>NC_140413.1:10000-10010000 GCF_965140295.1 Lepidochelys olivacea
CCCTAACCCCTCACCCTCACCCTAACCCTAAACCCTAAACCCTAACCCTAAACCCTAAACCCTAACCAACCCTAACCCTAACCCTAACCCCTAAACCCTAAACCCTAACCCTTAACCCGAACCCGAACCCGAACCCCTAACCCCTAACCCTTAACCCTTAACCCTAACCCTAAACCCTCACCCTCACCCTAAACCCTAAACCCTAACCCCTAACCCTAACCCTCTAACCCTCGACCCCTGACCCCTGACCCTAACCCCTGACCCTGACCCTGACCCTAAACCCTAACCCTAACCCCTGACCCTAACCCTAACCCTAAACCCTAACCCTGACCCTAAACCCTAAACCCTAACCCCTGACCCTGACCCTAAACCCTAACCCTAACCCCTAACCCTACCCCTAACCCGAACCCTAAACCCTAAACCCGAACCCTAAACCCTAAACCCCTAACCCTACCCCTAACCCTAAAGCCTAACCTCTAAACCCTCACCCTAACCGTAACCCCTAACCCGAACCCTAAACCTAACCCCTAAACCCTAACCCTTAACCCTAAACCCTAACCCTAAACCTAACCCAACCCTTAACCCTAAACCCTAACCCTAAACCCTAACTCCAACCCCAACCCCTAACCCTAACCCCAACCCCTTTAAACCCTAACCCTCACCCTAACCCCTGACCCTAACCCTAACCCCTGACCCTGAATCCTAAACCCTAACCCTCTAACCCTAACCCTAACCCAACCCTACCCTAACCCTAAACCCTACCCTAACCCCCCTAACCCTAACCCCTAAACCCTAACCCTTAACCCTAAACCCTAACCCTCTAACCCCAACCCCTAACCCTAAAACCCTAACCCTAAAACCCTAACCCCTAAACCCTAGCAAAGAAGGGGACAGACAATCACCATAAAGCTGGTGGATATTCCAATATTTAGATTTACCAAGCCAGTGTAAAACAGCTTCTTTATTACCTTACTGGTTACTCAGAAATCCAAACAACAGCTTCCTTAATGTGATCCAGCCTTAGGCCTCCATCCAGGAACCCACATTAACTATGATGGCAATTTCTGTAAATCTTATTTAATCATATAAAAGAAAAGGTTCTACCAGTCCCAACAGATCGGAAACATTACATCCCAGGTTAATGAATGTTTCAGATCTTACCCAAATACACAATACAGCCAATTCTTATTAATTAAACTAAAATTTATTAAAAAATGAGAGAGGAGAGAGAATGGTTAAAAGATCAATATACATACAGACATAGAGTTCAGTTAATTGAAGTTCAGATTCATAGAAAAGATGGTGAGCTTTGTAGTTGCAAAGAGTTCTTTCAGAAATAGTTCATAGGTTATAGTTTAACATCCAAATCTCATATTCAGGGCGTACCAGCATAACTGGCACCTCAGTCTTGCGACTCAGACTTCCCCTGATGAAGCCTAAGCAGATCTAAGATGACAGAATCAGGACCCAAGGATCTTTTAGAATCATAGAATCATAGAATATCAGGGTTGGAAGGGACCCCAGAAGGTCATCTAGTCCAACCCCCTGCTCAAAGCAGGACCAATTCCCAGTTAAATCATCCCAGCCAGGGCTTTGTCAAGCCTGACCTTAAAAACCTCTAAGGAAGGAGATTCTACCACCTTCCTAGGTAACGCATTCCAGTGTTTCACCACCCTCTTAGTGAAAAAGTTTTTCCTAATATCCAATCTAAACCTCCCCCACTGCAACTTGAGACCATTACTCCTCGTTCTGTCATCTGCTACCATTGAGAACAGTCTAGAGCCATCCTCTTTGGAACCCCCTTTCAGGTAGTTGAAAGCAGCTATCAAATCCCCCCTCATTCTTCTCTTCTGCAGGCTAAACAATCCCAGCTCCCTCAGCCTCTCCTCATAAGTCATGTGTTCCAGTCCCCTAATTTTAGACAATATGTCATTTCTTTTCACAAGTTGGAGCTCCTCAGTGAACAAACTGTAATTAGGATGACTTTGTACGAGGTGCATCACCAGTACTTAGCTATACCAATTAACATAGGGCCATTTGCTTGTTTCTCCACCATTCACAGTACATTTTGGAGATGAATACCAAGATATCCCGTGTTTACAATTCATTTAAATGATAGTATGATCCTTTGACCTCTGAATTATCAGAATACAGCATAGACAGGGACTGTTGATTACACTGTCAACCCTTCTCATACATATGTAAATACACAAAAACAAAAACATTATCTCCCCACAAGTCTTTTGAGGGTTATTTATTTTGCAGGATGTTTAACCTTTTCTAGCCATGCATCACATCTGCCCATAGCTATTAGTACACAGGACACACATGGCTGCCCAATGGATTCAGTGAAACAAAAGGCATCGTATGACCAAGATACTTACAAACACTGACTACTCACTTGAAACAAATTTGGTGTTACTGTTAAGGTTAAGCCTTCTGATGAATTTGATTTTGATGTGAACCCTCATATGAAGATACAATGTGTATGACCTTGATGAAAAGCCTTTAAACATATTGGGAACAGTACCTGAAAACACACACCATTTCAAAGGCCCGTATGGTCATGCTGTATCTTTGAATGAAAACCCACTATATGCTAGAAAGCCTTATAACAGTGAAAAGTTACAGCTGATACTTGTAAGCAATTTTAGAACTTTTCACAGCAGGAAAGCCATTACAAACCTAATTTGCTGATGAAGAGGGAAACTGAGGCCCACTACCACATTGCTGTCATAACTAAATGCCAAGGTAATTCCACCTTGAGAGCATTCACAACTACATTAGAGCAACATCAGAGGAGAAAAATGTTCAGAAAATGAAAGAAGCTTTATATAAAGAACCTGATTTAGTCACACATGATTTTGACAAATCATGTCTGTTATACAGTGATACGTCTAATATAAGGTTAGAAGCTGTAGTAATATAAAACTAAGAATGGGAAATTCCTATGATGCATTCAGCAGTGTCTAGGGACACCACTTTCTGCATCAATTTTGCATGGGGGGGTATGATGCTGAATGGAATATGGGAGACATTTTATGATACTGTTGATACCAATATTATAAAATTGCAAGGAATCTTACCAGATATGCCATGTAAGGTATCTGAAAAAATATTACAATTTGCCTAATATGATAATCTTATTGATATGTTTGTATCACCTCTGTATTGTGAGTTATAGATATGTATAGTATATTTATATTTCCAAACTTGAGCTGTGTTTCTGAGTGAAACCCCCAGACAGATTGGCATCAGCACTGTCTAGCCCGTTCAATGGCCCATCAAAGGTCATCAGCGGTAGAACGAACCCACGGAAAGGAGCCAGAGGATACACCTTATGAGTCAGCAAGGTATGTAGGGGCAGGCTGGTGGACAGAACTCTAAGGCTTTTCCATGCAATGTGCTGAGAAGCTTGTGTTTGGGACACAGGAAGTACAAGCCACATGGTAAAAGGAATATAAAGGGCAACTGCATCGTCTCCATTTTGTCTTCAGTCCTGCTCCCTACCTCTGGAACAACTCCTGTACAAGCTGAAGCATTGAATAAAGGACTAAATGACCATTCAAGCTGTGGATGTCTTCCAGAGGGCCTTTCAAGCCAGCAACTCACCAATACTCCTAAGAACCCGATACATGGACTCTCAAGTCACTGTATGTATCTGACTGCTTTAAACATTTAACAACTCTCTTTTTATTTCTTTTAAAATAAACCTTTAGTTTTGGTTCCAAAGGACTGACTGGAACCGTGGTATTTTGGGTAAGGTCCAACCTAATATTGACCTGGTGCTGGCCCTTTGGGGTTCAGAAGAACATTTTGTCTAGTGAGAAAAGTTTTTAAATAACTTTTCACTGTACTGGACCTAGGTGCTGATTGGGAGTCAGAGAACATATGTATAAGGGGTTGATGTGTACCATGCTTTGCAACATTGTATCTGCTATGTGGTTTGTGTAGTCTATTGCGTCACCTTACTATATGATTTCTAAATGCAATGCCACTGTACTATGGGCTATGTGTTATGTATCACAGTGAGTTCTTTCTTAAAGCTATTAAATGTATGGTAAATGAATATTTCCTTTAAATAAATGTTACTTTGTTTTCAAAGAATTACTGCTTGAACATCAGTCCTTTGAGTGGAAGGTTACATCCGTGTCCTCTCATGGGTTAACAGAACTAGTCTTTTCTGGGGAGTCCTCAGAGGATCAGAGACAAACTCCCTGGTAAAACCCGCGCAATTCCTCTAAGGCAGGCCACCTCCTGTTACGCATTGAGATGAGCCAAATTGACAAATGGTTTACAGTTATAGGAAAGCCATTATTGGGGCGCCTTGGGTCCAAATTTTCGGGTAACAACAGAGAGGTATAAGATACATCCAGTTTCATATAACTAGAAATGCCAGAGCAGGTTAAATGTGATGACTCAGAATCAGGACAAGAGATTCTCCCATTGCATTCTCCTCTGATCCATTCAAAGAATCATAGAATATCAGGGTTGGAAGGGACCTCAGAAGGTCATCTAGTCCAACTCCCTGCTCAAAGCAAGACCAATCCCCAATTAAATCATCCCAGCCAGGGCTTTGTCAAGCCTGACCTTAAAAACTTCTAAGGAAGGAGATTCTACCACCTCCCTAGGTAACGCATTCCAGTGTTTCACCACCCTCCTAGTGAAAAAGATTTTCCTAATATCCAACCTAAACCTCCCCCACTGCAACTTGAGACCATTACTCCTTGTCCTGTCCTCTTCTACCACTGAGAATACTCTAGAACCATCCTCTCTGGAACCACCTCTCAGGTAGTTGAAAGCAGCTATCAAGTCCCCCCTCATTCTTCTCTTCTGCAGACTAAACAATCCCAGTTCCCTCAGCCTCTCCTCATAAGTCATGTGTTCCAGACCCCAAATCATTTTTGTTGCCCTGCGCTGGACTCTCTCCAATTTCTCCACATCCTTCTTGTAGTGTGGGGCCCAAAACTGGACACAGTACTCCAGATGAGGCCTCACCAATGTCAAATAGAGGGGGACGATCACGTCCCTCGATCTGCTCGCTATGCCCCTACTTATACATCCCAAAATGCCATTGGCCTTCTTGGCAACAAGGGCACACTGCTGACTCATATCCAGCTTCTCATCCACTGTCACCCCTAGGTCCTTTTCCGCAGAACTGCTGCCTAGCCATTCGGTCCCTAGTCTGTAGCTGTGCATTGGGTTCTTCCATCCTAAGTGCAGGACTCTGCACTTATCCTTATTGAACCTCATCAGATTCCTTTTGGCCCAATCCTCCAATTTGTCTAGGTCCCTCTGTATCCTATCCCTGCCCTCCAGCGTATCTACCACTCCTCCTAGTTTAGTATCATCCACAAATTTGCTGAGAGTGCAAACCACACCATCCTCCAGATCATTTATGAAGATATTGAACAAAACCGGCCCCAGGACCGACCCCTGGGGCACTCCACTTGACGCCGGCTGCCAACTAGACATGGAGCTATTGATCACTACCCGTTGAGCCCGACAATCTAGCCAACTTTCTACCCACCTTATAGTGCATTCATCCAGCCCATACTTCTTTAACTTGCTCATAAGAATACTGTGGGAGACCGTGTCAAAAGCTTTGCTAAAGTCAAGAAACAATATATCCACTGCTTTCCCTTCATCCACAGAACCAGTAATCTCATCATAGAAGGCAATTAGACTAGTCAGGCATGACCTTCCCTTGGTGAATCCATGCTGACTGTTCCTGATCACTTTCCTCTCATGTAAGTGCTTCAGGATTGATTCTTTGAGGACCTGCTCCATGATTTTTCCGGGGACTGAGTGAGGCTGACTGGCCTGTAGTTCCCAGGATCCTCCTTCTTCCCTTTTTTAAAGTTTGGCACTACATTAGCCTTTTTCCAGTCATCCGGGACTTCCCCTGTTCGCCACAAGTTTTCAAAGATAATGGCCAATGGCTCTGCAATCACATTCGCCAATTCCTTTAGCACTCTCGGATGCAACTCGTCCGGCCCCATGGACTTGTGCACGTCCAGCTTTTCTAAACAGTGCCTAACCACCTCTTTCTCCACAGAGGGCTGGCCATCTATTCCCCGTGTTGTGATGCCCAGCGCAGCAGTCTGGGAGCTGACCTTGTTAGTGAAGACAGAGGCAAAAAAAGCATTGAGTACATTAGCTTTTTCCACATCCTCTGTCACTAGGTTGCCTCCCTCATTCATTAAGGGGCCCACACTTTCCTTGGCTTTCTTCTTGTTGCCAACATACCTGAAGAAACCCTTCTTGTTACTCTTGACATCTCTCGCTAGCTGCAGCTCCAGGTGCGATTTGGCCCTCCTGATTTCATTCCTCCATGCCCAAGCAATATTTTTATACTCTTCCCTGGTCATATGTCCAACCTTCCACTTCTTGTAAGCTTCTTTTTTATGTTTAAGATCCGCTTAAACATACATGGATGGTTTGTCCCTGTAACCTCAATAAAGATTCTTTAAAATACAGCCAGCTCTCCTGAACTCCTTTCCCCTTCATGCTAGTCCCCCAGGGGATCCTACCCATCCGTTCCCTGACGGAGTCGAAGTCTGCTTTCCTGAAGTCCAGGGTCCATATCCTGCTGCTTACCTTTCTTCCCTGTGTCAGGATCCTGAACTCAACCATCTCATGGTCACTGCCTCCCAGATTCCCATCCACTTTTGCTTCCCCTACTAATTCTTCCCAGTTTGTGAGCAGCAGGTCAAGAAAAGCTCCCCCCCCCCCCAGTTGGCTCCTCTAGCACTTGCACCAGGAAATTGTCCCCTACATTTTCCAAAAACTTCCTGGATTGTCTATGCACCGCTGTATTGCTCTCCCAGCAGATATCAGGAAAATTAAAGTCACCCATGAGAACCAGGGCGTGCGATCTGGTAGCTTCTGCGAGCTGCCGGAAGAAAGCCTCATCCACCTCATCCCCCTGGTCCGGTGGTCTATAGCAGACTCCCACCACTACATCACTCTTGTTGCTCACACTTCTAAACTTAATCCAGAGAAATTTCTGCAGTTTCGTACCGGAGCTCTGAGCAGTCATACTGCTCCCTTACATACAGTGCTACTCCCCCACCTTTTCTGCCCTGCCTGTCCTTCCTGAACAGTTTATAACCATCCATGACAGTACTCCAGTCATGTGAGTTATCCCACCAAGTCTCTGTTATTCCAATCACGTCATAATTCCTTGACATCACCAGGACCTCCAGTTCTCCCTGCTTGTTTCCAAGGCTTTGTGCATTTGTATATAAGCACTTGAGATAACCTGCTGATTGTCCCTCATTCTCAGTATGAGGCAGGAGCCCTCCCCTCACAGACATTCCTGCCTGTGCTTCCTCCCGGTATCCCGCTTTCCCACTTACCTCAGGGCTTTGGTCTCCTTCCCCTGGTGAACCTAGTTTAAAGCCCTCCTCACTAGGTTAGCCAGCCTGCTCGCAAAGATGCTCTTCCCTCTGTTCGTAAGGTGGAGCCCATCTCTGCCCAACACTCCTCCTTCATGGAAGACCATCCCATGGTCAAAGAATCCAAAGCCTTCTCTCCGACACCACCTGCGTAGCCATTCGTTGACTTCCACGATTCAACGGTCCCTACCCAGGCCTTTTCCTTCCACAGGGAGGATGGACGAGAACACCACTTGCGCCTCAAACTCCTTTATCCTTCTTCCCAGAGCCACGTCTGGGGAAATCTGCTTCACTACTGAGCCTTATTATTTACAAAAGTTCTAGCATCATAGTAATGTGGAAACAAACAAACAAAAACCCAGCCAACCTTCCCATCTGCAAACAATCCCATCTCAGTAGGAAAAGTCCTACAACAGGTTGGTGGTGATTGGACATCTAACATAGTGAATGCCAGTGAAAATGAGGTAGGATTAGAGTCTAAAATAGGGAAAGAAGTCAAAAATTACTTAGACAAGTTAGATGTCTTCATATCACCAGGGCCTGATGACATGCATCCTAGAATACTCAAGGAACTGACTGGGGAGATATCTGAGCCATTAGCAATTGTCTTTGAAAAGTCATGGAACACGGGAGACATTCCAGAAGACTGGAAAAGGGCAAATATAGTTCCCATCTATAAAAAGGGAAATAAGGACAACCCGGGGAATTACAGACCAGTCAGCTTAACTTCTATACCTGGAAAGATGATAGAGCAACTAATTAAGAAATCAATTTGAAAACACCTAGAAGATAATGAGTAACCGTCAGCATGGATTTGTCAAGAACAAACTGTGTCAAACCAAGCTGATAGCTTTCTTTGACAGGGTAACAAGCCTTGTGGAAAGGGAGGAAGCAGTAGATGTGGTATATCTTGACTTTAGTAAGGCTTTTGATCCTGTATCGCATGACCTTCTCATAAACAAACTAGGGAAATACAACCTCAATGGAGGTTATAAGGTGGGTGCATAAGGTTGGAAAATCATTCCCAGAGAGTAGTTATCAGTAGTTCACAGTTATGCTGGAATTGCATAACAAGTGTGGTCCCCCAGGGATCGATTCAATAGCTTCATCAATTATTTAGATAAAGGCATAGAGAGTACACTTATAAAGTTTGCGGATAATACCAAACTGGGAGGGCTTGCACGTGCTTTGGAAGAACTAGATTATAATTCAAAATGATCTGGACAAACTGGAGAAATGGTCTGAAGTAAATAGGATGAAATTCAATAAAGACAAATACAGAGTACTCCACTTAGGAAGGAACAATCAGTTGTACACATACAAAATGGGAAATGACTGCCTAGGAAGGAGTACCGTGGAAAGGGATCTGGGGGTCATAGTGGATCACAAGCTAAATATGATTCAACAGTGTAACACTGTTGCAAAAAAAGCAAACATTATTCTGGGATGTAGTAGCAGGGGTATTGTAAGCAAGACATGAGAAGTAATTCTTCCTTCTACTCTGCGCTGATTAGGCCTCAACTGGAGTATTGTGTCCAGTTCTGGGCACCACATTTCAGGAAAGATGTGGACAAACTGGAGAAAGTCCAGAGAAGAGCAACAAAAATGATTAAAGGTCTAGAAAACATGATCTAGGATGGAAGATTGAAAAAAATGGGTTTGTTTAGTCTGGAGAAGAGAAGACTGAGAGGGGACATGATAACAGTTTTCAAGTACATAAAAGGTTGTTACAAGGAGGAGGGAGAAAAATTGTTCTTCTTAACCTCTGAGGACAGGGCAAGAAGCAATGGGTTTAAATTGCAGCAAGGGTGGTTTAGGTTGGATATTGGGAAAAACTTCCTAACTGTCAGAGTGGTTAAGCACTGGAATAAACTGCCTAGGGAGGTTATGGAATCTCCATCATTGGGGATTTTTAAGAGCAGATTGGACAAACACCTATCAGGGATGGTCTAGAGAATACTTAGTCCTGCCTTGAGTGCAGGGGACTGGACTAGATGACCTCTCGAGGTCCCTTCCAGTTCTATGATTCTAACATGCTTTGCCAACAATTGGAAACTGGGATTTAAACAACAAATGATCTCACTGTGTTTGAGAGCCATTCAAATTCCCCTTCCAGCTCTGTGACACTTTCATCTCAGGCCCTAAATTACTGTTTTGGGATCAAAGAAAACAAAGTGTGATCCCCAAGCAGAGGGCTGAGAACCCTGAATCATATGACACATTAAGTAGAAGAGGTGCAGAAGATAAATTCTACATGGCTCAAACAATGGAAATGTTGATGGGCTAATCTGGAAGGTCGGACTCCCTCTAACTCACCACTTCTTCAGGTATCACAGAAGCTGAAAAAACACTTCCCCCCATCCCTACTCCTTGTCTTTGTTATATTTAAATATATTTAAAATGAGAAAAATGGTATAAAGCCCAACTGCTGTTCAGCACAAACCAGTGCAATGTCAGAAAACCTGGGAATGAGACAATTTGTCCCTGGTGGGGAACCTGGTGACTAACAATCACTTTGCAGTGGGAGGAAAAGTATAAATGTGATGTTCTTTATTTGGTTAGACTAGGAGAAGTGATGGAGGTTGTGTCAGATTGTGAGGAATTTGCTACATTACCCTGACTGTTATACATAGATTATTTTCTTTACTGAAAAAATAGTTGTGGTTTTACATCAGGATCACTAACTTAATTTAGCTAACTCCATGGAAAACCTAGTGGAGTCAAGGCGCAGGTAGATTTAACCTCCATGTACCTGGTAGAGGTCATTCCTGGTTCCCCCACCTGGGGCTGATGGACATTCATGTTGGAGGAAAACACACTTCCATGACACAGGACAAAGGAGTTGATTAAAAATACTGTGGGATTCACCAGGGCCGGATTTCCAATTAGGCACAGTAGGAGTATACCTAGGGGCTCCAGTGTTCTAGGGGCACCTTACCTCTCTAAAACTGTGTGCAACATGAAGGTCAACTGTAGGCAGGGTGGGCACTGAAGATGCTGTGCCTAGAAGTGTGTAAGGTGTAAATCCAGCCCTGGGATTCACTCCAAGCAAGGGTGAGCTGCAAAAGGGAAAAGCAGACAACTCAGCCGGGGGAGCTGAGATACCACAGTGTCACAAATGCTGCCCTAAAACTCACTATGTGGGAATTAGCAAAAGGAAAACAAAAATCTTTCCTCAGCCATATACAAGGGTTTTAAAGTGTTTATCTCCCTTGCAGCTTCTCTGATTATAAAAAAGGGCTGAGTTCTGATAGAAGAATTTCCCACACTGTATGGATGCTCTGATGTGTAATAAGGTTCGAGCTCTGAGCAAAGGTTTTCCTGCACTCACAGCATCCATACAGTCACTCTTGAATATGACTTCTCCGATGTCTACTAAGGTGTGAGTTCCGAGCGAAGGTTTTCCCGCACTCACAGCATTCATAGGGTTTCTCCCCTGTGTGGATCCTCCTGTGTGTAATAAGGTTTGAGCTCCAAGCAAAGGTTTTCCCGCACTCACAGCATTCATAGGGTTTCTCCCCTGTGTGGATCCTCTGATGTTCAGTAAGGGTTGAGCACTGAGGGAAGGTTTTCCCACACTCACAGCATTCATAGGGTTTCTCCCCTGTGTGGATTCTCTGATGTCTTATAAGGTCTGCAGACAGAGTGAAGGTTTTCCCACACTCACAGCATTCATAGGGTTTCTCCCCTCTGTGGATCCTCTGATGTGTAACAAGAGTGGAACGCCAAGCAAAGGTTTTCCCGCACTCACAGCATTCATAGGGTTTCTCCCCTGTGTGGATCCTCTGATGTTCAATAAGGGTTGAGGGCTTAGTGAAGGTTTTCTGGCACTCACAGCATTCATAGGGTTTCTCCCCTGTGTGGATTCTCTGATGTTTAATAAGGGTTGAGGGCTTAGTGAAGGTTTTCCCACATTCACAGCAGGGTTTCTCCCCTGTGTGGATCTTCTGATGTCTAGTAAGGTTTGAGTTCCAAGCAAAGGTTTTCCCGCACTCACAGCATACATAGGGTTTCTCCCCCGTGTGGCTCCTCTGATGTGTAATAAGGTTTGAGCTCTGTGTGAAGGTTTTCCCGCACTGACAGCATTTATAAGGTTTCTCCCCTGTGTGGATTCTCTGATGGTTAATAAAGACTGAGCTCCGAGCGAAGGTTTTCCCACACTCACAGCATTTGTAGGGTTTCTCCCCCCTGTGGCTCCTCTGATGTTTAATAAAGTGTGAGCTTTGAGTGAAGGTTTTCCCGCACTCACAGCATTCATAGGGTTGTTCTCCTGCGTGGAGTCTCAGATGTCTAATAAGGCTTGAGCGCCTACT
The DNA here is from genome assembly GCF_965140295.1 of Lepidochelys olivacea. Classification (NCBI taxonomy): domain Eukaryota; kingdom Metazoa; phylum Chordata; order Testudines; family Cheloniidae; genus Lepidochelys; species Lepidochelys olivacea. The sequence goes on from NC_140413.1 coordinate 21,714, forward strand.
GAGCTTTTTCCCACACTCAACGCATGTGTTATTTCTCTCTCCCATCAGGATTCTCTGCTGGCCCGTGGTTTCCTTGAGGCCTTTGTGAGTTCCCCGATAATTAACAGATTTACCAACTTTCTGCCTTGGCTGGTTTCCCTGCCACTTCTCTGGCCTGTACTGACTCTCAAAGGCTTTTCCCTGCTCACAGCTCCTGGACACACTCCCCTTGCATCTTTGCAATAATACCCCATGTGATTCCCCTTGCTCATCATCTTCCTGCTGAAGATTCTGCTCCATGGTCTTACTCACAATCCCATCACCTGCTGGGACAGAGAAAGAAAAACTGAAGAAACAGGAATGGAAAAGGCGAGAACAAACCAAGAAAACAGTTGGAGAAGGAAAAAAAATTAGGCACTGAATTTCCCCAAACTCTTCCCCAAAGGGGCGAGAGGAGGTGATCAGTTCTGCAACCAGACCTCATCCAAACACTTAGGGGGAAGGGAGCTACTGCCAAGAGTTAGGATGGGTAGGAAGCCATGAACAGTATCTGCCCTGAGGATATGACACCCCTGGGGGCAATCTTGAACTCAGAGAGTTCACAAGGTTTTTGTTGGTAATCCAGCTGGTTCCTTCAGGCAATGACAGATTCTGAGTTGGTTTAATGATCCCGCACCTGTGCAGCTGCCTCTCAGGATTTCTCTTTCTTCTGAGCCCTGGAGATCTGGGGCCCACGGCTCTTCCCCTCGTTCCAGCTGGGAGATGATATCAGATTTGGAAACTGGAAACCCTGCTCAGAGGAAAGAAGACCAGTGAGATCAGTGAATTTATGGGACATTTGTCACACACCAAAAAAGTTCTTTTAACTCCAGCCCATTTTAAAGCAGTAGAATCCTGGAGCCAGCTCTCCAGGTGCTCAAAGGTGCAGGACACTCTTGTCATGAGGGATTTAACTGTGCCCATGTCTCCTAGGAACACACGCAGCCAGATACTGATGATCAAAGGGGCTCCTAAAACCTAGAGCAAGCAATTCCATGTCCCAGAAAACGAAGACTCCAGCCAGAGAGGAAGTCCACCTGGAACTGCTTCTTACTTACAGAGAGAGGCCCAAAGATGCTGCAGGAGTGGGAAAGGCATGAGGCCTGACAGCTGAGGGGGGACACTCAGAGACGAGGAAGGGCACAGAAAGGCAGCTGATAATCACTATGATAGTGATAGCCCTGATAATCACTATGACCCCCATAATCCTTCCTCTAACTGCTCTCACCCTTCCCCACCTCCTGGGACCTGAGGAGCAACCACTCCTTGTGTTCCCTCCTTCCCTCCCATTGCCCACAACCCTCCTTGCTACCAGTCCTCCCAAATTCTCTGATATTGTACCTAGCTATAAAAAGGGAATAAGGACAGCCCTGGGAATTATAGACCAGTCAGTTTAATTTTGGTAACCGGAAAGAAAATGGACCAAATAATTTAAAAAATCAGTTTCTAAGCATCTTGAAGAAAATCAGGTGAGATGTAACTGTCAACATGGATTTGTCAAGAAGAAATCAGATCAAACCAACCTAATATCCTTTGACAGGGTAAAAAGTAGAGCCATGCATGGATACAAAAAGGTGTATCCGCATCCAATCCTGCAGATTGGATATCCACGGATACAAAGCGGATACCCATGGATTTGCAGGGCTCTAGTAACAAGCTTTTTGGATGTGGGGAAGCAGTAGTTGTTATATAACTTGACATCTGATACTGTCTCACATGACCTTCTCTTAAGCAAACTAGGGAAATATAGACTAGATGACCCTACAATAAGATGGATGCACAACTGGTTGGAAAACCATAGTCAGAGAGTAGATGTCAATAGTTCACAGCCAAGGTGGAACGGCATATTGAGTGGGGCCCCTCAGATCTCTGCTGGGTCATCTATTCAGCCATTTTAATCCGGCCCTCGAGCTCCAGCTTCGGCACTCCAGCCAGGGAGCTGGGTCAGGGGCCACTCCACGCGGCTCCCAGATGGAGCAGCATGGCCCTCTCTGGTGCTCCAGCTGGGGAGCAGGGTCTGTGACAGGTTAGGTCACAGAAACTCCCTCAAGACTGTCACTAGATGTGCTGGAATACCAATGAGAGCAAACCCCCCTGCTAGAGAAGGCTTCCCTCCACTCCCATCTTGCTGAGTTAGACACTCCAGTCAGCTACAGCACAAAGAGGTTGGGTCACGCCCCCCTGCAGTGCACAGAAACTAAGATTCACTTAGTTCAGGGGTTTCTCAGTTAACAGGGACTTTCCCAGCACCCAGTATTCAGTCTTTCTGGGAGCCTAAACCCCAAATGAATCTGTTCTACTCCGTATAAAGCTTATACAGGGTAAACTCATAAATTGTCCACCCTCTATAACACTGATAGACAGATATGCCCTCCTAGGTATTAATTCATAGAATCATAGAATATCAGAGTTGGAAGGGACCTCTGGAGGTCATCTAGTCCAACCCACTACCCAGAGCAGGACCAATCCCCAACTAAATCATCCCAGCCAGGGCTTTGTCAAGCCTGACCTTAAAAACTTTTAAGGAAGGGGATTCCACCACCTCCCTAGGTAACGCATTCCAGTGTTTCACCACCCTCCTAGTGAAAAAGTTTTTCCTAATATCCAACCTAAACCTCCCCCACTGCAACTTGAGACCATTACTCCTTGTCCTGTCATCTGCTATCACTGAGAATAGTCTAGAGCCATCCTCTTTGGATCCACCTTTCAGGTAGTTAAAAGCAGCTATCAAATCCCCCCTCATTCTTTTCTTCCGTAGACTAAACAATCCCAGTTCCCTCAGCCTCTCCTCGTAAGTCATGTGTTCCAGACCCCTAATAATTTTTGTTGATCTTCGCTGGACTCTCTCCAATTTATCCACATCCTTCTTGTAGTGTGGGGCCCAAAACCGGACACAGTACTCCAGATGAGGCCTCATCAATGTCGAATAGAGGGGAACGATCACGTCCCTCGATCTGCTGGCAATGCCCCTACTTATACATCCCCAAATGCCATTGGCCTTCTTAGCAACAAGGGCACACTGTTGACTCATATCCAGCTTCTCGTCCACTGTCACCCCTAGGTCCTTCTCTGCAGAACTGCTGCCTAGCCATTTGGTCCCTAGTCTGTAGCGGTGCATTGGATTCTTCCGTCCTAAGTGCAGGACTCTGCACTTGTCCTTGTTGAACCTCATCAGATTTCTTTTGGCCCAATCCTCCAATTTGTCTAGGGCCCTCTGTATCGTATCCCTTCCCTCCAGCGTATCTACCACTCCTCCTGGTTTAGTGTCATCCATAAACTTGCTGAGGATGCAATCCACACCATCCTCCAGATCATTAATGAAGATATTGAACAAAACCGGCCCCAGGACTGACCCTTGGGGCACTCTACTAGATACCGGCTGACAACTAGACATGGACCCATTGATCACTACCTGTTGAGCCCAACAATCTAGCCAACTTTCTACCCACCTTGTAGTGCATCCATCCAGCCCATACTTCTTTAACTTGCTGACAAGAATACTGTGGGAGACCGTGTCAAAAGCTTTGCTAAAGTCAAGGAATAACACGTCCACTGCTTTCCCTTCATCCACAGAACCAGTTATCTCATCATAGAAGGCAATTAGATTAGTCAGGCATGACTTGACCTTGGTGAATCCATGCTGACTGTTCCTGATCACTTTCCTCTCGTGTAAGTGCTTCAGGATTGATTCCTTGAGGACCTGCTCCATGAGTTTTCCAGGGACTGAGGTGAGGCTGACTGGCCTGTAGTTCCCAGGATCCTCCTCCTTCCCTTTTTTAAAGATGGCCACTACATTAGCCTTTTTCGAGTCATCTGGGACTTCCCCTGATTGCCACGAGTTTTCAAAGATAATGGCCAATGGCTCTGCAATCACATTCGCCAACTCCTTTAGCACTCTCGGATGCAGCGCATCCGGCCCCATGGACTTGTGCACGTCCAGCTTTTCTAAATAGTCCCGAACCACTTCTTTCTCCACAGAGGGCTGGCCATCTATTCCCCATGCTGTGATGCCCAGCGCAGCAGTCTGGGAGCTGACCTTGTTCATGAAGACAGAGGCAAAAAAAGCATTGAGTACATTAGCTTTTTCCACATCCTCTATCACTACTTGCCTCCCTCATTCAGTAAGGGGCCCATACTTTCCTTGGCTTTCTTCTTGTTGCCAACATACCTGAAGAAACCCTTCTTGTTACTCTTAAGATCTCTTGCTAGCTGCAGCTCCAGGTGCGATTTGGCCCTCCTGATTTCATTCCTACATGCCCGAGCAATATTTTTATACTCTTCCCTGGTCATTTGTCCAATCTTCCACTTCTTGTAAGCTTCTTTTTTATGTTTAAGATCCGCAAGGATTTCACTGTTAAGCCAAGCTGGTCACCTGCCATATTTACTATTCTTTCGACACATCGGGATGGTTTGTCCCTGTAACCTCAATAGGGATTCTTTGAAATACAGCCAGCTCTCCTGGACTCCTTTCCCCCTCATGTTAATCCCCCAGGGGATCTTACCCTTCAGTTCCCTGAGGGAGTCGAAGTCTGCTTTCCTGAAGTCCAGGGTCCGTATTCTGCTGCTTACCTTTCTTGAATTGACTTGAATTGAATTGACTTTAATTGTAGAAAGGGAGATTTAGGTTAGACATTAGTAAAAACTTTCAAACTGTCAGGGTAGTTAAACACTGGAACAAATTACCTAGAATGGTTGTGGAATCTCCATCATTGAAGGTTTTTAAGAACAGGTTGGAAAAACACCAGTAGAAGGTGGTCTAGATAATACTTAGTACTTACTTTGGGCTGTGAAATGGTTTTATAGGGTCTTAGATGACTCTCGCCTTTATACAGACTCTCCTGGCTCTGCCCCCTTTAGTGTATGTCTACATTACACCAAGGAGCAAGACTTTCAGCCAGTGATGCTCATGCTAGCTCATTAAAAATAGGTCTGTAGACATTGCAACTCAGGCCTGAGCTCAGGCTCCCAAGCCCACCCCGGTTTGCGAGAGCGAGCTCCAGCCCAATCTGCAACATCTACACAGTTATATATAGCCCTCCAGCACAAGTCTGGGGACCCAGGCTGGGAGGATCTCTCCCAAAGGCAATGTAGACATACCCATATTGTGCTCCTTCCTAGGCTTTGCTTTTTGCAAGCGTGATCCCCATGCTCCACCACTCTTGAGACAGGCCATTCTGGAGGTAACACCCCTTTGTGTTATGATGGCACTTCAGTGAGTCCCAGTGATTTCAGACTCCTCATAAACACTGTCTCTTTTGGGGTGCTGCAGCCAGTAGGTATTTGCAGCAACACAACAGAGCCTTTTCAGAACAAGACGGCACTGCTTAGGCAACTGGAACACAGGATTTACAGATCCCTTGGTCACTCTGGGAAAGCAAACCTGAACTCTACATTCATTTTGGCAGAGTAATCTGCCTGGTTTTTCCAAAGCCTTCTTGATTTCGTCTCTCTCTCTCTCTGTCTCCTACTCTCAGTCTTTTTGCCCTGAATAGCAGCAAACTTAAAGCCCAGTCTGTTTGTACCCTAGCTCCTGCATCCCAAAGTGCAGTGCAGTTGTGTTCCCATGTTCTGCTTCCCTTGGACCCAGTCATTACACGTTAACCTCCAGTCTTTGAGACTTCCATTATCCAGTGTGCTTCATTCACATGTGGACAGTTCTTGATAGTGTATTCATGTAGATGGAGGCAGGCCTATGTTACTTCAACAGCAATTACGTCCCCATCCCAGAAGACCCCAATTATGTCCCCCACCCTTCACACCCAGTGACTAACAAAGAAAACTGAGGGGAAGCTGACCTGTGCATATTTTTCATTAAAAAAACCCTACTAAATAAATCCCCCATTCTCTAGAGGGAGACAAGGTCCAAGAAAAGGGCTAAGATAATGAATCAAAAAATCACAGAAACACATGGGTAGAAAGGACCTCAAGATGTCAGCTAGTCCATCCTCCAGCCCTGAAGCATGACCAAGTATACATAGACCATGGCTGACAGGTATTTTCTATCACTTGCTTAAAAACCTCCAGTGATGGGATTCTACAACCTCTCTGGTAAACTATTCTAGTACTTATCTACCCTTATAGTTGGAAAGCTTTTCCTAATATCCAATCTAAACATTCCTTGCTGCAGATCAAGCCAATTACTTCTTTCCTACCCCAGGGCATATGGAGAACAATTGATCACCATCCATTCAGTAGCCACAGAGTGTGGCCACCAACTCCTGCTGGTGGCCTCTCTGACAATTTTTCCTAAAATACTTAATTAACTTTAGGATAAACAAATAAATATACACATATACATGTCCAAATCATTGTAATTTATTTATGTAGGGTTTTTTTGCAGACTCAATAATAAAAATAATGTACAGTTGTCTCTATTCTTTACTGGACCTAGACAGAATACAAACACAAATAAGATGTTTTGCATGTTCTTGTCTTTTTTGTTGTTGTTTCTTTTGCTTTTTTGGTTGCCTTTAAAAAAAAAAAGACTTGCTAGCTAGTAAGTGTGCTGCTGTGAAAAGGGGCATTTGTATATTTGTTAATATCACTTTTCACAGCAGACTTACTACCAAGCTGGGAGGCTGTGAAAAGTGATATTAACAAACATATAAATATCACTTTTCACAGCAGAATTACTCAGCCCTGGCAAGCTGGGAGACAAAGTAAGCCCTTGATGGGGAACAGAAGAAAGGCCATACTGGGTCAGACCAAAGGTCCATCCAGCCCAGTATCCTGTCTTCTGACAGTGACCAATGCCAGGTACTTCAGAGGGAATGAACAGCTAATTATCAAATGATCCGTCCCCTGTCGTCTGCTCCCAGCTTCTGGCAAACAGAGGACAGGGACACCATCACTGTCCATCCTGGTTAATAGCCATTGATAGACCTATCCTCCATGAATTTATCTCATTCTTTTTTTTGAACCCTGTTATAGTCTTGGCCTTCACAACATCCTGTGGCAAATAGTTCCACAGGTTGACTGTGTGTTGTGTCAAGAAATATTTCCTTTTGTTTGTTTTAAACCCGTTGGCTGTTAATTTCATTTGGTGACCCCTAGTTCTTGCGTTATGAGGAATAAATAACATTTCCTTATTTACTGTCTCCAAACCCGTCATGATTTTATAGACCTCTATCATATCCCCCCCTTAGTCGTTTCTTTTCTAAGATGAAAAGTCCCAGTCTTCTTAATCTTGCCTCATACAAAAGTTGTTCCATATTCCTAATGATTTTTGTTGCCCTTCTCTGTAACTTTTCCAATTCCAATATATCTTTTTTGAGATGGGATGAACAGATCTGCATGCAGTATTCAAGATGTGGGCATCCCATGGATTTATATGAGGCAATACGATATTTTCTATCTTATTATCTATCCCTTTCCTAATGATTCCCAACATATTGTTAGCTTTTTTGACTGCTACTATACATTGAGTGGATGTTTTCAGAGAACTATCCACAATGACTCCAAAATCTCTTTCTTGAGTGGTAACAGTTAATTTAGACCACATCATTTTGTATGTGTAGTTGGGATTATGATTTAAAATGTGCATTACTTTGCATTTGCCATTTTGTCACCCAGTCTTGTGAGATCCCTTGGTAGCTCTTCACAGTCAGCTTTGGACTTTACTATCTTCAATAATTTTGTATCATCTGTAAACCATCTAGTCCTGGTAACTTATTAATGTTGAAATAATCAATTTGTTCCAAAACCTCCTCTACTGACACCAACATGGGACATTTTCTCCGATTTGCCAGCTGCAAAGAATGGCTCGGGTGGAGGAAAGTCCCTCAAATTCTCGTCAGTGAAGACGGATGCAAAGGATTCATTTTGCTGCTCTGCAATAGCCTTGGCTTCCTTGAGTGTTCGTTTAGCATCTCAGTCACCCAGTGGCCCCACTGATGGTTTGGCAGGGTTCCTGCTTCTGATGTGCTTTAAAAAAAATGGTGTTAGTTTTTGTGACTTTTGCTAGTTGCTCTTCAAATTCTTTTTTTGGCCTGCCTAATTATACTTTTTACACTTGACTTCTCAAAGTTTATGCTCCTTTCTATTTTCCTCAGTAGGGTTTGACTTCCCATTTTTAAAGGATGCCTTTTTGCCTCTACCTGCCTTATTTACTCTGTTCTTTAGCCATGGTGGCATTTTTTTAATCCTCTTACTGTTTCCCTGCCCCCCGCCCAATTTGGTGTACACATTTATTTTGAGCCTCTATTATAGTGTTTTTAAAAAGTTTCCATGCAGCTTGCAGGCATTTCACTTTTGTGAGTGCTCCTTTTAATTTCCATGTGTCTAGCTTTCTCACTTTCGTGTAGTTCCCCTTTCTGAAGTTAAATGCTACTGTCGTGGGCTTCTTTGGTATTTTCCCCCTCACAAGCATGTTAAATTTAATTACATTATGGTCTCTATTACCAAGTGATTCAGCTGTATTCACCTTGTGGACCAGATCCTGTGCACCTCTTAGGACTAAATCAAGAATTGCCTCTCCCCTTGTGGGTTCCAGGACTAGCTGCTCCAATAAGCAGTCATTACTGATGTCTAAAAGCTTTCTCTCTGCATCCTGTCCTGAGGTGACATACCCAGTTAATATGGGGATAGTTGAAATTCCCAATTATTATTGTGTTCTATTTTTATAGCCTCTCTAATCTCACTGAACATTTCATAATCACTGTCACCATCCTGGCCACATGGTCAGTAGTATATTCCTACTGTTATACTCTTATTATTCAAGCATGGAATTTCTATCAGAGATTCTATGGCACAGTTTGATTCATTTAACATTTTTTACTATGACAGGTTTCAGAGTAGCAGCCATGCCACAAGTACTCCTTTGATTTTTTTACTATATTTGATTCTATGTTTTCTTTCATATATAGTGCCACTTCCCCACCATCACAACCTACTCTGTCATTTCTTGATATTACCATGTCCTACTGATTATCATTCCACCAAGTTTCTGTGATGCCTATTATATCAATATCCTTATTTAAAACCAGACAGTCAAGTTCACCCATCTTAGTATTTAGCCTTCTTGCATTTCTATACAAAAACTTATAAAATTTGTCAATATTTGTCTGTGATGTGATGTAATTGAATAGCACTCTTTCATTTGACCGTTTCTCTTCAGCTACTACCTCTCCTCTTTACTAGGATATAGAGAATTCCCATGAAAAGATCCTCTCCTAAGGGATTGCTCTGTCCGAACCATATGTTCCTCTACACTTAGTTGCCTTTCCCCCAGCACTTAGTTTAAAATCTCCTCTATGAACTTTTTAATTTGACATGCCAGAAGTCTGTTTCCATTTTGGCTTAGGTGGAGTCCATCCTTCCTGTACAGGCTCCTCCTTTCTGAAAAGACTTCCCAGTTTCTAATAAACCTAAAGCCCTCGTCACTACTATCATCAAATGACGAGTCTAAGGGATTGAAATTCACATGTGCAGCAAGATTACACCCACAGGGCTTCCAGCAATCTGCTGTCACAGTAATTGGTTGGCATAAGAGGACATGCTATGGCCATTGAACCTGAGCTACACCATGCATCTGAGTCTGAGCCCTATCATTGACAACTGTCAAACAATGTGTGTTGTGTATTATTCTTATATTCTGTAGGAGTTTCTCTTGGAAGTTTTGCCCTGTTACCAACATTTCTGTATTAAGAACAATATTTTAAAGTGCTCTCAAATCTACACAGAGATATTGGACTCGTCGCTAATTAAGAGTTTTGCCAGCATAGATCTGCTGGTTAGTGGTGTGAAAAATCACATCCCCACCTGACACGGCTTGCCGGCAAAAGTGCAAAAAAGTCTATTAAAAAGAAATCAAGGAAATTAAATACCCATAAACAACATTAAAGCAGAGTTAAGGTTGCCCAGTGCTGCCACATGCCTTTCCAAGCATGTTGTTGGTGGCAAAAGTTAAAACCTCTGAAAAACAGGAAATGAAGGACTAAACTACACACCACCCCTGCAATGCAACCTTAACTCTGCTCCTACTCCCTAACCCTGGAGCTAGCAAATATCACTGGGAATAGGTCAGTAAGGATGGTGCAAAGATTAACAAATTACCCAAGGAAGTGGCAAATTTTCCATCTCGTGAAGTCTTCAAGTCAGGACAGGATGCCTTTGTGGAAGATGTTTTCATCAAACACAAGGTATTCGGCTCACTACAATGGTAACTGGATGAAACTCCATGGCCTGTATTACACAGGAGGTCAGACTAGATGACCTAACAGTCTCTCCTGGCCTTAAAATCTATTGATCAATAATCAGTGGAAGGAAGGACTAAGAACATGCCATTGTTTGTGTTGTGTTCTACAAATCTGAATACAAGCATTTATCCGCATGCACTCCAGCTGTGTGCACTGTGTCACTAGTGGCTTTACATGAACAGCAGAGGGATTAGTTGGAGCAGCTTGGCAGAGCTGTGACTGTGATATGAAGAGAGGTGCATGTGAAACTTGAAGGAACAGGTATTCCTCATTTCAGTGCTGAGTGTTGTAGATAGCATCAATAAAGGTGCACAAGGGTGTATTCTTGCCACGAGGGTTGTCAGCTGTCTGGTGACATACATGCTAGTGGTCTCTAGGGCTCAGTAAGTGGTAAGTGAAGGCAGTGACTCAGAAGGAATCCTCACTGCAAAGGTAAAGGGGTGGTGACATTATGAAAGTCAGAGATGGACCGTGTGCAGTAGGCTCAGTGTTTGAGTGCAGGCCAAGGATAGGTAGCTTCTGATCCCAAAGTGTTCTGTAGTGGGGAGGGTAGAATGCTAGTCTATGTGTCATTGGCCTGTTGGGGTGTTGCTGAAACAGGGCAGAGTTGAGGTTGCACTGTGGGGTGTTGTGAACCTTAATTCTTCATTTCCCCTTCTAATAACCGAGGGGATAGGAATCCTTACCCAACGAGGTGACATTCTCATAGTTCTCCTGCATGACGTCTCTGTAGAGGGCTCTCTGAGCAGGGTCCAGCAGAGCCCACTCTTCTTTGGTGAAATACACAGCCACCTCCTTGAAAGTCACCAGCCCCTGAAAGAACAAGAGCCCCCCACTCAGTACCTGCTGCCCAGTGACAACCCCATCATTCACAGGGCAGGAGAGCCAATCACATGGAAGCTCTTGGAGGCAGGCAGGCAGCAGAGTCCCACCCCCACCCCATCAGAGCAGCCAGGAAGTATCAAGGTGAAGGGAAAAAGAGAGCCCCTCTCCCATTCTAGCAGACAGAGATGGCAGGGGACTTCACATTCATCACTCACCTACTAGCCAGAGGCTGTTTCAGGAGATGGAGCCTCCAGCAGGACAGAGACAACTCCCTGGTGGCAATCCCAACACCCTCCCCATTGCCAGCAGCCGGATGGGAGGGGATGGGGTGTCTTTCCTAGGCCTCACTGTTGGGTGCCCCTTCATATCTTATAGCATCCTCTAGCTGATAGGTTCAGGCTCCAGAACTTGGAGTTTCCCCAGACCAGTCCAGCAGGGTTGTTTCCTGTTCCACAAGTTAGGGAATTTCCACAAGCCCCCTGGGCCTGTTGCTAGGATCCAGGCCCTACAGTAAACAAATCCCAGCAGGGTTGTCACACCCTGTCCTCCTCCCCTTCTGCACACTCTGTATTTCCTGCCCCCTCCTCCCTCCAGACCACCACCCCCTCCAGAAGTGCCCAACTCCTATGTATTTACTGCCTTTCTCCCACCAATAGGAACTCACCAGCAACTCCCTGATAATCCCTACCTGAACTGTCTCCATGGCAACCATTTCCCTTCCACGTCCTCCAGAAGGATGGGATGTTATGCTGAAGCCTGTCAGGGCAATTGGGGACATGTCAGAACAGTAATGTCACATCACAATTCCCCCCAGACTGATGTTCTAGACTCTGTCAAGCAAATAACACAATTAGTAATAACACAATTCAATTCAAAACACAATTTAAAATAGGAGTGTGGGGGGGTCTTTAACTACCCAGACACCTGTTAGAAAAGGAATTCAACCAAACACAAAGTGTCCAATAAGTTCTTGGAATGTGTTGAGGACACCTGTTTGCTTCAGAAGATGGAAGTAGTAAACAGGCGGATGGGCAGGAGTTAGTTAGGAAACCACAGGTGGAAAGCAATATGGGCGAAAGTGTTCAAGAAATGATGATTTCATGATTCTAAGAGAAGGAAGGCGTTAGAGCAGGAAAATAAGGACAATGGATTAAAATTCAAAATGACAAACTGGAGAAATGGTCTGAAGTAAATAGGCTGAAATTCAATAAGTACAAATACAGAGTACTCCACTTAGGAAGGAACAATCTGTTGCACACATACAAAATGGGAAATGGCTGCCTAGGATGGCAGTACTGTGGAAAGGGATCTGAGGGTCAGAGTGTTGAGTGTTTATATTGTTCCAGCAGATTTTTCTTAAACAAATAGGTCCACTATGGCTTTTCCAAATTACTGCAATTAATATAGATCCATTATTTCTTTTCCACGATTTTCCAAGTCTTGTCCGCAACTCAGCTGCAATTATTTGAAGATCATACTGCAATTCAGGTAGGGTCTTAATTAATATTAACCAAGAGGAGGAAGAAACAGAAACCACAACAGGGAAAGAACAGGTTAAAAAAATATTTAGATAAATTAGATGTATTAAAGTCAGCGAGACCTGATGAAATTCATCTTAGGGTACTTAAGGTATTAGCTGAAGCAATCTCAGAACCATTCACAATTATCTTTGAGAACTCCTGAAAGACAGTGAGGTCCCAGAAGACTGGAGAAGGGCAAACATAGTACCTATCTTTAAAAAGGGGAACAAAGAAGACTAGGGAATAAAGACCAGTCAAGCCTCACGTAGGTATCTGGAATGAACAAATTATTAAACAATTAATTTCTAAGCACATAGACTCAGAGGACAGTAAGATTATAAGTTATAGCCAGAATGGATTTTCAAAAACAAATCATGCCAAGTCAATCTAATTTCCTGCTTTTACGGGGTACTGGTCTTATGGATCTGGGAGACAATGTAGACAGGATATATCTTGATTTTAGTCAGGCTTTTGAGACAGGCCTCCATGATATTCTCATAGCGAACTAAGGAAATGTGGTGTACATGAAAGTACTATAAAATAGATGCAAATTTTGTTGAAAGGCTATACTCAAACAGTAATCATTAGTGGTTCACTGTCCAACTGGGAGGATGTATATAAGGCAGTCTATGGGGGCCAGTCCGGGATCTGATACTGTTCAATATTTTCAGTTATTACTTGGAAAAACAGACTGGAGATCATGGTTTCTAAATATGCAGATAATACAAGCTGTGGGGGGGGTCGCAAGCATGTTGGAAGAAAGATTAAAATTCAATATAACATTTACAAACTGGAGAAGTGGGCTGAATGAAAAGATGAAATTCAACACAGACAAGTGCAAAGTATTAGACTTAGGGAAGGAAAACTCAATGCACAACTACAAAGTGAGGAATAACTGGCTAGGGAGTAGTACTACTGAAAATGATCAGGGATTATAATGAATCACAAATTGGAGCGGAGTCAATTATGTGATTCGATTGTGAAAAAACCTAACTAAGCATTGGAATAGATTAGCAACAGAGGTGGTGGAATCCTCATCATTGGTTGTTTTTAAGAACAGGATGGACAACACCTCAGTGCTGAGGTCTGGACTAGATGACCTCTCAAGGTCCATTCCAGCCCTACATTTCTACAATTCTATGCTGGGGAAATGTTTGGTCACTTTATTATAGCATTGATCCAGCCCCTCCTACCAGGACTAAACCACTAAGTCATTTTGAAACCCTCCCAGTAACAAAGTCTGGGAACCAAATGGGAGAGAAGAGCAGAACAAAAGGAGTGACTTTGAGGGATTTTCCCTGACATCATCCCCAGGGCAGCACATCTCACTGCAAGGGGAACAGGGAGAGTCAGGAACTGGTTTTTCCTCTTCCTGCACCTCACCTTGCTCACAGGAAAGCGAATCTGCCCAGGAATGTTGCAATAAGTGTGTTTGGGCAGGCTAGAGATCTGGGAATCTCTCCCCCGAATTATTTCTCCCCCTGCCCCTTTAGGTCTCACTCTCTTTTTTCTCCTTGCGTTCCCCTTCCCCTGTCCTTCCCTTCTGACAGTCAGACATTCCTGGGTGTTGGCTCTCCTATGGCTGGATCAGTTCCTGCAATTACTATGGGGAGGAGAGATGTGGGGTGAAGAGGGGCTGTTTGTGCAGAGTCACTTTCATGCCTATCCCAAGCACGTTCCCTGAGGTCTCTATCAATCACCTGGAGTCTCTGGTTCAGATGTTGGTGTGGGCAGAGACTAGGGTTGACCTATGGGTAGGGCCGTACCAAATTGACAGACATGATAAACACGTCACAGACCGTGAAATCTGGTCTCACCCCCTGAAATCTGGTCTTTTGTGTGCTTTTACCCTATACCATACAGATTTCACGGGGGAGACCCGTGTTTCTCAAATTGGGGGTCCTAACCAAAAAGGGAGTTGCAGTGGGGGTTGCAAGGTTATTTTAGAGGGGTCGCGGTATTGTCACTGTTACGAATTATACCTGAGAGGACACGCACACAACTGCTGCGAATTACACCTGGTAGGACACACACACAAATGCTGCGAATTATACCTGATAGGTCACGCACAGTTTGAATCTAGGCTGAGGCTCATAAAGTCCACAACTGCAGAGTTCCCAAAAGACACTAAGTTTATTACGCTCGAGCGTGGTGCCCCCCTGCTAGCCAGGAGGGGACCCCGAATACAGATTATACAAAGGTTATATACTTTTTAGCAAAGCATGTTGCCCTTGTGCATCGGAAACCTTAGCCAATAAACAAACCCTTTTCTTATCTACCACCTATCCCTGCTTGGTGTATTCCTCCTGCTAAACCAGTATGTTAATTACACAGCATGGTCCTAAAGCCATGCATCAGTAACTTTTATTATCAGGCTGGGAGGCCTCACATCAAAGGCCAGCAGATAGGGAGTTAGGGACTGACAAAAAAAAAACAACAGATACTGGGAGTCAAGGCAGGCTGGAGACAAGGAGGAGGATTTTCACAGGAATACAGTATCTAAGGAACACGACTCCTGGTGCATGATGTGCTTGTTTTTAGACAATGGTGGGCCTCAAACCAAAATGGAGTCACATGTGCTAACTTTTCCTTAACATCACCCTTACTTCTGGCTGGAAAGTAACAGATGTTGGCCAGGCACCCAGCTCTGAAGGCAGTGTCCCGCCAGCAGCAGCACAGAAGTACGGGTGGCAATACCATACCATGCCATGCCATCCTTACTTCTGCGCTGCTGCTGGCAGTGGCTCTGCCTACGCAGCTGGGCTTTCGGCCAGTAGCTGCTGCTCTCCAGCTGCCAAGCTCTGAAGGCAGCGCCGCCACCAGCAGCGGAGCAGAAATAAGGGTAGCAGTACCACAACCTCCACCCTACAATAACCTTGTGACCCCCCCCACACACAACTTCTTTTTCGGTCAGGACCCCTACAATTACAACACTGTGAAATTTCAGATTTCAATAGCTGAAATCATTAAATTTACAATTTTTAAAATCCTTGGACCGTGAATTTGGTAGAGCCCTACCTATGAGACTAATTGCAGCTGGAGAAAGTCCTCACCTTGGCTGGGCACAGAGGAAGCTTTACTCACAGTCACTCCCCAGCCCAGATCTCACCAGGGAACAGGAGCTGCTCAGCCTAGGCTCCCAGATCACAATAGAGGGAGCAGTGTCTGACCCAGGAAGCTCAACCCTAATATCCTGAGCAGAGAAAGAGAGAGAGAGAAACTGAGTATCTTTCCCTCCTTTAGCAATAACTGAAACCCACTCCCCACAGGGACACATCTTATTTGCTCCCACATTAATTTGGAGTCACTCCTTGTCCTTCCCTACAGTGACTCTGGATTAACACTGGTCTCAGTGAGACCAGAAACATGGCTCAGTAGGGATGAGGCCAGAATCCTTTTAAACAGATCACTGCAGAAGGGGGTTATAACCTCCTTCCACCCTCCCTCACTCCTCATAGTCTGAGGATTCACAGCAACAGTTTTCCCTCTAAAACCTGCTGTTGCTGCACTTTTGAAAGGCGGGAGGGAAGCAAAATCTGTGATGGTTTCATATCAACATTTGATAACTTTCTATCCATTTATCAGGAGCCCTTGCCAGCCATTCACACAGGTGTAAGTAGCCCAGGATGATGTTTCTTTAACAGGAGAATGGACAGCATGAAGGAGCCAAAATTTTTAAGACATTTCCAGGCCCTGTGACTGGAAAATAATGGCTACCATAGACCCACCCCGAGCAGTGCTACAGGAAGCAATCCCTCATGGGAACCATTCATCATGGGGTTTTCTGGGGGGTACTACTGGTGACTCTGATGAGGGGAAAGTGAGGGGTTAACACAGTAGCATGGAGATTCTCAGCTACTCTGGGCACTGCCTGGGGCAGCAAGGAGCCCATCACAGAGTGAACCCCTCATCCTGTGCCCTCTGTGGAAAAGAAGAGGATCAGCCAAGTCACTTTCATCAGCCAACTTTTTAATGGAGATAAAGGGGGAAAGAAATGAGTCTCAAACAAGAGGGGAAAGTTGACCATTTAGTCCCATGCAACCGCCAGGATAGAGAATGGCTCAAGGCAACAAATTCCCTCTACAAATGGATAAGTTGCCGCAACTCAACACGGGAATACCACAGCACTTTTTAACGGACATTTGATAAATACACGGGGAAAAGGGGAAAATCTGATGCAGTTGCAATTGCCGTTCAGTCATTACAAAGAGAAGGGTGGAAATGTGGAGAATTTTGGATGAGTTTTCACAAGCGAGAGAGAGGGAAGTGGGAAAATGTGAGGGCTGGGGGGTTTTCTACCAGTAGGGTCCCTAGCCAGTAAAAAAAAAGGGGTAAACCTAAGTGACTGTCACAGCATTATTAGATGGAGAGAAAAGGGGTGAAATGCCCGCCAGGATTTTCTCTCCTTGTGCAGGACCTGAGCCCAGGCGGAAGCTGGAGGGGATTGCCAGTTATTGTGGGATCGCTAGCAGGACAGAGGAACTAGCCTTGGAGAACATTTCACATCGGGGGCCAGAAGCTCCTTGCCTAGAGACAAGCTCAAGGTCCCCCACACCTCAGGCATATATCACCTCCCCCACCCACCACCAGGCGGGGAAACGAGCGGCCGCCAATCAGGGAGCGGGGCCGGTGCACTGATGAGCGTGCTACCCCTCGCTGTGGGGGGAGGGATAGCTCAGTGGTTTGAGCATTGGCCTACTAAACCCAGGGTAGTACGTTCAATCCTTGAGGGGGCCATTGAGGGATCTGGGGCAAAAACTGGGGATTGGTCCTGCTTTGAGCAGGGGGTTGGACTAGATGACCTCCTGAGGTCCCTTCCAACCCTGATAGTCTATGACCCCTAGAGAGAGAACTACGTTTCCCAGCGTGCCCCGGGAGAGAGGCAGGGCACATGGGCCACTTCCGCTTCCTGCGCTGGGGACAACATCACTTCTAGCCAGATGAGCATCAGGGACTACACCTCCCACCCTGCCCCGCGGGCGTTTCCGTCCTCTCGGGGCCAGCCTTGGGGTCAACCTGACCCCCGCACCCGCTCCATCAAATTGTGATTCCCTTCCCCACCCACCCGTCTCGTAGTAATCCTGCCCCCACCCGTCTCTGTACCTGCGTCCGCCTGTGAGCCGGTGTCTGTGCCGAGGCCGCGAGAACGCCTCGCTGCTCCGAACCCGGAGGCAGGTTCGGCTTCGCTGACTCAGCCTGCACCGTGCCTTGCGTCAGCGGCTTGGCTGGCACTGAGCGTGGGCGCACCCTTGGCGCATGCTCAGTGGCATCTGCTGAAGCTGCTGCCCGTACTCTGCCCTGACTTGGCATTAAGGGGGCGTGGGCAGAGTCTGGGCAGGGGGCGGAAGCTGACTGTGCAGGAGTGTAAAGCAGCAGGCACTACATCTCCCATCATGCATTGCTTCACTTTTCCCTCCCCACCCACCCTGCTTCTCCTTGCTGGGCCAGCCTCAACCCTGATTTTGTGGCCCCAGAATTTCACACGCCCCCAAGCACCCCTCATAGAGGTTGTAGGTGTGGTGCCCCCAGGGGCTGGGGTCAGGGGTCGATGGGAGGATTGGAGGGTGGGGTACCCTGGGGGGCTCCCTGCAGACTTGGGGAGCTATAAAGAAGGGGAAGGTGACCGTGCTCATGTTCCCAGACGACCAGAGAGACAGGGTGGGTGAGGTAATATCTGTTATTGAACCAGCTTCTGTTGCTGAGAGAGACAAATTTTCCAGCTTACACAGAGCTCCTCTTGAGGTCTGGGAAAGGTACGCAGAGCATCACAGCTAAATACAGTGTGGAATCCTCTGCCCAGAAGACCAGACATTCCAGTACTGCTGGGAATTGCATGGTCCCAACCCCAGTGCCTAACCCAGAGGTGGCTGTATCTTAGCGCCAGGCCACCAGGGGTCACTGCCCCAAAGGCCACTACCCAACCTGACCACCAGGGGTCACTTCAGTGATGGGGGAGGGATACATGCAGGGCATGCCCTCATCTGGCCACCAGGGGTCACTATTCCAATAGGGAGATACACAAAGGGCATTGCCCCGCATGGCCACCAAGAGACCCTGCTCCCATTTGTAAGATACATTAATGGCACTGTCTTGTCTGGCCACCAGGGGGCACTGCCAGAATGGTGGTGATGGACAGGGGGGGTTCACACAGGCCACAGTCCTAACTGGTCACCAGAGGTCACACAGCACACACTGTCTGAGCTGGGCACCAGGGGTCTCTGCCGCAATGGTGGTGGGAATATAAATAGGGCACTGCCACACCTGGCCACGGGGGGCGGGAGGGGATGGGTCACTGCTCTAATTGGTGGCACTAGACATAGGGCAGTGCCCCAGCTGGCCAGCAGGGGTCACTGCTTCAGTGTGTGTGGGAGGGAATAACCAGAGGGCATTGCCTCACTTAGCCACCAGGGGTCACTGTACATATAGAGAGAGACACACACACACAGAGGGCCCACCTAGTTAGCAGGGGTCACTGCCCGAGTTGTGGGATATACACAGGCTACTACCCTGTGTGGATACCAGGGATCACTGCCCCCCCTCCCCATGTGTGTGTGCAGGGGAGGCTGGGTGATACACACAGGGCACTGCATCAGGGGAGGGCTACACACAGGGTATTGGATCAGGGTCTGGTCCCAGCCAGGCTGGTGTCTGTGGTCAGACCAGGGTCAGAGGAAGGGGTAGGTAGGAGGGAGCAGAGCACCCACCCCGCTGACAGGAGAGATGGGAATCCCATCCTCCGCCTGGCTTGTGGGGTGGGGCTGCCATGGCACTACCCTGCAGCTCCCCCTCAACTGCCCAGCTTGGGGTGGAAAAGCCCAGTGCTGCCCTGTGGCTCCCCTCCTATGACCAGCTTCGTTGGCCCCAGACCAGGGCAGCACCAGAGAGGGCATTGGTCTTTTCAGTTCCTGCTGCTCAGGAGTTTCCCAATCTGAGGACTCCAGGGGATGATTTATTGCTCTCATCTCCCCTGGCCGTTAATGTCCACCCTCAGCTGCTCCACGGTGCAGGCTTTCTGCCCTGCATTTACTCTCCAGATACCTTAATGGGGCCCATCACCCTGGTACCTGGGAGCAGCCATCTCCTCCCTCAGCTTTTCAGGCCTAAAACTCTCTAGGCCCCTCTCACAATGTACAATCCTTTTGCACATTCATCCCACTAACTCACTGGGCCAGCACCCAGAGCATGTCCGGGGAGAGGTGGAGATGACACCTGTTCAGCTTCAGCCATGCAGTCCAGTTGGGATAGAGGAGATCCAGCCACACCCTTCCTAGCCCACCTGTGAGCTGCTTGTAGGAGGAGGAGCCTCTCTGCATGTCGCTGACCCCGAGCTCCCTAGTCCTTTCAGATTCCGGCCTTCGTTCACCAGCTGAAGGACTGTTAGCGAGAGAGGTGGTGCAGATCAAGCATCGTCTCTGCCAGAAGAAGCAGACACAAGAAACCCAAGATCCTGAACTCCCACTGAAGTGCAGGTGAAGATGTGATGAGCCTGGAGTGGGGTGTGTGTGCTGTGCAGGGGAGAACAGGACTCATTTGTCTGTATAGCACCAAGGCAGAGTGGGTTTGGCTATACAGTACCAGGGTGAGTTTGAGGCATGTGGCACCTGCAGTGAGTCCATCCCATCTGGAGCTGTCCCTGTCTCTACCGGTTCCTTGATAGTGGCTGGGTGCTCTCGCTAAAATTAGCATGCTACCCTTTTTATAGTCACTTACAATAGCTCCCCTCATTAATTAACATTGTCTAGCTTTTACTATATCTATATTTCTGATACCTTAATTGATATGCCTTCTACACCCTCATTGGCTATTTAATATTAAACATCTGTGTAAGTGCCATTACAGTAATTATCACCATAGACAGCCTCCTTCCCAACCATTCATATTTCATCTAAAACATTCATTAAAACCAGTTAGACACAAACGTGTCTACAATATGGCCTGGGGTCCTATCCTAACGTACCTCTAAGCTGTCTCAGTACACTTCACCCACTATTTACCAGGCCTCACCAATATCAAGCCTAAACATTTCTGTTTAACACAAACATCATTTTAGAGGTTACAAACATTGAGAAACTGATTGGGAGTTGAAAAACCAGAAATCTTGTTTTCCTCTTCCAATTTATGGATAAAAATAAATCTGACATCTACTAGGTCCAAAACCACGACAGCCATAGTGACCAGAAACAATCAGTTCAATTCACTAATTACAGATCATACCTTGCTTTTAAGAAATCAATTAGTTTGAAATACAGATATGTTTTGTTAATTTTTTGTATGTATCAAGCACATTTTAGGCAATTTGACTTAATCAATAAAAAAAAACAACTTTCAAATGCTGGTTTTATTGATTTATATCTGAATTCCAACCTGCAGCACTGAAAGCTCCTTCTACAAGGCAAACTGATAAACTTGTGTACTTTGCAATTTAACCAGACCAAATCCTGGCGCCCTTCTGGCCTCTGGGAAAGGGGGTTGTTACCTCCCAGGGCCTGAGGAGGTTCAGATAGGGACAGGATCCCATATGTCCAGCACCCAGTGGCAGCAGGAAGCAGAAGACTACAACTCCCAGCATGCAGTGGGATGCTACCAAGGGTCCGAGCACAGCTGGTGAGTCAGGGGGCAGCACTGGGGCTGAGAGGGGGTGGGCAATGATCCTTGCCCTGGGGGGATGGCAGTGCAATTTGAGCCCTAGTTGTGCCTGCAGAAGGGTGAGGGGGCATCCCTTCTGTTAGAGCCCCAGGGTGCAGCTGGGGGTCAGCCCCCATCTGGGGCAAAGGGAATGAGACCCCCAACCCCCCCCATAGAGATCCCCAGGCAGCTCCTCTCTAGTGTCCTGGCCCCATGGGGGTGGAAATATCCCCCACAGTGTCAGCTGGAAACAGGATTATCTTTCACGTCCTGTCCGAAACGCTTGTGTGCTGCTGCCATTTGGCTGTTAAACAGCCCACATACTCCACCCCTGAGGCTGCTGCATCTTAGGGCTAGGCGAGGGGGTCCCTTTATAAACGTCCCCAGCCGTACCCCACCCCAGAGGTGGCTTCAGCTCAGAACCAGGCGAGGGGTCCTTGAATAAATAGCCCCCTGCACCCCACCCCACCCCAGAGTCAGCTGCGTCTCAGGGCCAGGTGCAGGGTCCCTGTATAAACAGCCCCCCCACCCCTCTCCAGAGGTGGCTGCATCTCAGAACTAGGCAAAGGATACCTGTATAAAGAGCCCTGACCCCCAAGGCGGCTTCATCTCAGGGCTGGTCCCTGTATCAACAGCCTCCCCGCATCCCATCCCAGAGGTGACTTCATCTCAAAAGCAGGCAAAGGGTTCTTGTACAAACAGCCCCCTGCACCTCAACCCACCCCAGAGTCAGCAGCATCTCAGCACAGACTGCAGGGTTCCTGTAAAAACAGCTGGGGTGTAAAATAGCTGGAAATTTTGAAGGCATGGGAAAAATGAAAATGTTGGGAAAAATTGAAATATCTGTAGTAGTTACTTGCTTATCAAAATTAAACTTTATTTATTTCTTTAAGAATCAGACAGGTATTATGTATAATTTAGTTAGCATATAACAAAATCCTGTTTAGTATATTTCTGAAATAAGTATAAATTATTTAGTTTTGATTCAAATAACAATGACAAATATACCTAATATTGGGGCTGAATCTGCGGCACACTAAAGCACTTACATGTACTTTTTTGCCTATATTTGAACAAAAATATATAAAGTTGACAATAGAACACATCAATATTGTTGTAACCAAAGAGGAAGGTTGTAGCCTGTGGGCTCAGAAATGACCTGACATTATCATGCAGAAACAGAAGAAACTTGTGTTTCTAGAGAAACATTTGATTCACTGTAAAAATGTACTAGTTATTAGTAGACACCATTTTTGAAGGACTGAAGGGCAGCACTAAAACATTATTTTAAACATAACTCTAAAAATGCTTTCACTGTTCTTTCCGTATAAATAGCCCCTGTGCCCACCCCAGATGTGGCTGCACCTCAGCTTTTGCAAGATGTCCCTGTTTGTGTAACTAGTTTGTTTTGGATCAGTGATAGGAAGGTGCTGGGGAAATGGGTGCCAGACTCTTCATAAAAGTTTTCCCCAGTGACTAAGCCAGCGCAAGGGCCGGTGGGAATCCACTGAGTGTCTGTGAGATGTGGCCAAAGTCCGCTCAGGTTTTGGTTGTGGTTCTATGCCTGGAAACGGCAGGGGAGCCTGTCCTATCGAGAAGGCAGGGGGGAGAAAGTGAGGGGGGGGGCATTTATGAGGAGAGGGTTTGGAGGGAGTGGCTGGGGGAGTTTTAGGGATGGGGGACAATGGAGAACTTTGGGGGGTTGTGGCATTTGCAAGGAGTTTTCAGATAGTGGGGAGCAGGTGGGTGGGACCAAGAGAGGCCTGGGCCCCAGCTCTCATCCCCTCTGCTTTGCCTGTTCTCAGCTGCGCTGCAGGATGATGACGCTAGGGAAACTGCGGGTGGTGGTGATCGGGGAAGGAGCAGCCAGGCTATGCACGGCTCACCACATTGCTGCCTGCCTCAAGTCCTTTGCGCTCCCTGTGGTGTTCAAGGCATCCAGCCATGTCGGGGGCACCTGGGTCTATACCAAAGAGACTGGATGGGCTTCCTGTCCACTCTAGCATGTATCGGGACCTCAGGTAGCCAGCATGAAGCAGCAGGCACCGTGTGCTCCTGTGCACCAAGCAGGGGCAGAGGAATTGTTCCTAAACCCCACATGGGGAAGGGCACAGGATACTCAGCCCCTGCCTAGCATCAAAAGGTACAAGTCCTGTGTACTTGCCAGGCCTCCCAGCGTGTGTGTGTGTGTGTGTGTGGGGTGGGGGGGTAGGATCCCCTCCCCTGAGACCAGCCCCCCCGCATCCTCCCAGGAGGTCTGTCTCCTCACTGCTCCCCCACCATCCACACCTTCCCCATTTCCCACTGCAGCTGGGACCCCCTCTGCTACCCACATGGGCCGGTCCTGGGAGTGCCAAGCCCTGAAAGGGGAAGGCAGGTGCAGGAGGGAACAGGGACCTTGTGCAGGGAGGGCAGCACATCCTTCTTGGCTAGGGGGCATTTATCAGTGTTTGCACCCCCCAGGACCAACTTGCTCAAGGAGGTGATGGTGTTCCCAGACTTCCCCTTCAATCCCTCCTTGCCATCCTTCCTTCACCACCCTTCCTTCACCACTCAGACATGCTGGCCTATCTGGAGACCACTTCCGTATCTGAGAGCATGTCAGGGTGAGCATGAGCCCAGGGGCCGGGTGGAACAGGAACGCCTTGGGATCCCCATTGCCTGCCCCTGAAAGACCGGAGCTGAGCATGAAGCTGGGCCCTGGCAGGACAGGACAGGACCCCCCACCAGGGGCACAGACTGGGGTTGCCAACTTTCTAATCACACAAAACCAAACACTCCTGCCCCTTCTCTGAGGTCCCGCACTCTTCTCCACCCTCACTCACTTTCACTGGGCTGGGACAGTGGGTTGGGGTGCAGGAGGAAGTATGGGCTTTGGGCTGGGGCTGCTGGTTCTGGGATGGGGCCAGGGATGAGGGGCTTTGGGCTGGGATGCAGGGGGTGAGAACTCTGACTGGGAGTGTGGGCTTTGGGGTGGAGCTGCGAGTTTGGGGTGCAGGAGGGAACTTAGGGCTGGGTGTTGGGGGGGTGCAGGCTCCGGGAGGGAGTTTGGGTGTGGGAGGGGACTCTGGGCTGGGGCAGGGGATTGGGGTGCAGGAGAGGGTGCGGGGTCCCAGTGGCACTTACTGCAGCTCCCAGGAAGTGGCTGCCAGGTCCCTGCAGTGCAGTCCCTAGATGCATGGGCAGCCAGGGAGGCTCTGTGTGCTGCCCTTGAGCCTGCAGACGCCACCCCTGTAGCTCCCATTGATCGCGGTTCCTGGCCAATGGGAGCTGCGGAGGCGGCACTAGGGGTGGCGCCAGCAGCAGCATGTGGAGCCTCCCTGGCCACCCATCCGTCTAGGGTCTGCACTGCAGGGACCTGGCAGCCACTTCTGAAAGCCACACGGAGCCAGGGCAGGCAGGGAGCCTGCCTTAGCCCTGGGCCCCTGCTACACTGCTGACCAGACTTTTAACGGCCCAGTCAGTGGTGCCGACCAGAGCCACCAGGGTCCCTTTTTGAACAGGTGTTCTGGTCAAAAACTGGGTGCCTGGCAACCTTAGGTGAGGGGTGGGGGGCAGGCTGCAGCTGAGGAGGGGCAGTGGGGAGGGGGAAGAACTGCAGTTGGGAGGAGGGTGGGCTGCTGGAGCGACACCCCGGGGAGTGACTCTGTCCCCCTGCCTGGAAATCCCCACATAACCCATTACAAACCATAAGGCAGGCACAGAGTGCCAGGGGTGGCATGTTATATGGGCCTGTGGTGCCCATGTTCCAGCAAATTCAGGGCTTGGGGGCACAGCTCCACCAATGTACGGGGCTGGGTCTCTCCCCCAGCCCCATCTGCCACCCCACTCGCGTCCCTGCCACTCCGCGCTGCCCTCCCTCGCTGGCTGCTGCCAGCTACAAAAGAGAAGGAAGGAGGCAGCTCCCCACCCCTGGCACCCACCACAGGGTAGGTGTGACGCTCTGTACCTCAGGGGAACACCCAGCATCCCCATGTTCATCCTTGTAAAATGACTGTGTGGTATCCAATGCAAAGTTTGTCATGTTAGGTGTCTTTGGAAGGCTCATGATGTACTGAGCATTGTTGTTATAGTGATGTTATAGGTTATAATTTCATGTATGCAGTTATGAGGCTGAAAATGTATCCTCATGGCTTAAAGCAAGCCCAGACAAAAACTCTCCAGAAGCAGAGGGGCAGTTCACACCTCAACAGGGCATGGATGGGACAAACCCAGCCCAACCTCATAGGAACAAAGGGTGCTGGCCTAGGGAGCAACAAAAGAATACGTTAGACTCTCGAGGGAGTCACCCCCCTTCCTTTGGTCAGTTTGGAACTGCGATGTGGTAATGCTCACCTGAATTGGGGCGGGGGGGTGGGGTGCGCAAAGCCAAGAGGGAAGAAAGGACACGATAAAAGGGAGAGACATTTGCCATGCTCGCTCGCTCTCTCTTCCACCTACATCTACAGACACCATCACCACCACCACGTGACTGAAATGCTGATCAAAGGGGAGAGCCTGGCTGAAAAGCAACCATCCAGCCTGTGGTGAGAAGCATCTAAGTTTGTAAGGGCACAGAAAGTGTTAAGATCAGCTTAGAAAGCGTTTGGTTTTATTTCATTTGATTAAATCTGACTTGTTATGCTTTGACTTATAATCACTTAAAATCTATCTTCATAGTTAATAAATCTGTTTGTTTATTCTACCTGAAGCAGTCTGTTCGGTTTGCAGAGTGACAGAGACTCCCCTTAGGATAATAAGCCTGGTGCATATCAATTTTTGTTAAATTGATGAACTCATATAAGCTTGCAGCATCCAGCAGGCATAACTGGACACTGCAAGACGGTGGTTCCTAGGGTTGTGTCTGGAACTGGAGATATTGGCTAGTGTTATTCGGTTGCACAATCCAAGGAGCAGCTGACATGCCAGAGGCTGTGCGTGAACAGCCCAGGAGTGGGGGTTCTCACAGCAGAGCAGGGTAAGGCTGGCTCCCAGAGTCAAGGATTGGGGTGACCTAGGAAATCACCGGTCCAGATAACACCAGAGGGGAACGTCACAGTGGTGCAGCGAGCAGGGTGTATGTACGGCTTGTTACTCCAAGTGAAGTTCACACTTAGGGTTATAAGCAGTGATATTTGTGATTTTAAGTGAGTCTTAAGTGCAGTGGCTAAGAACGGTCAGGAGGAGGTCACAGTTTTGTTAT
This sequence comes from Lepidochelys olivacea, assembly GCF_965140295.1. Lineage (NCBI taxonomy): Eukaryota > Metazoa > Chordata > Testudines > Cheloniidae > Lepidochelys > Lepidochelys olivacea. The sequence continues at coordinate 48,080 of NC_140413.1, forward strand.
TTTCTGTTTACTTATTTTGGGAAAGGGAAGTAGGAACAGAAAAGTAGGAAAATGAGTGAAAGCAGTGAAGTGATTACAAAGTTGGAGCTTTTTAGGCTGCGGAAAAGGAGAGGGAGCCCCAGAGATCACTGCCACTGAAAGAACTGGAGAAAAAAGAAAAAGAGGCGGCCAGAGAGGAGGATGCACACAGAAGATCCATGGAAGAAAAAGAGAGAGAGAGAGAGAGAAAACACCAGCTGGACCTGCTAGAGAAGCAGAACCAGAACTCCTTGACCCCAATGACACCCATCACTTCAAAAATCCACAGGTAGGAACACTTATGTCCTGCATACAGTGAGGATGATACTGCTGAATGTCTGACTACCTTCGAAAGGCTGCATGTAATACATGAAATCCCTGATGACAAGAGAGTTCCTACCCTGATTGTGAAATTAACTGGTAAAGCTCAAAATTTATTCAATGGAATGCCTATTGAAGATGGTTTAGACTATTGCAAATTTAAAGATACTGTTTTTAAAGTTTTCAGATTACCTCTGAAACATATAGAGTTAATTTAGGAATCTTAGGGATATTGGTATGAGTAATGGGGAATACGTAAACAAAATGAAAGATTTGTTGGGAAAATGGGTGAGGGGTAAAGAGGTGGCAAGTTTTGAGGGAATGTTGGATCTTGTTGCTCAAGAGTATTTCCTAACCATATATAAGGCTGATGTAAAGCAGTGTCTATGGGACAAAAATGTCAAGTCTGTGGATGAGATGGCTTTTTTAGCTGATGCCTTTGAACAGAATCAGGCATCTAAGAGAGAAGGGGTCTGGGAGCCTAAACACTCTCTTACCCAAAAACATTCCTCTAACCCTCATCCCAAATCTCCTGTAAAAGCAGAAGAGCCCAGAAGGTGCTATCAGTGTAATTCCACTGATCATCTGAGAAATAAATGTCCTGTGCTAGGAGGAAGCAGGCAAACAATAGCTCATGTTAGTTCTGCTGTCCTCAACACAGAAACCCCCCCAAGCAATTGAAACCTATCATATTGGTTCTGTGAGGTTAGCCTTTGCCAAACCAGATACAGAGCATGTTAAGGCTGTCCAAATTGATGGCAGGGAATACTTGGGGCAAAGGGATACAGGGGCCCAGACCTCTCTCTGCTTAAGCAGAGTGTGGTCCCAAAGGCCAGTATGCTACCTGGCCAAATGGCAGAGATTGTGGGGGTAGGCGAAAGCAGATTCCTCCTACCACTAGCTAAGATCTATGTGGTTTGGGAAGGTTTGGAAAGTGTTTTCACTCTGGGGGTAATGGAACACCTCCTATTCGACCTGCACCTTGGTAATGATTTTTTCTGTGTAGCTCAGGTTAAAGTATTTGCCTTCAGCAGGAGGGAGTGTTATGCTGGGACCCCCCTGGGAAAGTGTAAGGTCTCAGAAACTGCTGAGAGAATGGCAGAGAGTCTCCTTGATTCTTCTGCAGCGGGGAGAAGCCACATGCTTCCAGGTGGGAGGGTGGCTGAGACCAACTCCTGCACTGCAGCTGAAGGCAACATCACATCAAGAAGGGATGGTGGCGTAATGCCTGCCAGGGAGAGAACTGTACAGTTTATTATTACACATAATAAACATTTAAACACATTTAAACTAGGTTCACCAGGGGAAGGAGACCAAAGCCCTGAGGTAAGTGGGGAAGTGGGATACAGGGAAGAACCATGAGCAAGAACGCGTGAGAGGGGAGGGATCCTACCTCATACTGAGAAAGAGGGGTGATCAGCAGGTTACCTCAAGTGCCTATATACAAATGCACGAAGCCTGGGAAACAAGCAGGGAGAACTGGAAGTCCTGGCACAGTCAAAGAATTATGATGTGATTGGAATAACAGAGACTTGGTGGGACAACTCACATGACTGGAGTATTCTCATGTATGGATATAAGCTGTTCAGGAAGGACAGGCAGGGCAGAAAAGGTGGAGGAGTTGCACTGTAGGTAAGGGAGCAGTATGACTGCTCAGAGCTCAGGTATGAAACTGCAGAAAAACCTGAGAGTCTCTGGATTAAGTTTAGAAGTGTGAGCAACAAGGGTGATGTCGTGGTGGGAGTCTACTATAGACCACCAGACCAGGGGGATGAGGTGGATGAGGCTTTCTTCTGGCAACTTGCAGAAGTTACTACATCGCAGGCCCTGGTTCTCATGGGAGACTTCAATCACCCTGATATCTGCTGGGAGAGCAATACAGCGGTGCACAGGCAATCCAGGAAGTTTTTGGAAAATGTAGGGGACAATTTCCTGGTAAAAGTGATGGAGTAACCAACTAGGGGCAGAGCTCTTCTTGACCTGCTGCTCACAAACTGGGAAGAATTAGTAGGGGAAGCTAAAGTGGATGGGAACCTGGGAGGCAGTGACCATGAAATGGTAGAGTTCAGGATCCTAACACAAGGAAGAAAGGAGAGCAGCAGAATACAGACCCTGGACTTCAGAAAAACAGACTTTGACTCCCTCAGGGAACTGATGGGCAAGATCCCCTAGGAGAATAACATGAGGGGGAAAGGAGTCCAGGTTGAGCTGGCTGTATTTTAAAGAATCTTTATTGAGGTTACAGGGACAAACCATCCCGATGTGTAAAAAGAATAGCAAATATGGCAGGCAACCAGCTTGGCTTAACAGTGAAATCCTAGCGGATCTTAAACATAAAAAAGAAGCTTACAAGAAGTGGAAGGTTGGACATATGACCAGGGAAGAGTATCAAAATATTGCTTGGGCATGTAGGAATGAAATCAGGAGGGCCAAATCGCACCTGGAGCTGCAGCTAGTGAGAGATGTCAAGAGTAACAAGAAGGGTTTCTTCAGGTATGTTGGAAACAAGAAGAAAGCCAAGGAAAGTGTGGGCCCCTTAATGAATGAGGGAGGCAACCTAGTGACAGAGGATGTGGAAAAAGCTAATGTACTCAATGCTTTTTTTGCCTCCGTCTTCACTAACAAGGTCAGCTCCCAGATGCTGCGCTGGGCATCACAACATAGAATCATAGAATCATAGAATATCAGGGTTGGAAGGGACCCCAGAAGGTCATCTAGTCCAACCCCCTGCTCGAAGCAGGACCAATTCCCAGTTAAATCATCCCAGCCAGGGCTTTGTCAAGCCTGACCTTAAAAACCTCTAAGGAAGGAGATTCTACCACCTCCCTAGGTAACGCATTCCAGTGTTTCACCACCCTCTTAGTGAAAAAGTTTTTCCTAATATCCAATCTAAACCTCCCCCACTGCAACTTGAGACCATTACTCCTCGTTCTGTCATCTGCTACCATTGAGAACAGTCTAGAGCCATCCTCTTTGGAACCCCCTTTCAGGTAGTTGAAAGCAGCTATCAAATCCCCCCTCATTCTTCTCTTCTGCAGGCTAAACAATCCCAGCTCCCTCAACCTCTCCTCATAACTCATGTGTTCCAGTCCCCTAATCATTTTTGTTGCCCTTCGCTGGACTCTCTCCAATTTATCCACATCCTTCTTGAAGTGTGGGGCCCAAAACTGGACACAGTACTCCAGATGAGGCCTCACCAATGTCGAATAGAGGGGAACGATCACGTCCCTCGATCTGCTCGCTATGCCCCTACTTATACATCCCAAAATGCCATTGGCCTTCTTGGCAACAAGGGCACACTGCTGACTCATATCCAGCTTCTCGTCCACTGTCACCCCTAGGTCCTTTTCCGCAGAACTGCTGCCTAGCCATTCGGTCCCTAGTCTGTAGCTGTGCATTGGGTTCTTCCGTCCTAAGTGCAGGACCCTGCACTTATCCTTATTGAACCTCATCAGATTCCTTTTGGCCCAATCCTCCAATTTGTCTAGGTCCTTCTGTATCCTATCCCTCCCCTCCAGCATATCTACCACTCCTCCCAGTTTAGTATCATCCGCAAATTTGCTGAGAGTGCAATCCACACCATCCTCCAGATCATTTATGAAGATATTGAACAAAACCGGCCCCAGGACCGACCCTTGGGGCACTCCACTTGATACCGGCTGCCAACTAGACATGGAGCCATTGATCACTACCCGTTGAGCCCGACAATCTAGCCAGCTTTCTACCCACCTTATAGTGCATTCATCCAGCCCATACTTCCTTAACTTGCTGACAAGAATGAACTCGGGCACCCTAAACTGTCTCTGAACAGTGTTTTGTACAGCACATCTCTACAATACTTCAGAGGCAGTTAGAGAAAACGTAAGCAGTTCTGGCAAGCAGGCCACCACCTGCACCGAACTCCAGCTGAATGTGGTGAGAGGCCTTACTAGTTATTAGCAGGGATCCTAGTTTATGAAGAACAAAATCCACATTTTTCCATGATTAAAATGAAACCTGACTGCAGAAGCTCTTGTACTTACCTCCGTTCTTGCACCAACTTACTCACACCTTCTTGTCAACTGTCTGAAATGGGCCACTCTCATTACCACTTCAAAAGTTATTTTTCCTCCCTTGATATCCTGCTGTCAATTGAATTGTCTCATTAGACTGACCTCACATTTGGTAAGGCAACTCACATCTTTTCATGTATTTATACCTGCTCCTGTTTTTTCCACTCCATGCATCTGATGAAGTGGGTTTTAGCCCACAAAAGCTTATGCCCAAATAAATGTGTTAGTCTCTAAGGTGCCACAAGGACTTCTTGTCATTTTTACATCAACCATGTTGGAGTCTAGCAGACACGTATCAGTTATCCACTTCGGTTAGGAATTGAGGAATGTGGTGCTGCCCTGGGAGTACATACTTGTATACTTGGGATATTATTGCAAAGATAAAATTAGAATTTCTGTTAGACAATTCTAAGGGTAAAAACGTCTTGGTAAAAATGTTATTTATTGAAAGAAGTGCTGTACTGACAGCATGGTTATTGTGGCTACAAAACACTTTCCCTAGTGGGTGAAACAAGAAGTTAGAATTAGAACATTACATTTTTTGTTTGGATGTTGGTACATATTTAATTTAGCTTATGTGTAGGTTTGTTTAAGGCTGACTGTTTTGACTACTTTAGAAAAATGTATTAAATTAGAAAACTCATTTCATGAGTGTTCCAACTTAAAATAAAGATTTCATAGAAGTAGCAAACTGTGAGAAGGCATACATCTGTCACAAAGCAGATACCCCCTAGAGGGTAATAGTGCCCTGACACTACAGAGGAGATGCTGGGATATTCCCCCATCAGACATGAGGATCTCCACATTAGGGTCATTGGTTGCCAGACAAGCTGGGTCCTGGGCTGGGGCTCCAGCCATGCAGGGGCTCGTCTTTGTGCTGAGCAGGCTACGCCGGGAGCAGGAGAGGAAGGGGGAGATTTCCCTGGCTAGGGTTTTGGTGCCTGAGGAGGGTGAGATCTGGGACAGGCTTTGGAGCAGGTTGTTCAGCAGCTGGGAGCCCAGGTGCTTATCTGTCCCTGAGTGGCTGAGGAGCACAGTGTACAGCTGGTCCATGCACTTGAGGTAGCCACTGCTATAGTGCTGCTTCATGGCCAGGCTCTGCTTGGTGCTAGCTGCAAGAGATGGGGCAATATCAGAAACAGCATAGCAGACAGGGCCCAGGAGCTACTGGGGCAATCAGCTACCAGTCAAGCCCAGGAACCTGCCAGCCTGCAACATCACCATAAGTAAGGTTACGTTTTAGTCACGGGTATTTTTAGTAAAAGTAACGGACAGGTCAGGGCAGTAAAGAAAAATTCCTGGCCCGTGACCTGTCCATGACTTTTACTAAAAATACCTGTGAATAAGACTGGGGGGGGGGGCTGCCCAGGGGTCCCATGGTGGGTGCTGCGGGGGGGGGGGGAGTGGCATGTAGCCTAGGACCCTTGCTAGTGCTGGGGGTGGGGGGTTGGCAGGGCCAGCAGACTCCCTACCTGGCTCCGTGCCTCCCCTCACAGCAGCAGCAGTAGTGTTTGGTTGTGGGAGGGGGCAGGGGGTTGGGACAAGGGATGGTGTGAGGAGGGCTCTGGGCGATGTTTACCTGGGAAGCTCCCCGGCACTGATGACATCCCCCTCGCTCAGCTCCTAGGCAGAGGCATGGCCAGACAGCTCTGCACACTGCCACCGCCTGCAGGAAACTGCGGCCAATGGGAGTTGTGCTGCTCCATGATCTGCAGCATGTCAGCTTTCTGCAGCTTGGACTCCAGCAAGGAGTAGGGAGAGGCACCATTAATGAGTGATGGGGGGGTACAAGGATTTGGGGACTCAGGGTGTTAGGAATACAAGGGGTTTGGGGGAAGGATGCAGACACCTATTCCCAAGCTGTAAGGGGGGGTGCTTCTAGGGACATTATGGGTAAGAACTTAAGAACAGCCACACTGGGTCAGAGATTGGAGATTTAGACACCCAGAGCATAAGGCTGCATCCCTGACCGTCTTGGCTGATAGCCATTGGTGGACCTATCCTCCAGGAATTTAGCTAATTCTTTTTCTAACCCAGTTATGCTTTTGGCCATCACAACATCTCCTGGCAATGTGTTCCACAGGTGAAGTGAAGGTGAAGTCATGTGAAGAAGTTCTTCCTTATGTTTGTTTGCTGCCTATTAATTTGAGTTGGTGATCCCTAGTTCTTGTGTTATGAGAAGGAGTAAATAATACTTCCTTATTCACTTTCTCCACACCAGTCATGATTTTGTAGATCTCCATCATATTCTCCTGCAATTGTCATATTTCTAAGCTGAACAGTCCAGGTCTTTTTAGTCTCTCCTCTGCTGCTGGGCATAGCTAGAGTGGAAATTTGGGTGGGCCCTGACTTTCAGGTGGATGGTCAATCACAGATTGTGCTAGGCTGCCATGCCAGCTGACTGCGCAGCCTGGCCAGGGCAGACAGCACTGATCCCCTCAGCTGCACTTTGACTCGGCAGCAGGGAAAGAGGGAGCCGTTGCCTCATTGCAGGGTATGAGCTGCTGTCCTTCAGCTAGGGACTCACATCTCTTGCGGGCAGTAGGACCCCTGTGTGGGGTCAGCTCCAGCTGCACTGCAGGGGCATGAACAGGGGCTTGCCTGTGCAAGCAACTTGGCCCAGACTGTGTACTGAGTTGCCCAGCAAAGCTGGGAATGCTGCAGAGAGACTGGCCTCACCATTGTCTCCGGCCATGCGGGGGACGAGCCATGCAGAGAACGCCACTGGCCAGTGGGCAGCCCCTGAGCACCTGCTAGCTCAGCTTCTCCCCCAACGCCACACCCTCTTCCTAGCCCAGGTGCCTCCAGACACAGGACTTCACCTGCCGAGCTGGGCATGCATGGGGAAATTCAGAAAATGGCAAGGCAGAATTGCGGGAGTGTAGCTTTCTGAAGGGCGGGCGCAGTGTTCGGTCCTGGATTTCAGTCTACACCCCTGCTCAGATTTGGGTGGGCCTGGATGCTAAGTGGGTGGGCCGATACCCACCCAAGCCAGCTTGTGGCTACACCCCTGCTCCACTGGAAGCTGTTTCAGACCCCCTAATCTTTTTTGTTGCCCTTCTCTGTACTTTTTTTAATTCTAATGCATCGTTTTTGAGATAGGACAACCAGAACTGCATGCAGTTTTTAAGGGCTACATCAATATAGCGGCATTATCATATTTTTATTATCTGCCCCTTTCCTAATGGTTCCTAACATTTTGTTAGATTTTTTTGGACTGCTGCTGCACATTGAGCAGATGTTTTCAGAGACCTATCCACAATGGCTCCAAGATCTCTTTCTCAAGTGGCTAAAACTAATTTAGACCCCATCATTGTACATATAGCTGGTTTTTGTTTTCCAATGTGCATTCCTTTGCACTTATCAACATTGAATTTCATCTACCATTTTGTTGCCCAGTCACCCAATTTTGGGAGATCCCTTTGTAACTCATCGCAGTCAGCACTGGACTTAACTGTCTTGAATTCTGTCTCTTCCCAGAAGGTTGCATCGTGCAGCTGCACCATTGTAGTACTTCTAGTGTAGACTAGACCTAAATTACGTCCAGCAGCTGTAATTTAACCAATGCAAGCACCAACCAGTGTTGCCAACTCCACATAGCAGAAAGTCTCCAGACAACCCTGAAAAGTCGCTACATGTAGCTGTTTAAGCACTCAAAAGGAGTCAAAAATGTCACTAAACAAAATAGTCAGAAAATTCAACAGAATTCTATGGATATGCATGCCCACTCAAGTATAATCACAAAGTCATTCTCAAGCAGCTCAATAGTGAATTAGTATACAGACTAATGGGTTCAGCTAGTGGATTTTTGTTTTGAAATCTACTTTCTTGACTCCCTGCAGCACCAAGCTCAGGTCAGGTGAATGCCTTCTTCCCCCTGGTCCTGGGCACTCCCTGTTGGTTCAAATCCAGCCTGGCAAGAAAGGGAGGCTCACCTGAAATTAACCTACCCCAGCCTACTGAGGACATGCTCAATTGAGATGTAATGACATTGACTTGGTGTGTGAAAGAAGAACATGGAATGGATTTTAACAACACTATTGAGCTGCTTGCGAATGATTTTGTGACTATACATACTGGTGACTTCCCTGGCAGCATGGTTGACTGCCACTCTGTCCTGAGACTGGCTGGGCTCCGGGGTTAAAATCAGATCCTGGGTGTCGGGGAGAATAGATCCACCACTCGCCTGTCTCCCATTCTCCTCATCTTGCTCTTCCTCATCCACAATATCCTCCTCATTGTTGTCTGAGGTGGCTCAGGACTCCGACTCCTGGGAGGTATCCATGCTGCATCTTGGGCTACTTTGTGGGTCACCACCGAGAATCGTATGCAACTCATGGTAAAAGCAGCATGTGTGTTGGGCACAGCCAGAAAGACTGTTCACCTCCCTTGTCTTCTGATACACTTGCCGAAGTTTTTATTTCCACATGTCCCTGCTGCGTGTCCCTGCTGTAGCCCTTCTCCTCCATGCCCCACGTGATCTTTGCATAGATGACAGAATTTCTTCTGCTGGATCGGAGCTGTGTCTGCACAGAGTCTTCTCCCCACACAGCAATAAGATCAACCACATCCTGTGTACTCCAGACTGGAGCGCGTTCGGGGCATTGAGTCTCCATGATCAGCTGTGCTGGTGAGCTCTCCATGCTGATCAAACAGGAAATGAACATTCAAAAAGTTCCCAGGGCTTTACCAGGGGAGGGGCTGCTTCTTTGTACCAGGATACCATGCAGTAGAGTTGAAAACACTCCCCAGAGTGGTCACAGCAGAGCAATGTGGGACACCTTTGGGAGGCCAATTACTCAACGCAATGTCTGCACTACCTCTATGTTGACCTGTGAATATCGAATTAATTGCTATACCTCTCACAGAGGTGGAGTACAGAAGTAAACATTACAGGCGACTTAGGTCGGCGGAAGTAGTGTACACACATACATTATTAAGTTGTCTTATGGTGGCTTCTATCAACCTAACACTGTAGTGTAGACCAGGCCTTAGTCTCAATATTAATGGAGCATTTGAGGAGACAATGGTGCAGCCAAGTGCCAGGACATTTGCATCTAGCAATCAATGACCCAGTGGGCTTTGAACTTCCCTTCCTTTCCTTAGGGATGCTGAACAACAACCCTCAGGTCGCGATCAAAGGACTGGAACAGTATGAGGTGGGGAATAAGAGTTGGTTGCTGGAAGTTGTCAGGGCTCTCACCAGGAGTCTAAGGAAGGAGGTCAGACAAAGAGCTGGACAGAGCTTGGTTGGGCTCCAGGCTAACCAGAACGGACTATGCTTTAACCGTTATTTCTCTGTGCTACTCAAAGGACTTCCTATGCTGTGTTCCAGGTAAATAATAAAGCCCACTATTTTGAGAATGCTGTTTGAATGTCACTGCAAATGCTGGGTGAGCTGAATTAATTCCTGAATAGTGTACAAATCTCCATCAGGAGCCTGTCTCAGTTGGACTAGCTGAACAGAGCATATGGTGTGAAGCAGGAGTGCTGAAGGCCCAAAGGGCCAGTCTAAGAAGGTGGTGAAGCTGTGTGGCTTATCCTGGAGGAAGAGTGAGATGCCTAGGGAGGCTAGCACACTGAAGGGGTTTCCAAGGTGGAGCCATAATATCAATCCAGTGGATGATACCATGTTCTGAGGTTCCACCACTTAGCCCAGTTCTTAGTGGTTTCACTGGAATGTAGGGACCCTCACTGCCAGTTCAGCTTCTGTGCAGTTTTTTACTGCAACACTGCCCCCACACCCAGGTTTAACACTTAACCTCTGGTAATTGCAGGACAGAAAAAAGGATGTTTAATAAACTCTGTCATTAAACACCAGGGAGGGGAGAAGAAAGTCAAACACTGTCTAGAACTCTTCAAGCAGACTCTACACCACCAGAGTCCAACACTCCATCCTCTTTTCCCCTAGCATTTGGCATTCCTACCTGTGCTTAGCATGTGAGTTTCAGTTTAGGGTGACCCCCTCAAACAGGGCATGCTAAGTACAGTTCTGCTGCCCTTTACTCATACAATAAGAATAAGATTTCATTATCCCTGTATTCAGTACTACAGTGAACGTAACCCAAATCCAGCCAAAATTATCTCTTTAGCAAAGCAGCTCCATCTGCTGAGTACCTAGGCAGCACAGTTGTGTCTATGCAAATACTGTATGCTCCGGAAGTCTTTTCCCCCTAGTTCATCACTAGATGTAGGGGGAGAGCTCATTCAGACCCTGCTTACACTCACATGCTCAGGGTCTAATGCGTAGTTATCAATTTTAAAGATGAAGGGTCCACCAAATCATCTAGTCCAGTGGTTCTCAAACTTTTGTACTGGTGAACCCTTTCACACAGAAAGCCTCTGAGTGTGACCCCTTCCTATAAATTAGAAACACTTCTTATATATTTAACACCATTATAAATGCTGGAGGCAAAGTGGGGTTTGGAGTGGAGGTTGACAGCTCGCAATACCCCATGTAAGAACCTTGTGACCCCCTGAGGGGTCCCGACCCTCAGTTTGAGAACCCCTGATCTAATCTGACCTCCTGGATATCACAGGCTACCAACACCACCCACATACTAAACCCAGCAATTAAAATTAAACCAAGTATTGCAGACCATAGGAGACTAGAATATTATGTGCCAAAGGGAGAGATGAGATTGGCAGTGACCTTTGTTTTTTTTTTTTTTAGGGGGGGGTTTGCCTTCCTCTGCAGCATGTGGGTGGGGGTCATGTGCCAGGATTATCTGGGTATATCTCACATAATCATTTCCCTGCCATTGCAGGCCCCTCAAGCGTGGCACACCCTGGTCCCTCCTAGTCTATGCCTGTGGCACATTCGTCTCCTGTTAACTGTAATGCTTTGATCTCATTTTGGTTGTTGGGTTTAGTGTGAGGGTGCTCGGTGGTGAGGTCAGATTAGATGATCTAGTGGTGCCTTCTGGATTTAGACTCTATGACTCTCTAAACTCTCATGAAGCTGAATTAGATTGGTTTTATGTTTTGGAACCTGGTGCCTAGGGCTGTTTCTGCTGCTCTCAGTGGATATTCTCACTAACTTGTACAACAAGGGGTTGCCTCAGGCAGTTTGTTATTTCAATATCTGCTGTGAAAACACAAATGCAATAGGAGCAAGTGACTCTCTTTTAAAGTCATTTGTTTATAAGCTTGCACCGCACACCTTGCACAGTCAGCTTCAGGATCCACCATTCTTAGTGATTTTCTTTAGATTTATTTGGACTGAAATTTCTCTATACTTCTGAAAATTTTGTTTCAATTTTCTGCAAAGACACACAACTGTACTCAGGACCAGAGTGAGGCTTAAATCTCTGGTGGTGGAGCTTCTGGCCCAGGGAATGGTCCCACAGCATTTGGGGCAGCTTGGAGAGGCTGGGATGAATTTTCCCACTCCCTTGGTCTCTTGGATTCTTCACCTGGCTTCTCAGATGTATCCCCATCACACAGCGTCACTTTGTGCAGGAACTCCAGCTCCTTGTGGAGCAGGGCTTTGCCCAACTTTGTCCGAGGAAAAAACAATCTCATGACACTGGAGAGAAAATATTAGTGGAAGAAGTGGGAGGCATATCAGCTCCATTTTGTGTAACACCAGCTATGAGGACAGTGGTTCTATAGCATCTCTCCTCGCACACATGGGGTTCAGTTAAGGCCTGGCTCATTATGGTAGCACCAAGTCCCTACTGCAGGAGGGAGCCTCAGAAATACTTTATAGTCTATAAAGGCCCCACTCAGAATTGCAAGGGGGGGAGCGGGGCGGGGTGCAATGCACTGAGCACTACAGACACACTGAGCAATGTTCCCTAGCTCAGTCTCAAATTCTCAATGCCAGCAGCTCTTTCAGGCAGCTATGTCCCTTAAGAAGGGTTCATCCATTCCACACTGCAGGGGGTGCCCCATGCTGCATCTCTGTGTTCCAGATTCAGCTTCACCCAATAGTCGGGCCACCCACTAAAGCAGTAATGAGACCCTGGGCACAACAAGGGAAAGGAACCGGGGAATGTTCTATCTGCTACCTATTTTTATTTAAAGAATCTAAAAACAGACCTACATGTACACTGAAAGAAAGAGAATGGATGGTGTGACTCCAAAGGTGAATACACACAGCAGCAGCACCAGACGCGAGATGGCAGGGACTGAAATAGATACAGCAGCATTACCAGAAGTGGAGATCAATGCCTGATGGGTTTCTGCAACCCTCAATGCACGGAAGACTAGCTGGGGAGACTTGTAAAAGGTGAAGGTGAACAGACTAAATGGCTTGGGTTTCTGTAGGCTCTACCTAGCCTAGCTGCTGGGACTAGCATGGAAAGGGTAAACTCACAGACAGGAACTTGGAGCTGGAGCTCCCAGCCTTGTCTGACGATGTATGACAACTGGGATCCAGACACCAAACATGAGCAGAGCTCAGAAGCTGCACTCTCTACGTCTCCATATCTTGCAATGCATAGGTTGCTGTATAACTCTAACAGGTGAGCCACAGAGACAGCAGAAACTGTGCTAAGATGCTATCAGCTGGGAATGATTCCTCCTGTCTGAGCTGCACAGACCTACTTCCTGTTGGGAAGCATGTTTTACTGTCACTACAGAAGCATTACTTGCTGGACTAGGAAAGCCCTCACTACTCACCGCAGTCTTCACTGGACGTAGCCCCTTTGTGATAGGTCACCAAGCTCCTCGTGCAGGTCTCACACTCTGTTTTCCCATAATGCTCATTATAAGAACCCAGGGGGCAAGTGGCACATGTGACTGTATTCAGTGAGCTGTACAGCCCTGGGGAACAAGCAACTGTAAAACCATTAAAAGGAAAGAAGCAGTGACATTTAGGGTCAGAGACTCAGACTGAGGATTCCTATCAGAGTTAAAGATTAGAGTGATGGAGCCGGTGCAGGAAAGAGCATCTTATTAATGGATATCCCATGGCTCATCAAGAAAAGAAATGTTTGTGTGTACAACATTTTCCTACAGCCTCTATATACTTGTAATGAATTTTTACATGGTGTGTTTAAGAATAACTGCATCTTCATCTCCATTTCTAGACATTACTATAACAAAAGTGGCTCCAGTGTGAAGTCTGTGATAGGAACAATCCCCAGTGAAGATTATGCCCCACTGATGGGTGGAAAGATTTTTGACAATTGACTTACTGCAACAGTTGGAACACCCGTCTGTAGTGTTACTTTTACCAAACCCTGGCTTACAATGATCCACCTTATAGGCCAGAAGTGACCCAACTTTGTAGTGCAAAGGAGGCAGATTCCCCTCACGGATCTGAAACTCATTCAGCACCTCGATGGAGCGATGAATTCTCTCATAGGCCTGTGAGGAGTCAAGAAAACAATTAGCAGTATTCGCCAGATCAATAACATCTATATTTACAACTTCCCCCCGGCTCCCAGCCCACCAACCACAGAGATAAAAAAACAGTATGCTGCCCTGGCAATGAGGGATGAAGAATCTCCCCCAAAGATGGAGGAGGAGATGCCATGTAGTCCCAAGACTGAGAGGATCATGGACCCCACACCCAAGAGAAAACCAAGGATGGTGGTGATTGGTGACTCCCTTCTAATGGGAAAGGAGGCATCCATCTGCCAGCCCACCAGATGTGCTGTCTGCCAGGGGCCCGTATCTGAAAGATTACAGAAGCATTGCTGAGGCTCATGCAGCTCTCTTGCCACTACTCCATGCTCCTTATCCATGTGGGCACTAATGATACTGCAAGGTATGACCCTGAGCAGATCAGAAATGACTACAGGGCTCTGGGAGTGAAGGTGAAGGAGCTGGGGGCACAGGTGGTGTTCTCATCTATCCTTCCAGTCAATGGTAGGGGCCCAGGCAATGACAGACACATCCTGGAGGTGACTGCATGGCTGTGCAGATGGTGTCAACAGGACAGCTTTGGCTTCCTCCACCATGTGATGTTGTTCTGAGAAGAAGGATGCTGACTAGAGATGGGGTTCTCCTATCAAAAAAGGGGAAGAGTATCTTTGGATACAGACTGGCTAATCTAGTGAGGAAGGCTTTAAACTAGGTTAGATGGGGCAGGAGACAAAAGCCCATAGATAGGTCCAAAACATAGAGACCTGGGTGAAGGGTCAGAATCTGGGAGGAACATGGGCAATCATAGCAGGGAAAAGGAGACAGGAGGGAATATAGAGGGGAAATTGAATGAACATCTTAGATGTCTGTATACTAATGCAAGAAGTAGGAGGAATAAGCAGGAAGAACTAAAAATACTAGTGAATAATCACAATTATTACATAATTGGCATCACAGAGTCTTGGTGGGATAATTCACATGACTGGAATATTGGTATAGAAGAAGCTTGTTCAGAAAAGGCAGGCAGGGAAAAATGGGAGGTGTTTAGTGTTACCTTGTATATCAAAAATGTATACGCTTGCACTGAGGTTGAGATAGAAGCAGGAAGCAGAACAGTTGAAAGTCTTTGGATAAAGGATAAAAGGGGTTTAAAAAGGATGATGTCATGGCAGGGGGTCTACTATATACCACCTAACTATGGAGAAGAGATGGATGAGAGTTTTTTTAAAAACCAAAACCAAATCATCCAAAGCACATAATTTGGTGGTGATGGGGAACTTCAACTACTCAGAAATCTGCTGGGAAAATAATACAGCAGAGTAATGATTATTCAACCAGTTCTTGGAATGCGTTGGAGATAAGGTTTTATTGCAGAAGGTGGAGAAAGTGACTAGGGAAGAAGGTGTTCTAGATTTGATTCTAACAGACCATGATGAACTGGCTGTGAATTTGAAGGCAGAAGGCAGCTTGAGTGAAAATGACCATGAAATGATGAGTTCTAGATGCTAAGGAATGGTAGGAGAGAAGACAGCAGAGTAAAGACAATGGACTTCAAGAAAGCACACGTTAGTAAACTCAGGGAATTGGTAGGTAAGATACCATGGGAAGCAAGTCTAGGGGAAAAGGAGTCAGAGGAGTTGGCAGTTTTTTAAAGAGATGTTATTAAGGGCACAAGAGCAAACTATCCCAATGCATCAAAAACACAGGAAGTGTGGTAAGAAACCACCTGGCTTAACCAGGACATCTTCAATCATAGAATCATAGAATATTAGGGTTGGAAGAGACCTCAGGAGGTCATCTAGTCCAATCCCCTACTCAAAGCAGAACCAACACCAACTAAATCATCCCAGCCAGGGCTTTGTCAAGCCAGGTCTTAAAAACCTCTAAGAATGGAGATTATACATTTGGGATGTATAAGTAGGGGCATAGCGAGCAGATCGAGGGACGTGATCGTTCCCCTCTATTCGACATTGGTGAGGCCTCATCTGGAGTACTGTGTCCAGTTTTGGGCCCCACACTTCAAGAAGGATGTGGATAAATTGGAGAGAGTCCAGCGAAGGGCAACAAAAATGATTAGGGGACTGGAACACATGAGTTATGAGGAGAGGCTGAGGGAGCTGGGATTGTTTAGCCTGCAGAAGAGAAGAATGAGGGGGGATTTGATAGCTGCTTTCAACTACCTAAAAGGGGGTTCCAAAGAGGATGGCTCTAGACTGTTCTCAATGGTAGCAGATGACAGAACGAGGAGTAATGGTCTCAAGTTGCAGTGGGGGAGGTTTAGATTGGATATTAGGAAAATCTTTTTCACTAAGAGGGTGGTGAAACAATGGAATGCGTTACCTAGGGAGGTGGTAGAATCTCCTTCCTTAGAGGTTTTTAAGGTCAGGCTTGACAAAGCCCTGGCTGGGATGATTTAACTGGGAATTGGTCCTGCTTCGAGCAGGGGGTTGGACTAGATGACCCTCTGGGGTTCCTTCCAACCCTGATATTCTATGATTCTATGATTCCACCACCTCCCTGGGGAACCCATTCCAGTGCTTCACCACCCTCCTAGTGAAATAGTGTTTCCTAATATCCAACCTAGACCTCCCCCACGGCAACTTGAGACCAGTGCTCCTTGTTCTATCATCTGCCACCACTGAGAACAGCCTAGCTCCATCCTCTTTGGAACCCCACTTCAGGTAGTTGAAGGCTGCTATCAAATCCCCCCTCACTCTTCTTTTCTGCAGACTAAACCCCAGTTCCCTTAGCCTCTCCTCATAAATCATGTGCCCCAGCCCTCTAATCATTTTCGTTGCCCTCTGCTGGACTCTCTCCAATTTGTCCACATCCATTCTGTAGTGGAGGGACCAAAACTGGACACAATACTCCAGGTGTGGCCTCACAAGTGTCAAATAGAGGGGAATAATCACTTCCCTCGATCTGCTGGCAATGCTCCTGCTAATACAGCCCAATATGCCTTTGGCCTTCTTGGCAATGAGAGCACACTGCTGACTCATATCCAGCTTCTCGTCCACTGTAATCCCCAGGTCCTTTTCTGCAGAACAGCTGCTTAGCCAGTCGGTCCCCAGCTAATGACCTGAAACTCAAAAAAGAGTCATACAAAAAGTGGAAACTAGGTCAAATTATGAAGGATTCATAAAAAAAAAAAAAGACAACTCAAGTATATAGAGGAAAAATTGGAAGGACCAAGGCACAAAATGAGACTAAACTAGGTAGGGACATAAAGGGTAACATGAAAACATTTTACAAATGCATTAGAAGTGAGAGGAAGACCAAGGACAGGATAGGCCCATTACTCAATGAGAAGAAAATAACAGAAATCGCAGCAAAGGCCAAATTGTAAAATGCGTTTTTTGATTTCGGAGAGACAAGGTGAGTGAAGTAATATCTTTTATTGGACCAACTTCTATTAGTGAGAGAGACAAGCTTTTGAGCCACACAGGGCTCTTCTTCAGGTCTGGGAAAGGTATTCCCAGCATCTCAGCTAAATGCAAGGTGGAACAGATTGTTTAGTATAAGTAGTTAGCACATATTGTATAAGGGACCATTCAAAGTAGAGTGGCCAATTAACACCTCTGCAGTCATAAGACAAAAAGAGGCGGCTCGTGGGTTACAGATTGTTGTAATAAACCATAAATCCAGTGTCTCTGTTCAGTCCATGATTTTTAGTGACTAGCAGATTAATGAATTTAAGCTCCCAGGCTCATCTTTTGAAAGTCTTGTGCAGATTTCCTTTGAGGACTGATAGGTCAGATACAGATTGATTGTTTTGTGAAAAGTGTTCACCTCCAGATAAGGTGATAGGAACAAAGAAGTAGAGCATACTTACAAGATGGGGAACTCAGTGACTGAGAAAGATTTGGGGGTCATGGTGGACCATCAGCTGAACATGAGCTCCCAGTGTGACGCTGGGGCCAAAAGAGCTAATGCAATCATAGGATGTATAAACAGGGAGATTTTGAGTAGCGGAGAAAGGTTATTTTACCTCTGTATCCTGTGTCTAGTTCTGGTGCCCACAATTCAAGAAGGAGGTTGATAAATTGGAGAGGGTTCAGAAAAGAGCCATGAGAATGAATAGAAGGATTATATAACATGCCTCATAATGATAGGCTTAAAGAGGTCAATCTATTTAGCTTAACAAAGAAAAAGTTAAGGGGTGACTTGATTACAGTCTAAAAGCATTTACACATTTCACAATGCACTTTTCAGACTAGCAGAGAAATATCTAACACGATCCAATGGCTGGAAGATGACACTAGACAAATTCACATTGGAAATAAGGCATACACTTTTTACAATTGAGGATAATTAACCATTGAAACAATTTACCAACGATCATGAAGGAGTCTCCGTTATTGACAATTTTTAGATCAAGATTGGAACATTTTCTGCAAGATATGCTCTCGGAATTATTTTGGGGGATTTCTCTGGCCTTTCTTTACAGAAAGTCAGACTAGATGATCACAATGGCTCCTTCTTGCCTTGGAATCTGTGAACGATCAGCAACCTGGGACACTGCCCCAGCTTTCCAGCCATAATGATCTGTAATTCCTCTATGGTGTGTTTAGTCAGTTTAGTAGACAATTTTGCTTTCTGAGCTAGGACTCTGATACTGATTTGGAATCTGGTACCAATTACAGCAGATACATCACCTCTTTAGAGCGATCCTTGATGTCTTGTTCACAGTTTTTGCTCATGCTTTCTGGCGGACAATGAATTTCCCACATGACTCCATAAGGAAACACTGTGGTGAAATAACAAAGCAAACACGGTCACTGACAGCTCCTGCACTGTCTCATAGTATTTATCCATCCATCCTTGTATGTTAGCATTTCGCAACTGTAAATGGCTACTGATGTCCAGATCATTCCAGACACTGTACACAATCCACAAAGCATAGCTACAAAGAAGTTGCTGTCATTTCTGAGAAGCATCTGTATGCCTCAGTATGTCTCTGAATTCAGGCTTGGCTCTGGGTTCTCACCTTGATTCCATCCTGGACACTGGGAATTGACTTTTCTCTCAGAAACAAGACAAATAAACCTGTTACTTGCATCCATATTCAACAGTACTGGGTTTAAGGGGGAAGAAAGTAGCATGCTCCCGTCTGAAAACAATATGCAATGTCTGAATGTACAATTCCCAGACATTTCCGAGCCTCCTGCAGACAGCTGCAATCCTGAAGTCAGCCTTCGCCAGATGCTGTAACCCAGGCTTCTCCAATAAATGCTAGTTTAGTAAGTTGACGACATAAACTGTTTGGGCCAAACTCTCTTCTTGCTTACCCAGACATAACTCTCTTGATGTCAGCAGAGTTACACCTGACTTATGCCACTGCAAGAGGAAAGGGGCCCTTGTGTTATTTTGTTACCTGATCAGTATTGCAGCAGCTTGAAGCCTGGTTTGTAGTCTGATCTTGGGCTTCCACCACCTTATTCATGTCACCTTTGGTGAGGGGCTTTGGCTGTCTGAAGGAAGCTTGGAAATGCAAACTGTGATTAAATACATGTCCAGAGGCAATGGTGATGAGAAGGGCCAGCAAGGTCATGGGTGTAATTTCCTATCTGTAAACACATTAAGGATTAAGTAACAAGCTCTGCTCTTACTCAGCACAGTCATCCGCACTTCAGAGTGGTTCCTTTCCTGCGAGGGCCAGATGCACTCAGTGTATTTTTCAAAGACCTCACAGCTGAGATTCCTCACTAGCCTATTCAGATGCTCCAGAAAGCTGTGGATGTAGATGCTGTTGGTTGCTGAGCTGCAGAGAGGAGAGTAAAAGGCAGACCGGATCTCCACACTCCTGTCTGGCCTGTGATAAGCTAAAGGGAAAGGACAGGGTTAACTCTATTAAACACTCAATTTGCATACAGTTTGCTAATCCCCATAGTGCTGCACAAGCAGCATCCTCTCCATCTATCCTGTGGGGAAGCTAATCCCTTTAGGGTATGTCTACACTGTGATAAAAGACCTACAGCATGGCCACAGCTGGCCCAGGTCAGATGACTCAGGTTTATGGGGCTTGGTCGTGCGGGCTATAAAACTGCAGTTTAGATGTTCGGGCTCAGGCAGGAGTCTGAGATCTGACACCCAGCAAGGGGGTAGAGTCTCAGGGCATGGGCTACAGCCCAAGCCCAGACATCTACATTTTAGCCCTCCAGCCCAAGCCCTAGAAACCCAGTGACCCAGGCTCTGAGACTTGGTGCCACTCCCTGTAGCTAGGACATTGACTCGGGGAGGCAGACTGAGGTTTGCCTTCATAAGTTCATGTACTTAGTGAAAAACGCAGTTTCAATCAGAAGCTTTTTAAAACTATTTTTATGAAATAAGAAGAAATAAAATGCATGTTTATGTGATCGTTCAGCATAGCAAATATTCAAGCATGCACAAAAATTCAAAGATTCAGAAATATAAAAGTATAGATCTGAACATGAAAGTGCTGTGTGACGTAAAGCCTGTTCATGACACTAAAGTTTAAGTCTTCTTGGATAATAGTGCCTTCATTCCTCCACAAAGACATGCAAGGTTCAGTTTTCAAGTCAGATCACTTTCATATGACAGGAGAATTGTTTCTCTTTCTTTCATGGGTCATGCTCATCCTCAGGTGTGATAAAATTATTTTCAAATAAGAAAAGGATTTCTCACATGTTGCCGTTGATGCTCGAAACAACAAGACCACTACCGACATTTCAAAAATATATGGGAAAGCCTCATTTAAGTCCTTGGCAGCACCTAGAACTTCTTCAAATTCTTTGCAATTTTTTTTTAACTATCAGTGGTTTAAATTCACCCATTTGGGAGGGGGGAAGAGGGGGAGGAAGATGGCTGCCTAGTCCCAGACTTCTCACTCCCCATATATCAAGTCATCTCTAATAATTACTTTCCTAGCCCACTGCCAATAATTTTCTGTCATAAAAGTTTAAATTAAACCCCTGGATAAACTTCAAACTGTTGACTATGGATTCCAATGACAAAATGAGGGGCAACAAAAGACCTAAGCCTGAATCATCTGAGCAGCTGAAGTGGGAGAATGCAAGGCCACAGCAGAACCTAACCCAGGATATTGCAGCACTGAAAGAATTCCTCACAGACTGACTAGATTAAATATTGAAAGATATTCATGGCCTCTCTAAAGATATATGTAATGTAAAATCCTGAATGGTTCATTTGGAAAATGAGCTACAAAAGACTAACATTGAAACAGTGAAATTAAAGAAGAAACTGACTCCTTAAAGCTCAGATTAGACAAACTGGAAGAAAATCAGGGTAATTTAAAAAACAGATCTTGAAAAAACAACTTTTGCCACTTGGGCACTGCTGAGGGCTTTGAGAGGATGGATATTATCATCTTTCTTCAGAAGCTTCCCCTGACCTACTTAAATTGGACCCCAGCTGCTCTCATTAGCTATTGAAAGGGCTCATTGAATGCCTGGTACTAGAAAGCAGGTACGGGGTAGGGGCCCAATTGAAAGATCCGGCAGACCTGGGGTAGAGGGTGGGCGGGGTGAGCCCTCACACAGGGCTCGGTTGAGATAAGCCCGAGCAGCGGGCGTCAAGGCGGCCTTCACCTCCTGAAGTAAGTGCCGGGGGGTACGAGGTCTGGAGAGCCCCATGCGCCCAGTGAGCGTCAGGGGATCCAGGCAGTCTCCCCAGTCATAGTCCAGGAGGTCTCCGATTCTCGTGACTTCCGCCAGGACCAAACTCTGGCGCACCGAACAGGACTCCGCTGCCTGCACACGGAGCTGGGGGTTGTGTAGCAGGGGCTCCGCGAGGAGATCTGCTCCCACGGTGGCCGCCACGGACCTGGTCAATGAAAACAGTTTCCAGGTCCGGAGGAGGTCCTGGTAGAAGACCGGCAGCCCAGAGAGGTCTCGCGGAAAACCTCTCGGACAGAGATAAAAGAGCTGCCGGTCGTATCGGAGCCCTTGGAAGCAGTGCAGGAAGGCGTGCGCCAATATGCTCCACGTCGAACTACCTGCACTATAAAGGAGCCTCTGCAGGGTCTGGAGGTGGAAGACACAGACCTGAGTGTGCAGACACTTCAGGCCCTGCCCTCCTTCCTTCAGGGGTAGATGAAGAACCTCAACAGGGGCCCAGTGCATTCCTGACGAAAAGAACTCTAGAATCGATGTCCGGAGGTCGGTCAGGAAACCCGGGGCCGGGACCAGGGTGTT
This sequence comes from Lepidochelys olivacea, assembly GCF_965140295.1. NCBI lineage: Eukaryota > Metazoa > Chordata > Testudines > Cheloniidae > Lepidochelys > Lepidochelys olivacea. The sequence continues at coordinate 69,960 of NC_140413.1, forward strand.
GAGCCGGTACCAGAGCGTGGACAGGACTAGTTGGTTAAGCACCAGTGCTCTCCCTCGGAGGGAGAGACATCGGAGTAGCCTCGTCCATTTCCGGAGCCGCTCTATCACACCGCCTTCTAAATTTTGCCAGTTCTCCAGCGGAGAAGGGTGCGTGGCAGAAAGGTAAACGCCTAGGTAGAGCAGTGGATCCGCGCTCCACCGGATGGTCTGAAGCGCGGGTGGGAGGGAGCTCACCTGCCGCCAGTCCCCCACCGCCAAGCCAGAGCTCTTGACCCAGTTGGCTTGGGCGGAGGAGGCTGCCGAATAGATGGCCTGGCAAGCCTCCACCCGCGCCAAGTCGCCCGGGTCCTGGACCACGAGGAGCAGGTCATCAGTGTACGTGGACAGGACCAGCCGCAGCTCCGGCTCCCGCAGCACCAACCCCGTCAACCTCCTGCAGAGGAGACAGAGGAAGGGCTCGATCGCCAGAGCGTATAGCTGGCCCGAGAGGGGGCACCCCTGCCGTACTCCTCGCCCAAAGCTGACCGGTTCGGTCAGGGTCCAGTTGAGCCTAACCAGACACTCCACAGAAGCGTACAGCACCTGGAGAAAACTCACAAACTGAGGTCCAAATCCAAACACCTGCATAGTGCCCAGGAGGTACCCATCGTTCACTCTATTGAACGCCTTCTCCTGATCAAGAGACAGGAGGGCGAATGACAGACTGTCTCTATGCCTGAGTTCCAAAAGATCTCGGACTAGAAATAGGTTGTCAAAAATGCTGCGACCCGGGACAGTACAGGTCTGGTCTGGGTGGATCACGTCAGCCATCATGGACCCTAGCCGCAGTGAGATTGCTTTCGCTACGATTTTGTAATCCGTGCTAAGGAGCAAGACGGGACACCAATTTCGTAATTCGTGGAGGTCCCCCTTCTTCGGCAACAAGGCGAGCACCGCTTGCCTGCATGAAAGAGGGAGGACCCTGCCCTGCAAAGACTCAGCCCAGACAGTGGCTAGGTCTGGGCCAAGAATGTCCCAGAATGTGCGGTAGATCTCCATGGTCAGCCCGTCCATGCCCGGAGATTTATTGGTGGGCATGCGACGGAGGGCTTCCGAGAACTTGGCCAGGGTGAGAGGCAGCTCCAGTCGGTCTCGGTAGCCCACACTAACCATGGGGAGTTCCTCCCAGAGCACCCTGCAAGCGCCAGGATCGGTCGGATCCGGGGAGAAAAGGCTTGTGTAGAAGTCACGGGCCTTCCCACACATCTCCACTGGATCCGTGAGGGGGGTGCCGTCTTCTGCTAGAAGGCAGGTGACGTGTTTCTTGGCCCCCCCCATTTTCTCCAGGGCGTAGAAGAAACGGGAGCCGCGATCCATCTCCCGAAGGAGGCGGATGCGGGATCGAACAAAGGCACCTCGGGCCCGATGGTCCTCAAGGGCCTGGAGCTCCTCCCGCTTCTCCCGGCACGCTCCGCAGAGGAACGGGTCCTCGGGGCTGGTGGCCAGGCGCCTCTCCATCTCTAAGACCTCCCGTTCCAACTGCTCTATCGCTGCATTTCTCTGTATGCTGGTGCCCCGGGTGTAGTCACGGCAGAAGAGCTTAGCACGCACCTTCCCTCCATCCCACCATCACCACGCCGAGGGAAAGGCATGCCGCTGCTCTCGCCAGGCCAGCCAAAACTCCTGGAAGGACGTCACGAAGCCCCCATCCTCCAACAGGCTGTTGTTAAAGTGCCAATAGGCCGGTCCCGGCCTCTCTGCACGGAGGGAGGCTGTTATGGTGGCTAGATGATGGTCAGAGAATGGGGCCGGCCGAATGTTGGAGGAGTGGGCCTGTGAAAGATGGAAACGGGATAAATAAATACGGTCCAACCGAGAGTGGTGTGACCGATGGGCCTCCACCCGGACATAGGTGAACGTGGAAGTGTCATCTGGGTGGTGGTCACACCAGACGTCCACTAGGGAGTGATGTTTGACTATTTCTCGGAGAATGTTCGCAGTGGCCGGGCTCAGCTCGGCCCCTGAGCGGGCCTGTTCCTCGAGGGTGGTGTTAAAGTCCCCTCCCAGGACTAAGCACTCATGAGAATCTAAGGTGCCGAGGAAGTTGGACACCCGCTGATAGAATTGCGGCCTCTTCGGGCTCGTTGTCGGGGCATAGATGTTAACGAGGTTGACCACGAGCCCCTCCATACAGACTCAGAGATGCAGCAGGTGGCCTGGCACGGCCTCAGTGACCCCTAGCACCTAGGGCCATAGATTGGGGGAGAACAGGGTCGCCACTCCAGCTTGTCGAATTGTGAAGTGGCTGAAGTAGACCCCGTCCCCCCACTCCAGCCGCCCACTGTCCTCGGCGGTCGGATCCATATGGGTCTCCTGCAGAAAAACCACAGAGTACCCCCCTTCCCGAAGGTAAGAGAGCACCTGGGACCTGCGGAGAGCCATCCTACAGCCCCTGGTGTTCAAAGTTGCAATAATGAGGGGCGTCATGCGGAGGGCTGGGGGGGGGTTCCTTGTTGGCGGGGGTGTTCACAGCCCCCAGCGGGTCATGCAACAATCCGTGACCCATCCCATAAATGAGTAAATCGTCACGGAAGCTGCGGGCCCGCCCGTAGGCCGTGGCACCGTGCCTTCCTTTCCCTTTACCCTCCTTTATAAGGACCCTTGTGGCCTGGATGATGTGATCAAAGTCCCCCCATAGCTGGAGAGCTAGCTGTACCCTGTTGCGGGAGCCACGGATGTCTTCTAAAAAACTGTCGCAATGCTTTTCGCAGCTCTTGGGGTGGTGGGGTTGCGATTTCCGGGTTATTCCCTGGTGGGGCTCTTGGTGCAACCTCATGGTCCGCTGAGGCGGGCAGGCAGGGTGCAGACCACCGACGGGGCGTCTGACAGGCTAAAGTTATTAGGTCCGTCTCAAGCCTTGGGTTAGAAGAGGATGGCGGAGGGAAAACTGCAGCTCCTAATGGGTCGCGGCAGGAAAATGCAAAGGCTGCTCCTTGGGGGGGATCCACAAAAACCGGGAAAGAAACAACCCCAGGGGCGGCAATAGCATTTCAGGAGGAGGTGGATTGGGCAGGGACAGGGTGGGGGTGGGGGCGGGGGCAGAGGCTCTGGGCTTCGGGAGGCAAGCAGCTGAGAGGTGGTGCCTCCCGAACAGATTTGAGGGTTAAGGGGGTGGGGAGGGGGCTCCCAGTGATGCTAGGCACAGCCTCTGTGGTGGATTTGGCAGCCATGGCCTCAGGTGGTGGACCACCTTCTGCAGGGTGCTCGCCCGGGAAGGCAGTTAGGGGGAGGGAGTATGGGGAAAGGGGGACTGGGGTAAAGTTGCCCAGATCAAGGCCAGCCGGCAGTAGGTCATTCTCTCCCTGGGTGACCGGGGTCAAACCTAGGGCCTCGATCTCCTCATATATGGAGGAGAGGTCGTCTTCTGCCACCCCGGGGGACTCCCCTCTGGTGCCCGCTACGATGGTCGCTTGGGGGTTCGCGAGGGGTTCGGGTGATATTCGGGCAGAAGGGGCTTCTTCAGGGGTCTCGGAGGGGCGGGTCTTCCGTGGAGGGGAGATTCTACCTTCCAGTGCTATTCTGTCTTCCCCTCCTGACACCGGTGGATGGATCTCTCTCATGGGCATAGCGGAAGGCTCAGTGTCAGTGTCTCCCTTCCTGGTCTTCCGGGGGGCCTCCGCATCGGATGGGTGCAGCGGAGCTCGAGCCTTCCGCTTGCCTCGCTTTCCCTGGACTAGGGTCCAGCCCTCCATAGCATCGTCTGGGGGCTGGTTAGCAGGGGTCGTGTCGGGGGGCAGAGGCGATGGTTCAGAGGCTCGGGGGGGTAATGGTGAGGCAACATGAAGGGGGGGCGGTTCTCCTTGGGGCAGGCCCTCTCCTATGCCTGGTAATATCTTTGCTGCACCCTCCTCCATAGGCTCTGCTGGATTGTTAACAGCAAGGGCGGGGCTCCCTCGCTCGTCTGGGCATTGTAGGGGAGCTGTCTCTTGGGCCCGGGCAGGAGCAGCGGTGGATCAAGCAGGAGGAGAGGTGTTGGGCAGATGTCGGGCGTCCAGGGGCGCCGGCAATGACGGAGCCGATGTTCTGCCGGGTCTCAGGGGTCTCGGGTGCCCCTCCCCGCCGGGCCAAGGGGCAGTCTCTTCGGACATGCCCCGCTGATCGGCAGAGATAGCACTGGGCCTCTCCTGTGGAATAGCAGACCTGATAGCGGGCTCCCTGGTAGGGGACTAGGAAGGACCCCTCGAGCGCCTCTCCGTCACATGCCGCCACCGGCGGTAGAAACTGCACTTGCCGGCGGAATGAAAGGACGTGACGGAGGGTGGGGTCCTTGCAGCCCAACGGGAGAGGGCTGATGACAGAAACGGGTTTCCCCAGGGTGGAGAGAGTGGGTAACAGGGCGGCATTGGGTAGAAAAGGAGGGACAGAGGTCAGGACTAGGCGGATGTCCAGGTCTTCTAGCGGCTCCAGGGGGACAAACACCCCACCGCCAGGCCCTTCTCCACCACCTCCTGGGCAGCAGCCTCCGATGCTAAGAAAAAGATGACCTTCCCGTACATTTTGGAGGCCGCCACAATAGCCGTGGGTCCTACCACCCTCGCCAACGCCTGCATGTATGTCTCCATGTGGGGCGAGGCGGGCCCCAGGAGGCAACGGACGCCATGCTTCCTGGTCATGGTGGGAAAGGGGCCTCGGCCTCTATTGATGGTAGCGGAGGCGGTGGGTGGGCGAGATGACGAGGCGGCAGGTGGGGGGGATGGCTGCAACTGCCCGGGCATATGCCCTGGGGGCCGGGGAGGGACGCTCACAGAGCTGGTGGAGGGAACAACGGGGAGGGACGCCATGGTCGATGATGAGGCCACAGCAGTGGGGGCAGCCTCTGCCATGGAGGGCTTGGTGGTTGTGGCGGGGCCCTTCCTCTTCTTTGCACCCTGGCCTTTCCGGCTAACTGGGGGGGCTTTCCTAGAATCTGGGGGGGCGGTGGGCGTAGCAGTGGTAATAGTTGCCCCGGTGCCTCCGGCTGCCGATGCCCCAGTGGGGGCGGTGGCAGGTGTTTTGGCAGCAGTGGTGGGGAGGGGGGCTTGGGGGTTGGGCAGGGGGGTAGGTGGGGGAGGGGCAACTGAGGTTGTTAGAGGGGCCTCACCCCTCTCATTCCCCGCCATCGTGAGCAGGGAGAGATGGGGAGACACCAGAAGGAGGAGGGGGGAGGAGGAAGCAGATTAACCACTTCTCCCTGTTGGGCTGCAGGCGGGGGGGGGCAAATGGGTCAGACTGGACAGGGAAGGAAACAGGAGTTGGGGTCAGGTAGTAGGGGCAAACTGGGGTGGGCAGTCCGGGGGGAACACGGACCCACGCGCATTTTCCAAAGAGTCTCGTTTGGTCGGCTGTTGTGTCTGGTCCGGATGATGGAATTCAAAGCAAGCAGTTGAGGCTAGAGGCAGATGGCAGGTTGCCAGCAGGGACGGATGGCGGGGGGCCGTGACGGTTGCAGTAGTGTGGGGGGGCACCGATGGATCGGGGGGCAGCTTCGTGCTACACCCCCTGTGCCCCTACAAACGCAGTTAAGACACAGTCAAACTCCCCCCACATGAGAGTACAGTTCAAAAGTTACTCAGTCTTACGGCCCCCCTCCACGATGATTTGTAGCTTCCCTGGGCGAAGTCTCTGTCAGCTGTCTTCTCTCCCGGTCTTTGTGGAGCATTCCAAAAATGCCAAGCAAAGATAAGAAAACGATTAATTGCGGGTCCACAAACAAATAGCAAAACGGTTGGGTCTGGGGGCATCCACTCCCCTCCTCCGGGGAGCGGGTCGGCAGTCCTCCCCCCTCCTCCAGAGGTTGCAGCTGAAGCAATAGCAGCGTCCGAGGGCAGGCGTGGGGGGGCTGGCAGGCAAGCTGGCAGCTGACCAGCACTCGAACGGCAGCAAAAAAAAAAAAAACAGCCAAAAAAAAACAACAAAATGAAGAAAAAAGCATCTGGCCCAGTCGGGGCGGGAACTAAGCAGGGGCAAAAAGCAAGGAAAGCCCAGGCCAGAGGGTAGCAGGAGAGTGTTAGAAGAGAGCCTTATTCCCTGTATAGAGAAGAAAGTTTACTATAAATTAATTAAAGAACCTGAAGCCAGTCACATGATAAAAACTCCCTGCTTCAATCAGACAAGAAGAGGAGTTGAAGCAGAGTGGATTAGCGTTAGAGCAGAGGGCAGTTTGGAGGAGTTGAAGCAGAGTGGATTGGCATTGGAGCAGAGAGCAGTTTGGAGGAGTTGAAGCAGAGTGGATTGGCGTTGGAGCAGAGAGCAGTTTGGAGGAGTTGAAGCAGAGTGGATTGGCGTTGGAGCAGAGAGCAGTTTGGAGGGAAGGAGAGGAGAGTTTGGAAAAGTGCTGCGGTGGGCTAAGAAGACCAAGACCCTAGGTAAAGGGACACCTGGTTTGTGCAGAGGGAGGGCAGGAAGCCCCATAAGCTGAAGGGCAGGAGAGGGAAGTAGCCCAGGGGAAGGAACCGCTAGTTCAAGCAATTTATCACTATCCCTAGGGCCCCTGGGCTGGGACCCGGAGTAGAGGGCGGACCTAGGTCCCTCCCTCTCCACTCCCCTCCTCTAGGATACTAGTGGGGCAGATAATACCCCAGTTCAGGGGCAAGAAACAGTGCCCTGACACCCCCCCCCCCCCAAGAAGAGAAAGCACGAGACCCATCATAGTAGTGCTGGCAATTTGCCACAAACCAAACAGTAAAGACAATTCTGTAGCACTGCAATGCACAGAGTAATAGTTGACACTAAGCTGAGGTATACGCGCCATCTACAGACTGAAGTATTATCTACATTAATCATCACAACTTGTTTTGCCAGGCAGATTCTCTTCACCAGATTTGGTGGATGGATTATGTTACAATAACCACTAATTCCTTGGAACAGTCAACACTCCTGACATGTAAAACAGACTATAACCTAAATCTTAAATTGCACTAGCAATTCACTTGTGCAGGGCATTTGATATACTATGAGTGATTTGTTTTATATATTATTGTATTGTTCATATTTACATTTTGTATTTATATTTATCATTAGCCTATTGCCTTTTAAGTTCTCTTCCTTGCTCTCTTCTCAAATAAATAGGCTTACCATGCAATTTATATGGTGTTTCCCCTCCAGTAGCTCTTTATACACATCAGCTTTGTTTGACACTGAAAAAAAGCCTAGCTATGCAATTTGGTTCTCTCTCATCTTTTATATACACCTTAAGAGGCTTCCCACACTCAAAGAAAAATCCAATCTTGCATCTACGTGGGGCATCTTGCAATGCATTAAGATGATTACAGCATCTGATCTCACTAATTCTCTTCTCCTACCTCTCTGGGATAACCCGCACCTCAGGATCAAGGCCAACTCCATGCTAAAGACAATTTGGATAGAAAAAGGATAAACAAAAATTAAAAATATAACACACAAAAATAGACTGGCCTCTTTTGATTACTTGTGCATAAGAACGGCCATACTGGGTCAGACCAAAGGTCCATCAAGCCCAATATCCTATCCTCTGACAGTGGCCAATGGCAGGTGCCCCAAAGGGAATGAACAGACAGGTTATCATCAACTGATCCATGCCCTGTCACCCAATCTTAGCTTCTGGCAGACAGAGGCTAGGGACACCATTCCTGCCCATCCTAGCTAATAGCCATTGATGGACCTATCTAGCTCCCTTTTGAACCCCGTTATAGTATTGGCCTTCACAACACCCTCTGGCAAGGAGTTCCAGAGGTTGACAGTCCATTGCATGAAAAAATAGTTTTTTGTGTTTGTTTTAAACCTGCTACCTATTTTCATTTGGTGGCCCCTTGTTCTTATATTATGAGAAGGAGTAAATAACACTTCCTTATTTACTTTCTCTATACCACTCATGATTTTATAGACCTCTATCATACCCCCTTAGTCGCCTCTTTTCCAAGCTGAAAAGTCCCAGTCTTATTAATCTCTCCTCATACTGAAGCCGTTCTATACCCCTAATCATTTTTGTTGCCCTTTTCTGAACCTTTTCCAATTCCAGTATATCTTTTTTGAGGTGGGGCGACCACATCTACACACTGTATTCAAGGTGTGGGCGTACCATGGATTTATATAGAGGCAATATATTTTCTGTCTTATTATCCATCCTTTTATTGATGATGTGTAACAAATATCAGCTACCGCTGGCTCAAGTTCTTTCTTTCAGTGGCTATGCTCATGGATTCATGCAAGTAGGGCCCTAGACAAATTAGAGGATTGGGCCAAAAGAAATCTGATGAGGTTCAACAAGGACAAGTGCAGAGTCCGGCACTTAGGACAGAAGAATCCCATGCACCGCTACAGATTAGGGACCGAATGGCTAGGCAGCAGTTCTGCAGAAAAGGACCTAGGGGTTACAGTGAACGGGAAGCTGGATATGAGTCAAAAATGTGCCATTGTTGCCAAGAAGGCCAATGGCATTTGGGGATGTATAAGTTGGGGATGCATTGCCAGCAGATCGAGGGATGTGATCGTTCCCCTTTATTCGACATTGGTGAGGCCTTATCTGGAATACTGTGTCCAGTTTTGGGCCCCACACTACAAGAACCATGTGGAAAAATTGGAAAGCGTCCAGCAGAGGGCAACAAAAATGATTAGGGGACTGGAACACATGACTTATGAGGAGAGGCTGAGGGAACTGGGATTGTTTAGTCTGCGGAAGAGAAGAATGAGGGGGATTTGATAGCTGCTTTCAACTACCTGAAAGGGGTTCCAAAGAGGATGGCTCTAGACTGTTCTCAGTGGTAGCAGATGACAGAACGAGGAGTAATGGTCTCAAGTTGCAGTGGGGGAAGTTTAGGTTGGATATTAGGAAAATATTTTTTACTAGGAGGGTGGTGAAACACTGGAATACGTTACCTAGGGAGGTGGTGGAATCTCCTTCCTTAGAAGTTTTTAAGGTCAAGCTTGACAGAGCCCTGTCTGGAATGATTTAGTTGGGGATTGGTCCTGCTTTGAGCAGAGGGTTGGACTAGATGACCTCCTGAGGTCCCTTCCAACCCTGATATTCTATGATTCTATGATTCTAAGTATAGGGGACAATTGGTCAGTTTCAACTCTCTCACCTCTAGAAGAACATGTTAAGAAATATGGAAACAAAAGTTAAGTTGTAGGAATTATTTTAGATAAGGCTGTGTGTCTGTCATGGAGGTCATTGATTCCGTGACTTTCCGTGACCTCTGTGATTTCTGCAGTGGCTGGTGCGGCTGGCTCTGGGGTTGCCAAAGCAGATCAGGCAGCCCTGGGCCAGCTGCACTGGCTGCTGCTGGGGCAGTGGGTTGGGGTGTGGGGTGGCACTTACCTCAGAGGGCTCCCCCGAAGTGGCTGCCATGTCCCTACAGCTCCTAGGGGAAGGGGCCAGGAGGCTCAACATGCTGCCCCCGTAACTCCCATTGACTGCAGTTCCAGGACACGGGCAGTGCACAGAGCCCCCCTTGGCCTTCCCTCCCCCACCCCTAGGAGCTGCAGGGACACGCGGAGCCGGGTATGGAACCTGCCAGCCCTGCCAACCCTCCCACTCCCAGCACCAGCAGAGGTCCCAGGCCACACGACGACGCCCGCCCGCTCCTCCCCAGCTCTGGTAGGGGTCCCGGCAGCCCCCCGGCCCAAGTTTTAGTTAGGGGTATATAGTACAAGTCATGGACGGGTCACAGGTAGTGAATTTTTGTTTACTGCCCGTGACCTATCCATGACTTTTACTAAAAATCCCCATGACTAAAAGGAACAGGAGTACTTAGAATATAGAATCATAGAATATCAGGGTTGGAAGGGACCTCAGGAGGTCATCTAGTCCAACCCCCTGCTCAAAGCAGGACCAATCCCCAATTAAATCATCCCAGCCAGGGCTTTGTCAAGCCTGACCTGACTTGTGGCTCCTTAGAAACTAACAAATTTATTAGAGCATAAGCTTTCGTGGGCTACAGCCCACTTCATCGGATGGATAGAATGGAACATATAGTAAGAAGATTTTATATATATATACACATACATACAGAGAAGTTGGAAGTTTCCATACAAACTGTAAGAGGCTAATTAGTTAAGATGAGCTATTATCAGCAGGAGAAAAAAACTTTTGTAGTGATAATCAAGATGGCTCATTTAGACAGTTGACAAGAAGGTGTGAGGATATTTAACTTAGGGAAATAGATTCAATATGTGTAATGACCCAGCCACTCCCAGTCTCTATTCAAACCCAAGTTAATGGTATCTAGTTTGCATATTAATTCAAGCTCAGCAGTTTCTCCTTGGAGTCTGTTTTTGAAGCTTTTCTGTTGCAAAATTGCCACCCTTAAATCTTTTACTGAGTGGCCAGAGAGGTTGAAGTGTTCTCCTACCGGTTTTTGAGTGTTATGATTCCTGATGTCAGATTTGTGTCCATTTATTCTTTTGCATAGAGACTGTCTGGTTTGGCCAATGTACATGGCAGAGGGGCATTGCTGGCACATTGGTAGGTGTGCAGGTGATCTCTATCAAGCATTCTTAAAACTACAATACCCACCCGCTGAAGTGAAAAAAACAGATTGACAGAGCCAGAAGAGTACCCAGAAGTCACTTACTACAGGACAGGCCCAACAAAGAAAATAACAGAACGCCACTAGCCATCACCTTCAGCCCCCAACTAAAACCTCTCCAGCACATCATCAAAGATTTACAACCTATCCTGAAGGATGACCCATCACTCTCACAGATCTTGGGAGACAGACCAGTCCTTGCTTACAGACAGCCCCCCAACCTGAAGCAAATACTCACCAGCAACCACAAACCACACAACAAAAACACTAACCCAGGAACCTATCCTTGCAACAAAGCCCGATGCCAACTCTGTCCATATATTTATTCAAGTGACACCATCATAGGACCTAATCACATTAGCCACGCCATCAGGAGCTCGTTCACCTGCACATCTACCAATGTGATATATGCCATCATGTGCCAGCAATGCCCCTCTGCCATGTACATTAACTTGCTGGCAAGAATACTGTGGGAGACCACATCAAAAGCTTTGCTAAAGTCAAGATATATCACATCCACCGCTTTCCCCATACCCACAGAGCAAATCAGGTTGGTCAGGCATGACTTGTCCTTGGTGAATCCATGTTGATTGTTCCTGATACCTTCCTCTCCTCCAAGTGCTTCAGAATTGATTCCATGAGGACCTGCTCCATGATTTTGCCAGGGACTGAAGTGAGGCTGACCGGTCTGTAGTTCCCCGGGTTCTCTTTCTTCCCTTTTTTAAATATAGGCACTATATTTGCCTTTTTACAATCATAGAATCATAGAATATCAGGGTTGGAAGAGACCTCAGGAGGTCATCTAGTCCAACCCCCTGCTCAAAAGCAGGACCAATCCCCAATTAAATCATCCCAGCCAGGGCTTTGTCAAGCCTGACCTTAAAAACAGAATTCTAAGGAAGGAGATTCCACCACCTCCCTAGGCAACACATTCCAGTGTTTCACCACCCTCCTAGTGAAAAAGTTTTTCCTAATATCCAACCTAAACCTCCCCCACTGCAACTTGATCATCCAGGACTTCCCCAGATCACCACGAATTTTCAAAGATAATGGCCAATGGCTCTGCAATCACATCAGCCAACTCCTTCAGCACCCTTGGATGCATTAGATCTGTACCCATGGACTTGTGCACGTCCAGTTTTTCTAAATAGTCCTTACCCTGTTCTTTCACCACTAAGGACTGCTCACCTCCTCCCCATGCTGCGTTGATCAGTGCAGCACTCTGGGTGCTGACCTTGTCTGTGAAGACCGAGGCAAAAAAAACATTGAGTACTTCAGCTTTTTCCACATCATCTCTCACTAGGTTGCCTTCCCCATTCATTAAGGATCCCAGACTTTCCCTGAACTTCTTCTGGTTGCTAACATACTTGTAGAAACCCTTCTTGTTACCTTTCACATCCCCTGCTAGCTGTAACTCCAATTGTGCCTTGGCCTTCCTGATTACACCCATGCATGCTCGAGCAATATTTTTATACTCCTCCCTATTCATCTGTCCAAATTTCCACTTCCACGCCTTTTTGAGTTTAAGCTCACCGAAGATTTCACTGTTAAGCCACCCTGGTCACCTGCCATATTTGCTGTTCTTTCTGCACTTCGGTATGGTTTGTTCCTGTGTCCTCAATAAGGCTTCTTTAAAATACAGCCAGCTCTCCTGGACTCCTTGCCCCCTCATATTAGTTTCCCAGGGGATCCTGCCCATCAGTTCCCTAAGGGATTCAAAGTCTGCTTTTCTGAAGTCCAGGGTCTGTATTTTGCTACTCTCCTTTCTTCCTTTTGTCAGGATCCTGAACTCGACCATCTCATGGTCACTGCTACCTAGGTTGCCACCCACTTCTACTTCCCCTACCAATTCTTCCCTGTTTGTAAGCAGCAGGTCAAGAGGAGCACAGCCCCTAGTTGGTTCCTCCAACACTTGTACCAGGAAGTTGTCCCCAACACTCTCCAAAAGTGTCCTGGATTGTCTGTGCATTGCTGTATTGGTCTCCCAGCAAACATCAGGGTGATTGAAGTCCCCCATTAGAACCAGGGCCTGTGATCTGAAAACTTCTGTTAGTTGTCTGAAGAAAGCCTCGTCTACCTCATCCTTCTGATCCAGTGATCTATAGCACAATACCCACAACATCACCCTTGTTGCTCTCACCTCTAAACTTAACCCAAAGACTCAACAGGCTTTTCTCCAGTTTCAAACTGGAGCTCTGAGCAATCATACCGCTCTCTTACATACAATGCAACTCCTCCACCTTTCCTCGCATACCTGTCCTTCCTGAACAGTTTATACCCACCCATGACAGTGCTCCAGTCATGTGAACTGCCCCACCAAGTTTCTGTTATTCCAATCATGTCATAGTTCCTGGATTGTGCCAGGACATCCAATTCTTCCTGCTTTTTCCCCAGGTTTCTTGCATTTGTGTACATACACCTAAGATAACTAGCTGATTGCCCTACTTTCTCATTATGAATCAGGAGGTTTCCCATCTTGTACCCTCCTCCTTGTATTTCCTCCCAGTATCCCACTCCCCCACTTACCTCTAGGCTTAGGTCACCGTCCTCTGGAGAACCTAGTTTAAAGCCCTCCTCACTAGGTTAGCAAGCCTGCCTAACAAGATGCTTTCCCTCTCTTCATTAGGTGGATCCCATCTCTTCCTAGCAATCCTTCTTCTCAGAACAACATCCCATCATTGAAGAATCCAAAGCCCTCTCTCTGACATCACCTGGCCCCTGCGTAACCACGCATTTACCTCCACAATTCGACAGTCCCTACCTGGGCCTTTTCCTTCAACAGGGAGGATGGACGAGAACAAAACTTGCGCCTCAAACTCCTTTATCCTTCTTTCCAGAGCCACGTAGTCGGCAGTGACCCACTCAAGGTCATTCTTGGCAGCATCATTGGTGCCCACGTGGAGAAATAGGAAGGGGTAGCGGTCTGAGGTCTTGATCAGTCTCGGCAGACACTCAGTCACATCCTGAATTCTAGCTCTAGGCAAGCAGCACACTTCTCAAGTCTCCTAGTCTGGTTGGCAGATGGATGACTCCGTCGCCCTTAGGAGAGGGTCCCCAACCACCACCACCGGTCTCCTCCTCTTGGGAGTGGTGGTCATGGAACCCCCATGCCTAGGACAATGCATCCCATGCCTTCCGGACGATGGGGTCTCCTTCTGATCCCTTCCCTCAGAGGGCTCTTCCAAATCCTTCTCCCCAGCAGAGAGCCTGACAATGATTTTGTAGCTCTATCTGCATTGGGGATACATAGGACCCTGGATGCTTGGTCCCAGGCTTGTGTTGAGTTTTCTGCGCGCCACTGTCTCTTTCCCTCAGGGCATGCTGAAAACTGCAGCTGCCAGGAACCCTCTAGCTCATATTTGCTTTGTCTTCTATGTGTGAGCTGGGCTCTGCCGGGTCCAGCAACCCCTAGTGGTGGCTAGCAGCACTGCAGCCCATTTCTGTGGGAGGAAGAAAATTCTGCATGTACAACGGTAATTTCTGCAAACTTCTGTATTGCGCAGTGGCGCAGAATTCCCCCAGGAGTAGAGAGAGTGTGGGCTGACTAGAGCTGGAACGCACCTCTAGAGTCCATAAGAAACCTTAGATAGTCTGCTCAGGGGGCCTGGGACAGTACTGCAGAGTCAAGGAAGGGGAACTCCTAGACTGACTGACCACAGGGTTAAAGCTTGTAATGTTCTGAACCTGATGGCTATTATGAGTTATGTACATAGACTTTGGCTTTATGTATTTGTATACATAAAACTGTGTTCATAATTTTTGCTGCAACATTCAGCTCCACCTCACTACAGAGAAGTAAAACAATCAGACAGGGAGGGGCCACCTCCCCAAACAGATGAGACAAGCTCCAAGTACCTAGCATTGTACAACCCAGCAAAGACAATGATGGACCATTAAAATTATTGGGAAAACACTGAAGCAACTTGAAAACAGAAAACAAGACCTTAGTAATGGAAAATTTAAAAAGGAGGGAACTTTTCCCACTTATCAGGGTTCAAAAGTGTAAAATGAGCAATTAGTAGTCCCAGACTTATCATGAACTGATCAAGGAAACCAATGGCGAATTGCAAAGGAAATTTGTTGAGAACACCACCAAGTTATACAAAAGCTTTTCAGCAATCTATTCTACCAGCTTGCCAGACTTCTTGAAATAGGAATCACTGTGTGCTTTGATTGACTTGCTTGGATTAGATACAGAGAAGATGAAACTTCAAATGGGTGTATTTTTTGAATATAAACTATAAACATATAATACTTTCACAAGATAGAAATACAATACAAACAACAAAATTCAATGTTAAATATTTGTAAAACCTAAAAAAAATACAGAAAAAAACAAAAAATAAAACTGAACCCATAGAAGTCATACAAGGGCATCAATTATTCAAATGACTAAAGAGATAAATAAGTGACACTATAATTATAAGATTTTGTCATGGATATTTTTAGTAAAGGTCAGGGACAGGCTAATAAAGAAAAATTCATGGAAGCCCGTAGCCTGTCCCTGACCTTTACTAAAAATATCCATGACAAAATGGGGAGCCGCTGCAGGGGGTTCGGCTGGGAGCTCCGGGGGCTCTCACCATCTGTGCGGGCTTAGAGTTCCAGGGTTCCCCTCCCCCCACAGCTCAAAGCTGCAGAGGTGGCCAGCAGCTGCGGGATCCCCCACAACGGCTCGGTGCCCCCAGGTGCCCATGGTGGTGAGGAGCAGCAGGGTACCCCTGGCCTGCAGTGGCAGGCAGGAGTTGTGGGGCAGCGGCCGGGAGCTCCGGGGTCTCCCCACCACCCACGAGCTCCAAGGTACCCCTGCCACCCATAGGAGCTCAGAGGGCCCCACCACCTCAGGTGGCAGGGGTACCCTGCATCTCCCGGCCACCATGGGTGGCAGCAGGACCCTGCAGCTCTCAGCCGGCAGTTGGCTGAAGTCACAGAGGTCTTTGGAAGTCACAGATTTCACTATTTTTTGCCACTAAAATAGATACCACAATCCATTTCTTAATGTTAATTGGTAAAGCCAACTCATCCAGCACCCCTAAAATAACACAAGCTTGGAGAAAGAGAGAAAAGTTTTTGAGAGAGCACTGACTATGATGTTCCAAAACACATGCATTTTTGGAGAAATATAGAGCAGCAGTTCTCAAACTTTAGCAAGCTGAGGACCCTCATTTTGATTTAAAAATTTTTGTGGATCCCCAAGCCGGCTTTTAATTTTTCCCCGGGGGCGCTCAACAGCTGTTCCGCGGCGTGCAGGAAACACTGCGAGGGAGAGGAGTTGATCAGCAGAGCTGCCGGCCCTGGACATGACTCGTGGACTGCCTAGAGCCAGACATGTCTCGCGGATGCTGGGATGTACTCTCGCAGAGCCCCAGGGGGGCCGTGAACCCCAGTTTAAGAACCGCTGGTATAGAGGATGTATGAAAGGTTGTCATGTGGCTGTTTGCATGTCCAGCATTCACTGTGTGTGGCCAATTTAGCCTTAAACAAACGCTGAGTCCAGTATATCTTGTTCTGGAAGAATAGTAAGTCTAAAGACAACCAGTTTGACTCTAATAAATTTGATCTTTTCATTGAAGGTCTACCTTTTTAATACCATAACTTCAGAATAAGTGTGTTTATGGAAAAAGCTATCACAAGAGATCAAACAGGTTATAAAATATAGCCTCTCTCTGTCTGAAAGGAATTCTTGCCTCCCCTCCAAACAGGCAGGCATAGTCTGGTCACAGAAACTCAAGCACAGAACCATGTGCCCCCACTTTGCAGAGACTTTCTTGCCCATCTTTTTTTATGGCAGCAATGTAATGCAGTCACCACATTTCATTTAGCTGAAACACGGTCACTAACATGCCCCACCCCCAAGGGCTACTGCAACTGTGACTACTACTTTGTGGCTTTAGGACTACAATCACCCATCTAAGGAAACTCAGAAAAGAAACTGGGGAAGAAAAACTGGAACATCTTATTTATGAGAACAAACAAATGTACAGGGGGGCAGTGCCTGCTCATGCTCCCCCTTAGCTATGGGGCTGTGCGATGGGTTTTCTTAATCTCCGTGTAGGTATACCCATAGTGACCCAGTTATTCCCACTGGCACTCTCCTCAACACCCTAACCTGCATCAATACCCAGACCCCCGGGTCTCTCCAGTATAGGAGATCATGCTCCCCACTTTAGTCATGGCAATCATTTATCTCTGGCATCTTGACCTGTTCTTCACAAAGCAGCTAATCCCTCTCCCGCACCTCTCTGCACCTTGGGCAGCTTTACTACATACCATACCCCTGACAAAGAAATGGAAGTGCTTTGTGTAGCGCTTGCCCTCCTTGGAATAGGAGACACTGCATTTGTAGATTCCAGACTGCTCTGGGCCGAAGTCCTTGAAAGCTAGGGATCCATTCTCCAGTATGGAGCAATATTTGGAATCTAGAAGAGATAGAGAGATTATAGATTGTGGTCTTCTGTTCCAGTCATAGAGCTCCAAATCCAGCAGGTTATGACAAAATACTAAGCATGTTAATTAACCAGACATCCTGGGACACATTGATTACACTCTCAGTTTGTTCTTATTTGGTTTCTTGAACGTTTATAACTAAATTTGTCCAAATTTATTGTCAAAAGACAAAGCAGTATAATATGAAAGAGAGACATACATACTCTCCTTCTAGGAAGCACTCTTGCAGCATGTTCACCTTACACAAGTGTGCTTCAAAGATACTCATTTCAGATAGTATGATTTTACAAATTATGCATCACTAGAAGTTTAAGTTTAACCCACTAGTTTGTGCCACCTTGCCATTAGTACTTCCCTACACTTTCCCATATCTTGTTTTGAATACAACATTCCAACCATTGATGAGCCACAAAAGTACTTCCTAACCATATTTGATACAAAGTATTCATGAATCTTTGCTTTGACAAGTTTCCTGTTTTCTAATATCAAAGCTGACTTCAGTTTCGGACAGTGTTGTGAGATGTCTGACATGGGTGAACAGAATTATGGGAAGAGCATAATACATTCAGTTAACATAACTTCCCAGCAGTTTATTTATATAATACATATTATATAAATAATGTGTGCGTAATACCCGTTGATGTGGTGTATACTACACCTAACATGTATTGGCTAACAAGCAATTTAAAAAACTTCTCACACATATATGATCTATTCATCCACCACTGAAAAATGCAGCCATCTCTGGGGTGTTACATAGCAGATGTTTAACAGTCAAGCATCCCTCATGCACAACAATTCAAGACAAGAAGTAAAGAATCATAGAATCATAGAACCATAGAATATCAGGGTTGGAAGGGACCCCAGAAGGTCATCTAGTCCAACCCCCTGCTCGAAGCAGGACCAATTCCCAGTTAAATCATCCCAGCCAGGGCTTTGTCAAGCCTGACCTTAAAAACCTCTAAGGAAGGAGATTCTACCACCTCCCTAGGTAACGCATTTCAGTGTTTCACCACCCTTCTAGTGAAAAAGTTTTTCCTAATATCCAATCTAAACCTCCCCCACTGCAACTTGAGACCATTACTCCTCGTTCTGTCATCTGCTACCATTGAGAACAGTCTAGAGCCATCCTCTTTGGAACCCCCTTTCAGGTAGTTGAAAGCAGCTATCAAATCCCCCCTCATTCTTCTCTTCTGCAGGCTAAACAATCCCAGCTCCCTCAGCCTCTCCTCATAACTCATGTGTTCCAGTCCCCTAATCATTTTTGTTGCCCTTCGCTGGACTCTCTCCAATTTATCCACATCCTTCTTGAAGTGTGGGGCCCAAAACTGGACACAGTACTCCAGATGAGGCCTCACCAATGTCGAATAGAGGCCTCACCAATGTCGAAAGATGAACCCTACATCCAACTGAAACTATAGGGAGGAGGCAATAATTTAGGGAAACAAAAATTAAATTTCCAGAGGTCTTCAGTTTTAAATATGAAGCCAAAATGGCGCTTCCAGCAGCACAGCCCCACTCCCAGCACAATTCTGAGGTATTAGGGTCAGTCCTGCCTCAAGGGGGAGAGCACCCCCTAATATGTCACCAACACTGCTTCCTGCAGTACAGCACCGTCTGGGGTCATGTCGGGGTACTGATATCAAAATGACTGAGCACATGGTAGATTCCTCCCTCCCTTGTTTTTTCTCTTGAAGTCTCATCTATATTACAGGATCAGAAAAGTAAGACAGATGAAAAAGGCTTTATACATCATCGACTCCCAACTTCTTCTTCTGTACATTATCGAGAGTTTATCGCTCTACAATTAAGTAGCACATTTTGAAGGGGCCTCACTTTCATCTGCAGAAGTTCCTTGATCATGCAAACAAATGACATGATCACAAGCAAACTGTCTAAACATCAGTTGTGCACACATACTGCAGGGCTCTAGATGTACTAAAAATTGAAGACACAGTTTCATGCCCTAAATGCTCATGTACAGGCCTGGTGCCCTGACTCCTTTCAGCTTGGGAGACCCAGGTGCCCTGGATGAAGGATAAACCCATTAAAACTCGGGCTGTCAAGCAATTAAAAAAATTAATTACAATTAATCACGCAATTAATCGTGCTGTTAAACTATAATAGAATACCATTTAAATATTTTGGGATGTCTTCTACATTTTCAAATATATTGATTTCAATTATAATATAATACAAAGCATACAGTGCTCACTTTATATTTATTTTTGATTACAAGTATTTGCACTATAAAAAATGAAAGAAATAGTATTTTTCAATTCACCTAATACAAGTACTGTAGTGCAATCTATCATGAAAGTTGAACCTGTACAAAAAAACCTGCATTCAGAAATAAAACAATGTGAAATTTTAGAGGCCACAAGTCCACTCAGTCCTACTTCTTGTTCAGCCAGACAAACAAGTGTGTTTACATTTTCAGGAGATCATGCTGCCTGCTTTTGTTTACAATGTCACCTGAAATGAGAACAGGCATTCTCATGGCACTGCTGTAGCCAGCGTTGCAAGATATTTACGTGCCAGATGCGCTAAAGATGTATATGTCACTTCATGCTTCAATCATCATTCCAGGGGACATTCTGATGATGGGTTCTGCTCAATAACAATCCAAAGCAGTGTGGACCGATGCATGTTCATTTTCATCATCTAAGTCAGATGCCACCAGCAGAAGGTTGATTTTCTTTTTTGGTGGTTCAGGTTCTGTAGTTTCCACATTAGAGTGTTGCTCTTTTAAGACTTCTGAAAGCATGCTCCATCAACCTTGTCCCTCTCAGATTTTGGAAGGTACTTCAGATTCTTAAACCTTGGGTCGAGTGCTGTAGCTATCTTAGAAATCTCACACTGATACCTTCTCTGAGTTTTGTGAAATCTGCAGTGAAAGTGTTCTTAAAATGAACAACGTGTGTTGGGTCATCAGCTGAGACTGCTATAACATTAAATATATGGCAGAATGCCAGTAAAACAGAATAGGAGACATACAATTCTCCCCTCAAGGAGTTCAGTCACAAATGTAATTAACACATTTTTTTAATGAGCGTCATCAGCATGGAAGCATATCCTCTGGAATGGTGGCCGAAGCATGAAGGGGCATATGAATGTTTAGCATATCTGGTATGTAAATACCTTGCAATGCCAGCTACAAAAGTGCCATGCAAATGTCTGTTCTCACTTTCTGGTGACATTGTAATAAGAAGAGGGCAGCATTATCTCCTGTAAATGTAAATAAACTTGTTTGTCTTAGCGATTGGCTGAACAAGAAGTAGGACTGAGGAGACCTGTAAGCTCTGAATTTTTACATTTTGTTTATGAATGCAGTTTTGTAACAAAAAAAAATCTACATTTGTAAGTTGCACTACAGTACTTGTATGAGGTGAATAGAAAAATAAAATTTCTTATTTTTACAGTGCAAATATTTATAATAAAAAAAATATACACTGATTTCAATTACAATACAACTACAATATATATGAAAATGTAGAAAAATATCCAAAATATTTAGTAAATTTCAATTGGTATTCTATCATTTAACAGTGTGATTAATTTTTTTAATCACAATTAACATTTTTAGTTAATTGTGTGAGTTAATTGACAGCCCTAATTAAAAAAACAAATTTGGGAGCTGGCTGCAGCTCCATTGGAAATAGGTGCCAAGTTCTTATAAGTATCATGGGGCCATTCACTCGTTCAAAAATTAGTTATTGGGCTTGATACAGTATACACTAAGTGAAATGCTCTGACCTGTGCTATGCAGGAGGTTGGACTAGATAATTGCAATGGTTGCTTCTGTCCTTAGAACCCATGATCCTGTCCCAAATGGAGGTGCCAGATAACAATACATCTGAGCAACATTTGAGGACTATGGGTGAATTAGCACACATGAAAAGATCAGGACAAGTCTTGGAAGATTCAGGTGCTCCTAGGCCTTCTCTCCTGGGGTAAATTTCACCCTAAAGGTGAAGAAGTGAGCTGGAGATGCTGGTCCCAGCACAATAACACTAGAAGCTGGACTAGTTCCTCATGCTGGTGACTGACAACAGGCTAAACTGACACAAAGTGTGCTCAAAGCATTTGTAACAGCAAGTAAGGCTGATGGACCCAACTCTTACAAGTAAGAGGAGGCAAAGCAGCCAATAAATTAATCACAGAGAAAATCTGGATGAGCACCTTTTTTTGTCCAGTAGCAAAGCAGTGACTCCAGGCTCAAGCCAGCAGTGGTCAGGAACACAGTGAATACACCAGAAGAGGTCTCACAAATACTGGATCCAATGCAAACCATTTGCGGGACAGAGAAGAGACAAATGGGGTGATATCTGGTAGGTTCTCTACCTTAATGAAGGGAGGCCTGGATTCATGCCACGTGCCTAGCCAACACGGGAATTAACAGAGAGCTTCAGTACTAGGAGGGACGTTGGAGGGCTTACAGCACCTTGAATTTCCTGCCCAGTGTCCTTGGTCCATTTGTAAACTTGATCCATCCATGTCTTTGTCCCCAGCTGTTCAGAGGAGCAGGGCAGGACTGTCCCTGCACTGTTAATGCGGATGAAGACATAAACTAAGGTACAACAAAGATTGTTATTAGTCATCTTTACACAAAATGTAGATGCTGGGGCCAGACAAGGGGGTGGAGACTATGGGGCTCCACCGAATGAGTTACTGCCCCCAAGTAGAGCATTGGGTGGGGATGGAGGATGCCCTTCAGGCACTTACCCATCTCATTTTCCTTCCCATAGATGAGCTGGTTCATGTTCTTTCCTTGTGGGTGCCTTGACAATACTGGCTGAGCTTTAGCCCTTTGTAATGGAAGGATTTTTCGGGTTGGAATTGGAACATGAACAAACCCTGCAGAGGAAGGAGGAAGGGGAAACTTCACTCATTCTGGCACCCCACAAAACAAGCCACCACAGACAATAACTAGACAGAAAAGATTTCCTTGTGCTTCTCAGGCACGGTGAACACCAGCCATTCTACACATGCACAGTAGTATCACACTTTGGGGCCCTTCTCTTCTAAGTCTATGACCAGCCCACGCTTTTCTACTGAAAGTCTCTAGTTCCAATTCTAGGCCAAATAAGGGCCTGGAACCCACAGAAAGAGGCCAGAGGATTCCCAAGCCTCATCAGGAAAGCTTTGGGTTGATGTTTGTTAGAACCCCTTTTGACTGTTGGAGACTAACTTTCTCAGAAATGACATGCTATCACTGCTCAGTTGAGGAAATGCGGTCAATATGACCCATAATAATCACTGGTGTTAATGACCAATGTAAGAGCTATCTTCATATCCCCATCACCATTAATGACCTGAGCTTTCACCAAATACAGCCCCAATAATCAGAAGGAGGCAGAAGATCTGGGACTTCCAGCCCTCCATGGGGAAGATCCATCTAGACTGCCTGCACAACTAGGGCCCTTCTCTCCCTTACGCCCCCACTCTCCCAGTTACTATAATATAATTAGAGCTTGCTACAAGAATTCTCAGCTGTGACCTCAGCACCTGAAAAATCTAAAGGATACTTTCCACCCTTTGAGCTTCAAGTGCCTGAGCATTCCTCTGTGTGCTAAGTAGCAGGGTTTCAGATGTCTTTTCAACTTGATCATGGAATTGCTGAAAGTCATTGTGGTTAGGGAGAGGAGCTACAGATGACTAGTCCACATTATCAGATAAAGTGATGTCAGAGTCCCTGAGTCACTATATCAATAGGAACAACTGGTGGAACATACTCCGTTTCCAAAAGAGTGTCAGTAATTATCTAACGCTGGAGAGTAAGCTGGAAATGGTTCCTGTACAACCTGAGTACATAACATAAAAACGGCCATACGCGGTCAGACCAATGGTCAGGGCCATCCCTAGCCATTTTGGTGCCCTACGCAGCCCACCGCAGGGTGTGTGTGTGTGGCCCCAAGTCTCCACGGGGAGTGGGGCGGGGAGGAGCAGGCTTGGGGGCCAGGGCGGGAACCTCCCCCAAGCACTCACCAGCTGCACAGAGCGGGTTGGGGCCAAGTGAGCAGGGTGGGCTTGACCCCTCACTCACAGGGCAGCGGGAAGTGGAGTGACCCGGCCCCAGCCCGCTCCGCTCTCCGCCCCTGGCTCCCAGCCTTGCGGGGCAGGGGAGAACCGAGCCCCAGAACTGACCGGTGGCACGGCTGGGAGCCAGAGGCGCGGAGTGGCCTGGGGCCGGGTCACTCCACTTACCGCTGCCCAGTGAGTGCAGGGCAGGCCCAACCCCTGCTGCAGTCCTCAGGGGAAGGGGTGGAGTGGGGTGAGGCTGGGGCAGAGCAGGAGCAGGGCCATGGAGAAGAGGCAGAGCAGGGGTGGAGCAGCATGCAGCTACGTAGGGCACCAGGAAATTTGGTGCCCTATGCAGCTACATACTTTATGTATGGGTAAGGACAGCCCTGCCAATGGTGCATCTAACCCAGTATCTTGTCTTCCGACAGTGGCCAGTGCCTCAGAGGGAAAGAACAGAACAGGGCAATCATCAAGTGATCCATCCCATTGTCCAGTCCCAGCTTCTGGCAGTCAGAGGTTTAGGGACACCCAGAGCATGGGGTTGTGCCCCTGACCATCTTGGCGAATAGCCTTTGATAGACCCATCCTCCATGAACTTCTCATTCTTTTTTGAACCCAGTTATGCTTTTGGCCTTCTCAACATCCCCTGGCAACAACTGCCACAGGCTGATTGTGCATTGTGTGAAGATTTATTTTCTTATGTTTGTTTTAAACCTGCTGCCCATTAATTTAATTGGGTGACTGCTGGTTTGTGTGTTATACAAAAGGGTAAATAACCCTTTCCTATTCACTTTCTCCACGCCATTCATGATTTTATAGACCTCTATCATATCCCCCTCCTTAGTCATCTCTTTTCTGTCTTTATTCTCTCCTCCTGTGGAAACTGTTCCATACCCCTAATAATTTTTATTGCCCTTCTCAGTACTTTTGCCAACTCTAATATCTTTTTTTGAGATGGGGAAGACCCGAATCGCACACAGTATTCAAGGTGTGGGCATACCATGGATTTCTATAGTTATTACAATATTTTCTGTCTTAGTATCTATCCCTTTCCTAATGGTTCCTAACATTGTTAGCTTTTTTTGACTGCTGCTTCACACTGAACAGATGTTTTCAGAGAACAATCTACAATGACTCCAAGGTCTCTTTCTGGAGTGGTAACAGCTAATTTAGACCCCCTCATTTTGTATGTATAGTTGGGATTATGACAGGTTTCGGAGTAACAGCCGTGTTAGTCTGTATTCGCAAAAAGAAAAGGAGTACTTGTGGCACCTTAGAGACTAACCAATTTATTTGAGCATGAGCTTTCGTGAGCTACAGCTCACTTCATCGGATGCATACCGTGGAAACTGCAGCAGACTTTATATATACACAGAGAATATGAAACAATACCTCCTCCCACCCCACTGTCCTGCTGGTAATAGGATACTATTAATTTAGGCTTAAATAGAGACTGGGAGTGGCTAAGTCATTATGCAAGGTAGCCTATTTCCTCTTGTTTTTTCCTCCCCCCCCCCCCAGATGTTCTGGTTTAACTTGGATTTAAACTTGGAGAGTGGTCAGTTTAGATGAGCTATTACCAGCAGGAGAGTGAGTTTGTGTGTGTATGGGGGTGGGGGGGATGTGAGAAAACCTGGATTTGTGCAGGAAATAGCCCAACTTGATTATCATGCACATTGTGTAAAGAGTTGTCACTTTGGATGGGCTATCACCAGCAGGAGAGTGAATTTGTGTGTGGGGGGGTAGAGGGTGAGAAAACCTGGATTTGTGCTGGAAATGGCCCAACCTTATGATCACTTTAGATAAGCTATTACCAGCAGGACAGTGGGGTGGGAGGAGGTATTGTTTCATATTCTCTGTGTATATATAAAGTCTGCTGCAGTTTCCACGGTATGCATCCGATGAAGTGAGCTGTAGCTCACAAAAGCTCATGCTCAAATAAATTGGTTAGTCTCTAAGGTGCCACAAGTACTCCTTTTCTAGTTGGGATTATGTTTTCCAATGTGAATTACTTTGTGTTTATGAACATTGGATTTCATCTGCCATTTTGTTGGCCGGTCACCTAATTTTGTGAGATCCCTTTGTAACTCTTCAGAGTCACCTTTGGATTTAACTATCTTGAGTAGTTTTGTATCATCTGCAAATGTTGCCACCTCACTGTTCACCCCTTCTTCCAGATCATTTATGAATATGTTGAACAACAGTAGTCATAGTACAGATCCTTAGGAGACCCTGCTATTTACCTCTCCACTGTGAAAACTGTTTATTCCTACCCATTGTTTCCTATCTGTTAACCAGTTACTGATCCATGAAAGTCCAAGAACACTATATCCACTGGATCATCCTTGCCACATGCTTGTTGACCCTCTAAAAGAATTCTAATAGATTAGTGAGACATGATTTCAATTTATAAAAGCCCTGTTGACTCTTCCAATATTCATGTCTGTGTCTTATAATTCTGTTCTTTACTATAGTTCCAACCAATTTGCCTGGTACTGAAATTAGGCTTACCGGCCTGTAATTGCCAGGATCGCCGCTGGAACCTCAACATTAAAAAATAATAATAAAAAAAAAATCAGCAGTACATTAGCTATCCACCAGTCATCTGGTACAGAGGCCCATTTAAGTCATATTACTGTTTAATTTATCAATTTCTTCCTCAACCTCCTCTCTTGCCACCTCAGTGTGGGACAGTTGCTCAGATTTGTCACCTAAAAAGAATGGCTCAGGTGTGGGAATCTCCCTCACATCCTCTGCAGTGAAGATGGATGCAAAAAAATTCATGTAGCTTCTCTGCAATGGCTTGTCTTCCTTGAGTGCCCCTTTAGCATCTTGATCCTCCAGTGGCCCCACTGATTATTTGGCAGGCTTTCTGCTTCTGATGTACTTAAAAATACTTTGCTGTTAGTTCTTGTGTCTAAAAGATGTTCCTCAAATACCACCTTGGACACTACTGGTACTTTTCCTCTGTAGGGAGATGGGGATCAAACAAAGGTTTCCTGCCTTACGTAAATCCTTTTAAGGCTAGGGAAGGGGTTAATCTGGACTCTCCTCCATTGCCTACCCAAGAAGAAGGACTGCTGAAAGATCCAGAAGAGATGAAAGAACTAACCTGAAGGGAAAGGCAAGGGAGAGTCCTGACTGAGACTGGGGTCCAGTCTGTTAGAAAAAATAACTAGAACTCTAAGCTACACAAATGCTGCAACTTACCTAAAATAACATTTAGGTTGAGGAATTGCTTCTTGAAACCAGTATCTGTAAGATCTTAAAGTTTAGTATGCGTGTTTTGTTTTATTTGCTTTGTTATGTTTTCTATCCCTTATAATCACTTAAAATCTACCTTTTATAGTTAATAAACATGTTTTTGCTTATTATTAAACCCAGTTTGTGCAATCCATATCGGGGAGCAAGAAGCTGTGCATATCTCTCTTCACATTGAGGGAGAGAGGGAATTTTTATGAGCTTGCACTGTGCAGATCTTTCTATACAGCTCAAGACAGTATTATTTTGTGTTTACTCTCCAAAAGGGGTGTGAATGTGAGTACTGGGTGAATCCTGTCACAAAGAGCTGACTTCAGTCTGTGTCTGCAGCTCGGTGTGGCCCTACCCACATATGTGTGCTGCAAGAGGCCAGAGAGCCTAATTCAGCAAAACAGGGAGAGGGAATCCAGCCTGGAGGAGCAGGAGGGGCTCAGTGAAACTCCAGTACATCAGGTGGCATCCCAGAAGGGCAGTCCAACCTGTCACAGCAGATTCTGGTTACAGGAACCAAATATATCAAACCCAGCTCTTCTGCAGAATCTTCAGATATGGAATATATCTCATAGGTAGGAGCTCAAGGAAACTGCACTGATGAAGTAGAGGTGTTGCCTGTAGGGCATACCAATGGAGTCATCAGCAAGGGGGGTCAGATCCAGACCCCATAGATGCAAAATCATAGTTCTCTCAAAAGCAATGCTGCTGCTTCTCTTTTTCTTATATTTTTCCCTCAGCACCAGATAGAAGAAAGAGAGAGCCAGACAAAATCTGTTTCTAGAGTTGATGGGGAGGAAGCAGCTGGCACCAGGGATGAACTTAGACCATGTCTATACTACCAAGTTATGTCGACACCCAAAAGTCTACATAATAAAAATCGGAATTGGGGGACAGTGATATCAGATACCAAGCTGGAAGGAGGAAGCTTCTGAACTGGGAAGAGAGAGCAGCCAGAGCCTACCTGGATGCAGGAGAGACCTATATGTATTGTGCTGAGGGTTGCTAGGCCTGTGGGCTCAGCGTTTCCTGTGCTGGATTCAGATGCTCAGTAAAACCTTCTGTTTTACGCTGGCTGAGAGTCACTCCGGTCTAGAGATCAGGGTGGCATTATTCCTTCTGGGAGTGGAGGCCCCAGGGGTCCAGTGTGAGTGGACTTCATAGGGGAGCGGGGAGAGACAGGCATGCTGAAGGCTCAGAGACGGCTGGTTCCAGGAGGCGGATGGGCCTATGGCTTAACCCCTGAGAGAGTGGACCCATGAGAAGGCTGTTGCACTGAAGGGGGTTCCTCCCAGGGACCGTACAGAGCCGAGAGAGAGCACAAATCCTGTGAGTCCGTGACAACTTGGTAGCAGAAGATGGTTGGTGGATGCACCCTGTAGACAGTTGGCTGCGAGCACAGGGGCTCTGCAGTGAGTGGGTGCCAGCAATAAGACAAGGGAATTAAAGGAACCAGTGAGGAAATGGCCTATAACTAGCTCCCTAAAAGGGATATTGCACGTCTGTGCAGGGACGGATGGCTAGGCATTGGAACGCTCACCAAGGAGCAGCTGATTGCCTGGCTGGTAGAGAGTGACCAGTCTGAGGAGCAAGTTACAGATCCCAGCAGGGCTTCTGGGATGCCCGGAGAGCCTGGGAATAGCCAAGGGTGCAGTCAGCGTAGCAGCCGGGAGTCTATCAGACCTGATTCCCTGGTCAGCAGGGGGGTTGCCCAATCGGGTTTCTCCCCAGAGGAGCTGTGGAGACTGGAGCTGTAGAGGAGAGCGAAGGAGATGGAACTGGAGGAGTGGAGGCTGGTGGACAGAGAGAACGAGAGTACCATGCAGAACAGCAAAAGCAGGAACTGGAATTGGAGGAGAGGTGGGCCAAGAGGGCCTGCTGGGGAGCGGAGGAGGGAGGGGGGTAAAGTGGAGAAGGACCCTGAGATGCCAGTTCTACAGGGAATCTGGACACCAAGTTGTTGCCCCAGTTTAAGGGGATGGGGGAGATATTGATGCCTACCTCACAGCCTTTGAGAAAGCTTGTGATTTGAACCAGATTGACCTCGTGGACAGGCTCCGCTGTCTAATCCCCATGCTGGGTCCCAAGGCCACAGAGGCGTTCAGCCAAATGTATGGTATTGAGACTGGGGCCTATGAACTCTTCAAACAGGCTTTGCTGCTAAAGTTTCAATTGACCCTTGAGGCATACAGGAAACGATTCCAAGGTTACGCAAGACTTACACGGAGGTCACCAACCTGCTGGGGGAATCTCTCTGCAAGTGGGAAAAGGGTGCAGGGGCCACTACCGCAGAAAGCATGTATAACCTGGTGGGCACTGGAGCAGCTGTATGACAACTGCCCTCCAAAATGTAAGATGTGGTTAGTGGACAGGAAGCCTAAAGATCTGTGCAGTGCAGGTAAACTGGCAGATGAGTTTGTGGACAGCAGATCAGGGACAGGAGGGAGAACCCCATCGGGGACTCAGAAGGAGAGTCACCCACAGACCCCTCAAAGGTGGGATTCCAGTGTTGCCGCACCCAGTGCCAGAGGCGAACAACAGCAAGGTTCGTTGCCCGGTGTGCATCACCCAATAATCACAACGGGGTGGAGAAGCAGAAAAGTTTATTTGCAGCTGCAAACAAGGTACAGGGAGAACAGAATCTCAAATCCTGCACACCGAGCAGGAAGTTACACAGGCTTTTATACATCCTTTCTTCAGCATACTTATCCAATAGCAAGCTGCCCTAAGTATCCATATAGCCAGCCAATCCAGTTACCAGCTAGCTCCCTTGTTCTCTGTACCATCTGTTAAACCATACATAAAGCTGCTTTATTCAGCATTGTTCTTCCATATCTGCCCTGTTTGGCCTTGTTTAGTTTCAGGCAGTCTGACTCTGCAACATATTGTTGCAGATCCTCAGCATAACTGCTGTGAGTGCCTCCAAGCCGGGGGGGGGGGGAGGGAAGGGGGCAAGGACACTTGGGCCTAGTGCGAGGGGGCTTCATCGACACTCGTGGTCTTCCATCCCCTCGAGTTACCTAGCGGCCATGCCCCAGTGTCCCCAACAACTACTCCCTCCTTTGAGAACACTCAGCCTTGGCTCTGAGTTTTCTCACTTGGGCTACTTATTTCTTTACAATAGGACTTTGCATAAGCACTTTGTGATAGCCCTGAAGAGAGTGACTTATTAACTTTTACAAAAGGGTCCTGACACATGATGCTGCACAGCATAATACCAGTAATACAAGCAATACAGGAAAAAGAAGTTTCAATAACAGGCTAAATAAACCACCAAGCCAAGATGACAAACCCCAGCCTGAAAACAAGGTTTGTAACCAATCACTCTTGGTGGCAGTACAGGCAACCTGTGCTCCGGCTCGGGCATGGGCCTCAGCCTGTACCACCTTTTCATAGATCTCATAACTGCTATCATTTACATATACACAACACTGGGGCCTGACGAGGGCACAAACCCCTCCTTGGGATGCCAAGAGATAGTCCAAAGCCAGCCTGTTTTGGAGGGAAGAGGTCCTGAGCTGCTGTACCTCTTTATTTAATGTTTTTACTGCCGACCCTAAATCACTAACCGAGTCCTCTAACTCTAAGGCCACTTTCTCAAGTACCATTTGCAGCCTTACAGTATAGCGGCCTATGCCTGCCATGGCTGGCCCAGTAAACAGTGGCATTATTCCCAGTACAGAGCACCCTACAAGCTTCTCGGTTGTGAGGGGATTCTTTATATTGCCCTCCAATGCCGCAGTCAGTCGCCGCAGGGTCTTTTCTCGTGACTCAATAGAGGTGTCTCGGGCATTTCTAATCTTTCCTTTGGGCAGTGTGGCAGTTATTGACAGATGAGGAACTCCATGAGCTATATAACAGCTACCTGTCCAGTTGGCTGGCAGCACCTTGTAAGCCTTTCGGCCACATATGAAATAGTGACCCTGTAGGGCCCAATAAGGACTGTTTCTAAAGGGGATTCCTGGGGTATTTAAGGCTGCTTTGGCTGCTTTTCTAAACAGTTCATATGCCCCTAAGGGGGCATCCCAGCCTCCTGATTGGGTACAAGTGGGGGCCTTTCTAACTGTACCGTTCAAATTACACTCGCCATAGGTACCACTACAAACCCACCATTGACTTGCTACATTGGAGATATTAACTGGACGGCAAGTTATATTTCCAAACCCTTCTTTTGTGGTAAGATTATTCGTAAGAGTTTTCCTAAAAGGGGAGGAACCATTACACCCACACTGCTGGCCTCCCCTTTTGGTCTTTATCCAATACCCATCAGCCCATTGTGTAATAACACAGGAGCTTTTTCCCACAGGACGCCTATAGTGATCAGATTGGCTTCGGGTAAAACATAACACTCCTTCGGTGAGTACTGCAACTGAATACTCCTGGTCCTGATAGGTGGCCTGCTGTAAAGAGGTCTTGTTCCAGAACGGAGAGTCTGTTCGTTCCTGCTCTTTGATGGCAGCTAATTCTGCTAGGGTCAGGGGCAGCATGTCAAGGGGCATTCCCGTTTTGGGGGACAGTGGAGTCGGAGCACATACCCAGCAATAAGTCTGGTTTGTTAAATTAGCAACATAGAATCATAGAATATCAGGGTTGGAAGGGACCCCTGAAGGTCATCTAGTCCAACCCCCTGATCGAAGAAGGACCAATTCCCAGTTAAATCATCCCAGCCAGGGCTTTGTCAAGCCTAACCTTAAAAACCTCTAAGGAAGGAGATTCTACCACCTCCCTAGGTAACGCATTCCAGTGTTTCACCACCCTCTTAGTGAAAAAGTTTTTCCTAATATCCAATCTAAACCTCCCCCACTGCAACTTGAGACCATTACTCCTCGTTCTGTCATCTGCTACCATTGAGAACAGTCTAGAGCCATCCTCTTTGGAACTCCCTTTCAGGTAGTTGAAAGCAGCTATCAAATCCCCCCTCATTCTTCTCTTCTGCAGGCTAAACAATCCCAGCTCCCTCAGCCTCTCCTCATAAGTCATGTGTTCTAGACCCCTAATCATTTTTGTTGCCCTTCGCTGGACTCTCTCCAATTTATCCACATCCTTCTTGAAGTGTGGGGCCCAAAACTGGACACAGTACTCCAGATGAGGCCTCACCAATGTCGAATAGAGGGGAACGATCACGTCCCTCGATCTGCTCGCTATGCCCCTACTTATACATCCCAAAATGCCATTGGCCGACTTGGCAACAAGGGCACACTGCTGACTCATATCCAGCTTCTCATCCACTGTCACCCCTAGGTCCTTTTCCGCAGAACTGCTGCCTAGCCATTCGGCCCCTAGTCTGTAGCTGATCATTGGGTTCTTCCGTCCTAAGTGCAGGACCCTGCACTTATCCTTATTGAACCTCATCAGAGGTTCATAGTGCGCAAGCGAAACAAAGGAGTTATGCTCCCGATATGCACAGTTTGGAAATAACAATACAGAGAATAACAATGTTACCCAATTAATTATCACCAGAGTCTTCCCAACCCAGGGTCTCCAGGACCTGGGTGGGCCCATTTTAGCATTAAGGTGCCCGCTATTTGTGTCTTTTAAACAGTAGCTTTAGCCCGAGATCGTCACTAGATGAGGAGTCAGCAGGTTGGACAGTCCACGGTTCTGCTGACGAGGGGGCGGGTACTGCCTTCAGACGAGAGTGATGGATCCAGTTCTTGTGTCCCTAGACCTTTGCCGCTGTATGGGAGATCAGCAGGACGGTACAGGGTCCTTTCCACTTTTCCTGGAGAGGCTCGTCCTTCCAGGTATGAACAAGCATGGAGTCGCCGGGCTGTAAGGAGTGAACGGGAGAGTCCAAGGGGAGAGGCTGGGAATCCTTGGTATACCTGTGAAGAGACAAGAGAACAGCAGACAGGGAACACATATACTGTGACAAAAAAACATTACCCAGCTCCCATTCCCCTGACAGAACCGGGGTGCCATTCATAGGCCATGCCCTTCCAAACATAATTTCAAAGGGACTAAGCCCTAATCTACCCTTTGGGAGAACGCGGATACGGAGTAGGACGAGGGGCAAAGCATCAGGCCATCGCAGTGAGGCTTCCTGGCACACTTTTGAGAGATGCCGTTTAAGGGTCTGATTGGTACGTTCCACTACCCCACTGGCTTGCAGTCTCCAGGGCGTATGGAGTTTCCAGGGGATCTGTAAGGCATTTGAGATGCTTTGAATGATTTTTGACGTGAAGTGTGTCCCGTTGTCAGATTCCATCCACAGGGGGAGTCCAAAGCGAGGAACGATCTCCTTAACAAACGTGAGGGCCACTGTTCTGGCAGTGCAATTACGGCATGGGAAGGCTTCTGACCATCCGCTGAACCGATCCACTATGACAAGGAGATATTTGAACCCTTGGGTCCGGGGAAACCAGTAAAGTCTATTTGCCACCACTCGTCCAGGGCCCGGAGTGGGTTCTAGGGCAGCTTGTTGCACATGATGTCCCGGTCGAGGGTTATTCTTTTGGCAGACTAAGCAGTCCGCTTGTACCTGGGCAGCCAGGGGTCAGAGTCCGGAAGTGATAAAGTATTTTCCCATTAGTTGGATAAGTCTTCAATGCCAGCATGAGTGTTTTGATGTAGTTTCTGCAGCACCGGCCGGATCAGGCCCTTTGGTAGGAGGTCCTTCCCTTCCGGGGAATGGAGCCATCCCTCCTTTTCCCGGAGACCAAGTTTGTCAGTTAGCTGTCTCTCCTCCCCAGAGTACTGAGGGGTTGGAAGCTCCCCTACTGATGGGATAAGGGCATGCATATGGGCGTTCTCAGTCTGAGGGGATGGCAGGGTGGCAGCATGCTTAGCCTCTCTATCTGCCCAGGCATTACCTCTGGCCACATCTTGATCCTTCTTTTGATGGGCTTTACGGTGTACCACCGCCACTTCCGAGGGGAGTTCTACGGCTTCTAGGAGCCGGAGGATTTGGGGCCCGTACTTGACTGGGGAGCCTTGGGCTGTCAGCATTCCCCTTTGCTTCCACAGGCCAGCATGAGCATGCAGCACCCCAAAAGCATACTTTGAATCAGTAAAAATATTGACCCACTTTCCTTTTGATAGTTCAAGTGCACGGGTCAGGGCTATTAGTTCGGCAAGCTGGGCAGAGTTCCCAGCAGGCAAACCTTCAGCTTCCACAGTGTCATGGAGGGTCACAACAGCATAACCCGCCCTCCTTTGCCCATCTATTACGGTACTGCTACCATCAGTGTACCACTCATAATCTGTATTTGGGAGGGGTACATCCTTTAAATCCGGACGGCTGGAGTACTGGGCATCTATGATCTCTAAACAGTCATGTTTCTGTTCCTCTGTTTCTGGCAAGAGGATGGCTGGTTTAAGGGAGGGGCAAGGCTGTAAGGTGACTTCAGAGTTCTCTAACAGCTTAGCCTGATACCGAGCAATCCGAGCCTGGGTGAGCCAGAGCCCTTCCTTTGCATCCAATAAGGCTCGGACCATATGGGGAGTATAGATTTGCATAACCCCTCCCAATGTTAGCTTCTCGGCTTCCTCAAGAACTAGGGCAGTAGCTGCGACCGCCCGTAAACATGCCGGCCAACCCTTTGCAACCTGATCCAATTGCTTAGAAAAATAAGCCACAGGACGTCTCCATGCTCCTAACAGCTGTGTGAGAATCACAGAATCATAGAATATCAGGGTTGGAAGGGACCTCAGGAGGTCATCTAGTCCAAGCCCCTGCTCAAAGCAGGACCAATCCCCAATTAAATCATCCCAGCCAGGGCTTTGTCAAGCCTGACCTTAAAAACTTCTAAGGAAGGAGATTCTACCACCTCCCTAGGTAACGCATTCCAGTGTTTCACCACCCTCCTAGTGAAAAAGTTTTTCCTGATATCCAACCTAAACCTCCCCCACTGCAACTTGAGACCATTACTCCTTGTCCTGTCCTCTTCTGCCACTGAGAATAGTCTAGAACCATCCTCTCTGGAACCACCTCTCAGGTAGTTGAAAGCAGCTATCAAATCCCCCCTCATTCTTCTCTTCCACAGACTAAACAATCCCAGTTCCCTCAGCCTCTCCTCATAAGTCATGTGTTCCAGACCCCTAATAATTTTTGTTGCCCTTCGCTGGACTTTCTCCAATTTATCCACATCCTTCTTGAAGTGTGGGGCCCAAAACTGGACACAGTACTCCAGATGAGGCCTCACCAATGTCAAATAGAGGGGGACGATCACGTCCCTCGATCTGCTCGCTATGCCCCTACTTATACATCCCAAAATGCCATTGGCCTTCTTGGCAACAAGGGCACACTGCTGACTCATATCCAGCTTCTCGTCCACTGTCACCCCTAGGTCCTTTTCCGCAGAACTGCTGCCTAGCCATTCGGTCCCTAGTCTGTAGCTGTGCATTGGGTTCTTCCGTCCTAAGTGCAGGACCCTGCACTTATCCTTATTGAACCTCATCAGATTTCTTTTGGCCCAATCCTCCAATTTGTCTAGGTCCCTCTGTATCCTATCCCTGCCCTCCAGCATATCTACCACTCCTCCCAGTTTAGTATCATCCGCAAATTTGCTGAGAGTGCAATCCACACCATCCTCCAGATCATTTATGAAGATATTGAACAAAACCAGCCCCAGAACCGACCCCTGGGACACTCCACTTGATACCGGCTGCCAACTAGATATGGAGCCATTGATCACTACCCGTTGAGCCCGACAATCTAGCCAACTTTCTACCCACCTTATAGTGCATTCATCCAGCCCATACTTCTTTAACTTGCTGACAAGAATACTGTGGGAGACCGTGTCAAAAGCTTTGCTAAAGTCAAGAAACAATACATCCACTGCTTTCCCTTCATCCACAGAACCAGTAATCTCATCATAGAAGGCAATTAGATTAGTCAGGCATGACCTTCCCTTGGTGAATCCATGCTGACTGTTCCTGATCACTTTCCTCTCATGTAAGTGCTTCAGGATTGATTCCCTGAGGACCTGCTCCATGATTTTTCCGGGGACTGAGGTGAGGCTGACTGGCCTGTAGTTCCCAGGATCCTCCTTCTTCCCTTTTTTAAAGATTGGCACTACATTAGCCTTTTTCCAGTCATCCAGGACTTCCCCCGTTCGCCACAAGTTTTCAAAGATAATGGCCAATGGCTCTGCAATCACAGCCGCCAGTTCCTTTAGCACTCTCGGATGCAACTCGTCCGGCCCCATGGACTTGTGCACGTCCAGCTTTTCTAAATAGTGCCTAACCACCTCTTTCTCCACAGAGGGCTGGCCATCTATTCCCCATGTTGTGATGCCCAGCGCAGCAGTCTGGGAGCTGACCTTGTTAGTGAAGACAGAGGCAAAAAAAGCATTGAGTACATATTAGCTTTTTCCACATCCTCTGTCACTAGGTTGCCTCCCTCATTCATTAAGGGGCCCACACTTTCCTTGGCTTTCTTCTTGTTTCCAACATACCTGAAGAAACCCTTCTTGTTACTCTTGACATCTCTCGCTAGCTGCAGTTCCAGGTGCGATTTGGCCCTCCTGATTTCATTCCTACATGCCCAAGCAATATTTTTATACTCTTCCCTGGTCATATGTCCAACATTCCACTTCTTGTAAGCTTCTTTTTTATGTTTAAGATCCGTTAGGATTTCACCGTTAAGCCAAGCTGGTCGCCTGCCATATTTACTATTCTTTCGACACATCGGGATGGTTTGTCCCTGTAACCTCAACAGGGATTCCTTGAAATACAGCCAGCTCTCCTGGACTCCTTTCCCCTTCATGTTAGTCCCCCAGGGGATCCTACCCATCCGTTCCCTGAGGGAGTCAAAGTCTGTTTTCCTGAAGTCCAGGGTCCGTATCCTGCTGCTTACCTTTCTTCCCTGTGTCAGGATCCTGAACTCAACCAACTCATGGTCACTGCCTCCCAGATTCCCATCCACTTTTGCTTCCTCCACTAATTCTTCCCGGTTTGTGAGCAGCAGGTCAAGAAAAGCTCCCCCCTAGTTGGCTCCTCTAGCACTTGCACCAGGAAATTGTCCCCTACGCTTTCCCAAAACTTCCTGGATTGTCTATGCACCACTGTGTTGCTCTCCCAGCAGATATCAGGAAAATTAAAAAGTCACCCATGAGAACCAGGGCATGCGATCTAGTAGCTTCTGCGAGCTGCCGGAAGAAAGCCTCATCCACCTCATCCCCCTGGTCCAGTGGTCTATAGCAGACTCCCACCACTGCCTCACTCTTGTTGCTCACACTTCTAAACTTAATCCAGAGACACTCAGGTTTTTCTGCAGTTTCGTACCAGAGCTCTGAGCAGTGCTTACATACAGTGCTACTCCCCCACCTTTTCTGCCCTGCCTGTCCTTCCTGAACAGTTTATAACCATCCATGACAATACTCCAGTCATGCGAGTTATCCCACCAAGTCTCTGTTATTCTAATCACGTCATAATTCCTTGACATCACCAGGACCTCCAGTTCTCTCCTGCTCCTGTGAGCACTCCTAGGGCCACCCCCTTTCGTTCATGTACATACAACTGAAACGGCTTAGAGAGAGCCGGGGCTTCCATCAACTTCCTTTTCAAGATTTTAAATGCCCTGTCAGCCTCTGGGGTCCAGTAGAAGGGGTCATGATCTGCTCCTTTTACACAGTCGTACAGGGATTTAGCCCATAGTCCAAACTCTGGGATCCATATCCTGCAAAAGCCTGCCATACCCAGAAATGCCCTGAGCCACTTACGATTACTTGGGGTAGGAACTTGACAGATAGCGTCCTTCCTTTCGTTTGAAAGCTGATGCTCCCCTTGCCGTATGTGGAACCCGAGGTACCGTACCTCTGGGAGGGCAATTTGAGCTTTACTTCATGTTACCCGATATCCCCAGAGTCCAATAAAATTCAGAAGGCTCATGGTGGCTTTAAGGCAGGGGGTTTGGCCCACAGTGGCAATTAACAAATCATCTACATACTGCAGAAGGAGGGCCTCCTCATTATCCCACTCCTCTAGGTCCCTGGCCAGAGCCTGGCCAAAGAGGGTGGGGGAGTTTTTAAATCCCTGGGCCAACACTGTCCAGCAAAGTTGCTTTTTAACCCTTTTTCGGTCCTCCCACTCGAAGAAGAAGATCTCCTTTGAAGGGGTGGCAACTGGGATGGTAAAGAAAGCATCTTTCAGATCGAGGACTGAAAAATGGGTATACTGTCCCCCTATAGAAGCCAATAAGGTATACGGGTTAGGGACAAGAGGGTGCAGAGTCTTAACCCGTTCATTGACTGCCCTTAGGTCCTGTACCAGCCGATACGTGCCATCAGGCTTCCGTACGGGTAGAATGGGAGTGTTCCAGGCTGACTGACATTCCCGGAGAATACCATACATTAGGAATTGATCTATAGTTTCCTGTAAACCTTCTCTGGCTTCCCTCTTGATTGGATACTGTTTTACTTGCACTGGGCCTTTCCCTGGTATGAGCTGAATAGTAATGGGGGTCTGGTGGGTGGACTTTCCTGGGATCCCTGATGCCCACACTAGGGGGTACACCTGGTCTTCCCACGGGCTCCATTCTGGGGTTTGCATGGCTGAGGGCTCAACTGCAAGGGTCATGATCCATGCATTCTCAGGGGGTAAGGTAAGGGTTATTTCATCCTCAGTAAATGCAGTAAAATGCAGGGTGGCACTGAAGCGACAAAGCAGATCCCGTCCCAGCAGAGGTGTTGGACACTCAGGGAGGTATACCAGCTTGTGGGATATAGTCCTGTTTCCCAAAGCGCATTCCGTTGGGGCATACACTGGGCACCTGGTGTCCCTGCCTGTGGCTCCCACCACGGTAAGGGAATCTGCTACTGGCAACTGAAGGGGTCGATTTACGGCAGTTTGTGCAGCTCCAGAGTCCACTAAAAAATCTATTTCTGAGCTTCCCACCCGCATCTTTACTTGGGGTTCCGGGGGTAGGGTGGTCCGTCTCCCCTGACACCCCTATTCCTGCTCCACCATCGCCATCATAGAGGCACCCCCCTTTTCTTTCCTCTTTGGGCACTCATTTTTCCAGTGTCCCTCTTGTTGACACAAGGCACACTGGTTGCGACCCAATCGTCTCTCCTGCAAGCCCGGGCGTTTGCGTCCACGGCTCCTTCCTCCCTGGCCACTTCCCTTAGTGCTGGCCTGTACCGCTGTTACCATCAGTCTCACTTGCTTTCTCTCCTTCTCTGTCTCTCTCAGACTATAAGCTCGGTTTGCAGTCTCTAAGATTTGTGCCATGGTCATGCCCATTAAATCCTCCTTTTTTTGTAACTTTCTCTTAATATCAGGGGCTGCTCTGCTCGTAAAAATTCCCTTAATGATTGACTCAGTTGCCTGATCATCGGGGTCTGCATTAGTGTTCTCTCGAATCATGTCCTGAATACGCTGTAGAAAGGCCCCTGGGCTTTCTTTTAAATCCTGCATTACTTCATATGGCTTTGCCCAATTATTATGTCGGACAGCCAAGTGA
Organism: Lepidochelys olivacea; assembly: GCF_965140295.1. Taxonomy (NCBI): domain Eukaryota; kingdom Metazoa; phylum Chordata; order Testudines; family Cheloniidae; genus Lepidochelys; species Lepidochelys olivacea. The sequence continues at coordinate 108,612 of NC_140413.1, forward strand.
CGGAGTCCATACAAAAGCAACTCCTTATAGGAGGTAAGGCGGGTCATATCCCCAGGATTATTTGGATCCCACCTGGGGTCTGCTCGGGGGACTTGTGCATCCGGGTCAGGGACATTAATACGATCCCGGTCGTACCGTCTCTGCGCCTCCTCCCTTGCCTTGGACACAACCCGTTGTCTTTCAACCTCAGACAACAAGGTTCGCTGGAGGATGTTACAATCATCCCAGTCCGGCTTGTGGCTGCTAAGACATCCCTCAAAAACTGAAATAAACCTGCTTGGTTTGGTGGAAAACTCTCCTGCCTGTGCTTTGAAAGCAGCCAAATCCACAGGGTTAAAGGGCACATGAGTATAAACCTGCATAGTCGTGGCCGGACGCCTGTCCGATCCAGACCGGGCGACTTTAGTTTCAGTGATTAAGGGGTATAAGCCAACCATTGGGGACTTATAAGGTGTGGGTGTGGGGGCCGAAGGGGACACCAGCTCTGCCATTACAGTGGGGGTGGGGGTCTGGGGACTAACATTAGCTGCTACTGAACCAGTCGGAGTCAGATTACAGTGCTGTAAAATATCTGGTCGAGTACATAAAGCCAAAAACGAATGCGCATACATACGTTCATTCCATTTCCTTGTTCTCTGAGAGAACAGGAGTAACTGGAGGATCGTGTTGTAATTAATTGACCCTCCTGGTGGCCACCTGGTCACTCCTGGTCCTCTAGTTGATATTGAGGCCAGTCAACTGTACAGAATCGTTTTAATTGACTCTTAGTCATCAGATCCACACCAAATACCTTCCAGTTTGCTAGAATGCATTCTAGGGGCGTACACTGTGCCCTAACCCCCGAGCTCTGTCCCTGTCCCATACCTACAGGGTAACTCTGGGCGTCCCCAGGTTCCAACAGAGCATACAATCCAGATTTCAAAAGGTTCCTACCTTATCCAAGGGACCGGTTCCTCACCATCGCCCACAGCTGCTTCTCCACTATATGAGTGCATTGCACTGTTGTGCCCTCCGGGGTCAATCAAATCGCGTCTCCTCCGAGGCCCCCAATGAACTCACCAGTGCGTGCTGGGTGTCGGTTCTCGCCGCAATCCTCGACCTCCAGGAGGGGTCCGGGCAAGGCTAAATAGCAGCCTCATTGCCCTCACCCAGAGACGCCAAAAGCTGTTGCCGGCACCCAATGCCAGAAGCGAACAACAGCAAGGTTCATTGCCTGGTGTGTATCACCCAATAATCACAACGGGGTGGAGAAGCAGAAAAGTTTATTTGCAGCTGCAAACAAGGTACAGGGAGAATAGAATCTCAAATCCTGCACACCGAGCAGGAAGTTACACAGGCTTTTATACATCCTTTCTTCAGCATACTTATCCAATAGCAAGCTGCCCTAAGTATCCATATAGCCAGCCAATCCAGTTACCAGCTAGTTCCCTTGTTCTCTGTACCATCTGTTAAACCATACATAAAGCTGCTTTATTCAGCATTGTTCTTCCATATCTGCCCTGTTTGGCCTTGTTTAGTTTCAGGCAGTCTGACTCTGCAACATATTGTTGCAGATCCTCAGCATAACTGCTGCGAGTGCTTCCAGGTGGGGGGGGGGGGCAAGGGCACTTGAGCCTAGTGCAAGGGGGCTTCATCGACACTCATGGTCTTCCATCCCCTCGAGTTACCTAGTGGCCATGCCCCAGTGTCCCCAACACCAGGAAGTACATCTCAGGGGTGCTCATGAATGCTGGGGTGGGCCAACCCCCTCATGGAACTTGAGGGACCTGAAATGTAATTACTGTGGCCAAAAAGGATACAAGGTGGCACAATGCCTGAAGATGAAGGAAATGGTGGCCAAGCAGAACCCTCGGAGTGTCAACAAGGTGGAAGCCCACCCACAGGGAGCAGCACCAGTCCAGGGGGCCGTGGTCAATGTGGTAGGACCAGGGGGAAGGGAGGGTCAGGCCAGATCAGCTGGGGAAGGCAGGGGCTCCAGCCCCAGAGCACCTGCACTCAATTCACTGGGTGAGCATGGGACAGACCCCTGGGGACAATGCCACATCATCCCTATTGAGGTGAGGGGAAGGAGTGTCCAGGGGTTCTGGGACACAGGTGCGGAGGTGACACTGGCCTGGCTGGAGATGGTGAACCCAGAGCAGCTAGTGCCCAATGCATACCTGACCGAGGGGGGGTGTTCGGGCCCCCCATCAATGTGCCTGTAGAGAGGATACATCTGAAATGGGGGCTAAGGAGGTGCTCTAAAGAGGTCAGGGTGCATGTTCAGCTACCCATGGAGGTGCTAATGGGTAATGACTTGGAGGACTGGTTGGATGGCCCTCAGAGCGCCCTGGTCCTTACCCAGAGCCAGAGCCAGCAAGGAACACCCAGTCCCAGTCTGACAGCACGGAACCTCCCAATGGAGGGGGGCTGGGGGAGCGAAGCACCGAAGGTAGAGCCTGAACCTCTGTCCCAAAGTGGGGAAACTGCACATCCTTGTCCAACCAGAGCTGTGCCCTAAACCCAGCAGCTGAATTCCAGACAGAGCTACAGGAGGACCCCTCCTTAGAGAAGCTGAGGGCCCTTGCTGGCCACAGTGGTGCAGGACCCCTGGGGAGGACCACCACTAGAGATTCTGGTGGGAGAAGGGATTCCTGTACCAGAAATGGGCTGGTCTGGGGCACACTGAACTTTGGAAAGTCAGGAAGCAGCTGGTGGTTCCCCAGACAGTTCTCCACACACTGTTGTACTTGGCCCATGATATTCCCTTTTTTGGGGCATCAGGGAATCTGGCGCACAAGGCAGAGGCTGCTGCAGAACTTTTACTGGCCTGGGGTCTTTGGCGCAGTCCAACAGTATTGCAGTGGACTTGGGAGACAATGATATCGGCTACCCAGCTGGACGGAGGGGGCTTCTGGATTGGGGGGAGGGAGCAGCCAGAGCCCACTTGGATGCAGGAGAGACCTAGATGTACTGTGCTGTGGGATGCTAGGCCCGAGGGCCCAGAGAGTTTCTTGTGCTGGGTTCAGATGCTCAATAAAACCTGTTTTATGCTGGCTGAAAGTCACTCCGGTCTAGAGATCAGGGTTGCATTATTCCCTCTGGAAGCGGAGGCTCCAGGGGTCCAGAGCAAGTGGACTCCCTGGAGGGACCCCTCAGCGAGAGAGAGGTGTGCTGAGAGGTGCGATTCCAGAAGGCGGAGGGGCCTATGGCTTAACCCCCAAGAGAGAGTGGACCTCTGAGAAGGGCTGCCACACTGAAAGGGGTTCCTTCCAGGGATCGTACAGAGCCAAGAGAGAGCACGAGTCCTGTGAGTCTATGACACAATGGTGACATTTGGTGCCTTATATTCCAGTAAGAAAATTATTAAAATGCCTGTGCATGTATTGGCAGTGCCTGCAATCGCAATGTGTAGGAAAAAAAATAAAAATGATTTACCATTATAAAACTTTGTGTTTCTTGCACAAGAAACAGTGCACAGAAACACACAGATGCTTGGTGGTAAAGGAGTAACTAGGGAAGGGCAGACTTTCATAACTGTGTGTAGGTCTAGCTATCATTGTGAAAGTTGTAGGACGGGGTGGAACGAAGGAGAAACTGAGAAGTCCCGGAAAGTGGAAAGGACGGTGTGGGCAGAGTTTGGGGGAGGAGGGGCAATGGAATGGTTTGGAATGTACTGCAGTGGAGGTAGAGCACGGATCTGCTCGGTCTGCAGCATTAAGAACATCAGGATCTACCTTTGCTCCTCCATTACTTTAATCATCCACTCAGTTGCATCATTAACAAACACGTGATTCTCTTTTCTATCCTGCCATTCAGCTTCCCAGCACTCCTTGCGTTCCCTTTTTTTTTTCATTGGTGCACTGCAGTACCTCCCAGAACATTTCTTTGCTGCATCTTGGATGCTTTCTTATCTGGTGGAGACGCTCGACCGGGGTGCCTGAAAGTTTCCTGAAGGTGTTCACATCTGGTGAAGCACAGGAGACAATGCACAGAAGCGGGATTGTTAAATTCATGCACAGTATAGAAACATTTCAGTTAAATACACCTTTTGCAACATTGCAATCACTTTCTCACTGACCCTAGCCAGGCACACATCTCTGTGAACACCCAAAACATGGTAAGTGTTGGCCTGTGCGTGGGGGGGGGGGGGGGGGGAGTGGGAGGGCACGCACAGGGCACTCCACATTGGGAAAAGAGCACACACTCTTTGCAAGGGTCATGGTGAAGCATTCTAGCATCCGACATGTTAGGATATAGATATTCAGACCTGTCGGTAAAGGCCTGTACTCGAAGAATTTAGGTGTATTCTTATCACTTGGCTAGTTAGAAGTATAAAAGAAAGAATCAAAATCACTGTCTGCCAGCGTAAGGTCCTTCTCTTACTGTGACAGTCTGAGGCCCTGTTCTTAGATTAAGGCCTTTGGCTAAGCAACAGGCAGCCATAAACGGGGAAGCGACCGGTCGCATCCTCACATTCCAAACTAGGCACATTGAAAGAAGGTGCTACTGGGCTGTTAGGAATACAATCCTGTCCTGAAAAAAGAAAAGGAGTACTTGTGGCACCTTAGAGACTAACCAGTTTATTTGAGTATAAGCTTTTGTGAGCTACAGCTCACTTCATCGGATGCATCGGAAACTGGAATCATGCTTGCTGGAAGTTCACCCCAATAAACATCGAATTGTTTGCACCTTTGGACTTCGGGTATTGTTGCTCTCTGTTCATGCGAGAAGGAGCAGGGAAGTAAGTGGGTGAAGGAATAAGCCCCCAACACCACACTTTTCCACAGACGGGGCATTCTAGCAGATATCTCACTGCTAAGGGTAAGCAGGAAAATGAGTGTACATCTACTCCATGCTTGTGGCTTCTGCCCTGCTCCGTATGCTGCTCCCTGATGTGCCGCTTTGGTCCCTGCACAAATGATTGCCTAATGGCACAGGAAAGTTTCCTACAATGGGGGAAGGAACAAAGATGCTCTGTCATGGAACCTTTGGCAAAGGATTGCAGAGTACCTCCAGGAAACTTTCCTGGAGATCTCTCTGGAGTATTCCCATGAGATGTCAGCATGCATCAACACCCTATTCTGCTGTACCGATTAGGTACGCAGGGAAATGTCCAGCTCACAGAAACACAGCCAGCCTTGTACATGTCTATACCCTGAACCCAGCTCTGCACTACACAAGCCACGGCCATTTACCAGGCATCTCATCTCCTCAGAGAGCAACTGCTGAGACTGGCTAGGCACCTCTGGAGTGGAGAACAGTTCCTGGCTACCTGCCCCACCGGGAGCTGCACATCCTTGTCTAACTCCACCTCTTCACCAATAACTTCGTCCTCTGGGTTAGATCCTCTTTCCGCCGCCTCCGTGCCCTCCGAAGTATCTACGGGGCTCTTGGCGGTGGAGGTGGGGTCATCACCGAGGATACTGTCCAGCTCCTTATAGAACCAGCAGGTGTTAGGTGAAGCACCCGAGCAATGGTTTGTGTCCCTCGCCTTATGGTTCACCTGCCTCAGCTCCTTTATGTTCGCTCTGCACTGCAGCGTGTCCCAATCATAGCCCTTTTCGCACAAGCCACAAGAAATCTGCCCGTAGGTATCTCAATCCCTATGGCTCAAGACCAGCTGGGACTGCACAGCCTCCTCTCCCCATATACTGATCAGATCCAACAGCTCCACAGTGGTCCAACGGGAGAGCGTTTAGTGTGATAACCCACCATGGTCATCTGGGAAGATGCGATGAGACCTCTCCACACCAAGCCATTAGGAAATTGAATGTAAAAAATTCCTGGGGCTTCTAAGGGGGAAGGGCAGATATTTGGTTACCTGGCTGCAGGGCAGTGGAGTTCAAACAGCTGACCAGAGAGGTTAGGATGGACATTGTGGGACACCTCCTGGAGGCCAATTAAAGCAATGAAATCAGGCGTGGTCTCTACACTGGCACTTTGTCGAGAAAAACATAGAGGAAAAAGATGCAAGTCTCTCGTTGGGGTGGATGTATTTAGTCGCCAAAACCAGACATTTTTCCTGACAAAAGTCGTATCGCAGTGTGTACGCACTCACTGTTTGGTCAAAAAAGGCAGTTTTTGGCGACAAAACTTGGTAGCGTAGACAAGGCCTCAGAGATAGCACCAGAGATGTAGGTGACTGGAACTCTGGAGCTGCCCATGGTGCTGAGGTTGTAGCCAGCACCAAGATGTCAGCACTCAAGTGTATCACTAACTTTTGGGGTTCAACTATCAAATGGAAGCTCTTAGAAGACATAGGCACTGCAGTCTTGTCACCAGGTAGTAGCCAAGGAGTTCTTTGGCACCAGCTGGAAATAGACGGAGCTGGGGCCAAAGTCTTTGGCAGCTCAGACCTTGCATGCCAGAGCACACACTTAGTTCATGAGCCCCTCCAGGCTTCTGCTTTCCTACCATAACCAAATCCTTCCTTTGCACTGCTAATGGTGCCAAGGTAATTTTATGGAGCCCAGGAGGATTTTGGAGCTGACAAAAACTGCCTTGAGCCATGCATAGTGCTCCAGCTTGTAGCTGCCAAGGGTTCTTCCTACTTCTTTCTTAGCCCTGGTCTACACTACGAGTTTAGGTCGAATTTAGCAGCATTTGATTTAACCCTGCATCCGTCCACACGACCAAGCCTGTTTTGTCGACTTAAAGGGCTCTTAAAATCGATTTCTGTACTCCTCCCTGGTGAGGGGAGTAGCGCTAAAATTGACCTTGCTGGGTCAAATTTGGGGTAGTGTGGACGCAATTCGATGGTATTTGCCTCCAAGAGCTATCCCAGAGTGCTCCATTTTGACGCTCTGGACAGCACTCTCAACTTCAATGCACTGGCCAGGTACACAGGAAAAGCCCCAGGAACTTTTGAATTTCATTTCCTGTTTGACCAGCATGGTGAGCTGATCAGCACAGGTGACCATGGAGTCCCAGAATAGCAAAAGAGCTCCAGCATGGACCTAATGGGAGACACTGGATCTGATTGCTGTATGGGGAGAAGAATCCGTGCAGGCAGAACTCCAAAAAGACAAAATGCCAATATATTTGCCAAAATCTCCAAGGGCATGATGGACAGAGGCTACAACAGGGACACAGCAGTGCCGCGTGAAAGTTAAGGAGCTGAGGCAAGCCTACCAAAAAACAAAGGATGCAAACAGTCGCTCTGGGTCAGAGCCCCATACATGCCGCTTCTATGATGAGCTGCATGCAATTCTAGGGAGCGCCCCTACCCCACCACTACCAAACCACTGTCCATGGACACTTGCAAGGGGGTAGTCTCACACAACAGGGATGAGGATTTTGTGGAGGAGAAGGAGGTTGAGGATAGCACACAGCAGGCAAGCGGAGAATCTCTTCTCCCTGGCAGCCAGGAACTGTTCATCACCCTGGAGCCAATACCCTCCCAAGGTGGGCTCCCGGACCATGAAACCGGAGAAGGCACCTCTGGTGAGTGTACCTTTGTAAATATAATACAGGGTTAAAAAGCAAGCACATTTAATGATTAATTTGCCCTGAAGACTTGAGATGCATTCACGGTCAGTATAGCTACTGGAAAAGTCTGTTAACGTGTCTGGGGATGGAGCGGGAATCCTCCAGGGACATCTCCATGAAGCTCTCCTGGAGGTTCTCTAAAAGCCTTTGCAGAAGATTTCTGGGGAGATCAGCCTTATTCCATCCTCCATGGTAGGACACTTACCATGCCAAGCCAGTAGCAAGTAGTCTGGAATCATTGCAGAACAAAGCATTGCAGTGAATGGGCCTGGGCTTTGGTGGCATTCAAGCAACATCTGTTCTTTTTCTCTTTGTGTTAGCCTCAGGAGAGTGATATCATTCATCGTCACCTGGTTCAAATATGGGAAATTTGTTTAAGGGGACATTCAGAGGTGCCCGTTCCTGCAGGGCTGTTTGCCTTTGGCTGAAAAGAAATCATCCCCGCTGTTAGCCATGTAGTGGGGGAGGCCCGTTCATGCTGAGCTGTTTGCGTTTGGCTGACAGAGATCTTCCCTGATACTAGCCATGTGGTGCAGGTGTGTGGGGTGTGTGTGTGAAGCGATCATCCCAGAGAATTAGGTGTGTGTGGGGGGGTTGGATTGTGCTGCACACCCTAAAACCGCAGCCCCTCCTTTTAAATGGCCAACCCAACGGGCTTTGCTTGGTATGGGAAAGAAGGGCACTGCTGTTTGAAACCATTCCCACATGTTATGAAGGTTGAAGAAGTTGAAACCCTTTTCCTTACCATGGCCGCCTGGAAGCCGAATTCTGTTGCCCAGCCGAGCATGTGTGATGTCTCACACCAAACCAGCAGGCACTCAATATAAAAGGCAAAATGTGACCTTGTACCAAAAGCACGTGCTATGTAATGTGAATCACTTGATCAGTGTGAAATAGTCTTCCCTTTGTTCTCTAAAACGTATCCTTTTAAATACTACTCTCCCTTTTTTTCTTCTGCAACTGCAAATGTTTCTATACTCCCCCATCATCTCCGTCCCAGAGGCTAGTGCAGATTAGAAGGTGAAAAAAATGCACTTGCGATGAAATGTTCTCAGAGCTCACGCAGTCCTCCCGCACTGAAAGAGCTCAGCAGAATGCGTGGAGGCAAACAATGGCAGAGACCAGGAAAGCATTAAATGAACATGATGAGAGGAGGCAGGATGCAATGCTGAATAATGGGAGAGCAAACTGACATGTTCAGGCATCTGATGGAGCTGCAGGAAAGGCAGCAGGAGCACAGACCATCTCTGCAGCCCCTGTATAACTGCCTGCTCTCCTCCCCAAGTTCCATATCCTCCTCACCCAGACGCCCAAGAACGCAGGGGGGTGGGGAAGGGGGCGGCTACCGGCACCCAGCCACTCCACCCCAGAGGATTGCCCAAGCAACAGAAGGCTGGCATTCAATAATTTTTGAACCGTAGTGTGGCCTTGTCCTTCCCTCCTCCCCTCACTCACCCCTCCCGGGCTACCTTGAGAGTTTTCCCCCATCTGTGTGATGAATTAAGAAAGAATACATGATTTTGAAACAATGACTTTATTGACTCAGAAAGCGGTGATCAAAGTGGGGAGGGCGGTTGGCTTACAGGGAAGTAGAGTCAACCAAGGGGGCGGGTTTTCATCAAGGAGAAACAAAAAGAACGGTCATACTGTAGCTTGGCCAGTCATGAAACTGGTTTTCAAAGCTTCTCTGATGCACAGGGTGCCCAGCTGTGCTCTTCTAATCACCCTGGTGTCTGGCTGAATGTAATTGGCTGCCAGGCGATTTGCCTCAACCTCCCACCCCACCATAAACATCTCCCCCTTACTCTCACAGATATTGTGGAGCACACAGCAAGCAGCAATAACAATGGGAATATTGGTTTCACTGAGGTCTAGTCAGTAAACTGCGCCAGCGTGCTTTTAAATGTCCAAATGCATATTCTACCACCATTCAGCACTTGATCAGCCTAGAGTTGAACTGCTCCTGACTACTGTCCAGGATGCCTGTGTATGGCTTCATGAGCTGTGGCATCAAGGGGTAGGTTGGGTCCCCAAGGATAACGATAGGCATTTCAACATCCCCAACGGTAATTTTCTGGTCTGGGAAGTAAGTTCCTTCCTGCAGCTGTTCAAACAGACCAGAGCTCCTGAAGATGCAAGCATCGTGCAGCTTTCCCGGCCATCCCACGTTGATGTCGGTGAAACGTCCCTTGTGATCCACCAGTGCTTGCAGCACCATTGAAAAGTACCTCTTGCGATTTACATACTGGCTGCCAAGGTGGTCCGGTCCCAAGACAGGGATATGCGTTCCATCTATCGCCCCACCACAGTTTGGGAAATGTGCAGGTCACAGTGGATGGCTTTGCTGCAATGGGGTTCCCTGAGTCACTATCCTTGATAGGTTTCAGAGTAGCAGCCGTGTTAGTCTGTATTCGCAAGAAGAAAAGGAGTACTTGTGACACCTTAGAGACTAACAAATTTATTAGAGCATAAGCTTTCGTGAGCTACAGCTCACTTCATCGGATGCGTTCAGTGGAAAATACAGTGGGGAGATTTATGTACATAGAGAACATGAAACAATGGGTGTTACCATACACACTGTAATGAGAATGATCACTTAAGGTGAGCTATTACCAGCAGGAGAGCGGGGGGATGGGGAGGGCGGGACATTTTGTAATGATAATCAAGGTGGGCCATTTCTAGCAGTTGACAAGAACATCTGATAGCAGCAGCTCAGTGACTGTGTTGGCTACTTGGATCACAGCAGCCCCCACAGTAGATTTACCCACTCCAAATTGATTCCCGACTGACCGGAAGCTGTCTGGCGTTGCAAGCTTCCAGAGGGCTATCACCACTCACTTCTCAACTGTGTGGGCTGCTCTCATCTTGGTATTCTTGCGCTTCAGGGCAGGGGAAAGCAAGTCACAAAGCTCCATGAAAGTGCCCTTATGCATGTGAAAATTTCGCAGCCACTGGGAATCATCCCAGACCTGCAACACTATGCGGTCCCACCAGTCTGTGCTTGTTTCCAGGGCCCAGAATTGGCATTCCACGGCATGAACCTGCCCCATTACCACCATGATGTCCAAATTGCCAGGGCCTGTGCTCTGAGAGAAGTCTGTGTCCATGTCCTCATCACTATCGTGATCACGCTGTCATCGCCTCCTCTTGCAGGTTCTGCACATAGTGCAGGATAATGCATGAGGTGTTTGCAATGCTCACAACAGCAGCAGTGAGCTGAGCGGGCTCCATGCTTGCCATGGTATGGCATCTGCAGGACAGCAGAGTTGCAGCAGAAATGGTAGATGATGATGGCTGCCATGAGAATAGATATTTATATAGAACAATGATAGGACCTGGGCCAAAAGAAATCTCATGAGGTTCAACAAGGACAAGTGCAGAGTCCTGCACTTAGGACGGTAGAATCCCATGCACCGCTACAGACTAGGGACCGAATGGCTGGGCAGCAGTTCTGCAGAAAAGGACCTAGGGGTTACAGTGGAAGAGAAGCTGGATATGAGTCAACAGTGTGCTCTTGTTGCCAAGAAGGCCAATGGCATTTGGGGATGTATAAGTAGGGGCACTGCCAGCAGATCGAGGGACGTGATCGTTCCCCTCTATTTGACATTGGTGAGGCCTCATCTGGAGTACTGTGTCCAGTTTTGGGCCTCACAGTACAAGAAGGATGTGAAAAACTGGAAAACATCCAGCAGAGGGCAACAAAAATTATTAGGGGGCAGGAACATGATTTATGAGGAGAGGCTGAGGGAATTGGGATTGTTTAGTCTGCGGAAGAGAAGAATGAGGGGGGATTTGATAGCTGCTTTCAATTACCTGAAAGGGGGTTCCAAAGAGGATGGATCTAGACTGTTCTCAGTGGTAGCAGATGACAGAACGAGGAGTAATGGTCTCAAGTTGCAGTGGGGGAAGTTTAGGTTGGATATTAGGAAAAACATTTTCACTAGGAGGGTGGTGAAGCACTGTAATGTATTTACTAGGGAGGTGGTGGAATCTCCTTCCTTAGAAGTTTTTAAGGTCAGGCTTGACAAAGCCCTGGCTGGGATGAAGTAGTTGGGGATTGGTCCTGCTTTGAGCAGGGGGTTGGACTAGATGACCTCCTGAGGTCCCTTCCAACCCCGATATTCTATGATTCTATGACCTGCGAGGTGGATTCATGGCACCAGGAGAGCAGAGTTGCAGCGGAAACGGTGGAGGACGACAGTTAGCACTGCACACATTTCCCGAGGAAGAACACAAGTACCTGGGAGCACATGACAGACAACATGGAGAAATTTGCTATTGAGACAAGAGCAGCAGAGCAGAGATGCAGCGGAAGCTGTGGATGATGACAATGGTTAGCAGTCCTACTGCACCATCTGCTGACAGCAGTATGGCATCTGCACGGAAAAAAGACATGAAACGATTGTCTGCTGTCGCTTTTATGGAAGGAAGGGCAACTGATGACATGTACCCAAAACCACCCGTGACAATGTTTTTGCCCCATCAAGCATTGGGAGCTCAAGCCAGAATTCCAATGGGCAGCGGAGACTGCAGGAACTGTGGGATAGCTACCCACACAGTGCAACGCTCCGAAAGTTGACGCTTGCCACAGTACTGTGGATGCACTCCACCAACTTAATGCGCTTAGTGTAGACATACCCAATTGACTGTATAAAATCGATTTCTAAAAATCCACTTCTATAAGATTGACCTAATTTCGTAGTGTAGACATACCCCTAGTTACCGCTTCAATACAAAGGCCTGAATTGTTGCCAGGTCCAAGAGAAACTATCAGAATTTGCATGGTTCAGGAGGTGGTGAAAAATCTGTTTCCCTGTGAGGCAGTAGATGCATGAATGAAGGCTTTATAATCTCTTTTTCAGGTCTGCCATGACTGGCACCAACTTGACTAAACTGCAGTAAACACTGAGGTAAAACATAATTCTTTATTCAGTTCTATTGTTTTGAGGTAAATGTGAGACACCTAACCTAACATTCTTATCTCCATTCAAAAAAAGAAACAAAAAGGTGTTCAGGTTAAAGCTGCCTGAAAAAGTCAGATCATTACAACAGCAAGGTTACTCACACATCTATAGCCAATGGCAGCCAAAGGAGCTGACATCAGTGGAGCTCCGCCTTTTTTATTTAACTCCTGCTCCAAAACACAATGCCCAAAGGGCATGACTTTCCAAAAGGTTCCAGATCACCATGACACAGCACAGGCACCTTGAATCCTACCAGTGGGAATACATAAGAGGCATCTGATGATGAAGGGGCAGTATGTGACATCATCTTTCTCGTAGAGACATTTTTGAGTTACTGTATGGATAAAAAGAAAAGGAGGACTTGTGGCACCTTAGAGACTAACCAATTTATTTGAGCATAAGCTTTCATGAGCTACAGCTCACTTCATCAGATGCATTCACGAAAGCTTATGCTCAAATAAATTGGTTAGTCTCTAAGGTGCCACAAGTCCTCCTGTTCTTTTTGCAAATACAGATTAACATGGCTGCTACTCTGAAACCTGTATGGATAAAAGCTGTCTGCTGCAGAGGAGGGCTGTCTACCTCCAGGTAGCAGCTTTGTGGTAGGAGCAGACAAATGCAATTACTAGTCTAAATCTCAGTAAAAATACAGTAGAACCTCAGTTACAAAGACCTCGAATGGAGGTTGTTCATTACTCTGGAATGTTCGTAACTCTGAACAAGGCGTTATCGTGGTTCTTTCAAAAGTTTACAACTGAACATTGACTTAATACCGCTTTGAAACTTTACTATGCAGAAGAAAAATGCTGCTTTTAAACATCTTAATTTAAATAAAACAAGCACAGAAACAGTTTACTTATCCTGTCAAATGTTTGTTTAAACTTTCCTTTTTTAAAGTAGTTTATGTTTAGCACAGTGCTGTAATGTATTTGCAGTTTTTTGGTCTCTGCTGCTGCCGCCTGATTGTGTATTTCTGGTTCCAAATGAGGTGTGTGATTGACTGGTCAGTTCGCAACTCAGAGGTTCTACTGTACATTTAGTGGATACAAGTGGGGAAAAGAAGCTTTGAGTTGCGAGTTGGACATGTCACTTGTGGAGGTGACTAAATTTTCAGAAGGGCAAAGAAGAAATGGTTACCTACCTTTCGTAACTGTTATTCTTTGAGATGTGTTGCTCATGTCCATTCCATTCTAGGTGTATGTGCGCCCATGTGCATAGTCGTCTGAGACTTTTACCTTAGCAGTATCCACAGGGTCAGCTGTGATGCCCCCTTGAGTGCTGCAGTCATGCATCGGTATATCGGGTGCCACCAACCCAACGACCTTCTCGCCTGCAACTCCAACATAGGGGTAGGAGGGCAGGTAATTGAATGGATGTGAGCAAAACATCTCAAAGAACAAGAGTTATGAAAAGCAGGTAACCGTTTTTTCTTCGAGTGCTTGCTCATGTTGATTCCATTCTAGGTGACTCATAAGCAGTATCCTCGGAGGTGGGCTCAGAGTTCACAGCCTAGCTGCTTGCAGTACTGCTTTACCGAAGCCAGCATTGTCCCAGGCCTGTTGGGTAAGCATGTAATGGGACGTGAACGTGTTGTCAGATGACCAGATGCCGCCATACAGATGTCCTGGACAGATACTTGGGCTACGAAAGCTGCTGAAGAGGCTTGCTCTCTGGTTGAGTGGGCAGTGACAATTGCTGGAGGTGGCACCTTCGTATGGTCATAGCAGTAGCAAATGCAGGCGGTGATCCAAGAAGAAAGTCTTTGAGCGGACACCAGATGACCTTTTATCCTGTCAGCCACCGCGATGAACAGCTGTGTCGGTTTGCGGAATGGCTTGGTCCCTTCAATGTAGAAGGCTAGCGCCCTTCTGACATCTAGGGAATGCAGCTACGCTCCTCCTCCAGCTTATGTGGCTTTGGAAAAAAGACGGGCAGATAAATGTCCTGGCCCATGTGAAACTGGGAGACCACCTTAGGCAGGAAAGCCAGGTGTGGATGCAATTGGGCCTTGTCCTTGTAAAAGACTGTATAGGGTGATTCCAACGTAAGTGCTCTAATCGCAGAGATCCTGTGGACTGAATTTATTGTGACCAAGAACGCAACCTTCCAAGAAAGGAAGGGGAGAGAACAGAAAGCCAGAGGCTTGAAGGGGGGTTGCCACAAATTGCAGCATGAAGCCCAAAGAAATTGTGTTGAGCACCCAACAGTCCGAGGTCAGCTGCAACCGGGCTGACAGAAGGGGTGTAGACAGTTGAGGAAAAAGCAGGAGGTGGATCCTGGGCAGTGGCTCGGGTGCATCCTCAAAATGCCTGTTTCTGGCTGCCCTGGTCTCTAGAGGGGGTAGGCTAGACAGAAGAGCGGGAAGACGAAGTGTGCCATTGCCTAAACCCCTTGTCTTTCTCCTTCTTTCTGTAGAAGCTGGATTTGGGGACACCCCACAACAGTGACTGAGGCAGAGAAGGCGGAAGCCGGAATGGCGTTCTAGCTTGTTGAAGGGTGTGCAGCTCTGCAGTCACAGGACAAAAAAGGTGGGTTAGTGGGTACAGACTGTTGTAACAAGCCATAAATCCAGTGTCGCTAATAAGACCATGATTTTTAGCATCCAGCTAAATTAAGCTGGCGTGCAAGTACCCCATCTGGATGAGGGCTGAGAAGTCCGATATGGAGTGGCTGCTTTGTGAAAAAGTGTTCGCTCCTATGATATGGTTTTTTACAACCATCTGTAGCCCACTAACCCCCTTCTTTGTCCTATGACTGCAGAGGTGTTAGCGGGCCACTTCACCTTGAATAGTTTCCCAAACCTGAAGGAGAGCTCTCTGTAGCTCGAAAGCTTGTCTCTTTCACCAACAGGAGTTGGTCCAATCAACGATATTACCTCAACCACCATGTCTCTCTAATATCCTGGGGCCAGCACAGCTACAATACTGCAAACAAAATAGAAATAAGGAGCACACTTTTAATAGTGATTATAATTAACCATTGGAACAACATACTTAGAAACACAGTGGATTTTCTCACTTGAAGTTTAAAATCAAGACTGGATATCTTTCTAAAACATATGATTTTGCTCAACCAGAAATTATGGGACTGATGTAGTGATTACAGAGTGTGATTTTATGGCCTGTGCATGTACGTGGTTGGACTACATGATATTAGTGATCCCTTCTGGCTTTAAAATTTACGAAAAAAACTCCTGATGATGGATAATGTATATAGCAAATAAGTAACTGTTGGTAATGAGAAGATTTCCGTCTTCCTGACTTGGATAGCACCCTTCATTTTGCTTGTCTTGGGGGCCAAAAAGTTTTAGAACTATTTGGAATAAGAATGAAACTGACGCGTAATTGTAGGTGGCCAGCACAGTGCCCACAACACTATGCAGGGGATTGGTTCATTTCTGACTGAGCGGGAAGGAGCACCAGCTACTGAATCACTAACAACACTTCCTGCAGCACCTGCGTTTTCAGTGTCTCTGGTCACAGGATGAAATGCCGTTTAGCTTCACAGCTCAAGATACTATGGCTTCAGGCACACAGCTCACTCCCAGTGTTGTGCCTCTGGGCGTGCTGCAAGCTTATTCAATGAACCTCCCATAAAGTTCAACTCTGTCATTCCCAATCACCACTAAGCCATTTGTCAATAGCAAAAAATACTTTATAATAAATTACAGAACAAAATAAAATGTCAAACATGGGATTGCAGTGACATTTCAGTTACCCTGTTTCAGTCACTCAGAGAAAACTCCATTTACAAACAACTTCCTGAAAAGACCTTTCTAGCCTCTGACCAAATTTTAGCTACAGAATTTAATAGGGAATACATTTAAAATTGAGGCTCTGGCTATCGTCACACAAGACTATTGCCCCAACCCTCTGAATTTGAGCCACCACCATAACTAAAGGGAGACAATTCCCAGAAGAGCCTTCCAGCAGAGGTCTCACCCGTCCCCTGCACCCAACAGAAACCATAAGCTTTGAATGTGGGGATGGTGTTGAACTCCTAGGGGTGGACCAAAGCTTCAGACAATAATGATGACACACCAGGAATTCAAGTTCCCAACCATGTGGAGCAAAACTATTTGGAGAAAAGCGAAAAGTGCAATCCTTATTTTGTTTTAAAAGTCACAATGGCAAAAGATTAAACACCTGAAGTCAGAACTCCAGCTCACAGTAACCAACTGATTTTGCAAGTACAGATATTTAAGTATCAGAGAAAGTGCTTCACAGAAGTTAAATTGCATACAAGGCTGCACTGGTGTCTTCACAGCACAGAAGGTGATGGACACTTTGCTCTTGCTGTTCCCTCCAGTCGAAGGGTTTGCAGCGCTTTGCTTCTGAAAGTCTCTTAGTGGCTGCTTCTATTCTGGTACTTCATCCTGGTCTCCTGCATGAAGTTTCTGAAGGCTGGTTCTTCTTGGCTTTCCTCAGTGACTTTGAGGGGGGAAGAGGGAGGGAGAGAGAACAAACATACAAAATTCAGTACTAAGCCAGCTCCTACCCTACTTAAGGTTCTGAGTTAAGGTGGGAGTAAGGCTACTGGGAACACAGAGTAGGATGTAAAATGTCTATCTAGGTCTTCATCTACTTGCAGTTCCCTTCTCCTTGACCCACTCAAGTCCCAGAAATTCCCAGGAGAGGAATATGAGAAGCTAGAGAGAATTGGACAGGGAAGAGAAACACACACAGTCTCTGCCTCTCCCCGCCACGCTCCCTGTCACTCACCCCTACACACACCAGTTGAAAAGTGGCTGGCAATCTAGTAGGATCCCCATGGAACATTGGGATTAAAAAACCTGCATCATATGACACTGTACCTGCCTCATGAAGCATTGCAAACCCTTCCCAAAGCACCCTGTGGCCAGTTGCACAGTGGGATAGCTACCCACAGTGCACTGCTCTCAGTGTCAATGTAAGAGCTGCTAGCGTGGATGCACTCTGCCAACACAAGAAGCATAATGTGGACATGCAACAGTGGTTTAATTAAAGTGCTTTAATGAAAACAGTATAACTCTTGGCGACAAAACTCTGCAGTGTAGACATAGCCTTTCCTATCCATCCACACAGCTAAAACTCTCATCCAAGTCTCACATTTCAATTACTGAAACATTCTTCTCACTAGCCTTAACAAATGCAATCTTGCTTCACTTATATCCATTCAGAATGCTGGCTGCAAAGAATTTTCCTAGCCTCTCTCTTTGACCAGGTCACCCATCTCTTGCATCCCTCTTCTGGTTCTCCCTTCTCTATCACATCAAACATAAACCTGCTTGCATTCGTTTTCAAGGCCCTTCACGGTCAATCCTCACTTTACCAATTATCTCATTTGCTAATGAGCTGTTGATGCTTGCCTCTGATCCACCCATGGTGGCAGCCTCCACTGCACATTTGATACACTTTCAAACAAGCATTTTCTCCACTGCTGCTCCTCACACTTGGGAGGCGCTCCTCCAAACTTCCACAAAGCTATCTTATTCTCCACTTTCAAATCCCTCCTCAAAATTCTTTGCCATGATGTCTACAAAAAGGTTGACAATTTGTTATCTCTTTGTCCTATATTTTGACTGTCAGCTCCTTTAGGTGAGTAATGTCTTTCTGTTCTGTTTGTACAGCACCTAGCACAATGGGGCACTGGTCCACAAAAAATGGTTACTAACCTTCTGTAACGGTTGTTCTTCGAGATGTGTTGCTCATGTCCATTCCATACTAGTTGTGCACACACCACATGCACAGCTGCTGGAGATTTTTCCCTTAGTGGTATCTGTAGGGACAGCCCTAGCGCCCCCTGGAGCCCTGCATTTATGTGCCCATATAAGGGGAGCCGCCAGCCCTGCACCCTCTCAGTTCCTTCTTGCTAGCAACTCCGACAGAGGGATAGGAGGGCAGGCCATGGAATGGACATGAGCAACACATCTCAAAAAACAATTACAGAAGGTTAGTAACCGTTTTTTCTTCAAGTGCTTGATCATGTCAATTCCATTCTAGGTGACTCACAAGGAATATCCCTGGCAGTGGGCTCAGGGTTCACGGACGTGTCGATTGCAACACTGCTCTCCTAAAACTGGCATTGTCACGGGTCTGCTGGATGATGGCGTAGTGGGATGCGAAGGTATGGATCAATGACCACATTGCGGCCCTGCAGATGTCCTGGACTGGAATCTGTGCAAGGAATGCTGCTGATAAAGCCTGGGCCCTTGTACAGTGGACTGTCACAATGGCCGGCAGCAGGACTTTGGCCTGCTCGTAGCACACCCAGATGCAGGCAGTTATCCAGGAGATCTTCAAATGATACTGGCAGACTTTTCATCCTGTCCACCACCGCTATAAAGAGCTGCGTTGATTTGAAGGCCAGGGCCCACCTATCGTCTAAAGTATGTAGTTGACGATCCTCATCTGATAGGTGAAGCTTCGGAAAGAAGACAGGCAGAAAAATGTCCTGGTTGTTATGGAACTGTGAAACCACCTTGGGCAGGAAGGTTGGGTGGGGGTGCAGCCAGACCTCATCTTCGAAGAACACCTTATAAGGGGTTCTGAAATCAGGGTTCTGATTTCAGAGACCCTTCTGGCCAACCTAATTGCCACCAAGAATGCAGCCTTCCATGACAGAGGTAGCAGGAAACAAGATGCCAATGGCTCAAAGAGGGGCCCCCATGAGCTTTGACAGTACCAGATTCAAGTCCTATGGAGGAATCAGGTCACAAACCTGTGGGTAAAGTCTTTCCAAGCCTTTATGGAACCTGACTGTCATCTCGTGTGAGAAGACTAATTTACCCTGGACCGGAGGATGGAAGGCCGAGATCATAGAATATCAGGGTTGGAAGGGACCTCAGGAGGTCATCTAGTCCAATCCCCTGCTCAAAGCAGGCCCAATCCCCAACTAAATCATCCCAGCCAGGGCTTTGCCAAGCCTGACCATCAAAGCCTCAAAGGAAGGAGATTCCACCACCTCCCTAGTAAACGCATTCCAGTGCTTCACCACCCTCCTAGTGAAAATGTTTTTCCTAATATCCAATCTAAACCTCCCCCACTGCAACTTGAGACCACTACTCCTCGTTCCGTCATCTGCTACCACTGAGAACAGTCTAGATCCATCCTCTTTGGAATCCCCTTTCAGGTAGTTGAAAGCAGCTACTAAATCCCCCCTCATTCTTCTCTTCCGCAGACTAAACAATCCCAGTTCCCTCAGCCTCTCCTCATAACTCATGTGTTCCAGTCCCCTAATCGTTTTTGGTGCCCTCTGCTGGATGCTTTCCAGTTTTTTCACATCCTTCTTGTAGCGTGGGGCCCAAAACTGGACACAGTACTCCAGATGAGGCCTCACCAATGCCAAATAGAGGGGAATGATCACGTCCCTCGTTGTGCTGGCAATGCCCTACGTATACATCCCAAAATGCCAAAGGCCCTCTTGGCAACAACGGCACACTGACTCATATCCAGCTTCTCGTCCACTGTAACCCCAGGTCCTTTTCTGCAGAACTGCTGCCTAGCCATTCGGTCCCTAGTCTGTAGCGGTGCATGGGATTCTTCCGTCCTAAGTGTAGGACTTTGCACTTGTCCTTGTTGAACCTCATCAGATTTCTTTTGGCCCAATCCTCTAATTTGTCTAGGGCCCTCTGTATCCTATCCCTACCCTCCAGCACATCTACCACTCCCCTCAGTTTAGTATCATTTGCAAACTTGCCGAAGGTGCAGTCCAGGCCATCCTGCGTGGCCACCAGGTGGACCTTGACCGATGACAGAGCCAGACCTTGGTGCTTCAGGTAGAGTAGATAGTCATCTATGCAGTCCATCTTGGACTAAGACGGGAAAAGACCACAATTGGAGGCCCAACAAGTGAAGCGCTTTCACTTTGCCAAGTAGGTCACCTTAGTAGAGGGTTTCCTGCTACCCAGTAAAACTTGCTGAACCTGCTCCGAGCAGGCCCGTTCCTCAGGGTTCAACCACGCAGCAGCCAAGCTGTCAGATGTAGGGATGCGAAGTTCAGGTGAAGCAACCAACTTTGGTTC
The DNA here is from genome assembly GCF_965140295.1 of Lepidochelys olivacea. NCBI lineage: Eukaryota > Metazoa > Chordata > Testudines > Cheloniidae > Lepidochelys > Lepidochelys olivacea. Next base: position 129,048 of record NC_140413.1, read on the forward strand.
TGTGAGATCAAGTCGGGAGCTATGCTACCGAAAGTGTGCCATATCAATGCGGGTGTGGCCACGCTGGGGCTATCAGGATAATCCTAGCTTTGTCCCTTTTTATGTGGGCCAAGGATCTCAGTGGGAAGGCGTACAGTAGTTCCCCTGCCCATGAAAGCAGGAAGGCATCAGACAGGGAGCCCTTGCTGAGCCTACGCATCCAGCAAAACTGCTGCCATTTCTTGTTCTGTCTGGAGGCAAACAGGTCCACCCAGGGGGTCCGTGACCTCTCGAAGATAGCGCTGATGACCTCTGGATGAATGGACCACTCATAGTGAGAGGAAAATGACCTGCTGAGCAGAACAGCCAGTGCATTCTGAGCCCCTGGGAGGTGTGATGCCTTGAGGTGAAGGGCATGTTCCACACAGAAGTCCCACAATTGAAGAGCCTCCTGCCACAGGTCCTAGGAGCGAACTCTGACTTGCTTGATGATGTAAAACATCATGGCCGTGTTGTCCATCAAGATCTGCATTACCCTGCCTGACAGGTAGGGACGGAACATCTGGCAGGCCAAGCGTATCACCTTGAGTTCCCTGACATTTATGCGCAGGGAGAGTATGAGCCCCCCACCCCAGGTCTGAAGCACCTGAGACCAATGCCACTGATGGGTATGGGGCAGCAAAGGGGACTCTGTTCATTGTGCACGGTTCTGTCCACCAAGTCAGTGATGCTAAAACAGTCAGCAGGATTGTGAGAATTAGGTCCAAGTGGTGCCTGCCGGGAGAATAGACTGACACTAGCCACATCTGCAGAGGTCTGAGACGCAGCTGCACATACTGCACCAGGTAAGTAAACACTGCCATGTATTCCAGCAGCTTGAGGCATATCTGAGCTGTCATGAGTTGGTGGGCCCTGACATGGGTGATTAGGTCCGACATCGCCTGGAACTGGGCCTCCAGCAGGTATGCCCTGGCCTCAGTGGAGTCAAGCACTGTTCCTACAAACTCCATTCTTTGAACCAGGATCAAAGTTGATTTCTGCTCATTTATAACCAGACCCAGCTCCCAACACATGGCCCATATAACGCTGAGTTGGACCTGAGCTTGTGAGCGGCCCTTGATTAACCAGTCATTGAGGTATGGGTAAATCTGCACGCCTTGATGTCTCAGTTAAGCTGCAACCACCACCATACACTTTGTGAAAACCCTTGGGGCTAATGAGACAGCAAAGGGGAGTGCAGTTAATTGATAATGGTGCTGCCCCACCATGAGCCAGAGGAATCTCTTGTGCCCATGGAAGATGGAGATACTGAAATATGCATCCTTTAAATTGAGGGCGGCATACCAGTCTCCCAGATCCAGGGAGAGAATGATGGAGGCCAGAGAGACCATGTGGAACTTCAGCTTCCTGATGTTTGTTGAAGCAATGCAGATCCAGGATGGGCCTGAGGCCCCCTTTGGCCTTCGGGATTAGGAAATATTGGGAATAACACCTTTGCCCCATAAATCTTGAGGAACTTCCTCTATGGCCCTCATGCATAGGAGAGCTTCCACCTCCTGGATGAGGAGTTGCTTGTAAGAAAGGTCCCTGAAGAGGGGCAGGGTTGAGTAGTAGGAGGGGGAGATGGACAAAAACTGCAGGGTATACCCAACTGCCATGGTGTTGAGTACCCAACGGTTCAAAGTTATTAGGGACCATGCAGCATCAAAAGGAAACAAATGGTCCAAAACCAAAAGAGGGGATGGATCCTGGGTCAAGTCCGGAACACCGTCCTTGGGTGCAACCTCCAAAGGTCTGCCTCAAGCCACTGGGGTACCTTCCCGAGTTTGACAGAGGCAGAGGTGGATGGTGCAGGCAGTTGGCGCTTATAACCTTTCCCTTTTTTCTTACAGGGATCATCCCTGGGAAACCCTGAGAGGCAGCTGCAGCCAGAAATGTCTTCTGGAGGCTGGGGATGTGTACAGGCCCAAGGAGCACAGCGTGGCCCTAGAGTCCTTCAGTCCTTGGTGTTCGTCTGTTCCGAGACGAACGCACCTGGGAGGTCTTGGACTGATTGCTGCACCTCGTGAGAAAGACCCGATAATTGCGGCAATGAGCTGTTTTGCCTGGACACTGCTGACGCCATTGATCTGGCTGCTGAGTCGGTCGCATCCAAGGCAGCCTGAAGCGAGGCCCTGGCCACCAACTTGCCTTCCTCCAGGATGGCCAAGAATTCCTGACTTGACTCCTGTGGCAGGGAGTCTCTGAACCTGGCCATCGAGTTCTAGATATTAAAATTGTACCTCCCAGCAATGCCTACTGTTTGGAGATATGAAGCTGTAGGCTGGTTGTTGAATATACCTTCCTACCAAATGAACAGAGTCTCTTTGCACCCTTATTTTTAAGGGTGACACTTGCCTTCCCCTATCTGTCCTGCTCGTTTGCTCATACATATATTCACACCCCTTAGCTGGGACATAATATTTCTTCTCTGCCCTTTTCGAGATTGGGGTGGGAAAGATGGGGTCTATCACAGCACCCTAATCAGCTTCAACACCCTTTTGCGAACTGGTAGGGCCACTTTGGAGGGGGTCACTGCAGCTAAAATGTCAAACAGGTTGTCCATGGGCTCGAGGTCCTCCACCTCCAGCCCCAAGTTTGTGGCAACCCGCTTGAGGAGCTCTTGGTGAGCCCCGAAGTTGTCTGGTGGAAGGGGATTGGCCGGACCCACAACCACCTGGTCTGGGGATAATAAGGAAGAGCCCATCAGTATAGGAGGAGCTGGCTCCTCCTCCACCACTGGGGTTGCCTCCACTTGGACCACGGCTGGGGTCTCAGTATTGGGGTCAGAGTCAAGGTTCGGCACTGGCTGGGGCTGTGTTGTGGTTCGCCTCTCAGATACCACCAAGGATGACACCTGGGACTAAGGTCCCAGCATTGATGGGAAACACCCTCCCCTCCCCACCCGCCAGGTTCCGATATTGCCAGTGCACTGGCCACTGCCCTGGTGGCCAAGCGCCTGCAGAAGGTTCGGCACCGAAGTCCGGTGCATACAAGCTGATGCCAGTGTCTTCTTGGGGGAGGGATGGATACACACCTGTATTCTGATGAGGACTCTTCCCTCAGAGACAATGGTGGAGCCGTTGCCACTTCCGTCTATCGGCTGTGATGGGGAGCCAGGGAGTGGTGCCAGGAAGCTGGAGATCGGAGCAATGGAGCAGGCAATCATTGTCATGGGACTGGAGATAGGTGTCACCAAGCTGGGGATCGGTGTCGTGAAGCTGGCAACTGGGAAGCCGGCGACCGGTGCTGCAAAGCCTGAGACCACTGAAGTGGGCCCATAGAGGGTTTCTCTCTGGTGCGGGCTGCCATCGACGATTCCGCTGGTTGAGGTTCTTGGGGTGTGGGTGGCACTGGGAGCGACATTAGGTCTCTTGACACCTGGAATGCCTCCAGCATCAATGGGCTTGCAAGTGTAGGGTGCCCCGACTGCTCCCAGGAGTCAGTGGTGGATCCTGGACCGGGCTTGGTGCCCTGGGTGGAGTTGCCACTGCCAATCTGCAGAGGACAAGTGGGCCAGCACCTTGTCAACCATTCCCCGCCTAACCTTTTTCGGCACTGGGGAGTGCCCTCTTGGGTGCGCTGTTTCTTGTGCCTTTCCCTCAGCACTGGAGATGGCGAATGGTGCTGGGGAGGGCGTGGTGCTGGTGGAGTACTCCGTACCGAGGCTGATGTGCTCAGCACTGAATCGGAGCAGCACATCTCTGAAGTTGGTCTAAGTGCTGCTTCCATTAACAGGGCCTTAAACGAGTCTCCCTGTCCTTGTGTGTGCGTGGCCGGAAGCCCCTGCAGATCCTGCACCTGTCCTTAATATGGGCTTCCCTGAGGCACTTTAAGCAGCTCGAATGGGGGGTTGCTCACTGGCACAGGCTTAACGTAAGTGGCACATGGTTTGAAACCTAAGGACTGGGGCATGCCCCGCCCCTAGGACTATGTTCCAATATGGGACTGCTATCTACTTAACTAACTATAGCTAACAACTAAACTTTTAACTATATACAGATCAGCAAAGTCCAAAAACCATTAGAAAGCTTGCAAGTGCAAGAGATTTTCCAGCAACCATCATGGGCAGTAAGAAGCAACTGAGAGGGCGTGAGGCCGGCGGTGACCCATGTACAAACACATAACTCCATGGCTCCAGGGGATACTAAGGCCTGCCCTCGGGATACCACTACGGGAAGCATCTCCAGCAACTACACAGGTGGCACACGCATGCCTAGCATGGAATCGACATGAGCAAGCACTCAAAGAAGGACTTGGGCTTTTAGGTGCTATGGTAATACAGGTAATTACAATGGGAAATCATAATGGAATAGGCTGGTTCTAGTGGGGTTCGACCCAATGCTATTTAATCTTTTTGTCAATGATCTGGAAGTAAATAGAAAACCACTGCGGATAAAATTTGCAGATTATACAAAAAATCGGTGGAGTGGTGAAGAATGATAAAGAAAGTTCAGTTCTCAGAGTGACCGAGATCACTTGTAAGATAGGCCCACTTGAACTGTGTGCATTTTTTATGTAGTAAAATGCAAGGTCACACATCTGGGATCAAAGAATGCAAACTACAGCTCCAGAACGGGAGACTGTATCCTGGAAAGCAGTGACTCTGTCTGAAAAGGACTTAGGAATTATAGTATACAAATAATTGAACATGAGTTCCCCATGCAATGCTGCGCCAAAAAGGGCCAATGTGATTCTCAGGTGTATAAACAGGGAAGCAGTGTGCAAGAGTAGAGAGATTATTTTACTTTTGTATACAGCTTTAGTGAGAACAATACCGGACTAATGCATCCAATTCTGGTGTCCACATTTTAGGAAGGCTGCTGAAAAACTGGAGAGGGTGCAGAAGGGATAAGTTATTGGAAGCTTGGAAAAAAATGCCTTAGAATGACAGATTATGGGTATGTCGATTACACACATTTTGGGGCCTCTCAGCTCTGGTTGACAGAAATAGAAATAGCTACATAGATAGTGCTTAAAAGGTTTAGCTTGGACTGGAGCTCAGGCTCAGAAGCATTTGGAAGATATGATTTGGTCAAATACAAGTTATTGGGCTAGATACAGGAGTAACTGGATGAAATTTTATGGCTTGTGTTATACAGGAGGTCAGACTAGATCTGATGATGCCTTGTGGCCTTAAAAAAAAAAATCTATGAAACCTGAAACTAGAAACATTTAAAACAAGAAATAGAGTTTAATTAATCTTTGAAACAACTTACCTAGGGAAGTGGTGAATTTTCCCTCATTTGAATAGTTTAAATCAAGACTTGATATCTTTCTAATAGATATGTTATTGTTCAAACAGAAGTTAAGGGCTGAATGCCGGACTTACTGGGTGAGGTTCTCTAGCCTGTGTTATGCTGACTTCAGATCAGATGATCACAATAGTCCTTTCTGGCATTAAAATAAAATCTATGAATTGTAATGTTGTAAAAACCATTTCTGCAGCACTGCCCACATAAACCAGTCAGGCAAGAATCCACGATAGGGACATAAAATATTTTTTTAAAATTGTACCAAAAAGTGACAATCTGGAATTGTCAAACAACAATATTTGTTGTCATACTCTCCTGCTCCCACCCTTTCACCCATTATGCTTGTAGCTACCTTCATTATAAGTCACATCTTTGGGTACAGTTCAAAACAATAAGAAAAAACAATTTCAGAAGTCAGAAAAGATTCTTAATTGACAATAGTTGGGGTTGGTCCTGCTTTGAGCAGGGGGTTGGACTAGATGACCTCCTGAGGTCTCTTCCAACCCTGATATTCTATGATTCTATGAAATTATTTACTTATCAGGCAACTTTCAAATAGGAATAGCAAGGAAATGAGTAACTAACTCTCTTACATTCTAATAAATACATTCATATCTAGTACAAACGTGTATTTCTTCACAACAACCTTAAATTCTACAGCCGGGCAAAATTTTTCACATGAAACTGACAAAAAATGCCATCAAAATGTTTTGCAAATTTTTGTAGATTTCACCAAACTGAAAGAGAAAAAAACCCTTAAAAATGCAAAAAACAAAAAAACCTCAACTTTTCATTTAAACATTTTCAAAAGAAATGTTTTGATATTTTGGTTTGAAATGACTTTTCATTTAAAAATTTCCTTTAATTTTATTAAATACACACATTTTAAAATGGCTGAAATCAAAACAAAACATTTCATTTGACTGGAAATGAAATTTTTGGGACTGTTTCAATCACCAATTTAAAAAAAAAATCCATTATTTGCCACTTCTATTTAATTGTAACTCATGGATGATATAGGCTTTAATATAATTTTATCTTCATTTCGCTATATAAATGTTTTAAAAGGGGCACCCCTCCAGCACCCACGATTCTCTGCTTAACTTATCTATAACTTAATTCACTGGCCAGAAGGGACTTTACAAGATCATCTGGTCTAACCTCCTATATAACACATGCCACAGAATTTTACCCTAGTTCCTCCATAAGCAGTCACATAAATCGTGTTTGGTTAAAGGATATCTTCCAGAAAGGCCTCCAGTCTTAATCTGATGATACCACCCCACTAGACTCTCCTCTATTCTCAAACCTGTCCCTGTCTCCCAGTTTCCTAAGAAAAGCCCATTCCCTCTCCAACAGGAGTCTGCAGTCTTTTCATGTTCTTCTCTCTCCAACCCATGTTGCTCTCAGAAACTCAGATTCCCTTCAGACACAGCTCCTGCTGCCTTCTCCTTCTCACATCCTCTACCCTCAAGCTTCTCTGTAACTCCCGTCGAAGGAGGGGGATGCTAATTTAATGTAATTCCTCCAGTTACCAGCCCCTTTGACGCCATCCCCTAGAAAGGTTCTCATATATTAGTTCATAGAATCATAGAATATCAGGGTTGGAAGGGACCTCAGGGGGGAGATGATCTAGTCCAATCCCCTGATCAAAGCAGGACCTAATCCCCAACTAAATCATCCCAGCCAGGGTTTTGTCAAGCCTAACCTTAAAAACCTCTAAGAAAGGAGATTCCACCACCTCCCTAGGGAACCCATTCCAGTACTTCACCACCCTTCTAATGAAAAAGTTTTTCCTAATATCCAACCTAAACCTCCCCCGCTGCAACTTGAGACCATTACTCCTTGTTCTATCATCTGGTACCACTGAGAACAGCCTAGATACATCATCTTTGAAACCCCCTTTCAGGTAGTTGAAAGCAGCTATCAAATCCCCCCTCATTCTTCTCTTCTGCAGACTAAATAATCCCAGTTCCCTCAGCCTCTCCTCATAACTCATGTGTTCCAGACCCCTAATCATTTTTGTTGCCCATCGCTGGACTCTTTCCAATTTTTCCACATCCTTCTTGTACTGTGGGGCCCAAAACTGGACACACTACTCCAGATGAGGCCTCACCAATGTTGAATAGAGGGGAATGATCACGTCCCTCGATCTGCTGTCAATGCTCCTACTTATACAGTCCAAAATGCCGTTAGCCTTCTTGGCAACAAGGGCACACTGTTGACTCATACCCAACTTCTCGTCCACCATAACCCCTAGGTCCTTTTCTGCAGAACTGCTGCCTAGCCACTCGGTCCCCTAGTCTGTAGCAGTGCATGGGATTCTTCCTTCCTAAGTGCAGGACTCTGCATTTGTCCTTGTTGAACCTCATCAGATTTCTTTTGGCCCAATCCTCTAAGTTGTCTAGGTCCCTCTGTATCCTATCCCTACCCTCCAGCGTATCTACCACTCCTCCCAGTTTAGTGTCATCTGCAAACTTGTGAGGGTGCAATCCACGCCACCCTCCAGATCATTAATGAAGATATTGAACAAAACTGGCCCCAGGACGGACCCTTGGGGCACTCTACTTGACGACGGCTGCCAACTAGACATGGAGCCATTGATCACTACCTGTTGAGCCCGACAATCTAGCCAACTTTCTATCCACCTTATAGTCCATTCATCCAGCCCATACTTCTTTAACTTGCTGGCAAGAATACTGTGGGAGACCCTATCGAAAGCTTTGCTAAAGTCAAGGATTCTCCATGGACCAACAGACCAAGAAAGGATTTTTGAATAAATATCCTGGTTTTAAATAAACTCTGGGCCTTCTTCCTGATCTAGCAAACAGAAAGGACCTCAAGTCCACAGAAGGCCCTAATCCTTAGGGAAGGATTGGAAGGACTAGGCCTACTGAGGCGCCATAAGACCATGTGCTTGGTCTAAGCTGGAGCTGTGATTAACATGAATCCACAAGGAAATCCCTTAGATGGGGTGTTGAAGGACTGCTCCTGCCAGAGGCATGTTAGGGTTGGGGTGATCTCTGGTAAGCTTATTAGCAACTGTTTAGGTTCTTTATTGTTTTTAATATGTTTTCCTTTGTAGTGTTTTTACCTTAAGAATAAAATGGGCTTGCATAAAAAGAGCTGTGCTGTAACTAACTGTAAGTGTGGACAGTCACACTTCTCTCCATGTCTGAAGAGAAAGCACGCAGCTGTGCTTGGGTAGCGTGCCTCTGCTAGGAATAATACAGTGAAGGCAGGGAACTGTGCAGCATGGGAATACCTGAGTCGGAAGGGAGTGCTCAAGAAAGGCAATTGCTGGAGAACTGGAAGCATGACAGTTACGTGTCCTTGAGGGACCACTGAGGGGAAACAGAGGTGCAGTTGCTCTGAACTGTCCCACATGGTGGGCACAGGTTTCTCTTCCACTCTTGTCACTTCCAACCTCTCCTCCTTCACCCCATTCTTTTGAAGAATGACTCCATCTGACTCCCCCCTTCCTGTTCCACATCACAGTTACCTGCCTCTCTCTGACTGTGACCCATTCCTCTCCAATTTTGGATTCATAGCTGTCGCTCTTGCTCTCTTCACAATTTCCCACCCTTGGTGTCTCCAATGGCTACACTGATGACCTGTCTGATCCCTGGCCTCCCACCTCATTTGACCTTAAACTCTGAATCAGCTCTCTCACTCACCATAACAGCCATGCACTTGACCTCTGATCTCCCCTCCCAGGGGGCACGTTGTGTAATTCCAAGCCACAGGCAGCCTTGATTTCCCTTACCTTGATGGTCAATATCATCAGTATCACTCACTCTCTCTTCATCTTCCTCATCCAAAGTTCCTCGTGTCATGATCAAGTCAGAGGGGCCCAATGCAGAAGTGTCAGAAGAATCTAGTGAGAAATAGAAGCTTCTAAAGACAAATTCTCATACTGACAACAACCTAATTCCCTAATATGTCATAACGTAAGCATCTGTGCACAGCAACCACAGCTACTGGTACCTACCCTACAAGTATGGACCATACCCCATGGCCCCCATAGACACAAATACATGCGCGAAAATGTGAGATGCTGCACAGTAGCATGTTCCCTGTAGAACCCCACAGATTACAGCTCCACCCATATTGTTGAATTCTTGCTGGACGCCAATTTAATTGTTATGTCACCCTGCCTGGAATGTTGTATCAACGCAAACTATTTATTTCTAGCATGCCCACTCCCCTATTGGCTAGGCACCAGGGTTCTTCTTTCCCTGACCTTCTGCTGGGGCTAATGCATAGAACAGAGGTTCTCAAACTGTGGTCCGCAAGCTCCATTCAGGTGGTCCACGGATTGTTCCCTCTAAGGTGCAGGCCTGGGCAGCCGCACATGAGAGAATGAAGGGCCACTCACCTAACTATGGAGCCACGCAAGTGTGGCTCCACTAATTAGGTGCCTGGACCCTGGAGAAGATGCACATGTAAGGTTAGCGGGTGGCTTTGGGGGAATAGGGTGTAACTGGGAGGGGCAGAGAGGTGAGAAGAGGGGATGGGGGAATTTGGGATGTGCAGGGCTGCGGCGGTCAGAGAAAGAGGCGACTTTCCCCAGCTCCAGGGCTGTGGCTGCCAGGGAGAGACAGCCCTCCTTCCTAGCCTCAGCTCTGTGGCTACTGTGGCGGGGGAAGAGACCCCACTCTTCCCCAGCTCCAGCTCGGGGGCTGGTGCAGCAGGGGAGAGAGGACACATCCATCGCATTGGAAAGGTAAGACTATTGATATTAAAATATTAGTTGTGTGCTTTTATTTGTAGAACAAAAAATATTAATTAAGGGTTTTTTTATATAGCGATTTTATCCAAAGTGCTTTACAATAGTTATCTAATGGTGCAAACAACATTTGGAAAGATCATTAAGTGGTCCGCTGAGACCCTCAGCAATTTTCAAGTGGTCCGCGGAAAATGAAGTTTGAGAATCACTGGCATAGAAGATGAGACCCTCCCACAGGAAAATGGTCTGTGCCCTTCACTGGGACTAAGTTGCTTTTATAAAAAGAAAAGAAAAGCTCCAAAGAATTTTCAAGGCAAACTCTACAGAGACTCGTCTGAAGTTAAATTACTTCACCACATAAAACCCTTTCATTACCTGCAAGTGAGTTGCTCTCCATAGCCACAGAGCCCATGTCTTTCCTCAAACGTTCCAGCTGCTCTTTCTGCTGCTTGCTCTGGGCTTTTGCCTACACAAGGGAACATTTTAGCGTGATTAATATAACACCCACCACAGAGTCTCTGGACACAGTTAAAGTAACACAAGTAAAACAATATTTCCACTCCAGAAGAGAGGTCTACCCAAACATTGGGTAAAGGTATGAGTCAATAAATGGACTTTACAGCAGAATTTGTTGGACCAGAGGAGGGAAGTGAAGTCTAGAGCTGAGGAACCTCCACCAGGAGCTCTTTAAGCCATCCAGTGTCAACTGTCACACTAGTGCATTGAGAGAGGTGATTCCTGGATATCCAGAACGCAAAGCATGTAGGGGTACAATCTGTTTTGTTTCAGTGGAATACACTAACTTTAATTAGTTACTCTTGAATCACTGAAAACAGAATTTGGACCACAGGACTTTAAACACTATCAACACCTAAAGTTGCAACTTGAAAGGAACAGAAAGCCAGCAGAATCTTTAGAGAACTGGCACAGTAAGTTCCACAGTCAAAAATGCTCAACTGATCAACATTCTATGTTAGCTGGAGTGTGACAGCACTAGTCTACATGGGGCGTATTGCAGAAATACGATTTGGTGGTTACAAATTATTCTCTCTGAAAAATATTTCTGCACCCTAGACAGGAACTTTGGGGTAGGAGCAGGGATCATAAAGATGAGTCTAGCTATTGTTCAAAGTTGTACATAGTGAAAGGTAAAACTCAAATTGTCTGGAGGTTCAGATCACTTTATATTTTATCTCAATCAGTTCACTCATCCCTAGAGGTCATGGAGTGGCAGACTCTGTGACCCTAGGACACAGACTTGGAAGGGCTAATAGCATAACTGAGGGCAAATGAGAGTAGACTATGGAAAGCATATGAGGAAATAATAAAGAAGCATAACAAGATGCAATTATCCAACAAGTTCTTGGAATGTATTGGAGACAATTTTTTATTCAGAAGGTGGAGAAAGCTACTAGGGAAGAAGTTGTTCTAGATTTGATTTTGACAAATAGGGAGGAACTGGTTGAGAATCTGAAAGTGGAAGGCAGATTGGGTGAAAGTGATCATGAAATGGTAGAGTTCATGATTCTAAGGAATGGTAGGAGGGATAACAGCAAAATAAAGACAATGGATTTCAAGAAGGCAGACTTTAGCAAACTCAGGGAGTTGGTAGGTAAGATCCCATGGGAAGCAAGTCTAAGCGGAAAAGCAACTGAACACAGTTGACAGTTCTTCAAAGAGACGTTATAAAGGGCACAAGAGCAAACTATCCCACTGCGTAGGAAAGACAGGAAGTCTGGCAAGAGACCATTCTGGCTTAACTAGGAGATCTTCAATGATCTAAAAATCAAAAAAAGAGTCCTAAAAAAAGTGGAAACTAGGTCAAATTACAAAGGAAGAATATAAACAAATAACACAAGTATGTAGGGAAAAAATTAGAAAGGCCAAAGCACAAAATGAGTTCAAACTAGCTAGAGACAAAGGGTAACAAGAAAACATTCTACAAATACATTAGAAGCAAGAGGAAGACCAAGGACAGGGTAGGCCCGTTACTCAATGGGTGGGAAAAACAATAGCAGAAAACATGGAAATGGCAGAGGTGCTTAATGACTTCTTTGTTTCGGTTTTCACCAAGGCAGTTGGTGGTAATTGGACATCTAACATTGTGAAAATGAGGTAGGATCAGAGGCTAAAATAGGGAAAGAACAAGTTACAAATTATTTAGACAAGTTAGATATCTTCAAGTTACCAGGCCTGATGAAATGCATCCTAGAATATTCAAGGAGCTTACTGAGGAGATCTCAGCCATTAGCAATTAACTTTGAAAAGTCATGGAAGACGGGAGAGATTCCAGAAGACTGGAAAAGGGCAAATATAGTGCCAATCTATAAAAAGGGAAATAAGGCCAACCCGGGGAATTACAGACCAGTCAGCTTAACTTCTGTATCTGGAAAGATAATGGAGCAAATAATTAAGCAATCAATTTGCAAACATCTAGAAGACAATAAGGTGATAAGTAACTGTCAGCATGGATTTGTCAAGAACAAATCTGCGTCAAACCAACCTGATAGCTTTCTTTGACAGGATAATAAGCCTTGTGGATAAGGAGGAAGTGGCAGACATGGTATACCTGACTTTAGTAAAGCTTTTGATACTGTCTCACATGCCTTCTCATAAATAAATTAGGGAAATGCAACCTAGATGGAAATACTATAAGGTGGGTATACAACTGGTTAGAAAACCATTCCCAGAGAGTAGTTATCAGTGGTTCACAGTCATGGTGGAAGGGCATAACGAGTGGGGTCACACAGGGACCAGTTCTGGGTCTGGTTCTGTTCAATATCTTCATCAATGATTTAGATAATGGCATGGAGATTACACTTATAAAAAGTTTGCAGGCGATACCAAGCTGGGAGGGGTTTTGCAAGTGCTTTGGAAGATAGGATTATAATTAAAAATGATCTGGATAAACTGAAGAAATGGCGTTGTAAGCAAGACATGAGAAATAATTCTTCCACTCTACTCTACTTTGATTAGGCCTCAACTGGAGTATTGTGTCCAGTTCTGGGTGCCACATTTCAGGAAAGATGTGGACAAATTGGAGCCAGTCCAGAGAAGAGCAACAAAAATGATTAAAGGTCTAGAAAACATGATCTATAAGGGAAGATTGAAAAAACTGTGTTTGTTTAGTCTGGAAAAGAGAAAACTGAGAGGCAACATAACAACAGTTTTCAAGTACATAGAAGATTGTTACAAGGAGGAGGAAGAAAAATTGTTCTTAATCTCTGAGGATAGGACAAGAAGCAGTGGGCTTAAATTGCAGCCAGGGAGATTTAAGTTGGACATTAGGAAAAACTTCTTAACTGTCAGGGTGGTTAAGCACTGGAATAAATTGCATAGGGAGGTTGTGGAATCTCTATCTCTGGAAATTTTTAAAAGCAGGTTAGACAAACACCTCTCACGGATGGTCTAGATAATACTTTGTCCTGCCATTAGTGCAGGGGACTGGACTAAATGACCTCTCGAGATCCCTTCCAGTCATATGATTCTATTCTATGGTATCAGAAAAGTTCAGGATGGCAAGGGACAGCCCAGAGGAAGAGAAAAAAAGGGTACAGTAACCTACCAGACTGGAGCTAGAATCCAAACTTTGCATAAAACAGGGCAGCCAGAAGACATTTTTCATCTCTAACATGAACGTTACATCTCTGTCTTCTACTTTATTAACACACTTGATATCTTCATGTAAGCCAAAATGGGAATTTGAGGTGGTATACAAAGACCTAAAACGTCACTTTGGAAGGTCATAACAAATGGTGCCCTCCACCCCTCAAGGTACATGGATCCTTCTAGATTAGTAATCCCTTGAAGATAAGTGACTATAACCATGTCCAGGATTCCAAGAATAATTTCTCTACAGCTTGTATAGTAGAATTATTCACTCCTTGCTTTATAATCTATTCCCCACCGTACACACACTACACCTTATTTGCCTTCCTCATGGCTCTCAGACACACTGTCCAAGTCTTACCACATTCAGTTACAAGCATTAAAGCATTTGGAGGGTGCGTGGTTTGTAGAAAAGACTGCTGTACAAAATAAAACCACACCATACCAAATCTAGCAAAGGAGAGACCGAGAATGGGTCTCAGGAAAGGGCTTTTCACTGTAAGTGTGATTAGTAAATTAAATAATGGGCCTCTGCAGTGCAGTGGAAATTTAAATCCAGATTGGATAAGTCTTTTAAGGAAAATAACCAGAATATACTCTGAGAAGCTGGGGTTCTGAAGGAAAGCTGGAGCAGACTAGTTGGCACTCTGACCCCAGAATACACTGCCTGTGTGTGAAATATTTGTAAACCTTTACCAATGATTTTCTCAGACGCTCATATTCTGGACGATACTCCCTGAAAAGAGAAACATTTTGAACATTTACTTATCAACAACATCTGTCCATTACCTAAGCCTCTGAGCATACTTCCATTAATCTCCTCCCACACTGTGAACCCCTTGGCCCCAGCCCAGAGCCCGCACCCCCTCCCAAGCCCAAACTCCCTACCCCAGCCCGGTGAAAGCGAGTGAGGGTGAGCGAGAGCAAGTGACCAAGACAGGGGTGGATAGAGTGAGCAGCGCAGGGTTTTAGGAAAGTGGGGGGGCCTCAGGGAAGGGGCAGGGTAGATCCTGGGTTGCCTTTAAATTCAAAAAGTAATTTTGGGCATAAAAAGGTTGGAGACCACTGGCATAGAACATCTTCACCAGACATGCTACAGCAGTGCAGCTGCACTGAAGTAGTGCTTCTAGTGTAGACTAGCCCTACCATTCAAGGTGAAGTGGCCCGTTAACACCGCTGTGGTCATAGGACAAAAAGGGGGGTTGGTGGGTTACAGATCCTGTCTTTATTAAGACCATGATTTTTAGTGTCTAGCAAACTCATGAATTTAAGCTCCCAGACTCATCTTTTGAAACAGATAGGTCAGACATGGAGTGATTGCTTTGTGAAAAGTGTTCACCCACAGGTGATAGGGTGTTTTTGTGTTAGGATTTCCTGTCAGAGTTCATTTAAGACAGTGGTTCTTAACCTGGGGTGCAATCACCCCCTGGGGGTGCAAGATGCCCTTTCTGGGGGGTGCGAGACTGGCCAGACTTTTTTAGAAGGTAAATCATCGAAAACACAAATTAAGCACAGGCACGTAAGTACAACTACTTTGTTTCATCAAACCTATGTTTATACGTATATAATTCTCTCTCTTTCATTCTATAGTTATATCTAGGTTTAAAGAACTGACCTTGCACCCCTTATCAAAAATCGTTGAAGTAGAACATATTTTGAGAACCAAAGGGGTGCAGGCTGCAGTAAAGGTTAAGAACCACTGATTTAAGAACACAGTGATTGTCTGGTTTCACCCACATAGTTGTTGTTGGGACATTTAAAATGTACTGAATGAGATATACCACATGTTGTGATAGAGATGTGTAGGACCCCTAGATCTTGAAAGGTGTGTTGGGGGGGTGGGATGTCCTATTGAGTATGGGTTGTAGTTGTTTCATAATACTCCATAGGGGTTCCAGTGTGGGGTGGTAGGTGACAACTAGGGTTAGGAGTAGAGACAAGTGTCTCACGGGTTTGCACTTCGTGGGCCTGATTAGAAGGGCTAATTCCTGGAAGCACTCCCTAGCCTAGAGTACTTTTTGCATCTGTACCCAGTAAAAAGAGAGATTTATTTCTCACAGATGCAGGACTTGTTACAGTTTTCCAAGACTCTCTCACCTCACGATTACACTACTCTGGCACACTTTACATGGCGCTACACAGTGGGACTATTTGGAAGCTAAAGCTATTGCAGAATGTTACTTATTCATTAGGGTTTCACATAGGCAGCACATTTCACCAGTGCTCCATGACCTACAGTCTACTCACAGGTGTCAAGTTTGAGTTCAAGGTGTTGAGTTTGACTGTATAAGGCAACCAAACAATCTGGCAGTGTTCCATGAGGGGAGAGGCACAACTGCAACGAGCAGAGATGCCTGACCTGGAGCTTCAACAGTTTAAACAGCAGAGGGCTTGCTGGCAGGATGTTTTCTGTGAAGGTTCCTTGCATTTGCTCACCACTGAGTCTGTCAGAGCCCTGTTGTGTTTGCTTTCTGGATACAATGCAAACCTAGACTATCCTGAGGCAAATCTAAGGAGGAGGTGGGTTGAAAGGGTTCTCTGTACTGGTGTTTTGTGGATTTTCTATTGAGCAGTTACCAATTTTGAAATTCATGTTTGGACAGTTTGTGTGTTTGAATGTCTTATTTGTGTACTCTAGCGTACACAGGACAGGTGTTCTATAACAAATACTCTAGGCCAGTGGTCCCCAAACTTTTCTGGTTGTCACCCCTCCCCCCCCACACACCCCGGAGCCATGGTTGGGAGCCAGGACTGGGGCCAGAGTCATAGTCCAAAGCAGAGCAGCAGCTGGGCTGAGCTGGATAGCACTCCCTCACCATCCCCTGTGGGGGCTGGTCTGGGCCCCACTGCACCCTCCTAAACATTCCTCCACGCCCCACAGTTCAGGGCCACTGCTCTAGGCCAACTGAGCTGCAAAAGACCAGCACGCCTTCAAGCAAAGGAACAAGCACATGAATTGGTAGCTGAGCAGCATTCTTTAGATCAAGGACACTTTCCCTCACACTGAAAACCACCACCTCACCTCTCATATTCATCTATAGCTTCAGAGACTTTCACAAAAAATTCATCCAGTCCTGTACCCAGCACAGCAGAAACACCAACCACCTACAAAAGAAATGTATGTTCCAGAAACTAAATGAGACACAGTTCATATAAAGGATTATAAATAATGTGACAAAAGTTCCTCCTCTGCCTTGGTGGGTCCTGCGCTTATTGGCGGATTTTCTCGCCTCAGAGGTTCACAGCAGCCCTCAGTTTGGCCACTTTTGTGGCTCAAATCTGCCGTTCACTCAGTTAGCCTCATCACTGGCAAGCATGGGGAAAGGAAGAAGAACAATCCCTGCAGTCTCTGCTGATCCACCTAGTGGACCGGGAACAGGCCAGAGACATTCCCCTCTGGTGGAACCCACAGTCCAGTTCAACTCTTCCGGTATCAAGTAGGGAATTTGAGGGGAACCCGGGCCCACCCTCTACTCCGGGTTCCAGCCCAGGGCCCTGTGGATTGCAGCTGTCTACAGTGGTTCCTGTAACCGCTGCATGACCACTACAACTCCCTGGGTTACTGCCCCATGGCCTCCTCCCAACACCTTCATTATTCTCACCACAGGACCTCCCTCCTGATGTCTGATAATGCTTGTACTTCTCATTCTTCCAGTAGTATGTCTTCTCACTCTCAGCTTCTCGCGCCTCTTGCTCCCAGCTCCTTGCACGCACCACAAACTGAAGTGAGCTCCTTTTTAAACCCAGGTGCCCTGATTAGCCTGCCTTAATTGATTCTAGCAGCTTCTTGATTGGCTGCAGGTGTTCTAATCAGCCTGTCTGCCTTAATTGTTTCCAGAAAGTTCCTGATTGTTCTGGAACCTTCCCTGTTATTTTACCCAGGGAAAAGGGACTTACTTAACCTGGGGCTAATATATCTGCCTTCTATCACTCTTCTGTAGCCATCTGGCCCGACCTTGTCACACTAACCTTTGTGGGAGATGAATTCTGGAGTTACCAGTCAAAACAATGTCTGGGGAAATGACCCATGGGGACTGCTATCAATTTTAAATGTATTATAACTATAATCCTTCAAATGACCCAGAACCATCAAGCTGAGTATACAGCCTATGTTCCTGTCATTGCTACATTCATCATCTCTTCCTCACTCACTCAGTTTGTTACACCCTCTTATTTTGTTTTGTCTTTAGACTAAGTTCTTTGGGGCAAAGACTAGGTCCTTCCTATACATGTGTATAGTGTCTAGCACAACAGGGCTCCAGGGACCCAGTCCTCATTGGGGCTTTTAAGCACTGCCACAGCATAAATAATAAAGACAATGTGACACTGACAATATAGTATCTTTACATTCATAATGTTCAGCTGAATCATAGTAAAAAATATGGGCAACACAATCCAATGCACAAAAATAATGAATTCCTTGTATATAGTAGAGAGGATGGGCAAGTGCAGGGGAAAAAAAATCAAGTCTGTTTTCTAATTAAAGAAAAGATGGATTATCATGGGGTATAAAGCAAATCTCTCATTCTGGGACAGAAACTAAAAACTCATCTTTTAAACATATATGTTATGGGCTCCTAGAGTGATACTGAGGCAAATACATAGATTCCTAAGGCCAGAAGGGAACCTTGTATTTATACAAGTAAGATTAGAACTACTAGTTTCTCTTCTTCTTTCTTTTTTCCCAGCTAGCTGTGGTTGGGCCACTGGATCAGTCTGACATGATTGCCAGTCTAATGCTCAATCCATACCCACTTTGTGAGCCCGTACACAGTCTATCCACAATTTTCTTAGGTGTCCTCTTATTCTCAGCTTATGAACTCTAGTTTCAAACATCTCCCTAACAGGATTCCCTTCATTCATCCTTCATACATGCCCAAACATCTCAGCCTCCACTCTTGCTGCTTCTCTCCAACAACACAGATCTTGGTCTCACTCCTGAAAACATCATTCCACATGAGGTCCAGCAATGTCACTCCCTCAATGCCTTTAAATATCTCACTTCAATAGTTTCAAGTCTTCTCAAGTGCCTCTCTTCTGTCACCCACATCTCTGATCTGTATAGAACAGCTGGTTTTACCATGGTTTTGTGTAGTTGTCCCTCAAGTTGCAAGGACATCCATTTATCATAGAACACTACAGTTCCGCTGCACTCAACAGCCTTGCTTGTGGTTCTCTGTTGACTTTGCCATTTGCCATTAATGAGCCCAAAAGATACTTACTGCAGAAGCCTGATTTAGGTGCTGGCTCTCAATGTTGGTATTTATCTATCTTGGTTCCAGCCAAGCCACCCCACACGATTTTAGTCTTTGCTTTACTCATTCTGAGGTTACAATTTGTTAATTGCCTTGACCAAATCCTCCTCAGCATTGGGCATTAGAGAAATATTGTCTACAAAGATCAATTTAGAACAATATTCCATTTTTTATTTTCTTATTGATGAAATTCATCACAATTATGATTAGTGAGGGACTAAGCATTGATCCCTGGTGGAGCCCACCTTGCACCTCAATACCCTCTGTTACACCAAAGGGCATCCACACTGTAGTCATGGAACTGTCTACTGGTCTCTCCTGGCCTCAAAATCTATGCAGAAAGCTACCATTCAGAGTTTAGGTCTTGTATTATAAAGCAGCTCAGTACAATTAACTATTTAGGACGATAAGTGTGCATAGCATTATTTTAATGACTTATATGATGCCATGATTTGCCAGATGCTTAACACAATTAATACTGACAAGCGGGAAGGAACACAAGCCAGAATAGGGAATAAAGACTATTTAGACAAATCAGAATAAAATTCACCCTAAAATGCTTAAACTAGCTAAAGCAATCTTGGAACCTTTGCTGATTACATTCAGGAACTCATGGAGGACAGGTGATTCCCCGCAGAGCTGGAGAAGGGCAAACATAGTATCCATCTTTAAAAAGGAGAAGAGAACCCAGGAAATTATTGACCAGTCAGCCTAACCTCAACATCTGGAAAATACTGGAACAAATGATTAAACAATCAATTTTTAAGCACCTAGAGGATAATAAGAATAAGAAATACCCAGCATGGGTAGTCAAGAGCAAATCATGCCAAGCCAACTTAATTTCCTTCTTTGACAAGGTTACTGGCCTAACAGAAAGAGGGGAAGCATTAGATGTGATATATCTTGCTTTTAGTAGGCTTCTGACATAGTCCCATATGACATTATGATATGCAAACTAGGGAAATGTAGTCTAGATGAAATCACTATAAAGTGGCTTTACTGTCAAAGAGTGGGCATATCTAGTGGGGTCCCGCAGGGGTCAGTCCTGGGTCTAACTACTATTCATATTTTCATTAATAATTTTCATAATGGAGCGGAGAGTATACTTATAAAATGTGTGGATTACACCAAGGTGGGAGAGGTTGCAAGCACTTTCAAGGACAGGATTAAACATAAGAACAGCCATACTGGGTCAGACCAAAGATGCATCTAGCCCAGTATCCTGTCCTCTGACAGTAGCCAATGCCAGTTACCCCAGAGGGAATGAACAGAACAGGTAATCATCAAGTGATCCATCCCCTGTCACCCATCCCCAGCTTCTGGCAAAAAGAGGCTAGGGACACTATCCCTGCCCATCCCGGCTAATAGCCATTGAAGGACCTAACCTCCATGAATTTATTTTATTCTTTTTTTAAGCCTGTTATAGTCTTGGACTACACAACATCCTCTGGCAAAGAGTTCCACCGGATGACTGTGTGTTTTGTGATAAAATACTTTCTTTTGTTTGTTTTAAACCTGCTGCCTATTAATTTCATTTGGTGACCCCTAGTTCTTGTGAGTAAATAACACTTCCTTATTTACTTTCTCCACACCAATCATGATTGTACAGACCTCAATCATATCCCCCCCATAGTCGTCTCTTTTCCAAGCTGAAAAGTCACAATCTTATTAATCTCTCCTCATACAGAAGCTGTTCCATACCCCTAATCATTTTGGTTCCCTTCTCTGTACTTTTCCAAGTCCAATATATTTTTTATGAGATGGGGCAACCACATCTGCAGATCATTTATGAATATGTTGAATAGGACTGGTCCCAATACAGACCCCTGGGGACACCACTATTTAACTCTTTCCATTATGAAAACTGACTATTTATTCCTACCCTTTGTTTCCTAAAACATAAGGATGGCCATATGGGTCAGATCAAATGGTCCACTGAGCCCAGTATCTTGTCTTCTGGCAGCAGCCAATGCCAGATGCTTCAAAGGGAAAGAACAGAACAGGGTTATCAAGTGATCCATCCAGTGGCTGGCATTCAGAGGCTTAGGGACACCCAAAGCATGGGATTGCATCCTGACCATCCTGACCATCTTGGCTAATAGCCATTGATGGACCTATCCTCCATGAATTTATCTAATTCTTGTTTTAATCCAGTTATAATTTTGGCCTTCACAACGTCCCCTGGCAATGAGTTCCACAGGTTGACTGTGCATTGAGTGAAGTAGTAATTCCTTTTGTTTTAAACCTGCTGTCTATTAATTTCATTGAGTAAGCCCTGGTTGTTGAGTTAAGTGATGGGTAAACCACACTTCCCTGTTCACTTTGTCCACACCATTCATGATTTTATACACCTCTATCATATTCTCCCCCTCTCCCCCCCGCAGTAGTCTCTTTTCCCAGCTAAATAGTACCAATCTTTTAAATTTCTCCTCATATGGAAGATGTTCCATACCCTTATCATTTGTTGATCTGTTTTTTCCAAAATATCTTTTTTGAGATGGGGCGACCAGAACTTCACACAGTATTCAAGGTGTGGGAGTGCCATGGATTGATATAGTGACATTATGATGGAGAGTTTGTCTTATTTCCTCTTTCCTAATGGTTCTTAACATTCTGTTAGCTTTTTTGACTGCCACAGCACATTGAGCCAGATGTTTTCAGAGAACTACTTGCTATGGCTCTCAGATCTTTTTCCCGAGTGCTAAAAGCTAATTTAGACCCCATCATTTTGTATATACAGTTGGGATTATGGCTATTATATAAAAAAAAATTACTTTGCATTTATCAACACCGAATTTCATTTGCCATTTTGTTGCCCAGTCAACCAGTTTTGTGAAATCCCTTTGTAACTCTTCACAGTCTCCGTTGGACTTAACTATCTCGAGTTTGTGAACATGTTGATCAGCACAGGTCCCAGTACAGATCGCTTGGGGACACTTACTTAGCTCTCTCCATTCTGAAAACTGTCCCAGATTGAGGTGTCAATATAGGAGGTTTTGGAAGAAATTGATAAATTAAACAGTAATAAATCACCAGAACCAGATGGCATTCACTCAGTGGTTCTGAAGGAACTCTAATATGAAACTGAAGAACTACTAACTGTGGTATGTAACCTCTCACTTAAATCAGCTTCTGTACTAAATGACTGGCAGATAGCTAATGTGATGCCAATTAGAATTCAAAGTGATCGTGACAAATTAGGGAATTGGTCTGAATCCAACAAGATTAAATTCAGTAAAGATGAGTGCAAAGTACTACACTTAAAAAGGAAAAATCAAATGCATAACTACAAAATAGAGCATAACTGCAAGCTGGTAGTACTGCTGAAAAGGATCTGGGAGTTATAGTGGATGGCAAACTGAATATGAACCAACAAAGTGATGTGGTTGCAAAAAAGACTAATATTCTGGGATGTATTAACAGGAATGTCATATGTGAGATATGGAAGGCAACTGTTCCGCTCTATGCGGCACTGGTAAGCCCTCGCAGGAGTACTGTGTCCAGTTCTGGAAAAATGTGGACAAATTAGAGGGAGTGCAGAGGACAAGAAAAATTATGAAGGGTTCAGAAAGCCTGACCTATAAGGAAGGGTTAAAAAACTGGGCCTGTTTAGTCAGTAGAAAAGACGACTGAGGAGGGACCTGATGATAGTCTTTAAATGCATTAAGGGCTGTTACAAAGAAGATGATTATTAACTGATCTCCATGTCCACTGAAGGTAGGACAAGAATTGTCTTAATCTGGAACAAGGGAGATTTAGGTTAGATATTAAGAAAAACTTTCTAACGATAAGGTTAGTTACCTTGTGGAATAGGTTACTA
Source organism: Lepidochelys olivacea (assembly GCF_965140295.1). Classification (NCBI taxonomy): domain Eukaryota; kingdom Metazoa; phylum Chordata; order Testudines; family Cheloniidae; genus Lepidochelys; species Lepidochelys olivacea. Next base: position 151,734 of record NC_140413.1, read on the forward strand.
AGGGAGGTTGTGGAATTCTAATTACTGTAGATTTTTTATGAACAGGTTGGATAAATCTAGGCTTAATTGATCCTGACTCAGCACAGGGAAGTAGGGTGGACTAGATAACCTCTCGAGGTCCCTTTCAGTCCTACATTTCTATGATTCAAGAGGCTTTAAAAACAAAGAAGACATAGTCCCTGCTCTGACCTAAACAGACTTTTTTAATCTAAGACTTATTATAATTCGGGGTGCTGCATGGAGTGGAGAAGTGAATCGGAATGGGGGATGGTGTGAATGAAAGGGCAAGCAGAAGGAATGATAAGACAACTGAGCAGGAGCACACGGTTATAGATAGGACAGGCAACAAGGTCCCTGTCCTCAGGAGCTTACAGATAACTCAATGGAAAACAAAGCATCCCACAGCTTTCTAGAAAGGGAGGATAGGCCAGGGGCTAGCCTGGAACTTGGGAAACTGGATTCAATTCTGTGGTCTGCTACAGACTTACTGTGTGACCGTAGGCAAGTCACTTAGTCTCTGTGCCCCAGTTCCCTGGATGGAACTACAAGACATGGCCTGTCATGACCCTGATCACTTTGTTTATATGTTGTGCCATCTCATCTAATTTTGGTCTTGAGATTAGAAGGTTTTTGGAGCAGGGACAGGGTCTTCCTCTGTCTGTGCAGCACAATGCAGCCCAGACCTTAGGCCTTTTGATACTACCATAATACAAATAATAAACATCCAGGGTAGGCAGTAATTGTTATAAAGTACAAGAACATTTGCAATATTATCAAGGCCTAAAGTATGTGGTAAAACCCACCTGATTTCTGTGGTTCTCTAGTGATACAACCAGAAAATCTGAGATACTCATTTATTTACATACAAAACAGCAGAATTTTACTGAATTAGGTATGAAAACAAATCATGCAATCAGTAGAGAATATTTGTAAGTCATGCTCTGGCCAAAGGACCCATGCATGAAAAGGATGGTCCAGTGATTAGGACACTAGTTTAAGACATGAGAAAACTGGGTTCAATTCCCTTCCCCACCAGAGACTTCCTGTATGACCTTGGGAAAGTTACTTAGCCTCTCTCTGCTTCAGTTCTCCATCTGTAAAACGGGGATAGTACCCCTCCTGAAATGACAGGTGTTGTGAGGACAACTACATTAAAGATTAGGAAGCACTTTGGTAAATACTGAAGAAGAGTGCTATAAGAAATAGCATTATTGATTCAGCAGCTGGAGTTAATTTATTTTGTTATTGAATTCAGCATTATGTTGTCCCCACATTTTCAGATGTCAACATGTGTAGATTTGTGTACTGACAACGCCTAACTGCATCACAGAACTGTCAGGGAGGAAAGCAGAAGGGTTTTCACAGCTACATAGCAGGAGCAGGCTGTTGGTACTTTTAGCAGCTGGAGAGACAGAGGAGGCCATTTGGAACTGTGGAATAAACTCATTAGCTGGATGTTTCTACTAAAATTATCAGTGAAATACTTGAGTTGACATTTTAAATTATCATCATGTCTCAAAGTCAACATCGTGCTACGATGAATGGGGCAGTTCACACAGAGTTAATGTTTCAGGAAGAGGATACAGCAACAGCTTACACTCTGTTCACTTAATCATTATCATCTGTAGTAGTACCATCATGCCTAGAAGCCAGGACCTGACCGTGCTAGATGCTATCCAGATACAGAACAAAAGACACAGTACCTGACCCACAGAGATTACAATCAAGTATGAGGCAAGGACCACAGATGGATATGGGCAGATGGAGGGGTACAAGTGAACAAGGAGACAGTATGGCTCTGCATTATAGACAATAGCCTTTGCACACCAACAGCCTAACTATTGTCAAGTTTTTTGTAGGCATTGTGGCAAAGGACTGTTTTGAAGAGGGAGTTAAAGGTGGATAATGAGGTACCTTTGTGAATGCTTACAGGAAACACTTGCCAAGCATGTGGGGCAGCATGGGTGAAAGCACCAAAGTAAAAAAAAATTAAATTTTAACACTATGTTTTTTAAAATTGAAAGCTAATGTGCAGCACAATTCTGCAGCAAGAGGACAGTACGGGAGGGACACCATGCAAACCCCAATGAAATAGCTATGGGATCACTGACACTCCCTGATATATAGGCTTTTCAATGGCACTCATTACTGGATTATTTAAGTACTTTATAGTAATGGATTTAGCCTCCCAATCCCACTGGGGTAGGAAAAGATACCTTCCCATTTACCATATGGGCTAGAAATTTGTTTCTAAGGTTGTGACCAAAGCAACCTCCTTCAGTAAGTGGTACAGAACTGAATCGGACTCCTTTAAAAAGAATGAAGGGCTTAGCTGACCCTGCTAGAGTACAAGGCATTTCAAATGAGAGACTCTGAAATGACACCCTCCACTCCAACAAATACACTTAGGAACGCAACTACTTAATTCTTTGCTTTCTCTGGTGATTTATTTGCAATTTAATTTTAAATTACTCCCTCTGCCAGCTTGCACATCCCTCTCCCCTGAGGCAGGATAAAGTAATCCAAAGTATTTGCCCCTGAAGAATGACGCAGAGAAATCAGTCCCCTCTATACCCCATGGTGCAGGACTCAGCAGGGGACTCAAGGCTGAGAGCAGCGAATAGAGATCTCTGTGTAGGGGGTAGTGAACAGGAGAGGAGGCTTACCTTAAGTGAGCTGTAAAACTCATCCAACACCAGGCTCATGGAACGAGTCAGGTTACTAACATACGTTGTCTCTTGATTCAAGGCATCTTGGAAGATCTCAAAATCCTGCATCCATTCTACTGCAAAACTGTGATCAATGATATCTGTCTGGAACGTAAAAGGAAACGAGAAGTCAGTTTTCAGAGATGATGGTGGTTGGTTGGTTCTGTATTAGCATGGGCACTCAACAGTACCTGAGAGTTAAGGCTAGTAAACAGTTTTCATTCTAACTCCATTATCAAATGCTCGTAACTTTCCAAAACATTCACTCCCTGGCCTGAAATATCCCATGCTTTGTTTTGCCAGTTCAGCTGTTTCAATTTGAAAAGGGTACAACCCCCATCATTATTTCAATTTTAAAAAGGCATGTTTAGAGTTTAAGGCAGTGCTACTGCAATTTGATCAACGTGGGAGGACTCGTACGTCTGCATGCAGTCCCACTGAAACCAATGGGGCCCTGCCAGTGTGTACGAGATTGCAGTACTAGAATCTAGGCAAATTAAGTCCTCACTTATGACCTCACTCACACACCGTTGGTTGGCTTGAAAAACTTTGGTGTTTTAACTAGTGACTAAACACTACTCACTGAGCACCACAGCAATAAGAGCTGGGCAAACATATAGTACAGCACTCCCTGCCCCCATAGACCTTACAATATAATTTTTAACGCAAGACAAATGGATTTGGGGGAGAACAGGGAAGACAAAAGAACAGGAGCAGTAAAGGGGAGTTTTGCAATGGACTTTTACAAGTGAAGGAGGAAAGAATTAGTTTGTTCTGTGCTTGCTTGCCTGCCTGATGTGTGATTCCCTAATTGAAGATTATAGTGTGGTCTGTTTTGGGGGTTGCGTGCTAAGCCAAGTGCCAGGCTAGGCTGAGAGTTTACTAATGAGGCTCTAGCCTGCTATCCTTTGATACCTAAATCCTTTTGGGTCCCTTGACAAGAGGCAGGGATAACTCAGGAAAAATGGGGGCTTAAAAAGCCAGCTCCTAAGCAACCAGAGAAAGCAGCGAATGCAGCAGCAAACAGGAGTTTTGTGAGGGAGTGAGAGAAGCAGACACACCTAACAAAAATACTTTAAACTTAGGCCATTAATCACCTACCCACCCCAGCCAAAAAGAAAACCTGAAAGAGTAAAAATAATGCAGACAGAAGTCCAGCAGCGAAGTAGGGACTATATAGTTTATTACACTGAATCACAGAATCATAGAATATCAGGGTTGGAAGGGACCGCAGGAAGTCATCTAGTCCAACCTCCTGCTCAAAGCAGGACCGATCCCCAATTAAATCATCCCAGCCAGGGCTTTGTCAAGCCTGACCTTAAAAACTTCTAAGGAAGGAGATTCTACCACCTCCCTAGGTAACGCATTCCAGTGTTTCACCACCCTCCTAGTGAAAAAGTTTTTCCTGATATCCAACTTAAACCTCCCCCACTGCAACTTGAAACCATTACTCCTTGTTCTGTCATCTGCTACCACTGAGAAGAGTCTAGAGCCATCCTTTTTGGAACCCCCTTTCAGGTAGTTGAAAGCAGCTATCAAATCGCCCATCATTCTTCTCTTCCGTAGACTAAACATCCCCAGTTCCCTCAGCCTCTCCTCATAAGTCATGGGTACCAGTCCCCTAATCATTTTTGTTGCCCTCCGCTGGACTCTTTCCAGTTTTTCCACATCCTTCTTGTACTGTGGGGCCCAAAACTGAACACACTACTCCAGATGAGGACTCACCAATGTCAAAGAGAAGGGAACGATCACGTCCCTCGATCTGCTGGCAATGCCCCTACTTATACAGCCCAAAATGCCATTGGCCTTCTTGGCAACAAGGGCACACTGTTGACTCATATCCAGCTTCTCGTCCACTGTCACCCCTAGGTCCTTTTCTGCAGAACTGCTGCCCAGCATTCAGTCCCTAGTCTGTAGCGGTGCATGGGATTCTTCCGTCCTAAGTGCAGGACTCTGCACTTGTCCTTGTTGAATCTCATCAGATTTCTTTTGGCCCAATCCTCCAATTTGTCTAGGGCCCTCTGTATCCTATCCCTACCCTCCAGCTTATCTACCTTTCCTCCCAGTTTAGTGTTATCTGCAAACTTGCCGAGGGTGCAATTCACACCATCCTACAGATCATTTATGAAAATATTGAACAAAACCTGCCCCAGGACCGACACTTGGGGCACTCCACATGATACCGGCTGCCAACTAGACATGGAGCCATTGATCACTACCCGTTGAGCCCGACAATCTAGCCAGCTTTCTATTAACCTTATAGTCCATTCATCCAGCCCATACTACTTTAACTTGCTGGCAAGAATACTGTGGGAGACCGTGTCAAAAGCTTTGCTAAAGTCAAGGAACACCACGTCCACTGCTTTCCCTTCCTCCACAGAACCAGTTATCTCGTCATAGAAGGCAATTAGATTAGTCAGGCATGACTTGCCCTTGGTGAATCCATGCTGACCATTTCTGATCACTTTCCTCTCCTCTAAGTGCTTCTGAATTGATTCCTTGAGGACATGCTCCATGATTTTTCCGGGGACTGAGGTGAGGCTGACTGGCCTGTAGTTCCCAGGATCCTCCTTCTCTTTTTTAAAGATGGCCACTACATTAGCCTTTTTCCAGTCATCCTGGACTTCCCCGGATCACCATGAGTTTTCAAAGATAATGGGCAATGGCTCTGCAATCACATCCGCCAACTCCTTTAGCACTCTCAGATGCAACGCACCCAGCCCCATGGACTTGTGCACCTCCAGCTTTTCTAAATAGTCCCGAACCACTTCTTTCTCCACAGAGGGCTGGTCACCTCCTCCCCATGCTGTGATACCCAGTGCAGTAGTCTGGGAGCTGACCTTGTTCGTGAAGACAGAAGCAAAAAAAGCATTGAGTATATTAGCTTTTTCCACATCCTCTGTCACTAGGTTGCCTCCCTCATTCATTAAGGGGCCCACACTATCCTTGACTTTCTTCTTGTTGCTAACATACCTGAAGAAGCCCTTCTTGTTACTCTTAACGTCTCTTGCTACCTACAACTCCAGGTGTGATTTGGGCTTCCTGATTTCACTCCTGCATGCCCGAGCAATATTTTTATACTCATCCCTGGTCATTTGTCCAATCTTCCACTTCTTGTAAGCTTCTTTTTTGTATTTAAGATCAGCAAGGATTTCACTGTTAAGCCAGGCTAGTCGCCTGCCATATTTACTATTCTTTCTACACATCGGGATGGTTTGTCCCTGTAACCTCAATAAGGATTCTTTCAAATACAGCCCGCTCTCCTGGACTGCTTTCCCCCTCATGTTATTCTCCCAGTGGATCTTGCCCATCAGTTCCCTGAGGGAGTCAAAGTCTGCTTTTCTGAAGTCCAGGGTATTCTGCTGCTTTCCTTTCTTCCTTGTGTCAGGATCCTGAACTTGACCATCTCATGGTCACTGACTCCCAGGTTCCCATCCACTTTTTCTTCCCCTACTAATTCTTCCCGGTTTGTGAGCAGCAGGTCAAGAAGAGCTCTGCCCCTAGTTGGTTACTCCAGCACTTGCACCAGGAAATTGTCCCCTACACTTTCCAAAAACTTCCTGGATTGTCTGTGCACCGTTATATTGCTCTCCCAGCAGATATCAGGGTGATTGAAGTCTCCCATGAGAACCAGGGCTTGCGATCTAGTAACTTCTGCGAGTTGCCGGAAGAAAGCCTCATCCACCTCATCCCCCTGGTCCGGTGGTCTATAGTAGACTCCCACCATGACATCACCCTTGTTGCTCACACTTCTAAACTTAATCCAGAGACTCTCAGGTTTTTCTGCAGTTTCATACTTGAGCTCTGAGAAGTCATACTGCTCTCTTACATACAGTGCAACTCCCTCACCGTTTCTGCCCTGCCTGTCCTTCCTGAACAGCTTATATCCATCCATGACAGTACTCCAGTCATGTGAGTTATCCCAAGTCTCTGTTATTCCAATCACATCATAATTTCTTGACTTTGCCAGGACTTCCAGTTCTCCCTGCTTGTTTCCCAGGCTTCGTGCATTTGTGTATAGGCACTTGAGATAACCCGCTGATCATCCCTCTTTCTCAGTATGAGGCAGGAGCCCTCCTCTCTCACTGGGAGCACTCAAGGAAGACACGGCCATTTGGGAGAAGCTAAATGAATTCTTTGCATTGGTCTTCACTGCAGAAGATGTGGAGGAGAGCCCAGCCCCAGAGTCATTCTTTTTAGTTGCCAAATCTGAGGAACTGTACCAGACTGAGGTGTCAAAAGAGGAGGTTTTGGTACAGATTGATACAAACAGTAATAAGTCACTAGGACCACATGGTATTCACCCAAATGTTTTGAAGGAATTCATAAAAAATTGAAGAACTAGTACTGTGGTATGCAGCCTATCACTTAAATCAGCCTCTGTATCAGATGACTGGAGGGTAGCTAACATAATGCTTATCTTAAAAAAAAAAAAAAAAAGGTTCCAGAGGCAGTCCTGGCACTTCCAAGACAGTAAGCCTAACTTCAGTACCAGGCAAATTGATTGGAACTATAGAAAAGAACAGAATTAGCAGACACATAGATGGACATGATTGTTGGGGAAGAGTCAACAGGGCTTTTGTAAAGGGAAATCAGGCCTCACCAGTCTATTAGAATTCTTTGAGGGTGTCAAGAAGCAAGTGGACAAGGGTAATTGAGTGGCTGTAGTATTCTTGGACTTTCAGAAAGCCTTTGACAAGGTTCCTCAACCACAGGCTTTTAAGCAAACAAACCAGTCATGGGATTAGAGGGAAGGTACTCTCGAATCAGTAACTGGTTAAAAGACAGGAAACAAAGGGTAGGAATAAGTGGCCAGTCTTCACAATGGAGAGAGGTAAATAGCAGGGTCCCCCAAAGATCTATTCTGGACGTGTGCTGTTCAATATATTCTCCCACAGCCTCCTCTCCCCACAGACCAAGGAGATCAATCCCCTCCCCTGTAGTGCAAGCAGGAGTGCATTTGATGCGGGAGCCAGCTACTGCCCAGCTGAGTGTGCCATGTGAGCTTTCCACACTGAGAAATTTCAAAACTTCTTGGGGCTTTGAAAGGAGGGGGTGAATGCCTGTGTAGCTGGATGCAGGGCAGTGGAGTTCGAAACAGTGAGCATTGTGGGATACCCCCTGGAGGCCAGTTACAGCGATGTAATAAATGCTGTGTCTACACTGATGCTTTGTTGATCTAACTTTGCCGCAACAAGCTCTATGCCTCTCGGCATGGTGGTTTTATTTTGTCAACGAAGCAGGAGAATATTGTTGGTGGGAGGTGCACTGTCGTGTGTACACCTCCACTGTTTTGTTGCGAAAAGCTGCCTTTTGATGACAAAACTGTGTAGTGTAAACAAGGCCTAACTCAGGTTATGTCTACACTGTACTTTTGTTGGTAAAGCTTTTGGAAAAAAATCACACCCCTGACAGACAAAAGTTTTACTGACGAAAAGCGCCAGTCGGACAGATACTCTCCTACTGACAAAGCTACCGCCTCTCATGGGGATGGTTTTATTTTGTCAGCAGGAGAGCACTCTCCTGCTGACAAAGAGCGGCTACGCTGCATACCTTACAGCAGCATTGCCATAGCAGCACAGCTGTGCTGCTGTAAGGTACACAGTATAGACATAGCCTCTGAGTGTCACTGTTAAATACAAGGTGGAACAGATTGTTCAGCATAAGTAGTTATCACATTTCCAGAGACCCTTCAAGGTAAAGTGACCCTTTAACACTCCTTCAGTCATAGGGAGAAAAGAAGGGGGAGAAGCAGCTGGGGGTGGGCAGCAATCACTCTATAGCCGACCCTCATCCTCAAAGGAAATCTGTACAATCTTATGCCTATACTAGAGAGCTCTCTCATGTAGCCGCTCTAAGCCGATGGGAGAGAGCTCTCTCCTGTTGACTTAATTACTCCAGCCCCTGCGAGTGGCAGTAGCTAAGCTGGCAGGAGAAGCTCTCTGGCCGACATAAGCGCCAGTGGGGACAGCACTAAGTTGGCATAAGTTATGTCACTCAGGGGGTGGCTAATTCACACCCCTGAGCGACATAACTTATGTCAACTTAAGCTGTAGTGTAGCCATAGTGCAATACTTTCAACAGACAAGCCTGGGAGCTTAAATTCATTACTTTGCTAGACATTAAAAATCATGGACTGAATAGACACACTGGATTTATGGCTTACTACAACAATCTGTAACCCATTAACAACCCCCATCCCCAGCTGCTGTCTGTCCCCCGACACCTTTCCTCCTTATGACTAGAGGGGTGTTAAAAGGGTCACTTCACACCACTGCATACACCTTAACTGAAATAGTCATTTTTCTGACTTTGTACACTAGACAGCACTCTGTGTGTAGACAGCTACACTGCTCCACTGTAATTACCAGGACAGGTTCTTATCCTGCAAAAGCAGACAGATACATTGTAAAATTAGGAAGATGTAAAATCAAACTGTCAGAGGAACATAGGCAGGCTTGGAGGGGGCATGCAAAGTGGTGGCCTCTAGAGCAGGGGTGAGCGTAGTGTGAGAACTCAGGACAGTGGGTCTTTGATCAGATGTCTATGAGAGAAGTGAGGCTGGCATTCAGGCAGGGGGTCGCCAAGGCAAGTGAGAGCGAGAGAAGGAAAAGTTCAGGAATGGGGTGATTCTGGGAAATCTATAGTATCTGAAATAACTATTACATTGGCAAAAGCGGCCTAGGCTTCAAAATGACAGCATCCTTTTAAGAGTATACATCAGTAAATAAAAAGGAATGGACACACATCCTTAGGCTGACTTGTGTCTGCCAAGCGTGCAGTTTAGTAGTGTCAATAATGGGCACCAACACGCTTTGCCAAAGGATGCCCATTACAGCACAGAGGACTCTTGCCTTAAGAAAAAGGAACTTAGGCAATAGAAAGGAATTTGTTTACAGGACTCCATTTGTGCTTTTTCTGTTGGGCAAGGAAACTCAGCCCATTATTGAGAAGTGGTAGGTTTGGAAAATTCTCCCTACCTTACTAGGGAAGGGCAAAACTATGGTACTGAACCACACCTCTGGTTGAAGGGTTAAGGTATCCAGTATAAGTGAAAGGTGGCAGAAATATGGTCTTCATCAGTGAAGATGGCATGTAAAATCAGTGTAAAAAGAAGACTTGAGTCAAAGGAAAGGTGCAGCAGCTGGAAACAGGGAGCCCCAACTAGAGTAGCCCTGCAACTTTCCGCACATGAGGAGAGAATAACTGAGGCCCTCATCCAGGCATTTGAGGCTAGTTCTCCGCCAGGTCCAGAGCAGCGAGGAGGAGCAGCAGGGGCAAAGATCTTCAGTCCCTCAGAAGCCCCAGTGATGCTATTTTTTTATTTTTTAAAAGGCAAAGCTGACTGCTGGGAGATGGCAGCCCTTAAACCCTGGAAAGGGCACTGTGAGGGCAGAATTGGGGGTGGTCATTTGTGTGTGGGCACACACGAGTATGTTCATACACAAGAACAGCAACAGAAAGTTTTAAAAGGTATTTTTTAAAATGGCAGAACTTTTCAACTGAATCAAAAAAACCACGTTGTGCGCTAGCTACCTCTGTAGCTAAAGAGTCTTAGCTGTGTTACCCTGGCCCTGCCTTCCCCTTTCTCCCTCCTATTGCTTGTCAGACTTACCTGGTGTGTCTCATCTTATATTTAGATTCTAACCTCTGAGGCAAGGGTCATTTTTTAAATTTTAAGTGATTTAGGAACATAGGTCACTTTCAATTGGATTTGCGGTTCTAAGTCACATACATGCTTTTGAAAAACCTAGCATCCAGGCAGAACCCCACAAAATTAGGATCTCTCTAGACTGAGGTTTCACAGCAAAGTTTGACAGCTTGATATAAGAGAGGGAAACATAAGACGAAAAGGAAGGAGTCTGGCAGTTTCTCCAATTTAGAGACAATTTCCTGTAGAACAAAGCTCTTCTCTATTCCACTCAGTCCTACTCTTCCATTTTGATACCAAACATGATGACACAACTAGCATTCTTCAAAAACATTTAATGGATTATCTAATTGAAATGCTACCTTCACTTTCCTAGATTTGATCACTCCTGTCAGTTACCTTACGGCTGAGCTTAACTGCCTTTACCTTTTCCACATCAAAAATAAGCCTCCTATTCATAGATTTTAAGAACAGAATCAACCATTAGATTATCTAGTTTGACTTTCTATATAACACAGGTCACAGAGTTTCACCCAATTACCCTGTATTGAGGCCAAATTGCTTGTGTTGGCTAAAATAGATCTTCCAGAAATGCATCTAGTTTTGATTTACACACTCCAAGTGATAGAGATTCACCACATCCCTGCTTTCCAATGGTTAATTGCCCTCACTGTTAAAAATCTGTGCCTTATTTCTAATTAGAATTTATCTGGCTTTGACTTCTGGCCATTGGTTCTTATTATGCCGTTCTCCACTAAATTAGAGCCCTTTAGTAGCCAGTATTCCTCCATCCATCTCAGATGCAATGATGTCCTTGCTAAGGAGAGGTGATGACACTATTATAAGAGAAGTCTAACAAGCATCTTGTTCGCTTGGACACTGACAATAGATTCTACTTACCTTGTTCATGGCCAAAATAAAAGGTAGTTTTGTTTTGTACAGAATACTGAAAGGAGAGAAGAGGAGCAGTCAGAAAAGTCACCTAGACTTCAATAAGACATAGATTAACATATTTCCACATTAAGCAGGAGGCAGATAGGCCTGCATATAAAAACCAAACCCCAAAACTGTGATTTTAGTAGGAAAGGACACTTTACTCTGACCAAATTAAAGTGTAATCTTTCACTCAGATCACCGAGGACCAAAATAGAAAAAGGAGGTTATAAGCATCTCTCTGTAGAACAGCAATTGTCCTGTGTGCATGGCTGAGCTTGACTGATGTTTTCCTATTATTTCAGCTCTACTTGTTATTAACCTTCCTTTTTTTTTTTTTTATTTTATTTTGACTCAGGACTTTTATCATGGTTGAGATATTTGTGGACTGACCTATGACCTCAAAATACATACAGACCTGCAGACCCAACTGGACATATTTTTGGATCCATGAACTTTGAGGCACAGTTACTAGAAAGGGGAAGTTCTTTGTTTAGGAATACAGAATTGATAAACTGCATCAGACCTCAGGTCTACCCAGTTTAATATACTGTCTCCAACAGTGGCCAGAACCAGACACTTCAGAGAATGACATAAGAACAGTGCAGCAGGTTTATGTGGAATAATCTATCCCCCATATAAAACTCATCCTCATCTCTAATAGAGATTGGCTTACGACCTGAAACACAAGGTTTAATATCCCTTTCAAAATTCGTATAGTTATAACAAAAATTCTGAATATTCCTATTAGCCATATAAATAACCAATCCCTTTTTGAATTTTGTTAAATTCTTAGCCTCAGTGACTTCCTCTGGCAGTAAGCTACATAGCTTGATTACATGTTGCATGAAAAAGTAGCCCTGGAGTGGATATCAGCCAGTTAACCTAAAAGACAAACCAGGCGCCCTAATAAGTCTATGGTTCTCATGTAAGATTTGTTGAACATTGTCCTTAATGAAATCTGCTTTATATTCCTGGTTCAGCAACTTCTATTTACTGTGGTTGTTCGATTTTTATTTCCATTTTAATGTCTTATTTTCAGTCATCATAAGAAAAACTTTTGCAAAAAGGGGAATCTTGCAGCATATTCAGAAAACGGTGGGTGTGACATTTTTTGTACAAAGTATGCCTTGTGAGTATCATTCTAAAAGTCTTAATCTTCTAGACATTAATATCTCGTTGAATTGTATGTGCTATCATTGTATGTGAAGTTATAAAGTTTGACCGTGTATGTGTTACTAAAACATGTTGTGGGGTTGAACACACTCACAAGTAGCCTTTCAGGTAAAACAGTAAAAAGGCCAAACAATGTTAATGGCTTATTAAGGAAATGCACACAAGCACAAGGATTAACCCGGAACTGTGTACAATAAAAACCTCTCAGAGATAGCACTACACAATGGGAACTGTTTGACCCGGGTCACAGCAAAAGAGCTTTCCAACAAGTGAATAAAAGATATAAAAGGGAAAAAACGACATCATAAAGGGACCTCGCTCTCCCTACAACACCACAGCTGAAAATATCTGCGAAATAAAGACTAACCGGGGGAAATGATGATCCCAGGCTAAGGGATTTCTAGCCTGTGTATAAAAACCTGGGAAACCCAAGCTGCAAAGTCAAGGCAGCTTGTGTCTTAAAAATCTGCTAGCCTGTTTATCACTCAGGATAAGAATTTGCTAATTCATATCCTACCTATCCAGTATGTTAAACTCAGTTTGCTGTTTTGTTTATTTACTAGGTAATCTGCTTTGATTGGTTTGCTATCACTTGAAATCTATACTTCTGTTGTTAATAAACTTATTTTATGTTTTAATTCAAACCAGTGTGCGTTAAACTAAGGTGTCTTGTGGTAATCAAGCTGAGATTTTCCCAAGTGTGCATGGTCCTCTTCACATTGAGGGAGAGGAGGACTGGGTGTTAAACCCATATACTGGCCAAATTTGATCAGGGCAGGATGGTCCTGATCTGGGGTCCTAGGCTGGAAGGCTGGTGGTTAAAAAGCCTGCATATGATTGCAGCAAAGTGTGTCCCTACCTGGGTGAATGCTGGTGAAAATGCAAGCTTGAAGGGCTTTACAACTTGTCACAGCAGCACAGTGTGAGGGGGAGCCCAGGCTGATGGGTCAGAGAGCTCAGTGGTACCCCAATTCCAGGTGGCACTCTGGGGGGAAACCCATCACAGTGGGATTCAAGCTCAATCTTTTCCCCACCATACAGGGCCCTCTGTAAAGAGCACACTACCGTCAGCTCTCAGGAGCTTCCCCCGGTACTGTTAGCCCCATTTTCCCTGAGGGATGCAGCTTTCTTGATGGGTCATGAAGACAGAGAGTTCTGTCTCTGCTGATGCTTTGTGTGTATAAAAGATCTTCTGCACTTTCCACAGTATGTATCCGATGAAGTGAGCTGTCGCTCACGAAAGCTTATGCTCAAATAAATTGGTTAGTCTCTAAGGTACCACAAGTACTCCTTTTCTTTTTGCAAATACAGACTAACATGGCTGTTACTCTGAAACCTGCACAAACTGAATGTTCCTGTATCTGGAACTAAAGAGGAAGACAACATGGCATTTCAAATAACTCCTCCAGGAGGCGACGAATGTGTGAACTGCTGTGGCTACATACTCCAAGGGGCAACAATGAAGCATCCTGACAAGATGTCAGTAGATGCAACTATTTCTTTGCCACTTTGTCCAAGATTACCAGTAGTACTCAAACATCATTGACCTTGACAAAAAGCAGACCAGATGCCTTTAATGAAAGAACTACTGAGTATCCTGGCTAGCAAACAAAATATTTCTGCCCTCCCACCATTAGCATAGGACTCCTGCCTGGGCTGAGTTTGCAAGAGATCAGTATCTTGATGAAGAGCAGACATTATGACCTCTCAGACTGTACTGATTTCATCAGACACTCTGAGGACATTCTCCAGACCAGAGGAAAAGCTCTGTGTAGCTTGAAAGCTTGTCCCTTCCATCAACAGAAGCTGGTCCAACAAAAGATTACCTCACCTACCTTGTCTTGCTCATATCATGGGACCAACACAGATATAACAACACTGCAAACAACTGATTTCATATAGCACCTCTCAACCTCTTCAAGAGGTCTCAAATACTGGGGAGAGATATGGGTGTACTGAGCCTTGTGAAAGTCCACAAGGGATTTTTAGGGGTGAGGAGCAGCTGCTTGTTGGAGTTCTCACAGGTCCTGGTTGAGAAGAATGATTGAATCTGTCAGTGTTGCACTGTTTTCTTTGGGTAAAAACATTGTGAGTGAGATATGAATGGTCAAATCCAATAACTTTGTTCCAATTTAAAGATCTTTTCAAGAAATGTGGGCTCCCTCATTTCTTTGTGATGATAAGACAGACAGCATTTTGAAAAGATATACATTTGATTTCTGAACCTATGATTTCTTACCTGCAAGCATATAACATGTTAGACATAAAGGTGATAGGGTTGGTGCTGCGAGATGTGTCCATCACATAAACGACAACTGAAGGAAAAGTGGAAGCCTGAAAGAACAGGATAAAACAAGTTTTAGTTAAGTAAAACGTGTCATTCTGCAACCACCTACCCCAGCCAGCCTCACTCTGATGTTGTGCAAAAAACACTTACCAGTGCCTCAGTGATGATAGTGCCTGAGGCTGACCAGGTGAACACCTCAATCTGTCCTGGTGTATCAATAAGAACATATCTGTGAAGAAGGCAACCACCACAAACAAAGGAAGAATTAGTCAAAAGTAGGGCTGTCAAGTGATTAAAAAAATTAATTGTGTGATTAATCACGCTGTTAAACAATAATAGAATACCATCTATTAAATACTTTTGGATGTTTTCTACATTTTCAAATATACTAATTTAAATTACAACAGAATACAAAGTGGACAGTGATCACTTTATACAAATATTTGCACTGTAAAAATAAAAAATAGTATATTTAAATTCACCTAATACAAGTACTGTAGTGCAATCTCTTTATAATGAAAGTTGAACTTACAAATGTAGAATTATGTACAAAAAATAACTGCATTCAAAAATAAAACAATGTAAAACTTTAGAACCTACAAGTCCACTCCGTCCTACTTCAGCCAACCAAGTTAGGTTACAATTTACAGGAGATAATGCTGCCCATGTCTTGTTTACAATGTCACCTGAAAGTGAGACCAGGTATTAGCATGGCACTGTTGTAGCTGGCATCGCAAGATATTTACATGCCAGATGCACTAAAGACTCATATGTCCCTTCATGCTTCAATCACCATTCATAGAATCATAGAATATCAGGGTTGGAAGGGACCCCAGAAGGTCATCTAGTCCAACCCCCTGCTCAAAGCAGGACCAATTCCCAGTTAAATCATCCCAGCCAGGGCTTTGTCAAGCCTGACCTTAAAAACCTCTAAGGAAGGAGATTCTACCACCTCCCTAGGTAATGCATTCCAGTGTTTCACCACCCTCTTAGTGAAAAAGTTTTTCCTAATATCCAATCTAAACCTCCCCCACTGCAACTTGAGACCATTACTCCTCGTTCTGTCATCTGCTACCATTGAGAACAGTCTAGAGCCATCCTCTTTGGAACCCCCTTTCAGGTAGTTGAAAGCAGCTATCAAATCCCCCCTCATTCTTCTCTTCTGCAGGCTAAACAATCCCAGCTCCCTCAGCCTCTCCTCATAACTCATGTGTTCCAGTCCCCTAATCATTTTTGTTGCCATTCCAGGAGATATGCGTCCATGTCATCAGCATGATGACAGGTTCTGCTAGATAACAATCCAAAGCACAGCAGAGCGATGCATGTTCATTTTCATCATCTGAGTCAGATGCCACCAGCAGAAGGTTGATTTTCTATTTTGGTGGTTCAGGTTCTGTAGTTTCCACATCAGAGTGTTGCTTTTTTAAGACATCTGAAAGCAATCTCCACACCTCATCCCTCTCAGATTTTGGAAAACACTTCAGATTCTTAAACCTTGGGTCGAGTGCTGTATCTAGCCTTAGAAATCTCACATTGGTATCTTCTTTGCATTTTGTAAAATCTGCTGTGAAAATGTTCTTAAAATGAACATGTGCTAAATCATCATCCGAGACTGCTATAACATGAAATATATGGCAGAATGCCAGTGAAACAGAACAGGAGACATACAATTCTCCCCCAAGCAGTTCAGTCACAAATTTAATTAACATATTTTTTTAAACGAGCAGCATTAGCATGGAAGTATGTCCTCTGGAATGGTGGCCGAACACGAAGGGACATATGATTGTTTAGAATATTTGGCACATAAATACCTTGCAAACAAAAGTGCCATGCAAACATAAGAAGCAGTCAGCAGTATCTCCCGTAAATGGAACAAACTTGTTTGTCTTGGCAATTGACTGAACAAGAAATAGGACCTAGTGGACTTGTAGGCTCTACAGTTTTATATTGTTTTGTTTTTGAGTGCAATTATGTAAACAAAAAAAAATCTACATTTATAAGTTACACTTTCACGATAAAGAGATTGCACAACAATACTTGTATGAGGTGAACTGAAAAATACTATTTATTTTATCATTTTCACAGTGCAAATATTTATAATAAAAAATAATACAAAGTGAGCACTGTACACTTTGTATTCTGTGTTGTAATAGAAATCAATATATTTGAAAACGTAGAAAAACATCCACAAATATTCAATAAATGTCAACTGGTATTCTATTGTTTAACAGTGCAATTAATTTTTTTAATCGCCGTTAATTTTTTTGAGTTAATCACGTGAGTTAACTGCAATTAATCGACAGCCCTCGTCAAAAGCACAAGCTCCTGGTGATTAGCCTAGCAAAAAGATGGGGACAGCCAGATCATGTGAATTTTTGTTACAGCTCAGGGAGATTTCTCCCAAAGCATTCCAAGACTTAGGGCTTGTCTACACTGGCACATTTCTGCACGGTAAAGCAGCTTTCTGCCTCAAACGACCACTCTGCTCATTGTTTTGAACTCGGCTGCCCTAGAGACCTACTCCCCTCCCCTTTCAAAGCACCCTTTCTCACAGCAACAGTTCTCACAGCTGTTGCATGCTGATCTGCTCTGGGACACAAAGCAAACCATTAATGTGGAATGCTCTGTTGAACACAGGGGGAGGGAGGGAGGCAGGAAGGTGAGCGCATTTGATTGCTGTGCAGAGAGTCCAGGGAGGGAAGCTGGAGCTGATGTCGGGGTTTCCCCTCCCCCAGGATTGGCTGCTTCCTGCTGCTGTCTGAACTTAAAAGACAGCATGCTGACACACACTCTGTCCCCCAAAACATCCTGTCTCTCTCCCCACCTACATACACACACTCCCTGTCTCACACTCTCCCCTCTCCTCCCCCATATCCCTTCAGCTGAAAAGAAGCCGGCAACGTAGTAGGATGCCCATGTGTCACGGAGTCACCAGGTGATGCTCTGGAACTACTCCATACGAAGCCAGTCAGGACTCTGGGGGAGCCTCCTCTCTCTGAGCATACTGTCTCCAGGGCAAGAAGCTTACACAGCTTCGACCTTCCTGGGTCTGACCTCAGAATATTCAGCATCCCCTTTTCACACCGTGTGCTTCCCACAGCAAGTCTGCACCGGTGGTGCTCCTGGGGAAGCCAGAGGGCCCAGCACCCCAACTCTGCAGTCAGACATGTCTCTCAGCCAGGGTAAAACAGAAGGTTTATTCGTAGACAGGACCACAGCATAGAAGAGAGCTTGTTATTACAAACATCAGTGACTTTCAGCCAAGTCCATCTTGGGAATCCTGGGCCAGATGCCCTGGATTCCTCCGCTTCCAGGTCCCCCAAGCAGATTGCCAGCCTCCAGCCCCTCCTCCTTCTCTCGATTCCCGGGCCAAAGGTGTCACCTGGTTGCACCCCCATCCTGGGTCTCAGGTTACATAGCTGCAAATAGCTGGGCAGTCTCACCTGCCCTGCGGGCCTCAGCAAAATCACATACCCAATTCCCACCACCTAACTATTGGTGCAGTACCCAGGGAAACTAAGGTCCACACAGTATTAGTATAGGACAGTAAGACTCATATGCAACATAGCAAAATGAATAAAACCCCACTTCGTCACACTACTGAACAATGGGATTGGGAAACCTGCATCATGTGATGCTGTGCCTGCCCCATGAGGCATTGCAAACCGCTCCCAAAGCACCCTGCGGCCAGTTGCACAGTGAGTTAGCTACCACAATGCACTGCTGTCTTTGCCATTGAAAGAGCTGCTAGTGTGGATGCGCTCCAGCATCACAAGGTGCACAGCATGGACACGCAACAGCGGTTTAATTCCAGCGTTTTAATAAAAGTGGTGTAACTTGTGGCACAAGAAACTTGCCAGTGTAGACATACCCTTAGGAAAGGACCTGAAAAATCTCCTGCACTGAAGGTGCCAGCAAAAGGTCATTACTGTTCTCTGCAGATTACATTTAAATGATAGAGTCAAAAGCATCAACATAACAGGTACTTAGACTGTAAACTCTTGAGAACAAAAACCGATTCCCTATGTTTACACATCATGTAGAACAATGGAGCTTATATGAATTGTATTAAGGGAGCTTTGCAATGAACAGACCTCTTCTCTAACAACTTCAAACGGTTAGCATTTGGACTATATCACAGAGGACATTAATTTAATTATCCATCAAATTCCAAGTCTTTTGTTTAGATATCATCAATATTGAGGGTAAAGGAAAACCAACAAGCAGGTGGCACTGAACTCTCCCCCCCACCATCCCATGGACCTTACAGAAGAAAAAAGATAAAATTACCAGTCTTGTACCGGGAAAGCAGAAGAGACGTGTACGACCAGGAGAATGAGTCTCCGAATTATTCTCCTCTGGTTACTGGAAGCTTGTGGTTCTGCTTCAAGCTGTAGCTCTTTTCTCAAGCACGACACACCTAAGTAGCAGACTGTTCCTACACCTGGATATATACAAATCTTTCACAGCACAAGACTGATAATTTCAGACAGCTTTCCTCAAGTAAAGACCCTGTACTGGAACTCTTTCAAGTGGCTTTCCTAGAGGGATTTCAGAATAGTATATTCTTTTGGAATTTACTCACTGAGATGTGTTCTGCCGCTTTTCAATAAACTTCATCACCTGATTGGAAAGAAAAGGAATCAATAATAGGCTTTTAATTTAGATCCAGTACAAAACAAAGACTATGCTCTTTATTCAGAGATAAGCTTTAACTTCAAATTAAGTTGTTTCGACTATATATGTACACCAAGGAATGCTAAAGTTAAAAACCCAAGCATTTAAAAAATATAGAAATTAACTGTTAAGAGAAAGTGGATAAGTACTCAACCATTGCATAACTAAAATCAACCTTAACTCTGCCCATATCATAATTAGAGAAATTGTACAAGGAAGGCAATCATTTCCCACTCTTCATTAAGAGTCTCATCTTGTGTGATGTGGTTTGGTTCAATGCCTCATTGAAGGTCCTCAGCATTTCACTAGATCAGGTCCTGTGATTCCAGATGGAAGCCAGTTTTCAAGATTCATTAGACAGAGCTAGCAAGTCTCCATATACAAGCGTCAGATGCCCAGAAATCAGAGCACATACATGAAAAGGACAGAAAGCAGAATGGTGTCAAAGCAGAACACATAATATCAAAGACAAGTATGTATGAAAATTACACAATTGATGTTCTGTGGTGTGCATTTTCTATACTCTACACACAACGAGAAGCTGGCATCTCTCTGGGAGTAGAGCTAAGGCAGACTGGCTACTTTACCATGGAACCTCCAAATTTTCAAAAGTTTGGGTTTCTTGTATCTTTAGTCTTAACTCTGAATATCCTGGGTTTCTACATGTTAGAGTTAAAACGTACCCAACATTCTGGAAAGCTAATAAACTCAAACCACTGATATATGCCTGCAAACTTAACTTCATCTTAAAGAAGTTCATTGTGATATAGCAACATCTTAAATATCTTTAACTTAAAGGTAGTATTTTGTTGGAGGTTTTTTTAAAAAAAAAATAAATAAAATAAAGAATTCAAGGCTTAGGAGTGCCACCATATCCTGGCTATTGCTAGATATTACAGCCCTAAGGAAGCTAATAAGAACATAAGAATGGCCATACTGGGTCAGACCAAAGATCCATCCAGCCCAGTATCCTGTCTACCGACAGTGACCAATGCCAGGTGCCCCAGAGGGAGTGAACCTAACAGGTAATGATCAAGTGATCTCTCTCCTGACATCCATCTCCACCCTCTGACAAACAGAGGCTACAGACACCATTCCTTACCCATCCTGGCTAATAGCGATTAATGGACTTAACCTCCATGAATTTATCTAGTTCTCTTTTAAACCCTGTTATAGTCCTAGCCTTCACAACCTCCTCAGGCAAGGAGTTCCACAGGTTGACTGTGCACTGTGTGAAGAACTTCCTTTTGTTTTAAACCTGCTGCCCATTAATTTCATTTGGTGGCCTCTAGTTCTTATATTATGGGAACAAGTAAATAACTTTTCCTTATTCCCTTTCTCCACACCACTCATGATTTTATAGACCTCTATCATATCCCCCCTTAGTCTCCTCTTTTCCACGCTGAAAAGTCCTAACCTCTTTAATCTCTCCTCATATGGGGCCGTTCCAAACCCCTAATAATTTTAGTTGCTCTTCTCTGAACCTTTTCTAATGCCAGTCTATCTTTTTTGATATAAGGAGACCACATCTGTACACAGTATTCAAGATGTGGGTGTACCATGGATTTATATAAGGGCAATAAGATATTCTCGGTCTTATTCTCTATCCCTTTTTAAATTATTCCTAACATCCCATTTGCTTTTTTGACAGCTGCTGCACACTGGAGAACTATCCACGATGACTCCAAGATCTTTTTCCTGATTAGTTGTAGCTAAATTAGTCCTCATCATATTGTATGTATAGTTGAGGTTATTTTTTTCCCATGTGCATTACTTTACATGTATCCACATTAAATTTCATTTCCCATTTTGTTGCCCAATCACTTAGTTTTGTGAGATCTTTTTGAAGTTCTTCACAGTCTGTTTTGGTCTGAACTATCTTGAGCAGTTTAGTATCATCTGCAAACTTTGCCACCTCGCTGTTTACCCCTTTCTCCAGATCATTTATGAATAGGTTGAATAGGATTGGTCCTAGGACTGACCTTTGGGGAACACCAATTACTCCTCTCCATTCTGAAAATTTACCATTTATTCCTACCCTTTGTTCCCTGTCTTTTAACAAGTTCTCAATCCATGAAAGGATCTTCCCTCTTATCCCATGACAACTTAATTTACGTAAGAGCTTTTGGTGAGGGACTTTGTCAAAGGCTTTCTGGAAATCTAAGTACCCCCCTTGTCCACATGTTTGCTGACCCCTTCAAAGAACTCTAATAGATTAGTAAGACATGATTTCCCTTTACAGAAACCATGTTGACTTTTGCTAATGAGCTGCAGTTTCCCCAATTTTCCTTTGCTTCATACTGCTTTGTAGAGTTTATATACAAACTGCAGTGTTCTCATTTCTCCTCAGTTTTTCTTACTCTGCATAGGATTTATGATGTACTTGTCAAACCATGCAAACTTCATACGGTAACTATCTTGTTACTAAACTATGTTCCAGATATTAATCATGTTTAACTGTATTACTGTAAACATTCAAAACTTCACATTGTTTTAGCTATAGGATTCAAAGACGCTTCAAGGAAAATTTTGAAAATGGCTGAATTTTTAAGCAAACTTAAAAATGGTTAGGCGAATTGCCTTCAAACATCCAAAAAAATAATTTAAGAAGGAAACACGCACAAAAATACATTTCCCAAGCAAAGTTACAAGATAAGAGAATACAGGGCTTAGACTGTCTGCTACTCTATGTTTGTACAGTGCCTAGCATTATGAGCTCCCATTCTTGGTTGGTCCTTTGGCACTACCATAATAAACATGATTAATAACAACAACAACAATCAGGGGACATGGCTGCAAACACATCTATTATCTCTCCATAACGTTTTCCCCGCTCACTTTAAACCAGGTCATCAGAAGTTAGGGAGAAACACATCGCTGCAGTATTGCTGCTTTCTATTTGCCAAGTGGAGCGGGCAGAGGTGCCAGTTGTTTGCACCCTTCCAGTCTGTACCCCTGAGACATTTTAGTCTCACAGCAGCAAATCCCTGGATCAAACTCAATTTAATATTACTCAGTTTACTAGATATGTGGTTCAATGCAGCAGACACACTTACCTTGCCTCAAAGCAATTACTTTTTACTGCAGCTTCTAAGGTCTCTTCTCAGTGAAACTATGCCCTCTGCAATTCCACATGTGGAAGAGTGCGAAACTGGCTTGTAAATTACATGCTGCCTCTTACTAACATACAGCACAGCCTCATATAATAAGAACAAAGAGCTTGGTACCTGATCAAATCTTGTAGCAAAGAGATTGAGAGAAGTCACTATTCCACCATTTGGGCCCAGACCATATCTGCACACACAGCTCAGAAAAGCAGAAGGTTATAGAAATGTTAATAGGCTTTTTTCCCAAACCTGGTACTACTTGTTTGTTTACAGAGTCCAAGAATATGCTAGACACCTAACAGTAACAAGAAAGAGAAAAAGCCCCTGCCTTGGAGAGTTTACAATCTAATTTCCTAGGTGATGTAACCAAATAAACGATAGGAAAGGACAGTGTTTTCATCAGTACATTGTAAAGAACTTTACATCATTATCCCATTTTTCATATGGGAAACTGAGACACAGAGCAGTGAAGTGACTTGCCCAACATCACCCAGCAGGTCAGGAATTGTCCCAGTCCAGTGGTCTCTTCACTAGGCCACACACTTGCTTTGCGTTTCTGTAGCAGGGTGCTGGTGCAAAAGCACCTAATTAGCCCCTGCACAGTCAGCTCCAATCAGGGGAAACAGATTGGGGCTGATGGAAAAGGCCTGATGCCGGGCTGAGGATTGGCAACACCTGCTGGCCTGACAAGCCAAAGGCTATAAAGACTGGGAGGGAGCCAGAAGGCAGGGGGCAAACAGGGAGAAGTCAGTCAGGGAGGGAACTGGAGGCCTCCCAGCTGAAGGCTGGCTCTGCCTGTAAAGGAGATTAATCCTGTAAAACTTGTACATAGATGGACACTGGTGGTGCGACGAAGTTAATAAAGACATGGGTGTTGCACAGCCCTGGAGCCTCTCTGAGCCTTATTGGGAGGGCAAGCGGGCCCCAGGAAGAGGGGCGGGTCATGCACCCTGTTACAGTTTCCTAACCAATCTTCTGTCCATTTTGTTACAGTGGAATGGGGATAACGGCCATGCTTAGAAACATCTGAAGTGTGTAGCTGCTAACAGGGTCAGTCAGAGAAATCTAGTACATGGTCTATGTCCCAAAATCTTAACAGTTGTTACATCGTTGTTACAGTAATTTTAAGCAATAAAAATCCAAAGTCTGTCTCTCTCTCCTTCTCTTTCTCCAAGCTCTTCCCAACCATTCCCTGAAACATTTTGCCTTCCCATTGGTTCCAGCTCACTCTGCCCTTCCCATGTCATTAAGCCATTAATTAATGCTGCAGAAGCCATTACCATGCAAGAAGTTCCTCCTTGGAGCCAACAGAAACCCGTCTCATTCTTCCCCAGGTTCTTTCCAAGTGGGCCACCTCCCCACCCTCTCCCGAGCCCCTCAACTCTTCCCATTCCACCTATCCCCATTTATGCCCTTCCCCCCATTCTTTCTCCCAGCAAGCATCCATAGGTCTTTTTTTTCATTCAAATATACTTTGACTACATTCCCCCCCAAATGAAAAAAAAAACCCTGAAAGAATTAAATTTTAGCAAAATGTCTTCAGATCTTTTTGAGTTTTCTGGCCTAGACTGAACTCAAATTGACACTGGCTGAGTGGGCTGGGATCAAAGACTACTGCTTATTCTTTTGAGGTGCAGTGAAATTTTCCTTGCTTCAAACTCCTTTTGCTCCTCGGTCCATGTATGTTCAGCATAATCCATTTAGTTCATGAGCATTAGGCACATGCCTACAATGAGATATAAATGCTCTGATTTTTTGGTCCCCCAAAAGGCTAGGGGTATCATGCACTTGGCAGAGGTAACTCCTGAGTGACTGAGACTCTGGTGTTATGATCTCAGCCCTAGTTTGATCCTTATCTGTATGCAAAAATACAATGGCAGAATTCATTGTTAGGATATAGATATTCAGGCCTGTCTGTAAAGGCCTGTACTCTAAGAATTTAGGTGTATTCTTATCACTTGGCTAGTGATAGAGGTATAAAAGAAAGAATCAAAACCACTGTCTGCCAGTGTAAGGGCCTTCTCTT
The DNA here is from genome assembly GCF_965140295.1 of Lepidochelys olivacea. Lineage (NCBI taxonomy): Eukaryota > Metazoa > Chordata > Testudines > Cheloniidae > Lepidochelys > Lepidochelys olivacea. The sequence goes on from NC_140413.1 coordinate 176,299, forward strand.
ACTGTGACAGTTTGTGGCCCTGTGCTTAGGCTCAGGCCTTTGGCTAAGCAGCAGGGGCAGCCATAAGCTGGGAAGCGAACGGTCACATCCTCACATTCCAAACTAGTCACATTGAAATAAGGTGCTATTGGGCTGTTAGGCACTATCAGGACAGGATTGTATTCCTATCACCTCCAGAGAAAGGGAAGTGCCTAGAAAATGTAAAAGGAAACTTAGTTTGATAGCATCCTGTCTGGCAAGAACTCACTTATCAATAGCTGGGATGTGAAATCCTCACTTCTGTATTGTTTTGTCATTATAGTTCCCACTTTGCTGTTGTTTGTCTGTATAATCTCTGTCTGGTTCTGTGATTGTTCCTGTCTGCTGCATAATTAATTTTGCTGGGTGTAAACTAATTGAGGTGGTGGGATATAATTGGTTACATAATCATGTTACAATATGTTAGGATTGGTTAGTTAAATTTCAGGAAAATGATTGGTTAAGGTATAGCTAAGCAGAACTCAAGTTTTACTATATAATCTGTAGTCAACGAGGAAGTGACTGGGGGTGGGTGGGGGTGGGCATGTGGGTGTGTGAGATGGGAACAGGGAATGGGGGTAAGAAAATTGGAATCATGTTTTGCTAAAGGGGGAAATGGGAACAGGGAATGGGAGTAAGGAAGTTGGAATCATGTTTGGCTAAGGGTAGGAATGGGAACAGGGACACAGGTGTAAGGCTCTGTGGTGTCAGAGCTGGGAAGGAGGATACTAAGGAAGGAAACTGGAATCATGCTTGCAGGAAGTTCACCCCAATAAACATCGAATTATTTGCACCTTTGGACTTCGGGTATTGTTGCTCTCTGTTCATGCGAGAAGGACCAGGGAAGTAAGTGGGTGAAGGAATAAGCCCCCTAACATTCATGAACCCTAAAATCTGTTTTTGGTCTTTTTGGGTGGGAGGGAAGCTGTAGGTGAGGAACCGCTTTGTGAAATGACCAAAAATCTGGATCACTAACCCTGTCCCATGCCCCCATGAGGCATAAAAATGTTCAAGGCTATTCAAGTAATTGTGCAGATTTTAGAGCACTTGAGAGTCAAACTTCAAACTGAAAGCTAGTATAAAAGTTAACTATAGCAGACCTGGCAGTCCGCTATACTGTACGCTACAAGCACTAACTCTAACTCATCGATACCTACACTATTTCATACCACCATTCTTCCCAGAGATCAAATATCCATAATAAAAGATCAGGCAAATAATAAAAAGCCCATCAAGTCAGGTGTTCAGTCTCCAGTAGTGATCAATGTTGGATGCTGTAGAGACAGCTATAACCCTCTCCTTGCACCTAAATCCCAATCTCCATCTGAAGAACATAACATAAAAACGGCCATACTGGGTCAGACCAAAGGTCCATCTAGCCCAGTATCCTGTCTTCCCACAGTGGCCAATGCCAGGTGCCCCAGAGGGAATGAACAGAACAGACAATCAAGTGATCCATCCCCTGTCGCTCATTCCCAGATTTTGGCAAACAGAGGCTAGGGACACCATCCCTGCCTATCCTGGCTAATAGCCATTGATGGACCTATCCTCCATGAAGTTATCTAATTCTCTGTTATAGCCTTGGCCTACATCCTTTGGCAAGGAGTTCCACAGGTTGACTGTGTGTTGTGTGAAAAAATACTTCCTTTTGTTTTAAGCCTGTGGCCTATTAATTTCATTTGGTGACCCAAGTTCTTGTGTTATGAGAAGCAAATAACACTTCCTTATTTACTTTTTCCAAAATAGTCATGATTTTATAGACATCTATCATATCCCCCCTTACTCATCTCTTTTCCAAGATGAAAAGTCCCATTCTTATTAATCTTTCCTCATATGGAAGCCGTTCCATACCCCTAATAATTGTTTTTGCCCTTTTCTAAACCTTTTCCAATTCCAATATATCTTTTATGAGATGGGATGACCACATCTGCACACAGTATTCAAGATGTGGGTGTACCATGGATTTATATAGAGGCAATATGATATTTTCTGTCTTATTATCTATCCCTTTCTTAATGATTCCCAACATTCTGTTCACTTTTTTGACTGTCGCTGTACATTGAGAGGATGTTTTCAGAACTATCCACAACCCCAAGATCTCTTTCTTGAGTGGTAACAGCTAATTTAGAACCCCTCATTTATATGTATGGTTGGGATTATGTTTTCCAAAGTGCATTACTTTGCATTTATCAACACTGAATTTCATCTGCCATTTTGTTGCCCGGTCACCCAGTTTTGTGAAAACCTTTTCTAGCTCTTTGCAGTCTGCTTGGGACTTAACTATCCTGAGTAGTTTTGTATCATCTGCAAATTTGGCCACCTCACTGTTTACCCCTTTTTCCAGATAATTTTATGAATATTTTGAATAGGACTGATCCCAGTACAGACCCCTGGGGGACACCATTATTCACCTCTCTCCACTCGGAAAACTGATAATTCATTCCTACCCTTTGTTTCATATCTTTTAAATCAGTTACTAATCCATGAGAGGACCTCCCTCTTATCCCAAGACAGCTTACTTTGCTTAAGAGCCTTTGGTGAGGGACCTTGTCAAAGGCTTTCTGAAAATCTAAGTACACTATATCCACTGGATCCCCCTTGTCCACATGCTTGTTGACACCCTCAAAAATTCTAATAGATTGGCGTGGCATGATTTCCTTTTACAAAAACCATGTTGACTCTTCCCCAACAAAAATGTTCATCTATGTCTGACAATTTTGTTCTTCACTATAGTTTCAACCAGTTTGCCCAGGGGGGCGGGGGTGGGAGAGAGCCACAGATGTTTGGGGAGGGAGGGGAGGGACCAGGCCGGGTGGCATAGGACCCCCGTTGGTGCTGGGGGTGGTGGAGGGGGAATGGACTGGCAGGGGCTTCCTACCCGGCTCCACATCCCTGCAGCTCCTAGGCAGCAGAGGGAGCAGGGCAGGAGCTCCACTATTCCCACAAAAAGCACCAGCTGCAGCAGATCCCATTGGCTGGGAACCGCAGCCAATGGGTGCTGCAGGGGCGGAGCCTGCAGATGCGGACAGCATAGAGGACCCCCCCCCCCAACCCCTCCATCGCCTCAGAGCTGCAGTGGGGCCATGTCAGTGGGAGTTAGGGAGCCTCTGACCCCGAGGTAAGCGTCCTGACCCCACGCAGCCTCCAACCCCCTGCTCCTAGCTCTGAGTCCCCCCCACACACCCCCAGACTGCTGCTGCTGGCCTAGGGGCAGCCCCTGAGCCAGCACCAGCTGCTGCATCAGTCACAGAATCCGTGACAGACTCGCAGCCTTCGTCATTGCTAGTCATTTGGTACAGAAGATGATTTAAATGATAGGTTACAAACTACAGTTAGTAGTTCTGCAATTTCACATTTGAGTTCCTTCAGAACTCTTGGTGAATACCATCTCATCCTGGTGATTTATTACTGTTTAGTTTACCAATTTGTTCCAAAACCTCCTCTAATGACACCTCAATCTGGGAGACTTCCTCAGATTTGTCATCTAAAGAGAATGGCTCAGCTTTGGGAATCTCCCACAAATCCTCAGCTGTGAAGACAGATGCAAAGAATTCATTTAATTTCTCCACAATAGCCTTATCTTCCTTAAGTGCTCCTTTAGCCTCTCGATTGTCCAGTGGCCCCACTGGTTTTTTAGCAGGCTTCCAGCTAAAAGTAAAATTTTGCTATTAGTTTTTGAGTCTTTGGCTAGCTGTTTTTCAAATTCTTTTTTGGCCTTCCTAATTATAAATTTTACACTTCATTTGCCAGAATTTATGCTCCTTTCTATTTTCCTCACTAGGATTTAACTTCCACTTTTTAAAGAATGCCTTTTTGTCTCTCACTGCTTCTTTTACTTTGTTGTTTAGTCATGGTGGCACTTTTTTGCTTCTCTTACTACGTTTTTTAATTTGGAGTATACATTTAAATTGAGTCTCTAGTATGGTGTCTTTAAAACATTTCTATGCAGCTTGCAGGGATTTCACTTTTGGCACCGTACCTTTTAATTTCTGTTTCACTAACTTCTTCATTTTTGTGTAGTCCCCCTTTCTGAAATTAAGTCTTAATCACTAACCACATACCCCACCAAAACTACTAGTCACACCTAAACAATAGCTAGGAGTCTAACCTCAAGTACTCGTTATCCACACTTGCACTACGTACAAATGTTAAATAATCCACATCAAAAGCCTTACTTCATTTTCATTTATGAAAGCCAGACTTTAGTATTCTTACCAGGGTGCCAGCTCTGGACCCTGCACAGGGACTCCGTCTTTTACATCAACTATTGACCAGTGGGAGAGAAATCTGAAGCCCTCTCCACACTTTCCATTCTTGTTTCTGGAAAGAAGCAGCTGTTTTACCTCTTCCCAAACACCCCTTCAGATCAGGCCACTGTGGTACTGCAGGGGCACTCTCTCCCCTCCATACTCTAGTTTTAATTCCTCCTTCCAAGCAAATAGCTCCACTCATGTTAATTTCACTCTGCTGCTGCTTGAAAAAAATCACTGCACTGCAAGAGACTCTAGAACCGTGGCCTAAACATTCAAGAAGATAGCAGCGTTTCAGCCTATGTTCGGTAAACAATATGGAAAGTTACTCTTCTAAACTACAAGGGATAGAAACCTCTTTAAAAAACCCACTGCTTAAATCCTGCAAAAATTGATCCTTTAGTCTCCCTCACTATGGAGAAGTAGGAGGGTGTTTGGTGGGGGTTGTTTTTTTTCCCTTAGACACACAGAATTGGGTTTGCAGGCTGGCACGACCAAAGAAGCGAATACCTGCTCCTATCCCTGTTGCTTTTGAGAGGGCAGAGAACTGACTGGGCATAAAATCACTGGCACAAAGTGCAAATCTTCATTCCCCAAGCACTACAACAGTAGGTCTGGGGCAGATATTACTACAGGAAGGAAACAAATGATCTAAGTGACATGATGGCCTTATTACACATTTTCATTCTAACTTCACATCCCAGGAGCAGCCAACAAGCAAACCAAAGCCCTCATTTTCCAACCTACCCAGCCCAACCAGTATCCTGTGTTAAATTCTCACCGTCTCTGGCTACATTTTACCCATGAGCAACCCCAAAACAATTCTCTCTGTTTTGCCCAGTGTACAGAGATGGTCGTCTGTGTCTGTAGGAGTTGAGTATGCAGAGGTGATCTTAAGCAAAGAAAAAGGATACTGTTTCATGACTTCTTTGTACTTCACTGTGTCTCTGATATCTAGAAAACAATAAAGTGATAAAGTAACAACTGAATAAATTATAATAATGTGATGAGAGGGGAAAGACAGCTCTCCAGGTGTAAGCATTCCCCCTCCCCTCCCTGCCTCAATGAAGGAAGCCAGTACATGTGGGACTAGTTTCACAGAGGACTTTAATACTTCATCGACACTAGCCACCCCCACCATACTTGTAAAACATCACATTGATACACGAGACCTCCAAATAGTTTACATGTTTGATAATCACCGTTCGTATTAGATTTGCTTTCAGCAGGGCTAGATCTAAATACGATGGTGAACAGAACATGTGCATTTATCTGAACAGTGAGGAATCCAACACTCTTGACGGCTGTAAAGCGGGATTCTAATACTTCATTGCACCGTGACCCCCTTCTGACAACAAAAACTACTGCACAAACACAGGAGGAGGAACTGAAGCTTGAGCCCAACCCAAGTTCCACACCCACCCCTGTGGGGATAAGGGGCAAAGCCCAGAGGATTCAGCCCCAGTCAGGGGGACTGTAACCTGAGCCCCAGTGCCTAGGGCTGAAGTCCTCGAGTTTTGGCTTCAGCCCCGGGCAGTGGGACTTGGGCTTCAGCTTTAGCCCTGGACCCCGGAAAGTCTAAGCCAGTCCTGGTGACCCCATTAAAACGGGGTCCCGACCCACAGTTTGAGAACCACTGCTGTAAAGCAATAATTTATAGTTCTCTACAGCACTGTTTGCTTGTAATCCTCTAAATCCACCCCTCATCTAGCACTGGAAACACTTCACTCCCTCCCATTGCCCACTGTGTTTCTCACTCTCATTTTCTAACCTTTCATTTTTCAGCCACCCACCATCCACCCCTCTGTACTCTCCAGTTCACATTCTTTTGTTACCACTATATCATCCCCTTCCCATGTCACAGAAATATAGGAATTACCACGATGGATCTGACCAGTAGTTTATTTTAGTCCAGTCACCCACATCTGCCTGTAGTCAATACCAGATACTTTACAGAAAGGTGCTTGACACCCCATAGTTGACAGTTATGGAATAATATGCACAGGGGGAAGTTTCTTCCTAACCTCAGGCAGCTGGTGGTTGTTTTATGCCCTGAAGTAGGAAAGTTTCCATCCCTTTTTAGTCCTAGTTTGATTTTGAATGTGTAAATTATTCATATAGATATAATTCTTTTTTGAATGAATCCTAATCTATTTGACACAAAATATTATTGAGGCTAAGAGTTTATGTGCTGTGCAGAAAGTAAAAATTAAACCCCAAGAGCCACCCAAAAATTTACTTTTTAAATAAGTAAATATGATACAACACAATCGGTCAAGACACATCTATCTAAGCAGCCACTTGCTTTCACTGGAACCATGGGCATCCTTCCCCCACCCACCTAATTTTCTTTCATAACTTATGTGGGTTTTTTGGTTCACTTAAATCTATTTAGATTTTAAATTCTTCAGGCCAGCAACATCAATTATATCTCTGGAAAGTGCCTGCCCAGTTCCGAGTGCTACGGAAACAACATGTAGTCCATATGCCTAAGCTAGAACACGGCTGTTCCCAGTGATTAAAACAGACTGAAATAGAAGACAGAGCTGTTATGTAGCATTCCCTTACCCAAACCAGGAAAAGGAAGTCTGAAAGCTTCACTCCCTTACACTGTAGAGGGCAACCTGGGGTTAAAGTATCCTCCAATGCTCTGTTTAATCCAATCTGAATATCACAAATGAAGGGCATACCAAACTGAAATAACCTCCACTCATCAAGTGCTTCTTGATAGGCAGTTTATATTTTTTACTTTTTCAGTTTCAAAGTTGAAAATCTTGTTCACTCATTTGTCCCCTTCTGCAATGTCTTTGCATTTCCTTGCACACCAATCCTTAAAAATAGAATGCTCTTCTCTAAATATTCTGAAAGGCTATTAGTCTTGTCCTTCAGCTTCCTCCCTCAAGACTCCTTCTGTGATGCACAAAGGAAGTCACAAATTGAAAATGGCTAAACTAAGTGGCAACTGCCAATCTCTTTAATTTATAAATAAAAGAGAAAGCTTTCAAATGCTTCAGAACCACCTCATGTTACTACTACTCTTGTCCTTCATTCCTCATTTTCTCCATTGTTTGTTACAGCTTCTTCCAAATTAGACAGCAAACTTTCCAAATCAGGGGCTGTTTACCTGAGCATCTGTACTATGCCCAGAACAATGGGGCTCCAATCCTGACTCAAGCCTTTAGTTGCTTGTGCAATGCAAAAAAATAAATAAACCCTTTTCTCCCTAGTTATACCGCATTAGCCTACCCTAAATAAACTCCCACATTAGCATTCAGACTCTTCCAACAACCCACCTAGCCAACTACCTCACAGCATCCAACTTCCCATTTCTGAACAAAGATATACAAAAACTACAAACGTATTAAGAATACAAAACTTACTAGATGTGCAATTCAGTGTATCTATGATTTTAAAGGGAAACTAGCAAAACCCAGTATTCATCACAACCTGCCTACAACCCAGAGCCCTCTCAAACAGGACCAGGCACAGAGACAGCACTACTAGATAAATCTTTCATGGGTAAGGGAAAAAGAGAAAGAGCGCATTCTGCTCAATCCTCAACTGCATGTGACATTATGAACTGGGAGGTGTTACACTTGCCTTAGAAACGTGACTGGGATGAACAAATAGGCTTAGTAGTCGGAGGAGGCTGTATATTAAACCACCAGTTATTTGCTCTGACTCAGCGCTTCCTATAACAGGGTTGCATGAAAGGGCATCAACAGAGACTGACAAAAGCGCATCTGCCCCAGGAGCCAGAGCGCGCAGCGCGAGCTACTCACCGATGTTGGCTGCAAAAGGCAGCTCGCGCACAGCAGGGTCCAGGTTGACGACGTAGGGCGGGGAATTCTGGCTGTGCAAATGGGCCGTGAGCCTCTGAGGAGGAGGAGGAGAGGGAGAGATCAAAGAAAAGGAGGAGACCTCGCTTCCCCACCCCCCGCAGCCGCCTGCCCCCCGGCCCGGGAGCGGGGCCCCTCCCCCGGCTCTAAGCTCATCACCTGCACCAGGGTGGTTTTCCCAGAGCCCGCCATGCCCAGCACCAGCACGCACACCGGTGGGGCGCAAGACTCGGAGCCGGCTCCCGCCGCCGCCTGCTCCGCCGCCATCTTGCTAACACTACTTCCGCTTCCGGGACAGATCGAACAGCGCTTCCGGGCCGCCCGCTCCGCCGCCGCCATCTTGCTAACGCCGCTTCCGGAACAGATCGAACAGCGCTTCCGGGCGGGGCGGGGCGGGCTTCCGGCGGGGGCGCGACTCGCTCCCGGGCTCTGCCTGTCGACAAGGGCTCCCCGCCGCCCCGGCAGTGCCCAGCGCCCCCACCTTTCTCCCACGAGCCTCCCGGCGCGGCCGCGCGAGCCCGCGGAACCGCTTGTCGCCTCCCAGCGCAACAGCCTGCGGCGGGATGGGGGGCCGCGGGCGCCCGGCGTGAGCGACGGTTGAGGTGGCCGTGTGGGAGCCCAGCACGAAGAGAGCTTCGTGTCTTCGGGGCAACGGCGAGAATAGAGCTGTGGGGTCACCCCTCCAGCGGATGCCCGAGCAGCGGGGGCCTTGACTGCAAGGGGGTCCGGTGGCTTTACTGGCCACCAGTGGTTGCTGCCTGCGGAAAGAGAGAAGACGGGAAGGTGAGATTGGGGAAGGGGAAGAAAGCAGACGTGAGAGGAAAGGGAAGGAGGAATTCCGTGCAAGATCGGGGAGGAGAGGAGTCAGCGCAGAAAGGGGAGAGAAGGATACATTCATTCAAAGAGTCTAAGACCAAGAGGGATCCTTGTGATCAGCTACATAAGAACGGCCATACGGGGTCAGACTGATGGTCCATCTAGACCAGTATCCTGTCTTCGGCGGATGCCCATGCCCGCTGCCAGACGCTTCAGAGGGAGTGAACAGAACAGGGCAATGTACTGAGTGACCCTATTATCCAGTCCCTGCTTCTAGCGGTCAGAGGTTTAGGGACACCCAGAGCATGGATTACATCCTTGACCATCTGGCTAGTAGCCATGATTGGACCTATCCTCTATAACGTATCTATTTTTTTTTAAACTCAGTTATACTTTTGCCCTTAACAGCATCTCCTGGCAATGAGTTCCACAGGTTGACTGTGTGTTGTGTAAAGAAGTACTTCCATTTGTTTAAACCCAGCCTATTCATTTCATTGGGTGACACCTGGTTCTTGTGTTATGTGAATGGGTAAATAACATGTCCTTATTAATTTTTCCACACCATTCCTGCTTTTATAAAGCTCTATACTATATCACCTCAGTCATCTCTTTTCCAAGCTGAACAGTCCAAGTCTTTTTAATCCCTCCTCGTATAGAAGCTGATCTGTGCTCCTAATCATTTTTGTTGCCCTTCTCTGTACTTTTTCCAATTCTAATATATCTTTTTTGAGATGGGGCGAACAGAACTGCATGCCTTATTCAAGGTGTGGGAGCACAGTGGATTTATATAATGGCATTATGATATTTTCTGGCTTATCTCTTTCCTAATGGTTTCTAGGATTCTGTTAGATTTTTTGACTACCATTGCACATTGAGCGGATGTTTTCAGAGAACTATCATAAATAACTCCAAGATCTTTCCCCTGGGTGGTAACAACTCATTTAGACCCCATAATTTTGTATGTGTAATTGAGATTTTCCAATGTGCATTACTTTGCATTTATGAATATTGAATTTAATCTGCCATTTTCTTGCCCAGTCACCCAGTTTTGTGAGATCCCTTTCTAACTCTTCAGTCTGCTTTGGACTTAACTTGTTAAAAATGTACACCTTATTTCCAGTCTGAACTTGTTTATCTTTAACGTCCGGCCATTGGATGATGGTATGCCTTTCTCTGATAGACTGAAGAGCCCATTGTTAAATATTTGTTATCCATATATGATAGAGATCTATACTTAGACTGTAATCACCCCTTAGCTTTCTCTTTGTTACAATAAATAGATTGAGTTCCTTGAATCTATAACTATGAGGCATGTTTTCTACTCCTTTAATCGTTGTCGTGGTTCTTCTCTGAACTCACTCCAATTTATTAACATCCTTCTTGAATTGTGGGCACCAGAAAGGGACACAGAATTCCAACAGTGGTCATACTAGTGCAAAATACAGACATAAAATAACCTCTCTACCCCTACTCGAAATTCCCCAATTTATGCATTCCAGAATCACATTAGCTCTTTTGGCCACAGCATCACACTGAGAGCTCATGTTTAGCTGATTATCCACTATAACCCCCAAATCTTTGTCAAAGTCACTGCTTCCCAGGATAGAGTCTCCCATCCTGTACACATGGCCTACATTCTTTGTTCCAAGATGCATATATTACATTTAGCTGTATTAAAACACATTGTTTTCCTGTGCTGTTTACCAAGTGATCTAGATTGCTCTGAACCAGTGACCTGCTCTCTTCATTATTTACCATTTCCCCAATTTTTATATTTTCTTTCAGGTTATTAATAAAAATGTTAAATAGCGTAGGTCCCAGAACCAGTCCCATAAGGGCCCCATGGAAACAGATCTGTTTGATGACAATTCCCCGTTTACAGTTACCTGTTGAGACCTATCAGTTAGCCAGTTTTTAATCCATTTAATGTGTGCCAATTTCATTTTGTATAGTTCTAATTTTCTAGTCAAAATGTTGTGCAATAGCAAGTCAAGCCCTTACAGATGATGCCTATTATATTATGTAAGCACTATTATGTTTATCAACCAAATTTGTAATCTCATCAAAAAAAGATATCTAGTTAATTTGACAGGATCTATTTTCCATAAACCCATGTTGATTTGCATTAGTTACATTACCCTCCCTTAGTTCTTTATCAATTGAGTCCCATATCAGCCACTCCATTATCTTGCCTGGGATCAGTGTCAGGCTGACAGTCTCTTAATTACCTGGGTCATCCCATTTACCCTTTTAAAAAATTAGCTTTCTTCCAATCGTCTGGAACTTCTCCAGTGCTTACAGACTGATTGAAAATCAACAGTAATGGTCCAGCGAGCTCCTCAGCAAGCACTTTTAAAACTCTTGGAAGCAAGTTATCTGGACTTGCTGATTTTAAAATGTCTAACCTCCGTTTAACGCCATCCAAAAATACTAGTGGAATGGAAAGAGTGTTATCACTGTATGATGAGACAGCATCATCTTTTTTTATCCCAAATACAAACGATAAATATTTATTGAGAATTAATCTGAAGGGGAAAAAATCCTAAAGAAGGGGAAAGGAGATTGGAGTTCTAGAGAGAAAAATCAGAGTGAAGGAAACAGACAAGGAGACCAAGGCAATGAGGAGAGGCTGAAAATTTTTCACTTGTCCATTTAATGCTGAAAGAAGAAAGTGGAAGTATAAACGGTTGACTTAATACAAATGAACTTATTGGCACAACTCCTAAAACAACCTCTAGACTCTCCTCAGTTTACCAATATGTGAATGCTAGACTTTGTTTAACTAGGATTTAAAGATGTATGTTAGCTAATATGTTGGAACTTTTTTGGTTTTAAGGTAACCAACTTACCACCTGTTAAAGTTTTCACTGCCTTGTTTACACTAGGCTTTTTTCTAAGGTTCTTGTATGGCTGGCTCCTATTATTACAGTATCTGAGAACTTCACCATCTTTATCCTCACAACACCACCATGAAATAGAAAAGTATTATTATCCCCATTTACAAATAGGCTAAGTGACTTGCTCAAGGTTACACAGGAAGTCTCTGATAGAGCAGGAAATTGATCCCAAGTCTCTCAAACCTTAGGCTTGTGCTTCAGCCATTAAACTAGCCTTCTATAACGCATTAGCTAGCATGGGAGGTTTAGGCTGGACACTAGGAAAAACTTCCTAACTGTCAGGGTGGTTAAACAATGTAATAAAGTGCCTAGGGAGGTTGTCTAATCTGCTCTTAAAAATCTCCAGTGATGGAGATTCATAGAATCATAGAATATCAGGGTTGGAAGGGACCTCAGGAGGTCATCTAGTCCAACCCCCTGTTCAAAGCAGGACCAATCCCCAATTTTTGCCCCAGATCCCTAAATGGCCCCCTCAAGGATTGAGCTCACAACCCTGGGTTTAGCAGGCCAATGCTCAAACCACTGAGCTATCCCTCCCCCACAAACACCTGTCAGGGATGGTCTAAATCAGAGGTCTCAAACTCCCAGCCCACGGGCCATCTGCAGCTTGAGAACCTCTCCAATGTGGCCCACGTGGCTCCAGCAATTTTGGGGCCTGGTCTCTCCCTTGGCCCTGCCTGCCGCTACGGGGCACTCCGCCCCGGGTGATTTAAAATGACCCAGGGCCCCAGTCACCACTGGCAGCGCAGTAGAGCTGAGCAGCTTTTGTCTGCTCGCTCCATGTATCTACCAGCCACTCCCTGTGGCCCCAGGGCGGGGCAGGGCTGTGCCTCTTCATGCTGCCCCCGCCCCGAGCGCCTCTGCGGCCAATGGGAAGCTGTGGGGGCGGTGCAGCAGTGTGTGGAGGCCCCCCTGACCCTGCCCACCCTGCTTTGAAGCCCCATGTAAGCGCCACACACCCCAACCCCCTCCTGGAGCCTGCACCCCCTCCCCTTTCCCACACAACCCTCACACCTCCAGGCTCCCTCCCAGAGCCTGCAACCCCACCCCATCCTCCTGCCTCCCCCATCCCCTGCCCCAGCCCAGAGCCTGCACCCAGCATCCAAACTCCATCCCAGAGCCTGCACTCCAGACCTCCTCTCCCACCCAGACTCCCTCCCAGAGTCCAACCTCTCACCCCTTCTGCACCCAAACTCCCTTCTGGAGCCTTCACCCTGCACCCCAATCCCCTACCCCAGACCTCCTCCCTCACCCAAACTCCCTCCCAGAGTAGGATGACCAGCAACTGTGAAAAAACGGGACAAGGGGTGGGGGGTAATGGGCACCTACATAAGAGAGAGTCCCAAAAAACAGGACTGTCCCTATAAAAATGGGACATCTGGTTACCCTATCCCAGAGCCTTAGGCAGGTGGGGGGCGGAGTTTGGGGGGGCAGGTTCTGGGCAGCATGAGTGACATTATTGGCCCACTGGGAGGATTTGAGGACTGGCACTGGCCCTAAGGTAAATTGAGGTTGAGACCCCTGCTGTAGATAACTTAGTCCTACCAGGAGTGCCAGGGACTGGACTAGATGACCTCTCGAGGTCCCTTCCAGTCCTATATGATTCTATGTTCTAACAACACACTTGTAAATCAAACTAGATGATTACAATGGTCCTTTCTGGGTTTATAATCTAGGCGAGACACACCCTAAAGGACACAAATGGGAATGCAGGACCATTATGGTGAGAGTTTGATGGCTACTCAAAAGATAGGTTTCAGAGTAGCAGCCGTGTTAGTCTGTATCCGCAAAAAGAACAGGAGGACTTGTGGCACCTTAGAGACTAACCAATTTATTAGAGCATAAGCTTTCGTGAGCTACAGCTCCCTTCATCGGATGCATACTGTGGAAAGTGTAGAAGATCTTTTTATGTACACACAAAGCATGAAAAAATACCTCCTCCCACCCCACTCTCCTGCTGGTAATAGCTTATCTAAAGTGAGCACTCTCCTTACAAGGTGTATGATAATCAAGGTGGGCCACTTCCAGCACAAATCCAGGTTTTCTCACACACCCCAACCCACTCTCCTGCTGGTGGGTTTGTGTGTGTGTGGTGGTGGGGGGGGAGGAGGGGTGTGAGAAAACCTGGATTCAGTCGGCTCAGAAGAGGATTCAGTCGTAGTTCATGATGCGGAGGAGACTGCACAGGCAGCCTCTCGCTCCAGCTCCCATAACTCCACTCCTGCCACCCAGTCCTCCCCTGCCCCTCCAGCTGCCAGTAGTAGCGTAGGCTCAGTGAGCAATACTCACCGCTGGCCACCCGCCTGGGCCTGGCAGCCAGCTGGCTTCTGAAGGGCTCACAGCAGAGGTGCCTCCCAGGAGACTGGTTTTCCTGGGGCTAGGCTAGGCAGGGCCCCAAGGCAAAGGCTTGAAGGCACCGCGGGGAGCCCACGGACTGCGGCAAGGGGGGATGTGGGGCCAGCCATGCGCTAGGGGGCTGGCAGCAGAGGGCGGGGAAGCGCCCCCGGGCGCGCGCCGCCTCGGGCTGCGGTCACAGCCGCACGGTGCCTCCTGCTCCTGCCCGGGGGCGGGGGCGGGGGCGGGGGCTGGCCCTGGCCCTGGCCCGCCAGAGTGGGAGGGGGCGTGGCACGCTCGGAAACGGCCGCTCTTGCGGAGCGTTTGACGCCATGGTGGAGGCGCGCCGAGATGATGTCACCACGAGCCTGTTTGGGTCACGTGGGTGAAGATCGCTGATGTTTGTTTGTGAGGGGCGCACAGCGATGAGGCGCGAGTTGGGCGCGCGCCATGCGGAGCGGCGGCTGTTCGGTAAGTGCCTGCGGCCCGCCCCCTCTGCCCGGCCCCCCGCGGCCCGCCCGGCTGCCCGCCCCCGCCCCGTCGCCCCGCGCCCCCGCCGGCCCCTGGGCCCCGGGGCCAAGTGGCAGCCCCGGCTGAGCGCGTCCCGCAGCTCCCCCCCGTGCCCCACTGACTCGTTGCGCCTTGTTTCAGAGTGGGCCGTGAGCTCTCTGGGGCAGGGTGTCTCCGTGCCCGGGGGAGCCCCGCTCGAGTTACCGGCGGGCTCTCGGCCGGAGAGGGGCAGCTTGTCCCTGCGGGTGGAGAAGGCGCAAACCACAAAGCGAGTAACGGAGACCGTAGCCTGTCATCGCGTTGCCTTGTATTCCACGTCCGCGGGTCTGCGTCCACCTGGTGTCTCTTCCCTAAACTTAGGTTGTAAACTCTCAGGGGTAGGGGAGCATGTTTGGTTCCGTGTTTGTACAGGGCCGAGCACGGTGCGGTCCTGGACCACGACTAGGGCTCCTAGGCACTGTGTTAATATAGATAATAACAATCTATGTCGGGTCTCAGCGTAGCAGCCGTGTTAGTCTGTATCCGCAAAAAGAACAGGAGGACTTGTGGCACCTTAGAGACTAACAATTTATTAGAGCAGAAGCTTTCGTGAGCTACAGCTCACTTCATCGGCTGCATAGAATGGAACCAATAATAAGAAGGTATATAGATAGATACACATACAGAGAAGGTGGAAGTTGCCATACAAACTGTGAGAGGCTAATTAATTAAGACGTTTCTATGGGTAGGCCCTTTCTGAGTTGATCTGTGCGTGCACCTGGCTCTCATGTCACGCTCAAGCTCTGTCTAGACTCACATAATTTTCAATGCCTTGCAATATTATAATATTTGAATGCCTGAACTTGAAAGAAGTTTAAATGTTAGCATCTAGGCAGATGCTCTTCTGGTTTCAGCAGCTCAAAGCACAGGACCAATCCCTAGTCAAGCAAACTTCTGCTAGATCAGTTTCCTAACATAGGTTAGAGACAGACAAATTTATTTGAGCATAAGCTTTCATGAGCTACAGCTCACTTCATCAGATGCATGCATTTGTCTGTCTCTAAGGTGCCACAAGTCCTCCTGTTCTTTTTGTGGATACTTACACGGCTGCTCAGACTCACACGGCTGCTACTCTGAAACCTGTAATAGAGTTTTAGCAGCGGGAATACACTTTTCCACACACAGCACATGGACATTTGGTGCTGAGGCTGACCCCTCTTTATCCTTGTGCATCTGTAAGCACCTTGATTAACATCTTATCAGACACATAACTGTACTGGAATTGTTGATGGTTGTTAATTACAAATACTTCTGCAAGATTCAAACAGTGTTCAGCAGGGTGGATTTGATTCAAATCAAACTTAAATCATGATTTAAATCACTACTCAGGAAGACTCTATTTAATGATGGATTTCTACATAAAAGTACATTCTTGTTGGTTGTTATAAGCTTAATACGTATTCTTCACAACTCAGAGATCTAGGTTTCGTTTTTAGAAGGTACACACTATACATTTTTAAAGTTATTTCTTTTGAAAACTTTTCAGATTAGTTTTACAGCTATATGAGAAAATCAATGATTGGTTATTTCATTTACCAAATGTAATTGAAGCAGGTATTTATGAAGTCATTGGGAGGCGAACTCTCTCTAATTTAACAGGTTAATCATTAATATTTGGAGGATTTTCTTGCCATGCTATATTAGGAGGAGAACGTTACCAGACAGATATTTAAATTGTTTTGTTTGCCAGAAGCTGGGATTGGGTGACACGGCATGGATCACTAGATGATAACCTGTTCTGTTCATTCCCTCTGGGGCACCTGCCATTGGCCATTGTCAGAGGACAGGATACTGGGCTTGATGGACCTTTAGTCTGACCCAGTATGGCCGTTGTTATGTTCTTATATTTAACGAAAATGACGTTATGTATTCTGGATTTTTTTCTTCAGCAGCAAACATGTTTTTGTTAAAATAAACATGAATTTTTGAGTTTAGTTAAACATTGTTTTTTAAAATCAGGTTTGGTTTTGTTAATTGTTTTTAACTACAATAGTTAAATGAAATATTTTTCAAAAAAGCAAACAAAAATTTAATCGACTATGTCAGCCAGGTTAACATGTGTTACGAATTACACCTGGTAGGACACGCACACCAATGCTGCGAATTACACCTGGTAGGACACGCACAGTTCGAATCTAGGCTGAGGCACAGAAACTAACTGCAGAGTTCCCAAGAGACACTAAGTTTATTACGCTTGAGCGTGGTGCCCCCCTGCTAGCCAGGGGGGGACCCTGAATACAAATTATACAAAGGTTATATACTTTTTAGCAAAGCATGTTGCCCTCGTGCATCAGAAACCTTAGCCAATAAACAAACCCTTGTCTTATCTACCACCTATCCCTGCTTGGTGCATTCCTCGTGCTATACCAGTATGTTAATTACACAGCATGGTCCTAAAGCCATGCATCAGTAACTTTTATTATCAGAATGGGAGGCCTCACATCAAGGCCAAGAGACAGGGAGTTAGAGACTGACAAAAACCAGATACTGGGAGTCAAGGCAGGCTGGAGACAAGGAGGAGGATTTTCACAGGGATTCAGTATCTAAGGATCACTCTTCCTGGTGTATGATGTGCTGGCATTTAAACAATGGTGGGCCCCAAACCAAAATGGAGTCACGTGCTAACTTTTCCTTAACACATGAGAAACCTAAAATATTGGTTTCTGCAGCTAACTCAGTTGTCTTCACCTTCATTTTCCTGTTTATTCATAATTTGGAAAAGAAAAACAAGCTTTCCTACTTTTTCAGGTCCCAGACGATTTCTTAATTTGGAATGAATTAGTCCAAAGGAAGAAAATACACCGGCAGAAGTTACTGCTGTTAAAAGTGAGATTATCACTTCAACAGTCTCTAAATCCAAGTGCGTAAGTGATTTCCACCAGTTCACTGGTGTGACTTTCTTTAAAACATCATCAGCAAACATATATTTCTTGAATGGTTCACCCTTAGCTCTGAAGTTTATTATAGTTGGCGTTATGGAGGGATGATTGCTGGATGTCCATGTCATAGCCAACTCCTCTTCTTCAGCAATTAAGGTTTGACCCTGGTACAGAGTATTGAGAATATTTGCAAGAAAATGAGCTGGAGATAGTGCTTGTCCCATTCGTTTTTTTTAATGCTTGTAATTTAACTCTGTCATTGCATATTTCTCTTTTAAAGATCTCACTCAGTTCCTTCCAAATTTCAACAGTGTCAGCAGTAAAACAGCTATTTCTCTGCATTTTGTTCAAGGCTACAGGAATAGGCTTCAGGGTACTCAGCCTGTGTTCAACCTTTTTCTTAAGCCCGATGTTGAGAATTTTGGCTGTGACAGTGCCATCTATTTTTTCACGATTTTGTTCACAAACTGTCATCAGATTAGGACAGTTCTTGATATAGTGCTCAAAACAGTCCACTACTGAATTCCATCGCATGAGAGTTAGCTTGGTTTCTCCCACTTTTTTCAGAGCAGCTGCTGCAAAGTGATTGTTATGGAACTGTTTTGCAGTTTCAACAACATTAGTCTTTATTTCTGGAATGCTGAAGTCTTTGGCTAGGAGTTGCATCAGATGAGCACTGCAACCTTATGTTATTAGCTTGGGACTCTCTTCTAAATTTCTTCTCATCTTGGATACAATTGCAGCATTGTCTGTGACCAAGCTGTGTACTAGACATTTGCATTTTTTTTCAGTTTGTTATAGCTTTTACTGCTACTTCTTGTAAGTATTCTGCTGTGTGTGCATTTCCTAATGTATCAATTGTTTCTGTAAGGAAGACCTTCCCTACTTCTGTTGTCACACAAGCCCATACAACAGGGTCATTGTGGACATTGCTCCACCCATCAAGACTTAGGTTAACAATTTTACCCTCTAAACCTTTTGCACACTGCTCAATTTCTCTTTCATACAAGTTATCCAGCAATTTGCCTGCGACATCTGCTCTGTTGGGTGGACTGTATCCTGGTCTTAATGACTGAACCACGTTAATGAAGTGTGGGTTCTCAATCATAGGGAAAGGAGAGTTTGTTGCATAAACAAACCAGGCAATTTTTTCATCAATTACCTCTTTTTGTAATCTGCTGGTTCTTATCACAAATTTATCTATGGTTGTTTCTGGATGATGGAGATTTTTTTTCCTTTTTGCTACAGGTGATGTACTGTGGCTATGTGACATACATAATGTGACTGAAAACTCTGAAACTATAGAAAATGATGGTGATCTTGAAGGTGGATAGTCTTCAGAATCCTGTATGTTGAGGATGGATTCTCCTAAACAAAATAAGCCAGTGCAGTTATTTAATTATTATTACCATACTGCTTATTTAATATTACTCATTGCTCATTCACTGACACTCAGTACTACTTTAAAGGTGAAATTGTAAAAGGAAGATCTGCCTATTTCAGCTATTTATTTTTTTTATCACAACTGCATCTGAAATGATAGTACCATAAAGTAACAACTATATTTTTTGCTCAAACATGAGAATTCAAGAATAGTCCAGAAGGAGGACAGGCAGTCCTTAAGAAAGAAGTATGAAATAAAAAAAAAATTACCACCTGAAGATCCTGCATGTTCAGACATGTTCCTTTCATCATCTTCAACGCAGCTTCCTCCTGAGAAGGAACACTTCTCATGATGTTTCATTCGGGCAACTAGGCCTTAACATTTCTTTGTTGCACCATTTGCATTTTGCACGCATGCGTGTCTTACCCACAGATTGAGGAACTTCATTAAAATATTCCCAAACTGGGTATCTCTTACGGCCTGCTGCCATTATAGATTTTCCCTTCTAGTGAGAGAATGGCATGGTAGATTTCAAATCAATGAAGGCTACCCTCAAAAAGACCTCAGGACTTCTGGAATGTGCTGCTCAAACAGTTTCACTTTTGTTTCTACTGCCTGTCCCTCCTTTCTCACATTTATCTCCAGACTTCTTCTCCTTGTGCAGATCTATTCCACCCCCAACAATCTTCTATTCACTGAACTTTTTGAAACTTTGCACTTTTAGAGAGAGTTAAGGGATTGACTCTGTGTACACAAGTTTGCAGAGGGACAATAGGGTTGAGGTCTCTTATTACTCACCTTTTATATATTTATTTTAAAACATTTTTACTGTTAACAAGCATGTTATCTCTGGAGACACAAATCCACATTTTGAGAACTGCAAAACCGAGCATCTCTGATGGTATCTTCTGGACTGAGCACTGAGTCCCAATAGGTAGATAAAAAAATAATTTAAATAATCTATACAGAAGCCCCTGGAACACCATAAAATTGGGTCCCTAATCCGTGAACTATTAGAATGTATTTACAAAACTTTTCTTAAACATTACATGAATATATTGTCTCATACTATAGAATTTATAATCCCTATTCCATGATGAGATATCTTTGAGCTATAATGTGTTTTAATTAAAACTATCTTTAGATAGTTTTATTTTTTCCCCAAAAAGCGTTTTATCAAAAAAAAATTGTTTTTTTTTTAAATCCTTGATTTTTATCCACCCTGGTATTCAGGGGACCCATAAATTACATGTAAAATGTCACTGTTCAATCAGTATCCCATCGTGTGCCTGAATTTGTGTATTGTCTCTTTAGAATCTATGTCCTTGTCTACTTACCTTTCTTTAAGTATTTGGAAATTGGTTGGATATCAGTAAAATGAGGTTGGCACCTGATACCAGGGTTATGGCCCTGAAGTGGGGATACTGTCTTTTATGTGCCTGCTTCTTGTTGGCATAATGGAAGCTTTTGTGTTTTTGTAACATCATTTCTGATAGCATTGAGCCATAAGCCTTTAGTGAACATTGTGCCATAGAGTTTCTTCACAGCAAAGTTAATTTGAGTTACCCCCAATTCACGTTCCATCTGTACAATTTATTAACTTGAGTGTGGTGGTGCTTTAGATTCAAATTGGTTGGTTTGTCCGGGGTTATAAGCTAAAGCTTGAATTAGTGCCACTTGTCAGCTGCTAATATGACCATTGTAGTGTGGACATAGGCTAGCTCCACTTGAGTGCCATTGGTCCTCCAAAGCTGTCCCAAAGTTCCCTCTGTAAGGACAGACAACTTCTTTGCAATTTATTGGGGAAGAATTCATAGAGCAGCTCAGCCTACTGCAGTGCAGAGAACCGTGGGATGCATCCCCAGATGTCTTAGTGTTACAGCTGAGTGGACACAGCAGCTCAAATGTTGTTTCACGGTGTGGTCACTTGAGCTTGGCTAACTTGAGAAATGTAACTTGAGTGTATAACAGTGAAGACATACCCCCAGTGAAACTGCTATCTCTGTTAATAGAAACTCACCTTCAGCAGTATTTTTCTCTTTCACATTTTTGTGGTACTGCAGCCTGTAAGAGGCTTTTTACATATAGTTTAGCGTGTACCACTAAAACATTTGAAGAGCAGACTGATTTAAAATTAGAAGTTTTGTTTTTAATATCCAGACTGAAGAAACAGCAGGATAGGTTGAAAAAAAAATGTGTAAAGTGTACAGTAATGCAAATACTGTATAGCTTGCAATAGCTAAACAAAGTTGTCTTATTGTCCATATAACTGTCCAGTCCTTTTGGGAATCATGCTAAGCTCTTGGCCTCAATAATGTGTAGTGGCATTGAGATCCACAGGTTGGTTATGCATTGTGTAAAAAGATCTTTTCTTTTATCAGTTTTAAACGTAATGTCTTTCAATTTTGTTGGCCGTCTCCCTGCTCTTTTATTGAGAGGGTAAGTAGGAACATTGAATCCAACTTCTCTGGACCTGTCATTTTTTATCCTGCTATCATATCTCTTCTCTTCTATCACCTCACTAAACTGAACAGTCCAAACTTTTCAATCTCTTGTCCTACAGAAGCAGATAGGGTGGCCACCGGAAATGAACATCATATGCCCAGTGAGGGTGAGGTTCTGACTTATATAATGCCATTATTGAATGCAGAGTAGTTGTAGCTATGTTGATGCCAGAATATTAGAGAGATAAAGTGGGCTCCAAAGCTTGTCTCTCTTACCAACAGAAGTTGGTCCAGTGAAAGATGTTACCTCACTCACCATGTCTCTCTAATAGTGCCAATATAACTAGGGCTGTCAAGCAATTAAAACAATTAATCATGATTAATCGCACTGCTAAACAATAAATAGAAGGATTTTTTTTACATTTTCAAATATATTAATTTCAATTACAACACAGAATACAAAATGTACAGTGTTCACTGTATATTTTTGATTACAAATATTTTCACTGTAAAAAACAAAAATAGTGTATTTCAATTCACCTAATACAAGTACTGTAGTGTAATCTCTTTATCATGAAAGTTGAACTTACAAATGTTGAATTATATACAAAAAAAACCTGCATTCAAAAATAACAATGTAAAACTTCAGCGCCTACAAGTCCACTCAGTCCTACTTCAGCCAATTGCTCAGACAAACAAGTTTGGTTACATTTGCAAGAGATAACGCTGCACGCTTCTTGTTTACAATGTCACCTGAAAGTGAGAACAGGCGTTCACATGGCACTGTTGTAACCGGCATTGCAAGATATTTACGTGCCAGATGCTCTAAAGATTCATATGTCCCTTCATGCTTCAACCACCATTCCAGAGGAGATGCATCATGCTGATGACTGGTTCTTCTCAATAACAGTCCAAAGCAGAGCGGACCGATGCATGTTCATTTTCATCATTTGAGTCAGATGCCACCAGCAGAAGGTTGTTTTTCTTTTTTGGTGGTTCAGGTTCTGTAGTTTCCACATCTGAGTATCACTCTTTTAAGACTTCTGAAAGCATGCTCCATGCTTTGTCCCTCTCAGATTTTGTACTGCACTTCAGATTCTTAAACCTTGGGTCAAGTGCTGTAGCTATTTTTAGAAATCTCACATTGGTACTGGATGGGCTATTACCAGCAGGAGAGTGAGTTTGTTTGGGGTGGGGGGGGAGGAAGCGGAGGGTGAGAAAACCTGGATTTGTGCTGGAAATGGCTCAACTTGATTATCATACACATTGTAAGGAGAGTGATCACTTTAGATAAGCTATTACCAGCAGGAGAGTGGGGTGGGAGGAGGTATTGTTTCATGGTCTCTGTGTATATAATGTCTTCTGCAGTTTCCACAGTATGCATCCGATGAAGTGAGCTGTCGCTCACGAAAGCTTATGCTCAAATAAATTGGTTAGTCTCTAAGGTACCACAAGTACTCCTTTTCTTTTTGCGAATACAGACTAACATGGCTGTTACTCTGAAACCTGTCATTGGTACTATGATGCTCTGTACCTCCGGGGGACACCCAGCAGCCCCTTGTAAAATGATTATGTGATATCCAGTGCAAAGTTTGTCATGTCGGGTGTCTTCGGAAGGCGCATGATGTACTGAGCATTGTTGTTATAGGTTATAATTTTATGTAGGTAGTCATGAGGTTGAAAATGTATCCCCATGGCTTAAAATAAGCCCAGGCAAAAACTCTGCAAGAGCAGAAAGGCAGTTCACACCTCATCAGGGCGTTGATGAGACAAACCCAGCCCAACCACACAGGAACAAAGGGTGATGGCCTAGGGAGCAAAAAAAGAATCTGTTAGTCTCTCGAGGGAGTTACCCCCCCTTCCTTTGGTTAGTTTGGAACTGCGATGTGGTAATGCTCATCTGACTCTGAAGGGGGTGGGGGGCAAAGCTAAGAGGGAAGAAAGGATATGGTAAAAGGGAGAGACATTTGCCATGCTCTCTCCCTCTTCCACCTACATCTGCAGACATCACATCAAGCGACTGAAGTGCTGATCGAAGGGGAGAGCCTGGTTGAGCAGCAACCATCTAGCCTGTGGTGAGAAGCATCTAAGTTTGTAAGGGCATTGAAAGTGTTAAGATCAGCTTAGAATGTGTTTTGCTTTTATTTCATTTGACCAAATCTGACTTGTGTTTTGATTTATAATCACTTAAAATCTATCTTTATAGTTAATAAATTTGTTTGTTCTACCTGAATCAGTGCGTTTGGTCTGAAGTGTGTCAGAGGCTCAGCCTTGGGATAACAAGCCTGGTACATATCAATTTCTTTGTTAAATTGACCAAGTCATATAAGCTTGCAGCGTCCAGGGGGCATAACTGGACACTGCAAGACGGTTGTCTCTGGGACCGGAGATATTCGCTAGTGTCATTCAGTTGCAAATAGCTGGGAGCAGCTTACATGCCAGAGGCTGTGCATGAACAGCCCAGGAGTGGGGGATTCTCACAGCAGAGCAGGTTAAGGCTGGTTCCCAGAGTCAAGGATTGGAGTGACCTAGCAGATCACCGGTCCGGATAACACCAGAGGGGAACATCACAGGTACCTTCTTTGCATTTGTCAAATTTGCAGTGACAGTGTTCGTAAATCAAACGACATGTGCTAGGTCATCCTCCGAGACTTCTGTAACATGAAATATATGCGGAATGTGGGTAAAACAGAGCAGTGGACATACAATTCTCCCCCAAGGAGTTCAGTCACAAATTTAATTAACGCACTATTTTTTAACGAACATCATCAGCATGGAAGTATGTCCTCTGGAATGGTGGCTGAAGCATGAAGGGGCATATGAATATTTAACATATCTGGCATGTAAATACCTTGCAACGCTGCCTACAAAAGTGCCATGTGAACACCTGTTCTCACTTTCAGGTGACATTGTAAATAAGAAGCAGGCAGCAGTATATCCCGTAAATGTAAACAAATTTGTTTGTCTTAGCGATTGGCTGAACCAGAAGTAGTATGAAATGAACTTGTAGGTGCTAAAATTTTACATTGTTTTGTTTTTGAGTGCAGTTATGTAACAATAAAAAATCTATGTTTGTAAGTTACACTTTCAGGATAGATTGCACTACAGTACTTGTATGAGGTGAATTGAAAAATACTATTTTTTTTGGTTTTTTTACTGTGCAAATATTTGCAAACAAAAATATAAAGTGAGCACTGTACACCTTGTATTCTGTGTTGTAATAGAAATCAATATATTTGAAAATGTAGAAAAACATCCAAAAATATTTAATAAATTTCAATTGGTATTCTATTGTTTAACTCTTTAATTGCGAAAAAAAATTTTAATCGCATTTTTTTTTCAGTTAATCACGGGAGTTAACTGCGATTAATTGACAGCCATGATTTTTTCACCATCCTATTCCTTTAGCATTCGAACATTTTTTTTTTGTTTTGTTTTTTGTCTTTTTGACTGGTTCTGCCCATAGTGACCCACAGATCTTTCCTAGTTTGTACAGTACATTTAGAAGTCAGCACTATATGTGAATAGTGAATTATTCCTTCCATTGTGCATTTCTTTGCATTTGTCAACATCCGTTGACATTCATTTGCCATCGGGCTGCTCATTTTCCCGTTTTCTTAGGATCCCTCTGAAGTTTCTCCCCATTGCCTCTATCTGTGACCAGTCTACATAATTTGTCATCTGCAAATTTTGTCACCTCCCTACTAACCCCCTCCTCCAGATAATTATTACATTAAGCAAGCCCCATCTTTGAAGGGGAACTTTGTGGCACCTGCTGTTAACCTTTTGCCATGAAGAAAATTGACAATTTAGCCCGTCTTTGTTTTCTGTCTCTTAGCCAGTTTCTAATCCATGACAGAACTTGACCTCTCACCCTGGACCACAGCTGTTCTGTCACCTGAGTCAATCATATCTTTACTAGGCACTGGATTTGGGGAACCACTGTGTAGCTTTTCTCAACACTGTGCCATCCATATCTTCAGTGTTGTAATGCTGTGAAGATGTAGATGTTCAGCCCATTTAGAACAGGAAAGCTATACACTCTGGGTTCCCAAGCCTGAAGCATAGAGGGCTATTGAAAAAGGGTGGTTCTGACTGCTTGATATTGAAACTTAAGTTAGGCCTGAGATGTTACTGAGGAGGGCGGTGGAAAATGAGACTTTGGGTGGGACTAATGGTGGGCAGCTGAGATCCTTATTCCTTCTTGGGAATTCATATGGCACCTATCACCTTGATGTCTTAAGTGCTGTCCCAACCTGGCGAGGATTCGTTTGAAGACCCTCATTTCATAATGGAGAGAGAGAAACTGGAATGAGAAACAAAAGATTTGGTGAATAAGACACAGGAGAAAAGGTTAGGAGACATGAGCGTATACAACCCAGAAACAATGATGGAGGGTTATAGGAGAAAAAGTGTTTAAGCCAGGTTAGAGGCTAGTGATTCTTACTATAGAGCAAGTAAGAACAGGCTTAAACTGCGATAGGAAAAATATTAGGAAAAAGTAATACTTTAAAAGTTGGAACAAGTTGCTGGGGATCTCATGCAATTGCCATCAACTGAGAAAGTCCAGGCTGAGTTTAGTCACCCATCTGTTGGGAATGAATGGCTTGGGATAATGAAAACTTCATTGTGCCCCTGTGTAAGAAAAGGGATTAGATCTCCCACTGCATGGGTTGGTCCCTATTCTAATTCCTCTACAAGTTCACCCAGGTTTGAGGGGGGGACAATTTTTTTCACTGAATAGGCCAGTGCTTCTCTTTCATAAGTGTTATGACAGAGAGAGATTAGTAAGGTGCAGTTTATTATGTGAACTGAAAAACTAAAACAAGAAGAAAAATCCTTATGGTATTATCCTGAATTGTTCCTCTTTCTGTTTTGCTAGGATACAGGACCTCGGCACAGACAACAGAAGATCAAGAGATCTCGGGGGGGGAAAAGTATGCATACGTTTCTCGTGAAATCTGGCTAAGAACAAGGAACAAAGCTGAGAAATTCTCACCATATCCCATTAATTGTAAGATTTTGTTTCAGGGGATTCTTGAGTAGGAGTAGAGAGGTTATTTTACCTCTGTATTTGGTACTGGTGCAACTGCTGCTGGAATACTGTTTACAGTTCTGGTGTCCATAATTCAGGAAGGATGTTGATAAACTGCAGAGAAAAGCAACAAAGAATAACTAAAGGATTAGAAAACAGACCTTGTAGTGATAGGCTCAAAGCGCTCATTTAGTTTAGCAAAGAGAAGATTTAAGGGGTGACTTGATCCCAGTCTATAAGTACCTACACAGGGAACAAATATTTTAAAATGGGCTCATCGGTCTAGCAGAGAAAGGCCTAACATGGCTGGAAGTTGAAGCTAGACAAATTCAGACTGGAGCTAAGGTGTTCATTTTTAATGGTGAGAGTAATTAACCGCTGGAACAATTTACCAAGTGTTGTGGTGAATTCTCCATCACTGACCATTTTAAAATCAGGATTAAACATTATTTTCTAAAAGATATGCTCTAGGAATTATTTTGGGGAACTTCTGTGGTCTGTGTTGTACAGAAGGTCAGACTAGATCAGCAGCTCTCAAACTTCATTGCACCGTGACCCTCTTTTGATGACAAATTACTACACAACCCCAGGAGAGGGGACCAAAGCCCGAACCCCACCACCCCAGGCGGAGAGGCCAAAGTCAAAGCCTAACCGCTTCAGCCCTAGGTGAGGGGCCTGTAGCCCTGTATTAAGCAAATGTATTAAACTTTAATATATCACATTTTTTTGATATTATCCAAACACTTTCTATTCCAAGTTGAATAAAACAAGTATCTGCATTTTGATTTAACCCTTCTATTTAGTTTTAAACTAAACTGTCCTATGAAAAATTAAACACAACAATTCTGGCCACAAGACAAACACCACAAGACAGGACATAGAACACAGAACAGAATTCCTATTGTGCCAGGAAATTCATGAGACGTTGAATTGCTTTTCAGCTGGCATCAGTTTTCTCTGATTTTCTGAAAGACAAAAAAAACACAGATCTACCCCTTTTGGGCAGTCAGTCATTGCTTAAAATATTTCCTTTTTATACAAATACCCTTGTTAATTGCAGGCAAAACAGAGGAATTACCCATATTTTCTTGTTATTTGTTTTATAGGCAGCCCAGGTTTCAGTGGCCTCTACCTTATCAGTTAGGTAATTTACATTAAAACAAATGCTTTCCAGCTTGCTTTTGGATCCACAGGTTAAAGATTCTTACTTTAAAAAGGGCACAATAAACTTTACCAGACTTTTGATTGCCTTTTACTTTTAACTCCTGCTGTCAAACACACAGCGACCTGAAAAGGAAGACACCACCTATTGTAGCCCCTTGGAGCCTAATAAGATATTAATTAAGTAGCACTGTATAATTGCATTTCTTTGGAAAAGGGCCCATTTTTTCCAAAATGGCTGCAAAGAAACCAAGAATTCTTTTTCTTTCCAGTATTTCACAAAGTTCAACTGCTTAATTCTTTCCAGCAACTACAGAGCTAACTTCTTACTTTCTTTTCTTAAATCACTTGCTTATTTCCCAAAACGACACCCAATTAACTTAGATTTTACCATTCCAAGTATTATTCCGGGATTTATGTTTTCCATTCCTGTAATTATTTACTCCTCTTTTTTCACTATGACCTCCAAGTTTCCAACCTGTTTTCCAATCTCTCTATCTGTTGCCTACCCGCTTGGGCCCAATCCTGTTTTTTTCTCTGAACTGTCCCTTCCATGAGCACCAGCTTTGTTTCACTACCAAATTAACAAGGAGGGTGGGCTTCTTAACTAGCCCCCAGCCCTCCTGGTCTCTTTCCTTAAATATTTTCACTTACAAGGGCTACCCGAGTCCTCCCCCCATGAGGCTTGTCACCTGGACAGAAAGCATGGCTAATTGGCAAGCAAGGAGGTGACGGGCATAAGTCAGAAAGCCGAGGGTAAGCCGGAGGAGGGGCAGAAGCAGGCATAGCACAGAGCGGGGCTGGAGACCCCTGAGATGAATAAGAAAAGGAGGAGGAAAGAGGATGTCCTTTCGCATGCGCATAGGCCCAGTTGTCCCATACATACCAATAATCCATCTGGGCTGGAGCTTTGTTTTCCAGCCTTTTCCTAAGCGCTGTTAATTTTCCCTAGCAAAGAAACCATCCGGTGGCCAGTCAAAAGGTGTCTGAGTTGTTAGTGCTGGCCACTCAACCTTGCACAAGATTACAGCTTTTTTTTTTTTTTTTACCTAACCCATGGGTACCAGAAATATTCCCCCAATTCTCAAGAATTTCAGCCAAAGGGGTCCCTTTACTTACACTCTGCCCAGAACCCATAATGGGCTACCAAAAGGACACCAAATGTGCCACCTTATCGCCTAAGCGACGGCTCACACCCCCCCTCCTCGGAGTTCTCAAAGGTGAACTCAACCTGTGCCAGCTGGAGCTGTCCGAGAGGAGGAGTGTAGTCTCGCTTGTTGGGGCGAGCCTAGAGTCCCTTTGTGGTCGCCAAAACTGTTACAAATTACACCTGGCAGGACACGCACACAAATGCTGCAAATTATACCTGATAGGTCACACACAGTTCGAATCTAAGCTGAGGCACATAAACAAAGTCCAAAACTGCAGAGTTCCCAAGAGACACTAAGTTTATTACGCTCAAGTGTGGTGCCCCCCTGCTAGCCAGGAGGGGACCCTGAATACAGATTATACAAAGGTTATATACTTTTTAGCAAAGCATGTTGCCCTCGTGCATCGGAAACCTTAGCCAATAAACAAACCCTTTTCTTATCTACCACCTATCCCTGCTTGGTGCATTCCTTGTGCTAAACCAATATGTTAATTATACAGCATGGTCCTAAAGCCATGCATCAGTAACTTGTATTATCAGGATTGGAGGCCTCACATCAAAGGCCAAGAGACAGGGAGTTAGAGACTGATAAAAAATAGATACTGGGAATCAAGGCAGGCTGGAGGCAAGGAGGAGGATTTTCACAGGGATTCAGTATCTAAGGCTCACTCCTCCTGGTGCATGATGTGCTGGCATTTAAACAATGGTGGGCCCCAAACCAAAATGGAGTCACATGTGCTGACTTTTCCTTAACAGCACGCCCACCACAAACTGAAGTGAGGAGCTTTTTAAACCCAGGAGCCCTGATTTGCCTGCCTGTCTTAATTGATTATTACAGCTTCTTGATTGGCTGCAGGTGTTCTAATCAGCCTGTCTGCCTTAATTGTTTCCAGAAAGTTCCTGATTGTTCTGGAACCTTCCCTGTTACCTTATCCAGGGAAAAGGGACCTACTTAACCTGGGGCTAATATATCTGCCTTCTATCACTCTCCTGTAGCCATCTGGCCTGACCCTGTCACAGTATATTATTGGTCTGGACTTTAGTGTGCAAACAGAATATAAATGTGATCAAGTCATAACTTGTACTGAAGTTATTGTTAATTTTTAATTCTGTGATCAGTTCCTCTTTATCTGTCAAGATGAGGTCTCGTATAGACTGCTCTCATGTTGGATGTAATGCTTCCTGAGTTAGGAAATTGTTACCTGTAATATTTAGAAATAGTTTTAATATTGGCATCATGAGACCTCTAGCATACATTACTCATATTGAAGTGTCTCAGGATCACACAGCTATTTTTTTCCTACATGTTATAGGAGCCACTCATCCTGTTCACTAGCGTGATTTGGTGGTCTGTAGCAGACACAGATTGATACCCCATCTTGTGCTCTATCTGTTAGGACATGGATTCGGAAATATTCAAGATAATTTTCTCCTGGTTATCAGTGTTAGGAAAGAGGTAGTGCCATTTTGGACATAGTGCCACTCCCCCTCCACTTTTCATAGAATCATAGACTATCAGGGTTGGAAGGGACCTCAGGAGGTCATCTAGTCCAACCCCCTGATCAAAGCAGGACCAATCCCCAACTAAATCATCCCAGCCAGGGCTTTTGCCCACTTGATCTTCCTAAATAGGTTGTAACCTTTGATTTTTAACATTCCAATCATGGGAATCATCCCACCATGTTTCACGAATACCAACCAAATAAAATTTATGTTCATGAATGAGTAATTCCTATTCCTCTTGTTTGTTACCCACGCTCCTAGTATTGGTGTATAGGCAATTCAGTAATTTCTACTAGGGCTGTCAATTAATCTCAGTTAACTCAACAATTAACTAAAAAAAATGAATCATGATTAAAAAAATTAATCGTGATTAATCGCACTTACAACAATAGAATACCAATTGAAATTTATTAAATATTTTGGGTGTTTTTCTACATTTTCAATATTGATTTCAATTACAACACAGAATACAAAGTGCACAGTGCTCACTGTATATTATTTTTTATTATATATGCACTGTAAAAATGATAAAAGAAATAGTATTTTTCAGTTTGCCTCATACAAGTACTGAAGTACAATCTCTTTATCATAAAAGTGTAACTTACTAAATGCAGATTTTTATTTATTTTTTTTTGTTTCATAACTGCACTCAAAAACAAAACAGTGTAAACCTTTAGAGCCTACAAGTCCACGCTGTCCTACTTATTCTGCTAATCGCTAAGACAAACAAGTTTGTTTACATTGATGGGAGATACTGCTGCCTGCCTCTTATTTACAATGTCACCTGAAAGTGAGAACAGGCATTCGCATGGCACTTTTGTAGCTGGCATTGCAAGGTATTTACATGCATGCAGCTTTTCTTTTTTTTTTTTTTTTTTTTACATAATTCTACATTTGTAAGTTCAACTTTTGTAATAGAGATTGCACTACAGTACTTGTATGAGATGAATTGAAAAATTTTTTTTGTTTACAGTGCAAATATTTGTAATAAAAATAAATATAAAGTGAGCACTGTGCACTTTGTATTCTGTGTTGTAATTGAAATTAATATATTTGAAAATGTAGTAAACATCCAAAAATATTGAAAATAAATGGTATTCAGTTGTTGTTTAACAGCGTGATCTATCGCGATTAATTTTTTTAATCACGCAACTGTCCTAATTTCTACTCTTCATGTCCTTTGGTTCCTTAATTTTGTTCTCAACATTTCAATTGTGTGCTGAGTGCTCATATCTTCCCTTTTTACCCACGCCACTCCTCTGCTCCTTTTGTTATTAGTTTAATGTCCTCCTGACTACTTCAGCCAGCCTGTCTTCCTTCCAAACTATTCAGCCTTTCACCACATAGAAGGTAGACCAACATTCCACAAAACCAAAACCTTCCTCCACGTACCTAGCCAGTGGTTCACTTCCAGCATCTTCTGCTGCTTGTCCTCTTTTGTTCGTAGGACAGGAAGGATCTCAGAAGATCTCTTGGTCATTCTTCAGCAAGCTCTGAGTTCCTTGATGTCCTTCCTTACCTGCAAGATACCCCACAGCACAGTGTCATTACTGCAGATATGAAGCAACACCAATGGATCCTTTCCTGTTGACTTCAAAAGCCTATCCAATCTTAGAGTGACAGTCCTGTTGTCTGCCTGTTCCTTGCACAACGTTTGGATTCTTCTGAGTATTGAATCCCCAACAATAATCCGTCTTCCTTGGACAGTTGGAGGACTCTGTGTGATTTTTCTTATAGGTTGGGCTGAGCTGCTGTCCACAGGTGTGTCCCATATATCTCTCCATTCCCTTGGACCAACTGGATCACGAGAGGTGTCGTCCACAGTTTCCATGTTTTGGATGTAGTATCAATTGGAAACTTCTAGCTGTGGAATTCCTTCCAGTCCTCTTCTCTCTTGTGGCCATGGCGTACCCATCTTCATCTGTCTCCAGCCATGTAGAATGTCACTTTGACCTCTTGTCTCCAGTGGTTACGAGCTCCAAGACCTCCTTTCTGACTTCCTCTCTCTCCAGCTCCTTGGTGGCAAGCTCCTTTCTTTCTTGAATGAGGGAGGCTGATACTTCCTGAGCCTAACTATCTGGGATGTCCTCAGCTTCTCTGATTCTCAGTAGCATTTCTACTTGCTCCTCCACTCCAAGAATCTTCTCCTCCAACACAGCCACCAGCTTGCACTTGATTCACAGGAAGTCCCTTCTGGGTTCAGGTAGAAAAGAAAACATGGCACATCCATTGCATTCACAACCACTGTTCATTGCTGGCTATCTTGAAATCACACGTAGAGCTGACCCTGGAAGGAAAGCTTCTCACACTCCCTTTCCAAATGCCCTCTGAAACTCCCTGTTAGCTGTCTCTCTGTTTATGGCTCTCAAGTTCACCTGACAAGTGACTCTTTATAGTCCAAAATCTCCTTGCTTAGCTCATCTTAGCTCCGCCACTCACCACCACCCCACCCCTCCACCCCGCTTCAAATGCACTTGCGTAGCTCTCCTTAATGTCTGTGAAGTGTATGTAGAATGATAACTTCCTTTTAGATGTGTGAGAGACAGGGTGGGTGAGGTAATATCTTTTATTGGACCAACTTCTGTTGGTGAGAGAGACAAGCTTTCAGGCTACATTGAGTACCTTTCTTAGACCTGAGGAAGAGCTCTTAGTGTTGCAGCTAAATATAAGGTAGCACATATTCTAAGGGACCATTCAAGGTGAAGTGGTCTGTTAACATCCCTGTAGTCGATAAGCCATAAATTCAGTACTTTATTAAGACCATGATTTTTAGGCTAGGTCTACACTATAGACCTTACAGTGGCACAACTGTACCAATGCAGCCGTGCCGCTATAAGATCTCTCATGTAGCCCCTCTGTGCCGATGTGAGAGAGCTCTCCTGTTGACATAATTAAACCACCCCCAATGAGCGGCGGTAGCTATGTCAGCAGCAGAGCATTTCCCACCGACATAGTGCTGTCTGTGTCTGTGCTTCTGTCTATGTAATTTTTGTTGGTCAGGGGTGTGGGTTTTTTCACACCTCTAAATGACATAAGTTTTACCGATAAAAGTGCTAGTGTACACACAGATGTTTTAGCTAGCAAAGTTATGAATTAACAGGCCACTTCACCTTTAATGGTCCCTTAGAATATGTTCTAACTACTTATATTAAACTATCTGTTCAATCTTATATTTAGCTGCGACACTCTTATACTCCTGGGAGCATTCTGCACCAAAAAGTTCTGCGCACTATATTTTAAAACTCTGGATATTTTATTTGTCAGAATAACGCTATGTAATCATGCCAGTTTCAATTATTTTAGTAATCTATTTCAAAATATCTGTCAGCAAGTATGTCTGTAACAGTCCAGACACACACACACAAATTCCTCCAGGAGTAGAGTCAAAGAAACCCTTACAACAACCCAGTTTCTGTTTCTCTGCCCCCTCCCCCCCAGAGCCCAGCTGCGGGGCACCCTCCAGTCCAGACTCCTGCATCCCCTCTCCCGCAGAGCCAAGTTGCAGTCTCTCTTCCCCCCCGCCCCGGCCCCACTCAGGGATCCAGAGGAAGAAACAGCCAGATGCTGGTCCTGGGCTTTTATGGAGTTTCCTGCAGGATGCTTCCTTCCTTCAGGGCATGTTGAGAACTGTAGCTGCTGAGAACCCTCTAGTGCCGCCCCGCCCCCGCAGTGACCTCTATTTGCGAGCTGGGTTCTGCTGGGTCCAGTGGGCCCTAGTGGCAGCCAGCAGCTCTGCAGCCCTTTTCTGTGGGGAGAAAAAGGAAATTCTGCATGCACAACAATAATTTCTGAGAAAATTCTGCATTGCACAGTGGTGCAGAATTCCCCCAGGAGTAACTTAGTACCTTAGTAATTTAGTACGGAAGAAGAGCTCTGTGTGGCTCGAAAGTTTGTCTGTCTCACCCACAGAAATGGGTCTACTAAAAGGTATTACTCACCCACCTTGTCTGTCACATATCCTGGGACTGACCACAGCACCAACAACACTGTATACAACATTCAGGATGTCTGTCCTGCAGACTGTATTCTGTCTTGCCACTGTTTCCTTGTATTCCCCTGTCTGTCTGTATCTACCTGTTATCTCCTGTCTTATACTTAGATTGTCAGCTCTTTGGGGCAGAGACTGCCTTCTTTTTCTGTGTTTGTACAGTGGGTAGTACACTGGGGTCCGGGTCCATGACTGGGCTCCTAAACACTACATTACTATCAATAAAAGAGAAATTAGAAGGTTTACTGAACTGTGGGGTGGGCTTGAAGACTGGTTGCGAAGATGAAAGCAGCATGTTCTGCCGTGAGACTCATTGCATTGGCATGTGTGCATGTACCCATCTTGGTGTTTGTTTTATATCTAGGATTTTTTTTTCTAGGTCCGAGGAGTTTGAAACTAGTCTCCTAGGGTCGGACAATAACAATGAGTGCTTCAGTGATTCTTCTGCCTCTTCCAAGAGTCAAGTGAGCGGGAGCTCAGAATCTGGGGGCAAGCGGGCTATTCGCAGACCACTGACTGGCTGGAAATGAGAGGAATAAAAACCAATATTAATAAATCCTCAGAGAAGAAAGGTACTTTAGAGCCCGTAGTACTGGGCAAAGCTGTCTTCTCACTTATTCTTTTAATCAAGATTGAATGTCTTTCTGAAAAATATGCTACAGTTCAAAACCACAAGTTATGGTCTCAATAGTGTCTTTTCTAGGTTAAGGAAGAATAACTGTCTCCACTGCAGAACTTATTGGTAAAATTCTGTGGTCAGTTTTGTGCAGAAGGTGAGGCTAAGTGATCTGACCTTTAAGATCAATGAAACTATGACTACAGGTCTGCTTTTATCTGTGGGTGAGAGCTCTGCCAGTGTTTCAGCAGAATGCTTTGCACAGGAATTTTAAAACTAGGCTAGACAATAGAAACAACACTAGAACATATACAAAAGAGAGGAAGCCAGCAGTGGTCCTGGGGGTTAGAAACGGGCATGAAGTTGTCCTCTCCATTTCTAACATCTGTTATTTTCTGATTTAGAATGGGCTAGGGCCTTTTGTGCTGATGTACTTAATGCATCTTGCATGTCATATCCCATGAGGTGAAACCTATTAGTTAATGATGAGGAAGATCTCTGATATTCAGGTGTCTATACTGGATGAAAACTGGGGCAGTGTGAAAGGAGGCATGAACTTTGATGAGAAGGTTCTGCATGTGTAGGGATTGGTCATATCATGTCAGTTGAAAACCTGTCTTTGAGACACCAGGGGGAAAATCTCAGTATTGCTAGCCCCAGGCATTCAAATATCATGAAATTGGCTTAAAAATCATGTTTTAAAAAAAGCCTTTTGTTTCTTTGCAATTTCTTTTTGGTTTTTGAGCTCTTACAGTCCACTGCGGTGCAACCATGAAAGTAGAACCTTGTTGTTTTTTTTTTTAACATGAAAGTAGAGATTTTCATGTGATTGGATCACTCCAGGAGCTGGGACTTCAAGACAAATACAAAATATCACAAGAGTCATGCTAAAACAATGAGAGTTGGCAACCCTGATTTTTGAGAGGAAAGATCCTGTGTGTGTGCTGAATCAGCATTTGTGTGTCTTGTGTGTGGGTTTCTTCCCCCAGTGCACTAAGTGAATCATAGAATCATAGAATATCAGGGTTGGAAGGGACCTCAGGAGGTCATCTAGTCCAACCCCCCTGCTCAAAGCAGGACCAATCCCCAATTAAATCATCCCAGCCAGAGCTTTGTCAAGCCTGACCTTAAAAACTTCTAAGGAAGGAGATTCTACCATCTCCCTAGTGGGGGAGGCCTGTCTGTGTTCTTGGTGTCTCAGTACCTTACAGCAAGCAGAATGCAAACTAGGCAGTAGTGGGTGGTCAGATGAGTCTTCCTGAAATCTCTTCTGTGATGGATGAGGAGCTTCCCCCTGAGAGTGGCTGTGGTGGGCAGGTGATTTACATGAGCTAATACAAACTCTGTAGCAGTCTCTGCAGCATGACTAGTGGGGACCTGACTGGAAATTTGGGGAGCAGCAGCTGAGGGTCAGTTTTAGGTGCTGGTTGCCAGTTCCTTGTTCTGGATATGGGCCTAAGGATCCCAAATAAGGGGCTCCTTCCTGCATCTTTTCTCCTGGTTTGGCCCCAATTTCCATGGATATTGCAGAGAAACACCTTCTGGAAGAGTTTGCTCTATACTCCTTTTCTCAAACTTTCCAGTCCATTCTCCATCCTCTTGGTTCTGGCAGTGGGGTGTGTGTTGCTTCTCTCTTTCTGCGTAGAACCGGGGAGCAATGCAGTACTTCCAGTCCTTTCAAGGTCCTGCAAAAAATTCTGCCTTCCTGACAGAACAACCACTGGTTCAGTGTTCCCCACGTGTTGAGTCTTCCTTTGGCCTCCCTTTGACTAGGCTTGTATGCGGTTCAACCACTAGGAAACCCAGGGACAAAGCGTGTTGAGTATCCATTACAGAAGGAGTTCATCCAAAACCTAACAACTTCCTCTTTCTGGTCTGAACTAACCACCAAATCAGTTTCAGCTCCAGCTGAGGGTTGGACAGGGTGACCCACTTGTTATTTCTTAGTGTAGACAGGGCCCAGGTCTTCAGCCTTGTTCCTCATAAGGCCCCAAGGTGCATGTGGCTGTTCTGTGTTACTGCTTACCTGGTTGTGAGCGGTTTGTGATGTTACTCTTCAGATCTCTGATTATTCTTGCTGACTGTCATGTCAGCTGTACTCCTTGCCTCCCACTTGCGCACAATGGTTGCTTCCTGTCTTAGGGTAAGCTGGCCCTTTAAGAGGGTTGAGGCTCAGTTGCACCTATGCCATACTTTTAGTTTGCCTCCCCAGGTGGAGGAAATGAGCGAAGTCATATGACTAAACTAGGCATGCTGGGGAAATAAGGGGAGCTTGTGATTCAGTCATAGAGGGACTGCAGAGAGAACAGCCCTGGGAGTCAGTGCTGTATAAAAGAGTGTTGGGGGGGCATCTGGGTGGGATGAAAGATTAGGAAGAGGGCAGTGGGTTGGAGGGACAGGCCATTTGACACTCCAGGGGACAGAAAGCCTAGTTCTTTGTGTTAATCATAGAATCATAGAATATCAGGGTTGGAAGGGACCCCAGAAGGTCATCTAGTCCAACCCCCTGCTCGAAGCAGGACCAATTCCCAGTTAAATCATCCCAGCCAGGGCTTTGTCAAGCCTGACCTTAAAAACCTCTAAGGAAGGAGATTCTACCACCTCCCTAGGTAACGCATTCCAGTGTTTCACCACCCTCTTAGTGAAAAAGTTTTTCCTAATATCCAACCTAAACCTCCCCCACTGCAACTTGAGACCATTACTCCTCGTTCTGTCATCTGCTACCATTGAGAACAGTCTAGAGCCATCCTCTTTGGAACCCCCTTTCAGGTAGTTGAAAGCAGCTATCAAATCCCCCCTCATTCTTCTCTTCTGCAGGCTAAACAATCCCAGCTCCCTCAGCCTCTCCTCATAACTCATGTGTTCCAGTCCCCTAATCATTTTTGTTGCCCTTCGCTGGACTCTCTCCAATTTATCCACATCCTTCTTGTAGTGTGGGGCCCAAAACTGGACACAGTACTCCAGATGAGGCCTCACCAATGTCGAATAGAGGGGAACGATCACGTCCCTCGATCTGCTCGCTATGCCCCTACTTATACATCCCAAAATGCCATTGGCCTTCTTGGCAACAAGGGCACACTGCTGACTCATATCCAGCTTCTCGTCCGCTGTCACCCCTAGGTCCTTTTCCGCAGAACTGCTGCCTCGCCATTCGGTCCCTAGTCTGTAGCTGTGCATTGGGTTCTTCCGTCCTAAGTGCAGGACCCTGCACTTATCCTTATTGAACCTCATCAGATTCCTTTTGGCCCAATCTTCCAATTTGTCTAGGTCCTTCTGTATCCTATCCCTCCCCTCCAGCGTATCTACCACTCCTCCCAGTTTAGTATCATCCGCAAATTTGCTGAGAGTGCAATCCACACCATCCTCCAGATCATTTATGAAGATATTGAATAAAACCGGCCCCAGGACCGACCCTTGGGGCACTCCACATGATACCGGCTGCCAACTAGACATGGAGCCATTGATCACTACCCGTTGAGCCCGACAATCTAGCCAGCTTTCTACCCACCTTATAGTGCATTCATCCAGCCCATACTTCCTTAACTTGCTGACAAGAATACTATGGTAGACCGTGTCAAAAGCTTTGCTAAAGTCAAGAAACAATACATCCACTGCTTTCCCTTCATCCACAGAACCAGTAATCTCATCATAAAAGGCGATTAGATTAGTCAGGCATGACCTTCCCTTGGTGAATCCATGCTGGCTGTTCCTGATCACTTTCCTCTCATGCAAGTGCTTCAGGATTGATTCTTTGAGGACCTGCTCCATGATTTTTCCAGGGACTGAGGTGAGGCTGACTGGCCTGTAGTTCCCAGGATCCTCCTCCTTCCCTTTTTTAAAGATTGGCACTACATTAGCCTTTTTCCAGTCATCCGGGACTTCCCCGGTTCGCCACGAGTTTTCAAAGATAATGGCCAATGGCTCTGCAATCACAGCCGCCAATTCCTTCAGCACTCTCGGATGCAACTCGTCCGGCCCCATGGACTTGTGCACGTCCAGCTTTTCTAAATAGTCCCTAACCACCTCTATCTCCACAGAGGGCTGGCCATCTCTTCCGCATTTTGTGATGCCCAGCGCAGCAGTCTGGGAGCTGACCTTGTTAGTGAAAACAGAGGCAAAAAAAGCATTGAGTACATTAGCTTTTTCCACATCCTCTGTCACTAGGTTGCCTCCCTCATTCAGTAAGGGGCCCACACATTCCTTGGCTTTCTTCTTGTTGCCAACATACCTGAAGAAACCCTTCTTGTTACTCTTGACATCTCTGGCTAGCTGCAGCTCCAGGTGCGATTTGGCCGTCCTGATAACATTCCTACATGCCCGAGCAATATTTTTATACTCTTCCCTGGTCATATGTCCAACCTTCCACTTCTTGTAAGCTTCTTTTTTATGTTTAAGATCCGCTAGGATTTCACCATTAAGCCAAGCTGGTCGCCTGCCATATTTACTATTCTTTCGACTCATTGAAAATGAGTGGGAATGCATTGAAAATGCACAGGAATGCACAGGAGTGGGAATGCATTGAAAAGGTGAATATGAGTTTCCCCCATGCTGCTGCCTAGCAAGGAGATGTAATGACCCCTGAGAACGAGGGGAGGATAGAGAGACTGAACAGAGCCCAGGTGGGGCTAGAGCTGAGCCCAGGAGAAGGGCAGGGTTGGAAGGGAAGATAGACCCTTGGGAAGGAAAGGCTGTGCCCAGCTTAATAGCAGGGCAGAAGACTATTTTGGCTTTGTGTTGGTTTGGACTTTGATATCCCAGAAGGGGTGTGGACTTTTTGGGACTTGGCCACGGGGCTAAGTCACCTCAGCAGCCAAACAATGTTGAACACAGAGAGAGCACCATTGGAGATAAGGGGAAACTGAAGCAACGGATGGAGATCGGCTAGGTGTGATGTTACACTCGCCGAGCCTCAGCAGGACTGACCTGTCTTCATTCTCTGACACCTCACAGGAGAATCACCTTCCAGGGGGAAGAGGAAATCTGAGCGAGAGGATGATGAAGATTATGAAGAGTTTTCCAGAAAGAAGCAGAAAGTTCCTGGTAATATGAATAGCTTGTAGTTCCTAGTATCAGAGGGGTAGCTGTGTTAGTCTGGATCTGTAAAAGCAGCAAAGAGTCCTGTGGCAAGAATTGTTTGCTGGAAAATCTACAAATGCAAGAATTTCACAAATAGCCAAAAGGTGTCAAATACATTATTTGTTACTCAGGACTAGAGGTAGGCTATAATTTGTAACCTTGTCTCTCATGTGCTCACTGATAAGTTATTCCAATAAGTAGTTTTTTTATGGTGTTGGCTTGGCTGTGCTATAGCAAAGGCAGAGCTTTTATTATGCTCTCAGCTAGAGCTGTGGAAACGCTGAAATGCAGTGCTCTTTTCAGTCTTAATGTACAGCACCATATTCAGGAAAGTAATCTCCCTAAAACAGGGGCTGAATTTGAAGTATAAGAAATGTCTTAGTCACATCCCTGAATCGAGCAAATAGAATTAAAATATTACTACATTAGTTGCTTTCTTTTCAAAGATTAGTTCACTGTACTGTACTTGGGGCTCTCCTTGGAAAGAGTCTAGAAGCTTCTGCTGGCACAGGATGTAGCATCTGTCCTTGAGTGAGGTGAACTTCTCCTGTCAGAGGAGTTTGACAGCAGTTGCCTGCTGCTTGCCCTTGGGTACAGTTCAAAATGTTGGTTATGATTTGTGAAGCATTGAATGGCCTTAGTATTAGTTCCCTGAAAGGAATGGAGGAAGGGATTGATCAGGAAAGAAAGGTATGTCGTGGCGATCAAAACATATAGGGTTAAAGTGAGAATTGCCAAAAGTCAGGCTGAGTTAGACCTTGAAAGGAAATTAAAACAAGCAGTACAAAATTCTTTAGACCTATAAATAAAAGAGAACAAAAAGACAAGAAATGGAGCCACTATGGAAGGAGGAAAGATTAAGAATAATCTAGGTATGACCCAAAAAGCTAAACCTTTGCCTCAGTGTTCAGTAAGGATGAAAATGTAGCACATGGGAATAAAGGCAGGATGGCTAGTGGAAGGGAGTTTATAGAAATGGAAATGACCACATCCAAGGTGGAAACAAAGAGTTAAATCAGGGGATCAGATAATCTCCATCCCTAAATACTGAGTGACTTGGGACATGAAATTGCAAGTCCAGTAGCAAGGATTTTTAATCTAGCACAGTGGTTCTCAAACTTTTGTACTGGTGACCGCTTTCACATAGCAAGCCTCTGAGTGACTCACACACTCACACACACACACACCTCTAGACCTGTTAGTCTGACGTCTGTGGTCTGCAAAGCTTTACAACAAATTTTGAAGGAAAGAATAATTAAGGACATGGAGGTAAATGGAAAAGGGGATGAAATGCAACATGGGTTTACAAAGGTAGATCATCCTAGACTAACGTGATATCTTTCTTTGATATGATGACTGAGTTCTTTGGCTCGACTGCATTTACTTTGTCTGTCTATCTGGACTTCAGTAAGGAATTTTACGTAA
Organism: Lepidochelys olivacea; assembly: GCF_965140295.1. NCBI lineage: Eukaryota > Metazoa > Chordata > Testudines > Cheloniidae > Lepidochelys > Lepidochelys olivacea. Next base: position 217,663 of record NC_140413.1, read on the forward strand.
GAAGGAGAATATGGGAATTGATATGGGAATTGTAAGGTGAGGAAGGAAATGTCTAAAAGGGATAGGTCAATGGGTTGTGCTGAAAAGAGAACTGTTCGGCTGGAGGAGGTAACTAATGGAGTTCTTCGAGGATCTGTCTTCAGAACAGTCTCTTTTGCTTATTTTCATTAATTACCTTAGGTCAAAAAGTAGGTGTATGTTAATGACATTTGCCGATGACACAAAGTTGGGAAGCATTGTCAGTACACAGGAGGGTTGGAATATTACACAAGAAGAATGGGGTGACCTTGAGGACTAGAAAAATAGAAATGGGATGAAATTTAATAGTAAAAAGTGATAAAAATTTCTGTGAAAAGCGGGAACTCTTAATTTGGAAACAAAGGAGCAGAAAGACCTGGGTGTATATATAGATCACAAAATGACCACAAGCCACCAGTGTTCACGCAGCCATGAAGCAAGATATTTCCAGAAGAGATAGGAAAGTATTCATACTTTTGTACAATGCACTGGTAATACCTCCTCTGGAATAATGTGTACAATTCTGGTCACCCATTTTCAAGAAAGATCAGTTGAAACTGGAACAGGTGCAGAGAAAGGCTACTAGGATGATCAGGTGCATGGAGAACCTATCTGACTAGAGCAGATGAGAAAAGATTAGCTTGTTTAGCCTAGCAAAACGAAGGCTGAGAGGGGATATTATTGCACTCTGTAAATACATGAAAAGGGTAAATACCAGGGAGGATAAATGTTGGCACAAGAACAAATGGATATAAACTAACCATTTTTAAATTTGGGGAGGATATTTAGAAGATTTCTGACCATCAGAGGAGTGAGGTTCTGAAGCAGCCTCCTAATAGGATGTTTTCCCCACTACTCCTAACTAGTTTTACAATGGAGTTTGGTAAGTTTCTGAACAGGATTATATCATGGGTTTCCTGCTATAGCAGGGAACTGGACTTGATGATCCAGGAGGTCCCTTCCAGTTTTATGTTCCTTTCATGCTTCTCTCCCCACATCCTATTATAGTGGTAGTAGTCTCCTGGGCTGCTCTTTCTGTGTGTTCCTGTTGCTTATTCTCTGGGATATGTGGTGTAGGATTCAGAGAAGAATCCCCACCTATGGAACCTGCGTCCTATGGGGCACGCTAGAGCCCCAGTTGCATGAACTTCAGGGTGTCCTGTAGATCACATACTCTCTTGACTACGCCTTTTACGTCTCCATTATTTGTGCAGTAGGGTTTTATAGTATTTATTTCTTGAGCCATATTTAACTAGCTTTGGATGCTGAGCTAATGGACTCCATTTTAAAATCAGTAAGTAAACTTCAGTCCTCTGCAGAGAGAACTTGACCCTTGCAGTCCTTGCCTGCCAAGCCAGCAGCTTGAATAGGGCCCCTGCCCCATGAGCTCCACTCTCTGTCTAATGAGGGTGTCAAGGTTCCTTCCCCACTCTGAATTCTAGGGTACAGATGTGGGGACCTGCATGAAAACCTCCTAAGCTTATTTTTACCAGCTTAGGTTAAAACTTCCCCAAGGTACAAACTATTTTCCTTTTGCCCTTGGACTTTATTACTGCCACCACCAAGCGTCTAACAGATATATAACCGGGAAAGAGCCCGCTTAGAAACTTCTTTCCCCCCCCGAATCCTCCCCAAGCCCTACACCCCCTTTCCTGGGGAAGGCTTGATAAAAATCCTCACCAATTTGCATAGGTGAACACAGGCCCAAACCCTTGGATCTTGAGAACAATGAAAAAGCAATCAGGTTCTTAAAAGAAGAATTTTAATAAAAGAAAAAGTAAAAGAATCACCTCTGTAAAATCAGGATGGTAAATACCTTACAGGATAATTAGATTCAAAACATAGAGAATTCCTCTAGGCAAAACCTTAAGTTACAAAAAGACACAAAAACAGGAATATCTATTCCATTCAGCACAGCTATTTTATCAGCCATTTAAACAAAACAGAATCTAATGCATATCTAGCTAGATTACTTACTAAGTTCTAAGATTCCATTCCTGTTCTGTTCCCAGCAAAAGCATCACACAGACAGAGAGAGCCTTTGTTTCCCCCCCTTCTCCAGCTTTGAAAGTACCTTGTCTCCTCATTGGTCATTTTGGTCAGGTGCCAGCGAGGTTATCCTAGCTTCTTAACCCTTTACAAGTGAAAGGGTTTTTCCTCTGGCCAGGAGGGATTTTAAAGTGTTTACCCTTCCCTTTATGTTTATGACTGAGGGTTTGCAGAGTTAGGTTTCACAGATTTTCTCATTATTTACATTAGCAAGGAAAAAGCAACGAGCTGGGGTGCAACAAAATCCCAAATCCAAAGGGCGTTATATGCGAAAAGAGCCACCAACGTATGCAGCAGGTAAGAGAGACGAGCAGTGTTTAGGTAAGAGGTGAATGTAGTTCTGTGTGGTAATGTTTTTCTATGACCTCAGTCACTTTGCTTTTGGCAAAGGAGTGTGAATACCATCGTCGTTTGGACCCGATGACATTGTAGGAATACCTAATGGTGGTGGTTGCAGCATGTTGCTCTTTACCACTTTCTGTCATTTAAACCTATTCTATGATAACATTCCCTTTCTAAGGCATGGAAATTTAGACTTTGTACTGGCAGTGCATGTACAATGGTGCCTGGGGAGGGAATCACTTCTTGAATTGTGCAGAAATACATCAAGCTGGTTTCAGCCTAGACAACAGCAAAATATTCATATTTCTTTCACTCAGCAGAATGAAGGCATTACTACAAGTCACCCCATGCCATAGCCTGATAGCCAGAGGCTCAAGCAACCCCTTCTGTAACCATACAGTAACACCCTTGTTCTAGAATGTTGGACCATATAACGTTCAGCCTTTGTTATAATCAGCTGAGTGACCAGTGGAGTGTCAACTACACCCACTCAACTCCCAGCTCCTATTCAGAAGGACTTATGATTAAGAACATAAGAATGGCCATACTGGGTCAGACCAGTGGTCCATCTAATGGTCTGATTCTCATCAGCCTCCCCCCTGTCTCAAGAGGACACCTTTTAGAGTTACAGATAAGGAGGAACTGTATTGGAGCACATTGCTGTAAGGATTCCAGTTCTGGCTTTCATTCTCTGAAACCATTTTCAGGCCAGAGAATCCTTGGAGCTGAAACTTCTCCTGCTAATTCTCAGAAAGGGGCCAAGAGGCCACACCTGTCCGTACGCTTTTTTTTGCCTGTTGTGTGGCATGGTCTTCTAGAGCAATTTCATGTTTGCGTGAAGTAGCAAAGCCATTTATTAATGTACAGTGAAATCACATAGAAATCCTCATTCCTTCAGCCCCCTTCCTAGTTTCCAGTGTAAATGATCTGGGGAGGGTGAGGAGATCACACAACATTCAGATTTAGTTAGTAGAATGGGGAATTTGTTCCCCAGCAATGCAATCAAACCATTAACTTAAAGAAAAGCACTTCTGCCAAAGCTAGAGAAAACCTAAGTTGTGTTTCATTTTGTTCTTGATTTTCCTCCTCTTCTTCCTCCATTCCTGTGATCTGACAGGCAGTGTGGAGGAACAGTGGTACCTGGAGATCCTAAATAAGGGCAGAGTTACCTGTCCAACATGCAGAGCTGTTGTCAGGAAGACTGTAGAGGGGCTGAAGAAACATATGGCCAATTGCAGACAGGTGAGAGAGACAGACTAGCACCATCTCCCATTCCTTTATTCCCCAGCTTAATGACCACAGTACCTGCCAGCAGGTACACAACCTTCAGACCATTAAGAACCACATAATTTCCTTCTATCGTGTTAATGTGAGAGGTATCCATTTGCCTGTCTATAAATCAGTGTAGTCAGCTGCTCCTTCCTCTGTGTTACTTGTGGTTTTAGGAAAGTGGGCAGAGACCTATCCATTCTCTTTTTCTTACCCTGTTTCTTTCTCTAGTCTTTATACCCCTCTAAAGTCTGTTCATTGACTTCCAAATGCATGGTGGTTTTTTTTTCTCAGTGTGCAGTTATCTGACCCACACAAGGTTTTCTTCCCTGCCTGCTGCCCCATTTCTCCTAAACAGTCACCCAATATCTGAGGTTTGTGTTAATGCAGTCTGCATTCTTGTTTTACTTGTAGGAAATGTTCACATGTCATCACTGTGGAAAACAGCTCAGGTCTTTGGCAGGAATGAAATACCACATCATGGCAGATCACAACAACCTGGTAACGTTGATATTGTACGTCTAGCAGAAGCCCTGACCTTCCAGGCCAGAGAGCCCTTTGTTGCTCCTTTGATGCACAAAGAGACTGAAAGGTGGTGGTTTTGTCAAACATTTTCTACCTTTAAAAATTCAGGTCTTATCTAACCAGTTTTTCCTGAAAGACTGAATACCTGGAAAACTAGTAGCATTATGATGTCAGAAATGCTAGGCAAGTGACAGCTGATAAAGATGAGAGGGCCTTTCTATTTCGGGTGTGTATTTGTTATTAAAATTTATCAAATACTCTGTTTAAAAAAAAAAAGTCAGAAGAAATGATCTGATTATTAATTAAGACACTCTAATTCTCACCCCTTCGCTAAAGGGCTGGGAGGTTTTGTAAAATACAGATCAGAGTCATCCAGCAATAACGGAGCAGACTAGTTGAGATCCTGACATTTTCAAAGTAAAAAGCAAGCAGTAAACACCTTTCAGTCCTCCTTTATCCTGCATAAAGATACACAAAGGGCATAATCCATTTTCCCCCTTTAGTCACCTTTAAGAAGCCTGTGTCTCTAGTTCTGGCAGTGAAGAGTGAGACCCTTTGGGAGATGTCACTCAGAAGAGTGGGAGAGAGCGTTCCTAGGCTTGGTGAATTTATCACTCGTTGTTTATATCGTGTTTATCACCACAGTATCTAATAGAATAAATAACTGATGTAGGGCTGTCCTTCTGTGCTGCAGAGTTTGCCAACAAAACTGTCATTTGTGTTACTGCTGTTCCGAACCCTGAGGACAGCAGTGAAACAAGTGGGAATTGTATCACTTTCATGCTGCTACTGCTTGAGAAGCTCTGAGCAGCAGCTGAGACAGCAGGAGTTATTCACAAGGAAGGAGGGGATACAATGGAAGAAAAGGGAGGGGGGATTGCAGGCATGCAGAGTAGCAGAGGCCTGCCCTGCCCCTTAACTCACAGGATGGGAACAGCAGAAAGAGAATGCTCCTCCTCTCTGGAGGGCAGAGGGAGCTGGGCAACTTGAAATGTATCCAATACCTGGGAGTCAGAGGCTGATATGAATATTGGCACCCCAACCAGAGTCCAGGGATAGCACCCTTCTAAGGTTCTCCTATATCCTCCTCTTCCCAGCATCTGTAGGTTGGCTGGGCTTTTCATCAGGGTGGGGGCCTTTAGTTGGATGTTAAAATGATCACCTGTGAAATAGTTATCACCCCACTGGGATGAATGGAACAGTTCATTTCTCTCAAAGCTATTCAGTTGTCCGCAGACTTAAGCAGAGATCGCATCATCAGATACATTCAGGTTACTTTTGGAATGTTTCCTACACAGCCATAGATTTAGAAAGTGCTTAGATTACGGAGCTGGATTATGGAGCAGATTCCCAGAATGTAGAATTACAGAATGCTGAGAGCCCTATGCTCACCTTTTTTCTCTCTGCTTTGCTTTTAGCCAGTTGTGAAGGAGGGAGGTGAATTAGATGAGCAGTGTGAACGAGACCGCCTCCGGAAGGTGCTGAAGCGAATGGGAAAGCTAAAGTGTATGAGGGAGGTGAGCTGCAGTATCTTGTGTCCCAAAAGAAGCAGCAGTCTTTGCCAGAGTTTAGAGTACTGCATGATGTCTGCTGGACACACTTACAAGAGCCAGTCAGTGGGACCTGTGCCAAAGCTCTGGTTATGGTTTTAAGACAATGGGCCTCTTCAGAAGAACCTCATGCTGTTAGGTAACCAGGTAGACAGCACAATGGCAGAAGGGATTAAAATTGACAAATGTAAGGTGACGTACGTTTAGAAGGAATGATTTAAATGATCTGCACTCGCTGAACTATTGTAACCTCCTACCTAGGGATATGATGGGTTCTGGTGGGCTGTAGCTCAACCCAAATTATAGGGCTTGATGTAGGTATTTCTGCATGAACATCTCTGGCATATTTTGTGCAGGTCAGACTACATGATCATTATGATTCCTTCTGGCCTTAAATTCTATTAATCTATTGAAAACTTAAGATGTAGAGGTAATTGTGAAAAGAACAGACATCTGCTTAATGTGCAGCAGTGATCAAAAGAGCGAGTAAAATACTTAGGAAGTACTATGGCTTGGATAAACTTTGGCTACAGCTCCATTCTCAGTGAGCAGGTGTGTACTTCACCACAAATTGCCTAGCCCACCTCTACAATCTGAAAGAGGTCAATAACTGAATGAGCAATGTAGACCTACAGCCCCTCTTGCCTCTGTAGGTGATCTGGCTGGGTAGGGGCTGAGATAAATTGGCAAGAGACAACGTACACAAGCTTTCCGCACAGGATTTCCAACTATCCACAATGACTCCAAGAGCTCTTTCTTGAGTGGTAAAAGCTAATTTAGTCCCCATCATTTTACATGTGTAGTTGGGATTATGTTTTCCAATGTGCATTACTTTGCATTTATCGACATTGAATTTCATCTGCCATCCAAAGGAATTCACCATCCAAAGAGGAATTAAGGACTCAGGCCAGATTCTGTGCTGTCCCTCTTGTGTGAGAGCGTGGCATAGGGCTGTTCTGAGAGCTGAATGCCAGTGGGGGGGAACTCCTTTACACAAGTGGTAATCCACAAAGGGATGTAATGGTGTAAATAGGCTATAACAACAGGCAGAATCTGATCATGAGGCTGCTTCATTTGGAAGAGTACAAGGAGGTATGAGAGGTATTTAGAGCAATGGATTGTGTTGATGGGGCTGACCATGTTTCATCCTGCCCTATCAAACAGAATGTAACGCTGACAGACCCTGGTCGTCGACAGGCAGGATCGAACCTGGGACCTCTGGAGCTTAGTGCATGAGCCTCTACTGCATGAGCTAAAAGCCATATAGCTGTTAGATAAGGCTGTAGAGCAGACTCATTAATCTCTCTAAGTGGCCTAAGTGCCACTAGATGGGACAGAGCACCACACCCAGGAGGTGTGGGGGTTACACTGTAAAATGAAAATTTCAAATGGACAAAAGTAAATGTGTGTTTATGTAGCATGCAACTACTCCGTGGAGCTCACTGGTAGGGGATATTGAAGCAAGCCACTGACTGGTCTAATGTGGGTGTTCTGTATTTATTGTGTAGAATGCCTCTAGTCCCCAAGCACTTCATTTTGGCAGCTGTACTTCATTGCTGTGATCACTTCCCAGTTCTCCACAGTGCCATAAATATTGGTATCTCTTCATGTGGTCACTGCCATTGGAGGTTTTCTTGCCCCTTTGAACATCTGTAATGTTCTGCAGCTGCCAAGTAGTTACCTAGCTCCGTAGCTTTAAAAGGGTGGCATCTGCAGTGAGGCAAAGAGGGAAAACAATGACCAATGGGCTCCTTCATATAGCCATGAATGTTTTCCCCAGGAGAGTATTACACAGTGATGTGAATTGTGGGGGTTTTATGATATCCTGTGCAACATCTGAGGCTGGCAGCTGCTAGGGAGCGATCAGCCCAACCTGGATGGACCATTAGCTTCTTCAGATTCTGTAGGGTTATTTCTGTTCTTTGCCAGCCAGGGATGGGGTCTGCCATGTGTGCCAGAGCTCTGGCTCCATACTCTTCTCTTCTGCACTGACAGGGGTGTACAGGCAGCTTCACCAGCATAATGGGATACCTGTACCATATGAAAAAGTGTGGGAAGGAGGCCTCCGAGTTGGAGAAAATGGCCATGAAATGTCGTCACTGTGGGAAAGCATACAAGTCAAAGGCAGGGCTTGTTTATCACCTTAGGTCTGAGCATGGGCCGGTAAGTATGAGTTGCCATTGCTGTCGGAAAAAGGAGCTATGTGTGGTGACCTCTCTCTTTCTCCAAACCACTCTTCCATTTGCCCACTTTGGACAATTGATTCTGATCTCCCTGGGCCCACTGTACACTGGAGAGCCTAGTCCCATCTGTTTCATGCTTCACGGTGTTGTAGGGGCAGGCAGCCTCCTCCTGCCTCTCAAGTAGAATCCTCCTTCCTGATCCCTTTTCATCTGGGAGGGGAACCTGCAATACTCCCCTTGTGATTGAGACTTCTGCTGCTCTGCAGCTAGGACAGAGCTTGATACATAAGTAGTCTGGATGGCAGCAAACCCTTCCCCAGCTCCCCTCACCCTCCTCCATGGGGGTATGGTGCTGGCATGTTTGATGTCCTGTGAGAGCTGCTTGTTGCTCTTTTTTTTTTCTCCAGATTTGAGATCCATCTCTGGGACAGGACAGGAACCAGAATGCATGTTGTTCCTGCAGTGTTCAATAGAAATGGGGGTGAGGTGTATCAGCCCATCCAAGGCACATATCTCTGGTTTCTTTCTGAGCCCAGGTGCTCTCAAGCTTTGTGTCATGTCTGGGCAGAGAGCTCTCTTCCCACAGCTGCCCTGATACACGGATCTCACAGTCTTTTCCTGCCTCCAGGGTACTCTTGTGCCTGAGTTTTTTGAGGGGAAGTAACTGGGATAGGGCATTTTGGCCTGGTCTGAAGGACCTTGATGGATCATTCAAGTGTGGCCTAAGTGGGATCTGATGAATAGAGCTCACCCTATTGGCCTTTCCTTGCAGGTCACTTTCCTCCATGAAGAAGGGAGGCCTGAGAGTCTGAAGGAAATGACCCTGGAGCCCAGTAGTGCAGGCAGAGTCCAGAGAAAATCTGCTAAGGTGGCAGTCTATTACCTTCACGAGCTAGCTAATGAAGAGCTGGCCAAGGAGTGGCCTAAGAAGAAGGTTCTACAGGACCTTGTCCCAGATGATCGGAAGGTATAAGGCTTTGGGTGGGGACTGTTCTCGCAAAAAGTCTTGCACAGTAGAAGAATCCTGCACTGGCGCCTAGGAGATGGCACTTTATAGTGCTTTCTGGTTCCAGGCAATGGGCCAATAGTAACTGATTGGGTGCGGAAAGAGCTGATTTATGATACTATATAAAATAGGGTATACCTGGCTAGGCAGTAGTACTGCTGAAAAGGATTTGGGGATTATAGTGGCTCACAGATTGAACATGAGTCATCAGTGTGATGCACTTGCAAAAAATGCAGATATTCTTAGAAGACTCCTATTACTACATCCATGTAAAACATGGGAGGTAACTATTCTTTGAGTAGTTGCAGACATGTATTCCAAAAAAGTGTGTGTATGCCTAGTGCACTGAAATCAGAGAATATTGCCTAGCAGTACACTTGGAGTGATACTCACACGCTTCCCTCATAGCCCCTGCCATGGCTATATAAGGGAGGTACTTCTCTGATCCCTATAATTTCCTTCTCACTGCCCAGAGCTAGTCGGAGCGCTCAGTGTGGCGTTTCTTCACATTGATTTTCATGCCTCAGTCTTCTGAGATTTAGTTGTAAATAATTATAGTAGTTTGTTAGCCAGTAGTACCTTAGTTAGAATAGTGAGTTAGATTAAATAGCTTGGTTTTTTGGTGGAATGCCTTCATCAGGATTCAAGCACTATCTGTCGTGTGGGGTGGCTATTCCTAATAGCGATTCCTCGCACATAGTGTTTATTGTGGTTGGGAGACGTGCTTCGTCTGCAAGTCTTCAAGAAAAGAACGCAGGTGTCAAGGGACTTGACACTCAAGCAGCACCTGATGGGGCAGGCCAAGAGGCCTGCATCAGCACCAGAAATAGTATCCGCTCCTCAGACGTCATCGGAGCCACAACGAGCTGATGTTCCTTGTCCGGACTCTGAGGAAGAGGGATTGTTGACTGTTACTCAGGCCCACTGAGAAAAAGGACCAATAAAACAGACTGTAGTCACTCTAGATTTTGGGGAGCATCATCTTCCTTTGCCAGAATCCGTGCACACTGGCACCATGACTCTTCAGGTATGTGTGGTGGAACTGGGCCTTCTGCCTGTCCTCTGGTACCAGGCAACATCAACTTGAGGCTGTATCATTGACTCTGGCATTATCCGTTGAGTCCAGTAGTGACGGCATTGACGTTAACAGTGTTCATGCCTCTGGCATACCAGGCAGTATCAGATCTGCTATGCCTTTTGGTTCTTGATTCTCCAGTTATCTAGGAACATTCAGCTGCTGCGACTTCCTCAGTAATGACCCCACCATCGGGGTTAATTACACAGGTGTCCCAGACACCAGCACTACATATGGCTTTGAGTACAGTTGAGGCTGGCGCCTTCACCGGTGCCAAGGGGTTCATTGGCAGAGCAGGTTTCAGAGTAACAGCTGTGTTAGTCTGTATTCGCAAAAAGAAAAGGAGAAAGGGAGTACTTGTGGCACCTTAGAGACTAACCAATTTATTTGAGCATGAGCTTTCGTGAGCTACGGCTCACTTCACTGGCAGAGCAGTCAGCTTCGGCACCAACGGCGATCCTCATGCAAACCATGTCATGAGGATCGGTACTGACCCCAGCATCAATGCCTTGTTTGGCGTCGGTACCAAGAGAGGGTGTATTGCCTCTACCAGTCTTCAGAGCACCAACTTATGTACCGGTATCAGGACTGATGTTACCGCCATGTTGGACCTCCGAGGAGGCTGGATGGTGGCTTGCCCCTTGGGGGTTGCTCACCCCTTAACTCTGGATAATTCTGGGTATTCATCTAGGTCAAGCTCAAGGTCGTCGTCCTCCCTACTTCTTTGTCTTTCAAATGCCAGTGTAGAGACAGCCCAGACCTCCTGCTGATACTGACCAGGACTTTTTCCCTGCTGCAGAGAAAGGGACTCTCGGCCCCCCGTTTACTGGCCACTGATTCCTTGCCCATCTCCATCGTGGAGTCCAGGGGACGTTCTTGTTCCTTAAGGTCCCGATCTTCAACCCACTCCAGGGCAAGATCACCCAACAAATCCATGGCATCACCTCCCCGGCCACCTACATAAGAACAGCCAGACTGGGTCACATTAAAGGTCCATCTAGCTCAGTATCCTGTCTTCCGACAGTGGTCAGTGCCAGCTGCCCAGGTGCAAATTTAGGTGGAGGATGACCCCTCGGAACCTGCGCAGCCTCAGACACATGCACAGGGTCTGGTACTGCACTGAAAGGCCAGTGAACCTCCTTTCTTCGTCGTCATCATCACCGGATGACACCTGAGTACCATATGCTTCCTTTCCAGTACCTGAGGACTTCTGGGCACATCAGGAGCTCCTGAGACAATTGGCTTCAGCCTTGGGTATATCAGACTGAATTGGTGCAGGAAAACACTCACAAGTTAGTGGACATTCTTCTGTCCTCAATCCCAGGGGGAGTAGCTCACCCTATTAGCAAAGCACTGTTGCAACCTGCCATGACCTTGTGGAACACCCGTTGACGTCTATGGCAAAGCATATGGGCAAGTGTTATGTCCCTATGCAGGGATTCAAGTATTTTATTCACATCCTGCTCCTAACTTGCTTGTTGTGACAGCAGCCAATGAGAGGTTGCATCAAGAAAGGTACAAGTCCATGCACCAGGACAGAGGTAAAGAGGTTTGGTCTCATGGGCGGAAAGATTTATTCAACTTCCTCCTTAAAAATGTAAATTGCAAACCAGCAGGCACTGCTATCCAAATATAATTTTATGAACTGGAACTCTGTAGCCAAGTTCACAGACAAATTGCCAAATCCTTTCGAGAGGAGTTCAAGGCATTTGTTGCGGAGGGCCATCTGGTTGTTAAGACATGTGTTCTATTGGTCCTGGACATAGCTGTTATGGCTACTAAAGTTATTTGCTTCTGTGGTCACAATAAGAAGAGCACCGTGGTTGCAGAATTCAGGAATAGCACCAGAGGCTTCCACGCTCTGTTGGATATATCTTCTGATGGTCAATGTATAGTCTAAGACAAAATGGTTGAGACTTTATGTTCATTTAATAATTCGCAAGCAACTCTGTACTCTCAGGCCTAGTTCTTAGCACCCTGCAAAATCACTTGGCTGCAATCTCAGCTTTCTATCCTCCCATCCAAGGAAAGTCAATATTCTCAGACCCTATGACGATGTTTTTTAAAGGTATTGTTCGCCTTTTTCCACCAGTGAAGGAAACTGTGCCATTGTGGGAACTTAATATGGTGGTGGCAGCACTCCATCATTTGAGCTGATAACGTGCTCATTGGCTCTCCTCTTCCGGAAGAGACCTTCTTTATGACTATAACATCCTCAAGAAAAGTTAGCAATACACAAGCTTTAATGGCAGATCCTCCAGACACTCAATTCTCAAGGACAAGGTGTCTTTAAGATCACACTCAAAATTTTTGTCCAAAGTAGTATCTCTTTCACCTTAATTGGGTTATTTTCTTACCTATATTTTTTCCCAAACCATGTTCAAGAGTGAAGGAGCAACATGTACCTACCTTAGAGATCAGATGGTGCTTATCATTCTATTTAGAAAGGGCTAAGCCACTTTGTACATTATTTCGACTCTGTGCTGAGCAGATGACAGGATAACTGGTCTCCGCTCAGACTTTTTCCAAGTAGATAACTGCCTGTATTACCTTGGCTTATGGAGTTCCTCAGATGATGCCAGCGTAGTCATTACAGTCTTATCCAATAGGAGCTCAAGTGACATCAATTGCATTTCTTAGCAAGGTCTCCATATTGGATATTTGCAGGGCTGCAACAAGGTCTTCTAGTCATACTTTTGTTAGACATTATGCTATCATCCTGGCATCAAGAGCTGATGCAAACTTTGATAAGACCGTTCTGCAGTCACTGTTTAAATAGAATCCAAGCCCCACCTCCTGCTGAAACTGCTTGTGAATCACCTGAGAGGAATTTGCCTGCATCCTTGAAGAAGACTGTTACTTATCTGTGTGGTAACTGTTCTTTGAGATGTGGATGCAGACTTGTATTTTACAACCCACCGTCTGAATCTGAGTCTGCAGCTGTGGTTTCAGGGCAAAGGAACTGAGGGGAGAGGGAGGGGTCAGCGTGCTGCCACTCTTATATAACCATAGGGGGGTTATGACAGTGCATGAGTTCCACCACATGGCAAAATTCTCCAACGTTGGTGCGCTGGGCACCTGCATACTTGATTGGAATACATATCTCCACCCATATCTTGAAGAACAACAGTCGTGGGACAGATAAGTAACAATCTTTTCTGATCTGCTTGTGAGGCCTCAGCTGGAATATGTCCAGTCTTGGGCACCACATTTTAAGAAAAATTTGGACATATTGGAGAGATCCCAGAGATGAACAAACAAAAACAAAAAAAGAGGGTTAGAAAACTTGATTTGTGAAGAAAGGTTGAAAAAATTGGACATGTTTAGTTTTGAGAACCCTACCCTTAGTTTGGTGCCCCTGTTTAATAGGATCTTCAGTCTAGTAGAGAAAGGTATGACATGATCCAAAGGCTGGGAGTTGATTTTTAACTACGAGAGTGAGTAACCACCGGAACAGTTTACCAAGGGTCGTGGTCGATTCTCCATCACTGACCATTTTTTCAGTCAAGATTGGATGTTTTTCTGAAAGATCTGCTCTAGGAATCATTTTGGAGAAGTTCTATGGCCTGTGTTACACAGGAGGTCAAACTAGATGATCATAGTGGTCACTTCTGGCCTTAGAATCTATGAATATAGCTGGGGGGCAGGAGGACAACATGAAAACAATCTTTAAATATGTAAAAAGATTGTATAAAGAGAGTGATGATCAGTTGTTCCCCATGTCCACTGAAGGTAGGACAAGAAGAAATCAGCTTAGTTTGCAGCAAGGGAGTTTCAGGTTAGATATGAGGAAAAACTTTCTAACTCGAAGAATAGTTAAGCACTGAAACAGGTTACCTAGGGAGGTTGTAGAATGCCCACCCTTGGGGGTTTTTAGGAACAGGTTAAACAAACACCTGTCCCGGATGGTCAAGGTACTTGGTCCTGTCTCAGCACAGGCGAATGGACTAGATGACTTCTTAAGATCCCTTTCAGGTCTACATTTGTGTGATTCTGTGAGGGAGAGGGGCCCAGGTCCTACTCTTTTATGTAACTGAGGGTGGGAGGAATCACTCCAGTGTGAGTTTGGGGGAGGTTTTGGATACCAGGAGTGAGGTGGGGTGGGGGCTTAGCTAAGCTTGTGAAGAGTCACTCAGTGTGCTGGGGAAGGTTATTCACTGAGTTTCACTGTTGGATTGGGAGGGAAGTTTACTACAAGGGAAGTGTCTACTGTGGGAAAACAGCTGTAACACTTCAGAGGAGCATGCCTGATCCCGTGTGTAGCCATCCTGCCATCTAACTTCAGATTTTGTCTCTATTCTTCTGTCTCAGCTGAAATACACCCGGCCTGGACTGCCCACATTTAGTCAGGATGTGTTGTGCAAGTGGAAATCGGAGATAAAGATGTACCGAAGGGTCCACTGTCCAAACCAGGTAACCAACCCCAAGTCCTAAAGCACTAAAGAGACCAAGTCCGAGGATCTTAGAAAAATAATTACAGGTTTCACAGTAACAGCCGTGTTAGTCTGTATTCGCGAAAAGAAAAGGAGTACTTGTGGCACCTTAGAGACTAACCAATTTATTTGAGCATAAGTTTTGGATACAATTAACTTAGGCTTGAATAGAGACTGGGAGTGGCTAAGTCATTATGCAAGGTAATCTATTTCCCCTTGTTTTTTCCTAACCCCCCCCTCGCCCCCGCCCCCCCTCCCCCAGACGTTCTCGATAAACCCTGGATTTGTGCTGGAAATGGCCCAACTTGATTATCATGCACATTGTAAGGAGAGTGATCACTTTAGATAAGCTATTGCCAGCAGGAGAGTGGGGTGGGGGAGGTATTTTTTCATGCTTTGTGTGTATAAAAGATCTTTCCACAGTATGCATCCGATGAAGTGAGCTGTAGCTCACAAAAGCTTATGCTCAAATAAATTGGTTAGTCTCTAAGGTGCCACAAGTACTCCTTTTCTTTTTAGAAAAATAATTGAGTCTGGCCAGGCTGTGCAGCAATGAGCTGAGAGACTTCCACAAGGCCAAAATCAAGGTTCATCTCTGTGTCGAGGAATCAAACACTACTTGCTCTCAGGGTGAATACCTGTCAGTTTCTCACTGAGGTTCTGGATGTGCCTGGGCAACATTTAGGTTGCTTCTTAAGAGATGATCCTGTGGTGTTATGGCTAGAAAAATCCAGTGGGGAACTATTGGGTCCATTGATGGACACTGTTAATGTCTCTCCAAAGGTGAGTAAGAGCTGAGTGGGCATTAGTCCATTGCCAAGGAACCATCACTTAATGTTGAGAATCTTGCAAACTCCACCTGGACTTTCCAGAGCGAGGCTATTGAGGGGTTAGAGAAGCCTCTCTGCCTGCAGGCAGAGCCCTGGTATTGTCTAGATCTTTGTTGGCTGGGCTTTAGGTCTGGGTTTAGTGTGGACACTGCACTGGTCTCTCTGGTTAGTGATGGGTGAAGGCCAGATGTCCATGCTGATTCTGTTCAGTATGACAGCATCCTACAATATTATCATACCCATGGCTGCCTGGACTGTGGGACTCCTCATAGAAGAGACATGTCTCTACTTCCCTGTCAGAGATCTTTGGGGAAGTATTGGGAAATGCTCATCCATGCCCAAGGACTCCAGTGAGGAATCCTGGAGAGTTGTATTCCCAGCCTTCCTGTATCTGAGGCCACTTGGAGGGTTAGAGATGCAGTTTGGATATGGTGTCATCATTATGTTGACAGCATACAACTCTGTCTTTTCATTGGATCAAGACCATACATCCCTGCTTTCCCAGTGTCTGTCTGAGGTAGGGGCTTAAATGACAGTGAGCTGGCTGAGTTTCATGACAAATAAGAAACAGGTGATACTGCATGGGGGAATTACTAAAGCATATGTGGTTGTGTGGGGGAGCTGTCCTATAGTATGAGGCTTTTCCCACATTTGTCATGAGGTTCGCAGCCTACAGGGACTGCTGAAGTGCCAGCAGTTTTAGAACAAATTGATCACCAGGACCAGATGGTATTCACTCAAGATTTCTGAAGGAACTTAAATATGAAATTGCAGAACTACTAACTGTGGTATGTAACCATCACTTAAATCAGCAATTACAGTCCGGTAAGCCTAACTTCAGTACCAGGCAAATTGGTTGAAACGATTAGGGAACAGAATTATCAGACACACAGATGAACATGATATTCAGGAAAGTGATCAGGAACAGCCAGCATGGATTCACCAAGGGAAGGTCATGCCTGACTAATCTAATTGCCTTTTATGATGAGATTACTGGTTCTGTGGATGAAGGGAAAGCAGTGGATGTATTGTTTCTTGACTTTAGCAAAGCTTTTGACACGGTCTCCCACAGTATTCTTGTCAGCAAGTTAAGGAAGTATGGGCTGGATGAATGCACTATAAGGTGGGTAGAAAGCTGGCTAGATTGTCGGGCTCAACGGGTAGTGATCAATGGCTCCATATCTAGTTGGCAGCCGGTATCAAGTGGAGTACCCCAAGGGTCGGTCCTGGGGCCGGTTTTGTTCAATATCTTCATAAATGATCTGGAGGATGGTGTGGATTGCACTCTCAGCAAATTTGCGGATGATACTAAACTGGGAGGAGTGGTAGATACGCTGGAGGGGAGGGATAGGATACAGAAAGACCTAGACAAATTGGAGGATTGGGCCAAAAGAAATCTGATGAGGTTCAATAAGGATAAGTGCAGGGTCCTGCACTTAGGACGGAAGAACCCAATGATCAGCTACAGACTAGGGACCGAATGGCTAGGCAGCAGTTCTGCGGAAAAGGACCTAGGGGTGACAGTGGACGAGAAGCTGGATATGAGTCAGCAGTGTGCCCTTTTTGCCAAGAAGGCCAATGGCATTTTGGGATGTATAAGTAGGGGCATAGCGAGCAGATCGAGGGACGTGATCGTTCCCCTCTATTCGACATTGGTGAGGCCTCATCTGGAGTACTGTGTCCAGTTTTGGGCCCCACACTTCAAGAAGGATGTGGATAAATTGGAGAGAGTCCAGTGAAGGGCAACAAAAATGATTAGGGGACTGGAACACATGAGTTATGAGGAGAGGCTGAGGGAGCTGGGATTGTTTAGCCTGCAGAAGAGAAGAATGAGGGGGGATTTGATAGCTGCTTTCAACTACCTGAAAGGGGGTTCCAAAGAGGATGGCTCTAGACTGTTCTCAATGGTAGCAGATGACAGAACGAGGAGTAATGGTCTCAAGTTTCAGTGGGGAAGGTTTAGATTGGATATTAGGAAAAACTTTTTCACTAAGAGGGTGGTGAAACACTGGAATGCGTTACCTAGGGAGGTGGTAGAATCTCCTTCCTTAGAGGTTTTTAAGGTCAGGCTTGACAAAGCCCTGGCTGGGATGATTTAACTGGGAATTGGTCCTGCTTTGAGCAGGGGGTTGGACTAGATGACCTTCTGGGGTCCCTTCCAACCCTGATATTCTATGTTGGGGAAGAGCCAACACTGCTTTTGTAAATGGAAATCATAAGAACATAATAATGGCTTTATTGGGTCAGACCAAAGGTCCGTTCAGCCCAGTATCCTGTCTACCGACTGTGGCCAATGCCAGGTGCCCCAGAGGGGATGAACCTAACAGGTAATGATCAAGTGATCTCTCTCCTGCCATCCATCTCCACCCTCTGACTGACAGAGGCTAGGGACACCATTCCTTACCCATCCTGGCTAATAGCCATTAATGGACTTAACCTCCATGAATTATCTAGTTCTCTTTTAAACCCTGTTATAGTCCTAGTCTTCACAACCTCGTCAGGTAAGGAGTTCCACAGGTTGACTGTGCGCTGAGTGAAGAACTTCCTTTTATTTGTTTTAAACCTGCTGCCCATTAATTTCATTTGGTGGCCCCTAGTTCTTATATTATGGGAACAAGTAAATAACTTTTCCTTATTCACTTTCTCCACACCACTTATGATGATATATACCTCTATCATATCCCCCCTTACCCCATGACTGCTTAGTGAGGCATGATAAGAGAGAAGGTCCTCTCATGGATCAGTAACTGGTTAAAAGGTAGGAAACAAGGGATAGGAATAAAGGGTCAGTTTTCACAGTGAAGAGAGGTAAATAGCAAGGTACCCCAAGGATCTGTCCTGGGACCAGTGCTGTTTAACATATTCATAAATGATCTGGAAAAATGCATAAACAGTGAGGTGGTAAAGTTTGCAGACACGATAGAATTACTCAAGATAGCGAAGTCCAGTGCTGATTGTGAAGAGTTTACAAAAAGATCTCACAAAACTGAGTGACTGGGTAAGAAAATGTCAGATGAAATTCAGTGTTGATAAATGCAAAGTAATGCACATTAGATAATATAATCCCAACTATACATACAAAAGAATGGGGTCTAAATTAGCTGTTACCACTCAAGAAAGATCTTGGAGTTGTCATGGATAGTTCTTTGAAAACATCCACCCAATGCACAGCAGCAGTCAAAAAAGCTAATAGAATGTTAGGACCCATTAGGGAAGGGATTTATAATTAAACAGACATGGTACACCTTCACCTTGAACACTGCATGCAGTTCTGGTCACCCATCTCAAAAAAGATATATTAAAATTGGAAAAAGTACAGAGAAAGGCAACAAACATGATGAGGGGTATGGAACAGCTTCCATATGATGTGAAATTAATAAGACTGGGACTATGCAGCTTGGAAAAGAGATGACTAAGCAGGTAGAGGATAGAGGTCTACAAAATCCTGAATGGTGTGGAGAAAGTGATGAGGGAAGTGTGTTACGAATTATACCTGGTAGGTCATGCACACAAATGCTGCGAATTATACCTGGTAGGTCACGCACAGTTCGAATCTAGGCTGAGGCACATAAACAAAGTCCACAACTGCAGAGTTCCCAAAAAAACACCAAGTTTATTACGCTCGAGCGTGGTGCCCCCCTGCTAGCCAGGAGGGGACCCCGAATACAGATTATACAAAGGTTATATACCTCTTAGCAAAGCATGTTGCCCTCGTGCATCGGAAACCTTAGCCAATAAACAAACCCTTTTCTTATTGTGGAAGTATAACATTGTATAACTATAACATTGTATAAGGGGACGTGCTGGATACATTGTATATGAGAGGGCATGCCAAAACATGTTACAAAGTATCTGAGGGAGCACACGTAGGGACAGTTAGCTTTTGAATGGAGAAGCAATTAAGATAGAGCCAGCACGTCTAAGAAGCAGGCATCAGAATGGAAGGTGTGAAGGGCAATTAGTTAACTGGAAGCTGTTAAAGGAGATTGTTAAGGGTGGCAGGTAATTGAAGATACGTGACCGGTCTCAGGGATCTCGAAGGGTGGTGACTAAAATCTTTTTCTTCTTTTGTCTGTAACTCCTCTGTAACTTGTTCTCCAAAAACTGTATAAATTAAGAGACACAAGCCCCACTCGGGGGGCTCACTTCTAAATGTATTAGCAGAGCAGCTTTGCTAATAAAACAGAGTGGTCTGATAAATTGTGAGTCTGAGTCAAACTTTGACAATTTGGAGGTCCCACTAAGATTTCAAATGGACTCAATTTGTGTCTCTGGGATGGGGATGACCGAATTTCCATAAGGGCCAGTGGTAAAGCAGCTGGCCAGTTTAACCCTGTGGAACTACAGATTTTTGCCAGCTTATTTTTAAGCACACCATTTCGCCTTTCAACTGCCCCTGCACTCTGTGGATGTTAAGGGCAGTGCAACAGGTGGGTGACATGTAATACCTGGTTTAGATGTTGAACAATTTTTCCAGTAAAATGTGTTCCCCGGTCACTAGACAAAGTGGCAGGAATTCCCTTGGTAGGGATAATGTGGTTTAACAGACATTTTGCAACGGACAGTGAATCAGCTTTGCGACAGGGAAAGGCTTCAATCCAACCCGAAAACAGACATATTATAACTAAAATGAATTCATATTTCTGACACTTTGGCATTTGTACAAAATCAAGTTGCCAGTGTAGGAAAGGTGCTTGAGGCAAACCCCGGAACCCTTGTGTTACTTTTACAGATTTGCCTACATTGTGGCTTTGACAAGTAACACAAGCGGCACAGTGGCAGGTTGCAAAGGAGCCGAAATGGGGAGCCCACCACCCCGCCTTACTCATAGCAGAGACCATCCCCTCCTTGCCGACATGCGAAACACCATGTAGCAGGGCAGCTAGAGATGGGTAGAGTGAGAGGGGGGCTACAAAGGTACTGGTGGGCGATCGCCAAAGGGAATCAGAATGCAAAGAGCAACCCAAAGCACTCCAGGAGTCTTTCTCTGTTTCTGGGGCAGAATCCTGGAGCTGAGCGAGATGAGACAGGGATGGTGGTGTTACAGAGACAGAGAGGGGACCAAGAAACGCTTCCGGTGAAGGTTTTATAGTGGCGGCATGTTTTGCAGGAGCATCAGCAAGTGCATTACCTTTTGCCACCTCGATTTCTGCCGCTGAGGGGCCAGTACACTTAATAATTGCCAAGGCAGACGGTAGTAAAACTGCATACAGGAGGGTGGCAATGTAGGGGCCATTCTTGATAGGGGTACCAGCAGAGGTAAGAAAACCTCGAGCCTGCCAGAGGGTGCCAAAGTCATGCACAACCCAAAGGCATACCGAGAATCAGTAAAAAATAGTGGCAGAGAGCTCCTCGGCTAGAAAGCAGGCACGGGTTAGAGCAATCAGTTCAGCCACCTGGGCAGAGGTCACAGAGGATAAGGGCGCAGCTTCTATGGTCTCCGAGAGAGAGACCACAGAGTACCCTGCAAGAAGGTGGCCTTGGTCATTTCTATAACAGGACCCATCAGTGAATAATACCAGGTCAGAGTTAGGGAGAGGTACATCTGAAAGGTCGGGGCGCGGGACAGTGATAGCGGAGACAGTTGCAGGGCAGTCATGGGGTTCACCATCACTAGGTAAAGGAAGGAGGGTAGCAGGGTTTAACCGGGAGCAGCGCTTAATAGTGATATGTGAGGCTGAAAGCAGCAAAAGTTCATACCTAGTCAGGCGAGCAGAGGAGAGGTGAGTAGTGTTGCGTTGCAGAAGGAGAGTTTCCACAGAATGGGAACCATGAGAGTGAGAGGAGAGCGGAGGACAAGGGACTCGGACATCTCGACCAGGCGCGCTGCAGCAGCTACAGCGCGTAGGCAAGGGGGTAAACCCTGGGCTACAGGGTCCAAGGTTGCAGAAAAATAAGCCACCGGGCGATTTCTGTCACCGTGCTCCTGAGTAAGAACCCCGAGGGCACAAGCAGATTGTTCGTGACAGAAAAGGGTAAAAGGCTTGTCATAGTTAGGTAACCCTAAGGCAGGAGCAGAGGCTAAATTCTGCTTAAGGGAGATGAAAGCAGCATTTGCTTCAAGTGGCCATGGCATGGGGTTAGGTACAGAGGATCGAGTGAGTTCTTGGAGTGGTTTAGCCAGAGAAGCATATTGTGGAATCCATTGCCTATAGAACCCTGTCATGCCTAAGAATTTTCTCACCTGGCGTGGAGAGCAAGGCTGGGGAAAGCTAAGGATGGCTTGTACCCGGGCTGGAGAGAGTGTATGGGAGCCCTGGGAGAGAAGGAAGCCTAGGTATGTGACAGAGGTTTGGCAGAGCTGCAATTTTGTGCGAGAAGCCTTATGACCCTTGTTCACTAAAGCTGTGAGAAGTGTTAGTGAATCAGTTTCTGAGGCAGACAGAGAGGGGGAGCACAGGAGTAAGTCGTCCACATATTGGATCAGTGTGGATCCTGATGGGAAAACCAGATCAGCGAGATCCCTGGCTAGGGCTTGAGAAAAATAGGATGGACTCTCTGTATACCCCTGGGGAAGGGTAGTCCATGCATATTGCTGACCCTTGTAGGAGAAGGCAAAGAGATACTGGGATTCAGAGTGAACTGGGACAGAGAAGAAAGCAGAGCACAAATCTACAACAGTAAAGTGGGTTGCATTTGGGGGAATAGATGCTAGTATTGTAGCAGGGTTAGGAACCACTGGAAAAGAAGGTATGACAATACAGTTAATAGCTCGAAGGTCTTGAACAAATCGCCACGATTTGCCATCAGCCTTTTGAACTGGGAGGATAGGGGTGTTACAGGGGCTGGAACAAGGGACAATAATTCCTTGTTCTTTTAATGCAGATATAACTGGAGCAATCCCAACCTCTGCCTCAGGATTCAAAGGATACTGAGACAGGCGAGGCAGAGGTTTGGAATTGTCTACAGTAATCCGAACTGGGTCAGTATTTAATCGGCCCACTTCAGATGGGTGAGATGGCCATAGGGAGGAAGGAACCTGAGAGATTAGGTGCTCTAGGGACGGAGTTAAGGGACAGCAAGGGACCGGAGTGGAGAGGGAAGTTTCAGACAGCAGGGAGGCTACAGAATCACATAAGGAAGACTGAGGGATTTGCAGATAGACACCATCTAGGGAGCAGTAAATAGAACAGCCAAGTTTGCATAGCAAGTCCCGTCCCAGAAGGTTTGCAGGGGTGGAATCAGAGAGGAGGAATGCATGCTCCTCAGAGAGGGGACCGACCTGAACAGACAAAGGTTTTGAGAGGGGAAAAGAGGTAGGGATCCCTGTAATGCCAACAGCAGACACAGATTTTCCAGATCGGGAAACCTCAGGCAAGTCAGTGATGCGGATTGTAGAAAGAGAAGCTCCAGTATCAACAAGGAAAGGGAGAGAGAGATCATTTACAGTCAGGACACATTCTCCAATAGGGGACAGAGGTAATAAGGGAGCTAAAACTTTGTGAGGTTCCCCAGTATCCCGTCATTGTTGGGGTGAAAAATAGGGTTGGGGATCAGCTGGAGGAACCAGTGGGGGGTTCACTTGATTTCCCATACAATTATTAGGTCGTCTTGGACACTCTTTTTTCCAGTGTCCAGGCTGTTTACAGTAGTTACAAACCCCAGTTAATCCAGCCCCCTGCCCCCTTCCGCAACCCCGTCCCTGTCCCCGGTGTGGTCTGCTTAGTCCTGAATAATGCTGTATCTGCAGAGCCATTAACTTTTGGGAGGACTGTTCCTCCTTTCCTTTTAAAGTGCGGTGGCAATGCTCTGCTACTGCCAGCAATTTGTCCATGGTTTCAGTCTCCCATCCCACACTTATTCGTTTTAACATGCTGCCTGTGGCAGGGAGAAGACCATCAACAAATGCATGTGCCAAGGCCCCCTACCCATTTACATTGGGCTCTTTTATTCCTGAATGTTGTAGGAAAATATCAGTTAGCCGGGACCTATAGTCGCCTAGGCTTTCTCCTTGCCCTTGCTTACAGCAACGTATTGCTGTCCAGTTTGTTTTAGGAGACCACACTTTGGGAATGGCTTGATGCAGGTGCTTCCAAAGAGCCATACACTGGTCTCTGTATGCCGAATCTGGGCCAGTACTTTTTATGGTTGAGTGGCGTGCCTCAGCTGGCCAGTCTGCGGCAGCCAACTGTTTTTCATAATAACTGGCAGGAGCTAACAATTTACACAGTTGGAGGAGATCTGTCTCAGAGGGTTCATAGGTTTCACAGATTAACAGAAACTCCTCAGCAAATTTGACAGTTTTCCTGTGGTTTGGGAAAACTTTTAACTATAGATAAAAGTTCCGTACGAGTCCAGGGTTTATAATCCCATATGGACTCACTTTCTCCCATCTTAAGGACTCGTAAGGGTGCCACAACAGTTTGATCAGAATCTCTCATTAACCTCCCATCAGGCTCTCTTTTCCAAGAAGAGATGTCAAGAGAATCTTTGCAGTCTGCTTTGGATTTCTTCTTCATAATATTTTGCAGAGCTGCGAGGCCAAAGAGGGTATCTTCTTCACTTTCATTATCTGTAGTCACTGAAGATTTTTCCTTTTCTGATTTCTTATTTGCGCAGGAGTATGGTGGGGGTCAGGTTTGATCCGGATCATTGCACAGGACTGGGCAAAGGGGAGCGCTCGGACTAGTGGTAGGAGAGACTGCATCCAATTGAACTGTTAGTTTTTTGATAGAATTTTTAAGAGAGGTGAGTTTTGACTCAGTCCATCTACGATTTGCCTCTTCCCACCACTGCATGAAGCAGTCTACTTCTCCTCTCTCCAATTTGGTTTTTGGGAGGACGACTTTGCTTTTTAAAGCGTCCACTCGATCCTTGTCCCAAGAACCTAACAGTGGACACTGTAATTTGGGGTTCTCTAGAGCTAATTTGGACCATTTTTCAAGAAACCTACAAGAGTCCGGACCCCTCCTAAAATACATAAAATAAGCTGGAGTTCCCTTAGGGAACTGTTCTACCTTAGACTTCTGATTACCCATCCAGGAGGACTTCACACAGCACTCACACAAGAAGGAAATTCGGGCTCAGCAGAGTGGTACCCGGTGCAACACACAGAAAGGAGCCCACAGGCTACTGCCTCAACTGCCCTTGCTTTCACACCAGGGGTTATACCCAACGCGTGGTGTGGCTGCAGCTGTGCAGATTCCACTTATTCAGACCATGGGGACGGGGATCCCTTGGTCAGCCAGTCTCTGGACAGAGATGGCTCCCAGATTCACACACACACCATGGGGAAGACGGATAGACAACAAAGACAAGACAGTCCTCAAACCGGTTAAAGCACAAAAATAATAATTACCTGAGACGTCTGATTCCAGAAGCTGGATCCAAGGACCCCTACCCGAACAGAGTGGGAACCAACCAGTTCAATGGCGTAGACTGCGCTGCTGCTGTGTACTTTTCTGTCTTGTGGAGGATCGCTTGGACTAAGCGTCCAGGCGCCGGCTGCCACGATCGTCCTGCAAGGCAGTCAGGGATCACACAGCCTCAGTGAAGCCGCTTGCCATCTCGGTGGAACAAGGTGTGAAGGGCAATTAGTTAACTGGAAGCTGTTAAAGGAGATTGTTAAGGGTGGCAGGTAATTGAAGATACATGACTGGTCTCAGGGATCTTGAAGGGTGGTGACTAAAATCTTTTTCTTCTTTTGTCTGTAACTTCTCTGTAACTTGTTCTCCAAAAACTGTATAAATTAAGAGACACAAGCCCCACTCGGGGGGCTCACTTCTAAATGTATTAGCAGAGCAGCTTTGCTAATAAAACAGAGTGGTCTGATAAATTGTGAGTCTGAGTCAAACTTTGACATTATCTACCACCTATCCCTGCTTGGTGCATTCCTCGTGCTAAACTAGTATGTTAATTACACAGCATGGTCCTAAAGCAATACATCAGTAACTTTTATTATCAGGATGGGAGGCCTCACATCAAAGGCCAGGAGATAGGGAGTTAGGGACAGACAAAGAACAGACACCAGGAGTCAAGGCAGGCTGGAGACAAGAAGGAGGATTTTCACAGGAATGCAGTATCTAAGGAACACTCCTCCTGGTGCATGATGTGCTTGCTTTTAGACAATGGTGGGCCCCAAACCAAAATGGAGTCACATGTGCTAACTTTTCCTTAACAAGTGTTATTTATCCCATCACATAACACACGTGTCAAGCTGTCTTGCAATGGCTCAAGAGCATGGGTACCAACCTCAGGGCAGACTGTTAAGAAACAGGACACAAACCCCAAATTGGTTGAGAGTTCTATATTTAGATTTCACCAACCAATTATCAAGTGTATACTTCTTAAGAGCGATAACAGCCTCACAATGGAGTCTCAGACAGTCCCATTGGGTACTTCCATCTGTCTTGCCACCCAGGTAAGCTTACCTTTGTGATAGATGGTCCCTTACATCAAAGATAACAGCAGTGTTCAGGTTTCAGAGTAGCAGCCATGTTAGTCTGTATCCGCAAAAAAAAAAAAAAGAGAGACTAACTTGTGGCACTTTAGAGACTAACAAATTTATTAGTGCATAAGCTTTCATGAGCTACAGCTCACTTCATCGGATGCATACAGTGGAAAATATAGTGCGGAGATTTTATATACACAGAGAACATGAAACAATGGATGTTACCATACAGACTGTAACAAGAATGGTCAGGAAAGGTGAGCTGTTACCAGCAGGACAGCGTGGGCGGGACCTTTTGTAGTGATAATCAAGGTGGGCCATTTCCAGCAGTTGACAAGAACGGTATGGGGGGAAATAGTTTTACTTTGTGTAATGACCCATCCACTCCCAGTCTTTATTCAAGCCTAAATTAATTGTATCCAGTTTGCAAATTAATTCTAATTCAGCAGTCTCTCGTTGGAGTCTGTTTTTTGTAGTTTTTTTTGTTGAAGAATTGCCACTTTTAGGTCTGTAATTGAGTGACCAAAGAGATTGAAGTGTTCTCCGACTGGTTTTTGAATGTTATAATTCTTGATGTTTGATTTGTGTCCATTTATTCTTTTACGTAGAGACTGTCCAGTTTGGCCAATGTACATGGCAGAGTGGCATTGCGGGCACATGATGGCATATATCACATTGGTAGATGTGCAGGTGAACGAGCCTCTGATAGTGTGGCTGATGTGATTAGGCCCTATGATGGCGTCCCCTGAATAGATATGTGGACACAGTTGGCAATGGGCTTCGTTGCAAGGATAGGTTCCTGGGTTAGTGTTTTTGTTGTGGTGTGTGGTTGCTGGTGAGTATTTGCTTCAGGTTGGGGGGCTGTCTGTAAGCAAGAACTGGCCTGTCTCCAAAGATCTGTGAGAGTGATGGGTCATCCTTCAGGATAGGTTGTAGATCCTTGATGATGCATTGGAGAGGTTTTAGTTGGGGGCTGAAGGTGATGGCTAGTGGCGTTCTGTTTTCTTCTTTGTTGGGCCTGTCCTGTAGTAGGTAACTTCTGGGTACTCTTCTGGTTCTGTCAATCTGTTTCTTCACTTCAGCAGGTGGGTATTGTAGTTGTAAGAACGCTTGATAGAGATCTTTTAGGTGTTTGCCTCTCTCTGATGCAAATGCTTGTATCGTAGAGCTTGGCTGTAGAAATGGATCGTGTGGTGTGGTCTGGATGAAAGCTGGAGGCATGTAGGTAGGCATAGCGGTCAGTAGGTTTCTGGTATAGGGTGGTGTTTATGTGACCATCGCTTATTAGCACCGTAGTGTCCAGGAAGCAGATCTCTTGTGTGGACTGGACCAGGCTGAGGTTGATGGTGGGATGGAAATTGTTGAAATCGTGGTGGAATTCCTCAAGGGCTTCTTTTCCATGGGTCTAGATGATGAAGATGTCATCAGTGTAGCACAAGTAGAGTAAGGGCATTAGGGGACAGGAACTGAGGAAGCGTTGTTCTAAGTCAGCCATAAAAATGTTGGCATACTGTGGGGCCATGCAGGTACCCATAGCAGTGCTGCTGATCTGAAGGTATACATTGTCCCCAAATGTCAAATAGTTATGGGTGAGGACAAAGTCACAAAGTTAAGCCACCAGGTTTGCCGGGACATTATCGGGGATACTGTTCCTGACTGCTTGTAGTCCATCTTTGTGCGGAATGTTGGTGTAGAGGGCTTCTACATCCATAGTGGCCAGGATGGTGTTTTCAGGAAGGTCATCAATGGATTGTAGTTTCCTCAGGAAGTCAGTGGTGTCTCGAAGGTAGCTGGGAGTGCTGGTAGCGTAGGGCCTGAGGAGGGAGTCTACATAGCCGGACAATCCTGCTGTCAGGGTGCCAATGCCTGAGATGATGGGGTGTCCAGGATTTCCAAGTTTATGGATCTTGGGTAGCAGATAGAATACCCCTGGTCGGGGTTCCAGGGGTGTGTCCGTGCGGATTTGTTCTTCTGCTTTTTCAGGGAGTTTCTTGAGCAGATGCTGTAGTTTCTTTTGGTAACCCTCAGTGGGATCAGAAGGTAATGGCTTGTAGAAAGTGGTGTTGGAGAGCTGCCAAGCAGCCTCTTGTTCATATTACGACCTATTCATGGTGACAACAGCATCTCCTCTGTCAGCCTTTTTGATTATGATGTCAGAGTTGTTTCTGAGGTTGTGGGTGGCATTGTGTTCTGCACGGCTGAGGTTATGGGGCAAGTGATGTTGCTTTTCCACAATTTCAGCCTGTGCATGTCGGCAGAAGCACTCTGTGTAGAAGTCCAGTCTGTTGTTTCGACCTTCCGGAGGAGTGCACCCAGAATCCTTCTTTTTGTAGTGTTGGTAGGAAGGTCTCTGTGGGTTAGTATGTTGTTCAGAGGTGTGTTGGAAATATTCCTTGAGTTGGAGACGTCGAAAATAGGATTCTAGGTCACCACAGAACTGTATCATGTTCGTGGGGGTGGAGGGGCAAAAGGGGAGTCCCCGAGATAGGCCTGGACTGGAGCCCAGAATCTAGGATCCTTCCACTGTGCAGGGCCCTAGAGCCTGGGCTCCAGCCCAAACCCAAAAGTCTACACTGCAGTGAAACAGCCCCACAGCCCGAGTCAGCTGGCATGTGACAGCCGTGGGTGTCAGGCTATGTCTACGCAGCAATTAATGTCCTTTATGGCTAACCCAGGCTAAGAACTGGGAATCATTTTCATATGTTTCGTAATCCTTTCTACTTGTGGTATGTCTACACAGCAATGTAAGCCTTGGGTTAGTGGGATTTGAGTCAGCTGACCCGTGTTAGGAACTTTGGGCTTGAGCGTCTACACTGCATTTTAACCCCAGGTTAAGGATTTTCTGACCCATGCTTGAGCCTAGGACTCCGGTGTCCACACTGCTGTGCACAGATCCGAGTCAAAGTAACCCTGTCCCCGTGTGAACACTCTAGCCCTACGAAAGTGGTATACTGTGGGAAAACTCTGCTGCCCACCCTGTTTCCTAACTGGGACAATACCATTGATGGGACTCAGGTGCCCCAAAGAGCACATGATACATAAACTGCATAGTTAGGTCCTTTGATTGCTGTCTCAGTAGAATGACGGAAGTTTGAGAAAAGGAGTACTTGTGGCACCTTAGAGACTAACCAATTTATTTGAGCACAAGCTTTCGTGAGCTACAGCTCACTTCATCGGATGCATACTATGGAAAAGCAGCATCACTTGCCCCATAACCTCAGCCATGCGGAACACAATGCCATCCACAGCCTCAGAAACAACTCTGATATGATAATCAAAAAGGCTGACAAAGGAGGTGCTGTTGTCATCATGAATAGGTCGGAATATGAACAAGAGGCTGCTCGGCAGCTCTCCAACACCACTTTCTACAAGCCATTACCCTCTGATCCCACTGAGAAATGGCTTGTAGAAAGTGGTGTTGGAGAGCTGCCGAGCAGCCTCTTGTTCATATTCCGACCTAGTCATCATGACAACAGCACCTCCTTTGTCAGCCTTTTTGATTATGATGTCAGAGTTGTTTCTGAGGCTGTGGATGACATTGTGTTCCGCACGGCTGAGATTATGGGGCAAGTGATGCTGCTTTTCCACAATTTCAGCCCGTGCATGTCGGCGGAAGCGCTCTATGTAGAAGTCCAGTCTGCTGTTTTGACCTTCAGGGAGGAGTCCACCTAGAATCCTTCTTTTCGTAGTGTTGGTAGGGAGGTCTCTGTGGATTAGTATGTTGTTCAGAGGTATGTTGGAAATATTCCTTGAGTCGGAGACGTCGAAAATAGGATTCTAGGTCACCACAGAACTGTATCATGTTCGTGGGGGTGGAGGGGCAGAAGGAGAGGCCCCGAGATAGGACAGCTGCTTCTGCTGAGCTGAGAGTATAGTTGGATAGGTTAACAATATTGCTGGGTGGGTTGAGGGAACCATTGCTGTGGCCCCTTGTGGCATGTAGTAGTTTAGAAAGTTTAGTGTCCTTTTTCTTTTGTAGAGCAGCAAAGTGTGTGTTGTAAATGGCTTGTCTAGTTTTAGTAAAGTCCAGCCACGAGGAAGTTTGTGTGGAAGGTTGGTTTTTTATGAGAGTATCCATTTTTGAGAGCTCATTCTTAATCTTTCCCTGTTTGCTGTAGAGGATGTTGATCAGGTGGTTCCGCAGTTTCTTTGAGAGCGTGTGGCACAAGCTGTCAGCATAGTCTGTGTGGTATGTAGATTGTAATGAATTTTTTACGTTCAGTCCTTTTGGTACGATGTCCATCTGTTTGCATTTGGAAAGGAAGATGATGTCTGTCTGTATCTGTACAAGTTTTTTCATGCAGTTGATAGATTTCCAGTCCATACGGCTAAATGCAGTGCCTTGCATAATGACAGGTTTCAGAGTAACAGCCATGTTAGTCTGTATTTGCAAAAAGAAAAGGAGTACTTCTGGCACCTTAGAGACTAACCAATTTATTTGAGCATAAGGTTTTGTGACCTAGAGCTCACTTCATCGGATGCATACTGTGGAAAAGCAGCATCCACTTGCCTCATAACCTCAGCCATGCGGAACACAATGCCATCCACAGCCTCAGAAACAACTCTGACATCATAATCAAAAAGGCTGACAGAGAAGGTGCTGTTGTCATCATGAATATGAACAAGAGGCTGCTCGGCAGCTCTCCAACACCACTTTCTACAAGCCATTACCCTCTGATCCCACTGAGAGTTACCAAAAGAAACTACAGCATTTGCTCAAGAAACTCCCTAAAAAAGCACAAGATCAAATCCGCACAAACACACCCCTGGAACACCTGGGATATTCTATCTACTACCCAAGACCATAAACCTGGAAATCCTGGACGCCCCATCATCTCAGGCATTGGCACCCTGACAGCAGGATCGTCTGGCTATGTAGACTCCCTCCTCAGGCCCTACGCTACCAACACTCCCAGCTACCTTCGAGACACCACTGACTTCCTGAGGAAACTACAATCCATTGGTGATCTTCCTGAAAACACCATCCTGGCCGCTATGGATGTAGACGCCCTCTACACCAACATTCCACACAAAGATGGACTACAAGCCGTCAGAAACAGTATCCCCGATAATGTCACGGCTAACCTGGTGGCTGAACTTTGTGACTTTGTCCTTACCCATAACTATTTGACATTTGGGGACAATGTATACCTTCAGATCAGCGGCACTGCTATGGGTACCTGCATGGCCCCACAGTATGCCAACATTTTTATGGCTGACTTAGAACAATGCTTCCTCAGCTCTCGTCCCCTAACGCCACTACTCTACTTGTGCTATATTGATGACATCTTCATCATCCGGACCCATGGAAATTCCACCACGATTTCAACAATTTCCATCCCACCATCAACCTCAGCCTGGTCCAGTCCACACAAGAGATCCACTTCCTGGACACTACAGTGCTAATGAATGATGGTCACATAAACACCACCCTATACCGGAAACCTACTGACCGCTATTCCTACCTACATGCCTCCAGCTTTCACCCTGACCACACCACACGATCCATCGTCTACAGCCAAGCTCTGCGATACAATCGCAATTGCTCCAACCCCTCAGACAGAAACAAACACCTACAAGATCTCTATCAAGCATTCTTACAACTACAGTACCCACCTGCGGAAGTGAAGAAACAGATTGATAGAGCCAGAAGAGTTCCCAGAAGTCACCTACTACAGGACAGGCCTAACAAAGAAATAACAGAACGCCACTAGCCATCACCTTCAGCCCCCAACTAAAACCCCTCCAACGCATTATTAAGGATCTACAACCTATCCTGAAGGATGATCCAACACTCTCACAAATCTTGGGAGACAGGCCAGTCCTTGCCTACAGACAGCCCCCCAACCTGAAGCAAATACTCACCAGCAACCACATACCACAACAAAAACACTAACCCAGGAACCTATCCTTGCAACAAAGCCCGTTGCCAACTGTGTCCACATATCTATTCAGGGGACGCCATCATAGGGCCTAATCACATCAGCCACACTATCAGAGGCTCGTTCACCTGCACATCCACCAATGTGATATATGCCATCATGTGCCCGCAATGCCACTCTGCCATGTATATTGGTCAAACTGAACAGTCTCTACGTAAAAGAATAAATGGACACAAATCAGATGTCAAGAATTATAACATTCATAAACCAGTCGGAGAACACTTCCATCTCTCTGGTCACTCAATTACAGACATGAAAGTTGCGATATTACAACAAAAAAACTTCAAATCCAGACTCCAACGAGAAACTGTTGAATTGGAATTCATTTGCAAATTGGATACAATTAACTTAGGCTTGAATAGAGACTGGGAGTGGCTAAGTCATTATGCAAGGTAACCTATTTCCCCTTGTTTTTTCCTATGCCCCCCCCCTTCCTCAGAC
The DNA here is from genome assembly GCF_965140295.1 of Lepidochelys olivacea. NCBI lineage: Eukaryota > Metazoa > Chordata > Testudines > Cheloniidae > Lepidochelys > Lepidochelys olivacea. The sequence goes on from NC_140413.1 coordinate 249,716, forward strand.
GTTCTTGTTAAACCCTGGATTTGTGCTGGAAGTGGCCCACCTTGATTATCATACACATTGTAAGGAGAGTGATCACTTTAGATAAGCTATTACCAGCAGGAGAGTGGGGTGTGGGGAGGTATTTTTTCATGCTTTGTGTGTATAAAAAGTCTTCTACACTTTCCACAGTATGCATCCGATGAAGTGAGCTGTAGCTCACGAAAGCTTATGCTCGAATAAATTGGTTAGTCTCTAAGGTACCACAAGTACTCCTTTTCTTTTTGCGAATACAGACTAACACGGCCGTTACTGAAACCGGAAGTTTGAGAAGGGTTTATACTGAACTTACACAGCACCACTCCGGTTTGGCCCAGCCACTCCTCCATCATGATGGGGAGGCTGCCAGGTCAGATTTGAGCCTCTGCTCTTCCAAGGGGTTAGAGTAATCCAAAAGGAAAAGTGAAAATACCGCCCCAGTCCATGAGAGGGGCCATGTCCCCACAGCCTCATGCAGGGCAAAGACCAGTAGTCTTAGGAGGAAAGTCTGGGCTCCTTATCCCTTGTGTGTCCATACAAACCAAGTCTGAGTCCCAGAATGCTGGAAATAAAAGTAAGGAAAAACTGATCTCTCTGTTTCTTTAGTGGGCCCAGGATGCTCTCGAAGTTTCACCAGCAGATAGACCTTGTTTCCTGGGGCTGAGGAGTTCAGCGCTAGCTCTTTGCTCCTGAAAGCCACCCACAGGCTGTGCCTGAGCCAGTAGTCTCCCTTTTAAGGACCCACCGTTCTCTAGGACTGACAGGCCTAACAGGTGCAACAGGTTGGGATTGTTTGAACCCAGAGGAACTCTTTAACTCCTCCTCGAATGGGATGGGGCTGCCCCACCACAACCCTGTCTCTGCAATGGACCTTGCTGTGGTTTTTTTAGGGCTCTATCATCAACATGCCTTGGAGTATTATAATGTTCTGCATGTGTGGTTACCCTCAGAAATGGCAGAGGGCCCAGTGCAGCAGCCACTGCTCCAGCAGCATTTTCCACATGAAGCATGTTGCCCCCTGTGCTCCATATTCTGCACTGGCTTCCCTGTGAGCACAATTCAAGGTGTTGTGATTGGTGTTCAAAGCACTACGGGGTCTAGTCATAGAGGTGCCCCTTTCCCAATGACAGCTGGGTCCATTGAGGTCAGCTGCAGTACTTTCCCCATCTGTGAGTGTGGAGGATGAGTCCTAGACTCTGGTAATTACCCTCACCCGTTTCTCTGATAGAGCCCAGGTTTGTGGACCTTCAGGGCATGATGCAAACCCTATCAGTTCACTCAGGAGTTTAGTAGAATGGGCATCTCTATCAGCAGCTCATTGCTGGCTAGAGTCTCTTTATTTTGTCTGAGATTTGCACACTTGCCCAGAGGTGAGAATTTATTTCATTTACTGGAGTCTTAAACAAATCTATGTGCAGAGGGCTCTCTTCTCCCCATTCCTGTCATGTCTGGTCTTATAAAACTGTATATCCTTTTTTTGCTTTCTCCCTTCAAGGATGGATCATTCCAGAAGAAAAAGCATTTCTGTGCATGGGAACTGATTTCTCAACTGTCTTGCTGACAGCTGTTGCCCTTCTCTCATTTCAGGGCTGTGAGTCTGTATATGGCAGTGTCTCAGGACTCAAATCTCACCTTGGCACCTGCACCTTGGTTTGTACCATTTCTATACAATCTCTTTCATATGTGCACTCCCACAGGTATTGTTCCCCAGATACCTGCATATCAGAGTCATTGGCCTGCTGGATCCTTGTCTGTCAATGTTCTTTAGAATCATAGAATATCAGGGTTGGAAGGGACCTCAGGAGGTCATCTAGTCCAACCCCCTGTTCAAAGCAGGACCAATTCCCAACTAAATTATCCCAGCCAGGGCTTTGTCAAGCCTGACCTTAAAAACCTCTAAGGAACGAGATTCCACCACCTCCCTAGGTAACCCATTCCAGTGCTTCACCACCCTCCTAGTGAAAAAGTTTTTCCTAATATCCAACCTAAACCTCCCCCACTGCAACTTGAGACCATTACTCCTTGTTCTGTCATCTGCTACCACTGAGAACAGTCTAGAGCCGTCCTCTTTGGACCCCCTTTCAGGTAGTTGAAAGCAGCTATCAAATCTCCCATCATTCTTCACTTCTGCAGACTAAACAATCCCAGTTCCCTCAGCCTCTCCTCATAAGTCATGTGTTCCAGCCCCCTGATTAATTTTTGTTGCCCTCTGCTGGATGTTTTCCAATTTTTCCACATCCTTCTTGTAGTGTGGGATCCAAAACTGGACACAGTACTCCAGATGAGGCCTCACCAATGTCGACTAGAGGGGAATGATCACATCCCTCGATCTGCTGGCAATGCCCTGACATATACATCCCAAAATGCCATTAGCCTTCTTGGCAACAAGGGCACACTGTTGACTCATACCCAGCTTCTTGTCCACTGTAACCCCTAGGTCCTTAGCCCCTTAGGGTCCTTAATAGCCCCTTCTCCACAGTTTCTGACTGCCTCGCCACATCTTAATGGATCCGCATCACAGATGTGCTGTGAGGCAGTAAGACTGTGTGTCCCTTGCACCTGTACCTGAGTCACTGTCCTGCCTGCAATCCTATGGCTACAAGAGCACCTTTACCAGGTACTCCCCCTGTGTGAGACCTGCAAGGCCTCCAGCAGTGATGGAGGTTACTTGAGGAGTAGCTGGAGCTGGTTCCACCCTCATTCTCTCAGGGCGCACTTGGGCATCAGTGTCTGTGCTGCTGTGGCTCGAGTGCTCGCCCTCTGGGATGAGTTAAGGGATTTTGTGCTCTGTCTCCTCACTGCTGGATCATGTCTGGCCATGCCTTGGGTGCAAGGTCTGGGCCTTTCAGCATCACTGGGCAGAGAGGAGGGTGACATCTGGTGATGTGTTTTCTGTTTTGGTGGCAGGGAGACTTTGTGGCTGGGAAATACAAGTGTCTCCTGTGTGAGAAGGAATTCATATCAGAGAGCGGGGTCAAGTATCACATCAACTCTGTGCATGCTGAGGTGAGAAGAGCCGCGGTGCCCTGTCCCCTTCAAAGGGATGGGGGGAAAGTGCCATGTCCTAGCCCTTGTCCCATGCTGCTGCCACTCTTTTTTCATTTTGCCAGCACCTTCCATATCCTGCAGTATTAGCCAACCCATTGCAGAATCCAGTGTGCCCCCAGAGAGCAGGATAAAATCTGCCCAGCAACTGGTAAAAATAACACTGTGCTGGCCAGCCTCATTCTCGGATCCCATTTCTCTGCTAATCCCTACCCTGTGGGTGGTTCCAGCAGTGGAATAGGACAGGCACTCCCATTATATCTCCTCCCCCCAGTACTAACCCTCTGCTTCTGAACCCTCCAGGACTGGTTTGATGTGAATACCACTAACAAAAAAAGCTTTGAGAAGCTGATGAAAATCCGCCAAAGAGAAGATGAGCAGAGGAAGCAGCGAAAGAAGCGTACTGCAGCCCGGAGCAGGAAGAAGAGGTCTGGGACTGTGTCTGCCAAGAAGTTCCTTGGTGCAGGGGCCGAGAAAAGCAGAAGAAGGAGTAAGAGGGGGCGTTCCCAGCTGGTGGACAGTGAGAGCAGGAGCAGCGAGGAGGAGGAGGAGGAGCCTCAAGCTGCACAGAGAACAGAAACTCCAAAGAACATCCGCAAACGGGGCAGGAAATAGATCATTGGAGGCAGAGGAACTAGGCAGTTCTAGGAAGCCAGGAGCCCAGGTCATGGCACAGCAGTCACTCCCTCCCGTGGACAGTGGCGCTAGCCGTGTATCCAGTGTAGTTTGTGCCCTAATTACAGGCTGAGTTCAGGTTATGTTAGTTGCTTATTTAGTGATTTTAAATATTTTAGTCTCCATTACAGCTCTCTGTTTTTGTTGTCCTCCTCTTAGGGATCCTCAGCTTTGGTGAGGGCAGGTTTCCTTGATGGAAGGATGTGTCCTTTTATGGGATCTCTAGGACTGGGTGTGCAGGTCTCAGCTGGGGGAGAGATTTTCTTTGGGGTAGTGTGTGCAGATCCTGGGCAGTTTCTGGGTTGGGGCACAGATGCTCCGGCTTGATCACCTGCAGCCCAATGCTATCTCAGGTGCTTAAAGGGCCCACCTCTGAGACTCAGACACTTGAGTGCTGTCTCCCTTTTAGGTTATTGCCATAAAGCACCATCCTTTACTACACTAATCTGCAAACTCGACACTGCCCAGCAGTTTAGGAACCCAGGCCTGCCTGATGAGGTAGGACATCATCCTGTCAAAAGCAGGAGTGTTTGCAGTGGGCTAATGTACCCTTCAGCACCTGCCTCCTTTAAGGCTGTGCACTGACTGGTCCCTAAAAGTGGGGAGGGAGCTCTTCCTCCAGTCTGTGGCTAGAGACCAACTGTCTGTACCCTTGCCTTCCAGAGGCATGTGGCAGCAAGCTTGTCTGCCAGCACAGTGCAGTCTGGGTATGTGTAAGATCCGTGCAGATGGCTTGTGCTGTGTTATCGGTTCACAGTTCATAACAGCCACCCCCCACCTGCTGGACAGAGCTCATACACAGTAGCAAAGCACTGTGTATTGCTGCCATGGGGTGGCCTTGCCCTAGTTTGGTGTCCTTCTTCTCTCTCAAGCCGTAGTAGGCGCTGCTTCTCCTTGTAAGTGAGCTCTGCAGATGCCCTTTCCCCTGAGCTAGCTGTGGCCTGCTCCTGCCACCTTTACCAGGACAAGCCTTATGTAATGGGCCTTCCTGTGTATTGGTGTCAGGGCTGGAGGGAGGGGGTCCTGTTTACCTGTTGAATTAAGTTTTAATTTAACGCATGGTGAGTGTTTTGCCATGTTCCACTTGTACAGCAGAGCCAGTTGAGACCCGTAAATGCGTAACATCTCTGGAAGGCATAGGCACCCCCATTCTCTGCTGGGCAGAGAGGGGGCCTGCAGGATTTGTGATGTCAGACCACATTCCCTGACAGGGAAAACTGCAGGATTTGATGTCTCTTTACCCTCTCCTCTCTTGTCCTACTACAGTTCCCTGCCTCAGCTGGCTCTTTAGTTTGATACATAAGGATTCAGTTAGCAGGATCCGGCACTCAACAGTACCCTTCGTGTCTCGCTGCAGTGAAAGCTTCCACCTCAGCCAAAGTTGCTGGTGCTGAAATTCACAGAGGACTCCCTGAGGTGCACAGGGCACAGACAGGTTTATTTGTGTTTGTTTCTAGCAGTAATGTTCGTTCACCCGTATAATCAAATGCTTTTGTGGCTGGGGGTGGGACCCAAGCTCTCCCCGGCCATGGCCATTTTACAGAAGCTATACCCTAATGTGCGTAGAGTGAAGCAAATTACCCCCGCCTCTTGCCTCGTGCAAACTAACACCCATGGCGATTGTTGGACTCTGCATGCAATGCTCCATTCTGATCTAGGTGCAGCAGCTGCATTTCATGCTGGAACCTGCAGTTGTCATGGATTGCAGTGCTGTATTAAAGAGGCAGGTTTCTGGGCTCTTCTATAGAGGCTGTGAAATGTGTGGTCAGAGCAGCAGGATCAGGATCAGAACAAAATGAAATAAAATGTCACCAGTGCAAGAATGTGATTTCTTGTTTCTTTGGTGTATAGTGTCTTTAGAATCTTCCCCATTTTAGCAGTATGGGGCAGAAGAGTGCAGAACTACCTGCTCGTTGCAATACGACGTGTGCCCTTAAGCACTGAGGCAAAGGGCACTCACTTTCAGTTTTTCAACCACTTCTCTATCCAGCACTCCAACCCTCCTCACAGCCTGTTGCATTAATGTAGATGAAATATGTGGGCAGAAAGAGTCAAAGGCATATATTAGGAACAAAAAGAATTCTAACAGTGCTGTTGGTCCATTACTAGATGGAAATGGTAAAATTGTCAATAATCAGAAAAGGCAGAAGTGCTCAATAAATATGTCTGCTGGGGGTGGGGAGAGGATGTAGTCATGTCATATATGATCAAAAAGAAAAGGAGGACTTGTGGCACCTTAGAGACTAACCAATTTATTTGAGCATAAGCTTTTGTGAGCTACAGCTCACTTCATCCGATGCAGCTCACGAAAGCTTATGCTCAAATAAATTGGTTAGTCTCTAAGGTGCCACAAGTCCTCCTTTTCTTTTTGCGAATACAGACTAACACGGCTGCTACTCTGAAACATATATGATAACACTCTTGCCACTTCACTAGTAGCTCTGGAGGATGTTAAAAAGCAGCTATTAAAGTTTGACATTTTTATATCAGCAGGTCCATATAACTTTAATCCAGTTTTAAAGAGTTTTAAAAAAGCTGGCTGAGGCGCTCACTGAACCTTTAATGTTGATTTTCAGTAAATCTTGGAAGACTGGGGAAGTTTTAGAAGACAGCTAGTATTGGGTCAACAATTAAAAAGGGTAAATGGAATGACCTGGGTAATTATAGGCCAGTCATTCTGATTTTGATACCAGGCAAGATAATGGAGTAGCTGATACAGAGCTCAATAAAGAATCAAAAGGATGGTAATATAAATTAATATCAATCAACATGGGTTTATGGAAAATAGGTCCTGTCAAACCTACTTGATATATTTTTTTAATAAGATTACAAGTTTGGTTGATAAAGGTAATAGTGTTGATGTATTAGACTTCCGTAAGGCATTTGACTTGGTACTGCACAACATTTTAATGAAAAAACCAGAACAATATAAACTTAACCGAGCACACATTAAATGGATTAAAAGCTGGCTAACTGGTAAGTCTCAAAATGTAATTGTAAATGGGGAATCATCATTGAGCAGATGTTTTTCTGTTGGTATCCTGCAAGGATTGGGTCTTGGCCCTGCACTAGTTAACATTTTTGTCAATTACCTGGAAGAAAACATACAGTCATCACCAAGAAGGTTTGCAGATCTCACAAATATTGGGAGAGAGGTAAATACTGACGAGGACAGGTCACTGATACAGAGTGATCAGGATGGCCTGGTAAGCTGGGCGCAAACAAACAATATGTGTTTTAATATCTTTAATATGTAAATGTATGCATCTAGGAACAAAAAATGTAAGCCATGGAGGACTCTATCCTGGGAAGCAGTGACTCTGGAAAAAAATAATTGCGGATCCTGGTGTATAATCAGGTGAAAATGAGGACCCCAGTGTGGTGCTGTGGTCAAAAGGTCTAATGCAATCTTTTGATGTATAAACAGGAGTCTTGACAGGTTTCAGAGTAGCAGCTGTGTTAGTCTGTATCTGCAAAAAGAAAAGGAGTACTTGTGGCACCTTAGAAACTAACAAATTTATTTGAGCATAAGCTTTCGTGAGCTACAGCTCACTTCATTGTATGCATTCAGTGGAAAATACAGCGGGGAGATTTATATACACAGAGAACATGAAACAATGGGTGTTACCTACACACTGTAAGGAGAGTGATCAGGTAAGGTGAGCTATTATCAGCGGGGGGGGGGGGGGAGGGAACCTTTTGTAGTGATAATCAAGGTGGACCATTTCCAGCAGTTGACAAGAATGCCTGGGGAGGGGGAGGAAGGGGGGAATAAACATGGGGAAATAGTTTTACTTTGTGTAATGACCCATCCACTCCCAGTCTTTATTCAAGCCTAAGTTAATTGTATTCAGTTTGCAAATTAATTCCAATTCAGCAGTCTCTCGTTGGAGTTTGTTTTTGAAGTTTTTTTGTTGAAGAATTGCCACTTTTAGGTCTGTAATTGAGTGACCAAAGAGATGGAAGTGTTCTCCGACTGGTTTTTGAATGTTATAATTCTTGACGTTTGATTTGTGTCCATTTATTCTTTTACGTAGAGACTGTCCAGTTTGACCAATGTACATGGCAGAGGGGCATTGCTGGCACATGATGGCATATACCACATTGGTAGATGTGCAGGTGAACGAGCCTCTGATGGTGTGGCTGATGTGATTAGGCCCTATGATGGTGTCCCCTGAATAGATCTGTGGACACAGTTGGCAACGGGCTTTGTTGCAAGGATAGGTTCCTGGGTTAGTGGTTCTGTTGTGTGGTATGTGGTTGCTGGTGAGTATTTGCTTCAGGTTGGGGGGCTGTCTGTAAGCAAGGACTGGCCTGTCTCCCAAGATCTGAGAGAGTGATGGGTCACCCTTCAGGATAGGTTGTAGATCCTTGATGATGCGTTGGAGAGGTTTTAGTTGGGGGCTGAAGGTGATGGCTAGTGGTGTTCTGTTATTTCCTTGTTGGGCCTGTCCTGTAGTAGGTGACTTCTGGGTACTCTTCTGGCTCTGTCAATCAGTTTCTTCACTTCAGCAGGTGGGTATTGTAGTTGTAAGAATGCTTGATAGAGATCTTGTAGGTGTTTGTTTCTGTCTGAGGGGTTGGAGCAAATGCGGCTGTATCGTAGAGCACGGCTGTAGACAATGGATCATGTGATGTGGTCTGGGTGAAAGCTGGAGTCATGTAGGTAGGAATAGCGGTCAGTAGGTTTCCGGTATAGGGTGGTGTTTATGTGAGCATTGCTTATTAGCACCGTAGTGTCCAGGAAGTGGATCTCTTGTGTGGACTGGTCCAGGCTGAGGTTGATGGTGGGATGGAAATTGTTGAAATCGTGGTGGAATTCCTCTAGGGCTTCTTGAGTAGGAGAAGAGAGATTTTACCTCTGTAGGTGGCACTGTTAAATTGGAGAGGGGCCAGAGAAGACCCATGATAATGGTTAGAGGATTAGAAACCATGTCTTATAGAGATTTGAGCTCCTTGAGTCTATGTATTTAGCTTAACAAAGAAGATGGTTAAGAGAGAACTTGATTACCATCTATAAGTACCAACGGGGGGATAAATGTTTAATAATGGGCACTTCACTCTAGCAGAGAAAGGAATAACACGATCTATAGACTAGATGTTGATACTAGGCAAGGGGTTCCCAAACTTGGTTTGCAGCTTGTTCAGGGTAAGCCCCTGGCGGGCCGCAAGACACTTTGTTTACATAAGCGTCCGCAGGTATGGCCGCTCACAGCTCCCAGTGGCCGCGGTTCACTGTAGCTTTTGATCTCTGATTCAATAGCTATAGTGACAGACAGGAACCGTCTGTTTACTTGGCTAACATTTATGAGTACAGTCATACACTTAGTATCACTTCTAACAATATAGGTTTGCATTGCAAAGTTCTAGCCTACCTACCATGGAATGGCCCTAATTACCATTTACATACCTTTCTAACATGTCTCTAATGTTGAATCTGGATCATTTGTCCTGCAGCATGCTTAACACTTTCCGGCCATGCATCACGTTTTGTATAAGATTTGTTGCCATTATATAACAGTGGTAGCAACAATGGTTTGCATAGTTTATATTTTAATCAGATAACGTCACTCCAACGCGAGATTGGTGTGGAAGGGAGCAATTAGAGCTCCTGAATACACCTTAAGAATCTTCCAATATTGATAGGAGCTGTGTTTATATTGAATTCTTTGTAAGGCCAAATCACTGATGCATGCCTTGGCCCAAGTTGACAACTTAGTCCATACTTTGTGAAACACTTTAGTGATTTCAGGGTTCGGTCTATGTGTTAACATAGACATCAGTGTTCTTCAGAGAGCACTTTGACATTCAGCGATGAAGGCTGTGAGATGTTGTATCTCAGTTTCCCTTCTTGCACAGCAGTCCAAGCTTGTAATGGTTTTTCTGCTGTAGAAAGTTTTAGGATTGTGCATGGGCATTAGGTGTGAAACCTCAACATTATTAGGCTTTCTAATGCAAAGTGTGTTCTTACTGAACCAAACAGCATCATTATAAGGGTTTCTATTATATAGTGTGTTTTTATGTAGCACTTCCAGCATGTTTGAGGATTTTTCCCATAAGTTATGCACATTATATATTTTTACGGTTTTTGGCATCAGCAAAATTATATTAACAGCAAATTTAACACAAGTGTACAATAATTTTTAAGCCATGCCTTTTGTTTAGATGGACCATTTTTTAGGTTAGCTTGTTCAATATTCCTTTTGAACCTTTGTAGTTTTTCCTTTACCTCAGGGTTTTCCTTAACATAGGCTTTTAGTTTAAACCACATCCTTGGGGTTTTGGTATTTTAGAGCTGTGAGGCAAGTCTGCAAGGGCACCTTGCCTTTCAAGGGTTAACTTGCCTTCCTCCTTTCCCCTTTTCAGAGAGTTGAAATCTGAGATTTCTGGTATACACTAATCTGGCCTTCAGTGTAGAACTGCCAAGCTCCCAGGGACACTTGGTAATCCTGTTGTTGCTGACTTCCTACCAAAGATGGTGCACTTCATCCCACATTCTGCTGTTCCTCTTGCATGGGAGATGGCTTAGCACTTCCTGGAAAATGCCTTCTGCAACCATGGCTTAGCCAAGAGCATTATATTGTACCAGGGTCCCCAGTTCATTTCCCAGTTCTGACAGGAATTTGAGACTTCTTGGCATCGAGTCCCTCGCCTGATCTGCCGATCACCCACAGGCTATAGGGCAAACAGAGAGGTTCAATAAAATCTTGGAGCAGTATCGCTTCTGTTTTTTTGAGCTAGAAATCCAGGATGACTGGCTTCCCTTGCTCTGCTACCCTGAATTTGCATATAACAATGCAGTCCACACATTGACTCCGCAGCCCATTCTTTGCAATCTGTAACTTCACCCCTGCTTCCACCCAGATTTGCCCCTGACTTCTCCAGTACCAGCTGCCACAGATTTAGCACACATCTATTCTTAGTGAATCGGGAATGCAATGAATACTTGCAATCCACAAAAGAAACCTATAAGCACCATGAACACCAAGACCTTTAGGCTGCCCCCAATCTGGCTGTAGTGGACAAGGTGTGGCTCTCTGCCCAGAACTCAGATCGAGCTGCCTGTCCACCAGACTAGACTGCCTGTACCTGGGCCCCTTCAAGGTTATAGAGTGGATGAACTGGTGGCTTTCAGGTTACAGCTCTCCAAGTCCTTAAAGATCCACTCCCTCTTTTATATCTCACTTTTAAAGCTCTATGCCAAGAACCCATACCCAGACAACAACCAATAGCAGTCTGTGGACAAGAGGAGTACTTGGTCCACCCAATCCTTGACTCTCAGCAAGTTAAGAGAAGGTTCCAGTACCTGGTTGACTGGAAAGGCTACAATTTGGATGAACAGTCCTGGGAACCAGTAGAAACATCCATGTTCAGGACCTATTGTGAGAGTACCATCAGAAGTACCCCAAGAAACTGGGTCCTAGACCTAGACCTAGGAGGTGCCCTTGGGTTGGGGGGCAGTACTGCTTGTCAGGAATCAGGGACTGCATCTAAGCCAGTCTCCAGGCAACCTAATGAGCACAGCTGGCCTAATTGGTTACACTACCCAATTGGTTAGAAGGGTCAGCAGACCAGCTCTTAAGCTAAGCAGCAGCAGTTCAAACCATTTGCCCAAAACATAATCCCAACTATACATATGGCACAATGGGGTCTAAATTAGCTGTTCCCACTCAAGCAAGAGACCTTGGAGTCATTATGGCTAGCTGTCTGAAAACATCTGCTCAATGTGCAAAAAAAGCAAACAGGCTGTTAAGTGCTGAGGAATGTTGCTGTGGCAATGTTGTCAAGGCTGCTAAGCTGTTACAGCCGCTCTGTGCGTCTGTTCATGGAGCTCTGGTGTTAGCTTCACAAGGAGAGAGTGCAGCCCAAAGGGTTTCTCATAAAGAGAGACCACAGGCTCAGCTTGGTGGCAGAGGCACTCAGCCAGGTTTATTGTGAACAAAGCCTGGTACTAGCACCCTGGCTCCATGGTTTCAGGTACACTAACACATCAATGCCCGTGACAATGGTACCAGCTCAGTCAGTGCAACAGGATGCTTGCCCCCTAGGCTGGACAAAGGTGCCCCTCCTATGACTTCTTGTATACGTTGATACGTATTGCACTCCAGACATTGCTAGGTGTAGTTACCAACCCTACACCTTGTACCTGCTAGTTTGAACAAAACATCCATAGCCATTATTTTGTCAGCCCATCCTTATCTTATGAGGGGCTTGATGTGTTGCTGTACCATCTTTTAAGAATGCATTTATGTAGTTACTTAAGAACTTTAGGTGTTTTTTGTACCATGCTCTCCGGTCAGGAATGTGCTAACTTAGTTGGCCAATATCTAGTGTGTGGTTATTTTGCCAAGGCCAGGACTGCTCTGGTTCACACCCTTTGGTTCACACTGTTAGTTTATATGTAGACTCCAGCAAGGCCTACATTTAGTAACCATTAAGAAAGGGATAACTAATAGGACGGACAATAGCATAATGCTACTATATAAAACCATGGTACACCCACATCTTGAGTACTGCATGCAGTTCTAGACACGAGCACCTCAAAAACGATATATTAGACTTGGAAAAAGTACAGAGAAGGGCAACAAACATAAGTAGGGGTTTGGAGCAGCTTCCATAAACGGAGAGATTAAAAAGACTGGGACTGGTCACTTTAGAAAAGAGATGACTAATGGGAGATGTGATAGAAGTCTGTAAAATTATGAATGGTTTGGAGAAAGAGATAAGAAAATGTTATTTACTCCTTCACATAACAAAAGAACCAGGGCTCACCCAATGAAATTAATAGGGAGCAGGTTTAAAACAAAAAGGAAGTACGTCTTCACACAACTTTTGGAACTCATTGACGGGATGCTGTGAAGGCCTAAAGTATAACTGGGTTCAAAAAATAATTAGATAAGTTTATGGAGGATAGGTGCATCAGTGGCTTTTTTCAAGATGGTCAGGGACGGAACCCTTATGCTCAGGGTATCCCTAATTTCTGACAGCCAACAGCTGGGACTGGATGAGAGGGCATGGCTCACTCGATAATTGCCCTGTTCTGTTCATTTCCTCTGACACCACCAACTGCTGTAAGACAGGATGCTGGGCTAGACAGACCATTGGTCTGACCCAGTGTGGCCGTTCTTATGTTCTTACCACCAATCAGAGCCCTTCTGTGTGGGACAAGCTAATCTCCGGTAAGCTTATTAACGTGTGTAAGGGCTTTTCTTGTTTTTAATATATTTCCTCTGTAATGCTTTTACCTTTAGAATAAATGTGCTTGCTTAGAAAGAGCTGTGTGGTTGCTTAACTGTAGCAATTGCACTGTTTACCATCCCTGAGGAGAAAAGTAAAACAAGCCTGCTTAGGCATCGTGACTTTGCTAGGGAGCGAGTTCACAGGCTAGGCAGGAAGTTCTGCAGTGTGACAATACTGCTGTCAGGAGACACGTGTCTCCATCTGAGAGGTGACAGCTGAAGAGCCTGGAGTATAGCATGGGTGCGCTTGCTGGATTACAGAGAGGAAAAACAGGTGTAGGTGTCCTGAACTGTGACGCAAAATATTAGCCGTCTTCCTGTCTTCTGGAATTTCCCCAGTATCTAAGATTTATTAAAAATCAACATCAGTGGGGCCAGAGATCTTTCAGCAAACTCTTTTATGACTCTTGGGCACAAGTTATCTGGACCAGTTGATTTAAAAATGTTTATCCCTACTAGATGATATTTAACATCCTCCTTAGTTACTAAAGGACTGGAAAGTACTTCATTATTCACATGTGATACAAATAGATCATAATGTGTCTTTTTCAGATAAAGAACAGACATTCATTGAACACTTCTGCCTTTTCTGCATCATTATTAACCATGTTATATCCATCTAGTAATGGGCCTGTATCATTGCTAGGATTTCTTTTGTTCCTAATATACTTTTTAAAAAATCCTTCATATTGACCCTAGTATTTCCCACCAGGAATTTTTCCCTGATGTCTTTCGTTCCCTTTTCAATTTTCCATACTTCATAGCTTCTAATGTAGATTGATTTGCTATCTATTTGCCTTATTAATAGAATTTAGTTATTGTCACAGAGCAACAGGATCTGTGCTATGCCCCAGCTTTTAATCAGTCTCTTGGAGGAACCCCTTCAATGTGGCAGACCCCCAAGAGAGACCACTCCTTAAGCTGGGGGTAAACCATAGCACCTCATGGCCTCCTAGACTGAGCATCTGGGTTCTAGCACTCCTGCATCACACCATGAGCTCTTATCAGCAAGTCCAACTGGGCTTGACTCCTGGTAATGGCTTGTATAGTCCAGGGATTAATGCACCTCAAGAGGTATTTGGAGTGACACCCAAACAGGATTTGCAAAACAGAGCAAGATTTATTAGTCAACTGGAACACAGCACTGGAAGTCCTTAGCTTACCATAGAGACATAGAATCATAGGGTTAGACGGGACTGCAAGGATCATCTAGCCTAACCCCCTGCCAAGATGCAGGATTTGTTGAGTCTATACCATCCAAGACAGAAGTCTTTTTGAAAACCTCCAGTGTAGGAGCTTCCATGACCTCCCTAGGTGTCTGTTCCATTATCTTACTGTTCTTACCGTAAGAGAGGTTTTTCCTGAGGTTTAATCTAAATCTGTTATGCTGTAGTTTAAACCCACTGCCTCTTGTCCTGCCCTCTGTGGCAAGAACAATTTTTCTCCATCTTTTTCAAGTATTTTTGAAGTATTATCATGTCCGTACCTCCCCTCCCCCCCCACACTACCTCTTTTCCAAACTAAACATACCCAGTTTCTTCAGCTGCTGCTCATATGGCTTGCATTCCATCCTGCTGCTGATCTTTGATGCTCACTTCTGGATCCTTTCTAGTTTCTCTACATCCTTTCTATACCTTGGTGACCAAAACTGGACACGGTACTCCAGCTGAGGCCTAACTAGCGCCAAGTGGTACTATCCCCTCCCGCGGCCTGCCTGTTATTCCTCTGTTAATATTAACTACAATTGCATTTGCTTTTTTTTGAAGCAGCGTAGCATGGTTGACTCACGTTGCGGTTGTGTTCTACCACAACTCACAGGTCTTTCTCAGCAGTGCTGCTGCCAAGCCCGTTGTCCCTCATTCTGTATTTGTGCATTTATTTTTTCTTCCTTAAGTGTAGCACCTTACATTTGTCTTGGTTGAATTTCATTTTATGGTGTCTAGCCCAGTTCTCTAATTTATCCAGATCCCTCTGAATTTTAGCTGTATTCTCCAAAGTATTGGCAACACCTCCCCTCCCCCCCGCCCCAGCTTTGTGTCATCTGCAAATTTGATCAGTATGCTCTCTATTCCTACATCCAGGTCTTGAATAAAAATGTTAAACAACACCAGACCCAGAACAGATCCCTGTGGAACCCAATTTGAGACTTCCCTCCAATCCGACATCATTCCATTAATCATTACTGTTTGCGGTTGTTTAACCAATTATGTATCCACTTAATGGTAGTTCTGATGAGCCAGCATTTCTCCAGCTTACTTATCAGAATATCATGAGGGACTGTGTTAAAAGTCTTTCTGAAGTCCAGGTGTATCATATCCACTGCATTCCCCCATCCACCAAACCAGTTACCCTGTCAAAGAAGGAAATCAAGCTGGCGTGGTATGATTTGTTCTGAGTAAATCCATGGGAGCTGTGGGGGCAGTGATTGCAGAGATGGGCAGCACACAGAACCACATGCCCCCCACACATACACTCCAGGAGCCGCAGGGGCGTGTTGGTCCCTGCCAGGAGCGGCAGGGAGCCTGCCTTAGTGGCAGCTACACTGTACTGCCAACCGGGAGCTGCTGGAGGTAAGTGCTGCCCAGCAGGAGGCTGCACCAAGTCCCAGCCCTGAGCTCCCTCCTGCACCCAAACTCCCTCCCAGAACTTGCATCTCCTCACCCCCTCCTGCACCCAACCCCCCTGACCCAGGCTCAGCCCAGAGCCCCCTCCCACACTGCAAACCCCTCGGCCCCAGCCCAGAGCCCACACCCCCTACCGCACCCCAACCCCCTGCCCCAGCCTGGTGAAAGTGAGTGAGGGTGGGGGGAGCAAGCCCAGAGAGAGGCGGGGGGCTGGAATGGACAGGGCTTTGGGGATGAGGCAGGGCCTCGGGGAAGGGGCGGGGTAGATCCTGGGTTGCCCTTAAATTAAAAAAGTGATCTTGGGCGTAAAAAGGTTGGAGACCATTGTTTTAGAGCAACTCGCACATAGATTAAAAATAGCAATAAAAAGAGCTTCTTGTCCCCTCTAACCTATAGAAACAATAGCTTGATTAGTTTACAGGGCTTTGTGGTTTGCATGTGTAAGAGTCATAATACACTGCTAAGGGGAGGGTTAATTCAGCTGTCTGATTTGTGCATTTAATGCTGGCCATCATGAGCTCCCCCACCCCCCAGGTCTTTTCTCTCTTGCGGGAGCAAGTCGAACAGTCTGTCTGGCTCCTGGAATAGCTCTAGCTTCCGGGCTCGTGAGTCTCATCATATTGCTTAGAGGATGACTGTTCCAGTGTAATGTACTGTCATGCTAGGGCCTAGTCACAGAGGGAGGGGTGCTCTCTGGTCCTTGTTGAGTCAGCAGTGTGCCCTTGTTGCCAAGAAGGCCAATGGCATTTTGGGATATATAAGTAGGGGCATAGCGAGCAGATCGAGGGACGTGATCGTCCCCCTCTATTCGACATTGGTGAGGCCTCATCTGGAGTACTGTGTCCAGTTTTGGGCCCCACACTACAAGAAGGATGTGGATAAATTGGAGAGAGTCCAGCGAAGGGCAACAAAAATTATTAGTTTTCAGAGTAACAGCCGTGTTAGTCTGTATTCGCAAAAAGAAAAGGAGTACTTGTGGCACCTTAGAGACTAACCAATTTATTTGAGCATGAGCTTTCGTGAGCTACAGCTCACTTCATCGGATGCATACCGTGGAAACTGCAGCAGACTTTATATACACACAGAGAATATGAAACAATACCTCCTCCCACCCCACTGTCCTGCTGGTAATAGCTTATCTAAAGTGATCATCAGGTTGGGCCATTTCCAGCACAAATCCAGGTTTTCTCACCCTCCACCCCCCCCCCACAAATTCACTCTCCTGCTGGTGATAGCCCATCCAAAGTGACAACTCTACACAATGTGCATGATAATCAAGTTGGGCCATTTCGTCTGGAACACATGACTTATGAGGAGAGGCTGAGGGAACTGGGATTGTTTAGTCTGCGGAAGAGAAGAATGAGGGGGGATTTGATAGCTGCTTTCAACTACCTGAGAGGTGGTTCCAGAGAGGATGGTTCTAGACTATTCTCAGTGGTGGAAGAGGACAGGACAAGGAGTAATGGTCTCAAGTTGCAGTGGGGGAGGTTTAGGTTGGATATTAGGAAAAACTTTTTCACTAGGAGGGTGGTGAAACACTGGAATGCGTTACCTAGGGAGGTGGCGGAATCTCCTTCCTTAGAAGTTTTTAAGGTCAGGCTTGACAAAGCCCTGGCTGGGATGATTTAATTGGGGATGGGTCTTGCTTTTGAGCAGGGGGTTGGACTAGATGACCTCCTGAGGTCCCTTCCAACCCTGATATTCTATGATTCTATGGTCAGCATCTGCTCCAGTTTGGTTAGCATACAAGAAAATAGACTCAGGCTACCACCAGAGAAGTTCCAGCCCAGCACAGATGTGATGCATTGATGACCTCACAGAGGTGGTGATTAGCATCAGAGCACTCAGAACTTCTTAGGGGTAAAGCTCTCATAGTCTCAGACTGGAGGACAGTGCTGCTGGGCACTAGGGCACTCTGGGAAAGTGCCGGGTCCTAGCTGAGGAAGCGTGTCCCGAGCTTCAGGGTAAGGGAGATATGAAATGCTGCAGTGCGGTGTTGGGTGGCAACAATCTAAGCACTGATGGGTGAAGACATCCTAAACCCACTGCTCCCTTTGCTTCCCTTCCCCTATGAAGTCTATTGAACCACAAGACTCTCCTCTCTTTTGGTCTTCCCTCCTTCAACCCCCAGCCTCTGCAGAGCTTCGGGATGGGGAAGGTGTTTGTTCCCTGTTTACCAGTCTGGATGAGGATTTATGAGTCTCCACTCTTCACATTCCATTTCAACAGAGAAATACAACAGCTTCCCCCTGTATTTGAAATAGCACTGTGATTGTTCTCAGGATCGCAGATCACCTCATTGCCCCTGCTTCTAGTGAGGGGGAGTTATAGAATCATAGAATATCAGGGTTGGAAGGGACCTCAGGAGTCCAACCCCCTGCTCAAAGCAGGACAATCCCCAGTTTTTGCCCCAGATCCCTAAATGGCCCCCTCAAGGATTGAACTCACAACCCTGGGTTTAGCAGGCCAATGCTCAAACCACTGAGCTATCCCTCCCCCCTGTGTCTGTGCAGGTGACGGTGCCCTCTAGGCACCGGCTGGGGTGGTTTCTCTGCTGTCATGGGCAGCACCCACCACATCACCTCCCAGGGACTGCAGCCAGCCCAGGAGGAGGCTGTTTGCACAGAGCAGTGCCAGCCACCTGCCCCCGCCCCCGGGAGAGGAACACGCTAGCCCCGGCCGGGAGTGGCATGGGCCGCTGCCAACCATGGGCTATGAATACCGGAGGGCGGAGCACCGCTGCTCCCCAAGCCCCAGCAGACGCGTGAGCAGCCGCCCCGAGAGCGGTCCCAGGGCCGCGGAGATGTCATGCCCACTGACTGACCAGGAGAAGAGGGAGCAGATCAGCATCCTCAGCATCGTGGGGTTGGAGAACGTGGCCGAGCTGAAGAAGGGTTTCAACCGGCACCTGCACTTCACCTGGTCAAGGACCAGAACGTGGCTACCCCCCACGACTACTACTTCGCCCTGGCGCACACCGTGTGCAAACACCTGGTGGGCAGGTGGATCCGCACCCAGCAGTATTACTATGAGAAGGGTCCCAAGAGAGTTTACTATCTCTCTAGAATTTTACATGGGCCCTACCTTACAGAACACCGTGATAAACCTTGGATTGAAGAATGCTTGTGATGAGTCAATTTATCAGCTCGGGCTGGATATAGAAGAGCTGGAGGACATTGAAGAGGACGCTGGCCTTGGCAACAGAAGTCTTGGAAGACTGGCTGCCTGCTTTCTTGATTCAATGGCAACACTTGGGCTTGCTGCATATGGGTATGGCATCAGATAGGAATATGGAATCTTCAACCAGAAGATCCGAGATGGATGGCAGGTGGAAAAAGCCAATGACTGGTTTAGATACGGCAACCCCTGGGAGAAAGCCCATCCCAAGTACATGCTGCCTGTCCACTTTTATGGAAGAGTGGAACACACCAAGAGTGGACAGAAGTGGGTTGATATGTAGGTGGTCCTCGCCTTGCCCTATGATACCCCTGTGCCTGGATACATGAATAACACCGTCAACACCATGCGGCTGTGGTCTGCTCGGGCACCTAATTACTTCAACCTCTGAGACTTTAATGTTGGAGATTCCGTTCAAGCCATCTTGGACAGAAATTTGGCTGAGAACATATCACGTGTCCTCTATCCAAACTATAACTTTTTCAAAGGCAAAGAGTTGCGACTGAAGTAGGAGTACTTCGTTGTGGCTGCCACCCTCCAGGATATTATCCGATGTTTTAAAGCATCCAAATTTGGAAGCACGGAAAACGTTTGAACTATATTTGATTCTTTTCCAGATCAGGTAGCAATTCAGCTGAATGACACTCATCCTACACTGGCCATTCCCGAATTGATGAGGGTTTTTGTGGACATTGAAAAACTGCCATGGATGAAGGCCTGGGATATCAGCAAGTGGACCTTTGCCTATACAAACCACACAGTGCTCCCTGAAGCTCTAGAGCGCTAGCCAGTCAATCTTGTGGAGTCTTCCCTGTGGAATCTGGATGTCAGCTCCCTGACACCCCCGCCCATGAGCCTCTAAAGCTCTCCTCTCTGGGCTATGCCAGCACTGCCTTCACCTTACAGGTTTACAAGAGGTGCGCCCGAGTCCCCTTGAAGTATTCCTCTGTGATATCCAGGCTACTCTCAGAAACGCCAGAGCCTCTAATCCCAAAGCAGCAGTGTACCCCAATTTTACCTTAAAAACACCACTCCTGTAAACTGCCCCTGTAAGCACTTAAATAAATCATCTTGTTTTATTGCAAGAAAGACTAGAGGTTCCACTAGAAACCAGAGAGAGAGATGGAAACAAACTACTAGAATACAAAAAAAAATCATAAAATAAACTAGGGCCTACGTTTATTAATAGTAACCTTTCCCCTCTAATCAAGTAAGTTTCCCCCTTCCCCACCAAAGTTCAGTCTGTTGCAGAGCTGGCTGGTTACCCAGGAACCAGAATCCAGTCTTTCATGAAACACTCCTGTTCACCAGATGTCTCCTCAGTGAGTGGATGCAATGTCTTTTTCTCCACTCTGTGATATATCTAATCAGTCTTCTGTCTTTATTCACACACAGGGCACTCGTCTGTCTGCTATAATGTTCCCTTTTACCTCCATGTGGTTTTGATTGCTAGCTGTTGTCTTTGATGGTTTTCCTTTGACTGTTCTGGGATGAGGCAAGGGTAGGGAATTGAACAATATATTACATAATCAACTAGCCATGGCGCAGTGACAACTCCCTCCCGCTTGAATGGGTCCTCACCAAGACGTATGATTCCCTGGTGACTACCTTTTACTCCAAGACCATAAGGACATGATTTTCAGTATAGTTACATTATTCCTTAAACATTACCCGTATACACATCTCACAACCATTAAGTATTGATAAGTTACAACCTTTCAACAGAGACCTCACCAACTGTCCTTCAAGGATAACTCCCATGAAAGCCATGTATAATGTGTAGTAAGTTTGTCAGGTCTGAGCCAGGAGTTGCTTGTAAAGAACAGTGAACGCTTTTGCCAGTTGGCATCAGTGGTGTCTGTGTCCCAATCATCTTTATAATTAACAGGCCAGGAATTGGAACCTGAGTCTTCAGCAGCTTTCATGCTGCAGCCTCAGAACCTTGGATCAAGAGAGAGAGAAACAAGACCTAAAGCTACCACCTCCCAAGACAAAGAATCACCAGCTGCAGGCTTGCACCAGGAGCAGTGGTGAGTCATGGAGTCCCCGTGTCCCTTTCCACCTCCTCTGAGCAGAGGCAGTGGTGCTATTGTAGAGTCTCCTCTGCTTCATCCTTTGCTGCTCATCAAGGATGTGAGAGAGCAGCTAAACGCACACATCAGAAAAAAGAGACTCCAGCTCCTGTGGGGCTTGCCATATATAATCCTGAACTCCCTGGCAGCATCCATCCCATCCATCCCAGAGTTCCTGGAATGCACAGCGCTGCTGGAGTCTAAAGAGTACCAGCGACCACTCTTCAAGGTAGAAAGGCGTAAGCACCTTGAGCAACACCTGAGAGAGAAAATAGTGCATCACAAATGGGGCCTTCCCAAGAGAATCCAGAAGTCTTTGAAATGGTTTATTCCTCCTGAGGCAGCCAAACAGGAGCCCATGCCTGATGAGAAGGTTCCTATATCTACCTTTACACATACAGGAGTATGTGAAGCTTCATGTGGGAGCTCAGAGGCCTGTACTAGCAGGATCTGTCTGACAGCACAGAGATCTGAAGGCAGTGGACAAACCACAGTGACACTAGACACTACATCTGAGACCACTATAGCTGGAAGCATGGGAAATCTTCAGAGACATCAGAACAGAACAGGTCCACAGAATAAAACAGGAGAGGAGTCTCTGCTGCTGGAATGGTCTATGCATTTCAACCCAGATGCAACTGAGCTGCCAGTGATTGGGGAGAAAAAGGAAAAGCACCTGGAGTTCCAGGGAGGGAAGGAGAACTGTGACCTTTCAGAAGACACTGAGGGCTCCTGGGAGACATTTTTGCTGGGTACATGTCCAAGTACACAACCGGCTCTCCTCAATGGGGCTCAGAGTGAAACTGGAACTAGCTTCATGGACACACAGTTCAGAAATAACAAAAGACAATATAACCAGAACCTGGAGCTCGGGACGAAGCTAGAGATGAAATGGGGTGTCTCCTACATGTTCCAGGAATCCTCTCCTGCCATGAGAACTCCCCCTGCCCAACTCACTTACTGGGAGAAAAAGCCCAGCTCAGGAGCAGAAAAAAGCCCTGTAAGCAGGATCAGTGGGTCTCAAAAATTACCCCGTAGTTGCCAAAGGGGATTTTCCCAGGGACTCCTAAGGGCCATCAGTCCTCCAGAACAGTTACAATCACAGCTGCTTTCACATGCCAGTGGAGAGGAGGTTCCAAAATCTAACTTTGTCCGGGAAGGACAGAAATTTCTTGGAATAGCAGGCTCTTGTAGGTCAGTAACTATGCACAGAACTGATAGTGACAGAACGGATAGTGACACAGCTGAGACATCTAGGGCCCTGTTACTGGCAGGGCAGTTAGCCTCACTGGAGGGTGAGAATCAAGAGACTAGGCCAAAGATGACTCTTACACAGCTCCCTCTGGAATCCCAGTTGCAACCCAGCCCAGCTGGAGCTCCTCTTGCTGAGATTCCCTGGGCTCTCAATAGAGACATGCTGGGGAATAAAAATCTTCAGATTAAACTGGGTTTGCAGAGTCCCTCCCAAGTGCCCATGACCCCCAGCACTGACTCTGCAGCCTCCCTGCAAATTCCAGGAGCTGAGGGTGAAGAAAGTCTTGTTACAGAGGACACAAAAAAATACTTCGAATTCCACCTGAGAGAAAAATTGCTGCATCAGAAATGGGGACTCCCTAAGAGATTGCAAGAATCCATGACCCTGTTTCTACTGCTAGAAGCAACAATAAATTAATGCCTTTCTTCCCCAAGGAAGACTGGGATGTGCTGGTCTGGGTCTCCTTACTCTCCTTCAAGGACAGAATTCTACAGTAATTATCACCTCTTCTAAATTTTTGTTATCATTAAATATAACTCTGGATATTCATCTATCTAAATGTCCAATCCCTTTTTGAATCTTACATGCCTGGCCTCAACTGTTACCCGCAAAAACAGAGTTACCTCTCTGTTACTCACACTCTCTAGGGGCACCCACACTTACCCTGTTCCTAGGGCTCAGGCATAACCCTGTCAATTTTCTGCAGGTTTGCAGGACCTTTTACCAGTGAAAGAACCTTACACAGTACTATCCTTATCCTCTATTTATTAACAATCACGAAAAATAGAATGCACACACTACACATACAATGCTCACCACTCCCAATAAGACAGATGAACTTTTCTTGAGGGTCAGTCAGGATCAGTCATCTGGGGGATTCCAGTTTCTACACGGTGTCATTGGCAGAGTGTTGAGGTCTGGCAGCTCTGATGGGGCTGTGTCCTGGAGTTGGTTCCCAAAGAACTTTCTTTTGGACCCCAGTTTATATAGTGAAACTTGAGTCCTGCTTAGCTATACCTTAACCAATCATTTTACTAAAATTTTACTAACCAATCCTAACATTGTAACAAAATTCTCTAGCCAATTATACCCCACCACCTTAATTAATTTACACCTAGCAAAATTAATTATGTAACAGTCAGAAACAATCAAAGAACCAGAGATCATATATCAGACAAACAATAGGGAAGTGGGAACCATAATGACAATACAATAAAGAAGTGAGGATTTCACAACCACAACTATTGATAAGTGATTTCTTGCCAGACGGCATGCTATCAAACTAAGTTTTCTTTAACCATCTTAAGATCTGTTTCTTTATCCGGTGATAGTGGGTGCTATTCGACCAGGATCTCCTTCTTAACAGCCTGATAGTACATTATTTTAATGTAATTTAGATGGGATGTGACTTCCTGCTTTTTAGCTAATGGCTGCTGCTCTTCTAATATGGCTGCAGACAAAAGCTTAGGCTTTAGGCCTTATAATATGGCTACAGGAAAAAGCCTTATCCTTACACAATGACTTCCTGTGGCAGTGAGTTCCGCAGTGTAATTACACATTGTGTGAAAAAGTATTTCCTTTTGTTAGTTCTGAATTTGCTACCTTTTTATTTCACTGAATGTCCCTTGTTCTTATGGTGGGTAGAAAGTTAGCTAGATTGTCGGGCTCAACGGGTAGTGATCAATGGCTCCATGTCTAGTTGGCAGCCGGTGTCAAGCGGAGTGCCCCAGGGGTCGGTCCTGGGGCCGGTTTTGTTCAATATCTTCATAAATGATCTGGAGGATGGTGTGGATTGCACTCTCAGCAAATTCGCGGATGATACTAAACTAGGAGGAGTGGTAGATACGCTGGAGGGCAGAGATAGGATACAGAGGGACCTAGACAAATTTGAGGATTGGGCCAAAAGAAATCTGATGAGGTTCAATAAGGATAAGTGCAGGGTCTTGCACTTAGGACGGAAGAACCCAATGCACTGCTACAGACTAGGGACCGAATGGCTAGGCAGCAGTTGTGCGGAAAAGGACCTAGGGGTGACAGTGGACGAGAAGCTGGATATGAGTCAGCAGTGTGCCCTTGTTGCCAAGAAGGCCAATGGCATTTTGGGATGTATAAGTAGGGGCATAGCGAGCAGATCGAGGGACATGATCGTCCCCCTCTATTCGACATTGGTGAGGCCTCATCTGGAGTACTGTGTCCAGTTTTGGGCCCCACACTACAAGAAGGATGTGGAAAAATTGGAGAGAGTCCAGCGAAGGGCAACAAAAATGATTAGGGGTCTGGAACACATAACTTATGAGGAGAGGCTGAGGGAACTGGAATTGTTTAGTCTGCAGAAGAGAAGAATGAGGGGGGATTTGACAGCTGCTTTCAACTACCTGAGAGGTGGTTCCAGAGAGGATGGTTCTAGACTATTCTCAGTGGTAGAAGAGGACAGGACACAAGGAGTAATGGTCTCAAGTTGCAGTGGGGGAGGTTTAGGTTGGATATTAGGAAAAACTTTTTCACTAGGAGGGTGGTGAAACACTGGAATGTGTTACCTAGGGAGGTGGTAGAATCTCCTTCCTTAGAAGTTTTTAAGTCAGGCTTGACAAAGCCCTGGCTGGGATGATTTAATTGGGGATTGGTCCTGCTTTGAGCAGGGGGTTGGACTAGATGACCTCCTGAGGTCCCTTCCAACCCTGATATTCTATGATTCTATGGTATTAGACAGGAAAAAACATAAGTTCTTTTAAAAAAAAAAGAAAAAAAAAACCCCACACCTCAGATTTTCTCCTAATCACAGGATTCCAGAAATACCAAAGATCACAAGAGTGTAGTTGTAGCTGTATTGGTCGCAGGATATGAAAGACCCAAGGTGGGTGAGATAATATCTTTTATTGGACAAATTTCTGTTGGTGAGAGAGACAAGATTTTGAGCTACACAGAGCTCTTCTTCTTGCAGATATACATTGGGGATATGTTCCAGGCTGGGGAGATGGAACTTCAGGGGCACGTTTCTGGGTGGGGAGATGGTCTGAAGAAGAGCTCTGTGTGGCTCAAAAGCTTGTCATTCTCACCAAGAAAGAAGTTGCTCCAATAAAAGACTTGTCTCTCTCTAAAGATCACAAGACTCAGGAGGATAGCACAAGAGCTGGCCCAGGATCAATCACTGTGGAGAGGGATAGCACAGTGGTTGGAATGCTAGCATGGGACTCAGAAGACCTAGATTCATTCCCTGCTCTGCCATAGGCTGTAAAATGAGGATAACAGATTCACACATTCCGAGGCCAGAAGGGACCACTGTGATCATTTAGCCTGACCTCTGTATAACACAAGCCAGAAAACATCCCCTAGACTGAGCAGATCTTTTAGAAAAACATCCAACAATGGCATTACCCTACCTCGCAGTGCTGCTGTGTGGATAAATATGTTAAAGTTTGTGAGGCACTCAGATACTTCAGCAATGGGGGCCATATAAGACCCATGTGAAATAGCTGGATAAATTGTTCCCTGCCAATGTCTCACTAAAGCCTTTTGGCTCAAATCTCTTTTTGTTGGAAGTTATAGCTCCTCCCAGTTCAGTATCCTCTGGGAATTTCATTTCCCTCTCAGATTATTAACAAAGCTGTTAATGAAGAATGTGGTCCTAAATAATTCTAATACCAAAAGCAGGTGGTTATGGCAGTGAGCAGTGGAGAGCTCTCTGTTAGCTCATTCCTGGGGTCACAGTTGGGGCCTACTTCTTGCCCTGGTGGATGTGGTACAGGCGAGCCATATCTCGCATGTAGCAATGCTCTCGCAGCAGCTGCTGTGCCTGGTCCTCTAACCGGCGCTTGTGTAAATGCAGTGCGCGTGATCGCTGGATGAGCTGGTGCAGCTCCTGCCGAAGCTCCTGGTTCTCGCATTTCACCTGTTTGCTATGCTCCTGCATGCACTGTGCAACCACTTCCTGTGCCTGTTGCAGGAGGCAGAGCACCTGCTGCTGGGACTTCTGCTCAAAGGCTGCCTTCTCCTGCAGGAAATGGGTTTTGGTCTCCTGCAGGTGCTGAGTGTGCTGCTGCCTGGTGGCCACCAGCTCTCCCTGCAGCTCCCTGATGTGGGCAGCCTGCTCCTGCTGCAGTGCCTGAATCTGCTGCAGGCCTTCAACCTCCTTGCTAAGGCGGAGAAGTTCACCCTCTTTGTGCAACAGTTGTTCCTGCAGAGCTGCCTCCTTCCTCTGGTAGAGGGTGAGCAGTTCCTGCTGCTCCCTGTGGATCTCCTCTAGGGCCTGCTTGTTCTGATCATTCAGGGAGATGATGGCATCCTGGCGCTGCTGGGCCCGCTTGGCCACATAGCACATGAATTCCTGGCTCTCAGCACGGAGACGCTGGGCCTCTTGCTGCAGGAACTCGTTCTCCTCCCGAAGCTGAACACGTGCCCCCTTCATGTCCTCCAGCTCCTTGCAAAGACGGCTGTACTCCTCTTCTCTGCTGGCTACGGCCCCCTCAGAAACTCCCTCTGGGGGTGCAGCCACAGCTGGTTGCCCCTTCTGCTCTTGCTGCAGTTTCTGCCTTCTTTTGGGGGGCATAGTGAGGCCTCAGGAGAGAGACAATGGAAAAAGATACAGTAAAAGACAGCTCAACAGCCTCCACCTACCTCTCCCCAGTGAGCATCAAGAGCAGCTCCCAGAGCAGGGTAGCTGAGGGGGGGAGACTTCAGCCCCCTGTGTTTGTAAAATAGCTGGGTGATTGCCGTCACCACCATTGTTCTCCAAAGAAACATGTGTGGGGGCCAGCATAGGTCCTGGTGTCTCAGGTTAAAGAGGTGCCTCCTGAAGCCTCCTGTTTCTGCTGAAAATCCCATTACCTGTGCGTATTAAGTGCCCCATGGCTTTTGCTACACCACTGAAGCAAAGGGGATCTAGGAAGGAAATTGCTGCTGATATTTTCTCCATGTGCAGTGTTGGGGTCATGGCTTCCTTGGCCAGGCACAGCCCCTGTGCTGGAAAGCCAAACACCCTTGTGCCCCCTTGCCCCAGGACAGGGCCTTCCAGTCCAGGCTCCCTGTGTCCCTAACTCCTCTTCACTCTGTACTCCTCACCTCAGCTCCCCTCACCTCATACCAGTCTGCTACCACTTCCCTCATTACAGCCCAGGGCCCTGTCTCCCCCCACCTCATACCATCCAGCATCCATGAGCCCAGGCCAGGACCCCCCCCAGCTCCCCTTCACCCCCAACCCCGGGCCCTGTCTCCCCCCACCTCGTACCACCCTGCATCCATGAGCCCAGGCCAGGACCCCCCCCAGCTCCCCTTCACCCCCAAGCCCGGGCCCGTCTCCCCCCACCTCGTACCACCCAGCATCCATGAGCCCAGGCCAGAACCCCCCCCCCCAGCTCCCCTTCACCCCCAAGCCCGGGCCCGTCTCCCCCCACCTCGTACCACCCTGCATCCATGAGCCCAGGCCAGGACCCCCCCCAGCTCCCCTTCACCCCCAACCCCGGGCCCTGTCTCCCCCCACCTCGTACCACCCAGCATCCATGAGCCCAGGCCAGGACCCCCCCCCCAGCTCCCCTTCACCCCCAAGCCCGGGCCCGTCTCCCCCCACCTCGTACCACCCGGCATCCATGAGCCCAGGCCAGGCCCCCCCCCCAGCTCCCCTTCACCCCCAAGCCCGGGCCCGTCTCCCCCCACCTCGTCCCACCCGGCATCCATGAGCCCAGGCCAGAACCCCCCCCCCAGCTCCCCTTCACCCCCAAGCCTGGGCCCGTCTCCCCCCACCTCGTACCACCCGGCATCCATGAGCCCAGGCCCCCCCCCAGCTCCCCTTCACCCCCAAGCCTGGGCCCGTCTCCCCCCACCTCGTACCACCCGGCATCCATCAGGCCAGGCCCCCCCAGCTCCCCTTGCCAGGACCCTGGCTCCTTCCCAGCTCCCCCATTGGTACCAGCCCCCTCCCCTGGACTCCCCCCACCCAGCTCCCGCCACCTCAGGCCAGGCCCCCACAGCGCCCCCCTACCTCGTGCCCCCTGGCTCCCCCCCCCGCATGCCCGGGCCCCCGCCCCTCCCCCCCTCGTGCCCCCGCAGCCCCCCCGCATGCCCAGGCCCCCCCCCGCGTGCCCGGCCCCCTCCCCGGCGGCTGCGTTTTCGGGCCCCTCACCCGGACTGGGTCCCGCGCCGCTTCCCCGTCGCCTGGAGACGGGGCGGCTCCGGCTCCGGCTCCGGCTCCCGCCCGGCCCCGCCCCACAGCCCGAGGCCCCAGCGTGGGGGCGGGACTCCCCTCCGCTGTGGGGCGCACAGTGACCCCCGCCCCCCCGGGCCGCGCCGAGCCGCCCCCCCCCTCCCCGGGCGAGGAGCCGCCTCCCAACCGGGCCCTGGGGGACCCGCCCCCCCAAAGCCGCCGGCGGGCCCGGGTTTCTGATCCGCAACCCGGACACCCCCACCCCCCGCCCGTCCACTGGGCCGAGGTGCGGGAGGGGTGCGGGCTCCGTTTGGGGGTGCGGGCTCCAGGATGGGGCCAGAAATGAGGGGTTCCGGGTGCGGGAGGGGATGGGTTGGGCATGCGGGGGGGGGGCTCCGGGCTGGGACGTGGCGGGGGGGGCTCAGGGTTGGGGGTGCAGGGGGGAGGTGGGCTCCGGCTGGGGGGGGCTCTGGGGATGAGTTTGGCATGCAGGGGGGGGCTCCCGGCTAGGACGGGGTGGGGGGGTGCAGTGTGTAGGCGCCGGGAGGGAGTTTGGGTGCAAGCGGGGGCTCAGGGCTAGGGCAGGGGGTTGGGACGGGGTTGGGGTGCAGGCTCGAGGAAGAGGTTCCGACCTGGGGCAGAGGCTGGAGGTGTGGGCTCAGGTGGTTCCTGATCTGCAGCGTAGCAGGGCTAAGGCAGGCTCCCTGCCTGCCCTGGCTCTGCACAGCTTGTAGAAGCGGCGGGGGGGGGCGGCGGGGAACAGGGACACACGACACGAAGGCAGCTCTGTGTGCTGCCCGCAGGCACTGCCCCTACAGCTCCCATTGTCTGCGGTTGCCAGCATAGGGCCTGGCCCCATGCCCGGGGGTCCTGGCCACCAGCACCGCCCCTCTGCGTCTGGCCCCCCATGCAGCAGCCGGCCCCATGCCACTTCTGGCCACGCATGCGGCTGCTGGCCCTGGGCCTGAGGGTCCTGGCTGCTGGCCCTGCTCTCGACCCCAGCTGTGGCCAGAGCCTTGGCTCCCTTACTGCTGTCTGGGTCCCCCACCCCCAGAGATCTAGCCCTGCTCCCAGCCCCAGCTCTGGAGTGGACAGGGGGCTGGCTTTCAGCACCCCTATTATTAAAATGTTCCAGCACCACTGGTTCTCAGCCACTGGGAGCTGCGGAGCTTCCCTGATCACCCCTGTGCCTAGGGGCTGCAGGAACATGCCGGCCACTTCTGGGACTGCATGGAGCCAGAGCAGGCAGGGAGCCTGTCTTAGACCCGCTATGGCGCTGACCGGACTTTTAATTGCCCAATCAGCAGTGCTGACCAGAGCCACCAAGGTCCCTTTTCAACTGGGCGTTCCAGTCAAAAACCAGACACCTGGCAACCCTACGGCTGGCCTGAGCAGGACTCTACCCCTGCCTGTTTCAGGGAAGAGGAGGAGCAAGGGTGGGGTCACAGCCTGGGTTAGGGGAGCCTCCCCTGGCCTACGATACTCCCAGCTCATGGAAATTGCTCATTCATTAACATAAATGTGATCTAGTTGGTAGGACTGACACCCAGTAGAATGATTCACAAGATTGGATTCTACTTCTTTAGAAAAAAGAAAAGGAGTACTTGTGGCACCTCAGAGACTAACCAATTTATTAGAGCATAAGCTTTCGTGAGCTACAGCTCACTTCATCGGATGCATACCGTGGAAACTGCAGCAGTCTTTATATATACACAGAGAATATGAAACAATACCTCCTCCCACTGTTTCATATTCTCTGTGTATATATAAAGTCTGCTGCAGTTTCCACGATATGCATCCAATGAAGTGAGCTGTAGCTCACGAAAGCTCATGCTCAAATAAATTGGTTAGTCTCTGAGGTGCCAGAAGTACTCCTTTTCTTTTTGCGAATACAGACTAACACGGCTGTTACTCTGAAACCTGTCATTACTTCTTTAGAAAGAGTCACATGGGCAAAAGGGGAATGGGAGGGCCACTCTGTGTCAAAAATGGCATTACCTGTTTCCAAGTCACTGGTAACTCAATAAAACCATTTTGAATGTTCATGGATCACTGTTGTAACAGGTAAAGCACAAGATGGGCAATGAGTCGGTGTTCGCTACAAACTGCCAAATCAGGTTCCTTATATCTCTGTCTAAAGTGCATCATGGGGAAATTGCAATTGGAGGGACATGCTGGAGGTCTCATATGGCCAGTAGAACCCTAGAATCACAGAGTCTCAGGGCTGGAAGGGACCTCAGGAGGTCATCTAGTCCCAGCCCCTGCTCAAAGCAGGACCAACCCCAACTAAATCATCCCAGCCAGGGTCTTAAAAATATCTAAGGAAGGAGATTCCACCACCTCCCTAGATAACGCATTCCAGTGTTTCACCACCCTCCTAGTGAAAAAGTTTTTCCTAATATCCAACCTCAACCTCCCCCACTGCAACTTGAGACCATTACTCCTTGTTCTGTCATCTGCTACCACTGAGAACAGTCTAGAGCCATCCTCTTTGGAACCCCCTTTCAGGTAGTTGAAAGCAGCTATCAAATCCCCCCTCATTCTTCTCTTCCCAGACTAAACAATCCCAGTTCCCTCAGCTTCTCCTCATAAGTCATGTGTTCCAGACCCCTAATCATTTTTGTTGCCCTCCGCTGGACTCTCTCCAATTTTTCCACATCCTTCTTGTAGTGTGGGGCCCAAAACGACACAGTACTCCAGCTGAGACCTCACCAATGTCGAATAGAGGAGAACGATCACGTCCCTCGATCTGCTAGCAATGCCCCTAACTATACATCCCAAAATGCCATTGGCCTTCTTGGCAACAAGGGCACACTGTTGACTCATATCCAGCTTCTTGTCCACTGTAACCCCTAGGTCCTTTTCTGCAGAACTGCTGCCGAGCCATTCGGTCCCTAGTCTGTAGTGGTGCATGGGATTCTTCCATCCTAAGTCCAGGACTCTGCACTTGTCCTTGGTGAACCTCATCAGATTTCTTTTGGCCCAATCCTCTAATTTGTCTAGGGCCCTCTGTATCCTATCCTTACCCTCCAACGTATCTACCACTCCTCCCAGTTTAGTGTCATCTGCAAACTTGCTGAGGGTGCAATCCACACCATCCTCCAGATCTTTTATGAAGATATTGAACAAAACTGGCCCAAGGACTGACCCTTGGGGCATGCTACTTGATACCGGCTGCCAACTAGACATGGAGCCATTGATCACTACCCGTTGAGCCCGACAATCTAGCCAACTTTCTATCCACCTTATAGTCCATTCATCCAGCCCATACTTGTTTAACTTGCTGGCAAGAATACTGTGGGAGACAGTGTCAAAAGCTTTGCTAAAGTCAAGGAACAACACATCCACTGCTTTCCCCTCATGCACAGAGCCAGTTATCTCGTCATAGAAGGCAATTAGATTAGTCAGGCATGACTTGCCCTTGGTGAATCCATGCTGACTGTTCCTGATCACTTTCCTCTCCTCTAAGTGCTTCAGAATTGATTCCTTGAGGACCTGCTCCATGATTTTTCCAGGGACTGAGGTGAGGCTTACTGGCTTGTAGTTCCTAGGATCCTCCTTCTTCCCTTTTTTAAAGATGGCCACTACATTAGCCTTTTTCCAGTCATCCGGGACTTCCCCTGATTGCCATGAGTTTTCAAAGATAATGGACAATGGCTCTGCAAATCACATCCACCAACTCCTTTAGCACTCTCGGATGCAGCGCATTCAGCCCCATGGACTTGTGCACGTCCAGCTTTTCTAAATAGTCCTGAACCACTTCTTTCTCCACAGAGGGCTGGTCACCTCCTCCCCATGCTGTGCTGCCCAGTGCAGCCGTCTGGGAGCTGACCTTGTGAAGACAGAGGCAAAAAAGGCATTGAGTACATTAGCTTTTTCCACATCCTCTGTCACTAGGTTGCCTCCCTCATTCAGTACTAAACATCATTGAAATTTCTGAATACTACCACAATCCATTTCCTAACTCAAACTGTGGCATCCAGCATGGTGGGATTGTGTATTAGACCTCATCTTGACCGATAAAGAACTGATCACAACACTAAAAATTATAGCTCAGGTGTAAGTAATCATTTTCGTTGCCCTCCGCTGGACTCCTTTCAATTTCGTCACATCCCTTCTGTAGTGGGGGGTCCAAAACTGGACACAACACTCCAGGTGTGGCCTCACCAGTGCCGAATAGGGGGGAATGATCAGTTCCCTCGATCTGCTGGCAACACTCCTACTACCGCAGCCCAATATGTTGTTAGCCATCTTGGCAACAAGGGCACCCTGCTGACTCTTGTCCAGCTTCTCGTCCACTGTAACCCCCAGGTCCTTTGTAGCTCTTTGCAATCTACTTTGGACTGAACTATCTTGAGTCGCTTTGTATCGTGCACATTTTTCCATCTCACTGTTTATCCCTTTTTCCAGATCATTTATGAATATGTTGAATAGGATTGGTCCTAATACAACCCCCTGGGGGACACCAGTATTTACCCTCTCCATTCTGAGAACTGACCATTTATTCCTACCCTTTGTTTCCTTTCTTTTAACCAGTTACCAATCCACGAGAAGACCTTCCCTCTTATCCTATGACTGCTTACTTTGCTTAAGAGCCTTTGGTGAGAGACTTTATCAAAGGCTTTCTGAAAATCTAAGTACAGTAAGTCCACTGGATCCCCCTTGTCCACATGCTTGTTGACACCCTCAAAGAATTCTCATAGATTGGTGAGGCCTGATTTCCCTTTACAAAAACCATGTTCACTCTTCCCCAACAAATTATGCGCATCTGTCTGACCATTTTGTTCTTTACTATAGTTTAAACCAGTTTGCCCAGTACTGAAGTTAGGCTTACAGGCCTGTAATTGCTGGGATCACCTTTAGAGACCTTTTTAAAAATTAGCATCACATTAGCTATCCTCCAGTTATTTGGTACAGAAGCTGATTTAAATGATAGGTTACAAACTACAGTTAGGAGTTCTGCAATTTCACATATGAGTTCCTTCAGAACTCTTGGGTGAATACCATCTGGTCCGGGTGACTTATTTCTGTTTAATTTATCCATTTGTTCCAAAACCTCCTCTACTGACGTGTCAGTCTGGGACAGTTCCTCACATTTGTCACCTAAAAAGAATGGCTCAGGTTTGGGAATCTCCCTCAAATATTCAGCCATGAAGATGAATGCAAAGAATTCATTTAGTTTCTCCGCAATGGCCTTATCATTCTTGAGTGTTCCCTTAGCCTCTTGATTGTCCAGTGGCCCCATTGGGTGTTTATCCGGCTTCCCGCTTCTGATGTACTTAAAAAAAATTGTGCGATCACTTTTTGCGTCTTTGGCTAGCTGATTCTCCGTTCTTTTTTGGCCTTCCTAATTATATTTTTACACTTCACGTGCAAGAGTTTATGCTCCTTTCTATTTTCCTCACTCGGATTTAACTTCCACTTTTTAAAGGATGCCCTTTTTGCTTCTCACTGATTCTTTTACTTTGCTGTTTAGCCACCGTGGCACTTTTTTGGGTCACTTACTATGTTTTTTAATTTTGGGTATAGAATCATAGAATCATAGAATATCAGGGTTGGAAGGGACCCCAGAAGGTCATCTAGTCCAACCCCCTGCTCGAAGCAGGACCAATTCCCAGTTAAATCATCCCACTTGAGTTGAGCCTCTATTGTGGTGCCTTTAAAAAGTTCCCATGCAGCTTGCCGGGATTTCACTTTTAGCACTGTACCTTTTAATTTCTGTTTAACTAACTTCCTCATTTTTGTGTAGTCCCCCTTCTGAAATTAAATGCTACCATGTTAGGCTACTGTGTTTTCCCTGCCACTGGGATGTTCCATTTTATTATGTTATGGTCACTATTACCAAGAGGTCCAGCTATATCAGTGGCGGGCAAACTTTTTGGCCTGAGGGCTGCATCGGGTTTCGGAAATTGTATGGAGAGCCAGTTAGGGGAGGGAGTCGTGGCCCAGCCACCACCTCCTAACCGCCCCCGGGACTCCTGCCCCATCCAACCCCCACTCCCCGCTCCCTGGCCCCTGACTGCCCCTGGACCCCCACCCCAACTGCCCCCCCGGGACTCCTGCCCCATCCAACCCCCCCTTCTTCCTGACTGCCCCCCCGGGACTCCTGCCCCATCCAACCCCCCCCTTCTTCCTGACTGCCCCCCCCGTGATCCCTGCCCCATCCAACCCCCCCTTCTTCCTGACTGCCTCCCCGGGATCCCTGCCCCATCCAACCCCCCCTTCTTCCTGACTGCCCCCCCCCGGGATCCCTGCCCCATCCAACCCCCCCTTCTTCCTGACTGCCCCCCCCGGGATCCCTGCCCCATCCAACCCCCCCTTCTTCCTGACTGCCCCCCCCGGGATCCCTGCCCCATCCAACCCCCCCTTCTTCCTGACTGCCCCCCCGGGATCCCTGCCCCATCCAACCCCCCCTTCTTCCTGACTGCCCCCCCGGGACTCCTGCCCCATCCAACCCCCCCTTCTTCCTGACTGCCCCCCCCGGGATCCCTGCCCCATCCAACCCCCCCTTCTTCCTGACTGCCCCCCCCCGGGATCCCTGCCCCATCCAACTACCCCTTCTGACTGCCCCTGGAACCCCTGTCCCTGACTACCCCCTGCCGCCCCATCCCACCCCCCCTTCCTGTCTGCCCCCATTCAACCCCCTGTTCCTGCCCCAACCCTTATCCACACTCCTGCCCTCTGACCACCACCCTAAACTCCCCTGCCCTCTATCCAGCCTCCCCCCCGCTCCGTGGCCCCTACCACGCTCCTGGTGCACTGGTGGCTGGCGGCGCTACAGGTGCTCCGCCCAGCTGGAGCCGGGCCACGCCGCCGCCGCCACCGTGCAGCACAGAGCGCCAGGTCAGGCCGGGCTCTGCAGCTGCCGCTGCCCCAGGAGCTCACCCCGCCGCCCAGAGCATTGCGCCAGCGGCGAGGTGAGACTGCAGGGGAGGGGGTGGGGGACAGCCTCCCCAGCCAGGAGCTCAGGGGCCGGGCAGGAGGGTCCGCAGGCCAGATGTGGCCCGTGGGCCGTAGTTTGCCCACCTCTGAGTATATTCACCTCCTGGACCAGATCCTGTGCTCCACTTAGGACTAAATCAAGAATTGCCTCTCCTCTTGTGGGTTCCAAGACGAGCTGCGCCAAGAAGCAGTCATTTAAGGTGTCAACACACTTTATCTCTGCATCCTGTCCTGAGGTGACGTACCCAGTCTATATGGGGATCATTGAAATCCCCCACTATTATTGCGTTTTTTATTTTTATAGCCTCTCTAATCTCCCTGGGCATTTCACAGTTACTATCCCCATCCTGCTCAGGTGGCCGGTAATATATCCCTACTGCTATATTCTTATTATTCGAGCATGGAATTACTATCCATTGAGACTCCATGGTACAGTTTGGTTAATTTAAGATTTGATTCTACACTTTCTTTCGCATCTAATGCCACTCCCCCACCAGCACAACCTGTTCTGTCCTTCCAATATATTTTGTACCCTGGTGTGACTGTATCCCATTGATTATCTTCATTACACCACATTTCTGTGATGCCTATTGTATCAAAATCCTCATTTAATATGAGGCACTCTAGTTCACCCATCTTATTATTTAGACTTCCAGTATTTGTATATAAGCACTTTAAAAAATTGTCACTTTTTAGCTGTCTGCTATTACATGATGTTACATCATGTTACATGATTGGTCCTGCTTTGAGAAGGGGGTTGGACGAGATGACCTCCTGAGATCCCTTCCAACCCTGATATTCTATTATTCTATGATGGGACTCTTTTCCTTTGACTGATTCTCATCAGATCCTACCCATATTTTATCATCTTCCATCCTCTCCTCCTTAGTAGGACATAGTGAATCTCCATTAATAGATCCTCCCCTAAGGGATGCCTCTGTCCAAACTACGTGGTCCTCTGAACCTGTGGCTTTCCCCCAGTCCTTAGTTTAAAAACTGCTTTATGACCTTTTTAATTTTAAATGCCAGCAATCTGGTTCCATTTTGGTTTAGGTGGAGGCCAGCCTTCCTGTATAGACTCCTCCATTCCCAAAAATCAGAGGGGTAGCCAGTCCACATAAGAGATCCACTTCCTGGACACGACAGTGCAAATAAGTGATGGTCACATAAACACCACCCTATACCGGAAACCCACTGACCGCTATACTTACCTACATGACTCCATACAGCCATCCAGGACACATCACACAATCCATTGTGCGTTACCTAGGGAGGTGGTAGAATCTCCTTCCTTAGAGGTTTTTAAGGTCAGGCTTGACAAAGCCCTGGCTGGGATGATTTAACTGGGAATTGGTCCTGCTTCGAGCAGGGGGTTGGACTAGATGACCTTCTGGGGTCCCTTCCAACCCTGATATTCCATGATTCTATGACCTCCAAATGCTCAAACCCCACACACACACCCCCAACCCCTCCACCTCCACGTGCTCAACCCCCCCCAAACACACGCAACCCCTCCGCGTCCACATGCTCAACCCCCCCCCACACCCAACCAACCCCTCCGCGTCCACGTGCTCAACCCCCCCACACACCCCCAACCCCCCGCCTCCACGTGCTCAAAACCCCCCCACACCCAACCAACCCCTCCGCCTCCACGTGCTCAACCCCCCCCCACACCCCCAACCCCCCCGCCTCCACGTGCTCAAAACCCCCCCACACCCAACCAACCCCTCCGCCTCCACGTGCTCAACCCCCCACACACACACCCAACCCCCCCGCCTCCACGTGCTCAAACCACCCCACACCCAACCAACCCCTCCGCCTCCACGTGCTCAACCCCCCCCACACACACCCAACCCCTCCGCCTCCACGTGCTCAACCCCCCCACATCCAACCCCCCCGCCTCCACGTGCTCACACCGCCCCACACACCCACCCAACCCCTCCGCCTCCACGTGCTCAAACCCCCCCACACACCCAATCCCTCCACCTCCACGTGCTCAACCCCCCCTACCCCACCCAACCCCCCCGCCTCCACGTGCTCAACCCCCCCCACACACCCAACCCCTCCACATGCTCAACCCCCCCACTCAATCCCTCCACGTGCTCAACCCCCCCCACACACACCCAACCCCCCGCCTCCACGTGCTAAAACTCCCCCACACACCCAACCAACCTCTCCGCCTCCACGTGCTCAACCCCCCCCGACACACCCAACCCCTCCGCCTCCACGTGCTCAACCCCCCACACACACCCAACCCCCCTGCCTCCACGTGCTCAAACCCCCCCCCACACCCAACCAACCTCTCCGCCTCCACGTGCTCAACCCCCCCACACACACCCAACCCCTCCGCCTCCACGTGCTCAACCCCCCCCACACACCCACCCAACCCCTCCGCCTCCACGTGCTCAACCCCCCCACACACACCCAACCCCCCGCCTCCATGTCCTCAACCCCCCCCACACACCCACCCAACCCCTCCGCCTCCACGTGCTCAACCCCCCCCCACACCCACCCAACCCCTCCGCCTCCACGTGCTCAACCCCCCCCCACACCCACCCAACCCCTCCGCCTCCACGTGCTCAACCCCCCCCACACACACCCAACCCCCCCGCCTCCACGTGCTCAACCCCCCCACACACACCCAACCCCTCCGCCTCCACGTGCTCAACCCCCCCCACACACCCACCCAACCCCTCCGACTCCACGTGCTCAACCCACCCACCCCACCCAACCGCTCCACCTGCTTAAACCTCACACACACGCACCCAACCCCCACCCACACACACACCCAACCCCTCCGACTCCACGTGCTCAACCCACCCACCCCACCCAACCGCTCCACCTGCTTAAACCTCACAGACACACACACCCAACCCCTCCACATGCACAACCCCCCCAACACCACATGCTCAACACCACATGCTCAACCCCCCGCACTCAACCCCTCCACGTGCTCAACCCCCCCCACACACACCCAACCCCTCCACCTCCACGTGGTCAACCCCCCACACACACACCCAACCCCCCCGCCTCCACGTGCTCAAACACCCCCACACACCCCCAACCCCTCCACCTCCACATGCTCAACCCCCCCCACACACTCAACCCCTCCACCTCCACGTGCTCACCCCCCCCACACACACACCCAACCCCTCCGCCTCCACGTGCTCAACCCCCCCCACACACACACCCAACCCCTCCACCTCCACGTAGTCAACCCCCCCCAACACACACCCAACCCCCCCGCCTCCACGTGGTCAACCCCCCCCAACACACACCCAACCCCTCCGCCTCCACGTGCTCAACCCCCCCACTCACACCGAACCCCCCCGCCTCCACGTGCTCAACCCCCCCCACACACACCCAACCCCCCACCTCCACGTGCTCAAACCGCCCCCACACACACCCAACCACCCCGCCTCCATGTACTCAAACCCCCCCACACACCCAACCCCCCCACCTCCACGTGCTCAAACCCCCCCCCACACACCCAACCCCCCCGCCTCCACGTGCTCAACCCCCCTACACGCAACCCCTCCGCGTCCACGTGCTCAACGCCCCCCCACACACCCAACCCCTCCACCTCCACGTGCTCAACCCCCCCACACACACCCAACCCCCCCGCCTCCACGTGCTCAAACCCCCTCACACACCCAACCAACCCCTCCGCCTCCACGTGCTCAACCCCCCACACACACACCCAACCCCCCCGCCTCCACGTGCTCAACCCCCCACACACACACCCAACCCCTCCGCCTCCACGTGCTCAACCCCCCCCACACACCCAACCCCCCCGCCTCCACGTGCTCAACCCCCCCACACACACCCAACCCCCCCCCCGCCTCCACGTGCTCAAACCGCCCCACACACCCACCCAACCCCTCCGCCTCCACGTGCTCAAACCCCCACACACACACCCAACCCCTCCACCTCCACGTGCTCAACCCCCCACACACACACCCAACCCCCCCGCCTCCATGTGCTCAACCCCCCCCACACACCCACCCAACCCCTCCGCCTCCACGTGCTCAACCCCCCCCCACACCCACCCAACCCCTCCGCCTCCATGTGCTCAACCCCCCCACACCCACCCAACCCCTCCGCCTCCACGTGCTCAAACCGCCCCACACACCCACCCAACCCCTCCGCCTCCACGTGCTCAACCCCCCACACACACACCCAACCCCCCCACCTCCACGTGCTCAAACCGCCCCCACACACACCCAACCACCCCGCCTCCACGTACTCAAACCCCCCCACACACCCAACCCCCCCACCTCCACGTGCTCAAACCCCCCCACACACACCCAACCCCCCCGCCTCCACGTGCTCAACCCCCCTACACGCAACCCCTCCGCGTCCACGTGCTCAACGCCCCCCCACACACCCAACCCCTCCACCTCCACGTGCTCAACCCCCCCACACACACCCAACCCCCCCGCCTCCACGTGCTCAAACCCCCTCACACCCAACCAACCCCTCCGCCTCCACGTGCTCAACCCCCCCCACACACACCCAACCCCTCCGCCTCCACGTGCTCAACCCCCCCACATCCAACCCCCCCGCCTCCACGTGCTCACACCGCCCCACACACCCACCCAACCCCTCCGCCTCCACGTGCTCAAACCCCCCCACACACCCAACCCCTCCACCTCCACGTGCTCAACCCCCCCTACCCCACCCAACCCCCCCGCCTCCACGTGCTCAACCCCCCCCACACACCCAACCCCTCCACATGCTCAACCCCCCCACTCAATCCCTCCACGTGCTCAACCCCCCCCACACACACCCAACCCCCCGCCTCCACGTGCTAAAACTCCCCCACACACCCAACCAACCCCTCCGCCTCCACGTGCTCAACCCCCCCCGACACACCCAACCCCTCCGCCTCCACGTGCTCAACCCCCCACACACACCCAACCCCCCTGCCTCCACGTGCTCAAACCCCCCCCCACACCCAACCAACCTCTCCGCCTCCACGTGCTCAACCCCCCCACACACACCCAACCCCTCCGCCTCCACGTGCTCAACCCCCCCCACACACCCACCCAACCCCTCCGCCTCCACGTGCTCAACCCCCCCACACACACCCAACCCCCCGCCTCCATGTCCTCAACCCCCCCCACACACCCACCCAACCCCTCCGCCTCCACGTGCTCAACCCCCCCCCACACCCACCCAACCCCTCCGCCTCCACGTGCTCAACCCCCCCCCACACCCACCCAACCCCTCCGCCTCCACGTGCTCAACCCCCCCCCCACACCCACCCAACCCCTCCGCCTCCACGTGCTCAACCCCCCCCACACACACCCAACCCCCCCACCTCCACGTGCTCAACCCCCCCACACACACCCAACCCCTCCGCCTCCACGTGCTCAACCCCCCCCACACACCCACCCAACCCCTCCGACTCCACGTGCTCAACCCACCCACCCCACCCAACCGCTCCACCTGCTTAAACCTCACACACACGCACCCAACCCCCACCCACACACACACCCAACCCCTCCGACTCCACGTGCTCAACCCACCCACCCCACCCAACCGCTCCACCTGCTTAAACCTCACAGACACACACACCCAACCCCTCCACATGCACAACCCCCCCAACACCACATGCTCAACACCACATGCTCAACCCCTCCACGTGCTCAACCCCCCCCACACACACCCAACCCCTCCACCTCCACGTGGTCAACCCCCCACACACACACCCAACCCCCCCGCCTCCACGTGCTCAAACACCCCCACACACCCCCAACCCCTCCACCTCCACGTGCTCAACCCCCCCCACACACTCAACCCCTCCACCTCCACGTGCTCACCCCCCCCACACACACACCCAACCCCTCCGCCTCCACGTGCTCAACCCCCCCCACACACACACCCAACCCCTCCACCTCCACGTAGTCAACCCCCCCCAACACACACCCAACCCCCCCGCCTCCACGTGGTCAACCCCCCCCAACACACACCCAACCCCTCCGCCTCCACGTGCTCAACCCCCCCACTCACACCGAACCCCCCCGCCTCCACGTGCT
Organism: Lepidochelys olivacea; assembly: GCF_965140295.1. Classification (NCBI taxonomy): domain Eukaryota; kingdom Metazoa; phylum Chordata; order Testudines; family Cheloniidae; genus Lepidochelys; species Lepidochelys olivacea. Next base: position 290,937 of record NC_140413.1, read on the forward strand.
CAACCCCCCCCACACACACCCAACCCCCCACCTCCACGTGCTCAAACCGCCCCCACACACACCCAACCACCCCGCCTCCATGTACTCAAACCCCCCCACACACCCAACCCCCCCACCTCCACGTGCTCAAACCCCCCCACACACACCCAACCCCCCCGCCTCCACGTGCTCAACCCCCCTACACGCAACCCCTCCGCGTCCACGTGCTCAACGCCCCCCCACACACCCAACCCCTCCACCTCCACGTGCTCAACCCCCCCACACACACCCAACCCCCCCGCCTCCACGTGCTCAAACCCCCTCACACACCCAACCAACCCCTCCGCCTCCACGTGCTCAACCCCCCACACACACACCCAACCCCCCCGCCTCCACGTGCTCAACCCCCCCCACACACACCCAACCCCCCCGCCTCCACGTGCTCAAACCCCCTCACACACCCAACCAACCCCTCCGCCTCCACGTGCTCAACCCCCCACACACATACCCAACCCCCCCGCCTCCACGTGCTCAACCCCCCCCACACACACCCAACCCCTCCGCCTCCACGTGCTCAACCCCCCCCACACACCCACCCAACCCCTCCGCCTCCACGTGCTCAACCCCCCCCCACACCCACCCAACCCCTCCGCCTCCATGTGCTCAACCCCCCCACACCCACCCAACCCCTCCGCCTCCACGTGCTCAACCCCCCCACACACACCCAACCCCTCCGCCTCCACGTGCTCAACCCCCCCCACACACACCCAACCCCTCCACCTCCACGTGCTCAAACCCCCCACACACACCCAACCCCCCCGCCTCCACGTGCTCAAACCCCACCCCACACACCCAACCCCCCCGCCTCCACGTGCTCAACCCCCCCCACACACACCCAACCCCTCCACCTCCACGTGCTCAAACCCCCCACACACACCCAACCCCCCCGCCTCCACGTGCTCAACCCCCCACACACACCCAACCCCCCCGCCTCCACATGCTCAAACCGCCCCACACACACCCAACCCCTCCACATGCACAACCCCCCCCACTCAACCCCTCCACGTGCTCAACCCCCCCCCACACCCAACCCCTCCACCTCCACGTGCTCAACCCCCCCCACACACACCCAACCCCCCCGCCTCCACGTGCTCAACCCCCCCCACACACACACCCAACCCCTCCGCCTCCACGTGCTCAACCCCCCTACACGCAACCCCTCCGCGTCCACATGCTCAACGCCCCCCCACACACCCAACCCCTCCACCTCCACGTGCTCAACCCCCCCACACCCAACCAACCCCCCCGCCTCCACGTGCTCAAACCCCCTCACACACACCCAACCACTCCGCCTCCACGTGCTCAACCCCCCACACACACACCCAACCCCTCCGCCTCCACGTGCTCAACCCCCCACACACACACCCAACCCCTCCGCCTCCACGTGCTCAAACCCCCCACACACCCAACCAACCCCTCCGCCTCCACGTGCTCAACCCCCCACACACACCCAACCCCCCCGCCTCCACGTGCTCAACCCCCCCCCCACACACCCAACCCCCCGCCTCCACGTGCTCAACCCCCCCCACACACACCCAACCCCTCCGCCTCCACGTGCTCAACCCCCCCCACACACCCAACCCCTCCGCCTCCACGTGCTCAAACCCCCCACACACCCAACCAACCCCTCCGCCTCCACGTGCTCAAACCCCCCCACACACACCCAACCCCCCCGCCTCCACGTGCTCAAACCCCCCCACACACACCCAACCCCCCCGCCTCCACGTGCTCAAACCGCCCCACACACCCACCCAACCTCTCCGCCTCCACGTGCTCAAACCCCCCCACACACCCAACCAACCCCTCCGCCTCCACGTGCTCAACCCCCCCACACACACCCAACCCCCCCGCCTCCATGTGCTCAACTCCCCACACACACCCACCCAACCCCTCCGCCTCCACGTGCTCAACCCCCCCCCCACACCCACCCAACCCCTCCGCCTCCACGTGCTCAACCCCCACACACACCCCCAACCCCCCGCCTCCACGTGCTCAACCCCCCCCACACACACCCAACCCCCCCACCTCCACGTGCTCCAACCGCCCCACACACACCCAACCCCCCCGCCTCCACGTGCTCAACCCCCCACACACACACCCAACCCCCCCACCTCCACGTGCTCCAACCGCCCCACACACACCCAACCCCTCCGCCTCCACGTGCTCAACCCCCCCACACACACACACATCCAACCCCTCCGCCCCCACGTGCTCAAACCCCCCCACAGTCTCTCACAGTATTCTTGTCAGCAAGTTAAGGAAGTATGGGCTGGATGAATGCACTACAAGGTGGGTAGAAAGCTGGCTAGATTGTCGGGCTCAACCGTAGTGATCAATGGCTCCATGTCTAGTTGGCAGCCAGTATCAAGTGGAGTGCCGCAAGGGTCGGTCCTGGGGCCGGTTTTGTTCAATATCTTCATAAATGATCTGGAGGATGGTGTGGATTGCACCCTCAGCAAATTTGCGGATGATACTAAACTGGGAGGAGTGGTAGATACGCTGGAGGGGAGGGATAGGATACAGAAGGACCTAGACAAATTGGAGGATTGGGCCAAAAGAAATCTGATGAGGTTCAATAAGGATAAGTGCAGGGTCCTGCACTTAGGATGGAAGAACCCAATGCACCGCTACAGACTAGGGGCCGAATGGCTCGGCAGCAGTTCTGCGGAAAAGGACCTAGGGGTGACAGTGGCCGAGAAGCTGGATATGAGTCAGCAGTGTGCCCTTGTTGCCAAGAAGGCCAATGGCATTTTGGGATGTATAAGTAGGGGCATAGCGAGCAGATCGAGGGACGTGATCGTCCCCCTCTATTCGACATTGGTGAGGCCTCATCTGGAGTACTGTGTCCAGTTTTGGGCCCCACACTTCAAGAAGGATGTGGATAAATTGGAGAGAGTCCAGCAAAGGGCAACAAAAATGATTAGGGGAATGGAACACATGAGTTATGAGGAGAGGCTGAGGGAGCTGGGATTGTTTAGCCTGCAGAAGAGAAGAATGAGGGGGGATTTGATAGCTGCTTTCAACTACCTGAAAGGGGGTTCCAAAGAGGATGGCTCTAGACTGTTCTCAATGGTAGCAGATGACAGAACGAGGAGTAATGGTCTCAAGTTGCAGTGGGGGAGGTTTAGATTGGATATTAGGAAAAACTTTTTCACTAAGAGGGTGGTGAAACACTGGAATGCGTTACCTAGGGAGGTGGTAGAATCTCCTTCCTTAGAGGTTTTTAAGGTCAGGCTTGACAAAGCCCTGGCTGGGATGATTTAACTGGGAATTGGTCCTGCTTTGAGCAGGGGGTTGGACTAGATGACCTTCTGGGGTCCCTTCCAACCCTGATATTCTATGATTACCCCCTCCACACCCAACCCTTCCACCTCCACATGCATAAACCCCCTCTGCTTCCATGCACCCAACCGGACTCACTCAACCCCACTTGCTTTTACAGGCTTGACCCTCCACTTCCACATGCGTGACCCCCCCACATGCCCAACCCCCACCTGCCTGAGCCCCCAACCTCCATGCATCCACCTCTCCTTCACCCCATGCCTGATCTCCAGTCTTCACATGCCCAACCCCCTACCTCCATGTGCCCGATCCCTCTTTCCCCTACACACCTAACCCACCTCCATGTGCCCAATCACCTCCCAGCTCCATGCACCTACCCCCTCACTTCCACATGCCTGCCTCTCCCATGGACCTGCCATCCTCTTTCCCCAGGCCTGCCCTCACTCCTTCTTACATACCCAGCTGCCCCAGTGCCACACATCCAGCACTGCCTCTTCATGCACCCTGACTCCCTCAAATGCCCAACACCCCCTCCCCACATGCTCTCTCAGGCCCAATACCCCCCGCTTCCATGTTCCTGAGCACTCCTCCACCTCACCCTGACCCCACTCGCTCCAACACACCCAAGTGATGATGATGATGAACAGTAATGTGTGTGGCTCGGCAGGTGCATGCTGGGCCTGAGTGGTTTGACATCTGTGGGCCAGACCTGGCTACGAGGTGGCTGCTCTGTGCCTTGCTGCTGGCAGAGTCTGGCCAGGGAGCCACAGGACCATCAGGTCAGCAGAGGGGGTGGGAGTTGACTTAGCAGTTAGAACAAACCCCCCTTCATGATAATGTGGGCTGGGACCAGGATCCCTGCTACTACACTGGCCTGTTTCTGCCCCTAGGGAGTGTTAGCATCCAGAATAAGCTAGAGCCGCCTGCAGGCCCCAGGGTTGAGAATTGCAGAGGTGAATCTTAGCTACAGCCAACGCTCTGGCCCTCAGTCTATACTGATCAGGTGGTGCACAGCAGCCAGAATGCTAGGTTGCCAAATGCTAAAGAGGAGGCGGCCCTCATAGCAGGGGCTCCGCAGGCCCTGCGGCAAGGGGAAAGGTTATTCTATGCCATGCTGGCTACAAGCCCAGGAATGTACTGACTGCCCAGCCCGGCCAGAAAGCTCAGTTCTGCTGCCTGAGAATTGCGCCATAATCTTGTTTTTCTCAGAGTGCAGCCAAACCGAGTTTGGAGATGCAGGGATGGCGTGACAGCACTAGGAGGGAGATGATTACAAAGTCAAGGACAATGCCCACCACAGTTCCTGTCTGTCAGTGTCCTGGTAATGTGGTGCCTAAAGCAAAGGCAAGGGGTGCCCCCACAGCTTTAGAACACAGGACTGTTGCAAGGCAAGTTCCTCACATCGAACCTCCAGCTCCAACATCCATCATCCCACCTCCAGAGATAATGCAACAAAGGAGTTTGCCATGGCAGGGGTGTGTGGAAGCTGCTGGACACAGGGACAAATACAAGGGTTTTTGACAGCCCTGGCCCTCCAGCCACTCAGTGAATAACTGCCACAATGCAGACACCCCTTCCCCTCCAGCCCCTACTGGTAGGGTGGGGCTGTGCCTAGGCCCTGACAGACAGGCCCTGGGGGCGGCTGGCAATCAGTACGGTTTGGAACGGGTGGGCACACATCCCCTCTGCTGCCAGCTCTGGTCTTGCACAAGCTGGGAAGATGCCCATGAGTCCCTCATAGCTGAGCTGACAGCACAGACAGCTGGGCAAACAGAAGTTTATTTAAAAAAAGAAGAACAAACAAAAGCAATGAAGAGACAACAGCAGAGATCACAGCGTGACCCCCCCCCAATCACACATCCCCCCTGCAGGGCTCACAGGGTGACTCAGCCCTCCCACCTCCCAGGAGATCACAGAACACAAGGTGACAACATCCAGCCCCACACGTACAACCCACCCCATGCTCTGGGGATTACAGAACAACTTCCCTCTGGAGCTCATATCACAGAGTGACTCTTCCTCCTCCCCAGAACAGAGAGAACAGCTGACCTGCTCAAAGGATTACAGTGCACCCCACACCCTGATTCCCCAGGGTAAACTGATACCCCCCCGACCCCATCCATCAGAGATTAGCTCACCCAGAGCAATCCAGACCCCTGGGGAGCACATGATCCTCCAAAGAAATTCAGGCTCTTAGAGAACACAAGACTCCCACCTCCAGGTAATGTCCCCTCCCACCAGGAGCTAACAGGAGAGCCCATGGCACTCGGCCTCCCATCTAGGCAGGTGCTGCTCGTGTTCACCAGATCCCAGCTGCTGCTCTTGTTCAGGGAGTTGGCTTCTCTCCCTGCCTGGAAGACAGCCCACACTGCTGGATCCGTACAGAAGTTAATGATGCTAGGCCCTTCCCTCCCCACATAGTCCCCTTAGTGGATGGGTGCTGCCTCCTACATGCTCCTGCCTGTGGAGTCTGATTTGTCTGCACCCCGTTTGCGCCCCGGAGCATTCAGTGAGGACTCAATGGCTGCTCGGATGGATGGGGAGGTGTCAAGCCGCAGCTGAGCCTCCTGCACTGAGCAGTTCCGCAGCAGGCACAGAAGGGCTGTGGGGACAACCTGGGAGATAAGAGGAGACAGTGTCAGAATCAGGCAGGGGGAGCGCTCACCAGCTCATTTCCCCACCAGCTCAGCCAGTTGCACAGGCCCTGGTGTGCAGGTGCTAAGGGGAGCACCACCTGCTAGGGATTTGGGGGCATCAGCACCCCACTTGTCTACTTAATGCATCTGGGGTGGCCTCCCCCCTTCCAGGGGGAAACCTGCCTGCTGGTGCCTCCCGAGAGCCTCACCCCTCTGCAAGGGGAAGCCCCAGCACTCATGATGGTTTTTGGAAGGTGGCTCCCAATCTTCGCCCCACACCAACCACCTGAAATTCTGTCTCCTGCCTTCGAAAGCTGTTGCTGCATGTCCCTGTGCTGGTGTTACAGGTGCCAGAGTTTGCACCAGACCCATCGAGACGCACATCTGAGCAGACTGGAGCCAGTGGGCTGGGGCCCCACCGTGCATGACACCATGAGGTGGGGTGCTGAGGAGAGACAGGGCATGGGCCTTGTTACCTTCTTCTTCTCCGTTGCTATTGCAATATGTTTGGAGATCTCTGTATTGCGAATGTCATCTGAGAGCACCTCAGCGTCATATATGGTCTGCAGCAGGCCCTCTAGGCACCTGGCCTGGGAGTGCCCCGTGAACCGCTGTGGGGAGAGCATGCCAGTCAGAGCAGGGACAGAGACCAGATTCCATTTCAGCGCAGCTCAGGAATGGTGCTGGAGTGGCTCTCATAAGGCTCAGCAAGCGGCATTTGCAGAGCCCTGTACACTGATCCTGAGCAGGCCAGGGAACCAGGGGGAGTGGTAAGTAACACTGAGAAGAGGACTACGACAGCCAGAATGGCTGGGAAGCAAGGCTGGCTCCTGTCTGCTCCAAATCTACATGGCTTGGCTGGGGGATGGGCAAACTCAGAGTTGTGTATGACATCAGAGATGACAGCCCCAGCCAGGGTTGGGTGAATGGGGGTGTCATAAATATAAAAGGGAAGGGTAACAACCTTTACGTATGCAGTAATATAAAAAAAGGGGGGGGGGAAGAGGCTTTGTTTTTGTGCTCTGTGTGTGTTCTCTCCAAGACAGAGAGAGAGACCAAGCAAGTAATCCAGCTCCTACTGAAATGATACATCTAATATTACAAAAATAGTAAGTAATAGCAAGGAATGCGTTACATTATCTTTTGTTTTAGCTTGTGAATTTTCCCTATGCTAAGAGGGAGGTTTATCCCTGTTTTTTGTAACTTTAAAGTTGTTCCTAGGGGGGGAATCCTCTGTGTTTTAAGTCTTATTACCCTGTAAAATTACCTTCCACCCTAATTTTACAGAGGTGCTTTTTTTCTTTATAATAAAGTTCTGTTTTTTAGGAATCTAATTGTTTTTTAGTGTCCTAAAAACCCAAGAGTCTGGTCTGTGCTCACCTTGTTTACCTATTTGGTTGGTAGATTATTCTTAAGCCTCCCCAGGAAAGGGGGTGAAGGGACTTGGGGGAATATTTTGGGAAAACAGGAACTCCAAGTGGTCCTTTTCCTGAATCTTTGTCTAACTCATTTGGTGGTGGCAGCAGTAGTCATCCAAGGACAAGGAAGGATTTGTGCCTTGGGAAGTTTTTAACTTAAGCTGGTAGAAATAAGCTTAGGGGGTCTTTCATGTGTGTACCCACATCTGTACCCTAGAGTTCAGAGTGGGGAGGGAACCCTGACATGGTAGCAGCACGGTGGGATCATTCTGAACCAGAAGCACAGACCTCAGGATTTTAAAAAGAAAGTATTTTTTCTTTTACTTGCTTGAAGTCAGGGAGGTTTGTTGTTGTTGTTGTTTTAAAAGGACACTTTTTTTTTAAGCTGAGAGCAGCTGGAGGTTTTGGGGTTTTTTTCCTCTTTCTTCTCTGCCTCAGGGCAGAGTATTTAAGCTACAGCAAGGGAATTCACAAGCTAGGGTTTTTTTTCTTTCTAGCTCTCGGGTTAGGCAGGCTAAGTGCAGGGAGGTTAGGATGACAGAAAGTGATGTCCAAAAGAAACTAGATTTAGCAAGATTGGAAGCTGAAGAAAGAAAGAAGGAACATGAAAGACAACTGGAATTAAAACAGATGGAGATTGATGCACAAGTGGCCAGAGAAAAAGCTGCTAGGGAGAAGAAGGAAAAAGAGAGGCAGCATGCTCAGGAGGAGAGGGAAAGAGAGAGGAAGCATGAACTGGAGGTGATAAAGTTAAAAGGACAAAACCCTTCAGCAGTTGGCTCCACCTCCCCAAAAATCCACAAACGGGAGCGACTATGTCCACAGTATGATTAATCCAGTGATACTGCTGAATATTTCATCACCTTTGAAAGACTGTGCACTCTCCATGCAATTCCTGAAGATCACAAGATGACCACATTGGTAGCAAAATTGACTGGAAGAGCTCTGAACATATTCAACAAAATGCCTATTGAGGATGCTTCTGTCTATGGTAAATTCAAGGATTTGGTTTTGAAGCAATTTCAAATTACACCTGAAACTTACAGAGTGAAATTTAGAGCCCTTAAGAGAGAGGCTGGACTAAGTAATGTGGCTTATGTAAACCAGATAAAGGATCCGTTAGATAAATGGATCAAAGGAAGGGGTGTAACTAGCTTTAAAGGAATGTGTGATTTGGTTGTCCAGGAGCAGTTCCTGACTATGACCAATGATGATGTAAAACAGTGTTTATGGGATAAGAAAATGGACTCAGCAGAAAGTCTTGCTTCTTATGCTGATCAATACGAACAGTCCCAGACTGTCAGAAAGGCAGGGCAAATCAGAACAAAACAGATGGAGGTAGCAGAGAGGAACAACCCTGGTCGCAGTTTGGGCGGATACCAGAAGGGACACCCCGAGACCACATCCTACCACCAGGGGCAGCCCAAGGCCCCAACTACACCCCAAGGAAAACCCCAGACACCTTATTGTCCCACCACACCATTCTCCAGCAACCCACCTCGCCCCATTGACCAGTCAGCTGGGCGATGTTTTAAATGTAACAAGCTGGGGCATGTAAAGGCCAACTGCCCCAAGAACCCCAACAGTTTGCAGTTCATTGCACTGGGGTCACACCAAAGGTCCTCAGGCCCAGATGCCTCCCAGATACCCTCAGAACGAAGGGAAACTGAGTGTGGGTGGGAAGAAGGTTATCGCATGGAAGGACACTGGAACACAGGTGTCAGCTATCCATCAATCCCTAGTGGACCCCAAATTCATCAATCTAGAGGCCCAAGGGACGATTCAACCCTTCAAGTCAAACTCTTTTGACTTGCCTACAGCCAAGTTGCCTGTTCAGTACAAGGGCTGGTCAGGAATGTGGACTTTTGCAGTCTATGATGATTATCCCATTCCCATGCTCCCGGGGGGAAGACTTGGCCAACAACATAAAACTAGCCAAGCTAGTTTTATGCACAGCTACAGACTAGAGACCAAATGGCTAGGCAGCAGTTCTGTGGAAAAGGACCTAGGGGTGACAGTGGACGAGAAGCTGGATATGAGTCAGCAGTGTGCCCTTGTTGCCAAGAAAGCCAATGGCATTTTGGGATGTATAAGTAGGGGCATAGCGAGCAGATCGAGGGACGTGATCGTCCCCCTCTATTCGACATTGGTGAGGCCTCATAGAATCATAGAATATCAGGGTTGGAAGGGACGTCAGGAAGTCATCTAGTCCAACCCCCTGCTCAAAAGCAGGACCCATCCCCAATTAAATCATCCCAGCCAGGGCTTTGTCAAGCCTGACCTTAAAAACTTCTAAGGAAGGAGATTCCACCACCTCCCTAGGCAACGCATTCCAGTGTTTCACCACCCTCCTAGTGAAAAAGTTTTTCCTAATATCCAACCTAAACCTCCCACACTGCAACTTGAGACCATTACTCCTTGTCCTGTCCTCTTCCACCACTGAGAATAGTCTAGAACCATCCTCTCTGGAACCACCTCTCAGGTAGTTGAAAGCAGCTATCAAATCCCCCCTCATTCTTCTCTTCCGCAGACTAAACAATCCCAGTTCCCTCAGCCTCTCCTCATAAGTCATGTGTTCTAGACCCCTAATCATTTTTGTTGCCCTTCGCTGGACTCTTTCCAATTTATCCACATCCTTCTTGTAGTGTGGGGCCCAAAACTGGACACAGTACTCCAGATGAGGCCTCACCAATGTCAGATAGAGGGGGACGATCACGTCCCTCGATCTGCTTGCTATGCCCCTACTTATACATCCCAAAATGCCATTGGCCTTCTTGGCAACAAGGGCACACTGCTGACTCATATCCAGCTTCTCGTCCACTGTCACCCCTAGGTCCTTTTCCGCAGAACTGCTGCCTAGCCATTCAGTCCCTAGTCTGTAGCAGTGCATTGGGTTCTTCCGTCCTAAGTGCAGGACCATGCACTTATCCTTATTGAACCTCATCAGATTTCTTTTGGCCCAATCCTCCAATTTGTCTAGGTCCCTCTGTATCCTATCCCTGCCCTCCAGCGTATCTACCACTCCTCCCAGTTTAGTATCATCCGCAAATTTGCTGAGAGTGCAATCCACACCATCCTCCAGATCATTTATGAAGATATTGAACAAAACCGGCCCCAGGACCGACCCCTGGGGCACTCCACTTGACACCGGCTGCCAACTAGACATGGAGCCATTGATCACTACCCGTTGAGCCTGACAATCTAGCCAATTGTCCCCTACGCTTTCCAAAAACTTCCTGGATTGTCTATGCACCGCTGTATTGCTCTCCCAGCAGATATCAGGAAAATTAAAGTCACCCATGAGAACCAGGGCGTGCGATCTAGTAGCTTCCGCGAGCTGCCGGAAGAAAGCCTCATCCAGCTCATCCCCCTGGTCCGGTGGTCTATAGCAGACTCCCACCACTACATCACTCCTGTTGCTCACACTTCTAAACTTAATCCAGAGACACTCAGGTTTTTCTGCAGTTTCGTACCGGAGCTCTGAGCAGTCATACTGCTCCCTAACATACAGTGCTACTCCCCCACCTTTTCTGCCCTGCCTGTCCTTCCTGAACAGTTTATAACCATTCATGACAGTACTCCAGTCGTGTGATTTATCCCACCAAGTCTCTGTTATTCCAATCACGTCATAATTCCTTGACGTCACCTGGACCTCCAGTTCTCCCTGCTTGTTTCCAAGGCTTTGTGCATTTGTATATAAGCACTTGAGATAACCTGCTGATCACCCCTCATTCTCAGTATGAGGCAGGAGCCCTCCCCTCACAGACATTTCTGCCTGTGCTTCCTCCCGGTATCCCGCTTTCCCACTTACCTCAGGGCTTTGGTCTCCTTCCCCCGGTGAACCTAGTTTAAAGCCCTCCTCACTAGGTTAGCCAGCCTAGTACTCATCTGGAGTACTATGTCCAGTTTTGGGCCCCACACTACAAGAAGGATGTGGATAAATTGGAGAGAGTCCAGCGAAGGGCAACAAAAATGATTAGAGGTCTGGAACACATGACTTATGAGGAGAGGCTGAGGGAACTGGGATTGTTTAGTCTGCAGAAGAGAAGAATGAGGGGGGATTTGATAGCTGCTTTCAACTACCTGAGAGGTGGTTCCAGAGAGGATGGTTCTGGACTATTCTCAGTGGTAGAAGAGGACAGGACAAGGAGTAATGGTCTCAAGTTGCAGTGGGGGAGGTTTAGGTTGGATATTAGGAAAAACTTCTTCACTAGGAGGGTGGTGAAACACTGGAATGCGTTACCTAGGGAGGTGGTGGAATCTCCTTCCTTAGAAGTTTTTAAGGTCAGGCTTGACAAAGCCCTAGGTTGGAATGATTTAATTGGGGATTGGTCCTGCTTTGAGCAGGGGGTTGGACTAGATGACCTCCTGAGGTCCCTTCCAACCCTGATATTCTATGATTCTAAGAGGGTGGGAATGGTCACCTGCAGCCAGGCTAAGCAAGCTGTCATGCCTAGCTCTGTTCCTGAGCCTTTGACAAGGGCCCAGTCTGTGATACCAGAGACCCAGACTGAGGTGGTGGAACTGGACCCCCAGGCAAACATCTGCGACAGCAGTAGTGGACCCAGTCACAGAGACCCAGCCAGAGCCAGACCCAGAACCAGAACCGGCAGAGCAACCAGCACCAAAACCATTGCCAGCACTGAGTCCAGCGCTTGCAACCCCGTCTGCAACCCCTACACCAGAGGGCCCCACCGAGCCTGCCTTGGTAGCAGCAGCTAAACCTGCACAAGAAGCTCAGCCGGAGCCTGAACCCCAACCAAGTGCACCTGCGGAGATTGGGTCACTGTCCCCGGAACCAGCCCCATCCCCCGCATCGCTTCCTGAGGGACCAAGTCGAGGTCCACTATCCAGTGATGAACTGAGGTTCCATTTCAGCAAGTAGCTGTGGATATTCTGGGTCCTTCCCAGGGGAAAGCAGTAGATACTGACTTTCATGGATTTTGCCACCCGATGGCCGGAAGCAGTAGCTCTAAGCAACACCAGGGCTAAAAGTGTGTGCCAGGCACTAGCAGACATTTTTGCCAGGGTAGGTTGGCCCTCCGACATCCTCACAGATGCAGGAATTAATTTCCTGGCAGGAACTATGGAAAGCCTTTGGGAAGCTCATAGGGTAAATCACTTGGTTGCCACTCCTTACCACCATCAAACAAATGGCCTGGTGGAGAAATATAATGAAACTTTGGGGGCCATGGTATGTACATTCGTAAATGAGCACTCCAACCATTGGGACCTAGTGTTACAGCAGTTGCTCTTTGTCTACAGAGCTGTACCACATCCCAGTTTAGGGTTTTCACCATTTGAAAATGTGTATGGCCGCAAGGTTAAGGGGCCATTACAGTTGGTGAAGCAGCAATGGGAGGGGTTTACGCCTTCTCCAAGAACTAACATTTGAAACTTTGTAAACAACCTATAAAACACCCTCTGAGACTCTTTAGCCCTTGCTAAAGAAAACCTAACAGATGCTCAGGAAGAGCAAAAGGCCTGGTATGATAAACATGCCAGAGAGCGTTCCTTCAAAGTAGGGGACCTGGTCATGGTCTTGAAGGTGCTCCAGGCCCATAAGATGGAAGCGTCATGGCAAGGGCCATTTACGGTCCAAGAGCGCCTGGGAGCAGCTAACTATCTCATAGCATTCCCCCACCTAAACCCTAAAGTGTACCATGTTAATTCTCTAAAGCCCTTTTATTCCAAAGAATTAAAGGTTTGTCAGTTTACAGCCCAGAGAGGAGAGGACGCTGAATGGCCTGAAGGTGTCTACTATGAAGGAAAAAGTAACGGTGGTGTGGAAGAGGTGAATCTCTCTATGACCCTCGGATGTAGGCAGCAACAGCAGATCAAGGAGCTGTGCGCTAGCTTCACACCGATGTTCTCAGCCACCCCAGGACAGACCGAACGGGCATACCACTCCATTGACACAGGTAATGCTCGCCCAATTAAAGCCCAACCTTCCCGGGTGTCTCCTCAAGCCAAAACAGCTATAGAACGGGAGATCCAGGACATGCTACAGATGGGTGTAATGTGCCCCTCTAACAGTGCATGGGCATTTCCAGCAGTTTTAGTTCCCAAACCAGATGGGGAGATACGCTTTTGCATGGTCTACCGTAAGCTAAATGCTGCAACTCGCCCAGACAACTATCCAATGCCACGCACAGATGAGCTACTGGAGAAACTGGGATGTGCCCAGTTCATGTCTACCTTGTACTTAACCAAATTTGCTGAGAGTGCAATCCACACCTTGGCAGGTACCGCTAGATGAATCCACCAAGGAAAGGTCAGCCTTCACCACACAGGTCGGGCTGTATGAATTTAATGTGCTCCCTTTCGGGCTGCGGAATGCACCCGCCACCTTCCAGAAACTTGTAGACAGTCTCCTAGTGCGATTGGGAAAATCTGCAGTCACCTACCTTAATGATGTGGCCATATTTTCTGATTCATGGGCAAAACATCTGAAGCATCTGCAAAAAGTCTATGAGTGCATAAGAGAGGCAGGACTAACTGTTAAGGTTAAAAGGTGTCAAATAGGCCTAAACAGAGCGACTTACCTTGGACACCAGGTGGGTCAAGGAACTATCAACCCCCCTACAGGCCAAAGTGGATGCTATCCAAAAGTGGCCTGTCCCAAAGTCAAAGAAACAGTTCCAATCCTTCTTAGGCTTGGCCGGATATTACAGGCGATTTGTACCGCACTACAGCCAAATTGCTGCCCTACTGACAGACTTGACCAAAAAGAAACAGCCAAATGCAGTGCAGTGGACTAAAAAGAGTGTCAGAAGGCCTTTAACCAGCTTAAAGCAACACTCATGTCTGACCCTGTGCTAAGGGCCCCAGAGACTTTAACAAACCTTTCCTAGTAACCACAGATGCATCCAAGCGCGGTGTGGGAGCAGTTTTAATGCAGGAAGGACCTGATCAAAAATTCCATCCTGTCGTGTTTCTCAGCAAAAAACTGAGAGGGAAAGCCACTGGTCAATCAGTGAAAAGGAATGTTACGCCATTGTGTATGCTCTCAAAAAGCTATGCCCATACGTTTGGGGGCGGCGTTTCCACCTGCAAACTGACCATGCTGCGCTAAAGTGGCTTCATACTGTCAAGGACAGTAATAAACTTCTTTGGTGGAACTTAGGTCTCCAAAATTTTGATTTTGAAATACAACACATTTCAGGAGCTTCTAACAAAGTGGCTGATGCACTCTCCTATGGACATTTCCCAGAATCAACTGGTTAAAATCGTCCTTAAAATGTGAAAAATATTGTTCGTTTTTATACAGTATATCTAAAGGTGCATGTGTCTTATTAACTCTGTTTTCTCCTAGAGCTCCAGGAAGAAATCACAGCCAGTGTGGAACAGACTGTCCCGCACCATCTGTGATTTGGGGGGGCATGTCATAAATATAAAGGGAAGGGTAACAACCTTTACGTATGCAGTAATATAAAATCCCTCTTGGCCAGAGGTACAGAATCCCCTTACCTGTAAGGGGTTAATCAGTTCAATTAACCTAGTTGGCACCTGACCAGAAGGACCAATGGGAAAAGAAGATACTTTCAAATGGGGGGGGGGGGAAGAGGCTTTGTTGTTGTGCTCTGTGTGTGTTCTCTCTGAGACAGAGAGAGACCAACCAAGTAATCCAGCTCCTACTGAAATGATACATCTAATATTACAAAAATAGTAAGTAATAGCAAGGAATGTGTTACATTATCTTTTGTTTTAGCTTGTAAACTTTCCCTGTGCTAAGAGGGAGGTTTATCCCTGTTTTTTGTAACTTTAAAGTTGTGCCTACGGGGGAATCCTCTGTGTTTTAAGTCTTATTACCCTGTAAAATTACCTTCCATCCTAATTTTACAGAGGTGCTTTTTACTTTTTTTCTTTATAATAAAGTTCTGTTTTTTAAGAATCTTATTGTTTTTTAGTGTCCTAAAAACCCAAGGGTCTGGTCTGTGCTCACCTTGTTTACCTATCTGGTTGGTAGATTATTCTCAAGCCTCCCCAGGAAAGGGGGTGAAGGGACTTGGGGGAATATTCTGGGGAAACAGGAACTCCAAGTGGTCCTTTTCCTGAATCTTTGTCTAACTCACTTGGTGGTGGCAGCAGTAGTCATCCAAGGACAAGGAAGGATTTGTGCCTTGGGAAGTTTTTAACTTAAGCTGGTAGAAATAAGCTTAGGGGGTCTTTCATGTGGGTCCCCACATCTGTACCCTAGAGTTCAGAGTGGGGAGCGAACCCTGACAGGGGGTGTGTACATGCACATGTGTGTGGACGCTAGCTGGGCAGGGGCAGCACAGAGAAAGGCCCAGGTTACAGATAACTGGGCAAGAAAACCCCAGCTAGATCCTATTATCCATCCACCCTCCCCATCACACTAGCTGAAGTCCAGGAAGCCCAGAAAAATATTAGAGCCACAACCTGTGCAATGGATCCCTGCCCTTCCTGAATGATAAAAGAGCTATGCCCACTACTAACCGGAGTAGGCAGGGAGAAACACTTACCAGCTCCCTGAGAAATGCCAAAACGCAACCTTGAGACCTTTTCAACTTCTGTCCCATCTCCAACCTCCCATTCCCAGGCCCAGTAATTGAGACAGTAGTGACCACCAAGCTCCAGCAACATGCGACATCAGCCAACATCCTGGCCGTCTCTCACAATCTGCCTCAGAGCACGGCACAGCAAGGAGACGGCTTGAGGGGCACCAACACATGTTCTATAATGGCCTGGTACATGCTCACCATGTTCATACTGCTGGGCTTCTCCCCCAGTTACCCCATGTAAATAGTGGGCTATATACTTCCACCTATAGGACAAAGCAGGTTAGCAGTACACTGTGGTGCACTGTTGCAAAGGCTGCATCTTGGTGATGAGATTCTCTCATGCTCAGAATTAGGATCCCAGCTATGGTACAGGGGATGGGGGAGGTGGAGGACGGGAGGGTCAGCTACTGGGCTGTGGTGCTCTGCCTGGCCTTGAAAAGGTCCCACTGGGGGCAGTGCCAATGTCCAGAGAAGGGCCACACCAGGATTCCCTCCTCCCCCCCCGCCCCACTTAGCTATTGACCTTGCTTCCTGCCTTTCTCACAACTGGGGCCTCCCCCTACACTCTGAAGTAATAACTGGTAATGCTGCTACCTTCTTATTCCCTCGCTAGGCCATTGACTTGGGCCTCAGTACCTGCAGGATGGACAGCGCCCTCCAGAAGAGCTTGGAGTTGCTGATTCTCAGGTCCACCATGTAGTTGTGGAGAATTTTGCCCTTGAGGACATGGGCCCCGGTGCTGACTGTGTTGAGGATCCACTTGGTGCTGAGCTCCCTCTGGAACTTCTGTGTGAAATACAGAAAAACAGACCCCCGTGAACTAGGCAGCCACAAACTGCCAGCCAGAGGAAGCCAGCCACGGCCCTGCAGCAGCCGGGCCCACCTCCCCGCAGGGCGAGCCACGGCCCTGCAGCAGCCGGGCCCGCCTCCCCACAGGGCGAGCCACGGCCCTGCAGCAGCCGGGCCCGCCTCCCCACAGGGCGAGCCACGGCCCTGCAGCAGCCGGGCCCGCCTCCCCACAGGGCGAGCCACGGCCCTGCAGCCACCCCTCACTTACCTCAGAAATCACAAAAGTCCAGTCAGTCGGCACCCTGCTAGGAATCGACCTCAGGATCCAAACAGGTTTGTCATGCATTACCTGGATAAAATTCCCCTCATACTCCAGGAACAGGATGGGCCACATGATGCTCATGATGCAAGGAAACAGCTTCTTGAGGGAGGCCTGGTGAGGATAAAGATACTAACAGAAATCTTGTTGTGACAGATGTGCCCAAGCATGTCCTGACAGGGATACTGAGTCCCACCGTTTTCTCAATATTATACCGAAGGGAGTTGTGTTTGGTCTGACAAAAGCTAAGCTCTAGCTGATTATCCTGGTTATTATGAGATGTTTGTATGGGAAACAATTTTAGAGTTAGCTAACACAGGACATTGTGTTCTAAATCTGTTGGGAGTGAAATCTAGCTCTCGAGGGAGGGCAGTCTCAGAGCTGACCCAAACAGGAGAACAATGAACACCCATCAGACAGCCTATGTTTGCTGTCTGGAGTAGATGCAGGCTGGAGATTTACAAAGCCAAACCGAGAGTTCTGGGGAGAGTGGGCCCCCTGGGGTAAGACTGTAAGAGCAGACGATTGTCCCAAGTAGGTATCCATTAGGGAAGGGGACTGTGTCAGTGGGGACAAGCGCTGGACAAACTAACCATTGGGTGAGAAATACCTTATTAGATAGGAACGTAACTTGTTGATAAGTATAGGCTGCAGATGGCTTCTTTTGTTCTTCTTTGACCTCTGAGGTTTAGGGCTGGTTGGGGGCAGTGTGGCCTTGGTGCAAGTTAGAGTAGCTCCAGGGGCACCCAGTGCCACCATGGGGCAAGACTCACTCCCTTCCCCCTCAGCAGTTAAGGAATTAAGGAATTCCAGAGTGAAGGCAACCCCAACCCTGCCCCCTCTAGGCGTGCACCAGGGTACAGTCTAATTACATGAGCACAAGCTCCATTTCCCACAGGACCGTTCCCTCACCTGGGATGGAGACAAAGAGCCTTCTCTACTCACCGGAAGGTACTGCCCAACAGTGGCATGAGAAAGTGCTTGGACATTTGATGTCTTCTCCTTCACCTGAACCACAAGCTTCTCCACCTCTGTGAGGTCATCTTAAAGCAAGGGGGAGCATAAGACTGGGGTAACCAGGCTCTGGACAGTCATTCAGGAAGATCCAGAGCTAGTCAGAGTCAAGAGTCCTTTGCACATCAGCCAAATCACCATACCAACATGCAAGAGACATGTTTACACACACATACACATCCCAGCCTATACTTTTCACCTTACTTCTGTCTCATTCACTTTCTTTGCTACAACTCCAGGGTAAGAGGGTAACAGGTCCATGGACTCCCTCCCAAGCCTTGTTGCTGAGGTACATCAGAGAACAGCTGCACCCCTCTACCAGACAACACAAACAGGCCTGGTTTGCCTGTAGCTCAGCAACGGACCCAGTGTGATTGGCTCTGCCATGACAGATCTAGACTGCAGTGACATTATTAGTTACATTGGATAAGATGGGGGTTAATCTGAGAATTGAAAGATGGATAAGGAACTCGTTAAAGGAGAGACTACAATGGGTCATTCTGCAAGGTGAACTGTCAGGCTGGAAGGAGGTTACTAGTAGAGTTCCTCAAGGATTGGTTTTGGGACCAAACTTTTTTATTACTGACCTTAGCACAAAAAGTTGGAGTGTGCTAATAAAATCTGTGGATAACACAAAGTTGGGAGGTATTGCCAATATGGAGGAGGACACGATTATCATACAAGAAGATCTGGATGAACTTGAAAACTGGAGTAATAGAAATGGGATGAAATTTAAATAAGTGCAAGGTCATGCATTTTGGGACTAACAAGAATTTTTGCTGGGGATGTATCAGTTGGAAGTGACGGAGGAGGAGAAAGACCTGGGTGTATTGGTTGATCTCAGGATGCCTAAGAGCTGCCAAAGTGATGCAGCCATGAAAAAAGCTAATGCAGTCTTAGAATGCATCAGGCAAGCTATTTCCAGTAGAGACAGGGAAGTGTTAGTACCATTATACAAGACACTGGTGAGATCTCATCTGGAATACCGTGTGCAGTTCTGGTCTCCCATGTTTAAAAAATATGTATTGTATTTTCTCTGATAATTCTGGATATTCTTCATGCCCATAGGAACGTCTAACCCCTCTCTGAATCCTGCCAGGCTCTTAGTCTGTTATGTCATGTGGCAGGGAGTTCCACAAGCCCCTTGTGCCTTTGTGGGAAAATATTTCCTTTGATCAGTTTTTACTTTGCTGCCTTTCAGTCCCAGTGAGCTTCCCCCTCATTCTTGTCTTATGAGACAGGGAGAACAGATACTCTTGATCTCCCATCTCTAGACCCTGCATTGTTTTAGATACTTTTCATAATTTTTTTTATCGTGTTCCCTCTTACTTGTCTTTTTCCAAGGTAACAACAACCCCAAACTTTTCAATCGTTCAGCATACTAGGGAGAGGTGAGGCGAGATAAATCACAGCAAGAGGCTGACATGATCACTCAGCAGAGGGTAGTGCCCAGCAGGGGGAACAACAGCTCCTTCCTTCCCCCCCCAAACTAGTGCTGACCCCTTCCCTCAGCTCCCAGCCACTCCTCACCATCCAGCGTGAAGAGGAAGAGAACAGTATCAAGCTCTGTCAGTGATGGAAGGATCGTCTTCACAAAGTCCTCCTGAGAGAAGGCAAATTGTGGGCCCTGCCAGAGAAAGGGAGCCTGTTTAGCATGATGCCAGGGCTCCCGCTAAACTCTCTGACACATGGGCCGCCCTATCCACCCCTTCACTGGAGCCCCCTCCTTCTCTCCCAGACACTAGGGTTACCTTCCATTCCCAACATTAGAGCCCTCTCCTCCCTTCCCAAACCCCATCCCCTTCACAACACTGGGACTTCCCTGGCTCTCTCCTGCCCTACTCCAGGTCCCCCCATCTTCCTGACACCAAGGCCCCATGCCCCCCCATAACATCAGGGTCCCCCCTCCACACCCTGCCACTGGGACCTTCCACCTGCCCTCCCCCAAACCAGGACCCCATGCATCCCTCTCCAGCCAGGTTTCTCCACATACCCTGAGACCAGGCCCCTCATCCTCCCTGACATCTGGACTCCACCTCCAGTCCCTAACACTGGGGAATCCTTCCCCACGATGGGGACTCCCCCTTTGCTCCCCGACATAGCAGCACTCTCCTCCCTTCGCTGATACCAGGGAGCACAGGGGTATCAGTCCCTGTCTGCCCATGAGCCTGGGAGGCTCCGGGAACCAGAGGCATGGGCACAAAGAATCACCACACGCTCAGAGTCCACCACGCCCCCACAGTATGCGCCCCAGGCCAGCACCCACTCCCCACCCAGCACCCATCCCAGACCATGAGGTTCACCACACCCATAAGCTACCTCAGATCAGACCCTGCCTGGTAGCCACCCCAGCCGAGTCCAGCCCCGGACTCATGGTCAGAACTACTCCCAGGACTTACTTCCCGCCTAGAACCTACCCAAGGGCGGGCTCACAATCAGCTAGAACTCCCCAACCACCCCAGCCCCCTCCCACCAGGCCAAGCAGGATCTCATCTCCTCCAGAATCCGCTCCAACAAACCCAAAACACACCTAGAGTAACCCTGACAGCCAGGGCCTTGTTCGTCACCCGTACTGCAGCCCAGCTCCTACCTGCATTATCAGATCTGCCTCCTTGTTGAACATCTCACTGCGATCCCCAATCAGAAAGCCCCGCACGTCATTGTAGTCTGTGTAGGAAAGCAAGGGGGTGACCCAGAGGTAGAGGGAACAGGGCTGTGGGCCAAGGGGTCTCTTTGCAGGATCCCAGAGGCTGGAGGTCAAGGAATCTCCAAGCAGGATCCCTGGTGGCCAAACGGCCTCTGAGCAGGATCCCCAGGGATCCAACTTGGGGATATCTTGCCCCCAGCCCCTCAAGATCCAGCTGAGACACCCCCTTTTCCCCCAGCCTACAGGGATCCAGCTTGGAGACCCTAGGATCCAGCAAAGAGAGAAATTTCCTTCTGACCCCGGGGGATCCAGCTTGGGCACTCCTTACTCTCCAGCCCCCAGGAAA
Organism: Lepidochelys olivacea; assembly: GCF_965140295.1. Classification (NCBI taxonomy): domain Eukaryota; kingdom Metazoa; phylum Chordata; order Testudines; family Cheloniidae; genus Lepidochelys; species Lepidochelys olivacea. Next base: position 311,952 of record NC_140413.1, read on the forward strand.
CCTGCTCAGAGAACCCTTCCCCCCAATTCTTTGGGAGTCCTGCTTGCAGACCCTTTGACCCCCAGCTCCCAGGATTCAGCTCAGAGACTCTTGCATCCCACCTGCAGGTATCCTGCTCAGAGAGACCCCTGGCCCCCAGGTATCTGCTCAGAGACCCCTTGGCCCTCCCGTCCCCAGGGATCCAGAACAGAGAACGTTTGCCCCACAGACCCTGGGAATCCTGCTTAGAGGGCCTTTGTGGGGCAAGATATCCCCAAGCTGGATCCCCAAGGGCTGGGTGTGGGGGACAGCATCCCCAAGCTGGGTCTCCTTGCTGGGTCCTTGGAGGCTGAGTGCAGGAGTCTCTCGGCAGGCTCCCTGGGGGCTGGGGGTCAAGGGGTCTCAGAGCTAGAACCTAGGCAATTGTTCATGAAGCTGTGGTAGCCAATACATGCTATGTTAGGCATAGTTAGTATAAGTGTTGGGAAGTTATGTTAACTGACTGTATTATACTTGCCCCACAATTCTGTTCACCGATGTCAAGTATCCATAACACTTTGCGTTAGCTGAAATAAGCTTTGGTTTAAGTAGAAAGGAAAACTGTCAGGATCAGGACATATGAGTGTCTTTCCATAGCACCTGGTAGGATGTTACGCTCACAGGCTAAGACTGGAATGTCCCAAAGGGAAAGGACAATATACATGAATGGTCTACCCTGGTACAAACATAGGAGGTGCCTTCATGCTCCTTGGTACCTGAAATGCATGTGTTCAGAACAAAGATAAGGTATACATCATGATACCAGAAACACAAGGTGGTAAACTGATTGGTTAAATCTAATTTTAGATGATGTACACAATACCTTTTACTTGTAAACAGGCAGAGTATAAAAATGGCGTTAGGGTTGTAACTTTTGGAGCACACCTTCTGTGCAAGGTGACCGTAACAACACTGTACACAACAGCTTCCTGGAGACTGGTATCAGATTGAACTTTTTTCCTGTACTTATATGTGATGTTGTATGATTAAAATAGGACCATGTAGAACGCTGTTGCTACCACTGCTATATAATTACAACAAATCTTGTACAAAATATGTCATGTAAAGTGTCAATGGAAAAGTTATGGTTTACTGAATGTTATTACCCTATTTGTTTGCATGTATCATTTTTGTCTCTGAAGTTACAAATATTGACTATTGTACTTGTATTTCAAATGTGTTTGCTCCCATGGTAATATCCACACAGTAGTTTACATCCAGTCTAGTCAGCACATTGTGAATGGACTATTCAAGCTGACGGCCCATCAGTTAACACAGTGGGCCATGGAAGAAGCTTATCTCCACTGATGGACTTTCCTGAGGATGTTCTAAAGAGAGTAGGGTAATGGCTGCTATGACTCATTGAAGAATACAAGGGCATGTGACGAGATTATGTGGTAATGAACTCCATCTCGTGTGCCTGTACTTTTCCCACAAACTGTGCTGAGGGCTTTACTTGGAACAATGATTTTCCCTCCACATGACAGAAGCTACAAAAGGCCCTGGAAACATCTCCATTTTGCCTTTTTCCTGCTCTGATCTCTGGACTATGGACTTAATACTAACGGGTTTCAGAGCAGCAAAAACAACGAGGAGTCCTTGTGGCACCTTGGAGGCTAACAAATTTATTTGGACATAAGCTTTCGTGGGCTAGAACCCACTTCAAGGGACCGAGGACCTTCCAGGCATTTGGAAGCAACCAGAGACTTAACAAGCCAGCAGTTTATTCCATCAGTGCTTCAAGCCCGATCCAAGAACTTTGCCATTATTGTATGTATTTGATTCCTTTAACCAATTTTAACTTTCACCTCTTTCTTTTTTCTTATAAATAATCCTTTAGATATTAAATACTATATAATATCTAAAGGATTATTAGACTATTAAATATTAGATAATCACGCTATTGCCAAAGGATTGGCAATAGCATGATTATTGGGTAAGATCCGAGTTATATATTGACCTGGGTGTGTGGCTGGTTCTTTGGGATCAGAAAAACCCTTTGGTTGATTAAACTGCTTTTAAATAACCAATCATCATTAAGTCTAGTGTCTGGGTGGTGAAACAAGGACCGGGATACTTAAGGATACTGCGTTTCTGACTTCTGGTTAGCCAGTGTGGTGAGACAGAAGTTTACTTGTATTACTGGATTGGTATATCTTATGGGAGAATAACCACCAGTTTTGGGGTATGTCCGCCCTGTTTCTCACCAGTTTGTCCTGCATCTGGTATTCTCACTTGTGACCCACAGAGGCATGATGACACTATATTATTATTTGCTTAGAGCAATAAACCTGATATTGGTTATTTGGTTTTTTGAATATATTTTAATAATGAACCAAAGTGTGGTCAAGCAATTGACTCTATGATATATCAAAAGCCTGGTGCAGGGGGAGCTCAGAGCAAGGAGCTTGGACACCTCTCTCACATCACAGAGACCCTTTATTTGAGGCATCAGGGCTCTTTCCAACACAGCCAGTTCCCTTACCTGCCCCAAACGTTGAGATGCATTCAGCACCATCCATGATGGCAATGATGCCCAGCGTGTGCCAGCCCACCATGAACACACAGGCCTTCTTCTGCAAGCTGGGGAAAGGACAGCACAGACGGGTTACTCAGGATGCTCAGAGGGTAGGGGCAGAGCACAGCACAGGGGTATTGCGGGGTCAGGGCAGACCACAGCACGGGGGGTTAGTGGGTATTAATTGGCTTTTCCCCCCTGTAACAGGGTGCATTCACCCCTCGTGAGCATCCCCTTGGCCAAGTGTGTGTGCTGCTCTCTCTGATTGTACCTGCTCTGGGATAGAACAATGCCCCAGAGCTCCCTCCCTGGAGACAATGCCTTAGCCCTCTTGGGCTTCCTGGCTACAGCTCTCCAGCTGGGCCACTATAATTCAGTTCCCCTTCTGAATTACAGCTCACCGCCCAGGCCACTTCCCCACAGTGGCTAATGCAGCGTTGGGGAGACCTGGGCCCACCCACTACTCTGGGTCCCAGCCAAGGGACCCTGTAGAGTGTAGCCATCTGCTGTGTCCCTTTAATTATATTGCATGGCTTCTCTAATTCCCTGAGCTACTTCCCCGTGGCCCCATGCCATCTTCACCCTTACCTCAGGGTCTTGTCCTAATGGAGTCCCAGCAAGCAGCTCAGGGCTCCTTCTTGCTCTCCCCGGCTTCTGGCAGCGCTGCCCTGTCTGGGGTTCTGTAGCTTATCCAGCCAGGAATGCACCACCCACACCCCTACAGCTCCAGAAGGAACTGAACTGCCTCTGGCCCTGCAACTCTTCTTATACTAGGCTGCTGGGCTGTGTCCTACACAGCCACTCTAAGTAGCTTGGAGGACTTCTCTACTGCCTTTTTTGGGGGGCAGGGTGTGCCAGGGCCATGAGGCCTCCAGCAGGGGGCCTCAGAGGATCTGATATACCACATCTCACCCCCACGCACTGTTCACTGAGTAGTCCTGCACCCTACACGTCTTTCCTCTCCCCCTTCCTTCTATCCCCAGCCCCCACTTCTCCAGCAGAAATGGAGATGCCTTCCCACCTCACCTGGTGCCCGCTTGCTTCATCAAGGCAGCAATCTTTTTGCTCTGGGCATAGGTGACTTTGTGAGCACGTTCATATGTCCTCAGGATTTCCAGGAGGCACCTAGACATTGGAAGAACATAGAGAGGACTCATGGGACCTGTGCATGCCAAGCTCCTGTCTGCCCCAATGCCATTCACAGTCTGACCAGGAGCAGTCAAGTGCGGAGGTCCTGTCCCAATGTCCCAGCATGACATCAATATTCCCAGCCAATCCCCGACCATAACAATAGGCCAGCTGGGTACCCAGCCAAGCAGGGGACTCCAGCACTGGGGGGAGGTTGCCTGCCTAGTGTAGCCTACTAGCTCTGTAACCGGAGACTTACTTCTCTGAGATGTCAGTGTCCTTGGAGGCTGTCTTGTGTGCTCCCAGCAACAATGTCTCTAGCAGGATCTTGGTGGCACTCCCACCCTTCATCCGTGAGGAGCCACTGATGCCTTCAGGCTGAGGCAGTGGGAGAGAGAGAACTGAATGACACATGGGCACTGGGGCTCAAACCCACTCCCCAAGCCCCCATCCTGAGTGTACTGGAAAATTAAACCCCACTCCCTGTGCACCCCATCCTGTGGGATTGAAGACTGTCTTCCAAGCAGCCCCATCCCGGGCAGGTACTCCCTAGACTTATATAAATATATGGCTGGAAATGATCTGAGTTGTCATCAAGTCAAGACCCTGCCCTCAGGCAGCACCAAGAACACCATATAGACCATCCCTGACAGGTGTTTGTCCAACCTGTTCTGAAAAACTTCCAGTGATGGAGATTTCACAACTGCCCCTGGAAACATATTCCAGAACTTAACTACCCTTATAGGTCTTAGGAAAAACTTTCTAACTAACCGAAATCTCCCTTGCTGCAGAGAAGCCAATTACTTCTTGTCCTGTTCTCAATGGATGTGAAGAACAATGGATCACCATCCTCTTTGTAATAGCCCGTAACATATCTGAAGACTATCAGGTCCCCCTCAGTCGTCTTTTCTCAAGACTAAAGCTGGACAATCACAAGTCCATGCACTGCATCCGAGAGTGCTAAAGGAGTTGGCGGATGTGATTGCAGAGCCATTGTCCATTATCTTTGAAAACACATAACAATCGGGGGAGGTCCTGGACTGGAAAAAGGCTAATGTAGTGCCAATCTTTAAAAAAAGGGAAGGAGGATGATACTGGGAACTACAGGCCAGTCAGCTTCACCTCAGTTCCTGGAAAAATCATGGAGCAGGTCCTCAAGGAATCAATTCTGAAGCACTTAGAGGAGAGGAAAGTGATCAGGAACAGTCAGCATGGATTCACCAAGGGCAAGTCATGCCTGACTAACCTAATTGCCTTTTATGATGAGATGAGATAACTGGCTCTGTGCATGAGGGGAAAGCAGTGGACGTGTTATTCCTTGACTTTAGAAAAAGCTTTTGATACGGACTCCCACAGTATTCTTGCCAGCAAGTTAAAGAAGTATGGGCTGGATGAATGGACTGTAAGGTGGATAGAAAGTTGGCTAGATTGTCGGGCTCAACGGGTAGCGATCAATGGCTCCATGTCTAGTTGGCAGCCGGTATCAAGTGGAGTGCCCCAAGGATCGGTCCCGGGGCCGGTTTTGTTCAATATCTTCATTAATAATCTGGAGGATGGCATGGACTGCACCCTCAGCAAGTTTGCAGATGACACTAAACTGGGAGGAGTGGTAGATACGTTGGAGGGTAGGGATAGGATACAGAGGGCCCTAGACAAATTGGAGGTTTGGGCCAAAAGAAATCTGATGAGGTTCAACAAGGACAAGTGCAGAGTCCTGCACTTAGGATGGAAGAATCCCATGCACCGCTACAGACTAGGGACCGAATGGCTAGGCAGCAGTTCTGCAGAAAAGGACCTAGAGGTTACAGTGGATGAGAAGCTGGATATGAGTCAACAGTGTGCCCTTGTTGCCAAGAAGGCTAACAGTATTTTGGGATGTATAAGTAGGGGCACTGCCAGCAGATCGAGGGACATGATCGTTCCCCTCTATTTGACACTGGTGAGGCCTCACTGGAGTACTGTGTCCAGTTTTGGGCCCCACACTACAAGAAGGATGTGGAAAAATTGGAAAACATCCAGAGGTGGGCAACAAAAATAATTAGGGGACTGGAACACATGACTTATGAGGAGAGGCTGAGAGAGCTGGGATTGTTTAGTCTGCGGAAGAGAAGGATGAGGGGGGATTTGATACTGCTTTCAACTACCTGAAAGGGGGTTCCAAAGAGGATGGATCTAGACTGTTCTCAGTGGTAGCAGATGACAGAACGAGGAGTAATGGTCTCAAGTTGCAGTGGGGGAGATTTAGGTTGGATATTAGGAAAAACTTTTTCACTAGGAGGGTGGTGAAACACTGGAATGCATTACCTAGGGAGGTGGTGGAATCTCCTTCCTTAGAAGTTTTTAAGGTCAGGCTTGACAAAGCCCTGGCTGGGATGATTTAATTGGGGATCGGTCCTGCTTTGAGCAGGGGGTTGGACTAGATGACCTCCTGAGGTCCCTTCCAACCCTGATATTCTATGATTCTATTATCCTCCAGGTGCTTACAAACTGATTGTTTAATAATTTGTTCCAGTATCTTTCCAGGTATCAAAGTTAGATTGACTGATCTATAATTCCTGGGATCCTCTATGTTCCTCTTTTTAAAGATTGGTATTAGGTTTGCCCTTCTCAAGTCCACTGGGACCTCACCCATCCTCCACGAGTTCTCAGCAATATTGTGTTGAGTATCTTGCATTAAATGCCTCAGCCTTCTTGATGTCATCAGTCATTAGCTCTCCTTCTCTGCTAAGGAGAGGACCTACATCTTCCTTCATCTTTCTCTTGTTCCTCATGTATTTAAAGAACCTCCGCTTATTGCCTTTATGTCCCTTGCTACGTATGATGCATTTTGTGCCTTAGCCTTTCTGTTTTTGTCCCTACATGCCCAGGCCGTTCTTTTGTACTCCTCCTTAGCAAATCGGACCTTTTACGTAGAATTCTTTTTTCGTTTTCAGGTCATTGAAGAGCTCCTGATGAAGCCATACTGACCTCTTATTATTTATCCTATCTTTCCTTGATATGGGAAGTTTGCAACTGTGCCTTTAATATGGTCTCCTGGAGAAACTGCCAGTTCTCCTGAACTCCTTTATCCCTTAGATTTTCTTTCCATGGGACCTTACATAGCAGTTATCTGAAGTTCTTAAAATTGGCTTTTTTGAAATCCATTGTCCTTATTCTGCTGCTCTCACTCCTTGCTTTCCTTAGAACATACTGGTACACTGAACCGAGGCCAGAAACCACTGAGTTTCAGTCTCTCACTGCAGATGTTCATGGGCAGCTTGTCCAACTGGGGAGACCAACCCAGAGGCAGGGCTTCTGGGACACAGTGCATTCTGCATGCAGTTCACAGCTGTCCCTGCAGGCAGCAATTCTCATGGAGCTGGAACAAGTACCTGTGACCAGAGTGCTGGGAGCTTGTCCCTACTGGGAATCCAGGCGTCAGTCAGCTCACCTGCAAAAGACTGCTGGGGATGTGTAAGCTAACCGGCTGGGAGGCTGGATGAGCCAATTAGTCCATTAGCTGAGGGGTATAAAAAGGACAGGCAGTACTGGGGGAGAGAGGGAGAGGAGCTAAGTCCAGTCTGTTCACAGCGCTGAGGGAAAGAGCTAATGGGTGAGAAGCCCTGTCTATAATATTGCTGCCTGGGATTGTATTGGGGTTGGTGGCGGGAATGTAAAGAAACCACACAAAGTTGCCACTCAACCGAGAGATTCTGAGAAGTTTCTGGGGTATCGGAGGACAGGGATGGGGAGGGCCCCGTTACAGTGCCAAATCCCTTCAACTCCTACTGTGACTGCAACACACAGCTCTAGCTCCCCTCCCCATCCGGCCTGCTGCACAGACACAGATCACAAGAGCAATGCTGAAAGGCTGAAGGCAGAGCTGCCTCCCAGCGTCAGCAGTGCTCCCATTGGCCTGGCTCACCCCACTTCCTGCCCTGGCCTGCCTCATCTCATCCTGCTGTTCCTGTTGTCACCTGACTATGCTCCTGTGCAGGGATCCCAAAAGCCCCAAGCACCTTTTGTGCATGAGAGGGGGAACAAATAAATGCTGGAGGCCTACAGAGCCCCACTAGCAGTGGGAGCTCCCTTCTGCCTGAGCTTCTGATCCTGTGCTATTCCCATGGCAATGGGGTGAGGTGTAACCCCAGTCCTGAGCCTCTTCAGACGCAGCACTCACCTATATTAAATCCAGACCCCCACAGGTCGACTCCGAGCAGGAGCTGGGCTGCTCTGATCGCAGAGGCCTTGGCCCTCTACCCCAGGGATCTGCAGAGCTCTCTCTCAGTTCCAGCCCCTTTCTCCCCAGTCTTCTGTAACTGATCCTGCTGACCCTGTCTCATCAGAACTCCTTGCTGAACGTTAGAGACAGCCAGCCCTTCACCGAGCAGGAGCCCAACCCAAAGAGGATTTCCAGGCAGCATTCTGGAGAGGATCCAAAAAGCGGATGGAACCTGTCACCTACCCCCACAGCAGGATTGAGGATAAAGGCTTTGTGCGACTCCTGCAGCTTCTGCATCCGCTCAGCCACCTGGCGGAAAGTAGAGTGCCAGCCCTCGATCTTATCATTCCTGCAGGAGAGACCTACTGCAGTCAAGCCTGGGACAAGGACCTCACCCTGCCTCAGAGACTAACATCCCTGTGACCAGGCCTGGGCCTGAGCCAGACACTGGGGCTTCCCCATCCAATCCCAGGCCTGACATCCCCAAGAGAGGGCCCAGCCCTCAGCCCTGCCCTGGGGCTTCCCCATCCAACCCCAGGCCTGACATCCCCCTGAGAGGGCCGGGCCCTCAGCTCTGCCAGGGGCTTCCCCATCCAACCCCAGGCCTGACATCCCCATGAGAGGGCCGGGCCCACAGCTCTGCCAGGGGCTTCCCCATCTAACCCCAGGCCCTCAGCTCTGCCAGGGGCTTCCCCATCCAACCCCAGGCCTGACATCCCCATGAGAGGGCCGGGCCCACAGCTCTGCCAGGGGCTTCCCCATCTAACCCCAGGCCTGACATCCCCGTGAGAGGGCCGGGCCCTCAGCTCTGCCAGGGGCTTCCCCATCCAACCCCAGGCCTGACATCCCCGTGAGAGGGCCGGGCCCACAGCCCTGCTCTGGGGCTTCCCCATCCAACCCCAGGCCTGACATCCCCGTGAGAGGGCTCAGCCCTGCCAGGGGCTTCCCACCCTGCTCCAGGGGGCCGCGTAGATTTTCAGGGAATCATAGAATCATAGAATATCGGGGTTGGAAGGGACCCCAGAAGGTCATCTAGTCCAACCCCCTGCTCGAAGCAGGACCAATTCCCAGTTAAATCATCCCAGCCAGGGCTTTGTCAAGCCTGACCTTAAAAACCTCTAAGGAAGGAGATTCTACCACCTCCCTAGGTAACGCATTCCAGTGTTTCACCACCCTCTTAGTGAAAAAGTTTTTCCTAATATCCAATCTAAACCTTCCCCAGGGAACTGGGTGAGACAACGTGGGAGGCTGACTGGCAGGTTCCACCTCAGCATGATCTGGTTCTCACTGGAGATGGACTCAAGCTCTGGGCTGGAGAGGCCAGCATTAGGGCCTGGTGGAGCAACTGAGCCCACGGTGCCCCTTCCCTGCTCCCTGTTACCTGGCCATGCTGACGGGGTTGAATCCCACCAGGACTGGCAGGAAGATGTCCAGGTTATTCATGCAAAAGTCCAGCTGTCCTGCCACAAAAGGGGCCTGTAGCAAACAGAGTCAGTGAGACCCCTAACTACTCTCCCCAGGCTGAGCACAGATCAGAGTCCACCCTGCCTGCTACCACAAAGGGGACCAACCAAGGCTACAAACCAAGACAAGTTGCAATCCCCACCCTAACTGTCCCCCATGCTGAGCACTGATTGTACCACAGCCAGTAAGCCACCCTACCATGGCAGGCACCCACTCCCCTCCCAAACCTTGACTATGGCAGGTACCCACTTCGTCACCCCCTTCTGTGATCATCCACTCTGCAGCTCCCCACCCCGACTATACCAGGCACCCACTCTGCACCCGCACCACGACAATGGCAGGCACCCACTCTGCACCCACCCACCCTGACAATGAAAGGGACCCACTCTGTTTCCCCTCCTAACACTGACTGTACCAGGCATCCACTCTGCTCCCAGCAAATTTGCAATAATCCATTGGATACTTACAGAAAAACCACATGAAATTCCAATGAAAACTACTTTTTTCTTCCCCTCACAGACCTGGGGAGAAAATGGGAGAACTCAGTATGGTGCGGGTGAGAGGAGGGGCTGCCCTGGCACTGCACTGGGGTGGGGAGAGGGGCTGCCCCGGCACTGGGATGAGTGGGCAAGGTGACCTTGTACTTTGCTGCCCCCTCCTCTCCCTGCCTGAGCAGTGGGAAAGAGGGAGACCCTGCCCAGGCAGAGTTGAGAGAGAGGAAGCCAGAGCTGCTCTGGCCCTTCCTCCGCTGTGCCCTGCCTCGCTGCCCCCTTGAATGCCTTTGGGGAGCAGTGGGCACTGCCCGATTTTCACCCTGTGACCTTTACTCCCATCCCTGTTTTTTTGTTTGTTGTCCCCAGTGTTCAGCTGTGGCCCCAGTTCCCTGGCCCATCCCAACGGCTAAGGAGGAGGGCCTTAGCTATGTGCGGGGCTTAGGCCCGCTGTCTCCTGGAAATCCACAGTATGCCCCCCCTGGCAATCCTCTTCCTGCCTTCCCGCCTTCCCAGAGAGACTCGGTGCATGAAACCGCCATGGGTCCTCTGAGTCACAGCTGAAGTTTTGTTTCAGTCTGTCTCCTTCCCCATCTCCAGACCTCACCTTGCTCAGCTCCTCGATCCCCAGCAGGGCGCAGTCCTCCAGTTCCTCCTGGGACACCACTAGGGATCTACATGAGGAAACAACCTTGTTCAGTTACTCACAGGTACAACCAAAACACACACACTCAGATCACAGGAACCCGCAGGCTCATGCTCCCCTTCTCAGGGCTGAACTGTCCCCCATGCACTCAGGGATGCAGGACATGTAGACTCCACAGCCTGCAGCTGGCAGACACAGGAAACCTAAGCAGCCTGTGACCGCAAATGGGCCCCGTCACTCTAGCCCAAGTGGCCTGGGCTGCCCCCGGTGCGGTGCAGTGCAGCACACATGTTGCAGCTGGTTAATCTGGAGGCCACAAACACCAGGCTCACTGCAGCCACATCCTGCACCTGGGAGAAATGGGCAGTGAGCTGGTGCTTGTGGCCTCCGGGTTAACCAGCTGCAACACAGGGGGGAAAAGGGATTTCTGGCTCCATTTGCCACCTGATAGCTAAAAGCCCCTCTTCACTGAATCTCAGAGTGGGAGCAAGACCTCCTCCTGTGCACCAGCCTCAGCTCAGTCCTATCTGAGTGAGCTCCAGCTGGCTTGGTTGCATAGATTCATTGAGGTTAATGTCAAAAGTGACCAGCATCATTAGCTCATGTAGTCTGATGTCCTGTAGAACACAGCCAATGTGTTAATAATTCCACCCAGCTACCCTTGGACTCAGCCCAGTAATTTGTGTTTTGACTAAAGCATCTTCCAGAAAGGCAGCTAGGCTTGAGCTGGAGATATCAAGAGATGCTGAATCCATCATTTCTACTGGTAGTTTGTTACAATGGTTAATCACCTGTGCCTTATTTCTAATTGGAATTTGTCTGGCTTTATCTTCCAGCCATTGGTTCTTGTTCTACTTTTCTCCACCAGATTGAAGAACTCTTTAGTACACAGTATTTGCTCCCTGTGAAGGTACTTAGACACTGGAATCAATCAGCTTTTGATCTTTTTGACTAACTAAACCAAGGGTGGACAAACTTTTTGGCCTGAGGGCCACATCAGTGAATAGAAATTGTACTGCGGGCCATGAATGCTCACAAAATTGGGGTTGAGGTGTGGGAGGGGGTGCGGTCTCTGGGGTGGGGCTGGGGATGAGGATGAGGAGTTTAAGGTGTAGGAGGGTGCTCCAGGCTGGGATCGAGGGGTTTGGAGAGTGGGAGGGGGATCAGGGCTGGGGCAGGGGATTGGGGCCCGGTGAGAGGCTCAGGGGGTGCAGGCTCCGAGCAGCGCTTATCTCAAGTGGCTCCCGGAAGCAGTGGCATGTGCCTTCTCTGGCTCCTACACGGAGGTGCGGCCAGGTGGCTCTGCACACTGCCCCATCCTCAGGCACCGCCCCTACAGCTCCCATTGGAGGGCATAGGAGCCAAAGCGGGGCCATGCCGTGGTTTCTGGGAGCTGCGTGGTGCAGCCCCCGTCCTTGTGTCCCGGCTGGAGCACCGGAACAGACCTGAGCTGCATAGCGCGGCCCCAACCCTGCGCGGCTCAGCCCCACTCCGGCCGAGGCATAGTGCGGCCCTGAACCTGTGCCCTGGCCGGAGCACTGGAGCGGGTTTGAGCAGCATGGTGTGGCCCTTGACCCAGCACACAGGCCGGAGCAGGGCCAAGCCGCATGGTGCAGTGTGGCCCCGACCCAGCGCCCAGGCCAGAGCACCAGAGCAGGGCCCAGCTGCTGGTGTGGCCTCCGACGCAGCACCCGTCTGGAGCACCAGAGTGCGGCCGAGCCGTGTGGTGCAGCCCTGACCCAGCGCCCCGGCTGGAGCGCCGGAGCAGGGCTGAGCCGCATGGTCTGGACCACAACCCTGTGCCCCGAACAGAGCACTGGAGCAGAGCTGAGCTACGTGGTGCGGCTCACAGGCTGGCTTAAAATGGCTCGCAGGCCAGCTTAAAATGGCTCGCAGGCCGGCTCCAGCCCACGGGCCGTAGTTTGCCAACCCCTGAACTAAACTGATTGAGCTTCGTAAGTCTCTCACTGTAAGTGAATTTTTCCAACCCTTGAATAATTTTTGTGGCTCTTCTCTGCACCCTCTCAAATTTTCCAACATCCTTTTAAACTGTGGATACCAAAACTGGATACAGTATTCCAGTATCAATCTCACCAATGTCATATACAGAGGTGAAATCATCTCCCTGCTCCTACTCACTTCTCCCCTGCTTATACATCAAATAACTGCATTCACCCTTTTGGCCAGACCATCACACTCCTCTTCAGCTGCTTGTCCAGTAGGATCACATAATCTTTGCAGAGTCACTGCTTTCCAGGATGCAGTCTCCATTCTATAGGCATGGCCTACAGTCCTCATTTCTAGCTGTAGGCATTTGGCAATATTAAACCACATTTTGTTTCAAATCAGCCAGCTTACCAATTGATCCACCTTGCCCTGTATGATGCCCTGTCCTCTTCGTAGTTTACTTTGACAATCTGTGTGTCATCCATGAGTTTATATTTAATTCCAGATCATTGATTAAAGGGTTGAATAGCATCAGGCCCAGTACCAGTGAATTCCATTAGAAACACCCCCATTAGATTATCATTCCCTATTGACAACTGCTAACCAGAGACCCACATGCGCTCGACCCCACACGCGCTCGACCCCACACATACAGTACTGGTCTATAAACGGTGCACTGGAGCACTCTCTGCCATCCCCTGCTTGGCCAGGCAGAGGGGGAGGCAAGATGCTACCCACTAGGGTCTCAGATGGGACAAATGTCGGTGTCTGGCTGGGAGACAGCCAGAGCCACAGCCGGAAGCAAAGGCCATTATCTGCTCAGCCAGGCTGAGTGCAAACACATGCTCTCCCCCTTACCTGTCTCCCCCAGCAATGATGTACGTGTAACGGGGCAGCTGACCTAGACCCTTCAGCAGCTTGTTAAAGGAAACCTGGGAAGAGAGAGAGAGAGGAGAGAGGCACAAAAACAGGCAGGCCATGCACCCCAGCAACCTGTCTATAAATTAACCATCCTAGGAACCACCCAGCCCATGCAGGCCAGGGAGCTACAACATACTGTGAAGAGAAGACAAAGCCAGAGGCAGCAGCAGACCCCTTTCCCCAGTGACATACACAACAGGAGGCCCCCTAAGCCAGCACTGCTGTATCTGCCCTGTAGAGCCCACCTCTAACAGGAAACTACTGGTCCTCGCCCCAAGGTTTCCAGTCCAGGCATGAGCTCCAGTGCACAATTATTTCTGCCAGGGGCTTGGGGCTGGCCCCATAACACAAGCAGAAACAGGTATTATAAGTGGGAAATCGAACCCAAGAGGAGCACCCGCACCCACCCCATCCCAGGCAGCCAGAACTGACCCAGAGAGTTCATGGCAATTTGTGATTGCAACCCATTGCACCCTTTCTGCCTGCTGCCATGGCACCCTGGGGCGCCCCTGTGCTGCTTACAGCACCCTGCAACCTCAAGCCCTCCTCACCCATGCAGCCCATGGCACTGTGTTCTCTCCCCTCATGGTTCAAGGCCTGGGGCGTGCTGAGCACCTGCAGGAAAGCTGAGGGGCCAGGGAGAGCTAAGTGTCTTGATGTGGCGAACCGGGGAAGTCCCGGATGACTGGAAAAAGGCTAATGTAGTGCCAATCTTTAAAAAAGGGAAGAAGGAAGATCCTGGGAACTACAGGCCAGTCAGCCTCACCTCAGTCCCTGGAAAAATCATGGAGCAGGTCCTCAAAGAATCAATCCTGAAGCACTTGCATGAGAGGAAAGTGATCAGGAACAGCCAGCATGGATTCACCAAGGGAAGGTCATGCCTGACTAATCTAATCGCCTTTTATGATGAGATTACTGGTTCTGTGGATGAAGGGAAAGCAGTGGATGTATTGTTTCTTGACTTTAGCAAAGCTTTTGACACGGTCTCCCATAGTATTCTTGTCAGCAAGTTAAGGAAGTATGGGCTGGATGAATGCACTATAAGGTGGGTAGAAAGCTGGCTAAATTGTCGGGCTCAACGGGTAGTGATCAATGGCTCCATGTCTAGTTGGCAGCCGGTATCAAGTGGAGTGCCCCAAGGGTCGGTCCTGGGGCCGGTTTTATTCAATATCTTCATAAATGATCTGGAGGATGGTGTGGATTGCACTCTCAGCAAATTTGCGGATGATACTAAACTGGGAGGAGTGGTAGATACGCTGGAGGGGAGGGATAGGATACAGAAGGACCTAGACCAATTGGAAGATTGGGCCAAAAGGAATCTGATGAGGTTCAATAAGGATAAGTGCAGGGTCCTGCACTTAGGACGGAAGAACCCAATGCACAGCTACAGACTAGGGACCGAATGGCTAGGCAGTAGTTCTGCGGAAAAGGACCTAGGGGTGACAGTGGACGAGAAGCTGGATATGAGTCAGCAGTGTGCCCTTGTTGCCAAGAAGGCCAATGGCATTTTGGGATGTATAAGTAGGGGCATAGCGAGCAGATCGAGGGACGTGATCGTTCCCCTCTATTCGACATGGGTGAGGCCTCATCTGGAGTACTGTGTCCAGTTTTGGGCCCCACACTTCAAGAAGGATGTGGATAAATTGGAGAGAGTCCAGCGAAGGGCAACAAAAATGATTAGGGGACTGGAACGCATGAGTTATGAGGAGAGGCTGAGGGAGCTGGGATTGTTTAGCCTGCAGAAGAGAAGAATGAGGGGGGATTTGATAGCTGCTTTCAACTACCTGAAAGGGGGTTCCGAAGAGGATGGCTCTAGACTGTTCTCAATGGTAGCAGATGACAGAACGAGGAGTAATGGTCTCAAGTTGCAGTGGGGGAGGTTTAGATTGGATATTAGGAAAAACTTTTTCACTAAGAGGGTGGTGAAACACTGCAATGCGTTACCTAGGGAAGTGGTAGAATCTCCTTCCTTAGAGGTTTTTAAGGTCAGGCTTGACAAAGCCCTGGCTGGGATGATTTAACTGGGAATTGGTCCTGCTTTGAGCAGGGGGTTGGACTAGATGACCTTCTGGGGTCCCTTCCAACCCTGATATTCTATGATTCTATGATGGGTCCGGGAGAACCTGAGCATCTTTGTGGGAGCTGGGGAGGGGGAGGGGGCAGAGTGTCTCCACTGAGGCCAGTGCGGCTGGGGGGTTGAGCATCTCCAGGGATCCCAAGAGGGATGTGCCTCACTGGGAGACCATGGGGGCACAGTGTGCTTGGGAAATGGAGAGGGATGCTGAGCCCCTCTGGGGTGGGGTTAGGGAGGCTGAGCTGCACTGGGTAGCCAGGGGCGTTGCTGGAGAATGTAGGGGGCTGAGTATCTCCAAGTAGGCTGTGTCCTTAGGAGGTTGGTGTGCATCATTGGGAGGATGGGGTGTGCTGAGCATATCCCGGGTGTTCCCCAGGGCTGGGATTCTGCACCAGCACACTGTGGAGATGAGGAGGAAGCAGGAGCAACTCACGGCTATAAGGAAGGCCAGCCTGCCCGAGGTGCCCCCGCCGCTCAGCACGATAAGGGTGTTGTCTGGGTCCTGCAGAACCAATGGAGACAGGTGACTGTCCTGCGGAGCTGGGCCCATCTCCCCAGCCAGAGGCAGGAGTCCCACAGCTGCTCAGAGCAGACAGAGGCCACGGTCGCTTGCACTGAGGACTGTGGCAGCCTTTGATAACAACATTCAGGATCCCCAGTGGCTCTTAGACCAGGAGTGTTTTTCCCTTTCATATCAGCCTTCCCTGTGAGACCTGGGCCTTGGCCCCCTCCCAGCCACACTCTGCAACACGCTCACTCAAAGCTGCAACTTGTGCAGAACATGGCTGCCTGCTCCGGGAGTCCCAGACCTGGCCTGGACCACAGGCCCAGATGCCTGCCTTGAGGGATCCCATCAGCTGGCTGCTGTGCGAACACATGGACTCCAGAATCTGGGGTAAGAGCCCCCAGACCCTGCTGCCTCTCCAGCACGTCCTTGAGGAATAGGGAGTGGGCTCTGTGATGGCAGCGCATTCACTGTGGTGAGACACCTCTTCCTTTATCATGCCATGGCCCTGATATGGCCCAAGGCTGGTCTGTCCCCAGCTCCCCTGGCTCTGCGAGAGGGAAGGAACCCAGGATGGGGCAGGCCTGGTCCTGTCCAGTGTGGAACTCCAAGAACCACTGAGCCATGGCTCCCCAGACATGCTGATGATGTCACTAAGGACAGCAAAGAGGGCTGATTGAGCATCTCCTGTACGATGTCCAAAGGGTACAGTACCTTTCAGAGCTGACAAAGGGGTACAGTACCTTTCAGAGCTCCATTCCTGTACTGTATCATGCTGCACCTCACCACACTGTACCATGCTGCTCCATACCTCACCTCACTGCACCATGCTGCTCCATACCTCACTGCACCACACCTCACCTCGCTGCACCACACCTTGGTGTACCATGCTGCAACACACCCCACTGCACCTCACCTCTCTGTATCATGTTGCTCCATACCACACTGCATCTAGCTGCACACCTCACTGCACATCACCTCACTGTACCATGCTGCTCCATAGCACACTATGTCTCACCTCATTGCACCACACTTTACCTCATTCCACTGCACTGCACCTCACCTCATAGGAACCACATTGCATTTCACCATGTCATGCCACACTACACTGCATTTCACCATACCACATCCTACTGCATTGCTTCATGCCAAACTGCAGCATACTGCATCACAAGCACGTCCTACCATACCGTACCACACCACATTTCTCTGCACCATACTGCAGTGTGCCGTACCATACCACACCCCACCCACTGCCCCACAGTGCACTGCACTACAATGTACCTTCAGGACTTCCTGCACTTTATTGATAATGTCAATCATGGTCTTCAGCACTGACTCACTGTACAGTCTCTGAGAAGAAAGTGAGAAGATTAGGGCTTTGTGATGTTATCTCCCAACCAGCCCATAGATCGTGAGGGAGAGGTCAGGGCTCTGTGGGGTTACTCACCCCAGCGGGACCCATACTCCATGGGGTGGCTCAGTGGCCTATGAGGTAACCCCCTCACTCCAAAGCTCAGGGCTCCGCGGGTTTACTGCCCCACCCACCCATATATACACACACACCAGAAATAGTATGAAAAGGCAGACTATTAACATCATCTGAATACAGGGTTCAGGGTGAGGGCCTGACTGGTCGTCTGCTGGGCTCTGAATGACTGAACTGGGGTTCCCTCATGTGTCATCTCTTTCCTTACAATCAACAAGCTCTCGGTGATGAGGGCAAGGCCAGTGGGAGCAAGAGATAGAGCCTTCTCAGGGGCCAGCCTGATGGCTTTTCAATGCCCTCCAACACAAAGGGAAAACTATCACAAATCTCAGCACCTCCAGGACTCAACGCCAGGCCTACCACTTCCCTAGGCTCTCCCACAGCTCTACAACCAATGTGGCTATGGCAAGGGGATCTCAACACACAGGCAGGCAAGGCAGAGAACTTACCGTATAGTTGAGCAGAGCTTCGTCCTCCTCCTGGAATATCTCTGCATCACATTCCTTCAGAAGCTGGACAATCTGCACAGGGTCAGCCTTATCCAGCTCCCTGGTGATGGGGTTTGACTTCTCACTGATGGGCAGGGTTGCCTCGTACCCCGCCAGCTGAAAGCCAATGCACACAGGATGCAGAGTCTCCCCAGGGCAGAGCAGGACTGGGTCCCAGTGCTAGAATGGCTCCCACAGCCTCTAAATATACTAGTCCAACTGTGCGCATTTAGCCTGGGACAGAAAGCCCCTCCACTGCAACCCTCCACCCCTTCCTCCTCCGCTCACCAGATGGGCTTATTTAAGTTCTTTCATTGTTGTTATTGTTACTTTCTATTATGGCTGCTCCTAGGAACCCGACCGGTGATCAGGGCGCCATGGTGTTTGGTGCTGTACACATGCTCCCTACCCAGGGATCATCCAGTCTTGGGTCAGAAAGGGCACATTAGGAGAACAAAACAGAGCAACAAAGAGGGCTAGAGATGAGGAAACAAAACATTTGGCAAGGGCACAGCAACCTCAGCATTAACTTGCCTTTGGGTTTCTAAACCTGCTGCACTTGAGATTGAGCCTCAATGGAGAAGATTTGGGAACAAACCGATTAAACAAACAGCAATAAGTCACCAGGACCAGATGGGATTCACCCAAGAATTCTAAAGGAACTCACGTATGAAATTGAAGAACTCCTAACTGTGGTATGTAACCTATTGCTTAAATCAGCCTCTGCACCACGTGACTGGAGGGTAGCTAATGTAATGCAGATTTTTTTTAAAGGATCCAGCGGCAATCCTGGCAATTACAGGCTAGTAAGCATAACTTCAGTACCAGGAAAGTTGGTTGACACTATAGTAAGGAACAGAATTATCAGACACAGAGATGAACACAATATATTGGGGACGAGCTGCTGCTGCTGCTTGCCAGGAGCTAGGATTTGCGATGTGACGGAGAGACTGCCGAGACTCATCAAGCCCTCAGATCGCTGCCCCTTCCTGCTTCTCCACGTGGGCACCAATGACACTGCCAAGAATGACCTTGAGCGGATCACTGTGGACTACGTGGCTCTGGGAAGAAGGATAAAGGAGTTTGAGGCGCAAGTGGTGTTCTCGTCCATCCTCCCCGTGGAAGGAAAAGGCCTGGGTAGAGACCGTCGAATGGTGGAAGTCAACGAATGGCTATGCAGGTGGTGTCGGAGAGAAGGCTTTGGATTCTTTGACCATGGGATGGTGTTCCAAGAAGGAGGAGTGCTAGGCAGAGACGGGCTCCACCTAACGAAGAGAGGGAAGAGCATCTTCGCAAGCAGGCTGGCTAACCTAGTGAGGAGGGCTTTAAACTAGGTTCACTGGGGGAAGGAGACCAAAGCCCTGAGGTAAGTGAGGAAGTGGGATACCGGGAGGAAGCACGAGCAGGAGTGCACGAGAGGGGAGGGCTCCTGCCTCATACTGAGAAAGGAGGGGCGATCAGCGGGTTATCTCAAGTGCCTATACACAAATGCAAGAAGCCTGGGAAACAAGCAGGGAGAACTGGAAGTCCTGGCAAAGTCAAGGAATTATGATGTGATTGGAATAACAGAGACTTGGTGGGATAACTCACATGACTGGAGTACTGTCATGGATGGATATAAGCTGTTTAGGAAGGACAGGCAGGGCAGAAAAGGTGGGGGAGTTGCACTGTATGTAAGGGAGCAGTATGACTGCTCAGAGCTCAAGTATGAAAATGCAGAAAAACCTGAGAGTCTCTGGATTAAGCTTAGAAGTATGAGCAACAAGAGTTAGGTAGTGGTGGGAATCTGCTATAGACAACCGGACCAGGGGGATGAGGTGGAGGAGGCTTTCTTCCGGCAGCTCGCAGAAGCTACTAGATCGCATGCCCTGGTTCTCATGGGTGACTTTAATTTTCCTGATATCTGCTAGGAGAGCAATACAGCGGTGCACAGACAATCCAGGAAGTTTTTGGAAAGTGTAGGGGACGATTTCCTGGTGCAAGTGCTGGAGGAACCAACTAGGGGCAGAGCTCTTCTTGACCTGCTGCTCACAAATCAGGAAGAATTAGTAGGGGAAGCAAAAGTGGATGGGAACCTGGGAGGCAGTGGCCATGAGATGGTCGAGTTCAGGATCCTGACACAAGGAGGAAAGGAAAGCAGCAGAATATGGACCCTGGACTTCAGAAAAGCAGACTTTGACTCCCTCAGGGAACTGATGGGCAAGATCCCCTGGGAGAATAACATGAGGGGGAAAGGAGTCCAGGAGAGCTGGCTGTATTTTAAAGAATCCTTATTGAGGTTACAGGGACAAAACATCCCGACATGTAGAAAGAATAGTAAATATGGCAGGCGACCAGCTTGGCTTAACAGTGAAATCCTTGCTGCTCTTAAATACAAAAAAGAAGCTTACAAGAAGTGAAAGATTGGACAAATGACCAGGGATGAGTATAAAAATGTTGCTCAGGCTTGCAGGAGTGAAATCAGGAAGGCCAAATCACACCTGGAGTTGCAGCTAGCAAGAGATGTTAAGAGTAACAAGAAGGGTTTCTTCAGGTATGTTAGCAACAAGAAGAAAGTCAAGGAAAGTGTGGGCCCCTTATTGAATGAGGGAGGCAACCTGGTGACAGAGGATGTGGAAAAAGCTAATGTACTCAGTGCTTTTTTTGCCTCTGTCTTCACGAACAAGGTCAGCTCCCAGACTGCTGCACTGGGCAGCACAGCATGGGGAGGAGGTGACCAGCCCTCTGTGGAGAAAGAAGTGGTTCGGAACTATTTAGAAAAGCTGGACGAGCACAAGTCCACGGGGCCGGATGCACTGCATCCGAGAGTGCTAAAGGAGTTGGTGGATGTGATTGCAGAGCCATTGTCCATTATCTTTGAAAACTCATGGCGATCGGGGGAGGTCCCAGATGACTGGAAAAAGGCGAATGTAGTGCCAATCTTTAAAAAAGGGAAGAAGGAGGATCCTGGGAACTACAGGCCAGTCAGCCTGACCTCAGTCCCTGGAAAAATCATGGAGCAGGTCCTCAAGGAATCAATTCTGAAGCACTTAGAGGAGAGGAAAGTGATCAGGAACAGTCAGCATGGATTCACCAAGGGCAAGTCATGCCTGACTAATCTGATTGCCTTCTATCATGAGATAACTGGCTCTGTGGATGAAGGGAAAGCAGTGGACATGTTGTTCCTGGACTTTAGCAAAGCTTTTGACACGGTCTCCCACAGTATTCTTGCCAGCAAGTTAAAAAAGTATGGGCTGGATGAATGGACTATAAGGTGGATAGAAAGCTGGCTAGATTGTCGGGCTCAACGGGTAGTGATCAATGGCTCCATGTCTAGTTGGCAGCTGGTATCAAGTGGAGTGCCCCAAGGGTCAGTCCTGGGGCCGGTTTTGTTCAATATCTTCATAAAATGATCTGGAGGATGGCGTGGATTGCACCCTCAGCATGTTTGCAGATGACACTAAACTGGGAGGAGTGGTAGATATGCTGGAGGGGAGGGATAGGATACAGAGGGACCTAGACAAATTGGAGGATTGGGCCAAAAGAAATCTGACGAGGTTCAACAAGGACAAGTGCAGAGTCCTGCAGTTAGGATGGAACTATCCAATGCACCGCTACAGACTAGGGACCGAATGGCTTGGCAGCAGTTCTGCGGAAAAGGACCTAGGAGTTACAGTGGACGAGAAGTTGGATATGAGTCAACAGTGTGCTCTTGTTGCCAAGAAGGCCAATGGCATTTTGGGATGTATACGTAGGGGCATTGCCAGCAGATCGAGGGATGTGATCGCCCCCCTCTATTCGACATTGGTGAGGTCTCATCTGGAGTACTGTGTCCAGTTTTGGGCCCCACACTACAAGAAAGATGTGGATAAATTGGAGAGAGTCCAGCAGAGGGCAACAAAAATTATTAGGGGACTGGAACACATAACTTACGAGGAGAAGCTGAGGGAACTGGGGATGTTTTAGTCTTCAGAAGAGAAGAATAAGGGGAGATTTGATAGCTGCTTTCAACTACCTCAAAGGGAGTTCCAAAGAGGATGGATCTAGACTGTTCTCAGTGGTAGCAGATGACAGAACGAGGAGTAATGGTCTCAAGTTGCAGTGGGGGAAATTTAGGTTGGATATTAGGAAAAACTTTTTCACTAGGAGGGTGGTGAAACACTGGAATGCGTTACCTAGGGAGGTGGTGGAATCTCCTTCCTTAGAAGTTTTTAAGGTCAGGCTTGACAAAGCCCTGGCTGGGATGATTTAGTTGGGGCTTGGTCCTGCTTTGAGCAGGGGGTTGGACTAGATGACCTTCTGAGGTCCCTTCCAACCCTAATATTCTATGATTCTAAGAGCCAACTTGGCTTTTGTAAAGGGAAATCCTGCCTCACCAATCTACTAGAATTCTTTGAGAGTGTGTCAATAAGCATGGGGACAAGGGTGATCCAGTGGATATAGTGTATTTAAACTTTCAGAAAGCCTTTGACCAGGTCCTATACCAAAGGTGTTTAAGCAAAGTAATCAGTCATGAGATAAGAGGGAGGTCCTCTCATGGATCAGTAACTGGTTAAAAGATAGGAAACAAAGGCTAGGAATAAATGGTCAGTTTATACAATGAAAGAGCTAAATAGCAAGGTCCCCCAAGGATCTACACTGGGACCTGCGCTGTTCAACATATTCATAAATGATCTGGAAAAAGGGGTAAACAGTAAAATGGCAAAGTTTTTAGATGATACAAAATTACTGACAAAGCTCTGGCTGGGATGATTTAATTGGGGATTGGTCCTGCTTTGAGCAGGGGGTTGGACTAGATGACCTCCTAAGGTCCCTTCCAACCCTGATATTCTATGATTCTATGATACTGAAGAAAGTTAAGTCTAAAGCAGGCTGTGAAGAGCTACAAAGGGATCTCACAAAACTGGATGACTGGGTGACAAAATGGCAGATGCAATTCAATGTTGATAAGGGCAAAGTAATGCACACTGGAAAAAATAATCCCAACTATACATAGAAAATGAGTCTAAACTAGCTGTTACCACTCAAGAAAGAGATCTTGGAGTCATCATGGATAGTTCTCTGAAATCATCTGCTCGATGTGCAGTGGCAGTCAAAAAAGCAAACCGGATGTTAGGAGCCCTTAGAAATGGGATAGATAATAAAACAGAAAATATCAAAATGCCACTGTATAAATCCATGGTGCACCCACACCTTGAGTACTGCATGCAGTTCTGGTCATCCCATTTCAAAAAAGATATATTGGAATTGGAAAAAATACAGAGAAGTCCAACAAAATTTATTAGAGGGATGGAGCAGCTTCCGTATGAGGAGAAATTCAAAAGCCTGGGACTGTTCAGTTTAGAGAAGAGATGACGAAGGGGGGACTCAACAGAGGTCTATAAACCATGACTGGGGTGGAGACAGTGAATCAGGAAGTGTCATTTATCCTCTCACATAACACATGAACTCGGGGTCACTCAATAAAATTAACAGGCAGCAGGTTTAAAACAAACAAAAGGAAGTTCTTCACACAACACAGTCATCCTGAGGAACTTGTTGACAGGGGATGTTGTGAAGGCCAAAAGTATATGTGAGTTCAAAAAAAGAACTCAATCAGTTCCTGGGGGACAGGTCCATCAAGGGCTATTTGCCAAGATGGTCAGGGACACAACCCCATGCTCTGGGTGCTCCTCAACCTCTGACTGCCATAACCTGGGAATCGACAAGAGGGGATGCATAACTGCCTTGGTCTGTTCATTCTCTGTGAAGCATCTGGCACCAGTCACTGTCGGAAGACAGGATATTGGGCTCGATGATCATTGACCTGACTCGGTGTGGCCGTTCTTTTGTTCTTATTAGTTAGTTTAATCTCAGCTATTAGAGTTGGAGCAGAAATTACTTCAGGGAAGTTCTCTGGCCTGTGTTATACAGGAGTTCAGACTAGATCAGAGGACCCCAAACTGTAGGGCATGCCCCCCTAGGGGGGCACGGAGGAACATTGGGGGGGGCACGGCAGGGCCTGGGCCAGCCCCCATGGAAGGGAACGCCACCTAGCCCCGCTTTGCTCCCAGATCTGCTCCAGCCCCGCCCCCGGGCTTGGCCTCTGACCGTGGACCAGCCAAGGCTCTGCACCCATCCCCAGTCCTGTCCCCGTCCTCAGCCTTGGCCCCTGGTCCTGGTTCCACTACTATCCTTGGCCCCTGGCTGCAGCACCCCCCTCCCGGCTCCACTCCTGGCCCCAGACCCACCCCCAGCTGCAGCCCCAGCCTCAGTCCCTTTATCAATATCGGCATCCCCCACCCCTGGGGGCCATAGCCCTGCTCCCATTCCTGGTGCAGGCGGATGGGGGAAAGGGGTATGGGTGGGGGTGCAACCCTGAAAAGTTTGGGGACCACTGGACTAGATGATCACAATGGTCCCTTCTGGCCTCAGAGTCTGTCCTTCTGTGCTGAAGTCTGTTCCTTGCACGTCATGAACCAGAACCAGCTGAGCCACTGTGGGAAGAATCACACTCACAGACGCACACTGGCACTGCCAGGTTGCAGCTTTTCTTCCTGGTTCCCTCTCCCATGTTTCAGGGTCATAGTAACTGGAATCAGAGTAACAGCCGTGTTAGTCTGTATTTGCAAAAAGAAAAGGACGACTTGTGGCACCTTAGAGACTAACCAATTTATTTGAGCATGAGCTTTCGTGAGCTACAGCTCACTTCATCGGATGCATACTGTGGAAAATACAGAAGATGTTTTTATACACACAAACTATGAAAAAATGGGTGATTATCACTACAAAAGGTTTTCTCTCCCCGCATCCCACTCTCCTGCTGGTAATAGCTTATGTAAAAGTTCTCTCTCTCCCTACAATGTGTATGATAATCAAGGTGGGCCATTTCCAGCACAAATCCAGGGTTTAACAAGAACGTCTGAGGAAGGGGTGGGGGGTAGGAAAAAACAAGGGGAAATAGGTTACCTTGCATAATGACTTAGCCACTCCCAGTCTCTATTCAAGAATTATGTCAAGAATTATAACAGTCATAAACCAGTAAAATACTCTACTTGCGCTATATTGATGACATCTTCATCATCTGGACCCATGGAAAAGAAGCCCTTGAGGAATTCCACCATGATTTCAACAATTTCCATCCCACCATCAACCTCAGCCTGGTCCAGTCCACACAAGAGATCCACTTCCTGGACACTACAATGCTAATAAACGATGGTCACATAAACACCACCCTATACCGGAAACCTACTGACCGCTATTCCTACCTACATGCCTCCAGCTTTCACCCTGACCACACCACACGATCCATTGTCTACAGCCAAGCTCTGCGATACAACCGCATTTGCTCCAACCCCTCAGACGGAGACAAACACCTACAAGATCTCTATCAAGCATTCTTACAACTACAATACACACCTGCAGAAGTGAAGAAACAGATTGATAGAGCCAGAAGAGTTCCCAGAAGTCACCTACTACAGGACAGGCCTAACAAAGAAAATAACAGAACGCCACTAGCCGTCACCTTCAGCCCCCAACTAAAACCCCTCCAATGCATTATCAAAGATCTACAACCTATCCTGAAGGATGACCCAACACTCTCACAAATCTTGGGAGACAGGCCAGTCCTTGCCTACAGACAGCCCCCCAACCTGAAGCGAATACTCACCAGCAACCACATACCACACAACAGAACCACTAACCCAGGAACCTATCCTTGCAACAAAGCCCGTTGCCAACTGTGCCCACATATCTATTCAGGGGACACCATCACAGGGCCTAATCACATCAGCCACACTATCAGAGGCTCGTTCACCTGCACATCCGCCAATGTGATATATGCCATCATGTGCCAGCAATGCCCCTCTGCCATGTACATTGGCCAAACTGGACAGTCTCTGCGTAAAAGAATAAATGGACACAAATCAGATGTCAAGAATTATAACATTCATAAACCAGTCGGAGAACACTTCAATCTCTCTGGTCACGCGATTACAGACATGAAAGTTGCGATATTACAACAGAAAAACTTCAAATCCAGACTCCAGCGAGAAACTGTTGAATTGGAATTCATTTGCAAATTGGATACAATTAACTTAGGCTTGAATAGAGACTGGGAGTGGCTAAGTCATTATGCAAGGTAACCTATTTCCCCTTGTTTTTTCTTACCCCCCACCCCTTCCTCAGACGTTCTTGTTAAACCCTGGATTTGTGCTGGAAATGGCCCACCTTGATTATCATACACATTGTAAGGAGAGTGATCACTTTAGATAAGCTATTACCAGCAGTAGAGTGGGGTGCGGGGAGAGAAAACCTTTTGTAGTGATAATCACCCATTTTTTCATGGTTTGTGTGTATAAAAACGTCTTCTGTATTTTCCACTGAATGCATCCGATGAAGTGAGCTGCAGCTCACGAAAGCTTATGCTCAAATAAATTGGTTAGTCTCTAAGGTGCCACAAGTCCTCCTGTTCTTTTTAGTAACTGGAATGGGAATGGTTTCTTGGCAGTGGCTGCCACAGGGCAACCAGCTCATCAGGGCTGGTTTGGTTGAGGAGTGGCAGCAGGTGATGAAGAAAGCTCCTGCCCTGTCCCTGCTGGAGCAGCCAGGGCAGCACCTGGTCCCGGGGTAGTGTCCTACCTCAGTCCCGGCACAGGGGAGTTCCTGGAGACAATAACGACCCACAAGCTGCTCTGTGGTTCTTACCTCCCACTTGCCGGGATCTGGCGTCTCAATAACATGCCTGTATTTCTTTGTCCCACGCATGGTCCAGGCCCAGAACTGATGGCGATGGCTCTGAAAGAATCCGAAGGTTCCCAAACCTGTTACTCCAGTACAAACAGTCGCCTGCCTGCAGGCGGGTGAGACAAGGACTGGGTACTCACTCCTCCCCCCTCATTCCAGGCAGCGAGGTTTGTCCCAGTCTTATCAGCCCTACGCTGTAATGATTAATCTGAACAGTTACATTTCAACTGCTCCTATCACCCCATGTCCTGCTGCTGGGCAGATACCCCAGCTTATCTCTCCAGGGTCCCCACCACCCCCACCACTGATCCCAGGAGGATAAGGGCAGCTGCTTGCGCCATTTCTGCTGCACAGGCAGAACACAGAGCCCAGGCAACTGGTCAGCAGCTGTGCAGCTGCATGGCATGACAGGTGCATGTGGGCTCCTGGCCAGGGCCCGCGTGCAGGGCAAGGGACTGATCATGAGCCCAGCTCACCCTCAGAGCAGCCAGGGACGCTGCTTTCCCCAGCAATGCTGTAGGCAGCCAGAGAAAGCTTGTGCCCCCTCCCCAGGAATCAGACAGAGCAAGCATCCCTACAGCCCGTCTCTCCCCACTCACCTGCTATTCTGTATCCACCTCAGTATCCTGAGGGCCCTGTCTGCTCCACTTCAGCACCATGGAGCCAGCATCTCGGGCCCAGGAGAGATCACAGAACTGAATGGAATTGTCTCTTATGGGAGCATGGGCAGAGATGGGCAGCCCTGCCCTTGAAGGCCTGTGTTCCCACCTCCCCTGGAAGCACACACGTGGGGGAGACTGCCCTCAACTGCACCAAGTCCATACACGCTCATCTGAGATTACACTACCCTATACCAACAACTGCTGGTGGGAAATGGTGCAAAAGGGCATCACAAGAACTGACCTGCTCTAAATAAAACAGCCAAGTTAATATGAGTCAAGAATTGTGTTGAAATTTTGCTTGTTAAAAACAGGAGCTGTGTAGCCAGAGGCTAATGATCCAAAATTGATATGTCAGACATTAGGCCTAATTGGCAGCCACAGTAACGAGGGGATGGGCTGTTCCACCCAACACTCCCTCTGTGGGGCATTAAAAGAAAGAGATTTTGCAGGGAAAGTACAAAAGAATGGAGCGGCTACTAAAGAAAGCTTCACCACCATGGTGTGTGTCGTCCCCCCCACATTGTTTCCTGGGACTCTGGGCCATCATCACCCTGAGCCTGAGAAATGTCCTGGCCAGGCCAGGCCAGGCCAGGAAGAAGGAGCCCAATGACACTGCTAACCTACCAGCTCCATCTGAATCTTAACCACCGCCTGGGAGGAAAGGACTTTAACCAGCAGCAGCAGGGGCAATAACACCAGCTCCGGCCTCTCTCAGCGAACCTCTCACTCTAGGAAGGACAGCGATTGCCATCTCAGATACCATCTAAGAGCCTGTCAAGCAAGGGTTGGGTTTTCCTTCAAAACACTCTGCTCCTAAAGGAAAGGGAACAAGAAATGGTCACATGAAAGCCTTGTTTCATCGCTCACATTTCAGCTGCTTTACCTGTTTGCCTTTTTCTGTTGCTGTAACAGCAGGTGAGCATGCTGTTTAACGGGGAGTCGGCCATGGTGCTAAGCAAGCGGAGGCCTCTGCACACCAAACGCCAAGCCTTGGTTAAACCTGATTAATGTTGGGCAGTGACTGTGTTCTGTTAACAGCTTTGTCCCATTTATTCCATCTAAATTAATACTTCGCAGGCCGGAGAGGACCAGGCTGGACTGGGCAGCGCGGGCAGGGCCGGGCAGGGCCGGGCAGGGCCGGGCAGGGCCGGGCAGCGCGGGCTGGGCTGGACGGAGGGTATGTCTGCACTGGGGCTGGAGGTGTAATTGCCAGACAGAGAAGACATAAGTGCACTAACTCTGATCAAGCTCGAGTGTTAAAGGTAGCAGTGTAGCCACGGCTGCATGGGCAATGGGATAGGCTACCTGCCTCAGGGACATACCTAGGGGTCAGATAGGCGCGTATGTGGGGCGGCTAGCCTGCTGTTTTCAGCACAATAGCTTGATCAAAAACTAACCGTGGCTGCACTGCTATTTTTAGCACAATCGCTTGATCAGAGCTAGTGCAGGTATGTCTGCCCCAACAGGAAGTTACACCTCCTGCTCCTGTGTAGACTTGGGGCTGAGCAGAGAGGGGCAGGCAGGGCTGGGCCGCACAGGGGAGATCCACTCTTGGTTCAAGCTCGGAGCAGCTCTGTGTTACTTGCTTCAGCCCCAGCACCCGCTGGCAACCAGCGAGATGTAAAATGGAGAAGCGGAGCCCACCAGATCTCTGGCACAGCAAAGCTCCTCATTGCAAACTTGTTAGTTCTCATCAGACCCCGCAGGGTCAGCAGCTCCAGGATGTCCTCCCCGTACACCATTGCTGGCTTTCTCTCCTGTGCCAAGTGGCCAGAGGAGCTCAGCCATGCTGGAGGCAGCATGGGGAAGGAGGGTATTGTACTTGGGCATCTCCTCCCCAGAGACACAAGCTGGAGGGAGCTCCGAGGCGAGTCCTGGCCTGCAGCACCGCCAGGCTGAACTACTACAGGGGCCTAGAGTTTACTGCCGCTGGGGCCGCCTGTGGCAGCTGGTTTCCTGATGGCACTTTCCTGCAGGACCCCATGTCGTGCTGCTGCTCTGGGATCTGCACTGGCCACTCAGTGGTTTCCAGGTGGAATTGGAGGTGTTTGTTCTGACTTATAAAGCCCTAAAGGGACATCCCTACTTGAGAGAGACTGCTCTCCCCACCGGGCCACACTCCAGGTAAGCGGAGGCACCTCAGCTGGAGCCCACTTGTTATAAGAGAAGGGGTTGGCAGCAGGGCTCTCAGCTTTGTAATCTGCTCCCCACATTACAGGGCAAAATAGTCTGGTTCTACAGACCTTCAGGAAATGTTGCCAGACCCACGGTGTGAGGAGTGAAGCCTTGATGGGCTGGTTTGTGGGGAGGGAGGAGCTTTGGTTGGGGCCTGTTAGGGGGCTAGATGCTAGTTTGATCTGACTGTTTAAATGCATCATCGAGGTGCCTGGTGCCTTTTGTGTATGAACCAATGGAAGTCTACAGCAATAAACAAAATGCATATATTAATTTGAGTCTTAGGAAGCAACTAGAGCCTCCTGCCTTTCACTATTGGTCTTGAGGAACTCCGAACCCTTACCTTGGGAATATGCTCCAACCCAGGGCATCTCTCAGTCCACAGGAAAAGGCCACCCATAACAGCCCTCCTCCCAAACTGATCTGGTCTGAGGATGCTGCCATCCCTGGAGACCCTGGGGGTCGCATGCCTCCAGTTCTCTTCAGGAGCAGGGCCTGGCTGGTCATGGGCCACAGCACCCATGGACAGGGCTGGCCTTACCATGTGGAGAACTGAGGCGGCCGCCTCTGGTGCCAGACTGTGGGGGGGGTGCCACTGCGACCCAGAGTGTAGAAAATGGTGTCTGCTGCTGGTGCATCTGTATTCTCTCTGCTCTGGATGCACAGAGATGGGGGAGTGCTGTGCTGGAGGAAGGAGGGCACAAGAGACATAACAGGCAGGCAGGAGAAAAGGTGAGGGGGAATAACAGAAAGCAGCAGGAGCTGCAGGGACAGAGAGGAGCAGGAGCCTCTTATGTCCCTCGCCTGCACCCCCAGGAGCCTGGACTGATTAATCCCAGCTTCTCCGGGAGCTTCCTGTTTCCTGCTGCTTCCCTGAACCCACTTGAGGAGAACAGGCAGCCAACTGAAGTAGTAGGAGCCAGTTAGCCCTTAAGACGCTGACCTCTTCCCTCACTCAGGCCCTGCTACCGGCCTGCTTATTTGTCCTCTTCAGTTGAGTGCTGGGAGCCACTATAGCTGGCCCAGAACAGCAGTCATGAGTGAAAGAAGAAAACGCCCCTCTGGGGCAGCATTCAGAAAAAGAAAGAAAGCAAAGGAAGCTTTTCTATCTAAGCAGGAAGGAGCTCTCCCGAGATACATAGACACAAATGTTCATGGTGAGTCTTCCGGCCCCAGTGAGGATGTGAGTGGTGAGGAGATGCCTGATCTTCCAGGTAGTCAGAGTGCAGGTGACCTGGCAGCTACTGCAGCATCCGTATCTCCATCTCAAGTGGATGGAACCCTGCACATTCCTGAAGTGTAGATCAGAGAAGAGTGTGGTGGAGGCGCAAGAAACAGCTGCTGCTGAGTTTAGTTCCTTACGTCTAGAGGATCCAGGACTGTGGACCCACTTGAGCAGTAGCCCGAGGGACTTCCTTGTACTGCATGGGCCACAGCAAGTGAAAAACTTCATGTTCCCCAAAGACAATGAAAATCGAAGTTTCCATCCAACACATTACTGGTGTGAAATCCCAAGTGGTGACAAAGTGAAGAGGCCATGGTTTATGTTCTCAAAAACCCAGAATGCTGCATACTGTCTTTGTTGCAAACTCTTCCGGTCTAATGTTCCAGCCACATTGGGTTCTACAGGAACAAAGGACTGGAAAAATCTGGCAAGAAATCTGGCATGCCATGAGAAGGCAGCAAATCACCAGAGAGCATTCCACAGGTGGAAAGAGCTTGAGATGAGACTAAGGTTAAAGGTCACCACAGATGATCAGCATCAAGAGAAGATTTGCCAACTTTACTGGCAAAATGTTCTGAAAAGGCTCATTGCCATTGTGAGAATGCTTGCTACCCAAAACCTAGCCCTGCGTGGCACTGCAGATCAGCTGTATGTGCCAGACAGTGGAAACTTCCTTAAAACTGTGGCGCTGATGGCTGAGTTTGGTGCAGTACTCTAGGAGCATCTAAGAAGAGTCACCACCCAAGAAATGTACACACCCCACCACCTTGGAAAAACAATTCAAAATGAGATCACACAGTTACTGGCATAAAAGTCAAACAGAAGATTGTGGCAGATCTGAAGCCAGCAAGATATTACTCTGTTATTCTGGACGGCACACCTGACATCAGCCATAAGGATCAAATGACTTTAATGGTGCGTTTTGTAACAACAGCAGAACCTATGACAATGTCCCTGCAATGGTGACTGTCAGAGAGCATTTCCTAGAATTTATTGACATTGATGATACTACCGGAGCTGGTATGACAAATGTGCTTCTTAAAAAGCTGGAAGAGACGGGAATTGCGATAGCTGACAGGAGAGGTCAGGGCTACGATAATGGTGCCAACATGAGAGGCAAGAACAGAGGAGTGCAGACATGGATCCGAGAGTTAAACCCTCGAGCTTTTTTTGTCCCATGCAGTTCTCATTCATTGAACTTGGTGGTCGTGATGCAGCATCAGCTTCTCGTGAGGCTGCTGAATTTTTTAATGTAATTCAAAGCATCGATGTATTTTTCTCTGCATCAACTCATCAATGGCAAATTTTGAAGCAACATCTGGGAACATCCTCTCTGACACTGAAACCACTGAGTGCCAGACGATGGGAAAGTCGAGTGGAGGCGATAAAGCCTATCAACCGCCAAATTGGGAAGATAGATGATGCCATAGTTGCCATTATGGAGGATAATGCTATGACAGGAACTGTTCGTGGGAGAACAGTGGCAGAGGGAAATGGAATCACCAGAAACATACATAACTTCAAATTTCTGTGTGGCTTAGTGTTGTGGCATGACATAACTGTTTGAAATAAATGTTGTAAGCAAGAGACTCCATGGTGTTGACCTTGATATATCTGGAGCAATGGAACAACTGGACAAAGCAAAGTCATACCTACAGTCTTATTGGTCAGATGAGGGATTTCAAAATGTTCTGAAGAGTGCACAGAAGTTGGCAGAGGAACTTCACACTGAAGCTATTTTCCCACCCATTCAAGAATACAAGAGTCACCGAAGAAGACATTTTGATTACGAGGCATGGGATAATCCCATAAGAATCCCCAAACAACAATTCAAAGTTGAATTCTTTAACCAGGTGCTAGATTGTGCAATACAGACAGTTGAAGAACATTTCATGCAGCTCAGGGAACACAGCAGTATATTTGGGATGTTGTATGATATTCCAAAACTCCTCACTGTACCTGAAGAAGGCCTACACTGCTGCAAACCAGCTGAGCGGCGAACAGCTGAGAGGCTAACAGAGGGAGTTTGCCTGGGATCTGTCTGAGAGGAGGTATGCTAAGGGCTGCTTTAGGGAGGCTGTGTTGGTGAGTATCCGAGTGTCTGTTGTGGGGACAGTTTGACCACGTGCTTGATTGGTTGTTTGAAAAAAGTGTGAATTGGACGTGCTTTGTTCCAGGTGAGCCTTGAGTGGGCCTGAGTGTTATAAAAAGCCAGTCAGCTGCGAACAGCAGAGAGGCGAACTCCCAGGCAAACTCCCTCTGTTAGCCTCTCTGCCGGCTTCTCTGAGTAGTTACTACAACTCCTGAGGAAGCTCGTAGAAGGAAGGTAATATGGATGGGGAGCGTTCAGCTGTTGTGACCTGCACTGGATGTGCCATGTTTGTCTTTCTTCCACAGGACAGAAGTGACTGTCTGTGCAAAGTGCAAGGTGGTCTCCATATTGGAAGAGAAGGTTCAAGATCTGGAGAAACGAATATCGACCCTGCATTGCATAAGAGAAACTGAAGATTTCCTGGACAGATGTCAGGATATGCTTCTACGGGCACAATGTTCTGAAGATTCAGAGCAGGCTGCGCAGTGGGGACAGAAGGACAGTGAAGAAATTTGGCAGCATGTGACCTCCAGAAGAAGAAAGGGGAGCGTCCATGTACCAGCAACGCAGATACAGGTAAGCAACCGTTTTCATATTCTCTCCACAGGTACTAATGTGGAGAGTGGACTAGATGATACATCTGAGGGAAGGGAACAGAAGGAGACTCCGCCGATTGGAAGGCATGAGATGCACTGTCCTAGGGATGGGGGTTCCACAACCACCGCTCCCAAGACGAGGAGGCGAGTAGTGGTGGTCGGGGACTTGCTCCTCAGGGGGACTGAGTCATCTGTCTGCTGCCCCGACTGGGAAAACTGAGAAGTCTGTTGCTTGCCAGGAGCTAGGAATCACGATGTGACAGAGAGACTGCCGAGACTCATCAAGCCCTCGGATCACTACCCCTTCCCGCTTCTCCACGAGGGCACCAATGATACTGCCAAGAATGACCTTGAGCAGATCACTGCAGACTACGTGGCTCTGGGAAGAAGGATAAAGGAGTTTGAGGCGCAAGTGGTGTTCTTGTCCATCCTCCCCGTGGAAGGAAAAGGCCTGGGTAGAGACCATCGAATCATGGAAATCAACGAATGGCTACGTCGGTGGTGTTGGAGAGAAGGCTTTGGGTTCTTTGACCACGGGATGGTGTTCCAAGGAGGAGGAGTGCTAGGCAGAGACGGGCTCCACCTAACGAAGAGAGGGACGAGCATCCTCGCAAGCAGGCTGGCTAACCTAGTGAGGAGGGCTTTAAACTAGGTTCACTGGGGGAAGGAGACCAAAGCCCTGAGGTAAGTGGGGAAGTGGGGTACCGGGAGGAAGCACGAGCAGGAGCGAGCAAGAGGGGAGGGCTCCTGCCTCACACTAAGAAAGCAGGACAAACAGCAAGTTATCTGGGAGGAAGCACGAGCAGGAGCGAGCAAGAGGGGAGGGCTCCTGCCTCACACTAAGGAAGCAGGACAAACAGCAAGTTATCTCAAGTGCCTATACACAAATGCAAGAAGCCTGGGAAACAAGCAGGGAGAACTGGAAGTCCTGGCACAGTGATTAGAATAACAGAGACTTGGTGGGATAACTCACATGACTGGAGTACTGTCATGGATGGATATAAGCTGTTCAGGAAGGACAGGCAGGCAGAAAAGGTGGGGGAGTAGCACTGTATGTAAGGGAGCAGTATGACTGCTCAGAGCAACAAGGGCGATGTCGTGGTGGGAGTCTGCTATAGACCACCGGACCAGGGGGATGAGGTGGACAAGGCTTTCTTCCGGCCACTAACGGAAGTTACTAGATCGCAGGCCCTGGTTCTCATGGGAGACTTCAATCACCCTGATATCTGCTGGGAGAGCAAGACAGCGGTGCACAGACAATCCAGGAAGTTTTTGGAAACGGTAGGGGACAATTTCCTGGTGCAAGTGCTGGAGGAACCAACTAGGGGCAGAGCTCTTCTTGACCTGCTGCTTACAAACCGGGAAGAATTAGTAGGGGAAGAAAAAATGGATGGGAATCTGGGAGGCAGTGACCATGAGATGGTCGAGTTCAGGATCCTGACACAAGGAAGAAAGGAGAGCAACAGAATATGGACCCTGGACTTCAGAAAAGCAGACTTTGACTCCCTCAGAGAACTGATGGGCAGGATCCCCTAAGAGAATAACATGAGGGGGAAAGGAGTCCAGGAGAGCTGGCTGTGTTTTAAAGAATCCTTATTGAGGTTGCAGGAACAAGCCATCCTGATGTGTAGAAAGGATAGTAAATATGGCAGGCAATCAGCTTGGCTTCACAGTGAAATCCTTGCTGATCTTAAACACAAAAAAGAAGCTTACAAGAAGTGGAAGATTGGACAAATGACCAGGGAAGAGTATAAAAATATTGCTCGGGCATGCAGCAGTGAAATCAGGAAGCACAAATCACACCTGGACTTGCAACTAGCAAGAGATGTTAAGAGTAACAAGAAGGGTTTCTTCAGGTATGTTAGCAACAAGAAGAAAGTCAAGGAAAGTGTGAACACCCTTACTGAATGAGGGAGGCAACCTGGTGACAGAGGATGTGGAAAAAGCTAATGTACTCAATGCTTTTTTTGCCTCTGTCTTCACGAACAAGGTCAGCTCCCAGACTGCTGCACTGGGCAGCACAGCATGGGGAGGAGGTGACCAGCCGTCTGTGAAGAAAGAAGTGGTTCGGGACTATTTAGAAAAGCTGGATGAGCACAAGTCCATGGGGCCGGATGTGCTGCATCGGAGGGTGCTAAAGGAGTTGGCGGCTGTGATTGCAGAGCCATTGGCCATTATCTTTGAAAACTCATGGCAATCGGGGGAGGTCCCGGATGACTGGAAAAAGGCTAATGTAGTGCTCATCTTTAAAAAAGGGAAGGAGGAGGATCTGGGGAACTACAGGCCAGTCAGCCTCACCTCAGTCCCTGGTAAAATCATGGAGCAGGTCCTCAAGGAATCAATTCTGAAGCACTTAGAGGAGAGGAAAGTGATCAGGAACAGTCAGCATGGATTCACCAAGGGCAAGTCATGCCTGACTAGTCTAATTGCCTTCTATGACGAGATAACTGGCTCTGTGGATGAGGAGAAAGCGGTGGACGTGTTATTCCTTGACTTTAGCAAAGCTTTTGACACAGTCTCCCACAGTATTTTTGCCAGCAAGTTAAAGAAGTATGGTCTGGATGAATTGACTATAAGGTGGCTAGATTGTTGGGCTCAACGGGTAGTGATCAATGGCTCCATGTCTAGTTGGCAGCCGGTATCAAGTGGTGTGTCCCAAGGGTCGGTCCTGCGGCCGGTTTTGTTCAATATCTTCATTAATGATCTGGAGGATGGTATCATAGAATCAAAGAATCATAGAATATTAGGGTTGGAAGGGACCTCAGGAGGTCATCTAGTCCAACCCCCTGCTCAAAGCAGGACCAAGCCCCAACTAAATCATCCCAGCCAGGGCTTTGTCAAGCCTGACCTTAAAAATCTCTAAAGAAGGAGATTCCACCGCCTCTCTAGGGACCCCATTCCAGTGTTTCACCACCCTCCTAGTGAAAAAGTTTTTCCTAATATCCAACCTAAACCTCCCCCACTGCAACTTGAGACCATTACTCCTCGTTCTGTCATCTGCTACCACTGAGAACAGTCTAGATCCATCCTCTTTGGAACCCCCTTTCAGCTAGTTGAAAGCAGCTATCAAATCCCCCCTGATTCTTCTCTTCCGTAGACTAAACATCCCCAGTTCCGTCAGCCTCTCCTCATAACTCATGTGTTCCAGACCCCTAATCATTTTTGTTGCCCTCCGCTGGACTCTTTTCAATTTTTCTACATCCTTCTTGTAGTGTGGGGCCCAAAATGACACAGTACTCCAGATGAGGCCTCACCAGTGTTGAATAGAGGGGAACGATCACGTCCCTTGATCTGCTGACAATGCCCCTACGTATACATCCTAAAATGCCATTGGCCTTCTTGGCAACAAGGGCACACTGTTGACTCATATCCAGCTTCTCGTCCACTGTAACCTCTAGGTCCTTTTCTGCAGAACTGCTGCCGAGCCATTCGGTCCCTAGTCTGTAGCGGTTCATGGGATTCTTCCGTCCTAAGTGCAGGACTCTGCACTTGTCCTTGTTGAACCTCATCAGATTTCTTTTGGCCCAATCCTCCAATTTGTCTAGGTCCCTCTTTATCCTATCCCTACCCTCCAGCGTATCTACCTCTCCTCCCAGTTTAGTGTCATCTGCAAACTTGCTGAGGGTGCAATCCACACTATCCTCCAGATTATTAATGAAGATATTGAACAAAACCTGCCCCAGGACCGACCCTTGGGGCACTCCACTTGATACCGGCTGCCAACTAGACATGCCAACAGAGCATGAGCTGGCCCAGACTGTGGACCTTCAGGAAGCAGCTCAAATCTTTGCAGCCAAGAAAGCACGGAAAGCACCACTTTGGTTATTCAAACAGATAAAAATGCCGGTGTTTACTATGCAGACAAGAAAAGTTACATTTGCCGTTCAGCGTTAGAAAGTGAATTGTTACTTAAAATTTTTGAACAAGGTATTTTAAGTTGTTAGTTCTCCTATATTGGGGTAGGTGGCAGAGCAGGACCATGAGAGGAGAAGAACAGGAAGAAGGCAGAATTGAGACCTTTCAAAGTTTTGGCCCAAGCAAGGTGGCATGGGGGTGTCATTTGAGCTCCCTGCCTCAGGTGCCAAAATGTTGTGGGCCGGCCCTGCCCATGGAGAACAATAGCAAGGGAGGAGACAGGAGGGAGGGAAAGCAAGGCTGGGCAGCCATGTCAGATAAGGAGCCTCAGAAGTCCTCTGGGATCCACAGCCTTTCCCTTTCGACCCTTCCTGGATCCCCCAGCCCTGCTGAAGGCTGGGTCTTCGAACAATGGGAGCATGGAGCAGGTCATTAACCTAACCCACTTCCCCCCACCTCACACCAATCTCCATGCAGGGAGGGGACTGGGCTCCACCTCCCTATCAACCTATCCCCACCCCCACCAGCTCTCCTTTCAGATTGGCTGAATGAGGCAATGCGGGGCCAGGTTCTGGAAGCAGGGGCCCAATCTCGGAGATGTGTTGCACAGACCAGGCCAGGCAGCCTCACGGGGATTGCACCAGGGAGAACAGCCAGCTGAAACACTCACGCTTTCCCCAGCCTGGCTCCTCGCTGTGCCCAGACAGGGGTTCCTAGAGGGAGCACTGGGCATCCCATGTACAGTGTTGCAGTCCAAACTGGGCCTGGTTTAGGAAAGCATATATAGCAGCAATCCCTTCCTACCCCACTTGGGAGCGCCTCACACCTGGTTTTGCTGTTTGCTCCTGGGACTGTAGTCATCTCTGCATACCTGGGAAGTTAATATGTCCATCAGTGATTTAAAACCAATGAAGCAGGAATGAATGGGAGGGACCTGGTCTTTGTCCTCCTGTCACAAGCAGCCAGAGGGTTCAGGACGAGTCTGTGTCTGGTGTGATCATGCCCCCAAATAATCACGTTTCACTGGGATGGGACAAGGGCAGCTGAGCCACTCACATCTGCAGGCTGATTATTCTGAGCTGATTGAATTTTACATTGATTTGTAGATATGTGATCAACAGCAGTCAAAAGGTCACAGTCAGTAAACAAGGCAAATCAGTCCCAGCAGGTGGACGCTGTCCCCTTGTCTACAGAGTTCAGAAGTCTGATCTCTTTGCTGACTGCCGTCTCTGTTACTACTTGGCTAAGCCTCTCACAGCCACAGCGAAGGAAAACACCTTGCCTTTAGGAGAAACGTGGGTCCAGTGCGACCCCTAGCCAGGAGTGAAACCACCAGCAGATTCTCTACGCGGAGGCCAGGTCTGCCTCAGCACAAGCGCTTTCCTACTAAAGGAAACCAGCACGCAGTTGTATAGAGAGCATTTGCACAGCTTCCTCCTGCCTCTGTCCCCACCTGCACTGCCAGACACACTGCTGGAGCATGCTGGCTTTATCTCCACACCCCCAGAATCCAGCAGCTCCTCTCCAAGGCCTCAGTTGCCTCACTCCTCCTCCTTGGCTGTGGCCTCCTGAGACCATCTCTGCCTTACCCAATCTGTCCAAACTGGAGCTGCAAACCCTACATTTCACCGCCCACACCTCTCCCTGCCAGCTCCCAGAGCAAACGCTCCTTGTTCTGGCCTGTGAGGCCCTTCACACCACAGCCCCTCATCACCAAGGCTTAAGCTCTCTCTTCTTACCAGGACCCCAACTGCCGCAGATGCTCCTTCATGTCTTCGTCCACTTTGCAAGGAGGCTTGCGAATTGAACTAAACACAAAGGCAGAGACTACAAGTCACCAAATGAAATTAACAGGCAACAGGTTTAAAACAAACATAAGGAAGTACTTTACACTACGCACAGTCAACCCATGGAACTTGTTGCCAGGGGATGTTGCGGAGGCCAAAAGTATAACTGGGTTCAAAAAAGAACTAGATAAGCTCATGGAGGCTAGGTCCATTAATGGCTATTAGCCAAGATGGCCAGGATAGAGCCCTATGCTCTGGGTGTCCCTAGCCTCTGACTGTCAGAGCTGGGACTGGACGACAGGAGATGGATGGATCACTTGATAGATGCCCTCTTCTGTTCATTCCCTCTGGGGCACCTGGCACTGGCCACTGTTGGAAGACAGGACACTGGGCTAGATGGACCATTGGTCTGACCCAGCTTGGCCATTCTTGTGTTCTTATAATTGAAATAGCTATTGGCCTACCTCCCTGGTTAAGAACCCGCTGAACTAAGGAGGTGGCTCTGGGAATGGCTTGTTCTGATAAATCTGGGTTGAAGGACCTGGAGAGGTTCTTGGTCGATCTGCAGTCACAGTCAGAAGGAGCGGAGGTAGTTGGGGTGCCATCCCCCTTTTCATAGCCATGCCCTGAAACCATTCAGAGTATGTCCATCCTTCAATCACAGGTGTGACTGCAGCCTGGGTAAAGATACCCACGCCAGCTCTAATCTATCTAGCCTGGCCAGGGCTGGATTAACCTCTTGTAGGCCTGGCGCCAAATATATTTGTGGGCCCCCATGGGAGCAATGGAGCATGGCGCAGGGAGATCGGTCCCTGGAGCGAGGGGCCAACCAGGGGCATGGCATGGCAGGGGCGGCCCCGCTCCACCCAGCCCAGTGCGAGGGCACTGTTTTTTGCCAGACGTACAATGTCCTGCCCAGCCCTGTGCTGCCAGCATGCCCCTTCCTGTTGGGGGTAGGCCTAGGCCACACCACACAGCCCCCAACCCAACATCCCCCTGACTCCCTATGGCCAGAGCCCCCCCGGACTCGCTATGCCCAGCACTCCCCGAGACCCTCCCACAAATGCGCACCGCCCTGCACAACACTGTTGGGAACACTGGGGCATGGCCACTAGGTAACTCGAGGGGATGGAAGACCACGAGTGTCGATGAAGCCCCCTCGCACTAGGCCCCGGTGTCCTTGCCCCCCCCCGCCTGAAGGCACACACAGCAGTTATGCTGAGAATCTGCAACAGTATGTTGCAGAGTCAGACTGCCTGAAATTAAGCAAGGCCAAACAGGGGAGATATGGAAGAACAATGCTGAATAAAGCAGCTTTATGTATAGTTTAACAAATGATACAGAGAATCAGGGAACTAGCTGGGAACTGGATTGGCTGACTAGATGGATACTTGGGGCAGCTTGCTATTGGATAAGTATGCTGGGAAAAAGGATGTATAAAAGCCTGTGTAACTTCCTGCTCTGGTGTGCAGGATTTGAGATTTTATTCTCCCTGTACCTTTTTGCAGCTGCAAATAAACTTTTCTGCTTCTCCACCCCGTTGTGATTATTGGGTGTAGCACACCGGGTAACGAACCACTCAAGCTGTTGTTCAGCCTCTCGGCACTGGGTGCCAGCAACAGCTTTTGGCGTCCCTGGGTGGGCGACGAGGCTGCAATTTAGCCTTGCCCGGACCCCTCCTGGAGGTCGAGGATTGCGGCGAGAACCGACGCCCAGCGCGCACCGGTGAGTTCATCGGGGGCCTCGGAGGAGACGCAATTTGATCGACCCCAGAGGGCACAACGGTGCAACGCACTCATATAGTGGAGAAGCTGTTGTGGACGGCGGTGAAGAACCGGTCCCTTAGACGTGGGGGAGGAGCAGCTGAAGGCCACGGTGAAGAACCGGTCCCTTGGATAAGGTAGGATCCTTTTAAAATCCGGATTATATGCTCTGTTGGAACCTGGGGACGCCCAGAGTTACCCTGTAGGTATGGGACAGGGACAGAGCTCAGAGGTTAGGGCACGGTGTACGCCCCTAGAGTGCATTCTAGCAAACTGGAAGGTATTTGGTGCGGATCCGATGACTAAGAGCCAATTAAAACGATTCTGTACAGTTGACTGGCCTCAATATCAACTAGAGGACCAGGAGTGGTGGCCACCAGGAGGGTCAATTAATTACAACACGATCCTCCAATTAGTTTTGTTTTGTCAGTGAATGGGTAAATGGAATGAACATATGTATGCGCATTTGTTTCTGACTTTATGTACTCGACCAGATATTTTACAGCACTGTAATCTGACTCCGACTGGTTCGGTAGCAGCTAATGTTAGTCCCCAGACCCCCACCCCCACTGTAATGGCAGAGCCGGTGTCCCCTTCGGCCCCCACACCCCCACCGTATAAGGGTAGGATGCCTCGGGTTACAGAGATTGCCCTCTCGGTGGTACTCTATCCTTTGCTTACCGAGACTGTTGTGGCTTGCCCAGGGGCAGACGGACGTCAGGCTACCACTATGCAAGTTTACACCCATGTGCCATTCAATCCAATAGACTTAGCAGCTTTCAAAGCACAGGCAGGAGAGTTTTCCACCAACCCAAGCAGGTTTATTTCAGTCTTTAAGGGGTGCCTCAGTAGTCACAAGCTGGTTGAGACGACTGTAATATCCTCCTGAGAACCCTGTGGTCTGAGGTGGAGAGGGATCAGGTTACAGCTAAGGCAAGGGGAGCGTCAGCGTTCAAGCGAAAAAAAAGAAAGGAATCTATCTGTCAAGTTCCTCTCCAAATAATTGTGAGCGGCTCAGGGCATTTCTGGGTATGGCAGGCTTTTGCAGGATATGGATACCAGAGTTTGGACTGTGGGCTAAACCCCTGTACGACTGTGTAAAAGGAGCAGATCATGACCCCTTCTATTGGACCCCAGAGGCTGACAGGGCATTTAAAATCCTGAAAAGAAAATTGATGGAAGCCCCGGCTCTGGGCCTGCCAGATCTCTCTAAGCCGTTTCAGTTGTATGTACATGAACGAAGGGGGGTGGCCCTAGGAGTGCTCACACAGCTGTTAGGAGCATGGAAGCGTCCTGTGGGTTATTTTTCTAAGCAATTGGATCAGGTTGCAAAGGGTTGGCCGGCATGTTTACGGGCGGTCGCAGCTACTGCCCTATTGCTTGAGGAAGCCGAGAAGCTAACATTGGGAGGGGTTATGCAAATCTATACTCCCCATATGGTCAGAGCCTTATTGGATGCAAAGGGAGGGCTTTGGCTCACCCAGGCTCGGATTGCTCAGTACCAGGCTAAGCTGTTAGAGAACTCTGAAGTCACCCTACAGCCTTGCCCCTCCCTTAACCCAGCCACTCTCTTGCCAGAAACAGAGGAACAGAAACATGACTGTTTAGAGATCATAGATGTCCAGTACTCCAGCCGTC
The DNA here is from genome assembly GCF_965140295.1 of Lepidochelys olivacea. Lineage (NCBI taxonomy): Eukaryota > Metazoa > Chordata > Testudines > Cheloniidae > Lepidochelys > Lepidochelys olivacea. The sequence goes on from NC_140413.1 coordinate 354,338, forward strand.
CGGATTTAAAGGATGCACCCCTCCCAAATGCAGATTATGAGTGGTACACTGATGGTAACAGTACTGTAATAGATGGGCAAAGGAGGGCGGGTTATGCTGTTGTGACCCTCCATGACACTGTGGAAGCTGAAGGTTTGCCTGCTGGGACCTCTGCCCAGCTTGCCGAACTAATAGCCCTGACCCGTGCACTTGAACTGTCAAAAGGAAAGCGGGTCAACATTTGTACTGATTCAAAGTATGCTTTTGGTGTGCTGCATGCTCATGCTGGCAGGGAAGCACTTATCCAGCTAATGGGAAAATACTTTATCACTTCTGGACTCCGACCCCTGGCTGCCCAGGTACAAGCGGACTGCTTAGTCTGCCAAAAGAATAACCCCCGACCGGGACATCCTGTGCCACCAGCTGCCCTAGAACCCACTCCGGGCCCCGGACGAGTGTGGCAAATAGATTTTACTAAGTTTCCCCGGACCCAAGGGTTCAAATATCTCCTTGTCTTAGTGGATCGGTTCAGCGGATGGCCAGAAGCCTTCCCATGCCGTAACTGCACTGCCAGAACAGTGGCCCTCAAGTTTGTTAAGGAGATCATTCCTCGCTTTGGACTCCCCCTGTGGATGAAATCTGACAACGGGACACATTTCACGTCAAAAATCATTCAAAGCATCTCACATGCCTTACAGATCCCCTGGAAACTCCATACGCCCTGGAGACCGCAAGCCAGTGGGGTAGTGGAGCGTACCAATCAGACCCTTAAACGGCATCTCTCAAAAGTGTGCCAAGAAGCCTCACTGCGATGGCCTGATGCTTTGCCCCTCATCCTACTCCGTATCCGCGTTCTCCCAAAGGGTAGATTAGGGCTCAGTCCCTTTGAAATTATGTTTGGAAGGGCATGGCCTATGAATGGCACCCCGGTTCTGTCAGGGGAATGGGAGTTGGGTAATGTTTTTTTGTCACAGTATATGTGTTCCCTGTCTGCTGTTCTCTTGTCTCTTCACAGGTATACCAAGGATTCCCAGCCTCTCCCCTTGGACTCTCCCGTTCACTCCTTACAGCCCGGTGACTCCGTGCTTGTTCGCACCTGGAAAGACGAGCCTCTCCAGGAAAAGTGGAAAGGACCCTATACCGTCCTGCTGATCTCCCATACAGTGGCAAAGATCGAGGGACACAAGAACTGGATCCATCACTCTCGTCTGAAGGCAGTACCTGCCCCCTCGTCAGCAGAACAGTGGACCGTCCAACCTGCTGACTCCTCATCTAGTGACGATCTCGGGCTAAAGCTACTGTTTAAAAGACACAAATAGTGGGCATCTTAATGCTAAAATGGGCCCACCCAGGTACTGGAGACCCTGGGTTGGGAAGACTCTGGTAATAATTAATTGGGTAACATTGTTATTCTTTGTATTGGTATTTCCAAATTGTGCATATCGGGAGCATAACTCCTTTGTTTTGCTTGCGCACCATGTTGCTACTTTAACAAACCAGACTGATTGCTGGGTGTGTGCTCCGACTCCACTGTCCCGCAAAACGGGAATGCCCCTTGACATGCTGCCCTTGACCCTAGCAGAATTAGCCACCACCAAAGAGCAGGAAAGAACGGACTCACCGTTCTGGAACAAGACCTCTTTACAGCAGGCCACCTATCAGGACCAGGAGTATTCAGTTGCAGTACTCACTGAGGGAGTGTTATGTTTTACCCGAAACCAATCTGATCCCTATGGGCATCCTGTGGGAAAGAGCTCCTGTGTTATTACACAGTGGGCTGATGGGTATTGGATAAAGACCAACAGGGGAGGCCAACGGTGTGGGTGTAATGGTTCCTCCCCTTTTAGGGAAACACTTACAAATAATCTTACCACAAAAAAGGGGTTTGGAAATGTAACTTGCCGTCCAGTTAATATCTCCAATGTAGCAAGCCCAAGTGAGAAAACTCAGAGCCAAGGCTGTTGAGTGTTCTCAAAGGGGGGAGTTGTTGGGAACACTGGGGCATGGCCACTAGGTAACTCGAGGGGATGGAAGACCACGAGTGTCGATGAAGCCCCCTCGCACTAGGTCCAAGTGTTCTTGGCCCCCCTCCCGCCTGGAGGCACTCGCAGCAGTTATGCTGAGAATCTGCAACAGTATGTTGCAGAGTCAGACTACCTGAAACTAAGCAAGGCCAAACAGGGGAGATATGGAAGAACAATGCTGAATAAAGCAGCTTTATGTATAGTTTAACAAATGATACAGAGAATCAGGGAACTAGCTGGGAACTGGATTGGCTGGCTATATGGATACTTGGGGCAGCTTGCTATTGAATAAGTATGCTGGGAAAAAGGATGTATAAAAGCCTGTGTAACTTCCTGCTCTGGTGTGCAGGATTTGAGATTTTATTCTCCCTGTACCTTTTTGCAGCTGCAAATAAACTTTTCTGCTTCTCCACCCCGTTGTGATTATTGGGTGCAGCACACCGGGTAACGAACCACTCAAGCTGTTGTTCAGCCTCTCGGCCCTGGGTGCCGGCAACAACACCACCCCTGTCTAAAGCCCCACGACAACTGCCCAGCACCCGCCCCAGAGCCCCCAACATACACAGATCTTCCCCGCCCCCTCACAGCCCAGCACCCCAGCCCCAGAGACCCACTCCCCGACTCTCTGCCTCCTGGCTGCACTCACTGGCCCTGCTGGGAGGCAGCTGTGTCTGGCGCAATCAGCCAGGCCAGGGCCTACCTAGGCCGGGCTCCCTCAGGACCCACTTGCCTGGAAGGGCCCAGCCAAGCCCCCCACCCCCACACACACACTGTCCCCTCCCCACCCCACGACTGCCAAGACTGGCCAGGCTTCTGCACGAGTCCCAGGCGGCTCAGCTCTGGGGAGACAGGCGGGGCCCCACAGGTGGTGGGAAGCAGACACTGCCCGGAGCCAGAGGTGCGCTGAGGTCTGGCCAGGGGGCAGAGAGAAGTCCTCGGCTGGCCAGCGGGCAGGCCGAGAGGAGCAAGTGATTCAGGGTGGAGGGAGCCAGCGGGGCCTCATGGCACAGTGCAAGCAGAGCAGGTCGGGACCCCTTCTGAGCATTGGCCCGACATTGGCCACTGGTGCCATTGTAAACCCGGCACTGAGCCCAGCTCAAAATAGCAGTGATGAGACAGCAGTGCCGATTCTCCAAGCCTATCGGGAATTGCTGCATCCGCACTTTTATTTTCAGTCATGCTAGCTAGATTAGGGTTAGAATCATAGAAGATTAGGGTTGTAAGAGACCTCAGGAGCTATCTAGTCCAAGCCCCTGCTCAAAGTAGGGCCAACACCAACTAAATCATCCCAGCCAGGGCTTTGTCAAGCCAGGCCTTAAAAATCTTTAAGGATGGAGATTCCATCACCTCCCTAGGGAACCCATTCCAGTGCTTCACCATCCTCCTAGTGAAATAGTGTTTTCTAATATCCAACTTAGACCTCCCCCACTGCAAATTGAGACCATTACTCCTTCTGTCATCTGCCACCACTGAGAACAGCCGAGCTCCATCCTCCTTGGAACCCCCCTTCAGGTAGTTAAAGGCTGCTATCAAATCCCCCCTAACTCTTCTCTTATGCAGATTAAACAATCCCAGTTCCCTCAGCCTCTCCTCGTAAGTCATGTGCCCCAGCCCCCTAATCATTTTCATTGCCCTCTGCTGGACTCTCTCCAATTTGTCCACATCCCTTCTGTAGTGGGGAGCCCAAAACTGGACGCAATCCTCCAGATGTGGCCTCACCAGTGCCGAATAGAGGGGAATAATCACTTCCCTCGATCTGCTGGCAATGCTCCTACTAATGCAGCCCAATATGCCATTAGCCTTCTTGGCAACAAGGGCACACTGCTGACTCATATCCAGCTTCTCATCCACTGTAACCCCTAGGTCCTTTTCTGCAGAACTGCTGCCGTGCCATTCGGTCCCTAGTCTGTAGCGGTGCATGGGATTCTTCCGTCCTAAGTGCAGGACTCTGCACTTGTCCTTGTTGAACCTCATCAGATTTCCTTTGGCCCAATCCTCCAACTTGTCTAGGTCTCTCTGGACCCTATCCCTACCCTCCAGTGTAATTACCTCTCCCCCCAGCTTAGTGTCGTCTGCAAACATGTGGAGGGTGCAATCCATCCCATCATCCAAATCATTAATAAAGATGTTGAACAAATTCAGCCCCAGGAACAACCCCTGGGGCACTTCGCTTGATACCGGCCGCCAACTAGACATGGAGCCATTGATCACTACCCGTTGAGCCCGACAATCTAGCCAGCTTTCTACCCACCTTATAGTCCATACATCCAATCCATACTTTTTTAACTTGCTGGCAATACTGTGGGAGGCTGTATCAAAAGCTTTGCTAAAGTCATCATATATCATGTCTATTGCTTTCCCCATATTCACAGAGCCAGTTATCTCATCAGAGAAGGCAATCAGGTTGGTCAGGCATGACTTGCTCTTGGTGAATCCATGTTGACTGTTCCTGATCACCTTCCTCTCCCCCAAGTGCTTTAAAATGGTTTCCTTGAGGACCTGCTCCATGATTTTTCCAGGGATTAAGGTGAGGCTGACTGGTCTGTAGTTCCCCGGGTTCTCCTTCTTCCCTTTTTTAAAGATGGACACTATATTTGCCTTTTTCCAATCGTCCAGGACCTCCCCCAATCGCTATGAGTTTTCAAAGATAATTTGCCAACTTTCTAGTTGCTGAAAACCGAACACCCTTGCCCCATCCTCTGCCCCGACTCTTCCCGATAGGTCCTGCCCTGTCCCTTCCCCCGAAAACCCATCCCCCACTCACTCCTCTCCCCCCTCCCTCCATCGCTCGCTGGTCACACACACACCCCACCCACTCCCCATGCCCGAGCTCACTCCCCACCTCTTCCAGGACTCACCTGCTGCCTGCAGAGCCAGGCTGGGAAGAGCTGATGTGGAGCCTGGCCTGCCTAATCGTGGCACAGTGGGGCGAACAGGGGCAGTCCCCAGAGTGAGGGGTTGGGGCAGAGTGTGGCACAGCAGGGGCCAGTCCCTGGAGCAAGCGGCCAGGGCAATCGGGGCACGGCAGGGGCCAGTCCCTGGAGCAAGCGGCCAGGGCAATCGGGGCATGGCAGGGGCCAGTCCCTGGAGCAAGGGCCGGAAGAGGTCAGTCCCCATAGCGAGGGGCTGGGGCAATCGGGGCACAGTGGGACAGGAGGGAGGGGGTTGGTCCCCAGAGTGAGGGGCCGGGGCACAGCAGGGGTCAGTCCCTGGAGCAAGTAGCCAGGATCAGGGCACAGAGGGGGATGGTGGGGGTTGGTCCCTGTAGCGAGGGACCAGGGCTGGGGTAATCAGGGCACGGTGAGGGCCAGTCCTCAGAGCAAGGGGGCTGGGACAATCAGAGCACAAGTGGGGGCGGACAGGATCCCCCCCACTCCGGGCAGTGGCACCCACCTCTGGGAGCCTGCCCTGGAAGCCTGCCATGGTTCTGTCAGGTGTCAGCAGCTGACCAGAGAGCAGCTCCTCCATGTGGCTCCAGCCGCAGCTGCTGCTTTTCCAACCCCCCAGTGGCAGAGGCCAACTGGACTTTTTAGTGTCTGGTCAGCTGTGCTGACCAGAGGCTGCCAGGCTCCCTTTTCGACCGGACGTTCCAGTCAAAAACCAGAAACCCGGCAACCCTGAGACAGATTAAAGCTAGCACAGACATTGCCTCTCGCTCTGCAATCACACCTCCAGCTGCAAAGTAGACACTCTCAGAGAAGGGGGGGGGTGTGCGAACTCTGCAATGAGCACTGCCACTGGAAGGTTCCACTGATCCAGGCTGCCTTTGTCCAATCCCAGCCGTTAATTTCATATCATCCCTTATGCTGGCCTGAGCCCCTGCCTCCTCCCACATTGCTCCCCCAGTCCCTGGCTCAGAACACACTGCACCTTCCGTGGTGCATCACCAATGCCTTGGGGCTCACCTACCGCAGTGCCCAGTGTGGTGCGCCGTGCGCCCTGTGAGCAGAAGAGTGAAGCCCAGGGACGCTACATAGTGGCTTCCAGCTCTAAAGAGCGCTACCCAAACAAGACCGAGGAGGCGTGACCACCATAAATTGTGCTGTGCCCAACCCCAAGAGCCTCCAGTGCTGATGCAGCATGAGCACCAGCTAATTAATTTAAGAGGCAACTTGTGATGCCAGATTTCATATCTTACTCTTAGTATTCAGGAATACTTTGTTGTCAGGAGGGGGAAGGCCTGGGTGCTCCAGTCCGAGAGGTGGTTTCTCCTGACCCAAGATGCACTCTCCAGGGCTTGGAGGAGCCCTGAGGAGTGAAGAGGGAGCAGAGCGATCCCAGAGGTTGAAGGAGCTGGGCCTAGAGCCAGCTGCCTGCCTGGGAGAAGACTGAGGGGGTCCAACAGGAGCAGACGTGGATGAGGTACGAAGGGAGGTCAGGAGAGACAAGGCAGGTGGGGCCTCCTGCTGAGACAGGTGTAGAAAACAGGAAGGGGCAATGAGGACGAATGGAGCAATTCTAGAGGAACTAGACAGGAAGAAAACATGTCTGTAGCCATGAAACCAAGATACCACCAGGCGGTGAAGGGAGAGACTGAGAACTCGCCAGAGGCAGAGAACAGTCTGGCCAGGGACAAAGATGTCAGCTCTGAAAGGAGCCACGACATCCTGACACCATAGGAAGGAACATGGCCTGAGACCCCTGCAACCCAGCAAAGCAGCTGCTCCTCTGTCTCCTAGCTGCCAGGAATAGGCAGAGCAAGTCCCCAGGGTGCTGGAGAGCTCCCACTAACAGCCACCCCCTGGGATCGAGGGCCAGGCAGAGTCCCCATAGTGCTGGAGAGCTCCCAGGGGATCCAAGTAGAGGGGGATCCAGCTGAACCAAGAATGACCTTGGGCTGAGGGAGAGCTGGAGGGAGAAGACTCACAGACATGCAGGGCTGGAAGGAGCCTTGAGAGATCATCACAACCAGGGCTGAAGCAAGACCAAGTAAATCTCTGAACCATCCCTGACAGGTGTGTTCTGTAAACCGCCAACAACAGGCCTCCAAGGCAGGCTGTGAAATCCCTACTCCAGAACTTAACTATCCTGACAGTTAGAACGTTCTCCCTAAAATTTAACCTAAATCTCCCCTGCTGCAGATTAAGCCCATTACTACTTCTTCTACCTGCAGGGGAGCTGGAGAACAACTGATCACCGTCCTCTTTGTCCTCAACATATCTGAAGACTGTTATCAGGTCCCCCTCAGTTTTCTTTTCTCTATGCCCAGTTTCATAACCTTTCCTCAGGGGTCAGCTTTTCTAAACATTTATTATTTTTGTTGCTCTCCTTTGGAATCTCTCCAATTTATCCACATCTTTATTACAGTCCGGCACCCAGAACTGAACCAGCTGCGGCCTCACCAGTGCTGACTAGAGCGGGACATTTACCTCACATGTCTTACAGCCCACACTCCTGTTAATGCACCCCACAATTACATGAACCTGCTCTGCAACTTCATCACATTGTTAACTCAGACTCCATTTGCAATCCACTACAATCCCCTGGTGCTTTTCAGCAGTACTGCCGCCTAGCCAGCTATTTTGTAGTTGTGCGTTTGATTTTTCCTTCCGAACTGTAGAACTTTGCCTTTGTCTTTATCAAATTTCATCTTGTTGATATGGAACCAATTCTCTAATTTGTCAAGGTCTGGAGCTGCAGCAGCCAGAAGTACATGTGGTTGCCCGGACGACTTCTTGGGGCACCTTCCAGGGTTAAACAGTCCACGTGGCCAATCAGAGGGCCGCAGGGTACCGTCAGTCTGGGACCTTCGTCCGGTACTGCCTGTAGCACCTACTCTCCACCGTGCTCCCTGGATGCAGCTTTGCATGCCTGCCGAAGGCATTGCGGGAACATCAGCCATCCCAGGCTCTGCCGACCTAGGTTTAATCCAGAGATCCTTAAAAAAAAAAAATGTATGTCCTCTACTTAGCTTTCTTGATGTCCTCAGCTATTAGCTCTCCTTCATGTCAGCGAGGCCTGATGAAATGTATCCTAGGGTACTTCGGGTACTAGCTGAAGAAATCTCAGAACTGTTAGCAATTATCTTTGAGAACTCTTGGAGGACGGGTCAGGTCCTGGAAGACTGGAAAGGTCAAACAGTACCTGTCTTTTAAAAGGGGAATACAGAGGATCCAGGGAATTATAGACCAGTCAACCTAACTTCAATATCTGGAAAGATACTTGAACAAATTACTAAACAATCCGTTTGTAAGCACCTGGAGGATAATAAGAATAAGGAATAGCCAGCATGGCTTTGTCAAGAACAAATCATGCCAAACCAACGTAATTTCCTTGTTTGACAGGGTTACTGGCCTTATGGATGGGGGGAGGAGAGGAAGCTGTAGACATGATATATCTTGATTTTAAGGCTTTTGACACAGTCCCACATGGCATTCTCATAAGCACACTAGGGCTATGTTGTCTACATGAAATTACTATAAGGTGGTGCACAACTGATTGAAAGACCATACTCAACACATAGACATCAATGGTTTGCTGTCAAACTGGGTGGGTGAATCTACTGGGATCCTGCAGGGGTCAGTCCTGGGACTGGTACTATACACTTTCTTCATTAATGACTTGGCTAATGGAGTGGAGCTTACACTTGTAAAATTTGCAGGTGACACCAAGCTGGAAGGGATTGCAAGAACTTTGGAGGACAGGATTAGAATTCAAAACAACCTTGACAAATTGGAGAATTGCTGTGAAATCAACAAGATGATGTTCAATAGAGACAGCTGCAAAGAGCTACACTTAGGAAGGCAGGGGGCGGGGAATCAAATGCCCAACGGCAAAATGGGGAATAAGAGGCTAGGTGGCAGTACTGCTGAAAAGATCTGGGGGTTACAGTGGACCGCAAATTGAATATGAGTCAGTGAGATGCAGCTGCAAAAAAGGCTAATAAAATTCCGGGGTGTACGAACAGGCATGTAAGACATGTATATAGGACATTGGAAATAATTGCCCTGCCCTGCTCGGCAGTGGTGAGGCTTCAGCTGGGGCACTGTGTCCAGTTCTGGGTGACACACTCTTGGAAAGTTGTGGACCAACTGAAGAGAGTCCACAGGAGACAACAAAAATAATAAAAGGTTTAAAAAAAGCCTCTGAGGCAAGGTTAAAAAGCTGGGCATGCTTATGTAACAGTCATGTCTCAGACATTTAGCGACATGCCTACAGCATCTGCAGAGAAGTGGGGGGAGTGTGTGTCTGGATTGTTATTGCTAGGCAGATGCACAATTAGCATTCCATGCCCAGAAGTGTCTGAAACTGGGGGTGAAAGTTCTGGGCATCCTCAGCAGGCTGCCTGTAGCTGGACTAAGACTTCACTGAAGGCAAGTAGTCAGGGCAGCTGCTTTACAAAAGGATGCGTGACCTTTGTGGGTTGAGAGACGCTCAGCCACAGGAGCTGAAAGCAGCAAACTATTCTCCTTAACTCTGAAGCATTTTGGAGCAGGAATATTAATTTATATACTTACTATTGATTGGTTGGTTAGTTAACTGACTGGCGAATGAAGTAATTCCAGCCACTCAGCAGAAGGAGAGACAGAGTGTGCATAGGTTCCCCAAACTGAACATTTCTGCAAGCAAGAGGTGGGAAATTATTATTGCAGTGCTTTTAACGCAGCAGACTGTAGAAAGCTGATAAACACTCTAGGCTCAGGTAAACTCGACCTAAGCTTTGGAACTCCGAGTTCCTTCTCACTGCGTTTCCCCAGGGACTGATCTGTTTTGATTTAAATTTGTTTCTTTTATTAATATCTATGTATAACTGAATATAATGTATGTGGATTCTGAATTACTTGCTATGAATAGACATTAAGCTATTATATTTCTTTATCATTATAAGATTTTATAAAGTTGGCACTTAAGAATTAATTTCATTTCCCTTGTTCTTTTTGGACTGGATTTTGGGGAGGTTGACCCTGTGCAATCCTTACTGAAATGCCTCAGATGCAGTGATGAGCTGCCAAAATCTTAACAACGGGTTCCCTACTCACCCCACGAGGGGGTCGTTGCCCACCCCCGCCCCCCGGGACTCCTGCCCCATCCAACCCCCCCACGTTCCTTGATGCCCCCCCCGACCCCTGCCCCATCCACCCCCCTCCCCTGTCCCCTGACTGCCCCCAGAACTGGGCAAGAGGGTCTCGTGGGCCACCGTAGTGGGTGCCCACCCCACCCCTAAGAGCCAGAGGGACCTGCCGGGGGGGCGAGGTGGGGAGTCCCGGCAGTGCTTACCTGGGGCAGCTCCCAGGAAGCATCCGGCAGGTCCCTCTGGCTCTTAGGGGTGGGGGAGCATAGCTGGGGGGGAGAAGGGAGAGCGGTCGCTCCCCCACTGATCACATCAAAAGTGGCGCCTTAGGCACCGACTCCCTGGGTGCTCCGGGGCTGGAGCACCCACGGGGAAAATTGGTGGGTGCAGAGCCCCCACCGGCAGCTCCCCACCCCACGCCTGGCCCCAGCTAACCTCCACTCTGCCTCCACCTCCTCCCCTGAACGCGCCGCCCCGCTCTGCTTCTCCGTCCCCCCCCACCCCCCCGCCACAGCTTCCCGTGAATCAGCTGTTCGCACGGGAAGCAGGAGAGGGCTGCAAAGCAGGCGGCGGCTTCCAGCTCAGGCCCAGGGAGGTGGAGGTGAAGTATGGGCTGGATGAATGCACTATAAGGTGGGGAGAAAGTTGGCTAGTTTGTCGGGCTCAACGGGTAGTGATCAATGGCTCCATGTCTAGTTGGCAGCCGGTGCCAAGTGGAGTGCCCCAGGGGGCGGTCCTGGGGCCGGTTTTGTTCAATATCTTCATTAATAGGTTGGTGTGGATTGCACTCTCAGCAAATTCGCAGATGATACTAAACTAGGAGGAGTGGTAGATACGCTGGAGGGCAGGGATAGGATACAGAGGGACCTAGACAAATTGCAGGATTGGGCCAAAAGAAATCTGATGAGGTTCAATAAGGATAAGTGCAGGGTCTTGCACTTAGGACGGAAGAACCCAATGCACCGCTACAGACTAGGGACCGAATGGCTAGGCAGCAGTTCTGCAGAAAAGGACCTAGGGGTGACAGTGGACGAGAAGCTGGATATGAGTCAGCAGTGTGCCCTTGTTGCCAAGAAGACCAATGGCATTTTGGGATGTATAAGTAGGGGCATAGCGAGCAGATCGAGGGACGTGATCATTCCCCTCTATTCGACATTGGTGAGGTCTCATCTGGAGTACTGTGTCCAGTTTTGGGCCCCACACTACAAGAAGGATGTGGATAAATTGGAGAGAGTCCAGTGAAGGGCAACAAAAATGATTAGGGGACTGGAACGCATGACTTATGAGGAGAGGCTGAGGGAACTGGGATTGTTTAGTCTGCGGAGGAGAAGAATGAGGCGGGATTTGATAGCTGCTTTCAACTACCTGAGAGGTGGTTCCAGAGAGGATGGTTCTAGACTATTCTCAGTGGTAGAAGAGGACAGGACAAGGAGTAATGGTCTCAAGTTGCAGTGCGGGAGGTTTAGATTGGATATTAGTTAAAACTTTTTCACTAGGAGGGTGGTGAAACACTGGAATGCGTTACCTAGGGAGGTGGTAGAATCTCCTTCCTTAGAGGTTTTTAAGGTCAGGCTTGACAAAGCCCTGGCTGGGATGATTTAACTGGGAATTGGTCCTGCTTTGAGCAGGGGGTTGGACTAGATGACCTCCTGGGGTCCCTTCCAACCCTGATATTCTATGATTCTATGGGGCGGGGAGCGGTTCCCCTGCGCGTGCCCCCCTGCCCGGGTTACCTGCTGCAGCATGGGCAGCCCTCCTCGCGCCCCACCCCGGCCCGAGCTCCCCTCCGCCTCCCTGGGCCTTAGCGGGAAGCGGCGGCCTGCTTCTCAGCCTGCCCCGGCTTCCCGCACGAACAGCTGATTCGCGGGAAGCCTGGGGGGCCCAGAAGCAGAGCGGGGCAGCGCGTTCAGGGGAGAAGCGAGCTGGGGCTGGGAGCGGGGCAGGGAGCTGCCAGTGGGGGCTCTGCACCCACCAAATTTTCCCCTTGGGTGCTCCAGCCCTGGAGCACCCATGGAGTCGGCGCCTAAGGCGCCACTTTGGGCCGGTTAAATTTAGAAGCCCTTTTAGAACCAGTTGTCCCTCGCAGAACAACCGGTTCTAAAAGGGCTTCTAAATTTAACAACCGGCTCCAGCTCACCACTGCTCAGATGTCTGAGTTCTGTCTCTCCATATGCTTTTGTATAGTTGTGATGAAGTGGGAATTTTCTGTCGTATTTTTATGAACCCTATGTGTGCCTCAGTTTCTCCATATGCTTCATTACTACTTCATAGAATCATAGAATCATAGAATATCAGGGTTGGAAGGGACCCCAGAAGGTCATCTAGTCCAACCCCCTGCTCAAAGCAGGACCAATTCCCAGTTAAATCATCCCAGCCAGGGCTTTGTCAAGCCTGACCTTAAAAACCTCTAAGGAAGGAGATTCTACCACCTCCCTAGGTAACGCATTCCAGTGTTTCACCACCCTCATAGTGAAAAAGTTTTTCCTAATATCCAATCTAAACCTCCCCCCCTGCAACTTGAGACCATTACTCCTCGTTCTGTCATCTGCCACCATTGAGAACAGTCTAGATCCATCCTCTTTGGAACCCCCCTTCAGGTAGTTGAAAGCAGCTATCAAATCCCCCCTCATTCTTCTCTTCTGCAGACTAAACAATCCCAGCTCCCTCAGCCTCTCCTCGTAAGTCATGTGTTCTAGACCCCTAATCATTTTTGTTGCCCTTCGCTGGACTCTCTCCAATTTATACTCACATCCTCAACATGAGTAAACAATGTGATGCTGTTGCAAAAAAAGCAAATGCAATTTTAGATTGCATTTGCAGATGCATAGCAGGCAAGTCATGGGAGATGATAATACCGATTTACTCAGCACTGGTTAGGCCTTCGCTGGAGTACTGTGTCCAATTTTGGTCACCAGTATATAGAAAGGCTGTAGAGAAACTGGAAAGGATCCAGAGACGAGTGACTAAGATGATCAAAGGGATGGAACGCAAGCCATGTGAACAAAGGCTGAAGGAGCTGGGTAAGTTTAGCTTGGAAAAGAGGAGATTAAGGAGAGACATGATAGCGATCTTCAGATACTTGAAAGGCTGCCATAAAAAAGATGGAGAAATGTTGTTCTCTCTTGCCACAGAGAGTGGGACAAGAGACAGTATGTTCAAACTACAGCAGAGCAGATTTATATTAAATCTCAGGAAAAGCTTCCTAACTGTAAAAACAGTAGGATGATGGAACAGACTGCCTAGGGAGGTTGTGGAAACTCCTTCACTGGAGGTTTTCAGAAGAAGGCTGGATAGCTATCTGTCTGGGATGGTTTAGACACAACAAATCCTGCATCTTGGCACAGGGTTAGACTAGATGATCCTTGTGGTCCCTTCTAACTCTATGGTTCTATGATTCTAAGCAGAGCAACATCTTCCTAGCTCAGGAACAAAGGACTGGGGGGTGGGGGTGAGGTGGTTAAGGGTTGGCTGCTGAGGGCTTCTGAGGATACACACAGGAGTCTGACAAAGGAGATCAGACAGACACAGGGACAGAACTTGAACCCTGGGGGTTGCTGCAGCTGGGCTGGGCGCCGGCTGCCCAGAACGGACTCTGCTGGAACCTTCACTTCTCTGGGCGACCCCAGGGCTGCCTGTGCCGTGTGCCAGGCCACGGATACACCCGCCTGTCTGCCTGCGCTGGCTGGGTGTCCCTGCAGACGCTGGGGGGGGGGGCGGGTGCGCTGCTCCCTAAGATTGTACACATCTCCCCCAGGGTCTGGCTCAGTGGGACTTGCTGACTGGCGCTCCCAGGTTGGGACAGGGGTCTGCAGCCCCAGGGGCCCAGTCTTAGGAGGCGGCGAGGCCGCATGGCTCACCCTGGGGGAAGAGCAAGTCCCCGGGGGGAGGGTTGGCCGACTGTAGGGCTCCTCCCAGAGACTGTTCCCAGGCTGCGGCCAGAGCACCGGCCCTGTGGGTCTGCGACAGAGGGACAGTAAACTCTAGCCCAACCAACGGTTACATTTAGTTGTGAGAAAAGACTGAGGGGGGGCTCTGACAAGTCTTCATATGATGATGGCTGTTATAGAGGATGGCGATCAACTGTGCTCTGTGTCCACTGAGGACAGGACAAGAGATAATTGAATTATCGGCAGCAAGGGAGATTTCGGTTCGGTCTTAGGGAAAACTCCTAACTCTTGGGTAGTTAAGCTCTGGAACAGGCTCCCAGGGGAGGCCATGAAATCCGGATCATGGGAGGTTTTTAAGAACAGGTTAGACAAACACCTGTCAGGGACGGTCTAGGTTTGCTTGGTCCTGTCACAGTACAGGGGGTTGGACTCGACTCCTCAAGGTTCCTTCCAGCCCTACATTTCTAGGGTTCTGTGGACTCTGTTAGGGACAAGGCCGAATCCCAGTGAAAATGATGGTCTGTGGACCCAGATATTCATTTAGGACTCCCTTCCCCTTCCATGCCTGGCAGAAGTGCCTTGAGCTCAGAGCCCTTGGGTAGCTACTGAACGCAGTTATTTTATCATTGATCGTTGGTGTCCCCCCAAGACACCAAGCAGCAGGAAGATGCACATCTGGGTCACTGCCCCCATCCTGAGGCATCAGTATCAGCTGTAAGAAGCCCTTCAGACACCCTCAGCTTAAGCTCCACACTGCCAACACAGAGTTCTTCGTCTTCCCCACGTCTTGCCACTGCCTCCTTTCTCAGTTACTGTGGAGAACGTGGCCGTCCTCCCTGTCACTCCAGCCCGTAACCTGGGCATCCCCTGAAACCTGGCTTTTTCTCCAGGTCCTCACCCACAGGCCAGGGACCCTGCTGGTTCCTTCTGTAAATTCTCTTTAAGATCCAGTCTTTCCTCTTTGTCCACAAACCTAAATTTCTCATCCAGCCTCTCATCATGTCGCTTCATGACTACTGCAGCTGCCTACTCTGTAGCTTCGGCATATTCATGGTCACTCAGAATGCAACTGGAAAGATCATTTTCCTGGTTCCCCACTTCGACCATGTCCCCCCCCGGCAGCCTCCACTGACTCCTCCTTCATTGCATCAGACACAAACTTACTGGTCTCTAGTGTTAGGGTGCTTTGTGGCCTATCCCCATCAAATTTACAGTCTCTCTGACACACTCGGGCTGTTGGCCCCTCCTCCCCCCCGCCACTTCCTTCTACAAATGAAGACTCTTTAATTGCCCATTTAAAAAATATTCCATCAAGCACCTTCACCCACATTGCCCCATACACATGGGAGGAGCCGCCCACAAATGCACCTCATTGTCATCTTTCAAATGCCTCCTTCAAACGCTCCTGCCTGGATGCCTGCATGCAGCTCCGCAATAGCTGGGCAGCTGGTATGCTGTGACCACGGGCTTTCATGCTGACTGGGATTGTCACACTGTTTCCTTATGTCCCCATGTGCCTGTTGTTTTCAGCCTCACACTTCGGCCTGGTCTACACGTTGGTAGAACTACATCACTCAGGGGGACGGGTATGTGAAAAACCCACACCCCTGAGTGACGCAGTCACACGGGCCTGCCCCTGGGGTCAACAGCGCTAAGTCCATGGGAGAATTCTCCCATCAGCCTAGCTACTGCCTCTCAGGGCGGTGGATTCCTTACGCCCCCGGGAGAACCGCTTTGGTTGGCACAGGAAGCGTCTTCGCTGAAGTGCTAGCATGGCCAAACTGCCCTGAGACTGTGAGCTCTCCAGGGCGGGTGCAGTCTCTGTGCTGAAGGCCCCAGAAATAATCCTCAAGACGAACAGGACAGGCTTGTTTCAGGGCCCAGGTGCTGAGAGAGTGGCTGCTGAGTCTTGCTGACAGGAGGGAATTTGCCCCGGGAGAAGCAGTGGAGACCACAAGCTGTGTGACTTCACCAAGGGAAACCCCTGGGAGCCTGAGGGAGCACAGAGTCCCTCCAGCCAGGCGGACGTCCACGAGCTGCAGGGAGCTGTGTGGTCAGTGTGTGGAAAAGTCCCAGCAGCCAGGAGAATGGTCTGTCAAACGTATGGGTAGGAGGTGTGCTGAGAAAGGACAGGGTCTGGGCTTGTCTCATGCCCCAGCACCGACACCAGCCATGTGAATACGCGGGAGTCCTGCCCCTTGCTGTGGCCCTCTGGCATCACTGCATTATTTCAGCCCCGAGTGGATGAACGGTGCAGCCTCTTCCCCTCCCTCATTGCGGGAGCCAGCGAGAACCTAGCAGGACTGGTGGATCATCTCGCTCAACTCCCTCAGTCTCATGGCCCCTCTCCTTAGTGAGCCAGGAGTGCTGCCCCGGCCCAGAAAAATCTCTCCTCTCAGCTCCTAGATCAAGCTGATTAAGCCCTTTCTCTTCACTTGCTTTGCTTTCCCTCCCAAACATCCTGCCAGCATCAGCTGCACTGCCTGGGGGATCAGCTGCAGTGCCTGGCAAGCACATTCTGTTTCCTCCATCTGGGTGGCACAGACCCAACCTTGGCTCCTTGTTCTTCCTTAATGGAAGCAAATGCCAAGTCAGCCGAAGGGAAATGCAGCAAGTGGATCCAGAATCAATGATGCAGATGACAAATTGTCCTGGCCCAGAGGAAATGCCAAAGAAAAAGCACCAACCTAGCACTCTTTGGAAGAAGCTGGGAATTAGTCCAGACCCAGCCAGAGTCTAGTGATGGAGGAACAAACAACTCCTCCTCATCCCACCAAGAGTCTCCTGGGGACCTGGGACAGGTGTGAACTCAGCCCTCAGGGCCCTGTGGGGAACTAAGAGAAGAGGCATTGCCTGACTGGATAAGACTCAAGGTCCATCTAGTCCAGTACCCTGTCTCTGACAGTGGCCAGTACCAGAGAGTTTAGATGGTGAAAGAATCCTTCAGCAGCAGATAACCTGCCCTCCCTTCTCCATGAAGGGCTCATCCTGGTCTCTACTAGCCAGAGATCAGCTTATACCCTGAAGTATGAGGGTTACCTCCTCTCCAAAACTTATCAGTAACTGTAACAACTCTGGATATTCTTGTGATCCATCCAATTCTCCAGCTCCTTTTTAAATCTTGCTAAGGTATTGCCTCAATGGCATCCTGTGGCAGGGAGTTCCACAGGCTAATTATCATAGAATCATAGAACTGGAAGGGACCTCGAGAGGTCATCTAGTCCAATCTCCTGCACTCAAGGCAGGACTAAGTATTATCTAGACCAGCCCTGAGAGGTGTTTGTCTAACCTGCTCTTAAAAATCCCCAATGATGGAGATTCCACAACTTCTTTAGGCAATTTATTCCAGTGCTTAATCATCCTGAGAGTTAGGAAGTTTTTCCTAATGTCCAACCTAAACCACCCTTGCTGCAGTTTAAGTCCATTGCTTCTTGTCCTATCCTCAGAGGTTAAGAACAATAAATTTTCTCCCTCCTCCTTGTAACAACCTTTCACATACTTGAAAACTGTTATCATGTCCCCTCTCAGTCTTCTCTTCTCCAGACTAAACAAACCCAATGTTTTCAATCTTCCGTCATAGGTCTGGGTGAAAACCGAAATAAAGAAGTCATTAAGCACCTCTGCCATTTCCACATTTTCTGTTATTGTCTTTCCCCCCTCATTGAGAAATTTGTCTTTGAAAAAATATTTCCTATTTGTGGTTTTGAATTGACCATCTTTCAGCTCCCCATCCATTGATGAAGCTCAGATCCACCTTTTCTATACTTCTCCACTCCATTCATTAGTTTGGGGGCTTCTCACATTCCACAAAGTGTTGGGTTTAGGTTTGGGTCTGTTATTAAACAGAAAATAATCAGGCTCAATTGGAATTTATTACTCAAAGATTGTTAGTAAAAGATTAATGCAAGACAATACGGAATAAAGAAAACAAAGCTTTATGTCACCAAACAGAGCTGGATCCTGGAGAAGTGACTGCAGCTCAATTAATTCCCAACTAGCTTCCAAAACTCTCATCCTTATACTTCTGTAAGACAAATTCCTTTCCTGAAACTGACCGACACATGGAGTTCCTTTTGTGGTAGCTCAGCTTACCTAACCAATAGACTAAAGATACCAGAACTAATTCCTTATTATAGATGATATCTGTGGCAACAAGTAATTCTTATTAATCTAAAAACATCTTTCAGAGTACCTGTAGCAGGAAGGCCTAGTGACCAGTTGGCCTAGCGTTTAACATCCTTGTAGGGAGGAAATATCGAAGAAACCCACCACAGTAGCATTTAAGTTCTAAAAGGGGAACTACACAAAAATGAGGTGGCTAGTGAAACAGAAATGAAAGGGACAGTCACATGAGTGAAATCCCGGCAAGCGGCATGGAAACTTCTTAAAAACACCATAAGAGAGGTTCAAACTAAATGTATACCCCAAATAAAAAAAAAAAAAATAAGAACCAAAAAATTGCACCATGGCTCAGTAATGCAGTAAAAGAGGGTTAGAGACAAAAGGGCATCCTTTAAAAACTGGAAGTCAAATTGTACTGAGGAAAATAGAGAGGAGCATAAACTCTGGCAAGTCAAGTGTACAAGTGTAATTAGGCAGGCCAAAAAAGTATTTGAAGAGCAACTAGCCAAAAAAAACAACAACAACAAAAACAACCACCCCACAAACACTGAACAGCAAAATTATTTTTTAAGAACATCAGAAGCAGGAAGCCTGCCAAACAATCAGTGGCACCACTGGACAATTGAGGTGCTAAAGCAGCACTCAAGGAAGACAAAGCCATTGCAGAGAAGCTAATGAATTCTCTGCATCAGTCTTCACTGCCGAGGATGTGAGGCAGAGGTGGGCAAACTACGGCCCGCAGGACCGTCCTGCCCAGCCCTTGAGCTCCTGGCTGGGGAGGCTATCCCCTGGTCCCTCCCCCGCTTCCCCCCTCCTCCGCAGCCCCAGCAGGGCTGTGCGCTCCTGCAGGGCAGCGTGGCAGCATGCCTGGCTCCAGCTGGGCAGCATGTCTGGCTCCAGCCAGGCGGTGCGGCTGCCAGACATGCTGCTCTGAGCGGCATGGTAAGGGGGCCGGGGGGTTGGATATGGGGCAGGGGGTCCCGGGGGGCAGTCAGGGCACAGGGAGCAGGGGGCTGTTGGATGGGGCGAAGGTTCTGGGGGGGGGCAGTCAGGGGACAGGGAGCGGTGGGGATTAGAATCATAGAATATCAGGGTTGGAAGGGACCCCAGAAGGTCATCTAGTCCAACCCCCTGCTCAAAGCAGGACCAATTCCCAGTTAAATCATCCCAGCCAGGGCTTTGTCAAGCCTGACCTTAAAAACCTCTAAGGAAGGAGATTCTACCACCTCCCTAGGTAATGCATTCCAGTGTTTCACCACCCTCTTAGTGAAAAAGTTTTTCCTAATATCCAATCTAAACCTCCCCCACTGCAACTTGAGACCATTACTCCTCGTTCTGTCATCTGCTACCATTGAGAACAGTCTAGAGCCATCCTCTTTGGAACCCCCTTTCAGGTAGTTGAAAGCAGCTATCAAATCCCCCCTCATTCTTCTCTTCTGCAGGCTAAACAATCCCAGCTCCCTCAGCCTCTCCTCATAACTCATGTGTTCCAGTCCCCTAATCATTTTTGTTGCCCTTCGCTGGACTCTCTCCAATTTATCCACATCCTTCTTGAAGTGTGGGGCCCAAAACTGGACACAGTACTCCAGATGAGGCCTCACCAATGTCGAATAGAGGGGAACGATCACGTCCCTCGATCTGCTCGCTATGCCCCTACTTATACATCCCAAAATGCCATTGGCCTTCTTGGCAACAAGGGCACACTGCTGACTCATATCCAGCTTCTCGTCCACTGTCACCCCTAGGTCCTTTTCCGCAGAACTGCTGCCTAGCCATTCGGTCCCTAAATTGGATTGGATAGGGGGTGGGGTCCCGTGGGGGCGGTCTGGGTCAGGGGTCTTGGGAGGGGGCAGTCAGGGGACAAGGAGCGGGGGGAGGGGGTTGGATGGGTCAGGGGTTCTGAGGGGGGCAGTTAGGGGGTGGGAAGTGGGAGGGGGGCGGATGGGGGCAGGGACCAGGCTGTTTGGGGAGGCACAGCCTTCCCTACCCGGCCCTCCAGACAGTTTTGCAACCCTGATGCGGCCCTCGGGCCAAAAAAAGTTTGCCCACCCCTGACGTGAGGGGATTCCCACAACTGAGCCATTCTTTTTAAGTGACAAATCTGAGGAACTGTCCCAGATTGAGGGGTCAATAGAGGAGGTTTTTGAACAAATTGATACAAACAGTAATACGTCACTAGGGCCAGGTGGGATTCACCCAAGAGTTCTAAAGGAACTCAGATATGAAATTGCAGAGCTATCACTGTGATATGTAATTTGTCGCCTAACTCAGTCTCTGTACCAGATGACTGGAGGACAGCTAATGTAATGCCAAGTTTTAAAAAGTCTCCAGAGGCAATCATGGCAGTTACAGGCCGGTAAGTCTGACTTCAGTACCAAGCAAATTAGTTGAAGCTATAGTAAAAAATAGAAATGATCAGACACAGAGATGAACACGATTTGGTGGGGAAAAGTCAGCACTGTTTTTTGTAAAGGAAAAATCAGGCCTCACCAATTAGAATTCTTATAGAATCATAGAATATCAGGGTTGGAAGGGACCTCAGGAGGTCATCTAGTCCAACCCCTTGCTCAAAAGCAGGACCAATCCCCAATTAAAACATCCCAGCCAGGGCTTTGTCAAGCCTGACCTTAAAAACTTCTAAGGAAGGAGATTCCACCACCTCCCTAGGCAACGCATTCCAGTGTTTCACCACCCTCCTAGGGTGACAGTGGACGAGAAGCTGGATATGAGTCAGCAGTGTGCCCTTGTTGCCAAGAAGGCCAATGGCATTTTGGGATGTATAAGTAGGGGCATAGCGAGCAGATCGAGGGACGTGATCGTTCCCCTCTATTCGACATTGGTGAGGCCTCATCTGGAGTACTGTGTCCAGTTTTGGGCCCCACACTTCAAGAAGGATGTGGATAAATTGGAGAGAGTCCAGCGAAGGGCAACAAAAATGATTAGGGGACTGGAACACATGACTTATGAGGAGAGGCTGAGGGAGCTGGGATTGTTTAGCCTGCAGAAGAGAAGAATGAGGGGGGATTTGATAGCTGCTTTCAACTACCTGAAAGGGGGTTCCAAAGAGGATGGCTCTAGACTGTTCTCAATGGTAGCAGATGACAGAACGAGGAGTAATGGTCTCAAGTTGCAGTGGGGGAGGTTTAGATTGGATATTAGGAAAAACTTTTTCACTAAGAGGGTGGTGAAACACTGGAATGCGTTACCTAGGGAGGTGGTAGAATCTCCTTCCTTAGAGGTTTTTAAGGTCAGGCTTGACAAAGCTCTGGCTGGGATGATTTAACTGGGAATTGGACTAGATGACCTTCTGGGGTCCCTTCCAACCCTGATATTCTATGATTCTATGATTCCTAGTGAAAAAGTTTTTCCTAATATCCAACCTAAACCTCCCCCACTGCAACTTGAGACCATTACTCCTTGTCCTGTCCTCTTCTGCCACTGAGAATAGTCTAGAACCATCCTCTCTGGAACCACCTCTCAGGTAGTTGAAAGCAGCTATTAAATCCCCCCTCATTCTTCTCTTCTGCGGACTAAACAATCCCAGCTCCCTCAGCCTCTCCTCATAACTCATGTGTTCCAGTCCCCTAATCATTTTTGTTGCCCTCCGCTGGACTCTTTCCAATTTATCCACATCCTTCTTGTAGTGTGGGTCCCAAAACTGGACACAGTACTCCAGATGAGGCCTCACCAATGTCGAATAGAGGGGGACGATCACGTCCCTCGATCTGCTCGCTATGCCCCTACTTATACATCCCAAAATGCCATTGGCCTTCTTGGCAACAAGGGCACACTGCTGACTCATATCCAGCTTCTCGTCCACTGTCACCCCTAGGTCCTTTTCCGCAGAACTGCTGCCAAGCCATTCGGCCCCTAGTCTGTAGCTGTGCATTGGGTTCTTCCGTCCTAAGTGCAGGACTCTGCACTTATCCTTATTGAACCTCATCAGATTTCTTTTGGCCCAATCCTCCAATTTGTCTAGGGCGCTCTGTATCCTATCCCTGCCCTCCAGCGTATCTACCACTCCTCCTGGTTTAGTATCATCCGCAAATTTGCTGAGAGTGCAATCCACACCATCCTCCAGATCATTTATGAAGATATTGAACAAAACCGGCCCCAGGACCGACCCCTGGGGCACTCCACTTGACACCGGCTGCCAACTAGACATGGAGCCATTGATCACTACCCGTTGAGCCCGACAATCTAGCCAACTTTCTACCCACCTTATAGTGCATTCATCCAGCCCATACTTCTTTAACTTGCTGACAAGAATACTGTGGGAGACCGTGTCAAAAGCTTTGCCAAAGTCAAGAAACAATACATCCACTGCTTTCCCTTCATCCACAGAACCAGTAATCTCATCATAGAAGGCAATTAGATTAGTCAGGCATGACCTTCCCTTGGTGAATCCATGCTGACTGTTCCTGATCACTTTCCTCTCATGTAAGTGCTTCAGGATTGATTCTTTGAGGACCTGCTCCATGATTTTTCCGGGGACTGAGGTGAGGCTGACTGGCCTGTAGTTCCTAGGATCCTCCTTCTTCCCTTTTTTAAAGAAGGGCACTACATTAGCCTTTTTCCAGTCATCCGGGACTTCCCCCGTTCGCCACGAGTTTTCAAAGATAATGGCCAATGGCTCTGCAATCACAGCCACCAATTCCTTTAGCACTCTCGGATGCAACTTGTCCGGCCCCATGGACTTGTGCACGTCCAGCTTTTCTAAATAGTCCCTAACCACCTCTTTCTCCACAGAGGGCTGGCCATCTGTTCCCCATGTCGTGATGCCCAGCGCAGCAGTCTGGGAGCTGACCTTGTTAGTGAAGACAGAGGCAAAAAAAGCACTGAGTACATTAGCTTTTTCCACATCCTCTGTCACTAGGTTGCCTCCCTCATTCATTAAGGGGCCCACACTTTCCTTGGCTTTCTTCTTGTTGCCAACATACCTGAAGAAACCCTTCTTGTTACTCTTAACATCTCTCGCTAGCTGCAGCTCCAGGTGCGATTTGGCCCTCCTGATTTCATTCCTACATGCCCGAGCAATAATTTTATACTCTTCCCTGGTCATATGTCCAACCTTCCACTTCTTGTAAGCTTCTTTTTTATGTTTAAGATCAGCTAGGATTTCACCGTTAAGCCAAGCTGGTCGCCTGCCATATTTACTATTCTTTCGACACATCGGGATGGTTTGTCCCTGTAACCTCAACAGGGAGTCCTTGAAATACAGCCAGCTCTCCTGGACTCCTTTCCCCTTCATGTTAGTCCCCCAGGGGATCCTACCCATCCATTCCCTGAGGGAGTCGAAGTCTGCTTTCCTGAAGTCCAGGGTCCGTATCCTGCCGCTTACCTTTCTTCCCTGTGTCAGGATCCTGAACTCAACCAACTCATGGTCACTGCCTCCCAGATTCTCATCCACTTTTGCTTCCCCTACTAATTCTTCCCAGTTTGTGAGCAGCAGGTCAAGAAAAGCTCCCACCCTAGTTGGCTCCTCTAGCACTTGCACCAGGAAATTGTCCCCTACGCTTTCCAAAAACTTCCTGGATTGTCTATGCACCGCTGTATTGCTCTCCCAGCAGATATCAGGAAAATTAAAGTCACCCATGAGAACCAGGGCGTGCGATCTAGTAGCTTCCGCGAGCTGCCGGAGGAAAGCCTCATCCACCTCATCCCCTTGGTCCGGTGGTCTATAGCAGACTCCCACCACTACATCACCCTTGTTGCTCACACTTCTAAACTTAATCCAGAGACTCTCAGGTTTTTCTGCAGTTTCGTACCCGAGCTCTGAGCAGTCATATTGCTCCCTTACATACAGTGCTACTCCCCCACCTTTTCTGCCCTGCCTGTCCTTCCTGAACAGTTTATAACCATTCATGACAGTACTCCAGTCATGTGAGTTATCCCACCAAGTCTCTGTTATTCCAATCACGTCATAGTTCCTTGACATCACCAGGACCCCCAGTTCTCCCTGCTTGTTTCCAAGGCTTTGTGCATTTGTATATAAGCACTTGAGATAACCTGCTGATCTCCCCTCATTCTCAGTATGAGGCAGGAGCCCTCCCCTCACAGACATTCCTGCCTGTGCTTCCTCCCGGTATCCCGCTTTCCCACTTACCTCAGGGCTTTGGTCTCCTTCCCCCGGTGAACCTAGTTTAAAGCCCTCCTCACTAGGTTAGCCAGTCTGCTCGCAAAGATGCTCTTCCCTCCCTTCGTAAGGTGGAGCCCGTCTCTGCCCAGCACTCCTCCTTCATGGAACACCATCCCATGGTCGAAGAATCCAAAGCCTTCTCTCCGACACCACCTGTGTAGCCATTCGTTGACTTCCACGATTCGACGGTCCCTGCCCTGGCCTTTTCCTTCCACGGGGAGGATGGACGAGAACACCACTTGCGCCTCAAACTCCTTTATCCTTCTTCCCAGAGCCACGTAGTCCGCAGTGATCCGCTCAAGGTCATTCTTGGCAGTATCATTGGTGCCCACGTGGAGAAGCAGGAAGGGAAGCGATCCGAGGGCTTGATGAGTCTCGGCAGTCTCTCCGTCACATTGCAAATCTTAGCCCCCGGCAAGCAGCAGACTTCTCGGTTTTTCCGGTCAGGGCGGCAGATAGGCAGATAGAGAGTGTCAACAAACATACGTACAAGGGTGATCCAATGGACATAGTGTAACTTGGACTTTCAGAAAACCTTTAACGAGGTCCCTCACCAAAGGCTCTTAAGCAAAGTAAGTTGTCATGGGATTAAGAGGGAAGATCCTATCAGTTACTGGTTAAAAGACAGGAAACAAAAGATAGGAATAAATGGTCAGTTTTCAAAATGGAGACATGTAAATAGTGGGCTTGCCCAAGGATCTCTACTGCACTGTTCAACATATTCATAAATGATCTGGAAAAAGAGGTAAAAACAGTGAGGTGGCAAAATTTGCAGACAATCCAAAATTACTGACGATAGTTAAGTTCAAAGCTGACTATGAAGAAACAAAGGGATTTCACAAAACTTGGTGACTGGGCAACAAAATGGCAGATGCAAAACAATGTTGATAAATGCAAAGTAATGCACATTGGAAAAAATAATCCCAACTGTAAATACAAAATGAGTCTAAATTAGATGTTACCATTCAAGAAAGAGATCTTGGAGTCATCATGGATAGTTCTATGAAAACATCTGCTCGATGTTGTTAAGAAAAAGTTAGCACATGTGGCTCCATTTTGGTTTTGGGCCCACCATTGTTTAAATGCCAGCACATCATACACCAGGAGGAGTGATCCTTAGATACTGAATCCCTGTGAAAATCCTCCTTCTTGTCTCCAGCCTGCCTTGACTCCCAGTATCTGTTTTTTGTCAGTCTCTAACTCCCTGTCTCTTGGCCTTGATGTGAGGCCTCCCATCCTGATAATAAAGGTTACTGATGCATGGCTTTAGGACCATGCTGTGTAATTAACATACTGGTTTAGCACGAGGAATGCACCAAGCAGGGATAGGTGGTAGATAAGAACAGGGTTTGTTTATTGGCTAAGGTTTCCGATGCACGAGGGCAACGTGCTTTGCTAAAAAGTATATAACCTTTGTATAATCTGTATTCAGGGTCCCCTCCTGGCTAGCAGGGGGGCACCACGCTCGAGCGTAATAAACTTAGTGTTTTTTTGGGAACTCTGCAGTTGTGGACTTTGTTTATGTGCCTCAGCCTAGATTCGAACTGTGCGTGTCCTACCAGGTGTAATTCTGAGCATTTCTGCGCGTGTCCTACCAGGTGTAATTCGTAACAATGTGCTGTGGCAGTCAAAAAAGCAAACAGAATGTCAGGAACCATTATTAAACGGATGGATTACTATATAAATCCATGGTACACCCACACCTTGAATAATGCATGCAGTTCTGGTCACCCCATCTCAAAAAAGATATATTAGAACTAGAAAAAGTACAAAGAAGGAGAACAAAAATGGTAAGGGGTATGGAACAGCTTTCATACAGGGAGAGATTAAAATGACTGGGACTGTTCACTTAGTCATCCCTTTTCTAAGCTGGAGATATGTACCGTCTATAAAATCATGAAAGGTGCAGAGAAAGTGAATAAGGAAGTGTTATTTACCCTTTCACATAACACAAGAACCAAGGATCAATCAATGACATTAATAGGCAGCAGGTTTAAAACAAACATAAGGAAGTACTTCACACTCCTTGCCAGAAGATGCTCTGAGGGCCTAAAAGTATAACTGGGTTCAAAAAGTAATTAGACAAGTTCATGGAGGACAGGTCCATCAATAGCTGTTAGCCAAGATGGTCAGGGACACAGCCCTGTGCTCTTGGTATCCCTAGCCTCTGACTGGCAGAAGCTAGGACTGGACAAGAAGGTTGGATCACTCAATGATTGCCCTGCTCTGTTCATTCCCTCTGAAGCACCTGGCCCTGGCCGCTGTAGGAAGACAGGACACTGGGCTAGACTGACCATTTGCCTGACCCAGTGTGGCCGTTCTTAGGTTAGCGTCAGTTTATGGCCTTAAAGTTTCTGCCAGTTTAGTCATCCCAGAGGGAGCCCCTGCTGCAGCCTCAATCTCCCCCTTGTTCTCCGATTGCTCGCCCAGAGCAGCCTTCACAAAGATGTTGCCACTCCCTGCCCAGTTCTCAGCATCAGCCTTGCTTCCTACTGCCACATGCAGCTCGTTCCCACTTCTCCTGGGCTAACAGTGTCCTTTTGAACTGTTCCTCCACGTGGAACATGCCTTGCACCTGCTGAGGGCAGGGCCTCCCTAGCCCAGCGCTGCCCCACTCGCAGCCATGGTTCAGCGCGGGGCCTGTAGATCCCATCCCAAGGTTTTTAATCTCATTGATGACTGCAGACATATCCCTCAACAAGTATCCCTCAATCAATCACAAAGGGTCTTTCTGTGGCATCTGGATACATTCGCCACAGGTCAGCAGGATCAGGCGAAAAATCGTACACACATTCCACCATTTGGTCACACGCTAAATTCACCGTAAGTACAGAGTCCCCAGGATCCCAGGGGTTTATATACAAAGAGCCATGGGGCCTCTGGTTCATTTGTTAACCAAAGTTACATCCCGATACAGCCCCCAGAGCTGGAACTCACATCCCAGGAGTGGGACTCCCCCTCCCTTTTCCCCCAGCCACCATCAGGAAAACCTGAGGCTGCACTGGGGACATCCCAAGCAGGATGGCAGGGCACAGGGCCCCAGAGCTAGCACACATGGCCAGACCCTGGGCATTTTGACAAACCCAGCTGCATGGAAACTTTTTAAAAACAAAATGACACAGAGGGCAAGAGATGAGATTTCCTTCCCACCGCTGGCCACCCGGATTTCCTCTCAGCCCACTGAAGTCAACAGAAAGGCTCTTATTGACCTTCATGGTCTCTGGATGAGGCCCCTGATGAAGAGCCCTGCAAACCTCAGGCGAGGGTCGTGGGAGAGCAGCAGTTGGGAGGAGAAAGAGCTCTTCACTCTAGAGCTTTAGTGAGCCCAGACTGAGCTACAACTAAAAACCTGGAGGGGGTGCTCTTTGGAGAAGTGCTGCTGAACTGGAATTGGGGGCCTGTTTCAGACCTGCCCCCTGCAGTTCATTCACGGATACATCTTCATCATCCGGACCATGGAAAAGAAGCCCTTGAGGAATTCCACCACGATTTCAACAATTTCCATCCCACCATAAACCTCAGCCTAGACCAGTCCACACAAGAGATCCACTTCCTGGACGCTACGGTGCTAATAAGCAATGGTCACATAAACACCACCCTATACCGGAAACCTACTGACCGCTATTCCTACCTACATGCCTCCAGCTTTCACCCAGACCACATCACATGATCCATTGTCTACAGCCAAGCTCTACGATACAACTCCAACCCCTCAGACAGAGACAAACACCTACAAGATCTCTATCAAGCGTTCTTACAACTACAATACCCACCTGCTGAAGTGAAGAAACAGACTGACAGAGCCAGAAGAGTACCCAGAAGTCACCTACTAAAGGACAGGCCCAACAAAGAAATAACAGAACGCCACTAGCCATCACCTTCAGCCCCCAACTAAAACCTCTCCAGCGCATCATCAAGGATCTACAACCTATCCTGAAGGATGACCCAACACTCTCACAGACCTTGGGAGACAGGCCAGTCCTTGCTTACAGACAGCCCCCCAACCTGAAGCAAATACTCACCAGCACCACACAACAGAACCACTAACCCAGGAACCTATCCTTGCAACAAAGCCCGTTGCCAACTGTGCCCACAGATCTATTCAGGGGACACCATCATAGGGCCTAATCACATCAACCACACTATCAGAGTGTTGCCAGCACCCAGTGCCAAGAGGCTAAACAACAGCTGAAGTTGGTTCGTTACCCGGTGTGCTACACCCAATAATCACAACGGGGTGGAGAAGCAGAAAAGTTTATTTGAAGCTTCAAAAAGGTACAGGGAGATTTGAATCTCAAATCCTGTACACAGAGCAGGAAGTTACACAGGCTTTTATACATCCTTTTTCCCAGCATACTTATCCAATAGCAAGCTGCCCCAAGTATCCATATAGCCAGCCAATCCAGTTCCCAGCTAGTTCCCTGATTCTCTGTATCATTTGTTAAACTATACATAAAGCTGCTTTATTCAGCATTGTTCTTCCATATCTGCCCTGTTTGGCCTTGCTTAGTTTCATGCAGTCTGACTCCGCAGCATATTGTTGCAGATCCTCAGCATAACTACTGTGTGTGCCTCCAAGCGGGGGGGGCAAGGACACTTGGGCCTAGTACACAGAGCTGCTGCGAGTGCCTCCAGGTGGGAGGGGGGGCCAAGGACACCTGGGCCTAGTGCGAGGGGGCTTCATCGCCACTCGTGGTCTTCTATCCCCTCGAGTTATCTAGTGGCCATGCCCCAGTGTCCCCAACAAGAGGCTTGTTCACCTGCACATCCACCAATGTGATATATGCCATCATGTGCCCACAATGCCACTCTGCCATGTACACTGGCCAAACTGGACAGTCTCTACGTAAAAGACTAAATGGACACAAATCGGACATCAGGAATTATAACATTCAAAAACCACCCCGAGAACAGTTCAATCTCTCTGGTCACTCGATTAGAGACCTAAAAGTGGCAATACTTCAACAAAAAAACTTCAAAAACGGACTCCAACAAGAGACTGCTGAATTGGAATTAATTTGCAAACTGGACACAATTAACTTAGGCTTGAATAAAGACTGGGAGTGGATGGGTCATTACACAAAGTAAAACTATTTCCCCATGTTTATCCCATCCCCCCACCCCCCATTCCTCAGACATTCTTGTCAACTGCTGGAAATGGCCCACCTTGATTATCACTACAAAAGGTTTTCTCCGCCCCCCACCCTTCTCCTGCTGGTAATAGCTCACCTTTCCTGATCACTCTCCTTACAGTGTGTAGGTAACACCCATTGTTTCCTGTTCTCCGTGTATATAAATCTCCCCACTGTATTTTCCACTGAATGCATCCGATGAAGTGAGCTGTAGCTCACGAAAGCTCATGCTCAAATAAATTGGTTAGTCTCTAAGGTGCCACAAGTCCTCCTGTTCTTTTTGCGAATACAGACTAACACGGCTGCTACTCTGAAACCTGATTTGTTTTTGTCCCTCATTTCTGAATGCTTGCCAATTTGACAACATCTCTTTTGAAGTGTGGATGTCAGAACTGAACACAGTATCCAGTAATGGTCTCACTAATGCCATATACAGCAGTAATGCCCCTTCCCTACTCCTGCTCGATATTTCCTTGCTTATACCTCCAAGGATCGCATTAGCCCTGTTTGCTACATCATTACACAGAACGCTTATACTCAGCTGTTTCTACTCCAACCACTAAGTCCTTTTCAGAGTCACCAGCTGTACTAGATGTATGACTAGTCACTAGGCTGTTCCTAGATGTATGACTTTGCATTTGGCCATATTAAAAGCACATGTTTATCAAATAAGCCCACCTTATCAAGAGATGCAGACTGGTCTGTGTAATTGAACTGTATTCATCATTATTTACCACTCCACCAATTTGGGTGTCTTTGGCAAATTTTACCAGCAGTGATTTTATGCTTTCTTCCGGACCATTAATCGAGACTGTCAAGGCTGATTCCCCACTCTGGCACCTCAAGTGCCGAAGATGGGGTCCGCAAGGATTCTAAAAATGAATACTAACCACTCCAGGCTTGTATTAAACTCCCAAGGTTACAGCTCCTCTCTGACCTTGGATTTGTAGATGCTGCCACCACCCAAGTGCAAAAAACCCCTTTGAAACCAGAAAGGTGCACTTGGGAATTCCTTCCTGTGGGGTACCCTCAAGCCCCTTCATGCCCCCTCCGGGGAAGAGCTGAGAAAAAAAACAAAGGAAATCAGCTGTTGCCACCAACTAATTAAACAACAAGTGCACGAACCTCTTATGACACAAAAATCCAATCCTGTTCTTAAAAAAGGTAAATTTTATTAAAAACAAAAGAAAGAAAATACATCTGGAATTTAGGCTTTTTGCTAGATTTAAAAAAAAACAATTACAAGGATTTAGCATCATCGCTTCTTGAGGTCCAGCTTAAAGGTTACAAGCAAAACAAAAACACCTGGGGTTAGCACAGAGGAGTCCACAAGCCATAAAGAAATAAGAGATAAACCTAATCGCATCTTCCTAGACATTTCCTGATCTACTCACATATCTGGGGTTTCAAATGAGTAGTTTCTAGGTACGATCTGATGGTTTTTCATACCTGGCCAAAGTTTTTACAGCATAGTTCCAGCCCTGTCTCTCCTCTCTGGAGAACACCACCACACAGACAAAGGGAAGTTTTTTCCCAATTTTAAAAAGTTCTAGCCCTCCCATTGGCTCTTTTGGTCAGATGCCCACTCCCTTCCTTTTACCTGTGGACTTTTTAACCCTTTACAGGTAAAACAAGTAGAGAAGAGCTACTAACAGGGATTTTACAGCTAACTGGCTGGCTGGGTGTCCATAAAAGGGAGCTACCTCCCCTCTCATTTATCACAGAGACATTGAATAGCAGTGGACTGAGAACAGATCTCTGTGGGACCCCACTAGAAAAAAAACGTTTGGTAAATGATTCCTCATTTACAATTACTTTGAGACCTACCAGTTGGCCCCTTTTCATCCATTTAATACAGGCTACACAGATTTTGTTTACTCTTAACTTTGTAATCATCATATCATGCAGGACCAAGTCAAATGCCTTACAGAATCTAAGTATATCATGGCAATAGTTACCTTTGTCAACCAAATTTGTCATTTAATCCAAAACAAAACAAAAAACAAATTTGTCTGAGAACATTTATTTTCCATAGAACCATTTTAACTGGCATTAATTATGATGCTATTCTTCAACCCTTTACTGTTGGCATCCCAGATCAACCTTTCCATGATTGTGCCTGGGAACGACGTCAAGGTGACCAGCCTCTAGTTACCTGGGTTGCCCCATCTGCCCTTGTAAAATATCAGCACAACAGTAACTTTTTTCCAGTCATCTGGAACTTCCCCAGTGCTCCAAGATTTGTTAAAAATCAACATTAATACCTCATAGAGCACCACAGCCAATTCTTTTGAAACTCTTGAGTGCAAGTTATCTGGTCCTGCTGATTTAAAAATCTTTAATTGTAGGGAGGATGTTAAACTACAACTATTAGTTACAGATGGAGTAGAAAGTATTTAATTTTCACTGTAAGATGTGAATACATCATCTTGCTTCTTTTCAAATACAGAACAGAAATATTTATTGAATGCTTCTGTCTTTTCTGCACCATGATTGACTTAAAAGCTTTAGTGAATTCAGTAAGATTACACAGACATAGACTGGGGCGCATATTGAAAATCGGATCATCGGATGCATTCAGTGGAAAATACAGTGGGGAGATTTATATACATAGAAAACATGAAACAATGGGTGTTACCCTACACACTGTAATGGGAGTGATCTAGGTGAGCTATTACCAGCAGGAGAGCGGGGGGGAAAAACCTTTTGTAGTGTATTTTCCACTGAATGCATTCCGATGAAGTGAGCTGTAGCTCACGAAAGCTTATGCTCTAATAAATTTGTTAGTTTCTAAGGTGCCACAAGTCCTCCTGTTCTTTTAGCGATATCTCACTATTCTTTCCTCAAAGCTACCTAAAACACCTAATTAGTGAGGCCCCCATGAAATGGAGGGGCCATGCAGAAAGCCACAAGGCCTCTGGACACAAATTGAGAGATGAAACAGCAAGAGTGTGCTGGAGCAGATCTAGATCCCTTACCCTGTATGCTCAGATTTGCCCAAGTGATGGTCACTGGTTCCAGCTTTCTCCTTCTAGAGAGATCAGGATGCTCTTAGTATGGATCACCTGATTCAGAATGAAATTGCCTCTGTTTGTGGAACACAAACTCCCTGGCGCAGGCAGGACGTTTTATTGGTGCAGTTTTAGAATCCTGTTCCCTGCAGCTGCCCCCCAGGAATTAAAATAGGAATTAGGCATGACCAGCAGGAGGTCGAAATCATAAAGCTGGTCATGTTTTATCACATGCACAGACCAAAACAGTCAGGGCTGTGCACAGGGAGGAAGAGGAGAAGGAAACATGCACCAGGTTTCCAGATAGCAGCTTTTAGGGCCAGCATTGCAAAGAGAACTCCACCCACTTCCTCGGCTTCCACCCAGAATGCTGTGCAGAGTCCCTTGTGAATCAGATAATAGAATTTAGCCATCTGGCTTCCTGATTTGTGGTTGAAAATGACATTTTTGCCTGGGGAAAAAAACCCAAACAAGTTACTGCTCAAGATTCCAGTCACCTCCTTTTATCATTGCTACTCATCATTTTTAAACTGCTCAGAAACAAGTGGGCATGTGAGACAGACAAGTATTGACCCTTCCCCAGAGAACATGCAGATTCCATATAACAGACCACAGGGAAGGAGGATCCTACACAAGCAAGGAGTGGGAAGATTAGAGGAGGGCCATTGTGAGGGTGAGGAGATCACATGGTTAGTTACATAATGGGCCTGGACCCTGTTTGGTGGGCTGGTCATCCTTTTTGTTTTATGTTCTCATTTGCTGCTTCCTAATCTCCTGCCTTTGCTTCTTGTAGCTTTCATGGTATACACAAGTTTTGAAGAGGGGTTTGAATGTGGTGAAGGAGGGGGGCTTGGGAACCAGGTATTCTAGAGAATATGGTTGTAAATACATGGACCTTCTCCCAGACACCCCCTCGTGGCTTCAGGGCAGCCCTGCAAATGGCCCTTTGCCTCAGTTTCCCTCTTGATTTCTCAGATAAACTTGGTACAGCCCTCAGAGTATATAAATAGTCCCTTTTGTGGGGTTAATTTATTACCAGAAGTCTCACTACTATTATGATGCTGCCAGCTGCCAGCCCAGCTGCCAGCTCATGCCAAGATCCCCATGTCTCCCCTGAACCCTGACAAATCCACAGCTGAAGTCAGTGTGGCTCACCTCTGCATGAGTTAAAACAGGGATTAGAATGATAAGAACGTGTTTAGATTATATTGAATGCTTGTGAGTTGTTGCATGTGTTAATTTCACTCAATTTCTGTATGCCATATTGAAAGGTAATATTTGAGCATTTGCATTGTAAGCCTTTGTAACTGTATACATCACCAGACAGGAGAGATTTCAGAGTAACAGCCGTGTTAGTCTGTATTCGCAAAAAGAAAAGGAGTACTTGTGGCACCTTAGAGACTAACCAATTTATTTGAGCATGAGCTTTCGTGAGCTACAGCTCACTTCATCGGATGCATCAGGAGAGAGACATTTGCATTTCACACTAATTAGTCTCTAACAGAAGGTGTTACATCCTGCCTGACAAAGAAGGCCTGTCGACATGGGTGGGACTACAGTGGAACATTAACCAGGATAAAAGACTTTCTTGTTTACTCTCCCCACACACATACCCATGAAGATGAGACTTCCAAATAAATTCCACTCATCGGCTGAGTGTGCAACTCAAAGCATAAGGGTGGAAGGGAATATAAAGCCCTGACAAGGAGGAACTATATCTTCATGCTGTTTGAACTCTAGGGGACAAAGATTACTAGTCATAAGCAAAAGATCCCCCGTGCTTACCCTGGGTTAGCCCTAAAGGAGGTATAGTGGTTGCTTATTATAGAAGCCTCTATTATTTTTTGAAACTTAAGATTGGAATTAATATTTGTGTATGTATGTTTGCCTACTGTAACCTTGTAAATAACTTTGTTTCCCTTTTCTATTAATAAACCTGTATAGTTTATTATAGGATTGGCTACAAGGATTGCTTTGGTCTGGGCTATAAAATGCAATTGACTTGAAGTAAGTGACTGGTTCTTTGGGACTGGGAGTATGTGGTATGTAACCTATCATTTAAACCAGCTTCTGTATTAGATGACTAGAGACTAATGTAATGCCAATTTTTAAAAAAGGCTCCAGGGGTGATCCTGGCAATTATAGGCTGGTAAACCTCACTTCAGTACCGGACAAACTGGTTGAAACTATTGTAAAGAACAGAATTATCAGACACAGAGATGAACATGATTTGTTGGGAAAGAGTCAACATGGTTTTTCTAAAGGGAAATCAGGCCTCACCAATCTACTAGAATTCCTTGAGGGGGTCACAAGCACGTGGACAAGGGTGATCCAGTGGTGTACTTAGTGTACTTATATATAGTGTACTTAGATTTTCAGAAAGCCTTTGACGCTCACCAAAGGCTCTTAAGCAAAGTAAGCTGTCATGAGATAAGAGGGAAGGTCCTCTCATGGATCAGTAACTGGTTAAAAGATATGAAACAAAGGGTAGGGATAAATGGTCAGTCTCAGAATGGAGAGAAGTTAATAGTGGTGTCCCCCAGGGGTCTGTACTGGGACCAGTACTATTCAACATATTCATAAATTATCTGGAAAAGGGGGTAAACAGTGAGGTGGCAAAATTTACAGATGAAACAAAATTATTCAAGATAATTAAGTCCAAAGCAGTCTGTGAAGAGTTAAATAGGGATCTTGCAAAACTGGGTAACTGGGCTACAAAATGGCAGATGAAATTCAATGTTGATAAATGCAAAGTAATGCACATTGGAAAATATAATCCCAAAATGATGGGGTCTAAATTAGCTGTTACCACTCAAAAAAGAGATCTTGGAGTCATTGTGGATAGTTCTCTGAAAACATCCTCTCAATGTGCAGCGGCAGCCAAAAAAGCAAACAGAATGTTGGGAATCATTAAGAAAGGGATAGATAATAAGACAGAAAATATCATATTGCCTCTATATAAATCTACGATACACTCACACCTTGAATACTGCATGCAGAGGTGGTTGCCCCATCTCAAAAGATATTTTGGAATTAGGAAAGGTATAGAAAAGGGCAACAAAAATTATTAGGGGTCTGGAACAGCTTCCATATGAGTAGAGATTAATAAGACTTGGACTTTTCAGCTTGGAAAAGAGATGACTGGGGGGAGATGAAAGAAGTCTATAAAACCATGACTAGTGTGGAGAAAGTGAATCTGGAAGTGTTATTTACTCCTTCACATAACACAAGAATTAGGGGTCACCCAATGAAATGAATGGGCAGCAGGTTTAAAACAAACAGAAGGAAGCATTTCTTCACACAACACACAGTCAACCTGTGGAACTCTTTGTCGGAGGACAGTGTATAGGCCAAGACTATAACAGGGTTCAAACAAGAACAAGGTAAGTTAATAAAAAATAGGTCCATCAATGGCTATGAGCCAGGATGGGCAGGGATGGTGTCCCTAGCCTCTGTTTGCCAAAATCTGGGAATTGGCAACAGGATGGATCACTGGGCGATTCCCTGTTCTGTTCATTCCCTCTGGGGCACCTGGCACTGGCCGCTGTCGGAAGACAGGACACTGGGCTAGATGGAGTCTTGGTCTGACCCAGTCTGGCCCTTCTTCTGTAGTAACCTGAATAGTGATGTAATCATCTATCACAAAGGTAAACTTACCTGGGTGCCAGGCAGATCGGAGAACCCAAGGGGCGTCTCCGTAGCTCCACGTCTAGGCTATTATAACGCCTCAAGAGTTTACACTGGATAATTAGTTGGGGAAATCGAAGTATAGAACTCACAGCCAATTTAGGTTTTAAAAGTCTGGCTTGAGTTTAATACTCATGCTCTTGAAACACTATGGGACAGCTTGACAGCCATAAATCAGAATCCTCCCAGCACAGTCCAAATAGTGCATTCATCCTAACAGTGCAACGTGAATACAGCTCCAGCATCTCTCACCACGCTCCAGCTCAGCTCCGTGTCTCTCACCACTCCTCACTCCGGCTCCTCCAGCTGGGGAGTTTCCATTCTGTTTCCTTCCCAGGGAGGGGGAGCCAGCTGTTGCCTGGCAACATCAGTGGCCTCACCCCTCCATCAGCCCTCTCTGCCCCTCTGGCTTCAGCTCTCCAGTTCAGAAAGCCAGCAGGCACCTCCTTCTGCTGTCTCAGAATCCAGCCCTCTCTGCCTCTGTCTCTGTGGCCTAGGGAGGGTTGTAGGTGGGCTCCTGGCTGCCTTCCTGCCTTCTGCTTTCACCAGCCTGACCTATCTCTACCAGGTGTAACCCTTCTGCCCGTCAACCAGGGCCGGGTTCAGTGTCTAGGGGTTCCTTTCCAATAACACAATGCAAAACCAGCTCGAGCCCCCACCCAGTGACCTGGGACAAATATATACCGCGCCGCTAAAAGGCAATACTTCCCCTCTCACAAGCACAGAGTCAGAGCATAGCAAAAGCCTTTTAATAACAGAGAGAAATAATATGGCATTATGTTGGGGAAACACCACCAACAGGATTCATAACACAACCCATGAGCAAAAACCCATCCCAAGCGAATTGGGCTGTGTCCTTTCCCTTTGG
This sequence comes from Lepidochelys olivacea, assembly GCF_965140295.1. Taxonomy (NCBI): domain Eukaryota; kingdom Metazoa; phylum Chordata; order Testudines; family Cheloniidae; genus Lepidochelys; species Lepidochelys olivacea. The sequence goes on from NC_140413.1 coordinate 391,198, forward strand.
TTCTTGAGTCCAGCAACCCAAAAGTCACCCATAAAGAAAAGGAGGATTTGTGGCACCTTAGAGACTAACCAATTTATTTGAGCATAAGCTTTCGTGAGCTACAGCTCACTTCATCGGATGCATGCAGTGGATGAAGTGAGCTGTAGCTCACAAAAGCTTATGCTCAAATAAATTGGTTAGTCTCTAAGGTGCCACAACTCCTCCTTTTCTTTATGCAGATACAGACTAACACGGGTGCTACTCTGAAAAAAGTCACCCAAAGTCCAGCAACCCAAAAGTCTCTATCTCTGTCCTTGGTGAGTCCAAAGCTCATCTGCAGAGTTTTAACCCCCCCACCAGCCTGTGTGGAAATGGGGAAGTAAAGGGGCACCTTACATGCTCTGATAGCCGACTGCCCCGCCTCTCCATGGGTTTCTACTGCAGCTTTCACCGCCAGCTGCTCCTCTCCCATGGCCAACCTGTAAGCCGCTCACCCATATACCTTCAGGCCCCCTACTACTTAACACCATACTCAGCGATTTCAGCTGATAGCAGGGGAGCCCCAGGGCTAGTACACATTAGCCCAAAGTGAATTCAGCTCTACAATCCATAACCAAACTCCTAGTGGAATCAGAATTAGCTCTGCTATTACACAGTGGAAAGAAAAGCTATAGTTAGCATTTAGGGCCCTTAGAAGGAACACAAACACCTATCCACAACCTCTTTCTAGTCACTGGGTTTTGGAACCCATGTCCCTTGTCTAGAGAATGCTCCTTAGTTGATGGCGAGTCCCTCCATCATAAAACAGTTCCACTCTCCATGATTCATGTAATCAGGGTAATAACAATTTATTCTTCCTGCCCCAATAACAGAGAAACTGGGGACCCCACAGCAGCCAAAGTGACTATTTGGGCTGCTGTGGGCTCATGCTAGGTGGGGTGGGTGTGCCTATGCAAACGAGATCAGCCCCTGAAGTTCTTTTCCACAACTTGCCACAATTCACCACCAGATGTCAGGGTAGAGCTCATCCTGACTTGGCTTACATAGGGAACTCCCACCACTCCCTCGCTAAAAGAAAAGGAGGACTTGTGGCACCTTAGAGACTAACCAATTTATTTGAGCATGAGCTTTCGTGAGCTACAGCTCACTTCATCGGATGCATACCGTGGAAACTGCAGAAGACATTATATACACACAGAGACCATGAAACAATACCTCCTCCCACCCCACTGTCCTGTTGGTAATAGCTTATCTAAAGCGATCATCAGGTGGGCCATTTCCAGCACAAATCCAGGTTTTCTCACCCTCCGCCCCCCCACCACAAACTCACTCTCCTGCTGGTGATAGCCCATCCAAAGTGACCACTCTCTTCACAATGTGTATGATAATCAAGGTGGGCCATTTCCTGCACAAATCCAGGTTCTCTCACTCCCTCACCTCCCTCCAAAAACCACACACACAAACTCACTCTCCTGCTGGTAATAGCTCATCCAAAGTGACCACTCTCCCTACAATGTGCATGGTAATCAAGGTGGGCCATTTCCAGCACAAATCCAGGCTTTCTCACACACACCCCCCGCCCCTTCCCGGGGACACACACACACACACACAAACTCACTCTCCTGCTGGCAATAGCTCATCCAAACTGACCACTCTCCAAGTTTAAATCCAAGTTTAACCAGAACGTCTGGGGGGGGGGTGTAGGAAAAAACTAGGGGAAATAGGCTACCTTGCATAATGACTTAGCCACTCCCAGTCTCTATTTAAGCCTAAATTAATAGTATCCAATTTGCAAATGAATTCCAATTCAGCAGTTTCTCGCTGGAGTCTGGATTTGAAGTTTTTTTGTTTTAAGATAGCGACCTTCATGTCTGTGATTGCGTGACCAGAGATTGAAGTGTTCTCCGACTGGTTTATGAATGTTATAATTCTTGACATCTGATTTGTGTCCATTTATTCTTTTACGTAGAGACTGTCCAGTTTGACCAATGTACATGGCAGAGGGGCATTGCTGGCACATGATGGCATATATCACATTGGTAGATGTGCAGGGGAACGAGCCTCTGATAGTGTGGCTGATGTTATTAGGCTCTGTGATGGTGTCCCCTGAATAGATATGTGGGCACAGTTGGCAACTGGCTTTGTTGCAAGGATAAGTTCCTGGGTTAGTGGTTCTGTTGTGTGGTATGTGGTTGTTGGTGAGTATTTGCTTCAGGTTGCGGGGCTGTCTGTAGGCAAGGACTGGCCTGTCTCCCAAGATTTGTGAGAGTGTTGGGTCATCCTTCAGGATAGGTTGTAGATCCTTAATAATGCGTTGGAGGGGTTTTAGTTGGGGGCTGAAGGTGACGGCTAGTGGCGTTCTGTTATTTTCTTTGTTGGGCCTGTCCTGTAGTAGGTGACTTCTGGGAACTCTTCTGGCTCTATCAATCTGTTTCTTCACTTCCGCAGGTGGGTACTGTAGTTGTAAGAAAGCTTGACAGAGATCTTGTAGGTGTTTGTCTCTGTCTGAGGGGTTGGAGCTGGTCCCTCGCTGCAGCTCTCAGCCCAGCTCTGCTCTTCCTCGGTGCTCGCTTGTCTCTGAGGTCTCTGGACTTTTCCTTTTCTTAACTCTGGTTTCTGAAACTTTCTTTCAGGACTCTGAACTCCCCTCTCATGAGTCTGAGCTCTCATTTATAACTCCCAGCAGCATGCTTCCCTCCTCATTACACCAAAGGAGGGTAGATCTGGACTGGAACAGGCAGGCTGAGCCCAGTTTAATTTAAGGGGCCAGCTACTCTGTCACAGTGGTCCTTCCAAATCTATTACCAGTTATTTATACAGCACCACAGACTGAGGGCTTTGTGATTCGTTAGCGTTGTTATTGGTATGACAGTAGCACTAGAGGCCTAGTCGGAGCAGGGACCCCCACTGGGTGAACTCGATACAAAAATAGAGAATGAGACAGTCCCTGCTTCAGAGCGCGCACATGCTAACAGGAAGGAGATGCAACAAATGGGTGTAATGCACACTCACAAGGAAGACAGGAGGGAGCAGGTGTTTAACAGCGGCAGGAAACAGGTTTGTGAGGGCTGGCACCGCACATGCCCAGAGGCAAAAGTTCAAACACATCCCGAGTGATCACAGCTGTGCACCTGCCAAGCATTCTCAGCTGATAATGCCCAAAGCCAGCCTGGCAGGGTCTTGGGCAGGAGAGAATAATCAGGAAACACCAGAGGGTTGGAAAACAGCTAGCACTGTGGCGATATTTTACAGGACAGGTGGGTCGAGCCGGTAACTATAGGCCAATGATGGCAGGAGCCTCTGGGAAATCAGGGAGCCGCTGATACGGGAGAACTAAATGGTGGCAGCTGGCTCTATGGAAACAGGTTGTCACACGTGCCTCTTGTCACTGCTGATGACATTACAAGTCTGCTTCATACAGGTAACTGGGTTAATACTTGGTGCTCGGCCCTGAGGGTGCCCCCAAGACCACAAGACCCAGGGCCAGCCCTGCGTTGTTCCACGCACTGAGATACCATACAGTCAGCACCAGAGCTCAGCCCTGAGTGGCTCTGGGTGTTCAGCTATCATGTTCTCCTGCACTGGACATGGACAGGCTGCAGCACTTCCTTATACACACCAGGTGTGTGCATCGTAACAGCCTTCAGTGCTCTGCCAGGCATGGCTGGGATTAGTTTAAATAAGGCATTTTACACACACCACCACCTCATGGTGGAACAATGTTATGGGCCAGGATGTAGGCAGTCTGGCCTAGTAGTCAGAGCAGGCATCCAGGTTGGGGAATGAAGCTAAGGGTCAGCATCAGAGTCAACTGCCAATTACCAGAGCCCGGGGTCAAGCCAGAGTCAGAACCAGGAATCAAAACTGAGGCTCAGAGCCGAGGTCAGATACCAATTACCAGAGCCTGGGGTCAAGCCAGAATCCGGGTCAAAAGGCAGCAGCTGGGGTCGGAGCCAGGGCGGGTCACTGAGGATTGGAGGTGAGGGCAGGAACTAGCGGAGAGGCAAGGATCAAGCATGAAGCAAGAGCATGGTGGGAACAGGAGCAAAGGCAGGGGTCAGGCAGGAGCGGAGCAGAAATCAGGAACAGCGCTGGATGCAGGAGGCAGGCACAAGCCAGGTCCAATTCAGCCACAAGAGGAACGCAGAGGAACAAACGGCCTGGACCTCCTTCTGACTTAAACAGCATGGTTGGGCCGATAGGTATAGCCGATAGGTATAGCCAGGCGATCCTCCAATCAGGGGTCTCATGGGTGGCGCTTTGGCTGTAGGCCTACTAGCTTCTTGGCCCACCAGCTTTCAGCAGAGCTTAGGTAGAGGCCAGCGTTAGGGGAATCTAGGGAATGGTCCCACGGTGACCAGTGTTGTGGGAGGCTCTCTGCACCGGCAGCCGGAAGGAAATCTCTGCATTGCAGCTCCACTCCTGCTAGCTATGGTGGGAGCTGCAGCGCAGACCAGCTCCAGCCATGTGTGGGTATGTCTGCGCTGTAATTAGACACTTAGGACTGGCTCATGCCAGCTGATTCAGGCACGCAGGGCTCGGGCTAATGGGCCATTTAATTGCAATGTAGAAGTTTGGGCTCAGGCTGGAGCCCAGGCTCTAGGACCCTGCGAGAGGGGAGAGTCTCAGAGCTCGGCTGCAGCCCAGCTGACATGCACCACTTGTGGGTTTTTAATTGCAGTCATCTAGACATGCTCTGAGCAGGCTCAGACCTCAGGGAGGTTGAAACACAGGCAGCTGGTCTCTACTGGCCCACCCGTCAGTGGAGCTTTGTGCAGGGAGGCCTCCCCTCCTCTGACCCGCATCCCTCCCCTAGACAGACTGAGCGTGCGCTGCAAGACAGAAGGAAAAGGATTGATACCCCCAGCCATATTCTTTGCCAAGAGGAGTAACTGTGCTCAACTGGCCTCATGCCGCTGCCTGCTGGGTGTTGGTTCTAATCCTTGCGTCTGGCGTGTGCACTGAGCACAATCCTCCCCAGGCCGTTCTCTGTGCAGCACCTCTGATGTTTGTCAGCAGCAGTCAATCGTTATCATCCAGAGCTCCAGCTTCTCGCTCATTTTCTGCTCTGGCTGCAACCTGCCCCGGGGGACTTTCTAGGAGGAGAAAATTCCTCTTTGCCCATTAAAAAATTTGTGACCACCTAACTACTCCTCCCCTCCCCTGATCTCAGCATATGGACCCACTGGCGCCAGGCCAAGCAGACTTCCCAGCAGCTTGTGGTATCAGCGCTGGCCAAACACACTTCTCCCTCAGGAGCTGAGGAAGAGGGAGCAGCATGTGGCATCCGAGTGCAATTAAAGCCCATGATGAACAGCTCACTGTAAATATTGATAGCGCAGAGTTTGAGCCCCCCCGGCCCGGCAGAGATCAGGCTCTGGCGCTGCTAACCCATCAGAGGAGGCTGTGGTGAGGACGGAGCAATCTTTACGTGCTGCAGTAAGGAAGCGCTTGGTTCACACTGCATGACATAGGTCTGGCTGGGCCTGTGTTTGGTTCAGTGGAGAGATAAGCAGAAAAGACCAGCAAAGGGGAGTCTTTGGCCAGGAGCCAGCACTCTCCCAGGATGAGAACCCACCAGTGCAGGCAGGGATTCCTAAGGAGTTGAAACCCCGACGATTGGCACGTGTCCCCTTTCCACAGGGAGAAAGGCCCAAAGGAGCCAGCGTCCACTTTCCACACCCTGTCGCACAGCTGCACCCGAGCTCGCCTTGCTCTAGCTCGCCCCGCAGCGCGGGGCAGTCCGTGTAGCCCCGGGCAGAGATCACTGCGCAGGGCAAGCTGGGGGAAGGGCCCCTGCAGGCCTGGCTTAGCCCTGGATGACAGGTCTACACTGCGCAACTCGGGCCCTTGCCAGGCCACCTGTATGGGTAGCCCAGCTGTTACCTGCCTGTGCAGCGAGGCCAGGCCACACCGTGGGCTAGGGGCAGGCGGAGGAGCCATTTCACCAGCCCCAGATGGCACAGGGCTGGCTATGGCCACCACCACCACAGAATCTGCGCCCGCCGTGCGAGCCAGGGCAGTCACTGGTACCTCTCTTTCTGGGGCAGGAGGCTCTATTTGAGGGGTGTGGGGCTGGTTTGTCACCGGTTTGGGGGGCCCGGAGTTGGAAGATGGGGGAGCAGTGCGCGAGTGACATTCCTGCTGCAGGGGGCGGGGCAGTGTGGCCCCAAACCTGGAAACACAGGACTTGGGGAGGCAACGTTTGGATGAGTCATTTCAAAGCTTGGAGGGTTCCTCCCCGGGGCCCGGCGCTGTGTTGGCCTCCCTGCGAAACCAGGGTCTTGCTGGGTGCGTAGGAGCGTGTACAGAGCGCAAGGCGGCATCCAACTTAGCGGGTGAGGACGCTGCACCCTTCTGTACAGGGGCATGAAGGGACCCTGCAGCCAAGCTCACAGAGCCCAGGGCAGGAGTCACCCACTTCCCCAGCTCTGCCAAGGCCTGAGCCTCGCCAGCTGGGGCCTCTCAGCCGCTGGGCTTGCAGCAGACGCCGTGCAGCTCAGCACAGGGCGCGCAGCCCTCGGAAAGCTCCCCGGGGCCTTTGCGCCCTGAGCTGTCCCTCTGCACCCCGTGAATTTCACCCCAGCTGCAAATCGCCCCCCCCAGGGCTGGGGCGGCGATTCCCAGACCTCGGAACCAGCCCAGGGGACAAGTTCGTGTCCGCAGGACCTGCAGGGAGAGCTCCCGTGTGACCGCAGCGAGAGCAGGGGAGGAGCAGGGCCAGGTGCCCGGAGAGACCGGCACAGGCGATGGGGGAAACGCGTCCACTGAGCAAACACCCCCCGTCGGGCAGCGAGGCCATGTCACAGCGTGAACACAGCCCTGCGGGAGCGGGGGGGCTGCGGGGCGGAGCCGGCCGGCGCGGGGGGGTCTGGGGGCGGAGCCGGCCGGCGCGGGGAGGGGGGGGCGGTCTGGGGGCGGAGCCGGGCGGCGCGGGGGGTGGGGCGGTCTGGGGGCGGAGCCGGGCGGCGCGGGGGGGGGCGGTCTGGGGGCGGAGCCGGCCGGCGCGGGGGGGGGGCGGTCTGGGGGCGGAGCCGGGCGGCGCGGGGGGGGGCGGTCTGGGGGCGGAGCCGGCCGGCGCGGGGGGGTCTGGGGGCGGAGCCGGCCGGCGCGGGGAGGGGGGGCGGTCTGGGGGCGGAGCCGGGCGGCGCGGGGGGTGGGGCGGTCTGGGGGCGGAGCCGGCCGGCGCGGGGGGGGGGCGGTCTGGGGGCGGAGCCGGCCGGCGCGGGGAGGGGGGGGCGGTCTGGGGGCGGAGCCGGCCGGCGCGGGGAGGGGGGGGCGGTCTGGGGGCGGAGCCGGCCGGCGCGAGGGGGGGCGGTCTGGGGGCGGAGCCGGCCTGCGCGGGGAGGGGGGGGCGGTCTGGGGGCGGAGCCGGCCGGCGCGGGGAGGGGGGGCGGTCTGGGGGCGGAGCCGGCCGGCGCGGGGAGGGGGGGCGGTCTGGGGGCGGAGCCGGCCGGCGCGGGGAGGGGGGGCGGTCTGGGGGCGGAGCCGGCCGGCGCGGGGAGGGGGGGGCGGTCTGGGGGCGGAGCCGGCCGGCGCGGGGAGGGGGGGGCGGTCTGGGGGCGGAGCCGGCCGGCGCGGGGAGGGGGGGCGGTCTGGGGGCGGAGCCGGCCGGCGCGGGGAGGGGGGGCGGTCTGGGGGCGGAGCCGGCCGGCGCGGGGAGGGGGGGCGGTCTGGGGGCGGAGCCGGCCGGCGTGGGGAGGGGGGGCGGTCTGGGGGCGGAGCCGGCCGGCGCGGGGAGGGGGGGGCGGTCTGGGGGCGGAGCCGGCCGGCGCGAGGGGGGGCGGTCTGGGGGCGGAGCCGGCCGGCGCGGGGGGGGTCTGGGGGCGGAGCCGGCCGGCGTGGGGGGGGGGCGGAGCTGTCCGTGGTGCTGGCCGCGCAGGTCCCGCCAGTCTCCAGCCTGCGCGCTGCGCTCGGCCGGTGCCCGCCGCGTCCCGCCCCTGCCCCGCTGCGCTGCGCGCCCGGCTCCCTGGGCGCGGCTCCCTGGGCGCGGCTGCCCCCCGGCTCGCTGCCCCCCGGCGCGCTGCGGCGGGCTCCGGTGCGGGGCGCCGGCGGGGAGCCCCGCGCCCCTGTCCCGCGGGGCCGCCCCCTGTGAGGCTGATGCCCCGGCCGCGCCCCCTGTCCCTGCGCACCGGCGCAGGGGCCGATCCCGCCGCGGCGGGCACGGAGCCCGGGGTTCCTGCGGCCCCAGCCCGGGGTTCCTGCGGCCCCCGCGGGCTGCCCCCGGCGGGGCCATGGCCCCCTTCCCCGCCTGCCTCCACTCGGCCGTGCTGGTGCTCTTCAGCTGCGACCTCTGCCTGGTGCGAGCAAGTGAGTGCGGGCGGGGGCGGGCCGGGCCGGGGTCCTCTGGCCGGCTTGGCACCGGGGTGAAGCCGGCGCCGAGCCCCGCAGCCGGCCAGACCCGGGCCCGGCAGCGGCGGCTCGGTGCGCGGCGCGGCTGCGACCCCACGGAGAAGCCCCCGCAGCGCAAAGGGCTCCGGCTGCGGGAGCGGCTTGCGCGGCGCTCGCGGATTGAAGCGGAGAGTGGGACAGAGACGGGAGGTTCCGCAGCGACCCGAGCCCGCCAGCCCCGGCCGCGCCGGGGTTCACCCGCGCTGCGCTCCCCGCCGCCCCTTTGCCCCCCGGCCCCCGGAGAGCGCCTGGAAGTCGGTTCTGATTTCCCACCTGGGAAGGCGAAGAACCCACCGAGGCGGCTCGATAGGGTATCCGTTCCTGCCGGCGGAGGCCCGCTGCCGAGCCAAGCACGGGAGAACGGAGAGCCCTGACTTAGCTGCCATGTAAACAGTACAGTTCCCCCTCCTTGCTGAAGAACAAATCTTGTTTACCATAGTCATACAAGCAGCCCCACTGGCCCAAATTCATCCCTGGTGTAACTTCATTGCCCTTGCTTGTGTGAGTAAGGGGGGAGGGGCACTGTTTTACCAAAAAAAACCTGATTAGTCTGTAGAGTTCCAAGCTCCTCCAAGAAGGCCAATGGCATTTTGGGATGTATAAGTAGGGGCATTGCCAGCAGATCGAGGGAGGTGATCGTTCCCCTCTATTCGACATTGGTGAGGCCTCATCTGGAGTACTGTGTCCAGTTTTGGGCCCCACACTACAAGAAGGATGTGGATAAATTGGAGAGAGTCCAGCGAAGGGCAACAAAAATGATTAGGGGACTGGAACACATGAGTTATGAGGAGAGGCTGAGGGAACTGGGATTGTTTAGTCTGCAGAAGAGAAGAATGAGGGGGGATATGATAGCTGCTTTCAACTACCTGAGAGGTGGTTCCAGAGAGGATGGTTCTAGACTATTCTCAGTGGTAGAAGAGGACAGGACAAGGAGTAATGGTCTCAAGTTGCAGTGGAGGAGGTTTAGGTTGGATATTAGGAAAAACTTTTTCACTAGGAGGGTGGTGATGCACTGGAATGCGTTACCTAGGGAGGTGGTGGAATCTCCTTCCTTTGAGGCTTTTAAGGTCAGGCTTGACAAAGCCCTGGCTGGGATGATTTAGTTGGGGCTTGGTCCTGCTTTGAGCAGGGGGTGGGACTAGATGACCTCCTGAGGTCCCTTCCAACCCTGATATTCCATGATTCTCCTGCGCTCCTTGTGCTGGGCGCACTCAGGAAAGCTGAGCCACTGCATCTGGGTGTCACTGGTTAGCTCTGGGGGCAAGTCCTGGCTTCTTCAGAACATCACACCACATTCTGCACAACCAGAGGCAGGTTGCATTACCGTTTCGTTTTCTACTAGAGCTCACAATTTAATCATGTAGGGTGAAATACACCACATGCAGAGGGTCTGCACCAGATCCCTGCATCACTGAAGCCCCAGCAAGCCCACACTGTAAGTACAAGAAAGTTACTAACATTCCCTTTAGATGTCATTGTCTGCTTTGCTTATTTATAAAGCAGCTGAAATTAAGAGCTTCAGGTCAGCTCTACTTGCTGGAGTGCAGGCCAGTTTTTAGGTGCACAGGTGCCAGACTGCATCAGACCCAAGGCCCACCTAGCGCAAGATGCTGCGGCTGGTACCAGTGCGACAGAGGAAGGTGAGAGAACACCACAGCCGCAGTTAGGGATAACCTGCCCCACACTTTAGTCCTCATCCTGGTCTCTAATAATTACAGATCATCTTAAAACCTGAAGCAGGAGGTTTATGCTTCCTGCCAGAACTTTTGTTATCGTTAACTGTGATAACTCTGGGTATTCTTGTTATCCATATAACTCCAGTGCCTTTCTGAAGGCCAACCCTTGGCCTCAATGGCTTCCTGTGGCAGTGAACTCCATGGGCTGATTATACCTTGTGTGAAAACATATTTCCTTTGATCAGTTTTGAATTCCCTGCTTTCAGTTTTTCTTACTGTCCCTTCTTTCTTGGGTTATGAGACGGAGAAAATGAGCTCTCAATCTACCTGCTCTAAACCAGTCTTTATTGTAGGTACTTCCATCATAGCTCCTCTTATTCTTCTCCTGAGGTAACAAGCCCAGTCATTTTGATCTCTCTTTTTCATGTCTTGATCACTCTCCAGTCTCTGTGCTCCTCAGGCTTTGCAGTATCCCTGTGGATGTGAGACGGTCACTGCACACAGGATCTGTCTGAAGCTGCACCATTTATATATATGACGGCATTAGGCTATTCGTCATCTTATTTTCTATCCCATTCCGTGTGCAACTGAACACGAGGTTGTTTGTTTGTTTTTTGCCAACAGCTGCACATTGAGCAGAGATTTCATTGAACTGTCTACAGTGACACCTATGTCCTTTTGCGGGCTGGTACAGTTTAATTTAGAACCCTGTAAGCTGTACAGATCGTTTAAACGTTTCACTCCAATGTGCCTTACTTTGCATTTATCACCATTGAATTTAATTTGCCGTCAGATTGCCCGTTGCCCCGCTGGGTTAGGTCTCTCTGAAGTTCCTCACAGCTCTCTCTGGTCCTGACTGACCTAAAGAATTTTGTGTCAGTTGCAGATTTTGCTCCTTCACTGTTCATAGATTCATACATCCCAAGGCCAGAAGGGACCCTTGTGATCACCTTGTCTGACCTCCTGAATAACACAAGCCCTAGGATTTTCCTGCATTAATTTCTGTTTGAACTGGAGCAGATCTTTTGGAGAAACGTCCCCTTTTTATTTAAAAAACTGCCAGTGGGGGAGAAGCCACCAGAGCCCTTGACAAGTGGTTCCAGTGGTTAATAATCATGTTAAAAAATTGTGCCTTATTTCCAGTCTGAATTTGTCTAGCTTCTGCTTCCAGCCCTTGGCTTCTGTTCGGCCTGCCTCTGCTATACTGAAGCACCCATTATCAAATATTTGTTCCCCATGAAGGTACTTACAGTCTGTGTCATCACCCCTTAACCATCCCTCTGTGACGCTCTCTCCCCTTTCCGGCTCATTAATCAATATAGTAAACAATGCAGGACCAGTACTGAGCCATGTTGCTGTTAACTTCAGCCAGAGTGAAAACTGACCTTTTAATTCTGCTCTTTGCTTTCTGGGGCAGGGGACCTGGGGCCTGAGTCACCCACACCTTGGCTAAGTGAGTTTTCTCACCTTTGTGTGCCCTCGATCCCCAGCCCAAATGATTTATCCAGAGTTCACAGGAGAGACTGAGCAGGCCCCCATCAGAGTATTCCACAGCTCAGTGGTTAGAGCACTCACCTGCCAGGTAGCTCAAATCCCTTCTCCCCAAACCAGCGCCTCCCCTCTCCCTAAAAGTTATGAGGGAGCTCCTCCTCCACCCCCTGAGGCCACCTACGGGATCAGCCAGATGCCTATCTTCCCCCAGCCTGGGACTTGCCTGGAGCTTAGAATCATAGAATCATAGAATATCAGGGTTGGAAGGGACCCCAGAAGGTCATCTAGTCCAACCCCCTGCTCGAAGCAGGACCAATTCCCAGTTAAATCATCCCAGCCAGGGCTTTGTCAAGCCTGACCTTAAAAACCTCTAAGGAAGGAGATTCTACCACCTCCCTAGGTAACGCATTCCAGTGTTTCACCACCCTCTTAGTGAAAAACTAAGGTGGGAGATAGGTGTGCAGATGCCCAGAGCGAGGCTGCAGGTCACCCACTCAGAGCTGGAAACACAGGTGCCAAGGGAATTTTCCTGCAGACACACAGGCGCTGGCTTCCTCCGGGCCCCAGGCCCTACCCCCACCCCGCCTCTTCCCACCCCTGCTCCACCCCAGGCCCCACTCTTGCACTCCCCCTTTCCCCAAGATCCCATCCCCACCCTACCTCTTCCCGCCCCCACTCCATCCCTGCCCCACCTCTTCTCACGCAGTTCCAACTCCTCCCCTGAGCGCGCCTCCTCCCCACTCCTCCCCCTCCCTCCCAGCGCCTCCTAAATGCTGCAAAACTGCTGATCACAGTGGGAGGGCGGTGCTGGGAGGGAGGGGGAAGAGTTGGTTGGGGGGAGCTGGCTGCTGGTGGGTGCTCCAGCCCAGACTCATGGAATCCGCCCCTATGTGCATCTACCTACGTGCCAGGTGAGCTTAGGCACCTGCAAGGTTCAGTGGGAGTTTTGTGCAAACCTGGGACCTAGGCGCCTAACTCCTTTTGTCCATCTAGTCCTAGGTTCTGATTCACGCAGGCGCAGGTCCGCTCTTGGCTTCCCCTGGAGCTGAGGGCGCCCAGCACCTCTGAAGATCAGACCCCAGGTGTTTCAGCTTAGGCACCAAAACTCAGTGGGCACCTTTGGAAATGCTGTCCTCAGTTAACAGGGGTTAGGCAAGAAGCCAGAACCACTTGGGCAGCTGTTCAGTGGGATGGGACCAGGGTGAGGCTGGGCTCTGGGGTGTCTGACATTCACTCTGCCACAGGGCAGGATGGCATCCTGCAGGAGGGATCGTCAGCTCTTTACAGCCATCAGCTCTGTCAGGGGCCAGTTAGCTGCCATTTCAGCTCACCCCCATACAGTGTTCTCTTCTCTCGGTGTTACAACACTTTGAAAAGGCCTGGACAGCTATGGATTGAACAGCTATGGAAGCCAGGAACACGTTTTGTCCCTGCCTGTGCCAAGCACAAAGAGGTCGCATCAGGCAGCTCCTGCTTCCTTTGCCACCCAAGAGAAACACAATGATCCCGTACACCTTGCCGCAGATTAACATCTCAGCAGGGGTGTCCTCAGAGGCTGCAGGGACACTTGGGCGCCGATTCTAGCCCTAAAGCTGCCTGTTGATGTGACACAAGCTGTCCTCCAAGGTGATCAGTGTGTTTGGAGAGTGGAGCATCCCCCCTCCAGCCCAGCTGCTGTTCGGGGATGGGGCCCAGGGAAGGAGGGTCTGCAGCCTGTGTGGTGTACATGAGTGTGGAGGGGCGGGGGGGAGGCACTGGGCCTGCGTTCTCTGTTCTGTACGTGAGTGTGGAGGGGCTGCGGGGGGGGGGGGGCATTGGGCCTGCAATCCCTGTTCTGTACGTGGGTGTGGAGGGACTGGGGGGGGGGCACTGGGCCTGCAATCCCTGTTCTGAACGTGGGTGTGGAGGGGCTGGGGGGGCACTGGGGATTGCCAAGGCAGTACTGACTGGCCTTCTGGCACGTCAGGAAATACAGAGATGGAGGGAGGGTAGCTCCGGCTCCCCAGGGATCTGTGCTAAATGACACTTGTAGAACCCCATCCAGATCCCTGCCCCCCTCTTTCCCACAAGCCCTCTTGCTGCCTCCTGTCTCCCACTGTGGCTGTGGCAAACCCTCTCCCTGCCTGGGAGGCCTCATGATTGGGAACCCAGGAGGCAGAGCCCCGGCGCACAGCCTTCCCCGGGAGGGCCAGGGCCGCTGAGGACCGAGTCTGTGGCGGGCACTGGCCCTGGAGCTGATGCACTGGCTGGTGGGCGAGGCACAAGGCCTTATGGGCTAACATGGAGGAGAGTGTGTCCAGCCCTTCAGAGCCTGCGGAGATCCCAAAGGACGGAGAGTGGCGCTCCTAAACCCCTGGAGAGAGACTCCGGAGCTTTCCCTCAGGATCTGGGGGCAGGGAGCTTTCCCAGAGCCCAGGGGCTGCCCGGCAGCCAAGGAACACAGCCGTTATTGCTCCAGCCCATCTCGCACTGTCCAGGCCATGCTCTGGGTGCACTGACTTCAATGGGAGCTGCAGGATTGGGCCCACTGCATACCTCTGTACTGAGCACAAGGAAGGGCGACTGGAGATACAGCAGGGACTGCCCCAGGCATCATGGCTCCATACAGGATATGTGTGCGGGGGTGGGGGGGCAGAAAGAGTAGAGTAATGCTGGGCTGAGGAGACAACCGTCAGGCAGGTCTTCCAAGCTGCAAGCACCTCTTCAGACCTCACTTCTTGCCTGTGACCTTCTTTGGAAAGGGGGCAGGTGTGGGTTTGTTATAACTGCATGCCATGGTGGGAGTGCTGGGGACTAGATGGCGTTAGCAAGGAGCTTTCCCAAGAGCAAGTGTCTCTATAAACCTACACAAGAAACAGAAATCTGGTAGTAACAAAGGTCCAGGGGCTGGAAGCTGACAGACACTAACAGACTAGAAACGAAGCACAATTGTAACACTGGTTATTAGCCATTGGAATAATACATCAAGGGTTGTGGTGAATTCTCTACCACTGGCAATTTTTAAATAAAAATTGGATGTTTTTCTAAAAAATGTGCTTTTCTTCAAACAAAAGTGAATACCTGTGATATGCAGCAGGTCAGACTAGAGGAGCCCAGTGATTCCTTCTGGCCTTAGAATCCACGGGCAGTGGAGTAGCAAAGTCTGCAGCTGACACAAAATTCTTTAGGTTAGTCAGGACTAGTGTTCCCTCTAATTTTTTACATCTATGTGCAGAATGAATTTTGTTATGTGCATCAATATGGAGGGGAGGTGCGACATCACCGTCATATTGATACACATAACAAAATTTATGTTCGGGTTCGGTGTGCGGGAGGGGGCTCAGGGTTGGGACAGAGGGCTGGGGTGAAAGGGAGTGCAGGCTGTGGGGTGGGGCCAGGGATGAGGGGTTTGGGGTGCAGGCTGCCCCGGGGCTGCAGTGGGGAGAGAGGACTCCCATGAGCCCTCTCTTGCACCAGCAGCTCAGGGCCGGGGGAGCGGAGCTGGGCTGGGCCAAGGGAGGGGCTCTTCTCCTCCAGTCACAGCAGGTCCATGCTGGGGCTGGGCCAAGGGAGGGGCTTCTCTCTCCTGGCTGGTCTGCGCTGGGGCCTCTGCGGGGGAGGTCTGCTCTGGGGCCAGCGGGGAGGGGCATCTCTCCCCGCCACAGCCCTGAGCCCCTGTGTGGGGCTTAATAGGAGCTGTGTGGCCGTGTGGCTTAGAGGGAACTTAGGTTAGGACCAGAGCGAGGTGTGAGCAATGTGAGAGACCTAACCCTGCTTGGCGATGAGCAACACGATGCCAAGTTAAGTTCAATGTCAATAAACACAAAGTAAGCCACATGGGAGGGGAAAAGGCACAATGGAGGGACCTCGAGAGGTCATAAAGTCCAGCCCCCTGCACTGAGAATGGACCAAGTAAGCCTAGACCATCCTGAGATTTGTTTGTCCAACCTGTTCTTAAAAACCTCTAATGACGGGGGATTCCACTACCTCCTTTGGAAGCCTGTTCCAGAACTTAACTATCTGTATTGTTAGAAAGCTTTTCCTAATGCGTAACAAATCTCCCTTGTTGCAGATTAAGCTCATTAACTCATTACTTCTTGACCTACTTTTCAATGAACATGGAGAACAATTGGTCACCATCCTCTTTATAGCGGCCCTTAACATATCTGAAGACTGTTATCAGGTCCCCCCTCACTCTTCTTTTCTCAAGACTAAACATGCCCAGTTTTTGTAACCTTTCCTCGTAGGTCAGGTTTTCCAACCCTTTTATAATTTTTATTGGTCTCCTCGGGACTCTTTAGTTTAGCCACACCTTTCCTGAAGTGTGGTACCCAGAATTGGACAGTGCTCCATCTGAAGCCTCACCAGTGCTGAGTAGAACAGGACAATTACCGCCCATGTTTTACAGATTATATTCCTGTTAATACACCCTGGAAAATAAGCCATTTTGCAACTGCATCACATTGACAACTCATTCAATTTGTGATCCACTATAACTCCCAGATCCTTTTCTGCAGTACGCTGCCACCTAGACAGTTATGCCCCATTTTGTAGATGGGCATTAGATTTTTCCTTCCTAAGTGTAGTTCTTTGCACTTGTCTTTACTGAATTTTATCTTCTTAAATTCAGACCAATTCTCTGACTTGTCAAGGTCATTTTGAATTATAATCCTGTCCTCTAAAGTGCTTGCAACCCCTCCCAGTTTGGGGTCACTTGCAAATTTGATAAGCATACTCTCCACTCTATTATCCAGGTCATGAATTAAGATATTGACTAGTACCAGACCCAGGACTGACTCCTGGGGAATCCCACTAGATATATTCTCCCAGTTTGTCAACAAACCATTGGTAATTACTCTTTGAGTATGATCTTTCAACCGATTGTCCACCCGCTTTATAGTAATTTAATCTATGCCACTTTTCCCTAGTTTCCTTATGAGAATGGCATGTGGGATTGTGTCAAAAACCTTAATACAAAAAGATCAAGTTGTACCATGTCTACTGCTTCCCCCCATCCACTAGCCCAATAGCCCTGTCAAAGAAGGAAATTAGGTTGGTTTGGCATGATTGGTTCTTGACAGAGCCATGCTGGCTATTCCTTACAACCCTCTTAATCTCATGGGGTTTACAAACTGATTGTTTAATCATTTGTTCCAGCATCTTTCCAGGTATTGAAGTTAAGCTGATTGGTTAGGCTGTGTTCGCTTAAAGGTATGTACTATATTTTCCCTTCTTCAGTTCTCTGAGGGCGCACCCACCCTCAAAAATAATTGCTAATGGTTCTGAGATTGCTTCAACTTTTGGGAAAGGAGGAGCCTATTCAGGAGGGATGGGCTCCACCTAAACCAAAATGGAACCAGACTGCTGGCATGTCAAATTAAAAAGGTCAGAGGAGTTTCTAAACTAAGGGCTGGGAGAAAGCCGACAGGTGTGGAGGAGCACGCCTTTCAGGCAGACTCAACACAATTAATATTAACAACAAGGGGGAAGCAACACATTCCCTGATAGGGAAAGAACAGGTTACAGATTGTTTGGATAAGTTAAATGTATTCAAGTTAGCAGAGCCTGATGAAATTCATCCTATGGTACTTAAGAGTTGATAAAGTACAGACAGGAACTGACGAGAAAATCAAATGAGAAAGAGTCCCATTTAATAACATCACATAATGGAAGACAGCTAAAAAATGACAAATTCTGTAAGTGCTCATATACAAATGCAAGAACTCTAAATTGTACCATCGGTGAACTTGAGGGCCTGATATGAAGTGAGGATTTGATGTAACAGGAATCACAGGAACTTGATGGAATGAGGATAAAGCAATGGGACACGGTAATACCAGGGTACAAAGTATATAGGAATGACAAAATAGGTTGTGCTGGTAGGGGAGTAGCACTAAATGTGGGGAAAAAAAACCAGAGTCAAATAGAATAAAAATCTTAAATGAATCAAACAGTACCATAGAATCTCTAGGGACAGAAATTCCATGCTTGGATAATAAGAGTATAGCAGTAGGGATATACTACCGACCACCTGACCAGGCTGGTGATGGTGATTGTGAAATGCTCCAGGAGATTGGAGAGACTATAAAGCTAGAAAACTCTGTAACTCATATTGATTACTCATAGAAATAGAAATAGAAAACTCATATTGACTGGGTACATGTCACCTCAGGACGGGATGCAGAGATAAAATTTGTAGAGATAATTAATGAGGTCGCCTTGGAGCAGCGAGTCCTGGAACCCACAAAGGGAGAGGCAATTCTTGATTTAGTGCTAAGTGGTGCACAGGATCTGGTCCAAGAGGTGAGTACAGCTGAGCCATTCAGGAACAGCAACCACGGGCGTGTGTACGGGGCGTGCCCAGGCACGCCCTAATGTCTCAGAAAAAGTGGCTTTGTGTTTTCATTTAATCGCATGATACGCTCTTTTAGTTTTAAAGTATGGCTTGTAGTGTTATGCAATCAGCGCCGAATTGCGTAATATAGATGTTGAGAAATGTATAGAAAGCCTGCGTTCGCTCGCAGCATGCGACCCCATGACTGTGGCACTGCATTACCATTGGTCCTCCCCCCGACTATTATTCTAGAAAATTCTTTGACCTCTAAGCGCGGCCGCGTCCAGCATGCCCAGCGCAGTATCTACAGTATTTGTAATGTTTCAGAGTAGCAGCTGTGTTAGTCTGTATTCGCAAAAAGAAAAGGAGGACTTGTGGCACCTTAGAGACTAACCAAGTTATTTGAGCATAAACTTTTGTAAGCTACAGCTCACTTCATCGGATGCATACTGTGGAAAGTGTAGAAGATCTTTTTATATACACACAAAGCATGAAAAAATACCTCCTTCCACCCCACTCTCCTGCTGGTAATAGCTTATCTAAAGTGACCACTCTCCTTACAATGTGTATGAATCAATCCTGAAGCACTTACACGAGAGGAAAGTAATCAGGAACAGTCAGCATGGATTCACCAAGGGAAGGTCATGCCTGACTAATCTAATCGCCTTCTATGATGAGATTACTGGTTCTGTGGATGAAGGGAAAGCAGTGGATGTATTGTTTCTTGACTTTAGCAAAGCTTTTGACACGGTCTCCCACAGTATTCTTGTCAGCAAGTTAAAGAGGTATGGGCTGGATGAATGCACTATAAGGTGGGTAGAAAGTTGGCTAGATTGTCGGGCTCAACGGGTAGTGATCAATGGCTCCATGTCTAGTTGGCAGCCGGTATCAAGTGGAGTGCCCCAAGGGTCGGTCCTGGGGCCGGTTTTGTTCAATATCTTCATAAATGATCTGGAGGATGGTGTGGATTGCACTCTCAGCAAATTTGTGGATGATGCTAAACTGGGAGGAGTGGTAGATACATTGGAGGGCAGGGATAGGATACAGAGGGACCTAGACAAATTGGAGGATTGGGCCAAAAGAAATCTGATGAGGTTCAATAAGGATAAGTGCAGGGTCCTGCACTTAGGACGGAAGAACCCAATGCACAGCTA
This sequence comes from Lepidochelys olivacea, assembly GCF_965140295.1. NCBI lineage: Eukaryota > Metazoa > Chordata > Testudines > Cheloniidae > Lepidochelys > Lepidochelys olivacea. The sequence continues at coordinate 410,202 of NC_140413.1, forward strand.
CAGACTAGGGACCGAATGGCTCGGCAGCAGTTCTGCGGAAAAGGACCAGGAGTGACAGTGGACGAGAAGCTGGATATGAGTCAGCAGTGTGCCCTTGTTGCCAAGAAGGCCAATGGCATTTTGGGATGTATAAGTAGGGGCATAGCGAGCAGATCGAGGGACGTGATCGTCCCCCTCTATTCGACATTGGTGAGGCCTCATCTGGAGTACTGTGTCCAGTTTTGGGCCCCACGCTACAAGAAGGATGTGGATAAATTGGAGAGAGTCCAGCAAAGGGCAACAAAAATGATTAGGTGTCTGGAACACATGATTTATGAGGAGAGGCTGAGGGAGCTGGGATTGTTTAGTCTGCAGAAGAGAAGAATGAGGGGGGATATGATAGCTGCTTTCAACTACCTGAGAGGTGGTTCCAGAGAGGATGGTTCTAGACTATTCTCAGTGGTAGAAGAGGACAGGACAAGGAGTGATGGTCTCAAGTTGCAGTGGGGGAGGTTTAGGTTGGATATTAGGAAAAACTTTATCACTAGGAGGGTGGTGAAACACTGGAATGCGTTACTTAGGGAGGTGGTAGAATCTCCTTCCTTAGAAGTTTTTAAGGTGAGGCTTGACAAAGCCCTGGCTGGGATGATTTAATTGGGGCTTGGTCCTGCTTTGAGCAGGGGGTTGGACTAGATGACCTCCTGAGGTCCCTTCCAACCCTGATATTCTATGATTCTATGATAATCAAGGTGGGCCATTTCCAGCACAAATCCAGGGTTTAACAAGAACATCGGGGGGGGGTAGGAATAAACAAGGGGAAATAGGTTACCTTGCATAATGACTTAGCCACTCCCAGTCTCGATTCAAGCCTAAGTTAATTGTATCAAATTTGCAAATGAATTCTAATTCAATAGTTTCTCGCTGGAGTCTGGATTTGAAGTTTTTTTGTTGTAATATCACAACTTTCATGTCTGTAATCGCGTGACCAGAGAGATTGAAGTGTTCTCCCACTGGTTTATGAATGTTATAATTCTTGACATCTGATTTGTGTTCTGTCCAGTTTGACCAATGTACATGGCAGAGGGGCATTGTGGGCACATGATGGCATATATCACATTGGTAGATGTGCAGGTGAACGAGCCTCTGATAGTGTGGCTGATGTGATTAGGCCCTGTGATGGTGTCCCCTGAATAGATATTTGGGCACAGTTGGCAACGGGCTTTGTTGCAAGGATAGGTTCCTGGGTTAGTGGTTCTGTTGTGTGGTATGTGGTTGCTGGTGAGTATTTGCTTCAGGTTGGGGGGCTGTCTGTAGGCAAGGACTGGCCTGTCTCCCAAGATTTGTGAGAGTGTTGGGTCATCCTTCAGGATAGGTTGTAGATCCTTAATAATGCGTTGGAGGGGTTTTAGTTGGGGGCTGAAGGTGACGGCTAGTGGCATTCTGTTATTTTCTTTGTTAGGCCTGTCCTGTAGTAGGAGACTTCTGGGAACTCTTCTGGCTCTATCAATCTGTTTCTTCACTTCCGCGGGTGGGTATTGTAGTTGTAAGAATGCTTGATAGAGCTCTTGTAGGTGTTTGCCTCTGTCTGAGGGGTTGGAGCAAATGCGGTTGTATCGCAGAGCTTGGCTGTAGACAATGGATCGTGTGGTGTGGTCAGGTTGAAAGCTGGAGAATCTTTGTCGCGTGTACTCTATTGAAATAGCGTAACAAGCCCGTGGCTTTACGTTTTAATTCAATCATATGATACCCCCTTTTAATTTTAAAATATGGATGGGTTCGTTGTTAAGAGAAGAAAAGGAGCCGACAAACTGAATAATAATGAACGTGCTGATCGTTGTGCAAATACCTCGGACTCCTCAGTTAAGAACGTACCTGAAGAGAATGCTGCCACCAGTTCCAGTGCGTGCAATGAACTGAGCAATGACCACTAGAAACAGACTTCGTCTCTTAGCTCAGGTCAGTGTAGCTCCTATTCAAAGCCATCAAACGTTCCCTCTGATGATCCAGTCTGTGATATTCCAAAAAATAGATTAGAACGCCAGTCTCTATTATCTAGAGGTCCTTATCAGCCTAGATTGAGCATGTTTCCTAGAAGTAACATAGGGAATAAACAAAGAAGTTTTCAGTCTGACTGGTATGAAAAGTCTAGGTGATTAGAATACAGCCCATCAAAGGACGCAGCATTTTGCTTTTACTGCCGTTTCGTCTCCTCTAATGATGCAGCAAACAAAGGTCACACTGATTCAGCATTTATTGATAAGGGATTCAGAAACTGGCATGGGGCTAACGAATGTTTTAAAAACCACAAACTGTCAAAATCTCATGTGTTGAGCTGTTCTTCATGGTCAAGTTTTAATTAAGGGAAACCTATTGATGTATTCTTGGATGAGGGCAAGCAGGCTTATCTGTCTAAACAAGAAGAAGAACGGTGCCAAAACCGAAGTGTAATGGAGCGACAGACTGACATTGTTCTGTGTTTGGTGAAAAGTGGGAGACCACTCAGGTGAAAGGTCACGATGAAAATGCTGACAGTTTTGAGAAAGGTTTATTTCTAATCTTGTCAATATGCTCCAAAAATATGATCCTATAATGGCAAAGGATGTGCAACAATCTCCTCGAAACGCTACCTCTCTGAGTAATCGCATCCAGAATGATTTAATTGTGGCCTTGCACAACGTTGTGCAACAAAAGATTGTGTCTTCACTAGTTGGAAAAGTGGTCTCAATAATTGCCGACAACACTACTGACTGCGGACACCATGAACAGATGTCCATTGTGGTGCGGTATTTTGACAATGAAAAACATAGTCCAGTTGAACATTTTGTATCTGTTCAGAGACTATTAACAGTTGATGCTCAGTCTATTTTTGACCAGTTAAATGACGTCCTTGGCATTCTTAAAATTGACGGGTCATCAGTGACGTCTGTCGGTTTTGATGGCGCATCTACTATGTCTGGATGTACTGCGGGAGCTCAAATGAAATGTAAAGAAAGAAACAGTGAAATGCTCTATGTACACTGCTATGCGCATTGTTTGAACCTCGTCCTAGTAGATGCCTGCACTTCAAGTAAACAAAACAGAACCGTCTTTGATTTTTTTGGTGTTATTCATTCAGACTCTTTATGCCTTCATGGAGGGCAGTCCTGTGCGACATGCAATAATGGAGAAGATTTCACAAGAAGTAGGATCCCAGTTGAAGACTTTGAAGTCACTATCAAACACAAGATGGGCATGCAGAGCAGAAGCAGTGGCTGCTGTAAAACAAAAGCTACTCCATCACTTTAAAAGCTTTACAAGAGATTATCGAAACAACTCGCCTTGCTGATGCTAAAATAAAAGCCAGGGGCCTTATCCATGAACTAAATTCGTTCAAGTTCATCTTTGCCCTTCACATGATGCACCCTATTCTCCAGATGGTGGTAAAAGTGAATAAGGCTCTTCAAGCTCCAGATCTCAATTTACTTACTGCAATGACAGGGATGAAAAGCTTGGGTAACTCTTTGGCTGCAATGAGAAGTGGCCCAGAATATTTTCAATCTATTTTCAATGACAGTGTGAAAATGTGTGTAGAGAATGATATATCGATTCCTGCAGTTAAGAAGAGAAAAACGTCCACTTGTATTGATGACGCTTTTGAGTCCCAGCATCACTTTGATATAAAAGAGGAGCAGGAGAGAATAACTTCCTTTTCCCCACTCCTAGACTCAACGATTACCAGCATTGACCAGCGATTTGAACAGGAGACTTGTAAAATTGTGACCGCAACGGGAAAACTGCTGAGCTTAGACATTGGCAGGGACGATATGAGAATCACTGCCAACAAATTTAAAGTGTCCTTGGATGAGTTGGAAGCTGAAGTCGGATTGCTGCGGAGTTATGATGTATCTGTTCCTAAAGGTAGCACTATGAACACCACCAGAGAGTGGCTTGATTGGCTAACGGAATCAGATCAGTCTTCCATGTTCCAGGCCTTTTACAAACCTATTCAATGCTTTGCAGTCTTACCTGTTACAAGCTGTTCATGTGAAAGAGCCTTTTCGAAACTAGCACAAGTTCCTTCCCCACTCTGAACTCTAGGGTACAGATGTGGGGACCTGCATGAAAACTTCCTAAGCTTACTTTTACCAGCTTAGGTTAAAACTTACCTAAGGTACAAACTATTTTACCTTTTGCCCTTGGACTTTATCGCTGCCACCACCAAATGTCTAACCAGTATATATCTGGGAAAGAGCCCTTTTGGAAACGTCTTTTCCCCCCAAATCCTCCCAAACCCTACACCCCCTTTCCTGGGGAAGGTTGGATAAAAATCCTCACCAATTTGTATAGGTGACCACAGACCCAAACCCTTGGATCTTAAGAACAATGAAAAAGCATTCAGATTCTGAAAAGAAGAATTTTAATAGAAGAAAAAGTAAAAAGAATTACCTCTGTAAAATCAGGATGGTAAATACCTTACAGGTAATCAGATTAAAAACACAGAGAATCCCTCTAGGCAAAACTTAGAGGAGAGGAAAGTGATCAGGAACAGTCAGCATGGATTCACCAAGGGCAAGTCATGCCTGACTAATCTAATTGCTTTCTATGACGAGATAACTGGCTCTGTGGATGAGGGGAAAGCGGTGGACATGTTGTTTCTTGACTTTAGCAAAGCTTTTGACACGGTCTCCCACAGTATTCTTGCCAGCAAGTTAAAGAAGTATGGGCTGGATGAATGGACAATAAGGTGGATAGAAAGTTGGCTAGATTGTCGGGCTCAACGGGTAGTGATCAATGGCTCCATGTCTAGTTGGCAGCCGGTTTCAAGTGGAGTGCCCCAAGGGTCGGTCCTGGGGCCGGTTTTGTTCAATATCTTCATAAAAGATCTGGAGGATGGTGTGGATTGCACCCTCAACAAGTTTGCAGATGACACTAAACTGGGAGGAGAGGTAGATACGCTGGAGGGTAGGGATAGGATACAGAGGGCCCTAGACAAATTAGAGGATTGGGCCAAAAGAAATCTGATGAGGTTCAACAAGGACAAGTGCAGAGTCCTGCACTTAGGACGGAAGAATCCCATGCACCGCTACAGACTAGGGACCGAATGGCTCAGCAGCAGTTCTGCAGAAAAGGACCTAGGGGTTACAGTGGACGAGAAGTATATGAGTCAACAGTGTGCCCTTGTTGCCAAGAAGGCCAATGGCATTTTGGGATGTATATGTAGGGGCATTGCCAGCAGATCGAGGGACGTGATCGTTCCCCTCTATTCAACATTGGTGAGGCCTCATCTGGAGTACTGTGTCCAGTTTTGGGCCCCACACTACAAGAAGGATGTGGAAAAATTGGAAAGAGTCCAGCGGAGGGCAACAAAAATGATTAGGGGACTGGAACACATGACTTATGAGGAGAGGCTGAGGGAACTGGGATTGTTTAGTCTGCAGAAGAGAAGAATGAGGGGGGATTTGATAGCTGCTTTCAACTACCTGAAAGGGGGTTCCAAAGAGGATGGCTCTAGACTGTTCTCAGTGGTAGCAGATGACAGAACGAGGAGTAATGGTCTCAAGTTGCAGTGGGGGAGGTTTAGGTTGGATATTAGTTAAAACTTTTTCACTAGGAGGGTGGTGAAACACTGGAATGCGTTACCTAGGGAGGTGGTAGAATCTCCTTCCTTAGATATTTTTAAGGTCAGGCTTGACAAAGCCCTGGCTGGGATGATTTAGTTGGGGCTTGGTCCTGCTTTGAGCAGGGGGTTGGACTAGATGACCTCCTGAGGTCCCTTCCAACCCTGATATTCTATGATTCTATGATTCTGAAACCTTAAGTTACAAAAAGACACAAAAACAGGAATCTACATTCTATTAAGCACAGCTTATTTTCTCAGCCATTTAAAGAAATCAGAATCTAACGCATATCTAGCTACATTACTTACTAAGTTCTAAGACTCCATTCCTGTTCTGTCCCCGGCAAAAGCATCACACAGACAGAGAGGGCCATTGTTTCTCCCCCTCTCCAGCTTTTGAAAGTATCTTGTCTCCTCATTGGTCATTTTGGTCAGGTGCTAGCGAGGTTACCTTTAGCTTCTTAACCCTTCCAGGTGAAAGGGTTTTTCCTCTGGCCAGGAGGGATTTTAAAGGGGTTTACCCTTCCTTTATATTTATGACACGCTCCCCAAATCACAGCTAGGGTGAAACGCTGGCTGGGATTTCTTCCTGGAGCTCTAGGAGAAAATAGAGTTAATAAGACACATGCACCTCTAAATATACTACCAAGTACATAAAGACTAACAATATTTTCCACATCTCAAGGACGATTTTAACCAGTTGATTCTGGGAAACTTTCACGGGAGAGTGCATCAGCCACTTTGTTAGAAGCTCCTGAGATGTGTTGGATGTCGAAATCAAAATCTTGGAGAGCTAAACTCCACCGAATAAGTTTTTTGTTATTTCCCGTGGCGGTATGAAGCCACCATAGCGCAGCTTGGTCAGTTTGCAGGTGGAAACGCTGTCCCCAAACATATGGGCGTAGCTTTTCCAGGGCGTAGACAATGGCGTAACATTCTTTTTCACTGACTGACCAGTTGCTTTCCCTCTCAGACAGCTTCTTGCTGAGAAACACTACAGGGTGCAATTCTTGATCCGGTCCTTCCTGCATTAAAACTGCTCCCACACCACGCTCGGACGCATCTGTGGTTACTAGGAACGGTTTGTCAAGGTCTGGGGCCCTTAGTACAGGGTCAGACATGAGTGTCGCTTTAAGCTGGTTAAAAGCCTTCTGACACTCTTCGGTCCACTGAACGGCATTTGGCTGTTTCTTTTTGGTTAGGTCTGTCAGTGGGGTGGCAATTTGGCTGTATTGCGGTACAATTAGTCTGTAATAACCAGCCAAGCCTAAGAAGGATTGAACCTGTTTCTTTGACTTGGAGACAGGCCACTTTTGGATAGCATCCACTTTGGCCTTGTAGGGGGTTGATAGTTCCTTGACCCACCTGGTGTCCAAGGTAAGTCACTCTGTCTAGGCCTATTTGACACTTCTTAGCCTTAACAGTTAGTCCTGCCTCCCTTATGCGCTCAAAGACTTTTTGTAGATGTTCCAGGTGTTCTGCCCAGGAATCCTAAAATAAGGCCACTTCGTCAAGGTAGGCGACTGCATATTCTCCTAATCCCGCTAGGAGACCATCTACCAGTCTTTGGAAGGTGGCGGGTGCATTTCGCAGCCCGAAAGGGAGGACATTAAATTCATACAGCCCGACATGGGTGGTGAAGGCTGACCTTTCCTTGGCGGATTCATCTAGTGGTACCTGCCAGTACCCCTTGGTTAAGTCCAAGGTAGAGATGAACTGGGCCCGTCCCAGTTTCTCTAATAGTTCATCTGTGCGTGGCATTGGATAGTTGTCTGGGCGAGTTACAGCATTTAGCTTACGGTAGACCATGCAAAAGCGTATCTCCCCATCTGGTTTGGGAACTAGAACCACTGGAGATGCCCATGCACTTTCAGAGGGGCGGATTACACCCATCTGTAGCATGTCCTGGATCTCCCGTTCTATAGCAGTTTTAGCTTGAGGAGACGCCCGGTAAGGTTGGACCCTAATTGGGTGAGCATTACCTGTGTCAATGGAGTGGTATGCCTGTTCAGTCAGTCCTGGGGTGGCTGAGAACATCGGCACATAGCTAGTGCACAGCTCCTGGATCTGCTGTCGCTGCATACGCCCAAGGGTCATGGAGAGGTTCACCTCTTCCATGCCACTAGCACATTTCCCTTCGTAGTAGACACCTTCAGGCCACTCAGCATTGTCTCCTCCCTGGGCTGTAAACTAACAAACCTTTAACTCTCTGGAATAAAAGGGCTTTAGAGAATTAATATGGTACACCTTAGGCTTTTGGTTGGAGGTGGGGAATGCTATGAGATAATTAACAGCTCCCAGGCGCTCCTGGACCATGAATGGCCCTTCCACGACAATTCCATTTTATGGGCCTGGAGCGCCTTTAAGACCATGACCTGGTCCCCTACTTTGAAGGAAAGCTCTCTGGCATGTTTATCATACCAGGCTTTTTGCTCTTTTTGAGCATCCTGTAGGTTTTCTTTAGCAAGGGCTAGAGAGGTTCGGAGAGTGTTTTGTAGGTTGGTTACAAAGTCCAGAATGTTAGTTCCTGGAGAAGGTGTAAATCCCTCCCATTGCTGCTTCACCAACTGCAATGGCCCCTTAACCTCACGGCCATATACAAGTTCAAATGGGGAAAACCCTAAACTGGGATGTGGTACAGCTCTGTGGGAAAGAGCAACCGCTGCAACACTAGGTCCCAATCATTGGAGTGCTCATTTATGAATCATGGCCCCCAAAGTCCCATTAAATTTCTCCACCAGGCCATTTGTTTGATGGTGGTAAGGAGTGGCAACCAAGTGATTTACCCCATGAGCTTCCCACAGGCTTTCCATAGTTCCTGCCAGGAAATTAGTCCCTGCATCTGTGAGGATGTCGGAGGGCCAACCTACTCTGGCAAAAATGTCTGCTAGTGCCTGGCACACACTTTTAGCCCTGGTGTTGATTAGAGCTACTGCTTCCGGCCATCGGGAGGCAAAAACCATGAAAGTCAGTATGTACTGCTTTCCTCGGGTGTCTTTTTCGGAAAAGGACCCAGAATATCCACAGCTACTCGCTGAAATGGAACTTCAATGATGGGGAGTGGCTGGAGAGGGGCTTTGACCTGGTCTTGGGGTTTTCCCACTCTTTGGCATACCTCACAAGACCGGACATAGGTAGAAACATCCTTGCCCATTCCCTCCCAGTGGAACGACCTCCCCAAACGGTCTTTGGTCCTGTTCACCCCAGCATGGCCATTAGGGTGATCATGGGCTAAGCTCAAGAGCTTGGCCTGGTATTTAGTTGGAATTACCAACTGTCTCTGAGGATGCCAGTCTTCCTGGTGTCCACCAGAAAGAGTTTCCTTGTATAAAAGTCCTCTTTCTACAACAAACCTGGATCAATTAGAAGAGCTGAGAGGCGGTGTGTTGCTCCGTGCCGCCGTCCAAGCTCTCTGGAGGCTTTCATCCGCTTCCTGTTCGGTCTGGAACTGTTCCCTTGATGCTGGAGACATCAGTTCCTCATTGGATTGTGCACCTAGGCTTGGTCCCTCTGGAAGCGATGTAGGGGATGGGGCTGCTTCCGTTGACTGTGAACCGCTCTCCACTGGTGCCCTATGTTGGGGTTCAGGCTCTGGCTGAGCCTCTTGGGTAGGGTTATCGGCTGCTGCCGGTTCAGGTTCAGTGGGGCCCTCTGGTGTTGGGGTTGCAAGTACTTGATTCAGTGCTGGCAATGGGTCTGGTGCGAGTTGTTCCGCCGGTTCCGGTTCTGGGACTGGCTCTGTCTGGGTCTCTGGGACTGGATCCAATACTGCTGTTGCTGACGTTGGCCCGGGGTCCGGTTCCATCACCTCTGACCGGGTCCTGGTAGAAGTTTCCAGAACAGTGCTAGGCATGACGGCTGGTTTAGTCTGGCTGCGGGTGACCATTCCCACCCTCTTGGCTGACTTCACATGATTGGGTATAAAAGTAAAGTATAAAAATATTGCTCAGGGATGCAGGAGTGAAATCAGGAAGCACAAATCACACCTGGAGTTGCAGCTAGCAAGAGAGGTTAAGAATAACAAGAAGGGTTTCTTCAGGTATGTTAGCAACAAGAAGAAAGTCAAGGAAAGTGTGGGCCCCTTACTGAATGAGGGAGGCAACCTAGTGACAGAGGATGTGGAAAAAGCTAATGTACTCAATGCTTTTTTTGCCTCTGTCTTCATGAACAAGGTCAGCTCCCAGACGGCTGCACTGGGCAGCACAGCATGGGGAGAAGGTGACCAGCCCTCTGTGGAGAAAGAAGTGGTTCGGGACTATTTAGAAAAGCTGGATGAGCACAAGTCCATGGGGCCGGATGCGTTGCGTCCGAGAGTGCTAAAGGAGTTGGCGGATGTGATTGCAGAGCCATTGGCCATTATGTTTGAAAACTCATGGCGATCGGGGGAGGTCCCAGATGACTGGAAAAAGGCGAATGTAGTGCCCAGCTTTAAAAAAGGGAAGAAGGAGGATCCTGGGAAATACAGGCCAGTCAGCCTGACCTCAGTCCCTGGAAAAATCATGGAGCAGGTCCTCAAGGAATCAATTCTGAAGCACTTAGAGGAGAGGAAAGTGATCAGGAACAGTCAGCATGGATTCACCAAGGGCAAGTCATGCCTGACTAATCTGATTGCCTTCTATGATGAGATAACTGGCTCTGTGGATGAAGGGAAAGCAGTGGACGTGTTGTTCCTTGACTTTAGCAAAGCTTTTGACACGGTCTCCCACAGTATTCTTGCCAGCAAGTTAAAGAAGTACAGGCTGGATGAATGCACTATAAAGTGGATAGAAAGCTGGCTAGATTGTTGGGCTCAACGGGTAGTGATCAATGGCTCCATGTCTAGTTGGATCAAGTGGAGTGCCCCAAGGGTTGGGCCTGGGGCCGGTGTTGTTCAATATCTTCATAAAAGATCTGGAGGATGGTGTGGATTGCACCCTCAGCAAGTTTGCAGATGACACTAAACTGGGAGGACAGGTAGATACGCTGGAGGGTAGGGATAGGATACAGAGGGACCTAGACATATTGGAGGATTGGGCCAAAAGAAATCTGATGAGGTTCAACAAGGACAAGTGCAGAGTCCTGCACTTAGGACGGAAGAATCCCATGCACCGCTACAGACTAGGGACCGAATGGCTCGGCAGCAGTTCTGCAGAAAAGGACCTAGGGGTTACAGTGGACGAGAAGCTGGATATGAGTCAACAGTGTGCCCTTGTTGCCAAGAAGGCCAATGGCATTTTGGGATGTATAAGTAGGGGCATTGCCAGCAGATCGAAGGACGTGATCATTCCCCTCTATTCAACATTGGTGAGGCCTCATCTGGAGTACTGTGTCCAGTTTTGGGCCCCACACTACAAGAAGGATGTGGAAAAATTGGAAAGAGTCCAGCGAAGGGTAACAAAAATGATTAGGTGTCTGGAACACATGACTTATGAGGAGAGGCTGAGGGAACTGGGGATGTTTAGCCTGCGGAAGAGAAGAATGAGGGGGGATTTGATAGCTGCTTTCAACTACCTGAAAGGAGTTCCAAAGAGGATGGCTCTAGACTGTTCTCAGTGGTAGCAGATGACAGAACAAGGAGCAATGGTCTCAAGTTGCAGTGGGGAAGGTTTAGGTTGGATACTAAGAAAAACTTTTTCACTAGGAGGGTGGTGAAACACTGGAATGCGTTACCTAGGGAGGTGGTGGAATCTCCTTCCTTAGATGTTTTTAAGGTCAGACTTGACAAAGCCCTGGCTGGGATGATTTAGTCGGGGATCGGTCCTGCTTTGAGCAGGGGGTTGGACTAGATGACTTCCTGAGGTCCCTTCCAACCTGATATTCTATGATTCTATTCTTTGATTCTATGATTGGCCAAGTCTTCCCCCAACAGCATGGGGATGGAATAATCATCATAGACTGCAAAAGTCCACGTTCCTGACCAGCCCTTGTACTGGACAGGCAACTTGGCTGTAGGCAAATTGAAAGAGTTGGACTTGAAGGGTTGAATAGTCACTTGGATCTCTGGGTTGATTAAATTGGAGTCCACTGAGGAAGTGTGGATAGCTGACACTTGTGCTCCGGTGTCCCTCCACGCGGTGACCTTCTTCCCGCCCACACTCTCAGTTTCCCTCCACTCCAAGGGTATCTGGGAGGTATCTGGACCTGAGGACCTCTAGTGTGATTCCAGTGCAATGAACTGTAATCTGTTGGGGTTCTTGGGGCAGTTGGCCTTTACATGCCCCGGCTCGTTACATTTAAAACATCGTCCAGCTAACAATAAAAAAAAATGTTTAAGTACATCAGATGCAGGAAGCCTGCCAAACAATTAGTGGGGCCTCTGGCCCATGGAGGTGCTAAAGGAGCACTCCAGGAAGACAAAGCCATTGCTGAGAAGGTAAATGAATTCTTTACAACAGTCTTCACTGCAGAGGCTGAGGGAGATTCCCACACCTGAGACAGTCTTTTTAGGTGACAAATCTGAGGAACTGTCCCAGATGGAGGTGTCAGTAGAGAAGGTTTTGAAACAACTGATACATTAAACAGAAATAAGTCACCAGGACTAGATGGTATTTACCCAAGAGTTCTCAAGGAACTCAAATATGAAATTGCAGAATGACTAGCTATGGTATGTAACCTATCATTTAAATCAGCTTCTGTACCAGACGACTGGAGGGTAGTTAATGTGACACCAATTTTTTAAAAAGGCTCCAGAGGTGATTCCAGCAATTACAGGCCAGTAAGTCTAACTTCACTGCCAGGCAAAATGGTTGAAACTGTGGTAAAGAACAGAATTATCAGACACACAGATGAACACGATTTGTGGGGAAAAGCCAACATGGCTTTTAGAAAGGGAAATCATGCCTCACCAATCTATTAGAGTTCTTTGAGGGGGTCAGCAAACGTGGACAAGGGGGATCCAAAAAGAATGAAAAGTGGGGGGCAGGGGGGAGATGAAAATGTTCTTTTTCTTGGCTGGGCCCCCTGCTGTGCACAGGGCCCCCCCCAACTCTAAATCTGCCACTGCCTACACCCGCCCAGCCCCTGCCCCTGCCCTGCCTCTTCAGCTCCTGGGCTCTTCAGCCCCCTCTCCCAGGCCTGGGGCTGCCGCAGGGGTCTGTCCCCACAGCCAGGCTGCAGGGAGCGGGCCGACCCACTGCGCCCGGCGGGGGAGATGCATAGTGCCCTGAGCTGCTGGAATCTTCCTGCTTCCTCCTCCACCCTCCCGTCCTGCAAGCGTAACCCACACACCTCCTGGGCTGGGCTTCTGTCCCCTCGGGTGCACCGAGGCCACTGAGAGAGAGAGAGAGAGAGAGAGAAAAGGAGTCTGCCCACAGCCTTAGCTAAGCACCAGGTGGCTTGTAGCTCGTGCACTAAGCGCCAGAGGTCCCTGGTTTGATCCCGCCTGCCAGCGACCCATAAGGACGGTGTCGCTGCTGCCTCGCCTCTCCTCTCCCCAGAGCAAAATGTCCCCTGGCTCCTGCAGGGGTGGGGCGAGAAAGATGGGCCTGCTCCTGCTCCCCCAAGAGATGGGGAAGTGGGGCAGACATCCCATCAGAAAGGGTTTCCCTTAGTGGAACATCAGGGGGGTCAGATGGACTGCACCCCCAGCTGAATCGCCCAACCATGTGACCCTGCCCCTCACTGAGACCTCAGCCTCCCTCTCCCCAGCCCAGCCACACTGTCCCCCTCTGTTCTGGGGACCCCCCGCCACAGCGCTCCCACGGCCACACCGCTGCCTCCGGTTCTGCCACAGGCTTCTCCTGGATTCCCACAGCAAAGCCACGCTCAGTCAGCAGCCCCCACAGATCCTCGAAGGGCTGCCTGAGCAGCTCCTGGCCCCCTGCAGCTTGGAATACGGAGGAAATCCCAGGAGACAGGAGGGGAGCTAGTGTGCTCTTAGGCTGGGTACAGGGCACTGGTCCTGGGCCAACAACAGACACCCGCCACCCTCTGCTCTCTGGCCCTGCAGACCAACCTCCCCTCTGGCTCCCAGTTCATGCAGATCCCGCCAAACCTCAGCCCGGCCTGTCATTCAGACCACGTCACCCGCTCCTCCTCCCCATTTCATCCACTCTTCCTACACAGCCACCCCCATCTTCTCCCCGCCCCTCCCCAATGGGCCCACCCAACGGGTGCTTGTTGGGACACCCTTGTAGGCAGGCTCTGCCCCCATCCAAATCCATCCTGGAGTCCCACTGCAGGAAAAGGACTGAGAACTGACAGACTGGGGGGCCCAAGCGGTGTGCGGCACACAGCAGGTCCCTCTGGGGGCACTCCCAGATCAAGCCGTGGGTCAGCCCGCCTCTCAGCTGCGCATGTCACAGTCTTCCCCACACTTCCTCTTTGTCACTTGGACTGCGCGCTCTTCGGGACAGGGCTGAGCCAGGCCTCCTTCAGGCGAGCGCGGCGCTGGGCATGGCACAACACGCGCGGGGGGAAGCTTTGCACATGCCTATCCCTGGACGGCAACCGGGCTCCTCTCACGAGCACCTGCTCAGCAATGAGTGCGTGCGTGTCGGCATCATCCGTGTGCTCGTTTGTGCACGCGTGCCGGTTTGTGTGTGTGCCGGGGACTCGTGGGTCACACCGTGGCCCGTAATAAATAGCAAACCAGCACGGATTAACACAGACCCCGAGAAGAGCCGCTAGTGAATGTTGGCACCACTCTCGTTGTCAGCCGGACCCTTATCTGGCCTGCCTGCCTGCAAGGCACTTGGCCAGAGCCCTGGACCAGGAGTATCTGCTTAGATCCCCAGGCCAGACAGGCCCACTGCGATCAGCCAGTCTGACCCCCCTGTAGCGCACAGCCCAGAGGACTGCCCCACAGTCCTTCCGAGAGCAGCTGTTAGAAAAACAGCCAATCTGGACTGAAAAGTGGTCAGTGCTGAAGAATCCACCACAACCCCTGGGAAATTGCTCCAGTGGGCAATTCCCCTTATTTCCATGGATCGTGTTGTACCGGACTCTGCTAGACTGAAGAGCTCACTGTTAACTATTTGTTCCCCATGTAGGTACCGATAGATTGTGATCTAATCGCCCTGTCACGGGGTTTACGGCTCACCAGTGGGGCGCCTCCTTGTGGTTCATCTGGGGATTAGCTCTCAACCCATGTGATACTCTCTCTTCATGACTTGGCCCTTCAGCCAGCTCACTACAGTCCTCCCCTCCCACAAAGTCCCTCTGGATAAGCTGTCTCAGGCAGTCTTCCAGTCCACCTCCCAGGGGCCAACAGAGGAACCCAGGCCCGCCCACTATTCCAGCTTCCAGCCCAGGGACCCCGTGTCTAACAACAACCAGCTACACACTCGGACCCGGCGGCTGTTTCCCTGGGCTTCCATCCAGGTGACCAGAGTTTCCTCTGCTCCCGGGGGCTATTTCACCAGGACCGGCTGGAGGCACCAGCAAAGCAAACACTGCTTGGGGCGACGCAATTCCAGGGGCAACATTCCGGCCCCCCCTTTCCCTTTCTTTTTTCTTGCTTGGGTAGTTGCACTCTCAGAACTTGGGGCAGCAAAAACCCTAGAGCTGGCCCCTGTATTTCACCTGCTCTCAGGTTCTTGCCAGAGTTTGTATTTCCCAGGCAAGACCCCAGGGCTCACTCCCCCAAGGCCACCTGCTTGTCTCTTGGCAGCGCCCCTCTCAAGGGAACAGTTGCAGAACTCCTTCCTAGAGCCTCCTCTTGTGCCTTACGTCCTGGTTTTATACTTGCTCAGCTTGCCCCTGCCCAGCTGGGCATCATCAGTGAGACTGAGCAGATCAGCCCAGACTCTCTTCCAGGTGCAGCCTGTCGTGAGGTTAATGACCCTTTTTACCTACTCAGGCCTTGTGTGGAGTAGAAACCCCCTCACGCACTCCTTAACCTTCTCTGGGTTCAGCTAATCAGGCTTAGCAATAGGCTCTAAGAGCTCTCAGGCAGGTTTTCTAATCCTTTAATCCATCTCATGGCTCTTCTCTGACCCCTCTCCAATTGAGGAATATCCAAAGCTTAATTTGTAACGTAAAAGGTGCTGGGACTCAAGCAATTTTTTACATTCGTAACTGATGCAGCCCAGAGGTGCCAGGGCTATGAGCTGCCAAGCCCTGGCACAAATTAAGCACCGTGAACGTCCTTCTTGAATTGGACACAGTATCCCATCAATGGTCGCACCAATGCCAAATAGCCTCTCTACTCCTACTCAAGATTCCCATTTATGCATCCAAGGGTGGCATTAGCCCTTTTGGCCATAGTGTCACACTGGGAACCCATGCTCAGCCGATTATCCATCACGACCCCCAAATCTTTTTCAGAGTCACTATTTCCCCGGGTAGAGTTCCCCCATCCTGTAAATACAGCCTGCATTCTTGGTTCCCAAATGTATATATTTAGCAGTATTAAAAGGCATATTGTTTGCCCGTGCCCAGCTTCCCAAGCAATCAGTACCTGTTTTCTTCATTATTTACCACTCACCCAATTATTGTGTAGTTTTACATTTTCTTCCCGGTCATTAATAAAAATGTTAAATAGCAAAGGGAGCACCACGCCCCCCTCACCCCGCTTTCCTGGCTGCCACCTGTGGGAATCCCCAGTCGGTCACGGAGCACAGGACCTGCTCCCGTGTGCCTCCTCCAGGCCTGAGCAGCAGTGGCCTTACCCCTGTAGCCAGCCTGCGTGACTTTGTGGATGGAGATGGGGTGCCCAGGGCCAGAGTGAATAGATCCCTGCCCCGCCTGGGCTGAGCCCTAGGAGGGCCCAAGGCCATAATGAGTTTGAGGGTCTCCTTCCTTGGGCTGGAGGATGCAGGAGGGCCCAGCACCCACGCCAGAGTCCTTGGTGACCTGTGGGCTCAGAGGAGCTGAGCACAGTGCAACCCCAGACAGGCCAGCACAGCTTGGCACCAGATCTCTGCCCTACACGACGCAGCTGCAGAAACAGCCAAAGCCAGCTCCCCTTCGCGCTTGGGAATGTCACGTATGTGCCTGTCTGCACACCCAGGCACAAATCCTCTCCCTACCAGCATGCATGGATGCTAGTTACCCCACCCAGCCCCCACTGGCAGCCCTCTGCCCAGGGTGAAGCAGTCAGATGCAGAGGCCTACATTTGGGGAGGAAATGGCTTTACCTCCTCAACTCACACTCCCTTCAGCTGCTCGGGCCATGAAACACCCTGCGCTGGCCAAGTCCTGCACTGTGCCCTAGTGTCCCTGCTGGGCTGCTCCTACGAGCCCAGGCACCACGGAGCCAAGTCAGGGGTTGTCAAGGTTCCTCCCCCACTCTGAACTCTAGGGTACAGATGTGGGGACCTGCATGAAAAACCTCCTAAGCTTATCTTTACCAGCTTAGGTCAAAACTTCCCCAAGGTAACAAATATTACCCCCGTTATCCTTGGAATGGCCGCTACCACCACCAAACTAATACTGGTTACTGGGGAAGAGCTGTTTGGACGCGTCCTTCCCCCCAAAATACTTCCCAAAACCTTGCACCCCACTTCCTGGACAAGGTTTGGTAAAAAGCCTCACCAATTTGCCTAGGTGACTACAGACCCAGACCCTTGGATCTTAAGAACAATGAACAATCCTCCCAACACTTGCACTCCCCCTTTCCTGGGAAATGTTGGATAAAAAGCCTCACCAATTTGCATAGGTGACCACAGACCCAAACCCTTGGATCTGAGAACAATGAAAAAGCATTCAGTGTTTTACAAGAAGACTTTTAATAAAAAATAGAAGTAAATAGAAATAAAGAAATCCCCCCTGTAAAATCAGGATGGTATATATCTTACAGGGTAATTAGATTCAAAAACATAGAGAACCCCTCTAGGCAAAACCTTAAGTTACAAAAAAGATACACAGACAGAAATAGTTATTCTATTCAGCACAATTCTTTTCTCAGCCATTTAAAGAAATCATAATCTAACACATACCTAGCTAGATTACTTACTAAAAGTTCTAAGACTCCATTCCTGTTCTGTCCCCGGCCAAGACGACTACAGACAGACACACAAACCCTTTGTTTCTCTCCCTCCTCCCAGCTTTTGAAAGTATCTTGTCTCCTCATTGGTCATTTTGGTCAGGTGCCAGCGAGGTTACCTTTAGCTTCTTAACCCTTTACAGGTGAGAGGAGCTTTCCCCTGGCCAGGAGGGATTTCAAAGGGGTTTACCCTTCCCTTTATATTTATGACACGCCCCCCAAATCTCAGCTAGGGTGAAACACTGGCTGGGATTTCTTCCTGGAGCTCTAGGAAAACAGAGTTAATAAGACACATGCATCTCTAAATATACTACCAAGTACATAAAGACTAACAATATTTTCCACATCTCAAGGACGATTTTAACCAGTTGATTCTGGGAAACTTTCACGGGAGAGTGCATCAGCCACTTTGTTAGAAGCTCCTGAGATGTGTTGGATGTCGAAATCAAAATCTTGGAGAGCTAAACTCCACCGAAGAAGTTTTCTGTTAGTTTCTTTGACGGTGTGAAGCCACTTTAGTGCAGCATGGTCGGTTTGCAGGTGGAAACGCCGTCCCCAAACATATGGGCGTAGCTTTTCCAGAGCGTAGACAATGGCATAACATTCTTTTTCAGTGACTGACCAGTTGCTTTCCCTCTCAGACAGTTTTTTGCTGAGAAACACTACAGGGTGGAATTCTTGATCAGGTCCTTTCTGCATTAAAACTGCTCCCACACCACGCTCGGAGGCATCTGTGGTTACTAGGAACGGTTTGTCAAAGTCTGGGGCCCTTAGTACAGGGTCAGACATGAGTGTCGCTTTAAGCTTGTTAAAGGCCTTCTGACACTTTCTGGTCCACTGAACAGCATTTGGCTGTTTCTTTTTGGTTAGGTCTGTCAGTGGGGCAGCGATTTGGCTGTAGTGCGGTACAAATCGTCTGTAATAACCGGCCAAGCCTAAGAAGGATTGAACCTGTTTCTTTGACTTTGGGACAGGCCACTTTTGGATAGCATCCACTTTGGCCTGTAGGGGGCTGATAGTTCCTTGACCCACCTGGTGTCCAAGGTAAGTCACTCTGTTTAGGCCTATTTGACACTTCTTAGCCTTAACAGTTAGTCCTGCCTCCCTTATGCGCTCAAGGACTTTTTGTAGATGTTCCAGGTGGTCTGCCCAGGAATCCGAAAATATGGCCACATCGTCAAGGTAGGCGACTGCATATTCTCCTAATCCCGCTAGGAGACCATCTACAAGTCTTTGGAAAGTGGCGGGTGCATTTCGCAGCCCGAAAGGGAGTACATTAAATTCATACAGCCCGAGATGTGTGATGAAGGCTGACCTTTCCTTGGCAGATTCATCTAGCGGTACCTGCCAGTACCCCTTGGTTAAGTCCAAGGTAGAGATGAACTGGGCCCTTCCCAGTTTCTCTAATAGTTCATCAGTGCGTGGCATTGGATAGTTGTCTGGGCGAGTTACAGCATTTAGCTTACGGTAGTCCACGCAAAAACGTATTTCCCCATCTGGTTTGGGAACTAGAACCACTGGAGATGCCCATGCACTTTCAGAGGGGCGGATTACACCCATCTGTAACATATCCTGGATCTCCCGTTCTATAGCAGTTTTAGCTTGAGGAGACACCCGGTAAGGTTGGACCCTAATTGGGTGAGCATTACCTGTGTCAATGGAGTGGTATGCCCGTTCAGTCAGTCCTGGGGTGGCTGAGAACGTTGGCGCGTAGCTAGTGCACAGCTCCTGGATCTGCTGTCGCTGCATACGCCCAAGGGTCATGGAGAGGTTCACCTCTTCCACACCACCAGCACATTTCCCTTCGTAATAGACACCTTCAGGCCACTCAGCGTCGTCTCCTCCCTGGGCTGTAAACTGACAAACCTTTAATTCTCTGGAATAAAAGGGCTTTAGAGAATTAATATGATACACCTTAGGCTTTCGGTTGGAGGTGGGGAATGCTATGAGATAATTAACAGCTCCCAGGCGCTCCTGGACCACGAATGGCCCTTCCCACGATGCTTCCATTTTATGGGCCTGGAGCGCCTTTAAGACCATGACCTGGTCTCCTACTTTGAAGGAACGCTCTCTGGCATGTTTATCATACCAGGCTTTTTGCTCTTTTTGAGCATCCTGTAAGTTTCCTCTAGCAAGGGCTAAAGAGGTTCGGAGGGTGTTTTGTAGGTTGGTTACAAAGTCCAGAATGTTAGTTCCTGGAGAAGGTGTAAATCCCTCCCATTGCTGCTTCACCAACTGCAATGGCCCCTTAACCTCACGGCCATATACAAGTTCAAATGGGGAAAACCCTAAACTGGGATGTGGTACAGCTCTGTAGGCAAAGAGCAACTGCTGCAATACTAGGTCCCAATCATTGGAGTGCTCATTTACGAATTTACGTATCATGGCCCCCAAAGTTCCATTAAACTTCTCCACCATGCCATTTGTTTGATGATGGTAAGGAGTGGCAACCAAGTGATTTACCCCATGAGCTTCCCAAAGGTTTTTCATAGTTCCTGCCAGGAAATTAGTCCCTGCATCTGTGAGGATGTCGGAGGGCCAACCTACCCTGGCAAAAATGTCTGCTAGTGCCTGGCACACACTTTTAGCCCTGGTGTTGCTTAGAGCTACTGCTTCCGGCCATCGGGTGGCAAAATCCATGAAAGTCAGTATGTACTGCTTTCCTCTGGGTGTCTTTTTCGGAAAAGGACCCAGAATATCCACAGCTACTCGCTGAAATGGAACTTCAATGATGGGGAGTGGCTGGAGAGGAGCTTTGACCTGGTCTTGGGGTTTTCCCACTCTTTGGCACACCTCACAAGACTGGACATAGGTAGAAACATCCTTGCCCATTCCCTCCCAGTGGAATGACCCCCCCAAACGGTCTTTGGTCCTGTTCACCCCAGCATGGCCACTAGGGTGATCATGGGCTAAGCTCAAGAGCTTGGCCCGGTATTTAGTTGGAACTACCAACTGTCTCTGAGGATGCCAGTCTTCCTGGTGTCCCCCAGAAAGAGTTTCCTTGTATAAAAGTCCTCTTTCTACAACAAACCTGGATCGATTAGAAGAGCTGAGAGGCGGTGGGTTGCTCCGTGCCGCCGTCCAAGCTCTCTGGAGGCTTTCATCTGCTTCCTGTTCGGTCTGGAACTGTTCCCTTGATGCTGGAGACATCAGTTCCTCATGGGATTGTGGACCTAGGCTTGGTCCCTCTGGAAGCGATATAGGGGATGGAGCTGTTTCTGTTGACTGTGAACCGCTCTCCGCTGGTGTACTATGTTGGGATTCAGGCTCCGGCTGAGCCTCTTGTGTAGGATTATCGGCTGCTGCCAGTTCAGGTTCGGTGGGGCCCTCTGGTGTTGAGGTTGCAAGTACTGGATTCAGTGCTGGCACGGGGTCTGGTGTTGGTTGTTCGGCTGGTTCCGGTTCTGGGACTGGTTCCGTCTGGGTCTCTGGGACTGGATCCACTACTGCTGTTGCAGACATTGGCCTGGGGTCCGGGTCCATCACCTCTGACCGGGCCCTGATAGAAGTTTCCGGAACAGAGCTAGGCCTCACGGCTTGTTTAGCCTGGCTGCGGGTGACCGTTCCCACCCTCTTGGCCTGCTTCACGTGATTGGCCAAGTCTTCCCCCAACAGCATGGGGATGGGATAATCATCATAGACTGCAAAAGTCCACATTCCTGACCAGCCCTTGTACTGGACAGGCAACTTGGCTGTAGGCAAATTGAAAGAGTTGGACTTGAAGGGTTGAATCGTCACTTGGATCTCTGGGTTGATTAAATTGGGGTCCACTAAGGAAGCATGGATAGCTGACACTTGTGCTCCGGTGTCCCTCCACGCGGTGACCTTCTTCCCACCCACACTCACAGTTTCCCTTCGCTCCAAGGGTATCTGGGAGGTATCTGGGCCTGTGGACCTCTGGTGTGATTCCGGTGCAATGAACTGTAATCTGTTGGGGTTCTTGGGGCAGTTGGCCTTTACATGCCCCAGCTCGTTACACTTAAAACATCGTCCAGCTGACGGGTCACTGGGGCGAGGAGGGTTGCTGGAGAACGGGGTGGTGGGACGATAAGGGGTCTGGAGGGTTCTTTGAGAGGTAGGTGGGGCTTTGGGCGGCCCCCGGTAATAGGGTGTGGTCTGGGGTGGTCCCTTCTGGTCTCCGCTCCAACTGCGACCAGTTTTCTTCTTCTCTGCCACCTCCACCCATCTGGCTCCAATCTCTCCTGCCTCAATTACAGTTTTGGGTTTCCCATCTAGGATGTATCTTTCTATTTCCTCAGGAACACCCTCTAAGAATTGTTCCATTTGCATTAGGAAGGGCAAATTTACTGGAGATTCAACACTTGCTCCTGATATCCAGGCATCCCAATGTTTCACAATGTGGTAGGCATGTCGGGTAAATGACATGTCTGGTTTCCACCTTAGGGCTCGGAACCTCCGACGAGACTGCTCGGGTGTTATCCCCATTCTGACTCTCGCCTTGGATTTAAACAGTTCATACTTGTTCATATGTTCTTTAGGCATTTCAGCTGCCACCTCAGCTAAGGGTCCACTGAGCTGCGGCCTCAGCTCTACCATGTATTGGTCAGTAGAGATGTTGTACCCAAGGCAGGCCCTTTCGAAGTTTTCTAAGAAGGCCTCAGTATCATCACCTGCCTTGTAGGTGGGGAACTTTCTGGGATGGGAAGTGGTACCTGGAGAAGGATTGCTAGGGTTTGTTGGTATATTCTGCTGGGCCTTTATCCTCTCCCTCTCCTCCACATGCTTCCTCTCTTTTTCCCTCTCCTCCTCCACATGCTTCCTTGCCTCCATTTCCCTCTTGTGGGCAGCCTCTTGGTGTTGTTCTGCCTCCCTTTCTTGTTCCTTCTTCAGCTGCATGAGTTCTATCTGTCTTTCATGTTCCCTTTGTTTTTCCTCAGCCTGAAATTTGGCTAATTCCAGCTGTAGTCGAGCTGAGGATTTGGCCATTCTAACCTCTCTGTTTTTAACTAACTTTACACCCGAGGTTTAGAAATAAACAAACAAAACTTGACTGTAAAATTTTGCTGTGCTGGAATAGAATACCTATTCTCTGATAGTGATTGTCAGCCTACAGAAAAAGACAATTCCCTTGTCTCTGCTCTGGGCCCAAATTAAAGCAAAAAACCTCCAACTACTTGGAAACCTGCTTACCCAGCCCAAAGAAGAAAAAAAATTTCTTTTCAAACCTGTGCTCCTTGTAAAACAAAAAAAAAAAATCAAAATCCTAAAAAAACCCTGCCACTTTTGTCTCCAGGCAAATGGGTAGAGCACACACCCCCTATTTACTTTTAGGAAGAAAAGAAAAAAAAAAACCTCTGGGTTGGAAGACTGTGAATTTCCCTGCAGGAGTTAAGTACCCTGCCTCCAGGCAAGAAAACCTGCAATTCACAAGATAATCCCCTTTTGTCTCTGCTTGGCCACAAAGCAGAGAGAAACCAAGCTGCTTTCAGTTTCAAAGCTGCCTTCTGGACTTCCTAAAAATTCCTTTTTAAAATCTGTATTTCTAGTTCAAAAAATCTCAACTGGATCTCAAAATGATTTCAGGTTAATCCCACCTCTGTGCCACCATGTCAAGGTTCCTCCCCCACTCTGAACTCTAGGGTACAGATGTGGGGACCTGCATGAAAAACCTCCTAAGCTTATCTTTACCAGCTTAGGTCAAAACTTCCCCAAGGTAACAAATATTACCCCCGTTATCCTTGGAATGGCCGCTACCACCACCAAACTAATACTGGTTACTGGGGAAGAGCTGTTTGGACGCATCCTTCCCCCCAAAATACTTCCCAAAACCTTGCACCCCACTTCCTGGACAAGGTTTGGTAAAAAGCCTCACCAATTTGCCTAGGTGACTACAGACCCAGACCCTTGGATCTTAAGAACAATGAACAATCCTCCCAACACTTGCACTCCCCCTTTCCTGGGAAATGTTGGATAAAAAGCCTCACCAATTTGCATAGGTGACCACAGACCCAAACCCTTGGATCTGAGAACAATGAAAAAGCATTCAGTGTTTTACAAGAAGACTTTTAATAAAAAATAGAAGTAAATAGAAATAAAGAAATCCCCCCTGTAAAATCAGGATGGTATATATCTTACAGGGTAATTAGATTCAAAAACATAGAGAACCCCTCTAGGCAAAACCTTAAGTTACAAAAAAGATACACAGACAGAAATAGTTATTCTATTCAGCACAATTCTTTTCTCAGCCATTTAAAGAAATCATAATCTAACACATACCTAGCTAGATTACTTACTAAAAGTTCTAAGACTCCATTCCTGTTCTGTCCCCGGCCAAGACGACTACAGACAGACACACAAACCCTTTGTTTCTCTCCCTCCTCCCAGCTTTTGAAAGTATCTTGTCTCCTCATTGGTCATTTTGGTCAGGTGCCAGCGAGGTTACCTTTAGCTTCTTAACCCTTTACAGGTGAGAGGAGCTTTCCCCTGGCCAGGAGGGATTTCAAAGGGGTTTACCCTTCCCTTTATATTTATGACAGGGGTTACTAATGGGTTTGCTGCATCTCTCCAGCTGGAGCCTCAGGCTAGTTCCCTGCCCTTGTTTCAAATCTCTCTGGGTCCTCTTGCATCAACCAGTCCCTCTGCCAGTCCTGTGCCTCCCATCACCTCACTCCCATGCAGCCCCTGCTCCAGGACCGGCTGGGCCGGATGTTCAAACACACCGTGCCCTGTCACTCTGGGCGTGCACTAACATCTGTGCAGGCTGGTAGGGACAGGATTTGTGCCTGGGTGTGCAGACAGGCACATATGCGACATTCGCCAAGCACTAAGGGAGGCTGGCTTTGGCTGTTTCTGCAGCTGCGTCACATTGCTCAGAACAGAGACCTGCTGCAAAAGCTGCTGTGGGAGTTTCTCTGCTGCTATTTCAGAGCTTATTCAGGAGGTGAAAACAAAAGCAGGGTGAAGGGAAAGCAATGCCCAGAGTGGTGAACACCTGTCATGGTGGGGCTGGGGCCCTGCAGGAAACCCAGTGAGTGGGAATCCTCAGGCAGTCAGGGCGCTTAGGGAGCCCTTAAAGATCTCTCCTTAGATGGGCAGGGACCACATCTCCTCTAGCCCCCAGCACAACAGGCCACAACCAACAACTGGAGAGGCACTGGAAGTGGCTACATCAGGCTTTTGCCTTTGACAGGACCTTTGCACTCTGGAGCGGAAACGGGAATGTGCTTTAAAACATCCCTGGGAGTGGGCAGTGCTGCCGGGGCTCACGGCTGCAGTCATCGTCCGCTGCTTTCATGCGTGGCCTGGGTTTGCGCCCCTTTCACATGGAAGCCATAGCATCCACCAACACTGGGGTTCACCTGGACTGCACATCCCCCTTCTGGGTGCTGCAAACCCCCAGGGCTCCACAGCCTTTCAGCCCTCCTCCAGTAGGAAACAATTTCTACTTATCGGAAAAGAAAACACCAGCACAAAGTGGCCACTTTCCAGCTGGCTCAGCAAAGGATGGCCTGGCCTGGAGAATGGCAGGGCTCCCAGTTTGGCCTAGGAGGAGGTCCACTGGGCTGGGAATCAAGGCAGCAGGTGTCCCTAGCTCTCTGCCCTTTGCACCCTTATCACTGAGCAAGGAGGCTGACAAGCATCAGTCCCTCCATCCTACAATCAGCTCTCAGAGGCTGCAAAAGGTCACAGCTGGCAGAGCAGGGAATAGAACCTATGCCTCTGCCATGGGAGACCCACGAACGGACCAGCTGAGGGAAATTTGGGCTGCTGGTACATCCTGTTCGCTGGGGCCCCACCCTCTCCCATTTAACTTTATTTACATAGACACTAAGCTGCTTTAGGGGGACCTGAACTGAGGCCCTGGTACAATTGTCTCCCCCTCATCAGCCCTGCCCATGGTGCCTCCACTTCCCCACCCTGCCTCTCAGAACGATTAGGCCAAATCTGCGTGCTTGGCTATGCAGTCTGCGCACGCTGCGAAGCCCGGTCAGGCCGTGGCAGAAGGGCTGTTGCTATGGACATCCTCAGATGCCGGTCGTTGTACAGGCTGGTTGGAGCTGGGTCCCAGGCAACGAAGCAGCTCGGTAATTTTATAGCGCACGAAGTGATCTTGGTCTTGTCCCCGCTTTCCTGCACACTGGCTTTCTGCTCCCTCTCCTGGTTCACAGCTAGGCCACCGGCCCCAGTCAATGTGACTGTTACACACCTGAAGGCAAACTCCGCCACCGTCTCGTGGGATGTCCCAGAAGGAGACGTCATCATTGGCTATGCCATCTCACAGCAGGTACACCAGGCTCTGCCCCCAAGGTGTCTCTGCCCCTCGTCCCCATAGCCTCCACACTGCCTCCCCTTCCCTTGGGGAGGGCTTTCCCGGGAACCCCACCCCACCCGAGGGATGCACCATGAGCAGTGCTGGCCATGGGTTATGCAGGCTCCTTCTTCCTTTTCTGGCCATCCCACTGCTGGGGCATCAGCTCCGACCCCACCCATCTCTCATCATCCTCTCTGGGGCCAGCAGGCCATCGGGCCTCCAGGGGGTAGGACTGACTTGGCCCCACCCTCCTGGCCACCCCCACCTTGAAACCCCTCTACAAAAGGGGTGTGCTTCAGGCCAGTCTTGAGCCCCATCCCCTCCCTGCTGCCCTGGGCAGGGTCCCCACTCTGGGCGGGGCTTTGCGAGGGAGGAGTTTGTCCGTGTGACTGTACAATGGCATGGGGGGCTCTAGAAATACTGCTATTCACATGACTATCGCTGCCCTGCATGTGAACAGCCCAGCAGAGTCTCCTAGGAGCTCAGAGATCACCATGCCTCCACCCACCCATGCTGGCGACTTGCCCTCACTAACCCGTTTCCAGAAGGGCAGGGGAGCCCTCCCTGTGACTGACAGTGTCTCTCCCACTCTGGCAGCGGCAGGACGGGCAAATGCAGCGGTTCATCCGGGAGGTGAACACCACAAACCGGGCCTGTGTGCTGTGGGACCTGGCGGAGGACGCAGACTACATCATCCAGGTGCAGAGCATCAGCCTACATGGAGAGAGCCACGCCAGCAAGAGGGTCCATTTCCGGACCCTGAAAGAGACCGATCGCCTCCCCTCCAACAGCTCCAACCAAGGTAAGGGCAGAGCCCTTGCCACACGCTCTGGTTGGGAGATTGGTCACTGGGCCCTGCGAGAAATTCCCTGCAGGGCCCCACAGCCCACGGAAGCAGGTTCTGGGAACCGAGGGGAGTCGGGGCTGCCACGCGGGAATCCCCATGGGGGCAGCTAGGGCTGGTGCTGTATTGCAATGCCGAGCTACACAGGAGCCCTGATTAAAGTCAGACCCCTCGCTGTTCAGCCTGCCCCCGATGAGGGGGCAGAAGGGGGGGATGGCTTGCAGAGGGGCTGGAAAGAGGCTCCTGGGGGCTCTTGGCAGGGGCTGGGCCCGGCCCTGGAGAGGAGCCATCTGTGCTCAGTGCAGAAGCCGCCTCCGCAGAAGCCTTTCGTTCCCCACTGCTCGCTCAGGGCTCCTGAGGCCGGGCTGCTCAACGGGGGACAAGGAGACCCGGCTAGAACCACGAGGCTGTTGAAATAGCTCATGCAGTGTCCCAGTGTGGCAGGTTTGTCAGTCTGGGAGCGTCAGGAGCAGAGGCCCCAGGACCAGAGGCGAGGGAGTAAAGCCACGGCAGGACCTAGCACAGCATCTCTGGTATTACAGCCACGCAGGCGGAATAGAGGCAAGCCTCTGCCCAGCGTGGAGCCGAGCTCCACAGGAGACACAAGGCCGGTGGGGAGACATTTCCTGCTGCACAGCCCAGACCCAGAGCGTCTGGGGCATCCTGCCGTGGGGTGGCACCTGCACAGGTTCCTCCACTAAATCCTGCGCCGAGGCAACAGAGGTGAGGGTGATACGCAGCCCCTCGCTCCTGGAAAAGCCCGTCCTAGAGAGGCGCAGCGCTGCCTGGCCTGCAGCCTTGCCCGCGCTGGACACCTGCTAACGTCACCCAAGCTCCCCCAGTACAGAGCAGGGGCAGAGCAATGGGGACCAGCTCCCTTGTCGTGTTGGGCTGCAGGGTGCTCGTACCAAGTCTCTGTTCCCACCAGCTCCCTGCAGAGGGTCAGTCCTGAGGGTGGAGCACTTTTCCCTGCTGGAGGAAAGTGATGGGGCACGCTCACTTCTCGTGAGCGCCTCCTGTTGGCTGGGTGCGACCCTGCACTTTCCATTTCTGTGCAGCCAGCGCCCCGTTGGCTGTCGCCCTGATCAGGCAGGTCCTCAGTGGCTCAGCCCCCCAGCCAAGTCACTCGGTTAATAGGTGAACGGATGGATGAACCCCTTCCGGGGGAGAAGGTCCACAAGGACCTGTCCCAGTGCTTATCTCTGGGCTTAGTTCTCAGCTACTCCTGGGCTTGATGTCCATGCCTGCCCTGATACAGAGCAGGGCCCCCAGCTTCCTGCCTGGGAGCTCTCTGCCTTTATGGGTTCTTATTGCCCCGCTCTGCAGCCAGGTCACTCCTTGCAGTTAAGTCCCCTTCCAGGGTAACAAAGTCCAACAAAAGGCTGGCCCTCTGCAGGGTCTTCAGCCCTGTTTAAACTCCAAGCCCCTTTCTTGGGCATTTAATGCCTTTTCTCCTCTCCTTGGGGCTTAGGCCACTCCTCTGGGGGGAACCTGGGCCTGCCTCACTACTCTGCGTCCCAGGCTCCCAACTCAGCATCCCTGTAGACAGCAGCCATGTGCTGCTTCCCTTTAATGGTCACTGCTGCCTTCCCTGGGCTGCTTCTCACTCTGTCCCGTCCCATCACCTCCATGGGGTGTCACTGCCCGCCCGCCTGCTTCTGCTCCCAGCCAGCAACTGGAGATGCAGCCTTTGCAGTACCTTTTAACTGAGTCTGTTGTGCTCTGATTGGCTGCTTCTCTGCAGCCTCTCTAGGCAGGCCTGGAGGACCCACCTTCAGTGCTCCTGGCCTGGGGTGCGGGTGGTAGGATCGTGAGAGCCTGGTGCAGCCAGTCACAAGGATCCCTGGGCGTGTGACACTGGGGAGGTCCCACAAAGGGTTAAACCTGCCATGTGGCTGCTGCAACACTCCAGCATCTCCGTCCAGGCTGGGTCCCATCCGTCCCCCGCAGCCCGGGGCTCGCTCCGCCCCACACCCTGCTCCGGA
Organism: Lepidochelys olivacea; assembly: GCF_965140295.1. NCBI lineage: Eukaryota > Metazoa > Chordata > Testudines > Cheloniidae > Lepidochelys > Lepidochelys olivacea. The sequence continues at coordinate 438,783 of NC_140413.1, forward strand.
CGGGGAGCTGTGTTGATGCTCCTCGTGGGCACCGTTGCCCAGGGGAGGAATCATAGAATCATAGAATATCAGGGTTGGAAGGGACCTCAGGAGGTCATCTAGTCCAATCCCCTGCTCAAAGCAGGACCAAGCCCCAATTAAATCAAAAGGAGCTGGCTGGGGCAAGTGCGCGGTGCAGGGTGGACAGCTCGGCGCCCGACCCTGGAGCCCCAGGCTCAGCCCTCGTCCTTCTCCCCCTCCAGGCAGTGGCTGTCTGGTGAGCTCTTGGCTCACGGCCCTGCCCTCCTTGTCTCCCCAGTGACTTCTCCCAGGGGCCAGCGGGCTCAGTCCTCTTCCCCCTGGAGGGGCGTGCTGGGCTGGGAGATGCCAACCATGGGCTTCCCCATTAGAAGAGGGATTTCTGGGTAAACTGGCTGGTTTCTGAAAGGCAGCCAGCGCCATCAGTCCAGTGCCGCTCTCTGCAGGGCCGGAGGCAGCTTGGATCTGGACTGGAGCCTGAGTTTTGTCCACACAGGACCAGGTTGGCCTGACCTGTGTTAAAGGGGACAGCAGAGCCTTTGCACTGAGTGCTTTCCCCACACCTCCAGGTGCCATCCCAGTCCCTAGTCTCACCCCAGTGTTTGCCCTTGCTGACCCCTGACCCCTCTCTGGCTTCCCGTGTCGCTCTGCAGGCCCTGGCTGTGTCAGTCTCAATGGACTAAATGGGCCCAGAGAGCCCCAGACAGTAACGTGACCCTGTTGCTGTAAAACACAAAGCAGCTAAACAGCTTGCAGGCCTGACTCCAGCGACCTCGGCTTGCTTAGCACCTGGCAAATGCACTAGAAAACTCACACTCCCAGTCTGCAGAGCAACAACGCCGCCCTTCGTGCAGCACGCTGACCACCTCCGCATGCAGCCTTCGTGCAGCACGCTGACCCCCTCCGCACGCAGCCTCCGCTCTCCCCAGCCAGCTGCCGAGGGCTGGTACTGACCCTGGACTCTGACATGAGCAGGAGGTACATCATCATCCCAGGCCGAACCAGAAAGCAAGGAGCTGCTGCTGAGCAGGAGGTGTGAGCCCCTTAGGGTGGGTGGCACATGCTGGAGTGTGGATGGAAGGGAGACAGGTGGGGCAGCTCTGTCAGCAGCCTGCTCCCCAGCACACACAGGCCTGCCAGACACAGACGCAGCCGTGCCCCAGGCCCCCCGGCTAGTGGGTATATGCCCCCTTTCCCTGGTGCACACGCCTCCCCCGACTATACACCCATCTCCCGGGAAGAAGAGAAGGTGCTTTAACTCTCAAGGGACCGTCCGGGATCAGACCAGCCAGGCCAGCCTGCTGCCTCTGACCAGCCCCAGATGCCTCCGGGGCAGCAAAGGTGTGATTGGCTCAGGTGTCCCCTGCCCTTTACACAGCTGGGAGCTGAGGGGATGAAGCCCAGAGCCGTGTTTCCACGCCCTCCACTTGTGTCCTGTTGGCCCCTACGGTTCTGGGAGTCTCCTCTGGCTCCGTGCCGGGGCTGGGTGCTGTTTCTCATCCGCCCGCAGCCTGGTGGGGGCTGCACAACCTGACAGCCCCACCAGGCCAGGCCACTCCACGCTGCGCGGCATGTGTCTTGCAGGTGACATCACTGTGGAAGGGCTGGACAAGCAGCGGCAGCTCCAGACCGGGGAGATTGTCATCATCGTGACGGTGCTGCTCATGTGGGCAGGTGAGGAAAGGGGGAGGGCCAGTGCTCACTGGCCACCACCCAGGGTCCCACCCCATGGGCCTCTGGCCCCTCTGGATTCCATACAGGGGTTGGGCTGGAAGGCAGACATGGGTGTGAAGGCGGGCCCAGGAGATGCAGCGGGCTGTGGCTCGAGTGGGGGCGGGGGGCGGGCAGCTGTAGGTGTGAAATAAGCTTTTGACACCGTCCCCAGTGACGTTCTTGTAATGAACTAGGGAAATGTGGGCTAGATGAAACTAGTAGGTGCAAAACTGATTGCAAGACTGTACTGGAAGAGACGTTGTCAATGGTTCGCTCTCACGCCAGGGGGCATATCCCGCAGGTCAGCTCTGGGTCCAGTACCAGTCCCTGTTTTCATGAGTGATATGTGTAATGGAGTGGAGAGACTGCTTATAAAGTTTGTGGATGACACCAAGCTGGGAGGGGTTGCAACCACTTTGGAGGACAGGATTAGAACTCAAATTGGCCTTGACAAATTAGAGAATTGGTCTGAAAACAACAAGATGAAATTCAGTAAAGACAAGGGCAAAGTCCACGTGCAGTGTTGCTGTAGCCGCATTGGACCCAGGATGTTAGAGATACCGGGGGGGTGAGGTAATATCTTTTATTGGATCAGTGTCTGTTGGTGAGAGAGACAAACTTTCAAGCTTACACTTGAGACCTGAAGGTGGGACAAGAACAATGAACTTAATCTGCAGCAAGGGAGATTTAGATTAGGTTTTAGGAAAAACTTTCTAACTCTAAGAGTAGTTACGCTCTGGAACAGGCTTCCAGGGGAGACTGTGGAATCCCCATCATGAGAGGTCTTTAGGAACAGGTTGGACAGACCCTGTCAGGCACAGTCTAGGTTTACTTGGTCGTATCATAGTGCAGGGGCTGGACTTGGTGAAAGTCAATTGACCCTGACTACAGATAACCAGCTGAGCCATCGAGGCGTCTAGACAGACTTATGTGGAGTGCTGGGGAGGAGCCGGTGGCTGTGGCACATGTAGGTACCAGTGGCGTAGGGAAGGGGAGGAGAGACGCCCTGGAGGCCAAATTTAGGCTGCTAGCAGAGAGACTGAAATCCAGGACCTCTAGGGTGGCATTCTCAGAAATGCTTCCAGTTCCAGGCGCAGGGCCAGGTGGGCAGGCAGAGCTTCGGAGTCTCAATGCGCGGATGAGATGATGGTGTAGGGAGGAGGGGTTTAGATTTATTAGGAACTGGGGAAACTTTTCGGATAGGGGGAGCCTATACAGGAAGGATGGGCTCCACCTAAACCAGAGTGGATCCAGACTGCTGGCACTTCACATTAAAAAAGTTGCAGAGCAGTTTTTAAACTAAGAGATGGGGGAAAGATGATTGCTGCAGAGGAGCATGTGGATCGGACAGAGACTTCTCTTAGAGGAGAGTCTATTGATAGAGATTCTCTAGGTTTTAGGAAGGAGGAGGGGGATGAAAGAGGATAAAGTATGGGCCAGATCAGACGAGAAGATTCACATTAAAAAGAATCTGACACATCAGGAAAGGGCAGACAAATAAACAGTGACAAGATTTTAAAATGCTTGTACACAAATGCGAGAAGTCTAACTAATAAGATGGGTGAACTAGAGTGCCTCATGTTAAAGGACGATATTGATATAATAGGCATCACAGAAACCTGGTGGAGCGAGGACAATCAATGGGACATAATCATTCATAAGAACATAAGAATGGCCGTGTTGGGTCAGACCAAAGGTCCATCCGGCCCAGTATCCTGTCTACCGACAGTGGCCAATGCCAGGTGCCCCAGAGGGAGTGAACCTAACAGGTAATGATCATTGATCTCTCTCCTGCCATCCATCTCCACCCTCTGACAAACAGAGGCTACGGACACTATTCCTTACCCATCCTGGCTCATCGCCATTAATGGACTTAACCTCCATGAATTTATCCATTGTCTTTTAAACCCTGTTATAGTCCTAGCCTTCACAACCTCCTCAGGCAAGGAGTTCCACAGGTTGACTGTGCTCTGAGTAAAGAAGAACTTCCTTTTATTTGTTTTAAACCTGCTGCCCATTAATTTCATTTGGTGGCCTCTAGTTCTTATATTATGGGAACAAGTAAATAACTTTTCCTTATTCACTTTCTCCACACCACTCATGATTTTATAGACCTCTATCCTATCCCCCCTTAGTCTCCTCTTTTCCACGCTGAAAAATCCCAGCCTCTTTCCGGGGTACAAAATATATTGGAAGGATAGAACAGGTCATGCGGGGGGGGGGAGGGGAGTGGCACTATATGTGAAAGAAAATGTAGAATCAAATGAAGTAATAATCTTAAATGAATCCACATGTTCCATAGAATCTCTATGGATAGTAATTCCAGGCTCTAATAAGAATATAACAGTAGGGATCTATTACCGACCACCTGACCAGGACAGTGATAGTGACGATGAAATGCTTTAAGGGAGATTAGAGAGGCTATCAAAATAAAAAACTCAGTAATAGTGGGGGATTTCAATTATCCCCATGTTGACTGGGTACATGTCACCTCAGGACGAAATGCAGAGACAAAATTTCTTGATACTTTCAATGACGGCTTCTTGGAGCAGGTGGTACAGGAACCCACCAGGGGAGAGGCAACTCTCGATCTCGTCCTGAGTGGGGCGCAGGATCTGGTCCAACAGGTAACTGTAACAGGACCGCTTGGAAATAGTGACCATAATATAACAACATTTAACATTCCGGTGGTGGGAAGAACACTGCAACAGCCCAACCCTGTGACATTTAATTTCAGAAAGGGGAACTATGCAAAAATGAGGCGGTTAGTGAAACAGAAATTAAAAGGTTCAGTGGCTAGAGTGAAATCATAGAATCATAGAATATCAGGGTTAGAAGGGACCCCAGAAGGTCATCTAGTCCAACCCCCTGCTCAAAGCAGGACCAATCCCCAATTAAATCATCCCAGCCAGGGCTTTGTCAAGCCTGACCTTAAAAACCTCTAAGGAAGGAGATTCCACCACCTCCCTAGGTAACGCATTCCAGTGTTTCACCACCCTCCTAGTGAAAAAGTTTTTCCTAATATCCAACCTAAACCTCCCCCTCTGCAACTTGAGACCATTACTCCTTGTCCTGTCCTCTTCTACCACTGAGAACAGTCTAGATCCATCCTCTTTGGAACCCCCTTTCAGGTAGTTGAAAGCAGCTATCAAATCCCCCCTCATCCTTCTCTTCCGCAGACTAAACAATCCCAGCTCTCTCAGCCTCTCCTCATAAGTCATGTGTTCCAGTCCCCTAATTATTTTTGTTGCCCACCTCTGGATGTTTTCCAATTTTTCCACATCCTTCTTGTAGTGTGGGGCCCAAAACTGGACACAGTACTCCAGATGAGGCCTCACCAGTGTCAAATAGAGGGGAACGATCATGTCCCTCGATCTGCTGGCAATGCCCCTACTTATACGTCCCAAAATACTGTTAGCCTTCTTGGCAACAAGGGCACACTGTTGACTCATATCCAGCTTCTCATCCACTGTAACCTCTAGGTCCTTTTCTGCAGAACTGCTGCCTAGCCATTCGGTCCCTAGTCTGTAGCGGTGCATGGGATTCTTCCATCCTAAGTGCAGGACTCTGCACTTGTCCTTGTTGAACCTCATCAGATTTCTTTTGGCCCAAACCTCCAATTTGTCTAGGTCCCTCTGTATCCTATCCCTGCCCTCCGGCGTGTCTACCACTCCTCCCAGTTTAGGAGGAGTGGTAGATATGCTGCAAGCTGCATGGACACTTTTCAAAGACACCATAATAGAGGCCCAACTTAAATGTATACACCAAAATAAAAAACACAACAAAAAAAACTAAAAAAAAGAGCCACCGTGGCTTAACAACCATGTAAAAGAAGCAGCAAGAGATAAAAAGGCATCTTTTAAAAAGTGGAAGGCAAATCCTAGTGAGGTAAATAGAAGGGAGCATAAACACTGCCAAATTAAGTGTAAAAAGGTAATAAGAAAAGCCAAAAAGGAGTTTGAAGAACAGCTAGCCAAAAACTCAACAGGTAATAACAAAATGTTTTTCAAGTACATCAGAAGCAGGAAGCCTGGTAAACAACCAGTGCGGCCCCTGGGCAATCGAGATACAGAAGGAGCCCGTAAAGACGATAAAGTCATCGCGGAGAAACTAAATTAATTCTTTGCTTCAGTCTTCATGGCTGAGGATGTGAGGGAGATTCCTAAACCTGAGCCGTCTTTTGTAGGTGACAAATTGGAGGAATTTGTCACAGATTGAAGTGTCAATAGAGGAGGTTTTGGAATTAATTGAGAAACTGAACAGTAACAAGTCACTGGGCCCAGACGGCATCACCCAAGAGCTCTGAAAGAACTCAAACGTGAAATTGTGGAACTATTAACTATGGTTTGTATCCTGTCCTTTAAATCAGCTTCTGTACCCAGTGACTGGAAGATAGCTAATGTAACGCCAATATTTAAAAAGGGCTCTAGAGGTGATCCCAGCAATTACAGACCAGTAAGTCTAACGTCAGTACCGGGCAAATTAGTTGAAACAATAGTAAAGAACAAAATTGTCAGACACATAGAAGAACATAAATTGCTGTGCAAAAGCCAACATGGTTTCTGTAAAGGGAGATCATGTTTTACTGATCTATTCGAGCTCTTTGAGGGGGTCAACAAACATGTGGCCAAGGGGGAGCCAGTGGACATAATGTACTTAGATTTCCAGGAAGCCTTTGACAAGGTCCCTCACCAAAGGCTCTTACATAAATTAAGTTGTCATGGGATAAGACGGAAGATCCTTTCATGGATTGACAACTGGCTAAAAGACCCCTAACAAAGGGTAGGAATAAATGGTAAATTTTCAGAATGGAGAGGGGTAACTAGTGGTGTTCCCTAAGGGTCAGTCCTACGACCAATCCTATTCAACTTATTCATAAATGATCTGGAGAAAGGGGTAAACAGTGAGGTGGCAAAGTTTGCAGATAATACTAAACTGCTCAAGATAGTTAAGACCAAAGCAGACTGTGAAGAACTTCAAAAAGATCTCACAAAACTAAGTGATTGGGCAACAAAATGGCAAATGAAATTTAATGTGGATAAATGTAAAGTAATGCACATTGGAAAAAATAACCCCAACTATACATACAATATGATGGAGACTAATTTAGCTACAACTAATCAGGAGAAAGATCTTGGAGTCGTCGTGGATAGTTCTCTGAAGACATCCACGCAGTGTGCAGCGGCAGTCAAAAAAGCAAACGTGATGTTAGGAATCATCAGAGAATAAGACGGAGAATATCTTATTGCCCTTATATAAATCCATGGTATGCCCACATCTTGAATACTGCATACAGATGTAGTCCCCTCATCTCAAAAAAGATAGACTGGTGTCAGAAAAGGTTCAGAGAAGGGCAACTAAAATGATTAGGGGTTTGGAACGGGTCCCATATGAGGAGAGATTAAAGAGGCTAGGACTATGATTTAACTGGGAATTGGTCCTGCTTTGAGCAGGGGGTTGGACTAGATGACCTTCTGGGGTCCCTTCCAACCCTGATATTCTATGATTCTATGACTTTTCAGCTTGGAAAAGAGGAGACTAAGGGGGGATAGGATAGAGGTCTATAAAATCATGAGTGGTGTGGAGAAAGTGAATAAGGAAAAGTTATTTACTTGTTCCCATAATATAAGAACTAGGGGCCACCAAATGAAATTAATGGGTAGCAGGTTTAAAACAAATAAAAGGACCTTCTTCTTCGCTCAGCGCACAGTCAACCTGTGGAACTCCTTGCCTGAGGAGGTTGTGAAGGCTAGGACTATAACAGGGTTTAAAAGACAATGGATAAATTCATGGAGGTTAAGTCCATTAATGTCAATGAGCCAGGATGGGTAAGGAATAATGTCCCTCGACTCTGTTTGTCAGAGGGTGGAGATGGATGGCAGGAGAGAGATCACTGATCATTACCTGTTAGGTTCACTCCCTCTGGGGCACCTGGCATTGGCCACTGTCGGAAGACAGGATACTGGGCTGGATGGACCTTTGGTCTGACCCAGTACGGCCATTCTTATGTTCTTATGAGCCTGATCTCCCTTCTGTAGCTGTAGCTAAGAGGACTCTGGTGATCCTTGGACATATATGCAAGAGTAAGGAGGTGTTATTTCCTCTTCGCTTTGCATTAGTGGGACCACTGCTAGATACTGTGTCCGGTTCTGGGTCCACCCTTCAAAAAAGATTGCAACGAGTTGGAAAGGGTTCAGAAGAGAGTGACACGCAGTGTGGGTCTGCCTGAGTACACAGACGCACACTTGGGGGCGGGAGCTAACGCGCTATCAGTAACAGCGTGGCCAATGCAGCAGCAGGAGAGATTCTGGCTGGACACCAGAGCTCAGCTCCCAGGCTCGCGAGGTTAGGCTGCTACTGGCCTGCAGTGGGCATCCTGCGATTTTTAGCTCCAGCCCCACTAACGGAAGTCAGTCCCCCCAGGCTGGGAGACCCACTCCCAGCTGCACTGCTGACACCCTGTCTGAGGCCTGGAAAGTGTGCCTCCGAGTGAAAGATTCCAGGAGCCCAACCTGCTTAATGCAGGAGAAGGTTAAGAGGGAGGGGGCTCTTTGGGGCAGTCTACCCAGAGATTCCCAGACTCTAGGCCGGAAGGGAGTCTCATGATTTTCTAGTCTGACCTGCATAACACAAGCTAGAGAACCTGCCTCAGTGATTTCTGCAGCCGGCCCATTACTTCCCATGGAGCTATTAAAAGCACACCCAGTCTTAATGTAAAGACTCCAAGCAAAGGAGAATTCACCACTCCCCTCGGTCAGTCATTCCAATGGACAATTGCCATTTTGCCAGGGTGTGAGGTCTAAGGGGGGCAGGGTAGGGGGCAACACAAGAGCTAGGCAAAAGTTTTAATCAAAATGTATTTTTGATGACAGAGGCTTTATGAAGTAAACCAAACCTTTGTGAACAATGTTTTTTTTCTACGATTTTAGATTTTTTGATTAAATGAGATTTTGTTGCGATTTTTTTTCTTTCTTCTCTTTTTCCTCTGCACATGGTATTGATGAGACTGAAACTGGATACTGCAGCCAGTCCTGGTGTCCACATTTTAAACAGGATGTTGAAAAATTGGAGACCATGCAGAAAATAGCTATCAAATTATTCAAAGGCTGGAGAAAACAAGTGAGAGACTTAAAGGGCTCAATCTGTTTAGTTATGAAAAAGAAGATTACAAGGTGAATTGTCTAATTACCTTCATGGGGAGAAAACCCCAAGTACTAACAGGCTCTTTGGTCTACCAGTAAAAGGCAAATAAGAACCAATGAAGCCAGACAAATTCAAAGGAGAAATTAGGCACAAATGTTTAACAGTGAGGGTGATCAGCCATTGGGACAAACTCTCAAGGAAGCAGTGGAGTCTCATCTCTTGATGTCTTAAAATCAAGCCATGCTGCTTTTCTGGAAAATATTTTAGGGGGGAGTTGTGGGATGGGGTAGGGTGTTGGGGAGTTGTGGGGAGGGGCGGTGTTGGGGGGATGGTGTTGGGGGAGATGTGGGAAAAGGGTGTCGTGGGGAAAGGTGGGGTGCTGGGGGAGTTGTGGGGAAAGATGGGATGTTGTGAGGAAGGGGAGTTGTGGGGAGGGTTGGTGTTGGGGGGATGGTGTTGGGGGAGTTGTGGGGAGGGTGGTGTTGGGGGAGATGTGGGAAAAGGGTGTCGTGGGGAAAGGTGGGATGCTGGGGGAGTTGTGAGGAGGGGTGGTGTTCGAGGTGGGTGTTGTTGGAAGAAGGTGGTATTTGGGCTAATGTGGGCAAGGGGTGGTGTTGTGGGTGTTGCGGGGGGAGTTGTAGGGTGGGGGTGGTGTTGGGGAAGACGTAGGGAAGAGGTGTTGTGGGGAAAGATGGGATGTTGTGGGGAAGGGGAGTTGTGGGGAGGGTTGGTGTTGGGGGGGTGGTGTTGGGGGAGTTGTGGGGAGGGTGGTGTTGGGGGAGATGTGGGAAAAGGGTGTCGTGGGGAAAGGTGGGATGCTGGGGGAGTTGTGAGGAGGGGTGGTGTTCGAGGTGGGTGTTGTTGGAAGAAGGTGGTATTTGGGGCAATGTGGGCAAGGGGTGGTGTTGGGGGTGTTGTGGGGAGGGGGTGTTGGGCAAGATGTAGGGAAGAGGTGTTGTGGGGAAAGGTGCGGTGCTGGGGGAGTTGTGGGAAAGGGTGCTGTTGGAAGTATTGGGGGGAAGGGGAGTTGTGAGGAGGGGTGGTGTTGGGGTACTTCCAGGGGGGTGGTGTTGGAGACATGTGAGTTGCAGGAAGGGCACAGTGTTGGGGGATGGTGGTGTTGGAAGAAGGTGATATTTGGGGCAGTGTTGTGGGCAGGGGGTGGTGTTGGGCACAGTGTTGGGGACGCCCCCTCAAACCATGCCTGTCTCTCCCTGCAGCGGTGATCGCGCTCTTCTGCAGACAGTATGACATTATCAAGGACAACGACTCCAACAACAACAAGGAAAAGACCAAGCCACCCTCAGAGCACAGCACCCCGGAGCGACCCACGGGGGGGCTCCTGCGCAGCAAGGTAACAGGGGGAGTGGGTTACTGGGGGATGGGGTCTGTGTGTGCGAGTCACTGGGGGTGGTCGTGTGGTAAGAGACCTCAGATTTCTTAAGACAAGGAGCAGTTTGGGGCAGGGACTGTCTCTTAGTATAGTCATGGGCAGCAGCCAATGGAAGGGATCCCCGACCCCCATGGCTCTTTGGAGTTAACCCTGGTAATAATAAATATGGGGTAACGGGGCTCCTTTGAGGCTGCCAGTTCTGTTGTTTGTTTAGTGAATTTTAGCCAAGAACAGTGTGGCCGGCACAAGGCTCAGAGGGTGATAATCTCCACCTCCAGCCACAGCAAGCTGCCTGCTCTCTGATACTCATTCTTCTTTGATTACAAGGCCAGAAGGGACCACTTGTGATCATCTAGTCTGACCTCCTGTATGACACAGTCCGTATGACCCCATATCAGCTTATCCATTAGTCTCTTGGGATTGATATCAGGTTGATTGGCCTATAGTTATCCAAATCATCTTGCTCGCCCTTTTTGAATACTGGCACAACACTAGAGTTCTTCCAGTCATTTGGAATTTCTCTAGTGGTCTGAGTTATTAACAATGAACACCAGCAGCCAGAGATCCTCAGCCAACTCTTTTTTTACTCTTCTGTGACAGTTCTCATAGCCTGAGAGCTGATTTTAAAATGTTTATCCCTAATAGATGATTTTTAACATTCTCCCCAGTTACTAATGGCCTGGAAAGAACTTCATCTCCATGTGATACAAGCAGTTGTTATCTGTCTGTCTCAGGGTTTCATACAGCTGCCCATCACCACATATCTGAGCACCTTCCACCTGAAACTCCCAGCAATCGCCCAGTCCCTAGAGACTGGGGTGGCTGGCTCGTCTCATTTTGGGGCAAAATCTCCATTTGGAGAGGGATTTGGGGTTTTTTTTCCCCTAATGTTATTTTCTCTGTGTTGGTCAGTTGGGTTTCTTAGGGGCGTGGGGGGCAGTGCTGGTGGGTTGGGCTTATTGGGGAGGGAAGGGGGGCAGTCAGGGGCAGAAGGGAATGGTAGCAGTGGGTTGGATGGGGAGGGGGTGCAATGTTGTTTATCTGCATTTTTTGCAGGGAGTCAGTTCACCTTGAAGTGCTTTAGTCTCTATTGAGTCTCAAGTTTTATAAAGAAACCACGAGGAGAGGCTAAAGCCAGAGCATGGCACCAGGCCGGGGAGGCGGGGTGTGCGCCACTGCTCCGCCCGTGGCTGGGGTGCACCTGCACTGCTTGGCCCGGCGGGCGGGGGGGAGGATGCTGCCACTGGGCTCATGGAAGAGGGGAGCGCACCCCCCACTTGGCACATCGGTGGAACTCTCAGAAGTGCTCAGTACCCACAACTGGGACCAGATCTCCGAAAGAGCTCAGCACAGCGGATCCCTGTGGCGCTGGGCGCGCTGAACTCAGGAGGAATCTGGTCCTGAGCATTTTGGAAAATCCGGTCTTAATGCTGATTTTTCTCTTGTAGAAAAAGTCTCTATCTGTCAATATCATTGAGGTGTGAGCACAGATCAGCTCTGGATCCGAGGGCCCTGGGAATGCTGCCAGAGCCGAGGAAGATCATGGGATAAAAGGACAACACCAGGCTGCCAGCCTGCAACCCTCAGCATGCAAAGACTTGTTTATCAGAAATTATGCTTCTTCCAAGGCCTTCTCCCCATGAGGGGATCTGCATGGAGACCGTTTGGATGATGCATGCAGAACTCAGCCTCACACCCATCATGTAATCGCCCATGGGCCGCTCGGGAGTCAATGGGGAGCCTGGAACAGCACCGAAAGAACAAACAGCAATATCCGGATTTCAAGGGATGCGGGAGCCTCCTGCTGATGCAGGGATAATGTCGTGGAAGTGGGCTCTCATGGCCCTGTCTCTCAGCAGCTGTTACGTAAACGGCAGTGTGTCCTCATGTTCACGCCTGTTACAGCCTTAGGTGTGGCCAGACCTAAGCCAGGCTGCAGACATAGCTCCAATCACCAGAGAGCCCTAGAAGGGGCCTAGCTCTCATTCAGCGCGCCTGGAGCCTCAGAGGGATTTTCTGTTTGTTTACGGTCCCAGAGAAGTGCCCACTTTCCAGCCCCCTAACCCTGCAAGCCTAGACTGTGGGGCCCACGGAGGTGGAGCAGGTGCTAGCTCAGGAACGGCTGCCAAGAGAACTGATCGGAGCTGGGGAGGTTTTCGCAGCACTCCCCAAAGTCTGGAGTCTGAATTGCAGGATGGCCCCATGCCCCCTGCAGACATGCCAGAGATGGTATCCCAGCCCAAGGAGGCAGGAGGTTGGCTGGGTCACTGAGCTGACTTCAGCTACTGGCGGCTCAGATGAGCTTCCATCCCTTCCCTTAGTATGAACGTGACCACCCCGGGGAGGTGAGGACCTCAGACCAGGAAGGGCCAATGCTGCCTTGTGCTGTGCTCAGCAAACAGCAAACAGGGCCTTGCTGCAGAGACAGCGGGATGCAGGGGAGAGTTCTCCCTATCACATCTCACGCCTGCCCAGTTTGTAGGGCAGCAGGGACGTACCCAGTGCACATAAAAACATATCCCCTGCTAACTGCATTGCCTGGGAGGTCTCCAGGTCACGGTTCAGCTCTGGGTGTGGGAGGGAAATCTAGCACATGTAGCTCTGACTCCTCTCCTCCTCTGCCTCTGGCTCCCTTGGAGGCTTCCAGCATGCAGAAGCTCTGTTCCAGCAGCCCTGGTGCAGGCTACATAGAGCCAGAGTCTGGGTCACTGGGAAACACCCACAGGCCCCAGAGAAATGTGTGTGGCGGGGGAGAGAATACCGTGCTGAATCCCCATGCCCCTGGGGGGCAAAGGCCTCAATGCAAACTGCCTGTGGCCCATCTGCCTCCGCCATCAGGGCCCTGCCCCAGCCCCCTCACTCTGCCAAGGCCTCACTCTTGGTGGCCGCCCCAGCTCTATCCTATTGCTCCTGGCATTGAAGGCTTCACTGCAGGCCCTGCCCCGCTTGCAGCGTGGTTTTAGGTTGGGTCCCTCTGGAGTGTGCGAGGGGGTAGTTCCTTTACACACCAGTGCATGGCCTAGAAGGGGTTGGTCTCCATCCCTAGGGAGATGCTGCTGCTGGAGAGAGACTGTCCCAGGGCTTCCCAGACACACAGCGCCTGCTCTATGTAGGAGACAATGGCGTCAGAGTCTGTGCAGGAGAGCCATTCCTCCTCCCTAAGATGCAACTAGGAAATGTGCTACTCCAGCCCACCCCCATCACAGCACCAGCCCTGAACGTGGCAGAGTTCTCCCCCACCGCAACCCTTTGCAGCCTCCTGTGCCCTCAATGACTGCCTTGGACACGGCCATGACATACAATTTCCAGGCCACCTGGAATCCCAGAGTTAAATCTCTCTGGCAACAGGGACCGGGTGGGCAGGATTCTATGCCTGAATTATTCAGTGTCCGTTCAGTCACAACCCCAGCCCGGCGAGCTCACAGACTCTGGTTCAGCGGGTCTTTACAGCCTGAATCCTTGCCTGTGCCTCAGCTGTCACATAGGGGAAACGCTTCCAGTCCGACAGGGCGATAGTCCCACTCCTGCCGCACTCCCCACGGCTCTCTGGCTGCAGCTGTTACTCCTTCCCCCCAGAGCAGGCAGTGCCCCCGGCCCAGGTTCCCATGGGAGAGGGTGGTGTTTATTCCACTAGGCCCTTCTGCTGGAAAGGAGCTGACCCAAGCAACTTGGAAACACCAATGAAACCCACCAAGTTCTTGTACCCACCAATTAACCCTCAAGTTCAGGGCAGAGGAGTATCCAGGGCGGTTAAAGCTGAACACCTCCTGCTAGCACCCAAACCCCAGGGTCCATGTGGCATCACCGTGGAGTGAATTCTGTCATTTGGAACCAGCATTGCTCCTAGCCAAAAGGCTGAGGCCAAACCAACCCCAGCCTCTCCCCCCCATCTGCCTTCCTCCATCAGAAGAGAACAGAACAGCCTCCACTGGAGGAATGACAGGTTTGTAGCCTGCTCCCCCAGGGGCTGGGATGCTGTCTGTGCAGCCCCAAGGTTAATGAGAATCACAGGATCCAGTGTCTTCCAGGGACTTAAATCTTCAAGCAACGCACTTTCAGGACTCTTCCCTCCAGGTGCTGCTCAGCTCCTGCCACGGGCACACCAGGGGCAGGACAAGTGACTCCCTGTGGCAGGGTCTTTCCAGTAAAAGTCTCTGGCTCAAAGGCAGAAGGGTCGCTGTGGTGGCTAGTCCAGTGTGTGCACAGTGCTTGCGAGCCAGCTGCCCAGGCTGAGGGACAGACCCACTAGCACAGGATGGGATGGTGCTGGCGGGCTGGGCAGGGGAACAGAGGAGACACAGAGGTTTTGATGCAGGGCAGTGACAATGGCAAAATGGGGGACAGCAGAGGCGGTACTGGAGCTGAGGGATGGGAGTCCCATGGGCTCTGCTCCTGGATTTTTCTTCAGCTCTGCAACAGCTGGCTCCTGAAAGAAGAACGGCCTCCCCTTCCCAGCAGCTAGAGTGTCTCATGCTCCCACCAGCCACCTTCAGCACAGACCCGCTCCTGGGGGCAGGGCAGTTCTGGAGACAGCACACTTCTCCCCTTGGGGAGCAGGCCCTCCGCCATCTGTCCATGCCCATCAGGGAGATGGCCTCTGCTTCTCTCCAGACAGCATGGGCAGTGACCAGAACTGCTGCCTGGCGGTCTCTGCTGATGGCTGGAGCCCAGCGACAATGCTGTTCCTGGCTGAGTCACCTGGAGAGAGGGGATCTCTCCCTCCCCTCACCCCCCCCCCCCGGTCCTGTTGCATGCATGCTCACTCTCACATATATGCACAAGAAGCTGGCGGCCCACCCTCTGCTGTTCTCTTGTCATTTGCCAGATCAAAGTGTGCTGGTGATTCCTAGCAAGCGTAGCACTTGCTATCCCATCCTACCCCACACTTCCCTTGCACAGGACATCAGCCCAGGCTGGGTCCCTACTGGAAGCTGCTGCCAGGAGTCCCTATTGGGGAAAGTGATTCACCCTTTGCCCCCCCTCCCCTAATTGTCCCATTGCTCTACAGGGCCTTGAAGTGGGAGAATTGACCCTCCGTCTTTGCAGCTCCATGGCACTGGTTGGGGCTGCCTGACCACCTGCACTTGGCAGAACAGTAGTTTGACAGAGAAATGGGGCTGGCGGCTGAAGAGGGAACAGCAAAGGCCTTGTTTGCTCCCAGGATGGAGTCTCAGAGAAAATGGCAGCAAGAGACACAAGATGCAGGATCCAGAGCACAGAGAACAGAAACCTGCACAAGCTGTTCTCCTCATGGGCCAGGAGCAGGGCTCCCGCATCTGCGCTGTTGGGAGGGGAATGCTGGAGGACACCAGGGGATGGAAGGGCTTAGAATCTCCTGCTGGGACAAAGGGGCATGCACACCAGATTATACCAAGTGCAAGCAGAGGGAGGGGGCATTAGCTTGTGTTCCTAAAGGGACCTCACTTAATGAGACAAGTGTGGGGGGGGGTGGAGCCTGAACATCCCACTGCCCCCAGAAGCCCCTGCTGGTAGGGATCACTTGCCCCCTTGCTATCTGGGACTAGGCCTTTTGACCCAGGCTTGTGGCCCGTGCTTTCACAGTCCTGTCGTGGAGCAGGGGTGGACAGATCACACAGAAGAGGTACTGGGACCTACCACTCCTTAGCATCGCCTCAGAGAGCTGGTGCCTAGTGGTGTGGCTGAGGGCAGGGACCTTCTCCTTACCATCTCTTTGACTGTCTTCATCCCAGGGTGACATGTCATCATCTGCTGAAGCTATTACTATCACTCGGGCAGCAGGGGAGGGAGCTTCCTGACATGGGGCAGGGCTGAAGGTTTAAAAACCAAACCAAGCGGGTAGCAAGGGGCACGAAGAGCCACTGGCCTGCTTCCTCAGTAATCCTTCCCCTCCCAAACTCAGAGGGACCCAGGAAATCTATGCTAGAGGCCGCAAGGACAGAGTCAAGCTTACAATGTTAAAAAACTCATTTTATCGCACTCTACAAAGGTGGCATTTTCATTTAAAAACCAGTGATTTCACCACATGACAGTGAGAGTTTGAAGTAAAGGGTGTGGGGGCTGCAGGTGTCAGAGCTATGAGGACCTCCACCCCACAGACGCAAGGGGAGCAAGCAGAGCCCATGGCTTTGTGCCCTCTCTGGGCTACAAGAAATGGGTTCTCTGGGACTACCAGCAAAGGGGTGTGACACCTACACAGAAGGAGAGAATAACCCACTTATGAATCTGTGGGCAGCACCCTCTGGCCTGGCTAGGCTGGAATTCAGACCAGATGCTCAGAGGACTCCCTCCTGCCCTTAAATCTAGGACTTCCCTAAGAAGCAGGAATCTGCTGACCCTTATCCCAAAGGAGAGAGGCAGTAAGGATAAAGGGCTTGCAGGGGGCATCATCCACACAGTCCTTCAGTTCACACTTCCATGCTTCAGCTACAGGAAAGACTGGAGCTATGGGTCTCTTCTACACAGAGCAAACACAGCAAGCAAGAAAACATGTGAGCCAGAGAAAACTGAACAATGCTCTGGACTCTGTGTGACTGAGAGTGCATGCCCAGCTAACAGCGGTGAGCACCACTGTGCACTGAATGTGCTTGGAAACTCATGCCCAGCTAACCATGGTGAGCACACTGGAATTCATGCCTAGCTAACAGTGGGGAACACCCATATGCATGGGGCAGTCGTGCTTAGGAACACAACACGGAACACAGCTGCCCTGCATATGCTGGGTGCTGAGTGGTGCTCAGCGCGGTTTGCTGGCTAACGCATTTTCTAGCATGCTGCATTTACCCAACATGAGGATGAGGCCAAAGCCCTGAGACAGCTGTGCCCCAGAACCAGACAGCAGAGGAGGGAAAGGCCTTAATTGAGTTGCCAGCCCAGTCAGTACTGGGAACCAGCAGCACCCTTGGTCATGGGGTCAAGCCCAGCCAGTGCACCAGGGAGCACAGGGAGCTGTTCTGAGGCCCACAGGGCTGGGTGGCCCCATCTCACCAATTCCAATTGACCATTACTGGCACCCTCCATGAATAGGCTGAGGAGTAGGCAGGCCATGGATGCTGCACTCCCTTTCTCCCGCTAGTGGAAGTCCCTGCTGGGCTGGGTGGTGGCACAGAGCAGGCCAGTGGGTGTGGGTTGCCAGCCCTGCCACTGCCTGGGCTGAGCCTAGTTGTGGGGAAGCCCAGAGGTTGTTGGCATGGCAGCTTCACTAGTACAAGCAAAAATGAACATACAAAAGAGTCAAAGAAACCTGCCTGGCTAAGTCCCAGGAGCAAAGCAGGGAGAGCTGCCAGCTAGTCCAAAGGCACAGGGCAGAGAGGAGAGCAATGCCTTAGGCACAGTGTGGGGAAGAGATGCTCCTTGGTCCACGTTCCAGGTGCCAACTGGTCTGAGCCTCAGGCACAGAGAGGGTTCTGACTGGTTAACCCATTATGGTGATATATAAACACTGGAAGACTGACAAAGCCTCATTAGCCTGTGGAAACCTTAGAGGATGGTCCCTTGTGGCAGGTGGGTGCTTGGCCTCCAGTGCCCCCATCCCATTTCATCCTGCTGTGTTGGGGACATGCCAGGTGGGGCCCAGCTCTGTGGTAGGCGCATGATGGACGAGCTGCCTCCTGGTGTGGGAGACACAAAGTCTGAAACACAAAAGGGCATGAGCCCCAGAGCTGTGAGAGGATGGCTGGGGGGGATGGGGCCAAGGGAGGAGACGGGGGGACGGGAGAGCAGGCAGAACTTGCAGGAGCCCTCTGGGTTGGGCCTATGAGTACCCCCGGCCACACTGCACCCTGGAGCATGTCTCTACAGGGAAATCTTGGGTGGGAGCAGAGGAGAAGAAATACGACAGAAAGCCCTTTACCTGCTGTGCCTTGAGTGCCCTCCTCGGTGCAGCTTGGAACAAAGAAGAGAGCACACATTACACCCTTCCGTGAAACAGGACTGCGGTGGCATCTGGCCATCAATGCCATGGGCACAACAAATACACAGGTCCTAAACCCATGGGGAGTCTCAGGCACGTGCAGGGAGCCCCACGCACTCGCCAGGGCAGATAAGATGAAAAGGCAATGTGTTGTTCACTGTAGCTGATCAGCCTGTGCTGTGACCTCCTCAGATCCCACAAGCCGAGCTGGCTCAGTGACAGCACCCACTCCATAAGAACCACCACACTGGGTCAGACCAAAGGCTCATCCAGCCCAGTATCCAGTCTTCCAACAGTGGCCAATGCCAGATGCTTCAGAAGGAATGAACAGAACAGGCAGTCATAGAGTGATTCATCTCTTGTCATCCAGTCCCAGTTTCTGGCAATCAAAAGCTAGGGACACCCAAAGCATGGTGCTGCATCCCTGACTATCTTGGCTAATAGCCATTGATGGACCTAAACTCCATGAACTCATCTATTTGAACCCCGTTATAGTTTTGGCCTTCACAACATCGCCTGGCAACAAGTTCCACGGGTTGTGTGCGCGTTCTGTGAAGAAATACTTCCTTTTGTTTGTTTTAAATCTGCTGCCTATTAATTTCATTAGGTAGCCCCTGGTTCTTGTGTAATGTGAAGGAGTAAATAACACTTCCTGATTTACTCTCTCCACACCAGTCATGATTTTATAGCCCTCTGTCATATCCCCCATTAGTTGTCTCTTTTCCAAGCTGAAAAGTCCCAGTCTTTTTACTCTCTCCTCCAGAGAGAAGGGGGATTGTATGAAGCACTGCACTGCCTCACAGTTACAATTTATCAAGGTTTGTGATGGACTCACCATCAATGGTAATTTCTAAATCAAGAAATTATTGTGGGGCAGGTCTCTGGCCTGTGTTATACAGGAGGTCAGATTAGAGGATTAGAATAACTCACAGACAGACATGGTCTGCAGGATCTCCTCGTGCACCGGTCACTGTGGTGGCTGGGCAGGTTATTTCAGTCTCACAGCTCCTCCCCATCTAGTGTCATAAATGTGGTATCATCCCCATTCCTCGGAGAGCTTTAATGAAGACTCTATATGAGCCCAGACCTCACCGCAAACCCTGGGTCCCCAAATGCACAGACTCTGCTGGGTTAATTATCCTTCAGTCGGGGCTCAGGGCACCGACTGAGCCATGTTCCTGGACAAGACAATCTCAGGCAAGAGTTTTGGAGCTATAGTATCAAAGGTTTCCCCAAACTCCAAGGAGTGCCCTCTTCCCCACCTTCAGGGTGCCCCCTATCTGCAGGTCTTCCCCCCACTCCATCATGGCTCCCTAACTCTGCACATTCTGTGACTAATTTAAACAATCAAACCAATGTGGCCTGTTGAAATCTGTTCTTTACAAGCTCCCGCCCTGCTCTGGCTGCACCGGCTTTCATTCCTCTTTAGCTTCCTCACTACCCATAGTGCAGAGAATTCTGCTGCCCTGCCCGAAGAGTGCATCTCTTACTCCTGAGGACATTCTGCACCAAAAAAATAAAAATTCTATGCCAAAAATATAAAAATTCTGTGCACAGTATTTTAAAATTCTGCAAAATTCTGCAGAAGTTATTTGTCAAAAAAATGTGGAGGATCCAGCATAGCATTGGGGAGCACAGGTCACTGGCTGCACAGACATTGGAGATCACTGTGCAGCTCCCCCCAGGACACTGACTCAGCAGTGAGGCTGCACCCAACCCTGACACAGTGCAAGGATCCGGCCTGCCCCAGAAACACTCCAGGGCAGTGCCCCTCTGTGCCAGGGTACCAGGTGTGGGCGGGCAGGCTCAGCAAGACAGGGCACAAGTGTGGAGGGGCTTAGTGTGGGGGGATCCAGGTGGGGGTTGAGAGGGTTCTATGTGGGGCAATCTGGGTGCGGGCAGCTCAGTGCGGGATCTGGGTGCGGGAGGGATCTGGATGCACAGGGGCTTGTTGTGAGGGGTTCTGGGTGCAATGGTAATGGGACTTTGCAGGGGGTCCAGGTGGAGATGGTTGGGGCTCAGTGGGAGGGGTCTGGGTGTGGGGGGAATAGAGCTTGGCAGGGGAGTAAAGGTGTGAGGGGGCTCAGTGGAGGGTCCAGATGCAGCTGGTTGGGGCTTGGTTGGGTGCGGATCTGGGTGTGGGTGGCTTGTCAGGGTGATCCAGGTGCAGGGGGAGTGGGGCTCATCAGCATGGGGGATGGGTTCTGAGTGCAGGGCTGTGAAGCTTCGTGGGAGGGTCTGGGTATGAGGGGGGTCTGGATGCACAGCAGTTGGGTGAATGGGGGAGCAGCTCCCTGTACAGGGATCCCACCCCCTGCAGTTGAGGAGTGATGGGTGCAGGAAGTGGGGCGATGGGGGGTGGTTGCAGAGCTTCCTTCAGCTTGGGGAGAAATCGGGGGTGGGTCTGACCCAGCCCCAGATGCCATGCAAGGGAAGAGGAAGTCCAATCCTCCTCAGCCCAGCCGAGACTAGCAGCTGAACCTGGCACAGGGTAGGCGCCACCAGCTGGGTCTTCCCCAGTCCCGCCTCCTGCCCCACAATGATTTACCTCTCTGCCAGCTGCCCTGGGCCCCCAAAACATACTGCTGGGGAGGGTCACATGACCAGTCTTGTGGCTTCTCTTTGCTTCCCTGTCAGAAAGTAATTTTTCTGCAGGGAAGCAAAGAAATCTGCGGGGGACATAAATTCTGTGCATGCACAGTGGCGCAGAATTCCCCCAGGAGTAGAATCTCTGGGGCGTTAGCATTCAGCACTGCTCCACAGGGACTTCTCCAAAGGAAGACGAAGCCACAGAGACAACCTCTCTTCCCCACAAATGTTTGTTTCAATGCAGTTCCCCTTTGATATCTGACTATGCCAGTAAAGCTAACGGCACTCCTGGAACAGGCTGGAGCAGGACGCACAGCTGACATCTTCATAGGGAGGAGAAATTGGAGCACTCATCTCATCTAAAGACAGGAAATGGCCCCACCTCCTCAGGCTTCAGGATAGCTCTGGGCTTGGGTGGGCCCCGCTATCCTATGGTCACCTACCCAGAAAAGGTTTCATCGAGATCATCGTCTTCCTCCTCCTCATCATCCTCCTGGCAAATCAAGAAAGAGGAAAGCTTCAATCCCAATAGATGACTCCGTCTGGGGTATTGCTCCCACTCAGCAACATGGCCCCAATGACCTTGCCACACCTCCTACATGCAGGCCTGATACCCCGGACACACCTCCCACGCGCGGCCCTAAGCTACAGGACAATAAACCCCTGAAGCTTTGCACTTGAAAAGGGCACTGTCTTTTCCTGGGAATCAGCATGGTGAGAACATAAGAAAGGCCATACTGGGTCAGACGAAGGGTCCATCCAGCCCAGTATCCTGTCTACTGACAGTGGCCAATGCCATGTGCCCCAGAGGGAGTGAACCTAACAGGTAATGATCTAGTGATATCTCTCCTGCCATCCATTTCCACCCTCTGACAAACAGAGGCTAGGGACACCATTCCTTACCCATCCTGGCTAATAGCCGTTAATGGACAACCTCCATGAATTTATCCATTCTTTTTTAAACCCTATTATAGTCCCAGTCTTCACAACCTCCTCGGGCAAGGAGTTCCACAGGTTGACTGTGCGCTGAGCGAAGAAGAAGGTCCTTTTATTTGTTTTAAACCTGCTACCCATTAATTTCGTTTGGTGACCCCTAGTTCTTATATTATGGGAACAAGTAAATAACTTTTCCTTATTCACTTTCTCCACACCACTCATGATTTTATAGACCTCTATCCTATCCCCCCTTAGTCTCCTCTTTTCCAAGCTGAAAAGTCCTAGCCTCTTTAATCTCTCCTCATATGGGACCCGTTCCAAACCCCTAATCATTTTAGTTGCTCTTTTCTGAACCTTTTCTAATGCCAGTCTATCTTTTTTGAGATGAGGGGACCACATCTGTATGCAGTATTCAAGATGTGGGCATACCATGGATTTATATAAGGGCAATAAGATATTCTCCATCTTATTCTCTACCCCTTTTTTAATGATTCCTAACATCCCGTTTGCTTTTTTGACTGCCGCTGCACACTGCGTGGATGTCTTCAGAGAACTATCCATGATGACTCCAAGATCTTTCTCCTGATTAGTTGTAGCTAAATTAGCCCCCATCATATTGTATGTATAGTTGGGGTTATTTTTTCCAATGTGCATTACTTTACATTTATCCACATTAAATTTCATTTGCCATTTTGATGCCCAATCACTTAGTTTTGTGAGATCTTTTTGAAGTTCTTCACAGTCTGCTTTGGTCTTAACTATCTTGAGCAGTTTAGTATCATCTGCAAACTTTGCCACCTCACTGTTTACCCCTTTCTCCAGATCATTTATGAATAAGTTGAATAGGATTGGTCGTAGGACTGACCCTTGGGGAACACCACTAGTTACCCCTCTCCATTCTGAAAATTTACGATTTATTCCTACCCTTTGTTCCCTGTCTTTTTGTTGGATCATATTAAAGAAGTTCTGTATTAAAATCACAAATGAGTTTGATTCTCCATAGTTTAAATTTCAGGGTATTACTAATTAAGAGGTCTCTTGGTTTTTGGTGCTGTTTCTCTCCCTCTATGTGTGAAATTTGCAAGCTGCTAATTGTGTTAGTACATTCTAAGACAGAGTCTGTTCTCAAAGCAATTCTTTGTAACAACAACTACTCACACAGAGAGAAACTCAAAGCAATACTCTGTAACAACAGAAACAGCACCCAGAGATTTCCCGCCCTTTTGTTGTATTCATCTCGCTTTGTTAACAATTGTGATTAAAATAGAGATACAGGATGTATGTGGATGGATGCTTGGTGTGGATAATAACTGAGTGATCAGGGAGGTGCCAGCCTAAGAATCCAGTGTCCATCGGCTGAAGAAGGCGTCAAGTGGAAATAACCAGAGGACCCCTGGAGGGCAGACTGGAATCCACCCAACAGCCTCAAGAATGGGAGAACCAAAGAACAAGATAACATCTGGCAGCACGGAGCCATCAGGAATGTGCCATCTGCTGATTGATTCAGCAACAGCATGATGAAGCAATTCCCATAGACTGGCATAGGAAGAAATTCTTATAAAAATGGACTCTAGAAAGTGAGAACTTTGGAGTCTGATTCTGCAAACCAACTTTCAGGAGCATCAGATGAACATCTGACAAGGCCCTGCTCCCTCCTCATGTCCAGACCACCTGGCCAGTGGCGTGGCATGAGCAACTCTAAGGCTGGTAACTATGATAACAACCTTGCAGAACCTGTGTGTGTGTGTGTATGAATGAACGTGTGAATAAATATGAAATTGAATGGAATGTTATAGCTATAACTAACTGCTCACTATGATTCTTTCTGTATTCACAGTAAATGTGGCATTTTGCCTTTTCCCCTTTAATAAGATCCCGCTGGTTTTTATTTTATTGGTATAACATTTTAACCAGTTCTAAATCCATGAAAGGATCTTCCCTCTTATCCCATGACAACTTAATTTACTTAAGAGCCTTTTGTGAGGGTCCTGGCACTGTGAACCACAGCTTAGCCTGCAAGTGTGCGTGGTGAAATTGTTTGGGCTAGGGCACAAAGGAAAGGCCATGTGCTTGGAGGGGAGAGGACACAGAATTCCTACCCTGCCTCTCTTGGTGCCCAAAGGAGACCACAGAGTACTTGCACTTGGGGTCTGAACTGGGGCATGAGTTAGTAGACTTGCATCAGAGAAGCCCGTTACACACAGAATAAGGCTGTCCAGAGAGCACAACAGGGCCTGGTGCTCATAGGATTATAGAATTGTAGGACTAGAAGGGACCTCAAGAGGTCATCTAGTCCAGTTCCCTGGCCTCATGGAAGGTCTAAGTATTATCTAGACCATCCCTGACAGGTGTTTGTCTAACCCGCTCTTAAACATTTCTAAGGATGGAGATTCCACAACTTCTCTAGGCAATTTATTCCAGTGCTTAATCACCCTGAGAGTTAAGAAGTTTTTCCTAATGTTCAACTTAAAAAACCCTTGCTGCAATTTAAGACCATTACTTCTTGTCCAATCCTCAGAAGTTAAGAAGAACAATTTTTCTCCCTCCTTCTTGAACAACCTTTTATGTATTTGAAAACTGTTATGTCCCCTCCCAATATTCTCTTCTCCAGACTACACAAACCCAATTTTTTTCAATTTTCCCTCATAGGTCATGTTTTCTAGACCTTTAATCAGTTTTGTTACTCTTCTCTGGACTTTCTCAAATTTGTCTACATCTTTCCTGAAATGTAGCACCCAGAACTAGACACAATACTCCAGCTGAGGCCTAATCAGCAGAGAATAGAGCAGAAGAATTAATTCTCCTGTCTTGCTTCCAACACTCCTGCTAATACATCCCAGAATGAAGTTTGCTTTTTTTGCAACAGTGTTCCACTCTTCACTCATATTTAGCTTGTGATCCACTATGACCCCCAAATCCCTTTCTGGGCAGTCATTTCCCATTTTGTATGTGTGCAGCAGATTGTTCCTTCCTAAGTGGAGTACTTTGTATTTGTCCTTATTGAGTTTCATCCTATTTACTTTAGACCATTTCTCCAGTTTGTGCAGATCATTTTGAATTTTAATCCTGTCCTCCAAAGCACTTGCAACCCCTCCCAGCTTGGTATCATCCGCAAACTTTATAAGTGTAATCTCTATGCCATTATCTAAATCACTGATGAAAATATTGACCAGAACCAGACCCAAAACTGATCCCTAAGGAACCCCACTCAATATGCCCTTCCAGCTTGACTGCAATCCTGGACCTGCTAGGGCCTCACATGACAGCTTCCACAGCAAGCACCGCTCAACAAACCCCTGTCCTGCCCCATCCCTGAAAGTCAGTTAAAGGACTCATAGAGCATAGAGCTCACCCTCCTCCTGCACCAGAGCCTGCCACGCTGCTCGGCTCTGTCCAGCACATGAGAGGGCTCAGGAGTCAGCAGCACAAGCCAAGCGGGGGGGAGGGGGGGCTGTCTCAGCCAGGGGGAGACAGCAGGGGAGGAATTGCTTTTCCCTAGCATTCTGACCTTCCCTGATGCCCAGTGACCGGAATCCCAGCCCTGGATATACCTGGGGGGAGCCAGGCCCAGCTGCAATGCTCTCTACTGTGGTGGGGATTGGCAGACCAGACTCTTCGCTACCCCAGGAGGACTCAGTCTGCACCTTACAGGGGCAATGATCTGGATATACTGTACCTCAAAGTGGTGTTTGAATGGGGTGCTCCCCATGGGGACCGGAGCTGGCTCACTTGTGCTGCCTGGCCTGTTGCTCTCCAGGGTACACTCAGGGTGGGACTGTTTCTGCACAGAACCTGAAACAGGGTGAAAGACACAGAGACAGAGCCTGGGAGTCCTGGGGGCAGGTGAGGAAGATACCTTAGAACAGGGGTCGGCAACCTATGGCACGTGTGCCAAAGACGGCAAGCTAGCCGATTTTTAATGGCACGCTGCTGCCTGCCGGGTCCCAGGCGCTGGCCCTGCTCAGCCCGCTGCCAAACCCAGGCTGGCAGCGGGCTGAGCGGGGCCGGCAGCTGGGGGACCCTGGCAGGCAGCAGCATGCCATTAAAAATCCTGCCCACCCCAGCCCGCTCTTCTCTGCCCCGCCCCCCGCGAGGGCAGGGTGAAGAAGCTTGGTCCTGCTGGCTACTGCGGCAGGGCAGGCAAGGTCCCCCCCTCCCCCGCCTCTTCCCCCAGCATGCGGGGTTCCTGCCCCTCCTCCTCTCCCTGCCGCCAATCAGCTGATGGCCCTTGCGCAGGACGGGGAGAAGCAGAGCCGCAGTGCGCTCGCTGCTCCAGGGAGGAGGCGGAGAAGATGTGGGGATGGGGCCTTGGGGAAATGGGGGTGGAATCAGGGCATATCCCCTCCAGCCCCCTGCCGTGAGCCGCTCTGGGTAGGGAGCTGGGAGCACCCCCACGACCCTGGCCTATACCCCCAGCCCTCTGCCCTGACCCCTGCACCCCCCCACACCCCAGCCTCCTGCCCTGCAACCCCCCACAACCCCAGCCCTGACTCCAGCCCCCCTACGCATACCCAGCCCCCCACACCCCATGCCCTGACTCCTGTACCCTCCTCACACACCCCCAGCTCCCTTCCCTGACTCCTGCACCCCCCACATATACCCAGCCCCCCATGCCCTGACTCTTGCACCCCCCACATTCCCACCCCCACCCTGAGCACCAAATGGGAGCTCCTGCACCCCACCCCCCACATTCCCACCTGCACCCCTCGCACCAAATGGGAGCTGCCCAGGTAGGCACTCCACACCCACACCTCCTGCCCCAACCCTGAGCCCCCTCCCTCATTCTAGCTCCTGGCCAGACCCTACACCCCATCCCCCAGCCTGCTCCTTCACCCCCAGCCCTGTGCTCAGTGCACTCCCACCCTCAGCTCAGTGCAGAGAGAGAGAGGAAGAGAATGGGCTAGAACCAGGGGGAAGGTAGGTATCCACTCTATGTGGGCAGGCCGGGATCCCAGAACGGCAGCGGGCTGAGCGGGGCCAGCAGCCGGGATCCTGGCTGGCAGGAGCTGGAGGACGGAATACCAGAACGGCAGCGGGCTGAGCCACTCAGCCCACTGCTGGTCTGGGGTCCCGGCCACCAGCCCTGCTCAGCCCGCTGCCGGTCTGGGGTTCTGGCTGCTGGCCCCTTGCCAGCTGGGGTCCTGGCCACAGGCCCCACTCAGCCTGCTGCCGGCCTAGGTGAATGGAACCCCAGGCTGGCAGCGGGCTGAGCGGGCCAGTGGCGTAAGATCAGCATTTTAAATGAAGCTTCTTAAACATTTTGAAAACCTTGTTTACTTTACATACAACAATAGTTTAGTTATATAATATATAGACTTATTGTGAGAGACCTTCTAAAAAACTGGCATGCGAAACCTTAAATTAAAGTGAATAAATGAAGACTTGGCACACCACTTCTGAAAGGTTGCCGACCCCTGCCTTAGAACCTGCTCAGGGGAGAAGGAGGCTGGGAATCCAAGGCCCAGGGACAGGTTTCATGTGGGCTCCCAGGGGTCTCCAGGGTTTCAAGCTGCATCTAAAGTCAGCAGATGGGGGAAGTGTTAAATGATTAAAGCCAAGCTGGGAACTGCCACTGCCAGAGATCCAGGGACTTAGGTGGGGGTCGAAAGGGGCCCAGGCTTGCTGGCTCAGAGAAGGCTGCTCTTCATGCTGTGGTGTATTTCCCCAGCAAGTGCAGGGAGCAGCCCTGGTCAGTCCCAAGGGGAGTCCTGGGCTGGTCCGAGGGAGGTGTCAGGGGACAGTTCTCTCCTACCTGCCTGCGCTGCTTCCCAGTGATCTAGCGCCACCTGGAAGGCCTGAGCCACAGTCCGAGTCACAGCTTGGGCCTATATGCAAGAGAAACAAGGGGATCAATAATGAGGCAGCCTGCCTGCACCCCTCCTGCACTAGCACTCCCTCCCGCCAGAACCTCCTGCTCACCCAGAACCTCTACAAGTGCCCCATGTGCCCCAGGGCCAGCACCCCTTAACCTGCCAGTGTCCCTTGCCCACAAAGCCCCAGCATCCTTGCCCCCACCTCCCCCATGCCCCTTGGCCACAAACCCATCATCTTTTCCTTCAGCACCCCTACCACCCACAACGTCCAGCACGCCCAGAGCTGAAAGGGAGGAGAAAGAAAGTAAGGTAGAGTCCTCCAGGGAGGGGGTGTGTCAGAGCCTACACAGAGTGCCTGTTCCCCAGGGAGGAGTGATCAGGTCTGCAGGGCACTGGGGAAAGGCACAAGCATAGTGAAGTGTCAGGAACAGAACAGAGTCCTGGGATCACTAGGCTGTGGGGATGGGGATCAGGGTAATATTGCATTCATTGCTTTCATAAATTCACAGGGCACTGGCCAGTCCAGAAGGGACTAGCCAGTTTCCTGGGGTGGGGGGCAGCAATAGACGGTGCTGTAGTCGGTGGGCCTATGGGGGAAAACCAGTCCCACACCCCAACTCCCTCCTCCCAGGAACTTCTTCTCTCTCGCCCACTCCCTCTCCAGCTGAGAAGCACCAGGGGCTGGAGGGCTCATAACTACATGAGCAACAGGGGCTGGCAGTTGAAGGCCTAGCCAATAGAAGGTGCAGGTCAGCTGGGAACAGCAGACTCTTTAGGTGGGAAGGGGGAAGGCTGAGGGGCTGGGATGAAGTGGGAATTTTCTGTAATATTTTTATGGAGCCTGTGTGTGCCTCAGTTTCCCCCTGTACTTTGCTTTGCTACCCAGTGGGTTACAAAGGGTTAACACTGCTCTTTTGGCAGAGTAGGAGACATGAGGTGTGTGTGTGTGTGTGTGTGTGTGTGTGTGTGTCACACCCTACACATACTATAATAGTCTTTGTGCAAAATATGTCTTGTGAGGTATCATTTAAAAACTAGTAACAGATTGATCATCAATATTCTTGTGGAGTGTATGTTCGGAATCTGTATTAAGAGTTATGAACATGAGCTGAAATTATAACTACAATGTGTTTACCAGACAAGTCTGGACGGGGGTAAACTGTTTTCTCAAAGACACAGGACAAGCTGACGCCTCTAGCCAGCTGTCATCAAAGGTGATTGGCAATCACTGGTCAAGTGGCCATTCTTTGGCAACAAAGGGGGGCAGGAACAGATCAGTCTGCATTTTAGCAAACAACAACTTGGAACCTCTTTCACCTTGAGCCTCCATGTCTCTGTCCTCACAGCTGGAATGAGCTTTATTTAGGGGTTACCCTCGGGAAAATGCATTTCAAAGGGTAACTATAAAAGTGAGGGACACAAACACCCCAGGTTCATTCTCTCTCACCTAAGATGACAAAGGAAGCAGCCCTTTGACTTTGGGAGGAGATCCTGAGCTGAGAATTTGGTCAGCCCTGTTGCTGGGAACATGTGGTAAGGATTTTACCTTGAACCATGTCTAGCTTATAAAGTTTTAGCTACTAGAAAGCATTTTATCTTTTGAAGGGTTAATGTCTAGCTATTCCACCTGGAAGCAGGCGGGGCACACCCTGACTGTCTCCTAGGAGCAATGCACACATTGCTCTATCCAAGGACAAGGGCTAGATATGAACCCTGAGAACTTGATTGTTTGGACAGCAACTGTGGGAGGTTTTTTTAGCCTGGGCTCAAGGCCTGAGAACCAGGATTGTAGTAGATAGAGGATGGTAACTAAGCATATGAATCAACGTCATACATTCCTTTGTGTAGCAGTGTGTAATGCTTAGGGGGAGAAATATAATAAAAGGAGAAGGTGGAAGGCAGGGGGGGCAGAACAGCCCATCTCCGCTGACCAGCCTGCTTGCTTGCAAAAAGCTGTGTTCTGTCTCATCACTGAACCGCAACAATCTTTATTTTTCTTGTAACCATTTCTGACTTTAATCCTTCATACTTGTACTCACTTAAAACCTCTCTCTTTGCAGTTAAACAACCTTGTTTCAGTTTTAATCTAAATTAATCCACTGCTGTGTTTAAACTGAACTGTTTGGTAACTCTGGTTATAGTAGTGAATTGTTAAATACTGTCCCTTTACAGGGGCAATGGACCTTTAATATCTGAACTGCCAGGAGAGGGCTGGACAGTGCAGAACACACATTTTTGGGAAAATCTGGGACCGGGAGTGTTTTGGGATAACCCTGCAAGTAGTAACCACGGCTGGTGGAAGCCAGCATGTGACTGGAGTGTTGCTGACAGGCTGCTGGGATCAGAAATGCTGGACCAGGGCTGCACCTATACACAGACACCCAAGGTGTGACCTGCATGCCGGCAGGCTGTTTGTGAGTGGCTCCGATTGGAAGCTACAAGAGTAAAGCATTGCAAGGCACGCAATGTTGTGGGGCGGATGGTGACAACCCCTCACTGGTCTAAATTGCACCCAGGAAAGTGACAATCACCTCACTGTCCAGGGTGCAATGACTGGGTCATTAAGAAAATAGCTGGAACCTGCTAAAATTCCCCATATCAACAGAGAATTGAAAAAAAGACAATGGGACACCCCACTGCCCAGAACATTCCCACCCAGCAAAGCTCCAGAGGAAGGAGATTTCCCATGCCCAGCTCTCGGCAGGGAAGCCAAGCCAACACCCCAGATCAAGAACAAAGGGAAAGGTGTCAGGGTTAAATGCTACCCTCCACATAGACCCCCGACCTCTCACCTGGGACTGAGAAAGGAGAGAGAGAGAGAGCCTGAAATGGAGTCCATAGCAGCTTGGCTGGCTGATTGCACTGGCTTGGCCAACTGGACTATGGCTTAATCTTTGTTTCTCTGTGCTAACTTCAGGACTTCTTGATGCTGTGTCCAGGTGACTAATAAACCCTGCTCTGTTTGGAAAACACTGCCTGGTGTCACTGCAAAGCCTAGCCGGGGTGTATCAGTCCCTGAGATGTGGGCAAATCTCTGAGTAGGAGTCTATCTCAGCTGGACTTGCTGGACAGAGCTCAATGCATGAAGCAGGAGTGCTGGAGCCCAGGGGCTCAGTCTTGGAGGTGGTGAGGATGCAGTGCCAACCCTGAAAGACAAGTGGGACTCCTTGGGGATGTGTCACACTAAAGGGGTTCCTCCAAGAGACTCTTTAAAAGTGGGGGAATAGCACAGGTCCTGTGGATCTGTGACAGGTGATGGGAAGAATGCTGTTCTTTCTGGGAGAGGGACATCGGGCAGCAGAGTTGAGATGGCACCCTCTGAAACATGGCATGGACAGATGGTTAGATCCTGGAGGTGCTGGGGAAGGAGGGACCTTCCCTCTCCTGGGCAGAGGGGACTTGCTGGACCCATCCTGGACCTCTTCTTGCTAAGGGCAGGTGCTTACGATCTTCTTCTTGGGTGAGAGGAAGGCATGGCACTCCAGTGCCCCACTCTGCTGGCTTTGCGCCACGTAGGCAAACACCTTGTTCTGCAGCTTGTCTGTGGTACAGTAGGAAATCCTGCAAGAAGGGATAGCCATTCAGGAGGACGGTGCTAGCTCCAAGTGACTGGGCAGGTTTGGTAGCAGCCAGAGGCCCAGGGTTCAGCCTGGACCTGAGGGCTTGGGCAGCACTGAGCTGGCTAAGCAGATATGTTGCTGGTGGGTCTTACACAGGGGACGCCCATGGGAGATGAGTCAGGAGGGGTAACAGCATGCAACACCCATGGCAAGCAGGGAGGGGATATGCTGCTCCCTTTTACCAGCCCCATGCTGGCCCTGGCAGCCCAGCACAGCAACACTCAACAGGCTCCCTGGGTGCGAGCAGTGGGGTTGACGCAGTCGTTGGGGGCTGTAGTTTGGTGCTGGCCCACCATGTTTCCTGCCCTGAGTGACCAGATAGCCTGACCTACCAGCATGGGGGATAAAGGCTGCCCGAGATCCTGGAGGATTACAAACTGTTCTCTGCCTGCCTCCTCCGGCTGCACCCTGCTCTACACCATGAATTTAAGCCCAGAACCAAGACCGTGAACTTGACCGCATGTTCTATGGGCAGCCAGCGTCAGGAGCGGTGCACAGGTGTGATGTGATTGCAGGAACCCATGTTGCTGGGGAGATGTGCTGCAGAAGGCTGAGCTAGCTGGAGTTCCCTAAGGTCTGAAGGCTCCTGCTCCAGGTGTATTGCATTCTGTAATGCAGATGGCGGGGAATGAAGCATGTATAACTGAGGCACGTCATCATCTACCAGGATGGTGCAGGGTCTTCTAGCCATGGAGATGGTATACAGCGTTACAGCGACTGCTGAGCGAGAGCTCAGCATCTGTGAAGAATCCAGGAGTCTCCTAGACTACAGATTGAACTGAACTGACCAACTGTGGGTATGAACCTGCCACCAGTAGAGACTGCATTGGGGCTGTGAACTCCTTACAGTACTTTCCTCTGACACCAGCATCACCTTTGTCTTGCTCAGGATAGTCTGCCATCCATCCACAGCAGATCATCATCAGTGACACTAAAACAGTTCCCATCCTATATCCTGGCCTGAATCCAGCTTGTGCCAAGTCCAGGATATTAGCTAAAGATAGAGGAAGAGCAGCTGGCTCAAGCTGAACCCACGCAAGACTGAAGTGATGGTGGGTGGAATGGGGAACACTTTGAAGAGCTGTCCAAGACGTTGTCTTGACAGCCCCTACTCTAAGATGCATCTAGGTTCAGGGTCCTGCTGGACTCCTCACTGAGCTGGACAACCAGGTAGCCTCCTTTCACCTCCAGCTTGCTAGGGAACCTCATCCTTCTGCCAGAAGAGGACCTGGCCACAGTGATCCACGCATTGATCACCACCAGGCTGGATAACTGCAATTCACTTTGTCTGAAGCTGAATGTGACGATGATGCACAGGCTCCAGTCAGTGCATGGCTGGCTGCCTTCTCCATGGCCCAGGCCACTTACGTTATGTCTACACAGCCCATGGCAGTGCCCTCTAGCCGGGGCTGACAGATCTGGCCTAGTGGGGCTCATGCCAGTGCTCTAAAAATAGCTGAGTAGGTAGCACTTTGCGGCTCAGACTCTGAAGGCTAAGGAGGAGGGTGAGCTTCAGAGCCCAAGTTCCAGCCTGAGCCGCAACTTCAAAGTGCTGCAATTCTAGCTATTCTTAGAGCACTAGCGCGAGCCCCAGCTAACACAAGTGTGTCGACCCAGGCTGGGTGCTCGCTGCTGCAGGTTGTGTAGACATACCCTATGAGCATATCAGGCCTGTGCTCAAGTCCCAGCACTGTCTTCCATAGGAACAAATGACATAGGACTGCAAGGGACCTCTGGGGTCACCAAGTCCCCTGCTATCAGATAACTCCAGTTCATAAATTTATCAAGCTCTGTCAAAACTAGTCAGGTTATTTGCCTTCACTCCTCCTATTGGAAGGCTCCCAGCCAGCTTCCGATGCCAGTTTAAGGCCTTCATCCTAATCTTCAGAGCAATTACTAGATTAAGCCCCAGCTACAAAGACTGAATTTAATCGCTGAACCCCTGTGACAGTGTTGGTGCTGTGGGATGGCACAGATCACACAGCCCAGGACAAAGCATGTGGGATCTGGAGACAAAGCGCAGAGGGGAGGAACCAGCTATGTAACAAACTTCCAGGGGAGACCAGGGGCATCCAGATTCAGCCTAGGAAACACTGCAAAACCTTCCTCTTGGAGGAGGCCTTTCCATCCTAAGAATGACACACACAAACTCCCCTACTTCTGCCCCCTCAACACACAGACTCCCTCCTTCTGCCCCCCACCCTGGACAGACAGACACTCCTGACACACCCACCCACCCAACCCCATGACACACACAGACTCCCTCTTCCACTTCCACAACACCCCCAACACAGATAACCCTCTTCCGCCCTGGCCAGCCCGACAGACACCCTGCCAACCCACAACCCACGCCATCCCTGCCTCCCAACACACAGACCTTTCTCCACTCTCCATGCCCCCCAACACAGGCTGCTGAAGCCTAGAACCTTCCACACCCTGCCCCTTCCCACGATGTGTGGGACATCCCCCCAACCCCTATCCCCACCAAAGCACGTGTGGCTTGGCATCTCTCTCTTATCAATGCACAGCACGTGGGGCCACCCACCTGCATCTGTCCCACTGCAGCCTGCCAGGGTGCACACAGTTCCATAAAGTCCCACACCACAGCCTAGTGTAAAGTCAGCTGAGCTTGGGGCTGGGACAGGGCACTAGAGTCACCAATGGGACAGGGCTGGAGGGCTGTTTGCTGACTAGGAAGGTGAAGGGAAGACATTCCCACTGACAAAGGGCACAGAGGACCACCTCCTGGCTGACAAAATCCTCCCGCCCCTCCTCCTGCCCCCTATTCCTAGTAGCCTAGTACCTTTTACTTTTCTGTTCCACTGCCCCTACACACACCTGTAAATGGAGACACACTCTATCATCTCCTTGGTCTCAGCGTCCTGCAGTGAGATGCCCCTCGGAGAGACAGTCAGAATCACCTTCTGGAATTTCTTGGCTCCCACGCGAGCCTGGAGGCGGGGAGAGGGGAAATGCATGGGGGGCACTTTAGTCACTGACCAAAACCCAGTGCGTGATTCTGGCTCCTGTCACTCTCCATTGGAATCAGCAGTCCAGACCCTCTGCAGCATCCCAGGCACTGGGATTTCAGCTAGCAAACGTCAGTACCACAGGAAGTGGGAAAGGCTGGGCTTGGGGCTCTGGCACTACCCTTGGAGCCAGGACTCCTGGGTTCTGTTCATGCCTCTGCCATACTGCATGACCCTGGGCAGATCCCTTCCCCTCTCTGCACTTCAAGCTCCCCATCTATGTAACAGGGTTTAAGTCACTGATCAAGCTTCCCATCTGGAAAGTGCTTTGAGATTCTCAGAAAAGGAGCTAGAGGCAGGCAGAGAGGGGGGCTCACTCTCTCCCTCCCCTGCACGCAAGTGGAACTGAGAGTCTCCCTCCCCAGAAAGCAAGGCCCCTGCTGGGCCCCCTCCTCTGCGTGGACAGGGGCCAGTTGCCATCTGATGCTCTGGAGGTTTGACTCAGAGGGCAGGACACATGGGCTGTGAGACCATGAGCATGTTGGAAACAGAAGGTGCAGCGCTGAGAGCAGCATAAGGCCTGGGAAACAATCACTTAGTCCAGTTCCCCCTACTTCTGTGGGGCTGAGTCCCTAAATACTGACTTTCTTCAACCCCCCTCACCAGGCAGGCAGACACACTGAAGTCCAGCACTGGGGGGCATCTCTTACCATAGTAATGATCCGGCGGATGGCATTGGCTGCCATGTCTTCTCCTTTGGGTTTCTCCACCAGCGTCATGCCCAGGTACTTGAGTGTGAAGCCTATCCCCTCCAGCAGGGGCTCCTGCATGTCAGCCCAGTTCTCCGGGAGCTCTGCAGGGGCACAGATAGTGGGGTTAGTGTGAGTGATTACATGCACAAACAGCTGCCATGCTGGTACCTGATGCACTGTTCCTAGCTTGATTCTCTCCAGCAATTTGTTACTATTTGCAGCAGGTATCCTGCAGCAGAGTTAATGGATCTGTGTGCACTTTTCCTTCTGAAGATCCCCCTCTCAGTGCTGCTACCTGCACCAGGGGGTGCATTTAATTTCTCATCTTTTTGCTTTTAAATGGGAAAATAATCCATCTCATGATGCTCTAAGCTCCTTGTTCTGGAGGCATTTGCTTTGCCAGCAGAACTTGTAAGCTCCTTGACCCAACTGGTGCCTACATAGAGCCTGATCCTGTGAGATGCTGTGCTGAGTGCTCCCAGCTCCCATTGACTTTGCTGGGAGCGGTGGGTGCACTGCATCTTGCAGGAACATAAGAACGGCCATACTGGGTCAGACCAAAGGTCCATCTAGCCCAGTATCCTGTCTTCCCACAGTGGCCAATGCCAGGTACTTCAGAGGGAATGAACAGAACAGGTAATCATCAAGTGGTCCATCCCTCTGCCCATTCCCAAGGACTGGCCCTTAACTCAGTGGCCACAGGTGCACCATGCCCACAATAGTGTTCTCAATAGTGTTCTCCACTGCACTTGCTCAATGCATAATTTTTAAACAGTCACAGCTAGGTTAAATCAAAACCAGAGTCCCTGTTGTTGTTATCCAGAAATCATAAGTCTGCTGGGTTACCCTAACCCTAACTAGCTCAAGAGCTAAGCAGTCGGAGCAGGAGTTGGATGGGATGAAGGCTAGGCAGCACCATGGCTCGAGCAAAGATTTTGTTAGCCCTTCTCAAAGGTGAGAACTCAGGTACGTGGAAGAGAGGTGGTTTTTGGAGGGACTCGGAGGAGAAGAGGGGAAGGGGCATCCAGACCTAGGGTGCTGCATGGGGGAGAGATGGGACATAAGGGCACTAGTCTTTGTTGAAGTCCACATCCTGCTGCCTTTCGAGCTGCAACCATTTTTCCTGAAGACATAGAATGTTTGTTTAGAATGAGGAAGGTTCCCAATGGCCAGCCCCTGATTTTTCCTAGCACGTCCAGCTAGCTTCTTTGAGAAAGAAGTAACCACAGGGCTTTGCATTCTCATGGCAGGAGGCTATGGGGAATGGGTTACATAATTACACATGCTGCAGCTACAGTATGTGGGACACGTGGCTTAGAAATAGGGTATGAATACATTTGAATCTCCATTTGTGCCACTCCAGCTTCAGCTTGGCTCCCACAGGATCTAAGTAATCTTTGATAAATGGAAGTTCTCTATCTCTAAAGATGACAGACCTATTTATTGGTCAAAGTACTATCATATTTGATATATGGAAGGAACTTTTAATGTGAATGTCTCATTGATCTCTATTCTGTCCAGTAGCCAGTAATAGAAACAAATGGGTAGCTTAACAGGGAGAACTGAGGCTCTGAACCTGCTGTTTAAAATCCGTGGAAGATGGTTGTTAACAGCACCAGCTAGGTTAGTTAACAGGGAGGGGAACTATAGAAATGACAAGAAACAGGAAGCCAGGGCCTTACCCTTGAAAGGGTAATGGGAATGGATCACAGAGGATGGACCATTCAATATTGTAGTTGCCCTCTTCTCACACCCTCTGAAACATCTGGCACTGGCCACAGTCAGAAGATAAGGTACAGAGCTAGATGGATCACTGACCCAGTATGGCTGTTCTTATTGGTGAGTCAGCCTGGGGCTCCTAATAATATTGTGAACATCAGAGTGGCATGGATTTCCTCAGCACAGGGCAGGGTCTTCCCTCTCCTTGCAGATGAGCCTCTTTTCAGAACCATATTTCACCCCTTCCAGGAAGGCCCCAGTCCATGTGTCAGAGGCTCAGTTCAGTGCTGGAAATGGTTTGGACAAAGGCGTTTCCCACAGACAGTGTGAAAGCCCACATTCCAGATGCTTTTAAGCAGGTTATAATCAAGAGCCCAACCCCACTCTGTAATGATGAGGCTTTTTCCTGTAGCCATATTAAGAGAGCAGGAGTCATGAGCCAAGAAGCAGAGAGTCACATCCTCACATTCCATCTACATTACATTAAAACAATGTAATATTGGGCTGTTAAGAAGGCAATCCTGTCCTAATACTGCCCATCACCAGATAAAGAAACAGATCTTAAGATGGTTAAAGAAAACTTTGTTTAATAGCATTCTCTGTGGCAAGAAATCAATTGGTCAACAAGTTGCAGTTGTGAAAATCCTACTTTATTGTTTTGTCTTTATGGTCCCCATTTCTCTATTGTTTATCTATATGGTCTCTGTCTAGTTCTTTGATTGTTTGTCTGCTGCATAACTAACTTTTTAAGATGTAAATCAGCTAGGGTGGTGGGACATGATTGGCTAAAGAATTGTTTTACAATATGTTAGGATTGGCTAGAAAATTGTTTAGTAATATTTTAGTAAAATGATTGATTAAGGTACAGCTAAGCAAGACTCAAGTTTCACTGTATAAAAAGAGGTCCAAAAGGAAGTTCTTTGGAACCAACTCCAGGACATACCCCAAGATCAGAGTTGTCAGACCTCAATACCCTGTCAGTCACACTGTACAGAAGCTGGAGTCCCCAGATGACCTGATCCTAACTGGCCATCAAGAGAAGTTCACCTGCCTTATTGGGAGTGGTGAGCATGGTATGCTTAGTGTGTGCATTCTGTTTTGGTGATAGAGGTTAAGGATATTACTGTGTAAAGCTCTTTCACTGGTAAAAGACCCCATAAACCCGCCATAGATTATGCCTTGAGCCCTAGCAATTGGGTATGGATGGCCTGGACCCCTATGAACTGGGAAAAGGTGGGGGTGCCTAAATCAATCAGGTTATGCCTTGATCCCTAGGAACTAGGTAGAGGTGGGGTGTCCTAGAGTGTGCGGGTAACAAATTTAGGGTAGAGCTGGGTGCCTTATACCTTGAGCACACGGATGGGTAAAGGTGGGTGCCCGAGAGTGTGTGTAACAGAGAATTTTGTGTGGGTAAGAGCTCCTAATGCACTCAATAGGGACAGGCCCCAAAGAGATCCTTGCAGGGCTAGAAGGGTTCATTCCTCTCATTCTGAGCACTGGCAATTGAGCGCTTGTGGGCCTCTACTCTGCCAGCCCTCTTGTCAAGGTGTCTCTGGAGCCATGAGTGAGGAGATACAAGATGCAGCACCTTAAGGATGCTGATAAGACCCAGCTCTAGAGAGCTCTTGCCTAAACTGATTAAACAATTTAGCCAGGGCCTCGCAGACTGGGACCTGCCTGAGACTCAGCCCAGACAGCACTGAGGCATCACATGCAGGCTGGAGGGAGAGAGGAAGGAAGCAAGTGGCAGAAACGGCTCTTTTGGCCCCCTTGTGCTCCCTGCCATTCATTGCACAGGCTCCCAGCTCCGGAACTTGTTGGCTCCCCAGCTGCTTCTGGAGTCCAGGCAGCAGCCCGGCCAACAGCACTTTTTCTAACCGTGCTTAGCTAGAGGTGATTCATGCCCTCAGAAGGAAAAGTAATCCGTCCAGTTAACTAGACCAATGCAAACTTGAGCCTGGATCACAGCAGCACACTCTACATGGGGTAGCATTTGGAAATTCCAGCTAGTGCTGGATGCAGCACTCATGGCGGGCAGAATATTCCACCAGC
This sequence comes from Lepidochelys olivacea, assembly GCF_965140295.1. NCBI lineage: Eukaryota > Metazoa > Chordata > Testudines > Cheloniidae > Lepidochelys > Lepidochelys olivacea. Next base: position 477,391 of record NC_140413.1, read on the forward strand.
ACTCAGATCTATGCTGCTCCTAAATCACTGGGTTAGATTTGAGCCCCACTTGGTTTGAAGTTAGCAATAATCTTATTCATAGTCTCTCCTGGTGGATGAACAGGCTCCAAAACAGCTTGCTATTGAGGGTATTATAATCCAAGTGGATTAATTGCATAAGAAAGTTTATAATCTTCATTTTTTTCTGTAATATTTGTAATTGAATTAATTCTACATGTGCGTAGGGAGCACATGGTCAGGAGACTTGTGGAGATCTAAATAAACCAAAATATGCTCCTATTGCTTTAATCACTCTTGTCTGACAATCAGATTTTCTGCTATCATCTTGCAGAGTAACAGCAGTGTTAGTCTGTATTCGCAAAAAGAAAAGGAGTACTTGTGGCACCTTAGAGACTAACCAATTTATTTGAGCTTGAGCTTTCGTGAGCTACAGCTCACTTCATCGGATGCGTATCGTGGAAACTGCAGAAGACATTATATACACACAGAGACCATGGAACAATACCTCTTCCCACCCCACTCTCCTGCTGGTAATAGCTTATCTAAAGTGATCATCAAGTTGGGCCATTTCCAGCACAAATCCAGGTTTTCTCACCCTCCGCTGCCCCCCCCCCCACCACAAACTCACTCTCCTGCTGGTAATAGCCCATCCAAAGTGACCACTCTCTTCACAATGTGTATGATAATCAAGGTGGGCCATTTCCTGCACAAATCCAGGTTCTCTCACTCCCTCACCGCCCTCCAAAAACCATACACACAAACTCACTCTCCTGCTGGTAATAGCTTATCCAAAGTGACCACTCTCCCTACAATGTGCATGATAATCAAGATGGGCCATTTCCAGCACAAATCCCGCCCCCACAAACTCACTCTCCTGCCTGGATTTGTGCTGGAAATGGCCCAACTTGATGATCACTTTAGATAAGCTATTACCAGCAGGACAGTGGGGCGGGAGGAGGTATTGTTTCATGGTCTCTGTGTGTATATAATGCCTTCTGCAGTTTCCACGGTATGTATCCGCTGAAGTGAGCTGTAGCTCACGAAAGCTTATGCTCAAATAAATTGGTTAGTCTCTAAGGTGCCACAAGTCCTCCTGTTCTTTTTGCTATCATCTTGTAAATGATTTTCTGCATTACCGTAACACTCAGCAGCCCCAGCCAGAATTGGTGCCCATTGTGCCGAGTGCTGTACAAACACAATAAGAGTGTAATCACTGGTGGAGGCACTATCTTGATAGGAAAACGACCGGACGGTGAATATGGAACACAGCTGGCGACGGGTGAGACAGGGCCACATACATTAATGTACACCTTGGAGACCACACTAAGGCATTACTAGCCACGATCACAGCTTCCCATGGGCAAAAGTGCGATTAAAGCAACAGGAGCACATTTTTGTTTCTTGACCTACTTTTTGCCTTCCATGCACTTTTCATTCCCCCAAGATTTTGCTAAAACTTTCCAGGGTCATTCCGCTCTGGGCAAAGCCCAAACAAGCAACATTTCAGTGGAAAAAGTGCAATATGCAAAAGTCTAAGCATGAGAAGAGGGGCATATGAGTGGAAACTTATCAACTGGCGTCCAGGGTAATAGCTTTATATGGCATTGTTTGGACACAATCTGTACAGGGCCTACATGGCCCACAGCCCAAGGATCCAGGTCCCTGCCTCTCAGCAGGTACAACGGACAGAAGGCACATTAACAAGGAGACTGCTCTGAGTGCATGGCAGGCATGAATCAGTGGGAGAACAGCTTGCTTCTGTGCTCTGTACAATCTGGACAGTGTAAGCCTTCCCAGGGAACCCTCTCAGTCACTGTCTCCTGCAGCATCTTTCACTAGCTGAAGCAAGTGACCTTGATTCAAAAAGTAGGGCAAGAAACTGCTAGTTAGAAAGGGGAGGATTCAATTGTAAGTGAAAACTAAATAAATGGGGCCAGGCTAGCACCTCCCTTCCCCCCAGCTCCACATACATGGCTGGTCTGGCATTCCCCAGGTCAGGCTGGCTCAGTGACTATGTCCCACATTAAGATCCTTTTGCCCCTTCAGCTTTATGTGTGGTCCCCACCTGCGTGGTTATGGATCAGGGAAGCCCATCCCACTGGAGTATCAGGGTGCATGTGTGTGAGGTCTCCAGCCATCACTGTGGGGCTGGTCTCATGCTGGCTCAAGCCCCACTTGCTAGACTACTCTAGCTCTTCCCACTCTGCAGCTCTCCAGGCAGGGGAGGCTGCTGAGATTTCACAGCTTCCTGTATCTTAGCAACGTGCTCCTGCTACCACCAACTGTTCCACTTTCATCTGCACACAGGGGAGCTGGGGGTCTGGAAAAAAGTGAGTCTCCAAAGGCAGAACAGGGCCAGGAGCACAAAGTGCTTTCATCAGAGCATTCAGGCTCTGCACAATCTCCTCCTGAAGACAGTCTGGCCTGCCCACCCCACTATCCAGAAAGCATAGAGCCCCTTTCCCCCAGAAAAGGCACAGCCCAAGCCACTAAGAGCAAGGAAAGAACAGCTTAATCATTCAACACCCGAGCTCTGCTCTTCAGTGCCCCTTATCCATCAAAGCTACCTCCCTTCCAGCACCCCCATTGTTCCACTCAGCTCTCCCCACCCCGGGTGCCTTGCAGTCAACATCTCCTTCTTCCTTCTGACCAGCCAACAAGCAGCCTTAGTTTGCAAATGCAAATTTTGATTCCTCATTTCTACTGATAGGTTTCAGAGTAGCAGCCGTGTTAGTCTGTATTCGCAAAAAGAAAAGGAGTACTTGTGGCACCTTAGAGACTAACGATGAAGTGAGCTGTAGCTCACAAAAGCTTATGCTCAAATAAATTTGTTAGCCTATAAGGTGCCACAAGTCCTCCTGTTCTTTTTGCATTTCTACTGAGTTACCAATCCAGATCACTCTCCAGCAGCACTCCCCCGTTTGCTGTGTTTCCCCTGAACATCTCTCACACTGAGACGGGGACCTGATGCCAGACCTCACTCACATCAGTATGAAGCCACTGGGCATTCACAAGGGTGGAGAGACAGGTGATGGTGAGTACATGCTGAGCGGTTCAGTGTAGGTGAGGTACGAATGTTTGCTGTAATACTGCTTTCAGTTTGCACATCTGGGCCCTGTGCTCTAGCAGCCCCAGCTTAATGCTTTCAAGGCTTATTGTGTGAGACTTGCTTTCAGAGGGATAGCCGTGTTAGTCTGTATCAGCAGAAACAACAAGGAGTCCTTGTGGCACCTTAGAGACTAACAAATTTATTTGGGCATAAGCTTTCGTGGGCTAAAACCCACTTCATCAGATGCATGGAGTGAAAAATACAGTAAGCTGTATATTCTATTATATATATACATATACAACACACACACACAGCACATGAAAAAATGCGAGTTGCCTTACCAAGTGGGGGGTGAGTGTTAACAAGGCCAATTCAGTTAAGGTGGAAGTGGTCTGTTCTCAACAGTTGACAAGAAGGGGTGAATATCAAGAGAGGGAAAATTACTTTTGTAGTCTTAATGGGGCCAATGCAATTAAGGTGGACATCGGCTATTTCCAACAGTTGATAAGAAGGTGTGAGTATCAGCAGAGGGAAAATTACTTTTTATAGTGACCCATCCACTCCCAGTCTTTATTCAGGCCTAATTTGATGGTGTCCAGTTTGTAAATTAATTCCAGTTCTGCAGTTTCTCGTTAAGTCTGTTTTTGAAGTTTTTTTGTTGAACAATTAAGTCTGTTATTGAATGTCCAGAGAGACTGAAGTGCTCTCCTACTGGTTTTTGAATGTTACAATTCTTGATGTCTGATTTGTATCCATTTATTCTTTTGTGTAGAGACTACCTAGTTTGGCCAATGTACATGGCAAAGAGGCATTGCTGGCACATGATGGCTTATATCACATTGGTAGATGTGCAGGTGAACGAGCCCCTGATGATCTGGCTGATGTGGTTAGGTCCTATGATGGTGTCCCTTGAATAGATATGCGGACATAGCTGGCAACAAATTGCTTACTGTATTTTTCACTCCATGCATCTGATGAAGTGGGTTTTAGCCCATGAAAGCTTATGCCCAAATAAATTTGTCTCTAAGGGCTTGGCTACATTTGCGAGTTACAGCGCAATAAAGGAGCCCCGGGCGCACTAGCTCACTACCTGTCCACACTGGCAAGGCACACAGAGCGCTCTGACTCTGCGGTACAGGGCTGCTGGTACTCCACCTTGGCGAGTGGAATAAGATTTGCTGTGCCCCAGCTGGAGCGCCGCAGTGCCAGTGTGAACGAGATGTTGCATTACTGCACTCTGATCATCCTCTGGAAATGTCCCATAATCCCCTTAAGTCAAGTGGCCACTCTTGTCATTGTTTTTGAATCGCTGCAGAAATGCGGATATGCCCTTTGAAAGCTCCGTTTCTGACAGCCGGCTACTTATCTGCTCTGAGACAAAGCAAGCCATTAGTGTGGAATGCTGTGTGTGTGAGAGAGGGGCTGGGGGAAGGGGGGGGTCTGCTGCTGTCTGAACTTACAAGACAGCATGCTGACATGCTCTCAGCCCCCCAAAAACCCACTCTCTCCCTCCCCACATACACACAACACATTCCCTGTCACACTCCACTCCCCCCCCATTTGAAAAGCATGTTGCAGTCACTTGCATGCTGGGATAGCTGCCCATAATGCACCACTCCCAATGCCGTTGCAAGTGCCACAAATGTGGCCACTGAAGCTGTCAGTGTGGACAGACTGCAGCGCTTTCCCTACTGCGCTCTCCGAAGGCTGGTTTAACTCAAAGCGCTCTACATCTGCAAGTGTAGCCATGCCCTAAGGTACCACAAGGACTCCTCGTTGTTTTTATGTGGGAATTGTAACTTTCCAGCCATGTCCCTCTTCCCCACCCTTCCTATGCTGCAACAGGGCCAGTGTTGTGTTCCTGAATCTGCCTCAAACAATATCCCGAGAGGTGTAATTGTCCAAATTATCCCAATGGGATCTTGACTCTGAAGCCCAGTGTCATCATTCATTATTTTACTACTGATCACTTTAGCAGAAATAGCCAGTTAATGTGCTGATTCCTTGCTGTTGAAAGGGAGGGCAGTGAGGAGTTCAATCCCCTCCCTCTTTCCCTCCAGTTATGAAAGAACTGACTTTAAATTCAAAAGAAAGAGGAGTTGCCTCACTCCTGGGTGCCAAGAACTCAAGCCATCTTTCCCTAATCATCAGTCCCCTTTATGTATACAAAAATATACAGCATATTGAAAATGTGACCACTTTGTAAAACAAATTAATGTACTATGAAATGAGGCCCTCTGTACTGATTGTATTACTTACGCTTCATATCTAATACAATAGAAATCTCAATTTTTGAGTTTATTAATCCACATGTGCACTTTGAATCCTAAAACTGCAAGCTCCGTGGGATGGGGCCAGCTTTTGTCCAGCACCACCCAGGACAATGGAGCCCCATCCCAAATCGGGTCTTTGGGCACTAAACACAAAGACAGTACCGGCCACATATCCATATCCGTTAGTATAAAACCATCTTGGAGACAAGAGATTAATCCTTGGAGTCTGGGTTCTGAGATAGCACCATGTCCCCTCTCAGAGGCACTGAAGGAACATGACCCGATTCCCAGAGAGTCTGGGCAATTATTACTGGGCCCGATTAGAACCAGGTCACTGGGGTCTTTGAGTGATGGGCCTGCAGCATTTGGGGCAGTTCAACTGTGTTTGGAAAGATGCCCCCCTTTTATTCGCTGCCCCATGGTCTGAGTGCAGGGTCATCTCCGACTGCAGAGAGAAGCAGGGGTCCCAAACTGGTGTTCCAGGACCCAAGGGGACAGTGCTATGGACACTCCCAGCCCATGAGATTAGGGCTCAGACTCGCAGTGTCTCTGCAGTCTGGAGGCAGCCCTGCTTAGATCAGTGGTTTTCAAAGCTTTTTCTAGGGACCCAGTTGAAGAACATTGTTGATGCCTGCGACCCAACGCAGCTGTGGATGAGGGGTTTGTGGTGTGGGAAGGGCTCAGGGCTGGGGCAGAGGGTTGGGGTGAGGGCTGTGGGGTGGGGCCACAAATGAGGGGTTCAGGGTAGGGGAGGAGGCTCTGGGCTGGGGCAGGAGGTTGGGGTGTGGGAGAGGGTCAGGGCTCTGGGCTGGGGATGCAGGCTCTGGGCTGGGGCCAGGGATGAGGGGTTTGGGGTGCAGGAAGGGGTTCCAGGTTTTGGGGGGCTCAGGGCTGGGGCAGGGGATTGGAGCACACTGTTACCTCCGGCAGCTCCCCGTCAGCGGCGCAGCCGGGGTGCACAGCGGATTGCGCTGTGCCCTGGAAGCGGCCAGCAGCAGGTCTGGCTCCTAGGCAGAGGCTCTCGCCTGCAGGCACTGCCCCAGTTCCCATTGGCTTGAGCCAGTGCTCAGGGCAGGGGCAGCGCGCAGAGCCCTGTGAACCCCCTGCCTAGACGCCGGACCTGCTGCTGGCCACTTCTGGGGCACAGCGCCGTGTCGGAAAAGGTAGGCACTAGCCTGCCTTAGCTGGGCAGCATTGCCAACAGGACTTTTAACGTCCCGGTCAGCAGTGTTGACCAGAGCAAGGCGACCCAGCACTTTACATGCCGGGACCCAGTAGTAGGTCACGACTCATGGTTTGTAAAACCCGGGCTTAGATCATGAGGTGCCCGGAGACATAGGGGTAGGGGGCACAGACACTCACTCCCCCAGCAATTTCATGGCTCCTCCTGCTCCTGGGGCCCCTGGCACTCATTGCCCCCCACTTGGGCTGGAGGACGAAAAGGGCCCCACCTGCCAACTCACCCCCACCACGGCCCCCCTCAACTGTGCCTGCTGCTTCCATTCGCCCTCTAATCCCCGCCATTCCACCCTTAGTGCCCCCACCCAAACTGAAAGAAAAAGAGCCCCACCAGCCAGATTCACCTACAGATCTAAGTCCATGCTGTCACTGCCCCCCACGGCAAATACCCCCGCGGACCTCCACCCCGCCCCTGCCGTCAACGGACGCCTCAATACCCCCATCCTGCCCCTCAATACTCCCACAGGCCCCAACCCCACCCTCAGTACCCCCACAACCCCTTTCAGTACCCTACAACACCCTCACCCACAGTACTCCCACAGCCCCCTCAGCATCCCCACCCTGAAATACCCCCGCGGCCCTCCACCCCGCCCCCGCGGTCAACACCCCCACGGCCCCCCCCCCAGCATCCCCACCCTGAAATACCCCCGTGGCCCTCCACCCCGCCCCCGCCGTCAATACCCCCACGGCCCCCCTCAGCATCCCCACCCTGAAATACCCCCGTGGCCCTCCACCCCGCCCCTGCTGTCAATACCCCCACGGCCCCCCTCAGCATCTCCACCCTGAAATACCCCCATGGCCCTCCACCCCGTCCCCGCCGTCAATACCCCCACGGCCCCCCTCAGCATCCCCACCCTGAAATAACCCCGCGGCCCCCCCCTCAGCATCCCCACCCTGAAATACCCCCGTGGCCCTCCACCCCGCCGTCAATACCCCCACGGCCCCCGTCAGCATCCCCACCCTGAAATACCCCCGTGGCCCTCCACCCCGCCGTCAATACCCCCACGGCCCCCCTCAGCACCCCCACCCTGAAATACCCCCGTGGCCCTCCACCCCGCCCCCGCCAATACCCCCACGGCCCCCCTCAGCACCCCCACCCTGAAATAACCCCGCGGCCCCCCCCTCAGCATCCCCACCCTGAAATACCCCCGTGGCCCTCCACCCCGCCCCCGCCGTCAACACCCCCACGGCCCCCCTCAGCACCCCCACCCTGAAATACCCCCGTGGCCCTCCATCCTGCCCCCGCCGTCAATACCCCCACGGCCCCCCTCAGCATCCCCACCCTGAAATACCCCCGTGGCCCTCCACCCCGCCCCTGCTGTCAATACCCCCACGGCCCCCCTCAGCATCCCCACCCTGAAATACCCCCGTGGCCCTCCACCCCGCCCCTGCTGTCAATACCCCCACGGCCCCCCTCAGCATCTCCACCCTGAAATACCCCCGTGGCCCTCCACCCCGTCCCCGCCGTCAATACCCCCACGGCCCCCCTCAGCATCCCCACCCTGAAATAACCCCGCGGCCCCCCCCTCAGCATCCCTACCCTGAAATACCCCCGTGGCCCTCCACCCCGCCGTCAATACCCCCACGGCCCCCCTCAGCACCCCCACCCTGAAATACCCCCGTGGCCCTCCACCCCGCCCCTGCTGTCAATACCCCCACAGCCCCCCTCAGCATCCCCACCCTGAAATAACCCCGCGGCCCCCCCCTCAGCATCCCCACCCTGAAATACCCCCGTGGCCCTCCACCCCGCCGTCAATACCCCCACGGCCCCCCTCAGCATCCCCACCCTGAAATAACCCCATGGCCCTCCATCCTGCCCCCGCCGTCAACACCCCCACGGCCCCCCCCTCAGCATCCCCACCCTGAAATACCCCCACGGCCCTCCACCCCGCCCCCGCCGTCAATACCCCCACGGCCCCCCTCAGCACCCCCACCCTGAAATAACCCCGCGGCCCCCCCCTCAGCACCCCCACCCTGAAATACCCCCGCGGCCCCCCCCTCAGCACCCCCACCCTGAAATAACCCCGCGGCCCCCCCCTCAGCATCCCCACCCTGAAATACCCCCGTGGCCCTCCACCCCGCCCCCGCCGTCAACACCCCCACGGCCCCCCTCAGCACCCCCACCCTGAAATACCCCCGTGGCCCTCCACCCCGCCCCCGCCGTCAACACCCCCACGGCCCCCCTCAGCATCCCCACCCTGAAATACCCCCGTGGCCCTCCACCCCGACCCCGCCGTCAACACCCCCACGGCCCCCCTCAGCATCCCCACCCTGAAATACCCCCGTGGCCCTCCACCCCGACCCCGCCGTCAACACCCCCACGGCCCCCCTCAGCATCCCCACCCTGAAATACCCCCGTGGCCCCCCCCTCAGCACCCCCACCCTGAAATACCCCCGTGGCCCTCCACCCCGACCCCGCCGTCAATACCCCCACGGCCCCCCTCAGCATCCCCACCCTGAAATAACCCCGTGGCCCCCCCCTCAGCACCCCCACCCTGAAATACCCCCGTGGCCCCCCCCTCAGCATCCCCACTCTGAAATACCCCCGTGGCCCTCCACCCCGCCCCCGCCGTCAATACCCCCCACTCCCCTCAACACCCCCCTGCCCTCACCTCCGTGCCCCCCATTCACCCCCACATCACCCCCAGCACCCCCACTTGCCCCCTCGGCACCCCTCCCCCCCAGTGCCCCCGCAGCCCCCCGGGCCGCTCCCGCCAGCGCCCCGCGCTTACTGCGGTGCCAGCAGAGCCCCAGGCCGTGGCGGGCGAGCCGGGGGCTCCGCAGCACGGCCCGGCCCGCCGCCCGCAGCGCCTCCATCGCCGCGCTCTGCCGGGCCGCCCCGGGTGGGGGAGGGGAGGCGAGGCGAGGCCAGCGCGCGCTCCCGCCCGGGCCCCCGGGGCCCGCTGCGTCGCTCGAGCGCGCGCCCGGCTTTGGGGGCGGGGCTTGCTGCGCGGGGTCAGGCTGCCGGAGTGGGCGTGGCTCGTGGGGAAGGGCGCGGCTAAAGGTTGATGGAGGCGGGGTCTGCGGAATGGGCGGAGTTTGTGGGTGAGGGCCGTTGCAGGCGAGGGCGGAGTCTCTCCACCGAACCCTTCCGTCGCCCAGAGGCGCGGCCTGGCTGGGCGCATGCGCGGCGCGGGGCGCTCCCGGTGACGCAGGCTGCTGGGGTGCTGGGTGTGCGCGTGCGCGTGCCGCCGGTTGCTGTGGTGTTCGGCAGGCGGTTACCGGGGCAACGCGCGGAGGCGGGAGACGCGGAGCCCGAGTGGCCCCGGGATGCAGCTACGGCACGTACGGACGCTGCTTACCCCCCAGGTCAGCCCCCGACTCGCGGGCGCGTGAGGGGCGAGGCGGGTCCGTGGCGGGCGGGCGGAGGGCGGCCTGGAGCCTGGGAATCCTTCACGCTCGGCCCAAGGGGCTGCGGAACTCCCTGCCGCAGGACGTGAGGGAGGCCCAGAGCCCGGCAGCCGTCAGAGAGGGGTCCGCCCAGAAACATGGGGGCAAATGCCGACGCCCACACCAGGGCTCGGGCTGCGTTGCGGGCCCTCCAACGTGTGGTCGTGCGCATCGGAAAACGTAATCCCCAGGGAACATACCGAGTGGTGGGCTCTGAATTAGCTGTTACCCCTCCAGAGGAGAGGTCTTGGAGTCAGTGGCGACTAGCCATGCTGGGCGGGGATGGGGACCCGCGCCTCTGTTTGCCAGATGCTGGGAATGGGTCACTGGACGGTCTGTTCACTCCCTCTGGGGCACCTGGCCCTGGCCCCTGTCGGCAGACAGGACACTGGGCTGGACGGGCCTTTGTTCTGACCCCGTCTGGCCGCTCTTATGTTCTAATGGACCTTGCTCCAGTCCAGACTGGCAATGGCGATGTTTTCTTCCAGGATGGTGCTGCAAAGGTCACCTGCATGGCTTGGTCCTACAACAATGCCAAGTTTGCTGTCTGCACTGTAGACAGGGTTGTGCTTCTGTATGATGAACATGGAGAGAGAAGGGACAAATTTTCCACCAAGCCTGCTGATGCAAAGGTAAAGAGATTGTTTGTTTGCTTCTGTGTAACTGGGCATCCGACACTCTTGATCTGTGACACACTGATACTTTACATGCTGCTATGCAGGGCAGTTTTTGGCAGTAGCAGAGCAACTTGTAAGTTGCTCCATACTTTTCAGAAGGCTCATAACAGCTTGAAATGCTACACCACATTCTGCATAGCCCCAAAGCACAGCCTTAAATGTTGCTCCCATCAGAGTACAACTACAGGCCCAGACTGTTCCTATGCTGTTGTAAAGGGGACAGGGGAGGGAATGCTCAAGCAATATTCTGTATAATTATACCATCCCTACTTCCTCGACGTCAGCTGAACTCTTCGTTGAAGCAGAGGCCAAAGTTCTGTCTTGTCAAAACTTTTCAGAAAGTATGACACAGAGTTAAACCTTAGAGAGACTACTGTACGCTTTCTTCATAAAACAAGCAATGCACACACAACACATTTTATATAGTATAAAGTACTGTAAATAGTTTTTGGAATACTAGGAATAACTTTTCAAAAAGCTATTAATAAATCTACTGATTTTCCTTATACAGATGTTTCCCCTTTTGTTTTTGTTACCTTATATTTGAATGTTTGCATCAACAATTTTTTTTATATTTTAGCACACACATCAAAACACATTCCCTTTTGAACTCTCAGAGATGATTTTTCAGTCTTTATAATATGATCATAGTGTGTACTGTGTATCACTTGGACTTTTCAGAGCTTGAGAAATGGCAGCTTTTCAGTCCTTTTAAATGCTTCACAACCGTGTCAGCAAACAAACAGCCTGGAGATATCTACAGGTAGCTTGCATTTCAGCATAGCTGACTGGTCCTCTTGGTGGCTGGTGAAACAGAGGTCTGTAGCCTGTACCCAAAATGATACAGGGGTTGGATCAGAATATAAAACATCAATTTCATAAGAACATAAGAATGGCCATACTGGGTCAGACCAATGGTCCATCTAGCCCAGTAACTTCTCTTCTGACAGTGACCAGTGCTAGATGATTCAGAGGGAATGAACAGAATAGGGAAATTATCAAGCAATCCATCCCCTGTCATCCAGTCCAAGCTTCTGGCAGTCAAAAGTTTAGGGACACCCCGAGGATGGGGTTGCGTCTCTGACCATCTTCATAGAATCATAGAATCGTAGGACTGGAAGGGACTTCAAGAGGTCATCTAGTCCAGTCCCCTGCACTCACGGCACAACTAAATATTTTCTAAACCATCCCTGACAAGTGTTTGTCTAACCTGCTCTTATGCCCTATTTATGATCTATTTAAATAAATAGTATTCTATTATTGTTTAACAGTGCAATTAAAACTGCAATTAATCGTGATTTCTTTTTTTAATCTCACGATTAATCATGATTAATTTTTTTAATCGTTTGACAGCCCTAAAATAAAGTTAAAACCCTACTGGTGCCAAATTAACAAACTATATCAGATTCAAGCAAAGTTTCTCACCATGTGTTTTCAGCAGTCTTACTGACCAAACCCTGTAGGTCAGAACTCCTTCCCGCAGAATCCAGTGAAGGCTTCCTTTGTTGCTTCAGGTGTAGAGAATGCAATGGGAAAGGGAAGAGAGAAGGGTATACTGGGGTGTTCTCCCTTCCTTTTTATAGTCTCAGTCCTTCCATTTGTAAAACATTTCCAGCTGGATACCAAGGAGTCCAGGAGAGCTGGCTGTATTTCAAGGAACCCCTGTTGAGGTTACAGGGACAAACCATCCCGATGAGTCGAAAGAATAGTAAATATGGCAGGCGACCAGCTTGGCTTAATGGTGAAATCCTAGCGGATCTTAAACATAAAAAAGAAGCTTACAGGAAGTGGAAGGTTGGACATATGACCAGGGAAGAGTATAAAAATATTGCTCGGGCATGTAGGAATGAAATCAGGAGGGCCAAATCGCACCTGGAGCTGCAGCTAGCCAGAGATGTCAAGAGTAACAAGAAGGGTTTCTTCAGGTATGTTGGCAACAAGAAGAAAGCCAAGGAATGTGTGGGCCCCTTACTGAATGAGGGAGGCAACCTAGTGACAGAGGATGTGGAAAAAGCTAATGTACTCAATGCTTTTTTTGCCTCTGTTTTCACTAACAAGGTCAGCTCCCAGACTGCTGCGCTGGGCATCACAAAATGGGGAAGAGATGGCCAGGCCTCTGTGGAGATAGAGGCGGTTAGGGACTATTTAGAAAAGCTGGACGTGCACAAGTCCATGGGGCCGGACGAGTTGCATCCGAGAGTGCTGAAGGAATTGGCGGCTGTGATTGCAGAGCCACTGGCCATTATCTTTGAAAACTCGTGGCGAACCGGGGAAGTCCCGGATGACTGGAAAAAGGCTAATGTAGTGCCAATCTTTAAAAAAGGGAAGAAGGAAGATCCTGGGAACTACAGGCCAGTCAGCCTCACCTCAGTCCCTGGAAAAATCATGGAGCAGGTCCTCAAAGAATCAATCCTGAAGCACTTGCATGAGAGGAAAGTGATCAGGAACAGCCAGCATGGATTCACCAAGGGAAGGTCATGCCTGACTAATCTAATCGCCTTTTATGATGAGATTACTGGTTCTGTGGATGAAGGGAAAGCAGTGGATGTATTGTTTCTTGACTTTAGCAAAGCTTTTGACACGGTCTCCCATAGTATTCTTGTCAGCAAGTTAAGGAAGTATGGGCTGGATGAATGCACTATAAGGTGGGTAGAAAGCTGGCTAGATTGTCGGGCTCAACGGGTAGTGATCAATGGCTCCATGTCTAGTTGGCAGCCGGTATCAAGTGGAGTGCCCCAAGGGTCGGTCCTGGGGCCGGTTTTATTCAATATCTTCATAAATGATCTGGAGGATGGTGTGGATTGCACTCTCAGCAAATTTGCGGATGATACTAAACTGGGAGGAGTGGTAGATACGCTGGAGGGGAGGGATAGGATACAGAAGGACCTAGACCAATTGGAAGATTGGGCCAAAAGGAATCTGATGAGGTTCAATAAGGATAAGTGCAGGGTCCTGCATTTAGGACGGAAGAACCCAATGCACAGCTACAGACTAGGGACCGAATGGCTAGGCAGCAGTTCTGCGGAAAAGGACCTAGGGGTGACAGTGGACGAGAAGCTGGATATGAGTCAGCAGTGTGCCCTTGTTGCCAAGAAGGCCAATGGCATTTTGGGATGTATAAGTAGGGGCATAGCGAGCAGATCGAGGGACGTGATCGTTCCCCTCTATTCGACATTGGTGAGGCCTCATCTGGAGTACTGTGTCCAGTTTTGGGCCCCACACTTCAAGAAGGATGTGGATAAATTGGAGAGAGTCCAGCGAAGGGCAACAAAAATGATTAGGGGACTGGAACACATGAGTTATGAGGAGAGGCTGAGGGAGCTGGGATTGTTTAGCCTGCAGACGAGAAGAATGAGGGGGGATTTGATAGCTGCTTTCAACTACCTGAAAGGGGGTTCCAAAGAGGATGGCTCTAGACTGTTCTCAATGGTAGCAGATGACAGAACGAGGAGTAATGGTCTCAAGTTGCAGTGGGGGAGGTTTAGATTGGATATTAGGAAAAACTTTTTCACTAAGAGGGTGGTGAAACACTGGAATGCGTTACCTAGGGAGGTGGTAGAATCTCCTTCCTTAGAGGTTTTTAAGGTCAGGCTTGACAAAGCCCTGGCTGGGATGATTTAACTGGGAATTGGTCCTGCTTTGAGCAGGGGGTTGGACTAGATGACCTTCTGGGGTCCCTTCCAACGCTGATATTCTATGATTCTATGAAAAAGTCTATGCGGAAGTACATTCCCTGCGGCTTTTTCTCATCTATTTGAGCTTCCTGTGTTTCCCCTTCCTGCTTGATGACTCTGTTTACTGCAAATTAAACAGAGCACACATTCCTTTGTTTAGGACAGACCTATTTGCCAACTTCTGCTTGGGGAGAGCTGTGATTTGGAACATGTTAATAACATCATACTGGAAAATCTTATAACTTCACATAAAATGTTGCCACGCATATTTTGCCAGGACAGTAATGACCAGCAAATTATGAGTTTTCAAATGATCCTTCACAAGGCATACTTTGGACAAAGATGATTACAATAGTGTTTAGGGCTTGGACCCAAGGATACATTCTGGTATGACTGTTCTTATATCCAGTGTATGTGCCATCCACCTACCTGTGAGTGTGTATACCTGTGTGTGTGTTTAAGGGCTGCCACTGTGAGAGTGCATGCTTTTGTTTGTGGTCTGGCAGTGGGGTTTGGCCATGTGCAGTCGTGGGAGTAAGCTTGTGCTTCTGTGTGCATGAACACAGCAATAGGGAGCCATATCTCTAATTGCCTAGCATGCATCCAGTTAACAACTTATACAGAGGGAGAAATCAGACTGAGCTAGCAGGTTACCTAATCCTTCAGCTGGCTCTGCTTTGCTGGGGTATCTCACTCACACTGACCCACCCTCATTCCATAGATCCCAAGGCCAGAAGGGACCATTGTGATCATATAGTCTGACCTACTATATGACACAGGCTATAGAACTAATTCCTAGGATGTAGCTTTTAGAAAAACATCCAATCTTGATTGGAAAATTGTCGGTGATGGAGAATCCCCCATGGCCCTTGGTAAGTTCCAGTGGTTAGTTACTCTCATTAACCTCCCTGCTAGATATTGTATATAGCAGCAATAACCCACAGCCAGGTGCCTGGCAACACTAGATTAGTGTAGTCCATAACTGCAGGAAGCTCACACCAGGGAGGTGGGATGGGAATGGGATCAGCTTGTACATTGTATGGGTCTTTGCGCTACTGAATAGGTTGACCTGTGGCCCTTACTCTGGGTCTGTCTTGAAGTTCTTTTGGGACATGTTTTATTAACCTCACCCTCAGTCCCTGCTTCTTCCCTTCTCTCCCCAGTATGGCAGGAAGAGCTACATGGTGAAAGGCATGGCGTTCTCTCCTGACTCCACCAAAATCGCCATTGGACAAACAGACAACATCATTTATGTCTACAAGATCGGAGAGGAATGGTGAGGGCCTTGGTATATCATCCCTCTGTGTATGGTGCCATCCCTGTGGTGCCATGCACCTGCGTGTGCGGTGCCTCCTTTCTTCCAGTACCGCAGGCTGCTTTGGAAATGCACAATGTGTTCTTCACGCCTAGGGTTTTTGCCCCGGTATTCAGCCAGATCTCATTCGACACTAGCCCTCACCTCCCCTTCAAATCATACCTTACCCAACCCTGAACTGCGGTCCCCCATTACTCTGGTTACATTGAGTGGTTTTGTTGAACAGCATAAAGGTTCTTCAGGTACTACCTGTCAGATCCCTTCTGCAGGTGTGTGCCAGCCAGAGGTCTGGAGGAGCAGGCTATAGGGCCTATGCACACCCTGCCTACTTCTTTGTGCCCTCTGACTTTTGCCGGGTCCTTATAAGGAGTACAGACATGACTGCTTCTCAATTCCTTCTGGGGACAGTTGGGGCAATAGGAATTCAGCTCCCTTTTATAGAAGTTTGGCTTTTCTCAATGTCTGTCGTTCCTATAGTTAGTGTTAGGGATATTGAGCCCCAACAGGCATATTGTTTTGGCTCATGGCTTGCTTGTGCCTTTCCTGCCCCACTGCAGGCCGTACTAATGTGGCAGAAGTCAAATTCCTCCACTCTCAAGCTGTGGCCTCCTGCAAATCAAATGTAGGTCACCATATTCTCCTGTGTATGCTGATGTGAGTGGGGAGTGAGGAAATGGGCAGAATGCACAGCCCCAGTGGACATGGCTGTTTAGAAGGTCAGTGCTGATGCATCCAGGACATATACATCCCCTGCAGTATGGATCTGTAGAGGCCCTTACCTACAAGAACTACAATTGTTATGGGAAGCAACTGTTTTAAAGGCCTGGTCCCCGTCCCGTCCCCCCCATGATGGTCTGCGCCCCCTGTGTGTGGTTCTAGGGAGCTGTTTGGGCTCCACTTTATCCCTCTGCAGGGAGATGTTCCTGCTGCTGCATGAAAGCTCCTACACAAAATGAGAGAATTCTGTGCCTGCTCAGTACCCAGACTCACTGCCCTGAGAACATATAGCAGGGGAGGGGCCCAAACAAAGGCCTGTGTTGCAAGACTGAAATTTATGGAAATAAGTATAAATTAGCAATTTATAAAATAATTTCATAGATTCCAAGGCCAGAAGGTAGCATTGTGATCATCTAGTCTGACCTTCCTATATAACATGGACCATGGAACTTCCCCAGAATAATTCCTAGAGCAGAAGTTCTAGAAAAACATCCAGTCTTGATGGAAAAATTGCCTGTGATGGATAATCCACCATGACACATGGTAAATTGTTCCAGTGGTTAATTACTCTCATTTAAAACTTTAGGCCTTATTTCCTACCTGAATTTGTCTAGCTTCAGCTTCCAACCATTGGATCTTGTTAGATCTTTCTCTGTTAAATTGAAGAACCTATTATCCCTTAACTTGTTCCCTGTTAAGGTAGTAAAACTGACTATAATCAAGGCATCTCTTAACCTTCTCTCTGTTAAAATAAATAGATTGAGCTCCGTGAGTCTGTCACTTTGTGGCATGTTTTCCCATCTTATAACCATTTTTGTGGCTCTTCTCTGAACCCTCTCCATTTTATCAGTGTTCTTGAACTGTGGGCACCAAAACTGGACTCACTATTCCAGAAGCAGTCACATCAGTGCCAAATACAAAGGTAAAATAACTTCTTTATTCCTGCTTGATATTCCCATGTTTCTGCATCCAAGGGTTGCATTAGCCCTTTTGGGCACACTGGGAGCTCATGTTCAGCTGATTATCCACCTTAACCCCCCCAAATTTCTTTCAGAGTCATTGCTTCCCAGGATGGAGTCTCCCATCCTATAAGTATGGCCTGGATCCTTTGTTCCTGGATGTATACATTTCAGTGTATTGAAATGCATATTGTTTGCTTGCACCCAGCTTCTCAAGTGATTCAGATCATTCTGTATCAGTGACCTGTCCTCTTCATTGTTTACCACTCCCTCAATTTTTCTGTCATCTGTAGACTTTATCAATGATGATTTTAAGTTTACTTCTAGGTCGTCAATAAAAATGTTATGTGGTGTAGGGCCAAGAACTGACCCTTGTAGGCCCTCAAGAGAAACACTCCCATTTGATGAGAGATCTGGGGGTCACAGTGGGTCACAAGCTAAATATGAGTCAACAGTGGAAAGCTGTTGCAAAAAAA
Organism: Lepidochelys olivacea; assembly: GCF_965140295.1. Classification (NCBI taxonomy): domain Eukaryota; kingdom Metazoa; phylum Chordata; order Testudines; family Cheloniidae; genus Lepidochelys; species Lepidochelys olivacea. The sequence continues at coordinate 495,160 of NC_140413.1, forward strand.
GCGAACATCATTCTGGGATGTATTAGTAGGAGTGTTGTAAGCAAGACACGAGAAGTAATTCTTCCGCTCTACTCTGTGCTCATTAGGCCTCAACTGGAGTATTCTGTCCAGTTCTGGGCGCCACATTTCAGGAAGGATGTGGACAAATAGGAGAAAGTCCAGAGAAGGGCAACAAAAATGATTAAAGGTCTAGAAACCATGACCTATGAGGGAAGATTGAAAAAAATGGGTTGTTTAGTATGGAGAAGAGAAGACTGCGACGGGACATAACAGTTTTCAAGTACATAAAAGGTTGTTACAAGGAGGAGGAAGAAAAATTGCTCTGAGGATAGGACAAGAAGCAATAGGCTTAAATTGTAGCAAGGGCGGTTTAGGATGGAGATTAGGAAAAACTTCCTAACTGTCAGAGTGGTAAAGAGCTGGAATAAATTACCTAAGGAAGTGGTGGAATCTCCGTCATTGGGGATTTTTAAGAGCAGGATGGACAAACACCTGTCAGGGATGGTCTAGATCAGTGGTCCCCAACGCGGTGCCCGCGGGCGCCATGCATTTATGTGCGGATGCCTACTGAGAAGGGAGCACTTCCGCCGGACAACCTGCCGCTGAGGAGCGTGGCCACCAGACAACTAGCCGCCAAAATGTTGCCCAGAAGCAGCAATGCCAAGAAGCGTCGCTGCCCAAATGCCACTGCTTCTCAGTGGCATTTGGGCGGCGACGCTTCTTGATGATGCCCCTACTCAGCGGCATTTTGGCAGCTGGTTGTCCGGCGCCCGCCACACTCTTCTGGGAACATGAATATGCTATTGCAACAGCAAGGTTGGGGACCACTGGTCTAGAGAATACTTAGTCCTGCCTTGAGTGCAGGGGACTGGACTAGATGAACTCTCAAGGTCCCTTCCAGTTCTGTGATTCTATGATTTACAGTTGAGACCTATCAGTTAGCCAGTTCTTAATCTATTAAATGTGTGCCATGTTAATTTGATCTCTTTCCAGCAGGGTGTATAAAAATCAATGATTTCTTTAAAAAAAAAAATAAAAAAAATAAGATTTTTTTTATTTAAATCATATATTTTTTTTATAAAATGCTTTTTGAGGAAAAAAACCATCTAAAGATAGTTTTAATTAGGATATTTTTGACCTATAATGTATCTCATCATGGAATGGGGATTATAACTTCTAATTCTATAGTATGAGACAATATATTCATGTAATATTTAAGAAAAGTTTTGTAAATGAGTCATAGAATCATAGAATATCAGGGTTGAAATGGGACCCCAGAAGGTCATCTAGTCCAACCCCCTGCTCAAAGCAGGACCAATTCCCAGTTAAATCATCCCAGCCAGGGCTTTGTCAAGCCTGACCTTAAAAACCTCTAAGGAAGGAGATTCTACCACCTCCCTAGGTAACGCATTCCAGTGTTTCACCACCCTCTTAGTGAAAAAGTTTTTCCTAATATCCAATCTAAACCTCCCCCACTGCAACTTGAGACCATTACTCCTCGTTCTGTCATCTGCTACCACTGAGAACAGTCTAGAGCCATCCTCTTTGGAACCCCCTTTCAGGTAGTTGAAAGCAGCTATCAAATCCCCCCTCATTCTTCTCGTCTGCAGGCTAAACAATCCCAGCTCCCTCAGCCTCTCCTCATAACTCATGTGTTCCAGTCCCCTAATCATTTTTGTTGCCCTTCGCTGGACTCTCTCTCCAATTTATCCACATCCTTCTTGAAGTGTGGGGCCCAAAACTGGACACAGTACTCCAGATGAGGCCTCACCAATGTCGAATAGAGGGGAACGATCACGTCCCTCGATCTGCTCGCTATGCCCCTACTTATACATCCCAAAATGCCATTGGCCTTCTTGGCAACAAGGGCACACTGCTGACTCATATCCAGCTTCTCGTCCACTGTCACCCCTAGGTCCTTTTCCGCAGAACTGCTGCCTAGCCATTCGGTCCCTAGTCTGTAGCTGTGCATTGGGTTCTTCCGTCCCAAGTGCAGGACCCTGCACTTATCCTTATTGAACCTCATCAGATTTCTTTTGGCCCAATCCTCCAATTTGTCTAGGTCTTTCTGTATCCTATCCCTCCCCTCCAGCGTATCTACCACTCCTCTCAGTTTAGTATGAATCCATGCTAACTGTTCCTGATCACTTTCCTCTCATGCAAGTGCTTCAGGATTGATTCTTTGAGGACCTGCTCCATCATTTTTCCGGGGACTGAAGTGAGAATGACTGGCCTGTAGTTCCCAGGATCCTCCTTCTTCCCTTTTTTAAAGATGGGCACTACATTCGCCTTTTTCCAGTCATCTGGGACCTCCCCCGATCGCCATGAGTTTTCAAAGATAATGGCCAATGGCTCTGCAATCACATCCGCCAGTTCCTTTAGCACTCTCGGATGCAGCGCATCCGGCCCCATGGACTTGTGCTCGTCCAGCTTTTCTAAATAGTCCCGAACCACTTCTGTCTCCACAGAGGACTGGTCACCTCCTCCCCATGCTGTGCTGCCCAGTGCAGCAGTCTGGGAGCTGACCTTGTTCGTGAAGACAGAGGCAAAAAAAGCATTGAGTACATTAGCTTTTTCCACATCCTCTGTCACTAGGTTGCCTCCCTCATTCAGTAAGGGGCCCACACTTTCCTTGACTTTCTTCTTGTTGCTAACATACTTGAAGAAACCCTTCTTGTTACTCTTAACATCTCTTGCTAGCTGCAACTCTAGGTGTGATTTGGCCTTCGTGATTTCACTCCTGCAAGCCCGAGCAACATTTTTATACTCATCCCTGGTCATTTGTCCAATCATTCACTTCTTGTAAGCTTCTTTTTTTTATTTAAGAGCAGCAAGGATTTCACTGTTAAGCCAAGCTGGTCGCCTGCCATATTTACTATTCTTTCTACATGTCGGGATGGTTTGTCCCTGTAACCTCAATAAGGATTCTTTAAAATACAGCCAGCTCTCCTGGACTCCTTTCCCCCTCATGTTATTCTCCCAGGGGATCTTGCCCATCAGTTCCCTGAGGGAGTCAAAGTCTGCTTTTCTGAAGTCCAGGGTCTGTATTCTGCTACTCTCCTTTCTTCCTTGTGTTAGGATCCTGAACTCGACCATTTCATGGTCACTGCCTCCCAGGTTCCCATCCACTTTAGCTTCCCCTACTAATTCTTCCCAGTTTGTGAGCAGCAGGTCAAGAAGAGCTCTGCCCCTAGTTGGTTCCTCCAGCACTTGCACCGGGAAATCATCCCCTACACTTTCCAAAAACTTCCTGGATTGTCTGTGCACCGCTGTATTGCTCTCCTAGCAGATATCAGGAAAATTAAAGTCACCCATGAGAACCAGGGCCTGCGATCTAGTAACTTCTGCGAGTTGCCGGAAAAAAGCCTCGTCCACCTCATCCCCCTAGTCTGGTGGTCTATAGTAGACTCCCACCACGACATCACCCTTGTTGCTCACACTTCTAAACTTAATCCAGAGACTCTCAGGTTTTTCTGCAGTTTCATACTTGAGCTCTGAGCAGTCATACTGCTCCCTTACATACAGTGCAACTCCCCCACCTTTTCTGCCCTTCCTGAACAGCTTATATCCATCTATGACAGTACTCCAGTCATGTGAGTTATCCCACCAAGTCTCTGTTATTCCAATCACATCATAATTCCTTGACTGTGCCAGGACTTCCAGTTCTCCCTGCTTGTTTCCCAGGCTTCATACATTTGTATATAGGCACTTGAGGTAACCTGCTGATCACCCCTCTTTCTCAGTATGAGGCAGGAGCCCTCTCCTCTCACGCGCTCCTGCTCGTGCCTCCCCCCGGTATCCCACTTACCTCAGGGCTTTGGTCTCCTTCCCCCGGTGAACCTAGTTTAAAGCCCTCCTCACTAGGTTAGCCAGCCTGCTTGCGAGGATGCTCGTCCCTCTCTTCGTTAGGTGGAGCCCGTCTCTGCCTAGCACTCCTTCTTGGAACACCATCCCATGGTCAAAGAATCCAAAGCCTTCTCTCTGACACCACCTGCATAGCCATTCGTTGACTTCCACGATTCGACGGTCTCTACCCAGACCTTTTCCTTCCACAGGGAGGATGGACGAGAACACCACTTGCACCTCAAACTCCTTTATCCTTCTTCCCAGAGCCACGTAGTCCGCAGTGATCCGCTCAAGGTCATTCTTGGCAGTATCATTGGTGCCCACGTGAAGAAGCAGGAAGGGGTATAAGGAGAAGAAGTCTGGAGATATATGCGAGAAGGGAGGGACAGGCAGGAGAAACAAAAGTGAAACTGTTTGAGCAGCATATTCCAGAAGTCTTGAGGTCTTTCTGAGTGTAGCCTTCATTGATTTGAAATCTACCATGCCATCCTCTCACTAGAAGGGAAAACCTCTAATGACAGCAGGCCGTAAAAGAGACCCAGTTTGGGACTATTTTAATGAAGTTCCTCTACCTGTGGGTAAAACAGGCATGCGTACAAAATGCAAATGGTGCAACAAAGAAATGCAAGGCCTGATAGCCCGAATGAAACAACTTCATGAGAAGTGCTCCTTCTCAGGAGGAAGCTGCGTTGAAGATGATGAAAGGAACGTGTCTGAACATACAGGATCTTCAGGTTGGTAACAACTAACAAGAATGCACTTTTATGTAGAAATCCATGATTAAATAGAGTCTTCCTGACTAGTGATTTAAATCATGATTTAAATCAAATCCACCCTGCTTTCTAGTTTTTTAATCAGAATGTCTTGTGGTACCAAATCAAATGCCCTTTCGTCAACACTATTACCTTTTTCATATTTTCCAAGAACCTATATTGATTGACATTAATTATGTTACCCTTCTTTAATTCTTTGTTAACTGCTTCCCTTATCAGCCACTTTCAGGGACTCGGAGGTGAGCAGTCGGGTCTAGTGGTTAGAGCACGAGTTGCTGCCAGGAATAGGAATCCAAGGTCAGAGCCAGTATGAGATGCCAGAGCCAGGGGTCAGAGTTGAAGTCAGGAATTTGAGCCGAGGGTCAGAGCTGGGTTACCTGGAGTGAGGCAAGGCAGGAGTAGGGCTGGGAGTGAGGTAGGAATGATCACAGCCTTAGCAAATGCTTTGAGCAGCAAGCAAGCTGCTGCTACTGCTGGGCTTAAGAGCAAGCTTGCTGGCTTCCTCAGCCAGTCAAGCAGGTTATTTAGTCAGACAGTCTGGCTTATGCAGCCCAGCTCTGTTCATTAGGCTGTCAGGAGACTCGGGAGGCAAAGCTGCAGGGCCTTATTCCTGATATCTACTCCATTACCTTGCCCAAATTGATGACAGACTGACAGGCCTATAATTATCTGGGTCATCCTGTTTACCCTTTTTAAATATTGGCACATTAGCTTTCTTCCAGTCTTCTGGAACCTCCCTGGTGTTCGAAGACTTATTGAAAATCAACATGAATGGTCCAGTGAGCTCCTCGGCCAGCTCTTCTAAAACTTTTGAATTCAAGTTATCTGGACCTGCTGATTTAAAAGTGTCTAGCTTTAGTGGCCGCTGTTTAACATCCTCCTGAGATGCTAGTGGAATGGAAAGTATTTCACCATCATTATATGATATGACTATATCATCTGTTTTCCCCTCAAATACATAATAGAAATATTTACTCAGCACTTCTCCCTTTTCTGCATTATTGATAATTCTACCATTTCCATTGAGTAATGGACCAATACCATTGTCAGGATTCTTTTTCTTCCTAAATATACTTCAGAAACTCCTTATTCTCTTTAACTTTGCTGGCTGTATATTTTTTCTTGTGTCCCTTTGCTTCATCAATTTTCTACAGTTACTAGTTTCTTATTTAAATTCATAATTGTCAACTTCCGCATTCTTCCATTTGTTATATATTATTTTTTAATTTTTATAGCTGCCTTTGCTTCTCCTCTAAAGCAGGTTGGTTTTTTAACCAATACAGCCTTCTCCCTTGATTGTGGTATTTTGGGCATGTAGTAAAGTGTTCTTAAACAATTCCCAATTATCATTCAGATTTTTCGTATTAAATTCTGCAAGCTGATCTGGCTCATCATTGTTTTCAGCCTTGTGAAAATGGCCTTTTTAAGGCACCAGGCGTATGTACGTTACTTCTCTGGACTTTATTCTATTTGCATTTTATAAATGTGATCAAACCATAATCACTTGCACCTAAGCTACCATTAGCTTTTAACTTTCAGATACCATTAATTTTAATTCTGTGATCAGTTCCTCTGTATGTGTCAAGGCAAGGTCTAATATAGAGTTCCCCCATGTTGGATGCAGCACTTTCTGAGTTAGGAAATTGTCATCTACCATATTTAGAAATTTCAGTGAATGTTTTCGTACTGGTAGCATCAGATCTCCGACATATATCATTCAATTGAAGTCCCCCAGGATGTAAAGAATTAAATGAGGGTGATATAATTAACCCAATCAACATGGGCTTATGGAAAATAGATCCTGTCAACTTTGTCATTTTTTATGAGATTACAAGTTTGGTTGATAAAGATAAGTGTTGATGTAATATACTTTGTCTTCCGTAAAGCATTTCACTTGGTACTGCATGACATTTTGATTAAAAAAACTAAAACAGTATAAAATTAACATATGGCAAAAGTATAAGCAACTGAAAACAGGGTATTATAATGGAAGTGTCAGGCAACCTTACTAATAGGAAGTGTTACCAGCCCTAACTGTAATTATATGTGTGTATTTCTTTTTCTGCAGGGGTGATAAGAAGGTGATCTGCAACAAGTTCATTCAGACGGTAAGTCCCAGCCTCCCTTTCAGCTCCCTTACACTGCAGCATAAGGGCAAGGCCTACTATAGGTCTTTCCTCTGGCTCTCAGGCGTGATGAGCCAGATTGTCAAAGGTATTTAGCTGTCTAAGGATGCAGATGGGTGCCCAGAGGGACTTTCAAACCCATCTTAAGCACCTATCTGCATCTATAAGTGCCTAATTACTTTTGAAAATCTAGTCCTGTGTGTTTAAGCTCCCAGCTCTGGGGGCTCTGCTCTCTTCCTTTGAGACTAAGCTATTGATTCATATGGCCTGAAGAGACCATTGTGATCCTCTAGTCTGACCTCCAGGATAACACATGCCGAAGGACTCCTCTGATTTCATTCCTGTTTGAACTGGAGCATGTTGTTGAAAAAAATATCCAATCTCAATTTTAAAATTGCCAGTGTTGGAGGATCCACCACAGCACTTGATAAGTTGTTCCTATGGTTAATTACTCTCCCTGTAAAAAATTGCCCATTATTTCAAGTCTAAATTTGTCTAGCCTCAGTTTCCAGCTATTGGACCTTGTTATACCTTTGCCTGCTAGACGGCAGAGCCTTCTATTATTGGCCAAGCTTATGAGTCCCTATCCCCAACCCGATGCCATTTCTCTGTTTTGGATGTAACACGACAACTTCTGACTGGCATCTCTGATCAGTTCCAAAATTCCACGGAATGTTTTAGGCATCAGTGAACAGAACCCTGTTGCTTTTGGGGAAAATTGGAAAACCAGAAGGAAAAAATGGGGGACACATGGAGCCCCTGCTATCTGTTTAGCAGAGCCACATCTTCAAGCCCCTCTGCAATTTGTCTATAGATCAAAGAACTGATTGAATGGCATCCATTAGCATCTTCCAGCATGACAATACTTCTATTTCATTTCTCTCAATACAGTTTAATATGTTGGCACCCTGAAGGACTTATTTCCCAGGCAGAACGAGGAGAAATAATGTGGGAGAAGGGGAGCACACAGAACCTATGGCTTGGTGTGGGAGAATGGGGACCCTGGTAAAGGGAATGGAGTTGCACGCAGAGTCCGTGGGTTAAAGGGAGGTCCCTGGTAAGGAGAGAAGGGGGAATAAGGTTACACACAGCATCCCTGGCTGGGGGGGACAAATGGGGGACCCTGGTATTAAAGGGAAGGGGGCACACAGAGGCCCTAGTATGAAGGAGGGGATGAGGGCTTGCAGCAAGTCCTTGAAATAGAATGGGATGGGAGGGCATCTGAAATGAGCTTGGTCTAAAGAAGCAATGAAGTGCATGGCCCACTAGTCAAATTTGTGTTCCCCATGTAGGTACTTGCAACTGTGATCAAGTCACTCCTTAATCTTCTCTTTGTTAAGATAAATAGATTGAGCTCCTGGAGCCTATCACTGTAAGGCATATTTTCCAGTCCTTTAATCATTCTCATGGCCCTTCTCTGAGCCCTCTCCAATTTTTCCACATCGTTCTTGAACTGTGGACACCAGAACTGGACACAGTATTCCAGCAGCGATCACACCAGTGCCAAATACAGAGATAATAGAACCTCCCTACTCCTACTTGAGATTCCCCAGCTTATATAGCCAAAGATTGCATTAGCCCTTTTGGCCACAGCATTGTACTGGGAGCTCCTAGAGTTTTAGGACCAGAAGGGAACATGCGATCATGTAGTTGGACATCCTGTATATCACAGGCCATGAAACACCACCTCCACACCAAACCCAAACAGAAACAGAATTGGATCAAAGTATTACGGTTAAGCCAACCTCACTTTTGTTGTAGATTCTTCCATTGACCTAGGTACCACTGCTCAGGGAGGTAGATTTTAAACTGATAAGAACAGATTTAAAATTTTTATTAAAGCTAATGTTTAAATTATATAATTATTTTTTATAATTATTATATAATAATAGCCACAGGTTAAGGGAAGAGTGGCTGTACATCTGCGTGTAGTGCTGAGATTATCCAAAAGTACACAGTCTGGTGTAAACATCATAAAATACATCTACATCAACAGAAAACACCTTCCATTCATGTAGCCCTAGCCGCAGCTCTGCAGCTGTTGAACTTCTAGCGTAGACAGCCTGAGTATGGTGTTCTTTGTTCCTAACTGTAAAGTGGTATGTTTAGCTGTATTAAAATGCACATCATTTGCTTGTGCCCATCTTACCAAGCAATCTAGATTGCTTTGTGTCACTGACCTGTCCTCTTCATTATTTTACCACTCCCCCAGTCTTTGTGTCATCTGCAAACTTTATCACTAATGATTTTGTTTTCTTCCAGGTCACTGATAAAAATGTTAACTAGTATAGGGCCAACAACCGATCCCTGTGGGACTGTGACGGGTTCGGTCACAGAGACCACCTTGGGACTGTCACCTGATGTGCTGAAACTACCTTTGAGCCCGTTTTCTTTGCCAGCTTGGGACTCCAGAACCCCTAGAGGAGGATCTATAAATGGAGATTCCCTATGTCCTAATAAAGAGTAGAGGATGGAAAATGATAAAATACAGGGAGGATCTGATGAAAAAAAGTCCCATTCAATTACGTCATGCAATAGGGGAGAGCCAAAAAATGACAAGTTTTTAAAATGCTTATATACCAATGCTAGAAGTTTAAATAATAAGATGGGTGAAGTACAGTGCCTAGTATTCAATGTGGATATTGATATAATAGGCATCACAGAAACCTGGTGGAATGAGGATAATCAATGGGACACTGTAATACCAGGGTACAAAATGTAATGGAAGGACAGAACAGGTCGTGCTGGTGGGGGAGTGGCACTATAATGTGAAAGAAAGCGTAGAATCAAATGAAGTAAAAATCTTAAATGAACTAAATTGTACTACAGAATCTCTATGGATAGTAACTCCATGCTTGAAAAATAAGAATATAGCAGTAGGGCTATATTACAGACCACCTGACCAGGATGGTGTTGGTGACTCTGAAATGCTCAGGAAGATTAGAGAGGCCATAAAAATAAAAAACTCAATAATAGTAATAATGATTGATTGGCAGCTATCCCCATATTTCAGCTTGAATTTCAGCTATCCCCATATTGACTGGGTCCATGTCACCTCAGGAAGGGATGCTGAGATAAAGTTTCTTGACACCTTAAATGACCGCTTCTTGGAGCAGCTAGTCCTGGAACCCACAAGAAGAGAACTAAATCAAGAATTGCCTCTAAGTGGAGCACAAGGATCAGGTCCAAGAGGTGAATATAGCAGGACTGCTTGGTAATCGTGACCATAATATAATTAAATTTAACATCCCTGTGGTGGTGAAAACTCCACAGTGGCCCAACACTGTAGCATTTAATTTCAGAAAGGGGAACTACACAAAAATGAGGAGGTTAGTGACACAGAAATTAAAAGGTACAGTGCCAAAAGTAAAATCCCTGCAAGCTTCTTGGAAACTTTCTAAAGACACCATAAGAGAGACTCAACTTAAATGTACACCCCAATTTAAAAAACATAGTAAGAGAACCAAAAAAGAGCCACTGTGGTTAAACAACAAAGTAAAAGAAGCAGTGACAGGCAAAAAGGCATCCTTTAAAAAGTGGAAGATAAATCGTAATGAGGAAAACAGAAAGGAGCATAAACTCTGGCAAATAAAGTGTAAAAATATAATTAGAAAGACCAAAAAAGAATGTGAAGACCAGCTGGCCAACGACTCCAAAAGTAATAGCAACATGTTTTTAAATACACCAGAAGCAGGAAGCCTGGTAAGCCACCCGTGGGGCCACTGGACGATCGAGAGGCTAAAGCAGCACTCAAAGACGATAAGGCCATTGCGGAGAAACTACAGGAATTCTTTGCACCGGTCTTCACTGTTGAGGATGTGAGGGAGATTCCCAAACCTGAGCCATTCTTTTTGAGTGACAGATCTGAGGAACTGTCCCAAATTGAGGTGTCATTAGAGGAGGTTTTGGAACAAATGGATAAACTAAACAGTAATAAGTCTTCAGGACCTGATGGTATTCACCCAAGAGTTCTGAAGGAACTCAAATGTGAAATTGCAGGGCTACCAACTGCCATCTGTAACCTGTCATTTAAATCAGCTTCTGTACCAAATGACTGGAGGATAGATAATGTGACTCCAATTTTTAAAAAGGGCTCCAGAGGTGACCCTGGCAACTACAGGCCAGTAAGCCTCACTTCAGTACCGGGCAAATTGGTTGAAACTATCGTAAAGAACAGAATTGTCAGACGCATAGATTAACATAATTTGTTGGGAAATAATCAACATGTTTTTTGTAAAGGGAAGTCATGCCTCACCAATCTACTAGAATTCTTTGAGGGGGTCAATAAGCATGCGGACAAAGGAGATCCAGTGGATATAGTGTATTTAGATTTTCAGAAAGCCTTTGACAAGGTCCCTCACCAAAGGCTCTTAAGCAAAATAATCAGTCATGGGATAAGAGGGAAGGTCCTCTCATGGATTGGTAACTGGTTAAAAGATAGGAAACAAAGGGTAGGAATAAATGGTCAGTTTTCAGAATGGAGAGAGGTAAATAGTGGTGCCCCCAGGGATCTGTACTGGGCCCAGTCCTATTTAACATATTCATAAACTATCTGGAAAAAGGGGTAAACAGTGAGTTGGCAAAATTTGAAGATGATAGAAAACTACTCAAGATAGTTAAGTCTCAGGCAGACTGTGAAGAGCTACAAAAGGATCTCACAAAACCGGGTGACTGGGCAGCAAAATGGCAGATGAAATTTCATGTTGATAAATGCAAAGTAATGCACACTGGAAAACATAATCCTAACTATACATATACAGTGATGGGGTCTAAATTAGCTGTTACCACTCAAGAAAGTGATCTTGGAGTCATTGTGGATAGTTCTCTGAAATCATCCACTCAATGTGCAGCGGCAGTCAAAAAAGCGAACAGAATGTTGGGAATCATCAAGAAAGGGATAGATAAGACAGAAAATATCATGTTGCCACTATATAAATCTATGGTACGCCCACACCTTGAATATTGCGTGCAGATGTGGTCGCCCCATCTCAAAAAAGATATATTGGTAAAGGTTCAGAAAAGAGCAACAAAAACGATTAGGGATCTAGAACGGCTTCTGTATGAGGAGAGATTAATAAGACTGGGACTTTTCAGCTTGGAAAAGCGGTGACTAAGGGGGGATATGATAGAGGTCTATAAAATCATGAGTGGTATAGAGAAAGTAAATAAGGAAGTGTTATTTACTCCTCCTTATAATACAAGAACAAGGGGCCACCAAATAAATAGGTAGCAGGTTTAAAACAACACGCTGTCAACCTCTGGAATGCCTTCCAGAGGGAGTTATGAAGGCCAGTACTATAATGGGGTTCAAAAGGGAGTTAGCTAGATTCATGGAAGATAGGTCCATCAGTGGCTATTAGTCAGGATGGGCAGGAATAGTGGCCCTAGCCTCTGTTTGCTAGAAGCTGGGAATGAGCGACAGGGGATGAATCACTTGATGATTACCTGTTCTGTTCATTCCCTCTGGGGCACCTGGCACTGGCCACTGTCGGAAGACAGGATACTGGGCTAGAAGGACCTTTGGTCTGAACCAGTAGATATGAGTAGGGCCATTCTTATGTACTGGTTACCCAGAAGCCAAAACACAGTGCCCTTAAAGCAGCCCAGCCTTTGGGCTCACTCCCAGACAGCCAAGTCAAATAAGAAAGTTCTACCAATCCCAAAGGATTGGATACATTACCTCCCAAATTAATGAATATTCCAGATCTTACCCAAATGTACATTTACAGCCAATTCTTATTAACTAAACTAAAATGTATTTAGAATCATAGAATCATAGAATATTAGGGTTGGAAGGGACCTCAGGAGGTCATCTAGTCCAACCCCCTGCTCAAAAGCAAGACCAATCCCCAATTAAATCATCCCAGCCAGGGCTTTGTCAAGCCTGACCTTAAAAACATCTAAGGAAGGAGATTCCACCACCTCCCTAGGCAACGCATTCCAGTGTTTCACCACCCTCCTAGTGAAAAAGTTTTTCCTAATGTCCAACCTAAACCTCCCCCACTGCAACTTGAGACCATTACTCCTTGTCCTGTCCTCTTCTACCACTGAGAATACTCTAGAACCATCCTCTCTGGAACCACCTCTCAGGTAGTTGAAAGCAGCTATCAACTCCCCCCTCATTCTTCTCTTCTGCAGACTAAACCTCAGCCTCTCCTCATAAGTCATGTGTTCCAGACCCCTAATCATTTTTGTTGCCCTTCGCTGGACTCTTTCCAATTTATCCACATCCTTCTTGTAGTGTGGGGCCCAAAACTGGACACAGTACTCCAGATGAGGCCTCACCAATGTCGAATAGAGGGGGACGATCACGTCCCTCGATCTGCTCGCTATGCCCTTACTTATACATCCCAAAATGCCATTGGCCTTCTTGGCAACAAGGGCACACTGCTGACTCATATCCAGCTTCTCGTCCACTGTCATCCCTAGGTCCTTTTCCGCAGAACTGCTGCCTAGCCATTCGGTCCTTAGTCTGTAGCTGTGCATTGGGTTCTTCCGTCCTAAGTGCAGGACCCTGCACTTATTCTTATTGAACCTCATCAGATTTCTTTTGGCCCAATCCTCCAATTTGTCTAGGGCCCTCTGTATCCTATCCCTGCCCTCCAGCGTATCTACCACTCCTCCCAGTTTAGTATCATCCGCAAATTTGCTGAGAGTGCAATCCACACCATCTTCCAGATCATTTATGAAGATATTGAACAAAACCGGCCCCAGGACCGACCCCTGTGGCACTCTACTTGACACCAGCTGCCAACTAGACATGGAGCCACTACCCGTTGAGCCCGACAATCTAGCCAACTTTCTACCCACCTTATAGTGCATTCATCCAGCCCGTACTTCTTTAATTTGCTGACAAGAATACTGTGGGAGACCATGTCAAAAGCTTTGCCAAAGTCAAGAAACAATACATCCACTGCTTTCCCTTCATCCACAGAACCAGTAATCTCATCATAGAAGGCGATTAGATTAGTCAGGCATGACCTTCCCTTGGTGAATTCATGCTAACTGTTCCTGATCACTTTCCTCTCATGCAAGTGCTTCAGGATTGATTCTTTGAGGACCTGCTCCATCATTTTTCCGGGGACTGAAGTGAGAATGACTGGCCTGTAGTTCCCAGGATCCTCCTTCTTCCCTTTTTTAAAGATTGGCATTACATTAGCCTTTTTCCAGTCATCCGGGACTTCCCCCGTTCGCCACAAGTTTTCAAAGATAATGGCCAATGGCTCTGCAATCACAGCCGCCAGTTCCTTTAGAATCATAGAATATCAGGGTTGGAAGGGACCCCAGAAGGTCATCTAGTCCAACCCCCTGCTCAAAGCAGGACCAATTCCCAGTTAAATCATCCCAGCCAGGGCTTTGTCAAGCCTGACCTTAAAAACCTCTAAGGAAGGAGATTCTACCACCTCCCTAGGTAACGCATTCCAGTGTTTCACCACCCTCTTAGTGAAAAAGTTTTTCCTAATATCCAATCTAAACCTTCCCCACTGCAACTTGAGACCATTACTCCTCGTTCTGTCATCTGCTACCATTGAGAACAGTCTAGAGCCATCCTCTTTGGAACCCCCTTTCAGGTAGTTGAAAGCAGCTATCAAATCCCCCCTCATTCTTCTCTTCTGCAGGCTAAACAATCCCAGCTCCCTCAGCCTCTCCTCATAACTCATGTGTTCCAGTCCCCTAATCATTTTTGTTGCCCTTCGCTGGACTCTCTCCAATTTATCCACATCCTTCTTGAAGTGTGGGGCCCAAAACTGGACACAGTACTCCAGATGAGGCCTCACCAATGTCGAATAGAGGGGAATGATCACGTCCCTCGATCTGCTCGCTATGCCCCTACTTATACATCCCAAAATGCCATTGGCCTTCTTGGCAACAAGGGCACACTGCTGACTCATATCCAGCTTCTTGTCCACTGTCACCCCTAGGTCCTTTTCCGCAGAACTGCTGCCTAGCCATTCAGTCCCTAGTCTGTAGCTCTGCATTGGGTTCTTCCGTCCTAAGTGCAGGACCCTGCACTTATCCTTATTAAACCTCATCAGATTTCTTTTGGCCCAATCCTCCAATTTGTCTAGGTCTTTCTGTATCCTATCCCTCCCCTCCAGTGTATCTACCACTCCTCCCAGTTTAGTATCATCTGCAAATTTGCTGAGAGTGCAATCCACACCATCCTCCAGATCATTTATGAAGATATTGAACAAAACCGGCCCCAGGACCGACCCTTGGGGTACTCCACTTGATACCGGCTGCCAACTAGATATGGAGCCATTGATCACTACCCGTTGAGCCCGACAATCTAGCCAGCTTTCTACTCACCTTGTAGTGCATTCATCCAGCCCATACTTCATTAACTTGCTGACAAGAATACTGTGGGAGACCGTGTCAAAAGCTTTGCTAAAGTCAAGAAACAATACATCCGCTGCTTTCCCTTCATCCACAGAACCAGTAATCTCATCATAAAAGCCAATTAGATTAGTCAGGCATGACCTTCCCTTGGTGAATCCATGCTGGCTGTTCCTGATCACTTTCCTCTCATGCAAGTGCTTCAGGATTGATTCTTTGAGGACCTGCTCCATGATTTTTCCGGGGACTGAAGTGAGGCTGACTGGCCTGTAGTTCCCAGGATCCTCCTTCTTCCCTTTTTTAAAGATGGGCACTACATTAGCCTTTTTCCAGTCATCCGGGACTTCCCCGGTTCGCCACAAGTTTTCAAAGATAATGGCCAATGGCTCTGCAATCACAGCCGCCAATTCCTTCAGCACTCTCGGATGCAACTCGTCCGGCCCCATGGACTTGTGCACGTCTAGCTTTTCTAAATAGTCCCTAACCACCTCTATCTCCACAGAGGGCTGGCCATCTCTTCCCCATTTTGTGATGCCCAGCGCAGCAGTCTGGGAGCTGACCTTGTTAGTGAAAACAGAGGCAAAAAAAGCATTGAGTACATTAGCTTTTTCCACATCCTCTGTCACTAGGTTGCCTCCCTCATTCAGTAAGGGGCCCACACATTCCTTGGCTTTCTTCTTGTTGCCAACATACCTGAAGAAACCCTTCTTGTTACTCTTGACATCTCTGGCTAGCTGCAGCTCCAGGTGCGATTTGGCCTTCCTGATAACATTCCTACATGCCCGAGCTATATTTTTATACTCTTCCCTGGTCATATGTCCAACTTTCCACTTCTTGTAAGCTTCTTTTTTATGTTTAAGATCCGCTAGGATTTCACTGTTAAGCCAAGCTAGTCGCCTGCCATATTTACTATTCTTTCGACACATCGGGATGGTTTGTCCCTGTAACCTCAACAGGGATTCCTTGAAATACAGCCAGCTCTCCTGGACTCCTTTCCCCTTCAAGTTAGTCCCCCAGGGGATCCTGGCCATCCGTTCCCTGAGGGAGTCGAAGTCTGCTTTCCTGAAGTCCAGGGTCCGTATCCTGCTGCTTACCTTTCTTCCCTGCGTCAGGATCCTGAACTCAACCAACTCATGGTCACTGCCTCCCAGATTCCCATCCACTTTTGCTTCCCCTACTAATTCTACCCGGTTTGTGAGCAGCAGGTTAAGAAAAGCGCCCCCCTAGTTGGCTCCTCTAGCACTCGCGCCAGGAAATTGTCCCCTACGCTTTCCAAAAGCTTCCTGGATTGTCTATGCGCCGCTGTATTGCTGTCCCAGCAGATATCAGGAAAATTAAAGTCACCCATGAGAATCAGGGCATGCGATCTAGTAGCTTCCGTGAGCTGCCGGAAGAAAGCCTCATCTACCTCATCCCCCTGGTCCGGTGGTCTATAGCAGACTCCCACCACTACATCACTCTTGTTGCACACACTTCTAAACTTAATCCAGAGACACTCAGGTTTTTCTGCAGTTTCGTACCGGAGCTCTGAGCAGTCATACTGCTCCCTTACATACAGGGCTACTCCCCCACCTTTTCTGCCCTGCCTGTCCTTCCTGAACAGTTTATAACCATCCATGACAGTACTCCAGTCATGTGAGTTATCCCACCAAGTCTCTGTTATTCCGATCACGTCATAGTTCCTTGACATCACCAGGACCTCCAGTTCTCCCTGCTTGTTTCCAAGGCTTTGTGCATTTGTATATAAGCACTTGAGATAACCTGTTGATCGCCCCTCATTCCCAGTATGAGGCAGGAGCCCTCCCCTCACAGACATTCCTGCCTGTGCTTCCTCCCGGTATCCCGCTTTCCCACTTACCTCAGGGCTTTGGTCTCCTTCCCCCGGTGAACCTAGTTTAAAGCCCTCCTCACTAGGTTAGCCAGCCTGCTGGCAAAGATGCTCTTCCCTCTCTTCGTAAGATGGAGCCCATCTCTGCCCAGCACTCCTCCTTCATGGAACACCATCCCATGGTCAAAGAAACCAAAGCCTTCTCTCCGACACCACCTGCGTAGCCATTCGTTGACTTCCACGATTCGACGCTCCCTACCTAGGCCTTTTCCTTCCACAGGGAGGATGGACGAGAACACCACTTGCGCCTCAAACTCCTTTATCCTTCTTCCTACAGCCACATAGTCTGCAGTGATCCGCTCAAGGTCATTCTTGGCAGTATCATTGGTGCCCTCGTGGAGAAGCAGGAAGGGGTAGCGATCCGAGGGCTTGATGAGTCTCGGCAGTCTCTCCGTCACATCGCGAATCTTAGCCCCTGGCAAGCAGCAGACTTCTCGGTTTTCCCGGTCAGGGCGGCAGATAGATGACTCAGTCCCCCGGAGGAGAGAGTCCCCGACCACCACCACCCGCCTTCTCCTCTTGGGAGTGGTGGTCGTGGAACTCCCAACCTCAGGACATCGCATCTCATGCCTTCCAACCAGCGGAGTCTCCTTCTGCTTTCTCGCCCCAGACATATCATCTGGTCCACTCTCCGCAACGATACCTGTGGAGAGAACATGAAAGCGGTTAGTTACCTGTGTCTGTGTTACTGGAACCCGGACATTCCGCTTACCTCTTCTGGAGGTCACATGTTGCCAAGCTTCTTCACTGGCCTCTTGGCTCCTCTGTGCAACCTGCTCTATATCTGTAGAGCTTTTTGCCCCTAGAAGCCTATCCTGAGTTTTGTCCAGAAAATCCTCAGTTTCTCGTATGCAACGCAGGGTTGTTATCTGTTGCTCCAGACCTTCAATCTTCTCTTCCAATATGGAGACCAGCTTGCACTTTGTACGGACAAAGTCACTTCTGTCCTGTGGAAGAAAGACAAACATGGCACATCCAGTGCAGGTCACAACAGCTGAACCCCCCCCTTCCATATCACCTTCCTACTATGAGCTTCCTCAGAGCAGTTTGCAAGACGTAAGCCTCACTGGGCTCCCTCCAGGCGAACTCCCAGGCAAACTCCTGCTGTGAGCTGCTTTGCTGTCCACTGCTGCTCAGCTGGTTCTCCGCCGCTCAGCTGGTTCGCAAAGCTCTGGCTATTTTTAAACAGCCAGGCTTCCCTGTCGCAAACAAATAGACACCCTACTGCCCGCCCCCTGCAGGCTAGCAGCCAATCAGACACTCACTCAGGCTCTCACACTGCCCCCCCAGCAAACACAAGCTCATAGCTTTCGCACTCTTGGATGCAAATCGTCCGGCCCCATGGACTTGTGCACGTCCAGCTTTTCTAAATAGTCCCTAACCACCTCTTTCTCCACAGAGGGCTGGCCATCTATTCCCCATGTTGTGATGCCCAGCGCAGCAGTCTGGGAGCTGACCTTGTTCGTGAAGACAGAGGCAAAAAAAGCATTGAGTACATTAGCTTTTTCCACATCCTCTGTCACTAGGTTGCCTCCCTCATTCAGTAAGGGGCCCACACTTTCCTTGGCTTTCTTCTTGTTGCCAACATACCTGAAGAAACCTTTCTTGTTACTCTTAACATCTCTCACTAGCTGCAGCTCCAGGTGCGATTTGGCCCTCCTGATTTCATTCCTACATGCCCGAGCAATATTTTTATACTCTTCCCTGGTCATATGTCCAACCTTCCACTTCTTGTAAGCTTCTTTTTTATGTTTAAGATCAGCTAGGATTTCACCGTTAAGCCAAGCTGGTCGCCTGCCATATTTACTATTCTTTCGACACATCGGGATGGTTTGTCCCTGTAACCTCAACAGGGATTCCTTGAAATACAGCCAGCTCTCCTGGACTCCTTTCCCCTTCAAGTTAGTCCCCCAGGGGATCCTACCCATCCATTCCCTGAGGGAGTCGAAGTCTGCTTTCCTGAAGTCCAGGGTCCGTATTCTGCTGCTTACTTTTCTTCCTTGTGTCAGGATCCTGAACTCAACCAACTCATGGTCACTGCCTCCCAGATTCCCATCCACTTTTGCTTCCCCTACTAATTCTTCCCAGTTTGTGAGCAGCAGGTCAAGAAAAGCTCCCACCCTAGTTGGCTCCTCTAGCACTTGCACCAGGAAATTGTCCCCTACGCTTTCCAAAAACTTCCTGGATTGTCTATGCACCGCTGTATTGCTCTCCCAGCAGATATCAGGAAAATTAAAGTCACCCATGAGAACCAGGGCGTGCGATCTAGTAGCTTCCGCGAGCTGCCGGAGGAAAGCCTCATACACCTCATCCCCTTGGTCCGGTGGTCTATAGCAGACTCCCACCACTACATCACTCTTGTTGCTCACACTTCTAAACTTAATCCAGAGACACTCAGGTTTTTCTGCAGTTTCGTACCCGAGCTCTGAGCAGTCATACTGCTCCCTTACATACAGTGCTACTCCCCCACCTTTTCTGCCCTGCCTGTCCTTCCTGAACAGTTTATAACCATCCATGACAGTACTCCAGTCATGTGAGTTATCCCACCAAGTCTCTGTTATTCCAATCACGTCATATTTAAAAAGAAAAGAGAGAATTAGTTAAAATATCAGTATACATATAGACATGAGTACAGTTCTGGGACCAGATTCATAGTACAGATGGTGAGCTCTATAGATGCAAAGAGTTCTTTTAGAATTAGTCCATGGGTTATAGTCCAATGGTCATATCCAGGATGATCCAGACGGGACTGGAGATTTCAGTCTTATGACTCAACTTTCCCTGCATAAAGCATCAAGCAGATCTGAGATGAAAGGATCAGGTCCCCAAAGTTTTTATATAGTTTTCCGGCAGCCTCTTGACCATACAGTCCTGAGTGAACAACAGGCTTTTGAACTAACTTTCTATTTCGTAAGCATCACTGGTAGTTACCTTATGTTAATCCATGTAGTTAATTATTCATTGAGCAGTTCATATACAGTTTACCACAAACTTTAAAGAGACATATGGACAGTGACATTATTTCACCCAAGATTTATCTAAATGTTAATGTTCCCTTTTGATCTCTGAATCAATAGCTATAGTAATAGACAGGAACTCTGTTTACATCTAACAAGATATTCATGGGAAAGCTACTCCCAGCTCCTCAGGCACGCACCCCCTTTGGAGTATAAACCCAAAATTACACCATCTTGCACTGCACAGGGAACTGCAGCATAAGCTCATAAAATTCGCCCCCCTCCCTCAATGTGGAGAGGAATATGCAATAGCCTTTTGCCCCTGAGTTATGATTCCCACACACTGGTTTAGGTAAAGCAAAAACAAGTTTATTAACTACAAAAGATAGATTTTTAGGTGATAGTAAACAGATCAAACCAGGTTACCTAGCAAATAAACAAAAAACGCAAACTAAACTTAATATACTAAATAGATTGGATATGAATAGCAGATTCTCACCCTAAGAGATGATACAAGCAGGCTGCAGATTCTTAAGGGGCAAACTGCACTTTCTTACAGCTTGGAATCCCCAGGTGTTCCACTGACAGGCTAAAAATCCATTTAGCTTGGGTCCAGCACTTCTCCCAGTTCAGTCTTTTTTCCTTAGGTGTTTTCAGGAGTCTTCTTGGGTAGGGAGTGAAGAACACCAGATGATGTCACTCCCTGCCTTATATAGTTTTTGCATATGGTGGGAATCCTTTGTTACAAAGCTTGGTTCTGAGACCGGTCTGTGGAAAAACACTGACATCCCGAGATGGAGTTCAGAGACATGTGGTCTCATCACATGTCCTTGTCGAGTCATAGCAGCCATTACTCACAGGCTGTTTGGGGCATTCACAGGAAGGCTCCCTGGGTGGGAGGTAAGCTTCTCTTAAGGCCTGTTGTTCTTCCCTAATGGCCCTTGCCCGCCCTCTATCTAGAATGAAAGCATCTTGTCTGGTGGGCATCACCCAGGTGTAACTACATTTGAAGTACAGATACATAATCAATATTCATAACTTCAGATACAAAAATTATACGTGCATACAAATATAGTCATATTCAGCAAAACATAACCTTTTCAATGACATCTCACATGACTTATCTTGCATAAAATACATCATAATTATGTCATAATCCTATCCTAGTAATATCACTGTGAAGAATATGGGGTGCAGTGTTACAGCCCTTGTCAAGGCTGATTCCCCACTCTGGCACCTTCGAGTGCAGAAGGTGGGGGCCCGCAAGGATTTTAAAATTTAATACTGGCCACTCCAGGCTTGTATTAAACTCCCAATGTTACAGCTTCTCTCTGACCGTGGATTTGTAGATGCTGCCACCACCCAAGTGCAAAAAACCTCTTTGAAACCAGAAAGGTGCACTTGGGAATTCCTTCCTGTGGGGTACCCTCAAGCCCTTTCATTCCCCCCAGGGAAGAGCTGAGAAAGAAAAACAAAGGAAATCAGTTGTTGCCACCAGCTAATTAAACAACACATGCACAAACCTCTTAGGACACCAAAAATCCAATCCTGTTCTTAAAAAAGGTAAATTTTATTAAAAACGAAAAGAAAGAAAATGCATCTGGAACTTAGGGTTTTGCTAGATTTCAAAAAACCAACTTACAAAAATTAAACATCAAGAATAACCTTGAGGTTCAGCTTAAAGGTTACAAGCAAAACAAAAAGCGTTTGGGGTTAGCACAGAGGAGTCCACAAAACAATAACAAATAAACCTAATCGCTTCTTCCTGGACATTCCCTAATTTACTTACATATCTGGGGTTTCAGATAAGCAGTCTCTAGTTGTGATCTGATGGTCTTTCATTTCTAGCTTTTAGCTTCTTACAGCATAACTGCTCCCTGTTCCCCTCTTTCCCAGAGAACAACAACACACAGACAAAGGGAAGTTTTTTCCCAATTTTAAAAAGTTCTAGCCCTCCCATTGGCTCTATTGGTCAGGTGCCCACTCCTTTCCTTTTACCTGTGGGCTTGTTAACCCTTTACAGGTAAAGCAAGCAGAGAGCAACCACCATAGCCAACTGGCTGTCCACAAAATGGAGCTATCCCCTGTTTAGATACTTTTCTAACATGTTTCTAAAGGTTGAATGTGGGTCAATTAGCCTGCAAGCTGCTTATCCCTTTCTGGCCATGTGTCAGAATGGGTCTATCAGTCCTTTGTTCAAGCTTTGGTTTGTAGAGAAGTTCCTCCAGTGGTGAGAAGCAGGATTGAAGATAAAATGGAGAAGATGCAGCTGCCTTTTATATCATTTGTCAAGTGGCTTGTACTTCCTTTGTCCCAAACATAAGCTTACAGCATATGGGCATGGAAAAGTTCTTGGAGTCCCCAGTCATATCCCTATATATCCTGCTGACTCATAACTAAGGCTACCATTTAATCATGGGTAAAAGTCATGGACAGGTCATGGGCAAGAAACAAAAAATCACAGCCTATGACCTGTCCATGACTTATACCATAAATATCTTGATTGAATCTTGGGGGGAGGCCATGGGGCCTGCGGCACCAGCTGTGGGGTTGTGGGGAAGCCCTGGGGGGAGCCCGCTGCTGTTCTGACCGCAGCTGGGGGGAAGCCCTGAGGGGTCGGGGGGCTGCGGCCGGGAAAAAGCCCCGTGGGGCCCACTGTTGCTTCAGCTGCCGCTGGGGGGAAGCCCTGGAGGGCCAGCCACTGCCCTGGCCACCTTTGGACCGCTGCTGGGAGCCACCGAGCTGTGGCTGCTCCCTGGGCCAGCCCCATCGGCAGCTGCTCAGGCAGTCCCTGGGGCCAGCCACTCGGGTGGCCCTGCAGTCAGCCACACCGGCTGCTGCAGAAGTCATGGAGGTAGCAGGAAGTCACAGAATCCGTGAGTTCACTGACCTTCGTGATGGACATGGAGCCCTACTCAGCCCGTGCCTGCTCTCAGTGGATTCATTGTACAGCTGATTGCCCTTGATGGGCCATTAAGCAGGCTAGATAATGCTGATACCAATCTGTCTGGGGGTGTCACCCAGATACACAGCACAAGTTTAAGATATCAATATATCACACATATTTATAACTCATACAAAGATGATACATACATATAAACAAGAGTATCGTATTTGGCAATTATAACTTTTCCACTGATACCTTATATGGCATATCTTGTATGACTCATTGCAATTTTGTGATATTGGTATCCATAATATTATAAATGGTCACGCATATTCTATACAGTGTCACAAATGGGCCCAATCCAGGCTCCTCCGTGGGGATTCTCATCTCAGTCTCACTCAGGATACTGGGTGCTGTCCTGTTAATATCTGCTCCAGGCTCCATGTGCCGATAGCTCTGTGTCTAACTGGAGTGGCATTGCTGCCTGTGGGCCAGGAAGCCTTCTAGCTTGGCTGAGAGCTCTAACCTCTTTGTGCCTTTCCCTGACAGAGCGCAGTGACCTGTTTGCTGTGGCCAGCAGAGAACATCATTGTCTTTGGACTCGCTGAGGGGAAGGTAGAGAAGCCTAATGCTGTCACTGAGTTATGGGCCCTGGGTACTGCTCAGTGAAGGGATTATACTGGTTACTTGCTCTCCTGCACCAATTCCCTGTGAGTCTCTCATGAGACTGTGCAGCGTGGTGTGAGAGTGAGTTATTCATCCACTCCAGCTTCCATTCCTCCCACCAGAGACCATGGAGCTCCTTGTGATTTCTTACCTTGCTGCTTGGCCTAAACGTGCCAGCCCAGCACAGATGAGAGCCTCTCCCTTGTTCTATTTAAAAGCCGTCTTGTGCTGCACCATGAGTGAATCCCTGTTTCTGATATGAGGACAGAGACTACACTGACCAGTGTCCTTCTCTTCCTCAGGTTCGTTTAGCAAATACAAAGACCAACAAGTCCTCCACCATTTACGGGACAGATTCTTTTGTGGTCTCATTAACCTCCAAGTGAGTATGGTGCTGCCGCAGGCTCCCACTGCCCCCGCTCGGTCTCCTGACCCAGCTGCTGGCTCTGAAGAGGCCTCCTTAGTGCTCATGGGGCAGCTTCATAGGCTCCGCTGTAAAGATAAATAAGCCCAGAGCCCCCCTCCCTTGGGGTTCCCTGTGTGTTTTACCATAATACTGTAACATTGCATTATCAGGACATGCCACCCGGTTTCTATACCCTTCCCACCTTCCCTTCCCACCTTCCCCTCCCCATGTCTGTCTGTCTGTCTGCTTTGTCTTTACAGAGACTTTGAGCTCTCTGGGGCAGGATCCAGACCTTAGTATGTGTGTGCCATCGGGCAGATTGTAGGCACTCTCAAAAAATAACTAAGGAAAAACAGTGGGCTACCATTGGCTCCTGCAACCCCATGAGAATCAAATCAGCTGGGGATGGGAGGGAAAAGTGGGACAATGAGTGCTGCTGTGCTATGCCGACTTGTCCTGGTGTCTCTTGACAGCGTGTCGGGGAAGGGGATCCTGTCTGGCCATGCAGATGGAACCATTGTGCGCTACTTCTTTGATGACGAAGGCTCAGGTGAATCACAGGTACTGAATGGCTCTTTGGAAAAGACTCCTTCTTGCACACATCCTTCCTCTGTAGTCACACCAGGCCTGGAGAGTAACTCCAGGACAGCAGCAGGCTGCTCTCATCACTGCGTGGCTAATGGAGCACTGATTAAACCATGGAAGGGTGTCTAGATCTGGTTTTGTATCAGTTTCAGAATTTGTGTGGGAAGGGGAATTACCCCAGTGTCTGTGAGACCCAAGGCTATCCACATCTCCATGGGGCTCTGGGAGCACCCTGGTGCCCAGGAGAGCAGCACTCAAGTTGTGAGAGCTGTGGGGTATGTGTATTGCCTTCTTTCCACTGCCCCCTGTTGTGTTCTTCATAGTTACACCAACAGATTTTAACAGGAGATTTCCATTTGTAATGATCACCTTGGGCTTCCTCCTGAGAAGGCTTGAGACCAAACAGTCCTAAGCCAAGCTTTTCAAGCTCTCCATAGTGGACAGGAAGGAGGAAGAGTACTTATTATTCCAGCTGTCACCCAAAGCAGCATTTTAATTGCAGTAACAGGAAAAGTAAGTGGCTGATCCTCCTTCACAACGTGCCACAGGGGCAAAGTCGTCTTGTGTCCTCATCCCAAATTCTTGCTGGATGTGGTGTCTGAGTGTCACCTAGCCAGACCAGTCATCGTCCAATGGTCTTCCCAAAACCTCATTCTGATCACAGAAAGCTGGACCCCATGGCCTTGGCCAGGGGAAAGGGAATGCCATTTCCACTTGGCCCTTCCCTCTCTGGCTGGATTAGGTTGTGCATATATGTTACCCAGGGTGACAGAACCTGATGGTCTTAGAGATCACTTTGCCAGGGCAAAGGTGTACCGAGTCCACAGCCTGTTTATAACATTTCATTGTTTCCTGTTGGTCTGTCTATATCTAGGTATTGTCTCTTGGCTTACATTAGATTGTCAGCTCTTGGGTCTGGGACTGTCTTTTTGTTCTGTTTGTACAACATCTAGCACAGTGGCGTCCTGGTCCATGACAAGGTCTCCTAGGTGCTATAGTAATACACTGCTAATAGTTATAACAGTCCTGCCTCGGTAATGTTTCTGTTACAGAAATCTGCAGGGCTGCTACCAGGAGTTTTTTCACACATACTCCGTGCTGCTGTAGCATGACATCTAGATCTGATATTTGCTCTGGGGGGCAGATCTGCAATCTGTTTGACTAGAACTTGCTGGCTTCCCACAAGTGGGAATATGCAGAGGTGACCTTAGAGAACTGTTTGGTTCCCCATGCATTGCTGCTGCATATTCTACTCCTGGTGGAATTCTGCACCAAAACATTAAAAATTCTGTGTACAATATTTTAAAATTCTGCATATTTTATTTGTCAAAGTAACACAATATAATTACACCAGTTTCAATTATTTTTGGTCATTTATTTCAAAATACCTGTCAGCAAGTATGTCTGTAACAATACAGACAACAAAAAAGATTCAGGAAATGTTTTTTGACAAATAGATTCCTTACTAGGCATATTAATACAGAATTCTGAGTAATTCATGTAAACTGCAATACAGAACTGTATTTCCCACACCCCTCAGAAGCACTGCAAAGGCTGGGGGAGTCAGGGGTAGCTGAGGGACAGGGAAGTAAATTGCTGGGAAGGAGCTTGGGTGTGAACTTGGAGGGTTGTTGGGTATGGGTGGGAAAAGTATGGAACAGGGATTGTTAGGGAGCTTCCCCCATGCAGACCCTGGCTGACCCCTAGCCTCTCCCATTCAGTCAGGCACATCTGCCCCTGTCCCCATGTGTCTCTGTGCCCCCACCCAAGCACGCCCCTGTCCCTGTGTAGCTCTGCCCCTCCCTCCCCCTTGTGACCCTGTGCCACTTTTCCACTCCCATTCAGCCCCTGTCCCAGTCTGTCTTCCCCCACTAGCCCTTACGAGCCCCTGTCTGACCCCTCCAGCACCCCACGCTTTCTGTCTCCCCATAGCCTGTGTCTTCTGACCAGGTCTAACAAGCTCTGCAAAGAAGGCAGCTCTCTCTCTTCCCTTGCTGGCCTTGAGCTGCAGCTTTGTTTCATCAGCACAGCGCCCTCTGGTGGGCAAAAGGCAGCACTACAGAAGTTATTTTCTGCTGGGAGCTGATGCTGTTCTTGTGCCACAGCGCCCTCTTGTGGGCAAAAGGCAGAATAGCAGCAACTCGTCAGGGGAAGCTTTTTTCTGCGCAAAAAATTAGAAATCTGCAGAGCTCATTAATTATGCAAGCACGCAATAGCACAAAATTCCCCCAAGAGTAATATTCATGCTACTCCCCTGACGCTGCCTTCCCCTCTTCTTTGGAGGGCTGCTCTCATGAAGCACTTGGCTTTAGCAAGAGGAATTGAGGCAGCTGATCCTCTTACAGCCTCAGTTTCGAATATCTGTTGCCACATGAGATTGGTTGTGCAGCCCCAACAGGCACTGCTTCCCAGGAGGTGCATCCCATGAGTGTATCTGTGCAGGGGCAACACTGTATGCAAGAACTAGGGGACACTGAATGAAAGTGAAAGGGGGGAATTCAGAATGGATAAAGGAAAATACTTTTTCACACAACATGTAATTAGATTGTGGAACTCACAGGAAGTTTTTTGAGACCAAGAACTTAACAAGATTCAAAAAGGGGTTGGATGTTTATATGGCTAGCGAGAGTATGCAGAGCTGTCATAATGAATGCTAACCAAATTCTGGCAGGGATGTTAAACCTCTTTCAGGGCTTAAGCCTCTAACTACGTGGGTGTGTCTGCAGTGCAGCCCGGGGTGTAATTTTTGGCTCAGGTAGACATACCCTTGCTCACTTTGACCGAACTAGTGTGCTAAAAATAGCAGTGTAGCCATGGCTATATGTGTGGAGGCAAAAGCTAGCTGCATGAGTACCGTTCTGCCCAAACCCCTAGGTACATACTTGAGTGTCTAGCCTATACCACTGCCCGTGTAGTCATGGCTACTGTCATAAATATAAAGGGAAGGGTAACCACCTTTCTGTATACAGTGCTATAAAATCCCTCCTGGCCAGAGGCAAAACCCTTTCACCTGTGAAGGGTTAAGAAGCCAAGGTAACCTCACTGGCACCTGACCCAAAATGACCAATGAGGGGACAAGATACTTTCAAATCTGGAGGGGAGCAGTGGGGGACACAAAGGATCTGTCTGTGTGATGCTTTTGCCGGGAACAGATCAGGAATGCAGCCTTCCAACTCCTGTTAAGTTAGTAAGTAATCTAGCTAGAACATGCATTAGATTTCCTTTTGTTTAATGGCTGGTAAAATAAGCTGTGCTGGGTGGAATGCATATTCCTGTTTTTGTGTCTTTTTGTAACTTAAGGTTTTGCCTACAGGGATTCTCTGTGTTTTGAATCTGATTACCCAATAAGGTATTTACCATCCTGATTTTACAGAGGTGATTCTTTTACCTTTTCTTTAATTAAAACTCTTCTTTTAAGAACCTGATCGATTTTTCATTATTCTTAAGATCCAAGGGTTTGGGTCTGTGTTCACCTGTACAAATTGGTGAGGATTCTTATCAAGCCTTCCCCAGGAAAGGGGGTGTAGGGCTTGGGGGGATATTTTGGGGAAAGACTTCTCCAAGTGGTCTCTTTCCCTGTTCTTTGTTTAAAACGCTTGGTGGTGGCAGCATAGAGTTCAAGGACAAGGCAAAGTTTGTACCTTGGGGAAGTTTTTAACCTAAGATGGTAAGAATAAGCTTAGGGGGTCTTTCATGCGGTCCCCACATCTGTACCCTAGAGTTCAGAGTGGGGAAGGAATCTTGACAGCTACGCTGCTGTTTTTAGTGTGCTAGCTCAATCAAACTAGTAACTCTGCCCAGGCTGAAAATTACACTCCCAACTGCAGTGTAGACGTACCCAGAGAGACCTAATGTGGGGGACAGATTGTTCTACATCTGCTACTGTGGGGTTCTTTTACCTTTGCTGGACTAGATGAGCCCTGGTTCTGGTCCAGAGAGGATGGTTCTAGACTATTCTCAGTGGTAGAAGAGGATAGGACAAGGAGTAATGGTCTCAAGTTGCAGTGGGGGAGGTTTAGGTTGGATATTAGGAAAAACTTTTTCACTAGGAGGGTGGTGAAACACTGGAATGCATTACCTAGGGAGGTGGTAGAATCTCCTTCCTTAGAAGTTTTTAAGGTCAGGCTTGACAAAGCCCTGGCTGGGATGATTTAATTGGGGATTGGTCCTGCTTTGAGCAGGGGGTTGGGCTAGATGACCTCCTGAGGTCCCTTCCAACCCTGATATTCTATGATTCTATGATTCCAGTCTGGCAGTTCCTGTGTCCCTAGAAAACCATAGTCACGATGGTAAATAATGGTGGGTTTTGGCATCTGGGTGTGGGGTGCATCTTTTCTTTGCCTGCCCCTGTGGATAGCAGCAGGGGTGACAGAAGATTTTAGGGGGCTTAAACTCCGTTACTATTAGTAGTAATAGTTCCTGGTCCCAGCAACTTAAGAAGAGCAACCAGGCTCCCCTTTGTGCCCCACCCCAGATCCAGCCCTGTGTCCTGCAATGCTATATCCATGCAATCAGGATGTTTTTGCTGCAATGATCAGCAGTGAAATATTTGGCCGAGCAAAGTGAGGTCAACTTGATCACTTAATTGTTTGTTTTTCTGTCTGTCTTCTGGTAGAAGCTATGAAGTGTGCAACACTCTAACAATGTCGACATTTAAATTGTTAATAGTAGAGTGCAGAGTTAACACACATTAAGGTGATGGGGCAGCTTATTCCTCTCAAAGCTCTGGTTTCAGGCTGTTTCTGTGGCAACTTTGGCAGTCAGCCCTAGAAACCTTCTAGAAACATAGCTCACGAAAGCTTATGCTCAAATAAATTGGTTAGTCTCTAAGGTGCCACAAGTACTCCTTTTCTTTTTGCGAATACAGACTAACACAACTGTTACTCTGAAACCTGTCACTTTTTAAACAAGCAGCTGATGGCTCGCAGGGGGCTTTGTACCTGGTCTGCTCAGTCTGCTGGTGGTGCTGCTGCTCTGTTCAGGACTTTCTGTCTTGTTTGTTGTAGGGTAAATTGGTGACGCACCCCTGCCCTCCGTATGCCCTCACCTGGGCTTCCAGCAGTGTCGTGGCTGCAGGCTGTGATAAGAAGATTATAGCTTATGGAAGGGAAGGCCACATAATTCAAACCTTTGATTATAGCCGGGACCCCTTGGAGAAGGAGTTCACCACAGCAGCCACTAGCCCCGGGGGCCAGTCAGTTGTCATTGGCAGCTACAACAGGTATGGTGCCTAATGGCTGGGCCTTTCCGTTAGAACAGCCTTCCTCGCCTGCCACTTGCAGTTTTTCAAGGTCACTGCTTCCTCATCTCTTCCCACAGGCTGAGGGTGTTGAACTGGAGCCCCCGCAGGAGTGCCTGGGAGGAAGCCAAACCCAAAGAAATCGCACACCTTTACACTATCACAGCCTTAGCATGGAAGAGGGATGGCTCGCGGCTCTGTGCGGTGCGTACCATGAAATTATAGCCTCAAGCCATCCTCCAGAGCCACCCTGAGGTGTGCTGAAGTGGCATTCCTGCCTGCTGCATGGTGGAATCTGATCTGTGTCCCTGCAGTCAACGACACATGGCACTGGGAGGGACAGCCAGAGACCAAGGGGGAGGGATGGCACCTAGAAACACAAGGAGGAGGGGTGGGCTGGGATTTAGAGTGGGAAAGAAGTTCCTGCAATCTGGTATGTGATGAGAGTCGCAGGAGTTTGAGAAATGGCACAAGTGATGGTTCAGCGGCCGCAGCAAGATCCCTTCCTCCGCCTGGCCTTCCCAAATGCAGTCTGCCCTCTGTCTCCCCATAGCACCTGGTGGGGTGGGGAGGAGCTGAGCTGGCTTTAACCCCTTGTATTCCAGGGACCAGAGAATGCCCCTGTCTCTGCCTTAGGGATTCTGCTCAAAATTATCCCAGGCTGAAAGTCCCTGGGCAAAAGATGTGCCCTACAAGGCTGTTCCTTGCTTCCCCTTACACATTTAAGACCTTCATCTTTAAAACGAACCTGGTTTCATTCTTTGATAAGATTAGACGTTTGGTTGATGAGGGTAAGTGAGTCTATGTAATTACTGAGACTGTGGAAAGGCATTTGGCTTAGTACCGCATGATATTCTGAGTTAAAAAATGAGTACATGTTAATGGATTAAGAACTGGCTGACAGACCTCACAAAGTAGTTGTTAATGGGGAATCCATCATTCAATGGCGGTGTTTCTAGCGGGATTCCACAGGGATCGTACTAGGCTTGACACTATACTACATTTTCTTCAAAGATCCAAACGTAAATATAAAATCACTGCTGATCAGATTTGTGGTGACACAAAGATTGGTGGAATGGTAAATAACTATGAGGACAGGGCAGTCTTACAGAGCAGTCTGGATAGCTGGTAAGCTGGGCCCATTCAAACAAAATGTGTTTTTAATGCAGCCAAATAGAAGGTCAGACATCTAGGAAGAAGGAATGTAGGCCATACCTATAGAATAGAGACTCTATCCTGGAAAGCAGTGACTCTGAAAGGGATCTAGGGATCATCTTGGACAGACAGTTGAACATGAGCACCCAGAGCAATGCGCTAGTGAAAAACGCGAATGTGATCCTTGGATAGATAAGCAGGGGAGTAGTGAGTGGGAGTCAGGAGGAGATTTTACCTGCGTATACAGCATTGGTGAGCTTAGTACTGGAATACTTGTGCGGTTCTGATGTCCACTTTTTCAGAAGGATGTTGAAAAATTGGAGAGGGTGCAGAAAAGAGCCACAAAGATTATTCAAGGGCTGGAGCAAATGTCTTACAGTGAGAGAGCTTCATCTGTTTAGCTTATTGAAAAGAAGACTGAAGAGTGACTTGATTACAGTATCTAAGGACCTTCACTTGCTGCACTCTACCTGCCTTGTGTTTGCTCCCCAGGGCACCCTTTGTGGAGGGGTGGAGCAGTTTGACTGCTGCCTTCGCAGGAGCATTTACAAGAATAAATTTGAAATGACATATGTGGGGCCGAGCCAGGTAAGCAGTTCATCACCTGTGTGAAGCAGGTGTCTGTGAGTGAAGCTGTGATAATCAGTCACCTAGCACGCTTAGTCCTCAGTACTGTCTACTACCCTCCTGTCTCGCCCAGGTCTGCCTCCACAGCCCGCTCCCAGTCCCCAGACCCTCCCTACAGTCCGCTGTGATGGGTTTCATAAGCTCTCACAGCTGGGCTCCTGCTTACACCCAGCCCCAATAAAACATTGACTTTGTTTAAAAAATTCTGTTCAAAAGAGTTAAGGGTACCATTGGAATTCAGCAAAGTGCTTAAACAATTCCACTGGCTTGGAAAGCCCTGTGCCTTCTAAAACACCCAAACGTTTAAAAGTCTGGAAACGGAATCCAGCCTCTGCCCTTGCCCTCCTGCCCACCCCAAGCCAAACTTTGGCCCCTAAAATTTGGAAAATATACACAGAAGTCAACACAGTGCATTACCAAGCGAGGGTAAAATCCCATTGCTAGCTAAGGGATCCATCTCCACCAGTTTGCTGGGAAGTGTGTATATTTTTGCATATATTAGGAACAAGATTCAGTGTGGGTGAGTGGTGGAGGGCAGCTGGGGTGACAGACCTGGCATCAGTTCCTGGCTCTAACATAGACTCATTGTGTGCCCGTGAACAAATCACTCAGTCTCCTTGTGCCATAGCTCCCCAGGGGTACAATGTGGGGGGGGTGAGGGGAATGCTCCCTTTCCTGCAGGGGTGCTGTGTTTGTGAGGGGCTGGGGCATAGAACTACCTAGACAGATAAACAAGAACCTTCCTTAGGGCTCTTGTGTTGTGCTCCTGTAGGGGCCAGCCAGCTTCCTTACCTCTTGCCCTGCTCTCTCCAGGTCATTGTGAAGAACCTCTCCACAGGAACCAGAGTGGTGCTGAAATCCCACTATGGTTATGAGATTGATGAGGTGAAGATTTTGGGGAAGGAGAGGTACCTTGTGGCCCATACCTCAGATACACTGCTGCTGGGGGATTTGAACTCCAACAAGCTCAGTGAGGTACTGGAAGTTGCTGCAGAACCTTGTGGTTGACCTGGTGTCTCTGGATTCCCAGGCAGACTCACTGGCGTCTGAATAGTGTGTTGGTTAAAAACAACTAGTGGTTTTAATAAGTTGGAGGGGACTGGTTAGCTGAGAGAATTGGTAGTGGGATCTGGGCCCTGTTCTGTTAATTTAGGTGGAATAAATAGGCTAAGCATTTGAAATTTAAAGTATTAAATAAAGCTTTCATTTTAACAGCATCCCTTGTTCCCTTGCTCTTTAGCTGGAGGCAATGGTTGGAAGGAAAATCCCCCGGCTGTTGGACCATCTCTGAGATGGTATAGACCGTGGTAATAACTGTCATCCCAGGTGGTGTCTGAGATTCAGCTGGGGCTGGTGGAGGTGGCAAAGTCATCTGGTTCCCTGCCCCCCCGGCCCCGGCCATTCTGGCCAGGACACCTCACGGGATCAGGATGATGAAGGCCAGGGTCCCGGGAAATGGCAGGAGTGGCAGCCGTGACGGTGAAGCTCACTCCAGTAGCATCTGCTGTTCTTTCCAGCTGTCCTTTTTGTTCTTTCCGTACTTTCCCCACCAAATCATTTTCTTTTAAGGACCCAGAAAGAGCGTGATGGGTGTTGTGTCTCCATTTCACATCTTCTCCCTTAATATTTGTTGTAACATCTTACAAACTTTTACATACTTTTTACAGCTGAGCTGACAATTGGGGTAAATTTGTAGGCCCAGTTGGCATGACAGGTCTTTATGGGGGCCTTAGTTCCAATCTAGTAAGGAGCCCGAGCCCAGGATCAGCATTTGTGACATCTCTATTAACATGTTCAGCTTGTATGTTTGTCTGGGCTGTGCAAGTTATAAGCTCTTCAGGATAGCATCTGTGTCTCCTTATGGGCTTGTGCAGTATCTAGCACGTTGTGGGTGCTATGCAATAGATACAGTAAAAATAATTACAGTATATGCTCCCTAATAGCAACCCTGATATTAACGACTTCCAGCTAATAACAACATTTTGCCAGGAACCAGTCCCATCCTATTTAATTTAATAGGATTCAAGGCTCTTAAGCAAAGTGAGCAGTCATAGGATAAGAGGGAAGGTCCTCTCACAGGTCAGTAACTGGTTAAAAGACAGGAAACAAAGGGTAGGACTAAATGGTCAGTTTTCCCAGTGGAAAGAGGTAAATAGTGGGGTCCCCCAAGGATCTGTACTGGGACCAGTGCTGTTCAACATATTCATACATGATCTGGAAAAAGGGGTAAACAGTGAGGTGGCAAAGTTTGCACATGATACAAGATTACTCCAGATAGTTAAGTCCAAAGCAGACTGCAAAGAGTTGCAAAGGGATCTCACAAAACTGGGTGACTGGACAACAAAATGTCAGATGAAATTCAGTGTTGATAAATACAAAGTAATACACATTGGAAAACATAGTCCTCAACTATACATACCAAGTGATGGGGTCTAAATTAGCTGTTACCACTCAAGAAAGATCTTGGAGTCATCATGGATAGTTCTCTGAAAACATCCACTCAGTGTGCAGTGGCAGTCAAAAAAGCGAACAGAATGTTGGGAATCATTAGGAAGGGGGTAGATAATAAGACAAAAAATATCATGCCACTGTATAAACCCATGGTGAGCCCACACCTTGAATAGTGCATGTAGGTCTGGCTGCCCTATCTCAAAAAAGGAATATTAGATTTGGAAAAAGAACAGAGAAGGGCAACAAACATGATCACAAAAGCTTATGCTCTAATAAATTGGTTAGTCTCTAAGGTGCCACAAGTACTCCTTTTCTTTTTGCGAATACAGACTAACACGGCTGTTACTCTGAAACCTGTCATGATGAGGGGTGTGAACCAGCTTCCGTATGAGGAGAGGTTAAAAAGACTGGGGCAGTTCAGCTTAGAGAAGAGACGACGAAGTGGGAGAGGATCCAGGTCTATCAAATCATGACTGGTGTAGAGAAAGTGAACCAGGAAGTGTCATTGACTCTCACATAACACACGAATTTGGGGTCACCCAATGAAATTATTAAGCAGCAGGTTTAAAACAAACAAAAGGAAGTTCTTCTTTACATAACGCACAGTCAACCTGTGGAACTCCTTACCAGGGGATCTTGTGAAGGCCAAACAGGGAAACTGCTGCTGATACTGTGCAAACAGAGGGTGCACTCACTGACTCAGCAGGCTCAGCTGACTAGCAGCATACTGCTGATTGGTCATCTCTTAAAGCTTCCTGTTCCTGCCACACCCCTTGTCTGAGCAACTGGTAGCTGGGCCTGCTGCTGACCAGACCCCAGAGACTAAGTTCCTGCCTTCTCACCTGGTTCCCACTCCTTGTTCCTGTTACCTCACCTCATTCCGTGTTGTGCTCCCTTGCCCTAACTCCAACTACTGACTCTGGCTGTGACTCCCAACCCCAACACTACTCTGGGTTCCAACCATTAGTTCAGTCTGCTCTCAAACAGGCCCTGACAGACTGTCAGAGAGAGCACCACAGCTGATCTGAGTGCTCAGGGAGAGAGGCGGTCTCTCCAACAGCTACAATTCAAACTGTACAGAGATTCATCTTTACTTGTAAAAAGAAAAGGAGTACTTGTGGCACCTTAGAGACTAACAAATTTATTTGAGCATAAGCTTTCATGAGCTACATCTAGCTCACAAAACCTTATGCTCAAATAAATTTGTTAGTCTCTAAGGTGCTACCTTTTCTTTTTGCGGATACAGACTAACACGGCTGCTACTCTGAAACCTATCTTTATTTGTGCAATACCTATTGGTGTAGATGAAACTTTACAGACACTTCTGCCCCAGAAGGGGAGATACACAAAGGGTGTGGGGGAAGTTTGAAGGTCACAGCAATAAGAGATCAAGAAATGCTTTGTTTACATATATGGCATGTCTCTTTAGTCGGCACCTTGTATTACACCTGGAAGCAAATCAGAAGCCAGTGTGCTACAAAGGCCAGGTGAACACAGGGTTCATCCACTCGCAGTGCCCTTCCCAAAACTGGGTCAAGGGCTTTGTGCTCAGCAGCCAAGTCTGAACTTCCTGTCTCCATTGCAGCTCCTGCTGACATCAGTTCCCTAGCTTCGGTAGCATCCTCAGGGGAAGGGATGCTGTATATGGCCTCCAGTTACAGTGCTAAACTGGACTGGGAACAACAGCACCTGTTCAGAAACCTGAGCCTGTGGACACTGCTGCTTGGTAATCAGAGCAGGGGTTGGCTGGAGTTAGTCTCCATGTTTCTCTCTCCAGTGCTCAGCATCAAGCACAGTATCCCTCTCACGCGTCCATCATACTTGTTTCTAGTAAGGAATCAGGTCTTGGCGTGGTCAGTTTATCTTGCCTGTGCTCCTTGAAGCTATGACTGAAAGCCCCTGCTTGGGGGAGGAAGGGCCAACTGCAGCCGCTTTCTCTGGCTGGCTGGGTTTGCTGCCTCAGTCCGTTTAATGCCCTTTGACATCACTACAACTATTCTGTTGTTAATTATTTTCAGTTGCCAAAGGTGTGCTGGGTACCTCTTCACTGCAGCTGGGAGCTGTAATTCTCAGCTCTGGTAGATATTGTACGTTCGCTCTGCTCAAGCTAGCGCACTAAAAATAGCAGTGTGGCCACAGTGGCACAGCGGCCGCTTTGGGTAGCCGCCGAGTAGCTAGTGAATGCATGTCTACCCAAGCTGGGAATTACAGCTCCTAGCTGCAGTGTAGACATAGCCAGAGAGACTGGGGAAAGGCACCTTCCGGCACAGAAGGGAGACATATCTGTAGTCAGCATAACACACAGCAAGTGAGAGCAAAAACAGTGAGGTGAGGAGAGGGCAGGCAGAAATTCTGTCCCTTCCCCTTCTTTCTCCTGGACTTCGGCACCACTGAGTTCTATGGAGGACTTTAACAGAGGCCAGAGAGGTAGCTTGGGGAGCATTCCATGCATGGGGGCGGCATGGAGGAAGGCACATTTCTTGATCTCTTATTGCTGTGACCTTCAAACTTCCCCCACACCCTTAGTGTATCACCCCTTCTGGGGCAGGGGTGCCTGTAAAGTCTCATCCACACCAGTAGGTATTGCACAAATAAAGATAGGCTTCAGAGTAGCAGCCGTGTTAGTCTGTATCCACAAAAAGAAAAGGTAGCACCACCTTAGAGACTAACAAATTTATTTGAGCAGGCCTGTGAGAGAAGGAGATGAAGGGATAGACAGGCTGTGTCGTCGGTGGAGGGAATGTGAAAGGAGTCCAGGTCCAAGGTGCAGGCTGGGGCCCTGGGAGCAAAGGCAGGGAGCTTGAATTTGACCCCAGCTCAGTGGGGAGCCAGTGATGGGTGTGGGGGTCTTATTACCTGGAAAAGTAGGAGGAATGGCAGTGCAAACTGCTCACTGGCCGTGCAGGCACCTGAAGCGTTGGGAGGTGAACTCTTGTGCTGCATCCCTCACTGTGTCTAGTCAGGCTGTTTGCAGGGAAGGCACCAGGCTTATCTGTGCTGCTGCAGAGAGTGGGAGGAGGTTAGTTCCACAGAGCCAAACAGCAGTGAAATTTCAGAACCCAACAAGATGTAACAATCGAGATGAAGTAAGAGCTGAAATGCTTCTGCTGCTTTGATCGCTAGCTGGAATCCCATCTCGCTGACCCCAGATTCCATGGTGCCTGCAGCTTGACAGCAGTGCAGTGACAGCAGCCAAGGGACCACCAGGGCAGCGCTCATTCACTCCACACCCTTGTGTTGCAGGTGGCCTGGCAAGGATCCGGAGGGAACGAGAAATTTTTCTTTGACAACGAGAATGTGAGTTGGATTGGGTGAAACTCTTCCCTCTCCTAGCTGAATACACTATTCACAAACTGCAAACATGAAGTCGTCCCCTGGGGTGGCCCATTTCTTTGCCATGCCTCATGCTGTCCACCCAACTCCTGCAGCCTGTGGTCTGCTCCCTACCCTGCCCATGTTTCAGGGAGCAAAACAAACCTTTGGTATGGGAGCTTGCATGAACAGTGTTTCCACAACAGAGAGGTGGAAACACTGCCCAGGCAGCAGAGGGGTAGGGCAGAGGAGGAAGACGTTGGGGGGAAATTAGACATACAGAGAGCAGACATATGACTCACTGGGGGGAATCCTACTCCACCTGTCATGGCTGAGAGGCTTGGAGAAGTCGGCTTACTAGCCTACAGCCTGGCTCCTACAGGACAAGAAACTCAGCCCATTGGTACTGATTAGTGGCAGACACAGAAGGGAGACCAAGGATGGAATGAGCTCCAGAGACTGAGCGCTCCTCCTGACCCTAGAGGGTGAATCCAGGTCAGGGTGCAGGGCATCCCTTCCACAAACCCAGCTAGTACCTGTGCTCCTCCACTGAGCCCTTCCTCTCACACTGCCTGCTGTCCGAGTCCTGTCTTCTGTCTCCCTACAGGTCTGCATGATCTTCAATGCTGGAGAGCTGACTTTAGTGGAATATGGAAGCAATGAAATTCTGGGATCTGTCCGCACAGAGTTTATGAACCCTCATCTCATCAGGTAAGTGTCGCACTCCTCCTTATCCCCATCACAGGTACTGCCTTGAGACTGCATGGGACTGATCGGGGGCCATCACATCCTAAATTGTCCCCATGCATGGGTCCTAGCCCTGAGACACAATGTGACCTGGGAGTGAGGCCAGGCCATCACATCCTAAATTTTCCCCATGCATGGGTCCTAGCCTTGAGACACAATGTGACCTGGGAACCTAGGAGTGAGCCCGGGCCATCACGTCCTAAATTGTCCTATTGCATGGGTCCTAGCCCTGAGACACAATGTGACCTGGGAACCTGGGAGTGAGGCCGGGCCATCACATCCTAAATTGTCCCCATGCATGGGTCCTAGCCCTGAGACACAAGGAGACCTGGGAAACTGGGACTGAGCCCGGGCCATCACATCCTAAATTGTCCCCATGCATGGGTCCTAGCCCTAAGACACAATGTGACCTGGGAACTTGGGAGTGAGCCCGGGCCATCACATCCTAAATTGTTCCCAGGCATGGGTCCTAGCCCTGAGACACAAGGAGCGCCATGTTGCTCCTGAATGGTCTCTGAGGCTTAGCCTGCACTTAAAAGCTAGGTTGAGGTGGCTACATTTGTCAGATGTGAAAAACCTTACATCTCTGGCTGATGTCGCTGTGCCGACTTACGTTTCAGGGGACATGCATGTGCGTCAACAGAAGAATGCTTCTGTCAACGTACCTACCATTGTTTGGGGAGGTGGTATTTCTGTACCTATGGAAAAACCCCTTTTGTCTGTGTAGTCTATGCCTACACTGCAGGGCTATGCTGGCATAGTCTCCATAGTGTAGACACCCTCAGTAAATCTGCGTCCCGTGGACAATGTTATGGCTAGTGGGTGCACAATTGTTATAGGAGGACAGAAGTACATTTGTCACATGCATTTTTGTGCATGGCTCTGATATTCCTCTTTCTGAAGAGGGACCCCTAACCCACACCTGGAGGCCAGCTGGTCTGACTGGCACTAAATGGAAGGTCTCAATGCCACGAGTCTTGCTGTATTTCTAAAAAAATCTGTTCTTCACTTCTCTCTCCTTCGCAACTGAAGGCCTCTCTCTCTTGAGTGGTAACAGTTAATTTAACTATAACCAGGTTCAAAAAAGAACTAGATATGTTCATGGTTATGTTCATGTTCAAGGCTCTTATGTAAATTAAGTTGTCATGAGATAAGAGGGAAGATCCTTTCATGGATTGAGAACTGGTTAAAAGACAGGGAACAAAAGGTAGGAATAAATGGTAAATTTTCAGAATGAAGAGGGGTAATTAGTGGTGTTCCCCAAGGGTCAAGGGTCAGTCCTAGGACCAATCCTATTCAACTTATTCATAAATGATCTGGAGAAAGGGGTAAACAGTGAGGTGGCAAAGTTTGCAGATGATACTCAACTGCTCAAGATAGTTAAGACCAAAGCAGACTGTGAAGAACTTCAAAAAGATCTCACAAAACTAAGTGATTGGGCAACAAAATGGCAAATGAAATTTAATGTGGATAAATGTAAAGTAATGCACATTGGAAAAAATAACCCCAACTATACATACAATATGATGGAGACTAATTTAGCTACAACTAATCAGGAGAAAGATCTTGGAGTCATCGTGGATAGTTCTCTGAAGACATCCACACAGTGTGCAGCGGCAGTCAAAAAAGCAAACGGGATGTTAGGAATCATTAAAAAAGGGGTAGAGAATAAGATGGAGAATATCTTATTGCCCTTATATAAATCCATGGTATGCCCACATCTTGAATACTGCATACAGATGTGGTCCCCTCATCTCAAAAAAGATAGACTGGCATTAGAAAAGGTTCAGAAAAGGGCAACTAAAATGATTAGGGGTTTGGAACGGGTCCCATATGAGGAGAGATTAAAGAGGCTAGGACTTTTCAGCTTGGAAAAGAGGAGACTAAGGGGGGATAGGATAGAGGTCTATAAAATCATGAGTGGTGTGGAGAAAGTGAATAAGGAAAAGTTATTTACTTGTTCCCATAATATAAGAACTAGGGGCCACCAAATGAAATTAATGGGTAGCAGGTTTAAAACAAATAAAAGGAAGTTCTTCTTTACTCAGAGCACAGTCAACCTGTGGAGCTCCTTGCCTGAGGAGGTTGTGAAGACAAGGACTATAACAGGGTTTAAAAGAGAACTGGATAAATTCGTGGAGGCTAAGTCCATTATTGGCTATTAGCCAGGATGGGTAAGGAATGGTGTCCCTAGCCTCTGTTTGTCAGAGGGTGGAGATGGATGGCGGGAGAGAAATCACTAGACCATTACTGATTAGGTTCACTCCCTTTGGGGCACCTGGCATTGGCCACTGTCGGTAGACAGGATACTGGTCTGGATGGATCTTTGGTCTGACCCAATATGTCCTTTCTTATGTTCTTATGGAGGATAGGTCCATCAATGGCTATTAGCCAGGATGGGCAGGGCTGATCCTGGAAGATCCAGGAAGATCCTGGGAACTACAGGCCAGTCAGCCTCACCTCAGTCCCTGGAAAAATCATGGAGCAGGTCCTCAAAGAATCAATCCTGAAGCACTTGCATGAGAGGAAAGTGATCAGGAACAGCCAGCATGGATTCACCAAGGGAAGGTCATGCCTGACTAATCTAATCACCTTTTATGATGAGATTACTGGTTCTGTGGATGAAGGGAAAGCAGTGGATGTATTGTTTCTTGACTTTAGCAAAGCTTTTGACACGGTCTCCCATAGTATTCTTGTCAGCAAGTTAAGGAAGTATGGGCTGGATGAATGCACTATAAGGTGGGTAGAAAGCTGGCTAGATTGTCGGGCTCAACGGGTAGTGATCAATGGCTCCATGTCTAGTTGGCAGCCGGTATCATGTGGAGTGCCCCAAGGGTCGGTCCTGGGGCCGGTTTTATTCAATATCTTCATAAATGATCTGGAGGATGGTGTGGATTGCACTCTCAGCAAATTTGCGGATGATACTAAACTGGGAGGAGTGGTAGATACGCTGGAGGGGAGGGATAGGATACAGAAGGACCTAGACCAATTGGAAGATTGGGCCAAAAGGAATCTGATGAGGTTCAATAAGGATAAGTGCAGGGTCCTGCACTTAGGACGGAAGAACCCAATGCACAGCTACAGACTAGGGACCGAATGGCTAGGCAGCAGTTCTGCGGAAAAGGACCTAGGGGTGACAGTGGACGAGAAGCTGGATATGAGTCAGCAGTGTGCCCTTGTTGCCAAGAAGGCCAATGGCATTTTGGGATGTATAAGTAGGGGCATAGCGAGCAGATCGAGGGACGTGATCGTTCCCCTCTATTCAACATTGGTGAGGCCTCATCTGGAGTACTGTGTCCAGTTTTGGGCCCCACACTTCAAGAAGGATGTGGATAAATTGGAGAGAGTCCAGCGAAGGGCAACAAAAATGATTAGGGGACTGGAACACATGAGTTATGAGGAGAGGCTGAGGGAGCTGGGATTGTTTAACCTGCAGAAGAGAAGAATGAGGGGGGATTTGATAGCTGCTTTCAACTACCTGAAAGGGGGTTCCAAAGAGGATGGCTCTAGACTGTTCTCAATGGTAGCAGATGACAGAACGAGGAGTAATGGTCTCAAGTTGCAGTGGGGGAGGTTTAGATTGGATATTAGGAAAAACTTTTTCACTAAGAGGGTGGTGAAACACTGGAATGCGTTACCTAGGGAGGTGGTAGAATCTCCTTCCTTAGAGGTTTTTAAGGTCAGGCTTGACAAAGCCCTGGCTGGGATTATTTAACTGGGAATTGGTCCTGCTTTGAGCAGGGGGTTGGACTAGATGACCTTCTGGGGTCCCTTCCAACCCTGATATTCTATGATTCTATGATTCTATGATGCCTCTGTTTGCCAGAAGCTGGGAATGGGTAACAGGAGGTGGATCACTTGATGATTCCCTGTTTTGTTCATTTCCTCTGGGGCACCTGGCATTGGCCGCTGTTGGAAGACAGGATACTGGGCTAGATGGACCTTTGGTCTGATCCAGTGTGGCCATTTTTGTGTTGTTAATGCTTGCTCGTTTCTC
The DNA here is from genome assembly GCF_965140295.1 of Lepidochelys olivacea. Taxonomy (NCBI): domain Eukaryota; kingdom Metazoa; phylum Chordata; order Testudines; family Cheloniidae; genus Lepidochelys; species Lepidochelys olivacea. The sequence goes on from NC_140413.1 coordinate 537,159, forward strand.
TGTGAGGAGCTGGGAACACTCTCCCATCTCTGTGTTTGCCAGCCCAGTCTTGAGGTAGCTTCTGGTCACTCACCCTTTCCAGCTGCTTCAACAAGCCAGAAAATGGCTAATGCCTCATCCTTGCTTCTCCACCTGTGGCACCTGAGTCAACTGAGCACCAAGTATGGCGTAGTCAGGCCTAATCCTTGTGCTTATGCTCCCCTCTGGACTGTTGTGGCAGTGCAGCCTAGCCCAAAGTGCTGGCCATGCTGTCAGAGGCAGGATGCTGACTTTCCGGACTAGATTGCAGCAAACACTTTGCAGGGTCCTGAGTCTGTGAGACAGGAGGTGGTTCCAAGGGTTGTGGCCATTTTGGTACACTTATCAATCATGGATGTTCCTTAGGGGACTAAAGGCTATTTGCGGTGCTTCTGTAATTCGGCATCCCTGGTCATCATCTGACGGATTCCTCTGCTCTGAATTGGTGCTCTCCATCCCTGAGGAGGTTTGGGTTGCACCCTTTGAGTGAACAGAGGCAGCTAACAGGAGAATTGAAGGGCATAGCTGCAGCCTCTGTGCTTGGAGGTGGCAGGACTTGGTGAGTGATGCATTTGGTCTTTCTGGGGGTTGTCTGTTGCACTATTCTTTTGCTCTCTGTGTATGGGCTGCATCACTGTGCCAAGGGTCCCTGAGGAAGCAGACAAACAGGGAATTGGAATAACTCATTTATGAGCATAAATTGAATGGAATTTGGTATTACTGAAACTTGAAGGGATGATTCCCATAACTGGAATGTTAAAATCAATGGTTATAACCTGTTTAGGAAGGATTGCGTGGGCAAAAGGGAGGGGAACATGGCACTCTATGCAAAAATGGCATTACCTGTTTCTGAGTCACTGAGAACTTGGAATGATCTTGAATGCTTACTGAGAAGGTTTTGGAACAAATAGATAAATTAAGTAGTAATAAGTCACCAGTAGCAAATGATGTTCACCCAAGAGTTCAGATGTGAAATTGCAGAACGAACAACTATAGTATGTAACATATCGCTTAAATCAATCTACGTACCAGATGACTGGTGGATAGCTAATGTGATGCCAATTTTTGAAAAAGTTCCAGCGGTGATCCTGGCAATTCCAGGCCGGAAAGCCTAACTTCAGTACTAGACAAACAGTGTTACTCAGAACTCTAAGCCCAGGTCCCTGCTTCCTTCCTGGTTGCTGCTACCCTGCGTGGTTCCTGTTTCCTTGCCATTATTAGATAGAAATGGTAGAATTGTTCATTGATTTATAGATTCTAAGACTAGAAGAGACCATTGTGATCATCTCGTCTGACCTTCTGTATAACACAGGCCAGAGAAGTTCACCAAAACTATTCCTAGAGCAGATCTTTTAAAACAACTTCCAATCCTGAGTGTACATTTAACAGTAATTAACCATTGGAACAATTTACCAGGGGTCGTGAGTCTCCATCACTGACAATTTTTGAGTCAAGATTTGATGTGTTTCTAAAAGATCTGCTCTAGGAATTATTTCAAGGCAATTCTCTGGCTTGCGTTATACAGTGGGTCAGAATAGGTAGTCAAAATGGCCCCTGTTGATCTTGGAATCTAGGAATCTATTAATTTGCTCTCGTTGTGTTCGGAGCCTATTTAGGATAATTTGTGGCATACCAGCCTGGGAGCCTGGCCCCTGCACCTCCCAGAAGCTGTCTCTAATGTGCAGATGCTCCCAAGTGGGTAGTGATGTGAGGGTCCTGGCTCCTGCTCCATTTGCTTTCACTGCCTTCACGGGTTGCTGAGCCTGTGCTATAAGAACTGAGAACCCTGCCCACACAATATGATCAAATGGGAATTGTCTGTGACAGTTTTATGAATTCTGTGTGTGCCTCAGTTTCTTTCTGTCCTTTGCATTATTAACCCTGGTGACAAAAAAGGGTTAAGTTTCCTCTGGGGGCGCAGCACAGGACATGAGGTGAGAATATTGCCTTGTTATCTGGGCTCCAGTGAATGAGGAGGTTGTGGAACTGGCTGGAACCTGCTGAGAGGAGAATCCAAAAGAGACAATGGAAAGCTCCAATGACCAGAACATTGACACCTAGCAAACAATGACACAGAGCAAGGAGGTTTTTGAGACATAACCAGCAAGAGTGGGCTTCTGGAGGAGGCTGGCTGCTCTCCCCTGGGAGTGGCTAAGGAGCCAAAGAGGGACCGAGCCTGAGGCGGAATCCACTACAGCTTGGCTGGTGGGCTGCTCTGGCTTGACCGGAATGGGTGATGCTTTAACCTTTATTTCTGAATGCTAACCTCAGGCCTTCCAGTGCTGTGTTCCAGTTGCCTAATAAGTCCTACTCTGTTTTGAAAGGCCAGTTTGGTGTCACCACAAATACTGGCTAGGGAGCATTAGTCCCTGAAGAGCGAACAAGTCTCTAACAAGGAGTCTATCTCAGCTGAACTGCTGAGCAGAGCTCCCAATGTGAAGCAGGAATTCTGGAGTGCCAGGGCTCAATCTCAGAAGCTGTGAGGCTGTGTAGCCTAACCTGAAGGAAGAGTGAGCCCCCCTGGGGAGTCTGACACACAGATGGGGTTCCTCCAAAAGACTGTTTAAGATGGGGTGTAGGACTTATCCCACAGATCTGTGATACAAGGTGTTTCAGAGGCAGAATTTCAGGGACCTGAGTAACTGTCCCTTCTAGGTAGAGAACCACCAATCTGCAGGGACTAAGGGCTGTACAGTACCCCATGGGACCTGATGGGTAGACTGGGGTGGTTGTGGGGATGGAAAGCCACAGGTCAGGAGGTGTGGTTCCATGGGTGGAGGGGGACACCAGGGGTGGTTCTGGGGGAGGGTGGGAGATGCCCCATGTGGTTTGGCAAGTGCACAGCATTATCAGTCATTCTTCACTCTTCTCCATTACAGCGTTCGCATCAATGAGAGAAGGCAAAGAGGGATGGAGGAGAACAAGAGACTGGCATATCTTATCGACATCAAGACTATAGCAGCAGGTGAATGGTGACTCTCGTCCTTCTGCCCCGTCTACATTCACGTTCTTCCGGGAGGCGAATCATTAGAGTCAAGTTGCACCCATGTCTGACTGGGAGGCTGCCCTGCTCACGGGTCTGTTACATGTCTGGTGAGGACGGTGGCTCTCTGGGGCAGGGCCACGTCTCCTGTCTGTGCGTGCGGCCGTCAGTCATCATAACTGTGTTGCTGCGGGCACTGTCAGTGCACGGGCCCCTTGAGCTGACGAGATGGGTGTTCGTGCTGCCAGGTGAAGCTCCCAGAATTGGGATGTCTCAGCGCGTTCTGCCCCGATGCCTTAGGTATGCGATGTCATGGTGCAGTTTCCATGGGACCCCGCCTCATCCGGGATCGCAGGACTTGAGTTCTGGATGCTCAGGTTGAACAGTGTGCAGAGAACAACAGAGTAGGGCAAGAATGATTTGCAGTCTGCAATGCTTGTCGTGCAGTGAGCCTAAAGAAGCTGTTTATTTAGCTTAACACAGAGAAGGTTAAGAGGTGACTTGATCATGGTCTACAGGTACTCACCTGGGGAAGAGATTTTTCATAGGAGAGACTCTTTAGTGTAGCAGACAAATGCAGGAGGAGATTCAGTGCTTGGAAGTTGAAACTAGACGAAGATTGGAAATAAGGTGCACATTTATATAGTGAGGGCAATTAACCCTGGGCACAACTTACCAGGCAGTGTGGCAGGTTCCCCAGCACTTAGAGTCTTTAAACGGGGACTGGGTGTCTTTCTAAGAAATATGCTGCAGTTCATCCAGCAGCTACACGTTCAGTGCAGGAATCGCGGGTGGGGTTGTCTGGCCTGTGCTGTGCCGATCAGACTCGATGTTCAGAATGGTCTCTGCCTGCCGTAAATAGTGAATAAGAGCAGAAGAAGAGAGAATTGCTGTCTGTCACCATCATGAACAATAATGTTCCCGCCTTCCTGGCATTGCTCCCCAGCCCCCTGCTGGCCGTGTGGTGATGAGGTTCAATAAGGATAAGTGCAGGTTCCTGCACTTAGGACGGAAGAACCCAATGCACCGCTACAGACTAGGGACCGAATGGCTGGGCAGCAGTTCTACGGAAAAGGACCTAGGGGTGACAGTGGACGAGAAGCTGGATATGAGTCAGCAGTGTGCCCTTGTTGCCAAGAAGGCCAATGGCATTTTGGGATGTATACGTAGGGGCATTGCCAGCAGATCGAGGGACGTGATCGTTCCCCTCTATTCAACATTGGTGAGGCCTCATCTGGAGTACTGTGTCCAGTTTTGGGCCCCACACTACAAGAAGGATGTGGATAAATTGGAGAGAGTCCAGCAAAGGGCAACAAAAATGATTAGGGATCTGGAACACATGACTTATGAGGAGAGGCTGAGGGAACTGGGATTGTTTAGTCTGCAGAAGAGAAGAATGAGGGGGGATTTGATAGCTGCTTTCAACTACCTGAGAGGTGGTTCCAGAGAGGATGGTTCTAGACTATTCTCAGTGGCAGAAGAGGACAGGACAAGGAGTAATGGTCTCAAGTTGCAGTGGGGGAGGTTTAGGTTGGATATCAGGAAAATCTTTTTCACTAGGAGGGTGGCGAAACACTGGAATGCATTACCTAGGGAGGTGGTAGAATCTCCTTCCTTAGAAGTTTTTAAGGTCAGGCTTGACAAAGCCCTGGCTGGGATGATTTAATTGGGGATTGGTCTTGCTTTTGAGCAGGGGGTTGGACGAGATGACCTCCTGACGTCCCTTCCAACCCTGATACTCTATGATTCTATGATTCAGTTACAGGTCGTTCCTGAGTGGTAGGTGGCAGGGATGCACAATTCCCCTGCACCCTGGACTACATAGACCAAGGGTGTAAATCCCTGTCCTCAGCTCCTCTCTGCCAGCTGGAGTGGGCACAGAACCAACCTCTCCCTTTACCATCGGGTACGCTCAAAATAGTTCTTAAGTAGCATAATTAATCGAAAACATTTTAGACTCATGTCAGTTCATGAGAGGGTATGGCTGTGTGTATTGAGGTTTTGCTGTGTTTGGATTTCTTGGGCCAGGCCCAGGATGGTGGATCTGCCCCAGAGATTGCAGCTGAAGAGGTGATCCTCTTCCCCACAATGATCCGTCTTGGGTGGGAATGAAAAGTGCCTTCCTGCCTCAAGGAGGGGTCTTGGCCAAGGGATACGATGCCTGTAAGGCTTTCTATAAAGATAAGAAGGGCTGAAGGACTTTGCTCCAGGAGTGGCTCCTGCAAGAGGCTCTGGGGGACCCACTCCCGAAAAGCTTTCCCCAGGCATGAGTAGCATGAACCCTAAGCCTCCCTTGGTGCCAAACCCTGAGGCTAAAGCCCAGACAGAAAGGCATTGACCTTGTGTAAATTCACTCCGCATATGGATTTTAACTGGATAACAAAAGACTATCCAGAGATAAACCAGGTAACTTTAATGTTGGCAGGGCAGTAAAACCCTCTGCTTCAGGGTGTCTCTAACAATTGGGGCTGGGATGAGATTTTCATGAGGAGCAGGTTTAATAGATATTTAAAGGCCAGAGGGAACCATTCGATCATCTGATCTGATCTTCTGTAAATCACAGGCACCCAGGGGTGAAAGTAAAATGCAGCTCTTACCGGTATGAGGTCGCTCCCTCCGGAAGGGGCGTGGCCTTGGGCGGAAGGGTGGAGCTGGGGGGTCAGCGTCCCACAGCCCTTCCATCTGCGCTCCCTGGCCAGCGCTGCCTGGGGCTCTAGTGGCAATTTAAAGGGAGCCCCGGGACCTTTTAAATCGCGGCCCTGGGGCAGCTGCTTCTTCCGCCGTCGCTCTGTCAGCGGCTGGGGGGCAGCAGCGCTTTAACATGGCTGCCCCTTTTGCGCCCCCCATCGGCGGTCCTGCTGGGTCATCGCTGCCCCTTTTGTGCCCCCCCAATTGGCGGCCCTGCTGGGTCATCGCTGCCCCTTTTGCGCCCCCCATCGGCGGTCCTGCCGGGTCGTCGCTGCCCCTTTTGCGCCCCCCATCGGCGGTCCTGCCGGGTCGTCGCTGCCCCTTTTGCGCCCCCCCATTGGCGGCCTTCTGGTAGGGACCTGGCAGAGCCGCCAATTGAGGGCGGAAAAGGGGCAGCGATGTTTAAGCACTGCTGCGTCAGCGGAACGGGCCAGTACTAGTGGCTACCTTTTACCGGTACGCTGTACCGGCCCGTACCCACTTCCTTTCACCCCTGCAGGCAGCTGAATTTCACCCACTTACCGCTGTATTGAGCCCAGTAGCTTTTCTGTTTGGCTAAAGCATCTTCCAGAAAGGCAGCCAGTCTGGATTTGAAAACTTCAAGAGACGAATAATCCACCACATCCCGTGGTAGTTTGCTCCAACGATTAATCAACTGTAATGATAAAATATTGTGCCTTCTTTCTAATTTACATTTCTATAGCTTCAGTTTCCAGCCATTGGTTCTTGTTCTGCCTTTCTCCACTGGACTAAAGAGCCCTTTAGTACCAGTGTTTTCTCCCCAGGAAGGTCCTTAGACACTATAATTCAAGTCACCTTTCAGTCTTCTTTTTGCTAAACTAAACAGATTGAGCTCTTTAAATCTCAAAGTTATCCTCGGTTTTCTTCCATATGGGTATCGTGCACCTGTGGGATTTGGCCCCAGTGTCACTGGTCTCTTTAGAGAGCAGAGCTGACAATAGACTTAGGTCTGCTTCTTGGCTTAAGAAGGCAAAAGTTCTTGCAGGGATCCCTTGGCTTCCTTGTCTGCGTTTCTGGGAACACTAGTTCTGCTTGATGTGGCTTCCAAGTCACTCTCTCAGCAGAGGAACCAGGGGCACAGTGAATAGCAATGTCCCCTCTGCCTTACCTCTGGGTGGGATGGCATTGATTGCAATGCCAGGGCCTGCCGGGACTTAGTGGACAGAATGGCAGCAGGCAGGACGTTTACCCAGGAAGCCACAGACTGACATCTAGGATCTTCAGGAGAAAGAGAGAAAAGGGTATCCCTGTGAGTGACAATCTAGCCATGAGTTATTGTCTGCTCCAACTCTTGCATTGAAGTCACTGAGGAGGAAAAAAGAAAAGGAGGACTTGTGGCACCTTAGAGACTAACCAATTCGTTTGAGCAAAAGCTTTCGTGAGCTACAGCTCACTTCATCGGATGCATTCAGTGGAAAATACAGTGGGGAGATTTATATACACAGAGAACATGAAACAATGGGTGTTACCATACACACTGTAAGGAGAGTGATCACTTAGGATGAGCTAATACCAGCAGGAGAGCGGGGTGGGGGAGAAAACCTTTTGTAGTGATAATCAAAGTGGGCCATTTGCAGCAGTTGACAAGAACTTCTGAGGAACAGTGGGGGGTGGGGTGCGGGGAATAAACATGGGGAAATAGTTTTACTTTGTGTAATGACCCATCCACTCCCAGTCTTTATTCAAGCCTAAGTTAATTCTATCCAGTTTGCAAATAATTCCAGTTCAGCAGTCTCTCGTTGTAGTCTGTTTCTGAAGTTTTTTTGTTGAAGAATTTTCACTTTTAGATCTCTAATCGAGTGACCAGAGAGATTGAAGTGTTCTCCGGCTGGTTTTTGAATGTTATAACTCTTGACGTCTGATTTGTGTCCATTTATTCTTTTATGTAGAGACTGTCCAGTTTGGCCAATGTACATAGCAGAGGGGCATTGCTGGCCGATGATAGCATATATCACATTGGTAGATGTGCAGGTGAACGAGCCTCTGATGGTGTGGCTGATGTGATTAGGCCCTATGGTGGTGTCCCCTGAGTAGATCTGTGGGCACAGTTGGCAACGGGCTTTGTTGCAAGGATAGGTTCCTGGGTTAGTGGTTCTGTTGTGTGGTATGTGGTTGCTGGTGAGTATTTGCTTCAGGGTGGGGGGCTGTCTGTAGGCGAGGACTGGCCTGTCCCCCAGGATCTGTGAGAGTGATGGGTCGCCCTTCAGGTTGGGGGGCTGTCTGTAGGCGAGGACTGGCCTGTCCCCCAGGATCTGTGAGAGTGATGGGTCGCCCTTCAGGTTGGGGGGCTGTCTGTTGGCGAGGACTGGCCTGTCCCCCAGGATCTGTGAGAGTGAGGGGTCACCCTTCAGGTTGGGGGACTGTCTGTAGGCGAGGACTGTCCTGTCCTGCAGGATCTGTGAGAGTGAGGGGTCGCCCTTCAGGGTGGGGGGCTGTCTGTAGGCGAGGACTGGCCTGTCCCCCAGGATCTGTGAGAGTGATGGGTCGCCCTTCAGGGTGGGGGGCTGTCTGTAGGCGAGGACTGGCCTGTCCCCCAGGATCTGTGAGAGCAATAGGTCACCCTTCAGGTTGGGGGGCTGTCTGTAGGCGAGGACTGGCCTGTCCCCCAGGATCTGTGAGAGTGAGGGGTCACCCTTCAGGTTGGGGGGCTGTCTGTAGGCGAGGACTGGCCTGTCCCCCAGGATCTGTGAGAGTGAGGGGTCGCCCTTCAGGGTGGGGGGCTGTCTGTAGGCGAGGACTGGCCTTTCCCCCAGGATCTGTGAGAGCGATGGGTCGCCCTTCAGGGTCGGAGGCTGTCTGTAGGTGAGGAGTGGCCTGTCGCCCAGGATCTGTGAGAGCGATGGGTCGCCCTTCAGGGTGGGAGGCTGTCTGTAGGCGAGGACTGGCCTGTCCCCCAGGATCTGTCAGAGCGATGGGTCACCCTTCAGGTTGGGGGGCTGTCTGTAGGCGAGGACTGGCCTGTCCCCCAGGATCTGTGAGAGCGATGGGTCACCCTTCAGGTTGGGGGGCTGTCTGTAGGCGAGGACTGGCCTGTCCCCCAGGATCTGTGAGAGTGAGGGGTCGCCCTTCAGGTTGGGGGGCTGTCTGTAGGCGAGGACTGGCCTGTCCCCCAGGATCTGTGAGAGTGATGGGTCGCCCTTCAGGCACCAGTAGCGGCTTACCTCAGGTGGCGTGGGGTGCTCCTGTTTCCATACTTCGATGACTGGCTCATCAAGGGCAGGTCTCCGGAGCAGGTGCAGAGAAGCCTCAATCTGGTACATTCCACCTGCCTCTACCTGGGCCTGTTAATAAATACAGAAAAGTCCACGTTAACCCCAGTCCAACATATAGAGTTTATCGGGGCAGTTCTTGACTCCACGCGTACCAGGGCCTCCCTTCCGGAAGCGCGGTTTCAGGCCATGGTGGACTTGATCTCCCACATAAGAGCCCACTCTCTCACCACGGCCCACACATGTCTGCGACTGATGGGACACGTGACCACGTGCACGTACATGGTTAGCCATGCCTGGCTTCACCTGAGGCCTCTGCAACCGTGGCTAGCCTCGATGTACATTCCCAGCAGGCACCCCCTGGATTGAGTGGTCATGATGCCGAGCCACATCCTACTGTCTTTGGACTGGTGGCGGGATCCCGACTCGGTGCTGCAAGGAGTTCCCTTCGTGACCCCATCTCTATCGCTTACCCTGGTCTCTCACGCGTCGGACCTGGGCTAGGGAGCTCATCTTGGGGAGCTCAGCACCCACTTGCTACAAAACGATCTAGCCGTTCATATCAATGTCAGGGAACTCAAAGTGGTTCACCTGGCCTGCCAGGCTTTTTTGCCCCACCTGAAGGGCAGGGTGGTCAGGTCCTGGCAGACAATACTGCCGCAATGTATTACATCAGCAGGCAGTGCCTCTACCTGCATGTCCAGGACCCGGTTCCCCCTTGGGACCTGAATCTTGTGCTGTCACGGCTCATGGGTCCCCGCTTCAAACCCCTGGCGTCCTGCTCCCTCCTTCTCTCTTGGAAGGTCTCCTTTTTAGTCGCTATTACTTCGGCCTATAGGGTGTCTGAGATCAGAGTGTTCACTTCAGAACCGCTGTTCACGATATTCTATAAGGACAAGGTCCAGCTGCACCTGCACCTGGCCTTTCTACCCAAGGTCGTCTCCCAGTTCCATACTGGTCAAGACATATACTTGCCGGTCCTTTGTCCTAAGCCTCACATGACCGATGAGGAATGCAGGCTGTATACCCTGGATGTCAGATGGGTCCTGGCTTTCTACATAGACCGAAAAAAGGTGTTCTGCAAGTCTACACAGTTGTTTGTTGCTGTCGCGGATAGAATGAAGGGTTGCCCAGTGTCTGCCCAGAGAATCTCATCCTGGATCACGGCCTGTTATGAGCTAGCGAAGGTGACCCCACCGGCGACCGTGACGGCTCACTTGACTAGGGTGCAGGCATCCTCGGCAGACTTCCTCGCCCAGTGCTGATCCAAGAAATTTGTCGAGCTGCGAGCTGATTGTCCATCACACATTTGCTTTGCACTAGGCACTGATCCAGCAAGCTTGAGATGATGCTGGTTTCAGCAGAGCAGTGCTCCAATCTGCAAAACTGTGACCTCCGAGCCCACGACTGAGGATTCTGCTTGTGAGTCACCTACAATGGAATCTACAAGCAAGCGCTCGAAGGAAAAACAGTTACCTATATTTTGTAATTGTTGTTCTTTGAGATGTGTTGCTCATGTCCATTCCATTACCCGCCCTCCTGCCCTCTGTCGGAGTTCTCAGCAAGAAGGAACTGAGAGGGTGTAGGGCCGGGGGCGCCAGATATACCACGGCATGAGCGCAGCACTCCAGGGTCCCCCACAGCTGACCCTACGGATACCGCTAAAGTAAAAGTCTCCGACAACTGCGCACGTGGCACGCGCACACCTACAATGGAACAGACATGAGCAAGACTTCTCAAAGAACAACAGTTATGAAAAGGTGGGTAACTAATTTTTTTAGTGGATTCATCCTGCGATGGGGTGTGTGCCCCACACAGGCTGTGAAAGGATAATGGCGGCCTGAGAGGCCAATTACCGTACCAGACTGCACTGGAGAGCAGGTCAGGCTTAACTGAGGATAAGTCTAGCTAAGGAAGGGCTGGGAGAGGACTGTGAACAGAGGAACTTGACCACAGAAGGGGACTAGAAGCAGAGAGTCTGCAGTCACTCTCTGGGACTAGAGAGAGTGAGGATACCAGGAGGGTCCAAGAGGAAGCCCCTGGGGAAGAGATGACCCGGGATCCTCCCCTGAATAGAGAAGTCTGGTAAGAGCCAGGGGAGAGACAAAGTAGCCACTGGCTCCAGTGTTAAGCCCTGATAAAAGGCATGATGCAGACTTCCAAGGAGAGGGCCCTCTGAGCTGTTCAATGCAGGAACAGCAAGGGGAGTTTAAGAGGCATGAAAGACTAAGACCAAGGAAGGCAGCAGGCGATTTGGGTTTGCTAGAGGATTCCGGGGGAGGGCCCTGAGGGTCCCAGTCCTGAGAAAAAGGTGAACCTAGAGAGTTGCAGGGAAGAAGGCCTGAGAAAGGCTCAGTAGGAAGAAGCTCAGAAAGCCAGCGGCAGCAAGGAGTTGGACCAAGCAGTCCTTGGTCCTGGTTATAGGGTCCCTGGGCTTGAATCCAGTGTAGTGGGAGGGGAATCCAAACCCTCCCATTATCAGCCACCAGAGAAGGCGATGTGAAGTCCCTGAGAAGGAGATAAAGATGACTGAAAGCCCTAGGAGTAGGATCTGAGGACCACCAGGCACAGAGTTGGGGCTGAAGACCTGATAAATGGTCTTAGACTTTTTTGGACTTTCTGTTACTCTTGAAGGAGCAGACTAAATCATGACCACCAGAGGACTAGAGCACCTGCCATCAGGGGATGCCAGATTGGGGGAGAGATGCTACAGCACCCCTGGCTATGAGGAGGTGCTCTAGTGGTGAGGACCCCTGCCTCCTTCACCCATACCCTTCATCTGCTCCCTTTGGCAGGCCAAAAAACGAATTTGAAGAGCAGCTAGCAAAAGACACACAAGCTAACAGCAAAAATGTTTTAAAGTATATAAGAAGCAGGAAGGCTGCCAGACAATCAGTGGGGCCACTGGATAATCAAGGTTCTAAAGGAGCACTCAAGGGAGATAAGGCCATTGTGGAAAAGCTAAATGAATTCTTTGCATTGGTCTTCACTGCAGAGGACGTGAGGGGGATTCCCATTCTTTTTTGATAACAGATCTGAGGAATTGTCCCTGACTGTCGTGTCAGTAGAGGAGGTTTTGGAACACATGTATAAAGTAAACAGTAACAAGTCACCAAAACCAGATGTTATTCACTCAAGAGTTCTGAAGGAATTCAAATATGAAGTTGCAGTTACTAATTGAGGTACCATAACGTATCATTTACATCAGTCTCTGTACCAGATGACTGGAGGGTAGCTTCTGACATGGCAATTTTTATAAAAAGGCTCCAGAGGCGATCCTGGCAAATACAGGCCTGTAAACCTAACTTCAGTATCAGGTTAAATGGATTGGAACTACAGTAAAACACAGAATTATCAGACACGTAGATGAACAAGATTTGTTGAGGAAGAATCAACGTAGTTTTTGTCAAGGGAAATCATACGTCACTGATCTATTGGAATTCTTTGAGGGGATCAACAACCATGTGGCAAAGAGTGATCTGTTGGATGATGTGCACTTGGACTTTCGGAAAGCTCTTGACAAGGTGTCTCACCAATGGCTCCTAAGCAAAGTAAGCTGCCGTGGGATAAGAGGAAATGTCCTTTCATGGATCCATAATTGGTTAAAGGATAGGAAACAAAAAGTAGGAATAAGCTGTCAGTTTTCACTGTGGAGAGAGGTAAATAGCAGGGTCCCTCAAGGATCTGTACTGGAACTAGTGCTGTTGAACATATTCATAAATTATCTGGAAAAGGGGGTGAACCGTGAGGTGGCAAAATTTTTAGATGATACAAAATTCTCAAGATAGTAAACAAAGCAGACTGTGAAGAGTTACAAAGGGATCTCACTAAACTGGGTGACTGGGCAAGAAAGTTGCAGCTGAAATTCAGTGTTGATAAATCCAAAGTAGTGCATCTTGGAAAAAATAATCCCAAGTATACATACAAAATGTTGGGGTCTAAATTAGCTGTTACCACTCAAGAAATTGATTTTAGAGTCATCAATGGATAGTTCTCTGAAAACATCTGCTCAGTGTGCACTGGCAGTCAAATAAGATAACGGGGGTTGTTAGGATAGTGATAGATAAGACAACAGAAAATATCATGATGCCATTATATAAATCCATTCCATACTACACTTTGAATACTGTGTACAGTTCTGGTCACCCCATCTCAAAAAAAGATATGTTAGAATTGGAAAAGGTGCAGAGAAGGGCAACAATGATTAGGGTTATGGAGCAGCTTCCATATGAGGAGAGATTAAAAAGACTGAAACTGTTCATCTTAGAAATGAAATACGTGAGCAGGGATATGATAGAAGTCTATAAAATCATGAATGGTGTGGAGGAAGTGAATAGGGAAGTGTTATTCACCCCTTCGTGTAATAGACAAGGTGTATGAGGTTATATCTTTTGTTAGATCCACTTCTTCTGGTGAAAGAGACAACCTTTGAGTTTACACAGAGCTCTTCTTTAGCCAAGATGGTCAGGGACGCAACTCCACGCCTTGGGTGTCCCTAAACCTCCAACTGCCAGAAGCGGGGACTAGACAGCAAGGGATGAATCATTCGAAAATGCCCTGTTCTTTTCATGCCCTCTGAAGCATCTGGTACTGGCCACTGTCCGAAGACAGGATATTGGGCTAGATGGAGCATTAGTCTGACCCAGTATGGCCATTCTTATGTTCAATATCTGCCTATCATCCTTAGATTGTTGGTTTTAATATATTTTCTCATCCTATTTCTAAAAGATTCCTTTAGGGTCTGGTTAAAGTATTTCCACCTATGAAGGATCCCTGGAGATCTGAATATTGTATTGTCTAGTTTAATGAAAACTCTATTTAAGACTTTAGTTACCCCTCTGTTAAACCTTCCGTCCATGGAAACAGTATTTTTTCATATAGCATGAGTGAAATTAATGCTTTGATGTCAGGTCCTCCCTATATGATATTTCATAGAGGTAAAGTTTCATTAAGACCTCATCCAAGCTTCCTGCCTAAGATTGTGTCCGAATTTTATGTTAACCAGGCAGTTAATTTACCAATAGTTTGTCCAAAACCTCATGCTGATAAAATGGAAAGAACTCTGCACTCTTTTGCTGTAGCTAGCGCTTTATTTCACCTTTTATCTGAACAGAACTAAATCTTTTAGTTGTTCTTCCGTATTATTTGGCATATGCCGAGAGAGTTAAAGATAAACCGATTTCCTCTCCGACACTTTCAAGTTGGATTTCAAGATGTATTAAATTGTGCTATTGTTAGCAATTAGGGCCCATTCTGCAAGAGCCTAAGATGATTCCATAGCTTCTTTTAGTAATGTCTCGGTTTTAGGAGTTCCTAAGGTAGCCACATGGGCTTCTATTCATACTCTCATGAAACATCATGTAGCTAGACAGGCAACAAGAGAAGATACGACCTTTGTTACAGCTTTGTTACTTAGATCTGTCTTTACGTAACGCTTGTGTACCCACCTCCATCTGTCAATTGCTTTTCAGTCTCCATGAGTGGAAGACATATAGACAACCACTCAGTTAAGAAAAAGAGGTTACTTACCTATAGTAAATGATGTTCTTCAATGTGTGTTGTCTGTATGTATTCCATGACCCATCCTTCTTCCCCACTATATGAAGGCCTTGCAAGATTTTGGCTGGCGAAGGAACATACTGGCAGTTGGTCCACCCCACCCCTTTATTCTTGGGTGGGATGGATTGTGTGAGTATGTGTAGACCAACGGGGGACCTGCTAGTAAGAAGAAAATGTCTTATCTCTGGTGCTAGGGGGTGCACAATACCTGTGAGTGGAAGACGTACAGACAACACATCTCAAAGGTCATCAGTTACTATAAGGTAAGTAATTTCCCACTTTACTGAAATGTTGGTGTGTTCCAGGGGCGAGGAGACAGAGATTTTCTAGCACACGCTGATCACAGAGAGCAGTTTGGAACCTCTCACTTTGTTGAACAACGCTCTTTGCCTGGGAATTTATTAGTGTTCTGTCTGGTACTAGTTTAAATGTCTCAGGAGATGGATGGGCTTCCATCCTTGGGAGATGAGTCCCTGCCTGACACAGCTCGCTGTCAGGGGACTTATCCTGATATGCAGCTTACATGTCCCTTTCTCAGTGTCATCCCCTTGCTCTGAGTTGTGTCCTCCTTGTACCACCCTAAATAATCCCTCCCCATCCTTCGCCTGCCCACAGACTGAGTGCCTCCTTTGCAGCAAGGCTTCTGGCAGCTCTGCCCTGCCATTCACCTCCTGGCTTGACAGAACATTCTCATACTGAGCCTCTCTTCTTTCCCTTTCCCAGTGGATCTTGTTGGTGGCTACAACATTGGCACCATCAGCCATGACAGCAAGATTGACTGGCTGGAGCTGAATGAGACGGGCCACAAACTTCTCTTCAGGGACAAGAAGATGAGGGTGAGGTGGGAGACAGGCATGTCCAGGGTATGGGGTGTGAGCTGGGCATGCTCAGGAGCAGGGAAGGTGGTGGGTAAGGTGGGTGTCACAGCTCTAATCTAATGTCCCCTGTTGGCCACTTGCCAACTGCCATGAGGGGATCCAGCTGCTCAGTCCCAGGTGTTTTAATGCTCTGGACACTGCGCAGCATCCAAACACTACCACTGCTTGGGGACCTCTAGTCATATTCTCAGAGCACAGCCCCTGTCTAGCACCCTTTCCGGAGAGCTGCTACCACACTGCTCAGCCCCTGGAGTCAGTACTGACCCCTTAGACTTGCCCATAATTTAAATGCACCCTTTCCCCGAACTCCAGCCAGGGTGTGTTTTGGGCCTACAGTTTACCTCTTCAGGGGCACGTGATAGCTGCAACACGTGAAACACACACTTTGCACAGGATTGTAACACCGTTGCTGTTTACATAATCATACGAGAAATACACAGATCTTATAGAAAACAACAAACATCCTGAACACAGTGCTTTACACTGCAGTTGACCTTTTCCTGGAGAGACAGCCAAGTTTCACAGATTTATAGATTCCCAGGCCAGAAGAAACCACTGTGATCACCCAGTCTGCTCCCCTGTCTCACAGAGGCCAGAGAACTTCCCCAAAATCTTTTTGAAAAACATCTAATCTGGATTTTCAAATTGTCACTGATGGAGAATGTACCACAACCCTTGGTAAATTATTCCAGTCGTTAAATACTCTCACCATCAAAAATGTGTGTCCTATTTCCAGTCTGAATTTGTCTAGTTTCAATTTCCAGCCGTTGGATTGTGTTGTGCTTTTCTCTGCTAGATTGACCAACCATTATTAAATATTTGTTCCCCACGTGGTGTCTTGCAGGGGTCAACCCTATGTCTGGTACTATCAATGTTTTCATTAATGACTTGGATAATTGAGTGGAGAGTTTGCTTATAAAATTTGCAGATGATACCACACTGGGAGGGGTTGCAAGCTCTTTGTAGGACAGGATTAGAATTCAGAATGACCTTGACATATTGGAGAATTGGTCTGAAATCAACAAGACGAAATTAAAAAAAGACAAGTGCAAAGTACTTCATTTAGGAAGGAAAAATCAAAAGCACAACTACAAACTGAGGAATAACTGGCTAGGTGGTCATACTGCTGAAAAGGATCTAGGGATTCTTGTGAATCACAAATTGAATAGAAGTCAATAATGTGATGCAGCTGTGAAAAAGGCTAATATTCTGGGATGTATTAACAGGAGTCTTGTATATAAGAGATGGGTGTGATGGGTTGGGTCACAGAAACCCCCTTGAGAACTGTCACCTGATGTGCTGGGACTACCTCTGAGCCCATTTTCCCTGGCAGCTTGGGACTTCAGTGCCTTGCCTGGTTGTGCCAGACATGCTAGCCTACTACAATCACAGACCCAGCTCTGAACCACGTCCCCCAAAAGCTGCAGGCTTAACTGAAAACAGCTTAAGAAGTACTCCTGTCTCCAACACCCAGACACCTAGTTCCCAATGGGATCCAAACCCCAAATAAATCCGTCTTACTCTGTATAAAGCTTATACATAAAGCTTATACATAAATTGTTTGCCCTCTATAACGCTGATAGAGAGATATGCACAGCTGTTTTCTCCCCCAGGAATTAATACTTGCTCTGGGTTAATTAATAAGCAAAACGTGATTTTATTAAATATAAAAAGTAGGATTTAAGTGGTTCCAAGTAATAACAGACAAAACAAAGTGAATTACCAAACAAAATAAAATAAAACACACAAGTCTAAGCCTAATACAGTAAGAAACTAAATGCAGGTAAATCTCACTCTCAGAGATGTTCCAATAAGCTTCTATTACAGACTAGACTTCCTCCTAGTCTGGGTCCAGCAATCACTCACACCCCTGTAGTTACTGTCCTTTGTTCCAGTTTCTTTCAGGCATCTCTTTGGGGTGGAGAGGCTATCCCTTGTGCCAGCTGAAGACAAAATGGAGGGGTTTCCCAGGGGCTTACATAGTCTCTCTCTTGTGAGTGGAAACCCCTCTCTCCCCCTGTGTAGAATCCCAGCTACAAGATGGAGTTTTGGAGTCACATGGGCAAGTCACATGTCCATGCATGACTCAGTTCTCTACAGGAACATTCCCAAGAAAGCTTAGATGTGGATTGGCGTCTATCAAGGAAGCCAAGTGGACCTTCCATTTACTTGAATAACCCCTTCATACTATGTTGACCAAATCTGCCTTAGGTGCTTTCTACTGCAAACCCTTTAAATACAAGCATAGAGCCAACGCTCATAACTTCAGATGGCATCTTTATCAGTGATCTGGATGATGGGATTAATTGCACCCTCAGCAAATTCACAGATGACACTAAGCTGGGGGAGAGGTAGATACGGTGGAGAGTAGGGATAGGGTCCAGAGTGACCTAAACAGATTGGAGGATTGGGCCAAAAGAAATCTGATGAGGTTCAACAAGGACAAGTGCAGAGTCCTGCACTTGGGAAGGAAGAATCCCATGCACTGCTACAGGCTGGGGACCAACTGACTAAGCAGCAGTTCTGCAGAAAAGGACCTGGGGATTACAGTGGACAAGAAGCTGGATGTGAGTCAGCAGTGTGCCCTCATTGCCAAGAAGGTCAACGGCATATTGGGCTGTATTAGTAGGAGCATTGCCAGCAGATCGAGGGAAGTGATTATTCCCCTCTGTTCGGCACTAGTGAGGCCACACCTGGAGTATTGCATCCAGTTTTGGTCCCCCCACTACAGAAGGGATGTGGATAAATTGGAGAGAGTCCAGCGGACGGCAACGAAAATGATTAGGGGGCTGGGACACATGACTTACGAGGAGAGGCTGAGGGAACTGGGGTTATTTAGTCTGCAGAAAAGAAGAGTGAGGGGGGATTTGATAGCAGCCTTTAACTACCTGAAGGGGGGTTCCAAGGAGGATGGAGCTAGTCTGTTCTAGTGGTGGCAGATGACAGAAGAAGGAGCAGTGGTCTCAAG
This sequence comes from Lepidochelys olivacea, assembly GCF_965140295.1. Lineage (NCBI taxonomy): Eukaryota > Metazoa > Chordata > Testudines > Cheloniidae > Lepidochelys > Lepidochelys olivacea. The sequence continues at coordinate 555,483 of NC_140413.1, forward strand.
TTGCAGTGGTGGAAGTCTAGGTTGGATATTAGGAAACACTATTTCACTAGGAGGGTGGTGAAGCACTGGAATGGGTTCCCTAGCGAGGTGGTGGAATCTCCATCCTTAGAGGTTTTTAAGGCCCGGCTTGACAAAGCCCTGGCTGGGATGATTTAGCTGGGGATTGGTCCTACTTTGAACAGGGGGTTGGACTAGATAGCTCCTGAGGTCTCTTCCAACCTTGATATTCTACAATTCTATTAACCTGACCTAGGAGGAAAGGTTACAAAAACTGGGCATGTTTCATCTTGAGAAAAGAAGGGGCAGGGGGAGGTGATTACAGTCTTCAGCTATGCTTGGGGCTGTTATAAAAAGGATGGCGATCAGTTGTTCTCCATTTCCACAGAAAGTAGGACAAGACATAATGGTCGTTAATCTGCAGCAAGGACGATTTAAGTTATACGTTAGGAAAAACTTTCTAAATCTCAGGGTAGTTAAGCTATGAAATAGGCTTCCAAGGGAGGTTGTAGAATCCACGTAATTGGAAATTTTAAAAGGCATGTTGGACAAACACCTGTCAGGGTTGGTCTAGGGTTACTGGTCCTGCCACGGTGCAGGGGCTGGATTGACTGTTAAAAACCAGGGAACAAACCCCTAACTGGTTGTGAGTTCTAAACGTAGATTTCACCAACCACCTGCACCAAGGGCAAATTTCTCAGGTACTTTAATAGCTTTAACACAGAGTCACAGACAGTCCCCTTGGGTTCTCCAGTCTTTCTTGCCACCTAGGTGAGCGTATCTCTGTGTTAGATGGCCCCTTGCACCAAAAATCACAGCGATAATCAGGTTACTCCTCATCCCAAAGGACCAGTCATCCCAGGTCAATTGCACTTTAGATCTGACACCAAAGACAACACTTGTAGCCTTATAGTAAAACTATATGAAGATGTATTAAATTGGAAAAGGAAATCAGAGAGCTATTTACAAGATTAAAGCAAGCAAACATTAACTCATTCATGTGTCTCAGTCTTAGGTATGAAAAGGTAATACAGGCTTCTATAATCAGCAAGTTCTATTTGAGCTTTAGGGCTAGCCCAGGTTAAGCAGCTGGGGATTTCTTGCTTATGTTTAGAAACACCTTGCTTCCTCCCCTGAGTCCAAGGAGCATAGGTTTTTATCCCTCTCCTGTCATGTGCTCTGAGCTTCAAACTCAGTTGATGGGACTTGGGAGGAGTCCACTGGCACGACTCATCTTCACAGGGAGGAGAGCAGAACAAAAATAAGAGTCTTTAGTCCTTTTGTTGACAATTCCTCAGCCCAGATGTAGGGAATTTCCAGTTGTAAGATTCACCCATATCCTGTCTGGTATCCATGGGTCTCCTCTTTCGGGAGGGGCATAACTGTTTCTGTAGAAGAGAGCAGCTCTTCCCACTAATTAATGTGTGTGATAATTCATACAGCCACAGAGGTTCACAGGGCAACCGCTCAAATATTACATTACAGTGTGGAGCACAGATAGCTCAATTAGATTTATGCAGCAGCAACTCACAAGTGTTCAATAGAGTTTGAACACTAATCACTTCCTTGTAATTCTATCAATTTTTTTTTGTTTTATCAATATTAACCCACAAGTGAGCCGACAGAGTCCAGCTACGTGTCTGTCATTGTCCAGTTGAGACATGGAGACCCTGGCATGAACTGGCACTTGGCCTGTCAGTGTCACAGTATACATTTACATTTAGCTGTATTGAAATGCATGCTGTTTGCTTGCATCCTGTTTACCAAGTGGTACAGATTGCTGTGAATCAGTGACCTGTCCTTTTCATTGTTTACCTCTCCCTCAATTTTTGTGTCCTCTGCAAATTTTATCAGTGATGGTTTTATGTTTTCTTCCAGTTCATTGATAAAAATGTTAAATAACAGGGCCAAGATCAATCCCTGCAGGACCCCACTGGAAACACACCCACTCAGTGACAATTCCCTGTTTGTAATTACATTTTGAAACCTTGAATGCAGTGTTGTTGTAGCTGTGTCAGTCCCAGGATATTAGAGAGACAAGATGGATGAGGTGATATTTTTTATTGGACCAACTTCTAGTGGTGAGGGAGACACGCTTTCGCGCTACAAAGAGCTCTTCTTCAGGTCTGGGAAAGGCACTCACAGACAGCGTCACAGCTAAATGCAAGGTGGAACAGATAGTTCTTCTTCGAGTGATTGCTCATGTGTATTCCACAATGGGTGTGCGTGCTTGCCACGTGCACCGGTGCTGGAAGTTTTTCCCCTAGCAGTACCCGCAGGGGGGAGCGCCCCCCACAGCCCCTGGAGTGGTGCCTGCCTGGCGTGGTGTAAGGGGAGCTGCGCACTCCCCCCACCCTCAGTTCCTTCTTGCCGCCAGTGAAGGTGCATTGGGACTGCTGTGCTCCAGCTTTGCTGTAGCTCGTCCCCAGAACTGTTCGTTCGTTCAGCGTTAGTACCTGTAGTTAGTTAGCTGTTTTGTTAGTTTAGTTAGTCAGTGAGCCCAGGCCGGGGCATGCCCCGCGCCCCGGGGTTTAAGTCGTGCGGCTCTTGTAGGCATTCTATGCCATGAAGTGACCCGCATACAGGTTGTTTGCACTGCTTGGGAGAAATCCATATCAGTGAAAGATGCAAGATTTGCAAGTCGTTTAAGCCTTGGACCAAAAGAGAAAGGGACATTAGGCTCTGGGCCATCCTGATGGAGTTGGCGCTGACTCCAACCCCAGCATGCCGCTCCGAACCGGTACCCGGCATCACAGCGTCAGTACGCGGCGACCCTCCAGTGCCATTGACCAGTTGGCACTGCTCCCTGTTCATGGGGCATGCTAAGAGGGCCAGGAAGACTCCCTTTTTGCAGCGGCACCGAGGGAAGTCTGGGACAGAGGCTAGGCCCATGTCGGGCAGCTCTGACTCACGTTGAGCGGAGTAGCCCGGCCCCTTTGGAACAGGCCTCTCCGGATGTCCAGATGCTGTCCACGCCTGAAGCCCTCCAGGTGGCCCAGGACGTTATGTCCATGCTGGTGCCCGGAGCTCCGCCGATATCGGCCCCGCAGTTGCCTCCAGCCCGGTCTCGGTCGAGGGAATGTTCCCGACGCTGATTGCCGCCCAGCAATCGCTCGGGGCAGAGTCCAGGTGGATCGCCCTCAACACTGACCAGACTGTCTGGCTGGGTTCTAGCCGGCCAGGACTCACGGCACCGCTTGACCTCAAGGAGCAAATATCAGCGGGACCGCGGCAGGCATCACCATCGGTCCTTGTCTTGGAGAGGGCACCGCAGTCCGGCACGGTCATTGACGCTGTTCCCGCTCGGACTCCCGCTCCAAGTATCCGCCAAGACAACGCAGCCTCGGGCATCGATCGCCAGCGTTGCGCCGTTGTGGGTCCGCCTGTCGAGGCCATTCTCGAAGCAGCTGTTACCACGGTTACCGGTCCTCCACATCGAGATCGCTGTCCCACGGTCGTCATAGATCCCGGCACCACCGCTCCTCCCGGTCCAGAGACAGCAGCAGATCTTACGCCAGCCCGGTCTCCGTTCGTAGCCGTCCTTCGATGGGCCAGGCCAGCCAACACGAACAGCCGGCCCCGCCGGTGCCACGGCAGGTGCAGCGGCACCAAGCGCCATGGCCAGCCCAATGGTACCCGTGGGCACCATGGCCTCCGGCGCAGCCCCCGGTGGGAGCTCGCTCGGTGGCCGGAGCTTCAGAGGCACTGTCGGCCTCCCTCTCCAGACCCCAAAGGAAGGAATCGGTGGCATGTGCGTCCTCGGCACCGTGCCCGGAGTCTGACGAGGTGGTGGACCCTCCGGTGCCGGCCGACACCCAGAGCACCGCACCAGCCTCTTCGCCCCGCCCAGAGGAGGCAATTGCGGCCCTGCCCACCTCCATCCCGCTGGAGGTCTTCAGGGCCCACCAAGAACTCTTAAAGAGGGTGGCAGAAAGCCTCCACCTCCAGGCAAAGGAGATGGAGGAGACCCTCAGACTCCCTGTTTAATGTTTTGTCACCATTGGCACTGGGTAGGGTGCCTTGCCTCTCCATGAAGGGGTGGCTAAGATTTCAAATGCCCTGTGGCAAACGCTAGCCTCATTGGCCCCGTCTCTAAAAAGGAAAAACGCAAGTACTTTGTACCCGCTAAGGGGCATGAGTACTTGTATACCCACCTGGTGCCCAACTCCCTGGTGTCGGTCAACCACTGGGAACAGCAGGGTCAGTCAGCCCCAAAGAACAAAGATTCTCGGAGACTGGACTCTTTGGGAAGGAAAGTTTATTCATCTTTGAGCTTCCAGTTACGAGTGGCAAACCATCAGGCTCTCCTGGGCCGGTACAAATTCAATCTGTGGGGCTCCCTGTCCAAGTTTGAGGACTCCCTCCAGGAGTGTGATAGGAAGGAGTTCAAGGCGCAAGTGTTGGGTCACATGTTGGTGTGCACGTACATGGTCCATTACACCAGACGCAGGATGATGCCCCTCCAGCTCTGGTTGGCCTCGAAGTTCTCCCAGGCCATGGACAGGATGGACAAGGTCCTCACCGTGCTGGACTCTATGATCACCTCCCTACGGTGGTGGTCTTCCCCAAACAACATGCTCCAAGGGGTCACATTCAGGGACAGGTCACTGGAGCTGGTGTCCGATGCTTGGGACCTGGATTGGGAGGCCCATGTGGGGAACTTTCAGACCCAAGGCCTGTGGTCAGCTCAAGACCTGACCGTACATATAAACGTCAAGGAGCTCAGGACAGTGCATGGCCTGGATGGCCTTCCACTCACACCTGGAGGGCAAGGTGGTCAGGATCCTCACGGACAACACGGCCTCAATGTTCTATATCAACAGGCAAGGCAGGGCCCGATCCTCTGCCCTCTGCCGCGAAGCCCTCAGGCTGTGGGACTTCTGTATAGCCCACGATATCCACCTGAAGGCCTTCCACCTGCCGGGCGCCCGGAATGAGAGGGCGGATCTCTCGAGCAGGGACTTTTCCTCGCAACACAAGTGGTCCCTCAACCCGGAAGTGGCCCACCTGCTCTTCTGAAGGTGGGGAACTCCCCAGGTGGACCTGTTCGTGACTCGGCAGAACCGTTGATGCCCCCGGTTCTGCTCCAGGGGAGGTCTGGGGAGGGGCACTGTCTCCGATGCCTTTCTCCTGTCCTGGTCAGGCTGACTTCTCTACGCCTTTCCCCCATTCTCTCTAATCAGCAGGGTCATGGAAATATAAAGACAGACAAGGCCCGAGTCCTCCTGATTGCCCCGGCGTGGCCCAAGCAGCATTGGTACGGGACCCTCACGGGCCTGGCAGTAGCCATTGCCACTCTGCCCGGATCTGCTCTCTCAGGACTAGGGCCGCCTCCTCCATCCCAACCTGGCGGCTCTTCACCTCACGGCGTGGCTGCTCAGTGGTTAGGTGGAGAGGAAAGGATGTGCTCAGAGCAGGTTCAGCGCGTCCACCGTAGACAGCCCTCCACTCGCCGCGCTTATTTGGCGTTTATTTGGCCAAGTGGTCCCGGTTTTCTAGGTGGGCAGCAGACTAGGGTGTCTCCTCGATGACCGCCCCAGTCCAGCTTATCTTTGATTACCTCCTCCACCTGAGGGCTCAGGGCCTGGCGCCCTCATCAGTCAAGGTGCACCTGGCAGCCATATCAGCCTTCCATCCGCCGGTGCAAGGGCACACGGTATTTTCCCATGCTATGACTGGCCGGTTCGTTAAGAGTTTGGACCCTCTTTTTCCGTATTGTAGACCCGTGGTCCTGCAGTGGGACCTAAACCTGGTGTTGGCTCATCTCACAGGGCCCCTGTTTGAACCATTGGCCACGTGCTCCTGGTCTCAACTCTCATGAAAGGTGGCCTTCCTGGTAGCTATCACATCATCTAGGCAAGTCTCGGAGCTCAGGGCCCTGACCTCTGAGCCACCATACACTGTCTTTCATAAAGACAAGGTCCAGCTCACGCCCCGCGTTCCTCCTGAAGGTGGTCTCCGCCTACCACATGGGTCAGGACATTTTTCTACCGGTCCTCTGCCCCAAGCCTCATGCATCCAGTGAGGAGCGCCATCGCCACATGCTTGATGTGCGGCGGGCTCTGGCTTTCTACCTCAAGCGGATCAAGCCGTTCAGAAAGTCCTCGCAACTATTCGTCGCCTCGGCTGAGCGCGTGAGGGCCCAGCCAATTTCCACTCAGCGGCTTTCCAATTGGATCGCTTCATGCATCCATTCCTGTTATGAGCTGGCGAGTGTCCTGCCACCCATTGGGAGGGCACACTTGACTTGGGTGCAGGCCTCATCAGCTGCCTTCGTGGCCCACGTCCCCATCCAGGACATTTGTAGGGCCGCCACGTTGTCTTCGGTTCACACGTTCACTGCGCACTATGCGATCATCCCCCAAACCAGGGATGACGTCGGGTTCAGCAGGGCTGTCTTCCGTCCTGGGAACTTGTGAACTCCTACCCACCTCCAACAGATATAGCTTGGAATCACCTATTGTGGAATACACATGAGCAATCGCTCAAAGAAGAAAAGACAGTTACCTTTTCCGTAACTGGTGTTCTTCAAGATGTGTTGCTCATGTCTGTTCCACCCCCTTCCCCTCTGTTGGAGTTTTCTGGCAAGAAGGAACTGAGGGTGGGAGGAGCGCGCAGCTCCCCTTATACCGCGCCAGGCAGGCGCCACTCCAGGGGTTGCGGCGGGGGGGCGCTCCCCCCCTACGGGTACTGCTAGGGGAAAAACTTCCGGCACCAGTGCACATGGGGAGCACGCACACCTATTGTGGAACAGACGTGAGCAGCACCTCTTGAGGAACACCAGTTACGGAAAAGGTAATTGGTCTTTTCAGCATAAGTAGTTAGCACGTATTGTAAGAGACCATTCAAGGTGAAGTGGCCTGTTAACACCGTTGTGGTCATAGGACAAAAAGGGGGGGTTAGTGGGTTGCAGATTGTTGTAATAAGCCAGAAATCCAGTGTCTTCATTAAGACCATGATTTTTAGTGTCTAGCAGAGTTATGAATTTAAGGTCCCAGGCTCGTCTTTTGAAAGTCTGGTGCAGGTTTCCTTTGAGGCTGAGGGCTGGTAAGAGGAGACCCATCAATACCAGACAGGCTACAAGCTATCTTATAACTGTCTGGTAATCATAGAATCATAGAATATCAGGGTTGGAAGGGACCCCAGAAGGTCATCTAGTTCAACCCCCTGCTTGAAGCAGGACCAATTCCCAATTAAATCATCCCAGCCAGGGCTTTGTCAAGCCTGACCTTAAAAACCTCTAAGGAAGGAGATTCTACCACCTCCCTAGGTAACGCATTCCAGTGTTTCACCACCCTCTTAGTGAAAAAGTTTTTCCTAATATCCAATCTAAACCTCCCCCACTGCAACTTGAGACCATTACTCCTCGTTCTGTCATCTGCTACCATTGAGAACAGTCTAGAGCCATCCTCTTTGAATCCCCTTTCAGGTAGTTGAAAGCAGCTATCAAATCCCCCCTCATTCTTCTCTTCTGCAGGCTAAACAATCCCAGCTCCCTCAGCCTCTCCTCATAAGTCATGTGTTCTAGACTCCTAATCATTTTTGTTGCCCTTCGCTGGACTCTCTCCAATTTATCCACATCCTTCTTGTAGTGTGGGGCCCAAAACTGGACACAGTACTCCAGATGAGGCCTCACCAATGTCGAATAGAGGGGAACGATCATGTCCCTCGATCTGCTCGCTATGCCCCTACTTATACATCCCAAAATGCCATTGGCCTTCTTGGCAACAAGGGCACACTGCTGACTCATATCCAGCTTCTCATCCACTGTCACCCCTAGGTCCTTTTCCGCAGAACTGCTGCCTAGCCATTCGGTCCCTCGTCTGTAGCGGTGCATTGGATTCTTCCATCCTAAGTGCAGGACCCTGCACTTATCCTTATTGAACCTCATCAGATTTCTTTTGGCCCAATCCTCCAATTTGTCTAGGTCCTTCTGTATCCTATCCCTCCCCTCCAGCGTATCTACCACTCCTCCCAGTTTAGTATCATCCGCAAATTTGCTGAGAGTGCAATCCACACCATCCTCCAGATCATTTATGAAGATATTGAACAAAACCGGCCCCAGGACCGACCCTTGGGGCACTCCACTTGATACCGGCTGCCAACTAGACATGGAGCCATTGATCACTACCCGTTGAGCCCGACAATCTAGCCAGCTTTCTACCCACCTTATAGTGCATTCATCCAGCCCATACTTCCTTAACTTGCTGACAAGAATACTGTGAGAGACCGTGTCAAAAGCTTTGCTAAAGTCAAGAAACAATACATCCACTGCTTTCCCTTCATCCACAGAACCAGTAATCTCATTATAAAAGGCGATTAGATTAGTCAGACATGACCTTCCCTTGGTGAATCCATGCTGGCTGTTCCTGATCACTTTCCTCTCATGCAAGTGCTTCAGGATTGATTCTTTGAGGACCTGCTCCATGATTTTTCCAGGGACTGAGGTGAGGCTGACTGGCCTGTAGTTCCCAGGATCCTCCTTCTTCCCTTTTTTAAAGACTGGCACTACATTAGCCTTTTTCCAGTCATCCGGGACTTCCCCGGTTCGCCACGAGTTTTCAAAGATAATGGACAATGGCTCTGCAATCACAGCCGCCAATTCCTTCAGCACTCTCGGATGCAACTCGTCCGGCCCCATGGACTTGTGCACGTCCAGCTTTTCTAAATAGTCCCTAACCACCTCTATCTCCACAGAGGGCTGGCCATCTCTTCCCCATTTTGTGATGCCCAGCGCAGCAGTCTGGGAGCTGACCTTGTTAGTGAAAACAGAGGCAAAAAAAGCATTGAGTACATTAGCTTTTTCCACATCCTCTGTCACTAGGTTGCCTCCCTCATTCAGTAAGGGGCCCACACTTCCCTTGGCTTTCTTCTTGTTGCCAACATACCTGAAGAAACCCTTCTTGTTACTCTTGACATCTCTGGCTAGCTGCAGCTCCAGGTGCGATTTGGCCCTCCTGATATCATTGCTACATGCCCGAGCAATATTTTTATACTCTTCCCTGGTCATATGTCCAACCTTCCACTTTGTAAGCTTCTTTTTTATGTTTAAGATCCGCTAGGATTTCACCATTAAGCCAAGCTGGTCGCCTGCCATATTTACTATTCTTTCGACTCATTGGGATGGTTTGTCCCTGTAACCTCAACAGGGATTCCTTGAAATACAGCCAGCTCTCCTGGACTCCTTTCCCCTTCAAGTTAGTCCCCCAGGGGATCCTGGCCATCCGTTCCCTGAGGGAGTCGAAGTCTGTTTTCCTGAAGTCCAGGGTCCGTATCCTGCTGCTTACCTTTCTTCCTGCTTCAGGATCCTGAACTCAACCAACTCATGGTCACTGCCTCCCAGATTCCCATCCACTTTTGCTTCCCCCACTAATTCTACCCGGTTTGTGAGCAGCAGGTCAAGAAAAGCGCCCCCCCCTAGTTGGCTCCTTTAGCACTTGCACCAGGAAATTGTCCCCTACGCTTTCCAAAAACTTCCTGGATTGTCTATGCACATGTAAGTCCTCATCCTCAAACGAAACCTGCCCAGCACTTTTGGCAGACCAGCCGGGGAGATTATTTATAACTTTGCTAGACCTTAAAAATCATGTTGTTAATAAAGACCCTGGATTTCTTAAGGGCTAATACTCAATATATGAGGGCTGTATATTCAGACTGGAGCATGCAGCTTGGTAAAGATACATACAGGGAGTTCATAATCTCACACACAATTTGTTACATTGTGAAGACAGGTTTCCCAGATCATCACAATCGGCTCTCTCTGGGAATGGCCCCACAGCACAGCCTAGCACCATACTGGGTCCTTGGGATCCGTAGTGCTTTGCCCCCTCCCTGACCTACTCACCGCAGTCTCTGCAGCAGACGTCTGTGCCTAGAAAATCTCCCATCGAGGTGCTGAGCAGGCCTGACCTGGCTCAGGATGTGAGATGTGGCTGGAAGCAGGGCACCAGTGTCCTCGCTGGGGGTGGGTCACAGGCCAATCACAGACCCTGCTGATTCTGTCTCTTTCCTCATCTAGTTGCAGCTTTATGACATTGAGAGCAGCACCAAGGCCACGATCCTGAACTATTGCTCCTATGTGCAGTGGGTCCCAGGCAGTGACGTGGTGGTGGCCCAGAACAGAAACAGCCTCTGCATTTGGTACAACAATGATGCCCCAGAGCGAGTTACCATGTTCCCGCTGAAGGTAAAATTCCAGTCTTCTCACTTCCCCCAGAGCTCCCCACTGTCATGTGTAGGAGTTCTGGGAGGGCGCTGGGCAGCTCAGTATTTTATGCAGCGAGAACAGATGGGGTGGTGCTTTGAAAGGGGAACAGGAGGAAGCCTGGGGTCTGACCCTCCTGAAAGCTGTGGGGGCAGGAGGGGATAGAGAGAGCAGAAAGTGGGCGGATGAAGTGGGGGAGCTCACTGGGCGAAATGGCCTTTCTCTTAGTTCTGCATGTGACGGTGGGGTTAGCCCAAGTGCCTAGTGGGGGGTCCGTTCTGCTGAGCTCATCTACCTGTAGGAGACTAAGGCAGAGCTGTCCCAGTGCGCTCCCAGCCCTCTCCCCTCGCACAGTGGAAGGTGGAATGGGAGCTGAGAGTGGAGGTGCTGAGGTGTCTGGGACTCTTTCAGGGGGATATCGTGAACCTGGAGCGGAGCAATGGGAAGACTGAGGTGATAGTGGCAGAAGGGGTGAACACAGTGTCGTACACGCTGGACGAGGGGCTCATTGAGTTTGGAACAGCCATTGATGATGGGGACTATAGCAGGTGAGTCCTGGCAGCCAGCGACCCGGGGCGGGGTGGGCAGTGGAGTCCACAAGGAAGCTAAAAGGTGGGTGGAAGTGAGGTGTTGTGATGAAGAGCAGGTGTGGGGGAGCCATCCGTCCCAGACGGTGCGATTTGTGGGGGACAGGGCAACTGGCCACTGAACAGAATGGCGTGGGCAGGAGGGAGATCATAGAATATCAGGGTTAGAAGGGACCTCAGGAGGTCATCTAGTCCAACCCCCTGCTCAAAGCAAGACCAGTGTCTGAGGGCAGCCACCAGACATGGTGCCAGTTTCGTTCAAGGGAAGAAGAGGGTCCCAGACAGCGAGAGAAAATCCCCAGAGAGCTGGAGGGGAGCGGAGCCAGGAGCTGTGAGTGGTGTGGCAGCTTACAGAATGAATCTGCCCAGACTTCCCTGAGCCCAGTATAAGTAGCAGAAGGGAGTGCAGTAGCTAGGTGTGATGTCCTAGGATATGTGTGCAAATATGAGAGCACAGCCAGAGGATGAGTGTGTGCTAATAGATGTGAGACGACTAAGGCAGGAGAGGACAGAGGTCTATAAAATCACGACGGGTGTGGAGACAGTAAATAAGGAAGTGTTATTTACTCATTCTCATAACACAAGAACTGGGGCTCCCAATGAAATTAATAGACAGCAAGTTTAAAACAAAAAAAGGAAGAATTTTGTCACACAATGCACAGTCAACCTGTGGAACTCTGCCAGAGGGTGTTGTGAAGGCCAAGACTATAACAGGGTTCAAAAAAGAGCTAGATAAGTTCCTGGAGGATAGATCCATCAATGGCTGTTTAGCCAGGACGGGCAGGGATGGAGCCTCTGTTTGCCAGAAGCTGGGGATGGGGACAGGAGATGGATCATTTGATGATTCCCTGTTCTGTTCATTCCCTCTGGGGCACCTGGCACTGGCCACTGTCGGAAGACAGGACACTGGGCTAGATGGAACTTTGCTCTGACCCAGTCTGGCCGTTCTTACGTTCTTAAACCTGTGCAAAGGGACGAGTGCAGGTTCTGAGCAATGTGTGTGAGGGCCTGTTCTAGGCTGCATGCATATGTCAGGTCTCCTCAGAGAAGGGAAGCTCTGCAAAAGCCTCTTGAGCCCACATGGACCTGTGCATGGATGCAGATGCCGTCTGTGGGGCTGGAACTTCACCTTGGCTCCTCTGTTTGCATAACAGTGGGAGGTAGGTTGCGGGGGGGGGGGAGGAGTATTGAGCTGCTTCTGAGGTAAAACATGGCACTTCTTTGTGCTTCTTGCCAAATGGTCGAAAAGAGCCAGCCTAGTTCTCAGCACCCAGAGGCTCGCTGTATGAGACGCTGGCCCCAGTGAAGTTACTGGGAGTTCAGGGGGGACAGGATTTCCCTGCTGTAGCCAGAGGAGTAACAGCAGGGTGTGTCTGTGACTGTTATAAGCAGCAGAGCTGCGATGCTTTTCAGGGGATCCCCAGAGTGGTCCAGCAGGTGGGGCTCCTTGGGCTGCCCACAGCCTGTTCCTGCGTGAGGGAGTTGGTTTCAGACACAGCTAGAGAGTGGGCGGCAGGGCTGGATGGGCTTCGGAGCCTCTGGGGTGACATGCAGGACAGGGACTGAGCAGTTAATATAGCACCAGCTAGAGCCCTGTCTGTGGCCAGAACGGGCGAAGGGTGGTGACTGTGTGGAACAAAATCCATCAGGGTTTTCCAAAGTGGGAAAATGCGTCAGACACTCCTCGGACAGGCCCAGCTGAAGGGCTGCTCAGCCCCAGGGCCTCACAGTGACCTGCCCCAATCCCGGCTGCAGGGTAACATGGTAACCCACCTCCCTCTTCTCTAATGTGCTGCAAACCCTCCTCTCCCCAGGGCAGCTGCATTCTTGGAGACGCTGGAAATGTCCACGGAGACCGAAGCCATGTGGAAGACCCTAAGCAGACTGGCCCTGGAAGCCAAGCAGCTGCACATCGCTGAGAGGTACAGAGAGGAACCAAATACGCCCTGGTACCTTTCCTTCTGGGGGTTCCTCGCCCCCCAAAGGCCCGATCCCAGTGGCCCAGGTTCTAGCCAAGGAGAACTGGATCCTGTGCCTTTCAGTGCTACTTGTGAGCCAGAGTTCCTGCAGTGAGGTGCCCAGTGTTCTCCATCCCAGGAGCTGGCTCCATCTTACCATCCTAGGCCCTAGGGCAGAGGTGGGGGACACATCCCCATGTAGCATAGCTCTGCTACAGATCACAATGTGGACAGAGCACATGGCTGGCGCTCTCTCCTGCAGAGCAGAGCTCATGGCCCTTTGGGGGTGGAAAACAGGCAGAGCATGGGGCTCGAGCTCCCTCCAGTGGAGTCAGACTGTGTTATGGCTTGGCCTTACTTCGCTGTGACTACCTGCCCCAGTGTTCTGAACCCTCGCCTCACCTTTTGGGTCTGAGGGCGGATGAAAGCCCAAGTATATGCTTGGCAGCCCATGCTGCTGGTAACTCTGCTCTCCTCACTCTGCCCAGATGCTTCTCAGCGCTGGGCCACGTGTCAAAGGCGCGATTCCTCCATGAAACCAATGAGATTGCCGACCAGGTGGCCAAAGAATACGTGAGTCAAACTTCACTTCTGCTGTGCAGCAGCATGTGTGCGTGTGTGAGTGCGTGCACCACACCTACATCCCCTGGCATGGAGAGTGTGCAGCCAATCACACTGGCCTGGCAGGGGTCTCTGGAGACCCTGAGCCGTGTGGGAATTGCTTACATTGTCCTTCACCCAGGCCTCCCAGCCCCCTCCTGCGGATGCCTCCCTCATGGGGTGCCCAGAGCGCTCCCCTCCCCCGGCTGCCACCCTCACAGGGTGCCCAGAGCGCTCCCCTCCCCCGGCTGCCTCCCTCACGGGGTGCCCAGAGCCCCCCCAGCTGCCTCCCTCATAGGCTGCCCAATGTGCCCCCCCCACTGCCTCCCTCATGTGTATCCAGTGTGCCCCCCTCCCCCGGCTGCCTCCCTCACGGGGTGCCCAGAGCGCCCCCCTCCCCCAGCTGCCTCCCTCACGGGGTGCCCAGAGCGCCCCCCTCCCCCGGCTGCCTCCCTCACGGGGTGCCCAGAGTGCCTCCCTATCTTCCTCCCTCATGGGGTGCCCAGAACACCCCCCACGGCTGCCTCCCTCACGGGGTGCCCAGAACACCCCCCACGGCTGCCTCCCTCACGGGGTGCCCAGAGCCCCCCTGGCTGCCTCCCTCACGGGGTGCCCAGAGTGCCCCCTGGCTGCCTCCCTCACGAGGTGCCCAGAGCGCCCAACTCTGCTGGCTGCCTCCCTCACGGGGCACCCAGAGCCCCTTTCGTACAGCTGCCTCCCTCATGGGGTGTCAGTTGCTGGCCCCCCACAGCCACCTCCCTTGCACCATGCCCAGTGCCACATCCCCCAGCTCGTCTGAGATGTTTGTGTGTGTTTATAGGGTGGGGACGGCACAGATTATTACCAGGTGCGTGCCCGCCTGGCCATGCTGGAGAAGAATTACAAGCTGGCAGAGATGATCTTTCTGGAGCAGGTGAGGGAAGGGAATTGGGGGTCTGTTGTTGGCTATGGGGTTTGCCCTGCAGGGGTGGGGCTCGTTCGTTGGCTATGGGGTTTGCCCTGCGGGGGTGGGGCTCATTCGTTGGCTATGGGGTTTGCCCTGGGGTGTGGGGGCAGAGATCTGATTAATTGGCTGTGACCTTTTCCCTGAGGTACGGGGATGGGGGGCTCATTTGTTGATGTAGTGTGAGGAGACATACGCAACATCCGGAGAACTCTCTACCAGGAAGTTCCTTCCTATGTTTTTTGAGCTGCTCACTACAACACATCCAAAATGTCTCATTTTGTGGCATCTCAAGAACAAATGGATATAAACTGGTCATTGGGAAGTTTAGACTTGAAATTAGACGAAGGTTTCTAACCATCAGAGAAGTGAAGTTTTGGAATAGCCTTCCAAGGGAAGCAGTAGGGGCAAAAGATCTATCTGGCTTTAAGATTAAACTCGATAAGTTTATGGAGGAGATGGTATGATGGGATAACGTGGTTTTGGTAATTAAATATTCATGGTAAATAGGCCCAATGGCCTGTGATGGGATATTAGATGGGGTGGGATCTGAGTTACCCAGGAAAGAATTTTCTGTAGTATCTGGCTGGTGAATCTTGCCCATATGCTCAGGATTTAGCTGATGGCCATATTTGGGGTCGGGAAGGAATTTTCCCCCAGGGCAGATTGCAAGAGGCCCTGGAGGTTTTTCGCCTTCCTCTGTAGCATGGGGCACGGGTCACTTGCTGGAGGATTCTCTGCACCTTGAAGACTTTAAACCACGATTTGAGGACTTCAATAGCTCAGACATAGGTGAGAGGTTTTTCGCAGGAGTGGTGGGTGAAATTCTGTGGCCTGCGTTGTGCAGGAGGTCAGACTAGATGATCATAATTGTCCCTTCTGACTTAAATATCTATGAATCTCCTATATTGTGTTTCTTTTGCTGGTTGTTGCCAGCTGTGGCTTTGTGTCTTGCCACATCTTGCACAGCTTTTCCTACCTATCCTCCAAAGATGCTTTGGTCTCCCAGTTGGGTTGTGCACTGTTCTAATGTTGTACATTTGGTCTGTCTGCTCCTTTCACGTTGTTTCTTTCCTCTTTATTGGATCAATAATATAGTCTCCCCTATGCTGCTGGCGTGTAAGTCACGTTGCAAGAAATGGTAAAAATACATCACTTTCACTTTTGCTATAATTCTCATGGAGAACAGAAGCTCTGTAACCACTCCACACCTCCCTTTCTTTATAATAAAAGATTAAAACCTAAATTAATAACTGGAGTATTTACACACAGCAATTCAAAATACACTGAACATTTCTTAAAACTGTTTACACTAATACAGTTATTATTATATTATAATAATAATATTAATATTAATATTATATATAATATTAATAATATTATATTATATTATTATAATACAGTTATTATTATTATTATATTAGTTTTCAATTGCATTTAAATAGTCCTGAGCAGTACTCTAAAGATCTTGGTGTGGCGGGGATGTGGCCACACATCCAGACTGTGTTCTCATTTCTGTTGAGTTTGGGTGTGGAGTTCTTAAGAGAGGCTCTCATGTCCTCACAGAGTACCTGCAGGTTCCTGATCCTCTGTTGGGTTGGGAAATATGAAGATGGAGCCAGTTCCTCCAGAGAAGTCTTCTTGGAATCGTGTCTCGGTAGGATCTGGGAGTTTCTGCCACATTCCAAATGTCTGCAAGCCTTTACACTGAACTTTGCTGCTGGTCTTAGTCCAGGCCCTGCTTTTGTTCTATGCCAAACATTCAAGTTTGGCTGCTGCCAAACATTTATTTCAGCATCCCTGTCTCAAAATTCCTTCAGGTCGGGCCAGTGAGGTTTGAGCTGAGTCAGTGCCACAGGTAAAAGCCTCCGTCACTGTCTGCACCAGAAGTTCTGCTGGAGGTCGCCCAGAGGCAAACAGTGTTGACTGATATGCCAGGAGTCCTTTCTGTGGGTCCACTGATGTTTGCAGAAGTCTTTGTAATGTCTGCAGTGACCTCTCCACCTCCCCATTGCTCTTGGGGTAATGTGGACTGCTAGTATGACGTTCAAAATCAAAGTCCTGTGCAAACGCTAGGGATGTTTCAGAGGTGAATTGAGGCCCATTATCAGACATGAGGACTTCAGGAACTCCCTGTCTTGCAGATATTGACTTTAGTTTCTGGATGATTGTGCTGAGGAACTCTGTGGAAGGATAACCAAGTCAATCAGCTACAATAATGTATGTGTCCTTTCCAGAAAAACTGTCGCTACCCACTGCCATGGTCTGTCGTGTAGCTTTGTAGAGAGCAGTGGCTCTGGCAATTGTTTTCTTTCCTTATTACATATCTCATAGCCTTCTAAGAAGGTCTGAATTTGCCTTCTCAGAGACCACCCAATTCTTGTGCAAATGCCTTGCACTTGTTTATACCTTAGTGTCCCTCATGGATTTTGGAGAGCATCTGTTTCTGAAGTACCTGCCGCAGGGATAAATTAATCTCTAATGCCTGGTCAATTGCAGGAAGCATGTGTCTTTTCTTTGTCTGCACATGTTTATTTTATTGTGTAAAGTCCATGCAAATCTGGATTTTGCCACTGGGCTTTTAATACTCCAACAATTCTTGCACACCAGTCTGTGGGTTCTTCTGTCTGGGAAACCCCCATATCTTCCATTCACTTTAATTCTTTGACTTTTGCTAGCAGTGTGTGGGTATGCGGTGTGGGGCTGTGAGAGCAAAGGGAGTCACTGATGGCACCAGTTTTCTTTTGAACTCCCCTGACAGCTGTCCTGGCCCTGGGAAGATGTGTGGATACATCTCCTGTACAGGTTGCTTTCTGCCATTAATGCATTCCAGTTTCTCTGCTAGGTGTAATCTTTGTATTGTTGGCAACCCTACTGTTTCCCCTTGTTCCTGTCACCCTCTATTAAATTTGGCCCTTCACACATAATATTCTGCCTACCTATGAAATGGGCTTCAAAAGCCTCTTTCATTTTGTCACAGATCCACAGGATCTGTGCTCTGCCCCGTTTTTAAGCAGTCCCTTGGAGGAACCCCTGCAGACCCCCAAGAGTCCTTCTCTTCCTTAAGGGAAGACCACGTGGCCGCCACATCTCCTAAACTGAGCCTCTGGGCTCCAGCACTACTGTTTCACACTGTGATTCCTGCCCAGTGAGTCCATCTGAGATAGATTACAGAGACTCATACAATCTTCAGGGACCAATGCACCTCCTCAGGTATTTGCAGTGACACCAGGCAGCTATTTCAAAACAGAGCAGGGTTAGTTAGCTGGAACGCAGCGTCAAAAAGTCCTTAAGTTTGCATAGACATAGTCCAGCCTGGTCAAGCCAGCACATCACAAAGCCAAGCAGTTGTGGAATCCATTTGTTGGCCCTCCCCCTCTGTCTCTTTGTCAGTTTCCCATAAATAGGGGTCAGTTGTTCAGTCCCTGGAGCTCCCCTTTGTCTTTCCGGATCTTCTGTTGATGTGGGTTGGTTTCAGACAGTCCTTTTGTGACGGGTTAGATTACAGAAACCCCCTAGGGACTGTCACCTGATGTTCTGAGACTACCTCTGAGCCCATTTTCTCTGCCAGTTTGGGCCTCCAGAACCCTGCCTTGTTGAGCCAGACATGCCAGTCTGCTCCAACAAAGACTCAGGGTCTGAACCATGCGCCCCAAAGCTGCAGACTTAACTGAAAACAGCTTAAGAAGTGCTCCTGTCTCTAGCACCTAGACACCCAGCTCCCAATAAGATCTAAACCCCAAATAAATCCGTTTTATTCCATATAAAGCTTATACAGGGTAAACTCATAAATTGTCCGCCCTCTATAACGCTGATAGAGAGAGATGCACAGCTGTTTGCTCCCCCAGGTATTAATTACTTGCTCTGAGTTAATTAATAAGCAAAAAGTGATTTTATTAAATATAAAAAGTAGGATTTAAGTGGTTCCAAGTAATAACAGACAGAACAAAGTGAATTACCAAGCAAAATAAAATAGAACACACAAGTCTAAGCCTAATACAGTAAGAAACTGATTGCAGATGAAATCTCACCCCCAGAGATGTTCCAATAAGCTTCTTTCACAGACTGGACTCCTTCCTAGTCTGGGTCCAGCAATCACTCACACTCCTGTAGTTACTGTCCTTTGTTCCAGTTTCTTTCAGGCATCTCTTAGGGGTGGAGAGGCGATTTCTTGAGCCAGCTGAAGACAAAAATGGAGGGGCTTCCAGGGACTTTTATATTCTCTCTCTTGTGGGCGGAAACCCTTTTGTTCTTCTGTGCAAAATCACAGCAACAAGATGGAGTTTGTAGCCACCTGGGCAAGTCACATATCCATGAACGATTCACC
Source organism: Lepidochelys olivacea (assembly GCF_965140295.1). Lineage (NCBI taxonomy): Eukaryota > Metazoa > Chordata > Testudines > Cheloniidae > Lepidochelys > Lepidochelys olivacea. The sequence goes on from NC_140413.1 coordinate 574,099, forward strand.
TTTTTGCAGGCGATGCTAATGACCCATCCACTCCCAGTCTTTATTCAAGCCTAAGTTAATTGTATCCAGTTTGCAAATTAATTCCAATTTAGCAGTCTCTCGTTGGAGTCTGTTTTTGAAGTTTTTTTTTTTTTTGAAGAATTGCCACTTTTAGGTCTGTAATTGAGTGACCAAAGAGATTGAAGTGTTCTCCGACTGGTTTTTGAATGTTATAATTCTTGACGTCTGATTTGTGTCCATTTATTCTTTTATGTAGAGACTGTCCAGTTTGACCAATGTACATGGCAGAGGGGCATTGCTGGCCCATGATGGCATCTATCACATTGGTAGATGTGCAGGTGAACGAGCCTCTGATAGTGTGGCTGATGTGATTAGGCCCTATGATGGTGTCCCCTGAATAGATATGTGGATACAGTTGGCAACGCGCTTTGTTGCAAGGATAGGTTCCTGGGTTAGTGGTTCTGTTGTGGTGTGTGGTTGCTGGTGAGTATTTGCTTCAGGTTGGGAGGCTGTCTGTAAACTTGACTGGCCTGTCTCCCAAGATCTGTGAGAGTGAGGGATCGTCCTTTAGGATAGGCTGTAGATCCTTGATGATTGATTCTTCAACAAAAAAACATCAAAAACAGACTCCAATAAGAGACTGCTGAATTGGAATTAATTTGCAAACTGGATACAATTAACTTAGGCTTGAATAAAGACTGGGAGTGGATGGGTCATTACACAAAGTAAAACTATTTCCCCATGTTTATTCCCCCCACCCCACCCCCGCCCCACCACTGTTCCTCACACGTTCTTGTCAACTGCTGGAAATGGCCCACCTTGATCATCACTACAAAAGGTTTTTTGCCCCCGCTCTCCTGCTGGTAATAGCTCACCTTACCTGATCACTCTTGTTACAGTGTGTATGGTAACACCCATTGTTTCATGTTCTCTGTGTATATAAATCTCCCCACTGTATTTTCCACTGCATGCATCCGATGAAGTGAGCTGTAGCTCACGAAAGCTTATGCTCAAATAAATTGGTTAGTCTCTATGGTGCCACAAGTCCTCCTTTTCTTTTTGCAGATACAGACTAACATGGCTGCTACTCTGAAACCTTTCTGTAGACACCTTTCTTGACCTCCTTTGTACAAGATTTGGTGCAACTATAGGACCTTGGTTGCAACAATGATCTTTATGGTCACAGTTCATGTCAATAACGTCACACCTTTAACAATCCATTCCTCCCACCCCAGACAGTTATGTGACACAAACATCTCAAGTCTCTGTCTCTGCCCCTGCCCCATGAGCAGGGTTTCAGCCCTTTAACACCCACTGGCTAGCAATCCTTAGTCCAGTAAGTCACCACATAGAGAGACAAGGGGGGTGAGGTAATATCTTTTATTGGACCCAACTTCTGTTGGTGAAAGAGTCACGCTTTCGAGCTTATGCACAGCTCTTCTTCAGGTCTGGTACTCAGAGTGTCACAGCTAAATACAAGGTGGAACAGTTCGTTTAGCAAGTGTAGCTTGAGAGCTTGTCTTTCTCACCAACAGAAGCTGGTCCAGTAAAAGATATTACCTCACCCCCCTTGTCTCCCTAATACCCTGGAGACAACACGGCTACAACAACACTGCACACCGCGTGCCAACAATATGCTCATAAAATAGTATAGAAATTACCATTTTGTCACATCTTTTCCTCTTCGAGAGAGACCTGGGAAGTTCAACCCACAGTTGTTATTCATGGGTGCCAAAACTGATTTCCTACCCCTTTGGTAGCTCTCTTCCCAGGCATTTCAAGGATTCTTACAGCACAGGTTTCATAACACAATACAGAACAGTTTCACATCCTCCCTTAGATTTTGTGAGTTTGTCACTAGCAGGGTGGACACAGAGTCATAGAATTGTAAGACTGGAAGGGACCTCGAGAGGTCTTCTGATCCAAACCCCTGGACTCAAGGCAAGACTAAGTATTATCTCTAGACCATCCCTGACAGGTGTTTGTCTAATCTGCTCTTAAAAATTTCCAATGATGAAGATTCCACAACCTCCCTAGGTAATTTATTCCAGCTCTTTACCACTCCGACAGGACATTTTTCCTAATGTTCAGCCTAAACCGCCCTCGCTGCAATTTAAGCCCATTGCTTCTTGTCCTGTCCTCAGAGGTTAAGGAGAAAAATTTTTCTCCCTCGTTCTTGTAACAACCTTTAATGTACTTGAAAACCGTTTTCATGTCCCCTCTCAGTCTTCTCTTCTCCAGAGTGAACAAACCCAGTTTTTTCAATCTTCCCTCAAAGGTCATGTTTTCTAGACCTTTAATCATTTGTGTTGCTCTTCTCTGGACTTTTTCCAATTTGTTCATATCTTTCCTGAAATGTGGTGCCCAGAACTGGACACAATACTCCAGTTGAGGCCTAATTAGCGCAGAGTAGAGCAGAAGAATTACTTCACGTGTTTTGCTTCCAACGCTCCTGCTAATACATCCCAGAATGATGTTCTCTTTTTTTGCAACAGTGTTCCACTGTTCACTCATATTTAGCTTGTGATCCCCTATGACTAAGGGGGGACATGACAAGAGTTTCAAGTACATAAAAGGTTGTTACAAGGAGGAGGGAGAAAAATTGTTCTCCTTAACTTCTGCGGATAGGACAAGAAGCGATGGGCTTAAATTGCAGGAAGGGAGGTTTAGGTTGGACATTAGGAGAAACTTCCTAGCTGTTAGGGTGGTTAAGCACTGGAATAAATTACCTGCGGAGGCTGTGGAAACTCCATCATTAAAGATTTTTAAGATCAGGTTAGACAAACACCTGTCAGGGATCGTCTAGATCAACGGTTCTCAAACTGTGGGTCATTATCCCAAAGTGGGTCACGAGCCCATTTTAATGGGGTCACCAGGGCTGGCTTAGACTTGCTGGAGCCTGGGGCTGAAGCCGAAGCCTGAGCCCCACCGCCCAAGGCCAAAGCTGAAGCCTGAGGGCTTCAGTGCTAGGCGGTGGGGTTCAGGTTACAGGCCCCCTGCCTGGGGCTGAAGCCCTTTGGCTTTAGCCCCCTCATCCAGGTGGGCTCAGACTTTGGTCCCCCCTCCTGGGGTCATGTAATAATTTTTGTTGTCAGAAAGGGGTCACAGTGCAATGAAGTTTGAGAACCCCTGGTCTAGATAATACTTAGTCCTGCTTTGAGTTCAGGGGACTGGACTAGAAGACCTCTTGAGGTCCCTTCTAGTCCTACGATTCTATGATTGTCTAGTCTCCTGTGGGCTGTAATACTTTGGTCTCATTTGGGTTGTTGGGTTTAGTGTGCCTTTGCTGGGTGGTGGTTGGTGACCTGTGATATACAAGAGGTCAAACTACATAGTCTAGTGGTCGCTTCTGGCTTTAAATTCTGAGACTCTATGACCCATGCTTAGACCAGTCCCCTCTGGACTTATTGTCTTTTCATACCTGGACCTACTGTCCACAACTTCTGACACCAGTTGGCCTGGACTACACAGATCCTCAGGCTTCCTCTACACTAACTACATTTAAGCTCGTGGGGACATATCTCATAGAGTTGCTCTAACCCAACTAGGCCATATAAATGTTCCGACGTAGCAACATCTGCACCTTTACCTCATTTGTGGACATCTCCTCCCATCAGGGTGGTAGCTATTGTATACATCATATCCTGAGTCATTTGTACACCCTGAAACCTTTCCCTGTAAGCCTCAGGTTTCCAGTCAAACTTAAGCAGTAGAGCCTTTTGGATCTGTTCATAGTCCCCAGTATTCACTCTGTCTGTTTGGCAAGTTGGTACATAGATTCCCTGGGGAATTGGCTTCTCATGGTCTCTCCACACATACTCCTCTATGGAACCTCTTGCTCCTCTGCATCTCCAAATTCAGTTCATGCTGTCCCTGCCTCTTGCAATTCTTCAGCTTCTGTTTCTCCAGCTGAAGGTTCTTCTCCCTCGGCACCAACTTCTGCCCCTTCAAATCTAGCACTGTGGAATTGGGCCATGAGGACACTTGCTACCGGGGAATTGGGCCACGAGGATGCACTGCTGCGGCTGCCCTTGTTGCCCTTGGACTCTCTTGGAATCCCACGTGTATCTGGATCCTGGTTCTTGGTCCAATCATCCTTCTCCAGGCGAGCAATCAGCTGCACCTCGTTTAACTTCCCAAAGCTTAACCCTCTCTCCCTGCACAGCTCTGCGATGCTGTTCTTAGGAGCTGGTTCTGTCGGGCTCAATGGGTAGTGGTCAATGGCTCCATGTCTAGTTGGCAGCCGGTGTCAAGTGGAGTGCCCCAGGGGTCGGTCCTGGGGCCGGTTTTGTTCAATATTTTCATAAATGATCTGGAGGATGGTGTGGATTGCACTCTCAGCAAATTTGCGGATGATACTAAACTGGGAGGAGTGGTAGATACGCTGGAGGGCAGGGATAGGATACAGAGGGACCTAGACAAATTGGAGGATTGGGCCAAAAGAAATCTGATGAGGTTCAATAAGGTTAAGTGCAGGGTCCTGCACTTAGGACGGAAGAACCCAATGCACAGCTACAGACTAGGGACCGAATGGCTCGGCAGCAGTTCTGCGGAAAAGGACCTAGGGGTGACAGTGGACGAGAAGCTGGATATGAGTCAGCAGTGTGCCCTTGTTGCCAAGAAGGCCAATGGCATTTTGGGATGTATAAGTAGGGGCATAGCGAGCAGATCGAGGGACGTGATTGTCCCCCTCTATTCAACATTGGTGAGGCCTCATCTGGAGTACTGTGTCCAGTTTTGGGCCCCACACTACAAGAAGAATGTGGATAAATTGAAAAGAGTCCAGCGAAGGGCAACAAAAATGATTAGAGGTCTGGAACACATGACTAATGAGGAGAGGCTGAGGGAACTGGGATTGTTTAGTCTGCAGAAGAGAAGAATGAGGGGGGATTTGATAGCTGCTTTCAACTACCTGAAAGGGGGTTCCAAAGAGGATGGTTCTAGACTATTCTCAGTGGTAGAAGAGGACAGGACAAGGAGTAATGGTCTCAAGTTGCAGTGGGGGAGGTTTAGGTTGGATATTAGGAAAAACTTTTTCACTAGGAGGGTGGTGAAACACTGGAATGCGTTGCCTAGGGAGGTGGTAGAATCTCCTTCCTTAGAAGTTTTTAAGGTCAGGCTTGACAAAGCCCTGGCTGGGATGATTTAATTGGGGATTGGTCCTGCTTTTGAGCAGGGGGTTGGACTAGATACCTCCTGAGGTCCCTTCCAACCCTGATATTCTATGATTCTGTGATTCTATGGTCTTACGCCATTTTCTTGCTGTTTCCTTTGTCTAACCTTGTTTTTCTTCTTCGAGAGATTGCACATGTGCATTCCACTCTTCGTATCTGTGCTCCCAGCACATGGCCATTGGAAGCTTTTCCCCTCAGCAGCATCCATTGGGCTGCTCGAGCACCCTCTGCTGCTGCATACCACTGCAGTCAGGTCTGAAGGGCAGAGCAGCCGCTAGCCTGCCCATCGTTCCTTCTTACCGCCTGTGGCAGTCACTGGAGCCCCTGTTAGTTGCCAGAACAGCTTTCTCTCTGCGGTGTAGGTAGTATCGTTGTGGTATAGCAGTTGTTATAGTTAGTAAGTTTTAGTTGTTTGGTTAAAAAAAAAGGGGGCAGGGGGGAGGGTTGATTTTATTGTTTTTCTCCCTTTCAGTGTTCTGCTGCCGGCACCGAGGCATGCCCCAGTTGCTGGGCTTCAAGCCAAGTGCTTCTTGCTCAAAGCCTATGCTGGTGAGCGACCCACACAGTGGTTGTCTTAAGTGCCTGGGCAAATCACGTGTGAAAGACCCATGCCAGGTTGCTGGGAATTGAAGCCTAGAATGAGAAGGCCAGGGAGGCAAGGCTGAAATTCCTGCTGATGGAGGCAGCATTCAGACTGCTCCTGGAGCTGTCCTGGTCCAACTCGGTGCCAAGGGCTACCACTCCAGTGACAAGCTCACCTCCAGTGTTGCTGGAGTCCTGGCAGCGATCTCCTTCACCTGTGCCGAGGAAGAAATATAAGTCTTTCAAAGAGGAACCAACCAGGGGAAGAGCTCCACCTTGCAAGCCTGGTATAGAGTGTATATGAAATCTAAGCGCTCCCCTCCAAATCCGTGCCTAAGTCGGCACAGTTGGCTTCGGTGCCGGAGAGGGCACCTTTGAGGGCAGGGCCAGAAGTAGCAGCTCTGCAGTGGCAGACTCAGACTCAGCGCCGAGAGCCCTGGAAGTCTTGGCAATAGCCAGGAATTTTCTCTGCCGCTGTGTGTCACTGGCCGCGCAGGAGTCAGATCCCTGGGCCTCACTGGCCCGTCTGGCACCAACACCAGCGGTGTTCCTGCTTCCTGGACAAGCGGCCCGTCGGCATCGTCTGAGGGGAAGCCAGCAATGCCGGCAATGCCGTGCCCAGCCCCCAACACCCACTGGGCCAGCCCCTTCATGGTCAGAGGGAAGGGGAGCGTCACTGCCGGACTCAACAATGGGTCTCGTATTTCACAGTGCTGGAGCATATCCCGCAGATCCCCCCTCTCTCCTCCTCTCCACCCACCAGCGTAACCCCAACATGGGCACTTCTGTGGAAATCTGCCCAGGAGATCACTGGGGGCCAGGCCTATATCGGTGGCTTGTTGGAACCCCTGGGTTTTCCCCCCAACTTCTAGATCCTCCCCTCATCGTGCCTACTCAGTGCCCTCTTCTCGGGGGGGGCGGGGAGTCCTTGCACCGAGCTGCCCATACCAAGTCCAGTACTGGGCTCAGGACCAAGCGTCAAGAAGAGGCGTTGAAAGCAGAGGAACAGCCTGTAGAAGAAATTGAACCACGTCCAGTCTTGTCTTCCTCCTCCTCCTCTCCGGACAAGGCAGTTTCCTCAGAGGCAACTTCACCCTTCATGATCAGGAATTGTGAGGGAGGGTGGCTGCAGGTCGAGGCAGTCAGGGAGTCCTCATCTCACCTGATTGATGTTTGATCAATGGCAGGTCCCTCTAGGATGGGACTGCCAATTAATGAGGCAATATTGGCATCTGTAAAGTTGCTATGGAAGACCCCATCTTCATTGCCTCCCACCTCAAAGAGAGCAGAGCAGAAGCACTATTTGCCCTCCCAAGACTTTGAATATCTTTACTCCCACCCATTTCCAGGGTCCTTAGTTGTTACAGCAGCTAATGAGAGAGAGCGATGGGGCATCAGGCTGTCACCCCCCAAATCAAAGGACTCAAAGAGATTGGACTTGTTTGGCAGGAACATTTATTCAACTAGAGGATTGAAGCTTTGAATTGCCAACCAGCAGGCTCTGCTGGGGCCTTATGACAAACCCCTGTCAGGGGTGGTCTAGATAGTACTTAGTCCTGCCTTGAGGCCAGGGGACAGGACTAGATGACTTCATGAGGTCCCTTCCAGTCCCATGATTCTTTGATTCTATTATTTTAATGTATGGGGCTCCATTGAGAAGTTCTAAGAACTGCTTCCTGAGAATGCAAGGCAGAAGTTCTCTTCACTGGTGAACGAGGGCAGACGAGTACTGAGAACCTCACTGAAGGCTGAGCTGGACGTGGTAGACTCAGCTGCTAGAATCGTGGCTTCCATTGTTGCCATGCAGAGATCCTCATGGTTACAGTCTTCTGGTCTCCCCTGTGAAGTCCAGAGTACTATTCAGGACTTGCCGTTTGAGGGTCCTTCTCTGTTCTCAGACGAAGTGAACAACAAGCTCTGTGGGCTTGTACATGCCTGCCGGCAGGGCTGGCCTTACCATGAGGCGAACTGAGGTAGCTGCCTCAGGTGCCAGACTGTGGGGAGGCACCACTAGGACCCAGAAAATTGTGTCTGCTGCTGGTGCATCTGTATTCTCTCTGCTCTGGATGCACAGAGATGGGGGAGTGCTGTGCTGGAGGAAGGAGGGCACAAGAGACATAACAGGCAGGCAGGAGAAAAGGTGAGGGGGAATAACAGAAAGCAGCAGGAGCTGCAGGGACAGAGAGGAGCAGGAGCCTCTTATGTACCTCTCTAGCACCCCCAGGAGCCTGGACTTATTAACCCCAGCTTCTCAGGGAGCTTCCTGTTTCCTGCTGCTTCCCTGAACCCACCTGGGGAGAACAGGCAGTCAACTGAAGTAGTAGAAGCCAGTTAGCCCCTTAAGACGCTGACCTCTTCCCTCACTCAGGCGCTGCTACCAGCCTGCTTATTTGTCCCCTTCAATTGAGTGTTGAGAGCCACTATAGCTGTCCCAGAACACCAGTCATGAGTGAAAGAAGAAAATGCCCCTCTGGGACAGCATTCAGAAAAAGAAAGAAAGCAAAGGAAGCTTTTCTGTCTAAGCAGGAAGGAGCTCTCCCGAGATACATAGACACAAATGTTCATGGTGAGCCTTCCAGCCCCAGTGAGGATGTGAGTGGTGAGGAGATGCCTGATCTTCCAGGTAGTCAGAGTGCAGGTGACCTGGCAGCTACTGTAGCATCCGTATCTCCATCTCAAATGGATGGAACCCTGCACATTCCTGAAGTGTAGATCAGAGAAGAGTGTGGTGGAGGCGCAAGAAACAGCTGCTGCTGAGTTTAGTTCCTTACATCTAGAGGATCCAGGACTGTGGACCCACTTGAGCAGTAGCCCGAGGGACTTCCTTGTACTGCATGGGCCACAGCAAGTGAAAAACTTCATGTTCCCCAAAGACAATGAAAATCGAAGTTTCCATCCAACACGTTACTGGTGTGAAATCCCAAGTGGTGACAAAGTGAAGAGGCCATGGTTTATGTTCTCAAAAACCCAGAATGCTGCATACTGTCTTTGTTGCAAACTCTTCCAGTCTAATGTTCCAGCCACATTGGGTTCTACAGGAACAAAGGACTGGAAAAATCTGGCAAGAAATCTGGCATGCCATGAGAAGGCAGCAAATCACCAGAGAGCATTCCACAGGCGGAAAGAGCTTGAGATGAGACTAAAGTTAAAGGCCGCCACAGATGATCAGCATCAAGAGAAGATTTGCCAACTTTACTGGCAAAATGTTCTGAAAAGGCTCATTGCCATTGTGAGAATGCTTGCTACCCAAAACCTAGCCCTGCGTGGCACTGCAGATCAGCTGTATGTGCCAGACAGTGGAAACTTCCTTAAAACTGTGGCGCTGATGGCTGAGTTTGGTGCAGTACTCTAGGAGCATCTAAGAAGAGTCACCACCCAAGAAATGTACACACCCCACCACCTTGGAAAAACAATTCAAAATGAGATCACACAGTTACTGGCATAAAAGTCAAACAGAAGATTGTGGCAGATCTGAAGTCAGCAAAATATTATTATTAAACCCTGGATTTGTGCTGGAAATGGCCCACCTTGATTATCATACACATTGTAAGGAGAGTGGTCACTTTAGATAAGCTATTACCAGCAGGAGAGTGGGTTTGTGTGTGTGGTGGGGGGGCTGGTGAGAGAACCTGGATTTGTGCTGGAAATGGCCCAACTTGATTATCATACACATTGTAAGGAGAGTGATCACTTTAGATAAGCTATTACCAGCAGGAGAGTGGGGTGGGGGGAGGTATTTTTTCATGCTTTGTGTGTATAAAAAGATCTTCTACACTTTCCACAGTATGCATCCGATGAAGTGAGCTGTAGCTCACGAAAGCTTATGCTCAGATAAATTGGTTAGTCTCTAAGGTGCCACAAGTACTCCTTTTCTTTTTGCGAATACAGACTAACACGGCTGTTACTCTGAAAGATATTACTCTGTTATTCTGGACGGCACACCTGACATCAGCCATAAGGATCAAATGACTTTAATGGTGCGTTTTGTAACAACAACAGAACCTAGTGACAATGTCCCTGCAATGGTGTCTGTCAGAGAGCATTTCCTAGAATTTATTGACATTGATGATACTACCGGAGCTGGTATGACAAATGTGCTTCTTAAAAAGCTGGAAGATACGGGAATTGCGAAAGCTGACATGAAAGGTCAGGGCTACGATAATGGTGCCAACATGAGAGGACGGAACAGAGGAGTGCAGACATGGATCCGAGAGTTAAACTCTCGAGCTTTTTTTGTCCCATGCAGTTCTCATTCATTGAACTTGGTGGTCAGTGATGCAGCATCAGCTTCTCGTGAGGCTGCTGAATTTTTTAATGTAATTCAAAGCATCGATGTATTTTTCTCTGCATCAACTCATCAATGGCAAATTTTGAAGCAACATCTGGGAACATCCTCTCTGACACTGAAACCACTGAGTGCCAGACGATGGGAAAGTTGAGTGAAGGCGATAAAGCCTATCAACCGCCAAATTGGGAAGATAGATGATGCCATAGTTGCCATTATGGAGGATAATGCTATGACAGGAACTGTTCGTGGGAGAACAGTGGCAGAGGGAAACGGAATCACCAGAAACAAACATAACTTCAAATTTCTGTGTGGCTTAGTGTTGTGGCATGACATTCTGTTTGAAATAAATGTTGTAAGCAAAAGACTCCAAGGTGTTGACCTTGATATATCTGGAGCAATGGAACAACTGGACAAAGCAAAGTCATACCTACAGTCTTACTGGTCAGATGAGGGATTTCAAAACGTTCTGAAAAGTGCACAGAAGTTGGCAGAGGAACTTCACACTGAAGCTATTTTCCCACCCATTCAAGAATACAAGAGTTACCGAAGAAGAAGACATTTTGATTACGAGGCACGGGATAATCCCATAAGATACTCCAGATAACAATTCAAAGTTGAATTCTTTAACCAGGTGCTACATTATGCAATCCAGTCAGTTGAAGAACATTTCATGCAGCTCAAGGAACTCTTTCCAAAGGCCAATGGCATTTTGGGATGTATAAGTAGGGGCATAGCGAGCAGATTGAGGGACGTGATCGTCCCCCTCTATTTGACATTGGTGAGGCCTCATCTGGAGTACTGTGTCCAGTTTTGGGCCCCACACTACAAGAAGGATGTGGATAAATTGGAAAGAGTCCAGCGGAGGGCAACAAAAATGATTAGGGGTCTGGAACACATGACTTATGTGGAGAGGCTGAGGGAACTGGGATTGTTTAGTCTGCAGAAGAGAAGAATGAGGGGGGATTTGATAGCTGCTTTCAACTACCTGAGAGGTGATTCCAGAGAGGATGGTTCTAGACTATTCTCAGTGGTAGAAGAGGACAGGACAAGGAGTAATGGTCTCAAGTTGCAGTGGGGGAGGTTTAGGTTGGATATTAGGAAAAACTTTTTCACTAGGAGGGTGGTGAAACACTGGAATGCGTTACCTAGGGAGGTGGTGAAATCTCCTTCCTTAGAAGTTTTTAAGGTCAGGCTTGACAAAGCCCTGGCTGGGATGATTTAATTGGGGATTGGTCCTGCTTTGAGCAGGGGGTTGGACTAGGTGATCTCTTGAGGTCCCTTCCAACCCTAATATTCTATGATTCTATGAACACAGCAGTATATTTGGGATGTTGTATGACATTCCAAAACTCCTCACTATACCTGAAGAAGACCTACACCAGCAATGCAGGGCACTAGAGACAGTGTTTACACATGATGAGATGCACGATATTGATGTGAGTGATTTCGGTGATGAACTGAAAGCCCTTTCAAGATACATTTCAGCAAGATCAACTCCAAAGGCTGTTCTGGAATATATGTGCACAAATAAGATGACCACCCTCTTTCCAAATGCTTTTGTTGCTCTGCGCATACTTCTAACACTTCCTGTAACAGTTGCCAGTGGAGAACGCAGCTTCTCCAAGCTGAAGTTAATAAAAACACATCTGTGCTCCACAGTGACACAGGAGAAGCTAGTTGGCTTTGCAACCATCTCAATAGAGCATGAGCTGGCCCAGACTGTGGACCTTCAGGAAGCAGCTCAAATCTTTGCAGCCAAGAAGGCACCACTTTGATTATTCAAACAGATAAACATGCCAGTGTTTACTAGGCAGACAAGAAAAGTTACATTTGCCGTTCCGGCGTTAGAAAGTGAAGTGTTACTTAAAATTTTTGAACAAGGCCTTTTAAGTTGTTAGTTCTCCTTTATTGGGGTAGGTGGCAGAGCAGGACCATGAGAGGAGTAGAGCAGGAAGAAGGCAGAATTGAGACCTTTCAAAGTTTTGGCCCAAGCAAGGGGACATGGGGGCGTCATTTGAGCTCCCCGCCACAGGTGCCAAATGTTGTGAGCCGGCCCTGCCTGCCGGGTCAGAAAGCACTATTGACCTCAGCAGATCCACTGGTTTTCCACTCCACCTCCTTGTCAGGACCTGTCAAAAAAGAAGTGCAGGGGTTAGACGTGCAGGCCTCTCCCTCCTGTTACTTTGGCTCCAGCTCTGGGCCCTTCAAGACACCTGGGAACTGCCCAGCAGTCATTTTGATGGGCCAGTCGAGGACGCCATGCCAGTCTCCATCTCTCCAGATCCTACTTCCCCCACATTTGCAAACCATCTGTTCCACTTCCTCAGTGCTTGCTCCCACCTTACTTCACCCAGTGGGACGTGAGCATTGTGGAAGTGGGATATACCCTTCAGTTTGTTTCTTCCTCTCCCTCCCCGCCTGTATTCCTCTGCAGGGATCACGCCTATGAGGAGCTCCTTCTCCAGGAGCTGCAATCTCTCCTTCGCTCAGGGGCCAAAGAAGAGGTTCTACACTGTCCAAGAGGGAAGGGGTTTTATTCCTGTTACTTCCTAAACCCAAAAGCGAAGGGGGACAGTCTCAGTCCAGTTTTAAACCTGTGTCAACTCAACATATTCTTAAAAAAGATAAAGTCTCTCATGGTCACCCTAACTTCTGTTATCTCCTCCCTGGATCCGGGGACTGGTGTGCCAACCTTGACTTAAAAGATGCCTACTTCCATGTGGCAGTCAACCAAGTTCACAAGAAGTACCTCAGATATGTGGTAAATCAAAATCATCAGCAGTTCACTGTACTACCATTTGACCTGTCAGCAACTCCCAGGGGTTTTACAAAAGTTATGGCAGTAGTAGCTGGCTTCCTGAGAAGATCAGGTATTCAAGTTTACCCCTACCTAGATGACTAGCTTGTGATCCAGACTCCAGGTTTTGTGTAGTCCTGATCCAGTCAACATTCAGTGCTCTGGGACTGCTAGTCAGTGCAGAGAATGTCTCCTTTCCCCTGTCCAGAGGATAGTATATAAGGGCTTTACTGGACTTGTCTCAAGCCAGAGTTTTTCTTCCGGACCTGAGGATTCAGACAATCCATAAGAATGGCCAGACTGGGTCAAACCAATGGTCCATCTAACCCAGTGTCCTGTCTTCGGACAGTGGCCAGTGCCAGATGCTTCAGAGGGAATGAACAGAACAGGGCAACTATCAAGTGACCCATCCCCTGTCTTCCACACTCAGCTTCTGACAGTCAGAGGCTAGGGACACAGAGCATGGAGTTGCGTCCCGAGCATCTTGGCTAATAGCCATTGATGGATCTATCCTCCATGAATTTATCTAGTTCTTTTCTGAACCGTTATAGTTTTGGCAATTGGATCAATTGTTACAGCTATGAAAGCTCACTTGATCACAACAGCGTGAAGCTGAGGCTCCTTGGGGCATATGGCCTCTAGCACTTTTGATTCAGTAGGTCAGACTGCACCTCAGAACAGGCTAGGCTGGCACTGGGGCATGCAGCTCTCCTACTCTTCTGGCCGAGGTAACGGCAACCAGAAATGGCACTTTCATTAATGGATGCAGCAGCGAGCAAGTAACCAAAGGCTCAAATGAGGGACCCATAAATCTTGACAACACAAAGTTCAGATCTCATGGCAGGAACGGGTCTTGGAGTTTCGCTTGGATAGGTGTTAGTTGTTCAGTGTTTGGGGCTCTTTCTGGATCCTCCATTGATGTGGGTTGGTGTCAGCCAGTCCTTCAACAATCCATTCCTCCCACCCCAGACAGTTACCTGACACAAGATCTCATGTCTCTGGCTCTGCCCCAGGACAGCTTTTTACCCCTTCTGCCCCCATGGCATCAGCCCCTAGGCCAGGGAGTCACTACCATGTGCATCATTCACAAAAATCTTACAGGTTTCAAAGTAGGAGCCGTGTTAGTCTGTATTCGCAAAAAGGAAAGGAGTACTAGTGGCACCTTAGAGACTAACCAATGCATCCGATGAAGTGAGCTGTAGCTCACGAAAGCTTATGCTCAAATAAATTGGTTAGTCTCTAAGGTGCCACTAGTACTCCTTTTCTTTTTTTAAAAACCTTACAGAAAATCCCACTTTGTCACAGCTTTGGAGTGTTCTTGCTTTTCCTCAGGGGTCGGGCACACAGCAGCAGTATCACTCATGGCAAATATCGGGGCATGTACCTGCTGTTCTTGTGCTTTCTCTGTGAATCACAAGCCACCTGGAATCACTCTGACTTACGGATCCAGCAAGGCTGCTGCCTGAGTTTCCAAAATCAAACTTCTCTCGCAGTCCCCTGAGCTATGGGCCCTGTTGCTGAGCTGAGAGGACTCTGCATCCTTCCTGTTGCAGCTTTCGCAGCTCTGCTCCCTGGCTTTCCACTGCTCCCACTCCCACACCACTCTGCTGCTCTGGAGTCTCTTTCCTTTACCCCTGAGAGAGAGGGGTTTCCCGCTGCTGACACCCTGTGGTGTGAGGACATAAGCACAGAGCACCAAGCCTTAAGCAGTGTCTAGAGAACTCCCTCCTTCCTACATTTCTTAAGCTCCATCCTGGTCCTGTCTGGTGACCCTTGGGACCAGGAACTGTATAACCACTCCACAACTGGCTGTGAGGTTTGCCCTGCAGTGTGGTGGGGCTCATAGTTCCCTAGAGAAGGGACCATTGTGATCATCTAGTCTGACCTCCTGTAGAACACAGGCCAGAGACCTGCCCCACAATATTTCCTAGAGCAGAGCTTTTAGGAAAACATCCAGTCTTGATTTAAAGAATCCACCACAGCCCTTCATAAATTGTTCCCATGGCTAATTACTCTCACTGTTAAAAATTTGCACATTATTTCCAGTCTGAATTTGTGTAGCTTTAACTTCCAGCCACTGGATTGTGTTAGCCCTGTCTCTGTTAGACCAAAGAGCCTGTTGTTAAATATTTGTTCCCCATGTAGGTGTTTAGAGACTGTGACCAAGTCACCCTTTCACCTTGAGCTCCCGGAGTCTGTCACTGTGAGGCAGGTTTTCTAACCCTTTAATCATTCTCATGGTTCTTCTCAGTGGGAGCGAGGTTTCCCTGAGGTGCGGGGGGCTCATTTATTGGCTGTGAGGTTTATCCTGCTGCCCAGCCTTCCAGACTCATTAGCTGAATGAGTTTCCTGCCTGGCCTCATTTTGGGAGCTAACCCCATGTGGCAGGGTGTTCCTCAGGCTCAGGGTGCCGAGTCAGCAGAGAAGGAAGCCCACCCCATAGTAACGCTCTGCTCTCTGTGCCCAGAACGCAGTGGAGGAGGCCATGGAAATGTACCAGGAGCTGCACATGTGGGATGAGTGCATTGTGGTGGCAGAGGCCAAGGTACGGTGTATACTGCGCTTTGCCCTCCCTTGCCTGTGGACTGGGCCCTGCTGGGGTACTCCATCTGCCGCTGGGGGGATAATGCCCGAGTGTGGATTCTGTCACGGGAAGCCTGCACCTGCCTGGGAGGCTCCCAGTAGGACTCGGATGAGCCAGTTCAGCGCCAGATGGCTGAGAGGGCAGGTGCCTGGGGGCTCCCAGCCTGGGCAAGGCCTCTGCTGTAGAGAAGGGGGGAGAGGGAGTCATCGCACCACGTGTGCGCAGAGCTGCAGAAGGGAATGGAGGGACAGGGCAGGGGGTGAATGAGGGGCTTGGCCGTGGCGCCAGGGACGGGGTGAGGAAGGAGGATTCCTGCAGCTCTGTCAGGCAGGCTGGGAGGGTACACGGGTCTGTGGCAGGCCTGGGGACTGTGGGCTTGGCAGGTGAGGCGGCCTGGGAGGAAAGGCAGGGCATCCTGCTGGGCCGTGCAGCTGGGGGATGGAACTGAGAGGGGCTCATGGAGGGACACAAGGCTGGGGGAGGGATGCATGTGGGGCTGAGCGGAGCAGGAGAGAAGCTCAGGGGCTGCTGTGGGGTGGAGCAGAGTGGGAGGGGAGCTCGGGGTGCTGTGGGGCTGAGCAGAGGGAAAGGGAGTTCAGGGGACACTGTGGGGCAGAGCAGGGGGAAGAGGGGCTCAGAAGGCACTGTTGAGTGGAGCACAGGGGAACTCGGGACACTGGGGCAGAGGGGAGGGGAGGGGCTCAAGGGGCACTGTGGGGTGGAGGGGAGGGGAGCTCAGGAGGCACTGTGGGGTGGAGCAGCGGGGGAGGAGCTCAGAGGACGCTGTGGAGCAGAGCGGGAGAAGGGGAATTCAGGGGGCACTGGGGCAGAGGGGTGGGGAGGGGAGCTCAGGGGGCGCTGTGGGGTGGAGTGGAGGGGAACGTGGGGGCCCATCAAGGTTTCTGGGGGGCTCTGGCCGGCGTCTGTGCCTGGCACTGGGAGAAGCCTGCAGGAGGGGTGGGGCCGGGCTGGGGGATGCTGACAGACGCTGCCCCTCACCCACCCACCCACCCACCCACACCAGGGGCACCCGGCGCTGGAGAAGCTGCGCCGGGGCTATTACCAGTGGCTGCTGGACACGCAGCAGGAGGAGAAGGCTGGGGAGGTGCAGGAGAGCCAAGGGGAGCCCCTGGCCGCCGTGGGCCTGTACCTGAGGGCTGGGCTGCCAGCCCGAGCCGCTCGGCTGGCCATGGCCAGGGACCAGCTCCTGGCCAATGGGGATGTCATCAACCGAATCACCACCGCGCTGATCAAAGGGGAGCTGTATGAGCAGGTGAGAGCCTCCCCCTTCCCCCAACCCCCAGGTCAGAGCCTCTCCCCTTCCCCAACCCCACTCCCCCAGGTCAGAGCCTTGCCCCAACTCCACCCCGAGGGTTAGAGCCTCATCCCTCCCCAGCATCACTCATACATGGCCTCCACTCTCACAGAGTAACAGCCTTACCCCCATACTCCCCTTGTCCCCCACCCCAGGAGAGTTGGAGCCTCACTTGCACAGAGCTCCAGATACCTGCGCCCTAGAGATCGAGGGCTTGGAACAGGAGGCTCCAGGACCCCAGCCTTGGGGCTAGCAGGGTGCATGGCTTGTGGGGTGGGCCTGGGGCTCTGGACTGGGACTGGGACTGGCCCTGGGGCTGGCAGGGTACATGGCTGGGGCAGCAGCAGGGGCTTGGGAGCTCTGGTACCGGCCCCTGGCCTGGTGTGACCTGTGGCAGGTGGGCCAGCAGCTCTGCAGCCTGTCTGACAGCCTGTGTGTGTTAGGCTGGAGACCTGTTTGAGATGATCAAGAACCCCCAGAAGGCTCTGGAGTGTTACCGCAAGGGCTGCGCCTTCCTGAAAGGTATCGTGGTCTCCGTCCCCCTTTCTTGGTGTGAGCACCCCCAATGCCTCTTGCTGGGATGCAGGGATGCCCTGTCCTTTGCTGCACAAGCGGCTGCCCCAGAACCCAGAGGACCTGGCTGTGTGTCACTGCTCCCTGTCTTCCAACCTCAGTCAACAGCTCTAGTTCTGAGCTGGAGCTCCATGAGCTGAGGACTAGGATTGCCTGGTGAGGCTGCCTGCAAAGCGGGCACTGGACTCGGTGCCCCAG
Organism: Lepidochelys olivacea; assembly: GCF_965140295.1. Classification (NCBI taxonomy): domain Eukaryota; kingdom Metazoa; phylum Chordata; order Testudines; family Cheloniidae; genus Lepidochelys; species Lepidochelys olivacea. The sequence goes on from NC_140413.1 coordinate 591,610, forward strand.
GCCATCCCTTCCAGTCCCGAGTTCCCCTCTCCTGTAGCCACTCATGGCCCCAGGGCAGGTTCCTCCTGGGCTTATCAGCCAGCAGGAGGCCAGGCGCCACTCGAATCAGCCCCACGCCTCCCAGGGCCTGTCTTCAGTACTGCCATGTCAGCGTCCTCTCCCCAGCTGGTGGCCACTGTGACATGTTCCTCTTCCTCGCAGCGGTGGAGCTCGCTCGTGTGGCCTTCCCTGCAGAGGTGCTGAAGCTGGAGGAGGCCTGGGGAGATCACCTGGTGCAGCAGAAGCAGCTGGATGCTGCCATTAACCATTACATTGAAGCCAGGTAAGGCCAGGCTGGAGCATTGCCATGGCAGCTGCGCAGTTCAGAAAGCAATGACTTGGGTGAGTCTCCTTACACGAGTGGGCAAGCTGAACCCTACTGACATGTGGCTGGCGTGGAGCACACCAGCCCTCCCCTCCCCAGCTCTGCTGGTGCCCCGCAGGCCAGACCCACAGGCCCCTGCTATCCCAGCCCTGGGCTCCCTCCCTCCCTCCCTCGCGCCCTGCCCTGCTGGTGCCCAGAGACCTTTGCTATCCCAGCCCTGAGCTCTCTCCCTCCCTCACACCCAGGTCTGCCGGTGCCCAGAGCCCTCTGCTATCCCAGCCCTGGGCTCCCTCCCTCCCTCGCACCCAGCCCTGCCAGTGCCCAGAGACCTTTGCTATCCCAGCACTGAGCTCTCTTCCCTCCCTCACACCCAGGTCTGCTGGTGCCCACAGCCCTCTGCTATCCCAGCTTGGGATGCTGATCGTACCCTCTTGTGCCACAGTGTATGGTGGTTTTGTGATGGGGAAACTGGAGCCTAGGCTCGGAGCCTAAACTGCCGTTCCCTCGTGATCTGCGGGAGGTGCCCAGAGCCTGTGCTAGGCCGTTTCTCTAAGGTGCTGGTGAACTTTCTCTCCTCCATGTGCCAGGCCTCGTGACACCTTCCTCTCCTTGCCAGCCATTCTCCCTGACCCTCCTTGCTCCCCAGTCCCCTGTGGAGACATCCATGCAGGTGACCCGAGCAGCGAGGCTGCTTCGTTGTCTCCTCACACAGTTCCCAGTCTCGCTACCTGTCCCTAACGTGAGCAGAGCTCAGCCGGATCTGATCTCCCTGGCCTGCTAAGGATCTCTGCCCCTTGCGGCTCTAGGTGCGCCATCAAGGCCATTGAGGCAGCCATTGGGGCCCGGCAGTGGAAGAAGGCCATTTACATTCTGGATTCACAAGAGAAAAGGATAGCAGTCAAGTACTACCCCAGGATTGCCCAGCACTACGCAACCTTGCAGGAGTACCAGGTGAGATGCCAGCTCCCAGCATCTCCCAGCCCCACAACGGCCAGAGGTGGCTCACCTGCTGTCCTGTTCCCCACAGATCGCAGAGGAGCTGTACATCAAAGGAGATCGGCCCAAGGACGCTATTGACATGTATACGCAGGCGGGGCTCTGGGAGCAGGCACACAAGGTAGGGATAGAGGCTGAGAGTGGCTGAGTCTCTTGGGCCCTGCTGCCACCTTCCAAAGCAGTAACTGTCTCCATACCAGGAGGTCCTAGTGCCCTGGGCTCAGCAGCCTGCAGGTAGAGCTGTGTTCCCAAAGGGTCGTTGCAGGCGGGAGCCGTGAGCTCCCAGTCACAGAATGGGACAGGCGACTGCACCCTGTGCCCGCTCTGTGTCTCCCTCCATTTCCGGCTCTGGCCTGAATAACAGCATCTCTCAAAAGGACTGGGCAACCCCCAGGCTCAGCCCCGCTCTCACTGAGCTGCATGACCAAGTGCCCTCAGTCTGCGGTGGATGCAGCATCTGCTCCCCAGAAAGGGGTCGGTGTCTGTCTCCAAACCATCCAAAATGGAGACCAGCGAGATTGGCCATGGGCACCAGCATGTGCAGAGTGCTCAGTGGGTGCCTGGAATCAGTGTCTAGGGCTTCTGAGCTGAGCCCATCACACGCCCACCTGGTATTCCTGGGGGGAATGGCTGCTTTTATGCCGTGGCCTGCCTGGCTAGCTCAGAAGGGAGCCAGAGCAGATCTGTGAGGGGGTTGCAGCTCTCTCCCCAAATTCTCATTATCCCCTTTACGCTGAGGTTGCTGGGTAGGAGGCTGGAACCTGTTTCGTGTCTCCCTGCAGCTGGCGACCAAGTGCATGAGGCAGGAAGATGTGTCCGTGCTCTACATCACCCAGGCTCAAGAGATGGAGAAGCAGGGCAAATACAAAGAAGCAGAGCGGTGAGTGTCTGCCTGGACACCATGAGTGGGGGGCTAGGCCTCGGTAGTGGCCCATGGGACTTGGAGCAGGGCAGGGCTGAGTCTCTCCAGAGTCCAGTCCCCAGCCAGGCCTGTCAAGAATGTGCCTTAGGAGTCTTGCTGTGAGGTTGGTTTTATGATGGGAGGACAAAGGCACTTTCCTGGGACTAGAGGAGAGTTCCAGGCTGAGGGTGAGGAATAGAAACCCCCTGCAGGTCACATGTCATTGCTCAGCCACGTGGCCCTTGAGTCATCTCACATGCCTCTGTAGCCCCAGGCAACCCTGCCAGGCTGTCCTGTCCTAACTTCTCCCCAGCTGTGTGAGGCTAGTGGCTGGGCTGGGTGTTCCCCTGTGTGCCACCTGTAACCATTCCTTGCCCAGCTCTGAGCCTCACTGCTGCCACTCCCGGTTTCTGGGGAGGCCCTATGAGGCCATGCAGCATGTCTCCCCAGGGCAAGGAGAAAGGACTCTTCCCTGTGCGGGGGCAGAATGTGCTGGCCTTGCCATGGGCCAAGGTGCTGCAGTTACTTTTCCAGATTTCTCTCTTCCATTTTTCTTAACTGCAGCAGCCAGTGGGATTTTTCTGGGTTTCCCCCCAAACCAAGTCTCCTTTCCCGCTCTGGGACCAGTCAGGAACACCCCACCCTCTCTCTCCTGGTTCTGTGGAGGGCTCCTTGGAGGAGCAGAGAATGATGAGACCTTTCTCAGCCCTTCTGAAGGGACACTGGCTCTTCTCTCCCAAGTGCTTGGTCTAGCTAAAGCTGTCCCCTCAGCGAGCGTGGGGTTTGATCTCTGGCACCTGCTCTCCCACCATCCACACAGCCCTCCCGCAAAAGGAGAGGAACTGGGACTGAGATTTCTGTTATAAAAAACAAGCAGGGGGAGCCTGACAGTCCTCTGGGTACACGAGAGAGGCCAGAAGTTCACCAACCCAGTGGGGAATTCTGCAGGGTGGCGCCAAGCCACTGGCAACCTCCAGCTGAGACGCCAGGAAGGATTCCTAGGGGTGGAGCAGTTGTATAGTTTGTGCATCTGTTTGCACATGGGCAGAGAGGAGCTGGACCAGATCCAGCAGCTGGCTCAGGAGGGTGGTCGGGGCCTTTTCCCTCCAGTGAGCGCCAGCTCCTATCTTATCCCAGCTTGAGTGGACTGGCTGGCTTGGGGATTAGGAATGCAATACAAGGCCTTTCTCCTCTACGGGCACTGGCTCTGGTCAGCCCAGGACAGGACTGCTGAGGGTGTGGTGGGAAATGGGATACTGGGCCATTCCTGTGTACATCACCAGGTCCAGTCGATCCCAGGGCAGTAGTGACATAAACTCTTCAGTGGCCTAAGCGAGGTGAGCTGGGGTCCACATCACCAAGCCGTCATCAACCACCGGGACTGCTGGCAGCCTCAGCAGGGAGGCGAAGGCATGACTGGGCCCCAGAGACCCAGGAGGGTCCCTCCAGGGGACAGCAGAGGCAGACCGGTAGGGACAGGATGAGAAGGTGGTCCTGTCATCCCCTGTGTGGGTAGGTTACATGGAGCTGTGCATCTCCACAGCACATAGTCCCACACCGTTCATCAACACAACATGCCGTGCACCGTTTCCTGTCTGATGAGTATTCAGCCCATGCCCATGCCCTGCTCCAGCTGGCCAGGGAAGAGATGGGTTCTTGGGCGCAGCCCAGCAACAGAGTCTGCGTCTGAATCATAGAATCATAGAAGATCAGGGTTGGAAGGGACCTCAGGAGGTCATCTAGTCCAACCGCCTGCTCCAAGCAGGACCAATCCCCAATTTTTGCCCCAGATCCCTAAATGGCCCCCTCAAGGATTGAACTCACAACCCTGGATTTAACAGGCCAATGCTCAAACCACTGAGCTATCCCTCACCCCCGAGGCCCGGCTCAGTGACAGAGTCTGCGCCTGCCACGCCTGTGTCCCGGGACCCGGCCCAGCGACAGTCTCAGCATTTCCGTGCTTGTGTTCTCAGGCTGTACATCACGGTGGAGGAACCTGATCTGGCCATCACCATGTATAAAAAGTGTAAGATGTATGATGAGATGATTCGCCTGGTAGCAAAGTACCACAAGGACTTGCTGAGTGACACACACCAGCATCTGGGAAAGGTAAAGCTGTCGGGGTTCGGGCAAGGATCTGTCATCCCAGCGGGAGGGCTAGAGACGCTCCCTAACACGCCGCCTCCTATTACAGGAGCTGGAGACTGAGGGCCGCCTGCAGGAGGCTGAGTACCACTACCTGGAAGCCAAGGACTGGAAGGCCACAGTGAACATGTACAGAGTGAACGACATGTGGGAGGAAGCGTACAGGGTAACAGCAGCTCTTTAACAGCGAGGACAGGGCATGGCACCAGCAGGTCCCCATATGTGTCTAGCCGCAGTGTTGCTGGCAGCACTGCAAGTCCCAGCATGCACTGCTCCCCACTGGTCCGAACATAAGCCGCGTGTGATGATGGATGAGGTGCTTGGGTCAGGATGGAGCAGTGCATGCTGGGATCCACATCTGCTGCCCTCTTGGGTGAGCAATGCAGGAGGCAGGGAGGTCTCTGCATTCCGTCCTCTGCAGGCCCTTGCCTCCTTCTCACCAAGCCGCAGGGAGGCCGTAACTTGGGGAAGGGTCTCTGTGTTGGGGAGGGAGTCACGGACTCAGCTTGCTCCAGCAAGGAGCCCCCTGGGAGACTCAGCTGGTCCTTCAGGTCTGTTTGCTTTGGACAGGTAGCCAAGGCCCACGGGGGGGCGAATTCCTACAAGCATGTGGCCTATCTGTGGGCAAAGAGCCTTGGAGGGGAAGCTGCCGTGAAACTCCTCAATAAGTTTGGGCTCCTGGAAATGGCCATCGACCATGCAGCAGACAATGGGTGAGTGTCCTGAGGCCAGGAGCTTGCCTCCTGGCACAGGGAGAGCAAAGCCAGGCCTGGCGAATGCCCTTCACTCACAGCCGCTACAGGCCCCAGGAGGGAGGCGCCCTCTGCATCCCACAGGGACTGAGGAGGAGCTGCTGTGGCCTCTGCCCCCCTCCCATCCCTGGGGGCCTGGGAAGGAGCTTTTCCCGTCTTGGCTTGGGGGAGGTGAGGCCTTGCACACCTTCCACCTGCAGGGGCGGGGGCCAGGGGCCAACTCACCAGCAGCACCACAAGCTACCACCTGCTGGGGCTGCCTCCTGTTGTACACCAGCACCTGCCCTGCCCACTCTCACTGCCTGCACCATCAGTCACCACAGCCATCTCCTGTGCCGGGTCCTAGCCCCAGCTCTCCCCTCACAAGCCTCCCACCTCGCCCTGGGTTCTGCCTGCCAGCACCAGCCCTTCCCCTCCCGTCGGCTGTGCGGGAGGCATGGCCAGGCTGTGCCCCACGTGGGGCGCAGCCAGGACCTAGCTTGGCTCACCCCGTCTCTCTCCTCTCATCACAGTGTCTTTGACTTTGCATTCGAACTGGCTCGGCTCTCGCTGAAGCAGAAGACACCCGAGATCCACTTCAAGTACGCCATGTTCCTGGAGGACGAGGTACGACCTTGCACTGTGTCCAGGCTGCAGAGCGCTTGCCCGGGGGCCTGCACGAGGCAGGTTCTTCCGCCTCCCCAGGGAAGTGGCGTGGCAGCAGTTCGGAGTCTGGAGCTCTGTGAAGCCCTTGCCCCTCCTGGCCGAGGAGGAGCAGGAGGCCACAGTGCCTAAGCAGATTGCTCTCCTCTGTCCTAGGGCAAGTTCGAAGAGGCTGAGGCCGAGTTCATTAAAGCTGGGAAGCCCAAGGAAGCGGTGCTAATGTGAGTGCCCCCTGCTGACTGCATCCAGGTTCCAGGCCAGGGGGCCTTGCTCCCCTGCCTGACCCCAGCCTGGCAGCTCTTCTTTCTAGTTGATCTCGTGCTCCCTCCCGCCCCCATCTGCTGGACCCAGGCTGGCATGTCTCATTGGCTCCCCAGGTTTGTCCACAACCAGAACTGGGACGCTGCCCAGCGCGTGGCTGAGGCCCACGACCCAGACAGCGTGGCTGATGTGCTCGTGGGGCAGGCTCGCTTCGCCTTTGAGCAGAAGGAATTTCAGAAAGCAGAGGCCTTCCTCCTGCGGGCCCAGCGCCCAGAGCTGGCCGTGAAATATTACAAGGTGGGTGTGGCCAGTGGTTACATCGCTTGACCCCACAGAGCTCAGTGTCTGGGTGGGGAACCCACCCCCATTCCTACCTGAGAGCTCAGTGTCTGGGCAGGGAACCCCTGCATCATCGTCCTGAGCGCTCAGTGTCTGGGTGGGGACCCTCCCGTGCCCCCCCACCCCCACCCCCCGTTCCCATACGAGAGCTCAGTGTGTGGATGAGGACCCACCTCCCCTGTCGTCCCCCACGAGAGCTCAGGGTCTGGGCCTAGAACCCACAACCCCTGTCCTGTGAGTAGCTGTGGGAGACTGGGGGGTTGGATTGGGAGAGGCTGTGGGTGCCACCTCCCCAGGTGTAGCTGTGAGGGGGTGGGGGATCAGGAGGGGCTATGGTGTCCCCTCCATGGTAGTAGCGGTGAGGGGCTGGACCGGGAAGGTCGGGGGCTGGATCAGCCCTGGGGTGCCTGGGAGCCCAGCAGGCTGAGCAAAGACCTTCCCCACTCCGGCCCTGGTGTGCTTGGTGCAGGAGGCCAGCATGTGGAGCGATGCCCTGCGGACCTGTAAGGAGTACGTCCCCAGCCGGCTGGAGGCACTGCAGGAGGAGTACGACAGGGAGGCTGCCAAGAAAGGTACCAGGTAGGCCAAGGCTGTTCAGCTGGGGGCATTGGGCTGAGCCAGTGCAGGGACATCCAGAGCTTGGCTGAGTTCCCTGCTCCCTGCGGCGGGGCTTCTGAGCCCATCACTGCTGCCTCCCTAAGCACCGGGGCGGGGGCAGGAGACAGGACCAGCTGAACCTTTCTCCATCCCTGCACCTGCCTCCCCCTCTGTGTGCAGGGCTCATGCCCAGGCCTGGCCCCACCATGATCCCTGCACCATCTCCCCGTGCCCAGCATGGGCTCACATCCTGTGTTGGTCCTGGCAGAGGCGTGGAGGGCATGCTGGAGCAGGCCCGGCAGTGGGAGCAGGCTGGGGAATACGCCAGGGCCGTGGACTGCTACCTGAAGGTACAGGATCCCAGTAACAGCCTGCTGGTGGAGAAGTGCTGGCTGAAGGTAAGTCCTGAGCCCCTGGCCCTCCACTGGTACCCCAGGGGCCTCACCATACACTGGCTCCCTCACCCCAAAGAGACACCATGCCCAACCCCCAAGTGTCTCTGGGGGCTTCAGGCTGACTGAGACCCGAGAGATGAGCTGGGCACCAGTGACCCATTGAAGGCTGTGCCCTGAACAACCCCATCGCCTGAGGCCAGGGCCAGGGTTGGACTCTCCGTGACGGGGTCTCTCTCCACAATCTCGGGGCCGAGGCCTGGCTCTCCCCAAAGGTGGCCTCCCCAAATCTCGGGGCCAGGGGCCGGCTCTCCCCAAAGGGTCCCTTTCTCTGACAGCTCCTGTCCCTTGCACCGCTGATGCCTTTTGTCCTGCAGGCAGCTGAGCTGGCCATTAAATTCTTGGGCCAGCCCCGGAGTGTGGAGGTGATGCGTCTGGTGGGACCCCAGCTGGTGGCCATGAAGAAGTCCAGCACGGTAAGGGCTGGTGCTTTCAACACGGTGCTGAAGAGAGGTGTTAATGTCAGGGGAATGAAAGGTGAAGGGGTAACTTGGTTACAGTCTGTGAGTACCTACATGGGGAACAAACATTTAATAACGTGCTCTTCAGTCTAGCAGAGGCAGGGCTAACGCGAGCCCATGGTTGGAAGCTGAAGCTAGAAGAATTCAGACCGCCAATAAGGTGTGAATGTTTAGCAGTGAGAGTCATTAATTACTGGAACAACTAGTTCCTCGGCTGTGCAGTCGCTGTGTGCTGACCAGGGGGGCAAGAAGGGAAGTGGGCATTTTGTCCCAGAGAAGGAGGCAGGTGCTGTGTCCTGAGGCTAGGGGAGTGAAATATTGGGTGATCCAATCACCATAGTGTGCTTGGACTTTCAGAAAGTCTTTGACAAGGTCCCACACCAGAGGCTCTTGCGCTAAGGAGTCATGGGATAAGAGGGAAAGTCCTCTCATGGATCAGTAACTGGTTACAAGATAGGAAACAGAGAGTAGGAATTAGTGGCCAGTCTTCACAATGGAGACAGGTAAATAGCAGGGCCCCCCTGGTGATCAGTGCTGTTCAGCATGTTCATAAATGATCTGGAAAAAGGGGGTGAACAGTGAGGTGGCCAAATTTGCAAATGATACAAAATTCACTCCCCCTGAAGCCTCTGGCATTGGCCTGTGTCGGTAGACAGGACCTGGGCTAAATGCAGCATTGCTCTGACCCAGTGTGGCCATTCTGATGTTCTCATTTTGTGGAGCATGTTTCAGTAGTGCCCAGAGGCTGCAGTCATGGCTCTGGCCCCATGGTATGGGTTCTGTAGAAGTGGGTCCAGATGGCCTCTGGCCTTGGAGCCCCAGGTGACAGTGCCCAAGTGTGACCCTGCTCCGGTCCTGCAGGCAGCTGAGCTCTACCTCAACCTGGACCTCATCCGAGAAGCTATCGATGCCTTCATTGAGGGTGAAGAATGGAACAAGGCAAAACGTGTGGCCAAGGAGCTCGACCCCAGGTAACCCTCAGGCCTGGTCCTCGCCCCTGCCCCTTGCAGGTTCCTCTCCATCCTCTCCCCTGACTGTCCCCTGCAGATTCCCCTCTGTCCTGTCCTCCCCACTGCCCCCTGCAGGTTCCCCTCCATCCTGTACCCCGTCACTGCCCCTTGCAGGTTCTCCTCCATCCTGTCCTCCCCACTGCTCCTTGCAGATTCTCCTCCATCCTGTCCTCCCCACTGCTCCCTGCAGGTTCTCCTCCATCCTGTCCTCCCCACTGCTCCCTGCAGGTTCTCCTCCGTCCTGTACCCCCGCCACTGCCCACTGCGGGTTCCCCTCCATCCTGTACCCCGTCACTGCCCCTTGCAGGTTCTCCTCCATCCTGTCCTCCCCACTGCTCCTTGCAGATTCTCCTCCATCCTGTCCTCCCCACTGCTCCCTGCAGGTTCTCCTCCGTCCTGTACCCCCGCCACTGCCCACTGCGGGTTCTCCTCCGTACTGTCCCCCAGTCACTGCCCACTGCGGGTTCTCCTCCGTACTGTCCCCCAGTCACTGCCCACTGCGGGTTCTCCTCCGTACTGTCCCCCCGTCACTGCCCCCTGCGGGTTCTCCTCCATCCTGTCCCCCCGTCACTGCCCCCTGCGGGTTCTCCTCCGTACTGTCCCCCCGTCACTGCCCACTGCGGGTTCTCCTCCGTCCTGTCCCCCCAGTCACTGCCCACTGCGGGTTCTCCTCCGTCCTGTCCCCCCAGTCACTGCCCACTGCGGGTTCTCCTCCGTCCTGTCCCCCCATCACTGCCCCCTGGGGGTTCTCCTCCGTCCTGTCCCCCCGTCACTGCCCCCTGCGGGTTCTCCTCCGTCCTGTCCCCCCGTCACTGCCCCCTGCGGGTTCTTCTCCGTCCTGTCCCCCCGTCACTGCCCCCTGGAGGTTCCCCTCTTTCCCGTCCCCCCGTCACTGCCCCCTGCACGTTCCCCTCTTTCCCACCCTCCCCCACTGTCTCCCAGTCACCGTCAGTCCCATTTCCCACTACTGCCCTTAAGGCACTTACAGTCCTACCCCCCACTTCCCTTTTGCCTGTCTCCATCCCCTCCCGCCTGGAGTGCTCTTGGTCCTGTCTCCCTGCACGCAGTTTTCTACTGCCTTACTCCCAGCTGCCTCTGTCCCTCGCAGCCTCCTGCCACGGATTGGGGGTGTCTTCTGCCCTCACCCCAAGTGCCCCAAGAGCCTGCTCCTCCTCCAGGGTCCTGCTTCTCTCAGGAGCCTGGCAGACACACCCCAGCTGGGTTGTTCCCTGTCCCTGTCACTGCAGCTGCAGTGGGACCCCCGCTGGGCCCCTGTGCTCCACTCTGGGCACCTCCCCATGGTGGCCATAGGGCACCCTTGGTTTGGCTGCTAACAAAGTCTCCTTCTGCCTGGCAGGTCGGAGGAGTATGTGGACCAGCGCTATAAGGAGTATTTAAAGAATCAAGGCAAAGTGGATTCAGTAAGAATGTTTTTGTCTGGGGCTGAACAGGGGGCCGGAGTCGTTCTGTGCCCAAGGGGCCCTCCCACGGGGCCGGTGAGGGGCCGGGGCCATTCTGTGCCCAAGGGGCCCTCCCACAGGGCTAGCAAGGGGCCGGGGCCGTTCTGTGCCCAAGGGGCCCTCCCACAGGGCCGGCGAGGGGCCGGGGCTGTTCTGTGCCCAAGGGGCCCTCCCACAGGGCCAGCGAGGGGCCGGGGCTGTTCTGTGCCCAAGGGGCCCTCCCACGGGGCCAGCCAACGGACCGGGGCCGTTCAGTGTCCACGGGGCTGGCGAGGGGCTGGGGCCATTCTGTGCCCAAGGGGCCCTCCCACGGGGCTGGCGAGGGGCCGGGGTCGTTCTGTGCCCAAGGTGTCCTCCCATGGAGCTGGGTGAGGGGGCAGGGCCATTCTGTGCTGGGGGTGGTGCATTGTTTGGGGGTCTGGGTGCTAACGTGCAGGGCAGTGTGATGTATGTGTGCCTGGGTGCCGGTGCTGGGGGGCAGTGGAGGGCTAGGTGCCTGTGCTGGGGAACGGTGTGATGCATCGGGGCTGGGGGAGGGAGCTGGGTGCCTATGCCGGGGAGCTGTGGGGGGCTGGGCACCCGTGCTGGGGGAAAAGGGGTCTGGGTGGCTGTGCTGCTGGAGGGGGCTGGGCACCCATGTTGGGGAGCACTGGGGGGCTGGGCACCCACACCAGGGGGCATCTCCCCTACTCAATGCATTCTCAGGGTGTTGTGGCTCTCTCCTGTTCCACAGCTAGTGGGGGTGGATGTCATGGCTGCCCTGGACATGTATGCGGAGCGGGAGCAGTGGGAGAAGTGCCTGGAGACCGCTGCCAAGCAGGTACCGCTCCAGCCCTGGGCACTGCGCTCACAGCTCTGTCCCCACCACCGCTGCACAGGCCAGGCCGAGTGCCAGGGCCCAGGCTCTGCGGGGCACGCAGGGGGAGAACGAGAGTAAGGGAGAGGAGTGGGGCAGATGGGTCAGTTCTGAATTTTCCCCCTTTTGATGTCATTGAATGTCCCCGCATTCTCATGCTGAGGGGTAGGGAGACGAGATGCTCCCAGTCTCCCTTCTCTGGACCGCGCAGTATCTTAGGGCTTGTCTCCACGGAGCGAGCTGGGACCCTGCCGTTCTAGCTCCACGCACACTGTGGATAGGCTACCCTGGCACGTAGAGCTGGGCGTGCTGGCACATCATGCCGGCGCTGGTGGAGTAGCCTGCTGGCAACAGGAGTGGAGAGCGGCAAGCGTCAGCACAGGCGAGCTGTTCTGAGTGTGTGCCCCGGGCTCCAGGCAGGCCTGTAACTCAGGGCAGCTAAGCCCTCCCGCTGCTGGCTGCTGCTCATGCTGCTGGACCTACATGGCTGTTTAGTGCCTTGTATGAGGGCTAGTGCAAGTAGCTCCCAGCTCCACGTGCAGACCGAGCCGTAAGGGTTGTTGGAAGGGTCCACGCAGCCAGTTAGGGCGCGGCAGGCTAGGGCGCTGTAGATTTACACACACACCCCCCCGTGCTGTGCCCCAGCTCTCCATAGACACTAGTATCGTCTGCTCTCTAAGGTAACAATCCCAGCCCATGGTTTTACAAAAGGCAGATCGTGCCAAACCAACCTGATCTCCTTCTTTGAGAAAGTAACAGATTTTTTAGACAAAGGAAACGCAGTGGATCTAATTGACCTAGATTTCAGTAAGGCGTTTGATACGGTGCCACATGGGGAATTATTAGTTAAATTGGAAAAGATGGGGATCAATATGAAAATTGAATGGTGGATAAGGAATTGGTTAAAAGGGAGACTACAGCGGGTCCTACTGAAAGGTGAACTGTCAGGCTGGAGGGAGGTTACTAGTGGAGTTCCTCAAGGATCGGTTTTGGGACCAATCTTATTTAATCTTTTTATTACTGACCTCGGCACAAAAAGTGGGAGTGTGCTAATAAAGTTTGTGGATGATACAAAGCTGGGAGGTATTGCCAATTTAGAGAAGGACAGGGATATCATACAGGAGGACCTTGTAAACTGGAGTAATAGTAATAGGATGAAATTTAATAGTGAGAAGTGTAAGGTCATGCATTTAGGGATTAATAACAAGAATTTTAGTTATAAGCTGGGGACGCATCAATTAGAAGTAATGGAGGAGGAGAAGGACCTTGGAGTATTGGTTGACCACGGGATGACTATGAGCCGCCAATGTGGTATGGCCGTGAAAAAAGCTTATGCGGTCTTCGGATGCGTCAGGTGAGGTATTTCCAGTAGAGATAAGGAGGTGTTAGTACCGTTATACAAGGCACTGGTGAGACCTCACCTGGAATACTGTGTGCAGTTCTGGTTTCCCATGTTTAGAAAGGATGAATTCAAACTGGAGCAGGTACAGAGAAGGGCTACTAGGATGATCCGAGGAATGGAAAACCTGTCTTATGAAAGGAGACTCAAGGAGCTTGGCTTGTTTAGCCTAACCAAAAGAAGGTTGAGGGGAGATATGATTGCTCTCTATAAATATATCAGAGGGATAAATATGGAGAGGGAGAGGAATTATTTAAGCTCAGTACCAATGTGGACACAAGAACAAATGGATATAAACTGGCCATCGGGAAGTTTAGACTTGAAATTAGACGAAGGTTTCTAACCATCAGAGGAGTGAAGTTTTGGAATAGCCTTCCAAGGGAAGCAGTGGGGGCAAAATACCTATCTGGCTTCAAGATTAAACTCGGTAAGTTTATGGAGGAGATGGTATGATGGGATAACATGATTTTGGCAATTAATTGATCTTTAACTATTCATGGTAAATAGGTCCAATGGCGTGTGATGGGGTGGGATCTGAGTTACTACAGAGAATTCTTTCCTAGGTATCTGGCTGGTGAACCTTGCCCACATGATCAGGGTTCAGCTGATCGCCATATTTGGGGTGGGGAAGGAATTTTCCTCCAGGGCAGATTGGAAGAGGCCCTGGGAGGTTTTCGCCTTCCTCTGTAGCATGGGGCATGGGTCACTTGCTGGAGGATTCTCTGCACCTTGAAGTCTTTAAACCATGATTTGAGGTTTGATGATTCAATAGCTCAGACCTAGGTGAGAGGTTTATTGCAGAAGTGGGTGGGTGAGATTCTCTGGCCTGCATTGTGCAGGAGGTCAGACTAGATGATCGTAATGGTCCCTTCTGACCTTAATATCTATGAGTCTATCAGTCTCTCTGTGTGGCAGACTTATTCCAGGTCCTTGATCATTCCTGTCACTCTGTTATAACTCCCTTGAGCTCTGTGACACCCTTTGAGATGGGGGACCAGCACTGCTGTGTCCGGATGAGCCTGCACTGTTGATTCATATAAAGGCATTGGAATATTCTGCGTATTGTTCTACATCTTGTTCATGGATTAATTCATTTTTAAGGCTAAAAGGGACCGTTGTGATCATAGAACTGGAAGGGACCTTGAGAGGTCTCTAGTCCAGTCCCCTGCACTCATGGCAGGACTAAGTATTATCTAGACCATCCCTGACAGGTGTTTGTCCAACTGGCTCTTAAAAATCCCCAATAGTGGAGATTCCACAACCTCCCTAGGCAATTTATTCCAGTGCTTAGACACCCTGACAGGAAGTTTTTCCTAATCTCCAACCTAAACCTCCCTTGCTGCAATTTAAGCCCATTGCTTCTTGCCCTATTCTCAGTGGTTAAGAAAAACAAATTTTCTTCCTCCTCCTTGTAACAACCTTTCACATACTTGAAAACTGTTATCGTGTCCCCTCTCAGTCTTCTCTTTTCCAGACTAAACAAACCCAATTTTTTCAATCTTCCCTCATAGGTCATGTTTTCTAGACCGTTAATCATTTTTGTTGCTCTTCTCTGGACTCTCTCCAATTTGTCCACATCCTTCCTGAAATGTGGCGCCCAGAACTGGACACAATACTCCAGTTGAGGCCTAATCAGAGTGGAATAGAGCAGAAGAATTAATTCTTGTGTCTTGCTTACAATGCTCCTGCTAATACATCCCAGAACGATGTTCGCTTTTTTTGCAACAGCGTTACACTGTTGACTCATATTTAGCTTGTGATCCACTATGACCCCCAGATCCCTTCCTGCAGTACTCCTTCCTAGGCAGTCATTTCCCATTTTGTACGTGTGCAACTGATTGTTCCTTCGTAAGTGGAGTACTTTGTATTTGTCTTTATTGAATTTCATCCTATTTACTTCAGACCAATTCTCCGGTTTGCCCAGATCATTTTGAATGTTAATCCTGTCCTCCAAAACACTTGCAATCCCTCCCAGCTTGGTATTGTCCACAGATGTTATAAGTGTAATCTCTATGCCATTATCTAAACCATTGATGAAGATATTGAACAGAACCGGACTCAGAACTAATCCCTGCAGGACTGCACTCATTATGTCCTTCCAGCATGACTGTGAACCACTGATAACTACTCTCTGGGAATGATTTTCCAACCAGTTTTGCACCCACCTTATAGTAGCTCCATCTAGGTTGTATTTCCCTAGTTTAGTTATGAGCAGGTCATGCGAGACAGTATCAAAAGCCTTACTAAAGTCAAGATAGACCACATCTACTGCTTCCCCCCTATCCTCAAGGCTTGTTACCCTGTCAAAGAAAGCTATCAGGTTGGTTTGACACAATTTGTTTTTGGCAAATCCATGCGGACTGTTAGTTATCACCTCATCATCTTCTAGGTGTTTGCAAATTGATTGCTTGATTACTTGCTCCATTATCTTTCCGGGTACAGATGTTAAGGTGACTAGTCTGTAATTCCCCGGGTTGTCCTTACTTCCCTTTTTATAGATGGGCACTATATTTGCCCTTTTTCAGTCTTCTGGAATTTCTCCCATCTCCCATGACTTTTCAGAGATAATCGCTAATGGCTCAGCTATCTCCTCAGTCAGCTCCTTGGGTATTCTAGGATGCATTTCCTCCAGCCCTGGTTACATCTGATCTGACCACCTGCATCGCACCAGCCATAGACACCCAGTGATTCCTGGCTGAGCTAGAAAGAGACATGCGACCTGAGCTTCCAGCCACTGGATCTCATTCTGCCCTTTTCTGTGAGGTGCAGTAACTCTCTTCTCCAAGCTCACTCTCCTCCACTGAGATACTTATAAAAGTCCCCTCCAAACCCTCTCTTTGTTCAACTCAGTAGTCTGAGTCTGTCACTAGAAGGCAGCTTTCCCAGACCTTGCATTGCTCTTGTAGTTCCACTCTGAACCTTTCGACTTTGCCGATTTCCTAGCCCATTCTGCATGCACCCTAACGTGTTGTGTATTCTCCTGGCCACAGCTGCACATTGAGCCACCCCCTTGATGCCTAGGTTCCCGTCCGGAGCTGGTACAAGTAGCGTGAAGCCCTAGAAGGTGCTGAGTAGTCACAGTCCTACCACTTTGAAGGGGAGTGGGAGAGGCTGAGAGCCACAGGCGGGCACTGGGGCAGACAGCCCGCAGAGGGGCTGTGGGCTGTGTGGAGGGACAAATCTGCTAGCCGGGGTGTTGGCTTTTCCTTTGCTGTTGCTCTCTCGGAGATGTGGCCGATTGTGCTGTGCGTGTGTGACTCTGGTGGACACTGTCCTTCTGGAATGGACCACGCCCATCAGCTCCAGCAACTCCTCTCCCAGAGCTGGTCACCGTCCTAAGCCATTGTCTGCTCCCTTTTCTGGGTCTGTCTGGCACTCCTTTCTCCCCTCCCTGCCGGCATGGGGCAGCTAATAGGAGCAGGCATGGCACAGCCTGTATTCACCATCTGTGGTGGGGTCAAAGGGTCAGCCACAAACAGGGCCTCCTTGTGCTGGGTGGTGACAACCCCAGCAGCCCCAGGGTGAAGGAAGGGGTCTCACACACCACAAACCAGATTAGTGCCACAGGGTTCTTGGGGGAGGGATTTGTTTTGTTTGGAGGAGAGCAACTAATGGGAGGGGAAGGCAGCAAGGCAGGGGAGAGGAAGGTGAGGAGGACAGTTGTGGAATGAAGCTGAGGACTCATCCTCCCCTGCTTGCAAATCTCCAATACTCCGTTCTGGGGGTGAGAAGTTAGGTTTGTTTGTTCTTACCTGTACTTTTTCCCTCTTAAGTAGCTTATTAGTTCCATAGGGTTGTTGATCACTGGGAGTTCTTCTTCAAGTGCTTGCTCCTATTGATTCCAGTTAGGTGTGTGCATGCCGTGTGCATGGCTGTCGGAGAATTTTTACCCTAGCAACGCTTGGTGGGTCGGCTGTGGAGCCCCCTGGAGTGGTGCCTTCATGGTGCTGGATATATACCGCAGCCGACCCAGCGCCACCTCAGTTCCTTCTTACTGCCCGTGACGGTCGCTGGAACTGTGGAGCTCGGCTTTGGTGCTCTCCAGTCTCCCTAGTATTTTTTCCTACAGTTTGTTAATAGTTTATAGTTATAGTGTTTAATAGTTGTAATTGTAGTATAGTATAGTTAGTGGGGTTGGAAGGGGTTTTTCCCTTCTCCCCGCTGGTAGCTTGGGCTCATGCCCAAGGCTCCAGGCTTTAAACCCTGCGCTTCCTGCTCCAAGCCCATGCCAACGGGTGACCCCCCCATGACTCTTGCCTAAAGTGTCTGGGGGAATCTCATCAGACAGAGAAGTGCAGGATCTGCAAAAGTTTTCGGCCCCGGACTAAGAAGGAGTGGGACTTTCGCTTAAGACAGCTCCTCATGGAGGCGGCTCTTAGCCCTCAGCCTCCAGCGGCACGCCAGGACCTGGCACTGAGCATTTCGGTGTGCAGCTCCCCGGTGGCAACAGTAGGAACTGTTCTCTGATGGAGACGTGCGGCACCGGCGTTCCCCGGCCCTGCAACTGACATCATTGGTCTGGCACCACTCCCACTCGCCTGGCCAGAAGCGGCACCGTAGACCGGAAAGGGTGGGCCCACTCCAGCAGACACCAGCTTCCCTGGATCCGCCTTCAGAGCTGCGTCCCATAGCGAAGCGACCAGGGGCACAAGAAGCGACTTCGGTGCCACTGAGTCCAGTGCAACTGGACTCCCCGACTCGTAGCCTGGTTGAGGTCCAGTCACCACCGACTCCTTTGCGGCTGCAGGGATCTGATTGCTATGGCAGTGTCGGCATCCCCTCAGCAGACCAAGGCACCGGCTCCTGTTCATGTGGTACCATCCTCGGGCAAGCCGGCCCTTATCCACCTGTCAACACCATCGGTTGATCTGCAGCACCGATCCCGCTCTCGGCACCCTTCCCACTCCCAACGCCACTTGCAGTCCCAGTGACGCTCGCAGTCCTGGCACCGCTCTCCTTCGCGGCGCCAGTCATGCT
This sequence comes from Lepidochelys olivacea, assembly GCF_965140295.1. Lineage (NCBI taxonomy): Eukaryota > Metazoa > Chordata > Testudines > Cheloniidae > Lepidochelys > Lepidochelys olivacea. The sequence goes on from NC_140413.1 coordinate 609,222, forward strand.
CGCGGCACCGATCAGACTCCTGGCACCATTCTCGGCACTGCTTCGTACACCAGTCACCGTCCAGGAGCAGAACCCAGTCCAGATGCCACTCCCGACGGCGGTCATCATTGCGAACTAGGTCCAGACCCCGGCACGGGTCTAGGTCCCGGCACCGTTCCCCAACGTCACAGCGCCGCTCTCCACCTTTGCAGCACTGATCTCCAGCTTCGCAGCACCGATCTCCATCACATCGACGTGACTCGGCGCAGACCCACTTGGCACCACTGTAGCCATCGCATTCCACCTCTCGTTCAACAGAGTCGGACGCGGGGTCGCATCCCTCGGACCACCGTCACTTAGATCACAGCCACCTGGACTCAGGGGCTGCTCATTGGCAGGCGCAGGGACAAGGTCCTGTTCAAGGGTCTACTCAGTGGCCCTTTTGGATGCCTTGGGCATACCATCAGGCCAGTGTTCTCCATCTGGGGCTTCTCATTCAGCCCCCTCCGAGCCACAAGTGCCAGAGGCCACTGGCAGCCGTCCTGCTCCTGGGGGCACGGAGGCTATGGTGTCGTCCTTCCTGGCTCCAGACCCTTCTCCAACTCCGGTTCCCAGTCCGGACGCTGAGGTTGCGGGCTCAGGACTACGAGACCCAGCTCAACAAGAGGCCTCAGATGATCCTCTTCCTCCCATGGTCTCCACCTCATTCTCACCTGACGAGGCAGTGGCAGGAACTGCTATTTTGGGTCCCCCTCCAATAGACCTCCGCACCCACCTCTTATGTAGAATGGTGCGAAATATGAACGTCCAAGCAGAGGAGGTTATGGAGGCGGAGGACCCTGTGGTTGACATTTTATCCACAGAGGCTCCATCTAGGGTGGCCCTACCGCTCATCCGGACAATCCAGACCACGGCCAGAACAATCTGGCAAACGCCCGCGTCCATTCCTCTGACTGCTAAAGGGGTGGAGTGGAAGTACTTCGTCCCTTCCAAGGGATATGACTATTTGTACATGCATCCACAGCCCTTTTCACTGGTGGTGGCCTCAGTGAATGAGAGGGAGCGGCATGGTCAGCAAGCCTTGGCACCAAAATCAAAAGAGGCCAAACGCCTCGATTTATTTGGGTGCAAAGTCTATTCCTCGGGTGGACTTCAGTTCCGGATTGCGAACCAGCAGGCACTCCTGAGCCAATACAACTATAACTCTTGGAACTCCATGTTAAAGTTCAAAGAGCTGGTTCCTTCGGAGTCCAGAGTGGCATTTGGGGTCCTGGTGGAAGAGGGCAAAACAGTGGCACGGACCTCATTGCAGGCCTTGTTGGACACCACGGACTCCGCTGCTCGGACCCTCTCTTCAGGGATCGCAATGCGGTGTATCTCATGGCTGCAAGTGTCCGGCTTACCACCAGAGCTTCAGCAAACATTGCAGGATCTTCCCTTCGAGGGCGAAGGCCTGTTCTCAGACAAAACTGACTCAAGGCTTCAAAGACTCAAGGGCCATAATGAGATTGTAGGGCATGCACACATTGGCTACCCAGCGAAAGCCCTTTAAGCCTCAGCCTCAACGCCCCTACCCCCATCCTCAGTCGAGGCAGGATTTTTACAAGAGACGGCGTAGTGGCAGGAGGAAACTCTCCAACCACCAGTCCGGGCAGAGCCAGGGCCCATCCAAGCTCTCGGCAGGTCCTAAACAAAACTTTTGAAGGGACGCCCGAGGACAATGTGCTGGACCTTGTTCAGTATCCTACCCCACCCTTCCTGAATCATTTATCCCATTTCCACCATGCTTGGTCCCTCATAACCATGGACCGCTGGGTTCTTTGCACAGTGGAAAGGGGATACTCTCTCTAATTTTCTTTCTCCCCACCCTCCCTCCCCATCCCTCTTCAGGGACCCCTCTCACAAGCAGCTCCTCATTCAGGAGGTTCAGATGCTCCTTGCCATGGAGACGATCGAGGAGGTTCCAAGGGAGCTATGGGGCAGGGGTTTCTACTCCTGTTACTTCCTAATCCCCAAGGCAAAGGGTGGGCTTCGGCCTATCCTGGACCTGTGCGGACTCAACAAATTCATGGTAAGATTGAAGTTCCGCATGGTCTCCTTGGGCACCAATATACCTTCCCTGGAGACAGGTACGCCGCCCTCGACATGAAGGACACGTATTTCCACATAGCGATCCATCCAGCGCACAGACACTTCCTCCGCTTTGTGGTCAACCGCGAGCACTATCAGTTCACAGTTCTTCCATTCGGTCTTTCCATGCCCCACCCTGGTGTTCACCAAATGTATGGCAGTTGTGGCAGCCTTCCTTCATCGGAGACGGATACAGGTACACCCGTATGTCAACAACTGGCTCATCCGAGGCCACACCAAAGAACAGGTGCAGTCCCACCTTCAACTGGTCACGGACACGTTTTGTCGATTAGGCCTCCTCCTCAATGTGGCGAAGTTGACTCTAGAGCCAACCTAGAGATTAGAATTCATAGAATCATAGAATCATAGAATATCAGGGTTGGAAGGGACCCCAGAAGGTCATCTAGTCCAACCCCCTGCTCAAAGCAGGACCAATTCCCAGTTAAATCATCCCAGCCAGGGCTTTGTCAAGCCTGACCTTAAAAACCTCTAAGGAAGGAGATTCTACCACCTCCCTAGGTAACGCATTCCAGTGTTTCACCACCCTCTTAGTGAAAAAGTTTTTCCTAATATCCAATCTAAACCTCCCCCACTGCAACTTGAGACCATTACTCCTCGTTCTGTCATCTGCTACCATTGAGAACAGTCTAGAGCCATCCTCTTTGGAACCCCCTTTCAGGTAGTTGAAAGCAGCTATCAAATCCCCCCTCATTCTTCTCTTCTGCAGGCTAAACAATCCCAGCTCCCTCAGCCTCTCCTCATAACTCATGTGTTCCAGTCCCCTAATCATTTTTGTTGCCCGAGAATTCATCGGGGTGGTCTTAGACTCCGTGCGGGCCCAAGCCCTCCTGCTGAACACTTGTTTCCAAGCTTTGTTGGGCCTCATCCGGAGCCTTCAGAGCTTCCCAGCCTTGACAGCAAGAACATGCTTGAGTCTTCTAGGGCACATGGCTTCCTGCACATACGTGACCAGACATGCCAGACTATGGCTCCACCCACTTCAAGCCTGGCTGTCATCAATCTATCGCCCAGCTCGAGACAGCCTGAACCTGGTGGTCACAGTCCCAGGAAAGGTCCTGGCCTCTCTCCGCTGGTGGCTAGACCCCAGGGCAGTATGCAAAGGAGCCTCTTTTCACAGCTCTCAGCCCTCCTTGTCCCTCATCACAGACTCATCAGCCCTGGGATGGGGCGCCAATCTCGGGGACATCCAGACGCAGGGTCTATGGGCCCCATCCGAGCTCTCTCTCCATATCAACGTACGGGAGCTGATGGCGGTGCGTCTTGAGTGTCAAGCCTTTTGGGAACAGTTGCAGGGTCGTTGCGTGGCGGTCCTCACAGACAACACCACGGCCATGTTCTACATCAACAAGCAAGGGGGGGCCTGTTCCTCCCCCCTCTGTCAGGAGGCCATCCGACTGTGGGAATTCTGCATAGCCCACTCCATTCACCTGGTGGCGTCTTTTCTCCCAGGGGTCCAGAACACCTCAGCAGGTTCTTCCACTCCCACAAGTGGTCGCTTCGACCAGATGTCATCCACCCCATCTTCCTAAAGTGCGGGTTTCCCCAGATCGACCTGTTTGCCTCCCTCAGCAACCGGAAATGCCCGGCTTTCTGCTTCCTCCGAGGCCGCTCCCCGGGGTCTCTCACAGACGCCTTCCTACTCCCTTGGATGAGCCGATTGTTTTACGCCTTTCCCGCATTTCCCCTGGTACAGAAGGTCCTGCTCAGAGTGCACAAGGACAGGACTCCGCTGATTCTGGTCGTCCCGGCCTGGCCCAGACAGCACTGGTACACCACGCTGTTGGAGATCTCCGTGGATGCCCCAATGCCACTGCCCCTTTTCCCAGACCTGATCACTTAGGTCACGGCTGCCTCTGTCACCCCGAGCTACGATCCCTCCACCTCACAGCATGGATGCTGCATGGCTGAGCTCTCAGAGCTCCTCTGTTCTCATTTGGTGCAACAGGTTCTGTTGGGTAGCAGGAAACCTTCCACTCGGGCCACATATATGGCTAAGTGGAAGCGATTCTCCTGCTGGTGCTCTCACCGCGGCACGGCTCCCCCCTCCAAGCGTCCATGCCTCTCATTTTGGACTGTCTCCTGAGCCTGAAACAGCAGGGCCTGGCGATATCCATCAGAGTTCACCTGGCGGCCATCTCGGCTTTCCACCTGGGAGCGAATGGCCGATCTGTCTTCTCCAACCCCGTGGTCGGTAGGTTTCTTAAGGGCCTGGATCGTCTCTACCCGCAGGTACGGCAGCCAGTCCCTACATGGGACCTTAACCTCGTCCTCTCCAGACTTATGGGGCCCCCGTTCAAGCTGTTGGCCACCTGTTCCCTCCTATACCTCTCTTGAAAAACGGTGGGCCTCGTCGCTATCACGTTGGTGAGGCATGTCTGAGCTCAAAGCTCTTACATCGGAACCACCGTACACGATCTTCCATAAGGACAAGGTGCAGCTACGACCCCACCCGGCCTTTCTTCCCAAGATAGTATCGACCTTTCATATCAGCCAGGACATTTTCCTCCCGCTTTTTTATCCAAAACCGCATGCTACTCGTCAGGAACAACGGCTACACTCCCTCGATGTTCATAGGGCCCTTGCCTTCTGAGCGTACAAAGCTGTTCAGGAAAACAACCCAGCTCTTCGCTGCAGTGGCAGACCGGATGAAGGGCCTCCCAGTCTCCTCCCAGCGGATCTCCTCTTGGATCACCTCCTGTATCCGTGCTTGCTATGGTCTTGCTGGTGCTCCGACCCCGCCCCTCACCGCTCACACTACAAGGGCTCAGGCCTCCTCAGCGGCTTTCCTGGCCCAGGTTCCAATCCAGGGATCTGCAGAGCTGCTACCTGGTCTTCAGTACCTACCTTTGCCTTTCACTGTGCCATCGTCCGGCAAGCCAGAGACGATGCGGCGTTTGGTAGAGCGGTCCTACAATCTACGGTACTTCACTCCGACCTCACCACCTAGGTAAGGCTTGGAAATCACCTAATTGAAATCGATATGAGCAAGCACTCGAAGAAGAAAAGACAGTTACTCACCTTTGTAACTCTTGTTCTTTGAGATGTGTTGCTCATCTCCATTCCAAACCCGCTCTCCTTCCCCTCTGTCGGAGTAGCCGGCAAGAAGGAACTGAGGGGGCGCTGGGTTGGCTGGGGTATATATCCAGTGCCATGAAGGTGCCACTCCAGGGGGCTCCACAGCCGACCCACCGGGTGTTGCTAAGGTAAAAATGATCCGACGGCCTTGCACGCGGCGTGCGCACACCTAATCGGAATGGATATGAGCAACACATCTTGAAGAACAACAGTTACAAAGGTGAGTAACCATCTTTTCTCTCCTGGGTTTGTGATGCAGTTCCCAGGCTCACAGGGGGAGCTGTTTGGTGCCAAAACTCCTCAACTGGAGCAGCTAACAGGGGAGCTTTGCAAGGGAGTTTAGATGGGTTGTGTGAGGTGGGGCTAGAGACACTTAACATTCTTTAAACTTAAAACCAAAAACACCCCCTGTTAAAAACAATACATCAACAAAGGAACAAGCCGCAGGAGTAAAAAGAGAAAGCAGGCAGAAGTTCAGCCACAGAGTGGGGGCTACCCAGTTTATTGCACACAATGCAGCATGTATGGTTACCTGGGTTATGAGCAGTTGTCATATGCGTGCATTCGGTGCAAGGAGCTCCTGGCCCTAAAAGACTGTATACGGGCTTCAGAGAGCAGAGTGGCTGAACTGGAGGAGCTAAGGGAGACAGAGAGGTACATAGAGGAGACTTTCCAGGACCCAGTAGAGCAGTCTCACCCCCAGTCTGGCAGCCGCTGTGCTGTTGAGGAGGATGAAAGTCTCAGGGAAGGAAAACATCCAAATGGAGCAGACAGAAATGATCCCTTAGTTGGGACCCTCCTTCCAGATGATGTTGTGGTATCCTTTCGCACTGGGGGGGAGGGATAGCTCAGTGGTTTGAGCATTGGCCTGCCAAACCCAGGGTTGTGAGTTCAATCCTAGAGGGGGCCATTTAGGGATCGGGGGCAAAAAATGGGGGATTGGTCCTGCTTTGATGATCTCCTGAGGTCCCTTCCAACCCCAGGGGAGGGAATTCCATTTATTAGTAAGAGACAGGTAATAGTAATGGGGGATTCAATCATTAGAAACACAGATAGCTGGGTTTGCGATGACCAGGAGAACCACATGGTGACCTGCCTGCCTGCCAAGGTTGTGTATCTCTCCAGACATCTGGATGGATTATGTGTAGTGCTGGGGAGGAGCCAGTGGTCGTGGTACATGTAGGTACCCATGACATAGGGAAGGATAGGAGAGAGGTCCTGGAGGCGAAATTTAGGCTGCTGGGTACGAGATTGAAATCCAGGACTTCCATTGGAGCATTCTCTGAAATGCTCCCTGTTCCACGCGCAGGGCCAGTTAAACAAGCAGAGCTGCAGGGTCTCAGTGCATGGATAAGATGATGGTGTAGGGAGGAGGGCTTTAGATTTATTAGGAACTGGGAAAGCTTTTGGGAGAGGAGGAGCTTATACAGGAGGGATGGGTTCCACCTAAACCAAACTGGAACCAGATTGCTGGCACTTAAAATTAAAAATGTCGTAGAGCAGTTTTTAAACTAAGGGCTGGGGAAAAGCCGACAGGTGCAGAGGAGCACGTGGTTCAGACAGAGGCATCCCTTAGGGGAGGATCTATTAATGGAGATTTTCTATGTCCTAGTAAGGAGGAGAGGATGGAGGATAATAAAATACAGGCAGGATCTGATGAGAAACAGTCAAATGAGAAAGAGTCCCATTCAATTACATCATGTAATGGCAGACAGCTAAAAAGTGACACGTTTTTAAAGTGCTTATATACAAATGCTAGAAGTCTAAATACCAAGATGGGTGAACTAGAGTATATGATATAATAGGCATCACAGAAACTTGTTTGAATCAGGATAATCAATGGGACACAGTAATACCAGGGTACAAAATACATCAGAAGGACAGAACAGGTCGTGCTGGTTGGGGAGTGGCACTATATGTGAAAGAAAGCATAGAATCAAATGAAGTAAAAATCTAAATGAACCAAAGTGTACCATAGAATCTCTATGGATAGTAATTCCATGCTCTAATAATAAGAATATAGCAGTAGGGATATATTACCGGCCACCTGAGCAGGATGGGAATAGTGACTATGAAATGCACAGGGAGATTAGAGAGGCTATAAAAATAAAAAACGCAATAATAATGGAGGATTTCAATGATCCCCATATAGACTGGGTACATCACCTCAGGACAGGATGCAGAGATAAAGTGTGTTGACACCTTAAATGACTGCTTCTTGGAGCAGCTCGTCTTGGAACCCACAAGAGGAGAGGCAATTCTTGATTTAGTACTAAGTGAAGCACAGGATCTGGTCCAAGAGGTGAGCATAGCTGGACCGCTTGGTAATACTGACCATAGTATAATTAAATTTAACATCCCTGTGGCAGGGAAAATACCACAGCAGCCCAACACTGTGGCATTTAATTTCAGAAGGGGGACTACACAAAAATGAGGAAGTTAACTAAACAGAAATTAAAAGGTACAGTGCTAAAAGTGAAATCCCGGCAAGCTGCATGGAAACGTTTTAAAGACACCATATTAGAGGCTCAATTTAAATGTACACCCCAAATTAAAAAACATAGTAAGAGAACCAAAAAAGTGCCACCATGACTAAACAACAAAGTAAAAGAAGTGAGAGACAAAAAAGCATCCTTTAAACAGTGGAAGTTAAATTCTAATGAGGAAAATAGAAAAAGAGCATAAACTCTGGCAAATAAACTGTAAAAATGTAATTAGAAAGGCCAAAAAAGAATTTGAAGAACAGCCAAAGACTCGAAAAGTAATAGCAAAAAAACATTTAAGTACATTAGAAGCAGGAAGCCTGCTAAACAGCCAGTGGGGCCACTGGACAATCAAGATGCTAAAGGAGCACTCAAGAACGATAAGGCCATTGCGGAGAAACTAAATGAATTCTTTGCATCAGTCTTCATGGCTGAGGATGTGAGGGAGATTCCCAAACCCAAGCCATTCTTTTTAGGTGATAAATCTGAGGAACTGTCCCAGATTGAGGTGTCATTAGAGGAGGTTTTGGAACAAATGGATAAACTAAACAGAAATAAGTCACCAGGACCAGATGGTATTCACCCAAGAGTTCTGAAGGAACTCATATATGAAATTGCAGAGCTCCTAACTGTAGTTTGTAACCTATCATTTAAATCAGCTTCTGTACCAAATGACTGGAGGATAGCTAATGTGATGCTAATTTTTAAAAAGGGCTGTAAAGGTGATCCCAGCAATTACAGGCCTGTAAGCCTAACTTCAGTACTGGGCAAACTGGTTTAAACTATAGTAAAGAACAAAATGGTCAGACAGATGTGCATAATTTGTTGGGGAAGAGTCAACATGGTTTTTGTAAAGGGAAATCAGGCCGCACCAATCTACTAGAATTCTTTGAGGGGGTTAACAAACATGTGGACAAGGGGGATCCAGTGGATATAGTGTACTTAGATTTTCAGAAGGCCTTTGACAAGGTCCCTCAGCAAAGGCTCTTAAGCAAAGTAAGCTGTCATGGGATAAGAGGGAAGGTCTTCTCATGGATTGGTAACTGGCTAAAAGATAGGAAACAAAGAGTGGGAATAAATGGTCAATTTTCAGAATGGAGAGAGGTAAATAGTGGTGTCTCCCAGGAATATGTACTGGGACCAGTACTATTTAACATATTCATAAATGATCTGAAAAAAAGGGGTAAATAGTGAGGTGGCAAAATTTGCAGATGATACAAAACTAATCAGGATGGTTAAGTCCAAAGTAGACTGCGAAGACCTACAAAAGGATCTCACAAAACTGGGAGACTGGGCAACAAAATGGCAGGTGAAATTCAATGTTGATAAATGCAAAGTAATGCACACTGGAAAACATAATCCCAACTATGCATATAAAATAATGGGGACTAAATTAGCGGTTACCACTCAAGAAAGAAATCTTGGAGTCATTGTGGATAATTCTCTGAAAACATCCACTCAATGTGCAACAGCAGTCAAAAAAGTGAACAGAATGTTGGGAACCATTAGGAAAGACAGAAAATATCATATTGCCTCTTTATAAACCATGGTACGCCCACATGGAATCATAGAATATCAGGGTTGGAAGAGATCTCAGATGGTCATCTAGTCCAACCCCCTGCTCAAAGCAGGACCAACCCCAACTATATCACCCAGCCAGGGCTTTGTCAAGCTGGGCCTTAAAAACCTCTAAGCAGAGTGGATTTGATTTAAATCAAATTGATTTAAATCACTAGTCAGGAAGACTCGATTGAATCATGGATTTCTACATAAAAGTGCATTCTTGTTGGTTGTTACCAACCTGAAGATCCTTCATGTTCGGACATGTTCCTTTCATCATCTTCAACGCAGCTTCCTCCTGAGAAGGAGCACTTCTCATGGAGTTGTTTCATTCGGGCAATCAGGCCTTGCATTTCTTTGTTGCACCGATTGCATTTTGCACGCATGCCTGTCTTACCCAAAGGTAGAGGAACTTCATTAAAATAGTCCCAAACTGGGTCTCTTTTACGGCCTGCTGCCATTATAGGGTTTCCCTTCTACTGAGAGGATGGTATGATAGTACTCGGGCCAGCCTGGCCATGCCATGGGTCTTTTCTTCCAACTTAGACGTACCCTGTAAGGTAGTTGACTTAGTCCTACATGACGTTATCTTGAAAAACTTAGCATTATACAAAATCATTGCAGGCCATAGTGAATGGAGCAAAATCTGTTTCCATGGTAGATTGCGAGAAGTGGCTGAACAGGAAATCTTTGTCTAAGGGGGTGTTTCTAGTGGGGTCCAGAAGGGCTCTGTTCTCTGTCCAGTGCTGTTCTATATCGAGATCAGTCGTCTGACAGAATATATCAAATCACTTGCTGGTAAAATGCCGAGGTGTCCCCCAAATGAGTGGAGGGGTAAATTATGAGACGGAGGGCAAGTTCTACAGAGGATCTGGATCTAAAGCCTGGCCCAGCCATTGCTTCCTCTCTCTGTCCTTGCTCCAGAATTATAAGGTCCTGCACAAGTACGTTGCTCTGTATGCAACCCACCTCATCCGGGAAGGCAGCTATGACAAAGCGCTGAGCCTGTATGTCCAGCATGGAGCTCCCGCCAACCTGCAGGTAAAGGAGACGTTCAGTGCAGCACCGGGATCTTCTCCAGCCCTGGCCCCCAGGCTGGGGCCTTGTGCTCTGGCTCTGCCGCTCTCCCTCTGGGCCATGTCTGTAGGGAAGGTGGTGTAGGACCCAGCTCTGCACCCACAGGGGCTCCTCCATGCTGGGTCTGCGGCCACTTCCCGTTCCCTCTGACTCCTGTGCAGAGGAGGTGGGGAGGAGGCTGAGGATCTGCCCCACATGTGTACGGCATGCGGGGACAGGCCACGGTTCTGCTAGGTACCATTGGTCTTGTTCTTTCCTGGGAGACTCTGGGCTGTAGGGAGAGGCCTGGGGGGAGGCTGTGTTGCCAGGGGGCAGTTCCGGGACCACTGCTCCCTGCATACTGGCTGGACACATCGCTGCAGGATACTGTGCGCGCGTGGAGCTGCTGGGACCCCCATCTGTGTTCCCTCACGCGGCAGGGGAGGCTGGGGCTCCCCTCAGCTCCCACCCAGTGCCCAGGATACGTGGCTTCCCCTCTCATGCAGAATTTCAACATCTACAAGCGTCTCTTTGTGGAGATGGTGAACGCGCCCGGCATGAACAGCACCGAGGCCTATCCCAGCTGGGCCGACCTGCGCGACGTCCTCTTCAACCTGGTGAGTGTGACCACGCTGCCCCCCCTGGCGACATCCCAACGGAGCTCAGAGCTCTGCCCCCCGGCCCCCGGCGCTGCTCAGCGCCCACGGCTCCCTCTGCACCCCCCCCCACTGCTCAGCGCCCACGGCTCCCCCTGCCCCCCACTGCTCAGCACCCACGGCTCCTTCTGCCTACCCCCCACTGTTCAGCGCCCACCGCTTCCTCTACCCCACACTGCCCAGCGCCCACGGCTCCCTCTGCCCCCCACTGCTCAGCGCCCACTGCTCAGCAACCACGGGTCCCTCTGCCCCCCAGTGCTCAACGCCCACGGCTCCCTCTGCATCCCCCCACACTGCTCAGCGCTCACGGCTCCCTCTACCCCCCACTGCCCAGAGCCCACGGCTCCCTCTGCCTTCCCCCCACTCCTCAGCGCCCACGGCTCCCTCTGCCTCCCCCCCACTCCTCAGCGCTCACGGCTTCCTCTGCCTCCCCCCGACTCCTCAGCGCTCACGGCTTCCTCTACCCCCCACTGCCCAGCGACCATGGCTCCCTCTACCCCCCACTGCTCAGCGACCACGGCTCCCTCTACCCCCCACTGCTCAGCGACCACGGCTCCCTCTGCTTCCGCCCCCCACTGCTCAGCGACCACGGCTCCCTCTGCTTCCGCCCCCCACTGCTCAGCGACCACGGCTCCCTCTGCTTCCGCCCCCCACTGCTCAGCGCCCACTGCTCCCTCTGCCTCCCCCACACTGCTCAGCGCTCATGGCTTCCTCTGCCTCCCCCCACTGCCCAGCAACCACGGCTCCCTCTGCCCCCCACAGCCCAGCGCCCACGGCTCCCTCTGCATCCCCCCCACGGCTCAGGGCCCACGGCTCCCTTTGCCTCCCCCTCCACTGCTCAGCGCTCACGGCTCCCTCTGCCTCCCCCTCCACTGCTCAGCACCCACGGCACCTTCTGCCTATCCCCCACTGCTCAGCGCCCACGGCTCCCTCTACGTCCCTCCCACTGCTCAGCACCCACGGCACCTTCTGCCTTCCCCCCACTGCTCAGCGCCCACGGCTCCCTCTGCCCCCCCCCCACTGCTCAGCACCCACGGCACCTTCTGCCTATCCCCTACTGCTCAGCGCCCACGGCTCCCTCTGCCTCCCCCTCCACTGCTCAGCACCCACGGCACCTTCTGCCTTCCCCCCACTGCTCAGCGCCCACGGCTCCCTCTGCCCCCCCCCCCACTGCTCAGCACCCACGGCTCCCTCTGCCTCCCCCCCATTGCCCAGCAACCACGGCTCCCTCTGCCCCACGCTGCTCAGCGCCCACGGCTCCCTCTGCAACCCTCCCCACTGCTCAGCGCCCACAGCTCCCTCTGCCCCACACTGCTCAGCGCCCACGGCTCCCTCTGCATCCCCCTCACTGCTCAGCGCCCACGGCTTCCTCTACCCCCCACTGCCCAGCACCCACAGCTCCCTCTGCGTCCCCTCCCACGGCTCCCTTCACACCCCACTGCTCAGCACCCACAGCTTCCTCTGCCTCCCCCCCACTGCTTCCTCGGCCTACCCATTGCTCAGCACCCACAGCTCCCTCTACCCCCTACTGCTCAGCACCCACAGCTCCCTCTGCCCCCCACTGCTCAGCGCCCACGGCTCCCTCTGCCCCCCACTGCTCAGCGCCCATGGCTCCCTCGCCCTACCCATTGCTCAGCACCCTCAGCTCCCTTTGCCCCCCACTGCTCAGCACCCACAGCTCCCTCTGCCTCCCCCCCAACTGCTCAGAGTCCATGGCTCCCTCTGCGTGTCCCCCCCACGGCTCCCTCTACACCCCACTGCTCAGCACCCATGGCTTCCTCTGCCTCCCCCCCACTACTCCCTCGGCCTACCCATTGCTCAGCACCCACAGCTCCCTCTACCCCCTACTGCTCAGCACCACAGCTCCCTCTGCCTCCCCCCCCCACTGCTCAGCACCCACGGCTCCCTCTGCATCCTCCCCACTGCTCCCTCGGCCTACCCATTGCTCAGCACCCACAGCTCCCTCTGCCCCCCACTGCTAAGCGCCCATGGCTCCCTCTGCCCCCCACTGCTCAGCGCCCATGGCTCCCTCTGCCTACCCATTGCTCAGCGCCCACGGCTCCCTCTGCCTCCCTCCCACTGCTCAGCACCCACGGCTCCCTCTACCCCTTTCAAGGTTCCTTCCCCACTTTGAACTCTAGGGTACAGATGTGGGGACCTGCATGAAAGACCCCCTAAGCTTATTCTTACCAGCTTAGGTTAAAAACTTCTCCAAGGTACAAACTTTGCCTTGAACCCAATGCTGCCACCACCAAGCGTCTTACACAAAGACCAGGGAAAGAGCCCACTTGGAGACGACTTCCCCCCAAATATCCCCCCAAGCCCTACACCCCCTTTCCTGGGGAAGGCTTGATAAGAATCCTCACCAATTTGTACAGGTGAACACAGACCCAAACCCTTGGATCTTAAGAATAATGAAAAATCGATCAGGTTCTTAAAAGAAGAGTTTTAATTAAAGAAAAGGTAAAAGAATCACCTCTGTAAAATCAGGATGGTAAATACCTTACAGGGTAATCAGATTCAAAACACAGAGAATCCCTCTAGGCAAAACCTTAAATTACAAAAAGACACAAAAACAGGATTATACATTCCATTCAGCACAGCGTATTTTACCAGCCTTTAAACAAAAGGAAATGTGAGGCATGTTCTAGCTAGATTACTTACTAACTTAACAGGAGTTGTAAGGCTGCATTCCTGATCTGTTCCGGGCAAAAGCATCACACACAGACAGATCCTTTGTTCCCCCCCTCTCCAGATTTGAAAGTATCTTGTCCCCTCATTGGTCATTTTGGGTCAGGTGTCAGCGAGGTTCTCCTAGCTTCTTAACCCTTTATAGGTGAAAGGGTTTTGCCTCTGGCCAGGAGGGATTTTATAGCCCTGTATACAGAAAGGTGGTTACCCTTCCCTTTATATTTATGACAACCCCCCACTGCTAAGCACCCACAGCTCCCTTTGCCCTCCACTGCTCAGCACCCACGGCTTCCTCTGCCCCCCACTGTTCAGCATCTCAGCTCCCTCTGCCCCTTCCATCCCCTTCCAGCATTGCTTAGCACCCACTGCTTCCCCGCCTGCCCAGCCCTGCCCTGGATGCTCTATGGCCTGGCTGCCACAGCCCCCACGTACTCACATGCTCCCTCTCTCTGCAGTGTGAGAACCTCGTGAAGTCGAGCGAAGTGAACACTCCCGCGCACGAGGAGTTTGAGACCATGCTTCTGATATCACACTACTATGCCACCCGCTCCGCTGCGCAGGGTGTGAAGCAGCTGGTAAGGCCTGCCGTGCCCTCTGCTCGGCCTCCGTCCCTGGGATCCATGGGCGGGCGGCGCTGGAGGCAAAACAGCTGGTTGGGGTCTTCCCCAGTGCATTCAGCCATTGCAGAGGGTGCTGCCCGGGGGAACGTGGGAATGGTGCCCCAGCCCCGCCAGAACCAGGGGTGGCCTTGGGGATCCCTGCTGTGAGAGTGCAGAGTGACACGCTGCAAGCCAGCACACAGGAGGAGCCCTAGCAACATGCTAGGAATTCAGCCTTCGGGGAGGGCCCCCTTACCACCCCCTTCACAGGCCTCATGCAGACTTTCGTGCCTTCCGCCTGACAGGCTGTCCTAAATATAAAGGGAAGGGTAACCACCCTTCTGTATACAGTGCTATAAAATCCCTCCTGGCCAGAGGCAAAATCCTTTCACCTGTAAAGGGTTAAGAAGCTAAAGTAACCTCGCTGGCACATGACCCAAAATGACCAGTGAGGGGACAAGATACTTTCAGATCTGGAGCAGGGGAAAAATGCTTTTGTCTGTCTGTGTGATACTAACTTTACAGGAGCTGAAGTGCTTGCATCCTTGATCTGTTCCCGGCAAAGGTATCACTGAGACAGACAAAAGCCTTTCCCCCCCCCCTCCAGATTTGAAAGTATCTTGTCCCCTCATTGGTCATTTTGGGTCAGGTGCCAGCGAGGTTACCTTAGCTTCTTAATTTAATTGGGGATTGGTCCTGCTTTGAGCAGGGGGTTGGACTAGATGACCTCCTGAGGTACCTTCCAACCCTGATATTCTATGATTCTATGAAAGGGTTTTGCCTCTGGCCAGGGGGGGTTTTATAGCACTGTATACAGAAGGGTGGTTACCCTTCCCTTTATTTTTATGACACAGGCCTTGGTAGCCAGCCATAGATGGACAGACAGCGGGCAAGACTCTCCAGGGCTGACACTGAGTTCCGGGGATCCAGGCGGGGCAGAGAGAGGGCCGGGCTCTCTGAGGCTCAGACACTGGGTGCTGGGGATCCGGGCAGGGCAGAGAGAGGGCAGAGCTCTCCGGGTCTCAGACACTGGGTGTTGGGATCCAAGTGGGGCAGAGAGAGGGCAGAGCTCTCCGGGGCTCGGACATTGGGTGCTGGGGATCCAGGTTGGGCAGAGAGAGGACAGGACGCTCCAGGACTCAGACACTTGGTGCTGGGGATCAGGGCGGGGCAGAGGGAGGGCAGGGCTCTCCGGGACAGAGACACTTGGTGCTGGGGATCAGGGCGGGGCAGAGGGAGGGCAGGGCTCTCTGGGGCTCAGACACTGGGTGCTGGGGATCCGGACTGGGTCACTGTCTCTCATACATGGTGGCTCTCAAGGCATCTTTGCCCGCAGGATGTCTTGGCGGCCAAGCTCTCCATCTCCCTTCTGCGCCACACTGAGCTCATCCCCGCAGACAAGGCCTTTTATGAAGCTGGCACAGCAGCCAAGGTAAGAGGCAACCTGATTCGCAGGAGCCAGAGGCAGGAGGGCCTGGTCCCTGGCTCCCATGGGCTCTCTGTCTGCTGTGGGGGAATTGGTCCTTCTCTGGCAGCTTTCCCTCCCTCCCTTCATCCTGCCTGGTGGGCTCCTGCCTCCACCTTCCACCAGCCCCTTGGCAAATGTGGCTGCAAATGCCCCTCCTCTGGGGGTTCTCCATGAGTATGTATCCCATGGGAGCATGAGGAGAGAGTGACGTGCCTGGCAGGGGAGTGGGTGTCCTCAAATTGGGGAGGGTGGGAGGGTTAGGGATTGAGGGATGGGTATGGGGCCCTGGGAGTCAGCGATTCCCCCCTTGTTGCACCCCTGGCCCCCACCCCTGATTGGGGACCGGGAGGATCTGGTCCAGGAAAGCTGCCCTCCTATGCCACCTAGGGTCCTTAATTACCTTGACCAGTCCCCGGCCTGGACCTCCTCTGCCATCAATCGCCCCTCCAGCTTCTTTCCCCCCCACTCAGCAGACTGTGCAGGGAGGGTGTGATGGGAGGCGAGCCACAGAGACCGTCAGCGGGGCTTGGGGAACTAGTGTCATCAAGCCAGCCACAGGTTGCGTCTCACACTCTACCTGCCCCAGGTAGCCCCTGCTGGTGCACTCTAGTACCCGGGGTATGTTGAACATAAGCCTCCTGTCCACCCTTGCTGCAGAGTCAGTGCATGGCCCACTGGGGCAACGGAGAAGAACGCCCCACATTCGCTGTGTTCATCAGACCGGAGTAGTGGTGAATGACACGTGGACTCGCACACACACTCGTAAAATATGCCCATGCTGGGATCTCACAAAACTGGGTGACTGGGCAACAAAATGGCAGGTGAAATTCAGTGTTGATAAATGCAAAGTAATGCACACTGGAAAACGTAATCCCAACTCTACATATACAACGATGGGGTCTAAATTAATTGTTACCACTCAAGAAAGAGATCTTGGAGTCATTGTGGATAGTTCTCTGCAAACATCCACTCAATGTGCAGCAGCAGTCAAAAAAGTGAACAGAATGTTGGGAATCATCAAGAAAGGGATAGATAATAAGACAGAAAATATCATGTTGCCTCTATATAAATCCCTGAGACGCCCACGTCTTGAACACCGTGTGCAGATGTGGTCGCTGCATCTCAAAAATACATTGGAATTGGAAAAGTATAGAAATGGGCAACAAAAATGATTAGGGGGGTGAAATAGCTTTGATATGAGGAGAGAGTAATAAGACTTGGACTGTTCAGCTTGGAAAAGAGATGACTAAGGGGGGATCTGATCGAGGTCTATAAAATCATGACTGGGGTGGAGAAATTGAATCAGGAAATGTTATTTATTGCTTCACGTAACACATGAACCAAGATCACCAAATGAAATGAATAGGCAGCAGGTTTAAAACAAACGAAAGGAAGTATTTCTTCACACAATGCACAGTCAGGCTGTGGAACTCTTTGCCAGAGGATGTTGTGAAGGCCAAAACTATAACAGGGTTCAAAAAAGAACTAGATATGTTCATGGAGGATTGGACCATCAATGGCTATTAGCCAGGATGGGCAGGGATGGTGTTCCTAGCCTCTGTTTGCTAGGAGCTGGGAATGAGCAACAGGGGATGGATCACATGGTGATTGCCTGTTCTGTTCATTCCCTCTGGGGTACCTGGCACTGGCCACTGTTGGAAGACAGGATACTGGACTAGATGGACCTTTGGTCTGACCCAGTCTGGACATTCTTATGTTCCCACTCCTGTATGTTACTCTGAAACCACTCCTGTATGTTGACATGGGACTTGGTAGCTCCAGGGAGACAAATGGATGTCAACACTTCCAAAACCTGCGGCAGTGAGTCTGGGAGCCCTGGTCTAGACTCAGGCTTGCGGGGCTCATGGTACAGCGCTAAAAACAGCTATGGAGACAGGCGGGCCCGAGCTCTGAAGCTGTGGTGGGGTTGGGTTTCTGAGTCTGAGCTCCAGCCCGAGCCATAACATACACACAGCTGTCACAGAGACACAGGCCCAGTGCTCTGGAACTGCTCTGTATGAGGCCAGACAGGACTCTGGTGTAGCATGCCTCCCCTCACACTATCATCAGGGCAAGAAGAGTTTTCAGCTATGGCCTTTCTGGGTCTGACCTCAGAGCATTCAGGACCCCTATTCTCACCATGCGCTTCCCGCAGCAGGTCCACCTGAACGGGACCCCTGGGAAAGCCAGAGGGGCCCTGCCCCCCAGCTTTGCAGTCAGCCGTGACTCTCAGCCAGCGTGTAAAACAGAAGGTTTCTTAGTCGACAGGAACATAGCTCAGAACAGAGCTTGTTAGCACAGAAAGCAGGACCATTCAGTAAAGTCCATCTTGCGGGGATCCAGGCCTCATGCCCTGGACTTTTCCCCACTCCAAGTCCCAGACAGGAGACTGACTGGCTTCCAGTGGCCTAACCTCCAAAAGGCCTGTTGCCCCTTCTCTGGTTTTTATCTTGCTTCCTAGGCAAAGTGTCACCTGGTTGCATCCCCCTCCTGGGTCTCAGGTTACAAAGGGCACCGTCCATCGCTTATGTGCAGGCAGCTGGAGCCGCCTCACCTGCCCCCGAGGGTCTCAGCAAAAGTCACACCCTTATTCCCACCACCTTAAACATTGGTGCAGCACACAGGGAAACTGAGGCACACACCATATTTATGCAAAACAGTAAGATTCACATCGGCTCATGTGCAGCATAACAAGGGGAAAAAACCCACTTCATCACAACAGCTGTTTTTAGCTCTGTAGTGCAAAGCCTGCATGCCCAAGTCATGGGCTCTGAGGCTTGCTGCTGTGGCCTTTAAAATGCTGTGTTGATGAACCCCAGCTCCCCTGGGCCAGCTCTTGGCTTCAGACATGATCATCCCGAGCCAGGGCTGCAGCCGTGGTTCTTTCCCCAGACACGAATCCCTGGGGCGGAAAGTGGCCACTACTGCACAGCAGCCAAGCAGGGTGAGCCGGTGAGGGCCCAGGGGAAGTGGAAGCAGAGAAGTTAAAATTCGTGGATTTGCAAGTCGAATTTTACAGCTGAAATTTAACAAACTAGAACTGATGTGGAAAACCATTCATTACTGAGTCCAGGGAGAAAAGGAGTACTTGTGGCACCTTAGAGACTAACCAATTAGTCCCTAAGGTGCCACAAGTCCTCCTTTTCTTTTTGCGAATACAGACTAACACGGCTGCTGCTCTGAAATGAGTCCAGGGAGCACTAGCTCAGTATGGTTTGTGCTGGGTTCCTCTCAGGTCAGCTCTGACCTGGGACATTATTTCTCAGATCAGATACTTGGTTAGTCTTAGCCAATCGACAAGTTTGTTAAGTCACCCAGAACCATGGAGGTATGTAATGAACAGGTTTGTGGCTTATGCTCAAATAGCAGATGTTCTAGGCACATACGGACCACACCAGTGTTTTACAAACCCTGGCCAAAGACCAGCATTGAGGGCAAGCAGTTATACCATAAAGCAGTGAACTCACCACTCATCAGCTTTCGTACCTCTAATAAGGTTATGACATGTCATGTGATCCTCCAGTGAATGAGGGGGCACTTGTCTGAAGGTGTTTGGTTTGAAAGGAAAGCTTTCTCTGAAGGTCTCTAAGACCAATGTCCTTGGATTTACAAAGGGAAAGCATGCATATAGCATTGCTTAGTTAAAAATCCTCAAATAGAATTCCTTGAGGGAGAGAGCTGTCATGGACTCAAAGGGTCAGGGCTATGTCCCAGCCTGGGAACAGTCTCTGGGAGGGGGCCTTCAGTGGGCCAGACGGGGTCTCACCGCCTCCTGAGACTGGTCCTCTGAGCCTGCAGTCCCCTGCCCCACCCCAGAAGCTCCAGGCAGCAAGTCCAGCTGAGACAGATCCTGGGGGAGATGTGTCCTCTCCTCAGGGATCAGTGCCCCTTGCCCAGTGTCTGCAGGGACACTCATCCAGCGCTGTGAAACCAGGTGGGTTTATTAGTCACCTGGCACATGGCCCAGGCAGCCCCTCGGGTGGCCCAGAGAACTGATGGTTACAGCCCAGACCAGCTGCAGTGACCCCCTTGGTTCACGCTCTGTCTGTCTCTCCATCCAACCTTGGTCAGACTCCAGGCGAGAGCCCGACCACTTCCAGGCCCTAGCTCTTATCTCCCCTCTCGCACCTCTCCAGTCCATTAATCTTGAGCTAGGGGATTGTTGTTCAGCTTCCCTAAAGGAGGTGGGGACGTCCATCTCCCTCTCGGTCCTTGATCACTATGTGCAATGTCCTGGCGATCAGATTCACCAGTCTCCTCAGCTGCTCCACTGAGATGGAGACTAAGTCCCACATAGCTGGGCCACACCCATCCTCTGTCTCTTTGCCTGCCCTGAAAGCAAACAGCTCTTTTCCACCCACTAGGTAACAATGCAGCATATAGGGGAAACTGAGACACAAACAGGACTCATAACAATATTACAAAATAGTCCCACTGGCAGATGCAGACTCAGCAAGGAAACATTCAGTTACTTCTGTTAAAGAACACAGAGTCTGCAATGACATCTTGCCATTCTCAGGCCTGGTAACCCTGGGAGAGTTTGCCCCCGGGCCTGGTCTGAGTGTGTGGTAGCATTTCCATGTTCTGCGGCTTCTTGGGGGCTTCAGCAAGCTCTGAGTTCCCTGCAGGGCCTTGATTTATACCAGTGTCAGGTTTGTGGAAGGCTTTATAACTAAACAGAGGGGAGAGGAACAGTCCCTCCCTGGTTAAACGACTAACAGCAAGGTGGAGATTTTATTTAAACTTGCCATTTTCTATCCCTGAGGGATTGAGATACCAACTTCATTTTATCTGGGATTCCTTCTTCGATGGTGTCTCCCATTTAAGCTGGGCATTGCTGCTCTTCCTTTGTCTTTAGCTAATAGGAGAGCTAGCGTCTGCAATCAGCACAGCAGTGGGTGGCTGTGACTGTGGGTGTGTCCCTGGTTCAAGGGCCAGCAGGAGCTGTAGTTATTAGTAATGTATTCCAGGCATACTTGACATCAGTACGTCTCCCAGAAGGACCTGCCGTCCAACGGGAAGTCCGAACTCACCACACCCCCATCAAAGCAGCCAGTAGAGAGGGATGGGGAAAGGCTCAGCAGCCAGCCCTGGAACCCAGACTCTGCCTCTGCCCCAAGGGCCATGCCACAGCAAAGGACTCAGTCATGTCTAGAAGTGCTGGCAGGTGCCAGACCGTGTTCTCTGGGGTGGGGGACTGTGTTCCTGCTCCCCAGCTTACCCTGGGCAGGGAGGGGAGTCCCAGTGGGCACTGATGTGCCTGGCAGCAGGGCCTGCAGCGCGACCTGGCTCCAGGTTTGCTGGGTGCAGGGCCCGTTTGTCCTAGAGCAACAGCGTGTCACTGCAGGCTCCTGCTGCTGGCGCTGGGGAAGAGACCCGCTGCACAGCACTGCATTTAGGAAAGGGCTTGAGGTGACCTGACGCAGCTCAGGAGAGGGCTCTGGGCATTGCTGGGCCAGCACAGCGAGAGCTCAGCTCAGCATGCACAGGGATCCCAAAAGCAAACGCCATGTGCAGCAGGATGGTGGTGATATGGAGAGTACCTAGTGCCTTCATATAGATCAGTATCACGGTGGGGACTGTGTGCAGTGCTGGGTCCCTCGTCTCAGACTATTGCAGAACAGGGGGTTCAGAGAGATTAAAACGATTGGGACTGTTCCCTTAAGAGATAAATAAGAGGGGATGTGACAGAAGCACCTAAAATAATGTCTGGCCTAGAGAAGGGAGATCGGGCGCTTTTGCTCTTCTTGTCTCATAACGTAAGAACAAGGGTGCATTAAATGCAATTCAAATGGGGGAAATTCAGACCCAGTGCAAGGGAATACTTTTTTGCACCATGCATTATTAGCCTGTGGAACTCATCTCCACATGACGTTGTTGAGCCCAAGGACTTGGCAAGATTCCAAAAGGGACTGGACATTTACCTGGATTATGTTACTATCCAGCGTTACCAGAGTTAATGCTAGAAAAAAAAATGGTGGAAGGAATTTTTAACCTGTTTCAGGGGTTAAGCGTGGCTTGTCAGTGCTTTGTGGTACAGACTGTTCTTTAATTCTGTGTCTGTACAGTGCCTAGTGCCATGGGGGCCTGGCCCATGAGCAGTGCTACTAGGCACTGCGTTCATGTCTAGATGCAGTTACTGCACAGCAAGCTAGGGCTGTCTGCAGTGCTCTAGCCCACCATGTGCTGACTGTCTCTGGCACCCTGCTTGTGCTTCTGTCTACTCCACTTTACAACAGGAGTAGCTCAAAGTGGGCTGCTGGGAACCTTTAGTGCCTGGTGAAGGGGCCCAGGGGCGGGGAGTGCAGGGCAGGCTAGTGTGTGGTAAATTCATGCCCCAGCTTGCCGCACACTCAACAACCCCACAAATAAATAATCTGAACTCTAAGTATGAGCACCCAGGATGAGATCCTCGTGAGGGCAGGTTATCACACATCTGCTGCTTTGGGGGTCTTATGGTCTCACACCTGCCTCTGATGTAGCTGGGGCTGTGACGGGCCTTGAGGCTGTGCAAGCTGGGGATGCCGCTGTTCTCTCTGAACCCTGCAGATTCACTCCCCCACAAGGCTTCTTTGCCTGGTTTTCCCCCCCGAATCCTGGCTGCTCAGGAAGGCGCAATGCAGGTGCCCCCCGTTGTCCTGCTGAATTGTTACTGCTCTTAGCCCAGAGGGCATTTCTCCACATCACCGGTGCGTGGGACATGGCTGGGGCTCCCCAGAGCATCACTTCCCACCACTCACACTCATTCTTGCTTTCTCTGCACTAGGCGATCGGCTGGGAGAACATGGCATTTATCTTCCTGAACCGATTCCTGGACCTCACAGACGTGAGTAGCGCATCAGGACGAGGGTAAAGGCGGCACAGGGGTGGGTCGCTGTGAATGTGGGGGCCTTGAGCTGCTCGGGGCCCTAAGCAGGGATACTAACAGTGAATGCGGGGGCCTTGAGCTGCTCGGGGCCCTAAGCAGGGTTACTAACAGTGAATGCGGGGGCCTTGAGCTGCTCGGGGCCCTAAGCAGGGATACTAACAGTGAATGCGGGGGCCTCGAGCTGCTCGGGGCCCTAAGCAGGGTTACTAACAGTGAATGCGGGGGCCTCGAGCTGCTCGGGGCCCTAAGCAATTGCTCAGGCTGCTTACTCCTAGCGCCGGCTGTAGGGGGCAGGCTGTTCTGAGTCGGGGGGCTGCAGGGGAGGTGCCCATGGAAAGACAGAGAATGTTCCAGCCCTGCCTTGAGGACCCACGGGGAGAGCGGGCCCTGTGTTAAGGTGCATCTGGCTGAACACTGCAGGTTGGAAATGGCACAGCGAAACTGCGGCTTGTACGAGCAAAGCCTGGCTGCGTGTCGGAGCAGCACGGCCCCTAGCCCAAGAGGCTTCCAGGCCAGAAGGGCCATGATGCCTGGCCTGGAGGTGGCTCTGAACTAGGGAGGGAAGCTGTTCTCATTTCCTGACACTTCAGCTGCTGCCCGTACAAGAATCAGGAAGCGAAGCATCCAGCTCGGCCCTTTCCTTGCACTCCTGTTGGTCCGGCACACAGCAGAGACCCCAGAGCATCTGGCAAGTGGGGTCACTCAGGTTCCAAACTGCAGCAGCAGCTGCTCGAGTGGCGGTCCTGTGCCTGTTTCCATTCTAACCCTGTGCTCCTTAGCAGCAGGGGCCAGCTGTGGGACCCAGTTCCCCGGCACCCTGGCCAAGGGTGTTAGTTGCTGTCCTGTTGGCTGGGACACACTCCATTGAGAATTGAAAGACAGCAGCATTTGATTATAGCTTTATGGAAAATAGGTCTCATAAGAGAAGCTTCTTCTCATAAGCCTGGCTGCTAAACTTCTGTCAGGGCTGCGGTTTAGTCCTGCTCGACAGACCATACGAAAGTTAACGCGATGCCAAATCAGTAGCACCCATATTAAATGGATTGAACAGCGGCTAGCTAGTGGATGTCAAAAAGTCAATGGGCAGTTGTCATCCAGTGGGGGCGGGGGGTTCTAATGGGGTGCTGCCCAGGAGCTGCTCTCAGCTCCATGTTATTCAATGTCTTCTTCGAGGATCTGGTTGAAAATATAAAAATCTCTGGTGATAAATCTTACAGTGTACAGAAAATTCGGTAAATCATGATGGGGACACGTGGGTTCCACTGAGCAACCTGGCTCCCATCGTAAGCTGGAGGCAGGGTTGTTGGAGCCGGGTCGGCCCCAGGGTATGAGACAGACAAGGTGCGGGAGGGCATAGCTTGTATTGGACCAAGAGAGCCCTGCACAGAGGTCTTACTCTCAGGTGTGAGTGCCAAAGCGTGCATTGCTCACCCACAGAAGCTGGTCCAATACAAGCTATTCCCTCACCCACTCGGCAGTATGCTGGGTGCATGTGAACAGAGCTAAATGCCAGGACGTACCCTTGGAACAGAGAATGTAGGTCCCGCAGGATGGGGCCTGGCTCACTGGGTGGAAGAGCAGTTGACTGCAAGGTCAGGGCTAATGTGAGCCATTGGTGTGTCCGCTAAGAGTGGCAAACGCATCTCCTGGGACCCTGCTGCGGCCATTGCTGATGCGGGAGGTTTGGGCTGCCTGGCCTGGCACTGCAGGATGCTGTCCCCCCCAGCACTCTCCCTCTGCCCCCCAGGCCATTGAAGAGGGCACGCTCGACGCCCTGGACCATGTCGACTTCCAGAACACAGACATCCCCTTCGAGGTGCCACTCCCGGCGCACCAGCACGTGGCTGTGAGTGTTGTCCGTGTTCTCCACCCCCCGCTTCCCTCAGCCCCAGGACAGGCAGGTTGTGAGGCAGCAGGGCCCAGCTGTCAGCAGTAAGCGGGGGTGTGCAGGATCTGACCCTCAGCAACAGGAGGTGGGGAGTGCGAGGGACCAGGCCCCCGGCTCTCAGGACTGTGGGAAGTGAGGAAGGGGCTCCCAGCTCTCAGGACCGGGGGAAGTGAGGGAGCAGGGCCCCAGGTCTCAGCAATAGGGGATGATGCAAGGAACCAGGGCCCCAGGTCTCAGGGCCAGGTGAGTGGGGGGAGGGAGGGACCAGGCCCCCAGGTCTCAGGACCAGAGGGTTAGGGGGTCGAGGGGCCAGACTCCCACCTCTCAGGAACACGGGGGAGGGTGGCTCAAGGGACCAGGGCCCCAGCTCTCAGGACTGGGGGGTAAGGGAAGCGAAGGATGAGGCCTCAGCTCTCAGGATCAGGTGAGTGGGGGGTGAGTGACCAGCCCCCCCACCCTGCACCCCTCCCAGCTCTCAGGACCAGGCAGAGGACACAAGGGACCAGGGCCCCCTCTGTCAGTGGGGGTTCAGGATCTGGGGGCCTGACCCCCGCCCTGGTCTCAGGGCCGGGCCAGGCCAGCTCGCAGGGCGGTGCCCGGAGTCAGCAGTGATCTGTGCTGCGTGGCAGGAGGCGACACGGGAGGAGATCAGGGACTGGGTGCTCACCATGTCCATGGATCAGCGGCTGGAGCAGGTTCTGCCCCGAGATGAGCGGGACACATACGAGGCTTCGCTGGTGGCCGCAAGCACGGGCGTGCACTCCCTGCCTTGCCTCCTCACCGGTGAGTCCCTGGACATTTAGCCCCTCGGGGATGGGGGAGCAGGATTGGGACCTAGGGGGGCAGGAATGAGATCTGGGAGCGGCGAATTGGCGGTGGTGGGGAGGTTTGGCACAGAGGAGGAAGGATCAGGACCTGGGGAGTAGGGGGGCAAGATTTGGACCTGGGTGGGCAGGATTGGCGGTGGGGGGGAGATTTGCAACCTGGGGGGGGAGGCGGGCTTGGCAGGGGAGCAGGATGGAGAGAGGTTTGGGACCCACGGGGGCAGAATTGGCAATGGGGAGAGGTTTGGACCAGGGGGTGAGGTTTGGGACTGTGGAGGAGGATTGGGACCCGGTGGCGGGGGCAGGTTTGGGCCATGGGGGTGGATTGGTAGTGGGGGGGGATTGAGACCTGGGGGAGAAGGGTTGGTGGGGGGAGGTTTGCGACCGTGGAGGAGGATTGGGACCTGAGGGGAGCAGGGTTGGTGGGGAGGAGGTTTGGGCCCGGGGGGGCGGATTGGGACCTGGGGGGGAGCAGGGTTGGTGATGGAGAGGTTTGGGACCTGGGGGGAGCAGGCTTGGTGGGGGGGAGGTTTGGGACCGTGGAGGAGGATTGGGACCTGGGGAGAGCAGGCGTGGTGGGGAGGTTTGGGCCTGGGGGTGGAATTGGCAGCAGGGGGCATCAGACACTGGCGAGGGAACTGCAGACGAAGGCCTCGGGCATGGGGCAGGGTCCTGGCACCTGAGATCCTGGCAGGGGAATTGCTGTGTGTTGGGGCCCCCGCCCCCGCATGGCACCTCTGGGCCCCCGTGCTGGCTCTGCCCTGGGTGGTGCTGTTGGCTAAGCGCCTGGGCCAGGCCCCTGGGGGTGGTGCCGGCAGGGCTGGGGGTCGGGCAGCGCTGGGCTCAGCCCAGCTTGGCCCCGCTCAGCAGCGTCTGTCTGTGGCCAGGCTACCCTGTGCTGAGGAACAAGGTCGAGTTCAAGCGGCCTGGGAAAGAAGCCAACAAAGACACATGGAACAAGTTTCTGATGGCCGTCAAGGTGAGGGGGGGCAGGGCCTGTCTTCAAGGGAGGGGCTCAGCGCCCAGCACGGGGGGGGGAGAGCCTGTCTTCATGGGAGGGGCTCAGCGCCGGGGGGGGGGGCGCGCAGGACAAGGCAATGGCTCTGGCTCACTCACAGGCCTGTGCCCACTGGGAGGGAGAATGGGGGGGCAGCCGTTCACCCCACCCCCTCGCCCAGCGCTTCTGAGCTGCAACAAAGGCAGGGGATCTAGGGGCATTGGCTCCCCCAGGGGGAACTGGCTGAGCCCAGCAGGGGAAGACGTGGCTGGGTTTAGCCCTCGTATGGGGTCTCAGCCTGGCCCAGCCCCACCTCAGGTGAACATCCCCCAGCGTCACGCAGCCCCCATGTGCATTATCCTGCTGGGCTTCCCCCTTTCCCAGGCTCTGCCCCATGCCCACCCCCAGTGGGCCCCAGGGACCAGGGCCGTGCCCCACCCTGCCCCAGTCCAAGGGACAGGCTCCTGTCTGCCCTAGTGCCCCATGGGGGCAGGAGGCATGTGAGGTAGGGGGGCTGGGCCCAGCTGCTGCCTGGTCATGCACCTGCTCGGGGGCTGGGCTCGCACTGTCCCCCAGGAGGGAGTGGGAGGATGCGCTGAATCCCCCAAGCCCGGGTGGCTCCGCGCAGCCTGTGCCCAGCACCTCCTCTTCTCTCTTGCAGACGTCCCATAGCCCCGTGTGCCAAGACGTGCTCAAGTTCATCGGCCAGTGGTCTGGGGGGCTGCCGAGCAGCAGCCTCTCCTTCCAGTGAGCGGCCGCCAGGGCTGAGTGGGGCCCCGCTTTCCCCGCCCCCTCACCGCTCCCCAATAAAGCAGGCTATGGAACCCCAGCTGTGATCCTGGATCCCGTGTCCGGCCCTGCTTGCGAGTCCTGCGCTTCCTCTGGGGGTGGGCAGCATCCCATTGCCTCCAGCCCATGGCACCCCAGGGCCTGGCCAGGCCGCAGGTGAGCACAGGAGCCCAACACAGGCTCGCATCACCTGGAGGGCCCTGAAGTGATGGGGCTCAGGCCAGGCTCAGAGCAACCGAGAACGAGCACAGGGGCCCTGCCCTCCAGACCGCTCCCTGCGGGGTCGGGTAGGCTGGGCCCTTCCGCTGCCTGGGGGATGCAAGTGCAGGGGGAGGACTGAGCGCCGAGCAGCAGGCCCCGAGTGTGTAAGCAGAGCGTCCAGCACCCCACATCTTCCTCTAGGGCTGAGACCCCCCGAACAGCGAGCTGGTGAACAACGGGCTGGCCCCAGAGAGAGTCCTTCCTGCACCATGGCCCCAGTGCCAGGCTCCTCCCCTTTCTTCAATGCCCCACCCACTGCAGGCTCCACCCCTTCAACATGCCCTGCCCCTTGCAAGATTCCTCCTCCCTTAACACCCCCACTGCCAGGCCTCTCCCTGCTCTAGTGCACCAGTCCCATTGCCACGCTCCTCCCTCTTCTACACACAGACCCACCCACAGCCAGACTCCTCTCCCTGCTATACTGACCGCAGTTACAACCTGCTTCCCACTGCGGCTCAGCCCCCCTCAGAGGACAGCCAAGGGCTGTACCCAGTGACTCTCTCGCTTGCAGCAGCTCACCCAGACTCAGGGAGTCGCTTGGGAAGCCAGGTCCCAAACCACTGAGAGTTTATTAACCATGTTTATTCGGATGGTGCCTGAGGGCCAGCCAAGCCCCGTGTGCTAGGTACAGGACAGCCCCAGAGCCGTGGCCTGTCCTGGCGCCACAGACTTGGCAGGGCCTGGGGCCGAGCACACCCGCAGCGTGCCGGGGCGAGGGCCGGTTCATGCCGTGGCTGGGTGTGTGGGTGGGAGGGGGCGAGCTAAGGGGCAAGTGTGGAGTGAGGCTGAGGGGAA
Organism: Lepidochelys olivacea; assembly: GCF_965140295.1. Taxonomy (NCBI): domain Eukaryota; kingdom Metazoa; phylum Chordata; order Testudines; family Cheloniidae; genus Lepidochelys; species Lepidochelys olivacea. The sequence continues at coordinate 637,362 of NC_140413.1, forward strand.
GAGCTGGAGGGAGGGGTGCTGAGAAAGGCCAGCCCCACCTGCAGCGGGGTCACTGGCTGTCCAGATGTCTCTCCCCTCCTCGCTGGTGTCTCTGGTGGGATCCCTTCCCCCATGGCCCTATGGGGCTGGGAATGCAGCACAGCATGGTGGGAAGAGCCCCAGGAGGGCTGGCAGCAGCAGGACTGGCACGAGGGGGACAGCCGCGGGAGCCCTGATACCAGCAGGGCCCTGCCACAGCAGCCGAGAGCCTGCTCCCCCAGGAACAGTCTGCTGGGAGGGGCAGCTGCCCCCTCCCTCCTGGCCCTGCGTTCTGCCTCTCCCATGGGGCTGCATCAGCATGACGGGCACTTCACTCACCCGCTCCCGGCCGATGTGGCCGGGGGGGTCCTGGAGCAGCGCCTGCGAGAGAAAGAAACTGTCCAGCTGTGGTGGCTGCAGACCCCTGCGGCCCCTGCCGGGCGGCTGCACCACAGAACTCGGACCCTGGCGCGGGCCGGGAGGGGGCAGGAGCCCCGGCATGGGCAGGGAATGGGGCCCTGCCAGGCGGTGGCACCGTGGGACTCAGAGCCCCGCGCGGGCAGGGAACGGGGCCCTGCACAGCCAGGAGGGGGAGTGACAGGGTCCCCATTGCCTGGGTGGAAGTTGCACCGGGTTGAGCAGCTCCTAGCCAGGCTGGGCTGGACAGTCAGAGACCCACCAACCCAGCGGGTTCCCCCATGTGCCCCTTTCCCCCTGCTGGGCCAGGTGACGCCACACACTCCCCTCACCTCTGCCCCTAGGCCGGGGCCCCGTCCGCCACAGCCAGCAGCTGGCACAGCTCTTGCTTGTGCCGGTCCTCAGATGCCACCTCCTTTGTTGCCATCTCTTCCTCCAGCTGGAAAGGAACGCAGATGCCTGAGCGAGGCACCCTGGGCAGCAGCACCCCAGGGGCAGTGTGATGCCAGGGCTGGGGTGACTGAACCCCCAGGGAGGTGTGCAGGGGTCATAAGAACAGCCAAACTGGGGCAGACCAAAGGGCCACCTAGCGCAGTCTCCAGGTCCCACAGCGGCCAGTGCCAGGTGCCCAGGTTCTCAACCAGGGGTCTGGGGCCCACTGCGGGGCCATGAACATGTTTCAGGGGGTCCCCCAAGCAGGGCTGGCATTAGACCTGCTGGGGCCCAGGGCAGAAAGCCAAAACCCCACCACCCAGGGCTCCAAGTCCTGTCACCTGGGGCTGAACTTAACTTCGCAGGGCCCCCTGTGGCATGAGGCACCAGGAAATTGCCCTGCTTGCTACCCCCTAATGCCGGCCCTGGCTTTTATATACAGAAACACAGTTGTTGTTGGCCATGGAGTTTTTAATAGCACGCTTTGGGGTTCGGAAAGGAAAAGCTTGACAACCCCTGCCCCAGAGGGAATGAACAGGGTAGTTGTCAAGTGATCCATCCCATTCTCCAGTCCCAGATTCTGGAAGGCAGAAGGTGAGGGACACCCAGAGCATGTGATTGTGTCCCTGCCCATCCTGGCTAATAGCCATTGATGGATCTACCCTCTGTGAATTTATTTGAGTCTTTTTTCAGCCCAGTTATACTTTTGGCCTTCACAACATCCCCTGGCAATGAATTCCACAAGCTGTGTGTTGTGTGAAGAAATACTTCCATTAGTTTGTTTTAAACCTGCTGCCTGTTAATGTCATTGGGTGACCCCCAGTTGTTGGTTTATGAGAAGGAGTAAATAACACTTCCTGATTTACTCTCTCCACACCAGTCATGATTTTATAGGCCTCTGTCATATCCCCCATTAGTCGTCTCTTTTCCAAGCTGAAAAGTCCCAGTCTTATTAATCTTTCTTCATATGGAAGCTGTTCCAGACCCCTAATCATTTTTGTTGCCGTTTTCTGAACCTTTTCCAATTCCAATATATCTTTTTTGAGATGGGACGACCACATCTGCACGCAGTATTCAAGATGTGGGCGTCCCATGGATTTATACAGTGGCATTATGACATTTTCTGTCTCATTATCTCTCTCTTTCCTAACGGGTCCCACCATTCTGGTAGCTGGTTTGACAGCCGCTGCGCATCGAGTAGATTTTTTCAGGGTTGAAGCTGGATGAGCAGTGTCACATGCTGCTGTGTGGGCAGAGCATGGGGGGCAGATGAGGGACAGCCCCTCTATCAGCCCTGGGGAGACACCCCTGGCCCTGCACTGTAATCTGGACCCTCCCACCCCAAAACCCATACATATCTGGCCTTGGACCCCCCCCCAACCCCACACTTGCTCTGGCCCCTCATTCCCTTCACACCCGAGGGGGGTGCAGCACCTCTCAGTGGGTGTTGGGGACACCACCCCGGGACCCTGTGCTCAGGGTTACAGCAGCTGAATCTGTCTGGTGCACCAAATGGGGAGAGCCCCACCCCCCCGAGAGAGTCCCTGGCAGGGCCAGGGGAAGAAGGGGGCGGTTCTGGCTGGAACCTCTGACCTGCTGGCGGATGTAGGTGTCTGCACAGGGGCCGATGCCGCGGAGGATCAGGGACACCACACAGCACCTGCCGGAAAGCGCCGCTTCGACCGCAGCCATCACCATGGAGGGGAACCAGAGCGCCAGGGCCGTGTCCTGGGGGGTGTGCAGTCAGGTCAGGGCGTGCAGCAGGGGGGCGTGCAGGGAGCAGGGGAGCCCAGCCCGCCAGGGGCGACGGATGGGCAGGGCCCAGCTCCGCAGCAGGGACTCACGTAGATGCGGGTGGTGTTGAAGGGGCAGTCGTTGGTGGCTATGGCAGCCCGGGCGTCGGCTGGGAGGGCGGAGCTGTTGCATCCCTCGATCAGGCGGCGCCCCCTGCTGGCGATGGTGAGGGAGACGGCCAGGGCCAAGCCCAAGCTGCAGGCCGCGGAGAGCAGGCAGTTCAGCAGCGAGACGCACAGCAAGGCCCAGTGCTGCGGGCAGAGACCAGAGCTGGGGGGCAGGCGGCCGGGCAGCCACGGGGCGTCGCCCCACCCCCCGCCAGGGGCCACTCACCAGCTCCAGCAGCCCGGGGTGAGGTGGGCAGCGGCCCTGGGCCCCACACGCCCAAGCAGGGACCCGACCCCTCCCCTCCTCCAGCAACTGGAGCAGCTGCTCCCAGACGAACGTTTCCCTGGGCCTCCAACGCCTCCCTGCACCCCAGGCCCTTGCAGCCCTACGGGGCCCAGCCCCACCCCCGTGTCCATGTGAAGCTGCAGGGGTCAGGGTCTCCCCTGCCTCGCCCGTTCCAGCACTACCCGATCCCTGCACTAACGAGCACGGGCGCCTGGCAGCCGTTGCCCTGGCCTCAGCTCTTGGCAGCCCCTTCCCCCACCCCCCGGTGACTGCGCCTGGCACCGTCCTGTCTGCTTACAGCTGGTGGCAGACGCACCCTTTGCCAGCCTAGCCACGGGGAGGGCTTGGCACAAACCCTGGGTGCCCTCTGCCTCCTAGTGCCCCAAGGCCCCACTTCTGCGCCTGGCTTTCCCTTGGGGACGGGCCATCCTGCACCGAGCCAATGCTAGTGTCTGAGCCGAGACACCTGCATTGCACCATGCTGCACAGCGCAGCCGCGGCCCAGCCATGGGGTGGGCGGACCTGCCCCCCCGCGTGTGTCAAGGGCTGTGGGGTTGCCTGTGAGCGCTTGGCGGCAGGGAGGGGCTGTCACATATTTACACAGCACAAGGTAGGGCCTTGGCCTTGGCTGGGGAGAGCAGGGGGTGCCTGGCACGGGCTGGGGAGGCCTTACTCAGCCAGGGGAGGTCTGTCCGTGCACCTGGCATGCATGGGCGGAGGCGGGGACAGGGAGCAGCCCGGATGGAAGGAGCTGGGGCCTTATCTGCAGCAGGTGTGGCCGGCGGAGGACACAGCTGAAAGCAGGCTGGGCCCACACAGCAGAGACAGGCACCTCAGGGAGCAAGGTCCAGGGAGCGGCTGCTGCAGGAGCTGGGCCACGGCCCTGAATGCTGCTTCCTGCCCGAACTCAGCCCCCCTCCCCCCCGGGGCTGTGACCGCAGCATTGCCCCCCATCCCCTGGCTGTGATCCCAGCACTGGCCTCCCCCTCCCACCCTGGGTTCCCCGGCTGTGACCCCAGCACTGGCCTCCCCCTCCCACCCTGGGTTCCCCGGCTGTGACCCCAGCACTGGCCACCCGCTCCCACCCTGGGTTCCCCGGCTGTGACCCCAGCACTGGCCACCCGCTCCCACCCTGGGTTCCCCGGCTGTGACCCCAGCACTGGCCACCCGCTCCCACCCTGGGTTCCCCGGCTGTGATCCCAGCATTGGCCACCCGCTCTCACCCTGGGTTCCCCGGCTGTGACCGCAGCATTGCCCCCCATCCCCTGGCTGTGACCCCAGCATTGGCCTCCCCCTCTCACCCTGGGTTCCCCGGCTGTGACCCCAGCATTGGCCACCCACTCCCACCCTGGGTTCCCCGGCTGTGACCGCAGCATTGGCCTCCCCGTCCCACCCTGGGTTCCCTGGCTGTGATCCCAGCATTGGCCTCCCCCTCCCACCCTGGGTTCCCCGGCTGTGACCCCAGCACTGGCCTTCGCTCCACCTGGCCCTGCAGCCCCGCCGGCTCCCCAGCGCTCACTCACCAGGGCTGCCTTGAGGAGGTTCTGGGACACCAAGATGGCCACAATCCCAGCAGTGATGCTCTAGGGAAAGATGGGGGGAAGGGTCAGTCCCTCCCCCAGTGTATGCCCCCCCCGGCCGCAGCTGCCCCAGACCCTGGGGCTGGTCCCTGGGGCATAGCAAGCAAAAGCATTGTTAAATCAGGGGCCCTATGGCCCAAAATCAGCCACACCCATGCTCTGACCCTGGCGTTTGGGCAGGAAGGGGGCAGGACTGGCATCTCACCGCTGCAGGGATTCTGCTTTCTGCTCCTTGCACGGGCCCAGTGGCCTCAGTTTCCCGCCCAGCTTCTAGCTGCGCTCAGCTGCCCAGCACGTGTCTCCCTCCGGGGTCAGCGGGCAAGGGCCGCCGTGTCCCTGCAGGCTCAGGCTCGCCGGGCACATCGCTGGGGCTCACCCCACGGGGCTACGCAGGGACTCCTGCAGGCAGCTGGAGCCCCAGGGACACCGGGGGGGAGCAATGGGGCTACGGGTGCTGGAGCAGGGCCGGCCGGCGGGGCCTCACTCACCAGCAGCCCGGAGCCGACGGAGATGACGTTGGCAGTCGTGTACTCGGAGGTGACCGTGCGCTCAGGGTTGGCCACGTGGCGCAGGACGGTGCCGTGCACGATGGCCCCCAGGATGAAGTTCAAGTGGCCCAGGATGATCAGGGTAATGCCAGAACGCATGAGGCTCTGGGGCCCGTGCCCCAAGTCTGCAAGAGAGGCAGGCGTCAGGCATGGGGGGGGGGCACTGGAGAGAATCACACACAGCGTAAGGGCCTAGTAGCCCCCAAGGGGCATGGGGGGGAGGTGCCCAAGTGTGCTGAGGGGGGTCACGCATTGCAGGGGAGAGGGTACCCGAGTGCAATGGGTGGGAAATCACACATGGCATGGGGGGAGGGTATCTGAATGTGCCGTGGGGGGGTCACACATGGCATAGGGGGAGTGTACCTGAGTGTACAATAAGGGGGGTCTTCACACACAGCGGGGGGGACACACCTGAGTGTGTACTGGGAGGTCACGCACGGCAGGGGGGGAGGGTACCCAAGTGTGCACTGGGGGAAGTCACACACAGCAGGGGGGAGACACCTGAGTGTGCAACGGGGGGTCACAGCAGGGGGGAGACACCTGAGTGTGCAACGGGGGTCACAGCAGGGGGGAGACACCTGAGTGTGCAGTGGGGGGGTCACGCACGGCGGGGGGAGACACCTGAGTGTGCAGTGGGGGGGGTCACGCACGGCAGGGGGGAGACACCTGAGTGTGCAGTGGGGGGGGGTCATGCACGGCAGGGGGGAGACACCTGAGTGTGCAGTGGGAGGGAGACACCTGAGTGTGCAGTGGGGGGGGTCACGCACGACAGGGGGGGAGACACCTGAGTGTGCAGTGGGGGGGGGGTCACGCACGGCAGGGGGGAGACACCTGAGTGTGCAATGGGGGGGTCACGCACGGCAGCCGTGAGGGAGATGGGTGTTGGGGGGCGGTTCGAGGAAGGCCCCCCCCCGAATGGGCTCCGGGCGGGACCCCGGCACTCACCGAACCCGCAGCGGCCGCAGCCCATCCCGCCGGTTCCGGGCTCCGTCACCGCCCCGCCGGCAGCCACCGGCCCAGCCCGGATCAGCCTCACAGCCCGGCGCGGAACCCAGGAGTCCGACGCCGGCCCCCCACCCCCGCGCGGAACTCAGGAGTCCGGCCCCGCCCCTCCACCCCTCCACCCCCGCGCGGAACCCAGGAGTCCGGCCCCGCCCCTCCACCCCTCCACCCCCGCGCGGAACCCAGGAGTCCGGCCCCGCCCCTCGCCCTCCCGGCGCGGAACCCAGGAGTCCGGCCCAGCCCCTCCACCCCCGCGCGGAACCCAGGAGTCCGGCCCCGCTCCTCGCCCTCCCGGCGCGGAACCCAGGAGTCCGGCCCCGGCCCCGATCCCCCTCTCGGAACCCAGGAGTCCGGCCCCGGCCCCGATCCCCCTCTCGGAACCCAGGAGTCCGGCCCCGCCCCTCCACCCCCGCGCGGAACCCAGGAGTCCGGCCCCGGCCCCGATCCCCCTCCCGGAACCCAGGAGTCCGGCCCCGGCCCCGATCCCCCTCGCGGAACCCAGGAGTCCGGCCCCGCCCCTCCACCCCCGCGCGGAACCCAGGAGTCCGGCCCCGGCCCCGATCCCCCTCGCGGAACCCAGGAGTCCGGCCCCGCCCCTCCACCCCCGCGCGGAACCCAGGAGTCCGGCCTCCCGGCAGAACGATTGATCCGGGGGGGGTCTCTCCACCTTCCCCTCCGAGGCCGGCGAGCCCGGGCCTGGGGGTCCCGCGCCGGGAGCTCAGTCCCCGGCAGCGCTGGAGGGAAGGAGCCGCCCCCTCCCCGTGGCGGCTGCTCCACGCGTGCCCGGAGCCCCCGGGGGGTCGATGCCCCCCTCAGGCCCACACAGCGGGGGGGCGGCTGTAGCCCCGCCAGGGCCGCCCCCCGCCGCCCCCCTCGGCCCCCCACGGGCGGAGGTAGAGGGGGCCCAGCACACATGGCAAAGAGGCGGTGTTTACTTATTTACAAAACAGTTTATTAAAATAGGAAACGATAGAAACTAGAGCCCGAGGCTCCAGGGGCCAGAGGCAGCGGCCCTGGCCCCTGGGGAAGGGGCTGCAGGGGGGAGCGGAGTGGGTGGGAACAGGCCTGGCTCAGGGGACTGGGAGCAGGGCTCAGAGCCCCCCAACCCCTCCAGGGCGACGTGGGGCAGAACTCACGCAGGACGGCCCACAGCTCCCCAGGCCCAGGGGCCAGTCTCCTACCCAGGGGGGCTCTAGGGCCAGCAGGGGGAAGAGCAGTACCCAGGTGCCCCTCCCGCAAGAGCCTGCTGGGGGGCACCTGAGAGTGCTCCAAACACCTGCTCCCAACCCCACCCCTGCCCAGCTCGCTCCAGGTCCAAGAGGGCAGTGACTACCCCTGCCCCAGGGCTCCAGCCCAGCCTCGGCCAAGCTGCTGCGTAACACACGTAAACAAGAGGGATAGAGAGCCACAGGGTGAAGCGCCAAGGGGCTGCTGGGGGCGAGGGTGAGCAGGGCGCGTTGCAGAACCCCCCTCACCTCTGCCCCGGGGGATGAGTACAGAACAGTGCTAGAGGCAGACAGCAGGTGTGGTGCGCATGGGGGTAGGGGGCTCCCCTCTTTTCTACCTTTAAATAAAAAGATTTCTGTCCTGTGCAAAAGAAAACCCACCAAACTTTGTACAGTTCCAACAGACCAAATACCATGCACATTCCCGCGGGCCGGCTGGCCACGCCGCCCCACACAATCCCAACAAAACACGGCTCAAATAATACTGACTCGCAAAGTCCCCTTTAATAGGCAGGCAGGGCAGACTGTCGCTGGGCCTGGCGACGGCACATGCAGGATGAGCTTCCAAGCGCAGCGTCTAGGGTCTCGCTGGTGCCCTACACAGATGGACAGACTCTGAAAAGGGTCATGGGCCGGCCAGCGTGGAGGGGCTGCTAGGATGACACGGTCACCGCCGTCAGGGCTCCATTCCGGGCATAGAAGAACTTGCTGAACGCCTCTTCAAGTAAACAGGTAAGTCTGTTCTGGTCGGCCTGGGGAGAGCAGAGCAGTGAGCAGGGTGACTCTGCACGCCAGGCCGCCCCAGCTGGCACCCCCGGGCAGGCAGAGGGCAGGGGCAGGCAAGCTGGGCCATAGGCCTGACCAAGCCCACATCTGAGAGACTGGGGTGGAGGGAGCAGCAGGAGCCTGGCCCTGGAAGGGGAAGACTGGTGGGGACAGCAGGACAAGAAACCCTGTGGCCTGTGCGCTGAGGGGAGGGGGTTGGACTAGATGACCTTCTGGGGTCCCTTCCAACCCTGATATTCTATGATTCTATGAGGGGCAGCCCACAAGCACAGCTAGGTGAGCAAAAGGGGCTGACACAGGAATAAGCTTGGAGAGGTGTGGGGGGGACCCATGCAGCCAACTCCCCCTCGTGCCAGCAGGGGTGAGGCAGGAGCTCACCTCACTGATGAACCCCAGCTGTACCAGCTCGGCCGCCAGCTCCTGGATATTGTCATCTACAACAGAGAGGACTGAGTGAGTCCTGGACTGGCGGGACGCCCCACAGCCCAGGGGAGGGGAAGGGCAGGTACTTACTGGGCAGTAAGTCACAGCTCAAGTGTCTATTCAATTTGTCTTCCAGTTTCAGCAGCAGCGTCAGCTGCAGGAGAAAGGTGGACATGAGAAGGAGCCGCAATTCCTGCATGAGCTGGGGGGCTGCCACGGCCCGGGTGGCCCCTGCCCTTTACTCCCCACCCTGCCCCCCTCCGTACTTCGAGCAGTGCCTGGAGCAGGCCCAGTACAATCCCCTCTGCTCCCCGCGGGACAGTATGCGCCACACCCAAGCCAGGAAATGCCAGGCTCTCTCCTGCACAAGGAGCGTGGATCCCGCAGGGACTGCGCTGCACCAGGTGGGCTGCCAAGCTCTGCCACGGATCACCAAGCCTGTCGTGGCTTTGGGCCCTGCATACTGGAGACCTGCCGGGGCAGCAGGGCTCAGCAGCCAGCACGTCCAGGCCACAGCACGGCTCACCCCACCACTGCTGCCAAGGGGGAGCCGAGACGTTTGAAGCAGCCTGTTCAGCAATGGTGCCTTAAGACCCTGCCCGTACAGAGCACACGTGTGCAAGAGGGAGACGGAAACGTACGTGGTGCTTGACTCCCTCCTCCACTGACTCAATGTTACACTGCATTAGCACCACCTGAAAGGGAAGCAGAGAGGCCACGTGACTCCAGCTGCCACTGCACGGTGCAGCCACTAAGGGGAGAGCAGCAGCAGCATCTCCTCCCCGTCTCACCTTGCGGGTCTCCACCTCAGCAGGTTCTGGCGTTGGGGTTTTCACTGACGGGGGGACAATGGGGGACTTCACCACCTCCTGCTGGGGCTGCTGGGGCCGAGGCATCCCAAAGGCTGTGAGTGGGTAGATGCCGTTCCTGCAAGAGGAGCAGCGTTATGGAGGGCGCTTGCCTTCTCCCGGTGAGCGGAGGCAGCGTCCAGGAACCTGCCCAGGGCCAGCTGCAGGCAGGAGAGTCTCACGGCATAGGAGGGGGATGGCATCTTACCTCACATCCTCCAGGAACTTGTCCAGCTCCAGTGCCGGGGACTGGGAGAAGCTGGAAAAAAAAAAAAGGGGGCAGTGAAGTCACAAGACAAGCCAAACCGAGCCTGTGCCGCCTCCCTGCCCAGTGCCATGGGGGGGCTTGCCTGACAGTTCTCTCCTCATTACAACCAGAAGGTAGAACCTCTCCCCTGTGCAATGCAGGGGCTGGAGGCTCTAGGACTAAGCCCTGCCCTTCAGCCTGGGCCCTCCAAGGGGCTCTTCCAAAGCTGAACACACTAGGAGCTTTAAGGGAAATTAAGCCCTAACACAACGGTAGCCCTGTCTCCCTGTTGACCAGCCTGTTAACACACCACAAAGTGTATTGCAGCCATTTAGCCAATGCCAGGAATCAATGGACAAGGAGAGGCCCTGCGAGTGGAGAAGGCACCCTGCTGCACAGCTGCTCTCCATCACTCACACTGTACTAGCAGAGAGGGATAAAGCAGAACTGTCAGAGGGCAGTAGAACAGGCAGAAATAGGTAGAAGTTCCATCCATATAAAGCAAGATCTTTGTAATTTAAGGACTTACTTGGGAACCAACCCAGTAGCACCTACCTACCAAAGGATGCTTATGAACACAGGAGCCTCCAGACTGAATCAGACCAGGTTCCCTGTCTTCTGACAGTGTCAGCACTAGATAATGCTGAGGAAGAGCAGAGAACCCTGGGGTAGCAGAGGTGGGATAATCTACCCCCCACATAGACCTCACCATGGTATCTAATAGCTGGAGATTGATGTAAGCCCTGAAGCAAGAGGTTTAATGTTGCTGCCACACTTATCAACTGTGATCATGCTGAATAGTTTTGATCCACACGTGTCCAGCCCTTTTCACATTTACTAAATTCTGGCTTCAGCCACTTCCTGTGGCAGTGTTCTGCATCAGGGTCGGCGTGTGTGTGAGAAAGTGTTTCCTTTTCTCCTTTCCCTTTTAATAACTGAACACTGCCATTCTTGTGCAGGGAGACCAGATGCTCCCGCTCTCCCTTCTCTACTATTGATTTTATATACCTCTCTGTCGTGTCCCCTCTTATTCATCTCCTTTCTAAGGTAAAAATCCCAATCTCTTCAGTCTTCCTGGAGAATTTTTACAGGTCCTTGATCATTCTCATTGCTCTTCTCTGAACCCCTTCCAGTTCTGCAATATCCTGGGAGATAAGGTGATTGAAGTACCCCATGTTGGCCACAGTTGGGGGGGGGGTACACAGTTAAGTACATACCCAGGGACTTACCTAGATATGCCCAGATGGGCATGTTTTCCTTGTGATTGTCATCTTTATGGTATTTCAGCAAAGGGGACCATTTGGTCCCTGCCGAAAGCTACGAATTCGCTGGTTGTCATGGTTATTCCAAGATGTGTATGTGGAAGAGATTAAGAGTCATGTGACAGGTGGAATATTGTGTCCCAAAGCTGCTGGATGTGAAATTGGGCAAGAGGGGTGGTTCTCAGAGCTTATTCAATCACATGTAACAACAACGGATGTCTTTCTACCTAGCCCCACCAAGAGTCTACGATCTAGACAAGGTGTAGGCTTGGGCCTTTACACAAAGCACAAAAGAACCCAAGAAAAAGACCGTGAACAGGGGGATGACCAGGGACAAGCTGATTACAAAGGAGACAAAAGGTCTGGTTCTGTATAATAGGAGAAAGAAGGGCACAAGAGATTGTCCATTATAGAAGTGACATGCTGCCAGCATGAGTGTCTCATGGAAAGTGGCTCCCAGCTCTCTGGACTGGGCAGGAGTTACACAGACTGACCATTGGGTGAGAAATCCCTCAGACCGGAAAAGAACTTGCTAACACGTGTAGACGCCACAATGCATCTTCTGTTTTTCTTTTACCTGTCACCTGATGTTTCCAGCTCTTCTCCTTTCTGCTATTTGAATCTCTCAAGCTTTGTCCCAAACTGCCACTAGGTTTTACTAGAGACATGGCTCAGTGTTGTGTGCTAAGTACAGGGCAGATCTGTGGTGACGCTAGTGAAGGGGGGATGCTGCTTCCACAGAGGCAGCGAATCTCTGCACATTGCGTGTGTCCAGAAGTTGCGGGACTGGACACTTGAGTGTAATGAAGTGGTGTACACAGACAGGCTGGAGAGACTTTTGCCCCAGGGCCAGAGTAGAACTCAAGGGGTTAACTAGCCCCATACATTATCTCCACTCAGGCTCCCTAAGTGAGCCCTGGAGGCAAAGAGCTGGGGTATGCAAATTGTTTGCTTGCAGAAGGAAAGAACAGGGCTTGCAGAGCCTGGAGTGGGCTGCTTGTGTTGCCAGCAGCTGCTAGTTTTGGGCAGGTTCCCTCCAGGGGGCACAGAGAAGGCTCCCTTGCACCGTAAGCAGGTGGGAGCGATTCACCCTGTAGCCCAGGGGTAACACTGAAAGCATCAGTGACCAGCACTCCACCCAGAACCCATCTGAGGCCACATCGATTTACAGAACTGCATTAGAATGTTCTCTGTTCACTGCCCCACTCTCCATGCATCCTAACACGTTGTTTGCTTTTTTGACTGCCCTGCACAGAGCCCAGGTCTCACCAAACTGTCTACAGTGACGCTCCTGTGTGCAACTGAAGACTGCCACCACATCCCCAACTCTCTCCATTCCCAATGCGGATCAAAGCCCCTGTTCCTTCTGTGGAGGGACGGACACCAACCTTGCACAGCGTTTCCTCAGATGAGGCTTAGACACGTTCTTCCCACAGTGTCGCTAGGCCTTGGAGAGAGCCTCTGTTTGATTCCCGAATGGCTTCGCAAATGCCTAACAGGATTTTAACCTCTTGCCTGCAGCAACTATGAAGTCCTGTGGCCCCTGGACAGAAAAGTTTCTGGAGCGAAGAGAACAGCCTTCTCTCACAGCATAACAGAGAGAGGCATCAGTTTCAAAACTTGCCTTTCAGAGACAGCGGCAACTAGAAAAGCCAGCCACAAGCTTGTATAATTTGGCCAGTTTGAGGACTATCACCACCGGATAATGCTCACGTGGAGAGTCCCACGTACCTACATAAAGAATGCTCCGAGGGCTGGTACCCACTTTTCTACAGGGCTTGGCTTGTAGGACTCCAAGCATCCACCAGGAGACTAGTGTAGCCAAGGTTTCAGAGTAGCAGCCATGTTAGTCTGTATTCACAAAAAGAAAAGAAAGACTTGGGGCACCTTAGAGACTAACCAATTTGAGCATAAGCTTTCATGAATGCATCCAATGAAGTGAGCTGTCGCTCACGAAAGCTCATGCTCAAATAGATTGGTTAGTCTCTAAGGTACCACAAGTCCTCCTGTTCTTTTAGTGTAGCTAAGATCACCATAACTTTGCAATGATTATTATTTAGAGGCCAGTGCCTCCATGCCAGGCCCTGTACAGATGGCCCTTTCCCCAAAGTGCTTACTATATCGCTTTGCACCAGAAATGAAACTTGACTAAATAAAGTTTCCTGGTTGAGTTCTGTCTGGACAGCCTGAATGACCTGGTTTGCTGAACTGCACCTCAATTCCAATCCCCAAGCTGTGGATATTTTACTAAAAGATCTGCTCTAGGAATTACTGAGAGGCCTCTGTTGTACAGGAGTCAGACTAGAGGATCATAATGAACCCTTCCGGCCATGAAAACCTGTAGGTGGTCCAAATCTGCTTCAAGATCTGTTCTTTTCTGCATGTGCAATGGAGATTCCCTGTCCACCATAAGACAAGGAGGAGGACTTCACATCTCTTTTCCGTAGCCTTTATGTGAACTGTTATGAAAGGAAACAGGTTCTTCTCTGCCTGGGACAATATTTCTCTGAGACGCTCTGATCTTGGTTCTGTTCAGACATGCTACAGATTGAGCTGTCAAAGGGAACTAACAGGACATGGACTGAGAGATTGAAAAACTGTACAGCACAAGGGGTGAGCTTGAAACAGAGATTACCTCCTTCTGAGTGAGGAACAAGATGACCCAGGGGTTATTGTCTTCCAGCTATGCTCCCCACTCTGAGAAGCTTGCTAAGGGTCCAGAATAACCTGGGGTAGCTGTCAGCATATCTAGTTGGCAGCCAGTATCAAACAGAGTGCCCCAGGAGTCTGTCCTGGGGCCAGTTTTGTTCAACTTCTTAATTAATGATCTGGATGATGGGATGGATTGCACCCTCAGCAAGTTCACAGATGACACTAAGCTGAAGGGAGAGGTAGATATGCTGGCGGGTAGGGATAAGGTCCAGAGTGACCTAGACAAATTGGAAGATTGGACTAAAAGAAATCTGATGAGATTCAACAAGGACAAGTGCACAGTCCTGCACTTAGGACGGAAGAATCCCATGCACCGCTTCAGACTAGGGACCGAATGGCTGGGCAGCAGTTCTGCAGAAAAGGACCTAGGGGTTACAGTGGACGAGAAGCTGGATATGAGTCAGCAGGGTGCCCTTGTTGCCAAGAAGGCTAACGGCATACTGGGCTGCAATAGTAGGAGCATTGCCAGCAGATCGAGGGAAGTGATTATTCCTCTCTATTCAGCACTGGTGAGGCCACATCTGGAGTACTGCGTCCAGTTTTGGGCCCCCCACTACAGAAAGGATTTGACGAAATTGAAAAGAGTCCAGCGGAAGCCAACAAAAATTATTCGGGGGCTGGGGCACATGACTTATGAGGAGAGGTTGAGGGAACTGGGGTTATTTAGTCTGCAGAAAAGAAGAGTGAGGGGGGATTTGATAGCTGCCTTCAACTACCTGAAGGGGGGTTCCAAAGAGGATGGAGCTCGGCTGTTCTCAGTGGTGGCAGATGACAGAACAAGGAGTAATGGTCTCAGGTTGCAGTGGGGGAGGTCTAGGCTGGATATTAGGAAACACTATTTCACTAGGAGGGTGGTGAAGCACTGGAATGGGTTCCCTAGGGAGGTGGTGGAATCTCCTTCCTTAGAGGTTTTTAAGGCCTAGCTTGACAAAGCCCTGGCTGGGATGATTTAGTTGGTCCTGCTTTGAGCAGGGGGTTGGACTAGATGAGCTCCTGAGGTCTCTTACAACCCCGATCTTCTATGATTCTATGTCTGCACTCTCTTCTGCCACAAAAGAACATTGGGATGGGATCCGGGAATGATGCCTAACCACATTGTAACCAATCAGTTGTTCACTTTTGGAGGTGCCCTGCCAGCAACCAACCAAAAAGACAATGTTTTGGATCTTTGCAAATCTCTACCATGTTGGTAATATTTAGGCCTATTTTGACTCCTGGGTGAACAATTTTCTGTATTGGGATCAAAAAGCTCTTGACTTTGAAGAACTGGTGGGTCTGAATCCTTTCCAGTAGCTGGCAAGGGACAGGTGGATCTGTTTTTCTGGAGACAGTAGATTCTGATATTGTCCAAAAGTGTTTCTAATTTGGGACCTGTGAGGACACCTGGATGGACTCTGAGTGCTGGGGAGGAGCTTGTGGATCACAGCAATTGCTGGTACCAGTGACAGTAGGCTATAGGGGACAGGTCCTGGAAGCTAAACTTAGTTTGCTAAGCAGAAGGTTTAACTCTCAGGCCCCTGTGTTATCCGTCTCTGAAATGTGCACTGGTCCAGCTAGACATGAATTCTCTGCATTGGTCTTCATGGCTGAGGAAGTGACGGAGATTCCCACCCTGAGCCAGTCTTTTTAGGTGACAAATCTGAGGAATTGTCCCAGATTGAAGTGGAGAAGATTTTGGAACAAATTCATAAATTAAACAGTAACAAGTCCCCAGGACTAGACGGCATCACCCAAGGGTTCTGAAGGAACTCAAATATGAAGTTGCAGGTACTAATTGTGGTATGTAACCTATCGCTTAAATCAGCCTCTGCACCAGGCAACTGGGAGACGGCAAACCGAACACCAATGATTCTTTAAAAAGGCTCCAAAGGCGGACGATGCTGGCAATTACGAGCCAGTAAGCCTGACTTCAGTACCGGCAAATGGGCTGAAGCTATACGGGCTTGGGTGGGAGGGAGTGGAATGGGAAGGGGGGGGGGGGTCGAGCACCCACCAGGCAGAGGGGAAGTCGGCACCTATGGTCTGGTCTCTTGAGAAACCTCCTCGTTGTAGGATGAGTGAAAACAGAAAAATCATATGCTGGAAGGCCATCATGGTTGCCAAACACACCTTTACAGAACTTAAAGATAATCCGGTCATCTTTAGTTCTAAGATATAATCTAGCAAAAATGATAACAGAGGATGTAGAGAGAGAGGGGTGTGCATGTGTGTGTGTTAACAGCACTCCCTTTACATCCCCGGCACAGGTTGTTTTTAAGCTGTGCAAATCATGCCTTGAGCCAAAGAACCCCAAGGCCAGGGCAGCCTCCTGGGAGAGGAAATGCGGGACAATCTAGAGAGAGTGATTGGTTGACAAACAGCGAGCTGAGTGAGGTAAGGAAACCACGTTTGTCTCAGCCACGTTGGAACTACAAGAATAACCTAAGCTATGTCTTTCTCTTGAACAGCAGTTTGAACATCAGAGGAACTAGGGGAAATGCATACAGAAGTCCTGGACTCCAACAAAGGAGAAAGGCATCTCCCAGGGAGTGGTGACTTAGACCACCTTGAGCAGAACTCGGCACATTTCTTGTTTTTGGATGTGGTGATCTAGACTGTCTGTGGGACACCCCAACAGTGAAATACTCATTGGCGTATAGTGGGATCTATCTTCCATTCTTGATCTTGTGAGAAGCATCTGCTGAGAGAATCTGCTATGGTGTTTTGTACATCTGGGAGGTAAGATGCTGAGACATTGATCTGGTTTCATCTGCACAATTCCAAAATCTCACTGCTTCGGCGCAGAGGGAAGGCAATCTCGTTCCTCCGTGGCAGTTTATATAAAACATGAATGACATGTGGTCCACCATTATCTTTATGTATTTTGAAATATTTGTATATTTCAACAGTGTGTCCTTGTTGCCAAGAAGGCTAACGGCATTTTGGGCTGTATAAGTAGGAACATTGCCAGCAGATTGAGGGACGTGATCGTTCCCCTCTATTCGACATTGGTGAGGCCTCATCTGGAGTACTGTGTCCAGTTTTGGGCCCCACACTACAAGAAGGATGTGGAAAAACTGGAAAGAGTCCAGCGGAGGGCAACAAAAATGATTAGGAGACTGGAACACATGACTTATGAGGAGAGGCTGAGGGAACTGGGATTGTTTAGTCTGCAGAAGAGAAGAATGAGGGGGGATTTGATAGCTGCTTTCAACTACCTGAAAGGGGGTTCCAAAGAGGATGGATCTAGACTGTTCTCAGCGGTAGCAAATGACAGAACAAGGAGTAATGGTCTCAAGTTGCAGTGGGGGAGGTTTAGGTTGGATATTAGGAAAAACTTTTTCACTAGGAGGGTGGTGAAGCACTGGAACGTGTTCCCTTGGGAGGTGGTGGAATCTCCTTCCTTTGAGGTTTTTAAGGTCAGGCTTGACCTGAAAGCCCTGGCTGGGATGATTTAATTGGGGATTGGTCCTGCTTTGAGCAGGGGGTTGGACTAGATGACCTCCTGAGGTCCCTTCGAACCCTGATATTCTATGACCCACCCTCTGCTCCCGGCAGTTGCAGCCAGACGGTATCTGGTAAGCATCCCACCCACTACCCTCTTTAGACTTTAAAACCAATTTTTCATCCAACCTTGGGACGGAATCTTCCCAGTCCCGTTGAACTGGACATTGACAAAGAAGAAAAGCTGTCGGTGTCTGCCCCCTTCCTCCCCAGCCCGCTCCTGTGCACAGGAACAAGCTGCTTTGCACACACCACACCACCTTGCAGATTCCAAACCCTGCCCCCATCCTTTGATTGGCTGATCCCTATTGAGACGGACATATCCAGGGATGCTCAGCTCAAGCTAAATCTGCCAGAGAGCAGTCCACAGGGGTCACTTTAGACCCAGAAGTGACAGTCACAGGCTGGGAAATCCTGGATGTGTGGCTCCTAGAAGAAGACTTGCATACAGCACCTGTCCGGGGGGGGGCTCTCCCTAGGCAGCAGAGATAGTGGGTCAGACACTTGCCAAGTTCCATTTGGCTGCCATAGGCAGCCAGAGGGAACTGAAGGAAGGCCGTGGCTGCTCCGCCCTTTGTGCGGCTGCAAGAGGCGGCACAGGGCACATGCACAGCCCCAGACACGGCTATTCAAGACTCCACTCACACGCATGAGGTGCATATGCACCTACAGTGGGATCCACCTTGGCGACAGCTCAAAGAAAAACAAGTTTCTTACCAGCATGGCTGCAGAGAGAAGCTTTAAAATGCAGGCAGGAAAGAAGAGACCCTTTCACTGGTTACTCAGTAAATTCCCCCAATTCTGAAGTCTTGGGGTACAGTGAGTACGACAGAAGCGGCCTCAGAGTTAGGCCTGAAGCGTTGACCAACTTCAGCACTGACTTCTGGGGGTAGCCTGACCCGGCAGGGAGGAGACTGAGCCGCAGGTCAGCGAAGCTAGCCTATCACTCCTGCTTCCCAGCCCAGCCCAGCCCATGGGATACTGCCTTTCCGGAGCCAAATCCCCTCCCTGGATCAGTCCAGGCACATGGAATAATGGCTGCTCTGGGTAGTCCCATTTGGATCAGAACAACCCAGAACAGCCAAAAGACTGCCCCTCCCACACCCCCACCATCTGTTCTCTTCCTCCAGTTTCTCCTCCTCTGCAACCCCCCCGCCGTGGAGACAGCCAGGCTGGCTTCCTCTCACTCCCAGGCTCTTTGGGCCATCCCCACACAATGAGTCAGCTCCCACCAGAGCAGAGTTTGGGAGCTTCACATGCTCAGCATTATGCTCTTGGTGGCAGGGCCTGTCTTTGTACAATGCCTGGCATAGAGGGGTTCTGGCCAAGGACTGGGGCTCCCAGGTGCGACAGTAATACAGACCATAATGTGCTGGGCAGCTCTTGCTGTTCACTGCAGCAGTGTGGGGAGGTTAGCTCTCCTGCAGAGAGGGGTACTCACATCATCTTGACTCCCTCCCTGTCTGTGTGGTTGATCTCTGCCAGCACTGCATTCATGTCCATGTTTTTGGTCATTTCTTCTAGAGCGTTTTCAGGAATCATATCTGCACAGAAGAAGAAGATTACACCCACACTGTCCTAACCCTGCCCAATTTGCCTGAGGGCTGCAGGAAGCCATGGGATGCAGCTCAGACATCCACACTGCTCTGCAGCAGGCAAGGCACTGCCAAGGGATGGACACTCAAATGCTGCAGCCACCCCAAGCCTCGCATTCCAGGCTAAGCTTCCGGCTTCCCAATGCTGGGATGGCTGTAGGGTGGTGAGCTGCTGGAGTCTCCTGAAAGCACAGAGCAAATTGTGCCCTGGATCTCATACTCACGCTGGTGTCCAACGATACAATGAGCAGCCAGTAACTTCATGGAGGGCACCTCGAACAGAGCTTGGTTGAAGAGGAGCTCCCGAGCAGTGGGACGTTTCCCAGGGTCCAGCTCCAGGCACTTCTGAATGAACTCCTACAAGGCAATAAGCCAGACATAGGAAGGCACATCAGACAGAGCCAAGAGGGTGCTGCTGCCAGGGGCCAAATCTGGGCCCTGCATGTCAACAGGCATATTTCTAACACTGCCTTGTACTCACCCTCTGCAAGGGGTCCTCCAGCAGCTGGATGGCGCTGTTAATAGCCTCCTGGGGCACATAGGATGACTCACCATTACCCTGGATTTCCAGCACCGCCATCTGCCAGCAGAAACAAACATCAGGCCCAGCTGAGCCCAGGTGGCCTAGTCACTCTACCAGAGTTCAGCCCAAGTGAGTTACTCCCGGAATTGTGGGGGCGGGGAGAGAACGGAGGGAAACTCCATATTGCCAACTCTTGTAATTTGATCAGATGATATTTGGTGTTTCTTGTAAAGTACCAGCCCTTGGAGGCATGTGATTAAGTGAGAATCTCTGCATATTATATATATATTTTCATTCCTCATGATTGTAGGGACAAGCCTGAACGCAGGACTCTAACATGGCCTAATGGCTCAGAAAGCAAATAAAAGCACCCACTGTTATTTCAAATCATAGTTTATCTCTCAGCTAGGTCTAATTTCCAGTCCAGCTCAGGATTTGCTGGGGTCTTACTCATGGTTTTTGAGCTCTCGGGGTTGGCAATACTGGATCCAATTGTAGGAGAGTAACTGAGCTGGCTGCAGGGAATGGTTCCACCCCTGCACTCCCTCAGGAACTATCTGGACTGCTGCCATAAGTTTGCCAAAATTGTCCCTGCTCCCAGTGACTCCAGTGACCCAGAACAAGCTGGAAAGGCTATTTCCCCCAATACCATCAGAAAGGTAGCTAAGGAAATGCCTTCAGCAGTGTTGCTACCCACAGTTCAGAGGGAACCTCAAAGAGCCACCAAGGCTACCCCATCCACTTCCAATGGCAGCCCAACACACAGATGGGAGTGTTGTAATAACTGGGGTCTAGCTGCCTGAAAACAGTGTTGGAAAGAGAGCGAAAGCTCAAAAGCATTACAATCACCTATGCCAACCGCGGACAAGCACAGACAGAGACTGAATTAGTCCAAACAAAGTTTAGCTGACACCACCCAAGGACTGTGTTGAAAGCGTCACTGGGAACCAACGTGAGAGAAGAATCAGAATGGACCAAATTGGAAATTGGACCTAGTTGAAAGATAAACTATGGGATGGACTATTTTGCCCATTGCCCCCTTCTGAGGAGTCACGTGGCGAAAACAGACTCCTGGGGGATTCCCTTGAGCAAAGGCTGACAGGCCTCTGCTTCACTCCAGAGCCTGACTGATTGTGCTCGAAGAGCCTCATTCATCAGGAGGGCCAGACTAGTGAGGACCCCAGACTGATAATCACAAGATCCTGCTCCGTTTTCCCCTCTCTCCTGCGCTTCTTTCCATCCCCCACTGCTTTTCACACCAGCAATGACCCGCACAGTCTTGGTATGGTGGGATGAAGTGGCACACGCACCTCTGCCCAGCCTGAGAAGCAACAGTGATGGAGCAGGACCCCCCCAAAACCAGCCCGATGGCGTCACACACCAGAGAGGTGTGCTAGGGTCCAAAGTCGAGGCCGACTTGCTAGCCCAGAACATCTGTCTGATTGACCAAGGCCCTTGCATCCCAAGATTAACAAAAAGCCATATTTCCTGCCCCTTTTCTAATCTCTTCTGCTGGTCTGTTTTGTCAAAGGCAGGAAAAGTAACCACCACTCACAACAGTCAACTCAAAATTCAACAGCACTAACCCTTTCTTCTCCACTAAGGACTGCTTGACAAAATAAGAGTGACAAATATCCTCTCTAAAAGAGGTCTGATAAGTTTTGATTATGTTTGTTTTGCATCACAATTCCAATTCAAAATGCTCTCTGTCTGATTCTTTTTTTCCCTGTCTCCCCTAATCAATAAACTTCCAACTTTGGCATGAATGTTCTAGAGCAGTGGTGCTCAGACTTTTCCAGTTGTGCCCCCTTGCCTGTAACGGAATTTGTCCATGCCCCTGCCCCCCACCCCATTACTGCACAGCCAAGGCTCTCTCAGCAGCGGAGCTTGGGCTGGGGGGTGGAGAGGGAACGGGGACAGAACCAGGCTGGGGACAGAGCGAGGCTGCGGCTGGGGGGTGGAGAGGGAACGGGGACAGAACCAGGCTGGGGACAGAGCGAGGCTGCGGCTGGGGGGTGGAGAGGGAACGGGGACAGAACC
Source organism: Lepidochelys olivacea (assembly GCF_965140295.1). Classification (NCBI taxonomy): domain Eukaryota; kingdom Metazoa; phylum Chordata; order Testudines; family Cheloniidae; genus Lepidochelys; species Lepidochelys olivacea. Next base: position 658,691 of record NC_140413.1, read on the forward strand.
AGGCTGGGGACAGAGCGAGGCTGCGGCTGGGGGGTGGAGAGGGAACGGGGACAGAACCAGGCTGGGGACAGAGCTAGGCTGGGGGTGGAGAGGGAACAGGGGCAGAGTTGGGCATGGAGGCAAAGCAGGACTGGGGGTTGAGAAAGGAGCAAGGCTATGGGTAGAGCTCCCTCCCTGCCCCCTGTGGAGACTGGCCCAGTCCAGGCCCACCATGCGCCACCCCAAATGCTCCTCTGCGCCCCCCTGGGGGGGGTGCACACCATAGTTTGGGGACCACTGTTCTAGCGTTTGCCATGGGACTAAGCACACAGAGGTCTCTGTGCTCAAAACTCCGAACCATGTCTAACTCTTCAGTGTTGTGCAGCAACAGGGTCACGTTAAACACTTGTGACTTTCTGGTCTCATTGATGCCATCAAAATTAACTCAACTGCAACTCCGGCAGCGTTCACTGAGGAGGTCGCCTCAGCCATTTCCAATGACAAATGTTTGCATGATAGATGAAGGTGTCTCCAAAGCACCCAATCTTATCATAGAATCACAGAGTTGGAAGGGACCTCTGGAGGCCATCTAGTCCAACCCCCTGCCCAAGAGCACAGCTCATCGGGGCAGAGCCCTGCTGCCCTGGCACATAAGGACCAATAAAACATGATTCCCTCTGCAGTGACCAACTCAGGTTACAAACTGCTGCTCTCCTCAGAGGAGACGATCAGTGAACTCCTCCTCAGGAAAACACGCTGCTCACTTAGAGTCGGCACTTTGAGACCCTGGACAAGAATTGGGGGAATTGTCATGTACACATTTTGTTTGGTCTCCTGTGGAAGCAGGCGAAAATCTGTCAACTACTGCAAAGGCTTCTGTACTGTCCAGTTCTTCCTGTGCCCGCACCAGATTCTTCATATCCCCGGCTGGGAAGAATACTACTGGACTGACTCGCTGCCTTCTGTACTGTCCAGTTCTTCCTGTGCCCGCACCAGATTCTTCATACCCCCGGCTGGGAAGAATACTACTGGACTGCACTCTTCACTCCTTTCCTCTCGTCTCCAACGGGTGCTGCCTCACCAGCTCCCTGTCTGCTTTGTTCTTCCGGGGCATTTATTTGTCCCCATGTGTCACTCCCACTATTGATTTTCATGCTCCCCAGACTCGGGTTGCAAATTACCGTAACGTCACTGCTGCATGCATTGAGAAATACCTACTTTCCATAGCAGCAATGGAAGCGATGGGCAATCAGCGAGGTCAGATGAGAATCCCTTGTTACCACAGACCCCTTGGAACTCAAGGAGGTAGTTTAAGATTTTTTGCTTCAAAGGGTTATTTTTGTATTGTTAGTCTGGACCCCTCCCTGCGTCTCCTATTGTTAGGCTGCAGGGGCTTACATTATGGACTGCAGAGTTCTCTACCTGGTCTGTTTCCTGAAACCGGTTGCAGATTATATTTTTTCTGCTGAACTCCCGATTCCTTGGCTCAGGCCTGGTGAACACAGGGACATAGGAATTTTCAGGCCAAATCAGAGCAGGGGTCCAACTACCCCCATCTCCTGGCTCCAAGAGTAACCAGCACCAGCTGCTTCAGAGTTAGGAAAAAGAAGCCCCAAAATGGACAATTATAGAATAAACTGCCCAGGGCCAGTTCTGCCTAATCTCAGGCAGATGGTTTATGCCCTGAAGCAGGAAGCTTCGTATTCCTTATTAAACTGTATCAAACCTGGGGTGGCTCAGATTCCCCATAAAAATTCGCCCTCCTCCTTTGACTCCTACTAAGCTTCTGGCCTCAATATCTTGTGGCACCGAGTTCCACAAGTTACTTGTGACATTTGGAACAGGAAAATCCACCCAAAGGAGACCAATACAGAGGACAGACACTGATGGAGAGGCCCCAACCCGCCCAAATCCTTGTCTAGCATGTTACAGCCAGTGGGGGGGATGCAGCAGGGGGAGGGCATGGACCTTGGTGACATAAATGGTTGGACTGCTGCTGAGCGATTGGGGGATAATGAGTAACTCCAACAGAGAGGATTCTTGTTTCACTCAGACATCCCTCCCCGTGCCCAGAACATACCCCCATGCCATCTCCCTTCCCGCTAAGACAAGAGGAGCCCTGCCCACTCACCTCAAGCGCACACATCCCGAAGGAGTAGATGTCCACAGCAGTGGTGACATTGGTGACTTCTGTAACACAGGAACAAGGCTCCACAGTCAGTCCCCAACAGGACAGGCCCAGCACCTTAGAGCACTAGGAGCTGCCACACCAGGCAGTGAAATCCTGCAGACCCCTCCCCTCCACTGCTATTCCAGGGACAAGGGCTCCCAGTGGCTGCAGATCAAGGCCACGCAGCCCCAAGGGGAGTAGCATTAGCTCCCCTTAGCTGCAGCCTCTCATGGGATATGCAGGTAATAGCCACCCACAGACCGGCTACTAGCAAGACACAGGCCAGCCATACCACACCCAAGGCCTGCGGGCACTGTGCTGCTGTACTGTACCTCCGTACTCTGGGGCGAAGAAGTGCAGGTTCTTCTGCTCCTCACGACACGTCTTCACATGGTTGTTGATGGTGTCTGGTGCCACTGGAAGAGAGTCACAGACGCTTACAATGCAGTAATCCTTGCCAGCTGGGCCCCAGGCTGCTCAGGGGGACGGCACAGCTGTGCATACTGACCCCAGGCACCAGCTCCCTCATCTCACACGGAGGTGGGAGCTCCTTCCCCATGCACGGGAGAGCAGAGGGGCACTGGAATGTTTCTCTACCCTGTTCCCTTGACTGCACACTCACTGAGGAGACCTGGTCTTGGGCTCAAACAGCAACTGTGGAGTCCCTGGTTCCTGCAGAGGAAGCAGCAGCTAAGCAAGGCCTCTCAAGTTTACAACCAAGCCTGAAGGCTCCCAGCTCAGATCCACAGCATTCAGCCACTTGAAGCTTGGCTACAGAGGCACTGAGTTTCAGACAGATTGACAGCTCTGCAACGAGGCTACTTGTTCCATGGCCAACAAGTTGTTGCTGGTACAGATTCTGCTCTGCTCAGAGGGGTCTCTCAGTAGGGCAGAGCCAAGCACAAAGACCACCAGTACAGAGAACAGATACCCTGATGGAGAAGGCCCAGCCAGCCCAGTGCCTCTGTGGGTCTACCTATGGATGCCTGCAGGAGGCCTCTGCCAGGAGCACTCGGCCTACCGGCAGCTGCAACATGGCACCAAAGCCAGCAGTGAGGGCAAGCAGAGCAGCATGAGCACGTGGGACTTCCGAGGGGAGGGGATAAGCTCCTGAGACAACTCGCTCCATTAGGGGATTATGGACAAGTTTCCAAGAAGGAACAGCAGTCTAAACATTAGCCCCGCAAGCTGTGGGGAGGAAAAATCAAGGTAAATAGAGAACACAAGGGTTCCCTCCTTTCTAGCACTCACCCCTCCCTGGAGCACAGCCACTCCTGCACCAAAGTCCTCCCAACACTACCTCATCTCCTTGTGACAGGGCATCCACACCCTCCCACCCACAATCCTACAAAGTAGCAACACTTAACTCGGAACGTTCTCCCACTAGTTACTCCTGGGAGAATTCTGCGTCACTGTGCATGCGCAGAATTCATGTCCCCTGCAGATTTGTTTTTTCTCTCGGCAGAAAATACACTCTGCCAGAGAGGCTCTGCAGTTATGCCTTTCAGCCACCAGGTGCTGCTGTGGTGCCAGAACAGAGGACAGCCAGCTCACCAGCCATAGCAGTCAGCCGCCAATAGGGAGGGGTCAGAGTCTGCGTTCCTCACAGCACCATGCCCACGAGGCCAGGTGAGGAGGCATGAGATATGGGGGGAGACACAGAGAACAGGGCACACGGAGCTGCTGGGAGGGTCAAAGACTGGGGTTCAAAAGGGCTAGTGGGGGGAATGGACTGGGGTGGGGGCTGAATGGGAGTGGGGGTGCAGGGCAACATGGGGACAGGGGCAGATGTGCCTGACTGAATGGGAGAGGCTAGGGATCAGCCAAGTCTGCATGGGGAAGGCTCCCCAAAAAACCCTGTTCCATTCTTCTTCCACCCACACCCAACAACCCTCCAGGTTTGCTCCCAGGCTCCCATCTAGCAATTACTTCCCTCTCCCCAAACATTTGCCCTGTTTTTGAGGGGTGTGCGTAATACATTTCTGTATTGTAGTTTAACTGAGTTACTCAAAGGTCTGTATTAATATGCCTAGTAAGGAATCTATTTGCCAAAAAATGTCCAGAATCTTTTTTGTCGTCAACTGTTACAAATATACTTGCTGACAGGTATTTTGAAATAGGTGTGACTATTATTTTGATAAATAAAATACGCAGAATTTTAAAATATTTCTGTTTGAATGGGAGACTCCACACAGTGCTTGTTTCAAAAAGGTAGAGATTGTTCTATTCCAAAAGGAGGAACAACAGGAAGAAACTAAAAGGAATTTCACACTGAGTGAGCTCAGACTAGTCAACAGCCTCAAGAAAGCCCTGTCACTTGGGCTGCAGAAAAGCCTTGGAGAACAGACTGTAGATACAATCCTGCCCCAGGCTCCCAGGGGCCAGGACCTAACAGGGTGTTTTCATCTCTTATATCCGTGTTTCTATGAATGAACAGAGTGCTCTGCAACAAGAGAACAGAACTAGGAGAAGAAGGATGTCATCACTGGAGACAACTCAATGCGCAGCTGCAGTCAAGAAAAACAAAAACAATATTAGGATGCATAAGGAATGGCATAGAGAATATTAAAATATTCTGCCTTCATGTAATCAAGGATGCAGCCTCATCTGTATACTACATGCAGGATTGGTCATGCAAGGGCACTGCAAAATTAGAGGGGGTTCAGAGAAGGATGACGAGAATGATCAAGGGCTTGGGAAAACTGCTCTGGAGAGAGTTTAAGAGATAAATGCAAGAGAACATGACAGAAGTCTAAAATAATGAACCGTCTAAAGAAGGGAGGTTAGGAGAATCTGTTCTCCCTGGTTCATAACACAAAAACACAGGGACATTCAATGAGATTAATATAGGTGGGATTTTCAAAACCGATAAAGTACTTTTTCACACAAAGAGTAATTAGCTTGTGAAACTCTCTGCTGCAGGAAGTCCTTGAGGCCAAGAAGCTACCAAGATTTAAAGAGGGACTGGACATTTACCTGGGTCACAAGAATATCCAGTGTCTTCATAATTAACAATAGTTCTGGAAGGAAGATTAAACCACCTGCTTTGCAGGTTAAACTAATCTGTAACTACCAGGGATTAGGAGGCTTCTTATATCTTTCTTTGGAGCACCTGGCTCCGGCCACTGGATGATATGGATTATGGACCTGAGCCATACTGGCAGCTCCTGGGCTCCCTAAATCTCCCAAGGGGAAAAGCAAAGCAGCTTACCAATGACGGGACATGTGACCCTCTCCTGTGCAGCAATATGCCCAAGGGGATGCACAGAGGAGCAGGAGCAGACCCCAGTGCTCCTGCCAGAACAGAGACTCCGAAGCAGAATGAAGGACTGAAACAACAGGGACCTCTCTAGTAACACTCCAGCTGCTCCCATTCCTGCTATAAACAGCTTCCTCCCTCACACAGTACTACAGGGAAACTTACCAACACTAGGAACAGGAGGCAAACAGTGCAAGATACTAGCAACACAGACAGTACACCAACACCAAACAGGCACCAGCATCACAGCAAAGGATATACCTTGTTCCAAGTAGCGCCCCTGCAGCTTTCACAGATGTCTGTTTCACAAGGGCAGGCTAAGGCACCGCACAGAAGTAGTCAAATGGGCCCCCTACTATCCAAGTCTCTGCCTGAACAGAGACCATGACTGCAAAGAACAAACCACATGAGGCACCTTCCACAACAGGCAGAGTGTGTGGTCAGATGTTGGGCTGTGTGTATGTGTTCTCCACGTGCTGTCCCAGCTCTGCACAGACAGCTGGCACAGCAGACCTCAAGCGAACCACCCAATGACCACAAGATCCATTAAGGAGCAAAGGCACCCGCCCCGATTTATTGTCGAAGTGCAGTAATAGCACCTGGCAGACTGAGGAGATTAAGACATGTAAGCCCATGACAATGGACACAGCTCAGTGAATGGCTGGTTTTTCCATTCCCCTCTAGGCTGGCCAGAGACACTCCCTTTGAGGTTCCATTTTATACATCCATAGAAACAAGTTACGTACTGCCCCTTTGACATAGTTAGTTGACACCCTTTGATGTAGCCAGTTACCACCCATCACCTTGTACATGTCTATCCATCACACGGTCATCCTGACTATCTTTAGGATGGGTCAGCGTGTTCCTGTTATCTTCAGGGAATGTGTTGATATCAAGGTGTTCTGGTATGACCCTTCTGGAATATGTTTGCGTGCGTGCTCTGTGTCCAGCACTTCTTAGGAAGGTGCATTTCTGCAATATCAGCCCTTTGTTTGCCAGATTGTGAGCAGGCCCTGCATAACTCACAACCTGACTCTGCTTTATATCAGCAAAGTTTTGACCACTACTTTAGCCCAGGCCTCATACCAGGCCTCTGCTACAAGGCCGTAAGTCTCAGGCCCTCCTTCTACTACAGTGGAGAGCCTGCAGAGCAGAGATATGTACCCCCATGGAGTGGGGGAAGAACAAAGACAACACCCTTGTGCTTCAGCCTCCCCTCCCTCCTTTATCCAACTCAGTTCTAAACAGAGGTGTAACCTCATAGGAGCCATGAGCAGAGGGGACAGTACCCGGCAGGGACCACTTCCAATGACAGGCCTACAAACTTGGGCCAAACTAATTCACAGGCTCTTTTAAAAGAGCGGTTGGGTTTTGTGTAAATACAATGCAACTACTTTTGCTTCGCAGCCCAACATCATTAGCTAAACCTCAGTGTTCACTGATGATTCACTAATAGGAAGGGGGATCAGCATGGCAGCCATGGGAGAACCTCACCTGAGGACTTCGTTAGCACAGTTGGTAAAGAAGAGCTCGCTGCAGCAGGAGTGGCTTGCGCTCCCAGGTAAGGGAAAGACAAAGCGAAGGCTGTCACCAAGCGAAGCAGAAGCGACGTCGTCTCCCACCCTCAGCCCATAGCTGTTGTATACCCACTTGACCTAAAGATACCGTTGGGACTGAGCCAGGACAGAAATCCCTAGGAGTACTGCCACACCACAGAATATGCTCAGAGAAGTCAGATGCATTTGCTTTGCTGCTCTTAGGAAACATCAGACATGCCTATAAACTGTCAGAAAGATAACGTTCTCACAGGAAAAGCTGTCCAGAGCAGTCAAAGGGATAGCAAATTAAAGACCACATGAGGCTAGCACACCCTTGTACCAAGCATGCGGCAGTTCACACTATGAGGAAACCCTGGACTTAGTAGAGTGCCAATCGCAAGGCATGTCCTGAGTGCACGGACCCTGCAGCAACACAGAGAGCAACTGTGGAGAGCAGCAGCTGACCGAAGTCAGGCTGGTTCCCCTCCTGAGGATGTGTTCACACAAGCAGCATGGACAAGCCCCCACGGTTAAGGGTCTCATCCACAGATCTACGGATTGATAGTAGATTCCTCCTGTTCACCAGAACCCCAGTGAGGCGAGAGCTAGATGAGTGAATCATCAACACTGCCCTGCCGAGCCAGTCATGAGGTACAGGAGACCTGGAGAAGTGATGGAGATGAAAAAGCTCATGGCCAAATCAGGACGGCAACCGCTGCAGAGTGGTGGCGATTCAGCACATGCCAGTTGGTCATGAATCAGCACCAAAACAATGCCCAGAGAGGGCTAGGGGCACTGTGCTACTGAAGGGACCATATTTCTAATATGGTCTAAAAGCAAGGACCTCCCCATGTGGGGCCAAAGACCTGGGGTTTGCCAAGCTAGGGTTTCCATTTGGGTCCTTACACAGTACCTGTAAGCATAGTAACTGGATAGCTATGTGGCCCTCTAGACAGCAGTGGCGAGAGGGCTTGGTCACTGGGAGGAGCCAGTCCTGACTGGAATCCCGACTCCCATGACCTGCCCGGGAGTTTCTCATTCCTCATTGTTGATGTCTATTGGAACAAAAAGAAACCTAACAACGGCACTGGTCCATTACTAGAATGAGATGTAGACATGTACAATCAATTTGTTCAGTAAAAACAGATGTCATCTCATATCATGATGAAATACTTCCCATTCCAATAGTAATTCCCCGATGACTAGAAACAGCCACTACTAAAGTTAGACACCTTTCAATTAATGGTGGTTTTCAATCATTCTGAGAACAGGAGAGAAGTTCCAAGGACTGGAAGAAAGCTCATCTTGTGCCAATGTTTAAAGCGGGCAGACGGGATGACCTGGGTAACTATAGCCCTGTCCGTCTGACACTGATCCTGGCCAAAATAATGGAACAGCTGATATGGGACTCAAGTAAGAATTAACAAGGATAATCTAATTAATTAATTCCTATCAATATAAGTTTAAGGAAAACAGATCTTTCAAACTAATCTGATAGCTTTATGACAAATTTATAAGTTTGACTGATAAAATTACTACTGTTGCGGTAACAGACCTCTGCAGACATTTGACTTGGTACTCCATGACTTTTTGATTAAAAACTAGAATACAACTTCAACATGAGCTACACAGACTACACAGTCTTGCACAGCTACAGACTAGGGACCGAATGGCTAGGCAGCAGTTCTGCAGAAAAGGACCTAGGGGTGACAGTGGACGAGAAGCTGGATATGAGTCAGCAGTGTGCCCTTGTTGCCAAGAAGGCCAATGGCATTTTGGGATGTATAAGTAGGGGCATAGCGAGCACATCGAGGGACGTGATCATTCCCCTCTATTCGACATTGGTGAGGCCTCATCTGGAGTACTGTGTCCAGTTTTGGGCCCCACACTTCAAGAAGGATGTGGATAAATTGGAGAGAGTCCAGCGAAGGGCAACAAAAATGATTAGGGGAATGGAACACATGAGTTATGAGGAGAGGCTGAGGGAGCTGGGATTGTTTAGCCTGCAGAAGAGAAGAATGAGGGGGGATTTGATAGCTGCTTTCAACTACCTGAAAGGGGGTTCCAAAGAGGATGGCTCTAGACTGTTCTCAATGGTAGCAGATGACAGAACGAGGAGTAATGGTCTCAAGTTGCAGTGGGGGAGGTTTAGATTGGATATTAGGAAAAACTTTTTCACTAAGAGGGTGGTGAAACACTGGAATGCGTTACCTAGGGAGGTGGTAGAATCTCCTTCCTTAGAGGTTTTTAAGGTCAGGCTTGACAAAGCCCTGGCTGGGATGATTTAACTGGGAATTGGTCCTGCTTTGAGCAGGGGGTTGGACTAGATGACCTTCTGGGGTCCCTTCCAACCCTGATATTCTATGATTCTATGAGACGAAAAAATGATTAAAAATTGGCTGATAGACTTCAACATGTAATTGAAAATGGGGAATCCTCCAATAGGTGCATTTCTAGTGGGGTCCCACAAGGACTGGCTCTTGACCTAGGGTATTTAACATTTTTGTTAATAAACTGGATGAAAACAATCACTGATAAAGTTTGCAGGTGACAAAAGCTGAGGGAGTGGTAAATAATGAGGAAGTTAGGTCACTGATACACAGCAATCTGGATCACTTGGTAAACTGGATGCAAACCAACTATGTGTGTTTTAATAGGACGTCATGCACCCAGGAACAAAGGATCCAGGCCATACTTACAGGATGGGGGACTCTATCCTGGGAAGCAGTGACTCAAAGAGATTTGAGGGTCATAGTGGATAATCAGCTGAATGTGAGGTTCCAGGGCAAAACCTGGATGCTTAAGTAGGAGTCAGGTCATTATATTACCTCTATTTGGCAATGGGGCAATTATTACTGGAATACTGGGAACAATGCCTACAGTTTCAGAAGGATGCTGATAACTAGATAGGATTAAGCAAAGAGCCATGTGTGACCAAAAGCACCCCTGTATTCATACCCTATATACACTACACTGTAATCATCTTTATACAAAATATGCCTTGAAATTAGGGATGTAAAAGGTTAACCAATAAGCACAGTCTTACAGGTTAACCACCTTAACCATTAACCCCAAGCAGCACCGCCCGGCCGGAGCAGGCCCAGCCCTCGGTACGCTGGCCAGATGGGCCCCAGCCGCTTAAATGGTTAACCATTTAAACAACATTTTTAATCGTTTCAACAGTTAACTTTTTAAACAATATTTACATCCCTACTTGAAATATTTGAAAACTAATAACTCACTTGTTGATAACAGCATGGTGAAATATATGAAGCAACATTACATACAAAGTTATGAAATCCCCCTGTAAGATGGTCTTAGCATATGTCCAAAATCTCACAGGCCTGCCCAGGCAGAAATACATTTCTTTCTTCAGGGTGTCTTTACCTCAGTTTACATATAGGTAATGAACAGGATCCTTGAGACTGAAGGGAGACGAGATGGCAGGAGACAAAGCAAATTTGCATTTCAGCAAACATAGGTAAGAAGAGCATGGACCCTTCTTCAACAGACTCCATGTCATCATCTCTACTGTTTGAATAAACTTTGCTTTGAGGGGTACTTTCAGAAGAATCCACTTCAAAAGGTTCACTGGACTATAAAGGAAAGGGGCAGAAAACCCCAAGCTCTTTCTCTCTTTCACAAACAAAGGAACCAGCCCTTTGGGGTTTTTTGTTTTTGTTTTTTGGGGTTTTTTGGGGGGGTGGGGCGGGGGGTGTGGGAGAGAAAGGGATCCGAACCTGAAAATTTGGTCAGCCCTGTTGCTGGGAAAATATGGTAAGGATTTTACCTTGAACCATGTCTAGCTTGTTAAAATGCTTTCTAGTAGCTAAAACATAGTTATTTCTCTTGTAACCATTTCTGACTTTAATCCCTTATACTTGTACTCACTTAAAATCTAGCTCTTTGTAGTTAAACCTGTTTTATTTTTAACCTAAACTAATCCAGTGCTGTGTTTAAACTGAACTGTTTGGTAAATCCAGTTAAAGCAACAAACTGTTGAATACTGACCCCTTTTCAGGGGCAATGGACCTTTAACATCTGAACTGCCAGAAGAGGCACGAAGAGCAAGTGATAGAGAGAAGGAGGGAAGGGTTGGGGTGGAGACAAGCCGCATACCTTTGCCATGCTGAGCTCAGGCTGGCAGCAGAGTAAGAAGGAGGAGTGATTGTTTTTATTTACAGCCCACACAGCATTGCAGAAACATCCCAAACATTCAAGGATGGTCCCTACTATGAGGACTGACACTTCCTATAAGAAACATCTAGACTTGATACTGGAGCGATAACCAGGGATTCGTTTGCTGGGTTAACCAAACTCATCTGCTTTGTAAAGCTCTCTTTACATAATCCAGTGGCTGGAAGTTGAAGATAGACAAGTTCACATTGGAAATAAGATGTAAATTTTTAACAGTGAGGATAATTAACCATTGGAACAATTTGCCAAGGATCATGGGGAGAGGCAGCTCTTGATTTAGTCCTAAGAAGAGCACAAGTTCTGGCCTAAGAGCTGAGCATAGCTGAACTGGTCAGTAAATATAATTACATTATGGTAGCTATTAACATCTGTGTAGGGGGGGAAATGCCAAAAGAAACACACCACAGTAGCATTTAAACAAGAAAAACAGGAACCACACAACTGAGGAAACTAGTTAAACTTAAGTTAAAATGAACAGTCACAAGGGTGAAATGCCTGCAAACTGCATGGAAGCTACCGGCTCGATATCTAGTTGGCAGCCGGTATCGAGCGGAGTGCCCAAGGAGTCGGTCCTGGGGCATGTTTTGTTCAACATTTATTAATGATCTTGGTGATGGGATTAACTGCACCCTCAGCAAGTTCGCAGATAACACTAAGCTGCGGGGAGAGGTAGATATGCTGGCAGGTAGGGATAGGGTCCAGAGTGACCTAGACAAATTGGAGGATTGAGCCAAAAGAAATCTGATGAGGTTCAACAAGGACAAGTGCAGAGACCTGCACTTAAGACAGAAGAATCCCATGCACTGCTACAGGCTGGGAACCGACTGGTTAAGTAGCAGTTCTGCAGAAAAGGACCTGGGGATTACAGTGGACAAGAAGCTGGATATGAGTCAGCAGTGTGCCCTTGTTGCCAAGAAGGATAATGGCATATTGGGCTTGTCATAAAATAAAGGGAAAGGTAACCACCTTTCTGTATACAGAGGCAGAACCCTTTCACCTGTAAAGGGTTAAGAAGCTACGGTAACCTCACTGGCACCTGACCAAAATGACCAATGAGGAGACAAGACACTTTCAAATCGGGAACGGGGGGAAAAACAAAGGGTCTGGCTGTCTGTGTGATGCTTTTGCTGGGAACAGATCAGGAATGCAGACTCAGAACTTCTGTAAAGTTAGTAAGTAATCTAGCTAGAAATGCGTTAGATTTCCTTTTGTTTAATGGCTGGTAAAATACGCTGTGCTGGATGGAATGTATATTCCTGTTTGTGTGTCTTTTTGTAACTTAAGGTTTTGCCTAGAGAGATTCTCTATGTTTTGAATCTGATTACCCTGTAAGGTATTTACCATCCTGATTTTACAAAGGTGATTCTTTTACCTTTTCTTTAATTAAAATTCTTCTTCTAATTGATTTTCTGATTGATTTTTCATTGTTCTTAAGATCCAAAGGTTTGGGTCTGTGTTAACCTGTACAGATTGGTGAGGATTTTTATCAAGCCTTCCCCAGAAAAGGGGGTGTAGGGCTTGGGGGGATATTTGGAGGGGAAGTTGTCTCCAAGTGGTCTCTTTCCCTGTTCTTTGTTGAACACGCTTGGTGGTGGCAGCATAGAGTTCAAGGCAAAGTTTGTACCTTGGGGAAGTTTTTAACCTAAGCTGGTAAGAATAAGCTTAGGGGGTCTTTCATGCAGGTCCCCACATCTGTACCCTAGAGTTCAGAGTGGGGAAGGAACCTTGACAGTGCTGTATTAGTAGGAGCATTGCCAGCAGATCGAGGAAAGTAATTATTCCCCTCTATTCAGCACTGGTAAGGCCTCATCTGGAGTACTGCATCCAGTTTTCGTCCCCCCACTACAGAAGGGATGTGGATAAATTGGAGAGAGTTCAGCAGAGGGCAACAAAAATGATTAGGGGACTGGAACACATGACTTATGAGGAGAGGCTGAGGGAACTGGGCTTATTTAGTCTGCAGAAGAGAAGAGTGAGGGGGAATTTGATAGCTGCCTTCAACTACCTGAAAGGGGGTTCCAAAGAGGATGGAGCTCGACTGTTCTCAGTGGTGGCAGATGACAGAACAAGCAGCAATGGTCTCAAGTTGCAGTGGGGGAGGTTTAGGTTGGATATTAGGAAAAGCTTTTTCACTCGGAGGGTGGTGAAGCACTGGAATGGGTACCCTGGGGAGGTGGTGGAATCTCCATCCTTAAGAGGTTTTTAAGGCCCGGCTTGACAAATCCCTGGCTGGGATGATTTAGTTGGTGTTGATCCTGCTTTGAGCAGGGGATTGGACTAGATGAGCTCCTGAGGTCTCTTCCAACCCTAATATTCTATTATTCTATTTAAAAACCAACATGAAGCTCAAACTAAATGTATGCCTCAAAACCAAATTACCATGGCTAAACAGCAGAGAAGAAGAGGCAGAGGCAAAAAGACATTCTTTAAAAACTCGAAGTCAAATCCTAGCAAGGAAGATAAAAAGGAGCATAAACTCTGGCAAGTCAAGAGTAAAAGTATAATAAAGCAGAGCAAGAAAGGATTTGAAGAACAATTACCTGAAGAAAGAACAGGAGTACTTGTGGCAGCTTAGAGACTAAAATTTTAAGAGTATAACCTTTCGTGGGTAAAAACCCCATTTCTTCAGATGCATGGAGTGAAAATTACAGATGCAGACATAAATATACTGGCACATGAAGAGAAGGGAGTTACTTCATAAGTGGAAAACCAGTGTTACCTAAAGAGAAAAACTAAGAGCACTTTTTTTGTAATTTTATCAGAAGCAGGAAGCCTGCCAAAGTAGTCAGTGGGATTACCAGCCAATCAAGGTGCTAAAGTAGCACTCAAGGAAGACATGGCCACTGTAGAGAAGCTACATGAATTCTTTGCATCGGACTTCACTGCAGAAAATGTCGGGGAGATGCCCACACTCAAGCCATTCTTTTTAGATGAAAAAAATGGAGGAACTCCCCCAGGTTGAGGTGTCAAGAGGTTGTTTTGGAACAAACTGATAAACAGTAATAAGTCACCAGGACCAGATGCAATTCACCCAAGAATTCTGAGGGAACTCAAAAATGAAATTGCAGAACTACTAACTGTGGTATCTGACCTATCGCTCAAATCAGCTTCTGTAGCAGATTACTGATGGATGGCTAATGTAACACCAATTTTTAAAAAGGACTCCAGAGGCGATCCTGGCAGTTAGAGGCCAGTAAGCCTTAACTTCAGCATCACGCAAATTAGTTGAAATGATAGTAAAGAACAGAATTATTTGACATGTAGATGTACACAATATGTTGGGGAAGCGTTAACATGACTTTTGTAAAGGGAAATCATGCCTCACCAATCTATTAGAATTCTCTGAGGGAGTCAACAAGCATGTAAACAAGGGTGATCCAGTGGATAGTGTAACTTGGACTTTCAGAAAGCCTTTGACAAGGTCCCTCACCAAAGACCCTTAAGCAAAGTAAGCAGACAGGGGATAAGAGGGAAGGTCCTCTCATGGATCAGTATCTAGTCAAAATATAGGAAACAAAGGGTAGGAACGAAGAGACAATTTTCACAGTGGAGAAAAAAGTAAATAGTGGGGTTCCCCAATGATCTATATTGGGACCAGTTCCGTTCAACATATTCACAAATGACCTGGAAAAGAAAGTGAATAGTGAGTTGGCAAGATTTTCAGAGAATACAAAATTACTCAAATTAGGTAAGCCCAAACCCGACTGCGAAGAGTCACAAAGGAAACTCACTGAACTGGATGACTAGGCAACAGAGTAGTAGATGAAATTCAATGTTGATAAATACGAAGAAATGCATTTTGGAAAAGATAATCCCAACTATACATACAAAATGATGGGGTATAAATTAGTAGTTACCACTCAAGGAAGTATTCTTGGAAGCACCCGGATAATTCTCTGAAAACTGTTCAATGTGCAGCAGCAGCAGTCAGAAAAGCTAACAATGTTAGGAACCATTAGGAAAGGGATAGATAAGACAACAGAAAATATCATAATGCCACTACAAAAATCTATGGTATGCCTACACGTTGAATACTGTGTTCACTTTTGGTTACCTTATTTCAAAAAAAGATATATTAGAATTTGACATAGTACAGAGAAAGGCTACAAAAACGATTAGGGGTATGGAAGTGTGTCCACATAAGGAAAGATTAAAAAAAGAAACTGCTCAGCTTGGAAAAGATGACTAAGAGGGGATATGAAGAGGTCTAATAAAATCATGAGTGGTGTGGAGAAAGTGAATAAGTGTTATTTACCCCTTCACCTAACATACAAATTAGGGGTCATCTGATGAAATTAACAGGCAGCAGGTTTAAAACAAACAAAGTTCTTCGCAATGCAGTCAACCTGTGGAACTCATTCCTATAGGATATGGTGAAGATCAAAAGTATAACTGGGTTCAAAAAAGAACTAGTAAGTTCCTGGAGGATAGGTCCATCAACAGCTATTAGCCAAGATGGCCAGAGACCCAACCACATGCTCTGGTGTCTGTGAACCTCCAACTGCCAGAAGCCAGGAAAGGATGACAGGGGACGATCACTAGAAATTGCCCTCTTATTTATTCCCTCTGAAGCACCTCACACTGGCCACTGTCAGAAGATGGGATACTGGGCTAGATGGACCATTTGTCTGGCCCAGTATGACCATTCTTATGTTCTTAAGCTGTCTCTCACACTTGCATACATCTGCCAAAGCATGGACATTAATCCAGCTGCATCAAGGTTCATGAATGGAGTGAGCTGTGAAAAGAGGGCATCGGAGACTTGGAGAACATGACTTCATGTTGTATCAACCAGGCAAGGTACTAACAAGCTTCAAAAGGGCTTTATTTTCAAAGTGGAAACCTCTTTACCAGCTGCTGCTGCACCCTCTGTAGCTTTCTCCCAGCCTCTCAACTCCTCCCAACAGCCAGTGCTCCCAATTCTAATAATTACAAGCAACATCTAAACACCACACTTCAGAGCCACTGTGACAAAGTGAAGTTTACAGCCATTAAGTGTGGAATCAAAGCTGGAGAGGAAACATCTCAAAGGTGCAAACTGAGCACCTGCCGCATTTTGAGAACCCAAACATTTTACATCCAAATGCTGTCACATGGGAGATCTACCTTAAGGGGTGCAGACCAACAGTGCTGAGATGATCTTTTCAGTTTGCAATAAACTGAAGACAGTTAACCAGCAAAAGCTCATGCACAGAAATCAACTCATTCTGTTCAAGGTATCAAGCCAGAGGGTGAAGATTGTGCAGAAGACCCATCCAGTTAAGTGTTACAATCCCCAAAATAGTGCAAAATGCAGTTACAGGCAGCGAGCTGGATTAATTATCAGACAACCATGAATCTGAAAGAATACATTTTCAGCGTGCAACACCAGAGTAACGTAATGCTTGAAAAACAAAGGGTCCGGACTTTGGGAACAAAACCACTGCTCTTTCTAGTTTCATTCATAACTAACATGGCAACAAGTGGACCAACTGCAGCAGCTACATGCCCCTGCACAAGATCATATAAAAAGAAAAGCACTTCACTCAAATGTCATGGCCTGACCCATTCGAAGGGCACTCTCCCACTGAACAAGGACAAAAGAAATTGACGGGCAATGCCCAAACATGGCCATTACACTGGATCACTTTACACTTTAGGTACTGTGCAGCATTGCCCAAGAAATCACATCTCTTTCGCTTCAGCCAGGCTAAGTTGCACCTTCAATTCTGATAAATCATTGCCTTACCCACTCACAGGGCTATCATACCTCATCAGGTTATTATTCAGAATGTTCACAATTGCCAGAAGGCACTGTGATTTCAAACCCCAATTCCTGTGAAGTGGTAATTATAACATATCAATAAAATAGTGACCTTGAGTAAGAGAGAACATGGCCTTAAATGTTGAACAAGGAGATGTGCACCTCTTTGGAACAACAGCTAGAATTCAGACATTCAGTTCAGTCCAGGTACTTCAGAGGGCAAATCAAGCAGAGTTTCTCAATCAAGATAAAACTTCAGATTCAAGCTTCAACAGTAAACCGGGAGGATAATACACTGAAACAGTTAAAATTAAGTGTTTTTAAATCTGCAGGACTAGGGTAATTGGCTGAGGAGCTCTCTGAACCATTAATATTGATGTTTTACAAATGTTAGAACACCAGAGACATTCCAGAGGACTGGAAAAGTGCTGCCAGGGTTTACAACGGGTAAACCTTTACGAGCCACGTATCTACAGACCAGTTAGCCTGACGTCTGTCCTGGGAAAACCACAGAAAGGCTGATATAGACACCATCCATAAAGAATGCAAGCATGTCATCACAGCAACAGACTACTTGTCAAACTAGGAAAGAAGGCAGAACAAGATCCAACAGCTCAAACCTGAAGCTAAAGAAATCCAGACTAGAAATATGGGTCACTTAAAAAAAAAAATATGAAAAACAGTGAGCGTAACCAACCACTGGAACAACTTACCTAAGGACATAGTGGATTCTCCCTCACTTGGAATCTTTAAATCAAGGCTGGAGATCCTTTTAAAGATCTGTTACAACTCAAACAGAACTCACAGCTTGATGCAGGAACTACTGGGTGAGGCATTCTAGCTGGTGTGATGCGGGGGGTCAGACTGGATTTTCATAATGATCCCTTTTGACTTCTACTGATACTCTCTCAAATTGGGCAACTCGCTGCACCACTTTAAGATCCCAGAGAGCATAGCATAAAGTTAATGTTGAGTAATGAACATTCTGACGGATAAGATGAAACCATCAAAGCTAGCTTTGAACATGACATAACTAAAAGCTCCTTTTCACACAGAACTTGCTGACAACCTCCTTTGGACATGGCACTATTCCAGTTCAAACAGACTAGTAATCTCATTATAGCCCAGTTACTCCTACCTCAGGGCTTATCTGGGCCTCATCACTGTAATGCCGATGCCATGCCAGTATTTAAAGATATACATCATGGTCTTTCTTCCCAGCCTGCTGGAGAACTTGCTTGCCATGCTCATCTGGGATACTTGAGCTGACAGCACAATTGTCAACTCCCAATAGCTGTTGGGGTGCATAATTCTCAGAGAAGGGACTCTGATTATGGAAGAGCATGCTGCCAGATGGGCCTGTTTAAGCTGGCATTTCCCTAAACAAGGAGTTTTCAACCTTTTTTCATTTGTGGACCCTAAACATTTTTAATGGAGGTGTGGACCCCTTTGGAAATCTTAGGCATAGTCTGCAGACCCCCGGGGTCCATGGACCACAGGCTGAAAACCACTGCCCTAAACACTTGGCTGTAAAACACACCCAACGCAGCATGACTCAGCCACCAGCCTCTACCACTGTAAGAAACTGGCTGAAAAAGAGAACTGCTACCTTCTGGAGGTGACTGAGGTATCACGGATATTATGGAGTACTCTAACACCACACAACTTTTATTCATGCAGTATCCCATTCACCATCAAGTACTCTATCCAGAAACCAAAAGGACAAGTCACCAGCCAAATCTGAGTGGTGGGGTCAGAGCTCCGGATGGACTTATTTAATGAAGTACACAGCTGGAAAGACCCAGCCTCATCACCTGTTGACAAACACATCCCTCACATGACAGTCAATGCAATGCCTAAACCTTTAACCACAATCAAGAAAGCTCACACTTTAAAAAAGACCAAAATCTGTCTTAGATGGAAGTGAAAGCAGCTATAAGCACATATATAACAAATGGAAGAAAGGGGAAGTTGACAATGAATATAAACCAGATGCTAGAAAGTATAGAAAATTGATAAAGGAAGCAAAAGAACAGAAGAACTCTATGGCTAGCAGAGTTCAGGACAATAAGGTTTTGTTCTGGTTCTTAATATACCAAAAACAAAAAACCCAAAAAACAAAAACCCAAAAGTATGCTAACACTGGTATTTGATCCAAACCATTACCAAATGGAAATGGTAGAATTGGCAACAAAAATGCAGAAAAGACTGAAGCGTTCAGTAAAGATTTGTTCTATATTTGGGAAAAAGTCAAACACTCATGTCATGATGAAACCTTCAATTCCAGTAGTAACTCAGACGACGTTAAGCAGCAACTACTAATGCTAGACATTTTAAAATGAGCAAGTCTGAATAACTTACCTCCAAAAATTTTTAAAGAGCTGTCTAGAAACCTCTCTGGACCATTAATATTGATTTTTAATAAGTCTTGGATAACAGGGAGAGTTCCAGAGGACTGGAAGAAAGCTATTCGACATTGGTGAGGCCTCATCTGGAGCACTGTGTCCAGTTTTGGGCCCCACACTTCAAGAAGGATGTGGATAAATTGGAGAGAGTCCAGCGAAGGGCAACAAAAATGATTAGGGGACTGGAACACATGAGTTATGAGGAGAGGCTGAGGGAGCTGGGATTGTTTAGCCTGCAGAAGAGAAGAATGAGGGGGGATTTGATAGCTGCTTTCAACTACCTGAAAGGGGGTTCCAAAGAGGATGGCTCTAGACTGTTCTCAATGGTAGCAGATGACAGAACGAGGAGTAATGGTCTCAAGTTGCAGTGGGGGAGGTTTAGATTGGATATTAGGAAAAACTTTTTCACTAAGAGGGTGGTGAAACACTGGAATGCGTTACCTAGGGAGATGGTAGAATCTCCTTCCTTAGAGGTTTTTAAGGTCAGGCTTGACAAAGCCCTGGCTGGGATGATTTAACTGGGAATTGGTCCTGCTTTGAGCAGGGGGTTGGACTAGATGACCTTCTGGGGTCCCTTCCAACCCTGATATTCTATGATTCTATGATAATGTGCCAATATTTAAAAAGGTAAATAGGACAGCCTGGATAACTACAGGCCAAGTCAGCCTAACACCGAACCAAAAATCAATCAGGCAAATAATGGAATGGCTGACACAGGACTCTTAATAAGGAATTAAAGGAAGATAATAGGACAATCAATATTGTATAGAAAATAGTCAAATTTATTTTTTTATATTACAAGTTTGGGTAACAAAGATAATAGTAAAAAGAAAAGGAGGACTTGTGGCACCTTAGAGACTAAAATTTATTTGAGCATAAGCTTTTGTGAGCTACAGCTCACTTCATCGGAAGTAATAGTGTTGATGTAATATACTTAGACTTCTGTAAGTCACTTAACTTGGTACTTGGGATGTAAAAGGTTAATCGGTAAGCATTAGTCTTACTGGTTAACCCGCCTTAATCGTTAACCACGACCCCAGCCGCACCACAGCTGGCCGCATCGACCCCAGCCCCATCGACCCCAGCTGCTCAATCGGTTAACCGTTTAAACAACATTTTAAACAGTATTTACATCCCTACTTAATACTACAAGTATTTTGATTGAGAAACTAGAATATAAATTTAATATGGCACATATTAAATGGATAAAAATCCTGTCAAACTGATGGGTCTGAAAATGTAATTGTAAAAGTGAAATCGTCATCAACCAAGTGTGCTTCCAGGGGATTTGTCCTTGGCATTATGGTATTTAACATTTTTATCAACATGGACGAAAACAAAACCATCACTGGTAAAGCTCGTAGATGACACAAAAATTAGAAGTGGTAAATAATGAAGAAGATAAGTCACTTATTCTGGATTGCTTGGAAAACTGGGTGCAAGCAAGCAGTGTGTGTTTTAAAAGACAAATGTAAATGTATCCATCTAGGAACAAAGAATGTACGCCATATTTACAGGATGGAGGACTTTATCCACGGAAGCAGTGACTCTGAGAAAGACCTGGGGGTTGTACTGGATTACCAGCTGAACATGAGCTCCCAGCCATGAGATTCAGTATCCACAAGGGTTAATGCGATCATTGGATGCATAAATAGGGGAATCTCAAGTAGGAGCAAAGAGGTTATTTTACCTGTGTATTTGGCCCTGGTGTGACCACTACTGGATTACTGGGTCCAGTTCTGCTTTGCACAATTCAAGAAATATGTTGATAAACTGGAGATAGTTCTGAGAAGAATGACTCAAGGATGAAAAAACAGGTCTTATAGTGACAGACAAGGAGCCCAACTTATTCATCTTAACAAGAGAGGGTTAAGGGGTGAGTTGATAATCTATAAGTATCTACATGGGGAACAAATATTAAACAACAGGCTCTTCGATTTAGCAGAGATAGGTAGAGCATGATTCCATGGTTGGCAGCCGAAGCTAGACCAGCCTCTCTCAAATGCGGCCACCATGGCCGTATGCAGCCACCAGGGGCTTTTCTTGCGGCCACAGTCTCCTGGGTGATGATGGGGGAGGGGAAGCAGTGGCCCCTCCCCCAGGGCCTGGTCCCTACCCCTTCCGGAGTCCCAAACAGTGGAGGAGCAGGCAACCAGGATGAGTTCTCCACCTTCCTATGGGTGGTGGGGCTCGGGCGTCAGCCCTAGGGAGGTGGGCAGAAGGCCCTAGCTGTGCGGCAGTGGGCTCCATCCCACAGCCACCGGGCTCTGGCCCTGGGCTTGCCCTCCCATGTTACCCCTGATCCCACTGCCTCCTCCAGTCCCCAGCAGGACCCCAGGCTCCAATCCCAGGCTCACCTCCCCACCACTAATTGCCCTGACCCATGCTGCCTCCTCCAGGCCTCCACAATTCCCTATCTATCTCCCCAGACAGGGCTTAATTTGCCCTCCAACTTGCAGGGGCCGAGTAAGTCTGCTGTGAAAAGTGATATTAACCAATATACAACTACCAATTTTCATAGTAGCAAGCTTACTAGCTAGCAAGTCTGGGGTAAAAAAGAAAAAAACTAAAAAAACATAACAGTATGTGTGTCTATTCTGTTTAGGTCCAGTAAGGAATAGAGACAACTGTATATTATTTTATTGTTGAGTCTTCAGTAAAACCTACATAAACAAATTACAATGATTTGGACATGTATATGTACATATTTATTTGTTTTTCCCTAGAGTTAATTAAGTATTTTAGGGAAAACTGTCAGAGCGGCCACCAGCAAAAGTTGGTGGTCGCACTCTGAGGCCACCAAAAAATTTGTTGTGAGATCTGCTGAGCTAGACAAATTCAGACCAGAAATAAGACAAGGGTTTTTTTGGGTTTTTTTTGTTTGTTTGTTTGTTTTGACAGCAAGGGTAATTAAACCACAAACAATTTACCAAAGGTTGTGGAAGATTCACCATCACTGACAACTTTTAAATCAAGATCGGATGCTTTTAGAAAAGTTCTCTGGCCTATGTTTTAAGCAGGTTAGATGAGATGATCACAATAGTCTCTTCTGGCCTTGAAATCTATAAATCAAATTGGTGTTTCTCTAGCTGGGTGCCACAGGGTTTGATTTCAGCTCTAGGCTACATGGTATCTTTTTCAATTACCTGGAATAAAACAAAATCATCACTGATGACATTTCAAGATGACACACAAGATAGGAGAGTGGTAAATAATCAAGAGGACAGGTCACAGATACAGAGCAATCTGGACTGCTTGGTAAGCTGCATGCAAGCAAACAATATGAATTTCAACAAGGACAAATGTAAAGTCACATCGAGGAACAAAGAATGTAGGCCATATATACAAGACAGTAGACTCTATTCTAGGAAGCAGTGAGTCTGAAAAAGTCTTGGGGACCATGGTAATTATCAGCTGAACATAAATTCCCAATGTGATGTTTGAATAGAAGGGCTAATGCAATCCTTGGATGCATAAACAGGGGAATCAAGTAGAAGTAGAGAGGATCTGTTACTGGTGCAACTGTTCCTGGAATACTATGTCCAATACTGGGGTCTGCAATTCAAGAAGGTTGATAAATTTAAGAGGGTTCAGAGAAGAGCCACAAGAACAATTGAAGAATTACAGAACATGTCTTACAGTAAGAGATTCCAGGAGCTCAATCTATTTAGCTCAGCAACGAGAAGATTAAAGGGTGACTATTACACTATACAAGTACATACATGGGGAACAGAAATATGATAGACGGCTCTCCAATCCAAGAGAAAAAAGTCTAACAAGACCCAAGGGCTGGAATCTGAAGCTAGACCAATTTAGACTGCAAATAAGACATATGTTTTCAACTGGGAGGATTAAAGCACTTTTGGAAGTGCTTACCAAAGGGCTGCGGTGGATTCTCTATCTTTTAAATAATGTTTTTTCTAAAAGATTTGCCCTAGTTCAAACAGGAATTAATTCAGGGCAAGCCTATAGCCTGTGCTATACAGGAGGTCAAACAGATGACCACAGGGATCCCTTCTGACTTTAAACCAGGGGTCTCAAACTCAAATGACCACGAGGGCCACATGAGGACTAGTATATTGGCCCGAGGGCTGCACCACTGACCACCCCCCCCACTGCCCTGGCCCTGCCCCGATTCCAACCCCTTCCCTGAAATCCCCACCCCAACTCCCCCCCCCGCCCCCAGGGGTTCAGGGTGCGACAGGGAGCTCAGGGCAGGGTGCTGGAGGTGGTTCAGGGCAGGGGGTTGGGGTGCAGGAGGGTTTCAGGAGGGCAGGTCCAGCCTGGCGCACACCGGGGTCAGGGCAGGCTCCCTGCCTGCCTGCCCTGCCCCCACGCCGCTCCAGGAAGCGGCCGGGACCTCGAGGGGCACAGGGGTCTGCATGTTGCCCTGGCCGCTCCTCCAGGTACCTTCCCCGAAGCTTCCATTGGCCGCGGTTCCCCGTTCCGGTGCGTGCCGGGCCGGAGCAGCTCTAGGTAAATGCTGGGGGAGCGGGGGTGCCATGGGGAGCTGGTGGGCCACAGAAAATAGCATGTTTGAGACCCCTGCTTTAAATCATGAATCTACGTATAATTCCACAGAGTAACTGAGCATGCTCCATGCCAGGTCTGAAGGGGCTGAGCAGGACTTACCTTGCAATTGCTCCTCCCAGCTGCCAGGGGTGCTATGGCACCAAGCACCAGAAGTGAGAGCTGGGAGACTGTCTCCTATACTGTGAATGCTCCCCCTGCTGGTGCCCAGGCAGCAAGCCAGATGCAGAGGGATGGTGGAACAAAACACCAGACAGACAGCAGAAGTCAGAGCACCAAGGGGCAGAGAAAAGGGGGCAGGGAAGGACAGGAGCAGAGAACATAGGCAAAAGATGGGGGGAGTCGCTCCAGAAAAGGGTCCGACCACTGCAGCATGCTCACTTTCTTACAAGTCCAGTTCCAAGGTTTGTTACTGAGCCATGGCATTCCTCTGATGTCTAGTCTCATCACCTCTAGCAGCAGGTCCACACTGAACATAAGTCTCCTACTCTTACTAGTTACTCAAGTGGCAGAGGGCTGTGCTGAGGATCAGAGATCCCAAACCTGCTGATGACCCAGGTTGGGAATCAATATTGTTTCATGTGATTTGTTTTTTCAATTTAAGGGTTTGTTTGCAAAGAACTTCACCTAATTTCCTAACACTCAAGTTAGGAAATGCCAATATTGAAGTTCTTTGTGCAACTCAAATGCATCTCCCTTGTGTGTGCGCAGTACGTCTTTAATTGTCTGACGACATTCTTCTCCCCCGCCACCGTAGCACACACACTGGACAGACTTGCTCTGGGAACAAATCAGGGATGTGCAGCAAATGAGCCTGTTGTCTACAGGACCAGTGCCGCCTCATCATTTGCAGGAGTTGCAAGGTACATACTGAATGAGGCAGGGGACTGCAGAAAAAGAAAAACAGTCTCATAGTTAAAGCAACTGAATGCTGCCCTGGAGAACTGGATTCTATCCATGCCTCCGCCACACAGAGAAACTACATGAAGCTGGGCCCATCACGTACACCAAACTTTTCACAGCTGGGCCACTGTGTTTCCCATTTTCTGAGTACTCAACTTAGTCACCCAGGATCTGATTTACTGAAGTGCTAATGACAGGTTTCAGAGTAACAGCCGTGTTAGTCTGTATTCACAAAAAGAACAGGAGGACTTGTGGCACCTTAGAGACTAACCAATTTATTTGAGCATAAGCTTTCGTGAGCGATGAAGTGAGCTGTAGCTCACGAAAGCTTATGCTCAAATAAATTGGTTAGTCGCTAAGGTGCCACAAGTACTCCTTTTCTTTCTGAAGTGCTAATGCTCATAGTTGCAATTGAAGTCAATGAGAGCTCTCCTCTGAACATATAAAGTCCTGTAAAATGCTTAGTCTGATAACTCAGGCCCATTGCTTCTCAAAACTGAGCACCCAAAGTTAGCTGACACTTGACAGTTTGGGCTTTAATCTGTGCCTCAGAACCCCATGTGTAAAATGGGGATACCACCGTCTCACAGGGAAATGGTGAAAAATTAATGATTAATCGTTGTAAAGAACTACGGTTCAATTATAAGAGAGCCATAGAAAACCCATGAATAAATAGTGTATTTATTACAGGGTTTGGATGGTATGCAGTAAATATGTGGGGCACACATTGAATGGATGAGAAATGATTTTTTGGAAGATATGCTTTAGTGAAGCACGTCGCTGAGCTCAATACTGGATGAAGTTCTATGGCCTGTAATATACAGAACATCAGACCAATTTTAATGGTCTCTTCTGGTCTTAAAAATAAAATCTATGCTTCTGAATAAGTTTAAGTACAATTTATGAAGCATCTAGTTTGTTTCAGAACCTCAAAACTATTTTGTGGGTGTTAACGTTGGTGTTGAGATTGTACAAACTTGGAATGATTTAAGTTTACACAGCAGCATGACCTCTGACAACATATTCATGAAAAAGGATTACAGTGATTACGTCTCTCTGCCTTGGTCTACACTAGGAGTTGAGGTCGAATTTAGCAGTGTTAAATTGATTTAACCCTGCACCCATCCACACAACGAAGCCTTTTTTTCCGACTTAAAGGACTCTTAAAATCGATTTCCTTACTCCACCCCCGACAAGGGGATTAGTGCTGAAATCAGCCTTGCCAGGTCGAATTTGGGGTACTGTGGACACAAATAGACGGTATTGGCCTCCGGGAGCTATCCCAGAGTGCTCCATTGTGACCGCTCTGGACAGCACTCTCAACTCAGATGCACTGGCCAGGTAGACAGGAAAAGGCCCACAAACTTTTGAATTTCAATTTCCTGTTTGGGCAGCGTGGCAAGCTGCAGGTGAGTGCAGAGCTCATCAGCAGAGGTGACCATGATGGAGTCCCAGAATTGCAAAAGAGCTCCAGCATGGACCGAACGGGAGGTACGGGATCTGATCGCTGTATGGGGAGAGGAATCTGTGCTATCAGAACTATGTTCCAGTTTTCAAAATGCCAAAACATTTGTCAAAATCTCCCAGGGCACGAAGGACAGAAGCCATAACAGGGACCCAAAGCAGTGCCGCGTGAAACTTAAGGAGCTGAGGCAAGCCTACCAGAAAACCAGAGAGGCAAACGGCCGCTCCGGGTCAGAGCCCAAAACATGCCGCTTCTATGATGAGCTGCATGCCATTTTAGGGGGTTCAGCCACCACTACCCCAGCCGTGTTGACTCCTTCAACAGAGATGGAGGCAACACGGAAGCAGGTTTTGGGGATGAGGAAGAGGATGATGAGGTTGTAGATAGCTCACAGCTAGCAAGTGGAGAAACCGTTTTTCCCGACAGCCAGGAACTGTTTCTCACCTTGGACCTGCAGCCAGTACCCCCTGAACCCACCCAAGGCTGCCTCCCAGACCCGTCAGGCAGAGAAGGGACCTCTGGTGAGTGTACCTTTTAAAATACTATACATGGTTTAAAAGCAAGCATGTTTAATGATTAATTTGCCCTGGCATTCGCGGCTCTCCTGGATGTACTCGCAAAGCCTTTGCAAAAGCTTTCTGGGGAGGGCAGCCTTATTCCATCCACCATGGTAGGACACTTTACCACTCGAGGCCAGTAACACGTACTCTGGAATCATTGTAGAACAAAGCATCGCAGTGTATGTTTGCTGGCATTCAAACAACATCCGTTCTTTATCTCTCTGTGTTATCCACAGGAAAGTGATTTCATTCAGGGTCACCTGGTTGAAATAGGGTGCTTTTCTTAAGGGGACATTCAGAGGTGCCCGTTCCTGCTGGGCTATTTTCCTGTAGCTGAACAAACGTTCCCCGCTGTTAGCCACGAGGACGTGGGAAGGATGAGGGGCTAGCCACACGGTGGGGGGAGGCAAAATGCGACCATGGAACGAAAGCACATGTGCTATGTATGTAATGTTAACAGCAAGGTTTACCTTGAAAGAGTGTACCCATTGTTCTATAAAATGTGTCTTTTTAAATACCACTGTCCCTTTTTTTCCCTCCACCAGCTGCATGTGTTTCAAGGATCACAGGATCTTCTCCTTCCCAGAGGCTAGCGAAGATTAGAAGGCGAAAAAAATGCACTCACGATGAAATGTTCTCTGAGCTCATGCTGTCCTCGCACACAGAGAGCACAGACGAATGCGTGGAGGCACACAATGTCAGAGTGCAGGAAAGCACAAAATGACCGGGAGGAGAGGTGGCAGGCTGAAGAGAGGGCTAAAGCTGAAAGGTGGCAGCAGCGTGATGAGAGGAGGCAGGATTCAATGCCGAGGCTGCTGGAGGATCAAACTAATAGGCTCCAACGTATGGTTGAGCTGCAGGAAAGGCAGCAGGAGCACAGACCGCCCCTACAGCCCCTGTGTAACCAACTGCCCTCCTCCCCAAGTTCCATAGCCTCCTCACCCAGACGCCCAAGAACACGGTGGGGGGGCCCTCCAGCCACCCAGCCACTCCACCCCAGAGGATTTCCCAAGCAACAGAAGGCTGGCATTCAATAAGTTTTAAAGTTTTAAACTTTTAAAGTGCTGTGTGGCCTTGTCCTTCCCTCCTCCACCACCCCTCCCGGGCTACATTGGCAGTTATCCCCCTATTTGTGTGATGAATTAATAAAGAATGCATGAATGTGAAGCAACAATGACTTTATTGCCTCCGCAAGCGGTGATCGAAGGGAGGAAGGGAGGGTGGTTAGCTTACAGGGAAGTAGAGTGAACCAAGGGGAGGGGGGTTTCATCAAGGAGAAACAAAAAACTTTCACACCGTAGCCTGGCCAGTCATGAAACTGGTTTTCAAAGCTTCTCTGATGCGCAGCGCGCCCTGCTGTGCTCTTCTAACCGCCCTGGTGTCTGGCTGCGCGTAACCAGCAGCCAGGCGATCTGCCTCAACCTCCCACTCCACCATAAACGTCTCCCCCTTACTCTCACAGACATTGTGGAGCGCACAGCAAGCAGTAATAACAATGGGAATATTGGTTTCACTGAGGTCTAACCGAGTCAGTAAACTGCGCCAGCGCTCTTTTAAACATCCAAATGCACATTCTACCACCATTCTGCACTTGCTCAGCCTGTAGTTGAACAGCTCCTGACTACTGTCCAAGCTGCCTGTGTACAGCTTCATGAGCCATGGCATTAAGGGGTAGGCTGGGTCCCCAAGGATACATATAGGCATTTCAACATCCCCAACAGTTATTTTCTGGTCTGGGAATAAAGTCTCTTCCTGCAGCTTTTGAAACAGACCACAGTTCCTGAAGATGTGAGCATCGTGTACCTTTCCCGGCCATCCCATGTTGATGTTGGTGAAACGTTCCTTGTGATCCACCAGTGCTTGCAGCACTATCGAAAAGTACCCCTTGCGGTTTATGTACTCACCGGCTTGGTGCTCCGGTGCCAAGATAGGGATATGGGTTCCGTCTATGGCCCCACCACAGTTAGGGAATCCCATTGCAGCAAAGCCATCCACTATGATCTGCACATTTCCCAGGGTCACTACCCTTGATAGCAGCAGATCTTTGATTGTGTTGGCTACTTGCATCACAGCAGCCCGCACAGTAGATTTGCCCACTCCAAATTGATTCCCAACTGACCGGTAGCTGTCTGGTGTTGCAAGCTTCCACAGGGCTATTGCCACTCGCTTCTCAATTGTGATGGCTGCTCTCATCTTGGTATTCTTGTGCCTCAGGGCAGGGGAAAGCAAGTCACAAAGTTCCATGAAAGTGCCCTTACGCATGCGTAAATTTCGCAGCCACTAGGAATCGTCCCAGACCTGCAACACTATGCAGTCCCACCAGTCTGTGCTTGTTTCCCGAGAACCCAGAATCGACATTCCACTGCATGAACCTGCCCCATTAGCACCACAATGCCCACATTGTCAGGGCCCGTGCTTTGAGAGAAGTCTGTGTCCATGTCCTCATCACTCTCGTCACCGCG
The DNA here is from genome assembly GCF_965140295.1 of Lepidochelys olivacea. Classification (NCBI taxonomy): domain Eukaryota; kingdom Metazoa; phylum Chordata; order Testudines; family Cheloniidae; genus Lepidochelys; species Lepidochelys olivacea. Next base: position 687,902 of record NC_140413.1, read on the forward strand.
CTGACGTCGCCTACTCACCCAGTTTCGCTTTGCCAGGTTCTGGTGCTGCATATACTGCTGGATAATGCGTGTGGTGTTTAATGTGCTCCTAATTGCCAAAGTGATCTGAGCAGGCTCCATGCTTGCCGTGGTATGGCGTCTGCACAGAAAAAAGGCGCGGAACGATTATCTGCCATTGCTCTGACGGAGGGAGGGGCAACTGACGACATGGCTTACAGGGTTGGCTTACAGGAAATTAAAATCAACAAAGGGGGTGGCTTTGCGAGAAACTGAATGGCCCCCTTAAGGATAGAACTCAAAACTGGGTTTAGCAGGCCGTTGATTTCACAGAGGGAGGGAGGAGAAAATGAATACAAAACAAATCTGGTCTATTTCTTGTTTTGATCCACTTCATCTATCTTTATACATCTTGCTGGCAGCAGACTGTGCAGTAGGATTGCTAGCCATCGTCATCTCCTGGGTGCTCGGCAGAAGACAGTGCAGTATGACTGCTGGCCATCGTCTTCTGCTGGCTGCAGATTAAAAGACAGTGCACTGCCGGTAGGACTGAATCGCCATGAGACGAAACTTAAAAGGGAAATGACTTGACTGAATCACTCCCATGTTTGCCCAGGAGCCCCTGACCTCATCGAGGTCAGCTAAAAGAGCACCCTGGACTACGGCGACGATGGCTACCAGTCGTACTGCACTGTCTGCTGCCGAAAGGCAATAAACTGCTGCTGTGTAGCAATGCAGTACCGCGTCTGCCAGCACCCAGGAGACATATGGTGATGGTTAGCTGAGCGGGCTCCATGCTTTCCGTGGTATGGCGTCTGCACAGGTAACTCAAGAAAAAAGGCGCAAAACGATTGTCTGCCCTTGCTTTCACGGAGGGAGGGAGGGAAAGGGGGCCTGACGATATGTACCCAGAACCACCCGCGACAATGTTTTAGCCCCATCAGGCATTGGGATTTCTACCCAGAATTCAAATGGGCGGTGGAGACTGCGGGAACTGTGGGATAGCCACCCACAGTTCAACGCTCCAGAAGTCGATGGTTGCCTTGGTATTGTGGACACACTCCGCCGACTACATGCACTTAGAGCATTTGTGGGGGGACACACACAATCGACTGTATAAAAACACTTTCTACAAAACCGACTTCTATAAATTCAACCTAATTTTGTGTGTAGACATACCCTCTCTCTCTCTCTCTCTCTCCAAGACAGACATCCTGCCATCACTTCCCAAATTCTACTGTATAACTTGTGCATCATTAGGATCAAGGGGTGGATTTATGTTGTGTGCAGTCCATAATGTGTACATAGTTTAGTGCTGCTGTCAGTGGCAATACAGAGGCAGAGGACACAAAATAGAAGTAACAATCATATTCTAGTGGTCAATATGGGAGTTTTGACCCCCATCAAACCCATTGTAGCTTCAGGCAAAGAAGACAGAATGGTTGAGTGACCTTGTGCATTAAGGGGGGGAAGAGAGTCCAAGATACCAAAGTAATCCCTGTCCTAGTTCCTGCAACACTAAACACGTACACTATGAAGTGACAAATGCGACTTACATGCCGCCTGTTAGAGATATGAAAATGACAATATGACATGCCCTGAACACCAGGTGATAAATTCAAAGAGTGGAAAAAATGACCAAGTCCAACTGGATGCACGAAGAACAGCTACACACTGGCTAACATTTTCAAGTGCATCTAAGTGACTGAGGAGTCTAATTCCCAGCTCTCATGAGCCAAAAGTGTGAGGGGATAACGCAGTAAAACTCATTCCAGTCTTTTGGTCTAGCTCTCAAGAGACTGGCTGAGAAAGCCTGAAGTTTGAAGGAGGTCTCACTGCTGTTCCAGCAAAACTGAGGTCCCATGAGGGTTTTTTTTCCCCTCTGCAGGCGTCTCCAAGACCACTGAGTAGCTAACAATACAGCATTTCCCAGGGGGCACTGCCGTACGTTATCGGTTGCGATCTTAGCTTTGTTTATAGGCAGAATGGTGTAATAACTATGAAGTAACACCTCCTGAGGGCTGAAAGCCCAGCAGCCATGAGGTGGGCAATCAGTGCCCAGTGCAGAAGGATTTTCTGGGTGATGGTGCTGAAGCTGCTCCCAACAACAGGTTGCATTTTGTCCCAACATATGTCCCCACTGCAGCGCTGTAACGTGCTTACTGACACAATGCTCCTTGTGTGCCACACCTTCCCCTCCACACTCCAGAGCAGCCTGCTGGGGAGAGGGATTTGTCCAGTCACTTGACACTTTTCAGAGCCAGACTCTCAGCACAATATGCTGCCACCTAATTCTTAGCTCCCTTGCAGATCAGACTCTGGAAAAAGGAGATCTGCTATACTGCTAAGACCACACGACACCCAATAACTTCACCATCAACGCGAAGAGACTCTGGACCAGCCACCTTGGGAGAGGCTTTGGTCTACCCCTACTGTAGAACATCTGCAGACATGGGGAACCCACAGAGTTTATTCTGACAGCCCCTTAGGTGGTGGTGACTAGGGTTTGGGGAAAGCGGAGCATTGCCCCATAATCGTTCCCATTTGACAGAAGGTGGAACAGGATCACTAAGGGTGGACTCCTTGTTTGTTTCCTCATGTCAAACCCAACATGGTTATGAATTAAGTAAACCAAGGGGGCAATCCAACAGCCCCTGCCATTGCTCCACCCAAAAGCTTCAGCAAACTCCCTGCCCACAAACACACGTGAGCTCAGGTGAGCTCACTGAATGCCAAAGGCCTGGCTAGGGAGAGATGGGCCTCATTTCACAGCTACGGGCTCACCTGGGTGGAAGATCTGCCTAGTCACCAGGTGCAGAACACATTTCGTTGAAACATTCAGATTGAAAACAAAATGTCTATGGGGTTAAAGCTACAAGCAAGCTGCAGGGTGTCCAAGCAAGAAGCAGAGCCTGGTCTAAGTCTGGCCCTCAGCCAAGCCCCGCAGAGCAGCAGCAGGTAAGAGCCAGATGTACATGGAGAGCTTGGCTTCGAGCAGTCAGAACAATGCATTTATCTCGCTTGACATGCAAGAGCTGGCATGCAATGAGGGCCACAGACTAGTGCAGTCTAAGAACAAGGAGAAGGGACAGAACTAACATTTAGAAGACTTCACACAAGGCAGTGTCCCTCTCTGTAAGGCTTTGGCTGGGAGCACAAGGAATAGATTATCTCCCAGAACAGGACAGGGCTATTGCTGGCAGGGGGGGCCTATGCTGGACAGTTTTATACACCAGCCTTATAGCAAGGGAACACCGTATAGATAAGTTATATATTATATATATAATGAACATTATATATATAGTGACACAGTCACATCACAGGAGCGGAGAAGTTTGCTCACCATTAGCAAAAATCCTATGAAAGACTGTTGGTAACAGAGCAGCCCGTAAGCGGGAAGTAAAACAAGATAGAAGTCGATGAGTTGATGAAACAGCAAGCACTTAACATCAATACAGACAGCTGGGTAGAACCAGGCAAAACAGGGACAAAAGGAAGAGGCTGGCTGCCCTTTCAATAGCCCTCACACCTGCTGACTCTAAGCCAGGAGCATGATGCCTCTACACACCAAGAACTGTAGAGGGCAAAGGAGAGGTGGGCTCTGGGGGCCTCTCACACCCACCAGGGCATTATGTTCGAGACTCTGGGCTTTTGAGGAGGCTGAAATTCCAACCACGTCACTCAGCCACCATTGTCCAGTGACCAGTCCCTGTGCCCATGCTCAGCGGGCAGATATGGGCAGCATGTTGCTGGGAGTAGAGCTAACACCCCACATGGATTTTAGCAGTCGCACCCATACCACATGCCTTGGCACTCAATTTGTTTTGCTGTCTGGATGAACACAAACTTCAGGTCAAGTCCCATGTTCCCCGAGCACCCACAGTGGGGATTTAGTGATGGCTGGGTTATACAGAGACACACTGGATGTATCCAACCCAAAAGCCCAACAAGCACGTTTAGAGGACAAAAAGGTGCTTGTGGCAAGTGGTGAATGGCCCAAGGCAGACTCTACGAATATCTTCGGGACTCTCCCACAAAAGCTACCCTTACAGCCCTTGGGGACCAACACAGAATATCAGGGTTGGAAGGGACCTCAGGAGGTCATCTAGTCCAACCCCCTGCTCAAAGCAGGACCAATCCCCAACATGTTCCAAAGCCACCCACACCCAGTCACTGAAGAAATGACTATATAATCTTTTGGGGGAGCACAATACACCACCCAGTCAGATTTCACTGAGGGCAGCCCCAGAATTCATCAGCAGACCCAGACTTCAGTTTAAGAGTTTCCAATTCTGCTATGCATTTAAAAGTTGCCCTATGCAAGGTATTGCTCACCAAGAGCAAACAGTTCCCAATGATGCACCTACAGAGCTCCTCCATACCACAGGCTGGCTCTCACATTCACAGCCCCCTGGGCTCAGGCCTCTGCTAACACCTACAAAGTGACTCCCAAGAAGTCTGTGAACCTGGAGAGAAAAGTCCTCAGCCATATTCCACACTGGAGCTTCCAGTTCACATCACATTCTTCTCCCCGCTTCTGCCTAAAGGGCCCTGCCTGACAGCCCCTTAGGTCCAACCCAGCATCTCCCTGGAATCTCCTTCCTCCAGGATCCCTTCTCCTAGACAGTACCACCCCCACCTCTGCCACCATGGCAGCTTTCTCCCCCGACCCACCCAAAGGATCTCCAGGCCACGAACCCTTCAGAAGCAAGCTGCATTTTCAAAAGAAAGCCCCCTGCAACATCGGAGAGATTATAATCACTGCAGCCAATGCGAGAGGAAAGGCAATTGCCATCCTAACCACAGCGCCCTCCTGACAGTAAGATAGGGGCTCTGGGAACATCGTCTGGTGAAATGCACAGGGAAGCAGGCAGCTTTTAGTTCTAGGTGATTTAAACTGAACACAAGAAGTTGACAGAGTAGCTCAAAACATTCTCTCTCTCCCCCACAACATTCTGACTTGGAGAAAGAAGTGCCGGTATCTCCCTTGCTCTGGCCACAGCCTTCCCAGTCCCCTTACTCCCTGTGCCTTAATAACTCCCCTCTCCGCTATCCCTAAACCCACTTTTTATGTGAGAAAAAGACCACATGGGCTCAGGAACAGATGGACTGCTGCCCCAGCACTGTGTGGCCTTTGCACTATACCCATCACTATCCCATATCCTTTGTCCATCCCAACCCACCTCTTTGTCAGATGATCCCCTTCATCCACAGCTCTATTTACTGCTCTGCAGCTTACCACTCCCCACACCCTCCAACAACCAGTTTCTGAGACACTGGTACCCAGACTGGGCTTCTTGATTGTCCTTCCTTCTTGCAAGTCCCACCTCCCCCTCAGGGTGCCTATGAAGAATGGGTGAAGAAAAGGGATTGTATTGCTCCAGGACTGCATGTAGAGCTGGACCAGTCCTGCCCCTGCACATGCTACCTCAACTCCAAATATTGCACAGGGAGCACTGCGTAGCTGGGCTGCCAGGCAGGCAACAAGCTGCCTTGCCTCCTGCAGGTGCACTAGAGGCTACAGTACCCAATCGATAGTGTTACATTATTTAAAGGAGCCAGCTGCCCCAGAAGCACCATGCACCTTTAACATTTCCAGCCCAGCTGGAGTTATGCGTTCTTCCTTTAAACAGGGCAACGTGGCGGCTTCCCCCATCCTCCTGCTCCCAGTGCCAGCTTCACCTGCTGCTTCAGCCCAAAGAGAACTGAACCTGCTCTCACTTTCATGCCCTTCTGTTCTAACAGAGCAGTGCAGTGAGGGACAGCACTGGGCATATAGGGGCATCTGAGTTCTGCTTTTCTGTGCATTGCCAGTCACTGCTCCCCCTCACTGTCAGAACTGAGCTACTTACCAATTCCTTTCAATTACACACAGGATAGTAAGGGTTCTCAAAGTTTGGCTAGTCCCTGAAAAGTGACTAAATGGCAACATAGGCTCCATATTTATTGCCTGAAGAATCCTAGAGTACCATAAACTCTCCCTATGATTTGAGGGTCACACTGGTTTTGCTGGCTCCCATAGTCAGAGGGAATAGAGATCACGCAGTTGGAATGCACTTAGCTATTCAGACTGGACTCCAGCTCCCTCTCCTATAGCTGTGTGGGCGCTGTAGGAGGGGGAATGAGGTCACTGGTGTCAGCAGCTCTGACTCTAGGGCACGCTGGGAGGAGAGCTACTACACAGAGTGGAGCTTTTATGATCATAGACCCATTTTAGTGTTCATCTCCTTTACTTAAAAGAAATGTTTCAATCAGAGATTCCGATCATTCTTCTTCTATACGTAAGGAAAAAGGAAAAAAGGTCCCAGCTAGCACAATCTGTAGCTGAGTGGGGAGGGCTGCCTACTAGTAACTAATTCTGAGTATTGCCTCTGCATATTCACGCTTACGGGATATACCCTCCCCAGTGCTGGGGGAAGATCTTTTAGAAAGCACAACCTGTTAGGCCACTTGTGCACCTTTGCGCTACACCGTCCTTAGAAAGGCTGCAAGGCTCCAACTGCTTCACTTCCTTCAATACACACTAGAAAAACAAAACCCAGGCAAAGGCAGGCAGGCAGCATGCCTATGCAAAGGCGACACTCAAAGACCCATGACAACCTCCTTCAAGGCAGCCTCTGCATAGTCCCATTTGTGGGAGTCCAGCAAGCAGTACACCCCCAGGAAGGCGTATGAGAAGTGTTAAAGACTGTCATTCCAAATCAAGCCTCAGATCTAAAATACCAAGTCAAGAGTAGATTCCTTCTCTGAATGAAGTGCTGACTCAATCAGAAAACCTGCAACTGCATGCGATTCTTACCAATGAGGAAGGGGAGGATGCATAGTTCACAGATCCAGTCAAGTCTCCTTCCTGTAGTATCAATGGGCTGAACTTGGGGAATGATGGTGGGCAAGTGGTTTGCCAACAAGGGGGAAATCAGACATGCAACTCCTGGGAAGTGTTCCCAAATGTAGATTTATCAGAAAGACAATGGAGTAAGCACCAGGGCCCTGAGAGCTCCCCACTCTGGCTAAAGGATCACAGGGCTCAATGCACAGCCTAATCCACTGGTCTGATGGGGATGTTCCTCTGCAGTGATCCCCAAGGAATACAATGTCTATAGAGGATTTCCAACATTTTCATCCTATGCGAGTTCGAAGCCTCTGACACCTGCTGTATGGAGTCTAACTTCCGTGGAGAAGCAGAGTTTGGTTGTCTGATTTAGAAGGAATACAGATACCATAAGTGGTATACATTTGAGATGAGGACACCAGTGTCCCTTTGGAGCACAGTGAAGGAGGATCAGCCACAAAAACTGTAGGCATGATCATGTTTGCATGTTCTCTTTAGTTAACAGGTGAAACAAGCGGGTTCAAAGGGCAAATCAAACTGATACAGGTCACAAGTCAGCCTGAATATTATTCGCTAGGGCCTTGGCCTTTGGATGGATTTGCTAGTGATGATGGAATGACCAAAGACAGCAACATTGTCAGCTGGAGGGTGGTATGCCAAGATGGCAGACAGCGCACCGTGGTTGCAGACAAAGTCTTAGAGGCCTTAAGAACAGCAACACAGATGAGATGGAGGCAGAGAGCAGGCACATTGCTTTTCACCGCCCTAGGAAATGCCTGCCCAACTTCTGACATTCACATTTCAGTGGGGATGACTTCCCGGACTGGAAGCCAATTTTCTGCACGTGGAGGCCTAGTCCGAGTCAGACGATGTTCTGTGGCCCAGACCAGATGCAGTGACTCTAGGCTGGCGTGCGTGGTGAGGCAAGAGGTCTGAACAATGGTAGAAGAGGCACACATGCACCAACACGGTTAGGCACAGGCCAAGGCCATCACTACGAGATGAACTGTGTCCCCACTGTCAGCAGCTAGCCATGCGAAAGGAACCAAAGGGGTAGGGGCCACAGAATCCTTCCATTACTTTGGCTCTGAACAGTTGTTGCCCCCAAGAGGGCGCTCATGTGGCCTCAGGGGACAATTTTCCAGGGAGTTCTCAAAAGTCAACAGCACTGGGGGTGACTAAGTGTGAATAGGCAGAGGCAGGTATAGTCCTTGGGGAAGGCCTGATTGTGAGGAGAGGCTTAAACAACTGAGGACTCTGCCCGAACACCCGACCTGGGAATTTCCAGTACCATTTTTACTTTCAATTCCTCGCCTCAAGGACACGAACTAAACCCAGACCTAACTGCCTGGAAGGGAAAGCAATTTGTGCCACCGAGCCCCTCTGTGCCCCAGGAACAGAAGAGGCAGGACATACCCTCCTGCCCAGCCCTCTCCCCACTCTGGTGAGGGGCAGCGGTAGTACTTACATAGCCCCCCCTCAGTAGCTCAGGAATTAGGCGCCCACTACTGATGGACCACGTTAACTGCTTTGTCGTCGAGGATCACCTCTGGAGAGTCTTACCTGACCCAATCTTGATCAGTCCATTGTGCTGAATAAAGATGGTGTCACAGGTCAGGTTGCCGTGGATGATTGGGGGATCACAGGAGTGGAGGTAGCTGGGAATTCAGAACAGAACACTGGTGAAAAGAGTGCAGTGGGAAGGGGAACACCCCAGCTCCTCCCTGCCCTGCTGGAAAGGCAACATTACAGAAAAGAGTATTTACAATACCAGGGCAATACAATTCAGGAACTGGGTGTGCACAGTCTTTGGGTGAGGAGACAAAGAATAAGACAAAATAAAACTGGCTCCTGCTAAGGGACCCCAGGAAAGGAAACTATCTCTGACCAACTCTTGGAGCCCAAAAGCCCAGGATACCACAAATGGAGGATGGGGTGGGAAGGGAAGGGAAGGGAAGGGAAGGAAGAGAAATATTACTTGTCCTGATGTCTGATGAGAATACCACCACAGGGGTTTCAAAAATGTTCAGACGTTATACTGAGACAAACCAAAGTCTGAAAGCAGAGTCCACCCCAAAAGGAACACCCATTCTGATCTTATTTACTGGGAACCAAGAAGGTACCCAGTATTGTACAGACGTTAGACCTAGCCCTTGTCCCAGCGAGCATGCAGTCTAGTACGTGCACACATACACGCAGTTCAGATACCCGGATCAAGAAGGGCCTCTCAGGTACCATAGACACACACCTTGGCCTACTAGATATTTATACCTTGCACATCAGTGTGGTTTCCATGCGGTCGAGGTAAGCTAAATCCCCAGAGCTGACTGTCTTTGGGCGCATGTGTTTAGACAAGGGGTTCTTAGCAGAGAGCCATCAGTTCCGGAACTTATTCCCCAGCCCTTGGCCTAGGCTCTTTAAAGAGCCAGAAGTAGAGATTATATCTACCCTGCATCTTTTGTTAGCCAAGTTAGCAGCCTGAGGGGCTCACTGGATGCCCAACTATTTCTGGATATCTGTACTTGGCAAAAATGGTAGTGATGGGATGATTCAGGCCTTCCTCTTTGCAAGGCTGCATATTTCATTCTAGTTTTGTAACTTGCTAGTGATGTGGTGAATGAGTTTACAATTTAAAAAGTAACCTGGGGCTCACAGGACCAGTGTCCCCAGCTGCCTGCAGGACCAGTCTGAATCTGCCTCTGGTCCGTGGGAGGGGCAGGATTACCAGCAGAAGAGGAAGTGGGGAGGAGGTCGTCATATTTGAAACCAAGTCTACTAGTAAGAGTAGTTTTTTCTAGACTGCCTAATTAGTAGGCTGCACACTTCCATCCCACAGCTAACCAGGAAGACTGGCTCAGACTGCCGAACTCCAGAACAGCTGGCCATTCATACACAGGGCATCTCCCTACTTCACCTACCTGAGAGCAGAGAGGATCTGGGTGCACCAGCGCTTCCAGGCCTAAAAATACAAGGTGAAGTACAAGCCACAATCAGCAAGTAGGACTAACTGCTACCAATTCAGCTCATCTGGAGGAAGGCACCTCTCCTGCTGCAGCCCGGCCTCTAAGCTCCAGCCCATCCCAGCTGTACTGGTGAATGGTAACCCTGGATCCCCACTCCCATGCTCAACCCAGCCCCCACAGTCATGCAGTGACCAAGAAATCCCCCACCGCCTTTCTGTACTCTAGGATGACTGCAGAGCCCCTCCTTCCACTCAGGTACATGCAGGTGTGCACAATCTGTGCACTTCTCAAAACTAGCTCATTCCCTCTGCAGAGTTACATCAACCTGCCTGATGCTTCCCTGGAGAGCCACCCCTAGCTATGCTGGCCGACTTTGCCAGGGATAGCAGCTGAATGGAGCTTCTACTGTAGGCAGGGACAGAGCAAACCCCAACCATAAGCAAGGGGCCTGTGAAAAGAGCTCTCCAGAGGAGAGACGGCCCAGTCAAAGCAGGGCACACATGCAGGAGGAGAGATTACCTTTTCATTCATTGTCTTGTGGTTCTTCTTTGTCTTCTTCAGGAACTGTTTCAAGCTGCCTGAGGACATGTACTCAGTGATGAAAATCACCTGCAAGGGACAAGATGAGACATTACCTGCTGCTTCCCCTCTAGCCCACAGTATCCCCAGCGAGTGGATAAGAGGAGCTTCTTACGCCACTTACCCTGGCCTTGTTCTCCTTTACATCAGCCCAGTACTTGTGGAATTTCACAATATTCAAGTGTTCCAGCTGGATCAGGTTGTCAAAGACAGCTTTAACCTTCTCCTGTGACAACCAGACAAGCAGAACCACATTACCACCCTAAGCCAAGGAACATTCCCATCCATTCCCCAACCTTCTCTTCTCCTATGTCTGAGTCCCGAGACGTTCCAACGCCATGCACTACCCCATGGCATTGTTCCAGCTGGTGTGCCTAACACTAGCAGCATCTGACCCCCAATGCTGCTACAAACTGTGAGCCTTGCCCCCTAACTATGGCTGGACATTATTTGGCCACAGATATTGACGGATTCAAACCGTGTTCCACATCCAGGGAGCAGAGCCTGACAGAACCAGTCTGTCATCCTTTCTGCACTGGAAGCGCAACACAGTTCAGTTCCAAGCATGCCCAGAGCTCTGCACGTCCAGTTGCAGAATCAGAGCAATTCAGCACTCCTCTCAGACCGGCTGGGTTTGTAACTCTGTGCTATGTAACTATGCTCAGCCACCATGGTCTATGATCCCCACCTGGCCACAGGGCACATTCTTGGCACAAGGTGCAGGACAGCCTCCACCCTAACTTACCTCCTGAAGCTTAAAATTCTTGCGCTCAGAAAATTGAACCTCATTCCAAACAACTTCCACACCTTCTTCTGTATCCATCGCCAGGTAGGCACTATCAATCCCAGGGACATTGCGCTGATTCACCTGGACAGATAGATGGGGACAGATGTGAAGCCTAAGGCAGGGAAACACCACCACCACCAGTCACTCATCTATAGCTTCCTCCTACGCTGAGCTTACAGCCTCAGCTCCACTTAGTCACAGGGTGCAGTCTGAGACTTGGTTATTCATGTAAGGTATGGTCTGTCCCAGCAGAGTCTACACTCTAAGCCACATGTGTAGAGGCAGACCAGGAGTCATGTGGGCGGGAGAGGAGGGAATGCTCTAGGGAGAGAACTTTTTGCACAGATATTAGCTTGTCATTTGAGTTGCCTCATGGCATTGATTTGTTTGTATCGTTTATGATATTTTTAGTTCTATCAGAATCATGCCCCCATGCAGATCCAGGGGGTGAAGAGAGGACCCGCACGTGGAAACCAAGCAGACATGAAGTGTGAGGAGGGATTTGCAAGGAGTGATGTTGCTTGAAGCACAGAAGGAGGGAAGTCATTTCAGACACAGGGGAATCAAGACAGTTGTGAGATGCATAGCTGTCTACACAGTTGTTGCGCCAATTTAGGTAGAACAGATTGAAACAGTTGATAGTACTTTAGCTGGCATCAGCAGGCTTACCAATGAACAGCTATAACCCAGTGCGAGTGTGCCCGCACTTGAGATGTGCGCAGACGAGCTCCAAGGAAGTATCTAGACGAGCAGACAAAGCATGAGAGGGACAAAGATGCCTTCATACAGATAAGCTTTTAAGAGCCAAGGAGAGCCTAAGAGAAAGGTGCTTGAATGCAAGTTAGAGAGACTTGAAGAAGAGCAAGTCACAGCAGCAGGAAACGTTGCAGTCCCTTGCTACTGGTAAGGTACATTTTCCCATGACATGCAGCAGCTGCCGCCAAGGATCTACTAGGAACATGGCCTGCATGTCCCTGCTGCCAGAAGCCAAGCAGGTGGAGCCAGTCTGAGAAATAGCTGTTGTTGGAGTCGCTCAAGAAGCAGGAAAGACCTGCAGAAGGAGGCTGCATGTCTGCATAGAATCTGGGAGACAGAGGACTTCACCGATGGGATGCACATCGAAGCATCTGGGACAGAGGATGGTAGCCGACTACACGTGACTAGAGCATCACCAGAGGAAGGAGGAAAACAGTCTGCTCTGCAGGGAGTAGATTGGCCACTTGGAGCAGTTCTCCACCCCGATCCCCAACCCAGCATGGTCAAGCACCAGTATGCTGCACTGGCAACATGAGGTGAGGAGCAGACCCCAATGGCTGAGGAGGAGCCACCTCCTCACAAGGCTGGGAGCCTCATGGCCACCCAAGAGAAGGCAGCATAGAAAGCTAGTTGTCAGGGACTCTTCTGTAGGGGATGGAGGTATCTATCTACTGACCTGATGTCCCATGTGGAGTGCTGCCTGCCTAGAGCCCACATCTGAGACATTACGGAAAGGTTGTCGTGGCTCATCTGTCCTCTGATAGCTACCCCATGCTGCTCATCCATGTGTGTACTTATGGTATTGTCAGATGTGACCCTGAGCATTTCCCTCCAACAGGGCCTGTCGTTTCTATAGCATCTTCTACTGCTGCTAGTGCTCTACTGACGTACAAGTCTTGGCTCTGTGAGGCACCTGGGGTACATCTACACTGCAATAAACGTGCACTATGTCCACGGCTGGCTGAAGTCAGCTGACTTGGGTTCACAGGATTATAAAATTGCGAGATGGGAGGTTTCAAAGCCCCAGGCTCCAGCCCGAGCCTCGACATTGTAATTTTATAACCCCATAGCCTAGGCCCCAAGAGCCCAAGCCAGCTGATCCAGACTCAGACTCATTGCGATTTTAAAAACAAAACAAGCCAGTGTACCACATACACCCAGAGGCTCCCATCAGGGTCACATCCTGTTGTATTAAGCACTGTTCAAATACATAGGAGATTGTCCCTGCCCCAAAGTGCTTCCAAATTTAGAGACAAGGTGGGGAAGATGAGCACAGATGCATTTTATAAATGGCTGCAATTTCTTAATCCTTTTACAATAAGGCACTGACTACTCCCATTTGCCTCTGCCTGGCCTTCACTACAAACACACAGGAATCACACCACTAACATGATCCTACATCTGGGATGGAAAGCAGCTGCTGTTTACCACCACCAACTACCTACACAAAGAGAACAGGAAAATGAATGACACCATATCAGACTGAAATTGCATGAAGTTTTAGCCAATGAGAGTCCTTATATTTGAATTTGGCCAACACATGAGGCCCTCATCTCTCCTACTACACATGGAATCTGGGCTGCTTACACTCACTCAGGACTTCGGTATTACATCTCTCTGCCAGAAGCACAACACCCTTAGCACCATGCTGGGACCCTGGGGTGAGCGCTGATTCAGCCAGGGATCAGTCACCCGACCCAGCGGCTAAAAATAAATGATTTAAAAAACAAAACTGGATTATTTAAATTGATATTAAATACATTTCTTTTTCAAAATAAATCTGTTAAATGAAATCTAAACTTAATACAAAATATATGTTAAGACCTAAATTTATTATAATCTCTTAAAAACATTTAAATAAAAAAAAAGTATGCAGAATCCATGAGCCTCTATCAAAAACTGAGTTAAAGGCTGATTTTCTATATAAAGAAAGAATCAGAGGAAAAACCTCTAACTTTTGAGATCAAGCTTTATAAATATGGCACAATAGGTTATGTACTGTATTAAGGGCTTGTTTTAATAAAAAATTATATGCTATTGTATTTAAATGCCAGTTACCATCATAATGCAGCTTGACACAAAGCATAAGCAAAAAAGTTACTTATCTAATAAGCAATATATCAGTCACTGTTTTCTACATATTAAAAATGTAGAATTAATAAGAACCTGAAAATATTAAACAACATAACTACTTAAATAAAAGTATGTAATTATAATGTACCCTCCTAGGGAGAAAAATTATATATCAAATCTAGCATAAAGACTCTGTTTCATTGTAAATCAAACTTTAATGGCTGTATCAACCATTGAGAATGCCACTGAGACCTCTTTAAAAGTCAATTTAAATGCAGGCTCTCCACTTGATGTAAATCAAACCATCTTGAGCACTGCAGCGCAGCAAAGGGCATTTGGTCAGTACTGAGAAGATTGCCTTCTCAATCACCTGAGATGAGAAAACAGACTTTATGTCACAAGTTGGGTTCTCCTTGGAGAGGTGACCAGACATCACACCCTGCTTAGTTTGTGAAAGTCCCATGACGAAGACTTTCTCCACTACAGATTTGCTCACTGCTTCAGGTCCCTCCATCCAATGCCAAATCACAGCCTGTCCTAGATGTCTCAGCATCAACTAAAATGTAACATAGCCCAACAGAATACCTGCTCTTTCCTTCCTATCACTACGGACAGAAGTTACCGACCAGTCATCAGGGTGCCCTCCGCATACGCACACTTGTGGGATTGGTATCTCTCAGTGTAACATCTTCTAGAGAGCACTGTCCTTTGGGGCCACTTTTCCCTTCCTCCCCCTACCTTGCAGATGGTTCTGAAGACATAAGGGGCAGTGGCCCCAACTGCCTCCCAGTTCCTTCTTTCCTTATGGAGTTCTTGACCTGAGACTGAAGTGAGGGAAGGTGGGCTGAACTGTGAATGTGCAGAGCACGCGCACGCACACACTGACCAACCACCGCTAAAATGCTGTGGTCTGGTCTGATGACCACAATCCAAGAAGGAGGTTGATAAATTGGAGAGGGTTCAAAGAAAAGCCACGAGAACGATTAAAGGATTAGAATATCTGCTTTACAGTGATTGAGCTCCTTGAGTCTATCTATTTAGCTGAACAAAGAAGGCTACCTTGATTGCCGTACCTACATGGGGAATATTTGATAATGAGCTCTTCAGTCTAGCACAGAAAGTTCTAACACAATCTAATGGCTGGAAACTGAAGCTAGACTCAGACTGGAAATAAGGCATACATTTTTAACAGCAAAGGTAATTACCCATTGGTCATGGTGGATTCTCTATCACTGACAATGTTTAAATCCAGATTGGATTTTTTTAAAAAAAAAACTGCTCTAGGAATTATTTTGGGGAACTTCTCTGGCCTGTGTTACACATGAAGTCAGACTAGATGATCCCAATGGTCCTTTCTGGAATCTTGGAATCTGAAGTTACTGGTAAGCAACCTTTTTCTTCTTCCAGTGGCCTCTACATATTTCCACTCATGGGAAATTAGCAACCAGTACAATTCCTGCACCAGGAAGGTGGGTTACGAATTTCTAAGTGAACAGGAACTACTAAACTGCCATAATGAGAATCAGCTCTAGATGGCACATCAAGAGAATTAGAAGCTAATGTAATTTTGCTCTCCCAGATCATCCCTGGACACATTATGGACATTTTTATTTCAAAACACAAGTATATCTTCAAATAATAGCTTTGCAAATTCTAAGAAAACACAGAAGAAAGGCCTGCAATGGCTGCTGCCTTTTGATTAGCTGAAAGCCTTTTTCTATATCCAGGTGAACTCACACCCAAGTAGTCATAGCAGGGGTGTAAAAGGGGAAAAGGGGGAATGAGATAAGTTAATGGCCTGTTCAAGACGGAAACAAACAGATGACTTGAGACCGGAAGTGGGGATGAGGACATCAACCAAATCACATTTCCCACATGGACTACAGTTTATAGAGGACTAAATATTTGGCCAGTATCTCGTTAAGTCTATGGACTGTAGCTGTTGACAGATGTCTAGTAAAAAATAATATTCTGACAAATAGCAGTCCAGAGGTCCCAAGAACTTTGTGACTTAAGACTACACCTCCAAATCAAGAAAGATCCACGTGTTAGGAGGGAATATGCCCATCCTTCAGCACAGCTAAATTAATATGCAAAATGACTACCACCATTAGGTGGGCAATCAAGTGTACTGGTAAGAAGAAATCTAGTTTCCTTTAGCACCGTCATCAAGGCAAAGAAGTTAACTCAAAACAACCCTAGCAGTACATGGAACAGCCCTCCCATGAACTAGGGTATTAGAAGGCATATGAGGACTGCTGTCCTCAACGTCACAATCCATGCAGCTTTAAGGAGTATTGCAACCACTCCGTAGACCATACTGCCTTGCCGCACAAGGCCTCTCTTCTGAGCAGACTGGGCCCTCTGGATGCCACATCTCTGATGCTTTAGCCCCAGCACACTATTTTACTGAAGTGCCAGGAAGACCGTGGACCTTCCTCCTCCACGTACGTGTTCTCACCTTGTTTTAAACTTACCTGAGGGCTTAGCTCAGGACAATGAGCAATGAAAAGCACTTCCCTTGTCAATTAAGGGTTCTCAACTAAGATTCACCCTGTCAATGGTTGGTGTGTAGTGCTATTCCTCCATCACAGCACATGAAAACTGCTACCTACCGAGTGACATGAGTATTCTATCACTTCTCACAGGGCAAACTCCAGCCCTCTGATCAAGCCAACTAGTCCCAAGTATCCATGGGCGCTTTACTTTAAGCGGCAAACTTTGTTTTATTTTTTTAAAGCAAACCCTGCTATCCTGACCTCATGTGGCTCAGACATTAGGGCAGCATTTCTCAAATGTGGCCACAGCCTCCTGGGCAGTGATTGTGGTGGGCAAGGCAGTGTTACCTAACATACAAATATCGCTTTTCACAGAAACAGACTTACTACCTAGCAAGGTGTTTCTCTCCCCCCCCCCCCCCCAAGCAACCAAAAAAGCAAAAACAAACAATAAAAAAAAGGAGAATGTGCAAAGCACAGTATTTGTGTCTATTCTGTTTAGGTCCAGTAAGGAATAGAGACAACTGTATGTTATTTTTATTGTTGGAAGTCTGCAATAAAAACCTACATAAACAAATTACAATGATTTGGACATGTATAAGTGCATATTTGTTTGTTTTTCTTAAAGTTAATTAAGTATTTTAGGAAAAATTGTCAGAGCAGCCACCAGCAAGAGTTTGTGGCCGCACTCTGAGGCCACCAAAAAATGTCTCGAGATCCCCTGCATTAGGGCATTCTTGTCAGTATTTGGTCTCCAGTCCACAGGAAGGTTCCTTAGAAGCTCAATCAATCTCAACTGACTGCACACAAATAGAAGCCTGCAGAGCTGGTGATCCAACAATGGGCAGGTGACAGTGGAGCAGACCTCAAGAAAGCTCCTTATGGCTAAGCATCAGAACGGCCATTCTGGGTGAGACCAATGGTCCATCTAGCCCAGGATTCTGTCTTCCTACAGGGGCTAATGCCAGGTGCTTGAGAGGGAATGAACAGATCAGAGCAATTTATTGAGTGATCCATTCCCTGTCGTCCAGTCCCAGCTTCTGACAGGCACAGGTTTAGGGACACCCAGAGCGTGGGGTTGCAACCCTTACCATCTCCTGACAGGTCCGTCAATGGTTATCCTCCATAATTTTTTTTTTTAAATCCCATTTATACTTTTGGTCTTCATAATATCTCCAAGCAAGGAGTTCCACAGGACTACTGTGTGTTGTTGTGTGAAGAAGTACTTCAGGAGGAGCTAGTAAACAAGAACAGCCAACAGGAGTTTTGCAAGGGAGTTCTCCAGGTAAAGGAGGAGCAACTACACGACCCCGGGGGTGAGTTTGCTATCTGTCTGTTGTTGTGTGCTTGGTTGCCGCGTGCCTGCTTGACTGCAGTTTATAGTGTGGTCTGTTTGGGCGGCTGTGTGCTGAGCCTAGCAACCTGCTAGGCAAGGCCAAGAGCTTCCTAATGAGGGTCTGGCCTGCCATGCTTTGATTCCTAACCCTTTAGGATTCCTTGCCAAAGGGGTGGCCTGACTCACAGAGAATATGTGGTTTAAAATGCCTGCTCGTAAGAGACTACAAGAGCTAGCAAACAGGAGCACCAAACTAGAGAAGGAGCATGAGAGCCAGATATACCTAACAAACACTCTCTAAACTTGGGCCAATAACTCCTCAACCAAAAACAAAAAACAAAACAAAAAAAACCAGCATGAGTAAAAATAACGGAGGCAGAAGTCCAGTAGCCGAGTCGGGGGCGCGGAGGGGGAGGAGGATCCAGTTTATTGCACTGAATGCAGCATGTACGACTGGCCTTGGGGGCAGGTGTAATGTGCGTGTGTCAAATATAGCGGGAAGAGTAAACCCCTTTGAAATCCCTCCTGGGCAGGGGAAAGCTCCTCTCACCTGTAAAGGGTTAAGAAGCTAAAGGTAACCTCGCTGGCACCTGACCAAAATGACCAATGAGGAGACAAGATACTTTCAAAAGCTGGGAGGAGGGAGAGAAACAAAGGGTCTGTGTGTCTGTCTATATTCTGTCTTTGCCGGGGATAGACCAGGAATGGAGTCTTAGAACTTTTAGTAAGTAATCTAGCTAGGTACGTGTTAGATTATGATTTCTTTAAATGGCTGAGAAAAGAACTGTGCTGAATAGAATAACTATTTCTGTCTGTGTATCTTTTTTGTAACTTAAGGTTTTGCCTAGAGGGGTTCTCTGTGCTTTGAATCTAATTACCCTGTAAGGTATCTACCATCCTGATTTTACAGGGGGGATTTCTTTATTTCTATTTACTTCTATTTTTTATTAAAAGTCTTCTTGTAAGAAAACTGAATGCTTTTTCATTGTTCTCAGATCCAAGGGTTTGGGTCTGTGGTCACCTATGCAAATTGGTGAGGCTTTTTATCCAACATTTCCCAGGAAAGGGGGGGTGCAAGTGTTGGGAGGATTGTTCATTGTTCTTAAGATCCAAGGGTCTGGGTCTGTAGTCACCTAGGCAAATTGGTGAGACTTTTTACCAAACCTTGTCCAGGAAGTAGGGTGCAAGGTTTTGGGAAGTATTTTGGGGGGAAAGACGTGTCCAAACAGCTCTTCCCCAGTAACCAGTATTAGTTTGGTGGTGGTAGCGGCCAATCCAAGGACAAAGGGTGGAATATTTTGTACCTTGGGGAAGTTTTGACCTAAGCTGGTAAAGATAAGCTTAGGAGGTTTTTCATGCAGGTCCCCACATCTGTACCCTAGAGTTCAGAGTGTGGGAGGAACCTTGACAGCGTGCATTCAGGGCAAACAGCTCCAGCACTCAGAGACAGCGTACAGGCTCTGGAGACCAGAGTGACTCAACTGGAGGAGCTAAGGGAGAGAGAGCTGTACATAGACAAGTCTTCTGGGACTAGGGATATAAAAGTTTAACCGGTTAACCAGTCTTATCAGTTTTAGTAAACGGTTAACAATTAAATTCCACAGACCCCCGGAGCCCAAGACTCAGCTGCCAGCCCTGCACCCGGGGCAGCAGCTGAAGTACCTGGCCGCAGGGGCGCAGCAGCAGGCAGCGGAACCCCACTTAAAACATGGGGGTGCTGCAGCACCCCCCGGACCTCCCTAGTTCCCCGGTTAAATGTTTAACCATGTAACCGATTGATAAAATTTTATCAGTTACACGGTTACTTTCTTTAGCCTCTATTTACATCCCTACCCGGGACACAGCAGAGCAATCCAACCCCCAGTCTAACAGCCTCTGTATTGTTGAGGAGGGGGAAGTATTTGGGAAGGAGAATCATAGAATATCAGGGTTGGAAGGGACCCCAGAAGGTCATCTAGTCCAACCCCCTGCTCAAAGCAGGACCAATTCCCAGTTAAATCATCCCAGCCAGGGCTTTGTCAAGCCTGACCTTAAAAACCTCTAAGGAAGGAGATTCTACCACCTCCCTAGGTAACGCATTCCAGTGTTTCACCACCCTCTTAGTGAAAAAGTTTTTCCTAATATCCAATCTAAACCTCCCCCACTGCAACTTGAGACCATTACTCCTCGTTCTGTCATCTGCTACCATTGAGAACAGTCTAGAGCCATCCTCTTTGGAACCCCCTTTCAGGTAGTTGAAAGCAGCTATCAAATCCCCCCTCATTCTTCTCTTCTGCAGGCTAAACAATCCCAGCTCCCTCAGCCTCTCCTCATAACTCATGTGTTCCAGTCCCCTAATCATTTTTGTTGCCCTTCGCTGGACTCTCTCCAATTTATCCACATCCTTCTTGTAGTGTGGGGCCCAAAACTGGACACAGTACTCCAGATGAGGCCTCACCAATGTCGAATAGAGGGGAATGATCACGTCCCTCGATGTGCTCGCTATGCCCCTACTTATACATCCCAAAATGCCATTGGCCTTCTTGGCAACAAGGGCACACTGCTGACTCATATCCAGCTTCTCGTCCACTGTCACCCCTAGGTCCTTTTCTGCAGAACTGCTGCCTAGCCATTCGGTCCCTAGTCTGTAGCTGTGCATTGGGTTCTTCCGTCCTAAGTGCAGGACCCTGCACTTATCCTTATTGAACCTCATCAGATTCCTTTTGGCCCAATCTTCCAATTGGTCTAGGTCCTTCTGTATCCTATCCCTCCCCTCCAGCGTATCTACCACTCCTCCCAGTTTAGTATCATCCGCAAATTTGCTGAGAGTGCAATCCACACCATCCTCCAGATCATTTATGAAGATATTGAATAAAACCGGCCCCAGGACCGACCCTTGGGGCACTCCACTTGATACCGGCTGCCAACTAGACATGGAGCCATTGATCACTACCCGTTGAGCCCGACAATTTAGCCAGCTTTCTACCCACCTTGTAGTGCATTCATCCAGCCCATACTTCCTTAACTTGCTGACAAGAATACTATGGGAGACCGTGTCAAAAGCTTTGCTAAAGTCAAGAAACAATACATCCACTGCTTTCCCTTCATCCACAGAACCAGTAATCTCATCATAAAAGGCGATTAGATTAGTCAAGCATGACCTTCCCTTGGTGAATCCATGCTGGCTGTTCCTGATCACTTTCCTCTCATGCAAGTGCTTCAGGATTGATTCTTTGAGGACCTGCTCCATGATTTTTCCAGGGACTGAGGTGAGGCTGACTGGCCTGTAGTTCCCAGGATCTTCCTTCTTCCCTTTTTTAAAGATTGGCACTACATTAGCCTTTTTCCAGTCATCCGGGACTTCCCCTGTTCGCCACAAGTTTTCAAAGATAATGGCCAGTGGCTCTGCAATCACAGCCGCCAATTCCTTCAGCACTCTCGGATGCAACTCGTCCGGCCCCATGGACTTGTGCACGTCCAGCTTTTCTAAATAGTCCCTAACCGCCTCTATCTCCACAGAGGGCTGGCCATCTCTTCCGCATTTTGTGATGCCCAGCGCAGCAGTCTGGGAGCTGACCTTGTTAGTGAAAACAGAGGCAAAAAAAGCATTGAGTACATTAGCTTTTTCCACATCCTCTGTCACTAGGTTGCCTCCCTCATTCAGTAAGGGGCCCACACATTCCTTGGCTTTCTTCTTGTTGCCAACATACCTGAAGAAACCCTTCTTGTTACTCTTGACATCTCTGGCTAGCTGCAGCTCCAGGTGCGATTTGGCCCTCCTGATAACATTCCTACATGCCCGAGCAATATTTTTATACTCTTCCCTGGTCATATGTCCAACCTTCCACTTCTTGTAAGCTTCTTTTTTATGTTTAAGATCCGCTAGGATTTCACCATTAAGCCAAGCTGGTCGCCTGCCATATTTACTATTCTTTCGACTCATCGGGATGGTTTGTCCCTGTAACCTCAACAGGGATTCCTTGAAATACAGCCAGCTCTCCTGGACTCCTTTCCCCTTCAAGTTAGTCCCCCAGGGGATCCTGGCCATCCGTTCCCTGAGGGAGTCGAAGTCTGCTTTCCTGAAGTCCAGGGTCCGTATCCTGCTGCTTACCTTTCTTCCCTGCGTCAGGATCCTGAACTCAACCAACTCATGGTCACTGCCTCCCAGATTCCCATCCACTTTTGCTTCCCCCACTAATTCTACCCGGTTTGTGAGCAGCAGGTCAAGAAAAGCACCCGCCCTAGTTGGCTCCTCTAGCACTTGCGCCAGGAAATTGTCCCCTACGCTTTCCAAAAACTTCCTGGATTGTCTATGCACCGCTGTATTGCTCTCCCAGCAGATATCAGGAAAATTAAAGTCACCCATGAGAATCAGGGCATGCGATCTAGATCATCAAGAGGGAATGGAGAGAAACAATTGCATAGTCTGAACCCTCCTTACAGATGATGTAACGGTATCCTTGTGTACTAAGTATACCACGCAAGGCAAGGGGACCCCTATATAACAGATAATAATCTAGAATTAGAAATACAGATAGTTGGGTTTGTGATGAGCGGGAGAACTGTATGGTAAATTGCCTGCCAAGTGCAAAGTTTGTGGACCTCTCAATACATCTAGGAGCGCCGTAGGGAAAGAGGAGAGAGGTCCTGGAGGCCAAATTTAGGCTGCTAGGTAAAAGATTAAAGTCCAGGACTCCATGGTAGCCATTCTCTGAAATGCTTCCAGTTCCACGCGCAGGGCCAGTTAGACAGGCAGAACTGCAGGGTCTCACTGTGTGGATGAGACAATGGTGTAAGGAGGAAGGATTCAGGTTTATCCAAAACTAGGAAACCTTTTGGGAAAGGAGGACCCTATACAGGCAGGATGGGCTCCACCTAAACCAAACTAGATTGCTGGTATGTCAAATTAAAAGGCCATAAAGGAGTTTTTACATTAAGGGCACGAGAAAGACAAAAGATATGGAGAAGCATACGGTTCAGAAAGACATATCCCTTAGAGGAAGATTAATGTGGATTCTCTATATCTCAGTAAAGAGAAGAGGAATAGAAGTTAAAAAAGTACAGGCAGGAACTGAAGAGAATTAGTCAAATAGAACAGTCCAATTGAATTACACCACATGAAGGCAGACAACTAAATATTGATAAATTTTATAAGTATTTGTATACAAATGCAAGAATTATTAAGATGGGTGAACCTGAGTGATGTACTAAATAAGGATATTGATATAATAGGCATCACAGAATCTTGGTGGAACAATGATAATCAATGGGACACAGTAATACCAGATTTCAGAGTGGAAGCCATGTTAGTCTGTATCGGGGACACCCCCCCGCGGGAACACGATACCACAAGGAGTACATGTGGCACTTCCAGTCTTTATTCAAGCCTAATTTAATGATGTCCAGTTTGCAAATTAATTCCAATTCTGCAGTTTCTCATTGGAGTCTGTGTTTGAAGTTTTTTTATTGGAGAATTGCAACTTTTAGGGCTGAAATTGGGTGACCAGGGAGGTTGACGTGTTCTCTGACTGGTTTTTGAATGTTATAATTCTTGATGTCTGATAGTAAACAATACATAGGAATGACAGAATAGGACATGCTGGTGGGGGAGTGTCACTATATGTGAAAGAAGAGTCAAATATCATAAAAATCTTAAAAGAATTAAACTGTACCACTGAATCTCTATAGACAGAAATTCCATGCTAAATAATGAGAGTATAGAAGCAGGAACATACTACTGACAACCTGACCAGGATGGTGATAGTGACTGTGAAATGATCAGGGAGGTTAGAGAGGCTAAAAATACAGAAAACCCAACAATAATGGAGGATTTCAACTACCCCATATTGATTGGGACAGATCACTTCAGGACGGGATGCAGAGAAGTTTCTAGACAACATTAATGACTGCTTTTTACAGCAGCTGGTCTTGGAATCCACAAGGGGAGAGGCAATTCCTGAATTAGTCCTAAATGGCACACATGATCTGGTCCAAGAGGTGAATATAATTGAACTGCTCAGTAATAGTGACCACAATGTAATTAAATGTTACCATACTGGGTGTCTTTGGTATTTCCCCCACCCAGAAGAATGATAAATTTAATTTCAAGAAGGGGAACTACACAAAAACGAGCCCCCTAGTTAAACAGTAATTCAAAGGAACACTGACAAGAGTGAAACGCCTGCAAGCTGCATGGAAACTTTTTACCACCACCACAGAGACTCAAACTATATATATACACCCCAAATTTAAAAAAAAAAAAAAAGAAAAACAAAACCACAGTAAGAGGACCAAAAACACGCCACCATGGCAAAACAGAGTAAAAGAGGCGGTTAGAGACAAAAACATAATTTTAAAATGGGAAGTCAGATCCTACTGAGGAAAAGGGATAGGAACAAATTCTGGCTAAATCAAGTGTAAAAGTATAATTAGACAGGACAAAAAAAATCTGAAGAGCAACTACCAAAAGACAAAAAAAAACTAACAGCAAATAATTGTTTCAAGTACACCAGAAGTAGGAAGCATGACAGACAATCAGTGGGGCTGTTGGACAAATTGAGTCGCTGAAGGAGCACTCAAGGAAGACAAGGCCCTTGCAGAGAAGCTACATGAATTCTTTGCATTGTTCTTCACTGCAGGGGATAGGAGTGATTCCTGCACCTGAACCATTCTTTTTAGGTGACAAATCTGAGGAACTGTCCCAAATTGAGGTGTCAGAGGTTTTGAAACAAACTGATAAATAGAATAGGAATAAGTCACCAGGACCTGATGGTATTCACTCAAGAGTTCCGAAGGAATTTAAATATGAAATTTCAGAACTAATAAATGTGGTATGTAACCTATCCCTTAAATCAGCCTCTGCACCAGATGACTGGAAGACAGTTAATGTGACAATTATTTGCTGTTAGTTTTTGTGTCTTTTGGTAGTTGCTCTTCAGATTTTTTTTGTCCTGTCTAATTATACTTTTACAATTCTTTTTTTTTTTTTTTTTTTTTTTAAAAGGGCTCCAAAGGCAACCCTGGCAATTATAGGTCAGTAAACCTTACTTCAGAACCAGGCAAACTAGTTGAAGCTACAGAAAAGAAAAGAATCAGACACACAGATTAACACGATTTGTTGGGGAACAGTCAACACGGCCTTTGTAAAGAGAAAAATCATGCCTCACCAGTCTATCAGAATTGTCTCAAAGGGTCAACACACACATGGACAAGTGTGATCTAGTGGATTTAGTGTTCTTCAGAAAGTATTTGCCAAGGTCCCTCACCAAAGGCTCTTAAGCAAAGTAAGGAGTTAGGGGATAACAGGGACAGTCCTCATGAATAAGTATCTGGTTAAAAGACAGGAAAAAGGGTAAGACTAACTGGTCAGTTTTCTGACTGGAGAGATCCACACAAGAGATCCACTTCCTGGACACTACGGTGCTAATAAGCGATGGTCACAAACACCACCCTATACCCGAAACCTACTGACCGCTATTCCTACCTACATGCCTCCAGCTTTCATCCAGACCACACCACACGATCCATCGTCTACAGCCAAGCTCTACGATACCACCACATTTGCTCCAACCCCTCAGAGGCAAACACCTATAAGATCTCTATCAAGCATTCTTACAACTGCAATACCCACCTGCTGAAGTGAAGAAACAGATTGACAGAGCCAGAAGAGTACCCAGAAGTCACCTACTACAGGACAGGCCCAACAAAGAAAATAAGAGAACGCCACTAGCCATCACCTTCAGCCTCCAACTAAAACCTCTCCAACGCATCCTCAAGGATCTACAACCTATCCTGAAGGACGACCCATCACTCTCACAGATCTTGGCAGACAGGCCAGTCCTCGCTTACAGACAGCCCCCCAACCTGAAGCAAATACTCACCAGCAACCACACACCACACAACAAAAACACCAACTCAGGAACCAAACTCTGCAACAAAGCCCGTTGCCAACTGTGCCCACAGATCTATTCAAGGGACACCATCACAAGACCTAACCACATCAGCCATGCTATCAGGGGCTCGTTCACCTGCACATCCACCAATGTGATAGATGCCATCATGGGCCAGCAATGCCCCTCTGCCATGTACATTGGCCAAACTGGACAGTCTCTATGTAAAAGAATAAATGGACACAAATTGGACATCAGGAATTATAACATTCAAAAACCACCCGGAGAACACTTCAATCTCTCTGGTCACTTGATTACAGACATAAAAGTCGCAATATTACAACAAAAAGACTTCAAAAACGGATTCCAACGAGAGACAGCTGAATTGGAATTAATTTGCAAACTGGACACCATTAACTTAGGCTTGAATAAAGACTGGGAGTGGATGGGTCATTACACAAAGTAAAACTATTTCCCCATGTTTACCCCCCCCCCATTCCTCAGACATTCTTGTCAACTGCTGGAAATGACCCACCTTGATTATCACTACAAAAGGTTTTCTCCGCCCCGCCCCCCCGCTGGTATTAGCTCATCTTAAGTGATCACTCTCCTTACAGTGTGTATGATAACACCCATTGTTTCATGTTCTCTGTGTATATAAATCTCCCCACTGTATTTTCCACTGCATGCATCCGATGAAGTGAGCTGTAGCTCACGAAAGCTTATGCTCAAATAAATTGGTTAGTTTCTAAGGTGCCACAAGTACTCCTTTTCTTTTTGTGAATACAGACTAACACAGCTGCTACTCTGATATTATTACAGTAGTCAAAAATTTAGATGTTCTTTCAAGGTGGTTGAAAAAAACTTCAGGCACTTGTGTGTAATTGGATGCAATCAGTGTCCTCCCATCTGGAGCAAGCTGAGAAAGCAACTTGGTTCCTAGAGAAAAGCGAACACACAGGCCCAGTACTATTTACTTCTGCTAAGCATGCCAGCTGTGCACAGGTGCCTCTGGTTCAAATGCCAGTCACAAGGGGTCTGCAGACCCCAGCGTAACACTACAGGGCTGGAAAGTTCTAACAACGAATTAAAACAAATTCTGTTCTATGTCTACACCGGAGTTTTTACCTCACGTTGGTTGTCTGTCAATAAACATGTTTGTAAAAGCTAGTGTGGACATTAATGAAATGCTTGTTCCAGGTTATAACCGTTTGCATTTTACCCTGGGGAACAGCAGTCTAACTCAGGATAGTCTTGTCTACATTAGATTTTTAACACATTTGAAGCCATGTTTTAGCTAGGCAAGCCAAGGCTAAAAGAGCGAGCTAATCTAACTTCCAACTTCCTTGGCTGTATTGCAACAGGGCTTTTCAATCCTGATGAGATAACCTGATTGAGCTAACATTGAAACATATCCTTTTTGTAAAGGTAGGGCTTTAGTGGACAAAGATTCATTTGTTCTGGCCCAGGGATGCATACAAGACCCGATGTACTCTCTAGACAGTGCACTAGGAAGGCTAAAAATCAGCTAAAGCTGCCAGAGAAACACTGTGAGATCTGGGGTTCTTGGTCATTCTTTGGTTTTCATTGCTGAGTGAAATACCCAGTGAGCACCATGGGAAGGGAAAGGTAGTTTTCTAGTAAGCGCCGTAAATAGCATGAGAGGTAAATAGCAGGGTCTGCCACAGATCTGCACTGGGACCTGCACTGTTCAACACATTCATAATCAATCTGGAAAAGGGGGTAAACAGTGAGGTAGCAAAGTTTCCAGATGATACAAAATTACTTGATTATACAAAATTAAGCTGACTGCAAAGAGTTACAAAGGAATCTCACTAAACTGGTGACTTCTTGTCCTAAGACTACAGGAGTGTTAACAGGCCATTTCACCTGAAATGGTCCCTTAGAAAGTTTAGCATAAGTAGTTAGTACACAATCTGTTTAACCTTGTATTTAGGTGCGACACTGAGTACATTCCCAGACCTGAGGAAGACTGCTGCCATACACACAAAATGATGTGGTCTAAATTAGCTGTTACCACTCAAGACAGATCTTGGAGATGTTTAAGTGTTTTGCTGACACAGCTATCCACAGCTGGGACCCCACAACCTTAGCCCCAAATCCACCACAAGGAGCACACAAACCCTGTGGTGGGAATCTGAGGTAATTTTCAAAGGGGCAATTCTGATGAGAAGCTGCTAGGTAAACCATATTATGCACTTAGGATCACGGAACAGCCCATGAAGGTGTGCATTAACAATTCCTATATTCCAAGGCCAGAAGGAACCATTGTGATCATCTAGTCGGACCTCCTGTATAACACATGCTAGAGAACTGCCCCAAAATAATTCCTAGAGCAGATCTTTTAGAAAAACATCCAATCTTGATTTAAGAATTTCCACTAATGGAGAATCTACCATGACCCTTGGTAAATTGTTCCCATGGTTAATTACTCTCATTTAAAACTTTAGGCCTTATTTCCAGTGTGAATTTGTCTAGCTTCAGCTTCCAGCCATTGGATCATGTTATTACCTTTCTCTGACAGACTGAAGAGCCCATCATCAAATATTTGATACTCATGCAGGTACATAGATTGTGTTTATGCATCCATGGATTGCATTAGCTCTTTTGGCCACAGCATCACACTGGGAGCTCATCTTCTACTTATTATCCACCACAACCCCAAATCTTTTCCAGAGTCACTGCTTCCCAGGATAGAATCCCCCCAGTCAGGTGAGTATGGCTTCCATTTTTGTCCTAGATGTACACACTTACCCATATTAAAACTTGTATTGTTTCTATCCTGCATTTCACTGATCCAAAGTGTTGTCATTCAATAACCTGCATAAAGAACTGTAAGTTCTTAGAAAGAATTTGAGTTGGTCTCTGGCATATAGAATTTTCCCAGCTCTCTGGCTACGAATGTGGGATGTCACTACAAAAACTTGTTTCCATTCACGCACCACTTTCCACGTTTGGGCTCAGTCAAGGAATATATATTTATGGGGAAGAATGGCTGAGAAACAAGGAAGTAGGAGGAAAACTACTGAAGACAGATGTGCAGCATTTTAAGACTTTTTTCCTCACTTATGACTCAAACTATATACTTTGCAACTACAAACCCCTTGTAGGGGGTTGTCCTATTGCAAGAATGGTAGGAGAGTGAAGCAGAAAGGAAAAAAAAAACATTTCTGAACATGTTCCCTTGGTACCCAATAAAGTGTACAATAAAAAAGATAAGCACTTAATAGCGATCAGCATTCTATTAGCAAATCCTAGTGCAAATCTGCCCTCTTCTTGGTGATTTGCCAGGGCCCCAATGTTCTCCAGCTGCTACATATGGTCTCACTAGATTAAAACTCACTGCCAAATTCTGTATAATTGTAAAGAAACCTAGGCCATTACATACACCAAACTACACTAAAAGAATGTTATTTAGGTCACAAAGTCAATGATTCAAAAGAAAGGAAATGCCAAAATGAAGGTTGCCTGTGCAACTTTAATTCTGTTCCCCAATGCATATCCATCATGATGTAGACTAACGATCACACACTATTTTGTTCCACAGGCATCTGCCCCTTTCAGTGCACAGGATGGATGATGCTCAGAGAATGAATCAGCTGTGTAATGACTAGAGGGTTTTCAACAGGATCACTACCTCACTGCTGCAAAAGTTAGGAGGTGGTGTGTAGTGAATAAAAGTTTGTCTACACAGAGAAATTAGCTGAACAGTTGTTCCACTCTAGCTCCTTCTGTGAACACTGTATTGGAATCAAAGTCACTTTAATTCCAGAATAATTAGTGCACTTCCATAGCAATTTATCTGAAATAAAGTGACTGATTCCAGAACAGCATCCACACAATGAGCTATTCGTGAATAGTTTATTCGGCTACAGCTAGTGTGGTCACTTTCCCCATGTAGGCGAGCCTTCAGGAAGGCTTCTCTGCAGAAAGAGGAAGGCTGACCACATGGTTAAGATAACGGACTACCACCCAGAAAAAAAAAATATGCTATCCAACACACACACTTCCCATGTGACCATTGGGCAAGTCAAGCCAAAACTGGCATAGGCAGCCACTAGCTGTGTGTTCCTCATTTTCTGGGTGCCTCACTTGAGATACATGGAGCCTGACTTTCAGAAGTGGTAAGCACTCACAACTTCAGCTGAAATCAAAGGGAACTGTAGATGCTGAGCATCTCTAGCAGGAAGGCAGTTTGATCTGGAAAAATGAAGAGTTAGTGGGCCCTGAGTTCTGGCATTGACTCACTGTGTGGCATTGGACAGGTCCCTTTGCTCATTTATTTTAGGTTTTCCATCATTAAATATTGCCACATTTTCCCACCTAACCTTATAGAAATGCCAAATATTCTGGAAAACAGACAGCTGGAGAAGTTTGCAACTTTTGGCCTTAATCTGTCTGTTTCTCAGTTTCCTTATCTGCAAAAACCCCCTCTACCACACAAGCATGCTGTAGAGAAATTATTTAATGTTTGTTAAGCTCCAATATGCCAGTGATAAGCACCACAGAAAAGCCCATGAAGCCATTAGTCATTCCATGTGTGGATATCTGGGTGTGCAATCAATGAGACACGGAGCCACATACTGAGTTAAGACGTCAAACAGAAATACTGAGCAGCTGCCTCATTCCTTAAACACCATCCATCCTGGGTGCTTAGGAAGAATGGGTCCTATGAAGAAAACATGTGCTCACATAACTGTAGACTATCATCCCACCACACACAAGCAGGCAGTTATTAAGCGTGTACATACCCTCCTTGTACCCATCAACGGTATGCCTTTACTAGCAAGAGCACACCTTGTTTCCCTGGTATTAGCTAACATGAGATAAAATGAAAACAAGGCACCACATGGTCTTTGCATGTATTAGCAGGTCAATATCAAGACTATGAGCAAGCCTTGGGTTCACCTTGACCTTCTAACTTAGGTGTTAAAACTACCACTGCCTTGTCTTCATGAAGAAGTTACCTAATAATACCGGACATGAAGTAAGCGTGCACTTTTTTCCCCTAGTAAAGCCAAGCTTTGAGAAGGGAGGATGGGGTGTGTCTTGCACGATCCTCAAGATCACATTTGTTTTAGCAGACCACATCAGGAAGCAAATCCCAGACCCAAGCGCTCCTCATAGACAAGTCCTGTCACCTGCCTGGAGGTCAGCTCTGGTAACAGACCACTAGGACTACGTGAAATGCACGGGCCATAGTGGAGGACGGAAGGAAGCTAGCGTCTGTGACAGCCCACTGGGGGCTTTATAAAGGGCAAACAAAACCCTGCTGTGCATCAGGAGCTTAGTGAGAGCAAGCAGCATGTGAGTCAATTTTACATGGCGTGCCCCTACTTAAAAGGCAGTATTTTGCATTGGCTGAAGTTCCAAGTCAAGCCCGAAATACAGCCACAACTGCAAGAGTCCAGCCAGCAGCTGACAGAGGGATGGATGATTGTGGTAACCTCCACATCAGAGAAGGTCTCAGTCACCACACCAGACAAAGACAGCAAAACACAAACTGGCTAACGCTCTCTGGATAACCAACAACATGATGAGACATGTGCACTGATGCCACAAATACCATCTGTCATAAATATAAAGGGAAGGGTAACCACCTTTCTGCATACAGTGCTGTAAAATCCCTCCTGGCCAGAGGCAAAACCCTTTCACCTGTGAAGGGTTAAGAAGCTACGGTAACCTAGCAGGCACCTGACCCAAATGACCAATGAGGAGACAAGATACTTTCAAATCGGGAGCGGGGGAGGGCAGGGGGGACAAAGAGTCTGTGTGTTGCTTTTGCCAGGAATAGATCAGGAATGCAGACTCACAACCCCTGTTAGTTAGTAAGTAATCTAGCTAGAAATGAGTTAGATTTCCTTTTGTTTAATGGCTGGTAAAATAAGCTGTGCTGGGTGGAATGGATATTCCTGTGTGTGTGTCTTTTTGTAATTTAAGATTTTGCCTAGAGAGATTCTGTGTTTTGAATCTGATTACCCTGTAAGGTATTTACCATCCTGATTTTACAGAGGTGATTCTTTTACCTTTTCTTTAATTAAAATTCTTCTTTTAAGAACCTGATTGATTTTTCTTTGTTCTTAAGATCCAAGGGTTTGGGTCTGTGTTCACCTCTACAAATTGGTGAGGATTCTTATCAAACCTTCCCCAGGAAAGGGGGTGTAGGACTTGGGGGGATATTCTGGGGGAAGACGTCTCCAAGTGGGCTCTTTCCCTGGTCTTTGTGTACGACGCTTGGTGGTGGCAGCATAGGGTTCAAGGACAAGGCAAAGTTTGTACCTTGGGGAAGTTTTTAACCTAAGCTGGTAAGAATAAGCTTAGGGGGTCTTTCATGCAGATTCCCACATCTGTACCCTAGAGTGGGGAAGGAACCTTGACACCATCCGTCACTTCTCTGTTGCCCATTTTCTGTGCAGAAGTAAACTGCACCAGCTCTAACCCAGCTTGGATAAAAAGAGAAATAAACCCTAACATACAGAGACCACAGATAGGCCCCTGGACTCGATATTCCAGAGACTGAGGAAAATCATTTTCAAAACGGGGCTTGTGAAGTTCTCTCTTTTGCCACCATCCAAAGGGGATTAGGTAGGAGATTACATGATGGTGGAGTTAAGTGCTATTCAGTAGCACTCAGGTACATTCAGTATGTTGTCTCATTCTCTTACACAAACAGGGGCAAAGCAAACTATCATCTGGAAATGACGACAGGGTGAGGGAGAGAAGGATGTAAAGGAACCAACAGAAGAAAGCTACTTTGAGAGAGGCAGAGAACAGTTCAGCTCAGGAAGGGAACCAGGTTCTATGACTGGACCACTCACTAATAAAAAGAACTGATGGCACCAATCTGTCCTGCTCACTTTGAGGTAGTCACATGACAACCACAGGACAAGATGCCCTGGGCTACTCAGACAGATTAGTTCACTTCTAGCCAGACCACAAAGCAGTTCCTCATCCCGAGGCTGAGCTTCCTCATCCCACCATTGTTCTTCCTGGGGAACTGTAACTCTGCACCAGCCCCAAACACTAGCTATACCCAAAAGAAAGTACAGCATTTCACAAGCTCACATAGGCCCCCACCTCTGATCCTCATCTGTGTTTCACCCCTCAATAGAGGCCATTAGAACATAAGAACAGCCATACTGGGTTAGACCAAAGGTCCCTCTAGCCCAGTATCCTGTCTTCTGACAGTGGCCAATGCCTAGAACAGGGAATCATCAAGTGATCCATCCTATCGCCCACTCCCAGCTTCTGGCAAACAGAGGCTAGGGACATCATCCCTGCGCATCCTAGCTAATAGCCATTGATGGATCTATCCTCCATGAATTTATCTAGTTCTTTTTTGAATCTGTTACAGTCTTGGCCTTCCAACATTACAAGTTCCCTGTCCCTTGCTCATTTGCTGTGCACTGACCTCTTCACGTCTCTTTTGCCACCGTCCACAAGGAGATTCTTCAAGGATTTCAGACTCATCTTCACTCTCCTCCTCTTCCTCCTCCTCCTGGGGTGCTGCTGGAGCTGCAGAAGTCACTGGTGGAGACACGGAGGTCATTCCTGGCCCAGAAGATGTGGATTCTGGCTTTGTGTCTGAGCCACTGCTGGGAACCTGCTTGGCTTCTCCTTCAGACATGATGGGATGCAACTCTAGTACCTGGAAACCATAACAAAGCTCATATACCACCTCTAGTCAAGCACCCAGCACTGTACTAAGGAAAGTGGAGCGGATATTCCCCAAGGACAGCCACTCTCCAGCTCAGGGCAGCTCACTCAGGATGAAGAGTTTGACTTGATTCTTCTAAGACTTAGCAAAGCAGCACTTGGTGTCTGACCACTGCAGATCGCTCACCCCACAAGTTCCTTAAGTACGGCAGCCCCCCTCGTTGCTTGGGGAGAACATTCTCTCTGTGAAATCGGATCCACCAGAGGGTGAAGAGTTTTGCTCGTTTCCCATTCTCCTACAGGCAGTTCTGGGTCAATCACTGTGGGGGGCCCTCTGTCTCTCTCACACACTTCAGCTGCAGGCCTTGCTTTCTGGGAAGGCTCAAGAACAAGGGCTTGGTTAAGGTGGAGAAATCTTGCTGCTCAGGCAAGCAGAGCTGCATTTTTCTGGGCATTACCAGAGGTGCAAAGAGCGAGCCCTGCACATGGGTACCAGTGGCCTGGGACCCAGCCAGCAGCAGCGGAGGCCATTCTCGGAGACTTCCCAGAATCATTTCGGTGCAGCAGATCCCTAGACTGGGGAAGAGGCGGATTTGGGGCCAACTCTGCTAGGAGGAAGTGTCACAAGCTCATACAAGCACCGGCAAGCTGGCGAGCACCCGCCGGGGACTTGCCCAGCCAGTGCCCAAGCTCGGTCCTGGCTGACGCAGACCCTACACACCAGCCGCTGCCCGCCCCACCAGCGCCCGGGGATGGGACGTCTCCGGCCCGCCCGGGGAACGGGGAGAAGCAGATTCGAGCCTGGGAACCCCGCAGCCCCGGTCAGTGCCCGCTCCGCCCGGAGACCCCCCCGCCCCGCCTCGGGCCCCCACCCCCCACCGCCCCGCCTCAGGCCCAGCACCCCCGCCCGGCCCCCCGCCCCCCGCCTCGGGTTCCCCCCCGCCTCGGACTCCCGGGCCTCGGGCCCTCCGGCCCCTCCCGCCGCCGTGCCCCCCCGCCGCGCCTCGGGTCCCCACCCCCCAGCCTCAGCACCCCCGCCCGGCCCCCCGCCGCGCCTCGGGCCCCCACCGCCCCGCCTCAGGCCCAGCACCCCCGCCCGGCCCCCCGCCGCGCCTCGGGCCCCCCCCGCCTCGGACTCCCGGGCCTCGGGCCCCCCCCCGCCGCCGCGCCCCCCCCCGCCGCGCCTCGGACCCCCACCCCCCAGCCTCAGCACCCCCGCCCGGCCCCCCGCCCCCCGCCGCGCCTCGGGTCCCCCCCGCCTCGGACTCCCGGGCCTCGGGCCCTCCGGCCCCTCCCGCCGCCGCGCCCCCCCGCCGCGCCTCGGGTCCCCACCCCCCAGCCTCAGCACCCCCGCCCGGCCCCCCACCCCCCAGCCTCAGCACCCCCGCCCGGCCCCCCGCCCCCCGCCGCGCCTCGGGCCCCCCCCCCGCCTCGGACTCCCGGGCCTCGGGCCCCCCCCGCCGCCGCGCCTCGGACCCCCACCCCCCACCTCAGGCCCAGCACCCCCGCCCCCCGCCGGGCCTCGGGCCCCCCGGCCCCTCCCGCCGCCGCGCCCCCCCGCCGGGCCTCGGGCCCCCCCCGCCGCCGCCCCCGCCCCACACCCCGCCGCGGCCCACAGGCCCCTGGCGCCGGCCCGGCCGCTGACAGGCCGCACTCACCGGGCTGGGCCCAGCGCCTCCCGCTCTCGCCGCCGCCGCCCGGGGCCGCTCGCTACGTCGCCGACAGCCACGGCACTAACCGCGGCGCAACGCACCCTGCTGGCGGCCCGCACGGGCGGACCAATGGCACGCGCCCGGCCCGCCGCCGCCGCCTCCCGATTGGACGGCACCCGGGCAGAGCCCGCCCCTCCAGCCGGGCAGGGACCGCGCTGGGGGCGGGGCATCTGGAATGGTCTGGCCGGCAGCCCTGGCTGGGGCGGGGCGGCCCGGGGCCAGGGGGATGGGCGCAGCCTGCCCTGCCCCCAGCTGGCGGCCCCCCCGTCCAGGCAGGCACCAGGCGTGAGGCCAGGGGGATGGGCGCAGCCTGCCCTGCCCCCAGCTGGCGGCCCCCCCGTCTAGGCAGGCACCAGGTGAGAGGCCAGGGGGATGGGCGCAGCCTGCCCTGCCCCCAGCTGGCGGCCCCCCCGTCCAGGCAGGCACCAGGCGTGAGGCCAGGGGGATGGGCGCAGCCTGCCCTGCCCCCAGCTGGCGGCCCCCCCGTCCAGGCAGGCACCAGGCGTGAGGCCAGGGGGATGGGCGCAGCCTGCCCTGCCCCCAGCTGGCGGCCCCCCCGTCCAGGCAGGCACCAGGTGAGAGGCCAGGGGGATGGGCGCAGCCTGCCCTGCCCCCAGCTGGCGGCCCCCCCGTCCAGACAGGCACCAGGTGAGAGGCCAGGGGGATGGGCGCAGCCTGCCCTGCCCCCAGCTGGCGGCCCCCCCGTCTAGGCAGGCACCAGGTGAGAGGCCAGGGGGATGGGCGCAGCCTGCCCTGCCCCCAGCTGGCGGCCCCCCCGTCCAGGCAGGCACCAGGCGTGAGGCCAGGGGGATGGGCGCAGCCTGCCCTGCCCCCAGCTGGCGGCCCCCCCGTCCAGGCAGGCACCAGGCGTGAGGCCAGGGGGATGGGCGCAGCCTGCCCTGCCCCCAGCTGGCGGCCCCCCCGTCCAGGCAGGCACCAGGTGAGAGGCCAGGGGGATGGGCGCAGCCTGCCCTGCCCCCAGCTGGCGGCCCCCCCGTCCAGACAGGCACCAGGTGAGAGGCCAGGGGGATGGGCGCAGCCTGCCCTGCCCCCAGCTGGCGGCCCCCCCGTCTAGGCAGGCACCAGGTGAGAGGCCAGGGGGATGGGCGCAGCCTGCCCTGCCCCCAGCTGGCGGCCCCCCCGTCCAGGCAGGCACCAGGCGTGAGGCCAGGGGGATGGGCGCAGCCTGCCCTGCCCCCAGCTGGCGGCCCCCCCGTCCAGGCAGGCACGAGGTGAGAGGCCAGGGGGATGGGCGCAGCCTGCCCTGCCCCCAGCTGGCGGCCCCCCCGTCTAGGCAGGCACCAGGTGAGAGGCCAGGGGGATGGGCGCAGCCTGCCCTGCCCCCAGCTGGCGGCCCCCCCGTCCAGGCAGGCACCAGGCGTGAGCCCAGGGGGATGGGCGCAGCCTGCCCTGCCCCCAGTTGGCGGCCCCCCCGTCTAGGCAGGCACCAGGTGAGAGGCCAGGGGGATGGGCGCAGCCTGCCCTGCCCCCACCTGGGGGCCCCCCCGTCCAGGCAGGCACCAGGCGTGAGGCCAGGGGGATGGGCGCAGCCTGCCCTGCCCCCAGCTGGCGGCCCCCCCGTCCAGGCAGGCACCAGGCGTGAGGCCAGGGGGATGGGCGCAGCCTGCCCTGCCCCCAGCTGGCGGCCCCCCCGTCCAGGCAGGCACCAGGCGTGAGGCCAGGGGGATGGGCGCAGCCTGCCCTGCCCCCAGCTGGCGGCCCCCCCGTCCAGGCAGGCACCAGGCGAGAGGCCAGGGGGATGGGCGCAGCCTGCCCTGCCCCCAGCTGGCGGCCCCCCCGTCCAGGCAGGCACCAGGCGAGAGGCCAGGGGGATGGGCGCAGCCTGCCCTGCCCCCAGCTGGCGGCCCCCCCGTCCAGGCAGGCACCAGGCGAGAGGCCAGGGGGATGGGCGCAGCCTGCCCTGCCCCCAGCTGGCGGCCCCCCCGTCCAGGCAGGCACCAGGCGAGAGGCCAGGGGGATGGGCGCAGCCTGCCCTGCCCCCAGCTGGGGGCCCCCCCGTCCAGGCAGGCACCAGGCGTGAGGCCAGGGGGATGGGCGCAGCCTGCCCTGCCCCCAGCTGGCGGCCCCCCCGTCCAGGCAGGCACCAGGTGAGAGGCCAGGGGGATGGGCGCAGCCTGCCCTGCCCCCAGCTGGGGGCCCCTCCGTCCAGGCAGGCACCAGACGTGAGGCCAGGGGGATGGGCGCAGCCTGCCCTGCCCCCAGCTGGCGGCCCCCCCGTCCAGGCAGGCACCAGGCGAGAGGCCAGGGGGATGGGCGCAGCCTGCCCTGCCCCCAGCTGGGGGCCCCCCCGTCCAGGCAGGCACCAGGCGTGAGGCCAGGGGGATGGGCGCAGCCTGCCCTGCCCCCAGCTGGCGGCCCCCCCGTCCAGGCAGGCACCAGGTGAGAGGCCAGGGGGATGGGCGCAGCCTGCCCTGCCCCCAGCTGGCGGCCCCCCCGTCCAGGCAGGCACCAGGTGTGAGGCCAGGGGGATGGGCGCAGCCTGCCCTGCCCCCAGCTGGGGGCCCCCCCGTCCAGGCAGGCACCAGGCGTGAGGCCAGGGGGATGGGCGCAGCCTGCCCTGCCCCCAGCTGGCGGCCCCCCCATCCAGGCAGGCACCAGGTGAGAGGCCAGGGGGATGGGCGCAGCCTGCCCTGCCCCCAGCTGGGGGCCCCTCCGTCCAGGCAGGCACCAGACGTGAGGCCAGGGGGATGGGCGCAGCCTGCCCTGCCCCCAGCTGGCGGCCCCCCCGTCCAGGCAGGCACCAGGTGAGAGGCCAGGGGGATGGGCGCAGCCTGCCCTGCCCCCAGCTGGCGGCCTCCCCGTCCAGGCAGGCACCAGGCGTGAGGCCAGGGGGATGGGCGCTGCCTACCCTGCCCCCAGCTGGCGGCCCCCCCGTCCAGGCAGGCACCAGTTGAGAGGCCAGGGGGATGGGCGCAGCCTGCCCTGCCCCCAGCTGGCGGCCCCCCCGTCCAGGCAGGCACCAGTTGAGAGGCCAGGGGGATGGGCGCAGCCTGCCCTGCCCCCAGCTGGCGGCCTCCCCGTCCAGGCAGGCACCAGGCGTGAGGCCAGGGGGATGGGCGCAGCCTGCTCTGCCCCCAGCTGGCGGCCCCACCGTCCAGGCAGGCACCAGGTGAGAGGCCAGGGGGATGGGCGCAGCCTGCCCTGCCCCCAGCTGGGGGCCCCTCCGTCCAGGCAGGCACCAGGCGTGAGGCCAGGGGGATGGGCGCAGCCTGCCCTGCCCCCAGCTGGTGGCCCCCCCGTCCAGGCAGGCACCAGGTGAGAGGCCAGGGGGATGGGCGCAGCCTGCCCTGCCCCCCGCTGGCGGCCCCCCCGTCCAGGCAGGCACCAGGTGAGAGGCCAGGGGGATGGGCGCAGCCTGCCCTGCCCCCAGCTGGCGGCCCCCCCGTCCAGGCAGGCACCAGGCGTGAGGCCAGGGGGATGGGCGCTGCCTACCCTTCCCCCAGCTGGCGGCCCCCCCCGTCCAGGCAGGCACCAGGTGTGAGGCCAGGGGGGTGGGTGCTGCCTGCCCTGCCCCCAGCTGGGGACCCCCCAGCCAGGCAGGCACCAGGCGTGAGGCCAGGGGGATGGGCGCTGCCTACCCTGCCCCCAGCTGGCGGCCCCCCCGTCCAGGCAGGCACCAGGCGTGAGGCCAGGGGGATGGGCGCTGCCTACCCTGCCCCCAGCTGGCGGCCCCCCCGTCCAGGCAGGCACCAGGTGTGAGGCCAGGGGGATGGGCGCAGCCTGCCCTGCCCCCAGCTGGCGGCCCCCCCAGCCAGGCAGGCACCAGGCGTGAGGCCAGGGGGGTGGGCGCTGCCTGCCCTGCCCCCCAGCTGGGGCCCCTCCCTCATCCATGCAGGCATCAGGCGTGCAGCTTGGGGCAGCAACTCCCAAAGAAAGCTGGGGCCCTGGTGAGTAATAGCTGAATATGGGCCGGGCTGCAGCCCAAGGGGCTAACAGGGGTACGGAGAACTTCCAGTAGGAGCCCCGAGGTGATTTTCCCTCTGATTCTGGCACGGGTGCCACCACTGCTGGACTGCCGTGACCAGTTCAGGTGTCAAGTACAGCTCAAGTCAGATATTGATCAACAGGAGAGGGGTCAGAGAGGGCCCACAAGAATGATTCAAGTATTAGAAAGCTTCCCTTATAGTGCTCAGTCTATTTGGCAGGAGAAAGAGAAGGCTACCTGGATTGCAGTCCATAAGTACTGACAGGGGGAACAAATATTTGATCATGGGTTTTTCAGTCTGGCAGAAAAACGTTTAACACTATCCAGTGGCTGGAAGCTGAAACTACAGAAATTCAGACTGGAAATAAGGTGTACATTTTGTCACAGTGAGAGTAATTAACCACTGGAACAATTCACTAAGGGTCATGGTAGATTCTCCATCATGGGCAATTTTTCAATCAAGATTGAAAGGTTTTATAAAAGATTTGCTCTAGGAATAATTGTGGGTCATTCTCTGTCTGTTTTTTACAGGAGGCCAGACTAGATGATCACAATGGTTCCTTGTGGCTTTAGAATCTATTAATCTCATTCTGGCTGTTCATGAACACATGCTCCCCTTCCCTACAGTAGGCTGGGGAAAGCCTTGCATTTGCTACCTGGATTCTACTCTCCTCCCTTCTGCTCTGGGTGTTGGAGTTATTATTTATGCAGAGTATTACCATGACACTAATTTAACCATAAATTCCTTTATTCAATCCCCAAAGGTCCAATGGTGTTTATGCAATTGAGCTAACCATGCCTAAAAAGCCTACATAAATAGCAATTTACCTCAGCCAAACAGAACAAAAGCATTTGATCAAGGTACTTACAAATGGGCTAAAGCCAGGGGTCCTTAGACTCATTCGTCAGCTCCAACTTGGTCAGGCAGATATTAGCAATGAACCCTTTAAGAGTTTATTTTTATATGCTTAACATAAAGTGATGTCATTACCAATTATTGAACCTTAGCTAAGGTCAGGTGAAGGAGTTTTTTATATAGCCAAGTATTTACTGCAATTAACGGTGTTTTATTTCTAGTACTTTAGCTCAAACCTTAAAAAAGGGAATGCTTGTATTTCAAAGGGTCACTATAAGTTTAACACAACAACTCTTCTTTCGTATGATTTCCTTTTTGGTCACGTGCTTTGGGCCTGTTGGTCATGCCAATATCACAACTCAATTTAAAAACATAGTTCATCCAAACCTAATGTGGGCCGACAGTCCTGTACTGGGCCAGCCTATCCTGGTAACAGCTGTCTACATTACAGAGTGGCTTTCATCACTACAGAGTCAGGATCCAGAATCTAAGGTTCCGTTTTTAAAAATCAAGTTTTTAAACCCCATGGTTGCAAAATTAACACTATCAATCCAAACTGTCTTCCCTACTTCCCCAGGTGACAAGAGCCCATCCCCCTATGCAGTTGTAGAAACCACCAGCTCCTTCCAACAACTTCTAGAATGCAGAAACACAAATAGCCTAGCGTGGTTACTGTTCCAATATAACAAAAGCAAACACGATTTTATTATTCCCCTACTACTCGTTTATGGGTTCTCTAGTGAGTCTCTACACGAGAGAATTCAGGGCTGGCACAGCAAGTGTAACACCAACCAACCCCGGTCGGTTGTCGGCAGGCAGGATCAAACCTGGGGCCTCTGGAGCTTAGTGCATGAGCCTCTACCACATGAGCTAAAAGCCAGCTGTCTCGGTGCCACTGTATGGCACAGAACACCACACCCAGGAGGTGTGTGGGTTACACAAGCACTGCCTTAAGTGGGAAAAGCACCCTAGGATCATAAGAACGGCCAGACTGGGTCAAACCAAAGGTCCATCCAGCCCAGTGTCCTGTCTTCCGACAGTGGCCCATGCCAGGTGCCCCAGAGGGAATGAACAGAGCAGGACAATCATCAAGTGGTCCATCCCCTGTTGTCCATTCCCAGCTTGGGACACCAAGGCTAGGGCCACCATCCCTGCCCATCCTGGCTTATAGCTAAGGCCACGATTATGTCACAGAAGTCAGGAAGTCACAGAATCTGTGACTTCCAGAAACCTCTGTGACATTGGGGGCCCCCACAGCTGACCAGCAGCCATGTAGTGTGAATAATTGCTACCTGACTGAATGTGCTACTTAGGGTGTACTGAGCATGCTCACATGAACTGAGCATATTCAGTAACATCTGCTGAAGCCAGCAGTTGGGGGTCCCTGCAGCCTCCAGCTGTTGCAGACGGGAGGAGCTGAACCCTCCTCCCTCCCCATTTTGTCAAGGATGTTTTCAGTAAAAGTCAGGGACAGGTCACAGCTCCTGTGATATTTTGTTTCTTGCCCGTGACCTGTCCTTGACTTTTACTAAAAATATCCATGACAAATTTGTAGCTTTACTAATAGCCATTGGTGGGCCTATCCTCCATGAACATATCTAGTTCTTTTTTGAACCCTATTATAGTTTTGGCCTTCACAACCTCCCCGGCAAAGAGTTCCAGAGCCTGACTGTGTGTTGTGTGAAGAAATACTTCCTTTCGTTTGTTTTAAACCTGCTGCCCATTAATTTAATTGGGTGACCACTAATTCTTGTTTTATGAGGAGTAAATAACACTTCCTTATTTACTTTCTCCACACCAGTCATGATTTTATAGACCTCTATCATCTCCCCCCTTAGTCATCTCTTTTCCATGCTGAAAAGTCCCAGTCTTATTAATCTCTCCTAATGGAAGCTGTTCCATACCCATAATCATTTTTGTTGCCCTTTTCTGAACCTTTTCCAATTCCAATATATCTTTTTTGAGATGGGGTAACCACATCTACATGCAATATTCAAGATGTGGGCATAGATTTATATAGAGGCAATATGATATTTTGTCTTATTATCTATCCCTTTCCTAATGATTCCCAACATGCTGTTAGATTTTTTGACTGCTGCTGCACTTTGAGTGGAAGCTTTCAGAGAACTATCCACAGTGACTCCAAGATCTCTTTCTTGAGCCATCATCATCATCATGTTCCTATTACGGCTCTGGCGTTTAGGGCAGTGACGAAGCTCCTCCACTCCTGTCTGTTTCTGGCAAGTCTTTCAATGGTTCCCCAACTGTGCCCCAGGTTTTTCAGCTTGGCTTCCACAGCTCTTCGCCATGTTGGTTTTGGGCAGCCTTGTTTTCGCTTGCCTTCAAGTGTCCAACTTATTGCTACTCTGCTGATGGAATCAGTTTCCATCCGAAGCCCACAACCGATCCATAGAATCATAGAATATCAGGGTTGGAAGGGACCTCTGGAGGTCATCTAGTCCAACCCCCTACTCAAAGCAGGACCGATCCCCAATTAAATCATCCCAGCCAGGGCTTTGTCAAGCCTGACCTTAAAAACCTCTAAGGAAGGAGATTCCACCACCTCCCTAGGTAACGCATTCCAGTGTTTCACTACCCTCATAGTGAAAAAGTTTTTCCTAATATCCAACCTAAATCTCCCCCACTGCAACTTGAGACCATTACTCCTTGTTCTGTCATCTGCTACCACTGAGAACAGTCTAGAGCCATCCTCTTTGGAACCCCCTTTCAGGTAGTTGAAAGCAGCGATCAAATCCCCCCTCATTCTTCTCTTCCGCAGACTAAACATGCCCAGTTCCCTCAGCCTCTCCTCATAAGTCATGTGTTCCAGTCCCCTCATCATTTTTGTTGCCCTCCGCTGGACTCTCTCCAATTTTTCCACATCCTTCTTGTAGTGTGGGGCCCAAAACTGGACACAGTACTCCAGATGAGGCCCCACCAGTGTCGAATAGAGGGGAACAATCACGTCCCTTGATCTGCTGGCAATGCCCCTACTTATACATCCCAAAATGCCATTGGCCTTCTTGGCAACAAGGGCACAATTGTTGACTCATATCCAGCTTCTCATCAACTGTAACCCCTAGGTCCTTTTCTGCAGAACTGCTGCCGAGCCATTCGGTCCCTAGTCTGTAGCGGTGCAAGGGATTCTTCCGTCCTAAGTGCAGGACTCTGCACTTGTCCTTGTTGAACTTCATCAGATTTGTTTTGGCCCAAACCTCTAATTTGTCTAGGTCCCTCTGTATCCTATCCCTACCCTCCAGCGTATTTACCTCTCCTCCCAGTTTAGTGTCATCTGCAAACTTGCTGAGGGTGCAATCCACACCATCCTCCAGATCATTTATGAAGATATTGAACAAAACCGGCCTCAGGACCAACCCTTGGGGCACTCCACTTGATACTTTCTGCCAGCTTGACATGGAGCCATTGATCGCTACCCGTTGAGCCCGACAATCTAGCCAGCTTTCTATCCACCTTATAGTCCATTCATCCAGCCCATACTTCTTTAACTTGCTGGCAAGAATACTGTGGGAGACCGTGTCAAAAGCTTTGCTAAAGTCAAGGAACAACATGACCACCGCTTTTCCTTCATCCACAGAGCCAGTTATCTCGTCATAGAAAGCAATTAGATTAGTCAGGCATGACTTGCCCTTGGTGAATCCATGCTGACTGTTCCTGATCACTTTCCTCTCCTCTAAGTGCTTCAGAATTGATTCCTTGAGGACCTGCTCCATGATTTTTCCAGGGACTGAGGTGAGGCTGACTGGCCTGTAGTTCCCAGGATCCTCCTTCTTCCTTTTTAAAGATGGGCACTACATTCGCCTTTTTCCAGTCATCTGGGACCTCCCCCGATCGCCATGAGTTTTCAAAGATAATGGCCAATGGCTCTGCAATCACATCCGCCAATTCCTTTAGCACTCTCAGATGCAACGCATCCGGCCCCATGGACTTGTGCACGTCCAGCTTTTCTAAATAGTCC
This sequence comes from Lepidochelys olivacea, assembly GCF_965140295.1. Classification (NCBI taxonomy): domain Eukaryota; kingdom Metazoa; phylum Chordata; order Testudines; family Cheloniidae; genus Lepidochelys; species Lepidochelys olivacea. The sequence continues at coordinate 731,758 of NC_140413.1, forward strand.
CGAACCACTTCTTTCTCCACAGAAGGCTGGTCACCCCCTCCCCATGCTGTGCTGCCCAGTGCAGTAGTCTGGGAGTTGACCTTGTTCGTGAAGACAGAGGCAAAAAAAGCATTGAGTACATTAACTTTTTCCACATCTTCTGTCACTAGGTTGCCTCCCTCATTCAGTAAGGGGCCCACACTTTCCTCGACTTTCTTCTTGTTGCTAACATACTTGAAGAAACCCCTCTTGTTACTCTTAACATCTCTTGCTAGCTGCAACTCCAATACTTCCTGGCAATGATGGTGCTCAGATCCTCTTGGCTGCACTGTGTCATTAGATCTTGGTTTGAGATTGTTCTGGGCCAAAAGATATGGAGGATTTTTCTGAGGCAGGTTGTAAGTAATGAAGACAGTTTGGACATGTCAGACTTTCTCTTTCCCCAGCATTCTGCACTCTAAAGCAGTGTTGAAAGTACGCAGCTCTGATAAATCTTGAGTTTGGTTTTGGTGTATTTTGATGATTTCCAGACTGTATTTAAGCTCCTGGAGGCGTTTCTGGCTTTATTGATTTTGTTCCAGATGTCCTGGCTTGTTCCACCGTCCTGGCTGATGGTGCCGCCCAAGTATGTGAATGTTTCTATGTTGGTGAGAACATAATCCACTATCCATACTGGCGATGGTGAGGCAATATTATGACCTCATAAACCAGTCGGAGAACACTTCAATCTCTCTTGTCACGTGATTACAGACATGAAAGTTGCGATATTACAACAGAAAAACTTCAAAACCAGACTCCAGCGAGAGACTGTTGAATTGGAATTCATTTGCAAATTGGATACAATTAACTTAGGCTTGAATAGAGACTGGGAGTGGCTAAGTCATTATGCAAGGTAACCTATTTCCCCTTGTTTTTTCCTACCCCCCCCCCCCCCGTTCCTCAGACGTTCTTATTAAACCCTGGATTTGTGCTGGAAATGGCCCACCTTGATTATCATACACATTGTAAGGAGAGTGATCACTTTAGATAAGCTAGTGGGTTTGTGTGTGTGGAAAAGGGGGAGGGGGGGAGAAAACCTGGATTTGTGCTGGAAATGGCCCACCTTGATTATCATACACATTGTAAGGAAGGTGATCACTTTAGATAAGCTATTACCAGCAGGAGAGTGGGGTGGGGGGAGAGAAAACATTTTGCAGTGGTAAACACCCATTTTTTCATGGTCTGTGTGTATAAAAATATCCTCACTGCATTTTCCACTTTTATGCATCCGATGAAGTGAGCTGTAGCTCACGAAAGCTTATGCTCAAATAAATTGGTTAGTCTCTAAGGTGCCACAAGTACTCCTTTTCTTTTTGCGAATACAGACTAACACGGCTGTTACTCTGAAACCTATGACCTTACACAATACTTTGCTTGGCACAGATAAAAGTGTGATACCATGCCAGTTATTACAATCACTGAGAGTTCCTTTCTTTGGTATCCTCACTACAACCCCATTGGTCCACTCATCTGGCACTTTTTCCCTGTCCCAGACTGATGTAAATAGAGGGGCCAGGATAGATGCTCTTAATTTAGGATTTACCTTGAACAATTCTGCATTCAAGTTATCCTTGCCAGGAGCTTTCCCATTTTTTAAGGATTTGATGGCTTGAATGATCTCTTCCTTAGTTGAGGTGTCTGATATCAAGATCTTCTTCTGCCTCCTGGAAGTTTGCTTCCTCTTTAGGTGGCTCCCTGTTCAGCAATTCTTTGAAATGCTCTGTCCAGTGCATTTCTTGTTCTTTTTCGGTTGTTAGTTGGTGTCCTTATTTGTTCCTGTAGAGTGTGTTTGTTGGTGTCTGTTGTTTACCACTGATAAGCCACATCGTTTTATAGACGGTTCCTTGTTCACCATGAGCAGTTGCATCCTCTGCTCGTGTTGCCAGATTATCAATATAATGCAGTTTGTCCACTCTCGCAAGGCATTTGACCTCCCTGTGTGCATTGCTATACTGTTCATGGTATCTGTTCTTTAGCTTCTGGGATTTTTGTGTCTAAAACTTTTTTCTTCAGGGCTCATCTGATTTCTCTGGCGTTCCATGTGCTGGGTGTAATCCACTCCTTCCTTCTCTTCCGCCTGTAGCCTAGACAGGCTTCACTGCTCTGTTTATAAATTGCTGTTACTTTGTCCCACTTCTTGTTGATCTCCTCATCTACATTCCCCTCCTCTTCATCAAGGTCTGCAAGTGCTTGAAACCTGTTCTTTAACTGCAGAACAAAGGTTTTCTGTATTTCAAGGGACTTTAGCTTATCATAACGTCTATGTCCCTTGTTTGGTGGACCCACACTTCTCAGTTTTAGCTTGATGGAGGCTGTCACAAGGTGGTGGTTGCTGCCAACATCTGCACCACTTCTCACATTGACATCTGTCAGAACGCGTCGCCATTTGCCATTGATCATGATATGGTCAATCCGGTTCTTGTCTTGGAGTGCATTTCTTGGAGAACACCGTGTCAGCTTGTGAATTTCACAATGTTCGTATAGGGTTCCGCCAATGACTAGGTCATTCATATGACAGAAATCAACAAGCCTTTCTCCATTCAACAAGGTCAAGTGCAGAGTCCTGCACTTAGGACGGAAGAATCCCATGCACTGCTACAGACTAGGGACCGAATGGCTTGGCAGCAGTTCTGCAGAAAAGGACCTAGGCATTACAGTGGACGAGAAGCTGGATATGAGTCAACAGTGTGCCCTTGTTGCCAAGAAGGCCAATGGCATTTTGGGATCTATAAGTAGGGGCATTGCCAGCAGATCGAGGGACGTGATCGTTCCCCTCTATTCGACATTGGTGAGGCCTCATCTGGAGTACTGTGCCAAGTTTTGGGCCCCACACTACAAGAAGGATGTGGATAAATTGGAGAGAGTCCAGCAGAGGGCAACAAAAATGATTAGGGGACTGGAACACATGACTTATGAGGAGAGGCTGAGGGAACTGGGGATGTTTAGTCTTCAGAAGAGAAGAATGAGGGGGGATTTGATAGCTGCTTTCAACTACCTGAAAGGGGGTTCCAAAGAGGATGGCTCTAGACTGTTCTCAGTGGTAGCAGATGACAGAACAAGGAGTAATGGTCTCAAGTTGCAGTGGGGGAGATTTAGGTTGGATATTAGGAGAAACTTTTTCACTACGAGGGTGGTGAAACACTGGAATACGTTACCTAGGGAGCTAGTGGAATCTCCTTCCCTAGAATTTTTTAAGATCAGGCTTGACAAAGCCCTGGCTGGGATGATTTAGTCGGGGATCAGTCCTGCTTTGAGCAGGGGGTTGGACTAGATGACCTCCTGAGGTCCCTCCAACCCTGATATTCTATGATTTCATTTTCACTCATGATGCCACACCCATGTCTTCCCATTGCTCTGTCATTGTTTGTGTTGTCCTTACCGACCTTGGCATTCAGGTCTCCTATGATGATAGTTAGGTCATGGTGTGGTACTCTCTCTAATTCCGCCTGTAGTGTAAGGTAGAATTTGTCCTTTACTTCTTAATCACTGTCATTTGTCAGAGCATAGCACTGAATCAGGGTGATATTATGTTTCCCTTTCTGTCTGGCTCTCATAATTTGACTTTTTTAAGTGGTAACAGCTAATTGAGACCCCATAATTTTATATTTATAGTTGGGATTATGTTTTCCCATGTGCATTACTGACAGGTTTCAGAGTAGCAGCCGTGTTAGTCTGTATTCACAAAAAGAAAAGGAGTACTTGTGGCACCTTAAAGACTAACAAATTTATTTGAGCATGAGCTTTTATGAGCTACAGCTTATGCTCAAATAAATTTGTTAGTCTCTAAGGTGCCACAAGTCCTCCTTTTCAATGTGCATTACTGTGCACTTATCAACATGTATCAGTTTTCTAGTATTATATGGAAAATACTCTATGCAATGTATGGTTGGTCACAGCTGGTGAGGATTCTGAAGAACTTCTGAAGGACTTCACCCAGGAATTTACTCAGACAATGGGGCCTGCTCCTTCCTAGAAAATACTCCAAGGAGGCAGATGGTATCCACAGCTGTATCCTGTGCAACCCCTTGCAATGGAAGCCCAAGGTCCTCCTACCTTCCCACTTCACCACGACCCCTACTGTGCCAGTTCCATGCCCACATGTATAGGGAAAAGGAGGATCAGGCCCACAGGAAAGAACGTGCAGGGGGAGAATATAATTGAGGACCAAGAACAAATGAAGAGATGTGATCAACTCTTTAACGGACACAAAACATTCATCATGTTAAACAGTTACAAGCCCATAAATATGTCCCTCTTGGGACTTTTCCAGCTCAGCAATTGTTGAAGGTGCCTATGAGGTGGGGCCATCTGAAGGCAAATGAAGGCTGGGATCCTGCTCTTAACAGTGTCCCGTTGCTTCAGTGGTACCAAGAGACTTTTAGTCTTTCATCTTAAATGTGACCTACTGATCACACACGTGGGGGAGGGGCACACACAGGGGCCCCGGGGGGGAGGGGCGCAGAGGGGCCCGGTGGGGGGGTGCCGTGGGGGAGGGGCGCGCACACAGGGGGCCTGGTGGGGGGGTGCCGTGGGGGAGGGGCGCGCACACAGGGGGCCTGGTGGGGGGGTGCCGTGGGGGAGGGGCGCGCACACAGGGGGCCTGGTGGGGGGGTGCCGTGGGGGAGGGGCGCGCGCACAGGGGCCACGGGGGTGGGGGAGGGGCGCAGAGGGGCCCGGTGGGGGGGTGCCGTGGGGGAGGGCCGCAGAGGGGGGTGCCGTGGGGGAGGGGCGCGCACACAGGGGCCCGGGGGTGGGGCACAGAGGGGCCTGGTGGGGGGGTGCCGTGGGGGAGGGGCGCGCACACAGAGGGGCCTGGTGGGGGGGTGCCGTGGGGGAGGGGCGCGCACACAGGGGGCCTGGTGGGGGGGTGCCGTGGGGGAGGGGCGCGCACACAGGGGTGGGGGAGGGGCGCACAGGGGGCCCGGGGGGTGCCGTGGGGGAGGGGCGCGCACACAGGGGCCACGGGGGTGGGGGAGGGGCGCAGAGGGGCCCGGTGGGGGGGTGCCGTGGGGGAGGGGCGCGCGCACACAGGGGCCCCAGGGTGTGGGGGGGGGCCGCCGTGGGGGGGGGCTTTCCCGGGCCCTCCCCAGAGACGCGGACCTCCTGCTCCCAGGCCTGCCCCGCCAGCAGCCTCCGCCGCGAGCCGCCTGGACCGCGACCCGGCCCCGGTGGCCGCTCTGTCCGCCCGCGGCGGCTCCGTGGCAGGTATTTCCGGCCGCTCGCTCGCCCCTGCGGGACTCTATGGCCCTCGCTTCCGGCCGCTCTGGTTCCGGCCGCTGGCTCCGTGGTGCCTGGTTCCGCCTCGCTCCCGCGCTCCGCTCGCGTCCCGCCCGCCCCCGCCCGCCCGTCCCCGCGGCAGGGCCCGGGCCCCCGCCCCCGGCCGAGGCCGCCGCACCATGGGCGCCTACCTGTCCCAGCCCAGCACGGTGAAGAGCTCGGGGGACGGCGCCGGGGCCGGGCCGCGCCCGCTGCACTTCGGCTTCAGCGCCATGCAGGGCTGGCGGGTCTCCATGGAGGTGAGGGGCCGCGGGGCCCGGGGGGAGGGGAGGGCGGCGCCGGGCCCCGGGGGGGGGAGGGGAGGGGAGGGCGCGCCGGGCCCCGGGGGGGGGAGACCCGGGGGGGGGGAGGGGAGGGGAGGGGCGGGCGCGCCGGGCCCCGGGGGGGGAGGGGAGGCCCGGGAGGGGAGGGCGCGCCGGGCCCCGGGGGGGGAGAGAGAGACCCCGGGGGGGGGGAAGGGAGCGGGCGCAGGGGGGGAGGGCGCGCGGGGCCCCGGGGGGGGGAAGGGAGAGGGCGCAGGGGGGGAGGGCGCGCGGGGCCCCGGGGAGGGGCGGCCGCGGGGCCCCGGGGGGGGGAGGGGAGGCCCGGGGGGGAGGGGGGGAGGGCGCGCCGGGCCCCGGGGGGGGAGAGAGAGACCCCGGGGGGGAGGGCGCGGGGCCCCGGGGGGGAAGGGAGAGGCCCCGGGGGGACGGGAGAGGGCGCGGGGGGGGTAGGGAGGGGCCCCGGGGGGACGGGAGACGGCGCAGGGGGGGTAGGGAGGGGCCCCGGGGGGGCGGGAGGCCCCCAGGGGGGTAGGGAGGGGCCCCGGGGGGGCGGGGCCCTGGGGGGGGAGGGAGGGGCCCCGGGGGGGTAGGGAGAGAGAGACCACGGGGGGCTGGGAGGGGTGCGGGGCCCCGGAGGGGGGAGGGAGGGAGAGGCCCCGGGGGGGCGGGGCCCCGGAGGGGGGAGGGAGAGGCCCTGGGGGGGGTAGGGGGAGAGAGACCACGGGGGGCCGGGAGGGGCGTGGGGCCCCGGAGGGGGGAGGGAGGGAGAGGCCGCGGGGGGGCGGGAGGGGCGTGGGGCCCCGGAGGGGGGAGGGAGGGAGAGGCCCCGGGGGGGGTGGGAGGGGCACGGGGCCCCCGGGTGGGGGGAGGGAGGGAGAGGCCCCGGGGGGGGTGGGAGGGGCGCGGGGGCCCGGGTGGGGGGAGGGAGGGAGAGGCCCCGGGGGGGTGGGAGGGGCCCCGGGTGGGGGGAGGGAGGGAGAGGCCCCGGAGGGGCGCGGGGCCCCGGGTGGGGGGAGGGAGGGAGAGGCCCCGGAGGGGCGGGAGGGGCGCGGGGCCCCGGGGGGGGGGAGGGGGAGGCCCCGGGGGGAAAGGGGGGCGCGTGGGGCCCCGGGGGGGAGGGGGAGGCCCCGGGGGGAAAGGGGGGCGCGTGGGGCCCCGGGGGGGAGGGGGAGGCCCCGGGGGGAAAGGGGGTCCGGGGGGGGAGAGACCCCGGGGGGAGGGGGGGCGCGCGGGGCCCCTGCAGGACACCAGGGGTGGGGAGGGTGGCATTAAGTACAACAGACCCCCTTTAAAGCCTTGTTAGGTCCCATCACCCCCTCCCAGGACAGGTTCCCTGCAGAGAATTGGGGGTTAAGTGTCTCCCATGTCCCTTCCTCAGCCAGATTTGTCCATCTCTCCTGAGATTGACCCTTAATTGCTTCTTTGTACATTTAATTCTCTCTCTCCCCAGATTGACAGTGAAACATCCCCAGGATGCTATTGTGTCTTTCCCTCACTTGTTTTGCAGAGGGGGTGGGATTTCACTTGTTTTAGCACCCCACAGTACACTTTTTCCAGCCTGGGGCATGTCTGTGGCTTATCTCTGAACTCCCTGCCAAGCCCTCAATATCCTGCTGGTAATTAAATGCCCAGAACAGAGCACAGTATACTCTTGCAGTCCCAGAGGAGCCATACAGATGGGACAGACTGCCCTCTCCTTGCTCAGAGACTCCTCAGAGCCTGGTGCGACTGAGGGGCCAGAGCTGAGAGCAGAATCCTAGTTGGGATTTCCCTGAGCTGAGGAGTGAGAGACCATTCTTTCCCTGCTGTAGAATGTGATGTATTCGTAGCCACAAACTGTACTGACCTTTCATTGGAGCCATATCACGCTGCAGTCTCCTGGCTAGCTTCCTCTCTGCTCTCCCCACTGCAAGTGTCTCACCCATTCCTGCTACCCTGTTTCTCCTTTGCACATTTTTAACATGGGGCGAGGAACCACTGGGACAAACTGCCAAGGGCAGGGATGGGTTCTCCATCCCTTTTTGTCTTTAGATCCAGACTGGCTGCTTTTCTGGAAGATTCTTTAGTCAAATGTAAATCATTGGGCTCAATACAGGGGTAACTGGGTCAGACACCATGGTCTGTGTCATGCTGAAAGTCCGATTAGATGATCTTATAATCCCTGCTGGCGTTAAAATCTATACATCAATGAGGAGCTGGGTTTTGGAGTCGTTGTCACCAGCTGGATTAGCTGCATTTGTTCAGGTGAAATCTCATTTTATTCTGTGTCCGTATATCTAATATCTCAAGAGTCTTGCTTATGTTAAAAAAGTCCCGGGGCTGACCTTGGTGTACAGCAGGCTCCTGCAGCCAGATGGGAGCATAACTACCATACCAGTTAGGGTTGCAGTCCGCAGCCCAAACTAAAACCAGGGTAAAAATGGGTCTGGCTGCCAAGGGTCAGGAGCAAAGTAAGGCTCTTGTCACCAGCTGGAATTTCTTAGTAACACTCCCTCTTATGGAGACCGCACACATCCCTTCACATTGTGTCTCACCTTCAGTAGTATGTACAGCTTCTCTTCATTTAACTCCCTCTGTGAATTTTATTAATGTGCTGTTTGCGCCCATCTTCCAGATTATTAACAAAGATGTTAAATTAGGAAAGGGCTAATTCTAATTCTGTTCCCTGCTGTACACCTCTCATCTCAATAGAGTGGTGTTTGATTATAGTTTTTTGTCTACACTCAGCCTTTGGCTAGTTCACAATCTCTGTGACAGTGTCACATCCAAGCCCGCTGGCATTTATTTTTCCAAGTAGGGTTTTGCGAGCCAGGGTATCAAATGATTTACAGCTTTTGAAATACTGTAGCCATCTTGCTGGTAACTAAAAGGAAGAGCTGTGTGTAGCTTGAAAGCTTCTCTCTTTCACAACAGAAATTGATCCAGTAAAAGATACAATATTACCTCACCCATCTTGTCCCCCTTTGTCACACACTTGAGACTATGAATCCTTCACCTTTAGGCCGAAATTTTTTAGGCCTTTGGGGGGAGGTGTTTACAGAATTTGAGTAAAATCCTTTCAGGCTTTTTGTATGTGAGAGTGAAAACATATCGGATGCTTTTTCTGGTTTCTCATTGAACTACGCTGTGGGGGTTGGGGGCTATAAAAAATTGTGCTGCCTTTCAAAGGAACTGGGATGGAAATAGTTCTGGCCTGGCACAGCACGTGTGGGAGAAGCTCCACGAAGCTCTTGTCTGCATCTTCAGGGGAATGCTGTGTGCGCTTGTGCCCAGGTGATTGAATGGCGGTGCCCCAGTCCGACGGCGCTGATGAGCTCTGTGCGGGTGGACCAGTAGCACAAAGAAGGTGGATGCACCCCGCAGTCTCGGCAAGGCAGTTAGTGCTTGGGGCTGTTGGTGGAGGTTGAACTGAGGTAGCACAGGGTGCAGGGGTGTGTTGGGCAGGTAGGCCATGTCAGCACTAATAGGAGCCATGCTGAGAGCCCTGGGGTAGACAGGCTGGAAGTGTTCGAAATAAGGAGGGTATGATGATGTGGGTGAGACTCTGCTCGCTCACTCCATTCAAAGGCAGCATTGCTTAGAATCATAGAATATCAGGGTTGGAAGGGACCCCAGAAGGTCATCTAGTCCAACCCCCTGCTCAAAGCAGGACCAATTCCCAACTAAATTATCCCAGCCAGGGCTTTGTCAAGCCTGACCTTAAAAACCTCTAAGGAAGGAGATTCTACCACCTCCCTAGGTAACCCCTTCCAGTGTTTCACCACCCTCCTAGTGAAAAAGTTTTTCCTAATATCCAATCTAAACCTCCCCCACTGCAACTTGAGACCATTACTCCTCGTTCTGTCATCTGCTACCATTGAGAACAGTCTAGAGCCATCCTCTTTGGAACCCCCTTTCAGGTAGTTGAAAGCAGCTATCAAATCCCCCCTCATTCTTCTCTTCTGCAGGCTAAACAATCCCAGCTCCCTCAGCCTCTCCTCATAAGTCATGTGTTCCAGTCCCCTAATCATTTTTGTTGCCCTTCGCTGGACTCTCTCCAATTTATCCACATCCTTCTTGTAGTGTGGGGCCCAAAACTGGACACAGTACTCCAGATGAGGCCTCACCAATGTCGAATAGAGGGGAACGATCACGTCCCTCGATGTGCTTGCTATGCCCCTACTTATACATCCCAAAATGCCATTGGCCTTCTTGGCAACAAGGGCACACTGCTGACTCATATCCAGCTTCTCGTCCACTGTCACCCCTAGGTCCTTTTCCGCACAACTGCTGCCTAGCCATTCGGCCCCTAGTCTGTAGCTGTGCATTGGATTCTTCCATCCTAAGTGCAGGACCCTGCACTTATCCTTATTGAACCTCATCAGATTTCTTTTGGCCCAATCCTCCAATTTGTCTAGGTCCTTCTGTATCCTATCCCTCCCCTCCAGCGTATCTACCACTCCTCCCAGTTTAGTATCATCCGCAAATTTGCTGAGAGTGCAATCCACACCATCCTCCAGATCATTTATGAAGATATTGAACAAAACCGGCCCCAGGACCGACCCTTGGGGCACTCCACTTGATACCGGCTGCCAACTAGACATGGAGCCATTGATCACTACCCATTGAGCCCGACAATCTAGCCAGCTTTCTACCCACCTTATAGTGCATTCATCCAGCCCATACTTCCTTAACTTGCTGACAAGAATACTGTGGGAGACCGTGTCAAAAGCTTTGCTAAAGTCAAGAAACAATACATCCACTGCTTTCCCTTCATCCACAGAACCAGTAATCTCATCATAAAAGGCGATTAGATTAGTCAGGCATGACCTTCCCTTGGTGAATCCATGCTGGCTGTTCCTGATCACTTTCCTCTCATGCAAGTGCTTCAGGATTGATTCTTTGAGGACCTGCTCCATGATTTTTCCAGGGACTGAGGTGAGGCTGACTGGCCTGTAGTTCCCAGGATCCTCCTCCTTCCCTTTTTTAAAGATTGGCACTACATTAGCCTTTTTCCAGTCATCCGGGACTTCCCCTGTTCGCCACAAGTTTTCAAAGATAATGGCCAATGGCTCTGCAATCACAGCCGCCAATTCCTTCAGCACTCTCGGATGCAACTCGTCCGGCCCCATGGACTTGTGCACATCCAGCTTTTCTAAATAGTCCCTAACCACCTCTATCTCCACAGAGGGCTGGCCATCTCTTCTGCATTTTGTGATGCCCAGCGCAGCAGTCTGGGAGCTGACCTTGTTAGTGAAAACAGAGGCAAAAAAAGCATTGAGTACATTAGCTTTTTCCACATCCTCTGTCACTAGGTTGCCTCCCTCATTCAGTAAGGGGCCCACACTTCCCTTGGTTTTCTTCTTGTTGCCAACATACCTGAAGAAACCCTTCTTGTTACTCTTAACATCTCTCGCTAGCTGCAGCTCCAGGTGCGATTTGGCCCTCCTGATATCATTGCTACATGCCCGAGCAATATTTTTATACTCTTCCCTGGTCATATGTCCAACCTTCCACTTTGTAAGCTTCTTTTTTATGTTTAAGATCCGCTAGGATTTCACCATTAAGCCAAGCTGGTCGCCTGCCATATTTACTATTCTTTCGACTCATTGGGATGGTTTGTCCCTGTAACCTCAACAGGGATTCCTTGAAATACAGCCAGCTCTCCTGGACTCCTTTCCCCTTCAAGTTAGTCCCCCAGGGGATCCTGGCCATCCGTTCCCTGAGGGAGTCGAAGTCTGCTTTCCTGAAGTCCAGGGTCCGTATCCTGCTGCTTACCTTTCTTCCCTGCGTCAGGATCCTGAACTCAACCAACTCATGGTCACTTCCTCCCAGATTCCCATCCACTTTTGCTTCCCCCACTAATTCTACCCGGTTTGTGAGCAGCAGGTCAAGAAAAGCGCCCACCCTAGTTGGCTCCTCCAGCACTTGCACCAGGAAATTGTCCCCTACGCTTTCCAAAAACTTCCTGGATTGTCTATGCACCGCTGTATTGCTCTCCCAGCAGATATCAGGAAAATTAAAGTCACCCATGAGAATCAGGGCATGCGATCTAGTAGCTTCCGTGAGCTGCCGGAAGAAAGCCTCATCCACCTCATCCCCCTGGTCCGGTGGTCTATAGCAGACTCCCACCACTACATCACTCTTGTTGCTCACACTTCTAAACTTAATCCAGAGACACTCAGGTTTTACTACAGTTTCGTACCGGAGCTCTGAGCAGTCATACCGGAGCTCTGAGCTTCTCTGTGGCCATGTCACCAGACTGGACACAGGCCCTCCAGCACGTTGTGCTTTCAGACACGCCATCGACACACAAAGAGGGGCCGCCCCCAGGGATCCGTAGTTTTGCAGGATTGAGCCAGAGCTGGGAGCTTCACTCTACTGTACCGTGTGTGACGCCATCAGCCGTGCTTGCTCTGGTGCAGTGGTCCTCAACAGACTGCGTGTTTGATGGTGCGACTCTGCTAGGGCTGCCTCTTTTTCCTAATGCTGGTGGAGCCAAAGCAACGAGAGCAGCAGTGGGACACTTTGGCACAATTTTCCAAGTGTTGTCAAGGTTCTGAGGCCTGGTACATCTGCCCCTGACCACTTGAAATTGGACCAAGGCCTGAGCCTGGAGCTGTATTGTATGGCCAGCTTCATAGGCAAAACTCCCTGCTGGCAACAACAGCGGTGGAACCATTAAATGTGGCCATGGTTCGGGTGTGTTTACAAAGGTAGAAACACTGGTGTCCTGAGCCGCACTAGCGGCAGCTTTCCTGTGAAGGCCTGTGGGCTCACATGTGGCACTGAGCCGAACTTGGCCAGCACATTGCATTTCCTGGGGTTCCAGTGCCATATTCTCTCCCTCCATGAGTTGACTTGCTTTGAGATTTGCCTTTTCCATGATTTTAATTAGATTTTTCACTTTCCCATGGGGTTGGGAAAGTTGCACTCTCAGCAAATTTGCGGATGATACTAAACTGGGAGGAGTGGTAGATACGCTGGAGGGGAGGGATAGGATACAGAAGGATGGGTTTTGTTAAAAAGTGGGTTGTGGGAGCAAAGGTGCATGGGAGTTTTGAAAAACTGCTGGATTTAATAACTTTGGAACAGTTCTTAGACCTTGTGACTGACCATGTGAGAGCAGCTGTGGGTGATAGGGACCCTGAGTCAGTCGTATGGGCTGCAGAGATAATAGAATCATAGAACTATAGAATATCAGGGTTGGAAGGGACCTCAGGAGGTCATCTAGTCCAACCCCCTGCTCAAATGAGATTGCGGATGCCCATACCCAAAACAGGGCTTGGGAAGGGTGGAAATCCCATGGGAAAGCTAATCACCATTCTCCCCAGTTCAAGCGGAGGGGAGGATTTAAAAGTAAACCTGGCCCTGACTCTTATAAAGGAGCTCATGGGGGCCCAGAGGGAAGAAGCTCTCACCTCAAGAATAAAGAGGTTACATGCTCTCACTGTAGTGTGCTTGGCCACATGAGACCAGATTGCCCGACCCTGAAGGGCGGCCCAAAACCAGCAACCCCAAATGCCACGGTAAATGCTAATTCTATTATTATAAACTCACAGGCAAGCCACACACAGCCCAGTGTTGGTGCCCTGTGTGCAATTGCTGTTTCTGTGGTCTCTGAAGCATTTGACCTTAAAACTCACATTAAAGCTAAATATGGGGAAAATAATGCAGAGTTTATTAGCAGTGCAGAAGTGAATGGAGTAAGGTGTATGGCATGGAGGGACACCACAGCAGATATTACTTTAGTTAAAGCAAGTCTTGTCAGGGAGGAAGATTATTTGCCAAGTAAAAGTGTAACTGTTGTTGTATCTGAGTATTTTGTCAGGGTGCCTTTGGCTAAGATCCACCTGAAATGGAAGGGATATGAGGGCACCATGATTGTGGGAGTGAAAAACACAATTCCTAAGGATCTTACGATTGGATATGATATTAAAGCTATGTTCAGTCAAGTTAACACAAACCAGGCACAGGGGAGGATTAATCCTAAGGTTGTGTCTATGGAGGGTTTTTCCAAAAGTTTGTCTTTGGAAAGTAGCTGTTTGGCTGTGAATGAAGTTTCTGAATGTCTATCTAATGTCTCAGAAGTAAATCTGGAATTAGATCAAACAAAGGGAGAGGAGAACAAGGAAATTTTGAATGAGCGTAGGCAGCCGTGTGAGCTGATGGCTTTATCTAGTCAGCGGTTTGGGAAAGCAAGGATAGTGGAAGACGAGTGTCCCTATACCTTACCTTGCATAATGACAGGTTTCAGAATGACAGCCGTGTTAGTCTGTATTTGCAAAAAGAAAAGGAGTACTTGTGGCACCTTAGAGACTAACCAATTTATTTGAGCATGAGCTTTCGTCATGCTCAAATAAATTGGTTAGTCTCTAAGGTGCCACAAGTACTCCTTTTCTTTATACCTTACCTGTTACCTGTGTGGAGAATTGTGACAGTGAAGGAAATGTGCTTGTGTCTGTCAGGGGTATTGACTTGCCTATGGAGGGAGCTACCCTGATCTCCAAGCAGTTGTCTGTGAATAGCCCTGTGTGCTGAGACAAGGAAAACAGGATCCCAAGCTGTGTGTCTGGTAAAGGAGAATGTGTCTCCGGCTCTTCTTTGTCTATAGAGCAGACAGAAGATGCCTTTCAGCCTGTGATGGTTGAAAATAGTGCAGTTGTCTCAGAGTTGGTCCTGAATTCAACTAAAGCCCAGGAAGGGAATGATCCTCAGTTTCTTAGAGACTAACCAATTTATTTGAGCATAAGCTTTCGTGAGCTACAGCTCACTTCATCGGATGCATATTGTATGTATACTTCCACAGGATGCATCCGATGAAGTGAGCTGTAGCTCACAAAAGCTCATGCTCAAATAAATTGGTTAGTCTCTGAGTTGCCCCAAGTACTCCTTTTCTTTTTGCGAATACAGACTAACACGACTGTTACTCTGAAACCGGTCCTAAGTTTGCGTCCGCTCAGGAGAATGGCACTGTAACTAGGTTGCATCCAGTTAGTATCTTAGCAAAATCCCAGAGACCAGACAATTCCGATGCTTTTGTATTTTGCCTGTTGTAATGTGCTTTTGGGAAAGGGTGTAGCAACTCTGTCTGATCAGGGTGATATCCTAGCCAGGGCACAAGGAGAGAATGAAGGTGATTCAATTGTGTTACCTACTGATGGTGTGGAAACTTGTAGCAAGAAGGAAAAGATTCCTGAACTTGTGTGTGGCAAAGGGAAGGAGAATGCTTCTAACCTGTTATCTGGGAAGTCTGTAAGTTTGCCTGAAAGGGGATTGTGTAGGAATCCACCTGACGGGCCAGAGGTGATCCTGGATGTGAGTAAGACCGAGAAAGAGTCTGTGGTTGCTCAGGGAAGTGTTCCTTTAGAGCAAGCCCTAGGTGAAGAGGGTAAGGGCAGAATTTCTGAGAGGGGTGAATTGTTGTTTAGAGAAGCTCCTAGGGAAAGGAATCCTCATGGTAGTCTTTGCAAGCAGTTTACTGCAACTGAAGGGCGTGAAACTGATTTAATCAAGGAAGTTTCAGTTCCTAACTGCCAGAAATTTTCTGTTGTGAATGGATCCACTGACTTTCCATTTGAAAGATCCAGTGGGGATAGCTTTGAGAAGGTCTCAGATGGAGTGAAAGCTGTTAAGAAAGTTGAGCATCCTATAACGAAGTGGCTTTGTTTGGCCAGCTTGTTGGGGAGACAAGGTTGTTGAGAGAGGAATGTCTCCATGCTGATTCTGTAAGTGAACAGTCTGTGTCTCAGGTTCAGAGGGAAGACTTGGTAGCTGAGTCTGCAGAGCAGAACAGCTGTGCAGCTAATCTCTCAAGAATGCAAGGGATGGCAGGTATACTCTCCTCTCTAGACACTTGGGATATGACTTGTAGTCTCTCAGTGAACTTAACATCTGATTCCATGTGGAAGCAGAGGTTAGTAAGGGAAGAACAACAGAACGTAGAGTCTAGCTTGTTAGTGAAAATGGATGGCATCTCTTTAAGACAGAGTCCAGCCTTGGAATCAGTAGCAGTCAAGGATCTGAAAACTAGTAAACTGGCTTCTGTCTGTGGTAATGCAAATTACTTGTCTGGCAGGGAAAAGGATTTGCTAATAGCTGTTAGCACAGAGAGCATGCCCAATCAGCTAGTGAATTCTGTTAAGCAAGAGAAATCAGGGTCTGATCCTTCAGGACAAGGAGGAAAAAGAGACTTTAATTTTGCAACGGGAAGCCTAAAATGCTGAAACCCCAGTGGTATTAAGCCAAAGGTGGGGCATGACAAAAATGATTGTAGATGGACACTTGCAATGAATTTTTTGTTATTGCTAATGGTAATTCTTGTAACTAATGTGTTGCTATTACCAAAAACGGTAGAAATGTACAATGTGCCTAATCTTTGGAAAATCCCTTGAATATGTTAAGTGATACATAAGATCATACTTTGTGTTAAAAGGCCTTGTTATACTGATGTTGCACAGTTAATGCCTGTAAACAGTCTTGGAACTTTTCACAGAGGAAAAGACATTCCAAACCTGATATGCTGTAGGAAAAGGGAAACTGAGGCGCACGACCATACTGCTTTCGCAGCTAAATTCCAAGATTCCTGTACTATGGACAACATTAATATCTTCATGGACTTGATGTTAATTGGGTTTCAAACATTTGCCAGAGCTTGTATGGATAAAGTAGCTATGTTCTTTAGGTCTTGGCAAGATCACATAAGACATACAGGAACCATGCGGCAAGAGCAGATCCAATCCACTGTTCTAACCAAGTTTTACCTTGAGTTTGTAAAAAGATTCAATCATGTTATTGAACATGACTTTGGTAAAGCATTTCTGTTATACACTAATATGGCTTCTAACCCAGTACAAGCTGAAGTGAGACCGAACCCAGGATGGGGAGCTCTTGGGATGCAGTCAGTGATGTTTGTGTCATCCCTTCCCGCATCAATTTTGCGTTGGGGGTGTGACTTTGTGAGTGTAATATAATATCTCATTGAAAGGTGACAGGGCCAGAAAGAGTTAATTAGCTCACAGGCTGACCTGACCCATGACCGAACTTTAAAGACTGGTTAGGAAGATCTGTAAATGAATAGAGCTGTGAAATGCACCCAGCATTGTTAGAGATAGAAGGGTAGATGTTTCTTCAGGTCTTGTGATGTCAGCAACCAAGTCTTGTCTATGGCTATAGCTTTGATTCAAAGATCAAAAGAGGAATATTAACATTTAGGAAGACACTTGAGTGACATGCATCCGATGAAGTGAACTGTAGCTCACGAAAGCTTATGCTCAAATAAATTGGTTAGTCTCTAAGGTGCCACAAGTACTCCTTTTCTTTTTGAGTGACATAGTATTATTGTCTATATGGCTCTTTGAAGGTTGTGGTAACTGGTATCTGAACTGTTAATGGGTAAATTACCCTGGGCTAATTGACAGGATGTTTGGGAGAAGGAAAGTGAAGCCTATTGTTTTCTCAGGCCAAGGGGCTGCTGGAAATGTATAAATACCCTGGGACATGATCCTTCTTCATCTCAGATCTGCTTTGGGTTTCAAGAAGGGGAAACCCTGAGCCATAAGGATTGAGATCCCCAGTCACTGACTGGAGTCACCCTGAACATGGACATTGGACTATAACCCATGACCTATTTCTAAAGGGACTTTTGGCAACTACAAGCTCAGCTCTGCTCTGTGTCTGAACCTCAAGAACTGAACCCAAGTCTGTCTGTATACTGATCTTTTAACCAGCATGCGCTCTCTTTTCTTTTTTAATAGATTTTGGTTTAGTTAATAAGGATTGACTGTAAGCATGTATTTTGGGTAAGATCTGAGTTATCATTTGACCTGGATCTGGCACTTGGTCCTTTGGGGTCAGGAGAATCTTTTCTTTTCTATGATGAAATAAGATTTTCAGAATTTATCATCCTGTGTTTGACGTGTGTCTGGATGGAGGCCTGAGGCTGGGTACTTTAAGGGAACTGCATTATTTGGACTTCTGAGTACCCAGGGAGGTGCTATAGAAGCTGGTTTGGACTGTTTTGGTAAATCTAAGTAGTGGAATATCCACCAGCGTTTGGGGTTTTTCTGCCCTGTTCTGTTTGCAGTTCACCCTGACTGAGTGACCTTGGCTGGCTCCCACAGGCAGCACCGTCACAGGCTCTAAGCTCCCTCTTTCTGCCCAAGTGTCTTGTCGTTGTTGTTTGTATTACTGTAGGACCAGTGTGGTGCTAGGCACTGGACAAACAAAATGAAAACATGGTCCCTGCCCCAAAGCGTTTACAATCTCAGATTCTTCTCTGTGGTAAATTCTCTCTTGTGACAGAATTTCCATTTTTTGCTGTGAATTAGCTGCCATTCAGCCACCTAGGGTTTATCCTGGCTGCTTGCTTGTGATTCCAGCTTTCTTAGAATTCTCTGGCAAGTGACTGTACAGAAGTCATTGTGTTCTCTTCTCTGTAGGCGCCCACACCCACCTTGTCACCACAGAGTAGCTGTCTCTCCAATTTCCTGATTACATTAGCTACGTTTACATGTCAGAAGGTGCTGTACTGGATTGTGTTTAATTAAACCAGTGTCGTCACGCACCCCACCCAAATATTATTTGTAGCATTACGGTGCCCAGGAGCCCCACTCATGGGCCAGAGCCCCGCTCTGCAGGGTGCTGTACAAAGATATAATACAAAGATGGCTCAGCCCTGAAGAGGCTGCGTTCTTGGTCCAAGGGGGCAGGGTTTAAGCTGTGTGTTCAGCATTAATGGTGACCTACAAGACCGACCTACTGGGGCTAGGGCCCATTTTGCTGCTTGTAGTGGATGAAGGTCTGACACACAAACAGAAGGTCCTGGCTTGTTCTGACATTAAATGGAGCTCTTGTTTCCACCTAGAAGTGACTGTGGTCAACTGGGGACCTGCCAGGACAGTGCCATCACCACTACAATGAAGGGATGTTTATTCACTTGGTTTACTCTTTGTTTTCATTAATGCCATATGTAAATCCCATGGAAACAAACTCTCTTACTAAGGGATTCAACACCCCTACCACTGTGGTTAAGGGCTGAGAACGTCCAGGCTACGTTTCAGTCAAGGAGTCCCCTGGCAAAAGAGCCAAGGCACAGCTTTCCTGATACTTCCACAGAAATAAACAAAGGCTTTTGCAGGGGAGATTCTCCTTTCTAGTCTCTCTGCTATACCATCAAAATAAAGATGTAGTAAAAGAAGGACCCATGCCAAATTCAAGTTCCTCTGGCATTTCCTGATTTTCAAGTGTTTAACTGTGCATTTACTGTCACCCTAACATAGGATTTAATCTGCTGTGCCAGTGTAAACGAGCCTGTCCCGGAGCTCTGGGTCCAGCCCAACAGAACTCCCTCAATGGCATTGAGATAACCATCACAATCCCTGTTGGATGCATTGGATCTCTTTCCTTTCCTCCACCTTCCATTCTTGGGTTGGAAGGGGAGCAGAGCACAGGGAGCTGCCCATTCCCCCTGGCTCCCCAGCCTCTAAGGTTAGAAGAGACAGTGGATTGGTGCTGGAAAAAGATTGTCACTTGCATGGAAACCCCAGCCTCCCCTGCTTGCCCAGTGAGAACTAGCAGGGCTCCTGGCTGGAGGGGGCCAGACAAGAGTCTGACAGAGACAGTATGCTGCAGTATGCTCTGTCTCTGTCAGACTCTGCTCCAGCTGCTGCTGCCCACCCAACCTTCCTTCCCCACAGGCTGGGAACTGAGAGTATCCCCCAGGCTAGGACTTGGCCTCAGCCTGGCAGCTGGGTCCCCCAGTTAACAGCTTGACTTCTTCTCAAGAAGCCTAGGTGTTCTCTGTGATGACACCTTATCTTTGCCATTGTTCGATTTCCTGCAAGTGTCCCCTTCCCAAGCTTCTGCCACTGAGTTCTTAGCAATCAGCTAGGAGAATACCCAGCAGGTGACCTGAGGAGCTATTTCCCTCCTTCTCCATGGTCTACTGTTACACACGTGGCCTGTTCCCCTTGTGCATTGGCAGTGCCCTGCGTGGGTCAGTGTTGCTGTTTTTCTGGTGGTTATTTGCACTTTCCTCGGGCACTAACTGGGTGCCACCTCTCATCTTGGCTGTGGAGGGTTGGTTTTGCTTTTTGGCCTCTTCAAACCCTGTTAAATTAGGCTGAATAATGGGGAAAGAGGAGTCAGTGAACACTGTTGATAGTGAATTTTCCTGTAGAGCTCCTCTGATGAGGTAAGTCTCAGTGTCAGCAGGAGATTCACTCAAACAGAGCCATCCCCAATTACCAAGCGAAGAACAAAGCACCTGTGTTGAGAGGGAGTGTTCAGCATTTCCAGACCTCCAGGCATTTCACCCCCACCCCCCGCAGGCTGAGCACCAGCCAGAGAACGGTTAGTCTGACAGGTACAGTCTGTGCTTGTGCTTCAACTCCAGCCCAAGTCCCTGCCAGCTGCTGTTCCTGGGGCCCAGGTCTGGGGCAGGGAAGGAATTTGGTCTTGAGCCCTTGTCTGCAGCTCTGTGATGTTCTGCTCTGTACAGGTGATTGTCCTGTGCTCGTTACCTCAGTGGCTGAGTGCCTGTAGATAAAGGCCAGAAAGGGTTTCATTTTTGTGTTAAGCAGTCCCCTTGGCGGGTCACCCTTTCTGCTTGGCTCACTCGGGAGGTTCCCTGGGCGGCCGGAGAACGAGCAGGACTTAGTGCCATGGCAGACACACCTGCCTGGGAGGTGGGATTTGCGTGATGCTATTTCTGATTCGCTACAGTGCCCAGAGAACAGTGGGGGACAGTGTCAGTTCTGGACTCCTCAGCCTGTCTTTCAGGACGCCGTTACCCAGCTGCACGGGGCAGAGTCCACTTGGCATGCCCAGGACAGGCTTGGCGCCCTCTGGCCAGAGAGAGGGGAAAGGCCTCTAGCCCAGGTGTGCAGGGATCCCCTGTGAGGGCCTGGGGAACGTGGTGGTGCTGCCGTACCACTTCCTGCTCTCGCTGGTCAGTGGGACGCGCTCCCTCCTGTCAGGTGACGCTCCAGTCTCTGTAGCTCTGGGCTGCTTATGAGCTGGGGAAAGGAGCCCAGCAGCGGGAGGGGCCGCAGACGCCCTGCTTGACCTTGGCCAAGTCCCTCGGGGCTTGTTTACACGGGGAAACTTACCAGCGTAACGACCAGTACGATGCTACCCCTGTGGTTCTCCTGGTGTGCTATGGTGGTGTAGTCAGGCCAGTAGACTTCCTTGTGCACTTGGTCTCCCTGGACCTCCATTCCCGTCTCTACATTGGGGCCAATAGCCCTGTCCTGCCGCACAGGGGGTGTGGGGATAAATACACTCGGATGGTACGGTGACGGGAGCCTGGATGGATAGGGCTGGAGTCTGGCTCAGGACTGGCAGAATCCCAAGTTACCATTTTAATAAGCTCTCAGTCTGGAGGAGTGAGGAGGCTGCTGTGCATAGTAGGAGGCTGAAGATTTGCATGCCCTTCCCCAGAGGAGTGAGCTGCACTGGTGACCTGTAGAGGAAGAGTGTGCTGTGGGTCTGGGAGGTTCTCAGCGGGGTCTCAGATTCACCCCCCTGCCCCCTGTAGTTGCACTGACCCACTCTCTGGGGCAGACCTAGCTAGGTCAATGAAGGATTGCTTCTGTCAGCCTAGATAGAATAAGGGAGGTGGAGTTCCTGTGACAGCAGCACCCCTTCTGTCACGGAAGGAAGCGTCTGTGCCACAGTGGCACGTAGCTGTAGCAGCTGTCGTGAGACATGGCCCCAGGCACTGCTGCTTACTGTCCCTGCCCTCCTCTGGTTTTGTGAGAACAGGGTGGGAGCGCGGAAATCTCCGGGTGTGAAATGTGAGTGTGTCTGTGCCGATACCGTATTTTCCTGCCCCTCAGCTCCGTTCACGCCAGGTCATCTGCTGGAGACAGTGTACCCCAACGCTCCTGACCTGGTGCTTTCTCTTTCAGGATGCTCACAACTGTATTCCTGAGCTGGACAGTGAGACGGCCATGTTCTCCGTCTACGATGGACACGGAGGTAACTGCTCCTCTCGCTCTTTCCAGGGAAGTGTACTTGGGCAGCTTCTCATGTGGAACTGCTCTGGTCTGCTGCAGTGGCTGTCCCTCCAGGGCAAACCCCTCCGGCAGTAAAAACCCTGCTCCTTCTTGGGATGTGTTCTCTGGGGCAAAGCGCAGACTGAGGCTGTGTGGGGCTGTGGGAGGAAGGGCACTGGGTTGGCACAGTGGGATCTGCACAACCTCCCTCTGTGCAGTGGGAGTTGGGCTTGAAGGGTCCACAGGAGGCATTCCAGGACTGAGGCTGTTTTTTTTCAGCTGTGCAGTCGGGCGGGGGAGCGGTTTGAGGGTCACCACTTGGAGGTGAGTACGTGCATACACAGAGCAGGTCCTAGAGGAAGGGGCCTTTCCAGTTCTGCGGTGAGGGGATGACTTGGGGTTTGCAAGCTGCTCTGGGGGGCTCTGCAGTTGGTGACCTTGATCGTGCTTTAGTTTCTAGACTATAGCTGAAGGTCCTTGCCTTGATGCTGCTGCCCACGCCCACTTCCAACGTCAGACTGAAGCCTGTGTCCACAGAGACTAAGAGATGGAAAAGTTCTGTTAGGTTCCAGCTAGTCCAGGAGTTCTCAAACCAGGGGTCGTGACCCCTCAGGGGCTCGCGAGGTTATTACATGGGGGTCGCAAACTGTCTGCCTCCACCCCCAAACCCTTCTTCTCCTCCAGCATTTATAATAGTGTTAAAGATTTTAAAAAGTGTTTTTAACGTGTAAGGGGGTCGCACTCAGAGGCTTGCTGTGTGAAGGGGTCACCAATGCAAACCTTGGAGAACCACTGAGCTAGTCCCTTTGCCTCCGCACGCCCAGCGAAGCCAGTACTAGATATGTGGGCCCACAGACTCCTAAGCTTTCTGTAAATGCCTAGGTGGATGGATTCTGTCCAGGGTCAGTTTCCAATCAGAATGCACGTATTCTGTACCTCTGTGCAGAAACACGGTCTGGCATCTCCACTTGCAATGTAACTAATACAGTGGCATCCGCCCAAGACTGCGGACAACAGCATTTATTTATTTGCCACGCCACCCTGGTCGTATCTGAGCAGCTCACATCTTGCAACAACCCTGTCAGGTAGGAGAGGGTTGTTATCCTCTGGCTGGCAGTTGGGGAACAGGGACAGATCAAGGACTTTTTGGAAATGCCTTTGAGTTCAGGTGGTGTTTGGGTGCTGGACAAGTCTGTCCAAAGTCACGTGCTATCAGCCTGGCCCGCGGTCACCGTGGAGTCCCCATTGTAAGTGCAAGCCCTGCCCTGTCTTTTGCTGCTGCGTCCAAGCAGGATGCTCACTTTGAAACTGAACCCTGGAATTCTCAACCTCCCTGTATATTGTGTTTTGTGTTGTTGGTAGTATTGGCTTGTGTTACCATAGCAGCTACAAGCCTCCGTCATGGGCCAGAACCCCAGTGCTAGGAGCTTTACACACGGGACAAAAAGATTACTCCTTCCCCAAATAGCTTACAGTCAAAGTAAGGACAAGAGGGACTCAGCCAGACGGGGTGGCAAGGGAAGAGAGAGTCAGCTTTGTTGAGCAGGAGGGGCGGGCGTCTCTGCACACCAGCAGCCTAGAGGTGGTCAGGTTTCTTTTTTTTTTTTTTTTTTTTTTGAAGCCTCAAGGCAACAGAGGGTGTTGGAGGAGAATGAGGCAGCTTTGTGGATGTTTGCAGGGAGCTCCTCTCAAATACATGGGCGGCAGGGAAGAAGGCTCGAAAATGTACCAAGGGGGCAGTTGAGGCCGGCACCACGGGCCAGTCGGAGGCAGGAGTCAGCCTTTCACTAATGAATGAGAGAGGACAGGTTGGTGTGGACAGGGCGTTGAGAGTGAAGACCATTAGCTTTTGTTAGCTACAGTAGAGAAGGGGGGGCAGTGGAGGAATGCGAAGAGAGGGGTGACCTAGAGCGCCCCAGCTAGGACAGTGATATTTGCAGCAGCATTCTGAAGGGGTCTGAGTGAGACAAGACTGTATTTGTCAAGAGTCAGAGAGAAGGGTGTTGTACTAACGAGATTGGAGTGCAGAGGAGATTCATCCTAAACCAGTCTGAGGTGATGCTGGTGGGTTGGGGGAAGCAGCTAAAGGAGATGGTGGGTAGCTGCAGCACCTTGGATTGAGGGGGTACAGCCACTAGCAGTTACTGATCACAGTTTCGGGTGATTTGAGACCCACAACTCGCATTTGAGTGTGTCTGGCCAATCTTTGTTATAAGCCTAGTATGCCTCTCCGTGTTCCCGCCTCCTTGTCTCCCTAGGTCCTACCAGGGTGTTTTAGAGTGACTCTCTCCTCCGCTGCTCTCCTCAGTTAGGAACCAGCGATTTATAGGCCATAAAGCCAGGAGGAATCTCTGTGATCATCTCTCTGACCTCTGGTGTAACACTTGTGGTAATCCTTGTATTAATCCCTGTTTGAACTAGAGCAGAGCTTTTGGGCAACTATCCAGGCCTGGTTTAGACGGTGCCGGCGATGGAGGATGCACGGTGCCAGTGGCTCGTTACCTGCAGCGGCTGTCGCTGTCGTCGTAGTTGCATCTTATTTCTGGTCTGAATCTGTCCAGCCTCAGCTTCCAGACACTGGGCTGTGACCCCTTTGCCTGCTCCACTGAAGACTCCCTCCATGGTCAAATCACTGTCTCTCTCCTTTTCTCCCCCCTTCCCCCCCAGTGTGCGGATAGACTGGGATCAGGTCACCCCTTAGCCTTCCCTTCTTTAATAAAAATGTCATGGCACCAAGTCAAACACCTCATAGAAGTCTAAGTCTGTTACATCAGCACAGTGACCTTTATCAGCCAAATGTGTCATCTCATCAAAACCAGATAGCGCATTCTTTTGACAGGGCCTGTTTTCACAGGCCATAAACCCATGCTGCTTTGCATTAATTATATTCTAAAAGAACTGCCATGTAGGGTCAGACCATGGTCCCTCTAGCACAGTAGCCTGTCTCTGACAGTTGTCCATACTGGAGCTTCATGGGGAGTGCACATGACAAGGCAGTTAGTGATCCATCCTGTTTTCCCTTGCCGGCTTCTGGTAGTCCGAGCTTTAGGGTTGCCCCAAGCATAGGGTTGTGTCTCTGACCATCTTGGCTAATAGCCATTGATGGACCTGCCCTCCATAAACTTCACTATTTCTTTTTTTGAGCCCAGTTCTACTTTGGCCATCACAACATCCCTGGCAATGAGTTTCACAGATGAATTGTGCATTGTGTGAAAAGGTACTTCCTCTTGTTTGTATTCATTCTGCTACCTGTTAATTGTATTGAGTGTCCTGGTTTTTGTATCGTGGAAAAGGGTAAATAACACTTCATTATTCACTCTCTCCACACCAGGCATGATTTTCTAGATATCTGTCGTCCCCTCTTAGTCGTCTCTTTTCCAAGATGAACAGCCCTAATCGTTTTAATGTCTCCTCATATAGAAGCCCTTTCATAAACTTGATCATCTTTGTTCCCCTTTTCTGAACATTTTCCAGTTCCACTATATCCTTTCTGAGATGGGATAACCAGAACTTGACACAGTATTCAAGGTGTGGATGTACCATGGACTTACATAGGGGCATTATGATATTTTCAGTCTTATTTTCTATCACTTTCCTAATGGTTCCTACCAATCTGTTAGCCTCTTTGAGCGCTGCTGCCCATTGAGCTGAAGTTTTCAGAGAACTATTCACTGTGACTCCAAGATCTTTCTTGAGTGATAACAGCTAATTTCGAACCCATCATGCGTTACTTTGCGCTTATCAATGTTGAATTTCATCTATTTTCCTGCTCAATGACCCAGTTTTGTGAGATCCCCCTGGAACTTTTTGTAGTCAGCTTTGAACTTAACTATCTCGAGTAACTTTGTATCATTTGCAAACTTTGCCTCTTCATTGTTCACTCTTTCTTCCAGATCAGCAATGAATGTGTTGAACAGCACAGGTCTTTGTACAGATCCTTAGGGGACCCTCTTATCCCATGACAGCTTAGGCTCTGGTTACACGACAGCTTAAGTCATCATAAGTTACGTTGCTCATGGGTGTGAATTAGCTGCGCTCCTGAGCGCCATAACTTATGCCGGTGTGGACAGTGCTATGTCGGCAGGAGAGCTTCTCGTGGGGGCTGGTGTAGTTAAGCTGACAGGAGAGCTCTCTGGAGCGGTGTAGCTGCATCAGTGCTCTCTTGTGTAGCCACAGCATAAGTTTCCTTAAAAGTCTTTGGTGAGGGACCTTGTCAAAGTCTTTCTGAAAGTCCAGGTACGCTCTATCCACTGGATCACTCTTGGCCACATGCTTGTTGACCCTCTCAAAGAATTCTAATAGATTGGTGAGGCATGATTTCCCTTTAGAAAAGCTGTGTTGATTCTTCCCCAATAAACTCTGTTTAACTCGGTATTTGATAGTTCTGTTCTTTACTATGGTTTCTGCACTGACCTTCGTCCTGGCCAGAGGCTCCAGATTTCCCTCGGGGCGGTCACAGCTCAGCTCGCTCAGTGCCTAGGGCCACTGGAAGGAGCAGGCTTTTCAAGCAGCCTCTGCTCTCTTTCAGGGGAAGAGGTTGCCCTGTATTGTGCCAAGTATCTCCCGGAGATAATCAAGGACCAGAAGGCATACAAGGAAGGCAAACTACAGAAGGTAAGAGCCTGGCACTGCAGTGGATAAGTGTAGGCACTAAGGCAGGAGAACAGGCCTCTCTGGGTGTCTAGTCCCTCCCAGGTCCCGGTGTCCTCTGGGATTGCCCAGCCCCTCCCTCGGAGGGTGTCCCAGGGCCTGGTTATTCTCCCAGGGAAGCTTTCTTCCTTTCTCCACCTTGGGTCTTCTGCTCACTAACTGTTGGCCTTGTTGTTTAGCTGTTCCTCCTCTCTCCTTTAGCGCCCTTGAAGTTACTGAGAGGCAGTGCTCAGTTCTGGCCCATGTCTTGTGTTCCCTACAGAGTGTCCCCCTCTGCTCTCCATATCCCCACAGAGCTGCCCTAGTTTTCAGTCTCCTCCTAGATCAATGCAGGAATCGGAATGATGGGCAGCAGTGTAGGTGAGAGAAATCCAGCCCCTTGAGACTCACAGCGATGGCAGAGTGGGGCTCTGGGAGAACGCGGCATTAGGCAGCATGTTCTGGGTGCAGACCAATCTGGCCAAGCCAGTGACCTGTAGGAACGAGGGGCTGTTCCTCATGCTGACCCACCCCAGTGCCGTGCCATCCCATCCCCCCACACGCTCTTTGGCCAACCTGGCCAGTCACCTCAGTGATTCTCCTGGAGGGGCTGGGGACATGATGGGATCCCGGTGCTGCTGAGAGAGGGGCGGGCACTCCCCTGAACAGCATGCAGCCCCCATGCTGTGTGTTTGTCCGTAGGCCCTGGAGGATGCCTTCCTGGCCATCGATGCCAAGTTGACCACAGAGGAGGTGATTAAGGAGCTCGCTCAGATCGCTGGGCGGCCCCAGGATGACGAGGAGGAGAAGGAGAAAGTGGCTGATGAAGATGATGGTAAGTAGCTGAGGCTGAGCACTGAGGCGCTGGCTGCCAGCCGTGTGAGGGGCAGGGCAGTGACTGTGTTAGGGAATGGTTTTGCTGTTCAAAGGAGCCAGTTAAACACGGTGCAGCTGGAGCTGACTGAGCGGCCTCCTCGAGGTGCCCCCCCCCCCAGCGCTCTGGGCTGGCATGGGGGAGTCGGAGTTGTTTTGGCAAGCTTGCTCATTTAACTGGCACACCCTCCCTTGGGTGTATCTGCAGCAGGTGCTCTGCTGCAGCCAAGGGTTCGAGCTTTCTGGGCCACGGCAATACTGGTCTGAGCTGAGACGTGGTGTCAGTGAAATGGGCAGCAGCGTCCTGAGCTCCTGGCCCAAGACTCTGCCTTTTTCATTCCATGAAGCAAATGTGCTTTCCCCCCTGGGCATGTCTGTCAGAGCAAGGAGCAAAGCCCTAACCAGGAAACAAGAATTACTGGGGGCCTCGCTGCCAGCCTTTGAGTCAACATAAAGGGGCACCTGCACTGGACCATGGCATTTCTCTGCGAGTGCCGGGGACACCCGGGTTCCTAAACCTGGTGGGGAAAGCCCTTTAGTTTGCTCCTTGCAGTTGACAGCACTCTGGATAGAGTCATTTCACTTCCCATCTTTGAGCTGACTAGCAAAGGAAAATCTAGCAAAAAGCCAGCTTCAGGGAAGCAGCAAGATTCTCCCTTGAACTCCTAGACCCAGTTTGGTGTTTGGGAAGGGTGTGCCTTAGCGTTACATGTTTCCCCATGGCCCCAGTGCCTGGATTTCAGGTGGGCAAGCGACCTGTGCCAGAGCCCTGCAGAGTGACTTGGCCCTTGAGAAGCTTAGCCTTTCTCGTTTGTGGTGTCTGATCTGTGCAAGAAAACAGACCCACCCCCAAACAAAACCCAAATGCTTCGCCAGCATCAGCTGTTCCCACTTGTGAGCGCCTCCCCCCCAACCCCGCACCTTGAGCTGAGCTTCCATTGGCTAATCTGGAAGGCGCTTCACATCCCTCCTTGGTGACCACTATGTCCATGATGTTGACCAGTGAGCATCGGCCAGGCTTAGCGGCTGAGAGCTGGCTGCTGTGTGTCCACAGAGCCCACTGTACGAGTGTGATGGTCGCCCTCTCCACTGCCCGTTCCAGGCGGCCTGCCTGCTTGGCCTGGGAGCTGCGTGGAGCAGGCTCTCCCTGCGTGTGTGTGTTCGGCACGGCTGGAACACAGGGCATATCTTGGCTAGCACAGCTTGGAGCCAAATCTGTCCTGCCTTGCTGTCCTGCCGCCACCCCACTGGCAGCGTTTTCTGCTCTGACTTGCCCTCTCTCTTGCAGTTGACCACGAGGAAGCGGCCCTTCTGCACGAAGAAGCCACAATGACCATCGAGGAACTGCTGACCCGCTATGGACAGAACTGCATCAAGAACCTCAGAAACAAGCCACTCTCGCTAGCCGGGGAGATGGGCCAGGAGCATGATGGGGAGACGAGCGTGAATGGAGAGACCAGTCCGGGAGAGCTGGCCGAGCATAGGGAGAGGAAGAATGGGAAGCCAAACAACGAGGCCACTGGCATTTCCTCCACCTCGGACGGAGCCGAAGCTGGGGGCAACAGCTGTGCTGCAAAGCAGGCCGAAGTGGGCAGGGGTGAAGAGACGGTCACCTCCTCCACCGGGGAGGCGGGGCCCTCCTGCTCCTCCACCGGAAAGCCCCAGGGCACAACCAAGTCCAAATTTTTTGAAGACAGTGAGGACGACTCAGATGAGGCCGAAGAGGAGGAGGACAGTGAGGTAGGCGCCAGAGCTCTGGGGCATCTACCCTTCCTGAGGGTGGGGAATGTCTCTCTCGCCACATTCTTTAAGGGCTGTGAGAGCATCGGGCCACCCCAGGCCTGCCATCGAGGTGGGATTTACAGGCCAACACCTGCGTCCGCACTGCCTCTCTGTGGGCCTGTGGAGTGAGGGTGCTGCAGACACTGGCCCGTGCATGAGCTGGGAGCTGCTACCTGCTGCCCAGATCCTATGCACCAGAGAGAGAAAAGACCTGCTGGGTCATTGGCTCCCTCTTGCTGAGCTCATCTTGTCCATCCTCCCGGAGGGGCTTGTGCCCTCAGAGCCAGGCATTCCTGCTCTCTGATGGTCTCTCTTGTTTCTGTAGGAGTGCAGTGAGGATGAGGATGGCTACAGCAGTGAGGAGGCAGAGAATGAAGAGGATGAGGATGACACAGAAGAGGCTGAGGAGGATGAGGACGAAGAGGAAGAGATGATGTTACCAGGCATGGAGGGGAAAGAGGAGGTGCACATACCATTTCTGCCTTCTCTAGCGTTGTTAGTCCTGTGCCAGGGAGCACCCGCGGGTCACTGGGGAGCCAGAGGATGCCCCTTGGCCATGGAGGCTTTCTGCTCTGTGCAGCCCATTGATTTCCTACACAGCTTTCCTGTGGTGGAGCATGCTGCCTGAAGCAGGTGTCTTCCCACCCGGCGGCTGTGGAGGGTTTGGAATGGGGCATGGGCTGTGGGGAAGCTGCAAAGGGAGATTCCACTGCTAGCGTATCTGGTCGGAGCTCTGCCCAGAACCCGAGTTCCGCAGACTGTACCGCAGAACAGTGCAGCAGTGCCTTCTGGAGCAGCCAGCCGGGCTGTGTGTCTCACCTGCACACAGCAAATGCTGGTCATGAATCATAGAATCCTAGAATCTCAGGGTTGGAAGGGACCCCAGAAGGTCATCTAGTCCAACCCCCTGCTCAAAGCAGGACCAATTCCCAGTTAAATCATCCCAGCCAGGGCTTTGTCAAGCCTGACCTTAAAAACCTCTAAGGAAGGAGATTCTACCACCTCCCTAGGTAACGCATTCCAGTGTTTCACCACCCTCCTAGTGAAAAAGTTTTTCCTAATATCCAACCTAAACCTCCCCCACTGCAACTTGAGACCATTACTCCTTGTTCTGTCATCTGCTACCATTGAGAACAGTCTAGAGCCATCCTCTTTGGAACCCCCTTTCAGGTAGTTGAAAGCAGCTATCAAATCCCCCCTCATTCTTCTCTTCTGCAGGCTAAACAATCCCAGCTCCCTCAGCCTCTCCTCATAACTCATGTGTTCTAGACCCCTAATCATTTTTGTTGCCCTTCGCTGGACTCTTTCCAATTTTTCCACATCCTTCTTGTAGTGTGGGGCCCAAAACTGGACACAGTACTCCAGATGAGGCCTCACCAATGTCGAATAGAGGGGAACAATCACGTCCCTCGATCTGCTGGCAATGCCCCTACTTATACATCCCAAAATGCCATTGGCCTTCTTGGCAACAAGGGCACACTGCTGACTCATATCCAGCTTCTCGTCCACTGTCACCCCTAGGTCCTTTTCCGCAGAACTGCTGCCTAGCCATTCGGTCCCTAGTCTGTAGCGGTGCATTGGATTCTTCCATCCTAAGTGCAGGACCCTGCACTTATCCTTATTGAACCTCATCAGATTTCTTTTGGCCCAATCCTCCAATTTGTCTAGGTCCTTCTGTATCCTATCCCTCCCCTCCAGCGTATCTACCACTCCTCCCAGTTTAGTATCATCCGCAAATTTGCTGAGAGTGCAATCCACACCATCCTCCAGATCATTTATGAAGATATTGAATAAAACCGGCCCCAGGACCGACCCTTGGGGCACTCCACTTGATACCGGATGCCAACTAGACACGAGCAGCTCCCCAGCCAGCCAGGTAGCCAGCCAGCTGAGGACGGCATTGGCAGCTGGCTGGGAGGCCTCGGGCTGCAGCTAGGTGCAGTGGAATGGAGACTGCAGACATCTCCATCCTTTCCACTACCCAAGCGCAGGCTGCAAGGACCGTCGGCTCCAGCCTGCAGTGCAGCCTCTGCTTGAGGCAGGCTGAGGCCAGAGTCACCACCGCTTGCCCCTCCATATGAAAGGAGAGGACAGCTGCAGGCCGTGCTATTGAGCTCACTGGTGTTCCTAGGACGGTGTTTTTTCTCTTGGCGGGAGAGGAGATCTCCCACTCCTGGGAAAATGTACACGTTCTGTTCCTTTCGCACCGGTTCCGAGCCCCCTCCCCTTCCCTCGCCTCCTGCAGTGGCCCCCTCTTTGGACCCTGCACCTTTTGGGATGGGAGGTCTGGTACATCTGATGTCCTATAAGGGCTCCTGGGGCAGGTCTGTACCTTCTCTCCCCTGAATGGTTCCTTTAGGGCTAGGGGCATTGTGTATCTGGAAAGAAGTCTCACCAAACCCCTTGCCTCTCAGCCTGGCTCTGACAGCGGGACGACTGCTGTGGTAGCCCTTATTCGGGGGAAACAGCTGATCGTAGCCAACGCTGGAGACTCTCGCTGCGTGGTGTCGGAGGGCGGCAAAGCCGTGGACATGTCCTATGACCACAAGCCGGAGGATGAGCTGGAGTTGGCCAGGATAAAGAATGCAGGCGGCAAGGTCACCATGGATGGGAGAGTGAATGGGGGCCTCAACCTCTCCAGGGCAATCGGTGAGTGAAGCCAGGAGACAGGCCAGGGCACCCTGCAGCCTTGGGGATGGCACCTGTGCGTAGACCACCTGTTTCACGGTGGGTTTGTGAGTGATGGATGATTTAGATGGGGCCCAAGTCATGTTAGGTACGTCAGCCAGGACTGGGGCATGTAGGGCTAGGTGCCAAAGAGCCTGCTGTGTAAGCAGGTAAACTGATGTCCAGTGAAGTTTCCTACTGAGAGATGCAAGGTGATGCACATTGGAGAAAATAACGTGAACTACCTGTGCACCGGAGAGGGCTCTGAAGAGAGGACCATTGGCAGTTCAATGGGACCTCAACTCAGCACGCAGCTGGGCTCAGAAAAGCAAACAAGATATTGGGGTGTATAAGGCATGGGATGGTGTATTTCCTAATCAGTGGTGTGGGCTCATCTGAACACCATGTGGAGTTCTCATCAGCCTCTTAAATAGGGTGTTGCACAACTAGGGGAGTTAGAGAAGGGCAGCAGGAATGGTCAAGGATTTGGGGAAAACTCTTCTGTTCAGAGTGGATTGTCCCCTTGGAAAGGAGACGAATGAGAAGGGACATGATTAAAGTTTCTAAAACAATGCATGGTCGAGAGAAGGGAGATCAGAAGTGTCTGTTTAAATGATGGGGACATTCATTGGGACTGAAAGGCAGCAAAATAAAACTGATCCAAGGAAATATTTTCGCACAAGGGGCCTGTAGAACTCCCTGTCACATGACATAACTGAGGCTATGAGCCTAGCAGGATTCAGCAAGAAGTTAAATGTTTCTGTAGGCATGGAGAATATCCGGAATTATCAGAAGAAATACTAACCCCCAAACAGAGTTCTGAACTGGCCATGAACCCTCCTGCCCCAGAGCATGAGCCTCTAACTACTGGGGCTGGGGGAACCTTCCTCTGGGGCAGGCCCTGGTCACTGCCCCTTCCCCTGAAGCAGCTGGTGCTGGCTCCTGCCGGAGATGAGACACTGGACTAAATGGACCCTGGTCTGGTCCACGTGTGCAGTGTCTGTGTTTCTGCTCCTAAAAGCACAGGCGGTGGGGTGAGATGTGTGGCTGGGCTGGGGATGCTCTATTTTGGGGTGCTCTCTCTTCTTCAGTGTTGTAGCAGCTTAATTGCCAGGGTCTGCTGAGCTGGCCCCATGCTCCAACTCAAATGCAGACTGAGGACGGGGGAGGTTGTCCCCTCCTGCCTGCGGGAGTGCTAGCTCGGGCTCTCGGCCAGCCCCCCTCCAGCAGTCAGGGCAGTGTAGCTGGAGGAGACTTTGCCAGCACTGACTTTCCTCTCTCTTGCCAGGTGACCACTTCTACAAGCGGAACAAGAACCTGCCTCCGGAAGAGCAGATGATCTCAGCCTTACCTGACATCAAGGTGCTGACGATAAATGAGGAACACGACTTCATGGTTATCGCATGTGACGGAATCTGGTGAGTGCCAGAAGAGCAGAAGCCCCTATGGGACGGATCCTGCTCCAGCCTTTGCACGGGGCAGCAGACCAGGTGCATATCCCCATGACGCCCTCAGTACAGGTTAGAGGCCTCCTGGATAGCTCATCAAAGAGCCCGAGGCAGGCTGTCCCCAGTGGGGCACCATTCCCTGGGTAGAGGATGGCACAGCGCACTGAGAGCCCAATCCCTCCTGTTCCACGGTGCCCATGGCCCCTGAACAAGGGGATCTCCTTTAATATCTGCCTTGGTGCGTGCCCTGCCTCTCCCATTCAGCAAGCCAGGGCTCTCCTCCCTAGCACAACCGAGTGTGGGGGACCAGCAGAACCAGGCCTCCCTGCTGTCAGCTGCAGGGCACTCTTCCCTTGCCCTACCAGCTGCTCTGACTCTTCTCCTGCTGTGCTGGCAGGAATGTGATGAGCAGCCAGGAAGTGGTGGATTTCATCCAGGCCAAGATCTGCCAGAAGGATGAGAACGGAGACCTGAGGCCTCTCTCCTGCATAGTAGAAGAGGTAAGCAGCCTGACTCCAGTTGCCCTTCGCTGGATGGGCTTCCTCAGCTTGCTGGGCATCTGCACGCTCGCTGGGCAGTGACTCCCTGCAGGGAGAGTTACTGGAACAGGAATCTGGGGCCTGCCCATTGCTTGGTGGTGACGAAATCCATACGGACCCAACAACTTCATCTGCCTTCCTAGTTTCAGAGGGGTAGTCATATTAGTCTGTATCAGCAAAAACAATGAGGAATCCTTGTGGCACCTTAGATACTATCAAATTTATCTGGGCATAAGCTTTCGTGGGCTAAAACCCACTTCATCAGATGCATGGAGTAGAAAATACAGTAGGCATGTATATAAATATATACAGCACGTGAAAAGATGGGAGTTGCCTTCCCAAGTGGGGGGTCAGTGCTCATTAGGCCAATTCAATCAGGGTGGATGTGGCCCATTCCCAGCAGTTGACAAGAAGGTGTGAGTATCAGCAGAGGGAAAATTACTTTTTGTAGTGACCCAGCCACTCCCAGCCTTTATTCAGGCCTAATTTGATGGTGTCCCGTTTGCAAATTAATTCCAGTTCTGCAGTTTCTTGCTGAAGTCTGTTTTTGAAGGTTTTTTTGGTTGAAGAATGGCCACATTTAAGTCTATGCCTGCCTACTGTATTTTTCACTCCATGCATCTGATGAAGTGGGTTTTAGCCCACGAAAGCTTATGCCCAAATAAATTTGTTAGTCTCTAAGGTGCCACAAGGATTCCTCGTTGTTTTTGCCTTGCTAGTGTTATCCTGACCAGCCAGCGGGTGGCAGTGCTGAGCAGCAGAAGGCCCTGCCAGCAGGGGTGGTACTAGCACATCGGGGGCCCTCAGCAGGAATATTTGGGGGGTGCGCCACAACGCATCCTAGGAGTGAACAGGAGTCCCCTGGAGGTGCCTCGCGCTGGCTCTGCCTGCCGGCCCCCCAAGGCACAAGCAACGCCTTGAGCTGTCCCGTTCCCTCACCTGGGAGGAGCTGAAGCCTGGGCCCGGCCCCGGAGCCAGGAGTCAGCCGGCGAGGGGCCCCTTTGGACTGCCTCGGCTGTGTGTGAGGTTGGTGTCCTGGTGGCTGCTCCCCGGGTGCTGTTAACTTGTCCTGTTCCCTCTCAGCTCCTGGATCAGTGCTTGGCTCCCGACACCTCAGGGGACGGCACCGGCTGTGATAACATGACCTGCATCATCATCTGCTTCAAACCACGCTCCACGCAAGCCCACACCGACAGTGGCAAACGGAAACTGGCGGTGGCAGAGGCCCAGGCAGCAGGGGAGGAGAACGGCAGTGACAGCAGCAAGAAGGCCAAGCTGGACTAGCAGGCCCGGCACAGAGACTTGTCGTGCACTCCCCAGACTCGTTTCTTAAACAAGCTGAACTCGAGACTCCAAAGTCTTGTCCTTTTTTTTAGCCTTAGCAGAGGCCTCGTTTGTCTGTGTCCTGGACAGGGGTGGGGTGGGCTAGCCAGGGCATGTCATGTTGTTCATTTGTAACCATTCCAAAGAGTGAGCCAACAGGAGAGCTGCCGAGTGGGGCTGGCTGCAGATCCACGGACACGGGAGCCCCAGCAGAGGTGAGTGGCGCGTTAGTGGTTAGAGGATGGACGTCCCAACATTGTCTCCATGTAGGTGTCACCATTTTTGTGCCTGTGATTGTTCTGTTCAGAGGGGAAGAACTTTTTCAGTGTTGAGGTTTTTTAATCTGCGCCCCTTTATTTAAGGCCCTTTCTGGTTTTATTTGTGGAACAGTCTGGCTCGGGTGCCGGCGTTGCACCTCGCTCTGTTGTACACTTTCAGTCAACACTTTTTCAAACTAAACGCCCAGAAAACTTAGCCGCACCTTTGTCCTTGGCTCTTTCGCAGGAGGTGGGGCGGGAAGTGGGGAGAACCAAGTCTGTCTGTTTAATCTTTCCCCCTTTACAGGTTAGGAGACCTTAGGAGAATGCGAGGAGCCGATTGCATGGTGTGTGCCCCAACCCACTACTGCCTTTCCTGCTGCAGCTCTTCTCTTGCACCTTGCTCCTGGTCTGCAGGCCCCAGTCTTGGGCTCCCTCCCGCTCCCCAGCTCTGCGACACTGCTGAGCCCTGGCCCTGCAGTGTTTGAGCAGAAAGCTGGCAGTGCTGTGGGGGGATGGCTTGGGGGTGTGTAGAAATGGGCAGTAGGGACAAATCTCCTGAGCTCATTTGTCTTCACTGAGTTGCTGATTTGAACCCTGGGCCCAAGAGGCAGGACTGACGCCCAAACATCTCGGGGCCCACCCAGCTCTTCTGTTCCGGGTGACGGCAGCACGGTGCGCTGGGCGGGTTCTAGCCCTACACCCATCTCTGGCAGCTTGTGCGCTTTGCTTCTCCAGCCCCCCTCAGGGCAAAGTGCCTGGGTTGGAAACAATCTACTGAAGACTGAACTGCTCCTTCTTCCCTCTCTTCTCCTCCCGCCCCCGGGCCTTCTGCATGGATCGGGATTGGCCAATGTGGGGAAGGACTGATGGGGGATTTTCCTACAGGCCGTTGCTGACCAAGGGGCTGTGGAGATGTTGGATCATCCAGTCCCTCCCCAGGGCTCTCCCCAGTCATGGGGCTCTCAGCCAATCTCTCGGGGGACGTCCACTGCTCAGGAGGTTCCAGCACTGCTCACGTGCCCACTGGATCATCCAGTCCCTCCCCAGGGCTCTCCCCAGTCATGGGGCTCTCAGCCAATCTCTCGGGGGATGTCCACTGCTCAGGAGGTTCCAGCACTGCTCACGTGCCCACCGGAGCTGTGCTCCCTCCTGCTGTCCTTCTGGGGGAGCTGAGCAGATCTCTTCGAAAGAGACCTTCAGTCTTGCAGCTCCAGGAGATGGAGACTCTGCCGATTCCTGTGGCAGTTCAGTGGTTTGTCACCCGCTCTGGTAACAGTAATTGGAGCCTGATTTCCAATTTTAATTTGTCTGGCCTCAGCGTCCAGCCATAGGTTCTTGTTCTGCCTTTCTCTGCTAGATTGAAGAGCCCATTAGTACCTGTGTTTTCTCCTTAGGCACTGTAATCAAGTCTCCTCTCAGTCTTGTTTTGATAAGCTAACCAGATTGAGCTCTTCCAGTCTTGCTGTAAGGCATTTTCCCCAGCCCTCGGAGAACTTCTCTCTCTTCTCTGCACCCGCTGCTTTCACAACCTCCTTTTTAAAATGTGGACCCCAGAACTGGGCACAGTATTCTAGTACTGGCCTCCCCAGTGCCACCTACAGTGGAAAAATCACCTCCCTCCTCCAAGTCACTCCTTGCCTGGGTGTGCATCCGAGGATTGCGTTAGGCCTTTTCCCCAGTGCATCACGCTGGGAACTCATGTTGAATTGCTTGCTCACTGTGACCCCTAAATCCTTTTCAGGGTCCCTGTTTTCCAGGCTCCAGTCCCTTTTTTGTACATCTGGCCTGCGTTTCTCGTCCCAAGATGTATGACCTTGCATTGGGTTGTATTAAAATGCATTTTGTTGGAATGGGCTCAGTTTACCAAGCAATCCAGTCACTCTGCGACTGTCCTGCCTCTCGTCCTTCACCACTCTGCCAAGCTTTGTGTCGCTGCAGTTGTTTTCATATTTACTTCCTGATCACTGATGGAAATGTTAAATGGCATCAGAACTAGCACGGATCCCTGTGGAACTCCGCTAGAAACATCTCCTTCCATGCCAGCTCTTAATCCACGAGAACACAGGAATGGCCATACTGGGTCAGCACCAAGTACTTCCAAGGGAGTGAACAGTTCAGGACAATTATCAAGTGATCCCGGCCTGTCGTCCCCTCTCACTTTCTGGCAGTCAGAGGCCTAGGGACACGCAGAGCATGGGGTTGCGTCCTTGACCATCTTGGCAATAGGCATAGATGGACCCATCCTCCATGAACTTATCTAGTTCTTTTTTAAATCCGGTTACACTTTTGGCCTTCACAACATCCAGTGGCTATGAGTTCCACAGGTTGACTGTGCATAGTGTGAAGAAATAATTCCTTTTGTTTGTTTTAAACCTGGTGCCTATTAATTTCATTTGGTGACCCCCTAGTTCTTGTGTTATGTGATGGGTAAATAACAATTCCCTACTCAGGTTTCAGAGTAGCAGCTGTGTTAGTCTGTATCAGCAAAAAGAAAAGGAGTACTTGTGGCACCTTAGAGACTAACAAATTTATTTGAGCATAAGCTTTCGTGAGCTACAGCCCACTTCATCGGATGCATGCAGTGGAAAATACAGTGGGGAGATTTATATACACAGAGAACAGGAAACAATGGGTGTTACCATACACACTGTAACCAGAGTGATCACTTAAGGTGAGCTATTACCAGCAGGAGAGCGGCGGGGGACACACACGGACCTTTTGTAGTGATGATCAAGGTGAGCCATTTCCAGCAGTTGTCAAGAATGTGTGAAGAACAGTGTGTGGTGGTGGGGGGAAATAAACATGGGGAAATAGTTTTACTTTGTGTAATGACACTTCCCTATTCACTTTCTCGACACCAGTCATGATTTTATAGACCTCTATCCTATCCCCTGTTAGTCTCTTTCTCGAGCTGAATAGTTCCGTCTTTTTAATCTCTTCTCATAGGGAAGCTGATCCAAACACCTCATCAATTTTGTTGCCCTTTTCTGAACCTTTTCCAATTCTCATACATCTTTTTTTTTTTTTTTTTTGGATGGGACAACCAGAACTGCAGGCAGTATTCAAGGTATGGACATACCATGAATTTACATAGTGACATTGTTATTTATTGCCTTATTATCTATCCCTTTCCTAATGGTTCCTAACGTTCTGTTTGCTTTTTTGGCTGCCGCTGCACACTGAGCAGATTTTTTCCACGATGATTCCAAGATCTCTCTATTGAGATGTAACAGCTAATTTAGACCCTATCATTTTGTATGTAGAGTTGGGATTATATTTTGCAATGTGCATTACTTTGCATTGACAACATTGAATTTCATCTTCCATTTTGTTGCCTGGTCACCTAGTTTTGTGAGATCCATTTGTAACTCTTCACAGTCAGCTTTGGGCTTAACTATCTAGAGTAATTTGGTATTGTCTGTGAGTTTTGCTACCTCACTGTTTGCCCCTTTTTCCAGATTATTTATGACTGTTGAACAGCGCTGGTCCCAGTACGGAGCCCTGGGAGACCCTGCCTTTTACCTTTCTCCGCTGTGCAAACTGACCATTTATTCCTACCCTTTGTTTCCTAACTTTTAACCAGTTACCAATCCATGAGAGGACCTTCCTTCTTACCCCTTGACTCCTTACTTTGCTTAAGAGCCTTTGGTGAGGGACTTTGTTTAGGTACACTATATCCAGCAGATCCCCCTTGTTCAAGTGACTGTTGACCCCCTCAAAGAATTCTAATAGATTGGTGAGGCAGGATTTCCCTTTACAAGAGCCATGTTGACTTTTCCCCCAACAAATCGTGTTTATCTGTGTGTCTGATAATTCTGTTCTTTACTATAGTTTCAACCAATTTGGCTGGTACTGAAGTTAGGCTTACTGGCCTGTAATTATCGGGATCACCTCTGGAGCCTTTTTAAAAAATCAGCATTATATTAGCTACCCGTCGGTCATCTGGTACAGAGGCTAATTTAAGAGAGAGATTACATATTACACCTAGTAGTTCTGAAACCTCATATTTGAATTCCTTCAGAACCCTTGGGTGAATACCATCTGGCCCTGGTGACATATTAATATTTAAATTAACTATTTGTTCCAAATCCTCCTCTATTGACCCCTCAATCTGGGACAGTTCCTCAGATTTGTCATCTAAAAAGAATGGTTCGTGTGTAGGACTCTCCCTCACGTCCTCTGCAGTGAAGACTGATGCAAAGAATTAATTTAGCTTCTCCGCTATGACTTTGTCTCCCTTGAGGGCTTCTTTTGCACCTCAATCATCCAGTGAGCCCATTGATTGTTTG
This sequence comes from Lepidochelys olivacea, assembly GCF_965140295.1. Classification (NCBI taxonomy): domain Eukaryota; kingdom Metazoa; phylum Chordata; order Testudines; family Cheloniidae; genus Lepidochelys; species Lepidochelys olivacea. The sequence goes on from NC_140413.1 coordinate 771,103, forward strand.
GCAGGCTCTTCAAATTCTTTTTTGGCCTGCTTAATTATACTTCTACACTTGACTTGCCAAAGTTTATCCTTTCTGTGTTCCTCAGTAGGATTTGACTTCCAGATTTCAAAGGATGCCTTTTTGTCTCTTACCATCTCTTGTACTCTGTTGTTTAGCCAGGGTTGGTTTTTTTGTTTTTTTTTTTAATTTGGAGTATACATTTAATTTGTGCCTCTGTTACGGTGTTTTTAAAAGTTTCCATGCAGCTCATAGGCATTTCACTCTTGTGACAGTTCTTTTTAATTACAGTTTAACTAGCCGCCTCTTTTTTATGTAGTTCCCCTTTTTCAGGTTAAATGCTGCTGTGGTATTTCCGCTCACCCCCACAGGATGGTCAATTTAATTATGTTGTGGTCACTAATACTGAGCGGTTCAGCTATCATCACTGCTTGGACCAGATCCCGTGTGCCACTTAGGACTAAATCAAGAATTGCCTCTCCCCCTGTGGGTTCCAGGACTCGCTGCTCCAAGGAAGAGTCATTAATGGTGTCTAGAAATTTTATCTCTGTGTCCTGTCCTGAGGTGACACGTTCCCGGTCAATATGGGGATAGTTGAAATCCCCCATTATTATTGAGTTTTCTGTTTTTCATAGAGTTGTAGGATTGGAAGGGATCTCGAGAGGTCATTTAGTCCAGTCCCCTGCACTCAAGGCAGGACTAAGTATTTCTAGACCATCCCTGACAGAGGTTTGTCCAGCCTGCTCTTAAAAGCCCGCAATGATGGTTTCCACAAACTCCCTGGGAAATTTATTAACCACCCTAACAGGAAGTTTTTCCTAATGTCCAACCTAAATTGCCCTTGCTGCAATTTAAGCCCATTGCTTCTTGTCCTATCCTCAGAGGTTAAGGAGAACAATTTTTCTCCCTCCTCCTTATAACAACGTTTTATGTACTTGAAAACTGCTATCATGTCCCCTCTCAGTCTCCTCTTCTCCAGCCTGAACAAACCCAGTTTTTTCAATCTTCCCTCATAGATCATGTTTTCTAGACCTTTAATAGTTTTTGTTGCCCTTCTCTGGACTTTCTCCAATTTGTCCACATCTTTCCTGAAATATGGTGCCCAGAACTGGACACAATACTCCAGCTGAGGCCTAATCATAGTGGAGTACAGCGGAAGAGTAACTTCTTGTGTTTTGCTTACAACACTCCTGCTAATACATCCCAGAATGATGTTCACTTTTTTTTGCAAGCGTTACACTGTTGACTCATATTTTGCTTTTGATCCACTATGACCCCAAGATCCCTTACCGCAGTACTCCTTCCTAGGCTGTCATTTCCCATTTTGTAGCCTCTCTTATGAGCATTTCACAATCACTGTCACCATCGGGGGGGGGGGGGGGTCAGCCGTCTGTTCCTGCTTCTACATTCTATTGTTGAAGCATGGAATTTCTGTCCCTAGAGATTCTGTGGCACTGTTTGATTCATTTAAGATTTTTACTCTATTGGATTCTATGCTTTCGTTAACAAATAGTGCCACTACCCCTTCTACGTCATCATTCCTATATATCTTTATCCTGGTGTTACTGTGTCCCATTGATTATCTTCATTTCACCCAGTTTCTCTGTCGTCTGATCTGGTGTGGGGCCTTCAGGGCCTCTGGAAGCACTCAAGGAGACACGGGTGACATGGTGCCCTTTGCAATGCAACACGCATTGTCAGGGGCTCTGGAACAATTTGTACAGTGGGGGTGCTGAGAGCCATTGAACTAAACTGTAAACAATGGACACCACTTCTAGCCATGAGCAGTGTGTGGGGTGGGGGCCAGAGGGATGGGGGACACTGCTTCCTTTGCTGAATGTGCTGCTCCTGCCAGCCAAGTGCCTCTGCCCCACTGGGGGGGAGGGGTGCACTGGTTGCACAGCATTGAGTAATGTGGGTCGTCCCCCCCCAGCCCCGGGGCAAGAGTGCTGAGGGCTGGCTGCAAGCCAAAGCCCCCAGCCAGCCTCAGGCTGAGCATCCCCAGGCCAGTGGGGCTCGTACTGCGTGTGCCAGGCAGTGCCCAGGAGCCCCATGCTGAATCAATACCCAATGTCCATCAGCACCTGGACCGCTGGGCGGAGCGTCCCCTCACCAGGCCGCAGGGCCCTGTCTGGGCCAGCAGTAGCTCGGCTGTACAGCAGAGCCCAAGGCAGCCTGCCCAGAACATCCATGGCCTACTGCCAAGACAGGAGACCTGGGGTCAAATCGGGCAGCTGAGGCACTTGACTCCGGCCCCCCTTCCAGCGGGTGCCTCAGTCACTGGGTGTCTCTGGTTTGCCATGACCGGGGCTGGCCTGGCTCAGACACTGAACTCCAGGAGAGGGGCAAGACCAAGCATCCTAGGTGGATGCCGGTGCCTAGAGGCCCCAAGCAATGGCAGAGGGGGGCCTAGGTCCAATCCCCTGCCTTGGCATGTCCCTCCGGGCTAGATTAGGCGGCTCCCTGCTCAGCTTACTGGGAATCTCTGTAGGGGCCCAACTCTGCTCACTGGCCTTGGATTCTGTGGGTCCAAGCACTGGAACACAGGACTTGCTGAGGAAGGCATCAGAACCCCCTAGTCCAAGGGCTGTTGGGTGGGGTGGGATGAGATCCCAGCACCTATAGAAGGCCAGTGTCTCTGACAGCCTGCACTGGCATACATGGGGCAGAGGGGATCTCTCCAAAAGTGGGTGTGTGACAGGCCTGTATCCAGAGCCCTTTAAAAATAACCAGAGCGCTCAGGGCAGATGTGCTCCCTGGCTGAAGAGCCCCAGCCTATCTAGAAGAAGGAAAACTCTGACTTCAACCCCCATCTATGGGTCAAATGAAGCCTGGTTCTGAGTAGCCGTGAGGCCTGTACCAGCCGTTGGCCCCTTCAAAGCTAAAGTGAGACTGCATCCAGGGTCAGCTGTGTGTCCACTGCTGCTTGTGATACTGATGGACTAGGTCAGCAGGACACTGGGGCAAAGGTGAGAAGATCCTGTGTGCAGGCGATATGGCAATAAAGGTGTTTTCCAAAGAAGATCTGAAGGAAATAGCAAGCCAGTGGTATGACCGGCTAAGCAGGCCTGGGATGAAAACGAGCACAACCAAGACTGAGGTCATGTGGGTCAGTAGAGGGAAACTGGACCTAGAGATTAACTGAGTATGATTAAACCAGACGGACCAGTTCGGCCAGCTTGGTGGCTGGGTCATGGAAGATGGTGTGACTGAGCAGGAGCTGTAGGCCAGACTGGGATGTGCTGGAACAACCCGTCAGGGGTTGTGTATGACAGGTGTACACAATTGAGCCCGAAAGCCCAAGCGTGCAGAACAATGGTGCTCCTTCAGTGCTGTAGGGTGCAGAAAAGAGACGACAGATCCTACACCTGCAGGCATGAGATGAGCTGGCTTTATGCTATTAAAAAGAATAATAGTAAGAGACAGATTTCAAAATGAGAGTATTAGGATGGAAGTCAAAGTCCATGAGGTGGCTGATAAAATCCAGGTGTGACCATGTTGGAGTCACATGCACAGGATGAATGGAGGGGACCTGGTGAAAACAGCATGACAGGAGAAAGTGGTAAGGAAGAGATGCCAAGGAATCTGAGGAAGCAATGGATGGATTGCATCAAAGAAGGCAGGAAGACCTTAGTGCCATCTCGGAGAGATGAAGCTGGCAGAGGCTTGCGCAATGACCCAACCCCAGCTGATGGGACGATAAAGGGAAGAGGAAGTGGAAGAAGTTGCAGATGGGGGGTAACTTGCCCTCTACATTAGGGGTCTCACCCTGGTCTCTAATAGTCAAAGATTGGCTTGAGCCCTGAAGCAGGAGGTTTAATATCTCTGCCAGAATTCTGTTCTCATTAATTATGAGAACTCTGAACATTCTTGGTAACCACAGGAACTTCTAGTCCTTTTTTGAATGTTATCAAGTTCTTGGCCTCAATGACTTCCTGTGGCAGTCTGTTCCATAGGTTAACACTGTAAAGTCTTTGAGGGCAAAGCCTATCATTCTGTGCCCTTTCCATAGTGTGTGGTACAGTGGATTCTGGTCTGTGACTGGCTCTTAGACACTATGGGAATACAAATAATAATAAACATGGAAAAGTGTTTTTAAATCAGTTTATTTCCCACTTTTTAATGTCACCAAATTTCCCCTTCTTATGAGACGCTCCCCGTCTCCCTTCTCTAGACCATTCAGTTTTAAATACTTCTGCTGCCTCCCATTCATCACCTTTCCAAGGTAACAATCCCAATCTTCTCAATCTCTTTCCATAGAAGTTTTCCCAGGCATCACCTGCCTCAGAGCCCCCTCTCGCTCTGCAATACCATGTCTGAGACGAGGGGATTGATACTGCAAACCATGTCCGATGGGGCCACACCGTTGATTGATACAAGGCATTAGGAATTTCTCTTCATTATTCTCTGGCCCTTTCCTTCTACACTCTGATCTTGTTTGCTTTTTTGACTGCAGCTGCACATTAAGCCTGGTCTCACTGAGCTACCCCCAGGGATGCCCAGGCCCCTCTGAGTTAATGCAGTTAATTTAGAAGCCTGTAAAAGTAGTTTAAATGGCTCCCTCCAAGGTGCATTACTTTGCATTTATGAGCTTCATTTTGAATTTCCTCAGAGCCCTCTCTGTCCTGACTAGCCTAATCCTTTTGTGTCATCTGCAGATCATAGAATCATAGCAGATTAGGGTTGGAAGAGACCTCAGGAGGTCATCTAGTCCAACACCCTGCTCAAAGCAGGACCGATCCTCAACTAAATCATCCCAGCCAGGGCTTTGTCAAGGCGGGCCTTAAAAACCTCTAAGGAAGGAGATTCCACCACCTCCCTAGGGAACCCATTCCAGTGCTTCACCACCCTCCTAATATCAGTGTTTCCTAATATCCAACCTAGATCTCCCCCCGCACTGCAACTTGAGACCATTGCTGCTTGTTCTGTCATCTGCCACCACTGAGAACAGCCGAGCTCCATCCTCTTTGGAACCCCCTGTTCAGGTAGTTGAAGGCAGCTATCAAATCCCCCCACTCTTCTCTTCTGCAGACTAAATAAGCCCAGTTCCCTCAGCCTCTCCTCAGAAGTAAAGTGCCCCAGCCCCAATCATTATCTTCCTGCTTGTGTCTCTCCAATTTTAGGAAGGAAGGAAGCTGGGTCCAGTCTCCCTATGACTAATGCTGGTGAGCCAGCCTGAGGGGAACTGATTGCCCAGCTAGCGCTTTAGGGCTTAACTGGTAAATGAGCACCTGGGCCTACCAGAGTTTTTTTCAGAATTCAGGGAGGGTCGATCCAGAGGCAGAACCTGTGGAGAAGGAAGGAGATCACTGCAAAGGCTGTTGCTGCTGACCCAGCTCCAGGGAAGAGAAGGGGGGTTCTTCATCTACGGATAATAGCAAGACTGCTGTATCCCACTCTAGGAAGCTTCTTGCTTTAAACAAGGATTCAGAGACTGTCAACAGGAGCGCTTAGTGGGACCAGAGCCCCTGGTGAAGTGGTTTCTTTTTTTTGTTTGATGGATTCCTTGTTGAATTAAGGGGTATTCTTAGATACAGAAACAATGAGGAGTCCATGTGGCACCTCTGATTAACCATTTTATTTGGGCATAAGCTTTCGTGGGCTAAAACCTACTTCACCAGATGCATGGAGTGAAAAATACAGCCTGGACCAGTCCACACAAGAGATTCACTTCCTCGACACTACGGTCCTAATAAGCAATGGTCACATAAACACCACCCTATACCGGAAACCTACTGACCGCTATGCGTGCCTACATGCCTCCAGCTTTCACCCAGATCACACCACACGATCCATTGTCTACAGCCAAGCTCTACGATACAACCGCATTTGCTCCAACCCCTCAGACAGAGACAAACACCTACAAGATCTCTATCAAGCATTCTTACGACTACAGTACCCACCTGCTGAAGTGAAGAAACAGATTGATAGAGCCAGAAGAGTACCCAGAAGTCACCTACAGGACAGGCTCAACAAAGAAAATAACAGAACACCACTAGCCATCACCTTCAGCTCCCAACTAAAACCTCTCCAACGCATCCTCAAGGATCTACAACCTATCCTGAAGGACGATCCCTCACTCTCACAGACCTTGGGAGACAGGCCAGTGCTCGCTTACAGACAGCCCCCCTCAACCTGAAGCAAATACTCACCAGCAACTACACCCACCACACAATAAAGACACTAACAAGTCCCTGTGCCAACTCTGTCCGCATATTTATTCAAGGGACATCAGCCACACTATCAGGGGCTCGTTCACCTGCACATCTACCAATGTGATAGATGCCATCATGTGCCAGCAATGCCCCTGTGCCACGTACATTGGCCAAACCGGACAGTCTCTAAGCAAAAGAATAAATCGACACAAATCTGACATTAGGAATTATAACATTCAAAAACCAGTCGGAGAACACTTCAATCTCTTTGGTCACTCAATAACAGACCTAAATGTGGCAATTCTTCAACAAAAAAGCTTCAAAAACAGACTCCAATGTGAAACTGCAGAACTGGAATTAATATGCAAACTGGACAGCATCAAATTAGGCCTGAATAAAGACTGAGAGTGGATGGGTCATTACAAAAACTAATTTTCCCCCATACCACGACTACCCCTCTGAAACCTTAGATACAAAGCTTATCTTAAACTTGTTGGAAACACCCGGGGAGTGGGGATTAAGAAAAGCATCTACAATGCCATGACTGACCCCAAGGGCCCAGTTACCTGCAGGGATATGAGTCTGTTACAAAAATCTTTTATATGGAGTGTCATTGCAGCCCTTTTAGTCCTAGGATATGAGCGAGACTCCAGGTGGGTGAGGGAATATCGTTTATTGGATCAACTTCTGTGGGTGAGAAAAATAAGCTTTTGAGATACACGGAGCTCCTGGAGGGAGAAAGCTTGTCTCTCTCATCAACAGAAGTTAGTCATGTAAAAGTTATTACCTCCTTGTCTCGCTTAATAAATTAGGTCAACTAATTCCCCATTAGCAAGTATTTTACTGACCCATTCAAAGAATTTGAACAGCCTTGCTGAAAGTGAGCTGGTTAGGGGCTCTTGGGTCATGATCATCCAAGCATTTTGTTCTGTTAATGATCATTTCAACCAAATCACCTGAGTGATGTAAGGCTGCCTGCCATGTAAGTCTCAGAATCAACTCTAGAGAATTTTTTTGAATTAGGAAATACATTTGCCACTCTCTGTCCTCTGGAACAGTGGCTGCCTTTAGTGAGAGGATGCATCTGTTAGGTTTCAGAATAGCAGCCGTGTTAGCCTGTGGCCGCAAAAAGATCAGGAGGACTTGTTGCACCTTAGAGACTAACCAATTTATTTGAGCATAAGCTTTTGTGGGCCTCCCTGGATCGGATAGTTTGCTCAGCCATTTCCTACCCAAACTCCCTGGGAGGGAGCAGCTGGGCCCATGGACAGACGGCTGCTTCGATGACCAGTTTGCGCCAGGCCCGCAGCCTGGGATCGTGCCTGGTCTGGATTAGCAGCAAGGCGCAGCTCTTTCCCCCCCCGCCCCGGCAGCGTCGGTACAGGCTGGGGGGAACTCCCGGGTTTCTTTGCCTCAACGTCCTTGTCTTTCTTAAGTGCTCCCTGTAGCCTGGGGGGCCCCCGCAGCCCCCCAGATTGGGGCACAGGCGTCCTGCTTCCGGCACAGGCACAGAGTCTCCCCCTCTGGGTTCTGCGCCTCCCGTGGCCTGCCCTGCGGCTCTGCCAGGGCTGGGCTCCCCTGGGCGGCAGCCGGTGCCCCAGAAACGCCCCAACACACTCGGGGTCTCCTGGAAGCGGCAGCCCGCGCCGGGGGGACGAAGCTGCGGCCAAGCAATGCGGGGCTTGATGCGCTCGTGTCACCCCCAGGCCCGGCCTTAATCGCCCCAGGGACCAACCTGCAGCGCCCCCGCCTGCCCCTGGTAACCCCCCCGATCCCCCCGCCCCCCTCCATTTCACCCCCAACACCGCCCCCACTCCCCTGCCCCTGGTAACCCCCCCGATCTCCCCGCCCCCTCCATTTCACCCCCAACACCGCTCCCCCTCGCCCCCCTCCATTTCACCCCCAACACCGCCCCGCTCCCCTGCCCCTGGTAACCCCCCCGATCCCCCTGCCCCCCTCCATTTCACCCCCAACACCGCCCCCGCTCCCCTGCCCCCGGTAACCCCCCGATCCCCCTCCCCCCCTGCCCCTGGTAACCCCCCCGATCCCCCTGCCCCCCTCCATTTCACCCCCAACACCGCCCCCGCTCCCCTGCCCCTGGTAACCCCCCCGCCCCCCTCCATTTCACCCCCACCCCCGCCAACACCGCCCCGTTCCCCTTCCCCCCCGCCTCTGGTAACCCCTCCCCCCGGCCCCGCCCCGCTTCCGCCCCGGGCAGTGGGCGCGCCGATGACGTCACGGCGGCCGCCGTTTCCCCGAAGGGCCCCGCGGCTCCCAGCGCCCCCCGCGGCCGGAAGCGGAAGTGGGGCCGGAGCCACCGGCCGCTCCGAGCCGCGGGGCCCATGAGCGGCGGGGGCGGCGCGGCGGAGCCGTATCCGGGGCCGGGGTCGGGCTGGAGCCGGACACGATGCCCCGCCGGAAGCAGCGACACCCGCAGCCCGTGAAAGGTGGGGGGGGGGTCGGGTCTCCTCGGGGGGGCCCGGCGTGGGGGGGGAGGCCCCGGGTAGGGGGCGCGGGGGGACCCCGGGGGGGGCGCGGGAAGGGGAGGCCCCGGGGAGGGGGCGCGGGGGGAGGCCCCGGGGGGGAGGGGACGTGGGGAGGCCCCGGGGGGGGCGCGGGGGGAGGCCCGGGGGGGCGGGGAGAGGGGCGGGGAGTAGCACGCAGCTGTTGGGGTCCCTCCATGGCTTTTGTCCCCTCGGTCAGGGACGGGAGCTGTGGCTGGCTCGGTCGTTGCCCGGCTCTGTCCGTTCCCTCGGGCACCCCTGGGCCGGGCACCCCTGGGCCGGGCACCCCTGGGCCGGGCACCCCTGGGCCGGGCACCCCTGGGCCGGGCACCCCTGGGCCGGGCACCCCTGGGCCGGGCACCCCTGGGCCGGGCACCCCTGGGCCGGGCACCGGGCTGGCTGGACCATCGGTCTGACCCCGCCTGGGTCCCGGGAACCGAGCGGAGGCTTCTCCCCGGGGGAGCGCTGGGGTGAGGCGGCATCAGAGCAGCCCCGGAGGGCGCGTCGGTGCCCCCGGCTGCAACCTCCGTTAGCCAAGCGCAGCGCTGCCGGTCCGAGGGGGGAGGCCGGCACATGAGGCGCCAGGTGCTGCGGCGGACCCCAAGGATCCCGTTGTGCCCAGGGGTGCCGTGTGCCCATAGCAGTAGGGCACTGGGAGGCGGCCCCCCATCTAGGCGCAGGCAGTCCCCAGACCCTCGCGCATTCAGCTTTCAGTCCTGTCCATTTCCCTTACGCTGGACCTCGGTCAGCTCTCCTCTCGGAGGAGGAGACCCTATTGGGTCTGTTAGGAAGCTCCCCTTAGGGACGTCCCCACTCCCTTCTGAGGAGCGTGCGGCGACGATTCCCCTGGTCCTGTACTCGCTCCAGCTCTCAGCAAGTTAGCATGAGTGTAGGTCACAGCCCAGCTGCAGGAGCATGGGCAGCGGCCGCAGAGGTACAGCTGAAACGTTCGGGCATGGACTTGGCACAGCCAGGCCATGCCGCTGCGGCCACACGGCTGTTTATACTCTGAAAGCCTGAGCAAGGGAATCTCAGTCTTAGCTCATGGTGCAGCCATAGCCTGGGATAGAGCTCTTGGGGGGTATCGGGGGCGGGAGGGGGGAATACGTGGGCAGCTCCCCAGCCCTGGTAGAGGAGCTGTGTGAGCGGTTCCTTTCGGGCAGCAGAATCTCTGATTTCTTAGCAGGTGGGGAGTAGCCAGCAGGGAAGCTGTTCTTCCTCCCCTCCCAGTGAAATATACAAGGCAGATGGCTCCAGGCTCCTCTCCTGAAGGCCTGAAGGGTCTCCTGAACACCTGAAGGGTGTGTGGAATGGCAGAACCCAACATCTGACCTGAGCACCAATGGGCTTTGGTGGAATAACTTGCATGGGCGGGGTGCTGTCCTGGGAGCCAGTCTGTGTTCTGCCATGGGCTCCCTGTGTGGCCCTGGGCCAGTTGCTTTGGGTTTCAGTTCCCCACCAGCACCAAGGGAGCGAGCCGCTGAAGGCTGGATAGCTGGCGTGGCTCAGAGGCCGTAGACGTTGGGCTAGGTCAGGACTGTAGTGGGGCGAAAGCTGCACATCCCGGGGCTCACACAAGCTCACACAAGCCAGCACAATCTCTCTCCCACCACCCAGCTGTGCTCAGCGTCCCCTGGACTACACTGGCAATTCCCTGGTGCAGTGAAACCTAATCTGGTCACCTGAGTCTCCCGGCAGCGTTGTGGCTTGTCTGCAGAGGCATTAGGCTTTGGGATGTGGGGACAGAGCTTGCCAAGTTCCCCACCCTGTTGGGACCAGCAACGCTAGTTGTGTGTAGGTGGTCACAGTGCTGGCTAGGCCCTTTGCTGTCGCTGGCTGCTGGAGTGCGGGGGTGTGCCTGGACCTTTTACTTGCAGTGCTTCTGCCCTGCAGAGTGGCCTGAGGGCATTGGTGAGCTCCACCCTGCAGGCCTGGCTGGGCGGCTGGCTCCTCTACTGGCTATCAGTGCTTCTCCAGTCCCCTTGGGTATAATTTTCTCTTCATGCAGGAAGCGGGTGTGAAGTCCCTGCTGCATGGGGAAAGGGAGGTGCCTGCATTTGTTTCACTCTGCTGCCCCAGTCTTCCCTTGTCTTGCCTAGTTCCCCTGCGTGCTGTGGGAGCTCTGATCCGTGACGCTGAAGGCAGCCTGAGGAGGGGCATTGGGACTGTGGGTTTCACCTTTTTCTCCGTGCTGTATGATGGGAGGCTTGGAGGGCACTTCACATGCAGCTGGTAGCATGTGGAGGACTCTCCCTGGAGCCACTGCCGAAGCCACGGCTCCCCATGTGGCTGGGCGCAGCTGCCTGGGCCCAGCCCGGGCTCCCAGACACTAGAGTAACGTCCATTTCCCGTGACTCCCATGGTTGCGCGGCGGCAAAGAAGAGAGCTGGGCGCTCAAGTCCTCAGCCTGTGATAGCGCATTTCCTTGTGCCCCAGCAGTAACTGGCTGGCGCTCCGTGTGTTGCAGTGGACACTGAAGACACTCTTGAGGAGACGCCAGGAGGGGGCCTGGTGCTGCAGAGTGACCTGCTGCTGGGCCAGGACCTGGAGTTTGAGGACAGCAGCGACAGGATCATGGGCTTTGAGAAAGACTCGGAAGGTTTGTCTGTGGGCTGCGTGTGTTTTCCAGAGGGACCCTGTAGGCCTGCAGTGAAACGGGAGCTTGCTTCATTGGAGCTGGGTGAGGGTAGCTCTCCGCTAGACCCGAGTGCAGGACCTGCACTCAGGAGGAGGGAGTGGCTGGCGAGCCAGCTGGCCTGTGCTCTCTGCTGGGCACTGGGAGGCTGGTAGTCCAGGCAGCAACTGTTGTTGCTAATTGAGGGAGGAAAGAGGGGAGGGAGTTGGCCCTGTGCTTGCAGTTTTGGGGAGGAAGTTGGTCCTGGGGACCTGGCACAGGCCCCTCGCTGCAGTCACCTCCATCCCAAGCAGGATGGGGAACCTCTGTCGTGCCCAACGGATGCTGCTAGGGCTTCTGGGGGAGCGGGAGCTGTGAAGTTCTGTCCCCAGAGCCCCCTGGGGCCATAAGGGAGCACTACCCGCAGGACCCAGCACCCCTACATGTGTCCCCTGAGACTCTGGGTGGGGAGAGGCTGGGCAGGGCATGTGCCTCACCCACCCTTGGCTGCATCGACTTTTATCTGCCCTCACGCTGCCCAGGTGCCTGATTAGCTGCAACCCTGGGACCCACGTGGAGGCAGGGCTGGCGCTTGCCTAGGTCGGGTGAGAGGGGGATGGGGTGGCTCTGACCCCTTGCTCTGGGCGCTTGTACTGCCATGTGGTGGGGGCTCCACTCCCTCGGAGGTAGCCCGGGTTCCTGTGGGACACGTGCACGACCGCTGAGCTCTGTGCAGAGGAAAGGCAGGGTCTGTGATGGTGCCTTCCGAGCGAGGCAGGGCCCAGGAGCAGGCCTGCTTTCTTCCTTATGAAACGGGCTGGGTGGGGGGCTGAGCTGCCTGGCCTCTGGGAGGGGCTTTGTTCGTCACTGTAAAAAGCACAGGCAAGTCGAGAGAGAGAGACCGCGAGAGCACGTGGACGAAGTCAAGATATGAGAGCACTACAGTCGCCTGGGTGCCCTTCATGCACGTGGGTTGCGATGGCCCATAACTAGGGACGGCGTCACGTGCTACCTGTCGCTGCAAGGCCGTGGCGAGTTCGCCAGGCAGGGCTGTGGGGAAATGGGCCTGAGGCTGCTGCAAGTCCTGTGCTGGGTGGCGGAGCCAGGAGTGTGCTGGTGGAGGCAGCCTGGATGGACAGACCCCAAAGATCTGGATTCCCTTCCTGCCCTGGGGCTGCGGGCAGTGACCTTCGGTGTATGTGCTGCACTCCTGTGCTGACCAGGGTTGGCCACACAGCTATGTCAGTGCAGCAAACCCAGCACCGATCAGCCAGGAGCCTGCCTGTGCCCCGGATCCCTGTTTGTAAAATGGGGGGTGAAGGAATGCTTGCTGGGCTCCAGAACTCCAGGGATAAGTAACACACACAAGCCCGGGAGCAGTCAGTCATTCCGTGTCTGGATGGTGTGCAGTAAATGAGGCCGTGGCTCATGTGCTGAATTAAGAGGATAAACAGAAATATTGAACAGCTGCCTCATTCCCTGTCCATTCATTCTGTGCACTGAATGAGACACAATCCCTTGGTAAAACAGCACATGCTTCTGTAGCTGCAGACTACTGTCATGCATGCGCTCGGGGGCAGTCAGGTGTCCAGGCAGTTCCAGCTCTGTACTTCCAATGGATCAAGCCCTAGGCACATCACAGACCAAATTTATCTATGAACCACCCCAAGAGCTGTGCTCTTCTGGGCCAGTGCAGATCAGAGTGCAGGAACAGCGTGGCAGAGCATTTGCGGTGGAGGGGACCTGGCCAAGGAACAAAATTCTAGAAGAGATCAGAGGAATGTGACCTCCAGTCATCTAGGAAATGTGCCAAGCCTTCCTCTGTCAGAAGGAACACAGGTGGAACACCCTCCTCTCTTCCCACCCGCGCCCAACTCCCCCAGACCTGCCCCAAGCAGAGTCCTGGCCCTGAAAAGAGAATCCCTGAGAGTGCAGCTGGAGCTGTTGAGCTGGCGTGGAAGATGCTCAGCGGGTGCTATGCGTGGCTGTATAAAACCCTTAGAAGATAGATGGATTCCTGGCTTCTCAGAGCTGTACCTCCCAGCTACGCATTTGTAATGTATGTTTTAAATGAAGTCATGTCTATGCACCAAGCAGAACTCCCTGGTCCTGGCATCCTCGCAGGGCCATGCCAGGCGTCAGTGGGATCCTGCAGCAACAGGTGTCCTTTCAACATCATCTGTCTCTAACACCGCCAAATGCAAGGCTGTCTATCTACCAGCACAGAGCATCATCCTGCTCACGAGCCAGAGGAGCTTCCCAGAAAGCAGGGACTCAGGAAATGACTTGTGGGCCAGCTGATCGTCGGCTCCCAGGGCCACCCTGCAGTGAAGAGGCTAACGTGATCCTTGGATGTGTGAGCCGGCAGGTGGTATTACCTCTGTGTGTGGCATTAGTGAAACCGTCACTGGATGCTGCGCCCACGCTGCAGACAGGATATTGATGAATTGGAAGGAATTCAGTGAAGAGCCACAAGAATGATCTGAGATCTAGAAAGCCTGCTTTGCAGCCAGAGACTGAAGAAGCTCAGTTTATTTAGCTCAACCAAGGGAAAGTGAAGAGGTGACTAGAGCATGATCTAAAAGCACCTCTCTTGGGAAGAGATTCTCCTAGCAGATGGCTCTTCAGTCTGGCAAAGGCAGGAGGAGAGCCAGTGGCTGGGAGCTGAAACTGGAGAAATTCAGCTTGGAAATAAGGTGCAGATGTTTCTCCAGCCCTGGGACAAGTTAGAAGATTGGGCACACTTCTTTTTTGAAGATCTGCTCTGGCTCAGCCAGCAGTTCTGGGCTTGATGCAGGAGTCCCTGGAGGAGGGTCTAGGACTTGTTCTACAGATGATCACACTCGATGGTTGCAATGGCCTTCAATCTCTGAGCTCCAATCAGCAGAGTAATGTTGCTTGAGGAGTCTCCATTACCCCAACAGTGAAGATGGATGCAGAGACGTCATTTAGGCAGGTGACCATAAGAGGCAGTGTCCCTGTGGCGGGGCCCTGGGCTGGCAGCCAGGATGTCTTTCTGCCTCTGTCAATGACCTGTGGCAAGTTCCACACTCTGTGCCTCCGTGCCCCTATCTGCAGACCAGATAGCGGCTCTGACCTGTGCAGAGCACTCCAAGGTCTCTGGGGGCAACGTGCAATGATGCTGCAAAGGTTTCTGGGGGTTAGTGGTGCAGAGGCTGGGTCGTGTGCTCAGCTGGGTGTGCTGATAGGGCTTGCCCTGGATGCCCGTCTGACTGCTGGCCCCGCACTGCCATGCAACTCTGTCTCCTCCTGGTGCTCGCTAGCCCTCTGCTCTTGGTTTGGAGTCTGGCTGAGGCTCAGCAGGTGTCATTGCCAAGCGCTACGTGGGCTCCCAGTGCAGTGGGTGAGAAGAGAGCTTGGCAGCGTGGCACTGGGACAAGGGCTGGGCCCTCCCTACTAAACAGTGCAGGAGCCTTGGCAGGTTCCCCAGAGCTGGTCACACTGGGGCCTGCTCTAACCAGAGCTGTCCCTCAGCCTCCCCTGGGCAGATCCCTCGAGCTCCACTGCTGTGCGAGTGGGCCTGCTCTCCGCCCTGCGCCTGGACCCACAGCGGTTCGCATGTAGGTCCCTGCAGCACAGGGGCTCTCTCTGGGGTAGTCGCAGAGGATGCAGAGCTCTCTTGGTGGAAGGGACCATTGTGATCATCTACTCTGACCTCCTGCATCATGCAGGCCAGAGAACCCGCCCAGTGATTCCTGCCTTGGGCTCAACTTCCAGAAGAGCTGGAGTGGCACTTGTAGACCTATGCCAAGCCTTGGCCTAAAAGCGTCAAGGGCTGGAGAATCCACCGCAGCCAGTTGTTCCAGTGGAGCGTCCCGCTGGGAGCACTTGGTCAGTTAGAGGTCAGAGTAGATACCCAAGTCCTGTTGTGACTCTCTGGTCTCAGGATAGTCCCCCGAGCTGTAACTCTGTGTCCCTGGATGCAGGATTGTACGTTTGGCTGGGTTAGTGAGCCCAGCTTCTCAAGCAATTCCAATTGCTCAGTATGTTTGCCCTGCCCCCATCCTTTAGCGACCTACTTTGACTCCTGTGCCAGGGTGGGCATTGTCCTTGAAGATAGCCCCTCTTTGTATTATTCATTTGTGTTCTCATCGTGCCAAGGAGCGTAGCTAGGGACCAGGCTCCTATTGTACTAGGGGCTGTACAGCCAGAACACCCTGTCCCAAAGCGCTGGCTGCCTAAGACGGGGGTGGGCAAACTTTTTGGCCCGAGGGCCACATCGGGGTTGTGAAACAGTATGGAGGGCCGGGTAGGGAAGGCTGTGCCTCCCCAAACAGCCTGGTCCCTGCCCCCATCCGCCCCCTCCCACTTCCAACCCCCTGACTGCCCCCCTCAGAACCTCCGACCCATCCAACCGCCCTCGCTCCTCACTCCTTGTCCCTTGACCGCCCCCCCCGGGACCCCACCCCCATCCAACCCCCCCATTTCCCGTCCCCTGACTGCCCCAACCCCTATCCACACCCCTGCCCCCTGACAGGCCCCCTGGGACCCCTGACCCATCCATCTACCCCCCCACTCCTTGTCCCCATCCAACCTCCCTGTCCCCCCCATCCATCCCCCCCGCTCCCTGTCTCCTGACTGCGTCCTGTTCCCCCCCCCCGCCCCGAACTGTCACTGCATCCAACCGCCCCCTGTCCCCAACTGCCCCCCAGGACCTCCTGCACAATATCCAACCCCCACCTCCCCCCATCCCCCTTACCATGCCGCTCAGAGTGGCAGGACAGACTTATTGGAAAGCCTGGGAGGTGGGCAGGCGCAAGCCGCACTGCCCGCACGGTGGCGCGGCTCCAGGGGAGGGGCCAGGGTCTAGCCTCCCCGGCCAGGAGCTCAGGGGCGGGGCAGGATGGTCCTGTGGGCTGGATGTGGCCCGCGGGCCATAGTTTGCCCACTCTGGCCTAAGACAAGAAGTGGACACAGACGACGGTGGGGGTACAAGGGAACAGTGCAACTGTATTGGTCAGCATGATGGCCAGTGGGCTGAGTTTTCACAGGCCTCAGAGCAAAGCGGGTGCCGAAGGAGGGTAATGAGTTTAGTGGAACTTTTCAGGGACCTCCCCAAGTGAGAGGCAGCCAGGGAGAAAACACTGGGGTGCTTGTTTAAAATGTAACGGGTGGGTGCTAGTGGTTGATCAGCTGCAGGAGTTGACCTTTGGCTGCGAGTGAGAGAGAGATTGCTTGTCTTTGCTTTCTCGGCTCTGCACAGATGGTTTGGTGCGGTAGAGAAGGGGGAGCCAGTGGAGGGATTCAGAGAGCACCATAGTCAGAGGGCGCCAGACTAGGACAGAGATCTTTACAGCAGAATTCCTAATGGATCTGAGTGGGACACGGTTGCCTTTGCAAGGCCAGAGGGCAGGATGTTGTAGTAACTAAGATGTGAGCCTGGCGGAAGGTTTTAGTTGGGCAGATGAACAGATTAGGCTGGATCTGAGAGCTGTTGTGCAGAAGGAATCTGCAAGATTTAGACACAGCCTGCAAGTGAGGGCCTAGAATGAGGTCCGAGTCGAAGACGATGCTCAGGTGATGGGCCTGATTGACAGCTGGATGGTGGAGGTGTCTTCAGCGATCCAGAAAGGAGGTGGCAGGGCAGATGACGTGGGGAAGATGAGGAAGCTCTGTTTTAGCCATGTTGCACTTTATCTGATGGCTACGCATCCACGAGGAGATGTCAGCAAGAGAGGCCGAGGCGTAGTTTGGCAGGAGACAGGTGTGGAGTAGCAGTAGATCTTTGAGCCGTCACAATGGAGATGGTAGTTGAATGTGTGTTTGCAGATAAGATGACCCAGAGATAAGGTGTGCAGGGAGAAGAGAAGGGGACCAAGCACAGAGCCCTGTGGAACCCCCCCCCCAGAAAGAGACGATCCCCCAAAGGTTGTGCTGAATGAGCACATGGAGCAGTAGGAGAACCAGGAGAGGACGGTCATGGAAACCAAGGCAAGACACTGCTTCAAGCAGAAGAGCATGGTTAGTGGTATGAAAGGCAGCTAACAGCTCAAGGAGGGCGAGGATGGAGTGCTGGTTCTGAGGTTTGGCTAGGGAAAGGTCATCAGAGATTTCAGCAAGAGCAGTTTCAGTGGAGAGTAAGGGATGGAAGCAAGGTCAGAGGGCCTCGGATGGAGTTGAGGAGAGGAACTCCAGACTGATATTATAGAAAGTGAACATAACGGCCATACTGGGTCAGAGCAATAGTGGCCAGTGACAGATGCTCCAGAGGTAATGAATGGAACAGAGCAGTTATCGAGTGATCTATCCCCTGTCATCCAGTCCCAGTTAAAGGGTTAGGGACACTACTTCTGGTGGAATTCTGTGACAAAAAATTAAAAATTCTGCGTGCAGTATTTTAAAATTCTGCACATTTTATTTGTCAAAATAACACAATATAACAAATGACCAAAATAATTGAAACTGATTTCAAAATACTTGTCAGCAAGTATGTCTGTAACAATACTGACAACACAAAAGATTCAGGAAATGTTTTTTGACAAATAGATTCCTTACTAGGCATATTAATATAGACCTTTGAATAATAATTCATTTAAACTACAACACAGAACCGTATTTCCCGCACCCCTCAGAAGCAGTGCAAAGGCTGGGGGAAGCCAGGGGTAACGGGAGAGAGAGAGAGAAGTAATTGCTGGGCAGGAGCCTGGGAGTGAACCTGGAGGGTTGTTAGGTGTGGGTGGGAGAAGTATGGAACAGGGTTGTTTTTGTTGTTGTTGTTGTTTTTTTTGGCAGGGTTGGGGGATGTTGTTAGGGAGCTTCCCCATGCAGACCCTGGCTGACCCCTGACCTCTCCCATTCAGTCAGGCACATCTGCCCCAGTCCCCCAGGTGTCCCTGCACCCCTGCTCAGCCATCTCCTCCCCCCCCCATCCCCAGGTGTCCCTGCACCCCCACTCCCGTTCTGTCCCTGGCTCAATGCTGTCACTTCACTGGCTCACGTGCCCCACTCTGGTCGTCCCCCTCACATCCTGTCTCCTCACCTGGCTCCGCAGGCAGAGCACTATAAGAAGGCAGCAGCTGCCCCCTCCCTCTCTGCGACTCGTTGCTCCAGCCTGGAGCCAGCTGCCTTTTCTTCTGGTGCCACAGCACCCCCTGGTGGGCAAAAGGTGAAACTGAAGCACCTCCCCTACTGAATCTGTTTTCAGGGGTGGGGGGAGACTTGGGGAAGCTGCAGGGACATGAATCATAGAAGATAAGGGTTCGGCTTTGTTAGAGCAGCAGGGCTGTCTGGGAAGATGCCATTTCCGTGAGCCCACTGCTGCAAAGCTTGCTGGCCCAGTGTGTGTCATGGGCTGCTCCAGCCTCTCTCAGGGCCTGGAGGGCAGCTGTCTTCATCTGGCTCCTGCTCTGGTGGCCACTGGATGCAAGCCTGGAGCGCCCTTGGCCCAGGCTGCCAGTTTAACAGCATATAGCCCATTGGCATTGCCCCTGACTGCCATCTGTCCAGCAGGGACGGTTCTCTCAGCTTAGCTGCCTGGCTTTGGCCATGCCCTTGCCATGGGGTGACCCTGCTGGGTGGGCGATCAGTGCAGGTACAGCCAGCCCCCTTGCCAGCTCTCATGCTGGTATAATGGCCTCTTAGAGGGCCTGGCCAGCAGGTGTAGAGGGAACCAGTGCGGTTGCACAGAGGCAGGCCCAGCTGTTGGGAACTGGTGTCTGCTGGGCTGTCATGTGCAAATGCCTCCATGGCCTGGGGGGTGGGCCCTGCCCCGCCCCAAGAGGAGGGGCTCATGAAGGGCTATTCCTGATTGTGGGGGGGCTCCTGCAGTGGGGCCAGAGCCAGTCAACACATTCATAAAGGATGTGGGGGGGAAAGGTGTAAACACTGAGGTGGCAAAGTCCCAGGCAGACTGCGAAGAGCTACGAAGGGGTCTCACAAAACTGGGTGACTAGGCAGCAAAATGGCAGGTGAAATTCAATGTCGCTCAATGCAAAGTAATGCACATTGGAAAACATAATCCCCACTCTTCATATACAGTGATGGGGTCTAAATTAGCTGTTACCACTCAAGAAAGAGATCTTGGAGTCACTGTGGATAGTTCTCTGAAAACATCCCCTCAATGTGCAGCAGCAGTCAAAACGGCAAAGAGAACACAGGAACCATTAGGAGAGGGCTGGATAGTAAGAAAATATCACGTTGCCTCTATATAAATCCCTGGTATGCCCACTGCTTGAGTGTTGTGTGCAGATGTGGTCGCCGCATCCCAAAAGAGAGATACTGGAATGGGAAAAGGTACAGAAAAGAGCAACAAAAATGATGAGGGGTCTGGAACAGCTGCTGCATGAGGAGAGATTAACAAGACTGGGACTTTTCAGCTTGGAAAAGAGGAGACTAAGGGGGGATCTGAGAGAGGTCTATAAAAGCACGACAGGTGTGGAGAAAGTAAATACGGACGTGTTATTTTTGCCTTCTCATAACACAAGAACCAGGGGCCACCAATAAAATGAATAGTCAGCAGGTTTAAAACAAACAGGAGGAAGTGTTTCTCCACACAACGCAGCCAACCTGGGGATATTGTGACAGCCAAGACTATAACGGGTCAAAAAGAACGAGATAAGTTCCTGGAGAACAGGTCCATCAATGGCTATTAGCCAATGTGGTCAGGACACAACCCCACACTCTGGGTGTCCCCTAGCCTCTGGCTGCCAAATGCTGGGACTGATGACAGGGTCTGGCTCACGTGAAAATGGCTGTTCTATTCATTCCCTCTGGGGCACCGGCCGCTGGCGGAAGACAGGACTCTGGGCTAGCTGGCCCACGGGGCTGACCCGGCCTGGCCGTTCTTATGTCCAGCCCAGAGGGGAGGGGCTTGTGGGTGGCTGCTGGGGGTGTCTGTTCAGGCCTGTGGGGCCTCTGGGCTGACTGCTCCCCTCTCCCTGCGGCATTTGCAGTGGACTCCCTGGTGGGGAAGATCACCATCCCGGCCTACTCGCTGAGCGATGACGACTACTCCTCCAGCTACCAGCAGCTGAGCGTGGAGAGTGACCCCGAGGAGGGGCGGGAGCCTGGCCCCCCAGCCTCACCTTGCCCCCGGTGTGGCCTGCAGCTGGCCGTGCGCTTGGGGCAGAGCTGCCCTCGGTGTGCGGGGGAGGAGGGCCAGCGTGTGGTCTACTCCTGCCAGCTCTGCCCCTTCGCCTCCCACTACTCCAGCCACCTCAAGCGCCACCTGAAGACCCACAACGGCGAGAAGCCTTTCCAGTGCCCGCACTGTGACTATGCCTCGGCCCAGCTGGTGAACCTGACCCGGCACAAGCGCACGCACACGGGCGAGAGGCCCTACCGCTGCCAGGCCTGCGGCTTCGCCTGCAGCAGCCTGGGCAACCTGCGGCGCCACGAGCGTACCCACAGCCAGGATCAGCCCTTCCAGTGCAGCGCCTGCGAGTACCGCTGCAGCCAGAGCCGCAGCCTCACGCGGCACATGCTGCGCCATCGCCCGGCCGAGGAGGCGCCCGGCTGCCAGGACAAGGCCCAAGGTAGGGGGGCCGGAGCAGGCAGCTCCAGGGTGGGGCTGCAGGGCCCCGCAGAGAAGCCCGACTCCAGCCCCTCCGGGACCTGGTGTGGCCACGAGCTTCCAGTGAGGCTCTGTGGGATCTGGGGGGAGCGGAGTTGTCTCTGGCCAAGTCTCAGGCCCAGCTCCGCTGACCTGGCCTGGGAGCCCAGCCCACTCCCCACACGCTGAGCCCCAAGGGCTCCGTCAAGCAGCTGGGGCATTTCCCCTCCTGGGCCCACTCCTACCCCACCTGGCGCGCGCCCTGGGGAGGAGACTGTGCAATGCCTTCGTCCCCAGAGCGCCGTTCGTGATTTCCGTGGCCAGCAGCCAGGGGAACAGGGAGCGTTGAGGGAGGAGCATTGGAACTGGGGGCTGCCCTTCCCCCCTTGATTTGTTCTGTGGGGGACCGGGCGGGGAGGCGCAGGGCATGGGGAAGGGAGCAGGGGGCTGGACACGGTGGGGGGGAGGTCCCCGCCCCCCAGTCTCACAGCTGCCCTCTGCCTGTCCTGCAGAGCCGCTGCTGCCGGAGCCGAGCCTGCGCCCGAGCAGTGCGGGCAGCCCCCTCCCGCCGGGCTGCGCCCGCCTGCGGGCCAACGAGGCGGACGCCCTGCCGGAGCTGCTCTTCCCCTTCACCTGCCGCACGTGCGGGCTGGTGCTGGCCGACGGCTTGGCGCCGGACGAGAGCCTGGTCGAGCAGGTCTGCAGCCGCTGCAGCCTGGCCGTGCTGAGCGGCAGCCCGCCCGCGAGCGGCCCCAAGGGCTTCTCCTGCAGCCTGTGCCCCTTCGCCACCCGCTACCCCAACCACCTGGCCCGCCACATGAAGACGCACAGCGGCGAGAAGCCCTTCCCCTGCCCCCTCTGCCCCTACGCCTCCGCCCACCTGGACAACCTCAAGCGGCACCAGCGGGTGCATACGGGCGAGCGGCCCTACAAATGCCAGCTCTGTGCCTATGCCTGCGGCAACCTGGCCAACCTCAAGCGGCACGGCCGCACCCACTCGGGCGACAAGCCCTTCCGCTGCGGCCTCTGCAGCTACCGCTGCAACCAGAGCATGAACCTCAAGCGGCACATGCTGCGCCACACGGGCGAGAAGCCCTTCCGCTGCCGGCTCTGCCCCTACACCACCGGCCACTGGGACAACTACAAGCGCCACCAGAAGGTCCACGGCCCCGCGGCTGCCGGCTGGGCCGGCCCCCCGGCCGCCAAGCCCCGGCCGGCCCTGCCGCCGCCCGCTGCCCCCCTGCCCTAGGCCTGGCCCAGGGCCGACGGGCTGCTCCGTGGGGCGGGGTGGCCCCTGCCAGCCCAACGGCCTGGGGACACGGCCTTGCTGGGCCTGTCCCTTCCTAGGGGGCATGGCAAGGAGCAAGGGCCTGGCCGTAGGGGGCTGGAGTGCTGGGTGGGGGTTGGCCGGCCAGGGGGGCAGGGCCCAGCAGTGCTGCAGATTCCCCCCGCCCCATGCCGGCTGGGCCTGGCCTCGGGTGGGAAGCAGGAATTCAGACCCATTGCCGCCCGGTAACCTGGGCTGGGGCCAGCTGCACCTCTGCTTCCTGCAGTGCCAGGACGACAGCTGCCCAGCAGCCTCGCTCGTCTGAGCTCCCCGGCATCAGGAAGGGCTGTCACGTGGGACGCAGGCCCAGCAGCACCCCATGAAGGCAGGGAGTGGTGTGTAGCTGCTATCTGAGGGAGGGAATAGACCCCCCCCCCCCCCTCACACACAGCTGTTCCTCGGAGCCCTTCGGCCTGGGCCAGCCCCGCCTTGGCAATGGGGGCTCAGGGGCCAGGAGGCCGAGCACTCGGGGCACAGCGTAGCTGCTGCCACCAGCCCGCAAGGCAGCCTGTCTGTGACCACCAAGCGTGGCCCCTTCCCTCCAGCATCCTTGGGTATAGCAGGGAGAGAGGGCATGGGGAGGCTGGCCGGGCCCACTGACCCAGGGTGCGTCTCAAGGCTGTGTAATTTATATTGTGTATAACAGCATTAAAGTCAATTTGGGTAGCTGGCCTCACTCTTTGGGGGGCTTGGCCACGGCCAGGGGGTTGTGAGTGATACTGAGCCCCCTGCTCCAGCAAAGGAGACGCAGCAGCACCCATCCTGCCGGCGTGCCACGCCCTGTAAGGGCTGATGGCACATGGCCTCAAGCTTCTCTGGGCCTGCTGGGTGCCTGGCCCTCACAGCACCCAGGGCAGGGCAGGGGAGCGCTGGCCTGTGGACCCTGCTCCTGCTGGCTCTCAGGCCTGACTTGGGTTAAGAGCCCTCCAGGGCCTGGACCTCCAGGGGGGTGCTCAGCCTCCCCTGGGACAGCCAAAGAGGGAGGTGCCAGGGGCCCAGCTGGACTTACGGCCTCTCTGGGCTGCTTCCCCCCACACACACACACACACACCTCCCAGCCCCACAGCCAGGGCAAGGCCAGCATCAACGGAGCCACCCCCGCACTCCACAGCCATACACCGGGTACCAATCATGATCCGCTTTAATCGCTGCAGTGTGTAAATACTGGTTAATGTCCATTAATGCTCCAGTCCCCTGCGAACAGCCGAGCGCGGCAGGTTACGAGCCTGGCGATTGTGCTGGCATCCGTGAGCGGGTTAGATGCGGCAGGCACAGCACCAGCCGCAGCTAAATTTCGCCCGTTCGTCTTCGTGCAAAGACCTAGCTGCTAATTTGGCATTTATGAAGGCTGGGAGGTGTCTGTTGCCATGGGAACAGCCCCAGGCCCCTGCCTCCACCTCCCCCTGCCCCCCCATGGCAGCCAGCCCTCAGACTGGCTCGAAGTGCAGGCTACGGGCCAGTCCTGGCCCCAGGCCGCTGAGCCCTCCTGCAGGGGTGGGGCAGCTGCCTCGTGGCACTGGACCGGCCCACATCCTGATGGGGGCTGTGTGCAACCCTTGCTCTCGCCACGTGCAGGTGAGCGTTAGTCCCCCTGTGAAATGGGCTCCGTGGGCTGAGTCTGGGCAGGGGCTGCCCTCAGGAAGGTGGCGGCAGCGGCTGGGAGGTGGCTCCCCCCAAGGCAATGGCAGGTGGAGGGGGCTGAAGCGGGGCAGGGCAGGCAGATGGGGACCCGGCAGAGGCACACGGGTCGTTCCCCAGAGCCACAGTGGCCGTGCGTGGCCGGAGCGGGCTACAGGTCCTCGTCGCCGATCCCCTCGAAGGCATAGTTGCCGTGGAAGTCGTCGGTGCCCAGGTCGCTGGTGGAGCCGGAGTGGCTGACGCCCCGCAGGCTGACGGAGGTGAGCTTGCTCTGCAGGGAGGGAGGGAGGGCGGGTTAGACCAGGCGCCCACCCGCCCGCGCCACCCCCCACACGAGGTGGCGAGTTACTCACCGAGAGTTTGAGCATGGGCTCCCTGCTGGCATCGGGCGAGTCCTGCAGAGAGGGACAGGGGTCAGAGCGGGCATGCAGGGCGGGGAGGGTGGGGGCGGGGGGCTGCACTTACCAGCAGGGGCGGGGACTTCACAGCTTGCTGGCTGTCCGAGCGCCGCAGGGCCCCGTTGGCTCGCCTGCGGAACATCTGGGGGAAAGCAGAGGAGAGCAGCTCAGCAAGGGCTCGGGGACAGCCGGGTGGCCACACAGGCCCCAGAGGCGGGGGGACAGCCCCTCGCCATCTGTGCTCCAGCCGGGGAACCTGGGGGGACAGGGGGACCCCAGGGGGGCTGGGGCAGCAGCAATGCAAGAGGGACAAGTTCACCCCCTGCCTAGCTGCCCCCTCACCTTGCGGATGCTGCCGCCAGACTTCTTCACCATCAGCTCATCCACCATGGACTGCAGGCAGATGCTCAGCATGATGGCCTGGGGGAGACAGCGCCCGTCACAGCCAGCCCCGAGCAGGCCCCCCATCTCCCCCAGAGCACAGCCCTGCCTGCAGCCCCCCAGCCACAGAGCTCTGGGAGCAGCACGGACCAGCTGGCAGAGCCCCCACGGCTGGGGCCCTGCGTGAAGCCCGGGGCAGGCTGGCAGCTGGCCCTACCTGGGGGCTGGTGATGGTCACCCACTGCAGCCGGTCCTTGCTCATCAGGTACTCGAAGGCCAGCTCCAGCTTCACCTCCGCTTTCCCCGGGCTGCTCCCCGGCGGCCCGCTGCTCGTGGGAACCTGAGGAAGAGGAGGGTGAGGCCGGGGCTGTCCCTGCCCACCCCTGCCAGTGGGGCACCAAACAGAGCCCCCTGGACCCAGCCGGGCCCTTGCCTCCCAGCCCAAGTCCCAGGGCCACTGGAGTGGGGGGCTGAGGGAGGCTGCCCAGCTCCTCAGGTAGCCTTTCTGCCATAGCAGGAAACCCCCACAGACCCCCCTCCCCCAACCCTCTCCCCCAAAGACCAGTCCCCTCCTGACACAGACCCCTCCCCCAGTCACACACCCCCACCCCTCTCCCACAGACCCCCCCACAGTCACAGGTACCTCCCACCACTCCCCCAAAGACCCCACCCCTCCCCAAAAGACCTCTCCTCCCAGTCACAGGCACCCCCCACCCTTCCCCCCCACACAGGCACCCCCATCCCTCCCCCAAAGACCCCCGCCCCCACAGATCCCCTCCTCAGTCACCCCCATCCCTCCCTCACAGCATCCCACACAGGAGGGTGTGGCCCGAGCTGTGGGGGGCAGGCGGGCAAGGGGCCTGGCTGGTACTGTGGGCGAGCCAGACGGGCCAACGGATACCCCCCAGCTCTGTGGGAGGGCGCGACCCGAGCCGCGGCGGGCGAGGGGCACTCACCGAGGACGTGACCCGCCAGCACCGCATGCGCGTCACCTTGAAGCTGCCCTCTTTGATCTGCTCGCTGGGCAGCCGCACCTGGAAGTTCAGCTCGCTGTTGCCGGCGCTGACGATGACCTGGCAGCCCTTCTCGGGGAAGTCGGTGACGCAGGGCTCGAACTTGAGATAGCCGTAGTACTTCAGGGTCTGCGCCAGGCGGATGAACTGCAGGCAGAGCCGGGCACGGGTTCAGGACCCTCGCTGCCACCAGCCTGGGGCACCTCTGCCCAGCTGTTCCCGGCAAGTGGGTGCGGGAACCTCCAGACAGACTCCTCCCGCAGCAGGAAGCGAAGGAGTGGGCCCAGGGGCCACAGACCCTGCTCCGCCTCTCCCCTCAGACCCTACTTGAGACCCCTGGGGCCAGCGTGAACCCAGCTCCCTTCCCCCCGCACGCTCCGCTCACCCACCTCCTTCTTGGAGACCTTCTCCTGCAGGGACTTGAGTTGCCGGTGCTGCTCCTTGGTGACGAGGATCCAGCCACGTTCTATGTCTGACACCGTCTGCAAAGGAGCAGAGGCCATGAGGGGCAGCCTGTGCGGGCCCGGGCCCCGCAGCACAGACAAGGGGCCCAAGACAGGCTGGGCTGGGCCCACGCGGACACTCACCTGCGCATACAGCAAGTTCAGCCCCACCCGCTGCTCCATGACGTCGTCGTCATAGGAAGAGTCCCAGTAACTAGAGAGACGGAGCACACGGAGTCAGCGGGTCCCCAGCACGCAGCAGGGCTGGGGCACGGCGAACCCAGCAGACCACAGACTGGGCTGGCATCGGGGGAGCAGGGCGCCACTCCTAGCCCTGTGGAGTGACCCCAGCCCAGTCACTGCTCTCCCCAAAAAGAAGAGGAGTCCTTGTGGCACCTTAGAGACGAAGACATTTATTTGAGCGTGAGCTTTCGTGAGCTGCAGCTCACTGCATGGGATGCATCCGACGCTCAAATAAATGGGTTAGTCTCTAAGGTGCCCCAAGTCCTCCTGTTCTTTTTGCGGATACAGACTAACACGGCTGCTGCTCTGAATGCTCTCGCCAGGCCACCAGCATTGTCACAGACCCACAGGGTCGGGGCTCTGGAACGGCTCCGGGAGGACCCCCCGGGGTCTCTCACTTCCCCCAGGGTGAGCCATGCGGCCTCACCGCCTCCTGAGACTGGGCCCGTTCCAGCAGAGTCCGTTCTGGGCAGCTGGCACCCAGCCCAGCTGCAGTGACCCCTGGGGTTCAAGCTCTGTCCCCCCGTCTGTCCGATCTCCTTTGTCAGACTCCCGGGGTGCCCCCGACTACTCCCCACAGCCCACACTTAGCCCCCTCCACCCCCAGGCCTTTGCTCCCAAGCTGGGGGATGGGGCTCAGCCCCCCTGCAGAGGGGCAGGGAATCCCCGTCTCTCTGGGTCGCTGGTCGCCAGGTGTCCACTCCTGGCCATGGATCTGCCCTTCTCTTCTCAAGAGCTGCATGGAGATGGGACCTAAGGGCCCAGGCCACCAGGCACCATCCACACCTGTGTCTTCACCTGCCCCAGAGCCCCCAGACCTTCCAATCTGCTGGGGAACTGTGCCTCACACAGGGGAAACTGAGGCACACACAGGCTTCATACAAAATATTTTAAAATTCCCACTTCATCACAAGCATCAATGAGAACAAGAGCCGGGGGGTGTTGTGTGTGTGCAGTGGGGGGTCTAGCCACACACCTGGGAGAGGGTGCCGCTCAAGGGGGGAGGCACAGGCAGGGCATTGCCACACACTCCAGCCCCTTGGGCCCTGCCCTAATCTGTGGGGCCCAGGGCTTTTCAGATAGCTAGGCCAGGCTCTCGTTCTCCATGCTGCGCAGCAGAGTAGGGCCCGGGGGGCCTGATTGGGCCCAAGGTGAGACAAGGGACTTTTTGGTGAAGATTTTATGCTCTATACATGTGGCTCAGTTTACCCTGCTCACTAAGCACACTGAGGGCAGGTCTACACTGCAGATTTACAGCATGTCTGGTGAAGACAACTCAGCTCCACACTAACACAGCGCTGTCTACATGGCGTCAGTCTGTCACTCGGGGTATTCACGACACGACCAAAAGCAATTCTCTCATGCAGACCAGGGCTGAGTGTAAAAGGGAATGAGGCATGGTGCACAGCGGAGTTTTTGCTAATACTTTTAGGACAGGCGTGCCTCAGTTTACCCGGGGTACCCTGCTATATGCGCACTGACTGCAAAAAGGAACAAGGCATGGCCAAGCAGCAGGGATGCTGCCTGGGTGAGAGCGGCTCCTCTCACGAGAACTGGCTGGAACCAGCACAGGTGGAGACACTGGCAGAGACAACGGGAGTGAAGTGACCAAACCTTATTGTGGGAGGCCATTAGCACACCTGGGAGCCAAAGCACGCCGAGCAGGTGCACCCAGCGCAGCTCCAGCCAGCCGGGAGCGCGGGAGGCTCAGAGACAAGGGCCCAGCGAGAGAAACGGCTCTCGGAAGAGCGCGGCGGTGGGGGCGTTGCCAGATCCCTGCCGATCGGCACTGGGTGAAGTCTCCGCGTGGCGTGACCCGCGCTGGGGAAAGCGTGGCCAGGCAGCACCCCGGAGAACAGGGCAGGAAGAGTCACGGATCCCCGGAACAGAGGGGCCCTTGCTCCTCACTCCCTCGGCCCAGCGAGGTCCTGCCCTGGGCTGGGGGGGGCCGCAGGCCGCCTGGCCGGCTGAGCCACTCACCTCTTGCGCAGGATGATCTTGTACTCGGGGTTGCGGAGGCTGGTGACAGACACGTACGGCAGCTCAAACTCCTGCAGCTTCCTCATGACTGACAAGGGACAGCAGCATTCAGAGCCCCGCAGCTCAGCCTGCCCGGCGCCCTGCCCTCCTTTCCCAGGGGCCTGCCCCACGCCCGGCGCCCTGCCCTCCTTTCCCAGGGGCCTGCCCCACGCCCGGCGCCCTGCCCTCCTTTCCCAGGGGCCTGCCCCACGCCCGGCGCCCTGCCCTGCCCTCCCCTCCCCTCCCCCACCCCAAGGCCCACCACGGGGCTCCCGGGCTGCAGCCCCCAGGAGGGAGGCACTCACAGGAAAAGGCTCCGTCCTTGGCTTCTCTTGCCAGGAAGAGGCTGAAGTAGCCAACTAGGTCCTCAGGCAGATCCAGCTTGGAGGCGACGGCCTGGTGAGCAAGCAGAGAGTTACCACTTCCCGCAGCCCCGAGCCCTGCCCGGGGCCACAGCCCCCACCACACCCTGCTTCCAGCCAGGCCGCTACAGGGCTGGGCACCAGGGCACGCACAGGGGCCCTGGGCACCCCAGATGGCAGAGACCCCAGAGACAGCCTGAGGGGGAGGTGTGGGGATGTTGGTGAGCGACCCCAGAGACAGCCCAGCCCGGGGGTGAGGACACGCCAGGAAGCGACCTAGAGCTCGCCCCCTGCCCCAGCACAGGCCCTGCTCTCGCTCCCTAGGCCCTTCCCGCACCTGTGCCCCCCACCAGCGCCTCTGCCCCGCCGCACCTACCTCCAGGACGTCCTCCGTCTGGTCTGAGGTCAGGATGGTGACCGTGACCTTCTGGCCGTTGGAGAGCAGCACCTCCAGCTGCACCTCCTCAGTGGGGATCTGCTGCGTCTCCTGGGGCATGGGGACAAGGTGAGGGGGCTCTGCGCCCTGCCCCCGCAGCCCCTGCCCACACCCCCGCCCGTGACCAGGGGGAGTTTTCTGTCCTCTTTTTAGGATGTTTAGGTGTGCCTCAGTTTCCCCAGTACTTTGCATTGCTCCCCAGGATGGGGGTGGGGGAGGGGTGTGGTTAGAGACCCGAGGTGGGCGTCACCTCCCTGCTGGGTGGAATGAACAGTCAGCCCGGAGCTGGCTGATCGGGGGGCCCAGAGACCCAGCACCAGCGACTCCCGGCTCAGCAGGAGGCAGGGCAGGCGACCCGGAGGGCTCTGACCGAGGAAGGCAGACAGAGACACAGCCAAACCATGGGCTCGTGACCGCACAGCTGGGGCTGGACTCACCGGGATGGACTTGAGCGCGGCTCGAACCCCCACTTCTCTGTGCTCCCCTACGGACTGTCTGTGCCACGCGCCGGGGCGGACACCCCAAATGCCTGGCCGGCGCGGTCTCTGTGCCGGGAGCCTCCGTGGGTTGAGGCAGGTGGGCTGGAGCCCAGGGGCTAGGAGGCAGGGAGACTGCACGGCTGACCCCAGAAGAAGAGTGAGAGTCCAGGGGATCTGTCTCACTGCGAGGTCCCCGTTACCGACGGTGGGAGCTGGGCGTAGCCCCTACCCCATGGAGCCAACACCCCCCACTCCCACAGCCAGCCACCCCCTGCACCCTTCCTCTGCCCCTGCTCACCTGCTGCGCCTTGCGCAGGAAGCTGTTGAAGGTCTCGCTGCCTCCCAGCACTGGGTCCTGCCGCACTAAGGGTGGAACAAACCCAGGAGTCAGGCGGCACGTCCAGAACCCGGCCCAGAGAGAGCCCCCCCCAGGACGCCCCCTCTGCCCAGAGAGAGCCGCAGCTCCCCCCGCCCCAGAGACGCCCCCCGGCGCCCTGTGAAACCCAGCCCAGAGAGAGCCCTCCCAGGACGCCCCCCCTGCCCAGAGAGAGCCACCCCGCTGCCCTGTGAAACCCCCGCCCCAGAGACGCCCCCCCCGCTGCCCTGTGAAACCCAGAACAGAGAGCCCCCCCCCAGGACGCCCCCCCTGCCCAGAGAGGGCCGCACCTCCCCCCGCCCCAGAGATGCCCCCCCCGCTGCCCTGTGAAACCCAGAACAGAGAGCCCCCCCAGGACGCCCCCCCTGCCCAGAGAGGGCCGCACCTCCCCCCGCCCCAGAGACGCCCCCCCCGCCGCCCTGTGAAACCCGGCCCAGAGAGAGCCCTCCCAGGACGCCCCCCCTACCCAGAGAGAGCCACCCCGCTGCCCTGTGAAACCCCCGCCCCAGAGACGCCCCCCCGCTGCCCTGTGAAACCCAGCCCAGAGAGCCCCCCCAGGACGGCCCCCCTGCCCAGAGAGAGCCGCACCTCCCCCCGCCCCAGAGATGCCCCCCCCCAGCACCCTGTGAAACCCAGCCCAGAGGGAGCCACACACTCCTCCCTGGAACACCACCCTGGCCCCCGAATTCTCACCCCTCATCCCCCCATGTTACACCACACACCCAGAGAGCACACCCCTGAACCATCACCGAAACCCCCAACCCTCCATGGTACCCCACACACCCAGAGACAACCCCCTGAGCTCTCACAGAACTCCCTGACCCACCTTGGTACCCCACTCCCAGAGAGCGCCTCCAATCCCTAAGGACCGCCCGACCCCCATGGTACCCCACACACCCAGAGAGCACCCCCCCATCTCCAATGGAACCCCCAGTGCTGAGAGCACAAACAGACACGCGCACACGGACTGTGAAATTGGGAATTTTTAGTAATGATTTTATGAAGCCTGTGTGCGCCTCAGTTTCCCCGGTGTGCAGCACTGTTTCCCAACAGGTGGGAAGGTCTGGGGGCTCTAGGGGCAGGCGAAGACACAGGTGTGGACGGCGCCTGGCGGCCTGGACCCTTAGGTCCCATCTCCATGCAGCTCTTGAGAAGAGAAGGGCAGATCCATGGCCAGGACATGGACACCTGGCGACCAACCACCATGGATGGTCCCACCCCTCCGCAGGGGGCTGAGCCGCATCCCCCAGCTTGGGAACAAAAGCCCGGGGGGGGGGGGAAAGCTAAGTATGGACTTTGGGGAGCACTCAGGGGCACCGCAGAGTCTGACAAAGGAGATCAGACAGATGTGGGGACAGAGCTTGAACCCTGGGGGTTGCTGCAGCTGGACTGGGCGCCAGCTGCCCAGAACAGACTCTGCTGGAACCTTCACTTCTCTGGAGACCCCAGGGCTGCCTGTGCCGTGTGCCAGGCCACGGATACACCCGCCTGTCTGCCCGCGCTGGCTGGGTGTCCCTGCAGTCGCTGGCAGGGGTGCTGCTCCCCCAGATAGAGCACGTCTACCCCAGGGTCTGTCCCAGACTCGCTGCCCAGAACTCCCAGGGTGGGGCAGGGATCTGCAGCCCCAGGGGCCCAGTCTCAGGAGGCAGCAAGGCCGCGTGGCTCACCCTAGGGGAAGAGTGAGACCTCGGGGGGTCTGGGTCACTGAAGGGTTCCTCCCAGAGACTGTTCCCAGGCTGGGGCATATGGACCCACATGGCTGTGTGTGGATGACACACACAGACATGCCCACCTCTGCCAGCCTGAGGTCTAGGAGGGGCTGCTACTGGGGCATGAAGCCGTGGAGAGCCCAGGCCGGGCTGCCCAGAGTCAGCCGCTGTGAGTGGTCAGCTAATGGCCCAGGCCTGGTTCCACGCTTGGAGAGATGCCCCAAGCCAAGCAGGGCTCAAGCTAGCGCTGCCTGCCTGCCCACTTACCGGCCTGCATGTACTTCTCCAGCTGCTCTCGTCTCTGCTCCACCTCCGCCGGGGTGAGGGTGAAGATCTTCTTTGGAGGAAAGGCGGGCACCACATTGGCCCCATACTCTTTCCTTAGCTGGAAGGAGAGCACAGAACACTGAGACGCCCCAGGGGCACGCCTGGACAGACCCATAGGCCCCACCATCGCCCCCTGGCCTGAGTCTTCCCCACCCTGTCCTGGGGCACGGGGAGCATCCTCTGAACCGGAGCTGGGGTGGCATCTAACTCCATGGCCCCAAACATGAGGGAGAGCCCATCCCGCTCACCACCCGGGGCCCTGAGGGACGTCTCACCAAGGCACCCCGAGGGAACCCTGTGCCCGCCCTGGAGATGGAGGGACGGAGGGCCCCGCGCTGCGAAGCCCAGGCAGCGAGTGCCTCACACAGCAGGAGTGCTCACATCTCGGACAGCCCGGAGCGGCCCTGCGGACTGCGACAGCCCTTTCCACCCGCAGCAGGGAGCGCTTGGTGGGGCCCAGGGGCTGGCAGGGGACTGTGCCAGGGCTGCCCAGGAGCCACCCCAGACAGCTCCTGCCCTGCGCGGAGCCAGGAATGGCGGATTCTCAGCAGCTCAGCTCAGCTTCCCCCCACGCCCCTTAGAGCCTGGCCGCCACATGGGCCAGACTCTTCCCCACCCGCAAGGGAAGCGGAGCTGGAGATCTCAGCAGGGCACCGGGCACCTGCCCGGCAGGAACGACTGGTGCTGAGGAGGGGAGCGGCTGCCGGGGAGCTCTGGGCTGCTCTTGGCTGGCGGGGAGCAGGGGACAGAGCTGCCCTCCGGGCTGCGGCAGGCGGGCGCGACTCACCTGTTCATGCAGGCCCAGCAGCTGCCGGTAGCGCACTCGGCAGTGCAGCACGCCGTTCACGTGGACGTTGTAGGCCTGCAGGGGGAAGTAACCCCAGAATCACCCGTCTGGGGCGCCGCCGGGAGCAGAGCTGGGGAGCCCTGAACGGGGCAGGGGAACCCGCCAAGGCCGGGGAGGGGAGGAGAGACCCCAGCACCCGCTGAGCAGGGGAGGTGTTTGGGGGAGAGGCAGACCTGGCCCGTGACCTGGCCCGGGCGCTGCGGGAGGGCCCTGCCCTGCACCCACTCCCAGCCCACAGGCACAGCTCGGGCCTCCCAGGCAGGGCCGCAGGGAGTCTTGTTTGAAGTTGGGACGCCCCCCACAGGCCCAGGCCCTCTGCCAGCCCCACAGAGCCCACGTGGGTTTTGCTGTGGTACAGCAGCTGGCCACCAGCTCCTGCTCAGCCCTAGTCGTCGTTACAGAGTTCGGGGCTGCGGGAGACCCTCAGCAAGCAGCAGCACCCTCCAGGAGATGGGGCTCGGCTGGGGGGCAGCACAGTGAGGGCTGCAGCCCGGGCCAGGTGTCTCTGGGGGAGGGGAGCAGGCGTGGAGGCAAAGCCCAGGGAGGGGTGAGTGTGGACCCTGGGGGTGGGGGCAGACCCAGCAGAGGGGGACTAGAGCTGGACTCCTCAGGGCAATCCTGACAGGTTGGGAGTCACCTGGGGGACTTCAGAACACCTAAGGCCAGAAGGGACCAACCCATCACCCCACGTGACCCCTGCACCGCGCTGGGCAGAGACCCCCCACCCCCGGCGAGCCATGCACCCACCCACGCCGCGTGTGGAGCCGCAGCGGAGCTGTCGGCAGACACAGCCCAGCTGGCCATGAAGCCTCCGAGGGCGGGAGATCCGCCCTGTCTCCACGGCGAAGGCCCCCCCCGGAACACTGGCACCTTTGGTCCTGCCATGGCCCGGGAGAGCGAGGATCTGCCTGCTCCGAGACTCTCCCCCACAGAGGTACTTGGAGACAGCATCACATGCACCCACCTTCCCTTGGCCCCTGGCACTGGAAACTCCACCCCCAGGAAGCCGCAGCTTTGCCTGACACCATCCGGTCCCCAGCATGGGGCTCCCGGCTCCCTCCCTCTCGCTGGCCAGGGACTCTCTCTCTCTCTCTGTTCACTAGCCAGAGAAGTCAGATGCCTGAGGAGGGAGAATGGTCAGGCCACTGCCACACAGGCCTTTCCAGGGTGTGTCAGGAGCTTGCCAACTCCCTGACTGCCCCTGGGAGAGGGGGGCAGGGCTGCCTGAAGACAGGCTTGTGAGAGAACAGAAAAGGACTCATCCCTTAGCAGCAGCTGCTGACTCAAGAGGTGATTACGACCTTTGCTTGTTTGCTCTCCCATTCCAGATTTAGAACGCTAGGGCCCGCTAGGGCCCACGCTGTGCAGAGCTGTCCCCTACAATCCCCAGAACACTGCTGGCTTGGACGGCACTGAGCCTTCGCTGCCGGTGGACAGCTAGGCAGCCAAACCACAAAGCAGCAGGACCACGCACAAGGACAGTGCTATTTAAATAAATATATAACTGGGAAAAAGGAGAACAAAATAGCAATCAACATAGATTAGAAATTATGACATGTACAAAACTGATAAGGGAAGCTAAAGACATCATGGAAAAATCCATGGCTGGCAGAGCAAGCACCAGTGTTCCCTCTAGTTTTTCCCCACACATGCGGAATGAATTTTGTTATGTGCACCAATATAGAGGTGATGTGTGGGGCTGAGGGGTTCGGAGTGTGGAAGGGGGCTCAGGGCTGGGGCAGAGGCATGGGGGGGGTGAGGGCTCTGGCTGGGGGTGCAGTCTCTAGAGTCAGGCTGGGGATGAAGGGTTTGGGGTGCAGGCTGCCCTGGGGCTACAACAGGGAGAGAGAGAGAGAGGACTACCCCCAAGCTCTCTCTCCCCACAGCAGCACCTGGTCTGGGTGAGAGAGGCATCTCCCCCCACCGCAGCCCTGAGCACCTGTGCGGCGCTTAATAGGCTCCTGCGCGGCCAAACAGCTTCAAGGGAACTTAGGTAAGGACAATAGGAAGGAGGGTTTTTTGGTTTTAATTCTGTCAGGAATAAAAATCCTACCAATGGTACAGGCCCATTATTAGATGGGGAAAATTTGAATAATGCTGCAGGAAAGCCAGGAATGTTCAAGTTCTGCATTTGGAAAGAAGCAGGATGAGGTACTCCAGTCATATCACGAGGATGAAGAAGTTACAGAGACCAAAATTTAATTAAATTCAATATCCTTGTGAGGGAAAAATTCCCAAGAAGCCCACCACAGTAGCATTTCATTTCAAAAAGGGGAACCACACAAAAATGAGGAAGTCAGTGGGGCGATGGGATGTGCGAAGTGCCTAAAGTGGCACGCAAGGGAGACAAGTCCATTGTGGAGAAGCTAAATGAATTCTTTGCATTGGTCTTCACTGCGGAAAACGTGGTGATGATTCCCATACTTTAGCCATTCTTTTCAGGTGACAAATCAGAGGAACTGTCCCAGATTGAAGGCTCAATAGAGAAGGGTTTGGAACAAATTAAAAAGTATTAAGTCACTAGGACCAGACAGCGTTCACCCAAAAGTTCTGAAGGAACTCAAACATGAAACTGCAGAAAAAAACCATGGTATCGCTTAAATCGACCTATGTACCAGATGACTGGAGGATAGTTAATGTGATGCTGTTTTTAAAAAAGGCTCCAGAGGCGATCCTGGCAATTACAGGCCAGTAAGCCTAACTTCAATACCAGGCAAACTGGCTGAAACTATAGTAAAAAACAGAATTATCAGACACAGATGAACGTAATATGCTGGAGAAGATTCAATACGGCTTTTGTAAAGGGAAATCCTGCCTCACCAATTTATTAGAATTCTTTGAGAGGGTCAACAAGCATGTGGACAAGGGGGATCCAGTGGATATAGTGTACTTGGACTTTCAGAAAGCCTTTGACAAGATCCCTCACCAAAGGCTCTTGAGCAAAGTAAGCTGTCATGGGATAAGAGGGAAGGTCCTCTCATGGATCAGTAATTGGTTAACAAACAGGAAACAGAGGCTAGGAATATATGGTCAGTTTTCACAACGCAGAGAGGTAAACAGCAGGGTCTCCCAGGGCTCTGTACTGTGACATGTGCTGTTCAACATATTCATAAATGATCCTGAAAAAGGGGTGAACAATGAGGTGGAAAAATTTGCAGAAGACACAAAATTACTCCAGATAGTTAAGTCCAGAGCTGACTGCGAAGAGTTACAAAGGGACCTCACGAAACTGGATGACTGGGCAATAAAATGGCAGATGAAATTCAGTGTTGGTAAATGCAAAGTAATGCACATTGGAAAACAATCCCAACTATCCATATAAAATGATGGGGTCTGAATTAGCTGTTACCACACAAGAAAGAGATCTGGAGTCACTGTGGATAGTTCTCTGAAAACATTCACTCAATGTGCAGCGGCAGTCAAAAAAGCCAACAGGATGTTAGGAAACGGATATATAAGAAGACGGTAAACAACACAATACCACTATATAAATCCATGGTACGCCCCCACCTTGAATACTGCTTGAAGATCTGGTCGCCCTGCTCAAAAAAGATATACTGGAATTGGAAAATTACAGAGAAAGGCAACAAAAATATTTAGAGGGATGGAACAACTTCCCAGCTGAGGACAGATTAATAAGACTGGGACTGTTCAGCATGAAAAAGAAACGACGAAGGGGGGATAGGATGGAGGTCTATAAAATCATGACTGGTGTGAAGCAAGTGAATAAGGACATGTCATTTACCTCTTCACTTAACACACAAACCGGGGGTCACCCTATTAAATTAGTAGGCAGCACATTTAAAAGAAACATGAAGTATTTCTTCACACAACATAAGAACAGCCAGACTGGCTCAGACCAAAGGTCCCAGCCCAGTATCCTGTCTTCTGACAGTGGCCAATGCCAGCTGCCCCAGAGGGAATGAACAGAGCACAGTTAACCTGTGGAACTCATTGCTAGGGGATGTTGTGAAGGCCAAAAGTATAAGAGAGTTAAAAAAAAAAATGAGATAAGTTCATGGAGGACAGGTCCACCAAAGGCTATTAGGCAAGATGTTCAGGATACAACCCCATGCTTCGGGTGTCCCCTAACCTCTGACTGCCAGAACCTGGGACTGGACAACAGGGGCTGGATCACATGATCATAGAATATCAGGGTTGGAAGGGACCTCAGGAGGTCATCTAGTCCAACCCCCTGCTCAAAGCAGGACCAACCCCAATTAAATCATCCCAGCCAGGGCTTTGTCAAGCTGGGCCTTAAAAATATTTAAGGAAGGAGATTCCACCACCTCCCCAGGGAACCCATTCCACTGCTTCACCACCCTCCTAGTGAAAAAGTTTTTCCTAATATCCAACCTAAACCTCCCCCACTGCAACTTGAGACCATTGCTCCCTGTTCTGTCATCTGCTACCACTGAGAACAGTCAAGATCCATCCTCTTTGGAACCCCCTTTCAGGTAGCTGAAGGCTGCTATCAAATCCCCCCTCATTCTTCTCTTCTGCAGACTAAACATCCCCAGTTCCCTCAGCCTCTCCTGATAAGTCATGTGTTCCAGTCCCCTAATCATTTTTTTTGCCCTCCGCTGGACATTTTCCAATTTTTCCACATCCTTCTTGTAGTGTGGGGCCCAAAACTGGACACAGTACTCCAGATGAGGCCTCACCAATGTCAAATAGAGGGGGACGATCACGTCCCTCGATCTGCTCGCTATGCCCCTACTTATACATCCCAAAATGCTGTTAGCTTTCTCGGCAACAAGGGCACACTGCTGACTCATATCCAGCTTCTCGTCCACTGTCACCCCTAGGTCCTTTTCCGCAGAACTGCTGCCGAGCCACTCGGGGCATGTTCAATCGGCAGGAGGTTCCCACCCTGGCCTGCACCGCCCCAGGCTGCGGCCCCAGCCTGCAAGCACATGCCAGGCTCCGCTCCCTCCCCTGGCCTGGAACCCCAAATGACGGGGAGACAACAGCAGCACCACCCCTCCAGGTCTGGAGCAGCTCGAGGGGTCCTCGCCTGAACTCTGGGGCACCACAGCCCAACAGCGGGCCCTGGAGCTCCAAACCCCTTTCCCAAGCTAGCCGGGGCAGTGCACGTGGCCTACCACAGGCCAGAAGTGTACAGTGAGGCTGCCCTCCCTGTCCCCGGCAGAGCTGGAGGGAGAGCACCTTGGCTGGGATAGCAGGGACTGTGGGGGACTGAGGAGAGTGGGGAGAGGGACCGCTCACTCCATGGTCAGGCCTGCTTGGTCTCTGCTACACCCCCCAGACACGGGGACCTGCCAAGTCTGCTGCGGGGCGACTCGCCCTCCCCGGGGTCCCAGCACAGAGGCCAATGCCTCAGAGGCAGTGAGGAGCCGCACCATGCAGCCGACGCGGATACGGCCCTGCCTGGAATACCAATGAGGAGCTGGGGGATCCGCAGGGAGGCCATGCTCCAGAGGCTGGCTCCACGGCCCAGCCAATGCAGTTCCAGCACTAACAAGGGCCCGGGGGACAAGAACAGGGAGGAGGGACGGTAAACAGTGTAGGCTGGGAATCAGCTACAGTAGTGCTGGGCAGTGTGACCTTAAGGCCTCCTTCCCTCTAGCCCTTGCCCCAGCTCCAATCACCAAATCCATGGGGAGCCCTGCCAGTGAGGCAGAAGCTTTGCAAGACGGGAGGCAATTCCCCAGCAGGGCTCACAGCATGGCTGCGTAGAGTTCTGCACCAAGGGCTCACTGCCAGCCCCAGAGGGAAAGGCACCCTCACACCAGGCAGCCTCCTT
This sequence comes from Lepidochelys olivacea, assembly GCF_965140295.1. NCBI lineage: Eukaryota > Metazoa > Chordata > Testudines > Cheloniidae > Lepidochelys > Lepidochelys olivacea. The sequence continues at coordinate 809,649 of NC_140413.1, forward strand.
GCCCTCCCCACACATAGCCTCTCTGCAGCGGCACAGGGACCCCTGGGCAGCTCCTCCGCCGGGAGATGCACCAGCACAGACACATAGTGCCTGGGGACGAGAGAGGGCCCCCTTCTGCCCCCCGAGCAAGGGTAAGCAGCAGCTGTGCTCACTGGCATGAGGGAGCAAAGCCATGCTGCAGCCTGGTAGCAAACAGGCCAAGGACAGCCTCTGCCCCTGAGGGGAGGGGTGTGAGAGTGAGGGCAACCCCACAGAGGGCTCAGAGACAAGGGCTGATGCCTCACACGGTCCTTGGCACTCCCTGCGGAGTCAAAGTGCCCCATGGGCTCCCGAGGCAATGGGCTCCCGAGGACCAGAGGCTGTGGGCTTTCTGCTGCCACCCAGGCCATGCCATGGAGCTGACCTGGTGGATCTCAGCAGGCCACTGGGAGCTGTGGCTGTGTGGAAGGGTCAGTGAGCAGCTGGCAGGCTACATCACGCCAGTTCACTGAGGCTGACGGCAGAGTCCTTAGGCTCTGGAATTCAATTTGCTTCAAGATGGAGGATCCCTCACTCTCACAGACCTTGGGAGACAGGCCAGTCCTCGCTTACAGACAGCCCTCCAACCTGAAGCAAATACTCACCAGCAACCACACACCACACAACAAAAACACCAACTCAGGAACCAAACTCTGCAACAAAGCCCGTTGCCAACTGTGCCCACAGATCTATTCAGGGGACACCATCACAGGACCTAACCACATCAGCCACGCTATCAGGGGCTCATTCACCTGCACATCCACCAATGTGATAGATGCCATCATGTGCCAGCAATGCCCCTCTGCCATGTACATTGGCCAAACTGGACAGTCTCTATGTAAAAGAATAAATGGACACAAATTGGACATCAGGAATTATAACATGCAAAAACCACCCGGAGAACACTTCAATCTCTTTGGTCACTTGATTACAGACCTAAACGTGGCAATACTTCAACAAAAAAACTTCAAAAACAGACTCCAACGAGAGACTGCAGAACTGGAATTAATTTGCAAACTGGACAGCATCAAATTAGGCCTGAATAAAGATTGAGTGGATGGGTCACTACACAAACTAATTTCCCCCATACTAATTTCCCCCTACTGTTACTCACACCTTCTTGTCAACTGTTTGAAATGGGCCACTCATTATCACTACAAAAGTGATTTTTCCTCCCTTGGTGTCCTGCTGTTAATTGAATTGGCTCGTTAGCCTGACCCCCCACTTGGCAGGGCAACTCCCATCTTTTCATGTGCTGTGTATTTAAACCTACTACTGTATTTTCCATTCCATGCATCTGATGAAGTGGGTTTTAGCCTTCGAAAGCTGATGCCCAAATAAGTTTGTTAGTCTCCAAGGTGCCACAAGGACTCCTCGTTGTTTTTGCTGATACAGACGAACACAGCTCCCCCTCTGAAACCTGGCTCAATTTTTGTGACCTCCCCTTTGTGATAAGCATGATGCTGGCATACCAGCTCATGCAGCAGCGTATTCAGGTCAATTTACTGGTGTATTAGGATAGATCCAAGTGATAACTGGGTAAGTGTATTGGGTGTTTAAACTTCATAAAACTAAGGGGATGTTACACGCATTGTTTTTACTTATCTGTGTCTGTCCTAATGTAATAGCAACCTGGGACTTCGGGACACAACCATTTACACTGTAAATGCCCTCGGAACTGAACAACTCACCAGCCATCAAAGACGCCTTGGGGAATGCTAAGGAAGGACTCTCAGGAAAGGTGCTAATTCCAAAGCAAATGGCTACGGTGTGTAACAAGCGGAGGTCAGAGACTCCGAGTGCATTGCTCCTTGCTCATCCTAATCAAAGGAAAAGCTCCCCATGGTGGAGAAATGGTCAGCTTGTCTTCTGCCAGAAGATGATACAAGAACGAATGCAAAGGAAGAGCCCTCATCTCTGGACTATTTGGATTCTTACAGGGAAGTACACCAGATGCAAAGCGGAGATACCCAGCTCCTGAAATACTTTTGGGAAACTGGACATTTATTACATCACTGCCACCATTCGGTGTTACAGACTGACTCACCTGTGCAGTTATTGTACCTGCTTTAACCTCTCAATAACTCTCATTTGTTTCCTCTTAGCTAATAAACCTTTAGTAAGATTACTATAGAATTGGCTGCCAGCATTGCCTTTGGTGTAAGATCCAGACCTGATGTGGTTTGATTTTTGGTTTCAGTGCCCATTATCACAAAGTTCTGTTTGTGTCGGTGGAAGATAGGCTGGAGACTCTTAGGTCTTGTCTACACTGCGAAGTTGTCGACAAAACTTTTGTCTTTCACAGGTACTTAAAAAAGCCCCCCCCACAAAAGACAAAAGTTTTGCCGACGCAAGTGGCAGTGTGAACATGGCTTTGTCGGCAGGAGCGCTCTCCTGCCAACAAGCTAACGCCGCTTGCGGGGCTGGAAGTATTTATTTGGCAAAAGTGCCAACAAAATACCGACACAGCATTTACACACGCTGACTTTTAGCAACAAGGCTGTGTCGACACAGCCTTGTCGCTAAAAGCTGCGTAGTGTAGATAAGCCCTAAGATAGGCTGGAGGGGACTGTCTGTTGCTGAAATCTAATTACAGAACACACCATCCACTTGGGGTACCTGCCCTGTTTCTGACAGGCTGCCCTGAGGTCAGCACTCACAGCTAGGAGTCACTCCAGACAGCATGGCAATCACATATCACGCTCTGGCCAGCCCAGTGCAGTAGTCAGGCATCTGCAGGCCTATCAGGGTGGAAACCGTGGGATGCCCCTCCACTCTCGGCTTAAGAACATAAGAGCTGCCAAACAGGGTCAGATCTTGGTCCATCGAGATCAGCGTTCTGCCTCCACCAGTGGCCTGTACCAGAGCTTCAGAGGGAGCATACAGAACAGTGCGATTTTTGAGAGAGCCACATGTCTTCTCCTCCCAGATTCTGGCATGCAGAGATTTAGGGTCACCCCGAGCACAGGGTTGTGTCCCTGACTATCTTGGCCAGTAGCCAATAGCCTAGCCTCCATGAACTTATCTAGTTCTCTTTGGAACCCACTTATACTTTTGGCCATCATAAGAACCCATAGCAATGAGTTCCACAGGTTAATTGTGTGTTATATGAAGTAATACTTCCTCTTGTTTGTATGTCATAGACTTGCTCTCTATTAATTTCATCAGGTGACCCCTGGCCTTGTATTGTGGGAAAGGATAAATAACATGCCTGGTGTGGAGACAGTGAACAGAGAAATGATTTTCTAGCCCTCTATTATCCCCCCTTTGTCTTCTCTTTTCTAAGCTGAACAGCTCTCTCCATGTATGGATCATCTCTGTTGCCCTTCTCCAAACCTTTTCCAGTTCTACTATACTGTAGATGGGGCAACCAGAACTGGACACAGTATTCAAGGTGTGGGAGTACCACATGTGTATATAGTGGCATTAGGATATTTTCTATGGCTTCCTAACATTGTTGGCCTTTTATACCGCTGCTGCGCGTTGGGCTGAAGTTTTCAGAGAACTATCCACGTTGACTCCAAGATCTCTTATCGTCTGCAGACTCATCCACTTCACTGTTCACTCTTTTATCCAGATCATTAATGAATATGTTGAACAGCACTGATCCCAGTACAGATACATAGGGGACTGCATTGCTCACTGCTCTCCATTGTGAAAACTGACCATTTATTCATACTCTTTGTTCCCTATCTTTTAACCAGTTACTGATCCATAAGAGGACGTCCCCTGATATCCCATGACTGCTCAGTTTACTTAAGGTTTCAGAGTAGCAGCCGTGTTAGTCTGTATCCACAAAAAGAACAGGAGGATTTGTGGCACCTTAGAGACTAACAAATTTATTAGAGCATAAGCTTTTGTGGGCTACAACCCACTTCATCAGATGCATAGAATGGAACATATAATAAGAAGATATCTATATATACACATACAGAGAATATGAAAAGGTGGAGTAAGAGGCTAAAGAGTCTTTGGTGAGAGATCACATCAAAGCCTTTCTGAAAATCCAAGTACACTCTAGCCACTGGAAAACCCTTCTCTACATGCTTGTTCACCCACTCAGAGAATTCTGACAGACGGGTGAGGCAGGATTTCCCTTTACAAAAGCCCTGCTGACTCTTCCCCAACAAATCACGTTCACCTCGGTATCTGATAATTCTTTTTTTTTTTAACTACAGTTTCAACCAACGTGCCCGGTAGGCTCACCAGCCTGGAAGTGCCAGGATCACCTCTGGAGCCCTTTTCAGAACATGAGTGTCACATTAGCTACGCTCCAGACACATGGTCCAGCAGTGGATTCAAGTGACGGATTGCATCCCACAGTTAGGAGCTCTGCAGTTTCACATCTGAGTTCCTTCAGAATCCTTGGGTGATGCCATCTGCTCCTGGTGACTGATTACTATTTAACTTATCAATTTGTACTAAAACATTCTATTGACACTGCCTGTTTGGCAGGCTTCCTGCTTCTGATGTACTTTAAAAAATCCTCACTGGGAGTTTTTGCATCCCTTTTCATCTTTGGCATGTTGCTTCTCAATTCTTTCTTGGCCTGCCTTATTACACTTTTATACTTAACCTGCCAGAGTTTGCTTTCCTTCCTGTTTGCTTCACTAGGATCTGACTTCTAGAATTGAAAGGATGCCTTTTCGCCTCTAATGGCCTCTACCACTCGGCTGTTCAGCCATGGTGGCATTCTTCTGCTCCTCTCACTGTCTTTTCTCTTTTGGGGCACCCATTATGCTGAGCCAGGACTATGGCCTTTTAAGCAGCTTGCAGGCATGTAACCCTCGTGTGCAGGGGCGCACCCTCACTCAGGTAGAGGAGGCTAGCAGGCTCCCTGGGCTCAAACAGCGCTAACCAGGCCAAGAGGTGGGGGGAGCTTAACAAGGGAAAAGCGTGAACAGGAAGAAGACAGCTGTACATCAGAGACTGCTGACCACAGAGACAGATCAGCCAAGAGGGACACAGTTGCAGGCCTCATCACCCCTGAAGTGAATGGACTAGCTAAAAGGTAAGATGCCCCCAAGAGGAGGGACTGAAGGTAGACCCCAATTAAAAACACTACCAGCTGAGAAGCTAAACCCCATAAGGGCAAACCCAAAAAACTGCCAAAGAGAGATCACCACTGCCTTTACTTAGATTCCCCACTCTCTCAAGGGAGGGGCAGAGTAATGGGACCCTTGTTTGTTTGGAGAACCCCTGGTGTGGTACAAACGGGGGCAGGACATAATAACCAACTGGAATCGGGGTCTAGTGGGGACTCGGGAGCCCTGCACCTTGCCACTATTCCTTTTAATTTCTGGTCTAACAAGATGGGGAGCACAGGAGGCCAGGACGGTGTGGCACAAGGGGCCCGGAGCATTTGTGTGCCACTGACAGCCCCTGCCCACCCACCCACCGACCTCCAGGGTGCGGGCTGATCCACTTTCATGCTCTGCCCAAGGCACAAGCAGGTGAGATTCTGGAGAGAACGGCGCTGCTCTCCTATGGAACCCAGCCCCAGATCTAGTCCTGGCAGGTAACCACAACACCGGGCAACAAACAATGGCCCCAATGCAGTTGGAGAGGAAGCCTCTGTCCCCAGGTAGGGGAGGCCCAGAGTGTTTTACCATGGCCAGCGCTCCCCTGTGAACACATGTGAAAACCGCAGGCTGCCCCATCTTCACTGGGAGTTCACCTTGGGCTAGCAAACCCGTGGTAAGAACGTGCCTTCCTCCTGCACGTGGACAGAGCTTTCCGGTGCACAGCCGCAGTGGGCTCACTGCTGCAGCTGGCCTACCACACTCATAAGCACTACTCCCTCTCAGCCCAGTGCCCACCGGCGCAAGCCACAGGAAACAGCAGGGCTGGCATTCAGCATCCTGGCCACCCCCCCAGCTCCCTGACTCCAGCCCCCGGCACAGCCCACAAAACTGCCAACAGCTATGGAGGTGCCCAGGGCTCCCTGCCCCTCTCCCCGAGCAGCCCTCAGGGAGCCCCCATTTCAGGGCACACTGCTGCTTGTACAGCTGGTGCCTTGCAGCATGAAGTCTGGTGAGAGCTCTGCACTGCTCAAACAGGACCAGGTGCAAAGAAGAGCTCCTAGGATGATTGGGGGAACGGAGGGCCTCTGTGCCGAGAGGAGACTGGCCTGCCTTAGCCTCGCCAAAGGCAGGCTGAGCAGGGATGGGATTGCTCTCTCCACATCCAGCAGGGCAGTACACACCGGGGAGGGAGAAGAGCTGCTGAAGCTAAAGGTCAATGCTGGCCCAAGAACAGAGATAAACCAGCCACGAGGACACAGGCTAGCGCTGAGGAGTGAGGCTCTGGGACCCAGTTAGCTCTCCTGCTCCACTGGTTTGAAAATGGCTCTTGGCAAGTTTGTGAGCAGGATGACGTGAGGGGGCTACCTGTGCTAGCAGGGACTGGCCACGACGACACACACACTCACGCCCCCACCCGCCGGAGCTCCTGCAATGCACCGAGCTCCACCCCGGCACACTCCCTGCACAGCCTGGGCAGTGCAACACAACCAGGTGGCAATGGCTGGCAGGGGCAGGGCACGCAGCCCCGGCCACGCTGACCCCACCGGTAGGAGGAGGCGACACCCCTGCCCCAAACCCAACACTCGTCGTCACGTTCAGTCACCTTCGGGTCAGGCTGCACAGCTCTGCTGTGAGGAGCCACTGAGCGACCCTGACTGAGCTGGGGACCCCATTCAATCCTGCGCAGCTGGAGGCCGAGCTTCGTGGGGGATGTGCACTTTCACCCCTCTCCAGCCCCACAAACAGCGGGAAAGGCAAGAAAGCTGCCAAAGCAGCAGAGTACGAGTGGATTTCACTCCTGGAGCTCCCAACACTCCCCCCAAAGCACAGCCCAGGGGGCCTTTGCCTGCTGTCAGAGATGGCTCTGTGTCTAGAGCCAGCCCCTCAGCCACCAGCGGGAGCGAGCACGCACCAGGGCACAGCGTGAAAACTCAGCCAGGGGCATCAGACGCTCAGGAAGCTGCCTCAGACAGTCTGCTCCCCTGCTCCAGGCCCTGCTCCTCCAATGAGCAGCCAAGCAGGGAGGGCGTTCACACTCCAGCTCAACAAAACAGGAAGCTGGGGGCTGGCTGCCAGGTCCTGAGCCAGGCTGTGTGCTTCAGCCCCCTCAGACAGGCAGCACAAATCCCTCCCTCCAGGCAGCAAGCCACTGGGGCCAGGCACGTAGGGGTAGAGGGTGCCCTGCCCACACCTGGGCACCAGCACCCCCCGTGGAGGCCAGGCAGGGCTGGACTGTCCCGCACGGCTCCTAACACCACACAGCAGCTGCATCTTTAAGTCAGCTCCTGCAGAATGGCAGCCAGAGAAGAGTGCAGGGAGCCTGGGGAAAGGATCAGGGGAGGGACTCAGCGCGGGACCCTATCCCCAGAGCAGGCCAGCAGCTTTGCCCCTACGGGCCAGGCTAGGAGCTACAGCTGGGGCAGTTCTGGTGCCCTCCCTGAACTCTTTCTAAGGGCCCTTTGGAGCACTGCCCGCCCTGGACACAGGCAGGGCTGAGACAACGAAGCTATCCAGCTGCAGGGAGGGGGAAAGAGGTTTGCGGAGGAGGGACTCAGCCCCTCCCAGAACAGGGAGCAACCCCGTGGATTCCAACCAAAAAAGAACTAAACCCAGCCGAGGCCTCAGCAGAGTCCCCAGCACGGCTCCTTGCTGCCCCCAGGCCAGGAACACCGTGGGGCTGCGTCCCATGGCTCTGCACACTCGGAGGCCTAAGCCATGTGCAGAGCTGCTGGGCTTAAAACATGCCAATGGCTGCCTCCTCCCTTCCGGAGGGGCTTGAGGAGCCGAGGCCCCTCACTCCCCAGAATCCCAGCCACGGGGCTTGCTCCTGACGGGGCTTAAAGCCTGGCCACTGCAGTCTCCAAGCCCCTCTTGGGCAGGGGACAGCCACAGCTGCACTCACTGCTGGTTGGAGACCCCAGAGAAGAGGGATAGCTCAGTGGTTTGAGCATTGGCCTGCTAAACCCAGGGTTGTGAGTTCAATCCTTGAGGGGGCCATTTAGGGATCTGGGGCAAAAATTGGGGATTGGTCCTGCTTCAAGCAGTGGGTTGGACTAGATGACCTCCTGAGGTCCCTTCCAACCCTAACTTTCTATGTGAAGAAGCTCCTACACAGGATCGCTCTTGGCCTGCGCCACAGAGCACACCATGCAGCAGGCCTGGATACTGCCCTGGCAGCGTGAAGAGAATGCATGTCTCCATCCACACACAGCAGAGGTAACCGCACACATGTGCAGCGCATCTGAAACACCCACCCAATATCCTGCAGCATCCAGAGCCCATTTCCGAGTGTCACCTCAGGACTCCCTCCCTCCAGAAGCAGCAGCCGAACACCCCAGGCTCTCCCCGCAACACGCATGCTGTCAGCTGCCCAATGTCACCCTCACCGCCACTCACTGACCCTTAGTGAGAGAGCACGCAGCCTGGTGATGGGCGCCAGCAGCCTGGAAGGCCACTCCTGGTGAGCACGGCCCCTTCTTCCTCATCCACTGGGAAAGTGCGCAGGTAAGGGAGACACAAATGGGGGCTCAATCCAAGATGGTCGTCTTTCTGAGAGCGCCTCCTACAAGCAGGAAGCCCCCCAACTCTGGGTTAGAAATCCCTGTCGTTTATTGGGGTCTCGCGGACACACCACCAACCCCACTAGCCTTGCCACTGTTACTGTAAGCCAGCCTTCCCTGGCCTGGGGAAGGGTGTGCAAGTGACACAACTGGCCATCGTTATGCCAGCGCTGTCCCCGAACAAAGGGAATGATGTGAGAACAGCCAAGCCAATCCTTCCCATTGCAGGATTCCTCGCAGTCTCCCCGGGATAACGGCAGGTCGGCTTTCCCATGGCTAAGTGATCATCCTCGTCCCTCTCCGGAGGGAGCCCTGAAGGGCCAGAGAGAAACTTGGCACTATTCTCAACAGGACATGGCAGATCCCAGCCCTGACCCTTACAGATTATGCAAGCCAGTGAAAACAGCGAGCAGTAAGGATGCAGCTGAAGGGCCTGGCTCTCTGGGGGAAAACACTGTTGTTCACAGCTCAGCCTGTTTGGGGGGTCTGAGGAACTTTGTTCACACAGCACTTGGACCTTTTTGCCATGCAGTGAAACACAAGCAGGGGAGAATTTCCAGGAGCTGGTATTACCTGATACTGCATTGGTAAGACCATTATTGCAGCACTGTACTCAGCTCTGGGCTTCACATGCTTCGTACAGGATGCTCAAAAACTGAAGAGGGTTCAGAGAAGAGAACAAGAATGACTCAAGGGCTGGAAACCCGCCTTACAGTGAGAAATCGAAGGAGCTCGGTCTCCTTAGCTTAGAAAAGAGAAGGTTAAGGAGTGACTTGATGACAGTTCATAAGCAGCTCAGTGCGGAGAACGGTTCTGAAAGCAGACAGCTCTTTAATCTAGCAGACAAAGCCAGAACGTGCTCCAATGATTGGAAGCTAAAGCTAGAAAAATTCAGGTGGGAATAAGGTGCACGCATTTACAGTTCAGGTAAATGACCACTGAATGGAGGGTTCTCTGTCACTTGGGGTCTGAGACTGGAGAAACCATCGGCTCCTGTTCAACCACACACTACTGGGCCATGCAGGTCAGACTAGATATCAGAAGGGCCCTGGCCAAGATTTTCAAGGGAATAAGGGAAGCTGGGCTCCTAAGCCCAGACCAAAGAACCCAGCTCCGGGACCCTGCAGCTCCTCATTTGAGTTTTTCCAATCTTGGCCTATGAATCTATTCAGTCTGCTCCCCAGAGTTGGTCGGGGGAGTGCCTATGGGAGCCCTGCAAATGGGGACTGATTCGCGTATGTGGTTTTAATAGTTTCCAGGGGAGATGGAGTCAGAAGCAGCACCGGGTGCTCCTAGCCCACACATATTTCTGTGGGAGCCCCCAAGAAGACAAGGATGGACTCAGCCCAGCTCTCAAGGCCAGGTGCCCATGGCACAGTTAGCACAGTGGCCAGAGCAATGGGGAAGCGACACTTTGCACCCAGCCCTGCCACAGCTCGGGAGTTACAGAGGCCTCAGGCTCCGGGGCTGTCCAGCCAATGCTTCCCCCATTTAGATGGGCCGCAAGCTCCAAGTGCTCCCAGCTTGCTGGATGCACGAACAGCAGAGACTGAGGCTCACAGGGCACATCCAGAAAGACCCTCTAGGACAGGGTCATGAAGTTTAAGGCCTGAAGGGACCACAGATCACCTGGTCTGACCTCCAGTATATCACAAGCCACCAGCACCCACATACTGACCACAATGACCAAACAGGAGACCAGACGGTTACATGCCACAAGGGTAAACAGGAGAGGCCGAGGTGCACAAACCTCTGTGTCCTAGTGGGTGTCAGCAGCTCTGGGGAAAGGCCAATCTACAGAGGTAGGAGAAGCAGCCAATTGTCTTCTTCCCCCAGAAGCCCTTAGCGCCCCGCAGCAATGCAGGACGAGGACTCCAGTGCATGCTTCGGCCAGCAGCGCAGCCCACGAGGAGCCAAGAGACACGGAAGAGAAGGCGGGAAGAGTTTCCCAGCCCGCCAGGAGCCCAGGACAACAGCACCATTGGCTTGTTTTGAGCAAGGGAAAATAAGGCATCAAAGCCCTGAAGGCCCAGCCAGAGGGACCAAGAGGCAAGAAAGGCCAGGCTGGAGTCTGGGGCTACAGCAAGGAAGAGCCATGGGAACACAGTGTGTGTGACAAGTGATGAGATCACTAAAGCAGCAGGGCTAGGGCAGGCTGGGGAGCTGGGCCTGGGTTTCTCTCTCACCCTATAAAGAGGCAGGGGATTTTGCCTGCCAAACCTTACCCACAACCCCACTGTCGCACCCTGCGACACAGACAGAGCGGATCAAGGAGGGAGGGTGAGCCAAAGCAGGGGCCCTGGGGTATGTGCAGTTCATTCCCACAGGGAGAGTTACCCCCAGGAGAGTAACATGCACTGGCCCTTAGCACCACTGGCCACACGCTCAAGGCCCACTACCAGCACATGACAGCGAGGGATAGGGGTCCACTTCCAACAGTCCTGCTGCACCCTGGCTTGGGAAGGGTCAGAGTGGGACAGTACCTCTCTCCTCACCTTGTCCCTTGCTCACTGCAGCCCTAGCTGGGGGGAATTCATAGAATCATAGAATATCAGGGTTGGAAGGGACCCCAGAAGGTCATCTAGTCCAACCCCCTGCTCAAAGCAGGACCAATTCCCAGTTAAATCATCCCAGCCAGGGCTTTGTCAAGCCTGACCTTAAAAACCTCTAAGGAAGGAGATTCTACCACCTCCCTAGGTAACGCATTCCAGTGTTTCACCACCCTCCTAGTGAAAAAGTTTTTCCTAATATCCAATCTAAACCTTCCCCACTGCAACTTGAGACCATTACTCCTCGTTCTGTCATCTACTACCATTGAGAACAGTCTAGAGCCATCCTCTTTGGAACCCCCTTTCAGGTAGTTGAAAGCAGCTATCAAATCCCCCCTCATTCTTCTCTTCTGCAGGCTAAACAATCCCAGCTCCCTCAGCCTCTCCTCATAACTCATGTGTTCCAGTCCCCTAATCATTTTTGTTGCCCTTCGCTGGACTCTCTCCAATTTATCCACATCCTTCTTGAAGTGTGGGGCCCAAAACTGGACACAGTACTCCAGATGAGGCCTCACCAATGTCGAATAGAATTCAGAGATTCTTAGACTCCAAGACCAGAAGGGACCATTGTGATCAGCTAAGGCCTCAGCTGGAGTATGGTGTCCAGGTCTGGGTACCACATTTCATAGAATTTCAGGGTTGGAAGGGACCTCAGGAGGTCATCTAGTCCAACCCCCTGCTCAAAGCAGGACCAGTCCCCCAATTTTTGCCCCAGATCCCTAAATGGCCCCCTCAAGGATTGAACTCATAACCCTGCATTTAGCAGGCCAATGCTCAAACCACTGAGCTATCCCTCCCCCCTAATTTCAGGAAGGATGCGGACAAATTGGAGAAAGTCCAGAGAAGAGCAACAAAAACAATTAAGGTTTGGAAAACATGACCTGTGAGGGCAGATTGAAAAAACTGAGTTTATTCAGTCTGGAGAAGAGAAGACTGAGAGGAGACATGGTAATAGTTTTCAAATACATAAAAGGTTGTTATAAAGAGGAGGGTAATAAAGGTGTATAGAAAGCTGGCTAGACAGTTGGGCTCAACAGGTAGTGATCAATAGCTCCATGGCTAGTTGGCAGCTGGGACCAGAAAAGCAGGGAAGCACTGCATGATGGGGGGGGATCTCTGCTCCAGATGTTAATGAATCCACCCCTGCACACACCCAGCTCAGTAGTTATCAGACCAATTCTAGTAATAAATCCTGTACTGGTAACCAAAATACTGAAGCTGCCTAACTGCATTGTGAGCTCCCTGGAAGGATCATCATCCTTAGCCAGGAATGATCAGTTCCTATCGTCTAGCCTGAACAAAACAACTTTGGTATTCTCCCTTGAGCCATCAGTTTACGCATAAACAAATCTAGTGTTCTCCCTTGAACCATTGTTCTTTCCCTACATAAACCCCTACCCATGCTCAAGTAAGCGTTCTGATGCCTGGATCCAACATCTGCATCAGTTCCATTGGGACTTCATCTTCTCCTGACGGATCATGCTGGGGGCTCTGCCAGCACTCCGGACCCTCAGCTACCACCACCACCACCACCTGGGACCCTCGATCGATTCCAGCTTCACGGAGTGGTGAGAACCCAGCTCTCACTCTCTCTCGGTCTAGTCTTCTGACCCTGACTGGTGGGATCAGTTCTAGTTTTCTAAACCTAACTTTTATAATCAAATTTAAGTGAGATTTAATATTATCCCTGTTTTGTTTGTTTGGCTCCCCTTGTGTGGTTATTACCTGGTAATAAATAACTTTAACGGTTAAGCTGGTTGCTTCTCTCTATCCCCCACATGCCCCCGGTGGGTGTTTTTTGGCTTCCCCCACTCGCTCTGCAGCAACGTTCCTCATACCAAAGTAAGATCCCTGGAGTGCCCCAAAATCCTGTGGGGTTTGCTCATCCAGTGGGTTACGACCAGAACAATTGTAACGTGGAAGTGGGGTCAGGGACTTGCTGAATCTGGGGCATTTGAGGGTGGCAGCTTGGAAGTGCTGCTTGACCCGGCCTGCTGAGCCCAGGGACACCTAAGGGGTCAGCTTGGGAGTGCTGATTGACCCGGTCCTCTCAGATGCACTCTGTTAACGTGTGTGGGTGTGTTCGTCTGATTCTGGGGCTGGAGGAACCCAGCCCTGGGGAACCTCGGTCCTGCAGGATAGCTCCACTGGGAGGGAACTTGCAGCAGGGAGAAGTAGAGCTCCGTGTGAGAACACAAGTGACACAAGCAGCACATTGACAGAATTACAGAAAAAAAACCCATTCACACACAGAAGAGTAACCCTAATAAATGGAAAAGGAGTACTTGTGGCACCTTAGAGACTACAGCTCACGAAAGCTCATGCTCAAATAAATTGGTTAGTCTCTAAGGTGCCACAAGTACTCCTTTTCTTTTTCCGAATACAGACTAACACGGCTGCTACTCTGAAACCTAATAAATGAGCGTACCCCCACGGGCAAAGCTGGTAACACTGTGTGATTTAATTATTAACCGATCTAAGTCATTAACCAACCACGATGCTTTACTATCCAATTGTAGCTGATAAAATGATAGTATTTGGTCAGTCATTTTGATATGAGACCATAACATTAGATATACACACACACACACACTATTTCCCCGTCATACTGTTTAAATAGGACTATAGTAAATGAAATGATTAATTCACACTCCTGTGGCTCTTTTGGGGAATGTTGATGGCTAATTTGGCTCCTGAACCACTGAGGTCTGAGTGTCACTGGTGTGGACAATACTTATTCCTGCCTCAGTGCAGGGGATGGGGCCAGATGACCTGTTGTGGTCCCTTCCAGTCCTACATGTCCATGACTGTAGTCTGACCTCCTCTATAGCACAAGCCAGAGAACTTCCCCCAGATCATTCTTGGAGCAGCTCTTTTTAAACAGCATCCAAGCTGGACGGAAGCATTGTCAGTGCTGGAGAACCAACTGGCCACTGGGGAATTGTTCCAGTGGGTAATTCCCCACACCGGTAAAAATTTCCACCTCATTTCCAGTCAGAATTTGTCTAGCTCCAGTTTCCAGCCGCCGGATCATGTTGTACCTGTCTCTGACAGACTGAAGAGCCCATTGTTAACTATTAGTTCCCCATGTAGGTACTTTGACTGGGATCAAGTCACCCTTTCGCCTTCACTTTGTCAGGTAATAGACTGCGCTCCTGGAGTCTGTCACTAAGGAATATCGTCTAATCCTTTATGAATTAGTGTGGCTCTTCTCTGAACCCCTCTCCAATTTATCACCAACATCCCTCTTGAACCGTGGGCATCAGAACTGGACACAGGATTCCAGCGGCGGTTGCACCAGTGCCAGAAACAGAGACAAAATAACCTCTCGACTCCTACTTGAGATTCCTGTTTATGCATCCAAGGATCCCATTGGCGCTTTTGGTCACATCGCACCGGGAGCTCATTCACCTTATCGTCCAACCCATCCCCCAAATCCTTTCCAGAGTCCCTGCTTCCCAGGAGAGAGTCCCTTGTTCGGCAGGTACGGCTGCATTCGCTGCCCCTACACGTACATTTACACTGAGCGACGTTAAAAAGCATTCAGAGGGCTTGCAGGGCTGTCCGTTGGCGCAGACTCTCTGGAGGAGTTTCATGGTGGGTCTGTCCCCCCACATCCAAAGGTTGTATGGACGACTTGTAACTCAGAACACGCAAGGGACACTGGGGCAGGCAGCTGGCACAACGGGTCCTCACCCCCCGCCTGCTGCAGGGCTTTCGGGAGCCCACAACCCGGCTCCTCCCGGGCTGGGGGGCAGCCGTTTGCCGGACAGGGGGCAAGGGAAGGGCAGGGTCGATACCGAGGGTCCAACCACAACCCTGAGAAGCTGGGACTGAACTGGCAGCCAGAGGGGCAGAGCAACAGCCCCCCAGCCACAGGCCCGGCCCCACGCAGACTGACACCAGCCCCCCGGCCACAGGCCCGGCCCCACGCAGACTGACACCAGCCCCCCGGCCACAGGCCCGGCCCCACGCAGACTGACACCAGCCCCCCGGCCACAGGGC
Source organism: Lepidochelys olivacea (assembly GCF_965140295.1). Lineage (NCBI taxonomy): Eukaryota > Metazoa > Chordata > Testudines > Cheloniidae > Lepidochelys > Lepidochelys olivacea. The sequence goes on from NC_140413.1 coordinate 824,805, forward strand.
CGGCCCCACGCAGACTGACACCAGCCCCCCGGCCACAGGCCCGGCCCCACGCAGACTGACACCAGCCCCCCGGCCACAGGGCCGGCCCCACGCAGACTGACACCAGCCCCCCGGCCACAGGGCCGGCCCCACGCAGACTGACACCAGCCCCCCGGCCACAGGGCCGGCCCCACGCAGACTGACACCAGCCCCCCGGCCACAGGCCCGGCCCCACGCAGACTGACACCAGCCCCCCGGCCACAGGCCCGGCCCCACGCAGACTGACACCAGCCCCCCGGCCACAGGCCCGGCCCCACGCAGACTGACACCAGCCCCCCGGCCACAGGCCCGGCCCCACGCAGACTGACACCAGCCCCCCGGCCACAGGCCCGGCCCCACGCAGACTGACACCAGCCCCCCGGCCACAGGCCCGGCCCCACGCAGACTGACACCAGCCCCCCGGCCACAGGCCCGGCCCCACGCAGACTGACACCAGCCCCCCGGCCACAGGCCCGGCCCCACGCAGACTGACACCAGCCCCCCGGCCACAGGCCCGGCCCCACGCAGACTGACACCAGCCCCCCGGCCACAGGCCCGGCCCCACGCAGACTGACACCAGCCCCCCGGCCACAGGCCCGGCCCCACGCAGACTGACACCAGCCCCCCGGCCACAGGCCCGGCCCCACGCAGACTGACACCAGCCCCCCAGCACTCAGCCCCCCCGGGAGCTGCCTCCACGCCGCAGAACAGACCCCACCCACCTGGACAGGGACCCCCAGCACAGCCCCCCCCCGATCACAGCCCCCCACACACACACCCAGACCCCCAGCACAGCCCCCCCCCGCCGGATCACACCCCCCCCACACACCCGGACCCCCCATCACAGCCCCCCATCACACCCCCCACACACACCCGGACCCCCAGCCCCCCCATCACACACCCGGACCCCCAGCACAGCCCCCCCCGCCGGATCAAACCCCCCCCACACCCGGACCCCCAGCCCCCCCCCATCACAGCCCCCCATCACACCCCCCACACACACCCGGACCCCCAGCCCCCCCCATCACACACGCGGACCCCCAGCACAGCCCCCCCCGCCGGATCAAACCCCCCCCACACCCGGACCCCCAGCCCCCACACCCGGACGGGCCCCCTCACCACGTAGGCGGCGGCGCCGCCCTCCCCGCCGCGGCTCTCGGTCTCGGGGACGGAGAAGTGCATCGTCCCGCGCCGCCGCCAGCTCGGGCCGCGCACCCAGCGGGGGACGCGGGCGGCGGATGGTTCGCTCCGGGGGCGCCGGATGGTACGGCCCGGCGGATGTACCAAGCGGCCCGTGCAGGGGGGAGCCGCCCGCCGCGTGCCCGAAAGGCCCGGCTCGCGGGGGCGGGGCCACGGCTTGCACCTCCCTCCAGTCGGGGATTGGTACGGCCCTCCCTGGGCGGGCTCCCGCCACCGCGGGGCGGCTCCGGCTCCGCCCCCCGCTCAGCGCCCCGCCCCCGCGCCCCCGCCCCCCACTGACCCGACCCCCGCACCCCTCCCATTCACCCCCCGCCCCCCACTGACCCGCCCCCCGCGCCCCCCATCCACCCCCCGCCCCCCACTGACCCGACCCCCGCACCCCTCCCATGCAACCCTGCCCCCCACTGACCCGACCCCCGCGCCCCCAATTCACCCCCCGCCCCCCACTGACCCGACCCCCGCACCCCTCCCATGCACCCCCCGCCCCCCACTGACCCGAGCCCCGCGCCCCCCATCCACCTCCCGCCCCCCACTGACCCGACCCCCGCGCCCCCCATCCACCCCCCGCCCCCCACTGACCCGACCCCCCGCGCCCCACATCCACCCCCTCCGCCCCACCCCCCACTGACCCGACCCCCGCAATACACCCCGCCGCCCCGTACGCCACTGACCCGACCCCCGCGCCCCCCATCCACCTCCCGCCCCCCACTGACCCGACCCCCGCACCCCTCCCATTCACCCCCCGCCCCCCACTGACCCGACCCCCGCGCCCCCCATCCACCTCCCGCCCCCCACTGACCCGACCCCTGCGCCCCTCCCATTCACCCCCCGCCCCCCACTGACCCGAGCCCCGCGCCCCCCATCCACCTCCCGCCCCCCACTGACCCGACCCCCGCGCCCCCCATCCACCCCCCGCCCCCCACTGACCCGACCCCCCGCGCCCCACATCCACCCCCTCCGCCCCACCCCCCACTGACCCGACCCCCGCAATACACCCCGCCGCCCCGTACGCCACTGACCCGACCCCCGCGCCCCCCATCCACCTCCCGCCCCCCACTGACCCGACCCCCGCACCCCTCCCATTCACCCCCCGCCCCCCACTGACCCGACCCCCGCGCCCCCCATCCACCTCCCGCCCCCCACTGACCCGACCCCCGCGCCCCCCATCCACCCCCCGCCCCCCACTGACCCGACCCCCCGCGCCCCACATCCACCCCCTCCGCCCCACCCCCCACTGACCCGACCCCCGCAATACACCCCGCCGCCCCGTACGCCACTGACCCGACCCCCGCGCCCCCCATCCACCTCCCGCCCCCCACTGACCCGACCCCCGCACCCCTCCCATTCACCCCCCGCCCCCCACTGACCCGACCCCCGCGCCCCCCATCCACCTCCCGCCCCCCACTGACCCGACCCCTGCGCCCCTCCCATTCACCCCCCGCCCCCCACTGACCCGACCCCCGCGCCCCCCATCCACCTCCCGCCCCCCACTGACCCGACCCCTGCGCCCCTCCCATTCACCCCCCGCCCCCCACTGACCCGACCCCCGCGCCCCCCATCCACCTCCCGCCCCCCACTGACCCGACCCCCGCACCTCCCATTCACCCCCCGCCCCCCACTGACCCGACCCCCGCGCCCCCCATCCACCTCCCGCCCCCCACTGACCCGACCCCCGCACCTCCCATTCACCCCCCGCCCCCCACTGACCCGACCCCCGCAATACACCCCCGCCGCCCCACCCCCCACTGACCCGACCCCCGCGCCCCCCCAATTCACCCCCCGCCCCCCACTGACCCGACCCCCGCAATACACCCCCTCCGCCCCACCCCCCACTGACCCGACCCCCGCGCCCCTCCCATTCACCCCCCGCCCCCCATTGACCCGACCCCCGCGCCCCTCCCATGCACCCCCTGCCCCCCACTGACCCGCCCCCCGCAATACACCCCCTCTGACCCGCCCCCCACTGACCCGCCCCCTGCGCCCCTCCCATTCACCCCCCACCCTCCACTGACCCGACCCCCGCAATACACCCCCGCCGCCCCACCCACCACTGACCCGACCCCCGCGCCCCCCATCCACCCCCCACCCCCCACTGATCCGCCTCCCGCAGTACACCCCCTCTGACCCGCCCCCCACTGACCCGACCCCTGCAATACACCCCCTCCGCCCCACCCCCCACTGACCCGACCCCCGCGCCCCTCCCATTCACCCCCCGCCCCCCACTGACCCGACCCCCGCAATACACCCCCGCCGCCCCACCCACCACTGACCCAACCCCCGTGCCCCCCATCCACCCCCCGCCCCCCACTGATCCGCCTCCCGCAATACACCCCCTCTGACCCGCCCCCCACTGACCCGCCCCCTGCGCCCCTCCCATTCACCCCCCACCCCCCACTGACCCGACCCCCGCAATACACCCCCACTGACCCGACCCCCGCAATACACCCCCTCCGCCCCACCCCCCACTGACCCGACCCCCGCAATACACCCCCGCCGCCCCACCCACCACTGACCCGACCCCCGCGCCCCCCATCCACCCCCCGCCCCCCACTGACCCGCCTCCCGCAATACACCCCTTCTGACCCGCCCCCCACTGACCCGCCCCCTGAGCCCCTCCCATTCACCCCCCGCCCCCCACTGACCCGCCTCCCGCAATACACCCCCGCCGCCCCACCCCCCACTGACCCACCCCCCGCGCCCCTCCCATTCACCCCCCGCCCCCCACTGACCCAACCCCCGCAATACACCCCCTCCGCCCCACCCCCCACTGACCCGACCCCCACGCCCCTCCCATGCACCCCCCGCCCCCCACTGACCCGACCCCCGCAATACACCCCCGCCGCCCCACCCACCACTGACCCGACCCCCGCGCCCCCCATCCACCTCCCGCCCCCCACTGACCCGCCTCCCGCAATACACCCCCGCCGCCCCGTACCCCACTGACCCACCCCCCGCCCCTCCCATTCACCCCCTGCCCCCCACTGACCCGACCCCCGCAATACACCCCCTCCGCCCCACCCCCCACTGACCCGACCCCCGCCCCTCCCATTCACCCCCCGCCCCCCACTGACCCGCCCCCCGCAATTCACCCCCTCCGCCCCACCCCCCACTGACCCGACCCCCGCGCCCCTCCCATTCACCCCCCGCCCCCCCGCCCCCCACTGACCCGCCCCCCGCAATACACTCCCTCCGCCCCGTACCCCACTGACCCGCCCCCCGCACCCCTCCCATGCACCCCCCGCCCCTCACTGACCCGATCCCCGCACCCCTCCCATGCACCCCCTGCCCCCCACAATACACCCCCTCCACCCCGTACCCCACTGACTCTCCCCCCGCACCCCTCCCATTCACCCCCCGCCACCCCCTGACTCGCCCCCCACGCCCCTGCCATCCACCTTCCACCCCCCGTGCCCCCCACTGACCCTCCCTCCGCACCCCTGCCATGCACCCCCCGCCTCCGCGTCCCTCTCATGCCCTAAGCAAGGATATTTTGGGGTCCCGCACAACACGTAAAAAGTGAATAAGAGGCCCCCTTGAGCTGCTCGGGGCCTTAAGAAATTGCTTAGTCTGTTTATGCTGAGCGGCAGCAGCTCTGACCCCCTGCACCACCCTAGTGACCCTCCCTTCAGCAGCCCGCCCCCAGTGACCGACCAGAGAAAGGTCTGTGACAAAGGGTGGGAAAGTTCTCTCTGAATATTGTGTGGGTGCCTCAGTTTCCCCTATGCCTTTCTTAAGTATCCAGGTGGTGGGATAAGGGGGTGAGATTGTGTCAGAGCCCTAGGGGGCCAGCGTGATGGTGTCTGCACAGAGAGTGGCCGTCTCCTGGCCACTGATGGCCTGGGGCCCTCCCCTGCAAGGTGCCAACTGACGGGGTTGGAGAACAGAGAGATCAGGTGGCCTCCTGGCTCGGGAAAGAGACAAAGGCCAGAGGAGGGGCGGGACAGTTGAACTTTGGAGCTGGCTGGGGAAATGGAGGGAGGCCCAGATGGGGCTCTGGCCTCCCTGGCCCCTAAGACGGACCTGACTGTGGGGTCCTGTTCTCTGCACCTACAAGCTCTGTGTTAGACCATGTTCCTGTCGTCTAATAAACCTTCTGTTTTACTGCCTGGCTGAGAGTCACGTCTGACTGTGGAGTTGGGCGGCAGGACCCTCTGGCTTCCCCAGGAGCCCGCCTGAGCAGACTCGCTGTGGGAAGCACAGGGAGAATCATAGAATCCTAGAATCCTAGAATATCAGGGTTGGAAGGGACCCCAGAAGGTCATCTAGTCCAACCCCCTGCTCGAAGCAGGACCAATTCCCAGTTAAATCATCCCAGCCAGGGCTTTGTCAAGCCTGACCTTAAAAACCTCTAAGGAAGGAGATTCTACCACCTCCCTAGGTAACGCATTCCAGTGTTTCACCACCCTCTTAGTGAAAAAGTTTTTCCTAATATCCAATCTAAACCTCCCCCACTGCAACTTGAGACCATTACTCCTCATTCTGTCATCTGCTACCATTGAGAACAGTCTAGAGCCATCCTCTTTGGAACCCCCTTTCAGGTAGTTGAAAGCAGCTATCAAATCCCCCCTCATTCTTCTCTTCTGCAGGCTAAACAATCTCAGCTCCCTCAGCCTCTCCTCATAAGTCATGTGTTCCAGACCCCTAATCATTTTTGTTGCCCTTCGCTGGACTCTCTCCAATTTATCCACATCCTTCTTGTAGTGTGGGGCCCAAAACTGGACACAGTACTCCAGATGAGGCCTCACCAATGTTGAATAGAGGGGAACGATCACGTCCCTCGATGTGCTCGCTATGCCCCTACTTATACATCCCAAAATGCCATTGGCCTTCTTGGCAACAAGGGCACACTGCTGACTCATATCCAGCTTCTCGTCCACTGTCACCCCTAGGTCCTTTTCCGCAGAACTGCTGCCTAGCCATTCGGTCCCTAGTCTGTAGCTGTGCATTGGGTTCTTCCGTCCTAAGTGCAGGACCCTGCACTTATCCTTATTGAACCTCATCAGATTTCTTTTGGCCCAATCTTCCAATTGGTCTAGGTCCTTCTGTATCCTATCCCTCCCCTCCAGCGTATCTACCACTCCTCCCAGTTTAGTATCATCCGCAAATTTGCTGAGAGTGCAATCCACACCATCCTCCAGATCATTTATGAAGATATTGAATAAAACCGGCCCCAGGACCGACCCTTGGGGCATTCCACTTGATACCGGCTGCCAACTAGACATGGAGCCATTGATCACTACCCATTGAGCCCGACAATTTAGCCAGCTTTCTACCCACCTTATAGTGCATTCATCCAGCCCATACTTCCTTAACTTGCTGACAAGAATACTATGGGAGACCGTGTCAAAAGCTTTGCTAAAGTCAAGAAACAATACATCCACTGCTTTCCCTTCATCCACAGAACCAGTAATCTCATCATAAAAGGCGATTAGATTAGTCAGGCATGACCTTCCCTTGGTGAATCCATGCTGGCTGTTCCTGATCACTTTCCTCTCATGCAAGTGCTTCAGGATTGATTCTTTGAGGACCTGCTCCATGATTTTTCCAGGGACTGAGGTGAGGCTGACTGGCCTGTAGTTCCCAGGATCCTCCTTCTTCCCTTTTTTAAAGATTGGCACTACATTAGCCTTTTTCCAGTCATCCGGGACTTCCCCGGTTCGCCACGAGTTTTCAAAGATAATGGCCAGTGGCTCTGCAATCACAGCCGCCAATTCCTTCAGCACTCTCGGATGCAACTCGTCCGGCCCCATGGACTTGTGCACGTCCAGCTTTTCTAAATAGTCCCTAACCACCTCTATCTCCACAGAGGGCTGGCCATCTCTTCCCCATGTTGTGATGCCCAGCGCAGCAGTCTGGGAGCTGACCTTGTTAGTGAAAACAGAGGCAAAAAAAGGGGCAGAGGAGGCTGAAAGCTCCGAGGTCAGACCCAGGAAGGTGGAAGCTGTGTGTCCTGCAGACAGGCTGCTCCCGGAGAGGAGACTTCCCCAGAGTCCTGACTGGCTTCGTAGGGAGCAGTTCCAGAGCATCGCCCGGGGACCCCGTGACAAGGTCTAATGGACCAGTGGCTGGAAGTTGAAGCTAGACAAATGCAGACTGGAAATAAGACACAAGTTTGTAACAGTGAGAGGAATTAACCCCTAAAGCAATTTACTAATGGTAGTGGTGAATTCTCCCTCACTGACAATTTTTTAATCCAGACTAGCTGGTTTTCTAAGGACTCTCCCCTGCACTGCACCCCAGACCCCGTCCCCCAGTACACCCTGCATTGCACCGCCTTCCAGTGACCCTCTGACCTGCTCCCTGCACCGCACCCCCTGTACTATCTGCAATGCAATGCAATGCACCACCCCAGCACCCTGTTCCCTTGCAATGCAGCGTCTCCAGCCTCCTGGCCTCTCCCCTTTACCCCCTGCAATGCACCCCCTGCACCCTCCCGGTGCCCTGAGTTCGTGTCGCCCTGCTGACAGCCACGGCTGGCAACAGGTGGGGCCAGGTGTGGGAAGGCTGCAGGAGGGGTGGGGCCACATGAGCAGGTATGCAGATCTGGGTGCGAGCAGAGCATTGTGGGAGCGGGAGCAGGCTGTCAAGCAGGGCCTGAATTTGGCATCTGGGATCGGGTGGTGAGAAGGGGCCGGGGCCAGGACAGGGCAGCTTGTGGCAGTCGGGGTTGGTGTGGGCTGGGGTGGCGGGAGGTCTGAGGGGGCCTCCACCGTGAGCACAGAGTGTTGGGTGAGCGCGGGGACTGATGGGGGGCAGGAATAGTTCACGCTCACTTGGGGGGGGGGTACTAGGGTCCTGATTGATTTTTTTAAGCATGTGTCTGTATTGCCTATGATGGGGCTTCCCCCTGTGATTCCCCTGGCCTCTGTCAGCAAGAACAGATCGAGCAGAGGGGCTGCAGGCAGCGCTCTCCTTTCTCCTGCCCTGGCGCTTTGGCGGGGCAGCTGCAGCTGCTGGTTTGTTTCTTTGCTGCCCTTTGCAGGGCTTCTCTATCCTGTCTCCACTAGGGGGGCTTGGAGCTGAGCCCTTGCTCAGGATAGCAGGAGAACCAAAAGGGAACTGGAATGAGAAGCCCACACAGGAGGATTGTCCAGCTAAAGAGGCAAGAGGCATTGACTGATGGGGCTCCTGTCAGTCCCGTAACAGACTCCATATTGTCGGTGGCACCCCAATAGGGGTGCCTTGGGGTGCAGGCTGCCCCGGGGCTGTGGCAGGGAGAGAAGACTCCCCCTAGCTCTCGCTCACTGCAGTAGCCCAAGGCCAGGGGAGAGGCGCCTTTCTCCCGCCGCAGCAGCCCTCTCCACCTGCACGGCCCTTGATAGCCGGCTGCATGGCCACACAGCTTAGAGGGAACTTAGATGGCTACCCATTTGCGCAGCTAGGGGTGTGCACAGAGGAGGTGGAAAGCAATAGCTCATGAACAGTATTGGGCGCAAGTGGCAATTTTAATAAGGGGCAGAAAGGGAAACACTTACGTAACATGTGAAAGCACATCAGAAACTGGGGAGTGAGGAAGGATTTTGGAATAACAGTAGTAGTATATAGATCAATAGCATTCATCACCATGCATTTTTCACCGGTTTCCTGGCCCCATTTAGCGCTTATGTCCCGCCCTCCATTCCCGTTTCCATTGGTGTCGAGGTTTGGCGCTGTTGGCCATTTTCAAATATATTTTTTTAATTATTTTTTATGTTTGACTAGGGGGATTGTTGCATTCTTGTGCTTTGATACGTTTGGTTGATTGTTTAGAGAAAAAGGTTGAAACAACAGAGTGAAAGAGCTTAAAGATTAAAAAAAGAAAGCTTTGGTTAGGTTTAGAGGAAAAAAGGAAAGAAGGGTTATTAACCAGAAGAAAGATTGTTTGGTTAGATTTTGTAATGATTTTAAAGGACTAGTTTGGAATGTTATTAAAGACTAGAAAGAGAACTTAAAGAAAAATAAAGATTTTTCTTTTTAAAGGGCTAGTTTGAAAGAATAGAGGCAAGTTATTAAAGAATAGAAAGATTTTTGGTTAGGTTTATTAAGGAGAGATGATTTTAAAGGACTATTTTGGCATGTTATTAAAAAATTAAAAAATTTAAAATAAATTTAAAAGATTTATTAAATATAAAGTTAGGTTAAAAAGAGCACAGGGCAAACAAAAAAGGGAATCTGATAAAGCAGAGACTGTTTAGCAAGCATACGGTAAAAATATAAGTAGGTTAATAAAAAAATTAAAATATTAAATATAAGGGTAGGTTAAGAAAAGAGCATTTAAAAATATTAAAAGAAAAATATAAGTAATAGGTTAAAAGAGAACACATGGCAAAAAAGGGAATTTTATAAAGCAGAGACTGTTTAGTACGCACATGGTAAAAAATATAAAGGTAGGTTAATAGAAAAGCATTTAAAATATTAAATATAAAGTTAGGTTAAGAAAAGAACATTTAAAAAGAATTAAATAAAAGAGAAAAATATAAAGATAGGTTAAGAGAGAGGACAGGGCAGGAAAAGGGAAAAGAAAGCCCCTTTGCACAGGGCAAAGCCAGGCAGCATGTGGTTGAGCCAAAGAGAGAGAGATCTTACCCCTGCGACTGTTCCTGGGGAAATGGGAAGCTCGAAGGCTCTCAACCCCTCTGGCTAGTTACCTCTGCCTTTGGGTCAGACTAATCAGATGCCGTTCTATACATTTTCCTGAACCAATCCTATAGTCCCAAGATTTTTAAACAAAGAGCCATCTCCCCCCCTTCCCTTTAGCTGCCTGATTCTTATCTAAAAAACCAGACTCCAAGCATCTTTCCCACCATGTAGCACTTTTCCATAGGTGCTTTAATAAAGGTTAAAACCATAAGCCCTTAGTAACAAACCATTTTAAAAAGTTTTCCCTCTATGCTTTTGGTGAGGACAATTTGAAGCTGCAGCAAAAGCAGCTGTGTTAGCCAGTGAATTAGAAATAAAGAAGGCTGTTAGATGTTCGGAACATAGAGATAAGAAGTTTGTTTCTTTTCAGACTTTTGAACAAAAGCAAATAAGTCATATTAAGTTTTGTAAGGAATAATCATTTGAAAAGACAAGCCTATTTGAAGAAACAGCCCTTTATTTAGCACTTTTGCATATGTTTCAATAAAAAATGGAGCATGCGGAAACACCCCAGGCCTACAACCACAAACAACCAGTTTATCAAAGTAATTTATAGTAATAAAAAAGATTTCCCCTATCCTCTTGCTAACACTGGTTATTTTTTAGTGAGGACAATTTGAAGCAGCCTTTCTAAGTTAGTGGATTAGAAAAGAAGACCACCTCTTTGAAAGACAAGCCTATCTGAAGAAACATCCCTCCATTTAACACTTTTACATGTGTAACCCTTCTGTCAGGTGGAGCCGGCAGCAACAAGGGCCAGGGTCAGTATCTTGAGGTTCCTTTTCATTGATACAACACAGAACTGGCTCGAGCCCCCACCAGTGACCTGGGACAATTACACACTACCCCCTGGGCACCTCTAAGAGGCAATACTTCCCCTCTCACAAGCAGAGAGTCTGAGTGTATCAAAATCTTTTAATAAAAGGAGGGAATTAACTCAGCATTAATTTGGGAAAACACCACAACTAGGCTCATAAACACAAACCATGAGCAAAAGACCCACCCCCAAGTAAGTTGGGCAGGTTCTTAAGTCCAGCAACCCAATAGTCCCTTTAACGTGCTTGTCCCTTCTCTGCACCTCACTCACAGTTACTTCCTTGACCAGTGCAGTCCCAGAGTTCAGAGGTTCATCTGCAGAGTTCACCTCCCACCCTGGGTGGAGGGGGGGTAAGGAGGCACCTTACACGTTCATTGCCGCAACAGCCGATTGCTGTATCTCTGCGGGGCTCTGCTCTGGCCCTCTCCACCAGCTTCCCTGCTGGCCGCTGGGCATGCCTCTCCCGCAACCACCCTGCTGGCCTCTTACTGCGCCTCTCTGCCAGCTGTCCACTCACCAAGATGTCTTCAGGCCCCCCCACCCACCACCACAGCGCTCAGCTGTTCGTGGGGGAGCCTCACTGCTGGTGCACACTGGGCAGTCTCCTGCAAGAGAGGGGCTGTCCCAAAGTAGGTCTAACACATAGACCTAGGTATCGGTGATTTCAGTTCTGCAGCAAGTAAGAAGACTCTCAGTTGAATCTAAATTAGCTCTTTTATTATACCATAGGGAGAGAAAGGGTCAAATTGTGTTTAGGACCCTTAAACGGGGCCCACACCAGCAGGTACAAATACTTATCCCCACCCTCTCTCAACTCATCAGGCTTCGGAACCTATGTCTCCTGCCTAGCAAGTGCCATTCAGTTGAGGGTGAGTCCCTCCACTGGGATGTAACGTTGCTGCCTTTGGTGGGACACTTCTGAGTGTATCAATTCAGGACAAATTGCTTAGAGCAGGGCAGTCACAGCCCAAGGCTGGGGTTTCTGTGCACCCCAAGGCAAACCAAACCAGCCAGACAGAGAGGACTTTGGTCTCACCCCACTGGCTAACCAGAAGTCACACAAGCAATTCCCTCAGACACTCCAGTTTCCCAGTATCCCCACCAGTGCCCCTCGTTGTGGGGACAGATGGTTATGAAAACCAATGCCCCAGTAAAAGAAAAAAGGTTCTCTCGGTCCCAAAGGACCAAGCCCCAGACCCAGGTCAATATACAAGTCAGATCTTACCCACAAATCATGCTGTTGCCAATCCTTTAGAATCTAAAATCTAAAGGTTTATTCATAAAACAAAAAAGATAGAGATGAGAGCTAGAATTGGTTAAACGGAATCAATGACACACAGCAATGGCAAAGTTCTTGGTTCAGGCTTGCAGCAGTGATGGAATAAACGGCAGGTTCAAATCAAGTCTCTAGAGAACATCCCCAGCTGGGATGAGTCATTCAGTCCTTTGTTCAGACCTTCAGTTTGTAGCAAGTTTCCTCCAGAGGTCAGAAGCTGGATTGAAGACAAGATGGAGGGGTTTCTAGGGTCTTTTATATTCTCTGCCTGTGGAAGGACCCCTTTGTTCTTACTGTGGAAAATCACAGCAGCAAGATGGAGTCTGGAGTCACATGGGTGAGTCACATGTCCATGCATGACTCAGTTTGCAGGCCAACGCTATTGTTTACATGTTAGCTTGAAGGTTCCCAGGAAAGCTCAGATGTGATTGGCATCTCCCAAAGTTCATTGTTAGTTAAGTGTTTCTTGTTTGGGCGCTGACTGAGAATAGTCCTTTCTCAAGAAGCTGACCAAATGCTTCACTGAGGCTCCTTGGAATCAAATACCTTTGAGACACAAGTACATAGCCCATATTCATAACTTCAAATACAAAAATGATACACACATACAGACAGCATAATCCTAACCAGCAAACCATCACCTTGTCACAGACACCTCACACAACAACCTTTGTATAATATTTGCTGCAAATATATAACAGTGGTTGCAACAATGCTCTATATGGTCACAGTTTATGTCAATAATGTCACATGGGGTATGCCAGGTACAGTTCTGTTGCCCTCCGTTCACACAACAAGGATAACAACCCTTTACTACTCCTGCCCCAATAACAAGGAGACTGGGCATCCGACATCAGCCACAAGTGATCCTTTGGGCAAGCAATCCCATCATGCTGAGCACCTAGGCAGGGTGGGTGTGTCCATGCAAATGAGATCAGCTTCTGAAGTCTTTTTCCACAGCTCACCACTAGATGTCAGGAGAGAGCTCATCCAGACCCTGCTTACAAGTGTTTCAATAACAAATGAGCGTGCAGAAGAACCCTGGGGTTAAACCCACAAACTCTTACGAACAAAAAGTCTCAAAAAGCTTTTCCCTGTGCTTTTAGTGAGGGAAATTTGAAGCTGCAGCAAAACCAGCATCTGTGAGCCAGTGGATCAGAGATAAGAAGATTGCTTCTTCTCCCACTCTCTAACAGATAGAGGTGAAAGTTATGGTATATTAAGTCTTGTAAAAGAATAAACACTTTAAAAGACAAGCCTATTTGAAGACACATCCTTTCATTTAGCACTTTTGCATATGTTTCAATAAAAATTTAGCATGCAGAATGATCCCAGGGTTAAAACCACAGAGAACCTGTTTACAAAAGTAATGTATAGTGATAAAACCATTTCCCCCCTATGGTTTAGCCGAACATTGGTCATTTTTTAGTAAGGACAATTTGAAGCAGCCTGCTTTTGCAGCAGGGCCCCTGTTAGCAAAAACAGCATCTGTGAGGAAGTGGATCAGAGATAAGAAGATTGCTTCTTCCGCCACTTTTTAGCAAATACAAGGGAAAGTTCTATTAAGTTTTGTCAAGGAATAAACACTTTAAAAGACAAGCCTATATGGAGACTCATCCCTTCATTTCACATTTTTACAGGTGATTTTCAATAAAAAAAAAAAAGAGTAGAAACACCCCGGAGTGAAAACCACAGACCCTTAGTAACAGCTAGTTTATAGTCAATCCCCTTATTCTGTAATCCTGTGGATCAGAGAGAAGTTTATTTTCCTCCCCACTTTTTAACAAATCCATGGGAAAGTTCTATTAAGCTTTCATTTTCGTAGGACTTTTAGATTAAGTATGCATTTTTCTGTTGCATTATCAGAATCTCTTTGTTTTTAAATGTTTACAACCTGTGCTGAGACACTGGTATAAGCTCCTGTGTTTGTCTAGGGTCCATAGATTGTATTAAAATAATACATCACAGGCTGGAGCTGTGGCTTTCTCTACATTTTAAAAACAGATACGACTAACTAGGCTAGCCAGTGATCCATGCACTATAGCAGGGGTGGGCAAACTTTTTGGTCCGAGGGCCACATCTGGATGGGGAAATTGCATGCAGGGCCATGCGTGTAGGGCTGGAGTGGGGGGCTGGGGTGCGGGAGGGAGTGTGGGGTGTGGGAGGGGGTGCGGTGTGCAGGAAGTGGCTCAGGGCAAGGGGTTGGGGTGGAGGAGGAGTGCGGGGTGCAGCAGGGGGCTCAGGGCAGGAAGTTGGGGTGCGAGGTGCAGGAGGGGTTTGGGGTGCAAGCTCTGGACGGGCGCCGCTTACCTGGAGCAGCTCCGGGGTGGCAGTGGCACGCACTGGGGCCCAGGCTAGGCTCCCTGCCTGCCCTCGCCCCGCGCCGCTCCTGGAAGCTGCTGGTACCACGGCCCTGCGGCTCCTGGGGTAGGACGGCAGAGGGCTCCACGCTGCCCTCGCCTGTGGGTTCCACACCCGAAGCTCCCATTGGCCGGCAATCCCGTGGGCTGGATCCAAAGCCCTGAGGGGCCGGATCCGGCCCGCGGGCTGTAGTTTGCCCAGCCCTGCACTATAGTCTGCCTTAGCACTGCTCCAGGGCTCACCCCTTCAGTTTGCTTGTTTTTTCACACAGCCTTCTTCCTCAACTCTTTAAACACTCTTCAAGTTTTAACAAATGGTGAGATTGCATTGAAAGACACTTTGTGAGAAGTTATAACAAATATTTTATTCCATTTACTGATGGTAAAAGACAAAACCCATCGCTTTGTGACTACACGAAGCTCAGAGATAGCCTATCTGAAGACCACCCCTCGACTTTTCCCCCATACTTTCGACACTTGCTAAACATGCCGTGTTTCGTTATATAAAGGTTTTTTGTTTTTACATTTAACATTAGATGTCCCGATTTTTGGGCCTTTTTCTTATATAGGCTCCTATTACCCACCACCCCCCGTCCCGATTTTTCACACTTGCTGTCTGGTCACCCTATTTAACGTGAAAATACAGCTGTGACTGAGCTGTAACATGACAAGACCTCGTTACATCCCGTGTGCAGCGAGGCCTATCGGACGCGTTATCTGGGTGGGTGTGTTTAAAATTTTCACATGAAAAAGCGGTATTGGCTGAGCGGCTCAGGGATGTTCTGTGGAAGTTTAGTGAACTAAAAAGGCTGAAGATACTGGTCTGGCCTTTTAAAAATTATGTTTTTAACGTACCAAAACAGCAGCCGGCTAAGAATATGAAAACGGGCAATTGAGGGGAGTTTACATCTGTGTTTTAATAAAAAAACAAAATTAACAAAAGAATACCCAAGATTGCGTTTTAAAGCTGGGATTTATACAAAAAACACAAGGAAAAATAGCTTATGTAAAAAAAATTAGCTGTTTTTTAACCAGAGATAAGGAGTCTGCCCCCCCCCACCTTCCTACTCCCCTCTCCCCCCCCCACCCCACTTTCTTTCTGAATGTTTTTTAAAATATAAACTGAGGACAAAGAAATTTCTTAAAAAGCCCCAGCCCCAGATTTAGATTCTAGAAGCCAAGGCCACGGGGTGAGAGAGGGCTCCCTGAGTTGTAGGGGGGATGCTGATAACGCTTTTAGTGCAAGAGGGCTGCAGGCAGCCAGTCCGTGTGAGCTGCCGTGCTTTAGCACAGGCAAGCGTCCGGCATTCGGAAGCACTTTCCCCTTTGTGAGGTATTAGCTCCCACTCCTCCGGCCTGTCAGAAATATTAACACAAACAAACGTAAAGATACTTTGTAGCAGGTCCTGCAAAGCAACATTTACAATGTTGTTGATCATTAGCTTGTCTAAGCCCCTAGAAAGTATTTTTTTGTTTTATTTTGATAAAACACTTTTATGCAAACTGTAACCTTAGATGCTGAACAGCATTAAATAATATGAACCAGTCGACGAGAGACCTGAGGCATTGTTGAAATCAGAGGGGTCATGATTAAGTCCTAATATAGAGGGCCTGCGGGGGGAAATGAAAAGGTCCAGCTGAAGCAGAAGATGGAATGATTAAAGAGGGGTTCTGGGGCTGCTTTGCAATGGTCTGGCTGCCCCAACAGCCTATATCCCTCACGCACAAGTGCAGGGCTGGGTGGGCCTTTGTTAGAGGAACAGGCCACTCATATACCTCTTCTCGTTGTTGACAAACTGTAACCTAACTGCACGTGTACCACGGAGGCAACCTACTTCCCCTTTGACAAACCCCACACCCCGTGAACTCCATACAAACACGCTTCACACTGTTATTTTCAACTGACATTTTATTTTACAACACACCCTGTTTTGTTTCCAAAACACACTCTAACTTTTAGTGTTCTTTCTTAGCAAGATTTTGTAATTTGCTGAACGAAGAAGAGGGATTGCCATTCCATACGGCTAAATTCAGTGCCTTGCATAATGACAGGTTTCAGAATAGCAGCCGTGTTAGTCTTTATCCACAAAAAGAACAGGAGGACTTGTGGCACCTTAGAGACTAACCAATTTATTAGAGCATAAGCTTTCATAGGCTACAGCCCACTTCACTGGATGCATAGAATGGAACATAGAGTAAGAAGAGATATATATACACATACAGAGAAGGTGGAAGTTGCCGTACAAACTGTAAGAGGATAATTATTTAAGATGAACTATTATCAGCAGGAGAAAAAAACTTTTGTCATGATCATAGAATCATAGAATATCAGGGTTGGAAGGGACCCCAGAAGGTCATCTAGTCCAACCCCCTGCTCGAAGCAGGACCAATTCCCAGTTAAATCATCCCAGCCAGGGCTTTGTCAAGCCTGACCTTAAAAACCTCTAAGGAAGGAGATTCTACCACCTCCCTAGGTAACGCATTCCAGTGTTTCACCACCCTCATAGTGAAAAAGTTTTTCCTAATATCCAATCTAAACCTCCCCCACTGCAACTTGAGACCATTACTCCTCGTTCTGTCATCTGCTACCATTGAGAACAGTCTAGAGCCATCCTCTTTGAATCCCCTTTCAGGTAGTTGAAAGCAGCTATCAAATCCCCCCTCATTCTTCTCTTCTGCAGGCTAAACAATCCCAGCTCCCTCAGCCTCTCCTCATAAGTCATGTGTTCCAGTCCCCTAATCATTTTTGTTGCCCTTCGCTGGACTCTCTCCAATTTATCCACATCCTTCTTGAAGTGTGGGGCCCAAAACTGGACACAGTACTCCAGATGAGGCCTCACCAATGTCAAATAGAGGGGAACGATCACGTCCCTCGATCTGCTCGCTATGCCCCTACTTATACATCCCAAAATGCCATTGGCCTTCTTGGCAACAAGGGCACACTGCTGACTCATATCCAGCTTCTCATCCACTGTCACCCCTAGGTCCTTTTCCGCAGAACTGCTGCCTAGCCATTCGGTCCCTAGTCTGTAGCTGTGCATTGGGTTCTTCCGTCCTAAGTGCAGGACCCTGCACTTATCCTTATTGAACCTCATCAGATTTCTTTTGGCCCAATCCTCCAATTTGTCTAGGTCCTTCTGTATCCTATCCCTGCCCTCCAGCGTATCTACCACTCCTCCCGGTTTAGTATCATCCGCAAATTTGCTGAGAGTGCAATCCACACCATCCTCCAGATCATTTATGAAGATATTGAACAAAACCGGCCCCAGGACCAACCCTTGGGGCACTCCACTTGATACTGGCTGCCAACTAGACATGGAGCCATTGATCACTACCCGTTGAGCCCGACAATCTAGCCAGCTTTCTACCCACCTTATAGTGCATTCATCCAGCCCATACTTCCTTAACTTGCTGACAAGAATACTGTGGGAGACCGTGTCAAAAGCTTTGCTAAAGTCAAGAAACAATACATCCACTGCTTTCCCTTCATCCACATGTAAGCAGTGTCAGGATGAGCTCCACCCTGACATCTGGTGGTGAGGTGTGGCAAGTTGTGGAAAAGAACTTCAGGGGCCGATCTCATTTGCATAGGCACACCCACCACGCCTAGAATGAGACCATAGCTGCCCAAATGGTCACTTTGGCTGCTGTGGGATCCCCAGTGTCTCTGTTATTGGGGCAGGAAGAATAAATTGCTATTACCCTGATTATGGGAACTGTGCTTGGAACTGTACGTGGCCTTTTGTTATGATGGAGGGATTCACCATCAACTAAGTAGCACTCGCTAGGCAAGGGTCATGGGTTCCAAAACTGTGTGAATGGAGAGAGGCTGGGGACAAGTATTAATACTTGGTGGCATGGGCCCCTTGGTGAGGGCCTTACATGCTGATTGCACTTCCTCCTCTCTCCACTGTGGAATATCAGAGCTAATTTTGATTTCATTTGAAGTCTAGTTATAGGCTGCTGAGCTCACTTTGGGCTGACAGTGCACCAGCACTGGGGCTCCCCTACTATAAGCTGAATTCACCTAAGAGCTGAAATCACTGAGTGTTGTGTTAAGTAGTGGGGGAGCCTGAAGATATATTGTGGAGCAATTTGCGGGACGGCTGGTGAAGCAGTTCGACGCGGAGCAGTGTGTGGATGGCAGGAGCTGCTTGTGGGCCGTGGAGCTGAGTGAAGGAGTTCGTGGGGCGGCTGGCGGAGCGGAGCGCAGCTGAGTGAAGGAGTTCGTGGGGCGGCTGGCGGAGCGGAGCGCAGCCGAGCGAAGGAGTTCGTGGGGCGGCTGGCGGAGCGGAGCGCCGCTATGGAGCTATGGGGCGGTCAGCTTCAGATCACGTAAGGTGCCTCTTACCCCTGTCCCATTTCCACCCAGATTGGGAGGTAAAGCTCCGCCGATAAACTTTCGAACTCTGGGGCTGCCCTGACCAGGGACAGAGACTTTTGGGGCATTGGACTTTTGGGACTTTGGGTGATTTGGGGTTGCTGGACTCAAGAACCAAAGGGAAAAGGGCATGCCCCAATTTGCCTGGGGTGGGGTTGTTTTTGCTCATGGGTTGTGTTATGAATCCTGTTGGTGGTGTTTCCCCAACATAATGCCACATTGTTTCTCTCTGTTATTAAAAGACTTTTGCTACACTCAGACTATGTGCTTGCGAGAGGGGAAGTATTGCCTCTTGGAGGCGCCCAGCGGGGGTGGTATATATTGGTCCCAGGTCACTGGGTGGGGGCTCGAGCCGGTTTGCATTGTGTTATTGGAATGGAACCCCTAGATATTGAACCCGGCCCTTGTTGCTGCCAACTCTGACGGGCAGAAGGGTTACATTTTTGGGGGCTCGTCCGGGATCGCCTGGGTCAGTACCCCTCGCAAGCACCTGTTGAGTGATCCACTACATTGGGAAACAATTTATATTTTTTTTTTGTTTGTGCTTATATTTTGAGGAAATTACTGTTTGTATAATGGCTAATATGTCAGGTTTGTTGGGCCCTGGCTCAGCAGCTTCTAGCTCAGAGGCTGCAGCCTCGGCTGATGATTGGACAAAAGCTCTGGGGCAAATATTGGAAAAGGTTGTGCTTCCCCATGCTGAGTCAGACTCTTGTCGTAAGTTAAGATTATTTGCTGGGGAGGAGGAGTTTGAACCCTGGTTAGAGCATACCACTGAAATGCTGCAAGAGTGGGCCGTACCAGATGCAGAAAAGCGAAGATGCCTTATAGAGAGCCTTGGCGGCCCAGCATTAGATGTGATTCGCACCCTGAAGCTCATTGACCCTGGGGTCAGTGTGAAGGACTGCCTAGAGGCCCTTGAACACAACTTTGGGAGCGTAGAGGGCCCTGAAGACAGCTACTGTAAGTTCCTTAATTCCCGACAACAAAAGGGCGAGAAGGCTTCAGCCTACATACAGAGACTGGAGAGACTGCTTCAGAGAGCTGTCATGAGGGGAGCAGTGACTGCTGAGCAGATGGATCAGACCAGACTGGCTCAAATTGTAAGAGGAACTCAGTATCAGAACCCGATTCTACTTCATCTCCGGCTAAGAGAACGACGGGAACATCCCCCAAGTTACTCCCAGCTGATAAAAGAGGTCAGAGAGGAGGAAGAAAGGCAGGCTGCCAGTGAGTTTTGGGAAGCCCAAACATCGGAGCCAGCCAGCACAACACCACTGCAAATGGCCAGTGTACTGATGGTGAGCACCAGAGAGGAACTTGCCCAACAAATGCAGGTCCTGACGGAACGGATAGCTGAGCTGCAAAGTACCGTTGACCGAGTTAAGACTTCTAGGAATAAGAAGCCTCAAACTGTGGTGATTGAGAAGCCCGCACTTAGAGCCACCATCCCCCCCAGGCGAAGGGGGAAAGGTCAATTCTTCTGCTACCGATGTGGTCAGGATGGACACAGTGCTGCCAAGTGCCGTAATGAAGAAAACCCCTCCTTAGTGTATGGAAAGCTGAGGATCAGTTGGGAGAGATCCGGTAGCTGCCAGAGGGTCTGGGGACGGGGACCCCCCAGGTCTGCAGGATTTGAAGATTCCCCCAGAAAAGACTGTCCAGCTGGGATCCCTGCAGGACTGATAGGGCCTCGAGCAGAGGTCATGGTGAGGATCGAAGGGGTGGAGTGTAAAGCAGTGCTTGACACTGGATCTCAAGTGACTATTATATTTCAGTCATTCTACCAACAGATGCTTAGGCACCTGCCTATACAGCCACTGACTGGCCTTGGCCTATGTGGCCTCAGCATGGATGAATACCCCTATCAAGGGTATGTCATAGTGCACCTGGAATTCCCAGAGGAGGTTGCTGGGGTAAGAGAAGAGGTAGACACAGCTGCCTTAATATGCCCTGACCCTAAAGGGACTTCTGATGTGTCTGTGCTGATAGGGACCAACTCCAGTCTCTTCAAGGTACTCGCGGATTACTGCAGAAGGCGGGCTGGGGACCAGTACCTGAATACCCTGATGATCCATACGCTTTGTGCTGAAGCCTATAGGAAAATTGAGAGCGCTAAAAGGGACACATCTGAGCTACCGCTTGGGGCACTGAAGTATGCGGGCACAACCCCCTTAGTAGTGCCTGCAAGGACGGAGCAAGAAGTGCTTGTCATGAGTACCTGTCTGAAAGGCAGTAAAGGGACGTTAGCAATGATAGAGCAGCCGATGGGAGGAGAGCTCCCTGAAGGAGTGCTGGTCCCCAGTGGAGTCATAACCCTACCTGCTGAAGCCCAGGAAAGGGTGACTATATTGATTGCTAATGAAACGAGTCGTGATATTTTTGTGAAGCAAGGACAAAAGATAGCAGACCTCTTTGAGCCTGAGTCGATTGTAAAACCCCAGTATGAAACTCCAGTTTCGGCAATAGACCCAGCAAAGTTTGACTTTGGAGATTCACCAGTGTCCGAGGACTGGAAAGATCGCCTGAGGAAGAAACTTTGTGAAAGATCCAAGGTGTTCTCACTGCATGAGTGGGATGTGGGATGTGCAAAAGGAGTAGAGCACAATATCAGACTACATGACTCTCGACCTTTCAGGGAGAGATCTAGGAAGATTGCTCTCTCTGAGATGGAAGATGTGCGACATCATCTTCAGGAGCTGGCTGCGAATGGCATCATTACAGAGTCCCGCAGCCCATACGCCTCACCCATTGTGGTAGTCCGCAAAAAGAATGGGAAAATCTGGATGTGTATTGACTACCGCACCCTAAACAGCCGTACTGTGATCGACCAGTACACTATGCCTCGAGTGCAAGACGCCTTAGACTGTTTGCTGGGAAGCCAGTGGTTCTCTGTGTTGGATCTTCGAAGTGGATACTACCAGATCCCTCTGGGAGAAGAAGATAAGGAGAAGACAGCCTTCATCTGCCCATTAGGGTTTTATGAGTTTGAACGCATGCCCCAAGGGATTTCTGGAGCACCTGCCACCTTTCAACGTCTCATGGAGAAAGTTGTGGGAGACATGAATTTACTGCAAGTGTTAGTTTATTTGGATGACCTGATTGTGTTTGGAAGAACCTTAGAGGAGCATGAAGAAAGACTTCTTAAAGTGCTTGATAGGTTGGAGGATTATGGTCTGAAGCTTTCAATTGACAAATGCCAGTTCTGCAGAACCTCAGTGAAGTATGTGGGTCACATTGTGTCCCAAGAAGGTGTGAGTACTGACCCTAATAAAATAGAAGCACTCACTACATGGCCACGTCCAAGTAACTACAGAGAACTCAAGACCTTCCTTGGATTTAGTGGCTACTACCGCAGATTTGTGAAAAACTATGCTACGATTGTAAAGCCTCTGAATGATCTTACCAGGGGACATCAGTTCAGCAAGAACAAATCTAAGTCCAAGAATAAGGGGAGGTCCCCAAAGCCTCCTGTGCAGAGACACAATGGCCCCTTTGCACCATTTGGGCCACGGTGGGATGAGAGATGTGAAAGGGCTTTTCAAGAAATCATTACTTGCCTAACTCATGCTCCAGTCCTAGTTTTTGCTGACCCAAGCAAACCATTTATCCTGCATACTGATGCCAGTTTGGAGGGTCTGGGAGCAGTCCTGTACCAGGAAGTGGAAGGCAATACCTTACCTGGTGATGGAAAAGCTGGGAGATCTGCCGGTCTACAAGATCAAACCTGAAGACGGTCCAGGGCAAATAAAGACGGTGCATAGAAACCTTTTGCTCCCTGTGGGGGAATTGGTAAGCACCCCTTGTGAGATGGGCCACGGCAGGGCCGCCGGGCAGAACAGAGGTGCTAGACCAAAGCCGCCATCCAACACAGACAGTGGGCCCCCTGCAGCTAACTTACCCCTATTCTGCACATCTGAGAGTGAGTCTGAGGAGGAAGACACAACCCTGGTGTATCCTGGGATGGAGACAAGATTTCAGTCTCGATCAGCTGAACCAAACGAGAGTTCTCCCTTTTCCGCCCTAAACCCATTGGCGGAACTATTTAGGCCCCTTTCTGATACCCCGGTGCTGCTGATGAGACCCCCCTGTGATGACAAACACAGGTTATTGGACAATGGGGACAGACAGGTAGAGGATGTCCTGGGCACCTTGGACCCTCCAGCGTTAGAACTAGGAGTGCAGGGGCCTACGCCAGTAGCCGAGGGACCCTCCAGGGAAGCCTCTCCATCCGTCACTCAAGAGGATGTTCCCCTTACTTCGGCAACAGAGATTCTCAATAGACGAGACAGGGTGATAAGACCAGTGAAACGGTTAACTTATGATGCACCTGGGGTGACTAGTGAGGAGCCAATACATTTAGCACACAGGCTTGTGGAAGCTAAAGTGGGCTTCCTGAGGCCCTTTGGAGGAAACCAATGAGTTGGTATAAAGGGAGTGTGATTTGTCGGGACGACAAAGTCTCGGCTGGGGGGAGGATGTAAGCAGTGTCAGGATGAGCTCCACCCTGACATCTGGTGGTGAGGTGTGGCAAGTTGTGGAAAAGAACTTCAGGGGCCGATCTCATTTGCATAGGCACACCCACCACGCCTAGAATGAGACCATAGCTGCCCAAATGGTCACTTTGGCTGCTGTGGGATCCCCAGTGTCTCTGTTATTGGGGCAGGAAGAATAAATTGCTATTACCCTGATTATGGGAACTGTGCTTGGAACTGTACGTGGCCTTTTGTTATGATGGAGGGATTCACCATCAACTAAGTAGCACTCGCTAGGCAAGGGTCATGGGTTCCAAAACTGTGTGAATGGAGAGAGGTTGGGGACAAGTATTAATACTTGGTGGCATGGGCCCCTTGGTGAGGGCCTTACATGCTGATTGCACTTCCTCCTCTCTCCACTGTGGAATATCAGAGCTAATTTTGATTTCATTTGAAGTCTAGTTATAGGCTGCTGAGCTCACTTTGGGCTGACAGTGCACCAGCACTGGGGCTCCCCTACTATAAGCTGAATTCACCTAAGAGCTGAAATCACTGAGTGTTGTGTTAAGTAGTGGGGGAGCCTGAAGATATATTGTGGAGCAATTTGCGGGACGGATGGTGAAGCAGTTCGACGCGGAGCAGTGTGTGGATGGCAGGAGCTGCTTGTGGGCCGTGGAGCTGAGTGAAGGAGTTCGTGGGGCGGCTGGCGGAGCGGAGCGCAGCTGAGTGAAGGAGTTCGTGGGGCGGCTGGCGGAGCGGAGCGCAGCTGAGCGAAGGAGTTCGTGGGGCGGCTGGCGGAGCGGAGCGCCGCTATGGAGCTATGGGGCGGTCAGCTTCAGATCACGTAAGGTGCCTCTTACCCCTGTCCCATTTCCACCCAGATTGGGAGGTAAAGCTCCGCCGATAAACTTTCGAACTCTGGGGCTGCCCTGACCAGGGACAGAGACTTTTGGGGCATTGGACTTTTGGGACTTTGGGTGATTTGGGGTTGCTGGACTCAAGAACCAAAGGGAAAAGGGCATGCCCCAATTTGCCTGGGGTGGGGTTGTTTTTGCTCATGGGTTGTGTTATGAATCCTGTTGGTGGTGTTTCCCCAACATAATGCCACATTGTTTCTCTCTGTTATTAAAAGACTTTTGCTACACTCAGACTATGTGCTTGCGAGAGGGGAAGTATTGCCTCTTGGAGGCGCCCAGCGGGGGTGGTATATATTGGTCCCAGGTCACTGGGTGGGGGCTCGAGCCGGTTTGCATTGTGTTATTGGAATGGAACCCCTAGATATTGAACCCGGCCCTTGTTGCTGCCAACTCTGACGGGCAGAAGGGTTACACACAGAACCAGTAATCTCATCATAAAAGGCGATTAGATTAGTCAGGCATGACCTTCCCTTGGTGAATCCATGCTGACTGTTCCTGATCACTTTCCTCTCATGCAAGTGCTTCAGGATTGATTCTTTGAGGACCTGCTCCATGATTTTTCCAGGGACTGAGGTGAGGCTGACTGGCCTGTAGTTCCCAGGATCCTCCTTCTTCCCTTTTTTAAAGATGGGCACTACATTAGCCTTTTTCCAGTCATCCGGGACTTCCCCGGTTCGCCACGAGTTTTCAAAGATAATGGCCAATGGCTCTGCAATCACAGCCGCCAATTCCTTCAGCACTCTCGGATGCAACTCGTCCGGCCCCATGGACTTGTGCACGTCCAGCTTTTCTAAGACTGGGTCTGGACACAGAGAATAGTCGACACCCTGTTTCCTGGCCACTGATGGCCTGGGCCCTTCCCCCTGCAAGATGGGAGCTAAAGGGTTGGAGAACAAAGGAATCCCGTGACCTCCTGGCCCGGGAAAGGGGAAAGCCCAGAGAAGGAGGGGCTGGAGGGAGTTTTCAGTTTGGGGCTGGCTGGGGACGTGGAGTGAAGGGCAGATGGGGTTGTCTGGCTCACGGCCCCCCAAAATGGACCCAGCTGAGGGGTCTTGTTCTCTGCACCTACAAGCTCTGTTTTAGACCATGTTCCTGTCGTCTAATAAACCTCTGTTTTATTGGCTGGCTGAGAGTCACGTCTGACTGTGGAGTTGGGGGGCAGGACCCTCTGGCTTCCCCAGGAGCCCGCCTGAGCGGACTCACTGTGGGAAGCGCATGGAGGGGCAGAGGAGGCTGAATGCCCCGAGGTCAGACCCAGGAAGGTGTGAGCTGTGTGTCCTGCAGACAGGCTGCTCCCAGAGAGGAGACCTCCCCAGAGTCCTGACTGGCTTTATGGGGAGCAGTTCCAGAGCATCGCCCGGGGACTCCATGACAGAAGGGTTGCACCTCGATACGTCAGAAGTGATGTGTAACTTGTCTGTACCTGTGCATAAGATGCATCCCTGGGGCGGTCTCTCTGTCCAGCCTAGGGGGCAGTGGAGAATCCCGCCAGGGACTGAGCTGTGTCCATTGCCAAGGAGCACATAGGGACTAACAGAACTGTAGACATCTGATCCGGGGAGCTAGAGATTGTGTTTCTTTTGACAATAAACCTGGCCGGGTGCCTTCGTACCTTATTGGAGTCTGTGGTCATTGGGGGTTCTCTGGGGGTCTGCTGTGTCGGCGATCTGCGCAGAGCCGGGGCAGCACACAGGGAGAACACACACGCACGCACGCAGCCGACTGTTCTCAACATTGGATAGAGCAGAGCACCACACCCGTGGCGTCTGCCGAGACTCTCTTTGCCCCCCAGGGATTGCAGGGATGTGCTGGCTGCTTTCAGGAGCAGCATGTGGCCAGGGCAGGCAGCCTTAGCCCCCCTGTGCCGCTGGACTTTTAGCAGCCTAAAATCTCCCTGTTTGGCTCCAGTAGCCCCTGGGAGATTGAGGCCGATTCCGGGAGACTCCTGGGGAAACCGGGGGGGTTGGCGACCCGAAGCACACTGGGCACAAGGGACGGGGCAGGGCAGCCAGTGGGGATGCAGGGAAGCTGCCTGGGGCTGGAGTGGACAGAGGGGGCTGGGGCTCCGTGACCCAAGCTGGCATCGTCCCTGCATTTAGCATGGCCCATGAGCTGTGCTCTGCAGCTTCCCCCGGAGACCCATCGCCGGGCGCTCGTCTCCCCGCATGGCGTGGGGCAGGCTGCAGGGGACAGGGGCTGTGGGCCAGTGCGGCCGCCATGCAGCAAATCTGGCTGGGGGCTTGTGGGCGAGATGGGAGCCACGCGCCACATGGGCCGCAAGGCCCTGGCTGGCGGCAGCCGGCGGGTCCCGGGGGGCCAGGACAGGCCTTTAGCGGGGCAGACGTGGCCAAAGCTTTTGCGATGAGCTCCTGGCAGAGGGTGGGGAGCCCAGCCGGGGGCGTTCACCCCTCCCCACCCAGCCGGGGGGGCCTCCCCCACCCAGCCAGCCGGCAGGGGATTTACCCCCAGAGCCCGTCTTGCCGTGGGGGGGGGATTTACCCCCAGAGCCCAGCCGGCCGGGGGGGGGGGGATTTACCTCGCAGAGCCCGGCCGGCCGGGGGGGGGGGGATTTACCTCGCAGAGCCCGGCCGGCCGGGGGGGGGGGATTTACCCCCAGAGCCCGGCCGGCCGGGGGGGGGGGGGATTTACCTCGCAGAGCCCGGCCGGCCGGGGGGGGGGGGGATTTACCCGCAGAGCCCGGCCGGCCGGGGGGGGCGGGATTTACCCGCAGAGCCCGGCCGGCCGGGGGGGGGGATTTACCTCGCAGAGCCCGGGGGGGTCACCCCTCCCGCGGCGCGGTCCCCCTCCGGCCGGGGGCGGCGCTGTGAGCGGCCGGGCCCGGCGCAGGCGGCAGCGATGGCGGAGCGGGGCGGGCGGAGCGGTGAGAGCGAGCGGCGGGCCGGGGTCCCCTCCTCCAGCCCCCCCCGGGATCAACCCCCCGACCGCCCCGCGAGCCCCCCCGGGATCGACCGCCCCGCGAGCCCCCCCGGGATGGCCCCCCCGACCGCCCCGGGATGGCCCCCCCCGACCGCCCCGCGAGCCCCCCCGGGATCGACCCCCCCCGACCGCCCCGCGATCGCCCCCCCGAACCGTCCCGCGAGCCCCCCCCCGGGATCAACCCCCTCCAACTGCCCCGCGAGCCCCCCCCCCGCGATCGCCCCCCCAACCGCCCCGCGAACCCCTCCCGAGCTGCCCCCGAGCCCCCCCGTTTCACCCCCCAAGCCCCCTCACTCCCCGCTCTTCTGTTTCAGGGGCCGGCCCCCTGCCGAGCCGCGAGACGCCCTCAGACGGACAGGTGAGGGGCCCCGGGGTGGGGGTTGGTCTGGCTGCAGGAGGGGGCTGCCCCCGGGGTGGGGGTTGGTCCGGCTGCAGGAGGGGGCTGCCCCCGGGGTGGGGGTTGGTCCGGCTGCAGGAGGGGGCTGGGCAGGGGGCTGCCCCCGGGGTGGGGGTTGGTCCGGCTGCAGGAGGGGGCTGGGCAGGAGGCTGTCCCCGGGGTGGGGGTTGGTCTGGCTGCAGGAGGGGGCTGCCCCCGGGGTGGGGGTTGGTCTGGCTGCAGGAAGGGGCTGGGGGGCCGGCGGGGGGCTGCCCCCGGGGTGGGGGTTGGTCTGGCTGCAGGAAGGGGCTGGGGGGCCGGCGGGGGGCTGCCCCCGGGGTGGGGGTTGGTCTGGCTGCAGGAGGGGGCTGGGGGGCCGGTGGGGGGCTGCCCCCGGGGTGGGGGTTGGTCTGGCTGCAGGAGGGGGCTGGGGGGCCGGCGGGGGGCTGCCCCCAGGGTGGGGGTTGGTCCGGCTGCAGGAGGGGGCTGGGGGGCCAGCGGGGGGCTGCCCCTGGGGTGGGGGTTGGTCTGGCTGCAGGAGGGGGCTGGGCAGGGGGCTGCCCCCAGGGTGGGGGTTGGTCTGGCTGCAGGAGGGGGCTGGGCAGGGGGCTGCCCCCAGGGTGGGGGTTGGTCCGGCTGCAGGAGGGGGCTGGGGGGCTGCCCCCGGGGTGGGGGTTGGTCTGGCTGCAGGAGGGGGCTGGGGGGCCGGCGGGGGGCTGCCCCGGGGTGGGGGTTGGTCCGGCTGCAGGAGGGGGCTGGGCAGGGGGCTGCCCCCGGGGTGGGGGTTGGTCTGGCTGCAGGAGGGGGCTGGGCGGCCGGCGGGGGGGCAGGGTCAGGCTGCCCACAGGGGGCCGGGCTGACTCGTGGCCCCCCCCAGGCCCAGGAGCTCTCCAAGGAGGAGAAGCTGCAGCTGCGGAAGGAGAAGAAGCAGCAGAAGAAGAAGCGGAGAGATGAGAAGGGGCAGCCAGCTGAGCCCTCCCTCCCTGGGCACCCGCAGGGCCAGCTGCCAGGTACAGCGGGGGGCTGCCCCTTCTCAGCACGCCCCTGTCACTGACCCCCAGGGCCGGGCTACGGCCCAGCCTGGGAGCAGGCCCTGGGAGGGGCCTGCAGTGACCCAGAGCCCCGGGGTCTCGCTCTTCCCCCAGGGTGGGCCACGTGGTCTCACCGCCTCCTGAGACTGGGCCCCTGGGCCTGCAGCCCCCCTGCCCCACCCCGGGAGCCCTGGGCAGCGAGTCTGGGACAGACCCTGGGGGAGACGTGTCCCATCTGGGGGAGCAGCACCCCACTGCCAGCGTCTGCAGGGACACCCAGCCAGCGCGGGCTGACAGGCGGGTGTATCGGTGGCCTGGCACACAGAGAAGTGGTTCCAGCAGAGTCCGTTCTGGGCAGCCAGCGCCCAGCCCAGCCACAGCGACCCCCGGGGTTCAAGCTCTGTCTGGCTCCGGCTCGCTCCTTGGTCCGAGCCCCGGGCAGTGCTTCCAGCAGCCAACGCTTATCCCCCCGCCTGCCTGTTGCTCTCCGCTGGGGAGTGGTGTTCAGCTGCCCTGTGGAGAGGTGGGACGTGATCTTCTCCCCCTTGGAGCTGCCACTGTTTCCTCTGGTAGGGGGCTTGGGCAGCTCTCCCCCTGCCCTGAGAGCACACAGCCCTTTTCCCCCCACTCAGTAACGATGCAGCACAGGGGGAAACTGAGGCACGCACAGGGCTCATAAAATATTACAAAAAATTCCCACTTTGTCTCAAGCCTTTGCTCATTTGCACGTGACCCCTGGGTTATGAGCTCTCTGTCTGTCTGGGTTCCATCTCTGACCGGGGCACACCCGACCAGCCATGGCACAGCCCGGCTACTGTCCCCATGCTACTGGTGGGGACTGGAGACCCAGTGCCTGGCCAGTCTGTGGTGAAGCAGGGACATGACCCCTGGTCTCCTGCATCCTCGTTGCGTGCTCTGACCACTGCGTCCCCTCTCCCTCCCGCCATGGGCCGTGTGCTCTCTGGATCCTGGGGGTGCAGGAGGCTCCTGCATGCTGAGCGGTCTCTCCTCTTGTAGGGGCTGTGCCCCCCATGCTGGCCCCAGTGCCCAGCGAAGGCCTGGCTGGCAGTGAGAAGCCGGCGGTGGGGAAGAGCAAGGCAGAGCTGCGAGCAGAGCGCCGGGCCAAGCAGGAGGCTGACCGCGCCCTGAAACAAACCAAGAAAGTGGAGTCGACCCCGGCAGCTGCGCCGGCCAAGCCCAGGCTGCCACCCAGCGAGCCCCAGTCCAGTAAGGCATTCCCCTCAGCATTGTGGGCTCAAAGGGGTGCGGTGCAGCGCCCGGGGTCCAAAGCAGCGCCTCCTGGGTGGGCTGGGTGAACCGATGGGGGTTCAGGGCAGCGACCCTGGGTGGGGCTGGGTAAGCTGGTGGGTGGCCCGGGGCAGTGCCCCCAGGGTAGGGCTGGGTGAGCTGGCGGGGGTTCTGACACAGCATCCCCTGGGTGAGCTGCCAGGGAGCCCAGAGCAGTGTCCGCTGGGTGAGCTGCCAGGGGGTCTGACACAGCATCCCTGGGTGAGCTGGCGGGGAGCCCAGAGCAGTGTCCGCTGGGTGAGCTGCCAGGGAGCCCAGAGCAGTGTCCGCTGGGTGAGCTGGCGGGGAGGGGGGGTCTAGCTCAGCACCCCCTGGATGGTGCTGCCGCATCTCCCCTGTGCCCAGGTCGCTGTGATTGTGCTTTTGCCCTCGTCCCCCACCCCCTTCCCGGGTCCCCATGCTCTTTGTTGCCCTCCGCCCCTCCAGGATGCCTGGGTCACCGTGGAGTGTGGTTGTGCCCCTCCCCCGGTGCCTGGGTGGCTCCGTGTTAGGGTCATGCCCTAGCCCCCAGCTCAGCCTGTTCTCCTGGCTCCTGCTAGTGGTGAAGCGGGTTCCGGAGCACGTGCAGGTGGACGACCCAGCAGCACAGAGGAGACTGGCGAAGAAGCTGGAACGACAGCAGGTACGGGGTGCCCGGGCACTGCCACATGCCGTGTGGTCTCGTCTCCGTGAAGGGGGGCGCCTGGGGTGGGCGGGCGTAGTGGGCTAGAAGGCTGTGCCCAGGGGGGGTCAGGGGCAGGAGATAGGGGCATGGGGCAGGCTGGGTGGCAACGGAGGCGGGGCAGGCGGGTGGGGTGGCTGTGGGTACAGACAAGGTGTGTGGATGCAGATCCTTCCGTGTCAGCGCATTCTGTTATACCCAGGGGCTCTGCCCGCTCCCTCCCTGGTGCGTTCGGCTGTGACCCAAACTAAGGGTCTCCCTTCACGCCAAGTGAGGGAACTCACTCATCTGCTTATTAACGATAACCAGCCTGTCTCCGTGCTGGTCAGGGGCTTTGGGGCCCTGCCTCGCTGGTTCTGTTCGGCGGGGCCGTCGTGACCTGTCGTAGCCCCGTCCCTGTTCTGTGCCTAGATATCAGGGACGGTTCCAGGTAAGCCAGATGGCTGTGTTTGGTACTGCTCCCCAAAGGGTAATCCCAGGCACCCCCGTTGTATAGGTTACATTGGCCAGGTGCTTGTTCATGTAGGTTCCTAAGCAGCATGTGATATCAATGTGTATATGGATCCTTTACATACACTTAGGCCCTAATCGCTGGCTCACCTCCTGATGGGCAGGTTGGCTGTGCCAAGCGAGGGGGTGTCGGGGCTGTGCCCGGCGGGGTAGGAGTGGGGAGTGCGCCGGGGCAAGCTGTGCCCACTGGGGAGGAGGAAGGTTGGCGGTGTCTGGCAGGGGTGAGGCCAGGGGTGGGGGATGTGCCATGGACAGGCTGTGCCCACTGGGAAGGGGGCAGGTGGGTGGTGTCTGGGGGGGCAGGGGCAGGTGGGCGGCACCCAGCGGGGTTGGGGGCAGGGGTGGAGGTGTGTGCCATGGGCAGGCTGTGCCCATGGGGGAGGGGGCAGGTGGGCGGTGCCTGGTAGGGGAGAGGGCAGGGTGGAGGTGTGTGCCATGGGCAGGCTGTGCCCATGGGGGAGGGGGCAGGGGCAGGTGGGCGATGCCTGGTAGGGGAGAGGGCAGGGTGGGGGGTGTGCCATGGGCAGGCTGTGTCTGGCAGAGGGCCTTTGCCGACCTGCACTGAAGCAGCGTGCTCTGAAATTTCCGTGCCAGGTTCCTCTGAGGCCAGACTATGGCGCCAAAGTCAATCTCTTCTCCCACTTGCACCAGTACAGCCGGAAGAGGCCGCTGACCCAGCAGATGAGGTTTGTGCTCCCCGCCCGGCCCTGAGGCTGGTGAAGATGTCTGCTGCAGCCTGTGCTCTTGGGCTGGGCTGTGCCCACGCAGCCTGGCCTCCGTGTGTCCTTCCTGGATGAGGGGAAGCTGGTGAGCCCCAGCTGGGGCGACGCCCTGTTGCTGTGGGCTGCCCAGCTCTGTGTGCCCACCCCAGGGGCAGGTCTTGCTGCCCCGGTGGGGCTACAGGGCGAAGGGTGAGCCATGGCCAGTTGGGGTGGGTTGGCCGGGACATCCCATTTGCCTCATGTGGGGAGGGTATGGGGCAGGGGACGTACTGGCTGTGTGTGTGTGGGGGGTGGTGGTGGTGGTATGGAATGAAGGGGGCACCCAGTGTGTGTTGGAGGGGTATGGGGTGAGGGGGGCACCCTATTACTGTGTGTAGGGGTGTCTGGGGGACGCGGTAACCTGGATGGTTAGGGGAATATGTGACAAATAGGGAACCCTGGCCTGGAACAAGTGTGGGGCAAAGGGTGATGCCCCAGGTGTGTGCGTGGCCGGGTGACGGGGATGTGCTGGAGGTGTGTGGGGGGGAGGAGGCGTGACGGGGATGCCCTGGGTGGGTTACGGGGTGACGGGGATGTCCCGAGTGTGTGTGGGGGTGTGTGTGACAGGGATGTCCTGGGTGTGCATGGGGATTATGGGGTGACGGGGATGCCCTGGGTGTGTGTGCAGGGCTGATGGGGATGCCCTGGGTGTGCGCGGAGGTTAGGGGGTGACAGGGATGCGGTGTGGGGGTGACGGGGATGCGCTGGGGGGAGGTGATGGGGATGTGCTAGGTGTGTGTGGGGGCTATGGGGTGATGGCGATGCCCTGGGGGTGTGTGCAGGGCTGATGGGGATGCCCTGGGTGTGTGCAGGGGGGTGTCTGGGATGCCCTCGTTGTGTGCGGGGGTTACAGAGTGACGGGGATGTGCTGGGTGAGTGTGGTGGTGATGGGGATGCCTTGGGAGGAGGTGATGGGGATGCCCTAGGTGGGTGTGGGGGGGTTATGGGGTGTCAGGGATGCCCTGGGTGGGTGTGGAGGTGATGGGGATGCCCTGTGGGGAGCTGATGGGGATACCCTGGGTGTGTGTGTGGGGTGGCCTGGTTCATGAAGGGCACATGTGCCTCTCACTGACAGGTTGATCGCTTGGGGGCTCACCATGGAAGCTCTGGGGAGGTGACCCAGCACTGGGGGCCGTAGGGTCCTTCCCCTTCCTCGCTGGTGGAGCCTCCCAGCTCCAAGGCCTCTCATCTGTGCCCTGTGTCCCCAGCATCCCCTCCACGGCGATCCATCCCGCCGTGGTGCGGCTCGGCCTGCAGTACTCCCAGGGGCTGCTGAACGGCTCCAATGCACGCTGCCTCGCCCTGCTGCAAGTCTTCAGACAGGTACCGCTGACCCCCCGCTGCACCAGTGCCGGCTCCCCCCAGGGGCGCAGGCTGAGAGGCAGCGTCCTGCCCTGGCTCGGGGCCTGGACCCGGGCCCCTCGCTCCCTCGAGCTGCGCCAGTCTGTCGTGTGCCGGCTCCCTAGGCTGGTGAGGCCAGGCCCTGCATGGTGCCGCAGCCCAGCCTGAGGGCAGAACGGGTGGGGCTGCTGGCAGCTGCCCGCCACGGAGCCTGACTAACTGCCCCCCTCCCCCCACAGCACTGCGGGTGCCCCCTGCCCCACCCCAGCTCTGCCGGTGCTCCAGCCCCAAGCACCCCAACCCTCCACTGCCCCACCCCCCCGTCGTCTGGAAGCCTTGCTCTCCCGCTCTGCCAATGCCCCTCTGCAGTGACCGGCGAGGCAGGCTGTGCTAACCGAGCAGAGGCAAACCAAGACAAAACGGATCGTTTACATTTTTTAAAGTTTATAAGGGAAAACCCCACCACTGTACCAGGCGCAGAAATACCTAGACGGTTACCGAGTACTCACTGCTTGTGACGATAAGCTTTTGGTTCCCCCTCACTAGCCTCGCGCACGCTGCTCTTCCTCACGCTGTCCAAGAACACGGAGCTGGATCAGCGACAGTCCGGGTCACTCCGGAGAATGAACTTTTCCTCCCCTGGGCTGGAAGTCCAGCTCCTCGCTGGCTGTCCTGCTCTTTGCCTCTCTTCAGCTTGCCGTTCTCCTTAGAGTCGCTGTCCTGCGGCTGCATCTCTTCCCATGGCGTGTATCCACAAGCGGGCTTCCTACACCTAGTGGGCCCTCACCTGCCCACTGGGCGCATTTCCTTCAGTACCTGTCACGCTCAGTCCATACGCTGCAGGCCTGGGGAGGGCGGGCTTCTCGTTTGCTGGTTCCAGGATCTGCTTTGTGATCAGTTCCCTTTTCACCAAGCATCTTTCCCTGATACTTTCTCCAGCACGTCTGTAGTTTTTATTCCCATGCCCTCCCGTCTCTGGTAGTGCCTGTTCACATACCCAGCTCTGCTTTCTTCTGCTCCTCGGGCCCTAAAACCTTCCCTCTGTCCCTCCGTTGCACTTCCCAGCTCCTCCTTCTCATCTTCCTATTTGATCACCTCGCCGCCCAGCCCAGCCCAGCCCAGTTCACCGCTAGCTCAGCACCTCCCTTCTCCTCCGCCTCCTCAGAACCTGTCCCAGCTGCCCCCTCCCAGCTCGCCCTGCCCCTCGCCCCATGACAGCACTCTGAGCTAGCACGGGCTCGGGTATGCCACCTCCGCCCCACACCAGCCCAGTCTCTCTCCATGTCCCGCCCGCCCATGCCTGCTCCTGGGAGATGTTCCCAGTTAACACGCCTGGGTACCTGCTGCTCTCCCTAGATGAGCCCCGGCTGCCTGCCCCCTCCACTCCTCTGCCAAGCCAGGATACCCTGTCCCGGTGCCTGGGTGTCATGGTCTCTTGCCCTGCTTGTTCCAGGTGATCCGGGATTACTCAACGCCACCCAGCGAGGAGCTCTCAAGAGACCTGGTGGCCAAGCTGAAGCCCTACATCAGGTGAGGCCGAGAGAGATGGGACGGCAGGATCTTCCAAGGGAGGGGCTCTTGGGGCTGCAGTTCATATGGGTACCGTGCCTGTGGTTCTCCCCTGGCCCCCCCAGTCCAGGCTGGTCATCTCCACTGGCGCTGCCATTCTCCCCCAGCCTGCTGTTCCTGCTCCCCGCCAGGCCCAGGCTGGGTATTACTGGGCAGGGGCTTCTCTGCAGATGCTGAAAAGCTGCTAATCCCCATTAATGAGCCTAGGTGCTCCCCCGCCCTGGGGGTGCTGCCTGCCCCCCCCAGATCTGGCTCCAGTCCGTGCCCCTCAGCGTTTGTCTCCTCTCTGCAGTTTCCTGAACCAGTGCCGGCCCCTCTCTGCCAGCATGGGCAATGCCATTAAGTACCTCAAGAAAGAGATCTCAGGCCTGTCCAGCACCCTGAGAGAGGAAGAGGTGAGCAGGAAGCCTGCAGAGGGGTCTGTGGGTTCACCAGGGCTCCAGGAGGGGCCTGCTCAAGGGGCGGTAAAGACACTAAGTCGCTGTGGGCTGAGGCAGGTACTGCCAGGGATCAGAAACTGGTTAGGAGACAGGACACGGGGTAGAGTAAATGGTCACCTTCCATCACGGCTGAAGGCAAACGGAGGCCTTGAGGTGCTGAACTAGATCTCGTTAATGTATTTATTGATGATGGGAATTGGGGGAGCAGTGAAGGGCAGAATGTGCCGATGACACTGAGTTACGTAGGGTCATCAGGACCAGAGGAACTTCAGGGTACATCTGCACTGCACACTGCGTGTAGAATACATTCACAGCCAGCCCCCAGCACTGGTATAACTAGGACTGCGGCCAGGGAGCTCTGCTCAGGTGAGTACAGACCCTCCTGACCTCTGGGAGTACGCACCGGGGCACGTACCCTACATGGCTGGGCTCGCCCACGCAGCACCCCATCCATGCTGATGTTCTTAGCATTGTAGTGTCCCACCGCTAGACTCCTACCCCGCTGCAGGGAGAGGCTCCGGAAGTGGATGGGAGGCAGCTGGGGAAGGCTCTGGCAGTGGGGAAGCAATGGGGAAAGGCGCTGGCGGCTGGGAAGCAATGGGGAAAGGCTCCGGCGGCAGGGAAGCTGTGGGGGAAGGCTCCAGCAGTGGGGGAAGGCTCCGGCGGCAGGGAAGCTGTGGGGGAAGGCTCCAGCAGTGGGGGAAGGCTCCGGCAGCAGGGAAGCTGTGGGGAAAGGCTCCGGCAATGCGGGAAGGCTCCAGCAGCTGGAAAGCCGTGGGGGAAGGCTCCGGCAGCTCCCTGTTGCAGGAATCTTTCCCTACAGTGGGGAACGTTTCCCGCAGCTCCCTGCTACCTCCCACCTGCCAGGGCCTTTTACCGATACGTGCAGCTACACATCACAGTGTGGACGCAGCCAGCGTGTACCTACCTTAACCTACGTGCTGCCCCAGGAGCGGTGCCGTGTAGATGCATCCTCAGAGAAGGCAGCAGAACAGGACTGCCTGCAGTGATTTCCGTGTGCTCGTAACACCTGCAGCTCTGCATTGTGGCAGCGACTATATTCAAATCTCATGCTTTGTGTCATCGGCCACTGACCTGCAGGGGGTCAGGAAGGAATTTTCCCCTCAATGCACAGGTGGCAGGATGGATTCTGTTTTTTTCGCCTTCCTCTAAAGCATCAGAGACTGGCCACTGCTGGAAATGGAACACTATGCAGGGTGGTCCATTGCTCTGGGGTGGTGCAGAGAATCCTTTCTACGTGCCCAGCTGCTGGTCTTGCTCACAGGCTCAGGGTCAAATTGATGGATAGATTCGAGGTCGGGAAGGAAT
This sequence comes from Lepidochelys olivacea, assembly GCF_965140295.1. Classification (NCBI taxonomy): domain Eukaryota; kingdom Metazoa; phylum Chordata; order Testudines; family Cheloniidae; genus Lepidochelys; species Lepidochelys olivacea. Next base: position 861,131 of record NC_140413.1, read on the forward strand.
TTTCCCCAGGTCAGGTTGGCAGGAGCCTTGGTGATTTTTCATCTCCCTCTGCAGTGTGGGGCTTGGATCGCCTGCTGGGATCATCTGGGCATGTCTGACCTGATCAGTTCTCTGCCACTGCAGGGGCCACAGCCCTGGGGGCACCTTGGTCTCTCCAGTTCTCTGCCTGGTGCCACAACTGCTCAGACTCCTGAGGGCTGAATTGTTGTAGTTTAACTAAAACCTTTTTGGGGTTTGTGTAGGGCTGGAGAAGTGGGGTTCTGGGAGGGTAAGGAGTGCGCTCGCGGTGTCTGATAACAAGTGACACGTCTGGAACTGGGTGTGGAGGCCTGGGGTGGAGGAAGGTTGCCTCTTCCACAGTGATAATCACTTTGTGGTGCCAGGGATTGTGATCTTGTAGCGTGAGAGTTCTTTGACAAGGGCTGTCTTGTACCCAGTGCTGCTCAGTGTTAACATGTTCCATATGGTGAGAGACCCCAAGGTCTAGTCGGGACGTCTGGAGAGCTGGGGCCATGGGGGCTGGGCCTTCACATGGCACATATTGACATCAAAGTGGCATTTGCTTGGTTGCCGAGTCAGCAGCCCTCCCTCGGTTCCCTCGCGCCACTGTTGTATTAATTTAGATGGAGCAAATGGGCCAAAGGTGGTAACAGAACCCAGCCACCGTCCAACATTAAACAGTTTTGAACCGGGGGCAGGGCAGGGGTTGGTATCCAGAGACCTCAGCCTGCCCAGAACCAGGGCAAACACCCCATTAAACAGCCTGTTCACCTGCTATTACAGCTACAGAAAAGAAGGGCAAACAGTTAAAGCATTTGAAATATAAAGCATTCAATCAGGCTTTCCTTCCAACAGCATCCCTTGTTCCCTTGCCCTGTAGCCGGAGAGGGTTTTAGAAGGAAATTCACCCAGCTGTTTGACCCTCTCTCGACGGTATCGGCTGTCGTTATGGGCAGAAAAGAAGTGCGTTGCGATGAGCTGGAGCTGCTGCTGCTGCTGTTAAAGTCCAATCCTGCTTCATCCCAGGTGGTATCTGGGATTCGACTATGGCCGGTGGAGGTGGCGATGTTGTCTGGATCTCTGTCTGGCCTGTTCTGGTCAGGATGCCTCTAAGGGCAGGAGGTGGAGGTAGCAGCCATGATGGTGAAGTTCAGTTGAGTAGTCACCATCTGTTCTTCCTCCCCATCCTTCTGTCTGTCTTCTCCCCCCCTTCCAAAGTCTCTTGAAGGACCCACAAGGGGAGCAGTAGGGGAAGAGCTCATCCCCTCGTTATTTTGTCCACCAATTAGGCCTGATCTCTGTTTCTAACCATTAGAAGGTCAACACTCCTCGGATTGGATCAGCATGGCTTTCTTGGTGCAGGCTACTCCCGTCTCTCTCTGGTTCTCTTGCACCTGTTGATAACATTCTTTATGGAAAATGACTTGACCTACTTTCCACTGTACGTTTCGAAGCAGGCAGAAGTTACAGACCACCCGTGCCAGAGATAAGGAGCCTGGCGAGCACTCGCCTGCTGACTTTCTCCTTCCTTCAGACTCCTCTTCTACACCCAGTTCGGTGACAAACTGCTGCTTCTTCTGCTCTTCGTGTCGCTCCGCGCTCTCCTGTGGACATTTCCGCTGCCCATCCCCCATGCGGCGGGAGGCAGCGCATTGCACTGACCATGTGTTAGACTCTAAACCTGCAGGGTGTAAGCCAAGCCCCTCCTGCTAGGGGCTCGGTCCCCTGCCAACAGACATGGCCGATGCCTTTTCTGCCTGGGGCAGAGCCACTTCCCCATTAGGTGCACAGGGGGTAAGGACTTGCAAGTCGAGGGAGGCGTGGCTGAAATGCACCTGCTCGAGCAGTCCGTGCGTGTCACTCAGACCTGGAGGAGACGTCCACCTCCCTCCAAGGAGCCCACAGGCTAATCCTCAGCGCGTGCCCTGCGAGCAGACCCATGCCCGGGCAGCAAGACAACTTTAGCAAATCGGCACGGGTGACACCAACGCTGTCAGCACCCCCTGCTGCTATCTCAGCCCAAGGCTGGCTACTGCCTTGGCACCGGTCCCAACAGAGCCGGAGCCAGCAGAGACACTGTCATCGCTGCAGCAGGCAGGAGTGTGGGGCCAAGCAGAGACAGGCACGACTCCAAGCACAGAGACGTCGCCCCGTTGGGAGGAGAGGGCAGGCTGCCGTCGCGCTCTGCCAGGAGAGCAGGGCTAAGTCACGTGGCACTGACAGAGTGCCCCGGGAACGCCCTCACTGAACTATTGGGATCCCTGCTGGGCCACTGCTGGTGCAGAGCTGGAGCAGAGGCCTCCCCTGTGGCACTGGCCGAGGAATGTGCCTCGTCACCCTCACCAAACTGTGCCTTCTTCCCAGCACCAAGCAGAGACGCCTCCCCGCGTCTGTCTGACGGAGGCCTAGAGGTGGTACCGGGGACCCCTCTCGCAGGAGGCCAGAGTGGCTTTGAGCTGACCTGTATACCATGCTACACTGGCTCCGTGCGGCTCATCATCCCACATGTTCCCCAGCAGATCCCCTTTGGGATGTCTAGGAGGAGGAGATCGAGCTCTTCCCGGTGGCCTCACTGCCCAGACCACCGTCTCCAGAGTCTGACGTCAGCACTCCAGGATGGAGAGCACTGGAGAAACCCTAGGAGCCCCAGTCTCTGCTGGAGGAGGCGGTCAGACCAGCCCTTGCCTAGCAGTTGATGACGGAAGCGTTCCAGCATGTCCTGGCTCAATGGCGGAGACCCTGGATATCCAAGTGATGGCCATACGAGAGGAATCTCACAAACGTTGACTCCCTCACTGCGTCAGCCCTGGTCAGAACTGTTCCACCTGTGACAGAAAGCACACTGGAGCCAGTCGGGGGGTCCAGTCACTATCCACCCTACCTCTGAACAGGTGAAGTCAGATCAGAGACCTCTGAAAAATGGAGCCCTTTGACTCCCACCCAAACTCAGGATTGTGAGGTAACTACAGCAGTGTGGGAAAATCAAAATAGACAAAATGGACAAGGACCCCCCCAAAACTGGATGTGTGCAGGCGCGAGGTCTCCTCAACTGCTTCATTGCAGCGCTGGGTGGCGACTGCTGGGGGTGTTCACCAAATCTAATTTCCTGGGGCTGGAGAGGGTGACCCCGTCCTGCTGGAAGTGCCACAGGGTGCCAGGAGGACTTAAAGGAGTCATGAGAGATGGCCAGAGCAGCCGTTCAGGCTCTGACATGGCCACAAGGTCGCAGGCCATGGCTCTGACCAGGAGCTGGGCCTCCTGTCAGCCTCAGGAATGCCGGGAGAGATGCAGCATGCCGTGTGTGATGTGTCTGGGAAGTTATTGAAGGTGGGCATAGCAGTGACTTACTGCCCGGGAACTGCCTGCCAGTGACTAGGGAAGGGTTCAAATGCGGCCCGGGAGCAGAGCAGGAGACTGGAGGTGTCCGTGGAATTGGCTAGGGGGAGGCGAATGGGTCATGAAGGACTGGCTGAGACTGACTGTATCAAGGGGTGATTTCGAAAGACAGCGGGAATCCCAGCCTCTGAACAAAGGACACTTAACAGCAGGTGGCTCTCGCAGGAGGCAGGGGTGAACTCGGCAGGCTCTGCGAAGGCGAGGCCGCTGTGGTAAGAGCTCAGCTCACAGAAAAAGAGGCACTTGGCCAGTCTGAACCCTGTCTTAGCCTGTGTTTCTCTCTGCTAACCGAAGGGCTCCTGAGGCTGTGTCCAGGTGACTGGGAACCCAGCTCTCTTTGGAAAGGCTGCCTGGAGCTGCTGCAGGTAGCGCCCAAAGATCCCCGAGGGGCTGGAAGTTTCTGAACAGGGCTCTGCTTGGGTTGGCCTGGCTGGGTAGAGCTCATGGTGAGAAGCAGGAGTGCTGGAGCATGGAGGCTCAGTGTTGGAGGCGTTGAGGGTGCACGGCCAACCCTTGTGGAAAAGGGTGGCCCTTTGGGGTCTGGCACGTTGACGGGGTGCTCTCAGGAAAGGCCACAGCATAGCACAGTCAATCCGGTGGATCCGTGACACCATGTGAGGCTCCCATTCGGGAGGATAGAGCTCTTCAACAAAGGAAGCGACCCAGTGCTCACTTCGATGACTTCAGAGCCACCTTGAGAATCTACACACCAACCCCTTACAGCAGGGGTGGGCAAACCTTTTGGCCCGAGGGCTCATCGGGGTGCGAAACTTCTGGAGGGCTGGGTAGGGAAGGCTGTGACCCCCAAACAGCCTGGCCCCCGCCCCCTCCTCCCACTTCCCGCCCCTGACTGCCCCCCTCAGAACCTCCCACCCATCCAAACCCCGCCCCGCTCCTTGTCCCCTGACCGCCCCCTCCTGGGACCCCCCACCCCTAATCACCCCCGGGACCTCACCCCCTATCCAACTCCCCCTGTCACCTGATTGCCCCAACCCCACCCACACCCCCGCCCACTGACAGGGCCCCTGGGACCCCACCCCCTATCCAATCTCCCCTGTTCCCCATCCCCTGCCCCTGCCGCCCCGAACCTCTGCCCTATCCAACTGCCCCCTGCTACCTGTCCCCTGACTGCCCCCCAGGACCCCCTGCCCCATATCCAACCCCCCTGCCCCGACCCTCTTACCAGGCCACTCAGAGCAGCATGTCTGCAGACGCGCCGCCCCACATGAGCGCACAGCCCTGCCAGCCAGAGCACTGCCCATGCGGCAGCATAGCTGCGGGGGAGGGAGGACAGTGGGGGAGGGGCCGGGGGCTAGCCTCCCGGGCCAGGAGCTCAGGGGCCGGGCAGGACGGTCCTGCGGGCCGTAGTTTGCCCACCTCTGCCCTACAGAAAACCCCAACTGAGGCAGCAGGCTCCCCTCTTCTCCCAGGGCAGGCAGCCACGGTACCCGTTGTAAAAACTATTGTGATATCCTCTGTCACCCACCCTTCCCCACTGCAGACTTGATGGGAGTGTTTGGCTCCAGTGCAGGTCCCATCAGGAGCCAGTCTTTGGGGGCTGCCTTGCCCGTTCCGTTGAGCGTGGGACGATCTCACCTCAGACAACGGATGCTGAACGTAGTCTCTGGAAGACAAAAGGGGGCTTTTGTTTCATGCATGACCAGAGGAGACTGAACTGCTTCAGGACAGCAACACTTCCCTCCATGGTTCCACCTCTGCAGCCCAGGGCTGGTGCATGGCTCCTGGCTTCAAGACACGGCCACCCAGGAAGACCCAGACGTTCGTGGGGGATCAAAGCGTTACCATTCAGGCTCCCTGCGGCCCTGAGAGTCTCCAGGAAATGCCTCACGCTGGTTGCGGCTCCCCTGAGAAGTCAGGGCACTTACGGACTTGCTGCTCAGAGGCAAGTTGCAGCAGGCGGAAGTAGTAGGCTTGGAACATGCTCTGTCCCTGTCCCCCCCACTGGTGAACTATTACTAATAACTGTTAGGGGCTTCCCCTCCGTGCCCCCGCCCCTTGTCCCGCAGACAGAAGACAGAAGACCAGGAGTCCGAAGTGCAGGCAATCCCATGTTAATTGGGGTTGATCAAGCAAGCATATCCAGAGCTCTGCACACTGGGAGAGCCTTTTTCCCTTCCCTCCTTCTTCTTAGCAGGCCCAAATTGACCTGTAGTGCCCGGCCCTAGCCCCACCCCTTACAACCTGTGATCATATTCTGTCTTGGGGGGCCTTGAGTCTGGGGGCTTCAGTACCACCTCTTGGGAAGGGTAGGGAGTGAAGTTGTGTTTCGGGCAGGGTCACTGTTTCTTTGGTTTTTAGTGTTTCTTATGCCCCCCGCATGCACACAATTCCCCTTGCCCCTCCTGACCAGTTGCTTAACCTTGGCTTGGGAGAGGAGTCGGGCAGCCTTCAAGTGTATGCTCCTACATTAAACTCCCACCATACCCAGCAACACTTTACCTCTCTTCCTTGTCTTTTCACATTGTGCAATAAACCCCATCGATAGCGGGCAGATGCAACACACAGCGTCTTTGTTCACACATGTTAGTTAGAATATCAAAGATCAAACCCCAAATTCTCTCTCAGGCTAACAAAGAGGCCTTGATCCTAACAGTAATGTCTCACCCTCCTGGGCACAGCATTCACAGGAGCCTTGTCGACGCCAGCCAGAAAAGTCATGCATGACCAAGGGTGGGCTCCAGCACGGCAGGGACTCACTCTTCATGGCTGGGGCCAGGACAGCCATGGCTGGCAGCGCTAGCTCGCATGTTAGCATGCTCAGGAAGTCTCGTGCCAGACGCCAGCTGCGGTCCCTCTGAGTCTGGATCAGGTCAGTCTCGTCTCCACTGAGCCTTCAGATAGCAGGGACGTGTCTGCCCCAGCATGTCGCGGCAGAGCTGCCGGTGCTTGGGCCCCACACACACTTGGAAAGGGTTGCCCTTTCCATCCCCTCACCGATGAAGACACTGATCACGAATGTCTCAGGCTGGGGCCTCACTTGGGTCACTTACAGATTCACGGGACTTGGTCCCCGGCTGGCATGGAGGGAATGTCTTGGAGCTCAGGCCGGTGTGACATTCCTCCCTGTCCACTGGAATTCAGCCCTGCAGAGCCTCCTGCATGACACACCCAGCATCGAAAAGGGGAGGCCTGCTCCTCACACGTCCGGAGGCCGTCAGGGTCTGGACTCGACGCCATCCAAACAAGGTGACGCCGCTGGCCCTACCATCCCCCATGGCAGCCAGCAAGAACCCAGAGGGTTTCGTGAGCAGTCTGTGAGCAGCCCCTTCGCCACCATGGACGATGCTGACGCTCAGAACTTTGGCTCCCAAGAAGGACTGAGCCCAGGATTGTCCCCAGAGCTCGTCCTCCTGCAGTGGAACAGCCTGCTGCACCCCATTCCACCTGCTCCCCGATTCCCATGGTGATCTCCCACAGTCCGTCTCATTGCCCTGTCGGGCAAGACAGCTGTGGCTCACAGCCCTGTGACAAATGTCTGTCAAGCCGCCGATCCAGCTCCTGGACCTGATCTCGCAGCACTGTGGCCAGCTGCTGCATCCAGACCTGTGGTCGCTGCACCTGATATTGGCTGTGGGCTGACTCAGTGCTGCAGGTAGGCACTGTTCCCTCTGGGCCTAGGAAATCCTGATCGAATGCAGGAAAATATCTGCCAGACCGATGGACTCATCTAGGTGGAAGGTGGTCTCAATGTGGCAGCCCAGCCCAATTTGTTCTGAGCCCAAGTTTCAGTACCAAAGATCCTGGACTCCCTGTTACACTGGAAGCAGGCTGGCCTTCACTTCGCTCTGTTAACGCGCCCCTCGCAGCATTTCAGCTTGCCCATCTGTGCGGTTGTGCCTGGTCTTTTCACACACCCCTCTCCCCAGTATCGAGATTTCCAAGGGACTCCTGCGTTGATCAGAGAACCTGCCTCTGTCTGGGACCTCCATTCAGTCCTCCTGAGAGTCGTGGTACCTCCGTTCGAGCCGCTCTCAGGACGTTCCCTGCACCACCTCACTCTGAAGTTGGTCTTGCTAGTGGCTGTGACTTCAGGGACATATTGTTGAGCCTCCCTGTGGGACAAGGTGTGCTGAGCCCTTAGCTGATGTTCACAGCTGAGTTGGTCTCAGATTTCCATCTGAATGAGCCAGTCCACTGCCAGACTTCCTCCCCCTGCTGCACTCGGTGCCAGGAGAAAAGAAACCACACGCGTGATGCTTTGCTTTGTTGTATTGACCAAACCATTCCGACTCCCCCATCCATTTATTGCCAGAGCACTGGACCAAGCCATCTCTTCACGGAGAATATCGAAGTGGATCACAGGCTGTCCCTGGCTGCGTTACCAGCTGGCTGGCGCGCCTCCCCACCGAACACGCTGGCGCTCTCCTTCAGAGCCCAGGCAGCTCTTCCGTCTGCTTCAGACATGCGCCAGGATCAGGGACCTGCATGTAACCCGCGGACCTTGCCAAACCCTATGCCCGGTCTGAGCCAGGTCCTCTAGTCCTGGCCAGCTGGAGCCCTTCATTCCCCCGCCGTGAGGGGCACTGCTTGACAGTCACCAGCAGCGGGCTCCATGCTGGCCTGTACTCGGAGAGACTGGTTACTTACTGGGCCGGAGCTGGGGTGCTTCGCGATGATGCAGTCCGTGTGGATCCCATGACCCACCCTCTGTCCCTGCTTTCAGAGCCCTTAGCTACCAGGGGCTTCGAGCTGCGAGGGACCGTCACAGCCGCCCTGCCCCCCTCCCGTGGCACGGGAGCAGGAAGGGGGCTGGGGTGCATGTGTAGCCCTGAGGCACATGGCTATTAAAACGTTACATCCCATGTGCACGAGGCGCCTGGCCACGTCCAGAGGGACCGGCACTGCCTACACCCAGCATCTCGCAGAACCACCGCCCCAGCAGGGGTGTAACAGCTCGCGAGGTGCTCTCTGCCTCATCGCTACAGGGGATGAGACTCCCATTACCGGTGGATTTCCTGCTGCTGGCTGATCACTGATGAATAAAGAGACGGGGGACTCAAGTTCAAGAGTATCCTGCCTCTGTCTCCCTCTGCCTATATCCACCCCTCAACCTGGCGTGTCCCCCCTCCTGCCTTGGCTCCCGCCTCCTCCGCACCCTGTCCCCCATTTCACACAGCTCTGCATTTGAGTCAACAACTTCCTCTTTCTCCTGCTGCCCGGAGCCGGGCTGGGGACTCGGCAGGGAACATTCCCCCCTGCAGCCAGGTCTGGCCCCAGTGCAGAGCTACGAGCAGTGTGCTGCAGGGAAACGGGCAGGGGACTCGGCAGGGAACATTCCCCCCTGCAGTCAGGTCTGGCCCCGATGCAGAGCTACGGGCGCTGTGCTGCAGGGAGCCGGGCAGGGGACTAGGCAGGGAACATTCCCCCCTGCCGTCAGGTCTGGCCCCGATGCAGAGCTACGAGCAGTGTGCTGCAGGGATACGGGCAGGGGACTCGGCAGGGAACATTCCCCCCTGCAGTCAGGTCTGGCCCCGATGCAGAGCTACGAGCAGTGTGCTGCAGGGAAACGGGCAGGGGACTCGGCAGGGAACATTCCCCCCTGCAGTCAGGTCTGGCCCCAGTGCAGAGCTACAGGCGCTGTGCTGCAGGGAAACGGGCAGGGGACTCGGCATGGAACGTTCCCCCCTGCAGCCAGGTCTGGCCCCGATGCAGAGCTACGGGCGCTGTGCTGCAGGGAAACGGGCAGAGGACTCGGCAGGGAACGTTCCCCCCTGCCGTCAGTGCTGGCCCCGATGCAGAGCTACGGGCGCTGTGCTGCAGGGAAACGGGCAGGGGACTCGGCAGGGAACATTCCCCCCTGCAGTCAGGTCTGGCCCCGATGCAGAGCTACGGGCGCTGTGCTGCAGGGAAACGGGCAGGGGACTCGGCAGGGAACATTCCCCCCTGCCGTCAGGTCTGGCCCCGATGCAGAGCTACGGGCGCTGTGCTGCAGGGAAACGGGCAGGGGACTCGGCAGGGAATGTTCCCCCCTGCAGTCAGCGCTGGCCCCGATGCAGAGCTATGGGAGCTGTGCTGCAGGGAAACGGGCAGGGGACTCGGCAGGGAACATTCCCCCCTGCCATCAGGTCTGGCCCCAGTGCAGAGCTACGGGCGCTGTGCTGCAGGGAAACGGGCAGTGGACTCGGCAGGGAACATTCCCCCCTGCAGCCAGGTCTGGCCCCAGTGCACAGCTATGGGCGCTGTGCTGCAGGGAGCCAGGCAGGGGACTCGGCAGGGAACATTCCCCCCTGCAGTCAGCGCTGGCCCCGATGCAGAGCTATGGGCGCTGTGCTGCAGGGAAACGGGCAGTGGACTCGGCAGGGAACGTTCCCCCCTGCAGTCAGGTCTGGCCCCAGTGCAGAGCTACGGGCGCTGTGCTGCAGGGAAACGGGCAGTGGACTCGGCAGGGAACGTTCCCCCCTGCAGTCAGCGCTGGCCCCAGTGCAGAGCTACGGGCGCTGTGCTGCAGGGAGCCGGGCAGGGGACTCGGCAGGGAACATTCCCCCCTGCAGTCAGGTCTGGCCCCAGTGCAGAGCTACGGGTGCTGTGCTGCAGGGAAACGGGCAGTGGACTCGGCAGGGAACGTTCCCCCCTGCCGTCAGGTCTGGCCCCAGTGCAGAGCTATGGGCGCTGTGCTGCAGGGAGCCAGGCAGGGGACTCGGCAGGGAACGTTCCCCCCTGCAGTCAGGTCTGGCCCCAGTGCAGAGCTACGGGCGCTGTGCTGCAGGGAAACGGGCAGGGGACTCGGCATGGAACGTTCCCCCCTGCAGTCAGCGCTGGCCCCGATGCAGAGCTACGGGCGCTGTGCTGCAGGGAGCCGGGCAGGGGACTCGGCAGGGAACATTCCCCCCTGCCGTCAGGTCTGGCCCCGATGCAGAGCTACGGGTGCTGTGCTGCAGGGAGCCGGGCAGGGGACTCGGCAGGGAACATTCCCCCCTGCCGTCAGGTCTGGCCCCGATGCAGAGCTACGGGTGCTGTGCTGCAGGGAGCCGGGCAGGGGACTCGGCAGGGAACATTCCCCCCTGCCGTCAGCGCTGGCCCCAATGCAGAGCTACGAGCACTGTGCTGCAGGGAGCCGGGCTGGGGACTCGGCAGGGAACGTTCCCCCCTGCAGTCAGCGCTGGCCCCGATGCAGAGCTATGAGCAGTGTGCTGCAGGGAAACGGGCAGGGGACTCGGCAGGGAACGTTCCCCCCTGCAGTCAGCGCTGGCCCCAATGCAGAGCTACGGGCGCTGTGCTGCAGGGAGCCGGGCAGGGGACTCGGCAGGGAACATTTCCCCCTGCCGTCAGGTCTGGCCCCGATGCAGAGCTACGGGCGCTGTGCTGCAGGGAAACGGGCAGGGGACTCGGCAGGGAACATTCCCCCCTGCCATCAGGTCTGGCCCCGATGCAGAGCTATGGGCGCTGTGCTGCAGGGAGCCGGGCAGGGGACTCGGCAGGGAACATTTCCCCCTGCAGTCAGGTTTGGCCCCGATGCAGAGCTACGGGTGCTGTGCTGCAGGGAGCCGGGCAGGGGACTCGGCAGGGAACATTCCCCCCTGCCGTCAGCGCTGGCCCCAATGCAGAGCTACGAGCACTGTGCTGCAGGGAGCCAGGCTGGGGACTCGGCAGGGAACGTTCCCCCCTGCAGTCAGCGCTGGCCCCGATGCAGAGCTATGAGCAGTGTGCTGCAGGGAGCCGGGCAGGGGACTCGGCAGGGAACGTTCCCCCCTGCAGTCAGCGCTGGCCCCAGTGCGGTTGTAGAGGGCTCTGTCCCACTGAGATGGCAAAGGCCTGACCGACCATATTAAAGATCCTTGCCACTTGCTGTCTGTCAGAGTTGGAGTGTTATCTCCTGTGGCCTGGCCAAATTCAAGCCCAGGTAATTTATGTTGAGCTGAGCTAACCCCCTGCAGTTGTTTCATAGAGGATCCTCCTTCACCTGCTGTTCTCATCTATTTTGCAGCATTTCTGTGTGGCTGTTACTGGTGCCCAGTTCCGTCCCAGAGTGGACTGCACTTCCATAGGGGTGGGGTGGTGGGAGAGTGCTTTGGAGCCTCATAGCTGGCAGGTGCTACAGGAATGGCAGCGGCTCTGAGCCAGCCTATTCCCTGCCGGAGAGAGGGAGTAACCCCCCTGGGTTTCCTCTCCAGCCCTGTGGGGTGATGGGTCCTTTGGACTCAGGGTAAGGCCTGTGCCATGCAGTGCATCCTGGCTCCTGCTCATGAGGATGGGATGGGGGAATGGGAGCTGCCCTGGCTGAATTGTACAGCACAGACCCGTTCCCTTCCCTTCCTCCTCCAGTGCGGAGGGGCTCTCCCAAACCACGTGCTGGGGACCTGCGGCTGCTAGGCCCAGTCAGGGCGCCCTGGGTAGGTGGGATGGGAGTGCTCCCTCCTGGTAGGAATGTGGAGCATGGCCAGCTGTGGGATGAGCCGGAGGGAAAGATGTCAGGGCTCTCAGGCCCCAGTGTGACTGTCACTGCCTCTCCCCAGGCGAAGGGGAAACTGCAGGGCAGCATCGAAGGATACGTGAGGGAGAAGATCCATCTGGCAGCCGAAGCTATCTCCAAATATGCCTTCGAGAAGATCAGTGACCGTGATGTCATCCTGGTGTATGGATGGTATGGAGGAGGGGGTTTCCCTATGCAGATGATCTGGCCCAGGGTGGAGGAGCCTTCCTTATGTTCACTGTGGGCAAACTGGACAGTCCCAACCAAAAATACAGATACTTCCAAAGGCTAATGCCCATGAGCAAAGTTGACTGGAAGGAAAATGTATACAGAAAAATGTGAATGGAAATCAGGTGTTCTTTAAGATAAATTATTTAGATAACTAAAAATCCATGATTCCACAATCGCAGAAGAGAACAACTGTGCCTAAAAGCCCATCCTGAATCAGTGGGGAAGTGAAGGTTGCAGTAAGAAATAAAAAAGCAACATATAACAAATGGGAAATAAATAGTAATTGATATAAACTAGAAGCTAAGAAGTGTAGAAAATTGATAAGGGAGGCTAAAGACCTCAGGGAAAAATCAATGGCTGTCAGGGGTAAGGATAATAAGGAGTTCAAATATATCAGGAACAGAAGAAATCCAAGCAATGGTGCAGGCCCATTACTAGATGGAGATTTTGGTAATATTGTTAATGATGTGGAAAAGGCAGAACTGTTCAATAAATATTTCTGTTCAGTATTTGGAATGAAGCAGAATGAGCTTTAAAGAGTTTGATCTGTTTAGTTCAGTAAGAAAAGTGAGAGGTGACTTCGTTACAGTGTCATTACAGCACCTTCACCGGGGGGAGAACAGTGAGGGCTCTTCAATCTAGTGCAGAAAGGCAGAACAAGAACCCATGGCTGGAAGCTGGAGCCCAACAAATCCAAACTAGAAAGAAGGCACAAAATTCTCACCAGGAGGGTTATGAATTCTTGGGACAAACTGCCAAGGGCAGGGGTGGAGTCTCCCTCTGTCGATGGCTTCAGATCCAGACTGGCTGCCATTCTGAGTGTGCGTTAGCCTAACGCACGTTATTGGGCTCAGTGTCAGGGTAACTGGATGAATTTCTCTGACCTGTGATATGCCAATTAGTCTAGATGGTCCCTTCCTGCCTTAAGCTCCATGAATTCACTTGTGGTGTCCTGTCAGCTCCTCCTTAGTGAACCGCACACTGTGTGATGCCTATGCCAACGGTTGTGCCTTCCGGGTGATTGTGGTGGACAGCCGGCCGCGGCTGGAGGGCCGAGACACACTACGCAGGCTGGTGCGCAAGGGCATCCGCTGCACCTACGTCATGATCACCGCCATCTCCTACGTGCTGCCCGAGGTGAGCAGGCAGCTGTGCTGAGGGGAAGGGCATTGCTAGGGTGATGGAGGCAGGGCCTGCTACAGCCGTAGATTGGTGCTAGTTGACGTGCTCCCCCCGCAGGTCTCCAAGGTGCTGCTGGGGGCTCACGCACTGCTGGCCAACGGCTCCGTCATGTCCCGGGTGGGGACGTCCCAGATCGCGCTGGTGTCCAAGGCCTACAACGTGCCTGTGCTGGTGTGCTGCGAGACCTACAAGTTCTGTGAGCGGGTGCAGACGGACTCCTTTGTCTCCAACGAGCTGGGTACGTGTCCTGCGTCCTCCCGTGCCGTGGGTTCCGCTCCCCTCAGAGCAGCTGCTGGCCACCGTGCAGCCAGGCTGACCAGTGTATGGCACGTCCCAGCACTGCATCCTCCTCTGGCCAGTCGGGGAAGTCATGGGGGGCAGGGAGGGGCTGTGTGGTGCCAGCCAGCTCCTTTGGCTGGGGGGCTGTCCGAGTGCTAGCCGGTTCCTCCGGCCAGTCAGGGAAGTCATGGGGAGCTATCCCCGTGCCAAGCAGCTCCTCCCAGGGAGGGGGTGCAGGTGCACCCTAGTGCTTGACCCTGTAGCATGTCTCTATAGACGACCCCGATGACCTGATCATGCCTGGGAAGGGAGGAGCCCAGCTGCGTAACTGGAAGGAGAACTCATCCCTGCGCCTTCTCAATCTGGTCTATGACGTGACCCCCCCGGAGCTGGTGGACCTGGTGATCACGGACTTGGGCATGATCCCGTGCACCTCGGTGCCCGTCGTGCTGCGTGTCAAGAACGTGGAGCAGTAGTGGGGGAATGGGGGCTGCACGGACCCTCAATAAACCCTGCTGATCTCACGGCTGCCTGCTGGGACTGCGTGATTGGGGGACAGGACCAGAGCTGCACTGCATGGGCCCCCCACCTGTCCTCAGGGGAACCGGCCCCGCCCCACGGGTTCCTCTCAGAGTACTCGGCCCCGCCCCGGCCTGCCCCTAGGGGAACCGGCCCCGCCCCACGGGTTCCTCTCAGAGTACTCGGCCCCGCCCCGGCCTGCCCCTAGGGGAACCGGCCCCGCCCCATGGGTTCCTCTCAGAGTACCCGGCCCCGCCCCGGCCTGCCCCTAGGGGAACTGGCCCCGCCCCATGGGTTCCTCTCAGAGTACCCGGCCCCGCCCCGGCCTGCCCCTAGGGGAACCGGCCCCGCCCCATGGGTTCCTCTCAGGGTACCCAGCCTCCCACCCAGCCTGCCCCCAGGGGAACCAGCCCTGCCCCATGGGTTCCTCTCAGGGTACCCAGCCCCAACCGGGCCTGGCCCCAGGGGAACTGCCCCCCTGGCCTGCCCCCAGGGGAATGGCCCCGCCCCCACAGGTTCCTCTCAGAGTACCCAGCCCCCGCCTCTGCCAGCCCCCAGGGGAACGGCCCCGCCCCACGGGTTCCTCTCAGGGTACCCAGCCCCCGCCTCTGCCTGCCCCCAGGGGAATGGCCCCACCCCGCGGGTTCCTCTCAGGGTACCCAGCCCCCCCCTCCCAGCCTGCCCCCAGGGGAACCAGCCCTGCCCCCACGGGTGCCTCTCAGAGTACCTGGCCCCCCGGGGAACCAGCCCCGCCCCCCGGGTTCCTCTCAGGGTACCCAGCCCCCCCCACCCAGCCTGCCCCCAGGGGAACCAGCCCTGCCCCATGGGTTCCTCTCAGGGTACCCAGCCCCAACCGGGCCTGGCCCCAGGGGAACTGCCCCCCTGGCCTGCCCCCAGGGGAATGGCCCCGCCCCCACAGGTTCCTCTCAGAGTACCCAGCCCCCGCCTCTGCCAGCCCCCAGGGGAACGGCCCCGCCCCCACGGGTGCCTCTCAGGTACCCAGCCCCCCCCCCCCAGCCTGCCCCCAGGGGAACCAGCCCCGCCCCCACGGGTGCCTCTCAGAGGACCCGGCCCCGCCCCCGGGGAGCCGGCCCCGCCCCCCACGGGCTCTGTCCCAGGACCCGGCTGCAGGCGGTGCCCGGGGCTGGCGAGGGGCGGGGCCGCGCATGCAGATCTGGGCGCGGGGGCGGGGCATTGTGAGAGCCGGGCAACATCCGTTCCCCGGGGACGCAGCCGGAAGTGACGCCAGGGAGCGCCGCGCGTCGATTGCTGCGCGCCTGCGGAGCGGCCATCTTGGAGCCCCCGGTTCCGCGCGGGCCGCCGGGAGCCGAGGTGAGGGCGGCGGGGCGGGGCGGCCCCGCGTGACCCCCGGAGCCCGCCCCGGAGCCATGCGGGCGGCGCCGGCCTGAGGCCCGCGGGCGCTGATGGCGGCTCGTGCCGGGGCCATGGGGGCGGCCGCGGGCCCCCGCGGGTCCCTGCGCTCGGAGCCGCCCTGCGCCGCGGAGGCCGCCGCGGGACCGTCCGCCCCGGGCGCGCTGCGGGAGGAGCCGGGCCGCCGCCGCCGCACGAGAGGACGCGGGTCTCCAGGGAGCGAGCGGCCGGAGCCGAGCTCCCCGCAGGCCGCCGCCCGTACGTACCCGCCGCCGCCGCCGCCTCCCCGGCCCGGCCTCTGCGCGGGGAGCCCCGCGCCGGCCGCCTGGGGTCCCCCCCGCGCCGCCGGCCCCGGCCCCGCGCCGCCCCGCCGGCCGCCTGGGGTCCCCCCCGCGCCGCCCCGCCGGCCGCGGCCCCGCCGGGCCTACTCCCCGGCCGGCCCGACGCGGCCCCCATTGCATCGCTCGCGGACTGGGGCAGGGAGGGGAAGGGCCTTGTCAGTTTATGAGTCGGTGGCAGTGGAGAGGATAAACCTCCGGCTTCCTAGTCCAAGGCCTGTGCTTGCGCCCTAAGGGCGCCTTTCCTCTCCCCCAGCCCCCCGTGCTCCTTCAATGGCTGCTCTAAAGCCCTGCCGGGTGAAGCAGCTGCCCGGCTCCCCGCAGGTGGCTGCATTTCAGTGGCGGTTTCTGGGATAGCCAGGGTGCCAGCTCTCATTAGGTTGTCTGAGCCTTTCTGTTGCCAGCCCCCCGTTTGGGGTTGCCGTAGCATAACTCTCTGAAACGTCCATCTGTGGGCCTGTGAGGTCTTGGCTCAGGACCTTTTGGAGACTTTGAATCAACCCTGTTCAGATTGGGAGGCCATGTGAATGACTTTCCCATGTGAGAATCTGCCTGCTGCTGAAGTCTGGAGAGCTCTGGGACTGATCAGTGGAAATCACCCTCTGCGTGCAGTTGGGGAGCTTCCTGAGTGCTGGCAAGCTGCATTGAGCTCCAGCTCAGCTCATGGAATCTCCTGATTTAGGCCCTGTTGGGGGAAAACTGAGACCCATCTTGGTCCTCCATTTCTCCTTACCTGAGAACTTCACCCTCAATAATCTCCTGTGCTTCCCAGTTTAAATGAGGTCTCACACCCCCCCCCCCCCCCCCGGAGGGTGTTGGGTGAGCTTTGCCCCGTGGAAAGCTTATAGGGTCAGGAACGGAACCCAGCTCTCCGGGATCTCAGAGCACTAGACCACAGAACCTGATAGGTGGACTTGGCTCTGCCTGCCCATGCGGCTGCTTCGGGTTCCTCGCTAGTTGAGTACCTTACAGTTGGCAGCTGCAGAAGGGTCAGGCAGGTGCTAAGCATTGGCACTGGAGAGTGAGGGCACGGGGCACGGGCAGCAGCTGGGCCAGAAGGGACTGTGGATGGAGTGATGTGGCTTCTAGTCTTGGCTCTTACGCTATCACTCTTGAGTTCTGCAGTCCTGTTGACCTCACCTGTCGCTCACCTCGTGTGCTCTGCTGGTGCCCTCTTCTCTTTCAAATAACCCAGGGTTCCTTCGTCCTGCAAGGTCCTGTCAAACATGAAACAATCCAAGCCAGCTCGTTGTCTGGCGCCCGGCCTTGGAGGGAGCCCCTCTCCCCAGAGGGGTCCTTTTGGCTGAGGAGTGCCCCTGGGAAGGGGCAGAGTGGGTGCGCCCTGCTTGCTGCTGGAACCTGGGGCCCTCGTGTCTGCCAAGCTGGGGAGTGGTGCCCTGTCACCCCCACACTGGTGGCTTGTGGGCCATAAGGCAGCTTTGAGTGGGGAGAGGTGAATGGTGAGTTGAGCTGCTCATCACTGACATCTGGCCCTCTTCTCTTTGGCCAGGTGAGCTTCCAGCACTGGTGGGCTGGGAGGTCTCAGCCCACCCCGAAGGGGAGGTGGCAGCTGCCATGCCCAGGAGGAAGCCTGTCCGAAGCCGAAAATCCAAAAGGAAACGTCCTGCCCGCAAGTGTCCAGCCTGGGCAGAGGCTGAGGGGGGTGGGGAGGCCGCTGGGACCTCGGAGAATGGGCCCACCTCGCCCATGAAAGTGCCAAAGAAACGAGGCCGTAAGTCCAAAGCAGAGCTGCTCCTGCTGAAGCTGTCGCGGGGTCTGGACTGCCAAACGCCAGAGCCCATCTGTGTGCAGAAGGTACTGGGGAGCAACGAGGCACCTGATGGCTTGGAGGCCACGCCCAGTGAGCGCCCCAAGAGGCGGGCAGCTAAAGTGTAAGAGCGGGTGTGGGGGGAGGAGGGCTCCTAGCACAGAAGTGCAATGGGGTGGGGGGAGGAGGGCAAGGGTGCTAATGCCAGTGTAAGAGTGCCCTTGGGGGCAGAGCTGGCATCATTTCTTTGTCCTGGGTTTATACAGCTCCTAGTGCAATTGGGCTCTGGGCCGTGGCTGGGCTCCTAGGTCCTACGGTACTACAAAGAATCAATAGGAGGAAGTGAGGCTGCGCATGTGAGCATGGTGCTCTTGAGGCCGGTTCTGTTCCTTGCGGGGGCATCGCTGCCATTGTGGATGCAGCAGGGAGAGCCTAGTGGGTGCCGTTGTCGACTATATGCTGTTAACTCCACTTGGGACTTTTGTCCTGGCTGGGTCCCCCCGAGGCCCTTCCAGGGGAGCTAGCATCCCATGCAGCATTCGGGCACCTGGCGGGCCTGCAGGCATTGTAAGCCTCTAGAGCTGGGGAAGAGGATTAGATCTGCCAGCATGCTGCTCATTGGCCTGACGTGGCCAGCTCTGGTCTCTGCCCAACAGTGACTCTTGGGAATTTTGAGCTGGAGGACGCAGATTCCCTATAGTCTGCCATGCCTGGGCCAGGTTGGCATGTGTCTGCCTGGAAACAGAAGGCTTGGTTTGAGCCTAGCTTGCTGGGATCCAGTGGGGATCCTGCAGTCTGTGGATTTCTCTCTCTGGTGTGAGACCTGAAGGAGCTGCAGCCCAGGGTGCCTTGTGTGGGGCAGAGAGGGGATAGCTGCTGTTTTGCAGTCTGTGTTGCAGGAGTGGCTCCTTGTGGAGCTCCATGCTGCCCTTTCTGAAGGTGTCTGTGCCCCCCAGCCTGCTCAGCTGCTCTGTGGTGACTGAGGTTCATCTCCACCTCACCCTAGAACTTCCCTGTCTGCGCTCTTGGGAAGGCGCCTGGGAAAGTCACAAGAACAGCCATAAAACTGCTGTGGAGGTGGTTTGGGCTGCCCAGTGAAGCAGTCTGAGCTGGGGAGGGCCCTGCCCCTTGTGTGCCTACAGCAGCAAGGGGCCAGCTTTGACTGTGCTCTGGGGGGCTGGTTTTCAATGCAATAGACTGTCTGACGGGATCTGTAGGGCAGCTGCTTGCCATGCTGTGTGCTGGGCTGTGGTTAGCGGACCGACCGGGGAATCCATTCCCATGAGCTGCAGTTACTCACTGCCTTCACCCCCCAAACACACACGTGTGTTCCCTGCAGAGCATAGAGTCACACTGGACATGGGTTGGTATTGGCTGTGTGTGGGTCTGACTTCACTGTCCTGTCCTCAGAGGGGCCCCTGGGAGGGCAGTGCTGCTGGCTGAACAGGAAATGGCCATGGGATGCTGACAGTCCGGGCTGGGGGTGGGAGAGCTTGAGGGGCTGGACACCTGCCGGTTCAGCAACTCTCATCTGAAAATTCCTGACAAAACAGTCGTTAGCCCAGAGATAAGGTTGCGTGGCAACATCTGGTGCCCTTCTACATCATCGAGTTTGGTAAAACTCAAACCCAGGAAATAGAATTACAGTGCATGCCTCCATAACCTTTATTCTGCCCCCCCACCCCAGAGCAGGCATTAGCCACGGGGAGCTCCTGTGTTAGGTATAGCTGTATTGAATGATGGATACGTTATTTGGAGCAGTTTGGCAGAGCTGAGTGTGTAATATGAGGCGATCTGGGGGGCTGTGGCCCTCTGGGGTGTTTGTGAGCCCCTCTCCATGATCCCTGTGTGTGTGATTGAAGGAAAGAGGTACTTGTGTGCCTTAGGAGATTCAGCAGCCCTCATGTCAGTATTGCATTGTGTAGGCTTTGTCGGGAGCAGGACACGGGTTTTCTTGCAATGGGGATTGCCAGCAGTTTGTGTGAGGTGAGTGTGGCTGTGGGTTTAATGAAGGGTGAGTGAAAGCAGAGTGCTGGATGGCACCATGTGCGTAGGAGTGAAGGCTCTGTGAAATTTAGCAGGGTGGTGGTCTTTCCATGGAGCAAGCCATGTTTGAATGATCTCCTGTTCAATACAATGCAAAGGGAGACTGTGAGTAAGCATGCAATGAGTCTGTTGGGGCATTGCTCAAAGAGGGCAGAGCTAAGGCTGCATGGGTGCGTACCCTAACTCAGCATTTCCTGGCTTTCAGAAGCTGGAGTTTTGGTGAACTCAACATTCTAGAAAGGCGCAAGATGCCACCAGGCAACCGCGCCTCTGCATTGTTGACATTTTAGTCAGTGAACTTCCTAGTTTCTTCGAATGTGGTGTTGGTAGTTCCGGTCACTTAGGCAGATGTAGGAGTGCAGCTCAGACACTACTGTGGTCAGGTAATGATAACACCTAGCCCTGACATAGCACTTTGCATCAGTACATCTCAAATTTGGTCCAGTGGCAGAGCTGGGAATAGAGCCCAGGGCTCCTGTGTCCCCATCAGCAGCCGTGTGGGTTAGTGATGTGATGCCAGACGGTATGTCTACACTGCAATGTAAGCCCAGGGTTAGTGGGACTCGAGTCAGCTAATCTGAGCTAGGGAACCCTGGGCTTGAGCATCTACATTGTATTTTAACCCTACATTAAGACTTTTCTAATCTGTGCTTGATCCTAGGGCTCCAGTGTCCACACTGCAGTGCGCAGACCCTAGTCAAGGTGACCCTATCCCCGACTCCCTAGCATCCTCATCCCCCTGAAATGTGGCCGCTCTAGCACTAGGACCGTGTGGGGAAAACTTTATATCCCACCCTGCACGTTACAGGAAGGTTGAAGCTGCTCACTTTGCAAAAGGTTTGATCCGTTCGCTCTCCACTGCAGACCCAGGAAGCTCTCTGACAGTGCGCTTCCAGATTGGTGATCAGTAGAGAATGGGTTAATGCTGACCTGAGTTGCTGCTGTTCGCAAAGGGGGGGAAGGGGGGGGCTTCCATTTTCAATATAGTGGATTGCAGATTGTTGGGATAGAGAGGACTAAGGAGGTTGTCCCATGGAATTGTGGGATACTTCTGGCTGAATCCTGGGACCCGGATCAAGCAATTGCAGTGTAGACACAAGGGGAGAGGAGGCTAGGCTAGGCTAGAGCCCAGGCTCAAGCACAGGCTTACAGTGCAATGTAGACATTCCCTAAGTGGCCCACCCCCTGCTCTCTGTTATCGTGGGCTGGGAATAATGGCCATGATTGGAATATTTGCAGTGTTCAGTTCCCACCAGGGCTGCAGAGAGAGATCTCAAACACGGCTGGTCTAGCTACCAAGAGTGTGACAGTTTTATTACGTGATGGTTGCAGGAACTTTAAACCTGTGAAACAAGGCTGGTGCCTGTCTCTCCATTCCCTGCAATGTATAACAAGCACTTTCCAAATATGTGGCCCCACCTACCGCCGACATTGCCAGCTCACCCTCCTCCCCTTCCTGTGCCATTAAGCCATTAGTTAGAAGCCAGTTGTGCATAAAGAAACTGTGAGAAAAGTAGCCACAGTTCTGCTATATCCAAATTCCCAACATAGGAGAACCTGGAAAGCTTGGGACGGTCTGCAGGGTGTGATGTAGCCCATCCATGTGATGGTCTCAGCTTGAATGACAACACCATGGAGATGAAACAGGGGAACAGCCAAAGGAGGGCAGTGGTGCTCCCAGTCTCTGGTGGCCCTGGCTGACTCAGAGCAGCATTGCTGGGCTCTGTTGGCACTCCTGTGGGGGAAGCTTGGCTTTCAGACGCAGTGTAAGTTTTCCCCTAGAGGGGCAAGCCATGTTTCCTGAATGCAGAGCTTGGCTGGGGTGCAGGAAGTTGCTGGTAAGATTTGGTCTCCAGTCCTGGTGCAGCCTAGCCCCTCCGGGCATCAGTGGCAGAAATGCTCCTTCCCAGAGCACCAGGTCCAATGTCTGTAGCCCAGGGAGACGCCCTGAGGGGGCAGGGCAGCTCTCTTACCAGTGATCCTTTTGGTGCCCCCAGGGCCTTGCTTTACCTGCAGGAGCTGGCCGAGGAGCTGACATCGGTCTACCAGCCCCTGGCTCCCAACGAGGGCCCCCAGGAACCAGAGTCTGACAGTTCGAGAAAGAAGCGCCGGAGCAGGAGGAGGAAAGAGGAGGAGGCGGCTGATGACGATGACCTCTCCCAGGATGTGGACTTTGTGCCCTCGAAAGAGGTGTTGCTGGAGGCGGCAGAGGAGGAGGAGGAGAGTGATGTCCTGCTCAGCGAGGTCTCTGAGTCAGAGCCAGAGGCTGTCCGGGGCCACACCCTGAGGATGCAGTCAGCAGGGGTAACAGCATCCTATTCACGTTGCCCCCTTGTCACACCAGCCCTGGGTTAATGTTTGTAGGAGGGGGAGGGGGCTGGCCACTGGGCCTTGATGTGTCATCCGTTCCGTGTCTCTCCCCACCCACCCCCTCCAGTGTGTATGGGGTAGAGTGGGAAAGGGGTCACCCTTGACCCGGGTATATAGAGCATGGCTGTGGGGGAAGGAAGCAGTCCCCCCAGGGGGAGGGGGCTCTGGGACATGGCATGGAGGCAGAGCTGCTGGTTTAAAGTGACTCAAACTCCCTGTTTGAACACAGGGCCTAGGATTGGCAGGGAGCTCCTGGTCCCCTGAGATTGCAGGCAGCTTCTTTGTGAGTTTGTCGAGCTCCATCTTAAAGCCAGAGAGGTGGTTTGCTCCCACAGCTGCTGTTGGGAATCTGTTCCCAACCCTCCCTCCTCTGATGGTCCAATATTTTTTCCTCTCCAGCCTCAGCGTGTTCATTGTCACCTTATTCCTGTGTGGTCTTGTGCCAGATTTGGCCTTTAGCTTCAGCAGCTCTCCCCTGTCTTGGGCATTACCCGTGCTGTATTCCCAGGGAGCAGTCAGATCTCCCTGCCCTTCATTCTGCGTTTTGCTCGGGTAGTCAAAGCTCTGCCAGCCTGCTCCCATAAGACAGGCCCTGCGTTCCGCTCATCAGCCTAGCAGCTCTTTTCTGTGCCTGCTCCCGTCTGAGTTCCTGGAGGAGGAGTGATATGGGTAGGAGTTAGTGGTCATTTAAGTAGTGGTCATTACGTAGGTATGCAATCCAGATGCTGCTGTGGCCAGGTAATAAAGGGGATAACCTAAGTCTTTCATGGTGTTCTTCATTATATTTCAAGGAGGGAAAAATCATTGTCCCCATTGTACAGATAGGGAAACCGAGGCATGGAGATTTGGCCAAAGTCACTCATCAGGTCAGTGGCAGAGCTGGGAATAGAGCCTAAGCTTTGAGTCGCAGTCCACTGCTCTCACCACTAACCCACATGGTTGCTACGTGAATCATAAGTCCTGTCCCCACCATGCACTTTGTTACAGTGGACCCGGCATAATGGTCATGCTTTGAAATGTTTGTAATGTGTAGTTCCCAGCAGGACTGTGAGGAGAAATTCGCCCAGCCGTGGGCTGTCCCCCAAGAATCTGACTGCTTTAATACATGGTGGTTACAGGAACTAAGCATATGAGAGAAGACTGGTGTGTCTCTCTCCATCCCCCCAAGTAACAATCCCCCCACTTCCCAGCTCACCCTCTTCCCCATCCCATCCCTTTAAGCCATTAGTGCATGAGAAGCCAGTGGTGTACAAAAAGCATTAATCAGTCAGCAGCAGCTTTGCTAAATCCAGACTCCTAGCACTGGAGAATCCTGAAAGTGTAGGAGGTTCTGAGTGGTGTGAAGTGGCCCATTCGTCCCAGTGTGATAGGCTCAGCTGAATGGAGACAAGTAAAGCCTAAACCTATAGCTCTGCTGTGCACTGCTCCATTTTTGGAAGTTCTTTGGAACCAACTCCGGGACACAGCCCCAAGATCAGAGCTGCCAGACCTCAACACCCTACCAACCACATGGTGCAGAAGCTGGAGTTCCCCAGATGACCTAATCCTGACTGGCCATCACATTCATCTCAGTGGCTGTTCCCATCCCCACACCTCCTGCTTCAGAAACCTGTGATGTGCAGCAAGTACGCCCAGTCTCAGTTCTCACCCAGTCTTAGCAGTGTGCTCTAGGCTCATGCGCCCACCATGCCTCTTGGGAGCTCCCCAGCCCAGGGACAAGGCACCTCCCTACATGCTGGCTCATGTGGAGCAGGAAGAGGGGCTGCTGTCCTCCAGGAAGCTAAGGGGAGAAGCCCCTCCCCCCAGATCGCAGCACATACATGGGAGATTAGGGAGAGGGCTTCAGGCCCCCTAGATACTGTCTTATGTGAGGGGAGGCAGGGGTGGAGACCCTGTAGAAGGGCACAGGACCCTTGGATCCTGATGCACACACAGGAGGGGAGAATGTGGGGCTGACAGGTGCCCTGCCCCTATTCTTCCCCAGCTCCTTACCTCTTTCCCATGTCCAAGGCCATCCATCCGAAATCTTCACCCCCTCACCTGAGCCCACTCCCTTTCCCAGGATGAGAGTCTGATTTTTTCCAGAGTACTTTGCTTACATCCCTAGAAAGAAAGGTGTAAGCTTCATGCCGTCGTCTTGGCCTCTTCCAGCGTTCTGCCCTCGGATTAGACCTGACCTGGGATGGCTGGGTCAGGATCAGAGGCTGCTGCTTAGCCCTGGAGCTCTGCAGCTACCGAGAGACTGCTGAGGCTGCAAGCCCTCCTGTTCCTCTGTCTACAATTGCTCAGGGTGATCTGTGTCGCTCTGACATCGCAGAAAAGCTAAACAGGCTGGGGACTGCGGCTCCTTGGATCAGTGGTGCCAGGCGCTCCCAGGGGTAACTCTTTGCCAGGGCCAGAGCCCTGCTTTGACTCCCAGCTCCAGCCCCAAAAGGTTGGCAGAATGTGGCAACCCTAAGAAAAGCCCTTGTTGTCCTGGGAGGGCTGAGTCTCAGGAACCCCTTTTTCCAGTGATCCCAGGTGTGGCGCTACCCTGCCGCGCTTGCCGGACGCTTGCCGGAGTCGGCGTTAACCAGAAAGCTGGTCTGTACTGTGACTGTAATGCAGGGGGTGGCCTGCTGTACTAAGGCAGGTTGGCCAGTCAGTCGCAGGCTCTCCAGCACCCACCTTGCATTTCCTGAGCTCAGAAACGGAGCTGTACGTGCCCAGGTCACTTTTCCCCTTTTTATAGATCTAGGTCTGGGGCTGGCTGGCTGCATCTCCCTGCCGTTCAGGGGTTTTGGCTGGCCTGGAGCCGATAGGTTAATTACAGACCCTTGCTTGTTTGCACTGGGCCAGTTCTTCCTGTCTACTGGGCTGGAGGTTCTGAGACTGACACTGACCAGGGTGTTGTCAGACGCCACCGGTGTGGTGCTCTGCTCTATTCAATGTTGAGAACAGTCGGCTGCGTGCGTGTGTGTTCTCCCTGTGTGCTGCCCCAGCTCTGCGCAGATCGCCGACACAGCAGACCCCAAGAGAACCCCCAATGACCACAGACTCCAATAAGGTACGAAGGCACCCGGCCAGGTTTATTGTCAAAAGAAACACAATCTCTAGCTCCCCGGATCAGATGTCTACAGTTCTGTTAGTCCCTATGTGCTCCTTGGCAATGGACACAGCTCAGTCCCTGGCGGGATTCTCCACTGCCCCCTAGGCTGGACAGAGAGACCGCCCCAGGGATGCATCTTATGCACAGGTACAGACAAGTTACACATCACTTCTGACGTATCGAGGTGCAATCTCTCTACGCAGTAAGGTGCCACCTCTCACTTTGTACATGTTGGTTCGAACAAAACCACTCTATCCATCATAGTACCCTTTTGCCCCTGTCTTTGGGATGGGTCGGCCTGTTCCTTGTTACGTGTGTGGAATGTGCAAGTTTCAGAGTGTTCGGATATCGCTAGGGTCCAGGACCTTTTAGGTATGTGTATTTTGCAACATCAGCCCTTTCCTTGCCAGCTTCTATGAGCAGGGCCTGCCTTTGGCTCACAGCTTAACTGTGCTTTGTTAGCAAAGTCTTGACCATTACTTTAGCTCAGGCCTCAGACCAGGCCTCTGATATAAGGGTTTATGTTTCAGGGCCACATCTTAATACACAGGGCTGAGGCTGGGGTGTGGGCACACATCTGCTGGTCCCTGCGCTTCTCCAGCCTGCAGCAGCCTTTGTGCTCCGACCGAGCCAGCGGGCTGAGCAGGGGCTCTCGGCAGACACAGCCCTGGAGAGGGAGGCAGGGTAGGGGCTCCATGGGATGGCTGCATCCCCCCTCTGTTTCTGGGGCTGGGTGGAGGGTGTGTTGGGGGGTTGCGTCTGGGGGCATGGGTGGGTTGGGCAGGGAACTAGCTGGGGCTAAGGGCATGGGTGTCTCGAGAGTTGGCCTGGGCTGGGTCATCTCTTCGGCATGGCTGGGTAACTAGTGTCTTGCTCTAACCCTGCTTTCTCTTATGCTCAGAAGTCCAAGCCCCAGTGCCGAGGGCTTGCTCCCAATGGCTTCCACAACTCCATCATGGCCCCCGTGTGGAAGTGTCCCAGCATCACCCACAGCCTGTGAGTATGGCCATCCTCGCGCAGGTCTAGGGGGGGTGCTGAGAGGTGAGCGCCTGGCCCTGGGGCTGCGACAGGATGGGTGACCCGCTGGGCTGGAGGGGCTGCAAGCAGTCTGTCCCGGGGCCCTTTAGGTGGTCCTATCATGCAGGGCCAGCCTGCCTGCAGTGGCATGGCTAAGGCTCCCTTGCCCCTTAGTCTGGGGTGGCGGGGCTGGGTGCATCAGTCTCACTCAGGGCTGCCCCATGGGTAGAGGCCTGCAGGGTCCTTTGCAGCACAGGTGGCTCGAGAGGGGCAAGGAGCCCTTGGCAGAAGGATCTCTGGGGTGATGAGTTTCAGGGGTGACGGACTGGGGCCAGGCTGGGCTCGAATTCCCCACTGTCTTCATGCCCCAGCCTGCGGCTTCTGCCTCTAGCCTGGGCGTGTAGCAGCAAGGAGAGCAGCTGGGCGGGGGCATGTGGGATTCTGATGCCTTGTGCTCCACAGGAGGGACCAGCACTACTCCCCCTGGGAATTTCCCGACTGGCTCCCTTCCACACGCAAGTGGACGTTTCTCTCCGAGAGGTAGGTGAATGGTTTTCCGCAGGCTGGGGCGAATGTGGGCATGGGGCAGCCCCTGCCTTGGGGCTGGCAAGGGAGCAGTGGGTAAGGGGTGAATGCACAACATAGGGGCAGTTCCCGATACTGACCTTGATGGTTGTCAGGTGTCTGATGATATCAGAGGGCTGGACCAGTTCCCCAGGGAGGGGGTTGCAGAGGGTCGGGCCGGAGCCCCGGGGAGGGAGTTGCTGAGGTATGGGCTGGGGCCCCAAGCCGGGTTTGTTTCCCAAGTCAAGTCCCTGAGAGAGGAGACAGTGGCTGCTCATTCCTCTCCTTCTGCCCCTTCAGCGAATGTGCCCAGTACCTTCCGGGAGAGATGAAGTCTCCGCTCTTCTCCATCCAGCGGGAGGGCATTGAAGAAGACGGTGTCCTGTACCGCATCAACAGGTATGACCAAGCCCCAGGGTCACTGTCCAGAGCTGGGCCTGGCAGCTGGAGGGTTGTGCCTACTCCAGAATGACTTGCTGGGTCTTGGCACCCCCCCAGAGCGGCTTCTGCCCCTGAGATCCAGTGCAGCCACCGCCCAGAGCTGATGGGAATCGAGGCCCCCGGCAGCAGGGCCAGCTGAGCCTGCAGTGTGCTCTGTCCCTCCTTGCAGGCTTCCCTTTGCATTGTACCCTGGGCACTGGGTTCAGGTCCAGGCAGGGCTCCCACCCCCAGAGCACGGCTCGATTATGGCGCAGTGTCAAGCCAGCCTGCAGCTGCCCTGCCTTGCTCTGCATGGTCCCCTGGACAGCAGAGCCCTTAGCTGGCCGTGCCTCCTGCCCTGCCGCCCGCTTTTTACCCACTGCTCCCATTCCCCTCGGCAGGTTCAACTCCCTGCAGCCCCACGAGGAGCGCCTGGATGTGTCCTTCTTTGTGGGTGGCCCAGTGTGGGCCATGGAGTGGTGCCCGTGTCCAGAGGGCTCTGCCGCCCCCCAGTACGTGGCGCTGTACTGTAACAAGGGCATGGACGAAAGGCACAGCCTGGCCGAGCTCCACACAGGCCCTGCACTGCTACAGCTCTGGGCTCTGGGTATCCTGCAGCCGGAGGCAGGGTGAGTCGTGTGTGCAGGAGAGGCTCTGGTGAGCGCAGAGCCTGGAGGGTGGTGCGGGGTGGGGAGTGAGGGCAGAGACTGGTGCAGGGTCGGGGGAAGGGGGAGCGCAGAGCTTGGGAAGTGCTGCAGGGTGGGGGGAAGGAGGAGCGCAGAGCTTGGGGGGGGGGGAAGGGGGAGCGCAGAGCTTGGGGGGGGGGGAGTGAGCTCAGAGCCTGGGGGTGGTGCAGGGTGTGGGGGCGGTACAGAGCCCTGGGAGGCAAGCCCAGAGCCCTGGCGGGGGGAGAGTTGGGGTGGTGAGCCCACAGCCTGCAGGGGTGGGAAGTGCAGAGCCCTGGGGGACAGAGTAAGCGGACAAGCCCAGAGCCCATGTGTGAGGGGGGCGGGCAGCTGAGCCCAGAGCCATGGGAGAGTTGGGGGTGGCGAGCCCACAGTCTGCAGGGGTGGCAAATGCATTGCTCGTGGGAGTGGAGCAGGGCCTCCTCCCCCACATGGGATGTGGGCCTGGGGCCTCACCCCCACGCTCCCCGGGGCACATGGCCATGCCCTGCACAGGCCGTCACTCACTCCAGCACCCTGGAGCTCAGTGGCCCAGTCCTGGGCAGAGGCCAAGGCTGAGTGCTGTGGGAAACCGCGACCCAGGCGCCCAGGAGCTGCTCTGCAGGGAGGGCATGACTTACCTCCTTGGTCCCGGCTGGAGGCTTGGCCCGTGCCCAGGGTGGGGGCTCTGGGTGGCAGAGCCAGCAGCTGTAGAGCACTGCAGGGCTCTCCCTGCCTGCCCCATGTGCCTGGGGGCTGAGCTGGAGCTATGCCCCTGTGCGGGTGGAGGGGGGCTCCTGACACCCACCAGCCAGGCCCCCCCTAACTCGCCTGTCCCTGCAGCTCTGCCACCAAAGCCAGGCTGGCTTATGCCATCACCGCCGACCACGGCTGCATCTGGGACATGAAGTTCTGCCCCAGCGGAGCCTGGGAGCTGCCCACCACCTGCAGGAAGGTAGGGGTGTGGTGGAGCAGGGGGGAGGCTGGGTCTGCCTGCATGAGGGCTCTGGGGATGATCCCAGCAGTGGGCCCCACAGAAACGGATCCCGCTCCCCTCCGAGCAGCCTGTGGAGTGGCTGCCCCCCAGCACAGAGCGATGCCCATGGATTGTACCCGCTCCTGGGCGCAGAATGGAACCATTGCACTGCAGCGCTCCGCATGACCCGGCGGGGGGTGGGGTGCCTTGGGTGAGTCTCCCCAGGAGCCTGAGCCTGGCTCCTCAGCCTGTGCGTCTGTCCCTCCAGCCCCCTCAGATGAGCCGGCTGGGCCTCCTGGCGGCAGCCTTTTCTGACGGCAAAGTGCTCGTGTACAGCCTCCCGCACCCCGAGGGACTGCTCGCTCACAAGAGAGCCCAGGTAAAAGGTAGGAAGAGCCATGCCGCGGGGCGGAGAGGGGTGGGGTGACAGTACTGAAACCCTGGCGGGGCAGCGCATGGGGCTCTGGGAAAACCCTGAGAAATGCAATGCCCAGGGCCCCACCCATGGATCCTGGGCCTGTGTGAGCCTCAGGGCACCCCCAAAGCAGCCAGGCGGCTCCCTGTGTCAGCCCACGCTCAGCTATGTGGCCTGACACAGTAGCTTCCCAGCCCTGGTGAAGCCCAGCGAGGTTCTCACACCTCATTGCACTCTGCTGGCAGACTAAACCCTGGTGGGGCCCGGCTGTTCGAGCCAGGTTCTCGCCCCGCGCTCTGCTGGGTGGGGCCCGGCTGTTCGAGCCAGGTTCTCGCCCCGCGCTCTGCTGGGTGGGGCCCGGCTGTTCGAGCCAGGTTCTCCCCCCGCGCTCTGCACCGGTATTGGAGTGCCTCGCCTGCGTTGAGCAGTGTGACTCCACAGCAGCCCCCAGGTTTGTTCATGTGCCATGCAGCATTTGGGTTTGGTAACGGTTGGGGTCTAGACGTCCCTGCTGTGGGGTGTGTATCAGAGAAGGGAGGTTAAAGCAACGCGCTCTTCCCTTGGAGCGGAAGTGGGAGGCTGCTTCAGGGTGAGTTCACTCCACAGTCTGGGCCCACCCCTGTAAATGTCCCATCTCCGGCACAGACCAGCTGTCCTTGAATTGCTGAGCGCTCCACTGGGCCAGAGGAGCAAAGCTGTCATCTGCTGTCTTTGTCCAGCGCTTCAGACAGTCTTTCGGGTCCCGGGAGCCCGGTCCACGCAGTGCTTTGAAGAGAGAGGCTGAGCCCTGGGACTTGCTTTGAAGAGCCTGGGAAGGCAGCGTAGCGCAGAGACAGGGCTGATAGATTGGCGGTAGCCATGGTGCTGAGGGGAACTGCTGCAGCATTCTGAAGGGGTTGGCAGCTCCATGCCCAGGTCCATTGCGCCCCAGAGGAGTGACTGAGGCAGAGTCTTCATCTGCCGGGATGGGGCAGGCCTCCTAGCCAGCCAGAGCTGGTTGTCGGCATTACTGCTGGGTGCTGCTGTGTGAGAGCTCAGCAAGGAATCCAGCCGTCTCCCAGGCCAGGGACTGACCTGACCCTCACCCATGGAGATGGCACTGGGGCCAGAACTCCTCAGCCTGGCTTGGGGGCGCTGCCAGCCAACTGTTCTCCAGGCCCGGGGCCATCTCGGGGGTCGTGTGCGGTGGAATGTGGCAAAGGGCAGACAGAGCGGGAGGTGGTGCTGGAGCCCCGGTGTCTGACCGGCTCACCTGGCGGCTGCAGGTGGGTGTTGAGACGGGCCCGAGGGAGACCTGGTCCTTGTGGCGCACAGCCAGGGAGTGGCCCTTCCCAACCCTGCTCTTTGGGTGCATCCCTCCAGGAAGGACTCAGCCCACTTCAGTGCGTTCCCTTGGACCCGTCCTCCACTCTCGGGCGAGCCAAGCTTGCCCTGGTCAGCAGGTCGAGCTCAGCCAAGGGGACGCAGGACAAGGTTGGGTGTCTGACCTCTGTCCGCTGGCAGGTGGGAGCCATCCATCAGCACCTCTAGGGCTGTTTGCTGATTCTCCTTAGAATCATAGAATATCAGGGTTGGAAGGGACCCCAGAAGGTCATCTAGTCCAACCCCCTGCTCGAAGCAGGACCAATTACCAGTTAAATCATCCCAGCCAGGGCTTTGTCAAGCCTGACCTTAAAAACCTCTAAGGAAGGAGATTCTACCACCTCCCTAGGTAACGCATTCCAGTGTTTCACCACTCTCTTAGTGAAAGTTTTTCCTAATATCCAACCTAAACCTCCCCCACTGCAACTTGAGACCATTACTCCTCGTTCTGTCATCTGCTACCATTGAGAACAGTCTAGAGCCATCCTCTTTGGAACCCCCTTTCAGGTAGTTGAAAGCAGCTATCAAATCCCCCCTCATTCTTCTCTTCTGCAGGCTAAACAATCCCAGCTCCCTCAGCCTCTCCTCATAACTCATGTGTTCCAGTCCCCTAATCATTTTTGTTGCCCTTCGCTGGACTCTCTCCAATTTATCCACATCCTTCTTGAAGTGTGGGGCCCAAAACTGGACACAGTACTCCAGATGAGGCCTCACCAATGTCGAATAGAGGGGAACGATCACGTCCCTCGATCTGCTCGCTATGCCCCTACTTATACATCCCAAAATGCCATTGGCCTTCTTGGCAACAAGGGCACACTGCTGACTCATATCCAGCTTCTCGTCCACTGTCACCCCTAGGTCCTTTTCTGCAGAACTGCTGCCTAGCCATTCGGTCCCTAGTCTGTAGCTGTGCATTGGGTTCTTCCGTCCTAAGTGCAGGACCCTGCACTTATCCTTATTGAACCTCATCAGATTTCTTTTGGCCCAATCCTCCAATTTGTCTAGGTCCTTCTGTATCCTATCCCTGCCCTCCAGCGTATCTACCACTCCTCCCAGTTTAGTATCATCCGCAAATTTGCTGAGAGTGCAATCCACACCATCCTCCAGATCATTTATGAAGATATTGAACAAAACCGGCCCCAGGACCGACCCCTGGGGCACTCCACTTGACACCGGCTGCCAACTAGACATGGAGCCATTGATCACTACCCGTTGAGCCCGACAATCTAGCCAGCTTTCTATCCACCTTATAGTGCATTCATCCAGCCCATACTTCCTTAACTTGCTGACAAGAATACTGTGGGAGACCATGTCAAAAGCTTTGCTAAAGTCAAGAAACAATACATCCACTGCTTTCCTTAAGCTAGCCCAGCCTGGCTGTGCCCCTTGGCTGTCTGTGGGGCGTTTCCTCCCCTCTTGGCCTGGCTGACTCTCCCCCAGTCTGGCCATGTTTCCTTGTTCATGGGGGTTCCCTCTCCAAATGGTCAGGCTGGGTGCTGCACAGAGAGGAGCTGGGCCGGGCCAAGGCAGGCCAGGTGGTAGAGGGGTGTGCCCCTGGGAGGCTCTGCCCATGGTGGGGGTCTCGGTGATGAGCTGGTCATGTTAGTACCCTGGTTTCGTGCACCAGGCCCTTCCCAGGGCCCCTCGTTCGAAGCATTGTACCTGCATTGCGCCCCCGGACACGCTGCAGCCTGGCCGAGGCCTCCCTGCCGGACAGTGAGAGCCAGCGGTGGGCTTAGATCCTGCTTGGGAGCCCTGCTGCAGATAAGGCAGTGCCTGCCGAGAGGGCTGCCAAGGCGAACAGGCTGACGGGGAGCTGGGCTTCCCAGCGACGTCCCCACCTGGCTGGGTAGGGGAGCAGGCACCTCTCTCACGGAGCACTGCGGCCCTGGCACCTGGGACAGTGCGGGTGAGTGCAGCTGTTCCTTGTGGCCACCAGAGGGTGCTACCGTCTGCAGGAAAGGGGTCCAGACTGGGAGGTGCAGCTCTGCGGCTTCTTGGGGGCCCCAGCTGCTCCCTGGGGAGTCATCGAAGCCTGAGCTGGGTTGGGGAATGTGGGGCCTGCCTTAGGGGCTGGGAGTGCTGGGGAGCTCCTCCCGCTCCTCCTTGGGCTGGGAGCGGCCTCGGTGCTCAGCCAAGTCAGTCAGCTAACGATGCTTGTAACTAGGCTTGTCTGCGGGGGCTGGGTGTGATGGATGGCCAGTGCTCCTTCAGCCTGGACCAGTGTCTCCTCTGCTGGTGCTGTAACAATGGGAAGCCAGGCCCACTCGCTCCTCCATGGGGCAGGCCTGTGCCAGAGCTAATCAGCATCTGCAGCCCCACCCCCTGAAACCACTCCAGGCACCCGGTGGGGACTGGGCCCTGCTCCTCTGGCAAAGCCCCTGTAGTTCAGAGCATCCCTGCCAGGCCCTCAGGCAGCCAGCTACAGGGGTTCACTCTTTGCCTCCTGGTTTGATCCCCTTGGGCTAGCAGGTTAATCCCTGCTGGCACAGTGCCCCCTTTGTGAGGTGGGGGCTCGCCTGCTGGCTTGGTGCTGCTGTAGCGCAGTGCAGACAGCTCTGGGCTCAGCGTGGGGGAGCTATCCCCGCTGGCCTAAGTCCAGCCCAGCCGCCATGGCCTAGGGGCTGCTGGTGCTGGAGATCCCCAGGTCAGTGTGAACTGCTCTCCCCCTGTTCCATGCACCCCCCTTCCCGGGGTAGTGGGCAGAGGGGCTGCCATGGGCGCTGCTCCCCTCCCCTCCCCACCGCCTGGAGGAGGTAATTGACAAGCTGGCCATCTGTAATTGAAGCACCCGAGAAGATGCATGACTGCTCCGCTCCGCGCAGTAATTGAAGTGCCTGTCTGCTGCCTGTCATGTCTGAGTGGGAGGAATGTGGGGCAGGGAGGGGCTGCTAGACCTGCTGGTCTCACAGGGATCTGCTCCCCCTGCCTCCTTGGGGTGGGCTGCTGTCTGTATCTGGAACAATGGGGTGGCTTCATTACCCATGCCAGAGGTTTCCTGCTGTACTGGACAGGCCGGGGAGAGGTGCATGGCAGACTGTTGGATTGGGTGGGTGGGTTGGGAGAGAGGCCTAGGGCACCCAGCCCGCTGGGTGAGTTGGGAGGGCAGGAATGTTATGTCTGCTGGGCAGGTTGGCGCTGCGTGGCTGGGCCTAGGGGAGAGGCTGTAATGGGGGAGGGGTCATGGTAGTCATATTTGGGGGGTGGCACCTCAGTTCAAGTTGCTGGGTGACTGTTGGCAGGACGAGCTACACAAGGGCTGCCAAAGTATGAGAAAAGCCAGAGGCCTGGTCCCTCATCGTCAGACTCCCACCCCCTGGCCCCAGTTTGCCCTATAGGTAGCTGAGCGCCCTGTGCCTAGGCCCAAGGGTGAAGCTGCCATCCCAGCCTCCCCCACAGAGTTGGGAATTTGTGACTCCCTGGCCTAGGGACTGCTGCCCCGTGGGGACAGAAGGGGTAAAAAGCTGCCCTGGGGCAGACCTGGAGGCTAGGTGTTTGTGTCACATGACTGGGCATTAAGGACTGGCTAAAGCCAGCCCACGGCAGTGGAGGCTCCATCAAGGCAGGGGGAGGTCCGGGGACTGAATCTATCCAGGGGCCGTTCTGGTGGCGGAATGTGTGAACGCAGCAGGGCTCTGCAGGAGGAGGACAATGGACTGAGAGGTCCCAGGAGGCTGGGACGAACTCAGCTCAGACACAGCTGCCCTCCCCAGGACTGACAGACACAGCTTAATAAAGAATTAATGGAGGATGATGTAATTCATGGCACTCATCTGGGTTTATGGGAAATAGATGTGGTCCAACTAACTTGATCTATAGATATTATTAGGCACTTACAGGCTTGGCTGATCCTGGTAATAGTGTTGACCTAATATACTTAGGGTTCTCTAAGGTATTCGACTTGGTATCGCACAACATTTTGATTAAAAAGCTAGAATGATATAAAATGAACCTGTCCCACATTAAATGGATTAAAAACTGGCTAACTGGTAGGTCTCAAAAGGTAATTGTAAATGGGGGTTCTCATTATCAAGCAGGTTTCTTTCCAGTGGGATTCCATAGGGATGGGGTCTTGGCCCTACACTATTTAACAGTTTTATCAATGACCTGGAAGAAAACAAACCCAAACACTGATAAAGTTTTTAGATGATCCAAAGATTGGGGGAGTGGTGAATAATGAAGAGGACAAGTCAGTGACACAGAGCGATCTAGATCCCTGGGGACACGGGGCACAAGCAAGCAGTGTACATTTTAGTATGGCTAAATGTACAACTAGGAGCAAAGGCTGCAGGCCAGACTTACAGGCTGAGGGACTCTACCCTGCATGTCGTGGTGGACAATCAGCAGGACATGAGCTCCCAGTTTAACACTGTGTCCAAAAGAGCTAATACCAAGCTGGGAGCATAAACAGGGGAATCTCAAGTCGGAGCAGAGAGGTTATTGTACCTCTGTTTAGCACTGGGGCGACTGCTGCTGGGACCCTGTATCCAGGTCTGGTGCCCACACTTCAGGAAGGATGTTGATAAATTGGAGAGGAGTCCGAGAGGAGGCATGTGAATGACTGAAGGCTTAGAAAGCCTGCCTTAAAGCGATTGAGCTTCTGGAGTCTCTTTAGTTTAATAAAGACAAGGTGAAGGGGTGACTTGATTACAGCCTATACCCCTACATGGGGAACAAAAATTTAATAACGGGCTACTCAGTCTAGCAGAGAAAGGAAGCTGAAACCAGACACATTCAGACTGGCAGTAAGGTGTAAATGTTTAACAGGGAGAGTCATTAACCATTGGAACAACTGACCAAGGGTTCTGATGTATGTTCCATCACGGCCAATGTTTCAGTCTGGATCAGCTGATGAATGAACTTCCGATGAAGTAAGCTGTAGCTCACGCTCAAATAAATTGGTTAGTCTCTAAGGTGCCACAAGTACTCCTTTTCTTTTTACGAATACAGACTAACACGGCTGTTACTCTGAAATCTGGATCAGCTGTTTTTCTCTAAGCTCTGCTCTAGGAATCCTTGGGTGGCTGATCTCTGGCCTGTGGGACACGGGGTCAGATTAGCTGCTCACAAGGGCCTTTCAGGCCTCAGGATCTAGGAAAAGGGACAGACACAGTAAACCAAGGTTATCTCACAGCAGCCTGGCTTGAGGGAGCTCTGAGACTGGCCAGGCTGGACCATGTTAAATTGCAGCACGGGTGGTTTAGGTTTGACATTAGGAAAAACTTCCTATGTGTCAGGGTGGTTCAGCACTGGAATAAATTGCCTAGGGAGGTTGTGGAATCTCTGTCATTGGGGATTTTTAAGAGCAGGTTGGACAAACACCTGTCAGGCATGGTCTAGATAATACTTAGAATATAAGAATAGCCATACTGGGTCAGACCAAAGGTCCATCCAGCCCAGTATCCTGTCTGCCAACACTGGCCAATGCCACGTGCCCCAGAAGGGGTGAACCGAATCATAGAATATCAGAGTTGGAAGGCACCTCAGGAGGTCATCTAATCCAACCCCCTGCTCAAAGCAGGACCGATTCCCAATTAAATCATCCCAGCCAGGGCTTTGTCAAGCCTGACCTTAAAAACTTCTAAGGAAGGAGATTCCACCACCTCCCTAGGTAATCAGTAATGGTCTAGTGATCTGTCTCCTGCCATCCATCTCCACCCTTGGACAAACAGAGGCTAGGGACACCATTCCTTACCCATCCTGTCTAATAGCCATTAATGGACTTAACCTCCCTGGATTTATCCAGTTCTCTTTTAAACCCTGTTATAGTCCTAGTCTTCACAACCTCTTAAGGCAAGGAGTTCCACAGGTTGACTGTGCTCTGAATGAAGAAGAACTTCTTTTAATTTGTTTTAAACCTGCTACCCATTAATTTCATTTGGTGGCCCCTAGTTCTTTTATTTATGGGAACAAGTAAATAACTTCCTTATTCACTTTCTCCACCCCACTCATGATTTTATAGACCTCTATCCTATCCCCCCTTAGTCTCCTCTTTTCCAAGCTGAAAAGTCCTAACCTCTTTAATCTCTCCTCATATGGGACCCTAATCATTTTAGTTGCCCTTTTCTGAACCTTTTCTAATGCCAGTCTATCTTTTTTGAGATGAGGGGATCACATCTGTACGCAGTATTCAAGATGTGGGCGTACCATGGATTTATATAGAGGCAATATGATATTCTCCATCTTATTCTCTATCCCTTTTTTAATGATTCCTAACATCCCGTTTGCTTTTTTGACTGCCGCTGCCCACTGCATGGACGTCTTCAGAGAACTATCCACGATGACTCCAAGATCTTTCTCCTGATTAGTTGTAGCTAAATTAGCCCCCATCATATTGTATGTATAGTTGGGGTTATTTTTTCCAATGTGCATTACTTTACATTTATCCACATTAAATTTCATTTGCCATTTTGTTGTCCAATCACTTAGTTTTGTGAGATCTTTTTGAAGTTCTTTACTGTGTGCTTTGGTCTTAACTATCTTGAGCAGTTTAGTATCATCTGCAAACTTTGCCACCTCACTGTTTACCCCTTTCTCCAGATCATTTATGAATAAGTTGAATAGGATTGGACCTAGGATTGACCCTTGAGGAACACCACTAGTTACCCCTCTCCATTCTGAAAATTGACCATTTATTCCTATCCTTTGTTCCCTGTCTTTTAACCAGTTCTCAATCCATGAAAGGATCTTCCCTCTTATCCCACGACAACTTAATTTACGTAAGAGCCTTTGGTGAGGGACCTTGTCAAAGGCTTTCTGGAAATCTAAGTACACTGTGTCCACTGGATCCCTCTTGGCCACAAGTTGGTTGACCCCTTCAAAGAGCTTGAATAGATCAGTAAAACATGATCTCCCTTTACAGAAACCATGTTGACTTTTGCGCAGCAATTTATGATGTTCTGTGTGTCTGACAATTTTATTCTTTACTATTGTCTCAACTAATTTGCCCAGTACTGACGTTAGGCTTACTGGTCTGTAATTGCCAGGATCACCTCTAGAACCCTTCTTAAATATTGGCATTACATTTGCTATCTCCCAGTCACTGGGTGCAGAAGCTGATGTAAAGGACAGGTTACAAACCATCGTTAATAGTTCCGCAATTTCATGTTTGAGTTCTTTCAGAGCTCTTGGGTGATGCCATCTGATCCCGGTGACTTGTTACTGTTCAGTTTCTCAATTAATTCCAAAACTTCCTCTAGTGACACTTCAATCTGTGACAATTCCTCAGATTTGTCACTTACAAAAGACAGCTCAGTTTTGGGAATCTCCCTAACATCCTCAGCCGTGAAGACTGAAGCAAAGAATTCATTTAGTTTCTCTGCAATGATTCTATCATCTTTAAGTGCTCCTTTTGTATCTCGATCGTCCAGGGGCCCCCCTGGTTGTTTAGCAGGCTTCCTGCTTCTGATGTACTTGAAAAACGTTTTGTTATTACCTTTTGAGTTTTTGGCTAGCTGTTCTTCAAACTCCTTTTTGGCTTTTCTTATTATGTTTTTACATTTAATTTGTCAGTGTTTATGCTCCTTTCTATTTACCTCACTAGGATTTGACTTCCACTTTTTAAAAGATGCCTTTTTATCTCTCACTGCTTCTTTTACATGGTTGTTAAGCCACGGTGGCTCTTTTTTAGTTCTTTTACTGTGTTTTTTAATTTGGGGTATACATTTAAGTTGAGGCTTCTATTATGGTGTCCTTGAAAAGTGTCCATGCAGCTTGTAGGGATTTCACTCTAGTCACTGTACCTTTTAATTTCTGTTTAACTAACCTCATTTTTTGCATAGTTCCTGCCTTGAGTTCAGGGGAGTGGACTAGATGACCTCTTGAGGTCCCTTCCATTTCTATGATTCCTCCAGCCCTCACATCCCAGGCCAACCAAGCTGCCAGGCCGCAGGTCCCCAGGACAGTATGGACCCTTAGGGACTGGGGCAGCCTCACCTAGCTCAGCTAGCCCTTGGCACAGCTCCTGCCCTTTCTGACTGTCCTGCTCTCTCCTTTCTCCTAGGTGGGCCCTTCCCAAAGCACACCATCTGCAAGGTGAGTGTCTGCTGGTGCGCTGGGCTCAGCCCATACCCCCGTTCCTGGCAGCCCTTCACTACCATGCTCTCCGCCCCATGGACCAGGACTGCAGGTGGAATCTGGGTTGCTAGGGGGCACCAATGCTGAGCCCCAGCAGGGGTCCTGGCCCCTGGGGAGCATGGGGCTGGGAGGTGGAATGGGAGCAGCACAGGGCTTTTCCCCCTGTGGGGGCCCAGTCTAGCAGGGGGATGGGAGTTGGGTCCCGCAGGGCCCTAGCCCTGGTGGTTGTGCAGCTCATGGTGCTGCATGACGCCCGGTTCCATGGGGCTGGTGCCATGGGTGTGGGTGCTGGCAAGGGGGCCTGGAGGGGCTGACTAGCACCAGGACTCTGCTAACCCAGGCCGTGTCCTCGGCACCCGCAGGTGCAGTGCATCGCCACCCTGCAGGTTGGCTCCATCCAGGCAGGGAACTCGTCTGAGTGCGGCCAGTGCTTCAGCCTTTCCTGGATGCCTTCCAAGCCCCACCAGCACCTGGCAGCTGGCTTCTACGATGGTGAGTCAGCCTCCCGCTTGGCCCTAGGACGGGCAGGGCAGGGTGCGAAAAGGCTGAGTGAGATGCCTGGCAGGGCAGGAGGATGGGCAGGCAGGTGGCAGGGTAGGCACTGGACAGGGTGGCTGGGGGCAGGGGTGGGAAGGGGACAGGGTGTGGCTGCAGGGCAGGAGTGTTACCCGCACAAAATTCTGTTACTCACACGCTCTGGGCCGCTCTCTTCCCGCCCCCCCGTTCCCAGGGCTCGGGCGCCACCTCACACTCTGGGCGCCTCCCCCTCGCCCCGTTCCCAGGGCTCGGGTGTCACCTCACACTCTGGGGCCCCCCCTCGCCCTGTTCCCAGGGCTCGGGTGTCACCTCACACCAGGGGTGGGCAAACATCGGGTATAGAAATTGTCTGGAGGGCCGGGTAGGGAAGGATGGGGGAGGCTATGTCTCCCCAAACAGCGAGGCGTGGCCCGGCCCCCGCCCCCATTCCAGCCTCTCGGAACTCCCTCCCCCATCCAACCCTCCCTGCTCCCCACCCCTGACTGCCCCCCGGGACTCCTGCATCCTATTCAAAAGCCCCTGCTCTCTGCCCCCTGACCA
This sequence comes from Lepidochelys olivacea, assembly GCF_965140295.1. Lineage (NCBI taxonomy): Eukaryota > Metazoa > Chordata > Testudines > Cheloniidae > Lepidochelys > Lepidochelys olivacea. The sequence continues at coordinate 900,722 of NC_140413.1, forward strand.
TCCCCCCGGGATGCCCGTCTCCTATCCAATCTCCCCTGCTCCCCGGGACCCCTGCCCCATCCAATCTCCCCTGCTCTCCACCCCCTGACTGTCCCCTTGGGGCCCCCGCACCTCCTATCCAACCCTCCCTGCTCTCCCTGCCCCATGTTACCTGTGGGGTGGGGGAAAGAGGGGGCTCAGTCCTTTCCCTGTCTGTTTCCCCTGCTCGTTTGGCAGCTCGCTCCCTGTCTGGGCTTGGCTGCTGGGGACAGGGGCCAAGCATGCTGGAGATGGAGGGGGGCCCTGGTTTGCTCTGCCCCATCCCTGGCAGCAGGGCCCAGGCCTCTTGACCACCTCCTTTCAACCCTTCCGTGCTCCTAGCCTCCCCACCCTCCTGAACTCTGTGAACTGTGACTGTGAGGGAGGCAGGGAGGGAGGGGAGCAGAAGGGGAGGGGCCAGGGGCTAGGCTGTGCCCCACTCACCAGGCTGCTGCTGAGCGGGGAGTTGGGCTGGCTCCTCTGCAACCCTGTCCTGACCCCGCTCCCTGGCAGGAGCTCGGGGGCCAGAGGGAAGGGTCCTGCGGGCCGGATGTGGCCCGTGGGCCGTAGTTTGCCCCTGTCTGCTTAACACTCTAGGGCACCCGCCCTCACCCCGTTCCAAGGACTCAGGTGTAACCCTCCCAAGTTTGCAGTGTCTTTTGCCAGTGAAAGAGCCTTACACAATAATATCCTACTTAACCTCTATTTATTAACAATCACCAAAAACAGACTACACACACTATGCATACAGTGCTCACCACTCCCAATAAGACAGATGAACTTTTATTGAGGGCCAGTCAAGATCAGGTCTGTCAAGGTTCTTCCCCCACTCTGAACTCTAGGGTACAGATGTGGGGACCTGCACGAAAAACCTCCTAAGCTTATCTTTACCAGCTTAGGTCAAAACTTCCCCAAGGTACAAAATATTCCACCCTTTGTCCTTGGATTGGCCGCTACCACCACCAAACTAATACTGGTTACTGGGGAAGAGCTGTTTGGACACGTCTTTCCCCCCAAAATACTTCCCAAAACCTTGCACCCCACTTCCTGGACAAGGTTTGGTAAAAAGCCTCACCAATTTGCCTAGGTGACTACAGATCCAGACCCTTGGATCTTAAGAACAATGAACAATCCTCCCAACACTTGCACCCCGCCTTTCCTGGGAAATGTTGGATAAAAAGCCTCACCAATTTGCATAGGTGACCACAGACCCAAATCCTTGGATCTGAGAACAATGAAAAAGCATTCAGTTTTCTTACAAGAAGACTTTTAATAAAAATAGAAGTAAATAGAAATAAAGAAATCCCCCCTGTAAAATCAGGATGGTAGATACCTTACAGGGTAATTAGATTCAAAACATAGAGAACCCCTCTAGGCAAAACCTTAAGTTACAAAAAAGATACACAGACAGAAATAGTTATTCTATTCAGCACAGTTCTTTTCTCAGCCATTTAAAGAAATCATAATCTAACATGTACCTAGCTAGATTACTTACTAAAAGTTCTAAGACTCCATTCCTGGTCTATCCCCGGCCAAGACAGAATATAGACAGACACACAGACCCTTTGTTTCTCTCCCTCCTCCCAGCTTTTGAAAGTATCTTGTCTCCTCTTTGGTCATTTTGGTCAGGTGCCAGCGAGGTTACCTTTAGCTTCTTAACCCTTTACAGGTGAGAGGAGCTTTCCCCTGCCCAGGAGGGATTTCAAAAGGGTTTACCCTTCCCACTATATTTATGACAAGGTCCATCTGGAGGATTCCAGTTTCTATGCGGTGTCATTGGCAGGGTGTTGAGGTCTGGCAGCTCTGATCTTGGGGCTGTGTCCTGGAGTCGGTTCCCAAAGAACTTCCTTTTGGACCCCAGTTTGTACAGTGAAACTTGAGTCCTGCTTAGCTCTACCTTCACCAATCATTTTACTAAAATTTTACTAACCAATCCTAACATTGTAACAAAATTCTCTAGCCAGTTACACCCCACCACTTTAATTTACACCTAGCAAAATTAATTACGTAACAGTCAGAAACAATCAAAGAACCAGAGATCATACATCAGACAAACAATAGGGAAGTGGGGACCATACTGACAATGCAATAAAGGTGGTAGAAGCTGCTGTCACAAGCAAGCTCTCTGTGTCCTGTAGGGCAAGCCCAAGCTGAGCAGCAGGGGAACCCTTGCTTGCGCTTAGACATCCTCGCCCTCGCAAAGTCCAAGCAGCACAGAGACACCGTTTCTTCTTGTCAGGGATTTTTATCCCCTTCCCCCAGAGCTCAAGGTGAGACCAGGAGTTCTCATGCGTCTCCTTCGTGGGGCCGGGGGAGGCAGTTAACAAAGGCTTTGTTCTTGCTAGTTCACAGTGCTCAATGGGACGCCTTGGTGGACAGGATAGTGCCTTCTGTAAGAAGCCAGCATTTTCCATGAATTAATGCTGCTTTCCTGGGTGATGACTTGCACCGTTAGAGCGTTGCAATGCAAACACTTACTACCCCCTTGTCCCGTGGGGCACAGATGTCAGAAGGGAGAGGACCACAGGCAGCATTCTGCAGGCGTCTCAAAGTCTGAACACCTTGGTATAAACTTACCCCGTGTTAGCAGCACTAGTGCAGGTGAGTCGGGCAGGTTCCGGCTGTCTGTTGGTCAGCGTTCAGGTGAAATCTCGGGGCCTGGGCATGAGCTGACACCTGGTCTGTCAGCGTCACAGCAGCAGTGCCAAGCGGATCTCTACAGAGTCATAAAGATAGTTCATAGAAATCAGACAATTCCCACAGGCCCCCTAGCCCCGATGCTTCCCCTTGGCAGGATGGGGGCTCCCGAGGTCTGTGGGCTGCCGGTGCTGGGCTCACGGGCATCTCGGTGTGTTCCCCCAGGCACTGTGGCCATCTGGAACCTGCCCACCAAGTCCCTGCTGCAGCGCGTGCGGCAGCCCGATGGCTCCCTCAAGATCTACCCCTTCAGGTGCTTCCTTGCCCACGACCATGCCGTCAGGAGCATCGAGTGGTGCAAAGTCAACAGGTGAGCAGTGGGCCGGGCAGGGGCAGCTGGTGCCTGCCAGGGAGGGGCCCAGCCTGGCTAGGGAAGGCCCTACCCCCATGGGGTTGGGGGGAAGTGTTACCTGTTGGGGAGGGCGTGAGGGTCAGGCGTCTGAGCTGGCCCTGAGGTGCTGGCTCCCAGGGGGGATGGGGAGGTGGCCCAGGGCTCTTGGGGTGTGGGGGCGCGGGGCTCTGAGCACTGCTCCTCTTCTGGCTCTCAGCAACTTTCTGGTTACGGCGGGGAATGACCGGAAGATCAAGTTCTGGGACCTGCGGCGTCTCTATGAACCCATCAACAGCATCAAGCGTTTCCTGACCACCGAGATCACCTGGCTGCTGCCCTACAATGGCGTCACTGTGGCCCAGGACAACTGTTACGCCTCGTGAGTGACCCTCCCCTGGGGCTGGGCCTGGGGGCTCCCTGCATTGCCCTCGCCCGAGCCCAGTGCTGCCTGGCCCCTGGGGTCTCACTCGCTCTCTCTTGCAGGTATGGACTGTGTGGAATCCACTATATTGACGCCGGCTACCTGGGCTTCAAGGCCTACTTCGTGGCCCCTCGCAAGGGGACTGTGTGGGTAAGAGCTGGTGGTGAGAGGGTTCAAGGTCCCTGGGTGCTTGGGGCCAGCTGTGCCCCGTAGCCCTTGGGGGGCTGCCAGCTCCTGCACTCTGCTGGGTGTGGCTCTCGGGGACACGCTGTGCTGCCTGGAGCAGGGCCCCTGGCTCCCACGTCCCCCACTCGGTTCTGAGCCTGCGGCGGGGTGGAGCCGGGACCCCGCTGCCCGCGGGGTTTCCCGTTCCCCTTTCCTGGCCAGCTAGGGACAGCCCAGGCCCTGCCACATGGGCACCCCTCTGACTTGGCAGCTGGGGCCCCTCTGTCTCGGAGCAGGGCTTGCACTGAGAGCTTTGCTCCCGTCTCCCTCGGTAGAGCATCTCCAGCTCCGACTGGCTGAACGCTGTGGCGGCCGGGGACATCACCGGGGAGCTGCTGGCCGCAGTGCTGCCCGACCTGGCCATGAACCCGCTCAACATCAAGCGGCCCTCGGAGCGCAGATTTGTAAGTGTCTCTCTCCTTGAGGGAGCAGCCCAGTGGGCTGAGGGCATGGCTCTGGGTGAATTGCATGTGAGGGCGGGCGGGGGCCATGGGGCTCAAGGGCTGAACTGGGTGGAGGGACTGGAGAGTTGGGTGGGCAAGTGGCTTGACAGAATGGGTCCATGGGGCTGGAGGCAGTGGGATGGAGGGGATGTGGGGGTGAGCGGCTGGGAGGACCATGGGGCTGGAGGCAGTAGTGCATGAGGGGCTATGGGGCACAAGGCAAGTACAGGACTATGTTCCTGTCCACCTCAGCCATGGCAGCCCAGGATGCCCCCACAGCCCTGGGAGCAAGGGGCCCATGGGAGCCGTGTGTTCGGGCAGGGCTGGGTGCAGGGGTGTGCTCGGGCCGCGCTGCGGGGGCCTGAGTGAATAAAGGGGCCAGACGTGTTAATGTGACCTGGTCCCCGTCCAGCCCTGACCTGGGGGGAACAAGGTATCCAGAGGCCTCGGCCTGGGGTGTCCGTGGCCCCACCCATAATGACCTCTGACTAAGGAACAGCTGGCGGGCCCCAGCAACAAGGAAACCTTCCTAGGGCTTTAATTGAACCACTCTCTCCTGGCCCCTGGAGAGGCTGGGAAGGGAAAGCTCCTGGTAAGACAGTCCCTTGGCTGGTCTCAGAGCCAGAGCTGCCCAGGTGTGGGGCCAGGGTTCAGCTTGTGGGGTGGCAATGTCCTCTTGGCCCCTTTCTGGCTTCCCTGGTCAGGAACCTCTCAGGATCAGGACCAGGATGAGGGCCCGGGGGGCAGCAAGGACAGCGCCGCTCTCTCCGCCATTCCTACAGCTGTTCTGGATCCCCACGGCTCTTCCTGTGCCAGCCCCCCAGCGGTGGGGGGAGCAGCCCATCCCCTCATTACTGTGCCCCGTGTTGTTACCTTCCAGTGCCCCAGCTCTGTCAGCGTCGTCCCTGGCCCTTGGTTTGGCCCCGCTCAGCGCCCGCAGCCGAGGCACGGACCGGAGTCACAGGGCCCCATTGTCACCCCAGACCGTGCTCCCATGGGGGACAGCCTGCCCCAGCCAAGTCCCTGGGGGTGGGAGCAGCATGGCCCTGCCCTCAGGACGTGTCTCCTCCCCCAGCCCATCTACAAAGCAGATCTGGTGCCCTGCAGCTCTGCGGGAGGCGAGGAGCCAAGGCCGAAGACCCGGACCTACAGCGAGATGACAAAGGATCACTGCCTCCGCTTCCAGGACACAGACCTGGTACCGGCGCCGGCTGGACAACCGGGGAGCCCCTTTGTCTCCCCCCTCCTGTGTGTGTGGGGAGCTCTCTGCTCCCCTCACCCCTCCTGTGTGTGGGGGGCTCTCTGTGCAGACGGGGAAGCTGGGGCCAGCAGGCCCCTGGCCGAGTTGTGAGCGGAATCCAGCTCTGTTGAGTGCCAGTCCAGAGCGCTACCCACAAGGCCGCATGGCCTATAGACCCCCCCCAACCCCTCCCAGCCCATGGGCCTGCTGGGGCTGTGCGGGCTGGCTGGGTGCCCCACAGTGCTCCGAGCTGTGGGTCTCTCATGCCAAGTGGACTGTGAGAGCTCAGGCCACTGTGTTCATGGCTAGCTGGGGCCCAAGAGCTGGGGGAGTGGCTGCACCCATTGGCAGACACCCACCCTGGCCCCAGTTTGCCCTTCCCAGGGGCCCAGTTCCAGTGTCCTGCTCACTCTGTACCTTGCCCCCCAGCGCAGCTTCCAAAACTTCTTCAGCCGGGAGCCCACGCGCAGGATGCACGAGCAGGAGGTGAAGGCCGAGCTGAGCCTGGACCGCATGCAGCTGGAGTCCATCCACAAGGTGAGCGCCGGCCTGCAGCCCTGTGCTGGGAAGCCTGGCCGCCCCTGCCCCCGCCATGCCAAGGAAGCCCGGCTCCCCCGCTGGTCTCCCTTCACCCCCGCTGTGCTGGAGCGGCCCAGCCCCCCCACCTGTACCCCTTCACCCCACCATGCCAGTCCCAGCAGGATCTCCAGGTGCTCTCCCTGCACTGGCTCCTACAGCCTCACAGCGGGGGGAGTGCTGGGGGGTGGGACTGGACCCCAGGGCGCTTGGGGGCAGGATCCCCCTGGGCTGCAGCAGGAGCCCATTGCAGGATGCTGGGCTAGCCCTTGCCACCCGCTGCCTGCCCTCCCTCCTCTCAGAGCCGGTCCGCAGTACTGAGGTGGAGATGAAGAGCATGTGGGGCAGGGGCTGGGAAGGGGGCAGGAGACCTGAAGCCTCGGCGTTGTTGAGCCCCCGCCCAGCGCAGGGGCCCAGGACACGCTGCAGTGGCATCCCTGGGGGCAGCCCGCGGGAGGGCCGTGCAGCAGGTCTGTCTGTCTCATAGGGCGGGGGGCAGCCTCGAGGCCCCGTGAGCAGCCCAAAGGAGGAGCTGCGCCCCTTGTTCTGGTCAGACGAGTGCTGCTCAGACCTGCTGCTGCGGCAGCTGGTGACGCCCCCCGGCCCCCACCCCTCTGAGCTCCGCCCCCTCGCAGGCCCCGCCTGATTCTCCTCTCCCGGCAGGTTCGCTTCAGCCCCAACCTGGACTCTCACGGCTGGCTGGTGTCGGGTGGCCAGTCGGGCATCGTGCGGGCTCACTGCCTGGTGGGGCTCACCTCCCCTGTGGGCCACAAGCTGCTCCAGGAGTGCCGAGCCCAGTTCAGCACCATGTACAGGGACAGGCCGGAGAGCCCCAGCTCCGCCGAGCACAGCCTCCTGCAGGAACAATAGCCGCCCGGCCGGAGTCCTGGCCCGGATGCTCCATGCCGCAGCGCCTCCCGGGGGGTCCCCAGGCCTGGGGGGAGATGCCCAGCAGCCCAGCCAGGGTCCCGCCTCCAGCCGCTCAGGCTCGGGACCGGTTCAGTGCATCATGTGGCCTGCCAGCTCCCAGCCCATCTGTCCCCCGCGGGATGGGCTGAGAGCCATGGGCGGCATGCTGGCTGGCCGGCCGGGCAATCGCTGTGGATAGCCCCTTCGGCTGTCCGCTTGACCCAGCTTGTGAGCTGGGGTGGGTGGACCTGTGCAGGGGCCTCTCACCCAACTGGGGGCGGGGGGGGGTGCTGCTCTGCAGCGGCCCCTCACCCAGCCTGGGGGGGAGGGGGGTGCTGATGCTCTGTGCAGGGGCCCCTCCCGCAGGCGATGCCCTGTGTGTAGCGTTGTGGTTTTGTACCTGTTGCTGTCTGGTCATGTGCCTGGCTCCCAGCGTCCGGCTTCAGGCCCCTCCTGCCGACCTGGGCGCAGGGTGCTGTGGGCACCGCATGGGGAGGCTGCAGAGCAGCTGTTGGGCCGGGCCCAGGCTGTACGGGCAGCACCTCGCACGCAAGCCAGGAGCCAAGAACTCGCTCACATTGAGCCTCTGTGATCTTAACTGTTCAATAAAGTGTTTGTTTTTTAAAGGGTCTGTGTGGTTTCCTTCTCCTTGGGGCAGGAGGGACGGGGGATGGGTGGGGCGCTGCGAGGGACTGGTAGGGAGCAGTGGGGGGCATTAGATGTGGGGGCCGGATGGGGCTGGTAGAGAGCAGGTGGGGGGCATGGTGTAGGCAGGACGCCGGGCAGGTCTGGTAGGGAGTAGGTGGGGGGCACTGGATGGGGCTGGTAGGGAGCAGTGGCGGGTCTGGTAGGGAGTAGGTGGGGGGCACTGGATGGGGCTGGTAGGGAGCAGTGGCGGGGGAACTGGGCAGGTAGGGAGCAGGCAGGGGGTACCGGTTGGGGTTGGTAGGGAGGTGGCGGGGGACACAAGGTGGGTGGGGTGCCATGTGGGGCTGGTAGAGACCAAGTGAGGGGCACCAGATGGGGCTGGTAGGGAGGAGGCGGGGTGGGACGCTGTGTGGGGCCGGTGGGGAGCAGGCAGGTGGTGGGCACAGCTCCATGTGGGGCTGGTGGGGAGCAGGTGAGAGAGTGCCATGTGGGGCTGGTGGGAGGGTGCAGTGTGGGGCTGACGGGGAGCAGTGGTGGCCAGCACATTCAGGGTCTGACTTGCGATCGGGTGATGGCGGAAGAGTCCCCTGGCTTGCACATGGTGGCGGTGGGGCCCAGGGATGGGCAGGAGTCCCCTGGCTTGCACTATAAGGTGGGTAGAAAGCTGGCTAAATTGTCGGGCTCAACGGGTAGTGATCAATGGCTCCATGTCTAGTTGGCAGCCGGTATCAAGTGGAGTGCCCCAAGGGTCGGTCCTGGGGCCGGTTTTATTCAATATCTTCATAAATGATCTGGAGGATGGTGTGGATTGCACTCTCAGCAAATTTGCGGATGATACTAAACTGGGAGGAGTGGTAGATACGCTGGAGGGGAGGGATAGGATACAGAAGGACCTAGACCAATTGGAAGATTGGGCCAAAAGGAATCTGATGAGGTTCAATAAGGATAAGTGCAGGGTCCTGCACTTAGGACGGAAGAACCCAATGCACAGCTACAGACTAGGGACCGAATGGCTAGGCAGCAGTTCTGCAGAAAAGGACCTAGGGGTGACAGTGGACGAGAAGCTGGATATGAGTCAGCAGTGTGCCCTTGTTGCCAAGAAGGCCAATGGCATTTTGGGATGTATAAGTAGGGGCATAGCGAGCAGATCGAGGGACGTGATCGTTCCCCTCTATTCGACATTGGTGAGGCCTCATCTGGAGTACTGTGTCCAGTTTTGGGCCCCACACTTCAAGAAGGATGTGGATAAATTGGAGAGAGTCCAGCGAAGGGCAACAAAAATGATTAGGGGACTGGAACACATGAGTTATGAGGAGAGGCTGAGGGAGCTGGGATTGTTTAGCCTGCAGAAGAGAAGAATGAGGGGGGATTTGATAGCTGCTTTCAACTACCTGAAAGGGGGTTCCAAAGAGGATGGCTCTAGACTGTTCTCAATGGTAGCAGATGACAGAACGAGGAGTAATGGTCTCAAGTTGCAGTGGGGGAGGTTTAGATTGGATATTAGGAAAAACTTTTTCACTAAGAGGGTGGTGAAACACTGGAATGCGTTACCTAGGGAGGTGGTAGAATCTCCTTCCTTAGAGGTTTTTAAGGTCAGGCTTGACAAAGCCCTGGCTGGGATGATTTAACTGGGAATTGGTCCTGCTTTGAGCAGGGGGTTGGACTAGATGACCTTCTGGGGTCCCTTCCAACCCTGATATTCTATGATTCTATGAGTCTGCCCTGGTGCCCCAGGTCTGGTCAGTGCCCCACTGCAGGAGGCCCTTGTCCTTGCTTCAGCCCCTGACTCGAGGCTCCGGCTCGGCCCCAGGGCAGGGGGTCGTGGCCCGCCTGGCCCCGGCTCGTGTTGGCTACTGGCCTGGCGGTGTCTGTTCCCAGCGGAGATCCCCTGCCCCACAGCTGGGCCCCACTTGCTGCCTTGTCCTCTGAAAGGCCAGTTGCCTGGTCCGCCAGCGAAGGGCAATGCTGGGGGCCCCCGGGTCTCCGTCACAGAGCCGGGCCGACTGGCTGGCACAGGGCAGGTTGTGCCCCACCCCGCTAGGCACATGAGCCCCCTACCCCCCCACCCCATCCTGGGCTGCGTGTAGCCAGCGCAGCCCACAAACAGCAGCGAAGACTATGGGGGGCTTGTCTGAGGGCGACCGTTTATTGGAGTCCTTGGTGGTGTCTCCTCGGCCTTACAGTTTGGACCCCGGTTTCCTCACCCCAGACAGACCCACAGACAGACACGGACGCACGGCACGGGGTGACGGACACCAACACCCCCCGCGGGGCGACACTGACCAAGCCGTGACATGGGCTGGGGCAGCGCGGCAGGGGGCTCGGCAGTACCTTGGCGGGGGGGGCGTGCGAAGCAAAGCGGGGGCGTGCAGGGGGCAGGGGGGCCCTGAGCCAGCCCCCTCCCTGGCTTGTTCAGGGAACCACAACTGCTGCCATCACAGCAGCCGAGGGGGGTTCCTGGCTTGGGCCTGTTGGCCCCTCCTAGGGCAGGGCAGCGCCCGGCACTTTCTGGGATCCCAGGCCAGAAGGGTCCATTGTCCTCTCGTCTGAGCCCCTGCATCTCGCAGGCCCGTGACCTGCCCCAGGGCCGAGCTGTTAGAAGAACATCCCCTCTGGAGTGAAAAAATCCACCAAGACCCTGGAGAAATGGTTCCCATGGGTAATTCCCCCCGCAGCATTCAACATTTACATCTTCTCTCCAGTCTGTGTCTCGCTTCAGCTTCCAGCCCTGGCCCCGTTCCACCTCCTTGGCTAGACTAGGAGCCGGGTGTTAAATATTTGTTCCCCATGTCGGCACTTCCAGCCTGGGCTCAAATCATCCCTTCACCTTCTCTTTGCTGGAGTCTATCGTTATCGGGCAGGTTTTCTAATCCTTTAATCATTCTCCTGAGTCTTCTCTGACCCCTCTCCAGTTGATCAACCTCCTTCCAGAACTGTGGGCACCAGACCTGGACGAGGGATCCCAGCAGTGGTCGCACCGATACCAGATACAAAGAGAAAGTAACCACAACTTCTACTCGAAATTCCTCTGCTTGTCCACCCCAGGGTCACATTAGCTTTTTTGGCCACAGCATTGCACTGGCAGCTCATGTTACAATGTAAGAACGGCCAGACTGGGTCAGAGCAAAGGTCCATCTGGCCCCGTGTCCTGTCTGCCGACAGTGGCCAGTGCCAGGTGCCCCAGAGGGAACGAACAGAACAGGGAATCGCCCAGTGATCCATCCCGTCGCCCATTCCCAGCTCCTGGCAAGCAGGTCTAGGGACGCCCCAAACAAGGCGTAGTGCCCCTGACCATCTTGGCTGATGGATCTGTCCTCCAGGAATATATCTAATTCCTTTCACAACATCCCCTGGCAAGGAGTTCCACAGGTTCGCTGTGTGTTGTGTGAAGAAATACTGCCTTTTGTTTGTTTTCAACCTGCTGCCTAGTAATGTCATTGGGCGACCCCTAGTTCTTGGGTTATGAGGAGTCAATCACACGTCCTTTTCTACTTTCCCCACGCCTGTAGTGGTTTTAATGACCTCTATCGTCTCCCCCTTCGTCGTCTCTTTTCCACACTGAACGGTCCCAGTCTTAATCTCTCCTCAGACCCAGCCTGCTCCATGCCCCTCACCGTTGTTGTTGCCCGTCTCTGTGCTGGTCTCGGTTGTAACACAGTCTGTCCCTCTTGAGCTGGGCCACCAGAACTGCACGCAGGGCTCCCGGTGCGGGCGTCCCATGGATTTATCCAGAGGCATCATGGTATTTTCTGTCTTCTCCATCCCTCTCCTGATGGTCCCCAGCAGCGCTGGCTTTTTTCGAGGGCTGCTGCCATGGTGTTGGCCAGGAGCCAGTCCCGCAACTCTGCCGCCTGCTTTGGATGGAACGAGAGCGCTCTGGGCCAAAGGGGCCCGAGCGGGGCCCGCACAAGGCCTCACTCCTGGCCGGTGGCTGTGGCTCAGCCTGCAGCAGGTGGGATGCGGGGGGCTGGGCTTTGCCTGCCCAGCTGCTTCCCTGGCCTGGGCACTGCCAGCAGGAATCCAGCTTCCTTGTCCACTTCCCCTCCCCACCAGCATGGGGGCCACACCCCCTCTTGGGTCACGCCCCATTCTCTGCAGCCCCGTAAGGTGTAAGGAAACTTCTGCGTGGGTCTGTCCTGCTCCCCACAGAGCTCAAGGGGGGCTGGCGGTTGCTGCAGCTCCTGGCCCCTGGCCCCGTTCTGGCAGCACAGGGGGCTTTGAGCGAGGGGCTCTGTGGGAATCCAGCCCCCTGGTCATGCTGCATGACCCAGGGCTCCCGGCCCCACCAGCGGCTCAGTCGGGGTTTGGCGGAGGGCAGGCAGACACGGGGCCATGGATCAGGCAAGGGGAGGGGGCCAGGCCTGGCCGTGAGTGGGGGCAAAGCCAGGAGCTGCATTTGCCCTGGCTGGGAGAGGCCCCTGGGTAGGGACTGCAGGGTGGGGGTGGGGGGCACGGGACAGCCCCTCTGCCCTAGCCTGGTGCTGCGGCCCCACCCTATCAGTGGTGCTGGCAGGGGGCTGCCAGGGAGGGGTTCCACGCAGGGAGCCTGCGTGGGGGCAAATACCCCTCTCTGGGGGTCCTGGTAGCCCCCCACCCTGCAGTCAGCTGGGTGCGGCAGGGAGCACGACAGACAGTGCAGGCCTGCCCCAGGGGACTGTAAGCCAGCCCCAGCCCCCCCTGGGGACCAGGCCCCTGCTGCTTAGAGGGCTGGAGATCTTTCAAAGCTCGCCCTGAGCCCAGGAGCCGCCCCCACCAAGGCACGGCTGGGCTGCAGCGGGCAGGATGGGGCCGTCCGGCTCCCTAACTCCCCACACAGCTGAGGGGCCCTGCGGCAGAGTCAGCTGCAGTAACTAGTGGCCTGATGCTGCCTTGGGACAAGTCTTGGGTGCCCCATCTCAGAAAAGCTAGACTGGCCTTGGAAACGGTTCAGAAAAGGGCAACACAAATGGTGAGGGGTCTGGAACAGCTCCGTATGAGGGGAGATTAAACAGACTGGGACTCGTCTGCTTGGAAAAGAGACGACGAAGGGGGGAGATGATCGAGGTCTATGAAATTCTGACCAGTGGGGAGAAAGTAGATAAGGATGTGTCATTTACTCCTCATAACCCAAGAACTAGCGGTCACCCAATTAATTACTAGGCAGCAGGTTTAAACAAACACAAGGAAGTATTTCTTCACACAACACACAGTCAACCTGTGGAACTCCTTGCCAGGGGATGTTGTGAAGACCAAGACTAGAACAGGGTTCAAAAAGAGCTAGCTACGTCCATGGAGGACAGGTCCATCAGTGGGCCGGGATGGGCAGGGCTGATGCCGCTGTTTGCCAGGAGCTGGGAATGGGCGACGGGAGGGATCACTGGGTGATTGCCTGGTCTGTTCACTCCCTCTGGGGCCCTGGCCCTGGCTGGAGACAGGACATTGGGCTAGAGGGACCTTTGGTCTGGCCCAGTGTGGCCGTTGCTCTGTAAGGAGCAGGAGAGAACAACGGGCATCTGGCGGTGACCGGGGGTGCAGGGCCCCTGCAATGTAGCAGCAGCTGTGGGAGCAGCCCCAGAGCAGAGCCGCCCCAGTCCTGGGCCAGGGGGCAGGGAGTGTGACACTCTCACCCTGCAGGGGGCGCTCTGCATCGCACCCCACTGCACAAAGACAGGCTGCCTGAATGGGCACCGGGGCGACGGCTCCCCCTTTCCCGAGAGCTCGGCAGAGGCAGACGGGGAGAACGGGCCCAGCATGGCCCCTCTGCCCTGGCAGTGGGGGCAGGGCAGCTCCAGCAGTCCCATGGCTCTCTCCCACCTGGTGGGGCGCAGCCCCTGGGGCAGTGTGGGTGGGGCTCTTGGCACAAGGTACCTTGGCCCTTGCGCCCCATTGGCAGTAGAAAGAGAGCCAAGACCAGGGCCTGATGGGGCAGCCCCACAGCCCGCTGGCTGCACGTGGGGGCCCGCCGGGCAGAGCGGAGGCTGGGGGCTGGGGCGTCTCCCTCTCTGGTGCCAGGTGCCGCGGGCCCGGTGCTCAGTCCCGGGGGTCCTGGCACTGGCGGCAGGTGGCCATGTCCTCCAGGTACCGCTCCACCTGTACCGTGCACGAGACGAAGCCAAAGGTCCTCTGCAGCTGGGCGGTGGCTTCCTGCAGCACGTCCTCCATGTCCGCGCCGGCATCTGCAGGCAAAGGGGGCAGCCCAGCCCCGTGTGAGCATCTCCTGGGGGCGGGGCCTGCAGGGACCATGTGTGGGGGGCGGGGCCTGCAGGGACCAGGGGGCGGGGCCTGCAGGAACCAGGTACTGGGGAGGCGGGGCCTGCAGGGACCAGGGGGCGGGGCCTGCAGGAACCAGGTACTGGGGAGGCAGGGCCTGCAGGGATCACCTACCGGGGGCAGGGCCTGCAGGGACCATGTACGGGGGGGGGCCTGCAGGGACCATGTGGGGGGGGGCAGGGCATGCAGGGACCATGTACGGGGGGGGGGCAGGGCCTGCAGGGAGCACATGCCAGGGTGGAACATGCACGGAGCCCATCCCTGGTGGCGGTGGGGGGCAGGGACCCCGTTCTGGTGTGTGGGGGGGTGCCCCACAGCTGGCGCCCAGCCACTCTGGTGGGAGGGGTTGGGGGGGGCACTCACCGACTGCCACGTGCACAGACACCACGTGGTGGCTGAGGGTCAGGGCCCAGAGGTGCAGGTTGTGGGCGTCCTTCACATCCTTCACGGCCAGTAGCACGTCCTTCACCGCGGTGAACTCGATGCCCCGCGGCGCCCCTGGGGCCAAGCAGGGAGGGTGAGGCCTGGCACTGGGGCAGCCCAGCTCCGGGGGGCTCAGGCAGGCAGCTCCCCCAGCCTGGCAGGGCTCCAGCCCTGGCACAGGGGCACCCCAGGGCTCTCTGGAGATGCTGCTCACAGCCCTGGGGGTCGGGGTGGGTGGAGGGGAAGCCAGAGCGGAGCTGGAGCAGGCTGTGGGGGGCCAGGCTGTCCTGGGGAGGCCCCATGGCACTGGCAGGCGTGGGGGCAGGAGATGCACCCAGAGCGGGGGCATTACGCGCAGCTGGAATGGGCTGGAGAGTGCTATGTGCATGGGGAGGCCTGTGCTGGGCTCAGGGATCACTGGGTGGCCAGGACCTCGGGGCTGCCCCCTGCCAGAGCTAGGGTGAGGCATGTCCCCCCCAGCACTGGCAGGAACATTCCAGGGCCAGGCTGCCCACGTCCTCCCATTGCCCAGCCCGGCGGTGGCCAGGTCCTCAGAACTCAGGCCAGACGGGCCCATTGGCCCCCTGGCTCCCACCAGCAGAGCCCCTCGTCCGCGACCCCGCCCTGAGCCCGGGAACCTGCGTTGGGCTAACGCGTCGGCCTGGAAAGCAGCCAGGAGCCGCCTCAGGCACTGGTGCCCTGGGCTGTTTGGGCCCGTGGGTCACTGCCCTGGGGTTAACACATGGGCCCGCTGGCCAATGGACTGGCTGGCATCAGTTTCCGGCCACCGGATTTTGCTACACCCTGGCCCCAGTTTAGAAAGCCCCATAGCAACCAGGCTTTTCTCCCCATGCTGGTGGGACGTGTATGCACCCTATGTGTGCCTCAGTTTCCCTCTGCACTTTGCATTGCTGCCCAGTGGCTGCAGCAGGGTTGCCAGCACTGGGGGGGTGGGGCGGAGCAGGAGCTGTGCCGTGTTATTGGGGGTCATTAAGGGCTGGCTGGAGCCGACCCATGTCGATGACACTGCCCAGAACATTCCCACCCAGCAAAGCTCCAGAGGAAGGAGATTTCCCATGCCCAGCTCTCGGCAGGGAAGCCAAGCCAACACCCCAGATCAAGAACAAAGGGAAAGGTGTCAGGGTTAAATGCTACCCTCCACATAGACCCCCGACCTCTCACCTGGGACTGAGAAAGGAGAGAGAGAGAGAGAGCCTGAAATGGAGTCCATAGCAGCTTGGCTGGCTGATTGCACTGGCTTGGCCAACTGGACTATGGCTTAATCTTTGTTTCTCTGTGCTAACTTCAGGACTTCTTGGTGCTGTGTCCAGGTGACTAATAAACCCTGCTCTGTTTGGAAAACACTGCCTGGTGTCACTGCAAAGCCTAGCCGGGGTGTATCAGTCCCTGAGATGTGGGTAGGAGTCTAGCTCAGCTGGACAGAGCTCAATGCATGAAGCAGGAGTGCTGGAGCCCAGAGGCTCAGGCGGGGACGTGGAGCACCCATGGGAGCCTGCAACAGCCTGTGCCAAGCCGGGGGTCGCTTCACTCCTGAGGCTTGGTGACAGGCTGACAGGCTGCTGGGGGTGTGGCACTAGAGGGGTATTGGGGGGGGCAAGGAGTGATTGCTGTGGGGGGGCTGGTTGCTGGCGGGATGGTGGGTTGATTGCTGTGGGGGCAGGATGTCGGGGTGATTGCTGGGGGGCTGTTGGGGTGATTGCTGGGGTGGGGGTGATTGCTGGGGGGCTGTCAGGGTGATTGCTGGGGGGCTGTTGGGGTGATGCTGGGGGAGGCGGGTTGTCAGGGTGGTGCTGGAGGTGGGGGGTGATGCTGGCAGGATGTTGGGATGATGCTGGGGGGCTGTTGGGGTGATGCTGGGGGAGGAGGGTTGTTGGGGGTGATTGCTGGGGGGCTGTCGGGGTGATGCAGGGGGAGGTGGGTTGTCAGGGTGGTGCTGGGATGGGTTGGGTTGATGCTGGGGGACAGCTCTCGTGGGGCGGGGGGGAATTGCTAGGGGAGCCCGAGAGGTGACCAGCAGCTGGGACAAGCACTGCCTTTGAGCGACACAGGGCTCAGCTGGGCATGCCAGACCCACACCCATGCCACAGCAGCCTGGCTTGTGTCCTAACCTTTGCTTCTTGGTGCTGCCCTAAAGCCACCCCAGGCTAGGGCAGGCGACTAGAAACCCACCCGTGACAAGGGCGAGTTTTCTGTGCTCTTTTTATGATGCCTAGGTGTGCCTCAGTTTCCCCGGTATGTTGCATTGTTCCCCAGGGTGGGGCAGGGGTGCGGTTGGCTTGCAGGGCAGGCTAAGAGCCCGAGGTGGGCGTCACCTCTCTGCTGGGTGGAATGAACAGCGTCAGCCCAGCGCTGGCTGATCGAGGGGCCCAGAGACCCATTGCCAGCTCCAGCGACTCCTGGCTCAAGGCTCAGCGAGGGGCTGGGCAGAGAGGTGGGAGGGGTCCCGGGGGGCTCTGCAGGAAGCTAAGGGCTCTCATCTGGGAACTGACTGAGGAAGGCAGTCAGAGACACGGCCCGAACATGGGATCTGTGACAGCGGGGCTGGGCGCTGGGCTGCCCAGACTGGCCTCACTTTAACATTCAGCTCTCTGGCTACACCACGGGCGTCTGCTGACGTGTGCCAGGTGGCTAATAAACCCGCCTGTCCGCCTGCCCTTTGAGAGTGTCACCGCAGACGCTGGGCGAAGGGCACTGAGCCCTGACGGTCTGTCCCAGACTCACTGCCCAGAGCTTCCGGGGTGGGGCAGGGGGGCTGCAGGCCCAGGGGCCCAGTCTCAGGAGGCGGTGAGACCACGTGGCCCACCCTGGGGGAAGAGCGAGACCCCGGAGGATCTGGGTCACTGCAGGGCTCCTCCCAGAGACTGTTCCCAGGCTGGGGCATAGCCCAGCCCTGTGCATCCCTGTCATGAGTATAAAGGGAAGGGTAAACACCTTTAAATCCTGCCTGGCCAGAGGCAAAACCCTTTCACCTGTAAAGGGTTAAGAAGCCAGGATAACCTCGCTGGCACCTGACCAAAATGACCCATGAGGAGACAAGATACTTTCAAAGCTGGAGGGGGAGAAACAAAGGTTCTCGCTATCTGTGTGATGCTTTTGCCGGGACCAGAGTAGGAACGCAGGTCAGAACTCCTGTAAAGGGCTAATAAGCGATCTAGTTAGGTATGCGTTAGATTCTGTTTTGTTTTAATGGCTGGTAAAATAAGCTGTGCTGAATGGAATGGATATTCCTGTTTTTGTGGCTTTTTGTAACTTAGGGTTTTGCCTAGAGGGATTCTCTATGTTTTGAATCTGATTACCCTGTAAGGTATTTACCATCCTGATTTTACAGAGGTGATTCTTTTTCCTTTTCTTTAATTAAAATTCTTCTTCTTCTAAGAACCTGATTGATTTTTCATTGTTCTTAAGATCCAAGGGTTTGGGTCTGTGTTCACCTGTACAAATTGGTGAGGATTTTTATCAAGCCTTCCCCAGGAAAGGGGGTGTAGGGCTTGGGGGGATATTTTTTGGGGGGAGACATTTCCAAGTGGGCACGTCCCCTGTTCTTTGTGTAACACTTTGGTGGTGGCAGCGTTTAACCTAAGCTGGTCAGAATAAGCTTAAGGGGTCTTTCATGCAGGTCCCCACATCTGTGCCCTAGAGTTCAGAGTGGGGAAGGATCTTTGACAATCCCTGACAGGTGGTGGGTGCAGTGGGATGCTGAGTGCACCAGTGGTGTTGTGCTGTAAGTGATGTGCGGCAGGAAAACAAGCGTAGTCAAAGGAAACAAGAAAATGGCGTGTAAGCACCTCCCTGAGGGGGACGTCGCAAGCCTGTGCAGGGGCAGGGAGAGACGTTACGTGTGCGGCAGCTCAATAAGGGGCAGCTGGTTGCACGGCTGGAGGATGGTCAGTCCGAGAAGCAGGTTCCAGGCCCAAGTGGGGTTCCCAGCGGGTCCGAGAGTGACAGAGGCAGCAGCCGGTCCTGGTTCGCCCTCGATGGATTTGGTGGAGTAGGAGCTGAGAGCGAAGGGGCTCCGGCTGGAGCAACAGAGGCTAGCAGCCCGTGAGAAGCAGCGAAAAGACGAGGAAGAACCAGGAGAAGCAGCGGAAGCGTGAACGGGGGCTGGAGAAGCCGAGGGGTGAGAGGACCCACAGTATTCTTGTCAGCAAGTTAAAGAAGTATGGGCTGGATGAATGCACTATAAGGTGGGTAGAAAGCTGGCTAGATTGTCGGGCTCAACGGGTAGTGATCAATGGCTCCATGTCTAGTTGGCAGCCGGTGTCAAGTGGAGTGCCCCAGGGGTCGGTCCTGGGGCCGGTTTTGTTCAATATCTTCATAAATGATCTGGAGGATGGTGTGGATTGCACTCTCAGCAAATTTGCGGATGATACTAAACTGGGAGGAGTGGTAGATACGCTGGAGGGGAGGGATAGGATACAGAGGGCCCTAGACAAATTGGAGGATTGGGCCAAAAGAAATCTGATGAGGTTCAACAAGAATCATAGAATCATAGAATATCAGGGTTGGAAGGGACCTCAGGAGGTCATCTAGTCCAACCCCCTGCTCAAAAGCAGGACCCATCCCCAATTAAATCATCCCAGCCAGGGCTTTGTCAAGCCTGACCTTAAAAACTTCTAAGGAAGGAGATTCTACCACCTCCCTAGGCAACGCATTCCAGTGCTTCACCACCCTCCTAGTGAAAAAGTTTTTCCTAATATCCAACCTAAACCTCCCCCACTGCAACTTGAGACCATTACTCCTTGTCCTGTCCTCTTCTACCACTGAGAATAGTCTAGAACCATCCTCTCTGGAACCACCTCTCAGGTAGTTGAAAGCAGCTATCAAATCCCCCCTCATTCTTCTCTTCTGCAGACTAAACAATCCCAGTTCCCTCAGCTTCTCCTCATAACTCATGTGTTCCAGACCCCTAATCATTTTTGTTGCCCTTCGCTGGACTCTTTCCAATTTATCCACATCCTTCTTGTAGTGTGGGGCCCAAAACCGGACACAGTACTCCAGATGAGGCCTCACCAATGTCGAATAGGGCTGGGGTTCTTGAACAGTCTCTGGGAGGAGCCCTTCAGTGACCCAGACCCCCAGGGTCTCGCTCTTCCCCCAGGGTGAGCCATGTGGTCTCACCACCTCCTGAGACTGGGCCCCTGGGCCTGCAGCCCCCTGCCCCACCCTGGGAGCCCTGGGCAGCAAGTCTGGGACAGGCCCTGGGGGAGACGTGTCCTCTCCTCAGGGATCACTGCCCGTCGCCCAGTGTCTGCAGGGCCACTCGCCCAGCGCTGTGAAACCAGGCGGGTTTTAGTCACCTGGCACACGGCCCAGGCAGCCCCTTGGGCGGCCCAGAGAACTGACGGTTACAGCCCAGCCCAGCTGCAGTGACCCCCATGGTTCGCACTCTGTCTGTCTCTCCATCCAACCTCCTTGGTCAGACTCCAGGTGAGAGCCCGACTCCTTGCAGCCCCCAGCTCTTAACCCCCCACTGCCCCAGGCCTTTGTTCCTGAGCTGGGGGATGCAGCTCGGCCCCCTGCGGAGGGGTGGGACCATCCATGGTGGTTGGTTGCCAGGTGTCCACATCCCAGCCATTGGATCTGCCCTTCTCTTCTCAAGAGCTGCATGGAGATGGAACTTAAGGGCCCAGGCCGCCAGGCGCCATCCACACCTGTGTCTTCACCTGCCCCAGAGCCCCCAGACCTTCCCACCTGCTGAGGAACAGTGCCCCGCACATGGGAAACTGAGGCACACACAGTCTTCATAAACATATTACAGAAAATTCCCACTTCGTCCCACTCACCCCCAGACCCACAGGGGAACTGTGAGTTCCATGGTCTCAGGTGTAACCTCAGCTGGATGCTGTGCCCGAGGGAGCCAGTGTAACCCACACACTTCCTGGGTGTGGGGTTCTGCCTCCTCGAGTGGCCCCGAGACCACTTAGAGAGAGAGAAAAGAAGTCTGACCCACAGCCTTAGCTAAGCGCCAGGTGGCTCTTAGCTCATGCGGTGGAGGCTCATGCCTTAAGCACCAGAGGTCCCCGGTTCAATCCCACCCACCAACAACCGGGGTCCACTGGCGTTACAGCAGCCTGGCCTGCCCTTGCTTGGGGGCCAGAGGCAGAGCTGTGTCTTGTGATGGCTGAGAGCCTGGCTGAGCGTGGGGAGCCCTGGGCAGGGTGAGGGCCAGATGGGTTTGTCCTGCCCAGGGGTGAGAGAGGACCCAGCAAAGGGTAAAGCTGCTGGAGGCCGATGCTGGTAGACCCGGTGCCACGACTGCAGGCATAGCTAAGAACTGACAAACTCGTAGCTGGCACCCAGACCGGTCCTCGGACTGAGGAGGCGGTGAGGGGTTTACTCCGTGACATGCTGTATTACTCTCCCTGGTGATGTTCGTTCTGCCCATGTGACACCAGCCACGGAGACAGTCCTACCCCGCCCCACACCCACTCAGGAGGGTGCTCAAACGGCAAGCAGGCCACCATTAGCCAAGCTTTGTTAAGTCCCCCCTGAGCCCCTGGAGACGTGCAGCAGCCTCGGCCCACCCTTGGCAGGCTGGAAGAGGGAAATAAAAAACACGATGTGAAGATTTTTCATCTCGTCCCTGTCTAAGCCCGCATCAGAGTGGCCAGACGGGGTCAGACCAAGGGTCCGTCCGGCCCCGTGTCCTGTCGGCTGACAGCGGCCAGCGCCCGGTGCCCCAGAGGGAGTGAACCGAACAGGTTCTCTCTCCTGCCATCCATCTCCACCCTCGGACAAACAGAGGCTAGGGACACCATTCCTTACCCATCCTGGCTAATAGCCATTAATGGACTTAACCTCCATGAATTTATCCAGTTCTCTTTTAAACCCTGTTATAGTCCTAGTCTTCACAACCTCCTCAGGCAAGGAGTTCCACAGGTTGACTGTGCGCTGAATGAACAACTTCCTTTTATTTGTTTTAAACCTGCTGCCCATTCATTTCATTTGGTGGCTCCTAGTTCTTATATTATGGGAACAAGTAAATAACTTTTCCTTATTCACTTTCTCCACCCCACTCATGACTTTATAGACCTCTATCCTATCCCCCCTTAGTCTCCTCTTTTCAAAGGTGAAAAGTCCTGGCCTCTTTAATCTCTCCTCATATGGGACCCGTTCCAAACCCCTAAGCATTTTAGTTGCCCTTCTCGGAACCTTTTCTGACACCAGTCTATCTTTTTTGAGATGAGGAGACCACATCTGTATGAAGTATTCAAGATGTGGGCGTACCATGGATTTATATAAGGGCAATAAGATATTCTCCCTCTTATTCTCTGATGATTCCTAACATCCCGTTTGCTTTTTTGACGGCCACTGCACACTGCGTGGACGTCTTCAGAGAACTATCCACGATGACTCCAAGATCTTTCTTGAGTGGTAACAGCTAATTTAGACCCCATCATTTTATATGTAGAGTTGGGATTATGTTTTCCACTGTGCATTACTTTGCATTTATAAACAGTGAATTTCATCTGCCATTTTGTTGCCCAGTCGCCCAGTTTAGTGAGATCCCTTTGTAACTCCAAAGCAGACTACAAAGAGTGAACTATCTTGAGTAGTTTTGTATCATTTGCAAATTTGGCCACCTCACTGTTTACCCCTTTCTCCAGATCATTTATGAATATGTAGAATAGGACTGGGCCCTGTCCAGACCCCTGGGGGACACTGCTATTTACCCCTCTCCATTCTGAAAACTGACCATTTATTCCTCCCCTTTGTTTCTGGTCTTTTAACCAGTTACTGACCCATGAGAGGACCTCCCTCTTATCCCATGACAGCTTATGAGCCTGTGGTGAGGGACCTTGTCAACGGCTTTCTGGAAATCTACGTACACTATATCCACTGGATCCTCCTTGGCCACATGCTTGTTTCCCCCCTTACAGAATTCTAGCAGATTGGTGAGGCCCGATTTCCCTTTACAAAAACCATGTTGACTCTTCCCCAACAAATTGTGGGTTCAAACTTCCCCAGGATGTTGGTTAAAGGGACCCTGCTCAGTTCAGTCGTGACGGGGAAAGAGATATTTGTACAAAGGGGGAATTTTCTGTACTATTTTTTATAAATGCTACGTGTGCCTCAATTTCTCTCATACTTTGCCACCCAGCAGGGACTCAGAGGGGTGATGGCTTGGGACGATCTGTCGAGGGTGTTGTGGGGAGCAGAGGGGCGGGTTGTTGGGAGGTCAGAGGGGGGTTTGGGGTGATCTGTGGGGGGGGTTGTGGGGAGCAGAGGGGCAGGTTGTGAGGAGGTTGGGGGTTTGGGGTGATCGACATTGGTGAGGCCTCATCTGGAGTACTGTGTCCAGTTTTGGGCCCCACACTACAAGAAGGATGTGGATAAATTGGAGAGAGTCCAGCGAAGGGCAACAAAAATGATTAGGGGACTGGAACACGTGAGTTATGAGGAGAGGCTGAGGGAGCTGGGATTGTTTAGCCTGCAGAAGAGAAGAATGAGGGGGGATTTGATAGCTGCTTTCAACTACCTGAAAGGGGGTTCCAAAGAGGATGGCTCTAGACTGTTCTCAATGGTAGCAGATGACAGAACGAGGAGTAATGGTCTCAAGTTGCAGTGGGGGAGGTTTAGATTGGATATTAGGAAAAACTTTTTCACTAGGAGGGTGGTGAAACACTGGAATGCGTTACCTAGGGAGGTGGTAGAATCTCCTTCCTTAGAGGTTTTTAAGGTCAGGCTTGACAAAGCCCTGGCTGGGATGATTTAACTGGGAATTGGTCCTGCTTTGAGCAGGGGGTTGGACTAGATGACCTTCTGGGGTCCCTTCCAACCCTGATATTCTATGATTCTATGATCTGTCAGGGGGGTTGTGGGGAGCAGAGGGGTAGGTTGTGGATAGGTCAGGGGGGGTTGTGCGGAGGTCAGAGGGGGGTTTGGGACGTTTTGTTGGGGTGGGTTATGGGGAGGTCAGAGGGGGTGTTGTGGGAAGGTCAGAGGGGGGTTTGGGATGATCTGTTGGGGGGGTTTGGGGTCATCTGTCGGGGGGTTCTGGGGAGCAGAGGGGCGGGTTGTGGGGAGGTCAGAGGGGGGTTTGGGACGATCTGTTGGGGGGGTTGGGGTGATCTGTCGGGGGGGTTCTGGGGAGCAGAGGGGCGGGTTGTGGGGAGGTCAGAGGGGGGTTTGGGACGATCTGTCGGGGTGGGTTGTGGCTGCCGTAGCTCAGAGTAATTCTGGTTTTCACAACAGAGAATCTGCCCAGCTCCCCGTTCCCTTTTCAATGAGACCCTTTGCCAAGCAACCCTGCCCTGGCCCCCAGCCCCACTGCCCCTGCCCCCCGGTCTGCCCCTGCTCCCCAGCTCTGCCCGTCCCCTGGCTCTGCATCCAGCTTCCCCTGCCCCATGACCCCTGTCCCTCAGCCTGACCCTGGCCCTGCCTGCTCCCCTTGCCCAGCAGCAGCAGCCTCTGCCCCCAGCCCCGTGAGCCCCCCTGGCACCATACCCGCTGTGCCCCCTCCCAGCTCACCTTCCATGAGGACCCGGAAGACGTCCCTGAGGATGGTGATGGTGGAGCCCAGCACGAAGACGGAGAAGAGGAAGGTGCTGACGGGGTCTGCAATCTTGTACCGGGGCTGCAAGGGGCATGGTTGGGGTTACACCTGGGCAGCCAGCGAATCCCCAGAGCCGCATGACCTCCCAGCCCCACCCAGTGAGGGGTCAGACCTAGGAGTGGAACCCAGGAGTCCCTGGCCCAGCCCCACTGTCCCCTCAAGCTGGGTGGGGGGGCGCACAGAGGAAACGAGGCAGCAGAGGGCAGAGCCCAGCATAGGGAGCTGGCATATGGCTCTTCCTTGGGGCTGAGCACCAGGGTCCCAGCGAGGGGGCCTGTGGGGATCTCAGTCTATTTCCCCTGGGCAGGTCCTGTCTCCCCACAGCTCACGGGCAGCACCCAGCCCCAGAGAGCCCTGGGACAGGCAGGAGGTGTATGACGTTATTGACATGAACTGGGACCGTATAGATCATTGTTGCAACCAAGGTCCTGTCGTGGCACCAAATCTTATATAAAGGGGGTCAAATGAGGTGTCTCAGACGAGGTGATGGTTGGCTGGTTAGGATTGTGCTGTCTGGATGTGGGTATCATTTTGTAGTGGAAGTTACGAATATTGGCTCTGTCCTGTCTGTGGTTCAAACTTGTGCTCTGCTTCCGGGGGACACCCCAGACACGTTGGCCTCAGCTCTGCCCAGCCTGCTGGACGGCCCATTAAGGACCATCAGGGACACAACTGACCCTCTGAGAGAAGGCAGACACGCCTGGGGACTCAGCCAGGTAGGCAGGGCCCTGCCTAGGGACTGAACTCTGAGGTGTTTCCAGGCCATGGGATGGGCAGCTTGTCCTTGGGACACAGAAAGAAAGGCCACATGGCAAGAGACTGTAAAAACCTGCTGCAGCTCCTCCAGCTTGTCTTCAGTCCTGCTTCCGACCTCTGGAGGGACTTGGCTACACTGAAGCTCTGAATCAAGGACTGAAAGACCCCTCCCAGCTGGGGATGTTCTCCAGAGACTGGATTTGAACCTGCTGTTTATTCCATCGCTGCTGCAAGCCTGAGCCAAGCACTTGGCCATCGCTGTGTGTCATTGATTCCATTTCACCAACTCTAGCTCTCGTCTCTCTCTTTTATGAATAAACCTTTAGATTTTAGATTCTAAAGGATTGGCAACAGTGTGATTTGTGGGTAAGATCTGACTTGTATATTGACCTGGGTCCGGGGCTTGGTCCTTTGGGATCGAGGGAACCTTTTTCCTTTTACTGGGGTATTGGTTTCCATCACCATTTATCCCCTTAATGAGGGGCACTGGTGGAGATACTGGGAAACTGAGTGTCTAAGGGAATTGCTTGTGTGACTTATTGGCCCCAACCGTCTCCTGGGCTCAGGTGAGAGGCTCAGGTATCATCCCTCAAGTGAAGTCACCCCCTGCTATCCCAGCACCATCCAGCACCAATGCAGACAGTCCCAGTAAACCTCCCACGCAACATTCCCAGGTCAAAACTCCCCACTCCCTGCTCCGTCACAGACTTGTGGTTAGCCAGCGGGGTGAGACCAAAGTCCTCCCTGGCTGGCTGGTTCGGTGCCTTAGAGGTGGAGAAACCCCAGCCTGGGGCTGTGACTGCCCTGCTCTAAGCGATTTGTCCTGACGTGACACTCTCCTTCGTGTCCTGCCAGAGGCACCATCCTTCCAAGGTGCAGTGCAGGGTCACTGGCCTGCTGCCACCTGGGACAGAGCAGCTCCCACTCCAGGAGCTCAGGGCAGGGCAGGGCTAGAGACAGGGGCTGGCCAGAGCCTCGGGCCACAGAGCAGGGCACACAAGTGTCTGTGTGAAGTGGGCACACGCAGGAGGGGTAGGTGGCCCCACAGAGGGAGGGACCTGGGAAGAGGGGCAGGAGAGGGAAGGCTGCGGTTAGTGGGGGCGCAAGGCAAGGGAGGGAGGGACGCAGTTAGCGGGGGCGCGAGGCAGCAAAGGGAGGGATGCGGTTACGGGGGCAGGAAAGGGAAGGCAGCGGAGGGAGGGACGCGGTTAGCGGGGGCGCGAGGCAGCGGAGGGAGAGATGCGGTTACGGGGGCAGGAGAGGGAAGGCAGCGGAGGGAGGGACACGGTTAACGGGGGCGCGAGGCAGCGAAGGGAGAGATGCGGTTACGGGGGCAGGAGAGGGAAGGCAGCAGAGGGAGGGACGCGGTTAGCGGGGGCGCGAGGCAGCAAAGGGAGAGATGCGGTTAGTGGGGGCAGGAGAGGGAAGGCAGCAAAGGGAGAGATGCGGTTAGCGGGGGCGCGAGGCAGCAAAGGGAGAGATGTGGTTACGGGGGCAGGAGAGGGAAGGCAGCGGAGGGAGGGACGCGGTTAGCGGGGGCGCGAGGCAGTGGAGGGAGAGATGCGGTTACGGGGGCAGGAGAGGGAAGGCAGCGGAGGGAGGGACGCGGTTAGCGGGGGCGCGAGGCAGCGGAGGGAGAGATGCGGTTAGTGGGGGCAGGAGAGGGAAGGCAGCGGAGGGAGAGATGCGGTTACGGGGGCAGGAGAGGGAAGGCAGCGGAGGGAGGGACGCGGTTAGCGGGGGCGCGAGGCAGCAAAGGGAAGGATGCGGTTACGGGGGCAGGAGAGGGAAGGCAGCAAAGGGAGAGATGCGGTTACGGGGGCAGGAGAGGGAAGGCAGCGGAGGGAGGGACGCGGTTAGCGGGGGCGTGAGGCAGCAAAGGGAGGGATGCGGTTACGGGGGCAGGAGAGGGAAGGCAGCGGAGGGAGAGATGCGGTTAGTGGGGGCAGGAGAGGGAAGGCAGCAAAGGGAGAGATGCGGTTACGGGGGCAGGAGAGGGAAGGCAGCAAAGGGAGAGATGTGGTTACGGGGGCAGGAGAGGGAAGGCAGCAAAGGGAGAGATGCGGTTACGGGGGCAGGAGAGGGAAGGCAGCGGAGGGAGAGATGCGGTTACGGGGGCAGGAGAGGGAAGGCAGCGGAGGGAGGGACGCGGTTAGCGGGGGCGCGAGGCAGCGGAGGGAGAGATGCGGTTACGGGGGCAGGAGAGGGAAGGCAGCGGAGGGAGGGACGCGGTTAGCGGGGGCGCGAGGCAGCGGAGGGAGAGATGCGGTTAGTG
Organism: Lepidochelys olivacea; assembly: GCF_965140295.1. Taxonomy (NCBI): domain Eukaryota; kingdom Metazoa; phylum Chordata; order Testudines; family Cheloniidae; genus Lepidochelys; species Lepidochelys olivacea. The sequence goes on from NC_140413.1 coordinate 927,510, forward strand.
GGGGCAGGAGAGGGAAGGCAGCGGAGGGAGAGATGCGGTTACGGGGGCAGGAGAGGGAAGGCAGCGGAGGGAGGGACGCGGTTAGCGGGGGCGCGAGGCAGCAAAGGGAGGGATGCGGTTACGGGGGCAGGAGAGGGAAGGCAGCAAAGGGAGAGATGCGGTTACGGGGGCAGGAGAGGGAAGGCAGCAAAGGGAGAGATGCGGTTACGGGGGCAGGAGAGGGAAGGCAGCGGAGGGAGGGACGCGGTTAGCGGGGGCGTGAGGCAGCAAAGGGAGGGATGCGGTTACGGGGGCAGGAGAGGGAAGGCAGCGGAGGGAGAGATGCGGTTAGTGGGGGCAGGAGAGGGAAGGCAGCAAAGGGAGAGATGCGGTTACGGGGGCAGGAGAGGGAAGGCAGCAGAGGGAGGGACGCGGTTAGCGGGGGCGCGAGGCAGCAAAGGGAGAGATGTGGTTACGGGGGCAGGAGAGGGAAGGCAGCGGAGGGAGAGATGCGGTTAGTGGGGGCAGGAGAGGGAAGGCAGCGGAGGGAGGGACACGGTTAACGGGGGCGCGAGGCAGCAAAGGGAGAGATGCGGTTACGGGGGCAGGAGAGGGAAGGCAGCGGAGGGAGAGATGCGGTTACGGGGGCAGGAGAGGGAAGGCAGCGGAGGGAGGGACGCGGTTAGCGGGGGCGCGAGGCAGCAAAGGGAGGGATGCGGTTACGGGGGCAGGAGAGGGAAGACAGCAAAGGGAGAGATGCGGTTACGGGGGCAGGAGAGGGAAGGCAGCGGAGGGAGGGACGCGGTTAGCGGGGGCGTGAGGCAGCAAAGGGAGGGATGCGGTTACGGGGGCAGGAGAGGGAAGGCAGCGGAGGGAGAGATGCGGTTAGTGGGGGCAGGAGAGGGAAGGCAGCAAAGGGAGAGATGCGGTTACGGGGGCAGGAGAGGGAAGGCAGCAGAGGGAGGGACGCGGTTAGCGGGGGCGCGAGGCAGCAAAGGGAGAGATGTGGTTACGGGGGCAGGAGAGGGAAGGCAGAGGAGGGAGGGATGCGGTTAGTGGGGGCAGGAGAGGGAAGGCAGCGGAGGGAGAGATGCGGTTACGGGGGCAGGAGAGGGAAGGCAGCAAAGGGAGAGATGCGGTTAGTGGGGGCGCGAGGCAGCGAAGGGAGAGATGCGGTTAGTGGGGGCGCGAGGCAGCGAAGGGAGAGATGCGGTTACGGGGGCAGGAGAGGGAAGGCAGCGGAGGGAGGGACGCGGTTAGCGGGGGCGCGAGGCAGCGGAGGGAGAGATGCGGTTACGGGGGCAGGAGAGGGAAGGCAGCGGAGGGAGAGATGCGGTTACGGGGGCAGGAGAGGGAAGGCAGCGGAGGGAGGGACGCGGTTAGCGGGGGCGCGAGGCAGCAAAGGGAGGGATGCGGTTACGGGGGCAGGAGAGGGAAGACAGCAAAGGGAGAGATGCGGTTACGGGGGCAGGAGAGGGAAGGCAGCGGAGGGAGGGACGCGGTTAGCGGGGGCATGAGGCAGCAAAGGGAGGGATGCGGTTACGGGGGCAGGAGAGGGAAGACAGCAAAGGGAGGGATGCGGTTACGGGGGCAGGAGAGGGAAGGCAGAGGAGGGAGGGATGCGGTTAACGGGGGCGCGAGGCAGCGAAGGGAGAGATGCGGTTACGGGGGCAGGAGAGGGAAGGCAGAGGAGGGAGGGACGCGGTTAGCGGGATGCCAGGCAGCGCAGGGAGGGACGCAGTAGAAGCAGGCCTGAAGTTGTTCACTTCGTACCTCCACGTAGATGATGGTGGCAGCCGTCAGCACCCCGAGACTTTGCAGCAGGTCCCCCACCACATGTACGAAGGCGGCACGCACGCTGGTGCTGCCGGGCAGGGGGCTTCCAGGGGGTGCGCAGCCAGGACTCTCCTCCATCTTCTCATAGCCCCGGGCGTGGCTGTGGCCCGTGACCGACTGGTGCAGGATGTAGGCCATGCTGGAGGGAAGTGGGGAGCCTGAGCCAACCGCGGGCGGACACAGAGCCCCAAGGGCCGCGGCACCAACAGATCCCAGAGCCCCTCCGCCCGCCCGCTCCCTACCCCAGGCCAGATGTGTGGCATCACCAGGGCAGGCACAGGGGGGAATGGGCAAGGTGGATGGGCATTGACTGCGGGGCTGGGCAGAGAAGGAACAGGCCAGGTGGAGGGGTGTGGATGGGAGGGGTGGGCAGAGGCAGGAATGGGAGAGGTCTGGGGGGCTGTGATCAGGGGCTGGGCACAGGCAGGAATGGGAGAAGTGAGGGGGCTGTGATTGGGGGGCAGGGATGCTCTGTACTTCGGGGAAACACCCAGCACCCCCCATGTTCATCCTTGTAAAATGATTGTGTGGGATCCAATGCAAAGTTTGTCATGTCGGGTGTCTTCGGAAGGCTCACGATGCACTGAGGCATCACACTGGCCTAGGCAGCAATAAAGGATCTGTTGGACTCTCGAGGGAGTCACCCCCCCTTCCCTTGGTCAGTTTGGGACTGCGATGAGGTAATGCTCACCTGACTCTGAAGGGGGTGGGGGGGCAAAGCCAAGAGGGAAGAAAGGACATGATAAAAGGGAGAGACGTTTGCCATGCTCTCTCTCGCTTCCACCTACATCTACAGACACCAAGCGACTGAATGGACTGAATGGATAATGGAGTTTCCATTATCTTTGAAAACTCGTGGCGAACCGGGGAAGTCCCGGATGACTGGAAAAAGGCTAATGTAGTGCCAATCTTTAAAAAAGGGAAGAAGGAAGATCCTGGGAACTACAGGCCAGTCAGCCTCACCTCAGTCCCTGGAAAAATCATGGAGCAGGTCCTCAAAGAATCAATCCTGAAGCACTTGCATGAGAGGAAAGTGATCAGGAACAGCCAGCATGGATTCACCAAGGGAAGGTCATGCCTGACTAATTTAATCGCCTTTTATGATGAGATTACTGGTTCTGTGGATGAAGGGAAAGCAGTGGATGTATTGTTTCTTGACTTTAGCAAAGCTTTTGACACGGTCTCCCATAGTATTCTTGTCAGCAAGTTAAGGAAGTATGGGCTGGATGAATGCACTATAAGGTGGGTAGAAAGCTGGCTAAATTGTCGGGCTCAACGGGTAGTGATCAATGGCTCCATGTCTAGTTGGCAGCCGGTATCAAGTGGAGTGCCCCAAGGGTCGGTCCTGGGGCCGGTTTTATTCAATATCTTCATAAATGATCTGGAGGATGGTGTGGATTGCACTCTCAGCAAATTTGTGGATGATACTAAACTGGGAGGAGTGGTAGATACGCTGGAGGGGAGGGATAGGATACAGAAGGACCTAGACCAATTGGAAGATTGGGCCAAAAGGAATCTGATGAGGTTCAATAAGGATAAGTGCAGGGTCCTGCACTTAGGACGGAAGAACCCAATGCACAGCTACAGACTAGGGACCGAATGGCTAGGCAGCAGTTCTGCAGAAAAGGACCTAGGGGTGACAGTGGACGAGAAGCTGGATATGAGTCAGCAGTGTGCCCTTGTTGCCAAGAAGGCCAATGGCATTTTGGGATGTATAAGTAGGGGCATAGCGAGCAGATCGAGGGACGTGATCGTTCCCCTCTATTCGACATTGGTGAGGCCTCATCTGGAGCACTGTGTCCAGTTTTGGGCCCCACACTTCAAGAAGGATGTGGATAAATTGGAGAGAGTCCAGCGAAGGGCAACAAAAATGATTAGGGGACTGGAACACATGAGTTATGAGGAGAGGCTGAGGGAGCTGGGATTGTTTAGCCTGCAGAAGAGAAGAATGAGGGGGGATTTGATAGCTGCTTTCAACTACCTGAAAGGGGGTTCCAAAGAGGATGGCTCTAGACTGTTCTCAATGGTAGCAGATGACAGAACGAGGAGTAATGGTCTCAAGTTGCAGTGGGGGAGGTTTAGATTGGATATTAGGAAAAACTTTTTCACTAAGAGGGTGGTGAAACACTGGAATGCGTTACCTAGGGAGGTGGGAGAATCTCCTTCCTTAGAGGTTTTTAAGGTCAGGCTTGACAAAGCCCTGGCTGGGATGATTTAACTGGGAATTGGTCCTGCTTTGAGCAAGGGGTTGGACTAGATGACCTTCTGGGGTCCCTTCCAACCCTGATATTCTATGATTCTATGATTCTATGAAGCGCTGATCAAAGGGGAGAGCCTGGCTGAGGGGCAACCAGCCAGCCTGCGGTGAGAAGCATCTAAGTTTGTAAGGGCACGGAAAGTGTTAAGATCAGCTTAGAATGCGTTTTGCTTTTGTTTCATTTGACCAGATCTGACTTGTTGTGCTTTGATTTATAATCACTTAAAATTGATCTTTATAGTTAATAAGTTTGTTTGTTTATTCTACCTGAAGCAGCAGGAGGTGTGAGCGGGGGCTAAGCAGCTGGGCTGGGTAAGAAATGTGGGTGTTTGTGTTTATGAGCGCCCTGTGGCACTGGCCCGATCCCCGTGGCATCATGCCCGGGGAGGGTGTGATTTTTCTCCCTAGGCTCTGGCCCATCAGGTGGGGATTTGAGACAGAGCTGCCTGGAGCGTCCGGGCTAGAACCAACCCACCCACTGGCACGGCCGGCCCTGTAGTGCCCAAGGGAACCCAGCTGAGCACAGAGCCACACCCACTGGGGCAGCCGAGCACGTGGTCGCTGCATGGATCTGGGGGGCTGGGATCTGGGGGGGGCAGTGGGCAGGGAACCAGGGGGCAGAGGGCTGGGATCTGGGGGGCTGAGATCTGGGGATGGGGGGACAGCAGGCAGGGACATGGGGGGCTGGGATCCGGGAGGCAGTAATCTGGGGTTGAGGCGGGGCAGGCAGGGATCCGGAGGGCAGGAATCTGGGGGTTGGGGGGCAGTGGGCAGGGATCCAGGGGGCTGGGATCCAGGGGGCAGGAGGTGCGAGGGCAGCGGACAGGGATCCAGGGGGCTGGGAATCCAGGGGACAGGGATCTAGGGGGGCTGGGATCTGGGGATGAGGGGATGGCAGGCAGGGATCTGGGGGGCTGGGATCTGGGAGGCAGGGATCTGGGGTTGGGGGGCGCGGGCAGGGATCTGGGGGGCAGGGAGCCCACGTACATGACGTTGATGCCCACGGCGCAGGTGGAGGTGGCCAGCATGACGCGTGCGTCGATCTCGTAGTCGTTGCTGATGATGCGGGCTGAGGCCAGATACACCAGGACTCCGGTCACGACCCAGATGGACAGCACCGAGGCCAGGGCGCCCAGCGTCTCTGCAGGCATGGGGCAGCATTCAGCGCCGCTCGCAGCTGTGGGGCGGAGGGGAGCGGCCGGGGGCAGCCCAGCTGGGACCCATCCATGCCCCTCAGGGAGGAAAGGGTTAAAGACCTGCCTCTGGTGCCCATTGCTGCAGGAACGCTGGCAATGTCTGTGTGGGGCCCGCATATGCCTCAGTTTCCCTCCGTGCCTGGCACTGCTGTGCACACGGTGCCAAGGGGAGGAGACGGGGTGCCATAGGGCAGCCTAGGGCCAGCCCCGGGGGTTGTTCGGCCTGGCTAGAACCAGCCCATCAGAGAGGCTCTAGACAGATTGTGGGACCCGAAGGCCTGGAGCAGTGACCTGGCTACGGGAGGGCCCGATTGCGGAGCTGGGAACTCAGCAGGGCACTGCAGGAGAAGGGCCATGGAGCAGAGGTGACAGGCGCCGGGACCAGAGCTGGGCTCACCAGAGACACGGCAGCTCTCACCTGCTGGGACTGACAGACAGACTGACAGGGGCCCTGGCATTGGCCAGCAGGGACTTAACCCCAACTTCTCTGGGCAAGCCGAGGGCCCCCCACGCCGCGCCCAGGGGGCCGAGACCGGCTCTGGGGGAAAGGCTGCCTGGCGTCTCTGCAGGCACTGGCGGGCGCAGGGGGCCCTGCAGAGCGGCCGCGTCTCTCCCGGGCATCTGGCTCGGCAGGACTTGCTGGGCAGAGCTACGGGCTGAGGCAGGGGGCTGGAGCTCAGGGGCTCTGGATTGGAGGCAGTGAGGCCACGTGGCTGACCCCTGGAGGGAGAGCGGGACCCCCTGGGGGTCTGGCACAAGGACGGGGCGCTTAGCCGGGGCACAGCACAGACCCTGGGGGTCTGTGAAGCCTGTTTGGGGCAAGGCATCATTGGTAATGCGTTGCACTAAGGTGGCCAGCGGTGAGGGTCTGCCTGTGGCCTGGGGGTGAAGGCTCTGCACCCCCCAGCTCCCCACGGGCTGAAGGGAGGGGGAGCCACTCCCACACACACAGGCTGGGCCCTGCCCTGCTGGGCTGCCCGGGCTCAGTGAAATAAGCACCCAGGTCTCCCCAGCCCGGGCCCCGGCATGGCAGGGAGTTGGGGTGGAGGTCTGTGGGGCTGGGCGGGGGCAGCGAGTCCCGGCAGGGCCCTTACCTGAGCGGTGCCAGCCGAAGCTCATGGACTTGGTGGGCGGCTTGGCGGAGACCCACAGGGAGAACAGGCTGACCACCATGCTGCCCACGTCCGCTAGCAGATGGGCAGCATCAGTCATGATGGCCAGGCTGTGCGCCAGGTACCCGCCTGCAGCAGAGATTAGCCAGCTCAGCGCCAGCTCCCGGCAGGGCCCCCCCCCCACAGCCCCAGGCCGCCCCGGCCTGCCAGGGGCTGGCTCCTTCCACAGAGCGCTGGGCCCTGACACAGCGTCCCCTTGTGCTGCCATGGAGCCTGCCATGGCGGGGGGATCCAGCCAGGTGACTCCCAGGAACGTGGGGACTCTGGCAGTGGGGGAGGGGAGCTGCCCCCTCCCGCGGAGCTGAGGGCCCAGGGCCTGCACCAGTGAGCGCTGGGCCCGCACCGGGCTCCTGGCCCCCGGAGATCTGGGGGGCGCCTGCCAGCCAGCACTTGAGCAACGTGCAGAGCAGGACGTCCTGCAGCACGGGCTGAGCAGGGCCAGGAACAAGCCGGGCTGGGGCCCCGCTGCCACCTTACCGACGACCTCGCCGATCATGAAGACAAAGCAGATGGCGCAGGCGATGCCCAGCTTCCGGCAGGCCTGCAGCTCCGCACGGCTCTGGCTGGGGGAGCGGGGTCCATGGTGGCAGTGCCTGGCCAGGCACCCGTCCAGCTCCAGGGACGGAGCCGCAGGGCTGGTCTCCGGGGGCAAGCCGGGGAAGGGCTTCGGGGAGCCTGTGAAGAGACTGAGACCCAAGGAGGTCAGTGCAAAGGCCACCCCCGTTCCAGCAGCCCATGGGACACCTGGCCGGAACAAGGCGGCCCGGCTCCTCGCCCCCTGCCTCGCTGGGCCCAGAGCAGGGCTGGGAACCGGGAGGGGCTGCCCTCGTCTTTGGGGGCCCTGGCTCCACCCAGCTCTGCTGCTAGGTAGCAAGGGAGTGAGTCCAGTGCACCTGCTGCCACCTCGCCAGCACGGCTGGGGTCCTCCTGACTGCCCAGGTGCCTGGGCCTGCCACAGGAGAAAGGGAAAGGAGACTTGGCAAGTGTGGGAACTGGTGGCCCTGGGACATCACCCCAAGCCTGGATTCCACAGAGGTGCCCAAAGCTGGAACAGTTTGGGGGTGACTGCTGGTCAGGACTGAGGGGCAGAGCTGGGAGGGAGGGGGCCTATGGCTGGGATATGGGGGGCAGGTTGGGATTGAAGGGCACCAGCAGAGCTCGGGGCCCCAGGGCTGGGCTATCAGGGGCTGCGGGTCGGGAGTGACGGGCTGTCACGGAGTGTGGGGGAGTCCAGGCCCTGCACCCAACTTCCTGGGATTCACTGAGGCTCTCAGCCAGCCAGTAAAACAGAAGGTTTATTGGACAACAGGAACACAGCCCAAAACAGAGCTTGTGGGTACACCCAGGACCCCTCAGTCAAGTCCTTCTGGGGGAGCAGGGAGCTTAGACCCCAGCCCTGGGGTTCCCTGTGTTCCTCCACCCAGCCCCAAACTGAAACTAAACCCCCCCAGCAGGCTCCCTCCTGCAGCCTGTCTTCACATTCCTGGGCAGAGGTGTCACCTCCTGCTCCCCGTCCTGGCTCAGGTTACAGGCTCTCAGGTCTCCCATCCCCAGGGCACATTCCCAGGTCAACACTCCCCTCTCCCTGCTGCGTCACATCCTCACATCTCTCCCCCCTTCGAGACTGAACTGAGCGGGGTCACTGTGACCAGTGACCAGGGGAAATTCAGGGCCCCCTCTCCGGGACAGCGCGTCCGCTATCAGGTTGGCACTTCCCTTCATGTGCACCATGTCCATGTTGTAATCCTGCAGGAGCAGGCTCTATCTCAGGAGCTTGGCGTTGGTTCCTTTCATCTGGTGCAGCCAGGTCAGGGGAGAGTGGTCGGTGTAGACGGTGAAGTGCCGCCCGAAGAGATAGGGCTCTAGTTTCTTGAGGGCCCACACCATGGCCGGGCACTCCTTCTCGATGGCAGCGTAGTGTTGCTCCCGGGGTAGCAACTCCTTGCTCAGGTACACGATGGGGTGTCTCTCCCCCTTTTCATCCTCCTGCATTAACACCGCCCCCAGTCCCGTGTCTGAGGCGTCGGTGAACACCACAAAGGGCTTGTCAAAGTCTGGGTTTGCCAGGACTGGGCCACTGACCAGAGCCTCCTTCAGCGCCCGGAAAGCCTCCTGGCACTGCTCGGTCCAGACCACCTTGTCTGGCTTCCCCTTCTTGCATAGCTCAGTGATGGGGGTGGCTATGGTGCTAAAGTGGGGTACAAATCTTCGGTAGTATCCTGCCATCCCAATAAAGGCTTGGACCTGCTTTTTGGTGTGGGGAGCGGGCCAGTCTCTGATCCCAGTCTCCACCTTGGCTGGTTCCGGCTTTAGGCGGTCGCTCCCCACCCGATGCCCCAGGTAAGATACTTCCGCCATCCCCACCTTGCACTTCTCCACTTTTACAGTCAGCCCAGCCCCCTGGAGTTGGTCCAGCACTTGTCTAACCTGAGACACATGGTCCTCCAAGGTCTGGCTAAAGACACAGATGTCATCAATATACGCCACGGCAAAACTCTCCATCCCCCTCAGGAGCTGGTCCACCAGGCGCTGGAAGGTGGCCGGCCCTCCCTTGAGGCCGAAAGGCAGGGTCAGGAACTCATAGAGCCCCAGAGGGGTGATAAAGGCTGATTTCAGTCGGGCATCTGCATCCAGCGGCACTTGCCAGTAGCCCTTTGTAAGGTCCATGGTGGTAAGGTACCGAGCTCCTCCCAGCTTGTCTAGGAGCTCGTCCGGTCTGGGCATGGGGTAGGCATCAGATACAGTGATGGCATTGAGCTTCCGATAGTCCACACAGAACTGGACCGACCCGTCCTTTTTGGGGACCAGCACCACCGGCGAGGCCCAAGGGCTGGTAGATGGCTGGATCACCCCCAAAGCCAGCATGTCCCGGACCTCTCTTTCCAGGTCCTGAGCAGTTTTCCCTGTGACTCGGAAGGGGGAGCATCTTATCGGCGGGTGTGACCCTGTCTGCACCCGGTGGACAGTCAGATTAGTGCGTCCAGGCCGGTTGGAAAACAGCTGTCGGTACGGATGCAGCACCTCCCTGACCTCAGCTTGCTGGGCAGGGGTTAGCTGATCCGAGAGGGGAATTGTTTCCAGGGGGGAACCAGCTCTGGTCCCAGGGAATAGATCTACTAAAGGGTCATCTCCCTGCTCTTCCCACTGTCCACACACGGCCAACACCACATTCCCCCTGGCATAATATGGCTTCATCATATTCACATGGTACACCCGGCGGTGGTGCGCCCGGGTCGACAGCTCCACCACATAGTTTACCTCATTGAGCTGCTTGACGATCTTGAAAGGGCCCTCCCAGGCGGCCTATAGTTTGTTCTTTCTCACGGGGATGAGAACCATCACCTGATCCCCGGTGGCGTAGGCACGGGCCCGTGCCGTGCGGTCATACCAGACCTTCTGCTTCCTCTGGGCTCGGGCCAGATTCTCCCTGGCCAGGCCCATGAGTTCAGCCAGTCTCTCTCGGAAGATCAGGACATACTCCACCACTGACTCTCCATCGGGAGTGGCTTTCCCCTCCCATTCGTCTCTCATCAGGTCCAGGGGGCCCCTCACCCTCCTGCCATATAACAGTTCGAAAGGCGAAAATCCAGTAGACTCCTGGGGCACCTCCCTGTATGCGAACAGCAGGTGAGGTAAGTACTTGTCCCAATCCTGCGGGTGCTGGTTCATAAAGGTTTTCAGCATCATCTTTAGCGTCCCATTGAACCTCTCCACCAGCCCATTAGACTGGGGGTGATACGCTGAGGCCCAGTCGTGCCGGACCCCACATTTCTCCCACAAGCACCGGAGCAGGGCCGACATGAAGTTGGAGCCTTGGTCTGTCAAGACTTCCTTGGGGAACCCCACTCGGCTGAAAATGGTCAGGAGCGCATCGGCCAAGGTGTCAGCTTCAATGGAAGCTAAGGGCACTGCCTCGGGGTAGCGGGTGGCAAAATCTACCACCACCAGAATGTATTTCTTCCCCGACCGGGTCGTCCTGCTGAGAGGCCCCACGATGTCCATGGCCACCTTCTGGAAAGGCTCCTCTATGATGGGCAAAGGTCTCAAAGCCGCTTTCCCCTTGTCCCGGGCCTTCCCCACCCTCTGACAGGGGTCACAGGATCGGCAATACTGCCGGACCGTGGTAAAGACCCCGGGCCAGTAAAAGTTCTGTAGCAACCTCTGCCGGGTGCGCCGGATTCCCTGGTGCCCTGCGAGGGGGATGTCATGGGCCAGGTACAGGAGCCTGCGGCGATACTTCTGGGGGACCACCAGCTGCCTCCTGATCCCACAGGACTCTACTTCCCTTGTGGGAGCCCATTCTCGGTACAGGAACCCCTTCTCCCACAGGAACCTCTCCTGGCAGCCTCTCCTCACGGTCCGTCCCACACTGAGGTCAGCCAGGTCCCTGAGCTTCCGCAAGGAGGGATCTTTCCTCAACTCGGCCTGGAACTCAGCGGCTGGGGAAGGGATGGGGCCCGGTTCCCCCTCACTGACCAGGTCTGAGGCCACAGCCTCTCTGAGCCGTGACCCTCGGCGCTCCCTCCCCACCAGGGTAGGGTCCTGCGCCTCCGGTGTGGTACCCTCCCCAAGGTCAGGGTGCAGTGCCCCTCGCCGGCTCTGGCTACGGGTCACAACCAGGGCGGTCTGGGGCTTGCTTGGCCAGTCCTCTAGGTCTCCCCCCTTCAAAACTTCAGTGGGCAAATGGTGGTGCACCCCCACATCCTTGAGGCCCTCCTTGGCCCCCCATTTCAGGTGTACCCTTGCCACGGGCACCTTAAATGGGGTCCCGCCCACTCCTGTCAGGCTCAGGTAGGTGTTGGGCACCACCCGATCTGGGGCCACCACCTCGGGCCGGGCCAGCGTCACCTCCGCGCCCGTATCCCAGTATCCATTGACCTTCCTCCCATCCACCTCCAGGGGAACAAGGCACTCTCTCCGGAGGGACAGCCCCGCACCCACCCTGTAAACCGAGCACCCTGAGTCCAGAGCCTCCAGCCCTCTGGCGGAGTTGGCCTGGGGTACTCTTCCCTCCTGAGCAGGTGGTAAACTGGTAGCCCCCCTTGCCTGGGTCGTCTGCCCTTCGTCCAGCTGAGTCCCTACCCAGTTAACCCTGGGTAGGTTGGGTTGGCTCAATTTGTCCCTGAGCCCGGGGCACTGGGTCCGTACGTGGCCTCTCTGGCCACAGTGATAGTAGCCCTTGTCACGTTGGTGCCCTCGAGCGGGTCAGATGGTCCTGACACCAGGCGTTCCCCTTGGGAGGGGGTTCTCCATATTTCCCTGCTGGGACGTCCCATGGTGACTCTCTCTCTGCACTGTGAGGGGCCTGTTCTTTTGGGACTCCTCCCTGCTATCTCCTGACCAACTGTTCACAAACTCGTCGGCCAGCTGCCCTGCGTGCTGGGGGTTCTCGAGCTTTTTGTCCACCAGCCACAGCCTCAGGTCGGAAGGGCACTGTTCGTACAGTTGCTCCAGTACGATTAGGTCCAGCAGGTCCTCTTTAGCTCGGGCCCCAGCTGTCCACTTGCGGGCATACCCCTGCATCCGGTTGACCAGTTGTAGGTAGGTGACCTCAGGCGTTTTACGCTGACTCTGGAACCTTCTCCGGTACATCTCGGGGGTCAGCCCAAACTCACGGAGCAGGGCCTGTTTGAACAGTTCATAGTCCCCTGCCTCCACCCCGTCATTCGGCTGTACACCTCCACGGCTTTGGGGTCCAGTAAGGGGGTGAGGAACTGGAGCCTGTCCGCAGGGTCAACCCTGTGCATCTCGCAGGCATTCTCAAAGGCCGTCAGGAAGCTATCTATGTCCTCCCCTTCCTTCCGCTGGGCCAGGAAGCACTTATCAAAGCTCCTTGCAGTCTTGGGTCGCCCCTCACTCACCGCAGCCAGGTCCCACTGCTCCTCAGCCTGGCCAGCTCCAGTTCATGCTGTCTTTGTTTCTCCTTCTCCTGACGCTCCCTCTCCTTCTCCTGACATTCATGCTGACACTGCTTTCCATGATCCTCCAGCTCCCTCATTTTCATCTCCCTCTCCCATTCCAGCCGCCTCCGCTCCAGGGATGGGGAGCTCCGCCGGGAGGATCCCCTGCTGGGTGCCGGGGTCAGGGTGCCCTCGGTATTCACTGGGCTTCCCCCAACCCCTCCCCCAGGCATAGGTAGGAAGGGTCTCGGGGTGTCCTGGGCAGCAGTCTGACCCCTCCCAGCCTGGTCAGGCCCCAGGGCCCACGCTGCGTCCGCCGGGCGGCTTCCCTCAGGGACAGGGATCGGGTCATCCAAGCGATCCCTCTCCTCCAGCTGGGCAATCAGCTGTTCCTTGGTGGACCTCCCAGTGCGCAGCCCCCTCTGCCTGCACAGCTCCACCAGGTCGCTCTTAAGGCGTTTAGCGTACATCTCCCTGCTCGCCGCTCGCCACTCGCAAGCTGGGCAGCTTTCTACGGTTTCCAGGAAAAGCCCTTAGTGTGCCAGCCCTTCTTGAGGTCACCACTTCTTTGCCAGGGTTGAGCTGCAGACTCTTCCGCCCCTGGGACCGCTCGCTGCGATCCCCCGGGGGACCCTGTTACTGCAAAAGTCCTTCTCTCTGGTCACTCACTCCCAGGGGTTAACTGCCCCCTGAAACGGTCTCTCTCTGAATCTTCAGCACGCCTGGTCCCCATCAATTCCCCTTCATTTTACTGTTCCCCAGTCACTTACTGCAGGAAGCGCCGTTCACGGGGTGCAGTACATCCCACCGCTGCCACCAGTTGTCACGGAGTGTGGGGGAGTCCAGGCCCTGCACCCCTCTTCCTGGGATTTACTGAGGCTCTCAGCCAGCCAGTAAAACAGAAGGTTTATTGGACAACAGGAACACAGCCCAAAACAGAGCTTGTGGGTATAACCAGGACCCCTCAGTCAAGTCCTTCTGGGGGAGCAGGGAGCTTAGACCCCAGCCCTGGGGTTCCCTGCGTTCCTCCACCCAGCCCCAAACTGAAACTAACCCCCCCCCCCCCAGTAGGTTCCTTGCTGCAGCCTCTGTCCACATTCCCGGGTAGAGGTGTTACCTCCCCCTCCTGGCTCAGGTGACAGGCTCTCAGGTCTCCCATCCCCAGGGCACATTCCCAGGTCAACACCCCCTCCCTCCCCCCCGCTGCGTCACATCCTCACATCCGCACCGGCAGAGCTGGGGATGGGAGACCCAGGGCGGGGGAGGGGGCTGCGGGTTGGGAGTGAGGGGCACCGGCAGAGCTGGGGGGCACGGAGCTGTGCATCGGGGGCAAGCGGCACTGCAGGCAGGAGAGGGGTCTTGAGGCGGCCGATCTTGCTCCTGCTCCCCTGAGAGCGGTTAGTTATTTCACGCCTCAGCACCCCACAAATGGCTCCAGCTACAAAGCAGCTGGTGATTCTGGCAGCAGAACAATGTGTCACTTCCCACGCTTCGCTCCCCCACCCCTCGCCCCACACAGCAGCCCTAGCTCCACGTCCCTCCCGACCCCAAAAACGCCCCTCGTCCCATTCTCCCTCCCCCGGGGCCTGTCGCTGGCCACCTGGGGGCTTGGGGAAGGGGGGCTCTGTCCCAGGACTGGGGATCCAGCGGGGAGCCCAAAGAGCTGCCCCCCAGATCTGGCAGCACTGGCATCCCTGGGCTGGTTGGAGCTCGGGCAGGGCACCTGAGTCCCAGGCCAGAGCCAGGAGCCCCATGGGCCAGGCCCCACCCTGGCTGCTCAAGGCAGCTGTGGCTAGTGGGTAGAACCGTGGGGCCGAGGGCTGGGCATGGCCGGGAGACACTCCCTGAGGAGGCACCTCCCTGGCCACTTGTCCATCTAGGGGCTGCAGAGACCTGGCGGCTGCTTCCCGGGAGCCACGATAAGTGCTGTGGGGCCCCTGCACCCCAACTCCCTGCCCCAGCCTGGAGCCCCCTCCCACACCCAAACTTCCTCCCAGAGCCCTCACCCCCTGTAACATTATGAGTGTAATTTAATATCTCATTGAAAGGTGACAGGGCCAGAAAGAGTTAATGAACTCCCAGACTGACCTGACCCATGGCCGAGCTTTAAAGACTAGTTAGGAAGATACTAAAGAGGGTTAGGAAGATCTGTAAATGAACACAGCTTTGAAATGCAGCTGGCATTCTCAGAGAGAGAAGGGGAGCTGTGTGCTCAGGTCTTGTGATGTCAACAAACAAATCTTGTCTATTACCATGGCTTTGAGTCAAAGATCAAAAAAGGAATATTAACATTTAGGAAGACACTTGAGTGACATAGTATGATTGTCTATATGGCTCTTTGAAGGTTGTGATAACCTGTGTCTGAACTGTTTAATGGATAAATTACCCTGGGCTAATTGTCAGGATGTTTAGGAGAAGGAAAGTGAAGCCGATTGTTTTCTCAGGCCAAATGGCTGCTGGAAATATATAAAGACCTTGGGACACGATCCTTCTTCATCTCAGATCTGCTTTGGGTTTCAAGAAAGGGAAACCCTGAGCCATAAGGATTGAGATCCCCAGTCACTGACGGGAGTCACCCTGAACATGGACATTGGACTGTAACCCGTGGACTATTTCTAAAAGGACTTTTGGCAACTACAAACTCAGCTTTGCTCTGTATCTGAACCTCAGGAACTGAACCCAAGTCTGTCTGTATACTGATCTTTTAACCAGCATGCGCTCTCTTTTCTTTTTTAATAGATTTTAGTTTAGTTACTAAGGATTGACGGTAAGCGTGTATTTGGGGTAAGATCTGAGTTATCATTTGACCGGGGTCTGGGGCTTGGTCCTTTGGGGTCAGGAGAATCTTTTCTTTTCTGTGATGAAATAAGATTTTCAGAATTTAGCATCCTATGTTTGACGTGTGTGTCTGGATGGAGGCTGGAGGCTGGGCACTTTAAGGGCACTGCGTTGTTTGGACGTCTGAGTACCCAGGGAGGTGCTGGAGAAGCTGGTTTGTGCTGGCTGGGTTAATCTAAGTAGTGGAATATCCACCAGCGTTTGGGGTTGTCCGCCCTGTTCTGTTTGCAGTTCACCCTGACTGAGTGACCTCAGCTGGCTCCACGGGCACCACTGTCACACACCCCCAACATCCCAACCTCCTGCCCCAGCCTCTCCTGCCCCCCAAACACCTCATCCCCAGCCCCACCCCAGAGCCCACACCCCGAGCCAGAGCCCTGACCCCCCACACACACTCCAACCCCCTGCTCCAGCCCAGAGCCCTTCCCTCACCCCAACCCCCTCACCCCAGCCCCACCCAGAGTCTGTGGGCTTCCCCCACATGGTTCTCCTGCATCGCCTGCCTGCAAGCTCCCCCGCCCCGCCCCGCTCTCCAATTTCTCCCATCTCCCTGCCTACCACTCTGGCACCGCCCCCGCAGCTCCCATTGGTCATGGATCCTAGCCAATGGGAGATGTGGAGCCAGCACTAGGGGCGGGGGAAGTGCGCGGAGCCTCCCTGGCTGCCCGTGCGCCTAGGGCCTGCAGGGACCTGGTGGCTGCTTCCGGGAGCCGCGGGGAGCCAGGACAGGCAGAGAGCCTGCCTTAGCCCCAGGGCCCCGCTGCGCCGCCAACCAGACTTAACGGCCCGGTTGGCAGGGTCCCTTTTCCACCAGGCGTTCCGGTTGAAAACCGACCCTGTCATTCCCCCATCCTTCCCGCTCCCATCACCCCCCTTACCCGCACTCCCCCTGCTCCTATAACCCCCCTTCCCCGCGTTCCCACCCCGCTCTTTAAACCAGCACCTCCCAAAGCCTGGGCCATGCCCCAGGGCATACGGATCAAGGCCAAGTGGGGCGGGTGGGGGCAGGTCCCTCCACTTCTCCTGGGTCAGGTGTGAGGGAGGCAGTGCTGGTCTGAAAGCACAGCTCTGGGTGCGGACGCCCCAGCTCTCAGCAGAGGCTTGTGACGAAGTGGGAATTTTCTGTAAGATGTTTATGAGTCCTGTACATGCCTCAGTTTCCCCTGTATGCTGCATTGTTCCCTAGTGGGGGGAAGGGACTCTTTGCTATCAGGGCAGGCAAAGACACAGGTGTGGATGGCGCCTGGTGGCCTGGGCCCTTAGGTCCCATCTCCATGCAGCTCTTGAGAAGAGAAGGGCAGATCCATGGCCAGGACGTGGACACCTGGTGACCAGCGACCCAGAGAGACGGGGATTCCCTGCCCCTCTGCAGGGGGCTGAGCCCCATCCCCCAGCTCGGGAACAAAGGCCCGGGGGTGGAGGGGGCTAAGTGTGGGCTGTGGGGAGCAGTCAGGGGCACCCCGGGAGTCTGACAAAGGAGATCGGACAGACGGGGGGGACAGAGCTTGAACCATGGGGGTCACTGCAGCTGGGCTGGGCTGTAACTGTCAGTTCTCTGGGCTGCCCGAGGGGCTGCCTGGGCCATGTGCCAGGAGACCAATAAACCCGCCTGGTTTCACAGCACTGGGCAAGTGTCCCTGCAGACGCTGGGCGAGGGGCACTGATCCCTGAGGAGAGGACACGTCTCCCCCAGGATCTGTCCTGGACTCGCTGCCCGGAGCTCCCGGGGTGGGGCAGGGGTCTGCAGCCCCAGGGGCCCAGTCTCAGGAGGCGGTGAGACCACGTGGCTCCCCTGGGGGAAGAGCGAGACCCCAGGGGTCTGGGTCACTGCAGGCCCCTCCCAGGGACTGTTCCCAGGCTGGGCTGTAGCCCGGTCCTGTGGGCCCATGACAGGGCTCACACAGGTGCCCGCGATGGTAAAGCCTGTCTTCACTAGGAGTAGGGGCCATTCAGCAGCTGCTGTCCGGCCTCCTCCCTGTGTCGGTGGGGGGGCGGGTGCTGAGCCCTGTGCAGGCCTAGCACAGAGCTCCCTGCACCGCACCCAGCCCGGGGGCAGCCCCCAGGCAGCCCGGCTTGGCTGTTGGCCCCCGGGGGCTCTGCACGGCTGTCCTGCAGCAGGGGTCAGTCTAGCTTCTGTGGGTACCAGCAGCGGTGAGGATGTGGCACTGGCCACGTTCTCGGGCTCGTGGCCTGGCCGCCGTGTGCCGTGCTAGCCATTGCTGCAGAGATAGGCGACAGCCTCCCTCCCCCACGGGATGGACCCATTGATCTCCAGCCCCATGCATCAGCTCACCAGTCCCCCTCCCCTTCGCCTCCAGGGCTTATCTCTGGGCCCAGGCCCCGCGGGGACAGGAAGAGTGATGAGTCTGCCTGGGCTGGGAGGGGCCCTGGCGGGGCTGGCTATCTGTGTGGCACCAGCACAGGGCCACGCGTGCGCCCCCCATGGAGAAACGAAATGCCCCGGCGCCAGGAGGCCATTGCCTCACCCGCGGGGGGTGTGCAGGGCTGGAGTCACCCACAGCCCAGGATTTCAGTGGCTCTTACCATGCGGGGTATTTGGGCCCTTCTACCAGCCAGGGAGGGTCTGTGCCAAAGGCCCCATGCCCTGAGGCTGCAGATCTTACTGGCAGTACCAGCCAGGTTCCCAGACGGGTACTGCCGACCGCCCAGTGGCACCCACCTCCTGCGGTAGGATCCAGAGAGGGGAAAATCCCCTGCGGCTCCCTGCCCTGCCCCAACCTTCCTCCCCAGCTGCACCCCTGGCCTGCTCCAGGAGCTTTTGTTAGTGCTTACCTTACCAGTTCCCTGGTTAATGTCCCCCCTTCCTCCCGGCACCCCTTGCCCCGCCCCTGGCCCTGCGGAAGCTGCAGCGTGGTCTCTTTGCTGATACAGATGTAGCTGGGGGCTGGGGGTGAGGAGCATGTGCCCGCTGCTCCCCAGGGCCCAGCTTCCACCCGCCAGGATCCTGCTCTCAGCCCAGCGCCAGGAGTCACATGCGTTTGGTGCAGTGGCCCAGCAAAGCCGACCGCAGCAGCGAGCCTGAGAGCAGGATCACACCCCGTGGTTACTGCGGCCTGGGGGGGAGTCGCCCAGACAGTCCCCGGCTCCTGCCGCACCCCCATTCTCCTGCCGCCTGCAGAGATCCCAGGGAGCCCAGTCCCCCCTCCCCATCGAAGAGCAGGGCTCTGACCCCTGCACCATGGCCTTCATAGAGCCCTAAAGTCCCCAGCGGCCCTCACAGCCTGGGAGCCCCGACACTCCCCCCACCCCACAAACCACGCAGGCCAATCGCCGACAATCATTTACCATGGGGCATGGGGAAAGGGGGACCAAGAGACAGGACCCCACAGACACTCACTGGGGGGGAGCAAAGGGGCTGACCCTCCTGCCACAACACACACGGGGGGGCAGAGGGACTGACCCCCCCAGACGCATGGGGGGGTGGCAGATGGCCCAACCCTCCCCAGACACACACAGGGGGCAGAGGGACCGACTCTCCCCTACAGACACACACTGGGGGGTGGCTCCTGGGCATTTCAGCCCCTGCAGGAGGCTGGGTGGTGCCCCCCCCGTGGGGCCCGCTGCGGGCTCTGGGTCTCTGTAGGGAACGTGTCCTGGGCGCTGGGCTGGAACGAGCTTGTGTCTGAAAGGAGGGGGGATGGGGGAGCTCCGGGGCGCAGCAGGGGAGAAGCAGGGGGGAGGCGGGGGTCCGGGGCGCAGCGAGCGTGGGGGGGAGGACTGCGTCCAGGGCGCAGCATGGGGGAAGAGGCGGGGGTCCGGGGCGCAGCGCGGGGGGGAAGGCGGGGGGGAGGACCGGGTCCGGGGCGCAGTGGGGAGGGGATGCAGGGGGGAGGACCGGGGCCGGGGCACAGCAGGGGGGCAGCAGCGGGGAGGGCCGCAGGTTTCTTTCCCCCCGGGGCGCTCCCGGTTCCCTGCCCTGGAGAAGGGTCACGTCCAGGGGCAGCATCCCCGCCTCCGCCCGGTCTCGTGGCAGAGCCGCGCCCGGTCAGGCGGCCCCGATGGCGGGGTCCCTGCAGCCCTGGCCCCGTGCCCGGCTCCCCGCGCTGGCGGGGGTGATGGGGCAGCGGACGGAGCGGCTGGCGGGGGATAGGACGGGGCTGGAGGACAGAGAGATGGAGGGGCTGGGGGTGGATGGAGGGAGACATGTAGGGGGATGGAAGGGGGGGTGGGTGAAGGGTGTAGGGAGATTTAAGGGGGCATGTAGGGGGCAGGGGGGATGGATGGAGGGGTGGATGTGGGGGGTGCAGACAGATTGGTGGATGGACGGGGTGGGTGGAGGGGAATTTAAGGGGGGATGAATGGGGGATAGGGGTATGGATGGAGGGGGATAGGGGAGGGATGGAGGGGGATTTAAGAGGGGATGGATGGAGGGTGATAGGGGGAGGGATGGAGGGGGATTTAAGAGGGGATGGATGGAGGGGGGATGGAGGGAGGGATGGAGGGGGATTTAAGAGGGGACGGATGGATGGAGGGGGACAGAGGGAGGGATGGAGGGGCCCCGGGCGGCAGGCCGTGGGGCGCATCTCAGAAGGGCTGGCGGCCCCTTTACCTCTTGAGGCGCCGGGTGCCGGCGCTGCGGCTGCCCAGGGCGCTCACCAGGCGAGCGGTCTCCAGGTCCCTCGCCCCAGACGCGGGGTCCATCTCGGCTCCGGATGCTGCGCCCTGGCAGTGCGGGGCTGAGCCCGCGGCTCGTGCGGGTCGAGTCCCGCCAGCTCCGGCGGGTCGGGCTCCCCAGGGGGCTGCGAGCGGCACCGGCCCCGGCTGCGGGACCCTGGGCAGCCGGCACCGCGCGGCTCCGGACCAGGTGTGTGCGGGCAGCGGAGTGCGGGCAGCAGTGCCCGCAGAGCCCCGCCCCTTCACACAGAGCCCCGCCCCCGTGGCCTGGCCCCGCCTCCCAAGCCAAAGCTCCGCCCCCACATCGGGAGTCACGTCCCCGTCCCCGTCCCCGTCCCCTCCAGGAGGAGCAGCATCAGAGCCGCGGAGCCAGCCCCACACCTAAGGCCAAGCAACTCTCTAGGGCCTGGCCACACGCCTTACAGCCAGAGCCCCGCCCCCAGTTCTGAAACCCCGCCCATAGAGTCAGAGCCCCGCCCCCAGTGCTGGAACGAGATGCCCTACCCAACACACCTTCCGTCCCCAGCACTGGGGCCCGCCCCCAGACCTAGTACCGCGCCCCCAGGCAGTGCTGGGGCCCCGCCCAGGGAGCCGGACCCAGCGCCCCGGCAGTGGGGTGGGAACCCGCCCTGTCCCCAAAGCTGCTCCAGACCCTAAGGCAGCAAGAGGAAGAGCCACGCCCCTTCGGGGTGGGCCTCGGGGGGGGGCGCAGCGTGGGGGAGTGAAGAGACCAGTGGGAGGGGGTGGAGCTAAGGTGTGGGGGAGGGGGCATGTGCCCCCCATGTTGGGCAGATGGGGTGGTGGGGGTGATTGGCATCGTAACTCCGGTGAGCTCCAGGATTTGTTGGGGGGGACATGAGGGGACCGGAGGGGGTAGGTGTCAGAGGTGGGGGGAAAGTCCCCCCTGGATGGGCATGAGGAGCACAGTGCTCCCTAGTTAGTTAGTGGGGGAAGCAGGTACCCCTTAGTTGTCAGTGGGAGACACAGTGTCACTGGGGGGGGCGGGGAGTGGGAGACACTGCCCCCTGTCTGGTGGCTTGGGCTTGTTGCCCTCCGGCTGGACAGAGAGGGGAAGCGGTTGGGGGGCACAGTGCTGGTGAGGGGTGAGGGGTGAGGGGCCGCGTGGCAGGCTGGGCAGTGGGGGGTGATGAGGAGCCGTTGGGCAATGGGGGCTGAGGGGCCATGTGGCAGGCTGGGCAGTGGGGGGGTGATGAGGAGCTGCCGCGCATTGGGGGCTGAGGGGTCACGTGGCAGGCTGGGCAGTGGGGGTGATGAGGAGCCGTTGGGCAATGGGGGCTGAGGGGTCGCGTGGCAGGCTGGGCAGTGGGGGGTGATGAGGAGCCGTTGGGCAATGGGGGCTGAGGGGTTACGTGGCAGGCTGGGCAGTGGGGGGTGATGAGGAGCCGTTGGGCAATGGGGGCTGAGGGGTCACGTGGCAGGCTGGGCAGTGGGGGGTGATGAGGAGCCGTTGGGCAATGGGGGCTGAGGGGTTACGTGGCAGGCTGGGCAGTGGGGGGTGATGAGGAGCCGTTGGGCAATGGGGGCTGAGGGGCCATGTGGCAGGCTGGGCAGTGGGGGGTGATGAGGAGCTGCCGCGCATTGGGGGCTGAGGGGCCATGTGGCAGGCTGGGCAGTGGGGGGGTGATGAGGAGCTGCCGCGCATTGGGGGGTGAGGGGTCACGTGGCAGGCTGGGCAGTGGGCGGTGTCTTGGATTCACAGGGTCTGGTCTCTGCCCAGCCTGTGACCAGTCCTTTGGGAGCGACCTCTTTGGTGGGCTGGGTCCCAGGGACCCCCACAGCTGTGCAGGAGCAGGCCCGTGGCCTCTGAGACGGGGCCTTGGGCCACAGCAACCCCCATCTGTCTGCGTGGCTCCTGCAGCGAGTCCAGCCCGGCCAGGCCCCTGCAGGAGGCTTGTCCCTTGCCCCATCTGAGTGTGATGCTCCTGGGGCAGATCTGCAGCGACACCGGCCACCTGCCCAAACAGGGGAGCCATGGATCAGCCACCTGGCTACAGCGTCTGCCAGCCCCTAGCACTGAGAGGCCAAGGTGGAGCCATGGGCCAGCCCGGCCAAGCCAGTGCGAGGAGCCAACCGAGCTGGACCGGACCCATCTCGGTCTCTGAGTCTCTGTCTCCTTGTCATTAGGTCCCCAGTGAGAGGTGCGGAGTCCCACCAAACACAGCCCTTATTCCAGCCTGCTGTTCCCCTTTGCTCTCCAGCTCCATCACAAGGCCAGTCTGCTGGGGGCTCCTGGCAATTGTTGGGGTTTCTCATAGTCTCTCCAGATCCTTTGTTGATCTGGGTCGATTTCAGCCAGTTCTTTAGTGACCCCATCACTCCCCACAGACAGCGAGTGGCACATGTGCTGCCTGGCTCAGCATTAACCCTTTTAATATATTAGGTAGCAATGCAAAATACAGGGGAAACTGAGGCACACATAGGCATTATAAACCTGTTACAGAAAATCTCCTCTGTCCCACAAGATGAAGTCAGAATTTCCTGGTGCATCACCAGGAGAGTGAATTTGTGTGGGGGGGTGGAGGGTGAGAAAACTGGATTTGTGCTGGAAATGGCCCACCTGATGATCACTTTAGATAAGCTATTACCAGCAGGACAGTGGGGTGGGAGGAGGTATTGTTTCATATTCTCTGTGTATATATAAAGTCTGCTGCAGTTTCCACGATATGCATCTGAGGAAGTGAGCTGTAGCTCACGAAAGCTCATGCTCTAATAAATTGGTTAGTCTCTAAGGTGCCACAAGTCCTCCTTTTCTTTTTGCGAATACAGACTAACACGGCTGTTACTCTGAAACCTGTTTCAGAGTAGCAGCCGTCTCTTAGTCTGTATCCACAAAAAGAACAGGAGGACTTGTGGCACCTTAGAGACTAACACATTTATCTGTTACTCTGAAACCTGACATTTATTTGAACATTGGATGCATCCGATGAAGTGAGCTGCAGCTCACGAAAGCTTACACTCAAATAAATTTCTTAGTCTCTAAGGTGTCACAAGGACCCCTGTTCTTTTTATTGCTCCTGTGTGTGCCTTGGTTTCTCCTGTATTTTGCATTGCTGCTTGGTGTAGGGAAGGCCTGTCTGCTCACAGGGATGTCAGTGTGGATGTCACCCAGCCATCTGGGCCTCAGGCCCCCTATCAGGGGCGTATCTAAGAAGACAATGGAAACCTGCACTTTCCTGGTTTTGTCTGTCTTTGCTGAGCAAGACAACCCCCCCCCCCCCCAACTCCGCTGTCACCACTGGGCAGGGGAATCCCAGGTGTCAGGAGCCTGCCATTCAATGGAGAAGCCTGAAGCCTCCCCCTCGCCCCACATTCTCAGCTCATGGTGCAAAAGAGCTATGAATGAGCCATAAATCTACTAACCTTGCAAACAAAACAGCACCATTCATAACTTAAAACGTTTGTTCTGTTTTTTTAACCAGTTTATTCTCCCCAAGAGGTGCACCATTCCCAGAAGAGTTACAATATCGGGTGAATGTGTGGAGTGGACAGACCAAGCTCCTCTTCCATCTCCCTGCTCCAAAAATCCATTTAATACAGAGTTCTTAGCTAGCAAAGGTGTCAGATATTCATAGAATCATAGAATATCAGGGTTGGAAGGGACCTCAGGAGGTCATCTAGTTCAACCCCCTGCTCAAAGCAGGACTGATCCCCAACTAAATCATCCCAGCCAGGGCTTTGTCAAGCCTGACCTTAAAAACTTCTAAGGAAGGAGATTCTACCACCTCCCTAGGTAACGCATTCCAGTGTTTCACCACCCTCCTAGTGAAAAAGTTTTTCCTAATATCCAACCTAAACCTCCCCCACTGCAACTTGAGACCATTACTCATTGTCCTGTCCTCTTCTACCACTGAGAACAGTCTAGAACCATCCTCTCTGGAACCACCTCTCAGGTAGTTGAAAGCAGCTATCAAATTCCCCCTCATTCTTCTCTTCCGCAGACTAAACAATCCCAGTTCCCTCAGCCTCTCCTCATAACTCATGTGTTCTAGACCATTGGCCTTCTTGGCAACAAGGGCACACTGTTGACTCATATCCAGCTTCTCGTGCACTGTCACCCCTAGGTCCTTTTCCGCAGAACTGCTGCCTAGCCATTCGGTCCCTAGTCTGTAGCGGTGCATTGGATTCTTCCATCCTAAGTGCAGGACCCTGCACTTATCCTTATTGAACCTCATCAGATTTCTTTTGGCCCAATCCTCTAATTTGTCTAGGTCCCTCTGTATCCTATCCCTACCCTCCAGCGTATCTACCTCTCCTCCCAGTTTAGTGTCCTGTGCAAACTTGCTGAGAGTGCAATCCACCCCATCCTCCAGATCATTTATGAAGATATTGAACAAAACCAGCCCCAGGACCGACTCCTGGGGCACTCCACTTGATACTGGCTGCCAACTAGACTTGGAGCCATTGATCACTGTGACAATGTGACACAGCAGGGAGGGGGGAGTGTAGACCTGGGAATGTGCCCTGGGGAGGGGAGATCTGAGAGCCTGTCACCTGAGCCAGGAGGGGGAGGGGAAGGTAACACCTCTGCCCAGGAATGTGAAGACAGGCTGCAGGAGGGAGCCTGCTGGGGGGGTTTAGTTTCAGTTTGGTGCTGGGTGGAGGAACAAATTACTGGGAACCCCAGGGCTGGGGTCTAAGCTCCCTGCTCCCCCAGAAGGACTTGACTGAGGGGTCCTGGGTGTACCCCACAAACTTTGTTTTGGACGGTGTTCCTGTTGTCCAATAAAACTTCTGTTTTATTGGCTGGCTGAGAGCCTCAGTGAATCCCAGGAAGAGGGGTGCAGGGCCTAGACTCCCCCACACTCTGTGACAACTGGTGGTAGCAGTGGGATGTACTGCACCCCGTGAACGGCGCTTCCTGCAGTAAGTGACTGGGGAACAGTAAAACGAAGGGGGAGTGACGGGGACCAGGCGTGCTGAAGATTCAGAGAGAGACGGTTCCAGGGGGCAGTTAACCCCTGGGAGTGTGTGACTAGAGAGAAGGACTTTTGCAGTAACAGGGTCCCCCGGGGGATTGCAGCGAGCGGTCCCAGGGGCGGAGGAGTCTGCAGCTCGACCCTGGCAAAGAGGTGGTGACCTCAAGAAGGACTGGCACACGAGGGGTTCTTCCTGGAAACCGTGGAAAGCTGCCCGGCCTACGAGTGGCCAGCAGGGAGATGTACGCTAAACGCCTTAAGAGCGACCTGGTGGAGCTGTGCAGGCAGAGGGGGCTGCGCACTGGGAGGTCCACCAAGGAACAGCTGATTGCCCAGCTGGAGGAGAGAGATCGCTTGGATGACCCGATCCCTGTCCCTGAGGGAAGCCTCCCAGTGGACGCAGCGTGGGCCCTGGGACCTGACCGGGCTGGGAGGGGTCAGACTGCTGCCCAGGACATCCCGAGACCCTTCCTACCTATGCCTGGGGAAGGAGTTGGGGGAAACCCAGTGAATACCGAGGACACCCTGACCCCGGCACCCAGCAGGGGATCCTCCCAGCAGAGCTCCCCATCCCTGGAGCGGATGCGGCTGGAATGGGAGAGGGAGATGAAAATGAGGGAGCTGGAGGATCATGGAAAGCAGTGTCAGCATGAATGTCAGGAGAAGGAGAGGGAGCGTCAGGAGAAGGAGAAACAAAGACAGCATGAACTGGAGCTGGGCAGGCTGAAGAGCAGTGGGGCCCCGGCTGTGGTGAGTGACGGGGGACCCAAGACGGCAAGGAGCTTTGATAAGTGCTTCCTGGCCCAGCGTAAGGAGGGGGAGGACATAGATAGCTTCCTGACGGCCTTTGAGAATGCCTGCGAGATGCACAGGGTTGACCCTGCAGACAGGCTCCAGTTCCTCACCCCCTTACTGGACCCCAAAGCCGTGGAGGTGTACAGCCGAATGACGGGGTGGAGGCAGGGGACTATGAACTGTTCAAACAGGCCCTGCTCCGTGAGTTTGGGCTGACCCCCGAGATGTACCGGAGAAGGTTCCAGAGTCAGCGTAAAACGCCTGAGGTCACCTACCTACAACTGGTCAACCGGATGCAGGGGTATGCCCGCAAGTGGACAGCTGGGGCCCGAGCTAAAGAGGACCTGCTGGACCTAATCGTACTGGAGCAGCTGTATGATCAGTGCCCTTCCGACCTGAGGCTGTGGCTGGTGGACAAAAAGCTCGAGAACCCCCAGCACGCAGGGCAGCTGGCCGACGAGTTTGTGAACAGTCGGTCAGGGGGTAGCCGGGAGGAGTCCCAAAAGAACAGGCCCCCCCCGATGCAGAGAGAGAGTCACCAGGAGGCCTCCCAGCAGGGAAATAGGGAGAACCCCCTCCAAAGGGGAACGCCTGGCGTCGGGCCCCCCCGACCCACTCGAGGGGACCAACGTGACCTGAGCTGCTACCACTGTGGCCAGAGAGGCCACGTACGGACCCAGTGCCCCAGGCTCAGGGACAAACTGAGCAGACCCAACCTACCCAGGGTTAACTGGGTAGGGACTCAGCTGGACGAGGGGCAGACGGCCCAGGAAAGGGGGGCTACCAGTTTACCACCTGCGCAGGAGGGAAGAGTACCCCTGGCCAGCTTCGCCAGAGGGCTGGAGGCTCTGGGCTCAGGGTGCTCGGTTTACAGGGTGGGCGCGGGGCTGTCCCTCCGGAGAGAGTGCCTTGTTCCCCTGGAGGTGGATGGGAGGAAGGTCAATGGATACTGGGATACGGGCGCGGAGGTGACGCTGGCCCAGCCCGAGGTGGTGGCCCCAGATCGGGTGATGCCCAACACCTACCTGACCCTGACGGGGGTGGGCGGGACCCCATTTAAGGTGCCCGTGGCAAGCGTACAACTGAAATGGGGGGCCAAGGTGGGCCCCAAAGATGTGGGGGTACAGCACCATTTGCCCACTGAGGTTTTGATGGGGGGAGACCTAGAGGACTGGCCAAGCAAGCCCCAGACCGCCCTGGTTGTGACCCGTAGCCAGAGCCGGCGAGGGGCACTGCACCCTGACCTTGGGGAGGTTACCACACCGGAGGCGCAGGACCCTACCCTGGTGGGGAGGGAGTGCCCAGGAACAAGGCTCAGAGAGGCGGAGGCCTCAGACCTGGTCAGTGAGGGGGAACCGGGCCCCATCCCTTCCCCAGCCGCTGAGTTCCAGGCCGAGTTGAGGAAAGATCCCTCCTTGCGGAAGCTCAGGGACATGGCCGACCTCAGTGTGGGACGGACCATGAGGAGAGGCTGCCAGGAGAGGTTCCTGTGGGAGAAGGGGTTCCTGTACCGAGAATGGGCTCCCACAAGGGAAGTAGAGTCCTGTGGGATCAGGAGGCAGCTGGTGGTCCCCCAGAAGTATCGCCGCAGGCTCCTGTACCTGGCCCATGACATCCCCCTCGCAGGGCACCAGGGAATCCGGCGCACCCGGCAGAGGTTGCTACAGAACTTTTACTGGCCCGGGGTCTTTACCACGGTCCGGCAGTATTGCCGATCCTGTGACCCCTGTCAGAGGGTGGGGAAGGCCCGGGACAAGGGGAAAGCGGCTTTGAGACCTTTGCCCATCATAGAGGAGCCTTTCCAGAAGGTGGCCATGGACATCGTGGGGCCTCTCAGCAGGACGACCCGGTCGGGGAAGAAATACATTCTGGGGGTGGTAGATTTTGCCACCCGCTACCCCGAGGCAGTGCCCTTAGCTTCCATTGAAGCAGACACCGTGGCCGATGCGCTCCTGACCATTTTCAGCTGAGTGGGGTTCCCCAAGGAAGTCTTGACAGACCAAGGCTCCAACTTCATGTCGGCCCTGCTCCGGTGCTTGTGGGAGAAATGTGGGGTCCGGCACGACTGGGCCTCTGCTTATCACCCCCAGTCCAATGGGCTGGTGGAGAGGTTTAACAGGACGCTAAAGATGATGCTGAAAACCTTTATGAACCAGCACCCGCAGGACTGGGACAAGTACTTACCTCACCTGCTGTTCGCGTACAGGGAGGTGCCCCAGGAGTCGACTGGATTTTCGCCTTTCGAACTGTTATATGGCAGGAGGGTGAGGGGTCCCCTGGACCTGATGAGAGACGAGTGGGAGGGGAAGGCCACTCCCGACGGAGAGTCAGTGGTGGAGAGTATCCTGATCTTCTGAGAGAGACTGGCTGAACTCATGGGCCTGGCCAGGGAGAATCTGGCCAGAGCCCAGAGGAAGCAGAAGGTCTGGTATGACCGCATGGCGCGGGCCCGGGCCTACGCCACCGGGAATCAGGTGATGGTTTTCATCCCCGTGAGAAAGAACAAACTACAGGCCACCTGGGAGGGCCCTTTCAAGGTCGTCAAGCAGCTCAAGGAGGTAAACTATGTGGTGGAGCTGTCGAACCGGGCGCACCACCGCCGGGTGTACCATGTGAATATGATGAAGCCATATTATGCCAGGGGGAATGTGGTGTTGGCCGTGTG
The DNA here is from genome assembly GCF_965140295.1 of Lepidochelys olivacea. NCBI lineage: Eukaryota > Metazoa > Chordata > Testudines > Cheloniidae > Lepidochelys > Lepidochelys olivacea. The sequence continues at coordinate 955,720 of NC_140413.1, forward strand.
TGGACAGTGGGAGGAGCAGGGAGATGACCCTTTAGTAGATCTGTTCCTGGGACCAGAGCTGGTTCCCCCCTGGAAACAATTCCCCTCTCGGATCAGCTAACCCCTGCCCAGCAAGCTGAGGTCAGGGGGTGCTGCATCCGTACCGCCAGCTGTTTTCCAACCAGCCTGGACGCACTAATCTGACTGTCCACCGGGTGCAGACAGGGTCGCACCCGCCGATAAGATGCTCCCCCTTCCGAGTCACAGAGAAAACTGCTCAGGTCCAGGACATGCTGGCTTTGGGGGTGATCCAGCCATCTACCAGCCCTTGGGCCTCGCCGGTGGTGCTGGTCCCCAAAAAGGACGGGTCGGTCCAGTTCTGTGTGGACTATTGGAAGCTCAATGCCATCACTGTATCTGATGCCTACCCCATGCCCAGGCCGGACGAGCTCCTAGACAAGCTGGGAGGAGCTCGGTACCTTACCACCACCATGGACCTTACAAAGGGCTACTGGCAAGTGCCGCTGGATGCAGATGCCCGGCTGAAATCAGCCTTTATCACCCCTCTGGGGCTCTATGAGTTCCTGACCCTGCCTTTCGGCCTCAAGGGAGCGCAGGCCACTTTCCAGCGCCTAGTGGACCAGCTACTGAGGGGGATGGAGAGTTTTGCCGTGGCGTATATTGATGACATCTATGTCTTTAGCCAGACCTGGGAGGACCATGTGTCCCAGGTTAGACAAGTGCTGGACCGACTCCAGGGGGCTGGGCTGACTGTAAAAGTGGAGAAGTGCAAGGTGGGGATGGCGGAAGTATCCTACCTGGGCCATCGGGTGGGGAGCGGCCGCCTAAAGCCGGAACCAGCCAAGGTGGAGACTGGGATCAGAGACTGGCCCGCTCCCCACACCAAAAAGAAGGTCCAAGCCTTTATTGGGATGGCAGGATACTACCGAAGATTTGTGCCCCACTTTAGTGCCATAGCCACCCCCATCACTGAGCTATGCAAGAAGGGGAAGCCAGACAAGGTGGTCTGGACCGAGCAGTGCCAGGAGGCTTTCCGGGCGCTGAAGGAGGCTCTGGTCAGTGGCCCAGTCCTGGCAAACCCAGACTTTGACAAGCCCTTTGTGGTGTTCACCGACGCCTCAGACACAGGACTGGGGGCAGTGTTAATGCAGGAGGATGAAAAGGGGGAGAGACACCCCATCGTGTACCTGAGCAAGAAGTTGCTACCCCGGGAGCAACACTACGCTGCCATCGAGAAGGAGTGCCTGGCCATGGTGTGGGCCCTCAAGAAACTAGAGCCCTATCTCTTCGGGCGACACTTCACCGTGTACACCGACCACTCTCCCCTGACCTGGCTGCACCAGATGAAAGGAGCCAACGCCAAACTCCTGAGATGGAGCCTGCTCCTGCAGGATTACGACATGGACGTGGTCCACGTGAAGGGAAGGGCCAACCTGATAGCGGATGCGCTGTCCCGGAGAGGGGGCCCTGAATTTCCCCTGGTCACTGGTCACAGTGACCCCGCTCAGTTCAGTCTCGAAGGGGGGAGAGATGTGAGGATGTGACGCAGCAGGGAGAGGGGAGTGTTGACCTGGGAATGTGCCCTGGGGATGGGAGACCTGAGAGCCTGTCACCTGAGCCAGGAAGGGGCGGGGGAGGTAACACCTCTGCCCAGGAATGTGAAGACAGGCTGCAGGAGGGAGCCTGCTGGGGGGGTTTAGTTTCAGTTTGGGGCTGGGTGGAGGAACACAGGGAACCCCAGGGCTGGGGTCTAAGCTCCCTGCTCCCCCAGAAGGACTTGACTGAGGGGTCCTGGGTGTACCCACTAGCTCTGTTTTGGACGGTGTTCCTGTTGTCCAATAAACCTTCTGTTTTACTGGCTGGCTGAGAGCCTCAGTGAATCCCAGGAAGAGGGGTGCAGGGCCTGGACTCCCCAACACTCCGTGACAATCACTACCCGTTGAGCCCGACAATCTAGCCAACTTTCTATCCACCTTATTGTCCATTCATCAGCCCATATTTCTTTAACTTGCTGGCAAGAATACTGTGGGAGACCGTGTCAAAAGCTTTGCTAAAGTCAAGTAACAACATGTCCACCGCTTTCCCCTCATCCACAGAGCCAGTTATCTCATCATATAAGGCAATTAGATTAGTCAGGCATGACTTGCCCTTGGTGAATCCATGCTGACTGTTCCTGATCACTTTCCTCTCCTCTAAGTGCTTCAGAATTGATTCCTTGAGGACTTGCTCCATGATTTTTCTAGGGACTGAGGTGAGGCTGACTGATTAAACTGATCAGAACAGATTGGAAAATTTTATTAAAGCTAATGTTAAAATTATATAATACACAGGTTAAGGGAAGAGCATCTGTACATCTGGGGGTAGTGCTTAGATTATCCACAGATACAAAGTTTGTTTTTAAAAGTCATATGATACATATAGTGCATAATCAGCAATAACCCAAATGTAGGTGAATAGATTTAACGATACAGTTTAAATATTAGGAGCCGTATACTCGGGTACATCACTCATGAATAGTTGTACAGAGAGTTGGTTGTGGAAAGCAATTAGAGGCATGAGTGGAGACTGTCCCTCAGTAATTGAGAGGTAGGTTTGTCCATTTAGAAAATACAATCCACAAGGGAAGTCTTTCCGTTACTTTCCTGACTGCGCTTCACATCAGCCTCCAGCTCATCCTTCCTGGTATTCCCGATGTCCAGTGACAGGGCCGTCCCTGTCCAATGTACATGGCAGAGGGCCATTGCTGGCCCATGATGGCGTCTATCATGTTGGTGGATGTGCAGGTGAACGAGCCCCTGATCGAGTGGCTGATGTCATGTTGGAGCAGTGCAAGTTTCAGTGATTTAAGCAGCAATTGGATTGAAAGTGAAACTCAATTAGCCAGTTATTGGGGTAACCGGTTTTATGAATGAATGTTGTTGTTTCATTCATAAAACTTTACTTATGAAGTTATATTAATAAAGTGAACAATTAAAAACAATTTAATTGATCAGTTCTACAGTTGCCGGGGCTGGTGCTGCCGCGTAGGCAGCATGCAGCTGCCTAGGGCACCATGAAATTTGGGGCAATTTGGTGCCCCAAATTTCATGGTGCCCTACGCAGCTGCGTATGCTGTGTATGCCTAAGGATGGCCCTGTCTGGTGATGTGTTCTAGGTAGATGTCCCTCAACCACCTGATGGTGTCCGACACCATGAATTGCCGAGCGTAGAGCTAACCAATTCCGCATTCTCTCAGCACTCGCTCGTTACCAGGGTCCCATGCACCCAGGGCTTCAATGATCAGTGCGTGTGTCTGGACCTGGTAACCCTGTAGCTCTCAGGTTGTTGGCCAGAGGGGCGTATTTCTCCAGCTTTCGAGCTCGGGCGTCGTGGAAGGCCGGGTCCTGTTCTTGAACAGCACCGTGACATCCACCATGATGATCTTCTGGTCCTCCATGGTAATGATGCTGTCTGGTCGCAGTTGGCTGTCGGTTCTGGGCATGGTGGAGTTCACAGCCACCTTCCCCACGGGTGGCAGGATGGCTCTGGCCGGGTGGTCTTGGATGGCGTTGTGTCGCAGCTGCCAGGCTCTGGAGTGGCACTTCCAGCTACACAGGACGTGAGGTAGCGTCTTGTTGGCATAGCCGCACTTCCTGCATCGCTTGTCCCGATTCCCATGGCAGATGGTTCCATTCGGCAGGACACAGTTGAGCCAGGCCCTGTAGATGAACCTCCAGTCAGCAAATTGGGTGAAGCTGCCCCCGGGGAGAAAGTGGTTGCTGGCGTCCCACTTGCACTCAGAGGCCTTGCCCTGGTCCAGCTTCTGGTTTTCCACATATTGGCAGAGGATGGCTTCTTTCAGGGTCCTCTCCCGCGCGGTTCTAGCTCTCGGACGGAGGATTGTGGGCTCCGTGTCCTTCTCCTGTGGCACCAGGACTCCCGGCTCCTGGCGTTCCTTGCACCACATCCAGTGGCAGCTGACAGGCTTCTCCAGTCGTTGCGTAGCATTGCGGGCACGAGTCCAGAGCGAAGCAAAGTCTCCCCCGTCTCTTCCAAATTCACCTTTCAGCAAGCTGCTCAGGTAGGTGGCGACATCTTGGTTGGAGGAGGGTCCTGGCAATTCGCTTCTTGACGGCATCCTGCAGAGCACTCTCCACGATGTTCCTCACCGTGACGTCTGGGCACATCAGAAGGCGTAAGGCGTGAGTGATCCCGGCAATGTCGCACAGGTCACCCATTCAAGGGATGTTGGCACCATCCTGCTGGTGCGAGATGTACACCAGTTCATTGCTGGCCCTCTGAGGAAGAAACATCCACTTCTTCACCAGCTGCCGGTGGTGTTGTCTGCTTTGTTCAGAGGTACCTTTGCCACAGCAGATCCCCTCAGGAAAAATGAGTACAGGGGATCAGGCAGGTGTTCAAGGCATTGATCTTCTGCCATGGTGCCAGTAGGGAGGAGTCGATCCTGGCCACATCTCGTAGGATCGCCGCAATGGTATCCTCAGGTGTCTGCTGGATGCAGAAACCTGTCAGCGTGCCGAGATGTTGGTACGCTTGCCCATCCTGGAGGAAGATCATGGTTTCACTCTGGACCTGAAATGGCGTCTCCTGGACCGAATCCCTCCTACTGCCATCAATATGCAGGGAAGCGCACTTCCTAGCATTGAAGCAGAGTCCCATCCAGTTGGCAGCCTGGCTGGTGATGTCCAGATTTTCTTGGAGACTCTAGGGGTTGTCTGTGATCAGGACCAGATTGTCTGCGTAGGCCAGGATATTCACACTGTTTTCGTATAGATTGAAACCACCTAGACCACTGGAGATCGCTCAAATGAGTGGCTCCATGGCTAGATTATCACCCATCACCTTGTACATGTTGGTTTGATTAAAACATCTCTATTACATATTGTCATCCAATGGAGGGAGAAGAAAGGGAGAAGGATTGCATCAATCTCCAGTGTCCCCTCCCCACGGACACACTCCTCTGCCCCCTCTGCCATCCGGTCCGAGGATTCCAGCACATTGGCGGTCTCAGCAGACACCTCAAGAGAATCCATAGCAAGTGGATTGCCTTCCGGTGTGCCCTCTGCAACCTGCCTTTCAAGATGCAGAAGAAATGTAAGTTGTATCAAGTCACCTGCAAAGGACATCTCGCACCGGAAGAGGCCAACTCTACCAGACTAATTTTTTACATCCATGTGCTGAATGAATTTTGTTCTCTGCACCAATATGGAGGCGATGTGTGGCGGGGGTGAGACCGAGGGGTTTGGGATGTGGGAGGCAGCCCAGGGCTGGGTCAGAGGGTGCGGGGGGGTGAGGGCTCTGGCTGGGGGTGCAGGCTCTGGGCTGTGGGAGGGGGTGTGGGCTGGGGTAGGGGATGAGGGGTTTGGGGTGTGGAAGGGGGCTCAGGGCTGGGGCAGCGGGTTGGGGTGCGGGGGAGCTGAGGGTGCAGGCTCTGGGGTGGGGCCAGGGATGAGAGGTTTGGGGTGCAGGCTGCCCCGGGGCTGTGGTGGGGAGAGAGAGGATTCCTGCGAGCTCCCTCTCACCGCAGCAGCTCGGGGCTGGGGGAGAGGCGCCTCTGCCTGGCCGGGGAAGCTCCAGCCGGACTGGGCTGGGCCGAGGGAGGGGGTCCCCTCCCTGGCAGCTCCGGCGGATCTGTGCTGGGACCGCGGAGGGAGAGGTGCCTCTCCCACTGCATCCCTGAGCCCCTGCATGGGGCGTAATAGGCAGCTGCACAGCCACACGGCCACTCAGCTTAGAGGGAACTTAGGTCGCCATCCCATCCCTGCTTCGAATGCAGATACTCCACCTGCTCCAACTCCAGCTTCCCACTCCCCAGATACTCCAGCTACTGCATCCCCGCCAACTCACTCAGAGCCAGAGTTGATCAGTGGGGCTGCTGGTCGGGGAGGGGCGCTGGGGCATGGGAGGTTGCTGGCTGCTGGTGGGTGCTAAGCACCCGCTAATTTTTAGTCAGTGCCTATGGGCAGCACCTGTATGAGCAGCCCCTGCCCATGTGCCCACCCGCCAGGGCACACTGCACAGGGCTGGTGGAATGTCCAGGGCTCCCCACAGCGGCCTGGACTGATCTGCTCTAGCCTGGGCTCCTGGGCCCTGCCCCTATGGGTGCTGCTCCCGAGAGCTCTGCCGGCCCCAGAACCGGCTTCCTCGCCCAGGCAGCTCTTACGGGCTGCAAGCAGTTGAAGGGAAGTGGGGAGCTGAGGAGCATCTGCAGCCCCGGGGCCCCAGGCACCAGCAGCAGGAGGAGAAGACGGGAGTGCTGCGGCTGCCTGCACCATGGCACCAGCCAGAACAGCAGCCCCCTTCACTCCCTGGCTCTGCCTCTGAGCTGGCCAGGGGACAGGGCCTCAGGGCGGGGGAGAGGAGAAGGTGGGGCTAGCACTTGCTGGAGGAGGAGCAGGGGGTGGGGTCACAGACAGGAGCGTGGCCCAGGACCCTGGGATCTGCAACAAAAATTTAAAAATTCTGCACACAATATTTTCAAATTCTGCATATTTTATTTGTTAAAATAACACAATATAATCACTCCAGTTTCAATTATTTTTGGTCATTTATTTCAAAATACGTGTCAGGAAGTGTCTGTAACAGTGCTGACAACAAAAAAGATGCCAGGAAATGCTTTTTGACAAATAGATTCCTTATCTGGCATATTAATACAGAACTCTGATTAATAATTCATTTAAACTATAACACAGAACCGTATTTCCTGCACCCCTCAGAAGCAGTGCAAAGGCACGGGGCGGGGGCAGGTCAGGGTAACGGAGGAGCTAAAGGAGAGGGAAGTAAATTGCTGGGAAGGAGCCTGGGAGTGAACCTGGAGGGATGTTGGGTGTGGGTGAGAAAAGTATGGAACAGGTTTTTTTGGGGGGGAGGTATTCCCCCATGCAGACCCTGGCAGACTCCTAGTCTCTCCCGTTCAGTCAGACACACCTGCTCCTGTCCCCATGTGACCCTCCACCCCCACTCAGACACCCACTCCCCCCATCCCCATGTGGCCCTGCACCCCCTCCACCATCCCCATGTGACTCTGCATCTCCCACCCCCCTGTGGCACTGTGCCTCCACTCCCATTCAGCCCCTGCTGCAGTCTGTCCTCCCCCACTAGCCTTTATGAGCCCCTTTCTGACCCCCCATCACCCTAAGTTGTCTGTATCCCCATAGCCCCTGTCTCCTGACCTGACCTGACAGGCTCTGTGAAGAAGGCAGGCTCTCTCTCTTCCTTAGCTGGCTGGGAGTTAATGCTCTGTTCTATCACCACAGCACCCTCTGGTAGGCAAAACCCAGAACTGCATCAACTTTCTGGCAGAAGCTTTTTTCTGCGCAAAAAATTAAAAATATGCATGGCTCATTAATTATGCATGTGTGCAGTGGTGCAGAATTCCCCTGGGGGTAATCTCCCCACTCTTGCTTTCCTGACAGCTGCGAACTAGCTCAGGACAGGGCAGACATGCCCTGGTTAGACACAGGAGAGCCAGGGCCTGGCCTGGTGCTCAGAGACATGGGACGTGTCTGCTGTGTGCCAGAGCTAGATGTGTGTGAGCAGACACTAGCCTGGGCTGCTGTGCCCCTTGCACACCTGTCTGCTCCCTGTGTTGCTGTGAGAGCTCCTGGGGACAGAGCACATCACAGGGAAGTGGATGGAGTTACGCACATTAGCCATGTCTGGGCAACCAGGGAGACCAGCGAGAGGCACCAAACTAACTGGGTGGAGAGTATTTTCTGTCTCTGATCCAGATTCTGTGCACAGGGACCTTGCTGTGGATTCTGGCCTGGGAGTCATTGCGGGGCGGTGACTTTCACTCAGTGAAATGGTTCTGCAAGTCTTGTTAATGGTGTCTGCGGTCTCCTCCTGGTGATGTGGAAAGCTGTGGGGGCGATAGGGCTGCGTAGTGTTGCAGTGTAGAAGTATCACTTCTCGGCCTCTCTGCCTGAGATCAGGTGCAGTAGCCAGACCAGGGCAAGACGTTCAAGGTAACATGCAAGTGGGATGCCAGCAACCACTTCCTCCCCGGGGGAAGCTTCACCCGATTTGCTGATTGGAGGTTCATCCACAGGGCCCAGCTCAATTGCGTCCCGCTGAATGGAGCCGTCTGCCATAGGTGTGATGTGTTTAGTCACAGAGACCCCTTTGGGACTGTCATCTGATGTGCTGGAATTATCTCTTAGCCAGTTTTCCCTGATGGCTTGGGACTCCAGAACCCTGCCTTGTTGAGCCAGACACACTAGCCTGCTGCAATACAGACCCAGGTCTGAACTACGCCCCCAAAGCTGCAGGCTTTAACTGAAAACCACTCAGCAGGTCACCTATCTCCAGCACCCAGACACCCAGTTCCCAATGGGATCCAAACCCCAAATAAATCAGTTTTACTCTGTATAGAGCTTATACAGGGTAAACTCATAAATTGTTCACCCTCTATAACACTGATAGAGAGATATGCACAGCTGTTTGCTCCCCAAGGTATTAATCACTTGCTCTGGGTTTGTTATTAAACAAAAGTGATTGTAATAAGTATAAAAGTAGAATGTAAGTGGTTTCAAGTAATAACAGACAGAACAAAGTAAGTTACCAAGTAAAATAAAACAAAACACACAAGTCTAAGCCTAATACATTAAGAAACTGAATACAGGTAAATCTCACCCTCAGAGATGTTCCAATAAACTTCTTTCACAGACTAGACTCCTTCCTAGTTTGGGCCCAATCCTTTCCCCTGGTACGGTCCTGGTTAGTTCCAGCTCAGGTGGCAGCTAGGGGATTTCTCATGACTGGCAGCCCCTTTGTTCTGTTCCACCCCCTTTTATAGCTTTGGCACAAGGGGGGGGGAATCTTTTGTCTCTCTGGGTCCCCACCCCTCCTTTTAAATGGAAGAGCACCAGGTTTAAGATGGATTCCAGTACCAGGTGATATGGTCACATATCCTGTGAGACCCCAAGCCTCCATTCTTCCTGGCCTGACTCACAGGAACACAGGAAGGCTTACAAGTAAACAGAGCATTTACAACCAATTGTCCTGGGTAATGGGAGCCATCAAGATTCCAAGCCATCATTAATGGCCCACACTTTGCATACTTACAAAAGGACTTCAGAGTTATACTTCACATAGTTAGTTTCAGATACAAGAATGGTGCATTCATACAAACAGGATGAACACATTCAGTAGGTTATAAGCTTTGTAATGATACGTTACAAGAGACCTTTTGCATGAAGCATGTCCCAGTTACATCGTATTTACACTCATTAGCATATTTCCATAAAACACATGGAGTGCAATATCAAAACGGGAATCAGGACAAGCGATGCAGGAAGTGCGGCTATGCCAACAAGACACTACCCCACGTCCTTTGTAGCTACAAGCACCATTCCAGAGCCTGGCAGCTGCGACACAACACCATCCAAGATCGACTAGGTCAGAGCCATCCTGCCACCCGTGGGGAAGGTGGCCATGAACTCTGCCATCCCCGGAACGGACAGCCATGACCGGACATCGTCATCACCAAGGAGGACCAGAAGACGATCACCATGGTGGATGTCACAGTGCCGTCGAGAACAGGACCCCGCCTTCCACGACGCCCAAGCTCGAAAGGTGGAGAAATACGCCCCTCTGGCCGACACCCTGGGAGCTAGTGGTTACCAGGTCCAGACACACGCACTGATTGTCGGAGCCATGGGTGCATGGGACCCTGGTAATGAAAGAGTGCTGAGAGAATGCGGAATCGGTCAGCTCTACGCTCGGCTGATGCAGCAACTCATGGTGTTGGACACCATCAGGTGGTCGAGGGACATCTACCTAGAACACATCACCCAACATCGGCAATATCAGAAGGGATGAGCTGGAGGCCGATGAGAAGCGCAGTCAGGAAAGTAACGGAAAGACTTCCCTCATGGATTGTATTTTCTAAATGGACAAACCTACCTAATTCTCAATTACTGAGGGACAATCTCCACTCATGCCTCTAATTGCTTTCCACAACCAACTCTCTGTACAACTACTCATGAGTGATGTACCCGAGTATTCGGCTCCTGATATCTAAACTGAATCGTTAAATCTATTCACCTACATTTGGGTTATTGCTGATTATGCACTATATGTATCATATGACTTTTAAAAACAAACTTTGTATTTGTGGATAATCTAAGCACTACCCCCAGATGTACAGATGCTCTTCCCTTAACCTGTGTATTATATAATTTTAACATTAGCTTTAATAAAATTTTCCAATCTGTTGTGATCAGTTTAATATCTGACACCTTTGCTAGCTGAGAACTCCGTATTAAATGGACTTTTGGAGCAGGGAGATGGAAGAGGAACTTGGTCTGTCCACTCCACGCATTCACCTGATATTGCAGTGCTTCTGGGAATGGTGCACCTCCCCTTGGGGAGAATAAACTGGTTAAAAAACCAGAATTGATTTAGCTCTGTTTGTCTGACAGGATTGATTTGATATTACCGTTTTGTTCTGAAATCTTTATGGTTCTGGTTTATTTATGATGAAATATTGTTATAAGCTTCTGTTGTAATTCTGTGTGAGTATACAGATGTGAGCTGCTGTGTGTTCCTGATGGATTGTTTAAAAAGCTGGGATCCGCTTTGTGCTGTGAATGTTTTCAGCAGCATGAGGAATGTATGCTGGACTGAGGGTCTGTCACGGGGATGATACTTATTCTTTTATCACTCTGAAGGTCACACGTATATAGCCTGTGTATTATATAATTTTAACATTAACTTTAAAAACATTTTAAAATCTGTTCTCAGTTTATTACTGCAGCAGAAACTGCAGCTACTGGAAGACTCGACCTGCTATTCTGAGGAAGACTGCAGCTTTGACAATGAACTGTACTGCTCCTGCTTCAAAAGAAGATCTTCATACTGCTTCCACAGACACCTTCAACTACTTCTCGGACCGCGGCTGCTCCGTGGAACGCCCATCGGGGAACAGCCGCTAAGAAGACCCTCAGCGCTTCTAGGAGGTCACAGATGAGCAGCGTCGCTGGGACAAACAGCACTTCTTTGAAGAAAACCCATGGAGATGCTGCTGCAGGGAGATCCTGCACCTCGAGGACGGCCTTCTGGGACATCACAGCCATGACAAACATCATCTCGCCTGCTGCTCAGGAGAAGGACGCTCCAAGGAGAATTTCTCCCACCTCCTCCACTGCCCAGGATCTTGACTTTGGTCGTTGTCCTGCTGTGCTGGAAGATACCTCAACCAGGGAGACCAGCATCTCCATGGAAACCACCCAGTGGGACTTCAACACCTCACTAGATGCCTGCCCAGCCGAACCTCTCCATACTGCTCTCCCAGAGCCACTAGAACCATCTAACGGGTCTGCTGGTACGACTGAAGCCTGTGGTTAGATGTTCGGCTGTATGTTTGTGTTCTCCCTGTGTGTTGCCCCAGCTCTGCGAAGACAGCTGGCACGGCAGACCTCTCCAAACCGCCCAATGACCACAAGATCTGTTAAGGTATGAAGGCGCAGAATTTAACATTTTTCGTTGCAGAATTTTACATTTTTTGGCACAGAATTCTCCCAGGAGTAGGAGATGTAGGGGTGTCCTACTGAGGCCAGTTGCGGGGGGTGCGCACAATTTGTTCCAAAGAGTGGAGCAGTTGGGACAGTCACTACATTAGAGTAAAACAGAGCTTGAGCCATTTATGAGTGGGATCGTATTATGGGATTCCCTGTGATGGTGAGAGACCGGGGCGGTGCCAGGCTCTTCCTGGTTGGGGGGTTGAGGTGGGCCAGACAGCAAATTGGAGGTGTGCACCTCCCACAAGGCCCTGCTCCTGTCTGTGACCCCGCCCCCTGCTCCTCCCCCAGCAAGTGCCAGCCCTGTCTCCTCCTCTCCCCCGGAGGTCCCACCCCCTGGCCAGGTCAGAGGCAGAGCCAGGCAGTGCAGGGGGATGCTGTTACCGGCAGCCTTGGCACTCGCTCATCCTTCTCCTGCTGCTGGTGCTTGGGGCGCCGGGGCTGCAGATGCTCCTCAGCTCCCCACTGCTCGCAGCCCGTAAAAGCTGCCCGAGCGAGGAACCCAGTTCTGGGGCCGGCAGAGCCCTCGGGAGCAGGACCCATAGGAGGCGGGGCCCAGGAGCCTGGGCTAGAGCAGGTCAGTCCAGGCCGCTGTGGGGAGCCCTGGACGTTCCACCGGCCCTGTGCAGCGTGCCCTGGCGGGTGGGCACATGGGCAGGGGCGGCCCATGGAGCTGCTGGGCAGCCAGAGGGCAAGGACCACTGGCCAGGCTCGCAGGCAGAGCAGTCCTGGGGCTCCCCTCAGTCTGGCGATGGTGCAGCTCCACGCCCGGGCCCCTCGGCAGAAACCCTGCAAAGGGCAGCAAAGAATCAAGGCACCAGGGCAGGAGACCAGCAAGCACCTCCCCCAGCCCCCCAGCCCTGTCCTTGCTTACAGCATTCAGGGGAAGTCCGGCCGCAGCCCCCCACTGGCACAGGTCTCAGGAACTCCCGCAGAGGAGGAAATATTAGGACTTAACAGGATGCCGTAGAACAGACGAGTCTCCGCGGGAAACGCTGTTTCTGTTTCAGTTCTTGGTCCAGATCCACATTCCCGCCACCCCCGCCAGAGTATCAGTTGCTTGCCCCAGCCGCCACCCGCTCCCCCCACAGTCTCAGCTCACAATGGAGCCCCCCTTGGCCTTCCCGCCATCCCCCCGTCACCGACCCCGACTGCTGCCAGCTGCCCCCCACAGCCCCAGGCCGGGCCCTTCTCGCAGCGCGCACCAGAGAGCCTCCCAGGGTTGGGCAGGCAGTGGGCGGGGCCACGCGGTGGGCGGGGCCTTGGGGGCAGGCAGTGGGCGGGGCCGTGGGCGGGGCCTTGGGGCAGGCAGTGGGCGGGGCCACGCGGTGGGCGGGGCCTTGGGGGCAGGCAGTGGGCGGGGCCGTGGGCGGGGCCTTGGGGCAGGCAGTGGGCGGGGCCGTGGGCGGGGTCTTGGGGCAGGACAGGGGTGGTGCACAGGGGCCATGGGGTAGGTGGGGGGCCGTTCACGGGGCAGGCGGTGGGCGGGGCCATGCGGCGGGCGGGGCTTGGGGCAGGCGGTGGGCGGGGCCGAGGCCCGCGGCCCGCACGCGGGGGCTGCCGGGAGCTGTAGTTCCCGCCGCCGCGCCGGACAGAGCCACGAGACAGGGCCCTGGGCACCGCAGCTCCCAGCAGCCCCTGCGGCCACCGGCAAGATGGCGGCGGCGGGCGCGGAGGAGCGGCCGGGGTCGCGGCGGGACAGGTGCGGACGGGGCCGGGTCCGAGCGCGCTGCGGGGGTCGGATGGTGCAAGGGGGGCTCGGGCTCTGTGGGGCGCGCCGCGCCCGGCCGTGGGGGGGCCCGGGGGGGCGGGCTCTGTGGGGCGCGCCGCGCCCGGACCGGGGGGGGGCCCGGGGGGGCGGGCTCTGTGGGGCGCGCCGCGCCAGGCCGTGGGGGGGCCCGGGGGGGCGGGCTCTGTGGGGCGCGCCGCGCCCGGACCGGGGGGGGGCCCGGGGGGGCGGGCTCTGTGGGGCGCGCCGCGCCCGGACCGGGGGGGGGCCCGGGGGGGCGGGCTCTGTGGGGCGCGCCGCGCCCGGACCGGGGGGGGGCCCGGGGGGGCGGGCTCTGTGGGGCGCGCCGCGCCCGGACCGGGGGGGGGCCCGGGGGGCGGGCTCTGTGGGGCGCGCCGCGCCCGGACCGGGGGGGGGCCCGGGGGGGCGGGCTCTGTGGGGCGCGCCGCGCCAGGCCGTGGGGGGGCCCGGGGGGGCGGGCTCTGTGGGGCGCGCCGCGCCCGGACCGGGGGCGGGCTCTGTGGGGCGCGCCGCGCCCGGACCGGGGGCGGGCTCTGTGGGGCGCGCCGCGCCCGGACCGGGGGCGGGCTCTGTGGGGCGCGCCGCGCCCGGACCGGGGGCGGGCTCTGTGGGGCGCGCCGCGCCCGGACCGGGGGGGGGCCCGGGGGGGCGGGCTCTGTGGGGCGCGCCGCGCCCGGACCGGGGGGGGGCCCGGGGGGGCGGGCTCTGTGGGGCGCGCCGCGCCCGGACCGGGGGGGGGCCCGGGGGGGCGGGCTCTGTGGGGCGCGCCGCGCCCGGACCGGGGGGGGGCCCGGGGGGGCGGGCTCTGTGGGGCGCGCCGCGCCCGGACCGGGGGGGGCCCGGGGGGGCGGGCTCTGTGGGGCGCGCCGCGCCCGGACCGGGGGGGGGCCCGGGGGGGCGGGCTCTGTGGGGCGCGCCGCGCCCGGACCGGGGGGGGGCCCGGGGGGGCGGGCTCTGTGGGGCGCGCCGCGCCCGGACCGGGGGGGGGCCGGGGGGGCGGGCTCTGTGGGGCGCGCCGCGCCCGGACCGGGGGGGGGTCCGGGGGGCGGGCTCTGTGGGGCGCGCCGCGCCGGGCTCTGAGGCGTCGTGCCCCACAGCGGCAGCGGGGAGGACTCCCTGGACACGCTGCTGAGCCGCCTGCCGCTGACGCCCGCGCTGTCCCCGCGGAAACGGACCATGAGCCAGTCGAAGACGGAGCCCCCGCTGCTGCGGACCAGCAAACGGACCATTTACACGGCGGGGCGGCCGCCCTGGTACACCGAGACGGGCACGCCCTTCAAGGAAGCCTTCGTCATCGGTGAGACCCCCAAGCTGGCTGCCCGGCTGCAGCTGTGCCAGGCGCTGGACTGGCCGGGCAGGGCCTGCCCCCGCTGACAAGCGCCGCCGGGCTCCCCAACCCAACCCCTGGCCCCACGGGCAGCCCGGGCTGCCCCTGTCGCGCCCCTGCCCTTGCGCTGTAGGTGCGTCGGGCTCGGGCTGGCGTCGAAGCGCGGCTCAAACTCGCCGTTCGCTGGCAAAAGTTCAGCGTAGGCCGAGACCTTGAACCTGACCTGATGCCTGTGGGCAGCCAGCCTAGGGGGCGGCGGGCAGGTGGGCCGTGCTGGCAGGAGCCGTGCTGCAGAGGCTGAGCGAGCTGGAGTCCCCGCAGGCCCCCTGCCCAGGTGTGTCGCGTTGCTGTAATGCAGAGGGGGGGCTGAAGCGCGAGTAACTGAGGCAGGTCATTGTCCGCCGGGATGGGGAGGGGTCTTCTAGCCAGCTGGAGGTGGTAGGCAGTGTTAACTGTGGGTGTTGCTGAGCGAGGACTCCAGCAGTCTCCTAGACTATGGACCGCACTGACCGTTTGTGGATGTGAACCTGCCGCCAGGGGCTGTGCACCCCACAACCCCCAGGCCTCTCCTGCCCAACCAGCCACTCCACCACCCCCTGATCGGGTCCGGCTCTGCGCTGCTCACCTCACCCCGTAGCCTGGCGCTGTTCCCCTTTTCTGCTTTCACCTCAACGGGCCTTGCTGTGAGTAGATGAGCTGCCCGCTCCAAGCACCGCTGCTGCCCCATGGGGCTTTCTGAGTCAGCAACTGACAGGGTGGACACAGGGATCCGAGGGGATCATGCTTTGGGTGGGGTGACGGCAAGTGAGCGTGGGGGTTACAGTGAGCTTAAGGGGGCAGTGGGGTGATGGCAAATGGAAGGGGGAGCTGGGGGGATGAGATGGGGGGAAGCAGTGGCTGGTAGGTAGGGGATGATGGGCAGTGGGCGGGGCAGGGTCAAGGAGTGACAGTGAGCTGGAGGGATCAGCCGGTGCTGGTGCATGAGGGAGGGGACAGTGGCAGATAGGGAGGGGATGATGGGGAACGGTGGGGGGCCAGGCTCAGGGGTAACAATGAGCAGGAGGGGTTAGCAGGTGCTAGTGAGTGGGGGAGGGCGTGTCTGGGCAGTTCTCAGAGCTGCTCTATGAAAGGCCTTGTCCCTTTGCCCAGCATCCTCCACCGACCCACCTGGCCTCTTCCAAGCCTGAGCTTAGCCCCGGCAGAGTCTCTGCGAAGTTTGGAACGATGCTACCAGACAGCATATGCGGGCGATGATGTGGGTCAGACCAACTCTATCCCGTCCTGCTCCTCAAGCAGGGACCAGCTGCCCTGAAGCCATGGGGACAGGCATGTGTTGCCTGCCGTTTCTCCGGTGTTGTCCCTTCGTGGCCCCGAGGGTGCCCAGTGCCTGCAGGGGCAGCAGCGTGCATGGTGGGATGTTGATACCCCGTGTGTGTGTGTGTGTGTGTGTGGGGTGAATGTTGTGGATGAGGATGTGGCTTAGCAGGGGCTGTGCCTGGCTCTGAGGGCTGTGTACTTTGGTGTCAGTGTCGGGTGCCCTCGCTAACTGGCCCAGAGCGTTCTCTGTGGGGCCTTGCTGGGTATGTGGGGGGCGGGGCTGAGCTATGGCGTACTGCTGACCAGCCCTCTGCCGACAGGGCTCCCGTGCCCCTCCCCAGAGGGTGGGCGGGATATGGCCCTGTTTTCTCCATGCTGACCTTCCTGTGAATCTCCTGGACGGAGGCGGCGCTGCTTCCCCAGCGGCCAGCATCCGGGGCGGATTTCTCTCTCCAGGCCTGTGTGGAGGGAGCGCATCAGGCAAGACCACGGTGGCCAATAAGATCATTGAGGCCCTGGACGTGCCCTGGGTGGTGCTGCTGTCCATGGACTGCTTCTATAAGGTGAGCCAGTGCGCCCCTGGGGGAAGGGGGAGCCCTGACAGGGCTGGACATCTCTGCTGCCCCGGCCCTGGCAGTCAGCTGCCCCAGCCCTGAGGCTGACCAGCTGCTGTGGATGGGGGTGGGGGGCCAGAGCCCTGGCTGAGGCTGAAGGCTTGGGGAGCTGGGCTCCCTGAGCTCTGCCCAGAACATCTCCTGCCAGGGAGGCAGCCCTGGGTCCCCACCAGTGGGGCTGCTGCTTAGGGGGTGTCTATAGTTGGGGTACTGGGCTCCATGTCTGAATTTCAGCAGATCGAATGGACTGTGTTTCCTCCATCCTATCAACTCTTTCCCTTGCCCCTCCTCCACCCCTCCACGTACTGCACCTGTGCCCCTCCCCTGTACGCTGCTCCGCCCTCTTCCCTGTGCGCCCCCCCCACCTATGCACTGCCCCGTCTCCCCCACCCCTCCCCAGGTGCTGAATAAGGAGCAGCAGGAGCTGGCTGCCCACAACGAGTACAACTTCGACCACCCTGATGCCTTCGACTTCGACCTGCTGATCAGCGTGCTGCGCAAGCTGAAGAAGGGCAAGAGCGTCAAGGTGCCTGTGTATGACTTCACCACGCACAGCCGCCGCAAGGAGTGGGTATGTGGGGGCAGGGCGGGGAGCCCTGCCAGATGTACGGCTTCCCGTGGGCAGGGGAGGGCTGGGGGCAGGGCGGGGAGCCCCTCCATGTGTACGACTTCCCAAGGGGAGGGCTGGGGGCAGTGCACAGTGTGTGTGGGGAGGATGGGGTGTGTGGGGACAGAGTTTGGGGTAAGGCAAGGGAATGGGGTGCAGTGGGGGAGCGGACAGGGGCAGGGTTACCAGTCTCTGAAGCATGGTGTGGCCCTTCTCTCCCTGCAGAAAACCATCTACGGGGCCAATGTGGTAGTGTTTGAGGGGATTTTGTCTTTTGCCAACAAGGAGCTGCTGAAGGTATGGCTTGCCTGCTGGCGCTGGGCACTGCCTGGGGCAGGGAGGGCTGTCCTGGGTGCCTGCTGGCATTGGGCACTGCCTGGGAACCGGTGTGGAGGACAGGTCTGTCCTCAGAGCACCCCTGGGAGGGTTGGAGAGACTGGCCTGGGGTGCACATGGGGGTTGGGGGAACAGCCAGCTGACCACTCCCGAGAACCACCCCTTTGTGCTCTGTGTGGTCAGAGCTGGGTGTGCGGGGGGAGGGCCATGCCCTGAGTCTCAGAGCTGGGGCAGGCCTGGTTGGGGGGCAGACGGGTGTTCACCCTCCTGGACCCCCAGCTCCTGGACATGAAGGTGTTTGTGGACACGGACTCCGACATCCGGCTGGTGCGGCGGCTGCAACGTGACATCATGGAGCGCGGGCGCGACCTTGTGGGCGTCATCAAGCAGTACAACAAGTTCGTCAAGCCGGCCTTCGAGCAGTACATCGAACCCACCGTGCAGGTGGCCGACATCGTGGTGCCCAGAGGTGAGGCCGCGCTGGGGGAGCCGGGTCAGGCTCCAGGTGGGCAGTGGGTGTCAGAGTGGGTGGGGCTGCGGGGGAGAGAGGGTGGGTGAGGCAGTGCTCTGGGTATCTGAAGGGGTGTCAGAGTGGGCAGGGCTGGGCACTCAGGGTGGGTAGGTCAGGGGCTGGGCTCCAGGTGGGTGGAGGTGTCAGGGTGAGTGGGTGGAGAACTGGGCTGAGGGGTCAGGGTGTTGGGTGGGCAGGGCTTGGGGGTTGGGCTCCAGGTGGGCAGGGGTGTGGGGTGGGCAGGGCTGGGCTCTGGCCGGGGGGGGCGTGGGGTAGGCAGGGCTGGGATTCATCTCCTGTTCTTGCTCCTGTCAGGTGGGGAGAACTTCGTGGCCCTGGATCTCATTGTGCAGCATGTGCACAGCCAGCTGGAGAAGGTGAGGAGGGTGGGGTGGCTGCTGTCTCTGGCTCCTTGGTCCCGCGCGCTACGGGCGACGCGGACCCCTCAGCTGTTGTATGGTGGCTCCGGCTGACGCAGGATTGCCCCCGATTCAGGGCCCCTGGGCCCCATGTGGTGTCCCCGGTCAGGCTGAGAGGGGAAGGGTGAGAGCAAGTGCCCCTAAAGCAGGGGCCGAGCTGGCTGGTCCAGGGCACCACATTGCACGTCTCCCGCACCTCCTCGTTCTCCAGTCTGGCACGGCTGACTGGTAGCTGGCCCCTGCTCTCCTGGTCCCTCAGTCCTGACCTGCAGTCCCTGACCAGCCCCGGGTGCCTCACACACAGCTCTGCCGGTGCCCCCAATCCCTCCCCACAGCCCCCGGCTACCCCAGCCCTGGGCTCCCCTCCCCCAGCTCTGCCAGTGCCCCTAATCCCGCCCCACAGCCCCCGGCTACCCCAGCCCTGGGCTCCCCTCCCCCAGCTCTGCCAGTGCCCCCAATCCCGCCCCACAGCCCCCGGCTACCCCAGCCCTGGGCTCCCCTCCCCCAGCTCTGCCAGTGCCCCCAATCCCGCCCCACAGCCCCCGGCTACCCCAGCCCTGGGCTCCCCTCCCCCAGCTCTGCCAGTGCCCCCAATCCCTCCCCACAGCCCCCGGCTATCCCAGCCCTGGGCTCCCCTCCCCCAGCTCTGCCAGTGCCCCCAATCCTGCCCCACAGCCCCCGGCTACCCCAGCCCTGGGCTCCCCTCCCCCAGCTCTGCCAGTGCCCCCAATCCCGCCCCACGGTCCCCTGCTACCCCAGCCCTGGGCTCCCCACACACAGCCCTGCCACTGCCCCCAATCCCGCCCCATGGTCCCCGGCTACCCCAGCCCTGGGCTCCCCACACACAGCCCTGCCACTGCCCCCAATCTTGCCCTACAGCCCCCGGCCAGCCCAGCCCTGCCCCTCCATGGATATTCGCGCACCCATTGCTGTGGCTTTGCCTGCTTCCAGGGTTAGCAACAGCTGGAGGTGCTGGGTGGGGCGAGGGGGCTGTGCTGCTACTGGGGCGGGGGGTGGGGCGGGGGGGCTTGCGAGCAGTGACAGATGTTCTGTATTTCTCTCCCTATCCCCCGCCCTGCAATCTCGACGTGGGCTCTCACCATTGCAGCGTGAAATCACGGTCAGGTACGATGGGCGCAGTGCGGCCCCTCTCTCCTCTCACACCTCAGCCCAGGGTGCAGTGCGGGGATGGGACCAGCCCGGACCTGTCCCCGGGCGCAGTGCGGGGAGCGGGATGCGGGCAGCCCGGACCTGTCCCCGGGCGCAGTGCGGGGAGCGGGATGCGGGCAGCCCGGACCTGTCCCCGGGCGCAGTGCGGGGAGCGGGCAGCCCGGACCATGGCAGTTCCAGGGCCCCAGCCACTCAGACGAGGCGTGGTTAGCACCGATGCCACAGAAGGGCTGGCAGCGCTAATAGCCACTTGATTCCTGTGGTGCATGGCATGCGTAGACTCCCTAGTGCTGCTCCTGTAGCCGGTTCCCTGGGAGCCCCTCCACCTGCCCACCAGGGAGGCTCCAGCCCCTCCGCAGCGTGTGCCGGGGTCTGCCAGGGGGCCTCTGCTTGGTGCGGCTGAGCCCGCAGCTGGGCGGCTTGCCTCGTGGGGCAGCACGGGAGCTGCCAATCATGTCCCCTCTGGAGCCAGAGGGGCTCCCCGAGCAGGGAGAGCTGCTGTGGCTTGCTGGCACACCTCCCCGGAGGCAGGCACACCGGGACCTGTGTCTTGCTTCTTCTGCTGGCCACCTCCCGGGCAGCCACCTAGAATATGTGTTTAGCGGGGGTCTGACCCCTTGGGATGACTCTGGACGCTCTCCTTGCTTGCTCTCACAGGGCACTGGGCCAGGCTGTGCTGCTGAGTTGTGGGGCTCAGCTGCTGTTCGGGGCGGGGGGGGGGGGGGGGTTGGGGTTTGCTTGGCTCCTCCAGAGGGGGTCTGGAAAGGGGCAGCAGCCTCAGCCCCAGCCCACACTCTCACTCGAGACTGCCAGCTTAACGCAGCGCTGCTGGGCGTGTTCTGCTCAGACACTGCCCAGCTGCTGCTGGGGTGTAGCAGGGCAAAGCCAAAACGGGAGGTGGGCCTCCATGACCACCTGCTGGGGCCAGGCAGCTCCACCCCCCTCCCTGTCCCTGCAGCTAGGTGGGACAAGGCTGCTTCCCTCCTCCAGGTGCTTCCAGCAGCTCCCTGCTCTCGCTAGGGCTGGGGCCAGATGCTTCTCCCTTCGGGCTCTGTTGGGCTGCCCCCCTCTCCCCCAGCACCCTGTGTCCATAGCAGGAAGCTGCTGCCGCCCTCTAATGCCCGTTTGTCTCTCTCTTGTGCCCTTGTCGTGCCCTCCCCTGTCCCTGTTGGCCCGCGGTGTCTGCACCAGAGGAAGCTGCGCTGGCATATGTGAGGACAGTTTGTCTCCGTTCCTTCCCTGCTGCGCTGGCCGTTCCTGTGTGTGTTGCTTGGCTTGGGGGGATGTCTCCTTGGCGGGTGACTTGCTTTGTTTGTCCCTGAGCCCCCCGGAGCGGAGCAGACCCTTCCCACGATGCTGTGTGTGTGTGTGTGTGACCTGCAGGGCTGGTGCTGTCGTCCAGGCCTCTCCACAGTCTCTTGGCACTAACCCTCTGCCAGGCAGGGCCCTGGTCCATGCTGGGCTCCCTGCTGTGGGAGGAGGGCTCTCGTCACCAGGGGAGAGCGGCAGACAGGCCCGGGGGGCAATACCTGCTTCCCAGCTCAGTAGCTGCTAGCCCTGCCCCTGGACGAGCTGGGAGGCAGTGAAGCCGAGCGCCCCACGCTGCATGAGCTTTGCGGCCTCCACAGTCAGGATATGGGCTTCGTCCGGGGAGCACTGGGGAGGCTGCTCCTGCATTTCCTCCAGCGAGAGACACGCTTAGAATCATAGAAGATCAGTGTTGGAAGGGACCTGTGGAGGTCATCTAGTCCAACCCCCTGCTCAAAGCAGGACCAACCCCAACTAAATCATCCCAGCCAGGGCATTGTCAAGCTGGGCCTTAAAAACCTCTAAGGATGGAGATTCCACCACCTCCCTAGGGAACCCATTCCTGTGCTTCACCACCCTCCTAGTGAGGCTTCATTGGCCTCAAACTGCACCGCAGCCGTGAGAGCTGCTGGGTTCAGGCTGCGCGGGTGTCACGGATCCACAGGATTGGTGCTACACCCCCTGCTTTGGAACAGTGTCTTGGAGGAGCCCTTCAGTGGGCCAGCCCCTCCCCAACGGGTCCCACTCTTCCTTCCCAAGTCTGAACCGCCGGGCTCCAGCACTCCTGCTTCACACCGAGAACTCTGGTGAGCGAGTCCCACTGAGACTGATCCTAGTAGAGACTTGTCCATTCTGCAGCGATCCAGGCCCCTTTGCAGTGACACTCTCACAGCTTCTTTAAACAGGGTGAGCCCAGAGAGGAGACGGCTGAAGCATGGTCCATTCTGGTCAGTCCAGAGCCCAGCCAGACTGCAGTAACTCCATTTTTTCTCTCTTGCTCTCACTCACTCACACACCTGGTTTAAATTAGGTCAGTTTAACTACATTGCACAGGGGTGTGAAAAAATCCCCCCACCCCCCCGCGGGAGTGGCGTAGTTAAGCTGACCTAAGTCCCTGTCTAGACAGCAGTAGGTTGACAGAAGAATTCTTCCATCGACCTAGCTACTGCCTCTCGGGGAGCTGGATGCTCCTGTCGGCGTGGTTCGTGTCTACCCTGAACTGCTACAGCAAGGCAGCTGTAGTGTTCTGAGCATCGACAAGCCCGAAGTCTGACCTCAGTCACGGCTAGTCTACGCTAGCCAGCGGGCGAGCACTCTCCCATCGGCATTATGACTGCACCTCGGCGAGAGGTGGAAGCGATGGTGGGAGAGCACCTCCTGCTGACCGCACTGCTGTGGACAGTCCTTAGGTGGCTGTAATGTGCGTCACGTGCGGGGGGGCTTTTCACACCCCTGAATGACAGAAGTTAGATTGACAGAAGCGGTAGTGTAGACCTGCCTAGCTCCTAGGTGAGAGAGTTTCCTCCAGAAGCCAGCACTCATCCCCCACCTCTCACCAGCCAGTCATTTGTTCTCTGCTCAGCTTCCCTGCTGAGAGCGTGGATCCAGGAGTCATTGGATCTGGTCTTGTCTCTCTGGGCCCCTTCTTGATCTGGGTGGGTGTCAGCTGGTTCCCTAATGACTGTTCATTCCACCCAGATAGGGAGATGACACCCACGTAGGTCTCTTAGCCTGCCCTGAGAGCCAACGTCATCCCTTTTCCCCAGCAAGTAATGTGTGTGTAGGGGAAACCGAGGCACGGATAGGCTTCAGAGCAACTCTTATAATTCCCTTGTCACAGCAGGCCCTATGGGGCTGTCTGTGCTGTGGCTGGGAGGCCGGACTGCAGCATGTGTGCTGCACCTGCGTTAGCTTCCATCTAAACTGGTCTCCGTCTAGCTAGATGAAAACTTGCTCTAGTGACAGGCGCACACCAGGGGCCCCGGTGAGCGGGGCTAGCCTGTGCCCCCGCTCATGTTACTGCAGCTTCACTGCCACTGGGAGGTGGGGCCGTCCCTGGCATGCCAGAGCAAGTGTCCACATGTCTCCCCCGTGCAGCTGGTTCTGTGCCCTGTGTTTGGAGGGAGCCCCGGGAGCAGGGCATGGGGCTGCCTGGCAGACTCCTGGTGGGTGGAGCTGCCGTGCAGGTGTCAGACACACGCACGCCCAAAGGAGTCTCCTGCGGGGTAGTGAATGCGGCAGAGGGCTGGCGGGGCCACCGGCATTTCCCTGCATGTGGGTGGGGCTGGCGCGTGCATGCCTATGCAAATGCCTGGCAGAGGGCTGCTGGGACAGACTCACTTGTGTCTTTCTGCAGAGCGGCCCTGGCCTCTGCCCACCAAGGGCAGCCGCTGCCCAAGTCGCTGAGTGTCCTCGAGGGCACGCCGCAGGTGCGTGGCATGCACACCATCATCAGGTACTGAGTCCCCCACCCTCTCTGTGGGTGGGGCAGCCTATCCTTTCCCACCCCTCGCCCTCTCCCTGTGGGGGGGCTGGCCTAGTTGGAGTCCTGGAGCACTGCAGTCCCCCTGCCTCAGTTTCTCTTCTGACTTTTCCAGGAACTCTCTCTCAGCCAGGCATATTTCAAATCAGGCCCCCCACTCCTGAGATGTGGTTGACGAAGTCTCTCAGACATGGGCTTTGTTTGGCCCTGGTTCCCTTCGCTGCAGGGTGTCCAGTCTACCCTGATTCCCTCTCTGCCCCAGTCGATTAAGTGGGGCAGGGCTGCTGGTCTGTCACTGATCCCCGGCATCGGGGGTATGCCACCTGCTTGGAAACAGTCTCTGGGAGGTGCCCCTGAGATGGGCCAGAACCCCAGGGGTCTCATTCTTCCTTCAGGGTAGGCCATGCGGCTTCACCGCCTCCTGAGACTGGACTTCTGGGGCTCCAGCCCCCCTGCCCCACCCCCTGAGCTCCCATCAGTGAGTCAAGCTGCACTAGACACCTGACAGATCCTTGCCCGCTCCCAACCCGGTATTTCCAGTGACACTCGGGCAGAGTTTTCAGACTGGTGGGTTTTTCAGGCTACGTGTACACTAGCAAGGTTCCAGCAGTGTGCTGGAAGGTCTCCCGTGTAGCTGCCCTATGCTGCCAGGAGTGACCTCTCACAGCAGCCCTTGGTCAGCACAGAGAGATGAAGGGTAAAGCATGGCGCAAGTCATTCTGGTCAGCCCAGAGCCCAGCCCAGCTGTGGGGAACCCCATTCTTGAAGCTCTGTCTCTCTCCTCGTTCACATCCCAGGTGAGCGCCCCGACTCCTCCCAGCAGCCAGCTCTTACCCCCCCTCCCAGCTCCTTTTGTTCTTGAGCTGGTGTTGCTCAGCTTCCCTGCTGAGAAGTGTGGAAATTGGTGTCCCTGCACCCACGCCTCCCCCGGTGTCAAGGTCCTGGTGATTGCCTTGCCATTCCTTCTTGGATTTTCCGTTGCTATGGTCGGCCTTGGCCAGTCCTTTCCCGTGGCCCGGCCTGGCTCAGGCAGCTAGGCACCATTCCTACCCATGTCTCCCAGCCTGCCCGGAGAGCGGCCTTAGTCCTTTTCTGCCCTGGGTAGGCATACAAAATACAGGGGAAACTGAGGCACACATGGGCTTCATAGAAAATATTACAGAAAATTCCCACATTGTCACAGGGTCCCACTCTGGTCCCTGGCCTCTCTGCAGAGCCTTTTCTGGTCCCAGGCCTCAGGCTGGGCAGCAAGGTTGGCAGGGTCTGTCCGGATCTCAGCGGGAGGAAGTCGCCTAACTGTACGTGGCCAGTTCCCAGCCTAGTCTGCTGATCCTTCCTAGAACTGCTCTTAAAGGGAGTGCCACCTTGGAGCAGGCCTGGCTGGCCTGAGGTGCTGCTGCCCTTACTGGGGGGAGACGGAGCATCCTCCCGCCGTCCTGCCCCAGTGAGACTTGGTGAGCTGGCCCTGCTGCTGGAGGCCGTGGGCAAATGGTATATTGGTTGGGCTAGTCTGGTGTAACCAGAGCTCCTCCATCCCTGCCCCGTCAGCATGTCCCCGCCCCGCAATGGAGGACGAAGGAGCGGGAGACACCCTCCATCAGGCCACTCCCCCAATCTTTGAGGGCTGTTTTTTTCTTTCAGAGGGTCCAAGAACAGATCCCTGTGGGAGCTCACTAGAAACACCCACTTGAGGATGGTTCACTGTTTAGTTACATTGTGAGACCTGTCAGTTAGCCAGCTTTTAATCCACTTACTGTGTGCCATTTTGAATTTGTATTATTTTAGTTAGTATCCTGTGGTACCAAGTCAAATTATCACATCACCACTATTACCTTTATCAACCAAACTTGTAACCTCGTCAGACAGAGAGATCCTGTCAAACTATTTCCATAAATCCACATGGATTGAAAAGGAGAGTAATATAATTAATGCCATTCTTTATTCAGTGATTCGGTTATTCCCTTATTTTCCCTGGAGGGGGGTGATGGCTAGGTCCCCTCTATGCCCTGGGACCCCCATGTAGGAGAGGTGACAGGGCCCTGGTGCTGGGGGTGCATGGATCTACCCTGGCAGCCATCTGGGAGAACCTGGCTCATTAGGGGGAGTGACAAGATATTTTCCCCACCATGCCTGTTCTCTGCCCCCAACCCACTTACCTGCGCTGCATTCTCTGCCCCCAGGAGATGGGGCTGGAATTGGGGTGCCGTTGGGGTGGGGGGACGCAGGGGCCCCAGAGCCTGGAGTCTGCTCTTACCTCTGTGTCACTGGTCCAACAGGAACAAGGACACAACCAGGGACGAGTTCATCTTCTATTCCAAGCGCCTGATGAGGCTGCTGATTGAACATGCCCTCTCCTTCCTGCCACTCAAAGTATGTGACCTGCCCCTCCTGCCTGCCACTCATGCTACAGGCCCCGCCCCTTCCCCCAGTGACCGACCCACCCTGCCTGCCACTCATGCTACAGGCCCCGCCCCTTCCCCACTGACCCACCCTTCCTGCCTGCCACTCACGCTACAGGCCCCGCCCCTTCCCCCAGTGACCCACCCTTCCTGCCTGCCACTCATGCTACAGGCCCTGCCCCTTCCCCACTGACCCACCCTTCCTGCCTGCCACTCACGTTACAGGCCCCGCCCCTTCCCCCAGTGACCCACCCTTCCTGCCTGCCACTCATGCTACAGGCCCCGCCCCTTCCCCACTGACCCACCCTAACCTGCCTGCCACTCAGGCTACAGGCCCCGCCCCTTCCCCACTGACCCACCCTTCCTGCCTGCCACTCATGCTACAGGCCCCGCCCCTTTCCCACTGACCCACCCTTCCTGCCTGCCACTCATGCTACAGGCCCCGCCCCTTCCCCCAGTGACCCACCCTTCCTGCCTGCCACTCATGCTACAGGCCCCGCCCCTTCCCCACTGACCCACCCTTCCTGCCTGCCACTCATGCTACAGGCCCCGCCCCTTTCCCACTGACCCACCCTTCCTGCCTGCCACTCATGCTACAGGCCCCGCCCCTTCCCCCACTGACCCACCCTTCCTGCCTGCCACTCATGCTACAGGCCCCGCCCCTTCCCCCACTGACCCACCCTTCCTGCCTGCCACTCACGTTACAGGCCCCGCCCCTTTCCCACTGACCCACCCTTCCTGCCTGCCACTCATGCTACAGGCCCTGCCCCTTCCCCCAGTGACCCACCCTTCCTGCCTGCCACTCATGCTACAGGCCCCGCCCCTTCCCCACTGACCCACCCTTCCTGCCTGCCACTCACGCTACAGGCCCCGCCCCTTCCCCCAGTGACCCACCCTTCCTGCCTGCCACTCATGCTACAGGCCCTGCCCCTTCCCCACTGACCCACCCTTCCTGCCTGCCACTCACGTTACAGGCCCCGCCCCTTCCCCCAGTGACCCACCCTTCCTGCCTGCCACTCATGCTACAGGCCCCGCCCCTTCCCCACTGACCCACCCTAACCTGCCTGCCACTCAGGCTACAGGCCCCGCCCCTTCCCCACTGACCCACCCTTCCTGCCTGCCACTCATGCTACAGGCCCCGCCCCTTTCCCACTGACCCACCCTTCCTGCCTGCCACTCATGCTACAGGCCCCGCCCCTTCCCCCAGTGACCCACCCTTCCTGCCTGCCACTCATGCTACAGGCCCCGCCCCTTCCCCACTGACCCACCCTTCCTGCCTGCCACTCATGCTACAGGCCCCGCCCCTTTCCCACTGACCCACCCTTCCTGCCTGCCACTCATGCTACAGGCCCCGCCCCTTCCCCCACTGACCCACCCTTCCTGCCTGCCACTCATGCTACAGGCCCCGCCCCTTCCCCCACTGACCCACCCTTCCTGCCTGCCACTCACGTTACAGGCCCCGCCCCTTTCCCACTGACCCACCCTTCCTGCCTGCCACTCATGCTACAGGCCCTGCCCCTTCCCCCAGTGACCCACCCTTCCTGCCTGCCACTCATGCTACAGGCCCCGCCCCTTCCCCACTGACCCACCCTTCCTGCCTGCCACTCATGCTACAGGCCCCGCCCCTTTCCCACTGACCCACCCTTCCTGCCTGCCACTCATGCTACAGGCCCCGCCCCTTCCCCCACTGACCCACCCTTCCTGCCTGCCACTCATGCTACAGGCCCTGCCCCTTTCCCACTGACCCACCCTTCCTGCCTGCCACTCATGCTACAGGCCCTGCCCCTTCCCCACTGACCCACCCTTCCTGCCTGCCACTCATGCTACAGGCCCCGCCCCTTCCCCCAGTGACCCACCCTTCCTGCCTGCCACTCACGCTACAGGCCCCGCCCCTTCCCCCAGTGGACCCCCCCCTTTCCTGCCTGCCACTCATGCTACAGGTCCTGCCCGTTCCCCCCACTTACCCACCCTTTCTGCCTGCCACTCACGCTACAGGCCCCGCCCCTTCCCCAGTGACCCACCCTTCCTGCCTGCCACTCAGGCTACAGGCCCCGCCCCTTCCCCACTGACCCACCCTTCCTGCCTGCCACTCAGGCTACAGACCCCGCCCCTTCCCCCGGTGGACCCCCCCTTCCTGCCTGCCACTCATGCTACAGGCCCCGCCCCTTCTTCCAGGGTGACCTGCCCCCAACCTGCCACATAAGGCCCACCCTGCCCTTTGCTACCTGTCCAGCTGTGTCATGCTGCAGCCTGGCTCAGGGTCCGCCCCCATGTTAATGACCTGCTCTTCTTCTGCAGCCAGTGACGGTGGAGACGCCTCAGGGGACTGTGTATGAAGGGAAGCGGTTCCACAGGCAGCGGGTGAGACTGGCCAGGTCCCCCCAGGACTCTGGGAGGAAGGGTGGCCATTCCGCGGCCCAGGCCTGGGAGAGCTGGTTCCATTCCCTGCTCCGCACAGACTGCCTGTGCGACCCTGGGCCCGTCACTTAGCTTCTTGAGGTCAGTTCCCCCTGTCCTCTGCAGTGAGGCGGGACTGGGAGAAGATGGTGAGGCTCTCAGGTCCTGGGCCAATGGGGGCCAGAGATATGTCCTAGATAGGTGGATAGACAACACCCCCTTGGGCTCTAGAGGGGAGATGCGAGGCTTCCCAGAGTGCTTTGGGGAATAGGAAGGGTGGCTGGGGGTCCTTGCCCCAGTGTGAGGGCTGGGGGACTGTTGGGGGGGTGCTGCCCCAGTGTGGGAGGTGGGGGGGGAGAGGGAGAGAAGTGCTGCCCTGGCGTGGGGTCTGAGATGCGGGAGGCGGTCGCTGCCCAGTCCAATCTAAGGTGGCTGTTGTCCAGATCACAGGTGTGTCCATCCTGCGGGCGGGGGAGACCATGGAGCAGGCTCTCACTGCTGTCTGCAAAGACATTCGACTGGGCAAGATTCTGATCCAGACCAACCATGACACAGGGGAGCCTGAGGTGAGCGCTGCCCTGTGCGTCCCCTCTCTGCCCCCAGCTCTTGGGGAGCATCGGCTCCCATCCCACCAACCCTTCCCCCCGTGACGATGCTGCCCGTGGGAGCCAGCTGAGGTCACTTAATCAGCGTGAACTGCAAACCCCAAACACTGGTGGATAGTCCACTCCTTCGATTCACCCAACCAGCCCAAACCAGCTTCTATAGTACCTCCCTGGGTACTCAGATGTCCAAATAATGCAGTTCCCTTAAAGTGCCCAGCCGCAGGCCTCCATCCAGACACACACGTCAAACATAGGATAATAAATTCTGAAAATCTTATTTCATCATAGAAAAGAAAAGGTTCTCCTGACCCCAAAGGACCAAGCCCCAGACCCCGGTCAAATGATAACTTAGATCTTACCCTAAATACACGCTTACAGTCAATTCTTATTAACCAAACTAAAATTTATTAAAAAAAGGAGAGAGAGCGCATGCTGGTTAAAAGATCGATATACAGACATACTTGAGTTCAGTTCTTGAGGTTCAGTTACAGAGCAGAGTTGAGCTTGTAGTTGCCAAAAGTCCTTTTAGAAATAGTCCATGGGTTACAGTCCAATGTCCATGTTCAGGGTGACTCCCGTCAGTGACTGGGGATCTCAATCCTTATGGCTTAAGGTTTCCACCTCCTGAAACCCAAAGCAGGTTTGAGATGATGAAGGATCGTGTCCCAGGGTATTTATACATTTCCAGCAGCCATTTGGCCTGAGAAAACAATCGGCTTCACTTTCCTTTTCCCAAACATCCTGGCAATTAGCCCAGGGTCATTTATCCATTAACAGTTCAGATACCGGTTACCACAACCTTCAAAGAGCCATATAGACAATAATACTATGTCACTCAAGTGTCTTCCTAAATGTTAATATTCCCCTTTTGATCTTTGAATCAAAGCTATAGCAACAGACAAGACTTGAGCGAACATCTACCCTTCTATCTCTAACAATGCCAGCTGCATTTCAAAGCTCTATTCATTTACAGATCTCCTAACCAGACTTTAAAGTTCAGCCATGGGTCAGGTCAGTCTGGGAGTTCATTAACTCTTTCTGGCCCTGTCACCTTTCAATGAGCTATTATATTACACTCATAATGTCACACCCCCGGCATCCCCAGAGTGCTTGTGCTCTCAGCAGCCACCCTGCTCCGCCTGGGGGGCTGCCCAAGGAGCTGCGGGGAGTGGGCCCAGGGCATCACCCAGGGGAGGGGAGGGGAGGGATAGCTCAGTGGTTTGAGCATTGGCCTGCTAAACCCAGGGTTGTGAGTTCAATCCTTGAGGGGGCCATTTAGGGATCTGGAGCAAAAATTGGGGATTGGTCCTGCTTCAAGCAGGGGGTTGGACTAGATGACCTCCTGAGGTCCCTTCCAACCCTAACCTTCTATGAATCTATGAATCACACTTGACTCCTTCATAAGCTCTGTCCCCCGTCTCTCCTCAGCTTCACTATCTGCGGCTCCCCAAGGAGATCAGCGAAGACTATGTCATCCTGATGGACAGCACCGTGTCCACAGGGGCTGCAGCCATGATGGCTGTGCGTGTCCTTCTGGTGAGCCTGCAGGGCAAGCTGCCTGGGGAGTGCAGGCTGGCGGCTGGGCTTTCCAGCATGGAAGCTACTGCTCTGAGCATGGGGCACTTCACCATAGGTGGCGGTATAATAGGCTAAGCCTCCCATGGCAGAGCTGCTGCCGCCGGGTTGCGAGTTTGGGTGGGTTGCACGGGGGAAGTTTTTTTGCTTATTATGCACCAGGCAGGTGCTGAGGTGGTTGAGGAGGTAGTGTGTGCTACTCAGCATCCCCAGTTCATCCATAATCTCCTGGAGTAGCAGATACCACCTCCTCAGCCGCCCCGGCATGGGGCATAGAAAAATCTCAGGGTCTTCAGGAAGAGCTTTTGTTTTTCTAGCGGGGCGTCTCAGGAGGGGAGATGGAGGGGTGTTGGCTGCATGGCTGGGGCCGGCCTGGGGCTCAGGACTCCCAGCGGCCCAGGACTCCTCCAGCTGTGGGAGGAGGGCGGCGGAGTGGGCTTTGGGTGGCCCGGTGCTCCTCCGGCCACAGAGGGGTTGGCAGGTCTCTGGGGGTGCTTGAGCGGAAGAGGCATGGCACTTCACTCTGGGGCCAAACGGCTCAGCACTGTCTATGCTGCAGGATCACGATGTCCATGAGGAGAAGATCTTCCTGCTGTCCCTGCTGATGGCGGAGATGGGGGTTCACTCCGTGGCCTACGCCTTCCCCCGTGTCCGCATCATCACTACAGCCGTGGACAAGAAGGTCAACGAGGAATTCCACATCATCCCTGGAATCGGTAAGGGGACGGGGAGCACAGCCTGGCTTGGGCAACTGACCAGGCCCTCCTGTGCCCTTCCTCGGCCCGGACCCAGCTGTGCTAGATGGTGTGCTCCCGGTAGGGCCGGGCCTTGGTTTCATTCTCCTGGGGCTGCCTCAGGGGAGAGGGGCTGGCATGAGGGAGGGGAAGGATGGCTCGGTGGTTTGAGCATTGGCCTGCTAAACCCAAGGTTGTGAGTTCAATCCTTGAGGGGACCATTTAGGGCTCTGGGGCAAAGATTGGGGATTGGTCCTGCCTGGAGCAGGGGGTTGGACTAGATGACCTCCTGAGGTCCCTTCCAACCGTGATCTTCTATGGTGGGGTGTCATGCTGCTGCAGCTTGTCTTACAGTGTTGCTTTTGTGTCTAGGTAACTTTGGAGACAGGTACTTTGGTACTGATGCCCCCTCCACCTGGTGTGAGAATGAGAGCACGGACTACTGAGTGTGATGGCCTGCCTGCCAGCCTTGCCGCCGCTGCCTCCTCCCTCCCTCTTTCCAGCCTTGCTCTTCTGCTGCCCCAGGATCGCCCCTCCCTGCTGGCCTCCGGACCACACGCTGTTAGGCGGGCAGCCATTTGGAAACTGCCCACCAGCACCCTCCATTGTGCGTGCAGGGCAGAGACTGCCTGTGGCTTGCAGTGTGCGCACACTGGGCACACACTCCTGGTGCCCCGCTCTGGTGGGTGGGAGGAGGGGGGTCAGATTCTCCCTTTGGCCCCACAGAGATGTGGTGGGTGTGGAGGTGGTAAGAGACTCTCCCTATGGCCTGGAAGGGGTGAGGTGAGGCCCATGCACAGGCTGGAGCAGGTTCTGTGTGTTTGTTTGCTCTGAGCAGTTACTCCCCCCCATGTTGCGGCTCAGGGGCCAGCTACTTGAAAAAGTGTCAGGGACACAGGATCAAATGGAGGGGAACAGCCCTGTCGTCCTCAGCCAGCAGCTCTCCTCCAGTGCCCTGAATGTGGGGCAGGGCCCTGGGGCTGTTTAGTCAGGAGCAGTCTGGTGCTGGCAGCAACCTAGGGCTTGTGCAGAATAGGAGGTGCGCCTCACCTTCCCCAGCAGGCCTTCCACCCAGGGGCCAGGGGCAGGAGTCTGGCAGCTCCCCCGTCTCTGGGCTGCTCTGCTGGCGTAGCGGAGACGCCCAGCCTGGCCCGGAGGCGGGTGGGGGATTGCAGCTCATCCCTCCTGCGGGCGTGGGCTTGTGCGGAGACCCGTCTAACCGGAGCTCCTTCCTTGACGCCTGGCTCGTGCTGGGGGCAGGCCAGCAGCGTGCGGCAGAAGCTCTGTGAGGGGGAGCGCGGCAAGGAGGCCTCCGCGTGTTTCGGCAACCCCCCATCCGAGCCCCCCAACGCCTGGGGCGCAGGGAGACGGGGCCGCGCCTGCTCCAGCCCGCGCCTTACGCCAGTGCCCGGGAAGCGAGGACCATGGACTGGGACAAGAGGAGTGCCCTCTCCGCGGAGAGCCGGTGCCAGGGGCCTCCCGCTGCCAGGGCTAGGAGACCGGGGCTGCCTCGGGGGGCGCCGGGGCTGGGCCCGGGGGGCGCGCTGGGGGTCCCGCTTTTCTGGGCCCTCCGCTGAGACCGGCCCGAGGCGTCTGCAGGCGCCCTGGCCCCAGCGGGCGGCTCCGGCTGCCCTGGGGGCGGCTCCGCTGTGTACGCGTCAATAAAGGGTCTGCCAGGATCGCGCCTGCGCCTCTGTGCGCGCCGAGCCGGGCCGGGCCGGGCCAGCCCCGCCCCTCCCTGCCGGGCGCGCGGGGAGTCGAAGGGGGTGGGCGCGGGGCACGCTGGGAGTCGGAGGGGCGGAGCGCGGGGCACGCTGGGAGTTGGAGGCGCGTGGGGCACACTGGGAGTCGAAGGGGTGGGCGCGGGGTGTGCTGGGAGTCGGAGGGGCGGAGCGCGGGGCACGCTGGGAGTTGGAGGCGCGTGGGGCACACTGGGAGTTGGCGGGGCGCAGGGCACGCTGGGAGTTGGAGGGGCGGGGCGCGGG
This sequence comes from Lepidochelys olivacea, assembly GCF_965140295.1. Classification (NCBI taxonomy): domain Eukaryota; kingdom Metazoa; phylum Chordata; order Testudines; family Cheloniidae; genus Lepidochelys; species Lepidochelys olivacea. Next base: position 988,778 of record NC_140413.1, read on the forward strand.
GCACGCTGGGAGTTGGAGGCGCGTGGGGCACACTGGGAGTTGGCGGGGCGCAGGGCACGCTGGGAGTTGGAGGCGCGGGGCACGCTGGGAGTTGGAGGCGCGTGGGGCACACTGGGAGTTGGAAGGGCGGGGCGCAGGGCACGCTGGGAGTTGGAGGCGCGTGGGGCACACTGGGAGTTGGCGGGGCGCGAGGCACGCTGGGAGTCGGAAGGGCGGGGCGCGGGGCACGCTGGGAGTTGGAGGCGTGGGGCACACTGGGAGTTGGAGGCGCGTGGGGCACACTGGGAGTCGAAGGGGGTGGGCGCGGGGCACGCTGGGAGTCGGAGGCGCGTGGGGCACACTGGGGGTTGGAGGCGCGGGGCACGCTGGGAGTCGAAGGGGTGGGCGCGGGGTGTGCTGGGAGTCGGAGGGGCGGAGCGCGGGGCACGCTGGGAGTTGGAGGCGCGTGGGGCACACTGGGAGTTGGGGCGCGGGGCACGCTGGGAGTCGGAAGGGCGGGGCGCAGGGCACGCTGGGAGTTGGAGGCGCGGGGCACGCTGGGAGTTGGAGGCGCGTGGGGCACACTGGGAGTTGGGGCGCGGGGCACGCTGGGAGTCGGAAGGGCGGGGCGCAGGGCACGCTGGGAGTTGGAGGCGCGGGGCACGCTGGGAGTTGGAGGCGCGTGGGGCACACTGGGAGTCGGAAGGGCGGGGCGCAGGGCACGCTGGGAGTTGGAGGCGCGTGGGGCACGCTGGGAGTTGGTGGGGCGCGGGGCACGCTGGGAGTCGGAAGGGCGGGGCGCAGGGCACGCTGGGAGTTGGAGGCGCGTGGGGCACACTGGGAGTCGAAGGGGGTGGGCGCGGGGCACACTGGGAGTCGGAGGCGCGGGGCACGCTGGGAGTCGGTGGGGTGCGGGGTGTGCTGGGAGTTGGAGGCGCGTGGGGAACGCTGGGAGTCGGAGGGGCGGAGCGCGGGGCACGCTGAGAGTCGGAGGCGCGGGGCACGCTGGGAGTCGGAGGGGCGGAGCGCGGGGCACGCTGGGAGTCGGCGGGGCGCAGGGCACGCTGGGAGTCGGCGGGGCGCAGGGCACGCTGGGAGTTGGAGGCGCGTGGGGCACGCTGGGAGTCGGCGGGGCGGGGCGCAGGGCACGCTGGGAGTTGGAGGCACGGGGTGTGCTGGGAGTTGGAGGCGCGTGGGGCACACTGGGAGTCGGAAGGGCGGGGCGCAGGGCACGCTGGGAGTTGGAGGCGCGTGGGGCACGCTGGGAGTCGGAAGGGCGGGGCGCGGGGCACGCTGGGAGTCGGAAGGGCGGGGCGCAGGGCACGCTGGGAGTTGGAGGCGCGTGGGGCACGCTGGGAGTTGGAGGCGCGTGGGGCACACTGGGAGTCGAAGGGGGTGGGCGCGGGGCACACTGGGAGTCGGCGGGGCACGCTGGGAGTCGGCGGGGTGCGGGGTGTGCTGGGAGTTGGAGGTGCGTGGGGAACGCTGGGAGTCGGAGGGGCGGAGCGTGGGGCACGCTGGGAGTTGGAGGCGCGTGGGGCACGCTGGGAGTCGGAGGGGCGGAGCGTGGGGCACGGTGGGAGTTGGAGGCGCGTGGGGCACGCTGGGAGTCGGAGGAGCGGAGCGCGGGGCACGCTGGGAGTTGGAGGCGCGTGGGGCACACTGGGAGTTGGCGGGGCGCGGGGCACGCTGGGAGTCGGAAGGGCGGGGCGCAGGGCACGCTGGGAGTTGGAGGCGCGGGGCACGCTGGGAGTTGGAGGCGCGTGGGGAACGCTGGGAGTCGGAGGGGCGGAGCGCGGGGCACGCTGGGAGTTGGAGGCGCATGGGGCACACTGGGAGTCGGAGGGGCGGAGCGCGGGGCACGCTGGGAGTCGGAGGGGCGGAGCGCGGGGAACGGTGGGAGTCGGCGGGGCGCAGGGCACGCTGGGAGTCGGCGGGGCGCAGGGCACGCTGGGAGTTGGTGGCGCGTGGGGCACGCTGGGAATCGGAGGGGCGGGGCGCAGGGCACGCTGGGAGTTGGAGGCGCGTGGGGCACGCTGGGAGTCGGAGGGGCGGGGCGCAGGGCACGCTGGGAGTCGGAGGGGCGGAGCGCGGGGCACGCTGGGAGTTGGAGGCGCGTGGGGCACACTGGGAGTCGAAGGGGTGGGCGCGGGGTGTGCTGGGAGTCGGAGGGGCGGAGCGCGGGGCACGCTGGGAGTTGGAGGCGCGTGGGGCACACTGGGAGTTGGCGGGGCGCAGGGCACGCTGGGAGTTGGAGGCGCGGGGCACGCTGGGAGTTGGAGGCGCGTGGGGCACACTGGGAGTTGGAAGGGCGGGGCGCAGGGCACGCTGGGAGTTGGAGGCGCGTGGGGCACACTGGGAGTTGGCGGGGCGCGAGGCACGCTGGGAGTCGGAAGGGCGGGGCGCGGGGCACGCTGGGAGTTGGAGGCGTGGGGCACACTGGGAGTTGGAGGCGCGTGGGGCACACTGGGAGTCGAAGGGGGTGGGCGCGGGGCACGCTGGGAGTCGGAGGCGCGTGGGGCACACTGGGGGTTGGAGGCGCGGGGCACGCTGGGAGTCGAAGGGGTGGGCGCGGGGTGTGCTGGGAGTCGGAGGGGCGGAGCGCGGGGCACGCTGGGAGTTGGAGGCGCGTGGGGCACACTGGGAGTTGGGGCGCGGGGCACGCTGGGAGTCGGAAGGGCGGGGCGCAGGGCACGCTGGGAGTTGGAGGCGCGGGGCACGCTGGGAGTTGGAGGCGCGTGGGGCACACTGGGAGTTGGGGCGCGGGGCACGCTGGGAGTCGGAAGGGCGGGGCGCAGGGCACGCTGGGAGTTGGAGGCGCGTGGGGCACACTGGGAGTCGGAAGGGCGGGGCGCAGGGCACGCTGGGAGTTGGAGGCGCGTGGGGCACGCTGGGAGTTGGCGGGGCGCGGGGCACGCTGGGAGTCGGAAGGGCGGGGCGCAGGGCACGCTGGGAGTTGGAGGCGCGTGGGGCACACTGGGAGTCGAAGGGGGTGGGCGCGGGGCACACTGGGAGTCGGAGGCGCGGGGCACGCTGGGAGTCGGTGGGGTGCGGGGTGTGCTGGGAGTTGGAGGCGCGTGGGGAACGCTGGGAGTCGGAGGGGCGGAGCGCGGGGCACGCTGAGAGTCGGAGGCGCGGGGCACGCTGGGAGTCGGAGGGGCGGGGCGCGGGGCACGCTGGGAGTCGGCGGGGCGCAGGGCACGCTGGGAGTCGGCGGGGCGCAGGGCACGCTGGGAGTTGGAGGCGCGTGGGGCACGCTGGGAGTCGGCGGGGCGGGGCGCAGGGCACGCTGGGAGTTGGAGGCACGGGGTGTGCTGGGAGTTGGAGGCGCGTGGGGCACGCTGGGAGTCGGAAGGGCGGGGCGCGGGGCACGCTGGGAGTCGGAAGGGCGGGGCGCAGGGCACGCTGGGAGTTGGAGGCGCGTGGGGCACGCTGGGAGTTGGAGGCGCGTGGGGCACACTGGGAGTCGAAGGGGGTGGGCGCGGGGCACACTGGGAGTCGGCGGGGCACGCTGGGAGTCGGCGGGGTGCGGGGTGTGCTGGGAGTTGGAGGTGCGTGGGGAACGCTGGGAGTCGGAGGGGCGGAGCGTGGGGCACGCTGGGAGTTGGAGGCGCGTGGGGCACGCTGGGAGTCGGAGGGGCGGAGCGTGGGGCACGGTGGGAGTTGGAGGCGCGTGGGGCACGCTGGGAGTCGGAGGGGCGGAGCGCGGGGCACGCTGGGAGTTGGAGGCGCGTGGGGCACACTGGGAGTTGGCGGGGCGCGGGGCACGCTGGGAGTCGGAAGGGCGGGGCGCAGGGCACGCTGGGAGTTGGAGGCGCGGGGCACGCTGGGAGTTGGAGGCGCGTGGGGAACGCTGGGAGTCGGAGGGGCGCGGGGCACGCTGGGAGTCGGAAGGGCGGGGCGCAGGGCACGCTGGGAGTTGGAGGCGCGGGGCATACTGGGAGTCGGAAGGGCGGGGCGCAGGGCACGCTGGGAGTTGGAGGCGCGTGGGGCACACTGGGAGTCGGAAGGGCGGGGCGCAGGGCACGCTGGGAGTTGGAGGCGCGTGGGGCACACTGGGAGTTGGCGGGGCGCGGGGCACGCTGGGAGTCGGAAGGGCGGGGCGCAGGGCACGCTGGGAGTTGGAGGCGTGGGGCACGCTGGGAGTCGGAGGCGCGGGGCACGCTGGGAGTCGGCGGGGCGCGGGGTGTGCTGGGAGTTGGAGGCGCGTGGGGAACGCTGGGAGTCGGAGGGGCGGAGCGCGGGGCACGCTGGGAGTTGGAGGCGCATGGGGCACACTGGGAGTCGGAGGGGCGGAGCGCGGGGCACGCTGGGAGTCGGAGGCGCGGGGCACGCTGGGAGTCGGAGGGGCGGAGCGCGGGGAACGGTGGGAGTTGGAGGCGCGTGGGGCACGCTGGGAGTCGGCGGGGCGCAGGGCACGCTGGGAGTTGGTGGCGCGTGGGGCACGCTGGGAATCGGAGGGGCGGGGCGCAGGGCACGCTGGGAGTTGGAGGCGCGTGGGGCACGCTGGGAGTCGGAGGGGCGGGGCGCAGGGCACGCTGGGAGTTGGAGGCGCGTGGGGCACACTGGGAGTCGGAAGGGCGGGGCGCAGGGCACGCTGGGAGTTGGAGGCGCGTGGGGCACACTGGGAGTTGGAGGCGCGTGGGGCACACTGGGAGTCGAAGGGGGTGGGCGCGGGGCACACTGGGAGTTGGAGGCGCGGGGCACGCTGGGAGTCGGCGGGGCGCGGGGTGTGCTGGGAGTTGGAGGTGCGTGGGGAACGCTGGGAGTCGGAGGGGCGGAGCGCGGGGCACGCTGGGAGTCGGAGGCGCGGGGCACGCTGGGAGTCGGAGGGGCGGAGCGCGGGGCACGGTGGGAGTTGGAGGCGCGTGGGGCACGCTGGGAGTCGGAGGGGCGGAGCGCGGGGCACGGTGGGAGTTGGAGGCGCGTGGGGAACGCTGGGAGTCGGAGGGGCGGAGCGCGGGGCACGCTGGGAGTTGGAGGCGCGTGGGGCACACTGGGAGTTGAAGGGGTTTGCGCGGGGTGTGCTGGGAGTCGGATGGGCGGAGCGCGGGGCACGCTGGGAGTTGGAGGCGCGTGGGGCACACTGGGAGTTGGCGGGGTGCGGGGCACGCTGGGAGTCGGAAGGGCGGGGCGCGGGGCACGCTGGGAGTTGGAGGCGTGGGGCACGCTGGGAGTTGGAGGCGCGGGGCACACTGGGAGTCGGAAGGGCGGGGCGCAGGGCACGCTGGGAGTTGGAGGCGCGTGGGGCACACTGGGAGTTGGCGGGGCGCGGGGCACGCTGGGAGTCGGAAGGGCGGGGCGCAGGGCACGCTGGGAGTTGGAGGCGTGGGGCACACTGGGAGTCGAAGGGGGTGGGTGCGGGGCACACTGGGAGTCGGAGGCGCGGGGCACGCTGGGAGTCGGCGGGGCGCGGGGTGTGCTGGGAGTTGGAGGCGCGTGGGGAATGCTGGGAGTCGGAGGGGCGGAGCGCGGGGCACGCTGGGAGTTGGAGGCACGTGGGGCACACTGGGCGTCGGAGGCGCGGGGCACGCTGGGAGTCGGAGGGGCGGAGCGCGGGGCACGGTGGGAGTTGGAGGCGCGTGGGGCACGCTGGGAGTCGGCGGGGCGCAGGGCACGGTGGGAGTTGGAGGCGCGTGGGGCACGCTGGGAGTCGGCGGGGCGCAGGGCACGCTGGGAGTTGGTGGCGCGTGGGGCTCGCTGGGAATCGGAGGGGCGGGGCGCAGGGCACGCTGGGAGTTGGAGGCGCGTGGGGCACGCTGGGAGTCGGAGGGGCGGGGCGCAGGGCACGCTGGGAGTTGGAGGCACGGGGTGTGCTGGGAGTTGGAGGCGCGTAGGGCACACTGGGAGTCGGAAGGGCGGGGCGCAGGGCACGCTGGGAGTTGGAGGCGCGTGGGGCACACTGGGAGTTGGCGGGGCGCGGGGCACGCTGGGAGTCGGAAGGGCGGGGCGCAGGGCACGCTGGGAGTTGGAGGCGCGTGGGGCACACTGGGAGTTGGAGGCGCGTGGGGCACACTGGGAGTCGAAGGGGGTGGGCGTGGGGCACACTGGGAGTCGGAGGCGCGGGGCACGCTGGGAGTCGGCGGGGCGCGGGGTGTGCTGGGAGTTGGAGGCGCGTGGGGCACACTGGGAGTTGGCGGGGCGCGGGGCACGCTGGGAGTCGGAAGGGCGGGGCGCAGGGCACGCTGGGAGTTGGAGGCGCGGGGCACGCTGGGAGTTGGAGGCGCGTGGGGAACGCTGGGAGTCGGAGGGGCGGAGCGCGGGGCACGCTGGGAGTTGGAGGCGCGTGGGGCACACTGGGAGTTGGCGGGGCGCGGGGCACGCTGGGAGTCGGAAGGGCGGGGCGCAGGGCACGCTGGGAGTTGGAGGCGCGTGGGGCACACTGGGAGTCGGAAGGGCGGGGCGCAGGGCACGCTGGGAGTTGGAGGCGCGGGGCACACTGGGAGTCGGAAGGGCGGGGCGCAGGGCACGCTGGGAGTTGGAGGCGCGTGGGGCACACTGGGAGTTGGCGGGGCGCGGGGCACGCTGGGAGTCGGAAGGGCGGGGCGCAGGGCACGCTGGGAGTTGGAGGCGTGGGGCATGCTGGGAGTTGGAGGCGCGTGGGGCACACTGGGAGTCGAAGGGGGTGGGTGCGGGGCACACTGGGAGTCGGAGGCGCGGGGCACGCTGGGAGTCGGCGGGGCGCGGGGTGTGCTGGGAGTTGGAGGCGCGTGGGGAATGCTGGGAGTCGGAGGGGCGGAGCGCGGGGCACGCTGGGAGTTGGAGGCACGTGGGGCACACTGGGCGTCGGAGGCGCGGGGCACGCTGGGAGTCGGAGGGGCGGAGCGCGGGGCACGGTGGGAGTTGGAGGCGCGTGGGGCACGCTGGGAGTCGGCGGGGCGCAGGGCACGGTGGGAGTTGGAGGAGCGTGGGGCACGCTGGGAGTCGGCGGGGCGCAGGGCACGCTGGGAGTTGGTGGCGCGTGGGGCACGCTGGGAATCGGAGGGGCGGGGCGCAGGGCACGCTGGGAGTTGGAGGCGCGTGGGGCACGCTGGGAGTCGGAGGGGCGGGGCGCAGGGCACGCTGGGAGTTGGAGGCACGGGGTGTGCTGGGAGTTGGAGGCGCGTAGGGCACACTGGGAGTCGGAAGGGCGGGGCGCAGGGCACGCTGGGAGTTGGAGGCGCGTGGGGCACACTGGGAGTTGGCGGGGCGCGGGGCACGCTGGGAGTCAGAAGGGCGGGGCGCAGGGCACGCTGGGAGTTGGAGGCGCATGGGGCACACTGGGAGTTGGAGGCGCGTGGGGCACACTGGGAGTCGAAGGGGGTGGGCGTGGGGCACACTGGGAGTCGGAGGCGCGGGGCACGCTGGGAGTCGGCGGGGCGCGGGGTGTGCTGGGAGTTGGAGGCGCGTGGGGCACACTGGGAGTCGGCGGGGCGCAGGGCACACTGGGAGTTGGAGGCGCGTGGGGCACGCTGGGAGTCGGCGGGGCGCAGGGCACGCTGGGAGTTGGTGGCGCGTGGGGCACGCTGGGAATCGGAGGGGCGGGGCGCAGGGCACGCTGGGAGTTGGAGGCGCGTGGGGCACGCTGGGAGTTGGAGGGGCGGGGCGCGGGGCACGCTGGGAGTTGGAGGCGCGTGGGGCACACTGGGAGTTGGCGGGGCGCAGGGCACGCTGGGAGTTGGAGGGGCGGGGCGCAGGGCACGCTGGGAGTTGGAGGGGCGGGGCGCGGGGCACGCTGGGAGTTGGAGGGGCGGGGCACGCTGGGAGTTGGAGGCGCGGGGCACACTGGGAGTCGGAAGGGCGGGGCGCAGGGCACGCTGGGAGTTGGAGGGGCGGGGCGCAGGGCACGCTGGGAGTTGGTGGGGTGAGGGGCATGCTGGGAGTCGGAGGGGCGGGGTGCAGGGCACGCTGGGAGTTGGAGGCACGGGGTGTGCTGGGAGTTGGAGGCGCGTGGGGCACGCTGGGAATTGGAGGCGCGTGGGGCACACTGGGAGTCGGAAGGGCGGGGCGCAGGGCACGCTGGGAGTTGGAGGCGCGTGGGGCACACTGGGAGTTGGCGGGGCGCGGGGCATGCTGGGAGTCGGAAGGGCGGGGTGCAGGGCACGCTGGGAGTTGGAGGCGCGTGGGGCACACTGGGAGTCGAAGGGGGTGGGCGCGGGGCACACTGGGAGTCGGAGGCGCGGGGTGTGCTGGGAGTCGGCGGGGCGCGGGGTGTGCTGGGAGTCGGCGGGGCGCGGGGCGTGCTGGGAGTCGGAGGCGCGTGGGGCACGCTGGGAGTCGGCGGAGCGCGGGGCACGGTGGGAGTTGGAGGCGCGTGGGGCACGCTGGGAGTCGGCGGGGCGCGGGGCACGCTGGGTGTTGGTGGTGCGTGGGGCACGCTGGGAGTCGGAGAGGCGGGGCGCAGGGTGTGCTGGGAGTTGGAGGCGCGTGGGGAACGCTGGGAGTCGGAGGGGCGGAGCACGGGGCACGCTGGGAGTCGGAGGCGCGGGGCACACTGGGAGTCGGAGGGGCGGAGGGCGGGGCACGCTGGGAGTTGGAGGCGCGTGGGGCACGCTGGGAATCGGAGGGGCGGGGCGCAGGGCACGCTGGGAGTTGGTGGGGTGAGGGGCACGCTGGGAGTCGGAGGGGCGGGGCGCGGGGCACGCTGGGAGTTGGAGGCGCGTGGGGCACACTGGGAGTTGGCAGGGCGCGGGGCACGCTGGGAGTCGGAAGGGCGGGGCGCAGGGCACGCTGGGAGTTGGAGGCGCGTGGGGCACACTGGGAGTTGGCGGGGCGCGGGGTGTGCTGGGAGTCGAAGGGGCGGGGCGCAGGGCACGCTGGGAGTTGGAGGCGCTTGGGGCACGCTGGGAGTCGGAGGGGCGGGGCGTAGGGCACGCTGGGAGTTGGTGGGGTGAGGGGCATGCTGGGAGTCGGAGGGGCGGGGTGCAGGGCACGCTGGGAGTTGGAGGCACGGGGTGTGCTGGGAGTTGGAGGCGCGTGGGGCACGCTGGGAATTGGAGGCGCGTGGGGCACACTGGGAGTCGGAAGGGCGGGGCGCAGGGCACGCTGGGAGTTGGAGGCGCGTGGGGCACACTGGGAGTTGGCGGGGCGCGGGGCATGCTGGGAGTCGGAAGGGCGGGGTGCAGGGCACGCTGGGAGTTGGAGGCGCGTGGGGCACACTGGGAGTCGAAGGGGGTGGGCGCGGGGCACACTGGGAGTCGGAGGCGCGGGGCACGCTGGGAGTCGGCGGGGCGCGGGGTGTGCTGGGAGTCGGCGGGGCGCGGGGTGTGCTGGGAGTCGGAGGCGCGTGGGGCACGCTGGGAGTCGGAGGCGCGTGGGGCACGCTGGGAGTCGGCGGGGCACGGTGGGAGTTGGAGGCGCGTGGGGCACGCTGGGAGTCGAAGGGGGTGGGCGCGGGGCACACTGGGAGTTGGAGGCGCGGGGGACGCTGGGAGTCGGCGGGGCGCGGGGTGTGCTGGGAGTTGGAGGGGCGGAGCGCGGGGCACGCTGGGAGTCGGAGGCGCGGGGCACGCTGGGAGTCGGAGGGGCGGAGCGCGGGGCACGGTGGGAGTTGGAGGCGCGTGGGGAACGCTGGGAGTCGGAAGGGCGGGGCGCAGGGCACACTGGGAGTTGGAGGCGCGGGGCACACTGGGAGTTGGTGGGGTGAGGGGCATGCTGGGAGTCGAAGGGGGTGGGCGCGGGGCACGCTGGGAGTTGGAGGCGCGGGGCACACTGGGAGTTGGTGGGGTGAGGGGCATGCTGGGAGTCGAAGGGGGTGGGCGCGGGGCACGCTGGGAGTTGGAGGCGCGGGGCACACTGGGAGTTGGTGGGGTGAGGGGCATGCTGGGAGTCGAAGGGGGTGGGCGCGGGGCACGCTGGGAGTTGGCGGGGCGCGGGGTGTGCTGGGAGTTGGAGGTGCGTGGGGGACGCTGGGAGTCGGAGGGGCGGGGCGCAGGGCACGCTGGGAGTTGGAGGCGCGGGGCACGCTGGGAGTCAGAGGGGCGGAGCGCGGGGCACGCTGGGAGTTGGAGGCGCGTGGGGCACGCTGGGAGTCGGAGGGGCGGGGCGCAGGGCACGCTGGGAGTTGGAGGCACGGGGTGTGCTGGGAGTTGGAGGCGCGTGGGGCACGCTGGGAGTCGGAGGGGCGTGGCGCAGGGCACGCTGGGAGTTGGAGGCGCGTGGGGAACGCTGGGAGTCGGAGGGGCGGGGCGCGGGGCACGCTGGGAGTTGGAGGCTTGTGGGGCACGCTGGGAGTTGGAGGCACGGGGTGTGCTGGGAGTTGGAGGCGCGTGGGGCATGCTGGGAGTCGAAGGGGGTGGGCGCGGGGCACGCTGGGAGTTGGAGGCGCGGGGCACGCTGGGAGTCGGAGGGGCGCGGGGTGTGCTGGGAGTTGGAGGCGCGTGGGGCACACTGGGAGTCGGAGGCGCGGGGCGCGGGGCACACTGGGAGTCGGCGGGGCGCGGGGCACGCTGGGAGTCGGCGGGGCGCGGGGTGTGCTGGGAGTTGGAGGCGCGGGGGACGCTGGGAGTCGGCGGGGCGCGGGGTGTGCTGGGAGTTGGAGGGGCGGAGCGCGGGGCACGCTGGGAGTCGGAGGCGCGGGGCACGCTGGGAGTCGGAGGGGCGGAGCGCGGGGCACGGTGGGAGTTGGAGGCGCGTGGGGCACGCTGGGAGTCGGAGGGGCGGAGCGCGGGGCACGGTGGGAGTTGGAGGCGCGTGGGGCACGCTGGGAGTCGGAGGGGCGGAGCGCGGGGCACGGTGGGAGTTGGAGGCGCGTGGGGAACGCTGGGAGTCGGAAGGGCGGGGCGCAGGGCACACTGGGAGTTGGAGGCGCGGGGCACACTGGGAGTTGGTGGGGTGAGGGGCATGCTGGGAGTCGAAGGGGGTGGGCGCGGGGCACGCTGGGAGTTGGAGGCGCGGGGCACACTGGGAGTTGGTGGGGTGAGGGGCATGCTGGGAGTCGAAGGGGGTGGGCGCGGGGCACGCTGGGAGTTGGAGGCGCGTGGGGCACACTGGGAGTCGGAGGGGCGGAGCGCGGGGCACGGTGGGAGTTGGAGGCGCGTGGGGCACGCTGGGAGTCGGAGGGGCGGAGCGCGGGGCACGGTGGGAGTTGGAGGCGCGTGGGGCACGCTGGGAGTCGGAGGGGCGGAGCGCGGGGCACGGTGGGAGTTGGAGGCGCGTGGGGAACATTGGGAGTCGGAAGGGCGGGGCGCAGGGCACACTGGGAGTTGGAGGCGCGGGGCACACTGGGAGTTGGTGGGGTGAGGGGCATGCTGGGAGTCGAAGGGGGTGGGCGCGGGGCACGCTGGGAGTTGGAGGCGCGGGGCACACTGGGAGTTGGTGGGGTGAGGGGCATGCTGGGAGTCGAAGGGGGTGGGCGCGGGGCACGCTGGGAGTTGGAGGCGCGTGGGGCACACTGGGAGTTGGCGGGGCGCGGGGTGTGCTGGGAGTCGAAGGGGCGGGGCGCAGGGCACGCTGGGAGTTGGAGGCGCTTGGGGCACGCTGGGAGTCGGAGGGGCGGGGCGCAGGGCACGCTGGGAGTTGGTGGGGTGAGGGGCATGCTGGGAGTCGGAGGGGCGGGGTGCAGGGCACGCTGGGAGTTGGAGGCACGGGGTGTGCTGGGAGTTGGAGGCGCGTGGGGCACGCTGGGAATTGGAGGCGCGTGGGGCACACTGGGAGTCGGAAGGGCGGGGCGCAGGGCACGCTGGGAGTTGGAGGCGCGTGGGGCACACTGGGAGTTGGCGGGGCGCGGGGCATGCTGGGAGTCGGAAGGGCGGGGTGCAGGGCACGCTGGGAGTTGGAGGCGCGTGGGGCACACTGGGAGTTGGCGGGGCGCGGGGCATGCTGGGAGTCGGAAGGGCGGGGTGCAGGGCACGCTGGGAGTTGGAGGCGCGTGGGGCACACTGGGAGTCGAAGGGGGTGGGCGCGGGGCACACTGGGAGTCGGAGGCGCGGGGCACGCTGGGAGTCGGCGGGGCGCGGGGTGTGCTGGGAGTTGGAGGGGCGGAGCGCGGGGCACGCTGGGAGTCGGAGGCGCGGGGCACGCTGGGAGTCGGAGGGGCGGAGCGCGGGGCACGGTGGGAGTTGGAGGCGCGTGGGGAACGCTGGGAGTCGGAAGGGCGGGGCGCAGGGCACACTGGGAGTTGGAGGCGCGGGGCACACTGGGAGTTGGTGGGGTGAGGGGCATGCTGGGAGTCGAAGGGGGTGGGCGCGGGGCACGCTGGGAGTTGGAGGCGCGGGGCACACTGGGAGTTGGTGGGGTGAGGGGCATGCTGGGAGTCGAAGGGGGTGGGCGCGGGGCACGCTGGGAGTTGGAGGCGCGGGGCACACTGGGAGTTGGTGGGGTGAGGGGCATGCTGGGAGTCGAAGGGGGTGGGCGCGGGGCACGCTGGGAGTTGGCGGGGCGCGGGGTGTGCTGGGAGTTGGAGGTGCGTGGGGGACGCTGGGAGTCGGAGGGGCGGGGCGCAGGGCACGCTGGGAGTTGGAGGCGCGTGGGGCACGCTGGGAGTCAGAGGGGCGGAGCGCGGGGCACGCTGGGAGTTGGAGGCGCGTGGGGCACGCTGGGAGTCGGAGGGGCGGGGCGCAGGGCACGCTGGGAGTTGGAGGCACGGGGTGTGCTGGGAGTTGGAGGCGCGTGGGGCACGCTGGGAGTCGGAGGGGCGTGGCGCAGGGCACGCTGGGAGTTGGAGGCGCGTGGGGAACGCTGGGAGTCGGAGGCACGGGGTGTGCTGGGAGTTGGAGGCGCGTGGGGCATGCTGGGAGTCGAAGGGGGTGGGCGCGGGGCACGCTGGGAGTTGGAGGCGCGGGGCACGCTGGGAGTCGGAGGGGCGCGGGGTGTGCTGGGAGTTGGAGGCGCGTGGGGCACACTGGGAGTCGGCGGGGCGCGGGGTGTGCTGGGAGTTGGAGGGGCGGAGCGCGGGGCACGGTGGGAGTTGGAGGCGCGTGGGGCACGCTGGGAGTCGGAGGGGCGGAGCGCGGGGCACGGTGGGAGTTGGAGGCGCGTGGGGCACGCTGGGAGTCGGAGGGGCGGGGCGCAGGGCACACTGGGAGTTGGAGGCGCGGGGCACACTGGGAGTTGGTGGGGTGAGGGGCATGCTGGGAGTCGAAGGGGGTGGGCGCGGGGCACGCTGGGAGTTGGAGGCACGGGGTGTGCTGGGAGTTGGAGGCGCGTGTGGCACACTGGGAGTCGGAAGGGCGGGGCGCAGGGCACGCTGGGAGTTGGAGGCGCGTGGGGCACGCTGGGAGTCGGAGGGGCGGGGCGCAGGGCACGCTGGGAGTTGGAGGCACGGGGTGTGCTGGGAGTTGGAGGCGCGTGGGGCACACTGGGAGTCGGAAGGGCGGGGCGCAGGGCACGCTGGGAGTTGGAGGTGCGGGGCACACTGGGAGTTGGTGGGGTGAGGGGCATGCTGGGAGTCGAAGGGGGTGGGCGCGGGGCACGCTGGGAGTTGGAGGCGCGTGGGGCACACTGGGAGTTGGCGGGGCGCGGGGTGTGCTGGGAGTCGAAGGGGCGGGGCGCAGGGCACGCTGGGAGTCGAAGGGGGTGGGCGCGGGGCACGCTGGGAGTTGGAGGCGCGTGGGGCACGCTGGGAGTTGGAGGCGCGTGGGGCACGCTGGGAGTCGGAGGGGCGGAGCGCGGGGTGTGCTGGGAGTTGGAGGTGCGTGGGGAACGCTGGGAGTCGGGGGGGCGGAGCGCGGGGTGTGCTGGGAGTTGGAGGCGCGTGGGGCACGCTGGGAGTCGGAGGGGCGGGGCGCAGGGCACGCTGGGAGTTGGAGGCACGGGGTGTGCTGGGAGTTGGAGGCGCGTGGGGCACACTGGGAGTCGGAAGGGCGGGGCGCAGGGCACGCTGGGAGTTGGAGGCGCGGGGCACGCTGGGAGTCGGAGGGGCGGAGCGCGGGGCACGCTGGGAGTCGGAGGGGCGTGGCGCAGGGCACGCTGGGAGTTGGAGGCTTGTGGGGCACGCTGGGAGTTGGAGGCACGGGGTGTGCTGGGAGTTGGAGGCGCGTGGGGCATGCTGGGAGTCGAAGGGGGTGGGCGCGGGGCACGCTGGGAGTTGGAGGCGCGGGGCACGCTGGGAGTCGGAGGGGCGCGGGGTGTGCTGGGAGTTGGAGGCGCGTGGGGCACACTGGGAGTCGGAGGCGCGGGGCGCGGGGCACACTGGGAGTCGGCGGGGCGCGGGGCACGCTGGGAGTCGGCGGGGCGCGGGGTGTGCTGGGAGTTGGAGGTGCGTGGGGCACGCTGGGAGTCGGCGGGGCGTGGGGCACGCTGGGAGTCGGCGGGGCGCGGGGCACACTGGGAGTCGGCGGGGCGGGGGGCACGCTGGGAGTCGGAGGGGCGTGGGGCACGCTGGGAGTCGGAGGGGCGGGGCGCAGGGCACGCTGGGAGTTGGAGGCGCGCGGGGCACGCTGGGAGTCGGAGGGGCGGGGCGCGGGGCACGCTGGGAGTTGGAGGCGCGCGGGGCACGCTGGGAGTTGTGTCTCCGGGGCATTTCCAGGTCCGGTGGCCCTAGGGACGGGCCGGCCTCGGGGCTCTGCCCTGTCGTCGCCGTGCAGGGATCTGCGCCTGCGCGGGGCCGCTCGGGGTGAAGGCGACTGCGCAGGCGTGAGGAGGGACCGGTTCCGGTTCCGGTTCCGCCGGGTCGGTGGCGGAAGCCGAGCGGAGCCGCCGGTGAGGGGTCGGGGCCGGGGGAGCGGCGGAACTCCCCGCGTCGGGTGGGGCGGGACCGGGCCGGCCGGAGCCGAGCCCCCGGGAGGAGAGGGGAGCGGGGCGGGCGGGCTGCCCCGGCGCCGGGCTCGGTCCCGCCCCCCGAGGGCCGCCGGCTGGTGCGCCCGGGCTCTGCTGCCGCTCGGGGCCCGGCTCGGGGCCGGGAGTCGCTGGCGCCTGGGCAGAGCGCGGCGCCGGGAGCTGCCAGGGGACGGGCCCGGGCCCCCAGCGCGGCCCCAGCCCTGCCCCCCCCGGCCGGGGACCTGGGGCTCCCCAGACCCTCCCGCGGCTGGTGCGAGGCCTGACCCCGCGGGCTGGCGGAAGGGGCCGGGCCCCGGGTCTTAGGCCGGGCGCTGAGCTGGGCTGTCACCGGGCCAAGCCCCGCCCGGCCCCGGGGCCAGACCCGCTCCGTGCTCGGGGCCTGCTGGTGGCGTGAGGGTCAGTGGGGCTGGCGGGGAGCCGGCCGGGCCGGGCTGCGGGGGCAGGCTGGTTGCTGGGCTGTCTGTGTCCCCCCCCTTGGGTCACGGCCAGGTGGGCGCTGGCCATGGGCAGGCTGGTTGCTGGGCTGTCTGTGTCCCCCCACCACCCTTGGGTCACGGCCAGGTGGGCGCTGGCCGTGGGCAGGCTGGTTGCTGGGCTGTCTGTGACCACCCCCCACCACCCTTGGGTCACGGCCAGGTGGGCGCTGGCCGTGGGCAGGCTGGTTGCTGGGCTGTCTGTGACCACCCCCCACCACCCTTGGGTCACGGCCAGGTGGGCGCTGGCCGTGGGCAGGCTGGTTGCTGGGCTGTCTGTGCCCTCCTCCTTGGGTCATGGCCAGGTGGGCGCTGGCCGTGGGCAGGCTGGTTGCTGGGCTGTCTGTGCCCTCCTCCTTGGGTCACGGCCAGGTGGGCGCTGGCCGTGGGCAGGCTGGTTGCTGGGCTGTCTGTGTCCCCCCACCACCCTTGGGTCACGGCCAGGTGGGCGCTGGGCTGTCTGTGACCACCCCCCACCACCCTTGGGTCACGGCCAGGTGGCCGCTGGCCGTGGGCAGGCTGGTTGCTGGGCTGTCTGTGTCCCCCCACCACCCTTGGGTCACGGCCAGGTGGGCGCTGGCCGTGGGCAGGCTGGTTGCTGGGCTGTCTGTGCCCTCCTCCTTGGGTCATGGCCAGGTGGGGGCTGGTTGTTGGGCTGTCTCTCTGTCTCTCCTCCTTGTCTGGCCAGTTCTTGCCCTGCCTTGTTTCACTTCCTCATTCCTGCTGCCGGGTGAGCCTGGATTCACACTACTGGCTCGGTAAGTGCTGTGTCCTGGTCCCTGTCCTTCTGCTTAGCTCTCGGGCCCTTTTTGGGGGTGGGGCAGGGGAGCTTGCAGGGTGAGAGAAACCCAGAGCTCTGACAAGCTGCAGAGAGAGGGTTTGGGGGTGTCTGTGTGGGGAGGTGCACGCCTTCAATGTCTCTGCAGTTAGCTCCCCTCCTTGTGGGTGCATGGCTGGGAATGGGGCGTGCTGCACTGGCATGTATCTGGGAGTACTCTGGTCCCTGGGCTGTGGGCCCTGTGGCCACGAGGGGGCAGTGCGGCCATTGGCAGCCCTGACTCGTGAGGGTGACAGTGACAGCTGCTGCGAGCGAGCGGTATGTCCGCAGTGTGTTGGGCCTGCCCCGAGGGCATCACTGCCCCAGGCCAAGGCTCTGCGCAGCTGGCAGGCTCGCCCCAGGCTGCTGGGGGCCTGTGGTGCTGGTGTGGCCTTGTCTCGGGTGTCCAGGGCTGCGTGTGGTATGGAGGAGGGGAGGTTTGGTATGGAGGGAGCTGTAGGCACTGCTGGCCTGGCCTTCCCTCCTTGCGGGTGGGAGCCCCAGGCCAGGTGGGGGTGCAGGCCCTGCTGGAAACCTGCTGTTCCCTGCTTCCTCGCTGGTACTGTGAGCGCTGGCTGTAGCGTGGGAGCCCTGGGCTTGGCCCTCTGCTGGAGAGCTGGTGTCTGCCTGGTTCCCTAATCCCCCCGGGGGCTCTGCTGAGCGGGCCCTGTGATGGGAGGGGATCCCCTGGGCAGCTGTGCCCCGCTGCCCAGCACACACAGCTGCCTGCCTGGATTGCCATGAGGAGATGGCCCTGCAGTGGGTGACAGGATCCTGGCCAGCACAGGCCCCTCTGCACGCTCTGGGGAGCTGGAATAGCTGGTGTGCCAGCCCCTGCACCCAGCTCCCCTTGTCCTCACCGGTCCTGCCCCACAAAGGGGTGGCTGCAGCCTGCAGGGCGTGGGCACGGTGACTCACACCCCCCATTCCCCCTCCAATACAGAGCAACATGGCGGAACCCGGCCGACCCCAGCGGAAAATGTCCCGGGCTGGGGAGAGTTTGTACAGAGTCCTGGGCCTGGAGAAGGGGGCTTCTTCAGAGGAGATCAAGAAGGCATACAGGTAGGGAGCCCACCTGCTGGGCCCAGCCACCCCGCCTCTCCCACGGGCCCCTTCTGGCTGCACCTCTGCTGCCGGATGTGCTGGGGCAGGGAGAGCCCAGCCAGCCACGGCTTGGCTCTGGCCCTGGCCCTGGAGAAAAATGCACGCCCTGGAACTCCTGTGTGGGAGAGGTCGCACCGTGCTCCCCAAGGGTCCTCCTGCCCCCAGCATGGGGTAGGGTCATACCAAGTAGCTTAGGGTCTCCCAGCCCCAGGGGAAAGGGAGGGAGGATTCTCTGGTGCCCCCCTGAGATCTTGGGGGCGACTTGGGACGTCTCCTCAGCCCTGCCGCTTCCCTGCACCGTGCAGGAAATTAGCCCTGAAGTACCACCCAGACAAGAACCCCGAGAATCCCGAGGCAGTGGAGAAGTTCAAGGAGATCAACAATGCGAATGCGACGCTGAATGATGAGAACAAGCGGAAGATCTACGATGAATATGGCTCTATGGGGCTCTACGTGGCTGAGCAGTTCGGCGAGGAGAGCGTCAAGTACTACTTCCTCATGTCCAAGTGGTGGTTCAAGGTGAGTGCCCCCTGCCTGCTGGGCACAGCCCCCACCCACCCATTCTCTGCACCTGTCGGGCTCCTCCGGGGCACTCCCAGCGCTGGCTGCCCCAGCCACATGGCTCAGGCTGCCAGGTGGGGTGACATGGAGAGGTCTCCTGGGCTCTGGGTGTCCCAACCGGAGGTGGGTGCGGTGCCCAGGCCCTGAGCCACCCATTGTGGCAGAGGTGGGATTTCAGTCAGTCTGAACGTCGGGGCAGGATGGGGCAGGGTCTGAAGCTAAACTAAGGAAAGAACAAGAATTACATAGACAAGTTAGGTGTCTCCAAGTCGGCAGGGCCTGATGAAATACATCCTAGAATACTTAAGGAACTGGCTGAAGAGATCTCTGGGCCATTCGTGATTATTTTTGAGAACTCCTGGAGGCCGGGAGAGATCCCAGAGGACTGGCAAAGGGCAAATATAGTCCTTATCACTAAAGGGGATAAAGACAAACCAGGAAATTACAGACCAGTCAGTTTAACCTTGGTATCTGGAAAGATAATGGAGCAAATACTCAAACAATGTATTTGTAAAGACTTACAAGATGAGAAGGTGATAAGTAACAGTGAACAGTGTCAAGCAAATCTTGTCAAACCAACCTAATGTCCTCCTTTGACAGAGTGAGTAACAAGCCTTGTGGATAGGGGGAAGTGGAGGACGTGATAAAAGCCTTACTGATGTTGAGATATGATACTGTCTCAAGTGAAAAGAAAAGGAGGACTTGTGGCACCTTAGAGACTAACACATTTATTTGAGCATCGGATGCATCCGATGAAGTGAGCTGTAGCTCACGAAAGCTTATGCTCCAATAAATGTTAGTCTCTAAGGTGCCACAAGCCCTCCTGTTCTTTTTGCGGATACAGACTAACACGGCTGCTACTCTGAAACCTGTCTCAAGTGACTGTCTCATAAACAAACTAGGGAAATGTAACCTAGATGAACCTACTGTAAGGTGAGTGCAAAACCATTCCCAGAGTGTAGTTATTAGTGGTTCACAGTCAAGCTAGAGGGCATAACAAGTGGGGTCCTGCAGGGATCTATCATGGGGCTACTTCTATTCAATATCTTCATCAGTGGTTTAGATAATGGCATAGACAGTACACTTATAACATTTGCAGACAGTACCAAGCTGGGAGGGGTTGCAAGTGCTTTGGAGGACAGGATTAAAATTCAAACTGATCTGGACAAACTGGAGAAATGGTCTGCAGTAAATAGGATAAAATTCAACAAGGGCAAATGCAAAGTACTCTACTTCGGAGGGAACGCTCAGTTGCATACATACAAAATGGGAAATGACGGCCTAGGACGGAGCACTGCGGGAAGGGATCTGGGGGTCATAGTGGACACAAACTAAATATGAGTGAACAGTGTAACGCTGTTGCAAAAAAAGCAAACATCATTCTGGGCTGTATTAGCAGGAGTGTTGTAAGCAGGGCACAAGAAGTAATTCTTCTGCTCTGCTCCACACTGATTAGCCTCAACTGGAGTATTGTGTCCGGTTCTGGGTGCCACAATTCAGGAAAGATGCAGACAAATTGGAGAGAGTCCAGAGAAGATCAACAAAAAATGATTAAAGATTGAGAAAACACGGCCTTCCAGGAAGAATTGAAAAAGGGTTTGTTTAGTTTGGCGAGGAGAAGACTGGAGTGGGGGGAGAAGAGAGAAGTCTTCAGCTACAGAAACGGTTGTTATAAAGAGGAGGGAGGTAAATTATTTTTCTGAAACCCCCAAGAAGCCATGGGTTCAATTGCAGCCAGGGCGGTTTCGGTTGGACCCTGGGAAAAGCGTCCCGCCCGGGGGGTGACGCAGTGGAACGGATTGCCCAGGGAGGCCGTGGAGTCCCCGTCCCCACTGGAGGTTCCCCAGAGCCGGCTGGACACACCCCCGTCAGGGCTGCTCAGACAGTCCGTGGTCCTGCCTCGCTGCGGGGCGCTGGGCTGGGAGACCCCTCGCAGCCCCGCAGATTCTCTGACCTGGCTGCTCCCTCCCACGCAGGCCTTGGCCGTGTGCTGCGGCCTCTTCTCCTGCTGCTGCTGCTGCTGCTGCTGCTGCTTCTGCTGTGGGAAGTGCCGCCCGCCTGAGGACGAGGACGCCTACAAGTACGTCAACCCCGAGGACCTGGAGGCCCAGATCCAAGCTGAGGCCGAAGGTGAGGAGGAGCAGGAGGAGTTGCCCTGCGCTGTGCTCCTGCTCTCGGGGGAGACCGCACAGCCCCTGGCCTGCCCTGGTCTGGGCCACGCTCTCAGCGGGGTGGGGAATCCGCCGGGGAGGTGGGCGGTGGGCGGTGAAGCCCGAGGCAGCAAGGGTAATGGGGGGTTGGGGCATGGCCAGCACCGGGGGTGGGCAGCACGTGGCAGGCGGTGGGTTTTGAAGGGGCCGGCGGGGCAGATGGCAGCAGGAGCTAGAGGAGGGGGCAGTACTGGGCTCCGGCCCAGGGTCCCAGCTCTGCCACGGCTTGCTGTGTACTCTGGGCAAGTCTCTCATCTGCCCTGCCCCGTGCCGTGCTGTCTACACGAGCCTGTGGCTGGCTTGGCTCGGCCCAGCCCTGGCAGCTGTCACCAGGGAGGGGGGACCCCCAGTGCCGGTGCTGTGAATGGAGGAAAGTGGGGTCAGCCTGACATCCTGGAGTCCTCTCTGGGCTGGGGCAGTCTGTGCCAGGTGCCTGCGGTGGGGCAGGCAGTGCTGGGCCCTAGTGCTTGGGGGATTGGGGAGGATTGTGCTGTCCTGCCCCCTGCAGGGAGGGACACAGCAGCCCACGTGGGAGCAAGGGCTTGGCTGAGCCTGAGGTCAGTCCCTCCCACGGTGCGGGACCGGGTGGGCAGGGTGCAGGGCAGAGCAGGAGACAGCCTGGATCCAGGCGCCCGGAGGGAGCTGAGCAGCCCTGGGGCCTGCCCTGCTGCTCTGCCTGACAGGCCCAGTCCTGCTCATTGCAATCGGGATGGGGCTGAGCCCTCCCTGTTGTTGGCCCCAGCATGCGGGGGGGAGGCTGTCCCTCCAGTCACTGAGCTGATGTCCAGGAGGCCTGGTGACAGTGCTTTGAGTGGCCAGGAGAGGGGGCCCAGCACAAGGCAATTGTCTTACCACGCTTGGGGCAAGGCCTCCCTGGGACTCACCCCAGCACTCACCAGCCTTGCGTCCCCCAGGCTTTGCACTGTCACAGTCGCCCCACCTGTGTGTCCCCGGGGCCCCAGGCAGGCGTGGAGGGAGACAGCAAGGAGTTGGGCATGGCTGCTATGCCTGTCGGGTGATGGGGTGCTCCTGGCATCCCCACACTTGCGGCCCTGCCCCTCTGGTGCCTGTTATTGCTGGCCCTTTGTCACAGACCCACAGGATTTGTGATACATCCTGGCTTTCACCAGCCCCCTGGAGGAGCCTTCCAGTGAGCCAGAGGAGCACTTGTCACCCCCAACCCACCCTCTGCTCCCAGCTCCCCAGCCTGGTCTGCCCCCCTCACACACCCAGCCTGGTCTGCCCCCCTCACACACCCAGCCTGGTCTGCCCCCCTCACACACCCAGCCTGGTCTGCCCCCCTCACACACCCAGCCTGGTCTGCCCCCCTCACACACCCAGCCTGGGCTGCCCCTGGCCAGCCCAGCCTGGGCTCCAGCCCCCTCTTTCCTTCCGCCATGCCCAGCCTGGGCTCCCACTGTTCCCCCGGCCCTCCCAGCCTGGGCTCCCCCTAACCCCCTCCTCCCCCGGCCCTCCCAGCCTGGGCTCCCCCCGCCAGCTCCCCCTGGCCAGCCCAGCCCTGGCTACCAGTGCCCCACCATCTTTGCCCACAGTGGTGGGCCAGTAATAGCCATTTGGGCTGGCCAGGTCCACACCCTGCTCCATGGCTTTCATCTCCCTGGGGCCTGCACCCTCTGCTTGGGTTTGTTCTCTGGGCCTGGAGCAGCTGGCCTGAGCCCTGAGCTCCCATCCCTTTGGCTGCCGGGTTCTGTGCCAAGCAGGCAGCCTGGTTTGGGGCTGGGGGGATCCTGGGTGGCAGTGGGGGTGCTCTGAGACCCCTGCATGCCCTGCCCCTCACTGAGCCTGTTGCTCCTCAGACACCCAGACACCCATTGTGGTGCAGCCCCTGCCTGCAGCAGCCGGAGAGGAGCCACTGCCAGACGCCAGCCTGAGGACTGACGCATGAGGCCAGCCTCGACCTGCCGACTGCCTGTCCCCTTGCCTGGACTCTGGGTGGGAACCCCACTGGAACTGCCGCTGCCCGGGGTCCCTGCGCTGGGCGCAGCCAGGCCAGCTGGCTGTGGCTCGAATCTCAGGTAAATTGGCCAACGCCTGTGGGGAGGCTGTTCGGGCCTCTGCCCGGGCCCTGTAAGGACTGGCGCCTGCCCAAGGCTCCTTGTGCTGTGACTTCTCCGGCTGCTGTAGCCTGCTGATGGGCCAGGCTCCCTGTGCTGCACCAGGAACCCGAGACTGGAAACCCCTGGGCACACCCCCTGCCTTGCCGCACAGCCCCCATCCCTCCCTCGGCCAGTCACTCACCAACAGCACCAGCACCCGCCTGGCTTCTCCCCAGCCGGGCCCCTCTCCTCCGAACCCAGTGTTTACAGCTGCGTGGACGCCGAGCTCGCAGGGCCCTGGGCTGGGTGCTGCCCTCTGGGTCCTGGCCTGAGAAGCACACGCCTGTGCCCTAGCCGCGCAGCCTGGAGGCAAATGAGACCAACCCCACTGTAACTAGCCCATGGAGATGGAGCAGCTGCAGGCTGAGCCTGCCGGGCACCCTGCTGCTTCCAGGGACCTGTCCCTTCCCTGTGTCGGGTGCCAAACACAGCTCTCTAGGCAGGCCGTGGTCCTGGCAGGTAGCACGCTCTCTGCCTGCTTGCTCTGTGGCCTGCTGCCCCTCTGGGGGTAGGACCCCCTCCCTCAGTGCTGCTGTCCTGGCCTCCAGGCAGAGCCTCAGTCACTGTGTCTGAGCCTCACTGGTGTCCCTGCTGGCACCCTGGGGCCCACCGGGGCGGTGTGTCAGGGGAGTAAAGGAACCTGTTGTCTGGCTTTGATGGCACCATTAAAGGCGGCTGCGGGCTTGTCTCTCGCCGTGGTCTTTGCCCTGCCGGCACTGCTCTGAGTCCGTGACTTGTACCCGCGCAGCCAGCTCCCTGCCCAGCCTTGCTCCAGGTTCTCGTGTCCAGAGCCAGGCTGTGCGCGGCTCCTCTCGCCTGTGCTGCAGGACTGGCCCCAGCCCCCGGGGGACCCCAGTGGGCCTAGCGCTGTCGCGTTGCTGTGTGCCCAGCGCCAGCAAAGGGTGCGTGGCCACAGCTGGGTCTGCACAGCTGGGCGGGGGCCTTTCCTGCTTCCCTACAGGGGCTGTCAGCTAGACAGTGAGGGACCAGAGCGGGGAAGGGACACGGCTGGGCCTCAGCACCTGTTGCCTGAAGCCACCTCCCTGGGAGCCAGGCGGAGTAGGGGCAGGGTCCTGTGCCTTGGCCTAGAGGCTGAATGGGCCCAGGGGAGGGTAACAGGCCATTGGAATAACACCTCCCCCCTCTAGCCTGGCAGCCGGCAGCTGCTCCCTGCACTGCACCTGCCCTGGAGGTTGGTGCACCCCCGCCCCCATGTCCAGCTTCCTCCCCTGCATGGAGGCCTCTGCTCCCAAGGGAGTCTCTGTGAGCTGGAGCCACCAATGCTTGCCCCCCAGCTGCCTCTGGCTGCCCTCCCTCGGGGGCGCTGCGGGGGTAGGGGCAGTGGGTCTAGGCTGCTGGGCCACAGACCACAGAAAGCTTCAGGGGCTGCAGTGTAAACAGCCCGCTTGGTGTGTCAAGGGTTAATTGTCTGTGTAGGCTGCCCTGTCCTGTGGGCTGGAGTCAGCTGGGTGGGTGGGGGTGCCAGGTCGCGGCTGGCAGGGGCATCGCATCCCGCCTGTTCTCCAGTGCCACGGCTGCTGCTACGCCTCCCATCACATGGGGCAGAGAGGCTATGGGGCTGTGCTCTGGGGGAGGGGCCAGCCAGTTTCACATGCTGGTAGCAGAGACCAGGCAGGGACTGCCCAGGTCTGGGGCCAGGTGGTGGCCCAGCCCTTGAACCAGGGCAGCTCTGTGTCACACAGGAGGGAGCCCCTCCCCTGACCCATAGGGCAGGCTGGTTGGCCTTTCTCTCTGCCAGGTGGCTCAACCTCCCCCTCCAGCCATCCTCCCCCCACGCAGCTGGGCCCCATTCAATGGTACCGCATCAGCCCCGGTGCTCCCCCGTCAGGCCAGCCCCCAGCAGTGCCACGCCAGCCTCGGGTCCCCACTCCCTCAACGGCACCAGGCCAGCCCCCTGCAACAAAGTGGGAATTTCTTGCAATGCTTTCCTAAGGCCAAGCCTGGCGAGACTTCCCGGGTGGGGGGGGGCTGCTGCCCCGCAGGGGCCGAGGGGTTAAATGCTCCTAGGGCAGAGCAGGAGGGGTGTCACAGGCCTGTTGGGGTGTTAAGGCCAGGCTGACCCTGCCTCAGCTCAAGGGAGGATCCAGCCAGACAGTGGGAGCCTCCAGGACTGAACCAGCTCCAGCAAGTGGGGCTGGGGACTCCGCAGGTCTCGGTGGGAGGGAACCTGAGGCTGGGACAGGAGCTGGCCTTTGGTGAGACCTGGGCTGTCTGGGATGGACAGACAGACAAGGGAGGGAGGGAGCGAAAGTGGAGCCCACAGCAGCTTGGCTGGCTGATTGTGGTGGCTTGGCCGTCTGGATTGTGTCTTAACCCGAGGGCTCCCCACGCCGTGCCCAGGGGACCGAGACCGGCTCTGGGGGAAAGGCTGCCTGGTGTCTCTGCAGGCACTGGCGGGCGCAGGGGGCCCTGCAGAGCGGCCGCGTCTCTCCCGGGTGTCTGGCTTGGTGGGACTCGCTGGGCAGAGCTACGGACTGAGGCTCACCCGCGGGCAACAGTGAGACCCCGGGGGGTCTGGCCCATTGAAGGGTTCCTCTCTGAGACTGTTCCTGGGTTGGGGCCTGAGCCCCAACCCTGTGGGTCTGTGACACCCCCTCCCTAGGAAGAGCATGGTGGAGCTGTGCAGGGAGCAGGGGAAGTGAAGCAAGATGCAGCTGGTTGTGCGGCTGGAGAAGGCTGATCAGACCCAAGGGCAATGAAGGCAGGCAGCTCATGCCCAATTCCCGTCTCTGGAGCTGCAGCGGAGGGAGGGAGGGCGCACACAGGGCAGGGAGCTGACTGAGACACTGGATGTACCAGGAAAAGCAGCCCCAGGATGTGGAGGAGCCCGAGGTCCCCTTGCGGGGCGAGTGGGGAGAGTCCACGGGAACCTACGGTGTACAAAGTGCCCAGTTTTAAGGGAGGGCGGTACAGACCTTGGCCTTTGAGAAGGCTGCGCTTTGAGCCTGGACCGGTCCAACCCCCTCGCCCAATCCCTGGGTGATAGAGGTGCACAGCCAGATGGATGGTCTGGATGCTTACAGGACAAGGTTTTGGCATGTGCAATGCCCAAGGGATTGATGTACATGGAAGCTACCATCCCGATGGGAGAATCTCTCCACACACGTTTTTACAAGCTGCTTGGGTTTGAGCAATGCCAGGATCTGTCCCGTGAGCTGAGCCCGGGGCTAATGGGAAGCCGAAGGAGCTGCGCCATGCAGGCTGGTTTGCAGATGAGTTTGTGGCCAGTGAGTCTGGGTATGAAAAGAAACCCAAAGGGGACGAGGCTAAGCCTGGGTCCTGGGAAATGAACCAGCGGGGGTGTCCCAGACGTGGGACTTGGGGAAAGGCAAAATGTCGGGGCTGTGTAACATTTGTGAGAAGAGTGGGCGAAAGAGGAGGGGGAGGGGCACTCTGTTGCCTGTTTGTGAGTCACTAACAATGCAAAGGAAAGGTCTCTTGAATGCCTTAGGCGCCAAGAGTGAACAGATACAGCACATGCTGGGCATTACTTGGTGTCTGCTGCAGACAGGAAACCGGCCCAGGCCTGCAGAGAGAGGGCAAGGACAGGCTGGCTTTAGGGGTGACCCAGCCATCCTCCAGCCCCTGGGCCTCACCCGTGGTGCTGCTCCCCAAGAAGGATGGGTTGATCCAGTTCTGTGTGGACTATCGGAAGTTCAGTGCCATCACCGTGTCCGATGCCTACCCCCATTCCTAGGACCGATGAGACTCTAGACAAGTTGCGGGGGGGACCTAGTACCTCACTACCACGGATCTCACCAAAGGCTACTGGCCAGTGCCTTTGGACCCAAAAGTAGGAAGAGCTAGGGAAGTCCAGTCGCAGGAGGCGGTGAGGCTGCATGGCCTGCCCTGGAGGAAGAGTGGGACCTGCTGGGGGGTCTGGCCCACTGAAGAGTTCCTCCAAGAGACTGTTCCAAAGCTGGGCATGTAGCACCAAGCCGGGGGAGGCGTGACAAATAGAGCAGCTGATACGGAACTTGGTTAATAAAGAATTAAAGGAAGTTGGTATAATTAATGACAATCCTCACAGGTTTATGGGAAACATATCAAGTTAGTTTGACAGGATCTGTTTCTTGATGAGATGGCAAGGTAATAGTGTTGACATAACATACTCAGACTTCTCTGAGGCCTTGTCTATGCTACACGGTTTCATAGACAAAACGCTGGAGGAGTATACACTGTACTGCATCTCCCGCCCATGGAACTCCCCTGCTAGGCTGACATCATAAAACCACCGTGACGAGAGGCATAGAACTTTTGTCGCCGTAGTTAGAGCGGTGCAGCATCAGTGTAGACACCTCACTTAGTGTCTACATTTGACTTGGTACACCCGACATTTTGATTAAAAAGCTAGAATGATATAAAATGAACCTGTCCCACATAAAATGGATTAAAAACTGGCTAACTGGTAGGTCTCAAAAGGTAATTGTAAATGGGGGTTCTCGTTATCAAGTGGATTTGTTTACAGTGGGGTCCTATAGGGATGGGGTCTTGGCCCTATGCTATTTAACAGTTTTATCAATGACCTGGAAGAAAACAAACCCAAACACTGATAAAGTTTTCAGATGACCCAAAGATTGGGGGAGTGGAGAATAATGAAGAGGACAAGTTATTGACACAGAGCGATCTGGATCCCTGGGGACACGGGGCACAAGCAAGCAGTGTACATTTTAGTACGGCTAAATGTAAATGTACAACTAGGAACAAAGGCTGCAGGCCAGACTTACAGGCTGAGGGACTCTACCATGGGTGTCATGGTGGACGATCAGCAGGACATGAGCTCCCAGTGTAACACTGTGTCCAAAAGGGCTAATACCAACCTGGGAGCGTAAACGGGAATCTCGAGTCGGAGCAGAGAGGTTATTGTACCTCTATTTGGCACTGGGGCGACTGCTGCTGGGATCCTGTGTCCAGGTCTGGTGCCCACAGTTCAGGAAGGATGTTGATAAATTGGAGAGGAGTCCGAGAAGAGTCACAAGAATGATTAAAGGATTACAAAACTTATAGCAATAGACTCCACGAGCTCAATCTGTTTACCTTAAGGGAAAGCTAAGGAGTAGCTTGATTTATTATTTATTTATTTGGCATATGCAGTCTGGTCAAGCTAAACCACAGTGTCCTTATCGACAATGTTAGAAGCATGAAGACTCCAGGAAGTTGGGTCATTTTGAAGTCCTCAACAATGTGTGTCAGGGTTTGTGGCTGCCCTCACTGACATAGTGACTGTCTCTAAAATACCACCGAAATTCCATTGCAGCACAAATTCCACATCTGGTACGAAAGCGGTTGAGATGGCTCCATTGCCTTTGTGGTAAATCAAACCCAGGCTGACGTTGAGTGGGGTCAGAGACAAGCTAATTATTTGTCACTTTCTCTGCGAACCATGAAGCTTTCCACGTGTCCTATACCGTAAATCCCTCGCCCAGTAAACTTACCCACAGCAGGTGCTGTGAGAGCAGACAACCATGTGGTGGATTAAACAAGTCTTTAGTTAATGGTAGATGTGGCATATCACACTTTTTATCACAAGCTCTGCTGTGCTTTTCTCTCTGCGAACACTGGGTGGAGCAATATTGCCGAGAACCGGTAACCATGACTGAGGAGTAGATTTGGGTGTCCCCAAAATAATACGCATGGTGGAATTAAGTTGTACGTTGATGATCCTTGTGTGAGCCGAGCGAGCCCCGACTGGAGCGCAGGGCTCCGCCAATGAGTGCCAAGGCTAACGTGTGTAATGTTGGGGCGCCAGCACCCCATGGCGTCTCGCCAGGTTTCTGAGCAGGTGGTTGTGTGTTTTGACCATAGTTGCAGTGTTTGTAAGATGGTCACAATATGTGAGTGGGGGACTGTGGCAGGGTGGACTTTGGTCTGGGGCCCCCTGCTGGAGGCCCTGTGTCCCTGAATAGAGCAGCGAGGAGTCCTCCAGGCAGCCTAGAGCGGCTGCACAGGCGGGGCCAATCAGAGGAGCTGCTGGACCGACCAATAAGGGGCCAGAAGAGTCGGATAAAAGGCTATCAGCAGAGCAGAGCCTTCATTTCTGGGTGGAGCTTGAGAAGAGAGGACTAGGTGCCTGGCTGGCTAGACCAGCATGAGCAGCTCCCTGCAGCCAGGACTGAAGCCTAGGGAAGGCTGCTGAAGACCGGGTGCCTGGCTGGTAGGAAGAGCCACAGGAGGTCAGTGCAGGCAGGCTGAGCCTGGGGGCTGAGCACAGAACCTGGCCAGGCCAGTGAGGATACTGAGATGTGGCCCGCTGGTCTGGTTGCAGACTGAGCCTAGGGGGGCCTGCTGAAACACCACCAGCTGGGGGTACTGAGATGGGGCCTGGCTGGGCGGTTGAAGAAGGTTGTGCCTCTGGCAGAAGCCTTAGACCTACGGCCCCATACCAGGGCTGAGATAAGAACTCTGGACTGTATACCCTGGAAGGGGAGCAGCGTATGTGGCTTGGCTGGAGGGCTGAGCGGCTGAAGACCTGCTGAGAGAACCATTGACCAGCGGGTGATGGTGAGGGGTGGGTGCCGCCCCAGTGTAAGAATGGAAAGTAAAGCAGGCTGACACCCAACTGAGAGAAAGGGGGCTGTCCATGAGAGGTGGGTGCTGTGCTGTGAAAAGAACTGTTTGCAGGCATGTCCCCCAGAGAAAGGGGGTGCTCATGAGAGGTGGGCGCCAGTCCTGTTACAGGGGCAATGGATTAGCGTTCACGATGCGTCCCCTGTAAGTATCCACCGGCAGCTTGTCTGCAGTCTGAAGAAACAGATGATCCAACGAGCAGATTGAATTTGAGGTTACCATGAACCTCGGTCAACTGGTCAAACAGGTTTCGGACGATGATTTTTCTAGTCGTAGGTCTGGCACTTATGGTCCTCCAGCTGAACATTAAGGGGTTGTTGGCCACCAAGCGGGAGCATCTTGGTGCTCTGGTGACTTGAGCCCAGTCTGTAAGTACCTAAATGAGGAACAAATATTTTATAATAGGTGATTCAGTCTAGCAGAGGAAGGTCTAATGCTTGTGGCTGGAAGTTGAAGCTAGATGAATTCAGACTGGAAATAACATGTACCTTTTTAATGGTGAGTAATTAATTAGCCATTGGGACAATTTACCAGGAGTTGTGGATTTTCCATTGCTGGCCATTTTTCAGTCACAATGGGATGTTTCCTCAAAGCTCTGCTCTGGGAATTCTAGTGGGGAAAGGCTCTGGCCTGTGTTATGCAGGAGGTCAAACGAGATGGTTGCAGTGGTCCCTTCTGGCCTTGGAATCAATGAGTCTATTAGTCCTGAGGGAATTCTATGCCAAAAAAATTGAGAATTTTGTACATCATATATTTAAATTCTAAATATTTTATTTGTCAAAATAACACAATATAATCACACCAGTTTAAATTATTTTTGGTTATTTATTTCAAAATACCTGTCAGCAAGTCTGCCTGTAACAATACAGGTTTCAGAGTAACAGCCGTGTTCGTCTGTATTCGCAAAAAGAACAGGAGGACTTGTGGCACCTTAGAGACTAAGGTGAAAGCTCATGCTCAAATAAATTGGTTAGTCTCTAAGGTGCCACAAGTCCTCCTGTTCTTCTTGTAACAATACAGATAACAAAAAAGATTCGGGAAATGATTTTTGTCAAATAGATTTATTACTAGGCATATTAATACAGTTCTGTATTGTAGTGTAAATTATTACTCAGACTTCTGTATTTTCCACACCCCCTCAAAAGCAGTGCAAAGGCTGGGGGGAGTCAGGGGTAACGGAGGAGCTGAGGGAGAGGGAAATAACTGCTGGAAATAAGCCTGGGAGCTGTGACGAAGTGGGAATGTTCTTAAGGTTTTCTCCAAATACTGAGGGGGAAACTGAGGCACACCAATGCCTTTTTTAAGTATCTAGGTGATGGGTTGGGGGGTGTGATTTTTGCAGCGCCCTAGAGGGCCTGTGTGATGCTGTCTACACAGAAAATGGCCAACACGCCGTCTCCTGGCATCTGATGGCCTGGGCCCTTCCTCCTCTGCAAGGTGCCAACTGAAGGTGTTGGAGAACAAAGTGGCCTCCTGGCCCAGGAAAGAGACAAAGGTGAGAGGAGGGGCTGGAGAAGGGTAGTTTTGAGCTGGCTGGGGAAATGGAGAGATGCCCAGATGGGCTCTGGCCTCCCTGCTCCCCACGGGGAAACAGAGGGAGCCCCAGGGCTGGGGTCTAAGCTCCCTGCCCCACAGATGGACCTGACTGAGGGGGGGGTCCTGTTGTCTGTACCTACAAGCTGATTGGGACTGTGTTCCTGTCATCTGTTAAACCTTCTGTTTTACTGGCTGGCTGAGAGTCATGGTGAATCGCAGGAAGTTGTGGGTGTAGGGCCCTTACTCCCGCAAACTTTGTGACAGGAGCAAACCTGGAGGGTTGTTGGGTGTGGGTGGAAGAAGAATAGAACAGAATTTTGGGGGTGGGCAGGGAAGGATTGTTAGGGAGCTTCCCCCATGCAGACCTTGGCTGACCCCTAGCCTCTCCCATTCAGTCAGGCACATCTGCCCCTGTCCCCATGTGTCCTTGCACCCCCTGTCCACATGTGTGCCCCCACCCCCACTCAGCCTCCCTCATCCTCATGTGGCCCTGCATCCTGTCCCCATGTGTCTGTGCCCCCATTCAGCCACTCCCTGTCCGTCTGTGGCCCTGCACTCCCTCCCCACTGTGGCCTTGTACCTCCACTCCCATTCAGCCTCTGCCCCACGCTGTCTGTCTCCCCACAGTCCCTGTCTCCTTGCCTGGCCTGACAGGCACTGTGAAGAAGGCACTACAGGCTCTTTCTCTTCTGTAGCTGGCTGGGAGCTGCTGCTGTGTTCTGTCACCACCGTGCCCTCTCGTGGGCAAAAGGTGGAATCGCAGCAACTTTCCAGCAGAAGCTTTTTTCTGTGCAAAAAATTAAAAATATGCATGGCTCATGAATTATGCACACATGCAGTGGTGTAGAATTCCCCCCAGGAGTAAGATATGAGGACAAGGCATAAGTGGGTGAAGTGCCCGAGGCTTGAGAACATGAGGTTAGTCTGGGACCAAGGGGTTCACCATCCTCTGCCAAGCTAAGATATTCAGCTACAGGCTGCCCTCGTGGAGTGAAGTATGTGTCTGACCTTTCACTGGGAAGTAGTCACACAGCCAGTTCTGCTGGCACAGGGTGTGAGGGTCATGGACCCACAGGGCCGGTGCTAAGCCCCCAGCTTGGGAACAGTCTCTGGGAGGAGCCCTTCAGTGACCCAGACCCCCAGCGGATCCCACTCTTCCTTGAGGGTCGAGCCAAATGCTCTCACCACCTCCTGACGTGTCCTCTCCTCAGGGATCCGTGACCCTCACCTAGCATCTTCAGGGACACTCAACCCAGCTGTGAAACCAGGCGGGTTTTAGTCACCTGGCACATGGACCAGGCAGCCCCTCGGCTGGCCCAGAGAACTGATGGTTACAGCCCAGCCCAGCTGCAGTGACCCCCACTTGGTTCATGCTCTGTCTGGAGTCTGACCAAGGAGGTCAGACAGTGCATTGAGAGCCCGACTCTTTCCAACCGCCAGCTCTTATCTTCTCCCCCCGCACCTCCCAGTCCATTGTTCTCAGCTGGGGTCTCTGCCAATGTTCCCTCTAACTCTTCCCATCCGTGTGCGGAATGAGTTGTGTTATGTGCGCCGATATGGAGGGGATGTGTGGCAGGAGTGGGGCCGAGGGGTTTGGTGTGTCAGAGGGGCTGGGGCAGAGCATTGGGGTGCAGGCTCCCACTGGGGATGTGGACTCTGGGGTGGGGCCAGGGATGAGGGGTTTGGGGTGCAGGCTGCCCTAGGTGGGGCTGGGGGGAGCACCTCTCCACAGCTGCAGCAGCTCTGGGGCTGCAGGAGAGCCACCTGTGTGGCCCTTAATAGGCTGCTGCATGGCTGCGCAGCTTAGAGGGAACTTGGGTCTCTGCTCAGCTTTACTGCTGGGAGGTGGGGAAAGCTGTGTCCCTCTGGGTTGCTGGCTGGCAGGTGTCCGTGTCCTGGTGCTTCAATTTCCCATCATCTTCTCAGGTTCTCCACTGATATGGGGTTGGCCTCCGCCAGTTCTCTTCAACAACCCCTCCCGGCTCAGACAAATGGGCACCATTCACACCTAGGCCTCTTAGCCTCCCTGAGAGCAAACAGACCTTTTCCTCCTCACGGGGTAGCTATGCAAAATATAGGGGAAACTGAGGCACAGTTAGGGTTTTAAAAATATTACAGAAAATTCCCACTTTGTCACAATGCTGGTGGATGAGCTCCCACTCCAGGCCCCAGGCACGTGTTGTGTTGGACTCTCCAGGGCTCGGACTCATCGGACCCCCAGGGGAGCGAAGGGAGGTGGCCAATGGGGAGACCCTCCTGGGGCGGGGAGATTCTGGGGCAGAGGCCCCTTGTCACACCCTGTGTGGTACCACCCCATCGAATGCTGCAGGGCTGTGACCGGGGCGACGGGCCCAGGGGGGAGCCATTCGCCCCACGTATGGCTCAGAGCCCTGGGCAGCCACAGGCAGGGCTGGGGGCTGGTAGTCGGGGTTCTCCAGGTCACCAGCTCTGACGTCCTTGTGGGGAATGCCTGGGTCACCTGAGGACAAAACTCCAGCCTGGTTCCTTCACCAACCCAGGGGTTGAACCCCCGAGCCAGAAGGCTGGGCGTGGAGGTGCCAAGGCACACGCAGGTAGCTGTCTGGCAGGGAGCGGGAGAGTCCTTCCCCCGGCTTGTGATGCAAAGGAAGGGCTGCTAGGCTCAGGGCACCTTCCTGTCTGTAATCAGCCCCTGGGCCTGAGGGGCAGAGGAACAGCCCCACCCAGATCCACAGGGGAGCTGTGGGTCCCATGGGTTCAGGTGTAACCTCAGCTGGATGCTGTGCCCCACAGAGCCAGCTCCTACCCTGCAGAGCTGAGCCCTGTGGGGACTGAGACCCTGGCTGAGTGTGGGGAGCCCCAGGCAGGGCGAGGGCCAGACGGGTTTGCCCTGTCCAGGGGTAAGAGAGGCCCCTATGAAAGGTAAAGCAGCTGGGGGGCTGATGCTGGTAACAGAGACCCCTGGTCAGAGGGTGGCCCTGGCCATGGCAGGTTCTCAGCAAGAGACCCAGAATCACAGCCCATCAGGATGGGGTGCCAAGAGAGGCCTGTGCCCTGGGGGGAAACAGGTTACCCCCAAATGGAAAATGGGGGCTGTGCAGGCACATGGCTCTGGGGTGGAGTCATGACTCCAGGGGCCCTACCAATGCTGGGGAGCACCCTCAGTCCCAGCCTCACAAGCCCCTGTGACACCAGAGCCCCAAGAGACAGGGCTGGGTTTGGGCCCCACTGTGCAGTGGGACAAATCTACCCAGATCCCACCCCAAATGCTTCCTACCCCCACCTAGGGGTCAGGACCCCCCCAGGCTGCAGCCATGACAGCTAACAGTGACGATTCTGCCCATGGGAGCCAGCTGAGATCACAAACCCCAACCACTGGTGGATATTCCACTCCTTAGAGTTACCCAGCCAGCCCAAACCAGCTTCTACAGCACCTCCCTGGGTACTCAAATGTCCAAACAACACAGTGCCCTTAAAGTGCCCAGCTGCAGGCCTCCATCCAGACACACACGTCAAACATAGGATGCTAAATTCTGAAAATCTTATTTCATCATAGAAAAGAAAAGGTTCTCCTGACCCCAAAGGACCAAGCCCCAGACCCAGGTCAATATAAAACTTAGATCTTACCCCAAATACATGCTTACAGTCAATTCTTATTAACTAAACTAAAATGTATTCAAGAAAAAAGAGAGAGCGTGCTGGTTAAAAGATCAATATACAGATAGACTTGAGTTCAGTTCTTGAGGTTCAGATACAGAGCAGAGATGGTGAGTCTGTAGTTGCCAAAAGTCCTTTTAGAAATAGTCCACGGGTTACAGACCAATGTCCATGTTCAGGGTGACTCCAGTCAGTGACTGGGGATCTCAATCCTTACGGCTCAGGGTTTCCCCTTCTTGAAATTCAAAGCAGATCTG
The DNA here is from genome assembly GCF_965140295.1 of Lepidochelys olivacea. Lineage (NCBI taxonomy): Eukaryota > Metazoa > Chordata > Testudines > Cheloniidae > Lepidochelys > Lepidochelys olivacea. The sequence continues at coordinate 1,022,753 of NC_140413.1, forward strand.
AGATGAAGAAGGATCGTGTCCCAGGGTATTTATACATTTCCAGCAGCCCCTTGGCCTGAGAAAACAATCGGCTTCACTTTCCTTCTCCCAAACATCCTGGCAATTAGCCCAGGGTCATTTATCCATTAACAGTTCAGATACCGGTTACCACAACCTTCAAAGAGCCATATAGACAATAATACTATGTCACTCCAGTGTCTTCCTAAATGTTAATATTCCCCTTTTGATCTTTGAATCAAAGCCAGAGCCATAGACAAGACTTGTTTGCTGACATCACAAGACCTGAGCACACAGCTCCCCTTCTCTCTCTCACAATGCCGGCTGCATTTCACAGCTCTGTTCATTTACAGATCCTCCTAACCAGTCTTTACAGTCCGGCCCTGGGTCAGGTCAGTCTGGGAGTTCATTAACTCTTTCTGGCCCTGTCACCTTTCCATGTCACCTTTCCATGAGATATTATATTACACTCACAATGTCACACCAGCACATGGAGGCAGGTGGGTCACTGCCTGGCAGACAGGGGGCGAAGGGAATGGCAGTACCCCAGCCCAGTTTCAAGCCCAAAGGTTTTGGGTGGCAAATGGGCATGGGGCTGCCTGAAAACCCCCTGCTAGGGCCCTCTAACAGACCGTCCTCTGGGAGGACCGTGAGGCGGTGTTATGAACAGTGAACTGTAAGGGTCCTGCAGGTGCCTGGTAGGCGTGGGAAATCGGGTTTGAGATTGTGACCGGGTGCCTGGATGGGTCACACTGGGGATGCCACACGCAGGGCAGACTGCACGCAGTCCCCAAAGCTGGTGGTTTAGTCTATAACTAGAGTCACCAGGCCAGTAACAAAACAGCTTCTGCAGCACCCCCCTGGTGAACCAGCAGCCAAACTCCATCCCCTGGAGGCATTCCAGCCCCTGGCTCCCAGGCCGACAGCCAAGTGTAATATATTGGGCGGTTACTGGAAACCTGGTTCACCATATGTGAGGTTCCCCCAGTGGTGGATTAGCTGTGGGCCAACAGGGACTGTGCCCAAGGGCCATGGCCAACTGGGGGGCCCAGAAAAATGGGTACCCCTGACTCACTCCACCTGCCTGCCTGGTGCGCCTGCCTGGTGCTCCTGCCAAGGAGTGGGGGAAGCCCCCGTGCCCTGACTCCATTTTCCCAGCAAGAGTTTGGGGAGCAGGGGATACTGCAGGTGGAAGGGGCAGCTCTGGCCCAGGGCCCCACAAAGCTGTAATCTGCCTCTGGGTTCACCAATCCCAAAAGCCTGAACACTGATCCCCAGGTCAGTGTGCGTCTCAGATCTTACCCAATAAGCAGGCTGATGTCAGTCCTTTAGTCACTAAAACTAAATGGGGAAAAGAAAGAAGAGTGTTGCTGTGGTTAAACAATCAAGACACACACACAGTGTGTGGAGTCCTAGGTCAGGTTCGTGGCAGAGATGACGAGGCTGCTGACTTGTAAAAGTCTCTCTGGAATCCATGTAAAGGGTTATAGTCCTATAGGCCCATCTGGGGGCAGAGTCTGCGAGTCCCTCCGTTCCAAATCAGTCTTGGAAGACTCTGGCCTACGACTTACCCTTTCCCTGTTCAAAGTCTGAGCAGACCTGAGACGGCCGGATCAGGCCTGAAGCTTCCTTTCTAGGCGCTGACAGGCAGCTCCCCACGTGGGCTTTGATGGCAGCAAGTCCATGGGCTGCACTCGCTATTCAGTGGGTCCTTGCTCAGACAATACCTTCGGCAGCAGCCATTCAAAGGAGCAAGACCATTCCCAGGTTGCTGCTCTGTAGAATTCCGGGCTTCAAAGAGAGTTGAGGACACATAATATTATTACACCACAAGTCTCGTCTAAATGACAATATCCCCTTTGGTCTCTGAGTCAATACAGCACAGAAATGAAGCATTATGGGACAGGAACAGGATTTAGCATCTTCAAGCTCATTAGATCCCATTGTTAGATGTCTGAGGGTGCAGGTAAACACAGCCAAATGCACTTAGCATCTCCCCTTGATTTCTGTCACTACAAATGAAGGAGTTGACGATTGCTAGTCTGGTACATCTCTTCAAAGTTCACATGTTATAGAATATCAGGGTTGGAAGGCACCTCAGGAGGTCATCTAGTCCAACCCCCTGCTCAAAGCAGGACTAATCCCCCATTTTTGCCCCGATCCCTAAATGGCCCCCTCAAGGATTGAACTCACAACCCTGGGTTTAGCAGGCCAATGCTCAAACCACTGAGCTTTCCCTCCCCGCAAGTCATGTGCTCCAGACCCCTAATCATTTTTGTTGCCCTCCGCTGGACTCTTTCCAATTTTTCCACATCCTTCTTGTAGTGTGGGGCCCAAAACTGGACACAGTACTCCAGATGAGGCCTCACCAATGTCGAATAGAGGGGAACGATCACGTCCCTCGATCTGCTCGCTATGCCCCTACTTATACATCCCAAAATGCCATTGGCCTTCTTGCCAACAAGGGCACACTGCTGACTCATAAGTAGATTGTCTTGCTTACGGTTGCAATGCCCCTGTTAGGTTGTTATGGGACGTGCACAGGTTGGCTGGTCTGCCTGTGTCACAGGGATCAGTGGGGAAACTTGTGGGTTCTAACTCCCTCAGATCACTGGTTAAGGTGACCCTGCTCAGGTCTGTCTTCAAGGGGAAGGAGTGTGACCAAGTGGGAATTTCTGCAATATTTTTGCAAAAAGAACAGGAGGACTTGTGGCACCGTAGAGACTAACCAATTTATTTGAGCATGAGCTTTCGTGAGCTGCATCTGATGAAGTGAGCTGTAGCTCACGAAAGCTCATGCTCAAATAAATTGGTTAGTCTCTAAGGTGCCACAAGTCCTCCTGTTCTTTTTGCAAAGACAGACTAACACGGCTGTTACTCTGAAACCTGCAATATTTTTATGAATGAGATGCATGGCAGAGACTTACCGGGCTGGCGCTTGCTTCCCCGTGGCTGCAGGAGGATTAAAGGCTCCTGGGCAGAGCGGGAGTGAAGCCGTATTGGCGGGGGGACAGGTGTTAAAGGACAAGCGGACATGATCCATGCCAATGGAGGAGCCAGAAGGACAGGACAGGACTGAACAAATGACGTCTGAGGATGGGAAGCTCCGGCAGGCAGAACGTGGAAGTCGGCGTGGGGCGGCCGGAGGACAATGGCCCAGAGGTGGCAGGAGGCTTGGCCGAGAGGTCTTTGGAGAGACTTGGGGCTTACCCAGGATGCATGGACAAAGGGACAGAGAAAGGAAACTGAGATGGTTCCACACAGCCAGGGTCCCGGGAGCCCTGGGACTGGCCAGACTGTGTCTGAACCACGACTTCTCTGGGCCAAGCCGAGGGCCCCCCACGCCGCGCCCAGGGGGCCAAGACCGGCTCTGGGGGAAAGGCTGCCTGGCGTCTCTGCAGGCACTGGCGGGCGCAGGGGGCCCTGCAGAGCGGCCGCGTCTCTCCCGGGCGTCTGGCTCAGCGGGGCAGAGCTACGGGCTGAGGCTGGAGCCCAGGGGTGCAGCCATGGAGGCTGTGTGGCTGACTCTTGCAGAAGAGTGGGACCCTTGGGACTGTTTAAAAGCCAGTTGGTAGCACCAACCCTGTGGACCTGTGACCCCCCCCCATGGCAGCACCACGCCACCCCTGAGCCCTGTGGACCTGTGACCCCCCCCCATGGCAGCACCACGCCACCCCTGAGCCCTGTAGACCTGTGACCCCCCCCCATGGCAGCACCACGCCACCCCTGAGCCCTGTGGACCTGTGACCCCCCCCCCCATGGCAGCACCACGCCACCCCTGAGCCCTGTAGACCTGTGACCCCCCCCCATGGCAGCACCACGCCACCCCTGAGCCCTGTGGACCTGTGACCCCCCCCCCATGGCAGCACCACGCCACCCCTGAGCCCTGTAGACCTGTGACCCCCCCCCATGGCAGCACCACGCCACCCCTGAGCCCTGTGGACCTGTGACCCCCCCCCATGGCAGCACCACGCCACCCCTGAGCCCTGTGGACCTGTGACCCCCCCCCATGGCAGCACCACGCCACCCCTGAGCCCTGTAGACCTGTGACCCCCCCCATGGCAGCACCACGCCACCCCTGAGCCCCTTGTGCTGACACCCCAAATCCGGCCCCCAGGCTCTGTCAGCCCCACACCCAGCTGCGGTGTTAACTCATTGCCTTGTGCCCGCGCCCTGCGCTGGGCCAAGGACCCCCACCCCACAAACCTCCCGCCAGCCCCCGCCAGGCCCCTGCAGTGACTCGTCCTGGCCACCAGGGGCGCTGCAGCACCCGTGAGGACAGGCAGCTCCCAGTGCAGTCCCTGGGGCGGGGCTGGGCCCCCCGCCCCCCGCGTGCTGTGGTAACTGGGCTGACAGACGCCCCCCGGCGGGGAGCTTGGCTGCGGACCAGAGTGACGAGCCGGGGGATGGCGCGGGAACCAATGGGCCCCAGTTGGTGTGTCAGAAAGGGGGGGTGGGGAGCACAGCAGGGGGGGACAGGCCGCCCCATGGGGCCGAGCAGGAAAAGGCTTTGGGGTAGAATCAGGAGGAGGCTGGCGACGGCGTCTGACCGAAGGAAGCAAAGTTCCCACGGCGGCTGGCGCCCCCGGGACACGTCCCGCTCCTGAGCCACGTCCCGACCGGAAGGACCGGCCCCTGGGGCTTTGCCATGGACCCCGGCACCAGCAAAACCGCTCCTGGGCCTGCTGGGTCCTCGTCCTGTCCCCGGCACCATCACCACCTCCCCTGGCGTCAGCTCCGGGGCCTTGAGGCCTCGTCTCCTGCCCCGCCGCGGGTGTCCTGTCCTGCCCCGCCTCTCGTCTCGCTGGCCCAGCTCTGGCGTTTCCCCGGCTACTGGGCGTGGGGTGTAGCCGGCCGTTGCCTGCCGCAGGGCTGGAGCCCCTGGGCAGTGGGAGGCAGGTTCAGGCGGGGCTCTGGCCAGCCTGGCACTGGGTGAGTTGCGGCTCTCGGCTGGGCCAGGGTTTGTCCTGCAGCAAGGCTGCCAGGGCGAGTCCCTGGCAGAGCCAGATGCCGCATCCCCCATCGCTGGGCTCTGCTCGGCCCGGGCAGCTTTGGCCTGTGTGTGCGAGGAGACGGGGTCAGGGCTGTAACCCCAGCCCCAGCCGGCTCGAGCCCAGCTTGGCTGCCGCCTTCTCTGTGCCCAGGAGTGGGCATGAGCGGCTCCCAGACCATCGGGGGCCTTGTACAACTGCCCCGGGCCAAGGGGGCACTGAAAGGCTCACTTCAGACAGTGCAAAGCCTGTCGCTGGGGCCCACCGGCTGTTCGTTAATCAGAGGTTGTTACGGGCGGGGTCACAGACCCCTCTAGCTACCAAGCCCTGGGCCTTGTTCCCCCCAGGTCAGGCCTGGATGGGGGCCGGGTCATAGAATCATAGACTATCAGGGTTGGAAGGGACCCCAGAAGGTCATCTAGTCCAACCCCCTGCTCACAGCAGGACCAACCCCAACTAAATCATCGCAGCCAGGTCAGGCTTGACAAAGCCCTGGCTGGGATGATTTAACTGGGAATTGGTCCTGCTTCGAGCAGGGGGTTGGACTAGATGACCTTCTGGGGTCCCTTCCAACCCTGATAGTCTATGATTCTATGAATCTTGAAGGACTGAATCATAGAATCATAGACTATCAGGGTTGGAAGGTGTGAGGATGTGACGCAGCAGGGAGGGGGGAGTGTTGACCTGGGAATGTGCCCTGGGGATGGGAGACCTGAGAGCCTGTAACCTGAGCCAGGACGGGGAGCGGGAGGTGACACCTCTGCCCAGGAATGTGAAGACAGGCTGCAGGAGAGAGCCTGCTGGGGGGGTTTAGTTTCAGTTTGGGGCTGGGTGGAGGAACACAGGGAACCCCAGGGCTGGGGTCTAAGCTCCCTGCTCCCCCAGAAGGACTTGACTGAGGGGTCCTGGGGGTACCCACAAGCTCTGCTTGAGACTGTGTTCCTGTTGTCCAATAAACCTTCTGTTTTACTGGCTGGCTGAGAGTCTCAGTGGATCCCAGGAAGAGGGGTGCAGGGCCCAGACTCCCCCACACTCCGTGACAGAAGGGACCTCAGGAGGTCATCTAATCCAACCCCCTGCTCAAAGCAGGACCAATCCCCAACTAAATCATCCCAGCCAGGGATTTGTCAAGCCTGACCTTAAAAACTTCTAAGGAAGGAGATTCCACCACCTCCCTAGGCAACGCATTCCAGTGTTTCACCACCCTCTTAGTGAAAAAGTTTTTCCTAATATCCAATCTAAACCTCCCCCACTGCAACTTGAGACCATTACTCCTCGTTCTGTCTTCTGCTACCACTGAGAACATCTGAGGAAGTGAGCTGTAGCTCACGAAAGCTTATGCTCTAATAAATTGGTTAGTCTCTAAGGTGCCACAAGTCCTCCTTTTCTTTTTGCGGATACAGACTAACACGGCTGTTACTCTGAAACCAGTCTAGATCCATCCTCTCTGGAACCCCCTTTCAGGTAGTTGAAAGCAGCTATCAAATCCCCCCTCATTCTTCTCTTCCGCAGACTGAATAATGCCAGTTCCCTCAGCCTCTCCTCATAAGTCATGTGTTCCAGTCCCCTCATCATTTTTGTTGGCCTCTGCTGGACTCTTTCCAATTTTTCCACATCCTTCTTGTAGTGTGGGGCCCAAAACTGGACACAGTACTCCAGATGAGGCCTCACCAATGTCGAATAGAGGGGAACGATCACGTCCCTCGATCTGCTCGCTATGCCCCTACTTATACAGCCCAAAATGCCATTGGCCTTCTTGGCAACAAGGGCACACTGCTGACTCATATCCAGCTTCTCGTCCACTGTCACCCCTAGGTCCTTTTCCACAGAACTGCTGCCGAGCCATTCGGTCCCTAGTCTGTAGCGGTGCATTGGGTTCTTCCATCCTAAGTGCAGGACTGTGCATTTGTCCTTGTTGAACCTCATCAGATTTCTTTTGGCCCAATCCTCTAATTTGTCGAGGGCCCTCTGTATCCTATCCCTGCCCTCCAGCGTATCTACCTCTCCTCCCAGTTTAGTGTCATCTGCAAACTTGCTGAGGGTGCAATCCACACCATCCTCCAGATCATTTATGAAGATATTGAACAAAACCGGCCCCAGGACCGACCCCTGGGGCACTCCACTTGATACCGGCTGCCAACTAGACATGGAGCCATTGATCACTACCCGTTGAGCCCGACAATCTAGCCAGCTTTCTACCCACCTTATAGTGCATTCATCCAGCCCATACTTCCTTAACTTGCTGACAAGAATACTGTGGGAGACCGTGTCAAAAGCTTTGCTAAAGTCAAGGAATAACACATCCACAGCTTTCTCCTCATCCACAGAGCCAGTTATCCTGTCATAGAAGGCAATCAGGTTAGTCAGGCATGACTTGCCCTTGGTGAATCCATGCTGACTGTTCCTGATCACTTTCCTCTCCTCTAAGCACTTCAGAATTGATTCCTTGAGGACCTGCTCCATGATTTTTCCAGGGACTGAGGTGAGGCTGACTGGCCTGTAGTTCCCAGGATCCTCCTTCTTCCGTTTTTTAAAGATGGGCACTACATTAGCCTTTTTCCAGTCATCCGGGACTTCCCCCGATCGCCATGAGTTTTCAAAGATAATGGCCAATGGCTCTGCAATCGCATCTGCCAACTCCTTTAGCACTCTCGGATCCAGCCCCATGGACTTGTGCTCGTCCAGCTTTTCTAAATAGTTGTGAACCACTTCTTCCTTCACAGAGGGCTGGCCACCTCCTCCCCATGCTGTGATGCCCAATGCAGCAGTCTGGGAGCTGACCTTGTTCGTGAAGAGAGGCAAAAAAAGCATTGAGTACATTAGCTTTTTCCACATCCTCTGTCACTAGGTTGCTTCCCTTATTCAGTAAGGGGCCCACACTTTCCTTGGCTTTCTTCTTGTTGCCAACATACCTGAAGAAACCCTTCTTGTTACTCTTAACATCTCTTGCTAGCTGCAACTCCAGGTGTGATTTGGGCTTCCTGATTTCACTCCTGCATGCCTGTGCAATATTTTTATACTCTTCCCTGGTCATTTGTCCAATCTTCCACTTCTTGTAAGCTTCTTTTTTGTGTTCAAGATCAGCAAGGATTTCACTGTGAAGCCGAGCTGGTTGCCTGCCATATTTACTATTCTTTCTACACATCGGGATGGTTTGTCCCTGTAACGATAATAAGGATTCTTTAAAATACAGCCCACTCTCCTGGACTCCTTTCCCCCTCATGTTATTCTCCCAAGGGATCCTGCCCATCAGTTCCCTGAGGGAGTCAAAGTCTGCTTTTCTGAAGTCCAGGGTCAGTATTCTGCTGCTCTCCTTTCTTCCCTGTGTCAGGATCCTGAACTCGACCATCTCATGGTCACTGCTTCCCAGGTTCCCATCCTCTTTAGCTTCCCCTACTAATTCTTCCTGGTTTGTGAGCAGCAGGTCAAGAAGAGCTTGCCCCTAGTTCTTGCAACAGGAAATTGTCCCCTACACTTTCCAAAGACTTCCTGGATTGTCTGTGCACCGCTGTATTGCTCTCCCAGCAGATATCAGGGTGATTGAAGTCTCCCATGAGAACCAGGGCCTGCGATCTAGTAGCTTCTGCGAGTTGCCGTAAGAAAGCCTCGTCCACCTCATCCCCCTGGTCTGGTGGTCTATAGTAGACTCCCACCACGACATCAGCCTTGTTGCTCACGCTTCTAAACTTAATCCAGAGACACTCAGGTTTTTCTGCAGTTTCATACCGGAGCTCTGAGCAGTCATACTGCTCCCTTACATACAATGCAACTCCCCCACCTTTTCTGCCCTGCCTGTGCTTCCTGAACAGTTTATATCCATCCATGACAGTACTCCAATCATGTGAGTTATCCCACCAAGTCTCTGTTATTCCAATCACATCATAATTCCTTGACTTTGCCAGGACTTCCAGTTCTCCCTGCTTGTTTCCCAGGCTTCTTGCATTTGTGTATAGGCACTTGAGATAACTCGCTGATCGCCCCTCTTTCTTAGTATGAGGCAGGAGCCCTGCCCTCTTGCGCGCTCCTGCTCGTGTTTCCTTCCGGTATCCCACTTACCTCAGGGCTTTGGTCTCCTTCCCCCGGTGAACCTAGTTTAAAGCCCTCCTCACTCGGTTAGCCAGCCTGCTTGCAAAGATGCTCTTCCCTCTCTTCGTTAGGTGGAGCCCGTCTCTGCCCAGCACTCCTCCTTGGAACACCATCCCATGGTCAAAGAACCCAAAGCCTTCTCTCCGACACCACCTGCATAGCCATTCGTTGACTACCACCATTCGACGGTCTCTACCCCGGCCTTTTCCTTCCACAGGGAGGATGGACGAGAACACCACTTGCGCCTCAAACTCCTTTATCCTTCTTCCCAGAGCCACGTAGTCCGCAGTGATCCGCTCAAGGTCATTCTTGGCAGTGTCATTGGTGCCCACATGGAGAAGCAGGAAGGGGCAGCGATCCGAGGGCTTGATGAGTCTCGGCAGTCTCTCCGTCTGTGACGAAGTGGGACTGTTCTTAATGTTTCCTCTGAATAATGTGGGGGTGCCTCAGTTTCCCCTATGCAGTTCTAAAGTATCTAGGGGGTGGGGTAAGGGTGTGTGATCATTGCAGAGCCCTAGAGGGCAGGTGTGTGCAGGGGTCTGGACACAGAGAATGGCCGACACCCTGTTTCCTGGCCACTGATGGCCTGGGCCCTTCCCCCCTGCCAGGTGAGAGCTAAAGGGGTTGGAGAACAAAGGAATCAGGTGCCCTCCTGGCCGGGAAAGGAACAAAGCCCAGAGGAGGAGGGGCTGGAGACGGTTTAAGTTTGGGGCTGGCTGGGACATGGAGTGAAGGACAGACGTGGTTGTCTGGCTCACTGCCCCCAAAATGGACCCAGCTGAGGGGTCCCGTTCTCTGCACCTGCAAGCTCTGTGTTAGACCATGTTCCTGTCATCTAATAAACCTTCTGTTTTACTGGCTGGCTGAGAATCACGTCTGACTGCGGAGTTGGGGGGCAGGACCCTCTGGCTTCCCCAGGACCCCGCCTGGGCGGACTCACTGTGGGAAGCGCACGGAGGGGCAGAGGAGGCTGAATGCTCCAGGGTCAGACCCAGGAAGGTGGAAGCTGGGTGAGCTGTGTGTCCTGCAGACAGGCTGCTCACAGAAAGACGACTGCCCCAGAGTCCTGCCTGGCTTCATGGGGAGCAGTTCCAGAGCATCGCCCGGGGACTCCGTGACACCGTCACATTGTGAATCCTAGCTCCTGGCAAGCAGCAGACTTCTCGGTTTTCCTGGTTGGGGCGGCAGATAGATGACTCAGTCCCCCTGAGGAGAGAGTCCCCGACCACCACCACCCGCCTCCTCGTCTTGGGAGCGGTGGTTGTGGAACCCCCATCCCTAGGACAGTGTATCTCATGCCTTCCAATCGGCGGAGTCTCCTTCTGTTCCCTTCCCTCAGATGTATCATCTAGTCCACTCTCCACATTAGTACCTGTGGAGAGAACATGAAAACGGTTGCTTACCTGTATCTGCCCTGCTGGTACATGGACGCTCCCCTTTCTTCTTCTGGAGGTCACATGCTGCCAAATTCCTTCACCATCTTCCTGTCCCCGATGTGCAGCCTGCTCTGAATCTTCAGAACGCTGTGCCCGTAGAAGCATATCCTGACATCTGTCCAGGAAATCTTCAGTTTCTCTTATGCAACGCAGGGTCGATACTTGTTTCTCCAGACCTTGAACCTTCTCTTCCAATATGGAGACCAGCTTGCACTTTGTTAACACATCTGGCCCCTTTATTCCACCTCAATTAATACAGCAGGGACTGGCAGGCCATTCTCCCCTGTGGTGGTGGTGGTGAGTCTGGGGACAGGGGACAGATGCCCTGGCATGTCACTGCCCCCTTCGGGGCTGGGGGCAGGGAACAGGCACCCTGGCAGGCTGTTCTCCCTGGGGGGCAGGAGTCTGGGGGCAGGAGGCCAGCGCCCTGGCTCACTGGTCCGGCTGGCTGTTGGCCCTAGCGCATGGCTGGGACTGAGCTCTCTCACTTTTTGCTGGGGTCCCCCGCTCAGCCTCCCTGGACCATGGCGCCATGCTCTAGGGGTGCCCCCTACCCGGTGTGTCCCCTGCTGCTCCCAGGCTCCATGGGCGGGGGCTGCTCTCAGTGAGTGGGGGCCATGCACAGTACAGGGCAGCCAGCCCCCGACTGCAGCCTGCCCCACAGGCCAGCTGGGACTGTGCCCTGGGCGCCTTCCTGGCACTCAGCATGGGGCAGGAGCATGTCTGCAGGGCACAGGCTGGGCACCACAGGCCAGCGGGGGAGTAGGGGGCTAGACCAGGACAGCTCTGCTCAGCACTGGGGGTGTGGGCGACTCAGCAGCTCCAGGGTGCCTGGGTGGGAGCCGGAGGGTTCTCTGTCTGGAGCACACACACTGTACCCGCTGCAGGACCCAGGCTCTGCCTGGCAGTCTAAATATAACCTGGTATCAGGGTGAGCTTCCTGCTAGGGAGCGGGGCCAGCTGGGGGTGGAGGGGCTGCCGGGGGCAGGCTGGGGGAATGTTTGTACTAGTTTAATGAGCAAGTTGCATGACTCAGTTTCCCCATTCTCTGTGTTTTGCTGCCCCGGTGTGAAGGGATTCCTTTCTCCCCCGGACGGGGCTGAGGCCGGGCTGGAATCAGCCCAGCAGTGTGAGAGGCTCTGCCCTCACCCTGGAGGAGCTAATGCCCCCGGGTGGGCGGGCACGCTGTGCTGGCAGTCGAGGCGGGGAAGGGGTGGAACAGCTGGGCTGCAGCTGGGGGAAAGCCACCAGCGGGCTCCAGGCCTGTCTGTAGCTGGGCTCCTGACAGGCGCCCAGAGACCCGCAGGCCTGGGAGAGAAGGGGACGCGGGGGCCAAAGACGAGGGGGCAGTTGCTTGTGCCAACATGGGCTCTGACTGGAGCATCCTGCCAGGCTGCCAGACGGGCTCCAGCTGCTGGCTAATAAAGAGGAGAGGCTGCCCCATCACCGGTCACCCTGACTGGGTGCATTCCGCCCTGAGGGGGCCGCTTTCGGGCCAGGGTCAGGACGCACTTGGGCCCTGGAGAGAGCTGGGGGTGCTGGGGCCTAGAGCTCCACGTGGGAGTCCTGGGGCCATGGGGCCTGCCCTCGGGAAGAGCCAAGGGCATAGCGGGGTGTTCCCTGGGACCGGGCAGGGAGCTGGGGCTGCCGGGGGCCCGTCCTGGAGACGTTTCAAACAGGAACAGACACATGTTGCTCATTTCCTGGCTTGTTGCTAGTGTCCCCTCGCCTTTGCCTCCCTGCGCCACTCCCCTGCCACCACCCAGCCCTCCTGCCTTCTCCCGGAAAACCCACCTGCCCCATCTCCCAACCCCCCGCTGCAACCTGCACTGTCCACACCCATCATTTCCCATAAACCCCTTGTCACGGCGTCCCCGGGCGATGCTCTGGACCTGCTCCCCATGAAGTCAGGCAGGACTCTGGGGGAGCCTCCTCTCTGGGAGCAGCCTGTCTGCAGGGCAAGAAGCTCATCCGGCTTCCACCTACCTGGCTCTGACCTTGGAGCATTCAGCCTCCTCTGCCCCTCCCTGTGCTTCCTACAGCGAGTCCGCTCAGGCTGGGTCCTGCGGAAGCCAGAGGGTCCTGCCCCCAACTTCGTCGTCAGACGGGACTCTCAGCCAGCCAGTAAAACAGAAGGTTTATTAGACGACAGGAACATGGTCTAACACAGAGCTTGTAGGTGCAGAGAACAGGACCCCTCAGCTGGGTCCATTTTGGGGGCAGTGAGCCAGACAACCAGGTCTGCCCTTCTCTCCATGTCCCAGCCAGCCCCAAACTGCCTCACCCTCCAGCCCCACCTCCTCTGGGCTTTGTCCCTTTCCCGGGCCAGGAGGGCACCTGATCCCCTTGTTCTCTAACCCTTTAGCTCTCACCTTGCAGGGGGAAGGGCCCAGGCCATCAGTGGCCAGGAAACAGGGTGTCGGCCATTCTCTGTGTCCAGACCCCTGCACACACCTGCCCTCCAGGGCTCTGCAAGGACCATACACCCTTATCCCACCCCCTATACTTAAGAACTGCCTAGGGGAAACTGAGGCACCCCCACACTATTCAGAGGAAACATTAAGAACAGTCCCGCTTCCTCACACCCCTGCTCCCACACTGCCCTCGTGTGCATGCTGCCCCTGCCCCAAGGTACCTGCCTCTCTGACACCCCCCTCAGGCCTCCAACTGTCCCCTTCCTTGAGGTGGGATCCTGCAACCCCCCTCTCTCCCTCCCTCCAGACGGCTAGTGCTTGGGTGACGCAGGCGAGCTGTGCGGGAGGTACCAGCGCAGTGGCCCTGGCGTGTGGCACAGAGTCACCAGGAGCCCAGGCCGCTCCCCTGCAGCGACGTCAGCCCCTGAACCTGGGGGGCTGCAGATGCTCCCACCCGGCAGGCCTGGAGTCACCGGCACGCGCTGGGGGCAGGTGCACAGGCCCTGGCTTGCCTTGGCCTGGCCACCCTCTGCCAGCTCTCCCTGCGGGACCTCGCGGCCTGGCCTGCGAGCAAATCTGGGCAGGGTCCGCGGCTGCGGGGGCCGCTCCCCTTCCGGTCTCTGCCCCTTCCCCCCCCAGGCCTCCTGCGGGCCTCCCCGGGACAGCACCGCAGAGCCACTGGCTGCGATGGGGAGGAGCACAGGGGCCTGCCAGGACCCAGCGTCACCAGCCGGGCCCGGTGGAAGCCGCGGCCTCCAGCCACTGCCCGAGCGTCTCCCGTGTCCAACCAGGCCCAGGAGCCAGCGGCTGGGTCTCGGAGAGCGCCTGGCCCTCCGGCTGCCCCTGGGCTCCGCGCTGGAGCCAGGCCCCGCCGAGGCAGCAGTGTGACTCAGTGTCACCCGACGCCGCTGACAGCTGCAGATAAAATTGGCTCTGGGATTCCACGGGGCCCACGTGGCCCGGCACAGAGGGCTGCTAAAATTAGCACCCGTGCTCACCGCTGGGGCTGGGGCCGCGGCCGGAGCGGGCAGCGAGTGCAGACGGGCAGGGCAGCGGCTCTGGGGCAGGCGGACGCAGGGAGCTAGGGGCACCGGTGGGGCGAGGGCAGGCCAGGGCCAGGCAGCCAGCCCAAGGGGAGGCCGGGGCCGAGCCGGTGGGAGCAGGCGCGGGGCACAGGGCAGGGCTGCGGGGGCAGTGCTGGGCCGCGGGGATGAACTTTGCGGTGGGCTTCAAGCCCATGCTGGGGGACTCGCACAGCATGGACAGCCTGGAGAAACAGCTGATCTGCCCCATCTGCCTGGAGATGTTCAGCAAGCCCGTGGTCATCCTGCCCTGCCAGCACAACCTCTGCCGTAAGTGTGCCAACGACATCTTCCAGGTGAGGGCGCAGCCGGGCAGGCTGGGCGAGAATGCAGGGCGGTGGGGGGAGAGAGAGGCTATGGGGGATGGGAGGGGATGGGGACTACGTGGGGGGGCTGGGAGTGGCACTGGGGGATGGGATGGGGACTACGTGGGGAGCTGGGAGCAGCACTGGGGGATGAGTCGGGGGCTGCGTGGGGGGCTGGGAGCGTCACTGCAGGATGGGATGGGATGGGGACTACGTGGAGGGCTGGGAGCAGCAGTGGGAGATGGGATGGGGGGGTTGTGGGGGGGGCTGGGAGTGGCACTGGGGGATGGGACGGGGGCTGCATGGCTGTCTGGGAGCCGCACTGGGGATGGGAGGGGATGGGGACTACATGGGGGGCTGGGAGCAGCACTGGGGGATAGGATGGGGGGCTGTGTGGGGGACTGGGAGCAGCACTGGGGGATGGGATGGGGGCTGAGTGGGGGACTGGGAGTGGCAATGGGGGATGGGATGGGGGCTGCGTGCGGGGCTGGGAGTGACACTGGGGGATGAGAAGGGCGGTTGTATGGCGAGCCAGGCTGTGCTAAGAAACTTGTCCCTGGGATTTTGCTCCCCACTGTGATTACTGGCCCCCACCCCCGCAACACTCTCATCCACCTGCAGAGCCTGGCCAGAGTCGGTGTCCCATGTCCGGCCCTGCAGTGGCCCCCAGCCTTGTCTCCCCTCTATGCAACTCCCCACCCCACGGCTGGTCGGGGAGGGGGCTCTGTGGTTTTCCGCAGCTCCTGGCACTGCCTGTGGCCTCCTCACAAGCCTGCACGTCCCATCTCTATCTCCAATAGCAATTGGCCTCCGCCCTGGGCTCCTGCCGAGCGCCCGGTCTGGGGCTCCCAAGGGCACCCTGGGGACCCCGCCTCTGCAACCCCCTCCGGAAACGTAGAATCATGGAATCATAGAATATCAGGGTTGGAAGGGACCCCAGAAGGTCATCTAGTCCAACCCCCTGCTCGAAGCAGGACCCATCCCCAGTTAAATCATCCCAGCCAGGGCTTTGTCAAACCTGACCTTAAAAACCTCTAAGGAAGGAGATTCTACCACCTCCCTAGGTAACGCATTCCAGTGTTTCACCACCCTCTTAGTGAAAAAGTTTTTCCTAATATCCAATCTAAACCTCCCCCACTGCAACTTGAGACCATTACTCCTCGTTCTGTCATCTGCTACCATTGAGAACAGTCTAGAGCCATCCTCTTTGGAACCCCCTTTCAGGTAGTTGAAAGCAGCTATCAAATCCCCCCTCGTTCTTCTCTTCTGCAGGCTAAACAATCCCAGCTCCCTCAGCCTCTCCTCATAACTCATGTGTTCCAGTCCCCTAATCATTTTTGTTGCCCTTCGCTGGACTCTCTCCAATTTATCCACATCCTTCTCGTAGTGCGGGGCCCAAAACTGGACACAGTACTCCAGATGAGGCCTCACCAATGTCGAATAGAGGGGAACGATCACGTCCCTCGATCTGCTGGCAATGGCCCTCGCGGGGCTGTGGGTGGGGCTGGTGTGGGGCTGTGGGTGGGGCTGGTGTGGGGCTGTGGGTGGGGCTGGCTGGGCTATTGGAGGGGCTCACTCCTCTGAGCCGGGCAGCGCTGGCCCCTGGGCTGCCCCCGTCGCGGCCCAGCCCTGGCCTGGCCTGAGTCTGACTCTGCCCTGCCCTTCCCCTGGGCGCTGCTGACTTTGTGCCAGGCGCCCGGGGCCGGAGCCCGGAGGGGAACCCCAGGCTGGGTGCCCAGGTCTGGGCGGGGGTATTGGGGTCTCCCCCATGGCCTCCTGGCCCTGCCCCCTGACTCGTGCCCGTTCCCTGCCAGGCGTCCAACCCGCTGTGGCAGTCGCGGGGCTCGAGCTCGGCGTCGTCGGGGGGGCGGTTCCGATGCCCCTCCTGCCGCCACGAGGTCGTCCTAGACCGGCACGGCGTCTACGGGCTGCAGCGTAACCTGCTCGTGGAGAACATCATCGACATCTACAAGCAGGAGTCCAGCAGGTGCGGGCAGAGGCCCGCCGAGGGCCTGGGTCTGCTGGGGCCGGGGGGCCAAGGGCTTGGGGGCGTGGAAGATCTGTGCAGGGGGGTCTTGAGGGGTCAGGGAGGGGGCTGAACGGGGTTTTCCTGAGGGCGTGGGGGCGATTCCAGGCTGTGCAGGGCGGCTGTGGGGCACACGGAGGAGCGGGGGGGCCCTGTGGGCCAGTGGGGGGGCTGAGTGGGGTTTTCCTGAGGGCGGGGGGGTGATTCCGGGCCGTGCGGGGCGGCTGTGGGGCACACGGAGGAGGGTGGGGACCCTGAGGGCCGACGGGGGGGCTGAACGGGGTTTTCCTGAGGGCGGGGGGGTGATTCCGGGCCGTGCGGGGCGGCTGTGGGGCACACGGAGGAGCGGGGGGGCCCTGTGGGCCGGCGGTGGGGCTGAGGGGGTTTTCCTGAGGGCGGGGGGGCGTTTCCGGGCCATGCGGGGCAGCTGTGGGGCACACGGAGGAGGGTGGGGACCCTGAGGGCCGACGGGGGGGCTGAGCGGGGTTTTCCTGAGGGCAGGAGGTGATTCCGGGCCGTGCGGGGCGGCTGTGGGGCACACGGAGGAGGGCGGGGGGCCTGTGGGCCGGCGGTGGGGCTGAGTGGGGTTTTCCTGAGGGCGGGGGGTTGATTCCGGGCCGTGTGGGGCGGCTGTGGGGCACACGGAGGAGCAGGGGGGCCCTGTGGGCCGGCGCGGGGGCTGAGAGGGGTTTTCCTGAGGGCGGGGGGGTGATTACGCGCCGTGTGGGGCGGCTGTGGGGCACACGGAGGAGCGGGGGGGCCCTGTGGGCCGGCGGTGGGGCTGAGTAGGGTTTTCCTGAGGGCGGGGGGCGATTCCGGGCCGTGCGGGGCGGCTGTGGGGCACACGGAGGAGGGCGGGGGGCCTGTGGGCCGGCGGGGGGGCTGAGTGGGGTTTTCCTGAGGGCGGGGGGGTGATTCCGGGCTGTGCGGGGCGGCTGTGGGGCACACGGAGGAGCAGGGGGGCCCTGTGGGCCGGCGCGGGGGCTGAGTGGGGTTTTCCTGAGGGCGGGGGGGTGATTCCGGGCCGTGCGGGGCGGCTGTGGGGCACACGGAGGAGCGGGGGGGGCCTGTGGGCCAGTGGGGGGGCTGAGTGGGGTTTTCCTGAGGGCGGGGGGCGATTCCGGGCCGTGCGGGGCGGCTGTGGGGCACACGGAGGAGCGGGGGGGCCCTGTGGGCCGGCGGAGGGGCTGAGTGGGGTTTTCCTGAGGGCGGGGGGGTGATTACGCGCCGTGTGGGGCGGCTGTGGGGCACACGGAGGAGGGCGGGGGGCCTGTGGGCCGGCGGGGGGGCTGAGTGGGGTTTTCCTGAGGGCGGGGGGGTGATTCCGCGCCGTGCGGGGCGGCTGTGGGGCACACGGAGGAGGGCGGGGGGCCTGTGGGCCGACGGGGGGGCTGAGTAGGGTTTTCCTGAGGGCGGGGGGGCGATTCCGGGCCGTGCGGGGCGGCTGTGGGGCACACGGAGGAGCAGGGGGGCCCTGTGGGCCGGCGGGGGGGCTGAGTGGGGTTTTCCTGAGGGCGGGGGGGTGATTCCGGGCCATGCGGGGCGGCTGTGGGGCACACGGAGGAGCAGGGGGGCCCTGTGGGCCGGCGCGGGGGTTGAGTGGGGTTTTCCTGAGGGCGGGGGGGTGATTCCGGGCCGTGCGGGGCGGCTGTGGGGCACACGGAGGAGCAGGGGGCCCTGTGGGCCAGTGGGGGGGCTGAGTGGGGTTTTCCTGAGGGCGGGGGGGTGATTCCGGGCCATGCGGGGCGGCTGTGGGGCACACGGAGGAGCAGGGGGGCCCTGTGGGCCGGCGCGGGGGCTGAGTGGGGTTTTCCTGAGGGCGGGGGGCGATTCCGGGCTGTGCGGGGCAGCTGTGGGGCACACGGAGGAGTGGGGGGGCCCTGTGGGCCAGTGGGGGGGCTGAGTGGGGTTTTCCTGAGGGCGGGGGGCGATTCCGGGCCGTGCGGGGCGGCTGTGGGGCACATGGAGGAGCGGGGGGGCCCTGTGGGCCGGCGGTGGGGCTGAGTAGGGTTTTCCTGAGGGCGGGGGGGCGATTCCGGGCCGTGCGGGGCGGCTATGGGGCACACGGAGGAGGGCGGGGGGCCTGTGGGCCGGCGGGGGGGCTGAGTGGGGTTTTCCTGAGGGCGGGGGGGTGATTCCGCGCCGTGCGGGGCGGCTGTGGGGCACACGGAGGAGGGCGGGGGGCCTGTGGGCCGGCGGGGGGGCTGAGTAGGGTTTTCCTGAGGGCGGGGGGGCGATTCCGGGCCGTGCGGGGCGGCTGTGGGGCACACGGAGGAGCAGGGGGGCCCTGTGGGCCGGCGGGGGGGCTGAGTGGGGTTTTCCTGAGGGCGGGGGGGTGATTCCGGGCCATGCGGGGCGGCTGTGGGGCACACGGAGGAGCAGGGGGGCCCTGTGGGCCGGCGCGGGGGCTGAGTGGGGTTTTCCTGAGGGCGGGGGGGTGATTCCGGGCCGTGCGGGGCGGCTGTGGGGCACACGGAGGAGCAGGGGGGCCCTGTGGGCCAGTGGGGGGGCTGAGTGGGGTTTTCCTGAGGGCGGGGGGGTGATTCCGGGCCATGCGGGGCGGCTGTGGGGCACACGGAGGAGCAGGGGGGCCCTGTGGGCCGGCGGGGGGGCTGAGTGGGGTTTTCCTGAGGGCGGGGGGGCGATTCCGGGCCGTGCGGGGCGGCTGTGGGGCACACGGAGGAGCAGGGGGGCCCTGTGGGCCGGCGGGGGGGCTGAGTGGGGTTTTCCTGAGGGCGGGGGGGTGATTCCGGGCCATGCGGGGCGGCTGTGGGGCACACGGAGGAGCAGGGGGGCCCTGTGGGCCGGCGCGGGGGCTGTGTGGGGTTTTCCTGAGGGCGGGGGGGTGATTCCGGGCCGTGCGGGGCGGCTGTGGGGCACACGGAGGAGCAGGGGGGCCCTGTGGGCCAGTGGGGGGGCTGAGTGGGGTTTTCCTGAGGGCGGGGGGGTGATTCCGGGCCATGCGGGGCGGCTGTGGGGCACATGGAGGAGCAGGGGGGCCCTGTGGGCCGGCGCGGGGGCTGAGTGGGGTTTTCCTGAGGGCGGGGGGTGATTCCGGGCCGTGCGGGGCGGCTGTGGGGCACACGGAGGAGGGCGGGGGGCCTGTGGGCCGGCGGGGGGGCGCGGGGAGCGGGGCCCATGCTCTGCCCGTCGCCCAGGCCCCTGCACGCCAAGGCAGAGCAGCAGCTGATGTGTGATGAGCACGAGGACGAGAAGATCAACATCTACTGCCTGACCTGCGAGGTGCCCACCTGCTCCCTGTGCAAGGTGTTCGGGGCCCACAAGGACTGCGAGGTGGCCCCACTGCCCAGCGTCTACAAGCGCCAGAAGGTACCTGGGGCTGTGTGCCACGGCCTATGGGCCAGGGACCGGGGCAGGGGGAGTGTGGCTCGGGGAGGGGGCGTGGCGGGGGCCCCGTGCCGCGTTCTCCTCTGCTGCAGTGGGAGCCCATGTGGCCGTGGGCGCCCCTGGGCTGTCCTGATCCTGCTCAGGGGCCGGCCTGGCCCATCCTTGCTGGAGCAACAGGAGTGGGGCAGCCTCACCCCCAGGTCTTTGCAATTCAGCGGCTGCCTCCCCTTCTGGGCCAGGGGCAGGTCTCTCCTCCCCAGGGGGCGCTGAGAGGCCAGAGCTGCCCCAGGTGCAGGCTCTGTGGGGCTCCTGGCAGAGGGCTGGGGAGTGGGGGGGCTGACAGGGAGCCTGCAGGACCCAGTCTGCGCTTGCTGAGCTCCCCGTGCATTCATTGCTGTGGGGGCTGCTGGCCAGGCCCCCTCCGGCAGCGTTGGGGGGGCTGCCGCCCCGTGCCCAGCACTGACCTCCCCACCCCCTGTGGCAGAGCGAGCTGAGCGACGGGGTCGCCATGCTGGTGGCTGGGAACGACCGCATCCAGGCCATCGTGACCCAGATGGAGGAGATCTGCAAGGCCATCGAGGTGAGGGGTCCCTGGGCGGCCCCCGCATGGGGTGAGAGCAGCCAGAGGCCGTGGGCAGGGGGAACTCGCCTCCTGCGGGGATTGGGAGTGGGCTCTCACCAGGAGCAGCCCACGGCTCTTCAGGGTCTTCATCAGGGACCTGGCAGCAAAGATAAAAATCCCTGCTGGTCAAATCTGCCAGGGACAGTGGAGAGGTAAATAGCCCCAGGTCAGCAAGGCCCGCATGGCTTGCGGAGCGGGGCCCTATACCTTGTAACCTAGCCAAATGCCAGGCCCTCCCACCTACGGTCACAGCCTAGGTTCCATGGGGCTGGGGGCCGAGCCGGGAAGGCAGGGAAGCGCTCCTGAGAGAAACCAGCTGGCCCAGCGTAGCCCTGTGTGATGCTGTAGCTAAGAGGGCAAGTGCGCTCCTTTGATGTACAAGGTGGACTAGCAGATGGTGTTCACTCTCCAGACAGGGACAGTGAGCTGGGATCTGGGGCCTGCTCTGCCAACGGGAGGTTAATGGACTGGAAAGGGTTCAGGGAGCAGGACAGAGGGCTAGAAAATCCGCTGGCTGCGGAGAGCCTGAAGGAGGTGGGTCTGATTCTCTCGCCAAAGAGACGCCTGAAAGGTGACTTGCTCAGGGTCTGCTCGCACCTGTGTGGGAAGAGGTCTGTGAAAGCAGACTTCTCTTCCGTCTTCCAGACAGTCTAACATGAGCCGCCGGCTGGGAGTGGGCACTACATGAATTCAGCCTAGGAACAAGGTACAGATGTCTAATAGGGAGGGTGGGACAAAGAGGGAATTTTCTGTAATATTTTTATGATGCTGGTGTGTGCCTCAGTTTTTTCTTTGTGTAGCAGTGTTACCCAGTGGTGGGAAAGGGACCGTTTGCTCTCAGGACAGGCTAAGGAACGGAGGTGGGAATGGCGTCCAGCAATCTGAGCCTGGTGGGTCATTACAAAGGACTGGCCGAGGCTGACCCCACATCAGTGGCTGATCCGATCACCGGGACATTGACACCAGACGCCCAACGCCCCAGTGGGAGAGGGATATAAGAGCAGGGAGCTGGAAGGTGTCTGGGGCAGGGCGCTCACCTGGAGTCTGACCAAGGAGGTTGGATGGAGAGACAGACAGAGCTTGAATCAAGGGGGTCACTGCAGCTGGGCTGGGCTGTAACGGTCAGTTCTCTGGGCCGCCCGAGGGGCTGCCTGGGCCATGCGCCAGGTGACCAATAAACCCGCCTGGTTTCACAGCGCTGGGTGAGTGGCCCTGCAGACACTGGGCGAGGGGCACTGATCCCTGAGGAGAGGACACGTCTCCTCCAGGGTCTGGCTCAGTTACAGTCACTGAACAGAGCTCAAGGGGTGAAACAGGAGGTTTGGAGCCCCAGAAGTTCAGTCTAAGGAAAGGAGGACTTGTGGCACCTCAGAGACTAACCAATTTATTTGAGCATAAGCTTTCGTGAGCTACAGCTCACTTCATCGGATGCATACTGTGGAAAATACATAAGACGTTTTTATACACACAAACCATGAAAAAATGGGTGATTATCACTACAAAAGGTTTTCTCTCCCCCCACCCCACTCTCCTGCTGGTAATAGCTAATCTAAAGTGATCACTCTCCTTACAATGTGTATGATAATCAAGGCGGGCCATTTCCAGCACAAATCCAGGTTTTCTCCCCCCCCCCCAAAAAAAAACCCAACCCACTCTCCTGTTGGTAATAGCTTATCTAAAGTGATCACTCTCCTTACAATGTGTATGATAATCAAGGTGGGCCATTTCCAGCACAAATCCAGGGTTTAACAAGAACTTCTGAGGAAGTGGCTGGGGGGGAGGCAGGAAAAAACAAGGGGAAATAGATTACCTTGCATAACGTATTTGGGGGAGGGGGTGGGGGGGAGAAAACCTGGATTTGTGCTGGAAATGGCCCACCTTGATTATCATACACATTGTAAGGAGAGTGATCACTTTACATAAGCTATTACCAGCAGGAGAGTGGGGTGGGGGGAGAGAAAACCTTTTGTAGTGATAATCACCCATTTTTTCATGGTCTGTGTGTATAAAAACGTCTTCTGTATTTTCCACTAAATGCATCCGATGAAGTGAGCTGTAGCTCACAAAAGCTTAGGCTCAAATAACTTGGTTAGTCTCTAAGGTGCCACAAGTCCTCCTGTTCTTTTTGCAAATACAGACTAACACGGCTGTTACTCTGAAATCAGTCTAAGGAGGTGGTGTGGCCATGTGGCCTAGACTGAAGGAAGAATGAGGCCCCCAGGGGGTCTGGCCCACTGAAGAGTCCTTCCAGAGACTGTGCCCGAGCTGAGGCCATAGCACTGATCCTGTGGAGCCGTGACAGGTGGTGGCAGAGGTGGGATCCAGGATGCACCAGAATTTTTTTTGCAATAAGTGACTTGTGTCACCAAGTGTGGGGGAGTCCAGGCCCTGCACCCCTCTTCCTGGGATTCACTGAGACTCTCAGCCAGCCAGTAAAACAGAAGGTTTATTGGACAACAGGAACACCGTCCAAAACAGAGCTTGTGGGTACCCCCAGGACCCCTCAGTCAAGTCCTTCTGGGGGAGCAGGGAGCTTAGACCCCAGCCCTGGGGTTCCCTGCATTTCTCCACCCAGCCCCAAACTGAAACTAAACTCCCCCAGCAGGCTCCCTCCTGCAGCCTCCGTCCACATTCCCGGGTAGAGGTGTCACCTCCCCCTCCCCCTCCTGGCTCAGGTGACAGGCTCTCAGGTCTCCCATCCCCAGGGCCCATTCCCAGGTCAACACCCCCTCCCTCCCCCCCGCTGCATCACATTGTCACATCTCTCCCCCCTTCGAGACTGAACTGAGTGGGGTCACTGTGACCAGTGACCTGGGGAAGTTCGGGGCCCCCTCTCCGGGACAGCGCATCCGCTATCAGGTTGGCCCTTCCCTTCATGTGGACCACGTCCATGTCGTAATCCTGCAGGAGCAGGCTCCACCTCAGGAGTTTGGCGTTGGCTCCTTTCATCTGGTGCAGCCAGGTCAGGGGAGAGTGGTCGGTGTAGACGGTGAAGTGTCGCCCGAAGAGATAGGGCTCTAGTTTCTTGAGGGCCCACACCATGGCCAGGCACTCCTTCTCGATGGCCGCGTAGTGTTGCTCCCGGGATAGCAACTTCTTGCTCAGGTACACGATGGGGTGTCTCTCCCCCTTTTCATCCTCCTGCATTAACACCACCCCCAGTCCCGTGTCTGAGGCATTGGTGAACACCACAAAGGGCTTGTCAAAGTCTGGGTTTGCCAGAACTGGGCCACTGACGAGAGCCTCCTTCAGCGCCCGGAAAGCCTCCTGGCACTGCTCGGTCCAGACCACCTTGTCTGGCTTCCCCTTCTTGCATAGCTCAGTGATGGGGGTGGCGATGGCGCTAAAGTGGGGCACAAATCTTCGGTAGTATCCTGCCATCCCAATAAAGGCTTGGACCTGCTTTTTGGTGTGGGGAGCGGGCCAGTCTCTGATCACCTCCACCTTGGCTGGTTCCGGCTTTAGGCGGCCGCTCCCCACCCGATGGCCCAGGTAAGATACTTACGCCATCCCCACCTTGCACTTCTCCACTTTTACAGTCAGCCCAGCCCCCTGGAGTTGGTCCAGCACTTGTCTAACCTGGGACACGTGGTCCTCCCAGGTCTGGCTAAAGACACAGATGTCATCAATATACGCCACGGCAAAACTCTCCATCCTCCTCAGGAGCTGGTCCACCAGGCGCTGGAAGGTGGCCGGCCCTCCCTTGAGGCCGAAAGGCAGGGTCAGGAACTCATAGAGCCCCAGAGGGGTGATACAGGCCGATTTCAGCCGGGCATCTGCATCCAGCAGCACTTGCCAGTAGCCCTTTGTAAGGTCCATGGTGGTAAGGTACCAAGCTCCTCCCAGCTTGTCTAGGAGCTCGTCCAGCCTGGGCATGGGGTAGGCATCAGATACCGTGATGGCATTGAGCTTCCGATAGTCCACACAGAACCGGACCGACCCATCCTTTTTGGGGACCAGCACCACCAGCGAGGCCCAAGGGCTGGCAGATGGCTGGATCACCCCCAAAGCCAGCATGTCCCGGACCTCTCTTTCCAGGTCCTGAGCAGTTTTCCCTGTGACTCGGAAGGGGGAGCATCTTATCGGCGGGTGCGACCCTGTCTGCACCCGGTGGACAGTCAGATTAGCGCATCCAGGCTGGTTGGAAAACAGCTGTCGGTACGGATGCAGCACCCCCCTGACCTCAGCTTGCTGGGCAGGGGTTAGCTGATCCGAGAGGGGAATTGTTTCCAGCGGGGAACCAGCTCTGGTCCCAGGGAATAGATCTACTAAAGGGTCATCTCCCTGCTCTTCCCACTGTCCACACACGGCCAACACCACATTCCCCCTGGCATAATATGGCTTCATCATATTCACATGGTACACCCGGCGGTGGTGCGCCCGGTTCGACAGCTCCACCACATAGTTTACCTCATTGAGCTGCTTGACGACCTTGAAAGGGCCCTCCCAGGCGGCCTGTAGTTTGTTCTTTCTCACTGGGATGAGAACCATCACCTGATCCCCGGTGGCGTAGGCACGGGCCCGCACCGTGTGGTCATACCAGACCTTCTGCTTCCTCTGGGCTCTGGCCAGATTCTCCCTGGCCAGGCCCATGAGTTCAGCCAGTCTCTCTCGGAAGATCAGGACATACTCTACCACTGACTCTCCATCGGGAGTGGCCTTCCCCTCCCACTCGTCTCTCATCAGGTCCAGGGGGCCCCTCACCCTCCTGCCATATAACAGTTCGAAAGGTGAAAATCCGGTCGACTCCTGGGGCACCTCCCTGTACGCGAACAGCAGGTGAGGTAAGTACTTGTCCCAATCCTGTGGGTGCTGGTTCATAAAGGTTTTCAGCATCATCTTTAGTGTCCCGTTAAACCTCTCCACCAGCCCGTTGGACTGGGGGTGATAAGCTGAGGCCCAGTCGTGCCGGACCCCACATTTCTCCCACAAGCACCGGAGCAGGGCCGACATGAAGTTGGAGTCTTGGTCTGTCAAGACTTCCTTGGGGAACCCCACCCGGCTGAAAATGGTCAGGAGCGCGTCGGCCACGGTGTCGGCTTCAATGGAAGCTAAGGGCACTGCCTCAGGGTAGCGGGTGGCGAAATCTACCCCCACCAGAATGTATTTCTTCCCCGACCGGGTTGTCCTGTTGAGAGGCCCCACGATGTCCATGGCCACCTTCTGGAAAGGCTCCTCTATGATGGGCAAAGGCCTCAAAGCCGCTTCCCCCTTGTCCCGGGCCTTCTCCACCCTCTGACAGGGGTCACAGGATCGGCAATACTGCCGGACCGTGGTAAAGACCCCGGGCCAGTAAAAGTTCTGTAGCAACCTCTGCCGGGTGCGCCGGATTCCCTGGTGCCCTGCGAGGGGGATGTCATGGGCCAGGTACAGGAGCTTGCAGAGATACTTCTGGGGGACCACCAGCTGCCTCCTGATCCCACAGGACTCTACTTCCCTTGTGGGAGCCCATTCTCGGTACAGGAACCCCTTCTCCCACAGGAACCTCTCCTGGCAGTCTCTCCTCACGGTCCGTCCCACACTGAGGTCGGCCAGGTCCCTGAGCTTCCGCAAGGAGGGATCTTTCCTCAACTCGGCCTGGAACTCAGCGGCTGGGGAAGGGATGGGGCCCGGTTCCCTCTCGCTGGCCAGGTCTGAGGCCTCAGCCTCTCTGAGCCGTGCCCCTCGGTGCTCCCTCCCCACCAGGGTAGGGTCCTGCGCCTCCGGTGCGGTACCCTCCCTGAGGTCAGGGAGCAGTGCCCCTCGCCGGCTCTGGCTATGGGTCACAACCAGGGCGGTCTGGGGCTTGCTTGGCCAGTCCTCTAGGTCTCCCCCCATCAAAACTTCAGTGGGCAAATGGTGGTGTACCCCCACATCCTTGGGGCCCTCCTTGGCCCCCCATTTCAGGTGTACCCTTGCCACGGGCACCTTAAGTGGGGTCCCGCCCACCCCTGTCAGGCTCAGGTAGGTGTTGGGCACCACCCGATCTGGGGCCACCACCTCAGGCTGGGCCAGCGTCACCTCCGCGCCCGTATCCCAGTATCCATTGACCTTCCTCCCATCCACCTCCAGGGGAACAAGGCACTCTCTCCGGAGGGACAGCCCCGCGCCCACCCTGTAAACCGAGCACCCTGAGTCCAGAGCCTCCAGCCCTCTGGTGGAGCTGGCCTGGGGTACTCTTCCCTCCTGAGCAGGTGGTAAACTGGTAGCCCCCCTTTCCTGGGTCGTCTGCCCCTCGTCCAGCTGGGTCCCTACCCAGTTAA
Source organism: Lepidochelys olivacea (assembly GCF_965140295.1). Lineage (NCBI taxonomy): Eukaryota > Metazoa > Chordata > Testudines > Cheloniidae > Lepidochelys > Lepidochelys olivacea. The sequence continues at coordinate 1,049,302 of NC_140413.1, forward strand.
CCCTGGGTAGGTTGGGTCTGCTCAGTCTGTCCCTGAGCCCGGGGCACTGGGTCCGTATGTGGCCTCTCTGGCCACAGTGATAGCAGCTCAGGTCACGTTGGGCCCCTCGAGCGGGTCAGAGGGGCCTGACCCCAGGCATTCCCCTTGGGAGGGGGTTCTCCCTATTTCCCCGCTAGGGGGCCCTATGGTGACTCTCTCTCTGCATCGGGGGGGGGGCTGTTCTTTTGGGACTCCCCCCGGCTACCCCCTGACCGACTGTTCACAAACTCGTCGGCCAACTGCCCTGCGTGCTGGGGGTTCTCGAGCTTTTTGTCCACCAGCCACAGCCTCAGGTCGGACGGGCACTGATCATACAGTTGCTCCAGTACGATTAGGTCCAGCAGGTCCTCTTTAGCTTGGGCCCCTGCTGTCCACTTGTGGGCATACCCCTGCATCCGGTTGACCAGTTGTAGGTAGGTGACCTCAGGCGTTTTACGCTGACTCCGGAACCTTCTCCGGTACATCTCGGGGGTCAGCCCAAACTCACGGAGCAGGGCCTGTTTGAACAGTTCATAGTCCCCTGCCTCCGCCCCATCATTTGGCTGTACACCTCCACGGCTTTGGGGTCCAGTAAGGGGGTGAGAAACTGGAGCCTGTCTGCAGGGTCATAGAATCATAGAATATCAGGGTTGGAAGGGACCCCAGAAGGTCATCTAGTCCAACCCCCTGCTCAAAGCAGGACCAATTCCCAGTTAAATCATCCCAGCCAGGGCTTTGTCAAGCCTGACCTTAAAAACCTCTAAGGAAGGAGATTCTACCACCTCCCTAGGTAACGCATTCCAGTGTTTCACCACCCTCATAGTGAAAAAGTTTTTCCTAATATCCAATCTAAACTTCCCCCACTGCAACGTCAACCCTGTGCATCTCGCAGGCATTCTCAAAGGCCGTCAGGAAGCTATCTATGTCCTCCCCCTCCTTCGCTGGGCCAGGGAGCACTTATCAAAGCTCCTTGCCGTCTTGGGTCGCCCTGCACTCACCACAGCCGGGGCCCCACTGCTCCTCAGCCTGGCCAGCTCCAGTTCATGCTGTCTTTGTTTCTCCTTCTCCTGACGCTCCCTCTCCTTCCCCTCCTGCTCATGTTGACGTTGTTTCTCCTTCTCCTCCTGCTCATGTTGATGTTGTTTCTCCTCATGTTGACGTTGTTTTTCATGATCCTCCAGCTCCCTCATTTTCATCTCCCTCTCCCATTCCAGCCGCCTCCGCTCCAGGGATGGGGAGCTCCGCCGGGAGGATCCCCTACTGGCTGCTGGGGTCAGGGTGCCCTCGGTATTCGCTGGGCTTCCCCCAAACCCTCCCCCAGGCCTAGGTAGGAAGGGTCTCGGGATGTCCTCGGCAGCAGTCTGACCCCTTCCAGCCCGGTCAGGCCTCAGGGCCCACGCTGCGTCTGCCAGGCGGCTTCCCTCAGGGACAGGGATTGGGTCATCCAAGCGATCCCTCTCCTCCAACTGGGCAATCAGCTGTTCCTTGGTGGACCTCCCGATGCGCAGCCCCCTCTGCCTGCACAGCTCCACCAGGTTGCTCTTAAGGCGTTTAGCGTACATCTCCCTGCTGGCCACTCGCAGGCCGGGCAGCTTCCCACGGTTTCCAGGAAAAGCCCCTAGTGTGCCAGTCCTTCTTGAGGTCACCGACTCTTTGCCAGGGTTGAGCTGCAGACTCCTCCGCCCCTGGGACCACTCGCTGCGATCCCCCGGGGGACCCTGTTACTGCAAAAGTCCTTCTCTCTGGTCACACATTCCCAGGGGTTAACCACCCCCCGAAACCGTCACTTTCTGGATCTTCAGCACGCCTGGTCCCCGTCACTCCCCCTTCGTTTTACTGTTCCCCAGTCACTTACTGCAGGAAGCGCCGTCCACGGGGTGCAGTACATCCCACCGCTGCCACCAGTTGTCACGGAGTGTGGGGGAGTCCAGGCCCTGCACCCCTCTTCCTGGGATCCACTGAGACTCTCAGCCAGCCAGTAAAACAGAAGGTTTATTGGACAACAGGAACACAGCCCCCCAACAGAGCTTGTGGGTACAACCAGGACCCCTCAATCACGTCCTTGTGGGGGAGCAGGGAGCTTAGACCCCAGCCCTGGGGTTCCCTGTGTTCCTCCACCCAGCCCCAAACTGAAAACTAAACCCCCCCCCCAGCAGGTTCCTTGCTGCAGCCTCCGTCCACATTCCCGGGTAGAGGTGTCACCTCCCCCTCCCCCTCCTGGCTCAGGTGACAGGCTCTCAGGTCTCCCATCCCCAGGGCACATTCCCAGGTCAACACTCCCCCCTCCCTGCTGTGTCACATTGTCACATCTTGCAACAGTAAAACAAGGCTCCTTTACACAGCAAGAAAATGTGGTATAACCATGTGACAAAGTGGGACTGTTCTTAATGTTTCCTCTGAATAGTGTGGGGGGGTGCCTCAGTTTCCCCTAGGCAGTTCTTAACAATCTAGGGGGTGGAATAAGGGTGTATGATCACTGCAGAGCCCTGGAGGGCAGGTGTGTGCAGGGGTCTGGACACAGAGAATGGCCGACACCCTGTTTCCTGGCCAGTGATGGCCTGGGCCCTTCCCCCTGCAAGATGAGAGCTAAAGGGTTGGAGAACAAAGGAATCAGGTGACCTCCTGGCCAGGGAAAGGGACAAAGCCCAGAGGAGGAGGGGCTGGAGGGAGTTTCAGTTTGGGGCTGGCTGGGGACATGGAGTGAAGGGCAGACCTGGTTGTCTGGCTCCCTGCCCCCCAAAATGGACCCAGCTGAGGGGTCCCGTTCTCTGCACCTGCAAGCTCTGTGTTAGACCATGTTCCTGTCATCTAATAAACCTTCCGTTTTACTGGCTGGCTGAGAGTCCCGTCTGGCTGCGGAGTTGGGGGGCAGGACCCTCTGGCTTCCCCAGGACCCTGCCTGGGCAGACTCGCTGGGGGAAGCCAGAGGGTCCTGCCCCCCAACCCCGCAGGCAGACGTGACTCTCAGCCAGCCAGGAAAACAGAAGGTTTATTAGACGACAGGAACATGGTCTAAAACAGAGCTTGCAGGTGCAGAGAACAGGACCCCTCAGCTGGGTCCATTTTGGGGGGCAGTGAGCCAGACAACCACGTCTGCCCTTCACTCCATGTCCCAGCCAGCCCCAAACTGAAACTCTCTCCAGCCCCTCCTCCTCTGGGCTTTGTCCCTTTCCTGGGCCAGGTGGTCACCGGATTCCTTTGTTCTCCAACCCTTTAGCTCTCACCTCGCAGGGGGGAAGGGCCCAGGCCATCAGTTGCCAGGAAACAGGGTGTCGGCCATTCTCTGTGTCCAGACCCCTGCACACACCTGCCCTCTAGGGCTCTGCAACGATCATACACCCTTACCCCACCCCCTAGATACTTAAGAACTGCCTAGGGGAAACTGAGGCACCCCCACACTATTCAGAGGAAACATATTAAGAACAGTCCCGCTTCGTCACAAAGAGACACTGCCCCACCACAAGCCATTTCAGCTCTTTTGAGCATTTAACTTAACGAAAGGCTCCTAACAAAGCCCATTTCACTCGAGCTTTAAGCAATAGGGAGGAACAGGTTAACCCTGACCAGGACCCCTTAGAAAAAGGCCACAACACCTGTCCCCACCCCTCTTATCTTCCTGGCATTCGAGCTCCTGGCTTAACGAGGTGCTTTCAGCTGAGGGTGACCCCTCAATCAGGACAGGTTAAGCACAGCTCTGCTCCTCTTTATTCATACAATAAAGACAACAGCATGTCAGTCCCCCTGCATTCAGTAGTAACATGATCTGTACCCAACGCCGGACAAAGCTGATCACTTTGAGCCACACAGGTCTGTCTGCTGGATACCGACGCAGAGTAGGTGTGTTCTTGTAAATACGGTTTGCCCCTGAAGTTTCTCCCACTCTCTGCTGGCTGTCGGGAGAAATCATCCAGACCCTGCTTACAGCAGCAAAGTCCATCTTAGTGGGATCCAGGGCTTAGCGCCCTGGACTCTCCCCTCTGAGGCTCAAAGCATGAGACTGATTAGTTCCAGCTGCCTGGTCTCCTCACCCCCATTGCTGCTCCTCCGTCATTTGGCTCTTTCCCCAGCAAGCAGGTCACCTGGGCTACACCATCTCCTCCGCCTGCCTGCTGCAGAGGAGGGGGCCCGGCCATCAATTGCCAGGATACAGTGTCAGCTGTTTCTGGGCGCAGGCAGCCAGGATGGGCAGGGGTGGTGTCCCTAGCCTCTGTTTGCCAGGAGCTGGGAATGGGCGACAGGGGATGGATCACTTGATGATTCCCTGTTCTGTTCAGCCAGACCTGCCATTGAGGGGCCTCTGCAATCATCACACATCCTTATCCCTCCACCTAGATACTCGAGTAACACACAGGGGAAACTGAGGCACACACAGTATTTGGAGAAAACATTAAGAACATTTCCACTTTGTCACAGGCCAGGCATCTGTACTGGACCCGCTGGGCCCATGGTGGGGCTTGATGCAGGAATCGCTGGGGGGGGTCTCAGGCCAGAGCAGCACAGGGCTCAGGGGGGTGATCTCCTGACTCTGGAGAACAGAAGGGAACGACCACAGCGCGTCCGTGACCTGATGGCTAATCCAGCCCGCAAGTCCCGGCTCCTGGCCCGGCGCTCGACCCCTTCCTCTCCCGGAGCTGGGGAGAGAACCCCGGAGCCCTGGCCCCTTTGCTCCTCCTGGAGGTCAGGGGACCGGGCGGGGGCTGGAGGAGGGGTGGCCCCGAGCCCCTGCAGTGACGTGGGGGCGGCTCCCCCCACAGGAGAACAGTCGGCGGCAGAAGCAGCATCTCTGCCAGCGCTTCGACTCCCTGTGCAGCTCCCTGGAGGAGCGTAAGAAGGAGCTGGTGCAGCGCATCAGCCGGGAGCAGGAGGAGAGGGTGAGCCACGTGCGCTCCCTCATCCGCCAGTACGGGGAGCACCTGGAGATCGCCTCCAAGCTGGTGGAGTCGGCCATCCAGGCCATGGAGGAGCCCCAGATGGCCGCGTACCTGCAGGTCTGTGCGGGGCGGGGGAGTCTGGGCAGAGGAGGGCAGGGGAGGGGCTTCTCCACACTGGTACCTGGCCACGCCGTGGGCACCATCCTCCCGGAATAAGGACCTGGGCCAAGGGCTCGGGGGCAGGGGCCTGCTAGGCCACGGGCGCCTGTGGTTGCCTCTCTGCCCCCAGCCAGGAGGTCCTGCTTGGCTGAGTGGTAAAGCCCGAGGGCGGATCATGCTGCAGGCTGCTTGGAAAGGAAACATGGTCTTGAGCCTGCCCCCAGCCAGAGCTGGGGCCAAGGCCAGCGCCAGCCTGCAGGCTGGTCGAACAGGGCCCTGGGCTCAGGGGCTGGTGGGGGCTGGGCTCCAGGAGCAGGTGCTGATGCTAACCAAGCTCTCTGCCTCTCCCTCCCTGCAGCAATCCAAGGAGCTGCTTAAAAAGTAAGTCTGCGGGGGAGACAACAGGAGAGAGAAACCTCTGGTTGGAGCCCATCTCTGTAGGGGTCAGGGGTCCTTTGGGCAGAGTCATGGATCCACGGGGCCGGTGCTAAGCCCCCAGCCTGGGAACAGTCTCTGGGAGGGGCCTGCAGTGACCCAGACCCCCGGGGTCTCGCTCTTCCCCCAGGGTGAGCCACGTGGTCTCACCGCCTCCTGAGACTGGGCCCCTGGGGCTGCAGCCCCCCTGCCCCACCCTGGGAGCCCTGGGCAGCGAGTCTGGGACAGACCCTGGGGGAGACGTGTCCTCTCCTCAGGGATTAGTGCCCCTCACCCAGTGTCTGCAGGGCCACTCACCCAGCGCTGTGAAACCAGGTGGGTTTATTGGTCACCTGGCGCATGGCCCAGGCAGCCCCCGGGCGGCCCAGAGAACTGACGGTTACAGCCCAGCCCAGCTGCAGTGACCCCCATGGTTCGCACTCTGTCTGTCTCTCCATCCAACCTCCTTGGTCAGACTCCAGGCGAGAGCCCGACTCCTTCCAGCCCCCAGCTCTTATCACCCGCCTCGCACCTCCCAGCCCTTCATTCTCCAGGTGGGGGGATGCTTCTCATCTCCTGCCGAGAGGTGGGGCCAGGTGTCCATTCCTGGCAATTAGATTTGCCATTGTTGCCATAGATTCTCCATTGATATGGGGTTGGCTTCAGCCAGTCCTTTCCCAAGGACCCATGGAGTCCCAGACACCTGGGTGCCATTCCCATCCGTGCCTGAGCCTGCCTGGAGGTGCCCAGCCTCCCCCACCCTGGGTAACAATGCATCATACAGGGGAAACTGAGGCACACATAGGCTTCATAAAAATATTACAAAATATCCCCACGTCCTCACAGGCAGGTTGTCCCACAGCAGTTGCCATGGGGCTCTCACACACCTGCCCCCAGCAGCCTGCGCTGCTGTTGGGGATGAGACACTGGGCTGGACGGACCTTGGCTGGGATCCCATGAGGCGCTGCCTGTATCTGTGGGAGGGTGTGAGCACAAAAATCCTGCCCCACAGCTCCCTGCCAGCCCTGCCCTGGACTCCCCTTCCCCAGCTCTGCTGGTGCCCCAATCCTGACCCGCAGCCCTCTGCTGCCCCAGCCCTGGGCTCCCCACACACAGCTCGGCCAGGGCCCCCAATCCCAGAGTGGGGTGGTTGGTCGGGCTGTGCGGGGGTGTTGTGGAGTCACAGGCCCGGTGCTCTGCAATGGCTCTGAAGGAAGAAGTCAGGCCAGATTTGTGAGGCTGAGATGCCCCTGGCTCTGCCTGGCAGGATCACAGACATGTCGAAGGTGTCGATGAGCAGCCGCCCAGAGCCTGGCTACGAGAAGATGGACCACTTCTTTGTCAATGTGGACTACCTGGCCGAGATGCTGAGAACCATCGAATTCCAGACAGGTGACCCAGGGGCGCTGCAGGGCGAGGGGGATCTGGCACCGGCAGGTCGCCCTGGGGCCATGGTGCAAGCCCCTGTCCTGGGTGCTGTGCGGGGTGGGCAGAGCTGCTCCTCAGCCCACATGTCCATCTGTGTGTCTGTCTGACATGCAACGAGGCGAGGGCAGGGCTGGCGTTAGCTGTATCAGGGACCCCCCGGGGAGGGGTGTGGGGCCCAGGGTGTACGGGCTCCCTAAGGGGGTGTGGCTGGCTTGCAGGTGGGGGGCTGGGGTACAGAAGGGGGTGGCAGAGCACTGATCTCAGCCTCCTGGGGCGGCTGCCAGCACGGCCCCTCCCCAGCAGTGGGTCCTGGCTTCTGCCCCTCTCCACGCGCAGCTAGCTATGTGCTGGGGGCAGGATGCCTGGCAGGGACCCCAGGACTGGCTGAGCTGGGTGCAGGTGGCATGGCCAGAGCCTCCCTTCTGGCTGCTCCAGGCCTCTGCCCTGCTGGGCTCTCTGGGGAGGCCTGGCCAGGGACCCTCAGTGGGGAGGGTGGGGCAGGCTTGGCCCCCCCCCGGTGCGGTTGCTGACTCTGGGATTCCCTCGCTCTCCCAGACTCGCTGGGTGAGGACGACTCGGACGGGTTTGCAGGCGGGGATGGAGGAGATGCTGGAGCCGACGAGGACAGGCCAGAGGGGCCAGAGGCGCTAGAGGAGGCCGAAGGTGAGTGACTGGGGTGAGGGACAGTCCCCCCGGGCCACACGCGGGTAACAGCCTCCTCCTGCTGTTCAGAGACCCCCAGAGCCCCGGCTAGCAAGGCCCATGACCATGTGCTCTGCCCCCTGTCCGACCCGGGCCCGAGACTTGCCCCAGAGCAGAGCCGGATGCACTGATTGTCCAATGGCTAATTACCTCCCCGTTAAACGCCGACCCCCATCGCCAGTGGGAATCTGTCCCGCTTCGCCCTTCCTCCACCTGCCCGCAGAGCACCTGGTCAAGGCTTGTTCCCATGGAGGTGCTGCCAGAGCAGGGCTTCTCCGCCTGGGGTCGGGACCCACAGTCGGCCCTGGGCTGTGCCGCAGGGTCGTATGGCAGCTCCTGTCCCACGGGGCTGGCTGTGCTCCCATCCCTGCTCCAGGCACTGCAACCTCTTGGTCCCTCCCTGCCAGGGGCTACGAGTCTTCCTAAAGGTGGGGGGGCCACGAGGCCCCCTCCATGGCCCCGCCCCTGCCCTTCCTCTTCCCCCGAGGCCCCCCGGCCAAGCCAGAAGCTGGAGCTGGGCCAGGGAGGCTGGGCCCCTTCACCTGCCCAGGGTGGGGGAGCCAAGAGCAGCCTGTAGCCTGTATCCCCGACCCCCGGGCCCCCCGCCCAGGGCAGGTGGAGGGTCCGCGGCTCCCCACAGCTGCTTGCGTGGCTCTTACCCTGACCTGGCTCCGGCTTCCAGCCTGGCCGGGGGGTGGGTCCTCTGGGGCCCAAGAGCCGCAGCTGGACCATGGGGCGGGGACATGGGCCAGGGGCTGCTCTCGGCCCCCCTCCCTGCCCCGGGCAGGCAGCAGGTCCGTGGCTCTCCACAGCTGCCTGGGCTCCACGGGCTGCTTTTCCCCGGCCCGGGCTCCAGCTTCCAGCTTGGGGGCAGGCCTCGCGGGGGCGGGGGCGAAAAGCGGACAGGCCAGGCTCCTCGGGTCCCTGCCCCACTCAGGTTTGGCCCAGACGTCATGACGACGGCAGTCAGGGTAGGCCGGGTTCCAGTGGCTGGTGCTGCCATCCCCGTGATCCAGGGCACAGCTCCACTCACGCCAGTTTGGGCGGGGCCAAACCTGAGCGGCCCTACCACCCCGAGGTGCAAGGCCCAGGGCAGAGAGCCAAGCCCAACCCCCGCACAGCACAGGAGCTGGGCAGGACCCAAGCCCCCTGAAGGGGCAGGACCTGTTCAAAACCACCCCAGGGCCCCCACCCCCAGACTAGTTACTGGGTCGCGACATTCACAGATGGGCCTTGAGCCCACAAAGGTGGAGAAGCAGCCACTGCTCTAGGCTGGGATCACATCACCCCTTAGACCCTCCCTTTGTCTCATTTGAGCTCCTGGTGTGTCACTGAGGCAGGTTTCTAACCCTTCGATCATTCCCACGGCTCTTCCCTGACCCCTCTCCAGTTCCTGATCTCACCCCCGGGCTCTTAGTGCTGGGGCCGGTCGGCCGATCTCGGCAGGGGCATGTCTCTCTGTGACGGGGCTGCCCGTGGGAGCCAGCTGAGGTCACTCAGTCAGGGTGAACTGCAGACAGACCGGGGCGGGCAAACCCCAAACGCTGGTGGATATTCCACTCCTTAGAGTTACCCAGCCAGCCCAAACCAGCTTCTCCAGCACCTCCCTGGGTACTTAAGACATCCAAACAACGCAGTGCCCTTAAAGTGCCCAGCCGCAGGCCTCCGTCCAGACACACACGTCAAACATAGGATGCTAAATTCTGAAAATCTTATTTCATCACACAAAAGAAAAGGTTCTCCTGACCCCAAAGGACCAAGCCCCAGACCCCGGTCAAATGATAACTCAGATCTTACCCCAAATACACGCTTACCGTCAATCCTTAGTAACTAAACTAAAATGTATTAAAAAAAAGAAAAGAGCGCGCGTGCTGGTTAAAAGATCAGTATACAGACAGACTTGAGTTCAGTTCTTGAGGTTCAGATGCAGAGCAGAGCTGAGCTTGTAGTTGCCAAAAGTCCTTTTAGAAATAGTCCACGGGTTACAGTCCAATGTCCATGTTCAGGGTGACTCCAGTCAGTGACTGGGGATCTCAATCCTTAAGGCTCAGGGTTTCCCCCTCCTGAAACCCAAAGCAGATCTGAGATGAAGAAGGATCATGTCCCAGGGTATTTATACATTTCCAGCAGCCCCTTGGCCTGAGAAAACAATCAGCTTCACTTTCCTTCTCCCAAACATCCTGGCAATTAGCCCAGGGTCATTTATCCATTAACAGTTCAGATACCGGTTACCACAACCTTCAAAGAGCCATATAGACAATAATACTATGTCACTCCAGTGTCTTCCTAAATGTTAATATTCCTCTTTTGATCTTTGAATCAAAGCCAGAGCCATAGACAAGACTTGTTTGCTGACATCACAAGACCTGAGCACACAGCTCCCCTTCTCTCTCTCACAATGCCCGCTGCATTTCACAGCTCTGTTCATTTACAGATCCTCCTAACCAGTCTTTACAGTCCGGCCCTGGGTCAGGTCAGTCTGGGAGTTCATTAACTCTTTCTGGCCCTGTCACCTTTCCATGAGCTATTATATTACACTCACAATGTCACACTGTCATGGACCCCCCAGGGCCGGCCCCAGCCTGTGAACAGTCTCAGGGAGGAGCCCTTCGGTGACCTAGACCCCCCTGGGGTCTCGCTCTTCCGCCAGGGTGAGCCACGAGGCCTCATCACCTCCTGAGACTGGGCCCCTGGGCCTGCAGCCCCCTGCCCCACCCCGGGAGCTCCAGGTAGCAAGTTCAGACCCTGGGGGAGATGTGTCCCATCTGGGGGAGCAGCACCCCCCCTCCAGCATCTGCAGGGACACCCAGCCAGCGCGGGCAGACAGGCGGGTGTATCGGTGGCCTGGCACACAGAGAAGTGGTTCCAGCAGAGTCCGTTCTGGGCAGCCAGCGCCCAGCCCAGCCGCAGCGACCCCCGGGGTTCAAGCTCTGTCTGGCTCCGGCTCGCTCCTTGGTCTGAGCCCCGGGCAGTGCTTCCAGCAGCCAACGCTTATCCCCCCGCCTGCCTGTTGCTCTCCGCTGGGGAGTGGTGTTCAGCTGCCCTGTGGAGAGGTGGGACGTGATCTTCTCCCCCTTGGAGCAGCCACTGTTGCCTCTGGTAGGGGGCCTGGGCAGTTCTCCCCCTGCCCTGAGAGCACACAGCCCTTTTCCAATGTCATGGAGTCCCTGGGCGATGCTCTGGAACTGCTCCCCATGAAGCCAGTCAGGACTCTGGGACAGTCTCCTTTCTGTGAGCAGCCTGTCTGCAGGGCAAGCAGCTCACATGGCTTCCACCTTCCTGGGTCTGACCTCGGAGCATTCAGCCTCCTCTGCCCCTCCGTGCGCTTCCCACAGCGAGTCTGCTCAGGCGGGGTCCTGGGGAAGCCAGAGGGTCCTGCACCCCAACTCCGCAGTCAGACGTGACTCTCAGCCAGCCAGTAAAACAGAGGTTTATTAGACGACAGGAACATGGTCTAACACAGAGCTTGTAGGTGCAGAGAACGGGACCCCTCAGCTGGGTCCATTTTGGGGGGCAGGGAGCCATACAACCACATCTGCCCTTCACTCCATGTCCCAGCCAGCCCCAAACTGAAACTCCCTCCAGCCCCCCCTCCTCTGGGCTTTGTTTCTTTCCCGGGCCAGGAGGTCACCGGATTCCTTTGTTCTCCAACCCTTTAGCTCTCACCTTCCAGGGGGGAAGGGCCAGGCCATCAGTGGCCAGGAAACAGGGTGTCGGCCATTCTCTGTCTCCAGACCCCTGCACACACCTGCCCGCTAGGGCTCTGCAACCATCATACATCCTTACTCCACCCCCTAGATACTTAAGAACTGCCTAGGGGAAACTGAGGCACCCCCACACTGTTCAGAGTAACCATTAAGAACAGTCCCACTTCGTCACATCCACCCGCTCAGTAATGATGCAGCACAGAGAGGAAACTGAGGCACACACAGGGCTCATAAAATATTACAAGAAATGCCCCCTAGTCCCAGCCTGACAGCCCTGGGGCCCGCACGGGTCAGAGGCTGCGACTTGGGCCACACGGAGGTGGGAGGGGCAGGCGCGGCCTACACTGGGGGTCTGGCTGGAGGCCATGCAGGCCTGAGCCCAGGGCCCCACGCACCTTCGCTCCCCCACTGCTGGGCCCCACTCTTGGCCCACCACTGACTGGGTCTGGGTGCTGGGCAGCGGGGGCAGAGGGGGAATATTCAGGGAGGGGCAGATGCAGGCAGCCTCCCTCTCCAGCTCACCCGCCCTCTCGCTCTCCCTCCCTAGCAGTGGGGCCCAGGCAGAAGCCATCGAGCTCCCCGCATGGTAAGTGCCATTCCCGGCCAGGCCCCCACTGGGCTGAGGCGCAGCCGGGCCAGCCTGGGGGTGGGGGGCCCTACACTGCGCGCAGCTGACGTCCAGCTGGAGGTCCCAACCCACAGGGGAGGGTGTAGTTGGGGGCAGGAGCTGATAAGATGGCAAAGGCCATGGGGAAAGGGGGGCTACAGGTTGAGTGGGTGGAACTGCAAACTCCCCAGCAGGGAGATGGGTGCAGCCGGGGGTGTGTCTCCCGGGGAGCCAGAGGCCTGGCTGCTCAGACGCTTAGGAACCAGCCAGGGGAGAGCCCTGTAGCCCCGAATGTCAGGACAGGCCTGCCCCAGACCCTGCCCAGACCCTGCCCTGGCCTGGCTGGGATGGGAGCCTCCAGCCCTTGCCCACCAGAGCCCCTTCCATGTGCCTGACCCTCTGGGATCTCAGCCAGTGCCAGCCCAGGGGACTCCAGCGGAGGGGGCAGGTGCTGATTCCCACTCTCCCCACGCCAGGTCAGCACTGAGAGCCATGCAGGAGGAGCCCACGAGTGAGACCTCCAGGACATGGTGTCATCAACAACTGATTCCCCCAGCCGAGACTCTGCATTCCTGGCCCCTTCTCCCCTCGCCAAGACCCTGCGTTCCTGGCCCCTTCTCCCCTCACTGAGACCCTGCGTTCCTGGCCCCTTCTCCGCTGGCCGAGACCCTGCGTTCCTGGCCCCCTCTCCCCCGGCCCGAGACCCTGCGTTCCTGGCCCCTTCTCCCCCGGCCCGAGACCCTGCGTTCCTGGCCCCCTCTCCCCCGGCCCGAGACGCTGCGTTCCTGGCCCCCTCTCCCCCGGCCCGAGACCCTGCGTTCCTGGCTCCTTCTCCCCCGGCCCGAGACCCTGCGTTCCTGGCCCCGTCTCCCCCAGCCCGAGACCCTGTGTTCCTGGCCCCCTCTCCCCCGGCCCGAGACCCTGCGTTCCTGGCTCCTTCTCCGCTGGCCCGAGACCCTGCGTTCCTGGCCCCCTCTCCCCCGGCCCGAGACCCTGCGTTCCTGGCCCCCTCTCCCCCGGCCCGAGACCCTGCGTTCCTGGCCCCCTCTCCCCCGGCCCGAGACCCTGCGTTCCTGGTCCCGTCTCCCCCGGCCCGAGACCCTGCGTTCCTGGCCCCCTCTCCCTCGGCCCGAGACGCTGCGTTCCTGGCCCCCTCTCCCCCAGCCCGAGACCCTGCGTTCCTGGCCCCGTCTCCTCCGGCCCGAGACCCTGCGTTCCTGGCCCTCTTTCCCCCGGCCAGAGACCCTGCGTTCTTGGCCCCTTCTCCCCCGGCCCAAGACCCTGCGTTCCTGGCCCCCTCTCCCCTGGCCCGAGACCCTGCGTTCCTGGCCCCTTCTCCACTGGCCAAGACCCTGCGTTCCTGGTCCCCTCTCTCCCGGCCCGAGACCCTGCGTTCCTGGCCCCCTCTCTCCCAGCCAGAGACCCTGCGTTCCTGGCCCCCTCTCCCCCGGCCAGAGACCCTGCGTTCCTGGCCCCCTCTCCCCCGGCCCGAGACCCTGCGTTCCTGGCCCCGTCTCCCCCAGCCCGAAACCCTGCGTTCCTGGCCCCCTCTCCCCCGGCCCGAGACCCTGCGTTCCTGGCCCCCTCTCCCCGGCCCGAGACCCTGCGTTCCTGGCTCCTTCTCCGCTGGCCCGAGACCCTGCGTTCCTGGCCCCGTCTCCTCCGGCCCGAGACCCTGCGTTCCTGGCCCCCTTTCCCCCGGCCAGAGACCCTGCGTTCTTGGCCCCTTCTCCCCCAGCCCGAGACCCTGCGTTCCTGGCCCCTTCTCCGCTGGCCAAGACCCTGCGTTCCTGGTCCCCTCTCTCCCGGCCCGAGACCCTGCGTTCCTGGCCCCCTCTCCCCCGGCCCGAGACCCTGCGTTCCTGGCCCCCTCTCCCCCGGCCCGAGACCCTGCGTTCCTGGTCCCGTCTCCCCCGGCCCGAGACCCTGCGTTCCTGGCCCCCTCTCCCTCGGCCCGAGACGCTGCGTTCCTGGCCCCCTCTCCCCCAGCCCGAGACCCTGCGTTCCTGGCCCCGTCTCCTCCGGCCCGAGACCCTGCGTTCCTGGCCCTCTTTCCCCCGGCCAGAGACCCTGCGTTCTTGGCCCCTTCTCCCCCGGCCCAAGACCCTGCGTTCCTGGCCCCCTCTCCCCTGGCCCGAGACCCTGCGTTCCTGGCCCCTTCTCCACTGGCCAAGACCCTGCGTTCCTGGTCCCCTCTCTCCCGGCCCGAGACCCTGCGTTCCTGGCCCCCTCTCTCCCAGCCAGAGACCCTGCGTTCCTGGCCCCCTCTCCCCCGGCCAGAGACCCTGCGTTCCTGGCCCCCTCTCCCCCGGCCCGAGACCCTGCGTTCCTGGCCCCGTCTCCCCCAGCCCGAAACCCTGCGTTCCTGGCCCCCTCTCCCCCGGCCCGAGACCCTGCGTTCCTGGCCCCCTCTCCCCGGCCCGAGACCCTGCGTTCCTGGCTCCTTCTCCGCTGGCCCGAGACCCTGCGTTCCTGGCCCCGTCTCCTCCGGCCCGAGACCCTGCGTTCCTGGCCCCCTTTCCCCCGGCCAGAGACCCTGCGTTCTTGGCCCCTTCTCCCCCAGCCCGAGACCCTGCGTTCCTGGCCCCCTTTCCCCCGGCCAGAGACCCTGCGTTCTTGGCCCCTTCTCCCCCAGCCCGAGACCCTGCGTTCCTGGCCCCTTCTCCGCTGGCCAAGACCCTGCGTTCCTGGTCCCCTCTCTCCCGGCCCGAGACCCTGCGTTCCTGGCCCCCTCTCCCCCGGCCCGAGACCCTGCGTTCCTGGCCCCTTCTCTGCTGGCCGAGACCCTGCGTTCCTGGCCCCCTCTCTCCCAGCCAGAGACCCTGCGTTCCTGGCCCCCTCTCCCCCGGCCCGAGACCCTGCGTTCCTGGCCCCGTCTCCTCCGGCCCGAGACCCTGCATTCCTGGTCCCCTTTCCCCCGGCCAGAGACCCTGCGTTCTTGGCCCCCTCTCCCCCGGCCCGAGACCCTGCGTTCCTGGCCCCCTTCCCTCAGGTTTTCTATATTCCCAGAAGAATGGAATTTTGTTTGTAATTTTGTTAAAAGCCTGTGAAAAACCCTCCTGTGTCACTGGCTGGGTGGTGCTGGGGTCGGAGTGGGGGGCTGGGCTTTAGAAAACACTGGGGGAGGGGGATCTCCCCATTGTGTCACCAGTTGCACTAGCCCTGGGGGCCATGAGGCCCCCGTCCCACAGAGCCCTGGTCACAAACAGGGGGTGGGGCCCCAGCCATCAAAGCCCCCCCAGGCCCAATGGCCAGGCCTGTCACCCCCCCCCCCGCCGATCTGACACCTCCGCCAACCAGGGCAACACTGGATAGTGCCCCAGCGACTGCAACAGGAGAGCACCCCAGTGCACCCCCTGCCCCGCTCCCGGCATCATGGCCCCTAGCCCCAGCCTGGGGGCAGCCCTGCCTGCCAGGGGAGAGCACCCCCTGCTGAGCCCCCCAGCCCTCTCCCTGCCCCCCAGCGCCCCCTAGCGCCCCCCTGGGGTCGGTGCTGTGAGGTATTAACACATGGGGGGTGTCAGGGAATGGAAGCCAGGCATCCTGCCTTCCCGTCCTGCTCACCTTGCCCACGCTGCCACGCTGGGGTGCAGGGCTCTGGCTTTGCCCTCCTGAGCCTGCTGGGCCCCCAGTTGTATCCGGCTGTGGGGGTGGTGGCTCCCCCTTGGGAAGGAGCTGTGGGCCTGGCCGGGGAGGGGGAGCAGCACGGCGGCCCCAGCCCCCCCATTGCCAGGGGCCTGCGCGGAGCGGGCAGGTGCTGGGTGTCTCACAAGCAATTTCCTCTGGCGGCAGCGAGCAAACAGGGCTGGACCGAGGGGGCGGCCGGCAGCGCGGGGCCGTGTGCAATTAGTGCCATGAGCGGGGAGACGCGCCCCCCCGCCCCCCGCACTGTGCCTGCAGCAGCCCCCGCCGGCTCCACAAACCTGACCCCGGCCCTGGAGTGACGCAGGAGCCAGCCCCACTGCCAAGGCGGACCTGTGCAGAACTTGTGGCATGGGGGGGGCTCTGCCCCCCACTCCGAATAGCCCCCCTTGTGGGGCAAGGCCTGGCCTCCCCTCTCCTGTGGCGGAAGGAAGCTGAGATCCCCTTCCCCAGCTCACTGCTAGTGCCCGGAAAGCGCAGGAGTCTGCCCCAGAGCGGCCTCGGCTCCTTGGGGCCCGGGGCCCGGCTGGGAGCTTGGCCCGGCTGAGCTGTGGCCCCCAGACACCAGCCACGGCCCTCGGGTGTGGGGACTGGCGGCCCATCCAGCCTGCAGACGCCCAGCCCCGTACGAGATGCCACATCTGATGCAAGAGACACGGGGGCTGCAGGACGCCAGGGGAGTGTCAGGCAGGCACAAGACGCAGCCCCCCCCGCCCCCCAGGTCCACAGTGTCAGCGCCACGGAGCAGTAGAGTTTTATAGCCACTTCCAAGGGCAGTGGGTGACGCTGGGGCCTGTGAGGAACCGGAGCCCGGGCCAGCCAGGGGCTCATGTCAGCAGCCTTGGGACGCCGAGTGCCTGCCAGCGCCCCCAGATCCCAGCCCTGGGCTCATCCCCATGGGCCCGGGCACCTGGCAATGGGCCTGGCCCCACAGTTGTCCAACTGTGGGTCTGTCACAGGGTCCCCGGGCGATGCTCTGGAGCTGCTCCCTACAAAGCCAGGCAGGACTCTGGGGAAGTCTCCTCTCTGGGAGCAGCCTGTCTGCAGGACACACAGCTCACACAGCTTCCACCTTCCTGGGTCTGACCTCAGAGCATTCAGCCTCCTCTGCCCCTCCGTGCACTTCCCACAGTGAGTCCCCCCAGGTGGGGTCCTGGGGAAGCCAGAGGGTCCTGCCCCCCAACTCCGCAGTCAGACGTGACTCTCCGCCAGCCAGGAAAACAGAAGTTTATTAGTTGACAGGATCACAGCGTAGGGCAGAACTTGTTAGCACAGAAATCAGTGACTTTCAGCCAAGCCCACCTTGAAGGGAGGGAGCCCAGAGCCAGGGCTCTGCCCTCCCCCTGCGCCCCAAACCAGTGGAGACCTGTGGCGATGTGACTCAGCAGGGAGGGGGCAGTGCTGACCTGGGAATGGGCCCTGGGGATGGGAGACCTGAGAGCCTGTCACCTGAGCCAGGAGGGGGGGGAGGTGACACCTCTACCCGGGAATGTGGACAGAGGCTGCAGCAGGGAACCTGCTGGGGGGGTTTGGTTTCAGTTTGGGGCTGGGTGGAGGAACACAGGGAACCCCAGGGCTGGGGTCTAAGCTCCCTGCTCCCCCAGAAGGACTTGACTGAGGGGTCCTGGGTGTACCCACAAGCTCTGTTTTGGACGGTGTTCCTGTTGTCCAATAAACCTTCTGTTTTACTGGTTGGCTGAGAGGCTCAGTGAATCCCAGGAAGAGGGGTGCAGGGCCCGGACTCCCCCACACTCCGTGACAAGACCGACTCCTCCCAGCTGCCTGGCCCCTGCCCAGCCTGTTGCTCCTCCTTCGTCCTGGGCCAAGAGTCAACTGCTCACATCCCCCTCCTGGGTCTCAGGTGATGAGGGGGTGGCCAGAGCATCCTTGCAGGCAGCTGGGGCAGCCTCCGCAAAAGTCACACACAGCATCCATGCAAAGAGTAAGACTCACATGCAACATAACAAGGGGAAAGCCCCACTTCATCACAGGGTCCATCTCCCTGGGCCCCCCAGCGGTGCCCACCCCCCGTGAGGCTCCAGGTGCCCCCAGAGCCTCTGTGACGAACCGGGACAGTTCTTAATGTTTCCTCTGAATAGTGTGGGAGTGCCTCAGTTTCCCCTAGGCAGTTCTTAAGTATCTAGGTGGTGAGATAAGGGTGTATGGTCGTTGCAGAGCCCTAGAGGGCAGGTGTGTGCAGGGGTCTGGACACAGAGAATGGCCAACACCCTGTTTCCTGGCAGCTGATGACCTGGGCCCTTCCTCCCCTGCAAGGTGAGAGCTAAAGGGTTGGAGAACAAAGGAATCAGGTGACCTCCTGGCCCGGGAAAGGGACAAAGCCCAGAGGAGGAGGTGCTGGAGGGAGTTTCAGTTTGGGGCTGGCTGGGGACATGGAGTGAAGGGCAGACCTGGTTGTCTGGCTCATTGGCCCCCAAAATGGACCCAGCTGAGGGGTCCAGTTCTCTGCACCTACAAGCTCCATTTTAGACCATGTTCCTGTCATCTAATAAACCTCTGTTTTACTGGCTGGCTGAGAGTCCCGTCTGACTGCGGAGTTGGGGGGCAGGACCCTCTGGCTTCCCCAGGACCCCGCCTGGGTGCACGGAGGGGCAGAGGAGGCTGACTGCTCCGAGGTCAGAGCCAGGAAGGTGGAGCCGGGGGAGCTGTGTGTCCTGCAGACAGGCTGCTCCCAGAGAGGAGACTTCCCCAGAGTCCTGCCTGGCTTCATGGGGAGCAGTTCCAGAGCATCGCCCGGGGACTCCGTGACAGCCTCCCCTGACATGCAGATGACATCCTGGGCGCTGAGCCCCTCCTCAGCCATGCCAAGGCCCCTGCTCTGGCGGTGGCGCCGGACTCCGTGGCCTGCGCGGTCGCTGGCAGTCAGGCCTCACACGGCGGCTGCCATTAGAGGGGTTGATGCCAAGCATCAGGGAAATCCTGGAGTGACCCTGTGTATTCCCACAACCGCCCATTCCCTGGCAGCACTTCCGTGCCTCTGTCCCCATGCCACCCACTTCTCTGTCCCTGTGTCCCCCCAGTGCCCCCATGCCTCTGTCCCCATGGCCCCAACCTCCTCCGCTCCTCTGCCTCTGTGCCCCCAGCTCATCCGCACCTCTGTCCCTGTGTCCCCCCCATGCCCCCGTGCCTCTGTCCCTGTGCCCCCCACCTCCTCTGCGCCTCTGTCCCCGTGCCCCCCAGCTCCCCCGTGCCTCTGTTCCCGTGCCTCCCAATGTCCCCCCATCCTGCAAACCCTGTGCCAGCCAGCAAGACCTGTGCCCTACAAGCTGCTTCCTCCTGGGCTGCACTTGCGGCTGCTTCCCCCAGTGCAGGGGGCTGGACCCCCTCCCCACATCTGTGGCCAGGCAAACCCGTCCAGCCCCAGGCCCACGCGGAGCTGCGGTGCACTCAGGGGAGCCGCGGGTGCCTTCGCTGCACAGAGGGGCTGGTCAGCTGCAGCCCACACAGGCGCCTACCTCGCTCTGCCCCCTAGGTCCCACCAGGTTGCTGAGGTCTGGGTCGTCCTGGGCCCTGGCACCCTGCCAGCAACAGCGGGCAGCATGGCAGCCCTGGCATCGCGCCGCAAAGGGCCAGACCCTGCCCTGTCTCCCGCCCCGGGCACCCCAGTCTCTGCCCCTCCTGGCACGCTGGGCTCCTGCGGAGAGCAGGGAAACACCCGCACAAAGCCTGCCCCCACTTGAGGGAAAGGAAGCAGGGGCAGGGGCCAGCCCCATGGGCACCCGGCTGCCTTCCCCTGGGCTCTGAGCAGTCACCACCAAGCCACTGTGCCCAGGATACGCCGCCCAGGGCACCCAGGGTCCTTCCGCCCCGCCCCATGCCCCTGGCCCATCGGGGTTCCCTGCCCCATAGAAATCCCCCCCCTGCCTGCAGCTGGAAGGGGGTGCCCAGGCTGCAACCAGAAGCGGGTGGTGGGCTGAGCTCGGGGCTCAGCACCCCGCTCTGCCCTGGGCACAGAGGGAGGCGCCTCACTGCCTGATTGCCCGGCACCCTGTGGGGCAGACCAAGGTTTCAGGGCTTCGCACCTGCCCCCCAGCCCGGCTGGGTGTTGGATGGGGCGCCCCTCGCCCCTTTGTCCCCCACCAGGCAGCGGCTCAGCAGCAGGCCTGGGCACCAGGGGGTCCTCAGGCCCCTGCTCCCATAGACAGGCAGGGCCCCCCAGTACTTACCCAGAGCTGGGCCACTGCCGCCCCCAGCCTGCGACAGAGAGCCCTGCAGGGGGGAGGCCCCCAGCAATGGGGCTGGAGCCCCTGAGAGATATTGGCCTCTCCCTCTCGGGGTCTGCCCCCTTGGGCTCTTCCCCGCCCCCAGCTCCCTCCCTCGGGGTCAGCCTCCCCTTTCCCCCGCGATCGGGCTGGGGCCGGGTGCTGGTGCCGGCGGGACCAGGCTAACGATCCGCCCAGCCGCCGATGGGGGCCTGGCCCGGCCGCTCCTTGGGACCCCAGGCAGCTCCGCTGCGGCGCTCGGGGCCCTGGGGCTGCCGGGGGCCAGTTCCCTCCCGCCTGCTGCCCTGGGTTCCGGGGTGCACACAGGGCCCAGGTCCCCCGTCCCCGCAGCCCAGCTGCGCTCCGGGCAGATCAGCCCCAGTAGAGCTCGTCCCCGCACGGATTCCCGCCCCGCGTCCCCGCATCACCCCCCGGCAGGCTCCCCCCAGCGGCTCCAGACCCTGCGCCCGGGAGAGCGCCCCCCCCGCGCCCCGCACAGACCCTGAGCCCGGGAGAGCCCCCCCCGCGCCCCGCACAGACCCTGCGCCCGGGAGAGCGCCCCCCCCCGCGCCCCGCACAGACCCTGCGCCCGGGAGAGCGCCCCCACCGCGCCCCGCACAGACCCTGCGCCCGGGAGAGCCGCCCCCACCCGCGCCCCGCACAGACCCTGCGCCCGGGAGAGGCCCCCCCCGCGCCCCGCACAGACCCTGGGGCCGGGAGAGCGCCCCCCCCGCGCCCCGCACAGACCCTGCGCCCGGGAGAGCCCCCCCCCGCGCCCCGCACAGACCCTGGGGCCGGGAGAGGCCCCCCCCGCGCCCCGCACAGACCCTGCGCCCGGGAGAGCGCCCCCACCGCGCCCCGCACAGACCCTGCGCCCGGGAGAGCCGCCCCCACCCGCGCCCCGCACAGACCCTGCGCCCGGGAGAGGCCCCCCCCGCGCTCCGCACAGACCCTGGGGCCGGGAGAGCGCCCCCCCCGCGCCCCGCACAGACCCTGCGCCCGGGAGAGCCCCCCCCGCGCCCCGCACAGACCCTGGGGCCGGGAGAGCGCCCCCCCCGCGCCCCGCACAGACCCTGGGGCCGGGAGAGCGCCCCCCCCCCGCGCCCCGCACAGACCCTGCGCCCGGGAGAGCGCCCCCCCCCGCGCCCCGCACAAACCCTGCGCCCGGGAGAGCGCCCCCCGCACAGACGCGCAGACGCCGGGGCTTTTCCCAAGACATTTTATTAGAAAATCGCAGCGGCCGCGCGCGCCTCCAGCTGCGCCCTGGCGAGCGGGGCTCCGGGGCCGGCCGGACCGGGGCGCTGCGGGGCGCGGCGGGGCGGGGCGGGGCGGGCCGGGCTCTCTGCGCGCCCCCTGGCGGCCCGGCCCGGCGCGGCGCGGCGCGGCGCAGCGCAGCGCGGCGCAGCGGCCAGCGCACGTGGCCTCCTCACTTGCCCACCGAGTCGAAGATGAGCCGGTTCTGCTCGGCCTGCGCGCGCTGGCTCTGCGCCCGCGCCACGTCCAGCATATGGCGCAGCAGGTGGAAGGTCAGGTCGATGGAGAGCGGCGGCTCCTCGCGCCTCGCCCGCGCCAGGCCGCCCACGGGCCGCAGGGCGCGCAGCAGCGGGGCGGGCGGCGGGCGCGGCGCGGGGCCCCGCAGCGACCGGCTCGGGCGGGGCGCGGCCTCGGCGCTGCTGCGGGGCCCGGCGGGGCGCAGCGGGGAGAGCAGCAGCGACGCCAGCAGCGCGGTCAGCAGCGCCCGCCTCATGCCGGGCACGTCCGGGACCTGCGGAGAGAGCCCGGTGGTGAGCGGGGACCGAGCCCCGCCGAGCCGAGCCGAGCCCCGAGCCGCTCCGCCGAGCCCCCGCCCCGCCGAGCCGCTCCCCCGAGCTCCATCCCGCCCCGCCGCCGAGCCCCGAGCCGCTCCCCCGAGCCCCCATCCCGCCCCGCCCCGCCCCCGCCCCGCCGCCGAGCCCCCGACCCCCCCATCCCGCCCCGCCCCCGCCCCGCCGCCGAGCCCCCGACCCCCCCATCCCGCCCCGCCGAGTCGCTCCCCCGACCCCCCATCGCGACCCGCCCCCCCGAGCCGCTCCCCCGAGCTCCATCCCGCCCCGCCCCGCCCCCGCACCGCCGAGCCCCCTTCCCGCCCCGCCGCGCCGCTCCCCCGAGCTCCATCCCGCCGCCGAGCCCCCATCCCGCCCCGCCGAGCCCCCATCAGGACCCGCCCCGCCGAGCCGCTCCCTCGAGCTCCATCCCGCCCCGCCGAGCCCCGACCCCCCATCCAGCCCCCGCCCCGCCGAGCCGCTCCCCCGAGTCCCCATCGCGACCCGCCCCCCCCGAGCCGCTCCCCCGAGCTCCATCCCGCCCCGCCCCCATCCCGCCCCGCCGCGCCCCCTCCCCCCACCCCGGCTGCGCGCCCCGGGCAGGGTCCCGCGGCCTCACCGAGTGGTGCCGTGCGGGGTGAGTCCGGTCCGGTCCGTCCCGAGCGCGCTGAGCCGGGGCTCGCGGGATGTTTATATAGAGCCGGGAGCTCCATTGACGTCAGTGGGACATGAACTGATTAGAGATGGAGCGAGCCAGGGTCCGGCCCGGGCGGGGCGGGGCGGGGGAGCCCCGGGGCCAGCGCCGGGACCGCCCGCGGGGGCGCCCCCCGCCGTCGGACCGGGCCGCGCAGCGCTGGCAACTGGCGAGCCTGAGCCAGGCGGGGCGGGACGGGGGCCGAGCCCCGGGGGGACCGAGCGCCGCGGCTCGGGGACGGTTTGTGCTGGCCCGGCCCCAGCCCCTGCGTCTCTCCGCTCCCTGCGCTTTATTTTCAGATTCTTAGCTGCCGGAGGGGCGCGGCGCAGCGGCCAGAAAGCCTCCCCCACCCATAGCCAGCCCCATAGGCGTGTGGCCCCCATTCAGCGCCTCCTGCGTGGCCATGCCCCCTCCTTGGCTGCCCCATAACCACCCGTATAGCGTATTGCCCCCCGGCACTGCCCCCCAGAGCAACCCCCCAGCTATAACCGCCCCACCCACAGCCCCACATACTCACAGCCGTCCCCTAGAGCCAGCCCCCATAAGCACATTGCCCCCCATAGCCCCCACACTCCCTGCCCTCCCTAGCCCCCCTCCACTGCCCCCATAGCCCCCACACTCTGCCCCCGCATATGCCTCCCCCCGGGCCGGAGGCGGCGGGCGCTGCGTGTCGCTGTCCGTGGTGCTGAGTCTCCTGCCGGCCGCTCCTCTCCCGGAAACCCAGGGGCAGGGGAGTGGCTGCCGCGGTTAGGGGGCGCGGGGCTCCCGGCCTGGCCTGCACTGGGATCCATCGGCCCTGCCCCGGGACCCCGCTGGCAGCGCTGGGCGCTGCCGGGGGCTGGCCGGTGCCCGTCGCTCTGCTGGGGTTTGAGGAGGGCTGCCTGGCAGGTCTGGCGCCCGCCTTAGGGTGCCGAGCGAGCTGGTCCCCAGGGCTCGGCCCACGAAGGTGCCACCCCCCGTGCTGCCCAGAGCGGAGCAAGCGAGGGCGGCTGTGGGAGTGGGACGGCGAGCGGCACAAAGCCTGTGACGCGGTGTCGTCAGAGAGCAGGGCAGGCACCTCTGCCCTGCAGCACGGCACCCCCCCGCCCCGGCCTAGCGCAGAGCTGGGGGCCGGAGCTGGGCGACCAGCCTGATCGGGAGCCCGGGCTGCCAGGGAGGGAGGGTGGAAAGGTGGGGTTGGCGCCGCGGAGGGGAGACGGCTACGGGAGGCCAGGACACGCGTATGGAACCCAGTGGCTGGCGGAGAGGGAAGCGTCTGTTCTCCTGGCCACCGAACACAAGGCCAAGGGGACGGTCAATGGCACAAAGGGGGCAGTGAGGAGTGAGAAGAGGAAACGCTTTTCCATGCCAGGTGTACGTTGCTTGTGGAACTCTCTGCCACTGGGAGTCTCTGGGTCAAGAGCTGAGTGTGATCCCAGGGGACTGGCCAGGCCTAGGGATCCCCAGACGATCCAGCACCGTTAATGGCATAACGGAGAGAAAATGTCCGGCTTCGGGGCTGAGGGCGATGGCTAACTGTGTGGGGCTCTCACACCTTCCCCTGCAGCGTATGGTGCTGCCGTTGTCAGCCACAGGGCACTGGGCAAGCTGGGCCTAGCTCGGATCCAGGCAGGCATTTCTGTGTGCTCACAGGTCCCGATCACACACCGGACCCTGTGGGCTGGGTACTGTGCGCGTGTAGGGCACTCCTGTCCCCAGCGCCCTGGCTGGGGTGATCCCAGGGCAGGCAGCACCCCCTGGGTCTCTGCTGGGGGCAAACTATCCCCCAGGCTCTCTGCCCTGAGCACCATGGCTCCCAGGCCCCGTCCCCCCGACCCTGGG
Source organism: Lepidochelys olivacea (assembly GCF_965140295.1). Taxonomy (NCBI): domain Eukaryota; kingdom Metazoa; phylum Chordata; order Testudines; family Cheloniidae; genus Lepidochelys; species Lepidochelys olivacea. The sequence continues at coordinate 1,073,387 of NC_140413.1, forward strand.
GTGAGGTCCTGGGCAGGAAGTTTATGAAGATGGGAATTCCCAGCCTCTGCCTGCAGCCATCCAGGGGGAGACGTCTGCTCCTGTCTCAGCAGGGTCGGGGGCTGAGGCCATCCTGGGGGGCAGTCGAATCAGTCAGGGAGGGACCCGCGGGCTCAGTCTGGGGCATTCCCTGGAGATCCCTGTGACAGTGGCGAGAAGCAGCCTGGGCCTGTGTCCTGCACTCCATGCAGCCGGCACCAGCTCGGCCAGGTCCTGGCCCCCAGGTCCAGCTGTCATGGGGAGCAGCTTGGTGCCTTCGTGGGTCTCCCCTCCATGCTGGCAGAGAGGAGGCAGCTGGACTTTTCTCCCATTTTTGCAAACCACTTGCAGCCCTTGGGATCCTGGCCAACACCTGAAGGCTGGAGGGGCAGTTCCCATCTGCTGCTCCAGAGAGCAGCTTGCCAGACGGCTCCTGGACCATGGTGTCCTCTACCCTGCAGAGAGCGAGAGTGTGTGTGTGTCGGGGGGGGGTGCCAGAGATAGATAACAGCACATCCCCTGCCCCCACAGCACAGTGCAACCCATCCTGCCCCACACAGCACATTGCCCCACAGCACAGTGCAGCACATCCCATCCCCTCACGGCGCATCCCACCCCCTCACGGTGCATCCCACCCCCACAGCACAGTGCAGCACATCCCACCCCCTCACAGTGCATCCCACTCCCTCATGGTGCATCCCATCCCCTCACGGTGCATCCCACCCCCTCACGGTGCATCCCACCCCCACAGCACAGTGCAGCACATCCCACCCCCTCACAGCGCATCCCACCCCCTCATGGCGCATCCCACCCCCACAGCACAGTGCAGCACATCCCACCCCCTCACGGTGCATCCCACCCCCACACAGCACATCGCCCCACAGCACAGTGCAGCACATCCCACCCCCTCACAGCACATCCCACCCTCACACAGCACAGTGCAGCACATCCCACCCCCTCACGGTGCATCCCACACCCACACAGCACATTGCCCCACAGCACAGTGCAGCACATCCCACCCCCTCACAGCACATCCCACCCTCACACAGCACAGTGCAGCACATCCCGCCCCCTCACAGCGCATCCCACCCCCTCATGGCGCATCCCACCCCCTCACGGTGCATCCCACCCCCACACAGCACATCACCCCACAGCACAGTGCAGCACATCCCACCCCCTCACAGCACATCCCACCCCCTCACAGCGCATCCCACCCCCTCATGGTGCATCCCACCCCCTCACAGCACATCCCACCCCCACACAGCGCATCCCACCCCCACAGCACAGTGCAGCACATCCCACCCCCTCACAGCACATCCCACCTTCAAACAGCACAGTGCAGCACATCCCGCCCCCTCACAGCACATCCCACCCCCTCATGGCGCATCCCACCCCCTCACGGTGCATCCCACCCCCACACAGCACATCGGCCCACAGCACAGTGCAGCACATCCCACCCCCTCACAGCACATCCCACCCCCTCATGGCGCATCCCGCCCCCACAGCACAGTGCAGCACATCCCACCCCCTCACAGCGCATCCCACCCCCACAGCACAGTGCAGCACATCCCACCCCCTCATGGCGCATCCCACCCCCTCACAGTGCATCCCACCCCCACACAGCACATTGCCCCACAGCACAGTGCAGCACATCCCACCCCCTCATGGCGCATCCCACCCCCACAGCACAGTGCAGCTCATCCCACCCCCTCATGGCGCATCCCACCCCCTCATGGCGCATCCCGCCCCCACAGCACAGTGCAGCACATCCCACCCCCTCACAGCGCATCCCACCCCCACACAGCGCATCCCACCCCCACAGCACAGTGCAGCACATCCCACCCCCTCATGGCGCATCCCACCCCCTCACGGTGCATCCCACCCCCACACAGCACATCGCCCCACAGCACAGTGCAGCACATCCCACCCCATCACAGCACATCCCACCCCCACACAGCGCATCCCACCCCCACAGCACAGTGCAGCACATCCCACCCCCTCACAGCGCATCCCACCCCCACACAGCACATCCCACCCCCTCACAGCGCATCCCACCCCCTCATGGCGCATCCCGCCCCCACAGCACAGTGCAGCACATCCCACCCCCTCACAGCGCATCCCACCCCCACACAGCGCATCCCACCCCCACAGCACAGTGCAGCACATCCCACCCCCTCACAGCGCATCCCACCCCCTCGTGGCGCATCCCGCCCCCACAGCACAGTGCAGCACATCCCACACCCTCATGGCGCATCCCACCCCCACACAGCACATTGCCCCACAGCACAGTGCAGCACATCCCACCCCCTCATGGCATATCCCACCCCCTGATGGCACATCGCACCCCCTCACAGCGCATCCCACCCCCACACAGCACAGTGCAGCACATCCCACCCCCTCATGGCGCATCCCACCCCCACACAGCACATTGCCCCACAGCACAGTGCAGCACATCCCACCCCCTCATGGCACATCCCACCCCCACACAGTACATCGCCCCACGGCACAGTGCAGCGCATCCCACCCCCACACAGCGCATCCCACCCCCACAGCACAGTGCAGCACATCCCACCCCCTCACAGCGCATCCCACCCCCACACAGCACATCGCCCCACGGCACAGTGCAGCACATCCCACCCCCTCACAGCACATCCCACCCCCTCATGGCGCATCCCGCCCCCACAGCACAGTGCAGCACATCCCACCCCCTAATGGCACATCCCACCCCCTCACGGTGCATCCCACCCCCACACAGCACATCGCCCCACAGCACAGTGCAGCACATCCCACCCCCTCACAGCGCATCCCACCCCCACAGCACAGTGCAGCACATCCCACCCCCTCACAGCGCATCCCACCCCCACACAGTCCCTCCCCCAGCAATGCAGACACATGCAACATCCTCCCCAAGCACCAAGGGGTGCTCCCTCCCTGGAGTCGTGTGTGAAGATTGGGCGGGCGGCTGAAGGCCACAGGCAGGGATCCCTCGGGATGGATCCTGTGTTCACCAATGACACTGTGTGACGGGCTGGCTCACAGGTAGGGGGAGACTTCAGAGCATGCAGCAGCCTGGTGATGAGGAATGGCCAGGCTTCTTCTCCGAGCGCCTTCCTGTCCCTCGAGCAAGGAGCCAGAGGATGCAGGAGGGGAATTGCTGGCTAGGTGAGGCGTGTAGGGGAAGGGCTTTGCGGCTGTGGAACATGGGTCCCCCTTCTACAGGGCGAGGGGGCTGCATGGCCTCCACAAGGGGGGGGCACTCTCCTTGGGACGGGCTGGCTGGAGGGGCTGGGGGTGGTAAGAAGAGGGAAGAGCTGAGCGCTGCCCACAGAATCGAGCTGTTGAGAACACAACCCGTTAAGGAGCCGGAGGAATTCTCTACGTGCCGAGGCACCAATGCACGGAGGCAGGGTAACACCCCGGAGGGGTCGGGGTTGCTCATTTCTGAGCGTGTTCGTTGTTTTGACAGAGGCGGTGAGAGGCATGGCACAGCTGGAGTGTCCCCTACCCAGGAAGGATCAGGTGGGCCAAAGGTGGGGGGAGGGGGCATTGCCCAGTTCCAAGTCACGGATAACTCAGAAGAAAATGATCTTGGATGTTTCTGGCTCAATGTCCTAGCAGCTAGAGCACCCGGCGGGGTGTGAGTTGCTGTCTGTTACAGACCCCCACCCTCCAGGATGACCGGCTCCTTACGCACCTACCTACAACATGCAGGGAAACAAGCTGTGACCAGTGGGGACTTCACACTGAGTGACATGCTGGAGGTCTTGTCCTGCCAGCGCGAACATGTCCTTGGAATGGCTGAGCATTACCAATGGCAATTCCCCACCTCCAAAAGGGTTGCAGCTGATGGGGGGATTGTACATGAGACCTGGTCCTAACAGAGGGGAACCGATCACAGAGCGAAAAATTACTGGTAGCTTAAGTACAAGTGATCATGACTTGGTCCCATTTATAATGTGTAACTTGAATACTGCGTGCGGATGTGGTCGCCCCATCCCAAAAAAGAGATATTGGAATTGGAGAAGGTACAGAAAAGGGCAACAAAAATGATTAAGGGTCTGGAATGGCTGCCGTATGAGGAGAGATTAATAAGACTGGGACTGTTTAGCATGGCAAAGAGACGAACAGAAAGTTGGGAATAATTAAGAAAGGGATAGATAATAAGTCAGAAAATATCATGTTGCCTCTATATAAATCCATGCTATGCCCACACCTTGAATACTGCATGCAGATGTGGTCACCCCATCTCAAAAAAGATATATTGAATTTGGAAAAGGTACAGAAAAGGGTAACAAAAATTATTAGGTGTATGGAACGACTTCCATATAGGAGAGATTAATAAGTCTGGGAGTGTTCAGGTTGGAAAAGGGACAACTAAGTGGGGATATGATTGAGGTCTATAAAATCATGACTGTGGTGAAGAAAGTGAATCAGGACGTGTGATTTACTCCTTCACATAACACAAGAACCAGGGGCCACCCAATGCCGTTAGTAACAGTGAGGATGTAATACTCAGACTTCTCTAAAAAGAAAAGGAGGACTTGTGGCACCTTAGAGACTAACCAATTTATTTGAGCATAGAATCATAGAATCATAGAATATCAGGGTTGGAAGGGACCCCAGAAGGTCATCTAGTCCAACCCCCTGCTCAAAGCAGGACCAATTCCCAGTTAAATCATCCCAGCCAGGGCTTTGTCAAGCCTGACCTTAAAAACCTCTAAGGAAGGAGATTCTACCACCTCCCTAGGTAACGCATTCCAGTGTTTCACCACCCTCTTAGTGAAAAAGTTTTTCCTAATATCCAATCTAAACCTCCCCCACTGCAACTTGCTACAGCTCACTTCCTCGGATGCACAGTAAATGGATTAAAAACTGGCGAACTGGTCGGGCCCTGTAATTGTAGACAAAGACTCGTCAACATGTGGGTGTATTTCCAGAGTGGTCCCGCAAGGCTCAGTTCTTGGCCTTGCACTATTACACATTTTTATCAATCACCTGGAAGAAAACATGAAATCATTCGGGATAAAGTTTGCCGATGACACAAAGATGGGGGGGCAGGGGGAGAGTGAGAAATAATGAAGAGGCCAGGTCAGTGACACAGAGCGATCTGGATGGCTTGGTAAATTGGATGCCTCAGAGATGTCATTTGAAGAGGTTTTGGAACAAATGGGTAAACTAAACAGTAATAAGTCCCCAGGACCAGGTGGGATTCACCCAAGAGTTCTGAAGGAAAGCAAGTATGAAACTGCAGAACTGCTAACTATGGTATGTAACCTATCCCTTAAATCTGCCTCGGGTCCAGATGACTGTGGATAGCTAATGTGGCACTGATTTTTAAAGAAGGCTTCAGAGATGACCCTGGCAATTACAGGCTGCTAAACCTAACTTCAGTACTGGACCAATTGGTTGAAACTAGAGTAAAGAACAGGATGATCAGACACAAAGGCGAACATGATTTGTTGGGGAAGAATCAACCCAGCTTTTGTAAAGGGAAATCCTGCCTCACCAATCTAGAATTCAGTGTGGGAGGGGGTCAACAAGCCTGTGGACAAGGGGGAGTCAGTGGATATAGTGTAATTTGGACTTTCAGAAAACCTTTGACAGGATCTTTCACCAAAGGCTCATAAGCTGTCATGGGATAAGAGGGAAGGTCCCCTCATGGATCAGTAACTGGTTAAAAGACAAGAAACAAAAGGTAGGAAAAACCTGTGAGTTTTCATAGGGGAAAGAGGTAAATTGCAGGGTCCCCCAGGTATGTGTACTGGGACCAGTGCTGTTCAACAGACATAAGTGATCTGGAAAAAGGGATAAATAGTGAGGTGGGAAATTTTGCAGTTGATTCAAAATTACTCCAGATAGTTAAGTCCCAGGCAGCCTGCAAAGAGCTACAAAGCGATCTCACAAAACTGGGTGACTGGGCAACAAAATGGCAGGTGAAATTCAGTGTTGATCAATGCAAAGTAATGCTCATTGGAAACATAATCCCAACTATCCATACAAAATAATGGGGTCTAGATTAGGTGTTACCACTCAAGAAAGAGATCTTGGAGTCACTGTGGAGAGTTCTCGGAAAACATCCACTCAATGTGCAGCGGCAGCCAAAAAAGCGAACAGAACGTTGGGAACCATTAGGAAAGGGATAAATAATAAGACAGAAAATATCATGTTGCCTCTATATAAATCCATGGTACGTCCACAGCTTGAATGCTGCATGCAGTTCTGGTTACCCCATCTCAAAAAAGATAGACTGGAATTGGAAAAAGTTCAGAGAAGGGCAACAAAAATGATTGTGGGGATGGAACAGCTGCCATACGAGGAGAGATTAAACAAATTGGGACTTTTCAGCTTGGGAAAGAGTTACCTGAGGGGGAATGCGATAGAGGCGTGGAGAATCATGTGGAGAAGTGAATTGGGAAGTGTTATTTACCCCTTCACTTAACACAAGAACCATGGGTCACCCAATGAAATTAACAGGCAGCAGGTTGAAAACAAACACAAGGAAGTATTTCATCACAGAACGCACAGTCTGTCTGGGGAACTCTTTGCCAGGGGACGTTGTGAGGGCCAAAAGTATAACAAGGTTCAACAAAAATTAGATAAATTCCTGAAGGATAGAGCCATTAATAGCTATTAGCCAAGACGGGCAGGGATGCAACCTCATCCTCTGGGTGTCCCTAAGCCTCTGTTTGCCAGAAGCTGGGAATGGATCACTTGGTGATTCCCTGTTCTGTTCATTCCCTCTGGGGCACCTGGCACTGGCGGCTGTCGGAAGGCAGGACACTGGGCTGGATGGACCTTTGGTCTGACCCAGTGTGGCCATTTTTAAGTTAAGCAAACAGATGTAAATGTGTTCATCTAGGAACAAAGGATGTGGCCATATGTACAGGCTGGGGGACTCGATCCTGGGCAGCAGGGACTCTGGAAAAGCTTTGGTGTGCATGGCAGATAAACGTGAGCTCCCAGAGCAATGCTGTGGCCAAACCAGCTAACACAATCCTGGGACGGATAAATGGGAGTCTTGAGTCAGAGCCGAGAGGTTGTGCCTGCCCTGGGATCCTGCGTCCATGTCTGATGCCACAATTCTGGGAGGAGGCTGGTCACTTGGTGAGGGGTCAGAGAAGAGCCATGGACTATATGTGTCTACATGGGGAACAAATATTTGCTGTTGGGCTCTTCAATCTAGCAGAGGAAGATCTGACATGAGCCGAGGGCTGGAAGGTGAAGCCAGACAATTTCAGACGGTAAATACGGTGTAAATGTAACTGTGAGAGTAATTAGTCATCGGAACAGGGGCCAGCGGGGTTCTCCAGCACTGGCCGTTTTTCCGTCAAGACTGGATGTTTTCCTAACACATCTGTTCTGGGAATTATTTTGGGGAAGTTCCATGGCCTGTGTTGTGCTGGGTGGGGAGGGGAGGGGTCTGTGTGATGGGGCAGGGAGGGGTCCGTGTGATGGGGAGGGATCTGTGTGATGGGGTGGGGAGGGGTGTGGGACCCACACGATGGGGTGGGGAGGGGTGTAGGATCGGGATAGGGGGGCCATGCCCTGGGGCGGTGGGTGTTGTGCCCAGGTTGTGCTCTGTGCTCTGGGACAAGCTCTGGGTTTGGAGGAGCCACCCATGCAGGACCCAGGACTCTCAGGACTCTGGAAAGGGTTTGGTGCCCCTGGGTGCATCGGGACCCCAGTGCCTCAGCTCTCCTGTGGGGTCTTCACCCAGGGTGTGCAGCGGCCAAGCCGGATGTGGCTGGAGGCTCTGAGGATCAGGACCATGGAAGCTCCCACTGCTGTTGCCAGGAACCACGGTGCTGCCTACACGGCCAAGTCTGCATGGCCCGGCTCAGGCCTCAGCTGCTTTGCCGCGACGTGCCTGCAGCTGGCTCTGGGGAGGGGGATCTCCCAGGGCCCTGCAGCTGCAGGGCTGAGCGGAGGCTGCGGCATAACGGTCATTCCACCCTCCCATGTGGGCTCAGCTGCTCAGCCCATTCCTAGTCAGGAGCCCTGGAGGCCGTGGGTGAGCTGCGGGGGTCCTGTGACCCACAGAATGGCCTGGCCCAGTCCCACAGAGCCCCCTGCCCCCAGCTCATGCCATCAGCCCTGGTGAGTGAGAGGGGGATGATGATTTACCCGCGTGAGAATCTGTCACACATACAAAACAAGGGGAACAAAGTTCTCAAACAGAACAGCTCAGCTAGGAAAGGGTTAATCATGGTCCCATGCCAGCCACAGCCTCGCCCCAGCAGGCCACGTGTGTGGGGCACAGGGCGTGGGGCAGAGGGGTCCACAAACAGCCTGCCCACTTCCCTGCTGCAAGACCCTCAAGCATGCCCCATAGGAGCCGCCCGCTCCCGCAGCACCAGCCTCACGCCCCTTGTGCCCAGACCTCCCGCCCCCTGCTCCCCTCTCCCCACAGCCTCTCCACGAAGTCACCCGCCTGCAGGAGCTGGTACCGCCCACCCGTCACCTCTGCCTGCCCCATTCTGCCCTCAGCTCAAGGAGCAGCTCCACTGCCAGCCCCCCAGCAGGCGTCGAGCAGCCGGGCTCCATGGCAGACAGGCTGCGATGCTGGGTGAGTGAATGCTGCCAGCGTTCGACAACTGCAGCAAATCGGGTACAGAGCGCATCACGGCCGGCGGCCCTGGAGAAGTTACGACTGGCTGAGTGCGAGTATCCTGCATGCAGCAGCTTGTAACCGAAGTGATGAGTATTGGCAATGCCCTGGCATCACACACGGGTTGGCTTCCGGGGTGAGACCCGATAGATTACAGCAAGGCCAGACAGCTGCCAGCCCATTAAGGACACTTCACGCTCACCATGGGCCAGAAAAGAACATTGTCCTGCCCAGTGAGCCTTCCTGTGGGCACCTCAGTGGGTAGCTGGGCAAGGGCTGCCCTGGGAGTCAGCAAAGCATGTAAGGACATGGAATTATGATGTGATTGGAATAACAGAGACTTGATGGGATAACTCACATGACAGGAGTACTGTCATGGATGGATATAAACTGTTCAGGAAGGACAGAAAAGGTGGGGGAGTTGCACTGTATGTAAGGGAGCAGTATGACTGCTCAGAGCTCCGGTATGAAACTGCAGAAAAACCTGAGTGTCCCTGGATTAAGTTTAGAAGTGTGAGCAACAAGGGTGATGTCGTGGTGGGAGTCTCCTATAGACCACCGGACCAGGGGGATGAGGTGGACGAGGCTTTCTCCCGGCAACTCACGGAAGTTACTAGATCACACGCCCTGGTTCTCATGGGCGACTTTAATCCATCCTGATATCTGCTGGGAGAGCACTACAGCGGTGCACAGACAATCCAGGAAGTTTTTGGAAAGCATAGGGGACAATTTCCTGGTGCAAGTGCTGAAGGAACCAACTAGGGGCAGAGCTCTTCTTGACCTGCTGCTCACAAACCAGGAAGAATTAGTAGGGGAAGCAAAAGTGGATGGGAACCTGGGAGGCAGTGACCATGAGATGGTCGAGTTCAGGATCCTGAAGAAAGGGGAACAGCAGAATACGGACCCTGGACTTCAGAAAAGCAGACTTTGACTCCCTCAGGGAACTGATGGGCAAGATCCCCTGGGAGAATAACATGAGGGGGAAAGGAGTCCAGGAGAGCTGGCTGTATTTTAAAGAATCCTTATTGAGGTTACAGGGACAAACCAACCCGATGTGTAGAAAGAATAGTAAATATGGCAGGCGACCAGCTTGGCTTAACAGTGAAATCCTTGCTGTTCTTAAACACAAAAAAGAAGCTTACAAGAAGTGGAAGATTGGACAAATGACCAGGGAAGAGTATAAAAATATTGCTCGGGCATGCAGGAGTGAAATCAGGAAGGCCAAATCCCACCTGGAGTTGCAGCTAGCAAGAGATGTTAAGAGTAACAAGAAGGGTTTCTTCAGGTATGTTAGCAACAAGAAGAAAGTCAAGGAGCATGTGGGCCCCTTAATGAATGAGGGAGGCAACCTAGTGACAGAGGATGTGGAAAAAGCTAATGTACTCAATGCTTTTTTTGCCTCTGTCTTCACGAACAAGGTCAGCTCCCAGACTGCTGCACTGGGCAGCACAGCATGGGGAAGAGGTGATCAGCTCTCTGTGAAGAAAGAAGTGGTTCGGGACTATTTAGAAAAGCTGGACGAGCACTAGTCCATGGGGCCGGATGTGCTGCATCCAAGAGTGCTAAAGGAGTTGGCAGATGTGATTGCAGAGCCATTGGCCATTATCTTTGAAAACTCATGGGAATTGGGGGAAGTCCTGGACGAATGGAAAAAGGTTAATGTACTGGCCATCTTTAAAAAAAGGGAAGAAGGAGAATCCGGGGAACTACAGGTCCGTCAGCCTCTCCTCAGTCCCTGGAAAAATCATGGAGCAGGTCCTCAAGGAATCAATTCTGAAGCACTTAGAGGAGAGGAAAGTGATCAGGAACAGTCAGCATTGATTCACGAAGGGCAAGTCAAGCCTGACTAATCTAATTGCCTTCTATGATGAGATAAATGGCTCTGTGGATGAGGGGAAAGCAGTGGACATGTTGTTCCTTGACTTTAGCAAAGCTTCTGACATGGTCTCCCACAGTATTCTTGTCAGCAAGTTAAAGAAGTATGGGCTGGATGAATGGACTATAAGGTGGATAGAAAGCTGGCTAGATTGTTGGGTTCAACGGGTAGTGATCAATGGCTCCATGTCTAGTTGGCAGCCGGTATCAAGTGGAGTGCCCCAAGGGTTGGTCCTCTGGCTGGTTTTGTTCAATATCTTCATAAATGATCAGGGAGAATGGTGTGGATTGCACCCTCAGCAAGTTTGCAGATGACACTAAACTGGGACGCGTGGTAGATACGCTGGAGGGTAGGGATAGGATACAGAGAGACCTAGACAAATTGGAGGATTGGGCCAAAAGAAATCTGATGAGGTTCAAAAAGGACAAGTGCAGAGTCCTGCACTTAGGACGGAAGAATCCCATGCATGGCTACAGACTAGGGACCGAATGGCTCGGCAGCAGTTCTGCAGAAAAGGACCTAGGGTTTACAGTGGACGAGAAGCTGGATATGAGTCAACAGTGTGCCCTTGTTGCCAAGAAGGCCAATGGCATTTTGTATAAGTAGGGGCATTGCCAGCAGATCGAGGGACGTGATCGTTCCCCCCATTCGACATTGGTGAGGCCTCGTCTGGAGTACTGTGTCCAGTTTTGGGCCCCACAGTACAAGAAGGATGTGGAAAAATTGGAGAGTCCAGCGGAGGGCAACAAAAATGATTAGGGGACTGGAGCACATGACTTATGAGGAGAGGCTGAGGGAACTGGGATTGTTTAGTCTGAGGAAGAGAAGAATGAGGGGGGATTTGATAGCTGCTTTCAACTACCTGAAAGGGGGTTCCAAAGAGGATGGATCTTGACTGTTCTCAGTGGTAGCAGATGACAGAACGAGGAGTAATGGTCTCAGGTTGCAGTGGGGGAGGTTTAGGTTGGATATTAGGAAAAACTATTTCACTAGGAGGGTGGTGAAACAGTGGAATGGGTTACCTAGGGAGGTGGTAGAATCTCCTTCCTTAGAAGTTTTTAAGGTCAGGCTGGGATGATTTAGTTGGGGATTGGTCCTGCTTTGAGCAGGGGGTTGGACTAGATGACCTCCTGAAGTCCCTTCCAACCCTGATATTCTATGATTCTATGATGTGCCCATGTGGCCCTGGACTCCAGCTTGGGCCAGTAACCTTTCATGCCCCTGGGCTGTGGGCTTGTTTGAGACAGTGAATTTCCAGGCACATGGCAGAGGGTATGAAAGACCCCTAAGAGATCTCCGTTTGGCCCCATTTACTGCCCTGATTCTCTGGACTGTGGATTTACAGCTAAATGGAGCATTTTGAACTACAGACTGAGGACCTTCTCATCTTTTGGGAGATATCAGTGAGACATTACCAGCCAGCAGGCTATTCCGTCACTGCTGCAAGGACTTTGCAATGATGGGCTTTATAGCATGTTAACTATTAGTAGCGCTCTTCTTGCATTTTATATTAACCCTGTAGCATTTAGTGACTACAGGCGTGGCAGCAGTGTGGTTACTGGGGCAGATCTGAGCTATCTATTGACCTGGCTCAGTGGCTGCTCTCTTGGGATTAGAGGCCCCTATATGTGATGAAACTGGTTTCAGTAACAGTTCATCATAGAGTCCAGTGTCTGGTGGTGAGCACCTGCATGTCTGACTTCCCATTATCCCATGCGGTGAGACAGCATGGGTCTGAATGAATGCTCCCCTGACAGCTAGCTGGCCACTCATTCACCAGCCACCTGCCGCGACCTCTGCACATCCATCTCTTAGTGATTTTTGGCTCTTTGCAGGAGGGGCAGAGACATGGCCCCATCTCAAGTGATTTCAGCTCTCAGTGATAGAGCATTTAAAATAACAAAAGAGGCTCCCAATGAAACTTATTTAGCTCTGTCTTTGAACAGTGGAGGGGGGACAGATCAAACCAGCCTGGGCACCCCAGGCAGAGGCCAGCCACTAAACTCCCAGCTGGGACATCTGTTCCCAGCCTCTTATTTTCACAGTACGCTGGCATTCGAGCCCCTGGCTTAACGAGGTCCTTTCAGCTGAAGGTGACCCCCTTCAGTTGGGACAGATTAAGCACAGTTCTGCTTCTCTACAATAATTACAACGTTTTGGTAACAGCATTTCATTCCCCTGCATTCAGTAATAAAATGATTTGTACCCAACACAGGCCAAAACTGATCACTTTGACAGCACTGTCTCTGCTGAATATATAAGTAGAGCAGGAGCAAACTGTATTTACATAAACACACCCAAAGTCTCTCCCCCTCCCAGCTAGCTATCAGGGTAGTGTTCATTCAGGCCTTGTCTACACTGGCAAGTTTCTGAGCAGTAAAGCAGTTTTCTGTGGTGTAACTGCGCAGTTGTAGCGCTGTAAAAAAACCACCCAACGAGAGGCGGACAGCTTTCTGCACTGGGAGTTCAGTGCCGCACTGCTAGTGTAGACACCCTGGTCGATTACAGTGCTGTGATTGGCCTCCGGGTAGGTGTCCCACAGTGCCTGTTCTTGCCTCTCTGGTCATTGGTTGAACTCTACTGCCCTGCCCTCACATGACCAATCATCATCCCCACCCTGTAAATTCCTTGAGAATTTTGGAAGTCCCCTTCCTGTTTGCTTGGTGACACATGCAGTGATCTCAGTGCATCTTTCCAGGTGGCCACGCCTGCTCCACGCATCAGGCGATCCCCCGCTTGGAGCAATGCCGAGCGCTGGACCTCATCAGCATTTGGGGAGAGGAGGCTGTCCAGTCCCCGCTGCGCTCCAGCCGTCAGAATTAGGATACCTACAGACAGATTTCACAATGCATGACAGAAAGGGGCTATGACCGGGACATGCTGCAGTGCAGGGTCAAAGTGAAGGAGCTGCAGAATGCCTACCACAATGCGTAGGAGGCAAACCGCCGCTCCGGTGCTGCGCCCATGAGCTGCCAGTTCTACAAAGAGCTGGACGGGATACTCGGTGGTGACCCCACCTCCACTGCGAAAGCGCCTGTGGATAATTTGGTGGTTCACATGCCAGCTGAGAGTGGACCGAGCCAGGAGGAGGAAATCTTGGACGAGGATGTGGAGGGGGAGGGGGACCAGAGGCAGAGGACGACTCGGAGGTCAGAGATGCATGCAGCCAGGACCTCTTCTCTTCCCTGGAGGAGGCTAGCTAGTCACAGCCATCGGGGCTTGGCAAAGCGCAAACAGGAGAGGAGGCCCCCGGTAAGTGGATCTGATTTTGGAAATCACCGAAGCAAGTTGTTGGGGACAGGTGGGTTGCAGAAAGCAGGCTTGTGTCTGTCTGATGCGCATACCACCACATGCCTAGTCTGAGTGGTGGAACAGGCTGTTGATTGAATCCCTCACTTCATGGGAATCTCCCTCAGAGATCTCCAGGAAACTCTCATGGAAATACTGGGCAATCTGCTGCCGCAGGTTCTTTGGCAGAGCTGCTTTGTTTCGTGCCCCATTAAGGGTAACTTTCCTGCACCACTCTGCCATCAATGTTGGGGGGGACCATTGATGCACACTGGTGAGCCGCATAAGAGCCAAGGAGGAAGCCGCAGTCTTGGAGAAGACCCTCCATTGATTCCCTGCACACCCTCAGCAGCAAGATATCTTCCATAATGAACACAGCTTGTGGAAAATATGGGGACAGGAATGATTATAAGCCCCCCCCCACAATATTGGCTCTCCCCAAGAGCCATGTGCCCAGTATACAGTATGGTCCTGGAACATTGATTTCCTCTGCCCCTGTGGTTACTCACCATTTTGGGGGTCTTATGGCCCATGTGTGGCTCATGTGTGCCTGGAGTCAGCCAGTTAGTGACAGCTATGTGACTAGTGGCTGTGTTTTAAATCACTGAATCAGTGGTCTCTGTGTTGCAAACAATACTGCTTCTGTAAAATGTTGCATTTTGGCTTCACAGAGATGACCTGAGGTGCCCAGCCTCCCTCTTTGTTATCGCCCAGCTGAGCGGCTGCACAGAATTAGAAAGTGGCCACGGAGGACCTTCTGTGTGATGTCGTGATGCACTCCACGGCCGGAAAACAGGAATTGAAGGAGTGGTGGGACAGTGAGAAGAGGGACTCAAAGGAGAACATGGCGTGCCAGAACAAAGTCAAGGAGCGGCTCTTAAACATTATGGAGCGCCAAGCAGACCCACTCCAGGTGACACTAGCTCTGCAAACCAAGCAGTTCCGTGCCTGCCCTCCCCTACAGCCACTGTCACAAAACTTTTTTCTATGCACCCCCTATGCACACCGCCAACACTCTCTTACCAACCTACTGGCTCCAGTCCGTACCCGCTGCAGTCCACTCCTGCCCCATCACAGTCCAGCCCTGCAGACTCCCACTGCCCACTGCACTCAACATCCTTCCCTCTCCAGTTTAGTCCTGATGAAGTACAGACCCACTGCACTGTACTCCAAAGGAGAATGTTGGCTATGATACCTGGTCATACACAAATCTTTAACTGTCCCAGGACCCCCACCTCCTCCTGGGACTCTCCCTTTCTCCATCCCCCTCCCTGCTCATGTGTTTTTTTGTTTGTCTCTCTCCTCCGGTTGTTGTTTTTTAATAAAAGAATTGTGTTGGTTTGAAAGCAAACTGAGCCCTGCAAAGCAACAGGCAATTTTCTTAAACTTTTCTAGTGCATCATCTGCACCAATCACTATCACCTCCTAGCATTACAAGCACTGCACTCCTGAGCATAGCAACAAATATCAGTGGCTATCAGCTTCAAATTGCTGCCTCAAGGCATCCCTGTTCCTTATGGCCCCTGCTGCACCCCTCTAATAGCCCTGGTCTCTGGCTGTTCAAACTCAGCCTCCAGGTGCTGAGACTCTGCAGTCCAGCCCTGAGTGAAAATTTCACCCTTCCCTTCACAAATATTATGGAGCATACAGCACACAGCTATAAGCATAGGAATATTGTCATCAGCCAGCTCCAGCTTCCCATAGAGACAGCACCAGCGGGCCTTTAAATAGCCAAAAGCACACTCAACAGTCATTCTGCACTTGCTCAGCCTGTTGTTGAACCGCTCCTTGCTGCTATTAAGGTGCCCTGTGTATAGCTTCATAAGCGATGGCATTAAGGGGTAGGCGGGGTCTCCCAGGATCACAGTGGGCATTTCAACTTCCCCTATGGTGATCTTCTGGTGCGGGAAGAAAGTCCCTGCTTGCAGCTTCCTGAACAGGCCAGTGTTCCGAAAGATGCGTCATGCACCTTTCCGGACCAGCCT
Source organism: Lepidochelys olivacea (assembly GCF_965140295.1). Taxonomy (NCBI): domain Eukaryota; kingdom Metazoa; phylum Chordata; order Testudines; family Cheloniidae; genus Lepidochelys; species Lepidochelys olivacea. Next base: position 1,089,162 of record NC_140413.1, read on the forward strand.
GCATTAATGTCCGTGAAATGCCCATGGTGAGCCACAAGCTCCTGGAGAAGCATTGAGAAATACCTCTTCTGATTAATATACTCAGAGGCTAGGTGGTCTGGTGTCAGAATTGGAATATGCATCCCATCTATCACCCCTCCGCAATTAGGGAAGCCCATTTGTCCAAAGCCATCGACAATGTCAAGCACGTTGCCCAGAGTCACAGTCTTTCGGAGCAGGATGCGATTAATGGCCCTGCACACTTCCATCAAATCTCCTTCATTAGAGGTTTTTAAGGTCAGGCTTGACAAAGCCCTGGCTGGGATGATTTAACTGGGAATTGGTCCTGCTTTGAGCAGGGGGTTGGACTAGATGACCTTCTGGGGTCCCTTCCAACCCTGATATTCTATGATTCTATGATTCTATGACTGATGATGACTGCGGATGATACTAAACTGGGAGGAGTGGTAGATACGCTGGAGGGGAGGGATAGGATACAGAAGGACCTAGACAAATTGGAGGATTGGGCCAAAAGAAATCTGATGAGGTTCAATAAGGATAAGTGCAGGGTCCTGCACTTAGGATGGAAGAATCCAATGCACCGCTACAGACTAGGGACCGAATGGCTAGGCAGCAGTTCTGCGGAAAAGGACCTAGGGGTGACAGTGGACGAGAAGCTGGATATGAGTCAGCAGTGTGCCCTTGTTGCCAAGAAGGCCAATGGCATTTTGGGATGTATAAGTAGGGGCATAGCGAGCAGATCGAGGGACGTGATCGTTCCCCTCTATTCAACATTGGTGAGGCCTCATCTGGAGTGCTGTGTCCAGTTTTGGGCCCCACACTACAAGAAGGATGTGGATAAATTGGAGAGAGTCCAGCGAAGGGCAACAAAAATTATTAGGGGTCTAGAACACATGACTTATGAGGAGAGGCTGAGGGAGCTGAGATTGTTTAGCCTGCAGAAGAGAAGAATGAGGGGGGATTTGATAGCTGCTTTCAACTACCTGAAAGGGGGTTCCAAAGAGGATGGCTCTAGACTGTTCTCAATGGTAGCAGATGACAGAATGAGGAGTAATGGTCTCAAGTTGCAGTGGGGGAGGTTTAGATTGGATATTAGGAAAAACTTTTTCACTAAGAGGGTGGTGAAACACTGGAATGCGTTACCTAGGGAGGTGGTAGAATCTCCTTCCTTAGAGGTTTTTAAGGTCAGGCTTGACAAAGCCCTGGCTGGGATGATTTAACTGGGAATTGGTCCTGCTTCGAGCAGGGGGTTGGACTAGATGACCTTCAGGGGTCCCTTCCAACCCTGATATTCTATGATTCTATGATTCTATGACTCTAAAGGTTGACTTTCCCACTCCGAATTGGTTAGCAACTGATCGGTAGCAGTCTGGCGTAGCCAGTTTCCACAGTGCAATCACCACTGGGGCAAGCTCATTACACAGTCCCATGGATGTGGCTTTCCTCATGCAAAAGTTCTGCAGCCACTGCTGTTCTTAATGTTTCCTCTGAATATTGTGGGGGTGCCTCAGTTTCCCCTATGAAGTTCTTAAGTATTTAGGGGGTAGGATAAGGGTGTATGATCATTGCAGAACCCTAGAGGGCAGGTGTGTGCAGGGATCTGGACACAGAGAATGGCCGACACCCTGTTTCCTGGCAGCTGATGGCCTGGTCCTTCCCCCCTGCAAAGCGAGAGCTAAAGGGTTGGAAAACAAAGGAATCTGGTGACCTCCTGGCTCGGGAAAGGGACAAAGCCCAGAGGAGGAGGGGCTGGAGGGAGTTTCAGTTTGGGGCTGGCTGGGACATGGAGTGAAGTGCAGACGGGGTTGTCTGGCTCACTGCCCCCCAAAATGGACCCAGCTGAGGGGTCCTGTTCTCTGCACCTACAAGCTCTGTGTTAGACCATGTTCCTGTCATCTAATAAACCTTCTGTTTTACTAGCTGGCTGAGAGTCACGTCTGACTGCGGAGTTGGGGGGCAGGACCCTCTGGCTTCCCCAGGAGCCCCGCCTGAGCGGACTCACTGGGGGAAGCGCACGGAGGGGCAGAGGATGCTGAATGCTCTGAGGTCAGACCCAGGAAGGTGGAAGCTGTGTGAGCTGTGTGTCCTGCAGACAGTCTACTCACAGAAAGGAGACTTCCCCAGAGTCCTGACTGGCTTCATGGGGAGCAGTTCCAGAGCATCGCCCGGGGACTCCGTGACAGTAATGTGCACCACTTATTGCTTTGAGACATTGATGGTGATTTTAAATGAGTTTTAAGTGTGTTGGCTAGAGAACAGACAAAGTGTTTCCAGGTTATTTTCTGTTTGCTTATTTTGGGCAAGGGAAGTAGGAGCAGAAAAATGAGTGAAAGTGAAGCTACCAAAGAGCTGGAGCTCTACAGATTTCAGGAAAGAAAATGAAAAGATGCACCAGAGACAGGTGGAATTTAGACAATTGCAGATAAAAGAACAGGAAGCAGAAGAAGCCAGACAAAAAGCAGCCTGCAAGAGGGCCATGGAAGCCCAGAAGCAAGCCATGGAGCTACAAGCCAAAGAAGAAGCAGCCAGGCAAAAAGCTGCCCTGGAACTGCAAGCCAAAGAAATGAAGGAGAGAGAAAAAGTGAGACAGCATTGTGACATTCCTCTCTGGTGTTATCTGGACCAGTGATCTGCTAGGTCACTCCAATCCTTGACTCTGGGAGCCAGCCTGACCCTGCTCTGCTGTGAGACCCCCACTCCTGGGCTGTTCACGCACAGCCTCTGGCATGTAAGCTGCTCCTAGCTACTTGCAAGCAAATGACACTAGCCAATATCTCCGGTCCCAGACACAACCCTAGGAACCTCCATCTTGCAGTGTCCAGTTATGCCTCCTAGATGCAGCAAGCTTATATGACTTGGTCAATTTAACAAAGAAATTGATATGTACCAGGCTTGTTATCCCAAGGGGAGCCTCTGACACACTTCAAACCAAACACACTGCTTCAGGTAGAATAAAAAAAATAATTTATTAACTATAAAGATAGATTTTAAGTGATTATATGTCAAACCTAACAAGTCAGATCTGGTCAAATGAAATAAAAGTAAAACGCATTCTAAGCTGATCTTAACACTTTCAGTGCCCTTACAAACTTAGATGCTTCTCACCACAGGCTGGCTGGTTGCCCTTCAGCCAGGCTCTCCCCTTTGATCAGCGCTTCAGTCACTTGGTGGTGGTGTCTGTAGATGTAGGTGGAAGCAAGAGAGAGCATGGCAAACGTCTCTCCCTTTTATCATGTTCTTTCTTCCCTCTTGGCTTTGCCCCCCCCCCCTCAAAGTCAGGTGAGCATTACCTCATCACAGTCCCAAACTGACCAAGGGAAGGGGGGTGACTCCCTCGAGAGGCCAACAGATCCTTTATTGCTGCCTAGGCCAGTGTCCTTTGTTCCTGTGAGGTTAGGCTGAGTTTGTCCCATCCATGCCCTGATGAGGTGTGAACTGCCTCTCTGTTCTTGGAGAGTATTTGCCTGGGCTTGCTTTAAGCCATGAGGATACATTTTCAGCCTCATAACTACATACATGAAATTATAACCTATAACATCACTATAACAACAATGCTCAGTGCATCGTGAGCCTTCCGAAGACACCAGACATGACAAACCTTGCATTGGATACCACACAATCATTTTACAAGGATGAACATGTGGTTGCTGGGTGTTCCCCCAAGGTACAGAGCATCACAAGCATGAACTGGCCTTGTGTGACAGAGTATGGAGTATTAACCTGGTAATGTTGCATGGGAGTTTTACTAGTTTACTGTCTGTATTAACGCTAGATGGTGATGGGAAATAAGGGTCTGACTTCACTGAGGGGGTGACACTTGATGGCCAGCATCTAAAGGATGGTGGTTGCCCTGCGTAACCTGAGCCCAAGAGGGGGTTGGGGCCACGTGACACCTGGAGGAGGAGCTGGGGTGTGTGGCTGGGTGAGATGGCTGGAGGGAGTTTCAGTTTGGAGCTGGCTGGGGAGACGGGGGGAGGCCCAGAATCTGGGTCTGGGCTCCCCACCCCCCAGGATGGACCTGACCGAGGGGTCCTGTTTCCTGTACCTACAAGCTCTGTTTTAGACTGTGTTCCTGTCATCTAATAAACCTTCTGTTTTACTGGCTGGCTGAGAGTCACAGTGAATCTCAGGAAGTGTGGGGTGCAGGGCTCTGACTCCCCCCACACTCTGTGACTCCTTGATAGAGAAGCGGAACCAGAACCCAACACCAGGGGGCCCCAGCTCTCCAAAAATCCACAAGTGCGAGTGGGTGTGTCCTGCTTACAGCGAGTCTGGGGACATTGCTGAATATTTCATCACCTCTGAGAGGCTGTGTGCTCCATGAGATTATCATAGAATCAAAGAACTGGAAGGGACCTTGAGAGGTCATCTAGTCCCATCCCCTGCACTCATGGCAGGACTAAGTATTATCTGTTCTAGACCATCCCTGACAGGTGTTTGTCCAACTTGCTCTTAAAAATCCCCAATGGTGGAGATTCCACAACCTCCCTAGGCAATTTATTCCAGTGCTGAACCACCCTGACAGTTAGAAAGGTTTTCCTAATCTCCAACCTAAACTGCCCTCACTGCAATTTAAGCCCATTGCTTCTTGTCCTGTCCTCAGAGGTTAACGAGAACAATTTTTCTCCCTCCTCCTTGTAACAACCTTTTATGTACTTGAAAACTGTTATCATGTCCCCTCTCAGACTTCTTTTCTCCAGACTAAACAAACCCAGTTTTTTCAATCTTCCCTCATAGTCACGTTTTCTAGACCTTTAATCATTTTTGTTGCTCTTCTCTGGACTTTCTCCAGTTTGTCCACATCTTTCCTGAAATGTGGTGCCCAGAACTGGACGCAATACTCCAGTTGAGGCTTAATCAGCGCAGAGTAGAACGGAAGAATTACTTCTTGTGTCTTGCTTACAATACTCCTGCTAATACATCCCAGAATGATGTTTGCTTTTCTTGCAACAGTGTTACACTGTTGATTCATATTTAGCTTGTGATCCACTATGACCCCCAGATCCCTTCCCGCAGTACTCCTTCCTAGGCAGTCATTTCCCATTTTGTATGTATGCAACTGATTGTTCCTTCCTAAGTGGAGTACTTTGCATTTGTCCTTATTGAATTTCATCCCTTTAATTTCAGACCAATTCTCCAGTGTGTCAAGATCCTTTTGAATTTTAATCCTATCCTCCAAAGCACTTGCAACCTCTCCCAGTTTGGTATCATCTGCAGACTTTATAAGTGTACTCTCTGTGCCATTATCCAAATCATTTATGAAGATACTGAATAGACCCAGACCCAGGACAGATCCCTGTGGGACTCCACTTGATATGCTTTTCTAGCCTGACTGTGAACCACTAATAACTACTCCCTGGGAATGGTTTTCCAACCAGTTTTGCACCCACCTCATAGCTCTATCTAGGTTGTATTTCCCTGGTTTGTTTATGAAAAGGTCATGCAAGACAGTATCAAAAGCCTTACTAAAGTCAAGATATACCACATCTACCACTTCCTTCCATCTACAAGGCTTGTTACCCTGTCAAAGAAAGCTATCAGGTTGGTTTGACATGATTTGTTCTTGACAAATCCATGCTGACTGTTACTTACCATCTCATTATTTTCTAGGTATTTGCAAATTGATGGCTCAATTATTTGCTCCATTATCTTTCCAGGTACTGAAGTTAAGCTGACTGGTCTGTAATTCCCCGGTGTAACCATGCTGCTTCTGGTGGGACACAACTCAGAGTATTAATTCAGGACAAATTGCTTAGAGCAGGGCAGTTATAGCCCCAGGCTGAGTTTCCTTTACTATTAAGGCACACCCAACCAGCCAGACAGAGAGGACTTTGGTTTTACTCCACTGGGTAACCAGAAGTCATACAAGCAATTCCCTTAGACACCCATCCTCCCAGCCAGACATTCAGCTCCAGGATGCATCTGTCTCTGCTGTGACCCCTATCCTTGACTGAAGATCACAGAGAACACTACCTGCGCTCCCAACTCCCTCACCCTTACTCCCAGAGCCCTGCAGTCCCTTTTGATCCGCTGGGGGTCAGACCTCACAGTATCATTAATGCCCACATGGATGAGTAGCAGGGTTAGTAGTCAGAAGGCTGGATGATCCTCGACAATCCCTCCGTAACATCTCAGATATGGGCCCTGGCAGGCAGCATACCTCCTGGGATGCCATGTCAGGGCAACAGATGAGTGCTTCCATCCCCCTCAGAAGAGAGTCACCAACCACCACTACCCTACGTTTCCTCCTGGGGGTGGCAGCTGTGATCCTCCCAGACTTGGGGGTACATGGCTTCTTCTCCTCCTCCTCCTCCGGGGGTGATTCCTCATCGCTCGTTGCCAGGGCAGCATAACAGTTCTCCCTCACCATGGGGGGTGGGTTGGGAGTAGGGGGGGAGCACGGGGAAGGGGTTGGAATGGGGGCTGGGAAGAGGTGGGGCAGGGGCGGGGCTAATGGAAGGGGTGGAGTGGGGGCAGGGCCAGGGCAGCGGGGGGGTGTCAGTGATGCAGCCCTCAGGCCAATGTACTAGTCCTCATGTGGCCCTCGTGGTCATTTGAGTTTGAGACCCCTGCTCTAGAATGCAGAGGGAGATGTGTCCTACAGAAAGCCCAAAGGAGGGTGGTGGAATCTAGAAACTTCCCTGGGCTCTGTACCCAGAGGCAGACCCATTCGAAGAGGGAGGAGGGTACAGTGCTTACCAGTGAACGGACTGATCCAGCTGTTAGCGGTGAGCTCATGGCTGAGTAGGGGCTAAACCCCACTCTAAAGAGCACAGAGATGTGTGCCTTAGAGGGGGGCCCAGAGAAGGAAGTTAGCAAGGGATGTGAGCAAGTACTGGAATGTCTCCTCACTGATTACATGGGAGGATTTACCCAGGAGAAATTTGCTGGATTGGCACCCATGCTCCCAGGCACCCTACCGGTGGCTCAGGTCTTCAGAGGGAACTGTGTAACTGACCTCCTGGAGGGGAGCCGTCACACAACAGACCTCTCAGGGACAGAGAGAAGAGTCTCAGAGAGTACTCCAATCCAGTTCCCACTTTTGCAAAATGTTGTTCCTGATGCATTTATGAAAACTAACTCTGTCTCTTTAAGGCAGGATGAGGGTCTTTCTAAGAAATGACAGGTTTCAGAGTAGCAGCCGTGTTAGTCTGTATTCGCAAAAAGAAAAGGAGGACTTGTGGCACCTTAGAGACTAACCAATTTATTAGAGCATAAGCTTTCGTGAGGTACAGCTCACTTCCTCAGATGCATATCGTGGAAACTGCAGCAGGCTTTATATATACACAGAGAATATGAAACAATACCTATTCCCACCCCACTGTCCTGCTGGTAATAGCTTATCTAAAGTGATTTCCAGCACAAATCCAGGTTTTCTCACCCTCCACCCCCCCACACAAATTCACTCTCCTGCTGGTGATAGCCCATCCAAAGTGACAACTCTTTACACAATGTGCATGACAATCAAGCTGGGCTATTTCCTGCATAAATCCAGGTTCTCACATCCCCCCACCCCCATACACACACAAACTCACTCTCCTGCTGGTAATAGCTCATCCAAACTGACCACTCTTCAAGTTAAAATCCAAGTTAAACCAGAACATCTGGGGGGGGGGGGTAGGAAAAAACAAGAGGAAACAGGCTACCTTGCATAATGACTTAGCCACTCCAAGTCTCATAAGAAATGGTGTGTCAGTGAAAATGCTAATGACCCACCTGACAAAGGGGAGGAGGCATCCATTTCCCAGGCAGGTAAATTCCTCCCAACAGCTAAGCATAGGTTGCTGAGTAATGGGAGTGAGAAACACAAAGACACACTGGGCGGGGGGATTCTTCTCATGGGTTTAGCCCTGGAGATGAAATGCAAATTCCACAGGGGGAGGGCCAGTAACATGCAAGGTCTCCTTACACCCTTTCCTCACCAACGCCCCAAAGATATGCAAGAATTAAGAACCTGTACTAAAGGGAAGAGAAAACCTGTATCTGAGCACATACAATGGTACAGGAAGAGGTTGGAAAATGCAATGAATGCTGAACAAACTGGACTGTCTAAACAGAAGCCATGGTATGATCATCAGACTTGGAAGTGCTGCCCTGTCATGAATTTACTGGTAATTTTATGCCTCTTCATTCATTACCTATGGGTTGAGACAAAGAATTTGGTAAATCCTTTAAAAATGTGTAACATGCATGATTTTTGGAAGAAACTTTTGCATGGGCTAGGAGTGGTAAGAAGGACATCCTGTAAGAATACTGCTTCTCAGCTAGTACCTGTGAACAGGCTTAGAGCTGGCACAGCAGAGAAAGCCTAACAAATCTAGACTGCTGGGTTGAAGGAAAAATGGAGGCACACCAGCTCATGGCATTGGTGGCTAAATGCCAAACACCTATGTTCTATAAGGTATTAATATCTACATTGTGTTAACAATGCTGTCCATTCAAAGGCTTTCAGGCAACTTGGAAAAAGAAACCCAGAACTTTGTAAAAACATCTGTGGGTAACACTACATTTTTTGGTAAAACTAAGGGCTTGTCTACACTACCCGACCACCAGACCAGAAGTTACTAGATCACAGGCCCTGGTTCTCATGGGAGACCTCAATCACCCTGATATCTGCTGGGAGAGCAATACAGCGGTGCACAGACAATCCAGGAACTTTTTGGAAAGCGTAGGGGACAATTTCCTGGTGCAAGTGCTGGAGGAACCAACTAGGGGCAGAGTTCTTGACCTACTGCTCACAAACCGGGAAGAATTAGTAGGGGAAGCAAAAGTGGATGGGAACCTGGGAGGCAGTGACCATGAGATGGTCGAGTTCAGGATCCTGACACAGGGAAGAAAGAAGAGCAGCAGAATACAGACCCTGGACTTCAGAAAACCAGACTTTGGCTCCCTCAGGGAACTGATGGGCAGGATTCCCCTAGGAGAATAACATGAGGGGGAAAGGAGTCCAGGAGAGCTGGCTGTATTTTAAAGAATCCATATTATCGTTACAGGGACAAACCATCCCGATGTGTAGAAAGAATAGTAAATATGGCAGGCGACCAGCTTGGCTTAACAATGAAATCCTTGCTGATCTTAAACACAAAAAAGAAGCTTACAAGAAGTGGAAGATTGGACAAATGACCAGGGAAGAGTATAAAACTATTGCTCAGGCATGCAGGAGTGAAATCAGGAAGGCCAAATCACACTTGGAGTTGCAGCTAGCAAGAGATGTTAAGAGTAACAAGAAGGGTTTCTTCAGGTATGTTAGCAACAAGAAGAAAGTCAAGGAAAGTGTGGGCCCCTTACTGAATAAGGGAGGCAACCTAGTGACAGAGGATGTGGAAAAAGCTAATGTACTCAATGCTTTTTTTGCCTTTGTCTTCAAGAACAAGGTGTGACATTATTGACTTGAACTGGGATCGTATAGCACATGGTTGCAACCAAGGTCCTGCAGTGGCACCAAATCTTGTACAAAGGGGGGGCAAATAAGGTGTCTCAGACAAGGTTATGGTTTGCTGGTTATTATTATGCTGTCTATATGTGCGTATCATTTTTGTATTTAAAGTTATAAGTATTGGCTCTGTACTGTCTGAAGTTCAAACTTGTGCTATGCTTCTGGGTGACACCCCAGACAAGTCGGTGTCAGCTCTGCCAAGCCTGCTTGATGGCCCATTAAGATATAGAGGGACCTAGACAAATTGGAGGATTGGTCCAAAAGAAATCTGATGAAGTTCAACAAGGACAAGTGCAGAGTCCTGCACTTAGGACAGAAGAATCCCATGCACTGCTACAGACTAGGGACCGAATGGCTCGGCAGCAGTTCTGCAGAAAAGGACCTAGGGGTTACAGTGGACGAGAAGCTGGATATGAGTCAACAGTGTTCCCTTGTTGCCGAGAAAGCTAACAGCATTTTGGGATGTATAAGTAGGAGCATTGACAGCAGATCGAGGGACGTGATCGTCCCCCTCTATTCAACATTGGTGAGGCCTCATCTGGAGTACGGTGTCCAGTTTTGGGCCCCACACTACAAGAAGGATGTGGAAAAATTGGGAAACATCCAGCGGAGGGCAACAAAAATGATCAGGGGGCTGGGAACACATGACTTACGAGGAGAGGCTGAGGGAACTGGGATTGTTTAGTCTGCGGAAGAGAAGAATGAGGGGGGATTTGGAAGCTGCTTTCAACTACCTGAAAGGGGGTTCCAAAGAGGATGGATCTAGACTGTTCTCAGTGGTAGCAGGTGACCGAACAAGGAGTAATGGTCTCAGGTTGCAGTGGGGGAGGTTTAGGTTAGATGTTAGGAAAAAAATTTTCACTAGGAAGGTGGTGATGCACTGGAATGGGTTACCTAGGGAGGTGATGGAATCTCCTTCCTTTGAGGTTTTTAAGGTCAGGCTTGACAAAGCCCTGGCTGGGATGATTTAGTTGGGTACTGGTCCTGCTTTGAGCAGGGGGTTGGATTAGATGACCTCCTGAGGTCCCTTCCAACCCTGATATTCTATGATTCTATGAACTGAGAGCAGGGCTCTGTCCTGGGGAGCTGACAGTCTGGCTCGGGCCCATACAGGGCCCCTGGCTCTGCTCTGAGGAGTCCATAAGAATGGCCACACTTAGTCAGACCAAAGGTCCATCCAGCCCAGTATCCTCTCTTCCGACAGTGGCCAGTGCCAGGTGCCCCAGAGGGAATGAACAGAACAGGGAATCACCAAGTGATCCATCCCGTCACCCATTCCCAGCTCCTAGCAAACAGAGGCTAGGGACACCATCCCTGCCCATCCTGGCTAATAACCATTGATAGACAAATCCTCCATAAACTTATCTTGTTCTTTTTTGAACCCTGTTATAGTCTTGGCCTTCACAACATCCTCTGGCAAGGAGTTCCACAGGTTGACTGTGCATTGTGAGACGAAATACTTCCTTTTGTTTGTTTTAAACCTACTGCCTACTAATTTCATCTGGTGGCCCCTAGTTCTTGTGTTATGAGAAGGAGTAAATAACACTTCCTTATTTACTTTCTCCACACCTGTCATGATTTTATAGACCTCAATCATATCCCCACTTAGTTGTCCCTTTTCCAACCTGAACACTCCCAGACTTATTAATCTCTCCTATACGGAAGCCGTTCCATACACCTAATAATTTTTGTTACCCTTTTCTGTACTTTTTCCAAATTCAATATATCTTTTTTGAGATGGGGCGACCACATCAGCATGCAGTATTCAAGGTGTGGGCATAGCATGGATTTATATAGAGGCAACATGATATTTTCTGTCTTATTATCTATCCCTTTCTTAATTATTCCCAACGTTCTGTTCGCTTTTTTGACTGCCGCTGCACATTGAGTGGTTGTTTTCAGAGAACTATCCACAGTGACTCCAAGATCTCTTTCTTGAGTGGTAACAGCTAATTTAGACCCCATCACTGTATATATATAGGTGGGATTATGTTTTCCAATGTGCTTTACTTTGCATTGATCAACATTAAATTTCATCTGCCATTTTGCTGCCCAGTCACCCAGTTTTGTGAGTCCCTTTGTAGCTCTTCACAGTCTGCCTGGGACTTAACTATCTTGAGTAGTTTTGTATCATCTGCAAATTTTACCACCTCACTGTTTACCCCTTTTTTCCAGATAGTTTATGAATATGTTAAATAGGACTGGGCCCAGAACAGATCCCTGGGGAACACCACTATTTACCTCTCTCCAGTCTGAAAACTGACCATTTATTCCTACCCTTTGTTTCCTATCTTTTAACCACTTACCAATCCATGAGAGGACCTTCCTTCTTATCCCATGACAGCTTACTTTGCTTAAGAGCCTTTGGTGAGGGACCTTGTCAAAGGCTTTCTGAAAATCTGTGTACACTATATCCACTGGATCCCCCTCATCCACATGCTTACTGACCCCTCATAATCTGGCTGCACCCCATACAGAGCACACAGGGCTCCGGGCCCTTGCAATGGGATACACTGGCTCCTGACTGTGTGACATTGCCCTGGGTGGGAGTAGCCTCTCGCTCCCTGCCCACATCTGGCTCTATGCCCCAGACCTACCTATCCCTGGCCACCCCCCTCTAGGTCAGAGACTGCGCCCAGCCCCGTATGCAGAGCCACCCGCGGGTGGGAAGGCCAGGGCCTGGATTCCCTCTGGGAAGCTGTGACCAAGTGGGAATTTTTCATAATGTTTTGTATGGCTATTGTGTGAGCCTCAGTTTCCCCTATGGTTGGTGGTGGGAAAAGGTGGGGAGATCCAGGTGTGACTGATGCCTAGCTGCCTGGGATCCGGCCCAGAAGACAATAGCCACTCATTGCCTGGACAGTTGGCACCCAACTAATGCCAGGGATGCCTCCTTCTGCTGGGCGCCAGCTGGGTGTGACCCACTGGACAATAACGAGCTAAGGAGGGGCCAGGTGACAGTGTTTGCCCAGGAACGAGGACAAAGGACCAAGGAGGGGCCAGGTGGGGTTGTTACATGGGGGCTGCTGGAAGAAGAGGCTTCTGGGTACTGGGACCACATAGGGGCCAGAGGGCTCTGGACTGACCCAGATGGACCAGGCGGTAACTTTCTGTTCTCCATGGTAACTAAGGACTTTCTACGCTATGGTCCAAACATCTAATAACCCTCCTGCTATTACCCCGCTGGCTGGGAGTCACTGCAGTATGTGATGAAGTGGGAACGTTCTCTGTGAATAGTGTGTGGGTGCCTCAGTTTCCCCTATGCCTTTCTTAAGTATCCAGGTGGGGGGAGCAGGGGGTGAGATTGTGTCAGAACCCTAGGGGGCCAGCGTGATGGTGTCTGCACAGAGAATGGCCGACACCCCGTCTCCTGGCCCCTGATGGCCTGGGGCCCTCCCCTGCAAGGTGCCGACTGAAGGAGTTGGGGAACAAAGAGATCAGGTGGCCTCCTGGCCCGGGAAAGAGACAAAGGAGAGGAGGGGCTGGAGAGTTTCAGTTTGGAGCTGGCTGGGGAAATGGAGGGAGGCCCAGATGGGGCTCTGGCCTCCCTGGCCCCCAAGACAGACCTGACTGTGGGGTCCTGTTCTCTGCACCCACAAGCTCTGTTTTAGACCATGTTCCTGTCGTCTAATAAACCTCTGTTTTACTGCCTGGCTGAGAGTCACATCTGGCTGCAGAATTCAGGTGCAGGGCCCTCTGGCTTCCCCAGGAGCCCGCCTGTGCAGACTTGCTGTGGGAAGCGCACGGAGGGGCAGAGGAGGCTGAATGCCCCGAGGTCAGACCCAGGAAGGTGGAAGCCGTGTGAGCTTCTTGCCCTGGAGACAGTCTGCTCCCAGAGAGGAGGCTCCCTCAGAGTCCAGGATGGCTTCAAATGGAGCAGTTCCAGAGCATCGCCTGGGGACTCCACGACACAGGGTACAGAATGTGGGGGTGCACTGCTCCTTCTGTGGGTACAAGTCTCCCTCGAGTCCAGCTCAGGTGGACTCACTGCTGGGGCTTGAGGCGTGACCCAGGGATGCTGAAGGCTCTGAGGTTTGGTCGTGGGAGGTGGGGAAGCCAAGGGGCTCACCCCAGTGAGTGTGTGACCCTGACGGGCTGACACACTGAAGGGGCCCTCCCAGGGACTAGGCCAGAGCCGTGCAAGGGCACCAGGCCTGGGGATCCGTGACAGACGTCCTTTGCCCCCGGGAGCTGGCAGGGCACGGAGGTAACATTCCTGTTGCAGTGTTGGCAGCAGCAGTGGGGCCCCAAGGGTTGGACCTGGCCCACTTGCCCCACACTCACCACGCCACCCGTCAGGCCCACCTCCTGCCAGGATCCAGCTAATGCCACGTGCGAGCTGCCAGGCACCAGCTGCCGCAGCAGTGGTTCTGCAGACTCACCCACACACTGACATCCTGACGAGTTAACGCGCTCACTCTGCCCAGAGCGGAGAGGCCAGAGCGCAGCCTCTGCCCACGCGGGCACTGCCCAGGGCCGCTCCAGCTTAGCATCAGTAGTCCTGCTTCAGGGGGAAACTGAGGCACCCAGCAGAGATATGCTTTGCACGTCCCTGCCCAAGACCTTGTGCGTGGGGTGGTGGGAGGTGTAGCTCTCACACGGCATGGCTGGCCCCAGCCCAACCAGGCTGAGGGTAGCAGGGACTGGCACCCTCCTGCTGGCGCGAACGGCACGAGCATAGCTAGCAATGAGAGCAGAGACGTGGGGCTCCAGCCTGGGCTGGCAACCAGCTGTCTGCCAAGGCTGGTACAGGGACCCAGGCTGCAATGCGAGATCCCCAAACCCGGAGGGACCCGCGTGGTCACCCGGGGTACATCCACACAGAGTTCACAGCCCGGGTTCTGGCTGCAGGGCTTCTTCACTGCGGGAGAGATGTTCGGGCACGAGCTGGAGCTCGGGCTCGAGGACCCTGTGTGACGAAGTGGGACTGTTCTTAATGTTTCCTCTGAATAGTGTGGGGGTGCCTCAGTTTCCCCTAGGCAGTTCTTAAGTATCTAGGGGGTGGAGTAAGGGTGTATGATCATTGCAGAGCCCTAGAGGGCAGGTGTGCGCAGGGGTCTGGACACAGAGAATGGCCGACACCCTGTTTCCTGGCAACTGATGGCCTGGGCCTTTCCCCCCCTGCAAGGTGAGAGCTGAAGGGTTGGAGAACAAAGGAATCAGGTGCCCTCCTGGCCCGGGGAAAGGAACAAAGCCCAGAGGAGGAGGGGCTGGAGGGAGTTTCAGTTTGGGGCTGGCTGGGACATGGAGTGAAGTGCAGGCGTGGTTGTCTGGCTCACTGCCCCCCAAAATGGACCCAGCTGAGGGGTCCCGTTCTCTGCACCTGCAAGCTCTGTTTTAGACCATGTTCCTGTCGTCTAATAAACCTTCTGTTTTACTGGCTGGCTGAGAGTCACGTCTGACTGCGAAGTTGGGGGGCAGGACCCTCTGGCTTCCCCAGGAGCCCCACCTGAGCGGACTCGCTGGGGGGAAGCGCACGGAGGGGCAGAGGATGCTGAATGCTCCGAGGTCAGACCCAGGAAGGTGGAAGCTGGGTGAGCTGTGTGTCCTGCAGACAGGCTGCTCACAGAAAGGAGACTGCCCCAGAGTCCTGACTGGCTTCATGGGGAGCAGTTCCAGAGCATCGCCCAGGGACTCCGTGACACCCTGTGAGGTGGGAGGGTCCCAGCGCTTAGAGCCAAGGGGGCTGGCTGGAAACCCCTTGGTGCAGCCCCTCGGGTCAGTGCTGCCCACGCGCAGGTGGCAGCGTGTGATGGGCCAGCCCAGGGGCATTGCCAGGTGGGCACTCTGTGATCTGGCCAAGGCCCCAGCTGCCCCGTGAGGAGCAGGCTCTGCAGGAAGGCTGCATCCCATCGGCCCTGCCTGCGCTGTGGGTTATGACCATGGGGACCTGCCAGTGCCAAGCCTGGTTGCCGGGGAGCAGCTCCTGTCAGCTGCCCTCGGCTCTTGCGGACCCCATCCCAGCCCCTGGAACAAGGTTCCCCCCAGGAGGCCCCAGCCCCATCCCCAACAGCAGGGCCACGGCAAGGCCAGTCACTGAGTTTATTTCTCCGGTTCCTTCCCAGCGTGTCTGGGCTCCATAGGCGGTGGCTCAGAGGGGCCCGTGAGGGCAGGGGCTTTCCAACCAGGGGTGTGGCTCAGTCTCCCCCCAGTGCCAGGAGTAGCCATGGGGCATGGCTCAATCACCCCCCAGCACTGCAGGCATCCATGGGCACGGCTTGGTCTATCCCAGGGCCAGGGACCACCATGGGGCATGGCTCAGTCACCCTGTGGATAGCCATGGGGCAGGAATCAATCTCCCCCTTTGCTGCGGACAACCATGGGGCATGGCTCAGAACCCCCAGCACCACGTATCAGTGGTTCCCTTGCTGAGGCTGCCCAGGGGGGCCAGCTTGATGGTTGCTGTGTGATGTGGCCCCCTGGAGCTCCCCCAAAAGCCACTGCTGAGCCGGCCCCACAGCCATTCGCTATGGCAGTCACAGAGGAGGGTGCGACATGGGGGGGGCCCTGCAGCTGGGTAGGGGGAACGGGGCCAGCCCCATGGCCATTTCCTATGGCAGTCGCAGTGGAGGTGTGGCGCGGGGGGCCCTGCGGCTGGGTAGGGGGAATGGGAAGGGGGTCCGGCCCCACGGCCATTCCCTATGGCAGTCACAGAGGAGGGTACGACATGGGGAGGGCCCTGAGGCTGGGTAGGGGGAACGGGGCTGGCCCCATGGCCATTTGCTATGGCAGTCGCAGTGGAGGGTGTGGCGGGGGGGGGGCTGCAGCTGAGTCAGGGGCATGGGAAGGGGATCCGGCCCCACGGCTATTCCCTATGGCAGTCGCAGAGGAGGGTGCGACAAGGGGGGGAGCCCTGCGGCTGGGTGGGGGGAACGGGGAGGGGGGCCTGCCCCACGGCCATTTGCTATGGCAGTCGCAGTGGAGGGTGTGGCGCGGGGGGGGCAGGCTGGGTGGAGGGCTCAGGGAGACCTGGTTGGGAGGGGTGCCAGCCCCATGGCCTCACAGCTGGTTCGCCTTCCAGGACAGGTAGGAATTCCAGATGACAGCCACCACCTGCACGACAGCCAGCCTGGGACAGAGGCGGGAGCCGGGTCAGCGACGGGCTAGGCCTGACGCGCACATGGCACAGCGGCCAGGCGAGGCTCTGCCCCTTGCTGGGCAGCCCCCATGCCTCAGGCCACGCTGCCTTGCAGCTCCCATTAGCCTGGGGTGGAGCTGGGCCCTGTGTCCGGGGCTGGCTGGAGGCTCCTGGCCAGGCCCCTTCCTCCCTGGGCAGCGGCTGTGGCCCCAGCAGGGGAAACCCCAAGCTGCACGCCCCACTCGGTGTCCCAGCCCCCCCTGTGCCCCAGCACAGAGCCTCCCTGGGCCGGGACAGGTGCAGGCAGGGATATTGGGGCAGTTGGGAGGGATGGCACAGGTGTGGGGGGAAGGTGGGGACAGGGAACCAGAGCAGGTGGGGCAGGCAGTAGGGTGACCAGATGCCCTGATTTTATAGGGACAGTCCCGATATTCTGGGCTTTTTCTGATATAGGCGCCTATTGCTCCCCAGCCCGTCCCGATTTTTCACACTTCCTATCTGCAAAAAGAACAGGAGGACTTGTGGCACCTTAGAGACAAACACATTGATTAGAGCATAAGCTTTTGTGAGCTAGAGCTCACTTCATCGGATGCATTCAGTGGAAAATACAGTGGGGAGATTTATATACACAGAGAACATGAAACAATGGGTGTTACCATACACACAGTAACCAGAGTGATCACTTAAGCTGAGCTATTACCAGCAGGAGAGTGGGGGGAACCTTTTGTAGTGATAATCAAGGTGGGCCATTTCCAGCAATTGACAAGAAGGTCTGAGGAACAGTGGGGGGTGGGGGAATAAACATGGGGAAATAGTTTTACTTTGTGTAATGACCCATCCACTCCCCGTCTCTATTCAAGCCTAAGTTAATTGTATCCAGTTTGCAAATTAATTCCAATTCAGGAGTGTCTCCTTGGAGTCTGTTTCTGAAGTTTTTTTGTTGAAGAATTGCCACTTTTAGGTCTGTAATCAAGTAACCAGAGAAATTCAAGTGTTCTCCGGGTGGTTTTTGAATGTTATAATTCTTGACGTCTGATTTCTGTCCATTGATTCTTTTGCGTAGAGACTGTCCGGTTTGACCAATGTACATGGCAGAGGGGCATTGCTGGCCCATGATGGCATCTATCACATTGGTAGATGTGCAGGGGAACGAGCCCCTGATAGGGTGGCTGATGTCCCTTGAATAGATATGCGGACAGAGTTGGCACAGGGACTTGTTGCAGGGTTTGGTTCCTGGGTTAGTGGTTCTGTTGTGTGGTGTGTGGTTGCTGGTGAGTATTTGCTTCAGGTTGGGGGGCTGTCTGTAAGCAGGGCCTGGCCTGTCTCCCAAGATCTGTGAGAGTGATGGGTCATCCTTCAGGATAGGTTGTAGATCCTTGATGATGCGTTGGAGAGGTTTTAGTTGGGGGCTGAAGGTGACGGCTAGTGGCGTTCTGTTATTTTCTTTGTTGGGCCTGTCCTTTAGTAGGTGACTTCTGGGAACTCTTCTGGCTCTGTCAGTCTGTTTCTTCACTTCAGCAGGTGGATATTGTAGTTGTAAGAACGTTTGATAGAGCTCTTGTAGGTGTTTGTCTCTGTCTGAGGGGTTGGAGCAAATGCGGTTGTATCGTAGAGCTTGGCTGTAGACAATGGATCGTGTGGTGTGGTCTGGGTGAAAGCTGGAGGCATGTAGGTAGGAATAGCGGTCAGTAGGTTTCCAGAAGTCACCTACAGGACAGGCGTAACAAAGAAAATAACAGAACTCCACTAGCCATCACCTTCAGCCTCCAACTAAAACCTCTCCAACGCATCATCAAGGATCTACAACCTATCCTGAAGGACGATCCCTCATTCTCACAGACCTTGGGAGACAGGCCAGTCCTCACTTACAGTCAATTTCCATGCATCCGATGAAGTGAGCTGTAGCTCAGGAAAGCTCATGCTCAAATAAATTGGTTAGTCTCTAAGGTGCCACAAGTCCTCCTTTTCTTTTTGCGAATACAGACTAACACGGCTGCTACTCTGAAACACTTCCTATCTGGTCACCCAACAGGCGGAGAGGGAGCAGGGCAGGGGTGGGGCAGATGGGAGCCATGGCACAGGCAGAGGACAGGGTAAGGGGGCACTGGGGCACCCAAGAGGGTGGGGGGCAGGTGGGGGTGGGGTCCCAGGGCAGTTGGGGGCAGGGCAGGGACTGACCTGTGGTTCAGGGGGATGAAGTAGAAGTTGGCAATCTGCACTGCTGGCCAGAGCTGAAAGAGAGAAGACAGGGCAGGGTGAGGGCCCCTTAGGCACATGCTGATGGGGACCCTACAGCACTGCCTCAGCCCTCCCCCCAGCCCCTGGCACTGGGGGCACCCACAGGGGTTGGGACACTTGGCTAACTAAAATTCACCCAAGTTCCTGGTGGGTCAATAGATAATAGGGGGAGGTGGAGCCCTGGGCAACCCCAGTCCCCCCTTGCCCCACGTGGGGCAGGAACGCTGGCTGGCCAGTTGGCAAGGCCCTGGTGCAGGGCACGGCCATGCAGACAGTGGGGTGGGGCCCCCACAGGAGATGCTCTGCCAGCTCATTAGCAAAGCATGGGTGCGGGGCAGAGGGAAAGCCCCAGCCTGCAGGGCCGGCCCTGGAGCACGTCTCTGGGTCAGGGACTCTGAGCGCCTTGGGGAACCGGCTCATGGCACTGGTGCAGCCCCTGCACTTACGTAATAGTTGGTGAGCAGGGCATCCGGGTAATCCTGCAGGGAGTGAACAAGGCCAGTTATTCACAGGGTGCCCCCAGCCAGGCATCAGGGGACATGGGCTGGGCACGCCCCCCTGCCTGGCCTGGGCACGCGGGCTGGGCACACCCCACTTCCCTGGCCTGGGCACGTGGGCTGGGCACACCCCACTCCCCTGGCCTGGGCACGTGGGCTGGGCACGCCCCACTGCCCTGGCCTGGGCACACGGGCTGGGCACGCCCCACTGCCCTGGCCAGGGCACACGGGCTGGGCACGCCCCACTGCCCTGGCCTGGGCACACGGGCTGGGCACGCCCCACTCCCCTGGCCTGGGCACACGGGCTGGGCACGCCCCACTCCCCTGGCCTGGGCACGTGGGCTGGGCACACCCCACTGCCCTGGCCTGGGCACACGGGCTGGGCACGCCCCACTGCCCTGGCCTGGGCACACGGGCTGGGCACGCCCCACTGCCCTGGCCTGGGCACACGGGCTGGGCACACCCCACTGCCCTGGCCTGGGCACGCCCCACTCCTCTGGCCTGGGCACACAGGCTGCGCATGCCCCACTCTCCTGCCTGGGCACAAGGGCTGCGCACCCCACTCCCCTGGCCTGGGCACACGGGCTGGGCACGCCCCACTGCCCTGGCCTGGGCAAGCGGGCTGGGCACGCCCCACTCCCCTGGCCTGGGCACACGGGCTGGGCACGCCCCACTCCCCTGGCCTGGGCACACGGGCTGGGCACACCCCACTGCCCTGGCCTGGGCAAGCGGGCTGGGCACGCCCCACTCCCCTGGCCTGGGCACACGGGCTGGGCACGCCCCACTGCCCTGGCCTGGGCAAGCGGGCTGGGCACGCCCCACTCCCCTGGCCTGGGCACGCGGGCTGGGCACGCCCCACTCTCCTGCCTGGGCACGCGGGCTGGGCACGCCCCACTCCCCTGGCCTGGTACCCGTGCGCTCCCAGGTGACCTTTGGCGCGGGCTCAAGGAGAAGCAATGGCTGTGGAGCACGAAGCTGCTGATGTCACCCGGGCAGGGGGAGGTTCCGCTGTCACTTTTCTGGCTGGGCTTGGAGTGTATTTTTGTCAGGCTATTTATATCCTGGCGTGCGGGCACAGATCAGCCACCTGCCCCTCGCTGGGCCACACCAGGCTCTGGAGCGGATCCCCCAGGGTGTGTGGGAGGCTGTGTGCCATGCCAGGGACCTGCCCAGTGCTAGGCAGCATCGGGCTGTGCCCCTGCCAGGCCAGCAGCCAAGGCCGGTGCCCGCAAGGAGCTCTTCTGCCCTGGGCAGGGATGCCCAGCAGGGAGCAGTTATGGTCGTGCCAGCCAGGGGGGCCGCAAGCTCCCTGACACACACCAGAAAGCTTGCCCTGGCCCATGGCAACCAAAGGCCGGACCTCCACATGGGCCTGACGTGGCTGGAGTTCCCACCGAGCCGGGGTGCTGGGCGGCACAGCCAGGCGGCCAGTGAGGGGCCAGGGCAGGGTGAGCCCTGGGGCAAGGAAGGCCGTTTAGGGATGGATCCCCCTGGCCAGGCCCCCTCTGCACCCAGGCACGCTCACAGCACTGGGCACCGGGCATGCGGCTGCTGAGGGAATGTGCCAGCCAGCAGGAGCAGGGGCTGCAGGCTCAGAGCCCAGCCTGGGAGCGCTGGGAGGGGAGAGGGGTCCCCCGGTCCCCCCCACACGGAGCTTGGCTCCCTCCAGGCCTCTTTCAGCAACCTCGCCATTGCCGCATAGAAGGGATGGGGCTCTGTGCCTGGGACCCAGGGCAAGCAGCAGGCATGTGGCCTGGTGCCCCCGGGGCAGCGGCATGGATCAACAAGAAGCATTTGCTTCTGAAGGAGGAAACAGCCCGGGCAGAGTCTCCGTGTGCCCTCAGGGCTCCCTGCAGAGGGGCTGGGAGCCCTGCTGGGCCCCATATGCCGGGCAGAGGGGTCCCAGCGGCCCCGCTTGGCTCAGCCAAGAGCCGGAGCATGCTGCCAAGTGGGGGAGCAGCCCCTCCCCGGCGTGGCTGGCCCCGTTCCCGGCTGTGGTGACTCATGGAGGGGGCTGGGCTGCGCGCTGACTCACAGCCGGGGAGCCGCGCAGGGCGCTGGGGAAGGGCTGGGGCACCGGCTCGCCGGGTGATTCACACTCAGCCCTTGCTGACTCAGCCGCTTGCGCTGGTCTGAGACCACGATGTGGACAAGCCACCTGCTAATGGCTTTAGGGAGCTGCCAACGCAGACAGGTTCCCCCACCCCCGCCCCGCCAACAGACGGGGTCTCGGCACCCTCGTGCCACATGGGCCCTCCGGGTGTCTTGCCAGGAGCCGGAGCCCGAAGGAGGTGCCTGCATTGCGCCCCAGCACCAGGGAGACAGGGACACATCCATGTGGGCTGCCCCTCCCCAGCCCAGACCCCCCCTGCCTCAGCTTCCCCTGCCCGAGCAACTACCCCGTGACACCCGGGCCCCCAGCGAACCCCCCCGGCTCCTGCCGGGCGCCTCCAGTAACAGCCCCTCCTCCCCTGCTCCCCCACCTCCTGCCAGGCAGCACCCCCACAGTTTGGGACAGGAAGTGGCACAAGGGCATTGGGGAGCAAAACGCAGCACAAGCTGCAGTTCCCAGGGGCTGTATTGCCCCCGGAACAGCTTGGGACTCACCCGTCGGACCTTGGCCCAGCTCTCCTCGGTGGACAGGCCGTTGAGTGCCCCGGCAATGGCCAAGAAACAGCCCAGGAAGCAAGGTGCAAACCCCGCCTGAAAGGGAGCCAGGAGTGAGTGTCCTGCAGCACCCCCCTCAGGCAGCTCTCTGCACCCAGGCTGGGCCCACTCGATAACTTGGCCTTGCTGAAAACCCGTGGCTCAGCCTGGCCAGTCCCTGGACAGGGGCCGGGGGCTCTGGCCTGAGTTCTGAGGGGGCAGGAGGTGAGGGGCTGCACCTCTTTGCCCAAATGCAGCTCCTTGGAGGGCTCCAGCCCAGCCTGCCCCCATCTCTGCGGCAGAACCGCCCCGGGAGACCCCAGCCCCAGCATGCAATGCAGGAGGGCTGCTCCGAGCATGGAACAATGCATGCTGGGACCCATTGTTCATGGCGCAGCCAAGGCGAAGGTGTGCCCTTGGCCTGTTCCCACGGCCTGGGAAACACCTTCCTTCGGCTGGCACCAGCTGTGGGCAGGAGAGCCTGCGGGGGATCTGGGGGCGGGAAGCCCCAGGCAGCGCTGGAGTGCAGGCAGGCCTCAGCCCAGGAAATGCATGTGTAAATGCACCCGGCTGCGAGGGCACAGATATACCCCTGTCCCCATGGGGACCCATCTCCTGCAGCCCCGTCCCTCACCCCACCTCCTGGGCACCCACCTCTCGCAGCCCCACCCACCATTCCCTCTCGGACACTTAACCTCATGTGCCCCCCAGGTACATCCTCTCCGCACACCCAGTCCCCAAAGTCCTTGCCCAGAAACGCTTCCTTCACAGACCTGATCCAGCACCATCTTCTTCAACGCCACCATCCTGGTGTTTCCCGGGATAAGTCGGTCCAGGAGCTGGTACCAGCCTCCCACCACAGGGCCCTGTAGAAGAAAGGGGGTCTGGCACCCTGTACCTCAAAGCAGCACCCTGGAACCCCCATATTCACCCTTGTCATATAATTATATTTCATACAAAGCAGGCCACGTAAGATATCATAGGAAAGGTCACGATCTGCTGAAACCCATTGTTCTGTCCAAATACAGATATCGTTCATGTGTAAGAAGTTATGAGATATGCTTATTGTTGTTACTGAAATATGCTGTAAGTTTGCTAGTGACAACACATCCCCACTCAGGAGGACGTTAAATACCCATTAATCAGCAGGGGAGTTGTAGACAAGGGATTTACAATGCTGTAAGATGGCTGCCCAAGCATCATCCAACAGGGGATTGCTCAGCTCCGTGACTCAGCAAAGACCACCACGACATGTCTGGGCTAAAGTTTTCCAGGCACATGGACTGAGGGTATAAAATAAGGGACAGTGAGATCGTGCTTTGGCCTTTCTTCTCCCCCGCCTATACTGGAAGCAACAAGAATGCTGAGAAGACAAAGACTTTGACTAAGGAGACTGGTCCCAGGCTTAAGGGGAAGCCTGTGTATCAAGAACTGTAACATCCAGTGAAGTGAGAAAACTAATTTAGACTGTGTGCTCACCTTTTCTTTTCTCTGGTAACTCTCTCTGACCTTTGGTGCCAACCACTTATAATCACTTAACATCTGTCTGTAGTTAATAAACCTGTTTTAGATTTTACCTTAAACAGTGTGTGTTGCTTGAAGAGTTTAGGAAACCTCAGCTCAGGTTACAAAGGCTAGTGTGTGTCCTCTCCACATCAAGGTATGGGTACACCAGATAATGCACTTACACTCATCAGGCTTCTGACCAGGGCAGGATGGTACAGCTCTGAGGTACAAGGCTGGGAGCTGGTGCGGATTCGGCAGGTGCCTTTCTCTGTGTGATTCATGAGTGGAAGCATTCATGCAACCTAGCTGGGAGTGGGGCTGTGGTTGTGCTGAGTAATCACAGTGCCTGGAGGGGGTTGCTGCTTGTCACTAGCAAAGCCTTGTGAGGGACAGCCCAGGCTGGAGAGTTAAGCGGGCAAAGCGCTACTCCAGTCCCAGGATCCTGTCACGGGGTCAGCTCAGGAGGGGCCTGCTGTGGTCCCTGGAACGCCACCTCCTGGGCTCAGATGGGATTGCAGAGAGCATTGGGTTCAAGACTATTGCTTGTGTTCTGCATCCACCGTGCCCCACATACAGCCAGATGGATGGACCTTCCCTACACATGCTCCCTACAGTGCGGGGGGAGGGGAAGCTGTCCTGTGCCAGTACCCCCTGATGGGCATCACAGAGCTCCCAACAGCCAGAAAATGCCTCCCCTGAACCTGCAGGAGGGTCAGGCCATTCTGCCCTGGTGCAGAGGGGAAACCGAGGCACAGAGAATTGGGGGAGGCTGTGCATGGCTACACTGCAAGCAAGTGGCTGGGAATGGAGCCCTCGTCTCTCTGAGCATAAGGCCGAGACCCAACGTGGGAGACGGCCTGGCGGGCGCTGAGAACTCAGGCAGTGATCTGGAGGTGAGAGTGACAGGCCGGTATGGAGGGTCTGGATCCAGACCCTGGGGCCCAGTGTAGGTCCACAGCCTGGCAGGAGATCCACAGGAGAGCCAGCAAAGTCTTATTCATCTGCGGGCGCTGAGGAGACAACGACCCCCATGATGGCAAAAGTGAATGGGAACCTGGGAGGCAGTGACCATGAGATGGTCGAGTTCAGGATCCTGACACAAGGAAGAAAGGAAAGCAGCAGAATACGGACCCTGGACTTCAGAAAAGCAGACTTTGACTCCCTCAGGGAACTGATGGGCAAGATCCCCTGGGAGAATAACATGAGGGGGAAAGGAGTCCAGCAGAGCTGGCTGTATTTTAAAGAATCTTTATTGAGGTTATAGGGACAAACCATCCCAATGTGTAGAAAGAACAGTAAATATGGTAGGCGACCAGCTTGGCTTCACAGTGAAATCCTTGCTGATCTTAAACATAAAAAAGAAGCTTACAAGAAGTGGAAGATTGGACAAATGACCAGGGATGAGTATAAAAATATTGCTCAGGCATGCAGGAGTGAAATCAGAAAGGCCAAATCCCACCTGGAGTTGCAGCTAGCAACAGAGGTTAAGAGTAACAAGAAGGGTTTCTTCAGATATGTTGGCAACAAGAAGAAAGTCAAGGAGAGTGTGGGCCCCTTACTAAATGAGGGAGGCAACCTAGTGACAGAGGATGTGGAAAAAGCTAATGTACTCAATGCTTTTTCTGCCTCTGTCTTCACGAACAAGGTCAGCTCCCAGACTGCTGCACTGGGCAGCACAGCATGCGGAGGAGGTGACCAGCCTTCTGTGGAGAAAGAAGTGGTTCGGGACTATTTAGAAAAGCTGGACGAGCACAATTCCATGGGGCCGGATGCGCTGCATCCGAGGGTGCTAAAGGAGTTGGCGGATTTGATTGCAGAGCCATTGGCCATTATCTTTGAAAACTCATGGCGATCAGGGGAAGCCCCGGACGACTGGAAAAAGGCTAATGTAGTGGCCATCTTTAAAAAAGGGAAGAAGGAGGATCTGGGGAACTACAGGCCAGTCAGCCTCACCTCAGTCCCTGGAAAAATCATGGAGCAGGTCCTCAAGGAATCAATTCTGAAGCACTTAGAGGAGAGGAAAGTGATCAGGAACAGTCAGCATGGATTCACCAAGGGCAAGTCATGCCTGACTAATCTAATTGCTTTCTATGATGAGATAACTGGCTCTGTGGATGAAGGGAAAGCGGTGGACGTGTTGTTCCTTGACTTTAGCAAAGTTTTTGCCATGGTCTCCCACAGTATTCTTGCTAGCAAGTTAAGGAAGTACGGGCTGGATGAATGGACTATAAGGTGGATAGAAAGCTAGCTAGATTGTTGGGCTCAACAGGTAGTGATCAATGGCTCCATGTCTAGTTGGCAGCCGGTATCAAGTGGAGTGCCCCAAGGGTTGATCCTCAGGCTGGTTTAGTTCAATATCTTCGTAAGTGATCTGGAGGATGGTGAGGATTGCACCCTCAGCAAGTTTGCAGATGACACTAAACTGGGAGGAGAGGTAGATACGCTGGAGGGCACGGATAGGATACAGAGGGACCTAGACAAATTGGAGGATTGGGCCAAAAGAAATCTGATGAGGTTCAATAAGGATAAGTGCAGGGTCCTGCACTTAGGATGGAAGAACCCAATGCACCGCTACAGACTAGGGACCGAATGGCTCGGCAGCAGTTCTGCAGAAAAGGACCTAGGGTTTACAGTGGACGAGAAGCTGGATATGAGTCAACAGTGTGCCCTTGTTGCCAAGAAGGCCAATGGCATTTTGGGATGTATAAGTAGGGGCATTGCCAGCAGATAGAGGGACGTGATCGTTCCCCTCTATTCGACACTGGTGAGGTCTCATCTGGAGTACTGTGTCCAGTTTTGGGCCCACACTACAAGAAGGATGTGGAAAAATTGGAAAGAGTCCAGCAGAGGGCAACAAAAATGATTAGGGGACTGGAACACATGACTTATGAGGAGAGGCTGAGGGAACTGGGGATGTTTAGTCTACAGAAGAGAAGAATGAGGGGGGATTTGATAGCTGCTTTCAACTACCTGAAGGGGAGTTCCAAAGAGGATGGAGCTCGGCTGTTCTCAGAAGTAGCAGATGACAGAACAAGGAGCAATGGTCTCAAGTTGCAGTGGGGGAGCTTTAGGTTGGATATTAGGAAAAACTATTTCACTAGGAGGGTGGTGAAACACTGGAATGCGTTACCTAGGGAGGTGGTGGAATCTCCTTCCTTAGAAGTTTTTAAGGTCAGGCTTGACAAAGCCCTGGCTGGGATGATTTAATTGGGGATTCTATGGCCTTGGGAGAATCACAGACCCATAGAATATCAGGGTTGGAAGGGACCTCAGGAGGTCATCTAGTCCAACCCCCTGCTCAAAGCAGGACCAATCCCCAACTAAATCATTGCGGACTAAACAATCCCAGTTCCCTCAGCCTCTCCTCATAAGTCATGTGTTCCAGTCCGCTAATCATTTTTGTTGCCCTCCGCTGGACACTTTCCAATTTTTCCACATCTTGTTGACACGGAGTGTGGGGGAGTCAGGGCCCTGCACCCCTCTTCCTGGGGTTCACCGTGACTCTCAGCCAGCCAGTAAAATGGAAGGTTTAGTGGATGACAGGAACACAGTCCCAAACAGAGCTTCTCGATACCAGAACCCCTCAGACAGGTCCTTCTGGGGAACAGGGAGCTTAAACCCCGGCCTTGGGGTTCCCTCCATTTCCCCAGTCCACTCCCAACTCAAAACCCCCTCCAGCTGACTCACCCAGCCTGCCCCTGGCTCCTCCTCCAGCCTTTGTCCAGCTTCCCAGGCAAAAGGTGTCATCTGGACTCAACCCCCCTCCTGGGCTCAGGTTACAGGCTCAGGTATCCTCCTTCCAGTGAAGCCACCCCCTGCTATCCCATCCCCAATGCAGACAGTCCCAGTAAAACTCCCCTGCGACATTCCCAGGTCAATCTGCCCCACTCCCTTCTGTGTCACATCTCTCCCCCCTTTCATACTGAACTGAGCGGGGTCACGCTGACCAGTGACCTGGGGAAGTTCGGGGCCCCCTCTCCGGGACAGCGCATCCGCTATCAGGTTAGCCCTTCCCTTCACGTGGACCACGTCCATGTCGTAATCCTGCAGGAGCAGGCTCCATCTCAGGAGCTTGGCGTTGGCTCCTTTCATCTGGTGCAGCCAGGTCAGGGGAGAGTGGTCGGTGTAGACGGTGAAATGTCGCCCGAAGAGATATGGCTCTAGCTTCGTAAGGGCCCACACCATGGCCAGGCACTCCTTCTCGATGGCCGCATAGTTTTGCTCCCGGGATAACAACTCCTTGCTCAGGTACAGGATGGGGTGTCTCTCCCCCTTTTCATCCTCCTGCATTAACACCGCCCCCAGTCCCATGTCTGAGGCGTCGGTGAACACCACAAAGGGCTTGTCAAAGTCTGGGTTTGCCAGAACTGGGTCACGGACCAGAGCCTCCTTCAGTGCCCAGAAAGCCTCCTGGCACTGTTCGGTTCAGACCACCTTGTCTGGCTTCCCCTTCTTGCATAGCTCGGTGATGAGGGCGGCGATGGTACTAAAGTGGGGCACAAATCTTCGATAGTACCCACCATCCCAATAAAGGCTTGGACTTTCTTTTTGGTGTGGGGAGCAGGCCAGTCTCTGATCACCTCCACTTTAGCTGGTTCTGGCTTTAGGCAGCCACTCCCCACCCGATGCCCCAGGTAAGATACTTCAGCCATCCCCACCTTGCACTTCTCTGCTTTTACAGTCAGCCCAGCCCTGGCCTGGCCAGGCCCATGAGCTCAGCAAGTCTTTCTCAGAAGGTCAAGACATATTCCACCACTGACTCCTCATCGGGAGTGGCCTTCCCCTCCCATTCATCTCTCATCAGGTCCAGGGGCCTGTCACGGAGTCCCCAGGCAATGCTCTGGAACTGCTCCCTATGAAGCCAGTCAGGGGTTGTCCCGTTGGTCCCCTCGAGCTGGGCAGTTGGTCCTGACGCCGGATGTTCCCCTTGGGAGGGGGTTCTCCATGTTCCCCCTTTGGAAAGTCCTAGGGTAACTCTCCCTCTGCATCATGGTGGGCCTGTTCCTTTCGGACTCCTCCCCGCCACCCCCTAACCAACTTTTCACAAACTCGTTGGCCAGCTGCCCTTTGCATCGCGGGGCCTCTGGCTTTTTGTCCACCAACCACAGCCTCAGGTCAGATGGGCACTGTTCATACAGTTGCTCCAGTACCACGAGATCAAGCAGGTCCTCCTTAGTTTGGGCCCCATCTGCCCACTTGTGGGCATACCCCTTCATCCAGAGGGCCAGTTCTAGATATGTGACCTAGGGGTTTTACGCTGACTCTGGAACCTTTTCCGGTACATCTCGGAAGTCAGACCAAACTCGTGTAGCAGGGCTTTTTTGAACAGTTTATAGTCCCCTGTCTCCGCCCCTTTCATTCAGCTGTACATACCCACGGCTTTGGGGTCTAGTAAGTGGGTGAGAAACTGGAATCTGTCTGCTGGGTCAACCCTGTGCAGCTCGCAGGTGTTCTCAAAGGCAATCAGGAAGTCATCTATGTCCTCCCACTCCTTACGCTGGGCCAGGAAGCACTTATCAAAGCTCCATGCAGTCCTGGGTCCCCCCTCACTCACCGCAGCCGGGGGCTCGCTGCTCCTCAGCCTGGCCAGCTCCAGCTTGTGCTGTCTCTGCTTCTCTTGTTCTTCCGGCTCCTCCTTTACTTCCTGCTGCCTCAGCTCTAGCTCTTTCAGTTTCATCTCCCTCTCCCATTCCAGCCGCCTCAGCTCCAGGGATGGGGAGCTCCACTGGGAGGATCCCCTGCTGGGTGCCGGGGTCAGGGTGCCCTCGGTATTCGCTGGGCTCCTCCCAGCCCCTCCCTGAGGCATAGGTAGGAGGGGTCCCAGGATGCCCTTGGCAGCCGTCTGACCACTCCCAGCTGGGACAGATACTGGTGCCCGCCCTGCATCTGCCGGGCTGCTTCCCTCAGAGACAGGGATCGGTTCATTCAAGCGATCCTCCTCCTCCAGCTGGGCAATCAGCTGTTCTTTGGTGCACTTCCCACTGCGCAGCCCCCTCTGCCTGCACAGCTCCACCAGGTCGCTCTTAAGGCACTTTGCATACATCTTCCTGCTGGCCACTCCCGGGCCTGTGCAGTTTCCAGGAGGAACCCCTAGTGTGTCAGCCCTTCTCCAGGTCACCACCTCTCTCCCAGGGTCAAGCCGCAGACTCCTCCACCCCTGAGACTGCTCACCGCAGTTCTCAGGGGGACCTGCAACAGTCCTTCTCGCTGGTCTCACACTCCCAGGGGTTAAGCGTAGCTCCTCTGCCCCCCGAAACCGCTCCTCTTCGACTCTTCAGCACGCCTGGTCCCCATCAATCCCCCTTCGTTTTACTGCTCCCCAGTCACTCACTGCAGGAAGCGCCGTCCACAGGGTGCAGTAGATCCCACCTCTGCCACCAGTTGTCATGGAGTGCGGGAGAGTCGGGGCCCTGCACCCCTCTTCCTGGGATTCACTGAGGCTCTCAGCCAGCCAGTAAAATGGAAGGTTTATTGGATGACAAGAATACAGTCCCATGTTAGGATATAGATATTCAGGCCTGTCTGTAAAGGCCCAGACTCTAAGAGTTTAGGCGTATTCTTATCATTTGGCTAGTTCTAGAGGTATAAAAGAAAAGAATCAAAATCACTGTCTTAGGCTAAGGCCTTTGGCTAAGCAGCAGAGGCAGCCATAAGCTGGGAAGCGAACGGTCACCTCCTCACATTCCACACTAGTCACATTGACAGAAGGTGCTATTGGGCTATTAGGATACAATCCTGTCCTGATAGTGCCTATTGCCTCCAGAGAAAGGGAAGTGCCTAGAAGATGTAAAAGGAAACTTAGTTTGATAGCATCCTGTCTGGCAAGAACTCACTTATCCATAGCTGGGATGTGAAATCCTCATTTCTGTGTTGTTCTATCACTGTAGTCCCCATTTCCCCATTGTTTGTCTGTATAATCTCTGTCTGGTTCTGTGATTGTTTCTGTCTGCTGTATAATTAATTTTGCTGGGTGTAAACTAATTAAGGTGGTGGGATATAATTGGTTACATAATCATGTTACAATATGTTAGGAGTGATTAGTTCAGAACGCAAGTTTTACTACATAGTCTGCAGTCAATCAGGAAGTAAGGGGGGGAATGGGAACAGGGAATGGGGGTGGGGAAATTGGAATCATGCTTTGCTAAGGGGGGGAATGGGAACAGGGACACAGGTGTAAGGCTCTGTGGTGTAAGAGCTGGGAAGGGGGACACTAAGGAAGGAAACTGGAGTCATGCTTGCTGGAAGTTCACCCCAATCAACATTGAATTGTTTGCACCTTTGGACTTCTGGTATTGTTGCTCTCTGTTCATTCGAAAAGGACCAGGGAAGTAAGCAGGTGAAGGAATAAGCCCCCTAACATCCCAAACAGAGCTTCTTGGTACAACCAGGACCCCTCAGACAGGTCCTTCTGGGGGGCAGGAAGCTTAGACCCCGGCCTTGGGGTTCTCTCCGTTTCCCCAGTCTACTCCCAACTCAAAACCCCCTCCACCCGTTTCCCCAGTCTACTCCCAACTCAAAACCCCCTCCAGTCGACTCCCACAGCCTTCCCCCGGCTCCTCCTCCAGCCTTTGTCCAGCTTCCCGGGCCAAAGGTGTCACCTGGCCCCAACCCCCCTCCTGGCTCAGGTGACAGGCTCAGGTATCTATCGTCCCTCCAGTGAAGCCCCGCCCTGCTATCCCACCCCCAATGCAGACAGTCCCAGTAAACCTCCCCTGCGACATTCCCAGGTCAATCCGCCCCACTCCCTGCTCCGTCACACCTTCTTGTAGTGTGGGGCCCAAAACTGGACACAGTACTCCAGATGAGGCCTCACCAGTGTCGAATAGAGGGGAACGATCACGTCCCTCAATCTGCTGGCAATGCCCCTACTTATACAGCCCAAAATGCCGTTAGCCTTCTAGGTGCCCTGAGAACTCATGCTGCAGCCAGGGCTTGGCACAGACCTCCACCCCACAGTGCAGCCAGAGAGCCAGAGGCATCTTCCCCGGGAGCCAGCAGGGCAAGGAGGAACCCTGCGGAGGGCACCAGGCCCTGGCAGCTGCGACCAATACAGATCCCCGGGGCTCTTGAAACAAACACAAATGGGAGAGACAGAGCTGGATGCCAGGGTGCCAAGGTCCTTTTATCGCTCCATCACTGTCTGCCGCTATAGGCCTTGAGAGAATCCCCAGCTTTCTCTGTGCCTCAGTTTTCCCACCTGAACCTGACTGAGCTCCTGGCTGGGGAGCAGGGGAGCTTATGCAGTATGTTGAGCTCTCAGGCAGAAGGCAAGGCCAACACTGACCATGAGAGGACAGTGCCCCCAGCTGAGTCCCTGCCCCTCTCCCTGCAGCACAGCGCCCCCAGGGCCTTGGGGCCAGCACAGGCTGCAAGTGAGAGTCTCAGTTTCCCCTGTGTGAGGCACAGTTCCCCAGCAGGTGGGAAGGTCTGGGGGCTCTGGGGCAGGTGAAGACACAGGTGTGGATGGCGCCTGGTGGCCTCAGCCCTTAGGTCCCCTCTCCATGCAGCTCTTGAGAAGAGAAGGGCAGATCCATGGCCAGGACGTGGACACCTGGCGACCAGCGACCCAGAGAAATGCAGATTCCCTGCCCCTCTGCAGGGCGCTGAGCCCCATCCCCCAGCTCGGGAGCAAAGGCTGTGGTGGGGGAGCTCTAAGTGTGGGTTGTGGGGAGCAGTTGGAGGCACCCCGGGAGTCTGACAAAGGAGATCAGATAGACGGGGGGACAGAGCTTGAACCCTGGGGGTCGCTGCAGCTGGGCTTGGCGCCGGCTGCCCAGAACGGACTCTGCTGGAACCTTCACTTCTCTGGGCAACCCCAGAGCTGCCTGTGCCGTGTGCCAGGCCAAGGATACACCCGCCTGTCTGCCCGCGCTGGCTGGCGGAGGCCGAGCTCCGGAGTGAGAACTGCAGGCTGAGTGGGAGCAGCTGGTGGGGGCAGGCAGGGATCTGAGTGCTGGTGACCCTCACCCACCAGCCTTGCTGAGCCCGTCCCAGGGAGCTGCTCCCTCTCCCAGGCTCCTCGGCGCTAGGACTCAAGCCAGGAGCTGTTCAACACAAGGGCATGGGAGCGGCACAGCGGCCAAGTGCCACATACTGGAATTGGCTCCTGGCCGGTTCCGGCACCACTCAGCACTTCGCCTGCCGTGGCGCAGACTGCAGGGCCGGGGACCAGCTCCGAGGGCCAGGGCCTAGGCAGTGAGCGGCTGTGCTACACTGATGCCCCCTGCCCTGGGCTCTCCCCCCAGCATGGCAGAGTCCCATGGCTGCCTGCCAGGAGGCACTGACAGTCCAAGGAGCCTGCCAGCCCCAGGGGTAGAATTCTACAGCCGCTGCCTGCTCCCGGCTCTGCTCCTCGCATGCCCGGCGCGAGACCAGCTCTGCATGCTGGCGTGCGCGCAGCCTGCTGCCATGGGTCCCCCGCTCTGCTCCCAAGGGGCCCTGGGGGGGACGGGCAGGGGGCAGCACTCACCACAAAGCAGAAGCCAATGGCCATCATCTTCAGCGTCCTGCGGCTGCTGTGCCCACTCAGGCCCCTTCTCTCCACCAGCTGCTGAGAGATCACGTCTCCGACTCCCACCAGGGACCCTGCGCAAAGCAGCCCCCAGCTGGGTCAGGAGCGCGGACCCCTGCTGCCCTCCCCACCCCCTTCCCCAGTGCCCACAGCTGGGTCGGGAGCGCAGACCCCTGCTACCCCCCCGCGCCCCCTTTCCCAGTGCCCACAGCTGGGTCGGGAGCGCAGACCCCTGCTGCCCCCCCAGTGCCCACAGCTGGGTCAGGCCCCTGGCCCATCCATCCCCGTGTCCCATCTCTGACAGTGGCAGCACCAGATGAGAAGCAGGTCTGCGAATCCCACAGTCACAGAGGTGGGATAATCTGACCCCCCCACACATCTGCTGCTGGTCTCTCAGGGTAGGGCTACATCACAGTAAACGACCAGCGGCACAACTGCGGCTGGCAGGTCAGCTGGCTCGGGCTGGAGCCCAAACATCTATTGGAGCCCAAACATCTATTATAGCCCCACAGGCTGAACCCTGGGAGCCCAAGCCCCCAAGCCAGCTGAGCGGGGCCAGGGGCGGGTCTCTTCCTGCAGTGTAGACACACCCACGTAGCGTAAGCCTGAAGCAGGAGGTTTAGTCTCCTTGCCTGACGTTGTATCATTAACCATCACTCTGGATGTTTCTGTGACCCACAGAAAGGACCAGCCCCTTTCTGAATCCTGCTAATCTTCTTGACCTCAATGACTTGCTGTGGCAGTGAGTTCTACAGATCCCTCATTCAGCTCCTTTCCACGGTAACAATCGCAATCTCATCACTCTCTCTGCACAGGACAGCTTTCCAGGTCTCCAAACTCCCTCCAGCTCTGCACTATCCTAGGTGAGATGGGGCCTGGCACTGTGCAGTGTCCAGATGGGCTGGCGCCTCTGGAGAATATTCTCCAC
Source organism: Lepidochelys olivacea (assembly GCF_965140295.1). NCBI lineage: Eukaryota > Metazoa > Chordata > Testudines > Cheloniidae > Lepidochelys > Lepidochelys olivacea. The sequence goes on from NC_140413.1 coordinate 1,123,002, forward strand.
CATCTCTACCCCATCCTTGTGCATCCGGACCTTGCAGTCGTGTTTCTGCCCAGAGCCGAGGTGCCCAGCACACGGCCCTGGCCTGGAGTTTGTGCAGAGCCTGGGAGATGAACGGCCAGTTGAAATGTTTCCCTCCATTACTCTGCATTTACCGACACTGAATTTCATTCGCTGGTGTATGGCTCAGTCCCCTAGCTTGGTTCAATCCCGCTCAGGGCCTTGCAGGCCTCTGGTCCTGACAAACCACGAGCTGCCCCTTCCCAGATCATTAACCACCACACGACCCGCGATGGGATCCAGTCCACCCCATGCTGTCAGCCTTCAGCCACAATGAACACTGGCCGTTTCACTGTCTCCTAGCCAGGCTCTGCTCTGTGACAGCCCTTGGCCTCTCGCCCCCTGGATACCTCAGGAGCCTCTACAGCAGGCCCTTGTCCAAGTTTGAAAGGCTGACGTGATCCTGTCAACCAGTTCTCCTTTATCCCGACGCTACTGACACGCCGGGGGGCACGAAGCAGCATTCATGGCGGGCCCCTGTCAGTACCTGGCCTGGGTAGGGAAGCGAATGGTCCAGCCAAGGGGCCCAATTTGGGGATGAATCCTGCTCACACGCCACCTGAGGCACGCTGGGCGTACGCTAAGACTGCATGTCCAGAAGCGGAATGGGTGGAGCCTCTCAGACCCTGATCTTTTGGGGGGTTGCTGCTCTGTTTTACTGATCGTTTCAACAGCTCCCCGGGCTCACCCCGGAGCCTTTTTCAGTACAGGTACAACACTGGCTCCTCTCCAGGGCTCTGCAACAGAGCTGCGTTTAACGAGCATTTGGATAATTCTGCTAGCCACTCGTCCACCCCACACCTCAGCCCTGGGGAATGGAGCAGACAGGCCTGGCCCCTTCTCCTGACCCCTCATTCTCTGACAGCGCCTCGTCTTTCCTAGCAGAACGGAGCAGCTCTGGGACCAGGATGTCCCCCCAGCCTCCTCCCTGCAGACTAATGCAAAGAAATCATCTAGCTTCTCAGCAACTGCCTTCCCTGCTAGCCTGCTCCCTGCAGCCCCAGCCCGCCAGCGCCCCAGCCTGGCTCTGGGCTGGCGTCCTGCGGCTGAGGACCTTTTCCCAAAGAGGCCTCTGTACCAGATGACTAAAAGGTAGCTAACGTAATGCTCATATTTACAAAAGCTCTCCAGAGGCGACCCTGACAATTACAGGCCAGTAAAGCTAACTTCAGTACTGGGCAAAATGGTTGGAACACAGTAAAGAACAGATTATCAGACACACAGATGGACATGATTTGTTGGGGAAGAGTCAACCCAGCTTTTGTAAAGGGAAATCCTGCCTCACCAGTCTATTAGAATTCTGTGAGGGGGGTCAACAAGCCTGTGGACAAGGGGGATCCAGTGGATAACTTGGACTTTCAGAAGGCCTTTGACAAGGTCCCTCACCAGAGGCAAAGTAAACTGTTATGAGATAAGAGGGAAGGTCCTCTCCTGGATCAGTAACTGGTTAAAAGACAGGAAACAAAAGGTAGGAATTAATGGTCTGTTTTCATAGTGGAGAAAGGTAAAAAGCAGGGTCCCCCAGGGCTCTGTATTGGGACCAGTGCTGTTCAACATATTCATAAACGTTCTGGAAAAGTGGGTAGACAGTGAGAGGGCAAAATTTGCAGATGATACAAAACTACTCAAGATAGTTACTTCCCGCAGACTGTGAAGAGCTACAAAGGGATCTCACAAAACTGGGTCACTGGGCAAGAAATAGCATGTGAAATTCAATGTTGATAAATGCAAAGTAATGCACATTAGAAATGTCACAGAGTGTGGGGGAGTCAGGGCCCTGCACCCCTCTTCCTGGGATTCACCGTGACTCTCAGCCAGCCAGTAAAACGGACGACAGGAACACAGTCCCAAACAAATTTTGTAGGCACAACCAGGACCCCTCAGTCAAGTCCTTCTGGAGGGCAGGGAGCTTAGACCCCAGCCTTGGGGTTCCCTGAGTTTCACCAGCCAGTCCAAACTGAAAACAAACCCCCTCCAGCAGCCTCTCTCCCTCTCCCCCCAGCTCCTCCTCAAGCCTTTGTCCAGTTTCCCGGGCAAAGTTGTCACCTGGCCCCAGCCCCCTCCTGGCTCAGGTTAGTCCCTCAAGTCAAGTCACCCCCTGCTATCCCATCCCCAATGCAGACAGTTTCAGTAAACCTCCCCTGCAACATTCCCAGGTCAAGCCGCCCCACTCCCTGCTGCGTCACAAGAAAACATAATCCCAACTAGACATATATAATGACGGGGTCTAAATTAGCTGTTTCCAATCAAGAAAGATCTTGAAGTCACTGTGGATAGTTCTCTGAAAACATCCACTCAATGTGCAGCGGCAGCCAAAAAAAACCCCCAAAAAAACCTAACAAAACATTAGGAACCATTATCGATAATAAGACAGAAAATATGTTGCCACTATATAAGTCCCTGGGACGCCCACACCGGGAATGTTGCACGCAGACGTGATTGCTGCATCTCATAAAAGAGATATTGGAATTGGAAAAGGTTCAGAGAAGGGCAATAAAATGATTAGGGGATGGAACAGCTGCCATATGAGGAGAGATTAATAAGACTGGGACTGTTCAGCCTGGCAAACAGACGACTAAGGGGGGGATATGACAGAGGTCTATAAAATCATGACGGGGGTGGAGAAAGTAACTAAGGAAGTGTGATTTACTCCTCACACCATAAGAACTAGGGGTCACCTAGTGAAATTACTAGGCAGCAGGTTTAAAATGAACACAAGGAAGTATTTCTCCACACAATGCACAGTCAACCTGTGGAACTCCCTGCCAGAAGATGTTGTGAAGGCCAAGACTATAATAGGGTTCAAAAAAGAACTAGATAAGTTCATGGAGGATAGGTCCATCGATGGCGTCCCTAGCCTCTGTTTGCTAGGAGCTGAGAATGGGCGACAGGGGACAGATCACTTGGTGATTCCCTGTTCTGTTCATTCCCTCTGGGGCACCTGGCATGGGCCACTGTCGGAAGACAGGACACTGGGCTGGATGGACCTTTGGTCTGACCCAGTCTGGTCGTTCTTATGTTCACAGACCCTGTAGTGCTACGCTGGGGCAGTGGGCCAGCACTGACTGCTGGGGAGAGCACTCCCTGCTGAGACCCCGCTGCTCCCTGCAGTGCAGTAACCCACAGCATGAGGAAGCAAGTGCAATCAACATCCACACACCCGTTGGCCCGCTCTGCAGCGAGCACTGCCCATGCACCGTGAGGCCAGCAGAGCAAAGCAGCCCTTGGGGGCCAGAGCAGGGCTGCTAGTCACAAGGGCTGCCGGGTGGCTCTTGGATGTTGCCCATGTTCCTTTAACACCAGATCCAGGCTCAGGGTCCCAGCGGCTGCGCGTACAGCACCCTCCAAGCTCTGCCTGGCAGTCACCCCAGCACGTCATGGGCAGATCAAAGGCAAACCGTAGCAAGCCCTGCCGCCCCCCAGAGGGGACGAGGGACAGACGTGTGTGTCCGCAAGGCTGGAGGCTCCTGGCGCTCAGGCTAACGGCCATACAGGCATTGTTGGACCCAGGCCAGGGGGCTTTTATTGCCGTGCCAAAGTACCCCAAGAGCGGCCGGGGGCTCCTGGCTCAAGCCCAGTGGGTGATGACTCCACCTTCAAAGCCGTGGAGCAGCCCTGGAAGGCCTGAGCCAGCGAGGGCTCATTCGTGGCTCAAACACAGCGTGGGAGCACACCTCTGCTGGGGATGTGCCAGGCCGGAGGCAGCTCTGGCCCCAGACTGCGCAGGTCCCCAGCCTGACTTTGAGGGGGAGCGCTGGTGTTCTCAGGGCCCGCTCTCAGCGCCCCACTGTGCTCCCCTCCTGCCTGCTGACCCTACAGCAGCCCATGCGCCAACTCCAGCCATAGGCCTGAGCAGCAGCCAGCAGCCTGCGGGTCCCACTCGGGAGTACCCCAAGGGCATGAGCTGGTGGGCAGACTCTGCCCCCTCCCTGCCGTAGCCCCGAGTGCCCAGGTTCCGGAGCCCCTGGGGCCACGCTGCCCGGGCTCTGCCGCAGCCTCTGCTGATGTCAGACCGTGCGTCTCCTCTCGCTCAGCTGGCACCGGCTCGCTGAGCTGGGCCAACTGCCCTGCGGGCCCGGAAGAGCCTGCGGCGTCATTTGGCTTCCAAAACCTGAGCCTCTAAAAGAGGTCACTGCCTTTGGCAGCTCGGGACAGGCTCCTTTCCCAGAACTGCTGCTTCTTTCACACCGTCTGCGGCTCGGGCCTGTGCCACGCGGGGAGCGGGCTCCCATTGGCACCATGCGGTTAGTGCCCAGCCCCGAGCCCCGGTCCAGCTGCTGAGGCCTGCGGATTGGTGCTAGGGGCGTGGAGAGCGGCAGATAGGACCCCGGTCCCACGAGTGGGGCCTTAGTGCTCCGTGCAGGCTCCCCAGGGGCTCAGATGGCCAGGCCTGAGGTGGCCTGGCTCAGGCAGCCGCTCCAGGGAGGCTCCCGGCACCAGCCCCACTAACCCAGGGGTTCGGCTCACCCATTCTGTTCTGCCAAAGCAGGAGACTGCCCGGAGAACAGCCCGGAGAGGCACACCCCGCCGCACCAGCAGCAATCAGCACCTGGGGAACAGCTGGGGCAGATGTTTCCTGCCCCTCCCCCCGAAGGACCAGCAAGGCCTCAGCCAGCCGGGCTCTGGCTTTCCTGTGGGCCCTGGAGTAGGCAGAGCAGCCCTTAGCTTCCAGAGAAAGCCACAGGCTCCCTCCAAGGCCTTGTGACATGTGGAGCCAGGGTCCCAGACCCGGCTGGGGCAGATGGTGGGGAGACAGCCTGCACTGCTGCAGACCTGGGGCCAGGAGCTCGGCTCTGGGCTCCGGCCTCCAGCAGAGCCACCCCTTCCCTAGCCCTCCTGGAGCCCCACTGCTCGAGGAGAGACACGCTGGGACTCTGGCAGCCTGGCTGGCTCAAGAACCAGGACGTGTGGAAGGGGACTGGGGAAAGGCCGGCCAGCAGAAGCCTCTCTCACCCTTGTCCCCTGGGCATGGCCCAGAATGAGCCACTCCCGGCCTCGGTGCCTTGTGGCCAGAACCCCAACACAAGGGGGCAGCACAGTGCCCGGCCAGGCCAGCCCAGGACGTGGGGTCCCGGTGCCAGCCCGGGACGTGGGGTCCCGGTGCCAGACCAGCCCTGCACATGGGGTCCCAATGCCAGCCTGGCCCAGGACATGGGGTCATGGTGCTGTCCCCAGCCCCAGGACAAAGCCGTGTGTCACTGATCTGCTGGGGCTGGTCTATGCCCAGACTGTGACCAATCCCTTGGGAGCAACCCCTTTGGGCTTCCTCCCCACTTCCACAGGGGCAGGCCCACGGCCTCCGTGATGCCGAGACTGGGCCTTCAGCCCCAGCAACCCCAGTCTGTCTGTGTGGCCCCTGCAGGAGCTTTTCCTGTGCCCCATCCAGGTGCTCCCGGGGTGGATCTGCAGTGACCTGGCCCCTTGGCCAAACACGGGAACCATGGATCAGCCACTGCCTACCGTGTCTGCCAGCCCCTAGCCCTGAGAGGCCAAGGCGGAACCGTGGGCCAGCCCAGGCAAGCCAGCGCGAGGAGCCAGCCGAGCTGCTGTAGGAACCATCTTGCCTCAGTCTCTGTGTGTCAGACGGAGGTGAGAACTGCTGTGTCTCTGAGGCCAGATGGGGGCCCTGCTCCCAGGTGGAGTCTGCGCTGTGCCCAGCCCGATGGGGGCCCCACTTCCGGGTCGGGCACTGGGTCAGCTGCCCCATCCCACGAGCTGTGGCTCTGACGCAGACCCCTGAGGAGGGGAGCAGCAAAGGTTGAGGCCCTAGGGACCCTTGCAGCCCCCGCCCAGGACTCTCAGGCCAGCCCCCAGCGACACGCAGGCTCTGCAGATGCACTGGGGACTGCACATCACTCGCCCACCTGAGCCAGCCTGGCACACGAGTAAGGGAAACACGGTGCCAGTGCATGGACGAGGGATGAGCTGGGCGTGCCGTGGGCGACAGGGAAGCTGGTCCCCCGCGGGTGATGCTAAGGGGAGCAGCCAGACTTGTGTGTGTGTCCCTGAGGATGGCCGGGGCGGGAGGCCCAAGTCACAGGAGGGCTTGGGCTAGCAGATCCCACCTGGCTGCGTCTCCCTGGGCAGAGCTTCCGACAGCTCCTTTCCATCCCTCCATTGACAAATGTGCAGCCATTCAGCGCTGCCCCGGCAGGTTTCATTGATTCATTCCCTAGAGCAGCTGGGCCCCCTGCCCAGCCTGCGGGAGCCGGCCCGACTCGAGTGAGTGACAAAGCATCTCACCCCGCCAGCACCTGCCAAGTGTAATAGGATGAGCAGGTCCCTGTGCCAGGAAGCAGCCTGCGTCCCCGGGGAGATTAGATTAATCTTCCCCCGCGATGACTTCACTTGGGCAGCTGCCATCCCCGTTAGCGCTCGGGTCCGCTCCCCTCCCCAGGGGCTGGGCCATAACCCCGAGCGATGGCCCAGCCCCAGGAACTCGGGCCCAGCACACGGTCTGGAGGCGCAGCAGGCCGGCCTCTCATGGGCTGCGCACACCCCTGCTCAGGACACCAGGCCACATACATGCGCTAGCAGCACGGATGCAGGCTGGGCCCAGCCTCACTCGAGCACTGCATGCCTGGCGCCAAACCCGTGGGGCCACGTGCCAGCCTGCGGCACCCCTGGGGGTCTCCTGAAGGGCAGTGCGGAGAGCAACCAGTGCTGCTCCCTGCCACGTGGGAGCCCGACTGCGGGGGGCCAGGGCCCACAGGCACTGCAGCCTGCCCAGCACTTCCCCAGCTTCGGGCTGTCAGGCCGGGGCTCAGGGACCCCGGAAGCAATGGCCCTGGGGCAGCCCTACATGTCCAGACTGACCCAAGAGCTAGGACTCCCAGGGGCTTCTCGTGTGGCAGGATGGGCTAGCGAGACGGTTCAGGCCGTCGGCCACGGAGCTGGCTTCGGTGCCCTCCTTCCTACCCCAGCAGAGGGTGAGCCAGAAGTACAGGGCCCAGCTGGCTGGCCGGGACAGGCTGGCTAGCTGGGGTAGGTGGGCAGGCTGGGGCTGGCTAGCTGGCTGACTGGCTGAGCTTGCAGGCTGCTTTTCATCCTCGCCTTGGGACTTTGAAACAGGCCCAAGTCTAAGTAGGCTACAGTGTCTGGGGTTCCTGCGTGGCTATTAATCCATAATTACACGATCCATTTACAAATTACACTCCTGCCTCCGAAGGCTCCCGTCCAAGGGCAGGGAGCAGCGTGGCTGCAGCCACAGGCCCCCGCTCTGCCCTCTGCCTGTGGGGCTCAGCAGAGAGCCCGGGCCGGGGCCAGCCAGGAGCTGCTGCTGGCGCTGCGGGACACGCTGCTGTGCACGAAGTGACCCTTTGCTGGGCGTGTCAACAGCCCCCAGGGCCGGGCAGAGCCATCGCCATGGATTCCACTTAAGATTACGGACAAAACCGGCCTGGCCCCACCCAGAAACCTGGCCGGAGATCTCCCCTCACCAGCACTGGGTCCTGTGAGACTGACAGCGGGACCACAGCCACCACAGCTCCCCTCCACCCCACAGCCCCCGGCCCACAGCCTCTGCCTCAGTTTCCCACCTTCCTGGGGACAAATGTCTCCTTAGCACCCCACTGGCAGGGTCCTGTCTGCACGTGGCAAACTCCCGTAGGCCGCCAGTGCCTGGCCTCCACGCTCAGCAGGGAGGTTACAACAGCACAGCACACGACACCGGCAGTAACCGCTCGTCACCCCACAGCCCAGACGAGTGGATGTAACCCATCGCCCTGGCCCAACGAGCGTCTCTGCTAACGAGCTCTGCTCAGGAATTCTTTCCCCCAGTTCATCAGTAGATGGCAGCAGAGAGCTAATTGCGCCTACTGGCAGAAACCTAAGTGCCCCTTTGTCCCGTAGGCTTCCCCCACCTCCTCCCCTTTTCCCCTCTCTGCCCTCTCCCCTGTCTCTGCCGCTTCCCGCTCTGCCTCTAAAATCCTTCCAGGGCCACTCACTCCCTGATGCAGCCGCCTCCTCCTCTGGCCGCCCGCATCACAGCCGCGGAACATGGCAGCGATGACCTTCCGGCCCCACTGCTCATCCCACTGCCCTGGGAGAGCCTGGCGGGTGTCCTTCCCCCGGCCGTTTTCTCATTCACCCCTTGGAGGCCCAACCCAGCTCTGCTCGGCAACGTTAGGGAGAGATGCCGTTAGCGACCGCAGGTGAAATGCTAGCTGCGGGGCAATCCTCTCCATGCTGTGCACACGGCTAGTGCTTGCCCTGGTCTCTCTGGCTAAACAGCCCCTTAGGTACTGCTGCCTGCTCGCTGTGACCCCATCCCCGGAGTGTCTGAGCACCTCACACGCACACCGCTCTAACGCCGCAGCACCCCTGCGAGGTGAGGAAGCCCAGGCCCCTCTTACGAGTAAGATGCAGTGAGCTGACGTCCCTTGTCCAAGGCCACATGGGGACTTTGTAGCAGAGCTGGAAACTGAACCCGTTTCTTCTGGGTCCCAGACAAGTCGGTGCTCTGTGCCCAGCCCCCTCGCCCTGCAGGACACCTGCCTGGGGCCATGACTCTGCAGGGTGTCAGCAGAGCGGGAAGTGCAGATGCAGCCTAGGAAAGGAACGAGCCAGGATCAGGGAATCTACCCGAGTCCAGCTGGGATGAACTAGGGAATCCCGAGTCTACTGAAGAGACCAAATCTCGTCCCGGACGCACCCCCCAACCCACTCTCCTTGGCTGGCCCCACACCATGACATGCCCTCCCTAGCCAGCCACGTCCCCTGCCCTGCCCTCTCCAACCTGGCCTATCCAGCACCCCACGCCCACCATGTCTCCTCTCACATGGCTGGCACACTGCTTCCCCAGCGCTGCATCCCACTCCTCCCCTACCTCAGCCTGGCTGGCCTCCTCAGCATGCCACTCCCCCTCCCGTCTCCTCCTCCTGGCCTGACACTCCCCACTCGCCCCAGCCCGCCACTTCCCACCCGCCCTGGTCCGACCCCCCTGGCCTGCTCCAGCCCACCACGCCCCATCCACCACTTCCCACGCGCCCCAGTCCAACCCGCCTGCCCTGCCCCGGCCCACCGCCCCCCATCCACCACTTCCCACGTGCCCTGGTCCAACCCGCCTGCCCTGCTCCAGCCCACCACCCCCCATCCACCACTTCCCACGTGCCCTGGTCCAACCCGCCTGCCCTGCCCCGGCCCACCGCCCCCCATCCACCACTTCCCAAGCGCCCTGGTCCAACCCGCCTGCCCTGCCCCGGCCCACCGCCCCCCATCCACCACTTCCCACGTGCCCTGGTCCAACCCGCCTGCCCTGCCCCGGCCCACCGCCCCCCATCCACCACTTCCCACGTGCCCTGGTCCAACCCGCCTGCCCTGCCCCGGCCCACCGCCCCCCATCCACCACTTCCCACGTGCCCTGGTCCAACCCGCCTGCCCTGCTCCAGCCCACCGCTCCCCATCCACCACTTCCCACGTGCCCTGGTCCAACCCGCCTGCCCTGCCCCGGCCCACCGCCCCCCATCCACCACTTCCCACGTGCCCTGGTCCAACCCGCCTGCCCTGCCCCGGCCCACCGCCCCCCATCCACCACTTCCCACGTGCCCTGGTCCAACCCGCCTGCCCTGCCCCGGCCCACCGCCCCCCATCCACCACTTCCCACGTGCCCTGGTCCAACCCGCCTGCCCTGCTCCAGCCCACCGCTCCCCATCCACCACTTCCCACGTGCCCTGGTCCAACCCGCCTGCCCTGCCCCGGCCCACCGCCCCCCATCCACCACTTCCCACGTGCCCTGGTCCAACCCGCCTGCCCTGCCCCGGCCCACCGCCCCCCATCCACCACTTCCCACGTGCCCTGGTCCAACCCGCCTGGCCTGCCCCGTCCACCGCTCCCCATCCACCACCTCCCACATGCCCTGGTCCAACCCGCCTGCCCTGCCCCGGCCCACCGCCCCCCATCCACCACTTCCCACGTGCCCTGGTCCAACCCGCCTGGCCTGCCCCGTCCACCGCTCCCCATCCACCACCTCCCACATGCCCTGGTCCAACCCGCCTGCCCTGCCCCGGCCCACCGCCCCCCATCCACCACTTCCCACGTGCCCTGGTCCAACCCGCCTGCCCTGCCCCGGCCCACCGCCCCCCATCCACCACTTCCCACGTGCCCTGGTCCAACCCGCCTGCCCTGCTCCAGCCCACCGCCCCCCATCCACCACTTCCCACGCGCCCTGGTCCAACCCGCCTGCCCTGCCCCGGCCCACCGCCCCCCATCCACCACTTCCCACGTGCCCTGGTCCAACCCGCCTGCCCTGCCCCGGCCCACTGCTCCCCACCCGCCACATCCCACCCACCCTGGTCCAACCCGCCTGGCCTGCCCCGTCCACCGCTCCCCATCCACCACCTCCCACATGCCCTGGTCCAACCCGCCTGCCCTGCCCCGGCCCACCGCTCCCCATCCACCACTTCCCATGCGCCCTGGTCCAACCTGCCTGACCTGCCCCTGCCCACTGCTCCCCTACCCAGTCAGCCCGCCCTTCCCCACCCCCCCAGCCTGGTGAACACACTGCTCCCCACCACACACACAGGAGAAAAATAAACCAGGTAAAAAACAGCTGACCACAGTGGCAGCTGCATGGCATGGGAGATGGAGGGCGGGGAAGCACAGCCACCAGCAGAGACCAGCCAGAGTGGCCAGCACACCCATGAGCAGCTGAGGTCTCTTAGCCAGCTCACACTCGCTCACACCCTCAGGGTGTGCGTGTGTGCGTGTGTGTGTGTGTGAGCCCTCTGGGGCGCCTCACACTCGCTCGCATGCACACACAGACCCCTCTCGACGAGTGTGGGTGCCCTCTGCAGCCACGGGCCAGTGGTCTGGGCCCTGCACTCCCCAGGCAGGCTGCTGGGGAACGTGGCAGGTGCTCTGGTGGCTGCCGTGCCCTCCCGAAGGAGCCAGGCTAACGGGCCCTACTGACAGCAGCAGCTCTCACACACATCCTGCCGCCTCCCAAAGCAGCTGATGGCAGCGCAAGGGGTGGGTGGCAGAGCGTCCTTGAGGCCAAGGAGCCATTTGCAGGATTGCGCTGGGTAAACATGGCCCAGTGCCAGGCTCGCGCCAGGATTTATGCCACCTCCCCCCTCAGCAAACAACACGTCACCAACCCTTTTAGGCAGATTAAATCGCTGCATCCCAGGGAACAGCTGAGCAAAACCACCGCAGGGCAGCACTGCCAGGGGAGCCCAGCCTGCCCCCCAGGAACAGCCCCATGGGCCCCACACAGGCTGCACCTCTGCAGGGCACATGTGCCTGCCAGCCCCCCCCCCAGCACATGGCATGGGGGTCTGGCTCATCGCTGGCTGACCGGTGCCCCCAGCCTGGGCACTTTGGCCAAACAAGCCTATGTGTGGTGGTGCATGGCAGGAGCCAGCCCAGGTGCTGTCGGGGGGGATCTGGCTAGACCTGGGCAGAGCTCTTAGCACCTGCCGTACATAGCAGAATCCACAGAGCACAAGCCCCATCTGCCTGGGGCAGGGAGATGCGGGGGGGGGGGGCTAAGGGTCACATGCCCCTCCCCAATCGCCTGGAAGAGGCAAGGGCCCAGCAGCACCCTGGAGTCAGAGCTTGAGTGTGGAACATAGAGTTCTGTGCTGGGAAAACTTCCACCCTTGGTGCAGAGCATTTGTGTATAAACAGAGGCAGGGTGATTAAGATAACAAAAGGCTGGTCATTAAATTAAATTAAGGATCCTGAGTTGATCCTGAAAGCATTCCCAGGCCCTCCAGTTAAAAGACAGGAAACAAAGGGCAGGAATAATGGTCCATTTTCAGAATGGAGAGAAGTAAATAGGGGTGTCCCCAGGGGTCTGCACTGGGACCAGGGCTGTTCAGCATACTCATGAATGGTCCTCAAAAAGGGGTGAACAGTGAGGGGGCAAAGTTTGCAGATGCTACAAAACTACTCAAGATAGTTAAGTCCCAGGCAGACTGCGAAGAGCTACAAAGGGACTCACAGAACTGGGTGACTTAGCAACAAAATAGCAGGTGAAATTCAATGTTAAATGCAAAGTAATGCACATGGCAAAATACAGTCCGAACTGGTGGGGCCCCCACTACAGAAGGGATGTGGACAAATTGGAGAGAGTCCAGCGGAGGGCAACGAAAATGATTAGGGGGCTGGGGCACATGACTTATGAGGAGAGGCTGAGGGAACTGGGGTTATTTAGTCTGCAGAAGAGAAGAGTGAGGGGGGATTTGATAGCTGCTTTCAACTACCTGAAAGGGGGTTCCAAAGAGGATGGATCTAGACTGTTCTCGGTGGTGGCAGATGACAGAACAAGGAGCAATGGTCTCAAGTTGCAGTGGGGGAGGTCTAGGCTGGATACAGGCAGGGAGTCCTCAGACTGACGACACAACTGGTTCCTGAAAATTGCATCTTAAGTCAAAAGATCGTAACTCGGAACCGATTTCCCATAGGAACCAGTGTTATAACTGGGTCATGGAACCAAGGCCCAATACACTATTTTCACCAAAATAACCCAGATTTTTGTACTCAATCAATTGTACACGAGTAATATAGCTACAGCAATGTGTTTATATTGTAAATAGCAATCATGCTGACATAAAACAATCACACAATAAGCTAAACATACATAAAGAAATATAGTACAGGCAGTCCTGGGACTTACGACACAATTGGTTCCTGGGCATTGCTGATCCTGTCATTTGATTTGTAGTTTAAGAAGCCTACAGAAGGAATGAAGAAGGAGATGGGACACCTTCTTCTGAGCTCATGGGTGGGTCTAATTGGGTGGGGTTTTTGAGGTGATTTGGAAGGACTAAAAGTAAGTGTCTGTAGTGGGGCGGCTGCCCCACTCCTGCAGAACAGGGTGTTAAAAGCAGCCCTGGAGAGGGCTGCGGCTGGGAAATGGAGTGAGAACAGTTGGGGGAAGCTGAGGGAGTAGCTGACCACAGGTGTGGCCAGCAAATTCGGGCCCAGCTGGCCCTGATAAGAGGGCTGGGGGCCAGGAGTTGAAGGAGTCTCACTCTAGCCCTGTATCTTGAGCTCTCAGGCAGAAGGCAAGGCCAACACTGACCATGAGAGGACAGCGCCCCCAGATCAGTCCCTGCCCCTCTCCCTGCAGCACAGCGCCCCCAGGTCAAGGGCTAGCTGCCTGGGAGCAAGGTACCTGAAGCGGAGCAGGGCTGCGGAAGGGCAAAGAGAGCTGGGGAGCTCCAGCCTGGTAAACCCCCAGGCCGCAGGCCTTGAAGGCCTACGAAAGGTACTGGGGCTGCAGAGGGGCAGCCTGAAATAGGGTGGGGGTACTGCTAGGGCAGAACCCTGAGGAAAAGGGCACTGGGGTCCGGGAGGGACACGGGGCCAGCGCAGGCAAGACGCCGGCCTGCAGAGGGCGCTCGGTACGCTGGAAAAGAGCTAGTTCCCCGATGAGCAGTAGGAGGTGCCGCACCGGTGAGTCTTCGACCTGACTACAGTGTCCAAAGAAGTGTGGAAAGATGTTCTCCTCCTTTCCTGTACATGTTGGATATGCTCCTATTCACAGATGCACTGCACTCAATGTTCGGGTCGTGTTCCTCAAACAAGGACATGGCAGCTTCCAAATGCTGAAATGCCTCAGCCAACACTTTTGTTGTCAAGACTTTACGAGGAGGAGTCTCTTCAAAAGTGGGTGCATCTTCTTCTGCCACTTTTTGCTGTTCCAAAGCAATGAGGTCCTCATTAGTTAACTCTTCAGAATGTGATGCTAGCAACTCATCAATATCCTCTGGTGCAATGTCTAAGTTGAGTTCTTTGCCCATTTCAGCAACAGTGTTGGTCACCTGCTCAACAGTGTTTGTGAATCCTTGGAAGTCCGACACAAAATCAGGTCACAATTTTCTCCAAACACCATTCAAATTGGATTGTTTGACTACATTCCATGCCTCACCAGTGTTCTTAACTGCATGGTAAATGTTGAAGCCCTTCCAGAATTCCTTCAGAGTTGGTCCACCTTCCTCTCATTTGCCCTGATGGCCTGGGTGTCACAGAGTCACCGGGCGATGCTCTGGAACTACTCCATACGAAGCCAGTCAGGACTCTGGGGGAGCCTCCTCTCTGTGAGCAGACTGTGTCCAGGGCAAGAAGCTCACACAGCTTCAACCTTCCTGGGTCTGACCTCGGAGCATTCAGCATCTCCTCTTCACACCGTGCACTTCCCACAGCGAGTCCACGCCTGTGGGGCTCCTGGGGAAGCCAGAGGGCCCTGTACCCCAATTCTGTAGTCAGACGGGACTCTTAGCCAGCCAGTAAAACAGAAGGTTTATTAGAAGACAGGAACATGGTCTAAAACAGAGCTTGTAGGTGCAGAGAACAGGACCCCTCAGTCAGGTCTGTCTTCGGGGCCAGGGAGGCCAGAGCCCCATCTGGGCCTCCCTCCATTTCCCCAGCCAGCTCCAAACTTCAACTCTCCCACCCCTCCTCCAGCCTTTGTCTCTTTCCCAGGCCAGGAGGCCACCTGATCTCTTTGTTCTCCAACACCTTCAGTTGGCACCTTGCAGAGGAGGCGGCCAGGCCATCAGTGGCCAGGAGACAGGGTGTCGGCCATTCTCTGTGCAGACACCATCACACTGGCCCTCTAGGGCTCTGCCACGATCACCCAGCTTATCCCACCACCTAGATACTTAAGAACTGCATAGGGGAAACGGAGGCACTCACACAGTATTCAGAGAAAACATTAAGAACATTCCCACTTCATCACACTGGGCAAATGTGCTCCTGAGATAGTGGGCCTTGAAGGATGCAATTACCCTCTGGTCCATGGGTTGCAACAGTGAGGTGGTGTTGGGGGGCAGAAACACCACTTTGATGTCAGGATGCAGGTCATCAAGGATGGTTGGATGACCAGGAGCATTGTCAAGGATTAACAATGCGTTAAATGCAAGATGGTTTTTGCTGCAATAATCCCCGACGCTTGGCACAAAATGATGATTAAACCAATCCTCAAAAATGTTCCGATTGACCCAAGCCTTAGGGTCGGATTTCCATATCGCTGGGAGAAACGCCTTGGACTATCCCTTGAAAGCCCTGGGGTTTTCCGAATGGTACCCAAGCAAAAGGTTAAGTTTGAAGTCAACTGCAGCATTTGCACCAAGGAAAAGAGTGAGCTTCTCTTTAGCAGCTTTGTCCCCTGGCACAGATTTCTCCTCTTTGGCCATGTCGGTTCTCGGTGGCATTTTTTTCCCCAAAAGAGCCTAGTTTCATCAACATTCAAAACTTGCTGAGCACAATCCTCCCCAGCCCCCTTCAATGCTCTCAGCCAATGTTTCAGGAAAAACACAAGCTGCCTCCCCATCAGCTGCTTCACCTGAGCCCTTGATGTTGTGCAAATTGGCCCTGGCTTTAAACCGCATAAACCAGCCCCTACTGGCATTAAAAGGCTCAGCATTGGAACTCTCCCCGTTGTATCTTTAGATCATCGTAAAGACTTCCGGCCTTCTCCTGAATTCTGCCTGAACTCACCGGAGCCCGGCATTCATTTTGATCTTCCAGCCAAATAGTTAACAGTTTCTCAACTTGGACGATAAGTCCAATGTGTGGCTTAGTTATCACAGTTGATTGCATAGGAGCCGAGCCCTTAACATGTTCCTGAATTCGTACCTGGTCTTTCAGGATGGTCACGATAGTTGTTCGGGGGATATCCAAAGCTTTACCAATTTCAGTTGGCATCTCACCTTTCTTGGACCTGTTAATTATTTCCATTTTTGTTTCCATAGTACTTATTCTATGTTTTGTAGAAGAAGAAACATCACTTGCACCAGATTTTTGCTTTTCTGCCATTATTATGGGCAAAGAAACACTAACGTTTAAGAAAAAGTGTGGCAGCACAGAGAATCAGCGTGTGAAAACGGCGTCGGAACAGCTACGGAGAGTCTTGAGTCAGGGAGAGCGGCGGGGCGGAATGCCAGTGCGCGTGTGAGCTTGTGCACGGGCGTGCTGTGGTGCCAACTCGAGCATCACCAAGTCAAAGTTGGTCAGAACGGGGTGCCCAAGTATAAACGGCATAAGTGTCACGCGCCGTAACCCGAACGTCGTAAAGCCGAGGGCTGCCTGCATTAGGACACACTATTTCACTAGGAGCGTGGTGAAGCACGGGAAGGGGTTATCTGGGGAGGGGGTGGAATCTCCTTCCTTAGGAGTTTGTAAGGCCCAGCTTGACAGAGCCCTGGCTGGGATGATTTAGTTGGGGCTGGTCCTGCTTTGAGCAGGGGGTGGGACTCGATGACCTCCTGAGGTCCCTTCCAGCCCTGACCTTTCATGATTCTATACATACAAAATGATGACAGGTTTATTAGCTGTTATCCACCAAGAAAGAGCTCCTGGACTCATTTTCAGTACTTTGGAAGCACTATCTTTCCAGAGCATTGCAGAGGTATAAGAATCCTTCTCATTGTGCCTGTATCATCCTGAACTCATTCACCAGCTTCAGAAGACTTAAAAATTATCTCCAGGAACCAATGGGACAGAAGCACCTGAATAATGTAGCTGTCCTTCACGTGCAGGCCACATGGGGGGACATGTGCCCCCCCTTAGCTGGTGCTCCACTTTGTGTCCCTCCAATGTGTTGCCCCTGCCGGGCACAGTACATGTGGGTGAGAGCCAGCCCTGCCCCTCACAGCCATGTCAGCCAAAGGGGGCAGGGAGGGGAAGCAGGTCGCAGAGCAGGTCAGTAGGAGAGCTGGGGTAGAACACAGGGCTCCCTACCCCTGCACCTCACTGCCTCTGCCACGTGATGGGCTAGTGCCAGGAGCAGGGTGGAGCCGCTTTGCTGACTCACCCTGACAGCCAGAGCAGGAGGGGCTCACGGGGCCCCACTCAGGACACAGGCTGGCTGTCTGGCGCTTCGCACTGCCAGAGCTAGGAGAGGAGACTGAGCGGGGGGAAAGCCCCAGGGATGCTCAGAGAACAGAAAGCACAGGCCTGACTCACAGCTGCATTTTGTCACCGTGCTACAGGCTGGGGATCCTGCCATGCCCAGCCAGCAGGCGGCCCTGGGCAGCAGACTCTAGCTTAGAGACGCCATGAGGGCTTGTTTGGAGGACGCTGCTAGGAGCCAGCTCCTCTTCAGCCCATTAGAACAGGGCTCTTGTCCCAGCGCTGCAGATGAGCGGGAGTGGACCTGACGGTCTAGGAATGCCTCCTAACTCTGCACCCGGATGGGCAGCCGAGTCACCCACACCCTTTGGGGTTCATGCCCCGGGAGTTACACAGTGAGGCATAAGGCAGCGAGTCAGTCCAATAGTATTCTTCCCAGCCGGGGATATGAAGAATCTGGTGCGGGCATAGGAAGAACTCGACAGTACAGAAGCCTTTGCAGTAGTTGACAGATTTTCGCCTGCTTCCACAGGAGACCAAACAAAATGTGTACATGACAATTCCCCCAATTCTTGTCCAGGGTCTCAAAGTGCCGACTCTAAGTGAGCAGCGTGTTTTCCTGAGGAGGAGTTCACTGATCGTCTCCTCTGAGGAGAGCAGCAGTTTGTAACCTGAGTTGGTCACTGCAGAGGGAATCATGTTTTATTGGTCCTTATGTGCCAGGGCAGCAGGGCTCTGCCCCGATGAGCTGTGCTCTTGGGCAGGGGGTTGGACTAGATGGCCTCCAGAGGTCCCTTCCAACTCTGTGATTCTGTGAGTCAAACAGGCTCAGTCACGGGGGCTTCAAACCCAGCCCACTGGAAATGTCTGCCGGGTCCAAGGGCTGGTCCCTCTAGCCAGAGAGTAGCTGGGCTGCAGCATCACCTTCACCGCGGGCCCTGTGCTGCCTTGCAGCGCCCGCCCCCAGGCACACCCCTGGTCCCGCTCCCCGGCAGACTCACCTTGCCTGCACAGCAGCAAGAGGCAGGACCCTGTGCTGCCCCAAAGCCTGGCACCTGGCCAGCCTTGCCCTCAAGGCAGGTGAAAGCCAAGGGACGGGCGCTGTAGACCCCAAGGCTGGAACGGCTGGAGTGGGAGCAGACCCTGTCTCTGTGCTAACATGGCTCCCGTCACCCAGCTCCCCCCAGCGAATGTGCCCTGCCAATAACTGGTGTTGGGGGAGGGGGTGCTGCTGTCCGGCCAGGCTCTGGCCCAAACCCTCCTGGAGCTGGGAGGCCACAAGCCCAGGCACGAGAGCAGGAAATGCACAAAGACCCCCCGGCCAGGCACAACAAACTGCCAACCCCAGGTGCTGGGGGAGCATGGCACCAGGCATCACAGCCAACACACCGGCCCCAACTCTCCTCCTGGGAAAGGAAAATATTTGGGAAAACGCAGGACCCCGACCTCGAACCAGGAAACCCCCCGCGAGCCCCGGCCGGGACGGCTGAGCAGCAGACAGGGTGCTGCTGGAAGATCGCGGTCCTAGCCCTGCACTCCGAGCGCATCAGGATCCCTCCTCGCTAACGCCTCAGACATCACGGCCACGGCCCGGTGCAGCCTGTCCCCACTCAGCCTAGTCCCACGCCTACCATCGAAGGGCTGCTCCCTGAGGCCAGCTCCACTGCCCACCTGTGACATTTCTAACAGGCTTTCAGTGCTCCCCCCGGCTGCCCCCATGCGTGGGGCGGCTCCTAGACCCTCCCTGCCCCCCCATTCACTTTGCCACGAGGCCTCCAGAGACCCAGCAGCCAGGCTGGCGGTGTGCAGAGACACTGCCCAGCTGTCCGTCTGTCTGTCTGTCTCTTGGGCCTCACTTGTGCAGTGCCCACAGCGGGTCCCGGGCGCTCCGGTAACACTAATGAGGAGCCCGCCCCAGGGGGCAGCTGCTGCTCTCCCAGGTCTTGTGGTCGGCCCCTGCCCCTTGGCACTCTGAGCCCCGGGCTCCCACTGGCTCCGTGGCCTAGGAGACGGGAGGGAGCCTTTCGCCCCCCAGGATCGCTGCCAATGCAGCCTCAGCAGAGGGCAGTCATACATCTGAAGGCCATAAGGGGCAATTGTGACCGGCCTGCCTGCTCTCCTGCATGGCCCAGGCCAGGGAGCCTCCTGCAGCAGCCCTGGGTCCAGCCCAGCCCTGCTGGCGAGCCAGAGCTGAGCGGGAGGCAGAGCCAGCCAGGCCGGATGTAAAGACCCCAAGTGCTGGAATTACCCCCACGGTGAGACCTCTGCGCCCTCTTTCCAGTCTGGAGTTCTCTAGCTCCGTGCTTCTCGACCCGGGGGGGATGCGCACCCTGGGGGTACCCAGCGCTCGCCAGTGGGTACTTGAACTCCTTTAGATATCGCCATGGTCTTACAACAGGCTGCATAAAAAGCACTAGCCAAGTCAGCACAAACTAACATTTCCTCCAGCCAATGGCTCGTTTCTACTGCTCTATGGACACTAGACACTGACCCGTAAGTACGGGAGTTCTGTTCCAGTTGGTTATTGTTCCGTGGTGACAGTGAGACGTCGGTAATTTGTCAGTAACAGTGTGGCTGAGACACTCCTGGATTTTTATGTCTGATTTTATTAGCAAGTGGTTTGTAAGTGAGGTGAACCTTGGCGTACACGAGACAAACCAGCCTGGGGAGAGGGGCACAGTCGTCTGGAAAGATTGCGAGCCGCTGGCCCTTGTTCTGCCTCTGGCTGCAAGGCCCTCTCCCCACGTAGGTACAAAATCACCCCCTAGCCATCTCCTGGGTAAGCTACCCAGCCTGTGCTTGTCCAGTTCATGCCCGCTGCATCCACACAGACCAGGCCGCTGTGGGAAGAGGGGCACATCACACCTTAGCCTCGAGTCCAGAGATGCCCCCCCACTCCTGCCAGGAGGCGGAAAACCCACTCCAGCTTGGGCATCCAGCAGACCCAACCCCTGCCACACACCCACCTGCTCCAACAAACAGGCAACAGGGCACGGAGCATCCTGCTCACCACACCGGCGGGTCCGTCACTGCTCAGGGAGCTGCCAAGATCTGCACTAAAGCAGGGACTGAGTCTTCTTACGCATGAACAACCAAGCCCCCCATGGCCTCCTGTGTGCCGGGTGGGGAGGAGGGGTTGTCTCAGAGGTTACAGGCCCTGCCTGGTCTGTGCAAGGTCAGCCCACTGAGCTGACCTTGGCAGCAGGGGAGTGCCCGGGGGCAGGAATCTGAACGGCTGTGCTGAATGGGTAAGAAGGGGCAGTCTGGTTCCAAGTCCACTTTCTGGCCCCATCGGCTGTTGCAGAGCCGCAAAGAGACGCCCCCCTGATGCTCCAGGTGGCTTTGGCCAATGGCCTGGTGTCGGCATCTTGCCCCAAGCCCTGCTCCTGTTCCGCGGCACAAAGGGGTTAATCCAGGGTGGCCAGGGAACCCTGCGCCCGGTGCCAGTAACACCCAAGCTTGTCCCAGGCACACAGCCTCACTCTGCTCCCTGCTGGAGGCCCCTGGTGCTCCGAGCCAGCTGCCAGGGTGGGTGCCTGCCCCCCCCCCCAGTGCCAGGCTGCCCCTCCGCTAGCCCACTCGGGGCTCCTGGAGCCTGTCCCTTATCGTCCTCCAGTTCCTCATACTCACTCAAGGTCCCTGCCCCCAGACTTGGCAGGGACTGGGGACCCAGGGCTGCAGCTCTGGGCAGGAGCCTGTTTCTCTGCAGGGGCTGCCCGACTTGACCCCGCTCAGGACAGACCCAGGAGCAGCAGGAGGGCTGGTGAAAGGGGCCAGGGCTGCTCTTCCAGGTGGGCACAGATTCAGAGCCAAGTTGAGGGCACAGCACTGCGTAAAGGGGAGCAGAGAGCTCCAGGGACCAGCCTGGCAGATCTCCGGGTGGGACAGTGCCCAGCCTAGCCAGGCTGTCTTGGGCCTAGCTTGGAACAGTCTTGTGCACGTAGTCTGGGCCACCCAGCCTGCCTCGGGGCCGAGCCCGAGCCTGCCCGGCGCACATCCCTGGGGAGCTGCAGGACAGGAGTGACCCCTGTAGATAGCTGCAGCCCCAGCACAGCAGCTGAGCTCTGAGGAAGGGCAGGGAGAGCAGGCAGTGCCTGGCCTGTACCAGACGGAGCCCGAGACCCCCTTAGATGCCAGAGACCCCTTTAGACACGAGCTCAGCCCTGGAGGGCGCCTCAACCTGAGTGTGTGCTGCCCTCTCCTGGCTGCAGCCCGACAGCTCAGGCCTGGCCTGGGGTGCTTAAGGGAGGAACAGTGGGGTGCTGGGGCTGGCAGGGAGGGGACACCTGTGACTGGCCGAAGCTGCTGCCCACCTCAGCGCCCCGCCCCTGCCACTCAAGCAGGGGTGGGGGGAATGCGAATCCGCCAGGGCACCGAGGCTCATGCCAGAGCCAAACACCCACCAGAAAGTGACTCCCTGCCCTGCTCACTGACACATGCAGCTGGGGGCTCCTCTTTGCGTGGGGCTGCAGCCCCTGCAACCTCCCCACCCCAGAGCATGCCAGGCCCCACTGGGCACGGCCTCCAACCCCCAGCCCAGCGCAGCCTCCGGCAGAGCACTTCCAGCACCCCAGCCCCACGTCTGCACCCACAGCAACACCCCCCCACACAGAGACACCCGCACGCATCCCCACACCAGCAACACACTAACGCACGTGCAGATAAATCTCTGCACTAGGCGTCTTCGCAGAACTTTCATATGACTTTGTATTATGCCTCTTCATATAACCTTGTATTAGTCTTTTCATATATAACCTCTATTTTCATACAACTTTGTATCTAGTCCTTTGATATAGGAACTTGGCATCAAACCCTTATATAGAAACACTGGAATGCGTTACCTAGGGAGGTGGTAGAATCTCCTTCCTTAGAGGTTTTTAAGGTCAGGCTTGACAAAGCCCTGGCTGGGATTATTTAACTGGGAATTGGTCCTGCTTTGAGCAGGGGGTTGGACTAGATGACCTTCTGGGGTCCCTTCCAACCCTGATATTCTATGATTCTATGATAGAAACTTTGTATTCAGGATCCTGACGCAGGGAAGAAAGGTAAGCAGCAGGATACGGACCCTGGACTTCAGGAAAGCAGACTTCGACTCCCTCAGGGAACGGATGGCCAGGATCCCCTGGGGGACTAACTTAAAGGGGAAAGGAGTCCAGGAGAGCTGGCTGTATTTCAAGGAATCCCTGTTGAGGTTACAGGGACAAACCATCCCAATGAGTCGAAAGAATAGTAAATATGGCAGGCGACCAGCTTGGCTTAATGGTGAAATCCTAGCGGATCTTAAACATAAAAAAGAAGCTTACAAGAAGTGTAAGGTTGGACATATGACCAGGGAAGAGTATAAAAATATTGCTCGGGCATGTAGGAATGATATCAGGAGGGCCAAATCGCACCTGGAGTTGCAGCTAGCCAGAGATGTCAAGAGTAACAAGAAGGGTTTCTTCAGGTATGTTGGCAACAAGAAGAAAGCCAAGGAAAGTGTGGGCCCCTTACTGAATGAGGGAGGCAACCTAGTGACAGAGGATGTGGAAAAAGCTAATGTACTCAATGCTTTTTTTGCCTCTGTCTTCACTAACAAGGTCAGCTCCCAGACTGCTGCGATAGGCATCACAACATGGGGAATAGATGGCCAGCCCTCTGTGGAGATAGAGGTGGTTAGGGACTATTTAGAAAAGCTGGACGTGCACAAGTCCATGGGGCCGGACGAGTTGCATCCGAGAGTGCTGAAGGAATTGGCGGCTGTGATTGCAGAGCCATTGGCCATTATCTTTGAAAACTCGTGGCGAACCGGGGAAGTCCCGGATGACTGGAAAAAGGCTAATGTAGTGCCAGTCTTTAAAAAAGGGAAGAAGGAGGATCCTGGGAACTACAGGCCAGTCAGCCTCACCTCAGTCCCTGGAAAAATCATGGAGCAGGTCCTCAAAGAATCAATCCTGATGCACTTGCATGAGAGGAAAGTGATCAGGAACAGCCAGCATGGATTCACCAAGGGAAGGTCATGCCTGACTAATCTAATCGCCTTTTATGATGAGATTACTGGTTCTGTGGATGAAGGGAAAGCAGTGGATGTATTGTTTCTTGACTTTAGCAAAGCTTTTGACACGGTCTCCCATAGTATTCTTGTCAGCACGTTAAGGAAGTATGGGCTGGATGAATGCACTATAAGGTGGGTAGAAAGCTGGCTAGATTGTCGGGCTCAACGGGTAGTGATCAATGGCTCCATGTCTAGTTGGCAGCCGGTATCAAGTGGAGTGCCCCAAGGGTCAGTCCTGGGGCCGGTTTTGTTCAATATCTTCATAAATGATCTGGAGGATGGTGTGGATTGCACTCTCAGCAAATTTGCGGATGATACTAAACTGGGAGGAGTGGTAGATACGCTGGAGGGCACGGATAGGATACAGAGGGACCTAGACAAATTGGAGGATTGGGCCAAAAGAAATCTGATGAGGTTCAATAAGGATAAGTGCAGGGTCCTGCACTTAGGACGGAAGAACCCAATGCACAGCTACAGACTAGGGACCGAATGGCTAGGCAGCAGTTCTGCGGAAAAGGACCTAGGGGTGACAGTGGACGAGAAGCTGGATATGAGTCAGCAGTGTGCCCTTGTTGCCAAGAAGGCCAATGGCATTTTGGGATGTATAAGTAGGGGCATAGCGAGCAGATCGAGGGACGTGATCGTTCCCCTCTATTCGACATTGGTGAGGCCTCATCTGGAGTACTGTGTCCAGTTTTGGGCCCCACACTACAAGAAGGATGTGGATAAATTGGAGAGAGTCCAGTGGAGGGCAACAAAAATGATTAGGGGTCTAGAACACATGACTTATGAGGAGAGGCTGAGGGAGCTGGGATTGTTTAGCCTGCAGAAGAGAAGAATGAGGGGGGATTTGATAGCTGCTTTCAACTACCTGAGAGGTGGTTCCACAGAGAATGGTTCTAGACTATTCTCAGTGGTAGAAGAGGACAGGACAAGGAGTAATGGTCTCAAGTTGCAGTAGGGGAGGTTTAGATTGGATATTAGGAAAAACTTTTTCACTAAGAGGGTGGTGAAACATTGGAATGTGTTACCTAGGGAGGTGGTAGAATCTCCTTCCTTAGAGGTTTTTAAGGTCAGGCTTGACAAAGCCCTGGCTGGGATGATTTAACTGGGAATTGGTCCTGCTTCGAGCAGGGGGTTGGACTAGATGACCTTCAGGGGTCCCTTCCAACCCTGATATTCTATGATTCTATGATTCTATTGAGCCTTGGTATAATGTGATAGCCCTAAGGATAGCTGAATTAGAAGAAACGTCTTTTTGCTAGGAGTAGAATAAGATCTCCCCCCTTTTAATCCATTGCCCTGTTGAATGAAGGAGGTGTGAATGAGGAAGGCGTGGAAGGCAGCACCTCCAGACCACTGCAACAGGTGGAGAGGGGATGGGAGCCGGACCCCAAAACAATGAAACTTGTCAAGCGGGCTCGCTAAAGTTCAGACGCATCGACGGCCTTGGGGGTGAGACGCGAGCACCTTCTCTTGAAAACACCCTCTTTGAAAATAAACGTGGCGGCATGAAGACAACACCCAGAAGGAGGCGCCACAGCTGACCAGCTGACACACACTCAGATTTTGAATCTGGGCTAGATCTGCATGGGAGGGAAGCGGCTATAAATGTGAGCTGTCCTGCAGGGGCCCCGGGTCTCGTCTTCTCAACATCGGAGCATCGACCCAGATCGGCAGAAGCCCGGCTCCACCCCTCCCGCGTCCAACTCACCTGGCCAGTGAAGTTAAGGGGAGCAACTAGTTGGTACCAGTAACAAGCAGAGCGTGCTTCTGTGTGGGCGCAGGAGTGTGATATCGGCCATGTGCCTACGGCACAGTGTTGATTGATGCATCGGTCACCAATAAATGCGGCGCTTGGCCTTATTCCCCCGAAAAGAGCCTGTGCAGGACTTTAAGTAGAACACACACACGCACACGCACAGAGACACACACGCACACACACACATGCACAGAGACACGCGCACACACACGTCTCCACCCAGTCACACGCACACACACACGCGCGCACAGAGACACACACGCACACACACAGAGACACACACATCTCCACCCAAAGTCACACACGCACACACACAGAGACACACACGCACACACACACAGAGACGCGCACACACACACACAGACACACGCGCACACACGTCTCCACCCAGTCACACACACGCACACGCGCACACACACACAGAGACACACGCACACACACACAGAGACGCGCACACACACACACAGAGACGCGCACACACGTCTCCACCCAGTCACGCACACGCGCACACACACACAGAGACACACACGCACACACACACAGAGACGCGCACACACACACACAGACACGCACACACACGTCTCCACCCAGTCACACACACGCACACGCGCACACACACACACAGAGACACACGCACACACACGTCCACCCAAAGTCACACACACACACGCACAGAGACACACGCACACACACGTCCACCCAAAGTCACACACACACACACACGCACACACACGTCTCCACCCAAAGTCACACACACACACACAGACACGCGAACACACAAGTCTCCATCCAAAGTCACACACGCACAGAGACACGCACACACACGCACACGCACAGAGACACGCGCACACACACGTGCAAACACAGACACACGCACACACAGAGACACACGCACACACACACGTGCAAACACGGACACACGCACGCACAGAGACACTCGCACCCCACCCCACCCACCGCAAGACGCGCACACACACAGACAGATGCACACGCAAACATCCCCACCCACACAGCCACAAGCTCCACCCACTTCCCCACAGAGCAGCTGCATGGGAAGGGGACACCCCTGCCCTGAAGCCAGGCTCCTTCTCAGGGCTCACCCGCCCCATAGCCCCTGACCAGCGCATTCTGCTCTGGGGCAGCGGGAGCCTTTGCCTCCTACCTACATGGGAGAGAACTGGATGGGCTCCAACGGGTACGGGTGATGCCAGCCTCCCCCGCTGTCCTGTCTGCCACCAGCGGGCAGTGCCAGGGGCCCCAGAGGGAATGAACAGAACAGGGAATCATCAAGTGATCCACCCCCTGTCGTCCATTCCCAGCTTCCGGCAAACAGAGGCTAGGGACACCATCCCTGCCCAGTCATGATTTTATAGACCTCTATCATATCCCCCCTTAGTCGTCTCTTTTCCAAACTGAAAAGTCCCAGTCTTATTAATCTCTCCTCATATGGAAGCTGCTCCAAACCCCTAATAATTTTTGTTGCCCTTTTCTGAACCTTTTCCAAATCCAAAATATTTTTTTTGAGATGGGGTGACCACATCTGCACGCAGTATTCAAGATGTGGACATCCCATGGATTTATATAGAGGCAATATGATATTTTCTGTCTTCTTATCTATCTCTTTCTTAACAATTCCCAACGTTCTGTTTGCTTTTTTGACTGCTGCTGCACATCGAGTGGATGTTTTCAGAGAACTATCTACAGTGACTCCAAGATCTCTTTCTTGAGTGGTAACAGCTAATTTAGACCCCATCATTGTATACGTATAGCTGGGATTATATTTCCCACTGTGCATTACTCTGCATTTATCAACATTGAATTTCACCTGCCATTTTGTAGCCCAGTTACCCAGTTTTGTGAGATCCTTTTGTAGCTCTTCGCAGTCTGCCTGGGACTTAACTATCTTGAGTAGTTTTGTATCATCTGCAAATTTTGCCACCTCACTGTTTACCCCTTTTTCCAGATCATCTATGAATAGGTTGAATAGGACTGGGCCCAGAACAGACCCCTGGGGGACACCACTATTTACCTCTCTCCATTCTGAAAACTGACCATTTATTCCTACCCTTTGTTTCTGGTCTTTTAACCAGTTACCAATCCATGAGAGGACCTTCCCTCTTATCCCATGACTCCTTACTTTGCTTAAGGGCCTTTGGTGAAGGACCTTGTCAAAGGCTTTCTGGAAATCTAAGAACACTATATCCACTGGATCCCCCTTGTCCACATGCTCCCTCAAAGAATTCTAGCAGATTGGTGAGGCATGATTTCCCTTCACAAAAACCATGTTGACTCTTCCCCAACATATCATGTTCATCTATATGTCTGACAATTCTGTTCTTTACTATAGTTTCAACCAGCTTGCCCAGCAGTTAAGTCTGGCTTACCGGCCTGTAACTGCCTCTGGAGCCCTTAAACTGAACAGTCCTGGTCTTTTTAATCTCTCCTCATATGGAAGCTGTTCCATCCCCCTAATCATTTTTGTTGCCTCTCTCTTTGTTTTTCCAATTCTAATGTATCGTTTTTGAGATGGGGCGACCAGAACTGCCCGCAGATTTCTAGAGTGACATTATGTTATTCATTGTCTTATTATCTATCCCTTTCCAACAGTTCCTAACATTGTTCTCTTTTTTGACTGCCGCTGCATACTGAGTGGATATTTTCAGAGAATTATCCACAAGGACTCCAAGTAAGCCTGTAATTGCCAGGATCGCCTCTGATAATAGCTCATCTTAATTAATTAGCCTCTTACAGTTTATTGGCAACTTCCACCTTCTCTGTATGAATATATATATCTTCTTACTCTATGTTCCATTCTATGCATCCGATGAAGTGAGCTGTAGCTCACGAAAGCTTATTCTCAAATAAATTGGTTAGTCTCTAAGGTGCCACAAGTCCTCCTGTTCTTTTTGCGGATACAGACTAACACGGCTGCTCCTCTGAAACCTTTTTAAAAATTGGCATCACATTAGCTCTCAGTCATCTGGTCCAGAGGCTGATTTAAGCGATAGGACACCTCAGCTGGCAGTTCTGCAATTTCATATTTGAGTTCCTTCAGAACCCTTGGGTGATACCTTCTGGTCCTGGGGACGTATTGCTGTGTAATTTATCAATTTGTTCCCAGACCTCCTCTGCTAACACCACAGTCTGGGACAGTTCCTCAGATTTGTCATGTAAACAGACTGGCTCAGGTGTGGGGATCCTTAGGGAGGGTGGGGGGCCCAGCACCTGCAGGAGGCTTGTGAGCCTACTGAAAGGGTCCCTGAGCCCCCCACCCTCCCCAACACAGCCCAGCAGTCACCGCTGAAGCTGCAGTCAGGGCTGGGCTGGGTGAGTGACAGACGCACACAGGACAGACACGTGTGTGAGCCATGCATACCTGCAGCCCCTCCCGGGGCTGGCTCACATGTCAGACTTGGAACTAGCACCTTCCCCAGCAACCCAAGCAGAGGGGAGGCATGGGGGGAAGGCCCTGGCTCACTTACTGGCGAGGGGACGACCCAAATGGCTGCTCCTAGCCATCCACCAGCTTTGCTCTCGGCCCCGAAGCAGCAACTCTGCACGTTCAGCCAGGTCCTGGTAATACCAGGGCATCAAGGGTAAGGAGCTGGGCCAGCCCAGCCTAGGTAGGCCTCTTGCCTGCCCGTGCCCCTGGCTACAGCCAGCTGCCCAGCAGCGGCACTCAGCCTGTCCCCCTGCCCACCTCTCAAGCCCCTGGGGCGCAGCATTCTCTGTCCCCAGACCTGAGCGCAGACAGCTGCTAGAAGGGTCCCAGTTCCGGAGCATGAGACCCAGCTCACTCCACGCACCTTTGCCTCACTCCACCCTGCAGTTCCTGGGCCTGGGGCCTGCCCCGTGCTCAGCCTCATAGCAACTCTCCTCCAAGAAAGCCCCAGACAGAGCCACTCGAAGGAACAGCCAGAGGCTCTTACCAGCTGTGAGGATCTGCACCTTCCAGGGGTGCTGGGCCATGAGCCGCTGGTACGACCTCCACAGCGCTGCCATCCTGCCTGCAGCCAGCTGGATAAGAGAAGACAGAGGTAAGTCACACTGCCCTGTTCCCCCTCCTCGCCCAGCAGTCCCCTCTGCAGTCTTCCCAGTGGCCGGCATGGCAAGTGAGAGACTGTGTCTGTTTAACGGTGGCACAGACTCCTGGGGCAGGAAGTGGAGGAGAATCAGCCCCCCGCCAGTGTGAGAGCGCCTAGGGCAGGGCCCACATGTACACCAGGTCAGGCTTCAGTCCTGTGTCCTCCTGTAGGCCAGTGCTCACAGCACCACGCTGGGCACAGGTGGGTAACTGCCCCAGGACACACTCATCTCCAGCACCACCTGCTCCCCCAGCCCAGTGCCAAGCAGGCCCAAACCAAGGGTGGAGAGCAGAGATATCCATGCCAAGGTGCCAGGTCACACACTTGGGGACTAACAACCAGAATCCCTGCTCTAAGCTGCGGACGTCTCCCTTGGAAGCAAGGGAGGAGGAAAGACCCGGGTGTAGGGGTCGATCACAGGGGGACTATGAGCCGCCAGCGTGATGCGGCCGTGAAAAAGGCTAACACAGTCCTAGGGTGCATCAGGCGAGGGATTTCCCGGAGAGACGGGCAGAGTTAGTATCACTCTACCAGGCACTGGTGAGCCCTCAGCGGAGCACTGTGGGCAGGGCTGCTCTGCCACGGGGAAGGACGATGAATTCAGACTGGAAGAGGTGCAGAGAAGGGCGACGAGGCTGATCGGAGGAATGGAGAACCTGCCTTACGGGAGGAGACTCAACGAGCCCGGCTTGTTTAGCCTGACCAGACGCAGGCCGAGGGGAGATGGGATTGCTCTCTCCAAATCCACCCCAGGGATCAACACCAGGCTGGGGGAGGGGTTATTGAAGCAAAGTGCCCAGGTGGGCACAGGAACACACGGCTAGAGACTAGCCATCAGCACGTTCAGACTTGCAATTAGATGGAGGTTTCTCACCACCAGAGGAGTGAAGTTCTGGAGCAGCCGCCCAAGGGGAGCAGTGGGGGCAAAACCCCGAACTGGCTTCCAGCCTCAGCGTGATCAGTTTATGGAGGGGGTGGTATGATGGGGCTGCCTGCGATGGCATGGAGCTGATCTGCGACCGCTAGCAGCAAATCTCCCCAACGGCCGGTGATGGGGCACTGGGGGGGAAGGGCTCTGAGTTGCTGCAGAGAATTCTTTCCCAGGTGTCTGGCTAGTGGGTCTCACCCACGTGCCCAGGGTCTAACTGATCCCTGGATTTAGGGCGGGGAAGGAATTTTCCCCGGGTCAGCTTGGCAGGGACCCTGGGGGGGTCTCGCCTCCCTCTGCAGCCTGGGACCCTGGTCACTCACTGGTTTGAACTATTGTGAATGGTGGCGTCTCTGTCACGTGAAGTCTTTAAATCCTGATTTGAGGACGTCAGTGACTCAGCCAGAGGCTCTGGGTGTACCACAGGGGAGGGGGGTGAGGTTCTGTGGCCTGCCATATGCAGGAGGTCAGGCTAGATGATCACAACTGGCCTGTCTGGCCCTAAAGTCTCTGAGTCCAAGAGCTGTGGCTGCAGGCAACAAATCCACCCAGCAAGGCACTTGCCCAGGCTGGCTGCCCTGGCTGCTGGGGACCCTCTAGCAGAGATTTAATGAGAGCCGAAATGCTCTTCGCTGGTCTCTCCTCACTCCCCTCCCGGCCTGCATGCCCCAGTGCTGGGGGCTGGTCAGGGGCGGGAGAAGCCAGGGAAGAGGATTTTCTTTTCAAGCTCTTAATGGGAAAGTGTCCAGGTGACTGGCCTTAAACTGCACCCCCTGCCTGAAGCTCGTTACATGGGCCCAGCACAGACACCTCTCACCCCCGGATGAAGGGCTGGCCCTAGGCGGTGTGGGGTTGCCAGACTTCACCTGGTCTCTCCTCTCTGAGAGCGCCAGCGCCTACCAGGAAGAGGCCAGGCCCCTCGTGCCTGGCGCATGCTGAGCCCAGTGCTGGGCCCCCTGGCGCTCTGGGGCAGGTGCTGCCCCATCTCCTGCACAGACACACCCAGCGCCCCGGCCCGCTGTCACTGGCCGAGGACACCCTACGAGGGAAGCGGGGCCACTGAGAGGAGGCACTTTCTGAGCTGTCCCGGTCTCTGGGCAGCTACGGGACCCCAGGGAGGGGTGCAGACTCGGGGCGTTGGGGCCAGTCCTGCTCCCCGGCGCTGGGGTGCTGCGCTCAGCTCCCAGGACCTCATTCCCAGCTGGACCCCCCAGCTCACGGAAAGCTCGGAGACCAGCCCCCCTGGAGTGCCACCCCCAAGCTGTGACAGCCCCCCCACGTGACCTGAACCCACCCCCCCAGCTGTGACAGCTCCCCCATGACCTGACACCACCCCCTACTGCCCCCTGTGACTTGACCCCACCCCCCCGCTGTGACAGCCCCCATGTGACCTGACCCCACCCCCTACTGCCCCATGACCTGACCCCCCACTGTCCCCTGTGACCCCACCCCCCAGCTGTGACAGCCCCCCATGTGACCTGACCCGTGACCCGACCCCCGGCTGTGACAGCCCCCCCCCCCCGTGACCTGACCCCCCACACATGACCTGACCCTCACGTGACCTGACCCCACCCCCTACTGCCTCATGTGACCTGACCCTCCCACGTGACCTGACCCCACCCCCCAGCTGTGACAGCCCCGTGACCTGACACCACCCCCTACTGCCCCCTGTGACTTGACCCCACCCCCCAGCTGTGACAGCCCCCATGTGACCTGACCCCCCAGCTGACAGCCCCCAGTGACCTGACTCCCACATGACCTGACCCCACCCCCCAGCTGTGACAGCCCCCAGTGACCTGACCCCACCCCCTACTGCCCCATGACCTGACCCCCCACTGCCCCCTGTGACCCCACCCCCCAGCTGTGACAGCCCCCCATGTGACCTGACCCGTGACCCGACCCCCGGCTGTGACAGCCCCCCCCCCCGTGACCTGACCCCCCACTGCCCCCTGTGACCCCACCCCCCCGCTGTGACAGCCCCCATGTGACCTGACCCGTGACCCGACCCCCGGCTGTGACAGCCCCCCCCCCGTGACCTGACCCCCCACTGCCCCCTGTGACCCCACCCCCCAGCTGTGACAGCCCCCCATGTGACCTGACCCGTGACCCGACCCCCGGCTGTGACAGCCCCCCCCCGTGACCTGACCCCACCCCCTACTGCCTCATGTGACCTGACCCCCCACTGCCCCCTGTGACCCCCCCCTCCAGATGTGACTGACCCCCCCCACGTGACCTGACCCCACCCCCCCAGCTGTGCCTGCGCCCCACGTGACCCGCCCCGCTGACACCCCCGGGGGCCGGGTCCCCTGGTGAGAATAACGCCCGGTGACGTCATTAACACCGCCCATCCCCCCGTACCTGTGCCGCCGCCTCCAGCCCGCCCCTCCGCAGCCTATTGGCGCAGCGGGAAGCGACGTCCACGCACACTTCCGGTTACTCGGGCCCAAGAGCCCGATGACTTCCGGTCACATGCACAAGTGGGCGGGCCTCATACGTCACGTGACACGCAGGGACCGGCCCCCCCGCACACGGGGCTGAGCGGAGCCCCGCCCCCACCTGCCGGGGGCGCGCGACCCTCTGACGCTCCCGCCCCGCCGGGCTCCGGATCTGGCCGCGGGGCGGGACCCCGGGGGGGGCGGGGCTGGCCCCCCCGGCAACGTCACCCCCCCGGGGGGCCCCCCGCCGGCCCCGCCCCCGCCCCCGCCGCCCAGAGCCCTGCGGGGCCGGGAGCCGCCCTGGGAGAGGGCGGGCAGCGAGCTCCGGGGGCGGGGGGGGTCGCGGGGCAGAAACAGGCCGGGGGGGGATTGCAGGGCAGGAGAGGGCAGGAGCAGGCCGGGGAGGTTAGGGGGTTTGCAGGGGGGGTTGGGGGGGTTTGCAGGGCAGGAGCAGGCCGGGGAGGTTGGGGGGGTATGCAGGGGGGGTTGGGGGGGTTTGCAGGGCAGGAGCAGGCCGGGGAGGTTGGGGGGTTTGCAGGGCAGGAGCAGGCCGGGGAGGTTAAGGGGGTTTGCAGGGGGGGTTGGGGGGGTTTGCAGGGCAGGAGCAGGCCGGGGGGGTTGGGGGGGGATTGCAGGGCAGGAGCAGGCCGGGGGGGTTGGGGGGGGGATTGCAGGGCAGGAGCAGGCAGGGGGGGTTGGGGGGGGATTGCAGGGCAGGAGCAGGCCGGGGAGGTTGGGGGGGGGGGGATTGCAGGGCAGGAGCAGGCAGGGGGGGTTGGGGGGGGATTGCAGGGCAGGAGCAGGCCGGGGAGGTTGGGGGGGGGGATTGCAGGGCAGGAGCAGGCCAGGGAGGTTAGGGGGTTTGCAGGGGGGGTTGGGGGGGATTGCAGGGCAGGAGCAGGCCGGGGAGGTTGGGGGGGGATTGCAGGGCAGGAGCAGGCCGGGGGGGTTGGGGGGGGGATTGCAGGGCAGGAGCAGGCAGGGGGGGTTGGGGGGGGATTGCAGGGCAGGAGCAGGCCGGGGAGGTTGGGGGGGGGGATTGCAGGGCAGGAGCAGGCAGGGGGGGTTGGGGGGGGATTGCAGGGCAGGAGCAGGCCGGGGAGGTTGGGGGGGGGGGATTGCAGGGCAGGAGCAGGCCAGGGGGGGTTGGGGGGTTTGCAGGGCAGGAGCAGGCCGGGGAGGTTAGGGGGTTTGCAGGGGGGGTTGGGGGGGGATTGCAGGGCAGGAGCAGGCCGGGGAGGTTAGGGGGTTTGCAGGGGGGGTTGGGGGGGTTTGCAGGGCAGGAGCAGGCCGGGGAGGTTAGGGGGTTTGCAGGGGGGGTTGGGGGGGTTTGCAGGGCAGGAGCAGGCCGGGGAGGTTAGGGGGTTTGCAGGGGGGGGGGATTGCAGGGCAGGAGCAGGCTGGGGAGGTTAGGGGGTTTGTGGGGGGGGGGTTTTTGCAGGGCAGGGGCAGGTGGGGGGGTTGCAGGGTAGGAGCAGGCCGGGGTTGTGGAAAGTTACAGGGCAAGAGCAGAGGTAGGCGAGGATCACTGGCGGGAGCTACCAGCACCCAAGCCTCACTGCTCGACTGGCACGGGGCCTGGGACTCCTGCACTCTGGGTTCAGAGACGTTGCTCGGGGGCTGCCCTGGCCCCCTGTGGTACTGCTGGGCTTGGGGGCCCCGTGGTGGATGTAACCCCATGTCACCGCACCCTGCCCCTTCACCCCGGTGCTTTTCTCCATCCATCCCTCTGTGAATAAATATTTCCCTGGCCCCTGCCCCTTGTACGCCACAGGGGGGTGCATTCACCCCAGGGCCTTTTCTTGGCCAGAGCCAGCTGCCTCGCGAGCAGCCACGAGGTTACCCACAGCACTCCTGGCGTCGTGCTCAGCCCACGCGCAGCAGGCTCCAGGCGCAGGAACACGACTGAGGGGGCAGCGGTCGAGCACCGCCCCACAGCGGCCGCTCTGGACAGACGACACGGGCCAAGGGTGCATCCAGGTCAGTTTATTCAAACCGAGGAAAGCCGGTCAGTTCACAGTGACGTGTGTAGAGAAGTCGCTCTACAGGTGCCCCTCGCCCCCTTGCTATGGGGCCAGCAGTGCCCAGGGCGGAACAGGCTCTGCCCCTGCACTGTGCTTGAGGGCAGAGTCACAGCATTGGGGGGGACTAAACTCCTGCTAAAGA
Source organism: Lepidochelys olivacea (assembly GCF_965140295.1). Classification (NCBI taxonomy): domain Eukaryota; kingdom Metazoa; phylum Chordata; order Testudines; family Cheloniidae; genus Lepidochelys; species Lepidochelys olivacea. The sequence goes on from NC_140413.1 coordinate 1,157,269, forward strand.
GGCTGGGGCTGCTCGGCAAGTGGAGGAAAGGGGGAGGGAGACAGACCTGGAGAAAAGAGCTCCCCCCCCTTCTCCATGACCCCTCTGACTGGCGAGCCACAGCCTTGGGGGCTGAAGCAGGAGGGGCAGAGGAGGCCGAAAGGGGCCCGGGGCAGCTGGAGCCAGAGGGCACGCCCCTGCTGGGAAGGGAGATGATCCCAGGCCGGGCTAGGAACCGTCACAATGAACCGTGGCCGAGGAGGGCTAGGGAGCAGCCGTCGCCGGAGACCCTGTGGGGAGCCAGCCCCAGCCCCCACGACAGGTACCAGGCAAGCCAGCAGGCGCCACCCCAACCCAGATACCAAGGAGCTTGCGAGCCCCAGAGTCTGGGAAGGGGATGGGGCGCCCCTGAGGTTTTAATGCCCCAGGGCAGTACACCCCACACCACTCCCTCCCCACAGCACATGCAGGCTGATCTGCCCCCTGGAATGATACAAGTATGACCTGTTCTGAGCCTCAGCCAGCCAGCTGGCACGCTGCTGCCCCTGCCCAGCCCCAGCTGCCCTGGCAAGCAGTGGGTCAGCAGGAGGCCTTGCTCAGTGCAGGCCCTGCTGCCCGGGGAGGGGGGAGAGGAGCTGGGTCCGTCCGTGAGTCCGTCCATCGCTGACCAGGTCTGGAGCACTGGGGTTCCTGCCGCAGCTGCACTGCCCAGGCTGGGGGCTCTAGTATCTACCCAGCACCGTGGCCAGCAGAGCCATCCGGATGTACATGCCGTTCTCAGCCTGGCGGAAATATGCTGCTCGGGGGTCCGAGTCCACCTCCACACTAGGGAGCAAGGGGAGAGTCACTGCTAGGCGCTTGGAAGCCCCCGCTGGGGTGAAGGGACCCTGGAGTCACAACCCCCAGCCCAGAGCCCCTCACCTGATCTCATTGACGCGAGGCAGCGGGTGCATGACCACCATCCTCTTCTTGGCTCTGGTCATAATGTGCGGGGTGAGGATAAACTGCCCGAAGCACTGGCCGGGGGGAGAGGCTGTTAGCACCCCAAGGATGGGCAGGACCATGGGCATCACTGCTCCTGCCTGGCATAGCCACCCTACCACACCCAGGGCCTTGCCACCTCACTCCCCCCACCTAGTTGCCCTCCTGGGGTCCAGATGCCTGGCCACCCCCCACCCCCTGGGACTCCCCACCTGGTCACCCTACTGCCCCTGTTCTCAGCCTGGTGGAAATATGCTTGCACCCCACCCAGTCACCCCCCCCACCCCACAACCTGTTCACCCCACACCCTGCCCTGCCACCCCTGGGGCCTGGTCACCCTCAGGGCACTGTTACATTGCTCCACACGTTGCAATCCCCTGGACAGCAGTGAAGGGGGCCTAGAGACACAGCAAGGCTCCTGCAGCCAAGCCCCCCGCCCCCCCACGCCCCTAAACCTCGAGGCCTTGCCAGGGCCAGAGCAGCCCCAGGAAGCAGCTCGCAGGCCCCCCGGGGCAGCGGCCGCACTTACTGCCTCATACTCCTGCACGGAGTCGAATCGCTCCTTCTGGATGCGGGTGACATACAGCACATCTGTGTCAGGGAGAGCCTCCTCGATGCTGTCAAACTCCTCCTGGGGAGGGCAGGGCGTTAGCGCGGGGCCCGGGGGCAGGGCGGGGGGCATTGCTGGGCCCGGGCCCGGGGGCCCTGGCACGCAGCGGCTCACCTGCTTGATGCCCTTGGAGGCTACGAAGTGGATGATGTCGGCGGGCATGCCGAGGCCGCGGGGCGTGACGTAGCGCAGGGTGACGCGGTACTGCGTCAGGAGGCAGGCCAGAGAGTGCACGGTGCGCCCGTGCTTCAGGTCCCCCACCATGGTGATCTGGGGAGAGACAGCAGCACGCTGGAGCCCGGCCAGCAGGGGGCGGCCTCGCCCGGCCAGCAGGGGGCGGCCTCGCCCCACCCGCTCACAGGGCTGCACGCGACTCTGGCGGGGTCTGGGGCCAGCGTCAGAGCCGGGGGCCAGCGCAGCGACAGCCCCCCATCCCCCGGCTGCACGGCCCTGGAGCCAGGCCCGAGACGCGGCGCAGCGTGAGTGGGCCCGGCCCGGCCCCCTTACCGTCATGCCGTTGACGGTGCCCAGCTCCTCGCGGATGGTGAAGATGTCCAGCAGGGCCTGCGTGGGGTGCTCCCCGACGCCGTCCCCGGCATTGATCACCGGCTTCCGGCACTGCTTGGCAGCCAGCTGCAAACAACACACGGGCTGGGCACAGGGGGGCCAGCTCACACCCCGCCCCACGGGGCCCAGCGCAGCCACGGGCCAGCCCCCCGCCCCACAGGGCCCAGCGCAGCCACGGGCCAGCCCCCCGCCCCCTGCTCCCACCCCACGGGGCACAGCGCAGCCACGGGCCAGCCCCCCACCCCACGGGGCACAGCGCAACCTAACCCCGCCCCACAGGGCCAAGCACAGCCTAACCCAGCCCCCTGGCCCCGCCCCACAGAGCTGACCCCTGGGGCCCCTCACCTCCACAGCCCCCGGCCGGGGGTGGCGGAGCACCAGCACATCAGCGTAACAGCACATGGTCTGCACCGAGTCGGCCAGGGACTCGCCCTTCTGGGCCGAGGACGTGGACTCGGACAAGGCCAGGACGGAGCCCCCCAGGCGGTACATGGCCGCCGCGAAGGAGCTGCTGGTCCTGGTGCTCACCTCGTAGAACATGGAGGCCATGACCTTCCCCTGCAGGGGAGGGGAGACCGTGAGCATGGCGAGGCCCCAATCCCCCCCATGCCAGTGCTCCGATCCCCCCAGCTCCCTATCCTCCACCCCAGCCCCCATCACGGCAGGGTCCCGATCCCAGCTTTCCCCCCACAGTGGGACCCCAATCGCCCCCAGCACCCACCCTGATCCTGCCCCGCAGTGAGGCCAGGATCCCCTTCCCTGCCTTTTCCAGCCCTGCCCAGATCCCTCCCCCTGCAGTGCCCAGCCGGCCCCAGCTCACCTTGAGGATGTCCAGGCTCCGCTCCTTCTGCAGCAGCATGCGCAGGCTGTGTGCCACGTTAAAGAGGTGGGACATCTGGAACGAGACAGCCTTCAGCCGGGGGCCGCACGCACTCCGCCCCCCCAGGCCCTGCCCCAGCCCCTCTGCTCCCAGGGGAGAGACCCCCGCCGCCCCTCACTGCACAGTACCTGCTCCTTGGTGAACTGCTTGACGGAGAGGACGTGCTGCCCAACGAGCGGGTGCAGCAGCGGGGAGGTCTGCGGGTGGGGTGCGCTCGGGGGTGACGTCTGTCTGGGCAGCAGCCCCAGCGGGTAGCAGCAGCTGTCCTGGGTCACAGCCAGATCTGCAGCACCAAGCGCAGGCATCAGCAAGCACCAGGGCCATGGGGCAGGAGGGAGACATCCCCTACCCCCGCCCCATGGCACAGCTTGGGGCTCCCACCCACACCCCCATCCCAGAGCATGGCCCGCAGCTCCCACCTGCCCAGCTCCTGGGGCCTCCTCCGCTCCGCCAAGCCAGGGGTGGCCCCGGCCAGTGGGGAGCTGCATGAGACCGTCACCAATTGCAGCCTGGTGTGGGGGAGGGGGCCTTGTGACACCCGAAGCACATTCCCAGGGACAGCCACAGCTGCCCTGGCCCCCTGAGAGCAGCATCTGGCGACCCACGCAGGTCCCTGGGCAGGAGATGTTTCAGACCCTCTCTCCCTGGCCCTAGGGGCCCCAGCCTGGCACCACCCCGCTGGACCTCGGTCCCCAGACCCCACGCGGGACGGGACAAACCTGGCTCAGTGGCCTTCTTGGTGGCCTTTTCTCTCACGTCCTCAGCTGGTGACAGGCGTGCGGGGACACACAACACGGTTAGACACGCCGGCCACGAGTGCCGCAGCTCCCCACACAGACAGGCCGACAAGGGGCAGGGAGTCTCCCAGGGGCCCCACCCTTCTCTAGCCAGGGGGAGGGGGCGGGTGTCCTGGCGACGCCGAAGCTTGCGTGCTCTGGCCCAGCTGGCTCCATGCAGGACTGTGTGTGTGTGTCTGTGTGCGCCAACAGGAGCCGCCCAGCCTCCCTGCCGGGGGGACACCCACACAGGGGCTGGCCCAGTGCTGAGGGCCCCTCCTCGCTGTCCAGGGAGGGGAGGCTGCGAGGTGCTGGGGCAGAGCTCGATCAGGGACGTGGGCACAACGAACTGCCCCGTCTCTGCCACCTCCCCCTGGATCCCGTGGGAGCAGGAACGGCTGCAGCATGAAGAGGTGCTGAAGCTCTGTGACCACCCCCCCTCCCCATGGACACCCTGGGGCTGGGGGGGCAGATGGGACACGCACACGCATTGGTTGCTGCTCAAGTCACTCCGGGCAGGCCCCACCCCAGCACATTCCATGTGGCTGCTGGGGCGGGGCTGGGATGAGCCACCGGCCAGCTGGATTCGCACAGGGGGCCCTCAGCCCTCTGCCGAGCAAGGGCCCTGGGGCCGGGGAAACGCCTGGCCCCGCGGCTCTGGCCCTGCATGTGCCTCACCTGGAAGGCCGGGGTCCGAGGCCCGGTGGATGCGGGGCGGCAGGTGGAAACGCCCGTCTCCCATGGGCCCCGCTCGCCGGGGGCTGGACGCTCGGCTACGCAGGGTCTCACTCTGCACCGTGTGCCGGGGGCGCTCGGGAGTCTGCAACGCCGTGGGACGGTGGGGAGAGGTCAGCTCTGCTAGCAGTGGGAACGCCCCCCCGGCACCGCCCCACCTCTCCCACCCCAGCCCCATGTGCGGCACCCTCCCGGGGCCCTGGCCATTCCGCCCCCCACTCCTCGGCACACGGTGCCGCCAGGCCCATGCCCATCACCATGCTGACAGGATCAGGGCACCGGCAGGCTCCTCCCCTGCACAGGGAGATGGTGAATGACAGCCAGGCAGCCCCCGCCCCCCCCCGTACCTTCAGAGTCTCCTTGGCTGGGGCAGGAGCTGGGACGGTCACTGCCCCCGTGGGCCATTTCCTCACGTCCTGGCCGTAGCCAGGGGGCACCAGCACCTGCAGGATGCAGACACTCAGCGGGGAGGGAGCCGAGACCTGGGCTGAGGGGGGGGTCGGGCTCTGCACCAGCTAGCTCGCCCCCCCAGCCCAGTGTCTCAGGTCACCCCAGAGGCCCCCCGCCCTTACCTGCCCATCGATGTAGGCAACCTCCCCACGCAGGATCACCTTCCGCACCGTCCCCTTCACCTTTGTGCCCTCAAACGGCGTCCACTGGCACTTGCTGAAGGCCGTGTGGCTGGGGATGATCCACTCGTGCTCCAGGTCCACCTGGCCAGGGGGGCAGAGCAGGTCAGGCTGGGGTGGGGAGCAGGCCCAGAGACAGTGGGTGGCAAGTCAGGGTCAGGTCCGGGCTCTGGCTGGGAACTCGCAGGCGCTCATGTCTGGCAGCTGTTCGGGGTGGGGCTGGGCCCAGGGAAGGCGGGCAGAACATTGGGGCCAGGCCCAGGAGGGCGGGTGGGGCGGGGCAGGTGGCAGGGCAGGGGGGGCAGCTGCACCAGGCCAGGTCTAGGCTCCGGCTGGGCGCTCATGTCTGGCTGCTGTTCGACAGGCCCAGCCATTTGCTCCTCAGCTCCCCCAGGGCCCGGCTATGCCAGCCCAGCACCGTTCCCATGGGGCACAACCCCCCATTGGGCACGCCTCCCCCCGCCCTCACCTCGATGTAGGTGTCGTCCTGCACAGGCAGGGAGAAGATCTTGCGGGGGTTCTCGTAGAGGCGCTTGACCACGTCCTCGATGGCGAGGCGCCCCTCGGAGACGGCCGTCAGCAGCAGGGGCAGCATGGTCTCCAGGCCGGGGTAGCCCGGGGGGGGCTCCTTCCCTTGCTTCTCCTCCACCGTGTGGGGGGCTATGGGCACAAAGGCGGTGCTCAGGGGGCCCGGCCCCTCTCTCCCACTCTGCTGCCCCCCAGGGAGGGCTCCACGGGGCAAGGCTGAGGGAGCTGGGAACCCCCTGCAGGGCCAGCTCCCCCAGGGCCCCGAGGCGAGAGGGGCCAGCCAGGCCTCTGCCCAGACATCCACCTGCTCCATCAGCATCAGCTAGGAGGGACCAACGGACCCACCTGGTACCGGCCCAAGGCGCCAGATCCCATTTCCCACCCCTAGAGCGGGGACAGGCCCCGTGTCCCATTCCCCACCCGCCTGAGCCAGTCCCTGCCCTGGGGCCAGATGGGAGCCGGTGCCCCCTAGCAGGGACAGGCCCTGGATCCCAGGTCCCTCGGGTGCCAGGGCCCCCCCTCACCATGGTCTGTGGCGAAGCAGTCGATGGTGTCCATGTTCTCCCACAGCGCCTCCAGGTCCTCACGGGTGCCCAGCATGGGCCGCACCTGCGCACGCCCCTCCCCGATGCGTCCTATGTCATCCTGGCACAGGAAGAGGTGGTGCGGCACGACCTCACAAGTCACCTGGATGCCCTTCTGCTTGGCGGCCTTGATGATCAGGATCTGCAGGCCCAAGCTGAGGGTGAGACACCGTCCCCCCATCCCAGACCCCGCTCCTCCCTGCTCAGACTCCCTGTGACAAAGTTGGGGATTTTCTTAGTGTTTTGCATGAACACTGTGTGCCTCAGTTTCTCTGGGTGCTGCGTGTGTAACGAGGGAGTGGAATGGGGGGGTGCGGAGGACCAGGTGTGACCTCGCCTAGCAGCCAGGACCCCGGACACAGTCTGGAACTTGGGGACCCAGTGACTGGTGACCCAGCCCAGCTTGGGAACCAGCCGGTCTGGCCAGCAGGAGGACCATGGCTGAGGAGAGAGGGGCCGGGGACCAGTCCCAGCCAGCCAGGGGACAAAGGAGGAGGCTCAGGTGGCCTGTTTACCTGGGACCGAAGGCGAAGGACAGGGGAGGAGCGGTTGGGGGAGGGGATATAGGGGGCTCAGCTGGAAGGAGGGGAGGAGGGGACTGGGGGGAAGAGAGCAGCCTGAGCCCCCCAGGAGGCAGGAAAGAGCTAGATGTTCTGTGCCGAGACTGGCCAGGCCCAAGGCCCCTGAGACCGGCCTGGGCTGGGCTCAGAAGCTCAATAAATCTCCAGTGTGACACTGGCTGAGAGTCACTGCAGGCTACAGATCTGGGGGGGCAGGGGAGGGATTCCTCCCTTGGGGTGGAGGCCCCGGGGGCCCGGAGCCAGGGGGCTCCCTGGCAGAGCCAGGCGTGCTGGAGGTGCAGGGCCAGAGGGCCTAGCCTCGGCAAGAGCGTGCAACCTACCCGGAAGGCTGTCACGCTGAGGGGGTTACTCCCAGGGGCCACACAGAGCCGAGAGAAAGCACGAGTCCTGTGAGTCCATGACACCCCCTTGCCCCCTGCGCAGCCCCCACAGGGCCCAGGCCAAGGGGAAACACCGTCCCCCCGTGCCCCTCTGTGCTGCAGCCCACGCTACGCCAGGCGTGCTGCCTTTCGCTCAACGTTTCTCCCTGGCACCTCCGCCAGGCGTTTGCCATTTCCACATGAGCAAACACACGGGGGGTCCCAGCGTCTCTGCAGCGAGTGGGGAGTCGCTCGAAAACCCGCCCAGCCAGCGCCGAGAGCTCTCTGGGGCTTTCCCCAGGCCACACAAGGACACTGGGTCGGTTTAACTCTGTCACGAGGGGTGTAATACCCCCCCGCCAAGCGGGGCAGAGAAACACCCCCCCATCTCGCCATTGAGTTGCTGGGGGCAGACTGCTGAGCCCGGGGGGGGGGGGGGGGGCGCAACGGCACGGGAGTGCTGCAGCCGCACAGCTGGGGCCTTGCGGGGCAGACGAGGAGCCATGGCAGAGGGCGGGGGTGGGGGGGGCTCACAAAATTCACCCTGAGGTTCGCTGTGCTGCTAAGACCTGCCTTTGCCCACCTGGCCCTTTTCCTAGAACCTCCCCCAGCCCCCCAGCACAGAGGATGACGACACCGCCCCCCACCCTGCCTGCAGCCCAGAGCCAGGTCGCCCCACCTCCTCCTTGCGAGCCACGTGGCAGATGTGCACGGGACGCTGATACAGCTGGGCCACCATGAGAATCGCCGCCACCGTCTGCTTCTCCGCGTGCGCCACGATGGGCAGGTGCCTCGGCCACTGCTCGAAGTGCTGCGAGGGGAGAGCAGTGCTGGGGGCAGGGGCAGAGCCTGGCATGGGGTGGGGGGACAGGACAGACGGACAGCGGTGCTGGGGGAGGGTCGGGGGGGCAGAGCACAGCGGGGAGGGGCAGGGAGGGGACAGGACAGACGGACAGCGGTGCCGGGGGAGGGTTGGGGGGGCAGAGCACAGCACATGGAAGCCCGGGTGGGGGCAGGACAGACAGACAGCGGTGCCGGGGGAGGGGACAGGACAGACGGACAGCAGTGCCAGGGGAGGGTCGGGGGGCAGAGCACAGCACATGGAAGCCCGGGTGGGGGCAGGACAGACAGACAGCGGTGCCGGGGGAGGGGACAGGACAGACGGACAGCAGTGCCAGGGGAGGGTCGGGGGGCAGAGCACAGCACATGGAAGCCCGGGTGGGGGCAGGACAGACAGACAGCGGTGCCGGGGGAGGGGACAGGACAGACGGACAGCAGTGCCAGGGGAGGGGCGGGGGGCAGAGCACAGCACATCGGGGGTGGGGAGGGGGCAGGACAGACAGACAGCAGTGCCAGGGGAGGGTCGGGGGGCAGAGCACAGCACATGGGAAGGGGGGCAGGAGAGACGGGCTGCAATGCAGGCTGGGGGAGGAGGGCGTCCCCACCGCAGATGCAGAGGGCAGGCTGGCGCCAGGAACATGGCCGGACAGATAGCGACACTGGGGGGGCGGGGAGGGGGGCAGCCCGTCCCACAGGACCCACCTCCATCCACAGCGAGACATTGTCCATCTTCAGCTCGGAGAAGGTGTCGTTCAGGTACATCTTGAGCCCAGCGGCTGCGTTAGCCACGGGGCCCAAGGAGCCGGCGTTGTCCGACGCGGCCCCCAGGTACAGGGCGAAGTCACAGCGCGCACTCGCCTCTGCCAGCTGCAGGGAGACAGGCTCAGACAGGCCCGCGACAGGGGTGCCAAGCCGGGCCGGGGCCACCCCCAGATCCTCCAGCAGCCGCAGGGCCCGTGCTGCCTAAGCAGTGCCCAAGGGGCTGAGGCTGGCCTGGCGCAAAGCCGGGAGCTGCCAGCTCCGCGCCCGGGAGCGTCTCTGAGTGGAGCCTGCCAGGGCGGGGAGGGTGTGTGGGCTGGGGCATCGGGGGGACTCGGTGCGGCCGAGGGAGGGGTCTCGGCTTGGCAGCTTTTGGGGGAGCCGGGGGTCTCTTTGCGGCAGCCCTGGGGAGTATGAGGGGGCTGTCAAGGGGGGGGCTCTGCACAGCAGCTCGGGGGGGCAGGGGCATTCACCTTCTGCACCAGGGCAAAGGAGCTGGCGTCAACAACGGCAGGGCGGGTGTTGGGCATGGCGCACACCATGGTGACGCCCCCCGCCAGGGCGGCCGCTGTGCCCGAGGCGAAGTCCTCCTTGTGGGTGCCGCCCGGCTCCCGCAGGTGTACGTGCACGTCGATCAGCCCTGGGGGGAAAAGAGGGATCAGAGCAGGGGCCACAGAGCCCCTGGCCGCGGCCGCCGGCCTCAGGAGTCAACGGGAGCAGGCCAAGGGGCAGCGTGAAGCCAGACAGTCCCGCTTCTCTCGGCTTTGTCTGCGGGCTGTGTGGTCGCCCCCTCGCGCACACCGGACGCGGGAGGTCACGCCGGCGGGCGGGGGGGGTCACCCCGGGGGGGGGAGAGCCGTGGCGTGTTTCACCAGAAAGCCCGGTACCCTGGGGTGCGTTAGTACCACCCTAGGTAACTGTGCCTGTGGGAGCCCGAGCCCGGCCAGGCTGGCTTTGACCCCCCACTCCATGGCGCAGGGATGCGGTGGGGATCCCAGGGGGCCAAGCAGCCCAGCGACCGAGTGCACAGGGCTCTGTGGCAACACCAGCCAGCAGCACCCCAGGGCAGGACGGGCCTGAATCTGCCGGAGCCGACAGGTGGGGCCCAGTCCCCGGCCCACAGGGCCCTGGCTGCGCAGATGGTTCAGGCCAGGGACCCTCACTGTCTGGGGGGGGGGGCAGACACCTCCCCACCCTGCCTGGATTTACCCAGGATCTGAAGGGCCCTGCCCAGAGCCACCACATCTCCCTGCTAGAAGGGGGGAAACACACCTTCCTGCCCCTCCCCACTGCTTCCCTGCCAGGGGCAGAGCCCCCAGCCGCCCCCTCCTCTTGCCAGGAGCCCCGGTACCTGGCAGGCGGATGAGCTTCTGGGAGGTCATGCAGTCCACGTGCATCTTCAGCGGGGGGGCCGTCCCGATCTGGCCCAGGGCCTGCGGGGGAGGCAGCTCAGCTGGGGAGAGCAGAGACCCAGCCAAGCGGGGCAGGGGGCTGGGACAGGACAGCTAGCTCTGGGGCTGGGTTTCCCTGGAGCAGCACCCAGGCGCCCGTGCTGCCCTTTCCCCAGGGCCCAGAGCCCCACAGCTCCCCGGAGCCAGGACACGCTCCTCTGGGCAATCGGTGCCTCTCCAGGAGCCCCCAGGCCAGGCAGCCTCCCCCAACCAGTGTCGTGCCCACACATGGCCAGGCCACTCCTCACCAGCAGCCAGGCAGCCCCCTCCTGGCCAGTCCCTGCCCCCAAACAGCCAGGCAGCCCCCCACCAGCAGCCAGGCAGCCCCCTCCTGACCAGTCCCTGCCCCCAAACAGCCAGGCAGCCCCACACTAGCGGCAAGGCAGCCCCCTCCTGGCCAGTCCCTGCCCCCAAACAGCCAGGCAGCCCCCCACCAGCAGCCAGGCAGCCCCCTCCTGGCCAGTCCCTGCCCCCAAACAGCCAGGCAGCCCCCCCACCACACGCCCTCCCCAGCTGGCCAGCCCCCACGCCACCTCCACGAAGAGCTTGGTGCACTTGATGTCGATGATGAGGGGCACGGAGTAGTCGACGGCCAGGCGCCGGGTGCGGTAGCCCTTGGTGACGAAGGACGAGAGCCGGCGCCCCCCAGCATTGCGCATGGAGAGGTTAATGACCAGCTCAAAGTGGTTCTCGGCCAAGTAGTCCATGATGCTGCGCTGTGTCTCCTTGGCCCCGACCTCGCTGCTGTCCGCCTCCTCGAAGTGCCAGTCCACGGCCATCACCTGCCCGGAGGGCACAAGAGCCCCACTCCTGTGACCTGGGCATGAACCGGGGCAGGGGTGGCCCTGCTCCCGGGGTCCAGCCCAGACTGGGGGCGGGGAAAGCGGTTCCTCACTCCAGGGACCCGGGGATGGATGTGGGGGGGCAGAGGAGGGGTGGCCCTGCTCTCGGGGTCCAGCCCAGACTGGGAGCAGGGCGGGGGGTTTCCTAGCTCCAGGAACCTGGAGACGAACCGGGAAGCAAGGGAATGGTGGCCCTGCTCCCAGGACCCAGCACGGAAGGGATGTCACCCCATGCCAGCAGCCTGGGCATTGGCCCCACTAGCCCACGCCTCTGGTGCAAGTCCAGCAGCCTGGGACACAGGCCAGGGAGCCTCACCCCAACCTGAAACCTGCCCCCCAGCCGCGCGGCTTCAGGAGTGGCTGGGGCCCCCCTCATTGCAGATCCCCCACCCGCCCTGTGCCGGGCACAGCAGCACAGACTGCCCCGGACCGCTACCTTGATGCCGTGCTCGGTGTAGAAGTCGGCGGTGCCCAGGCTGGCGTACAGGTTGTAGCCCAGGCTCTCCAGCGTCCGCACTGTGGGCAGCAGCTCGCTCTTGTTCTGCAACAGCCACAAGAGGGGTCAGAGCAGGCCAGGCCTGGGCAGCCCAGCACCCCCCTTCCCCAGGACCCCTCCATCCGCAGGACCCTGCTGTACTTAGCTGTCACTCAGAGTGGGGATTCCTGGGCCTGCTCGCAGCCTAGAGGGCTGGGACACAGTGGGAATTGTTATTAAAGCTTTTTGGGGTCCAGTGCGTGCCTCAGTTTCCCCTGTGTGCGGCACTGTTTCCCAACAGGTGAGAAGGTCTGGGGGCTCTAGGGGCAGGCGAAAACACAGGTGTGGATGGTGCCTGGCGGCCTGGACCCTTAGGTCCCATCTCCATGCAGCTCTTGAGAAGAGAAGGGCAGATCCATGGCCGGGATGTGGACACCTGGCAACCAACCATCATGGATGGTCCCACCCCTCCGCAGGGGGCTGAGCCGTATCCCCCAGCTTGGGAACAAAGGCCTGGGGTGGGGTTAAGTATGGGCTGTGGGGAGCACTCAGGGGCACCCTGGAGTCTGACAAAGGAGATCGGACAGACGCAGGGACAGAGCTTGAACCCAGGGGGTCACTGCAGCTAGGCTGGGCGCCCAGAACAGACTCTGCTGGAACCACTTCTCTGGGGGACCCCAGGGCTGCCTGTGCCGTGTGCCAGGCCACAGATACACCCGCCTGTCTGCCCGCGCTGGCTGGGTATCCCCGCAGAAACTGGTGGCGGGGGGGGTTTGGGGGGTGTGCTGCTCCCCCAGATGGGACACGTCTCCCCCAGGGTCTGTCCGAGACTCGCTGCCCGGAACTCCCGGGGTGGGGCAGGGGTCTGCAGCCCCAGGGGCCCAGTCTCAGGAGGCGGCGAGGCCGCGTGGCTCACCCTGGGGGAAAGAGTGAGACCCCGGGGAGTCTGGGTCACTGAAGGGTTCCTCCCAGAGACTGTTCCCAGGCTGGGGCATAGCCCAGCCCTGAGAGTCCAGGACAGAGGTGCCTGCCCATCACCAGTGTGACAAGGGACCTGGACCAAGTCAGTCTGTGAGAAGCCAGCCTAGAGCAAGGTGCAGGGCTTGGGCCTCCCTGCCCAGGAGCAGCCTGCTTCGTCTCCTGCTGCTTTTGGCTGCTGCATGTTAGCGTTCTGGATTCTCAGAGCAAGTCATGCTGCGTTGCAGCCATGCAGCGAGAGGATTTAACCTTCGCATCCAGAGTCTCCGAGCACCTGCCACGGCCTGCCCCATCCTCACCTTGTAGCTGCCGATGGTCAGCAGAATGTTCTTCTTGGGGATCTTGAAGCCAGTGCTCAGCATGGCTTTCAGGTAGGCCTCGCAGCGGTTCTCCCCAAAGCAGGCCACCTCACCCGTGCTGGTCATCTCCACGCCCAGCACCACGTCCGCCCCCGCCAGCCGCGAGAAGGAGAACTGGGGAACCTGGGGGTGCAGAGAGCAGGGTGAGGCTCAGCAAGCCAGACAGCCAAGACCACCCCATCCACCGCTCCCCACCCACTCACCTTGACACCGACGACTCCAGTGCCTGTCATCAGCCCCACCGACTCCACCTCCTCACCCATGATCACCTGGGTGGCCAGGGCCACCATGTCCACCCCCAGCGTCTTGGAGACAAAGGGGAAGGAGCGGGAGACGCGCACGTTGCACTCGATCACCTTCAGCTGGTCGTCCTGCAGAAAGACAGGAGTGTGGGGTGACCCATCCCGGAGCCCATTCCCAATGCCTGGTGAACCAAACCAGCCCTGCCCATCCTGGCTAACAGCCCCTGCCGGACCTATCCTCCAGGATCAGAACGGCCAGGCTGGGTCAGAGCAAAGGTCCCTCTAGCCCACTCCCCTGTCTTCCCAGTGGCCAGTGCAGTTACCCCAAAGGGAACGAACTGAGCAGGGAATCAGCAAGTGAGATATATGGAGCACCAGGGCTCTGCCCCTGGCTCGCTTTGCCCTTCCCAGGGCACTAAGCACCCAGAGAGGCAGGGGCAGGGCCAGGCCCCCATAAACCCCAGCACGCTGCTCCCGCTCTCCCACCGCGTCCAGGGCCCAGCCCCCATGGGCCTGCCCCAGGCAACTCTGGCCTGGATGTGACGCGGGCCTGGCTGCAGGAGACGCTGCAGAGCCCAACGCTATCAGCCGGGGAAGGGGTGCAGCCCCCCACAATGACCCCATGACCCAGGGCATTGAGGCTGACTGCTCCCCGGGTCCCTGCTGCCCGCCGGCTTGCCCCCACCCCCTGGCAGTACCTTGGCGATGAGCTGCAGGTTGAAGGGCCCCGTGACCTGCAGCTCCTGCCCGATGGCGTGCACAATGGCCTGGATCCGCTCCAGGGTCTTGGGCGTGATGTCCTGGGGCGGCGTGACCAGCGTGGCGTCCCCCGAGTGCACGCCTGCGTTCTCAACGTGCTCCGAGATGGCAATGGCCACCACCGTGCCGTCACAGGCCACGGCGTCCACGTCGATCTCCTGGAGGGGGGGGATGACCGGACCCCTGAGTGCCCTCAGCCCCCACTGCACCAGAGTGCACCTGCCCCAGCCTGCTCTCCCTGCCGGTACTGCCCTCCTCACTCCAACCCCCCCGTGCACAGACTGCACCGCAGTGCGCCCCCCAGCCAGTACCACCCCACCACCCCCTACTGCACAGGCCACACCAGAGTGTGCCCCAACCCAGCCCCCCCCAGCCCCCTCCCTGCCGGTGCCACCCCCACACCCCAGTGCCCCCCAGCGCCCCTCCCTGCCGGTACCACCCCCACACCCCGGTGCCCCCCAGCACCACCTCACCCACCCAGCCCCCCACTGCAAACCTGAGTGGTCCCCACCTGCCAGGCAGCGCCTGACCCCCACCCCTCCAGGCTCTAGCCAGTCCCCGCAGCACAAAGAGCCAGACAGGCACCCTGCCCGGGCTGGAGCCAGAGCCCAGCAGCTCCGGAGGGGACAGTCGGGCGTCCCCCTCAGCGTGACCTGGGACTGGGCCCCGGGGGAGCGGAGGGGGGTGTGCCGGCCCCACACCCCAGGGTGAAGCTCTGCCAGCGGCTGCCCAGGAGGCGGCCCCTTGCGGCCGACCCCCCCCACGGAGCCGGGGCCCACACCGACCTTGGCCTCCTGGATGAACTTGGAAATGACGACGGGCTGCTCCTTGGACACGGCCACAGCGCTGCACAGAAACTTCTCCAGGTCGCCGTCGGAGTAGGCCACGTTCATGGCGGCCCCGCTCAGCACGTAGGAGGGGCGCACCACGCACGGATAGCCCACCTTGCAGCAGAACTGCTGGGCCGACTGCGGGCAGAGAGACAGGCTGGGCAACCCCTCCGCCGCCCCATGGCGCACGTGGGGCCGGGGCCCGGGCAACCCCTCCGCCGCCCCACAGCATGCTCGGGGCAAGTAACCCCACCCTGCCCCATGGCACGTGCAGAGGGCACTGGGCAGCCCCTTCCCCGTTCGCCCCTCAACACACACACACAGCCCCCGCCCTGCCCCACAGCGCACACGGGGAGGAGGCCCTGCAGCCCGGCCCACAACACACCCCGGGAGGGTGACGGCCCCACTCACCTCCATGTCGGAGAGCTCCTTCCAGAGGGGCTGGCTGATGCCGATGGTGTCCAGCAGACGGGAGAACTTGAACCGGTTCTCGGCCGAGTCGATGGCCTCGGGGGAGGTCCCCAGGACATGGCACTGTTGCCGGTGCAGGGCCATGGCAATGTTGTTGGGCAGCTGCCCCCCCATGGACAGGATCACGCCCTCGGGGCTCTCCAGCTCGTAGATATCCATCACCACCTGCCGGGGCCAGGGGCCGTGCAGCCAGCGGGCGGGGAGCCGAGGCAGGCCTCCTGGCTGCACGGCCCTCTCCCGGCTCGCCAACCCCCCCCGGCTGCACGGGCCCACCAACAGCATAGGCCCCTCCCGGCTGCCCCCCTGCCCCCAAAGGCACCAGCCCCAGATGACACAGGCACCCGGCCAGACAGGCCCCTCCCAGCAGCACGGGGCCCCCCACTGCATGGCAGTCCGGCCAGCAAAGGCAGCAGGGCTTCATGGGGCGCCCCCCCAACCATCTGGGCCCCCCCGTCTCCTTGACCACACAGGCCCCTCTGACCCAGGCCCCCAGCCTCCGCCCAGGCCCGAGGACCCCAGCACGCACTCGGCCTGGCCCCGGCTGTGCTCACCTCGAAGGAGATCTCGTCGAAGTAGAGGCGGTCGCACATGTCGTAGTCGGTGCTCACGGTCTCCGGGTTGTAGTTCACCATGATGGTCTTGAAGCCCATCTGCAAGAGAGGGGAGCCCTGAGCCGGCGAGGCCAGGATGGGGGCAGGGGACCAGGGTGCGAGGAGCCCAGGGCCAGCCCGCCCTGCCCCCTGACCTTGCGCAGCTCCTGGATGCAGCCCACGGCGCACCAGTCGAACTCCACGCTGCTGCCGATGCGGTAGACGCCGGAGCCGATCACCATGACGTGGGGCTCGCGGAAGGCCAGGTCGTGCTCCGTCCCGTTGTACGTCAGGTACAGGTAGTTGGTCTGCGCCGGCCACTCTGCCGCCACCGTGTCGATCTGCTTCACCACGGGCAGGATCTTCAGGTCGTGCCGCATCTTCCTCACGGCCAGCTCCGTGCTGCAGGGAGGGCAGGGCTGAGAGCAGGCAGAGACAGCCCCGAGAGACCACGACCCCGGCACGCATGTCCGGGGCAGCAGCTCTCTTGTTTCTGAACGCCAGACGTTGCAGCAGGAGCCCCGCCCCACCCCCCATGGCCCCCCCACGCCCCTCCAGCCCTCGCCCCCCCGCTCACTCCACTCTAGGGCCCTCCACGCCCATGCTCCTCCAGGCCCCGGCCCCCCCCTCACACCCCTCCCCCCCACTGCTCTCTCCCTTCCCCCCTTCCACTCTCCACCTCCATCCCCTGCCCCCCCCAGTGGGCTCCCTCTGCTGCTGGCCTGGGACAGGGGCTGCAGCCTGAGGCAGAGCCTGGTGCCTAACCACAAGATGTGGGTCGGAGGCAGCCCTGGCCGAGCAGGGACTGGCGCCGGTTGATGACCCAGCACCACCGCCCCCACTGGGCGGTTTGGTGTCCGGTCAGTACACCAGAGCAGATACCGAACAGGTCCCCTTTCGACCGGACACCTGGCACCCAGCGGATCCTGCCAAGCAGGCCACAGCGCATCCTGGGAGCTGTCGGCTGCCATCAGCTTGTGCCCACTCAGAGAAGCAGCTGCTGGAGGTCGCCACCATGCCCTGCCCCCTCCCTCAGTGCCAGGCTGACTCCCGCTGCCCTGCCCCAGGCATTACCTGAGCACGGCCAAGGCCACCTGCTTGTCGGAGAAGCCCAGCTGCTTGGCTTTCTTGAGCACGTCGGGGGGCATGGGGCTCTGCCCCTCGCGGTAGGACTCCAGCCGCACCGCGTGGTCCGTGATGTTCTTCATCTTGTGCAGGAACCAGCGGTCGATCTTGGTCAGCTCGTAGAGCCGCTCAATGGGGTAGCCGGCTCGCAGGGCGGCCGCCAGCACGAAGATCCGTTTGTCAGTGGGCGTCTCCAGCTCCTGCCGGGAGGGAGCAGCTTCGTCAGGATCCAAGACCCCAGCCCTGATGGGGGGCCCAGCCTGGGACCCCAGGGCACTCAGGACAGCACGGGGAGCCGCTCAGGCAGCATCAGCTGGAGACATGCCTCCTGCCCCCAGAGCTCATGGGAGCGCCCCACGCCCCAGAGCCCCCCCCAGCGCCCCCACTCACCACGTCAGAGGCTGGCTTCACGGTGTGGTCAAAGCCGACGCAGTTCTCATCCACCATGCGCAGCGCCTTCTGGAAGGCCTCCTCGAAGTTCCGCCCGATGGCCATGACCTCCCCTGCGGGAGGAGAGGGGACAGAGTGAGCGGCCAGGGCCCGGCCTCTGCGAGGGGGCAATCCTCAGCAAGCCGCCCCCCGGCGGGAAGGGAGGGAAGCCCCCAAGGCACCGCCCGAGCCGGAAAGGCCGCGGGGAAGGCGCCTTGGGTCGGGGTGGGGTCCCAGGAGGCCCTGGCGTCTCTGGGTCCACGGGGCCTGCTGTGCCACGCACCCACGCTCTTCATGGAGCTGCCGATCTTGGTGCTGACACGCAGGAACTTGCTGAGGTCCCAGCGCGGGATCTTCACCACGCAGTAATCCAGGCTGGGCTCAAAGTTGGCCGTGGTGGAATTGGTGACAGAGTTCCTGTGGGGTTGGGGACAGAGCAGGTTCAGCAGCCAGCCCCCACCAGCGGGCACCCCAGGGGCCAGACACCCAGGATGGGGCAAACCCCCGGGGGGAAAAGGGAGATGGAGACCTCGCTGTGGGAGGGGCAGGGCAACTGAGCCCGGGGACCCAGGATGACTCTCCGGGAGACGGGTCCAGCAGGGGTAGCCCAACGGCTGGTACCATCTGAAGCTGAACTGGTCAAAGCCCCAGGAGAGGAAACTTACCAAGCCCGGGGCTTTGGGGGTGGTCACGGTCTGGAAGGGGCAGTGACTGCCTGAGGCGTGTCCCCCGCTGCCTGGTTGACCCTCCCAGCACCCCCTGAGGAGGCCTGGACCCAGGGCCTGGCTACAGTGGCTCACGGCCCGGCTGCTGCTCTGCTCGCAAGCCAGGAGAGCAGCGCCCACCCCGCAGGCCGGGAGCCTTCTGGAGTCTGCACCACGCCCTGCCAGGGGATGTCACGCTCAGCAGCTGGCCCACAGGCCCCACCCCAAAGCCATTACCTGAGGACGGGCAGGGGGATGCCCAGAGCCAGTTTGGCTGCCACATAGGCCAGTGGGTAGCCGGTCGCCTTGCTGGCCAAGGCAGAGCTCCGCGAGAGCCGGGCGTTTACCTCAATGATGTAATACTGCGGGCGAAGAGAAGGGCATGAGAAGCTGCTACAGCTGGCCAGACCCCGGCTCCTCCAGCTGCCCTCCGTCTGCGGTGCCGGGCAGGGGCACAGAGCAGGGGCACTGGAATGGGGGGAGGGTCAGGGGGCTATGCCCTCCCACTTTTTACCGGCAAGGAGCAGTGATGGGGGAGGAGCGGAGAGGAGCAAGGAGA
Source organism: Lepidochelys olivacea (assembly GCF_965140295.1). Lineage (NCBI taxonomy): Eukaryota > Metazoa > Chordata > Testudines > Cheloniidae > Lepidochelys > Lepidochelys olivacea. Next base: position 1,175,891 of record NC_140413.1, read on the forward strand.
GGGCAGGGCCTCAGGGGAAGGGGTCCCGGGGGCAGGGCCTCAGTTCAGGCACCAATGGCCCCCACTTTTAGGAAGTTTCGGCCGCTCCTGGCACAGAGCCGGGCCAAGGATGCTGGGGCGCTCTGCCAGAGCGGGGCGGTCCACAGGCAGCTGGCTGGGGCTGTCCCAGAATGCCGTGCCCCAGGCCGTGCATGCTGGGGCCTGCTGGCCAGCTCTCACCTGCTCCGACTCGGGGTTCAGCGCGTACTGGATGTTGCACTCGCCCACGATGCCCAGGTGCTGGACCACCTTGATGGCCGTGTGGCGCAGCATATTGTACTCTCGGTCGTTCAGCGTCTGGCTGGGAGCCACCACGATGGACTCGCCCGTGTGAATGCCCAGCGGGTCCAGGTTCTCCATGTTACAGACCTGCCGGAGGGAGCGTTTCACCCCACTGCCCCTTGCTGCGGGGAGGCTGCCCACCCGCCCCAGCCTGGCGTAGACTGGGCCAGAGCCGCAGGGCCCCAGCCCCAGGCTGGTCTCCAAGGGCCGCTGGCCGCGAGCAGCCCAGTGCACTCTGGGGCCTTTGCCTTCCTCTGACGCCCACAGCCCCAGCACACTGGGCATGGGGGGCACTGCAAGGGGCAGGGCGGCTCCCCAGCCCAGGGGCGTCTGTAACCCTGAGCTCCCCGCTGGGCGCATTAGGGACGCGCCAACTCCCTCCCCACCGCAGCGCCCCCTGCCCCCCTCCTTACGGTGATGCAGTTGTTGTAGGCGTCGCGCACCACCTCGTACTCGATCTCCTTCCAGCCCTTCAGGGACTTGTCCACCAGCACCTGGGAGGTGTGCGCGAAGGCCTGGCTCACCAGCGCCGTCAGCTCCTCCTTGCTGTTGGCAAAGCCGGAGCCCAGGCCCCCGAGGGCGTAGGCCGAGCGCACCAGCACCGGGTAGCCCAGCCTCGAGGCCGCGGCCTGAGCCTGCCAGGACCACAACCAAGGAGTCAGGGGGGCCGACTAGGGCTCGGGCCGGGCCACACAGGGCAGCAGCAGGGCCAGGGCTGCACTGTGGGGGAGCAAGGGGCACTGGGGATGGGGGAACAGTGAGGGTGGGGGCTGTGCTGCGGGGGGGGGGGAAAAGAGGTGCTCGGGGAGGATGGGGGAGCAGAGGGTGTCAGGGTTGTGCTATGGGGGGGACAGGGAAGCCAGTGGCAGTGGGGGGTCTTGGGGACGGTGGGGGGGGATGGGGGAGCCAATGGCGGGGAGGGGGGCAGGGGGGCCGTGAGTCTGCTCAGCTGGACTCGCTAGGCAGAGCTCACAGGGTGAGGCAGGAGCCCAGGGGCTCAGAGTCATTGGGGAGCTAGCCCCAAAGGGACAGGGGGACCCCCTGGGGGCTAGCTCACTGGAGGGTTCCTCCGAGGGACTGTCTGAAAGCTGGAGCACAGCAGGGATCCCCAACAACCGCCCCTCCGGGGAGGGACCCCCCATACCTGCTCCAGGGAGGAGGCTGCCTCACTGGGTGCCACGTGCTCGTTGATCTCCTCCATCTTCTCCACAAAGACCTTGCGATCCTCCGTCATCTCGATGGAGGCCATGGGCGTGCCCAGCACCTGCACCCGGTACCGGGCCAGTACCCCGCCCTGGGTCAGTGCCACCCCACAGTTCAGTGCTGTCTGGCCCCCGAAGGTCAGCAGGATGCCGTCCGGCCGCTCGTTCTTTATCACCTGGGTGCAAGGGAGGGGCTGTGATTGGGGGCCCGGCCCAGAGCCAGCATCCCTCCCAGCCCCCTGACCTCAGGGCAGCTCCTCATGGGCGGTGTGCCAAATGGTTTTCGGGAAGCCGCGGACTCCTGGCCACACCCTGCACCCCACAGGGCGGCTCCCATCAGCCCCAGGCCAGTGCACAAGTCTCCCCACGAGGCTGGGGCTCACCTGCGTGACGTACTCCGGCGTGATGGGCAGGAAGTACACCTTGTCGGCCAGCCCCTTGGAGGTCTGCACCGTGGCGATGTTGGGGTTGATCAGCACCGTCTGGATGTTCTCCTCCTTCAGCGCTTTGATGGCCTGGCCAGGGGGGAGGAGAGCACCGTGACAGCCCATAGTATTCCGCCCCCCGTAACCCTTCACCCCATCACACCAACGCTCCTGCCGCCACATCCCTCCGCCACCCTCTGCCCCTTTGCCCAACCTTCTGCCCCATATCCCTCCGCCACCCTCTGTCCCTTCGCACCACCCTTCCTGTCCCATAACCCTCCGACACCCTCTGCCCCAACCCTCCCGCCCCATATCGGTCCGCCACTCTCTGCCGCAACACCATGTGTCTCTGCCCTCCTGCCCCAACCCACATCCCTCTGCCCCTTCCCCCAACTTTCCGCCCCGTATCCCTCCATCACCCTCTACCCCTTCCACCAACTTTCCGCCCTGTATCCCTCTGCCCCTTCCCCCCAACCCTCCATCCCGTATCTCTCCGCCACCCGCCCCAACCCTCCGCCCATATCCCTCTGCCCCTTCACCCCAACCCTACTGCCCTAGTATCCCTCCACCACCCTCTGCCCCTTCACCCCAACCCTACTGCCCTAGTATCCCTCCACCACTCTCTGCCCCTTCACCCCAACCCTACTGCCCTAGTATCCCTCCACCACCCTCTGCCCCTTCACCCCAACCCTACTGCCCTAGTATCCCTCCACCACCCTCTTCCCCTTCGCCCCAATCCTTCTGTTCCAATATCCTTCCGCCACCTTCTGCCCCTTTGCACCTATCCCCTCTCCCCCCTTTGCACTAACTCCGTGACACACTGTACCTCAAAATAACCCCCTCTAATCCCCATGGTTCACCACTTGTATACGATTGTGTGTGTTGCACAAATCATGCCTCACGAGGCATGATTTGAGAAGACCTGATCTGTTGAGAGTCACTGTCCTGCTAATACGTGGGTATCAGCATCATCTATGAAGTTGTGAAATCCGCTCTGTTACTGACCCGTGTTGTGAGTCTGGGGAAGGGACGCTGACTAGCCCCTGACAAACAAAGGGACTGAACGCAGGTGTTGAGAAACTGAACTGCTTAATCAGGTTTCAGAGTAGCAGCCGTGTTAGTCTGCATCCGCAAAAAGAACAGGAGGACTTGTGGCACCTTAGAGACTAACATTTATTTGAGCATGAGCATTAGATGCATCCGATGAAGTGAGCTGTAGCTCACGAAAGCTTATGCTCAAATCTGTTAGTCTCTAAGGTGCCACGAGTCCTCCTGTTCTTTTTGCTTAACCAGAGAGCCACCAGCAGGGGATCTGGAAACAAGAAATTGACTATTCCCCTGAAGGACACTTGGCAGCTCACGCAGGCCACAGCACTGCCTGGCCCTATGACCCAGCGGAGACTTTTCCAGGACAAAGCGTCAGAGTAGAAATGGGGGAATCTCTGCCCAGGCCATGTGACCCCGGAAAGGCAAAGAGCTAATGCTGAACGGGGTGGGAGGGGTCCCGGGCCAAAAGGAGACATCGCAGCGTACGGTGAAGCAGCTTGTTCTGCTCTTCCAATGACTCGCCTTGGCAAAGCGTGAGAACTAGATCGCAGCTCTGGCTTCTATTCTTGTTGTAACCACTTCCGACCTTCTAGGCCCTGTGACGAAGTGGGCCTGTTCTTAATGTTTCCTCCAAATATTGTGGGGGTGCCTCAGTTTCCCCTATGCAGTTCTTAAGTATCTAGGGGGTGGGGTAAGGGTGTATGATCATTGCAGAGCCCTAGAGGGCAGGTGTGTGCAGGGGTCTGGACACAGAGAATGGCCAACACCCTGTTTCCTGGCAACTGATGGCCTGGGCCCTTCCCCCCTTGCAAGGTGAAAGCTGAAGGGTTGGAGAACAAAGGAATCAGGTGATCACCTGGCCCGGGAAAGGAACAAAGCCCAGAGGAGGAGGGGCTGGAGGGGGTTTTTCAGTTTGGGGCCTGGCTGGGACATGGAGTGAAGTGCAGACGTGGTTGTCTGGCTCACTGCCCCCCAAAATGGACCCAGCTGAGGGGTCCCGTTCTCTGCACCTGCAAGCTCTGTTTTAGACCATGTTCCTGTCATCTAATAAAGCTTCTGTTTTACTGGCTGGCTGAGAGTCACGTCTGTCTGCGAAGTTGGGGTGCAGGACCCTCTGGCTTCCCCAGGAGCCCCGCCTGAGCGGACTCGCTGGGGGAAGTGCACGGTGTGAAGAGGAGATGCTGAATGCTCCGAGGTCAGACCCAGGAAGGTGGAAGCTGTGTGAGCTGTGTGTCCTGCAGACAGGCTGCTCACAGAAAGGCAACTGCCCCAGAGTCCTGCCTGGCTTCATGGGGAGCAGTTCCAGAGCATCGCCCAGGGACTCCGTATACTGCTCATAATCACTTCCCCGCTATCGGGCCCCAGTTAATACGCTTGGTTCAACGTTTGATCAAAAACAGCGTGAGCAGGGGAATATCCATTGCTCTGGGACAGACTAATTAATGCGCCCGCATTGAGCAGTGGAGACGCACATTTCTGGGGTGCAAGGCTGGAGGGGTTTATGGGCGTCTCCCCGTATACTGGTCATGAGCGGCACTTCACTGGGGAGCCTCTCCATGCAGATGGCTCGAGAGCAAAGCCTGGAGGGACTGCTGGTCACTAGGAGAGCAGCAGTAGAACCGGCATGGGCTAGAGGGCTAGGGGGACACAGCAGTTCCAGTCTAGTTTGTACTCTGGGGGTGTCACAGCACCCCCGCCCCCTTTGCACTAACCCCTCTGCTCTCATATCCCTCTGCCACCCCACTGTGTCCCTGCACCATCTCTCCGTGCCTGGGGCCCAAGCAAGGCCATGACCCAGGGGCTGGGAGCAGCCAGGGGACTCACCTGCGAGCCCGAGTAGTCAAACTCCCCGGCCTGCCCAATGGAGAGGCCCCCCGAGCCCAGGATAAGCACCTTGCGGGGCCGGGCTGTGTCCCCGTCCGCTGGGGGCTCCTTGTAGGCCAGCCACTCCCGCAGTCTCTCACGCACTGGGGAGAAAAGCCAGGCCCGGCTGCCGTTAGCCTGGCCAGTGGATCAGGCGCATCCTCAGCATGGCCAAGGCTCGGGCCACACTCCCACTGTGGACACCCAGCTTGGGCAGCACCCAGCCTCCCTCCAGGCCCCTCGCGCTGGGCTCTCCCCCCTGCTAGCATCACCACACCCCCTGATGGTGCCACCCAGCGGGGAAGATGGGGCAGACACGCCGCAGCCTGAGACTAGTGCTTCTGATGAGGCGGAGAGGCCAGGAACCGCCATGGAGCTGGGTCTGGCTCCCCGGGGCAAGCAGCCCAGGGGGGCATCTGGTGCCTTTGCCCATGGCATCACGAGGGGCTCAGAAAGACATTCCCTAGAGGTGCCCACGTGGCTCTAGTCACTTCCAGAGGCCCCTCATCTGGAGCCTGCTCTTGCCTCAGAGGGTGGCATGGCATAGCAACACCCATGGGGGCAGCACCCTCCCCGCACTGCTCCGACACGAACCACCCGAGACTGGCTGGGCCGCAAAGCCTGGGGGAGTCTCCTCCCAGGGCACAGCCCATGGGCCAGCACCCAGCTCAGAGCACCAAGGGCACTGACCAGCCACAGCCGCCCCCCAGAGCCAGGCCAAGCTCCCACCTGTTCTGGAGTTCTGGCTGCCCGTGCTCAGGTCCTGCACAGTCTCCAGGAAGACATCAAAGAGGCCCACGAGGTCTGTGGGGCCAGCCCGGTGCTCTGGGTGAAACTGAACGCTGCAAGGGAGTAAGAGTACCAGCCCGGGTCAGACATGCACCGCCCCATCCCCCCACCCCCCTGGGCCAGACATGCACTGCCCTGCCCTTGATAAAACCCTGCCACGCGGCACCCCAAGCCATGCCACAACCAGCCCCCTCTGTTCTCTGACATCGCTGGGGGGGCCCCCAGGCACAGCTGGGCCTGACACCTTCCCCTGGGGCACCCAGGGTCCCCCCCGGCACTCCCACCTGAAGAAGGGCTGGGTGTCATGCACCAGGCCCTCGTTGGAGTGGTCGTTGGCGTTGGTGAAGAGCGCGGCCCAGCCCGGGGGCAGGCTGCCCGGCTCCACCGCGAAGCCATGGTTCTGTGAGGTGATGAAGCAGCGCCGGGAGTCCTCGTGGATGCAGGGCTGGTTGTGGCCTCGGTTCCCATACCTGGGGGCGGGAGGGGAGGGGTCAGCGAGGGCCCAGGCCCCACCATGGGCTGTGGAGACACGGCCCCTGCCCTAGGGAGCTCACGACTAGCTGGCGACAGCCCCCTGCCCTCAGGAATGGGCAGCTCGCCCGAGGCTCCGCCCAGGGAGCAAGGGGCGCGATGGAGCCTCCCCCCGCCGAGTGACCCCACGGGCTGGGTACAGTGTCCGGGGCAGACCGGAGACGGCGCTCCGTGCCAGAGTCTGGTGCTGCGACAGCTCTCCCCCGGGATGCCCTATTCCTACATCCGGGGCACGGGCAGAGCTGTTACACAAAAACAGACCCCTGCGGAAGCCCACGGGAGACCCCCCCCCCCCACCATCCGACACCCTTCCGTTCACAGGGACTCGCTGTGCGGGCCTTGGCCCAGCTCTGCCTCCGTGTACGGCAGCTCTGCCAAGCCCACCTTGCTCCAGCAGCCCCAGCTGGCACGAGCAGGGGAGCTCCACGCCGGGCGCGCTGTGGGGCGGGGGCAGGGCTGCCTGCGGGGCCCAACCCCCACACACTCACTTCATCTTGTAGGTCTTGGCGCCGATGGCCAGCGCGAGCAGCTGGTGCCCCAGGCAGATCCCGAAGACGGGCTTGGGCTGGGGCTCGCCCAGCAGCCGGCGCAGGCTGGCGATGGTCTTCTGGCACGAGAGTGGGTCCCCAGGCCCATTGCTGATGAACAGCCCGTCAAACTCTGCAGGGACAGGACGGGTCAGCAGCAGGGCAGCACCCATGGTCCCCCGCAGCCTCCCTGATATCCCAACTCCCGCATTCCCCCACAGCGCCCCAGCCCCCGCCTGCCCCTGCCTCAGCAGCTCCCTGCCCCTTCAGCACTAGGGACCCCACCCTCAGCCATCCCCAGCACCCCACGCATGCCGGGCACGCCGCCCTGGCGCCCCGCACTGGGCACGCCGCTCTCAGCTGCTCCCACTGGTGCCCCTCACCTGCGCTGTCCAAGGGGTGGTCCCAGGGCACCACGGTCACAGCCGCCCCCCGCTGGCACAGACATCGGATCTGGTTGTACTTCAGGCCACAATCCACAGCTGTGATCCTGACCGAGCCGCCAGGGTTGAACACTCTGGGCTCCTGCGGGGAGATGGGACAAAGGAGGCCATTGGCAGGCCAGCCAAGAGCCCCACAGCAACCACTGCCCGCGCACTCCATGCCCCACCCCAGAGCGGAGGGGAGAAGGGGATGGGGTGAGGGGAGGAGCCCAGTGTCACAGATCCACAGGACAGATACTACGCCCCAGCTTGGGAACAGTCTCTTAGGGGACCCCCTCAATGGGCCAGAGCCCCCAGGGTCCCACTCTTCCTGAGGGTCGGCCACGCGGCCTCCCTGGCTCCAGCCCCCGGGAGCTGAGCCCGCGTGACCCAGACGCCTGGGAGAGACCTGCCCACTCCTCAGGGACACCCAGCCAGGACTTGGAATGACACCACCGGGCACTTTGCAAACCAAGCAGGGTTTATTCGCCGCCCGGAAGCAGCATCAGCAGGTCTCAGCTTAGTCTGGAGAAACCAAGGTTAAAACCGGTCCATTCTGGTCCAGCCAGAGCCACCCGCCAGCCAAACGGGAGGGACTCTGCTTGGGGCCCCCCCTCTCTCCCTCGGACACCTGCTTCAGTGCCCACTTCCTCTGGCATCCCCCTCTTCAGTCCCTGCCTGGCCTGGTCTGCACTAGGAACGTCCCTGGGCGGAGCGGCGTCTCTCGGGGCGTGGAAAACCCAGAGACGCAGCTCTGCCGACCCAGCCGCCCGCGCAGACAGCGAAAGGCTTCTCCCTCCCAGCCAGCACTGGGTTTGCAATGGTGCCCATGGCACCGTGGTGCCCGGGCCAGACTCAGAAGGGCCCTGGCCCCCAGACCGGGGCCCTGGCCCACACTGAAACCCCGCCCCCGCTCAGCCTCTTCCGTGGCCCCGCCCACCCCACTGCTCTCCACCACCAACCCCCCACCCCCACAAGCAGCAGGCAGGGCCTCGGGGCGCAGCACGGCGGGGCAGAGGGAGGGGACCGAGACCCACACGAGGTCAATCCGGCCCTGCTCCTGCCTGTCGGGCAGTGGCTTGGCCAGACCGAGGGGAAAGCACCACCCCGTGTGAAGCACAGACACTCCCTCAGCCCTTCCTTCTCTCCGGGGGAGGGGGCTTTACTCAGGCGCCCGCTGGGGGGGGGGCAGGGGGAGGGACCTTCCTCCAGGGCCATGCGTGTCCAGGTCACCGGGGCTTTCCAGCGTCTCCTACGGCGGGTTCCCCGCAGCCACGGGGTCACTCGCAGCACGTGCCAGCGGACCCCATTCACCACGGCCCCCCCAGCTTGTTGCGGGGGGGAGGGTGTTACCGGGTGTTGGACGAAGCCCCCCGCCCCTGGCGTCCTGCGTGGCCCCAGGAGCCAACATGACGCACCCCGCAGGGGAACGGAGGGCACGTCTGTACCAGCGCAGCCATCGAGGGGTGGGGGGCTTCGTCCAACTCCCAGTAACACCCTCCCCCCCGCAACAAGCGCCATACCTCGGCCCACGGCCAGCCCCAGCACAGGCCAGCCCTGGGCGAGGCCGGCAGGCGTTACAGAAAACCGCCACATCGGCACCCCCGGCGGGGGGAAGTCCTTGGCTCCTACACTGGACACCCCACGCCCCCCCCAAGGCTAGGCTCAGCCCTGCCCCCATCCATCGCCTTCCCCCGGCCAGCCCAGTGCCCCAAGACCCAGCCCCATGCAGGGAGGGGCGATGGGGCGGGCCCAGCTGTACCTTCAATGACACCTCCTGCACCAGGTGCCGCTTGTTGGGGTCCTCGAAGGGCAGGCTCCTCTCTTGGCCCCCATCCAGCACCAGCCTGCCCAGCAGCGTCCCCTTCTCCCGGATCCTCTTCGTCAGAGCCCTGGTGTCCACCCCTGGCAGGGATCCCAGCGTGAGTGCCAGAGCCCTCCCCAGCCCCTCCCCCAGCCCCCCAGCCGGGAGCCCCTCCCCCAGCCCCTGCCCCCGCTCTCCCCAGCCCCTCCCCCCAGCCCCTGCCCCCACTCCCCAGCCGGGAGCCCCTCCCCCCAGCCCCTGCCCCCACTCCCCAGCCGGGAGCCCCTCCTCCCACCACCCCCTCCCCCAGCCTGGCCCCTCCTCCAGCCAGGAGCCCCTGCCTCCTGTCCCCAACCCCCCCCCTCCTCCAACCTAGAGCCCCTGCCCCCTCACCATCCACCCCAAAGCTCCCATCTCACCCCCTTCCCAGCCCCCAGCCCGCCCACCCGCTCAGCCCCAGCCCTCGCCCCCTCCTGCTCCCCACCTTCCAGCCCGGGAATGTTCTGCTCCTTCAGCCACTGGTCCAGCGAGCACGCGGCACTCCAGTGGCTGGGGATCTGCGAGCACTCGCCCACGATCAGCGCCGACACGTGGATCTTGCTGGACTCGAACCACTGCGGGCGCAGAGAGGGGTGAGCTAGGTGGGAGCCAGGGCGAGCTCTGCGGGACCCCAGCGAATGCCCGAGCATGCAGGGGGCTGCCCCCACCCCAGGCAAGGGCTGCCGTTACCGAGTACTCCCTGTCACCCACAGGCCCCACTCCCACCTCACAGGGGGCCGCCAGCTGGGGTGAGTGCCCCGGGGAGGGAGAACACCGGGTCACGGGGGGGCTCCCACCCACCTGCCCCTGCATGCTGGCCATGGCAGCCTCTGGGAACCCCTCCCCACGCCTGGCACACTACAGAGATGCAGGCTGGCCCTAGCCCCCTGCCAGAGGGCGCTCTGGATGCGGGGCTGCCCCAGGCCCATGTTCTGTCTTGGTGGCCCCATGGGAGACGGGCAGGGCCCTGCTGTCGCAGAGCTGCAAGGCAGACAGCCATGGGCGGGGACTTGGGCTGCCCAGGCCCTTCCCCTGGGGCCCCAGCCTCTCCTTAGCAGCAGGCTGCTCTGGGCCCCGGCACAGCATGGGCACAGGGCGCCCACAAGCCCCACCCGCCAGGCTCAGTTGCTACAGCACCTACCCCCCCGCAAGACGCTAGCCACCCGCCTGTCCCGGGAGAGTCCGGGGCCTCGCCAGCCCCCAGCCCCACCGCTCAGCGCAGGGGAAGTCGGCTGTGCCGGCTGCCACGGGGCCCCAGTGGGATTCAGGACTGCTCTGCCCTATGGCTGTGGGCATGGCTGCTGCCCGGCCCTCAGCAACTTCCACCCACCCCGCAGCTTCATCCAGGCACCTGCAGCAGCCCCCAGGTGCCAACCGTCCCCGCGCCCCACCCCTGGCCCGGCGCTCACCCGGCTGAGGCCGCACTGGTCGGGCTCATCCTGCGGGACGCCGTAGTTCCCAATCAGAGGGTAGGTCAGCACCAGGATCTGGGATTTGTAGGAGGGGTCTGTCAAGGCCTCGAGGTAACCCACCATGCCGGTCTGGAAGACTGCAGCCCAGGGGAGGAAGGAGAAACTGCACTCAGCACAGCACGGCTCTGCCAGGGTGGGCAGGGCCCGGAGCACGGCACCGCACCCCCCCCGGCCCTATTGGCACAGCACGGCTCTGCCAGGGTGGGCAGGGCCCCGGAGCACGGCACCGTACCCCCCTCCGGCCGTATTGGCACAGCACGGCTCTGCCAGGGTGGGCAGGGCCCCGGAGCACGGCACCGTACCCCCCTCCGGCCGTATTGGCACAGCACGGCTCTGCCAGGGTGGGCAGGGCCCCGGAGCACGGCACCGCACACCCCCCCGGCCGTATTGGCACAGCACGGCTCTGCCAGGGTGGGCAGGGCCCCGGAGCACGGCACCGTACCCCCCCCGGCCGTATTGGCACAGCACGGCTCTGCCAGGGTGGGCAGGGCCCCGGAGCACGGCACCGTACCCCCCCCCGGCCGTATTGGCACAGCACGGCTCTGCCAGGGTGGGCAGGGCCCCGGAGCACGGCACCGTACCCCCCCCGGCCGTATTGGCACAGCACGGCTCTGCAAGGGTGGGCAGGGCCCCGGAGCACAGCACCGTACCCCCCCCCGGCCGTATTGGCACAGCACGGCTCTGCCAGGGTGGGCACAGCAAACGAAGCGTCCCCAGCGACTGGAGCATGCTGCCAAAGGCTGCAGCCTAGCACCAGGAACCCCCTCCCCTGGGCTCTAGAGCTGCCCCCTCCGCTGGGCACCCTGCCCCAGGCACGGGGCACCCCCCGCACCCGGCCTGGGGAGAGGAGAGACCCTGCGCCGCTGGGGCACACTGCAGTGCTGGGGGGAGCAGTGCGGGGCTGGGCACAGGATCGAATGGAGCCTTTCCGACCCCCCGGGCTCCGCCGGGGCCTGCCCCCCATTCCCGCCTGCCCCCCACCAGCTCGGCCAGGGCCTGCCCCCCATTCCCGCCTGCCCCCCACCGGGCCTGCCCCCCATTCCCGCCTGCCCCCCACCGGGCCTGCCCCCCATTCCCGCCTGCCCCCCACCGGGCCTGCCCCCCATTCCCGCCTGCCCCCCACCGGGCCTGCCCCCCATTTCCTTCCCCCCACCCGGCTCTGACCCCCCCCGGGCTCCGCCAGGGCCTGCCCCCCATTCCCGCATCCCCCCACCGGGCCTGCCCCCCATTCCCGCCTGCCCCCCATTCCCGCATCCCCCCACCGGGCCTGCCCCCCATTCCCGCATCCCCCCACCGGCTCGGCCAGGGCCTGCCCCCCATTTCCTTCCCCCCACCCGGCTCTGACCCCCCCCGGGCTCCGCCAGGGCCTGCCCCCCATTCCCGCATCCCCCCGGGGTCCGCCAGGCCGCCCCCGCCCCACTCACCCACTTCCCCGGCGGCGGAGCGCGCAGCCCCGAAGGGGCGGCCCCGCAGAACGGCCCCGTCCTGCAGCACCAGGCAGCCCATGGCGGGGCCGGGCACGTGGGCGCGGGGCGGGGAGGCTGCGGCGGCTGCGGGGACGCGTGCGGGGACTACGCCGGCCTGCGCGGGAGGGGCCGGATGCGGACTGGGCGAGCCCGCCCCGAGCGAGCCCCGCCCCCGACTCCGAGCCCCCGAGCCCGCCCCGAGCGAGCCCCGCCCCCGACTCCGAGCTCCCGAGCCCGCCCCGAGCGAGCCCCGCCCCGGCTCCGAGCCCGCCCCGAGCGAGCCCCGCCCCCGACTCCGAGCCCCCGAGCCCGCCCCGAGCGAGCCCCGCCCCGGCTCCGAGCTCCCGAGCCCGCCCCGAGCGAGCCCCGCCCCGGCTCCGAGCTCCCGAGCCCGCCCCGAGCGAGCCCCGCCCCGGCTCCGAGCTCCCGAGCCCGCCCCGAGCGAGCCCCGCCCCGCCTCCGAGCTCCCGAGCCCGCCCCGAGCGAGCCCCGCCCCGAGCGAGCCCCGCCCCGGCTCCGAGCCCCCGAGCCCGCCCCGAGCGAGCCCCGCCCCCGACTCCGAGCCCCCGAGCCCGCCCCGAGCGAGCCCCGCCCCGGCTCCGAGCTCCCGAGCCCGCCCCGAGCGAGCCCCGCCCCGGCTCCGAGCTCCCGAGCCCGCCCCGAGCGAGCCCCGCCCCGCCTCCGAGCTCCCGAGCCCGCCCCGAGCGAGCCCCGCCCCGCCTCCGAGCTCCCGAGCCCGCCCCGAGCGAGCCCCGCCCCGGCTCCGAGCCCCCGAGCCCGCCCCGAGCGAGCCCCGCCCCCGACTCCGAGCCCCCGAGCCCGCCCCGAGCGAGCCCCGCCCCGGCTCCGAGCTCCCGAGCCCGCCCCGAGCGAGCCCCGCCCCGGCTCCGAGCTCCCGAGCCCGCCCCGAGCGAGCCCCGCCCCGGCTCCGAGCTCCCGAGCCCGCCCCGAGCGAGCCCCGCCCCCGACTCCGAGCCCCCGAGCCCGCCCCGAGCGAGCCCCGCCCCGGCTCCGAGCCCCCGAGCCCGCCCCGAGCGAGCCCCGCCCCGCCTCCGAGCTCCCGAGCCCGCCCCGAGCGAGCCCCGCCCCGGCTCCGAGCTCCCGAGCCCGCCCCGAGCGAGCCCCGCCCCCGACTCCGAGCCCCCGAGCCCGCCCCGAGCGAGCCCCGCCCCGGCTCCGAGCCCCCGAGCCCGCCCCGAGCGAGCCCCGCCCCGCCTCCGAGCTCCCGAGCCCGCCCCGAGCGAGCCCCGCCCCGGCTCCGAGCCCCCGAGCCCGCCCCGAGCGAGCCCCGCCCCCGACTCCGAGCCCCCGAGCCCGCCCCGAGCGAGCCCCGCCCCGGCTCCGAGCTCCCGAGCCCGCCCCGAGCGAGCCCCGCCCCGGCTCCGAGCCCCCGAGCCCGCCCCGAGCGAGCCCCGCCCCGCCTCCGAGCTCCCGAGCCCGCCCCGAGCGAGCCCCGCCCCGGCTCCGAGCTCCCGAGCCCGCCCCGAGCGAGCCCCGCCCCCGACTCCGAGCCCCCGAGCCCGCCCCGAGCGAGCCCCGCCCCGGCTCCGAGCCCCCGAGCCCGCCCCGAGCGAGCCCCGCCCCGCCTCCGAGCTCCCGAGCCCGCCCCGAGCGAGCCCCGCCCCGGCTCCGAGCCCCCGAGCCCGCCCCGAGCGAGCCCCGCCCCCGACTCCGAGCCCCCGAGCCCGCCCCGAGCGAGCCCCGCCCCGGCTCCGAGCTCCCGAGCCCGCCCCGAGCGAGCCCCGCCCCGGCTCCGAGCTCCCGAGCCCGCCCCGAGCGAGCCCCGCCCCGCCTCCGAGCTCCCGAGCCCGCCCCGAGCGAGCCCCGCCCCGCCTCCGAGCTCCCGAGCCCGCCCCGAGCGAGCCCCGCCCCCGACTCCGAGCTCCCGAGCCCGCCCCGAGCGAGCCCCGCCCCCGACTCCGAGCCTCCGAGCCCGCCCCGAGCGAGCCCCGCCCCGGCTCCGAGCCCCCGAGCCCGCCCCGAGCGAGCCCCGCCCCCGACTCCGAGCCTCCGAGCCCGCCCCGAGCGAGCCCCGCCCCGGCTCCGAGCCCCCGAGCCCGCCCCGAGCGAGCCCCGCCCCGCCCCCGACTCCGAGCCCGCCCCGAGCGAGCCCCGCCCCCGACTCCGAGCCCGCCCCGAGCGAGCCCCGCCCCGGCTCCGAGCTCGCCTTGCCGGGCACGGCGGGAGTTCCCAGGGCCCGCGGGCGAGGCCACGTTGCTTTGCCGGAGCCCAGTGGTGCCGGGGGAGCCTTGTTGGCTCTGCCCTCCCCCAACTCTCTGCTCAGACCAGACACCCCTGCCCGCCCCTCCTCCGAGGGCCCACCCGCCATGCCCCCATCGCTCGCCCTCCCCCCCCACTGACTGGCTTAGTTTCACCCGGCTGGCTCAGCTGGGGGTGCAGGCTCGGGGGTGGGGCCAGAAGTGAGGGGTTCAGGGTGCGGGAGGGGGCTCCAGGCTGGGGCTGAGGGTTGGGGTGCGGAGGGGGGTGAGGGCTCTGGTGCGGGGCTGTGGGTGAGGGATTTGGGGTGCGGGAGGGGGCTCCAGGCTGGGGCTGAGGGTTGGGGTGCGGAGGGGGGTGAGGGCTCTGGTGCGGGGCTGTGGGTGAGGGATTTGGGGTGCGGGAGGAGGCTCCAGGCTGGGGCTGAGGGTTGGGGTGCGGAGGGGGGTGAGGGCTCTGGTGCGGGGCTGTGGGTGAGGGATTTGGGGTGCAGGAGGGGGCTCCAGGCTGGGGCTGAGGGTTGGGGTGCGGAGGGGGGTGAGGGCTCTGGTGCGGGGCTGTGGGTGAGGGATTTGGGGTGCGGGAGGGGGCTCCAGGCTGAGGGTTGGGGTGCGGAGGGGGGTGAGGGCTCTGGTGCGGGGCTGTGGGTGAGGGATTTGGGGTGCGGGAGGGGGCTCCAGGCTGGGGCTGAGGGGTTCGGAGTGCGGGAGGGGGCTCCAGGCTGGGCAGTGGGCATCCCCTGGCAGGCCCGTCGGGGCCAGTGCATTACAGCGTCTCCCAGAGGCTCTCAGCACCCTAGGGCTGGACGGGCCCTGCAGGGGCATCTGCTCCTGTCCCCCGCAGCGAGGCAGGACCACGGACTGTCTGGGCAGCCCTGACGGGGGGGTGTCCAGCCGGCTCTGGGGAACCTCCAGTGGGGACGGGGGCTCCACGGCCTCCCTGGGCAATCCGTCCCACTGTGTCACCCCCCGGGCAGGACGCTTTTCTGGGGTCCAACCGAAACCGCCCTGGCTGCAATTGAACCCATGGCCTTTGATCCTGTCCTCAGTGGTTAAGGAGAACAATTTATCCTCCTCCTCTTCAAAGTGTAACCACACACCTCCTGGCATGGTGCTGGGGCACCCAGAGCACTAGAGAGTAATGAGTCTGCCACAGCTTTTAGCTCATGCAGTAGAGCAGAGGTGGGCAAACTACGGCCCACAGGCCACATCCAGCCCTCAGGACCATCCTGCCCAGCCCTTGAGCTCCTGGCCGGGGAGGCTACCCCGGCCCCTCCCCTGCAGCTACATCGCTGCATGGGCAGTGCGGCTGGCTCTGGGCGGCAGGACCGCGAGCTCCTGCTGCTCTCAGCTGCATGGTAAGGGGGCGGGTGTTGGATAGGGGCAAGGGGTCCTGGGGGGCAGTTGGGTGGGGCAGAGGTTCTGGGGAGGGGGTGGTTGGATAGGGGGTGGAGTCCGGGGGGGTGGTTAGGGGTGGGAGGTCCTGGGAGGGGGTGGTCAGGGGACAAGGAGGGAGGGGTGGTTAGGGGTGGGGGGTCCCGGGAGGGGGTGGTCAGGGGACAAGGAGCGGGGGGGTGGATGGGTCAGGGGTTCTGAGGGGGGCAGTCAGGGTGTGGGAAGTGGGAGGGGGTAGATAGGGGCAGGGGCCAGGCTGTTTGGGGAGGCGCAGCATTCTCTGCCCGGCCCTCCATATAGTTTCGCACCCCGATGTGGCCCTCGGGCCAAAAAGTTTGCCCACCCCTGCTGTAGAGGCTCATGCATTTAGCTGCAGAAGTCCTAGGTTCAATCCCACCCACTGGCATCTGTTGGCATTACAAAAACTTCTTACACACTTTAAATCTGTTACCATGCCACCCTCCGTCATCTCCAGATGAAACAAACCCAATGTTTTCAATCTTCCCCCAGAGGTCATGGGTTTGAGACCTTTAATGGGTTTTGTTGCTCTTCTCTGGACTTTCTCCAACTTCTCCAGATCTTTTCTGTAATGTGCCCACAACTGGACACAATACTCCAGCCTTATCAGCATGGAGAAGCGGGGAAGAATTACTTCCCAGGTTTCGCTTACAACACTCCTGCTAACAATCCCAGAACAGCGTTTGCTTTTTTCGCAACAGTATTGCATTGTAGACTCATACTTCGTTTGGGAGCCACTCTAAGCCTTCGATTCTCTGCTGCAGTGCCCCTTCCTAGGCCGTCCTGCCCCATTTTTTGGCTGTACATGCTATTTTTTTCCCCAGGTCATTTATGGTAAAGATTTTATTGTGCACATCGAAACACCACCCATCTACCACGAGAAAGAAAACCAATACAATTACATTGAGGATGGGAGAGCATGCAGAGGGACTGCTGCAAGAAGCCAGCTTTCTCTTTCTTCCCTTGACCAAATGCTGGGGGGAAATGCAAACACAGCCCCCCACCACAAATGATGCAGTCCAGTTCTGCTCTGTCTTATACCAAAAGCAGGGGCCAGAATGCCTACCAGCTACGAGGTGAGACAGCATTTTTGGACAGGCCATCTTCCAACTTGCATGGTGAGAGCCAAAGGGAGTGGTCCAAGAGGCTGCAAAAGCAGAAAGTGCAATAATAATGGGTGATTTCAACTATCCTCATAATGACTGAGTAAATGTTATCTCAGGGCGTGTCGCAGAGAGAACATTTCTAGACCCCATAAAGGCCTGTTTCTTGGAGCAGCCTGTCCTGCAACCCCTAAGGGACGAGGCAATTCTTGATTTAGTCCTAAGTAGAGCACAGGATCTGGACCAAAAAGTGACTATAACTGAACTACAAGGTAAAAGCAACCACAATGTAATTAAATTTAACCTCCTTGTATTGCAAATAATACAAAAACTCCAGTATGGTAACACTTCACTTGGAAAAGGGGAACAATACAAAACTTAGGAAGGGTACAGGGAGTCTGGCGGCACCTTAAAGACTAACAGATTTATTTGGGCACCAGCTTTCGTGGGTAAAAAACGTTTTTTACCCATGAAAGCTTGTGCCCAAATAAATCTGTTAGTCTTTAAGGTGCCACCGGACTCCCTGTGGTTTTTGAGGATACAGACTAACGCAGCTGCCCCCTGATACTTAGGAAGGCTGTTAGAAGTAAAAAGGCACTGTTCACAAGGGTTGCTTGCCGGCAAGCAGCTTGGGGACTATTTACAAACGCCGTAGTAACAGCTCAGACTAAACGTGTACCCCAAATCAGCAAAGACAATGAGAGGACCAGAAGAATGTGACCATGGCTTAACAGATGGGTAGTAGAGGCCACTAGAAGCAAAAAAAGAGCATCCTTTCAAGTCTGGAAGTCAAATCCTAGTGAGGCTAATAAGAGGGAAAGCAAACTCTGACAGGTAAGTTTGAAAGTATAGTATGGCAGGCCATGAAGGAACTTGCTAAAGACAAAAAACTAACAGTAAGGTTTTTTTTAAGTACAGGCAGTGGGGCCACTAGATGACGAAGGTGTTAGAGGAGCACTCAAGGACGACAAGGCCATTACAGGGAAGTGAAATTAATTCTTTGCAGCAGTCTTCACTGCAGAGGATGTGGGGGAGATTCCCCACATCAGAGCTGTTCTTTCTGGGTGACACATCTGAAGTACAGCCCCACACATGTGTCAGTAGAAGAGATTATAGAACAAATTACTAAATTAGACACTAATTTAGTTACAAGGACCAGATGGGATTCACCTCAGAATTTGGCAGGAACTCAAATCTGAAATTGTAGGGCTACTAGCTGTGGTGTGTAACCAAACACTGAAACTCACATCTGTCCCAGATGACTGGGAAGGTAGCTAATGTAACGCCAGTTTGAAAAAGAGGTGATCTTGACAATTACAGGCGGGTAAATCTAACTTCAGTTTAAGGCAGATTGGGAGAAATTATATTAAAGAACAGAATTATCAGGCACACAGATTAACACGATTTGCTGGGGAAGAGTCAACACAGCTTTTGTAAAGGGGAATTGTGCCCCAGCAACCTAGTAAAAATTTTTGTGGGTGTCAGCAAAAATGGAAACAAGGACCCTCAGCAAAGACTTTTAAGGCAACTAAATAGAATCATAGAAGATCAGTGTTGGAAGGGACCTCAGGAGGTCATCTAGTCCAACCCCCTGCTCAACGCAGGACCAACCCCCAACTAAATCAGCCCAGCCAGGGCTTTGTCAAGCCTGACCTTAAAAACCTCTAAGGAAGGAGATTCCACCACCTCCCTAGGTAACGCATTCCAGTGCTTCACCAACCTCCTAGTGAAATAGTGTTTCCTAATATACAACTGATGTTATTGACATAAACTGTAACCGTATACAGCATTGTTGCAGCCACTGTTATATATTTGCAGCAAATATTGTACAAAAGTTGTCATGTGAGGTGTCTATGACAAGGTGATGGTTTGCTGGTTAGGATTATGCCATCTGTATGTGTATATCTTTTTTGTATGTGAAGTTATGAATATGGGCTATGTATTTGTATCTCAAATGTATTTGATTCCAAGGAGCCTCAGTGAAGCATTTGGTCAGCTTCTTGAGAAAGGACTGTTCTCAGTAAGCGCCCAAACAAGAAACACTTAACTGACAATGGACTTTGGGAGATGCCAATCCACATCTGAGCTTTCCTGGGAACCTTCAAACTAACATGTAAACAATAGCGTTGGCCTGCAAACTGAGTCATGCATGGACATGTGACTTGCCCATGTGAATCCAAGCTCCATCTTGCTGCTGTGATTTTCCACAGTAAGAACAAAGGGGTCCTTCCACATGGCAGAGAATATAAAAGACCCTGGAATCCCCTCCATTTTGTCTTCAATCCTGTTTCTTACCTCTGGAGGGACTTGGCTACCCTGAAGCTTTGAACCAAGGACTGAATGACCCCTCCCAGCTGGGGATGTTCTCCAGAGACTTGATTTGAACCTGCCATTTATTCCATCACTGCTGCAAGCCTGAACCAAGAACTTTGCCATTGCTGTGTGTCATTGATTCCATTTCACCAACTCTAGCTCTCGTCTCTATCTTTTCCCTTTTATGAATAAACCTTTAGATTTTAGATTCTAAAGGATTGGCAACAGTGTGATTTGTGGGTAAGATTTGTATATTGACCTGGGTCTGGGGCTTGGTCCTTTGGGATCGAGAGAACCTTTTTTCTTTTACTGGGTGTGACAAAGTGGGGGATTTTCTTGTTTTTTCCTTGTTTTCCAATGGTTTGCATGCAGAGGGGGTGACACTCAGTTTCCCTGGTTGTTACAGGTTTAACGAGGTGATGGGAGAGGAAGTTTGTTGGGACACAGGACTGGCGAGGGAACTTGGGACCCCAGCCAATGGCCTGGAGAATGGAGACCCCAGTGACTGGTGACCTGGCGACCAGGAGGCCCAGCTCAGGAGTCCCAGCCGGTTCTGGCCAGCGGGAGGACAATGGGCTGCAAAGAGGGGACCCCGGTGACCTGACCAGCCGGTTCCAGCCAGAGGACAGAAGAGGGGAGAGGAGGCCCAGGCAACCCTGTTTACCTGGAGAGAAGACAATGGACAATAATGGTGGGGGGATTTCAATTATCCCCATATGGACATGTCACCTCAGGATGAAATACAGAGACAAAATTTCTTAATACTTTCAATGAGTGCTTCTTGGAGCACCTGGTACAGGAACCCACAAGGGGAGAGGCAACTCTCAATCTAGTCCTGAGTGGAGCGCAGGATCTGGTCCAAGAGGTAACTAGAACAGGACCGCTTGGAAATAGTGACCATAATATAATAACATTTAACATTCCTGTGGTGGGAAGAACACCACAACAGCCCAACACTGTGGCCTTTAATTTCAGAAAGGGGAACTATGCAAAAACGAGGAGGTTAGTTACACAGAAATTAAAAGGTTCAGTGACTAGAGTGAAATCCCTGCAAGCTGCATGGACACTTTTCAAGGACACCATAATAGAGGCCTCAACTTAAATGTATACCCCAAATTAAAAAACACAGTAAAAGAACTAAAAAAGAGCCACCGTGGCTTAACAACCATGTAAAAGAAGCAGGTTTCAGAGTAGCAGCCGTGTTAGTCTGTATTCGGAAAAAGAAAAGGAGGACTTGTGGCACCTTAGAGACTAACCAATTTATTTGAGCATGAGCTTTCGTGAGCTACAGCTCACATCCGATGAAGTGAGCTGTAGCTCACGAAAGCTTATGCTCAAATAAATTGGTTAGTCTCTAAGGTGCCACAAGTACGCCTTTTTTTTTTGTAAAAGAAGCAGTGAGAGATAAAAAGGCATCTTTTAAAAAGTGGAAGTCAGATCCTAGTGAGGTAAATAGAAGGGAGCATAAACACTGACAATTAAGTGTAAAAACATAACAAGAAAAGCCAAAAAGGAGTTTGAAGAACAGCTAGCCAAAAACTCAACAGGTAATAACAAAATGTTTTTCAAGTACATCAGAAGCAGGAAGCCTGCTAAACAACCAGGGGGGCCCCTGGACAATCGAGATACAAAAGGAGCACTTAAAGAAGATAAAGTCATTGCAGAGAAACTAAATGAATTCTTTGCTTCAGTCTTCACGGCTGAGGATGTGAGGGAGATTCCAAAACCTGAGCCGTCTTTTGTAGGTGACAAATCTGAGGAATTGTCACAGACTGATGTGTCACTGGAGGAGTTTTTGGAATGAATTGAGAAACTGAACAGTAACAAGTCACCGGGCCCAGACGGCATCACCCAAGAGCTCTGAAAGAACTCGAATGTGAAATTGCGGAACTATTAACGATGGTTTGTAACCTGTCCTTTACATCAGCTTCTGCACCCAGTGACTGGGAGATAGCGAATGTAAGGCTAATATTTAAGAAGGGCTCGACAGGAGATCCCAGCAATTACAGACTGGTAAGTCTAACGTCAGTACCGGGCAAATTAGTTGAGACAATAGTAAAGGACAAAATTGTCAGAGACACAGAAGAACATAAATTGCTGTGCAAAAGTCAACATGGTTTCTGTAAAGGGAGATCATGTCTTACTGATCTATTCAAGCTCTTTGAGGGGGTCAACCAACATGTGGCCAAGGGGGATCCAGTGGACATAGTGTTCTTAGATTCCAGAAAGCCTTTGACAAGGTCCCTCACCAAAGGCTCTTATGTAAATTAAGTTGTCATGGGATAAGAGGGAAGATCCTTTCATGGATTGAGAACTGGTTAAAAGACAGGGAACAAAGGGTAGGAATAAATGGTAAATTTTCAGAATGGAGAGAGGTAAATAGCGGTGTCCCCCAGGGTCAGTAGTAGGACCAATCATCTTCCACTTATTCATAAATGATCTGGAGAAAGGGGTAAACAGTGAGGTGGCAAAGTTTGCAGATGATACTAAACTGCTCAAGATAGTTAAGACCAAAGCAGACTGTGAAGAACATCAAAAAGATCTCACAAAACTAAGTGATTGGGCAACAAAATGGCAAATGAAATTTAATGTGGATAAATGTAAAGTAATGCACATTGGAAAAAATAACCCCAACTATACATACAATATGATGGGGGGCTAATTTAGCTACAACTAATCAGGAGAAAGATCTTGGAGTCATCGTGGATAGTTCTCTGAAGTCGTCCATGCAGTGGGCAGCGGCAGTCAAAAAAGCAAACGGGATGTTAGGAATCATTAAAAAAGGGATAGAGAATAAGACAGAGAATATCATATTGCCTCTATATAAATCCATGGTACGCTCACATCTTGAATACTGCGTACAGATGTGATCCCCTCATCTCAAAAAAGATAGACTGGCATTAGAAAAGGTTCAGAAAAGGGCAACTAAAATGATTAGGGGTTTGGAACGGTTCCCATACGAGGAGAGATTAAAGAGGTTAGGACTTTTCAGCTTGGAAAAGAGGAGACTAAGGGAGGATAGGATTGAGGTCTATAAAGTCATGAGTGGTGTGGAGAAAGTGAATAAGGAAAAGTTATTTGCTTGTTCCCATAATATAAGAACGAGGGGCCACCAAACGAAATTAATGGGTAGCAGGTTTAAAACAAATAAAAGGACCTTCTTCTTCGCTCAGCGCACAGTCAACCTGTGGAACTCCCTACCTGAGGAGGTTGTGAAGACTGGGACTATAACAGGGTTTAAAAGAGAATGGATAAATTCATGGAGGTTAAGTCCATTAATGGCTATTAGCCAGGATGGGTAAGGAATGGTGTCCGTAGCCTCTGTTTGTCCGAGGGTGGAGATGGATGGCAGGAGAGAGATCACTAGACCATTCCCTGTTCTGTTCACTCCCGCTGGGGCACCTGGCATGGGCCACTGTCGGCAGACAGGATACTGGGCTCGATGGATCTTTGGTCTGACTCCATCAGGCCGTTCTTATGAGAGAGGTCCCATGCCTGCCTGGGCCGGAGACGTGCGCTGGGCTGGGGGCAGCAGCACGGGGTGGGGGGAGCTGGGCCGGCGCTCGCTGGAGGGGAGAATTCTGCCAAGGCCGGAGCTCCTGCCTGGGGCGGGGGCTGCCCACGGCCGGGGAGCGGCCCCGCAGCTGAGGCAGCATCTGCATTGAAGCTTTGCAGTGGGCCAGCTTTCTACAGGTGAGCGCCAGCCTGGTCCCTTTCCCTGCCCTGGGGCTGCAGTGCGGGCGGGGGCGTGGATGAGCGTTCATGTGTCCCTGCCTGGGCCGGGAAGCTGAGGATCCAGCCAGCGGCCTGCATGCGGGGGTGAAGCCTGGGCCCGTGCCACCAGCCCCATGCCGTGCATGCACGAAGAGGAAATGCCGTGCGCAGGGAAATGTGGACGCGGGATTTCTAGCAGATGTTTCCACTTCCACAGCTGGGTGGCCTGGAGCCTGCCTCCTGGAGAGGTGCCTTGGCCCAGCTCTGCAGCTCCTGGGGAGCAGGGTGACCGCGAGAGCTGCTGGCCCCCATTCTCCTGGAGGGGCCAAGAGCTGGGCCTTGCCCTGCCCCCCAGTGTGAAATTGCCACAGGCTCCTGGCTGTCGGGCCATGCTGCCAGGCCAGCTCTCTTGGTGGGCTGGCGGGCACAGCCTGCTGCTGGGCACTGCCCGTTGGACTCTCTTCCCAGGGGTCGGGGAGGGGCTGAGCCGGGTTTCCCAGAGAGCTAGCGCGATACAGGGCCTTGCTTTCTGTGTAGCCGGGTCCATGGCACATCAGCTGAGTGGGCCTGTGGGGCAGAGCACTCCCGGAGCCAGGCCCTTTGCAACAGCCAGCAGTGGAGTGGGGGGCTGACGGGTGTCCCAGGGCAGGGGGCCCAGCTGCCATCGTGTCTGGGGAGAAGTTCTCAGCCTGGGGTTTCGTGCTACTTAGAAGCATCAAGAAATGCCAAGTGCAGCCAGCCCTGGCACCTGCTCCGGGAGCTTGCAGCACTGAGCGCCCTGGGCAGAGCCCCTGTGCTTGCCCCCTGCATTGCGGTGTTGTGCCTCCAGGCAGGAGGGGGGGGGCAAGGACACAGGGGCCTAGTGCGAGGGGGCTTCATCGACACTTGTGGTCTTCCATCCCCTCAAGTTACCTAGTGGCCATGCCCCAGTGTTCCCAACAGCGGGGTGGCGCAAGGGAGGGCCCCAGAGACCATGACTGGGGCCAGGAGCCCAGGGGCTTCACCCTCCCTGTGTGACACAGGGTGGGGTCCCCCCAGGCTGGGCTGAGGGGCTCCCTGATCCACGGCCTGGTTCCGCAGAGAAAGCGGGACCGGGGCTGCCCGGCACCTGGATCAGGCAGGTGCCGGAGTCAGAGAGACACTGGCTGGGCAGGGAGCCGCACAGACCTCCTCTGCCCAGTGCACAGGTGCCCCACACGCCAGCAGTGCCAGGGGTTACGAGGGCAGCGGCGATGGGGGAGGGCTCCTTCCCTGCCCCAGCCAAGGGGCTTCCTGGCCAGCGGGTGGGCTGAGAGTGAGGGGATCCCAGCACTGGCCCAGCCTCCCTGTCGGTGCTGTGGGGAGCGAGCAGCGCAGCCCTGGGAGTGGGGTCCAATGACTGAACCCCAGGGGCTGAGTGGGGGGCCGGCTGCAGCTACAGGAGAGTCAAAGCGTGGCCAAGCCTAGCCCCGCTGCAACTGCTACAGGCCTGGCCTGGGGGGAACAGGCCCAGTCCGTGCTGCCCTCTGCCCCACCGTCTGCCCTCTGCAGGGCCCAGCACCAGCCGCAGGGCCCAGCACCAGCCTCAGAGCCCCCGGCTGCCTTTGGCAACCTACGGGCAGGAGGAGAGGGCGACGGGTGCGTTTCTGGGACCGGGACCCCACTTACAAAGGGGGCTGAGGCCCCAACTCCTGGGACGGCTGGTGCAGCCTGGTGCATTGAGGGCATTCTGGAGGTAACCTAGCTCCCTCCTTTCACTGCACTAACCCCGTCACGTCATCCCACGTCCCCTGGAGCCAGGCTGTTCCCCAGTTACCCCCTGGCCCCTCTGGGCAAGCGCTGGACAGAGATTAGCTGACCGCGTGGGGTCTCTGTACCTCCCTAGCTTCCCAGCACCTGTGGGGCTCTGTCCCGGTGCTTCTAACTGGGCGGGGACGTCCCTGGGGTGCGGGGCCTCAATCAGCAGCAGAATGTTCCTTTTTGGTCAGGGTTAGTGGTGAACTCCCTGAGGTTCACCCAGGGCTGGTTTAATAGTGGGGGTGGGGGGACTGAGCAGATCCCCTTTGTGGGCCCCCTGGGGGCAAAGAAGCACAGCACGGTGGGGGTCAGTCCCCAGAGCAAGAGGCCGGCCAGGGGCAATGGGGCATGGCATGGTGGGGCCGTCCCCGCTCCACCCAGCCCAGCGCAAGGGCACTGTCTACAAACCAGCAGTTGCCAGACACACACTGGCCCACCCGGCCCTGTGCTACCAGCCTGCCCCTTCCCCTCGGGGGTGGGCCCAGGCCGTGCCACACAGCCCTGGACTCCTGATGCCCAGCGTTCCCTGGAACTGCTATGCCCAGCAGCTCCCCACACAGACCCTCCACCACTGCCCCCCAAGAGACCCCCCCACTGGCCAGCAGCCCCCCCCCCACACCTCCAGAGACCCACTCCCTCACACCCTGCCCCCTGGCCACACTCACTGGCCCTGCTGGAAGGCGACGGTGTCTGCCAGGCTGAGCTGGCAGCGCAGCTGGGGCCGATCCAGGGCCAGGGCGGGGAATCGCTCCGGCCTCTCAGGCGTGGCGGGACTAGCCGGGTAGGGAGCACACACCGTACGTGTGCAGTGGTTAGACAGGAAACAGCAAGGAACTGGACTGGGATTGAGTGAAGCTGTACCTGTCGTGTGTGTGCCAGAGGACTGTACGCTGGAGAGAGTTATGTGGGAAGTGGAGGTTTTAAGTGGGCTTTTAGAGGAAATGGAATGGAAAGGCAGCAAAACCGGGATCCCAGCTTTTTAAACAATCCTCCGACAACACACCAAAAAAGCTCATGTCTAGTTACTCATTCAAAATGAGAACAAAGGCACAGCAAGATTTCATCATAAATGAAGTAAACTCCTAAAGATTTCAGAACACAACGGCTCTGAGGAGACACCAGGGACGCAATACAGAGTCCACCTTGTCACAGAGAAACACAGTTAGACTAGTTTCAGAGTAACAGCCGTGTTAGTCTGTATTCACAAAAAGAAAAGGAGGACTGGCGGCACCTTAGCGACTAACCAATTTATTTGAGCATAAGCTTTCGTGAGCTACAGCTCACTTCATCGGATGCAGTTAGACTAGTCCTCTTTTTTGACCCAGCATAGTCTCCCCAAACAGAAGGGCACTGTTCCTGGAGAGGGTTTTTCTTGTTGGCGTAGGCCATCCACCTCCCCGAAAGGTGGGAACGAGGTGGAAAGAAGAATTCTTCCGCCCACAGCCCGGACTTATGTTCCCCGTGCAGACTAGACCTGAGGGTTGGTGCATGATGAACAGTTAAGTCAAAATAGCTCCGTCCGTCAGGGGTGTGTAAAAGGGAAACCCGCTCCTGGGCGACACAGCTACACCGACCTAACCCCCAGCGTAGCTAAGGGCATTCGGGGAGGCGGTGGGCCTAAAGCGAGGGAAAGACCTTCTCCACCATGGGGTTGTGCCGGCCTAGTCTCCGTAGCACAGACTGGGTTGCCAACCCAAGAGAAAGAACAGAGAGCAAAAGCCAAGGCGGCCCTAGGGCAGGGGGTAAGCCTGCACGTTGGACAAGGGGACCAGGTGAGACAGGCATTTCCGACAGGCCGCCCTCCCGTCAGAGGAGGAAGAGCCCAAGAAAGAGGGAAGGGAAAAAGCTGCAAACAGGGAAAGAGACAGAGCAGCCAGGCAGCTCCCCTTAGGGCAAAAGAAGGCACTGGTCCAAGGCCCCCTGTGACGAAGCGGGACTGTTCTTAATGTTTCCTCTGAATATTGTGGGGGTGCCTCAGTTTCCCCTAGGCAGTTCTTAAGTATCTATGGGGTGGTATAAGGGTGTATGATCGTTGCAGAGCCCTAGAGGGCAGGTGTGTGCAGGGGTCTGGACACAGACAATGGCCGACGCCCTGTTTCCTGGCCACTGATGGCCTGGGCCCTTCCCCCCTGCAAGGTGAGAGCTAAAGTGTTGGAGAACAAAGGAATCAGGTGACCTCCTGGCCCGTGAAAGGAACAAAGCCCAGAGGAGGAAGGGCTGGAGGGAGTTTCAGTTTGGGGCTGGCTGGGACATGGAGTGAAGTGCAGACGGGGTTGTCTGGCTCACTGCCCCCCATAATGGACCCAGCTGAGGGGTCCTGTTCTCTGCACCTACAAGCTCTGTGTTAGGCCATGTACCTGTCGTCTAATAAACCTCTGTTTTACCGGCTGGCTGAGAGTCACGTCTGACTGCGGAGTTGCGGGGCAGGACCCTCTGGCTTCCCCAGGACCCCGTCAGGGCGGACTCGCTGTGGGAAGCGCACGGAGGGGCAGAGGAGGCTGAATGCTCCGAGGTCAGACCCAGGAAGGTGGAAGCCGGGGGAGCTGTGTGTCCTGCAGACAGGCTCCTCACAGGAAGGCGACTGCCCCAGAGTCCTGCCTGGCTTCATGGGGAGCAGTTCCGAGCCCAGGCAAAGGCAGACCCAAGTGCAGGGCAAATCCAAAGTCCCAGGGAAAGACAAGACAGGAAAGCAATAAAGAAGCCAGCAGCCGGATCTCCCATTACCATCCGAGCTCTGCTCTCCAGAGCTCTCCCTTGTTGCACCGAAGCAAGGCCCCAGGCGGCTACTCGGCAGAACAGAGCCGTCAGGGGCAAAGCCGACAGTAACACACAGGGCCCCGCTTTCGCTCGCCGAGAACGTGCAGCGCCGCGCACGACTCCCCCCACGGAACCGTTTCTCTGTCTTTCACCGCACGCCAGGGGAGAGCGCGAACGCAGTCCCCCACTACCACAAATTATGCAGTCGAGTTTCCCGCATTTGGGGAAATCGCAGGGGTCAGCACACCCGCAGTGCAATGGATGAGCCTCGCCCTGGGAAAACCACCTTCCTGATCATGGTGTCTCCCCTGCCAGGTAAGTATGACTTGGGCAGCCCCGGCCGCCGCTCCCCCTCGCTCGCCCCACACTCTCAACCCACGGTGGGGCCCGCCGCGACACGCCCGCCGGACCCGCCCGCGCCGGCCCCCGCTGCCGCGACCTGCCCCGGGGTGTCCCCGGCCCCACCCTTCTCCCCGCCGAGCCCCGCCTGCCGAATTCGGGCCCCGCTCGGCAGCCGGCTCCCGCTCCCACAGTGCTCTGCTCGCACACAGATCTGCATACGGGCTCACGCGGCTCCGCCCCCTCTCGGGCCCCGCCCCCTGCCGGCCGGGCCGGGCGCTCTCCCCAGCCCCGCCTCCCCCGCGCTCCGAGCCCGCGGCCGCCCCTCCCCCTCCCCCGCCAGGCGCCCTGGCCCAAGGGCCGCCCGGTCCGGCCGGGCCCGATCCCCGCGGCGGGGTCCGAGCCGCCCCCGGCCTCAGTAACGCGCCAGAGCCCGGCGGCCCTAGAGCCGTAGCCGGCCCGGCCCCGGGTCCAGGCTCCCGGAGAGACCCGGGCACAGCCGGGATCGGGGCCCCGCCTCTGCCGGGGGGAGGTGGGGGGAAGACGCTGCGTTTCGCTTCCCCCTCCCCGAGGATGGTGCGAGACCCCAGTGACCCCCCA
Organism: Lepidochelys olivacea; assembly: GCF_965140295.1. Lineage (NCBI taxonomy): Eukaryota > Metazoa > Chordata > Testudines > Cheloniidae > Lepidochelys > Lepidochelys olivacea. The sequence goes on from NC_140413.1 coordinate 1,204,030, forward strand.
CTGACCCCGCCGAGGGGGGTGCGAGACCCCAGTGACCCCCAGTGACCCCCCTGAGGGGGGTGTGAGACACCAGTGACCCCTCAGTGACCCCGCCAAGGGGGGTGCGAGACCCCAATGACCCCCCAGTGAACCCCTGAGGGGGTGCGAGACACCAGTGACCCCCCAGTGACCTCCCCCGAGGGGGGTGTGAGACACCAGTGACCCCCCAGTGAACCCCTGAGAGGGGTGTGAGACACCAGTGACCCCCAGTGACCCCCCTGAAGGGGGTGCGAGACACCAGTGACCCCCCAGTGAACCCGCCGAGGTGGGTGCGAGACACCAGTGACCCCCAGTGACCCCCCTGAAGGGGGTGCGAGACACCAGTGACCCCCCAGTGAACACCTGAGGGGGGTGTGAGACACCAGTGACCCCCCAGTGAACACCTGAGGGGGGTGCGAGACACCAGTGACCCCCCAGTGAGGTGCAAGACACCAGCGACCCCCCAGTGACCCCGCCGAGGTGGGTGCGAGACACCAGTGACCCCCAGTGACCCCACTGAGGGGGGTGCGAGACACCAGTGACCCCCCAGTGAACCCCTGAGGGGGGTGCGAGACACCAGTGACTCCCCAGTGACCTCCCTCGAGGGGGGTGCGAGACACCAGTGACCCCCCAGTGACCTCCCCCGAGGGGGGTGTGAGACACCAGTGACCCCCCAGTGACCCCGCTGAGGGGGGTGCGAGACACTAGTGACCCCCCAGTGAACCCCTGAGGGGGGTGTGAGACACCAGTGACCCCCCAGTGACCTCCCCCGAGGGGGGTGCGAGACACCAGTGACCCCCCAGTGAACCCCTGAGAGGGGTGCGAGACACCAGTGACCCCCCTGAGGGGGGTGCGAGACACCAGTGACTCCCCAGTGACCCCGCTGAGGGGGGTGCGAGACACCAGTGACCCCCCAGTGACCTCCCCCGAGGGGGGTGCGAGACACCAGTGACCCCCAGTGACCCCGCTGAGGGGGGTGCGAGACAGCAGTGACCCCCCAGTGACCTCCCACGAGGGGGGTGCGAGACACCAGTGACCCCCCAGTGACCCTGCCAAGGTGGGTGCGAGACACCAGTGACCCCCCAGTGACCCCGCCGAGGTGGGTGTGAGACACCAGTGACCCCCCCGCCTAGTCCCTGCCTGGCCCGTGTCACTGCAGGGGGCCAGGGGCTCGTTTTGCTCCCAGTGTCCCCGGTTCCGGTGAGCAAACTCAGGATCTGAAGCGGGTCAGTGACATTTCCTCTGCAAGCAGGAGGAGTCGCGGGCTGGCCGCCTCCTCACCGTGACTTTGGTAAAACGCGCTGGGGCCCTGGCAGCGCCTCCCCGGCGCGTTTCACAGGCTCTGGTTTTCCTGCAGCCCGTGTCGATCTTTCGCTCTGCAGCGAAGGGTTCCGCGGAGAGGAGCAGTTGCGAGTGTCTACCCCAGGTTCCGAGACGTCGCTTCGGTGGGGCTGCTCTCCCTGGGTGTGAGAGGAGCAGGCTCTGCTCTTCACGGCGTGCCGCGTCTGTGGTCGAAAGGAAACCGGAGCTCTGAGGCCTGCACTTGACAGTCGTTTCGGGCTTGTGCTCGTAAGGCCTTCTCCGGCGAGGGGCTATTTTGTATTCATCGAGCTCAGGGGTTCCCAGCCTGGGCTTTGTGAAATGTGACAGGGGGTTCTTGGGGAAAATTCCCTCATGGCGGACAGAGCTGTCCCTAGGGACCCCGGGCAGCCCAGGGCCAGCAGCCCGGGGCCCCGGGACTTCCAAGAGCTGAGCAGGTCAAAGCAAGCATCTCTATTGCACTGAGGAGATCTAAACTTCAAGACTCCTTAGAAGAAATGGAAAGGGAGGTGGATATTTTTGCTGTTTTTAAAATTGAATAGGCAGCTAGTGTTGTTTTTAAAATTATTCTGAAGAACAAGTTTAAGCTTTGTTGTCACCTGCACTGTCTGCCTGGACTGCTCAAGACCCGAGTGCTTGTATAGGGGGACCTCTTTGAGTTGGCTTCTTAAATCCCTTCCTGCTGTTTCACATCGGATACTCCTGGAGGAAACGTACGAGCCTTGTCCTATAACAGGCTTATTCCAAGTGATACAAGCTACGAAAGTGAGCTCTTGGAAGAGTGTTGCCGTTTTCATAACGTAATAAAAATACTGTAATGAGGAATAATAATAATAAATGGTATGCAATAAGCATGTCATAAAAACAAATTTTCTATTTCCAAGATCACTGCTTTTCTAATTTATACTCAGGTAAAGGAGAAAATCCCTGGAAATATTCGTTTTTAGGAGGGGGTTCGCAAGACTTGACATTTTAGTGAAAGGGGTTCACAGGTTGTTGACGTTTGGGAACCACTGATCTATTGGTTTGGTTTCATATGTTTTTGGCATTAGTGATTTGCCAAGGCAAGGCTTATATAATGTAGAAAATAAATTTCAGATATATTTTCATGTTTCATTTTTTTCATGCATAAATTTATTCCCAAATGAAGGAATTAGAATAACGAATCCCCATGTTTTCTGTGTTAATATTTAATGGTACAAAAAGGGTATTCATACTGGTTATTCTAGATGACCTTAGGCAGCAGAGCTCATTAGCAATTAATTCTTTCACCCCCATGATTTCCTGTAAGAAGGCCAGAGTGGGTCAGACCAATGGTCCGTCTAGCCCAGTGGAGTGTACAGAACAGGACAATTTGAAGTAATCCACCCTCATCTTCCACTCCTAGTCTCTGTGTAGTCCCAGATTCAGGGCTTGCCTCAAGCATGGGATTGCATCACTGACCCACTTCACTAATAACTCTTGATGGACCTAGTCTCTATTAACTTATCTCATGCTCTGTGGAACCCAGTGATACTTTTCACCCTCAGGGAGTTCTGCACATTAATTTCGTCAGGTGGGTCCCCCCTACCTTTATTGTGGGACAGGGTAAATAACACTTCACTCTTCATTTTAGCCACCTCATTCATGCTTTTATAGTTCTCAACCCTTTTTTTACCAGGGGCCTCTAAAATTAAATACACAGCCCTGCGGATCCCCATCCAGACGTGAAGCAGGGGTAGCACACGGGGTCCCCTGCTCCCCCTCCCCCTGCTAATGTAGCAGGGCAGAGCAGTGTCTTGTCTCCTTGGCTAGCTGCTGCCTGCTCATGGGGTCAGTGGCTGTGAGGCAATCCTCACCGATGGCAGGGGGAGATCTCTCTTCTGCAGGGATACTGAGATTTTTTGTTGTGACCCTCCCCCCCGCAAACCAGGCAAACGGGCTCAGTGGCCTGCTGAGGTGAGTTGGAGGTGGGTCAAGGCAAAGTTTCTTTTGGCAGATGACCGGTTGAGAACCAGTGCTGTATCGTATCCCTAGTTGTCACGAAGTGTGGGGGAGTCAGGGCCCTGCACCCCCAACTTCCTGCGGTTCACCATGACTCTCAGCCAGCCAGTAACACAGAAGGTTTATTAGATGACAGGAACACAGTCCAAAACAGAGCTTGTAGTTATAGCGAACAGGACCCCTCAGTCAGGTCCATCTTGGGGGGGGGGGAGGCCAGACCCCAGTTCTGGGCCTTCCTCTCTTTCCCCAGCCATCTCCAAACTGAAACCCCCTCCAGCTGTCTCACCCAGCCACACCCCCCGGCTCCTCCTCCAGCCGTTGTCCAGTTTCCCAGGTGCTGTAGCTCACGAAACCTTATGCTCAAATAAATGTGTTAGTCTCTAAGGAGCCACAAGTCCTCCTGTTCTTCTCCAGGAAGAAGGTGTCACCTGGCCCCACCCCCCTCCTGGGCTCAGGTGACAGGCTCAGGTATCAGTCCCTCCAGTGAAGCCCCACCCTGCTATCCCATCCCCAATGCAGACAGTCCCAGTAAACCTCCCCTGCGACATCCCCAGGTCAATCCGCCCCACTCCCTGCTCCGTCACACCCTCCTTAGTCATCTCTTGTCTAAACTGACCAGCCCTAAGGTCTGTCCTCTCGTCTCATACTTTGGAAGCCTGCGATTTACCCCTTTCCATTGTGAAAAGTATCTATTCCTATCCGTTGTGTCCTATCTGCTACCCAGCCACTGCTCCATCAGAGGGCTCCAGCCGTCCGCAGTAGCTCGTGGCTGGGAGTGCCAACCTCAGGGCAGACTGTTAAGAAGCAGGGCACAATCCCCACATTGGTGTGTGTTCTGTCCCTAGGTTTCACCAAGTATCGGACTATGGATGATGGGCCTTTTAGGACCTTTTAAACCAAACTTGCTATTTTTGGATAATTTAAGCATTAGACACAGAGGACTAGAAATGTTTTTATTAACCTGTATTTTAGATCCTTTTAACATTAGCTTGACTATAAATTTTAAATCTGTTCTTATCACTTTAATAGTGGCTACTTCCTCTGTCCGAGGACTATCTATTCAGCTGATTTTTGGAACTGGGAGATGGAATAGCAGCTTGCTCCATCCACAGCACACATCGCCCTGTTGCTGCAGGACTGAATCCGCAGGGACGGTGGACCTCCCGATGGGGAGAATCTCATGGTCGAAGAGCAGCGAAGTAATGTGCGGTTGGCTGTGTTAACATTTGGTTTGTACTAAGCGGATGGTTTTGAGTCATTTGTAACTCTTTGGTTCGCGATTAGTAACGTCTTATTCTTAGGCCTCTGAGTTGCAAGGCTGCTCTTGCAGCTTTTCCTTTCTCATTGTTTGCAGGTCAGTTAAACAGCTGCTTTCTCAGTCTATTCCCAGTTTGTTCTTCAGCCGCTCTCCTTCAGCTACTTCCCAGAACTGACGGCGTGGTTTGGATCCTTCTTTTCCTCCTCTCCCCGGTGAAGAGACATTTACCTCCGGGGGGTCACTCGTGTATCGCACCCAGCTCCGGGGGGGTTCACTGGGGGTCACTGGGGTCTCGCACCCCCCTTGGCGGGGTCACTGAGGGGTCACTGGGGTCTCGCACCCCCCTCGGGGGGGAGGTCACTGAGGGGTCACTGGTGTATCACACCCCCCTCGGGGGGAGGTCACTGGGGGGTCACTGGGGTCTCGCACCCCCCTCGGCGGGGTCACTGGGGGGTCACTGGGGTCTCGCACCCCCCTCGACGGGGTCACTGAGGGGTCACTGGGGTCTCGCACCCCCCTCGGGGGGAGGTCACTGAGGGGTCCCTGGGGTCTCACACCCCCCTCAGGGGTTCACTGGGGGGTCACTGGTGTCTTGCACCCCCCTTGGCGGGGTCACTGAGGGGTCACTGGGGTCTCACACCCCCCTCGGGGGGGTCACTGAGGGGTCACTGGTGTCTCGCACCCCCCTCGGCGGGGTCACTGGGGGGTCACTGGGGTCTCGCACCCCCCTCGACGGGGTCACTGAGGGGTCACTGGGGTCTCGCACCCCCCTCGGGGGGAGGTCACTGAGGGGTCCCTGGGGTCTCGCACCATCCTCAGAGGGTTCACGGGGGGGTCACTGGGGTCTCGCACCATCCTCGGGGAGGGGGAAGCGAAACGCAGCGTCTTCCCCCCACCTCCCCCCGGCAGAGGCGGGGCCCCGATCCCGGCTGTGCCCGGGTCTCTCCGGGAGCCTGGACCCGGGGCCGGGCCGGCTACGGCTCTAGGGCCGCCGGGCTCTGGCGCGTTACTGAGGCCGGGGGCGGCTCGGACCCCGCCGCGGGGATCGGGCCCGGCCGGACCGGGCGGCCCTTGGGCCAGGGCGCCTGGCGGGGGAGGGGGAGGGGCGGCCGCGGGCTCGGAGCGCGGGGGAGGCGGGGCTGGGGAGAGCGCCCGGCCCGGCCGGCAGGGGGCGGGGCCCGAGAGGGGGCGGAGCCGCGTGAGCCCGTATGCAGATCTGTGTGCGAGCAGAGCACTGTGGGAGCGGGAGCCGGCTGCCGAGCGGGGCCCGAATTCGGCAGGCGGGGCTCGGCGGGGAGAAGGGTGGGGCCGGGGACACCCCGGGGCAGGTCGCGGCAGCGGGGGCCGGCGCGGGCGGGTCCGGCGGGCGTGTCGCGGCGGGCCCCACCGTGGGTTGAGAGTGTGGGGCGAGCGAGGGGGAGCGGCGGCCGGGGCTGCCCAAGTCATACTTACCTGGCAGGGGAGACACCATGATCAGGAAGGTGGTTTTCCCAGGGCGAGGCTCATCCATTGCACTGCGGGTGTGCTGACCCCTGCGATTTCCCCAAATGCGGGAAACTCGACTGCATAATTTGTGGTAGTGGGGGACTGCGTTCGCGCTCTCCCCTGGCGTGCGGTGAAAGACAGAGAAACGGTTCCGTGGGGGGAGTCGTGCGCGGCGCTGCACGTTCTCGGCGAGCGAAAGCGGGGCCCTGTGTGTTACTGTCGGCTTTGCCCCTGACGGCTCTGTTCTGCCGAGTAGCCGCCTGGGGCCTTGCTTCGGTGCAACAAGGGAGAGCTCTGGAGAGCAGAGCTCGGATGGTAATGGGAGATCCGGCTGCTGGCTTCTTTATTGCTTTCCTGTCTTGTCTTTCCCTGGGACTTTGGATTTGCCCTGCACTTGGGTCTGCCTTTGCCTGGGCTCGGAACTGCTCCCCATGAAGCCAGGCAGGACTCTGGGGCAGTCGCCTTCCTGTGAGGAGCCTGTCTGCAGGACACACAGCTCCCCCGGCTTCCACCTTCCTGGGTCTGACCTCGGAGCATTCAGCCTCCTCTGCCCCTCCGTGCGCTTCCCACAGCGAGTCCGCCCTGACGGGGTCCTGGGGAAGCCAGAGGGTCCTGCCCCGCAACTCCGCAGTCAGACGTGACTCTCAGCCAGCCGGTAAAACAGAGGTTTATTAGACGACAGGTACATGGCCTAACACAGAGCTTGTAGGTGCAGAGAACAGGACCCCTCAGCTGGGTCCATTATGGGGGGCAGTGAGCCAGACAACCCCGTCTGCACTTCACTCCATGTCCCAGCCAGCCCCAAACTGAAACTCCCTCCAGCCCTTCCTCCTCTGGGCTTTGTTCCTTTCACGGGCCAGGAGGTCACCTGATTCCTTTGTTCTCCAACACTTTAGCTCTCACCTTGCAGGGGGGAAGGGCCCAGGCCATCAGTGGCCAGGAAACAGGGCGTCGGCCATTGTCTGTGTCCAGACCCCTGCACACACCTGCCCTCTAGGGCTCTGCAACGATCATACACCCTTATACCACCCCATAGATACTTAAGAACTGCCTAGGGGAAACTGAGGCACCCCCACAATATTCAGAGGAAACATTAAGAACAGTCCCGCTTCGTCACAGGGGGCCTTGGACCAGTGCCTTCTTTTGCCCTAAGGGGAGCTGCCTGGCTGCTCTGTCTCTTTCCCTGTTTGCAGCTTTTTCCCTTCCCTCTTTCTTGGGCTCTTCCTCCTCTGACGGGAGGGCGGCCTGTCGGAAATGCCTGTCTCACCTGGTCCCCTTGTCCAACGTGCAGGCTTACCCCCTGCCCTAGGGCCGCCTTGGCTTTTGCTCTCTGTTCTTTCTCTTGGGTTGGCAACCCAGTCTGTGCTACGGAGACTAGGCCGGCACAACCCCATGGTGGAGAAGGTCTTTCCCTCGCTTTAGGCCCACCGCCTCCCCGAATGCCCTTAGCTACGCTGGGGGTTAGGTCGGTGTAGCTGTGTCGCCCAGGAGCGGGTTTCCCTTTTACACACCCCTGACGGACGGAGCTATTTTGACTTAACTGTTCATCATGCACCAACCCTCAGGTCTAGTCTGCACGGGGAACATAAGTCCGGGCTGTGGGCGGAAGAATTCTTCTTTCCACCTCGTTCCCACCTTTCGGGGAGGTGGATGGCCTACGCCAACAAGAAAAACCCTCTCCAGGAACAGTGCCCTTCTGTTTGGGGAGACTATGCTGGGTCAAAAAAGAGGACTAGTCTAACTGCATCCGATGAAGTGAGCTGTAGCTCACGAAAGCTTATGCTCAAATAAATTGGTTAGTCGCTAAGGTGCCGCCAGTCCTCCTTTTCTTTTTGTGAATACAGACTAACACGGCTGTTACTCTGAAACTAGTCTAACTGTGTTTCTCTGTGACAAGGTGGACTCTGTATTGCGTCCCTGGTGTCTCCTCAGAGCCGTTGTGTTCTGAAATCTTTAGGAGTTTACTTCATTTATGATGAAATCTTGCTGTGCCTTTGTTCTCATTTTGAATGAGTAACTAGACATGAGCTTTTTTGGTGTGTTGTCGGAGGATTGTTTAAAAAGCTGGGATCCCGGTTTTGCTGCCTTTCCATTCCATTTCCTCTAAAAGCCCACTTAAAACCTCCACTTCCCACATAACTCTCTCCAGCGTACAGTCCTCTGGCACACACACGACAGGTACAGCTTCACTCAATCCCAGTCCAGTTCCTTGCTGTTTCCTGTCTAACCACTGCACACGTACGGTGTGTGCTCCCTACCCGGCTAGTCCCGCCACGCCTGAGAGGCCGGAGCGATTCCCCGCCCTGGCCCTGGATCGGCCCCAGCTGCGCTGCCAGCTCAGCCTGGCAGACACCGTCGCCTTCCAGCAGGGCCAGTGAGTGTGGCCAGGGGGCAGGGTGTGAGGGAGTGGGTCTCTGGAGGTGTGGGGGGGGGCTGCTGGCCAGTGGGGGGGTCTCTTGGGGGGCAGTGGTGGAGGGTCTGTGTGGGGAGCTGCTGGGCATAGCAGTTCCAGGGAACGCTGGGCATCAGGAGTCCAGGGCTGTGTGGCACGGCCTGGGCCCACCCCCGAGGGGAAGGGGCAGGCTGGTAGCACAGGGCCGGGTGGGCCAGTGTGTGTCTGGCAACTGCTGGTTTGTAGACAGTGCCCTTGCGCTGGGCTGGGTGGAGCGGGGACGGCCCCACCATGCCATGCCCCATTGCCCCTGGCCGGCCTCTTGCTCTGGGGACTGACCCCCACCGTGCTGTGCTTCTTTGCCCCCAGGGGGCCCACAAAGGGGATCTGCTCAGTCCCCCCACCCCCACTATTAAACCAGCCCTGGGTGAACCTCAGGGAGTTCACCACTAACCCTGACCAAAAAGGAACATTCTGCTGCTGATTGAGGCCCCGCACCCCAGGGACGTCCCCGCCCAGTTAGAAGCACCGGGACAGAGCCCCACAGGTGCTGGGAAGCTAGGGAGGTACAGAGACCCCACGCGGTCAGCTAATCTCTGTCCAGCGCTTGCCCAGAGGGGCCAGGGGGTAACTGGGGAACAGCCTGGCTCCAGGGGACGTGGGATGACGTGACGGGGTTAGTGCAGTGAAAGGAGGGAGCTAGGTTACCTCCAGAATGCCCTCAATGCACCAGGCTGCACCAGCCGTCCCAGGAGTTGGGGCCTCAGCCCCCTTTGTAAGTGGGGTCCCGGTCCCAGAAACGCACCCGTCGCCCTCTCCTCCTGCCCGTAGGTTGCCAAAGGCAGCCGGGGGCTCTGAGGCTGGTGCTGGGCCCTGCGGCTGGTGCTGGGCCCTGCAGAGGGCAGACGGTGGGGCAGAGGGCAGCACGGACTGGGCCTGTTCCCCCCAGGCCAGGCCTGTAGCAGTTGCAGCGGGGCTAGGCTTGGCCACGCTTTGACTCTCCTGTAGCTGCAGCCGGCCCCCCACTCAGCCCCTGGGGTTCAGTCATTGGACCCCACTCCCAGGGCTGCGCTGCTCGCTCCCCACAGCACCGACAGGGAGGCTGGGCCAGTGCTGGGATCCCCTCACTCTCAGCCCACCCGCTGGCCAGGAAGCCCCTTGGCTGGGGCAGGGAAGGAGCCCTCCCCCATCGCCGCTGCCCTCGTAACCCCTGGCACTGCTGGCGTGTGGGGCACCTGTGCACTGGGCAGAGGAGGTCTGTGCGGCTCCCTGCCCAGCCAGTGTCTCTCTGACTCCGGCACCTGCCTGATCCAGGTGCCGGGCAGCCCCGGTCCCGCTTTCTCTGCGGAACCAGGCCGTGGATCAGGGAGCCCCTCAGCCCAGCCTGGGGGGACCCCACCCTGTGTCACACAGGGAGGGTGAAGCCCCTGGGCTCCTGGCCCCAGTCATGGTCTCTGGGGCCCTCCCTTGCGCCACCCCGCTGTTGGGAACACTGGGGCATGGCCACTAGGTAACTTGAGGGGATGGAAGACCACAAGTGTCGATGAAGCCCCCTCGCACTAGGCCCCTGTGTCCTTGCCCCCCCCCTCCTGCCTGGAGGCACAACACCGCAATGCAGGGGGCAAGCACAGGGGCTCTGCCCAGGGCGCTCAGTGCTGCAAGCTCCCGGAGCAGGTGCCAGGGCTGGCTGCACTTGGCATTTCTTGATGCTTCTAAGTAGCACGAAACCCCAGGCTGAGAACTTCTCCCCAGACACGATGGCAGCTGGGCCCCCTGCCCTGGGACACCCGTCAGCCCCCCACTCCACTGCTGGCTGTTGCAAAGGGCCTGGCTCCGGGAGTGCTCTGCCCCACAGGCCCACTCAGCTGATGTGCCATGGACCCGGCTACACAGAAAGCAAGGCCCTGTATCGCGCTAGCTCTCTGGGAAACCCGGCTCAGCCCCTCCCCGACCCCTGGGAAGAGAGTCCAACGGGCAGTGCCCAGCAGCAGGCTGTGCCCGCCAGCCCACCAAGAGAGCTGGCCTGGCAGCATGGCCCGACAGCCAGGAGCCTGTGGCAATTTCACACTGGGGGGCAGGGCAAGGCCCAGCTCTTGGCCCCTCCAGGAGAATGGGGGCCAGCAGCTCTCGCGGTCACCCTGCTCCCCAGGAGCTGCAGAGCTGGGCCAAGGCACCTCTCCAGGAGGCAGGCTCCAGGCCACCCAGCTGTGGAAGTGGAAACATCTGCTAGAAATCCCGCGTCCACATTTCCCTGCGCACGGCATTTCCTCTTCGTGCATGCACGGCATGGGGCTGGTGGCACGGGCCCAGGCTTCACCCCCGCATGCAGGCCGCTGGCTGGATCCTCAGCTTCCCGGCCCAGGCAGGGACACATGAACGCTCATCCACGCCCCCGCCCGCACTGCAGCCCCAGGGCAGGGAAAGGGACCAGGCTGGCGCTCACCTGTAGAAAGCTGGCCCACTGCAAAGCTTCAATGCAGATGCTGCCTCAGCTGCGGGGCCGCTCCCCGGCCGTGGGCAGCCCCCGCCCCAGGCAGGAGCTCCGGCCTTGGCAGAATTCTCCCCTCCAGCAAGCGCCGGCCACACCGTGCATTAGGGCACCATAACAGTAGTGCCGGGGCGGGGGGACTTCACATCCCTGATTCTGCCTCGTGCCAACCTGGCCGGAGAACAGAGGCGCTAAGGGACTGGCTGAAACTGTCCCCCAGCAGGAAAGGGCCCGAGAAGCCAGAGCAGCTCCACTGACCGGGGGGTTTCCCTGCTCTCAGTAGAGCAGCGGAGGGGAAACCCCAGCTGAGAACAAAGGCCTGGGGCGGGCTGGGCTCTGGCAGGCATGGGAACTCTCTCCCAGGGGAGCTGCTCAAGGAAGGGAGGCAGAGACAGAGCCTGAAAATGGGGTGCACTGCAGCTTGGTCAGCCTTTAATCCTCATTTCCCTGGCTACCCCAGGGCTGCCTGTGCCATGTGCCAGGCCACAGATACACCCGCCTGTCTGCCCGCGCTGGCTGGGTGTCCCTGCAGACACTGGGGGTGCTGCTCCCCCAGATGATACACGTCTCCCCAGAGTCTGTCCCAGACTCGCTGCCTGGAGCTCCTGGGGTGGGGTGGGGGGCTGCAGTCCCAGGGACCCAGTCTTAGAAGGAGGTGAGGCTGTGTGGCTCACCCTGGGGGAAGAGTGAGACCCCGGGGGCTCTGGCCCACTGAAGGGCTCCTCCCAGAGACTGTTCCCAGGCTGGGGCATAGCCCAGCCCTGTGGGTCCAAAACTTGGGGCGGAGGGTGTCAGACCCAGAAGCCTCCACTCCACAGGGGACCTTGCAGGCCAGCGCCCACGTCCTGCTCAGAGAAGATCTGTGCTCGGGGAGCGGGCTGCTCCCCAGCCGCAGGCTCCAAGTGGGTGTGAGCTGTGCAGAGCACCCTGCAGGAGACTCACCTTGAGGGGGCAGGGCAGTGAGATTGGGGGACCCTAGGGGTGGTCTGGGGAGGGGCAAGGTGGGATGCCCAGTGCAGGCTGGGGCTGGGTCTCCTCCACTGGCACAGAACGAGGGGGTGCAGGCAGCCAGCGCAGACCGTTCCAGGGCGCTGCCCCCCAGAGTCCATCGGCAGGCGAAGCGAGGGAGCCAACACAGCGAGCTCAGTGGCTGGGGAGAAGCCCCAGCACAAGCCCCCCAGCCCAGTCTCCGCCCTTCCCCCGTCCTCCAGGAGGGGTTCAGGAGGCCTTGGCTTTTCGGCGCTGGGTGCCCCAGGCCAGCAGGGACAGGGTGGTCGTCACAGCTCCCAGGATCCCATAGAAGAGCAGCATGGGAAAGGTGCCCTGCAAAGCGAAGCCGGCGGGTGAGAATGACCGGGGGGCGGGGAAGGGAAGTCTGGGTGTCTGCTCCCCCCGCCCAGCGCACGTCTCCGGCCCTGGGGCCAGCCCAGAGGAGATTCCAGCCCTGGCTTGAGCTGCAGCAGCTCTTGCGTTGGCTCAGGATCCTGGCACGCAGCCAGCTGGAGTCCTGCGGCCTCCTGGCCACCTCCCCCCGATGAGGCTGGCGCTCCTTCAGCCAACGCTACGCCCTGAGCCCCCCTGCCGGAGAGCGCCAGATGCTACGGGGAGAGAGTCTGGATGGCCCCAGCCCCGGGGATCCCAGTGCTGCACCCTCCACACGTCTCCCCACAAGCGGAGATGGGCACCCGCCCGACACACGGCCAAGCCCCCCGGCCCCTCACCTCGCGCAGACACTTGTAGCCATGATAGCTCCCGGCGCACAGGCACTGGACGAGCCCAGGGCCGTCGGGGCTACACAGGGAGTTCTCCGGGCACAGCCAGGCTGAGCAGAACCAGACAAGAGACGAGGTTGGAACCGGGGCTGGGCCGAGACCCCCATGCTGCAGCAGGGAGCTACGCGCTGACAGTGTGGGGAAAGCCCAGCCCCTGGGGCTCGGCGGCGAGGGGTGCCCTTGCGGCGAGGTTCAGGGCACTGGGGGTGGGAGAACAGGCCCAGCCTGGTGGGGGAGGGCAGAGCCAGGCTGCCGAGGGCAGGGGCGGTGCTGGGCCCAGGCTGGGCGGTGGGGGGCTGTATTTCTGTTGCATGTTTCATTATGGGGTATGGCGGGGGAGCCCGGGGCAGGGAGGCGCGTGCAGGGTGGGTGGTGCTGGGCCCAGGCCGGGCGGGGGAGCCCGGGGCAGGGAGGCGCGTGCAGGGTGGGTGGTGCTGGGCCCAGGCCGGGCGGGGGAGCCCGGGGCAGGGAGGCGCGTGCAGGGTGGGTGGTGCTGGGCCCAGGCCGGGCGGGGGAGCCCGGGGCAGGGAGGCGCGTGCAGGGTGGGTGGTGCTGGGCCCAGGCCGGGCGGGAGGAGCCCAGGGCAGGGAGGCGCGTGCAGGGTGGGTGGTGCTGGGCCCAGGCCGGGCGGGAGGAGCCCGGGGCAGGGAGGCGCGTGCAGGGTGGGTGGTGCTGGGCCCAGGCCGGGAGGGAGGAGCCCGGGGCAGGGAGGCGCGTGCAGGGTGGGTGGTGCTGGGCCCAGGCCGGGCGGGAGGAGCCCGGGGCAGGGAGGCGCGTGCAGGGTGGGTGGTGCTGGGCCCAGGCCGGGCGGGAGGAGCCCGGGGCAGGGAGGCGCGTGCAGGGTGGGTGGTGCTGGGCCCAGGCCGGGCGGGAGGAGCCCGGGGCAGGGAGGCGCGTGCAGGGTGGGTGGTGCTGGGCCCAGGCCGGGCGGGAGGAGCCCGGGGCAGGGAGGCGCGTGCAGGGTGGGTGGTGCTGGGCCCAGGCCGGGCGGGAGGAGCCCGGGGCAGGGAGGCGCGTGCAGGGTGGGTGGTGCTGGGCCCAGGCCGGGCGGGAGGAGCCCGGGGCAGGGAGGCGCGTGCAGGGTGGGTGGTGCTGAGCCCAGGCCGGGCGGGAGGAGCCCGGGGCAGGGAGGCGCGTGCAGGGTGGGTGGTGCTGGGCCCAGGCCGGGCGGGAGGAGCCCGGGGCAGGGAGGCGCGTGCAGGGTGGGTGGTGCTGGGCCCAGGCCGGGCGGGAGGAGCCCGGGGCAGGGAGGCGCGTGCAGGGTGGGTGGTGCTGGGCCCAGGCCGGGCGGGAGGAGCCCGGGGCAGGGAGGCGCGTGCAGGGTGGGTGGTGCTGGGCCCAGGCCGGGCGGGAGGAGCCCGGGGCAGGGAGGCGCGTGCAGGGTGGGTGGTGCTGGGCCCAGGCCGGGCGGGAGGAGCCCGGGGCAGGGAGGCGCGTGCAGGGTGGGTGGTGCTGGGCCCAGGCCGGGCGGGAGGAGCCCGGGGCAGGGAGGCGCGTGCAGGGTGGGTGGTGCTGGGCCCAGGCCGGGCGGGAGGAGCCCGGGGCAGGGAGGCGCGTGCAGGGTGGGTGGTGCTGGGCCCAGGCCGGGCGGGAGGAGCCCGGGGCAGGGAGGCGCGTGCAGGGTGGGTGGTGCTGGGCCCAGGCCGGGCGGGAGGAGCCCGGGGCAGGGAGGCGCGTGCAGGGTGGGTGGTGCTGGGCCCAGGCCGGGCGGGAGGAGCCCGGGGCAGGGAGGCGCGTGCAGGGTGGGTGGTGCTGGGCCCAGGCCGGGCGGGAGGAGCCCGGGGCAGGGAGGCGCGTGCAGGGTGGGTGGTGCTGGGCCCAGGCCGGGCGGGAGGAGCCCGGGGCAGGGAGGCGCGTGCAGGGTGGGTGGTGCTGGGCCCAGGCCGGGCGGGAGGAGCCCGGGGCAGGGAGGCGCGTGCAGGGTGGGTGGTGCTGGGCCCAGGCCGGGCGGGAGGAGCCCGGGGCAGGGAGGCGCGTGCAGGGTGGGTGGTGCTGGGCCCAGGCCGGGCGGGAGGAGCCCGGGGCAGGGAGGCGCGTGCAGGGTGGGTGGTGCTGGGCCCAGGCCGGGCGGGGGAGCCCGGGGCAGGGAGGCGCATGCAGGGAGGCGCGTGCAGGGTGGGTGGTGCTGGGCCCAGGCCGGGCGGGGGAGCCCGGGGCAGGGAGGCGCGTGCAGGGTGGGTGGTGCTGGGCCCAGGCCGGGCGGGGGAGCCCGGGGCAGGGAGGCGCGTGCAGGGTGGGTGGTGCTGGGCCCAGGCCGGGCGGGGGAGCCCGGGGCAGGGAGGCGCGTGCAGGGTGGGTGGTGCTGGGCCCAGGCCGGGCGGGGGAGCCCGGGGCAGGGAGGCGCGTGCAGGGTGGGTGGTGCTGGGCCCAGGCCGGGCGGGGGAGCCCGGGGCAGGGAGGCGCGTGCAGGGTGGGTGGTGCTGGGCCCAGGCCGGGCGGGGGAGCCCGGGGCAGGGAGGCGCGTGCAGGGTGGGTGGTGCTGGGCCCAGGCCGGGCGGGGGAGCCCGGGGCAGGGAGGCGCGTGCAGGGAGGCGTGTGCAGGGTGGGTGGTGCTGGGCCCAGGCCGGGCGGGGGAGCCCGGGGCAGGGAGGCGCGTGCAGGGAGGCGTGTGCAGGGTGGGTGGTGCTGGGCCCAGGCCGGGCGGGGGAGCCCGGGGCAGGGAGGCGCGTGCAGGGTGGGTGGTGCTGGGCCCAGGCCGGGCGGGGGAGCCCGGGGCAGGGAGGCGCGTGCAGGGTGGGTGGTGCTGGGCCCAGGCCGGGCGGGGGAGCCCGGGGCAGGGAGGCGCGTGCAGGGTGGGTGGTGCTGGGCCCAGGCCGGGCGGGGGAGCCCGGGGCAGGGAGGCGCGTGCAGGGTGGGTGGTGCTGGGCCCAGGCCGGGCGGGGGAGCCCGGGGCAGGGAGGCGCGTGCAGGGTGGGTGGTGCTGGGCCCAGGCCGGGCGGGGGAGCCCGGGGCAGGGAGGCACGCATGGAGGCAGCACTGGACAAAGGCTGGCAGCAGGAGCGGGGGGTGGGTCTGTATTTCTGTTGCATGTTCCATTGCAGGTGGTGGTGAGGGAGCCCTGCCCTGGACACCTGCCCGGGATCCTGCCCCTGGTGCCTCCCAGTTCAGCTGCCATGGGTCTTCCAGCCTGGGGCCTCAGGGGAGCAGTCATGGGGGCCCTCACCCCAGCACCTTTCCAAGCCCCCCAACCCATCCTGTGGCCCTCCCCACTCCTTCCTGGGCCCCCCAATACTGAGCCCCTCTCTCCCCTGCACTGTACCAAGCTCCCCCGAGCTGTTGCAGGGGTTCCTCTGCCCCTGGCAGGTTCGACTGTCCCTGTGGGTGGTGATGCGGTCCCAGGCCATACTCCCTCCAGGGCACTCCAGGGCAAGCGGCAAGGATCTGGACAAGAGACAGTCAGAGGTGGGGGGCAGAGCACCCAGCCACGTGCTCACAGGAGCAGGGCTGCTCTGAGCCCCTTTCCCCAAGTCTCCCTGCTGAGCCCCTATCCATGCCCCCCTTTTCCTCCCAGCAGGACAGCACTGGTGCCCTCCTTGCCCCCAGGCCACAGGGCTGCAGGCCCCACCCAGCACGGCACTCACATGCTCTGCAGCCTGGTGAAGCCCTGGAAGGAGGCGTTGGGGATGTTCTCCAGGGGGTTCTCTGTCAGGTCACTGCAAACAGATGGATCCCTCAGCATTAAGCCTCCGCTCCCCCCGCTGCACCCAGGGCCTGCCCAGCACCCTGGGAGAACATGCGCACTCAGGCCTTCCCCCAGCCTGGAAAGAGCGCTTTCCCTGGGGCTGGGGTCCCCTCCCCACCCTAGACAGGGCTCTGGGCTGGGACTCTGGCTGCTATTCCCGCTCTGCCCCCGCCCTGTTGTGAGACCTCAGGAGAGTCTCTGCCCTGCCTGGGTCTGTCTTGTCTTGTCTCCCCTCCCACCCCACCCAGTCCTATCAGACTGGGGCCATCCATCCCAGCGAGACTAGTGCCCAGCACAATGGGACCCTCTAGGTCCAGGGTGAGGCTGTAACAAGGGCTGGGCGAGCAGGCGCACCAGGCCACCCCCCAACTCCTGGGGAGGATCCCCCAGCATTCCTGTGCCTTCACTCCTGGGGGGAAGGGGGGTGTTGCACTGCAGGGACCTGCCATAGTTAACAAAGGGGGAAGGGAGCATAACACACCCCCAGAGGGCACAGCTCCCACACCCAGGAGCACAGAGACCAGCATTCAGAGCAGCCAGCTGGGCAGGAGGGATGGGAGGCCAGAGCAGGAGTCAGGCACAAAGCTATTCCCCCAGCAGAGGGGGGCCTGGCTGGGGGAGCACCGAGGAGGGGCTGGGCGCTTCACTGCTCTCCAGCAGGGAGATGGGGCAGGGACCATCCCCCCAGTGAGTGCAGAACAAGCTCAGGCTCGTGCTGAGAGGGGACGGTCTAGTCCCCCCTCGCCCTTCTCCAGCAGTCTGTGGGGGATGGTGATGCAGCAGGTCCCGAGCCAGAGGAGCACAGAGGGTCTGGGGTTTGCACCCAGCCTCTCCCCGGCAAGGAGCTCCCTCCCCACCCCTTGCTCTAGAGCTTGAATTCCCAGGCCTCCCTACAGCCCCAGCGCGGTGGTTGGACTCACATGACAACAGCAGCACTGGCATCCGGGAACCCAGCACAGAGGAGCGTCAGGGAGCAGTTGCCCAGATCCAGCCTGGGGAAAGCAGAACTGTCAGAGGCACTGGGAGCCCCAATGCACCCCCACAAATGCTATCCCCTCCCCCATCCCTTCCTCCTCCCACCTGCCCTGCACATGACTCCATACACCCCGCCCCACCCCTTCCTTCTCCATGCAACCCAAGGCCTCCCTCTCCCCACCCCAACATTTCCCCTGTCCAAGGCAGGCACAAGGCCGGAGGGTCTGAGCTGGGCAGGGCTGGCTCCGTGAAGGGCTTTGCTGCCTTTCACACTCGGAGGCAGGGAGCTCCTACTGGCAACAGCAGATTCTGGGCTCTCCCGACCTGCACTTGGTTCTTCTGGGATGCAGAAACCCAGGTGGTGTCGCCTATGGGGGCTGCTCCCTGCCCCCCCAGGAACTCAGCAGATGTAGGGGTGAGGCACCCCCCTGCCCAAGTCTGCGCCTCTCCTACATATCTCACAACCAGCCGCCCCCTCAGCCTGGCAGCAGAGACCCACTGGGGCCCGGGCGCTGCCAACGCCCAGAACATGACCTCTGGGGGTAGACGTCCCGGCTGCCCCATTGCTGGCTGCTCACCCTGGTCTCACTCGCCTGGGGGCCGCGCGTGCCCAGGGCCCACTGCCCTGCCAGGCACAGGGGCGCCCCGCTCGTTCGCTCACTCACCCCACGATGGCACCCGGCTCCGGGCCGACGCAGCAGCGTCCCCGCAGCTCCAAGGCCGGGTGCGCCCTGCAGTAACTGGCCACGCTGGAGCCGTTCCGCGCCGGGCCCGGGCAGCAGCCGCACACCTGGGGGGGGGAGGGCAGGGGGAGTCAGGGGCCGAGCAGCCCCCCAAACTCTCCAGCCACCACCGCGGTGCCTGGCCCCACTCCAGGGCTGATCCCAGCCCGCAACTGCCTGAGCTCAGCGCGGCGCCACGCAGCGTCCGGCCAGAGCGCGGTGCCCCCGGCATCCCCGGACCGGACCGCGCCGACCGGGCAGGGTCCGGCCAGACACCCGGGTCCCCGGACCGGACCGGGCCAAGCCCCCACCCCCGGCAGGGTCCGGCCAGACACCCGGGTCCCCGGACCGGACCGGGCCAAGCCCCCACCCCTGGCAGGGTCCGGCCAGACACCCGGGTCCCCGGACCGGACCGGGCCAAGCCCCCACCCCCGGCAGGGTCCGGCCAGACACCCGGGTCCCCGGACCGGACCGGGCCAAGCCCCCACCCCCGGCAGGGTCCGGCCAGACACCGGGGTCCCCGGACCGGACCGGGCCAAGCCCCCACCCCCGGCAGGGTCCGGCCAGACACCCGGGTCCCCGGACCGGGCCAAGCCCCCACCCCCGGCAGGGTCCGGCCAGACACCCGGGTCCCCGGACCGGGCCAAGCCCCCACCCCCGGCAGGGTCCGGCCAGACACCCGGGTCCCCGGACCGGGCCAAGCCCCCACCCCCGGCAGGGTCCGGCCAGACACCGGGGTCCCCGGACCGGGCCAAGCCCCCACCCCCGGCAGGGTCCGGCCAGACACCCGGGTCCCCGGACCGGGCCAAGCCCCCACCCCCGGCAGGGTCCGGCCAGACACCCGGGTCCCCGGACCGGACCGGGCCGGGCCCCCGCCCTCACCGGGCTCCGCCCTCCCGCGCCGCCCCGCCAGGCCGCCAGCCCGAGCAGCAGCCGCAGGACCCAGGCGCGGGGCCCAGGCCCGCTCGCCCCCGGACACCCCATTTCCCGTTCGGAAGCGACACGTGACGCGGACGCGGGTCATGTGACGCGCGCTGCCCCTCTGGCGTCACATGATCGCAGCCGGCGCGTCACGTGGCACCTCCCGCCCGGCGCCGAAGGAGCCGGCCCCGCCCCCAGACCCTGAGCCCCGCCCCCAGGCCCCGCCCGCACCTCCCCGCGGCAGGCTCCGCCTAGGGGCGGGGTCTCGCCACGTGACCCTGCCGCAGCCCCGCGAGCCAGAAGATGGGGCCCCCCCGACCCCCCCAAGTGTGACCCGAGCCCAGTGAGCCTAGCTCTGCCCCCCTTGTGACCCCCCTCCCCACTCAGAGCCCTCCCTGTACCCCAGCCCTGCCCCCCAGTGACCCCCACTCAGAGCCCCTCCCTGTACCCCAGCCCTGCCCCCCAGTGACCCCCACTCAGACCCCTCCCTGTACCCCCCGCCCTGCCCCCCAGTGACCCCCACTCAGACCCCTCCCTGTACCCCCCGCCCTGCCCCCCAGTGACCCCCACTCAGAGCCCTCCCTGTACCCCAGCCCTGCCCCCCAGTGACCCCCACTCAGACCCCTCCCTGTACCCCCCGCCCTGCCCCCCAGTGACCCCCACTCAGAGCCCTCCCTGTACCCCAGCCCTGCCCCCCAGTGACCCCCACTCAGACCCCTCCCTGTACCCCCCGCCCTGCCCCCCAGTGACCCCCACTCAGAGCCCTCCCTGTACCCCCCGCCCTGCCCCCCAGTGACCCCCACTCAGAGCCCTCCCTGTACCCCCCGCCCTGCCCCCCAGTGACCCCCACTCAGAGCCCTCCCTGTACCCCAGCCCTGCCCCCCAGTGACCCCCACTCAGAGCCCTCCCTGTATCCCCCGCCCTGCCCCCCAGTGACCCCCACTCAGACCCCTCCCTGCCCCCCAGTGACCCCCACTCAGAGCCCTCCCTGTACCCCAGCCCTGCCCCCCAGTGACCCCCACTCAGAGCCCTCCCTGTACCCCCCGCCCTGCCCCCCAGTGACCCCCACTCAGAGCCCCTCCCTGTACCCCCCGCCCTGCCCCCCAGTGACCCCCACTCAGAGCCCCTCCCTGTACCCCCCGCCCTGCCCCCCAGTGACCCCCACTCAGAGCCCTCCCTGTACCCCAGCCCTGCCCCCCAGTGACCCCCACTCAGAGCCCTCCCTGTACCCCCCGCCCTGCCCCCCAGTGACCCCCACTCAGAGCCCCTCCCTGTACCCCCCGCCCTGCCCCCCAGTGACCCCCACTCAGAGCCCTCCCTGTACCCCCCGCCCTGCCCCCCAGTGACCCCCACTCAGAGCCCTCCCTGTACCCCAGCCCTGCCCCCCAGTGACCCCCACTCAGAGCCCTCCCTGTACCCCCCGCCCTGCCCCCCAGTGACCCCCACTCAGAGCCCTCCCTGTACCCCCCGCCCTGCCCCCCAGTGACCCCCACTCAGACCCCTCCCTGCCCCCCAGTGACCCCCACTCAGAGCCCTCCCTGTACCCCAGCCCTGCCCCCCAGTGACCCCCACTCAGAGCCCTCCCTGTACCCCCCGCCCTGCCCCCCAGTGACCCCCACTCAGAGCCCTCCCTGTACCCCAGCCCTGCCCCCCAGTGACCCCCACTCAGAGCCCTCCCTGTACCCCCCGCCCTGCCCCCCAGTGACCCCCACTCAGAGCCCTCCCTGTACCCCCCGCCCTGCCCCCCAGTGACCCCCACTCAGAGCCCTCCCTGTACCCCCCGCCCTGCCCCCCAGTGACCCCCACTCAGAGCCCCTCCCTGTACCCCCCGCCCTGCCCCCCACTGACCCCCACTCAGAGCCCTCCCTGTACCCCCCGCCCTGCCCCCCACTGACCCCCACTCAGAGCCCTCCCTGTACCCCAGCCCTGCCCCCCAGTGACCCCCACTCAGAGCCCTCCCTGTACCCCCCGCCCTGCCCCCCAGTGACCCCCACTCAGAGCCCTCCCTGTACCTCCCGCCCTGCCCCCCCAGTGACCCCCACTCAGAGCCCCTCCCTGTACCCCCCGCCCTGCCCCCCCAGTGACCCCCACTCAGACCCCTCCCTGTACCCCCAGCCCTGCCCCCCAGTGACCCCCACTCAGAGCCCCTCCCTGTACCCCCCGCCCTGCCCCCCAGTGACCCCCACTCAGATCCCTCCCTGTACCCCCAGCCCTGCCCTCTAGTGACCCCCACTCAGACCCCTCCCTGTACCCCCAGTCCTGCCCTCCCCATGTGACCCCCACTCAGAGTCCCCCCTGTACCCCAAGCCCTGCCCCCCAGTGACCCCAACTCAGACCCCTCCCTGTACCCCAGCCCTGCCCTCCCCATGTGACCCCCACTCAGAGCCCCTCCCTGTACCCCCTGGGGCCCTGCCATCCCCTTGTGACCCCACTCCCCACTCAGACCCCTCTCTGTACCCCCCAGCCCTGCCCCCCTTGTGACCCCTCTGCCCCCCCGTGACCTCCACTCAGAGCCCCCCCTCTACCCCCAAGTCCTGCCCTCCCCTTGTGACCCCTCTGCCCCCCTGTGACCCCCACTCAGAGCCCCTCCCTGTACCCTCAGCCCTGCCCTCCTCTTGTTACCCCCTTGTGAACCCCCTGCCCCCCAGTGACCCCCCACTCAGAGCCCCTCCCTGTAACCCTGTGAACCCCCCAGGCTTGCCCTCCCCATGTGACCTCCCTGCCCAGAGCCCCGTTCCCCTTAAGAGTGACCCCCCCAAACCCCTCCTTCCCCGTGTGACAGTTTATACCATGATCGTCACCACTTTTACAAGACTATTGTAAATTTAGTACAAAATTGCCTTGCGAGGTCTCATTTGGAAACTCATAATCTGCTGAACAATATTGTCCCGGTAAAATGTGTGTATCCACATTGTATGTAACGGGTACAAGATTCTCCTGTATACCACTGCTGTAAGGTACTCCAGAGTTAGAAAGGCAGGCCCAAACTAGTCTTCAGAGACAAAGACACACTGGCACCTCAGCCAGATGTTAATGGACCATCAGCTGCTTCAAGGGCCATTCTCTGGCGGGGGAAGGTGTGAGCAAGACAGTTACATTTCATCACAAGGAGGGTTCAAACCTCACAGCCACAAGAGGCGTTTGTCCCCAGGACTCAGCAAGGATGTTTCCAACACGAGACGTTGAATTATAAAGAGGGGCAGAAAACGCCTGAGCTCACGCTCCTCCTTCATCTCTGCTCGTGACATCGAGGACTCTCACAGATGGCGGGCGGGGGAGTCCTGGCTGCAGGCTTTTCAGCCCGTACAGACTGCTCTCAGCTTCTGGGGAGAAAAACCTTTTGCTTGTGAGTTTACGGAGTTGTTCAGTTCGGCATTAACTCGTGTTTTAGCTTTTTATTTCCTCTGTAACCAATCCGGACTTCCATACCTCATTAGCTGCAGTTACTTCAAATCTGTCTGTTCCTCCTGTGGCCGCTGAACTTGTGTCTAGCCAGTGCGTTTGGGTGACAGTGCACGGGAGGCTCCGCCTGGGACAACGGAGCTGGGGCCTATCGTTTCCATTGATGACAGGACGGACTTGAGCCGGCCTTGTCCGGCAAGGTGCTGGGCAGTACAAGACGCACGTTTCCGGGGGAAAGCCTGGGGCTGGAGAGTCTGCTGCGGTTCTTCTGCCATGCTGGTAGCACTCGGTGCTGTGTCCCTGGGAGCAAGACACGTGCTGGAGGCTGGGTGGTAGCCGGCCAGGGGTGGCTGTTCCCCCGCAAAGCGGTGTAAAAGGCACCCCAGGCTGGAGAACCGAGGGGACACAGCTGGTCACAGTGCAGACTGTCCCCTGGGAAATGTCACACCCCCATGCCCAGAACCCTGCTCTCCCAAGAGTGACCCCAAGCCCCTCCCTCCCCATGTGACCCCCCACTGCAGAACTCCGCTCCCCCCAGCATGACCACCCAGAGTCCCTCCTCCCAGTGTGACCCCCTGCCCAGAGCCCTGCTTTCCTGTGACCCCCCCAGAGCCCCTCCCTCCCCATGTGACCCCCCCACCCCAGAGCACCACCCTACTCCTGTGACCCCCTGAGTGCCCCCTCCCTCTGTGACCCCCATGCCAGAGCACTACCTTCCCGAGTGTGAACCCCCCACCCCAGAGCAGGAGCGCTGCCCTCTCCATGTGTGACCCCCCCATCATGATTCACAGGGTTGGGGGCTATGGCCCAGCCTTGGAACAGTCTCTGGGAGGGGCCTTCAGTGACTCAGACCCCCCCGGGGTCTCACTCTTCCCCCAGTGAGTGATGTAACGATGCTGGTTCTGGCGGGACCCAACGGAGAGTGCCGATTCAGGACAAATTGCTTAGAGCAGGGCAGTCACAGCCCAAGGCTGGGGTTTCTGTGCACCCCAAGGCAAACCCAACCAGCCAGACAGAGAGGACTTCGGTCTCACCCCACTGGCTAACCACAAGTCACACAAGCAATTCCCTCAGACACTCCAGTTTCCCAGTATCCCCACCAGTGCCCCTCGTTGTGGGGACAGATGGTGATGGAAACCAATACCCCTGTAAAAGAAAAAAGGTTCCCTCGATCCCAAAGGACCAAGCCCCAGACCCAGGTCAATATACAAGTCAGATCTTACCCACAAATCACACTGTTGCCAATCCTTTAGAATATAAAATCTAAAGGTTTATTCATAAAAGGGAAAAGATAGAGACGAGAGCTAGAATTGGTGAAATGGAATCACTGACATACAGTCATTGCAAAGTGCTTGGCTGAGGCTTGCAGCAGTGATGGAATAAACGGCAGGTTCAGATCAAGTCTCTGGAGAACATCCCCAGCTGGGAGGGGTCCTTCGGTCCTTGGTTCAAAGCTTCAGTGTAGCCCAGTCCTTCCAGAGTATGAAGCAGGATTAAAGACTGGATGGAGACGAGGCATCAGCCTTTTATAGTCTCCTCCAGGTGTAAGAACCCCTCTTTGTTCTTACTGTGGAAAATTACAGCAAAATGGAGTTTGGAGTCACAGGGGCAAGTCCCGGCACACTTTGCTGAGTCCCCAGGCGCGTCTGCCTTCTCTCAGAGGGTCAGTTGTGTCCCTGATGGTCCTTACTGGGCCGTCCAGCCGGCTGGGCAGAGCTGAGGCCAACGTGTCTGGGGTGTCCGCCGGAAGCAGAGCACAAGTTTGAACCACAGACAGGACAGAGCCAATATTCGTAACTTCCACTACAAAATGATACCCACATCCAGACAGCACAGTCCTAACCAGCCAACCATCACCTCTCCATAGACCCCTTACACGACAACCTCTGTACAACATGTGCTGCAAATATAGAACAGTGCTCGCAACAGTGATCGCTACAGGTACAGATTATGTCAATAACCTCACGCGGCCTCACTGCCTCCTGACACTGGGCCCCTGGGCCTGCAGCCCCCCGGGAGCTCTGGGCAGCAAGTCTGGGACAGACCCTGGGCAAGACTTGTACAATCTGGGGAAGCAGCGTCCCCCGCCCCCTCACCAGCGTCTGCAGGGACACCCAGCCAGCGCGGGCAGACAGGCGGGTGTATCCGTGGCCTGGCACATGGCACAGGCAGCCCTTGGGTAGCCCAGAGAAAAGAAAGTTACAGCAGAGTCCGTCCTGGTTAGCACAGAGCCCTGTCCCTCTAACCCCTGTTTGTCCCAGTTTGTGGGCCCCCAATAAGCCCTCAGCAGCCAACTCTTAGCCACCCCCCTCACCCTCACCTCCCCAGTATTTTGTTCACAAGCTGGGCAAACACAATACCTTAAACTGGGGCAACAATTTGGTTCCCTGTGGAATTAGCATCCTGGGGTCTTTCCCCATTTACCCCTTGTGGGGGCATTTGCCCCTCGGCTTCTCCAGCTCCAGGTCATGCTTGCACTGCTTCTGGCCAACTCATTCCCTCTCTCAGTCTGCTAGTCTCTGTGGCTGGAGCTCCAATTCCCAGTGCTTTAAATCCCAGTCACTGGTACAAGGACCCTGCTCAGTTCAGTCTGGAAGCAGGAAAAGATGTGACAAAGTTTATAACATTTCTATGAAGGCTATGCATGCCTCAGTTTCCCCAGTGTGCTCCATTGTCACTTGGAGGGAGGAGTCTGCTTTCAGCAGAGGCTCAGAGACACTGCTGTGAATGGTGTCCAGCTGTCTGGGGCCTTAGGTCCCATCTCAGTGGAGGATCTGAGAAGACAATGGCAGATCCAATCACCGGGACTTTGGTATCTCTGGGTTTCCTAAGGAGAGGTGGGGAAGTCGCTGTCCCTCTGGGCCATCTTGGTTGCTAGGTATCAAAGCCCTGGTGACCGGCCTTGTCCATGGCCTCCCAGTGCTCCGTGGATGTGGGGCTTAGGCACACACACGCTTCATACAAACATGACAAAAAATTCCTCCTGGGTCACATCTCTCCCCACTTTGTGACCGAACGGAGCAGGGTCATTTCCACCAGGGACCTGGCCCCCGTCAACAGAGCTGAAGAAGTGGGGATTGGAGCTGCATGGGGAACTGGGTCTTGAGGCCCTGGCTGCTCTCTCTGCCCCTGCCCTGCTGCTGCTTCTGTCACTCTCCGAGCCTCTTGGAGCCCTGCTTGGTTCTCGCACCGACCGTCCTCCAGCTGTGTGACCAGCTGCCCCTTGCTGAGCTGCCCCACACGTAATGTCTCTCCCTGCACAGGCTTGCGACCTCCCTCTCAGGGAGATGGTTTTCTTGCTGTTTCCTTTAACTAGCCTTGTTTTACAGCCGCACACCACTTCCTGCAAAGTACTTCTTGTGCATTCAGCATCCCACCTCTGCCATCACTTGTGTATTAGCCTGCCCAGAGAGCAAACAGATCTTCCCCCCCACTAGGTAACAATGATGCTTAGAGGGGAAACTGAGGCATACATAGGCTTCATACAAATATTACAAAAATATTCCAACTTCATCATACCCACTCCACCTCAGAACAGGTGCACGGCCCTCCCCATGTGTGACCCCCCCCCCAGAGCAGGAGCACTGCCTACCCCTGTGTGACCCCTGCCCACTTCAGAACAGGTGACCCTCCCCAACCCAGAGCAGGAGCACTGCCCTCCCTCTATGTAACCCCTGGCACAGGAGAGCTGCCCTCCCACTAAGTCACCTCTGTTCCGACTCCTGCTCCCGTGTGGTGCTGCACCCCTTCCACCCCCCAGGATTCCACCAAGCGTGCTCACACCCACACGCTTGCACACACACACTCGTGCACGCGCTCGCTCCCAGGCACGCTCACTTGTTCCTAGATGCTTGTGCACACATTCACTGGTCATATGCTCTTTGCCTCTGTTATTTCCTGTCCCTGAGTCACTGCCCCTTGTTTTCCCTCCTGCAGCTCGGATGGCAGGTTAACGAATGCAGCATTCCCTCCCTGCCCTTTGGACCTGCCTGCAGGCTGTGGCCCTGTTTGCCTGGGCTGCAGAGAGCTGCCATTCTGGTTAAAATGTAATGCTGACATTGGGTGTTAAACTCCTCTCTGAGTCCGAGCCAGGCCTGCCCAGCCCCTTGTCCCTCCCAGGAACTCACTGCTTAGAAAGGTTTCAGAGTAGCAGCCGTGTTAGTCTGTATTTGCAAAAAGAAAAGGAGGACTTGTGGCACCTTCGAGACTAACCAATTTATTTGAGCATAAGCTTTCGTGAGCTACAGCTCACTTCATCGGATGCAGTGAGCTGTAGCTCACGAAAGCTTATGCTCACCTTAAGTGATCACTCTCGTTACAGTGTGTAGGTAACACCCATTGTTTCATGTTCTCTGTGTATATAAATCTCCCCACTGTATTTTCCACAGTATGCATCCGATGAAGTGAGCTGTAGCTCACGAAAGCTCATGCTCAAATAAACTGGTTAGTCTCTAAGGTGCCACAAGTCCTGCTTAGAAAGAGCAGGAGGGAAATGGACTTTGCTCTCTGATGTAACGGGAGATCTCACGTCATCCCAGCCTGCCCGTCCTTGGCTGTGGGGGGCAAATTGCTGCGCTAAGGACTCTGAACTAACGCCCTGCCTGGGGGTGGGGGTGGGGGATACACCCTGGAGTGGCTGGGGGGGCCCCCAGCTCACTGGGGAGGAGGACACGGGACACAGCATCCTTTCCTTGACCACCAGCGCCTCCGCACTCGAGCCAGCGTGTGGCCCAAGGGGCTCGACCCTGCAGCTCCCAGCCAGACTGGCCACCAGTGCTGCCCTTGCTGTGTGTGACCCCGGCCCCGGGTCAGCAGGAGGGGGCAGAAGGGGAGGGACATCGTGCAGGGCAGGGAGATTGCTGCCCTGCATTCCTTGGCAGCACACTCATGGGTCCTGGATGCTATCCAGGCCCCAGGGCCCAACACACATTATCAGAGCAGCCGCAGAGCGGGCAGAAGGAGGTGCTGGGCTGACGTGTGGCCCTGGGGGGCAAAACACAGGGAGGAAGATCAGCCTGGCAGTTAAGGAGCAGCTCCCCTGCCGCCCCCAGGTGAGTCACTCAGTGTCTCTGGGTCACAGCTCCCCTCTGTAACCTGGAGCCGGTGCCCTACTGCTTAGGCAGGCCAAGGGTGTGGCATTGCAGACCGTACTCCTCCGAGTGATCTTAGGGTGATACGTTACGGCACTTCTAGGCAAGCCAGGGCATGGGAGATGTCACTGGAAAGGTTCTCAAATAAATGCTCAAATAAATGGGTTCGTCTCTAAGGTGCCACAAGTCCTCCTGTTCTTTTTGCGAATACAGACTAACACGGCTGCTGCTCTGAAACCTGGAAAGGTTCTGAGTCACTGAATACGATTATCCTATTTGTAGGCGTGTATCCTTTTGATATCTGAATTAGGAATATTGTCTATGCATCTATCACAAATGACAGGTTTCAGAGGAGCAGCCGTGTTAGTCTGTATCCGCAAAAAGAACAGGAGGACTTGGGGCACCTCAGAGACGAACCCATTTATTGGAGCATCAGCTTTTGTGAGCATCCGATGAAGTGGGCTGTAGCTCACGAAAGCTCATGCTCCAATAAACTGGTTAGTCTCTAAGGTGCCACAAGCCCTCCTGTTCTGATTTAATAATTTTATTAAGATAATGTTGAAGTAGAAAGAAAACGGTACAGAGTTTAGGCATAGAAGTTTCTGGTTATCAGGGAATAAGGTACAGATTATTAAGGGGTGCGAAATTCGGTTTAGGAGCGGGTGGCGTAAGGAATACATCATCTGCAATCTCCCCGATTGGGGGTAAAAGGTTAACGGGTCAAAGTACAGACATTGAGCTATGGGGGTATGTTGTCCATATAATGGCTATGTTCACGTGTGGAGTATAATGAGCGGATACGAGGATGAGGATGGATTTACCCTCATTTGGTGGGATTTAATGTTCAGTGAGTTTATGGTTCCAGTTCATACAGACCAGTGGAAAAAGCCTCTCAGTCCCTTTCCCATAGTGGATGCACGATGCCGTACCGGCTCACACCTCCTGGTACTGTCGGTGGCCGGTGATGTGTTCCTTGTAGATGTCCCTGGACCATCGGATGGTGTCTGAGACCATGAGGCGTTGCATGAGCCGTGCGTAGCGTCGACCGATCCCACAGGTCCGCAGCCCACGCTCGTGGCAGGGGTCCCAAGCGCCCAGGGCTCCAACGATCAGGGCATCCATCTGCACCTCGTAGCCCTTTGCTCTCAGGGTGGTGGCCAGGGCGGTGTATTTTTCCAGCTTACGAGCTCAGGCTTCGCGGAAGGCCAGGGTCCTGTTCTCGAAGGAGACCGTGATGTCGACGAGGATGATCTCTTTCTGGGCCTCGTCGGTGATGACCACGTCAGGTCGCAACTGGCTGTCAGTCCTGGGGATGGTGCAGTTCATGGCGACCTCCCCCAGGCGCGGTGCGATGGCTTTCACCAGGCGGTTCTAGATGGCGTTGTGGTGCAGCTGCCAGGCTCTGGAGTGGGGCTTGCAGCTGCACAGGACGTGGGGCAGGGTCTCGTTGGAGTAGCCGCACTTCCTGGAACACTCGTCTCGGTTCCCGTGGCGGACGGCTCTGTTGAGCGGGACGCAGTTGAGCTGGGCGTGGTGGATGAACCGCCAGTTGGTGAAATGGGTGAAGCCGCCTCCGGCGAGGAAGTGGTTGCTGGCGTCCCTCTTGCTGGTCAGTTCGAAGGCTTTACCCTGGTCCGGTTTACGCTTCAGGGCTTCCATGTACAGCGAGTGGATGGCCGCCTTCAGGGTCCCCTCCAGCATGCCCCTGGCGCTCGGGGTGACGATGGTGTTGTCGTCGGACCTGATCTGCGGCACCAGGACTCCCAGCTCCTGGCGCTCCTCGCACCACACCCTGCGCCAGCCAACGTGCTTCCCCAGGCAACGCGTGGCATTGGGCGAGTGCGGGACCACGGTGAAACGATGTCACGCCCATCCCATCCGAATTTGCCATCCAGGGAGCCACTCAGGAAGCTGGTGGTGTCTTGGTTGGAGGGGGCTCTGCCGATCCGCTTCTTTGTTGCATCATGGAGGGCGTTTGATGCGATGTTCCTTACCATGGCGTTGCGACACGTCAGCAGGTGGAAGGCGTGGGTGATCACCGCGATGTCACACAGGTCACCCATGCGGGGGACATTGGCACCGCCATGCCTGTGGGCGACGTAGACCAGCTCGTTGCTGGCTCTCTGGGGAAGGAACAGCCACTTCTTCACCAGCTGCCAGACGATCTTGTCTGCCTTGTTGAGGGGTACCTTCGCCACGGCGGATCCCCTTAGGACGAATGAGATGTGGGGGATCAGGAAGGTGTTCAGGGCGTTTATCTTCTGCCATGGTGCTAGCAGGGAGGTGTCGATCTTGGCGGCATCCTGCAAGCTCTCCTGGATGGTGTCCTCGGGTGTCTGCCGGACACGGAAACCCGTCAGCGTGCCGAGGTGCTGGTACGTCTGCCCCTCTGCCAGGGGGATGATGGGCTCTCCCTGGATCTGGAACCCAGTCGTCTGCACCGAGTCCCTTTTGCTGCCGTCTATGTGGAGAGAGGTGCACTTCTTTGCATTGAAGCGGAGCCCCATCCAATCGGCAGCTCGACTGGTGGCATCTAGAGGTTGGAGGTTCTCTGGGTCGTCCGCGGTCAGGACCAGGTCATCCGCATAAGCCAGGATGCTCACCCTCTCACCGTGGAGGTTGAAGCCATTGGCTCCATGGTGAGGTTAAAGATGATGGGGCTGAAGGGACAGCCCTGCTTAACTCCGCTCCGGATCGAGACCTCGGCGGTCTCCCCTTCGACCGAGCGAATGGTGATGCTGCATCCCTCGTACACCTCTCCGATCACAAGGGGGAAGTTCTCTGGCATCCCAAACTCGTGGAGCGTGGCAAAGATGTGGTGGTGGGGCATGGACCCAAAGGCGTTAGCCAGGTCGAGCCATGCTACCGTGCACTGCCTCCGCACTCTTCTGGCTGTTTCGATGGTGGTTTGGAGGACAAAGTGGTGTTCATAGCAGCCCTCGCAGGACATGAAGCCTTTCTGGGTGGAGCTGATGGCTCCCCCGCTCACTGACCGCTCCGTGATCCTCGACGCCAGGCAGCTGGCATAGAGCTTGGAGATCGTGGAGCAGAGGGAGATGGGCCTCCAGTTGCTGGGGTCATCCCGCTCACCCTTCTTGTACACCAGTACCGTCATGGCCTTCTTCCAGGAGCTGGGAGTCCGGCGGAATCGCTTGCACTGGTTGAAGAGCGTGGCGAGGACCAGGCAGCCGGGATCTCGCTTTTTCAGGAGGCTGTAGTGGATGCCGTCTTTCCGGGAGCTGTGTTTTTTGTTTTTGAGAGTCTGGCCATCACTTCCTTGGGCGTATAGTCAGTTTCCAGGACACCTGCTTCGTCGACACGGGGCAGGGGGCGGAGGCACTGGGCTGTGCGGTCGAACACGTCCTTGACGTAGCTGTAGAGACGCTCAGATGGGATCGTGCAGCAGGGTGAGGGCCCGTCAAGGATCTCCCTTATGGCTTTGGAGCGGTTTGCCGGGTTCAGCTTTTGGATCCTATTACAAATGTGTTTACACCTGGGGAGCACCCACTAGGCAGCATGCAATCAGTCTAGACCACGGGCTGGGAAGGGCTCTTAGGGAGAACAACAGGTCTTAGAAGATGCTAATCTCCCACCTGGGAGCCTTTCTGAGGATGCTACAAACAGCCTCCGAGTCATGGCTGCGGTGGCCCTACAGGGGCATGTGACCAGGTCACCTGGTACTGGACTCCATCTTGGAATACCAGTGTCCCTAAGCTGCTGACCGCCCGAGCCTGGGACCAGTGACAGGCCTGGATCGCTCGAGCATTGCCCCGTTCTGGGCGCTTTCTCTGAAGCACCTGGCGCCGGCCGCGGTGGGCAGACAGGATCGTGGGCTAGCCGGGCCATGGGTCTGAGCCAGCGTGGCCGTTCTCACGTTCGGTGTGTATCTGTCTGGCTGACATCTCGGCGGGGCCGGCTGGGGAGCCAGGATGGGAACCAGAGCTCAGCGGGAGCCTGTGCCCGGCGCTGGAGGGGTTCATGGAGGAGCTCAGATGCCAGGGTGACAGAGACGGCCAGCTGGGCAGTGCTGCCGGCCCTTGTGATATTTGGTGTTTTCCTTAAAGCCCCAGCAGGGCATGTAGCAGGGCCCCCCGCCCCCGGGACTAGGGGAGAATCTCGGCTCAGTGCAAAGGGCAGAAAAATCTCAGGCCTGGTGGCTCTGCTGCCCCATGGCTCCCAAGCCCCACAGCTCTGCTGCCCCAGGGTCCCCCCCCCCCCGGCTCCTGCCCCACCGCTCTGCTGCCCCCCGGCTCCCACGCCCCACGGCTCTGCTGCCCCAGGGCCCCCAGGGTTCCCGCCCCATGGCTCTGCTGCCCCCCCCAGCTCCCGCCCCCTGGCTCCCACGACCCACGGTTCTGCTGCCCCCGCGCCCCCATGCCCCCCAGCTCCCATGGCTTTGCTGCCCCATGGCTCTGCTGCCCCCCCGCCCCGGCTCCCACGACCGACGGTTCTGCCCCAGTGCCCCCATGACTCCCACGACCCACGGTTCTGCTGCCCCAGTGCCCCCATGGCTCCCGCTCCCCGGCTCTGCTGCCCCATGGCTCTCATGCCCCACAGCTCTGCTGGCCCAGGGTCCCCGGGCTACCACCCCCCAGCTCTGCTGCCCCCCAGCTCCCACACCCCCCTGGTTCCCGCCCCACTGCTCTGCTGCCCCCCAGCTCCTAGGCCTCCCCCCCCAGGCTGTGCTGCCCCACTGCAACCATGCCCCATGCCCTGCAGCTCCCAAGCGAGGCTCTGACCCCAGGCCATGCTTTGGGCCCCAGGTTTCGGATGCTGGAAGGGCCCTGGTCGTGGGGGAGGGGCTGGGGGCGGGCAGGCGCCTGGCGGGGGCGGGGTAGGTGACGCTGCCAGGAGTAGAGATGGCGGCTCGGGAGGAGGGAAAGGGCGTCAGTGCCCGTGCGTTACGTCATCACTCTGCGCCGGGGGAGCGGGAGGCCTCCGCCCGTTGCGCTGTGCGGCCCGAGCACGTGTGGGGGGAACGCAGGGGGCAGAGCCGGGCAGCTCGGAGCTTCCTCGGTGAGTGACCTGGGGGGGTCAGGAGCCCGCGGGGGGGCCCCGGGGAGCGGCGGGGACCCCGCGGGGGGCACGGGGGGCGGCGGGGACCCCGTGGGGGGGCGCGGGGGGCGGCGGGGACCCCGCGGGGGGGCCCTGGGGAGAGGCGGGGGGCGGCGGGGAC
Source organism: Lepidochelys olivacea (assembly GCF_965140295.1). Lineage (NCBI taxonomy): Eukaryota > Metazoa > Chordata > Testudines > Cheloniidae > Lepidochelys > Lepidochelys olivacea. Next base: position 1,236,714 of record NC_140413.1, read on the forward strand.
CCCGCGGGGGGGGCACGGGGGAGAGGCGGGGATCCCGCGGGGGGGCCCCGGGGAGCGGCGGGGGGCAGCGGGGACCCCGCGGGGGGCCCCGGGGAGCGGCGGGGGGCGGCGGGGACCCCGCGGAGGGGCCCCGGGGAGAGGCGGGGGGCGGCGGGGACCCCGCGGAGGGGCCCCGGGGAGAGGCGGGGGGCGGCGGGGCCCCCCGCGGGGGGCACGGGGGGCGGCGGGGACCCCGTGGGGGGGCGCGGGGGGCGGCGGGGACCCCGCGGGGGGGGCACGGGGGAGAGGCGGGGATCCCGCGGGGGGGCCCCGGGGAGCGGCGGGGGGCGGCGGGGACCCCGCGGGGGGCCCCGGGGAGCGGCGGGGGGCGGCGGGGACCCCGCGGGGGGCCCCGGGGAGAGGCGGGGGGCGGCGGGGACCCCGCGGAGGGGCCCCGGGGAGAGGCGGGGGGCGGCGGGGACCCCGTGGGGGGGCGCGGGGGGCGGCGGGGGGCGGCGGGGACCCCCGCGGGGGGGGGCCCGGGGGAGAGGCGGGGATCCCGCGGGGGGGGGCCCGGGGGAGAGGCGGGGATCCCGCGGGGGGGGGCCCGGGGAGAGGCGGGGGGCGGCGGGGACCCCGCGGGGGGGCACGGGGGAGAGGCGGGGGGCGGCGGGGACCCCGTGGGGGGGCGCGGGGGGCGGCTGGGACCCCGCGGGGGGGGTCCTGTGGAGAGGTGGGGGGCGGCGGGGACCCCGCGGGGGGGCCCGGGGGAGAGGCGGGGACCCCGCGGGGGGGCCCGGGGGAGAGGCGGGGGGCCCGGGGGAGAGGCGGGGGGCGGCGGGGACCCCGCGGGGGGGCCCGGGGGAGAGGCGGGGGGCGGCGGGGACCCCGCGGCGGGGCCCCGGGGAGAGGCGGGGGGCGGCGGGGACCCCGCGGGGGGGCCCCGGGGAGAGGCGGGGGGCACGGGGAGCGGCGGGGCGCGGCGGGGACCCCGCGGGGGGGCCCCGGGGAGAGGCGGGGCGCGGCGGGGACCCCACGGGGGGGGCACGGGGGCGCGGCGGGGACCCCACGGGGGGGGCACGGGGGAGAGGCGGGGATCCCGCGGGGGGGCCCCGGGGAGAGGCGGGGGGCGGCGGGGACCCCGCGGGGGGGCCCCGGGGAGAGGCGGGGGGCGGCGGGGACCCCGCGGGAGGGCACGGGGGGCAGCGGTGCTAGCTCAGCCGGTGGCAGCCGGACCGGGCGGGGGGCGGTACCCCGGGTTCGGTACCCGCCGGGGGGCTGCAGGGGCAATTGGGGCGGGGAGCGGTGGTCCCCGAGGGCGACCGCGGACTCGTGCTGGTGCCGCTCTGACAGTTTTTTCCTAAAACACTTAATTGACTCTAGGAAAAACAAAGCAACGCGCCCACAGACGTGTCCAAATCGTTGTCATTTGTCTGTGTCGGGTTGATGCCGGCTCAGCCAAGGGGAATACACGGTCCTCTGTGTTCCTTGCTGGGCCGAAGCAGACGAGGCACACCTGCTGGCTCTGCTTTTCCAGCTGGTTTTCCCCAGACTGGCTAGCTAGTAAGCTTGCTACTATGAAAATGGGTCGTTGTATATTGGTTAATATCACTTTTCACAGCAGACTTACTCGGCCCCCGCAAGTTGGAGGGCAAATTAAGCCCTGTCTGGGGAGATAGATAGGGAATTGTGGAGGCCTGGAGGAGGCAGCATGGGTCAGGGCAATTAGTGGTGGGGAGGTGAGCCTGGGATTGGAGCCTGGGGTCCTGCTGGGGACTGGAGGAGGCAGTGGGATCAGGGGTAACATGGGAGGGCAAGCCCAGGGCCAGAGCCCGGTGGCTGTGGGATGGAGCCCACTGCCGCACAGCTAGGGCCTTCTGCCCACCTCCCTAGGGCTGACGCCCGAGCCCCACCACCCATAGGAAGGTGGAGAACTCATCCTGGTTGCCTGCTCCTCCACTGTTTGGGATCCGGAAGGGGTTTGTAGTGGAGCCAGTGGCTCCATGGAGCCAGGCCCCTGCTCGGAAGGGGCCCCGGCCTGCTCCGTTTGCACTGTGCCCCAAAACCGAACTGCCTCCCCCGCCCACCACTTGCTCCTCTCGGCCTGCCTGCTGGCTGGCCCAGAGCTCCTCTCCACTCCCTGTCCCACCCTGCTGCTCCTCTCAGCCCCCTGGCCGGACCCCAGTGCACCTCTGGCTCTGGGCAGTCTCTGCTTCCCACCGCCGGTGGGGCCCCACCCGTCTCCCCAGAGCTGAGCCACCTGGGACTGGTGCAGAAGCCTGGCCAGTCTCAGCCGGGTGGAGAGGGAATAGTGTGGAGGGCTTGGCTGGGGCCCTCCAGGCAAGTGCATCTTGGGTCCCCGGCTGGGGCAGGTCCTGGCCTGGCTGATCGCACCACTCCCAAGGGGCTGGGGTGATTCCCAGCCCTGGGACTGGCCCTGGCTGCGCTGCCGGCTCAGCCCGGCAGACAGTCGCCTCCCAGCAGGCCTGGTGAGTGTGGCCGTGAGGCAGGGCTTGGGGGAGTGGGTGAATGGGGAGTATGGGGGTTGCTGGGCTGTGAAGGGGCGGGGAGGATCTGTGTGTGTTGGGGCACTAGGGAGTGGGGGTTCTGTGGGGGGTGCTGGGCAATTGTGGTGGGGCTGTGGGCAGGGGTGGTGTTGTGCAAGGTGCTGTGCATTTGTGGGTAGGTCTGGGGGGGTGCTGGGCATAGTGGGTCCAAGGGGCCTCTGGCCATAGGGGGGCGAGGGGGGGCTGTGTGGTGTGGTGTGGGCCTGCCCCTGAGGGGAAGGGACTTGCTGGCTTTGCTTCTCCCATCAGAAAGTCATTTTTCTGCGGGGAAGCAAAGAAATCTGCGGAGAATTCTGTGCATGTGCAGTGGTGCAGAATTCCCCCAGGAGTACACATTTCAGAGAAGATGTGGACAAACTGGAGAAAGTCCAGAGAAGAGCAACAAAAATGATTAATGGTCTAGCAAACATGACCTATTGACAAAATTGGGTTTGTTTAGTATGGAGAAGAGAAGTCTGAGAGGAGACATAAGTTTTCAGGTACATAAAAGGTTGTTACAAGGAGGAGGGAGAAAAATTATTCTCCTTAATCTCTGAGGACAGGACAAGAAGCAATGGGCTTAAATTGCAGCAAGGGCGGTTTAGGTTGGAGATTAGGAAGAGACTTCCTAACTGTCAGGGTGGTTCAGCACTGGAATAAATTGCCGAGGGAGGTTGTGGAATCTCTGTCATTGGAGGTTTTTAAGAGCAGGTTAGACCAGTGGTTTTCAAACTTTTTTCTGGTGACCCAGTGGAGCTGGGGATGAGGGGTTTGGAGTATGGGAGGGGCTTAGGGCTGGGGAAGAGGGTTGGGGTGTGGGGTGGGGCCAGGGATGAGGGGTTTGGGGTGCAAGAAGGGGTTCTGGGTTTGGGGGAGCTCAGAGCTGGGGTTGGGGTGCAGGAGAGGGTCAGAGCTCTGGGCTGGGGTGCAGGCTCTAGGGTGGGGCCAGGGTTTGGGGTGTGGGAGGGCTCAGGGCTGGGGCAGAGGATTGGGTTGAAGGGGTGAGGCCTGCGGGATGGGGCCAGGTATGAGAGGTTTGGGGTGCAGAAGGGGGTTCTGGGTTTGGGGAGGCTCAGGGCTGGGGTTGGTTTGCAGGAGGGGGTCAGGGTTCTGGGCTGGGGGTGCAAGCTCTGGGGTGGGGCCGGGGATGAGGGGTTTGGGGTGCAGGAAAGGGCTCTGAGTTGGGGGGGCTCAGGGCAGGGGATTGGGGTGCAGGGTTGGGGCGTGGGGTTACCTCGGGTGGCTCTCGGTCAGCAGTGCAGCGGGGGTGCTAAGAGAGGCTTCCTGCCTGTTCTGGCACTGTGGACCGCGCTGCGCCCCAGAAGCAGCCAGCAGCAGGTCCGGCTCCTAGGCAGAGGCACGCAAGCGGCTCCACGTGGCTCTCGCCCGCAGGCACGTCCCCCCACCCCCCGCTCCCATTGGCTGGGAACCAGCCTGTGGGAGTGCGGAGCCAGTGCTCGGGGTGGGGGCGGCGCATGGAGCCCCGTGGCATCCCTGCCTAGGAGCCGGACCTGCTGCTGGCTGCTTTCGGGGCACAGCGCGGTGTCAGAACAGGTAGGAACTGGCCTGCCTTAGCCGGGTAGCACCGCCGACGGGACTTTTAACAGCCCGGGCAGTGGTGCTGACCAGAGCCGCCGCGACCCAGTGCCTTCCATTCCACAACCCACAGTGTGAAAACCACCGGCTTAGACAAACCCCTCTCAGGGATGGTCTAGATCAGTGGTTCCCAAACTTTTTGGCATCATGCCCCCTTTTTAATTTTCGAGAAACCTTCACACCCCCCCACCTCTCCTTTACCATCATCCAACCCCCCCCCCGATCCTTGTCCCTGACCACCCCTTCCTGGGACTCCCCTGCCCCTAACTGTGGCCCCCGCCCCCAGGGGACCCCACTCCCTATCCAACCCCACCATATCATTGTCCCCTGACCATTCCTCCCAGGACCCCACCCCCATCCAACCCCCCCTGCTCCTTGTCCCCTGACTGCCCCCTTCTGGGAACTCACTCCCTATCCAACCCCCCTGCTCCCTGTCTCCTGACTGCCCCGCCCCCTGTGCACACCCCGCCCCCCCCCCAGGACTCCCACACCTATCTGACCCCCCAGTCCCCATCCCCTGAGCACCACTCCCAGAACCTCCGCCCCATCCAACCACTCCCTGTCCCCTGACTTCCCCCTCGGAACCTCCTGCCCCTTACCCAACCTCCCCGCCCCCTTACCAGGCCGCTCAGAGCGGCAGGACTGGCTTATTGGAAAGCCTGGGAGGTGGGCGGGCGCAAGCCGCACTGCCCATGTGGTGGCATGGCTGAGGGGGAGGGTGGACAGGAGGGGAGGGGCCGGGGACAAGCCTCCCCGGCCGGGAGCTGAAGGGCCGGGTAGCCTCGCACCCCCCTTGGAATTTCTTCACGACCCCCCTGGGGGGCGCGCCCCGTAGTTTGGGAACCAATGGTCTAGATCAGTGGTTCCCAAACTGGGGTTCGTGAACCCAACGTTATAGGGGGTTCTTGGGGAAAAAATTCCCTCATGGCGGACAGAGCTGTCCCTAGGGACCCCGGGCAGCCCAGGGCCAGCAGCCCGGGGCCCCGGGACTTCCAAGAGCTGAGCAGGTCAAAGCAAGCATCTCTATTGCACTGAGGAGATCTAAACTTCAAGACTCCTTAGAAGAAATGGAAAGGGAGGTGGATATTTTTGCTGTTTTTAAAATTGAATAGGCAGCTAGTGTTGTTTTTAAAATTATTCTGAAGAACAAGATTAAGCTTTGTTGTCACCTGCGCTGTCTGCCTGGACTGCTCAAGACCCGAGTGCTTGTATAGGGGGACCTCTTTGAGTTGGCTTCTTAAATCCCTTCCTGCTGTTTCACATCGGATACTCCTGGAGGAAACGTACGAGCCTTGTCCTATAACAGGCTTATTCCAAGTGATACAAGCTACGAAAGTGAGCTCTTGGAAGAGTGTTGCCGTTTTCATAACGTAATAAAAATACTGTAATGAATAATAATAAATGGTATGCAATAAGCATGTCATAAAAACAAATTTTCTATTTCCAAGATCACTGCTTTTCTAATTTATACTCAGGTAAAGGAGAAAATCCCTGGAAATATTCGTTTTTAGGAGGGGGTTCGAGAGAGACAACATTTCAGTGAAAGGGGTTCACAGGTTGTTAATGTTTGAGATTCCTGGACTAGATAATACTTAGTCCTGCCCTGAGTGCAGGGGACGGGACGAGATGACTCTTGAGGTCCCTTCCAGACCTATGATTATATGCTGGCCCCCCGTGCAGCCCTTCCCCCTGGGGGCTGGGTAGAACCATGCTCACCCCCCCAGCAGGGCCTCTAGTTACTGCCAGGGGCCTGTCTGGGGAGAGCAGTTGTGGGGATAACACACTGGGGGGTTCTCAAGGCTCCCAGCCCCCTGGCCCCACTGTGGGGCGCAGCCCTCGAGCCCCTGGCACTCACCCTGCTCAGTGTCGCCCTTCCTGTGGCCCCGCTGTGAGCTGGGAGGGTAGAGGCAGGGCACCGCCTCCTGTCCCCACCCATGGGCCTGGCTCGGTGACATGGGGAGCTGCTCGTGCCCATCGCAGGGGGTCTGTCCTGGCACTGCCTGGCCGGTCCCAGAGCCCCCCCAGCTCACCCCACCGCAGGCGAGCCCAGACAAGCCGTTCGCAGAGGTGCCAGGCCATCCTGGGCTGAGCCGTAATCCCAGCAAATATGCCCCAGAAATTTCCTCCCGCCACAAAGCCTCTGAGCAATGCAGCCCCAGCTCCAAGTCCCACCTGCCACTCCCTCCGGCTCTGGCCCTGCTCCCCCCGGGTTCCCCCTCCAGAGGGAAAGCTGCCTCCCTGCCGTGGTGTGGGGGTGGTGCTGTGGGGTTCGCCCTGCACAGGGGCCAGGAGCCCCATCTGTGCTCCCCTCTAGCCATCTCCAGCCCCCGGCACCTGTGCAGGCTCAGACCTGGGCCCTGGGCCCCCACTGACCCCTTTTTGCAGGCAGGGAATTGGCCCTTCACCCCTCCTCCCTGCATCTTAGCCAGCAGGTCGTCCACTTAGCCATCTCCTGGGAGGTGTCCCCTACAGGGCTGGGGCCATCCCGCTCCCCCGATATGGCAGTGCTGGGGTACCCTGTGGGCGGTGTCTCCCCTCCTCAGCACTAGGCATTTGCAGCCATGACCCACTGTTGTGCCCTGCAGGCCGGGCCCAGGGGCTGCCCTGCGTGTCCTGTGATTGCAGCGTCCGGCTGGGCACGCCACCAGCTCCAGCCTGGGCACTGCCCATGCCTGCTCTGAGCGTGGTGGAGGAAGGGGGGCTCTGCCCAGCCCGGGGCCAGGGTGGTGCTGGCCGCAGTGACGACACCCCGTGGTCTCCTGAGCCCCAGGGAGGGTGGGGAACCCAACCTGGACACCTTTCACTCCTCTGCCCCAGCTCCTGCAGTGACCCCCCCAGAGCCCCCTCTGTCCCAGTCAGTTCCCTAGTCGGGATGCCCCAGGCAACAGAGCCCTGCTGGCCCGAGCTGTGGCAGGTTCCGAGCCAGTCTCCTGCCTATTGCCTGGCTGGCTAATCTGGACTGGTGGGGTTGGCTGGAGGCAGGACCTGGCTCTGGGAAATGGGGCTTGTCAAAGACCCACAGGATCACAGAATCATAGGTCTGGAAGGGACCTTGAGAGGTCTCTAGTCCCGTCCCCTGCACTCACGGCAGGACTAAGTGTTATCCCTGACAGGTATTTGACCAACCTGCTCTTAAAAATCCCCAATGGTGGAGATTCCACAACCTCCCTCGGCAATTTATTCCAGTGCTTAGCCACCCTGACAGGAATTTTTCCTAATGTCCAGCCTAAACCTCCTTTGCTGCAATTTAAGCCCATTGCTTCTTGTCCTGTCCTCAGTGGTTAACGAGAACAATTTTTCTCCCTCCTCCTTGTAACAACCTTTTATGTACTTGAAATTGTTATCATGTCCCCCTCAGTCTTCTCTTCTCCAGACTGAACAAACCCAATTTTTTCAGTCTTCCCTCATAGGTCATGTTTTCTAGACCTTTAATCATTTTTGTTGCTCTTCTCTAGACTCTCTCCAGTTGTTCCGCATCTTTCCTGAAACATGGCACCCAGAACTAGGCACAATATTCCAGCTGAGGCTAATCAGCATGGAGTACAGCGGAAGAATTACTTCTTGTGTCTTGCTTACAACACTCCTGCTAATACAGCCCAGAATGATGTTCACTTTTTTTGCAACAGTGTTACTTAGCTTGTGTTATTTACTCAGTGTTATTTAGCTTGTGATCCATTATGACCCCCCAGATCCCTTCCTGCAGTACTCCTTCCTAGGCCGTCATTTCCCATTTTGTACGTGTCCCACTGAGTGTTCCTTCCTAAATGGAGTACTTTGCATTTGTCCTTATTTAATTTCATCCTATTTACTTCAGACCATTTCTCCAGTTTGTCCAGCTCATTTTGAATTTTAATCCTACCCTCCAAAGCACTTGCAGCCCCTCCCCGCTTGGTATCGTCTGCAAACTTTATAAGTGTACTGTCTATGCCATTATCTAAATCACTGAAGCTATTGAACAGAACCAGACCCAGAATCGGTCCCTGCGGGACCCCACTCGTTATGTCCTTCCAGCATGACTGTGAACCACTGATAACTACTCTCTGGGAACGGTTTTCCAACCAGTTTTGCACCCACCTTATAGTAGCTCCACCTAGGTTGTATTTCCCTAGTTTGTTTATGAGCAGGTCATATGAGACAGTATCAAAAGCCTTACTAAAGTCAAGATAGACCACGTCTACCACTTCCCCCCTATCCACAAGGCTTGTTACCCTGTCAAAGAAAGCTCTCAGGTTGGTTTGACACGATTTGTTTTTGACAAATCTATGCTGACTGTTACTTATCACCTTATTATCTTCTAGATGTTTGTGAATTGATGGCTCAATTATTTGCTCCATTATCTTTCTGGGTACAGAAGTTAAGCTGACTGGTCTGTAATTCCCCGGGTTGTCCTTATTTCCCTTTTTATAGATTGGCACTCGATTTGCCCTTTTCCAGTCTTCTGGAATCTCTCCTGTTTTCCATGACTTTTCAAAGATAATCGCTAATGGCTCAGATATCTCCTCAGTGAGCTCCTTGAGTATTATAGGACGCATTTCATCAGGCTCTGGTGACATGAAGACATCTAATTTATCCAAGTAATTTTTAACTTGTTCTTTCCCTATTTTAGCCTCTTCTGATCCTACCTCATTTTCACTGGCATTCACTACGTTAGACGTCCAATCACTACCAACCTTCGTCATGAAAACCAAAACAAAGCCGTCATTAAGCACCTCTGCCATTTCCACGTTTTCTGTTATTGTTCTCTCCCCCCCACACACACACACATTGAGTAACGGGCCTACCCCGTCCTTGGTCTTCCTCTTGCTTCTAATGTAGTTGTAGAATGTTTTCTTGTTACCCTTTATGTCCCTAGCTAGTTTGATCTCGTTTTGTGCCTTGGCCTTCCTAATTTTCTAACTGCCAACTGTCTTCAATTGTTTTTCCCCTTAGACTTGCTTCCCCTAGGATTTAACCTACCAACTCCCTGAGTTTGCTCAAGTCTGCCTTCTTGAAATCCGTTGACTTTATTGTGCAGTTTCCAAGCTACCCCCAGCTTGGGAACTGTCTCTTCGATGGGCCAGACCCCCAACGGGTCCCACTCATCCTTCCGGGTCAGCCACCTGGCCTCAGCACTTCCCGAGTCTGAACCTCTGGGGCAGCAGCCCCTCTGCTTCACCCCAGGAGCTCTGACGCACTTTTTCATTGTCTCCTTGGATTTTCCAGTGTTATGGGATTGCCTCGGCCAGTCCTTCGCAATGACTTGTCCGGGCTCAGACAGCCAGGAGACGGTCTCCCAGCCTGTCCTGAGAGCAAACGCTCCTTTTCGCCTTCTGGGTGAACATGCAAAATATAGGGAAACTGAGGGGCACACCAGGGTCATAAAGATATTACAGAACATTTCCCCTTGGTCACAGTGCCGGAGCACAGAGAAGCCGTGTGTGTGTCGGGGGGCGCAACAACAGAGCTGTGGGGACCGGGAGTACTGTTAGGAAGGGCTGGATCCAGCAGGAAATGTTTCCCAGGGCAGGACCCCCCCCGCCCCCGGAGCAGCCGCTGCTTAGCGTCCTTCCCTGACCCGGGGAAATGCTGGCCCCTGGGCTGTCGGGTGTCTGCGGAGCCCAGCCCAGCCTCTCCGCAGGGAGCTCGCTGAGCGGCGCCTGCCGGGGAGGGACTGCCAAGGAAACCAAAGCCTAACAGTTCTAGGGCAGCCAGTCACTCCACACGGGAAGCAGCCCTGGGGCCTAGGGAACAGAGACTCTGACACCCCTGGAGCCTGGCCGCGGTGACGGCTTCGGGGGCTCTGCAGTGAGGGGCCAGGCAGCAGCTCTTTGGGGGCAGCAGAGGGACCAGCCAGAGGCCCAGAGCAGGACCTGGGGGTGAGGCCCGTGCCATGCCATCCCTGCTCTGGGGCATGCTACACAAGGTGTAAGAGGGTTCCCCGAGCAGGGGAGCTGGAACCCAGGAGCTGGGTTCTGGGGGAGGAGTGGGGGCTGGTGGGTTAGAGCAGGGGGCTGGGAGCCAGGACTCCTGGGTTCTCTCCCGGCTCTGGGAGGGGAGTGGGGGCTGGTGGGTTAGAGCAGGGGGCTGGGAGCCAGGACTCCTGGGTTCTCTCCTGGCTCTGGGAGAGGGGTGGGTGGGGCTCTGGTTTGCCACGTGCTGTAGCTGCTGGGCAGGGCTGTTGCTGCAGCCGCGCTGCCTGTGTTTTTTGGCAGCGTTTCCCTGTTGCCTGTGGAGCCGGCAAGGTTCAGGACGGCATCGCGGGGCCGGGGCTGCTGCGGCCCCATGAGAGTCATGGTGAGAGATGGCCCCGCTGCGCCGCCCTTGAGGAGGGGGCAGGTTAGGCACAGGCCCGCTGCCCTGGAAATGCCCCGAGGGGCTGCCGCCTCGGCGGGGCCGCAGAGGTGAAATCTGGGCGGGTGTCAGCTCCCCGTGGGTGCTGAGGGGCTGGGAGGGAGAGGCCCGGCTCAGCAGCGGTGAAATGGTTAATGTGGCATTCCTCTGGCCCCCCATCCCTGCAGAGGGCCCAGCGCAGCCTGGAGCAGTTGGGTCCTTGAGACAGGCTGAGATTAGCCGGAGCCGAGCAAAGGTCCTTGCTGCGCTATCTCCTCGCTGGCGGCTTGCCCATGGGAAGTGGGTGAGGGGGCAGCCCTGGGGCGAGGGCACCTTGTTGCAGCTGGCTGCGCTGCGGCATGTGACCCCTCCCCATGGGCCAGCCCTGGGCACTGGGGCCAGGGCAGAGCCAGTGGGAGCTGCCAGCCCTCGCTGCTCACCGACCCCTCTCTTCTCTTCCAGCTCAGCGGCTGTGCATGATGGCGGCTGGGACCGAGGCCCGGGCCGGAGGCGCGGGGGGTCGGTGAGGGGGGCCGGCGGAGCCCCTGCATGGCCTGGGGCAGGTAGAGACGAGCGCGAGGCCGGCGCAGCTGGCATGGCCGGCCTGGGCAGAGCCGGCGGGCGCAGGAGGGTTTAGCGCGGCCGGCCGGCAGCGTTGCCATGGCGTTCACGGTGGCAGATTACACCGTCTTCGTGCTGCTGCTGGTGCTCTCCTCCGCCATCGGGCTGTTCTACGCCCTGAGCGGCGGCCGGCAGCGCACGGTGCAGGAGTTCCTGCTGGCCAACCGCAGCATGAGCTTCCTGCCCGTGGCCCTGTCCTTGCTGGCCACCTTCCAGTCAGCCGTGGCCATCCTGGGCGTGCCGGCCGAGATCTACCGCTTCGGCACCGAATACTGGTTCCTGGGCTGCTGCTACTTCCTGGGCCTCTTGATCCCGGCACACGTCTTCATCCCCGTCTTCTACCGCCTCCACCTCACCAGCACCTACGAGGTGAGCGCCCGGCGGGCAGGACGGACAGAGTGGTGGGCGGAGCGATGGGCCAGGTGGGGGCAGGGGTCATGGGCCGGTGAGGGGGCTGGAGAAGAGGCAGGTGGGGTGGACGGGGCGATGGGCTGGCGAGGGGGCAGGTGATGGGTGGGGTGGGTGGGGCGAGGGGGCAGGTGATGGGTGGGGTGGGTGGGGCGATGGGCCAGTGAGGGGGCAGGTTGGGGGCAGGTGGGGGGCAGGGTGGGCGGGGTGATGGAGCAGGTGGGGGGCAGGGTGATGGGCCGGTGAGGGGGCAGGGTGGAGGCAGGTGATGGGTGGGGTGGGCGGGGCGATGGAGCAGGTGGGGGGCGGGGTGGGCGGGGTGATGGAGCAGGTGGGGGGCAGGGTGATGGGCCGGTGAGGGGGCAGGTTGGAGGCAGGTGATGGGTGGGGTGGGCGGGGCGATGGAGCGGGTGGGGTGGGCGGGGCGATGGGCCAGTGAGGGGGCAGGTTGGGGGCAGGTGGGGGGCGGGGTGGGCGGGGTGATGGAGCAGGTGGGGGGCAGGGTGATGGGCCGGTGATGGTGGGGTGGGCGGGGCGATGAGCTGACTAGTGGGCTGTGGGATGCGGGAGCAGGAGCGGGCACCGTGGGCCCAGAAGGGGGCAGAAGTGAGCCCTGTAGACAGAGCCCCCCTGCCCCCCCCCCCCCCGCTCACCCGCCTTCCTCTCCCCTGGCAGTACCTGGAGCTGCGGTTTAACAAGGCTGTGCGCGTGTGCGGCACCGTGACCTTCATCTTCCAGATGGTGAGCACGTCCGACTGGCCCCCAGCGCCGGCTCTGCCCTGGGCCCCCGGCACGTGGGGTGGCTGGGCTCTGCTGGGAGGTGAGGGGCCGACGCAGGCCCCAGCGTGCAGTGGGGTCAGAGATCTCCCATCCCGGGAGCTGCGGCTGGTCGCCCCGGCTCGTCCCAAGCGCACGCCCACGATCCCAGACTCCGCTCCGCACCGTGGGGCCTGCCGGGGCTGAGTGTGCACGGGGGAGCCCCTGCGCCGGGACGGCCAGGGCAGGCGCTCGGGGCTGGAGCTCCGTGTCTCGGCCAGGACCCCAGTGGCCATGTGCTCGCTGGGCCGGCATGGACGTGGGCTCGAGTCCGTTCCCGTTGCTAGCTCAGGCCTCTGGGGTGGGATGGACAGCAGCCCCTCGGGGTCCCTGGGCTCAGGGAGCACAGGCCTGAGTGTTTCACCCTCTGGGAACCTGCCCTGGCTGTGGTCTCACCCAGCACTTCCCTCCCGGGGCCTCCAGGAGAAACCCCCAGCACAGGGAGCCTCTGTTGGCCAGGGCCACGCTGGCAGGGGGCTGCACGTGGGGCATGAGGGGGCCTGCCCCACACCTGGCTCTGAGGAGTGCTGCTCATCCTCACGCTTCCTGGGAGTTGAATTCCCCGCACCCTCCATCAGCCTGGTCCCGGCTGGGCCCTGCACTGGCCTGTGGGGGGCCCTGCGGGGTCCCGGCTGGGCCCTGGCTGCCTCTGTTCCGTGTCTCTCTGGCTGGCTCAGGCCACTTGGGCACCGTAACTGCTGCCGCTTCTCTCCCCTGCAGGTAATTTACATGGGGGTTGTTCTCTACGCGCCCGCGCTGGCTCTCAATGCAGGTAACGCAGGGAGGGTGGGGCCCTGAGACGAGGGGCGGGAGGGATGAACGGAGGGGAGGGGATAGACGTACCTAAGGCCGTGGCTGAGGGATATTGGGAGCAGCTGCTCTCCTAACAGAGGGATAAGGGGACATTCAGTGACACTGATGAGAGGAAAGAGGTTTTCACCCAAGGTTCCCATAGCCTGTGGAACTCACTGCCACTGGGTGTCACTGAGGTCGAGATTTTAGCGAGATTCATAGAGGGATCGGACGTTTCTCTGGCTCACAGAATATCCAGCGTTAGGCTGGTGAGTGCGACACCGTCTGGCAGGGAGATTAAACCTCCTGCTTTGGCGTTTCATCCCATCTCTAGTTATCAGAGCCGCGGGGGGCAGGTGACCCCGCACATCTCTCGCATCTGGACCATGGCTGGAGGGGCCTGTAGTGGTAGTGGTGAGGCCTGTGGTGGCCCTGCCTGGCACTGCGGTGGCCCAAGGCCGGAGCTCCGTGTGCCAGGTCCAGGTGGCTTGTTCTCGCTGCTCCAGGGGTCTGGCGGGGAGCTATCAGGGCACAGTGAGACCTCCCCCACCCCAGCAGGGGCGAGGTGCGGCCGGGCCGTGCAGCTCATGCTCCTCTTGCTGTGAGGGCGAGGCCCATTCCCAGGCTGGCGGGGGCTGTTCCCGCCCCAGCGTGCCCGGTGTGAGCAGGGGCAGCAGGCCGAGGGGCCAGGCTCAGGACTGGGGTCTCTGGGGTGTGCTGGCTGCCTGGTCCCCACACTTTGCTGATGGCTGGTGTTTTGCTTGCAGTGACTCAGTTTGACCTCTGGGGGGCAGTGCTGACCATGGGCCTGGTTTGCACCCTGTACACCACCCTGGTAAGCACCGGGGCTGCTCTGGGAACCTTGGTGGGGCCGTGTGGGATGCGGGACGGGGACGGTGCTTGCCTGGGCCGGGAGGCGAGACGGGAGCGGACACGCGTTCCCCGTGGCCCGGGGTCTGTCAGCGCCCAGCCTGGCCTGGGGCAAGAAGCACCAGCGGGCCAAGGGGCGACGGAGAGACCCCCCCGGGGTCCCAGCTAGGCAGCTCCCTGTGTGTCCAGGGCAGGGCTGCTTCTGGACACCCCAGGGATGGGGCATCCAGCCCTTCCCCATCTCCCTGCTAGGGAGCAGCCCCTAGCCCTTCCCCTGCCCCCAGCCAGACCCGTCTCTCCAGAGTCACCCTGACCCCCCCCCCCGCCCTCTGGTGATGCCCCGTGTCTGCCCCCAACCTGGTGTCGGTGCCCTGCCCCTCTGTGTCAAGGGCTCTCCCCGGCCCCAGGTGTGCTGGGGGCTCACTGCCCCCGCTCCCCGGAGAGCTCTGGGACTGGCCCCTGCTGGGTGGGGCTGATGGAGGGCGGCCCCCACACTCCTGGCCTGTGCTCAGGGCTGTGCTGTGGGCCCCGTTCCTTCCACAGGGCGGGCTGAAGGCCGTCATATGGACTGACGTCTTCCAGACGCTGGTGATGTTCGCAGGGCAGCTGGCCGTCATCGTGGTGGGCACTGTCAAGGTGGGCGGCATGGGGCGGGTCTGGCAGCTGGCAGCTGATCAGGGGAAGATCTCTGGAATCGAGTAAGTGGAATCTTGGAGACCCCCCCCCCCCCCGCTGGCTCCCCCGGGTCCCCGGCTGTCACACCCTGTAACCTCTGCCTAGTCCCCCAGGCTGGCTGCCTTGGGAGCTGCCCACTCAGCCCTGGTTAATGGGGTGGTGGGGAGAACCCAGCCCACGCCCATTGGACCTGTCTGCGCTGCGGGTCAGGAAAGGCCCCGTGGGGCGCTAGACAAGCCATGGCCAGATGCAGACCCCACTTTGTGCAGGAGAAACGGTCCCGTAGAGCAGAGCCCAGGGACCTGCCCTGCCCTGTAGCCGTGGGGAGCAGCCGCACTGTGCTCCCAGCCCCCGAGTGCTTGGTAGGGGCCGGGACCCATCACTCCCAGCCCCACACGCCCAGATTCCAGCACTTGCCCATCTGTGTCTCACTGCAGCCTCAGCCCCGACCCCTTTGAGCGTCACACCTTCTGGACCCTGGCCGTCGGGGGCGTCTTCATGATGCTGTCGCTGTACGGCGTGAACCAGGCCCAGGTGCAGCGTTACCTCAGCTCCCGCACTGAGCGGGAGGCCGTGCTGTGAGTATGGGGGGCGCAGGGAGCCTGCAGCCGGGCAGAGTCCCACCAGCGGGCTGGCCAGCCCCGCCGGGCCGTGGGCAGCTCACCACTGTGTAGCAGTGGGGGACAGCTGGGAGGTGCTCTGTGCGGGCTCCACTCTCCTCCAGCGGGGCAGGAACCCCACCAGCCAAGGCCTTCAGAGTCCCCTCTGGCCCCTATAGCCTGCCAAGCCCGTCAGGGCTGTGCCTGGGGAGCACTGGGACCATCAAGACCCCGGCGTCTTCCCAGTGCTGGGCCCGGCTCCTGCTGGCGAGGCGCTCTGGCGAGCCGGTCGCAGGGGTTCCTGCCTGCACGCACCCCTGTAACACGCCCTCGTCCCTCACAGCTCCTGCTACGCCGTGTTCCCCTGCCAGCAGGTGGTTCTGTGCCTCAGCTGCCTGACGGGCCTTGTCATGTTCGCCTATTACCAGGAGCATCCGCCCACGGCAGCCCAGAGCCAGGCCTCCTCGGACCAAGTGAGTGCTGGGCTGGGCTGGGATCGACCCCCTGGCCTAAAGCCAGGGCTGGGGCCCACGGTCCCTGTCAAGGTTCCTTCCCCACTCTGAACTCTAGGGCACAGATGTGGGGACCTGCAAGAAAGACCCACTAAGCTTATTCTGACCAGCTTAGGTTAAAAACTTCCCCAAGGTACAAACTTTGCCTTGTCCTTGAACCCTATGCTGCCACCACCAAGCGTTTTAAACAAAGACCAGGGAAAGAGACCACTTGGAGACGTCTTCCCCCCAAGTCCTACACCCCCTTTCCTGGGGAAGGCTTGATAATAATCCTCACCAATTTGTACAGGTGAACACAGACCCAAACCCTTAGATCTTAAGAACAATGAAAAATCAATCAGGTTCTTAAAAGAAGAATTTTATTTAAAGAAAAGGTAAAAGAATCACCTCTGTAAAATCAGGATGGTAAATACCTTACAGGGTAATCGGATTCAAAACACAGAGAATCCCTCTAGGCAAAACCTTAAGTTACAAAAAGACACAAAAAGAGGAATATTCATTCCATCCAGCACAGCTTATTTTACCAGCCATTAAACAAAAGGAAATCTAACGCATGTTCTAGCCAGATTACTCACTAACTTAACAAGGGCTGCATTCCCGATCTGTTCCTGGCAAAAGCATCACACAGACAGATCCTTTGTGTCCCCCACTGCCCCCCTCCAGATTTGAAAGTATCTTGTCCCCTCATTGGTCATTTTGGGTCAGGTGCCAGCGAGGTTACCTTAGCTTCTTAACCCTTCACAGGTGAAAGGGTTTTGCCTCTGGCCAGGAGGGATTTTACAGCACTGTATGCAGAAAGGTGGTGACCCTTCCCTTTATATTTATGACAGTCCCCTAGTCTGCAAGAGCACTGGGCAGCTTTCTTCCTTGCATGTAGATGGCCCCTCGGCCTTGCTC
Organism: Lepidochelys olivacea; assembly: GCF_965140295.1. Taxonomy (NCBI): domain Eukaryota; kingdom Metazoa; phylum Chordata; order Testudines; family Cheloniidae; genus Lepidochelys; species Lepidochelys olivacea. The sequence goes on from NC_140413.1 coordinate 1,253,334, forward strand.
CCATCGGGGCCCCATGGGCTCACTGCTAGAAGGGAAACCTTCCCAGTGGCCCGATGCCCGCCTGAGTCAGCAGAGAGCCTGCAAAGACAGCTCTGGGCAGGGGAACGGCACTGCGTAGCCCCAGGGCGTTAACTCTGAAACCCAAGGATGGTGGCTCTGAGTGATGGTGACGCTGCTAGCGACGGTGCTGCTGATTGTTTTCATGTGCTCTCCCTTCCCCTGGATGCCCCTGGCCTCTCACCCACACCCCCCCGGCCAACCAGTGCCCTGACCTCCTGTGCTCTCTCCCATCCCCTGGTTGGTGCCCTGACCAGCTTCCTGCCTTTGCAGCTGGTTCTGTACTTCGTCATGGACGTCCTGAAGGACCTGCCTGGCCTGCCTGGCCTCTTTGTCGCCTGCCTCTTCAGCGGCTCCCTGAGGTGAGTGCCCTGTGCCCGGGCAGCGCCCAACGCCAGGTGCGGAGAGTCCCCTGAGTCCAGGCTGGGGGTGACGGGAGCAGGCCCCTCCCAGCCGGCCCCAGCTCCTCTCTCTGCCTTGCAGCACGATTTCCTCGGCCTTCAACTCCCTGGCCACGGTGACCATGGAGGACCTGATCCACCCCTACTTCCCCGGCCTGCGGGAGTCCCGGGCCACGCTGCTCTCCAAGCTGCTGGGTGAGTTGCGCTCCCTATTGGGGGTCCGTGCCACACTTCTGGGGGGAGGGGTGTCCTCCCAGCCCCTTGATCCGCTGCCAGGTCCCAGTAGCCATGCAAAGAAAGACCAACGCTGCCATGAGCCAGCCCCAGGGCAGGCAGGTCTGTGGGAGCTCTTCCCCATCTGGATCTGCTTCCCCAGCTCTGCCAGTGCCCTCTAGTCCTGACCTGCAGCCCCTGCTGCCCCAGGCTCCTGCTTGTGCCCTGCCCCGGGGCAGGTGGTTGTATTGAGTGATGCTGGTTGGGATGCTTGCAGCTTCTAACCCCCTTTTCCTCCCCATCCCCAGCTCTCAGTTATGGTCTGCTCTGCCTGGGGATGGCCTACCTCTCCTCCATGATGGGCCCCATGCTGCAGGTAGGACCTGGCCCCTCGGGACTCTCAGCCCGGAGCGGGTGTGGGGGGGAGCTGGTGTTCTGGCCACTTGTCAAAGGACTTTGTGCTCAGATTCATAAACTCCTGGGCTTCAAGGCCAGAAGGGCCCATAGAATCATAGAATATCAGGGTTGGAAGGGACCTCAGTAGGTCATCTAGTCCAACCCCCTGCTCAAAAGCAGGACCCATCCTGATCCTCCAGTCAGACCTGCCCACTGCAGCCCCCAGAACCGCCTCCCGCCCCTGCAATAGACCCAGAGCCTCTGGCTGAGTCACTGATGTGCTCAAATTAGGATGTAAAGACTTCACATGACAGAGATTCCACCATTCACAGTAGTTCAAACCAGCGAGTGACCTGGACCCCAGGCTGCAGAGGGAGGCGAAACCCCCCCAGGGTCTCTGCCAACCTGACCTGGGGAAAATTCCTTCCTCGCCCTAAATCCAGGGATCAATTAGACCCTGGGCATGTGGGTGTGACCCACCAGCCAGACAGCTGGGGAAGAATTACATAAGAAACATAAGAATGGCCCTACTGGGTCAGACCAAAGGCCCATCTAGCCCGGTATCCTGTCTACCGACACTGGCCAATTCCAGGTGCCCCAGAGGGAATTAACAGAACAGGTAAACACCAAGTAATTCTCTGCAGCAACTCAGAGCCCTTCCCCCGCAGTGCCCCATCACCGGCCGTTGGGGAGATTTGCTGCTAGCGGTCGCAGATCAGCTCCATGCCATCGCAGGCAGCCCCATCACACCACCCCCTCCATAAACTGATCACGCTCAGGCTGGAAGCCAGTTCGGGGTTTTGCCCCCACTGCTCCCCTTGGGCGGCTGCTCCAGAACTTCACTCCTCTGGTGGTGAGAAACCTCCATCTAATTGCAAGTCTGAACGTGCTGATGGCTAGTCTCTAGCCGTGTGTTCCTGTGCCCCTTCAATAACCCCTCCCCCAGCCCGGTGTTGATCCCTGGGGTGGATTTGGAGAGAGCAATCCCATCTCCCCTCGGCCTGCGTCTGGTCAGGCTAAACAAGCCGAGCTCGTTGAGTCTCCTCCCGTAAGGCAGGTTCTCCATTCCTCCGATCAGCCTCGTCGCCCTTCTCTGCACCTCTTCCAGTCTGGATTCATCGTCCTTCCCCGTGGCAGAGCAGCCCTGCCCACAGTGCTCCGCTGAGGGCTCACCAGTGCCTGGTAGAGTGATACTAACTCTGCCCATCTCTCCGGGAAATCCCTCGCCTGATGCACCCTAAAACTGTGTTAGCCTTTTTCACGGTCGCATCACGCTGGCGGCTCATAGTCCCCCTGTGATCGACCCCTGCACCCGGGTCTCTCCTCCTCCCTTGCTTCCAAGGGAGACGTCCCCAGCGCACCGTGCCTTGTGTAACGGTACCAGCACGTCCCTGTCTCTTGGCCTGTGCCTCTGAACGCCCGGCAGGTGCCCTAAGAGGTTTGCTCCTGGTGCGTGTCTTCCCCCAGCCTGTGTGTTGCAGCCTGAGGCAGGGAGCCCAGCTGCCCTCTGTCCCGGGGGGCTGCGCCCTGGCTGCAGGGGTGACATGCTCTCTACCCACAGGCTGCCATCAGCATCTTCGGCATGGTGGGCGGTCCGCTGCTGGGACTCTTCTGCCTGGGGATGTTCTTCCCGTGTGCCAACCCCACCGTGAGTCTCTCTCCCTCCTGGACCCCTCCCTAGGGTCTTTGGGCCCCTGCCCCTTGCTGGGCCTGCCTCCGTCCCCCTTTGGGCCTGGCCTCCGAGCTGGGCTGGGAGGAGCGCAGCAGGCCTGGTACTGGCCAGGCCCCAGCTGCTGTGAATCGCTGAGCTCCGCTACAAATGACACGCCACGGGGGAAACTGAGGCTGTGCCCAGCGGGGAGATGGATTCAGCTGGGGCATGGCCCCTCTGCCGGCTGGGCTGGGGTCTCAGTGCCCCTCGGGGTCAGGGAAGGCCCCGGAGCTGCATGGGCTGCCCTTGACTGTTGTTCCCGCGTGCAGGGTGCGATCACCGGGCTGGCAGCTGGGCTGGCCATGGCTTTCTGGATCGGCATTGGGAGCCTGGTGTCCAACCTGCAGGCGGCCCCCTCGGTCCCGGCGCTGTCCAACAGCACCGACTTCCCCCAGGCCAGCAGTCTGACCACAGCCATCGCGACCACGCTGCTGACCTCGGCCCCGGCCCCCAGGCGGTGAGTGGGGGGAGCCGTGCTGCGGGGGGAGTCTGGCCCCAGCCCTTCCCTGAGCATCTTGGCCATGGGGGAGGGTGCTGGGGACAGGGCTCTGGTACCAGCCAGGCGCAGGGGAGGGTGCTGGGCCCTGGCTGGAGGCTGCTGGGAGACAGAAGGAGCATCCCCCGGCGGGGCGAAGGGTCGTTGGGCCGGAGCTGGTGGGTCCAGGCTGCCTTGGGGGCTCCGAAGCGCAGCCGCAAACCGGCCAGGGCCTGTTAACATCCTGCCAGGCTGCAGACGCAGGTGCGCGGGGTCCTGGGCCTGCGGAGGGAGCAGAGGCGTCCAGTGGCAGCTGGAGCCCGCGGCTTGTGTGCCAGGCCTCCGGCTGCCCCCTAACCCGGCTGTTCCTCCCCCGCAGCCTCTCGGGCCTCCAGAAGTTCTACAACCTGTCGTACATGTGGTACAGCGCCCACAACTCCTCCACCGTCATCCTGGTGGGCCTGCTGGTCAGCCTGCTCACGGGTACGTGCCCTGGGAGGGGCTCTCATGGACCCAGAGGGTCTGGCTACACCCCAGTTTTAAGCAGGCCCTGGCGTGCCAGTCCCGCAATGGGAGGGCTCCAGCCTCAGCCCGTAGCTCTGCCCCGCTGAGCCAGACGCCCGGGAGAGACGCGGCCGCTCTGCAGGGCCCCCTGCGCCCGCCAGTGCCTGCAGAGACGCCAGGCAGCCTTTCCCCCAGAGCCGGTCTTGGCCCCCTGGGCGCGGCGTGGGGGGCCCTCGGCTTGGCCCAGAGAAGTCGGGGTTAAGTCCCTGCTGGCCGACACCAGGGCCCCTGGAGCCAGCCTGCTCCAGGAACCAGGTCCCTGCTGTCTGTGGGTCTGTCCTGGGCTCCTGCTGTCTGCCTGGATGTGGCTGTAGCTGGTCCTAGCCCTCGATGGGGCCGTGCCCCCACCTCCTGTCTCCTACCCAAGAGCAGCCCCCAAGGGCTGGCAGCCCTGAGCCCGGCGGGTCACAGCCAGGCCCGTCGGTCAGGGACAGGACAGAAAATCCCACTCTTGGCTGGGACAGGGGGAGGGACTGGGGGTGGGAGGGGGGATGAAGGGCTCGTGGCTGCTGGCAGGAGCTCGGTTTTGGGCCCCCCGGGCTCCCTGTTAGGACAGGGGGCTGGACGCCCCTGGCAGCGCAGCCTGGGCCTGGCCCATGACCGGAGAGCAGAGGATACAGCCCAGCATGTAGTGCTGCCCCTTGGGGGGGGCGTCTGTCCTGAGGATGGGGGCTGCGGCCTGCTCCAGGAACAGCTGTTGGGTGCCGTGGGGCTGCGGGCTCCTGGCCTTGGCTGGGCTGGGCTCAGTAGCCCCCGGGGAGGGCAGGGAAGGAGAGAATAGACCCAACCCTGCCTCCCCTGGCACCGGGGCTCTCTGCGCCCCTGGCCTGGGGAAGGGCAGGCTGAAGTGCGGACGTAGGGCCAGGCCTGGCACTGGGAGCAGGACAGTTGGAGGGGTGAGGAGGGCCCGTGTAACCCGCTGTGCTCTGTCCCTCTGCCCGGGCAGGCCCCACCAAGGGAGCGACCGTGAACCCGCGCACCATCTACCCCGTGCTGCCCCAGCTGCTGTGCTGCCTGCCCCAGAGGTACCGGGAGCAGCTGAGCTGTGGGGTCGGCCGCTCCGCGGAGGTGAGTGCGGCAGGGCAGTGCAGGCCGGGACCCCAGTTACTGGCCCTGCCCGGCGAGGCACCCCTGGCGCCCCCCACTGTTCCATACGGTTCCCGCCTGACACCCCGTCGTCGCCGGGCACTGAGCCCCTGTCGGGGGGGCTGGGCGCCAGCAGGGGCTGGTTGGCGGCTCTGTCAGAGGCGGGCAAGTGGCACCGCAGGCCTGGGGCTGGGCGCGGCCGAGGGCGCTTGGCTGGTCCTGGCTTCCCAGGGGAATTGGTTCCAGACTAGGCCCCGTGGCAGCTCTGTCTCCCGCCCTGATGGGGGCCTGAGGACAGAGCTGTCGACCTCCATCCCCACCCTGGAGCTTTTGGCTCCGAGATCCCAGGCGCGCCCCAGAGGGAAGGGCCGAGACCTTGAACCTGACCTGATGCCTGTGGGCAGCCAGCCTAGGGGGCGGCGGGCAGGTGGGCTGTGCTGGCAGGAGCCGTGGTGCAGAGGCTGAGCGAGCTGGAGTCCCCGCGGGCCCCCTGCCCAGGTGTGTCGCGTTGCTGTAATGCAGAGGGGGGGTTGAAACGTGAATAACTGGGGCGGGGTCTCCTAGCCATGGAGGGGGTGGGGAGCGTTCGGCAAGGGGCAGGTCAGAGCGCTCGGGGGCTGTCACCCCTCACCCTGCGCCCTGGAACTCCCAGCCTGCCAGTCACGCACCCAGCAGCCTGGCTGCAGCCCCTCTCGTGCTCACAGGCCAGATGGCCCTGTCCCAGACTGCCAGCCCCCCAGCTCTGGGCTCTGTACAACCGCTGGGAGGAACCCCCTTTAGTGCGACAGGCCCCCCACGTCGGGCTCTGGGGCTAGGCCCTCTGGCCCCACCACCTCCCGGCACCACCCCTCTGAGCCTCCAGCACGCCTGTCTCTGCCATGGGCCCCCTCAGGGAGCCCCCTCGCTCTGGGCCCCCAGGGCCGCCCTCCCAGAGGGGGCAGCGCCTCCCCGATCTGTAGCCAGCAGTGACTCAGCCAGCGTCACACCAGAGGTTTGAGCATCTGGACCCAGCCAGGCCGTTCTCAGGGGCCTTGGGCCTGGCCAGTCTCAGCCCCGGCTAGCTGGGTCTGTCCCTGTCCCCGTGGGCCCAGGCTGCTGCTTATAGAATCATAGAATATCAGGGTTGGAAGGGACCTCAGGAGGTCATCTAGTCCAACCCCCTGCTCAAAGCAGGACCAATCCCCAATTAAATCATCCCAGCCAGGGCTTTGTCAAGCCTGACCTTAAAAACCTCTAAGGAAGGAGATTACACCACCTCCCTAGGTAACGCATTCCAGTGTTTCACCACCCTCCTAGTGAAAAAGTTTTTCCTAATATCCAACCTAAACCTCCCCCACTGCAACTTGAGACCATTACTCCTCGTTCTGTCATCTGCTACCATTGAGAACAGTCTAGAGCCATCCTCTTTGGAACCCCCTTTCAGGTAGTTGGAAGCAGCTATCAAATCCCCCCTCATTCTTCTCTTCTGCAGACTAAACAATCCCAGCTCCCTCAGCCTCTCCTCATAAGTCATGTGTTCCAGACCCCTAATCATTTTTGTTGCCCTTTGCTGGACTCTCTCCAATTTATCCACATCCTTCTTGTAGTGTGGGGCCCAAAACTGGACACAGTACTCCAGATGAGGCCTCACCAATGTTGAATAGAGGGGAACGATCACGTCCCTCGATGTGCTCGCTATGCCCCTACTTATACATCCCAAAATGCCACTGGCCTTCTTGGCAACAAGGGCACACTGCTGACTCATATCCAGCTTCTCGTCCACTGTCACCCCTAGGTCCTTTTCCGCAGAACTGCTGCCGAGCCATTCGGTCCCTAGTCTGTAGCTGTGCATTGGGTTCTTCCGTCCTAAGTGCAGGACCCTGCACGTATCCTTATTGAACCTCATCAGATTTCTTTTGGCTCAATCCTCCAATTTGTCTAGGTCCCTCTGTATCCTATCCCTCCCCTCCAGCGTATCTACCACTCCTCCCAGTTTAGTATCATCCGCAAATTTGCTGAGAGTGCAATCCACACCATCCTCCAGATCATTTATGAAGATATTGAACAAAACCAGCCCCAGGACCGACCCCTGGGGCACTCCACTTGATACCGGCTGCCAACTAGACATGGAGCCATTGATCACTACCCGTTGAGCCCGACAATCTAGCCAACTTTCTACCCACCTTATAGTGCATTCATCCAGCCCCTACTTCTTTAACTTGCTGACAAGAATACTGTGGGAGACCGTGTCAAAAGCTTTGCTAAAGTCAAGATACAATACATCCACTGCTTTCCCTTCATCCACAGAACCAGTAATCTCATCATAGAAGGCAATTAGATTAGTCAGGCATGACCTTCCCTTGGTGAATCCATGCTGGCTGTTCCTGATCACTTTCCTCTCATGTAAGTGCTTCAGGATTGATTCTTTGAGGACCTGCTCCATGATCTTTCCGGGGACTGAGGTGAGGCTCACTGGCCTGTAGTTCCCAGGATCCTCCTCCTTCCCTTTTTTAAAGATTGGCACTACATTAGCCTTTTTCCAGTCATCCGGGACTTCCCCCGTTCGCCACGAGTTTTCAGAGATAATGGCCAATGGCTCTGCAATCACAGCCGCCAGTTCCTTCAGCACTCTCGGATGCAACTCGTCCGGCCCCATGGACTTGTGCACGTCCAGCTTTTCTAAATAGAATCATAGAATCATAGAATATCAGGGTTGGAAGGGACCCCAGAAGGTCATCTTGTCCAACCCCCTGCTCGAAGCAGGACCAATTCCCAGTTAAATCATCCCAGCCAGGGCTTTATCAAGCCTGACCTTAAAAACCTCTAAGGAAGGAGATTCTACCTAGTCCCTAACCACCTCTTTTTCCACAGAGGGCTGGCCATCTATTCCCCATGTTGTGATGCCCAGCGCAGCAGTCTGGGAGCTGACCTTGTTCGTGAAGACAGAGGCAAAAAAAGCATTGAGTACATTAGCTTTTTCCACATCCTCTGTCACTAGGTTGCCTCCCTCATTCATTAAGGGGCCCACACTTTCCTTGGCTTTCTTCTTGTTGCCAACATACCTGAAGAAACCCTTCTTGTTAGTCTTGACATCTCTCGCTAGCTGCAGCTCCAGGTGCGATTTGGCCCTCCTGATTTCATTCCTACATGCCCGAGCAATATTTTTATACTCTTCCCTGGTCATATGTCCAACTCCTTCCACTTCTTGTAAGCTTCTTTTTTATGTTTAAGATCCACTAGGATTTCACCGTTAAGCCAAGCTGGTCGCCTGCCATATTTACTATTCTTTTGACACATCGGGATGGTTTGTTCCTGTAACCTCAACAGGGATTCCTTGAAATACAGCCAGCTCTCCTGGACTCCTTTCCCCTTCAAGTTAGTCCCCCAGGGGATCCTGGCCATCCATTCCCTGAGGGAGTCGAAGTCTGCTTTCCTGAAGTCCAGGGTCCGTATCCTGCTGCTTACCTTTCTTCCCTGCGTCAGGATCCTGAACTCAACCAACTCATGGTCACTGCCTCCCAGATTCCCATCCACTTTTGCTTCCCCCACTAATTCTTCCCGGTTTGTGAGCAGCAGGTCAAGAAAAGCTCTCCCCCTAGTTGGCTCCTCTAGCACTTGCACCAGGAAATTGTCCCCTACGCTTTCCAAAGACTTCCTGGATTGTCTATGCGCCGCTGTATTGCTCTCCCAGCAGATATCAGGAAAATTAAAGTCACCCATGAGAACCAGGGCATGCGATCTAGTAGCTTCAAGTAGCTTGTCCCAGTGCAGCCCCCTCCTTCCAGCCGAGCCTCTATCTCCCCTCCCCCACCAGTCCCTCCTCTGTCCTGTGTCCTCTGTCCCAGGTAGACAGGCCGCCTGGAGACTCTCTCCCAGCCTTTGTTCCCCCACCTGGGCTGGAACCAGTGGGGCAGGTCCCCCCGGCCCCTCTCTCCTCAGCCCACTGTCCTCCCACTGGCCAGAACCGGCTGGCTCCCGAGCTGGGTTGGGCCTCCCAGGCACCTGTCACTGGGTCCCCAAGCTCCAGGCTGTGTCCAGGGTCCCGGCTGCTAGGCGAAGTCACACCTGGTCCTCTGCAACCCCCCCTCTTCCACCCTCTCGTTACACACGCAGCACCCAGGGAAACTGAGGCACATACAGTGTTCATGCAAAACACAAGAAAATTCCCAACTTCGTCCCCGACCCCTACAGACTCCCAGTCCTGAATGTCCCTAAAGCCCTGTGCCCTGCAGCGCCCAGCCCCCCCCCCCGCACACTCAGAGCATAATACAGCTCCTTGCTCCTTTAGAGAGACCAAAGCAGAATACATCTTGTAACCCTAACCGGGGCGAATCCACCCTGCTCTTCACAAACCACCCAGAGCTGGTTTATTGTACAAATAAACAAATGATTCACAACGTAGCCAGCAGGGTAAGGGATTTTGGGCGTAAGGAATGGAGGCAGACAGTGACCAGTAAAACACAACCATCTACACTTTCCAGTGACCTGGGCTTTCTTCAAGGTGGATTTCTTACCGACCTTTCTCCTTCCCAGCCATGGCTGGCTGGCTCTCCACAGACGTGTAAGAGGCTGGTTTCTTTTGGTGAAAGCTCTTGGCCTACGCAGGTGTCTCACCTGCATTTAGTTTGCAGAGATTTCATGCCCCCTCCTCTGGCTTGAAGGACCCACCTTTCTCTGCGTGCCAGAGCCCTATTCCCTTGTGCCTGCCTAGTGCCAGGTGTCACAGATGGCAGCTGGTTTTGCCGATGTCTCCCAAAGGCCAATGACCTTGTTTCAAGAGGCCGGTTGTCTGGATGTTTTTCCCATCCCTTGCCTGAAAATGGGGCTTCCAGGTTGTGACTTCACCACACTTAATGGACATAGGAGACAGGTGGACAGTGGTGACGTTCCCTGCTGGCGGGGAAAGACCCGTTTCTCCTTTGCTAGGACACTCTGTGAAGCCCAGTGTCCATGAGTGCCCAAAGTTCCTGATGGAGTGTCACGGCCGTGCAGACATTTGGTGATGCTGTTAATCACTAGTGTGCCAGGCCTTCACTAAACACCTCACTCCATACACGGTTATAACCCAGAAATATTGGACACAATCAGGTGATCCAATTGCTTAGCACTTGATGTTCAGACCCCCTGTCTTTATAGCCCAGATAAAGTTTCTCTTCCCTGCTGGGAGCTTTCTCCTGCCCCGTTTGGTAGCTTGGGGCTTCGTTTGCCTGACACGTCAGTGGACCTGCATTGTCTCTGCTTGACCCTGGGCTGGGCGTAGAAGCAAAGACGCCTTCCTTTGTCTAGGGCAGACCTGTTTACCAACCCCCCTGACGTGCCTGGTTTAAACCCCCGTTAGTGTAATTCCAGTGTGTATCCATAACTCTTACTACACACCGCACGTACATCACGCAAGAACATGAACCACCAGCCAGGGACTGACCTGACCCTCACCCGTGGAGATGGCACCGGGCCAGAACTCCTCAGCCTGGCTTGCGGGTGCTGCCAGCCAGCTGTTCTCCAGGCCCGGGGCCATCTCGGGGGTCGTGTGGGGTGGAACGTGGCAAAGGGCAGACAGAGCGGGAGGTGGTGCTGGAGCCCCGGTGTCTGACCGGCTCACCTGGCGGCTGCAGGTGGCTGTTGAGACGGGCCCGAAGGAGACCTGGTCCTTGCAGCGCACAGCCAGGGAGTGGCTTGGGGGGAGCGGCCCTTCCCAACCCTGCTCTTTGGGTGCATCCCTCCAGGAAGGACTCAGCCCACTTCAGCGCGTTCCCTTGGATCCGTCCTCTACTCTCGGGCGAGCCAAGCGTGCCCTGGTCAGCAGGTCAAGCTCAGCCAAGGGGACGCAGGACAAGGTTGGGTGTCTGACCTCTGTCCACTGGCAGGCGGGAGCCATCCATCAGCATCTCTAGGGCGGGTTCCATCCCAGGGCCTGGTCCCAGTCCAGCTTGGGCCGGGTCCGGGACGTTCGCTCCAGGTAGCCGGCTGGAGTTTACTGCTTTCTGAGCTAGCTCAGGGCTGGGAGCTTTAACCGCTGGGCTAGAGCCGGCGGCTCAGGGTGGGGCCCTGCAGGGTGGGCAGGCGGCTGTGGGTTGGAAGGAGGAAGGGAGGCGCTGGCTGTTCCAGGCAGGAGTGGCCCCAGGATTCTGCCCAGCGCTTGGCTCGAGACCGGACCTCGAGCAGGGCCTGTCCTGAATGCTGGGAACAAAGGCAGCTGGTGGCTGGTAGGCGTAGATAGCAGGTCTGTGGTGCCAGTCTTATTTCCTGCCCCCTGAGCCCACCGGTCCACTCCCCCTGGACCAGATAGGGGCCAGTGCCTGCCAGCAGGGAAAGACCCCAGTTCCCCTCTCACGCTCGTCTCTCCCTGCGCAGGACGGGAGCTGCGAGGAGCCCGGGAGCTGTGAGGAGCCCGCGCCCTGCGCCCCAGAGAAGACCAGCAATGGGATGCTGAACGGCCCTGTCGGGGGCCTGGCCCGTGTGGAGGAGGCGGAGGGCGAGGGCTTTGCCAGGGTGGAGGGCGCTCACACCTACGTCCTGCAGGAGACGTCGCTCTGAACAGGGCCCCAGGCACCAGGGTGGGAGATGGTGTCCGGCTGCTGGGGGTGGAGCACAAAGGCCACCCTGCGAGCACCGGGCTTGCCCTGGGAACAGCCCCGCTCAGCATGCACAGTGCGAGGGGGCTACTCGTCTCACAGCTGGGCTGCTCCCCTCCTTGGGCGGGTTCCCGGGCCCCCCCACGCTGTTCCTGCTGTGGGCTCCACCCACACTCAGGCCGCAAAGTACCAAATGACCCATGGGGCTGTCTGGGGCCCAACCTGCACTACCGGAGCCCGGCTGATGGGAGTCAGGCCCCGGCCCTGGGTGGCATGGGGTTAACGCTGTGATGTGCCAAGCCTGGGGGCAGGGTGGGAACCCCCTGGTTCCCAGGCCTGAGCTGGGCCTTCCTTGCACTGATGCATCAGGCGATGCTGTGAGGGGACCAGCTGGCCTTCCGTCGTGTGGGGCCACGTGCCCCGGATCAGGCCCTCATTTCTATGTGCGCTAATCTCTGGAGTCCGTCCATCCCTGCACAGGCCTCACCTGCCCATGGGGGGCGGAGGGGGTCTCTGCAGGACCCCTGGACCCCACTCATTGGCTGAGGTCTGGGCTGTCTGCCCCCGGAGCCAAGTGCCACCGGGCCCTGGGCTCGGGTCGGCTCGGCTCGTGACAAGGGGGAAGCGAGGCTGTGAGCCAGTCCCTTGGGGTGCTGGCAGGTGGCTGCGTGGGCCCAGCCTGGGACGGCACCCTCCCGCTCTGGCTGGGGGGTGCTGGGATTCTGCACTACAATCTCATAGCATGCAGCGGCCCCCAGGCCAGGCTCTGCCCCAGGCTGCAGTCTGTGCTGGGGGCCGTAGTCCGCTCAGGCCCCTGCTCTGCTCGCAGGGGAGATGATGGACCAGCTGCATTCCTGGGGGCTGCAGCTCTGCCCTTGCCACCTGGGCTCGGAGCAGCCATTCCAGCCCTTGCTGGCGCCTGGTGCTGCGCCATCTTGGGCTCCCCTTTGCCTGGTGCAGAGCCCGGCCTGTGCCCCCCCGTTACCCCAGGGGTCAGTGACTGTGCTGCAGAGTAGACTGATGTGTCCCAATGCGGACCCCAGGCAGGGGTGCTCCAGCTGGGGCAGGGCAGCCGTACGCTGGTTGCCCCGCTGCGGGTACGTGGGGGTGCAGCTACAATTTGCAATGGTACCCCCTGCTGGCAGCCCCCTCCACAGCCAATGTCCCATGCTTGCAGCCTCCTGCCCCCCACTCGCAGCCCCCCACTGCCAGTGCCCCCTGCTCCCAAACACCCCACCCCTGCTCCCCACTCGAAGCCCCCTTCCCCCTGCTTGCAGCACCCCACAGCCGCCCCCCCCACCCCATCCTTGTTTCCTACCCACTGCTTGCAGCCCCCCCACAGCCAGTGCCCCCTGTTCTCAGACCCCCCACCCCCTCCTTGCCTCCAGGCCCTTCCCTGGTTCTGTTTAATTAATTGTTCTAATGGTTCGTTAATTGTCTCTAGCCCCCAGCGCCGGGGGCTGTCGTCTCAGTAAAGTGATTCTCTGCGATGACGCTGCCGTGTCATGGTCTGGGCCCTGCTTTGCGGACCCTTCCCCACCCAACTGCAGGGAAAGGGACCCCTTCCCCCGCCTAAGACCCAGCCAGGGGTGTGCTGGCCCCCAGCGCAGGAGCTCAGGCCTGGGCGCACACAGGGATGGGGCACTCCTGAGCTCCGGGTACCTGCCAGGAATGCTGCCCACGCACATGCCCACGGGCCAGGGAGGCGGCTGCAGCCAGCAGCAGGGCTGTGTGGGGGCTGCCGGGGCTGGGCCCAGCTCTGACGGGTGGGACCAATGGTGCCAATCGGCACGGGCCGAGGCTGTCCACCCGTGTGCCCGGAGCCGGGCCAGCCCAGCATTGGGGGCTGGGGCTGGCTCTGTGGTGGCCCCGTCTCTCAGGTGGGGGTGGGCTGCTCCCCAGCCTTTGACTGTCCTGGGCTGGATGCCCCAAGCAGCAGAAGGAGCCAGTCGCGGCTCTGATGGTGCGTCAGGGCCCTTGAGGCTGCCTGAGCTCGCTGGGCAGGGCAGAAAGCCCAGGGGCTGGCGCTGTAAAGGGGCAGGGGGGACAGAGTTGGCTGGTCCCGAGAGCCTCCCCGGCAGGGAGCTGGGCACGCTAGGGGGGAGGACTGGGAGCCCATCACCTGCTGCCTTTGAAATGAGCCCAGGGGTGTGGGTTGCAAGGGGGGTGAGCCAGCCCTGGGGGTGGGGGGTAAGACGGGACCTCAGTGACCTGTAGCAAATGTTGCTGAAAAGCAACACAAGCAGGTAGAGGCCAGGCACAAAAGGAGATTAAACCAGCTAGAGCCACAAAGGGGAACAAGGAACATCCTCCAGATACATTCCAGGCGGGAGGAAGCCCAAGGACAGGGCAGGCCCATTACTCAGCGAGGGGGGAAGCAGTAAGAGCGTGGGGAAATGGCAGAGCTGCTGCGTGGCGTCTCTGTTCTGGGTTTCACCACCGTGGGTGGCGACTGGACGTCTACCAGTGAATGCCAGCGCAAAGGAGGTCGGGTCAGAGGCTAAAAGAGCCCGTGAGTCAGGCCTTGTCTACACTGGCATTTTACAGCCCTGCGACTTTCTCGCTCAGGGAGTGAAACCCCCAGCCCCCCCGCCCCCGAGCGCTGCAAGTTTCAGGGCTGCAAAGCGCCAGTGTAGACTGGCCCAGCGCTGGGAGCCGCGCAGGGGTGGGTATTTTACAGCACTGGGAGAGCTTTCTGCCACGACTACACAGCCACGTTGCTGTTGAAGACGTGTCCTTCGATGCTTTCAAGTCCTCAGGGCTGGAGGAAATTTACCCTAGAATACCCAAGGAGCTGACTGAGGAGATATCTGAGCCATTAGCGATTATCTTTGAAAAGTCGTGGAAGACAGGAGAGATTCCCAAGGACTGGAAAAGGGCAAATCGAGTGCCAACCTATAAAAAGGGAAATAAGGACAACCCGGGGAATTACAGACCAGTCAGCTTAACTTCTGTACCCAGAAAGATAATGGAGGAAATAATTGAGCCATCAATTTGCAAACACCTAGAAGATAATGAGGTGATAACTAACAGTCCGCATGGATTTGTCAAAAACAAATCGTGTCAAACCAACCTGAGAGCTTTCTTTGACCGGGTAACAAGCCTTGTGGATGGGGGGGAAGCGGTAGATGTGGTCTATCTTGACTTTAGTAAGGCTTTTGATACTGTCTCATATGACCTGCTCGTAAACAAACTAGGGAAATGCAACCTCAATGGAGCTACTATAAGGTGGGTGCAAAACTGGTTGGAAAACCGTTCCCAGAGAGTAGTTATCAGTGGTTCACGGTCATGCTGGAAGGACATAACGAGTGGGGTCCCGCAGGGACCGGTTCTGGGTCTGGTTCTGTTCAATAGCTTCAGTGATTTAGATAATGGCATAGACAGTACACTTATAAAGTTTGCAGACGATACCAAGCGGGGAGGGGCTGCAAGTGCTTTGGAGGGTAGGATTAAAATTCAAAATGAGCTGGACAAACTGGAGAAATGGTCTGAAGTAAATAGGATGAAATTAAATAAGGACAAATGCAAAGTACTCCATTTAGGAAGTAACACTCAGTGGGACACGTACAAAATGGGAAATGACGGCCTAGGAAGGAGTACTGCGGGAAGGGATCTGGGGATCGTAGTGGATCACAAGCTAAATAGGAGTCAACAGTGTAACATTGTTGCAAAAAAAGCGAACATCATTCTGGGCTGTATTAGCAGGAGTGTTGTAAGCAAGACATGAGAAGTGATTCTTCTGCTCTACTCCGCGCTGATTAGGTCTCAACTGGAGTATTGTGTCCAGTTCTGGGTGCCACAGTTCAGGAAAGATTTGGAGAAAGTCCAGAGAAGAGCAGCAAAAATGCTGAAAGGTCTAGAAAACATGACCTGTGAGGGAAGATTGAAAAAACTGGGTGTGTTTATCCAGGAGAAGAGGAGACTGAGAGGGGACATGAGAACAGTTTTCAAGTACATAAAAGGTTGTTACAAGGAGGAGGGAGAAAAATGGTTCTTGTTAACCTCCGTGGACAGGACAAGGACTTACATTGCAGCCAGGGCTATTCAGGTCGGACATTAGGGAAAAGTCCGACCTGTCAGGGTGCTCAGGCGCTGGGATAAATCACCCAGGGAGGTGGTGGAACTCCGTCGCTGGAGGTTTCTAAAAGCAAGTTGGACAAACACCTGTCAGGGATAGTCTAGTTTCTCAAATGCGGCCACCGTGGCTGCATGCGGCCACCAGGGGCTTTTCTTGTGGCCACAGCCTCCTGGGTGCTGCTTTGGGGGGGCCAAGCAGTGGCCCCTCCCCAAGGGCCCCCAGCAGGGGTTGGACCCTGCCCACCCCTGGAGAGACAAACAGTGGAGCAGGCAGCCACTGAGTTCCCCACCTTCCCGGAGGTGCTGGTGTCAGACTTCCACCCTGGGGCACAGGGCATCGGGCTCTATCCCCTGGGTGTGGGGCATCGAGCTGCGTCCCCCAGCTCACTACCTCCCCGTCGGCCTCCCTCCCTATCTCCCCATCCAGGGCTTAATTTGTCTCCAGGCTTACCCGGGCTGAGGCAATCTGCTGAGAAAAGGGATACTTCTATGTTCGTTAATATCACTTTTCACAGCAGACTTAGTAGCTAGCTGGAGGCTGTGAAAAGTGATGTAAACGTACAAGAATCACTTTTCACAGCAGCAGAGTTACTAGCCAGCAAAACTAAACCAAAAAGAATCTAAAGAAAGAACAACAAAAAAGACAAGAGTGTGCAAAGCACCTTCTTTGTGTCTACTCTGTTTAGGTCCAGTAAAGCATAGAGACAATTGTATGTTATTTTTATTACTGAGTCAGCAAAAAAAGCCCTAGATAAATAAGTCACCAGGATTTGGACACGTATCTGTGCACATTTGTTTGGTTGTCCTAAAGTTAATGGCACTCTGAGGCCACCAGAAAATGTGTTGGGAGATCCCCTAGTTAATCCTTCGTCCCACCCTGAGTGCAGGGGACGGGGCTCGGTGACTCTCGAGGTCCCTCCGGGCCGGTGAAGGGCTGCGCCTGCTTCTGGTGCTGGCTTCTGCCAGCCTCACTGAGCTGCCCCGGGGGTGCGGGTGAGCGAGTGCCAGGTTCTGCCCTGCCCCACCTGTTGTGCATGGCACACAATGGGAATTTGCCCCCCAGCTCTCATGTGGGTCGGTGTCAGCTACCCCAGCCCTTCACCGGTGAGCCTGAGGCCCCCCCACCCCAGTGCATCACAAGGCCAAGCCCCCCAGCCCGCCCAGCCTGCAAGACCCCACCCCTTCTAGCAGGCCATGCTGAGCGCTTTCCTGAGGCTCTCCCTGGGGGGCAGGGGCTCCCCTAAGTCCTGTGGCTACCCCTGCAGCCCGGGTCCAGCTGCACCCTGTGCTGTCTGCTGATGCCAGGCCCTCTCCGAGGGGCAGCTGGGCGTTCCCCCGCCTTGCCAGCCTTTCTCTCTGCCTTGCCTTGGAGCTGTCCTGTGCCGCCCAGCAGCAGGGACCCCAGCTGTGCTCCCAGCCCCCCTCGCTGCCCTGGGACAGCCAGGCTGCAAATACACTGGGGGCTCTTATCTGTAGAGCAGGAAGTGCCCCCTCCCCACACCTCCAGCTGTTTTCCCAGCCCCCTCCCCCCTTCCGGCCCACGCTGTGGTTCCTAGCACAGCCTGGCCCAGCCCGGGGCTCACGTGTGCAGTGGGGAGCAGAGCCCTTGCTGAGCTGGAGCCAGGGGTGCCGGCTACTGGGCTGGGAGTGCCCGGGGCTGGGCTGGCACAATGCAGTGGGCTTGGGCATGGCTGTGGGGCAGGTAGGGTTACCACCTTTGAGCTTCAAAAAACCCAGCCCCACCAGGGAACCCTGCCCTCCCCCAGCAGCCGCGCCTAGCGAGGTAACACAGCTCGGCACGCCTGAGGGCGCATGGCAGTGACTCAATCCCGCACGGCCGCTCGCATGGCGGGGGGCAGCCAGCCGCTGCCTGGCCCCCAGGCTGCTCGGGCATCGCCTGGCCTGTGGCCGTGGGAAGAGAAGGCCCCAGACCTTTCACACTGGCCAGCCCGGCGCACGAGGAGACACGACGCTGGAGCCCGGTGGTTCTCAAATGTTTTGTATTGACACAGGAAGCCTCTGAGTGCGCCCAGCCCCCTAGAAATCAAAGACACAAACCCTGCCGTCCCGCCTGGCCGGGGTGGGGTCACAGCGCACGACCCCCGCTGGAGAACGCTGCTTTGGCCCCATGTCAAACAGCCCAGCACAGGCCGGTCTTTTCCTGGCAACTGCAAATCCCTAAAAAACAGGGCCAGGCCGGTCAAATCCCGGCCAGGCAGTAACCCCAGGGCTGGGTCGTGGGGGAGGGCTGGGGTGGGGGGGGTCACTGCATGCACAGAGCTGGGCCCTGAGTGCCAGGGGCTGGGCACGGCAGAACTGAACCCGTGGCCAAGGGCAGCCCCTTTCCAGACATGAATGGTGGGGTGATTTGTCCTGGCCCCTAGGCAGGCTCCAGCTGCCAGAGGCTGAAGCTCCAACCCCCGCCCCCCCAACACCCTGCAGGACCAAATGCCCCCCCCCCCCCGCATTTGCTCAGCATCATGGGCCCCGTCTGTCCGTCCCTCCATTCGTCCAGACCCCTGGCCCAGCCTGTGGACGGGGAGACCAGGTGTCTGAGGCAGCTGCATCCAGCCATCCCCAGCGAGGGGGCCCCCCGGCTCTGCTCCCAGTGGCTCCTTGCTGAGAGCCAGGGGCACGCAGGGCTGGCACAGGGCTGGCTGGGGGGCAGTGCTCCCCAGGCCCCAGCTGTGCTGCGAAGGACCCCCCCTTCCCGGCAGAAGCAGCTGAGCGGAGGAGAAGGCAGCCTCGTTAGTGAGCGGGACACTGTCCAGGTGCCGGACAGATTTACGGCCCTAGCCTTGGCCCTGGCCTCTTTCCCATGGAGCTGGGTTGCTGGTTCCTCTCACTGCACCGGCAGCTCCTCCAGAGCCTCCCACCCGCAGCACCAGGAGTCAGCTGCCTGGCTGGGCCAGGTCCCCCCTTTCGCTGGGCCGGGCCCGGCTGCACCCCAGCTGTGCATTGGCCCAGCCCCCCATGGGGGCAGGGAGCGCCCGGAGGACAGAGCCCAAGCGTTGGGTTGCACAAGGAAGGAGGTGGTGAATAATCCAGAGACACCATGTGCAGTGCGGGGCCCTCCCCTGCCAAGGAGAGAGCAGAGCGGGGGGGTCAGCAGAGGGCAACACGGGCTGGAAAATCTCTGCTGTGCAGAGACAGATAATTGGGCTTGTTGCCTTCCAGGGGGACAGAGAAGGGATGTGCTACAAGTCTGTAAAACCAGGACGCTCAGAGAAGGCAGATTCTGCTCTCCAAACCCCACAGCACAAGGCTAAGGGGACCATCAAGGACATTCAAAGGGAATAATGCAGACTTGGTTACATGCTGCACAATTAGCCTGTGGAACTCACTGCCACAGGAAGTTGTGAGGCAAGTATCTGGCAAGATTAAAAGAGGGGCTGCCTCTGGCTCACAGGACTCTCCAGCACCGGTGTAAGTGAGAGTCACTGTTTGGAAGGCAGTGGTTGAAACCTGCTCACTCTTTAAGAGCTGATTCTTCTGAGTGCTGGGAAATTCCCGTGTCTCAGCTTGGCCGGAGAATGGCTGTGCTCAGGGGCCCCGCGGTAGGCCCTGTGGTCCCAGCAAGGGGACCCAGAGATTTAGGGACACCCCAACACGGCCACATTTGGTAACATGCCTGGCACACACCTGGGGCTGAGACTGGCTGATCTCACCGCGGGGCCTGGTTTCAGCTGCTGCCCCCTATGGCCCCTCTGGGAAACAGGCAAGGCTGGGGGAGCCACCAGCAGTCCCTTGTGCCTGTTCCCAGGCAGGCTGCGGCCACTGAGCCCGCCTGGGTGGCACCCAAGCCCTGCAGGCCGGAGTCCTGCCCTGGCAGCTCTTGGCCAGGCTGTGCTGTGTGTGGTCGGTTTTCCAGGGAGCAGTTCCTGCTTCTGGCACTGCCAACTCCAGAGCCAGTCGCCCGGGAGAAGAGCAGGGCTGCGAGAAAAGGCAGCTGAAAGATGCAAGGAAGGGGCTGCGGCCAGGGGAGATCCCTGTGCCCCATGCTCCTCTCCACACCCTGAACCCCGGGCACGAGAGTGAGCGACGCCAGGCCAGGAGCTGCGGAGGGGTCCGAGCACCCAGAAGGGCACCCACACTGGCACGCAAGTCCTGGGCCAGGGACCAAGGCAGCACCTGGCCGCTGACCTCCCGAGAAACAGGAACTCGCCTTTATCGTGGAAAATAAACCCAACCAAGCGCTTCCCGCACAAACTCCTCCAGGCCAGGCGAACCCAGCGCCCCCCAACGCTGCGCCCCCTGCAGCAGGCTGGTCCGTGGGGGAGGGGCTCTGCAGGCGTGTTGGACACTAGAAAACATTTACTGCCAGGGCCTTTCACAATAGCTGCAGCAGACCTCAGCGCGCCCCCACCCACGACCGCGAGCCGTGCCCAGACCACATGGGGCAGGTACAAATCACACCATACAGCAAAACACGCAATGGCTGGAGCTCTGTTTTGCCCTGGTTCAAATGTAAATCCTGCTGCGCCCGTAAACCCTGGGGGTGCTACGGGCCCACCGTGCATGGGCGGGAGGAGGGTTAGTGGTGCGGGTAGGGGGCGTTTGCCCGTAAGGCACCCACTTTAATAGCCAAACCGCTCGAAGGTCCCCATGCCGGGGCACTGGCTTGAGTCAGGCACATAGTGCTGGGCAGGGCTTGGGGCGATCCCCCCATTAATGCTCTCCAAGCCACATGCACAGGGAGTGTCCCGGATGCCCGTCTGCACTGCAGGGGCGGTCGGGCTCCCAAGGGCACCGAGATGGGACCAAGGCTCAGTGCAGCCCATGCTGTGGGTGGGCACATGGCAGGGTCAGCACTCGACCTGAACTCGGCCTTAAGAGCACTTCGGGGCAGCCAGTGAAACCCCAGCTTCAGGCCTCGAGTGGCTCCTGCTTAGAGACCAGGGAGACCTTCACGGGGCAGATTAACTGCAGCTGCCACGGTGGGTTTCTGGGACCTCCCCTGTGCAGCGCCTGGCACTGACCACTGTGAGAGCCGGGACTACGGGCGAGGTGGCTCCTGGCTCGGATCCCATCCCTACATGCTCCGGCGATCCGGCCAAGGCTACCAGCTGCGTCCGTGAGAACAGAACCCAGGAGTCCAGATGCCCAGGACGAGACCGTGCTGCCCGTCAAACCCGGATCACACAGCGTGGGCTGGAATGTGGGTCGAGGACCATGGCAAGGGCTGGGCAGGGCACGCTGTGATGTGGCTCCCACCTGCTTTCTGGCCTGAGGCCTTCCTCCTCCCCCATCTCTTCCCTCCTCTTCCTCTCGGCCTGGGAGCCCAGCTGTCTCCCCGCAGGGAGGGGATCAGTCCATTGCCTGCGTTCCACTGATGGCCAGGCTGGGTCGGCTGAGAGCTGGGGCAACGGGGCCAGCAGAGACCCCGAGGAGGGCTGGAGCCAGTGAGAGGAGGCGGTGCCAGCCGGGGCAGCCAGGGCCGGTGCACTTGGCTGCTGCTGCCAGGGGTCTGGGAGATCAGAGATGAGGCGAGTCCGGGCCAACCCTGCAGAGTGCTGGGGTCCCTTGGGGCGCAGGCAGCCGGCTCGGCCAGCCCCGGGCTCGGTTCCATGCAGGAAGCCGGAGCCCTGGGCTGCAGGCTGGGAGGTGTCACAGGGCTGCCCCGCTGGCCTCCGGGCTGCCCCCCTCGCAGCCCCTCCTCATCCTGCTGCCGGGGGCTGCGGGGGCAGCTGCAGGCAGGTCAGCAACATCCGCTCCCCAGGCTCCAGCGTAGAGACGGGACCGCATGGGCCATTTCTGCAAGACACAGCGGCAAGGGCTCTGCAGTGGGACCACGTGCCAGGCTGGAGGCCCCAGGAGGGAGACAGACAACCAGGGGTTGGGGAGGGCAGCTACTCCAGGCCAAATCCATGGGGCGCCCTGGGGCCTCCTGGCTCTGCATACCCAGGGGGGTCGTTCATGCCCCCAGCTGTCTCACAGGACCTGGCCCAGACACCCCCACCCGTCACTTCCCTCAGACCAGCTGCTGCCAGCCCTAATACCCCTGCCTCCTGCAGAGCTATACCCGGAAAGGGCTTTTCCTGCATTTCTGGGTGGGGGACGTCCGCGCGGGGCCTGGGGGATGGGACAGACCTGCCGTGAGCAGAGCCGGAGCTGCCTGCCCCCCTCACGCCCCTCGGCCTCCCAGCAGCACTCGAACTGGGCCGGTGTCCCAGGGCCCACCACCCTGCCAAGGGGCACAGCACGCATGGCCCTGTGCTGGCGCGAGCCAGGGACCCTGGGCAGCCCAGTGCATGCTGGGGAGCCTGGCCTGTTACCTTCATGGGGTGCAGGAAGCTGGGCGCCCTCGCCAGTGGGGCTGCCTCGGGGGGCTGCTGGCCCTGGTGCAAGGTGTGGGTCAGGTGGGCGATGTAGCTGGTGGCCAGGACGAGCACGTCCAGCTTGGAGAGCTTGGTGTCTGGCGGGACTGAGGGTAGTGCAGCCTGGAGTGCCAGGAAGGCCTGGCGCAGGGTCCGCACGCGGCTGCGCTCCCGGGCTGCATTCTCGGGGCACAGCTTCCCCGCACTCCCTCTGGGCAGAGCACAGCTGGCATGGCCCTGGGGAGAGAGACGGCACTGAGCCCGGACGCGGCCAAAGGTGTGACCTGGCCAGTCCCCAGCCCGAGAAGTGCGGGGACCACGTCTGCCCACAGAGCCAGGAGACCCTTCTGGACACCCCACGGTCCCTCCTGGGGTCCGGAGACCCTGCCTTACACCCCACAATCCCTCCTGGGGCCCTGAGACCCTGCCTGACACCCCACGATCCCTCCTGGGGCCCTGAGACCCCTCCCAACACCCCGTGGTCACTCCCAGGGCCTGGAGACTCTGCCCCAACGCCCCACAGTCACTCCTGGGGCCCAGAGACCCCATCCCTAATCTCCCTGTCTCGGCTCTATGCCTGGCCCATGAGCCCAGGACACGTGGGGACTCTCCTTGGTGACACCAGCCAGCCCTTGGTGGCCAGGCTGAGCCAGAGAACCTGGCACCTGGCAGTGCAGATGTGGGAGGCAGCACCCAGACCCTGAGCATTTGCCCCCTCCCTGGGCACCCAGCTGGGCACAGGGAAGAGCCCTGCCCTAAGCCGAGAGATGGCCCCGGCCCGGCCCCATCAGGAGCCACAAGTTGCTGCCTGCCCCTTCCCCTCCTGTCAGTGCCTCTCAGGGGCAGAGACCCGGCATGGAGAGCAGGCCACTCCCTGCAGCCTGGCTCTTCCCTGACCCTAACCTGGTCCCCACAGAGACCTCCAGCCCCGCCCTGAAGCCTGCTGGGCCCTTGGCTTCCAGGGTCTTTTGTGGCAGCATTCCCTTCATCACTGTTAACTGTGCCGATTTCAGCTCCACAGAGCATCCCTGACTGCTCTCGGCTGGGGGGCCCTGCAGCCCTGCCCCTGCCCCGTTCTGGGCCCCCCGTCACATCCCCCCTCACGCTGAGCAGCCCCAGCCTTGAACCTCCCTGCCGGCCCTCATCTCCCTCGCCGCCTGCCCGCCCCTCGGCCCTGCTTGCTCCAGTGAAGTGGGTGCCCAGCCCTGGCACCGTGCCCCAGCGAGGCGCCCTTCAGTTCTCAGAGCAGCTCCCAGCCTTTTCCGGCCCCCGCTGTGCAGCCGGGCTGGCTGGTCGCTCCTGGGCCGCCCGCTGCCCACCACACCGCGGCCTGCCCTGCCCCAGCGACTGGCGCCCATGTGGTGCCCAGCCAGGGGTGCAAGGCGGGCACATCGGTACTCTGCGTGTCCAGAGTGTCCAGTCCCACCACCCTGGTGCTGCCCGGCCCTGGGTCAGCCGCCCTGGCAGCCCCAAGCTCCTCCAGTCTGTGATCGTGTGACCTGCAAACGCTGCCCCTGCTCTTCGCCCAGTCCCCGCCACGCTAGGTCGTTAACGTCTTGATTAACGGCCCCAGCCGGCGCAGAGCCCCCCACCCCACTGGGAACGGGTCCTCCCTGCCTTCAGGTTCCTCCCTTCGCCCCAGCCAGGCCGGCTGCCTTCCACCAGCCGGGGCCGTGCCCCAGGGTTTCAGAAAGTCTAAACGTAGAATGACAGCGGCTGGAGGAGCTAGGAGCCCCCCCACACCTGCGCCCTGCCCTGCTCCCCACAGTGCCCCCTGCTGGGAGGGGCTGGGGCTGGAGGAGCCAGGAGCTCCCCCCACAACCCGCAGTCCTGCCCCACTCCCCACGGTGCCCCCTGCTGGGGGTGCCGGGTGCGAGTCCCAGCTTGCACTCTCCCTCTGGTCCTTACCCTGCCTGCAGCTGGGAGGGTCCCCGTTGCGCTGTGCCACCGGCTGGGCGTGTTGGTGGCTCCCTGGCTGCTGCCCACCTCTCGCTGGCTTGCTCTCCTCCAGCCCGGGGGGAGCCTTGGTGAGCTTGGGCTGCCTCTCATCTTCCCGCCAGCTGGGGCAGAGGCTGGCCTGGGTGTGCATGTCGCCGGCCCCTGGCCAGCCATTCGCTTCCCTTCCGCTCCTGCAAAGGTGCTCTCGGCCATGCCCAGCGCAGCGGTGCCCCGGGCCAGCCTGCTCCCATCGGCAGGTCTGGGCGGCTGCGCTGGCCAGGCGAGGGGTCCTGGGGAGAACTGGGAGGTGCTGCGTGCCGGGTGCCCTGCCTGCGGGGAGCTGCTGGGAGTACCCCACAGCGCTCGCTCCTTATCTGCCTCCTGGGACGTGTAAGGAGAGACGCCGCAGCTCGTTCCTGTTCGGAGCAGTATCCGGGCGAGCATCCCACGCTCCCCGGCCGCCCCCTCCTTGGCACTTTGCATGGGAGGAGAACGAGCGGCCCCGGTCGGAGCCTCCCTCCAGTTCTCCCAGGGCCTGGGCTGGGGAGCTCGGCTCTCTCCAGGGCAAGGGCACCGCCCGGTGCCACACGCCCTGCCTGTGCCTGGCCGTGCCGGGGAGCTGCAGGCGGGCTCCTGGTCCTTCGCCCCTCAGTGATGGCTGGGATGCTGGGCCTGGGCTCAGGGTCGAGTGCTTGGCGCTGCCATGTGGGGGCCCAGGACTCCATGCCCCGCCCTGGCTTCCCGCTCCCAGGCTGCAACACCCGGCTCAGCCCCCCTCAGTGACCACCTGTAGCTCAGCTCTGGGCCGTGCTGCTGATTAAAGGGCAGGGTGGCGATGACGGAGCCGGGCTGCCTGCTCCAGGCTGTGCACTGGCCCCACACCGGGCGACACGCAGGGCAGGGCCCACCTGAGACTCCCAGCCCCATCTTGAGGTGCAGCATCCTCTCCCCGGGGACTCCCCTCTGTGCCCCTTCCTCGTCTCCTGCGCTCCCCGGAGCTTGCTCTCCTGGGGGGCCTGGCTCCCCCCAGCACAGAGCCGGGGAAAACCAACCCCGGGAGCATGACAGAGAGTGGTGAACCCCCCACCCCAGCACAGCCCCAGGGGAGGGGTCTGGAGCCGCCAGCCCTTGAGAGGAGGCGGAGCTGGGTGGCCAAGGGCGCGAGGCCGTGATGGAGCCAAGCGCCCCAGAGCGCCGTGTGGTCCAGGGCGGCCGGAGGTCAAGGAGAAGGAGGAGGAGGGAGCAGCTGGAGGAGGGGGCTGCTGTGCGCCAACAGATGAGTCCAGGGCGCAAGGGAGCAGGGGGAGGGCAGAGTCCTGGACCCTTGGCTGCGGCTGGGAAGAGCCCAGCTGGGGCTGTAAGCAGGGCCCCGAGGAGGCAGAGTTGGGGGATGGGGAAGCAGCTGACAATGCCAGGGATGGGGGCGCTGGATCGAAGGCGCCGGCCCCACAGCCAGGCGTCTCCTGGGGCTCCGAGAGCTGGGCTGGGACCGGTGGCAGCTCCCAGCACTTCGCACCCAGGTCTGCCAGGGGCCAGGGCAAGCGCCCCCTGCAGGCGGCTCTGGGATCCTGCCCGTGTGCGTCACTGCGGGGGTACGGCCTTCCGGGGCGACGGCAGGGGGCCGAGGGGATGTCCTGTGAGGAGGGGGGCTGGCAGGGGGCCCCATAGTGGTCTCTGGGAGATGGCTGGGGACAGGGTACAGGGAGGGATGGGGATGGGGGCTATGGGAGGCTGTTTGGGGCCAGGGGAGCTAGCTGGGGGCGGGGCGTAGGAAGGGGACGGGGGGATATGGGGTCCCTGGGGGTGGGGCAGGTTGTAGGGAGGATGGGGATGGGGAGGCTATGGGGTCCCTGTGGGTGGGGCATAGGGAGGGGGTGGGGGGCTGGGGGGCTGGGGGGGCCCCTGGGGGCGGGCCTGGGAGGGGGCTGGGGGGTTGTGCGGGCCCCTAGGGGCGGGGCCTAGGGAGGGGGCGGGGGATATGAGGCCCCTGGGGGCGGGGCGTAGGAAGGGGACGGGGGGATATGGGGTCCCTGGGGGTGGGGCAGGTTGTAGGGAGGATGGGGATGGGGAGGCTATGGGGTCCCTGTGGGTGGGGCATAGGGAGGGGGTGGGGGGCTGGGGGGGCCCCTGGGGGCGGGCCTGGGAGGGGGCTGGGGGGTTGTGCGGGCCCCTAGGGGCGGGGCCTAGGGAGGGGGCGGGGGATATGAGGCCCCTGGGGGCGGGGCGTAGGAAGGGGACGGGGGGATATGGGGTCCTTGGGGGTGGGGCAGGTTGTAGGGAGGATGGGGATGGGGAGGCTATGGGGTCCCTGTGGGTGGGGCATAGGGAGGGGGTGGGGGGCTGGGGGGGCCCCTGGGGGCGGGCCTGGGAGGGGGCTGGGGGGTTGTGCGGGCCCCTAGGGGCGGGGCCTAGGGAGGGGGCGGGGGGATATGAGGCCCCCAGGGGGCGGGGCGTAGGAAGGGGACGGGGGGATATGGGGTCCTTGGGGGTGGGGCAAGTTGTAGGGAGGATGGGGATGGGGAGGCTATGGGGTCCCTGTGGGTGGGGCCTAGGGAGGGGGCGGGGGGATATGAGGCCCCTGGGGGCGGGGCGTAGGAAGGGGACGGGGGGATATGGGGTCCTTGGGGGTGGGGCAGGTTGTAGGGAGGATGGGGATGGGGAGGCTATGGGGTCCCTGTGGGTGGGGCGTAGGGAGGGGGCGGGGGGACTGTGGGGCCCCTGGGGGCGGGGCCTGGGAGGGGGCGGGGTGGGCAGCCCGCGCAGTTCGGTCTCTGCGGGACGCGGCCCCTTTAAGGTCCCGCCGGCCCCGGGGGCTCGAGGCGCCCCGCACAAAGATGGCGCCGGCGCAGCGGCGTGCGTCGGGCGTCACGTGATCCCGGATCTTCCTCGGCGGTCGGCGCCGCCTCGTGCTGACGTGTGCGGGCTGCTGTGCGCAGGCGCGGCGAGGACGGCCGGGCGTGCGCGCGCGTGCGCAGTGGACGTCGGGCGGCCCGGGACCCCCAGCCGCAGCGCAGCCGCCATGGGGCCCCGCCGGCCGCCCGAGCTCTACCGGGCCCCGTTCCCGCTCTACGCGCTGCAGATCCACCCGCGCGGGCTGGCCCTGGCGGCGGGCGGCGGCGGCGCGGCCCGGACCGGCGTCAGGAACGGCCTGGTGGGGGCGGGGCCGGGGGGCACCGGCGGGGCTGCGGGGGGCGGGGCTGGGGGTCGGGAGTGGGGGGCACCGGCGGGGCTGCGGGGTCGGGGCTGCGGGGGGCGGGGCCGGGGGGCGCGAGTGGGGGGCACCGGCAGGGCTGCGGGGGGCGGGGCAGGAGGGCAGGGGCTGGGGGTCGGGAGTGGGGGGCACCGGCAGGGCTGCGGGGTTGGGGCTGCGGGGGGCGGGGCTGGGGGGCACCGGCAGGGCTGCGGGGTCGGGGCTGCGGGGGGCGGGGCTGGGGGGCGGGAGTGGGGGGCACCGGCAGGGCTGCGGGGTTGGGGCTGCGGGGGGCGGGGCTGGGGGGCACCGGCAGGGCTGCGGGGTCGGGGCTGCGGGGGGCGGGGCTGGGGGGCGGGAGTGGGGGGCACCGGCAGGGCTGCGGGGTCAGAGCTGCGGGGGGCGGGGCTGGGGGTCGGGAGTGGGGGGCACCGGCAGGGCTGCGGGGTTGGGGCTGCGGGGGGCGGGGCTGGGGGTCGGGAGTGGGGGGCACCGGCAGGGCTGCGGGGTCGGGGCTGCGGGGGGCGGGGCTGGGGGGCGGGAGTGGGGGGCACCGGCAGGGCTGCGGGGTTGGGGCTGCGGGGGGCGGGGCTGGGGGGCACCGGCAGGGCTGCGGGGTCGGGGCTGCGGGGGGCGGGGCTGGGGGGCGGGAGTGGGGGGCACCGGCAGGGCTGCGGGGTCAGAGCTGCGGGGGGCGGGGCTGGGGGTCGGGAGTGGGGGGCACTGCAGAGCTGTGTGGATCATGCTCTTTCAGCACCTTCTGGGCTGTTGCTGGTTTTGTGCCAGGGCTCCGGGGCCTGGCTCCTGCGGCTTTGGGGGCAGGCAGCGGGCCTGTGTGGAGCCTTTCTCCCCCCCCCCCCCATGCAGCTGCCTTGGTGGGAGCCTGTGCCGGGTGCTGCTGGGGTGCGACGGCTCGGCTGGAGAGCGCCACTTCTGGGGCTGCCTGAAGCCTGCTTGGGATTTGCGCGGTGGGCCCAGCCCTGGGTGTCCTCCGGGCTCCCCTGCCCCATATCCCTCCCGTCTGGGGCTGTAACTGATCGCCCTGTGCCCTGGTGTCTCCCTCTGCTCCCTGCAGCATTTCCTCCAGCTGGAGCAGATTGGGGGCCAGCTCAGCGCCTCGCTGCTGCACTCCCATGACACGGAGACCCGGGCCACCATGAGCATGGCACTGGCTGGCGACGTCATCGCGGCAGGGCAGGATGCCAGCTGCCACATCCTCCGCTTCCGCCTGCAGAGGCCCGACGAGAAAAGCGGTGGCAGTCCCCCCAGCAAGGCTGGTGAGATGCACAGCCCCCGCTGCCAGCACGGGAAGGGGCGGCCTGGGCAGGTGTTTGCAGCTCCTAGCCAGGGCTGGCTTCCCAGCTGTACCAAAGTAACAGCTACTCTGTCCCGGCCTCGCCCAGCAGGGGGCGCTGTGGGGAGCAGGGCAGGAGCAGGCAGTGTGGGAGCGCCTGCCTACTCTGTCCCGGCCTCGCCCAGCAGGGGGCGCTGTGGGGAGCGGGGCAGGAGCAGGCAGTGTGGGAGCGCCTGCCTACTCTGTCCCGGCCTCGCCCAGCAGGGGGCGCTGTGGGGAGCGGGGCAGGAGCAGGCAGTGTGGGAGCGCCTGGCTACTCTGTCCCGGCCTCGCCCAGCAGGGAGCGCTGTGGGGAGAGGCTGGTGGGCAGGGGTCTGAGGTGCCCAGCTGGTGCAGGCAGTCATTGCTCTGTCTGTCCCAGGCGGTGCGGAGAAGGGCCCCCGGAAGCGAAAGGCCTCCAACCGCTCTGAGAAGGGCGAGGGCGACACGAGGAGCGAGACGGGCGAGGTGGCTGTGGAGACGCTGTGCAACGTGCAGACCGACTTCAGCCCCGAGGCGCTGCAGAAGGCCGTGCGTGTCAGCGCGGACCATTCGCTGCTGGTCACGGGCGGCGCCGACGGCTTCCTCCGAGTCTGGGAGGTAGGAGCTGGCCTGGCACAGCCTGGGCCGCTCAGCTGGCCCGGGCAGGAGTGGAGCCCGCTGCCCTGTGGGAAGTGATGTCAGGTGGGGGTCCCTGGCTGGCTTTGTGCAGCCGCAGATCCTTCAGGTCTCCCACTGGATGGGCGGGGGCCGATCAGTGCTTAGATGGGCCTGTAACGCTTCCTGTTGCTGCCTATTAATTGCATTGGGTGACCCCAGGCTCTTATGTTGTGAGAAGGGGTAAATCACACTTCCTTATTTACGTTCTCCACACCACTCATGATTTTATAGACCTCTGTCATATCCCCCCTTAGTCGCCTCTTTTCCAAGCTGAAAAGTCCCTGTTTTATTAATCTCTCCTCATACAGCAGCCGTTCCAGACCCCTAACCATTTTTGTTGCCCTTTTCTGAACCTTTTCCAGTAACAATGTATCTTTTTTTTAAGATGGGGTGACCACATCTGCACACAGTATTCCAGATGTGGGTGTACCAGGGATTTATATAAAGGCAATATGATATTTTTTTCCTCATTATCTATCCTTTTCTTAATGATTCCCAACGTTCTGTTTGCTTTTTGACTGCCACTGCACATTGAGTGGATGATTTCAGAGAACTATTCACGATGACCCCAAGATCTTTCTGGAGTGGTAACAGCTAATTTAGACCCCATCATTTTACATGTGTATTTGGGATTATGTTTCCCACTGTGCATTACTTTGCATTGATCAACATTGAATTTCATCTGCCATTTTGTTGGCCGGTCACCCAGTTTTGTGAGTCCCTTTGTAGCTCTTCACAGTCTGCATGGGATTTAACTATCTTGAGTAGTTTTGTATCATCTGCAAATTTTGCTACCTCACTGTTTACCCCTTTTTCCAGCTCATTTATGAACACGGTGAATAGTACTGGTCCCAATACAGACCGCTGGGGGACACCACTATTTACCTTTCTCCAGTCTGAAAACTGACCATTTATTCCTACCCTTTGTTTCCTATCTTTTAACCAGTTACCAGTCCATGAGAGGACCTTCCCTCTTATCCCATGACTGCTTACTTTGCTTAAGGGCCTTTGGTGAGGGTCAAAGGCGTAAGGGTCAAAGGCTTTCTGGAAATCTAAGTACACTATATCCACTGGATCCCCCTTTGGCCACATGCTTGTTGACCCCCTCCAAGAATTCTAGAAGATTAGTGAGGCGTGATTTCCCTTTACAAAAGTCATGCTGACTCTTCTCCAGCATATTGTATTCATCTGTGTGTCGAATAATTCTTTTCTTTACTACAGTTTCAACCAGTTTGCCTGGTACTGTAGTCAGGGTCACCGGCGTGTAACTGCCAGATTCGCCTCTGGAGCCTTTTTAAAATATCATTGTCACATTAGCTCCCCTCTGGTCGTCTGGTGCAGAGGCTGATTAAAGTAATAGCAGCTCTGCAGTTTCACATTTGAGTTCTTTCAGAACTCTTCGGGCCTGCCACCTGGTCCGGGGACATACTGCTGAATAACTTATCGATTTGTGCCAGACCCTCCTCTAATGACCCCTCAGTCTGGGACAGTTCCTCAGATTTTTCACCTAAAAAGAATGGCTAAGGTGTGGGAATCTCCCTGTGCACAAAGAATTCATTGAGCTTATGTGCAACGGCCTTGTCTTTCTTGAGTGCAGCCTTAGCACCTCCAGTGTCCAGTGGCCCCACTGACTGTTTGGCAGGGTTCCTGCTTCTCATGTACTTAGAAAAAACCTTGCTGATAGTTTTTGTCTTTTGCTAGTTGCTCTTCAAATTTTTTTTTTTGGCCTGCTCTCAGTTCCCCAGCGGGTGAGGGGCTGGGGGGGTGCTGAGCCCGGCTCTCTCTCAGTTCCCCAGTAAGTAGGGGGCTTGGGAGGGCACTGAGGGGTTGCTGAGCCCGGCTCTCTCTCAGTTCCCTAGGGGGTGGGGGGCTGGGGGGGGGCGCTGGGGTGGTGCTGAGGCTGGCTCTCTCTCAGTTCCCCAGTAGGTAGGGGGCTTGGGGGGGCACTGAGGGGTCGCTGAGCCTGGCTCTGTCTCAGTTCCCCAGGGGGTGGGGGGCTGCTGGGGTGGTGCTGAGCCTGGCTCTCTCTCAGTTCCCCAGCATGAAGAAGGTGTGGGAGTTCAAAGCACATGATGGGGAGATTGAGGACATTGCGCTGGGTCCCGATAACAAGGTGAGCAGCCGAGCTGACCCTGGAGCCCTGGGTGAGCCCCTCCTGCCCCTCGGTGCACTCGTGGCCTGCCCCTCACACGCCAGGGTCCCATGGGCAGGGAAGGGGGACTCAAACCCTGCCCTGGGCCCTTTCCCCCCGGGGGCTCAGGATGCTGGTGCTGGCCCGGGGAGATGGCACATGGGGAGCGGCCGTGGTGCCTTAGACAGGAGAGGGGGAGTCGCAGCCTGGTGCAGGCCAGACGGACTGGGGAAACTGAGGCTGCTGGGTCTCCATGGCTCCTGACTCTCACAGCGGTGTCCTGGCAGGTGGTGACGGCGGGCCGGGATTTCCAATGCTGTGTGTGGCAGAGGGACCAGCTGGTGCTGCGGCTGCGCTGGGATGAGAACATGCCGGGCGTCCCTGACAAGACCTACCGCTACCAGGCCTGCAGGTAGGGCCCTGCCCAGGCCCAGAGCGAGGCCTGGCCACATTCACTTATCCCTGGGGACAGGCCGCTGAGCTGGGCCCCTGGGCCTGGGTGCTTGGCTGGTCTCACAGGTGGGGTTCAGGGCACGGGCTGGGACCCTGGGGCTGGCCTGACGGGGCTCCTGGTGAGGGTTGGGCTCAGTGGTGCTGGGGGGGGCGGGCGGGGAAGAAGGACCCTAGGCTGGTCTGATGGGCTCTCGGTGGGGATGGGGGCTGGGTGCAGGGGGGGCCCGGGGCTAGGCTCGGCTCAGGGTTGCTGGTGGGGGCGGGGGCTGGGTGGTGGGGTCTGGATTGCTGGGGAGGCCCTGTGCTTGGCTGACGGGCCCCCAGTGGGGGCGGGGGCTGGGCACAGGGGTGCTGGGGGGCCCTGGGCTGACGGGCCCCCGGTGGGGGCTGGGCATGGGGGTGCTGGGGGGCCCTGGGCTGGGCTGACAGGCCCCCAGTGGGGGCGGGGGCTGGGCACGGGTGCTGGGGGGCCCTGGGCTGGGCTGACGGGCTCCCGGCGGCAGGTTTGGGGCGGTGCAGGACCAGGCAGAGGAGCTGCGACTCTACACGGTGCAGGTGCCCCACAAGCGTGAGCGCCGCCCCCCACCCTGCTACCTCACCAAGTGGGACGGCAAAAGCTTCCTGCCGCTGCTCACCCAGCCCTGCGGGGGCGAGGTCATCTCCTGCCTCTCCATCAGGTACGGGGGGGGGGAGGGCGGGGGCGTTGGCCCGGTTCTCGGGCAGGCTGGGCTGGGGGGGCACTGTGCTGTCCATCTGTCTGACCAGCTCTTTGGTGCCATCTGTCCCACCAGTGACTCGGGCACGTTTCTGGGGCTGGGCACCGTGACAGGCTCGGTTGCCATTCACGTCTCCTTCTCGCTGCAGGTAACTGGCTGCCCGGGCGCCTGGAGGGGGCGGGGCTCCCTGGGGGCTGTGCTGCGGGAGGCGCTGTCTGGTGGGGGTTGGGGGGGGAATCCCCAGGGCCCCAGTGGGGGTTGGGCATTGGCCTGGCTCCGGCCACCCCCATTGCCTCCTGAGCTCCTGCCTCGGGCTGGGCAAGGCTGAAGCAGCTGCTGCCCCACCCCAGAGGCAGCTGCATCCTGGGCAGGGCGCACGGACGCTGCTCGGCGTGTGACCCTGCCCTCCCCGCAGAGGCTGTACTATGTGAAGGAGGCGCATGGCATCGTGGTGACGGCTGTGGCCTTCCTGCCCGAGAGCCGGCGGGGCCGGGAGTTGTTGGTGGAGAACGAGGCTGCCCTGCTCAGCGTCGCTGTGGACAGCCGCTGCAAGCTGCACCTGCTGCCCCCCAGGCGTATGTGCCCCGGGCCTGTGGGGGGAGGGGTCCTGTGGGGGTCGTGCGCCCCGCCCCGGCACAGACTTGTTCCCTGCTCTGGCTAGATCCTAGCGGAGCCCCCTGACATCGCGCCCCCTGCTTGATCTGGGGCCCTACTGTGGGTTGAGGCCCCCTTCCCTGCCCAGGCTCAGGGGGTCCCTCTTCCTTGGCCCCTCCCCCCCTTTTTGGCTCTTCCCCCCCAGGTGGCTGGTCCCCCCCCTGAGCCGTGTCCTTCTCTCCCACAGGCAGCTTCCCCGTGTGGCTGCTGCTGCTGCTCTGTGCTGGCCTGGTGGTGGCCACCATCCTGCTGCTGCAGCTGGCCTTCCCCGGCTTCCTGTAGCCGTGAGGAGCCCCGCAGGCGGGGGGCTGGGCTCCGGCCTGGCCCTGGGGACAGCAACAGACTCCCCTGCCTGGGGCACGGCGGGACATCGCCCCAGGGCTGCGGGATCCTCGCCTGCCTGGTCCTGCCCGGCTCCCCCCCAGGACAATGTGAAGCAGCTCGGAGACCTGCAGCCCCTTGGCCCCACGCCGGGTGCTCCTGCTCAGAGCCTGGCCCTGCCCTGCCCACCCCTGCTGGAGCCAGGGGGCACAGGCCACTGGTGAGCTGCCCGTGGCGGGACGTGTGCTCCCGGCATCTCCCTGGGCTGAGCTCTCGGTGACGGTGAGATGTTCTGGCTGGGCCCGGCTGGCTCAGCTGTGGCACGGGGCTGAGAGCTGGCTCTGGGGGGGTGGGCAGAGCCCAGCTTGTGCCAGTCGGCCCCATGACGCCCATCCAGCTGTGTGCCAGCAGGGCCAACCTGCGCTCCTGCAGCTTGCTGGCTGCCATTAAAACTGGAGTCTGACCTGTCGCTCCCCTGCCTGTCTGTGCCGGAGGTGGGGGGGCTGTGGAGCCCATGGAGGAATTGCAGGGGTGCGATGGGCCAGTCACTGCGGGGGGGCCCCTGGCACTGGCCCAACCCCCCAGGCAGTTGGCTCCATTGGCCCCGGGCAGGGCGTCTCCTACAGGCTTGGCCTGCTACAAGCTCTGAGCCAGAGCCTCGCTGTGGGGAGCCCTCCCCGCTTCAGCTGCCCCCTGGGCTGTATGGCCATTGTCCTGCCCCTCCCACAGGGGACTGACAGGTGGGGGTGTCTCTCTCAGGGGGAGGGATCCCCCCCCAGGCAAGAGCCTGGACAGTGTTAGGCTCTGGAAACTGGTCTCCATAGAGCTCTTCCCCCTCCTCCCCGGCAGGGGCTCCAGCGGGGTATTTCCCCTCTAGGGCCTGGGTCCCAGCCCTGCCCCTCGGTTCCTGGCCCCTGGGTGGAAGCCTGGCACCCCCACGCAGTTGGTGTCACTGCGACAGAGCCCTGGCTGGCCCTGTGGCTTTGGGGGACGTGCAGCTGGCTCCATCCCTCCCTGCAGCTCATGGAGGACATGAGGTATCCAGGCAGGAGGTTTATTGGGGGGCTGCAGCCTGCTCTGGGGCCCGCCTGCGTCAGTGCTGGGGCCTCACGCAGCTGGCCCCGTCCCCTGCCCTCGGGCTGCGGCCCAGCTCCTGGCTGTGCTCGAAGGCGGCCGTGACGAACTGGGCGAAGACGCGGTCCATGTAGCTCCCGTGCCGTGGGAAGAGCCCCTCCAGGAAGCCGATGTGCCCGCCGTGCACCGTCACCAGCACCGCCACCGTGGGGAGGCGCCGCACCACGGCCAGGGGCATGGCTGAAAGAGAGCGGGTCAGGCAGCCGCCAGCCTCCTGCCCTGGGCCCGGAGCCCCCCGGCCGCCCCCTGCACTCACCCTGCAGCGGCGAGAAGGGGTCGTCGGCCGCGTTGAGGCAGAGCACGGGCAGGCGCACGGCATGCACGAAGTGCGAGGGGCTGGCGGCCCGGTAGTACTCGGCACACGTCCCGTAGCCGAACACCACGGCCGTGTAGCGCTCGTCAAACTCCCGGATGCTGCGTGCCTGGGGCAGAGAGCAGGGGTCAGGGCCGGAGCTGCTGTGGGGTATGGCTGGCCGGGGAGGGGCAGGGGGCCCATACCTTCAGTACGTGATCCACATCCACCTTCTCTGCAATCACCTTCCTGTGCCTGCAAAGTGCCCCAGAGTCAGTGGGGGGGGGCTGCCCCCCGACCCCCAGTTATCAGCCCCAGAGTCCCCCTGACCCCCCTAAACCAGCCCCACTGACCCCCATGAACCGACCCCGACCCGTCCATACCTGACCCCCCTGAACCAGCCCCACTGACCCCCACAAACCAACCCTGACCTGCCCATACCTGACCCCCCTGAACCAGCCCCCCCAGCCCCACTGACCCCCATGAACCAACCCCGACCTGCCCATACCTGACCCTGCTGAACCAGCCCCACTGACCCCCACGAACCAACCCTGACCCACCCATACCTGACCCTGCTGAACCAGCCGTGCCCCGCCCATACCTGACCCCCACGAACCAGCCCCGCCCCACCTCCCCAAACCAGCCCCCCAGCCCCGCCCCACCGGCTGACGAGGCGGAGCAGGTTGGCCGTGAGGTGCCGGTTGAACAGCAGGCTGTTGAGCGGCTCCTCCAGCGAGCGGCTGGACTCCACGGTGTCCCAGGGGACGGACAAGGTCAGGGCCGCCACCAGCCCCGTGTCGTGTCCCCGCTGCGCCAGGTACTTCAGCACCAGGATCCTGGAGAGACAGCACCACAGGTGGGCTGGGGCCAGGGATCTGCTCCCCCTGGGGAGTGTCCCCCCAATTAACCCTTCCCCTGCCTGTGCTTTGCCAGCCCCCTCTTCTTGCTGCTCCCCAGCTGCAGGGGGGGCAGCCATTAACCACCCCAGGCCACCCCGTACCTGGGAGATTCACCCCTCACCTCCCTGGGCCAGGTCCCCTGCTCACCCGCCTAGCGAGACACCCACAGCCAGGAGTGGTGCCCGCGGGTGCTGGGCCTTGATGTGGGTGACCACGGTCTGCAGGTCCTCCGTGTTGCTAGCGCAGAAGGCTCTGGGGGTCTAAGAGCAAGAGCAGAGCTGAGGGGGGCAGGGGGGTCTCCGGGGAGGCAGTGCTGGGGCTGGCTGGGTGGGGGGGTGTCCCCGGGGAGGCAGTGCTGGGGCAGGCTGGGGGGGTGTGTGTGTCCCCAGGGGGGCAGTGCTGCGGGAGGGGGGCTGTCCCCACCTGACCGCAGTTAACAGAGGGCCATGGAGTGGATCGGGATGTTCCTGCTGGATCCCCCATGCTTGCACGCAAGGGAGGGGGGTCCTGGCCCCCCAGGGGGCACGGGGAGGGTTCAGCCCTGAGAGCCACTGGCAGGATGGGGTGGAGCAAACTGCAGCCAGGGATGGGCCAACGCCTCCTGCCCCGGGGAGCAGCTCATAACAGCCAGACTGGGCCAGCTAGCCCAGGACCCCAGATCTGGGAGCAGCTAGTGCCAGGTGCCCCAGAGGGAATGAAGAGACCAGGGAATCACCCAGTGATCCAGCCGCTGTCGCCCATTCTCAGCTCCTGGCAAACAGCAGCATCAGCCCTGCCCAGCCTGGCTAATAGCCACTGATGGACCTGTCCTCCATGAACATATCTAGCTGTTTTTGAACCCTGTTCTAGTCTTGGACTTCACAACATCCCCTGGCAAGGAGTTCCACAGGTTGACTGTGCGTTGTGTGAAGAAATACTTCCTTCTGTTTGTTTTAAACCTGCTGCCTAGTAATGTCATTGGGTGACCGCTAGTTCTGGTGTTATGAGCAAGAGTAAATAACACTTCCTGGTTCACTCTCTCCACAGCCGTCGTGATTTTATAGACCTCTATCCTATCCCCCCTTAGTCACCTCTTTTTCCAAGCTGAGAATCCCAGTTCTATTAATCTCTCCTGATACAGAAGCAGTTCTATTCCCTAATCCTTTGCTGCACCTTTTCCAACTGTAAAGGATCTTTTCTGAGCTGGGGCGACCAGAGCTGCATCCAGCGTTCCGGGCTGGGCGTCCCGGGGATTTCTACAGAGGCAATGTGATAGTTTCTGCTCTTATCCATCCCTCTCCTGCTGGCTCCCCGCGCTCTGGTAGCTGGTCCGGCTGCTGCTGCCCGTTGAGCGGCTGTTCTCAGAGAACCACCCCAGGGAGGCCAAGATCTATCTTGAGGGCTCACAGCTAGTTTGGACCCATTGTTTTGCCTGTATAGATGGGACAGCAGCTCCGACCTACTGGGACCCAGGAGCCTGGGACCCAGGGGCCTGGGCCTAGCCCTGCCCTCCCCTCCCGGGCCCACGGAGTGTGCGGCCCCCCACTCCCAGGGCCTCCAGTGCCCTGGGCCAGGATCTCTGTGGTGGAGCTGGGACCCAAGGCCCCCCCGGGGGACAGAGCTCACTCACC
This sequence comes from Lepidochelys olivacea, assembly GCF_965140295.1. Lineage (NCBI taxonomy): Eukaryota > Metazoa > Chordata > Testudines > Cheloniidae > Lepidochelys > Lepidochelys olivacea. Next base: position 1,290,513 of record NC_140413.1, read on the forward strand.
AGCAGATCCTCCCCCTTGCACCCTCTGTTATTGAACACGACAGTCCTGGGGGGAGAGGAGAGGAGACAGGTGAAGCTCCCTGCCCGCTTCCCCCACGACCCGTCCATCCCCACTCCCCCAGCCCCCCTTCCCCCACGACCCCCCCATCTCCCCCCACAACCCCCTTCCCCCACGACCCCATCTCTCCCCACCAATCCCCCTCCGGCTGGCACTGCCCCAGATGCCCATCACTACCTGACCCTCCGGGGGTGACCATGAGGCTGGGTCCCTGCAGCCCCCCCCAGTCACCAGGGGCCCAGCTCCCCCGCAGCGTGTCTCACCTGTACCCCGCGTGGGAGGCCTGCTGCACCAGGTGCAGGATGTAGGTGGCCTGGCTGTTGCTGGTGAGGCCTGGCAGCAGCAGGATGGTGGGGCATGTGCCAGGCTCCGGGTACCGCTGGCTCTCTGCATTGTCCGCCCAGTCCAGCAGCAGCTGCCCTCCATCCGCTGTGTGGAGCAACTCACTGGGCAGGGAGCACAGGGTGGAGTGAGCCCCGAGCAGCAGGGGCCTGGGCAGCACCCCAGGGCACAGCCTGGGAGTCACTGAGCAGCGTCCCCAGCGCTCGCCCAGCCCAGCCCGAGAGCCCAGCACGCACCTGCGGTAAGAGACCAGGGGCCGGGACTGGAGGAAGAAGCGGAGCAGAGTCTGGAGCCGGCCCTCGTAGCACCAGGGCGTGGGGTAGAAGGGCTCGCTGACAATGGGGCAGTGTGTCTCCAGGAAGGCACGGAACGGCAGCCCGCCCACCAGCAGGGGCCTCTGGGAAGAGATTCGGGGAGAGCTGGGGCCAGCCCAAGCCAAAAGACGGGCCCTGGCTCCCAGGCCCCACCTCCCCACCAGCTGCAGCGTGCCTGGGCTTGTCAGAGCCTGTCACGCTCACAGGCCCTGGCACAAGCCACGGACACGGGCCCTGAGATCCCACGACATGGGGCTGAGCCCTCAGGGACAGAGCCCCGCCCCAACAGCGCAGACTCCTCCCCCAGCACACGTGCCTGGAGCCCCTGCTTGCCCATCCAGGCCCCAGGTGCAGGAGTCAGGCAGCGGCCAGAGATGGGGGGTGGGAGGGTGTAACACCATCATCCCTGAGCAACCTGAGTCCAGGCCATGGCCCTGTCCCACTGCCAGCTGAGGCGGGACGGGCGGCGCCGTTCTAGGCCAGAGGTGAGATGGGGCCACGTGAGGCGGGCGGAGAGGAATCAGGAACAGAGAGATGCACTGAGTAGGGCCTGGAAGGGGGAGGGAGCAGCTGTCCCCTTGGGCGCCACCCCAAAGTCAGAGGCACCCCCCGATATCAGGGGTGATGCTCTTTGCTCACCCATTGCAACTGCTCTTTAACCAACCGAACTCTCATTACCAAAATTCAAATTTGGATAGTGTGGGGTTCTGACCCAAAGCTTAATTGACCTGGTTCTGTGGGTCCTGCCGACTACGCCACTGTGACGGGGCTGCCCGTGGGAGCCAGCTGAGGTCACTCCATCAGGGTGAACTGCAAACAGAACAGGGCGGACAACCCCAAACGCTGGTGGATATTCCACTCCTTAGATTAACCCAGCCAGCACAAACCAGCTTCTCCAGCACCTCCCTGGGTACTCAGACGTCCAAACAACGCAGTGCCCTTAAAGTGCCCAGCCTCCGGCCTCCATCCAGACACACACGTCAAACATAGGATGCTAAATTCTGAAAGTCTTACTTCATCATAGAAAAGAAAAGATTCTCCTGACCCCAAAGGACCAACCAAGCGCCAGACCCAAGTCAAATGATAACTCAGATCTTACCCCAAATACACGCTTACAGTCAATCCTTAGTAACTGAACTAAAATGTATAAAAAAAGAAGAGAGCGTGCGTGCTGGTTAAAAGATCGATATACAGACAGACTTGAGTTCAGTTCTTGAGGTTCAGATGCAGAGCAGAGCTGAGCTTACAGAGGCCAAAAGTCCTTTTAGAAATAGTCCAGAGGTTTTACAGATCTTCCTAACCAGTCTCTAAAGTTCATTAACTCTTTCTGGCCCTGTGTCACCTTTCAATGAGATATTATATTACACTCCTAACCTCACATGAGATGTAAACAATCAGAGCTGTGAAACGCAGCCGGCATTGTGAGAGAGAGAAGGGGAGCTGTGTGCTCAGGTCTTGTGATGTCAGCAAACAAGTCTTGTCTATGGCTCTGGCTTTGATTCAAAGATCAAAAGGGGAATATTAACATTTAGGAAGACACTGGAGTGACATAGTATTATTGTCTATATGGCTCTTTGAAGGTTGTGGTAACCGGTATCTGAACTGTTAATGGATAAATGACCCTGGGCTAATTGCCAGGATGTTTGGGAGAAGGAAAGAGAAGCCGATTGTTTTCTCAGGCCAAAAGGCTGCTGGAAATGTATAAATACCCTGGGACACGATCCTTCTTCATCTCCGATCTGCTCTGGGTTTCAAGAAGGGGAAACCCTGAGCCGTAAGGATTGAGATCCCCAGTCACTGACGGGAGTCACCCTGAACATGGACATTGGACTGTAACCCGTGGACTATTTCTAAAAGGATTTTTGGCAAGGAGTGGAATATCCACCAGTGGTTGGGGTTTGTCCGCCCCGTTCTGTTTGCAGTTCACCCTGACTGAGTGACCTTAGCTGGCTCCACGGGCAGGGCAGCCCGTTACACTGTTCTGAGCCGAGGTGAGATGGGGCCACGTGAGGAGGGTGGAGAGGAACCAGGAACAGAGAGATGCACCGAGTGGGGCCTGGGAGCGGGAGGGAGTAGCTGTCCCCAAGGGCACACACCCCAAAGGCAGAGGCACCCCCCAGTATGTGGGGTGATGACACAGCCAGACAGGAGCCTTGCTGGGCCAATGCCCAGAGCAGAGGGATGGGGTGGGGGTCGACCAGAGGGTCGTTCTCATCACAGCTTGGCCAGCTGGCATTCAGCAGCCGAAAACACCAAGACAGACACCAGCGCGGCCCGGAGCTGCGGCGCTCGGCTCAGCTGTGACCTCGCAGCGTGGAGGGGGCCTCCCCGACTTCAGCCCGTGCCCCCCAGCCACTGCGGCTCCCCCCGGGGGAAGTGAGTCACTGCCCAGCTGTGCTGTGGGGCAGGGACACTTCATTCCACGCCCGGCCTCTCCGAGGAAGAGCGAGGTCAGCGCAGCCATGCCCAGGGGCACGCGGCCGGGTACCTGGTGAGGTGTCTGGGTGGGGACGGGCACTGCCCGGGACAGGCTGCACCCAGCACCACTCCACAAATCGCTCCAGCCCCCTGCCTGAGGGGCCCTCCACTGGGGAACTCAGGGCCAAGACAGCGCGAAGAAGGGGGGCTGCTCAGAGCTGCCCCGCCACTGGGCACGGCCACGGTGCCACCTGGACAGCTGATAATGGAAATAACGGCTGGCAAAGTCTGCCCGGGGGGGCTCCCAGGGAGGGAGGAGTTATTTGGGCTGAGAGCTGGGGGGGGGGAACCGTGAGGGGGGTGTCACAGCAAGGGGGGCTCCTCGGGCCCGACCCCCCCCCAGCGCTGACCCGACGGACCGACCCCCCGCAGCACTGACCGGACGGACCGACCCCCCGCAGCGCTGACCGGACGGACGGACGGACCGACCCCCACCACTGACCGGACGGACTGACGGACCGACCCCCCGCAGCACTGACCGGACGGACGGACGGACCGACCCCCACCACTGACCGGACGGACTGACGGACCGACCCCCCGCAGCGCTGCCGGACGGACGGACCGACCCCCCGCAGCGCTGCCGGACGGACGGACCGACCCCCCGCAGCGCTGCCGGACGGACGGACCGACCCCCCGCAGCGCTGCCGGACGGACGGACCGACCCCCCGCAGCGCTGCCGGACGGACGGACCGACCCCCCGCAGCACTGACCGGACGGACGGACCGACCGACCCCCCGCAGGACTGACCGGACGGACAGACGGACCGACCCCCACCACTGCTGACCGGACGGACGGACGGACCAACCCCCCGCAGCGCTGACCGGACGGACGGATGGACCGACCCCCACCACTGACCGGACGGACGGACGGACCCCCCGCAGCGCTGACCGGACGAACGGACGGACCCCCCGCAGCGCTGACCGGACGGACGGACGGACCGACCCCCGCAGCGCTGACCGGACGGACGGACGGACCGACCCCCCGCAGCGCTGACCGGACGGACGGACGGACCGACCCCCACCACTGACCGGACGGACGGACGGACCGACCCCCCGCAGCACTGACCGGACGGACGGACCCCCCGCAGCGCTGACCGGACGGACGGACGGACGGACCGACCCCCACCACTGACCGGACGGACGGACCGACCCCCCGCAGCACTGACCGGACGGACGGACCGACCCCCACCACTGACCGGACGGACGGACGGACGGAGCGACCCCCACCATTGACCGGACGGACGGACGGACCGACCCCCCGCAGCACTGACCGGACGGACGGACCGACCCCCCGCAGGACTGACCGGACGGACGGACCGACCCCCCGCAGCGCTGACCGGACGGACGGACCGACCCCCACCACTGACCGGACGGACGGACGGACCCCCCGCAGCGCTGACCGGACGGACGGACCGACCCCCACCACTGACCGGACGGACGGACGGACCGACCCCCCGCAGCGCTGACCAGACGGACTGACGGACCGACCCCCCGCAGGACTGACCGGACGGACGGACCGACCCCCACCACTGACCGGACGGACTGACGGACCGACCCCCCGCAGCACTGACCGGACGGACGGACGGACCCCCCGCAGCACTGACCGGACGGACGGACCGACCCCCCGCAGCGCTGACCGGACGGACTGACGGACCGACCCCCCGCAGCGCTGACCGGACGGACGGACCGACCCCCCGCAGCGCTGACCGGACGGACGGACCTGCGGGACGCGCACCCAGTAGTAGCAGAGGAAGGCGGCGCTGGCCGCCAGCAGCACCCGCAGCGGCTCCCCCCAGCCCCGGAGCAGCAGGTCGGGCAGGGACCCCAGCGCCCCACACATCCTGCGGCCGCCGGAATCTGGCTCCTCCCGGCTCCCGGCCGCCCTGCGCTGGCCCCGCCCCGCCCGGCAGCCATGTTTGTGAGGGGCAGGGGCAGCCAGGCCGGCAGCCATGTTTGTGAGGGGCAGGCGAGGCGAGGTCAGGCCGGCAGCCATGTTTGTGAGGGGCAGGCCCCGCCCCGGCCGGCAGCCATGTTTGTGAGGGGCAGGCGAGGCGAGGCCAAGCCGGCAGCCATGTTTGTGAGGGGCAGGCGAGGCGAGGCGAGGCCAGGCCGGCCGTGGTTAACCCCGTAGGGGCCGGGCGGCCGCGGAGCGAGGGTAGCTCTGCGCTGGAGGGGAGGGTCGCGCGGGACCCAGGAGTCCTGGGCGCAGCCCCTCCCCCAGGCACCCCCCGCGCCCAGGGCCCAGGCAGCGCCGAGCCGCGGGCAGAGGGGTCTTGGGGGGGCGGGAGCGAGTGGGGGTCGCTGCCCCACGGCCCGGCAGCGCCAGCTCCGGGCGCCCTGGACGGCGTGTTCCCCGCGCCGTGCTCACCGCCGGGGCCGTGTCGCGCCGGGGGCAGCGCGGGCCCGGGGCCGGGAGAGTCGCTCGGCGCGGGAGCACCCCGGGGCCGGCACGTTGTTCCGGGGACAGTGCGCGGCCCTGCCAGGCTGGGGCCAGGCCAGCCCGGCACTCCCCCGGGCGCCGAGCAGCCCACCCAGGGCCCGGGCCGCACGGGGCTGGGCCCCGGAGGAGGAGCGGCCAGGCTAGCTCAGCCCGGGGACCCAGCGCTCCCGTCCTGGGCTGCGCCCCCCAGGAGATGGCACAAGAACCCCCCGTCCCCGGCTCAGCAGGGGACGCGGCCCCCTCAGCCGGCCAGCTCCTGGCTGGCGCGTGCCCCGGCTCTGCTCGTACAGCGCCGGACGCTCTCACGGGCCGTGTGAAGGGCTCACCCTTTCCGAGTCCCCCTGGCCTCGTCGCCGTCTCGTGGCCATGCGTTCCGCAGCCGGATGGTCAGTTTGGTAAGAAAATATTCCCTCGGGCTGCTTGTAGATGGATCACATCCATTCCCATCACTTGCCCCTGAGGCAGAAAGCGATTAGGATTTGGAGCGCCCCGTTCCCCTCCCCATGCCAACCCCCGCCCCACCCCTGCACAGCCTGAGAGCCCACTGCTCCTGTGGGTGCCCTCTCCTCCAGGGAAAGCACCCCACTCTCCCACTCCTTCCCTGAGCATCTCCCAGGTGCTCCGGGTGCAGGCAGGACCTGGGCAGAGCATCGGTGGCAGGCAGCCAGGCGGGTGGCGCAGGGTGGGGAGATGGGCCAGGGAGGTTGCAGGGTCTGGCAGGAGGCACGGGGTGGGCAGATGGGTCTGGTGGGTGGCACCAGGTAGGGGGATGAGCCAGGCGGGTGGCCCAGGGGGTTCTGGATGGCATGGGATGGGGGATGGGTCTGGTGGGTGGCACAGGGGGTGGCATGGGGGATGGGTCTGGTGGGTGGCATGGGGGATGGGTCTGGTGGGTGGCACGGGACAGGGGGAACTGGGTGGTGGGTGACACGGGACAGGTGCCACGGGGTGGGGAGATGGATCTGGTAGGTGGCACAGGGGTGGCACAGGATGGGGGTGGCATGGACGGGGGAATGGGCGAGGTGGGTGGCACAGGATGGGTCCGGCAGGTGGCATGGGGGTGGCATGGGACCGAGGGATGGGCCGGGCGGGGGGAGCTGGGTGGCACAAAGGATGGGCCAGAGCGGTGGCACGGGATGGGAAAATGGGTCTGGCAGGTGGCATTGGGTGTGGGGGTCGCACGTGACTGGGAGATGGGCCAGGCGGGTAGCACGGGGGGCGGGGGTGGCACGGGGGGGTGGGCCAGGTGAGTTGCACGGGATGGGGGGATGGGGCAGGTGGGTGCCACAGGGAGGGGGGTGGCATGGGGGATGGGCCTGGCGGGTGGCATGGGGGATCGGCCAGGTAGGTGGTGCAGGGGGCGGCATGGGGGGATGGTTCTGGCGGGGGGCACTTGGGGCGGGGAGTGGCATGGGATGGGGGGATGGGCCAGACGGGTGGCAGAGGGGGCGGGGGGTGGCATGGGGGGGATGGGCCAGGCCGGGGTCGCGGGGGCGGCGGGTGGCGCGGGCAGGGGTGGGCCTTACGCGGGGCGGGGGTGGCACGGGGGGGATGGGTCAGACGGGTGGCAGAGGGGGCGGGGGGTGTCACGGGGGGGGATGGGCCAGGCGCGGGGCAGGGGGGCGACACGGGGAGGGGTGGGTCTGCCGGGGGCCGTTGGGGGTGGGGGTGGCGGGTGGCATGGGGGGGATGGGCCAGGCGCGGGGCAGGGGGGCGGGGGGCGGCACGGGGAGAGGTGGGTCTGGCGCGGGGAGGGGGTGGCACGGGGGGGATGGGTCAGACGGGTGGCAGGGGAGGCGGGGGGTGTCACGGGTGGGGATGGGCCAGACGGGGGGCGGCACGGGGAGGGGTGGGTCTGCCGGGGGCCGCGGGGGGTGGCGGGTGGCATGGGGGGGATGGGCCAGGCGCGGGGTAGGGGGGCGGGGGGCGGCACGGGGAGGGGTGGGTCTGCCGGGGGCCGCGGGGCGGGCGGGTCCCGGGGGAGCGGGGACGTGTCCCGGCCACGTGGCCTCGCCTCGTAGGGGCGGAGCCGAGCGGGGGCGGGGCGGGACCGCTGCTGAACCGCCGGGACCGGGAGCGGCTGCGGAGCCAGCGGGATGCGGGTGCGTGTGTCGGGGCGCGGGGTGCAGTGAGCGCAGCGCGGGGTGCGGGCTCCGGGGCAGTGGGCAGAGATGCAGCGGATGTGAATGCAGTGAGTGCCCTGGGTGCAGCAGACACAGCGGGTGCCGTGGGTGCTCTGCGTGCAGTGGATGCGGGTGCAGTGGAGGCGGGTGCCGTGGGTGCTCTGGGTGCCGTGGGTGCTCTGCGTGCAGTGGAGGCGGGTGCAGTGGAGGCGGGTGCCGTGGGTGCTCTGCGTGCCGTGGGTGCTCTGCGTGCCGTGGGTGCTCTGGGTGCCGTGGGTGCTCTGCGTGCAGTGGAGGCGGGTGCCGTGGGTGCTCTGCGTGCCGTGGGTGCTCTGGGTGCCGTGGGTGCTCTGCGTGCAGTGGAGGCGGGTGCCGTGGGTGCTCTGCGTGCCGTGGGTGCGGGTGCCGTGGATGCGGGTGCCGTGGGTGCTCTGCGTGCAGTGGAGGCGGGTGCCGTGGGTGCGGGTGCCGTGGGTGCTCTGCGTGCAGTGGATGCGGGTGCCGTGGGTGCGGGTGCCGTGGGTGCTCTGCGTGCAGTGGAGGCGGGTGCCGTGGGTGCTCTGCGTGCAGTGGATGCGGGTGCCGTGGGTGCGGGTGCCGTGGGTGCTCTGCGTGCAGTGGAGGCGGGTGCCGTGGGTGCTCTGCGTGCAGTGGATGCGGGTGCCGTGGGTGCGGGTGCCGTGGGTGCTCTGCGTGCAGTGGAGGCGGGTGCCGTGGGTGCTCTGCGTGCAGTGGAGGCGGGTGCCGTGGGTGCTCTGCGTGCAGTGGAGGTGGGTGCCGTGGGTGCTCTGCGTGCAGTGGAGGCGGGTGCCGTGGGTGCTCTGCGTACAGTGGAGGCGGGTGCCGTGGAGGCGGGTGCCATGGGTGCTCTGCGTGCAGTGGCTGCCCGGGCTGCACTATGGCAGTGTGTGTTTCTGGCACAGCCGCACGCTGGCGCTCCCCGGGCTGGCTGTGGGGGGCCGTGTGGCTCTGGGTGCTCCGTGCTGGGTCTGGGTGGTGGCGTGAGACTCCGTGTGCACAGTGTGTGCGGCGTGTCCCTGCCTTGGCCAGGGGGGTACCAGGGAGCTGCTGGACAGGTGTGGGGGTGGGGGGCTTTGCCGGCGCGTGGCCCTGCGTGTGGCTGGGGCCGTGGGGTGTCGTGTGGGGCAGGCTGTGGGAGGCTGTTGTGTGTGGGAGGGTCCCTGTGTCTGGGTTGCTGTGCCCGGCGGGTGATGTCTGGCTGTGCCCGGTGTCCAGGGCCTGGCGCTGGCTGCTCTGTGTGTGTGGGGAGAAGCTTGGGGCCCGGCTCTAGTCTAGGGGATGTTTTGCCTACAGGGGGAGAGGGGGGCCCCGCCGCAGGCTCTGGTCACCCTTGCAAAGGGCTCTGGGGCCACCCTGGGGGCCGGTGGGGGACGCGCCCTGCCCTGCGCCCTGGCCGGGTCTGTGTGTATGATGGGCAAGTGGTGGCATTGCCTAGTCATGTTACATGGGTGCTCCGTCCTGCCCACTGGGCCTGGCCCAGCCCAGCTCGGGGTGTCTTTGTCTAATGCAAGTCCTGTGGGCATCTCTGCCCCAGTGCATGCTGGGTACACTCTGTGTGCCAGGGCTGGGGGGCATTCAAACAGACGAGGCACCTCAGAGCAGGGTGGATGCACAGGGTCAGGCCACGCCAGCGGGTGCCAGGGAGGAGGGACAAAACGGGGCAGGAGCGGGGCAGGTGGAGAGCAAAGGGACTTGCACGGCCCATAATGCACCTCTCCAGAGGGCCCCCACCACGGAGATGCTGTGCCCCGGGCTGGGGCCTTGTTCTCCCCCAGACCCATCTCCTGTTGACGCCTGCCCTGGGAAAGTGGCACCTGCCACGGCACCAGGTCAGTGGAGACAGGGTGGCATGGGGTGAGGTCAGTCCCACGCTGCCACCTGGGCTCCTGGCTGCGGGTGCAGAACGGTCACGGTGCCAGAGCAGGGCACGGGGAGCCTGGATCCCCCAGAGCAGCCTCCCCACTGGCTCAGCCTCCCACAGCCGTGGCCAGCCGGCCCTGGGGCTGTGACTTACCCCACTGGGCGCATGCCCAGGGAACCCCGCACATACGGCTGCTTCCCACACGGTGCCTCGCTGGGCTCCAGGCACTCCACGCAGCAGGGCACTGCACCAAAGGGCCAGGCCCCGGCGGAGTTGGACGCCACCGGAGGGAGACTCAGCCCGTGAGTTACAGGGACCCTCACGCTGGGCTCCGGCAGGGGGTGACGTGGCTGCTTGTCCCCCCCAGGCCGTCCCCCACTCTGGTCTCAGGATGAGGAGCTTGTTGCTGGCATCTCTGCTGCTGGCCGTGACTCCTGGCTGGGCCGCGCCCAAGGACAGCGTCAACAGGTATGAGAAAGCAGGACTGCCACGGCCCTGCCAGGGGGGAGCCTGGGTGGGGAGCGGGGCAGGAGCATGGGGGGGGAGAGCTCCCAGCAGGGGGTGCTGTGGGAGCAGGGCCATAGCACTGGCTGGGGGGGCATTGTGGGGAGAGAGGCCGGAGCCCTGTCTGTAGGGGGTGTGCTGTGGGGGGGTGGGGCCGGACCCCTGGCTGCAGGAGGGATGTTGGTGGGGTGGGGCGGGGCGGGGCCGGACCCCTGGCTGCAGGGGGGATGTTGGTGGGGTGGGGCGGGGCCGGACCCCTGCCTGCAGGGGGGTGCTGTGGGGAGCCCTGGTGTCTGTACTGCCCCACTGGCTGCTGTAGGCACTGGAGTCCCTGGGCTGCACTGTGGGGCTGGATCCCACCCCTGTGAGCCCTGTTTCCCCATTTGTTGCTCCCAGGTCTGAGCACCCTGCTGCGGAGCCTGTTCCCAACCTTCTGCACCCCGAGCCAGAGGAGCTGCGGTGAGTCCAACTCCCCCAGGGAGGGACCCCGGGCCTGGGGCTGAGCAGCTGGCAGGGAGCCTTGCCTGTGGTGGGACGGGTCTGTGGGGCCGACTGATGCACTGGGGGTTTCCCTGGGGCCCCACTCCCTGGATGTGTCGATGGGGGCAGGGCAGGGGCACTGACTGGGGTGGGATCTGTCTGTCTTTTTAGGGCGCAGCATTTGCGGGATGCTTTGCTGCAGTGATGCGCCTGGCTGGGGCCTGGGCAGAGCAGCAGGGGGAGTCACAGGCTGGGACAGGGAGTTGGCAGGACAGAGTCCCATGAAGGGCCGTGCGGTTTGGGGGGTGTCAGTGGGCTTGGGAGGGTTGAGGATGGGAATCAGAGAAAGCATCAGCAGAACCAATGGTCCAGCTGGCTCAGGAGCCTGTCTGCTGGTGCCAGGCACTTCACCGGGAGTGACCAGAACAGGACAGCTGTTGAGTGACGTAGCCTGTCATCCAGTCCAGCTTCTGGTCTAGGGATGCCCAGAGCAGGCTAATAGCTGTTGTTGGACCCATCCTCCAGGAACTTAGCTAGTTTCTTTTTTGAACCTGTTATGGTCTTGGCCTTCACAACATCCTCTGGCAAGGAGTTCCACAGGTTGACTGTGCGTTGTGTGAAGAAATACGGCCTTTTGTTTGTTTTAAACCTGCTGCCTAGTAATTCATAGGGTGACTCTGGTTCTTGTGTTATGAGAAGGAGTAAATTACACTTCCTGATTCACTTTCTCCATACCAGTCATGCTTTTAGAGACGACAATCATATGCCTCCTTAGTCGTCTCTTTTCCAAGCTGAAAAGTCTCAGTCTTATTAATCTCTCCTCATACGGAAGCCGTTCCAGACCCCTAATCATTTTTGTTGCCCTTTTCTGAACCTTTTCCAATTCCAGTATCTCTTTTTTGAGATGGGGCGACCACATCCGCACACAGTATTCAAGCTGTGGACGTACCATGGATTTATATAGAGGCAACATGATATTTTCTGTCTTCCTATCTATCCCTTTCCTAATGGTTCCCAGCATCCTGTTTGCTTTTTTGGCTGCTGCTGCGCATTGAGTGGATGTTTTCAGAGAACTATCCACAGTGACTTCAAGATCTTTCTTTTTTGTCCATATAGCTGGGATTGTGTTTCCCAATGTGCGTTACTTTACATTTACCAACACCAAATTTCCTCTGCCATCTTGTTGCCCAGTCACCCAGTTTTGTGAGATCCCTTTGTAGCTCTTCACAGTCTGCCTGGGATGTAACTATCTTGAGTAGGTTTGTATCATCTGCAAATTTTGCCACCTCACTGTTTACCCCTTTTTCCAGATCATTTATGAAAATGTTGAATAGGACTGGGCCCAGCACAGACCCCTGGGGACCCCACTAATTACCTCTCTCCATTCTGAGAACTGACCATTTATTCCTCCCCTTTGTTTCCTTTTAACCAGTTACTGATCCAGAGCTGGGCTGGGTCAGGTCCCGCTGGGTCCCAGGGGTGAGTGCAGCAGGGATGGGGCAGGGCCCATGGGAGCAGTTGACGGGCAGAAGGGACCCATGGGGGATTGTTGGCTCACCACACGTGCCCTGCTGGCTCCAGGCCTGGTGCACTGCAGACCATGGGGTCTGACCCCCAGCCTAGCACCAGCCCAAGGCCTGCCCCAGAGCAGAGCTGGCAGAGGACTAGCCAGCCTTGGCAAACTGTCCCTGGGGTTAATTACTTGAGTCTGCTTTGTCCAGCCTCCCCCTCCTTGGCTCGCCTTGGCCCTTTCTCTGCTCTCCCCTGCCCCTGCTGTTCCGTACCCCCCTGGCACCCCCACAGCCCCCAGCCCGGCCTCACTCTGCTCCCTGTTCCAGGCTGCTGCAGAGCTACCTGCAAAGCGTCCGGCAGATGGCCCAGGACCCCGCTCACATGACGAGAGAGCAGGGTAAGGGGCATGTCCCGCCAGCGCCAAGGGAGGGGGGCTGGAGCATGAGGGGGTGGCTGTGTTCATGTGGGGTTGGGGTGGTGAGAGGGCCCCCCACAGGTGCCCAGTGGCTCTCACGCTGCCCTGGCAGCTGACATGTTCCGGCCCCATTCCTGGGCAGGGGGTGCCCAGGCTCCATGCAGACACCCCGGCCCTCCTGCCTGCCACAACTGCTGATGCCCCCCGACTCCCCCTCTCTCGCAGTGCTGCTCTACCTCTTCGCGCTACACGACTACGACAGGACTGGGCAGCTGGACGGGCTGGAGTTCATGCAGCTGCTGCTGGACGTGATAGCCCAGCACGCCCAGGGGCAGCCCTCTCCTGACGCGGTAGGTGCCGCTCAGAACTCCCTCCACCCCCAGGTGCTGCGGGACTCTGGGCCAGCGGGAGTCCATGCCATGGCCGGGGCCAGCAGGCATGGGGGTGGGCGCATCTCCCCTGGGCTGAGATCTGGGCCTGGCTGGTGACTGGCAGCCTCCCTCTCCGCTCAGAGCACGGGCAGCACCAAGGAGAACATCTTGGGGGACCCCCTGTAGGGGGGACAGCTCAGGCACCCCACAACACAAAGGCTGACTCCCAAGAGCCAGCCAGTCCCCACCCTGGGCCAGCTGGGAGCCAGCGCCCCCTAGAGGGGACAGGCCCCATGCCCCCTTCCCCACCCCTGAGCCAGACAGTCCCTGCCCTGGTGCCGGCGCCCCCTAGAGGGGACAGGCTCCGTGCCCCATTCCCCGCCCCACAGTCTGCTCCCCGCAGCGCTGTGCAAACGTCCCATCTCTGCTCTCCTACCCCTGCAGGTGATCGTGGTGGTAGACGGGATCCTGGAGACTCAGGACCTGAACAGGGACGGGTTACTGAACCCCTTGGAGCTCCTGCTGCCCCCAGCCCAGAGCCAGCCTCCCCTGCCAGCCCAGACTGAGGCCCCCGATGGAGAAGGGGTTGTGCAGTGGGCAGGTGAGGAGCCAGAGCAACCTGCCACGGCCCTGGCGCTCGCAGGCGCCCAGGGGGCAGCAGACCCCAGTGTGGAGCTCCCAGAGGCAGCAGGGCCCTTAGCCGAGGAGCCGGAGGCTAGGGGTCTCTTGCTGAGCCAGACGGGGACAGAGGTGGCTCAGCCCGAAGAGGAGGCTGCCAAGGAGTCTCCAGGGGCCCCGGCCGGGGCCCCCAATGCAGAGATCTAGGCCCCCAGCCTAGATCCACGGCAAGCTCAGGGCACTGCCGGGGCAGATCAGAGCTGGCACGGGGAATGCAGGTGCGGGGGCTGCTGTGCACAGAGAAACTGAGGTGGTGGAGGGGAAACATCTGCCAGGGACCCCCCCACACACCCTGGATCTGGCTGTGAGTGGTGCCAGGGGGGGTGGGGTGGCGAGGGGCTGCCTCCCTCCCCACCCCTGGGGAAAGTAGCTGCGCTCAGCCCTGTCTAGCCTGCCTGGGCCCCAGGGGGGCAATTCCTGTGGGGAGTGTGTGAGGCAACCCCTCAGGACAAGGGGCCGTAGGTACCTGACCCCTAATTGGGCTGGGGGACCCAGGAGCCACCCCGGGAGCTGCAGGCAAAGCATCAAAGCAGGGTTACCCTCGCCAGCTCTGAACTGTCCCCCCACTTGGCCCCCAAGAGCGGCAGAAGCTGGCTGCCTGGATAGAGGGGCCGGCGGGGGAGGGGGGGCACTGGGACATGTGCAATCGATCATGTAACTTACACTTTGAAGAGAGAAAAATATACATTGAGCCCCAGGGCTCCTGGCCCCCCTCCCTGGATGCGCTGCGCCATGCCCCCAGGAGCTGTGGGGGTAGGACACGTACTGGTGGGGGGAAGCGGAGAGAGGGAAAGGAGTTTGCCCAGCCAGCAGGGCTCGCCCAGCTGAGGGTGCCTCCTGCCCATCCCCACAGGGGGCTGAGGCCATCGGGAAATCTCCCCCCTGTCCCGCCCTGAGCAGGCTGCAGCTGTGTGGGCTGACCAGTGACCCTGCTCTGGGTACTGGCTGCCAGGGCACAGATAACAAGGTCAGCTCCCAGACTGCTGCGCTGGGCATCACAACATGGGGAAGAGATGGCCAGCCCTCTGTGGAGAAAGAGGTGGTTAGGGACTATTTAGAAAAGCTGGACGAGCACAAGTCCATGGGGCCGGACGAGTTGCATCCGAGAGTGCTAAAGGAGTTGGCGGCTGTGATTGCAGAGCCATTGGCCATTATCTTTGAAAACTCATGGCGAACGGGGGAAGTCCCGGATGACTGGAAAAAGGCTAATGTAGTGCCCTTCTTTAAAAAAGGGAATAAAGAGGATCCTGGGAACTACAGGCCAGTCAGCCTCAGCTCAGTCCCCGGAAAAATCATGGAGCAGGTCCTCAAAGAATCAATCCTGAAGCACTTACATGAGAGGAAAGTGATCAGGAACAGTCAGCATGGATTCACCAAGGGAAGGTCATGCCTGACTAATCTAATCGCCTTCTATGATGAGATTACTGGTTCTGTGGATGAAGGGAAAGCGGTTCTTTCTTGACTTTAGCAAAGCTTTTGACACGGTCTCCCACAGTATTCTTGTCAGCAAGTTAAAGAAGTATGGGCTGGATGAATGCACTATAAGGTGGGTAGAAAGTTGGCTAGATTGTCGGGCTCAACGGGTAGTGATCAATGGCTCCATATCTAGTTGGCAGCCGGTATCAGGTGGAGTGCCCCAGGGGTCGGTCCTGGGGTCGGTTTTGTTCAATATCTTCATAAATGATCTGGAGGATGGTGTGGATTGCACCCTCAGCAAATTTGCGGATGATACTAAACTAGGAGGAGTGGTAGATACGCTGGAGGGCAGGGATAGGATACAGAGGGACCTAGACAAATTGGAGGATTGGGCCAAAAGAAATCTGATGAGGTTCAATAAGGATAAGTGCAGGGTCCTGCACTTAGGACGGAAGAACCCAATGCACAGCTACAGACTAGGGACCGAATGGCTAGGCAGCAGTTCTGCGGAAAAGGACCTAGGGGTGACAGTGGACGAGAAGCTGGATATGAGTCAGCAGTGTGCCCTTGTTGCCAAGAAGGCCAATGGCATTTTGGGATGTATACGTAGGAGCATAGCGAGCAGATTGAGGGAAGTGATCGTCCCCCTCTATTCGACATTGGTGAGGCCTCATCTGGAGTACTGTGTCCAGTTTTGGGTCCCACACTACAAGAAGGATGTGGATAAATTGGAGAGAGTCCAGCGAAGGGCAACAAAAATGATTAGGGGACTGGAACACATGACTTATGAGGAGAGGCTGAGGGAGCTGGGATTGTTTAGTCTGCGGAAGAGAAGAATGAGGGGGGATTTGATAGCTGCTTTCAACTACCTGAGAGGTGGTTCCAGAGAGGATGGTTCTAGACTATTCTCAGTGGTGGAAGAGGACAGGACAAGGAGTAATGGTCTCAAGTTGCAGTGCGGGAAGTTTAGGTTGGATATTAGGAAAAACTTTTTCACCAAGAGGGTGGTGAAACACTGGAATGTGTTACCTAGGGAGGTGGTAGAATCTCCTTCCTTAGAAGTTTTTAAGGTGACGCTTGACAAAGCCCTGGCTGGGATGATTTAACTGGGGATTGGTCCTGCTTCGAGCAGGGGGTTGGACTAGATGACCTTCAGGGGTCCCTTCCAACCCTGATATTCTATGATTCTATAACTAGCCCATCCCTCTGGAAGCAGGGCCTGGCACAAGCCTTCTGCCTCCTTTGCAGGGCCCCACAGGCCCCGAGCCAGAGGGTGGGAGAAAGTGGGGGTGCTTCCATCAGCTATACCGGGGGCCATTCCCTTTGGGGAGAGCCAGGGGTTTAACCCCTGCCTCCTTCAGTGACTGGCGCAGGAGCTTTGCCCTGCCCCTGAGACGGGCACCACAGCCCCAGTGGCCAGCCCGAAGGGGAGCAGTGTACCCCCCAGCCAGGGTCTAGCTGCCCCCACTAACGACTGCTGCCATGAGGCGGGCAGGAGGCCAGGTCCACCCAGCCAGCTCTGAGACTGCCCCACCCCATGAGAGCCCAGCCAAACAGCCAGGGGGCCTTCCAGGGCCCTCCTCGCCCCTTGGCCCCAGGCCAGTCCCTCCACTCAGCCCATGGCCACCGTTCCTGGGCACCTCCCGCTCCCCTGAGGCCAGACTTAGCCCTGCCTGCTCCGGGCGCTGGGGTGGGCAGGCACCATGCTGAGGAGAGCTCCCTGGGAGCCAGGCCCTGGAGCACTTCGACCGACAGCTGGACACCCCCAATCACAGTCAGAATGGAGGCTGGGGCCTGGGAGCCCAGAGGGCAGAGCGGGGGCAGCCCCTCCTTCAGATGGCCCCACCTACCCCCAACCCCTCACCCATCTTGCCAGGGGCTCGAGCTGGTATCAGGGGGAAGCGGCCTGGGCAGGAAGCCTGGCAGCCCCTGGCATGAGGAGCCTGTTCTGCAGAGAGGCAGCTCCCCCCGCTGCGCTTCCTCTAAGGCGGGGAGCAGCGGGGAGCCCCCTCCTGGGGGTCCAGGAGCCAGTGCCAACCCCAGGCAGGAGGGTCTGCTAGCCACAGGAACAGCTGCACCACGGCTCCGACTGCCCACCCCAGGCTGGGGAGGGGGCTCCTGGGCGGGCACAGCTCACATGCCGACGTCCGTCTGGCCAGCTCAGCAGCACCCTGGGAACTCGCCCGCCGGGCCCTGGCGGCCGGACTGCGGCTGCAGTGAGAAGAGTGGGCGCAGCAGCTGTTCCCAAGTGTTTATTGGCTCCACTGGACAGGGAGGGGACCCACAGGGCTTGGTACAGTGCCAGGGCAGCGTGGCACCCGGCGGGCAGCTCAGCCCTCCCGCCCTAGGAAATCCCAGCTCGGCAGCCCCAGCCGCAGCCTCCTCCAGCTCACACGATGCTGTCGTACCCGTGGACCCCGCACTTCCTGCCGGCCACCTGGCAGCCGAAGGTCAGCGCCTCCTGCAGCCTCTGCCCTGTCACGGGAGAAGAAGCCGCCCGTCAGCCGGTGGCGGAGCTGGCAGGGAGAGGCCCCCGACAGCAGCGCAGACCCACCTCTCGACAGGGCCAAGATGACGGCGGCGTTGAAGGTGTCTCCAGCGCCCAGCGTGTCCAGGATGGTCTCTGGGGGGAAGGTGTCCGAGTGGACGAGCTCCCCGTCCGGCCCCAGCGCGTCAGCCCCTGCCTCGGCCCAGGCGCAGATGACAGTGGCCCTGGGGGCACAGCAGTGCAGCGTGACCGTGACCCCACAGCCCGCCCCGCCCCCGCTCGGCCAGCTGCCCCCAGCCCAGGCAGGGCCCCGCGGGAACCGCTCTGAACCCACCGGCCCATTCACCGCAGCCAGCCGCGCCCGGTACCCTCCAGAGCCAGCTCTGGGCCCTGCCCCCTCCTCTGGGGTGAGCAGAGGGGTCCTGCTCCCCCCATGCCTCAGGCAGCGTGGGCTGAGGAGGGCCTGGAGGCCGCCCACGGCTGCGTCGCTCTGCCCAGGGCAGGGCAGTGAGTCCCTGGCCCCCCCATGCCAGGTTCAGCCTCCCAGTTTGGGCCCACGTGGCCCAGGCCTACCCTGGTCTCACGCGGGTGTGAAGCCCCCTCACGGCCTCCGCAGCCGACTGGAAACCAAAGTCCTTCGCCACGTCCTTGCTGACAAATACCTGCCAGGAAAGAAGGGGAGTGAGGGGGCGGGGGCAGGTAGCCAGAGCCAATGAACAATACCAGTGCCCCCCAGCCAGTGCCCCATAGCCAGCACCAAGCCCCTGCCCCCCAGCCAGTGCCCCCGATGCCCCAGAGCTAGTGCCCAGCCCCTGCCCCCCAGCCAGTGCCCCTGATGCCCCAGAGCCAGTGCCCAGCCTCTGCCCCAGCCAGTGACCCCAATGCCCCAGAGCCAGCACCAAGCCCCTGCCCCCCAGCCAGTGCCCCCGATGCCCCAGAGCTAGTGCCCAGCCCCTGCCCCCCAGCCAGTGCCCCTGATGCCCCAGAGCCAGCACCAAGCCCCTGCCCCCCAGCCAGTGCCCCCGATGCCCCAGAGCCAGCACCAAGCCCCTGCCCCCCAGCCAGTGCCCCTGATGCCCCAGAGCCAGCACCAAGCCCCTGCCCCCCAGCCAGTGCCCCTGATGCCCCAGAGCCAGTGCCCAGCCCCTGCCCCCCAGCCAGTGCCCCTGATGCCCCAGAGCCAGTGCCCAGCCTCTGCCCCAGCCAGTGACCCCAATGCCCCAGAGCCAGCACCAAGCCCCTGCCCCCCAGCCAGTGCCCCCGATGCCCCAGAGCTAGTGCCCAGCCCCTGCCCCCCAGCCAGTGCCCCTGATGCCCCAGAGCCAGTGCCCAGCCTCTGCCCCAGCCAGTGACCCCAATGCCCCAGAGCCAGCACCAAGCCCCTGCCCCCCAGCCAGTGCCCCCGATGCCCCAGAGCCAGTGCCCAGCCCCTGCCCCCCAGCCAGTGCCCCCGATGCCCCAGAGCCAGTGCCCAGCCCCTGCCCCAGCCAGTGACCCCAATGCCCCAGAGCCAGCACCAAGCCCCTGCCCCCCAGCCAGTGCCCCCGATGCCCCAGTGCCCAGCCCCCGCCCCAACACCCCCCCGCGAGCTCAGCAGGAGCCACAAGCCCCAGCCCCCTGAGCCATGCAGGAGCTGGCATCTGATTGGCTAGTGAGACTGCTCAGCTGGCCAATCAGCTCCCCTCCTCGCTGGCACCCCAGACACCTGTCCTGTCTCCCACAGGCAGGTGCCCACCTGGACAGCCCCTCCCAGAGCAGTGAGCTGGCACCAGCTGCCCAGAGCACCCCCCCCGGGCATGGGCCACAGACCCCCCCCAAGGCATGGGCCACGGAGAACGAGCCAGCTGCCCAGAGTGCCCCCCCCGGGCACGGGCCACGGACCCCCCCAGGGCATGGGCCTCAGAGAACGAGCCAGCTGCCCAGAGCGCGCGCCCCCCCACCCCAGGGCACAGGCCACGGAGAACGATCCAGCTGCCCCATGCGTCCCCCCCCAGGGCATGGGCCACGGAGAACGAGCCAGCTGCCCAGAGCTCCCCCTCCCGGGCACAGGCCACGGACCCCCCCAGGGCACGGGCCACAGAGAATGAGCCAGCTGCCCAGAGCACCCCCGAACCCCGGGCACGGGCCACGGAGAACGATCCAGCTGCCCCGTGCGCCCCCCCCAGGGCATGGGCCACGGAGAACGAGCCAGCTGCCCAGAGCTCCCCCCCCGGGCACAGGCCACGGACCCCCCCAGGGCACGGGCCACAGAGAATGAGCCAGCTGCCCAGAGCGCCCCCCAACCCCGGGCACGGGCCACAGAGAACGAGCCATTCCCAGAACCCACGTCCCCCCCAGGGCATGGGCCACAGAGAACAAGCTAGCTGCCCAGAGCGCCCCCTCCCCCCCGGGCACAGGCCATGGAGAACGAGCCAGCTGCCCAGAGTGCGCCCTCCTGCCCCAGGGCATGGGCCACGGAGAATGAGCCAGCTGCCCAGAGCGCCCCCCCCGGGCACGGGCCACGGAGAATGAGCCAGCTGCCCAGAGCGCCCCCCAACCCTGGGCACGGGCCACAGAGAATGAGCCAGCTGCCCAGAAGCCACGTCCCCCCCAGGGCATGGGCCACAGAGAACAAGCTAGCTGCCCAGAGCGCCCCCTCCCTCCCGGGCACAGGCCATGGAGAACGAGCCAGCTGCCCAGAGTGCGCCCCCCTGCCCCAGGGCACGGGCCACGGAGAATGAGCCAGCTGCCCAGAGCGCCCCCCCCGGGCACGGGCCACGGAGAATGAGCCAGCTGCCCACAGCGTAGGCCCCCCACCCCAGGGCACGGGCCACGGAGAACGAGCCAGCTGCCCAGAGCGCCCCCCCCGGGCACGGCCCCCCGCAGGGCACGAGCCACGGAGAACGAGCCAGCTGCCCAGAGCACCCCCCCCCCGGGCACAGGCCATGGAGAACGAGCCAACTGTCCAGAGCGCGTGCCCGCCCACCCCAGGGCACGGGCCATGGAGAATGAGCCAGCTGCCCAGAGCGCCCCCCTACCCCAGGCACAGGCCACGGAGTACAAGCCAGCTGCCCAGAGCGCCCCCCTACCCCAGGCACAGGCCACGGAGTACAAGCCAGCTGCCCAGAGCGCCCCCCCAGGGCACGGAGAATGAGTCAGCTGCCCAGAATGCCCCCTCCAGGCACGGGCCACGGAGAACGAGCCAGCTGCCCAGAGCTCGCCCCCCCTCCCCCGGCACGGGCCATGGAGAACAAGCCAGCTGCCCAGAGCACCCCCCCAGGGCACGGAGAATGAGCCAGCTGCTCAGAGCGCCCCCCCCAGGGCACGGAGAACGAGCCAGCTGCCCAGAGCACCCCGCAAAGGAAACACTCTGTCACCCGGGTGTGGGTGGGGCCTGGCCCCCTGCAGCACCCCCATGGGGCAGGCCTCAGTTGTGCTACTCTCTAGCTTCCCCCACGCAGGGGCCTCGCTCTGGGCCGTGACACCTCCCGCTATAGGCGCCCCCTCCAGGCAGTGGAGCCCCCCAGCAAGACAGGCTGGGAGAGCCAAGCTCTCTGCCCCCCACAGCCTTGACCCCTCTGATCCCAGCCGCCCCCAGGAGCAGGGGATGCTCGTGCCGCAGCCAGATATCCTGAGAGATGGGGCTTCAGAGAGGATCCCTCACCCCATTAATGCAGCTGAGGTCAATGCTGCCCCGCCCAGCCAAGGCATAACACCCCCCCCCAAAACAATCCAGCCCACCCTAGTGTGATCTAGCGTTTTGGGTGCAGCGAAGGGTGCAGCGAAGGGTGCGGGGTGAGGCAGCTGCTCAGGCTGGAGGTTGCAGGTTCATGTCCTCTGCAGGGGTCACACAGGGCAGTGCTATGTTGCCTGTGTGACTGTTCTTAATGTTTCCTCTGAATTGTGTGGGGGTGCCTCAGTTTCCCCTATGCAGTGGGATAAGGGTGTATGATCCTTGCAGAGCCCTAGAGGGCAGGTGTGTGCAGGGGTCTGGACACAGAGAATGGCCGACACCCTGTTTCCTGGCCACTGATGGCCTGGGCCCTTCCCCCCTGCAAGATGAGAGCTAAAGGGTTGGAGAACAAAGGAATCAGGTGACCACCTGGCCCGGGAAAGGGGAAAGCAAAGCCCAGAGGAGGAGGGGCTGGAGGGGGAGGCAGTTTGAGGCTGGCTGCGGACATGGAGTGAAGGGCAGACGTGGTTGTCTGGCTCGCTGCCCCCCAAAATGGACCCAGCTGAGGGGTCCGGTTCTCTGCACTTACAAGCTCTCGTTTAGACCATGTTCCTGTCATCTAATAAACCTTCTGTTTTACTGGCTGGCTGAGAGTCCCGTCTGCCTGCGGAGTTGGGGGGCAGGACCCTCGGGCTTCCCCAGGACCCCGCCTGAGCGGACTCGCTGTGGGAAGCGCAGGGAGGGGCAGAGGAGGCTGAATGCTCCGAGGTCAGACCCAGGAAGGTGGAAGCCGGGTGAGCTGTGTGTCCTGCAGACAGGCTGCTCACAGGAAGGCGACTGCCCCAGAGTCCTGACGGCTTTGTAGGGAGCAGTTCCAGAGCATCGCCTGGGGACTCCGTGACAGCCTGTTATGCAGATACCGCTTTGGGCTATTTGTGTAATTGAGGTAATGCATATTCATATATGCAATTTAGAGCACTGGCTCATTTTCATACAACCTCCAGATTCCTGGCCCCTAGCAGGTTCCCAGCCCTCCTGCCCACCTGCCCTCCGACAGTGCCCCCTGTCCTCTCTGTGTCATTCCTCAGCCCCATCAGAGAACCCTGGATGTGACCTGCTGGGCCTGCCAGGGCAGGATAGTCCCTCCGGCCCATTCTCTAGGGCTCTGTCCTGCCTAGTGTGAAATACCCTAGCCAGACCCACCTCCCTGGCAGACAGGAAGGCTTCCCCAACAGCCAGTGGGAGGTCTCTTCTGGCTCAGCTTTCCCCACCACCCCCAGATAGCCCCTGCAGTGTCCGGCCCATGCCAGGACACAGGAACAGGGGTCGATGGCAGGGACACTACACCATTAGTTCCTACCACGTCTCCGTAGCCGAAGAGCTGGTACAGCTCCTCCCGGGACTTCTCCACCTCCACCGACGTAGAGACTCTCTGGTGGGCTGGGCAGGCCCGGTTATGCGCCTCCACGCGCTGGATCATTTTCACCTGCTCCGCAGCGTTCCTGCCCTGGAAGCAGGAAGAGCTCTCAGCAGAGCCAGGGCAGTCTCCCTGATCCCCCTGCGCCCACAGGCCTGGGCACAGCTCGCCAGCCTGGCTTGGGGCTAAGTGCCACAGTGGGGACTGAGGGAAGCAGTGCCTTAGTGCAGACCCCAGCCTAAGCCACCCGGCAGCTTCGTGCTGCATGGGAAGGTGGCCTGGGCCATGTGGCCACAGAACGGGAGTTGGCATGAGCAAAGACCTGTCTACACAGGGCTACCCAGCACCAAGCACTCAGTCCAGATAACAGCATCCACACCCGGAGCCAGTCAGGAGCAAGGTCCCGCACGGAGCAGCCTGCGAAGAGGGAAGCGCAGAGCAGAAAGCAGCGAGCCGGCGTGTCTGCCTCCCACCCCACCTCCAGGCCCCCAGTCCCTAGCCAGAAGCACTGGGGCCAGTCTCTATTCCAGGTCAACCAGGCCCTTCCCTGTCACTAAATCCTACTGGTGCTTCCTCCTTGCGACTTCAAGCCGCCCCTTCCTTTCTGTGCCAAGGAGTGAGCGCCTGGCCACGTCTTCGTCTCCTGCAGGGCTACTGTCACCACCCTCTCTGGCCACCCCGACGCTGACCAGCCCAGCCCCTCCCCATCCCGCTGCCTGGCCCGCCCCTCAGATCTCAGCTCCTGGCACCTCCATGACATGGCCCTGGGCTGGGCACCACGCCCATGTGGCAGCTGGGGACGCAGATGTATGTGCCATCCCACTCCTCTGGCCTGCGTCTGCTTTCGCTTGCCTGGGGTAGGGACTAGCCTCCCTCTGCGCTCGGGCAGCGCCAGGCACTTCTGGGGAGCCACTGAACAGTCAGTGGCACGATGCCACCCCGGCCCTGGGGGCCTCGCCAGTAGGAGAAGGGACTCACCTCCCAATGGATCCACTTGTACTGGGTGAGGTCGACCTGCTCGAAATCCTGGGCTGTCACATCTGGCAGGTTTCTAACCCACAGGGGAGGGGGGAAAACACAGGGAAGTCAGAGGGCAGGTGCACGAGGCCTCTCCCAGCAGAGAGGTTAGGGCTGAGGGGGACGGGGGGGGCCCTACTAGTCTTTAGCTCACGCCCCGCCCCTGCAGTCACTGAGCTGCTGGGGAATCCGGGCTAGTGGCCCCAGCTGGGTGAGGATGTGGAGCTCCCAGGCAGTGGGGCCCAACACACAGCGTGGCTTGTGGGCACTTGCAGTCCTTCCACGCAGCCTCCCTGGCCTGCCCAGCTACACAGGGGGAGCCTGCCCCAGAGGACACCATGGTGCCCGGTACCCTTGGGCACTGCTCCCACTGCACGCTTGGCTGGCGGGGCCCCTGCCCACACAGGGCTCCTGGGGGGTACAAAGACCAAGCAACAGGGCAGGCAGGTGCGACTGTATGGGGCTCTGAGGGGCTGGACTCTGCCCAGCGCTGGGCTGTTAACGAGGCACAGATTCAATGATTAACCACCGAGGGGATGAAGGCAGGAGAGACCCTGGCCTGATCTCAAAGGGCATCAGCCAGACTTTGATCACAGAGATCCCAGGGCCAGGGGGTGCCCGCTGACGCCCTTCAACGAGGGGCCAAGGCACACGAGAGCTGCAGGGAACAGAGCTCAATGGCACTGGGTCCCCGTGAATCACTAACCGCTCCCCCCAGTTCTCTGGCTGCTGGATCCCAGCTCGACCCTCCTGCCAGCAAAGGGTTAACAGGGTCCCAGGGCAAAGTCCCTGCTGCTGGTCCCAGCAGTGCAGGGCCAGAGGTCCAGCTCACTGGGCAGAAGAGACGGCCCCACATGGGAGCTGCGTTAACTGGGGGGGCCGAGGGGATCTCCTTGGGGTGCTGATGCCCTCTCCCATGTATTCTAACTCGCTGGGCCGGGCTGAGGAGCCCCACAAAGATGGGGCTCACCCCCGAGGTAGGCAGCAGGGGGCACCCCAGCTCGCCAGGCCTGTTCCAAGCACAGTGCCAGACCACCCACCAGGAAATGGAGGGGTGGGGCTGGTGCGGCCCGGGCGAGTTCCCAAGGGAACGTCCTGTCCCAGGGCCAGCAAAAGGCCCTGACGCAGCCCTGCAAGCACAGGGAGGTCACCGCTACAGCGGCCAGCCCAAGGTACAGTATGGGGTGGCACAGGGCCCCCCTGTACGCCGAGCACCTGCAAAGGGGGGCAGTCACAGGGCAACCCCCCATAAGCCCGGGGGAGGCAGCGGGTGTCCCACATGCAGATTTCCCCTCCTAAGACAAGTGGCCATCGAGATGTGCCAATTATGGCAGTGAAATTACCGGGTGCTGATTGGTCGGCCAGGATTAGCATTGCTGCAGCTGATTGGGCGTCTGTGTGCAGAATCAGTGGATGAATCAGTCAATCAGCCATGCAGGATGGGTCCCCCGTGACGGGGCAGTGCCGAGGCGAGACCGAGGGCACGGCCCCCGAGCCCCCGTCCGTGACAGGCAGGACCCAAGGGCCCGGCACTGGGGTTCCCCCCACGGGAGCTGCCCGCCGGCTAGGGGCGATTGGCGCGACGGCTCGGCGGATGTGCCTGGCCTTACGTGTCGTAGAGCGTGACCGTCCGCGAGCCGCTGGTGCTGTTCACAAGGCAGCAGGCGCACGGCGTGTCCCCCCGGCTCTGCCACGCCACATGCGTTACATCCACACCCCTGCGCCGGAAGTCCGCCATGACGAAACTTAGCGGGGGAGGGAGAGACCGGGGGGAGGGAGAGAGGGGTTAGATCCTGGCGGGCACAGCGGGCACCGGGCACGGCCCCTACGCACCTGTTTGTGTGCAGGATGGTGCGGGTGCCCCTGCTCACGCTGCTGATGACGATGGAGGTGGGGAAGGAGCTCTCGGGGTGCGAGACCACGTGGGTGAGCTCCACTGCATAGCGCCGCAGATCGGCCAGGACGAAGCTGCCGGGGAGGGGGCGCAGAGAGGGTTAGCGCGGGAGGGGAGAGCCGCTGTCCTGCAGTACCTGGGGGCTGGAGGGGAGGCAGCGGGTCTGGGGGCCCAGTCAGTCCCCAGCAGCGATTGCACCGGCCACCCAACCTGCCCCCTCTGCACCGGGAGCCCCACAGATCATGGGCGGCACCAGGGCTACAACCGGGAGTGGGGGTGAAAGGCTCTCCAGAGACTCCCCAGCAGGGAGATGGGGCCAGCGACAGGGGGAGGGGTTCCCCAGGAAGGGCTGGGGGCTCCGTCACTCCCCAGCAGGGAGATGGGGCCAGTGGGCAGGGGGGTCCCTGCTGGCCCTGTGGCTGTGGATATACCCACTCCCCTGAGTGAGGCTCTGGAGAACAGACTTTGAGGATCTCGCGTCCCTTAGTCCCAGAGGAAAAGGTTGGATGGGACCCAGGGGAACCCTCTCATCTTGTTTCCATGGCAATGTAATTTACAGGGACCACTGTGGGAGCATGGACGCATCAGGTTATGGTGGGTCACACCAAAATGGCAGCTGGTCATACCACTTACCAAGGAGATGTGGATTTTAGAAAAGCACCAACCCATGCTAACCCCCCTGCCAACGCTGCAGAAGATCCCCTGCACCCGATCCCGGTGCCCCTTGCCAGCTGGGAATGCAGACCCCGAGTGAGGGCAGTACAGCCGAGGAGCCGGACAGCCCAGCCACTGGGAAAAGGCCTGACAGGGCCCATCAGGGGGGTGTCAGAGCAGGCCGGGTAGGAAACCAGGCGTCACAAACCTTCAGAGTACACAAAACTCAGGGTAAAGGAAGCCCCCAGTCTGATCTGCCCCCCTTCCCCTAGCACAAGGAGGCAGCCAGAGCACCCATGATCAGCGGAGGTGTCACGTCTCCCCACCCAGGAAAGGGACGGTCCTGCCTGTGGGCTCCCTGCCCCCAACTTGCTGGGCCCCGTCACCTGGAAGGAAGGATTCTCTCTCACTCCACTGTGCTGGGGGCCAGGGCACCTGCCAAGCTGCATAACGGCCCCCTGATCTGTGCCAGTGGGACTGGCACTGGCCATGGCAGGATACCCGAGGCACCGGCTTGGGCACTCAGGCTCCCATCTCACTGTGGGACCCCAGCCCTGCCGACCCCGCCCGCACCAGGTTCATCACTTACTCTGCTGCGTGTCCTGGCGCCAACGAGCCCATGAAGGCGCAGGGCGCCCCCAGCAGGGACAGCACGGTGCAGGAGTTCGAGGCATTGCCACCCCGCTGCCAGCGCTGTGACAGGCACCTAGAAGACAGACAGCCATGGCTGGGCACCAGGCTCCCGGCCCCGCACGGGACCCCAGTCGCCCCTGCTCAGCGGGATCCACACGCAGGAACAGGCCCATTGGCTGGGTGAGGGAGCAGTTAGCACTTACAGAGCCGGCCGGGGGTTCCCTGCTTGCTGACAGGCATGGGGTGGGGCAGAGGAAGCTTGTGCCAGAGCAGCCAGTTTAATGGGAGGCTGCGGCAATGGCGCTACGCAGAGAGCACTTGGGGCTGGGGTCCCAGGGCTGCACGCGGCCAGTGCACGGGGGTGGCACTGCGCAGGGGAGCGGCTTGGAGGAACCCAAGGGCCCGAGGGGGTCTGGGCTGCTCTGCCCGGGAAGTCGGGCTACAGGCAAAGCCATTTCTAGATGGTCGAGAGGGCGCCAGATTCCCACTGGCCAGAGCCCCCTGGCGGGCCTGCTCCTGCCAGCTGGGTATTTGCCAGCCGGGTATTTGCCAGCCGGGTATTTGCCAGCCACCTGAACGCCAGGTGGATTTTCATGGCCCAGAGAGGGCCTGGGGCTAGCGCGTGAGCAAGGGCCTGGAAGCCAGAGCCCGACGTATCCTGGCTCCGACAGGGATGCCCAGCCTGGGGGGGAACAACCCAGCCAGCGTGAGGTGGCGCTTGCTCCCATTCCAGAGGGGCTGATGTGACGGGGCTGCCTGGCCAAGATGCCCGGGAAGTCCCTTCCCTCCAGCCCCACGTCCCTAAGTCCCAGCCCCTTGCGCCTCACCCCTCCCAGCTGGAAAACGGAGATGGGGAGGCTCAGAACCACCCCAGGGGAAGGACCCCGGGAACGTTTTCTGTGAGTGGCAAAGGCAACCCCCCCACCCGCTCGTGGGGCCAGCGCAGGGCTCCCAGAGCCTGCAGCCCAGGGGCTGACCCGGCCAAGCACCCCCAGCCCAGCTCTGGGACTGGGCTCAGCCCCTCCGTGCCCCCAAGCCAGCCTCCCCAGGGGCTGCAGTCCCCAGGGAGCCGAGCCCCCGTACCTGGTGTCCGTGTCCTCGGCCGGGTACACGTCCACCACGCTTATTATGTCCAGGCAAACCAGCCCAACACACAGGATACGCTTTTCCTCCATGGATGGGCTGCCCCTCCGGCACCAGCCCCCCGGGCACCGACCCCCGACCCCCCCTCCGGCACCAGCCCCCTGGGCACTGACCCCCGACCCCCACTCCGGCACCAGCCCCCCGGGCACCGACCCCCGACCCCCGCTCCGGCACCAGCCCCCCGGGCACCGACCCCCGACCCGGCACCAGCCCCCCGGGCACCGACCCCCGACCCCCCCTCCGGCACCAGCCCCCTGGGCACTGACCCCCGACCCCCACTCCGGCACCAGCCCCCCGGGCACCGACCCCCGACCCGGCACCAGCCCCCCGGGCACCGACCCCCGACCCCCCCTCCGGCACCAGCCCCCCGGGCACCGACCCCCGACCCTCCCTCCGGCACCAGCCCCCCGGGCACCGATCCCCGACCCCCGCTCCGGCACCAGCCCCCCGGGCACTGACCCCCGACCCCCGCTCCGGCACCAGCCCCCCGGGCACCGATCCCCGACCCTCCCTCCGGCACCAGCCCCCCGGGCACTGACCCCCGACCCCCGCTCCGGCACCAGCCCCCCGGGCACCGACCCCCGACCCCCGCTCCGGCACCAGCCCCCCGGGCACCGACCCCCGCTCCGGCACCAGCCCCCCGGGCACCGACCCCCGACCCCCCCTCCGGCACCAGCCCCCCGGGCACTGACCCCCGACCCCCGCTCCGGCACCAGCCCCCCGGGCACCGACCCCCGACCCCCGCTCCGGCACCAGCCCCCCGGGCACCGACCCCCGACCCCCGCTCCGGCACCAGCCCCCCGGGCACCGACCCCCGACCCCCGCTCCGACACCAGCCCCCCGGGCACTGACCCCCGACCCCCCCTCCGGCACCAGCCCCCCGGGCACCGATCCCCGACCCCCGCTCCGACACCAGCCCCCCGGGCACTGACCCCCGACCCCCCCTCCGGCACCAGCCCCCCGGGCACCGACCCCCGACCCCCGCTCCGGCACCAGCCCCCCGGGCACCGACCCCCGACCCCCGCTCCGGCACCAGCCCCCCGGGCACCGACCCCCGACCCCCGCTCCGGCACCAGCCCCCCGGGCACCGACCCCCGACCCCCGCTCCGGCACCAGCCCCCCGGGCACCGACCCCCGACCCCCGCTCCGGCACCAGCCCCCCGGGCACCGACCCCCGACCCGGCACCAGCCCCCCGGGCACCGACCCCCGAACCCCCCTCCGGCACCAGCCCCCTGGGCACTGACCCCCGACCCCCGCTCCGGCACCAGCCCCCCGGGCACCGATCCCCGACCCCCGCTCCGGCACCAGCCCCCCGGGCACCGACCCCCGCTCCGGCACCAGCCCCCCGGGCACCGACCCCCGACCCGGCACCAGCCCCCCGGGCACCGACCCCCCCTCCGGCACCAGCCCCCCGGGCACCGACCCCCGCTCCGGCACCAGCCCCCCGGGGAACCTACGGCCCTGCCCCCCGGTACCGCCGCCCGCTGGCTGAGTCAGGACCGGCCTGAGCCCCACAAGCTCCCGCCTGCAGCTACCGAGCCCCGCCCCTGGGCCCGCCCATTCCCTGCCTAGCCCCGCCCCTGGCCCCGCCCATTCCCTGCCTAGCCCCGCCCCCCGCCTCCAATCCCGTCCGCTGCTCAGAGCCCCGCCCCCCGCCGCACCAGCCCGGACTCCCCGCCCCAGCACGTGACAGGAGCGGGCGGGATCACGTGATGGGGGCGGGGCGGATGCTCTAGGCTGGGGGCGGGGCGCGGATGGTGACGGCCCCCCCCTCCCCCGGCCGAGGATAGCGCTGGGGTCACCCCCCCCAGCCTAGGCCCCCCCCGGCCTGGCCCCCCCGAGGACTGCACCCCCCCGGGACTGCCCCGGCCTGTGGCCCCCCGCGGCTGAGGATAGCACTGGGGTCACCCCCCCCAGCCTAGGCCCCCCCTGGCCTGGCCCCCCCGAGGACTGCACCCCCCCGGGACTGCCCCGGCCTGTGGCCCCCCCGCCGAGGATAGCACTGGGGTCACCCCCCCCAGCCTAGGTCCCCCCCGGCCTGGCCCCCCCCAGGACTACCCCGGCCTGTGGCCCCCCGCGGCTGAGGATAGCGCTGGGGTCACCCCCCCCAGCCTAGGCCCCCCCCGGCCTGGCCCCCCCCGGGACTGCCCTGGCCTGTGGCCCCCGCGGCTGAGGATAGCACTGGGGCTGACCCCCCCGCCCTGGCCTTTTGCAGACATAGCCCAGGTGCACCGTGCGTGGGCTCTGGCCGTGGGTTCACGGGGGCCCTGCACCAGGCTCGAGTCTCACACACGCGTGCAACACGAGGTGTGTAAATTCCCCCATTGTTCTTTGTGGCCCCCTCGCAAGGAGCCCAGGAAAGCTCAGGGGCATGTGTGGGGGGAGGTGATGGTGCCCGTGTAACCTTAACTCTGCCCAGCGTGAGCTTACCCAGCACAGCTGTGAGCTGCAGGGTCCCTGGCATTCTCCAGGTCTAGACCATCAACTGACAGCTCTGGTGAGAAAAATCCATCTCCCCTGGTGCAGACAGCACTGTGCCGAGGGGGGCTTCTCCCGCCTCTCGCGGACGGGGGTGGGTGACGCCAGCAGGAGGCGCTCTCCCATCCGTCTCGCAGGAGTGTCTTTGCTGAAGCCTAGCGGCAGAGTTTCAAGTGTCAGCCTGCCCTTATAATCTGCCAGCCTCAGGGAGGTTTCTGGGGCTTTGGTGGGAATGCTGACACAGAGGGAGCCCAGCGCCTGCATCCAGCCCTCAGAACCAAGGCCCTGGAGGGAAAAGGCTCTGGATCCAATTCCCCACCCCCAGGAACCAGCCTTTCTTTAATGTGGATGTCCTGGCCTGCTGCTTGACAGGTGCTTGGCATTCCCATCTGCTGTGTTTGTCCCCTGGCTAGCTGCTGAGAGGAGCTCCCAGCACAGACCCTTGTTGTACGTACGACCCTTGTTGTACGCCAGGCTATTCCTGCGCTGCAGTGCCTGGGTGTGGAAGTACAAGCTCAAATCCTGCTCTGCCCCAGCCCTGCAGAGTGGCTGGGACGGGGCAAAGCTACGAGCTGGCCCTGCCCAGCATGGGGCTGCCTTCTCCTTTGGATCCCTCCTCTGAGAACCAAATATCCTACTTCACCTTCCCTGTGTCACAGGGCAGGCCTGGCAGCCAGGAGGTGGGGCCGTGAAGCTGTCTATGGAGGCACAAAGGTCCTGGCTGATAAGAGACTTGTTTATCTAGGATCTTGTGCCCAGTTTCCAAAAGGAACCTTCTGTGTGAAAGCAAGTCCTCTGCCTTCCAACTCCCTTTGTGAGTCCCAGCCCCGGGCAGGGCATTTCCAAATTCAAACCAATCCCTCTCCCTGCCCTCTGGGCCTCACTTCCCCTCCCCTTTTCTATTTCTAACTCTTCTCCATCACTTCCTGTCTCTACAGTGTTGCTGTCAGCTGCTAGCCAGCTGCTGTGTTCCACCCAGAGGTGGCTGCATTTCTCTGGCGGGTGAGTAATTGTATATATCCTACAGTCTGCAAAGCACTTGGGGATCCCAGGCACTGTATAGCTGGGGGGATTATTATGCCTCCCACAGCCACTGTTTTCTGTTCTCTCAAGCCACCCACCTCGCTGAGGAGTTTGAGAGCTGGCATCGAGGAACTTATTCCTCTGAAGTTAGACTGGAGTCCATGGGTAGGGCCCCTACCAAATTAATGGTCCACTTTGGTCAATTTCAGGGTCATAGGTTTTTAAAAGTTGTAAATTTCATGATTTCAGCTGTTTAAATCTGAAATGTCACAGTGTTGTAACTGTCGGGGTCCTGACCCAGAAAGGAGTTGTGGGAGGGTCGCAAGGTTATTGTAGCGGGGGTTGCGGTTCTGCTACCCTTACTTCTGCCCTGCTGCTGGCGGGGCGCTGCCTTCAGAGCTGGGTGTGTGGCCAACAGCCACCGCTCTCCCGCCGCCCAGCTCTGAAGGCAGTGCAGAAGTAAGGGTGGCAATACCGTGACCACCCTCCTGCAGCCCCCTTTTGGGTCAGGTCCCCCAATTTGAGAAACACTTGTTTTCCCTGTGGCCCCCCCTGTGAAATCTGTACAGTATAGGGTGAAAGCACACAAAAGACCAGATTTCGTGGTCTATGACGTGATTTTCACAGCCGTGAATTTGGTAGGGCCCTGCCCGTGGGCCTGCCCGTTTCCCTGTGTTTGAATTCCCTGCCATTATTCCCATCAGTACCCTGTCCAGTCTGTCTCCTCTTTCTAGAGGGTTGCATCCCACTTGGCCCCATGGGATTACCATCCACACTGAGGGGATCCTAGGCCCAGACTGGGGAGAGGGGGTGGAGCTGCACTTATGTGCAGAGCTATGGGTTAAAGCAATTCATCATGACAGACGGCAAGGCATGGTGGCCTGTAACTGCAGCTGGGGGAGCACTGCAGGTCCCTATCACCCAGCAGGGGTGGACTGAGCCCTCCAGGGCAGCTGCTAATGCGCCTCTGGAGACAGAGCCTGCAGTGACACTGGCTGGAAGGAGAAGTAAAGGGCTCCCCCATGCTCATGCTCCAGGGCAGAGCAGAGCAGCTCTGAGGAAGGCCATTTCTGTCCAGGAGACAGTGTGGCAGTTAGCTTCTTGTGGGGCGGGGGTGGTGCTATCACATAAGAATGGCCATACTGGGTCAGACCAAAGGTCCATCTAGCCCAGTGTCCTGTCTTCCAACAGTGGCCAGTGCCAGGTGCCCCGGAGGGAATGAACAGAACAGGGAATCATCAAATGATCCATCCCCTGTCGCTCGTTCCCAGCTTCTGGCAAACAGAGGCTAGGGACACCATCCCTGCCCATCCTGGCTAATAGCCATTGATGGACCTATCCTCTGTGAACTTATCCAGTTCTTTTTTGAACCCTGTTATAGTCTTGGCCTTCATAACATCCCTGGCAAAGAGTTCCACAGGTTGACAGTGCATTGTGTGAAGTACTTTCCTATGTTTGTTTTAAACCTGCTGCCTGTCAATTTCATTGGGCGACCCCTAGTTTGTGTGTGATGTGAATAGTAAATAACACTTCGCTATTCACCTTCTCCACCCTAGTCATGATTTTATAAACCTCTGTCATATCCCCACTTAGTCGTCTCTTTTCCAAGCTGAACGGCTCTAATGTTTGGAGTCTCTCCTCGTATGGAAGCTGTTTCATACCCTGATCATCTTTGCTGCCCTTCTTTGAACCTTTTCCAGTTCCACTGTATTGTTTTTGAGATGGGGTGATCACGTCTGCGTGCAGTATTCAAGGTGTGGGCATCCCATGGATTTAGATAGCGGCATTAGGATATTGTCTGTCTTCTTAGCTGTCCCTTTCCTAATAGTTTCTAAAGTATTCTTAGCCTTTTTGACCGCTGCTGCGCATTGAGCTGAAATTTTCAGAGAACTATTCACTGTGACCCCCAGATCTCTTTCCTGGGTGTTACCAGCTAATTTCAACCCCGTCACTATGTGTATGGTTGGGATTATGTTTCCAATGTGCATTTCTTTGCCATTTTGTTGCCCGGTCACCCAGGTTTCAGAGTAACAGCCGTGTTAGTCTGTATTCGCAAAAAGAACAGGAGGACTGGTGGCACCTTAGAGACTAACCCATTTATTTGAGCATGAGCTTTCGTGAGCTGCATCTGATGAAGTGAGCTGTAGCTCACGAAAGCTCATGCTCAAATAAATTGGTTAGTCTCTAAGGTGCCACAAGTCCTCCTTTTCTTTTCACCCAGTTTTGTGACTCTAACTCCTTGCACTCAGCTGTGGACTTAACTATCTTAAACAACTTTGTATCGTCTGCAAACTTTGCCACCTCCCTGTTCACCCCCTGTTCCAGCTCATTTATGACTATGTTGAACAGGACTGGTCCTGGTACAGACCCCTGGGACCTGCTATTTACCTCTCTCCAGTTACCGATCCAGGAGAGGACCTTCCCTCTCACCCCATGACTCCTTAGTTACCTTAAGAGCCTTTGGTGCGGGACCTTGTCAAAGGCTTTCTGAAAGTCCAAATAGTTCCTAAAAACATTACAGGAAATTCCTACTTCATCCCCATGCTATTCCCTGAGGCCCCAGTGCCAATCTGCACTATCCCCTGCGGGATCCGTAGCACACCGAGCAGCTGTGATGTGAAGTCAAAACGCCCCTTCGGCTTCTTGAGAAAGAACCGCTGGCCCATGTAGCCAGGAAGAGGCAGTGTGGCTTAGGGGTTGGAGCATGGGGAACTGGGAGTCAGGACCCTAGGATGTTCTTACTGTGTCCCCCCACCCCAAAAAAACCCTTCTCAGCCTCAGTTTCCCCACCTGCTCTGCTCCCCCCCGCGGGCTGTGAGACTTGGCTGGCTGTGTGCTAAGTGCTGGCAGTGCTGGGCTGAGGCAGATGAGCCAGTTATCCTGCCAGCCCCCAGCGAGGAGGATCGCACATGAGTCAGAGCCTGGCTCTTCCCTCTGCCAGCATGTGGGAGGGAGGAGAGGCAGCAGACAGGGCTTGGCTGGGGAGATGCACCTGAGGGAGGGTTTGGCTTGGACCGCCCATGGTTAATGTGTCATCAGGCGGGGCGGGCTGCCTCCAAGGGGCCCTGCGGCTAGGCTGGAGGCCAGGGAGCCCCACCAGAGAGTGAGGAGCGGAGCGTGGCTGGGCACAGGTAGGTCGGCTCTGCGCCAGGGGACAGAGTCAGGGATGTGGGGGGAAGGAGTCTGGCTCTGCATGGCAAGGGGAGCTGGGGGCTCCTGCAGCCAGTGATTCTGGGGGAGGAGAGTGCAGTCATTTCAGTCTGATTGCTGCGAGTGCAGAGGAGCAGCTGCCAGCTTGCGTGTGTGGGGGGGTGGGGGATAGTCCGGACCCTGGCACCAGTGGGTGCTTGTGTGTGGGGGGGGAGGGCGCCTGCATGTAAGATCTAGGGAGCAGTGGGGGGGTCAGTCTAGGGAGATGGGAGGGGCACCTGGGCATGTCTTGGCATGGGTGTAGACACGTGTCATCTGTGTCTCTGGTGCCAGGCTGGTGTCCCTGGCCCCAGCAGGCCCCGCATGGGAGCCCTGCGCAGGGCACTACTTCTGCAGGCGTTTCCTTCCCGCTCACCCTCCCTTGCTGACTTTTGCCTTGGAAGGAGCTGGCCCCTTGCTGGGCTCACCTGGTGGCTCCACAGGCCCCACCCCCAGTAGGACTCGCTGTGCTGTGCTCAGCACCGGCAGGGCTGGGGGTAGAGCCCCAACCGTGCCCTCTCCTCCCTGAGCACCCCCAGGGCAGGGAGGGTGTCTGGGAGCCGGTGTGACGTGGGCAGGACAGTGAGGGCAGCTCTGGCTGTGCAGGAGCCGGCCTGGGCCCAGCCCTCACCCCTGGCTGCCCGGCGGGCCTGGCTGGGAGGAGCAGGAGCCAGGCTGGGAGATGTCTGAGCAGGGACCCCCAGGCCCAGCTGCCCACCCAGTGCAGCTGGGAGCTGTGCACAGCAGACACAGCTCAGGGCCTGGAGGGACGAGCTTTCCAGCTTTGAATGAAACCTCCTGTAAAGCAAGTGCCTCATCCTGGGGGCATCCGGGGTCTCCCGGGACCCGCCAAGCTGCACATGGCCTCTCCGGTCCCCATCAGCCACACACAACCCTGGTCAACCGCCACTCAACCCTGGCCAGGACTGTCTGCTCCAGGGCCAGCAGCAAACCTCCTTTGGTCCCAGCTCCACTGCACCGCAGGCTCCAGTCACTGCTCCCAGTGCCTTGAAATCCAGATCCCCAGGCCAGGTGGGC
Source organism: Lepidochelys olivacea (assembly GCF_965140295.1). Taxonomy (NCBI): domain Eukaryota; kingdom Metazoa; phylum Chordata; order Testudines; family Cheloniidae; genus Lepidochelys; species Lepidochelys olivacea. The sequence goes on from NC_140413.1 coordinate 1,326,151, forward strand.
ACAAGTTGAGCATCGGGTTGGAGCCCTGCCCAGCACCAGCAAGAGACCTGCCCCAGCGCCGTTCCCAGAGCAGCCAGGCTGGGTGGAGGCACTTGACGGGAACCCCCCTGGCCTTGGGTAATTGTTAACCACTGACACCCATTGCCGGCCAGATGTGGTCCAGTGTCAGATGTTAGGGGGCTTATTCCTTCACTCACTTACTTCCCTGGTCCTCGCATGAACAGAGAACAACAATACCCAAAGTCCAAAGGTGCAAACAATTCAATGTTTATTGGGGTGAACTTCCAGCAAGAATGATTCCAGTTTCCTTCCTTAGTGTCCCCCTTCCCAGCTCTGACACCACAGAGCCTTACACCTGTGTCCCTGTTCCCATTCGCCCCTTAGCAAAACATGATTCCAATTTCCCCACCCCCATTCCGTTCCCATTCCCCTACCTCACTTCCTGATTGACTGCAGACTATGTAGTAAAACTTGAGTTCTGCTTAGCTATACCTTAACCAATCATTTTCCTGAAATTACCTAACCAGTCCTAACATATTGTAACATGATTAGCTAACCCATTATATCCCACCACCTTAATTAGTTTACACCCAGCAAAATTAATTATACAGCAGACAGGAACAATCACAGAACCAGACAGAGACCATGCAAATAAACAACAACAAAGTGGAAACTATAATGACAAAACAATACAGAAGTGAGGATTTCACAGCTACATCTATAAAGACATAAGGGTTTCCCAGCTGTGTCTACTGATAACAGAAAACTATCAAACTAAATGGTCCCCCGGCGCTGTGCTGCTCGCTGGCTATGCAGACCTTGTGTGGGGGGCTCTGTGCCCCCCCAGGCCCCTCATCTCCAGACCCTCCAGCACTGGGCCATCCCATGGCAGGTGTGCAGGAGGGGTCCCAAGACAGACATGGGGCAGGCAGTGTGGGGCAGCCGGCATGGGGCAGGGGTCCTGAGGCAGATGTGGGGCAGACATCCCAGAGCAGGTGGGGGGCACCGTGGGGTGGGTGTGGGGCCAGCAGACAGTGCCTGCAGCAGGGGAACAGCTGAGAGAGCTGAGGCTGGAAGGGCCGGGAAGGGCTATTCCTGGCCATGTGGGGAGCCAGGGAGTGAGGCCACTTCAGAGGCAGGGCAGACTCAGACAGGGGGATCAGGACTTGGCCAGGGGGTGTGGAGCTCAGGCTGGGGCTGGGCAATGGGGCTTAAATAGGAGGGATCATGGATCAGGCAGGGGGCTGGGTGGCCTTGGGCAGGGGGCTGGGGGGCAATGGGGCACAGGGCTCGGGGAGGGAGCTGGGGGGGCATGGGGCTCAGGCTGGGGGGGCCATGGGGCACAGAGCTTGGGCAGGAGGCTGGGTGGCCGTGGGGCTCGGGCTGGGGGGGCCATGGAGCACAGGACTTGGGCAGGAGGCTGGGTGGCCATAGGGCTCGGGCTGAGGGGGCCATGGAGCACAGGGCTCGGACAGGGGGCTGGGACACAGAGTCTCTGTCTCTGGCTGCCTCAATCGTTTAAACTCCTCAGTGATCTCGGGCACATGGGTCACGTGCCCTGCAATGCTGTGTCCTCTGCAGCCTCCATCACAACAGCCCCCCATGGACCGCCCCGTCCCTGGTAAAGGAGTGGTACTTACTAGTAGTACTTACTGTCCTTACTAGTGTCAATGCCACCACAGGAACATTTAATATGACCACAGTATAATTAAATTTAACATCCCTGTGGTGGGAAGAACACCTCAACAGCTCAGCACTGTGGCCTTTAATTTCAGAAAGGGGAACTACACAAAAATGAGGGGGTTAGTGAAAGAGAAATTAAAAGGTACAGTGACTAGAGTGAAATCCCTGCAAGCTGCATGGACACTTTTCAAAGACTCAACTTAAATGTACACTCCAAATTAAAAAACATAGTAAAAGAACCAAAAAAGAGCCACCGTGGTTAAATAACGAAGTAAAAGAAGCAGTGAGAGGCAAAAAGGCATTCTTTAAAAAGTGTAAGTTAAATCCTAGTGAGGAAAATAGAAAGGAGCATAAACTCCGGCAAAGGAAGTGTAAAAATATAATTATGAAGGCCAAAAAAGAATTTGAAGAACAGTTAGCCAAAGACTCAAAAACTAACAGCAAAATGTTTTTAAGAACACCAGAAGCAGGAAGCCTGGTAAACAACCAGTGGGCCACTGGACGATGGAGATGCTAAAGGAGTACTCAAAGATGATAAGGCCATTGCAGAGAAGCTAACTGAATTCTTTGCATCTGTCTTCATGGCTGAGGATGTGAGGGAGGTTCCCAAACCTGAGCCATTCTTTTTACATGACAGATCAGAGGAACTGTCGCAGACTGACATGTTGTTAGAGGAGGTTTTGGAACAAATGGATAAACTAAACAGTAATAAGTCACCAGGACCAGGTGGGATTCACCCAAGAGTTCTGAAGGAACTCAAATGTGAAATTGCAGAACTACTAACTGGTTTGTAACCTGTCCTTTAAATCAGCTTCTTTACCACATGACTGGAGGAGAGCTAATGTAATGCCAGTTTTTAAAAAGGGCTCCAGAGGTGATCCCAGCAATTACAGGCCTGCATGCCTCACTTCAGTACCAGGCAAAACTGGTTGAAACTATAGTAGAGAAGAGAACTGTCAGACACAGAGATGAACACCATTTGTTGGGGAAGAGTTAACATGGCCAGGGCCAGATTTCCACTTAGACATAATAGGCACGTGCCTAGGGCCACTGGCGTTCTAGGGTTGCCCCACCTCTGTAAAGTTGTGCAACACCAAGCATAGGTGCCAGCTTTCCCCGACGCCGATGGGTGCTCACCCCCCCACCCCAACTCCAGTCTTTCCCTGCCCTTGCTCTGCCCCCATTCCAACCTCTTCCCCAAAGTCCCTGCCCCAACTCCGCCCCCTCCCTGCCCCGATTGGACTCTTTCCCCAAATCCCTGCCTCAGCCCCGCCTCTTCCCCGAGCGTGCCACGTTCCCTCTCCTCCCCCCTCCCTTCCAGTGCTTGCCGTGCAAAACAGATGTTTCGCGGCGCAAGCGCTGGGAGCTAGGGAGAAAAAGTGGGCACTCGGTGTGCTTGGGGGAGGAGGCAAAGGTGGAGCAGAGGCAGAAGTGAGCTGGGGCGGGGGGAGCTGACGGTGGGTGCAGAGCACCCACCAATTTTTCCCCATGGGTGCTCCAGCCCTGGAGCACCCATGAGTCGGCAGCTATGACACGAAGGTCAGTTGTAGGCAGGGGGAGGGGATGCTACTGAAGATGCTGTACCTAGGGGTGCGTAAGGTGTAAATCTGGCCCTGAACACAGCTTTTATAAAGGGAAATCACGCCTCACCAATCTACTAGAATTCTTTGAGGGGGTCAACAAGCATGTGGACAAGGGGGATCCAGTGGATATAATGTACTTAGGTTTTCAGAAAGCCCTTGACAACGTCCATTACCAAAGGCTCTTAAGCAAAGTAAGCTGTCATGGGATAAGAGGGAAGGTTCTCTCATGGATCAGTAACTGGTTAAAGGACAGGAAACAAAGAGTAGGAATAAATGGTGTTTTCAGAATGGAGAGAGGTAAATAGTGGGGTCCCCCAGTGCTCTGAACTGGGACCTGTGCTGTTCATTGTGATGGGTTCCCCCCAGAATGCCACCTGGAACTGGGGTACCACTGAGCCCTCTGACCCACCAGCCTGGGCTCCCTCTCACACTGTGCTGCTGTGACAAGCTGCAAAGCCTTCCAGCCTGCACTTTCACCAGCATTCACACAGGTAGGGACACACCCAGCTGCAGTTACATGCAGGCTCTCTAACCACCAGCTTTCCAGCTTGGGACCCTGGAGCAGTACCGTCCTGCCCTGGTCCAATCTGGCCAGTATACGGGTTTAATACCAGTCCACCTCTCCCTCAGTGTAAAGAGGACCATGCACACTTGTGGAAACCAAGCTGAGATTTTCCCCAGACACCTTAGTCAAACACACACTGGTTTGGATTAAAACATAAAATAAGTTTATTAACTACAAGAAGATAGATTTTAAGTGATTATAAGTGATAGCAAACAGATCAAAGCAGATTACCTAGTAAATAAACAAAACCACAAACTGAGCTTAAGACACTGGATAGGTAGGAGATGAATTAGCAAATTCTCACCCTGAGTGAAAAGAATCTGCCATCTGTTTAAGGCACAAGCTGCCTTTGCTTTGCAAGCTTGGGTGTCCCAGGTTTTCATACACAGGCTAGAAATACCTTTAGCCTGGGACCATCACTTCCCCCAGTTCAGTCTTTGTTCCTGTGGTATTTCCAGGTGTGGTGTTGTAGGGAGAGTGAGGTACCATCATGATGTCATTGTCCCCCTTTTATATCTTCTTCCCACGCACTGGAAAGCTCTTTTGCTGTGACCCGGGTCAAATAGATCCCATTGTGCAGTGCTGTCTCCGAGAGGTTTCTATTGTACACAGTTCCTGGGGAATCCTTGTGCTTGTGCATTTCCTCCATGAGCCATTCACATTGTTTGGCCTTTTTACTGTTGTACCTGAAAGGCTGCTTGTGGGTGTTTTCAACCTCACAACAGGTTCCAGTAACACCTACAGAGCCCAACTTCATAACGTCACACACGACCGCTAGCACACACAATCCAACGAGATATTACTGTCTAACAGATCAAGACTTTTAGAATGATACCTCACAAGGCACACTGTGTGCAAAACACATCCTAATTATCTGACAGTGGAGAATAAGGGGGTGCCAGGATCTCACAACCATACTCATAAATGGTCTGGAAGAAGGGGTAAACAGTGAGGTGGCAAAATTTGCAAAAGATATGACACTACTCCAGATAGTTAAGCCCAAAGCAGACTGTGAAGAGCTACAAAGGAATCTCACAAAACTGGGTGAGTGGGCAACAAGATAGCGGATGAAATTCAGTGTTTATAAATGCAAAGTAATGCACATTGGAAAACATAATTCCAACTCTACATATAAAATGATGGGGTCTAAATTAGCTGTTACCACTCAAGAAAGAGATCTCGGAGTCACTGTGGATACTTCTCTGAAAATATCCACTCAGTGTACAGTGGCAGTCAAAAAAGCAAACAGGATGCTGGGAACCATTAGGAAAGGGATAGATAATAAGACAGAAAATATCATGTTGCCTCTATATAAATCCATGGTACGCTCACATCTTGAATACTGCATTGCCCCATCTCAAAAAAGAGATATTGGAATTGGAAAAGGTTCAGAAAAGGGCAACAAAAATGATCAGGGGTCTGGAACGGCTTCCGTATGAGGAGAGATTAATAAGACTGGGACTGTTCAGCTTGGAAAAGAGATGACTAAGGGGGGATAGGATAGAGGTCTATAAAATCATGAGTGGTATAGAGAAATTAAATAAGGAAGTGTGATTTACTCCTCCTTAAAACACAAAAACTAGGGGTCACCTAATGAAATTAATAGGCAGCAGGTTTAAAACAAAGGAAGCATTTTTTCACACAATGCACTATCAACCTGTGGAACTCCTTGCCAGAAGATGTTGTGAAGGCCAAGGGCTAGATTAGTGGTCACCAACCCGTCAATCGTGATCGACTGGTCGATCCTGGAGCCTCTGCCAGTCGATCGCGATCTCCAGGGTGCTAAAAGTCCGGCAGCACAGCGGGGCTCAGGCAGGCTACCTCCCTGCCCTGGCCCCACGCTGCTCCTGGAAGCAGCTGGCTGCTGGCATGTTTCTGTGGCCCTGTCAGCAGCCAGCCAGTGCCACACAGTAGGGCTCTCACTCATTTACTTCAGGGTTGCTTAGCTAAGGTGTGGATCCAAGAATTCGTTCCCATGTATGTGTGGTAGGGATGTATCACAATTAGGAGATGGGTAAGAAGTTACGGCACATAAAGCAAAGAGAATGTGGGCAGTTGGTAAGATTTGATGAACCAGCTGTGTGACTCAGTTTCCCCACTCCCCAGGTACTGCTGCCAGCCCCTGGGGGTGAAGCATTAATTCCTGCTCTGGGATAGGAGGTGTGAGCTGCTGGGATCTCTGGGAGATTCTGTTCGGGTTCCTGATCCCCCCTGGCAGTTTCAGCAGGACTTGGGATTCTCTGTCCTATGGGTGGCGTTGCCATGTGGCAGGATCCAGGCAGAGACAGCTGCCATGCCATGCCGAGGTTCCCTGGGTGTATGTGCGGCTGGCCGTGACTAGGCCAGGGAGGGTAGGATTTGCTCCGTCCTGCTAGTGCATGTCCCTGTCTGTCTCCAACAGCCCGAGGACGGCGTGGGACAGCTGCCCAGCCCCTGCCCCAGGCTGGGAGATGGACTACCAGGTGCGAGAGCGGTGGCTGCAGGAGGAGCGGGAGTATCTGCAGAGCATGGCGAAGCAGAGGGGCTCGCAGGAGCAGGGTAAGGGGGATGGGGCGCCCGCCGGGGGGGTGGGCACATGGCTTTCCCTGCACCCTGGGGGGGTGGGCACATGGCTTTCCCTGTACCCCAGGGGGGCAGGCATGTGGCTTTCCCTGCCCCTCAGTGTACCAGATATAGACTGACTACAGGGCTTATCTCTGAGCAATAGGTGCCAACTCCATGGGTGCTCCAGGGCTGGAGGACCCACGGGGAAAAGTTAGTGGGTGCCCTGCACCCACCGGCAGCCAAACTTCCCTTACCCCCACCCCAGCTCACCTCTGCCTCCTCCCAGCCTGCTGCATCCCCGCTCCTCCGCCAAGCACTTCCCACTGCTAAACAGCTGTTTCGTGGCATAACAAGCTGTGGGAGGGAGGGGGAGGAGCGGGAATGCTGCACGCTCAGGGGAGGAGGTGAGGAAGAGGTGGGGCCGGGGCGGGGATTTGGGGAAGGGGTTGGAATGGGTGCGGGACAGGGGGTGGAGTCAGGCGGAGCCGGGGCAGAGGGGGTCGAGCGCCTATGCTCTGAGCAAGGTACCCCCTGGCTGGGTTCATCACTGGGCCCTGCCATGCTTGGCCTGGTCTGGCTGAGGTTCCTTTACTAGGTATTTTGCACATAGCGCTGCCTAATGGCTGAACAGTGAAACACAGTGTGACATTCGATTCCCTCTGAGCCATTGGCAATTGTCTTCCAACAGTCGTGGAAGACGGCAGAGATTCCAGAGGACTGGAGGGGGGCAAATCTAGTTCCCATCTATAAAAAGGGAAATAAGGACAACCCAGGGAATTACAGACCAGTCAGCTTAACTTCTGTACCCGGAAAGATAATGGAGCAAACAATTAAGCCATCAATTTGCAAACATCTAGAAGATAATGAGGTGATAAATAACAGTCCGCATGGATTTGTCAAACCAATCTGAGAGCTTTCTTTGACAGGGTAACAAGCCTTGTGGATGGGGGGAAGTGGTAGACATGGTCTATCTTGACTTTAGTAAAGCTTTTGATACTGTCTCGCATGACCTGCTCATAAACAAACTAGGGAAATACAACCTAGGTGGAGCTACTATAAGGTGGGTGCAAAACTGATTGTAAAACCATTCTCAGAGAGTAGTTATCAGTGGTTCACAGTCATGCTGGAAGGGCATAACGAGTGGGGTCCTGCAGGGATCAGTTCTGGGTCCGGTTCTGTTCAATATCTTCATCAATGATTTAAATAATGGCATAGAGAGTACATGTGTAAAGTTTGCGGACGATACTAAGCTGGGAGGGGTTGCAAGTGCTTTGGAGAATAGGATTAAAATTCAAACTGATCTGGACAACCTGGAGAAATGGTCTGAAGTTAATAGGATGAAATTCAACAAGGACAGATGCAAAGTACTCCACTTAGGAAGAAACAATCAGTTGCACACATACAAAATGGGAAATGACAGTCTAGGAAGGAGTACTGCGGAAAGGGATCTGGGGGTCATAGCGGATCACAAGCTATATATGGGTCAACAGTATAACACTGTTTCAGAAAAAGAAAACATCATTCTGGGATGTATTAGCAGGAGTGTTGTAACCAAGACATGAGAAGTAATTCTTCCGCTCTACTCCACGCTGATTAGGCCTCAACTGTGTCTATTGTGTCCAGTTCTGGGCGCCACATTTCAGGAAGGGTGTGGACAAATTGGAGAAAGTTCAGAGAAGAGCAACAGAAATGATTAAAGGTCTACAAAACATGACATAAGAACGGCCATACTGGGTCAGACCAAGGGCCCATCTATCCCAGTGTCCTGTCTTCCCACAGTGGCCAATGCCAGGTGCCCCAGAGGGAATGAACAGAACAGGGAATCACCAAGTGATCCATCCTCTGTCGCTCATTCCCAGCTTCTGGCAAACGGAGTCTACGGACACCATCCCTGCCCATCCTGGCTAATAGCCATTGTTGGACCTATCCTCCATAAACTTATCTAGTTCTTTTTCGAATGCTGTTATGGTGTTGGGCTTCACAACATCCCCTGGCAAGGAGTTCCACAGGTTGACAGTGCGTTGTGTGAGCTATGAGGGAAGACTGAAAAAATTGGGTTTGTTTAGTCTGGGGAAGAGACTCACTCACTTTCACCAGGCTGGGGCAGGGGGGTTGGGGTACAGGAGGAGGTGCAGGGTGTGGGCTCTGGGAGGGAGTTTGGGTGCAGGAGGCAGTGCGGGCTCTGGGAGGGAGTTTGGGTGCGGGATGGGGTGAGGGGGTGTGGGCTCTGGGCTGGCAGTTTGGGAGGGGGTAAGGGGTGCAGGGTGCTGGGCTGGAGCAGAGAGGTGGGGTGTGGGAGGGAGTGAGGGGGGCACTTACCTTGGGCAGCACTTACCTTGGGCAGCTCCCAAAAGCGACCGGCACATCTCTCTGGCAGCGGCTCCTAGGTGAGGGGCCGGAGGTCTCCATGTGCTGCCCCTGCCCTCCGGCACTGCCCCCGCAGCTCCCATTGGCCGCAGTTCCCACCCAGTGGGAGCTGTGGAGTCAGCACTCAGGCTGGGGGCCACGTGTGGAGACCCCCTGCCCCCTCCCCTGCCCAGGCCGCAGGGATGCGCTGGCCACTTTTGGGAGCGCGGACCCAAGGTCCCCGCTCCTCCCCCTCCCTCCCATCAGCTGTTCCCTGGTGTGAAGGAGGCTCCGGGAGTGAGGGGAGGAGTTGATCAGCTGGGCCTGTGGACTCCCTGCAGACCCCCTGTGGACCCCCTGCAGTACCCCAGCTTGAGAAACACTGGTCTAGATAATACTTGGTCCTGCCATGAGGCAGGGGACCGGAGTAAGAGACCTCTCGAGGTTCCTCCAGTCCTGTGGTTCTGTGACCACCTCCTCTGAGTTCTCCATTTCCCACACCCTCACTGCAACGGACCCTGGGGATCCAAGCCCTGTGTTCAGTACAGCCAGGGGTTCGTCAGAGTGCGAGGGGGATGGGCACAGCGCCTCTGGCCCGGGAGCTGACAGAGTTGACAGGAGCTCTCAGCCCCCCACCGCAGGAGCTGGGCTGGAGGTGGGATCCAGGGACCACGTTTGCTGTAGCCCAAGGTTCGCAATTGCCAGGGTCTCCTGTCGTTCTGCTCGTGCGCTGCCTGGGGAGTTCCATGCTGATCAGTCTGTGAGGAGTCTCCGAATCATGCTGGGTTTCTAAGTGCACGGAGCGATCCCGTAACAACTGGGTCGTCTGGCTGCCCATAGGTTCAACGGCTGGCTGGGGTTGGTCTAAATCCTCGAGTCGTCATGGTGTTCTGCCTCCGCCATCTGTAGGGCTTGCTGGTTACTTGTTCTTTCCGACCCCGACGGCAGGTGCCGATGGTTTCTGTGGCGCCCTCCGGCCGGTCTCGATCCCACAGGCTCTGGGCACCGAGTTCTTTTTATTTTGTGATAGTTGGGGCTCTCCAGCCGTTTCCTTCATCCAGTTTGACATGAACGTGGCCACTAGCTTCTATCCCCGCAGGTCTCTGAGTGACGCCTTAGGCGCTGACTTCCCCTTTCTCCCCGGCCCCACCCCCACTCCACCCCTTCCGTCAGGTCCCTGCCCCGCCTCTTCCCATCCCTGCCCTGTCTCCATTCCAACCCCTCCCCCAAAGTCCCCACCCCAACTGCGCTCCCTCCCTGCCCCATTCCAACTCCTTCCCCAAATCCCTGCCCCGGCCCCGCCTCCTCCCCTGAGCACACCATGTGTCCCCCCCCGTGCCCCCCGGAGCGTGCTAACGCTGCCAGACAGCTGTTTGGCAGTGGCCTGGCAGGAAGCGCTGGGAGGTAGGTGGAGAAGCAGGGATGCAGTCCGCTCAGGGGAGGAGGAGGAGGTGGGGCGGGTGGTGAGGGGAGCTTGGCTGCCAGTGCGTGCAGAGCACCCACTAATTTTTCCCTGTAGGTGCTGCAGCCTCAGAGCACCCACGGAGTCAGCGCCTATGAATGACGCCTGTTGTAAAAGTGTCCACAAGCTCCTGTAGCTGTTTTATCTGATTTGGCTGCTCTCTTTGTGTCTGGGCACTTTGTGGGTAGGAACAGTATTTCCCAGTTGTCTTCCCATCAGGAGTTGTGCTGGACTGTATCCAGTAGCTGCTCTTGGTGTTTATCTGTAGCTCAGAAGAGCAAGGAAGGGATCTTCCTGCTGTGGGTTTTCTTGGCTGTCTGCACAGCTCTCTCAGCCTCTCCATTCGCTTGTGGGTAACGTGGGTTGCTAGTAATATGATCAAAGTCATATTTTGTTCCGAATGACTTAAATTCCACTGCAGTGAGTTGTGGTCCGTTGTCCATCACCAAAGTGAGCAAAAGTGCACTTCACTTTCTCGGTCTCACTGCAAAATGTTACGTCTTTCAAGTACATTATCCCTATGGACCTGGGAAACTAGTCCATGGTGACCCAGTAATGATGTCTTCTGAATCTGCATAAATCTGCAGCTAGTCCCTTCCCAGGTCTGTCTGGCAGAGGTGTTGTCATTAAGGGTTCTTTGTGTTGTGCTGGTCTCATTTCTCAAATGATCACATGCAGATATTTTGTTCTTAACGTCCTTGCTGATGGCCGGCCCCTGCACTGACTGGTTGGCCCTTTCATGGCATTTAGCTAACCCATGATGTCCTTCATGGAGGAGGTTTAGGATTTCCTCTCTCATTTCGTTTGGAGTTACAATGCAACCCCCTTTAATCATGAATCCATCTGACTCACTCAATTGTCCACACACCACAAAGGAGTCTCTTGTCACTTCCTTAGTGTCCTTTAAACACATAAGCTGGTCACTCCACTGTAACTTAGAACTTCCTGAAGTTGCGTGTCTGTCAGGGTTACTTTTTGTCTCTGAAGTCATCACTTTTCTCTCACTGGTCTGTATGGGTCCGCGGCATCCGTGTACCCCTCTAAGTCATCTTCCAGCTCATGGTTATTTGAGTGCGATGCTTGGCTCCAGGACAGAGTGTATGTACTACCAGATTGTTCCCAGGAACATATTGAGCAACTGGATTAAATCACATTAACCTTAGCAAGAGACATTGGCATGTCAGTGGTGCTTGATCTGGGTCTTTTCTGTTGATGAGGGTTACAAGTGTTGACTTGAATTTATGGGCTAGTTTATTACATCTCGCCACTGATCTGACCAGAAAATATTTAGGTTCTCATCCCAACTCAGGCTACAGGGTTAGAAAACACAGAAAGTTCAATGTCGTGAGATCACCCTCGGGTTGTGTGGCAAGGATACATATCCTGAGGACAATACCAAATTGATAAGATCTTTATTAAAATGAATGAAAAAAACAATAAACACTATTAAACACAGAGTCACAAAGAAGTAATGCAATTCTGTGACCCTGATGGTAACATCTCTATTCTAAAAGACTACTTAAACTAGCAAACTTACCACCTTCCCTGAAGTCCTGTAGTGGGAGACAGGACCAGCCTGGTCTCTGGCATGCCTGATGAATTCGATGGTCTGGGGATTAGGTTTGAGTGTTGAGTAGCGAGGCTGTGTTGCAAAGCTGAGCTGATAGCTTGATAGAAGATAGGAAAGAGCACCCTGTCCTGCATGGGTGTTTGCCCTCTTATAGGGTCCTGGTACTGCCTTAATCAAGGCCCAATCTACCATGCCCAAATCTTATTTCCTCACCCAGATCAATCTTTGGGTGCACTTACTCTATAGATTAACATATTATGACATATATTCATACGTGTGAGGATATAGATATTCAGGCCTGTCTGTAAAGGCCTAGACTCTAAGAATTTAGGTGTATTCTTATCACTTGGCTAGTGATAGAGAGGTATAAAAGAAAGAATCAAAATCACTGTCTGCCGGTGTAAGGGCCTTCTCTTACTGTGACAGTCTGAGGCCCTGTGCTTAGGCTCAGGCCTTAGGCTAAGCAGCAGAGGCAGCCATAAGCTGGGAAGCGACCGGTCACATCCTCACATTCCAAACTAGTCACATTGAAATAAGGTGCTATTGGGCTGTTAGGCACTATCAGGACAGGATTGTATTCCTATCACCTCCAGAGAAAGGGAAGTGCCTAGAAAATGTAAAAGGAAACTTAGTTTGATAGCATCCTGTCTGGCAAGAACTCACTTATCAATAGCTGGGATGTGAAATCCTCACTTCTGTATTGTTTTGTCATTATAGTTCCCACTTTGCTGTTGTTTGTCTGTATAATCTCTGTCTGGTTCTGTGATTGTTCCTGTCTGCTGTATAATTAATTTTGCTGGGTGTAAACTAATTGAGGTGGTGGGATATAATTGGTTACATAATCATGTTACAATATGTTAGGATTGGTTAGTTAAATTTCAGGAAAATGATTGGTTAAGGTATAGCTAAGCAGAACTCAAGTTTTACTATATAATCTGTAGTCAATGAGGAAGTGACTGGGTGTGGGTGGGGGTGGACATGGGCATGTGGGTGAGGGAGATGGGAACAGGGAATGGGGGTAAGAAAATTGGAATCATGTTTTGCTAAAGGGGGAAATGGGAACAGGGAATGGGAGTAAGGAAGCTGGAATCATGTTTGGCTAAGGGTAGTAATGGGAACAGGGACACAGGTGTAAGGCTCGGTGGTGTCAGAGCTGGGAAGGAGGATATTAAGGAAGGAAACTGGAATCATGCTTGCTGGAAGTTCACCCCAATAAACATCGAATTGTTTGCACCTTTGGACTTCGGGTATTGTTGCTCTCTGTTCATGCGAGAAGGACCAGGGAAGTAAGTGGGTGAAGGAATAAGCCCCCTAACACGTGTTAATATAAATTATCTCATGCCCAAAACCATTACCCTTGGCCTAACTTACTACTTCCATGTTCTGCTCTGTGCCCTGCAGTTACTGGTCTGTGTCGGTCTGTTCCAGACCTACGATAAACATACTCAGTTCTTTGTTTGGTTCCCCATTCAGTTCCCCAAGGTCAAGAGGAGCAACCGGTCAGCCATTTATCTATGCCAAAGGTTACAAACACTCATTCTGACTTGCTCTAGCTAATCATACGGGCCTGTAGGTTGCTTGCCTTACAGCCGACTATTATGAATAACCATGAATAATTATTACGAATAACATATACTGGAATTTGGCATAAACAAAACCCAAGAAAGTAATATGATCAATCAAACTAGTGAAGAAAACACATTATGCAATATAGCAAGCTAGCAAACTGGCCTTATGGGCTACGCAATCAGCTTATGGTCTGTTATGTGATCGTGATACATCTTGACTTTAGCAAAGCTTTTGATACGGTCTCCCACAGTATTCTTCCAGCAAGTTAAAAAAGTATGGATTGGATGAATGGACTATTAGGTGAATAGAAAGCTGGCTAGATCGTCGGGCTCAACGCGTAGTGATCAATGGCTCAATGTCTAGGGGGCCACTGGTATCAAGCGGAGTGCCCCAAGGGTCGGTCCTGGGGCCAGTTTTGTTCAACATCTTTATTAATGATCTGGATGAAGGGATGGATTGCACCCTCAGCAAGTTCACAGATGACACTAAGCTGTGGGGAGAGGTAGGGATAGGGTCCAGAGGGACCTAGACAAATTGGAGGATTGGGCCAAAAGAAATCTGATGAGGTTCAACAAGGACAAGTGCAGAGTCCTGCACATAGGACGGAAGAATCCCATGTACCACTACAGACTAGGGACCGAATGGCTCGGCAGCAGTTCTGCAGAAAAGGACCTGGGGATTACAGTGGATGAGAAGCTAGATATGAATCAGCAGTGTGCCTTTGTTGCCAATGTCAAAGTTTGACTCAGACTCACAATTTATCAGACCACTCTGTTTTATTAGCAAAGCTGCTCTGCTAATACATTTAGAAGTGAGCCCCCCGAGTGGGGCTTGTGTCTCTTAATTTATACAGTTTTTTGGAGAACAAGTTACAGAGAAGTTACAGACAAAAGAAGAAAAAGATTTTAGTCACCACCCTTCAAGATCCCTGAGACCAGTCACGTATCTTCAATTACCTGCCACCTTTAACAATCTCCTTTAACAGCTTCCAGTTAACCTAACTAATTGCCCTTCACACCTTCCATTTTGATGCCTGCTTCTTAGATGTGCTGGGTCTATCTTAATTGCTTCTCCATTCAAAAGCTAACTGTCCCTATGTGTGCTCCCTCAGATACTTTGTAACATGTTTTGGCCTGCCCTCTCATATACAATGTATCCAGCATGTCCCCTTATACAACGTTATACTTATACAATGTTATACTTCCACAATCCCCCCTTTTGGTCATGGCTACGCCCATGACCAATGACTTACTGGATTCCATACATCAATTGTTCTTTCTCATTACTTTCACTGGTGACATTTAACAACATTAGATTAGCACTCTGGTTAGGGGTAACCTGATGGATGGTGTGTCTTGTGCAGTTTTGGATACAACAAGAAATCAATTGAAAACACACAAAGATTATTTTTCAGAGTAGCAGCCGTGTTAGTCTGTATTCGCAAAAAGAAAAGGAGTACTTGTGGCACCTTAGAGACTAACCAATTTATTTGAGCATGAGCTTTCGTGAGCTACAGCTCACTTCATCAGATGCATATCGTGGAAACTGCAGCAGACTTTAATATACACACAGAGAATATGAAACAATACCTCCTCCCACCCCACTGTCCTGCTGGTAATAGCTTATCTAAAGTGATCATCAGGTGGGCCATTTCCAGCACAAATCCAGGTTTTCTCACCCTCCACCCCCCCACACAAATTCACTCTCCTGCTGGTGATAGCCCATCCAAAGTGACAACTCTTTACACAATGTGCATGACAATCAAGTTGGGCTATTTCCTGCACAAATCCAGGTTTTCTCACATCCCCTCCACCCCCATACACACACAAACTCACTCCAAATAGGATAGTCAGGATTCCTTGAAACAACCAGTTTCCCAGACTAGAGAAATTGAATAAGTTACTTATCCATTTCCACAAGGAACTTGGTTCTTCGTGGGGAAGGTATGCAATTTGCTCCAGATGGCTAGCACGATTTATTACCTCATTAGTATTATCAGGTATGTATACACAGCTTTCTGTTCCAATTAGAGCACAGGTCCCTCCTTTGGCTGCCAGTATTATATCTAATGCCCCACGGTTTTGGAGGGCCACTTGTCGGACCGCTCCCGTTTCTTTGGCTAGAGCTTTTAAGCTCTCTCCTGTTTCATTGGCCATGATCTCAACCACCGCTTGTAACCTTAAAAGCCTTTTTGTATGGGGGATTACCCCCCCCTACTGGGACTAAAGAAATGCCAACAGCTTCTTCCCAAGTTAGGGGGCTTATGTTATCCACATACCATTTAGCATCTGGCAAGTCCCTCCTTTTTCACCTGAAATTACGGAGGCAATTTCGCGAGAGGGATTGAAGCACCCGGAATTGTGGGAAAAGCTGAGCAGGATAACAGATACCTGACCAATTTGCTGGTAACACAGTGTAAGCATTTTCCCCACAAACCCAATGATGTCCCATTAAAGCTGGGAATGGTTGACTGCAACCCTTTGACATGTAAGAATTTACAAAGGAGGAATAGTATAACCCAAAGGGCACAGGATGATTTTCACTGGGAGAAGAGGTAGCATTCACATGACATTTGTAGATGGTGCTGTTTTTTTCAGGGAGGCTGTAGAGGGAGCAAGAGATTGAATCTTTGGTTTGATCCCAGGTTGAGAGGAAGTTTATCTTTCCATACCCGGTTTGCCACTCTCCAACCTTGTTTGAATAGTCCCATACGCCATGGGACACGATGTATTGGAGACAGCTGCTCCTCCCTAGATTCAGCCCTGTCCCATTACGCACCCAGTACCAGTGGCCCTTTCCTTTCACCACACTTATAAGTTTAGGAACATATGTTTTTCCCAGCCCCCAAGTGTCATTTTCCTTCCATGTCCTTTTAAGTGGATAGGGTTCTCCAGCAAGCTCTGAGGAATTCACAGGGATTGCCATGGTGGGGATACTAGCTTGTGAGTGAGCTGGGATGTGGCTGCAGACCCAGCAATTAGAAATATTCAGGATCTGGGCTATCTGCACTGTTGTTGGATGAAAGAATTGTCACTGTCACTCTGGATTCCCCAGACCCTCAGGACACAGGAGCTGAGGATTAAGCTTCTCAAAGGACACATGTTGGAAGCAGGACCCTTTCTGGTTCCGACAACCCCTTTCGAGGGAACCGCAGTCACAGTTTTACGTCCACCCGGCAGCAGGCGCTAGGCTCACTGCTGCTTCTTGTTTGTTGGGTCCTGCTGTCTGCTTACCCTCTGCTTCTGGCAACCCTTACGAGAGCGCAGATTGTAAGGTATTGCAGGCTGTTCCTCTTTGTCTTCTGGGGTTGAAGCTGGTTCGGCGTGGTTTTGCAGAGGTGCTTGGTCCCCGTGAGGTGGCGCTGGCTTACACTGTGAGGCGTGGATCCGTGCAGCGATGCCGGATAATTTCACTGCTGTCTGGGTGGTGAGCAGTACCTGGTACGGACCCTCCCACCGGGGTTCCAAGGCGGGCTTCTGAAGGTGGTGCCGCAGGCAGACCCACTCACCAGGCTCAGGAGTGTGACAGGCAGCAGAGGTGGGTTCCGTCGGCCAAGCTGCTCCCACCTGCCAATGGAAGGAGCTCACCGCTTGCATTAACCCTTTGCAGTACTGGAGGAGCATGCTGTGAGTTAGGTTTAGGTCTGGGGCTGGGGTAATAGTAGCCATTGTTCGCATAGGGCCTCCCATGATGATTTCAAATGGACTCAATTTGTGTCTCTGGGATGGGGATGACCGAATTTCCATAAGGGCCAGTGGTAAAGCAGCTGGCCAGTTTAACCCTGTGGAACTACAGATTTTTGCCAGCTTATTTTTAAGCACACCATTTCGCCTTTCAACTGCCCCTGCACTCTGTGGATGTTAAGGGCAGTGCAACAGGTGGGTGACACGTAATACCTGGTTTAGATGTTGAACAATTTTTCCAGTAAAATGTGTTCCCCGGTCACTAGACAAAGTGGCAGGAATTCCCTTGGTAGGGATAATGTGGTTTAACAGACATTTTGCAACCGACAATGAATCAGCTTTGCGACAGGGAAAGGCTTCAATCCAACCCGAAAACAGACATATTATAACTAAAATGAATTTATATTTCTGACACTTTGGCATTTGTACAAAATCAAGTTGCCAGTGTAGGAAAGGTGCTTGAGGCAAACCCCAGAACCCTTGTGTTACTTTTACAGATTTGCATACATTGTGGCTTTGACAAGTAACACAAGCGGCACAGTGGCGGGTTGCAAAGGAGCTGAAATGGGGAGCCCACCACCCCGCCTTACTCATAGCAGAGACCATCCCCTCCTTGCCGACATGCGAAACACCATGTAGCAGGGCGGCTAGAGACGGGTAGAATGAGGGGGGGCTACAAAGGTACCGGTGGGCGATCGCCAAAGGGAATCAGAATGCAAAGAGCAACCCAAAGCACTCCAGGAGTCTTTCTCTGTTTCTGGGACAGAATCCTGGAGCTGAGCGAGATGAGACAGGGATGGTGGCGTTACAGAGACAGAGAGGGGACCAAGAAACGCTTCTGGTGAAGGTTTTATAGTGGCGGCATGTTTTGCAGCAGCATCAGCAAGTGCATTACCTTTTGACACCTCGGTGTCTGCCGCTGAGTGGCCAGTACACTTAACAATTGCCAAGGCAGACGGTAGTAAAACTGCCTACAGGAGGGTGGCAATGTAGGGGCCATTCTTGATAGGGGTACCAGTAGAGGTAAGAAAACCTCGAGCCTGCCAGAGGGTGCCAAAGTCATGCACAACCCCAAAGGCATACCGAGAATCAGTAAAAATAGTGGCAGAGAGCCCCTTGGCTAGAAAGCAGGCACGGGTTAGAGCAATCAGTTCAGCCACCCGGGCAGAGGTCACAGAGGGTAAGGGCACAGCTTCTATGGTCTCCGAGAGAGAGACCACAGCGTACCCTGCAAGAAGGTGGCCTTGGTCATTTCTATAACAGGACCCATCAGTGAATAATACCAGGTCAGAGTTAGGGAGAGGTACATCTGAAAGGTCGGGGCGCGGGACAGTGATAGCGGAGACAGTTGCAGGGCAGTCATGGGGTTCACCATCACTAGGTAAAGGAAGGAGGGTAGCAGGGTTTAACCGGGAGCAGCGCTTAATAGTGATATGTGAGGCTGAAAGCAGCAGAAGTTCATACCTAGTGAGGCGAGCAGAGGAGAGGTGAGCCGTGTTGTGTTGCAGAAGGAGAGTTTCCACAGAATGGGAACCATGAGAGTGAGAGGAGAGCGGAGGACAAGGGACTCAGACATCTCAACCAGGCGCACTGCAGCAGCTACAGCGCGTAGGCAAGGGGGTAAACCCTGGGCTACAGGGTCCAAGGTTGCAGAAAAATAAGCCACCGGGCGATTTCTGTCACCGTGCTCCTGAGGAAGAACCCCAAGGGCACAAGCAGATTGTTCGTGACAGAAAAGGGTAAAAGGCTTGTCATAGTTAGGTAACCCTAAGGCAGGGGCAGAGGCTAAATTCTGCTTAAGGGAGATGAAAGCAGCATTTGCTTCAAGTGGCCATAGCATGGGGTTAGGTACAGAGGATCGAGTGAGTTCTTGGAGTGGTTTAGTCAGAGAAGCATATTGGGGAATCCATTGCCTACAGAACCCTGTCATGCCTAAGAATTTTCTCACCTGGCGTGGAGAGCAAGGCTGGGGAAAGCTAAGGATGGCTTGTACTCGGGCTGGAGATTGTGTACGGGAGCCCTGGGAGAGAAGGAAGCCTAGGTATGTGACTGAGGTTTGGCAGAGCTGCAATTTTGTGCGAGAAGCCTTATGACCCTTGTTCACTAAAGCTGTGAGAAGTGTTAGTGAATCAGTTTCTGAGGCAGACAGAGAGGGGGAGCACAGGAGTAAGTCGTCCACATATTGGATCAGTGTGGATCCTGATGGGAAAACCAGATCAGCGAGATCCCTGGCTAGGGCTTGAGAAAAATAGGATGGACTCTCTGTATACCCCTGGGGAAGGGTAGTCCATGTATATTGCTGACCCTTGTAGGAGAAGGCAAAGAGATACTGGGATTCAGAGTGAACTGGGACAGAGAAGAAAGCGGAGCACAAATCTACAACAGTAAAGTGGGTTGCATTTGTGGGAATAGACGCTAGTATTGTAGCAGGGTTAGGAACCACTGGAAAAGAAGGTATGACAATACGGTTAATAGCTCGAAGGTCTTGAACAAATCGCCACGATTTGCCATCAGCCTTTTGAACTGGGAGGATAGGGGTGTTACAGGGGCTGGAACAAGGGACAATAATTCCTTGTTCTTTTAATGCAGATATAACTGGAGCAATCCCAGCCTCTGCCTCAGGATTCAAAGGATACTGAGACAGGCGAGGCAGAGGTTTGGAATTGTCTACAGTAATCTGAACTGGGTCAGTATTTAATCGGCCCACTTCAGATGAGTGAGATGGCCATAGGGAGGAAGGAACCTGAGAGATTAGGTGCTCTAGGGACGGAGTTAAGGGACAGCCAGGGACCGGAGTGGAGAGGGAAGTTTCAGACAGCAGGGAGGCTACAGAATCACATAAGGAAGACTGAGGGATTTGCAGATAGACACCATCTGGGGAGCAGTAAATAGAACAGCCAAGTTTGCATAGCAAGTCCCGTCCCAGAAAGTTTGCAGGGGTGGAATCAGAGAGGAGGAATGCATGCTCCTCAGAGAGGGAACCAACCTGAACAGACAAAGGTTTTGAGAGGGGAAAAGAGGTAGGGATCCCTGTAATGCCAACAGCAGACACAGATTTTCCAGATCGGGGAACCTCAGGCAAGTCAGTGGTGCGGATTGTAGAAAGAGAAGCTCCAGTATCAACAAGGAAAGGGAGAGAGGGATCATTTACAGTCAGGACACATTCTCCAGTAGGGGACAGAGGTAATAAGGGAGCTAAAACTTTGTGAGGTTCCCCAGCATCCTGTCATTGTTGGGGTGAAAAATAGGGTTGGGGATCAGCTGGAGGAACCAGCGGGGGGTTCACTTGATTTCCCATACAATTATTAGGTCATCTTGGACACTCTTTTTTTCAGTGTCCAGGCTGTTTACAGTAGTTACAAACCCCAGTTAATCCAGCCCCCCGCCCCCTTCCGCAATCCCGTCCCTGTCCCCGGTGTGGTCTGCTTAGTCCTGAATAATGCTGTATCTGCAGAGCCATTAACTTTTGGGAGGACTGTTCCTCCTTTCCTTTTAAAGTGCGGTGGCAATGCTCTGCTACTGCCAGCAATTTGTCCATGGTTTCAGTCTCCCATCCCACACTTATTCGTTTTAACATGCTGCCTGTGGCAGGGAGAAGACCATCAACAAATGCATGTGCCAAGGCCCCCTGCCCATTTACATCGGGCTCTTGTATTCCTGAATGTTGTAGGAAAATATCAGTTAGCCGGGACCTATAGTCGCCTGGGCTTTCTCCTTGCCCTTGCTTACAGCAACGTATTGCTGTCCAGTTTGTTTTAGGAGACCACACTTTGGGAATGGCTTGATGCAGGCGCTTCCAAAGAGCCATACACTGGTCTCTGTATGCCGAATCTGGGCCAGTACTTTTTATGGTTGAGTGGCGTGCCTCAGCTGGCCAGTCTGCGGCAGCCAACCATTTTTCATAATAACTGGCAGGAGCTAACAATTTACACAGTTGGAGGAGATCTGTCTCAGAGGGTTCATAGGTTTCACAGATTAACAGAAACTCCTCAGCAAATTTGACAGAGTTTTCCTGTGGTTTGGGAAAACTTTTAACTATAGATAAAAGTTCTGTACGAGTCCAGGGCTTATAATCCCATATGGACTCACTTTCTCC
Source organism: Lepidochelys olivacea (assembly GCF_965140295.1). Classification (NCBI taxonomy): domain Eukaryota; kingdom Metazoa; phylum Chordata; order Testudines; family Cheloniidae; genus Lepidochelys; species Lepidochelys olivacea. The sequence goes on from NC_140413.1 coordinate 1,347,252, forward strand.
CATCTTAAGGACTCGTAAGGGTGCCACAACAGTTTGATCAGAGTCTCTCATTAACCTCCCATCAGGTTCTCTTTTCCAAGAAGAGATGTCAAGAGAATCTTTGCAGTCTGCTTTGGATTTCTTCTTCATAATATTTTGCAGAGCTGCGAGGCCAAATGCGAGGCCAATGAGGGTATCTTCTTCACTTTCATTATCTGTAGTCACTGAAGATTTTTCCTTTTCTGATTTCTTATTTGCGCAGGAGTATGGTGGAGGTCGGGTTTGATCCGGATCATTGCACAGGACTGGGCAAAGGGGAGCACTCGGACTAGTGGTGGGAGAGACTGCATCCAATTGAACTGTTAGTTTTTTGATAGAATTTTTAAGAGAGATGAGTTTTGACTCAGTCCATCTACGATTTGCCTCTTCCCACCACTGCATGAAGCAGTCTACTTCTCCTCTCTCCAATTTGGTTTTTGGGAGGACGAGTTTGCTTTTTAAAGCGTCCACTCGATCCTTGTCCCAAGAACCTAACAGTGGCCACTGTAATTTGGGACACTGTTAGGTTCTCTAGAGCTAATTTGGACCATTTTTCAAGAAACCTACAAGAGTCCGGACCCCTCCTAAAATACATAAAATAAGCTGGAGTTCCCTTAGGGAACTGTTCTACTTTAGACTTCTGATTACCCATCCAGGAGGACTTCACACAGCACTCACACAAGAAGGAAATTCAGGCTCAGCAGAGCGGTACCTGGTGCGACACACAGAAAGGAGCTCACAGGCTACTGCCTCAACTGCCCTTGCTTTCACACCAGGGGTTATACCCAAGGCATGGTGCGGCTGCAGCTGTGCAGATTCCACTTATTCAGACCGTGGGGACGGGGACCCAGCCAGTCTCCGGACAGAGATGGCTCCCAGATTCACACACACCATGGGGAAGACGGATAGACACAAAGACAAGACAGTCCTCAAACCGGTTAAAGCACAAAAATAATAATTACCTGAGACGTCTGATTCCAGAAGCTGGATCCAAAGACCCCTACCCGAACAGAGTGGGAACCAACAAGTTCAATGGCGTAGACTGCGCTGCTGCTGTGTACCTTTCTGTCTTGTGGAGGATCGCTTGGACTAAGCGTCCAGGCGCCGGCTGCCACGATCGTCCTGCAAGGCAGTCAGGGATCACACAGCCTCAGTGAAGCCGCTTGCCATCTCGGTAGAACCTCCAAATTGTCAAAGTTTGACTCAGACTCACAATTTATCAGACCACTCTGTTTTATTAGCAAAGCTGCTCTGCTAATACATTTAGAAGTGAGCCCCCCGAGTGGGGCTTGTGTCTCTTAATTTATACAGTTTTTTGGAGAACAAGTTACAGAGAAGTTACAGACAAAAGAAGAAAAAGATTTTAGTCACCACCCTTCGAGATCCCTGAGACCAGTCACGTATCTTCAATTACCTGCCACCCTTAACAATCTCCTTTAACAGCTTCCAGTTAACTTAACTAATTGCCCTTCACATCTTCCATTCTGATGCCTGCTTCTTAGATGTGCTGGGTCTATCTTAATTGCTTCTCCATTCAAAAGCTAACTGTCCCTACATGTGCTCCCTCAGATACTTTGTAACATGTTTTGGCCTGCCCTCTCATATACAATGTATCCAGCATGTCCCCTTATACAACGTTATACTTATACAATGTTATACTTCCACACCAAGAAGACTGACAGCATAGTGGGCTGCATTAGTAGGAGCATTGCCTTCAGATCGAGGGAAGTAATCATTCCCCTCCATTTGGCACTGGTGAAGCCCCATCTGGAGTACTGTGTCCAGTTTTGGGCCCCACACTACAAGAAGGATGTGGACAAATTGGAAAATGTCCAGCGGAGGGCAACAAAAATGATCAGGGGTCTGGGGCACATGACTTATGAGGAGAGGCTGAAGAAACTGGGCTTGTTTAGTCTGCAAAAGAGAAGAGTGAGGGGGGATTTGATAGCAGCCTTCAACTACCTGAAAGGGGTTCCAAAGAGGATGGAGCTCGGCTGTTCTCAGTGGTGGCAGATGACAGAACAAGAACTAATGGTCTCAAGTTGCAGTGGGGGTGGTCTGGGTTGGATATTAGGAAAAACTTTTTCACTAGGAGGGTGGTGAAGCACTGGAATGGGTCACCTAGGGAGGTGGTGGAATCTCCAGCCTTAAAGGTTTTTAAGGCCCGGCTTGACAAAACCCTGGCTGGGATGATTTAGTTGGGGTTGGTCCTGCTTTGAGCAGGGGGTTGGACTAGATGACTGTAACAATGCTGGTTCTGGTAGGACCCAACTGAGAGTGCCAGTTCAGGACAAATTGGTTAAAGCAGGGCAGTTACAGCTCAAGGCTGGGGTTTTTCCACCTCTAAGGCAAACCAAACCAGCCAAACAGAGCAGACTTTTGTCTCACCCCACTGGCTAACCACAAGTCACACAAACAATTCCCTTAGACTCTCCAGTTTCCCAGTATCACCACCAGTGTCACTCGTTAAGGGGATAAATGGTTATGGAAACCAATACCCCAGTAAAAGGAAAAAGGTTCTCTCGATCTCAAGCCCCAGACCCAGGTCAATATACAAATCAGATCTTACCCACAGATCACGCTGTTGCCAATCCTTTAGAATCTAAAATCTAAAGGTTTATTCATAAAAGGAAAAGATAGAGATAGAGCTAGAATTGGATAAATGGAATCAATGACATACAGTGACGGCAAAGTTCTTGGCTCAGGCTTGCAGCAGTGATGGAATAAATTGCAGGTTCAAATCAAGTCTCTGGAGAACATCCCCAGCTGGGAGGGGTCATTCAGTTCTTTGTTCAATGTTTCAGTGTAGCCAAGTCCCTCCAGAGGTAGGAAGCAGGACTGAAGACCAGATGGACGAGCTGCAGCAGCTTTTTACAATCTCTTGCCATGTGGTCTTTCTTTCTGTGTCCCAAGGACAAGCTGCCCATCCCATGGCCTGGAAACACCTCAGAGTTCTGTCCCTAGGCAGGTCCCTGCGTACCTGGCTGAGTCCCCAGGCGCGTCAGCCTTCTCTGAATGGGTCCACTGTGTAGCTGATGGTCCTTAATGGGCCATCCAGCAGGCTAGGCAGAGCCGACACCAACTTGTCTGGGGTGTCCTCCAGAAGAATAGCATAAGTTTGAACTACAGACAGTATAGAGCCAGTATTCATAACTTCCACTATAAAAATGATACACACATATAGACAGCATAATCCTAACCAGCAAATCATAACCTTGTCTGAGTCACCTTATTTGACCCACTTTATACAAGATTTGGTGCCACTACAGGACCTTGTTTGCAACCATGTGCTATACTTTCCCAGTTCAAGTCAATAACGTCACAACTGGTCATCCCAAAAGATAAATCTGCAAAAGCAAAGTCTCCCAAAGGATAAATGTACTCAGTTTAGCACTTTCTTCAGCTAAAAGAATTTGCCAGAATTCGCTTGAGGTATCCAGCTTGGAGAATACCGTAACTTCTTTCACTCTGGGGAGGAAGCCATCCAGTGGTGGGAAGATTGATTTTTCTCTCTCAACTGCCTCATTAAGTGATCCACACAGATTCATATTTTTCCATTTTTCTTTATAACTGGAACCACTGGGGCACAACACACTGCTAGCTCAGCGATTTTTTGATTATGTCATGTGTTGCATTCTCTTTAACTCAGTGTCCATTTTACAAGTAATGGGATAGGAATCCTCTGAGGTGTATGTATGCTTTGCGGTTCAGCATTATCCCTTAAGCTTATTTGTGCTGGATCTCCTTGCAAAAGTCCAGTATCACCAAGTATTCCATCAAGTTTTTCCACCTGTCTCACTAGGCCCATCATGGCTGCCCCGCTGCAGCTGAGAAGGCTGATGGTTTTTGATCCTTTGATCACATGCACTCTGAATGAAAGGTTTGGTCTTTGTAAGTGGTTTATGTGGTCAACTGGCTCATGCAGTTCAGAATCCCTCCAGGGCTAGTCAGAGCTGTGTCAGGTGACTTCAGCTCCGGGAGGGGGTGGAGGTGATTGTAAGTCCCTTCTGAGATGACTGTGATGTCAGCTCCTGAGTCAGTTTTAAAATCAGTAGCCTTGCCATGAATATTCAGTTTCACGCTCCAGACAGGCCCTGTGTCATTGCAAATGATAGATCCCAGAAACAGTGGCTCTTGATTGTCTGTAATAGGAGTCAACTCCCTGACTGAATTGGTGCAGCAAACAGCTGCAAAATATCCACATTTCATGTATTTATTACACTGTGCGCCTCTGGCTGGATCTGCATCATCTCTTGGGTCATAACTTTTTTCATACCTTGCGTATGTCGGCTTGAATTTGTCCCTCTTGGCCTGGGAGTTCTCTCTTCTTGACTCAGGGCTATTAAAGTAATGCCTTTTAGAACTCATGTGTAATCTATTAACAGCTTCTAGGCTAGTGTCTTGTTTTTCAAGTTTGGCAAGTTGCTCTTTTTGGTTTTGCTGTCTCAATAGCTCAGAGTGCTTTGCTATTCGGGGTGCTGAAGGAATTAGCTGAAGAATTTTTTGGATTCTTTGACCATGGGATGGTGCTCCAAGAAGGAGGAGTGCTAGGCAGAGACGGGCTCCACCTAACGAAGAGAGGGAAGAGCATCTTCACAAGCAGGCCTAGTGAGGAGGGCTTTAAACTAGGTTCACCGGGGGAAGGAGACCAAAGGTAAGTGGGGACGTGGGATACCGGGAGGAAGCACAAGCAGGAGAGCATGAGAGGGGAGGGCTCCTGCCTCATACTGAGAAAGAGGGACGATCAGTGAGTTATCTCAAGTGCCTATACACAAATGCGCGAAGCCTGGGAAACAAGCAGGGAGAACTGGAAGTCCTGGCAAAGTCAAGGAATTATGATGCGATTGGAATAACAGAGACTTGGTGGGATAACTCACATGACTGGAGTACTGTCATGGATGGATATAAACTGTTCAGGAAGGACAGGCAGGGCAGAAAAGGTGGGGGAGTTGCATTATATGTAAGAGAGCAGTATGACTGCTCAGAGCTCCAGTATGAAACTGCAGAAAAACCTGAGAGTCTCTAGCAACAAGAGTGATGTAGTGGTGGGAGTCTGCTATAGACCACCGAACCAAGGGGATGAGGTGGATGAGGCTTTCTTCCGGCAACTAATGGAAGTTACTAGATCGCAGGCCCTGGTTCTCTTGGGAGACTTCAATCACCCTGATATCTACTGGGAGAGCAATACAGACAATCCAGGAAGTTTTTTGGAAAGTGTAGGGGACAATTTCCTGGTGCAAGTGCTGGAGGAACCAACTAAGGGTGGAGCTCTTCTTGACCTGCTGCTCCCATACTGGGAAGAATTAGCAGGGGAAGCAAAAGTGGATGGGAACCTGGGAGGCAGTGACCATGAGATGGTCGAGTTCAGGATCCTGACACAGGGAAGAAAGGAGAGCAGCAGAATACGGACCCTGGACTTCAGAAAAGCAGACTTTGACTCCCTCAGGGAACTGATGGGCAGGATCCCCTGGGAGAATAACATGAGGGGGAAAGGAGTCCAGGAGAGCTGGCTGTATTTTAAAGAATGCTGATGTGTTTTTTTGTTTGTCTCTCTCCTCCGGTTGTTGTTTTTTAATAAAAGAATTGTGTTGGTTTGAAAGCAAACTGAGCACTGCAAAGCAATAGGCAATTTTCTTAAACCTTCATAGTGCATCATCTGCATCAATCACAATCACCTCCTAGCATTACAAGCACTGCACTCCCGAGCATAGCAACAAATATCAGTGGCTATCAGCTTCAAATTGCTGCCTCAAGGCATCCCTGTTCCTTATGACCCCTGCTGCACCCCTCTAATAGCCCTGGTCTCTGGCTGTGCAAATTCAGCCTCCAGGTGCTGAGTCTCAGTGGTCCAGCCCTGAGTGAAGCTTTCACCCTTCTCTTCACAAATATTATGGTGCTTACAGCACGTGGCTATAAGCATAGGGATATTGTCATCAGCCAGGTCCAGCCTCGCATATAGGCAGCGCCAGCGGGCTTTTAAACTGCCAAAAGCACACTCAACAGTCATTCTGCACGTGCTCAGCCTGTTGCTGAACCGCTCCTTGCTGCTGTCAAAGTGCCCCATGTATGGCTTCATAAGTCACGACATTAAGGGGTAGGCGGGGTCTCCCAGGATCACAGTGGGCATTTCGACTTCCCCTACGGTGATCTTCTGGTCCAGGAAGAAAATCCCTGCTTGCAGCTTCCTGGACAGGCCAGTGTTCCGAAAGATGCATCATGCATCTTTCCGGACCAGCCTGCATTAATGTCTATGAAACACCCATGGTGATCCACAAGCGCCTGGAGAAGCATTGAAAAATACCCCTTCTGATTAATGTACTCTGTGGCTAGGTGGTCTGGTGCCAGAATTGGAATACACATCCCATCTATCGCCCCTCCACAGTTAGGAAAGCCCATTTGTGCAAAGCCATCCACAGAGTCATGCACGTTGCCCAGAGTCACAGTCTTTCGGAGCAGGATGCGATTAATGGCCCTGCACACTTTTGTCAACACACATCCAACGGTCGACTTTCCCACTCCGAACTGGTTAGTGACCGATCGGCAGCAGTCTGGAGTAGCCAGCTTCCACAGTGCAATTGCCACATGCTTCTCCAACGGCAGGGCAGCTCTCATTCTCATGCCTTTGCACCACAGGGCTGGGGCGAGCTCATCACGCAGTCCCATGAATGTGGCTTTCCTCATGTGAAGGTTCTGCAGCCACTGCTCGTCAATCCCAGACGTGCATCACGATGTGATCCCAAGCAGTGCTTGTTTCCTGAGCCCGAAAGCGCCGTTCCACTGTGCAATCTCCTGTCATAGCTACTACGTGTGGCGAGATCAATGTCGCACTCCTCTTGCCTTTGTAGTTTAAGGAATAACTCCACTGCCACTCGTGACGTGTTGGTCAGAGCGAGCAGCATCCTGGTCAGCAGTGCGGGATCCATTCCTGCAGCCCGAAAGAGGCAGAGTGCGCAGTACACAAACCATTGGAAGATGGCTCCAAATGCGATGGAAGCTCAGGGATTTCTGGCGTGCAAAACAATGCATCAGGTGGCATTGGGACAGGACCCAGGATGTCCCGCGACCCCCCTCCGCCTTCCCACAACTCTTAGCAGCAGAAGAGGAAGAGATGCTCTGTGGGATAGCTGCCCAGAGTGCACTGCTCTGAATACCTCTGCAAGTGCCGCACGTGTGAACACACAGGCAGCTGACAGTGTGAACACACAACAGCGGTTTCCCTTCAGCGCTCTCTGAGCGGTGCTGTAACTGCCGGCGAGGTCACTCTGCCAGTGTAGACATACCCTTTGCTCCTCAGGTGTTTCCAGGAGTCTTCTTGGGTGGGGAGTGAAGAACACCAGATGATGTCACTCCCTGCCTTATATAGTTTTTGCATATGGTGGGAACCCTTTGTTACAAAGCTTGGTTCTGAGACCAGTCTGTGGAAAAACACTGACATCCCGAGATGGAGTTCAGAGACATGTGGTCTCATCACGTGTCCTTGTCAAGTCATAGTAGCCATTACTCACAAGCTGTTTGGAGCATTCACAGGAAGGCTCCCCAGGAGGGAGATAAGCTTCTCCTAAGGCCTATTGTTTTTTCCTCATGGCCCAGTTGTCACAGAGTCCCCAGGCGATGCTCTGGAACTACTCCCTATGAAGTCAGTCAGGACTCTGGGGGAGCCTCCTCTCTATGAGCAGACTGTCTCCAGGGCAAGAAGCTTCCACAGCTTCGACCTTCCTGGGTCTGACCTCGGAGCACTCAGCATACGCTGCCCCTCCGTGTGCTTCCCACAGCGAGTCTGCCCGGGCGGGGCTCCTGGTGAAGCCAGAGGCCCTGCCCCCCGACTCTGCCGTCAGACGTGACTGTCAGCCAGCTGGGAAAACAGAAGGTTTATTAGTCGACAGGAACACAGCGTAGGGCAGAAGTTGTTAGCACAGAAATCAGTGACTTTCAGCCAAGTCCATCTTGGGAAGTCCCGGGCCAGGCGGCCTGGACTTCCCCTCTTCCAGTCCTCTCAAGCAGACTGCCTGCTTCCAGTGACCTGACCTCAGACCCCACATTGCTCCTCCTCCTTGTCTTTGTCTCGCTTCCTGGGCAAAGAGTCACCTGGTTGTCACCTGGTGGCATCCGCCTCCTGGGTCTCAGGTTACGAAGGGCACTGGTCATAGCATATGTGCAGGTAGCTGGAGCAGCCTCACCTGCCCCAGAGGTCTCAGCCAAAGTCACACGCCCCTATTCCCACCACCGAGGTACTGGTGCAGCACACAAGGAAACTGAGGCACATACAGTATTCATGCAAAACAGTAAAACTCATATAGGCTCAACAGTAAGACTCACATACAATATAACAAGGGAAAATCCCCATGTCGTCACACCCTTCCCCACCTGCTGTCTAGACTGAAAGCATCTTGTCTAGTGGGTGTTACCCAGGTGTAACTACATTTGAAGTACAGACACACAGTCAATATTCGTAACTTCAGATACAACAACGATACATGCTTAGAAACAGGATAATCATACTCAGCAAATCATAACTTTTCCAATGACACCTCACATGACTTACCTTGCATAAAATACTTCATAATTCTGTCATAATCCTATCCTAATAATATCAGTGTGAAGAATATGGGGCGCAGTGTCACAACTTCCTCATGGTAAGAACAGTACGATAGTGGAATAGACACCTAGGGAGGTGGAGGTTGTGGAAGCTCCTTCCCTGGAGGTTTCAAAAGGAGGCTGGAGCCGTCTGTCTGGGATGGTTTAAACACATCAAATCCTGTGTCTTGGCTGGGGGTCAGATAAGATGACCCTTGTGATCCCTTCTAACCCTTTGGTTCTATCTGACTATCTGTATGTACTGTGACAAAGTTCCTGCTCTCCCTTGGTGGGTCTTGCGCTTATTGGCGGATTTGCTCGCCTTGGAGCTTCACGGCAGCCCTCAGCGTGGCCGTTTTTCTGAACCCACAGTCCAGGTCGACTCCTCCTGTGTTTGACCAGGAGTTGGGAGGTTTGGGGGGATCCCGGGCCCGCCCTCTACTCCGGCTCCCAGCCCAGGGCCCTGTGGAATGCAGCTGTCTAGAGTGCCTCCTGGAACAGCTGTGTGACAGCTACAGCTCCCTGGGCTACTTCCCCATGGCCTCTTCCCAACACCTTCCTTATCCTCACCACAGGACCTTCCTCCTGGTGTCTGATAATGCTTGTACTCCTCAGTCCTCCAACAGCCCGCCTTCTCACTCTCAGCTCCTAGTGCCTCTTGCTCCCAGCTCCTCATACGCACATCACAAACTGAAATGAGCTCCTTTTTAAACCCAGGTGTCCTGATTAGCCTGCCTTAATTGATTCTAGCGGCTTCTTGATTGGCTGCAGGTGTTCTAATCAGCCTGTTTTAATTGTCTCCAGAAGGTTCCTGATTTTTCTGGAACCTTCCCTGTTACCTTACCCAGGGAAAAGGGACCTTCTTAGCCTGGAGCTAATACATCTGCCTTCTATTACTCTCCTATAGCCATCTGGCCCGACACTGTCACAGTACCTAAGGTTAAATCGCTCTTCAGTTGCAGCTGTTGGGAAAGGTTTTCTTCTATTAACAATAACCAGCCTGTCTCTGATATTTTCGTGTTTTGCATTTCCAAAGTCATAGTTTTCAGCCAGTGTCTGCAGAGGTCTTATAAACTAGTTAGCATTTCCCATTGGTTCTTGAACAATATTGTCAGACATATTGATGAACATAATTTGTTGAGGAAGAGTTAACATGGTTTTAGTAAAGGGAAATCACGCCTCACCGTTCTACTAGAATTCTTTGAAGGGGGTCAACAAGCATGTGGACCAAGGGGATCCAGTGGATATAGTGTACTGAGACTTTCAGAAAGCCTTTGACAAGGTCCCTCACCAAAGGCTCTTACACAAAGTAAACTGCCATGGGTTAAGAGGGAAGGTCTTCTCGTGGATTGGTAACTGGTTAAAAGATAGGAAACAAAGGGGAGGAATAAATGGTCAGTTTTCAGACTGGAGAGAGGTAAATAGTGGGGTCCTCTAGGGGTCTGGACTGGGCCCAGTTCTATTTAACATATTCATAAATGATCTGGAAAAAGGGGTAAACAGTGAGGTGGCAAAATTTGCATATGATACAAAACTACTCAAGATCGTTAAGTCCCAGGCAGACTGCGAAGAGCTACAAAGGGATCTCACAAAACTGGGTGACTGGGCAACAAAATGGCAGATGAAATTTGGTGTTGATAAATGTAAAGTAATGCACACTGAAAAACATAATCCCAACTCTATGTATAAAATGATGGGGTCTAAATTAGCTGTTACCATTCAAGATGCATGCATCTGATGAAGTGGGCTTTAGTCCATGAAAGCTTATGTTCAAATAAATTTGTTAGTCTCTGAGATGCCACAAGTCCTCCTGTTCTTTTTGCTGATAGACTAACACAGCTACCACTCTGAAACTTGTCACTCAAGAAAGAGATCTTGGAGTCACTGTGGATAGTTCTCTGAAAACATCCACTCAATGTGCAGCGGCAGCCTAAAAAGCAAACAGAATGTTTGGAATCATCAAGAAAGGGATAGATAATAAGACAGAAAATGTCATAATGCCACTGTATAAATCCATGGGATGCCCACATCTTGAATACTGCGTGCAGATGTGGTCGTCCCATCTCAAAAAAGATACATTGGCACTGGAAAAGGTTCAGAAAATGGCAACAAAAATTATTAAGTGAAGGGTTAATGTCTAGCTATTCCACCTGGAAGCAGGCGGGGCACACCCTGACTGTTTCCTAGGAGCAATGCACACATTGCTCTATCCAAGGACAAGGGCTAGATATAAACCCTAAGAACTTGATTGTTTGGACAGCAACTGTGGGAGGTTTCTTTAGCCTGGGCTCAAGGCCTGAGAACCAGGATTGTAGTAGATAGAGGATGGTAACTAAGCATATGAATCAACGTCATACATTCCTTTGTGTAGCAGTGTGTAATGCTTAGGGGGAGAAATATAATAAAAGGAGAAGGTGGAAGGCAGGGGGTGCAAAACAGCCCATCTCCGCTGACCAGCCTGTTTGCTTGCATAAAGCTGTGTTCTGTCTCATCACTAAACCGCAACAATTAAGTGTCTGGAACAGCTTCCATATGAGGAGAGATTAATAAGACTGGGACTTTTCAGCTTGGAAAAGGGACAGTTAAGGGGAAATATGATTGAGATCTATAAAATTATGACTGGTGTAGAGAAAGTAGATAAGGCAGTGTTTTTACTTCTTCTCATAGCACAAGAACTAGGATCCACCAAATGAAATTAATAGGCAGCAGGTTTAAAACAAACAAAAGGAAGTATTTCTTCACACAACGCACAGTCAACCTGTGGAACTCCTTTCCAGAAGATGTTGTGAAGGCCAAGACTATAACAGGTTCAAAAAAGAAACTAGATAAATTCATGGAGGATAGGTCCATCAATGACTGCTAGCCAGGATGGGCAGGGATGGCGTCCCTAGCCTCTGTTTGCCAGAAGCTGGGAATGAGCGACAGGGGATGGATCACTGGGCGATTCCCTGTTCTGTGCATTCCCTCTGGGGCACCTGGCACTGGCTACAGTCGGTAGACAGGATACTGGGCTAGATGGACTTTTGGTCTGCCCCAGTGTGGTCGTTCTTATGTTCTCTGGTGAAAACCTGTTGTTTCATAAATCAAACATTTATGAAATCAAAACATTTCTCTGAGGTAGAAAATAGGCAGCGAGCGTAGCCAGAACCCCTTCATAGTTCGTCCCTTTGTGACTGTCTTCAGTGAAGTCGAAGGACTGAATGATCTGCCCTGCTTGCTTGCTTCCCCATAGCATTCATTAAGGAGGATACCTGTATATCTCCACTTTCTTTGTGGAATTTGTTTGCAATTCAAAATCTTTCAAAATGCTGCCTCCTCTGTCCTTTGGGAAGGTTCTTCGTGTTCCCCATAAGAGCCTTTAACGCTCTGCTGGGTCTGGCTGAGGCTAGTTTTAAATAAGGTATTTTACACACGGTGCTACCTAGTGGCTGAGCACTATGTCGAGAAATTGCACAGTCAGTTACTTCACCACACTTTGGTTCATTATGAAATATCCTTGAGAGACCACGTTACCAAAGGCAGTCACGTTTATTACTATAGTGCAGGGAAAAGGTTGGACGTGATACTGGTCCTCGAGAAGGTGTCTCGTGCAGCAGTATCACGTACACCTTACGTAGAAGGGGGGTTCCCTGGTTACACATTTCGGCTGGAGTTATTTATACGATTGTCCAATTACACATCTCGCTACACGTCACTAAAATCCAACCCTCGGCACGTCCCAGTTCCCTGGCCTGTTGTTCTGGTCCTTCTTTATCTTTGTTTTGGATGCTAGTGTTACAGAGCCACAGAATCGGTGCTACAACCCCAGCTTTGGAACAGTCTCTGGGACAGTGGTCCCCAAATTTTTCAGGATTGTGTCCCCGCTTACCCCTGTCAGTGCCCCCACCCTGCGCCAGGAGTGGGGCCGCAGCTCCAACGGGGGCAGAGGGGGGCAGACAGTGGTAAGGGGGCCGAGGCTGGGGCTACAGCTGAGGGCAGGCCTGGGACGGGGAGCAGAGCCCTGGCTGGGGACCAAGGCCAGGGCGGGGCCAGGAGCGGAGCTGGGTGCTCCCTTCCCATCCCCTGTGGGGGTTGGCCCAGGCCCCAGCCAGGCCCCCCCATGGCCCTCCGTGCCCCCCTAGGGGAGCATGCCCCACAGTTTGGGGACCTCTGCTTTGGGAGGGGCCCTTCAGTGGGCCACACCCTCCGGGGTCTCACTTCCCCCAGGATGAGCCAAGCTGTCTCATCTCCTCCTGAGACTGGGCCCCTGGGGCTGCAGCCCCCTGCCCCACCCTGGGAGCCCTGGGCAGCGAGTCTGGGACAGGCCCTGGGGGAGACGTGTCCTCTCCTCAGGGATCACTGCCCCTCACCCAGTGTCTGCAGGGCCACTCGCCCAGCGCTGGGAAACCAGGCGGGTTTATTGGTCTCCTGGCGCACGGCCCAGGCAGCCCCCCGGGCGGCCCAGAGAACTGACGGTTACAGCCCAGCCCAGCTGCAGTGACCCCCATGGTTCGCACTCTGTCTGTCTCTCCATCCAACCTCCTTGGTCAGACTCCAGGTGAGAGCCCGACTCCTTGCAGCCCCCAGCTCTTAACCCCCCACTGCCCCAGGCCTTTGTTCCTGAGCTGGGGGATGCAGCTCGGCCCCCTGCGGAGGGGTGGGACCATCCATGGTGGTTGGTTGCCAGGTGTCCACGTCCCAGCCGTTGGATCTGCCCTTGTCTTCTCAAGAGCTGCATGGAGATGGGACCTAAGGGCCCAGGCCGCCAGGCGCCATCCACACCTGTGTCTTCACCCGCCCTGACAGCAAACAGTCCCTTCCCCCCACTGGGGAACAATGCAGCATACAGGGGAAACTGAGGCACACATCGGCTTCTTAAAAATATTACCAAACTCTTCCCCCCTTTGTCACAACTAGCTTCCAGGCACTGGCCTGTGAAGGTGCCTCCCTCGCTGGTGCTGAGACATAGAACAAATGGCTCTTGATTTTGGCAAGTTTCCTGGGCCAAATGCTGACTCAGCACCTGGCGGAGTGATGGGTCCCTGGCGTAAGCGGCCAGGGTGATGGTGCTGGCCAGAGCGTATCACTATTACCGTGTTTGTGCTCCGTGCACACCAATACCTGGCTGCATGGCGCGGCCCCTCTCCCTTAGTGATACGCTTTGCAGCTGTGCCAGCCAGTGCATGTGTGTATGCCAGGGTAGTGCTGCTTAGCGTGCCCTGGTGCCCGGCTGCCAGGCTGGTCCCAGCGAGCGCCCTGGGAAGGATAGGCCCGGGTCTGATAGGGCGGGCGCTGGGGGGGGATTGGTGGGCGCTGCGGGGTGATGGGCAGGACTCATGCGCTTCTCTCCCCACTGCCACAGGGAGGGCGCCGGAGAACGCCGGAGGTGGCGATAGCAGGGGGATCGCAGACCAGGCTGATGCCAATGGTGGACGAAGGCAGAGCAGGGCCCAGCCCATTGTCCCCGAACCCCTCGCTAGTGACGAGGCCCTGCAGGTGCCCCATGTCCCTAAGTCACCCAGGTAACCCTTCAGGCGGGGCAGAGACAGCTCAGGATGGCCCTGCCTTTCCTCTTGGGACATCCCAGCCAGCCCGTATCCCCCTGGCGCAAGGCCAGCCGCGGTGGGGGGCACATGCCAGCCCTGATCCATCTCTGGCAGGGGCAGTGTCTTGGGTTTCCAGGTGTCTGGTTATTGACTGGAACTCCCGGTCGAAAAGGGACGTTGGCGGCTCCAGTCAGCACTGCCGACTGGGCCGCTAAAAGTCCGATTGGCTGCAGCAGCCAGCTCCACGTGGCTCCCGGAAGCAGCCAGCATGTCTCTCTGGCTCCTAGGTGCAGGGGTGGCCACAGGGGCTCCGCGTGCTGCCCCTGCCCTGAGTGCCGTCTCTGCAGCTCCCATTGGCTGGGAACCTTGGCCAATGGGAGCTGCGAGGACAGCGCCTGCGGGCGAGGGACACGCGCAGAGCCCCCTGGCCGCCCCGGCGCTTAGGAGCTGGAGAGACATGCTGGCCACTTCCAGGAGCTGCCTGAAGTCAGCACCACCCGGCTGGAGCCCGCACCCCCTCCCTACCCTACCCCCTACCCCAGCCTGGAGCCCGCCTCCCCACCCCACGTCCCTGCCCCTGCCTGGAGCCCATCCCTCCTCCCCCGCCCCAGGCTGGAGACCCCTCCCACACTCTGAGCCCCTCATCCCCATCCAGAGCCCTCACCACCCCCACCCCCTTACCCTCTGCCCCAGCCTGGTGAAAATGAGCGAGTGAGGGAGGGACGGGGGATGGAGTGAGTGGGGCGCAGGGCCGCAGAGAAGGGGTGGGGGAAGGATGCTTGGTTTTCTGCAGTCAGTAGGTTGGCACCCCTAGCAGTGTCCCCAGCACAGAGGTGGGTGCGGTGGGGCTGGGGGCTGAGCCCTGGGGTCCTGCCGTGGCCCCTGCAGTGTTGCTAGGGGAGCAGCCAGTGTCCTGTCGCTGTGGCCAGGAGGATGCAGGATTGTGCTGGGACCTGCAGCTCTCGGGGGGCTCCCGCTGTGTGTACAGGGTTGTGGTGGGGATTGGGACAGCCCCGTCTAACCAGCCCCCCACCTCAGCAGGCCACTTCCCTGCACCTGGGCTGAGCGGGGTCTCAGGGCGTGGCCCGGTGGCTCTGCACGCTGGGGCCAACAGAAGGGACCGGTCCCACCTCTGGTCCGTCTCCCTCCTGTGCTCCCAGGGACCGCAGCCTGATTGCAGGGGCCGTGGAGCGCAATGACTTCCTGCGGCTCCTGGGCGAGGGCCAGGCAGACGCCATGGTGCAAAGCTTCATGCCCGCCTGGCACGGCCCGGGGCACACGGTGCTGGCCGAGGGCACTGATGGGGACGCCATGTACATCGTCGCTGGTGAGAGCCGGCCCCGCCCCGTGCGTGTGTGAGCCAGCCCAGCCTTGCCCCATGTGCGAGTGTGAGTGTGTGAGCCAGGCCCGCCCCGCCCCGTGCGTGTGTGAGCGTGTGAGCCAGCCCCGCCCCGCCCCGTGCGTGTGTGAGCGTGTGAGCCAGCCCCGCCCTGCCCCGTGCGTGTGTGAGTGTGTGAGCCAGGCCCGCCCCGCCCCGTGTGTGTGTGAGCGTGTGAGCCAGCCCCGCCCCGCCCCGCCCCGTGCGTGTGTGAGCGTGTGAGCCAGCCCCGCCCCGCCCCGTGCGTGTGTGAGCGTGTGAGCCAGCCCCGCCCCGCCCCGCCCCGTGTGTGTGTGAGCGTGTGAGCCAGCCCCGCCCTGCCCCGTGCGTGTGTGAGCGTGTGAGCCAGCCCCGCCCCGCCCCGCGTGTGTGAGCCAGCCCAGCCTTGCCCCATGTGCGAGTGTGCATGCACCAGCCCCGCCCCGCCCCGTGTGTGTGTGAGCGTGTGAGCCAGCCCCGCCCTGCCCCGTGCGTGTGTGAGCGTGTGAGCCAGCCCAACCCCATCCCGTGTGTGTGTGAGTGTGTGAGCCAGGCCCGCCCCGCCCCATGTGTGTGTGTGTGTGTGTGAGCCAGCCCCGCCCCGCCCCGTGCGTGTGTGAGCGTGTGAGCCAGCCCCACCCCGCCCCGCCCCGTGTGTGTGTGAGCGTGTGAGCCAGCCCCGCCCTGCCCCGTGCGTGTGTGAGCGTGTGAGCCAGCCCCGCCCCGCCCCGTGTGTGTGTGAGCGTGTGAGCCAGCCCCGCCCTGCCCCGTGCGTGTGTGAGCGTGTGAGCCAGCCCCGCCCCGCCCCGCCCCGCCCCGCGTGTGTGAGCCAGCCCCGCCCCGCCCCGTGCGTGTGTGAGCGTGTGAGCCAGCCCCGCCCCGCCCCGTGCGTGTGTGAGCGTGTGAGCCAGCCCCGCCCCGCCCCGTGCGTGTGTGAGCGTGTGAGCCAGCCCAACCCCATCCCATGTGTGTGTGAGTGTGTGAGCCAGGCCCGCCCCGCCCCATGTGTGTGTGTGAGTGTGTGAGCCAGCCCCGCCCTGCCCCGTGCGTGTGTGAGCGTGTGAGCCAGCCCCGCCCTGCCCCGTGCGTGTGTGAGCGTGTGAGCCAGCCCAACCCCATCCCGTGTGTGTGTGAGTGTGTGAGCCAGCCCCGCCCCGCCCCGTGTGTGTGTGAGCGTGTGAGCCAGCCCCGCCCTGCCCCGTGCGTGTGTGAGCGTGTGAGCCAGCCCCGCCCCGCCCCGCCCCGCCCCGCGTGTGTGAGCCAGCCCCGCCCCGCCCCGTGCGTGTGTGAGCGTGTGAGCCAGCCCCGCCCCGCCCCGTGCGTGTGTGAGCGTGTGAGCCAGCCCCACCCCGCCCCGTGCGTGTGTGAGCGTGTGAGCCAGCCCAACCCCATCCCGTGTGTGTGTGAGTGTGTGAGCCAGGCCCGCCCCGCCCCATGTGTGTGTGTGAGTGTGTGAGCCAGCCCCGCCCCGCCCCGTGCGTGTGTGAGCGTGTGAGCCAGCCCTGCCCCGCCCCGCCCCGTGTGTGTGAGCGTGTGAGCCAGCCCCGCCCTGCCCCGTGCGTGTGTGAGCGTGTGAGCCAGCCCCGCCCCGCCCCGTGTGTGTGTGAGCGTGTGAGCCAGCCCCGCCCTGCCCCGTGCGTGTGTGAGCGTGTGAGCCAGCCCCGCCCCGCCCCGCCCCGCCCCGCGTGTGTGAGCCAGCCCCGCCCCGCCCCGTGCGTGTGTGAGCGTGTGAGCCAGCCCCGCCCCGCCCCGTGCGTGTGTGAGCGTGTGAGCCAGCCCCGCCCTGCCCCGTGCGTGTGTGAGCGTGTGAGCCAGCCCCGCCCCGCCCCGTGTGTGTGTGAGCGTGTGAGCCAGCCCCGCCCTGCCCCGTGCGTGTGTGAGCGTGTGAGCCAGCCCCGCCCCGCCCCGCCCCGCCCCGCGTGTGTGAGCCAGCCCCGCCCCGCCCCGTGCGTGTGTGAGCGTGTGAGCCAGCCCCGCCCCGCCCCGCGTGTGTGTGAAGGAGTGTGGGTGCCCGGCCCCCCGGTGCGGGAACACGTGCGCTCCGTTCCCAAGCCCACCGTCCCGCGCTCCTGTCTGCAACCCGCACCCGACAGTCCTGCCCCGGGTGAGTTTCGCCGGGGGAAGGGGGGGAAGGGGCGGGTCCGTCTGTCCTGTTTCAGGTGCTTTCCTTTGCAGAGGGCGAGCTGAGTGTGACCCAGCGCGGGTGCCGCCTTCGCACGCTGCTCCCGGGGGATGTATTTGGGGAGCTGGCGATCCTGTACAACTGCAAACGCACGGCCACTGTCACAGGTGAGGGCTGGCGGCCGGCCCCGGCCCCCCACCCTGCCCCCCTCCAGCTCCCGCCCCGGCCCCGGCCCCACCTTGCTTCTGCCCTGGCTTCAGACCCTGCCCCCACCCCAGACCCTGCCCCTGGCCCCACCGCAGGCCCAGCTTCACCCCCTGCCCCTGCCCCGGACCCTGGGCTCTGCCCCAACCCCAGAGGGCTGCAAACAACAGAGCCACTGCCCCGCTCCGCCCCACTGCCCCCTGCCTCTCACCAGCACAGCTCTGGTGCTGCCCCACTGGATGCGGCTGCCTCCCTGGTGGTGGCAGGGCCGGGCAGGGCTGGGTCCCGTGTGAGCCTGGCTGAGGGGGCAGAGCCGGGACCCCTCCGACCCCAGACTAACCCTTCCCCACAGCGCTCACCCAGATCCGGCTCTGGGCCATCGACCGGCAGACCTACCGCACCATCGTCACCAGCCAGGCCAAACGCCGGCGGGCCGAGATCCTGGACTCCCTCAGAGAGTGAGTGGGGGCAGCCCCTCCGGGAGGGGAGGGGTGCGGGGGAGTGCCAATGGGGGGCAGGGCCCCTCAGGGATGGGACGGGGGGAGCACCCATGGGGGGCAGGCCCTTGGGCCGTTCAGAGACTCCATGGCTGCCCTGAGGCCAGGCTCTCCCATCCCCATCCCACCCCCCATCCTCCTGGAGCCAGGCCCTGACCCCTGGCCCCACCCTCCCGCCTCAGACCCCACTCTGTTCCCAGTGCTGGGGCTGCCCCCTCCCTGGGCTCAGCATCCTCCCCACCTTGCAGGTTCCATATCTCCCCGCCCCTCCCCCGGGCTCAGTGCCCCACTCTGTCCCTCTCCACGGGGTCAGCGCCCCATTCCTTCCCCCCACGCGGTCCTTTAGCCCCATAAGCTTCAAGGTCAGAAGGCCCATCCTGATCCTCCAGTCCGACCTGCCCACTGCAACCCCCAGAACTCTCCCCCTGGCCCCACAATAGGCCCAGAGCCTCTGGCTGAGTCACTGATGTGCTCAAATCAGGATTTAACGACTTCACGTGACAGAGACTCCACCATTCACAATAGTTCAAACCAGTGAGTGACTTGGGCCCCAGGCTGCAGAGGGAGGCGAGACCCCCCCAGGGTCCCTGCCAAGCTGACCCGGGGAAAATTCCTTCCCCGCCCTAAATCCAGGGATCAGTTAGACCCTGGGCACGTGGGTGAGACCCACTAGCCGGACACCTGGGAAAGAATTCTCTGCAGCAACTCAGAGCCCTTCCCCCCCAGTGCCCCATCACCGGCCGTTGGGGAGATTTGCTGCTAGCGGTCGCAGATCAGCTCCATGCCATCGTAGGCAGCCCCATCACACCACCCCCTCCATAAACTGATCACGCTGAGGCTGGAAGCCAGTTCGGGGTTTTGCCCCCACTGCTCCCCTTGGGCGGCTGCTCCAGAACTTCACTCCTCTGGTGGTGAGAAACCTCCATCTAATTGCAAGTCTGAACGTGCTGATGGCTAGTCTCTAGCCGTGTGTTCCTGTGCCCACCTGGGCACTTTGCTTCATTAACCTCTCTCCCAGCCCGGTGTTGATCCCTGGGGTGGATTTGGAGAGAGCAATCCCATCTCCCCTCGGCCTGCGTCTGGTCACGCTAAACAAGCCGAGCTCGTTGAGTCTCCTCCCGTAAGGCAGGTTCTCCATTCCTCCGATCAGCCTCGTCGCCCTTCTCTGCACCTCTTCCAGTCTGGATTCATCGTCCTTCCCCATGGCAGAGCAGCCCTGCCCACAGTGCTCCAGCTGAGGGGTCACTGGTGCCTCTTCCTGGTGTTGGGGTGATTCTCCCGCCTTCCCCCTTTGGTTCTTCCTGGCTGCAAGTCCTCTTGTCGTCTGTTCTCACTTGCAATCTCCTGCGAGTTGTCCTCTGTCCTCCTGGATCCTACCACTGACTCGCCCCCTCTTCTTGTGGGCCTCGCCACTCTGCACTTCTTCCTGGCCCCCTGCCTGCCGTGCCCCTGCTGAGCAGCAGTGGGGGCCGCCTGCTGAGGAAGGGGAAGTGTATCTTTGGATACTTGCTGGCTAGCCCAGTGAGGGGGTCTTTAAACTACGTTCAACAGGGCAGGAGAGAAAAGCCCCTTGATAAGCCCAGAGACCTGTGCCGGAGGGTCAGACTCTGGGGGAAGCATGGGCCATCACGGCAGGGACAAAGAGAGACAAGAGGACTAGAGAGGGGAAATCGATTGCACCTCTTAGATGTCTGTGTGCTAATGCACAAAGTGCAGGAAATAATCAGGCAGATCTGGACATACTAGTGACTGATCCCAATTCCGACACACCTGGCCGCCCAGAGACACTAGTTCCCCTGACTGCTGTACTGGGCCAGAAGGGCACAGCCTGGTCAGCAAGGACAGGCCGGGCAAAAGGGAGGGAGTGTTTGATGTTGCTGTCTGCACTTGCCCTGAGGCTGAGGCAGGAGTGGGAGGCAAAGCTGCTGAAAAACTCTGGATAAAGATTAAAGGGGTAAAAAACAAGGGTGATGTCATGGTAGGAATCACTGACCCCTGGGGCCAGGCGACGCCCCAGCCTGGGAACAGTCCCTGGGAGGGGCCTGCAGTGACCCAGACCCCCGGAGTCTCGCTCTTTCCCCAGGGTGAGCCACGTGGTCTCACCGCCTCCTGATACTGGGCCCCTGGGCCTGCAGCCCCCCTGCCCCACCCCGGGAGCCCTGGGCAGCGAGTCTGGGACAGACCCTGGGGGAGACGTGTCCTCTCCTCAGGGATCAGTGCCCCTCGCCCAGTGTCTGCAGGGCCATTCGCCCAGCGCTGGGAAACCAGGCGGGTTTATTGGTCTCCTGGCACACGGCCCAGGCAGCCCCTTGGGTGGCCCAGAGAACTGACAGTTATAGCCCAGCCCAGCTGGTTGCATTTTCCCTGACACCTCCGATCTGAGCCTGCTGGTTCGCGTAGTTCAGACCCTGGGCTGGTGAAGGAACCGGGCTGGAGTTTTGTCCTCAGGTGACCCAGGCATTCCCCACAAGGACGTCAGAGCTGGTGACCTGGAGAACCCCGACTACCAGCCCCCCGCCCTGCCTGTGGCTGCCCAGGGCTCTGAGCCATACGTGGGGCGAATGGCTCCCCCCCCTGGGCCCGTCGCCCCGGTCACAGCCCTGCAGCGTTCGATGGGGTGGTACCACACAGGGTGTGACAAGGGGCCTCTGCCCCAGAATCTCCCCGCCCCAGGAGGGTCTCCCCATTGGCCACCTCCCTTCGCTCCCCTGGGGGTCCGATGAGTCCGAGTCCCGGAGAGTCCAATGTGACACGTGCCTGGGGCCTGGAGTGGGAGCCCGTCTGCCCCCCCCATGCCCCCGAGGACCTGGCTGGGTGGGTGCTTCCCTCCGACGGGTCAGTCGCATCGTGCCTCTGGGAGCCGGAGCTCCAGGCTGCCTTGGGTGGGCCTCTGTGCCTTGGGCTTTCCCCAGCTCACCCCTCACGGGTTGTCTGGCCACTGTCCCACTCCCCCTTGGGCTTCTGCCCATGTAGGCCCTGTTTTCCTACAGACATCCCATCTCAGGGCTCTGAGACCCCTTGGAGGAGTCAACCCGCATCCTGCTCCCCCCTTTGGGTTTACGCCAGTCCCATTTCTGGGGCGCCTCCATGGTCCCTCTCCCAACACCCAGGCTTAGGCCAGTCCCCTTCGGGTCTCTCCATCCCTGGACTGACTTGCCCCAAAGGGATCTGCCCACCGGCCTGACGGCGCAGCCCCTGCGGCTTCCTGTCCACTACCCACGTTCTAGGCTCGTAGGGACTCATCTCCTGGAGTTGTTCTGATCCAGCTACATTACACAAATCCTCCAGCGCAGAGACCCCTGCCCCCACCCCATTTGTGGGGAGATCCTCCCAGCAGGGGGGCTTCCATGTAGGTCACCCCCAGGTCTTCGGCACACCCCAAAACCTTTTCCCATAAGCCTCAGGTGCCCATTCAGAGTTGAGCAGTGGAGCCCGGTTGAACTGTTCCTAGTCCCCAGAATTGGCTCTGTCCTTCTGGCGGCGGGACCGTGACTCGCTCCGGGTCTTGGCGGCACCGCGGCGGCGGCCGGATCGTGACTTGCTCCAGGTCTTCGGTGGCACCGCGGCGGTGGCGGGACCGTGACTCGCTCCGGGTCTTGGCGGCACCGCGGCGGCGGCCGGACCATGACTTGCTCCAGGTCTTCGGCGGCACCGTGGCGGCAGTGGGACCGTCACTCGCTCCGGGTCTTCAGTGGCACCACGGCGGCGGCCGGACCGTGACTCGCTCCGGGTCTTCAGTGGCACCACGGCGGCGGCCGGACCGTGACTCGCTCCGGGTCTTGGCAGCACCGCGGCGGCGGCCGGACCGTGACTCGCTCCGGGTCTTGGCGGCACCGCGGCGGCGGCCGGACCGTGACTCGCTCCGGGTCTTGGCGGCACCGCGGTGGTGGCCGGACCGTGACTCGCTCTGGGTCTTGGCGGCACCGCGGCGGCGGCCGGACCGTGACTCGCTCTGGGTCTTGGCGGCACCGCGGCGGCGGCCGGACCGTGACTCGCTCTGGGTCTTGGCGGCACCGCGGTGGTGGCCGGACCGTGACTCGCTCTGGGTCTTGGCGGCACCGCGGCAGCGGCGGCAGGACCGTCACTGCGGCTGCAGACACCCGGCGCGAGTCAGGGCCGGTCCCTGGAGCGCCGCTGGGCGAGTAGCTGCACCGCAGTGGGTGGCGCCTTTTCTTTGGATCGCTCCCCCGGTTCCCTCCACCTGGCTGCGCCCTGCTGCCGCCAGACCACTTTTAGCGTGGGGGTGCTGCAGCTGCACCTCGCCTTACCCCGTCCGTGCCCCCACTGCCCCTGGAGCTGGGGCCGGGAGCTGGGCCGTGGCTCCAGGAGGGGATGCGGACGGGGTAAAGGGGCTGAGGCTGGGGGCGGGGGGCGGAACCCCGGCACGGGAACAGCAGCCGGGGCTGGGAGCAGAGCCCTGCGTAACACCTAGGGGTGCTGCACCCTAGTTCCCGACCTATGGCTGCCTCCGTCATTCTCGTTTCCTTCTGGAACCCCACTTGGGCTGGGGTCCCATTGGCAGGGCGCTGGGTCCCCGGGCTGGGTCCCATTGGCAGGGCGCTGGGTCCCCGGGCTGGGTCCCATTGGCAGGGCGCTGGGTCCCCGGGCTGGGTCCCATTGGCAGGGCGCTGGGTCCCCGGGCTGGGTCCTGTTGGCAGGGCGCTGGGTCCCTGGGCTGGGTGCTGTTGGCAGGGCGCTGGGTCCCCGGGCTGGGTCCCGTTGGCAGGGCGCTGGGTCCCCGGGCTGGGTCCTGTTGGCAGGGCGCTGGGTCCCCGGGCTGGGTCCCATTGGCAGGGCGCTGGGTCCCCGGGCTGGGTCCCATTGGCAGGGCGCTGGGTCCCCGGGCTGGGTCCCGTTGGCAGGGCGCTGGGTCCCCGGGCTGGGTCCTGTTGGCAGGGCGCTGGGTCCCCGGGCTGGGTCCTGTTGGCAGGGCGCTGGGTCCCCGGGCTGGGTCCTGTTGGCAGGGCGCTGGGTCCCCGGGCTGGGTCCCGTTGGCAGGGCGCTGGGTCCCCGGGCTGGGTCCCGTTGGCAGGGCGCTGGGTCCCCGGGCTGGGTCCTGTTGGCAGGGCGCTGGGTCCCCGGGCTGGGTCCTGTTGGCAGGGCGCTGGGTCCCTGGGCTGGGTGCTGTTGGCAGGGCGCTGGGTCCCCGGGCTGGGTCCCATTGGCAGGGCGCTGGGTCCCCGGGCTGGGTCCTGTTGGCAGGGCGCTGGGTCCCTGGGCTGGGTGCTGTTGGCAGGGCGCTGGGTCCCCGGGCTGGGTCCCGTTGGCAGGGCGCTGGGTCCCCGGGCTGGGTCCTGTTGGCAGGGCGCTGGGTCCCCGGGCTGGGTCCTGTTGGCAGGGCGCTGGGTCCCTGGGCTGGGTGCTGTTGGCAGGGCGCTGGGTCCCCGGGCTGGGTCCCATTGGCAGGGCGCTGGGTCCCTGGGCTGGGTGCTGTTGGCAGTGGGTGCCAGTCCCCGGCTGGGTGCCGGCCAGGCCAGCATGCTGACGTGGCCCCGCTCTTCTCCCCAGGGCGCCATCGCTGCAAGGCCTGGCAGACGCTCAGCTCTCCAAGCTGCTGGACTGCATGGAGGAGGTAGGAGCCAGGGGCTGCGCAGTCCCACGGGCCGCACATGCTCCTCGCCTCCGGGGATGGGGCTGCCCCATGGCACTGACAGCAGCTTCCCGCCCCAGGGGCGGCACACGGGGATGGCTGGTTCCAGCCCTGGCTGTGGGCTGGGCCGGGTGTCAGGAACTGGTACATGGGAGGCTGCACTGGTTCCACGCTGGGCCCTGGGGCTGGCGACAAGCCTGGGCACAGGGGGGCGCAGGGCGAGGACCCCGTGCCCTGGCATAGGGCTGGGCCAATCCCTGGGTGCATCCCCCAGGGTCACCTGGGCACCTGCCCCGCCTTGTGGTGCCGGGCCTGTCCGTGTGTCCCTCCCATAGGGCCAGGCCTGTCTGTGTGTCCCCCCCCCGTGGGGCCGGACCCATCTGTGTGGGTCTCGGCCTGTCTGTGTGTCCCTCCCATGGGCCCAGGCCCATCTGTGTGTCCCTCCCACAGGGCTGGGGCTGTCTGTGTGTCTGTCCTGCGGGCCCGGGCCCATCCGGGTGTCCCTCCCATGGACCCAGGCCTGTCCGTGTGTCCCTTCCGGGGGGCCGGACCTGTCCGTGTGGGACTTGGCCTGTCTGTTTGTCTGTCCCATGGGGCTTGGCCTGTCTGTGTGTCTCTCTGCATAGGTAGGGTGCCAGGTGTCCGGTGTTCGGCCGGAAGGCCTGGTGGAAAAGGGAGCTGGCGGCTCCAGTCGGCACTGCTGACCGGTCCGTTTAAAGTCTGGTTGGTGGCGCAGCGGGGCTAAGGCAGCTCCCTGCCGGCCCTGGCTCCACGCGGCTCCTGGAAGCGCCGGCATGTCCCCCCTCTGGCTCCTAGATGCAGGGGTGATCAGGGAAGCTCCGTGCACTGCCCCCGCCCCGAGCACCAGCTCCGCTGCTCTCATTGGCCAGGAACGGCAGCCTGTGGGGCGGCGCCTGCAGGCAGAGTCAGTGGGCAGAGCCGCCTGGCCTCCCTCCACCGAGGAGCTGGATATGCCAGGCCGCTTCCAGGACCTGCGCAGAGCAAGGGCAGGCAGGGAGCCTCCCTGAGCCCCACTGTGCCACCGACTGGAGCCACCTGAGGTGAGCCCTGCCCGGCTGGAGCCCGCACTGCAAACCCCCTGCCCCAGGTTGGAGCCCACTCCTGGAGCCCGCACCCCCTCCTACGCCCCAACCCCAGCTCTGCGCCCCCTCCTACATCCCCACCCCAGAGCCTGCACCCCCAGCCAGAGCTCTCACCCCCTCCCACACCCCAGCCCTGAGCCCCCTCCCGCACCCAAACTCCCTAGGTCTGTCCATGTGTCCATCCTGCGATGATGGGTCTGTCCGTGTGTCCGTCCTGCAGTGCACATTCGCTCATGACGAGGTGATTGTTCGTGAACGGGACGAGGGGAATAACTTCTACATCATCCTGAGAGGAGAGGTGGGTCCAGCCCGCCCCGGGGCACTACACCACCCCTCCCCCCACCCTGCCCAGGGCACTATCCCTCCCCATCCCCGGCCTGTTGGGGCAACAGCTCACGCCCCCTCCCTCTGACCCCGCCCCAGACGTTCTTGGGAAGCAGAACATGGGGTGCAGCCCCCACCTGGCACTCAGGACGCCTGGGTTCGATTCCCCATTCAGCCGGGCTAATGGGCCCAGGGCCTTGTCTCCCAGCAGCCCCTCAACCCCGCCAGCCTGGGCAGATCACGGCCACACCTTCTTCTGGGGGCACCAGCAGGGGGCAGCCTGATGTGCACTGCACCCCGCCGCCTCCCCTGCCCCTCCAGCCCCCCCGAACTCGGTTCCTCTGCCAGCCCACGGGCCCCCTGCCCGCTCCCCTCCCCAACGTCCCAGAGCCCACCCCCTGGCTCAGCGGCCACACGGCTGGGATGGGGGGGGCAGTTCGGGGGCTGGGAGGTGACTCTGGGGAGCCTGGAGGTCGGGGTACAGGTATGGCTCCTCTGCCAGCCCATGGGCCCCCTGCCCCCACCCGTCCAGCCCCCCCAGGAGTGATGCCCCAGCCCCCATCTCCCTGCAGGTTCGGGTCAGCAGGCACGTGAATGGGCGGGAGGAGCCGATCCGGGTGCTGCGAGCCGGCGAGCACTTTGGGGAGCTGTCGCTGCTGCGGTAGGTGCCGCCCTGGAGCCCCTCGGCCCTGCCCAGCCGGCCCTGGCATGCGCACAGCAGGGGCCCACCCAGGCGCTCGCAGCCGGATGTGCAACACGCGCACACCAGGGGCCCACCCAGGCGCTCGCAGCCGGACGTGCAACACGTGCACACCAGTGGCCCACCCAGGCGCTCGCAGCCGGACGTGCAACACGCGCACACCAGGGGCCCGGCACACACACACACGTACACCGGGGCCCACCCAGGCGCTCACAGCCGGACGTGCAACACACGCACACCAGGGGCCCGGCACACACACGTGCACACCAGGGGCCCGGCACACACACACACGTACACCGGGGCCCACCCAGGTGCTCACAGCCGGACGTGCAACACGCCCACACCAGGGGCCCACCCAGGCGCTCGCAGCCGGACGTGCAACACGCGCACACCAGGGGCCCACCCAGACGCTCGCAGCCGGACGTGCAACACGCGCACACCAGGGGCCCGGCACACACACACACGTACACCGGGGCCCACCCAGGCGCTCGCAGCCGGACGTGCAACACGCGCACACCAGGGGCCCGGCACACACACACATGTACACCGGGGCCCACCCAGGCGCTCACAGCCGGACGTGCAACACACGCACACCAGGGGCCCGGCACACACACGCGCACACCAGGGGCCCACTCTGGCGCTCACAGCTGGACGTGCAACACACGCACACCAGGGGCCCGGCACACACACACGCGCACACCAGGGGCCTGGCACACACACACCCGCACACCAGGGGCCCACCCAGGCGCTCGCAGCCAGACGTGCAACACGCGCACACCAGGGGCCCACCCAGGCGCTCACAGCCGGACGTGCAACACACGCACACCAGGGGCCTGGCACACACACACGCGCACACCAGGGGCCCACCCAGGCGCTCGCAGCCGGACGTGCAACACGCGCACACCAGGGGCCCGGCACACACACACACGCACACCAGGGGCCCACCCAGACGCTCGCAGCCAGACGTGCAACACGCGCACACCAGGGGCCCACCCAGGCGCTCACAGCCGGACGTGCAACACACGCACACCAGGGGCCTGGCACACACACACGCGCACACCAGGGGCCCACCCAGGCGCTCACAGCCAGACGTGCAACACGCGCACACCAGGGGCCCACCCAGGCGCTCGCAGCCGGACGTGCAACACGCGCACACCAGGGGCCTGGCACACACACACGCGCACACCAGGGGCCAACCCAGGCGCTCACAGCCAGACGTCCAACACGCGCACACCAGGGGCCCACCCAGGCGCTCGCAGCCGGACGTGCAACACGCGCACACCAGGGGCCCACCCAGGCGCTCACAGCCGGACGTGCAACACACGCACACCAGGGGCCCACCCAGGCGCT
Organism: Lepidochelys olivacea; assembly: GCF_965140295.1. Taxonomy (NCBI): domain Eukaryota; kingdom Metazoa; phylum Chordata; order Testudines; family Cheloniidae; genus Lepidochelys; species Lepidochelys olivacea. Next base: position 1,374,616 of record NC_140413.1, read on the forward strand.
CACAGCCGGACGTGCAACACACGCACACCAGGGGCCTGGCACACACACACGGACACCAGGGGCCCACCCAGGCGCTCACAGCCGGACGTGCAACACACTCACACCAGGGGCCCGGCACACACACACGCGCACACCAGGGGTCCAGCCAGGCGCTCACAGCCGGACGTGCAACACGCGCACACCAAGGGCCTGGCACACACACACGCACACCAGGGGCCCACCCAGGCGCTCACAGCCGGACGTGCAACACACTCACACCAGGGGCCCGGCACACACACGCGCGCACACCAGGGGCCCAGCCAGGCGCTCACAGCCGGACGTGCAACACGCGCACACCAGGGGCCCACCTAGGCGGTCACAGCCGGACGTGCAACACACGCACACCAGGGGCCTGGCACACACACACGCGCACACCAGGGGCCCGGCACACACACGTGCACACCAGGGGCCCGCCCAGGCGCTCACAGCCGGACGTGCAACACGCGCACACCAGGGGCCCGGCACACACACACGCGCACACCAGGGGCCCGGGACACGCACACACACACCGCAGGGCCCATGCGGGCGCTCGCAGCCTGATGTGCACACGCCATGTGTACACACTGCCTGGTGCTCTCCCCACCCCTTTCACACACACCCCGGCACAGGCAGGCCCCCCAGTGTTTCTGCTCCCCACTCCCACACGGGCACTCCCAGCCCACGCCTGGGGTGCAGACCCACAGTCCCCCGACTCCCTGTCCCCGTAGAGATGCCAAGTCTCCTGTCCCCACCTCGCACCCACACAGCCACCGCCGGCCTCCCTCACAACCTCTCTCCTCTCTGCAGCAACATCCGCCGGACGGCCACCTGCCGGGCGCACGGGGAGGTCGCCTGCATCACCATCACCAAGGAGTGAGTCAGCCCCAGGGGGTGGGAGCCCCACGCTAGGGGGCACTGTGGTGCAGAGGGGACTGACTTCAAGCCCTGCCCCGAGATGGCGCCACGGACATAGCTTGGCCCCCCTTCCTCCACAGGCCTGCTAGCCAGAGTAACTGGAGCCAGAGTAGGGGAGCCAGGACTCCTGGGTTCTCTCCCTGGCTCTGGGAGGGGAGTGGGGGCTGGTGGGTTAGAGCAGGGGGCTGGGAGCCAGGATTCCTGGGTTCTCTCCCTGGCTCTGGGAGGGGAGTGGGGGCTGGTGGGTTAGAGCAGGGGGCTGGGAGCCAGGACTCCTGGGTTCTCTCCCTGGCTCTGGGAGGGGAGTGGGGGCTGGTGGGTTAGAGCAGGGGGCTGGGAGCCAGGATTCCTGGGTTCTCTCCCTGGCTCTGGGAGGGGAGTGGGGGCTGGCGGGTATGAGTAGGGAGGGCTTGGAGCCAGGACTCTTGGGTTCAATTCCCAGCTGTGTGTGTGGGGGGGGAGTGATGGCTAGTGGTTAGAGTGGCAGGGGGTGGGGCTGGGAGCCAGGACTCCTGGGTTCTCTCCCCAGCGCTGCCACTGATTTGCTATGTGAGCTTGGAAAAGTCCCTTCATCTCTGCCCCTCCCTCCCCTTGTGTCTGGGTCAGGGGCTGCACTATGCCTTGGCTCACATGGGCAGAGGCTGTTCTGGGGGGCTGGGTCCTTCCACCGGTCCTGCCAACACCTCCTGTCTCCTCCATCCCTGCAGAGACTTCCAGGAGATCTGCCCCTTCTGCCCCACGCCCAGGCAGCTCTCAGAGCCGTGAGTGTAACACTGCCCCTCCATGGGGCCAGGGATCTCTGTGTGGCAAGGAGCAGCCAGGACCGTGGGGGGTGGGTGCCATGGGGAGGTGGGTGGCAGGGGGCCAGGAGGTGGGTGCCACACAGGAGCAGGGGGCCAGGGGGTGGGTGCCACGCAGGAGCAGGGTGGCAGGGGGCCAGGAGGCGGGTGCCATGCAGGAGCAGGGTGGCAGGGGGCCAGGGGGTAGGTGCCACGCAGGAGCAGGGGGGCAGGGGGCTAGGAGGCGGGTGCCACGCAGGAGCAGGGTGGCAGGGGGCTAGGAGGCGGGTGCCACGCAGGAGCAGGGTGGCAGGGGGCCAGGAGGCGGGTGCCATGCAGGAGCAGGGTGGCAGGGGGCCAGGGGGTAGGTGCCACGCAGGAGCAGGGGGGCAGGGGGCTAGGAGGCGGGTGCCACGCAGGAGCAGGGTGGCAGGGGGCTAGGAGGCGGGTGCCACGCAGGAGCAGGGTGGCAGGGGGCCAGGGGGCGGGTGCCACGCAGGAGCAGGGTGGCAGGGGGCCATGGGGGCGGGTGCCACGCAGGAACATGGTGGCCGTTGTCCTGGCCCAGGGGACTGACCCGCTGATTGTTTCGTTCTCTTCTCTCTGCCAGAGACGTGGCTATGCTGGAGGCTCCGTCCCTTCCTGAGCCTGGCCAGTGAGTCCCGGCCCCGGGGCCCCGCACAGACCCAACTGGCCCTTGAGGGATCCTTCCCGCTCCTCCAGGGTTTCCCTAGCACTGTCTCTCAGAGAGTCAGAAGTTTGGGGCTGGCAGGGACCTCGCGAGGGCACCACGTCCAGTGCCCCGTGCTGAGGCAGGGCCGGGTGAATGTGGACCAGCTCTGACAGGGGTTTGTCCAATGTGTTCTTAACTCTCCAGTGCCGGGATCCCACGGCCTCCCTTGGGAGCGGGTCCCAGAGCTTCACTCCCCAGCCACTGGACAGTTCTCCTAGGCGCGATCCTCAATCTCCCTGCTGCAGATTTAGCCCATTGCTTCTCATCCTATCTGCCGGGGACGTGGAGAACGAGTGATCACCACCCTCTGTAGAACAGCCCTGAGCAGATCTGAAGACTGTTATCAGGTCCCCCCTCAGTCCCTTCTCTCAAGACTAAACAGGCCCAGGCTTTGTAACCGTTCCTCACAGGTCAGCTTCTCTGAACCTCTTTGTGATGGGTTTGGGCCCCTTAGGAGGCCCCCTGATGTACTGAGATATCCTTGAGTCTACCGGTTCTGCCAGCCTCGGCCCCCTTAACCTGTCCTGCTGAGCCCGGCTATGAAAGCCTCCCCTAACGCACACAGGCAGGGCCACCCCAGCTGCAGGTCAGCTCTGGGAAGACTCAGCTTCAGGGACGTGCTCCAGTGGTCTGGTGCGCGCTCCTTTTGAGGGTACAAACACAAAGGTTTACGAAATGCAGCCCTCCCTCAGTGTGGAGAGAGGTGTGCACACTTCTGCCCTCCCCCCAGTTAGAAATGACAGAAACTGGGTTTAATAAACAAAGCCAATGTTATAAACCCTAAAAGGCAGATGCTAAGTGGTACAAGGGGTACACACAGAACAAAGCAGATTACTGACCAAAAGAAAACAAACACAAAGGAAGCTAGTTTCACTAAAGAAATTGGGAACAAATAACATTTCTCCCCCTAGATATTGTTGCAGGCGGGTTGCAAAGTTTCTGTGGTTCAGAGTTCCAGTGATATTCCTTTTCAGACGGGACTCGTCTCAATCTGGACTCCCCCCGCCTCCCCTTCACCCGTCTGTCTTCTTGGGCAGACAGGCCATGGCGAGGAAGAGTCCCATTTGCCTTCCTCCCCACCCTTCAATAGCATTTACATAAGGCGGGAATCCTTTGTTTCCCAAACTTGACCCCCCTTCCCTTCCCGTGGAAAGTTACCAGAAGTCCCAGATAATGTTTAGTGTCGGGTGACAAGACCATCTGCCTCTGTAGGATCACAGCGCCCATGAGTCACTGGCAGCGTGGAGCGTCCCCAGGAAGGCCGAGCCTTTCACAGCCCATCGGCCTCGCTGATGGGCCAGCCGCCCTGTCTAGCCTTTCCATGGGTGTACCTGAGGTGTTAGCAGTGGGCATCACCCGAAGCAGCCTAGCTGAAAGAGATACATAGTCACTATTCCTAACTTCAGATACAGAACTGGTACAGATTGGATAATTCTCCCAGTCCTGATCCCCCCTGCCCTGACCCCCGCCCACCCTGAGGCTCCCCTGCCCCCATCCCCACCTCTGCCCAGCCCTGATCCCCCCTCCCTCCCCCCCCCCCCAGCAGGCACTCAGGTGTTTCTGTTCCAGCACAGTGCAAGGTACAGGTGCCTTCTGACAAACCCGCTGCCCCTGGCAGCAGCACCCGGTCCCTTCCCAGGGCTTCCCAGGGCCCTGCCCATGAAAGGTGGGGCTGGCCCAGCACTGGCTCAGCTGTGGCCAGGTGCGGAAAGGGATCAGGCTGGCCTGGCAGCGCTGGGGCAGGTTGGGGCAGTAGCTGCCCCCTGGGAGCAGGAATGGGGAAGCAAGCCAGCCGGAACCCCCCAGGAGGCTCCCCCAGGTGAGGGGAAGTAATGGGGGGTTGGGGTGAGAAGCTGTGGCTGCCGCAGGGCAGTTTGGGGGTACTGCCAATGGGGGACTGGGGAAGGCCCTGCACCCCAGGACAGCTGTGCAGGGAAGGGTTTGGAGCTAGAGGAAAGACTAGCTGGGGTGGAGGGTCCTGCACGGTCCCGGGGGGCAGGGGACTGGAAAGGGGGCTGGCTGGCTTTGGGATCTTGCCCCGAGAGCTTCCATGTATAAGTCAGACCCAGTGGCTTATGGACCCTGCCTGGTTCTTAGACACCCCCAATGTCTGCTTGCGGGACCCTTACCTGCCCCAGCCCCTCATGGCTGTCCTGCCTTGCCCCTGTATCCCCATCCTGCTGCCCCCCCCATGTCCTCCCTTCCCACACTCCCCACCTTCTCCTCCCCCCCGCCCTGCCGGCAACTGCTCAGACCACTGCAAAATGGTGGCCCCATTGTGCCCAAGATACGCTGGCGGGTAGGGATAGGGTCCAGAGTGACCTAGACAAATCAGAGGATTGGGCCAAAAGAAATCTGATGAGGTTCAACAAGGACAAGTGCAGAGTCCTGCACTTAGGACGGAAGAACCCAATGCACAGCTACAGACTAGGGACCGAATGGCTAGGCAGCAGTTCTGCAGAAAAGGACCTAGGGGTGACAGTGGACGAGAAGCTGGATATGAGTCAGCAGTGTGCCCTTGTTGCCAAGTCGGCCAATGGCATTTTGGGCTGTATAAGTAGGGCATTGCCAGCAGATCGAGGGATGTGATCGTTCCCCTCTATTCGACATTGGTGAGGCCTCATCTGGAGTACGGTGTCTAGTTTTGGGCCCCACACTACAAGAAGGATGTGGAAAACTTGGAAAGAGTCCAGCGGAGGGCAACAAAAATGATTAGGGGACTGGAGCACGACTTATGAGGAGAGGCTGAGGGAACTGGGATTGTTTAGTCTGCAGAAGAGAAGAATGAGGGGGGATTTGATAGCTGCTTTCAACTCCCTGAAAGGGGGTTCCAAAGAGGATGGTTCTAGACTGTTCTCAATGGTAGCAGATGACAGAACGAGGAGTAATGGTCTCAAGTTGCAGTGGGGGAGGTTTAGGTTGGATATTAGGAAAAACTTTTTCACTAATCGGGTGGTGAAACACTGGAATGGGTTCCCTAGGGAGGTGGTGGAATCTCCTTCCTTAGAGGTTTTTAAGGTCAGGCTTGACAAAGCCCTGGCTGGAATGATTTAGTTGGGGCTGGTCCTGCTTTGAGCAGGGGGTTGGACTAGATGACCTCCTGAGGTCCCTTCCAGCCCTGATCTTCTGTGACTCATGATGCTATGAAGGGTGGGCCTGTGGCCTCAGGCCCCCTGAGAACAATGGGGGACGTTTTTCACAGGGCAGAAAGCCAAGAACCCTAGATTCCCTTGAGCCGTTTCCCCTTGATGGGAGGGAAGGAGTCTGTGACTCAGGGCCGCCGCTGAGTGTGTGGGGCGGGTTGGGGTCCCAGCCGTAGGGGGCAGGTGCTCAAGCTCCCAGAGACCCCCCCAGCTGCCATTCCCCGCGGCTGGGCAGGCAGGAGCTGGTGGCCTGGCTGGGTCCGGTGCTTGGCACGTTGTGCGTTGGGCTCGTCGGGCTCATCGGGGCAGCTGGGGGCCGGTTCTGGTTCTCATCATGCCCTAGTGCCCTTTTCCCGGGCGGCCTCTCCCTGGCCCCTAGGGTAGGTGGGCCAAGGTGGGGTGGGGTCATGGTGGGACAGGCGCCGTCCATGTGTCCGACCTCTCACCGTGGGTCGCTCCCCCACAGCGCCCCGGGCCCCGAGACAGCCCTGGCCCCGCTGCGGCTCCAGGACCTGGCGGCTGTGCGCTACGAGGACGGGCAGCACCATGGCCTCCCTGTGGTCTTGGGCACCGGCGGCTTTGGCAGAGTTGAGCTGGTGAGAAGAAGCAGCCCCTCCCGCCAAGCACCAGTCCTGGGGGGCAGAGCTGCGGGGGGGCAGAGCCCTCACCCTACCAGCCTGCCTTGCCCAGCCTGGAGGCGAGACCCCAGTGCCTGGCCCCCTCACGCCCTGCTTGCCCCCAGGTGCGCGGGCGGGGGCAGCTCTTTGCCCTCAAGCGGATCCGCAAGGACCACGTGGTGCGGAGGCGGCAGCAGGGACACGTGCGCATGGAGAAGTGGGTGCTGGAGCGGAGCCACTGCCCCTTCATCGTGGGGTAGGCGCTGCCCGGGGCCCTGGGCTGGGGGCAGAGCACGGGGGGGCAGCGAGTGCCGTGATGCCCCCGGGCGGAGGGGCACTGGTGGGTTGCTAGGGGTGGGGGCTGCCCCTGGGGGTGGGGAGCACTCGGGGAGTTGCTCTTGGGGGCACTGGTGGGGTTGCTCAGGGGGGGCTGCCCCCAGGAGTGGGGGGGCACTGGTGGGGTTGCTCCGGGGGGCTGTCCCCGGGAGTGGGGGGCACTGGGAGGATTGCTGGGGAGGCACTGGCAGGGATGCTGTGGCGGGGAGGGGGTTGGAGGCTCCAGTTTAACCCCTTCTCACCCTCTCCCCTAGGCTCTTTGGCACCTTCAAGGACAGCCAGTACGTCTACATGCTGCTGGAGTTCTGCCAGGGGGGCGAGCTGTGGACCAAGCTGCGCGAGGTGTACGGAGTGGGGGGCTGGCGGGGGACCAGGGGGGCTGTGCGGCAGGCTGGCAGATGGAGTAGGCACGGCTGGTGGCAGTGCGGGTGTGGCTGTGGCAGACATGGGGGGGTGCGGGGTGGGCGGAGAGCGGGCTGGCAGGTGGTGTGGGCGGGGCCATGGCAGAGTGGCTGGGGACGGGCGGGGCCATGGCAGAGTGGCTGAGGGCGAGTGGGGCTGGCATGGGGTTGCTGGGGGCGGGCGGGGCCATGGCAGGACGGCTGGGGGCGGGCAGGGCTGGCGTGGGGTTGCTGGGGGCAGGCGGGGCCGTGGCGGGGGCTGGGGGCGGGCGGTGCTGGGGCGGGGTTGCTGAGGGTGGGCGGGGCCGTGGCAGGCTTGCTGGAGGGTAGGGGGCAGCGCTGACAGGCGGTGCGGGCAGGGTTGCTGTGTGGCTGGCTGGCTGGCAGGTGGTGTGGGCGGGGCCATGGCAGGGGGGCTGAGGACGAGTGGGGCTGGCATGGGGTTGCTGGGGGCGAGTGGGGCGTGGCAGGGGGGCTGAGGGTGAGCGGGGCTGGCATGGGGTTGCTGGGGGCGAGCGGGGTGTGGCAGGGGAGCTGGGGGTGAGTGGGGCTGGCATGGGGTTGCTGGGGGCGGGCGGGGCCGTGGCAGGGTGGCTGGGGGCGAGCAGGGCCGGGGCGGGGTTGCTGGGGGCGGCCGGGGCAATGGTTGGGTTGCTGGAGCGTGGGGGGGCAGTGCTGACAGGCGGTGCGGGCAGGGTTGTTGTGTGGCTGACTGGCAGGTGGTGTGGGCGGGACCATGGCAAGGGGGCTGAGGGCGAGCGGGGCTGGGGCGGGGTTGCTAGGGGCGGGCGGGGCCATGGCAGGGGGGCTGAGGGCAAGCGGGGCTGGGGCGGTGTTGATGAGGGCAGGCGGGGCCGTGGCAGGGGGGCTGGAGGGTAGAGGGCAGTGCTGACAGGCGGTGCGGGCAGGGTTGCTGTGTGGTGGGCTGGCAGCTGGCGCGGGCGGCTGGGGGCTAGGAAGGGCTCAGGCTGGGGACTGTGCCTGTGGGGGCCGTGCCGGCCAAGGGCACAGGGTGGGCGTGTGGGCACTGAGCTGTCCTGCCCCCCAGGCGCTGCCTCGAGGAGGAGGTGGCTGTGTTCTGCTCGGCCTGCGTGGTGGAGGGACTCGACTACCTGCACGGCAACGGGATCATCTACCGGGACCTCAAGCCCGAGAACCTGATGCTGGACAAGCAGGGCTACATCAAACTGGTACTTGGGGGCAGCACTGGGGCACTAGCGGGGGAGATGCCCGGGTCGGCCCTGCTAATCCTGGCACTGGGCTGAGGCCTGGGGCTCAGCCCCTCCTGGAGGCTCTGGTGGGGCGAAGGGCAGGACCCGGAGCTCAGGGAGGACCCGTTCCCAGCCGGGTGGGTGCCAGGGAGGGCTGGACGCTGCCAAAGCAGAGGTAGGGCTTTTGGGCCAGTCAGGCCCTCCCTGTTCCCTGGGCCTGCACTGTGCCCTCCTGAAGGGGAGGAGGGGGAGCTGGATGGCACCATGCCAGTGCCATGGAACGCCGGCTCCCTGTGCGGTGGCCGGAACAGCGAACAGGCGCCAGGCTGCACACGGACCGGGTGTAACGGGGCTGCCCGTGGGAGCCAGCTGAGGTCAGTCAGTCAGGATGAACTGCAAACAGAACAGGGCGGACAAACCCCAAACGCTGGTGGATATTCCACTACTTAGAGTTACCCAGCCAGCCCAAACCAGCTTCTCCAGCACCTCCCTGGGTACTCAGACATCCAAACAACGCAGTGCCCTTAAAGTGCCCAGCCGCAGGCCTCCATCCAGACACACACGTCAAACATAGGATGCTAAATTCTGAAAATCTTATTTCATCACAGAAAAGAAAAGATTCTCGTGACCCCAAAGGACCATGCCCCAGACCCAGGTCAAATGATAACTCAGATCTTACCCCAAATACACGCTTACCGTCAATCCTTAGTAACTAAACTAAAATCTATTAAAAATGAAAAGAGGGAGAGTTGGTGGAAAGATCAATATACAGACTTCAGTTCAGTTCTTGAGGTTCAGATACAGAGCAGAGATGGTGAGTCTGTAGTTGCCAAAAGTCCTTTTAGAAATAGTCCACGGGTTACAGTCCAATGTCCATGTTCAGGGTGACTCCCGTCAGTGACTGGGGAACTCAATCCTTATGGCTCAGGGTTTCCGCTTCTTGAAACCCAAAGCAGATCGGAGATGAAGAAGGATCGTGTCCCAGGGTTTTATACATTCCCTGCAGCCTTTTGGCCTGAGAAAACAATCGGCTTCACTTTCCTTCTCCTAAACATCCTGGCAATTAGCCCAGGGTCATTTATCCATTAAACAGTTCAGATACCGGTTACCACAACCTTCAAAGAGCCATATAGACAGTAATACTATGTCACTCCAGTGTCTTCCTAAATGTTAATATTCCTCTTTTGATCTTTGAATCAAAGCCATGGTAATAGACAAGACTTGTTTGCTGACATCAGGAGACCTGAGCACACAGCTCCCCTTCTCTCTCTCACAATGCCGGCTGCATTTCACAGCTCTGTTCATTTACAGATTCTTCTAACCAGTCTTTACAGTCCCGCCCTGGGTCAGGTCAGTCTGGGAGTTCATTAACTCTTTCTGGCCCTGTGTCACCTTTCAATGAGATATTATATTACACTCCTAATGTTACATCGGGAACAACAGGAACAGTCCCCAAGCATTGCCCAGCCCCATGGGGCCCTCTCCAGGCTCTGGCTGGGCACCTGGTGCCAGGGCAATGCACAGGACGGGGCGTCTAGGCTGGGCAGGAGGGAGACGAGGCAGGAGAGGGGAACGGGACTGCAGTTGAACATGAGGAGATGTGATGGGGGGGCAATTGGGGGCTAATGCTATTCCCCCCGGTCATCCCAAGATCAGAACCAGGGATGGCTGGTGAATTGGAAAGGTGCCAGATGGAGCTGTGGTCAAAGGAAGTGCCCTTGGTGCATGGCACTAACCTGTGGAACTCCCTGCCACATGACCATGGAGGCCTAAGAGGAGCAGGATTCAGGGAAGGGAAAGCCCTTCTGTCAGGGCTCTACAGGGCCTTGCTACAACCCCAAGCTGGGAACAGTCTCTGGGGGGGCTCTTCAGTGGGCCACATCCCTACAGGTCCCACTCTTCCCCTGAGGTGAGCGACACGGCCTCACCTCCTCCTTAGACTGGGCTCTGTGGCTGCAGCCCCCCTGCCCCACCCTTGGAGCTCCAGGCAGTGAGTCCAGCTGGGACAGACCCTGGGGGAGACGTGTCCTCTCCTCAGGGATCAGTGCCCCTCGCCCAGTGTCTGCGGGGACACTCCCCCAGCGCTGTGAAACCAGGCCGGTTTATTGGTCACCTAACACACGGCCCTGGCAGCCCCTCGGGCGGCCCAGAGAACTGACGGTTACAGCCCAGCCCAGCTGCAGTGACCCCCTTGGTTCATGCTCAGGCTGGCTGGCTCCCTTCCTCAGTCAGCTCCTGGTGAGAGCCCCCAACTTCCTGCAGAGCCCCCCTGAGCCCTCCTCCCACCTCCCAGGCCTTGCTCTCAAGTGGGTGCCTCTACCCAGCTCCCGGGGGTTGACAGGTTGGATCACAGAAACCCCTTGGGCCTGCCAACTGATGTTCCAAGACTACTTCTGCCCCTGCTTTCCCTGCCAGCCTGGGACTCCAGCACCCTGCCTGGCTGAGCCAGACACGCCCGTCTGCTCCAGCACAGACCCAGGGTCTGAGCCACGCGCCCCAAAGCAGCAGACTTAGCTGAAAGCAATTTAAGAAATGTTCCTGTGTTTAACACTCAGATGCTCAACTCCCAATGGGGTCCAAATCCCAAATAAATCTGTTTTACCCTGTATAAAGCTTATACAGGGTAAACTCATAAATTGTCCGCCCTCTGTAACACTGACAGAGAGAGATGCACGGCTGTTTGCCCCCCCCCAGGTATTAATACATACTCTGGGTAAATTAATAAGTAAAAAGTGATTTTATTAAATACAGAAAGTAGGATTTAAGTGGTTCCAAGTAGTAACAGACAAACAAAGTGAATTATCAAGCAAAGTAAAATAAAACACACAAGTCTATGTCTAAGAAAACTGAATACAGATAAAATCCTCACTCAGTAAACTTCCTTTTACAGACTAGCCTCCTTCTAGTCTGGGTCCAGCAATCACTCACACCCCCTGTAGTTACTGTCCTTTATTCCAGTCTCTTTCAGGTATACTTGGGGGTAGAGAGTCTCTCTCTTTAGCCAGCTGAAGACAAAATGGAGGGGTCTTCCACGAGCTTAAATAAACTTTCTTTTGTGGGTGGAGACCTCCTCCTCTCTCCTATGCAAAGTCTAGCTCCACGATGGAGTTCTGGAGTCACTTGGGCAAGTCATGTCCATGCAGGACTCAGAACTTACCTGGAGCATCCATTGCCCACAAGGTATCTTGAATGTCTCCAGGAAGACTTATGTGGATTGGAGCCTTCCGACGTCCATTGTTTGTTAAATGCTTCTTGATTGGGCACTTAATCTGCACATTCCTTTCTCAAGAAGCTGACCAAATGCTTTACAAAGGCTACTTGAAAGTCAAGCCAGTACACAGCCAATATTCCTAACTTCGAATACAAAATGGATACATGCATACAACTAGGAGGAATAGATTCAGTAGCTCATAACCTTTACAGAGATGTTACATGGCATATGTAGCATAAAACATATTCTAGTTATGTCATATATACATTCCTAAGCATATTTCCATAGAGCCTTATGGGGGGCACTGTCATGGGGGAAATCCCCCAAATCAGTGAGCTGCCATGGCCTGTTTCTGCCCCCTTGCTGAGCTGGGTCTGTTTCAAGCAGCCCCTTAATGCCTCCTTGCCGCAGCCAGCCGGCGCGGCGACCCCCAGCCCAGGTCTCTAGGCCCGGCTGGCCCGGCGGGGGGCTCTGCTGGCTCACGCCTGCCCATTGGCAGGTGGATTTCGGCTTTGCCAAGGAGCTGGCGCGGGGGGAGAAGACCTACTCGTTCTGTGGGACCCCCGAGTACCTGGCGCCTGAGATCCTGCGGCATGAGGGCCACGACTTCGCCGTCGACTTCTGGATGATGGGCATCCTCATCTTCGAGATGCTGGTGGGCCGGTGAGGGACCCCGCGAGCCATCCTTCCCCTGCCTGGGACCTCTGAGGTGCCCCCCGGGGGTCAGCCCCTGCCCCCACCTGTGCCTGGGTGACCTGCAGCCCCCCCCGGGGGTCACCCCCTGTCCCCCGAGCCTCAGATGCCCCACAGGGGTTAACCCACCTGCCCCCACCTGAGTAGCAGGGGTCACTTCCCCAGGAGTGGCCCATCAGGGGTGGGCAGAGGTGGGGGTATTCCTCTGGAACAGCCCAGCCCATGGGGGAGGGGGAATGGCCTGCTGGGTGGGGGAAGGGGAGAGTGTAGGGGTCCTGGGAGTGGCCTGCTGGGTGGGGGAGCGGGAGAGTGTAGGGGGATCCCCGGGGGGGTCCCAGGAGTGGCCTGCCGGGAGGGGGAGCAGAGAGTGTAGGGGTGTCATGGCGTGATGGGGAGTCAGGGCCCTGCACCCCCACTTTCTACGATTCACCATGACTCTCAGCCAACCGGTAGAACAAAAGGTTTATTAGAGATGACAGGAACACAGTCCGGACCAGAGCTTATAGGCATAAACAGGACCCCTTCGTCAGGTCCTTCTGAATCATAGAATATCAGGGTTGGAAGGGACCCCTGAAGGTCATCTAGTCCAACCCCCTGCTCGAAGCAGGACCAATTCCCAGTTAAATCATCCCAGCCAGGGCTTTGTCAAGCCTGACCTTAAAAACCTCTAAGGAAGGAGATTCTACCACCTCCCTAGGTAACGCATTCCAGTGTTTCACCACCCTCCTAGTGAAAAAGTTTTTCTTAATATCCAACCTAAACCTCCCCCACTGCAACTTGAGACCATTACTCCTTGTCCTGTCCTCTTCTACCACTGAGAACAGTCTAGAACCATCGTCTCTGGAACCACCTCTCAGGTAGTTGAAAGCAGCTATCGAATCCCCCCTCACTCTTCTCTTCTGCAGACTAAATAACCCCAGTTCCCTCAGCCTCTCCTCATAAGTCATGTGTTCTAGACCCTTAATCATTTTTGTTGCCCTTCGCTGGACTCTCTCCAATTTATCCACATCCTTCTTGAAGTGTGGGGCCCAAAACTGGACACAGTACTCCAGATGAGGCCTCACCAATGTCGAATAAGAGGGGAACGATCACATCCCTCGATCTGCTGGCAATGCCCCTACTTATACATCCCAAAATGCCATTGGCCTTCTTGGCAACAAGGGCACACTGCTGACTCATATCCAGCTTCTCGTCCACTGTCACCCCTAGGTCCTTTTCCGCAGAACTGCTGCCTAGCCATTCGGTCCCTAGTCTGTAGCGGTGCATGGGATTCTTCCATCCTAAGTGCAGGACCCTGCACTTATTGAACCTCATCAGATTTCTTTTGGCCCAATCCTCCAATTTGTCTAGGTCCTTCTGTATCCTTCCCTCCCCTCCAGCGTATCTACCACTCCTCCCAGTTTAGTATCATCCGCATTCTGGGGGGCAGGGAGATTAGTCCCCAGCTCTGGGGGTTCCCTCCTCTTCCCCAGCCTACTCCAAAAACAAAACCCCTCCAGCCGACTCCCCCAGCTCCTCCCCCAGCCTTTGTCCAGTTTCCCAGGTCACCTGGACCCAACCCCCCTCCCGGCTCAGGTGACAGCCAGTGAAGTCACCCCCTGCTATCTCATCACCGGTCAGACAGTGGCAGTAAACTCCCCTGCCACATTCCCAGGTCAATCCGCCCCACTCAGTCCCTGCTGCGTCCCATCTCTCCCCCCTTCGAGACTGAACTGAGCGGGGTCACTCTGACCAGTGACCTGGGGAAGTTCGGGGCCCCCTCTCCGGGACAGCGCATCCGCTATCAGGTTGGCCCTTCCCTTCACGTGGACCACGTCCATGTCGTAATCCTGCAGGAGCAGGCTCCATCTCAGGAGCTTGGCGTTGGCTCCTTTCATCTGGGGCAACCAGGTCAGGGGAGAGTGGTCGGTGTAGACGGTGAAGTGTCGCCCGAAGAGATAGGGCTCTAGTTTCTTAAGGGCCCACACCATGGCCAGGCACTCCTTCTCAATGGCTGCGTAGTGTTGCTCCCGGGGTAGCAACTTCTTGCTCAGGTACACGATGGGGTGTCTCTCCCCTTTTCATCCTCCTGCATTAACACTGCCCCCAGTCCCGTGTCGGAGGCGTCGGTGAACACCACAAAGGGCTTGTCAAAGTCTGGGTTTGCCAGAACTGGGCCACTGACCAGAGCCTCCTTCAGCACCCAGAAAGCCTCCTGGCACTGCTCGGTCCAGACCATCTTGTCTGGCTTCCCCTTCTTGCATAGCTCAGTGATGGGGGTGGCGATGGCGCTAAAGTGAGGCACAAACCTTGGATAGTACCCAGCATCCCAATAAAGGCTTGGACCTGCTTTTTGGTGTGGGGAGCGGGCCAGTCTCTGATCACCTCCACCTTGGCTGGTTCCGGCTTTAGGCAGTCGCTCCCCAACCAGTGGGCCAGGTAAGATACTTTGGCCATCCCCACCTTGCACTTCTCCGCTTTTACAGTCAGCCCAGCCCCCTGGAGTTGGTCCAGCACTTGTCTAACCTGGGACACATGGTCCTCCCCGGTCTGGCTAAAGACACAGATGTCATCAATATACGCCACGGCAAAACTCTCCATCCCCCTCAGGAGCTGGTCCACTAGGCGCTGGAAGGTGGCCGGCCCTCCCTTGAGGCCGAAAGGCAGGGTCAGGAACTCATAGAGCCCCAGAGGGGTAATAAAGGCCGATTTCAGCCGGGCATCTGCATCCAGCGGCACTTGCCAGTAGCCCTTTGTAAGGTCCATGGTGGTAAGGTACCGAGCTCCTCCCAGCTTGTCTAGGAGCTCGTCTGGTCTGGGCATGGGGTAGGCATCAGATACAGTGATGGCATTGAGCTTCCGATAGTCCACACAGAACCGGACCGACCCATCCTTTTTGGGGACCAGCACCACCGGCGAGGCCCAAGGGCTGGCCGATGGCTGGATCACCCCCAAAGCCAGCATGTCCCAGACCTCTCTTTCCAGGTCCTGAGCAGTTTTCCCTGTGACTCAGAAGGGGGAGCATCTTATCGGCGGGTGCGACCCTGTCTGCACCCGGTGGACAGTCAGATTAGGGCATCCAGGCTGGTTGGAAAACAGCTGTCAGTAGGGATGCAGCACCCCCCTGACCTCAGCTTGCTGGGCAGGGGTTAGCTGATCCGAGAGGGGAATTGTTTCCAGGGGGGAACCAGCTCTGGTCCCAGGTAATAGGTCTACTAAAGGGTCATCTCCCTGCTCCTCCCAATGTCCACACACGGCCAACACCACATTCCCCCTGGCATAATATGGCTTCATCATATTCACATGGTACACCCGGCGGTGGTGCGCCCGGTTCGACAGCTCCACCACATAGTT
Source organism: Lepidochelys olivacea (assembly GCF_965140295.1). Taxonomy (NCBI): domain Eukaryota; kingdom Metazoa; phylum Chordata; order Testudines; family Cheloniidae; genus Lepidochelys; species Lepidochelys olivacea. The sequence continues at coordinate 1,390,006 of NC_140413.1, forward strand.
TACCTCCTTGAGCTGCTTGACGACCTTGAAAGGGCCCTCCCAGGCGGCCTATAGTTTGTTCTTTCTCACGGGGATGAGAACCATCACCTGATCCCCGGTGGCGTAGGCACGGGCCCGTGCCGTGCGGTCATACCAGACCTTCTGCTTCCTCTGGGCTCTGGCCAGATTCTCCCTGGCCAGGCCCATGAGTTCAGCCAGTCTCTCTCGGAAGATCAGGACATACTCCACCACTGACTCTCCATCGGGAGTGGCCTTCCCCTCCCACTCGTCTCTCATCAGGTCCAGGGGGCCCCTCACCCTCCTTCCATATAACAGTTTGAAAGGTGAAAATCCGGTAGACTCCTGGGGCACCTCCCTGTACGCGAACAGCAGGTGAGGTAAGTACTTGTCCCAGTCCTGCGGGTGCTGGTTCATAAAGGTTTTCAGCATCATCTTTAGCATCCCGTTAAACCTCTCCACCAGCCCATTGGACTGGGGGTGATAAGCTGAGGCCCAGTCGTGCCGGACCCCACATTTCTCCCACAAGCACCAGAGCAGGGCCGACATGAAGTTGGAGCCTTGGTCTGTCAAGACTTCCTTGGGGAACCCCACTCGGCTCAAAATGGTCAGGAGCGCGTCGGCCACGGTGTCGGCTTCAATGGAAGCTAAGGGCACTGCCTCGGGGTAGCGGGTGGCAAAATCTACCACCCCCAGAATGTATTTCTTCCCCGACCGGGTCGTCTTGCTGAGAGGCCCCACGATGTCCATGGCCACCTTCTGGAAAGGCTCCTCTATGATGGGCAAAGGTCTCAAAGCCGCTTTCCCCTTGTCCCGGGCCTTCCCCACCCTCTGACAGGGGTCACAGGATCGGCAATACTGCCGGACCGTGGTAAAGACCCCGGGCCAGTAAAAGTTCTGTAGCAACCTCTGCCGGGTGCGCCGGATTCCCTGGTGCCCTGCGAGGGGGATGTCATGGGCCAGGTACAGGAGCCTGCGGCGATACTTCTGGGGGACCACCAGCTGCCTCCTGATCCCACAGGACTCTACTTCCCTTGTGGGAGCCCATTCTCGGTACAGGAACCCCTTCTCCCACAGGAACCTCTCCTGGCAGCCTCTCCTCATGGTCCGTCCCACACTGAGGTCGGCCATGTCCCTGAGCTTCCGCAAGGAGGGATCTTTCCTCAACTCGGCCTGGAACTCAGCGGCTGGGGCAGGGACGGGGCCCGGTTCCCCCTTAGTGGCCAGGTCTGTGGCCTCAGCCTCTCTGAGCCGTGCCCCTCGGCGCTCCCTCCCCACCAGGGTAGGGTCCTGCATCTCCGGTGTGGTACCCTCCTTGCCGGCTCTGGCTACGGGTCACAACCAGGGCGGTCTGGGGCTTGCTTGGCCAGTCCTCTAGGTCTCCCCCCATCAAAACCTCAGTGGGCAAATGGTGGTGTACCCCCACATCCTTGGGGCCCTCCTTGGCCCCCCATTTCAGGTGTACCCTTGCCACGGGCACCTTAAGTGGGGTCCCGCCCACCCCTGTCAGGGTCAGGTAGGTGTTGGGCACCACCCGATCTGGGGCCACCACCTTGGACCGGGCCAGCGTCACCTCCGCGCCCGTATCCCAGTATCCATTGACCTTCCTCCCATCCACCTCCAGGGGAACAAGGCACTCTCTCCGAAGTCAGGGCCCTGCACCCCCACTTCCTGTGATTCACCACGACTCTCAGCCAGCCAGTAGAACAGAAGGTTTATTAGGGATGATGGGAATACAGTCCAGACCAGAGCTTGTAGGCATAAACAGGACCCCTTAGGCCCTTTTGGGGGGTGGGGGGCAGGGAGATTAGACCCCAGCCTTGGGGCTCTCTCCTCTTCCCCAGCCAACTCCCCAAACTGGAAACCCCTCCAGCCGACTCCCCCAGCCTCCCCCCAGCTCCTCTCCCAGCCTTTGTTCAGTTTCCTGGGCAGAAGGTGTCACCTGGACCCAACCCCCTCCTGGCTCAGGTAACAGGCTCAGGTATCCTCCCTCAAGGGAAGTCTCCCATCCCCAGTGAAACTCCCCTGCAACATCCCCAGGTCAAATCCTCCCCATTCCCTGCTGCGTCACAAGGGGGGGTCCCGGGAGCGGCCTGTCGTGTGGAGGAGGGGAGAGTGTCAGGGCGTCCCCGGGGGGGTCCCAGGAGCTGCCTGCCGAGTGGGGGAGGGGAGAGTGTGAGGGTGTCCCCGGGGGGGAGGTCCCCGGGAGCAGCCTGCTGGTTGGAGGAGGGGAGAGTGTCAGGGCGTCCCCGGGGGGGAGGTCCCCGGGAGCAGCCTGCTGGGTGGAGGAGGGAGTGTCGGGGCGTCCCTGGGGGGGGTCCCTGGGAGCGGCCTGTCGGGCGGAGGAGGGGAGAGTGTTGGGGCGTCCCTGGGGGTGTCCCGGGAGCGGCCTGCCAGGTGGAGGAGGGGAGAGTGTCGGGGTGTCCCCGGGGGGGGGTCCCCGGGAGCGGCCTGCTGGTTGGAGGAGGGGAGAGTGTCAGGGCGTCCCCGGGGGGGGCGGGTGTGTGATGCCCCCCGTCTCTCGCCAGGCCCCCGTTCCACAGCTCCGATCCCCAGAAGATCTACAGCAAGATCCTGGACGGGGTGTTCTCGTTCCCGGCCTACATGAGTGAGGCCGCCTGCTCCCTGGTCTCCAAGCTGTGTCGGTAGGTGGGCCGGGCGCGGGCTGCAGCTCCCTGGCACCGCCGCATGCCCACGGCTGCCGGGTGGGCATGGTGGGTGCTGGCCAGCCCACAAGGCCGGCTATAGGGCTCCAGGGCCTGACCCAGGGGGGTGAGGGGGGCACTGGGCTGGAGACTCCCTACCCTCCCGGTGAGCTCGTTGCTGAGCTGCGGGCGAAGGGCTCTCCCTGCCGGAGCTGTGCCATGGCCCGTGCTGTGTGAAGCTGCCTGGCAAGGGCAGAGCTGGGGGGGCTGCGGGGAGGGGGAGGGGCAATGTCAGGGCCCCCACTGAGCCTGTTCTCCGCACCCCCGCAGGCACCGGCCCGGGCAGCGCTTGGGCAACACCCGCACCGGCATCCACGGCATCAGGAAACACCGGTAGGAGAGAAGCCAAGGGAGAAGGGGAGCCCACACAGCCAGGGCTCCCCCCTCCGGCCCCGCCCCCAGCAGCGCCCCCTGCTGGGGCTTCCCTCCTCCGGCCCCGCCCCCAGCAGCGCCCCCTGCTGGGGCTTCCCTCCTCCGGCCCCGCCCCCAGCAGCGCCCCCTGCTGGGGCTTCCCTCCTCTGGCCCCGCCCCCAGCAGCGCCCCCTGCTGGGGCTTCCCTCCTCCAGCCCCGCCCCCAGCAGCGCCCCCTGTTGGGGCTTCCCTCCTCCGGCCCCGCCCCCAGCAGCGCCCCCTGCTGGGGCTTCCCTCCTCCGGCTGGGAGAGGTGGGGCTGGAGGAGCTGGGATGCCCTGTGGCCGGCGCTTCTGCCCCACTGACGCTGTCCTTGCTCCCAGGTGGTTTGGCTCGGTGAAGTGGAAGCGTCTGGCCCTGCGGCAGATCGATGCTCCCACCCTGGCGCTGATGAAGCAGGTGTGGGGGCTGCGGGTGGACCCCGGGTGAGGCTGGGGCAGGCCTGGGCTTGGTGGTCCAGTGTTCAGGGGTGATGGGCTGAGTCCTTGGCGCGGGACTGGGGGGGAGGGGGCTGCCAATGCTCTGCCTCCATAGGGCCCCACAGCTCCCAGCATGCCATGCTGCACTGTGCCCCCCCCATGAGCTGCATCACTCTGCCCACAGAATGGAGGCAACCTGGCATAGCATCCCCCTCACCCAAGCATGCCAGCCAGAGACCCTGCAACACAGGGGCAGGGAGGTCCCTCCAAGGTGGCACAGTCCAGACCAAGCAGCCCCCTGCTGTGGGGCAGCCCCTGGCTGCGGGAGCCTCATGCTGGGGCCAGAGCCGGGGGGGTGTCATGGGGCAGGTGGCAAGCCAAGGAGGGAGGACCCAGGCCAAGCCCCGTGTGGGGCAGGAGGCAGCTGCAGCCGTGACCCGGAGCTGGAGGAGACTGAGCCCCACACCGTCTCTCCACAGGGCCCGCCCTACGCCAACTTCAAGCGCTTCTCGGTAGACTGGACGCCGGCCGAGGAGGAGTTCTCGGGCTGGGACGAGGATTTCTGAGCAGCCATGGGGCCCAGGCCAGCAGCACCACCAGGACTGGGGGATGGGGGGACGCTCTGCTAGTGGCTGCTGCCCTGTTGCTGAGCTGGGCACGTGCCCCCTGCCCGTGGGAGGACGGGGCCCTGGTCTGCTGTTAGCCCTGGGCTGGCCCCTCCTGGGCACGGGGCCCCAGCCTGGCAGACCCCGCTGGTGGGGAGCAGAGGGCCCTGGGCCTGCACAGGCCTGTTCCTGAAAGCGGCTGCATGAGGGTGGGAGCTGCCCCGGGCCTGGCCCCCTGGGCTGTGGGCAATAAAGGCCCCTGTGTGACTCCATGCAGCCTGGTCCCGGTCCCTGCCGCGCTGCCCGTGGGCAGGGAGGGGGCCCCTGCGGTGCCCGGGCAGGGGAACAAGGCTGGAGCAGCAATTCCGGCGTGAGCTGCTCCCGGGGCCCCGCGGCTCTGGCTGGTGCTCACGTGTGCCTGGCTCTGGCAACGGTGGCTTCTCCTGCTGGCTCTGCCCGGCAGCGCCGGCCCCACTCCCCAGCAGCGCCTCCCCACCTGCCCCAGGGACCCAAGCTGGCTCTGCCCCGGCAGGACTGAGGGGCAGCCCTGGGGGGGCTGCAAGGTGCAGGGGGGGTTCACCCCACGCCTGGAGCCCCCGCCGCAGAGCCGCGCCACGCTCAGGGCAGGCTGGGTGCTGGCCTTGCAGTTCTCTCCCGGGGGCTGCGTCTGGGCTGAGTCGGGCACCCCCGGGCAACGCGGCTCGCCCTGGTGAGGAGCGGCCCACGGCACCAGGGTGGCTGGGGGGGCAGCCAGGCTGAGAAGCGAGGCGGGGCCCAGGGTACAAAACACAGTGACTCTTCTTTATTAATACATGAAATAGATGCCCGAGCAGAGCTGGCCCGTGCCAGGGTAGGGCACCACCGCCCGCAGAGCTGGCCACGGGCCCCTCCCCCACATGGCTCCCTCAGCGGCAGGGCTGCCCGCCGGCTCTTCTCTGGTGTCGTCTGTGCAGGGCCGGGGCCCCCCAGTCCTGCGTGCCCCACGGGCGCCCTCCGGCCCTGGCATGTGGGTGGCTGGGGTCTCTGCCCGGGGCGGTGAGGGGCTGAGGTGGTGAGCAGGAGCTGTGCAGCAGGGGCATGGCAGGCAGGTGCCCCTCAGGGCAGGCAGCAGGGCAGGAATGGGCGCGACAGGATGATAAATAACAGGGAGGTGCCGGTCGATGTGGGTCGGGGAGGGGCCTGGCTTCAGGGGAGGGGGATCCCCACCCCGGGCCTGGGGCATCCCTGCAGGATTTACAGCCCGGAGCGTCCCTGGAGCCCCCCGCAGCAGCTGGCCGGCCTGCAGGAGACGCGTCCGTGGCTGGCCCTTGAGGAGCCCTGGCCATGAGCCCCCTGGGCCCCTCAGCCGGGTGGGCTGGGGGGTAGCTGGGAGCAGCGAGGGACCCGGGGGCCGCTCTGGGCAGGGCCTGGGAACCAGGAGCCCTCCAGCTTATTAAGGGCAGGGCTGCCCTGCTCGGGGGCGGGGGGGGCGCTGGGCTGGGCTCCACGGGGCACTCGCTGCCTCCTGAGCCCCTGCTGCAGCACATGGGGGTGGGCTGCCGGCCTGGGCTCCCCTCTCCCCATGCCCAGGGGGCCAGGCCAGGCCAGCTGCGGTGGGGGGTCCCCCTGCCCCCGGCTCTGACGGGGCACAGCCTTTGCAGCCCCGAGGGCGAGGGTGCTGCGGGGCCGGCCCAGGATGCAACGCGCCCGGAGCCCAGCTGGGCCCCTGCCCCGTGCCCAGGGGCAGCGTCACAGTGGGGTAGGGACTAGCCGGCCTCATCCCCTGGGCTGGGGTACAGCAGCACCCCGCTGAAGACGGTGAGCGGCTCGTCGGAGGAGTGGGCCAGCTGGCCCGTCACCAGGTCCACGCAGAGCGTCTCGCCGGCCTCCAGCTGCAGCAGCAGGTTGAAGACACCCAGGGAGCCCGGGCTGGGCTGGTTCTCGGCCACCGGCTTGTTCTCCAGGCCCTCGGGCTGGTAGCCGCCCGAGTCGCTGCGGGCGATGCCCTGGTTGGAGCGCGACAGCACGGCCTCGACCTTCTCGCTCCGGTGCCCCGTCAGCACGGCGCTGATGAAGTACCGCCCGGACACGGGCACAGTGAAGACACCTGGGAGGGGGCAGCCCGTCAGCGGGGCAGGAGCGTCCCCCCAGGGGGTCTCATCGCCCCAGGGCACTGCCCCTGGGGCCTGGGGGGGGGTGAGCACGCGATGAGCCCCTGCCAGCCCTGCCCTGGGCTCCCCACACAGAGCTCTGCCGGTGCCCCCAATCCCTCCCCACAGCCCCCTGCTGCCCCAGCCCTGGGCTCCCCTCCCCCAGCCCTGCCAGTGCCCCCAATCCCGCCCCACGGCCCCTGCTACCCCATCCCTGAGCTCCCCTCCCCCAGCCCTGCCAGTGCCTCCAATCCCACCCCACAGCCCCCTGCTACCCCAGCCCTGGGCTCCCCTCCCCCAGCCCTGCCAGTGCCTCCAATCCCGCCCCACAGCCCCCGGCTACCCCATCCCTGAGCTCCCCTCCCCCAGCCCTGCCAGTGCCCCCAATCCCACCCCACAGCCCCCTGCTACCCCATCCCTGAGCTCCCCTCCCCCAGCCCTGCCAGTGCCCCCAATCCCGCCCCACAGCCCCCTGCTACCCCAGCCCTGGGCTCCCCTCCCCCAGCCCTGCCAGTGCCCCCAATCCCACCCCACAGCCCCCGGCTACCCCAGCCCTGGGGTCCCCCCCAAGCTCAGCCAGGGCCCCCAATCCCGCCCCACGGCCCCGGCTACCCCATCCCTGAGCTCCCCTCCCCCAGCCCTGCCAGTGCCCCCAATCCCGCCCCACAGCCCCCGGCTACCCCAGCCCTGGGGTCCCCCCCAAGCTCAGCCAGGGCCCCTGAAGCCCCCCCAGCCCCAGCTCTGCCAGTAACACTAAATTCCGCCCCCCCCAGCCCCTTGCTGCTCCCCCCTCCTGAGCCCGAGGGGAGACCCCCTGGCCTGGGGCTGACGTGGACAGTCACTGCCGATGAGCAGGACGCCCCAAACCAGCGCGGCAGCCCCCTGCTCTCTAGCTCACCCACACCAGCTGGGTACGAGGCACTGTGGAGGGCTGGCTATGGGGAGCTCCCACCATGGGGCTGGCCGTGGGGCACTGCTCACCGGTGTAGGGGTCGTAGGCGTCCCCGTCGTTCACCAGCAGCCTGTCGAAGGGGATGGTACCGGGCTCCACGTGCCGGGACGTCAGCGCGGCCGAGAAGGCGACTCTGGGCACCACGGCCGCCTCGCCCACCGGGCCTGGCACAGAGAGACGGGGTCGGCACAGTGCCATTAGGACCCCCCGTTCCCAGCCTCCTCCCTGCCCCCAGGCAGGTCTGTGTCCCCCACAGCTCCTCGCCCATCACCCGATGCCCAGGGCCCCCAGCCAGTCACCCCCCCAGCTCTCCCTGCCCCCCGTGCCTGGGTCCCCCAGCCCACCCCCAGCTCCTCACCCATTCCCCCGTGCCCGGGGCCCCCAGCCCACCCCCACCTCCATGCCATGCCCAGGGGCCCCCAGCCCATCAGACCCCAGCTCTCCCTGTCCCCCACACCCAGGGGCCCCTATCCCACCCCCAGCTTTCCCCCACCCCCAGGGCCCCCATACCACCACACGCCCGGCTCTCCCCACCCCCTGGCCCACCCCCCCGTCCCTCCCCACAGCCAACCTCACCTTGCTCGCCAGGGAGCCCTGGAAGAGAAGGGAGAGGAGACGAGAGGTGAGCGCAGGGTGCTGGGTTTGGCAGGGCCTGGGAGGTAGCGGGGCGGGGGGGAGCTGTGCAGTGGGGCAGGGGGGTAGCAGGGCAGAGGGAGCTGTGCAGTGGGGCAGGGGGTAGCAGGGCAGAGGGAGCTGTGCAGTGGGTCAGGGGGGTAGCAGGGCAGGGGGAGCTGTGCAGTGGGTCAGGGGGTAGCAGGGCAGAGGGAGCTGTGCAGTGGGGCAGGGGGGTAGCAGGGCGGGGGGAGCTGTGCAGTGGGATGGGGGATAGCAGGGCAGGGGGAGCTGTGCAGTGGGGCAGGGGGGTAGCAGGGCGGGGGGAGCTGTGCAGTGGGGGGGTAGCAGGGCGGGGGAGCTGTGCAGTGGGATGGGGGTAGCAGGGCGGGGGAGCTGTGCAGTGGGGCAGGGGGGTAGCAGGGCAGGGGGAGCTGTGCAGTGGGGCAGGGGGGTAGCAGGGCAGGGGGAGCTGTGCAGTGGGGCAGGGGGGTAGCAGGGCGGGGGAGCTGTGCAGTGGGGGGGTAGCAGGGTGGGGGGAGCTGTGCAGTGGGATGGGGGTAGCAGGGCGGGGGAGCTGTGCAGTGGGACAGGGGGGTAGCAGAGCGGGGGGAGCTGTGCCTGCACCGGGGTGGGGGATACAGGGTGAGCACCCAGGAAAGGGGCCCCTGGGGTGGCCGGGGCGTTGGCTCATGGCCAGGTTCTGGTTCCCCGGGTGCCGCCTGGCCTGGGCCGGGTTCTCCTCTATGGGGAGCAGGGGCCACAGGCCCCAGGGCAGCACACGAGGGGCAGCACAGCCCTGGCTCAGGGTCTGTGACCCCCTAGGAGCTCGGCCCATTGCTGGGGGCCATTGGGGCATTGCCTCCCCTGGCCCCCCATCGAAAGCGGCTGTGCCAGGCCGGGTTTCCTCATGGCTCAGGCTGGTCCCTTGGTGGCGCAGGCGGGTGGGAGGCCGACACCCGTGCGGGTGGGCGCCTGGGGCGGGCAGGGGTCAGGCCCTGTGGCACCCGCGTGAGGCTGTAGCTGTAACCAGAGCCGTGGGGCCCGCGAGGTGGGGAGGGAGCGGAGGGGCAGCCGTGGGCAGCGGCTGAGTTTGTGCCATGACCCTGCGATGGACCCAGCCACTCCCCTCCCCGTGGGGCAGGGCTGCTCCTCACCTGGGGGTCCCATGGGACCTTGTTCTCCGTCCTTGCCTGAGGGCCCTGCTGGCCCTGAGGGACCCGGTCTTCCCATGGGGCCTTCGGGTCCAGGTGGGCCGGGGGGTCCTGAAACAGAACCCAGAGAGTTAGAGCTGCCCCCCTGGGCCAGTAGGAGCCTCCACCCCCACCTCCCTGAGCGTCCCCCCCCGATATCGGAGCCCTTGATCCCACCCCAATCCACCCCCTGGAACCAGCCAGTCCCCACCAAGGGGCAATCGGAGCCATGGCCAGTCCTCATCCCTGTGCTGTCCCAGCTCCCCACATGGTGCCTCGTCTCTTGCCCCACCACGGTGTCCTGCCTCCATGCCCAGCGGTGCCTGGGGGCCCTGCCCCCCGGTGCCCTGCCCCCTGATGCCCTGCCCCCATACCCAGTGGTGCCCAGGGGCCCTGCCCCCCAATGCCCTGCCCCCCATGCCTAGCAGCGCCCGGGAGCCCTGCCCCCTGATGCCCTGCCCCCCCTACCCGGTGGTGCCTGGGGGCCCTGCCCCCAGTGCCCTGCCCCCCATGCCCAGCAGCACTCGGGGGTCCTGCCCCCCAATGCCCTGCCCCCCATGCCCAGCAGCGCCCAGGGGCCCTGCCCCCCATACCCGGCGGTGCCCGGGGGCCGTACCTGCCAGGTCCAGGTGCGTGAGGTTGTGCACCTCGCCCTGCAGGCGCAGCAGGGAGGCGTTGAGGGTGCTCAGGCGGGGGTGGACGGTGCCCAGGCGGGCGTCCTGCAGCTTGTCGAGCAGGGCGCCGTGGGTGCGCAGGGTGCCGTTCACCTCCTGCAGGCAGCCCCACAGCCCGGTCACGTGCTTGCTCAGCCCCTCCTTGACCTTGCGCAGGCTGCCGGAGACGGCGTCCAGCCGCTCGCAGACGCCCTCCAGCTTGGCCAGCCGCTGCTCCAGGCCGCCGGCCGCACGCCGGCACTCCCCGGCCTCGCCCCGCAGCGTGCCCCCCAGCTGGTGCAGCTGGTGCGTCACCCCCTCCAGCCGCTCCTCGCTCTCAGCCGCGCGCTCCGTGGCCTCGGCCTGCACCTTGTTGATCTCGGCGATGATGCGGTCCTTGGTGGAGCCCAGCTCGTGGAGGTCGGTCTGGTGCTTGTCCACGGTGCTCTGCAGCCCGCGCAGCGTGTCGTTCAGGGAGCTGAAGCTCAGGATCACCTCGGACAGCTCGCCCTGCAGCGACTTCAGGTCCACGGCCGACGTGCCCCCGAAGACGCTGAAGCCGTCCAGGGGCTTGTGGGCCTCCACGGGCTCCCGGCCCTGCTCCGGCTTCCTGGGCAGCAGCGGGCAAGCCCCAGTGCAGGCCGCCACCTCCCCGCGCAGCCGGCCCACCTCCTCCTGCAGGGCAGCGCAGGCCCGGCTGCAGCCGCGCTGCTCGGCCTGCCCCGTGCCGCTCAGCGCCCCCAGCTCGGCCTCCAGCCGGCCCAGCCGCGCCCCCGTGCGGTTGAAGTAGAGCGCCAGGTCCTTGGCGCTAGGGTCGGTGGCGCTGCCCGCTGCGCCCAGCCGCTGGCTCTCCAGCTTCTTGATCTCGGCCGCCAGGCGCCCTAGCGACTCCCCGTTTGCCCCCACCAGCTCCCGCAGCTTCTTCCCCTCGGCCTGCAGGGCCCGCACGGAGCCGGCCAGCCCGTCCCTGGAGCTGCTGAGCTGGTGCAGGCCAGAGCCCAGGCTCCGCAGCTGCACGTCGTTATCCTGCACCCGGCGCGCCAGCTCACTGAGGATGTCGCTGGTCTGTGAGTCCCGGCTGCCCAGGGAGGGGGCCTGGGGCGTGGGGCAGGGCTGGCTGCACCCCACGCCCGGGCCCTGCTGCTCTGTTGCCACAGCCACACTCTGAGCCACGCTGTCCTTCAGCGTCTCCACGTCGCGGCTCAGGTTGGCCAGGGCCCGCTGCACGTGGGCCTGGAAGCCGCTCAGCTGGCCGGCCACGTTGGCGAGCTCCCCCTCGGCCCCACTGAGCCGCCGGCTCAGCTCCCCTGCCAGGTGGCCATGCAGGTGGGGCAGCTGCTGGGCGTGGTGCTCCTCCAGGCGGCGCTGGGTGGCGTTCAGACGCCCCTCCATCTCCACCAGCCGGCCCTCCAGCGCCCGCCCCGCCCCTGCCGGCTCCAGACCAGCCAGCTCGTGGTCCAGGCGCCCATTGAGGATGGCGAAGGAGCCAGAGACGCGGTCCAGCCCCCGCTCCAGGTCAGCCACCCTGCCGCGCAGCTCATCCAGCTGGGAGCAGCAGTCCTTGGGCAGGCGCCCTGCCAGGCCGCTCACGTGCCGCTGGATGCTCTCCACCGCCTCCCGGTTGCGCTGGTCCACGGAGCTGATCAGTTTCTCCAGGCCCCGCATGCGCTCGCGGTCCTCGGCCTGCTGCCGCCGCAGGCCCTCGCTGCCCTCCAGGCAGGTGGCGCAGGACTCCTGCACCCGCCGCTCCACCTCCTGCAGGAGCAGTGCCCCTCCTGGCGGGGCCCCCGGCCCCTGCCCGGGCCCCTGCCCGTTGCTGAGATTGGTCAGCTCGGCGTCGTGGCTGGAGATGCGGTTGTCCAGGCGCTGCAGATGCCTCTGGATCTCGTTGAGGGTCTCCTTCATCTCGGGCTGGGCGGCCGCGTCGGCCGGCTGCTTCCCGTTCAGCGACAGCTCCACCGCCTTGTGCCCCTCCTGCAGCAGCTTCTCCGTGGTGGCCTGCAGGTCCTGCAGCTGCTTGCTCAGGCTCTGCACCTTCTCCTCCAGCTGCTTCACCTTCTCTGCCTCTCCCCGGCCTGCAGAGCAGAGCGCTGTGAGCGGGGCTCCCCCGAGCCGGGCACGGCCCCGGGCAGCCCTCCCCGCCCCGCCCCGCCTCGCCTCGCCCTGCCCCGCCTCGCCCCCGGCCCGCCCCGCCTCGCCCCGCCCCACCCCTCCCCGCCTCGCCTCGCCTCGTCCCGCCCCTCCCCTCCCCGCCCCACCCCACCCCGCCTCGCCCTGCCCCGCCCCGCCCCGCCTCTCCCCGGCCCACCCCTCTCCGCCTCGCCCCGCCCCGCCTCGCCTCGTCCCGCCCCTCCCCTCCCTGCCCCACCCCGCCCCGCCCCGCCCCACCCCGCCTCGCCCTGCCCCGCCCCGCCTCTCCCCGGCCCACCCCACCCCGCCTCGCCCCGCCCTGCCCCGCCCCGCCTCTCCCCGGCCTGCAGAGCAGAGCACTGTGAGCGGGGCTCCCCCGAGCCGGGCACGGCCCCGGGCAGCCCTCCCCGCCCCGCCCCGCCTCGCCTCGCCCTGCCCCGCCTCGCCCCCGGCCCGCCCCTCCCCTCCCTGCCCCACCCCACCCCACCCCGCCTCGCCCCGCCCTGCCCCGCCCCGCCTCTCCCCGGCCTGCAGAGCAGAGCACTGTGAGCGGGGCTCCCCCGAGCCGGGCACGGCCCCGGGCAGCCCTCCTCGCCCCGCCCCGCCTCGCCCTGCCCCGCCTCGCCCCCGGCCCGCCCCGCCTCGCCCCGCCCCACCCCTCCCCGCCTCGCCTTGCCCCGCCCCGCCTCGCCTTGTCCCGCCCCTCCCCTCCCTGCCCCACCCCACCCCACCCCGCCTCGCCCCGCCCCGCCCCGCCTCTCCCCGGCCTGCAGAGCAGAGCACTGTGAGCGGGGCTCCCCCGAGCCGGGCACGGCCCCGGGCAGCCCTCCCCGCCCCGCCCCGCCTCGCCTCGCCCTGCCCCGCCTCGCCCCCGGCCCGCCCCGCCACGCCCCGCCCCACCCCTCCCCGCCTCGCCCCGCCCCGCCTCGCCTTGTCCCGCCCCTCCCCTCCCTGCCCCACCCCACCCCGCCTCGCCCCGCCTCGCCCCGCCCTGCCCCACCCCGCCTCTCCCCGGCCTGCAGAGCAGAGCACTGTGAGCGGGGCTCCCCCGAGCCGGGCACGGCCCCGGGCAGCCCTCCCCGCCCCGCCTAACCTCGCCCCGCCTCGCCTCGCCCCGCCCCACCTCGCCCCGCCCTGCCCCGCCCCGCCCCCAGCCCACCTCGCCCCACCCCGCCCTGCCCCGCCTCGCCTCGCCCCGCCCCGCCTCGCTCCCGGCCTGCAGAGCAGAGCACTGTGAGCTGGCTCCCCCGAGCTGGGCACGGCCCCAGGCAGCCCTCCCCGCCCCGCCTCGCCCCACCCCGGCTCGCCTCGCCCCGCCTCGCCTCGCCCCGCCCCGCCTCGCCCCCGGCCTGCAGAGCAGAGCGCTCTGAGCGGGGCTCCCTGGCCACCACCTCTGGCTGAGCTGAGGCTCTGGATCCCTAGTTCTGGCCCCCAAGCTGGGCCAAGGCTTTTCCCTTCGGGGTGCAGTTGCCCCAGGTGGCCACCAGCCGCTCTCAGCTGTATCCCATGGAGATGGGGGGTCCCAGCATGCAACGGGGCCTGGCGCTCAGGCAAGAGGGAGCGTTGTGTGCTGGGAGCGGAGGTCGAGGCCAGCTCGGTCTGGAGGGCAAAGGGAGGGGGCGCTGGGGAGCAGGGGCAGCCGAGAGACTCTGCAACTCTGCCCCCAAACAGGACCCCCCACACCTTCCGTCTCTGGGCCTCATTCCCGCCCCAGCTCCCCACACCTCACCTCTCCCCGCACAAACCTGGCTCTCCCCCCCAATCCCCAAGCCATTGGTACCTTCTCCGCCCAGGCCGCTCAGGGGGTTCCCAAAGCCGGAAAGTGTGGGGCGGCCGGGCTTGGGGCGCGGGCGGGTGGTGGTGAGAGGGGGGCCCTGGGCTGGCCCCTCCAGGCAGTCGTCACCCGAGTAGCCATGGCAGCATTTCCACTCCATGTCCGACACGGTCTTATAGGCCACCTTGTAGCGGGGCCTCAGGTAACTGCGATACCTGCAGGGCGAGGGAGAGTGGGTGAGACACCGGCGCTGCCCACCGGGGGGCGCCACCCCTGCCCTGTGCGGATAGTGTAGTTGTAGGGTTTCCTGTTTGTATTTTGTATAACTTAGAATGAAGGCGAAGGGATGATCATGTCGTATGTATTCAGTGTATTGTTCTATGCTACCATTTGACTGCATTCTGCTGGCCACCCTGACTGGACAGCAGGAAGGAACGACCCTGGGTCATTGGAAAAAACACCTCGGACAGGCTGCCTGTGTCTGAACTGATGTCGAGGCAGGAAAAGACCAGAATGGTCCCTATGGCTGAGTCTGGTCACCTTTTGTTTTAGGAGAAGTTTTCCTACATAAGGGCTTGTTTCTTTTCTGCATTGCAAACGAAGTTGCGTAAGGTTCGTTTGTAATCCCTTTAGTAACCATATAACCCTTTCTAAAATGTTATCCTGTCTGAAATTCTCTGTAAAATCGTTTGGTGTGAGTGAAGGCTGTGTGCATGGGCAAGGAGGAGTGTGGAATCATAGAATCATAGAATATCAGGGTTGGAAGGGACCCCAGAAGGTCATCTAGTCCAACCCCCTGCTCAAAGCAGGACCAATTCCCAGTTAAATCATCCCAGCCAGGGCTTTGTCAAGCCTGACCTTAAAAACCTCTAAGGAAGGAGATTCTACCACCTCCCTAGGTAACGCATTCCAGTGCTTCACCACCCTCCTAGTGAAAAAGTTTTTCCTAATATCCAATCTAAACCTCCCCCACTGCAACTTGAGACCATTACTCCTCGTTCTGTCATCTGCTACCACTGAGAACAGTCTAGATCCATCCTCTCTGGAACCCCCTTTCAGGTAGTTGAAAGCAGCTATCAAATCCCCCCTCATTCTTCTCTTCTGCAGGCTAAACAATCCCAGTTCCCTCAGCCTCTCCTCATAACTCATGTGTTCCAGTCCCCTAATCATTTTTGTTGCCCAATTTATCCACATCCTTCTTGTAGTGTGGGGCCCAAAACTGGACACAGTACTCCAGATGAGGCCTCACCAATGTCGAATAGAGGGGGACGATCACGTCCCTCGATCTGCTGGCAATGCCCCTACTTATACATCCCAAAATGCCATTGGCCTTCTTGGCAACAAGGGCACACTGCTGACTCATATCCAGCTTCTCATCCACTATCACCCCTAGGTCCTTTTCCGCAGAACTGCTGCCTAGCCATTTGGTCCCTAGTCTGTAGCAGTGCATGGGATTCTTCCGTCCTAAGTGCAGGACTCTGCACTTGTCCTTGTTGAACCTCATGAGATTTCTTTTGGCCCAATCCTCCAATTTGTCTAGGGCCCCCTGTATCCTATCCCTACCCTCCAGCGTATCTACCACTCCTCCCAGTTTAGTGTCATCTGCAAACTTGCTGAGGGTGCAATCCACACCATCCTCCAGATCATTTATGAAGATATTGAACAAAACCGGCCCCAGGACTGACCCCTGGGGCACTCCACTTGATACCGGCTGCCAACTAGACATGGGACCATTGATCACTACCCGTTGAGCCTGACAATCTAGCCAACTTTCTAGTCCATTCATCCAGCCCATACTTCTTTAACTTGCTGGCAAGAATACTGTGGGAGACCGTGTCAAAAGCTTTGCTAAAGTCAAGGAACAACACGTCCACTGCTTTCCCTTCATCCACAGAGCCAGTTATCTTGTCATAGAAGGCAATTAGATTAGTCAGGCATGACTTGCCCTTGGTGAATCCACACCTCACAATGGAAGCCTCACAAATGTCCAGATGGTCAAGAAGAAGTGAGAAACTTGGAGAAACAATCACAAAACATCCATTGTTGTTGATGCTCAATGAGTTAGCAGCACTGATGACCTCGGAGGCGAGGCAACAAATAAGAGAGAACAGCAGAAAACCCCACAATTAACACCACTTAAGGACTAACAATTACAGAATGACATTGCAGAATGACAAAATCCACAGACTAAAGTGGGAATTTACAAGTATAATGCTGGGGTGTTTTGCCATAAGACTCTGGGTTCAGTCCTGTGAAACCTCGGAGCATCGGGTCACGACCGACAGAGCCCAGCTCCTCACTCAAGCTCGGTCTAACTGGCCATTAGATTGACTTGTTTTACGACAGCCTGGTAAATGGAAGAGCATCTGCAGGACTTGTGTGTGTGTGATTCAACGCACATGCTAACGGTTGTATTTTCGATAAACGCGGCGTCTTGCCTTTCCCTGAAAAAGATCCCGTGTGCCTCTTCTAAGCAAGCTCATAGCAGGTCAGACACCAGCATTGCCCTGGGCTACTTCATAGATCCCCAGGCCAGAAGGGCCCAGTGCGATGGACTGGTCTGACCCCCAGCCTCGCAGGGCCCAGGACTGCCCCCGGAGCAGAGACGGTAGAGAAACAGCCGTTCTGGATTTATAATGAGCCGGTGAGGGAGAATCCAGCCCGGCCCCGTGAATTGCTCCCGAGGCTAGTGACTCTCACTGTTAATAACTGACACCTTTTTGCCAGTTGGAATTGGTGCAGTGTCAGCTTCTTGCCACTGGCTCTTGTCCAACCTTCCTCTGCCAGCCTGACGAGCCCTTAGCTCAGGGGGGCCAACCCGGAGCTCCAGAGCCGCACGCGGCTCTTCAGAGGTTACTACGGGGCTCCTTGTACAGGCCCCGACTCTGGGGCTGGAGCGACAGGCGCCCACTTTCCAGTTTGCCGGGGGCGCTCACTGCTCAACCCTGGCTCTGCCCCAGGCCCTGCCCCCACTCCACCCCTTCCGCTGAGCCGGCCGTGCCCTCGCTCCTCCCCCAGAGCCTCCTGCGCATGCAAAACAGCTGATCACGGTAGGCGAGAGGCATGGCGGGAGGGGGAAGCGCTGGGGGCTGGAGGAGGGGAGCAGCTGATGGGCTGCTGATGTATTACTGTGGCTCTTTGGCGATGTATATTGGGAATTCTGGCTCCTTCTCAGGCTCAGGTTGCCCACCCCTGCCCTATAGGGTCTCCAACCCTCCTGGTTTGGCCGGGAGTCTCCCGGAATCAGGCTCCATCTCCCAGAGGCTACTGAAGCCAAACCGAGAGATTTTAGGCTGCTAAAAGCCCGGCAGTGCAGTGGGGCTCCCGGCATGTCCAGCAGCAGCTCCTAGGCAAAGACAGGGCCAGGGGGTCTCCGCGTGCTGCCCCCGTCCCGAGCGCTGACTCCACAGTTCCCACTGGCCAGGAACAGGGAACCACAGTCAGTGGGAGCTGTGGGAGCGGTGCTGGCAGGCAGGGGCAGCACGCAGAGCCACCTGGCCGCCCCTGAGCCTAGGAGCCGCCGCCGGACAAGCCAGTCACTTCCGGGAGCCACCCGAGGTAAGCACCGTCCATCAGGAGCCCACACCCCTCTCCCCCTCTTGCATCCCAACCGCCCTTCCATCAGCCCCTCCTGCACCCAAACTCCCTCCCGGAGCCCACAACCCACACTCACACCCCAATCCCCTGCAGCTCAGCCCAGAGCCCCCTCCCGCACCCCAAACCCCAGACCAGTGAAAGTGAGGGAGGGTGAGGGAAAGCAAGTGACGGAGGGAGGGGGAATGGAGTGAGCGGGATGGGGGCCTCAGAGAAAGGGCGGGGCAGGGGTGGGACCTTGGGGAAGTGGGTGGGGCAAGGGTGTTTGGGTTTGTGGGATTAGACAGTTGGCAACCCTATGAGCCCATGGTGCAATATTTGTTCCCATGTAGGTTCTTACAGCCTGGGGTCAAGTCCCCACTGAACCTTCCTTTTGAGAACATAAGTCCAGCAGAGGTAGGGTTGCCAACTTTCTAATTGCAGAAAACTGAACACACTTGCCCCACCCTCTGCCCTGCTCCTTCCATGAGGCCACGCCCCTTCTCCAAGGTCATGCCCCCCCGCTCACTCCATCCTCCCTCCCTCCGTCACTTGCTCTCCCCCACCCTCGCTCACTCACTCATTTTCACCGGGCTAGGGCAGGGTGTGACGAAGTGGGACTGTTCTTAATGTTTCCTCTGAATAGTGTGGGGGTGCCTCAGTTTCCCTTAGGCAGTTCTTAAGTCTCTAGGGGGTGGGGTAAGGGTGTATGATCATTGCAGAGCCCTAGAGGGCAGGTGTGTGCAGGGATCGGGACACAGAGAATGGCCGACACCCTGTTTCCTGGCAACTGATGGCCTGGGCCCTTCCCCCCTGCAAGGTGAGAGCTAAAGGGTTGGAGAACAAAGGAATCAGGTGCCCTCCTGGCCCGGGAAAGGGACAAAGCCCAGAGGAGGAGGGGCTGGAGGGGGTTTCAGTTTGGGGCTGGCTGGGACATGGAGTGAAGGGCAGACGGGGTTGTCTGGCTCACTGCCCCCCAAAATGGACCCAGCTGAGGGGTCCTGTTCTCTATACTACAAGCTCTGTGTTAGACCATGTTCCTGTTGTCTAATAAACCTTCTGTTTTACTGGCTGGCTGAGAGTCCCGTCTGACTGCGGAGTTGGGGGGCAGGACCCTCTGGCTTCCCCAGGACCCCGCCTGGGGGGACTCGCTGTGGGAAGCGCACGGAGGGGCAGAGGATGCTGAATGCTCTGAGGTCAGACCCAGGAAGGTGGAAGCTGTGTGAGCTGTGTGTCCTGCAGACAGGCTGCTCCCAGAGAGGAGACTTCCCCAGAGTCCTGCCTGGCTTCATGGGGAGCAGTTCCAGAGCATCGTCCGGGGACTCCGTGACTCAGGGCGTTGGGGTGCGGGCAGGGGATGAGCTCTCCGGCTGGGGGTGTGGGCTCAGGAGTGGGGCCAGGGATGAGGGGTTTGGGGTGCAGGAGGGGGCTCAGGGCTAGGGCAGGGCATTGGGGTGCGGGCGGGGGATGAGTGCTCCGGCTGGGGGTGTGGACTCGGGGGTGGGGCCAGGGCTGAGGGGTTTGGGGTGCAGGAGGGGGCTCAGGGCTAGGGCAGGGCGTTGGGGTGCGGGCGGGGGATGAGTGCTCCGGCTGGGGGTGTGGACTCGGGGGTGGGGCCAGGGCTGAGGGGTTTGGGGTGCAGAAGGGGGCTCAGGGCTAGGGCAGGGCGTTGGGGTGCAGGTAGGGGATGAGTGCTCCGGCTGGGGGTGTGGACTCGGGGGTGGGGCCAGGGCTGAAGGGTTTGGGGTGCAGAAGGGGGCTCAGGGCTAGGGCAGGGCATTGGGGTGCGGGCGGGGGATGAGTGCTCCGGCTGGGGGTGTGGGCTCGGGGGTGGGGCCAGGGATGAGGGGTTTGGGGTGCAGGAGGGGGCTCAGGGCTAGGGCAGGGCGTTGGGGTGCGGGCGGGGGATGAGTGCTCCGGCTGGGGGTGTGGGCTCGGGGGTGGGGCCAGGGATGAGGGGTTTGGGGTGCAGGAGGGGGCTCAGGGCTAGAGCAGGGCGTTGGGGTGCGGGCGGGGGATGAGTGCTCCGGCTGGGGGTGTGGACTCGGGGGTGGGGCCAGGGATGAGGGGTTTGGGGTGCAGGAGGGGGCTCAGGGCTAGGGCAGGGCATTGGGGTGCAGGTAGGGGATGAGTGCTCCGGCTGGGGGTGTGGACTCGGGGGTGGGGCCAGGGCTGAAGGGTTTGGGGTGCAGGAGGGGGCTCAGGACTGGAGCAGGGAGGTCGGGTGTGGGAGGCGGTTCGCCTAGGAGCTGGAGGAACATGCTGGCCACTTCCGGGAGCCGCGCAGAGCCGGGTAGGGAGCCTGCCAGCCCCGCACCAACCAGAGCCACCAGAGCCCCGTTTTGACCCCGTGTTCTGGTCAAAACCGGGATGCTGGACAACCCTAGGCAGAGCTGCAGCAGCGTGAGCCCTCGGGAATGGAGGCTCTGAACACAACGCTTTGGGACAATGCTGCTTTTAACCAGTTGCCTTTCAATGACACAAGCCCGGAATCGGTTCCCTCACCCTGGCAAATCTTTTTTTAACTTTCCCGATTTGTTTGGGAGTTTACGTTTAACACAGCCCTGCTCTGTCTTGGCTTTGTGTCTGCGGCTGCCTGCTGGCACAGCCGGTTCCTGGGCGGTGCGGGGCTGACCGGGTTCTCCTGGAGTCGCTCGTTCTCAGCCAGGTTTTCTAACCCTCTGATCGTTCTCCGGGCTCTTCCCAGACCCGCCTTGATCTGTGGGCACCAGGCCTGGACACAGGACCCCAGCAGCGGGCACACTGGTGCCCCATACATAGGGAGGCCACAGGGCTCACCCTGGAGGAAGGGTGAGATCCCTGGGGGACTTGGCCCATGGGAGGGTGTGATGTTATGAGTGTAATATAATAGCTCATGGAAAGGTGACAGGGCCAGAAAGAGTTAATGAACTCCCAGACTGACCTGACGCAGGGCCGGACTGTAAAGACTGGTTAGGAGGATCTGTAAATGAACAGAGCTGTGAAATGCAGCCGGCATTGTGAGAGAGAGAAGGGGAGCTGTGTGCTCAGGTCTTGTGATGTCAGCAAACAAGTCTTGTCTGTTGCTATAGCTTTGATTCAAAGATCAAAAGAGGAATATTAACATTTAGGAAGACACTGGAGTGACATAGTATTATTGTCTATATGGCTCTTTGAAGGTTGTGGTAACCGGTATCTGAACTGTTAATGGATAAATGACCCTGGGCTAATTGCCAGGATGTTTGGGAGAAGGAAAGTGAAGCCGATTGTTTTCTCAGGCCAAAAGGCTGCAGGGAATGTATAAAACCCTGGGACACGATCCTTCTTCATCTCCGATCTGCTTTGGGTTTCAAGAAGGGGAAACCCTGAGCCATAAGGATTGAGATCCCCAGTCACTGACTGGAGTCACCCTGAACATGGACATTGGACTGTAACCCGTGGACTATTTCTAAAAGGACTTTTGGCAACTACAGACTCACCATCTCTGCTCTGTATCTGAACCTCAAGAACTGAACTCAAGTCTGTCTGTATATTGATCTTTCAACCAACTCTCTCTCTTTTCTTTTTTAATAGATTTTAGTTTAGTTACTAAGGATTGACGGTAAGCGTGTATTTGGGGTAAGATCTGAGTTATCGTTTGACCTGGGTCTGGGGCTTGGTCCTTTGGGGTCAGGAGAATCTTTTCTTTTCTATGATGAAATAAGATTTTCAGAATTTAGCATCCTATGCTTGACGTGTGTGTCTGGATGGAGGCCTGCGGCTGGGCACTTTAAGGGCACTGCGTTGTTTGGACGTCTGAGTACCCAGGGAGGTGCTGGAGAAGCTGGTTTGGGCTGGCTGGGTAAATCGAAGGAGTGGAATATCCACCAGTGGTTGGGGTTTGTCCGTCCCGGTCTGTTTGCAGTTCACCCTGATGGAGTGACCTCAGCTGGCTCCCACGGGCAGCCCCGTCACAGAGGGCTCCTCCCAGAGGCCAACCCTGTGGGGCTGTGACCGGGGCAAACTGGAGCCATGGAAATATGGCAGGTTCTGGTTCCTCTGGGACCGGGCCAGGGCTGCTGTCTCTGGAACCGTTCCCAGCCTTTCCCGCTAGGGGGCGCCCTGTACCTTCCCTTGGGGCCCTGGACGGGGCCAGCGTGCTCCATCTGCAGCTGCTCTCTCTGGGTCCCTGCTCTGCCCGCTGCCCCCGGGGCAGGCGATGCCAGGCCGCCAGGCCTCGTTCCCTCCATGGAGACCATGACCCCAGCTCCCCCCGCCCCGCAGCCAGGCACCAGCAATGCACCAAACCCCACACCTCTCCCACCCCTGGGATTTCACCCCCCCACGCCCAGGACCCCTCTCCTTTCCCTTCCCAGTGCCAGTCCTCCCATCTCCTGCCAGCCCCCCACTGCACTCAGAGGTCACTGTGCTTCTGTCCACTGGCAGCTCCCTGCCCCCAGCCCAGGTAGCATGAGGCTCCCCTCTCCCCACATTGCAGCACAAGGCCCACCCCAGAACGTCTATATCTTGGCCAGGACAGAGCCAGGCACAGGGGCTATGCACACAAGGCCCCGCTGGTTCCCGACCCGCAGCCCCCTGCTCGCCCAGCCCTGGGCTCCCCCCAGCCTGCCAGTGCCCCTCACTCCCGACCCTCCGCTCCCGGGTCTCTTGCCCCCACACTCACGTCACCATGCGTGGGCACTGGAGCTGTCCCCACCCGCAGGGCTGGTAGTCGGGTTTGACGAAGGTGTCCACGCCGTCCTCCACCATGCAGCTCACCGTGCGCGTCACCACGTAGGCGCACCAGTTCCTGCAGCAGGAGTGAGAATCAGGCCCAGCAAGCACAAGGCGCCTCCCCTGCCCCCCACGTGCAGCGACCCCCCGGCCTGGTGCAGCGAGCCCCCTACCTCCCACCCTGGTGCAGCGAGCCCCCCGGCCTGGTGCAGCGAGCCCCCTACTCCTCGCCCTGGTGCAGCGACCCCCCGGCCTGGTGCAGCGACCCCCCGGCCTGGTGCAGCGAGCCCCCCGGCCTGGTGCAGTGAGCCCCCTACCTCCCACCCTGGTGCAGCGAGCCCCCCGGCCTGGTGCAGCGAGCCCCCCGGCCTGGTGCAGTGAGCCCCCTACCTCCCACCCTGGTGCAGCGAGCCCCCCGGCCTGGTGCAGTGAGCCCCCTACCTCCCACCTTGGTGCAGCAAGCCCCCTGGCCTGGTGCAGCGAGCCCCCCCTGCAGCAAGGGCCCCGCCCCGCTGGGAGCAGCCGGTCACAGCTCACTGCTAATGGGACAACGAGCCTGTTAAAGAGGCTCCCCCCCACTCCTTTTGATCTCTGCCCTGTCCGGTGCCCCTGGCAGCAGCCAGCCCCTTTGATCACAGAGGGGGAACCAGCAGGGTCACGAGCAGGGTAACTCAGGGGAGGACCACGTTTGTGGCTTCTGGGGCAGGACGTGCCATGGCTCCCCTGAGCCTCCCAGGAACTTGGGGCAAAGGTAAATTCTGCCCCCACCCCCAGCCTCTCCAGCCCAGAGTCGTCTCCGCTGGGCGGGTGGCTGCCAGGCCCCCCACTGCACTGTGGGGTGGCTATAGGATTGTCTGCCCCACTGGGGCTATTACAGGAGGGACCCCACTGGCTGGGGGGCTGGGGCAGGTCTAGCCCTGGCAGCAGGGGGCGTTTGGGCGGCTGTGCCAGGGGCCCATGAGGTGATTCCCATGGGACACCCCCCAGTGCAGCTGAGACCCTATTGGTTCAGGTACACCCCCGCCCCAGCCAGCCCCATCTCCTTGTGGGTTTGACGGGGCCCAGCCTTTTCCCAGGCAACTCCCCGCTCCCAGCCTGGGGTCTCCCCTGAGCCCCTTCCTCTGCTCCCTGCAGCCCCACCCGGGCTCTGAGCTCCCCGGGGCCAGCGTGGGGCCCAGCCTGCAGCCACCAGCTCTCTGCACCAGTCTGGCTGCAGCACGTCCCTGGGCCCCGGGCTGGGATGGTTAATCATTGCGGGGCTGGGGGGGCTGGGCCAGCTTGCAGGGGTGTGACGAAGCGGGACTGTTCTTAATGTTTCCTCTGAATAGTGTGGGGGTGCCTCAGTTTCCCCATGCAGTTCTTAAGTCTCTAGGGGGTGGGATAAGGGTGTATGGTCCTTGCAGAGCCCTGGAGGGCAGGTGTGTGCAGGGGTCTGGACACAGAGAATGGCCGACACCCTGTTTCCTGGCCACTGATGGCCTGGCCCTTCCCCCCTGCAAGGTGAGAGCTAAAGGGTTGGAGAACAAAGGAATCAGGTGCCCTCCTGGCCCCAGAAAGGAACAAAGCCCAGAGGAGGAGGGGCTGGAGAGTGTTTAAGTTTGGGGCTGGCTGGGACATGGAGTGAAGTGCAGATGGGGTTGTCTGGCTCACTGCCCCCCAAAATGGACCCAGCTGAGGGGTCCCGTTCTCTGCACCTGCAAGCTCTGTGTTAGACCATGTTCCTGTCGTCTAATAAACCTTCTGTTTTACTGGCTGGCTGAGAGTCACGTCTGACTGCAGAGTTGGGGGGCAGGACCCTCTGGCTTCCCCACAACCCCGTCAGGGCGGACTCGCTGGGGGGAAGCGCACGGAGGGGCAGAGGAGGCTGAATGCTCCGAGGTCAGACCCAGGAAGGGGGAAGGCGGGTGAGCTGTGTGTCCTGCACATGATGGCACATGATGTGGGGGGGCGGAATAAACAAGGGGAAATAGTTTTACTTTGTGTAATGACCCATCCACTCCCAGAGTCCTGCCTGGCTTCGCATGGAGCCGCTCCAGAGCATCGCCCGGGGACTCCGTGACAGGGGTGCATGAGTGGGGGGAAACATGGAGCTGCCCCATGGGCCCTGGCTGCCATGAAAACAGGGGGAGCCTGCCCATTCCCCGCATAGCTCCGGGGGTGTAGCCCCCCCCACCATGCTGCAGGGAGAACCCCGCCCTGTGCTGGCAGTTCGGTGGGGGGGGGGGCCTTTCTGCTGAGCAAACACAGACCCAGACTGGGGTCAGGGAGGGGGTGCTCAGCAGGGGGCGGGCGGGGGGGGCTGTGCTGAAGGGAGCGGGGGGCTCAGGGGGCAGGCTGGGGGGCTGTGCTGCAGGGAGGTGGCGATCAGCGGGGGGCAGGCTGGGGGCTGTGCTGCAGGGAGGGGGGGCTCAGTGGGGGGGCAGGCTGGGGGGCTATGCTGCAGGGAGGGGGGGCTCAGCAGGGGGCAGACTGGGGGGGCTGTGCTGCAGGGAGGGGGACTCAGGGGGGCAGGCTGGGGGGCTGTGCTGCAGGGAGGGGGGGCTCAGCAGGGGGCAGACTGGGGGGGCTGTGCTGCAGGGAGGGGGCGCTCAGCGGGGGGCAGGCTGGGGGGCTGTGCTGCAGGGAGGGAGGACTCGGGGGGGGGCGAGCTGGGGAGGCTGTGCTGCGGGGGGGCTCAAGGGGGGCCCTCTGCACTCCCAGCTGGCTGTCGCTCCTGGCTGGTTCCCAGCCTCCCTCCCAAACGCCTGCTCTGGGACACAAGCCGCCTCCCTTTCTGTCCCGAGTGTGGGGCTGAACCGCCCCGCTGTCTGCTCTAGGGCCCAGGGGCTCTGCCCCCCTGCAGCTGGGACTCCTCCACAGGGGGTGCCTGGCCCCATGGCGCGTCATACAGGGCAATGCCAGGCCCCTGCGCGAGGCACGGACCTGGCTGGGGGTCCCTGCGTCGCCGGGTGGGGACGTCCCTGCCCCAGAGAGCAGCCCTTGGGGCCGCGATGCCCCCAGGGCGTGGGCGGCGCTGTCCTCGGCCCAGTCCCCTCTGGCAGGACACTGGCATCGAACGGGCCAGGCCGAGCCATGGGGCCAGGCCAGGCTGGGGAGTGAGGGGGGGCCTGTCCATGTCCTGTGGGTCACTAAGCCCCTCCCAACCCCTCCTCCTGTCACAGCTTTGCTGGGGGCTCGCCAGCTGCTCCCTGCCCCAGAGCCCCCCATAGGAGCACTGGGCACTGCACCCCCATCCCCCTGCCAGCCCCTGGGGCGTCTGGCTGGCCCCACCCCCTCCCCTGGCTGGGGGGGACTGGGTCCCGCTCTGCCCCGCCCGGCTGAGGCTGCTCCTGGGGGGCTGGCAGGGGTTGCCCGCTGTGGCTGGCACCTCCCGTTTGCTGGGAACACGGTGCCCAGGCCGGTGCCCAGCGAGGCCGCGTGTCCCTCCCCCGGGCAGCTGCACCGGCCCCAATGCGGACATGGCTCCAGCTCAGCGGAGACTGAGCCACGGCCAGGGGCAGCTGCCCCCTGCCCGGGAGTGCCCCTCCCCTGCCCCCGCAGTGCCCCCTGCCCCCCGACAGCGCCCCCTGCCCCCGACAGCGCCTCCCCCTGCCCCCGACAGCGCCCCTGCCCCCCTCAGCGCCCCCTGTCCCCGACAGTGCCCCCTCTCCCTCTGTCAGTGCCACCCCCTGTCCTCCCAACAGTGTCCCCTTATCCCCCCGACAGTGCCCCCCCGCCCAATGGTGCCCCTTGTCCCCCTTGATACAGTCCCCCCACAGCGCCTCCCCTGCCCCCTTGCCAGTGCCCCGCTCCCCGGGCACATGCTCCATCTGGCTGCAGCTCCGCAATCCCTGGGCCCCTCTCGCTCGCGGCTGGCGTGGGGCCAGGCCAGGCTCACTCGGCGCTTCACCATCGTCCCCGCCCCAAGCAGCAGGGCCCAGCGGGGGTGCAGGGGCCTGGCCTGTGGGGTGGGGGCCAGTTGGTCTGCTCGAGAGCCCCCCCAGCGCCCCAGTCAACGCACTGCAGCCCTGGGGACCCCCCGGCCGGGTGCCACATCTCCCAGAGCACCCCCACCTCACCAGACACACGCCCTGGGCACACACCCGCTGCAAGGAATTAGCACAGCTGAGCCCCCGTCTCCCTCCCCCGAGCCCCCAGCCTCCCTCCCAGCTCCCCCTCCCCATCCTCCCGCTGCCCCCCACTCCTCTGTGTCCCCTGGCTCCCCCAACCCACCCTCTCCTCCCTCCCGCCTGCTCCCCCACCTCCGTCCCCCCAGCCCCCTTCTCCACTCCCCCTTCCCCCTGCTCCCCAACCCTCTGTGCCCGCTGGCTCCCCCATGTCCCAACCCCCTGCCACCGCCAACTCCTCCCTCCCACCACCCCGGTCGGAGGCTTTCCATGTGCCTCACACACAGGAATCTGCGCATGTCCCGGGTCAGTGTCCCTCCCCCATTCTGGGCCTGGGGACACTGAGGCACGGAGCAGGGCCGGGACCCACCTGAGACCACCCAGCGAGGCGGAGCTATGCCCAGGGGCTGCAGACAGATGCCCCCAAGACGCGCCGCCCACAGCCACGGCAGATGCCTGCAGCAGCTGGGCCGAACCCCACAAAATGAGCCACCGGGAGACTGGTCCCCCTGCCCTAGGGGATCCCCAGGGTGTCCCCTCCAGCCCAGCACCTCCCTGGGACTCTCCTCATCTCCATGGGGCGGGGGAGCCCCCCGAGTGCCCTTCCAGCTCTCCGTGCTGGGACCTCTTGTCCAAGGCCAGATGGGGTTCCCCAGGGTGCCCCTCGGCGCCCACAGCCACCCTCACACTCCCTGCCCCGGCACGGCCCCTTACCTGTGCCGGCTGGCGGCCCGGGCGCCGGGCTGGGCCTGCGGGCTCCCCTGGGCAGCGGGGGCCGGGCCCTGGCTCAGCGGCGCGGCCCCCCCGGTGTAGAGGCTGTAGCGGGGCGGGTAGTTGGCGGCCCAGGCCACCCCGGCCAGGAGGCAGCAGAGGCTGCCCCAGAGGCGCGCCATGGCCGTGTGGGCGCGAAGGCGTCGGGCCGTCCCGCTCAGCCGCTCGCTCGTGGCTCCCCGCGCCGTCCACACGGCCCGCCCCAGCCGGGCTGCTCCCCTCACTGGGGCTGGCCTCCCCTCCGCCCGCCCCTGCAGCTGTCAGCCCCGCCCGCCCCCACTTCCTGCCCCCCGGCCCCCCCGGCCTGGCTCAGCGCCCCCCTGCCCCCAGGGCCACCTGGGCCCTTTCTTCCTGCAGCTCCTGCGAGGGGCTTCTCTGCAACTCCAGTTCCTGCTCCCCCCGCCCCCCCGCCGGCCCCCTCCCCCGCCCGGCCGCAATCACATCTGCTTCTCGTTAGGCCCGGACGCCAACACGGACAGGGGAGAAAACACAGAAAACGGGAAAAGCAAGAGAGGCCGGGCAGGGGGCCAGGGGCCGCGCAGCAGCCAGGACGGCAAGCGCTACCGCGTGGGGTCCCTGCCGGGCGCTGGCCCAGCCCCGCTGCGGCGCCCCCGGCCCCGCCACGGCACCCCCGGCTCTCCCACGGCACCCCCGGCCCCGCCACGGCACCCCCGGCCTTGCCCTGGCACCCCCAGCCCCGCCATGGCACCCCCGGCTCTCCCACGGCACCCCCGGCCCCACCACGGCACCCCCGGCCCCGCCACGGCACCCCCGGCCTTGCCCTGGCACCCCCAGCCCCGCCACAGCACCCCCGGCTCTCCCACGGCACCCCCGGCCCCACCACGGCACCCCCGGCCTTGCCCTGGCACCCCCGGCCCCGCCACGGCACCCCCGGCTCTCCCACGGCACCCCCGGCCCCGCCACGGCACCCCCGGCCCCACCACGGCACCCCCGGCCCCGCCACGGCACCCCCGGCCTTGCCCTGGCACCCCCAGCCCTGCCACGGCACCCCCGGCTCTCCCACGGCACCCCCGTACCCACCACGGCACCCCCAGCCCCGCCATGGCACCCCCGGCTCTCCCACGGCACCCCTGGCCCCACCACGGCACCCCCGGCCCCGCCACGGCACCCCCGGCCCCACCACTGCACCCCCGGCCCCACCACGGCACCCCCAGCCCCGCCATGGCACCCCCGGCTCTCCCACGGCACCCCCGGCCCCACCACGGCACCCCCGGCCCCGCCACGGCACCCCCGGCCCCACCACTGCACCCCCGGCCCCACCACGGCACCCCAAGCCCCACCACGGCACCCCCAGCCCCGCCATGGCACCCCCGGCTCTCCCACGGCACCCCCGGCCCCACCACGGCACCCCCAGCCCCACCACGGCACCCCCAGCCCCGCCATGGCACCCCCGGCTCTCCCACGGCACCCCCGGCCCCACCACGGCACCCCCGGCCCCGCCACGACACCCCCAGCCTTGCCCTGGCACCCCCAGCCCCGCCACGGCACCCCCGGCCCCACCACTGCACCCCCGGCCCCACCACGGCACCCCCAGCCCCGCCACAGCACCCCCAGCCCCACCACGGCACCCCCGGCCCCACCACTGCACCCCCGGCCCCACCACGGCACCCCCAGCCCCGCCATGGCACCCCCGGCTCTCCCACGGCACCCCCGGCCCCGCCACGGCACCCCCGGCCCCACCACTGCACCCCTGGCCCCACCACGGCACCCCCGGCCCCACCACGGCACCCCCAGCCTTGCCCTGGCACCCCCAGCCCCACCACGGCACCCCCGGCCCCACCACGGCACCCCCAGCCCCGCCACAGCACCCCCAGCCCCACCACGGCACCCCCAGCCCCGCCACGGCACCCCCGGCCCCACCACTGCACCCCCGGCCCCACCACGGCACCCCCAGCCCTGCTACGGCACCCCCGGCTCTCCCACGGCACCCCCGGCCCCACCACGGCACCCCCAGCCTTGCCCTGGCACCCCCAGCCCCACCACGGCACCCCCAGCCCCGCCATGGCACCCCCGGCCCCACCACTGCACCCCCGGCCCCACCACGGCACCCCCAGCCCTGCCACAGCACCCCCAGCCCTGCTACGGCACCCCCGGCCCCGCCACGGCACCCCCAGCCCCGCCACAGCACTCTCAGCCCCGCCACGGCACCCCCAGCCCTGCTACGGCACCCCCAGCCCCACCACAGCACCCCCGGCCCCGCCACGGCACCCCCGGCCCCACCACGGCACCCCCAGCCCCGCCACGGCACCCCCGCCCCCACCATGGCACCCCCAGCCCTGCTACAGCATCCCCAGCCTTGTCCTGGCACCCCCAGCCCCGGCACGGCACCCCCGGCTCTCCCACGGCACCCCCAGCCCCACCACGGCACCCCCAGCCCCGCCATGGCACCCCCGGCCCTGCTACAGCACCCCCAGCCCCGCAACGGCACCCCCAGCCCCGCCACGGCACCCCCAGCCTTGGCCTGGCACCCCCAGCCCCACCACGGCACCCCCGGTTCTGCCACGGCACCCCCAGCCCTTCTACAGCACCCCCGGCCCCACCATGGCACCCCCAGCCCCGCCACGGCACCCCCGGCTCTGCCACGGCACCCCCAGCCCTGCTACAGCACCCCCAGCCCCGCCATGGCACCCCCGGTTCTGCCACGGCACCCCCACCCCTGCTACAGCACCCCCGGCCCCACCATGGCACCCCCAGCCCCACCACGGCACCCCCGGCCCCGCCACGGCACCCCCAGCCTTGCCCTGGCACCCCCAGCCCCACCACGGCACCCCCAGCCCTGCTACGGCACCCCCAGCCTTGCCCTGGCACCCCCAGCCCCGCCCCAGCACCCCCAGCCCCACCACGGCACCCCCAGCCCCGCCACGGCACCCCCGGCCCTGCCCTGGCACCCCCGGCTCTGCCACGGCACCCCCAGCCCCGCCACGGCACCCCCGGCCCTGCCCTGGCACCCCCGGCTCTGCCACGGCACCCTCAGCCCCGCCACGGCACCCCCGGCCCTGCCCCGGCACCCCCGGCTCTGCCACGGCACCCTCAGCCCCGCCACGGCACCCCCGGCCCTGCCCCGGCACCCCACACCTCGTGCCACTGCTGGGCTACAGGCCCTGCCATTCAGTCCTTTGGCACCCTGGGCGGCCTGGGGCGTGCGGCCTGGGGCAGACTGTGGCCCAGCAGAGAGGGCTGCAGCCCAGCCCCGGCGTGTGGCTGGTGCCGGCCCGTTCCCAGCCCGGCACTGGTCACCTCTGACCCCAGGCTCCTGAGACCCCCCCAACACACACACACAGGGTGCCTGGCTGAGTGGGGGGCTGGGACCGGGGTGGGCTCTCTGACCCGGCCCCCAGCTACGTCCCCACTTCCAGCCCCGTCACAGCTGGGCAGCCCCATGGGCAGCACCGTGGGGTGGGGGTGGGTGGAAATACACAGCTGTGCCCGCACTGGGCCCCAGAGCCACCCCCCGACCTCTGGGGCAGTGTGTGCAGATCCCTGCACGGCCCCCCGCCCCCCAGATACGCACTCCTCCCCCCACATACCCTATGGATACGCACACCCAGATACGCACTCCTCCCCCCACAGACCCTATGGATACACACACCCAGATACGCACTCCTCCCCCCACGTACCCTATGGATACACACACCCAGATACGCACTCCTCCCCCCACAGACCCTATGGATACGCACACCCAGATACGCACTCCTCCCCCCACAGACCCTATGGATACGCACTCCCAGATACGCACTCCTCCCCCCACAGACCCTATGGATACACACACCCAGATACGCACTCCTCCCCCCACAGACCCTATGGATACACACACCAGATACGCACTCCTCCCCCCACAGACCCTATGGATACGCACACCCAGATACGCACTCCTCCCCCCACGTACCCTATGGATACGCACACCCAGATACGCACTCCTCCCCCCACAGACCCTATGGATACACACTCCCAGATACGCACTCCTCCCCCAACGTACCCTATGGATACGCACACCCAGATACGCACTCCTCCACCCACAGACCCTATGGATACACACTCCCAGATACGCACTCCTCCCCCCACAGACCCTATGGATACACACACCCAGATACGCACTCCTCCCCCCACGTACCCTATGGATACACACTCCCAGATACGCACTCCTCCCCCCACGTACCCTATGGATACGCACACCCAGATACGCACTCCTCCCCCCACAGACCCTATGGATACACACTCCCAGATACGCACTCCTCCCCCAACGTACCCTATGGATACGCACACCCAGATACGCACTCCTCCACCCACAGACCCTATGGATACACACTCCCAGATACGCACTCCTCCCCCCACAGACCCTATGGATACGCACACCCAGATACGCACTCCTCCCCCCACGTACCCTATGGATACGCACACCCAGATACGCACTCCTCCCCCCACAGACCCTATGGATACACACTCCCAGATACGCACTCCTCCCCCCACAGACCCTATGGATACGCACACCCAGATACGCACTCCTCCCCCCACGTACCCTATGGATACGCACACCCAGATACGCACTCCTCCCCCCACTGACCCTATGGATACGCACACTCAGATACGCACTCCTCCCCCCACACACCCTATGGATACACACACCCAGATACGCACTCCTCCCCACACACACCCTATGGATACGCACTCCCAGATACGCACTCCTCCCCCCACACACCCTATGGATACACACACCCAGATACGCACTCCTCCCCCCACACACCCTATGGATACACACACCCAGATACGCACTCCTCCCCCCACTGACCCTATGGATACGCACACCCAGATACGCACTCCTCCCCCCACGTACCCTATGGATACGCACACCCAGATACGCACTCCTCCCCCCACTGACCCTATGGATACGCACACTCAGATACGCACTCCTCCCCACACACACCCTATGGATACACACACCCAGATACGCACTCCTCCCCCCCCACACCCTATGGATACGCACTCCCAGATACGCACTCCTCCCCCCACACACCCTATGGATACACACACCCAGATACGCACTCCTCCCCCCACAGACCCTATGGATACACACTCCCAGATACGCACTCCTCCCCCCACAGACCCTATGGATACACACACCCAGATACGCACTCCTCCCCCCACATACCCTATGGATACGCACACCCAGATACGCACTCCTCCCCCCACACACCGTATGGATACGCACACCCAGATACGCACTCCTCCCCCCACGTACCCTATGGATACACACACCCAGATACGCACTCCTCCCCCCACACACCCTATGGATACACACTCCCAGATACGCACTCCTCCCCCCACAGACCCTATGGATACACACTCCCAGATACGCACTCCTCCCCCCACAGACCCTATGGATACACACACCCAGATACGCACTCCTCCCCCCACACACCCTATGGATACACACTCCCAGATACGCACTCCTCCCCCCACAGACCCTATGGATACACACTCCCAGATACGCACTCCTCCCCCCACACACCCTATGGATACACACACCCAGATACGCACTCCTCCCCCCACACACCCTATGGATACACACTCCCAGATACGCACTCCTCCCCCCACAGACCCTATGGATACACACACCCAGATACGCACTCCTCCCCCCACAGACCCTATGGATACACACACCCAGATACGCACTCCTCCCCCCACAGACCCTATGGATACGCACACCCAGATGCGCACTCCTCCCCCCACACACCGTATGGATACGCACACCCAGATACGCACTCCTCCCCCCACGTACCCTATGGATACGCACACCCAGATACGCACTCCTCCCCCCACTGACCCTATGGATACGCACACTCAGATACGCACTCCTCCCCACACACACCCTATGGATACACACACCCAGATACGCACTCCTCCCCCCACACACCCTATGGATACGCACTCCCAGATACGCACTCCTCCCCCAACACACCCTATGGATACGCACTCCCAGATACGCACTCCTCCCCCCACAGACCCTATGGATACACACACCCAGATACGCACTCCTCCCCCCACGTACCCTATGGATACGCACTCCCAGATACGCACTCCTCCCCCCACACACCGTATGGATACGCACACCCAGATACGCACTCCTCCCCCCACAGACCCTATGGATACGCACACCCAGATACGCACTCCTCCCCCCCACACCCTATGGATACGCACACCCAGATACGCACTCCTCCCCCCACGTACCCTATGGATACGCACTCCCAGATACGCACTCCTCCCCCCACAGACCCTATGGATACACACACCCAGATACGCACTCCTCCCCCCACTGACCCTATGGATACGCACACTCAGATACGCACTCCTCCCCCCACACACCCTATGGATACACACTCCCAGATACGCACTCCTCCCCCCACAGACCCTATGGATACACACACCCAGATACGCACTCCTCCCCCCACATACCCTATGGATACGCACACCCAGATACGCACTCCTCCCCCCACACACCGTATGGATACGCACACCCAGATACGCACTCCTCCCCCCACAGACCCTATGGATACGCACACCCAGATACGCACTCCTCCCCCCACGTACCCTATGGATCCGCACACCCAGATACGCACTCCTCCCCCCACAGACCCTATGGATACGCACACCCAGATACGCACTCCTCCCCCCACGTACCCTATGGATACGCACACCCAGATACGCACTCCTCCCCCCACAGACCCTATGGATACACACACCCAGATACGCACTCCTCCCCCCCCACACCCTATGGATACGCATACCCAGATACGCACTCCTCCCCCTACGTACCCTATGGATACACACACCCAGATACGCACTCCTCCCCCCACAGACCCTATGGATACACACACCCAGATACGCACTCCTCCCCCCCCCACACCCTATGGATACGCACACCCAGATACGCACTCCTCCCCCCACGTACCCTATGGATACACACACCCAGATACGCACTCCTCCTCCCACGTACCCTATGGATACACACACCCAGATACGCACTCCTCCCCCCACGTACACTATAGATACACACACCCAGATACGCACTCCTCCCCCCACAGACCCTATGGATACGCACACCCAGATACGCACTCCTCCCCCCACGTACCCTATGGATACACACACCCAGATACGCACTCCTCCTCCCACGTACCCTATGGATACACACACCCAGATACGCACTCCTCCCCCCACAGACCCTATGGATACACACACCCAGATACGCACTCCTCCCTCCACTGTCCCTATGGATACGCACACTCAGATACGCACTCCTCCCCCCACACACCCTATGGATACACACTCCCAGATACGCACTCCTCCCCCCACTGACCCTATGGATACGCACACTCAGATACGCACTCCTCCCCCCACGTACCCTATGGATACGCACTCCCAGATACGCACTCCTCCCCCCACACACCCTATGGATACACACACCCAGATATGCACTCCTCCCCCCACACACCCTATGGATACACACACCGAGATACACACTCCTCTCCCCACATACCCTATGGATACACACACCCAGATACGCACTCCTCCCCCCACATACCCTATGGATCCACACACCCAGATACGCACTCCTCCCCCCACGTACCCTATGGATCCACACACCCAGATACGCACTCCTCCCCCCACACACCCTATGGATACGCACACCCAGATACGCACTCCTCCCCCCACAGACCCTATGGATACGCACACCCAGATACGCACTCCTCCCCCCACGTACCCTATGGATACGCACACCCAGATACGCACTCCTCCCCCCACACACCCTATGGATACGCACACCCAGATACACACTCCTCCCCCCCCCACACCCTATGGATACACATACCCAGATACGCACTCCTCCCCCCACAGACCCTATGGATACACACACCCAGATATGCACTCCTCCCTGCACGTACCCTATGGATACGCACACCCAGATACACACTCCTCCCCCCACGTACCCTATGGATACGCACACCCAGATACGCACTCCTCCCCCCACGTGCCCTATGGATACACACACCCAGATACGCACTCCTCCCCCCACGTACCCTATGGATCCACACACCCAGATACGCACTCCTCCCCCCACACACCCTATGGATACGCACACCCAGATACGCACTCCTCCCCCCACACACCCTATGGATACGCACACCCAGATACGCACTCCTCCCCCCACAGACCCTATGGATACGCACACCCAGATACGCACTCCTCCCCCCACGTACCCTATGGATACGCACACCCAGATACGCACTCCTCCCCCCCCACACCCTATGGATACGCACACCCAGATACGCACTCCTCCCCCCCCACACCCTATGGATACGCATACCCAGATACGCACTCCTCCCCCCACAGACCCTATGGATACGCACACCCAGATACGCACTCCTCCCCCCACGTACCCTATGGATACGCACACCCAGATACGCACTCCTCCCCCCACGTACCCTATGGATACACACACCCAGATACGCACTCCTCCCCCCACAGACCCTATGGATACGCACACCCAGATACGCACTCCTCCCCCAACACACCCTATGGATACACACACCCAGATACGCACTCCTCCCCCCACAGACCCTATGGATACACACACCCAGATACACAGACAGGGACACCCACACACAGAGTGATACCCCCCCTACACACACGCACGCACGCACAATGATATATGTGAATGATCACTGGGAATTGTTTAAGAACACTTTACTAGATTCCCAAAATGCAAGGAACAAGGCCATATTGGTTAAAAAATGCCAACCTAGGTTAGCAGGGAAGTGTGGGGGGGGTGTTACTAGTAATGAGTATAAATCAGAAGCCAGGTTTCAGAGGAGCAGCCGTATTAGTCTGTATCCGCAAAAAGAACAGGAGGACTTGTGTCACGGAGTCCCCGGGCGATGCTCTGGGACTGCTCCCCATGAAGCCAGGCAGGACTCTGGGGAAGTCTCCTCTCGGGGAGTAGCCTGTCTGCAGGACACACAGCTCCCCTGGCTCCACCTTCCTGGGTCTGACCTCGGAGCATTCAGCATCCTCTGCCCCTCCGTGCGCTTCCCCCAGTGAGTCCACCCAGGCGGGGTCCTCGGGAAGCCAGAGGGTCCTGCCCCCCAACTCCGCAGTCAGACGGGACTCTCAGCCAGCCAGTAAAACAGAGGTTTATTAGACGACAGGAACACGGTCTAACACAGAGCTTGCAGGTGCAGAGAACGGGACCCCTCAGCTGGGTCCATTTTGGGGGGCAGGGAGCCAGACAACCATGTCTGCACTTCACTCCATGTCCCGGCCAGCCCCAAATTGAAACTCTCCCGCTCCCTCCTCCTCTGGGCTTTGTCCCTTTCCCGGGCCAGGAGGTCACCTGATTCCTTTGTTCTCCAACCCTTTAGCTCTCACCTTGTAGAGGGGAAGGGCCCAGGCCATCAGCTGCCAGGAAACAGGGTGTCGGCCATTCTCTGTGTCCAGACCCCTGCACACACCTGCCCTCTAGGGCTCTGCAAGGATCATACACCCTTATCCCACTGCATAGGGGAAACTGAGGCACCCCCACACAATTCAGAGGAAACATTAAGAACAGTCCCACTTCGTCACAACTTGTGGCACCTGAAACCTGCCATTATGCAAGGCACTGAATTTAGCCCTATGGAGTGGAAATCCATCAACTTCATGCATTTTTTAAATTTGCTAGTCTCTAAGGTGCCACAAGTACTCCTGTTCTCTAATCAGAAGCTAGGCATTGTAGAAAATTGATAAGGGAAGCAAAGGGACACAATGAAAAATCTACATCCAACAGAAATAAGGAAAACAAGAAGGAATTTTTAAAGTATATTAGAAACAAAAAGAATCCTAATAATGGTATTGGTCCATTACTGGATGGAACTGGTAGAATTGTCAACAGAAATGCAGGAAAGGTAGAAGTGTTCAACAAATATTTCTGTTCTGTATTTGGGAAGAAAATAGTTTATCGGGTCACATCGTATGATAACACTCCTCCCGGTCCGCTCGCATGTCAGGAGGGTGTTAAAAAGAGGTCTGGATAACTTACATACCAGAGCTTTGGGGGAAGCCTCCGGAACAGAGCAACTATGGAGTGAGCCATCCAGCGTTCCCTTCTGGCAGTCAGAGCATTAGGGTCGCCAAGAGCATGGGGCTGCCTCCGTGACCATCCTGGCTAATAGCCATTGAGGGACCGATCCTCCAGGATCTTATCTGGTTCCTTTGTGAACCCTGTTATACTTTTAAAATTACCACGGCCCACAATGAATGGATTAAAAACTGACTAACTGATAGGTCTCAAAATGTAATTGTAAACATTGCTATTTGACATTTTTATCAATGACCTGGAAGAAAACATAAACTCATCCCTGGTAAAGTCGGCAGACACCACAAACCCTGGGGGAGTAGGGAATTAAAAACGGGACAGGTCACTGATACAGCACGATCTGGGGCAGTTGGGAACCTGGGGCCAAGCACAGAGTGTGTGGTTTGGTAAGACTAAACTTAAATGCCCATCTAGTTACAAGGAACGCAGCCAGACTCACAGGCTGGGGGACTCAATCCTGGGCAGCAGAGACCCTGACAAATATCAGCTGAGCTCCCAGTGCTAGCAGTGTGGCCGAAAGGGCTAATACCCTCCTGGGATTCAACACAGAGGGAATCTCGAGCAGGAGCAGAGAGGTGATTTGACCTCTGAATTCGGCCCTGGTGCGAGAGAAGCTGGACTCCTGTGTCCAGGGCTGGTGCCCACAATTCTGGGAGGATGTTTATCAATTGGAGGGGGTCAGAGAACAGCCCCGAGAATGATTCAAGGGTTAGAAAACCTGCCTGATAGCAACAGACTCGAGGAGCTCAGTCTGTTTAGCTTCCAAAGAGACCTAGGGGGTGGCTGGGGCCAGGCTGTGGGCACCTAGGTAGGGACAGTGTTTGGGACTGGGCCCGTCCGGCTGGCAGCTGAGGCCGGACAGATCCAGACCGGCAACAAGAGCTTGATGTTTAGCAGGGAGGGAGAGTAACTGACCACTGAACCATCTCCCGGGGGCTCCCCCTCGCAGACAGGGTTCACACGAAGCTGCCAACTCGGGAGCCTGGGGATTGTTCTGGGCGCTGCTATCCAGGGGGTCGGACCAGACGAGTACAACGGGCCCTTTTGGGCTGGAGATCTCAGCCCCCCTGCCCCCTGCCCAGACGGGTGCCCAGGTGCACACAGCCCCCCACCCCCTCCACCCACATGGGCTCATTGCTGACCTGGAGTGGGGGTGGGGGCAGCATTTGCAGATGACTCCTCGGCTCCCTGCGCTCATCCTGGGCAGCTCCAAGCCGCAGCAGCCAGGGGCCCCGGGAGGGGCTCAGGGATGGGAGGGACCGGGTGCCTGGAGCCCCCCAGGGCAGGAGCCACCTGCAGGAAGCAGCCTGGCGGAGCCCTGCCACTCTCCCCACCCGGCCCAGCCTGGGGTCAGCAGTTCCGCTTCCCCGGCCACTCCTGCGGCAGGAAGCCCAGGGGAAGCCCAGCTGGCCGGAGCATCCTGAGCCATACAGGGGCCCCGGGGAGCTGGCCCTCTGCCCCACAGGCCTGGCTCCCGCCCTCCTGGGTGGGGCTCACAGGGCTGCAGAGCCCCCTCCCCATGCTGCGGCCAGGAGCTGCAGGGCCTGTGCCCCCAGGCCTGCGCCCCCCGGCTCACCATTAGCCTGGCCCAAGGACAACAGGGCCCCCGCTCCGGCAGTGTGCGTGTCGGCTGGGCTCATGGCTGGGGGGTGGCAGGAAAGGCCCTTTGACAGACACACAGATGGAGCCAGACGGGGCCAGTAATGATCTCCCTGATGCTGCAAAGTAACATGGAGCCCACCAAGCCCCCCCATGGGCCCATCCCAGCCCAACCCCTGCTCAGCACAGCTGCCCCAATGGGCCATGGAGGGGGGGCCTAGTGCTCCCTGGAGGAGGGGTTGGTGCACCCAGGGAGGGTGGTTGGTGTCTGGCCAAGGGGCTGTTTATCAGGGCTAGACAAATAAGCCTGAGCAGGGAACTTGCCAGGGTTTTCCCACCCCACGACCCCCAGCACCCCCCACCCAGCAGATCCCCCGTGTCACCCCCCCAAGCAAGATCCCCACGTTATGCCCCATCAGTGGCCTGGGGTCACTGAGCCCCCATGACACACACCTGCCCCATCACGCGCCAGCCCCTGACATGGCCCATCTCCGTGCCCTGGGCCAAGGCTGAGCTCAGCTTGTCATGTTCCCGCCCCGTCATGGTGAGAACGGGGGGCGGGGGGCTGAGATCCAGGACTCTTGGGGGTGAAGGGGGGCATTTAGTGGTTAGAGCAGGGGAGGCTGGGAGCTCGGACGCCTGGGTTCTATCCCCGGCTCTGGGAGCGTAGTGGGGAGGGTGGCTAGTGGTTAGAGCGGGGGAGGCTGGGAGCTCGGACGCCTGGGTTCTATCCCCGGCTCTGGGAGCGTAGTGGGGAGGGTGTCTAGTGGTTAGAGCGGGGAGGGAAGGGGCTGGGAGCCCGGACGCCTGGGTTCTATCCCCGGCTCTGCTGCTGGTACAGTTCATGGCTGGTCCCTGCTCTATGTCTGATTCCCGCAGGGACGGTGCCCCCGATGTGCAGCCAGCGCCCTGAGTTACCACTTAGTGCCAGGTGCTGCCCGTCACGAGGCCCCCCCGTGCCCAAGGCCGGACACTCGTCCCCTGCCTGCCGGGCTCCCCCTTCCCCCTCCCCGGAGCCTCACAACAGCCCGGCTGGATCCCGTGACCTGCCCCCACCCCAGGCTTCCCCAGGAACTGGGTCCCCACAGCCGGGAATGGGGCCAGGCTCAGACCCCCAGAGCCTCCTTTGCGCACACGCAGCCTGGGTGTCCCTGCCCGCCGGACCTGCCGGTCCAGGGCAGAGCCACCTCCAGCCCCACAAAGGCCCCTTTGTCTGGGCAGGCTCCCCCCCGCCCGGCTCTGACCCCTCGCGCTACCAGCCCAGATGCCCGCAGTGAGGGGCCCCCCAACCCCACCAGGCAGCGGGGCTCTGCACTGGGGAGACAGCCAGCCAGGGGGGGCCCCTATGACCCCTCCATGGTCTCTAGCCGCAGCCCGCACAGAGCCCTGTGACCCCCCACTGTGTGTGTGTGTCCTAGGTGTACGTGTGGGTGTAACTGGGTGTAACCACACCTGGGTGTGTGCGAACAGTGAGCGTGCCCCTCCCCCACTCCCTCCCGCATGGGCTCCTGGCTGGGAGTTACAGAAAGGGCCGGCCCAGCGTGGGGTGCGGGGGGGAGGGGCCGGCCCAGCGTGGGGTGCGGGGGGGAGGGGGCCGGCCCAGTGTGGGGTGCGGGGGGAGGGGCCGACCCAGCGTGGGGTGCGGGGGGGGAGGGGCCGGCCCAGTGTGGGGAGCAGGGGGGAGCGGCCGGCTCAGCGTGGGGAGCAGGGGGGAGGGGCCGGCCCAGCGTGGGGTGCGGGGGGGAGGGGGCCGGCCCAGTGTGGGGGGAGGGGCCGACCCAGTGTGGGGAGCAGGGGGAAGGGGCTGGCCCAGTGTGGGGAGCAGGGGGGAGGGGCCGGCCCAGCGTGGGGTGCGGGGAGGAGGGGGCCGGCCCAGTGTGAGGGGAGGGGCCGACCCAGCGTGGGGAGCAGGGGGAAGGGGCTGGCCCAGTGTGGGGTGCGGGGGGAGGGGCCGACCCAGCGTGGGGTGCGGGGGGGAGGGGCCGACCCAGCGTGGGGAGCAGGGGGAAGGGGCTGGCCCAGTGCGGGGTGCGGGGGGAGGGGCCGGCCCAGTGTGGGGTGCGGGGGGAAGGGGCTGGCCCAGTGTGGGGAGCAGGGGGGAGGGGCCGGCCCAGTGTGGGGTGCGGGGGGAAGGGGCTGGCCCAGCGTGGGGAGCAGGGAGAGGGGGCCGGCCCAGTGTGGGGAGAGGGGCCGACCCAGCGTGGGGAGCAGGGGGAAGGGGCCGGCCCAGCGTGGGGAGTGGGGGGAGGGGCCGGCCCAGCGTGGGGAGCGGGGGGAGGGGCCGGCCCAGCGTGGGGAGCAGGGGGAAGGGGCTGGCCCAGTGTGGGGTGCGGGGGGAGGGGCCGACCCAGCGTGGGGTGCGGGGGGGAGGGGCCGACCCAGCGTGGGGAGCAGGGGGAAGGGGCTGGCCCAGTGTGGGGTGCGGGGGGAGGGGCCGGCCCAGCGTGGGGAGCGGGGGGAGGGGCCGGCCCAGCGTGGGGAGTGGGGGGAGGGGCCGGCCCAGTGTGGGGTGCGGGGGGAAGGGGCTGGCCCAGTGTGGGGAGCGGGGGGAGGGGCCGGCCCAGCGTGGGGAGCGGGGGGAGGGGCCGGCCCAGCGTGGGGAGCAGGGGGAAGGGGCTGGCCCAGTGTGTGGTGCGGGGGGAGGGGCCGGCCCAGTGTGGGGTGCGGGGGGAAGGGGCTGGCCCAGTGTGGGGAGAGGGGCCGACCCAGCGTGGGGAGCAGGGGGAAGGGGCCGGCCCAGTGTGGGGAGTGGGGGGAGGGGCCGGCCCAGCGTGGGGAGCGGGGGGAGGGGCCGGCCCAGCGTGGGGAGAGGGGCCGACCCAGCGTGGGGAGCAGGGGGAAGGGGCCGGCCCAGTGTGGGGAGTGGGGGGAGGGGCCGGCCCAGCGTGGGGAGCGGGGGGGAGGGGCTGGCCCAGTGTGGGGTGCGGGGGGAAGGGGCCGGCCCAGTGTGGGGAGCAGGGGGGAGGGGCCGGCCCAGTGTGGGGTGCGGGGGGAAGGGGCTGGCCCAGCGTGGGGAGCGGGGGGAAGGGGCCGGCCCAGTGTGGGGTGCGGGGGGAGGGGCCGGCCCAGTGCGGGGAGTGGGGGGAGGGGCTGGCCCAGCGTGGGGTGCGGGGGGAGGGGCCGGCCCAGCGGGGGGAGCGTGGGGAGGGGCCCTCAGAACAGCCTGTCTGGTCCCAGGAGCTCAGGGTAGGGCCAGGCTCCCAACCCATGCGGGGCGAAGAGCTGGGGCTGGATGGCTGGGGGGGTGGAGCAGTGCAGGGCCCCCCCCCCCCCCGGGCTGGAGCACAGCCCTGGCCTCGTCTCCCATCCCTGGGGGATCTGGGCAGCCCCCCTGCGAGTCCCCCCGATGCCTAGCTGGAAAGGGCCGGCCCAGTGTGGGGAGCAGGGGGAGGGGGCCAGCCCAGTGTGGGGAGAGGGGAGAGGGGCCGACCCAGCGTGGGGAGCGGGGGGAAGGGGCCGGCCCAGTGTGGGGTGCGGGGGGAGGGGCCGGCCCAGTGTGGGGAGTGGGGGGAGGGGCCGGCCCAGCGTGGGGAGCGGGGGGAAGGGGCCGGCCCAGTGTGGGGTGCGGGGGGAGGGGCCGGCCCAGTGTGGGGAGTGGGGGGAGGGGCCGGCCCAGCGTGGGGAGCGGGGGGAAGGGGCCGGCCCAGTGTGGGGTGCGGGGGGAGGGGCCGGCCCAGTGTGGGGAGCACGGGGGAGGGGGGTCCTGCGAGTCCCCCCGATGCCCAGCTGGGGGGCTCCGAGGGCTCCTGCGTCGGGGAGGTGCCGGGAGGGCCAGCAGCCACGCTGCGCTTTCACACGACTCGCAGCTCCCCGGGGAACTGGCCACGTCGGTAAAACCCAAAAGCAGCTATTTGGAGACAGCTAAATATAGCAACTCCGAGCGGGCCGCCAAGCCCAGCTCCAGGGCTGAGCGCTGGGCGGGGGGGCCGGCGGGACAGTGACGGGGGGAGGGCTTGGAGAGCAGGGCCTGCGGGCCGGGAGCGAGGGGCACAGGCCGAGCCAGGCGGGGGGGCCCAGGGCTGGGGTAGCGGGGGGCTGCGGGCCGGGAGCGAGGGGCACAGGCCGACCCAGGCGGGGGGGCCCAGGGCTTGGAGAGCAGGGGCTGCGGGCCGGGAGCGAGGGGCACAGGCCGAGCCAGGCGGGGGGGCCAGGGCTGGGGTAGCGGGGGGCTGCGGGCCGGGAGCGAGGGGCACAGGCCGAGCCAGGCGGGGGGGCCAGGGCTGGGGTAGCGGGGGGCTGCGGGCCGGGAGCGAGGGGCACAGGCCGAGCCAGGCGGGGGGGCCAGGGCTGGGGTAGCGGGGGGCTGCGGGCCGGGAGCGAGGGGCACAGGCCGAGCCAGGCGGGGGGGCCAGGGCTGGGGTAGCGGGGGGCTGCGGGCCGGGAGCGAGGGGCACAGGCCGAGCCAGGCGGGGGGGCCCAGGGCTGGGGTAGCGGGGGGCTGCGGGCCGGGAGCGAGGGGCACAAGCCGAGCCAGGCGGGGGGCCCAGGGCTGGGGTAGCGGGGGGCTGCGGGCCGGGAGCGAGGGGCAGGATCGGGCGTCACCGGCTCCCAGGGGAATTTCTGTCCACGGGGACATTGCCTGCGGCTGGTTTCCCGGCAGAGCCGTCTGAGT
Source organism: Lepidochelys olivacea (assembly GCF_965140295.1). Classification (NCBI taxonomy): domain Eukaryota; kingdom Metazoa; phylum Chordata; order Testudines; family Cheloniidae; genus Lepidochelys; species Lepidochelys olivacea. Next base: position 1,433,085 of record NC_140413.1, read on the forward strand.
CACGTCCGGGGGGAGCCGGCCTGGTATCAGCCCAGCCCCTTCCCAGCTCCCTGCTGCAGCCGGGGTCTCCCTTGGCCGGTCCTGCCCACGCCCCGCGTCTGGTCACTCGTCGGCCCAGAGCACTAGTGATGCCCGGTGACCTGGCACCATGCCAGCACGGCAGGGAGCCAGCTGGTCCCACGCCCCCACCCTACCTAGCGCCAGGCCCCCACCCTACCTAGCGCCAGGCCCCCACCCTACCCAGCGCCAGGCCCCCACCGCACCCAGCGCCAGGCCCCCACCGCACCCAGCGCCAGGCCCCCACCCTACCCAGCGCCAGGCCCCCACTGCACCCAGCACCAGGCCCCCACCCTACCCAGCGCCAGGCCCCCACCGCACCCAGCGCCAGGCCCCCACCCTACCCAGCGCCAGGCCCCCACTGCACCCAGCGCCAGGCCCCCACCGCACCCAGCGCCAGGCCCCCACCCTACCCAGCGCCAGGCCCCCACTGCACCCAGCACCAGGCCCCCACCCTACCCAGCGCCAGGCCCCCACCGCACCCAGCGCCAGGCCCCCACCCTACCCAGCGCCAGGCCCCCACTGCACCCAGCGCCAGGCCCCCACCGCACCCAGCGCCAGGCCCCCACCCTACCCAGCGCCAGGCCCCCACCGCACCCAGAGCCAGGCCCCCACCCTACCCAGCGCCAGGCCCCCACCGCACCCAGCGCCAGGCCCCCACCCTACCCAGCACCAGGCCCCCACCGCACCCAGCGCCAGGCCCCCACCGCACCCAGCGCCAGGCCCCCACCCTACCCAGCGCCATGCCCCCACCGCACCCAGCGCCAGGCCCCCACCGCACCCAGCGCCAGGCCCCCATCGCACCCAGCGCCAGGCCCCCACTGCACCCAGCGCCATGCCCCCACCCTACCCAGTGCCAGGCCCCCATCGCACCCAGTGCCATGCCCCCACCGCACCCAGCGCCAGGCCCCCACCGCACCCAGCGCCAGGCCCCCATCTCACCCAGCGCCAGGCCCCCACTGCACCCAGTGCCAGGCCCCCACCGCACCCAGCGCCAGACCCCATCCTACCCAGCGCCAGGCCCCCATCTCACCCAGCGCCAGGCCCCCACCGCACCCAGCGCCAGGCCCCCATCTCACCCAGCGCCAGGCCCCCACTGCACCCAGTGCCAGGCACCCACCGCACCCAGCGCCAGGCCCCCATCTCACCCAGCGCCAGGCCCCCACTGCACCCAGTGCCAGGCACCCACCGCACCCAGCGCCAGGCCCCCATCTCACCCAGCGCCAGGCCCCCACTGCACCCAGTGCCAGGCACCCACCGCACCCAGCGCCAGGCCCCCATCCTACCCAGCGCCAGGCCCCCATCTCTCCCAGCGCCAGGCCCCCATCCTACCCAGCGCCATGCCCCCAGTGCCAGGCACCCACCCTACCCAGCGCCATGCCCCCACCGCACCCAGCGCCAGGCCCCCACCGCACCCAGCGCCAGGCCCCCATCTCACCCAGCGCCAGGCCCTCACCACACCCTGTGCCAACCCCACCCGATCCCACTCTGCTCATGCAGCCCCCTACCACGGTCACCTCCACATGCTCTCCCTGTTTCCAACCTCCTGCCAGCCCCACTGGTACCCCAGGCCCCGTCATCTGCCCAGCCAGACCCAGGGCCCCGGTGCTGGCAGCTCAGGGCCGGGCCGTGTCCTCCAGCAAGCAGGGCTTGTCACGGAGTGTGGGGGAGTCCGGGCCCTGCACCCCTGTTCCTGGGATCCACTGAGCCTCTCCGCCAGCCAGTAAAACGGAAGGTTTATTGGACAACAGGAACACCGTCCAAAACAGAGCTTGTGGGTACCCCCAGGACCCCTCAGTCAAGTCCTTCTGGGGGAGCAGGGAGCTTAGACCCCAGCCCTGGGGTTCCCTGCGTTCCTCCACCCAGCCCCAAACTGAAAACTAAACCCCCCCAGCAGGCTCCCTCCTGCAGCCTTGTCCAGTTTCCCGGGCAGAGGTGTTACCTCCCCCCCCTCCTGGCTCAGGTGACAGGCTCTCAGGTCTCCCATCCCCAGGACACATTCCCAGGGCAACACCCCCTCCCTCCCCCCCGCTGCGTCACATCGCCACAGGTCTCCCAGCAACGCCCGGGGTGGGGGGCACCCCACCGAGAGCCCCAATCCTGCCCAGGTGGCAGCCACTGACCCTGTAACACCCCCCGGCTGCAAGGTGCTGGCTATGCTGGGGGGGGGGGCTACAGAGCCCCGCCCCGCCCCTCCCCACGTGACCCCCCCACAAACTTCTCACAGCCCCCCGCTGTTGCCTACATTTTCCCTTGGGGGGCTGGAAGGGTCACTCCTGGATCCTGCTTTCTCTGCAGCTCCCCCCAGCCAGGGCCACTCACCCCACCCCTTTGTAGTACTGCTGCCCCTGAGCATCCCGTCAGCTCCCCACACATCCTGGAGGGGGTGGGGATGATGGGGGGGAGGGCTGGAACAATGGGGGTGGGGGGTTGCTGGGGGGCAGGGCTGGGATGATGTGGGTGGGGGATGGGGTCGCTGGGGGGCAAGGCTGGCATGATGGGGTGGGAGGATGGGGTCGCTGCGGGGCAGGGCTGGGATGATGGGGTGGGGAGGTTGCTGGGGGGCATGGATGAGATGATGGCGTGGGGGGATGGGGTCGCTGTGGGGCAGGACTGGGATTATGGGGGTGGGGGAATCATTGGGGGGCAGGGCTGGCATGATGGGGGTGGGGGAATCACTGGGGGGCAGGACTGGCATGATGGGGTGGGGGGGTGGCGAAGGGGCTCAGCCCTGGGGTGGTGGGTCCTGGCGCCCCCGGCTGGACGGTGCTGTCCCTGCCCCAGGCATGGCCCCTTGCTGCTGGCTGAGGGGGGCAGGGCCTGGCCTGGTCTCCATTAGCCCTGACAGCGCCTGGAGCCAGCCGCGCACCTTCCCTTTTATGGCGAAAGCTTCTGGCTGCAGGGGGGGGGGGGGGGCTGGCTGTGGGGGGGGGGCTGGGCCTGGGTGGCTGCTCTGGCAAAGCAAGGTCTGGGGGAGGGGTGCACCTTCTGGGAGCGGGGGATGGCACTGGGGGGCAGGGATGGGGGAATCCCCCCCGGTTGTGCCTGGGTGGGAGGGTCCCAGGCAGGGCTCTGGACCAAATGATGCTCACCCAGGTCCCCACTGCAGAGCCCCCCACCCACCTCCGGGATGATGGGGGTCGGGAGTTCAGATGGGGTCACTGGGGAGCAGGGCTGGGATGATAGGGGTGCATGGGTGGGACTAGCTCAGCTGGGCCTGCAGTGGGGCTGGGGGTGGGGTGCTGGCTCCCATCCAGCCCCGGGGGGGACTGGCTGGCTCAGTGGGGCAGGGATTGGGGCCTACGGCCTGTCCCCACTAGGGGATGCTGGCTCCAATCCAGGTGATACATAGCGACTCCGGGGCCCCCACTTGCAAAGCGACCCCCCAACCTGCCAGCCCCCGGGGCAGAGCCCGGCTCTGCCGGGGGCTGAGGGGCTGACGCCAGGTCACCAACCCCAGGAGTCAGGCTCATCCTCCACATCGGGCGCTTACGGCCAAACACTGGCTCGGGGGTGCTGGGATTTGCGGTTTGGTGCCCTGGGGTCCCATTTGGCAGCTTCCTCCAGCTCCTCAGGGCGAGAAACTCACATCTCCAGTAAGCCTGGAATCTCCCAGAGCCCCTGACTCCGGGAGATGGGGCTTTAGGGAAAACCATATGGAGCAGGGACCTCCTGCAACCTCGTGAGAGTTGGCACCACTGGCCAGGCCTGGGCCCTGCCCCGTCCCACCGTGGGCCCCTCCCCAGGGCAGCCCCTTCCCCTCCCCCAGGGCTGAGCTGGGCTAAGGGCCAGGTTCCTTTGGTTTTCTTTGTACAGTCGGCCCTTTGGGCCACAGCCACGAAGGCAGATCGGCAGGGAGCACCCCACGGCTCCAGCCCCACGGCTCCAGCCCCACGGCGCGTAGCAGTGGGTGCTGTGGGGAGTGGGGTGGGAGCACTGGCTGTGGGGGGAACTCCAAGCTGGGGGCACTGTGGGGAGCAGGGGGAGGCTGGCTGGGTGGGGGGAGTCCACAGCAGGGGGGGCTGTGGGGGAGGCGAGCTGCTCCTGAGGGGTGACCTGGTACTTTTCTCATTAACCCTGTGGGTGCTGGGTGCCCCCGAAGCCAGGTTGGGGGGTCAGGTACTTGGGCGGGGGTAGCTGGGTTCGCACCCTCTCCCTGCAGCTGGGATCCCCCCAAACATTCCCACCCCCCCCCACAGCAGTGCCTGTCACGGGGGGGATGGGGGGGCGGTATCAGCACTGGGAACTAGTGGCTGGAGGCGGCTGCATGGGGTGCCCAGGTCTGGGCTGGGGGGTGGGGGATGGGCACATATGGGGGGGGTCTGGGTGAGAAGGGGGGAGATTTTTGGTGGGGGCAGCCCCAACTTGATGCAACAGAATCAGCATCATCACCTCCAACTAGGCCAGTTTGTGACCTGACTGGGGGGAGAATCAGTGGGGCTCGGACTCCTGGGTTCTTTTGTCCATGCTCTGACCCTGGGCACAGCCCTCCCCTCCCTGGGACAGTGACCCCCCATCCTGGGGTGCCCCCCCAGGGGCCATGCAGTGTTGTTGGCTCATATCCTGGGGTGGGGGTGGGGGTGGGGGTGTGCTCAGGAACATTCCTGGAGGTCTCCAGCCAGCCCAGTCCCTGCCACCCCCGCCCCCTCCATGGCCTGGACCCTGACCCCCAACAACCCCCTCCCCCATAGGCCTCAGAGTCACCGGGCTCCCTGCAGCAGGGACCGCGCCCACGTGCAGTTGGGGGGGACACCGCTGCCCTCTGCTGGCGTTTCTAAGACCGGCTTGGGCAGAGCAGCTCGCCAGCCCCCCTCTCCCCCGAGCCGGGGGACACACAGCTGGCATAGTGGGGGGGGGCTGCAGGTCGGGAGTGAGGGGCTCTGGCAGAGCTGTGTGCTGGGGGGGGGACACAGCTGGCATAGTGGGGGGGGCTGCAGGTCGGGAGTGAGGGGCACCGGCAGAGCTGTGTGCTGGGGGGGGACACAGCTGGCATAGCGGGGGGGCTGCAGGTCGGGAGTGAGGGGCACCGGCAGAGCTGTGTGCTGGGGGGGGGGACACAGCTGGCATAGCGGGGGGCGGCTGTAGGTCGGGAGTGAGGGGCACCGGCAGAGCTGTGTGCTGGGGGGGGACACAGCTGGCATAGTGGGGGGGGCTGCAGGTCGGGAGTGAGGGGCTCTGGCACAGCTGTGTGCTGGGGGGGGGACACAGCTGGCATAGCGGGGGGGCTGCAGGTTGGGAGTGAGGGGCACCGGCACAGCTGTGTGCTGGGGGGGGGACACAGCTGGCATAGTGGGGAGGCTGCAGGTCGGGAGTGAGGGGCACCGGCAGAGCTGTGTGCTGGGGGGGGACACAGCTGGTATAGCGGGGGGGGGCTGCAGGTCGGGAGTGAGGGGCACCGGCAGAGCCGTGTGCTGGGGGGGGGACACAGCTGGTATAGCGGGGGGGGGCTGCAGGTCGGGAGTGAGGGGCACCGGCAGAGCCATGTGCTGGGGGGGGACACAGCTGGCATAGCGGGGGGGGCTGCAGGTCGGGAGTGAGGGGCACCGGCAGGGCTGTGTGCTGGGGGGGGGACACAGCTGGCATAGCGGGGGGGGCTGCAGGTCGGGAGTGAGGGGCACCGGCAGGGCTGTGTGCTGGGGGGGGGACACAGCTGGCATAGCGGGGGGGGCTGCAGGTCGGGAGTGAGGGGCACCGGCAGGGCTGTGTGCTGGGGGGGGGACACAGCTGGCATAGCGGGGGGGGCTGCAGGTCGGGAGTGAGGGGCACCGGCAGGGCTGTGTGCTGGGGGGGGGACACAGCTGGCATAGCGGGGGGGGCTGTAGGTCGGGAGTGAGGGGCACCGGCAGAGCTGTGTGCTGGGGGGGGACACAGCTGGCATAGCGGGGGGGGCTGCAGGTCGGGAGTGAGGGGCACCGGCAGGGCTGTGTGCTGGGGCGGGGGACACAGCTGGCATAGCGGGGGGGGGCTGCAGGTTGGGTGTGAGGGGCACCGGCAGAGCTGTGTGCTGGGGGGGGACACAGCTGGCATAGCGGGGGGGGGCTGTAGGTCGGGAGTGAGGGGCACCGGCAGGGCTGTGTGCTGGGGCGGGGGACACAGCTGGCATAGCGGGGGGGGCTGCAGGTTGGGTGTGAGGGGCACCGGCAGAGCTGTGTGCTGGGGGGGGACACAGCTGGCATAGCGGGGGGGGCTGTAGGTCGGGAGTGAGGGGCACCGGCAGGGCTGTGTGCTGGGGGGGGACACAGCTGGCATAGCGGGGGGGAGCTGTAGGTCGGGAGTGAGGGGCACCGGCAGGGCTGTGTGCTGTGGGGGGGGACACAGCTGGCATAGCGGGGGGGCTGTAGGTCGGGAGTGAGGGGCACCGGCAGGGCTGTGTGCTGGGGGGGGACACAGCTGGCATAGAGGGGGGGAGCTGTAGGTCGGGAGTGAGGGGCACCGGCAGGGCTGTGTGCTGTGGGGGGGGACACAGCTGGCATAGAGGGGTGGGGGGGCTGTAGGTCGGGAGTGAGGGGCACCGGCAGGGCTGTGTGCTGGGGGGGGGACACAGCTGGCATAGCGGGGGGGAGCTGTAGGTCGGGAGTGAGGGGCACCGGCAGGGCTGTGTGCTGTGGGGGGGGACACAGCTGGCATAGCGGGGGGGGCTGTAGGTCGGGAGTGAGGGGCACCGGCAGGGCTGTGTGCTGGGGGGGGACACAGCTGGCATAGCGGGGGGGGCTGTAGGTCGGGAGTGAGGGGCACCGGCAGAGCTGTGTGCTGGGGGGGGACACAGCTGGCATAGAGGGGTGGGGGGGCTGTAGGTCAGGAGTGAGGGGCACCGGCAGGGCTGTGTGCTGGGGGGGGACACAGCTGGCATAGCCGGGGGGGGGCTGCGGGTTGGGAGTGAGGGGCACCGGCAGAGCTGAGGGGGAGGGGGATCCGGCAGTGGCTGCATTGTTGGGTGTGGGGGGACATTCCCCCTGCTAAATACGACAGGAGCATGACAGTGTGGCCGGGCCAGGGGTCGGCTGTGCGGGGGTGTGTGTGAGGAGCAGCCAGGGCCTGGTTGGGAAGAGGCAGGTGTGACGTTACTGACATGAACTGGGACCGTATAGATCATTGTTGCAACCAAAGTCCTGTTGTGGCACCAAATCTTGTATAAAGGGGGTCAAATAAGGTGTCTCAGACGAGGTGATGCTTGGCTGGTTAGGATTGTGCTTGTGTTCCGCTTTCAGGGGACACCCCAGACACGTTGGCCTCAGCTCTGCCCAGCCGGCTGGACGGCCCAGTAAGGACCATCAGGGACACAACTGACCCTCTGAGAGAAGGCAGACGCGCCTGGGGACTCAGCAAAGTGTGCCGGGACTTGCCCCTGTGACTCCAAACTCCATTTTGCTGTAATTTTCCACAGTAAGAACAAAGAGGGGTTCTTACACCTGGAGGAGACTATAAAAGGCTGATGCCTCGTCTCCATCCAGTCTTTAATCCTGCTTCATACTCTGGAAGGACTGGGCTACACTGAAGCTTTGAACCAAGGACCGAAGGACCCCTCCCAGCTGGGGATGTTCTCCAGAGACTTGATCTGAACCTGCCGTTTATTCCATCACTGCTGCAAGCCTCAGCCAAGCACTTTGCAATGACTGTATGTCAGTGATTCCATTTCACCAATTCTAGCTCTCATCTCTATCTTTTCCCTTTTATGAATAAACCTTTAGATTTTATATTCTAAAGGATTGGCAACAGTGTGATTTGTGGGTAAGATCTGACTTGTATATTGACCCGGGTCTGGGGCTTGGTCCTTTGGGATCGAGGGAACCTTTTTTCTTTCACTGGGGTATTGGTTTTCATAACCATTCTTCCCCACAACGAGGGGCACTGGTGAGGATACTGGGAAACTGGAGTGTCTGAGGGAATTGCTTGTGTGACTTGTGGTTAGCCAGTGGGGTGAGACCGAAGTCCTCTCTGTCTGGCTGGTTGGGTTTGCCTTGGGGTGCACAGAAACCCCAGCCTTGGGCTGTGACTGCCCTGCTCTAAGCAATTTGTCCTGAATCGGCACTCTCCGTTGGGTCCCGCCAGAACCGGCATCCTTACAGCAGGTGTGCAATAAGGGGAGGGTGCAAGGAGCAGCCAGGGGCAGGTCGTGATGAGGGGGCAGGTGTGCAAGGAGCAGTGTGGGGGGTGCAGGGTGTGGGGCCTCGCTCCTGGCTGGGTCGCTGCTGCCCAGTCCCAGGCTCGTGGGGGTGCAGGCTGAGTACTGCCAGGGCCTGGTGGGAGGGGAGGAGCCCTGGGGCGGCAGGGAGGGGGGCTGGGCTCACAGGCTGGCGTGGGGGCACATTGGAGCCCAGAGCTAACCCCCCCCCCTCGGAGCCCCACCAGTTCCTCTACCTGCCCCCGCCCCCCATTACTTTGCAGCAGGATCCTGACTATGCCTGGCCATGGGCCCTGCTGGATGGGTCAGGGCTGGAGAAGCCCCAGGACCCATCCCCCATCCTGGGGTGGGGAGGGAGCTGGCTCCCACGCTCCCCTTCCCCACTCAGGCACATCTCCCCCCACCCAGCCCCCCCCCGAGCCGAGGGCGGCAGTCGTTCCCGTTTAACCTCCCTCCAGCCCTGCCACGTCCGTGCTCCGGGTGCCCGGGGCTTCAGGGTGCGCTGGCCTCGGCTGCCTGCTGCAGGCTGGATGCTGAGCAGAGGAAACACCTGGCTGCAGAGTGGCCTGGCACCCACCCTGCTGAGCCCCCCAGCCCATGCCAGGGCGGACGGGATTGGCACTCGGCAGGGGACATGGGCCTGGCAGGAAGCACCAGGCCCCTCGGACCCAGCACCGCAGAAATCACCTGCCCCAGAGCAGTGGGGGAGGGGGGAAGGGCTGGGGGGCAGGAACGTGACGGTGGGGCTTGGCAGTGAACGGGTCCAGCCACATCTCGCTTACCCCCGTGTCCTGCCAGCTGCACCACCCCGGGCACCCAGCAGTGCCAGGCTCCCTCCAGGTGTCGTCGCAGCCCTTTGGCCAGGATGCCAGGCCAGGCGACAGCCCTGCACTCACCTGCCAGGTGCCACGGGGCACCCGCCTGCAGCCTGCCCGGGTCTGACCCCCAGGGCCTTGTGGCTTTGCAGGAGCCAGCCCGAGTCGGGGGCATCACTAGGCTGCACTCAGGGGCACGAGCCTGGCACAGGCAGAGCCCAGCTCATTCCCGAGACCAGCCCCCAGGCACTGACCCCATGGGGGAGCAGGCAAGGCTGGCCCCAGCCCCCTCCCCATAGTTCCCACCCGTAACCCTTGTTCCCTCCTAAAGCCCACTGCCAGGGGCCAGAGTTGCCTGGGCCCCCAGCCCCACACCTACCCTGCCTCTGACCCCAGAGCTCAGGTGAAATGTCCCTAGAATGGGGCCTCCCGGCGACACCCCATACCCCCAGCTGGACCCATCTCCCTGGCAGGAGTCAGCAGGGTGCCCTGAACCCCCCATGGCTTCTGCCCCCCGGGTCGGGCCCATCCAGAGCTCTCCAGCCCCCCCACCCGGCTGCCCTCTCACCTCCCGGCGCCAGGCCCTCAGCCGCACGCCCCACCCTGGCCAAGCTCCAGGCAGGGCAAAGATGAGAGGAACCAGCTGGAGCAGCAGCAATGAGCGGCTGACTCAGCACAGGGTGGGGGCCAGGCCCCCCCGAGGTCTCGCACCCCCCCCGACTGCTGCCCCTGGGGACGGCGGGTCACCCCCTTCTGCCAGACAGGCAAGCTCCCTGCTGACCCCTGGGCCCCCAGCCCCTTTCGTCCCGCAGGTGCCCTCACGGCATGGGGCACAACACCTATCAGCGGGGTGCACCCCACCCCCCAGGCAGCTGTACAGGGCCCCTCCCCACTGTGGGGATGCAGCCCCCTCTGGGGCGGGGCAGGGCAGCTGGCTCCCAGCCCCCCAGCGACCGGACGGTACGAACTGGGGCCAGGCTTGGCAATGGAGCAGATGCCCCGGTGCCATCAAGGTGTGGACGGGCCAGGGGAGCACTGCCACCTGGTGGCCGGTGGGGAGACAGCCCTGGGCAGAACCCGCACCAGGTGGGTGGGCGCCTGGCCCTGCCCGCGGTGGGCGTGATGCTTTGCGGGCTCTCTTGGGAGCTTACGAGCCCTGGTTGCTATCAGGACACTGCACCCGGCGGTCCCTGGGACATACATGCAGCAGAGACCCCAGCCCAAGGGCACTGCTGGTTTCCCCTCCTCCCCTGGCTGCCGGGAGCAGGGAGCTGCGGGCGGTGGCAGGGGGGTGTGAACCGAGGAACGGGGGCTCTGGGGCAGAAGCTGCCTGGCACACAGGGGCCTGAGTCTCCCCCAGGCAGAGCTGGGGGATGGGCACACATGGTGCGGATGGGGCAGCCCTGCACAAGTCATGCCAGGCAGGCCCGGGTCCAGCTGGGTTTATTGGCCTCAAGAACAGAAGAGCAGGTTGATGGGAGGGATGCGGGGTGCCTGGCCCCCTGTGCCCTGGCAGCTGGTAGCCCCTCCCTGCGCCTGCCCATTTCAGCCCTGCTCCCCAGGGAGGGCTTGGATCAGCTGGAGACCTGAGCACTCTGGGGGCGCCCGCTGGGGGCTGGCTGCACCACGGGGCCCCCTGATCTCCGGGGGGAGGTTCTGGGCTTGGCTCTGCCCCACAGCTTGGCCCAGGCCTGCTGGACAGACGGGAACAGTCTCTTAAGGCCAGTGTCTCTTGGCACCTGGGCCAGGGGGGGCGCGGGGCTGGCTCCCCGCTGTGGTGCTGCTGGCCGGGACTGGCTCTGAGGCGCTGGTGCCCCTGGGACTGCCCTGAGGGGGGCACGGACACAGCTCTGGTCTCTTGGTGGCCTCGGGTCCCGGGAGGGCTCCTGGGCCCTGGCGGCCGTGGCTCCGGGCGGCTCCGTGGTGCTGCCAGAGGCAGACCCCTCGTGGAGCTGGCAGGAGGGAGCCCTGCGCTGGGCCCCCAGGCCGGAGTGAGGCATGGTGGGGCGTGGTGGGGTGCTTGGCCGGGCGGCCTGGCTGCACGCCCTGCAGGGAGGCGGCTCCCTGGGGTGCTGGACACCCAGGGCTCCGCCCGGGCCCCGCTGGCTCCTGGGCTGCCCACAGGGTGCCCCCTCCCAGGCCCTGCCCGGCCCCACCTTGCCAGGGGGCTCCAAGATCAGCTGCCACTTACAGGCTTGTTTCCTCTTGATCCTCAGCAGAAAGCCCAGGCTCATGTGGAGGCGGCTGCGGCCCCGCCCCAGGCGCAGCTGGGGGTACACGACGAGGCGGGGGCCGCGCGGGCCCTGGGGCGTCGGGTGGTGGGGGCAGGTGCCCTCCAGGCAGCAGCAGCATTGCAGGCAGACGGGGTACTCCACGCTCCACGGGCCCCAGCCCAGCAGCCGCAGCTGCAGGTCCCGCGCTGCCCGCTCGGTGCCCAGCGACTTCACAATGGAGCGGATCAGCCACTTGGGGCTGGCAGGGGCACCCCGGGGGTGTCCGGCTTCCGGGGGGCAGGAGGGACCCTCGCTGCCCCGTGCCCCTAACTTGGGGTGACTGTCCGTCCTCAGGACAATGCGCTTCTTCGGGTGGCGCTGCGTCCTGCCCGGGACCCGGCACTGGGATGGGATGGCGGAGAGCTCCGGCTGCAGGGCCAGCCTGGGGGGGCTGCGGGCAGCCCCATGGCTGTGGGGTCGGGTGGTGTCTCCCCAGGTGATTCCAGGCTGCACAGGCCATGGGGAGCGCCATGAGCCACTCTGCCCTCTGGGCTGCACTACACTGCCATCTTCCTCTCCGGCAGCCCTGGGTCCCGACAGGCCCACTGCCCTGGGGAGAGGCTTGGAGGTGGGGTGTGTGGCCTCTGGCTTCCCCGGGCTGGGCACCCTCGGCAGGGAGTGGGCACATTCACCCTTCTTGAAGTAGAGCTGGAATGGGGGTTGGCTGGCTGGTGCGTGGCCTGGGTTGGGCAGGCGGCTGGCTGGTGCGTGACCTTGGGTGGGTGGGCGGCTGGCAGGTGCATGGCCCAGGCTGGGCGGGCGGCTGGCTGGTGCATGGCCCAGGCTGGGCGGGCGGCTGGATGCTGTGTGGCCCGGGGTGGGCGGGCAGCTGGCTGGTGCGTGGCCCGGGGTGGGTGGGCGGCTGGCTGGCGCGTGGCCCGGGGTGGGTGGGCGGCTGGCTGGCGCGTGGCCCGGGGTGGGCGGGCGGTGGGATGCTGTGTGGCCCGGGATGGGCGGGCGGCTGGCTGGCGCGTGGCCCGGGGTGGGTGGGCGGCTGGCTGGCGCGTGGCCCGGGGTGGGCGGGCGGTGGGATGCTGTGTGGCCCGGGATGGGCGAGCGGCGGGATGCTGTGTGGCCTGGGGTGGGCAGGCGGCTGGCTGGCGCATGGCCCGGGGTGGGCGGGCGACTGGCTAGTGCGTGGCCCGGGGTGGGCGGGTGGCCGGATGCTGTGTGGCCCGGGGTCGGTGGGCGGCTGGCTGATGCATGGCCCGGGGTGGGCGGGCGGCTGGATGCTGTGTGGCCCGGGGTGGATGGGCGGCTGGCTGGTGCGTGGCCCGAGGTGGGCGGGTGGCCGGATGCTGTGTGGCCTGGGGTGGGCAGGCGGCTGGCTGGCGCATGGCCCGGGGTGGGCGGGCGACTGGCTAGTGCGTGGCCCGGGGTGGGCGGGTGGCCGGATGCTGTGTGGCCCGGGGTGGATGGGCGGCTGGCTGGTGCGTGGCCCGAGGTGGGCGGGTGGCCGGATGCTGTGTGGCCTGGGGTGGGTGGGCGGCTGGCTGGTGCGTGGCCCGAGGTGGGCGGGTGGCCGGATGCTACGTGGCCCGGGGTGGGCGGGCGGCTGGCTGGCACGTGGCCCGGGGCAGGTGGCATGAACCGATGCAGTGAGGCCTGGACCCTGCCGGGCAGCCCCCAGCGATGCTGAGCCTGCACGGTGATGAGATGAGACTCCAGTTCCCTCCGGGCACTGCTGCAAAGGAAGGGCAGCTCCTGGGGGCCGATGGCCACCTCCCTGGGGCGCCTGGCTGGCCGGGCGCTGGGGGGGGGTGCCGGGGCCAGGAAGGCTGCCAGGGAGCGCTGCAGGACGGGGGGCAGGCCCCACTGGTGCTGCAGCTTCTTGCTGCGGATATGCCACTCCAAGCTGTGGCGGGAGGCGGTGCTCAGGAAGGGGGTGCCCTGCTCGGCGAGCTCCAGCCCTGGTCGCCGCACAGCGCTGGGGCCGGGCAGGCGGGGGGCGCTGGGGACCAGCCGGGCCAGGGACTGCGTGTACAGGCCAGGCAGCCCCCACAGCAAGAGCAGCCCCTTCTGCCGGAGGTTGAGCTCGACGCGCCGCGCGGCCTCCGGCTCCAGGGCCGGGCACGTGCTGGGGCGGGGCTGCCGGTGTCTCTGGCCCGGGTGCAGCAGCTTGGGCAGGGCCGGCGGCTTCCCCACGGGGGCGGCTTCCTGCGAGGCACTCACCAGGCTGGGCAAAGCCCCCGCCTTGATCTCCAGACACTTCCGCGCCCCGTGGGCCTGCAGCCTGGCAGCTGCCTGCGGGCTCAGCCTGTCCAGGGCAGCGCAGGCGTGGGGCACGGGGCGTCCGGCGTCTCCATGGGGCAGTGCCACGTCACACACGCAGGGCTCCTGGCTGTGCCGGACGGCGTCAGCGCCTGAGGGGACAGGACAGGAAGGTGAGCGGCCATGGGGCCCAAGCCCTGTCCTTCGACCCCTTTTGAGGAGACCCCCAGCCCCCTTAAAGCTCCGGGTACCCCCCTTAGAGCTGAAGGAGCCCCCCATCCCCCCTTAGAGCTCCGGGTACCCCCATAGAGGTCCAGGAGCCCCCCCATCCCCCCTTAGAGCTCCGGGTACCCCCATAGAAGTCCAGGAGCCCCCCAGCCCCATTAGAGCTCCGGGTACCCCCATAAAGGTCTAGGAGTCCCCCATCCCCCCTTAGAGCTCCGGGTACCCCCATAGAAGCCCAGGAGCCCCCCAGCCCCATTAGAGCTCCGGGTACCCCCATAAAGGTCTAGGAGCCCCCCATCCTCCCTTAGAGCTCCGGGTACCCCCATAAAGGTCCAGGAGCCCCCCCATCCCCCCTTAGAGCTCCGGGTACCCCCATAAAGGTCCAGGAGCCCCCCAGCCCCATTAGAGCTCCGGCCTCCCGCAGCACTTGTGGCTCGCCGCTGCCGTCTGCTGGCAATGCCAGGAACCCGGCTAACGCACCCGCCAGTGGGGCTCCCCCTGGCTCCCAGTGTCCAGGGTGGGCCTGGGGCAGAGCTGCTGCAGTGCGGCCCCTGCTCCCGCCCCACGCCCCGGGCAGCCTGCAGCTCGTCTCTCTGCATCGCCCCGGGGCAGGACCAGTGACAGCCCGCTGGCGGGCAGAGGGGGCAGCGCAGGGGCTCTCCCTGCCCAGGCTCATCCCCGCAGAGGCTCATTGGCCCCCCTGCGTCCCAGGCCTTGAGGGAGGGGGGACGAAGCCCTGCACCAAGGCCTGGCGCTGACCCGGTGCCAGGGGCTCACCAGCCCCGCAGCGTCAGGGCTCTAAGTCCTGCCCTGCTGCCCGCCGAAGGGGCTGCTGGCCCTTTGAACGGGCCCCAAATGTGCCCTGTGCCCCCATCCTGGTACCCTGGGGGTCAGGCAGGGAGCCCGAGGGGGCTACACCCAGGCGCAGGAGGAAGGCCTGAGCTGGGCGAAGGGCGCTGCTGGTGACTGGGAGCCAAGGCCCTGGGGCACGGGCACCGTACCCATCGCCAGGGCCCAGAGCAGCAAACACCCCCCCCCCCCAGGCTTACGGGGCTGGGGCTTCCTCTCGCCCGGCGCTGGCAGCAGGAGGGCTTTCAGCAACTGCAGGAGGGCGCTGGGGAAGGCCCAGATGTGCCAAGGTGTCTCTTGCTGGCTCTGCCCGTCCCCATCTGCCTGCCTCCGGCTGCCCACCACAGCAGCCTCCTCCTTCCTTGGCCCTTTGGCCAGGGCCTCCGTGAGCCGTGTGGGGAGGCCCCAGAGGGAGGCCAGGGTCTTGCACTCCAGGCTGCGGATGGACTCCTTTGGCACGGCTGGGAACGCCGGACCCCGGGGCTTCCCGGCCTGGGCCCCGGGGCGGACGGACGTGGGCGGTGCAGCTTTTCGGCCAGGGTCAGCGCTGCTCTGGGACCATCTCACCAGCCACGGCAGCGCCTCCAGCCGGCACTCCAAGCTCTTCCTGGCCAGATGGCGCTGCAGCCTGGCCACCTTGGCCAAGGTGAGGTGGCCCAGCACGGCCCGGGAGTGGGAGCCTGCTGGGATGCACGCACGGGACTCCTGGCTCTGCTGGGGACGCAGGGGGCTGGCACCAGCTCTCTGGGTCTTGGAAAGTCCATGGAGTCCGTGGTGTGGTTCTAAGCCCTGTTCCGTGCCCGTCGGCCCGGCATTGGGGCTGCGCGGGGTCAGGGGCGGCAGGGTGCCGTAGGACGCTGGGCAGAGGCAGCTCTGCTCCTGGCGGAGCTGCTGGCTCAAAACATGCCACTCCAGCTCCTCGTGCCCCTCGGAGCTGCGGAAAGAGACCCTGCTTGTGCTGAAGGTGACGCCTGCCCTGGTGCCCCCAGCCCCCGGGCACAGGGTGGGCGCGCTGGGGACCAGCGGGGCCGGGGACTCGGTGTGGGGCGTCGGGGCCCCCCACAGGTGGTTACACTGCATGCTGAACTCCAGGCTGCGCGGCGTGACCTGGCCCAGGATGGGCAGCCTCGGGCTCCGCGCCCGACGGCCCCGGGCCCCCGCAGCCGGGCGCTTGGGGAGGGGCTGAGAGTTGCTAGCAGGCGTTGTGTTTCCAGCCGCTCCTGGGCAATGGACCGGGTGCCACGGGCGAGGCAGCAGGGGTGCCAGGGGCAGGGTCTCCCAGGACTCCCATGGGTGCCAGGCAGCGTCTCTTCCCGAGCAGCAGGGGCAGCTGCCCAGCGAGGAGGGGCAGGAGTCCACAGAGCTGGAAGCACCACTGGGGAACTCAGCCCGCCAGGCCGCCCTGTGGGAGAGAGAGACACGGACAGCGAGCGAGGGAGTGCATGGCACAGGCTGGGCATGGCGCGGGGCAGCTGGGGCGAGTCGGGGCTGGCCGCGGGGAGGGGGATCAGGGTGGGGCAGGGCCGATGGCGGGACGGGGTCGAGGGCGGGGCAGGACGGGGCTGGCCGCGGGGAGGGGGATCTGGGTGGGGCAGGGCCGATGGCGGGACGGGGCCGAGGGCGGGGCAGGACGGGGCTGGCCGCGGGGAGGGGGATCTGGGTGGGGCAGGGCCGATGGCGGGACGGGGTCGAGGGCGGGGCAGGACGGGGCTGGCCGCGGGGAGGGGGATCTGGGTGGGGCAGGGCCGATGGCGGGACGGGGCCGAGGGCGGGGCAGGACGGGGCTGGCCGCGGGGAGGGGGATCTGGGTGGGGCAGGGCCGATGGCGGGACGGGGCCGAGGGCGGGGCAGGACGGGGCTGCCCGCGGGGAGGGGGATCTGGGTGGGGCAGGGCCGATGGCGGGACGGGGTCGAGGGCGGGGCAGGACGGGGCTGGCCGCGGGGAGGGGGATCTGGGTGGGGCAGGGCCGATGGCGGGACGGGGCCGAGGGTGGGGCAGGACGGGGCTGGCCGCGGGGAGGGGGATCTGGGTGGGGCAGGGCCGATGGCGGGACGGGGTCGAGGGCGGGGCAGGACGGGGCTGGCCGCGGGGAGGGGGATCTGGGTGGGGCAGGGCCGATGGCGGGACGGGGCCGAGGGCGGGGCAGGACGGGGCTGCCCGCGGGGAGGGGGATCTGGGTGGGGCAGGGCCGATGGCGGGACGGGGCCGAGGGTGGGGCAGGACGGGGCTGGCCGCGGGGAGGGGGATCTGGGTGGGGCAGGGCCGATGGCGGGACGGGGCCGAGGGTGGGGCAGGACGGGGCTGGCCGCGGGGAGGGGGATCTGGGTGGGGCAGGGCCGATGGCGGGACGGGGCCGAGGGTGGGGCAGGACGGGGCTGGCCGCGGGGAGGGGGATCTGGGTGGGGCAGGGCCGATGGCGGGACGGGGCCGAGGGTGGGGCAGGACGGGGCTGGCCGCGGGGAGGGGGATCTGGGTGGGGCAGGGCCGATGGCGGGACGGGGCCGAGGGTGGGGCAGGACGGGGCTGGCCGCGGGGAGGGGGATCTGGGTGGGGCAGGGCCGATGGCGGGACGGGGCCGAGGGTGGGGCAGGACGGGGCTGCCCGCGGGGAGGGGGATCTGGGTGGGGCAGGGCCGATGGCGGGACGGGGCCGAGGGTGGGGCAGGACGGGGCTGCCCGCGGGGAGGGGGATCTGGGGTGGAGAGGGATTGGGCCCGTCCGTAGTCCCAAGGTGCCGTCTGCGGCTGGGCTGGGGCACAAGCTCCATGGGGGGCAGGGAGGGGGGCAGATCCGTGGGCTGGGGGGGGCTCCGTGAAGTGCTGAATCGGCATCTGGCCAGACCGAAGTGCTGCCCTCCCTGGGTGCGAGAAGGGCATGTGCCGGCCGTGGGGGGTGGCATGGGGGGGCTCAGCTCCCAGAGCAGGAGGCTGTTTGCCAAGTGGGGTGAAGTGGGCGGCTGAGGGGACCCTGACGGGACCCCGAGGGGACCCAGGCCCCGCCCCACGGAGGATGGGCCCCACTTGCCTGTGTCTGCATCGCAGGCAGAGGGCCCCACCCCCACCCCCCTCTGGGGCCCGGCCCCCACCCCCCTGAGGCTCCCCCTTACGGGCTGGCGACTTCGCCCAGGTGCCGGGCAAGGTGCAGCAGGTGGCATTCCACCGTGCGCAGCGCGTGGCCCCAGGGCAGCTCCTGGGGCAGGGCCGGGCAGCTGCAGGAAAGGAGCGAGCTCAGGTCAGCTCCCCGAGACGGGCCTCTCCCGCCCCTCTGCCCCCCAGCCCTCGTGCGTACCTGGGCCCTCGGGACGGCGCTCGCCCCCGGGGTCCCTGCTCCTGCGGCTCAGAGGGGGCTGGAGGAGACACAGAGCAGACCGTGAGCTGCTGGGGGCCTGCCGGACCGTGCCCCGAGCTCGGCAGCCGTACGGGGAGAAGGGGGCTGCTCACCTTGCCGTGCTCTCCGGCGGCCCCTCTGCCTCATCCTCCTGCGCTGGGCCTGCTGGGCACACACGACACGAGTGGCCATCACGGCTCGGCTAGGACGGGCAGGACACCTGCCCATGGGCAGCTCTGTCCTGGGGCTGCCGGCCCCCTGCAGCACTGGGGCCTTCGCTGGCCAGCTGGCCCGGAGCTGGGGGCTGCTGGGCGCTGCCAGAGGCAGCTCCCCCCCCAGACTGCCCCACACGCAGGCCTGTGCATGGACAAGTCACTGATTTCTCTAGGGACCCCAGGGGAGGCGGGACGGGACCTACAGGGTGAAGCCATAGCCGGGCTACGCTGCCCACCCCAAAATCATGGCCTGGCCATCGCCCTGAGAGCGAATTCGGGCACCCACCCAGGACACAAGTGACGTGGCTTCGAATCCCCATTGAGTCCCAGGGTGAGCAAGGGCAGGTTGTCACGGAGTCCCTGGGCGATGCTCTGGAGCTGCTCCCCATGAAGCCAGGCAGGACTCTGGGGAAGTCGCCTTCCTGTGAGCAGCCTGTCTGCAGGACACACAGCTCCCCCGGCTCCACCTTCCTGGGTCTGACCTCGGAGCAGTCAGCCTCCTCTGCCCCTCCGTGCACCCAGGCGGGGCTCCTGGGGAAGCCCGAGGGTCCTGCCCCCCAACTTCGCAGTCAGACGGGACTCTCAGCCAGCCAGTAAAACAGAAGGTTTATTAGACGACAGGAACATGGTCTAAAATGGAGCTTGTAGGTGCAGAGAACGGGACCCCTCAGCTGGGTCCATTTTGGGGGGCAGGGAGCCAGACAACCACGTCCGCACTTCACTCCATGTCCCAGCCAGCCCCAAACTGAAACTCCCTCCAGCCCCTCCTCCTCTGGGCTTTGTCCCTGTCCCGGGCCAGGTGGTCACCTGATTCCTTTGTTCTCCAACCCTTTAGCTCTCACCTTGCAGGGGGGGAAGGGCCCAGGCCATCAGTTGCCAGGAAACAGGGTGTTGGCCATTGTCTGTGTCCAGACCCCTGCACACACCTGCCCTCTAGGGCTCTGCAAGGATCATACACCCTTACCCCACCACCTAGATACTTAACAACTGCATAGGGGAAACTGAGGCACCCCCACAGTATTCAGAGGGAACATTAAGAACAGTCCCACTTTGTCACACAGGTCCCCCGTCTCCTGTCTCTCCCCTGCCCTGCAGCCCGTCTCGGGGTGTGAGAACAACACGAGGCCCAAGGCAGGCTCTGCAGACGCAGCCCGGGCCCTGCCTCCATGGCACTATTTGGCGTCTCCCTAAGCCAGGCGCCAGGAGCCGATGCAGGGAGAGTTCGGGGTGCTCTGCATTGGCGATTCTGGGGGTTTCTTGCCCCGGTCCTTGCATGAGGAGGCAGTGCCCCGGCCGCACAGTGGGTGTGAGCCACACGCTGCTCTAATCCCCCAGCACGGCTTGGGGTATTTGCACCTTTGATCCCCCTGTGACGAAGTGGGAATGTTCTTAATGGGGCCAGCCCCGCCCCGCCCCAGCTGTGTGTGCCTCAGTTTCCCCTATGTGTTACTCGAGTATCTAGGTGGAGGGATCGGGGTGGCGGGGGGAGATGATCTGTGCAGAGACCCCAAGAGGGCAGGTGTGACTGTGATGGGCTGCCTGGGCACAGAGACTGACCGACACTCTGTGGCCTGGCAACTGACGGCCAGAGCCCGGCAGCCAGTGGTGTTGGAGAAGAGAGACCAGGTGACCTGTTTGCCCAGTGGGACTAAGTGGGATTGTTCTTAATGTTCTCTCTGAATACTGTAGGTGTGCCTCAGTTTCCCCTATGCAGTTCTTAAGTATCCAGGTGGTGGGATAAGGGGGTGAGATTGTGGCAGAGCCCTAGGGGGCCAGCGTGATGGTGTCTGCACAGAGACTGGCCGACACCCTGTCTCCTGGCCCCTGATGGCCTGGGGCCCTCCCCTGCAAGGTGCCAACTGAAGGGGTTGGAGAACAAAGAGATCAGGTGGCCTCCTGGCCTGGGAGAGAGACAAAGGCCAGAGGAGGGGCTGGGGGTGACGGAGGTTTGGCTGGGGGAAAGGGCTCTGGGGTCCTGGGCTCCTCTTCCCCCAAGATGGTTGGCTGAAAGTTCCTGATTCCTGTCCTAACAAAAACTGTCCTACGCTGTGCTCCTGTCGACTGATAACCCTTCTGGTTTCCACCGCTGGCTGAGGGTCACGCCTGACTGCGGGTTTGGGGTGCAGGGCCTGTCGGGAGCTCCCAGCGAGAACAGGGGGCTGAATGCCTCAAAGCCGAGGAGGGTTCCCCTAGCAGAGCGTGCCCTGAGGGGAGCCACTGTCACACTAGAGGGTCCTGCCTGGGTTTGATTCAGAGCCTGTGACCTCCGGGAGACCCAGGCCGGGGGGAGAACAGGGGAGACTAAGTCTGGGCTGCTGGGCTGCTGGAAGCGAGTCAGCCTCTTGGTTTGGGATTCGGGGGGGAGCCCAGGGCTCTGGGTCCCCCCAGATGGACTTTGCTGAAGGTCCCCACTCCCTGTGCTCACAAGCGCTGATCTGCGCTGGGTTCCCGATGACTAATAACCCATCTGTGTCACACGCTGGCTGCAGGGTCACTGCTGGCTGCAGAGAGGGGGCAGGGCCCTTTGGGGGTGCAAGGAGTCCCGTCCAGGGGGGCTCACTGTGGGGCGCTCCCGGGGCGAGCAGGGGGCTGAGTGCTCCGAGGTCAGACCCAGGAGGTGCCGAAGCCGAGCAGGCTCCTGGCCCTGGTCACAGGTGCCCTGAGGGGGAGACACTGCCCCAGAGTCCACACCCCTCTCCCCCCCAGGGTCTGCTCAGGCCTCTGGCCTCTCTCTCTGGGCAGTGCCGGTGTCCTTCTCCCTCCTAACAGTCCCTCACACCCGCTGTGACTGTCCCGAGTCCAGCCCTGGGCCATGCTCCGCCCGAGGCTCTGAGCGCCGCGCCTGTCCCCGGGGTCCCAGCTCTTCCCAGGCATCCGGAGGCAGAAAGAGCCAAACTGCCCTGGCCGCGCTAGGGGCCGCGTCCTGCCGCAGTGCTGGGCCTCTCCTCGGCCCAGAGTCAGCTCCAGTTGGGGAATCCAAACGAAGGCCCTGGGTCGGGTCAGGCTGGCCCTGGGCCACCCCTGGGCCATGTCTCCTGAAACCCGGCCTGAGCAATGGGGGCACTTCCTGCCTGCCAGGGCCGTTCTAGCCACCCTGGCGGAGCAGAGCCAGGCACCGGCCCACGCAGCCCACCCCAGCGGTAACGCGATCCGGTGCCCAGAGCACGCCGGGCTCCCATGGGCTGCCCCGCCTTCCCCGGCCTCTCACTCACCCCCCGTGCTGCCAGGCTCCTGAGAGCCCAGAGCCCGGCGAGCAGCAGCCCAGCCCTCAGCACGGCCAGGGGGGCCCCCGAGCTCAGACACGGGAGCAGCTCGCTCATGGCCTGGGGCAGCCCTGAGAACAGCAGCTGCCTGAGCCCCGCTGGGCTGGGCGATCAGTGCCACACGTGCGATCCCCGCATCACAATGGAGCTGTGTCAGGCCCCGGCACGGCTCTGGGGCTCAGCAAAGACCAGGTGATGCCGCCGAGACCTCACAATAGGGGGCAGAGCCGGGCTGGCCAGGGCTCCACACAACTGGGTCCCCCGGGAAAGGGGAGCTCGCCCCCCGGCTGGGCAGTGCCAGGCTGGCAGGACGGGGGTGCTGGGCTTTCAGAGCTGCTCCAGCTGGGTTCCAGCCTGAGCGCCACTCGCCAGGGCCTGCCCGGAGCCCGCCCGGAGCCCGCGGCGCAGGGCCAGGGCGAGACCAGCCCGGGCAGCCCCACGCTTGGCGACGCTGGGGCGTCCCTGTCCCGCGCCGCTGCCTTGTGTCCGCCGGAGCCGCGTGGCCCGGGGCAGGGCACCCAGCGGCTCCCCTGGCTCTGGGGTTGGGGCGCCTGGCCCAGCAGCCCACCCCATGCCCCGGGTCCCCGCAGAGTCTCCTTGTGTGCGGAGGGAGAGGGGGAGGGCAGCTCGTGGGGGGGCCAGGCTCAGGGGTGGCTGCCAGGAGCAGGGGCAGCGAGTTATATGGGCCCGTGGTGCCCGGGCTCCAGCAATATTCAGAGCACAGGGGCCCGGCTCCACCAATGGTTGGGGCCAGGTCTCTGCCCCAGCCCCACCTGCCGGCCCCACACGCCTCCCCCAGAGCGACGCTGCCTGGGCCCTGAGCTGCTCCACGCCGCGGCCGGCTACAAGAGGGAGTGGTGCGGGGGGATGAGGTGCACACGTGATGGAGCCCCCCCCAGGGGACGCCCTAGGAGCACGTGCAGTGACAGTGGGGCTGGGGGGAGTCCCCATCTCTGGCCCAGCCCCAGGGTAGCCTGCACCCCAAACCCCTCATCCCCGGCCCCGCCCCACCCCAGAGCCCACCCACCCAGCCGGAGCCCTCACCCCCCCACCCCCACCCCAACCCCCTCATCCCCGGCCCCGCCCCACCCCAGAGCCCACCCACCCAGCCGGAGCCCTCATCCCCCCACCCCCACCCCTCATCCCCAGCCCTGCCCCACCCCAGAGCCCACCCTCCCAGCCGGAGCCCTCACACCCCAACCCCCTCCCCAACCCCCTCATCCCCAGCCCTGCCCCACCCCAGAGCCCACCCTCTCAGCCGGAACCTTCACCTCCCCCACCACAATCCCCACCCCCACCCCACACCAGAGCCCCCACTCCCAGCCGGAGCCCTCACACCCTAACCCCCACCCCAAACCCCTCATCCCCAGCCCCATCCCACCCCAGAGCCCACCCTCTCAGCCAGAACCCTCCCCTCCCCCCCCACCCCACACCTGAGCCCCTCCTCCCAGCCGGAGCCCTCACACCCTAACCCCCACCCCAAACCCCTCATCCCCAGCCCCACCCCACCCCAGAGCCCTCCCTCCCTCTCAGCTAGAACCCTCCCCCCATCCCAACCCTCCCCCCACACCTGAGCCCCCCCTCCCAGCCGAAGCCCGCCCCCCCAGCCCCTGCCCCACCCCAAAACCCTCATCCCCAGCCTGCCCCACCCCAGAGCTCACCCCCCCGCACCTCAACCCTCTGCCCCAGCCCTGAGCCCCACACCACCCCAAACCCCTCATCCCTGGCCCCGCCCCACCCCAGAGCTCACCCTCCCAGCTGGAGCCCTCACCCCCCACACCTGGAGCGCAGGATCTGGTCCAAGAGGTAACTATAACAGGACCGCTTGGAAATAGTGACCATAATATAATAACATTTAACATTCCTGTGGTGGGAAGAACACCGCAACAGCCCAACACTGTGGCCTTTAATTTCAGAAAGGGGAACTATGCAAAAACGAGGAGGTTAGTTACACAGAAATTAAAAGGTTCAGTGACTAGAGTGAAATCCCTGCAAGCTGCATGGACACTTTTCAAGGACACCATAATAGAGGCCTCAACTTAAATGTATACCCCAAATTAAAAAACACAGTAAAAGAACTAAAAAAGAGCCACCATGGCTTAACAACCATGTAAAAGAAGCAGTGAGAGATAAAAAGGCATCTTTTAAAAAGTGGAAGTCTGATCCTAGTGAGGTAAATAGAAGGGAGCATAAACACTGACAAATTAAGTGTAAAAACATAACAAGAAAAGCCAAAAAGGAGTTTGAAGAACAGCTAGCCAAAAACTCAACAGGTAATAACAAAATGTTTTTCAAGTACATCAGAAGCAGGAAGCCTGCTAAACAACCAGGGGGGCCCCTGGACAATCGAGATACAAAAGGAGCATTTAAAGATGATAAAGTCATTGCAAAGAAACTAAATTAATTCTTTACTTCAGTCTTCACGGCTGAGGATGCGAGGGAGATTCCCAAACCTGAGCCGTCTTTTGTAGGTGACAAATCGGAGGAATTGTCACAGACTGACGTGTCACTGGAGGAGGTTTTGGAATGAATTGAGAAACTGAACAGTAACAAGTCACCAGGCCCAGACGGCATCACCCAAGAGCTCTGAAAGAACTCGAACGTGAAATTGCGGAACTATTAACGATGGTTTGTAACCTGTCCTTTACATCAGCTTCTGCACCCAGTGACTGGGAGATAGCGAATGTGAGGCCAATACTTAAGAAGGGCTCGACAGGTGATCATGGCAATTACAGACCAGTAAGTCTAACGTCAGTACCGGGCAAATCGGCTGAGACAATAGTAAAGAACAAAATTGTCAAGAGACACAGAAGAACATAAATTGCTGTGCAAAAGTCAACATTGTTTCTGTAAAGGGAGATCGTGTCTTACTGATCTATTCAAGCTCTTTGAGGGGGTCAACAAACATGTGGCCAAGGGGGATCCAGTGGACAAAGTGGTCTTAGATTCCAGAAAGCCTTTGACAAGGTCCCTCACCAAAGGCTCTTACGTAAATTAAGTTGTCATGGGATAAGAGGGAAGATCCTTTCATGGACTGAGAACTGGTTAAAAGACAGGGAACAAAGGGTAGGCATAAATGGTAAATTTTCAGAATGGAGAGGGGTATCTAGTGGTATCCCCCAAGAGTCAGTCCTAGGACCAATCCTATTCAACTTATTCGTAGATGATCTGGAGAAAGGGGTAAACAGTGAGGTGGCAAAGTTTGCAGATGATACTAAACTGCTCAGGACAGTTAAGACCAAAGCAGACTGTGAAGCACTTCAAAAAGATCTCACAAATCTTGGAGTCATCGTGGATAGTTCTCTGAAGACGTCCACGCAGTGTGCAGCGGCAGTCAAAAAAGCAAACGGGATGTTAGGAATCATCAGAGAATAAGACGAAGAATATCTTATTGTCCTTATATAAATCCATGGTACGCCCACATCCTTGAATACTGCGTACAGATGTGGTCCCCTCATCTCAAAAAAGATAGACTGGTGTCAGAAAAGGTTCTGAGAAGGGCAACTAAAATGATTAGGGGTTTGGAACGGGTCCCATATGAGGAGAGATTAAAGAGGCCAGGACTTTTCAGCGTGGAAAAGAGGAGATGAAGGGGGGATAGGATCGAGGTCTGTAAAGTCATGAGTGGTGTGGAGAAAGTGAATAAGGAAAAGTTATTTACTTGTTCCCATAATATAAGAATGAGGGGCCACCAAATGAAATGAATGGGCAGCAGGTTTAAAACAAATCATAGGAAGTTCTTCTTCACACAGTGCAGTCAATCTGTGGAGCTCCTTGCCTGAGGACGTTGCGAAGGCCAAGACTATACCAGGGCTTAAAAGAGAACTGGACAAGTTCATGGCGGACAGGTCCATCGATGGCTGTTAGCCAGGCTGGGCAGGGAGGGTGTCCCTGGTCTCTGTTTGCCAGGAGCCGGGGACGGGCGACGGGGGCTGGATCACTGGGCGACTCCCTGCTCTGGTCACTCCCTCTGGGGCCCCTGGCCGCTGTCGGCCGACAGGACACGGGGCTGGACGGACGCTTGGTCTGACCCTGTCTGGCCGCTCTTATGGTCAGAGCCCCCCTGCGAGCCCCCCCAATCCCCTCCATGAGCCCCTCAACCCTCCACGAGCCCCTCACCCCCCTGACCGCCCCGCGAGCCCCCTCACCCCCCAACAAGCCCCCAACCCCCTCCGCGAGCCCATCACCCCCCTGCAAGCCCCCCAACCCCCTCTGCGAGCCCATCACCCCCCAACGAGCCCCCAACCCCCTCCGCGAGCCCATCACCCCCCTGCAAGCCCCCCAACCCCCTCCGCGAGCCCATCACCCCCCAACGAGCCCCCAACCCCCTCCGCGAGCCCATCACCCCCCTGCAAGCCCCCCAACCCCCTCCGCGAGCCCATCACCCCCCAACGAGCCCCCAACCCCCTCCGCGAGCCCATCACCCCCCAACGAGCCCCCAACCCCCTCCGCGAGCCCATCACCCCCCAACGAGCCCCCAACCCCCTCCGCGAGCCCATCACCCCCCAACGAGCCCCCAACCCCCTCCGCGAGCCCATCACCCCCCTGCAAGCCCCCCAACCCCCTCCGCGAGCCCCTCACCCCCCTGCAAGCCCCCCAACCCCCTCCACGAGCCCCTCACCCCCCTGCAAGCCCCCCAACCCCCTCCGCGAGCCCATCACCCCCCTGCAAGCCCCCCAACCCCCTCTGCGAGCCCATCACCCCCCAACGAGCCCCCAACCCCCTCCGCGAGCCCATCACCCCCCTGCAAGCCCCCCAACCCCCTCCGTGAGCCCCTCACCCCCCAACGAGCCCCCAACCCCCTCCGCGAGCCCATCACCCCCCTGCAAGCCCCCCAACCCCCTCTGCGAGCCCCTCACCCCCCTGCAAGCCCCCCAACCCCCTCCACGAGCCCCTCACCCCCCTGCAAGCCCCCCAACCCCCTCCGCGAGCCCATCACCCCCCTGCAAGCCCCCCAACCCCCTCTGCGAGCCCATCACCCCCCAACGAGCCCCCAACCCCCTCCGCGAGCCCATCACCCCCCTGCAAGCCCCCCAACCCCCTCCGTGAGCCCCTCACCCCCCAACGAGCCCCCAACCCCCTCCGCGAGCCCACCCCCCCCTGCAAGCCCCCCAACCCCCTCCGCGAGCCCCTCACCCCCCAACGAGCCCCCAACCCCCTCCGCGAGCCCCTCACCCCCCCACAAGCCCCCAACCACCTCCGCGAGCCCATCACCCCCCTGCAAGCCCCCCAACCCCCTCCGCGAGCCCACCCCCCCCTGCAAGCCCCCCAACCCCCTCCGCGAGCCCCTCACCCCCCTGCAAGCCCCCCAACCCCCTCCGCGAGCCCCTCACCCCCCAACGAGCCCCCAACCCCCTCCGCGAGCCCCTCACCCCCCCACAAGCCCCCAACCACCTCCGCGAGCCCATCACCCCCCTGCAAGCCCCCCAACCCCCTCCGCGAGCCCACCCCCCCCTGCAAGCCCCCCAACCCCCTCCGCGAGCCCCCAACCCCCTCCGCGAGCCCCTCACCCCCCAACGAGCCCCCAACCCCCTCCGCGAGCCCCTCACCCCCCCACAAGCCCCCCAACCCCCCGACCGCCCCCGGGGCGGCGCGTGACCGTTCCCGGCTCCATTGTGACATTATTTCATGGCGGGGGGGGGGGGGACAATGACACAGACCGGCCGGGGGGGCGTGTCGCGGTCCAGGCCCCGCCCCCGCGCTAGGGGGCGCTGCGCCTCGGGAGCCTCCCGCCGACAGAGCGGCCCCGCCCGCCCCACAAGGCACCGCGCCGCGGCCGGAAGTCGGGCAGCCGCCGGCGAGACGTGTCCGGAGGAGCCGCAGCCTCCGCGTGAGTGGGGCGGGGCCACCCCGGGACCCCCCGACCCGGCGCCTCCCCCCGGGACTCCCAGCCCCGCCCCCGAGGACCCCCCGACGCGGCCCCTCCCCCCCGGGGACCCCGACCCCTTCCCGGGACCCCCCGACGCGGCCCCCCCCCCGGGGACCTCCAGCCCCCCCCGGGGACCCCCCGACGCGGCCCCTCCCCCCGGGGACCCCCCAACCCGGCCCCTCCCCCCCGGGGACCCCGCCCCCTTCCCGGGACCCCCCGACCCGGCGCCTTTCCCCCGGGACCCCCAGAGGCGGCCCCTCCCCCCCGGGGACCTCCAGCCCCGCCCCCGGGGACCCCCCAACCCGGCCCCTCCCCCCCGGGGACCCCGCCCCCTTCCCGGGACCCCTCGACCCGGCGCCTTCCCCCCGGGGACCCCGACCCCTTCCCGGGACCCCCAGCCCCCCCTCGGGGACCCCCCGACGCGGCCCCTCTCCCCCGGGGACTCCGCCCCCTTCCCGGGACCCCCGGACCCGGCGCCTTCCCCCCGACCCCCCAGCCCCGCCCCGGGACCCCCCGCCCCGGCCCCTCCCCCCCGGGGACCCCGCCCCCTTCCCAGGACCCCCCGACCCGGCGCCTCCCCCCCGGGACCCCCCAACCCGGCCCCTCCCCCGGGACCCCGCCCCCTTCCCGGGACCCCCGCCCCGCCGCGCTGACCCGTCCCGCTCCCGCTCCCGCAGGATGATCACCGACGTGCAGCTCGCCATCTTCGCCAACATGCTGGGCGTGTCGCTCTTCCTGCTCGTGGTGCTCTACCACTACGTGGCCGTCAACAACCCCAAGAAGCAGGAGTGAGGGGCCGCCCGCAGGTAACGCCCGGCCCGCAGTGCCCCCCTCCTCCCGCCCCGCCCCGCCCCGGCCCGCAGCCCCCGGCCCCGCCCCGCCGCCCTTGGCAGACACGGCTGGGCTCTGGCTGGGGGGGGTCTCGGCCCCCCGTGGCACAGACACGGCTGGGCTCTGGCTGGGGGGGGGGTCTCGGCCCCCCGTGGCACAGACACGGCTGGGCTCTGGCTGGGGGGGGGGTCTCGGCCCCCCGTGGCACAGACACGGCTGGGCTCTGGCTGGGGGGGGGGTCTCGGCCCCCCATGGCACAGACACCGCTGGGCTCTGGCTGGGGGGGGGTCTCGGCCCCCCGTGGCACAGACACTGGCTGGGCTCTGGCTGGGGGGGGTCTCGGCCCCCCGTGGCACAGACACTGGCTGGGGGGGGGTCTCGGCCCCCCATGGCACGGGCACTGGCTGGGCTCTGGCTGGGGGGGGTCTCGGCCCCCCGTGGCACAGACACCGCTGGGCACTCGGTCATTAGAACCGTGCAGCTGGTGAAGTCTCCCGGGAGCCAAGGACCAAGATGCCCCTTCCCCTAGCTGGCCAGCGAGTCTGGCTGCAGCTGGCTTCCCTGGCTGCAGGGCCTGCCTGGGGGCACGCAGCGTAGGGGGGGACTGGCTCTCCTCCTGACTCGCCCTTGTAGCCTGAGCTGTTTGTTCTTGTTTGCCCCAACAGAGCCGAGCCCTGAGCGCCGCCTGCCATGGCCAGGAGCAGAGCTGACAGCCGCGCTGGGCCCCGCAGCCTGCCCCGGCCCTGCACCCTGCCCTAGCTTTGTACAGAGCAAACCCACTGGACACAAATAAATGGCTGGAACCTCCCCTGTGCGGGCGCCTCGGTGTCACTCTGGTGCCAGCAGAGCCCGACCTGTGGGCAGAGAGCATGCTGCTCCGGCTGATAGGAGAGGGGGAGCCCTTCAGCTGGGGGCCCAGGTTAGACTCCTGCGCCAATCACAACAAGGGGTGGGACAGGGAAGCCATTGGCCCCACCCCCAGCTCCCCATGTTCTCTTGCAGAGAAATCTGGGCTTGGCAGCCCCCCAGGGGGAGAGGCAGGTCCCCTGGTGACTTGTGTCAGAGCCACCCTGGGTACGGCCAGTGCCAGGTAGATCCCAAGGCCAGAAGGGACCATAGTGATCATCTGGTCTGACCCCTGCCTAGCATGGGCCCCACAGTAATGACCCAGAGCAGAGCTGGCAGACAAATATCCAATCTGGATGTGAAATTTCCAGTGACAGAGAATCTCCCACAGCCCTCAGGGAATTCTTCAAGTGGCAATTACCCTCCCTGCTAATAATTAACACCTTATTTCCAGTCTGATGCTGCCTAGCTTCAACTTCTAGCCCTTGGCTTGGGTTAGCCCTTCCTCTGCTAGACTGAGGAGCCGGTTCTCTCCCCCTCCCACACACACACAGCCTGGGAGCCCTTAAATCTCCTTGGGAAGCTAATTAGACCCCAGGAGCTCAATCTCTTACTGTGCGGCTTGTTTTCTAACCTGTTAACCATTCTCATGGCTCCAGCAGAGGTCACGCCAGTGCCAAATACAGAAGGAAAATAACCGCTGGCTTCCTACTCAAGCTGCCCCGGTTCATGGCCCCCAGGGCCACACTGGCAGCTCATGTTCAGTCTCCCGCAGACTCTCGCTCACTGACTGAAGGCTGGGGCTGAGCAGGTGTTAAGCCTCAGAGCTGTGCTTATGTGATTCCTTTCTGGTCCCATGGGCGAGGGGGGGGCTCACGCAGAGCTTGCTGCAGGCTTTGCCAGCTGAAAACTAGGGTTCTCCACACGAGTGGTGGCTCCTGCCAGCCTGGCGGTGCTGATGGTTGTATTGTGGGCACAGCATGCAGGCTGCATTAACCCCGTCTCCTCCAAGGGGGCAAAGCTGGCCCATGGCTCTCTTGCCCTTCCTCTATCAGTCCAGCCTTTGCTTTAGGCCTCCCCCGTTGCTCCTGAGCAGCCTGCCAGCTCCTGCTGGTGAACACAGGGGGTTCTACTCCTGCCTTCCCCTGCCCTCCTGCTGCTGCTCTGGGTGTGGCAGACTCCTAGCACAGTTCAGAGGCCTGCACCATAGCTGGGGGCAGTGCCCGGCCCAGACTACAGAGCTCAGGGGACATTTCTTCCAAACAAACTTTAATAGAAACACGTTACAAGACAAACCCTATCTCATAAAAATAGCTTCAAACCCATGAACGACTCTGTAGCCGCTCAGCTGAGTGGGAGGTGGCGAACGGCTGCAGCCGCAGAATGGCTCTGCCTTGGTGGGTGGCTGCAGGGCTCCCCAGCCCTGACCCTGCCCACACAGAGTTGTGGTTAACATGGAGGGGGCTGGCCAAAGCCGCTAGCCTGGGGCCCAGGCACCCAGGGATGGGAGCTGACCTGCAGCTCCAGGGCCTGATTTGGTTCTGCTCATGAAGCAGCCTTTGCAAGAGTCTGCCCAGCTTACAAGCTGTTCCCGTGGGGTGCACCGGGGAGAGCCCTGACTGGAGATACCCGGCCTGGGACCCTGGAGCCCACTGAGGTTCTGCTGGCACCGTGCTTTGTCCAAGGAGATGCCCACAGACCCTCCCTCAAGTTGCCTCCACAGCCCTGCTGGGTGTGGGGCAGGGGCCAATCCCTGAAGCAGGACAGCTACTGTGGGGAGACAACACCCCAACTAACTGTGCTTCACCCCAGCAGGCCAGCTCCCCCAGGCCTCACTGTGGCACAGGGAGCTGCCCATGGGCCGGGTTCTGAGACACACCATGGGAGCTTTGGCTTTGTGGAAGGGGAGTAGGGGCCATGCCCACTGGGCCTCCCTGGCACCAGCTGGCCCCCTGCTAGAAAGCCCTTTGCCCCGGGTTGATTCTCCTGCACCTCAGCACAGGGGCTAGTGCAGCAGCCTGACCCAGGGCCTCGCCCTGCCCAACCCCCTCCACGGCCCAGGGAGAGACACAGAGTGATGATGTCTGCAGCTGCTCCCCGGGCATCACCTCCAGCCCCTGGCACTGTGGCTGCTGTTGGTGCCCCCAAGCTTGTGACCTAAACCAGTCAGCTGGCTGCACCCAGTGCCCTCCACATGGCCATGGCTGGAGGTTAGCAGGGAAGTGGAGGGAACTGCACAGGGCTCTGGGACTAGCTGGAGAGCCCGGCAGGGTCCTGCTCTGCTTAGGCCATGGGCTGTGCAGAGCCCTGGCTGCTCAGCAGGGCAGCTCTGTGCTTACAGGCCAGAGCTCAGCTAGAGGCCAGGCAGGGAGGTGCTGGGCACAGGGAGCCTGCAGGGTGAACAGGGCTGGGTGGAGATTCGCCCTCTATCACCCAGCTTGGCAAGGGGCGGCTGGACTCTGCCCCACTTCCCCGGCAGCAGGTGCTGCAACCAGCTCGAGCCGGATGCGAGGGCAGAGGTGGCAGCGCTCAGGCTTCAGTGCAGAAGGACAGGATCTTGTGGTACGAGCTGAGCTGGGGCGAGTCCGGGGCCCGGCTTGGCAGATGCTGCGACAGAGAAGAGCAGGCTCAGGGGGCTGGGACGGGCTCTGCGGCGGGCCGTGTGCTCGCCCTTAGCGGCGCCAGTCTGAGAAGCCAGCACAGCTCAGAGCGGGGGCAACGGCGGTGCATGGCCACCCACCAGTGATCTCCCCCAGCTGGCGAGGGAAAGGCCACACTGCAGCTCTGGTGCCAGGGCTGCCTGCCCCAGGAGCAGGGGGGCAGCATCGGAGACATGGGCCCTGCTTGGGGTGGGTTCCCCAGCCCCCTCCCAACATCTATGGGCCTGGTACCTCGCTGAGCAGGCCCTCGGGCTCGTCGCAGATGAAGAGCGGCTCTGTTGTCTGCATCCCCATGCCGAGTGATGCAGTGTCCTCTGGGAATGCTGCAGAGGAACAGAGCCAGTGTCAGCAGCCCAGCCCAGCCCAGCCCCGCCCCCCAGTGCCAGCCAGGGAGTGGGGAAGGTGCCACCCACTGGCTGGCCCAAGGCCTGAGTGAACTGTGGGTCTGGGCACAGGGGCTGTGCTCCCAGGCAGGCTGAATGCCCCCGGAGGAGTGGCATGGGCTCAGATGAGGCACCTAGGCAGGAGCTGCTCCTGCTTTGGTGCCCAGGCCTGAGAGTAGCATCAAGCAATTGCCATGCAATGGCTCCCACCCCCAGGTACAGTGCTGAAAGTGGGGCCCAGCTGAGCACCTGCACTAAAGATTGCAGCCACCTGGCTTCCAACCTCAGAGGCAGCCCAGCATGCTGCTGGGGCCTGATGCCTGGCAGCTAGTCTGGGGGCCCCACCTGTGGCAGGGCACACAGCTGAACTTGCCCCCTACCTAACCCGGTGTATGCTTGCTGCCAGCCCAGGTGCCCGCAACGCCCTACCTGGCAGAGACCTTTGGGCCAGGGCTCCAGCGTGGGTGTATTTCCAGACCTTGAGGGCTGAGGTGTTCTCGCTGCTGAGCCCCAGCAAACTCGGGGTGCATGCTGCTGCCTTCTTGCGGACGGGGATTCTGCTGGGCCGCAGGCTGCAGAGAACCAGAGGCAGTGCTTACAGCAGGAGAGCCAGGGCCAGGAGAACGGGCCCCAGGGTGCTGTCGGGCCCATCTCTCCTCGGTTCTGTGCCCCTCACGCCTGGCCCGGCTGGAGCAGAGGGTGCCTGCAAAGCTGCTGCTCTATTCCGCTCTCCCAGCGCTGGGACCAGCAGATACTCCAGGGAGGGGTTCAGTCCAGGCTCACTCCAGCCATGGGACAAGGAAACCCCACTGCGACCCCCAGAGCTGGGCCTGGCCACAGGATGAAAGCAAAGGCACATGCCATGACAGGAGCTAGCTGGCGGGGCTCCCTGGGGCCCCAAAATGGACAGCGGTTGGGGCAGCTGCTGTTTAAACACTCCTGGCATCTTGCCAAGGAGGGGCTAATGGACCTGATCTGAAACCCACCCCCTGGAGCCACGTCCCCTCCCTCCGGGCAGCGCAGCACTCAGCTGCACCCCCAGCCCTGCCCCCAGCCAGGGCTAGCCAGCTGTGACCTATTGCTGGGTGAGGGGGAGATGTCTGAGTCTGCCTGTGCCAGTCAGTCCCTCCCCAGGGGGGCACGCTCGGCAGGCTGGGAAGGGGCGGTGTCTTGCAGGAGCCCCACACCTGATTCTGCAGCTGCTCCCGCTGGGCCCCACAGAAAGTGCCGGGGGCGGATGCACCGCAGGCTCCAACAGGTTCCCACCCCAAGGCTGGTACCAGCCGCTGGCCAGGCCCTGCCTGGGAGCACGGGGGCAGCAGTGCGCAGTGCTCCTGGCTGCAGCTAGTCCCCTTGGGCTGAGGCCGCAGGGCAGTATCTGCCGGAGCAGAAAGGAGGAGCCTGAGCAGGTGGCCAGCTCTATTAGCCAAGGTAGGGCAGCAGGGGAAGGGCTAGGTCTCCTCCTGCAACAACATGCCCTAGCCTGGCACCCGCATCCACACAGCAGGAGGGAGCAAGGGCCAAGCCCTGCTGCGTCACTCAGTTCCCCGGGGTGCGTTACGGGAGTAGCTGAATCCCCCAGGGGAAAGGGCACACCATGGGTCTGCCCACAGAGCGCTGCAGGGTCTGAGGCAGGGCAGATGCTGCCAGCGGGAGCCAGCTGGGCCCTGGGGATGGTCTCTCCAGCTCCAGGGGCTCCAGGACTTGCTCTCAAACCATAGAAAGTACCTGCAGTGGAAGGACCCAGCCATGGGCGCAGCTGGATCCTCAGCACAGGAGCAGCCCAGCATTCCCAAAAGCCCCCTCTTGCTCAGCCCCCAGGGCAGGACAGACCATAAGAACGGCCACACTGGGGCAGACCAAAGGCCCATCTAGCCCAGTATCCAGTCTTCCGCCAGTGGCCAATGCCAGGTGCCCCAGAGGGAATGAACAGAACAGGGAATCACCAAGTGATCCATCCCGTCGCTCATTCCCAGCTCCTGGCAGAGGCTACGGACACCATCCCTGCCCATCCTGGCTAATAGCCTCATGTAGTCTGATGGGCTCCCATGTGCCCAGAGGGGTGGAATGAGACACCAGGGAGCCAGAGCTGGGAACATTCTGCCTGGCCAGTGCTTGGTGGGACTCGGCTCCAGGGCGTTGCGGTCAGGGAGCTGCCCAGAGCGCCGGAGCCCCTGCCCTGCGGCATGCCCTTCCAGTGCCCTCCCCCAGCGCAGGACACACGGTACCTGGGTGGTTCTAGGACTTTCCTGGTGCTCAGCCTCTTCGGAAGGTTCTAAGCAGAAAGACAGGAGACAATTGGAGAGGGCGGGGGGGGGGCGAGTTCCAGCCCAGCCAGCTTGGAGATGGGGTGATAGCAGCCAAGTACCATGCTGGGCTCCCTGCCCATCCCCTGGGGCTCTGGCCACCTGCAGCATGAGGGGGCCACCCCCTGTCCATTGGCTTCCAGGGCAGCTCCAAGCCCGGGACCCACACACAGCACAGACAGCGAGTGCTGAGGGGAGCCCACAGGGGCTGATGGGAATCCATGGACCCAGCCAGCCCTGGAGCCAGCGGGAGTTGCACTCACCCCAGGGAGGAATCCATTCACTGGGCAGAGCTGGAACCCAGAGCTCGGGGAGTGGGCGACCCCTCAGCCTCTCCCAGGGGAGCCTGGGGCCAGCAGAGCCATACAGCAACTCACATGACTGCCAGCCAGAGGCCGGCAGCTTCCTCACCGGCTCAGACCCAGCCCCAGCCGGCGTGGGGGCTGGCTGGAAGGAGGAGAGGAGCAGGGTTACAGAGGAAAATGTCAATTCCAAAACATTTCCCTTTGGAAACGCTGCCCCGGTGCCCCATGTACCCCTCTCTGTTACAGGCAGGCGCCCGACATCTCCCCTCGTGCAGAGTCCCTGGCCCATCATTGGAGCTGTAGTCTGTGCAGCCCACCCCATCAGTTCCCGGGTGCTGCAGGGGTCCCGGGCACTGGTGGCACCTTAGACTCTCCTGGTCTCTGCCTGCCGCTGCCAGAGAGGCTCTGGGGGGCCGAGTTTCTGTCTCAGCATGAAAGGGGTTCAGACGGCCATGGTGAGGAGCAGACAGGCTGAGACCGGGTAAACTAATGGGCCCGTCGCCCAGCCCAGAGAATGGGGCCATGAGGGGCCTGGCTCCCAACCCCAATGGCAGGAGACCCACCTCGAAAGGGGCTGTGGGGGGATCCCAGAGAGCAGGCGTGTCATAGAATCATAGAATATCAGGGTTGGAAGGGACCTCAGGAGGTCATCTAGTCCAACCACCTGCTCAAAGCAGGACCAATCCCCAATTAAATCATCCCAGCCAGGGCTTGGTCAAGCCTGACCTTAAAAACCTCTAAGGATGGAGATTCCACCACCTCTGTAGGGAACCCATTCCAGTGTTTCACCACCCTCCTAGTGAAACAGTGTTTCCTAATATCCAACCTAAACCTCCCCCACTGCAACTTGAGACCATTGCTCCTTGTTCTGTCATCTGTCACCACTGAGAATAGTCTAGATCCATCCTCTTTGGAGCCCCCTTTCAGGTAGTTGAAAGCAGCTATCAAGTCCCCCCTCATTCTTCTCTTCTGCAGACTAAACAATCCCAGTTATCTCAGCCTCTCCTCGTAAGTCATGTGCTCCAGCCCCCTAATAATTTTTGTTGCCCTCCGCTGGACTCTTTCCAATTTTTCCACATCCTACTTATAGTGTGGGGCCCAAAACTGGACACAGTACTCCAGAGAGGCCTCACCAGTGTCGAATAGAGGGGAACGATCACGTCCCTCGATCTGCTGGCAATGGCCTACTTATACATCCCAAAATGCCATTGGCCTTCTTGGCAACAAGGGCACACTGCTGACTCATATCCAGCGTCTCGTCCACTGTCACCCCTAGGTCCTTTTCTGCAGAACTGCTGCCGAGCCATTCGGTCCCTAGTCTGTAGCAGTGCATGGGATTCTTCCGTCCTAAGTGCAGGACTCTGCACTTGTCCTTGTTGAACCTCATCAGATTTCTCTTGGCCCAATCCTCTAATTTGTCTAGGGTCCTCTGTATCCTATCCCTACCCTCCAGCGTATCTACCTCTCCTCCCAGTTTAGTGTCATCTGCAAATTTGCTGAGGGTGCAGACCACGCCATCCTCCAGATCATTAATGAAGATAATGAACAAAACCATCGCCACAAGGCACAGGGAGGGGCTGGCTTAGAGGCTTCAGGGGGTAGCAGCCAGGTTGGTTTCCACCTTCTTCCCAGCTCTGGGCATTACCTGCACCAGCGCCATGCCATAGGGGGGCTTCGGCTCTTCCCGGCCGTGATCTGCTGCCTGAAGTCCACGGCTGGTAACCACCAGAGCCCCGGCCTTACTGTCCGTGGGCGAGGTCCCTGGGTGACAAACAAAAGAGAGCTGAACTCCATCAGCCCCATGCACCAGGAAGGACACGCTGTGGGAGCAGTGCTTACGGGCTTTGCTGGCTGTACCTCCATGTTACCGATGGGCTGCCATGCGGGCAGAGGTGGTACGTGTGCACAGGGAAAGCGGTGTGACACTGTGTGACGGGTGACCAGTTCTTGGGAGTTGAAAGGGAAGCAGAAAGCCCGCAGAGTCCAGGCCCGAGCGTCCCCAGGGAACACCAAACCGGCTGGACTCCAAGGATCTAGTCACTAGGAAAGTCCGGTGCCCCCCCTCAGCCATAGAGCAGTTCCAAGCCCTTGTTCACCAGCTGGGCTCTTGGCTTGGGTTGCTCACGCCACGGAGCCATGAGCACAGAGCACACGGTCACTTCCCTGGGACGGGAGCAGGACATCCTGGTTCTGATCTGTGGGCATTTCCCGGGGCCCCACCCCACCCTGCCAGGGCCAGAGTGGTGCAGTCACTGCACTGACAGTCAGAAGCAGCAAAGGCTAATGGCTAGAGACCACTGCTGGGGAGCTGGGCTCGATCCCTGCCTCTGCCCGGTCTCCCCCACGGGGAAGTCACCCCCTGGCTGAGTGCCTCAGTTTCCCTACTGGCAGCATGGAGCAACGCTGGGGTGCTGGGAGATTTCACTGTTTGGCCATTGCTGGCTGGAGGGCCCCTGATCACTCACCTCACCCCACTGCCAGCTGGAGGGCCCCTGATCACTCACCTCACCCCACTGCCCACCAGGAGCCAAAGGCCCCAAGCCCACCTCTGGGCAGAATGCAAGTGCCTGCACTGTCTTGAGCGGGAGGCAGGGGCCGTACCCTGATCGGCAGCCTCGCCCGCTGGTTTCCCGGCAGTGCTGGGCCAGTGTGCTCGGCCAAGAGTCTAGCCGCAGGGGGCCAGCAGCAGGGCTGCCCAGATGCCAGGGTGCTTAGAGCACCCTGGGAGTGGCCCTGGCACGGAGCTGCATGGGGACCTCTGAGAGGAGAGCCCAGACCCACCATCTTTGGAAAATCTTTATTCCTCCCACCAGTGTGGCTAACACAGGAAGGCCGGGAAGCGCCGCCCCAGGCTCCGGCAGCAGCAAAGTACAACCGCGCCCCAGGGCAGCCACACGGACCCTCCCATGGCCCCGGGAGGCAGGGCAGGGTAGAGTGTGGGAGGGAAGAACAGGCAGCCAAGGCACAGCTGGGCTCAGATGCAGGAGCTCCAGCCTCCCAAGCTCCCTCCATGGCCTGTGGGGGCAAAGCCAGGTCTGGCGTCACCTTGGGCACTTCACTTCCTGCAGCACCAGAGCATCCCCGCTTCCCGCCCCGCCTCGGCCCCAGAGCAGCATCTGCCTGCACGGCCCCGGCTCTAGCCCGCAGGCTGCTCTGCTCTGGGGCGTAGCACAGGCTCACAACACGCTGCATGCCCCAGGCCAGTGGAAGGGCCACTGGTGCGCGTCACAAGGAGGCTGTTTCAGTCGGGGGCCCCACCGCTCCTGCCACGCAGGCCACTGCCTTGAGAGGGTTGGGCCCGTCCTGAGCCCGGCGCTGCCTTGCCGGGCTGGTTCTGGCCGGGCCTGGCTCTGCTAGCGTAGGTGGCATATCCAGCTGCCTGAGGGAGCCGGGAGGAGCCTGCAGCACAGGGCCTGGGGACAGTACCAGCCCACGCAGGCCTCGCCGGGGAGCACGGTCACTAGGACAGAGGCCTGGAGACAGGCCTGGGCTGGCGAGAACAGTCTGGGCGCAGAGATGCTGGCATGCATGGGGGGGTGCATGGAACAGGAAGGACCCCTTGGTCACCAGAACCGGCCTCCCAGCAGAGCTCGGGGACCGGCCCATATTTCCATGGTGTCCCACACAGCAGGGTGCAGCGCGCACTGTGTGAGCTCCATGCCCAGGCCTCCCTCTGCCAGCACGACTGCCAGGTGACCTTGGTCCTCCTCGGGCGGGGAGAGCCTCTCGCCTAAGGCCTTGGCCTGGGCCTGGAGAGACGGGCTGAGCGTGGAGCGGGCAGACACAAACCTGACGTGAGGAAGGAGGCTGGCAGGGAGCAGGGGCGCAGGCTGGCGGGTGGCGCAGGCTGGGACAGGCGCCTGGCACAGGGAGGGAGAGGCGCTGGCGGCTGGATGCTGTTGGCTGCTGCTCGCAGCAGAGTCAGCTGCTGGTGGCGCCGCTTGTCCTGCACGCAGGGCTCTGGGAAGGAGGGAGTTGGAAAAGGAAGTTCAGGAAGGGGCTGGTGGTATTGCCCCCTCACGGCTCCCTATGCCCAACCCCTCCCCTCACACAGCACCCCAGGCCCCCCCCTCAGAGCGCTCTCCACACCAGTACTCCCGGGTCCCACAGCCTCCTGCCAGGCAGAGCGACTCATCTCCCTGCTGCAGGCTCTGCCTGATGCCAGCCCCTCCAAACCGTGGGGGCCCGGCGCAGGCTACACCATGCCACACGAGCAGGGGCTCGGCCCATTCAAGAGCAGAAGGCGTGAGCAGCCCCCTTGGGGACCCCCAGGGACAGGACAGTCTGCAGCCGGGTCCATCAGCCTGCTGGTCAGGCTGGCCCCTGACTCCAGATGGCCCTGGCAGAGACACCACTCCCACGAGGCGCTCAAAGCACAGCCAGGCCGCCACATCTGGGTGCTAGAGCCAGGCTCTGGAACAGGAGTGGCTGGATCTGCAGCCCCAGCTGCCGCTGGAGCCAGAGCCGCAGGCACCAGTCAGGGCACGCCTAGCTCGGAGCCTGACTAGAGCACCAGGCTGGGCCATTAAGTCAGCTCAAGGCAGCCACTCGTGTACGGCGCCTTCAGCCACCTAGCATGGCAGAGAACAGGAGCGACAAGCCTCCCTCCCCCTCCAGCTCTTTCCACACTCTGCAGCGAGGCCCTTGGGGGAGAGCAGCATTGAGCACACAGGTCACCCTTACACACCACCGGAAGGGAGGAGAGGGATTGCTTCACCAGCCACTGAGAAGCAGCCACCTCTGGGGAGGAACACAGCAGCTGCTAAGCAGCACATGGCAACCCCCCACAGCAATTTAGGCCAGGAAGTGAACAACAAGCGGCGAGGGAATTTTAGGGTGACAGTTTAAGGATCAAGTAGGAACCAGGCCAAGGTATTGGGGTTAAACTCTTCCCAAACGCCATGGCATCAGGCACCCCTTTGAGATCTGCTGTGACCACGAGCACAGCGCCTCACACTGACTGGCTCACTTGCTGGTAGGCCACACCCTGGCCCTGACCCTGCAGGCGCGGTCTCTCGCGCTGGTGAGCTCTTCGGGTAGGTCACACAAACGGGCCCCAATCCCATTTGGCGCCTTTGGGCACATGTTTTTGCTGCCCCATTCCAGTGCCACAGCTGGGGGGCCCTGGGGCCCACTGGGAATGAAATGGAGCTGGCAGCAGCCCCGACTTGGCTCCACAGGGGCAGCAGGGCTCAGCACACAGCAGGGGGAGGCCTCCCAGGGACTCACCCTCTGGGCTGAAGGGTGTAATAGGGGAACAGCTGGCCCGGCAGGAGGCTCCTGCCTGGGGGAGCCCTCCTGTGTGGGTGCTCTGGGGGGAAGCCGGCTGGTGTTATTTCTGCAGCAACGTCTTACGGGGAGATAAAGGAAGCCCTTGGCCCTCCCCCAAGGAGCCTTGGCTCTGAAGTCAAGAGCACGGAGATGCATAGCAGAGCGAGGTCACGTGACGAGACTTACAGGCCTCTCTCCTGCTCAGTTCCTACAGCCCCTGGAGAAGGAGCAGCAGGCAGCCGCCTAGTGAACATGCAGGGGCTTGCCAGAGTCCCACTGGCAGTTCACTACTGTGTCACCAGCTTGTCAGGCCTGGCACACTCACTACACCTTGCACACTGTTGTCCATCTGTATCCGAAAGGCGTGATGTAAGGCATACACAAACTGGTGACACACTTACGGTTAGAAGCTGGGAATGGGCGATGGGGTGGATCACTAGATAATTGCCCTGTTCTGTTCATTCCCTGTGAAGCACCTGGCACTGGTCATGGTCAGAAGACAGAATACTGGGCTAGATGGACCGTTGGTCTGACCCAGTGTGGACATTCTTTTGTAGGACATGAGCTCCCAAACTGGGGGTTGTGGCCCCAAATGGGGTTGTGCCATAAGCAGATGGGGCAGCAGGTCCAACAGGCCTGAGAGATGATACTGACAGCCCCTGAATGTGTCTGAACCAGGTCCACAAACGCCATGCCAGGTGGCGGCAATGTTGGTCTACAAACTAGCAGCCTCTGCCCAGTGTGATCTTGCACATGCTGTACAGGTGAGGCTGCGCTGTGTGGAGGCCACCGGTTTGTAGATCAAAACGGCAGCCTCCTGGCGCAGCGTTTGTGGAGCAGTTCCAGACACACTGGCTGTGCAGATTCCAGTTTGGCCATTTGCACCATTCCAACTGTGCAAGCATCCAGCTGAAGGACTTTGAATGGAGAAGATCCTTAGCTATGGGCATCCTCTCTGCTTGAGCTGGGAGGAGCTTGTGCTGGCCTCTCCTGGGATGGGAATCTGCAGTGGTTCGTTAGCTTCTTAAGGCAGGGCCTGTATCTTCTCGCACCCCTGTTGGCACGCACGGAAAGAGAACCATTGTGAGTCACTGTCTCCATACAGCCCTAGTATCACCACACAGGGTCTTTCTACATCCTGGCCTCACTCGCTTAACGGTGAACTGTTATGGTAAGAGACCTAGTGAGCTCATTTTTATGCAAAGCATCTGCATCTCCAGCGGAGAGTCTAGTGATGCAATTAGGAACAAAAGACAAGAGTCCAAGAAATGTGCTCACAAATTTAACGGGCTTTCTTTGATAATGGAGACAGACTACACCAGTGTTTTGGTCAAGAACGAAGAAAGGCCAGAAATGCCTGCTACATCCCACAGTGCTATCTAAAGACACCATGACACCTAACAAACTTAAATGACACTTGGAGACCTCTGACAAGAAACGCAAGAAAACCAAGGTCATCTTTCCAGTGCTGGAAAGAAGAACTTTTATATCAACAAGTGCAATTCAAGAGAGCCAAGTCTGGCTCTGACCAAGCTCAAAAAGCATCATTTGAGGTGAGTGGCTGCATTGATTTTGCCAGCTGCAATCAATATGGTGAACACAGCATGTGGGGAACCGGACAGAATGGATTTCCCTAATTCTTCCTCAGACGGAACCCTCAGGGGCCAATTGTTTAAGTCAGGGGAAATGAAAATCCCTTGTCGGCTCAGATCTACTCCTGCTGGAGCCAGACACTGGCTATGAACTCTGGGTGTGGTGCTCTGGACCAAGAGTAAAAGGTGGGTATTTGCAATGGGAAGTCTTATGGAAATACGCATCTGAGATCGAGAGCAGTGAACCAAACCAGAGTAGACAGGGAAGGAATAATCACAGCCAGGGTTAGCATTTGGAACTGAATCTTCCTAATGTGCCTGTTTAAAGCTCTGAAATCAAGAGTTGTTCTGAGCCCTCCCTTCTTTTTGGCGATTAGAAAGTATTGGGAGTACGACCCTTTGTTTCTGGAAGTTAATCATACTTTTTCTATAGCTCCTGCTTGCAACAGAGCTTGTATTTCTGTCCTCAATAACCTCTCCGGGAAGGGTCCCTGAAAAGGGTGGGGAGGGGGCATTTGAACGGGATAGTATCACCTTCCTTTACTGTGTCTAAGATCCATCTGTTGGAGGTGACAGTTGTCCATGCAGTGCAGAAATGGGACAAGTCTCCAATAATGGTGGTAGGATGGTCTGAAAGGGAAGCTCTCAATCTTCACGTCAAACTGTGGCCTGACATTAGGCAGAGAGGACAGCCGAGGCGTTTTATCCTCATCCAAGGCTTATAGGCTTTCTTCCTCTTCTGTGGTGGAGAGGACCTTTGGCCGTGGAGGTGCTGCCGATAGTGTGACCGTCTCTGTTGATTAGAAGCCAAAGAGGAAGAGGGTGCAAGGTATTTCCTGTGACACCTGAACACAGGCGTAGGTGCTTTCCTTCTATAATGAGGCAGTAATCCCAGAGATCTCGCAGTGGAACGGGTCTTTTCCAATAGCTCATCAGTTTTCACACTAAAATATCCATCCCTTTCAAAGGGCAGATCCTCTATTTAGATTTTGTTTCCATTGGAAGAGAGGATGACCATAGTCATGCATGCCTATGGAGAGCTACTGCTGATGCTACAGATCTTGAGGTGGTATGGGAGACATCAAATGCTTGACGGCATACTTTAGCCTTGGCCCTTTAGTTGAGAGCTGCTGTTAACTTTTTCTAATCCCCTGGAAGAATCTTGGTGAAGACGGATATCTCCCACAAGGGCGAAATACCTGTGGCCACAACTGCTTGATAATTGACCACATGCATGTTTAAGGAAGCCAAAGAAAACAATTCTCTCTATAGAAAATCCAACTTTTCCCCCTCTTTGTCATAAGGGGTAGAATGTTGAAGACCTGACCTAAACATTTGAACTGCTGCTGTTACAGCAAGAAATGAGAGGGAGGTGACAGGTGAAAGCAGGAGAATCCTTCATATGTGACCTAATACAATCTGTCAGCCTGTTTTGAAACTGATTGACATGAAGACAGACTGGACAAGAGAGATTTTGCTGGTTGCCAAAGACCTTTTAACATAGGCAAGGAGACTTTTCTCTTTGTAGTAGAATCCAAAACATCAAACACTGGATAGGTGGTTTCTTCCAAAGCTACTGATGGGGATTTTCAAGTTGATGCTATCCTGTCCACAGGCTCATGGAACTGAATTGCGTCCTCAGAAGGAGATGATGCTGTAGCTACACCAGCATTTTCATTTGGAAACAAACCATTTTCTAGTTCCATGACTTCTTGTTGGAAGTCATCCCAAGGAGACCTTTCCTGGTACCCTGCATCAGAGACAGTGTCTTGCATTAAGGTAAGGCAATGTTCCCTGGCTGTTGGATCTGGGTGTCTTGGATCTGGACACCTCAGATCTGTAGGTTCAGGTGGAAGTTGTTCTGGAACCAAAGAATCAGGTTCTCTCGACTGCTATTAAGAAAACAGGTTGGCCAAGATCTCCAAGACATCCATGGTGGCATGGGCCAGTCTTGCCAATTACCCAAATCTGGCATTACATTACTGGTTTGCACATAGGATGTCCAAGAGTGTTCATTTGAGGAGGGAGACTGTTTCACACTAAAAGGTTGAGTCTTAGATGTGTCGGGGTGAGCACAATGTCTGCAGATCCAATCCTGGATCCGATACTGAAACAACAGGGAAGAT
Source organism: Lepidochelys olivacea (assembly GCF_965140295.1). Classification (NCBI taxonomy): domain Eukaryota; kingdom Metazoa; phylum Chordata; order Testudines; family Cheloniidae; genus Lepidochelys; species Lepidochelys olivacea. The sequence continues at coordinate 1,476,631 of NC_140413.1, forward strand.
AACTGAAGTAGGGATCTGAAATACAGAGAGTGGTGATATGGTGTTTCTTGATGAGCCAGTTGGAGGGTAAGGCGGAGGTAGCAGGGGACCCCGGAGAGATCTCCTGCTCAGTATTGTCTCGGTCTCTTATCAGGAGAACAATGTGATGCGGCCGGACCCGGTATATGATGCAGGTCCGGATCAACATGCGCTATGATACTATGAGGCTGAGCTGCTATGATTCGATCCAATGGCCTCTTTTTTGGATCAGTATCCTCTGAAAGATCGAGGTCTTAAGTCCTTAGGTCTTGTATCTGCATGCTGCGAATTGGCCAAAGAACCATCTGAGATGTTCTAAATTTAGCCTCTTTTCTTCAGAGATAATGGAGTTGGGCCCAATAAATTGCCCCAATCCTTAGGGTCTCTATCCAGTTCTGATGGAGACCATAAAACAGTTCTGGAGCTGGATTGAGGCCTTGGCTACCAGAAGCTCTGTTGACTTGGAACTGGAGCTTGGTGCCATGGTCGAAGCTGTCATGACTGACACTTTCTTAGATCTGGAAATGCTTGGAGCAGGTTCAGGTCTCCTAGCCTTCCTTTCCACCCTTTGGAATTATCAGATCCCAGAGGCTTAACTGACGAGGCCTCTTGTAACAGAAGGGTCACAAGTCTGTTCTGTCTGTCCTTCTGGGCTTAGGGAGTAAGTGTGCCGCAGATGGCACGGGCTGCCAGAGAATGATTCTCATCTCGGCATTTCAGGCATGACGCATCTCTCTTAAACCCATGCTTCTTCATGCTGGGACCCACCACGTCAGCACTGTACTCAAAGCAAAAATCCTAATCTAAACTAGCCTAAAAACACAATAACTAGGCAGTTTTGGTCTTTATTATGCTGTGTAGCCTTGTGAGGTTGCCTGCTATGCTCATTCACAGCATCAACGACCAAAGAATGAGGTGCTGGGGAATGATTGGCAAAAATTCAGAACCTTTATGAGGAACATAATCTGCTCTTTTACGAGTTGGAGGTATGGTGGCCAGGGTCTGCCAGATTGTTTTGGGAGGTTCAAGTGAAGTCTTGTTTACAGGCAAAGCTATTGGACTCAAAGTGGCAGTACAGAGAACGTCTCAAAGTTCATGGTGGGTCTCATGGACCTCCTCCAAGGGCATTTGGAGGGAGACAGATCCTTTTCAGAAGCTTCTGGAACTGCTTAAAATAATCTGTGTATGAGGGGCAAGCAGGAGAGGTTAGTTTTTGGTGTAGCTTCCTCTGAAGGTGGAGAGACTGGTGTGGAGGGACAGGAGGAGTGGGTGATCGCTCCTCTGGTGGTCACCACCAGGGTAGCTGGCCACTCTGGAGAATTCTTGCCAATAAGCACCCCCCTGAGTCCCAAAATAGCAACTGAGGGGGGCCAAAAGGAAAAAGAGTGGCATCCAGGATTGAACATACCACGAGGAATGTGGAGTGACAGCAGGCTGCCAGTGTCTTGGAGTTTCTCTCTCAGAAAAGATGTCAGAAGTAGCAGCTCTGGGCTGGGAACTAAGTGAACCTCACATGGAAACCAGAGTCCGAGGAGCAATCCTGCTCATAGTCCATGGGAGGAGCAGAAGCGCTGGTGTTGAGGCAGGTTGCTTGTCCTTTCTAGTGGGTACCTGGGAACAAGGTGGTGCCAGAGAATGATGCAGTAGCAGTGACAGACAATGTTCTGGTACAGAGTCTCTGTGTACCCGTTAGTAGGAAGGAGGTGGGTTCATGTGAGACAAACAAGTCCCTGGAGAACTTGACTTGCATGCGGTACCAGTGAATCTACACAGAAACCTGGTGAAGCTCTGCAGTGGGAAGTGGTGGCATTGACGGCACCAGTTGATCAGTTTGACATGTCAACCTGGGTACTGCAGATAATGTGGAAGCAGGACCCGCCTTCAATACCAATTTCTTGGATGCAGAGTCCTTAGAAACCCTTGCACCACGATCATGCCTGGGCATGATGCTGGGTACCATGGGACTTAAAAGTACCTGAAATCTCTGTACCTGGAGAACTTGGAACCTCAGTGGTACCCTTTTTGGGATGTGAGGTCTCTGGAAATGCAGGTCTCTGTGGTAACCTAGGCTTCTTGGCATCGAGTTCTCTGTGACAGGATCTGGAGCTCCTCTTCCTGGAAGTCATGGTGCTAACCCCCACAAAGGTCTGGTGGGTGAGTGGGCTGCAGAGGTCAACAGGCGCTGTCCTTGCAAGACCACTGTATATGGGCGGGAAGGGAGGGGATCAGGGCCCAGGCATGAGGCAGGCAGAAGGCAGTACTCAATCATGAGAAGACTAAACTTAATCTTCCTGTTTTTTCTAATCCTACTCTAAAATTCTCAAAAAAAAAAAAAAATCTCACACTTAGCTGGGACACAAGTGTCTCTTAAGCAGCAGATACAGAGAGTGAATCCCACCATGTAAGGCAAAGTTTAAATCCAGGGCATTTAACCATGAGGAGACAGACTACTTCAAAGGCAGGAAAGGCCCCTGATGGGATAGGGGGGGGAAAAGAAGCCTCCCGCCCCCTCCCCCCCCGGCAAAAGTTACTAAAAACTGCTCTAACTAGTAAAACTTAAAAGTGCTAACTACAACCTGAAACAAGAAAAGCTAAATGAGGAGCTGTTCCCAAAAGGAAAACTAGCTACAAAGTGGGCCCCCTAAACTGCTGTGTCTCCGGCTGAGGGCGGTTCCTCCGTCACTGCCCCATCCATCCTATGAGGCATGAGGCTAGCTGCGGTGCGGGTGTGGACCGAAAGGGCACTGCTGCCAAAAGTCTCTGGTCAAAGGCGCCCGGGGGCGCCCACACACCTGATGCGGAGCACCCTCGGGACATTACTCAAAGAACAGTCGTTGCATGGTGTAAATACAGATACACGGGCAAAGCAGCTAAGGAAAGAGATTCACATTGGAAACCAGGGGCTCTTGTGCCCAATCCCCCATCCGAGGGTTTTGTATGCTGCCCAGTGAAGTTACCAGCCCTTCGGGGCAGGGACCACATGTGAGCGCATCCACGCAGCACCCAGCCTGCTCTCGGGTGGCGTATAAAGCTGTTGCTGCCATGGATGCAACTCAGTGAGCCGGCTGAGCCCATCACTTCTGGGTTTGCCACGCATTGGTGCCCACATGCTGGGATGTCTCCAGGCAGAGGGAACGGCCTCTGAGCTCAGTGAATTGTTTGGTACTTTCTCGTTGTGCTAGACGCTCTGTAGAGCACAGGATCCTGCGGACAGGAGCCATCTGAATGGAGAAAGGCCGGGGGTCCGGCCAGGATCAGGTGGTTCCACTCTGTGGCCTCTGAGATGGGGCTGGCTTTGATTGTAAGCGTACACATCCTTTCTGTTGGCAATGCTGCAGGGCGAGGGGGGGGCCTCTTTGGAGCCATCTACAGGAGGCAAAGGTGGTAGCTCAGCAATTCACCTTAGAAGGTGTTCCAGGCAAAGGGCGGCAGGTGATAGGCTGTGGGGACACCTGTAGGAGGAGACCAACAGGGCATCGCAGATGTGAAAGGAAGGAAGGAGCCCACAGCAGAGCAAGGGAGGGCAGCGGCATGGTGCAGCATGGCACTGCATGACACAGGAGCTTGAAAGGTGCTAGACAGAACCTGGGGCTGGACTCCTGGCCCCAAGTGCCTGGACAGCAGCAAGGTAAGCATCCATATCCCCGGTGTCTCAATGCCGCCCTGCCAAAGCCAGGTCTAGTGGCGGGAGCAGCTCAGACTCTGCCTGTGGGGGGTGCTAATCATGGGGATGATGTGGCTTCTGGGACGTTTAAAAATTAACACCCCTCCCCCCAATTTCACACAGGCTGAGAAATCAGGTGAGGGAGTGACAGACACTCCTGACTGGTGTGGGACTCACTGGAGGCCTGCACCAAGCCAGGGAGAAGGGGGGACAGCCCTTGCCCAGGCTAGCTCGGCCTCCCCTGGCTGTTACCCATGCAGGGCCGTACAGCAGAGTTGCCCCGTTGCCAGCATGCCCAGCACTATCAGGGACAGGGAGGGGAGGAATAGCTGTGTGCTCACAGCATGGAACAGGCTCTTCCTCACTAACCACTAGCCCAAGTCCCCAGAGCAAGTCCCTCCTTGGCTCTGGCAGCCTTGGTAGGGGCAAGTCCCTGTGGCTCAGTGCCAGCGAGGCAGCAGAGGCGGGCCCTGGCATTGCCAGCACTGCCTTGTCTAACACTACACCCTGAGGAACCAGAGCAGCCAGCACTGCTAGGCACGGCTCCCCAGTCTCTACCCCGGGCTAAGCCTCCCTCCCTTCACATCAACGGCTGGGAAGCACGAGGAGCAGAAGGTGCTGAAGTCAAGTCGAGAGCCGGAACTGCAGTCAGCGTAGTCTGCTCCTCTGCACTCGAGGATCAAGCCTCGGGCCAACTCCTGCGCCAAGCAGCGCTCACATTTTACTTGCTCTGGCCCCCTCCCCTGCCCGTCTCACTCATTGCAGGTGGCTCTGTAAGCGCCGGAGGCAGAGATGTTACTGCCAGGCAAACACAAAAGCAGAACGTTACCTCCCCAAGAGGCCAATACACGCAGGCGGAGAGTCGCAAGCCAGCACAGGACGCCCCAATTCCTGGGCTCAGAGCAGTATGCTCAGTGCAGCCAGCCTTCAGACAGGGTTTGCTGTCTCCAGGGCACAGCCAGGGGAGCCTAGGGTCACAGAGCCCCGGAAACACGACAGCATGGGGGGGGCGATTGTTACCGAGCCAGCAGGAGCACCCTCCTTTCCCAGTTTCTCCTGGAGCGTTTCCCTTCTCACCAGCCCACCACAAAACTGACCCTGCTTCCGGACGCCAGGCGGGGACGAGCACTACGGAAGTGAGAGGACGACTGGTTTGCTTGAAAGGTGAGTAGGAAAGACGGGGCCTATATTTTTCAGGTCCCAACCTGCAAAGGAGACTGGGTGCTCCGCTCATCCCCACGGTTGCAGGCTGGGACGTGTCGACCCTTCAGGCCCCAGCTCTAGAGCAGAGACTAGCAAGTCAGGAGTCTCATCGCCCCACTCACCTCCACAGCAAGCTCCGGGGAAGCACACACTCTTGCTCCAGCCCTCTGAGGACAGCCTCCAGCGTCCACACTCCTGGGGGGACGACACCTGCACCAAGCCCTGTCTGCTCTCCCATTCCCAGCACTGCCATCCCTGGCAACCTTGGGAGGGCTTCCCGTGAGCTGCCAGCACTGCCATGGCCAGAGAGAGCCACTCAGGAAGCGACCCAGCCGCCCCACACTACGCTGAAGCCCAGGGTGTGCACACAGCATAAGCAGGGAAAGGATTCTTGGGATATTACCTAAGCTTCACCGCTAAAGCGGGCTCCCCCGAACCCCAGCCTCTCTCTCTCATCTGGCCTCGGGGATGTCCCAGGACAGCTCCCAGCCCTGGTTTCACTCTAGCCATGCGACCTCAGGCCAGCAGGCTGCTTTGCCAACAGAGGCAGACAAAACCAGCAAAGCAGAAGAAACAGACCTTACAACATGCCCATGGAGACACAAGCCTTTTATTGGTTCCCATGGAGGCTGCCAAGGAAAGCTGGAAAGCAGATGCACAAGGCGAAGCTACATGAGAAACGAAGGCAGTGTGCAGGAAGCCAAGCCAGTCGGGAATTCAACAATCTCTTCCGGGAGAACAGCATCTGGTACCACGAGCCTTTACCCGAGCCGTAGAATCCCACAGACAGTGCCTGGCCCCTGAGAGCACTGCAGCCCCAGCAGTACATGGCAAGCATAGACACCCTGAGGCTTTGGGACACGCTTCAGGGCAGAGATTCCACACTTGGCTGCTAGCCACTGGGACCAGCCCAGAGCAGCAGGCCTGCCTAGTGGAGCTGGCTGGGGAATTACAGCATATGGGCTGATCGTGTCCTGAATGTCCTCGGCCAGCCAGCTGCACCCCACTGGGGTTTCCTAGTGGTCTCCAGTCCGTAGCCAGGCAAGCAGCCTGCCAGAGACTCTAAACCCATCTCAAGTGTGTGTAGCAGGTGAGACAAAGACAGAGAAGTAAGTGCTGTGCACGGCTAGGGCTTTGGCTAGGGGGGTAGTCACCACCAGGAGTGCTTTGTTTCCATGTCAGGGCACCATAGGACCGAGATGTGGTCCAGAGAGGTACTCGGTGGCCAGAATCCCCCAAGCCAGGCAGGTCTGAGGTTAGCGTGGGGTCAGTAAACCAGTCTGAGCAGCTGCGTGGGCTATCGCTGGGGCTCAGGCGCTGGTTACATATCGGGACTCTGCCATCCAGCCTGCACCACTGGGAACACTGCAACTCCTACTGCTTCTCAGCACTTAGCCTGGGAGCGAAGAAGGCACTTGTGTTATGGCCCGAGCACCCCCTGGGCCTGGGAATGCTTGTGAGTGCACCAATGGCTAGGGAACGGAGCTGGAACTCCCCCTGCCAGCTTCTCCAGAAGCTGCAGTCTCGAGCTGTTTCCCATCACAGCAATTCAGTGAAAATGTGGCCTCCTTTGCGTGGCTTTGGGTCCTGATCTAGGATTTGCCAGGCTGTGGGATTTGGACAATATCAAACTGCCCCAGAAAAGCTCCACGTAGCTGGGTAGCTAGCCCACCACTGCAGCAGCCACAGATCCCTAGGTCTTCAGGAGCAGCTGCTGACCTAGCTGTGTCCAGCCACCAGCTGCAGGGGAGGAGGGCAGGAGCCAGAGGGCAGCCCACGCTCCCGAACGAACGGGAGCTGATGGAAGGTGGAGGTGTGCCCTGGGGAAGCTGCAGGGCTCAACCGGCGGGGAGCATTGCAGCTGGACTCCGTAGTCTCGTGGCTCCGTACCGCGCTTGGCTGCCCAGAGCACTGCTGAAGACACAGCAGGCAGCACCTCACGAGAAGTTACTGCTCCACGGCAAACCACTTCTATTAACTTCGCGCAAAGCACAGGCGGGCGCAGGGCCTTCCTTCAGGGGCGCCGCCTGACACAGCAGCTCCACAGGTACTGAATGAAAGCTAGGAGGGGCTCCCCGCCCAGCTTACCTCTCACTGGTGCCAGGACCCTCGGGCTGCCTTTCTGAGGGCTCTGACTCCCGCCTGCGGGGCCACCAGCCCTGTTACAGCTGAAGGTGAAGCTGGGTGCGGCTTTGATCTGGGGCGAGTTCTGCTGGCTGCCGCTGCTCCCACTTGTGCCATGGCTGTAGCTCCTGGCCCGGGAGAGAGCGTTCTCGGAGCTCAAGGCGGGCAGCCCGCTGGAAGGGACGGGGAAAAACAGCAGTGAGAGTTTGGCTCTGACCAGCATTTCCTCCTAGTTGGCTCCTGAGCCCTCACCCACATCCCCTAGGTTGCACTAGCTTGGTGCAGCATACGCTCAATATGGTCTCCCACGACTGGCAGCATGAGAAGGGCCACGCGGCCTGGCTGCTGCCTGCTGAAACGCTATGGTCTCCTGGCGGCCTGATTTCAGGCCTCTTCTCCATATGGCCTGTGAGTACTTCTCGGCAAACGCCAGCTCCCTTTCCAGAGGTTCTTTAAAAAAGGGGTTTTCAGGAGGGACAGCAAGCACTGGCCCCTCTGAAGCCCCGAGCCTACTGCAGCGCAGAGCTCCAAGTACCCATCCCATTGGTGCTGTGCACATCTGAGGGTCCTGCCAGCTCCTCGGGGCAGTGGCCCCTTCTTCTTTCCTGTTTCTGAAACACTGCACATTTCTAGTGCTATGAGCTGGGCAGGGCACCCCGTGATCTGGGCGGGTAGGGTTGCATGACCGACAGGAAGCCGCTCTCCCTCTGGGGCAGCGTGCTACATCCCAGCCCAGCTGCTGCCTGAGTTTTACAGGGGTGGAATCCAGAGGTGTAGTGCTGCTGGGATCTGGCCACCACGGTTTGGGAAGGCAGTGAAGAAAGGTGCAGGGAACGAATGTCGTCACTCCCCCAGAGCCTGGCTCGGATGCTGAGGGAAGGGTCCTGGGACCTTCAGGCCCCAGGAGAAGGCTGCTCGGGTCTGAAAGATGGGACCTCCAGTAGCACAGCCCCTCTCCACACTGCTCGGGGGCAGCACTAACTCCTTCGAGTTGCCCCACCTCTCTCTGCCAGGTCAGCACTAACTCAGAGGGGTGCCCAGTCCTGAGCAGTCTCTAGCGCTGGCCATGTCTGGCTGCCCCATGGACACAAGGCTGGAATTAGCACAAAGGAGGAGCAGGGTCCCAACCATGCGGCATCACGAACCTGCCTTCCACAGGCCCTGGAGAGCTGTGCAGATACGCTCAGCAGAACCGCAAGCCCGATCCCGGGTCCCCTCCCCGCTCTGCCCAGGGGCGAGGCAGGCAGGGCCTTACTTGGAGACTTTCTTGCGGGAGAACGCAGCTATGCCCTTCAGGTTGCGCACGTGCTTCAGCATCCAGGCTCGCAGGTTGCTGAGGCTGTTGTGCTCAGACAGGACGACCCGGGACCAGGGGTTACACTCCGCCATGTCCAGCGCTGCGATGGCCACCGCCCTCCCAACCTGCGGAGGCAAGAGCCGCTCAGCAGGGAGAGCCCAGCTGGGCAACGGCACGACGCAGCACATGGGAGAGGTCAGAGTCCCAATCCCGCGGGCCTGCATTCTCAGTGGGCAGCATGCAGACAGGGCAGACAGGCTAATCACACCCAGGGGCTCCTGGTCCACAGCTCACAGTGCTGCTGATTGAATCTCAGCCATCCCAAAGGCAGCCAAGAATGCGCCCGCAGCGAGGCCAGGCCCGCGTACTAACCCTTCCAGGTCAAGCACCCTGGCAGCTCCCTGGCACCCCCACCCCTTTACTGGCTCTGCACTGTCAGCGCCGACGCCTTTTACAAAGACTTTACAGCAAACAGCAGGAAATTGCGAAACTCTGACTCACAGTAAGGTGAAGGGTGCAGAAACACTGGCCTAGTTGGGCCCCCAATGGCGATTCCACAGGGCTGCTCCCAAGCCTGGGACGAGTTTACAGCTCACAGACTTGGTGCTCAGCACCGCGCCCGCCGGGTTCCCGCTCGCACAGCTCCGCGAGCGACCACGCCCGTGGTGTTACCTGCTCATACAGCTCCACGGTGTACTTTGTGGGGAAGGTCTGAGGGGGCGGAGGGCTTGCCCGCCCATTGTCATGGCAGGCCAGAGGGATGCTGTTCACCGAGCGCCCGGTGTTGTAGTTGCACTCCAGTGTGTAGCTAGGAAACACAAGGGAAGCCCATGTCACTTCATCCACACCACGAGGACCAGCACTGTCCCCATGCCTATTCCCAGGCTCCAGAAACATGCCCCCAGAGCAAACGACACGACACCCCTCTCAGCATCTCCAGGCAGGGGCACCCCACATCTGCATCCCCTTGAGCTGGCAGCAGGACAGCCAGGACCCCCATCCTCATTGCAGAGGTGAGCAGTCCTTTCCCAACACTTCTTGCTACAAATCCCTGCACTGAGCTCATCAATCTTCGGAGAGGGAGCCACCACCCCCTGCATCAGCACCGCTGGGGCTGGGGCCTTCTCTCGGGGAGGAGTGGGGAGGGGGTGAGGAGAAGGCAGCAGACGTTCCGAGAGCCCCATTGCCCTGGCTGCTGCACAAACACACAGCCCCTCTGGACTAATTACACAAGACAGAGACGCTCAGGGAGGCAACGGGACTTGCCCAAGTTCACAGCTGGGCAGTGACAAAGCAGATATCCTGTCCACACAGCTTCCCAGTGCAGACCAGCTCTCTACTCCCTCCTGCAACCAGACAGCCTCCTCTAAAGAATGGAGGTGGTTCCCGCTAGGAGGAGCCAAGCCGAGACCAGGACTGGTTTCCAAGCATTCCAGCTCTGCTGAACGCTCCCCGCAGGAAGCGCACACAGGGAGCCAGGATGGGGGAAACTCACTGCACGCTCCATCACTGCACTCTAGTTGCAGCAGGAAAAGCCAGAGCCTTTTTTGGGGCTCCCGAGCCTCCCCGAAAGCAGCAGGTCTAGCAGCAAACGGCTCCGAATGCTCAGGGCCTGCAGAAGCAAACTAAACAGACAGGCGAACTTCAATGCCAGCAACCCACAGGGAGAGGGGAAGCTCAGCCAGCCCACAGGGTGGGGGCAGAGCACCCAACACAGCACCCGCTCCCACCTGGGCTTACAGTGGGGGTGACTGAGCTCATCACAGCAAGTAGCCAGATCTCAGCTCCTGGCCATCACTATGGCCACTGAAGCCATATGGTGGGGAGCCCTAGTGCTGGGATTCCCCTGGCTGGCTCCTACTAACACTGAGCCTCTGTGCTGGGCCCCACTGCTGGCCAGCCCACACGGAGTCGCTGCAGAGGCCAAGTGGGTCTCTCAGCATGCACAGGCAGGCAAGGGGCGGGGCCATGGCAGGGCACCAATCCTTGCTCTCGCCTACGCCGGGCATCCAACGGAGTTTATGCCTTTCTGGCGGAGCCTGTACAGATCCCAGGCTGGCCCCATATGTTGGCCACGGAGCATTTCCTCTACAGCCACAGCACTGGCTTCAACTCGGCTTCCTGCCCAGTGTCCATGCAGCTGCCGCGTGGTGATGGGTGTGGGGGGGAGCCGCTGCACTAAACCAGGAGTGTTGACACTACACAAGCAAGCTGAAGGGGCTCCTGCGAGGGGCCCGCAGACCTGTGAATGATGCCTGAGGCCTTGTAGATAGCCACTCGCCCACTGCCCTCTTTCGACTGCCCGTCCCGCTTGTCTCTGGCATACATGTTCTTCTCCGAGAAGTTACATCCCATGAAGTCAAAGTGAGCTGAGTTCAAGGAGATGAGTTTGGGGAACAGCATATTTTCCACCTACGGGTTGAGAGAGGCAGTTGACAGAAGTCAGGCAGTGCCACGCAGTGCGGGCACACTGCTGGCTCCTGAGGCAAGCGACAAGTGACCGGAGCACCACGAACTCCAGCTCACTACAAGGCTCTCAGGCCCTGAGTTGTACTGCCCGTTTCTCCTCTCCATCAGCCAGCCCAGCCCCCCACCCCAGCCAGAATGCACTTCTCCTGCTTCCGCCCAGCCTGCACACATGCAGCTGCCCCCCTCCAGCATGCACACGCCACCACACACCAAGCCCCCCCTCCCAGCCTGCACACACGCCTCCCACATGCCAGGCCGCCCCCTGAGCCTGAACCTGCTGCAGCCCAGGAACCCCCATGCATCTATGCCAGCTTTGTGCCAAGCCCCAAAATCCTCCCCCTCCTGCCTCACCCCCATGCTGAACTCAGTTTGTGTCTGGGTTTAAAGACTAGGACTCCCCCTTTTTCCAGCCCAGGGGGAGGCAACAGGCGCCAGGGTGGCAGAATCCCCCCACTGCTCTGCTGAACTTCTCGTGCCCTCACCTGGGCGTTCTCCTCGTTGAAGCTGTTGCCATACATGAAGCAGCCGCGCTTGGAGGCGTGCCCATGCAGATCCACGTAGTATGCCAACCCGCTCTCCTGGGGCAGGACGGCTTCCAGGGGGGCCACTGACGGGGGTCTCTCGGCTTCCCTCTCACAGTGCTCCCCGGTGGGCTCCGAAGGCAGGATCCACATATCTTGGTCCTTGTTCCCCAGCTCGGCGGCGGGTGCTTCCAGCGGCTGGGGGTCCTGAGAAAGCGTGAGATGGGTGCTGGCGTCCTGGCTGCTGGGGTGGTTGAGGAGGTTGTTGGCTTTCTCCAGCTCCGACAGAGGAGCCTCCGGGGCCAGGGTGCAGTTGCGGATGGAATGGTAGGAAGATTTTGTGTTTAGCGAGCTGGAGGTGAGTGGGGAGGCGTGTGCCCTCCAGTCGGGAGCACCGGGTGCGCCCCGGCTGTGGGCGTGATGGTAAAGGAGCACAGCTTTGGCTCCGTACACAGCAGGGTGCAGCTCTGCATCAGGGCTCAGGTACTGGCGGTTCAGGTTCACCCCCCGGGCGTCGGTTCTGCAGAAGGGAAAGGGGAGACATGAAACCTGCCTGTCCCCAGCTGGATGCTCTCTGCTGGCCACTGCTGGCCTCAGGGCATGCTGCCGAAGGCAGGGGCTGGGCCCAGCGGCCTTCCCATGGATCCCCCTCCCCACCCTGCTGTTGGCCAACAAAGGCTACCCTCTGCCCCCCGACACAGCATGCAGCAAGCCGCTGGAGGCTCCACTGAGGCAGACGGAGCCATCATCAGGCCTTCACAGGCACGGAGGCAACGCAGAGGGGACAGCGCTGCCCCATCCAGGGAGATGGGGGAGTTACTGAAGGAGAAGGCCTTCGGGCCCTCCCCCCGCAGGACTCACTCCTTCAGCTTAAGTCACTGCAAGGAGAAGCTGCAGGGGTTCAGACCATGCTGCGGGGCCCAATACTCAGATACAGACACCCTGGCCTATTCACCCATCCCCACTCACCTGTACCGGCTCGAGGGGGCCCCTGGCCAAGAGACAACCCACTGCTACCAGACTCTGGAGCGTCTCCCCTTCATGAGTGGCTGGTTGTGCTCACAGACAGTGGGGCTGCAACTCCTTCAGTGGCCAGCAGGAGCTGCTGTTGTGACACCACAGCTCAGAGCCCAGCTACCAACTAACTCAAGCGCCATGTGTGCATCGGACACAGCCCTGCTCTCTTGCAAGGCCAACAAGGCGGCGAGCTGCAGCCCTCCCACCGACAGGGTCTGAACAGCCTGCACCTTGGGGTCAAACAGCAGCGTCTGGCGCCGACTGGAGCCCTGTTCACAAGCACCACGTCTGCCCCTAACGCAGTGGCAGGCACTAGGGAGGTCAGCCACTCGCGCAGGAAAACCCAGAGCTCCACACCGGGCCCGTGATTCTTGCCCCTTCACTCTAAACTCTGCACATGGTTTGGCAAGTGACCGAGGCTCCCAAACACCTGGGTGGGATCATGGACTTTAAACCTATTTTTGTCCCTCTGGAGATTCGTAGCAGGCTCCAAACTAGAGCTGGCCCTGACCTGCAGGTCACTGGCAGAGTTTAGAGCCCAACTCAACTTCTGCCTGACTGGGAGGTTCTGATGCAAACAGAACCTGTCAACAGCTCAACCCAGGCTGGTTAGCAGCTGCCCCAGAGCTGGCGTCTAGCTCTGTTCGTTACCGCCAGCCCGCCAACGCTCCTGCCACCACGCGAGCCTAGCCTCTGCCTCCAGGGAGGTATTCAAGAGAGAAACCCACCCCAGCAGGGCCGGGGCAGCATCTGCAGCCAGCGCAGCTCTCACCGGTAATGGCCTCGCACCACGCCATCTGGGTTCAGCATGGGGATGAGCTTGAAGACGAACATGCGCCGCAGCATCTGGGCTCGGGGATCGTCCTCCCGCAGGATGAACTCCAGGAAGCCATTGAAGACAAAGCTGGAGGGGGTTTCCCCTGGGTGAACTCTGCTGCTCAGGAAGAAGACCTAGGGGAGAGATACTCAGAGCTACCGACTGTTCCTTCCCAGCCTTGCGTGACACCTCCTAGCCCCTCTGGAGCTCCAGGGACTGCACATTTCCCAGGGCTCCGCCCCACATCCCACCCCAGGAACCTGGCCCACCAGTGCAGGGTGCGAGCCCAAGCTCACCGCCTCTGAACACTCCAAGCAGGTTCCATTTCAACGGATGTTAGCAGTCAGAAAAGCTAACAGAGTGTTAGGAACGACTAGGAAATATCATCCAGCCACTACCTAAATCCAAAACCACCTCCTCCACCACCTCAGTCTGGGACTCCTCAATTCCTCAGATTTGTCACCTAAAAAGAAAATGGCTCAGGTGGGGCAATCTCCCTCTGCAGTGAAGGTCAATGCAAAGAATTTGTTTAGCTTCTCTGCAACGGCCTTGTCTTCCTTGAGTGCTCCTGGGTTCCCTAGGGAGGTGGTGGAATCTCCTTCCTTAGCAGTTTTTAAGGCCTGGCTTGACAAAGCCCTGGCTGGGATGATTTAGTTGGGGTTGGTCCTGCTGAGCAGGGGGTTGGACAAGATGACCTCCTGAGGTCCCTTCCAACCCATATCTTCTATGATTCTATGATCGTCCACTGGCCGCACTGACTGACTGGTTTTGCTGTTAGTTTGTGTGTCTTTTGCTAGTTACTCTTCAAATTCTTTTTGGGCCTGCCTGATTATTCTTTTACACTTGACTCAGAGTTTATGCTCCTTTCTATTTTCTCAGTATGATCTGACTTCCAGTTCTTAACGGATGCCTTTTTGTTTCTAACCACCTCTCTTACTCTGTTGTTTAGACATAGTGGCATTTTAACATACAAGACCATGCTGGGTCAGACCAAAGATCCATCTAGCACAACAGTACCCAGTGCCAGGTGCCCCAGAGGGAATGAACAGAACAGGGAATCATCAAGTGATTCATCCCATCGCCCATTCCCAGCTTCTGGCAAACAGAGGCTAGGGACACCATCCCTGCCCATCCTAGCTAATAGCCATTGATCGACCTATCCTCCATGAACTTATCTAGTTCTTTTTTTGAACCCTGTTATAGTCTTGGCCTTCACAACGTCCCCTAGCAAAGAGTTCCGCAGACTGACTGCGCACTGTATGAAAAAATACTTCTTTGTTTTAAACCTGCTGCCTATTAATTTCATTTGGTGACCCCTAGTTCTTGTTTACTTTCTGTACACCAGACATGATTTTATAGACCTTTATCATATCCCCCCTTACTCATCTCTTTTCCAAGCTGAAAAGTCCCAGTCTTATTAATCTCTCCTCATACAGCAGCCATTCCATACCCCTAATAATTTTTGTTGCCCTTTTCTGAACCTTTTCCAAGTCCAATATATCTTTTTTTGAGACGGGGCAACGACATCTGCAAGCAGTATTCAAGATGTGGGCATATCAGGGATTTATATAGGGGCAACATGATCTTTTCTGTCCTATTATCTATCCCTTTCTTAATTATTCCCAGCATTCTGTTTGCTTTTTGACTGCCGCTGCACATTGAGTGGATGTTTTCAGAGAACTATCCGCAGTGACTCCAAGATCTCTTTCTTGAGTGGTAACAGCAAATTTAGACCCCATCGTTCTATATGTATAGTTGGGATTATGTTTTCCAATGTGCATTACTTTGCATTGATCAACACTGAATTTCATCAACCATTTTGTTGCCCAGTCACCCACTTTTGTGAGATCCTTTTGTAGCTCTTCGCAGTCTGCTTTGGACTTAACTATCTTGAGTAGTTTTGTATCATCTGCAAATTTTGCCACCTCATTGTTTTTTTGGTTCTCAGTTTTTTTTATTTGGAGGCTCAAATTAAGTGTGTACTTTCTTACGGTGTTTTTAAAGCATTTCCATGCAGCTTGCAGGCATTTCACTCTTGTGACTATTCCTTTCAATTTCCGTTTAACTCATGTCCTCCTTTCTGTGTAGTTCCTCTTTTTGAAGTTAAATGTGACTGTGATGGATTGCTTAGTATTACCCCTCCCCTGCAAGAGTATTAAATTTAATTACATTATGGTCACTATTACTGAGCGATTCAGCTGTATTCACCTCTTGGACCAGACCCTGTGAGCCACTTAGGACTAAATCAAGAATTTCCTCTCCCCTTGTGGGTTCCCGGACTAGCTGCACCATGAAGCAGCTATTAATGGTGTCTAGAAAGGTTCTCTCTGCATCCCATCCTGAGGTGAATCAGTATGGGGATAGTTGAAATCCCCCTTTATTATGGAGTTTTCCAATTTTATAGCCTCTCTAGTCTCCCTGAGACTTTCACAGTCACTATCACCATCCTGGTCAGGTGGTCGGTAATAAACCCCTACTGCTATATTCCTGTTATTTAAACTTGGAATTTCTATTCATGGAGATTCATTTAAAATTTTCACTATATGTGACTCTACGCTTTCTTTCCCATATAGTGCCACTCCCGTACCAGCGCAACCTACTCTGCCATTCCTGTACAGTTCGTACCCTGGTATTACTGTGTCTCGTTGATTAGCGTTCCACCACATTTCTGAGATGCCTATCAGCATTGAATATCTGGCACTCGAGGTCACGCATCTTGGTATTTAGACTTCTAGCATTTGTATACAAGCACTTACAACATTTGTCACTATTTAGTTGTCTGCCCTCATTTGATGTCATTAATGGGACTCTCTTTCATTTGATGGTTTCTCTTCAGATCCTACCTGTACTTTATCAACTTCTATCTTCTCCTCTTTACTGGGTTATAGGGTATCCCCGTTAATAGGTCCTCCCCTCAGGGATGCCTCCCACCATGAGGACAAGGCTGTCCCCTGCATCCTCTGTGCTTGGATTCAAGGAACTGCCAGGGGCAGACATGCCAGCAAGCAGAACAGCCAGTCTGCTGGCAGGCTGTTGGTCCCAGGCAGTCCAGTCCCCATCCCCACCCAGAGGCAGCCAGTGACTCACCCTCTTCCCTGCAAAGCAATGCGGCCGAGGAGTGGCTTCGTCAGGGAACAGGTTGTCCAGCCTAGGCTCGTGTTCCTCCCTCATACCGTGGCACGAGGTGACAGTAATCAAGTCCACCCGCAGATTGTCCAGGGAGCGGCACAGCAGCTCTCGATGGTAATAGATGGCGTCGAGGGGACTGCGGGGGGGGAGATGCAGAAAGGCCCTGAAGAGCAGTTGTGACAGTTGAGGAAGGAAAGGCAGCTCCCCCCACATACCAGCTGGGCACTCCTGGAAAAGCGAATCCCAGGCCTCAGCACTAGCGAGGGGTGCCCACCTTTCCAGCCAGGGGACAGGCCCCACCAACGAGGACTATCAGAGTCCCACCTGAGTTTGGAAGGTGGCCACCAATCCAAGCAGCGGGTCTCCTGCCAATAGCCTCCCCTCTGCAGGCTCCATTCTGCATTAGGAGGAAGTCCCACACAAGTTACCTTCTCCTGGCTTCCCTCAGTGCCTGCTCTGCTCCCATCCCCCAGAACGGTTCTGGGGCCTTTGGGTGAGGTCTCCAGCTGGCTTGGCTATCCAGTCTAAGTGCAGGAAGCCCTAAGCCACCCTGCTCTCATCTAGTTCCAAGTCTTGCCTGGAATCTGGAGCCTAGTCCTATCCACTCCAGCAACACTCACAGGCCCACTCAAGACCACCATGGGTGAAGCACAAACAGGTACGGAGACACTGCCCTCACCCCACGGCAGAGCAGACACCCCAGCTGGTGTAACTTGCAGGTGGAGGGAGTGGGCGAGGGAGGCAGGCACTCAGGATGATGGGGCCATGGGCATGTGTTGCAGGTTTGAGAGTAGTGGGTTGTGTCAACAGGAAGCACTGGACTCACTGGTCCCTGCCAGCCCCCTACCAGTTCAGCTCACAGATTGCCACAGGTGCATCTTGGGGAGGGTATTAAGGCAGGACCCAGTTGCCTCTTTACAGATCAGTTCAAGGAGGGCATTGCCTATGGGAGGGGCAGGTGGATGGGTAATAATGGCTGGCGCTGCTTGCAGGAGGAGGGGTGCCCTAGTGAGACAAGAGCAGGCACAAGGAAGGAGCAGAGTTGTGCAAGGAGCAACAAGCAGTTTGCACCAGATTCAGAGGCGGCAGTGCAGGGCTCCCCAGGGGCTGACATGGCCAGAGCGATGGCCAGGAAGATAAGCTCACAGCAACATGGACAGTTCCAAGAGGCACCCAGGAGGCCAGAGAAGAGGCAGCAATAACCAAACAGGGCAGACGAGGAATGGCCTATGGGGACAAAGTGGATATTTTTGAAATATTTTTATGAAGCCTGTGAGTGCCTCAGTTTCCCCTACAAGTAGCAATGTTACCCAGTGAGGGGAAAGGGACTGTTTGCTCTCAGGGAGGCTAAGAGACATAAGTGTGAATGGCGCCCAGTGGTCTGAGCCAGGATGGGACACTGGAAAAGGACTGGCTGAGGCAGACCCCTATCCACGGAGAATCCGAGAAGACAACAGCAGATCCAGTCCCCAGGACATTTACATCTGGCAACCCTTGCCCCAGAGGCAAATGGATTTCCTCATCTCTCTGCAGCGAGGTTCAGCAACTGTTCCCAGCTCGAGAGCAATGGACTGAGGAGGTGTGAGGATAAGAACTGGGGGCTAGAAGGAGACTGGGGCAGGGCTCTCACCTGGAGTCTGACCAAGGAGATCAGACACCGAGATAGACAAAGCTTGACTCAAGGGGGTCGCCACAGCTGGGCTGGGTGCTGACTGCCCAGGCTGGGCTGTAACCGTCAGTTCTCTGGACCATCCAAGGGACTGCCTGGGCCATGTGCCAGGTGACTAATAAACCCGCCTGGTTTCACAGCGCTGGGTGAGTGTCCCCGCAGACACTGGGTGAGGGGCGTTAATTCCTGAAGAGAGGACACGTCTCCCCCAGGGTCTGGCTCAGTGGGACTCCCTAAACTGGGCTCACAATGTGAAGCAGGGGGTCTGCAGACTCAGAGACCCAGTCTCAGGATGGGGGGAAGCCTTGTGGCTCACCCTGGAGGAAGAGTGGGACCCCTGGGGGTCTGGCATACTGTAGGGATTCCTCCCAGAGACCATGCCAAAGTTGGGGTGTAGCACGGACCCTGTAGCTCCCTGACACCTGTATGAGGGAATCAGGGGGTGATGAAAGGCTGCACCTTGGAACGCTGTACAGAAAGCACCAACAAGACCTGGCCTGGATGTGCAGGTTCAGAGACAGAGGAATCACAGATGATGCCCACATCACAGAGGATGGTGGTTCTGGCTGATTAGTGAGTAGGAGCAGGGAGGTAATCTTCCCTCCTTATATGGCACTGGGGAGACAGACAGTGGAACATGGTGTCCAGATCTGGAGTCCACATTTTAAGAAAATATTGAAAAATTGCAGAGGGTATAGAAAAATGATTCAAGAGCCAAAGAAAATGCCGTACAGTGAGAGACCTGACGAGCTCCATCTGCTAACATTATCAAAACAACAACTGAGAGGTGCCTTGATTACAGCATGTAAGTACCTTCCTGGGAAGAAAATCCTATGTACCAAAGGGCTCTGGAATTTAGTGGGGAAAG
Source organism: Lepidochelys olivacea (assembly GCF_965140295.1). Lineage (NCBI taxonomy): Eukaryota > Metazoa > Chordata > Testudines > Cheloniidae > Lepidochelys > Lepidochelys olivacea. Next base: position 1,495,427 of record NC_140413.1, read on the forward strand.
GCATAAACACGAACCACCAGCTGGAAGACAAATTCAAATTAGAAGTAAAACACATTTTTAACACTGAAGCCTTGTCTACACTTGGGGACGGGGGAGAATCGATCTAAGTTACATAACTGCAGCTTTGTGAATAACGTAGCTGAAGTCGACGTACTTGGATCGACTCACCGCGCTTCTTATTCAGATGGAGTACAGAAGTTGAAAGGAAAGTGATCTGCGGTCAATTTAGCGGGTCTGCACTAGACCTGCTAAATCAATGGCCAATGCATCGATCGCCAAGCCTTGATCCCTGGTGATTAACCCTGGGAACAAGCTGCTGAGGGAAGTCTCCTGATGGCTTTCTGGAAAATGCCTGAGCCAAACACAAGCTGTTGGGCTCATTTTAAGGGTAACTGGTGATGTTTAACAGCTTGTGATACACAGCAGGTCAGAATAAATATCCAATGGTCTCTTCTTACCTTAAACTCTTTCCCTGAGAGAGTAAAGGATGCAGTTACAAGAGTGGGGAGAGCGGAGGGAAGATCACGAACCTGTTACAATTCAGCTGACAGTGAGAGCTGCGGGCAGAGCTGAGCAGTCAACTTGTGAGAATGGGATGACCCTGGTAACTATAGGCCTGTCATTGGACATAGATCCTGGGCAACATCATGGAGCGGCTGGTATGGGGCTCATTAATAAAGAATTAAAGGAGGAGAATATAATTCATGGGTTTATGAAAAACAGATCCTTACCAAAGAACCTGCTCTCTTTCTCCGACGAGATCACAGGTTTGGCTGATAAAGGTCATAGTGATGAACTCGCAGACTTCTCTAAGGCGTTTGACTTGGTACCACGTGACATTAAAAAACTAGAACAATATAAAATTAACCTGGCCCACAGTAAATGGATTAAAAATTGGTTAACTGGTAAGTCTCAAAATGTATCTGTAAGCAGAGAATCATCATTGAGCAGGAGTTTCCAATGGGTTCCCAGAGGGATCAGTTCTTGGCCCTATGCTATTTAACATTTTTATCAATGACCTAGAAAAAAAACAAAATAATCATTTATAAAGTTTGCCGATGACACAAAAATTGGGGGAATGGTAAATAGTGAAGAGGAGAGGTCACTGAATCAGAGCAATCTGCATCACGTGGGAAGCAGTGTGCAAGCAAACAATATTTACATTTGGCTGTATTAAAATGCATGTGTACATCTAGAAACAAGGAACGTCAGGCATTCTTACAGGCTGGGGGACTTTATCCTGGCAGCAGAGACTCTGAAAAGGATTATGGGGGTTGTGATGGATAATCAGCTGAAGACGAGCTCTCAGTGCAAAGCTGTCGCTAAAAGAGCGAATGCCATCCTGAGATACATAAAGAAGGGACTTGAGTAGGAGTCGAGAGGTTATTTTACCTCAGTACTTGGCTCTGGTGCAACCTCTGCTGGAAGCCTGTGTCCAATTCCGGTGTCTCCAATTTAACGACATCCTTCTTGAATTGTGGAGTGTGCAGAGAAGAGCCACAAGAATGATTCTATCATTAGAAAACCCGCCTTATAGCCATAGACTCAATAGACTGAGTTTATTGAGTCTAACATAGAGAAGGTGAAGGGGTGACTTGATCCCAGTCTGTAAGTACCTACAGGGGGTACAAATCTTTGAGAATGAGGGCTCTGAAATTTACCAGAGAAAGGTCTAACACCATCCAAGGGCTGGACATTAAAACAAACTCAGACTGGAAACTCTAGACAAACTCAGACTGGAAATAATGTGTAAATTATTAACAGGGAGAGTCATTCACCACTGGAACGTCTTTCCAAGGGTCATGTTAGGTTCTCCATCACTGACAATGTTACGACATCTCCCTGGCTTCAGGCTCTTTCTGTTGAGCCCTTTCTCACTCTGTGTGCCTGGCCATATCTCTCCCTCAGCCCCTGCCCGCTAACTGCTCTAGAATGTTTAACACTTCTGTAAACATCAGTTTATGTCTCTGGTTTAGCCTTCCGTCTCCCCAACACTCTCTTCCTCATCTGGTCTATCATCCCCCTGTCCTTCCCCACCCCCAATTCCATTTCACAGCATAGACTTATTCTTTCCCTGAGCTTTTTGATCTCAGCAATACTCCCATCCTCCGTGACCCTCTCCTCCCCCAAGGAGTATCGAGGCACCAGCTGACCTGAAGGATTCTAAGAAAAAGGCTAATGTAGTGCCAATCTTTAAAAAAGGGAAGGAGGAGGATCCTGGGAACTACAGGCCAGTCAGCCTCACCTCAGTCCCCGGAAAAATCATGGAGCAGGTCCTCAAAGAATCAATCCTGAAGCACTTACATGAGAGGAAAGTGATCAGGAACAGTCAGCATGGATTCACCAAGGGAAGGTCATGCCTGACTAATCTAATCGCCTTCTATGATGAGATTACTGTGGATGAAGGGAAAGCAGTGGATGTATTCTTTCTTGACTTTAGCAAAGCTTTTGACACCGTCTCCCACAGTATTCTTGTCAGCAAGTTAAAGAAGTATGGGCTGGATGAATGCACTATAAGGTGGGTAGAAAGTTGGCTAGATTGTCGGGCTCAACGGGTAGTGATCAATGACTCCATGTCTAGTTGGCAGCCGGTGTCAAGTGGAGTGCCCCAGGGGTCGGTCCTGGGGCCGGTTTTGTTTAATATCTTCATAAATGATCTGGAGGATGGTGTGGATTGCACTCTCAGCAAATTTGCGGATGATACTAAACTGGGAGGAGTGGTAGATATGCTGGAGGGCAGGGATAGGATACAGAGGGACCTAGACAAATTGGAGGATTGGGCCAAAAGAAATCTGATGAGGTTCAATAAGGATAAGTGCAGGGTCCTGCACTTAGGACGGAAGAACCCAATGCACAGCTACAGACTAGGGACCGAATGGCTAGGCAGCAGTTCTGCGGAAAAGGACCTAGGGGTGACAGTGGACGAGAAGCTGGATATGAGTCAGCAGTGTGCCCTTGTTGCCAAGAAGGCCAATGGCATTTTGGGATGTATAAGTAAGGGCATAGCGAGCAAATCGAGGGACGTGATCGTTCCCCTCTATTCGACATTGGTGAGGCCTCATCTGGAGTACTGTGTCCAGTTTTGGGCCCCACACTACAAGAAGGATGTGGATAAATTGGAAAGAGTCCAGCGAAGGGCAACAAAAATGATTAGGGGTCTGGAACACATGACTTATGAGAAGAGGCTGAGGGAACTGGGATTGTTTAGTATGCAGAAGAGAAGAATGAGGGGGGATTTGATAGCTGCTTTCAACTACCTGAGAGGTGGTTCCAGAGAGGATGGTTCTAGACTATTCTCAGTGGTAGAAGAGGACAGGACAAGGAGTAATGGTCTCAAGCTGCAGTGGGGGAGGTTTAGGTTGGATATTAGGAAAAACTTTTTCACTAGGAGGCTGGTGAAACACTGGAATGCGTTGCCTAGGGAGGTGGTGGAATCTCCTTCCTTAGAAGTTTTTAAGGTCAGGCTTGACAAAGCCCTGGCTGGGATGATTTAATTGGGGTTTGGTCCTGCTTTTGAGCAGGGGGTTGGACTAGATGACCTCCTGAGGTCCCTTCCAACCCTGATATTCTATGATTCTTCCCTCCGAACTCTAGAGAGAGCAGCCCAGAGACCCTCCCATCACCTAGCCAGCCCCTATGGATGGCCTAGCCCCAGTGCTCCTCCATCGGTCGCGCTCATTTTGAGGCCTCTGCTGGGGAGGCTGTAACTTCTGCTAATGCCTGAGAGCAGTGAAGTGGAAAGGTCAGGTGAAGTCTCTGCTTGGCTGTTGCCCCAATGCAGGGATGCACCGAGAGGCCAAAGACCAAGTCAAAGGGAAGGGCAGCAGCTGGATCAAGCTGCCCCGGGCCAATCCTCTGGTGCCTCTCGTTTAGATGTCTAGATGATCTAGGTGAGTGTGGAACACAACTGGAAGCATGATTCAAAACAGACTGAGCTACTGAATTCAAAGGAAGGTGTGGAGAGGGAAATCCGGATGGGCAGTGCAGAGCCCTGGGGAGGGAGCCATCAGTCCAGAACACATGCAGAAGGCAGGAAGCCCACCATGCAGTCATGCATACAAGCAGTGTACATGCCTAGGGCCAGCTCTGACTGCTGGCCTCCAGCAGGACTCAATCTGAAACAGAGCCATGACATGAAAAATCCCAGGCAATAGAACACAAGGGATGTGGAGGGAGAGCTGGTACCTAAGCATCAAAGTGGTGTTTTCCCCCTGCTACTGGTTTGCCACTATCCATTGTATAATAAGACCGGGGGGGGGAGGAGATGTATGTGAATGGTGATCTAATGTCCCCAGGATCCTTCAGGCAGGGGGCATCAGGCATCTGATACCCAGCCCACTTGCTTCAAAACAGAAGGGGGGTGAGGACAGGAAAGAAATGAAGGCAGTCACCGTGACAATGCCGTGAACAGCCTGACAGATCACGTGTTGCCAAGGACAATAGATCACATATGGAAGAAAACAAATCCTTAACAGCAAAAGGGTCCAATCAGAGGGCTTAAATTCAGCCCAAGGTTCTTCAAGGAATCCAGGCCAAAGGATCAGCATAGGACACAGGAGCATTCTGCCCTGTGGATGCTGGCTGACACTGCCTGAAAGGGCCCTTTGCAAGCCGCGCTCCAAGAGGAGACGTGTTGAAAGTTGCAGACAGGCTCTCTCAGGAGGGCTGGATGTCAGCTTCAGAGGCTGGAGATATGACATGAGCACAGGGAGAGAGGGTCAACAAACACTGCTCCGAGAGTGCAGAGTTCTCCCCCCCAACCCCCAGCACGTCCATTCAAGAGATTCCCAACACACAGATGAAGTCAGGAATCCAAGGAAAATACGCAGAATGTCTGAATTCGACAAGCCTGCCCACCACTGGCTCTTCAGGGAATGCTCACCATTCTCTGAAATCACCCAGGGCAGGCTGAGACTGGTTCCCTCCAGTGCGATAGGAGCAGACAGGTTGCTGTTGGCCCTTCTAGTCAGGTGTCCTGCCATGGGCACCGCCCCAAGACCTGAGCTTTCAAGAGGACAGTCACTCTTCCAAAGCAGCAGAGAAGTCTGGTCTGGGATCAGGAGAGAGAAAACTTGCTCAGCCAAAAGGAAAAGGCTGCTCCAGATTCCCAAGGAGACCCCCCACAGCCCCAGGGAGGGAAAAAGAAACAGCAGGAAGCACAACCAAGTATCACACCGGGATTTCCCACTCATCGGCCTGGCAGAGCGGGGAACACTGGTGTTATGAGGCCAAATTCATCCCTAGTGCAACGCCATGGACTTCAGCAGCATGGAATGAATTTGCCCCAGTGAGCGTAACTCTCAGGCTGGGTATGTAAACATGGAGCAAGTGGCTGGATTCACAGTCCAGTTTCCTCTCTCTTCCTAAAGCGACAAGAGAGCTCTCTGCGCCTGCTGATCCAGCTCCTGCACACTCTGTCAAACCAGGGCCTAAGGCAGGCCAGGGGCTGTCATGGAACTGCAGCTCTTTGTGCTCAGAGACCAAAGGCTTCATGTGCCAACATCAACTGCCTTTTCATAGCCAGCTGATCTCTTCTATTCCCTGAAACCTCCCTGGGAAGCCATCAGCAGAGGAATGAAATCCACAAGTACACAGAGTGAATGCCTTTGATTTGCCTTGAGATAAAGAATTACTTTCTGCTTGCCTAAGGAAAATGATTTAGGATTGTAACAGCAGAGTATGGAAGAGCCTCCGGGCCAGGAAGCAATGGTGGTGGAAGGGACTGCAACACAGAACAGCTCAGCAGAGATCAGAATTAGCTTCTGAGAAAGGGAGCAAAGCAATTCCCAGAAACAGGGGAGAGTCTTTGGTGCGAGCACCATGCAGCCAGAATACCTGGGGCTGACGATCAGACCCAGGAGGTACGGACCTCCCCTGTGATCGGGCTGCTGAGGGAAGGGAAAAGGTCCGTGTGAGATGATGTTCTGCAGCCAGGAAGCTAAAAAGGAATGAAGCCTTTGCCTAGCCAGGTCTCCTAGAGCACCTCTCAAAAGGCAGCATCAGTCACCTCTTCTCCTCAGTCTGAAACGACACCGTGGCTGCGAAACCAGGAATGCTACAGAACCCCCCCCCGCCTGTCCCCTACACTTGGGTCCCAGACGGCTGAGAGCTATGGAAATTAGTGATCCACTTAGGACCCACGCACAGGAATGCATGGAAGCTGGTCTGATCTTGGGATAATAGAGAATGCTGTTCCAGGAGGAGACCCAAAATAAAGCCAAAAGGGCACCCTCTGCTCACTTGCCCCCTCACCAAGAACCACTCATTTGGGAACCAAGCGGTGCAGAGAAAACGCTTGTGGCTGCTCATTTCTGAGCTGGAGAGGAGAGACATGAGCCCACGGCAGCTAACAAGAGGGCAGCTGGCACAATTACCCCAACTCCCCACCCAGGCAAGAACCACTGCAAAAGGGGTGGAGGACACCGTACATTTGAACAGAGACAAAATATCAAGGCTGGGGGAAGACAGGCAGAGAAAGAGGGGGTAACAAGGGGGGTCCGCACCTGCTGGGTGACATGTATTTACACTCCTCAAAGCGGCTGTCCAGCTGTGCCAGCATCTCCTGGCACTCCGTGTATGAGAAGGGGTAACAGAAGGCAAAGTAGGTGGTGGTGCCACGGTACTCCAGGAAGCGATGCACAAAGGACAGCACAAACTGGGTCTCCATCATCTGGGACAGACACACACAAAGCAGATGCTGAGCGGCTAGCATAGCTCCCAGGAGCAGAGAACCACGAGTCTGCACAGTCATCCCCCTGGGGGCACACGGCATGGAATATATGGCTACTGGCTGGCATCCTACAAGTCATCTCATTGCACCTAAAAACATGCCCATTTTACCCCCGGCTCTACCATTATAACTAGTACTATAAGCACCACTAAACAGTGGCTGCAGCTTTGCAGTCAAACCCACAATCAAAGCAGCTTCCAGTCTATGTCTGCTCTGAATCCCTGAGGAGCCCAGACACCACCACCTAGGAAAACAGGCTCTGCCTTACCGGATCAGACATTTGGTCCATCTAACTTTGCTGCCTCCCGACAGCAACGGCCAAGACCTGAGACTTCAAAGGAAAGTGAAAAGCCCCAAAACGCACCAGGCCATTTGTGCAAAACTGTCCAGGAAAGTACAGGGGACTCCTTCCTGTCCCCTTGGTGATCTGCTGAGACCCGAAGTCTGAAATACTGAGTATTCTTAATGTTTTGTCTGAATACTGCATATGTGCCTCAGTTTCCCCCATATGTTACTCAAACATCTAGATGGTGGGACAAGTGTGTGAGATCATTGCAGAGACCCTTAGAGGGCAGGTGTGACTGCCTGGGCACAGACAAAGGCCAACAATCTGAATCCTGGCAACTGATAGCCAGGGCCCATCCTCTGCAAGAGCCAGCTGGAGAACAAAGTGAGAGCTGGAGGCCAGGTGCCCTGTTTGCCCGGGAAAGAGACAAAGGCCAGAGGATGGGCAAACTGGGCATGACAGAGGCTGGTCAGTCGGCAGTTGAGGGACTGAAGAGGGGACAGACCAGAGTTCAGGGTTGCGCCCTCCCAGGATGGACTTTGATGAATGTTTCTAATTTCTGTGCTAACAAGTTCTGTTCTACGCTGTGTTCCCAACAACTAATAATCCTTCTGTTTTCCACACTGGCTGAGAGTCACTGCTGGCTGCAGAGTTGGGGTGCAGGGCCCCTTTGGGGGTGTGTAAGGCTTCCCCAGGTGTCCCATCCAGGTGGACTCACTGCAGGGAGCTCACAGTGTGAACAGGGGGCTGAACGCTCCAAGGTCAGACCCAGGAGGCACTAAAGCCAAGGCGGTTTGCCCTAATGAGAACGTGCCTAGAGAGGAGACATTCTGCATTCAGAGCACCGAGACTCAGACCCCATGACGCCATCTGAATCTGTTCAGCTGCAAATGTTGATGTCCTCTAATTATCCAGTTCCAGTCTTAATTCAGCTGCAACATCCCACCCCTTCCATCAAATATTTTCTGACAAGGTTAAATGCCCAAGCATTTGGGGTTGGTTTTTGGGTGGAAGGAAAGGCAAAGAAATGGGACAGGCCACCTCGGGAAATCTGCAATGGAATTAATAGCCTTTCAACTCTTGGTTGGTTGCTAAAACAAACCAAGCCCAGAGTAACAGTCACCAAGAGTCACAATCCAAGGGTTACTGGTTTTCAATCCATCTCCAGCAACAACTGTACACATAACAAAGACAAGCCTCTCCAAAGGCCAAGCGCTGGATGAGCCAAAAGACCAAACTCCCTGCAAAGGGGTGCATTTCACGGCAGGGGCACGGCATGCTAATGAAGCAGTGCGTATGTCAGTGTGACTGCTGTCCTGCTGCTACCCAGGCTGTATCTCCACCAATCCTCCAGGGACTCTCAATCTAGCAGTTTTCAATTCATGTTTTTTTCTTAAATATGGAACTATCTTAATTGCATTTCAGTTCGGAAGGCTGTTTCCCAGCTATTGTTACAACTGAAGAATTGAGAGAAAAAATATCTTCAGTTGCAGAAGGAGTTTCCTGGGCGTGACACTGGTAAACCAGGTGCCAGCTCTTGCCAAGACTGTAGGCATCGGCTGAGCACTGACAAAATTCATAGCTGGAAACCAGACCAGCTCACCTGTATATTAATATTGTTCAAGATGGGTGCTGAACATGTAAGAATGTGTTTAGTCTCTATGAAATGCTTGTGAGTTGCTGCCTGCATTAGCCTGTCTCCTCTGCTATAAGGGAATAAGTAAGTTTTGCTTTACAGGTATAAAAATGCCTGCTCTGAACTAGTGAACCTAGACAGGAAAAGTGACCCCCACACCATCCAGAACTATCAAGACTAAATGGGCCACTGTGGAACATCACAACACAAAGACTCATGTAATGGCTTTCTTGCAACCATGAGGGTCTACATGCGTCCCATCAGCTTGAGTTCTGGAAGAGGGAACTAGAGATAGCTGACAAGAAAATTTTTCATCTCTTTGCTATTTGAACTCTTACAAGGGCTGAAGCTAAGAAACAAAAAGCAGAGATCCCCAGGGTTGCCCTGGGTTAGCCTTAAAAAGACATTTCAGTTCTGACAGATTACTACATCTCTGTCACCTTGTGGAACCACAGAATGAACTCATTTGTGTATCTATGTTGCCTGCTTTAATCTGTAAATAACTTTTTTCCTAGTTAATAAATCCTTAGTTAGTTTACTATAGGATTGGCTACCAGTGTTTTCTTTGGTGTGAGATCTGAAATACAAATTGATCTGGGGTAAGCAACCTGACTATTTTGTGATTTTTGGTATAAGTGATCATTTATCACTAAATCCATCTTAGGTGGGTAGCAAGATAGACTGGAGTGCCCACGGGGACTGTCTGTGACTCCATGGTGAGACTGTTACAGAGACCCAGGAGTTCACATTTACCTTTATGAAGTTACACCCTCTCTTACATGCTGCTCACTGAGCCAAAGAGAATGCTAAAGAGTCACAAAGCTGCAGACAGGACCTGACCCCAACGCACCAATCCACCGTCAACTCCAAGCAGCATCATCCCCCGACGCGCTCACTGCACGGATACCTCGAAGGTGGGCCGCTCCCGGATCCGCTCCCAGCGGGGCCTGACAGGCAGGGTCCTAACGAAAGGAGACATGCCTTGGGAATAGAGTTTGCTCTGCTTGTTCATGTTCACAATGTTGATTTTGATCAGCTTGCCTGGAGCTCCTCCCTTCACACTGAAATAAAACCAGGATCTGAAAAGGACACACAGAGGGACCAGGTCAGTCTGTCAGCTGAGTAACTGAGCTGACATTCTCTCCCACAGACAGACTCTGTCTGCCACCCCACAACAACTCTGGTGCTGGGGCACGAGCACTGGCAGTAAGGTCAGAATCCGAATGGGTCTCCAGCATTAAGTCACCTCAGCAACCTCAGGCCTCCTGGAGTAAGAGTGCAGCATAATCAGAGAAGTGGGCATGTAAAAGTGTCTCCCTTTTCTACAAAGCTACCCATAGCAGCTCAACCACATGGGTCTCTAGGGACTTGAGGGACAGATTCTTTCCCCATTAGCCCTGCAGAAGCTGACTGTGCTACAGGAGAACCCGAATACTAGCCTGCCATAGGTATCATCCCCAGAATTGCCTGCTAAGCATCCTCCTGCGAGAAGCTTTACTATTAACCTGGATGCAAGAGGCAGTGAGGCCCCAGAGGGATTCTCAGAGTGCCAGAACAGGAGGCTCTCTTTGGTTTCTCCGTGCTCTTTATGCACTTTGCAGTAGAAAGGTTCATGCTGTCCCCAGCACCGCACATGGGTAGAAGGCAAGGAATGGCCAAGGAACAGAGCCACATGCTAAAAACCTGCTAGGATTGGCATGGCTCCAGCTGTTAGCTCATGTTGGCCTTGTCTCCTGGCACAGGGACAATGAAAGGAAGGCTCATCAGGAGATGCTCCACCATCCTCCCAAGCCCCTTTACCTGTTCCCGTTTTCATACTCCGTTTCGGCACAGTCGGGCTTGGTCCACACATTGAATTCATAGTCAGCCGTGGGCAGGGAGCTGCCAAACACAGCCGACACCGTGGTGCTGCTGCTGCTGCTGCTGTTCCCAGCTATGTCCCCTTCTCCTTCCTGGTGTTCCACCTTCTCCACGTGAGCCAGGTTCCCTGAGTCAAACTTGGAACTGAACAAGAGGCCGCCACAGCGTATCTCCATGTTTAGCCCGCCCCTGAGAGTGCGATTTCATCCTCTTGTCTGCACCAAGGCTGCTGCGGAGCTGTCCCTGAGCTGAGGAGTGCAGAAAACAACCCAACAATTAGAAGCCCCTCTCTCGCCACCGCTAACTTGTGATCATTGTATCGTACCTTCTGGGTTCCAGGGCCTCATTCTATGCCCTCACGGAGACCCACAAGGATTTGCTACAAAAACATGAATTGAACTATCAAGTTATACCCCTACACAAATTGCGTAGCACACCACTTCTTGTCAGAATATGTGGCCACCCACACACCTTCGCTTGCCTCCAGTTTGTTCAGCTCAGGCTCCACATGGGGCCTGACGTGAGACTGGAGGCTGTCTGGAGCAAGGACTGTTTTTCTATTTGTCCTATACACATGCAGCCCACTATTCAGCACTGTAAAAGCAGTCGGTACGCTTCCACAGCACCTTTTATCCTGAAGGGTCCCACAGCATTTAGCAAACTTAAATTGACACATAGCAGCAGGAGCTGCTGAGAACTCACTGCTTTGGAATCTCAGTCCACTTATTTAGGTGCTTAAATATGGATTTAGGAGCTGAACTTTAGGCACCTACTTTTGAAAATCTTAACCAAAGAATAACAATAACACCCGTTGAGAGGGTGTGAAGAGAAGGTAGAAAGAAAGAAAACAGTTAACAAGGTTTCCAAGCCTAGGAAAGACAAAGAGCTTAATTACAGCTCCTACAGAGAGGGACACCCTCAAAGATAGAGAGGTCCTCTCTTTTCTCCTGACAGCAATCTGAGAGGAAACCATTGACAGACTTCTGAAATGAACACAAGAAATCAATCCACCGCTGAAATCACCAGGAATGGATTTAGTCTAAAGGCTTTATACGCTGAAGACATCGTATATAAAAATGACCTTTTTGTGTGTGTGCAGAGGTGGGACAGGGGAGGAGAGTAAGAATCTAAGAAGGTTTCTGGCCATCGTATTTCCACAAATGAGCAGATCATTCACACATTTGCAAGAGACAGCACTAAGCTCAAAAACTTCAGGATGAAATCAAAGTTGAAGCTACATGGTTTACCTCCCTATGAACCAATCAGCTGTGCTGCAGCAAATGGGCCAGGCCAGTTAGAGGTCAGCTCAAGGTATCCCATTTGTTACCTGCTGGATGAAACAGGCTTCCAAATACAGATGTTTTGCCAGTGGATCCTCCTCCCTCCTGCTTTTTATGCTTCTAAGTACAAATCATTGTTGAAGCTGGCCAACCTACAGGGTGAAACACAACACGATTCAAAGGCACTTAGATATTATGGTGCTCGATCTTACCTAATAACCGAGATCAAAAGGCAGCAACCCGATACCGATGAAAAAGGGAGCACTCTTCACACTGGCTCTTTGGGAAGGGGGATACCTACTGACAGCAGGGGACACAGACGTCTCCCTGCGGTGCAGAACAGTAGGTGGAAGGCGTCCTGGTCCACCGAAGCGTCCCTGCAGCCCGCACGGGGAAGACACCCCACCCCCGTTTGCCAGACGACGTGCAGGCCACTCCCTCACACCTGGGGAGAGCTGGAGATCGATGCCGTACAGATCTCCCGAGGACGCCGCGCTGACTCCAAGCCCAGCCCAGCTCCGGCGCCGCTCCCAGGGGCCGGGGTTCAGCAGCGCAGCCAGGCGAAGGACACGGCGGGGGCGCTGCAGGGGAGCCCCCTCTCCGGGGCGGGATTGATCCCGAGACCCTCGGGCCCGGGGGCTCCATGGCCCTGCTCCGGGCCCGGGGGCTCCATGGCCCTGCTCCGGGCCCGGACACAGCAGGGCGCGGGCCTGGCGCCGGGGTCCCGCGGCCTGTCACACGCGCGCAGCGCCGGAGCCGCGGGGACCGGAGTCGGGGGGGGGGGGGGGGAGGCAGCGGCTGGGAGGAGCCCAGAGCGCGAGTCCCATTGTCACAGACGTGCCGGGGGGGCGGGGCCCGCGGGGCGGAGGCGCCGAGCGCGCGGCGGGGGGGCGGGGGTGCCGGGCGCGCGCGGTGGGGGGAGGGGCGGAGGCGCCGAGCGCGCGCGGTGGGGGGAGGGGCGGAGGCGCCGAGCGCGCGGCGGGGGGGGCGGGGCCCGCGGGGCAGAGGCGCCGAGCGCGCGGCGGGGGGGCGGGGGTGCCGGGCGCGCGGGGGCCCGCGGGGCGGAGGCGCCGAGCGGGGGGGGCGGGGCCCGCGGGGCAGAGGCGCCGAGCGCGCGCGGTGGGGGGAGGGGCGGAGGCGCCGAGCGCGCTACCAGGCCCCGGCAGAGGAGCCACCGGCGGAGTCTCTCACCTCCACCTGCCGGGCCCCGCCGTCCGCCCCTCTCTGCTCCCCGGAGCCCGGCCCCGCTCGGGACCCAAACAACGGCCGGCCCGACAACAACAACGCGCCCGCCCATTGGTCGGCCCCGCCCCGCGGAGCAACACGCCCGCCCATTGGCCGGTCCCCTGCACGTCAGAGCAACGCGCTCGCCCATTGGCCGGCCCTTCCCCTTAGCGCAACGCGCCCGCCCACGGGCTGGCTGCACGAAGGGGAGGAGCGAGCCGCAAAGGGGCGGGGCTCCGGGGGGCGCTGGTTTAAGGTTCGGCTGCGAGGGGAAGGAGGGGTCCGCAGGTTCGAGCCCCGCAGCGCCGGAGGAGCCGGACCGGGACCGGGACCGGGACCGGGACCGGGACCGGCTCCCGCCAGTCTCGGGTGCCCCCGCTCGTCCACGCGGGAGGAGGTGCGGGATCGATTGGAGGCGGGTCTCGCTCAGGTGGGGCCGCCGGGGGCTTGTGGCGCCGTAGAGCCCCCGCCTCGGGTGCGCCCGGGGGCGAGTGCAGCGCGGGGGCCTCTGTGCCCGAGACCGGGGCCCCCCCGCGACTCCCCCGCCGCCCCCCCCGCGGCAGCCCCAGCGGTCGGGGGGAGCTGGGGCCGGGGGGGCATGTCCAGCGGGGGGCATGGCAGAGGGGCGTTGCGGGCCCGATGGCATGGATCACATTGGTGGATGTGCAGGGGAAGGAGCCTCTGATGGTGCGGCTGATGTCACTGGGCCCTGGGAGGGTGTCCCCTGAATAGATCTGTGGGCACAGCTGGCAACGGGCTTTGTTGCAGGGTTTGGTTCCTGGGTTAGTGGGTCTGTTGTGTGGTGTGTGGTTGCTGGTGAGTATTCGCTTCAGGGTGGGGGGGGCTGTCTGTAAGCGAGGACTGGCCTGTCTCCCAAGATCTGTGAGAGTGATGGGTCGCCCTTCAGGATAGGTTGTAGATCCTTGATGATGCGCTGGAGAGGTTTCAGTTGGGGGCTGAAAGTGAGGGCTAGTGGCGTTCTGTTATTATCTTTGTTGGGCCTGTCCCGTAGTAGGTGACTTCTGGGGACTCTCCTGGCTCTGTCAGTCTGTTTCTTCACTTCCGCAGGTGGATCATTACACAAAGTAAAACTGTTTCCCCATGTTTATCCTCCTCCCCCCCGCCCCCAACTGTTCTTCACACGTTCTTATCAACTGCTGGATGTTAGGCCTAGACTCTAAGAATTTAGGTGTATTCTTATCACTTGGCTAGTGATAGAGAGGTATAAAAGAAAGAATCAAAATCACTGTCTGCTGGTGTAAGGGCCTTCTCTCCCCGTGACAGTCTGGGGCCCTGTGCTTAGGCTCAGGCCTTAGGCTAAGCAGCAGAGGCAGCCATAAGCTGGGAAGCGAACGGTCACCTCCTCACATTCCAACCTAGGCACACTGACAGAAAGTGCTATGGGGCTGTTAGGCACTATCAGGACAGGATTGTGTCCTATCGCCTCCAGAGAAAGGGAAGTGCCTAGAAGATGTATCAATATATCAATATTGTATCACTTATCAATAGCTGGGATGTGAAATCCTCACTTCTGTATTGTTTTGTCATTATAGTTCCCACTTTGCTGTTGTTTGTCTGTATAATCTCTGTCTGGTTCTGTGATTGTTTCTCTCTGCTGTATAATTAATTTTGCTGGGTGTAAACTAATTAAGGTGGTGGGATATAATGGGTTAGCTAATCATGTTACAATATGTTAGGATTGGTTAGTTAAATTTCAGGAAAATGATTGGCTAAGGTATAGGTAAGCAGAATTCAAGTTTTACGATATAGTCTGCAGTCAATGAGGGGTGGGGAATTGGAATCCTGTTTTGCTAAGGGGGGAATGGGAACAGGGACACAGGTGTAAGGCTCTGTGGTGTCAGAGCTGGGAAGGGGGACACTAAGGAAGAAAACTGGAATCATGCTTGCTGGAAGTTCACTCCAAACAACATTGAATTGTTTGCACCTTTGGACTTTGGGTATTGTTGCTCTCTGTTCATGCGAGAAGGACCAGGGAAGTAAGCTGGTAAAGAAATAAGCCCCCAACACTGGAAATGGCCCACCTTGATTATCACTACAAAAGGTTTTCCCTCCCCCCCCCCCACTCTCCTGCTGGCAATAGCTCACCTTACCTGATCACTCTCCTTACAGTGTGTATGGTAACACCCATTGTTTCATGTTCTCTATGTCTATAAATCTCCTCATATTTTCCACTGAATGCATCCGATGAAGTGAGCTGTAGCTCACGAAAGCTCATGCCCAGATAAATTGGTTAGTCTCTAAGGTGCCACAAGTCCTCCTTTTCTTTTTGCGAATACAGACTAACACAGCTGCTACTCTGAACCAGACTGTGCACCCCATGTCTGATGGAACCACTCCAAGCCCCCCAGCACCCTGGCCAGAGCCCTCCTGAAATGCACCCTTGCAAACCACCCCCATGACCTTCCTGCCAGTGCTGCTGCCCTTAGCCCCTACCCCTCTGGCTACTGGCAGCGGTGCAGCGTGTAGGGCTTGCCCCAGCAGGGGAGACGCTGGCTCCAACTGGTGAGCTGCGGCCACCCAACCCCTCGGTGCTCTCCTGGCAGCTCTGACCTATGTGCCCTTGGCCCTTCGTTTTCTTGTCTCCTGTCTCCAGCCAGCTAGCCCAGGGGCTGGCAGCCCCAGAGGCATGTGAATAACCTGCCCCTTTCTGTATCCCCCCTATTACCTCTTCCCTTTCCCCACAAACCCACCAAGGCAGGAGTCATCGATTCTCTTCCTGCCCTGCTCCAGCATTGGCTCCCATCAGCTGCGCTTCCAAGCCGTCCTTTCCCTCGAGGCAGGGGCCAGGTCCTGTTTGTGATGGCCAGCACCGCGCCCCTGGCCTGGCCTCGGTGGTTCAACCGGCCTTCTGTCCAAACAGGGCCTATACAGGAGATCCCTGACACCGCCATGCAGGGATCATGTGTGGAGAGCTCAGCGTGGGCCCCACCAGAGGCTGTGCCGAGGGCTGCATGGAACCTGCTGCACATTTCTATGCTGTCCTAGGCCTTTGCTCTCCCTTGGCTTCATCCCCAGCCCGCGGGCTGCCAGCCAGGCCCTGGGACTCACCAGTGCTGGGCCAGCGGCTCACAGCCTAGGCAGGAGAACATGAGCCTGTCCTCGCTCCTAGAAACCAGCCCTGCTCCCTGTGGATATGCTCCTCAGGACAGGGAAATGGCTCTGGCCAGGTATGACCCAGCAGGGGCTATGGGGGCACAGCCTCTTCCCCCTAGAGTCCTAATGAGGCCAGTGGCCACTGTGGCATTTTAACCCAGGGTATGACAAAAGCAAGACACAGAGAGCACTGACTTCTGCCTTCCCTTCCCTCTGGTTTTACTCACTCACCGGTGCCCTTCCCACAAGGAGGCTGCAAGCTCTGTGAGGTTAGGGTGGCATCACCCCATGGGGCCATGCAGCACCCAGCCCAACAGACCATGAATGGCACCTCTGGGCACTGCCATGGGACAAGTAGTCATGGGGGGTGCCAATGGAGTTGAAGACCAGCCCCCTTGGGAGTACAGCAGTAGGACAGTGAGACTGGACAGGTTAAAACTCCTCATGCCCAGGGGCAGTGGGAACCTTGGGAGAGGACAAGCTCAGGCAGGGAATGGGGAAGGGAGAGTGAGGGGGGCCATCAGGGAGACACTGAAGCAGGGGTCTGCAAGGTGGGAGGGAACCAGGAAAGCAGCGCTCACAGCAGGAGGCCACCCTGCCTGTAATGGGTGGACAGGGCTTCTGGTCTAGAGGGGGCAGCAGGCGACTCTGTGCAGTGTTAAGATGGCCAATGAGGGTGCTGGAGAGAAAGGGGGATAGTAGAGATGGGGTGGGTGGGTGGAAGGAAATCAAGGGATGGCTTTTCCAGGGTGGGGTGGGGGATGCAGGAGTGTAGCTTCAGGGCCAGGAGATGGTCAAGAGCCATGGACAGTCAGGGCTGCTGAGTCAGGGTTGGTAACAGCTCAGTCGTCCTCTGAGCACAGGGCCATGTATGCCAGGGGAGGGCCAAGGGGACAGAGGCCAAGAGGTTCCACAGATTTTGTATCAGTTACAGCCAGAAGGGACCGTCTGATCATCTCCCCTGACCTCCTGTAGATCAGAGGCCATTAAACCCCACCCAGTGACCATGTGGAGCCGAGAACTTGGGCTAGACTAAAGTCCTCAGCACCGTGAGCCACAGGCAGAGTCCAGGAGAGACCAAGGGGCCATCAGTACCCGGGCCCCTGCAGTGGCAGGGTCTTGATTAGGTGGGATGTACCCCAATGATCCCAGCAGGTAACCTGTGCCCCCCACTGCCAAGGCAGACAATCCCCCACCCAGGTCCCTGCCAACCTGCCTTGAAGGGGAATTCCTTCCCAACCCCAAATCTGGCCCTCAGACCCTGAGCATGTGAGCAAAACACACCAGCCCAGCACCTCAGAGGGTTCTTTGTACCATCCTGCCAGGTGTCCCAGCTCCCACTGTGGCCAATCCCTGATGCTTCCAAGGAAAGTGAAAAAACAATCCATCTGGCTAATTGGACATTTGGGGGAGTGGATCCAGCCCAACCCCTGCACAGACCAGCTGAAGAAGGAGATCTGATTATTGCTTTTGGCCCTAGATTGGAAGCAGGTGGGCAGACGGGCTCAGGGTCAGGCTGTGCAAAGGGTAAAAGTGCAGAACTGGTCCCAGGACAAGGCCAACTGCTTTTGTTTGCAAGATCCTAGCCCTGGAAGGCTGGAGGAGGGATGGGGCTGAGAGAGAAGTAAAGCGGTTCACTGGAGAAGTGAGTGCTGAGTGGAGCAAAGCAGCATAGTGCTGACTGTCTCTGAGGGGCTCTGCTGAGCAGGGTGGGTGGCAAATGCAGAGGAGAGTAAAGCTGGGGTTGCCAGAGGGAAACCATGAGTCAAGAGCAGCAAGAAAGCTGAGGCCAATTAAACTCTTCCTTTGAGCTTTGGCTTCTCCCCACTTGGCACCACAGGGAGCTCTGGCCACAGGTCTTTGATCCACAGGACAATGGGAAGGAGCCCTCTTTACAAACACTCCTGTATGGCCAGGGGAGGGATAGGCCTGCCCCAGTGATTACAGTCCCCACTGACCAGGTCCCAGAGCTGTTCCCCCTCCACCACTGCCAAGGGCAGTTTTCTAAATGAAGGACAGTGCAGGGGCATAGATCAAATAGAGTTTCCTTTATTTCATTTGAGAAGAGTCATATACAATTTAAATTATTTGGGTCCTGCAACCTTTGGAATTCTGTTAACAGACAGGAACACAGGCAGCTGTGTGATTCTCCTTCTGGTCCCGTCACAGGTGGCAAGAGGGGATCTTGGACACAGGGGAGACTCATGCATGGCAAGGCACACCCCAGCCGTGGGCAGACGACGATGCCCAGTGCTCCCCAAGGAGAGCACACCTCAACAAGACATACAAGCATGGAGAAGTGAGGCCCCTGCCACGCCCGTCTCCCCCCCCGAGTCCTCACACTGGCACCCAGCACACCCTGTGTCTCCAGCGATGGAGGGTTTGGGGTGTTGGGAAAACTCCCTAGCAGGCTGCAGAGGGCAAGGAGGCAGGGAAGGAGACAGGCTTTCTTAGACTACCAGAGCAGCAGGACTGCACTGAGCTAGCTGATCCTTTGGGGGACAATATGGCTCAGATGAGGCAGTGGGTTCACCAAGCAGCCTCCACTGCTCCCCACCAGGGCTCAGCTCGGTTAATATGGCTTTTACAGATGTGCCTGAACATCTCCCCGCCCATTAGTCACCCTGCTCTGACTCTTCTCTCATCTAGGCTGATCGCCAAGAGCCTCCCAGCTATCTACCCTGCAGCAACAGCCTCGCCCCATTCCCAGTGTCTAAGGGAGCAGCCAGGGCCTCGGCTGCTGAGACTGCCAGCCAGGGGGCTAGCTGCTGCTTCTGGTGGGGGGGGGAAGGGTGGTGACAGAGACTGGCCCCGGAGGACAGGCTGGCTGAGACCCAAGCAGCTCATTTCACAGAGGGCCCGTCGCTGGGCACAGAGAACAGGAGGCTAAAGAGCAGGCTGTTCCCTTGAAGCTGGAACTAGTCGAGAGGAGGATGGTCACTGCTGCAGTCTAGGACTGAGAATCCCCCAGCCCCACGCAGGGCTGGGGGCAGGAGATGGGTGTGGGGAGCGCGGAAGCACCTCGCTCTGCCAGCGGAATGAGACCCGCTCCAGACCTCTCCACCCAGTGGCCAGGTGACACTATTCACACTCGGCTCCTGCCTGTGCAAGCTGGGGTAGAGTCTGGCTCTGGTTAGATCTTATCCTGGGCAGGAGAGCAGCCTTCCCGCAGAGGCCTGTCCAGCTGGCTGGGGAGAGAACAGCTCCTCCTCCTGCCACAGGCTCTGGGCCTCCTCTCCCCCTCCAGTGCCAGGACAGCTGCGCCAGCGACCGCCACGCCTCCGGCCCCTCCTGGGGGGGGGTTAAGACGCCGCCAGGAGGGGAAGGTCCAGTCTGATACGGAGAGACAGGCTGCCCTACAGGCACAGGGGCAAGGAATACGTGAAATGAACGAAACACCCCCTCTCGCCTCCCCCCTGAACTGGAGCCTGAATCTGTTCTGCTCCCATGGAAAATACCTTCCCCAGGGCTTCAGGGCCTGGCTGCCAAAGCCAGATGTTACTCAGCCTGCCCCGCAGCCAGCTCCAGCACGGGCTCAGCCGCCAGCCGAGGACTGGAGCACCCTCGGTAAGGCATCCCACGGGAGCTGGGTTTGGCCCTTCTCTCCTCTCCCCCTTTGGGGCACTGGAGAGGTCCTCTGGCAGTGGGTGTGGCTTGGGGAGTCAGGGCCCAGCACGTAGCACTCCCTCCTGATCCCAATGGCCAAAGCAGAGCGATGCCTGCTGGGGACTGGAGTCCCCAAGGCCCACGCTGCCACCTTCAGCGGAGGGTAGAGTTGCTCTGTTCCACATTGCAGCTCCTTGGAAAGCTGCCAGCACATCCCGATAGCTGTTAGAATCTGGGGGGCTGCTAGGAACAACCGACACGTTGTCAATGCAGGTTTGCCCTGCCCGAGATGGGCTCTGAGCGGCTGCCCCCTGGGCAGGGCAATGGATCAGAGCAAAGTAGGTGACCTAAGGCTGCATGGCGAGATTCAGCAAACTAA
Source organism: Lepidochelys olivacea (assembly GCF_965140295.1). NCBI lineage: Eukaryota > Metazoa > Chordata > Testudines > Cheloniidae > Lepidochelys > Lepidochelys olivacea. Next base: position 1,515,542 of record NC_140413.1, read on the forward strand.
GTGACAGCGGTTGGGGCCGGGGGAGTCAATCGGGAAGCGAGCTCATGGGCTGCTACCACTGCACCTCCACGCCAGACACCAACGCCTTCGAAGAGGAACAGACGGTCCATGCACTAAATTAAACGGAATGCATCTGTCTGACAACTCATCTGGGACAGTAACATCCCAGTGGCTGGTCCAAAGCCACATGAGCTGAGCGGGGAGGGCTGAGTCCACATGGGAGGGGAGAGGCGCGAGGCTAGCCTGGGCAGGCAGGCAGAGATGTCTATGTGCTGCCAGGTGCACACCTGAGCCCCCACCCTGTGAGGGGCTGCTCTTCCCGATAACGTCACTGCTAAGACAGCAAAGCACAGGGCCTGTTACAGGGCTGGGCCCAGGTGGAGAGGCACAGTCAGCCGCTCACTTGCCAGAGTTATGGGCCAGGGGTGGGAGAGCTGGACATGAATAACCAAAACTAAATCACAGGGTGCATAAAGCTTGGACATGTCACCCCAGGGAAAACCACCCCAGCTACCCCCGCCTCTCAGCCAGCGCAGACACCTGCTCCAACCCCTCAATGCAGGCTACACTGAAAACACACTGTCCTTTGTCACTATACAAGAGGAGATTAGTGACGCGAACGTCGTCCCCACTGCTCCAGAGAGCCAGGCTCTAGTGTCCAGAAATCATGGCCAAGGCCCAGTTCTTGACGGCTAGCGTTGTGTTTTGCAGGTATATCCAGGAGGAATAGGTAAAGCTTGTCAGATGTTTTCTCATGCAATCCCATGATACTTCTCCACTAGAAGAGTAAGGATACCAGGTTATAGGCTAACAGCTTACAGACAGCTGCTAAGCAGACCAGCCGCAGCAAATGCAGCTGTCTCACACCCACGCAAGCCACTAAAGGGGACAACCGAAATCTACTGCAGGGAAAGTCCACTCCCCAGTTCATGTACAGACACCCATGCACAAAGTAAACAGGACTTCTCCGGCATTCCCTTGACCCCACCAGGCAAACGCCAACACCTCTGCTTGCTAGTCTGTGCCTGCCACTAACCAAGGGCAATAAGAAAATAAATAGCTCGGCTCCTGTGGAGATGAGCTCCAGCACAAAGCCCTAAAGAATCAAACACACAGAATCACCTGCCTTGCTCTGGACAGCTGCAACTTCTGGGGCATTTCACATCACACCTGAGTTCATGTACCTGAGGGTGTGCACTCCCAGTGCCCAGCAGCAGAGTCCATGACAAAGAGAAGTTTCTGGGCTGGGCAGTATTTTAGCCAGAGGGCAAAAAGCCAGGGGATTCTGGAGGAAGGACGGACAGGCTTGTGGCCAAGGCCCTGGACTGGGAGATCTTGGATCAAGCCTCAGTTCTGTCACTGACTCCACGTGTGAGCTCAGGCATGTGCCTTAATCCAAGTCTGGCTCCACCCCTGGGAACAGCGATCACTAACACTGCCCCTTCCTCTGCTCTGTTCTGACTCGTTGGGGCCAGGACCATGTCTTACCACGTGCCCCCCGCACAAGGGGGCTCCAGGCACTACCTCAGTGCCCACTTATCACTCCCCTGGCTCTAGTTCAAACATTCCCCTTTTACAGACTCGTACGTGGACCCAGGGAATTACTCACAAACTGCTTCTGTTCCTTCTAACCAAGGGCAGATGGGCCTGACCCCTGGGACAGTGGAGCCTCCCCACTTTTTGACCCCAAAGCTCACAAACAAGACGAAAGGAACAAGAACAAAAGCCAATCAAGCGGCCAGCGCTGCTCACTTGCAAGCGTCCACACAGAGCTCCCATCCCCGCTCGAGGGCTGCCCCTATGGATTCCAGCGCTGGCAGCAGGCAGCTCTGCAGGAGGAAGAGTAACAGCTCCTTGATGCATTCAGCAAAGTGCAGCACGAAGTCCGGAAGCCAGGCCTGGAGCTGAGAGCGAAGGGGCAAAAAGCGGTTTGCTTAGCAACGTGCTCCGTCAATCTATCCACCTGGCTCGCGTCAGACCAATTCCAGGAGGGCTGCAGCCATTAACACCCGGTCAGTTAGAACAAACCGTGGGCTGCAGGGCTCTCTCTTGTCTGGGAAGACAAAGCTCTTCACTAAACCCCACCCCGCTAAATCTTCCCAGCCGGAGGCCTAGCTGCAGTAGGCAGAGCCCCACCCCCACTGGTACTCACACTGTGACAGGCCCAGCCTCCTGGGGCTAGTTCAGATCCCCATATCCTAGCACAACAGGGTATCCTTCACACCCCCCCGAAAGACAGGTGCCTACCCTCAGCACTATTGCCAGAGACAGCTTGTTCAACAGCCTTAACTGTCGTACGCTCCTGTCACACGTGCTCTGAGATGCGTGTGACCTGGTGTCACTAACCAGAACAGGCAGTTCTCTGCAGCAGGTTTCTGCCTCCCGAGCTGGTGAGCAGGCAGCTAATGCAAGTTCTTCCTTACCCACTCAATGAACCAGGGCAGGTTGTCTTTGACCCATGAGATCTGAGAGGAACATTTCCCAGAGACATAAACTGCAGTCTCGTTGGTCTTTGTCCAAACCAGTTTCAGGTTTGGTCCCAACACCGTCAGCACTTGGGAATAATAAACAGGGACGTTCCTCTCCAACCAGCTGGAAGACAGAAGGCAGCTAGCATCAGTATCTGAACAGCAAAGGCAATTGGGGAAACGGAACCACAGTGAAACCTGCCTTTCGAGACCAGGCAAACGGAGGGGGGGCTGTAAGGTTGTATTAGGAACCTTGGGGACCATTCGCGAGTGGCTTTCCAAGACAAGGGGATTTCCTAATGTCTGTGGTCTTCAGTGCATTAGTAACCCCACATGCATTCATGCTCATTTGGCCCCTTTGCTTAATTAAAAACTGTCACTGACCTGTATCCTTCCAGGGAGTAATGAGACACTTTATTCCAGGCTTGCTGGGAGACCGACAAGATGCCTGAGGAGCGAAGGATGTGAGCAGAAGAAGCTGGAAAAGAACAGAGGACTTTGGGAGAGGAATTTAGATAAGGGTTGGCCTGATTTCCTAAGCCACAGCACCTGGCAGCGCTCAAACACAGCATGCTCTGCAAGCTCTCCCTCCTGTGGCTGCAGTTTGTGCAGCTAGCGGGAAGCAAAGGCTTTCAGAGAAAGTTTGTTACAGTAGGGTTAGGGGCAGGGCAGGGGCAACTGTCATCGGCAGGAAGTCCTAGACACACAGGGAACCCAGCGTGGAGAGCAGCCGCAGAGAGAAATAGCTACTGAGCGGGTAGAGGTGGTCCTGGGAGAGACGACAGCCCCCGTGGTTAGCACGGTTCCACAAGGGCCGCGTGGACCCAGCCACACAGGGGAAGGAACGGAGGCTGCTGGCGTTGCTCGATGACCTGGGCTCTGAGTAGGCATTATTCTGCAGAAGGCTCACAAAGCCACAGCCATGGGACTGCGCGGAGGCAACACGAAGATCTTGCTGCTCAGGTTGGGAGGTGGACGGGGAACGCTGCTGTCTGACGAGTAAGGCTGTGACTGTGTCACAGAGGTCACGGATTCCATGACTTCCCGCAACCTCCCTGACTTCCGCAGCTGCAGTGGCCGGAGCAGCAGCCTGGAGCAACTGAGCATCGGTCCCGGGGACAGCCCTGGGGACTGCCTGAGCTGCAGCGATCCCAGGGGTGGCCGGAACAACGGCCCTGGAGGCTGTCGGGAGAGCCGTCTCCTGGGGCCTCGGAGCAATGAGCCACTGGGGCAGGGCCCCCCTAGAGTAGCGGAGCCCAGGAGCAGAGATTCAGTCAGGGGGATTTATAGTAAAAATCATGGACAGGTCACAGGCCCTGAATTTTTATTTATTGCCCATGACCTGTCCATGACTTTTACTAAAAATCCCCGTGACTAAAGCGTGGCCTTATTGATGCGTGAAGGGTGAACAGAGACATGCCCCTCGTGAGGGGCAGTGTGGCCTGCGTGGGACATGCTCCCGTTGCTGGCTGCAGAAGGGATGAAAGCATCCACGCAACACAGGTAACAAAGCCCACCGATTCCCAGCAGGGAGCCACACGGCCCTGGAGGAAAAAAGGTAGCCACTAGCATGGACTCTGGGATGCACAAGAAGGAGAACCTGCTGGGGAATCACAAACAATGGACATTTACAAATCACACTCTCCTCCGTGGAGCTGATACGGTTTCAGTGGGGGAAGGGCTTACCTTGAAAAGACCCCTGTGTCCTGATGTCATGCACCAGGAAGCCAGCAGCGAACACCAGAACCACAAGCAGCAGTCGAACCCAGGGGAAGCCACGGCCTTTCATCTTATGCAGCAGGTTCTTGGAAAGAGAACAAAAAGTACCTGATGATGCTAAATGCAGCCATGTCCGAACTGCTTAACCATAGGCTCCTACAACTGAAACTTTGGGTCCCCAATTTTGTTGTTCTTTTTTACTCCCCCCTCCCATCCGTTGTGTTCCTTTCACTTTTCCTGCTGCCCTGCGCACAGTGCCTGGACTTCTCTGCGCCCTGTGCAGATGGTTCCCCACTCGCCGAGCTTGCGGTTAGCCATACAGTCCTCTTCTCAACATGCGGCTGCTGTGTTTCCAGTTGTTTTACACAAGCTGCCAAGCTCTTCTTTGCAGCTGGAAGCAAGGAGAAAGAGCCAGCAGTGCCCTGCCAGTCCCTCTGAGCACCACTCCCAAGCTGCATCTGAAACCGAGCAACTCCTACAGACGCCAGAAGAGAAAAGCAGGAAAACAAACAGCCTGAGGACTCCCAGGGCAGCGTGCGGAAGTCCCACTCCTATCAATGCCAAACAGGCGCTAGGTGTGTGGGGTTAGTTCGCAAGCCTCTTCTGGCCTCCCTGGCCCAAACCGCCCTGCATGTGAAAGCCAGGCACCTTGCAGGCGGCATGGCAGGCTGCTAGATCCTGGAGGCTGTTTGGTCCTTTCACAGCAAGTTCTTCGTTAGTCACTTTGAACGAACAAACAGTTTCCTGGAGAGATTTTCGCACCTTGAAGAAAGAAAGACACTGAGTTCCACAACACAGAGATGCAACAGAACACCCCGCTCGGGCAGAACCTCTGAGGGCCCAAAGCATGGCCTACCGGGCAGCCACACTGCCCTGTCCGGTGCAGAGTGGCAGCCCACCCAGAGCCTGCTCCCATGCTGCCCCCAGTCCAGTTACTCAAGCCTCACTCTCTATCACACTTCCACCCCGCAAGGCCTGACACTGTGCGAGGGGGTCCGTACACTGGTTGTGTTCTGTCAGCCGGGGGTGGTGACCGCAGCTGCTCTAGGTTCTGTCCCACAGTCAGTGCAGACAGACTCACTGCTGCCAGTGCAGCACCCATACTGGGCAAAGTTCGGGCAGCCCAACTTGCACAAACCCCACGGATACCAGCAAGGGGGGAGGCCAGCTAGATCCCATGTAGTCCATTCCCTTCCTCCCAGGAAACCGGGGGGAGCAGTCTCTCGTCTGTTCTCCAGTCTAGTGGTACATGTAGAAATTCAATCTAGTTTAAAGTCCAAGAGCTGCAATCCAAATGGCAGACATGGAAGATGGGATGCACTGGAAAGCCCACAAAGGCATTCACTCTGGCCACATAATTATAAACTCCCTTCTGGGAGGCCTTGGAAAGAACATGGGACTTGACTACAGATGCACATTGGCCTGGGCTGGGCTCCACGCACTGGAGAGCAGCATGGGACAGCGGAGGGAGGGAAAGGAAACCAGGCACTGAGACCCGCAGCATCGGCACTGCGAAGGACACAGTACGAGACAAGGTCAGAGACGTAGGCAGGGAACGCAGAGTTATACAGCACTTTGAAGGAGAGGAGAAGATATGAACCATCTCAGTCTATACCAGTATGTTAGAAGGCTCCCTCCCAACAGTGACCAAGCACAACAGCCCCCGAGAGGCAGTGAGATTGCGTTAGCCCCACTTGGAAAGTGCCCTCGAAGTAGGCATGGCAGGATTCAATTTTTACCAGTAACCATTGATTTCAACGTACACAAACCGCCAGGAACACATTTCCATCGACAAGTGACATTTATAGATAAGCAAAGTAAGAAAAACAGGGGCTGAGATCTCAGAGTTTCATTTAAAGGTATTTCTAGGTATATTTTGACATGCAATGCTGACAATGGGTTTTAATGGTTATTAAGATTTAACTCTTTGAATCTCGACATTAACTACCATTAAAGAATTATTGTCTGACCCCCAGCATCTCCCACACCTGTGAGCATTTAACAATAAAAACAATGCTTAAAACAAATATCGCTACTGTGTCAAAATGATAAAACCGCAGCAATTCTGCCCAGCTCGCTGCAAGGCAGAACTGAAACACAGGCAAGATTAAGCAACTGGCCAGATCACACAGGGAGTGGACGGCAGAGCTGGGTTTGAACCCTGATCTCCTAAGTGCCAGTTCAGTGCCGCCTTCCTCCCTCCAGCACATACCGCCCCATGGAAAGGGACTGCTGCCCCACTGTCCCTGCCCTCCAGCCCACCCCCCGCAGATCACCTACCTTTTTGGTGGTGCTGTCCCAAGACTCCAACAGATGGTTCAGGAGCAAGCTGTGGAGCCAAAGGAAACACGTCTCAGTCTCTCTGTGGAAGGGTGTTGCCAGCAGACTAGTGTTTTGAAAGCTGGCTGGAGCAGGAAGATGTCCAACCACAGAATTTAGTGATTATGGACATCTCGCTCCTCTCTTCCCACAGGCTGCTTTTGCTCCAGCTGTTCTTCCTCGCATGGTCCCTCCCCAGCCCTCACGCAGAAGATGTCAGGGCTGTGCTGTATATCCCAGCCTGCCAGGCAGGCCAGAGAGTATGTCCTAGAGGGCTCCATGGAGTTTCCATGCTGCCTGGATGTGCTTATGGAGGCCCAATACTGCAAAGGGTCACCAGTCACGGGGAAGAGAAGGCCTGGACCACCCTGAAGGCAGCAATAGTCAGCTCCGAGCCACTGCCCCAGCCTCACAGAGTTCACGCTGCAGTAAGGAGTGAGGGGCACGTTCCTGGGACTCAAAGGAACATTAACAACTGGCCCCACTAACACCAGGGGCCCCTGCCTGGAGATAAGGGAATCTCCCCAGATAACTCTGTGAAGCACAGCTCTGGCCTTTGCTGCAGCTGTGCAGGACGCAGCCATGCAGGGAAAGCACGTTAGCCAGGCTGGCTGTGCACCAAGCCCATAGCTCTGCTCAGACAGTTGCTCTCGATTTCCGGAATTTCATCAGAATGGCTCAACTTCCCAACAGTCAGCCCAGTGTGGTTCTGGGGGAATCTGACAGTTACCCCAACGCTCCAGCCCTAGGCTTGTACGCAAGCAGACATGCTGGGCTATCAGTTGAACTGCCGCTCTCCGGAGGAATCATTTCTTGTTAAACTCATCAGGCTTGTTGTCAGCTCCTCCTGGGCTCGCTGCCATCACAGGGTGGGTACCTTCCTCTCCCCCCGTTAGAACATCAGCTGTGCCCCCTGTGTAGCCCGAGTCCTCCAGAACAGACCCTGAGCCAAGCCCAGGCAAGAGGAAGTGGATCATCTGCCTCCTGCTGACTGTTTCTGCTCATGTGCATCGGCCCAAAGCCCAGCCGGCCATGTGCACACACCTACCTGGACTGGGAGAGGTGTTTAGTGTACAGCTGTCGCCAGACGCTGAAGCTCAGGGCATCCATGCTCAGGCACTCATTCAGGCAGATCAGGAGCTATGCAGGAGGAAAGCAGAAGGGCTGGATGGCTGCTTGCTACAACTTCAGCGTGTCTCCAGTCCTCCCTCGGGGAGGCTATAAGTTCTGCTACCACCACACTACACCCGCAGCTTGCCAGGCCAAAAGCTTGTTGACAGAGTTTGGGACCTACATGCAAGGGACCTGATTTCCAGAAGGGCTGAGCAGCCCCAGCTCTCCCTGAAGCTCACAGCAGCTCCGAAAACCAGGCCCACTCGCCCCCTGCGAACGAGACAGCGTTTCTGATCCTGTGGCAGTATTTGGCTTCCCCACTTGATAGAACCAGCCCTGGTTCAGCACGCCATCTTGGACCACCCAGCACCACTATGCAGTTCAGGTTATTTCTCAACTCTTTTCTCTAGTCTAGTTCTCCCATCTCTCTAGCTACCTACTTACAGCGTACTAATCACCATGGTATCCAGGCACTGGACCCCTCACACCTGCACTTCCCTCAACGCACAAAATCTGGGGCTCGGCCTTTTTTTGCTTTGTTGTAATGGATAAAGAAACCCTGAAAGGTGTTTTATTAAAAAATCCCTTTTTCTGCCCAGTCTTTCCTTAGAGATATCTGCACAAACAAGTCCTCCTCACTTCACTGGGGGCCTGCAGTGTGAGCGGGAGCTTTCTCAGCCCTTATCTGATGGGTGAGGGTGATGGGTCTCTGCACCAAGAGCTTTTCACCCAGCTGCTGGGAATGAACAGGTGTTAAAAACCAGCTTAGAGCACCTGGAGAATTCCCATCTCAATCAGGTTTCCTTTGCTAGGTCTCTGCTGTCAGTCCTAGCGGTTCTCCAGTCATCCCGACAAGTCTTCCAGGAGCGACACAGTGGACAAGACTTGAACGTTTAACATAAGAGCTAAGCAGAAGGCCAGCTGTCAGACTTTCTTTATCCACCCTAAGGCAGCAAGAGGCGCACAAGTCCCAGCCCCCCACTCTTTGTTAAGGCAGCTCTCTGGATTGGCTGGAACTGGGCTTGAACAACTCACCCACGGGTCATCCCGGCCCGAGGTGTGCTGACCTTGCCTCACTTGGTTCCCATCCGCCCCTCCCTGGGGATGGTGGAACAGTGCTAACTCCGCACAGAAACCTCACGCTCAGTCAAGGCCCCCCTCGCTGGCCCAGCTCACTGTGCCAAGAACAAAGACGAACCCCACCGCCCTGCCGACTCTCCAGGCGCTCACCTCGTTCCTCATGTCGGCAGGACAGTTTGGAGTGGCTCTGGACAGGAAGGAGGGGAAGTAGGTGTGCAGCGTGGTCTCAGGTTTAGCGCCAAACGCCAGCACTTTCAGTCTGGGGTACGACTGGCGTAACTGCTCCTGCAGGCTGAAGAACAGATCACATGAACACTCTGCATTCGTTCCAGCCCTATGCACTCGGCTTCACTGAGGCGGGGACAGCTGCTTCAGGGAACACTGAACGGGTGGCAAGGCAGCACGCACTCCTGAGAGCCAGAGTAGGTACTAGGAGACGGCTCTCCAGTGGGGCTGCTGGCGAAGCACGATTGTTCTCTCCTCCCATTCAGACAGCACCCAGGATGCACCGAGTGTTGCACTGGGCGATCCCAGTTGGTGTGAATGTGGGAGCGCATGCCCTGCTCAGCACCATGGGGCGGGAATGGAGGGGTGGCGAGCAGCTGCAGTTTCAGGAACATATCATTAGGATGGGCTCCCCTTTGCCAGTGTATCTGCCCTTCCCCCGTCATTCTCTTGTTTTTCAGTTCCAGCCTCCTCAATCGGCTCAGCCCTCATGGTCCTGGCCATGCCCTTCCTCCCAAGGCTCGCTAGACTCAGGCCCTCAGACACTCCCGCCCCGCCCCAGAGACTGAGGAATGGCAATTGTGCAACCAGCCACTGTGACGCAGCTTTCCCGACGACAGGTGCAATGGGAGCTATGAACAACTGCTTCCAGAACAACACACGCTCCCCAGCTCACTGTCTGAGGAATGATCTGGTCTTCAAACCAACAGTGAAGCTCCCTTTCATTCATTCAGAGCGTGTCTACGATACATACATGCGAGCCTCATTAGTTACAGAAAATAACTCAGTCTAGTTTCAATTGAACCAACAAAAGTCAAGAAAACGAAGATACCAGCAGTCACTCTCCTAAGCCCACGCCAGGTCCCCAGCTAGCGCCTCCCGCCTGGTATGACATCTCTCACGCTGCGGGCACCTGCCCAGCCAAGCTGCTTTTCTCACTACCCATTTCTTCACTTGCTTGAAATAAAGCCCCAAGGATTGCAAGTCACCTTTCCTGTATCAAGACCATGGGCAAGTCAGCCATACCTGGGTGATAAGGAGTTGTTGGGCATAAAGGCAAAGTCCAAGAGTGGGAAAAAGTCCTTCGGTCCAATCATGCCAAACCCTTTGGTCAGGTTTGCGTGCGTCCTGCAACGAAAGAATGACTCCTGTAACTTCTGTCCTGACATGTCACTGCAGGCAGGCAGACAGATGGGAATCCCTTGGTGAGCTGTTTCCAAGGCCTGTGCATGCTGATCCCCCCACCCTCCCATCACTAGCCCTAAAGCTCCAGGATTATACCCTAGATTAAATCCAAGCTGCCTAATTTCAAAGTGGGAACATCAAACAAATCAGCCCATAAAGAATCTCCTTCTGGACCCTTGGCAGTGGGAGGCTGCTTTGCTGTTAGCAGAATTTTCCCCGCTTGCTAATACTCTTACAAGGGATTGCTTCCAAAACAGCAGCAGCTGGCCTGAACATTCACCACGTTTCAGGCCTCAAACGCAGGGAAGATGCCAGTTCATTATGAGAACACAGCTGTGGTGGGAGTGCAGCAGGTGGGTTTCACAATCCCGCTGCGTCTATTTCAGGCCCAGTTTTGCCGTGACACATCACTGGCTGCGGAACCGGTGGTGAGTGGCCCTGCGTATTCTGCAGCACTTTGTCCTAAGCAAAGAGCCAAGCTCCTCTCCAGCTACTCTACAGGCCCAACTCGGAAGCAGCATTCAAGGCTGCACCTTACAGCGCCCTGTGCATCTGGAGACTACAACCCTGAGGCCATGAGCCACGGAGAACAGAGCCGGTAGTAATCAGCCCCCAGGAATTCTGTCAGGGTTGCGCTGATTCTGTACTTTTCACTCCCACTCTCCCAACACTGCCCAGCTTGTTTTCTTGTGCAGTACACACCGCCTTTTGTTTCTGCACACTCAGCAGTATACCAGAACAGCCTCTGACGAAAGGCTCTCTCTCTCTCTCTCACACACACACACACACACACACACTCACTTACCCCCTTTCTTCTTTTCAGACAACACGCAAAGGAAACAAGGGGCTTGCGCACTTGTTTGCTCCTTTATAATGTAGGGCTGGATTGGGGAGGCAAGAAAGGTGTTTGTGCTTGTTTCTAACATTAGGGACATAGGCCTTATCTACTCTTTCTGGGAGACTATGGACAACTAGATACCTGGCAGGAGAGTGGCAATGGAAATAGCATACAGTAAACCCTGACCGAAGAGCCAGACCATTTACTCAGGCTACCGAAGGCTGAAGAGTTTGGAGGAACACTGCCCAAGATCTGGCTCACACATGACAGATGTGACATTCCCGAGAGAAAAGACAAAGGGGGAAAAAACCCTTATTTAAAGTAAAAACTTTTCAGGAATTCTCTTCTGTTGCTTTATGGTGGCTAAAGAACCAGTCCCCTTTATCCTTCACAGATCACCTTCAAATGGCTTCTCTAGAGCCCATGCCCTAATGCAGGGAATGGAGAAAGGACATCTTGGGGACCGCATGCTGCCTGCCCTCCAAACTGCTACTGAAAACGTCTCTTGTGTGGCTGTCTGTGCAGCAATGAGCCCATGCTCACAACCCTCATTTCCACCAGTCTGCGGGAAAAGAGACAGGAGAAGAGACCAGAAAACCAGTGTCTGAAGGAGGGGAAAGGATAATTGAAGAGCTAGAGGCTGTAGGCAGCCAGAGGCATTAGTGAGCGAGAGCAGCCCTCCCCCAGCTGCAGTCTAGATTCAGCCTATAAATTGTGGAGCCCACCCCGGGGAGAAAGTCTGTTTGCCCCCTTCATAAAGCAAAGGAGCTTTCCAGCCTGCTGAGTGCACTTCCCTCTTCTCCTCCTGTGCCCACCAGTTAGACCCCCAGCTTCTCTCAGGAATGGACAGTGCATGGTCTCTGACTAATGACCCCGCCACGTTCCACGAATGCGCAGCTGCACAGCCTGGCTATCTCGGAGAGGATCTGAGGTCTGTCCCGGCACAGCCTGCCACCCCAGGCCACGCTGCAGCCTCTCTTCCCAGGCCCTTCAGCCGGACATGCCCTGCACCTTTCTGGCAAGGAAAATTAGACAAATTTGAACCCAATTCATAAGAACATAAGAACGGCCACACTGGGTCAGACCAAAGGCCCATCTAGCCCAGTATCCTGTCCTCTGACGGTGGCCAGTGCCAGGTGCCCCTGAGGGAATGAACAGAACAGGGAATCACCAAGTGATCCATCCCCTGTCGCTCATTCCCAGCTCCTGGCAAACAGAGGCTAGGGACACCATCCCTGCCCATCCTGGCTAATAGCCATTGATGGACCTATCCTCCATGAATCTATCTAGCTCCCTTTTGAACCCCATTATAGTACTGGCCTTCACAACACCCTCTGGCAAGGAGTTCCAGAGGCTGACAGCGCTTTATGTGAAAAAATACTTTCTTGTGTTTGCTTTAAACCTGCTACCTATTTATTTCATTTGGTGGATCCTTGTTCTTGTATTATGAGGAGTAAATCACACTTCCTTATTTACTTTCTCCACACCACTCATGATTTTATAGACCTCTATCATCTGTCCCCTTAGTCGCCTCTTTTCCACGCTGAAAAGTCCCAGTCTTATTAATCTCTCCTCATACGGAAGCTGTTCCAGACCCTTAATGATTTTTGTTGCCCTTTTCTGAACCTTTTCCAATTCCAATATCTCTTTTTTGAGATGGGGCGACCACATCTGCGTGCAGTATTCAAGATGTGGACGTACCATGGATTTATATAGAGGCAACATGATATTTTCTGACTTATTATATATCCCTTTCTTAATTATTCCCAGCATTCTGTTCGCTTTTTTGACTGCCGCTGCACATTGAGTGAATGTTTTCAGAGAACTATCCACAATGACTCCAAGATCTCTTTCTTGAGTGGTAACAGCTAATTTAGACCCCATCATTTTATATGTAGAGTTGGGATTATGTTTTTCAATGTGCGTTACTTTGCATTTAAAAATACTGAATTTCATCTGCTATTTTGCTGCCCAGTCACCCACTTTTGTGAGATCCTTTTGTAGCTCTTCGCAGTCTGCTTTGGACTTAACTATCTTGAGTAGTTTTGTATCATCTGCAAATTTTGCCACCTCACTGTTTACCCCTTTTTCCAGATCATTTATGAAAATGTTGAATAGGACTGGGCTCAGTACAGACCCCTGGGGGACCCCACTATTTACCTCTCTCCAGTCTGAAAACTGACCATTTATTCCTACCCTTTGTTTTCTATCTTTTAACCACTTTCCAATCCATGAGAAGACCTTCCCTCTTATCCCATGACTGCTTACTTTGCTTAAGAGCCTTTGTTGAGGGACCTTGTCAAAGGCTTTCTGAAAATCTAAATACGCTATATCCACTGGATCTCCTTTGTCCGCATGCTTGTTGACCCCCTCAAAGAATTCTAGTAGATTGGTGAGGCATGATTTCCCTTTACAAAAACCATGTTGATTATTTCCCAACAAATTATGTTCATCTATGTGTCTGACAATTTTGTTCTTTACGATAGTTTCAACAAATTTGCCTGGTACTGAAGTGAGGCTTACTGGCCTGTAGTTGCCAGGGTCACCTCTGGAGCCCTTTTTAAAAATTGGCATCACGTTAGCTATCCTCCAGTCATTTGGTACAGAAGCTGATTTAAATGATAGGTCACAGCTGACAGTTAGTAGTCCTGCAATTTCACATTTGAGTTCCTTCAGAACTCTTGGGTGAATCCCATCAGGTCCTGGAGTCTTATTACTGTTTAGTTTATCCATTTGTTCCAAAACCTACTCTAAGGATACCTCAATTTGGGACAGTTCCTCAGATCTGTCACCTAAAAAGAATGGCTCCGGTTTGAGAATCTCCCTCACATCCTCAGCCGTGATGACTGATGCAAAGAACTCATGTAGCTTCTCCGCAATGGCCTTATTGTCTTTGAGTGCTCCCTTAGCCTCTCGATTGTCCAGTGGCCCCAAGGGTGGCTTACCAGGCTTCCTGCTTCTGGTGTATTTAAAAACATGTTGCTATTACTTTTGGAGTCGTTGGCCAGCTGGTTTTCACATTCTTTTTTGGCCTTTCTAATTATATTTTTACACTTCATTTGTCAGAGTTTACGCTCTTTTCTATTTTCCTCATTATGATTTATCTTCCACTTTTTAAAGGATGCCTTTTTGCCTCTCATTGCTTCTTTTCCTTTGTTGTTTAACCACGGTGGCTCTTTTTTGGTTCTTTTACTATGTTTTTTAAATTGGGGTATACATTTAAGTTGAGCCTCTCTTATGGTGTCTTTAGAAAGTTTCCATGTAGATTGCAGGGATTTTACTTTTGGCGCTGTACCTTTTAATTTCTGTTTAACTAACCACCTCATTTCTGTGTAGTTCCCCTTTCTGAAATTAAATGCCACAGTGTTGGGCTGCTGTGGAGTTTTCCCCGCCACAGGGATGTTAAATTTAATTATATTATGGTCACTATTACCAAGCGGTCCAGCTATAGTCACCTCTTGGACCTGATCCTGTGCTCCACTTAGGACTAAATCCTCTGGTGGGTTCCAGGACTAGCTGCTCCAAGAAGCGGTCATTTAAGGTGTCATGAAACTTTATCTCAGCATCCCGTCCTGAGGTGACATGGACCCAGTCAATATGGGGATAACTGAAATCCCCCATTATTATTATTATTATTATTATTACTACTACTATTAGAGTTTTTTATTTTAATAGCCTCTCTAATCTCCCTGAGCATTTCAGAGTCACTAACACCATCCTGGTCTGGTGGTCTGTAATATAGCCCTACTGCTATATTCTTATTTTTCAAGCATGGAGTTACCATCAATAGAGATTCTGTAGTACAATTTAGTTCATTTAAGATTTTTACTTCATTTGATTCTATACTTTCTTTCACATATAGTGCCACTCCCCCACCGGCACGATCTGTTCTGTCCTTCCGATATATTTTGTACCCTGGTATTACAGTGTCCCATTGATTATCCTCATTCCACCAGGTTTCTGTGATGCCTATTATATCAATATCCTCATTGAATACTAGGCACTCTAGTTCACCCATCTTATTATTTAGACTTCTAGCACTGGTATATAGCATTCATCTTCTACTGCGGAGATGTCTAGTCCCGGGCTCTCTGTTTCTGGTGCCAGTGTTCAAGATGTCAGTGACAGTTTTGTTGGGCTGTTAATTACAGGACCTATTACACCAAAATGAGGTCATAAACCTGTAATCCTAGTTTATGGATTCATGCAACACTCAGTATTGTTAGCACCATTCAATATTCTCTCCTGCACAGGAATGTCCATCCAACACCCAGCCCAAGCGCAGCTGGGGGGAGCCTGCTCCATTCTCTCCCCAGGCTTTCAAACACAAAGTAGCAGAGCTGCATAACAGAAGCGTCACTCCTCTCTCACACTGCGGTTGGGGAATTTTCAGTCGTTCTGGAGAGACAGAATGCCGTAACTAGGCACTGCCAGCAGCAGCAGTGGGATGGACACCGGCTTCCTTCACAGCACTCCATCTGCACAAGTCAATCTGTCGGCTTCCAGCACCTCCCCCAACCCGTGAGCAGTCCACAATAGACACAGACCAGTGAGCTTACTGACTCACTATGAAAACTGGCCAAAGCTGGGTTCTCACTTGTGTCATTTGCTTTAGATCTGGGTTGCTGCATTAGCAGCTGGCCAGGAACGTGAGGGCTGGACCTAATCAGCATACAACAACGCAGCTGTCCCGATCTTTGACACAGGGCACAGCCATGGTTGCTTGATGCTGAATGACAGCGTTCCCTTCTTGCGCGCCTGGCTACTGAAGGAGGAGCAGAACACAGCCAGGCCAGAAACCCAGTTTACACAGCCCTTGATTCTCCAGGAGACCATGGGAGACTTAGACGCAATCCTGCTCCTCAGCTAACCAGTGCTGTCAGGATTCTGGCGTTAGGCAGAGAGCAGGCAGCACTGAGTTACAGAAAACGGACACTCTAAAGGCCAAGATAACAAGATACAGTTATTACTGATACTTCGTTTAGACAGTCGCCCCACTGAGGCTGAGGTCATGGGTCAAACCTCACTGCAAGTCAGGCAGCATCACATTTGCAACGCTATGCCAGCGTGACACACCGTCAACCCCTGCTGAGGGCAGGAGTTCCCATCCGGCTGATCAGACTTGAATACGCACACTCCAGGCTCTTAATGTCAGTAGGCCGGGGCTACCCGTGGCCCAGGAAGCGCTGTACATGACAACTGGGGCAGGCTTTATCCTTAACGGAGAGAGACTGATCAAATTCAGCTATAACTCACATCAGTAGCCGGTCCAGGTAGGCAATCGCATAGGGGGAGAGGGACTTGATCCCCAGCACTGGAAGCATAATGCCAAGCCACACTGCATAAAAGGAGAAAGCTATTAGAACAGTACAGGGAGGAGTCTCTGAAGTGTTTCCTAACGACTGTCCGGCAACACGATCAGTGTAAAAGGTAGGTATTTATAGGAGCCACTCCCCTGCCTGAAGCTATCTGGGTCCAAAAGTGTGAGCAGCTCTTGGTTCTACCCAAACAGCTCTTGAAAGAGACAGGCAGGGAGATTAATGTTTTAAATGTTTTTATATGTAACCCTAAACCAAAACTCCTGTCTGTCAGGTGTAGTACACACCTTGTTAATGGGCATTAGGCACACGGTACTAGGAGGATGTATACAGTGTGTGTGTGTGCTGAAGGTATTATGCTCTCTCCATTATTCTGTTTACTCACGTCCAGTATCCCACAACACGCTGCAAAGCTGAAGTCAGCTTTGGCATTAGGAAATTGGCAGCCTGTCAAAGCCAGGATACAGGAATGGGGTGTCCTAGCACAGGCTGGGATGGAGCTCTGCACCAGCTGGTTGGGAACGCAGTATCCAAAAAGAGATAAGAAAAGTACCAAATAAAACAACAGGTTAAGGAACTGTTACAGACTGGTGGGCTTGATAATGGCAGAGAGCTTTGTACCGATCAGACTACAAATACTACCAGGTAAAATGTGTATCTTTGAAGCTCCCCTTCTGCGTAAGGTGCATATACTGGGAGAAAAGAACTGCTTTCCAGAAGGAGGGTATGTATGTCTCCTTTTTTGTACTGTGCCACTTTGACAATCAATTTGGCTAAGGCTATGTCTACACTACAGCGCATGCCGGCATAACTTGTCACTCGGGGTGTGAATAAACCAACCTCTCAACGACACAAGTCACGCCGGCAAAAACGCTCGTGTGCACAGCGCTATGCCGGCAGAAGAGCTTCTGCCGCTCGCAGAGGGGGGATTTCTATGCTGATAGGAGAGCTCTCTCCCATAGGCGTAGAGCATCTTCACCACACACGCTGCAGCGGCAGAGCCGTACGGGTGCAGCCGCATTGCCGCAGCGCTGTCCCTATCGACGTGGCCTAAGTTTGGTCTTTGGTCTCTGGAACGTGTTGAAGAAAGCTCTGAGAGCGCAGTCGAACAATTGGCTACACCTTTTACTCAATATGTCTCGCCTTCCTCTCTCCCTTCTCCCCTAAAACGCCCAGCAGACCATGGAGCAGCCTGGTTCCAGTCCACAAGAGCTCTCTCAAATAGGTCAGACTACCCAGCTGAGCCCTGTGACTGACTGAGCAGTCTTAGGTGCTTTATAGCAATGTTGCAGTGGAGGCTAGTGTCTGATCAGGCTGGAAAACACCCATCCTGTAGCGAGACTGTTTAACTTTCAGTACTATAGAGGTACTTTCCAGAGTCTAGACACCACAATCATGGCCGCTCTCCAAAGGGGAAGTGAAATAGTTGCTTAGAGCACTGCCCAGCACGACTATTAGTTCTGAAAATTAGCTTCTCTCTCTCCATGCCAACAGTAGTTTGAAAATAATCTAGCACTTCCTAGAGCTGCACATTTTGTAGTATTAAATGTTGCACTTTATGGATCAGAAAACACACGGAGGTCCAGAGCATGCGCGTCATTTCCAGCCGTCATTCCCTGGTTAAACCCAATCTTTGTTTGCATCAAAGTTAAGGAACAAAGGAACTTGCAAAGCCAACAAGCACTAGTTCCTAAGGAGAAGCAGTGAATGTAACACCTGTTACATCTCTGCTGCACTGATGGATACCTCCCAGAGGGACATCAGTTATTTCATTTGCAAACAAGCTTCCAAATAAATTAGGTGACCCCCTGCTTTTACTGTTGAAAATGATTTACCCCAGCAATGAAGTCATGAAAGTGAGGTAAGAGAAAGCTAAATCCCATTAGAGAGAGGAGCCTCACCACACATTTACAAGTCTTGCATGAATTATTTGGGGTCCTTCACCCACTGTGCCCCACAGCGGCATGCCTTTGCTATCTCAGGTACGTGTCCTGTTTTCAAGTAGAGCGGAGCAAGTGCATGAGTGGAAATTAAGTTCACTCCCTGGATCTCCCCAGGCTGCATCTTCTGGATTCAGGCAGCTCTTACCTTTCAGTCCTTCAGTGAGGTCTGTGAATCCAGCTTGTCCCAGAGCCCACATGATTGAGAGGCATTTCATTGGCTTGTTCTGATGGGACCGTAACAGCTCTAAATACTGAAGGGAAAATCAAACACAAATTAATTTTAAAACAAATTCCACAGCCTCCCTCCCCCCATAACATTCTACCAAGAAAAGGCAGTGAAAGGCTCAGAGCAACAGTCTGTGAATCTGATCCCCAGCTAAGCCACTTTGTGCCATGACTTTGACATGGAATTTGAGGACAGGAAACAATACGACAAGAATAGCTGAAACAAATCTGAAACTGAAGTGTTTGCAGGAAGAGAGAGAACTATACAAGATTCAGAGCAAAAGCGTGATAACACGAGACTAAAACAGATGGTGTATTTTATATTTAGTGTCAGACATTCCCCCAGATGCAACTAAACGCAGCTGTATCAAAGCAGATATATTGCTTCAAAGCACAGGAGGGGAACAAATATGTGGTCCAGCAGCAAAAGATCTATCAAAATTAGGCTGCAAATGACCTCTGCACAGGGTTAAAGGCCACAAGATACACACACACTGAATAAATCCATTCTACCTGCCAGTGCATTTAAGATATAAGTGAACTGCCACTAATACTATTAGCCCCAGAAGCGGAGACAGGCGGTGGGGAAAAAGTAAAAACCGGGTGAGATGCCACTGCTGTCTTTTCTGTTCTCTTCACATCTGTTACTGGTCCCCACAGACTCTGGACTTCAACTGCCCACAAATACTCAGACATACTGAGAGACAGGTCAGCATTCTCCCCATACCTACACTTACTGTGTGGGCCCATCATGCTAGGCCCCGCCCACACACACAGGGAGATGCAGTCCCTGCCCTGACCAGATTATGCTTCAAGATAAGCTATAACAAATGGATGCAAAAGACAAGAGGAAGGACTGGAGAGACCCAGGGTACTGCCGTAAGCTCAAGCAGGGACAGGCTGGCTAGGACCACAGCAGGATCCTGCTTGGTCGTTTAGAAGGATTTGGGGTTTTTTTAAACAAACAAATGAGAAGCTGCCCCCATCCCCAGTACAGCTGTCACCAGCCGGATGATTTATTCTAGCTGTGAGCTCTGTGAAGGACAGGAGGCAGGCTGAACAAATCACATTAATGAACCCTGACTCAGAGGCTTGGAAAGCAGCCTCGTTCTTCATTTCCTGACTCTCAGTTTCATCAGCTGAACAATACTTACGGCCCCAGAAAGACAGTGTAGTAAGTGGAGGCCCTGAACCATAAACCTTTGGTATCAGAGGCCTGGTATGAGATCTGAGGCCTGAACTAAAGTAATGGTCAAGACTTTGCTAACATAAAGCAAAGTTAAGTTGTGAGCCAGAGGTAGGCCCTGCTCACAAAAGTTGGCAAGAAGAAGGCTGCTAATTGGATGTATACACATATCTATAGGGGATCAAGCACTAATAGGATAAACATGGGCCAGGATGGCACCAGAACGGTCCGGTACGAACACATTCCACAGAGATAATGAGGAACAGGCTGACCCATCCTAAAGACAGGGTCAAAAGGATAATATGATGGACAGACTTGTTTGTTCAAACCAACACGTACCAGGAGAGAGGCAGCACCCCAACACGCAGAGGGGTTGTACCTCGATGCCTCAGGAGTGATGTGTAACTGGTCTGTACTTGTATATAAGATGCATCCCTGAAGATAAGATGTGTATATGTGCAATTAGCAGCCGCCTTCTTGCCAGCTTTTATGAGCAGGGCCTGCCTCTGGCTCACAACTTAACTTTGCTTTATGTTAGCAAAGTCTTGACCATTACTTTAGTTCAGGCCTCATACCAGGTCTCTAATACCAAGGGTTTATGTTTCAGGGCCTCATCTTACTACAGGCAGAATAACTGATGCTTCTTGGGTGATGCCTATGCAACGAATGTGGGAATTTTCTGTAATGTTTTTATGATCCATATGCCAGCTTCGGAAGCCCTGTGCACTTGGTAGTGATATACACTGAGGCCTGGTCTACGCTTCCTCAACAAAACGATGCTGCTCAGGGGTGTCAGGGCGACGTCAGATAAGCTGACCTAACCCTTGGTATAGACGTGATTAGGGCGACAGAAGGATGCGTCCGTCAACTGAGCTACTGCTGCGCGGGGAGACAGACACATCAACTGAATAACCCGTTCTGCAGCCACAGCAGCATGGCTACAGTGCTGCAGCCGTGCCACCGTCACGCCCGTAGCGTAGGCATCACCTAGCTGGAAGCAGACTTTTCACAAGGACTCGCTCCAATACACTCATGTGAATGGAGAATCTGGAAGACTCAATGGAAACCCCAAGGGACGTTAACACCTTGCAACCAGCAGCCAAGAGAGAAGAGCAGCAGAGAAGAAAAGACCTAAGCTGGAAACCAAAGAGGGAGTCAGGTGTGGACAGACATCTCTTAAGGGGGTCTGCTGGGACAGAGACAAAGAGAACAGAGCAGGCAAAGATGGGTGCAGAGCAATCCTACCCTTCCAGGAGCAGCGGCAAGAGGCCACTGTTTCTTCCCAGTATCCTAGTTCTTGCAAGCAGGTGCACAGCGTATGAGAGAAGCTCACACAGCCCCAGGATGCAATACGCCTGATTCCGCGGTTAGTGCCATTGGCCCCTCACTTTTCTGAGCACACTTACAGTCAGAAAAAAGGTCCGTCTCAAACACCTGTCAGCCCGGTTGTTGCCGATACGGAGCCTTAGTGACCTCCCCCGGCCGCTGCGCAGCATGGGGAGCTGGGGCAGACAGCTCAGGCAGCTGTGTCCCAAAGTGAAACCGAGCAAGTCAGTGTGGAGGCCTGGGGGTTGGATTTTTTAACATTCATTAAAGAAACTGCCTGTTCCATAGCGGCTCACAGAAACCTTCAGAGCCGGGCCAAAGAGCAGTTTTATGGGGGGACAAAAAGAGGGAAAGCTCACAGCATCCAGCTAACTCCAGGTTTTCCAGAGTGTGGCCTTCCAGAACTCAGCCATGCCATCCAATTCTCACAGGTGGGGCCCCATCCACTCCTGCCTTCTCTTCTTCTGGCCAGAAATTAATTAAAACAAACCACAAGAGGTCACATAAAAGTGAAATTGTGGTTTGTTCTGGGCCACAGGAACACAGGGTTCAAACTATAATGGGCCAGAAAAGCAGAGTCAGCAGCACAATGGGATGGCACAAGGCAGAGCCACAGCCCAGGGCACAACCGTAGTGACTGCATGGCCCACATGCCAAAGTCAGTGGCGTTCGTTTGCTTTGAACCAGTGCGATATTAAAAAAGTGGATCTCATCACTAATTAACACCAATAAGCAAAGCTAACAGGTAAACTTCCTTCTCCACTCTCTCCAGCCCAGAGAAAAGCTCAGTGGTTTGAGTATTGGCCTGCTAAACCCAGCGTTGTGAGTTCAGTCCTTGAGGGGGCCATTTAGGGCTCTGGGGCAAAAATTGGGGATTGGTCCTGCTTTGAGCAGGGGGTGGGACTAGATGACCTCTTGAGGTCCCTTCCTACCCTGATTGTCTATGATTCTATGATAAAAGAGTGCAGTGACCTCTAACAGGGAAACAGGTTACTAGACAGGAATGAGATTCTTCAAGGGAGTGGCAAAACGTGGTACCTGTTATTTACTGTGACTCTAGCATCTGGGCAGGAGGCACTAACATCCACCTGTTTATTGTGGGCTATTTCTACCCTCAGGAAATTTTCCGACCATATCCCTCTTGGGAAGGCAGCTGTCAGGAATACTCTAACTCAGTGGCTCTCAACCTTTCCAGACAACTGTACCCTTTTCAGGGTTTGTCTTTCGTACCCCCAAGTTTCACCTCACTTAAAAACTACTTGCTTACAAAATCAGACATAAAAATAAAAAAGTATCACAGCCCACCAGTACTGAAAAGGAGTATCTGTGGCACCTTAGAGACTAACAAATTTATTTGAGCATAAGCTTTTGTGAGCTACAGCTCACTTCACTGGATGCATCCGATGAAGTGAGCTGTAGCTCACGAAAGCTTATTCTCAAATAAATTGGTTCGTCTCTAAGGTGCCACAAGTCCTCCTATTCTTTTTTGCGGATACAGACTAACACGGCTGCTACTCTGAAACCTTACTTTCTTGTTGTTACCATATAACTATAAAATAAATCAACTGAAATATAAATATTGTTCTTACATTTCAGCATATAGTGTATATAGAGCAGTAGAAACAAGTCAGTGTCTGTAGGAAATTGTAGTTTGTACTGACTTCGCTAGTGCTTTTTATGTAGCCTGTTGAAAAACTAGGCAAATATCTAGATGAGTTGATCTATCCCCTGGAAGACCTCTGCATACCCCTGGTTGAGACCCACTGCTCTATCTGAATGATCCATCAGTATGTTCTATGCATGCTGGTCAGCATATGGGGGTGCTCAGAAGGCTCATGGCTTTCTCCACTAAGCTAAGCAGATCCCTTGTGGCTCATGAAGCAAGAGATCTTTCTGAAGGACCAGCAGGACCCACTTGTTAGGAGGGGAACCGCTGTTTGGTTTTACGAACAGGCCAGCCTAGTAGCTGGAGACACACATTCAGCTCACCTTGCCCAGATTCACGGTTGCAATTTTAGGCTTGTCCAGCACCACTGCCTGTATGCAGATCCGGTATCCATGCAGCGACTCCCCTGCAAAACACGCCACACCAGGCTCAGACTAAGCTGGAGTCCCAGCATTTGAAGGTTATGTTGCTTTTAAACACATCTCTCTTCTCCCTACAATGTCCAAAAACTGAAGGGTTACCCCCACACACACCCCCAAACGGCACACCCAGCTGGGTTCACACAACCCGTTCCCGCATCCAGCGGCACTCCCTTTTGCTCACTAACCCTTTCATAACAGAGGTGGGGCCCAGCATGATGCTTTCGGGTCCACTTCTTTCTTATCCACCCTCCTTGCTTTCCATTCCCACTCTGGGTCCCTCCCTCCTCTCTCAGCTGTGCTGGTAGCACACAACTGCCTCTGTTAGAACGGAAGCACAGTCCCACCCCTGAGAGATAATCACCCCCACTGTGGTGATCCCCAGCAGCCCCTGCCCCAACCACTCCACAACTGAGTCACCCAAGTTTCCAAGAAAACAGGCTTCTCCAGGCAGAAAAACCTCCTGCCTAGCCCAGGCTTCCAAGGAATGCAGAGGTGGCTTCTGCTGGCTCCCAGACAGATACTGCCACGGGGTAACTCAGTGGAGCAGCCTGGGGCTAACCCCATCCTGGTTTAAATTAAAAAGGGACACGGGGGGTGGGGGAGGCAGGAAGACAGTGGCTGGTGATGGTTATGAGAAGCAGCTCATTCATTCCTTAGTGCTTCACTATGATCACAAGTTGTGCACACTGCAGCCACGCTGCAGCACTGAACCAGTGGCAACTCCCTGTGAATTAAAAAGTGAAGGTGGAAGAAGCACAGGAAGCTCTTTCCGATTATGAGGTCAGCACATTAGCGGAATGGCTCTGCTAAAATGATCAGCAGTGAAATAGTTAATGTTGGTATTTATGGTATCTTTAGGTTTCAGAGTTAACACTCATTGAGACAAATGGGGCAATTCACACCTCTCAGAGCTGTTGTTTTAGGCAGCCCACAGAGTCACAAATGGACAGCATCAGTTCACACACTGGTCACGTGTTCGCGGTTTTCTTACTTAAACAAGCAAGCATCGTATAATGATCACTCTAGGCTTGCTGTTGAAAGCGTGTGCCAAAAATACAAGGGAAAAAAGGGGCTGGGAGGAGGGTATTTTCCATGAGGCATTCTCAGCTCAGGAATTCCCTCCCTGCTACGGTCCTACCGAGCCCAAATCTGAGCTGCAACTATCAGAAATGCAAATCAATCAGAATGGGTTTCCCCCCAGCAGTCTGCATGCTTTACCATACAAGTGCCTACAAGCTGTTAGGGTAGTGGCTAGTGATAAACAGAAATACACAGCGAGAGATTCCTGCCGCTTCAAAACCTTCCTCAGCCCCAGAATGTCTCAAACCTACTACCTCTAGGCTGGGCCTGAGAATGAGCCTCCTGTTCTAGTCGTTCTTGGAACGACTGAACATAGGCAGTACCCATAGCCTAGAGATACTGAACTGACCGGGCCCTGGTCCAGGTGGCTCTTACCAGGAGTTTTGTCCAGCTCTTGCAACATCGTATAAATACAGTGATCGAAGAAGAGCTCCAGCACGCTGGAGGCTTTCACTAGCAGGGACTTGATGATGCTTCTCAGCTCCTTGTTCACAAGACTGTAGGGGTAATCTGGAGTCAGAAGATCACACAAGTGTGAGGGAATTTCATGGGCCCACATTAATAAATGCTACTATAAAAGCTTGCAAGTGGCTTCAAGGGAACATGTGCAATGCAGGGTCAATAAGCGACTCCTATTCTCAGTTACGCCAGAGGAAGCGTGCAGAGTTTAGGAATAAAAAGATTATTTTTTAACTGCTGGTTTCACCGGAGTCACGTGGGATTTGGGGGACAAAACATCACGGTGCTGTCTCTGTCTTCTAATCTACAGGAACGAAACTCGGTGGTTTGGCAATGCATAAAGCAGAAGAGATTCCTGCAAATAATCTGTCTTTACAATTGTCCCTTTCACGATGGATGAACAGAGACCTTTGTATTCAGATTCTTGCTTCCAGGTAGACAGTGAACCACCACCGGAGCAAGTCATGCTGTCCTATGATTAAATCGCAGTTTCCCAGGCATCAGCAGTGCTCCAGAAGTGAGTTAGCAAGGACCGTAGGGGATCTCAAACTGCAGGTGGGAGTCGCTCGATTATTAAGTAGGGGGTCACAAGTATATGCACAAAAGAGAGCAACTGCTATAAAATATATCATTTAAATCTAGCGTTTTAGAAAGTTACACACACCTTTCCATCGCCATGTAGCGCATTTACTTCAGAAAGTATTGCAACCATAAGATGCAGCGATCATTGTTCCTGAACAAAATATACGTTTGTAATATCACCACCTTAAGGAAACTGGACTCTGGGGATTGGAGCATCGTGCGCGCAGGTTTGTTGTTTTGAGACTAAAGAAGTGGGACTGAGACAACATGAGAGGGCTTGACTGTTCAGCAGCTGACGAGCTGCATTAAACACAGAGCAATCAGAACACTGAGATCAGCAAAAAAAAGTAATTTATAATTTAACGGTCAGCCACACAGGCAGGGGCGGTGCTGGGGGGCAGCCCTTGCAGGGGCAATAGCCACTCCAAATTTGCCTTCCCCCCCACCCCCCCGAGCCAAACTCCACAGCACAAATATCAAATGTTGCACAGAAGTAAGGGTGGCATGGTGTGGCATTGCCAGTCTTACTTCTGCACTCCTGCACCCAGCCAGCAGCCCCCGCTCTCCAGCCATCTATCTCCGAAGGCAGCTGGGAGGCTGTGAAAAGTGACTAACAAACATACAAATATCACTTTTCACAGCAGACTTAGTGCCCCATTCCCACCCTTTCTTCTGCGCGGCTGCTGCTTTCCGGGCTGCCCAGTTCTGTAGGATGAGCCTCCGTCAGCAGCCGCGCAGAGGTAAAGATAGTAACAGGGTGCTAAGTCTGCTGCGAAAAGTGATATCGACCAAGTTTCTTTGAGCCCTCCCCAGTATTAAAAAGTAACTAGTTAACAAGGTAAGTTTTATGCTTATAACAATCATTCAATAAAAATGTGTTTTAGTCTCAATTTAAAAGCGGTGAGAAAACGTAAATTCATTTTGAACAGGATTATAAATTTAGCATTTAAAATAGTGTTCAACAGAAAAAGGTGTTTTTAATTTATAAGAGGAGTCGCGCTCAGAGGCTTGCTGTTTGAGAGGGGCTGCCAAAACAAAACGTTTGAGAGCCACGGCCACACAGGAACTTTGTTGCCCAATTTTAGAAGACCAGGTGAGAAAATGTAGGCTCTTGGGGAGCAGGTAGGATTAAGGAAAGTCACTAATTTGTCAGTTCTCTGACATGTGTGAAAACTGTGACTTTTTAACTGGCGTATGCAGATGTCAGATTACAGAAGTACACAAAATTAAGCAGTGGCCCATGCTTTATCTGCACAGTCACAGATAAGGGTTATGATTCTGTTCCACCCTCAAGGTACACAAAAGCCTGCTGACTGAGGAAAAGCTACTTTTTAAATGAAAAACATTTAGCTTTGTATAATGTGCGCACATGCAAAGGATCTGAAACAGATGGGCACCAGCACACGGCTCATATGCAGAGTGAGCTTTAAAATCTAAAGATTAAAATCCAGTGGCTGCTTGGAACCAAGTCTCTAGGTTTCCTCTGGTGCTGCTGAGCTAGCAGTAGCCACTACCAAAAATGTCATGCAAGCCTAGCATAGATAAGGCCAAAGTCAACATACTCAGCCCTCCGCTCCTTTAGTCCTCAGATTCCTACATCCAAGGCCAGAAGGGACCACTGGGACCATCTTGTCCAGTGGTCCCCACACTTTTTACGTTGTGCCCCTCCTTACCATGTCCATGCTCCACACACACACCCCAGGAGCCTTGGTTGGGAGCCAGGGCTAGGACCACGGCTGGGGCCGATGGCCAGAGGGGGACGAGGGGGCCAGGGGCGCTCCCTCCCCGCATGAGAGTTGGCCTGGACTCCGCCACCCCCCCCAACGTTCCCCCGCGCCCCCTTAAACATTCCTCCACGCCCCCCTAGTGGGGCGTGCCCCATAGTTTGGGGACCATTGATCTAGTCTGACCTCCTGAGAACTTCAAAAATAATTCCTAAAGCCAATCTTTTAGTAAAACAGCTTATCTTAATTTAAAAATGGTCAGTGATGGAAAATCAACCACAGCCCTTGGGAAATTGTTCCACTGGTTAATTACTCTCCCTGTTAAATATTTACCTTATTGCCAGTCTGAACTTGTCTAGCTTCTACTTCTATCCACTGGATCTTTCTCTGCTAGACTGAAGAGCCCATCAACTATTTGTTCCCCATGTAAATACTTAGACTGTGATCAAGTCACCCCTTATCCTTCTCTTTGCTAAGCTAAATAGATTGAGCTCCTTGAGTCTATCATTATAAGGCAGGTTTTCTAGTCCTTTAATCATATTCATGGCTCTTCTCTGACCACTCTCCAAATTATCAGCATCCTTCTTGAACTGTGGGCACCAAAACTGGGCACAGTATTCCAGCAGCAGTCACGCTAATGCTAAATACAGAGATCAAATAACCTCTCTGCTCCTACTGGAGATTTACGTTTATGCAGGATCACATTAGCTCTTTTGGCCACAGCTTCACACTGGGAGATCATGTTCAGCTGATTATATGTAATATGTAAAAATGGCCTGCATTTCTTGTTACTAGATATATGCTTTTAGCCATATTAAAACACACGTTGTTTTCGTAAACTGGGAGGAAGCAGAGACCCAGATAGCTCTGAACCAGGGACCTGTTTCCTTAAATATTTACCACACACCCACAGGTTTTGGGTCATCTGCAGTCTTTGTCTGTGATGATTTTATGCTTTTCTTCTTGGTCACTCAAAGGATGAAGAGCGTATGGCCTAGAACTGATCCCGGCAGGACCCCACTACACACACCTCATTTACAATTACAGTTTGAGACCTATCTGTGAGCCAGTTTTGAATCCATTTAATGTGTGCAGTGTTAATTTTATATCAATCTAGTTTTTTAATCAAAATGTTATGGGGTGCCGTCAAATGCCTAGAGAGAAGTCTAAGTATATTATCTCAACACTATTATATTGATCAAATAAACTTGTAATCTCATCAAAAAAAGATGTTAAGTTAGTTTGACAGGGTTGATCTCCATACACCCTTGTTGCTTTGCATTAATTATATTACCCTATTATTAATAGTCTTATATCAGCTGCTCCATTATGTTGCCAGGGATCAATGTCAGCCTGACAGGCCCATAGTTACCTGGGTCATCCATTTACCCTTTTAAAAACTGGCACATCATCAGCCTTTCTTCAATCTTCTGGAACTTCCCCAGTTCTCCAAGACTTACTGAAAAATCAACATTAGTTGCCAGTTCTTTCAAAACTCTTGGACGCAAATCATCGAGACCCACTGATTTTAAAAAGTCTGACTTTAGTAGCTTCTGTTTAACATCCTCCAGAGATACCAGTGGAGTGGAAAGAGTGCTATCATCACCATATGATGAGACTATATCATGTGTCTTTCCCCCAAATACAGAACAGAAATATATATTGAACAGTTTTGTCTCTTCTGCATGATTATTGATAATTCTACTATTTCCATTTAGTAGTGGACCAATACCATTGTCAGGATTCTTTTTGTTCCTAATATATTTAAAAAGCGCCTTATTGTCCTGAACTTTGCAGCCATAGATTTCTCCTTGTGTCCCTTGGCTTCCCTGATCAATTTTCTACGATTTTTAACTTCTGATTTATATTCATTACTGTCAACTTCC
This sequence comes from Lepidochelys olivacea, assembly GCF_965140295.1. NCBI lineage: Eukaryota > Metazoa > Chordata > Testudines > Cheloniidae > Lepidochelys > Lepidochelys olivacea. Next base: position 1,544,306 of record NC_140413.1, read on the forward strand.
CCTTTCTTCTATTTGTTTTTTTTATAGCTGCCTTCACTTCCCCTCTAAACCAGATCAATTTTTGAAACAGCACAGCCTTCTTCCTCGATTGTGAGATTGTGCCTTTGGAGGCATCTAGTAAAGTGTCCTTAAATGATTCCCAATTATCGTTCACATTTTTCTGATTAAACTCTTCCTCCCAACTGATCTGGCTCGTAATTGCTTTCAGCTTTGCGAAACTGGCCCTATTAAAGCACCAAGTATGTATATTACTGGTCTGGACTTTATGCTGGTTGTGCATTCTAAATGTGATCAAGTTATGACCACTTGTACCTAAGCTACCATTAATTTTTAGTTCGGTGATCAGTTCCTCTCTATCTGTTAGGACATGGTCTAATACAGAATTTCTTTCCCCAGGTTGGCTGCAACACTTTCTGGGTTAGGAAATTGTCATCTGTACTGTTGAGACATTCCAAGGATGTTAGGCTACTGGTAGCTTGAGGCCTCCCGCAGGTGTCACTCAAACTAAAGTCCCAAGTGATTATGCACCTTTTCCCCCTACACATTATATACAGGTGCATAAGGAAGTGGTCATCTGGTTCCCTGCTGTGATTTGATGGTCTGTTGCAGACACCAACTAATACACCATCTTGTGCTCTCACCCGCCAGGACCACGATCTGTGCCTGTGAGGGACAACAGAACTACAGCCCTGATGAGCACTGGTTTTCTTTAGCATATTGTGCATTAACTCAACCTCAGGTTCAAAATTTTTCCTCTGAGACATAAATATGCAGGGATAAAAATGGGAGCAGGTTTATAAGGAAGGGATCAATTTGGGTTTAAAACGAGACCTGTATCTTAACGTTACAGTTAGCAAGTTTCCTTATGGTGATGATTAGACCACTAGCTATTAAGTAGGTGGGCTAATTTCAAGCACCATGTCACGCAGACCTGCTCGGAGCAGGGTTAGACAGCAGAGCGGTAAAAATGCCTAAGTTCTGTTTACACCGCAGGTGCCACCACTCCAACTCCTCTTCTGAGTGCACCCATGGGTGTTGAGTTATGGGCCCATTTTTGCCAGCATAGATTCAGTGTGTGTGTCTTCAAAGCACCTAGCTCAAGGGCACATCAGAACTGACCAAGATGTCTGTATTATCAGGCTGGCATCAGTGTTTGTAAAGCAACATGCAAGAGCAGAGCACGGCGACCAGAATGAGGTTTTACTGCCCTCGTGCCGCTCAAGCATTTCACACTGGACAGTTTGTTCTTTAAAGAGTCACTGACCAGGAGTATGCTGGCTGAGAGTGGGGTCGCTCCGAGGGGTCTGCAGCTTGTAGTTTAGATATCCAGCCAGGTCTTTAACCCACACAGATGGGTTCTCAGGAAACACGTTCTGACTTTTATCCAGCTCCTTCTGAAGTTCTGTCAAATCAAGCTGTAAAAGACACACAAAGAACATGGTATAAAATCTCAATCTGAGATTCAGAGAATGGATCTGAATCCTAAGTACCCTCAGTATGGAAGAGTGAGATCTGAAATATAAGTTAGTTCAGGAAGATTGTGTAAAAAGACAGTTGAACTACATTTCCATCTGTACTGGTTCAAGAAGAGCCCTGCATTTCCAATATAGGACATACAGGCTTCCTAGGGCCGCGACCTTCACTGCTCCCCCACTCACCGACCCTTTGCATCCTTACAGGAACAGCAGCAGTGATACTGATCCACAAGATCTGGTTTTGTTTCTTTACATAGAAACTATTAAAACCGGTAAAGGCCGATGCTGAGCCCAAAGAGAAGAATAAAAAAATATGCAGGGACCTGAACACTTGTCCAGAACTGAACAGATTTTTATAGCAAGACTGAAATTCAGTAAAGCAAATAAAAATAGAACGCTGCTCTAAACCGAAAAAAGACTGTGCAGAACTTGACCCTTCTTGCTCCCCATGAATATGAAAGTCAGAGCTGGTGACTAAAATGTGTTTTCTCCACCGTATGCACCTGTTAGCACTGGCAAGCCAACAGCTGAAAGGGAGTCACAGCTGGACTCAACTATTTTTTGCAGCAACAGAACTATGTGCTAAGTTTCAATTACAAAGCCAGTTGGTTCACTGTGTGCATCCCCACCAACTGGCAAAGGGAAAACCAGGTGTTACCAAAGGCATAATCCGAAGATAACGAGATAGTACGTAGCTGCATTTTTCCAAGCAGTCTGAGAGTCAACCATGTTGAGTTGTCCACACTTACCACTACGCACAACTGCATTTGTATCAGAATCAGTGCACTTTGGGGCATCAACCTGCACAGAGACCTGGAGGTAGGAAGTGACTGGATAGCAAGATTCCTTGCTTGTCTGAACGACCCAGAACCAGCACACTGGGCCAATAACTAGTCTACTTCAAGATACGTTCTTATCATTGTCACCCTCTACCTATTTGGCACATCTTGTTTTAAAATTAGATTTGAAGCTCTTCAAGGCAGGGACCATCTCTTGCTACATTTGTAAACACACCCAAAGCCAAGAGGGCCTGTTTGCCTGGAAACATTACTGAATCATTGTGCACTAGTTCACTCCACCCCCAGGGACCAGTCATGTAAGCTTCCTAACTTCTATTAGGAATTCCATTCTAAAAGCCAGGCTATTTATCCCGTTCCACACTCATTTGGTTTGGATTGCTCTTTTTAACGCCTAACGTCTATCCTTCTTGTAAAACACAAACACAACTAACACTAAAAGAAAAGGAGTACTTGTGGCACCTTAGAGACTAACCAATTTATCTGAGCATAAGCTTTCGTGAGCTACAGCTCACTATAGCTCACGAAAGCTTATGCTCAAATAAATTGGTTAGTCTCGAAGGTGCCACAAGTCCTCCTTTTCTTTTTGCGAATACAGACTAACACGGCTGTTACTCTGAAACCAACAATTAACACTGACGCACAACGTGAATTTGGCTTAAACCAGAAATCGAATGTAAATGGTAACGTCCTTCTCCAACAGAAATGTAACAGACACCCCTATGATGAGCATGGAATAAGAACCTAGATTAAAGAGAAGGAACTGAATACAGGAGCCCAGCAGACAGCTGGTGCACCAAGTCTTCATTATCCCATGACAAGCTTCAATGTAATCCTTGTCTGGCTTTTCTAAGAGTCAGTCTACACTCAGGTACCACGCCAATGGGCGCTGTATAAGCACCTAGGCAGACAAACATTCTAGCAGTAATTTCCCCCTACTCTTACTCACACCTTCTTGTCAACTGTTCGAATGAGCCATCCTGATTATCACTACAAACATTTTTTTCTCCTGCTGATAATAGCCCACCTTAATCGATTCGTCTTGTCAGAGTTATGACAACCCCCATTTTTTCATGTTCTATGTATATATCTAGCTTCCTACTGTATTTTCCACTGCATGCATCTGATGAAGTGGGCATTAGACCACGAAAGCTTATGCTCAAATAAATTTGTTAGTCTCTAAGGTGCCACAAGTCCTCATTCTTTTTGGGATTATAGTAGCACCCAGAAGCCCCAGTCATGGGCCAGGCCCCATTGGGCTAGGCGCTGTACGAACACAGAACAAAAAGAAAGTCCCAGCTTGGGCTTTGGCCAGGCATAGCAACAAGATGTTTGGTTTTTTTAAAAAGGAAGTCAATGTTCACTTCAAATAATCAACGTGACCTCCAAGAATGGCACTAGACACACCAAGACAGTAGCCGGGAGTGCCCCCATCTCACCTCATCTGCACTGGGGGCACTAGAATGATGATACTGGGACAGAGGCAGTACACTCCCTATACCATTTTCCTATCAAGATTTAAAAAGGTTATTAAAGCTAATGTTAAAATTATATAATACACAGGTTAAGAGTGTCTGTACATCCGGGCATAGTGCTTAAATTATCCAAAAGTCCAAAGGTTGATCTAAAAGTCATACAATACATATAGTATATTAAAACTCCAAAGAGTCCCTACTGCTCTGCAGAGACGTTTATTCAGACAGTGCAACGGTGAATAGCAAAATACTAGTTTGGCTCAGTGAGGACTAGGACACATCAAAGGCAGCAGCCTCTGAAATCTGAATTCTAGGAAGCGGTAAGATGGGCACTTTCCAGAACTGGCACAGAACGGAATGCTGCTCCTCAAGGCACACGGGTAGTCTGGGCATCACAATTTGCCCCACTAGTCTGGACAAGCAATCTCTTACAGCTCTGAAAGCACCAGGGGCAGCATCCGAATCCCCACGATAAAAGAGCAACAGAGAGAACAGCACAGGAGGCGGGAGCTCAGAAACCTTCACATTCTTGTGTACTCGGTTTTTACATTCTGCTTCTCCCATCCAGTTAAATTACCCGCAAGCTTTTCCCAAAAGCTGTTTTCCCTTTACATCCTCTGACCTTTCTTATTACTGTGAGATCACAGAACTTCTCTTTAGAGACACGTTTCGCCACTTGTCGTTTTCCCTTACATGATGCTTTTGGCCCCCCTGCATTCTTCCGGACCCCTTTTCAGCCCACTCCCACATTTCACCTTCTTGCTTTTCTTAACATGAGCTTCACAGATTTCTACAACATGGCCCATGCCCACCCTGGTCTTTAACATGAAGGTGCAAACCCTGGAGATAACAGGTCCCAGCACACAGTATTCCAGGGTGGTGAACTGCTTGCTGAGAACGGTCAGTGCCACCACCCTATTTTCTCCTATACACGGAACAAAACCTCAGTCCCAATACGCCATCTTGCCCCCATACCCAACACATACCCCTCAAAAACCGCTTCAGGGCTCACTTCTTCCATGCAACCTGCCCCTGTGGCACACATTAGTCAAATGCCTTCCCCACCCCAACCTTAACAGTGGGTAGTAGAAGTAAGATGGAAAGGGGGGGAAACGAAGAGAACACTTTCCTACGGATTGTCCAGTACATCTTTCCTCATCAGGGTTTGAATTTTGGAAGCTAAGAAGCCCAAGCAAAGGACTATATTTGTGTGTCAGACAGCACTGAGCAAATAGCTGGCATTTAATTACATTAATGCATACATCTCTGACAGCTCTAATTTACACAAATGAAATGCCGTTCTTCAGATTCTGAAACAAACATTGAGGTTGGAGACTACGGGCGCCCTAAGCTCTGCGGCAGCTCTGGACCTGGCTTCTTGTGACATCACCAGGATGAGTTAAGATGAGCAGGCCCATCTATAAACTCCTGACTGCTGATGCACTGCTCTTTACACCCTTCTGCTTCAATAGTAGGAGATAAAACTCACAGCTTTCAGTGCATCCTCCAGCGTTCGGAATTTGCCTTGCTTGAGTCCTGCATCAACTGCAGTTGACTTTTTAGCATTTTTCCCCATGTTCTGTTTTTTGTGATGCTGCTCAGGGGCAGGGGCTGGAGGCACTTGCTCTTTGTTCTGCTTCTTCACGGTTTTCTCAAACCCCAGCTCAAAGATGGTGTCTGATGTAGTGATGGGCACTAGAAATAAGAAAAACAGAGGGAAGTGATCCATTCGGCTGAGACCGTAGAGGCCGCTCAAGTACAAGCGGATGTATTGGGATGAAGCACATCAGCTAAAAAAGACCCCGTAAAAAAGCAAATCCAGTATTAAGTGAATAAAACTTTTACAAGCCAGGGACTACAGCTCCTTAACAAACCACTATCTCCCTTGTACAGAGTCTTGGCCCTGCAGTCCATCTCCTTCCCCCCGGGCTGAGCTCTGGGCAGTGGGAGAGGCTGCACGGCAAGTCACCATTTAATATGGAAAAAGAAAAGGAGTACTCGTGGCACCTTAGAGACTAACCAATTTATTAGAGCATAAGCTTTCGTGAGCTACAGCTCACTTCATCGGATGCATACTGTGGAAACTGCGGAAGACATTATATACACACAGAGACCATGAAACAATACCTCCTCCCACCCCACTGTCCTGTTGGTAATAGCTTATCTAAAGTGATCACTCTCCTTACAATGTGTATGATAATCAAGGTGGGCCATTTCCAGCACAAATTTGGCTCTGCCCCCCAGGGGGACCTGAGCCCCCCTCCTCCCCCCAGCCCGCCCGCGCCCACACACACCCCCCCCGGAGGGGGCTGAGACCCGCTCCTCCCCCGGAGGTCTCCGCCCCGCCCGCACCCCCCCCGGAGGGGGCTGAGCCCCGCCCCCCCCGGGGGTCTCCGCCCCGCCCCGCCCGCGCCCCCCCCAGAGGGGGCTGAGCCCCGCTCCCCCCCCCCGGGGGTCTCCGCCCCGCCCGCGCCCCCCCCTGGAGGGGACTGAGCCCCGCTCCCCCCCCCGGGGGTCTCCGCCCCGCCCGCGCCCCCCCCTGGAGGGGGCTGAGCCCCGCTCCCCCCCCCCGGGGGTCTCCGCCCCGCCCGCGCCCCCCCCTGGAGGGGGCTGAGCCCCGCTCCCCCCCCCCGGGGGTCTCCGCCCCGCCCGCGCCCCCCCCTGGAGGGGACTGAGCCCCGCTCCCCCCCCCGGGGGTCTCCGCCCCGCCCGCGCCCCCCCCTGGAGGGGGCTGAGCCCCGCTCCCCCCCCCCGGGGGTCTCCGCCCCGCCCCCACTCACAGGCCGAAGGCAGCAGGCGGCCGCTGTTGGCCTCCTGCAGCGCCCTGCGCCCGCCAGCGCCCCCCGCGGGCCGCCGACCCCGGCCCCTGCGCACCAGCTCCCAGCGCCCCGCGCCGGCCGGGCCCGCCGAGGCCATGGGGCCGCCCGTCACCGCGCGCCGCGCCCGCCGAGTCAGCGCGCAGCCAGGGCGCGCGCCCGCGGCAGCTAGGGGAGGGGTGGGGGCGCGCGCCACGGCCCGCGCTGATTGGCCGCCGGCGCGGGGACGCGCCCCCGGGCCCCGCGCTCGCCCTGCCACGTCTCTGCCCCGCCCCCCCGGCCTCGCTCACGTGGACCAATCGGGGCCGAGCAGTGGCTGTCTCCGCTTGGGAGGGGCCATTCTCCCCCCCACCCCAGAGCCCCTCCCCCAGACAGCTCAGAGCCCCTCCCCCAGAGCCCCTTCCCCTCACTCCCCCACCTCAGACAGTTCAAAGCCCCTCCCCCCACCTCAGAGCCCCTCCCCAGAGACCCCACTCCCCCCCTCAGACAGCTCAGAGACCCTCCCCCACTCCAGGCAGCTCAGAGCTCCTCCCCCAGAGCCCCCTCCCCCCACTACAGACAGCTCAGAGCCCCTCCCCCAGGAACTCCCCCTCACTCCCACCCACCCCAGAGCCCCTTCCCCTCACTCTAGGCCACCCCCACATTCCCAGTCCCCCCTCCCTTCAGAGCCACTCTCGCGCACTGACCCCCTTACCGCCAACCCACCCTCACGCTACCAGTCCCGCCACCTAGCTCCCCTCACTTCCCCCCACCCCCCATTGACCCCCCTACCCACACACACCCAGCAACGCGCCCTCTCCTTCATCTTGCTTCTCCCCCCAGTACCCCTCACATACCCACCCTTTCCCCCCTCAAGTTTCAACCCTGACCCTCCCCCTCAATGATCCCCTGTGTCCCATCCCCCACCTGCTCCCCCTCATTGACCACCCAGCTCTAATCCTTCTGCATGGACACCCCTCATCTCCTCCCCTTCCACCCCCCGTGGCCCTTCCCCACCTCACCTCTCCCCTTGCCCATGGGGGCACTGCTGGCTCAGGAGGGGCTGCGCCCCCGCTGGGGGAAGTGAGAGCCAGAATGCCTACGCTCACCAACTAGCCTGTGGTATTTGGCACAAGAGCAAGGAGCCGGCCAGAGTCTGGCCAGTCTTTCTGAATCTCCCTCACAGCTTCCATTTAATACCAGCTTTGTTTGCACTCCCTCTCCAGCATGGCCATGCAGCTCTGCTGTGCACAGTTATACGGCTGCTACATTCCACCCCAGAGGTGGCTGCATTTCTGTTCTGGCAGGAGCTGTCTGGTACACGCAGACTGTAACGTGCTGCTGAACCCTCCAGGATGGAACAAGGTTATCTACTGCTCTCGCTGACTGCCCCCATGGTTTGCAGCATCTTCCCACGAGTCAGACATTTCAAGACCAGAAGGGACTGTTAATCCTGTAGTCTGACCTCCTGCATCCAGTCCATCACCTCTCTGAGAGCTGGCATCTAGATCCAGTCTTGATTTAAAGACTTCAGGAGATGGAGAATCCACCGCCCTTCCTAGGTACGTTTTTCCAATGATTAATTCCCCGTGCTGTTAAAAATCTGCACCTTGTTTCCAAGTACGAATGTGTTCAGGTTCAGAGATTGCAAGGCCAGAAGGGACCACTGTGATCGTAGTCTGACCTCCTGCCGAGCACCAGCCAGAGAGCTGCCCCCCAATAATTCCTAGAGCAGATCTGTCTGAAAAACAGCCAATCCTGATTGAAACATCGTCAGTGACGGAGGATCTACCATGACCCTTGGGAAATTGTTCCCATGGCTAATTATCCTCCCTGCTAAACATTTTCACCCTATGTCTGGTCTGAATTTGTCTAGCTTCACCTTCCAGCCCTTGGATCTTGTTAGACCTTTCTCGGCTAGATTGAAAAGCCCATTATCAAATATTTCTTCCCATCTAGATATTACTGATCAACCTTCTCTTTGTTAAACTACATAGATTGAGTGCCTCCCTAAATCTATCATTATAAGGCAGGTTTTCTAATCCTTTAACCATTCTCTTGGCTCTTCTCTGAATTCCCTCCAATTTATCAACATCCATCTTGAATTGTGGACACTAAACCTTGACACAGAATTCCAGCAGTGGTTGCACCAGAACTAAATCCGGAGGTAAAATAACCACTCCACTTCTGCTCAAGATTGCCCTGTTTTATGCATCCCAGGATTACATTAGCCCTTTTGGCCACAGCGTTGCCCTGGGAGCTCATCTTCAGCTGATTATCCACCACAAACCTCAAATCCTTTTCAGTCTCAAGATGCCCAGGATATAGTCCCCTGTCCTGAGGGGCGATGCTCTGGAACTACTCATACGAAGCCAGTCAGGACTCTGGGGGAGCCTCCTCTCTGGGAGCAGACGGTCTCCAGGGCAAGAAGCTCACACGGCTTCAACCTTCCTAGGTCTGACCTCGGAGCATTCAGCATCCTCTGCCCCTCCATGCACTTCCCACAGCGAGTCTGCACAGGCGGGCTCCTGGGGAAGCCAGGGGGTCCTGCACCCGAATTCTGCAGTCAGACGTGACTCTCAGCCAGCGAGTAAAACAAAAGATTTATTAGATGACAGGAACATGGTCTAACACAGAGCTTGTAGGTGCAGAGAAGAGGACCCCTCAGTCAGGTCCATCTTGGGGGCCAGGAAGCCCAGACCCCCATCCGGGCCTCCCACCATTTCCCCAGCCAGCTCCAAACTTCAACTCTCCTGCCCCTCCTCTGGCCTTTGTCTCTTTCCCGGGCCAGGAGGCCACCTGATCTCTTTGTTCTCCAACCCCTTCAGTTGACACCTTGCAGAGGAGGGCCCCAGGCCATCAGTTGCCAGGAGACAGGGTGAGTTGCCATTCTCTGTGCAGACACCATCACACTGGCCCTCTAGGGCTCTGCAACAATCACACCCCCTTATCCCCCCACCTAGATACTTAAGAACTGCATAGGGAAAACTGAGGCACCCACACAGTATTCAGAGAGGACATTAAGAACAGTCCCACTTCGTCACAGCAGGTTTGTATAATTTTTGTTGGTGCCCAGAATGGGTCCAAGTCCCACCCCTCCCCTCACCTGCCTACGTCTCTGGGAGGGAGTTTGGGTGCGGGAGAGAGTTTGGGGTGCAGGCTCTGGGAGGAAGCTTGGGTGCAGGAGGGGTGCAGGCTCTGGGAGGGAGTTTGGGTACTGGGTGCAGGCTCTGGGCTGGGTCAGGGGGTTGGGGTGTGGCAGGGGACATGGGGCTGGGGCAGGGATGAGGAGTTTGGGGTGAGCAGCAAGGCTACCCTGGGGCTAGGGTGGGGGACCAGAGAGGAGGACTCCCCCCAGGCCTCTCCCTGCTGGCAGCAGCGAGCTCCGGGGGGAGTGGAAGGGGGGGCCCTCCCTGGCACGACACTCACCCAAGCCCCCCGGCTGCTGCTCAGGAGGTCCAGCCAGGATAAGCTCCCCCCACACCCGAGTTGACTCAGAGTCACCTGCCGAGGGGCGGGGGGGCTGCCATGCACCTCCTCCCCTCCTTCCTCTGCAGGCACAGCAGCCGACTCAGCCTGCCCCCGGCGCCGATCCCTTGTAGCTGGCAGCAGCTGGTGAGGGAGCACAGTGTGGAGCTGCAGGGAGCAGCCGCCTGCTGCCCAGGACAGAAGGCGGGGCCGGGGGAGAGACCCGACCCCAAACATTGGTGGAACCGGGGCCCCAGGCCCTGAATTCATAGATATTAAGGTCAGAAGGGACCATTATGATCATCTAGTCTGACCTGCTGCACAGTGCAGGCCACAGAATCTCACCCACCCACTCCTGCGATAAACCTCTCACCTATGTCTGAGCTATTGAAGTCCTCAAATCATGGTTGAAAGACTTCAAGGTGCAGAGAATCCTCCAGCAAGTGACCTGTGCCCCATGCTACAGAGGAAGGCGAAAACCCCCCAGGGCCTCTTCCATATTTGGGAGCGGGAAAATTCCTTCCCGACCCCAAATATGGCGATCAGCTGCATCCTGAGCATATGGGCAAGATTCACCAGCCAGATACCCAAAATTTGCTGGATCCTGGGCACCATGGGTCCATACAACTCGCTGCCCCTGCCTGTTCTGTAAGTACGGCCTACATTCTTTGGTCCTAGATGTGTGCATTTACATTTAGCAATGTTAAAACAATCCAGATCACTATATCAATGATTGATCCTCTTAATCATTTGCCACTCCCCCAATTTGTGGGTCATCTGCAAACTTTGTCAGTTGTGATTTTGTGTTTTCTACCAGGTCATTGAAAAAATGGTTAACTAGCATAGGGCCTACAACCAATCCCTACAGCACCCCCCACTAGAAACCCACCTACTCAATGATTATTCCCTGTTTACAATTACATTTTAAGACCTATCATTTAGCCAGCCTTTAATCCACTTACTGTGGGCCAGGTTAATTTTATATCATTCTAGTTATTTCATCAAAATGTCATGTGGTAACCAAGTTAAACGCCTTAGAGAAGTCTGCTACATTAACACTATGACATTTATCCAACGAGCTTGTAATCTCATAAAAAAATAAATTGTTAGTTTGATAGGATCTATTTCCCATACACCATGTTCATAGGCAATAATTATATTACCATCTGTTAATTCTTTATTAATCAAGTTCCGTATCAGCTGCTACATTATCTTGCCTGGGATCAGTGTCTGAATGACAGGCCTATAATTAGCCAGGTCATCCCATGTGCCCTTTTTAAATATTGACACAGCATTAGCTTTTTTCCAGTCTTCTGAAACTTCCCCAGTGTTCCAAGACTGATTGAAAAAAATTGACATTGACGGGCCATCGGGCTCCTGAGACAACTCTTGTATAACTCTTGGGTGTGAGTTACTGTTCAAATTCCAGCATTTGGGTCCCATTTTGTCTTTGTCTGCAAGGGTCAGAACCCGCTGCTATTACAAGACTTCTCCCTGGGGTACAAAAATACCAAGATCAAGTCACAAGTCAAAAGGTGCGTAGTATGTGAGTTACCGGACTGCATGAGTCTGTCCTGCACTAAATGGGGGTTGCTAGAGAGATGGGTGATATCTAGGGTCAACATTTAAGAACATAAGAACGGCCATACTGGGTCAGACCAAGGGTCCATCCAGCCCACTGTCCTGTCTTCCGACAGTGGCCAATGCCAGTTGCCCCAGAGGGAATGAACAGAACAGGCAATCATCAAGTGATCCATTTGATAAGATGCTACTTTACTTCGGTATTCCTTGAACATGCCTCCTCCCCAATCCCCCCTTCCATAGCAGAGGGCCCAGAGTCTCCCCAGAAAAAGAAACAGTCGTCACTTCTGCAAGAAGGCTGCAGGGCCTGTTATCCTGCTGCTGCAGCTATGTTCACTCTCGCTGCCCTTGCTAAGGCCATATCCCAGGGTGCATGACATGCCCGAGACCCCAGGCAGAGCCAAATCTCTGGGGCTGTGATGATTCAAAAGCTTGGAGCATCCTGGTGTGTAAACAGGGAGCCTCACAATGCCAGGGAGGTAGAATGGAGCCGCTCTGTTTGGACAGTTTGGCAAATGAAGCAAGTGCCTGTCCCATGCCTGGTTGGCTAGGAGCTAGCCGGGGTGAGAGAAGGAAAACAGACCTATCCAGCGAGGTCTCAGTGCTCTACCAACCTCCATGTCTTGTGCACTGAGGCAGGCTGCTCCCCACCAGAAGCAAGACAAACTAACCTTGGAAGGACCGACCGTCTAGGGCATGTCTAGTGCAATCAGGCTTCCTGCTGAGCTCTGCAGAGGCCAGACAATTGCTCACACCCAGGCTGCCCCCGTGACTTTTCCTCCAGCAGACACCAGCCCTGTGTCCAGCCTTAGTATTTATTCCCCTGCCCCATCCAAAGTGGAGCAGAAACCTTTGCCCAGAGAAATGGTGTCCTGTATGGGTTAGCGAGCTCAGCTCTGAGGTGTGGAAACTGGACTTCAGGTCATTCCTAGAGGCGTTTCCGGTTGCATATTTTGGGGTCTGTGGGCGAGTAGGTGCCCCGGGATCCAAGTGATGCCATAGTCTGTTCCTGTGACTGTGCAGCAGCGCTGCACTGGCGACCAGCTGAATTCCCTGGAAGCCGCGTGGCCGCGCAGCAGGCCATCAAGGGCCGCACAGGTGGGGAGAGGCACCCCTCCCCCAGCCCGGCCCGGCCCTGCCAGAGCTGCTGCGGACATGGACAGGCTGCCACAGCCGGGAGAGGTGCCCTTCCTCCTGCCTGGTCCCGAGTTGCTGCAGCAAGAGAGGGCTGGGGGGAGTCCTCTCTCCCTGGGGCAGCCTGCACCCCAAACCCCTCATCTCTGGCCCCACTCCAGAGCCTGCACCCCCAGCCGGAGCCCTGCACCCCAATCCTCTATCCCAGCCCAGCGCCCCCTCCTGCACCCAAACCCCTCATCCCCGGCCCCACCCCAGAGCCTACAACCCCACTCGGATCCCTCACCCCAGCACCCCAATCCTGTGCCCCAGCTCTGAGCCCACTCCCCCACCCCAAACCCCTCATTCCCAGCCCCACCCCAGAGCCTGCACCCCTGACCAGAGCCCTCACCCCCCACACCCCAATCCTGTGCCCCAGTCCTGAGCCCCCTCCCGCACGCCAAACCCCTCATCCCTGGCCCCACCCCAGAGCCTGTACCCCCAGCCGAAGCCCTGCACCCCAATCCTCTGCCCCAGCCCTGAGCCCCCTCACACACTCCAAATCCCTTGGCCCCACCCCTGCCACACATCACCTCCATATTGGTGCACATGTAACCCTTCTGCCTGTCAAAGTTGGCAGCAACAAGGGCCGGGTTCAGTATCTAGGGGTTCCATTCCAATAACACAATGCAAAACCGGCTCGAGCCCCCACCCAGTGACCTGGGACAAATATATACCACCCCTGCTGGGCGCCTCCAAGAGGCAATACTTCCCCTCTCGCAAGCACAGAGTCTGAGTGTAGCAAAAAGCCTTTTAATAACAGAGAGAAACAATGTGGCATTATGTTGGGGAAACACCACCAACAGGATTCATAACACAACCCATGAGCAAAAAAAACCCACCCCAAGCAAATTGGGGCGTGTCCTTTCCCTTTGGTTCTTGAGTCCAGCAACCCCAAATCACCCAAAGTCCCAATGACCCAAAAGTCTCTGTCCCTGGTCAGGGTAGCTCCAGAGTTTGAAAGTTTATCTGCAGAGTTATACCTCCCAACCTGAGTAGAGATTGGGGGGGGGGAGTGGGGGTTAAGGGGCACCTTACATGGTCCAAAGCTGATGGCCCCACCTCTCCATAGGGCTCCGCTCTGCCAGCCACCCCATGAGCTGCTCTAGACATCCAACAAACTGCTCTGCTCCACAAGCCGTTCTGCTCACCCTCCCGCAAACAGCTCTGCTCCACAAGCCGCTCTGCTCGCCCTCCCGCAAACAGCTCTGCTCCACAAGCCGCTCTGCTCGCCCTCCCGCAAACAGCTCTGCTCCACAAGCCGTTCTGCTCGCCCTCCCGCAAACAGCTCTGCTCCACAAGCCGTTCTGCTCGCCCTCCCGCAAACAGCTCTACCCCACAAGCCGCTCTTCTCGCCCTCCCGCAAACTACTCTGCTTCACAAGCCGCTCTGCTCGCCCTCCCGCAAACTACTCTGCTCCACAAGCCGCTCTGCTCGCCCTCCCGCAAACAGCTCTGCTCCACAAGCCGTTCTGCTCGCCCTCCCGCAAACAGCTCTGCTCCACAAGCCGCTCTGCTCGCCCTCCCGCAAACTGCTCTGCTCCACAAGCCGCTCTGCTCGCCCTCCCGCAAACAGCTCTGCTCCACAAGCCGCTCTGCTCGCCCTCCCGCAAACTCCTCTGCTCCACAAGCCGTTCTGCTCGCCCTCCCGCAAACAGCTCTACCCCACAAGCCGCTCTGCTCGCCCTCCCGCAAACTACTCTGCTCCACAAGCCGCTCTGCTCGCCCTCCCGCAAACAGCTCTGCTCCACAAGCCGCTCTGCTCGCCCTCCCGCAAACAGCTCTGCTCCACAAGCCGTTCTGCTCGCCCTCCCGCAAACAGCTCTGCTCCACAAGCCGTTCTGCTCGCCCTCCCGCAAACTACTCTGCTCCACAAGCCGCTCTGCTCGCCCTCCCGCAAACTCCTCTGCTCCACAAGCCGCTCTGCTCGCCCTCCCGCAAACTCCTCTGCTCCACAAGCCGCTCTGCTCGCCCTCCCGCAAACTCCTCTGCTCCACAAGCCGCTCTGCTCGCCCTCCCGCAAACAGCTCTGCTCCACAAGCCGCTCTGCTCGCCCTCCCGCAAACTGCTCTGCTCCACAAGCCGCTCTGCTCGCCCTCCCGCAAACAGCTCTGCTCCACAAGCCGCTCTGCTCGCCCTCCCGCAAACTACTCTGCTCCACAAGCCGTTCTGCTCGCCCTCCCGCAAACAGCTCTGCTCCACAAGCCGCTCTGCTCGCCCTCCCGCAAACAGCTCTGCTCCACAAGCCGCTCTGCTCGCCCTCCCGCAAACAGCTCTGCTCCACAAGCCGTTCTGCTCGCCCTCCCGCAAACAGCTCTGCTCCACAAGCCGCTCTGCTCGCCCTCCCGCAAACAGCTCTGCTCCACAAGCCGTTCTGCTCGCCCTCCCGCAAACAGCTCTGCTCCACAAGCCGCTCTGCTCGCCCTCCCGCAAACAGCTCTGCTCCACAAGCCGTTCTGCTCGCCCTCCCGCAAACTACTCTGCTCCACAAGCCGTTCTGCTCGCCCTCCCGCAAACAGCTCTGCTCCACAAGCCGTTCTGCTCGCCCTCCCGCAAACAGCTCTGCTCCACAAGCCGCTCTGCTCGCCCTCCCGCAAACTGCTCTGCTCCACAAGCCGTTCTGCTCGCCCTCCCGCAAACTGCTCTGCTCCACAAGCCGCTCTGCTCGCCCTCCCGCAAACTCCTCTGCTCCACAAGCCGCTCTGCTCGCCCTCCCGCAAACTCCTCTGCTCCACAAGCCGCTCTGCTCGCCCTCCCGCAAACTCCTCTGCTCCACAAGCCGCTCTGCTCGCCCTCCCGCAAACTCCTCTGCTCCACAAGCCGCTCTGCTCGCCCTCCCGCAAACTGCTCTGCTCCACAAGCCGCTCTGCTCGCCCTCCCGCAAACAGCTCTGCTCCACAAGCCGCTCTGCTCGCCCTCCCGCAAACTGCTCTGCTCCACAAGCCGCTCTGCTCGCCCTCCCGCAAACAGCTCTGCTCCACAAGCCGCTCTGCTCGCCCTCCCGCAAACTACTCTGCTCCACAAGCCGCTCTGCTCGCCCTCCCGCAAACAGCTCTGCTCCACAAGCCGCTCTGCTCGCCCTCCCGCAAACTGCTCTGCTCCACAAGCCGCTCTGCTCGCCCTCCCTCAAACAGCTCTGCTCCACAAGCCGCTCTGCTCGCCCTCCCGCAAACTACTCTGCTCCACAAGCCGTTCTGCTCGCCCTCCCGCAAACAGCTCTGCTCCACAAGCCGTTCTGCTCGCCCTCCCGCAAACAGCTCTGCTCCACAAGCCGTTCTGCTCGCCCTCCCGCAAACAGCTCTGCTCCACAAGCCGCTCTGCTCGCCCTCCCGCAAACAGCTCTGCTCCACAAGCCGCTCTGCTCGCCCTCCCGCAAACTGCTCTGCTCCACAAGCCGCTCTGCTCGCCCTCCCGCAAACTGCTCTGCTCCACAAGCCGCTCTGCTCGCCCTCCCGCAAACTGCTCTGCTCCACAAGCCGCTCTGCTCGCCCTCCCGCAAACTGCTCTGCTCCACAAGCCGCTCTGCTCGCCCTCCCGCAAACTACTCTGCTCCACAAGCCGCTCTGCTCGCCCTCCCGCAAACTCCTCTGCTCCACAAGCCGCTCTGCTCGCCCTCCCGCAAACTCCTCTGCTCCACAAGCCGCTCTGCTCGCCCTCCCGCAAACTGCTCTGCTCCACAAGCCGCTCTGCTCGCCCTCCCGCAAACTGCTCTGCTCCACAAGCCGCTCTGCTCGCCCTCCCGCAAACAGCTCTGCTCCACAAGCCGCTCTGCTCGCCCTCCCGCAAACAGCTCTGCTCCACAAGCCGCTCTGCTCGCCCTCCCGCAAACAGCTCTGCTCCACAAGCCGCTCTGCTCGCCCTCCCGCAAACTGCTCTGCTCCACAAGCCGCTCTGCTCGCCCTCCCTCAAACAGCTCTGCTCCACAAGCCGCTCTGCTCGCCCTCCCGCAAACAGCTCTGCTCCACAAGCCGCTCTGCTCGCCCTCCCGCAAACAGCTCTGCTCCACAAGCCGTTCTGCTCGCCCTCCCGCAAACAGCTCTGCTCCACAAGCCGCTCTGCTCGCCCTCCCGCAAACTCCTCTGCTCCACAAGCCGCTCTGCTCGCCCTCCCGCAAACAGCTCTGCTCCACAAGCCGTTCTGCTCGCCCTCCCGCAAACTACTCTGCTTCACAAGCCGCTCTGCTCGCCCTCCCGCAAACAGCTCTACCATATCTCTTCAGGCTCCCCCAATACATAACACAGCACTCAGTGATTTCAGCTCTTAGTAAGTTTAGCTCTTTTGTGGTTTCAGCTTGTAGTAGAGGAGCCTCAGTGCTGGTGCTCCATTAATCCAGAGTGAATTCAGTTCAGCAGCCTGTAACTAGACTCTTAATGGAATCAGAATTAGCTCTGATATTCCACAGTGGAGAGGAGAAAGTGCAATTAGCATGTAAGGCCCTCACCAGAGGCCCATGTCACCAAGTATTAATACATATCCCCTACCTCTCTCCATTCACGGACTTTTGGAACCCATGTCCCTTGCCTAGTGAGTGCTACTTAGTTGATGGCGAGTCTGTTTCTTGACTTTAGCAAAGCTTTTGACACGGTCTCCCATAGTATTCTTGTCAGCAAGTTAAGGAAGTATGGGCTGGATGAATGCACTATAAGGTGGGTAGAAAGCTGGCTAGATTGTCGGGCTCAACGGGTAGTGATCAATGGCTCCATGTCTAGTTGGCAGCCGGTATCAAGTGGAGTGCCCCAAGGGTCGGTCCTGGGGCCGGTTTTGTTCAATATCTTCATAAATGATCTGGAGGATGGTGTGGATTGCACTCTCAGCAAATTTGCGGATGATACTAAACTGGGAGGAGTGGTAGATACACTGGAGGGGAGGGATAGGATACAGAAGGACCTAGACCAATTGGAAGATTGGGCCAAAAGGAATCTGATGAGGTTCAATAAGGATAAGTGCAGGGTCCTGCACTTAGGACGGAAGAACCCAATGCACAGCTACAGACTAGGGACCGAATGGCTAGGCAGCAGTTCTGCGGAAAAGGACCTAGGGGTGACAGTGGACGAGAAGCTGGATATGAGTCAGCAGGGTGCCCTTGTTGCCAAGAAGGCCAATGGCATTTTGGGATGTATAAGTAGGGGCATAGCGTGCAGATCGAGGGACGTGATCGTTCCCCTCTATTCGACATTGGTGAGGCCTCATCTGGAGTACTGTGTCCAGTTTTGGGCCCCACACTACAAGAAGGATGTGGATAAATTGGAGAGAGTCCAGCGAAGGGCAACAAAAATGATTAGGGGTCTGGAACACATGAGTTATGAGGAGAGGCTGAGGGAGCTGGGATTGTTTAGCCTGCAGAAGAGAAGAATGAGGGGGGATTTGATAGCTGCTTTCAACTACCTGAAAGGGGGTTCCAAAGAGGATGGCTCTAGACTGTTCTCAACGGTAGCAGATGACAGAACGAGGAGTAATGGTCTCAAGTTGCAGTGCGGGAGGTTTAGATTGGATATTAGGAAAAACTTTTTCACTAAGAGGGTGGTGAAACACTGGAATGCGTTACCTCGGGAGGTGGTAGAATCTCCTTCCTTAGAGGTTTTTAAGGTCAGGCTTGACAAAGCCCTGGCTGGGATGATTTAACTGGGAATTGGTCCTGCTTCGAGCAGGGGGTTGGACTAGATGACCTTCTGGGGTCCCTTCCAACCCTGATATTCTATGATTCTATGATTCCCTCCATTATAACAAAAGGCCAAGCACAGTTCCACTGTCCTTGATTCCCATAATCAGGGTAATAACAATTTATTCTTCCTGCCCCAATAACAGAGACACTGGGGATCCCACAGCAGCCAAAGTGACCATTTGGGCAGCTATGGCCTCATTCTAGGCGGGGTGGGTGTGCCAATGCAAATGAGATCGGCCCCCTGAAGTTCTTTTCCACAACTTGCCACACCTCACCACCAGATGTCAGGGTGGAGCTCATCCTGACTCTGCTTACACACATAACAAAATTCATTCTGCACATGGACGTAAAAAATTACAGAGAACAATGGTCAGCAGCCAGCAGAGACAGCAGCCCCTTCTGCGGCGTCTGTCTGGCATCCACCCCATCTCTGCAGCCTCCCAGGGAGCGAGTCCAGAACTTGCTTGTCAGCCTAGCTCTCCTCCCCAGCAAGGGCTCTAGCATTTCACAAATGTGCATTGCGAAGTCTAGTTCATTATGAACATTATTGTCCTTTCCGAAAATCACAGGAACTGTACATGGAATGGACCTTTAGGGTAGGTTCATCAATCCCAATCGTCCATGGCAAGATTGTTTATGACAGTCAGGGCTTTCTCCAGTCTAGTGCAGACATCCTGAACAATTGGGACGCTTCTCATTTCCCCATATCTCACCGTCAGGCATGATTTCCGGAGAGCAAGCCTAGAGCTAACCCCCTTTGCTCCCATGACCCCTACAGGAAGGACTCAAAGAGAATCCCTGTAAAATCCACCCTCCTCCAAAGATGTCCAGGCCTGTGGATACATGGAGACACTTAATTGGAATCCACCCACCCATGTGTGAAAGGGACCCTGCCATCTGGAACAGCGTGCACACCCACAACTCCTGGTGAAGCCAGGCCTCAAGCACACTTATTCGACAGCAGCATGATTCCATGTGCATAACAGAGGAGGTGATGTTGCATTGTACATCAAGAATATATAAACTTGTTCTGAGGTCCAGAAGGAGGCAAGAGACAAACCAGATGAAAGTCTCTGGGTAAATATAAATGAGTGGGGAAAAACTGGGGGGATGTCCTAGTAGGAGTCTTCTGTAGACCAGGAAACCAGGAGGTGGATGAGGCATTTCTAGAACAAATAAGAGAAATATCCAAAGCCAAGACCTAGTAGGAACGGGGGACTGTCACTACCCAGACATCTGCTGGAAAAGTGATACGGCAAAACACAAAATTTCCAGTAAGTTCTTGGAATATATTAAAGACAGTATTTGTTTCAGAAAGTGAAGATAGAATCAGGGGGGCAGTCATTTTGGACTTGATTCTGACCAACAGGGAGGAATTGGTTGCGAATCTGAAGGTGGAAGGTTCTTTGGGTGAAAGTGATCATGAAAGGACAGATTTCATGTTTCTAAGGAAAGAAAGAAGTGAAAGCAGTGGAATAAGAAGAATGGACTTCTAAAAAAGCATGCTTTAACACACCCCGAGGACTGATAGGTAAGATCCCATGGGAAGAAAACCTAAGGGCGAAAGGAGTTCAGGAGAGCTGGCAGTTTCTCAAGGAGACAATATTAAAAGCACAACTGCAAACTATCCTGATGCAATGGAATTATAGGAAGAATAGTAAGAAGTCAATATGACTCCATCAGGAGCTCTTTAATGACCTGAAAATCAAAACAAATCCTATGAAAAGTGGGAACATGGACGAACTGCTAAGGAGGAGTACAAAAGAATAGAACAAGGATGTAGGGACAAAATCAGAAAGGCGAAGGAACAAAATGAGTTACACCTAGCAAGGGACATAAAAGGCAATAAGAAGAGGTTCTTTAAATCGATTAGGAGGAAGAGAAAGAGAAAGGAAAGCATAGTCCTCTACTTAGTGGAGAAGGAGAGTGAATAATGGATGACATCAGGAGACTGAGGTGTTGAATGCCTGTTTGTCTTCTGTAAAAAGGTTAATTGTAACTAGATATGTGATGTAAACAACAAGGGGAAAGGAACATAAACCAAAATAGGGAAAGAACAGGTTAAAGAATAATTAGATAAATTAGATATATTCAAGTCAGCAGAGCCTGATGAAATTAATTCTAGGGTACTTAAGGAAAAAACGGTTACTCACCTTCTCTAACTGTTGTTCTTCGAGATGTTTGTTCATGTCCATTCCAATCAGGTGTGTGCGTGCGCATGTGCATGGTGGCCGGAAGATTTTTCCCATAGCAGCATCCGTTGGGTGGGCCTGGGCACCCCCTGGAGTTGCGCCTTCATGGCGCCCAATATAGAGCCCTGCTGACCTGCCACCCCCTCAGTTCCTTCTTGCCCGCTACTCCGACAGAGGGGAAGGAGGGTGGGTATTGGAATGGACATGAACACCACATCTCGAAGAACAACAGTTACGAGATGTGAGTAACCATTTTTTCTTCTTCGAGTGCTTGTTCATGCCCATTCCAATCAGGTGCCTCACAAGCCCAAGTTCAGGAGGTGGGGTCGGAGTTGGAGCACTGCTCATCCGAAGGTCACGTCGTCTCTGGCCTGCTGGGTAATCGCATAGTGCGCGGTGAAAGTGTGGATGGAGGACCATGTCACTGCTCTGCAGATTTCCTGAGTGGGAAGCCTGCCCCCTGGTGGAGTGCGCAGTGATTGGAGGTGCAGGAACACCAGCCAGGTCGTAGCATTCACAGATACAGGACACGATCCATGACGAGATGCGTTGGGATGACACAAGCTGACCTTTCATTCTCTCCGCCACTGTCACGAGCAATGGGACCAACTTTCTGAACGGTTTGGTTCTCTCGATGTATAAGGCCAGCGCCCTTTGGACATCCGGAGAGTGGAGTCTCTGCTCCCTGCTGCTGGAATGTGGCTTAGGTAGAATACCGGGGGAAATGAGTCCTGGTTGATGTGGAACTACGACACAACCTTCTGGAGGAAAGCAGGAGGAGGCCTGAGCTGCAGCTTGTGCTCATAGAACACGGTGTAGCGAGGGTCTGATGTCAAGGCCCTGAGCTCAGACCCCCTCCTGGCTGAGGTTGTCGCTACCAGGAATGCCACCTTGTAGGAGAGGTAGAGCAGGGAGCATGTTGCTAATGGTTCAAAGGGGGGTCCCATGAGCCTAGAAAGGACCAAGTTGACGTCCCAGGCAGGGACAGGCTGACAGACATTAGGGTACAGCCTGTCGAGCCCTTTTAAGAATCAGTTAACCATGGAGATAGCAAACACAGAGTGGCCCTCCAGCCCAGGGTGGAAGGCTGAGATGGCAGCTAAGTGCATCCTTATTGAAGACAACGAAAGTCCCTCCTGCTTTAGATGGAGGAGGTAGTCCAGAATGAGCAGCGCCGAATCGGGGACGAATGGCGCGGCGCCGACCAGATTGCAAATCTCTTCCACTTGGCAAGGTATGTGGCTCTCATAGAGGGAGGACCTGTCTAACCGGGTCTGAACAGGAAAGCTCCAACGGATTTAACCATGGAGCTTCCACCCCATGAGATGAAGTGACTCGAGGTTCGGGTGCTGGAGACATCCATGATCTTGCATCAGAAGGTCCGGGAAGAGCGGCAGGTAATCGGGGCTTCCACGGACATGTCTAGGAGGGATATGTACCAGTGCTGATGGGGCAAGGCTGGTGCTATCAATATGACTTGAGCTAGTTCTCTGTGGCTCTTGAGCAGCACCTTGTGAACGAGCGGTATGGGTGGAAAGGTGTACAGGAGAGAACCTCCCCAGTGGAGGCTGGAGCCTGGTCTGTGATTCTGGAAGGAGCAGGACTGCTGGCACTTCCTGTTGCGTCGCATGGCGAAGAGATCTATCTGCGGGAAACCCACCTCTGGAAGATTGAAATCGCAACGACCAGGCAAAGGGACCACTTGTGGCTGTGAAATGACCTGCGGAGGTGGTCCGCCAGCTTGTTCTGTACCCCAGGGAGGTACAAACTTGTTGAGTTCTCACAGGTCCAGGATAGGCCTGAGGCTGCCTTTGGCTTTCACTATTAGGAAATGCCAGGCATAGAAGCCCTCACCCCTGTGCTTGAGGAACCTCCTCCACTGCCCTTAGCAATAGGAGCAACTGCACCTCCTGGATGAGTAGATGCTTGAGAGAAGGGTCCCTGAAGAGTGACGGGGAAAGGTGGTAGAAGGGCGGGAGGGCACAGAATTGGTTGGAGTATCCCCTCTACTGTGAGGAGCACCCAGCGGTCTGAAGTGATATGGGACCATGCACGGTAGAAAGGGGACAGTCAGGAGGAAAAGGTAAGGGGGGGCTAGATCCAGTCTCTGATCTGGTGCGGTGTCCTCGACTGCACCTTCAAAAGGCCGGGAAAGAATTTTCTGTAGTATCTGGCTGATGAATCTTGCCCATATGCTCAGGGTTTAGCTGATCGCCATATTTGGGGTCGGGAAGGAATTTTCCTCCAGGGCAGATTGGAAGGCCCTGGAGGTTTTTCGCCTTCCTCTGTAGCATGGGGCACGGGTCACTTGCTGGAGGATTCTCTGCTCCTTGAGGTCTTCAAACTACAATTTGAGGACTTCAATAGCACAGATATAGGTGTGAGGTCTTTTTTAGGAGTGGTGGGTGAAATTCTGTGGCCTGCATTGTGCAGGAGGTCAGACTAGATGATCATAATGGTCCCTTCTGACCTAAATATCTATGAATCTAGGCCACTTTGGGGCCAGACAGCAGTTTGGGTTGCCCAGAGCCCTGGCCTGAAGACGGGTGTTGTCTTCTCCTGCCATTCCTGTTCCTCCTCCAAGAACCATCCTGTCGGTTCTGTTGATGGAATCTCGGAGGAGATTGCGGCCTGAAGTGTCTCCACTGCGTGACGGGAGTGTGCAGACCCAAGGACTTGAGGGTAGCTTGTGAGTCTTTCAGGCTGTGCAGCCTCTTGTCTCTTTTCAGAGAAAAGAGTCTCACCCTCAAATGGGAGGTCCTGAATGGTCTGTTGGACCTCATAAGGGAGCCCTGAGACTTGAATCCAGGTGCCCCTCCTCATGGCTACCCCAGTCGCCATGACCCTAGTGGCGGCATCTGCACCATCCAACACGGCCTGGAGGGAAGCCCGGGAGACTAGCTTTCCCTCCTCCACCAAGGCCGAGAACTTGTCTCAGGAGTCCGAAGGGAGGAGTTCTGTAAATTTGGCCATCGCCGCACAGGTGTTGTACGAGTACCTGCTGACGATGGCCTGCTGGTTCGAAATACGGAACTGCAGACCCCCTGTAGAATAGACCTTTCTCCCAACAAGGTCAAGTCACTTAGCCTCCCTGTTTTTGGGGAGGGCCCCTGGAAGCCCTGCCACTCATGCTGGTTAGCAGCATCCACGACAAGAGAGTCAGGAGGTGGGTGGGAGTACAAATGTTCGTACCCTTCGGAGGGCACAAAATAACGCCTCTCGTTGCACTTGGCAGTGGGTGGTAAGGAAGCTGGGGTCTGCCACAGGGTCTTGGTGGTGTCCACAATAGTCTTAATCAGCAGCAGGGCAATAGGAGAAGGTTCTGAGGGGGCGAGGATGTCCACCATGGGATCAGCCTCCTCAACTAAATGCCCAGATCCTGAGCAGCCCTGCGCAGTTGCTCTGTTGTCCTCAAGCGCCGGGGCTACGGCTGCGCCTGCCAATGCCTCATCTGGAGACAAGGAGGAGGAGGAAGCCCCTGTAAGAAGCGGATGCTCCCCGCCCTCTGCTCCCAAGGTGTCCCGCGACTCTTGGGGCAACGGCAGTGCCGATGGAGCTGGTTGGTACAGCCATCTGCAACCCTGCTGGAACCACTCATGAAGCTGGTGCCAAACTCCTGCCTGCCCCGACGAAGGGGGCGGGGCCGTTGCTGGTGTCAGGCCGGGGTCACCAGTGCCTGCGCCGTAGTCGGTGTCGAGATCGGTGCTGGCACCAAAGCTGAACGAGTCCCTGGTGCCGAAGTTGGTGCTGAGGCGGGCGACGGTGCCGCAGGCAAAGGCGTTGGCGTGTGGGTGGCACCGAGGCTAGCTGCACGGTTGATGGCGGGATGAACGTGGCTGAGGCCAGAGAAGATGCAGCACAGTGGTGCCCTTGAATCCCTCTCTGGCTTTGGTGAAAGGCCCAGGGGGTCCAGAATGGCCACTGTGGTGGATTCTGCCACTGCAGCGGCCACTCCTGGGGCTCTCTCCTGTCTCTCCCTGACCTCGATTGTTGGCTCCTACTTCTCCTGGAGCGATACGAGTGGGACTCTGACTCCAAGGTCTCTGAGACTGAAGACCACGGAGGAGCCGAGCTTTGGTGCCTCGAATGTCAAGAGCTTGGGGAGCAAGTAGGTTCTCTGTCCGAGTGGGCCAGTGCCGAAGGACATGGAGAGGGGGAATGCATGGTCATAATTGCTGGCTTCCCTCTTGACTGCCCGTAGGGGTGGGGCGGGACTGCCAGCGCCGAAGGTTCCTCTCTCCTACGGGGCGAGAACAGTGCCGTAAGGTGTAGCAGGTCCCGTGCAGCTTCAGAAGCTTCTGGCGTTGAAGGAAGCTGTAGCTGGTGGCCCGTAGGGACCTCCCGGGATGAGTCTTTTCTCGGCACTGAGCTTGACGATGGTGCTGGGGTGCTCCACGTCGAGGATGGTGCGTTAGGAGCTGGGTGCCCTGAGCCCTGGTCTGAATGGGAGCGTAGAGTGGCCTCCATGAGGATCACTTTAAGCTGCTGCTCCCTTTCTTTAAGAGTTGTAGGGTGGAACTTGTGGCAGATCTTACAGCGATCCTTTTGGTGGCCCTCCCCTAGGCCCCATAAGCACGAGGAGTGTGGATCACTCGTCAGCATGCGCTTTGCGCAGACCACCCAGGTTTTAAACCCCGGAGACTGAAGCATAGCATGGCTCCAGGGAGTCGAAATGTGGTGGGGACCCCCAACAACTCTAATCACTAATAACTAAGGTAAACAATGTACAAAGAACTGTTGAACATGCTTGCTAAGCAAGGGCTATGGGAAGTTCCAGCCAGCGTTACTGGCAGTAAGACGGAACTGAAGGGGTGGCGGGTCGGCAGGGCTCTATATTGAGCGCCATGAAAGCATGACCCCAGGGGGCACCCAGGCCGGCGCGACAGATGCTGCTAAGGGAAAAATCTTCTGCGCATGCACACCTGAATGGAATTGACATGAACAAGCACTCGAAGAAGAACAAGCTGAAACAATCTTGGAACCATTAGCAATTATCTTCAAGAACTCATGGAGGACGGATGAGGAGCAAACATAGTACTTATCTTAAAAAGGGGAGAAAGGAGGACCTGGGGAATTATAAGCCAATCAGCCTAACTTCAATATCTAGAAAGATACTTGAACAAATTATTAATCAATTAGTTTGTAAGCATCTAGAGGATAATAGGGTTATAAGGAATAGCCGTCATGGATTTGTCAAGATCAAATCCTGCCAAACCAGCCTAATTTCCTTCTTTGTCAGGGTTATTGGCCTACTGGATGGGGGAAGCAGTAGATATGATGTATCTTGATTTTCGTAAGGCTTTTGGCACAGTCATACATGACATTCTCACAAGCAAACTAGAGAAATGTGGTCTAGATGGAATTACTAGAAGGGGGGTGCACAACTGGTTGAAAGACCATATTCAAAGTGTAGTTATCAGTCAGTCCTGGGTTTGGTGGTATTCAATGTTTCAGTTAACAAGCTGGATAATGGAATGGAGAGTATGCTTATAAAATATGCAGGTGACACCAAGCTGGGAGGTGTTGCAAGGACTTTGGAGAACCAGATTAGAGTTCAGAATGACAAATGGGAGCATTGGTCTGAAATCAGTGAGATAAAATTCAGTAAAGACAAGCGCAAAGTACTTCACTTAGGAAGGGAAAATCAGGTGCAGAACTACGAAATGGGGTCTAGCGGGCTAGGTGACAGTGCTGCTGAAGAGGATCTGGGGGTTACAGTGGATCACCCACTGACTAGAAGTCAATAAAGTGGGTGAGGTGATAGCTTTTAGTAGACCAATTTTTGTTGGTGAGAGAGACCAGCTTTCGAGTTTACACAGAGCTCTTCTTCAGGCTGGCAACAGTGTGAGGCAGTTGTGAAAAAAGCTAATTTATTGGGGTGTATTAACAGCAACGGCCTAACACTCGGGAGGTCATTGTCCCGCTCTAGCCAGCAGTGGGGCGGCTGTGTCCCGTTCTGGGCACCGCTCTTTAGGAAAGATGGGGAGAGAGTCCAGAGGAGAGCAGGAAACCAGGAAGAGGCCCATCTCCCGCTGTGCTCTCAGCGCAACGCACAAAGCCAGGCCAGCCTCCCTGCAGCACAGAGCTCAGCGCCCCGCGCGGCGGGCTCACCCCAGGGGCTGTTTTCTCGGCACGGCAGACAGCGATAGTGCCACCTTGTGGCCACAGTAAACAACGCACGCGTCCATGGGGTAATCAGCCCTGAAAGAAATCTGTCCCGAAGCCCCCTCTTCTGGCCCCCAGAGCCGTCCCTTGGGTATGGCAAACTGGGGCAACCGCTCCAGGCCCCGCACTTTAGGGGGCCCTGTGCTGCAGTGTGCATGAGTCGTGGGGGGGGGCGGTAGGCTGGCCTGAGCGGGGGGCTAGGGGTCTGGGCCAGCCCAGGGGTGGGGTTAAGTATTCGGGGGGGGGCAGGCCGGCCCAGGGGATCAACGGGAGGCCGGGCGCCAGCAGCGCGGGTCAGGCCTGCGCTCACCGCTGGGAAGCGCACGTTGTATTTCTTTTTCTTGCTCGCCCGCCGCCCCACCAGCCACCAGCGTCCCAGCGCCGCCAGAGCACGCCAGCGCCAGACTGACCCCGTCCATTGCCCTTCCGCCCTGGACACCTCCATTTTCTGGGACCCCCCAGCACAGGGGGGTCCCTTGCCCCTAGCATAGGTGCCACCCTGTGACTCTCCATCGTCCCTCATCACTGGTGTCCCCGCCCCACACCAGATTTCACCTGTATAAAAATGTTAAGGGGGCCCCATACAGGCTGAGTTGTGCCAGGCCCCGCACCCTGCTAGCCCCCAGCCCCTCCAACCTCATCATCAGAAGCAAGCTCCCCACAGACCAGCATCCACCTACTCAAAGCGGCGCCAGACCCTGCCAGAGCAACAGATGCAAAATCTGCAGACCTCTCTCCACTGCTACAATGAGCAACACGCCCCACAACTCACTACAATGAGCAACATCCCCCACAACTCACCTTTCAATATACGTGCCTGTCCCAACACGCGGTATGGTGCGCCTCATCCCGTGCACCCCAATGCCTGTCCCAACAGCAGATTACTGAGTAGGGATGTTAATATCCCTTTAAAAAGTTAACCATTTAAACAACTAAAATTATGTCATTTAATCTGTTAACAGATTAAAGGGAGAGGGGCTGGGGCTGCTGGGCCTGCTCTGGCCAACTGGCGCGGCTGGGGTTGGCGGGCTGGTGCGGCCTGGGGCTGGGGGTTAATGGTTAGGGTCCATTAATTGGTAAGACTAATGCTTACCAGTTAATCGATCAGTATTTTACATGGAATCATAGAATATCAGGGTTGGGAGGGACCTCGGGAGGTCATCTAGTCCCACCCCCTGCTCAGAGCAGGACCAATCCCCAACTAGATCAACCCAGCCAGGGCTTCGTCAAGCCTGACCTTAAAAACTTCTAAGGAAGGAGATTCCACCACCTCCCTAGGTAATGCATTCCAGTGTTTCACCACCCTCCTAGTGAAGTAGTGTTTCCTAATATCCCACCTAGACCTCCCCCATTGCAACTTGAGACCATTACTCCTTGTTCTGTCATCCGCTATCACTGAGAACAGTCTAGATCCATCCTCTTTGGAACCCCCTTTCAGGTATTTGAAGCAGCTATCAAATCCCCCTCATTCTTCTCTTCTCCAGCCTAAATAAGCCCAGTTCCCTCAGCCTCTCCTCATAAGTCATGTGCCCCAGCCCCCTAATCATTTTCTTTGCTTTCCACTGGACTCTCTTCAATTTGTCCACATCCTTTCTGTAATGGAAGGCCCCAAACTGGACACAGTACTCCAGTGCCGAATAGAGGGGAACGATCACGTCCCTCGATCTGCGGGCAATGCTCCTACTACTGCATCCCAAAATGCCTTTGGCCACCTTGGCAACAAGGGCACACTGCTGACTCATATCCAGCTTCTCGTCCACTGTAACCCCTAGGTCCTTTTCTGCAGAACTGCTGCCAAGCCATTCAGTCCCTAGTCTGTAGCGGTGCCTGGGATTCTTCTGTCCTAAGTGCAGGACTCTGCACTTGTCCTTGTTGAACCTCATCAGATTTCTTTTGGCCCAATCCTCCAATTTGTCCAGGGCCCTCTGTATCCTATCCCTACCCTCCAGCGTATCTACCTCTCCTCCCAGTTTAGTGTCATCTGCAACCATCATCCAGATCATTAATGAAGATGTTGAACAAAATGAGCCCCAGGACCAACCCTTGGGGCACTCCGCTTGATATTGGCTGCCAATTAGACATCGAGCCATTGATCACTGCCTGTTGAGCCCGACAATCTAGCCAGCTTTCTATGCACCTCATAGTCCATTCATCCAATCCATACTTCTTTAACTTGCTGGCAAGAATACTGTGGGAGACCGTGTCAAAAGCTTTGCCATAATCAAGATATGTCACATCCACAGCTTTCCCCATATCCACAGAGCCAGTTATCTCGTCATAGAAGGCAATCAGGTTGGTCAGGCATGACTTGCCCTTGGTGAATCCATGCTGACTGTTCCCGATCACCTTCCTCTCCTCCGAGTGCTTCACAATGGTTTCCTTGAGGGCCTGCTCCGCTCTGCCCTTGAGTGCGATGCAGCCTCGGTGGAGGCCAAGCCCACTAGACTCAGCCCACAGCCAGTGTGTTGGTGCTCCTCTGTCACAGGGCGAGCAGGCGCCTGCCCACGCCCCACCCTGGACCTAGTTCTTACAGGGCTTTTGGAAGTACCATAAAGGAGTGATCGTCCCTTCAGCAGGGCCCACCCCAGCTTTCAGGCACCTCAGCAGACCTGCCGCTGCCAGCCCTGACGATGACGACGCCCCACGACTCTGAGCGCACGGACGGGGCAAGATGCCACCGGCCACACACCTCACCACTTTTCCCCAGGAGGCACAGCTCAGAGAGCACGAGGCCGAGCCCTGGAGCCGTAGGGCCGTGCTGTGGGGCCAGCCGGGGGTCTGTCGCTAGCTCGGGCGACGGGAGCATTCGTCCGTCAGTCCAGCCGCAGCAGTGCGATGGCTGAGCGCAGACTCTGCCTGAACCCTTGTGTGTCGCGAACACAACCCTGACCCGAGTCTCAACGCCTGGGACACGCGGCAGGTGAGGAAACTGAGGCCTGGAGAGAGGGACGTGACATGGGCTTCGACCCCAGGAACTCTCGCCTCTGGGGCCTGCTCTCAGCTGGCGCCTCTCGCAGGGGAAGGGCCTTGGCTGTGTGGCCAGCTTAGGTCTGTTTGTTTTTCTAGAGGGAGGCGGGAAAAGCCCTTCGGCTCCACAGGGCAGCCTGGGAGTCCTGCCAAAGTGTAAAAGCCAGCACTGTCTTACCCACCTGTCCAATCACACAAACCTGAAACCCTTGCCCCGCCCCTTCCCCGAGGCCCTGTCCCTGCCCCACACCTTCTCCAAGGCCCCACTCCACTCGCTTCACCCCCCACCCGTCACTCACTCTCCCCCACCCACCCTCACTCACTTTCACTGGGCTGGGGGCAGGGGGTTGGGGTGCGGGCTCTGGGCTGGGGCCAAGGGGTTTGGAGTGGGAGGGAGCTCCAGACTGAGCCTGGGGTGGGGGTTGGGGTGCAGGCTCCGGGAGGGAGGTTGGGTGCTGGAGGGGGCTCAGGGCTGGGGGAGGGGGTGTGGGGTGCAGGCTCCGGGAGGGGGCTCAGGGCTGGGGCAGGGGATTGGAGCACAGGAGGGGGTGAGGGATGCGGGCTCTGGGAGGGAGTTTGGGCAGAGGATGGGGCTCCAGGCTGCGGCAGGGGGTTGGGGTGCAGGAGGGGGTGAGGGGTGCGGGCTCTGGCTGGGAGGCACTTACCTTGGGGTGCTCCTGGTTGGCAGCACAGTGGGGCTAAGGCAGGCTCCCTTCCTGACCTGGCCCCGCGCCACTTCCAAGCCGCCGGCACATCCCTGCAGCCCCTGCGGGGGCAGGGGTCTCCGTGCGCTGCCCAGGCCCCGACTCCGCAGTTCCCATTGGCTGGGAACTGTGCCAATGGGAGCTGCAGGGGTGGAGCCTGCCTTAGCCCTGCTGCGCTGCCGCCCGGGAGCCGCCCGAGGTAAGCAAGGCCAGGGGGCTCCGCACGCTGCTCCCGGAAGTGGTCGGGACGTCCCTGCGGCCCCGGGGGGAGGTTAGGGGGCTCCACGCGCTGCCCTTGCCTGCAGCCACTGCCCCCGCAGCTCCCCGTGGCCACAGGTCCCAGCCAATGGGAACTGCGGAGTTGGTGCTTGTGGCAGTGCGCGGAGACCCCCTGCCACTCCCCGACCGCAGGGACCCGCTCGCTGCTTCCGGGAGTGGTGCGGGGCCAGGGCCCCACTGTCCCACCTGAGTTCTAGAGCCGAAAATCTCCCGGTTTGGCTTCAGGGGCCTCCGGGAGATAGATCCTGATTCCGGGAGACTCCCGGCAAAACCAGAAGGGTTGGCAACGCTATCCTCCTGCTCCTTGTGGCCGCGGGATGGGACGGGGCTCAGAAACCCAGTGAAGCTTACGTCTTGCAAACTGCTCTGAGGAAGCTCGTAGTAGGAAGGTGATATGGAAGGGGGGGGTTCAGCTGTTGTGACCTGCACTGGATGTGCCATGTTTGTCTTTCTTCCACAGGACAGAAGTGACTTTGTCCGTACAAAGTGCAAGCTGGTCTCCATATTGGAAGAGAAGATTGAAGGTCTGGAGCAACAGATAACGACCCTGCGTTGCATACGAGAAACTGAGGATTTTCTGGACAAAACTCGGGATAGGCTTCCAGGGGCACAAAGCTCTACAGATATAGAGCAGGTTGCACAGAGGAGCCAAGAGGCCAGTGAAGAAGCTTGGCAACATGTGACCTCCAGAAGAGGTAAGCGGAATGTCCAGGTTCCAGTAACGCAGACACAGGTAACTAACCGCTTTCATGTTCTCTCCACAGGTATCGTTGCGGAGAGTGGACCAGATGATATGTCTGGGGCGAGAAAGCAGAAGGAGACTCCGCTGGTTGGAAGGCATGAGATGCTATGTCCTGAGGTTGGGGGTTCCATGACCACCACCCCCAAGAGGAGAAGGCGGGTGGTGGTGGTCGGGGACTCTCTCCTCCGGGGGACTGAGTCATCTATCTGCCGCCCTGACCGGGAAAACCGAGAAGTCTGCTGCTTGCCGGGGGCTAAGATTCGCGATGTGACGGAGAGACTGCCGAGACTCATCAAGCCCTCGGATCACTACCCCTTCCTGCTTCTCCACGTGGGCACCAATGATACTGCCAAGAATGACCTTGAGCGGATCACTGCGGACTACGTGGCTCTGGGAAGAAGGATAAAGGAGTTGGAGGCGCAAGTGGTGTTCTCGTCCATCCTCCCCGTGGAAGGAAAAGGCCTGGGTAGGGACCGTCGAATCGTGGAAGTCAACGAATGGCTACGCAGGTGGTGTCGGAGAGAAGGCTTTGGATTCTTTGACCATGGGATGGTGTTCCATGAAGGAGGAGTGCTGGGCAGAGACAGGCTCCATCTTACGAAGAGAGGGAAGAGCATCTTTGTCAGCAGGCTGGCTAACCTAGTGAGGAGGGCTTTAAACTAGGTTCACCAGGGGAAGGAGACCAAAGCCCTGAGGTAAGTGGGAAAGCGGGATACCGGGAGGAAGCACAGGCAGGAATGTCTGTGAGGGGAGGGCTCCTGCCTCATACTGAGAATGAGGGGCGATCAGCAGGTTATCTCAAGTGCTTATATACAAATGCACAAAGCCTTGGAAACAAGCAGGGAGAACTGGAGGTCCTGGTGATGTCAAGGAACTATGACGTGATCGGAATAACAGAGACTTGGTGGGATAACTCACATGACTGGAGTACTGTCATGGATGGATATAAACTGTTCAGGAAGGACAGGCAGGGCAGAAAAGGTGGGGGAGTAGCACTGTATGTAAGGGAGCAGTATGACTGCTCAGAGCTCCGGTACGAAACTGCAGAAAAACCTGAGTGTCTCTGGATTAAGTTTAGAAGTGTGTGCAACAAGAGTGATGTAGTGGTGGGAGTCTGCTATAGACCACCGGACCAGGGGGATGAGGTAGATGAGGCTTTCTTCCGGCAGCTCACGGAAGCTACTAGATCGCATGCCCTGATTCTCATGGGTGACTTTAATTTTCCTGATATCTGCTGGGAGAGCAATACAGCGGTGCATAGACAATCCAGGAAGTTTTTGGAAAGCATAGGGGACAATTTCCTGGCGCAAGTGCTAGAGGAGCCAACTAGGGGGGGCGCTTTTCTTGACCTGCTGCTCACAAACCGGGTAGAATTAGTGGGGGAAGCAAAAGTGGATGGGAATCTGGGAGGCAGTGACCATGAGTTGGTTGAGTTCAGGATCCTGACGCAGGGAAGAAAGGTAAGCAGCAGGATACGGACCCTGGACTTCAGGAAAGCAGACTTCGACTCCCTCAGGGAACAGATGGCCAGGATCCCCTGGGGGACTAACTTGAAGGGGAAAGGAGTCCAGGAGAGCTGGCTGTATTTCAAGGAATCCCTGTTGAGGTTACAGGGACAAACCATCCCAATGAGTCGAATGAATAGTAAATATGCCAGGCGACCAGCTTGGCTTAATGGTGAAATCCTAGCGGATCTTAAACATAAAAAAGAAGCTTACAAGAAGTGGAAGGTTGGACATATGACCAGGGAAGAGTATAAAAATATTGCTCGGGCATGTAGGAATGAAATCAGGAGGGCCAAATCGCACCTGGAGGTGCAGCTAGCGAGAGATGTCAAGAGTAACAAGAAGGGTTTCTTCAGGTATGTTGGCAACAAGAAGAAAGCCAAGAAAAGTGTGGGCCCCTTACTGAATGAGGGAGGCAACCTAGCGACAGAGGATGTGGAAAAAGCTAATGTACTCAATGCTTTTTTTGCCTCTGTCTTCACGAACAAGGTCAGCTCCCAGACTGCTGCTCTGGGCATCACAAAATGGGGAAGAGATGGCCAGCCCTCTGTGGAGATAGAGGTGGTTAGGGACTATTTAGAAAAGCTGGATGTGCACAAGTCCATGGGGCCGGACGAGTTGCATCCGAGAGTGCTGAAGGAATTGGCGGCTGTGATTGCAGAGCCATTGGCCATTATCTTTGAAAACTCGTGGCGAACCGGGGAAGTCCCGGATGACTGGAAAAAGGCTAATGTAGTGCCCATCTTTAAAAAAGGGAAGAAGGAGGATCCTGGGAACTACAGGCCAGTCAGCCTCACCTCAGTCCCCGGAAAAATCATGGAGCAGGTCCTCAAAGAATCTATCCTGAAGCACTTGCATGAGAGGAAAGTGATCAGGAACAGCCAGCATGGATTCACCAAGGGAAGGTCATGCCTGACTAATCTAATTGCCTTTTATGATGAGATTACTGGTTCTGTGGATGAAGGGAAAGCAGTGGATGTATTGTTTCTTGACTTTAGCAAAGCTTTTGACACGGTCTCCCACAGTATTCTTGTCAGCAAGTTAAGGAAGTATGGGCTGGATGAATGCACTATAAGGTGGGTAGAAAGCTGGCTAGATTGTCGGGCTCAACGGGTAGTGATCAATGGCTCCATGTCTAGTTGGCAGCCGGTATCAAGTGAAGTGCCCCAAGGGTCGGTCCTGGGGCCGGTTTTGTTCAATATCTTCATAAATGATCTGGAGGATGGTGTGGATTGCACTCTCAGCAAATTTGCGGATGATACTAAACTGGGAGGAGTGACAGATACGCTGGAGGGGAGGGATAGGATACAGAAGGACCTAGACAAATTGGAGGATTGGGCCAAAAGAAATCTGATGAGGTTCAATAAGGATAAGTGCAGGGTCCTGCACTTAGGATGGAACAATCCAATGCACCGCTACAGACTAGGGACCGAATGGCTAGGCAGCAGTTCTGCGGAAAAGGACCTAGGGGTGACAGTGGACGAGAAGCTGGATATGAGTCAGCAGTGTGCCCTTGTTGCCAAGAAGGCCAATGGGTGTAGGTGCGGGCGACGCCGGTCCGTAGTGTTAGCGCGGGGTGTAGGTGCGGGGGACGCCGGTCCGTAGTGTCAGCGCGGGGTGTAGGTGCGGGGGACGCCGGTCCGTAGTGTCAGCGCGGGGTGTAGGTGCGGGCGACGCCGGTCCGTAGTGTTAGCGCGGGGTGTAGGTGCGGGTGACGCCGGTCCGTAGTGTTAGCGTGGGATGTAGGTGACGCCGGTCCGTAGTGTTAGCGCGGGGTGTAGGTGCGGGTGACGCTGGTCAGGTGTGTTAGCGCGGGGTGTAGGTGCGGGGGACGCCGGTCCGTAGTGTCAGCGCGGGGTGTAGGTGCGGGTGACGCCGGTCCGTAGTGTCAGCGCGGGGTGTAGGTGCGGGTGACGCCGGTCCGTAGTGTTAGCGTGGGGTGTAGGTGACGCCAGTCCGTAGTGTTAGCGCGGGGTGTAGGTGCGGGTGACGCCGGTCCGTAGTGTTAGCGCGGGGTGTAGGTGCGGGCGACGCCGGTCCGTAGTGTTAGCGTGGGGCGTAGGTGTGGGCGATGCCGGTCAGGTGTGTTAGCGCGGGGTGTCGGTGCGGGTGACACCGGTCCATAGTGTTAGCGCGGGGTGTAGGTGCGGGCGACGCCGGTCTGTAGTGTTAGCGTGGGGCGTAGGTGCGGGTGACGCCGGTCCGTAGTGTTAGCGTGGGGCGTAGGTGCGGGCGATGCCGGTCAGGTGTGTTAGCGCGGGGTGTCGGTGCGGGTGACGCCGGTCCATAGTGTTAGCGCGGGGTGTAGGTGCGGGCGACGCCGGTCTGTAGTGTTAGCGCGGGGTGTAGGTGCGGGGGACGCCGGTCCATAGTGTTAGCGCGGGGTGTAGGTGCGGGCGACGCCGGTCTGTAGTGTTAGCGTGGGGCGTAGGTGCGGGTGACGCCGGTCAGGTGTGTTAGCGTGGGGCGTAGGTGCGGGTGACGCCGGTCCGTAGTGTTAGCGCGGGGTGTAGGTGCGGGCGACGCCGGTCCGTAGTGTTAGCGTGGGGCGTAGGTGCGGGTGACGCCGGTCCGTAGTGTTAGCGTGGGGCGTAGGTGCGGGCGATGCCGGTCAGGTGTGTTAGCGCGGGGTGTCGGTGCGGGTGACGCCGGTCCATAGTGTTAGCGCGGGGTGTAGGTGCGGGCGACGCCGGTCTGTAGTGTTAGCGTGGGGCGTAGGTGCGGGTGACGCCGGTCAGGTGTGTTAGCGCGGGGTGTAGGTGCGGGCGACGCCGGTCTGTAGTGTTAGCGTGGGGCGTAGGTGCGGGCGACGCCGGTCTGTAGTGTTAGCGTGGGGCGTAGGTGCGGGTGACGCCGGTCCGTAGTGTTAGCGTGGGGCGTAGGTGCGGGTGACGCCGGTCCGTAGTGTTAGCGCGGGGTGTCGGTGCGGGTGACGCCGGTCCATAGTGTTAGCGCGGGGTGTAGGTGCGGGTGACGCCGGTCCGTAGTGTTAGCGTGGGGCGTAGGTGCGGGTGACGCCGGTCCGTAGTGTTAGCGCGGGGTGTCGGTGTGGGTGACGCCGGTCCATAGTGTTAGCGCGGGGTGTAGGTGCGGGCGACGCCGGTCCGTAGTGTTAGCGCGGGGTGTAGGTGCGGGCGACGCCGGTCCGTAGTGTTAGCGCGGGGTGTAGGTGCGGGCGACGCCGGTCCGTAGTGTTAGCGCGGGGTGTCGGTGCGGGTGACGCCGGTCCGTAGTGTTAGCGCGGGGTGTAGGTGCGGGTGACGCCGGTCCGTAGTGTTAGCGCGGGGTGTCGGTGCGGGTGACGCCGGTCCGTAGTGTTAGCGCGGGGCGTAGGTGCGGGTGACGCCGGTCCGTAGTGTTAGCGTGGGGCGTAGGTGCAGGTGACGCCGGTCTGTAGTGTTAGCGCGGGGTGTAGGTGCGGGGGACGCCGGTCCATAGTGTTAGCGCGGGGTGTAGGTGCGGGCGACGCCGGTCTGTAGTGTTAGCGCGGGGTGTAGGTGCGGGGGACGCCGGTCCATAGTGTTAGCGCGGGGTGTAGGTGCGGGCGACGCCGGTCTGTAGTGTTAGCGTGGGGCGTAGGTGCGGGTGACGCCGGTCAGGTGTGTTAGCGCGGGGTGTAGGTGCGGGCGACGCCGGTCTGTAGTGTTAGCGTGGGGCGTAGGTGCGGGTGACGCCGGTCCGTAGTGTTAGCGCGGGGTGTAGGTGCGGGTGACGCCGGTCCATAGTGTTAGCGCGGGGTGTAGGTGCGGGTGACGCCGGTCCGTAGTGTTAGCGTGGGGCGTAGGTGCGGGTGACGCCGGTCAGGTGTGTTAGCGCGGGGTGTAGGTGCGGGCGACGCCGGTCTGTAGTGTTAGCGTGGGGCGTAGGTGCGGGTGACGCCGGTCCGTAGTGTTAGCGCGGGGTGTAGGTGCGGGTGACGCCGGTCCATAGTGTTAGCGCGGGGTGTAGGTGCGGGTGACGCCGGTCCGTAGTGTTAGCGCGGGGTGTCGGTGTGGGTGACGCCGGTCCATAGTGTTAGCGCGGGGTGTAGGTGCGGGCGACGCCGGTCTGTAGTGTTAGCGTGGGGCGTAGGTGCGGGTGACGCCGGTCAGGTGTGTTAGCGTGGGGTGTCGGTACAGGATCTGAGTAGAGTGATGAAAGCCATTTTGGCCGCCATCCCCTGGAGAGCTAGAGAAACCCAGTTCCTGACTGTGCCCGGGCCAGCCCCGCTGGATAGGAAAACTGGGGTGAGCAAACGACTTTGCAGCAACGCTTCTAGTCTGTAAATTCGGTTCAAGCCCCACAGCGACTTTGTACCTGGTTGTTTGTAACCGTTGGCAGCCAAACCCCTTTGCTTTGGCAGCACTGAACAAGCTGCTCGGTGTGTTTACACAGCCAGCCAGGCACAGTGGATAATCCCTTTAGCGGAGCGGCCCATGTCCCGAGGCTTTGTGAGCTTGACGGGAGAGGGGCTGTGTACGGCAGAGGAAATGCTTTGGGGCACACGGGGCTGGGGGTCACCCTGCGTGAAGGGACCCGGCCTGTGGAAGCCAAGGAGAGGCCGCTGTGCCGTCAGCAGGCAGCTGGTGTCAGGGCTCCGAGCCAAGCTGCACAGCACGGAGTCAGCCAGGGTCACAGGGCACGCACTGACCCTGCCCCACGCTGCCCTGGGTAGCCCCGTGGGACAGACCAGCCTGTGCTCAGCAGAGAGAGGCTGACCAGGAGCAGGGCAGGCCAGGGATGGCTGTGCACTGTTGCCAACCCCCAAGGTTTAAAAAAAAGAGCAAATTTAAGACTCTCTGACTTTTAAGCCAATCGTGGTTGGGCTTGTCGGTTGATTTCCTGCTGGGCCCGTTTTCCAGCTGTTCCCTGCAGCCAGGTGGGCTAGAAATGCACCTTTTCTTGGACAGCCAGTGGCGAGTCTGATAATCCCCCGCCGGACTCCAGGAGCTGGGGCTGTCAGAGAAACCCTTAGAGCCAGCATCACTGAACGGACGCTCGCGGGCGTCGTGTCCGTGCAGGCTAGTAAGCCGCTAACACGGGCCCGTTGCAAACAGACTCACCGCCCCTGCTGGGGCACTGGGGCCAGCGGGACAAGACGTGCAGGGCCCCAGCCAGCCGGCTACTCCTCTGCCAGCCGTGACCGGGGGCTGTGGACACCAAGGCAGCAGGCACTGCCATGTGGCCCCCTGGCACCGTGCTAGGAGAGCGCGAAAGGAAACTGGCTCAGAAACAGGAGCGATTAAATGGCGCAGCAGGGCAGCCGCACACGAGCACTTACCTCTACGGACGGTGCCCGGCTGGCGCCCACACAGGAGCCCGCACCGGGGAAGGGAATCTGGTGTCGCCTAGGCAGTGACACCCCCAAGGACAGTCAGCACGACGAACACCCTGCGCAGACAGGCTGGCGAGACAGAGTGAGGGGAGACGAGGGTTTGCGACCCAGGGACCGCTTGACGCCAAGTGGGCATAAGGGTGACCGGGATCCCGGGGGGCTGGGATTTACACTCAGACTCACCGGTGTGTGGCCTGGGAGGTCTCCACTGAAAGCCGGTGTCCTGCCGGGCTCAGGCGCTGTGGTGCGGGGGACAGGAGTTCCGGAGCAGAACCAAAGATCTCTTCGGCAACCCCGGGCCGTGGCCTCGCATGGTGCCCCCAGCCGGGCGGGGAGACCCATTCGCGCTCTGTGTGTATGGGGGAGTTGTGCGCTTGGCAACGGAGGCCCTTTTAATACTGAGTGAAACGGTAGCAAAGAGCTGGCGGAGGCCTCAGGAGGAAGCTGACAGGAATGGTAAGGGGGGCCTAGCTGGAGGTGAGCAGCAAAGGTGTGTCCTGGTATATTTGGGGGTGAGGAGAAACCCGGGCACCCTTCAGTCCATAAGGACAAGCTGCCAGCGGCTCCCTCTTATGAGACGCGACCTCACCCAAAGTGGCTGCAATCGGGGGAACAGCCTGTGGGGTACACACTGGCCTCTAGCGTATGCCAGCCCGGGGATACGCTGGCCTGTAGGGGATGCTCTTGTCAATGGGGTACGCTGGCCTGTAGGGGATGCTCTGGCACGTGGGGTAATCCGGCCTGTGGGGTGCGCTGGCCTCTAGGGGATACTCTGGCTCGTGGGATACGCAGGCCTGTGAGGGATAATCTGGCCCGTGGGATACACTGGCCCATGGGGGATACTCTGGCCCGTGGGGGGGTACGCTCGCCCGTGGGGGGGTACGCTGGCCTGCAGGAGAGTGGGGATGTCCAGCCCTAGGACGTGGTATTGTTTTATTTGCCATGGACCTGTTTGTCCCCATCTCTCCCATTGGTTTCACCGGCCTCGCTGTTCTTGCGGGTCTCTAATGGACCTGGTGCTGCGGGGCCACCGGCATGGCGGGCTAAGGTAAATCTGGGGCCCAAAGGGACTGGGTATCATAGGGGGATACTTGGTAGGGACGGGGAGGCTGGCATAGGCCAGAGGGCAGCGCTGGGGGCGGTAGGGAGCTGATGCCC
Source organism: Lepidochelys olivacea (assembly GCF_965140295.1). Classification (NCBI taxonomy): domain Eukaryota; kingdom Metazoa; phylum Chordata; order Testudines; family Cheloniidae; genus Lepidochelys; species Lepidochelys olivacea. The sequence continues at coordinate 1,583,757 of NC_140413.1, forward strand.
TGTGGCACAGGCTGCAGGCAGGGGAACGGGGGCGCTCGGCCCGCGGAGGGTGGAACGGTGCCGGGTGAGGATGGCCCCGGCGCCCCAAGGAGGGCAGTGCAGACATGCACCCCCACAGAAATTACCGTGCTGGCTGTGAGGTCACGGGTTTAGTGCCGACAGCCTCAGCAACGTTCTCAGGCCGTGTCCACACCATGGGTGCTGGAGGAACCGCAGCACAGGCCACACCAAGAACCGGGGGCCGGCGCTGTCATTACCCCGGAGCGGCAGGACACGCCTGCTGATGGAGCTGTATCTACACCAGGGGTTCGGGCGGGTTAGCTTCGGGGGGAGCATGGTAGCTAGTCTGAGCAGGCCACAGACGGGTCTTGGGCTGAGCGGGTACATTGCAGGGGGAGCTCCTGGGGAAAGCCAAGCCCTCTCCCCGGGCAGAGGCATGGCGCGAGCGATGGGGGCTGCAGCGTGGGTCTGTGAGTTCGACGGGGTTCAGGGAACTCCGGGGGTTTCCTTTACTGGCCCCGCAGGGCCGGCTCTGGCCTGAGCGAGGGTCCAGCAAAGAGGTGCCAAGGGAGGGAAGCATGGTGCTGGTGGGGTGTGCCAATGGGAACCACCTGCCTCTGCCCTGGAATCCTGGTTTTTGGTCATGATGCCACGTTCTGGGCAGTGATGGCCGGGGCCCTGCCCTGACCTCAGGGCATTAGGTGCCCATCCCTCAGCAGCTCCAAAGGGCCTAGCCCTCCTGAGATGCCCATCCCCTTTGGAGCTGGGCCCCGGCCTGCTGCTCCGGAGGAACCCGGTGCTCCATCCCCTGGCCTGGGGTAGCCGAGCCAGAGATGCCCCCAGACACTCGTTTACCACACCAGTTTATTTGAAATCCAACGTAACACAGATGCAGGTTTGCACAGCAGGTGACTGGGCAGACAGGCAATACGAACAGGGAGACGGGCAAGGCAGCAGCGGCTGTGTGGCATTCTCATCAAAATGGCAGGCCCCTCGGCGGTGGTGCTGGAACCCGCAGGGGCAGGGACTGAGCCTCCCGGCCCCGGGTCTCCACCTCCAGGCCCGGTCCCGCACCCCCAGCAGCGGGCCAAGTGCCCTGCGCTGCAGTCAGGGAGGGGCTCTTTGTGGGTGACCAAAGGGGAAAAAGAACATTCGCAGATCTCAGTGTGGAGCCTGGGGGCTCCCGCTCCCCCCAGCACAGTCGTGTTAGGGGTGTCCCCTGCTCTGGGATCCTGCCAGCCCCCAGGATAAGTGGACACCTCTCCCCCTGCCCTGGGCATGGCAGGCAGGGGGTGGGGCGCGCTGGGAAAGCCACATTTGCAGCTCAGTCGTCGTTTCTGACAATGTGAACTGAGACCAAGAAACCAACGCGCCGTCCCCAGCGCCTGCGAGGCCAGGGCAAGGCCAAACCTCGTGTGGTGCAGGGACGCTCCTGGAGCCCGCACGCTTCCAAGCCGTGACAACCGGGCCCCGGTGCCCACACAGGCAAAGTGCAAGTAAACTCCATCCCGGGGCTATACACAAAGGGGTCGGGCTGAGCTATAATACAGGGGCCAGGCTGGGCGGCGCGGGGGCCGGAGCCTTCCCTGGGAAGGCTGCAGCGCTCACACCAAAGGTGACAACTGAAATAAATAAGGGGGATGAGGGGGTGAGGGGCCCGAAGGGCTGGGGCCCTTCCCCACCCTGGCAGCCCCATGCATATTTACAACTCGGTTCTCCTCTCTAGGCATGTGTCGGAGTCCGTGGGTCCCAGGATCTGCTGGCTGGACAGAAAGCACTGGGGTGGTGGGCTGGTTGGTTGAAACTCTTATAATGTGTGATAGCACGGGCCGCGGCTGTACACGCAAACCCTCCAGTGTCTATGTCAGGACGAGCACGGCCGGCGCGTCATGGGATGCAGGAGGGCTCAGAGCTAGTACTCGTCCTGGTCCTCCGGCTGCTGGTCCTCCACCTCGTCATCCTCCGGAGGCGCAAAGCCTTCCTGTGGGGGGCGCAGAGACGGCGTGAGCCTCCCCTGGCCCCGTGCCACGGAAACCACCCGGAGAGACTCCCACCAGGGAGGAAATGGGGGGCCTGGTGCCACCTCCCCTGGGAACTCAGCCCCATCCCGCTCCCCGCGCCAGGTGCACGGCTCTGACCGGCCTCCCCGGGAGCGACCCGCTCAGTGCCCTGCGGGCAGGCACTTGGCCCTGGCAATGAGGAGAGACCTGTACCCAGCTCCCACAGCAAGGCCCCAGAACGGGACGGAGCCAGGCACAAAGATCTGCCCTGGCACCTGCTGACCGTGAGCCCCAGGCCCTGCCCAGAGCAGGGCCAAGAGAGGAGACAGCCTCCCCGATGGCCAGCAGGGCCAGCTGGCACCAGCCCAAGGACCAGCCAGCAGAGAGGCTGGAGCTATCCCATGGCGCTCTCGTGGGCACTGACCTCAGTGGCATACAGGATGCCAATGATGCCCGCGATGACGGGGCTGTTCTCGCTCTCGTGCTCCTGGCAGATCAGCTCAATATCCCGCAGTTTGCTGAAGTAGAAATCGCGCTCCTTCTCCAGCCCGTCCACAGTCAGCTTCAGGTCCATGAGCTGGGCAGGGCAGGGAGAGGAGCTGTTAACAGAGCCCGGCGGGACCCGGCGTCTGTGCCCCACAGCAGGACCTGGCTTCTGTGCCCCCCAGCACCCTGCAGGATTGGCATCTGTGCCCCCTGTGAGGAAGCGGGACTGTTCTTAATGTTTCCTCTGAATAGTGTGGGGGTGCCTCAGTTTCCCATATCCAGTTCTTAAGTATCTAGGGGGTGGGATGGGGGTGTATGATCGTTGCAGAACCCTAGAGGGCAGGGGTGTGCAGGGGTCTAGACACAGAGAATGGCCAACACCCTGTTTCCTGGCAACTGATGGCCTGGGCCTTTCCTCCCTGCAAGTTGAGAGCTAAAGGGCTGGAGAACAAAGGAATCAGGTGACCTCCTGGCCCGGGAAAGGGACAAAGCCCAGAGGAGGGGGGGCTGGAGAGAGTTTCAGTTTGGGGCTGGCTGGGGACATGGAGTGAAGGGCAGACGTGGTTGTCTGGCTCCCTGCCCCCCAAAATGGACCCAGCTGAGGGGTCCTGTTCTCTGCAGCTACAAGCTCTGTGTTAGACCATGTTCTTGTTGTCTAATAAACCCCTGTTTTACTGGCTGGCTGAGAGTCCCATCTGACTGCAGAGCTGGGGGGCAGGACCCTCTGGCTTCCCCAGGACTCCGCTTGGGCGGGGTCGCTTCGGGAAGCGCACGGAGGGGCAGAGGAGGCTGAATAGTAAATATGGCAGGCGACCAGCTTGGCTTAACAGTGAAATCCTTGCTGATCTTAAACACAAGAAAGAAGCTTACAAGAAGTGGAAGACTGGACAAATGACCAGGGAAGAGTATAAAAATATTGCTCGGGCATGCAGGAGTGAAATCAGGAGGGCCAAATCGCACCTGGAGTTGCAGCTACCAAGAGATGTTAAGAGTAACAAGAAGGGTTTCTTCAGGTATGTTGGCAACAAGAAGAAAGCCAAGGAATGTGTGGGCCCCTTAATGAATGAGGGAGGCAACCTAGTGACAGAGGATGTGGAAAAAGCTAATGTACTCAATGCTTTTTTTGCCTCTGTCTTCACGAACAAGGTCAGCTCCCAGACTGCTGCTCTGGGCATCACAACATGGGGAAGAGATGGCCAGCCCTCTGTGGAGATAGAGGTGGTTAGGGACTATTTAGAAAAGCTGGACGTGCACAAGTCCATGGGGCCGGACGAGTTGCATCCGAGAGTGCTGAAGGAATTGGCGGCTGTGATTGCAGAGCCATTGGCCATTATCTTTGAAAACTCGTGGCGAACCGGGGAAGTCCCGGATGACTGGAAAAAGGCTAATGTAGTGCCCATCTTTAAAAAGGGGAAGAAGGAGGATCCTGGGAACTACAGGCCAGTCAGCCTCACCTCAGTCCCTGGAAAAATCATGGAGCAGGTCCTCAAAGAATCAATCCTGAAGCACTTACATGAGAGGAAAGTGATCAGCAACAGCCAGCATGGATTCACCAAGGGAAGGTCATGCCTGACTAATCTAATCGCCTTCTATGATGAGATTACTGGTTCTCTGGATGAAGGGAAAGCAGTGGATGTATTGTTTCTTGACTTTAGCAAAGCTTTTAACACGGTCTCCCACAGTATTCTTGTCACCAAGTTAAGGAAGTATGGGCTGGATGAATGCACTATAAGGTGGGTAGAAAGCTGGCTAGATTGTCGGGCTCAACGGGTAGTGATGAATGGCTCCATGTCTAGTTGGCAGCCGGTATCAAGTGGAGTGCCCCAAGGGTCGGTCCTGGGGCCGGTTTTATTCAATATCTTCATAAATGATCTGGAGGATGGTGTGGATTGCACTCTCAGCAAATTTGCGGATGATACTAAACTGGGAGGAGTGGTAGATACGCTGGAGGGCAGGGATAGGATACAGAGGGACCTAGACAAATTGGAGGATTGGGCCAAAAGAAATCTGATGAGGTTCAATAAGGATAAGTGCAGGGTCCTGCACTTAGGACAGAAGAATCCCATGCACTGCTACAGACTAGGGACCGAATGGCTAGGCAGCAGTTCTGCGGAAAAGGACCTAAGGGTGACAGTGGATGAGAAGCTGGATATGAGTCAGCAGGGTGCCCTTGTTGCCAAGAAGGCCAATGGCATTTTGGGATGTATAAGTAGGGGCATAGCGAGCAGATCGAGGGACGTGATCGTTCCCCTCTATTCGACATTGGTGAGGCCTCATCTGGAGTACTGTGTCCAGTTTTGGGCCCCACACTACAAGAAGGATGTGGATAAATTGGAGAGAGTCCAGCGAAGGGCAACAAAAATGATTAGGGGTCTGGAACACATGAGTTATGAGGAGAGGCTGAGGGAGCTGGGATTGTTTAGCCTGCAGAAGAGAAGAATGAGGGGGGATTTGATAGCTGCTTTCAACTACCTGAAAGGGGGTTCCAAAGAGGATGGATCTAGACTGTTCTCAGTGGTAGCAGATGACAGAACAAGGAGTAATGGTCTCAAGTTGCAGTGGGGGAGGTTTAGGTTGGATATTAAGAAAAACTTTTTCACTAGGAGGGTGGTGAAACACTGGAATGCGTTGCCTAGGGAGGTGGTGGAATCTCCTTCCTTAGAAGTTTTTAAGGTCAGGCTTGACAAAGCCCTGGCTGGGATGATTTAATTGGGGATCGGTCCTGCTTTGAGCAGGGGGTTGGACTAGATGACCTCCTGAGGTCCCAGGAAGGTGGAAGCTGTGTGAGCTGTGTGTCCTGCAGACAGGCTGCTCACAGAGAGAAGACTTCCCCAGAGTCCTGACCGGCTTCGTAGGGAGCAGGTCCAGAGCATCGCCCAGGGACCCCGTGACACGCCCCAGCACCGCACAGGATCCGATGTCTATGCTCCTCAGCACCCCGTGGGACCTGGCACCTGTGCCCCCCGGAACCCTGCCAGTGGGACTGGTGTCTGTGCCCCCCCCAGCACCCCACCTGGGATCTGGCACCTGTGCCCCCCAGCGCCCTGTGGGACTGGCGTCTGTGCCTCCCATGCCCCACCTGGGATCTGGCATCTGTGCCCCCCCAGCACCCAGTGGGACTGCTGCCTGTGCCCCCCCAGTACCCTCTGTAGGGCTTGGTGTCTGTGCCTCCTGTGCCCCTCGTGGGACCTGGCATCTGTGCCCAGCACAGCTGCTGCCCGTGCCCCGGGAGCAGCCCTGCCAGCCACGCCCCTCACCTGCTGGTTGAGCTCCAGGATCTGGGTGTCGGCCTCGCTGCCCCCGTTGCGGGCAGCAGGCGGGTTTTTCCGGGTGATGTTGCTGGGGATGACATTGGTCACTCGGGTTGGCACCGGCATCGTCTTCGGGGCTGTAGGGGAGGTTCTCTGGGGGGCTGGAGAGAGCCGCCCAAGACAGCCAGAGGTTAGCACGGGTCCCAGTGCAGCCCCCCCAGCCCCAGCACAGCCCCACCCCAGTGCAGCCCCCCCCAAGCATAGGCACCCCCCAGCGTGCCCCACTCCCGGTACAGCTTGCTTCCAGAGCCCCTGCTCAGCACAGGCCCTGCCCTCTCCTGCGGGGTGCGGGACACGGGCATGCGGGGCGCGGGTGTCAGGGGCAGGGGGTCAGGCAGTTGCTGGCCAGGGGTCATATAGGGCTGCGCTGGGCAGGGGGTTGCAGACACAAACCATGGTGCAGGGTGGCACTGCCCAGAGCACAGGAGTCAGTCAGGACACCTGGGTTTCACGCCCTAAGTCCAGGGTCTTCCCTGCCTCAGTTTCCCCAGATGGGAGAACAGGACCTCCCCCATGGTGGTGCGGGCTGCGGGGGGGTGTCATTCATTAGCAATTGTGGGGGGAAGGGGAGGGCACAAGAATGCCTATGGGGCAGCCCCATGGCCCTGTGGGCAGCGGGGTACAGATATCACCCCCCCGAACTGGTGCTCCCCCCTGCCAGGAGCATGCGGGGGAGGTGCCCCGTACAGCCACGCACCTGCCCTAGCTCTGTGGCCCCCCCTTGTGGCCCCCAGAGCTCAGCAGGCTCCTCCCCTGCTGCGCCCCCCACCCCACCCTGCCCTGCCCCGCCCCGCCCCAGCTCAGCAGGCCCCTCCCCGAGTGTGAGGAAGCGGGACTGTTCTTAATGTTTCCTCTGAATAGTGTGGGGGTGCCTCAGTTTCCCCTATGCAGTTCTTAAGTATCTAGGTGGTGGGGTAAGGGTGTATGATCACTGCAGAGCCCTAGAGGGCAGGTGTGTGCAGGGGTCTGGACACAGAGAATGGCCGACACCCTGTTTCCTGGCAGCTGATGGCCTGGGCCCTTCCCCCCTGCAAGGTGAGAGCTGAAGGGTTGGAGAACAAAGGAATCAGGTGCCCTCCTGGCCCGGGAAAGGGACAAAGCCCAGAGGAGGAGGGGCTGGAGGGAGTTTCAGTTTGGGGCTGGCTGGGACATGGAGTGAAGGGCAGACGGGGTTGTCTGGCTCACTGCCCCCCAAAATGGACCCAGCTGAGGGGTCCTGTTCTCTGCACCTACAAGCTCTGTGTTAGACCATGTTCCTGTCGTCTAATAAACCTTCTGTTTTACTGGCTGGCTGAGAGTCCCGTCTGACTGTGGAGTTGGGGGGCAGGACCCTCTGGCTTCCCCAGGACCCCGCCTGGGGGGACTCGCTGTGGGAAGTGCACGGAGGGGCAGAGGAGGCTGAATGCCCCGAGGTCAGACCCAGGAAGGTGGAAGCCGGGTGAGCTGTGTGTCCTGCAGACAGGCTGCTCCCCGAGAGGAGACTTCCCCAGAGTCCTGCCTGGCTTCATGGGGAGCAGTTCCAGAGCATCGCCCGGGGACTCCGTGATACCGAGCCAGCCCCCACTCCCTGCACTCTGGGGAACCCGCCTGCCCCCAGGGCCTACGGGCTGTGCCCCTCCTCTAGCCACCCCCTCCCTCCGCTGACACTGCAATGCTGCAGGGCCTGTGCCAGGCCAGCACTCACTGCCAGCGGCTGGGTGGGGCAGGTGGATCTGCAGCAGGAGGATCCCCCATCACGCACCCCTTCACCGGCCCCCCACCCCATCCCTCACCCCTCTGCTGGCCTCCCGCCCCCTTGCCACCCATCCCCTTGCTGCCCCCGATCCATCACCGCCCCCCACCTCTGGGAGCGCCCCACCCCTCCAAACCTACTTGGCACTCCCGAGCCACCAACACACCGCACGCGGCGCCATGCCACCCAGGGGCTGCCGGCGCAATGGGCAGGGCCCGACTGGCGCCACCGGGGCAGGGGCTGGGGCAGGCAGCCGAAGGCCATGCTAGCAAGCTGTGCGACCCCGGCGGAGTCGGGATCCTGCAGGCGCAGGGGCGGGGGCGCCAGCTGCCTCCAGGGGTCGGCGACTTTACCTGCAGTGCCAATGGGTTTCTTGGGTTTGTTGAAGTTCTGATCACCTGGGTTTGGAGGCGGTGCCACCTCTTGCCCTTGCCGTGCCAGCAGCGGGTTGTATTCCTTCCCATCGTAGTTGGCATCAAAGAATTTCTTAAACCACTGAATAAACTCAAAGTTATCCTGGAACTTCCCTTTCACCAGCTTCTCCACTGCGATGATCTGGAAGGACAGGCAGGGCGTGAGGGGCCGGCAGGCTCGTGCCCCCCCACTGCGCCCAAGGGTGAGCGCCAGGGCAGCTCCTGCAGGGTCAACTGGCATTTGCCCACAACCACAGCTGCTGAGAGACTTTGGGGTAATGCCGATTCCTACCGGCTCCCTGGGCCTGTCTCAGCCAGTCCAAAGCATTGGTGGGGGCAGGGGGTGCTGGTGGGGAGTGGCTGGCGGGCATGCGGGGGGTGCTGGCTGGCACAGGGAGGTGCTGGTGGGGGGTGGCTGGCAGCCACGTGGGAGGGGTACTGGCAGGAATGTGGGGGCGTTGGTGGGCACAGGGGATGCTGGCAGGGGGTGGCTGGTGGGCATGCAGGGGCTGCTGACTGGCACAGAGGGAGGCTGGAAGGCATGGGGAATCTTGCATGGGGTGACTGGCAGGTATGCGGGGTTCTTGGCAGAGGGGTGACCGGTAGGTGTGGGGGCTGCTGGCAGGCATGCGGGGGTGTTGTTGTGGGTATGCATGCGGGGGTGCTGGCGGCTATTCTGCAGGGTGCTGGCAGGTATACTGGAGCATGCTGGTGGGCACGGGGGAGGCTGGCAGGCATGCAGGGGGGTTCTGGTGGGGGGTGGCCTGCAGGTACAGGGGGAGGCTGGCAGGCACACATGGGGTTCTGGTGGGGGGTGGCTGGCAGGTACAGGGGGAGGCTGGCAGGCACACATGGGGTTCTGGTGGGGGGTGGCTGGCAGGTTTGGGGGGCTGGCAGATATGCTGGAGGGTGGTCATGGGCACAGAGGGTGCTGGTGGGCATGGGGAGGCTGGCAGGGAGTGGCTGGCAGGTACAGGGGGAGGCTGGTAGGCATGGGGGGAGGGAGGGAGGCTGGTGGTTCTGCCTTGTCCGCACTCGCCTCAGGCTCCCAGGTGGGCTTCCAACCCCCGGATCTCTGACACCGGGGTCCCCACATTCCAGGGGTCACTGACCCCTGGGCACGCGGCTCAGCGCCTGGCAGGGCAGTCAGGAGAGGGGCCCAGCCCCCTTCCAGGCCGTATGGCACCCGAGTGACTGGGGCAGAGGGTGAGCAGTCCAGGCCCTCAGGTCAGTCCAGCTAACTGGGCCCCCACGTGCTGAGCCGCAGGGCAGATGGGAGCAGTGCCCGGCAGGGACCCACCTTGTCCACCCCCATCTTCTTGAAGGCGGCCTGCAGCACCTTGAAGTTGTGGATGAATTCGTGCTCCAGCTTGGCCTGGAACTTCACCTTCCGCAGGTGCACGCAGCCCGGGAAGAGCATGTCCATGAACTGGCAGTAGGCAGCACCTGCGGGCATAGGGTTGCCAACTTTCTGATGGCACAAAACCAAAACCCTGCCCCACCCCTTCTCCGGAGCCCTGCCCCCGCTCGGTCCTTCCCCCTTCCTCCCTCACTCGCTCTCCCCCACCCTCACTCACTTTCACTGGGCTGGGGCACAGGGTTGGGGGGCGGGGGCTCTCTTGTGGGGTGCAGGCTCTGTGTATAAGGGGTTTGGGTGCAGGAGGGGGCTCAGGGCTGAGGCAGGGGGTTGGGGAGCAGCAGAGGGTTCAGGGTCCCGTGGCACTTCCCACGTCTCCCAGGGCGTGGCCGCCAAGTCCCTGCAGCCCCTCGGCGCATGGGCGGCCGGGGAGGCTCCAGCCCCGCAGCTCCCATTGGTCGTGGTTCCCAGCCAATGGGAGCTGCGGAGCCGGCACTCGGGGGTGGGGGGTAGAGCGTGGCACCTCCCTGGCTGTCCATGCATGCAGGGGCTGCAGGAACCTGGTGGCCACTTCCGGGAGCTGCGCGGAGCCAGGGCAGGCAGGGAGACTGCCTCAGACCTGGGGCCCTGCTGACCAGACTTTTATCGGCCCAGTCAGCAGTGCCAACCGGAGCCGCCAGGGTCCCTTTTCCACCGGCCCTTCCGGTCAAAAAACGGACACCTGGCACCCTATGCAGGCAGCGCAGGTGCTTCCATGCCTGCCAGGAACGGCACAGCTCTGCCAACGCCCCCCCAGTCCCTGGATCCCGAACCTGGGCCCCCCCTTGCCCTGCAACCTCTGGCAGGGACAGGGCAGGAGTTGGGGGCTCGGCTGGTCAGAGGGCACCTCTCCCCAGCTAGGACAGGGCAGGGGCTGAGGACTCAACCGCCCAGAGGGCACCTCTCCACGGCTGGGCTGGCTGGCTGGGGCAGAGCCGCTGGGCCCCTCCTGCCCTTGCCCCTCGAGCAGTTCTGGGCCCAGGACCCCTACCTGAGCAGAGCTGTTCGATCTTGGTGTAGTTGAGGTGCAGGGAATCATTGACCCAGGCTAGCATGTCATGGCGACTCAGGTTCTCGCTGGTCACGGATGTGGAATACACATTGACGGCCATGCCCCAGCTGGTGCACAGAGAGAGGGTATCATGGCAGGCTCGGCAACCCAGGCCCCCTTCCCCCCGCCATGGGGCCCCGCGGGCCACGGGCTGCTCCAGCTCAGCTCCCCGCCCAGCAGGGCCAGGGCCGGGGCCAGTGGGCAGCGTCTCCTCCATCCCAGGAGCCAGCCTGGGTCGCCTGCCACCCATCTGTGCTCAGGTGGGAAGTGTCCCCAGGAAACACTGGGCTCCCCAGTGTGCCCGGCTCAGCCTGCGGGTCCCGGGGCAATGGATGCTGGGCTGTGCAGGGCCATTGGCACATGACGTCCCCTGCTGGGGGCAATGCATGCCAGGGGCCGGGGGCAATGCAGGCTGTGGGTACACACCGTGCCCTGCTGGGAGAGCTTCCCCTGCAGGTGCTCCTTGAAAGCAGAACGTCACCAGGCTTTAGCCCAGCAAAGGGCAAGGGTGGGGAGTGGGGGCGCCCAAGAACCCCTCTTGGAAGCAGGTGCTGGGAGCAAACACCCCATGCGATGGAAAGGGCGACGGGATGAGTGAGGAATGTGCACGGCCAGGGCTCAGTGCCCTAGTGCCCCCACTCCCCACAGCCCGGCCCCCCACTGAGCCTCCTACCCTCAGCACTGGGTCTGAGGGGACAGCGTCCCCTAGTGCAGTGGTTCTCAAGCTGGGGTCTACAGACCGCAGAGGGCCTGCATGGCCTAGCCATTAACCCGACACACCCGCTATTTCGGTTTGCACCACACCCTCCCGGGGCACGGCCAGCGCCGCAGCACTCATGGCACAAGTGTCAATGTAAAACAGTCACTGCCTAGGACAGCAAATCAGAAGCAACAACTTGTTTTTTTCTGAGACATCTGGCGGGTGGAAGTGGAATATTTGTATCGTGTGCGAGCAAATTACATTAAAATGGAGACATTTTTAAAAGGCCCTAATTCTAATCCTGCAGGTTGTGCTGAAGCCAAGGACAACGCACAGCCAAGGAGGAGGAAACAAGTGAAGGACGGAAAGTTTGAGGAAAGCGACAGTGATTTCGGTGTTATGGAACTTGGCGACAGATGAGCACAATGCGTTGTGTGTGTACAGATCCCATCCACCGGAGCAGTGAAACCTGCAAACCTGAACCCACAACTCCCAGCAAGGCACTGGAGTGTAAAGACAAATCCAGAGACTTTGTCCAACAAGAGAGAGAGGCATATAATCCACAGCCAACGCAAATGACAAATGTAACATTGGTTCCTGGCAAGGCTCTGAAAGCATCTTTCTCTCCAGCACTTTGGATTGCAGAGTGAAAACTGCCCTGGCACCGGAGACGAACCGCTTCTCCCAGCGGCTGTAGAAATGTGCATCGTGCTGGTAAGCGAAGCTGCAGCGAAGAAACTTAAGGCTACGCCACTTTCGAAGGACATGGCTAGGAGGAGAACTGACGAGAAATGCCGCCAAACCGTACATGTGAACAGTTTGCAGTTCAGCTTGAGGCGACAGCTGCTGTCGGCAGTGCAGAACGACGAGTTCTTGGTCATTATATGTTTGGCTGCGGGAAATTCTGGAAGATTTTCTTTTTTGTCAGGAGCTACCGGACAGGAGAAGAGGTCAGGACGAGTTCAGGGCTCATGACAGCTGAATTGCTGAACTGGGAGAAGTGTTGCTCTTTGCACGGACGGTGCAGCTGCCATGACAGGCCATAGGAGCAGTGTCGTAGCAAGAATCCGCGCCCGAAACCTGCAGGTGACGAACACACTGTCTGTTGCCTCGCCAGGCCCTTGCAGCAAAGAGACTGGGACCCGAATTCCATGATGTGCTAAATGCAGCTGAGACCGTTGTGAATTTTGCCGTTTTGCCAAGTCGCGGTTAGCGCTGGGAGCAGGACGTGACAAGTTACCGTTCCCTGCGGCAGCGTGCTGGCTGTCTCGCGGCAGCCTGGCCGAGTTCTGGAGCTTCGCACGCAGCAGCTGCTGGGTTTTCTTTCTGTGCACGAGCCCAAGGTCATGGCACTTCTCTGCCCCGACGTGCAGCGCGACACTCGCCGGCCCACAGACACTGTCACTTGCGGGATGCGCGACAGCCAGGCCCGGGGCCCAGAGAGCAGCTCTTCGGAAGAAAGCCGAGTTTGGGACACGGAGACTGAGCGGGGGAATCTCAGACCTGGGTCCGCCACTGAGTGGATTTCTGGACACTTCCAGCACCGCCTCACCGCGGGAGAGAGACGTGGCCGCGCCCCGTCCACGTCCGCAGAGCACTTTGCGCTGGGTCCGGGCTCTGTGCTCAGCGTTTGCTGGAGCTGCTCGAGCAGACCCCTGGCCAGACGCCGCGGCGGAGCCCCAGAAGCAATGGAAGTTGCTGGTTTTCCCTACGCCATATCTCTGAGCAGCCCCAGTGGCACCATGGCACTGGGCCCAGGCTCCGAAGGGGCCCCAGCCCAGCCTGCTCGCCCCGGCAGCTCTTCTCTGCTCCCAGCCCCCTGCCCACCGCTCGGGCTCCTTTCCACCCCCTGGCCACAGCTGGGGCTCAGAGAGTTGGAGCCCAGTGCCGCCTGTCTGGGGCTTTGGCCCTCCCCCCACAGCTCCGCGCCACCGGGGCTGACCCTTCCTCTCCTCCCCCAGCTCCCCCGGGCCGTCGCCAGGGCTGATTCTCCCCCTCCGCCCCCGAGCTCCCCGCATTGCTGCCAGAGGGCTGGCCACCAACCCCCCCAGCTCCTTTCTGCCCAGGGCTGAGCCTGACCCCCCAAGCCCTGCTGCCTGACACCTCACGTCGCCACCCCCACCCAGACGTTCCTCCACGCCCCGCCCGTGGAACACACCCGACGTTTCTGGTAATCTGGGCATGTGTTCGTTTGCTCTGGTCAGTTGGGAAGATCAAAAGGAACAAATGCCGGTTTTTGTCAAAAAAGTCGGGATGGCCAGGACAGGGCTTCAAAAGGGAACTGCCCCAGCCAAAAGGGGGCGTATGGTCACCCCACCGCCAGGCAACTGGGTCGACTGGAGCGGGGGCAGACCCCGGCCTGGCTGGCTGCACCATTTCCAAGAGGCCAGAGCAATTCCCCACCCTGGCCCTGGCCCAGCCCCAGCTGCGCTCCCAGCTCAGCCTGACAGATGCCATCACTTCCGAGCAGGACTGGTGAGTGTGGCCAGGGGCAGGGGGTGAGGGAGTGGGTCTCTGGGGGACTTGTGAGGGGATGCTGGGCTGCAACGAAGCGGCCTCTGGCAGCACACTACTGAGAGTATCAATTCAGGACAAATTGCTTAGAGCAGGGCAGTCACAGCCCAAGGCTGGGGTTTCTCCACTTCTAAGGCACACCAAACCAGCCAGACAGAGAGGACTTCAGTCTCACCCCACTGGCTAACCACAAGTCACACAAGCAATTCCCTCAGACACTCCAGTTTCCCAGTATCCCCACCAGTGCCCCTCGTTGTGGGGACAGATGGTTATGAAAACCAATACCCCAGTAAAAGAACAAAGGGTCCCTTGATCCCAAAGGACCAAGCCCCAGACCCAGGTCAATATACAAATCAGATCTTACCCACAGCTCACACTGTTGCCAATCCTTTAGAATCTAAAATCTAAAGGTTTATTCATAAAAAGAAAGAAATACAGATGAGAGCTAGAGTTGGTCCAAGTAATCAGTTACATACAGCAAGCAAGTTCCAAACACAAGCTGCCCAGCACATCGCCTGAAAGCCTTAAAGTCCTCTCCATAGACATGTCCTTGCTGAGTCCCAAGATGTATCTGCCTTCTCTCAGTGGGTCAGTTGTACAGATGATAGTCCTTGATGGGCCATCAAGCAGGCTAGGCAGAGCTGATCTGTCTGGGGTGTCACCCAGAAGCATAACACAAGTTTAAAATACAGACAGTATAGAACCAATACTTATAACTTTAAATACAAAAATGATACATGCAAACAGATAGCAAAATCACAACCAGCCAACCATAACCTTGTCTTAGACACCTTATTTGACCCCCTTTGTACAAGATTTGGTGCCACTACAGGACCTTGGTTGCAACAATGATCTATACGGTCACAGTTCATGTCAATAATGTCACACTCCCAATGCAAAATTGATGCAGGAAGGGATGACACAAACATCTCTGACTGCATCCCAAGGGCTCCCTCCCCATCCTTGGTTCTGTCTTACTACAGCTTGTACTGGGTTAGAAGCCGTATCCGTGTATAACAGAAACAGTTTATCAAAGTCATGGTCAATAACATGATTGAATCTTTTTACAAACTCAAGATAAAACTTGGTTAGAACAGTGGATTGGATCTGCTCTTGCATCATGGTTCCTGTATGTCTTATGTGATCTTGCCAAGAGCTAAAGAACATAGCTATTTTATCCATACAAGCTCTGGCAAATGTTTGGAACCCAATTAACATCAAGTCAATGTAGATATTAATGTTGTTCATAGTATAGGAATCTTGGCATTTAGCCTTGAAAGCAATATGGTAGTGTGCCTCAGTTTCCCTTTTCCTACAGCACATCAGGTCTGGAATGTCTTTTCCTCTGTGAAAAGTTCCAAGACTGTTCATAGGCACTAACTGTGAAACATCAGTATAGCAAGGCCTTTTAACACAAAATGTGTTTATGTATCTCTTAACACGTTCTAGGGTTTTCCCAAAGAATTAGGCGCACTGTGCATTTTTACAGTGCTTGGTAACAGCAACGCATTAGTTACAAAAATCACAATTAGCAACAACAACAAATCCATTGCAAGTGTCCATCTACAATCATTTTTGTCATGCCCCACCTTTGGCTCAATACCACTGGGGTTTGGGCATTTTAGGACTACCCTGTGGCTTCCCTTTGCACAATTAAGTTATCTTTTTCCTCCTTGTCCTGTAGAATCAAACCCTGATTTCTCTTGCTTAACAGAATTCACTGGTTGATTGGGTGTGCGCTCTTTGCTAACAGCTATTAGCAAATTTCAGAGCAGCAGCCGTGTTAGTCTGTATCCACAAAAAGAAAAGGAGGACTTGTGGCACCTTAGAGACTAACCAATTTATTTGAGCATGAGCTTTTGTGAGCTACAGCTCACTTCATCGGATGCATTCAGTGGAAAATACAGTGGGGAGAGCATAAGCTTTCATGAGCTACAATATAAATCTCCCCACTGTATTTTCCACGGTATGCATCCGATGAAGTGAGCTGTAGCTCACAAAAGCTTAGGCTCAAATAAATTGGTTAGTCTCTAAGGTGCCACAAGTCCTCCTGTTCTTTTAGCTATTAGCAAGTCTTTTCTCCCTCTGTCAGCCAGGTAATTTTCATCAACAGAGACAGGAGCCTGTTCACCAGTTTTCAGATCCTTAACTGCTACCGATTCCAAGGCTGGACTCTGTCTTAAAGATACCACACAAATCCACAGAGTCCGACGGTGAGAGTTTGCTTGCTCTCCCCGGCATCCTTAAGCATTCAGCCCCACAACTGTTCTGCTCTGAAACACCAGGAACCAAATCTGTCCTCAGACCCTAAGACACAGACGGTTCACTCACAGAATCAGCATAGAGACATTCCTCTCTCAACAACCTTGTCTCCCCAACGAGCTGGCCCAACACAGCCACTTGGCTACAGGGCTCTTCAACTTTCTTAACAGCTTTCCCTCCGTCTGAGACCTTCTCAAAGCTCTCCACACTGGATCGCTCAACAGGAAAGTCAGTGGATCCATTCACACCAGAAAATTTCTGGCTGTTAGGAACTGAAACTTCCTTGATCAAATCACTTCCACACCCTTCAGCTGCAGCCAATTGCTTGCACAGACCACCCTGAACAATCTTCTCTTCAGGAATCTAAGCACCAGTTCATCTTTACCTTGCTCCACAGAAGCATCGCTCTGCTGAGCCACTACCAACTCCTGAGTTTTACTTACACCCAGAATCACCTCTGGCCCATCAGGCAGATTCCTACACAATCCCCTTTCTGGCAAACTGCTAGGTTTCACAGTCACAAGGTCAGAGGCATTCTCCTTCCCTTTGCCACACACAAGTTCAGGAATCTTTTCCTTCTTGCTACAGGTTTCCACACACTCAGTAGGTAACATAATCGAATCACCTTTCTGCTCTCCTTGTGCCCTGGCTAGGATCTCACCCTGATTAGACAGAGTTGCTGCACCCTTTCCCAACAACACACTAGCAACAGGCAAAATACAAGCACCAGAATTGTCTGGGCTCTGGGATTTTACATAGACACGAACGGGATGCGACCTAGTTACAGGGCCATTCTCCCGAGCAGACACAAACTTAGGACCCTTCCCTTCCTGGGGTTTAGCTGAATCCAGAACCAGCTCTGAGACACCTGCAAAACCCTAAACCATCACAGGCTGAAAGGCCCCTTCTGTCTGCTCCACGGACAAAGAAGAGCCGGACACACTTTCTCCTTTCCCAGACACACAGCTTGGGAGCTCATTCCCCTTGTCCCAGCACACAGGGCTGGTCACAGACAACTGCTTGGAGATCAGGGTAGCTCCCTCCACAGGCAAGTCAATACCCCTGACAGACACAGACACATTCCCTTCACTGTCCCAATTCTCCACCCTGCTAACAGGTAAGGTCCAGGGACACTCCTCTTCCACTCTCCTTGCCTTCCCACCTGCTGACTAGACACAGCCATCAGCTCACAAGGCTGCCTAGGCTCATCCAGACTTTCCCTGCCTTCCTCTCTCTTGTCCCAGCACCCAGGGGTGGTTACAGACAAATACTGGGAGAGTGGGGCAGCTTCCTTACCAGGCAAACTGCTGTTCTCCACACTACACTGAGCTACTTCCAGCAAATCGCAGTCACCCTGTCCAGGTTCACTTTACAAGCTGAACAATCCATCCCCCATCAAAAATCCCCCCTTTCCTTCCTCAGTTAGGGCTTCCACCTGACCATTCACTTGAGATCTTTCTGTGCTTGATTGAATCCCAGATTCACTATTGAGACATTAGACAGACATTCAGACACTTCACTCACAGACAAACAGCCATTTCCCACCAGGTTAGAGTCCCCCTCCCCTGGTCAGAGCACAATGGGTTAAACACAGACAACTGCTCAGAGTCATACAACATGCCAACAGGGCCGTCCCTGGTACTATTCTGGGGGGCTGGCCCCAGGCCTCAGCGGTTTGGGGGGGCGGGGCTGGCTTGGGGGGCAGGAGGGAACCATCCCCCAGCACTCGCTGGCGGCGGCTGGGGCCGCGTTGCTGCACTTCCCACCGCCGGTGAGCGCAGGCCTGACTCTGCTGCAGTCCTCAGGGGAGTGGGGGCGAGGCTGGGGCAGGAAGAGGCAGGGCTGGGGCAGAGTGGGGGGGTTTGGGGAAGGGGTGGAGTGGGGGCGGAGCAGGGGCAGGGGGCCTGGGGAAGAGACGGGGCAGGGGCAGGGGCTGGGGCAGTACGCAGCTGCGCAGAGCACCAGGGAATGCGGTGCCCCAAGTTTCCTGGTGCCCCACGCAGCTGCGTACTTTGCCCATGGGTAGGGACGGCCCTGCAGGCCGACATAGTTATAAACTGGACTTTCAAGAGGATCCCGTTTCTGCTGTTCTTCCCTTGCTTTTTTGACTTCAGCTCCAAGTCTGGCAGTTTCTTGTTGCATCTGGCGAACCCTCTCCTCTCTGCGAGCCCTTTCCTCTCTTTCAGCAGCTTCTCTTTCACATTCAGCCCTTTTTCCTTTCGCTTCTCTCCGTCTTTTAGCACCTCTTTTTTCCAGCTGGACCAAGACTTGCTTCTCTCTCATTCGACTTTCTGTCAGGTTTTGATTACGTTCAAACTGCAGGCTGTCTCTCAGGGCTTGCAGCTTCATTGCTTCTGCTGATTCTTTCTGGCTCTTGGTCACTGCTCTTTAACCAACAAAACTCTCATTCCCAAAATTCAAATTTGGACAGCGTGCGGTTCTGATCCAAAGCTTAATTGACCTGGCTCAGTAGCACAACTACACCACTGTAACAAAGCGGCCTTTGGCGGGACACAACTGAGAGTATCAATTCAGGACAAATTGCTTAGAGCAGGGCAGTCACAGCCCAAGGCTGGGGTTTCTCCACTTCTAAGGCACACCAAACCAGCCAGACAGAGAGGACTTTGGTCTCACCCCACTGGCTAACCACAAGTCACACAAGCAATTCCCTCGGACACTCCAGTTTCCCAGTATCCCCACCAGCAGCGCTCCCTATAGGGACGAATGGTTATGAAAACCAATACCCCAGTAAAAGAAAAAAGGTTCTCTCGATCCCAAAGGACCAAGCCCCAGACCCAGGTCAATATACAAGTCAGATTTTACCTACAAATCACGCTGTTGTCAATCCTTTTGAATCTAAAATCTAAAGGTTTATTCATAAAAAGAAAGAAATACAGATGAGAGCTAGAGTTGGTGAAATGGAATCAATGACACACAGCAATGGCCAAGTTCTTGGTTCAGGCTTGTAGCAGGGATGGAATAAACGGCAGGTTCAAATCCAGTCTCTGGAGAACATCCCCAGCTGGGATGGGTCATCAGTCCTTTGTTCAGAGCTTCAGTTTGTAGCAAGGTTCCTCCAGAGGTCAAAAGCAGGATTGAAAACAAAATGGAGAAGATGCAGCTGCCTTTTATAGTTTCTTGCCATGCGGCCTGTGCTTCCTTTGTTCCAAAAACAAGCTGCCCAGCACATGGCCTGAAAGCCTGGCTGAGTCCCAAGGCGTGTCTGCCTTCTCTCAGTGGGTCAGTTGTATCCCTGATGGTCCACAATGGGCCATCAAGCAGGCTAGGCAGAGCTGATGCCAACTTGTCTGGGGTGTCCCCCAGAAGCATAGAACATGTTTGAAATACAGACAGTTTAGAGCCAATGCTTATAACTTTAAATACAAAAATGATACATGCATCCAGATAGCATAATCCTAACCAGCCAACCATAATCTTGTCTTAGACACCTTATTTGACCCCCTTTGTACAAGATTTGGTGCCACTATAGGACCTTGGTTGCAACAATGATCTATACGGTCACAGTTCATGTCAATAATGTCACATGGGCATCAGGAGTCGGGGCTGTGTGGCACGGCCTGGGCACACCCCCGAGGGGAAGGGGCAGGCTGGTAGCACAGGGCCGGGTGGGCCAGTGTGCGTCTGGCAACTGCTGGTTCGTAGACAGTGCCCTTGCGCTGGGCTGGGTGGAGTGGGGACGGCCCCACCATGCCATGCCCCATTGCCCCTGGCCGGCCTCTTGCTCTGCGGACTGACCCCCCCACGCTGTGTTCCATTGCCCCCATGGGACCCCACAAAAGGTTAATCCGGCCCTGCTGCCCGGCCAGCCATGGAGAACGACGGATGAGTTTGCAAACCCCAGGGCAGACGGACTCTGCAGTCGGATGCAGGCAGGCCTAGCTCTGAGACACTGTCCCAAAGCCGGGGGGGGGGGGGGGAGCGGGAGGGAGGAGTGAACGCAACACTGTGCAGTCAGTTCTCAGCTGGTTCACATGCATCCAAACGGGGTATAGCAACAAAAACCACTTTCAGATGCTCTGCTGCCCCCGGCACAGCGCTCCCCAGTGAGCCCCCATTCTGCCGCCCCCGGCACAGCACCCCCCAGTGAGCCCCACTCTGCTGCCCCCTGGCACAGCGCCCCCCAGTGAGCCCCACTCTGCGACCCCCGGCACAGCGCCCCCCAGTGAGCCCCTCTCTGCCGCCCCCTGGCACAGCGCCCCCCAGTGAGCCCCCACTCTGCCGCCCCCGGCACAGCACCCCCCAGTGAGCCCCTCTCTGCCAACCCCGGCACAGCGCCCCCCAGTGAGCCCCTCTCTGCCAACCCCGGCACAGCGCCCCCCAGTGAGCCCCTCTCTGCCACCCCCGGCACAGCGCCCCCGAGTGAGCCCCACTCTGCCGCCCCCGGCACAGCACCCCCCAGTGAGCCCCACTCTGCCACCCCCTGGCACAGCACCCCCCAGTGAGCCCCCACTCTGCTGCCCCCGGCACAGCGCCCCCCAGTGAGCCCCACTCTGCCGCCCCCTGGCACAGCACCCCCCAGTGAGCCCCCACTCTGCTGCCCCCGGCACAGCACCCCCCAGTGAGCCCCCACTCTGCC
The DNA here is from genome assembly GCF_965140295.1 of Lepidochelys olivacea. Taxonomy (NCBI): domain Eukaryota; kingdom Metazoa; phylum Chordata; order Testudines; family Cheloniidae; genus Lepidochelys; species Lepidochelys olivacea. The sequence continues at coordinate 1,604,219 of NC_140413.1, forward strand.
ACCCCCGGCACCTGAGCCTTCTCCGGAGGTCCCACCACAGAAGCAGCCAGGACCCTGCTTATCCCGGGACAGCAGAGGGTGACGCTGCTGTCAGTCATGCCGAGAGGCAAGCTGCCCCCTCCACCCTGGGGCTGGAGTGGATTCCCCTCTCCTCCTGGGATCAATGCAGAGCCACCCCCATGTGCCGTGGGGCAGAGAGGGAGCCCTGGCCTGGATTTGCACCACTCCTGCTTTCTGGCTCCGTGCTGCACATTTCAGTCTCACCACCAGGGGGAGCCCCTTGAAAGGCAGAACCGGGCGCCTGGCAGCTGTCTACACTGCAGCGGGGACCCAGGCTGGGCAGACAGACAGGCACTAGGGGGGCTGCAGCTAGTGCCTAAAACTAGCAGGGTGGGTGCCGCGGCTAAAACAGCCCCCCGGACCCCCAGCCTGCCCTCGGGTGGCTAGCCAGGATCTCCGCCCAGCGGTTGCATCCACACTGAACTAACAGCTCAAGCCCCACTCGTGCCGGTCTCTCCGCCCAGGCTGGGAGCTTGTCCCCCAGGGCAGCACAGACGTGGCCAGCAGGGGGGAAGCAGGCAGCCCTGGGTGTGGGGAGAGGAAGAGCGCAGCCCAGGGGGAGGGGGGAAGCTAGCAGCCAGCACCAGCTCCCTGCCCTGTGCCCAGGCTTTGCCCTGCCCGGGGTGGGCACGAGGCAGCCAGCGCTGCCCTGTTTGCACACAGCCCCTCTGTGCCCAGCCCCTGGGGCTGGAGGGGCTGCCAGGCAGCCTGTGCCCTCCCGCACCGGCAGCCCCCAGCGCTCCCAGCAGAGTCACCTGGACGAGGCTCTGGCCTGCTGCGGCCCCAGTACTCAACAGGGTGCTGCCCCCCCGGGGCACTGAGCCGCTGTGTCACAGAGCCCCCCCCTTCCCAGCCAATCAGACGGCAGGACTGGGGGCACCTCACCACCAGCCACACGCACACAAAGGGCAGGGGCACAGGTCTAGCTGGGGGGAGGGGGGAGGGCACTGGCTATGGGGAAACCTGGTGGGGGTGCGACTGGATCTTGGGAGAGACTCCCTGGCAGGGGGGCCCGTCCTGGGAAGGGCTGGGGGCTCCGTCACTCCCCAGCAGGGAGATGGGGCTGGCGGGCGGGCGGGGGGGGGTCTCCCCAGGAAGGGCTGGGGGCCCTGTGCTGGGATGTTTAGGCTCAGACCAGACACAGCCTGGCTCCAAGGGGGATGGACAAGCTGCGCCCCCACTCCCCAGGGCCTAGCCAGCCAGGCTCACCCATGTGAGGCGGAGTGGGGGCTCTGACAGGGCAGGTGTCCCCGGGCCCGGACCCTGTCTCAGGCCTGCCCTTGCTGACTGCCCAGAGCTCTTGGCCTGGCTCCCCACTTGGGCAGCACTGGCTGTAGCTGGGTCTGGCTGTGCTGCCTGGCGGGTCCCGGCCCCATGGGAGGGGAAGACAGGGGGCCAGGCCCACTACCCTGCACCAATCCCTACTCGGCCCCCCATGGCCCGAGCCAGGTGATCCCCCTGGGGGTCTGCTCCGGCTCTGGGCTATGCCAGAGAGGTTCCCCCACCAGTGCCAGTGTCCCCTCAGGGACCAGTCCCCACGGCGCAGTGCTCAGCAGCGGGCTCTGGCCGGCGTGGGCTGGGGGGGAGCAAGGCCCTGTGTGACGAAGTGGGACTGTTCTTAATGGTTCCTCTGAATAGTGTGGGGGTGCCTCAGTTTCCCTATGCAGTTCTTAAGTCTCTACGGGGTGGGGTAAGGGTGTATGATCCTTGCAGAGCCCTAGAGGGCAGGTGTGTGCAGGAGTCTGGACACAGAGAATGGCCGACACCCTGTTTCCTAGCAGCTGATGGCCTGGGCCCTTCCCCCCTGCAAGGTGAGAGCTAAAGGGTTGGAGAACAAAGGAATCAGGTGACCTCCTGGCCCGGAAAGGGACAAAGCCCAGGGGAGGAGGGACTGGAGGGAGTTTCAGTTTGGAGCTGGCTGGGACATGGAGTGAATTGCAGACGGGGTTGTCTGGCTCCCTGCCCCCCAAAATGGACCCAGCTGAGGGGTCCTGTTCTCTGCACCTACAAGCTCTGTGTTAGACCATGTTCCTGTCATCTAATAAACCTCTGTTTTACTGGCTGGCTGAGAGTCCCGTCTGACGGCGAAGTTGGGGAGCAGGACCCTCTGGCTTCCCCAGGACCCAGGAAGGTGGAAGCTGTGTGAGCTGTGTGTCCTGCAGACAGGCTGCTCCCAGAGAGGAGACTTCCCCAGAGTCCTGCCTGGCTTCATGGGGAGCAGTTCCAGGGCATCGCCCAGGGACTCCGTGACACCCTGCTAGCCGCTGCCTGGGAGCCCGAGGGCCAGCTGCCCTCCCCAGACTGCTGCCCAGCAAGGCCAGGAGCACGCTGGCACCGGCTGCACGCATTGGCCACACCGTGCTAGGACGGGGTGGTGCCCCCGTGCAGGACGCAGGCTCGGACCCAGCGGGGGGTGGCCATGGGAGCCCGAAGGGCTGGAGCCAGGGTAGAACAGCCCGGAGCCAGCCCGCGGGGTGGAGCTGCCCTGCCCTGCCAGGAGTCACTCTGTGCAGGGGGTTCCTGGGGAAACGTTAAGCTGATAAGCGGTTTACAGGGGTTCCCATTTTGCCTCAATCGCGTCTTAATCCGCCCGAGATCGGCCACAGGGTACGTTACAAGGGCTCAGGCCAGCAGCTCTGCCCAGGAGTTTGTCAGGGTCAGGCGCTCCAGCTGGCAAGCCCACATGAACCCCTCCTTGGCATGCCCGCGCTGGCCTGGGCACACGGCAGCCCAGCGGTCTGCACACGCTCCGCAGCAGCGACTGAGGGGTTAAGCACAGAGTGCTTCGAGCTGGCGCTTGACTGAGCAAGGAGCTCCCCCGGCCCCTGGCGAGAGCCGGGGACCCGCAGAATCCCCTCCCTGCCAGCCTCAGCCAGGCAGAGCCGCGGGCAGCGCCGGGCTGGGAGGGACAGGGGATTTCCAGGGAGGGGCAGAGGAAGGGGGCCCTGGAGCCCGAGCAGCCATGGAGCCCGATGGCAAATCACACACCGGCTGCCGAGCGGCGCAGAGTGGGCAAAGGGGCAGCTCTAGCTCTGGGCAAGGTGCAGCGTGGGGGGCGGGGACCCCAGGTGTCAGACAGAGCTGGGCCAGCCCTGGCCAGGGTGAACTGGTCCTGTTCCCGGTCAAGGCAGCTGCCTCAGTTCCCAAGGCTTCAGCCACCCTGGACAGCTCCCCCCAGTCCCAGTGCAGCCAGCCCCCCCCCCCGGCTGTATCCGGAGTCAGCACAGGCCTGAGTGTGAGGCTGCAATGGGCGGGGGGGGAGAGGTGATTGCTGGGGGGTGCTTTCCTGTCTGGTTCAGAGGAGCGAGCCCCACAGAACTCTGTGTGCGGAGGGGCCAACAGGGCAGCATAGGTGGCAGAGGGGAGACCCAATGACCTCACAGCGTGGGAGGCTGTCGCTGTCCCCCCACACCCAGGGGAAGCTCGGCTGGTGGCAGACAGGCTGTTAAATACCCCCTGGCTCCCCCCCCCCGGGCGTTTTTTCCCTGAAAAATTAGCAGCAGCAGGAGTCTGCCTACAACCATGGCAGTGAGCGTCGCCTCCATCGCCTGGACCCAGGCCTCCACCATCCTCGGCCTGAGCCGAGGGAGCCACGTGCCCCCTCCCCCAACCCACCGCGCAGCCTTTGGCGTCCCCACTTTATTCTGCTCTTTCCTCTCTTGCTTTTCCTCCTGTCTAACAGGAGCCTGGCTGAGCCGGCCAAGACAGCTGTGAGCCTGGGATCACTGAGGCAACTCAAACAAATCTCCAAACTGGCTGATGCTGGCACGAGTTTGCCAGGTCTCGGAGTCGCTGCTAAAACAGCTAGGTGGGCCTGCGGTTCTCCAAGGCTGAGGCTGCACGGGCAGTCACCACCAACGCCAGAAGCTGCATTTTCTGTCTCTGCGGTTCCTTTCTCCCCCCTCGCATGAGTTTGTCCGGCTCAAGTAGCCAGGTTTAGTGTCACAGCAACAGCCCTGTCAGTGCAGCGAACACAAAGGTACAAAGCTCAGCAACCCTGCGGCTGTGGCAGAAGGACTGTTACCGAAACTCCAGCGTGAACCCCAGCCTGATACATGGGAGATCCTGCTCTGTCGTCCTCTCCCCATAGCTGCTCTGCTCTGCCCCCATATTCCTCCGCTCTCTTGGCTTTTCACCTGATCCCAAAATCAACTGTATGGAGATGAGACCGCCCATCCAGCTCTGCTTTGCCTGAGAAGGACCAGTGAAGGAGAGGATCTGACCAGACCAACCAGCTGATGTCCCTGACCAGGGAGGCGAGCTGGGGTCCAGAGCAATAGCTGGTTTGCCCAACCTTCCAGCACAAAGTATCCATCTGTGACTGACCAGTCGCCCTATACCCAAAAACATCAAGAAAAGCATTTCCCCAGCTTTACTATCCTACCTCTTCTCTCCCTTCTGCATCAGTCTGCCTTGTCTACAGCAGGACAGCGATTATCATGCCCGACTCAGAATTAAACACAACCAGCCCCTTTGTTGACTTGTTGGGGAAGAGTCAACATGGTTTTTGTAAAGGGAAATCACGCCTCACCAATCTACTAGAATTCTTGGAGAGGGTCAACAAGCATGTGGACCAAGTGGATATAGTGTACTTAAATTTTCAGAAAGCCTTTGACAAGGTCCCTCGCCAAAGGCCCTTAAGCAAAGTAAGTTGTCATGGGATAAGAGGGAAGGTTCTCTCATGGGTCAGTAACTGATTAAAAGACAGGAAACAAAGGAATATATGGTCAGTTTTCAGAATGGAGAGAGGTAAATAGTGGTATTCCCCAGGGGTCTGGACTGGACCCAGTCCTATTCAACATAATTTATTATCTGAAAAAAGGGGTAAACAGTGAGGTGGCAAAATTTTCAGGTGATACAAAACTACTCAAGATAGTTAAGTCCCAGGCAGACTGCAAAGAGCTACAAAGGGATTCACAAAACCAGGTGACTGGGCAACAAAATGGCAGATGAAATTCAATGTTGATCAATGCAAAGTAATGCACATTGGAAAACATAATCCAAACTCTACATATAAAATGATGAGGTCTAAATTAGCTGTTACATCTCAAGAAAGAAATCTTGGAGTCACTGTGGATAGTTCCCTGAAAGCATCCACTCAATGTGCAGCAGCAGTCAAAAAAGCAAACAGAATGCTGGGAATCATTAAGAAAGGGAGAGATAATGAGACACAAAATATCATGTTGCCTCTATATAAATCCATGGTACGTCCACATCTTGAATACTGCGTGCAGATGTGGTCGCCCCATCCCAAAAAAAGTATATTGGACTTGGAAAACGTTCAGAAAAGGGCAACAAAAATTATTAGGGATCTGGAACGGCTTCCATATGAGGAGAGATTAATAAGACTGGGACTTTTCAGCTTGGAAGAGAGAGGACTAAGGAGGGATATGATTGAGGTCTATAAAATCATGACTGGTGTGGAGAGAGTGAATAGGGAAGTGTTATTTAGTCCTTCTTATACCACAAGAACTAGGGGTCACCAAATTAATTAATAGGCAGCAGGTTTCAAACAAAGAAAAGGAAGTATTTCTTCACACAACGAACAGTCAACCTGTGGAACTCCTTGCCAGAGGACGTTGTGAAGGCCAAAATAATAACAGGGTTTAAACAAGAACTAGACACAGTCATGGAGGAGAGGTCCATTGATGGCTATTAGCGAGGATGGGCAGGGGTGGTGTCCCTAGCCTCTGTTTGCCAGAAGCCAGGAATGAGCAATGGGATGGATCACTTGATGATTCCCTGTTCTGTTCATTCCCTCTGGGGCACCTGGCATTGGCCACTGTCGGAAGACAAGATACTGGGCTGGATGGACCATTGGCCTTACCCAGCATGGCTGTTCTTATGTCACCTCCCTCTTCCCTAGCGTATCAAACAGAAGCTCCACTCTTGAGGCTCTTTCTGGCCTGTCCCACCCTACCTAGCATCGCTGACCTGCTACCGAGGTGTCGCCTCTCCCCGCCATCTGTCCATGGGGCCAGCATCCACTGCCCCCACGTTTACCTTTCACACACGTTTACCTTTCATTCCGCTCCCTCCTGGGAACAGCCACAGTGGTACTCCAGCTCTCCTGCAAACCTCTCCTTTGTCTGCAAAACCTGACCCCAGGGAGGCTGCTGCTGGGTTGAGCGCTGCCCAGCGCGGCCCCCTTGTCCTCTCACATCTGCTTGTCTGTCTGCAGCTGGTCTCTCATTTTATTAAACTTTGATTGTCAGCCCTGTGGGGCAGGGGCTGGCAGTTCACTCTCTGTCTGTCCAGCACCTGGCACAATGGGGGGGCTGAGTGGGTCAAGATGGGGGGCCCAGGTGCTAGGGTAACCCAAATAATCAGAACTCTCATTTTAGAAAGAAATCTAAATCTAGTTCTGATGTGAATTCTCCAAGTGGGGGAGAATTCACGGCATCCTGGCCAGCGGACCCAGTGGTTAACTCACCGTGAGGGAGAATTCACGGCATCTTGGCCAGCAGACCCAACGGTTAACTCCCCTCACCATGAATAACCTGCAGTGTAATGCCTGTTGGAATCTGCCCCATTTCACTCACCAGCCCTGGGGCTGGTTCTGCCTTTGGCTGAGATTAAGGAGCTGCCTGCTCTCAGAAATCTTTCCACACAGATGCCAGCCAGCCGGTCGATCAAGGCACCTCTCAGCTGTCTCACAGATTCTTTAGCCTCTCCCCAATCGCCCCGAACGGTCTCCCCAACGCAAGGTGGGTAACTCAGATGGGGAAGGTGAGAGCAGCGTCACACTGGCTGAGTCTGGGGTCAGAAGGAGTAAGGAAGCATGTCCCAGCCCCCACTTATCCTAGCCACAAGCCAAGCAGCTTCCAGCCCCGTGCCCACCAGCCTGCCCTGGAGCCCTGCCCACCCTCTGGGGAGACAGCAGAGAGAAGGGAAGTGGGCTGGAAGAGGCTCCTGCAAATAAACAAACACTGCTCTCCCCGCTGCAAGAACCCGCTTATCCAGGAGCCCTGGGGGCGAGAGCTGGACACCTGCCCTCGGTACAGGGGCACCACTGCCTGCTGATAACAGAGCCCCCAGGCTGCCCCTGAGGTCTCACCACTCCTGAGGGGGCTCTGTGCCCCCAGCCCTCTGCCACTGCTGTCAGGGTTCAGCTGCGGCCCCCCACCCCAGCAACGACCAGTATGTGCTTGGAATGTGTTCTTGCTGAATTACAGATCACTTTCGAGAGGGAATCGGCGGGTGCGAGGCGGAAAGCTCAGCTTGAGCTCTGCCCCATGAGCAGACGTATGAGTGTGGCATATTTGTGGCTGTACCACTGGCTGAGACCGGCTCCGAGGCTGCCGGCTGCCCGTGGATTAGCTCACTGGAGAAGCCCTGCGTGCTCAGCTCACAACGAAGGTGGTACCTCCATGCATACCAGGGAGGAGAATTAGGGCTGCATCTAATACCTCTCGTTGCCTGATTTCCGCTTGCTTTATAGCTCAGCCTCAGTGGGCACTAAGGCCAGCTTTCATCAATGTCACTTCACCTGCCAGGGCAATGCAGCCACCTCTGCTGGCCAGCGGGCGATCAGCACCCCATTCCTTTGAATGCTCACGCACTGCTGAGCACCACTGTTCCCATCTCTGCCCACTGCAGGGACAGCTTACGGTTCAGTTCGGGCCAGACACCACAGCTGCTGCCTCTGCCCTGGAGGAGAGTGCCGGAGACAGCATCATGGCTCTTCGCAGGGCTGTTGTAGCCGGGAGGGTCCCAGGACATCAGAGAAACAAGGTGGGGGAGGTAATAGCTGGATTGGATCAGCTTCTGTTGGGACAGAGACAAGCCGCCGGTCTAGGCCACCCAGAGCTCTGGGAGCTGAAGACAAGCTCTGTGTAACTTGAAAGCATCTCTCCCCAGCAGAAGTGGGTCCAACAGGAGATGTTACCTTCCGTGGGCCCACAAGCAGTCAGGCCTGACTGTCTCTCGTCGCAATGACAACGCAGCGCAGCCTGCTAGGACACCAGCTCCGTCCTGGCTCCATAGGAGAGCAGCCTCCCGCAGCCCCAGGCCCCCCCTTGGAGGTCTCCCACCCAAGCTCTGCCATGTCCTGCCCCTCCCTCCCCGGACGATTTTAACCCTTCTCCTGCCCCCAGCCAAAAGCTCTTCCTGGCCAGTTCACCCGTTATACTCATGCCAGCACGGGCTTCTCTCCCTCCCTGGTGCCCCCAGCACCCCGCTGGGTTTACAGACAGCGCGCAGACCCGGTTCCACACATGACGCAGGCCCTCAGCAGACAGCAGCTCACGCACGCCTCTCTGGATTAGCAGGGGCCCTGCTTGGCCCCCCAGCTCAGCCAGGAGGGGGAGGGTGCCCAAGCCAGGTCTGTGCTTCTCGAGAAACACCAGCGAGGCCCCACTGGTGCTGTGAAGGAGACAGGGCCTTTGCCCTGCCACCAGCACAGCTCTCGGTGGAGGGTGGGCTGGGCGAGGCAAGCTCGGACCAGCAGGCCGTAGGCCCTGAATGGGGCAGGGGAGTGGAGGAAACTGGCTGCCATCCTGTCAGGTGGGGATGGACGGGTGCCTGAGGTCAGAGCGTGCCAGCCAAGTACAGCCATCGGGCAGGGCGTCTGCAGAGAGACGCCTCTCTAGGACAGCCAGGGCCCAGGCCAGGCTGTGCCGCAGAGCGAACACAGCGCTTTGGAAACAAAGCAGCAGCGAGGGCAGGTGCCTGGCACCAGCGCCGTACTCCCCCAGAGCCACTCTGCGCCAGGCCGCACCGTTCCCTCAGCAGCCCGTGCTCAGAGCCCACTCCGGGCTCCGCCGCGGCCGGCAGGAAGGCAGCCCCAGAGGCAGGCTCTGCCTGCTTGCCGCAGCCCCCTGGCCGTTGTGTGTGTGTTTTGACGTCTCCAGCCCTTCTGATGCCTGGAGCCTCGCGCTCAGCCAACAACCTGCTCCGGCCACTTGCTCCAGAAATCCATTCCGGGCTATTTCCAGCACTTCCCCACGTAGCCCCAGAGCGTGAGCTGAAGCGGGGAGACCCTGATCGGGGCTGGGCTGGAGCAGGGTAGCTACTTGAGGCCTGCAGAGCGCGGACTACAGCTCCCAGCATGCAACACTCCAGCAGCTGGGACCCGCAGCCTCAGTGGCCCCTTAAGGATGGCCAGGTACCTCCCCACCCTGCCTCTCTAGTATCCTGGGCCTGGACAGCTACAAGAGCCCAGCCAATGGCAGCGATTCCAGCAGCGCCGATCGCTGCCCGCTGCTCCCGAGTGAGCCTCAGAGCCCTGCTGACGGGGGTCAGTGGCACTCCCGGCGACAGGGCCGGGGGGAGGTCCGGCGCCGAGCGTGGAACCCAGTGGGGCCCAGGCAGCGTGGAGGACGCTGGCCTCGCAGGGCTGTGCGGTGCTGAAGTGCAGGCCCAGCACCCGTTCACAGGGGGTGGGGGCGATGCAGCCTTTGAGGCGAGTGTGGCTCACAGGCAGGCTCTCCTGCTCTGCCAGGGGTCACAGGTACCGCCCCGTCTCTGCGGTTCGCATGCGGAAACACCCGCGGGCTGTCACGGCAGAGACTCGGTGTGCAAGGAGCCCAGCAACAAGCAGAGCCAGGGCACGGGGCACCTGCTCAGAGCCAGGCATTAGGCTCCAGGAAGGGCATGAGGTGGGCGGTCAGACGCTTAGGACAGGCTCTGGGGGTGGACGTGTGACGGACAGGAGGCGCCGCTCAGCCCTGGAAAGCAGAGGGAACGGAAGCAGGTGCCTGGGAGGGGGGACGGGCTAGGTTTGCAAGGGGCAGATTATTTTGGGCAGGAGAAGGAGGGTCACAGAAGCAACTATTTCCACTCAGCACCTGCCTCAGTAGTATCTGTGCTATTTATTTTTAGCACCCCCAAGCATGCTTGGCGCTTCTGCCCACAGAGCTTACACACCCAGCTGGCGGCCAGCCCAGCCGCAAACGGGGGGGGGGTGCGCCTGTGTTCGGGGGGCTTTGCAGAGAGTCTGACTGCACACTGCGGGGCTCCCTGCACCCTTCTCGCACGCAGGCCTCCCAGATCCAGACTAGGTGGCCCATGGCTGACCGGGCTGGTAAGCCCCATGTTCCCAGGACTCATCACGTACCTGTAACACTCCGGTGGGGAGCCAGAGAGGTTCTTACACACAGTGTAGGGCCCAGAAGCTTTGGGCTTTCCAATGGTTACATATGGAGATGGACTGAAAGATTTGGGGGAGTGAGCTCCTCACCCCAGGGACCTCGCCCTTCCCCCACCAACACCCCATCTCCCAAAATCCTGTTGCAGAGGACCCCCCCCAGTTGTGACAGACCTGCCTGATCAGTGCACAGGGCCCCACACCCAGCCAGCTCACCCTCCTGTTAGCTGTGGGCCAGAGCCAGTCAGGGCTCCTGGCCCCTGCTGTCCTGACACAGGCACCTCCTGTTAGGGCCATCGTCCACTGCTCACTTCCTGAACAGCTGTGCTAGAAACCAGCTGGAAACCCTGCTGCACGTGGAGGGGGTTCGGGCCTGTCTCAGCCCCACAGTGTCCTGCTGCCAGAGATGCGGACGGGCTGATCAGAACGGGGATTAGAGCTGGAGTGCAGGAAACCGCCCCTCCCACACTTACCTATGAGACCCACACGGAAAGCGTCACAGCTCAGAGCTACACCTTGTCGGATGCAAAGCTCCTCTGGTTTGCAACATAGTGCCCCAGACTGCTCCAGCCAGGTTCAGCTGCTCTGCAAAAGCAGGTCACAAGGAATCATGTCCCACTTCCAGGGACCCACAAGAGACTGAGCTTCCCACGCAGACTGCGCTGCCCAGCCTGGGCGTTTGGGGCACGGGGCACACACAGAATCCCTGCTTAAAACAGTGACAAGTTCTGCTGATCACAGAGCTGTGTGACAGCATCATGCAGCAAGGCGCACTTAATTATTAAACTATATGCACCAAAATAAGATCAGAAGAAATGACTCTGTATGGCAGACTTGGGGGGATAACGCTGCACGGTGAGAAATACCATGCTAGTAACATGGAGCAGCTCTCTGTCCCCGAGCCCTGATCCTGCCTGACCATGGTCCGGGGCAGCTTGGCTTCAGGACTGTAACAGCTGACACCAAATCTCCACCTTGTTCCAACAAAATCCAACAGTGTTGCAGGCCTAGCCCACAATGCACCAGGCTTCCTGCAAAGCCCGGGGTGAACCACGCACTTACTGCTGGCACACCCACGTGGTGCCCAGAGCTGTGCAACGCTGGTCACTTAGCAGGAGCCATGGGGTTGCATGGGATTTGCACAAAGCAGAGCAGAATGCAGCTGCCCGTACCTACACAGGGGCTACCTGCAGGTCCCAGGAGGCAATGCTCCAGGCTCCCGGATTCTGAACACCTCAGCCAGTACTGTCATCTGCCATGTTGGGGTGTCTCACTCCTGGGGTGCAGGGCGCATGTTACATTCGTACACCGCTGCCAACACTCCCGTAAGACACACTGCAGCTGACTGTATCCCACAGTGCATGCCAGGGTGGGCACAGGCCATGGGGGAGAAGCAGACAGCCATAGCACACCTGGAGAGGGTGCAGGTGGAGGCTGGGTGCTTGGAAACTGAGGGCTATTCCTCACAGGGAATCAGCAGAGTCACTATTATGCACAAGAGACTCAGTGCAAAACAAATACAAGGCAGTTAAGCTCCTTGCCTGCACCTCTAGAGAGCAGCCCATTGTGAGGGGCAGACAGGAACAAACGGCCTTTCTGCACTAGCCCAAGGCACCAACCCAGCTGGGCATCTGTGATGTTATTAATATGAACTGTGACCACATAGATCATTGCTGCAACCAAGGTCCTGTCGTGGCACCAAATCTTGTACAAAGGTGTCTAAGACGAGGTTATGGTTGGCTGGTTAGGATGATGCTGTCTGTTTGCATGTATCATTTTGTATTTAAAGTTATAAGTATTGGCTCTAAACTGTCTGTATTTCAAACTTGTGCTCTGCTTCTGGGTGACACACCAGACAATTTGGCATCAGCTCTGCCTAGCCTGCTGGACGGCCCATTAAGGACCATCAGCAACACAACTGACCCACTGAGAGAAGGCAGACGCGCCTTGCGACTCAGCCAGGCATGCAGGGACATGCCTATGGACAGAACTCTAATTGCCATAAGCCGGGAGTGAAGAGTCGGTGAATTACTCTGTAATTGCCCTGTTCTGTACACTCCCCTGATGTTCTGGTACAGACCACTGTCATAGACAGGACACTGGGCTAGATGGACGTTGGTCTGACCCATTATGGCAACTCTTATGTTCTTATACCATTGCTAGGGTTTCTTTTGTCCCTAATAGACTTAAACTCCTTCTTGTCGTCCTAAGCCCTGCCAGCCATGGATTTATCCCTGAATTCTTTAGCTTCCCTCATCAATTTTCCACACTTCATAACTTTTAATTTATATCATTTACTATCTACTATTTGTTTGAATTGCTGCCTTCACTTCCCCACTGTCCTCTTTCCTTCTTGGCTGTGAAATTGTGGCTTTTGGGCCCCCTCAAGCTCTCCTTAAACAACTCCCCAGTTTCATTCACATTTTCCCCACACATCAGTTTTGCTCATCATTTTTCTCACCTGTGGGGAATGAGCCCCTTCTAAGCGCCAAGTACATCTATCCCTGGCTGGGTCTGTCCTCTCTTTGCCCTTACGGAACCTAACCAGGTGCGGTCATTGGTCCCTAGGCAGCAGGCTGCTTCCAGTCCAGTGATCACTTCATCTTTCTCTGTCCCCATGAAGTCCCAAATACAGTCACCTTGCGGTAAAGAATTCACGGCATCTGTGTTTAGAAACTCCCCTGAGGTTCGACTGCCACAGGTCTTCCGGCTGTGATCCCAGATGCCGCCACTATGGTATGATGCAGCAGGATGTGGAATCTTCTCCCAGGGAGGGGCTGGGAGCCCCATCACTGGGCACAATCACAACTAGGCTGGATAAAACGACTGGGGAAAAAAGCAGCGATTGGAACCACCAGCATTTGCTTTGGAGCAGGGACTAGGGAGCCTGGCCTCCGTCAGATACCTGGGTGATGGGCCCTGTAGAAATGCAGACAGACTGGCTAGGAAGAGGAGTCTGCATGGGACATGTCTACACTACCACTGCTGTCTCCACCTCCTCCTTTGCCATGGTCTCTTCCAAGCCACAGGCCACCCTGAGCCAGTGCTCAACCCTTTCATTCTGGGCTCATGTGTGGCACCCATGCAGGCCTTTAGAGAAGTCATCCCAACCCAGCATCCCCAATAATCCCCGAGAGCACTACACCCCAGCGCCAGCCGATCCTCTCCAGTGGGCACGTCTACACTACGGTGCAGCATCGGCAGAGAGAGAGTGCTCCTCTTGGCATCATTACTCCACCTCCGGGACAGGAGAGTGTCTCCGCCGACATAGCGCGGTGAGGACAGTGCTTGACGCCGATGTAGCTTATGTCGCTCTGGGGGGCGTCGTTTTCACACCCCTGAGCAACGTAAATTACAGAAACTTAAGCGGTAGTGTAGAGCAGCCCTGAGTCTGCGGCTAATCCGGGGACAGAGCTGAGCTCACTACCAGCGTCCCCCGCCAGTGTAAACGTAGAGCCAGTTCCCTTCAGCTCAGGAGCAAGGTTACAATGGAAAGATGGTGCTGCTATGCCATGGAAGCATCAACACAGCACACATCACATTTCAAACCTCAACATGGGAGCAACACCAAAGGAAGGGAGCCAGTCTGACAGGCTGGTGTGTTTGATCAGTGCTGTAATTGGCACAAGAGCTCTCCGTACCTTGAAGGTGAGCGGAAATGCTGTTGTGAAGCTGTGAAAAATGAATCACACTCCCAACACAAGAACAACGCACAGCATGTGCAGCCTAACAAGCGACACATCACCAGAAAGGCTCCGGGAACGCCAGGTCCTCCTCGACCAGTCCGCCCAGACCTGCATTCAAGGTACACCCTGCCTTCCCCTCCTACGGAGAATTCAAAGCTTGTTCTCCGCTGTTTGCGAGTTTACATGGATAGTTTGCCAGGCAGCGCAAACCCCGGCTGGGAGCTGCAATTCAGAGGCACGCAGGCAAAGGACACACCTGCCTTGCTGAGGACATATAATCTCCCCAAAGAGCCCTGCTCTCTGCCCCAGCCAACCTGCTCCAGCACAGCCACCCCCAGCACTCACCTTCCACACCACCCTCCCTGGGGGGGGAATTACTCACACACTGGCCAGAGGGGTCTAAAACTTCCCGAAGGGGGCCCACAGGGCTAGTCCTGCTCCCCCCACATTGTCTGGCTGCAGCTCTGCCCTCCCCCTCCTACACAGATACAGGGCGGGGGGAGGGGCTCCAGGGAGGGGGCAGGAACCGCACAGCCAGTCCCTCCACACACCCAGCATCCAACAGCAGCTCCTGGTTGCACTCTGCCCAGCCTACGCTGCCACTCCCAGGGGGCTGCACCCACGACGGTGCCATGGGGCGGGCTCCAGGGAGAGGGCAGGACAGAGAAGACTAAAGCCAACCTTCATAATCCTGAGCGGAGCTGGGAGACCCAGCTTGTCTGGTAACCTCCTGACACCCAGCCACACACTGCCCAGAGAATCCCCACACCTGCCCCCCTGCTGTCCTCACCCTTAACAAGCCAGCTGTCACTCGGGGACTACACGTCCCAGCAGCCCCTGCAGACAGGCCGCTGGTCAGCGCAGCCATTGCATTCTGGCCTGCAGCCTGGGAGCTGGGCTAGGGCTGACAGCTGCACTCTGCCCTGGTTCACCCTGGGTCCTGGCAAGCCGGCCCTGGGCTAGGCAGAGCTGTCTGACTTCCCTGCATGCGAGCGCACTCCCAATCCCAGATCAGGGCATGTCAGAGGTTTAAGTCCCCTTCTGATAGCACAGGGCTTATGGCACGTCCCGCTTCCCAGTACCCAGGAACGCCCAGACTGGTCCTGCAGGAGCGCCCAACCCGACTGCTCTTAAGCAGAGACATGCCTGCCGAGCAGCCGCATGCTCAGGTGTTCCATTAAACAGAGCTAGCTCCAGACGATGCAGGCCGTTGGGCCTGAGCTCCGGCATCTGCACGGCTGGCCCAGTTCCCGGGGCTGCAACTCCTGCAGGCTGCATCCCGGGTTGCAAGAGGAGCCCAGCAGAGCGAGCACAGGGCTGGGACCAGGTGGTACTGGATTCTAATGCTGGCTCCGCTGCGTTCCCTTGGGCAAGTCATCCCACCTCCGTTTCCCTCAGACTAGTGGACGATAATGCTTGTAAACAGGCCCACCAAACAGGGCTCCTTTCGGTATGGCAGGCCAGGCCAGAGCCCAGCACCCAGAGAAGGTGTGTCAAACACGGGCAAGCAGGAGGGGCTGGGGATGACTCCTTGGGGTGCTGCCATCTCATGGAGGCTGGAGAGCGTCTGGCAGACAACCCTGGTTGTACCTTTGAAGCTGGAAAGCAGCATGTCTGCCCGGGGCTCCTACCCTGCTCCACCTCCCCATGACACTGCTGTGCAAGGATCTGCCCTGCCCCGCCTCCTCCAGTGACCACACGCCCCCTGCCACAGCACCCTCATGAGCTTCCCAAAACAACCCAGAGGGGACAGCCCCAGGAACCAGCTGGTTTGGGAAGGAGCAACCACTGACGCCAGGGGCCGCAGCACAGACTCCTCTGTCACGGGCCAGGGCCAGGCACTGACATCAGCGGCTCCGCGGCTCTCAGCAGCCCTGGGAAAGGACTTGGAACGGGGTGCTGGCAGGAAAGGAACACAGGACTAGGGCACCAAGAAGGCACCACCCAGCCTGCTATGTCCATGGCCCTCCCTCGCACAGCAGGTGCTGGTGGTGGTCGGCCAGTCACTGAGTGCCCCAGCAGCCCCCCACCTGCCCGCTGTGGAGGAGCCATGAAGCTCAGTTCTGCCCCTCTGACAGTCAGTGTGGGAAGATCCAAGCGGCGCTGTAAGGAGGGGTTATCACTCACCGGCCTGGTGTGACGTTCTCTACGCCGGGGAATGTAGGGCACCTTGTGAATAATTCATGGCAAAGTTGTCCCTATTTATAGGCTCAGCAGCACCCGGAGTGACTGGAATGGTGCAAACCAGCCACCCAGGCTGCAGCCTGCTCACGGGGACAGCGCTGCTCCGGGAGGCTGCGCTCTGCCAGCCTGGCACAGACATTCCAGCCTAGCGACTCCAGCGGGATGGGGAGTCTGGGGACACGGTGTCAGTCACTTGCAGGGGAAGGTGCCCATCAGGCAGATGTGCACTGTGCAGACCCTCTGAGAATCAGCCCCTTTCAAATTCACCTCCTCTGGGACGAACGGGGGCAGCGTGTCCTGGACAGCCAGCTTCGCCCCGGGACAAAGAGCCAAGCAACACTGTCCCAGTTGGTTCCATCAAAGCATAGCTCCCCAGGCCAGAAGGGGCCACTCTGATTGTGCCCCTGCATAGCACAGGCCAGAGACCGGCCCCCCAATTCCTAGAGCAGATCTTGTAGAGAAACAGCCAGTCTTCATCTAAAGAATCCACCACAACCCTTGGCAAATTGCTCTAATGGTGAATGACTCTTGCTGTTAATAATTTACACCTTATATCCAGTCTGAATTTGTCAAGCTTTTCAACTTCCAGCCATTGGATCCTATCAGACCTTCTTTCAGAGTAACAGCCGTGTTAGTCTGTATTCGCAAAAAGAAAAGGAGTACTTGTGGCACCTTAGAGACTAACCAATTTATTTGAGCATGAGCTTTCGTGAGCTACAGCTCACTTCATTGGACCTTCCTCTGCTAGACTGAAGAGCCCATTATTAAATATTTGTTCCTCATGTAGGTACTTACAGACTGGGATCACGTCACCCCTTCACCTTCTCTTTGGTCAGTGAGATAGAGTCAAGAAGCTCAATCTATCGTTATAAAGCAGGTTTTCTACTCCTTTGATCATTCTCATGGCCCTTCTCTGACCCCTCACCAATTTATCAGCACCCTCCTTGAATTGATATCATTCTAGTTTTTTAATCAAAACGTCGTGCGGTAAACGCCTTACTCAAGTCTAAGTACATTACGTCAACACTATGAACTTGATCAACCAAACCTGTAACCTCATAAAGAAAAGACACCCAGTTAGGTAGACAGAATCTATTTCCAAACACCCCCCATGCTGACGGGCATTAGTCACCTTACCCTCCTCTAATTCTTTATTAACCAAATCCCGTATCTACCACTCCAGGGCTTGCCTGGGATCGATGTCAGACAGACAAGCCTCTAATTAGCCAGGTCAGCCTGTTACCCCTTTTTAAAAATTGGCACATTAGCTCTCCTCCAGTCCTCTGGAACTTCCCCATGCTCCAAGACTTACTGAAAGTCAATGTTAACAGTCCAGCGAGCTCCTCAGCCAGCTCTTCTTAAAATTCTCAGATGCAAGTTATCCGGCCTGCTCCCCTTAGTAGCTTCTGTTTAACAACTCCCAGCAATACTGGTGGAATGGGAAGAGTGTTGTCATCACCATTCGATGAGATAGCATCATCTGCTTTTTCCCCAAATACGGAACAGAAATCTCTATTGAACACTTCTGCCTTTCCTGCATTATTACTGATAATTCCTCCATTTCCATCTAGTCATGGACCGATACCATTCTTTTTGTTCCTAATGTATTTAAAAAACACCTTATTGTCCTTTTCTCTGCAGGTCACAGATTTATTCTTGGGTCCCTTTGCTTCCCCTGTCAATTTTCTACAATTCCTCACTTCTGACTTATATTCATTACTACTAACTTCTCCTTTCATCCATTTGTTTTATATATATATATATATATATATTAACATTTTTTATAGCTGACTTCACTTCTCTGCTAAACCAGGTCAGTTTTTTAACCAATATGGCCTTCTTCCTCAATTGTGGCTTTGGGGGCATCTGGTGAGGCGCTCTTAAATAATTCCCAATTATTCACATTTCTCTGCTTCAATTCTTCTTCCCAGCTAATCTGGCTCATAATTGTTTTCAGCTCTGTGAAACTGGCCCTGTTAAAGCACTAAGTGTGTATATTACCGGTCTGAACTTTATTCTACTTTCACTTTATAAATGTGATCAAGTCATGATCACTTGTATCTAAGCTACCAGTAACCTTTTTAGTTCTGCCATTAGTTCCTCTTTACTGGTTAGGATGAGGTCTAATACAGAATTCCTCTGTGTTGTCTGCAACACTTACTGAGTTAGGAGATGGTCATCTGTACTGTTCAGAAATTCCAGGGATGTTTTAGTTACTGGCAGCATGAGACTTCCAGCACTTGTTACTCCACCATCATGCAGCTTTTTCCGACACATTACACATAGGTGCATACGGAGCCGGTCCTCCTGTTCCCTCATGTCATTTGCGGGTCTGTAGCAGACACCATGTAATGTCGCATCTTGTGCTGTGTCTGTTAGGACACTGATCTATAGGCATTCCAGATCCTTTTTTTACACTCACACACTTTAAGGTCAGAAAGGATCATCATGATCATCTAGTCATTGCAGGCCAGAAAACCTCGCTCGTCCACTCCTGGTTGAGTTGCTAAAGTCCTCAAATCATGATTTAAAGACTTCAAGTTACAGAGAATCCACCATTTACACTACTTTAAACCAGCGAGTGACCCACGTCCCATGCTACAGAGAGGGGTGAATCTGCCAATCTGACCTGGGGGAAATTCCTTCCGAGCCCCAAATCCGGGGATCAGTTAGACCCTGATCATGTGGGTGAGACCCACCAGCCAGACAGCTGGGAAAGAATTCTCTGCAGCAACTCAGAGCCCTTCCCCCTGCCCCATCACAAGCCGTTGGGGATATTTGCTGCTAGAGGTCGCAGATCGGCCATCTGAGGCAGTCCCATCATACCATCCCCTCCATAAACATATCAAGCTCAGTTTTGAAGCCAGGTTAGGGTTTTTCCCCCATTGCTCCCCTTGGGAGGCTCTTCCAGAACTTCACTCCTCTAGAAACCTTTGTCTAATTTCAAGCCTAAACTTGTTGATGGACAGTTTCTAGCCATGTGTTCTTGTGTCCAAATTGGTGCTTAATTTAAATAACTCCTCTCCCCACCTGGTATTTATCCCTCGGATGGATTGACAGAGTTATCAGAGTCTCGGAAACAGGTAATCCCATTTTTGACAAAGAGTGCCTCTTACCCGCAACCCTTCTGCCCACGGGGTCCTTCCTCAATAGGTTATAACCACAACTTTCAACATTCCAGCCAGGCAGAGGAGCCCACCAGGTTTCAGGGACAGCGCGGATGTCCTTATTTAGATTATGGGAGCACCCCACCCTGTGCTGGCCACCTCCAGGAGAGGAAGAGCGCCAGAGAGCTCAGGCTGGAACCAGATTGCTTTCTAATGGGACTCAAATTGTCTCTGCCTTTCCTGCGACAGCTCGGGCCCTGCTGCCCCATTGCAGTGGGGGTTGCCCACAGACCTAGCCAGGGAAGGGCGGTAGGGACTGAGCCTGAAAATTCATGGAATGGGGGTCAGACGAGAGCAGGCCACTGTAGCTTTCAGCAAGCAGCCCAGCAAGAGAGCAATGGCAATGCCCTAGAGCCCGCCAGCCCATGGGGTGAGCCAACGCAGAGCCCCCAAGGGGAGGGTACAGCTCTGCCCGAGCTGAATGGCTGGCAGTGAACACTGAGCTTACGTGGCGCTGGGATAGGGCTGTCTCAGTTGGGGGCGGGGGCTGGTTACGGTGCTCAATGGAAGTGGAGTGATTGAGACCGAGCAGCAGCCCCAGATCCGCAAACAGGCTCCCTCCACTCAGGGACCTGAAGTGCACACGCTATCTCCTCGTCCCAGTGTGCCCCAAAATGTTGGGCTGCTTTAAAAAGAAGAGCAAACAGCTGTACGCACAGACACATCTGGTTCCAGCTGAGCGAGGTGAGGATGCCAGGGAAGCCGAGAAGGAGACTCATCCTGGAGTACGGAAACCTGACATACCTGCACCCAAGGGTCTTTTTACTGCCAACTCCTGCCTCCAGCAACTACAGCAAGCTGGGGAAGGGAACAGCAGCTGAGGAATCCCTCCAGCCAGCACATCTGTGCACCTGCGACATGAGACGGCCCAGAAGCGTCTAGTCCCCTTTTGAAATGCCATGCCTTCGGAGCACGGGACCCAGAAGCGGGGCTTGGAGAGTTCAGAAGGGCTCCGAGGCACAAGTGAATTCCCATGGCTGGGACAGATGATTTTCACTCCACATTCCCCTCCGGACCCCCTAGCGGGGATGGCATGTAACACATGGCTGGTGCAGCAGGCCTGCAATACAGAGCTCTGACACATCCACACCACCATTTGTCCAGGGAAGGCAAAAATAATTTAGATGCCAGTTTAGGGAAATGCCAGACATGGGCGAGTAACTGATACCCACTCACATTCATAGAAAAGCAGGAATGCAAAATCCCGAGCGTGATGAAGCGAGATGAAGGCAGCTGGGCCAGCTTGACATGGCTGTTGGCAGGGACAGCTTGGATGTAAGTCATGCTGTACAAACTCTGCGACGTACGTCCCGAAAAGCGAGGCCTGTTTGAATATAATATTAGGCTGCCCAACGGCGTAAGTGGCCTTCCCAGAATTAACACAGCTGCCTCCGTGAGAGCCTTAGACAAATGGACTGTGTTCTGGGGCCTGAGAAGCCGGTGAGGGAACCTTCCCTGGCTACTTCCCTTTCGCTGACTGAACTCTGCCAGTTTTCATTACGCTCCTGGTGTGTAAACTGCACAGCCAAACAGCTGACTCAGCTGCTGGTGGTTTTAACAGGACCTGACACAGAACCAGAGAAGTGCAGGACTGGAAGGGACCTTGAGAGGTCGTCTAGTTCAGCCCACAGCACTGAGGTAGTCCTATGTAATAACCAGACCATCCCTGGCAGGTGTTTGTCGACATATCAAATGGTTTTCCGGGGCTCACATGCAAAAGGAAAAACCCAGCAGCATCTGGCTCTCAGGGAAGACTTGAGCTTGACCAACCCAGGAGGAATGACATGTGCTACCCCACCCCAGCCCAGAGCTGCAAGCCCCCACTGCCACATGGGCATGGAGGGGCTGGATGGCAGCAGGACTGTAGAGGCAGGTTAGTTTTCTTGTCCACCCCAACAGACTCTCCAGTCCGGGAGGAATTCCACGCTGGAGACCAAGCAAGAATGTGTTTGCAGGTGTAGCTTAAACTGCAGAAGTGAAGTTCTCGACCTCAGAGGACATACAGGGCATGTGCTATTGACCTGGGACCAAAGGAGCGCCCCTCCAGACAGGATGGCTGTCCGGGTACACCCGGCAGCCTGGGACCGAAGGGAGCGCCCCTCCAGACGGGACCGCTGTCCGGGTACACCCTGTCACGGAGTCCCCAGGCGATGCTCTGGAACTGCTCCCTACGAAGCCAGGCAGGACTCTGGGGAAGTCTCCTCTCTGGGAGCAGCCTGCCTGCAGGACACACAGCTCACACAGCTTCCACCTTCCTGGGTCTGACCTCGGAGCATTCAGCATCCTCTGCACCTCCCTGCGCTTCCCACAGCGAGTCCGCCCAGGCAGGGTCCTGGGGAAGCCAGAGGGTCCTGCCCCCCAACTCCACAGTCAGATGTGACTCTCAGCCAGCCAGGAAAACAGAGGTTTATTAGATGACAGGAACATGGTCTAAAACAGAGCTTGTAGGTGCAGAGAACAAGACCCCTCAGCCGGGTCCATTTTGGGGGGCCGTGAGCCAGACAACCCCATCTGCCCTTCACTCCACGTCCCAGCCAGCCCCAAACTGAAACTCCCTCCAGCCCCTCCTCCTCTGGGCTTTGTCCCTTTCCCGGGCCAGGAGGGCACCTGATTCCTTTGTTCTCCAACCCTTCAGCTCTCACCTTGCAGGGGGGAAGGGCCAGGCCATCAGCTGCCAGGAAACAGGGTGTCAGCCATTCTCTGTGTCCAGACCCCTGCACACACCTGCCCTCTAGGGCTCTGCAACTATCATACACCTTTATCCCACCCCATAGATACTTAAGAACTGCATAGGGGAAACTGAGGCACCCCCACACTATTCAGAGGAAACATTAAAAACAGTCCCGCTTTGTCACATCTCTCCCCCTTTGAGACCGAACTGAGTGGGGTCACTTTAGCCGGTGACTGGGGAAGTTGGAACCCACCAAAGTTCTCATGAATGACCCAGCATCTCTTCCGTTCCTTGGTGGGAGTTACACCAAGCCCTTCCAGTTTCACGCCCTCCCTTAGGTCGTGGGTGGTCGATAGTACTCGTATGCCGCATGTGGGAAGGTTTATGTGGCCTGTGCCCTTTTGCCACCCCAAAACCGCCAGGGGTCAAACTGGGATCGGGTCTTCTCCCAGCGCTCCTGTCTGGAGGCCTGCAATGTGGGTTCTCTTGGTTAAGAGCCCCCATCTTGATCTGGGCCACATACTGTTCACTTACAGAACCAGCATGGAGACATCCCTTTCTCAGCAACCTTGTCTCCCCAACAAGCTGGCCAAACACAGCCACTTGGTTATAGGACTGTTTAACTTTCTTAACAGCTTTCACTCCATCTGAGACCTTCTCAAAATTATCCACACTGGATCTTTCAACAGGAAAGTCAGTAGATCCATTCACAACAGAAAATTTCCGGCTGTTAGGAACTGAAACTTTCTTGATTAAATCACTTTCACACCCTTCAGTTGCAGTAAACTGCTTGCAAAGACTCCATGAGGATTCCTTTCCCGAAGGCTTTTCTATGCAACAATTCACCCCTCACAGAAATTCTGCCCTTACCCTCTTTACCTAGGGCTTGCTCGAGAGGAACACTTTCCTGAGCAACAACAGACTCTTTCTGGGTCTCACGTACATCCAGAATCACCTCTGGCCCATCAGGCGGATTCCTACACAATCCCCTTTCAGGCAAACTTACAGACTCCCTAGATAAAAGGTTGGAAGCATTCTCCTTCCCTTCGCCACACACAAGTTCAGGAATCTTTTCCTTCTTGCTACAGGTTTCCACACCCTCAGTAGGTAACACAATCAAATCACCTTTCTGCTCTCCTTGTGCCCTGGCTAGGATCTCACCCTGATTAGACAGAGTTGCTGCACCCTTTCCAACAACACACTAGCAACAGGCAAAATACAAGCACCAGAATTGTCTGGGCTCTGGGATTTTACATAGACACGAACGGGATGCGACCTAGTTACAGGGCCATTCTCCTGAGCAGACACAAACTTAGGACCTTCCCTTCCTGGGGTTTAGCTGAATCCAGAACCAGCTCTGAGACAACTGCGCGACCCTCAGCCATCACAGGCTGAAAGGCCCCTTCTGTCTGCTCCACAGACAAAGAAGAGCCGGACACACTTTCTCCTTTCCCAGACACACAGCTTGGGAGCTCATTCCCCTTGTCCCAGCACACAGGGCTGGTCACAGACAACTGCTTGGAGATCAGGGTAGCTCCCTCCATAGGCAAGTCAATACCCCTGACAGACACAGGCACGTTTCCTTCACTGTCCCAATTCTCCACCCAGCTAACAGGTAAGGTCCAGGGACACTCCTCTTCCACTCTCCTCGCCTTCCCACCCTGCTGACTAGACACAGCCATCAGCTCACAAGGCTGCCTAGGCTCATCCAGACTTTCCTTACCCAGCACCTTGCCACTCCCCACAGATCCCCTGCCCTGCCTGTGTCTCAGCTCCCACTGTGCTCAGCGCTGCCCTTGCTGTCCCAGGGGAGTAGGCAGCAAGCTCGCTGCTTTCCTCACTGCATCAGAGCCAGCCTGAGCCCCCTAAGCCCCCCTCTCCAGTGTGTAAGGGGGCGGAGAGCATCTCTCTGTCCCACACAGCCCCAGGGGTCTGGTTACAGGCAGGCAGGTAACCTAAGCCTAGCAGCTCCTGCCTGCTGCCAGCCAGGTCATCTGCATTTTCACTGACCATTTCTGTCTCCGCCGATTGGTTCCCTGGATTCAAATTCAAACCCTCGGCAGTTACAGGAGCAAGGCCTGGATCCTGTCCCAAAGAGACACAGTCCCCCCACAACAGGGTCTCACAGCTGGTGTCCTGGAGAACCCCAACAGCCAGCCAGCCCCACCCCTCCTGGGTCTGCACAGGGATCTGGGCCACAGGCAGGGCGAGGGGCTTCGTCCTGGGACCCTCACCCAGCTCACACAGCCCCTCAGCCTCTGGGGCTGCACCACCCAGGGCCTGACAACAGTCCTCTCTGTCCCAGGGTCTCGACACCCCAGGAATGTCTCCCCATTGACCATCACCTTCCACTCCCACTGGAGGTCCGAGGGGCCTGGCCCCAGGAAACTCTACATAGATGTATAGGTTGGGGTCAGGAGTGGGAGCCCATCCACCGCCCCACACATCTGGCTGACGGAGTCTTTGGCCTTGGGACCCAGCAAGGGAGCTAGACACCGGGGCTTTTCCGCAGGGTCCCTCTGGTTCAAATCTCCAGCCTGCTCAAAGCAGTGAGGTGGGCATCCACATCCCCCCCCCGCCTTAACCAGGGGCAGCAATTTAGTTTCAAGGTTCCCTGCGGAACTGGCCCCCCGGGGTCTATCCCCACTCACCCCAAGAGGTCCCCTAGGCCTCTCCGCTCCCCCACTGCCAGTTCATGCTGCTGCTGCTTCTGCAGCTGTTTCTCTGGCTCTCGCTGTCTCCCACAGTCCTCTTGCTCTCTCGGACTCAGCTCCAATCCCGTCCGTCTCGATCCCCCGATGGGGAACCCGATCGTGAAGACCCCCGTCTGGTCGGGGACAGGAGTCTTGGCGATGCCTGGCTCCCACTCCCGCTGCTCCCAGATCCTGCTATAGCCCCATTTGGGGTCAGGAATCTGCTCCTTAGAGCGGTCATCCTCCTCCAGCTGCATGATTAACTGTGCTTTGGTGAACTTTCCAACGCTCAACCCTCTCTTTTTGCACAGGGTTACAATGTCCTTCTTAAGGAGACGGGGACAGGCCGTCACTCTGCTCTTCCCAAATTGCTGTGGACTCACAGGCCTGTGTCCTCTCAGCTCCCCACGGTTTCCAGGGAGAACCCCTAGTGTGCCAGCCCTTCTCGAGGTCACCCCCTCTTTGCCAGGGTCGAGCTGCAGACTCCTCCGCCCCTGGGACCGCCCACTGCAATCCCCAGTGGAACCCTGTTACTGCAAAAGTCCTTCTCTCTCCCTGGGCCAAGCCGCAGGCTCCTCCGCCCCTGAGACTGCTCACCGCAGTCCCCAGGGGGACCCCATTACTGCACAGTCCTTCTTGCTGATCACACACTCCCAGGGGTTAACCGCCCCCCGAAACTGCTCCTCTCTGAGCCTTCAGCAGGTCTGGTCCTCGTCAATTCCGCTTCGTTTTACTGCTCCCCCGTCATTTACTGCAGGAAGCGCCATCCACGGGGTGCTGTACATCCCACTACTGCCACCAGTTGTCACGGAGTCCCCAGGCGATGCTCTGGAACTGCTCCCCATGAAGCCAGGCAGGACTCTGGGGCAGTCGCCTTTCTGTGAGCAGCCTGTCTTCAGGACACACAGCTCACACAGCTTCCACCTTCCTGGGTCTGACCTCGGAGCATTCAGCATCCTCTGTACCTCCCTGCGCTTCCCACAGCGAGTCTGCTCAGGCGGGGCTCCTGGGGAAGCCAGAGGGTCCTGCCCCCCAACTCCGCAGTCAGACGTGACTCTCAGCCAGCCAGTAAAACAGAAGGTTTACTAGACGATAGGAACATGGTCTAAAACGGAGCTTGTAGGTGCAGAGAACAGGACCCCTCAGCTGGGTCCATTTTGGGGGGCAGTGAGCCAGACAACCGCGTCTGCACTTCACTCCATGTCCCAGCCAGCCCCAAACTGAAACTCCCCCCAGGCCCTCCTCCTCTGGGCTTTTTTCCTTTCCCAGGCCAGGAGGGCACCTGATTCCTTTGTTCTCCAACTCTTTAGCTCTCACCTTGCAGGGGGGAAGGCCCAGGCCATCAGGTGCCAGGAAACAGGGTGTTGGCCATTCTCTGTGTCCAGACTCCTGCACACACCTGCCCTCTAGGGCTCTGCAATGATCATACACCCTTATCCCACCACCTAGATACTTAAGAACTGCACAGGGGAAACTGAGGCACCCCCACACTATTCAGAGGAAACATTAAGAACAGTCCCGCTTTGTCACACACCTGGCCGCCTGGGTCCGAAGGGAGCGCCCCTCTGGATGGGACTGCTGTCCGGGTACACCCGGTAGCCTCTTGGTGCAGTTACTGTTTGTAGTAAAGTACCTATAAGAAAAATCAACAAGGAACCCAAAAGCTTAACTTGCAAGCTCACCCCCGGCACAGAGCGCTAACCTATTCACTAAGCAGGGCTGGCCTGGTCAGTTCTTGGACGGGAGAGCTCAGGGTGAGACTCAGCAACAGTCAAGACCACGCATGCCGCTAAGAGGCTCTGCTCCCGGTGGTGGGGGTCTCCCCCCAGGTCCCTTCGAGAACAAGATGCTCCTCAGAACCGTCCTGGCAAAGATCTCCTATGGTTACCTTCTGCCTCCCAAACCTTCCCCCTGCATTTTCAGCTGGATACAGTATTCTCCTTCACTTCCTGTCCTAACCTCTCACCAGCTGACACCCCGCTCCCTCCTGGGGCCTCTGTTACAGCGTGGAGCGGAGCATGTAGGAACACTGACCTGTGGCAGGGAACGGCTGCCACTAGGACTGGCAGCTTTGACTCAGCACCAGGCAGATGATCTATGCCCGACTGCAGGCTACGTGGGGCAGGGCCGCTCACACCAGAGCTCTGCAGAGAGCAAAGTACGCTAAGGGGACTGTATAAATCAAAGTCGCACGCTTGGCTCAAGACTCTGTAAAGCATTATTGTTAGAAACGTCGACAGGATATTTGAAGTGGCTTTTAACATTAGACCAAACCCCGGAACCTGGTCAGACAGTAGAATTGGTGGGGCAGAGTGGAGAGATCTCATAGACTTTAAGGTCAGAAGGGACCATCATGATCATCTAGCCTGACCTCCTGCACATGGCAGGCCACAGAACCTCTCCCCCGCCCTCCCCCCCCCCCACCCCCGTGATAGACCCCTGACCGAGTCACTGACATCCTCAAATCAGGATTTAAAGACTACACGTGACAGAGACTCCACCATTCACAATAGTTCAAACCAGTGAGTGACTTGGGCCCCAGGCTGCAGAGGGAGGCGAGACCCCCCCAGGGTCCCTGCCAAGCTGACCCGGGGAAAATTCCTTCCCCGCCCTAAATCCAGGGATCAGTTAGACCCTGGGCACGTGGGTGAGACCCACTAGCCGGACACCTGGGAAAGAATTCTCTGCAGCAACTCAGAGCCCTTCCCCCCCAGTGCCCCATCACCGGCCGTTGGGGAGATTTGCTGCTAGCGGTCGCAGATCAGCTCCATGCCATCGTAGGCAGCCCCATCACACCACCCCCCCATAAACTGATCACGCTGAGGCTGGAAGCCAGTTCGGGGTTTTGCCCCCACTGCTCCCCTTGGGCGGCTGCTCCAGAACTTCACTCCTCTGGTGGTGAGAAACCTCCATCTAATTGCAAGTCTGAATGTGCTGATGGCTAGTCTCTAGCCGTGTGTTCCTGTGCCCCTTCAATAACCCCTCTCCCAGCCCGGTGTTTCTCTCGAGTAAGGAAGCGATGCGCTTATAACCAGCAACGTCCTTGCCGTGGCGGAACCTCCTCCCAGCCCTGCGGCGCAGGCAGTTACCGTTCTGAAGCCAGCACTTCGGAGGGACCTTGCTACAGAAGGCAGAGCGTGGACGCAAGGCAGCAAAGAGCCCCTGCGCCAGAGGGCCTGGCAGAGAGGACACGCCGAGGCTCCCTGCTGGCCTGAGGGGCGCAGCCTGTCCTAGTTTATCTGGAGCCAGCGGGATAAGCGGCCCGGGTGAGGCTCTGGCGTGTGCAGCGGCGTTTCAGGCTTTGGAGCCCGGAGCTGGAGACGGGGGATGGAAACCCCTGGGCAGTACTACCGGCTGTGGGGCTGGAGGCGAGAGCGACCGGACGGCAGGCTGGAGCAGCAAAGGGCCACACTGTGGGGGCACAGGTGGCTGGGAACACGGGGCGAGATGGCAGCTGTTGTGTTTAACCTGCTTGCCCCTCACACCCACCCACCATACTGGCCCCGGGGGGCTAACGAAGGGCATGTCCTGGCGGCGATGGGGGAGCTGTAAGGAGCGAAAACCAGAGGCCCCCACTGCACCTGCCCCCCACCTTCGGGATGGGCTGGTGTACTGCCGTAGTCACAGCGCTGCAGCCCCCACACGGACCCAGGCAACGAGGTGGAGGGGGGCTTGCAGCCATGCTGCTTGCTACGGTTCCTGGGTAAGCAGCCCTGTGCAGCGCAGCCACTGGGGTTTGCGCTGCTGGAGTTACCACCAACGGGCTCAGCGCTCCCCGGCTCCCGTTCAGGGGAGGGACAGTCTGATCCCCTTCTGTCCCCCAACTCCTGGCTGGTCTGTTCTCCCTAGGTCTGCGAGCAGCCAGGCTGGCTGCAGGGGAGCGGGACTAACAAGGTGGGGAGTGTGCGATGGGACAGGACAGAGTCAGGTCCCGCCCAGGGATACAGGGAAGCTGGGCACAGGAGGCCTCTTCGGGGTGGACAGAAGCACCACTCCGGGCTCCAGCTGGGATGCAGCCTCCCCGGCAGGCTGGGCTCTAGCAGGGAACGTAGGCCTTTCTCCGAGGGTCGTAGCCACTGCCCCTCCCAGCTTGGCTGTGAGACTCAACCGGGCCTCTTCCCACCTCGACCACGAGTGCTCTGGGGCAAGGCCCAGGTCTTGCCTCCTGCGTGTACATCGCCAACGGGGCCCAGGCCTGGCGGGGGACTTCGGAAAGGTGCTGCAAACCAAAGGACCTCTGCACCGGGTGTTAGCTGGTGGGGGAGGAGGGGGTGCAGGAGTGCCTAGGTATTAGCCAGTGTGGGGAGCGGTGGGGAGTCTGAGAGACCCCAGGTTTGTGACCAAGCGACGAAGGGGCACCGAAGCACTGTTCTGGAGCCCTGGAGCCCAGATCCCACCTAAATACCAGCCATAGCTCATGGCACATTCATTTCAGGGGAGGGCACAGCACATTTCCCTTCCATTTCCACAGGACAGCAGTTCCCAGGCTGGGGGCTCCAGGCTCCCTCCCCCACTCACTGCATGGGGCCTGCAGGGTGAGACGCTTGCGCCAGGCCTCGCTCTAGCCAGCGCAGGTCCCGGTTTATCCTCACAGTTGCTCACTTCACTTAGGAACACACCAAACGGAAACTGGTGAAGCAGCCAGCCGGTGGTCTGAGGGGAACAGCTCCCCGAGGGGAACCAGCCCCTGCAGACACTCGAGCAGCAGGCCTGCTGCAGCTCAGGCTATGACAGAGGGGAGGCCTGAAAGCTGCAGGGTAGAGGGGACCTACGGTAATTGCTGGATGTGCAGAGCAAGTGCCAGGCACTGGGAGACCCAAGAGGGACCCTGGGCAGAGAGCAGAGCACGGCGAAAGCCCGGTAGCCACCTTCCCCACTCAGACCCCAAGGGGAAGGGGTCTTCAAGTTCCCAGAGAGGGCAGGGTGGAGCTCCTGGCGGCTGCAGAGTGAGGGGCACAGAGATCCTGTGATCCCAGGGCAGGCCTCCTCCAATGGGCACCACTGTTCCTGTTTCTGGGGGCAGGTGGCTGGAGAGCAGAGCTCAAAGCACACAGGCTACTCTCTGCCCGCAGATCTCATCTCATTCGGGTGTAATGGGAGCGGATAAAGAGAACAGTTGAGGGGAAAGTGAGGCATGGGGATCTGCAGCCTCTGTCTGTGGTTTCTTAGCACCAGGAAAAGGATAAGACAGAAGTATGGGGGCGAGGGGGAATCTCACCACTGCTAAGCCAGAGCTCGCAGGGTAGCATAGCAGCTCACTTTAGTTAGGCATCTCTACCTGTATTAGAAATCAGGGCCTCGGGGTGCTGGGCTCCGCACAGACACAGGATGTCTCCAGTGTACTGTCTGCATCCAAACAGTGTGCTCCACGCTCCAGCGCCGAGACCTCTATGCGAGACCGAGCATCTCTGCGGGACCCCGCTACCCAAGAAGCATCGCCAACTACCTCACCACCGCAGGGCTGGGGACATCAGCTCCGCCCCGGTGGTCTCAGCAGCAGGGTATCTGGGTCCGCACTGCAGGGAAGGACAGTCAGGGAGGCTGGATCTCCTTGGTTTTGCTAAGCAAGGGGTGGATTAAGACTGACCTAGAGATCCCTCCAATACCCCCGACAGTTCCCAGGCAGGTCAGGCACAGATTACATTCTCCGAAACAGGACTCAGTTAACGTAGGTCACTTTGCCCACCACTAAATGCAGCCACCGCAGGGCTGGTATGAGGCAGCTGTTTACCAGCTGCACAGCAAGCAAATACCATAGCAAAGGAAAGGAGGCCAGAAGCTGCGGGAGACACAATTGCCTGAAGAGGAGTCTGGGCAGGACACCAGGGTTCATTCTCCTGTACTCTGATGAAGAGCTCATGGGATCTCTAACTACCACAAGCCAAGAGGACACTGATTCTACAGACAGCGCCCTCCCTAGTCCAAATGCCCGGCCCCATGCCAGGGCAGTGTTCAGTAGGACACCTCCTCAGAACACTGCCCGGTGAACAATGCCACAGCACAGTGCATACAGGGCTGTCTCCCGGGCGCCCCGCTGGCATTCGCCATCACGCACCCCCACCTCCACCACCCTGCACCGCTGCCGGGGCTCCGGCCCCACCACCGGTGGGGTACATTTGTAATTGTTTACGTGGAAGAGGGTGACTAGGAGAGAGGGCTTAGGCACTGTTAGCTGCCAAAGCAGCTGGGAAAGACGTGTGCCCCTCTGTCCCACCAGCTTGCCCCACACCATCGGGATCCACACCCCAGTTTCGGAGCCACTGGCTTGGAAGTCACTTCTCCAAGTAAAACCCAACCCAACCCTGTGTCACACAGGGGGCCAGAGCAGTTGACCACAACAGGCCCTTTTGGCCACGGGAGCTACGACTCCCTGATAGGCTGAGAGATGCAGCAAGCTCAGTTTGCAGCCTCTGCTCAGGCCCAGCTGCTCGGACGATAGATCAGGCCCCGGGGGCTGTACTGCAGATCCCCGTCTGTCTTGCTTCTGCATACCCTCGCCGTAGGCCACCCCAGAAAACCACAGCCCTAGGGTGCATTCCATCCTCCCAGCGACGGAGCCCTGCTGTATATTAAGCTGTCTGCTGCGTCTACTACCACTGGTCTTTTGCAAGCACAGATCATTCCTTTCTGCGGCACTTCACTGCAATCAGACAAAAGAAGAGATGCCTGGACACAGCAGCACATGGCTCAGCACGGCAGCTCGGGGCTCCTTCACATGCTAGTGACACCACCGATCCCTCCCCTCCCCAGCACAGAGCCAGCAGATCTGTCTCCATCCATCCACTCTACAACTCTGCTGTTCCAGTTTACCCAGCCGACAGCCGCTGTCCTGCCAAGGCTGTGTGCAGTGGGTGACGACTAGGAGAAGCTTCAGAGTGAGCGAGGGCGTTGTAAGTGTGTGAAAAAGCCACCACCAACTGGCCCAGCTCCAGGGTTTAACTAATAGAGGAGGACACCTGCTGAGTCAGGCACACCACAGAGGGAGGAGCACTGCAGCAGGGCCAAAGACCCGGAATTAGTAGGCAAAGCCTGTGAAGGTGGACCCACTCCCAGCAGCTGGGGCAGCCAGTCACATCCCCTCTGCTCAAAGCTCCTTTTGTCCACAGGCTGAGAGCAACCACCTGTCCTGCCTGGCCCAGGGAGGATGGAGCCAGTGGTTTCCACCACCTACAAGTGCTGCCCTGATGAGCCTTTGCCTTCCCTGAATCCTGGGGTCAAACTGCAGCCAGAGGAGTTCCACAAATGGGCTCCCCACATACAGAGACTACAATTCCCAGCATGCAGGGTTCCCTCTTGATCTCTGCAGCCTCCACTAAGATCAGAGAGGAGCACTGTGCTGTGTGTCTACAGATACTACAGGGGAGGGTGGGAGCAGTCTGCTCCTCTGAACGCAAGCGAGGCTCAGCTCTTAGATTCCCATGGGGCCCATGGCGGGCACTCTGCCCCTAAACGTACTCAGCTACAGTGTACCAGAGACATCCCAAGTGCCCCTGCACTATGCACAACAGTTACAAGTAAAACACAGAAGAAAAACGACCTGTTTGACAAATCCCTTCCTGTGACCGACTGGCTGAGATGCAGATCCAGCACACTGGTCATAAGGAAGGGAACAGCTGCCCAGGGGATTACAGAACACGTGCTGCCAAATATCCGGGAAGGGGAGACAGACAGGCCTGTGGGCTGCTGCAGTATGAAGGAAGATTTGCTCTCAGCAGGGGGAAAACAGGGAATCATGCCTCTTTGCAGAGCCAGGGTGAGAAATATGGCGCCACACTATTGCTTCAGATGGCCAGACCCCAGTTCCCATGTCTGAATCCCCAGGGTGGGACAGATATTTATTCCTTTCGTGCAGTCATGACTTAACCAAGCCCCACAATCTTCTGCTGACCCACTGACCCGGCGTGAGTTCACGACATGCTCTCCTTATCACCCTCAGCCCACAGTGAGCAAGCCCAGAGAACAGGGGCTGGGGCTCGTTAATTTCCACAATCCTTCCCTGGTTTAACCAGATGGCAGATTCCAGTTTCCTGTCCCGACTCCTGATCCATCTAACCCTCGGGCAGGAGCACAGACTATTCAGAGGTTTATTTTTGGCAGTTCCAGGGGGATGTTACAAAGTCCCCAAAGA
Source organism: Lepidochelys olivacea (assembly GCF_965140295.1). Lineage (NCBI taxonomy): Eukaryota > Metazoa > Chordata > Testudines > Cheloniidae > Lepidochelys > Lepidochelys olivacea. The sequence goes on from NC_140413.1 coordinate 1,636,895, forward strand.
AGCCATCAATCCAGAGAGGTAGGTGATCTTGAGAAGGATAGGAACTGGTCAGGTCTAAGCATGGGCAAGGGAATCTCTGCACTCACATGATGGGTGTCCTAGACTAAGGCCCTTCTGCTTCTACATCTTCTTCACAGCCAGCCAGTCTAGCTTCCCTTTCTGGACTTCTCTGGGCTACTGGAAAAGGGGTGCCAATTCCAGAGCAGATAAAACCAGCTGCCAAATCCAGGAGATTTGTTTCAAAGGTGCCCCCAGCAACCTAGGGATCTGCCAATGCACCCAAAGCATCCCACTTGGCTGGCTAGGAGCAAGCCAACAGCATCCATCCTAGAGAAACGACAGGGCTGTAAATTAAACTTGAACACCAACATAAACTCACAAGGAAGGCACTTTACACCACACAATTGCGACAAGCTGTCGAAGGCCATGCTCAGCCAGCTAGAGCAGCCAAGCCAGCGCGGGGAAAACTGTGTGTTCACCTAGCCCATCCCAGGGCAGGCCTGGGTCACGTGCTACAGTCTGTCCTCTAGGGCTCTGGCCAGGCCAGTCTCAAATGGACCGAGCCACCAGTCTCTACCACTGATTCCACTGATCATTCACTCTGAACATTGTCCTTGATATTCAGCCTAGGATTCTCTGTGGCAGTTACATCCTCAAGCACTTCCCCCCACGCTCCACCAGTGTCTGCCAACTTACAGTTCTCCCCAAAGATGCCTTACCAAGGTCCCCCGCCACACCCCTCTCCATGAAGCAGTCCACGGCTCCACCTCCATGTCTCCCAGGCACCTGGTTCTCCTCCACGTATGGTACCTACCCCAAAGGTGGATGCAGCTCGTCTCGCCTCCTGTGCTCGAAGGGCTAGGATGGGAATCAGGGAGCAGGCTGAGCTATTAGCAATTCGGAACGGAGCTCAATGCGTGCTCCGTCTTCTCCACGGTAGGACAGCACAGGCTGCTCGCATGCTGGAACACAACCAGAACACCAAAGAAACCTGCATTTCCAGGCACGGCCCATGCACCATTCATCAGACAAGCAGGGAGTAATTAGGTCTCTGTGCATATACACTGATAACAGAGTGCGCTGATTGGCTCACGAAGACTGTAAGCTACATAACAGAGATTACAGACGCACAGGTCGGAGCTTATTACCCAAGACAATGTTCTAACCCCACGCCGAGGATGCTGTCACTCACCCGGTGCAGAAGACGCCTTTGCTACACCCACTTTGCGTAACGCTGTAATAATCCCACCCCTCTGGTGTGCTCAGACCTGCCTGTTTTGAACACAGACAGTTAGCTGCAGGATGCAAGGAGAATCCAACAGGGACATTCCGGCTAATCACAGCCATTCAGTCTGATCTGCTCGGCTGCTATGAGAACTTGTGTACAAGCAGAAGACAAGCACCTCTCAAACCTCTCACCGTGGTTCCTCACACACCCTCAACACGCATGATTTACTCAAGGGGTAGTCAAAATCCTGCCGCCAGCCCTCTGGTTGCTGCCCACTGAGACTATAGGTCCAGGAAAGCCATGCTCCACCTCGAGCCAAGCAGCCTCCACCTGGCTCATGATGGAGCAGGCATGCTGGGATTTGTAGTGGCAGCCGGTCACCCCTCCTTATTAAAGGTGAGCGGCTCTCAGCAGCTCCATTCCGTGTCCAAGTGCAGTCCCTGATGTCTGCCCCGCACGGCTCCCAGCTGCAGAGCGTAGGCAGCCCGTCTCCTCCAACTCAGCAGTCCCACATTCACATGCCAGTATAGCAAGGCTCCCTGCAGCTAACAGCCACCAAAGGATCGGCTGCCTTAATGCCTAGGCCCCCAGAAAGGGAAGGAAGGATAGCACGGTTAATGACCAATCATCGCTGGACCTTTCCGCCGACAGACAACACAGGGCAGAGTGCATAACACATGCAGAGCCCTCCTCCGACAGCCATCCCCACAGGGCCCTCTGCAAATACCAGAGCAGTTCAACCCTCCCAAAGCAGAGCAGGAAACCCAGAACACCAGCCTCTGTCCTTGCACTTAAGTCTCATTAGCTGGGCGGGGCTTACTGATGTTCCCAAGCCTCACCCCTAGCCTCCCAGAGACTCAGAGAATGCCCTGTTTATTCCAGAGCCTGAAAAGCACCCATCCCCCTCTGCCTTACTGCTCCTGCCCAGAGAGCTGACTGCTTAACTCAGACAGAAACCCCACCTAGGACACTGACACCAGAGCCCCACAAGGTCCCTGGGGCAGCAGGCTCGCCCAGCAGGGAGACGCCACATTACTAGCAAAAACAGAAAGGCGTGTCATTCATAGGATGATCAGGGCCCTATTTATTGTGCTAGGTGCTGTACGTAGTCACATTTATAAAACGTACAGTGATCCATGGACGTAAGAGCTGAGGCTTATTACAGGACAATGAGACAGAAATGTGACCCCATTACTGGAACAAAGCACTCTTCGTAATAGTCTTGTGGCCTGGTATCCTTTGCTCAGTTCTACCTACCTATGCTGACCAGTATGCTGGCTGTTGTCTAGATGGCTCTCTCCACCCCAGAGGTGGCCGCATTTCTGAGGACCTGTAGGAGTATAAATCTAAGTGCTCTGAAGCGCTTCAGGATAAAATAAAATATTCCTTTATCAGCCATGAGCTGCAGTTTTCTTTCATACATTTGGTGCCTAGTTTCAAATTCATCATTGCTATTCTGCACCAATGACCTGCTTGAATTCTATGAAACAAAATCCACCAGCGCCCATCCTGGAGAGTGTACAGCCAGGGCCCCAGCCCTGCAAAGGACTTCTTCACTAGGGGATCGAGCACAGGATCAGCGTATAAGAAACGGACACACAGAGGATGGGATGGACCTGGGAAATCCAGAGGGGTGGGGATAATTTGGAGGGGGTCTCTCTCTCTGGTTACAGGTGGAGGAGGTGGTGACACCTGGAGATCAGTTTCCCAAGGACTACACAATCCACAGAGCTTCTTTCAGTAGCTTATAACTTTGTCAAACGGTGACCTTTCCAGATTACATTTTCCGCCTTGGGTCTCAGTTGAGCACAATATTTGTTTTGAAAATCTGAAAAGAAACTTACAGCACTTCCAAGCAGGAAGAGACTGATATACATACACTCACCATTACGTTAAAAACACTGCCAACTTAAAAACCAACCCAGCTCCAGCCGTCAGCAGGCAGCGAGAGGAACCTGCAGTTTGCTACAGAGACGCCATTGACTGGCCGCCCAAAGAGAGACTTGAGTTTAGGCAGATTACAGAGGGTTAAAATGCACTTTGCACAGGCAGTCACTGCTTTGTGTGGCGGCAATGGGTTCCCCAGCGTGCCACTGGCACGGTGTACATGCAAGTATGAGACAGAGGACGCAGCGCTGTTGTAGCCGGGTCTGTCCTAGGATATTAGACAGACAAGGGGGGGGAGGGAATATCTTTTATTGGACCAACAGCTGTTGATAAGAGAGACAAGCTTTCGCGCTAACACAGAGCTCTTCCTCAGGTCTGGGAAAGGTGCTTCTCGTGACACTCTGACCTCATCCATCTTGTCTCCATGAAATCAAGTGGAATTTTTCATTCCTTGCGCAATCCCTCTCAGTGCCCTTTTGGTAGTGTGCACGGGTGAGGCACTTCTCCGCACATCCACATGTGTGCAACAGGAGCTGAGGCTCAGTGTGCAATCAGGCAGGCCAGAGGGACAGCCCAACATCCACACAGAGCAGGGCCTTGGTTTAATGTTGCCTTCAAAATCTCACACACAATAAAACACAATACGCTCCAACTGATCTTCCTCTGGAGGAATGAAAGGTAGGAAGTCCAGGCATTTCAAACCCAGCATCCCTCCACAGATCCCAAAGTCCCCGGAAACAGCTCTCAGCTGCCAAGAAATCAGTATCAGAGGCCGACACAGAAACTGTCTCATGAACCAGAATCTGCCACTTCGGGAACAACACGTTTCACAAAACTCCAGGGTCTGGGCCAGATCCAGCCGCGCACGGGCAGGGCTGGATAGACTTTGTTACCTGCCGCCAGAGAAAGCACTGCATGGGGCTCGACAAGGGTGCGCCTTCAACAAAAGCGCAGGGAGTGGGAGCCAGTAAAAACAAATCAGGACAACGAATCTGGATTCTGCCCAGCACAGTGGAAGAGCTCCAAGGTGGGATGAATCTGGGGCTTAAATTGGTGACAAGCTTGCTCTGCCGATGTAAAAGGTACAACAGAAAAAGCAATTCAGTTATTTCTGGCCTGCCATCCAGCCAGCACTTAGGATCATATCCGCATCCCTCACAAGACAAACACATCCCGTAATGGCCCTGCCTAGCATTATTCCACATGGCTGGGATTTTTCCCTGGAACATGGAATGGGATAATCTTGTTTAAGTAACCTTAATACACACTCCACTTTAAGGAGATGGATCCATTTCTGGGAAAAGCACACAGACTGGCAGGCTGCAATGAAAGCTAGCCCAGCCCAGTGTCCTTCTCTGCCACCCATGAAAGCAGACACAGATGGTTACTCGTATAAGCACCAACATTCCCTATAAAGGCAATATTCCCCATTTATCTCTGTGTCTGAAACTGACAAATGTACCCAAACCCATTACACTCCCGTTTCCACACGCTCCCCTTACCAGAGTCGGAAAAACCAACACAGGAAATACGTGTCTCCCCTGACTCGTAGCTCTATTTGACTGAAGCCTGTAAAAAGATCCAAGGTCAAAGGCAGTGTGACTGGGTGTAGACCGCAGGGTCACGTGCATCTGTAATATTTTAGAGAACAGGCTATAAAACATTTTTCAATAGCACCCACTACTTGGCTTCAAGTTAATTCTCAGCCTCCAAGAGACAGCTTGAGGCCTGTATGTAGCACCCACGGCTACCTCAGCACTAGGCACGCTGCTCGCATTTAACGAAAGACAACTAAACAGTCTGCACCAATCCCAAACAAGAGCGTTTGTAAAACAAGCTGCGTGCGAACTCTCCCGATACAAGGATCAGAGGTGTGCAGCCCTTCCCTTCCCCAACGTTATGGTGATGCTTGGACCATTACTGAAGGCTTCCCCTGCAACAGTCACTGCAGGCTTTTTTTAAAAAGTTCAGGATGTTTTAAAAAATCTGCTATTACACCCCTGGATGGCACGAGCTGGACGCTGCTCGGGACAGGCAGACTGAGTGCTGTCAGTCACAACACGACCACAGTCCCTCGGAGGAAGGCCAGATGCATTTACAAGCAAGCCTGTCTCTCACAAGCCCTTTGGGACCGAGGAGGGTCACAGAATCCCAGCACTAAGGTGTCCATGTCCACCTTGCGGCCTCCTCCCTTGCCCAGCTGCTCAGGTCCTGGCCCTGGTGAAAGACAGCATGCCCCGGGTGAAGAACCGCAGGTGGCTAGGCTGCTTTCACCGCCCCACGCTCCCTGCGGCGCCATTCCCAAGTGCCACGTCCAGTGAGAGCAAACAGCTGCCGACGCCAGTCGGGCATGCTGCACCAGGCAGCTTCTTGCGAAATGAGCCTTCTGGAGCTGGGCTTTGAATCTGCCAAGATCCATCCTCCCCCACACATGTTGTTCTGACCACGTCTCCCCAGTCAGCCTATGTCCTGGCATCCCAGCTCACACCACATTTGGTTCAAGTTTCTCCTCACTTGCAGTGTTCTTCATAGGGCAGCTCTGCCTGCCTCTGCCATCCTCCTGCTGCGGGTGCCTCTGCAGCACTTCTCTCCCGACTGCTCACTTTGTCTCCTCCAGAACCCATACCTGCCTTCACGCAGCCCCATTCATTGGCACAGTAGCCACCCCAGCTCCCCCTTCACACCCCGCAAAATCAGTGTTTTTGCTAGAGCTTGGCTCTGTCTTCCATTAATGTGGTGCCCAGAACAGAGCACCATGTCCCAGGCGGGGTCTCAGCCCTGCTATATTTTGGCTTGCTAATCCTACTGGCTGTGCGGCTGGTGCTGCACAAAATAGAGCAGGTGACAATCCCTGCCCCCAAGAGCTCACAGACAAAACAATCGTGACCAGAGGCTGGGGCCAGGGGTTGGAGGACAAGTGTGACAACAGCTCTTATTGAGGGCACACACCACGGAAGAAGCGACTCTCACAAGTGGTTTGAAGCAAGAAAGGTTTCAGAGTAGCAGCCGTGTTAGTCTGTATTCGCAAAAAGAACAGGAGGACTTGTACCACCTTAGAGACTAACAAATTTATTTGAGCATAAGCTTTCATGAGCTACAGCTCACTTCATCGGATGCATACAGTGGAAAATACAGTGGGGAGATTTATATACATAGAGAACATGAAACAATGGATGTTACCATACACACTGTAAGGAGAGTGATCACTTAAGGTGAGCTATTACCAGCAGGAGAGCGGGGGAGTGGGGGAGTAAGGGGGTGGAGAAACCTTTTGTAGTGATAATCAAGGTGGGCCATTTGCAGCAGTTGACAAGAACGCCTGAGGAACAGTGGGGGTTGCGGGGGGGAGGGGGGGGAATAAGCATGGGGAAATACTTTTACTTTGTGTAATGACACATCCACTCCCAGTCTTATTCAAGCCTAAGTTAATTGTATCCAGTTTGCAAATTAATTCCAATTCAGCAGTCTCTTGTTGGAGTCTGTTTTTGAAGTTTTTTTGTTGAAAAATTGCCACTTTTAGGTCTGTAATCGAGTGACCAAAGGGACTGAAGTGTTCTCCGACTGGTTTTTGAATGTTATAATTCTTGACGTCAGATTTGTGTCCATTGATTCTTTTACGTAGAGACTGTCCGGTTTGGCCAATGTACATGGCAGAGGGGCATTGCTGGCCCATGATGGCATCTATCACATTGGTGGATGTGCAGGTGAACGAGCCTCTGATAGTGTGGCTGATGTTACTAGGCCCTGTGATGGTGTCCCCTGAATAGATATGTGGGCACAGTTGGCAATGGGCTTTGTTGCAAGGATAGGTTCCTGGGTTAGTGTTTTTGTTGTGTGGTGTGTGGTTGCTGGTGAGTATTCGCTTCAGGTTGGGGGGCTGTCTGTAAGCAAGGACTGGCCTGTCTCCCAAGATCTGTGAGAGTGATGGGTCATCCTTCAGGATAGGTTGTAGATCCTTGATGATGCGTTGGAGAGGTTTTAGTTGGGGGGCTGAAGGTGACGGCTAGTGGCGTTCTGTTATTATCTTTGTTGGGCCTGTCCTGTAGTAGGTGACTTCTAGGTACTCTCCTGGCTCTGTCAATCTGTTTCTTCACTTCAGCAGGTGGGTACTGTAGTTGTAAGAATGCTTGATAGAGATCTTGTAGGGGTCTGTCTCTGTCTGAGGGGTTGGAGCAAATGCGGTTGTATCGTAGAGCTTGGCTGTAGACAATGGATCCTGTGGTGTGGTCTGGGTGAAAGCTGGAGGCATGAAGGTAGGAATAAGTAGTGCACCTTATGCACTATAAGATGGGTAGAAAGCTGGCTAGATTGTCGGGCTCAACGGGTAGTGATGAATGGCTCCATGTCTAGTTGGCAGCCGGTATCAAGTGGAGTGCCCCAAGGGTCGGTCCTGGGGCCGGTTTTATTCAATATCTTCATAAATGATCTCGAGGATGGTGTGGATTGCACTCTCAGCAAATTTGCGGATGATACTAAACTGGGAGGAGTGACAGATACGCTGGAGGGGAGGGATAGGATACAGAAGGACCTAGACAAATTGGAGGATTGGGCCAAAAGGAATCTGATGAGGTTCAATAAGGATAAGTGCAGGGTCCTGCACTTAGGACGGAAGAACCCAATGCACAGCTACAGACTAGGGACCGAATGGCTAGGCAGCAGTTCTGCGGAAAAGGACCTAGGGGTGACAGTGGACGAGAAGCTGGATATGAGCCAGCAGTGTGCCCTTGTTGCCAAGAAGGCCAATGGCATTTTGGGATGTATAAGTAGGGGCATAGCGAGCAGATCGAGGGACGTGATCGTTCCCCTCTATTCGACATTGGTGAGGCCTCATCTGGAGTACTGTGTCCAGTTTTGGGCCCCACACTTCAAGAAGGATGTGGATAAATTGGAGAGAGTCCAGCGAAGGGCAACAAAAATGATTAGGGGACTGGAACACATGAGGTATGAGGAGAGGCTGAGGGAGCTGGGATTGTTTAGCCTGCAGAAGAGAAGAACGAGGGGGGATTTGATAGCTGCTTTCAACTACCTGAAAGGGGGTTCCAAAGAGGATGGCTCTAGACTGTTCTCAATGGTAGCAGATGACAGAATGAGGAGTAATGGTCTCAAGTTGCAGTGTGGGAGGTTTAGGTTGGATATTAGGAAAAACTTTTTCACTAAGAGGGTGGTGAAACACTGGAATGCGTTACCTAGGGAGGTGGTAGAATCTCCTTCCTTAGAGGTTTTTAAGGTCAGGCTTGACAAAGCCCTGGCTGGGATGATTTAACTAGGAATTGGTCCTGCTTTGAGCAGGGGGTTGGACTAGATGACCTTCTGGGGTCCCTTCCAACCCTGATATTCTATGATTCTATGAATAGCGGTCAGTAGGTTTCCGGTATAGGGTGGTGTTTATGTGACCATCGCTTATTAGCACTGTAGTGTCCAGGAAGTGGATCTCTTGTGTGGACTGGTCCAGGCTGAGGTTGATGGTGGGATTATCGCTTGACTATCACTACAAAAGGTTCCCCCCCCACCACTCTCCTGCTGATAATAGCTCATCTTAAGTGATCACTCTCGTTACAGTGTGTATGGTAACACCCATTGTTTCATGTTCTCTATGTATATAAATCTCTTCACTGTATTTTCCACTGAATGCATCCGATGAAGTGAGCTGTAGCTCACGATAGCTTATGCTCAAATAAATTTGTTAGTCTCTAAGGTGCCACTGGTACTCCTTTTCTTGAAGCAGGAAAGGGTGTTTGGCTTACACCCTCTCGGAGCTCAGGAATAAGGAATGGGAGGAAGACACACAGAGCAGTGAGGGAGGCAGGGGAATACTGAGCAAGGGTGTGGAGAGACTCCGGCTCCTGCCACAGTCCCAGAGTAGATGATCTGGGAAACTGATCACCAACAAAACCATTAGGGGGTGACATTTAAATGGGCTTCAGGAACCTCACGGATGTGAATCGGCAAATCCCCACCTCCACAAAGCTACCTGAAAAGGAAAACACGGGGGAGTGTTCACAATGTACACACGTGACCTGAAAGTCCAAGCCCCTCTTTCCCTCAAAATAATCTTCTTTGGTTTTTTTAAAAGGTGTAGCTCTCAGCACCTACCTCCGGTGTGCTGGTCAGCCAGTATACCTGGGACATGCCCAGAGCCTGGAATCTGAGCAGCGGAAAGGAGAAGAGATTTAGTCAGACTGTTTTCTTGTTTGTTTTTGTTAACACCTATTTAACTCAAATTCCTGCCAAATGCATGGGAGAGAAGAGCATTTTGTTAAAGATTCAATACACCCACTCCTCCGATTGCGGGCTCAGACAGATGACAAGACTTGGTATTTCTAGATCAAAGCCAAGCACAATTAAATGTTCAGACCTGCAGGGACTTGCTGGATCAGTAAAGCATCAAGCCCCAGCTCACCATGAGATGGGGAGAAGGAAGAACCGAGACCCGAGACACAGGCAGGAGCAGCACTGTGCAAAGCCTGCCACGTGTGATGCTATTTTTACATAGTCACTTCTCTGCCCATGAGCACCTTGAAGGAAAGCAGCACTCTAGACACAAAGGAAATTAAGGAACACCAGGAAAAGCAAATGTCGAAGCATGTCAAGAGCAGAGGGAATTTGCAAAGGTCACTTTCGTTTTTCAAAGCAAAGATGGATTTTCCCAGACCTGCTGCGGAGGCCATCAGGGAAAGATGTCCAAAGGTCTCAACAATCTCTTCTCACTCCCAGCATTCTATTCTGAAACTGACCACAAAAGCTTCCTCACCAGAAATGCTTGCAAGGCAAAGCTAGAATTTAGCTTCCATGGCATTTTAATTGTTGAACTGCTGAATGTTGTTTAATTAATGACCAATTGTTAAACAATGCTTGGATATGTTTTTATTCAGAGAATCACTGCACAGTCCTGACCTCTTTCCACAAGAGTCTCTGGAGGTTATTGGCCCAACTCCTAATGAAGATCCCCAATTAGACAAAGACGACAAAACAACTGCAAATACCTCCTGTATAATAAAAGCAAATGTCAAAAATGTTACACATGCAGTTTTAAACAAACAGAGTCTAGCCAAAAAAAAAAGCAGGAGGAGAATTAAATCAGTCACAACGTTGGACTTGTTTATTCAGTGTTAAAGGCAAAACAGCAAGGACTGCTGCCAAAACCTCATTATCAACTTTTCATCCTGGTTGTTACTTGCTCTGAATGATTTTCCACCAGAATCTGGGCAATCAGTGAGTGGATAACCTGTGGCAATTAACCAAGGAAAAAGCCTAAAGACCATGCCAACATTTCCCCTCCAAACATAACTAAACAGTACAGATTACAGCCGAGCAAGATAGTACTTCGGGAGGTTTGCTTATGCATGTATGAGCGGGAATCAGTTTCATATTTCAGCCCTAACCCTGCTTGCTGTAGCACGCCAACAAACTCACTCCAAAAAAAGAACAGGAGGACTTGTGGCACCTTAGAGACTAACATTTATTTGAGCGTAAGCTTTCGTGAGCTACAGTAAGCTGTGATCTCAGTGACTTTGCATGTTTCTCCTGACTTGTCACAGAGGTGAACAAACAAACAGGAGCTGGGCTGGCCCCATCCCACTCCAGAGTAACCACGCAGTAACACCTGCCAGGAGGAATCATTAACTACAAAGGCTTACAGTAGGTCTTCTGTTCTAGGAGGGGGGACAGGGGGGCGAACACCTGAGGGCCATATCGGGGAATGGAAATTGTACGGAGGGCCATGAATGCTCACAAAATTGAGGTTGGGGTGCGGGAGGGGCTGGGGATGAGAGGCTTGGGGATCAGGAGAGTGCTCCATGCTGGGATCGAGAGGGTTGGAGAGCAGGAGGGGGATCAGACCTGGGGTTGGGGAGAGGCTCAGGGGTGCAGGCTCCAAGCGGCACTTACCTCAAGGGACTCCCGGAAGCAGATCCCTGTCCCTTCTCCGGCTCCTACATGTGGAGCAGACCCCTGTCCCTTCTCCGGCTCCTACATGTGGAGCAGACCCCTACCCTCGGAGCGGGGTGATGCGGCTGCTTCCAGGAGCCACGTGGTGCAGCTCCTGACCTGGCGCCCCGGCTGGATCCCAGGGCAGGGCGGGTCCCAGACCCTGCTCCCCAGTGGGAGCTCACAGGCCAGCTTAAAACAGCTCGCAGGCTGGATCTGGCCCATGGGCCGTAGTTTGCCCACCCCTGTTCTAGGACCATCTCTATGCTGCTTGTTAAAATTACAAGTAAACAAAGATTGGAAAGTCAGATGAATTAGCCTGTACAGTTAGGGTGGCCAGAAGTCAGACCAGGGTGGAACAGTGACTAGAAAACCAGGAGGAATTGTTTTGATGCCCACATGCTTAATCCCCATTGGCAAGATTCCTGCTCACCTGCCAGAGCTGAGAATTCCTGTATCCTGTCCCAGGGCTTGCACAGATGCTCTCAATGTCCTTCCAATGGGTCCTCTCTCCTGCCTACGAGGGTGTTGGTAAGGTGCCTCGCACCAAGGTATCTAAGCACCTCCAGACTATCACTGAGATGAGACAGCGTGAGCACAAATATATAGAAGTGCATCCCCACCTGACTCTACTGGCTCTCCATTCACACCTGCCTTTTAAACCCTTACAGTGACCATCTCAGACATTGTTTCTCTCTACTCTTCTACCAGCTGTCTCCTCCAGCCCTTCATACACCCCAGCTACTGTTGGTGCAAGAGCTTTCTCCTCTGAAGCTTTGAACTGCCTCACTTACTCTCTCCCACCACAGATTTTCTTGCTCATTTCAACCCTCAGCTGAAAACCCCTCTCTTTTCTCCCTTCACTCCCCTCCCTCCCACCCACATAACGCCAGTGTTTGTGTGAAGATGCTGTACATAACAACGGAGTGCTCTGTGCCAGCGGGACATATCAACACATGACATCAGTCTTCCCTCCTGGGCAACAGGCTCTTGTACCAAGGGTTTTCTTTATAGATCAGTCTGAGATCAGCCTTCCCTACCTGAATATATCCCGGGGCACAGGAACCGGAGCAGCCTCGAGGCCCGTCTCTGACCAGATGCTTCAGAGAAAGGTGTAAGAAAGCTGTAGTAAGATTTGGGATAAGCTGCCCCCCTATTATGTCTCCCCCAGAAACACAGGAGTTGCCAGACAGAAATTTCCGATTTCCCTTCTCCAGACCATTCATCGTGTTATTAGTATCATCAGCATAGCATCTCCGCGGTTTTGTATTACTGTAGCACCTAGGGGCCCTACTCACAGAGCAGGACCACTTCGTACCAGGCACTGGACAAATACAGAGCAAAAAGATGGGCCCTGCCCCAAGGAGCTGACACTGTAAGTACCAGATAAGAGACACCGGAGGGAGACAGACAGACAGATGGGGGAGCACAAGGAAACAGTGAGACAATATTGGTCAGCACAGTACTTTTATCACATCCCCCCTCGTTCATCTCCTTTCCAAGGTAACAATCCCTGAGGTTTTTTCCAATCCTTTCATCATTCTTATCCCTCTTCTCTGAGCCCCGTCTAGTCTGCAGGACCCTGTGTGTGAGGGCTGTTCGCACACACAGCACAAATGCATTAGTACAGCCTTTATCCTCCATCTTGTTCCTTATGCCGCCTGACACCTTGCTTGCTCTTTTTCCCACAGTCACAATTTAAGCAAACATTTTCAAGGGCACCCAGGTCCCTTGCCTGAGCTGATTGTTAATTTAGAACCCTGTAATGTATGAGCAGCTTCAGTTTCTCTCCGCTATGAATTTATTTGCATTAATCTTCATTAAAGTGCATTTGCCATCATGTTGCCCATTCACCTAGAATCATAGAAGGTCAGGGTTGGAAGAGATCCCAGGAGATCATCTAGTCCAACCCCCTGCTCAAAGCAGGACCAACCCCAACTAAATCATCCCAGCCAAGGCTTTGTCAAGCCGGGCCTTTAAAACCTCTAAGGATGGAGATTCTACCACCTCCCTAGGTGACCCACTCCAGTGCTTCACCACCCTCCTAGTGAAATAGTTTTTCCTAATATCCCACCTAGACCTCCCTCACTGCAACTTGAGACCATTGCTCCTTGTTCTGTCATCTGCCACCACCGAGAACAGCAGAGATCCATCCTCTTTGGAACCCCCTTCAGGTAGTTGAAAGCAGCTATCAAATCCCCCCCACACTTCTCTTCTAAGACTAAATAATCCCAGTTCCCTCAGCCTCTCCTCGTAAGTTATGTGCCCCAATCCCCTAACCATTGCCCTCAGCTGGATTCTCTCCAATTTGTCCACATCCCTTCTGTGGTGGGGGGACCAAAACTGGACCCAATCCTCCAGATGTGGCCTCACCAGTGCCGAATAGAGGGGAATAATCACTTCCCTCAATCTGCTGGCAGTGCTCCTACTAATGCAGCCCAAAGTGCCATTAGCCTTCTTGGCAACAAGGGCACACTGCTGACTCATCTCCAGCTTCTCATCCACTGTAATCCCCAGGTCCTTTTCTGCAGAACTGCTGCCTAGCCATTCGGTCCCTAGTCTGTAGCGGTGCATGGGATTCTTCCGTCCTAAGTGCAGGACTCTGCACTTGTCCTTGTTGAACCTCATCAGATTTCTTTTGGCCCAATCCTCCAATTTGTCTAGGGCCCTCTGTATCGTATCCCTACCCTCCAGCGTATCTACCTCTCCCCTCAGCTTAATGTAATCTGCAAACTTGCTGAGGGTGCAATCCACGCCATCCTCCAGATCATTAATGAAGATGTTGAACAAAACGAGCCCCAGGACCGACCCTTGGGGCACTCCGCTTGATACCGGCTGCCAACTAGACATCAAGTCGTTGACGTCTGGTTGGCAGCCTAGTTAGATCTCACCTTCTTGTCAACTGTCTAAATGGGCCAGCTTAATTATCACTACAAAAGTTTTTTATTTTTCTCCTGCTGATAATAGCTCATCTTAACTAATTAGCCTCTCACAGTTTGTATGGCAACTTCCACCTTCTCTGTACGTGTATATATATATCTTCTTACTATATGTTCCATTCTATGCATCCGATGAAGTGGGCTGTAGCTCACGAAAGCTTATGCTCTAATAAATTTGTTAGTCTCTAAGGTGCCACAAGTACTCCTGTTCTTTTTGAGGATACAGACTAGCACCGCTGCTCCTCTGAAACCTGGAATTACTCACAGTCCTCTGGTCTTTAATAAACTTAGTACCATCTATCAGAGAGTCCATGCAGAAAACTGATGACTCTGAACAACACCCCACAGGTTTCACTTAGTGACTATGTTCTTGGACTCGCCTTCTCAAACATAATTACGCTACACAATATCCTCTGAAATATTAATGTCGAGTGCATTCTGATCACGCTTACCTTCCACTGGTTCTGAAGCAAACTAACACAGCCTTGCAGGGCAGGCAGAAAAAGAGACAGCAAAGTCTGCTCACTGGCCCTGGCAAAGAGGGTAACGGGAAAGAAACAATCCCACTCAGGCAGGCGGAGAGATCACTGCAAAGTGAAGTAATTCCTCCACACTTTCAGAGCACAGTTGGTGCCCCGCTGTCTTTACTGGCCAGATTTACAAGAAGTCTAAAGCTGGTGAGAAATTTCTTGGAAGCAAGACCCCCCGGCTCACACACACGCCCATTGGCTTGGAATCACAGGATCTCACATTCCCAGCAGGTATCTCATTGTTTTTCATGGGCTTCAGACAGAACGGTGTTCACATCTGAATACATAAGAACGGCCATACTGGGTCCAGACCAAAGGTCCATCTAGCCCTGTATCCTGTCTTCTGACAGTGGCCAATGCCAGGTGCCCCAGAGGGAATGAACAGAACAAGGAATCATCAAGTGACCCATCCCCTGTTGCTCATTCCCAGCTTCTGGCAAACAGAGGCTACGGACACCATCCCTGCCCATCCTGGCTAATAGCCACTGATGGACCTATCCTCTGTGAACTTATCTAGTTCTTGTTTGAATCCTGTTCTAGTCTTGGCCTTCACAATATCCTCTGGCAAGGAGTTCCACAGGTTGACTGTGCGTTGTGTGAAGAAATACTTCCTTTTGTTTGTTTTGAACCTGCTGCCTATTAATTTCATTTGGTGGCCCCTAGTTCTTGTGTTATGAGAAGGAGTAAATAACACTTCCTTACTTACTTTCTCCACACCAGTCAATATGTAAAGTTCCTTGCTGTCAGACCTGCGAGGGAGAACTGAAACCAAGACAGTGCCGCACTGAACCTTTCTCAGGGCTTGGGCCAGCAGAACCCCCTGAGGAAGGAGAGGGGCAGCCCTAAACATTCAGGTCTCCCCTTGGTTTCTCAGTTCTCCTTGCGGGCAGTGAAATGGCCAGGAAGCTGCTGGGTGCTCAGCATTCTGGGAGCCGAGCCCCTGACCGAGGTGCCCAAGCAGGCCATTAGGCTCCTACATTTTAAGAAGGGGGAGCACAAGGAAATGGTGAGACAACATTGGCTATGATTTTTCCTGCCATGGTGAGAAAATAGCCAATAGAGAGGAGGCCACAAGTTGCCACTTCAACTAGCTCCCGTGGGCCCTAATCCCCCATTGGGATGGGATCAATGCATAACTACTCGAACTAAAATCTTCATGGACAGTTATCCAAATGGCTATTTCTTCCCTAAGAGATGGAACAGTTCCAAGCAAATACACACTTGGCAGCACAGCAGGTAAACAGATAGGCAGGCAGAGATTTGCCATCATCCCAAGGTAAGGTCGGAGGTCATCTTCTACAGTAAAAACAGCAGCCAGATTGAGAGACAGCAGCCATGAGCTAAGTTGCAGAGAGTCAAAGCCTCACCTTCCATTTATTGCACCAAAACTGTACTGTGGGGTGTTCAGAAGGCTCCTGTCCGAACAGTGCCCACCACCACCAGATACAGAAACAGAGCTTAAGATGGCTAAAGAAAACTTGGTTTGACAACATCCTGCCTGGCAAGGAACCACTTCTCAACAGCTGTGTGTGAAATCCCTACTTCTATTGTTTTGCCTTTATAGTCCCTACTTCTCAATTGTTTATCTGTAGGGTCTCTGTCTGGTTCTTTGATCGGTTCTGCCTGTTGCATAACTAATTCTGTAAGGTGTAAATCAGCTAAGGTGGTGGGGTCTGATTGGGTAAAGAATGGCTTTTCATAATGGGCTAGGATGGGTGAAAAATACTGTCTGGCAGGACTTTAGTTTACAACGACTGGTGAAGGTAGAGCTAAGCAGGACTCAAGTCTCACTATACAAACTGAGGTCCAAAAGGAAGTTCTTTGGGACCTAACTCCAGGACTCAGCCCCAAGATCAGAGCTGCCAGACCTCAACACCCTGCCAATCATACTGTGCAGAAGCTGGAGCCCTCCGACGACCTGATCCTGACTGGCCAGCAGGAAAACCTCGTCTGCCTTATGGGGTGTGGTGAGCATTGTATGCTTAGCGTGAGCATTCTGTTTTGGTAACTGATAATTAATAGAGATGTGTTAGGCTCTTTCACTGGTAAAAGGCCCAGCAAACCCACAGAAGATTACATCCTGAGCCCTAGGAACTGGGTAAGGATAGGTGCCTTTCACCCCAAGCCCGAGGGACTAGATAAGGGTGGGGGTGCTTAAATTATCCGGGTTACCCCTTCAGTGCACGGAAGGGTACAGGTGGGTGCCCTAGAGCGTACGGGTAGCACCACCTCTCCGCTCTGGCCCCTCAGCCCATCCAAAGTGCCACAAAAAGCCTGTTGCTCTGATCACACTATGCCCCCTCACCAGCTCTCTCTTTCTGCACTGAGTTCAGACATCCCATCCTCTTGTTCAAGACTATGCATCGTTCCCTCATCCAGTTCCCAGTGCACTCTGCCCACCCCTTTAACATTCCCTTCCCCTTCTCGCACTCATTCCTCCCCCTGTTTTCATGCTGCCCCTGGGCCTGGAACAGCCTCCGGCTCCTCCTGTCGTGTAGCCTCCACCCCAGCATGGTTCCCTGTTCTACGGTAGCTCCATAACACCAAGCAATGCTGATTCCCAGCTGTCCCAGCCTGTGACCCACAGCTGGTTTAGCTCCATCCATATAAGACTGGGCTGCTGCAGACAGGGAAAGCATCTCAGGCACCAAAAGGAGCAACAACCTCCTTGTCTACTGAGCACAACCCAATCATAGAATATAAGGGTTGGAAGGGACCTCAGGAGGTCATCTAGTCCAACCCCCTGCTCAAAGCAGGACCAATCCCCAATTAAATCATCCCAGCCAGGGCTTTGTCAAGCCTGACCTTAAAAACTTCTAAGAAAGGAGATTCCACCACCTCCCTAGGCAACGCATTCCAGTGTTTCACCACCCTCCTAGTGAAAAAGTTTTTCCTAATATCCAACCTAAACCTCCCCCACTGCAACTTGAGACCATTACTCCTCGTTCTGTCATCTGCTACCATTGAGAACAGTCTAGAACCATCCTCTCTGGAACCACCTCTCAGGTAGTTGAAAGCAGCTATCAAATCCCCCCTCATTCTTCTCTTCTGCAGACTAAACAATCCCAGTTCCCTCAGCCTCTCCTCATAACTCATGTGTTCCAGACCCCTAATCATTTTTGTTGCCCTTCGCTGGACTCTCTCCAATTTATCCACATCCTTCTTGAAGTGTGGGGCCCAAAACTGGACACTGTACTCCAGATAGGCCTCACCAATGTCGAATAGAGGGGAACGATCACGTCCCTCGATCTGCTGGCTATGCCCCCACTTATACAGCCCAAAATACCATTGGCCTTCTTGGCAACAAGGGCACACTGCTGACTCATATCCAGCTTCTCGTCCACTGTCACCCCTAGGTCCTTTTCCGCAGAACTGCTGCCTAGCCATTTGGTCCCTAGTCTGTAGCGGTGCATTGGATTCTTCCGTCCTAAGTGCAGGACCCTGCACTTATTCTTGTTGAACCTCATCAGATTTCTTTTGGCCCAATCCTCCAATTTGTCTAGAGCCCTCTGTATCCTAACCCTACCTGCCACCGTATCTACCACTCCTCCCAGTTTAGTATCATCCGAAAATTTGCTGAGGGTGCAATCCACACCATCCTCCAGATCATTTATGAAGATATTGAACAAAACCGGCCCCAGGACCGACCTTTGGGGCACTCCACTTGATACCGGCTGCCAACTAGACATGGAGCCATTGATCACTACCCGTTGAGCCCGACAATCTAGCCAACTTTCTACCCACCTTATAGTGCATTCATCCAGCCCATACTTCTCTCGCCCATCGTCAGGGTGGTGCACAGTCTGGGGTCCTACTAGTCTCAACCCCCCTAACATCAAACAGCAGAGCTGGCAGGGACACCTTCCTCATCAGCTGCCAGGGGACTGCACCTGCTCCACTCCAGTGCACTATGCCTGCAATGACCCATGCCTGTCACCCATAGGCTCTACCTGGGGACGCATGTAAAGGCCATGGAGACATCTCACAGCTGGCAACCTTCTAGGCAGGGCCAAGGGGAGCACTTCACACCAGGGTGCTGTTCTGACTTCCCCCCATCCAATTCCAGACTTGGTTCAAGGTTTTGGACCTTAGGTTCAAAGGCCGTTATGTTTACTTCTGTGATCATGTTTCCACGTGCACACTGCTGCAGGGTCAGGATGTCACAGCACAGGGCTGTGGAATTCCCCACCCGCAGGGACCAGGAGGAGCCAGCATCTGACCATTTTAAGGCCTAGTACAAGACTCTTCTCTAAGCAGGCGACTGCTCAGTTAACAGAAGGGCCAAGCAAAGCTTCTCCAAGACTGATCCCACTGAGACAGAACCCTGATAATGGCGACAAGAGTTTGGTTTCTTTCCTAAGTGATCCTTCATTTTGCATGCGGTGACCAGGTGTTTCAGGGATGGCAGCATTAGAAATGCAGAGACCAGAGCTTTACTGATGACTCTCTCCTCTGTCCCTGCTGATCCCCATCACCAATAACCCTGTTATATCTGTAAGCTCCTCTGGGACCTGGCGTCTTTGTCTACAGCCCCATAAGCACAACCACTGCACCAAATACACTAGCATCTGCAGTAGCCCAGCTGGTTTAAGTTAGGAACTGCTCTTTACTCTTTCAGCCATATCTCAGAAAGGCCTCCTGAGTCAAGAGTGGATTTTAATTGCAAACATTCATATTCTATGGCCATTGTTCACCTGAACAGCCAGAGTGTTTAAGGGGTCACAATGACCAGTTCTGCAAAACCATCTTCTAGCACTTCCCATCACATCGCTAACCTGCCCCGTAATTTGTGCATTTCTCCCCCCACCACCACTGCTTCTCCAAAGGCATGAGCACAAAGAAACGCTTTCTGCTGTTTGTCCAGATCTCTCTTCTCTGCGCTCACCAAGTCATTCCCCAGGGTTCCCAATACAATTCCACCACGCAATCTTCTGCTTCACAAACCACCGCAGAGCTACAGCCCTGACTTCAGATCTCCATGTGCCTCAGCTGGAGCAGATGGACTGGTCCATAGCCACCTTCATCTTTAGCTGGTGGCCATAAAGCCTACAGATCCCAGTATGCATTGCCCGACACCTATATGAGCTCTCAGAACAAAAAATCCCAAGCATGCTGGGACATGTAGTCTTAGTTGTCTGCTCCTCCATATTAAAGTTGAGGGTATCTGCAAGTTACACGCAGCCCTAGGGCTCTTGGCGAGTTGCAGTTGTAGCCCTTGGTAGGACAAGGGTCGGGGATCCCTGGTGTACGGGAAATTTGCATACAAAGCAATTTAGATTGGGTAAAATATCACAGAAACTAAGAGGCTGGCATCTGCTGGCTTTTCAGCTCTCTCTAGCTACTGGTAGCAGCAGGCCCTTCGGCGCGGTGAGCGAGTGTCTAGACGATTACTTTCTCGGAGGAGGTTTTCCCACTCATCCATACGGCACCGAATATGTTGACACTCAGTCTTGGAGTCCAAGGCTCTCATCTCAAAAGCATTACAGTGATCAGAGACTTTTCCGGCTCTGTTGCTGAGCGCGTCCACATCTGACAGCCTGGCCAGAGGCAGAGCCCAGTGGATCACGCCTGCGTTTATGTCAGGAACAAGAAGGATTTAATCCACCCCCAGCGGACGGACAGCCACCAAAAAAGCGACAGCTACACTGAAGCTTCAGTTCTGCCACAAAACTAAAAATACCATGGTGTGAGAGGTGGGAACAGGTGTGCTCAGGACACAGCCTGGAGGGGCTCAGGCCGCTCCCTGTCAGCTGGGTAACAGCAAGTTCGTTTCCCCGGCAGAGCTGGGAGATCCCGGGGGTCTGAGGAGCCACTCGGGGCGATTCCCACAACACCCAACACTGCACCCTGCAATCCGCGCCAGTCTCTCGCCCCCATCCACCCCAGCCCCTCACCCAGGCATCTCCTCCGGCAACGGGGCCCTGCCCCCAGCCCTAGGGCTCGGTCCCCCAGCTCCCCCGCCATGGGGCGCCCGGGCAGCGGGACCCCCCCAGATCCCCCCGCCGTGGGGCGCCCGGGCAGCGGGACCCCCACAGATCCCCCCGCCGTGGGGCGCCCGGGCAGCGGGACCCCCCCCAGATCCCCCCGCCGTGGGGCGCCCGGGCAGCGGGACCCCCCCCAGATCCCCCCGCCGTGGGGCGCCCGGGCAGCGGGACCCCCCCAGATCCCCCCGCCGTGGGGCGCCCGGGCAGCGGGACCCCCGCAGCTGTCAGGAAGGCAGGTAACACCCCCGCCGCCCCCAGCCGAGCCCAGCCCGGGCTCGGGGGGCCCGGCGGGCTCGGGGGGCCGTGGGGGGGCCGTGGGGGGCGCTGGGCCCGGCCCCGCCCCGCACTCACCGCGCTCGGGCCGCCGCTCGCTCCGGCCGCTGCTCTCGCTGCGTCTGCACCGAGCCGGGCTCTGCGGGAGGGGCCGCACCGCGCATGCGCCGCTGCCCCCCCTCCGGGGCCGGCCGCCCCCCCGGCCCGGAGCCATGGCAACCGCCGCCGCAGCGGCCGGGCCCCCCAACCCCGCCGCGCCTCCCATGGCCCCCCACATCGCCCCAGCCCCACCCCCCGCCCCCGACATCGCCCCCCACATCGACCCTACTCCGTCCCCCCCACCCCCACATCGCCCCCACCCCATCCCCCACCACCCCTGCCCCCCACATCGCCCCCACTTCACCCCACCCCCCACCGTCCCTACCCCATCCTCCCGCCCCCCACATCGCCCCAGCCCCACCCCCCGCCCCCGACATCGCCCCCCACACTCCCCACATCGCCCCTACCCCATCCCCCCCACCCCCCACATCGCCCCCACCCCATCCCCCACCACCCCTGCCCCCCACATCGCCCCCACTTCACCCCATCCCCCACAGTCCCTACCCCATCCTCCCGCCCCCCCCATCGCCCCAGCCCCACCCCCCGCCCCCGACATCGCCCCCCACACTCCCCACATCGCCCCCCACATCGCCCCTACCCCATCCCCCCCGCCCCCACACTGCCCCCACCCCATCCCCCACCACCCCTGCCCCCCACATCGCCCCCACTTCACCCCACCCCCCACCGTCCCTACCCCATCCTCCCGCCCCCCACATCGTCCCAGCCCCACCCCCTGCCCCCAACATCGCCCCCCACATCGCCCCTACCCCATCCCCCCCGCCCCCCACACTGCCCCCACCCCATCCCATCCCCCACCACCCCTGCCCCCGACATCGCCCCCACTTCACCCCATCCCCCACAGTCCCTACCCCATCCTCCCGCCCCCCACATCGCCCCAGCCCCACCCCCCGCCCCCGACATCGCCCCCCACACTCCCCACATCGCCCCTACCCCATCCCCCCCACCCCCCACATCGCCCCCACCCCATCCCCCACCACCCCTGCCCCCCACATCGCCCCCACTTCACCCCATCCCCCACAGTCCCTACCCCATCCTCCCGCCCCCCACATTGCCCCCACTTCACCCCATCCCCCACCGTCCCTACCCCATCCTCCCGCCCCCCACATCGCCCCCCACCCCATGGGGCGATGCAGGAGCTTTCAAGCTGAGGGGAAGCGTGAAAACCAGCCTCCGATGCTAGTCATCAAGATGGCAGCGAGAAAGGCAACCACCAGCGACCGGTGGTAGGGACTTCAGAAGGCAGCATGTTCCCCGAGAGCTCCTGGGGCAACCCCGAGACCCCCGGCAGAGCTAAGGGGCTGCGGAGAGACGCTACCATGACCCCCCTGCCATCACCCTTCAATGCATGGAGAGGCCCCACCCTAAGCAGCCAATGTCGAGTACGTGGCCCTGCCGCGGCTGCACTTAGGCAAGGCCACCCAGCGGGATGCGGCCAGAACCCAGGACCTCCTGCTGCGCCCCTCTGCTCGCTGCTGCTGCCCCGCCCCAGCCGGCGGGTCCCACCCACGCGTTCTGAAGGAGCCGAGTCCCCGCTCCAGCTCTGGAGCCGAGTTTAATCCCTAGGGCATCCCCATTGTCTTCAGCTCAATGACACCAGGGATGCGTTCGGCCCATGAAATCTAGCCTTCAGCAGCAACTGTCCCTGGGGCTTGGAGGGCAGCCAATGCAGCACTCCTGTTTATTAACAGAAGGGAACGAAGCGTGAGACCAGCAATGAGCTTGGCTCCTGTACCACAGATTCTGGAGAGGAAGAAGAACCTCTAGGCCCGCAGAGGGCAGGGCAGGGTTTCCCCTTCACATCTCTGTATTCTCCAGGGCTTTGTCTGATCTCACCTCCCATGGTCCAAGCAATGGGGTTTCCACTCCAGTCTGGGAGACTGTTCCACAGCCCGAGAGGTCTCCCTGCTGCTGGGAAAGGTTTCACAAATGCCAGACGAATGTTTCCCATGCTCAGCCTTGTCCTGTCCCGACACACTGGCACTGACTCCTGTGTCATACACAGCCAGGAGCTTACAGGACATGGGAACTGGCGTCCAAAGGCAGAGAGGTGGCGACTCTGGGGGAAGAGGGTGAGGAAGGAGAGATTGCAGGAAGAAGCTGCAGAGGGAGGAGGAGAGAGGCACAGGGAGGACAAGGAGCAGGAGATTGTTCCCACTGAGGAGGAGCTGACCAGGATGTGGCCAAGGAACTGGGGGAAGAGGGTGGACGTCTCACCTCAGTCCCTGGAAAAATCATGGAGCAGGTCCTCAAAGAATCAATCCTGAAGCACTTGCATGAGAGGAAAGTGATCAGGAACAGTCAGCATGGATTCACCAAGGGAAGGTCATGCCTGACTAATGTAATCGCCTTTTATGATGAGATTACTGGTTCTGTGGATGAAGGGAAAGCAGAGGATGTATTGTTTCTTGACTTTAGCAAAGCTTTTGACACGGTCTCCCACAGTATTCTTGTCAGCAAGTTAAGGAAGTATGGGCTGGATGAATGCACTATAAGGTGGGTAGAAAGCTGGCTAGATTGTCGGGCTCAACGGGTAGTGATCAATGGCTCCATATCTAGTTGGCAGCCGGTATCAGGTGGAGTACCCCAAGGGTCGGTCCTGGGGCCAGTTTTGTTCAATATCTTCATAAATGATCTGGAGGATGGTGTGGATTGCACTCTCAGCAAATTTGCGGATGATACTAAACTGGGAGGAGTGGTAGATACGCTGGAGGGGAGGGATAGGATACAGAAGGACCTAGACAAATTGGAGGATTGGGCCAAAAGGAATCTGATGAGGTTCAATAAGGATAAGTGCAGGGTCCTGCACTTAGGACGGAAGAACCCAATGCACAGCTACAGACTAGGGTCCGAATGGCTAGGCAGCAGTTCTGCGGAAAAGGACCTAGGGGTGACAGTGGACGAGAAGCTGGATATGAGTCAGCAGTGTGCCCTTGTTGCCAAGAAGGCCAATGGCATTTTGGGATGTATAAGTAGGGGCATAGCGAGCAGATCGAGGGACGTGATCGTTCCCCTCTATTCGACATTGGTGAGGCCTCATCTGGAGTACTGTGTCCAGTTTTGGGCCCCACACTACAAGAAGGATGTGGATAAATTGGAGAGAGTCCAGCGAAGGGCAACAAAAATGATTAGGGGACTGGAACACATGAGTTATGAGGAGAGGCTGAGGGAGCTGGGATTGTTTAACCTGCAGAAGAGAAGAATGAGGGGGGATTTGATAGCTGCTTTCAACTACCTGAAAGGGGGTTCCAAAGAGGATGGCTCTAGACTGTTCTCAATGGTAGCAGATGACAGAACGAGGAGTAATGGTCTCAAGTTGCAGTGGGGGAGGTTTAGATTGGATATTAGGAAAAACTTTTTCACTAAGAGGGTGGTGAAACACTGGAATGCGTTACCTAGGGAGGTGGTAGAATCTCCTTCCTTAGAGGTTTTTAAGGTCAGGCTTGACAAAGCCCTGGCTGGGATGATTTAACTGGGAATTGGTTCTGCTTCGAGCAGGGGGTTGGACTAGATGACCTTCTGGGGTCCCTTCCAACCCTGATATTCTATGATTCTATGATTTGTATGAAGGAGAAAGAAGCAGCAGGACTGATGAGTGCCCTGGACATGGGGAGGGGAGTGTGGCTGGCCAAACAGGAGGCAAAAGAAAATGAAACCCTTTCTGCAGGGGCTTTAGCTGCAGCCTCCCAGTGGCTAGTGTGCGCTCCCTGCCAGTCCAGAGGAGAGGGGTTGGTATAGTCCCTCCCGCAGAGCCTTGGCCTAGCTCAAGCTACAGTAGTTTGTGCTTCTAGCTTTGGACGTCCCAGTTCAATCCAAGAGGGCATCTCACAGTCGGCTCCACCCAGGGCTGGATTACCCAATAGGCAGACTAAGCACGTGTTTAGGGCACCAGCAAAGCAGGGGACACCAAAAAAAATGAGACTTTTTTTTTTTAAAATTGATATTTGATATTTCAAAAAAAGCATCGAAGTAGTGGGAAAAATCAGAACTTTGTTAGACTTTCGTACACTCCACTACACACTCTTCCCCTGTTTTTCTGTTCTCTTTTTATTACTTATCCCAACCTAAACCAGGGGGGCATCCTCCTAACGTAGATTGAAATAATGCAAGAAAAGCAGATCCTGTCATGTATTGCAATAAATTTATGCTTTATTATTGATATAGTCTGAGTTATACGTACTTGATTTGGTTTTTTCTTATATATAAATATTATATATACATAAAAATAGTGTACGTTGTGTAATTTTTTTTTTTAATTCAGATAACTGAGGTAAGGGGCAGGATGAAACGTAACCAACTGAGTGGAGCACAGAAACGTAAACTGGCAGAAGAAAAGAAACAAAAAACTAGTGACATTTTCCAAAATCTTCCAAAGCTGACATCATTTTTCAAAGCGAATCCATCAGAAGCAACATCTTCTCTCAGTAGCACAGACATTGTTTCAAAACCTGTAGGTGTTTCAGAGACTGACCCTTCTTCTATTGGTGAAACAAACACCATTCCAGAACATGTGGATGTGTCAGAGACTGTAACTGTTCGTCCTACTCCTGGTGGTAAAACAGACATTGTTCTAGAAGGTGTGGATGTGTCAGAGACTGAACCTGCTCATGCTGTAAGTAATAGGAGAAAAGATCCTGGTATGTGGGTTGATTTCAGTACTGATGATGTAGCTTACTGGATAGATCGTGGACCAAATGACTGTCAACACCACACTGGGCTGTTTGAGAAATCATGTCGGACTTTTACCAATGACAAACAAACAAGATATTGTTCACAAAAAATATTTCTCAGTATGAAAGCCAATGGTGAGAAATGCACTCGAGGATGGCTACTGTATTCACCATCAACAGGGTCTGTGTACTGTTTTGTTTGCAAACTTTTTGCATATAAACCTTCAACATCCCAGTTTGCTGCAGATGGATTTAGTGACTGGTGGAATACTGTTTTAATTGAACAACATGAAAATAGCACTACTCACAGAGATTCAATGTTGGCATATTTAAATTGAAGACAGGGCTTTGGATTGACACAAAAATTAGAAGAACAAATTAAAGGGTAGCATGGATACTGGCAACATGTCTTGCAGTGTGTTATAGCTGTTATTCAAACATTAGCTGAACATGGTCTGCCTTTTCAGGGATCAAATGACACATTTGGATCATTGCAGAATGGAAATGTCTTGGGATTGTTCAAGCTTGTGGCTCAATTTGACCCATTTTTAGCAGGCCATATCTCAAAATATGGGAATGCTGGCAAAGGTAATCCATCATACTTATCCAAGACAATATGTGATGAACTCATGTGATGAACTACATGCCTCCAGCTTCCATCCAGGACACACCACACGATCCATTGTCTACAGCCAAGCTCTAAGATACAACCGCATTTGCTCCAATCCCTCAGACAGAGACAAACACCTACAAGAACTCTATCAAGCATTCTTACAACTACAATACTCACCTGCTGAAGTGAAGAAACAGATTGACAGAGCCAGAAGAGTACCCAGAAGTCACCTACTACAGAACAGGCCCAACAAAGAAAATAACAGAACGCCACTAGCCATCACCTTCAGCCCCCAACTAAAACCTCTCCAACGCATCATCAAGGATCTACAACCTATCCTGAAAAATGATCCCTCACTCTCACAGATCTTGGGAGACAGGCCAGTCCTCACATGCAGACAGCCCCCCAACCTGAAGCAAATACTCTCCAGCAACCACACAACAAAAACACTAACCCAGGAACCTATCCCTGCAACAAAGCCCGATGCCAACTCTGTCCACAGATCTATTCAGGGGACACCATCATAGGGCCTAATTACATCAGCCACACTATCAGAGGCTCGTTCACCTGCACATCTACCAATGTGATAGATGCCATCATGTGCCAGTAATGCCCCTCTGCCATGTACATTGGCCACACCGGACAGTCTCTAGGTAAAAGAATAAATGGACACAAATCTGACATCAGGAATCAGAACATTCAGAAACCGGCAGGAGAACGCTTCAGCCTCTCTGGCCACTCAGTATCAGATTTAAGGGTGGCAATTTTGCAACAGAAAAGCTTCAAAAAAGACTCCAATGAGAAACTGCCGAGCTTGAATTCATATGCAAACTAGATCCCATTAACTTGGGTTTGAATAGAGCCTGGGAGTGGCTGGGTCATTACACATATTGAATCTATGTCCCCATGTCAAGTATCCTCACACCTTCTTGTCAACTGTCTAAATGGGCCAGCTTGATTATCACTACACAAGTTTTTTTCTCCTGCTGATAATAGCTCATCTTAATTAGCCTCTTACACTTTGTATGGCAACTTCCATCTTCTCTGTATGTATATATATATATATATATATATCTTCTTACTCTATGTTCCATTCTATGCATCCGATGAAGTGGTCTGTAGCCCACGAAAGCTTATGCTCAAATAAATTTGTTAGTCTCTAAGGTGCCACAAGTACTCCTTTTCAGTTTATCTGTCGACTCTACATCTGATCTTTCACATATTGATCAACTGAGTATTGTATTAAGATATGTGTCTCCCACAGATGGAAAACTGGTTGAACAATTTAGAACATTCCTCAATTTGAAAAGCCACACTGGTGAAGAAATGGCAAATCAAGTACTGCCTTATCTGTGCCAAGTTTGCAAAATAGATTTCTCAAAGTGCAGAGGTCAATCCTATGACAACGCTGCCAACATGGCAGGGCATTATCAAGGAATGCAGAAGAAGCTTCTAGAACAGAACAAATATGCCATATTCATACCATTTGCTGCACACTCTCTCAGTCTTGTTGGCCGCAGAGCTGTTGATTGTTGTCTGGTGGCAGTAAGTTTTTTCTGAACAGTCCAGTTACTTTATACATTTTTCTCTGCCTCAACACACTGACGGGCAGTTCTTAAAACATATTTGGGCAATGATCGTGTCGTGTGTTGAAATCTCTTTCTAATACTCGCTGAGAGGCACATGCAGTGGCAACAAGTGCAATTCTGGAGCCCTACTCAAAGATTGTGGATGCAATAGAAAGTACAGCTGAAGACCAATCACAAAAGGGAGAAACTATACGAGAGGCAGAAAACACTGCAAACAAGATGCAAGAACTAGAGTTTGTATTTATGTGGAAGGAAATTCTACAACACGTTTACCACACAAGTCAAGCTCTCCAAGAAAAAGAATTGGATTTGAAAACATGTGCAGACCTCTGCCCATCATTAGCAGACCACTTACACACTTTGAGGAATGATTTCAAAAGATTTGAAGACATATCAAAAGATGTCTTGCCTCATACTACCTACAAAGAAGCCCAGTCCCGCAAGCGAATCAGGAAAAAACAAGCAAATGATAGCAGTGCAACAGAAACAGCACTGAATCCTAGAGACAAATTTCGCGTATCTATTTACTACGCTATAACTGATACACTGGAAGCTCATATGAAGAGGAGAGGTGAAGTGTACAAAGTAGTATCAAGTAGATTTTCTTTTCTAAACGATATGGACTTATCTGACGAACAATATTCACAAGGTTCCCAAGAGCTCGTTGACTCAGACCCTGTTGACTTGAACATGAGTCTCTGTGGAGAAGGGCGGCAGTTCCACTGTTATATGCACCTAAAGTTGAATGAAACAGGAAAAATGAAATTCAGTCACATTGATCTTCATGGCACAACACTGAAAGGCAGAATACAACATGCATTTCCAAATGTAGAGATCGCACGACGGATTTGTCTAACATTGATGATTACTAACTGCTCCGCAGAACGCTCTTTTTCTCAGCTGAAAAGAATAAAAAACCCTCAGAGAACAACAATGTGTCAGGACAGACTTGATTCACTTTCCCTAGTGTGTGTGGAAGCGGACATGCTTTGTCGAGTCAGCTTCGATGAACTTATCCAGAATTTTGTAATCAGAGTTTGCAATCAGAAAATCTAGAAAGAAGCTGTTATAAACATAAAGGGAAGGGTAACCACCTTTCTGTATACAGCGCTATAAAATCCCTCCCGGCCAGAGGCAACATGCTGTTACCTGTAAAGGGTTAAGCAGCTCAGCTAACCTGGCTGGCACCTGGCACCAAAGGACCAATAAGGGAACAAGATACTTTCAAATCTTGGCCAGCGTCGGGGTGGGGGGGGGAAGGCTTTTGTTTGTGCTCTTTGTTTACGTGCTTGTTCTCTCTTGGGACTGAGAGAGGCCAGACAGGAATCCATCTTCTCCAACCCATCCTAATCCAAGTCTCCAATATTGCAACCAGTAGAGGTAAGCCAGGCAAGGCGGATTAGTTTATCTTTTGTTTTATGTGAATTTTCCCTGGGTTAAGAGGGAAGTTTATTCCTGTTTTCTGTAACTTTAAGGTTTTGCCCAGAGGGGGATCCTCTGTGTTTTGAATCTGGATACCCTGTAAAGTATTTTCCATCCTGATTTTACAAAGATGATTTTTACTTTTCTTTTTTTTTTAATAAAATCCTTCTTTTAAGAACCTGACTGATTTTTCCATTATTCCAAGATCCAGGGGTTTGGGTCTTTGATGATTTTGTAACCAATTGGTTAGGCTATTTTTCTCAAGCCTCCCCAGGAAAGGGGGTGTAGGGCTTGGGGGGATATTTTGGGGGAAGACGTCTCCGAGTGGGCTCTTTCCCTGTTCTTTGTTTAAAACGCTTGGTGGTGGCAGCATATGGTTCAAGGACAAGGCAAAGTTTGTACCTTGGGGAAGTTTTAAACCTAAGATGGTAAGAATAAATTTAGGGGGTCTTTCGTGCGGGTCCCCACATCTGTACCCTAGAGTTCAGAGTAAGGAAGGAACCTTGACAGAAGCAATTTTAGTTTCAGCATACACTAAGTTTTGTGTCATTTCAAAAAATAAAATTTTATTTTATGGTATAGTATTGTTTTTATTTTGATTTATATATGGGGGAGCACCATAATCTTTTCAGTCCTTAGGGCCTCTAAAGGTCTTAATCTGGCCCTGGCTCCACCCCTCCCCTGCGGGCTCCACCTCTAAACATTTCCCAAGTCAAAATGCAACTGGAAAAAGTGGGATCTTTGCCCATAACTTACTGAAGAGCCCTCCAGGCCCAGCCTGACTCCTCAGCTAAGGAAAGGGCTCAGTTTATAGTGGCTTTATCTCCCAGTAGGCCTTGCCTCAATCCAGGACCACAAACCAGCTGCCAGGGAAGTGAAGCTTACTTTCCTGTAACTTGGGAGTCAGGCCAGTCCTTGCTTACAGACAGACCCCCAGCCTGAAGCAAATACGCACCAGCAACCGCACACCACACAACAAAAACACTAACCCAGGAACCTATCCTTGCAACAAAGCCCGTTGCCAACTGTGTCCACAGACCTATTCAGGGAACACCATCATAGGGCCCAATCACAGCAGCCACACTATCAGAGGCTTGTTCACCTGCACATCTACCAATGTGATCTATGCCATCATGGGCCAGCAATGCCCCTCTGCCATGTACATTGGCCAAACTGGACTTCTCTACGTAAAAGAATCAATGGACACAAATCTGACGTCAAGAATTATAACATTCAAAAACCAGTCGGAGAACACTTCAGTCTCTTTGGTCACTCGATTACAGACCTAAAAGTGGCAATTCTTCAACAAAAAACCTTCAAAAACAGACTCCAACGAGAGGCTGCTGAATTGGAATTAATTTGCAAACTGGATACAATTAACTTAGGTTTGAATAAAGACCGGGAGTGGATGTGTCATTACACAAAGTAAAACTATTTCCCCTTGTTTATTTCCCTCCGTACTGTTCCTCAGACGTTCTTGTCAACTGCTGGAAATGGCCCATCCTGATTATCACTACAAATACTACAAATGTTTTGTTTTTTTCCCCCTCTCCTGCTGGTAATAGCTCACCCTACCTGATCACTCTCATTATAGTGTGTATGGTAACACCCATTGTTTCATATTCTCTTTGTATATAAAATCCCCCTCCTGTATTTTCCACTGCATGTATCTGATGAAGTGAGCTGTAACTCATGAAAGCTTATGCTCAAATAAATTTGTTAGTCTCTAAGGTGCCACAAGTACTCCTGTTCTTGTAACTGGAGTTCTTCGAGATGGCTCTGCAAGGTCACACTCATGGATACTGCACCGCCTTGTGGTGCCTTATGGTAGATCCTCTCCCAGTCATGAGATAGAATCATAGAATATCAGGGTTGGAAGGGACCTCAGGAGGTCATCTAGTCCAACCCCCTGCTCAAAAGCAGGACCCATCCCCAATTAAATCATCCCAGCCAGGGCTTTGTCAAGCCTGACCTTAAAAACTTCTAAGGAAGGAGATTCCACCACCTCCCTAGGCAACGCATTCCAGTGTTTCACCACCCTCCTAGTGAAAAAGTTTTTCCTAATATCCAACCTAAACCTCCCCCACTGCAACTTGAGACCATTACTCCTTGTCCTGTCCTCTTCCACAACTGAGAATAGTCTAGAACCATCCTCTCTGGAACCACCTCTCAGGTAGTTGAAAGCAGCTATCAAATCCCCCCTCATTTTTCTCTTCCGCAGACTAAACAATCCCAGTTCCCTCAGCCTCTCCTCATAAGTCATGTGTTCCAGACCCCTAATCATTTCTGTTGCCCTTCGCTGGACTCTTTCCAATTTATCCACATCCTTCTTGTAGTGTGGAGCCCAAAACTGGACACTGTACTCTAGATGAGGCCTCACCAATGTCGAATAGAGGGGGACGATCACGTCCCTCGATCTGCTCGCTATGCCCCTACTTATACATCCCAAAATGCCATTGGCCTTCTTGGCAACAAGGGCACACTGCTGACTCATATCCAGCTTCTCGTGCACTGTCACCCCTAGGTCCTTTTCCGCAGAACTGCTGCCTAGCCATTTGGTCCCTAGTCTGTAGCGGTGCATTGGTTTCTTCCGTCCTAAGTGCAGGACCCTGCACTTATCCTTATTGAACCTCATCAGATTTCTTTTGGTCCAATCCTCCAATTTGTCTAGGGCCCTCTGTATCCTATCCCTGCCCTCCAGCGTATCTACCACTCCTCCCAGTTTAGTATCATCCGCAAATTTGCTGAGAGTGCAATCCACACCATCCTCCAGATCATTTATGAAGATATTGAACAAAACTGGCCCCAGGACCGACCCTTGGGGTACTCCACTTGACTCCGGCTGCCAACTAGACATGGAGCCATTGATCACTACCCGTTGAGCCCGACAATCTAGCCAACTTTCTACCCACCTTATAGTGCATTCATCCAGCCCATACTTCTTTAACTTGCTGACAAGAATACTGTCCCTTAGAGTAATGTACCAGAGGGTAGCCATGCTCGTCTGTGTCCACAAAAACAACAAGGAGTCCGGTGGCACCTTAAAGACTAACAGATTTATTTGGGCATAAGCTTTCGTTTGTAAAAAAACCCACTTCTTCAGATGCATGGAAAATCATTTATGCCAGTTTCTGTAATTTTCACTCCATGCATCTGAAGTAGTGGGTTTTTTTACCCATGAAAGCTTATGCCCTAATAAAACTGTTAGTCTTTAAGGTGCCACCGGACTCCTTGATGTTTCCTTAGAGCAATGGGTCTCAACCCCTGGGTACATACCCCTGGGGCATACACAGAGGTCTTCCAGGGGATACATCAACTCATCTAGATATTTGCCTAGTTTTACAACAGGCTACATAAAAAGCACTAGTGAAGTCAGTACAAACTAAAATTTCCTACAGACACTGACTTGTTTCTACTGCTCTAGATACATGTCAGCGTTTAGTGTAAGTACGATATTTATATTCCAATTGGTTTATAATTCTGTGGTAACAATGAGGAAGTAATCAATTTGTTAGAACTAGTGTGGCTGTGACACTTTTGTATTTTTATGTCACATTTTGTAAGCATGTAGTTTGTAAGTGAGGTGAAACTTGGGGTACATGAGACAAATCAGACTAGAGGGTTACAGTCATCTGGAAAGGTTGAGAGCCGCTGCCTTAGAGTGCTCTCGCACCCTTAGCATTTCTTCATGTCCCAAGAGCAAGTCTATCTAGGGGATGGAGCATCCTCCATCACCTCAGTCCCTTCCATGGCAACAGCAGAGAATGGTGAGCAACTAGGACTATGAATTTGCAGAGTCATCTTGAAGAACTCCTGTGACAAGTAAATAAACCTTCATTTCTTCTTTGAGTGGTTCTGTGTGTTCCCACTTCTGGGACAGACTGATCAGCAAGGCTGAAAATTACCTGGACGTGGGGACAAAGTCCTAACTGAACAGAGACCACAGCACTGCTCTCCTGAACCCAGCATCTGCTCCAGATGACAAGTCCAGTACATTATGCTGAGTCAAATTGTGACCAGACCTCCAGGTAGCAGCTCTACAAATCTCCACAGCAGGGACTTGTTTAAGGCAAGCAAAAGAATCTGCCATGACTCGAGTAAAATGTGGACGTATTTTCCAGGTACAGGAATCCCTGCTAAGGAATTACATTCAACAATACATTGCTTGATCCATCCAGAAATGGTCTGGAAAGAAAGCATATATCCCATGTGATTTTTTAGCATAAGAAACAAACAATCTGGATGATTTACAAAAACCTTCAGTTCTGTCTAAATTATAAGCAAGGACCCTCCTTGTATCTAAAGCATGTAAAGCCCATTCAACATTGTTAGGATGTGGTCTGGGGCGGGGGGAAAATGGCAAATGAATGGACTGATTGACATGAAAATCAGAAACCACCTTTGGCAAAAACCTGGGATCAAGCGGAAGAACCACCTTATCTTTATGGACAATAGTGAGCAGTGGACCAGCCATAAGAGCAGTTGGCTCACCCACCTTTCTGGCAGATGTTTTAGCAACAATAAAAGCCATTTTAATAGATAACTCATGTAAAGAACACTCAACAAAAGGTTCAAAGGGTGGTTCCATCATAATAGCTAGAACCCAATGGGACAGAGTTCCTCCTCTGCCTTGGTGGGTCCTGCGCTTATTGGTGGATTTGCTCACCTCAGAGAGTCCCGGCAGCCCTCAGTTTGGCCACTTTTGTTAGTGGCTCAAACCTGCCGTCCACTCAGCTAACCCCATCACTGGCCAGCATGGGGGAAATGCAGAACAATCCCCACAGTTTCTGTGTCCCGCCTAGAGGGTCGGGAACAGGCCAGATCCCTTTCCAATTTAGACCTTCCCTTCTGGTGTTTCTCACAGACCAGGTCAACTCCTCCAGTGTCCGATCAGGAGTTGGGGGAATGGGGGGATCCTGGGCCCACCCTCCACACCGGGTTCCAGCCCAGGGCCCTGTAGATAGCAGCTGTCTACAATGTTCCCTGTATCAGCTGCATGACGGCTACAACTCCCTGGGCTACTTCCCCATGGCCTTCCCCCAGCACCTTCTTTATCCTCACTGCAGGATCTTCCTCCTGAAGCCTGATCACGCTTGAACTCCTCAGTCCTTCCGTAGCATGCCTTCTCACTCCCTGCTCCTGGCATGCCCCTCTACTAACTGATGGGAGGTCCTTTTTAAACCAGGTATCCTGATTAGCCTGCCTGCCATAATTGATTCTAGAAAGTTCTTAATTGGCTCCAGGTGTCTTGATTAGCTTGCCTGTCTTAATTGGTTCTAGCAGGTTCCTGATTGCTCTAGGGCAGCCCCTGCTCTGGTCACTCAGGGAACAGAAAACTATTCATCCAGTGGCCAGTATATTTGCCTTCGACCAGAGGTGAAAGTAAGCCGGTACGCCCCGGTATGGCGTACCGGTAAGAGCCGGTGCACCGTACCAGGACCGGTTTTCCGAGAGGGCAATTTAAAGCCCTGGGGTAGTGGTGGCAGGGCTCTGGCGGGGATTTAAAGGGCCCCAGGGCAATAGCAGCGGCTGGAGTTCCGGGGCCCTTTAAATCCCAGCCTGAGCCCCACCGCTGCTACCCCAGGGCTTGGGCAGCAGGGCTCAGGCAGGGATTTAAAGGGCCCCGGAGCTCCAGCCCCCGATACCCTCCCGGGGCCCATTAAATCCCCGCCTGAGCCCTGCTGCCGAAGCCCTGGGGTAGCGGCGGTGGGGCTCCAGTGGGCATTTAAAGGGCCGGGGCGATAGCGGCGGCTGGTGCCTGGGGCCCTTTACATCCCCAATGGAGCCTGGCCACCGCTACCCCAGGGCTCGGGCAGCAGGGCTCAGGCGGGGATTTAAAGGGCTCGGGGCTCCGGTAGCTGCTACCACAGAGGAGCCCCAGGCCCTTTAAAGCTCTGCCAGAGCCCAGAGCCCTGGGGTAGCGGTGGCAGCCGGGAGCCCCCAGGGCTCCTCAGTGATTTAAAGGGCCCAGGGCTCTGCAGCTGGTAGCTCGGGGGTGATTTAAAGGGCCCCGAACTCCCAGCCGCCACTACCGCAGCCGAGGCCCGGGCCCTTTAAATCAAGATTTAAAGGGCCCGGGGATTTAAGGCCCTGCCTCTTCCGGTTGAGGCCAGGCCCCCTGCTCAGGACTCCGGGGAACCGGTAAGTCCTCTGACTTACTTTCACCCCTGCCTTCGACGAGACTCCTGTACCCCACTGGTCTGGGTCTGTCACACCAACTAAGATCCCAAGGAGGGACAGTATCTCTCACAAAGGAGGATACTCTTTAGATAAGCCCTTCATAAACTTCTTAATGGTATTATATACACTGATCCACCAACTAAAGTATGCGAGGCAGAAACGGCTGCCATATGAATCCTTAATGAGGAGTTAGATAACCCTTCAGACTTTAAAAACATCAAATATTCTAGAGCACAGGGTACGGACGCTGAAGCAAGAGAACCAGAATCACCCTTCTCAGTCACCCAAGTCACAGATCTGGTCCATTTTATAACACTGTCTGATTGACCGCTTCCTAGCATTATGCAGCATCTCGCAAACAACCAATGAACTGCTCGAGATTAAATAGAGTCAAAGTCCGATACGCCAAGCCGTCAGGCAGAGGGACAGCGGGTCTGGATGAAGAAGTCTCCCTTCCTGGTGAGCCAACAAATCTGGTGACAGAGGAAGCAGCTTGAATGCTCTGCCGGACAGCTGGAGGAGATCAGTAATACCATTGCTGGGGTGGCCACACTGGGGTGATGAGCATCATCCGTGCTCTGTCCTGACATATCTTCCTTACCTCTTTCTGGATCAATGGAAATGGGGGGAAGCATCCAGCAGGCTTTTCCCCAGTGCAGTTAGAAGAGCATCTACTGTCCCTTCTGGCTCTGGAGCAGAAGGGGGGACACTTCTTGTTGAATCTTGTTGCAAACAGGTCCACAGCTGGTTGACCCCATCTAGCGAATATGTTGCGAGCCAACTGATCCTTCGGGACCATTCATGCATCTGAGATGTGTCTCTGCTGAGACAGTCTGCAACCACACTGCTCTCTCCTGCCAAGTTCAGGGCCACTGGGGAACACATTGTGGAGGATGCACCAATCCCGTAACCTTATTGCTTCTGCACAAAGTCTGTCTGCTGACATAACCCACTGCAGAAGTATTGTCTGTTACTACATGCACCACCTTTCCCTGCACGTGAGGAAGGAATGATCTGAGGACCAGCCGAATGGCTCTGAACTCCAATACACTGATATGCAGAATCTTCTTCTGATGAGACCAATGCCCTCGCACAGACAGATGATTCAGATGCACCCAACCACTGTTGGATACATCTGCAGTTGATGTCACAGATGGTGACAGAGGATTGCACTGGACAACTCTGAAGACATTCATTCTGCTTAACCACCACTCTAGTGAAAGTGCAAACTATCCCAACTTGAACTATAAACCTTAGACATTCTGTGCTGCTTAGGCCTCTTTCTCAGACTGGCGAAAGGAGTCACACTGTAGGGGGAAATTTTCCTGTGTTGTGCAATATCCCTATAGTACCATCTTCCCCATAATGCCATCTTGGATTTCTGTTACAACCACTTGGAATCCATATTTGATATCCTTCTTCCTCACCCCCCCGTTGTGTTTTGGCGCCGTTTTCATCTAAGGGCGGGAAACTGGTAGTTTGCTCAGAGACTGGGCAGTATATATGAGTTTGGTCTCCAGTCAGGAGGGGCCCCCCATCACCTTGAAGGGTAGGCCTAGGACCACACGAAGGGGTGTCGGGAGGGTACACACCTGCACTCAAGAACGAGCTATCATCTGCCATTCTGATCCTTCTCATACATCCACCCATGCTGACGCAGGGAAGAAGAGCAAGAACAGAGCATCCATCAACCTGTGCCAGAAGGTCCTGCCTTCCTTCCTGCCGAGTCATCTGGACCTGGAAGCGGAGCCAGGCCCATCGTGATGGTGCCATTGGTAAAAGTTGCAGACTATGGTAGAGACCCAACATCTTTCTTTCTACCTAGCCTAATCTGGGAGTAGCCTTGGGTGGGGCTTCAAGGCCTCCTCTGTTATAGCCAGTGCCCGCTTGGTTGGTTCGGTTTGGTTGTAGTTTGGGCTTCCCTAATGTGTTGTTTAATATTTACCTTGTTATACTTCCCATAGTTCACCTTTACCTTGTTAACTGTTGTCTGTCAATAAATCTGTTCTTAGTTTGCATCTTATCCTTTCGTTAGCTTCCTTTGGGGAACAAGGGCCCTGTTGAGGGAAGACGTACCTGAGACTGGTCCTCTGGCCAGGTTAAAAAGCCAGTCAACAACATATGTAGTGGCTGCCTTAAGACCCAGGGGAAAAGGTTCCTCTTCCAGTTGGACACTCTTGGGCATTGAGAATACGTTGCCTCAACCACAGAAACCTGTGCGTTGGCAGAATGGCTCTCCCGTCCACCTAATTCAGCGGGCCACTGTAGCCATTCAGCCCTGTCTGTAAAGGCCTATACTCTAAGAATTTAGGTGTATTCTTATCACTTGGCTAGTGATAGAGGTATAAAAGAAAGAATCAAAACCACTGTCTGCCGGTGTAAGGGCCTTCTCTTACTGTGACAGTCTGAGGCCCTGTTCTTAGGCTCAGGCCTTTGGCTAAGCAGCAGAGGCAGCCATAAGCTGGGAAGCGACCGGTCACATCCTCACATTCCAAACTAGTCACATTGACAGAAGGTGCTATTGGGCTGTTAGGCACGATCAGGACAGGATTGTGTCCTATCACCTCCAGAGAAAGGGAAGTCCCTAGAAGATGTAAAAGGAAACTTAGTTTGATAGCATCCTGTCTGGCAAGAACTCACTTATCAATAGCTGGGATATGAAATCCTCACTTCTGTGTTGTTTTGTCATTATAGTTCCCACTTTGCTGTTGTTTGTCTGTATAATCTCTGTCTGGTTCTGTGATTGTTCCTGTCTGCGGTATAATTAATTTTGCTGGGTGTAAACTAATTGAGGTGGTGGGATATAATTGGTTACATAATCATGTTACAATATGTTAGGATTGGTTAGTTAAATTTCAGGAAAATGATTGGTTAAGGTATAGCTAAGCAGAACTCAAGTTTTACTATATAATCTGTAGTCAATGAGGAAGTGACTGGGTGTGGGTGGGGGTGGGCATGTGGGTGTGTGAGATGGGAACAGGGAATGGGGGTAAGAAAATTGGAATCATGTTTTGCTAAAGGGGGAAATGGGAACAGGGAATGGGAGTAAGGAAGTTGGAATCATGTTTGGCTAAGGGCAGGAATGGGAACAGGGACACAGGTGTAAGGCTCTGTGGTGTCAGAGCTGGGAAGGAGGATACTAAGGAAGGAAACTGGAATCATGCTTGCTGGAAGTTCACCCCAATAAACATCGAATTGTTTGCACCTTTGGACTTCGGGTATTGTTGCTCTCTGTTCATGCGAGAAGGACCAGGGAAGTAAGTGGGTGAAGGAATAAGCCCCCTAACATGTGGTATTACTCCGCTGGGGGTTCGGCTCTCCTGGCTACAGTTTCAAGCTTACTAGAGTGAAAGTCCCCTCTGCGACGTGCTTCAGAGTTAGAGTCTCTAGGAGCACACAGAGACCAAGGGCAGTGACCACGTGGCCATTGACCAGTATGAGGCCTAGACTGTTCTACAATTTTGTATTAAAGTTGCAATTAAAGTGACGA
This sequence comes from Lepidochelys olivacea, assembly GCF_965140295.1. NCBI lineage: Eukaryota > Metazoa > Chordata > Testudines > Cheloniidae > Lepidochelys > Lepidochelys olivacea. The sequence continues at coordinate 1,675,743 of NC_140413.1, forward strand.
TTACCCAAGCATATAGAGATTCTATACAGACCTATGCACAAGTTACAAACGTAGTTATACTCCCATCCTTAACAACAGGGTTAGGGTCTGATGGGTCTCTCATGGCTTGATCATCAGTATAGGGACAGTTCCTGCTGGAGTCTCCCAGAGTGAGCTCAGGCTTCCCATTCTGGGCACCCTCTTTTTATAATGTGATTCTGTCTATACCTACATTTGGTGCATGTCCATGAAAGCGTCAACCCTCTTGTCTCTTATTGGTCCGTGTCCCCTGGAAACTTAAGGGACACAAATTTTCTATAGGCTGGGTGAGTTCCCTCTGTTCTCATTAGCACTGACACATCCTGTATCCCATGGTTAAGACACATGTCAGAGACAGATGCGCCTTTACATTACTTTTATGATCTGATATTAATATTTTGGGTAATTTTGCACAATATTACCACTTGGTACCTCTTTCCCCATAATCTTAGGGCATCGGGTTATTTTCTGGTTACTTATGTCATCATTTCTTGTCTCCAAGGCCAAAACCAGCTAAGCTAAAGTCTTCCAGGCCTCAGCCTACAGGTTCTTGCATTTCAGCTTGTCTTACTCATGTCTAATACTTGGTTCTAAATACTGATCAATCTTATACTTTTATAATCCTACAAATTAACTCTAATTAACATACAATGAATATATGTACTATAAAATATTGATTAATCATAACATCACACAATAAATGGATAATAAACTAAAATCATTGGCTACATTCCCCCCCGTTGACAGGGTGATTGTTATCTCATTATCAGGTGATAATTAGATAATAAGAGCCCTGTCACATACATATTACATGACAGTATCCAGCAATGATTAATACCAGAGTACACGTAGTGAGAATACTATGGACAATAATTATTTCTTTTCATTCAATTTTCATCCCTCTTGATACAGTGAATACCTTATATGAGCTGCTACCATCCAAAATTTCAGGCAGTGCTTAGTTTGTCTTCTATATGTGTGACGTTATCTGATTAATATATGACCATGTAGATCATTGTTGCTACCTCTGTTATATAATTGCAACAAACCTTGTACAAAGTTTCAGAGCAGCAGCCGTGTTAGTCTGTATTCGCAAAAAGAAAAGGAGGACTTGGGGCACCTTAGAGACTAACCAATTTATTTGAGCATGAGCTTTCGTGAGCTACAGCTCACTTCATCAGATGCATAAAAGTGGAAAATGCAGTGAGGATGTTTTTATACACACAGACCTTGAAAAAATGTTCTTTTCCTTGTACAAAGTATGTCAAGTAATATGTCTATTGAAAGGTTATGATTTGATGAATATAATTATGCTATTGGTATCCATGTATCATTTTGGCATCTGAAGTTATGCATATTAACTGTGTACCTGGATTTCAAATGTTTGCTCCTGTGATAACACTCACAAGGTATTTAGCCTGCACATCTTGAAGGGACTATTCAAGTTAAATGGCTCATCAGGGAACGCTTAACACACAGTGACCATGGGAGACGCCCATTCACACCTGATGAACTGCCATTAACTAGAGTATGGGGAATGGCCTCTACTGTGACTAAGCGAAACAGGCATGGACATGTGACTTGCCCATGTGACTCCAAACCCCATCTTGTTATCTGTAATTTTCCATGAACTAGAACAATGGGTTCCTCTTCGCTTGGCAGACGCTATAAAAGGCCCTGGAAACACCTTCATTTTGCCTCTTTCCTGCTCTGATCTCTGGACTAGGAACTTGTACTAATGGAAACAGCAAGGAGTCTGGTGGCACCTTAAAGACTAACAGATTTATTTGAGCATAAGCTTTCTTGAAGAGGTGAGGTTTTTAACCACAAAATCTTATGCTCAAATAAATCTGTTAGTCTTTAAGGTGCCACCGGACTCCTCGTTGTTTTTGTGGATACAGACTAACACAGCTACCCCCTGATACTTGTACTAATGGGAGCATCTAGCCAAGGGACTGAGGACCTTCCCATGATTTGGAAGCAGCTAGAGACTTAACAAGCCAGCAGTTTATTCCATCACTGATACAAGCCTAAACCAAGAACTTTGCCATCGCTGTGTGTATTTGATTCCTTTAACGGATTTTAACTCTCACCTCTTTCTTTCTTTTTATAAATAAACCTTTAGATATTAGATACTAAAGGATTGGCAAAAGCATGATTATTGGTTAAGATCTGAGTTTTATATTGACCTGGGTGTGTGCCTGGTCCTTTGAGATCAGAAGAAACCTTCTTGTTTGATAAAATTGGTTTTAAATAACCACTCATCATTAAGTCTAGTGTCTGGGTGTTGAATCCAGGACTGGAATGCCTAAAGAGGCTGCATTTCTGACTGCTTGTTAGCCAGTGTGGTGAGACAGTTTACTTTTGTTGCTGGTTTGGTATATCTTATGGGAGAATAGCCACTGGTTTTGCGGGGTGTCTGCCCTATTTCTCAGCAGTCTGTCCTGAATTTGGTATTCTCAGTTGTGACCCACTGAGGCACGGTGACAATATGTCATTCCTAATTTTAATTAATTGTGGATTTTTTATTTTTAATGATTGTGTTAGCTGTAAAGTTAATGGTGGAAAATATGAAGCACTGGGAGTCTTTTGTTTAATAAGCTCCTGGTAATCTGGGTTGCTAAGAATAACAGTTTCATTTGCAAAAACATTGGAAGTATTGTCGTGTGCCCAATAACTGTGTGTAGCTGTTGCTTAAAACAAATGTTTGGGTTTGTGACCATACGACTAATAGAATTCCTCGTGATTAGTTCCCACACAATACCGCTCCTTTTCGTCCTAGGCCACACGTTCCGCGAGAGATCTCCACTGGTTCGTTACCCTGGGCATGGCACCAGTGTTACATTGTGGTTGGTACCTTCCCAGCTGTCCACAATTCATTACCCCAAACACTTTCCACCTCCAGCTTCACTGATGCCCCTTTTGAGAGCAACGAGCAATCCAGGGGACTGTCCATGTTTGGGCACGGTACTCGCATTTGTTCCTTATAGAGGTCATCTTCCGGGAGCTCGATGCAATGGACAGCTAATTGATCAAATACATCGTTATCTGGATCGACCACCAGCAAAGATCATGTGAATGAAACCCATAAGGATTGTAAAATGTCACAAGTTTTGTTTAAATAACACTTGCCTCTCCAACCGCCTCCCCACCTTACCCCCCCAGCCTGCCTCTCCAACCGCCTCCCCACCTTACCCCCCCAGCCTGCCTCTCCAACTGCCTCCCCACCTTACCCCCCCCCAGCCTGCCTCTCCAACTGCCTCCCCCCCGATTCCCCTCCCGGCCTGCCTCTCCAACCGCCTCACCCCCTTACCTCCCCCAGCCTGCCTCTCCAACCCCCTCACCCCCATACCCCCCCCAGCCTGCCTCTCCAACCGCCTCACCCCCTTACCTCCCCCGGCCTGCCTCTCCAACTGCCTCCCCACCTTACCCCCCCCCAGCCTGCCTCTCCAACTGCCTCCCCCCCGATTCCCCTCCCGGCCTGCCTCTCCAACCGCCTCACCCCCTTACCTCCCCCAGCCTGCCTCTCCAACCCCCTCACCCCCATACCCCCCCCAGCCTGCCTCTCCAACCGCCTCACCCCCTTACCTCCCCCGGCCTGCCTCTCCAACCACCTCACCCCCATACCCCCCCCAGCCTGCCTCTCCAACGGCCTCCCCCCCGTACGCCCCCCGGCCTGCCTCTCCAACCGCCTCACCCCCGTACCCCCCCCGCCTGCCTCTCCAACCGCCTCACTCCCGTACACCCCCCGGCCTGCCTCTCCAACCGCCTCACCCCCCGTACCCCCCCGGCCTGCCTCTCCAACCGCCTCCCCCCCATACCCCCCCCCGGCCTGCCTCTCCAACCACCTCACCCCATCCATTCACCTCCCCAGCCTGCCTCTCCAACTGCCTCACCCCCTTACCTCCCCCGGCCTGCCTCTCCAACTGCCTCCCCCAGCCCATTCCCCCTCCAGCCTGCCTCTCCAACCGCCTCCCTCCACCCATTCCCCTCCCTGCCTGCCTCTCCAACTGCCTCCCCTCCGTACCCCCCCCGGCCTGCCTCTCCAACCGCCTCCCCCCCCCGTACGCCCCCGGCCTGCCTCTCCGACCACCTCACCCCCTGTACCCCCCTGGCCTGCCTCTCCAACCGCCTCCCTCCACCCATTCCCCTCCCTGCCTGCTTCTCCAACTGCCTCACCCCCGTATGCCCCTGGCCTGCCTCTCCAACCACCTCCCCCCCCCGTACCCCCCCCGGCCTGCCTCTCCGACCACCTCACCCCCTGTACCCCCCTGGCCTGCCTCTCCAACCGCCTCCCTCCACCCATTCCCCTCCCTGCCTGCTTCTCCAATTGCCTCCCCCCGCCCATTCCCCTCCCGGCCTGGCTCTCCAACCGCCACCCCCCCAATTCCCTTCCTGGCCTGCCTCTCCAACCACCCCACCCCCGTACCCCCCGGCCTGCCTCCCCGACCGCCTCACCCCCCGCCCCCCAAATCTGAGGAATTGTCACAGACTGACGTGTCACTGGAGGAGGTTTTGGAATGAATTGAGAAACTGAACAGTAACAAGTCACCGGGCCCAGATGGCATCACCCAAGAGCTCTGAAAGAACTCGAACGTGAAATTGCGGAACTATTAACAATGGTTTGTAACCTGTCCTTTACATCAGCTTCTGCACCCAGTGACTGGGAGATAGCGAATGTGAGGCCAATATTTAAGAAGGGCTCAACAGGTGATCATGGCAATTACAGACCAGTAAGCCTAATGTCAGTACCGGGCAAATCAGCTGAGACAATAGTAAAGAATAAAATTGTCAGACACACAGAAGACCATAAATTGCTGTGCAAAACTCAACATGGTTTCTGTAAAGGGAGATCGTGTCTTACTGATCTATTCGAGCTCTTTGAGGGGTGTCATAAATATAAAGGGAAGGGTAACAACCTTTCTGTATGCAGTAAGATAAAATCCCCCCTGGCCAGAGGTACAGAATCACTTATCTGTAAGGGGTTAATCAGTTTAATTAACCTAGTTGGCACCTGACCAGAAGGAACAATGGGGAAAGAAGATACTTTCAAATGGGGGTGGGGGGGAAGGTTTTGTTTGTGCTCTCTTTGTTTTGTTCCTTCTCGGGACAGAGAGAGAGACCAAGCAGGTAAACCAGCTTCTGAGAAAATCCTGAAATGATACATCTAAATTTTACAAAAATTGTAAGTGATAGCAAGGAAATGTGTTACATTATCTTTTCTTTTAGCTTGTGAATTTTCCCTATGCTAAGAGGTAGTTTTATTCCTGTTTTTTGTAGCTGTGAAGTTGTGTCCAGAGGGGAGTCCTCTGTGTTTTAAATCTTTTATCACCCTGTAAAGTTACCTTCCATCCTGATTTTTCAGGTGTGATTCTTTTACTTTTTTCTTTATTATAAAGTTCTTCTTTTAAGAACCTGATTGACTTTTAGTGTCCTAAAAACCAAAAGGGTTGGTCTGTGCTCACTTTGTTAACCTATTGGTTGGTAGATTTATTCTCAAGCCTCCCCTGGAAAGGGGGTGAAGGGACTTGGAGGGATTTTTTGGGGAAACAGGAACTCCAAGCGGGCTTTTTCCTGAATCTTTGTCTAAATCACTTGGTGGTGGCAGCAATATCATCCAAGGACAAGGAAAGGATTTGTGCCTTGGGGAAGTTTTTAACCTAAGCTGGTACTTATAAGGTTAGGGGTGTTTTCATGTGGGTCCCCACATCTGTACCCCAGAGTTCAGAGTGGGGAGGGAACCCTGAGAAAGGAGTCAATAAACATGTGGACAAGGAGGATCCAGTGGACATAGTGCATTTAGATTTCCAGAAAGCCTTTGACAAGGTCCCTCACCAAAGGCTCTTACGTAAATTAAGTTGTCATGGGATAAGAGGGAAGATCCTTTAATGGATTGAGAACCGGTTAAAAGACAGGGAACAAAGGGTAGGAATAAATGGTAAATTTTCAGAATGGAGAGAGGTAAATAGTGGGGTCCCCCAAGGGTCAGTCCTATTCCACCTATTCACAAATGATCTGGAGAAAGGGGTAAACAGTGAGGTGGCAAAGTTTGCAGATGATACTAAACTGCTCAGGACAGTTAAGACCAAAGCAGACTGTGAAGCACTTCAAAAAGATCTCACAAATCTTGGAGTCATCGTGGATAGTTCTGTGAAGACGTCCATGCAGTGTGCAGTGGCAGTCAAAAAAGCGAACGGGATGTTGCAAGTTGCAGTGGGGGAGGTTTAGATTGGATATTAGGAAAAACTTTTTCACTAAGAGGGTGGTGAAACACTGGAATGCGTTACCTAGGGAGGTGGTAGAATCTCCTTCCTTAGAGGTTTTTAAGGTCAGGCTTGACAAAGCCCTGGCTGGGATGATTTAACTGGGAATTGGTCCTGCTTTGAGCAGGGGGTTGGACTAGATGACCTTCTGGGGTCCCTTCCAACCCTGATATTCTACGATTCTATGATTCTATGATTAAAAAAGGGATAGAGAATAAGACGGAGAATATTTTATTGCCCTTATATAAATCCATTGTACGCCCACATCTTGAATACTGTGTGCAGATGTGGTCCCCTGTGATGAAGCGGGACTGTTCTTAATGTTTCCTCTGAATAGTGTGGGGGTCCCTCAGTTTCCCCTATGCAGTTCTTAAGTATCTAGGTGGAGGGATAAGGGTGTATGATTGTTGCAGAGCCCTAGAGGGCAGGTGTGTCCAGGGGAGTTGTCACGGAGTCCCTGGGCGATGCTCTGGAACTGCTCCCTACGAAGCCAGGCAGGACTCTGGAGAAGTCTCCTTGCTGTGAGCAGCCTGTCTGCAGGACACACAGGTCACCCGGCTTCCACCTTCGTGGGTCTGACCTTGGAGCATTCAGCATCCTCTGCCCCTCCATGCACTTCCCACAGTGAGTCCGCCCAGGCGAGGTCCTGGAGAAGCCAGAGGGTCCTGCCCCCCAACTCCGCAGTCAGACGTGACTCTCAGCCAGCCAGTAACATAGAAGGTTTGTTAGATGACAGGAACATGGTCTAACACAGAGCTTGTAGGTGCAGAGAACAGGACCCCTCAGCTGCGTCCATTTCGGGGGGCAGTGAGACAGACAACCACGTCTGCCCTTCACTCCATGTCTCCAGCGAGCCCCAAACTGACTCCCACTCCAGCCCCTCCTCCTCTGGGCTTGGTCCCTTTCCCAGGCCAGGAGGTCACCGGATTCCTTTGTTCTCCAACTCTTTAGCTCTCACCTTGCAGGGGGGAAGGGCCAGGCCATCAGTTGCCAGGAAACACGGTGTCGGCCATTCTCTGTGTCCAGACCCCTGCACACACCTGCCCTCTAGGGCTCTGCAACAATCACACACCCCCATCCCACCCCCTAGATACTTAAGAACTGCATAGGGGAAACTGAGGCACCCCCACACTATTCAGATGAAACATTAAGAACAGTCCCACTTCATCACATCCCCTCATCTCAAAAAAGATAGACTGGCGTCAGAAAAGGTTCAGAAAAGGGCAACTAAAATGATTACGGGTTTGGAAGGGGTCCCATATGAGGAGAGATTAAAGAGGCCAGGACTTTTCAGCTTGGAAAAGAGGAGACTAAGGGGGGATAGGATCGAGGTCTGTAAAGTCATGAGTGGTGTGGAGAAAGTGAATAAGGAAAAGTTATTTACTTGTTCCCATAATATAAGAATGAGGGGGCCACCAAATGAAATAAATGGGCAGCAGGTTTAAAACAAATCAAAGGAAGTTCTTCTTCACACAGCGCAGTCAACCTGTGGAACTCGTTGCCTGAGGAGGTTGTGAAGGCCAAGACTATAACAGGGCTTAAAAGGGAACTGGATAAATTCATACCCAGGATGGGTAAGGAATGGTTTCCCTAGCCTCAGTTGGTCAGAGGGTGGAGATGGATGGCAGGAGAGAGATCACTGATCATTATCTGTTCTGTTCACTCCCTCTGGGGCACCTGGCATGGGCCAGTGTCGGTAGACAGGACACAGGGCTGGATGGACCTTTGGTCTGACCCCGTCTGGCCGTTCTTATGTTCACCCCTGTGGGCTGGGTGGGTGGCACCTTGTGGCGCTGGGGGCCTAGCAGGCAGGTTCAGCATCACAAGGCTCACGGGAGCTGGGCCCAGGCAGGGAAACCATCAGAAACACCTGCCCCCACCGAGCCCTGAGCCCCAGCCTCCACTGGAGCCCCACTGTGCCCCCTCGGCCCCCCAGCAGCCTCCTCCCCGGTGGGCACTCGGGAGCTGCCCTGCAGGAGTAGGCCTGGGGCAGGCAGAGACACACCTGACAGCTGGAGGAGGGGGGCACACCGGGGAAACAGCTGGGGGTGCTGAGAAGTGAGTCCAGGGATGCTGCAGCTGCTCTGGTGAGTCACTGCAGCCCAGCCCAGCACCCCGGGGCATTTTGGTGTAAAAGCCGTTTGGTGCAAACCAAGCACCCAGGGTTCGAGTGAAACAAAGGGTGGGAGCCGCATCTGGGCCGGGGAGCACCAGGCAGGATGCTGGTGGGACACAGTGGGACTATTCTGCACTATTTTGATGGGTCCTGTGTGTGGCTCAGTTTCCCCAGTGGGTGGAAAGGGCGTGGTTGCTCTCAGGGCAGGCTAAGAGACACAGCTGGGGGTGTCACAGAGCTGTCTAGGGTTGGTCCCCGAATCACTGCAGGTTCGAGAAGACGATGGCAAATCCAATTGCCAAGACATTGAAACCTCCCCAGTCTGGCCCCAGAGGCAGATGGCTTTCCCCACCGCTCAGCAGGGAGGCTGGGCAATGTTCCCAACTCCAGAACAATGGACTGGGGAGGTGGGGGGGGAAAGCTGGGGGCTGGAAGGAGTCAGGGGCGGGGCCGACCAAGAAGGTCAGGCAGCGAGACAGACAGAGCGTGAAGCGAGGGGGTCACTGCAGCTGGGCTGGGCTGTAACCCTCCGTTCTCTGGCCACCCTAAGGAAACCCTGCACAGTGGCTCCCAGCCTGCAAAACCTGGCCCCCTAAGTGGCCAGCCCAACCCCTCAGCGGGGAGGCGGAGAAGCAGCCGCAGGCCGTAGGGGGCTGAACCCAACTCCCCTTGACGGGCCAGGCCCGCTAGCCGTACCCTGTTACCTGGACCCTCCTGCCGAGCTGGGGGTGCTCGGAGAGGAGCAGTACCGGTGCCCGGCGCTGAGTTCGAGGTGGAATCGCTGCAGAGCTGGAGACATGGACAGGCCACGGCCGCTGGCGGCCAAGGGTCGGGGCTGGCAAGCTGGGGGGGGGTCACAGGCAGAGCCAGGAGACAAAATGTGAGGTGACCAGCCACACAGGGGAATTGGGGGGCGCTCCCAGGAAGGGCTGGGGCCTGTGGCTGCCTGGCAGGGGGGTGGGCCGGTTTTGGGGGGGTGCCAGGAAGGGCTGGGGCCTGTGGCTGCCCAGGAGGGGGGATGTGTCGGGAAGGGGGTTGGGGGAGTGTCCCAGGAAGGGCTGGGGCCTGTGGCTGCCCGGGAGGGGTGTGTGGCTGGCTGTGGGGGGCTCCCAGGAAGGGCCTGTGGCTTGTCAGGCAAAGGGAGGGGGGAGGCTTTTCAAAACCCGAGCACCAGAGAGGGCAGGGACTGAGCCCAGGGGCAGCCCAGGTGGCCGAATCCAAAAGGCCTAGGGGGCTGTGGCACCGGGGGGGGGGGGGCTATAGGTGCTGTAGCACCCCTCCCCCATGAAACTCCTAGTGCAGACCCCTGCCCCTCCCTTCCAGGCCATTCTTGCCTCCTGCCTGACTAGTCCCAGGCCAAGACAACTATCCTGCCCCACCAGCCTGCCCCCCTTCCAGCTTCGAGCCCCCCATCCGCCCCCTGGCTCAGCCCCCCCATCCTCTGCCTGGTTCAGAGCCCCCGCATCCTCTCCCCAGCTCAGTCCCTGCCCCCCATCTTCCATCCCGCTTGGAGCCCCCCACCAAGCCCCCCCAGGCTGAGCACACTCCTCAGCCCCCAGCCCATACCCTGGGGGGGGAATCTGCCTGGGCAGCTCTGGGCCTGCTCCTGGCTGCAGGGGCTCCAGGAGGACCCCGAATGGCCGTGGGCAGTACTGCACCCAGCCGGTCAGCGGCTGGCTGAAGGCCCTGGCCAGTGGGCTCACTGCTGGCCTTAGCCCGGCTGGCTGACATGAGGGGCCCATCAGGGCTGTTGGGGCTGCAGCTGGCTCCAGCGGCCCCTCTGGTCAGCTCTAGGGACCCATCGCGTCACCAGCCCCCGTCGCCTCCCGCCCCAGGCCCACCACACGCCAGCCGCCCCGTCCCGCAGCCACAGGCTGCTGCCGTGCCGGGCCCAGAACCCAGGTGCCCTGAGTCCTGCCCCTGGCCACTCTCTGAGCCAGGGCCCGTCTTGGATGGGTCTGCGCTGACAGTCCCCAGCTCAGCCCACGCTGGTGCCACATAAATCCCTGAGCTGTGAGCGTCCCTCAGCCCCGCTTTCAGTGGCGTCCCTTCGGCTCTCACCTTAGCCCGCCCCCGCCCCATTTCCCGCCCTCGCCCCCCCCCGTCCTCTGTGGCCCCTTCCTCCCTCTTGCTCCACCCAGTGCAGCAGCCCCTGGCTCCTGAAGCTCCCGTGAGCCTGGTTGGCGCCGGCCCTGCTCAGGCCAGTGGTGGCATCACATCCATGAACGTATCTAGTTCTTTTTTGAACCCTGTTATAGTCTTGGCCTTCACAACGTCCCCTGGCAAAGAGTTCCACAGGCTGACTGTGCGTTGTGTGAAGAAACACTTCCTTGTGTTTGTTTTCAACCTGCTGCCTCTTAGTTTCATTTGGTGGCCCCTGGTTCTTGTGTTATGAGAAGGAGTAAATAACACTTCTTTATTCACTCTCTCCACACCAGTCATGATTTTATAGACCTCAATCATATACCCCCTTAGCCATCTCTTTTCCAAGCTGAAAAGTCCCAGACTTATTAATCTCTCCTCATACGGCAGCTGTTCCAGACCCCTAATAATTTTTGTTGCCCTTTTCTGAACCTTTTTCCAATTCCAATATATCTTCTTTAAGATGGGGCGACCACATCTGCACACAGTATTCAAGATGTGGGCACCCCATGGATTTATATAGAGGCAACATGATATTTTATGTCCTATTATCTACCCTTTCTTAATGATTCCCAGCATTCTGTTCGCTTTTTTGACTGCCGCTGCATATTGAGTGGGTTTTCAGAGAACTATCCACAATGACTCCAAGACCTCTTTCTTGAATGGTAACAGCAAATTTAGACCCCATCATTTTAGATGTAGAGTTGGGATTACGTTTTCCAATGTGCATTACTTTGCATTGATCAACATTGAATTTCATCTGCCATTTTGTTGCCCAGTTACCCAGTTTTGTGAGATCCTTTTGTAGCTCTTCGCAGTCTGCTTTGGACTTAACTATCTTGAGTAGTTTTGTATCATCTGCAAATTTTGCCACCTCACTGTTTACCCCTTTTTCCAGATCATTTATGAATATGTTGAATAGGACTGGGCCCAGCACAGACCCTTGGGGGACCCCACTATTTACCTCTCTCCATTCTGAGAACTGACCATTTATTCCTACCCTTTGTTTCCTGTCTTTTAACCAGTTACTGATCCCTGAGAGAAGTAGGAGTAGAGTAGACATGCAGTCCAGGGAACAAGAAGGGCATCACCCTGAGAGTGCGGACCCAGGTCTCCTTGGAAGCAGAATGGGTAGTTTGCTGTTCTGTGGTATTGCAAAGAGGGAGGCGGGCCCCAGTGGCAGAAGACGGAATTGAGAGTGGGGTTGTGGAGTTCCCACGTGTGGTTGGCATGGAAAGAATGGCTGAGTTGGTCTGCCAGGAAGTTGCTGGTGCCTGGGAGATGCACGGCACGTGGGATGCTTTGGTACTGGAGGCACCAGTTCCACAGGCAGACAGCTTCCGCACAAAGAGAGGGGGACCAGGCGCCGCCCTGCTTGTTTACATAGATGAGCGGGGTCATGTTGTCTGATAGGACTTGGACATGGTGGGAGTGGAGGAAGTCCAGTAAAGGCTTGGCAGGCCAAACGGACTGCTCACAGTGTGAGGATGTTGATGTGCCCCCATGCTTCTCGCATGGACCAGAGGCCCTGAGGTCTGCAGTCATTGAGGGGGGCATCCCAGCCCATTAAGGATGCGTCTGTGGTGAGGGTGGCAGGAGGTGTGAATGGCCTGAACACTAGGACCATGGAGGGGTTGCGCCACCAGGAGAGGGAGGTCAGTATGTAGAAGGAGAGGACCAGCAGTTTGGTGAGCGAGTCTACCTGTGGATTGTAGACTGTGCGGGGGAGGATGTGAAACTCATAATGGGCATCGCCTACCACAAAGCGGAGGAATTTGCGATGAGCAGGGTGGATGTCTATATGAAAGTATGCATCTTTCATATCAAGAATCGTGAACCAGGCTCCATGGGGGAAGCAGGGGGTAATAAGAGGGAGAGTGACCACCCGGAAATGAAAGTTGCAGATGAATTTGTTTAACTTTTCTACCCAGCAAGTCTAGTTTCTTGGCATTGCGTGCTGGCGAAGTTGATCTGAAGTGCTGCTGGAGGGCACGTGCAGTGGCAGCATTGATGATCAGAGACTTCAGCGGAGGATGGGTGAACAGAAAATCTGTGCCCTTGGAGGGTACAAAATAGCGGTGTTCCGCTCGCTTTCGCTTGGGGCATAAGAGGCTGGCATGTGCCACACCGTCTGGGCCAGTTGTAAAATAGCCGAATGAATGGGCATGGCTGGGCGGGGGGGATCCCGGAGGTTGAAGAATGTCCAGGAATTGGTCTTGGGGGTCCTGAACATCCTCTGCCGGGAGATTGAAGGCCGTAGCCATGCAATGGAGCAGGGACTGATATTGTGCATGATCATCCGGTGGGGAGAGGGAAACTGGGATAAGGATATCATCTGGTGATGTTGAAGCACCCATAGGCATGGGTGGTTCTGGCAATTTGGGTGGGACTGTTGGTGCTGATGGACCTGGAGCATCCAGAGGTTCATCCTGGAGGGTGGTCATATGCGCTGGAGATGCGCGGTCTGCGTGATGTCCACCGTGAGGATGGTAAGGGTCCCAGGAGGGCCAATATGGCCACGAATAGGGGGTCACCATGCATGGGTGGTGCCCGTGGGTACCGGAACCAAGGGTCAGCGGCATGACCGTACTCATGGTACTGAGGGTCAGAACTATAGGAGCAATAAGGGGAGAGAGCTGTGTCTGGTTCAGAAGATCAGTCGGACTCCCGCTGCTCCGGGAAAGGGGGAGCCAATGTTGCAAGCGCTACCAGTGATGTCGGAGGACAGTCAACCAGGAGAAGGGACTTGGTCATTGTCAGTGCTGGTGGAGAGGGACAGAGGATGATGGGTTCAGCGGCCGGAGGATGGAGCCTATCACCTGCTGGTGGGCCAGAACGTGGCGGAGCACCAGCGAAGGGTAACGTAAGAGCTGCTGTTGGTGTTTTAGGCAATAAATGGCCTGGAGCACATGGGACTGGGAGCACCGAGTTCGACAGACCCAGTGGGGTCAATGCTGCCAGGAGTGATGAGGTGGGTCCCAGTGCCGGAATCGGTGGGGCTAGCTGAGAGCGGCAGCGTTTAGAGCGATACTTTGTGCGTGTGTTCTTCAAGGCCAGTGCTGAAGTCAGAGCCAGATCATCAGCTGCTGTGTGCAACTTCCGGCCTGACCGATCTGGCCCGATGGTGTTGAACAGCTTGGGGAGGAAATGCTGCATTTTGAGGAGGTCCCTGTGCCTGTGCTTCTTCTGCATGCAGTGGGGCTTCAGCAGTGCTGGAGGTGCTGCACAGGAGGGCCCAGTGGGGTGCTCACCATCTCGCCGGCGATTCTCTTGGAGCTGAGTCTTGCTGCGCACATGGCCTCCACCATGAGAAAATTGTGGAGCTGAAGCTGGCAAGCTGCCCGGGCAAATGGAGCAGTGAGAGACCGGGGGCTTCGCCCAGACAGTACAGACAGTGGGTGCGCTCGTCACTCACTGAAAAGGAGCGAGGGCATGAGGTGCAATTCTTAAAGTCGACTTGATGGGGCAGAATCCCCTGGCTGGGGAGAGGAGATAAGCCCCCGAAGGGGAAAGTTCAATGAAGAACCTAACTAACTACGGACGAATGAACGGACAACTAACTAAAACAAGGAAACGAGATTGAGTGAAAGAGGTTGAACGCACTACTCTCAGGTGACTCCGAGCACAGAGGGACAGGGTTCCAACTCTGGCCATGCAGTGGTAAGAGGGAGTTGGAGCAGCGTCAACCCACACAGCCTCTGAAAGCCTCAGCCGCACCACATGGTCAACGCACGACGCAGGTCAACAGACACGACTCTGAACAGTTCCGGCTCTGGCGCGTCCACACTTGGAATCCACACAGGGACCAGCACTCAAAGAAGAACCGCGTGCATAGTGGTTTGAGAGTCAAGCTATGTCATATTACCAGGTACAACCAGGGGGACGGTCTGAGCTCGGCGGACTCTCCATGATCACCTCTCATGAGGCTGGCCACCGGCCATCTGTTGCTGACCCACTTGAAGACCTCTCCAGACTTTTGGGGTAACAATTGGCTTGGGATGGTCTATAACCTATTGCATTTGTGTGTATGGGCTGGAGACCATGAAAATCCTCATGTGTTGTACTGCTCGTGCCAGCCATCTATCAGACGGACACGCCATGTCCCCATTGAGAGTAAAGTTACCTAGAGCTTTGGGTTCAGAAAAACCCTGGGTGACACAGCAAGCTGAACCCCTCCCAAAGCCCATGTGGCTCCCCCCCAATCAGCTCCCCCCAAGTGAGCTGAGCCCCTTCCCCAAGTGCACGTGGCTCCCCGCAGTGGGCTCAGGCTCCAGAAGGGGGAGCCATAGGCCACAACACATTCTCTGGGTCAAAATCAAGTTTTAAGCCAATCTAAGGATTTCAGGGGGGTGTCTGACTGATTTCAAATACTTGGGGGTGACAAGACTCCCCCAGTAAAGTAGGGTCACAGGGCCCCTGGCTAAGGCAGCCAGCACGTGTGACCCCGCTGGGTCTGCCCTGCATGAGAGGAGGTGTGATGGGGATCACTGGTGTTGTTATGCACCTGGCAGACCACCCCCCCGCAAGCAGTGCCGTCAGGAACCTGTGCCCAGAGTGCTGTATGGGCTCTAGTGGGTAGGGCTCCTCCTTGGGGGCGGGGTCCAGGGGTGGCGCACGGGCAGTGGACAAAGCGTTGAGCTCAGACTGTGAGAACGATCTTTAATGAGCAAACAGAAACATATGGCATGTCTCTAAAACTGGCCAATACAGACTATCCAGCAGGGAAGGTGGCAGGCCCGGAGCCAAGTCTTTGCCATTGGCCCAGGAGCCAGCGCCCCCGCCCGGCCACTCCCACACCTTCTGGCCCAGGAGCCAACACCCCTGCCCGGCCACTCCCACACCTCCGGGCCTGGGAGCCTGCGCCACCGCCCGGCCGCTCCCACACCTACAGGTACCAGCTAGTGGAAAAAAGTGCACAAGTTACATTTCACATTTCACGCTACCCCAAAGGAACATGGAGGAGAAACACAGGAGAAGTTGCTCGAGTCCACTGAGAACTGGCCCCAGGCCCCGGCCCATGGCTGCTGCTTGTTCTTGTTCTGCCAGACGCAGATGGTTAAAGCACTGGAGTGTGCAGCCTCGCGGCCAACACGGTTTAGCACCATTATGTGAGAGAGGCGTGGCTCGTGGCTGGGACTCCTGTGGCCAGCACACACACGGGAGCTGGATTCCTTGCTGCTTCCACTGATAGACGAGTTGGGGTTCATTGTGGTGTCCGGACCGCCCCAGTCCAGGACCGCCTGGCACAGCCTCTGCCCAGCATGCAGGGCTGAGCTCCGACCCGCAAGCAGCCAGGCCGGGAAGGAGTCGCTCCTGCCAAACCCTGAGCCCCTGGAGTGGCAGCCGTCCAGGCAGAGACCCTGCTCATCTCAGCCAGGCCCAGCAGACAGCCACTAGGCCTCGGCTGCTCCTGGGTCTCCGCAGAAGGAAGGTGGCCACCACAGCCAGGAAGACGTCCCCAGTGGCTGGCCCCATCCCCAGGGAGAGATGGCAGCCAGGCAGAAGATGAGGGGGCACTTGTGGGGCCTGTGTCTCAGCAGCACAGTGGCTGGGGGCCCAGGGCCTCCTGGAAGCTGTGGCAGGTTCAGACAGCAGGAATGTCACACGTTTGGGGAAAGAACAATAGGCTCAAGGGGACCCCCCCATTCCCTAACAGCCGGCCTCTGGTTCAAGGGGATCTCCCACCTCCCAAAAGCCAGCCTCTGGCTTGGGGGGCCCCTACCCTCTACAGCAATCCTCTGTCACCAGGGGACCCCCACATCCCAACAGAAAGCCTCTGGCTCCAGGGACACCCCCTGCCTCAACAGCCGGTCTCTGGCACCAGCAGACCCCCAACCCCCAAAAGACATCCCCTGGCTCCAGGGATACCCCTAGCACCCAACAGCCAGCCTCTGGCACCAGGGGCCCCCCCACCCCCAACAGCCAGCCTCTGGCACCAGGGGCCCCCCCACCCCCAACAGCTGGCCTCTGGCACCAGGAGACCCCCCCACCCCCCAGCAGCCAGTCGCTGGCACCAGGAATTTCCCTGGCTCTTGGGCTGTGAGCTTTTTGGGGCAGGGACTGGCTGTGCTCTGGGGTGCCGGCTCTCATGCACCCCGAGGGGGATCCCAGGGCTAGCAAGGGGCTCCCGTGGGGCTGGGAGAGGGCAGGGTTGGCTCAGGAGCTCCCCATCGCCCCCAGCTGGGTCTCAGGGCCAGTTTGATGTCACTGCGATGGCCCCACTGGCTGGTTTCTGGGGTGCAGGGGGTGTCCCCTCCCCGCCATGGCACCCCAGCTGATGGACTAGCCCAATGACACTGCTACAGGGAGGGTGGGAACAGGGCCAGCCCACTGGCACTGCCGGGAGGTGGGGGGTTAGGCTGGACCACTGTCACTGCTGTGGAGGAGGGGGAACAGGGCCAGCCCACTGGCACCGCTCGGGGTGGGCGCACATCAGTCTCAGGGAAGCTTGGAGTTTTCAGAAAGAACAGGAGGACTTGGGGCACCTTGGAGACTAACCAATTTATTGGAGCATAAGCTTTCCTGGGCTACAGACCACTTCATCGGATGCACAGAATGGAACATAGAGTAAGAAGATAAAAATACATACAGAGAAGGTGGAAGTTGCCGTACCAACTGTAAGGGGCTCACTAATTAAGATGAGCTATTATCAGCAGAAGAAAACACTTTTGTGGTGATAATCAAGCTGGCCCATTTAGACCGTTGACCAGAAGGTGTGAGGATACGTAACATGGGGACATAGATTCAATATGTGTAATGACCCAGCCACTCCCAGGCTCTATTCAAACCCAAGTTAATGAAATCTAGTTTGCATATGAATTCAAGCTCAGCAGTTTCTCATTGGAATCTGTTTTTGAAGCTTTTCTGTTAAAAATTGCCACCCTTAAATCTGTTACTGAGTGGCCAGAGAGGTTGAAGTGTTCTCCTGCCCGTTTTTGAATGTTCTGATTCCTGATGTCAGATTTGTGTCCGTTTATTCTTTTACCTAGAGACTGTCCGGTTTGGCCAATGTACATGGCCGAGGGGCATTGCTGGCACATGATGGCATCGATCACATTGGCAGATGTGCAGGTGAACGAGCCTCTGATAGTGTGGCTGATGTGATTAGGCCCTGTGATGGTGTCCCCTGAATAGATCTGTGGACAGAGTTGGCATCGGGCTTTGTTCCAAGGATAGGTTCCTGGGTTAGTGGTTCTGTTGTGTGGTTGCTGGTGAGTATTCGCTTCAGGTTGGGAGGCTGTCTGTAAGCAAGGACTGGCCTGTCTCCCAAGGTCTGTGGGACTGGGAGTGGCTGGGTCATTACACAAATTGAATCTATGTCCCCATGTTAAGTATCCTCACCCGTTCTGGTCAACGGTCCAAATGGGCCAGCTTGATTATCACCACAAAAGTTTTTTCTCCTACTGATAATAGCTCATCTTCATTAATGAGCCCCTTACAGTTTGTACGGCAACTTCCACCTTCTCCGTAGGTATTTTTATATCTTCTTACTCTATGTTCCATTCTATGCATCCGATGAAGTGGGCTGTAGCTCACGAAAGCTTATGCTCTAATAAATTTGTTAGCCCCTAAGGTGACACAAGTCCTCCTGTTCTTTTTGCGGATACAGACTAACACGGCTGCTGCTCGGAAACCTTGGATTTTTCAAACTCCTGAACCTGGTTCAACTGGGAGGTGGCTTCATTGGGCTCATTCCCATGGCAACCACCTACAGGGGGAGGGAAGAGACATACCTGTTCACCTGAGGTACTCAATGCTTTCCAAGGGGGCGCAATGCCATCACCCATTGAATGGAGCCCAGCCACGGGACGGAGGGTTGGTTTAGCATATCCCCACACGGGGATCTGGGTGTGGGTGTGGGGGGGTAGCACATCTGGACGTAGTCAGGGGCCCTTGCTCCGTGTGTACCAGGGAGGGGGGCCTCACCCTCCTTTCAGAGCCTGCTGTCCATAGCATGGAGTCAGCAGCCTGGTGTGGGGGGTCCTGCGCCCCCTTCCCGCCATGGGGTCCGGACCTTCTCCCGCTTCTCCCCTAACGCTAATGACACAAACCACCTGGGATTATTTTCACGTGATGCACAAACAAGTCAAAACTCACTGATCCAAACCCAACGTGCAAACAGAAAAGGGAACGTAGAGGCCGCCCTCCCTCCCTCCCCCTGCCCGGCCTGGCCCGCACCAGCGCCCCACCTGCCCCATGCCGCAGGCAGCTTGCTGCTGGCTCGCGCTGCATGCAGTGGGCCCAGGAGCCCAGCTGTGCAGCCTGCAAAGCAAACGTTATCTCACAGAAAGGAGCTGCAGTCATGCGCGGGTGCATGGCCATACAGTGAGGGCATCCCTACCATGGCCCACCCGCAGGAGGGCACGGCTTGCAGCCTCCTCCCAGCGGGCGCCACCGCCTGGCAGGACTGGATGGCAAACAGCCCTGCTGGACAGCACTGTGGTGTCCCGGTGCCCCGGGGTGGGTGGAGGCGGCATGGCCAGGTCTTCCAGTGGGGGCGGGGCCAGCAGGAGGAGTGGGGTGCTGCTGCTGCGTCCTTAGTTTGGGGACAGGTCGCTGGTTTTACCAAATGCCGCTAGACCTGCCTCCGGGGGGAGCGAGAATCCGGGCCGAAGCTCGCTTTGGAACGTGGTCATCGATCTGAGAACCTGCAAGGAGAGGGGCAGCAGGTCAGCACCGTGGGGAGAGAGAGAGAGAGAGAGGGGGAGATCCCCGCCCTGCCCCGCTGGGGCCCCCGTCCGACACCGCTCCCACACTGACACCCGCGCCCACCCAGCACCCCTCCCACACCGACATCCCCGCCCACCCAGTCCAAGGCCTCCGCTCGGCACCATTCCCACATGGACGCCCCCACCCACCCAGTGCAGGCCCTCCGCTCAGCACCATTCCCATGCCAACATCCCCGCACACCCACTCCAGGGCCCCTGCCCAACACCGTTCCTGTACCAACACCCCCACCCAACCAGTGCAGGGCCCCAAACTGGAACCATTCCTGTACCAACATCCCCCCGCACCCCAGGGCAACCGCCCAGCACTGCTCCCATACCAATGCCCCCGCTCACCCTGTCCAGGGCCCCAGGCTGGCACCTCTCCCACACCGGCACTTCCGCCCCACCTAGTCCAGGGCACCAGGCCGGCATCTCTCCCACACAGATTCCCCCACCCACCCAGTGCAGGCCCTCCGCTCAGCACCCCTCCCACAACGACACCCCCGCACATCCAGTCCAGGGCCCGCACAAGGCACCACTCCCATACTGATGCCCCCACTCACCCAGTCCAGGGCCGCTGCCCACCACTGTTCCCGTACCGACTCCCCCACCCAGTCCAGGGCCCCCGCCAGGCCCCGCTCCCATACCAATGCCCCTGCTCACCCAGTCCAGGACCCCCGCCCAGCACTGTTCCCACATGGATGCCCCCACTCACCCAGTCCAGGGCCCCGGGCTGGCACCTCTTCCACACTGACACCCCCGCCCACCCAATCCAGGGCCCTGCGGCCAGCACCGCTCCCAACCCAATGCCCCCGCCCACCCAATTCAGGGCCCTGGGCTGGCAGCTCTCCCACACAGACGCCCCCGCCCACCCAATCCAGGGCCCCGCAGCCAGCGCCGCTCCCGTCCTGATGCCCCTGCCAAAGCCTCCCGCACGTGTTCATGAGCTTTGCGCTGAGGTGGCCCATGCAGAGGGTGGGCACATGAAGCTGTTACCGAGCTCTTGCTTCCCTGGTGTCCCAGCTCAGAGCTGGCACCAATGCCTTTGAGGCATTAAGTGGAGAGAATGGGAATCCGGAGCAGCTCCCATGCTGCCCAGAGCTGGGCATGTGCCCGTGCTATGCCAGGAGCTATGCCTACTCCTAAGAGCAGAGTCCCACTGGGCTTGGTCTGGAAGGCCGGGGCAGAATCGGCAATGGAGCTCCCTGGAGCTATGTCTGGGGCGGCCAGGCCTCTCCCCCCACACCCAGCAAGGAAAGTGGGGGCTCAGGACTGGCTCTGGCAACTTCCCTGGCGCAGGCAGTGTTAACAAAAAGAGGGAGTTGGTCAAGGACATCCTCCTGGATACCCCCAAATGCCATGATTCCACAAAGAAATTATGCTGGGGAAAAAAACACCCAGAAATGTGGATGCGGTGCTAAAACAAATCTTGAGAAAGCTGGGAAATCCCAGAGTTGGAGGGCTTCCAGTGTAGTTGCAGTATTAGAAAAGGGCAAAAGGGACGGCCCGAGAAGTGCAGCCCGGTTACCCTGATGTCGATCCTGAGTACAACAGCATGGTTAATTTCACTGGATTTCGCCATGACATGGGACTTAGTACCTCATGACACTTTGGTTAAAAAACCTTGCACTATATGGAATGAGCAGGTGGATTACAGACTGGCTGACTGACCAATCTCAGAATGGAGTTATTAATGGAGACCCATTGGTGAGTGGGGCTATTTCTAGCGAGGTTCCCCCACGATCAATTCTTGGTCCAACATGAGTTAGTATTTTTATCACTGGCCAACACAGGATATAAATCTTCGCTGGTAAAGTTGGCAGGTGACACACAGATGGGTGGAGCAGTAAATAAGGACAGGATCCTGCTACAGAGGGAGCCGAAGCACCTGGTTAAATGGTCACAATCCAAGAAGATGGGTTTTAATACAGCCAATGCCATGTAAGACCAAGAACGCAGATTCTATCTACAGGGCAGGGGAGACGGTCTTGGACAGCAGCGACACTTCTGCCGCCTGGAGCTGGATGTGTAAATTCCAGCTCACAGAGATTTAGGCAGAGGATAGAGAAGAAGAGCCACAGGAGGCCGATGTGGCTGCATAAGGAGCTTTGTAGCTGTGTAAAAACCAGAAGGGACCCATACAGGAAATGGAAGGAGGGCACGGCCCCAAGGAAGGATACATGGGAATAGCACAAGTGTAGGGACAAAGTCAGGAGAGCCAAGGCAAAGAATGAGCCACAGCTGGCAAGCAATGTTAGAGACACCAGGAAGGAGTTCTACAAAGATGTCAGACAAAACAGAAAGGCCAAGGACAGCGTGGGCCCGTGGCTCAGTGGAGGTGGTGAGCTGGTAACAGAAGATGACAGGAAGGCAGAGCTGCTCAATGCCGACTTTGCTTCAGTCTTTTCACAAAAAATGACATGTGACCGGACAACTAGCGAAGTTACAACAGACAATAAATGGGGAGGGCTGCAGATCGGGCTAAGTAAAGAACATGTCACAGATCTTCTGACCAATCTGAATGAATTCAGGTCAGCAGGGCTGGATGTTAGTCACCCAGGGTGCTGAAGGAATTAGCTGAAGAAATCTCAGACCCATCGGCAATAATATTTACCAACTCATGGATAACAGGAGAGGTCCTGGAAGATTGGAGAAGGGCTATGGTTGGGCCAACGTAGGGCCCGTCTTTAACAAGGGTTGGAAAGGGGGAGCCAGGGAACTGTAGGCCAGTCACTGGACCTCAATGCCTGGGAAGCGACTAGAGCCATGTATAAAACATTCCATGTGCAAACACCTGGAGGAGGAAGGGGTGATCGTTAGCAGCCAGCCTGGATTTACCAAGAACAAACCCTGCCAAACCAGCTTGATTTCCCTCTTTGACAGGGTAACTGGTTTGGTGGATGGGGGAATGCAGTGGACATAATATACCTGGACTTCAGCCAGGCTTCTGACACAGTCCCACAGGACAGTCTCATAAGTAAGCTGGAGAAATGTGGGCTCAACAGAACTCCCATTAGGTGGATGCATAATTGGTTAAACAACTGTGAACAAAGAGTAACGATTAATGGAATGATGTTGGATTGGAGGGTGGTTTCCAGTGGGGTTCCACAGGGATCTGTTCTGGGCCAGGTGTTGTTGAACATCTTTATTAATGCCCTGGATGTCGGAGGAGAGAGCGCACTGATCACGTGTGCAGATGACACAAAGCTGGGGGGAGTTGCAATGGAGAACAGAGCTAAAATCCACAGGGATCTTGATAACTTGGAGGACTGGGCTATAGACGACAAAATGAAATTCAGCGAAGACAAATGGAAGGTGCTGCACTTAGGGAAGAAAAACCAAATACACAAATACAGGATGGGGGATAACTGGCTTGGCAGCAGCACTGCTGAGAAGGATCTGGGAGTTCTGGTGGATCGCATCCTCAGCACGAGTCAACAATGTGATGCTGTTGTGATGCAAAAAGAGCAACTTCAATTTTAGGTTGCTTTAAGAGAGGCAAAGCATGTAAGTCACTGGAAGTGCTAGTACCACTCTGCTCGGCCCTGGTTAGGCCTCAGCTCTAGTGCTGTGTCCAGTTTTGGTCACCGAGAATCATAGAATATCAGGATTGGAAGGGACCCCAGAAGGTCATCTAGTCCAACCCCCTGCTCGAAGCAGGACCAATTCCCAGTTAAATCATCCCAGCCAGGGCTTTATCAAGCCTGACCTTAAAAACCTCTAAGGAAGGAGATTCTACCACCTCCCTAGGTAACGCATTCCAGTGTTTCACCACCCTCCTAGTGAAAACGTTTTTCCTAATATCCAACCTAAACCTCCCCCACTGCAACTTGAGACCGTTACTCCTTGTCCTGTTCTCTTCTACCACTGAGAATAGTCTAGAACCATCCTCTCTGGAACCACCTCTCAGGTAGTTGAAAGCAGCTATCAAATCCCCCCTCATTCTTCTCTTCTGCAAACTAAACAATCCCAGTTCCCTCAGCCTCTCCTCGTAACTCATGTGTTCCAGACCCCTAATCATTTTTGTTGCCCTTCGCTGGACTCTCTCCAATTTTTCCACATCCTTCTTGTAGTGTGGGGCCCAAAACCGGACACAGTACTCCAGATAGGCCTCACCAATGTCGAATAGAGGGGGACGATCACGTCCCTCGATCTGCTGGCAATGCCCCTACTTATACATCCCAAAATGCCATTGGCCTTCTTGGCAACAAGGGCACACTGCTGACTCATATCCAGCTTCTCGTCCACTGTCACCCCTAGGTCCTTTTCCGCAGAACTGCTGCCTAGCCATTCGGTCCCTAGTCTGTAGCTGTGCATTGGGTTCTTCTGTCCTAAGTGCAGGACCCTGCACTTATCCTTATTGAACCTCATCAGATTTCTTTTGGCCCAATCCTCCAATTTGTCTAGGGCCCTCTGTATCCTATCCCTGCCCTCCAGCGTATCTACCACTCCTCCCAGTTTAGTATCATCCGCAAATTTGCTGAGAGTGCAATCCACACCATCCTCCAGATCATTTATGAAGATATTGAACAAAACTGGCCCCAGGACCGACCCCTGCAGCACTCCACTACATTAGCTTTTTCCACATCCTGTGTCACTAGGTTGCCTCCTCATTCATTAAGGGGCCCACACTTTCCTTGGCTTTCTTCTTGTTGCCAACATACCTGAAGAAACCCTTCTTGTTACTCTTGACATCTCTCGCTAGCTGCAGCTCCAGGTGCGATTTGGCCCTCCTGATTTCATTCCCACATGCCCGAGCAATATTTTTATACTCTTCCCTGGTCATATGTCCAACCTTCCACTTCTTGTAAGCTTCTTTTTTATGTTTAAGATCCACTAGGATTTCACCGTTAAGCCAAGCTGGTCGCCTGCCATATTTACTATTCTTTCGAAGGTATAGAAAGGTACAGAAAGGATGTAGAGAAACTGGAAAGGATCCAGAGGTGAGCGACAAAGACGATCAAAGGGATGGAATGCAAGCCATATGAGCAAAGGCTGAAGGAACTGGGTATGTTTAGTTTGGAAAAGGTGATTAAGGGGAGACATGATAGTGGTCTTCAGACACGGGAAAGGCTGCCATAAAAAAGATGGAGAAAAGTTGTTCTCTCTTGCTACAGGGGGCAGGACAAGAGGCCATGGGATCAAACTACAGCACAGCAGATTTAGATTAAAGCCCACGAAAAACTCCCTAACTGTAAGAACAGTAGGACAGTGAAACAGACACCTTGGGAGGTCACGGAATCTCCTTCACTGGGGGTTTTCAAAAGGAGGCTGGAGCCACCTGTCTGGGATGGGTTAGACACAACAAATCCTACGTCTTGGCAGGGAATCAGAATAGATGCCCCTTGACATCTCTACCAACCCTCCGGTTCTATGATCTAGATGTACCTGAGCTAGCACTGATCAAATGAATGCGTTAAGAATAGTGTAGCCGCGGTGGCGTGAGCAGCGGGATGGTCTAGCCATCCCAAGCCCAGACTTGGCATCTCAGTTTGGTACACTACACCCCCAGCTCCAAGCGTACCCGTATCCAGAGACAGATTTAGGGATCACCAGAGATAATCACCTCAGCATGAGCTGCCTGTGCACTGCTCTGGCAAAAGGCTCAAGGACTCCGGGATATATAAAAATGGGGCTATCACGTAGAAGTAGGAAAGCGATTAACAGATCTGAGATCCCCAGGCCAGAAGGGACCATTGTGATCATCTGATCTGACCTCCTGCCTAGCATAGGCCAGAGACCAGCCCCACGATAACTCACAGAGCAGATCGTTTAAAATTACCAGTGATGGAGAATCCACCACGACCCTTGGGAAAAGGTTTCCGTGGTTAATTACTCACCCTCAATCATTTACACCTTATTTCCAGTCTGAGTTTGTCTAGCTTCCTCCTCCAGCCACTGTCTGGTGTTAGCCCTGTCTCTGCTAGACTGAAGAACCCCATACCAAGTATTTGTTCCCCAAGTCTACTGATCAAGTCACCCCTTAAGCTCTTCTTTGTTAAGCTAAAAAAAGACAATGCTCCTGGAGTCTCTCACAATCAGGCAGCTTCCCAATCCTCCAATCATTTTCGTGGCTCTTCTCTGAGCCCTCTCCAATTTATCAACATCCTCCTCGACCAGTGGGCACAAGACCTGGACATGGGATTCCAGCAGTGGTCGCACCAGTGCCAAAGGTAAAAGAACCCTCTCGACCCCTACTCAAGATTTCTCTATTTATGCATCCCTGTTTATGATCTTGTAAGGGCACTGAGATAGGGAGCTGCAGATGCAGGCCAGGCCCATTGTGGGGCCAAGGCAATAGAGCGACGGCTGATTGACGCCAGCTGGGATCTGGCCCATTGACTCAGCAGAGCGACGGCTGATTGACGCCAGCCGGGGCACTCCCCATACCGTGGGATTGTTAGTGGTGTAAAAAGCTTCTGCCGGCTCCTTTGCCAGCCCCTCAGACCTGAGATCGCTGTGCCAGGCACCGGTGTTTCCTTCCTGCCCTCACTGGGTGCAGCCTGCTCATCCCACACCGGCTGGCCTTGCCCTGGCACTGCTAGCACACCATGGACCCTGTCAGGGCCGAGGCTCGGGAGAACCTGCTTCCTCTTCCTGCTGCAGCCCTCTGCCAGCTCCAGCTCCCCCCGCCACACTCGGGCCAGCTCCCAGCTGGTTGCCACGGGCCTGAGCCAGGACCTTTCCTTGAGGCTAATTCCTTCCCCAAACTTTTCTGAGATCAAGGAGGTAGCATCAATATTTGCAGGGACTGCCTCGGGACACCAGATGGCTGTGCTGGGGCATATCTGGTTAGCCTCTGTATTCAGAGTAAGCACATTAGAATTTATTGTGGGGTTTGGGGTATTTCTAAGATTTGGACAATTTGGGCCCCCCCACGCTGGCGTCACATAATGGTTTCCCCAAGGGTCAGAGTTTTATACACTGGGCTAGTTTTACTCTCACACCTTCCCCTCTTTTAAACTGTGGTGCCAAGTGATTCCTTCTCCTGGGGGGCTTACGCTTTTCACAATTTCCATTCTCACATATGCACCAGTGATTCCTGCAGGAATCCTGGGACTATCACACATACTCCAAGGTGGACAGAAACTCCCCGTAGCTCAGGCTCTTTATAAACTGAGCAGACTCTAGCCCAGTCTCTGTGGTTGGGCGCAGATGGAATTCCAGACTGCAGATTCCTTGGTTCTCCCAGGACTTGGAGTTGAAATGTGGCAGTTTTCTTCAGTCTCTGGTGGGCTTTTTCCTTCAGCTTCCAGCTCTTGCTTTTGCTGTAGGTGAGCAGCTTTGCCCCTTCCTCAGCTAACGCTGTTTTCTTGTTACCCGAACGCCAGCCGGCTTCACTTCATTGTCAACCCTTATTTGTAATCAGATCCTGTCCACTTCACTGGCCTCTGCTGTTTGATCACAGCGCATGTGCAAACCTCTCACTTCTGAGCTGAGCCGTCCCCTCCAAGGGCCATTCTTCTTTCTTCACATAACTGTTTATGTTTCTTTCAGCATATGACTCTGCTTCACCCACTCTCAGTGTTCTCTAACCCATAAAACTCTCAACAGCACATTTTAAACTCGGAGATTCGTGGGGCCCTGGTCCAAATCATAGAATCATAGAATATCAGGGTTGGAAGGGACCTCAGGAGGTCATCTAGTCCAACCCCCTGCTCAAAGCAGGACCAATCCCCAATTTTTGCCCCAGATCCCTAATTGACCCCCTCAAGGATTGAACTCACAACCCTGGGTTTAGCAGGCCAATGCTCAAACCCCTGAGCTAATCCTCCCCCCAAAGCCCAGGGTACCCTAACCAGGCAGTGTTTTCCACAGGAATTGAAATTGCGGGGGGGGATGGGGTTCAAAAGTACAGGGGGGTAAGGACCAATGAGGGGTGAGACCGTGAGGCTGAAGGTGGGCTGTATGGCACCACAGTAACAACTGAAAAATGTTTCACGACCATTTTATTAGATTTAACTCACATCTTTAAATCATCACACAAATTAATGTTAGCTGCGCAAGCCTACTATGAAGCACGACATCTACATCCTTCTTGATTTCTTCTTGTAATTTTGCACAACTCTGTTAATGAACTTCTCGAATGCGGTGCGTTCATTTTTGGTGGTTTCTCATGGGTCCGGTACTTCCAGTCCTTCATGACATGCTCATGATCAGGCAGAAGGCGACTTCTTCCAGAACACACAGTGCTATTCAACGAGGAAAAAGAATGCTCGACAGTAGCTGCTATGACAGGGAATAGAAAGATGTATACCTATGCTTTTTGTCCTCTTCATTTAAGGAGTCAATAAAAGTGCCCTAATTAGTCACTTCTGAACTGAAGTCTTTGCTTCTTTCAGTACGTTTTCAATGGACCTCTCTGATTGATCCAAGTGTAGCTTCCATTGCTGGACAGAGATCTGCTACTGTAGTAGTAGATGCCTGGATGGCACTGTTTAATGACCCAAGTGGTTTCAACAGTAGACTTACATGGCTGGCCCATGATGGCATATATCACATTGGTGGATATACGTCATCATGGGTCAGCAATGCCCCTCTGCCATGTACACTGGCCAAACCGGACAGTCTCTACGTAAAAGAATAAATGGACACAAATCAGACACCAAGAATTATAACATTCATAAACCACTTGGAGAACACTTCAATCTCTTTGGTCACTCGATTACAGACCTAAAAGTGGCAATTCTTCAACAAAAAAAACTTCAAAAACAGACTCCAACGAGAGACTGCTGAATTGGAATTAATTTGCAAACTGGATACAATTAGCTTAGGCTTGAATAGAGACGGGGAGTGGATGTGTCATTACACAAAGTAAAACTATTTCCCCATGTTTATTTCCCTCCCTACTGTTCCTCACATGTTCTTGTCAACTGCTGGAAATGGCCCACCTTGATTATCACTACAAAAGGTTCCCCCCGCACCCCACCCCCGCTCCCCTGCTAGTAATAGCTCACCTTACCTGATCACTTTCCTTACAGTCTGTATGGTAACACCCATTGTTTCATGTTCTCTGTGTATATAAAATCTCCCCACTGTATTTTCCACTGAATGCATCCGATGAAGTGAGCTGTAGCTCACGAAAGCTTATGCTCAAATAAATTGGTTAGTCTCTAAGGTGCCACGAGTCCTCCTTTTCTTTTTGCGAATACAGACTAACACAGCTGCTACTCTGAAACCTACTTAGATCTGCTCCATCTCGGCAGATACTTTCCAAAGCCAATAATAATGGTTGCAGTAGTTTTAAGTATCAGGGGGTAGCCGTGTTAGTCTGTATCCACAAAAACAATGAGGAGTCCAGTGGCATCTTAAAGACTAACAGATTTATTTGGGCATAAGCTTTTGTGGGTAAAAAACTCACTTCTTCAGATGCATGCAGTGAAAATTACAGATGCACACATTACTATACATGAAGAGAAGGGAGCTACCTCACAAGTGGAGAACCAGTGTTGACAAGGCCAATTCAATCAGGGTAGACTTGGTCCACTCCCAATAAATGATGAGGAGGCATCAATACCAAGAGGGGGAAAGTAGCTTTTGTAGTGAGGCAGGAGTAATTTTAAGACAACAGCCAGGGATCGCTCCTCAGAAAGCCAGCGGGTTTTCCCAGGTTGGACTAATTTGCACTTCCGTCCCAGTGGATCTTCTATGTTTTCCAAGACGCTCAGTCCTTTTGGATTCTTGCTGAAAAAAAGAGTCGAATGAAGACATTACATTTATAGCTTTTTAAACGTCTTTTGAAGATTCTGCAGCTTGTCCTAGCGCTAGTTGGAGTAGATGGCCTCTGCAGTGTGTATAGGAGAGACAAGGGTTACACTTTTCTCTGAGCAAAGCTTGTACTCCACTATGTCTTCTAGAGAAGTTTGCAGCTCCATCAAATGCACAAGCAGCCATCTCTTTGGGGTTCAATTTATAAGCATTTAACTCTTCTAAGGCGTGGGTTGTCAGAGATGCAGCCGATATATCTTCTATAACCTGAACAGCTGGAAATTCATCCACTGGCCTACCACTGACATCAAGATAACGTGCAGTGACTTAATACTTGATGCCCATTTGCATCGGTGCATTCATCAGTCATGTAGGCACATTTTCAGAATGCGGTGAGAGAGGTCTTCACCTTGTCACTGCTGAGTCTTTCACTGTTGCACCCACATGCTTCTAACCAGTCAGTTGAGTTTCTTGCAGAAAGACAGTGAGCATTTGTTGGTCTTGCTCAGAACCAGTGTCCAACTTCAGGATTAACAAATGACAATGCCCTTAACATTGGCCTCCAGTTTGTAGTGGGTGGTATCTCTTGCTTAGTATGAAAGTATGATGTGACAGCCATGTTTGAATAAACCGTGTCTCCAGCATTTTTAACAGCCTCATTAAGTACTTCTAAAATTGGCTTTGACAATGACTGGCTTATAAGGCTTTCTGCATGTCAATGCAGTCCAGAGGATTGGTGTTTTGCAGCCTTTTCACATAGTTTGTCAGAATTGGCTTTACTGATCTGTCTGGCAAACCAAGTTCCTCCATTTTTATTGTATAAATCCAGGTATTCCCCCATCTTGAATACTGTGTGCAGTTCTGGTTGCCCCCTCTCGAAAACGATAGACTGGAGTTGGAAAAGGTACACAGAAGGGCAACAAAAATGAACATCTTCCATATGAGGAGAGATTAAAAAGACTAGGACTTTTCAGCTTGGAAAAGAGAGGACTAAGAGGGGATATGCTAGAGGTCTATAAAATCTTGACTGGTGTGGAGAACGTGAATAAGCTCCTTCACGTAACACAAGAACCAGGGGTCACCAAATGAAATTAATGGGCAGCAGGTTGAAAACAAACAGAAGGAAGTATTTCTTCACACAACACACAGTCAACCTGTGGAACTCCTTGCCAGAGGATGTTGTGAAGGCCAAGACTATAACACGGTTCAAAAAAGAACTAGATAAGTTCATGGAAGATAGGTCCATTGATGGCGCTTAGCCAGGATGGGCAGGGATGCAACACCATGCTCTGAGAGCCTCTGCCTGCCAGAAGCTGGGAGTGTACACCAGAGAATGGATCACTTGATAATTGCTTGTTCTGTTAATTCCCTTTGAAGCACCTGGCACTGGCCACTGTCAGAAGACAGGGTTAGATGGACCATTGGTCTGACCCAATATGGCCATTCTTATGTTACGTAAAATTAATTATAATATAATAAAAATGTTTAGTACAGAAACTCCCCAAGATAACGCCTCTCGAGATAGCAACAAAGTGAGATAATGACTTTGGCAAATAATGCGTTTTTAAAAAAAATCCTGGCCTATTAGGAAATGTATAGTTATATAAGTTTCTTAGTCACAAATCTAGCATTCTGGAGCAAAGTCACTAAAACGTAGCCCTTTAACGTGCCCTTCCCTTCTCCCTCCACTGCACCCCATTCAGAGTTGTTGTCCTTGGTCACTGCAGACCCAGAGTTCAGACGTGCTTTTGCATGAGTTCACCTCCCACCCTGGAGGGTACAGGGGAGAAGGCACCTTGCTCGTTCCTCCAGCTGCTTGCCACTCGCTCCGGCCGCTGTTTGTCGTGCCACCGTTCATTCCAGTGCCGATGGCCCTGCGCCATCACCTTCTGCTGCCACCTGCCACTGTGACCTCCGTGAGTCGGTCTCTTCCACCCAGCTCTCAGTGATTTCAGCTCTCAGGGGGAACCTCACAGCGGTGCAGGCTGGGCCGTTCCTTCCACAGAAACACTGTCCTGCAGCAGGTCTAAGCACTTAGACCTGATTATCAGTGATTTCAGCTCTAGTGACCACTTAACAAACCAAAAAAGACTCTCAGTGGAGCCTAATAAGCTCTATTTTTAAACAGGAGAGGGGGCAAGTCCAGTAGTGCTGGTGACTCTTACGCAGAACCCACACCACCATGCAAAACCCCTGTCCCACCCCTGCCCCCGCCCTCCACTGGGATCTGCCATCCAACCCCCTTGCTTAGCAAGCGCAGTCCAGTTGCAGGTGACCAGGGCTTAATTTGTAAGGAAGGAGGTGCCGGGGCTCAAGCAAGTTTGTTACTTTCATAACGGATGTGGCAAACCCGGGGCTCTGAACTGCCAAGCCTGGAGGTGCTGGGGCCGAGCCCTGGCGAAAATTATGCACCGAGGGCGACCCCCTCAGCCCGGTGGGCAGGCGGGCGAAGTGCAGGGCTGCTGCCCTCTACTCCGGCAATGAGGAGAACAAGGATTTCATGACCCCCACGTACAATACTACAGTCATTCTTAACCCAGCACCAGCCAAAATCGATCCCTTGGGCAGCATGGCTCTGGCTGCTGGATACCTCGGCAGAGTATGTGAGTTCATGTAAATACGGCCTGGTCCTGAAGCCTCCCCCAACCCCGGCTCATCACGAGCTGTCAGGGCAGAGCTCAGTCAGCCCTGGCTTACAAATCATCATTTTAAATTATAAGGTTGTCCAGCATCGCCGACACCAATGTGCCGCCATTGTCAGCAAAAACGACAGCTGTGTGAGGAAGCCAGGCTTTGTTCAGACTTTTCAGACCCATTACACTTTTCCAGGAACACGTATTTTATCATACACTGTATCTGCTTTTAAAATGTGTATTAACGTTTCAGTTTCAATTCAAATTTCCAACCAATGACAAAATTGGCAACACTGCACATAGCTAGTTGACCACTGCGGAGGGGGGGGTGTTGGGGAAATTCGGGGAGGGTTTAGGAAATCTCTGCCAGACTCACCAAGTGTCTGGCGAACAATGGCCAAGGCCCCAATTAATTGCCCAGCGCTTGCTTTGCTGAGACTCAGCCACACAAACCATGGAAACTCCCACCAATCCTCACCGGCCAGCCCCTGCGACAGGAGCACGGGCATGCAACGGACGGACACAGGAATAGCAGCATTACCAGGCTGGCTCAGAACGAGAGCTGGGAGCCAGGACTCCTGGCTTCTCCCTGCTCTGCCAAGAACAGGAGGGCTGACCTCAGGCACTGCCCAGAAGCTCTGCAGGGCAGGGGCGTGTCTGCAGTGCCCAGGGTGAGTGGCCACAGGTCCTGGTTGGGACCCATGGGCGCTCCCACAGTACAGATGAACACATTGCCTCAGTTTCCCCATCTGTGCAGCAGGGCTGACGTCGGCATGGCCTCTGGTAGCGCTCGCAGTATGTGGATGGAGCCGGCAGTGCTGCGTCCGGCTAGGCAGCGGGCTCGGCATAGGGGGCAGCAGGGAGCAGCTCGTCCACATGCCACTTGCGGGCTGGTAGAACAGGGAGCTGGGGCTGGTGGGGAGAGCTTGCCGGAGCACCCTGGACTGGGGCAGCCCAGGCAGGGCCTGGTGCGTGTCCCCCACGCTGTGTCCCTGCCTGAGAGATCCCCCGCCACGGCTGAGAGCATGGCCAATGAACGCTGCTGGGCACCTGTCTGTGACATTGACATGTGGCCTCCCTCTACCTGGTCGACTCAGGCACCGAACCGCCGGCAGCCAGACCTGGAGCGAGAGGCCCAAGCACCCTGACCTGTCCTGCTCTCAGCCAACCAGCCCCCCCTCGCTCAGACAGGAGGGACGGCGCTCTCGCTGGGGTCCCCCCCTTCAGGGGGCGCTAACACACGCTCCGGCCCCGCTCTTACCGGATAGGCTGAAGCCGGACTCGTGAAGGTCCCTCATGCCCCCATGTCGAGTGGCAGGTCGGGTGGGGGTATCTGCAAGTGGAGTCCCCGTCTCCTTTTTCCCAGCATGCACAACCACAGCCACGTCCCCCAGGTAGGGGGTGCGCTCCACGCCCCTAAACTTTAAACTCTAATGGAGGGAGAAAAGAAACACCCATGAGCGCTGGCCGCACAGTTAGAGCCCCACCCCATCCCTACACGGCCCTGCCCCTACGTTGCCTGAACCCTGTGGCCAGCCCCACCTCTATGCTGCTTGAGCCCCATGGCTGGCCTGGCACCGCCTGACTGGACCTTAGGCTACCCGCTGTGGCTGGCACTGAGGGACAGCAGCCAGCAGCCCAGTGGCTGCATGAGGGCCTTGCCCCACCGGGACAGATTCTGCCCTTGAGATGCGGGGTACCAGGCTGGGGAGCCTGGACGATCTGGGGCCTGGACGTGGAGCGGGGCTGAGATGGGATCCCCCATTATATGGGGCTCGGCTGGCCTGTGACTGAGCTTGCTCCCCGACCCTGCCCAGACCCTGCCCTGGGGGTCACTTCGGGGGGGAGAACTCAGCTGAAAGCGGGGGACGGATGCTGGGTTTCTCAGGACATCCAGCCTCATCACTGCAGCTTCCCCAGCTGGGACACTGAACTTCCAGAGGCATTATCCACTGATGCCCTGAAAGTCTGGTACGTGCCCTGCTAGCCAGGCTGGGCAGGGATGGTGTCCCTAGCCGCTGTTTGCCAGGAGCTGGGAATGGGCGACAGGGGATGGATCACTTGATGTTTCCCTGTTCTGTTCATTCCCTCTGGGGCTCCTGGCCGACAGGACACGGGGCTAGATGGACGTTTGGTCTGACCCAGTCTAGCTGTTTTTATGAGACACCAAGGGCTAGAGGAGTGGGGAGGAGGGTACAACCTGGGGTGTGGGTGCAGTGTTGGGAGGGGGCACAGCATAGGGATGGGGGTGCAGCATGGGGTAGGGGATACAATGTGGGGAATGGGTGCAGTGTGGAGTGGGGAAGGGGGTACAGAATGGGGGAGGGGTGGAGTGCAGGGGAAGGGGGGACTACATGAGGAAGGGGTGCAGTGTGGAGAAGGGGTGCAGTGTGGAGAAGGGGTGCAGTGTGGAGGTACTGCATGGGGAAGGGGTGCAGTGTGGAGTGGGGATACAGCATTGAGAAGGGATTCAGTGTGGGGGTAGGGAGTACAGCATGGGATGGGGTGCAATGTGAGGGTGCAGCATGGGGAAGGGGTGCAGTGCGCAAGTACAGGGTACAGCATGGGAGAAGGGTTCGGTGTGGGGAAGTGGTGCAGTGCAGGGATATGGCATGAGGAAGGGATGCAGCATGGGGGTAGGGGCTGTAGTATGGGGAGTAGGGGGTGCAGTGTGTGTGGGGGTACAGCATGGGGAAGGGGGCAGGGCAGGGGTAGGGGGTACAGCATGGGGAAGGGGTGCAGCGTGGGGCTAGGGGTCCAGTGTGTGTGGGGATACAGCATTGATAAGGGGTTCATTGTGGAGGTAGGGAGTGCAGCATGGGATAGGGGTACAATACAGTGGTGCAGCATATGGAAGAGGGCAGTGTGAGGGTAGGGGGTACAACATGAGGAAGGGGTGCAGAGTGGGGTTACCGCATGGGGAAGGGGTGCAGAGTGGGGGGTACAGCATGAGGAAGGGGTGCAGAGTGGGGATAGGGGGTACAGCATGGGGAAGGGGTACAGTGCAGGGGTACTGCATGGGGAAGGGGTGCAGTGTGGGGATAGGGGGTACAGCATGGGGAAGGGGTGCAGTGCGGGGCAGGGTCTCTGCTATTGCATCCCCCTTTCCTCCCCACTCAGGCCTGGCTCCGTCTGGCAGAGCTGCACCCTGGGTCTGGCAGCTGGTGTCATGGGCTGGTCGAGGGGCACTGTCGGGCCAAGGCTGGCTCCCCCAGGAGCAGGCCCCCCTGCAGGCAGAGGCCAAGTGACGCCCCGAGTTGTGAGCAAGTGTCACGCTGGGCACCTGGGGGGAGGACAACCCCCACCTGAAGGGAGCACAGAGCTGGGGCGCTTGATAAACCCCAGTCCAAGAGAGAGCGGGGTGTGTCCCCATAAGGCCTGTAGCTCACTGCCCCCTGCTGGCACGCCACCCCACTGCACCAATGCAAAGCAGATTCCACCCCCTCCCGGTCTCTCCAGTGCAACCCCCCACCCCCACTCCTGTAAGCAAGTAACCGCAGGCATTAAAGATCAGTCCTATGCAGGCAAGCGCTGCCCCCTAGTGCCATGCAAGGATCATGCACAGACAGCAGCAAGCCCCAGCGGCCACAGCAGCGGGCTGGGAACCAGAACTCCAGGATCAAACCCTGGTTCTGTGTGGCCTCGGGCAGGTCCCTCCCCACTCCGTGCCTCAGACTCCCATCTCTCTAATGGGGATGGTAACACCACTGCCCACGGTGGGGCGCCCCCTGCTGCCCAGGGGATGCCGCCACCCTGGCACAAGTATGGTGAAAGCACAGGCTGCCGTAGGTGAGTGGGGAATCCTACAAAAGTGGAAAGAGGGACGAATTGCTAAGGAGGAGTACGAGAGTGCGGCACTGGTGTGTAGGGGCGAAGGCCCCAGGTTACGCCTAGCAAGGGACACACAAGGCAGTAAGAAGTGGGTCTATAGATACATTAAGAGCAAGAGGAAGGAGAGTTAATAACTGACCACATCAAAAGGCTGAGATGTTTAATGCCTATTCTGTTGCAGTTGTCACTAAAAGGTTAATGGTGACCAGATCCTCAACACAACTAATATGAACCCCAAGGGGGAAGGAACGCAAGCTGAAATGGGGAAAGAACAGGCTAAGACTGGTTAGAAAAGTTAGACGTATTCAAGTCGGCAAGGCCTGATGAAACCTCAACCCAGGGTACCAAGGAACTGGTGGAAACAATCTCGGGACCAATAGCAATTTTCTTTGAGAATTCCCGGAGGACGGGTGAGGTCCCAGAGGACTGGAGACGGGCAAACATAGGACTGTCTTTCAAAAGGGGAACAAGGAGGACCCAGGGAATTACAGACCAGTCAGCCTAACTTCAATACCTGGAAAGACACTGGAACAAATTATTCCATCAATCTGTAAGCACCTAGAGGATAAGAGGGTTAGGACAGCCAGCATGGATTTATCAAGAACAAATCCTACCAAACCAAACTAATTTCCTTCTCTGACACAGTTATTAGCCTAGTGGATGGGGGAAGCTGTAGATATGTCTTGATTTTCGAAAGGCTTTTGACACATTCCCACGGATGCGGTCTGGATGGAATTACCATAAGGTAGGCGCACAACTGGTTGAAAGACCACACTCAAGGAGTAGTTATCAGTGGTTGGCTGTCCAATTGGGAGGTCGTATCTACTGGGATCCTGCCAGGGTCTTGTCACAATAAAATGCCCACCACCCCCACCCCTTGGGGTCCCCTGGGTCAGCACCAGCGTTGTATATTGCTAACGCCTTTATATGCATTGGAAAGTATCTTGGGAAGGATTGAAAGTGTCAATGTGGAGTGGAAGAGTCCTTTGCAGGTTACAAGAGGCTGAAGGGGGAGGAAGGGAGAAAGGAACGGGTTAACTCGACGATCCAGCTAGCCCTGAAGATAAGGAACGAAACTGCAGCCCAAGGCCAGCACACACAAACAAGCTCTCTGCTGCCAAACAGCCAGAAGCCTGTATCTCAACCCTGGCCAGCCGTGAGAAAGGAGAACTGAGCCAGACAGAACTGAAGGGGTTGTAAAACTAGTAAGATTGTGAAGGTCAGTGAGTTGAAAACAACAGTCTCGCGACCCTGAAACGGGTGTGTTTTGGGGAAACTAAGGGAGCCGCGGAAGGCTGGTTTGGACTGGTACTGAGAGCACGGGGGATGAGGGTCCCTGGATGAAAACGCTCCCGGAAGAACCCAGGGCTTAAAACACTCCCGAAAGCTGAAGCAAGTCGGAGATTTACAACGGACTCCAGACAACCTTTGCACATGGCAGAACTCTCATCTACCCTTCCCCCTGACCTTCTTCTTACGTTACACCCAGGCTTGGCCAGCCTTGGGTTGTGCGTGTGTAAGTATGAAAGTGGGTTCAGGCTTTGGCACTAATGCTTTCTTCCTCCCTCTGAGTGACGAGCGGCATGCCCAGTACTCACCACTGTTATTTGGTTAATAAAGCTTTAAACTTAGTTAAGTGGTGTGCTCCTTCTTCTCCTCCCCTAAAGATCCTGCGGCCTCAGCCTGATCACCTGAAGCCCCAGGCAGATCGGTAACATAAATCTGTCACAGTCTGTCCTGGGTCTGGTACTGTTCTATATTTTCACTGATTTGGAAAATGGAGTGGAGCTGAGGCTTATAAAATCTGCGGATGACACCAAGCTGGGAGGGGCTGCGAGCACTTTGGAGGCAGGATCAGAATTCAAGATGCCCTTGACAAATTGGAGAATTGGTCTGAATTCAACAAATTGTAATTCAATACAGATAAGTGCAACATACTTGAGTTAGGAGGTAAAAATCCAATGCACAAGTACAGTGGAGAATAACCTGCAAGGTGACAGTACAGTGGATCACAAATTGAATATGAGTCAACAATGTGATGCAGTTGCAAAAAAGGCTAATATTCGGGGTCACAGACCCATAGGGTCGGGCTATGGCCCAGCTTTGGAATAGTCTCTGGGAGGAGCCCTTCAGTGGACCAGACCCCCTACAGGTCCCACTTTTCCTCCAAGGTAAACCACACAGCTTCACCGCCTCTTTAGACTGGACCTGTGGGATGCAGCCTACTCCCACTTCACCCCGGGAGCTCCAGGAAGCAAGTCCAGCTGGGACAGACCCTGGGGGAGATGTGTCCTCTTCTCAGGGATCAGTGCCCCTCACCCAGCATCTGCAGGGACACTCACCCAGTGCTGTGAAACCAGGTGGGTTTATTGGTCACCTGGCACACGGCCCAGGCAGCCCCTCGGGTGGCCCAGAGAACTGACCGTTACAGCCCAGCCTGGGCAGCCAGCGCCCAGACCAGCTGTAGTGGCCTCCTTGGTTCAAGCTCTGTCTGTTTGTTTCCTGTCTGACCTTGGTCAGACTCCAGGTGCGAGCCCCGCCCCCGACTCCGTCCAGCCCCAAGCTCTTACCTCCCCCCCACACCTCCCCAGTCCATTGTTCTCAGCTGGGGACATTGCCCAGCCTCACTGCTGAGCGGTGGGAAAATCCATCTGCCTCTGGGGACAGTGTGGGGAGGTTTCAATGTCTTGGCAATTGGATTTGCCATCGTCTTCTCGAATCTGCACCCAGACAGCTTGATGACACCCCCAGCTGTGTCTCTTAGCCTGCCCTGAGAGCAACTGCTCCCTTTCCACCCACTGGGTAACAATGCTGCATAGAGGGGAAACTGAGCCCCACACAGGATCCATTAAAACAGTGCAAAATATTTGCACTTTGTCCCAGATGTCTGCACAGAAATGTCGAAGGTAAGAAATGGGAGGTCACTGTTCCGCTGTGTTTAGGCTGACCAGATAGCAAGTGTGAAAAATCGGGACGGTGGGGGTGGGGGGAAGTTAATAGGAGCCAAAATAAGGAAAAGCCCCAAATATCGGGACTGTCCCTATAAAATCGGGACATCCAGTCACCCTAGTGGTGTTCAGCACTGAGGGGGTCTCAGCTGGAGCCCTGGGTCTAATTCTTACCATCACACTTTAAGAAAGATGTGGACAAACCCGGGGGAGTTCAGAGGAGAGCAACAGAACTGCTGAAAGGTTTAGAAAACCTGATCTGTGAGGAACGGTTACAAAGCCTGGGCCTGTTTAGTCTTGAGAGAAGGGACTGAGGGGGGACCTGATAACAGTCTTCAGATCTGGTCAGGGCTGTTCTACAGAGGGTGGTGATCACTTGTTCTCCACGTCCCTGGCAGGTAGGATGAGAAGCAATGGGCTAAATCTGCAGCAGGGAGATTGAGGTTAGCACCTAGGAAGAACTGTCCAACGGCTGGGGAGTGAAGCTCTGGGACCCGCTCCCAAGGGAGGCCGTGGGATCCCGGCACTGGAGATTTAAGAACATGTTGGACAAACCCCTCTCAGGGCTGGTCCAGGTTCCCCCGGCCCTGCCTCTGCACGGGGCACTGGACATGGTGTCCTTGCGAGGTCCCTGCCAGCCCCACGTTGCTATGATTCTGCGCCAAGCTGTGAAGAAAGAGGTACCAGCAGGCAGCTCCCCAGGGCTGCGGCTGGCAGCTCCTGGATCCACAATGGCTTGGAGCGGAAGCCAGCACCTGGACCCCCTCACCAAGATTGGGGACAGTAGGGGAGCTAGTGATCTGCAGCCCCTGAGCTGAAGGGAGAGGGCCAGGGGGACGTGCAGGTCCAGCATAGAATCAATCATAGATTCAGAGAATATCAGGGTTGGAAGGGACCTTAGGAGGTCATCTAGTCCAACCCCCTGCTCAAAACAAGACCAATCCCCAACTTAATCAGCCCAGCCAGGGCTTTGTCAAGCCTGACCTTAAAAACATCTAAGGAAGGAGATTACACCACCTCCCTAGGTAACGCATTCCAGTGTTTCACCACCCTCCTAGTGAAAAAGTTTTTCCTAATATCCAACCTAAACCTCCCCCACTGCAACTTGAGACCATTACTCCTTGTTCGGTCATCAGCTACCACTGAGAACAGTCTAGATCCATCATCTTTGGAACCCCCTTTCAGGTAGTTGAAAGCAGCTATCAAATCCCCCCTCATTCTTCTCTTCTGCAGACTAAACAATCCCAGTTCCCTCAGCCTCTCCTCATAAGTCATGTGTTCCAGACCCCTAATCATTTTTGTTGCCCTCCGCTGGACTCTTTCCAATTTTTCCACATCCTTCTTGTAGTGTGGGGCCCAAAACTGGACACAGTACTCCAGAGAGGCCTCACCAGTGTCGAACAAAGGGGAACGATCACGTCCCTCGACCTGCTGGCAATGCCCCTACTTATACAGCCCAAAATGCCATTGGACTTCTTGGCAACAAGGGCACACTGCTGACTCATATCCAGCTTCTCGGCCACTGTAACCCCTAGGTCCTTTTCTGCAGAACTGCTGCCGAGCCATTTGGTCCCTAGTCTGTAGCGGTGCATGGGATTCTTCCGTCCTAAGTGCAGGACTCTGCACTTGTCCTTGTTGAACCTCATCAGATTTCTTTTGGCCCAATCCTCCAATTTGTTTAGGGCCCTCTGTATCCTATCCCTACCCTCCAGCGTATCTACCTCTCCTCCCAGTTTAGTGTCATCTGCAAACTTGCTGAGGGTGCAATCCACACCATCCTCCAGATCATTTATGAAGATATTGAACAAAACGGCCCCAGGACCGACCCTTGGGGCACTCCACTTGATACCGGCTGCCAACTAGACATGGAGCCATTCATCACTACCCGCTGAGCCCGACAATCTAGCCAGCTTTCTACCCACCTTATAGTCCATTCATCCAGCCCATACTTCCTTAACTTGCTGACAAGAATACTGTGGGAGACCGTGTCAAAAGCTTTGCTAAAGTCAAGCAGCAACACATCCACTGCTTTCCCTTCATCCACAGAACCAGTTATCTCATCATAGAAGGCAGTTAGATTAGTCAGGCATGACTTGCCCTTGATGAATCCATGCTGACTGTTCCTGATCACTTTCCTCTCCTCTAAGTGCTTCAGAATTGATTCCTTGAGGACCTGCTCCATGATTTTTCCAGGGACTGAGGTGAGGCTGACTGGCCTGTAGTTCCCAGGATCCTCCTTCTTCCCTTTTTTAAAGATGGGCACTACATTAGCCTTTTTCCAGTCATCTGGGACTTCCTCCAATCACCATGAGTTTTCAAAGATAATGGCCAATGGCTCTGCAATCACATCTGCCAACTCCTTTAGCACTCTCAGAT
Source organism: Lepidochelys olivacea (assembly GCF_965140295.1). Classification (NCBI taxonomy): domain Eukaryota; kingdom Metazoa; phylum Chordata; order Testudines; family Cheloniidae; genus Lepidochelys; species Lepidochelys olivacea. The sequence continues at coordinate 1,716,486 of NC_140413.1, forward strand.
GCAGCGCATCCAGCCCCATGGACTTGTGCTCCTCCAGCTTTTCTAAATAGTCCCGAACCACTTCTTTCTCCACAGAGGGCTGGTCACCTCGTCCCCATGCTGTGCTGCCCAGTGCAGCAGTCTGGGAGCTGACCTTGTTCGTGAAGACAGAGGCAAAAAAAGCATTGAGTACATTAGCTTTTTCCATATCCTCTGTCACTAGCTTGCCTCCCTCATTCAGTAAGGGACCCACACTTTCCTTGACTTTCTTCTTGTTGTTAACATACTTGAAGAAACCCTTCTTGTTACTCTTAACATCTCTTGGTAGCTGCAACTCCAGGTGTGATTTGGCATTCCTGATTTCACTCTTGCATGCCTGAGCAATATTTTTATACTCTTCCCTGGTCATTTGTCCAGTCTTCCACTTCTTGTAAGCTTCTTTCTTGTGTTTAAGATCAACAAGGATTTCACTGTTAAGCCAAGCTGGTCGCCTGCCATATTTACTATTCTTTCTACACATCGGGATGGTTTGTCCCTGTAACCTAAATAAGGATTCTTTAAAATACAGCCAGCTCTGCTGGACTCCTTTCCCCCTCATGTTATTCTCCCAGGGGATCCTGCCCATCAGTTCCCTGAGGTTGTCAAAGTCTGCTGGATTCAAAGCTGGCTAACTGATAGATCTCAACACATAATTGTAAATGGGGAGTCATCATCGAACGGGGTGTTTCCAGTGGGGTCCTGCAGGGATTGGCTCTCGGCCCTATATTATTTAACATTTTTATTGATGACCCGGAAGAAAACCATCACTGATAAAGCTTGCAGACAACACAAAAATTGGGGGAGTGGTAAATAAAGAAGATGACAGGTTACTGATTCACACCGCTGCAGATCGCTTGGTAAACTGGGGGCAAGCAAACAATGTGTTTTAATACGGTTACATGTAGGAACAAAGAATGCAGGCAAGACTTACAGGCTGGGGGGCTTTACCCTGGAAAGCACTGACTCTGAAGAAGATTTTGAGGGGTGGCATAGACAATCAGCTGAACTTGAGCCCGCTGTGTGACGCTGTGGGCAAAAGGGCTAATACATAAACAGAGCTCTTGAGGAGAAGTGGAGAGGTTATTTTACTTTATGTTTGGAAGTGTGACCACTGCTGGAAGCCTGGGTCCTAGTGCCCACAATTCCAGGAGGATGTGGATAAATTGGAGGGGGTCATAGAAGAGACAGGAGAATGATTCAAGGGTTAGAAAACCTGCCTGATAGCGATAGACTCAAAGGAGCTCAATTTTTTAGCTGAACAAAGAGGAGGTTAAAGAGTGACTAGATACCAAGCTGTAAGTACCTATGTGGGGAACAAATATTTGGTAACAGGTACTTCAGTCTGGCTAACACGAGCCAAGGGCTGGAACTTGAAGCTAGACACATTCAAAAGGGAAATAAGGTGTTGCTCCTGAAGGCATTCTGCGCCAAAACATTAAAAATTCTGTGCACAATGTTTAAATTCTGCAAAATTCTGCAAATTTTATTTGTCAAATAAATGTGTTGGCTCCAGCATGGCATTGGGGAGCACAGGTCACTGGCCGCACAGAGGTGGGAGATCACTGTGCAGCTCCCTCGTGGGACATGGACTCAGTGGTGAGGCTTCACCCAACCCTGGCAAAGTGCAAGGACCAGGCCTGCCCCAGAAACACCCCAGGGCTCTGCCCCTCTGTGCCAGATGCACCAGGTGTGGGCAGGCAGGCTCAGTGAGGCAGGATCCAAGAAGGCCAATGGCATTTTGGGCTGTATATGTAGGGGCATTGCCAGCAGATCGAGGGACGTGATCGTCCCCCTCTATTCAACACTGGTGAGGCCTCATCTGGAGTACTGTGTCCAGTTTTGGGCCCCACACTACAAGAAGGATGTGGAAAAATTGGAGAGAGTCCAGCGAAGGGCAACAAAAATGATTAGGGGACTGGAACACATGACGTATGAGGAGAGCCTGAAGGAACTGGGGATGTTTAGTCTACGGAAGACAAGAATGAGGGGGGATTTGTCAGCTGCTTTCAACTACCTGAAAGGGGGTTCCAAAGAGGATGGATCTAGACTGTTCTCAGTGGTAGCAGATGACAGAACAAGGAGTAATGGTCTCAAGCTGCAGTGGGGAAGATTTAGGTTGGATATTAGGAAAAACTTTTTCACTAGGAGGGTGGTGAAACACTGGAATGCGGTACCTAGGGAGGTGGTGGAATCTCCTTCCTTAGAAGTTTTTAAGGTCAGGCTTGACAAAGCCCTGGCTGGGATGATTTAATTGAGGATCGGTCCTGCTTTGAGCAGGGGGTTGGACTAGATGACCTCCTGAGGTCCCTTCCAACCCTGATATTCTATGATTCTATGATCCAAGTGAGGAGGGGCTTCGTGTGGGGGGATCCAGGTGTGGCTTGAGAGGGTTCTGTGTGCAGGCAACTCAGTGGAGGATCCGGATGCACAGGGGCTTATTGTGGGGGGTTCTGAGTGCAAAGGTAATGGGACTCTGCAGGGGGGTCCAGGTGAAGGTAGTTGGAGCTCAGCGTGGGTCATGGTGTGGCAGGGATAAAGCTCAGCGGGGGGTCTGGATGTGGGGGGGTTCTGTGGGGAGGGTCCAGATGCTGCGGGAGTGGGGCTCAGTGGGGTGGGGATCCAGGTGCAGGTGACTGTTCCAGGTGCAGGGGGAGTGGGTCTCGGCAGGGGCGGGCTCTGGGTGTGGTGGGGGGGGGGGAGACTCAGCAGGAGGGTCTGAATATGAGGTGGTCTGGATGCATGGGGGTTGGGCGGATGGGGGAAGCAGCTCCCCGTACAGTGATCCCTCCCCCTACAGCTGAGGAGCAATGTGTGCAGGAAGGGTGGTGGGGGAGTTTGCAGAGCTTCCTGCAGCCTCGGGAGAAATCTGGGGGATGCCGTACAGGGGAAGAGAAAGTCCCGTCCTCCCCAGCCCAGCCAGGACTAGCAGCTGAGCCCAGCAGAGTAGGAGCCGCCAGCTGGGTGTTCCCCAGTCTTGCCTCCTGCCCCACAGTGATTTACCTCTCTGCCGGCTGGGCCCCCAAAACATACTGTTGGGGAGGGTCACATGACCACTCTGGTGGCTTCCCTTTGCTTCCCTGTCAGAAAGTCATTTTTCTGCGGGGAAGCAAAAGAAATTTGCGGGGCAGATGAATTCTGCACATGCGCAGAATTCCCTCAGGAGTAACCAGGAGTTAATTTTTAATGCTAAGAGTAATTAACCACTGGAACAATTAATTTCCCAAGAGATGTGGTGGATTCTCCATCACTCACGTGTAAGTCGAGACTGGCTGTTTTTCTAACAGGTCTGTTCTGGGAATTATTTAGGGCAGGTCTCAGACTAGCTGATCTGATCCCTGCTGGCCTGGGAATATCTGAATGTCTGAACTCAGGCCGGGGCTGGTGACTGGGATTGTTTTGGGTGAAATGAACCCCTGGCCACTGGTGGGAAAGCAGCTCCAGGAGCCTGGGGCTTTCCTAGCCAAGCGAGGGGCCCTGGGCTCAGATGCTTTGATGGGAAGAAGGAGCCTTCCCCTTTCCCGTTGTGACGCAGCAGGGAGGGGGGAGTGTTGACCTGGGAATGTGGCTGGGGAGTTTCACTGGGGATGGGAGACCTGAGAGCCTGTCACCTGAGCCGGGAGGGGGAAGGTAACACCTCTGCCTGGTTTCAGAGTAGCAGCCATGTTAGTCTGTATCCGCAAAAAGAAAAGAAGTACTTGTGGCACCTTAGAGACTAACCAATATATCTGAGCATGAGCTTTCATGAGCTACAGCTCACTTCATCGGATGCATTCGCTGGAGGGGTTTTGGTTTCAGTTTTGGGCTGGGTGGTGGAACGCAGGGAACCCCAAGGCTGGGGTCTAAGCTCCCTGCCCCCGAGAAGGACTTGACTGAGGGGCCCTGGTTATACCCACAACCTCTGTTTTAGACTCTGTTCCTACTGTCCAATAAACCTTCTGTTTTACTGGCTGGCTGAGAGTCACGGTGAATCCCAGGAAGAGGAGTGCAGGGCCTGGACTCCCCCACACTCCGTGACAACTGGTGGGAAAAGTGGGATGTACTACACCCCGTGGACGGCACTTCCTGCAGTGAGTGACTGGGGGGCAGTAAAACGAAGGGGGATTGACGGGACCAGGCATGCTGAAGATTCAGAGAGAGACAGTTTCAGGGTGCGGTTAACCCCTAGGAGTGTGTGACCAGAGAGAAGGACTTTTGCAGTAACAGGGTCCCCCGGGGGATTGCAGCAAGCGGTCCCGGGGTGGAGGAGTCTGCAGCTCGACCCTGGCAAAGAGGTGGTGACCTCAAGAAGGACTGGCACATGAGGGGTTTTTCCTGGGAACGGTAGAAAGCTGCCCGGCCTGCGAGTGGCCAGCAGGGAGATGTACGCTAAACGCCTTAAGAGCGACCTGGTGGAGCTGTGCAGGCAGAGGGGGCTGCGCATTGGGAGGTCCACCAAGGAACAGCTGATTGCCCAGTTGGAGAAGGATCGCTTGGATGACCTGATCCCTGTCCCTGAGGGAAGCTGCCCGGTGGACGCAGCGTGGGCCCCGGGGCCTGACCGGGCTGGGAGGGGTCAGACTGTGGCCGAGGACATCCCGAGACCCTTCCTACCTATGCCTAGGGGAGGGGTTGGGGGAAGCCCAGCGAATACCGAGGGCACCCTGACCCCGGCAGCCAGCAGGGGATCCTCCCAGCAGAGCTCCCCATCCCTGGAGCGGAGGCAGCTGGAATGGGAGAGGGAGATGAAAATGAGGGAGCTGGAGGATCATGAAAAGCAGCATCAGCATGAGAAGCAACGTCAGCATGAGCTGAAGGAGAAACAGAGACAACATGAGCTGGAGCTGGCCAGGCTGAGGAGCAGTGGGGCCCTGGCTGCGGTGAGTGAGGGGGGGACCCGAGACTGCAAGGAGCTTTGATAAGTGCCTCCTGGCCCAGCGGAAGGAGGGGGGACATAGATAGCTTCCTGACGGCCTTTGAGAATGCCTGCGAGATGCACAGGGTTGACCCTGCAGACAGGCTCCAGTTTCTCACCCCCTTACTGGACCCCAAAGCCATGGAGGTGTACAGCTGAATGACAGGGGCGGAGGCAGGGGACTACGAACTGTTCAAAAAGGGCCTGCTCCATGAGTTTGGGCTGACCCCCGAGATGTACCGGAAAAGGTTCCGGGGTCAGCGTAAAATGTCTGAGGTCACCTACCTACAACTGGTCAACTGAATCCAGGGATATGCCCGCAAGTGGACAGCAGGGGCCCAAGCTAAAGAGGACCTGCTTGACCTAATCGTACTGGAGCAACTGTATGAACAGTGCCCTTCCGACCTGAGGCTATGGTTGGTGGACAAAAAGCTAGAGAACCCACAGCACGCAGGGCAGCTGGCCGACGAGTTTGTGAACAGTTGGTCAGGAGATAGCAGGGAGGAGTCCCAAAAGAACAGGCCCCTCACAATGCAGAGAGAGAGTCACCATGGGACGTCCCAGCAGGGAAATATGGAGAACCCCCTCCCAAGGGGAACGCCTGGTGTCAGGACCATCTGACCCGCTCGAGGGCACCAACGTGACAAGGGCTACTATCACTGTGGCCAGAGAGGCCACATACGGACCCAGTGCCCCAGGCTCAGGGACAGACTGAGCAGACCCAACCTATCCAGGGTTAACTGGGTAGGGACCCAGCTGGACGAGGGGCAGATGGCCCAGGCAAGGGGGGCTGCCAGCTTACCACCTGCTCAGGAGGGAAGAATACCCCAGGCCAGCTCCTCTGGAGGGCTGGATGCTCTGGGTTCTCGGTTTACAGGGTGGGCGCGGGGCTGTCCCTCCGGAGAAAGTGCCTTGTACCCCTGGAGGTGGATGGGAAGAAGGTCAATGGATACTGGGATACGGGTGCGGCGGTGACACTGGCCCGGCCTGAGGTGGTGGTCCCAGATCGGGTGGTGCCCAACACCTACCTGACCCTGATGGGGGTGGGCGGGACCCCATTCAAGGTGCCCGTGGCAAGGATGTACCTAAAATGGGGGGCCAAGGAGGGCCCCAAGGATGTGGGGGTGCACCATTTGCCCACAAAGGTGTTGATGGGGGGGGACCTAGAGGACTGGCCAAGCAACCCCCAGAACGCCCTGGTTGTGACCCGTAGCCAGAGCTGGCGAGGGGCACTGCGCCCTGACCTTGGGGAGGGTATCACACCGGAGGCGCAGGACCCTAACCTGGTGGGGAGGGAGTGCCCAGGAACAAGGCTCAGAGAGGCTGTGGCTTCAGACCCAGCCAGCAAGAGAGAGCAAGCCCCCACCCCTTCCCCAGCCGCTGAATTCCAGGCCGAGTTGAGGAAAGATCCCTCCTTGCGGAAGCTCAGGGACCTGGCCGACCTCAGGGTGGGATGGACCATGGGGAGAGGCTGCCAGGAGAGGTTCCTGTGGGAGAAGGGGTTCCTGTACCGAGAATGGGCTCCCACAAGGGAAGTAGAGTCCTGTGCGGTCAGGAGGCAGCTGGTGGTCCCCCAGAAGTATCGCCGCAGGCTCCTGTCCCTGGCCCATGACATCCCCCTCGCAGGGCACCAGGGAATCCGGCGCACCCGGCAGAGGTTGCTACAGAACTTTTACTGGCCCGGGGTCTTTACCACGGTCCGGCAGTATTGCCGATCCTGTGACCCCTGTCAGAGGGTGGGGAAGGCCCGGGACAAGGGGAAAGCGGCTTTGAGACCTTTGCCCGTCATAGAGGAGCCTTTCCAGAAGGTGGCCACAGACATCGTGGGGCCTCTCAGCAAGACGACCCAGTCGGGGAAGAAATACATTCTGATGGTGGTAGATTTTGCCACCCGCTACCCCGAGGCAGGTGCCATTAGCTTCCATTGAAGCCGACACCGTGGCAGATGCGCTCCTGACCATTTTCAGCCGAGTGGGGTTCCCCAAGGAAGTCTTGACAGACCAAGGCTCCAACTTCATGTCGGCCCTGCTCTGGTGCTTGTGGGAGAAATGTGGGGTCTGGCACAACTGGGCCTCAGCTTATCACCCCCAGTCCAACGGGCTGGTGGAGAGGTTCAACGGGACGCTAAAGATGATGCTGAAAACCTTTATGAACCAGCACCCGCAGGATTGGGACAAGTACTTACCTCACCTGCTGTTCGCGTACAGGGAGGTGCCCCAGGAGTCTACCGGATTTTTGCCTTTCGAACTGCTATATAGAAGGAGGGTAAGGGGGCCCCTGGACCAGATAAGAGACGAATGGGAGGGGAAGGCCACTCCCGATGGAGAGTCAGTGGTGGAGTATGTCCTGATCTTCCGAGAGAGACTGGCTGAACTCATGGGCCTGGCCAGGGAGAATCTGGCCAGAGCCCAGAGGAAGCAGAAGGTCTGGTATGACCGCACGGCGCGGGCCCGCGCCTACACCACTGGGGATCCGGTGATAGTTCTCATCCCCGTGAGAAAGAACAAACTACAGGCCGCCTGGGAGGGCCCTTTCAAGGTCGTCAAGCAGCTCAATGAGGTAAACTATGTGGTGGAGCTGTCGAACCGGGCGCACCACCACCGGGTGTACCATGTGAATATGATGAAGCCATATTATGCCAGGGGGAATGTGGTGTTGGCCGTGTGTGGACATTGGGAGGAGCAGGGAGACGACCCTTTGGTAAATATATTCCCTGAGACCAGAGCTGGCTCCCCCGTGGAAGCAATTCCCCTCTCGGATCAGCTAACCCCTGTCCAGCAAGCTGAGATCAGAGGGGTGCTGCATCCGTACCGACAGCTGTTTTCCAACCCGCCTAGACACACTAATCTGACTGTCCACCGGGTGCAGACAGGATCACACCCGCCGATAAGATGCTCCCCGTTCTGAGTCACAGGGAAAATTGTTCAGGACCTGGAAAAAGAGGTCAGAGACATGCTGGCCATGGGGGTGATCCAGCCATCTGCCAGCCCTTGGGCCTCGCCGGTGGTGCTGGTCCTCAAAAAGGACGGGTCAATCCGGTTCTGTGTGGACTATCGGAAGCTCAATGCCATCACTGTATCTGATGCCTACCCCATGCCCAGGCCCGATGAGCTCCTAGACAAGCTGGGAAACGCTTGATACCTTACCACCATGGACCTTACAAAGGGGTACTGGCAAGTGCCACTGGATGCAGATGCCCGGCTGAAATCGGCCTTTATCACCCCTCTGGGGCTCTATGAGTTCCTGACCCTGCCTTTCGGCCTCAAGGGAGCGCCGGCCACCTTCCAGCGCCTGGTGGATCAGCTACTGAGGGGGATGGAGAGTTTTGCCGTGGCGTATATTGATGACATCTGTGTCTTTAGCCAGACCTGGGAGGACCACGTGTCCCAGGTTAGACAAGTGCTGGACCGACTCCAGGGGGCTGGGCTGACTGTAAAAGCGGAGAAGTGCAAGGTGGGGATGGCTGAAGTATCTTACCTGGGCCATCAGGTGGGGAGCAGCCGCCTAAAGCCGGAACCAGCTAAGGTGGAGGTGATCAGAGACTGGCCCGCGCCTCAAACCAAAAAGCAGGTCGAAGCCTGTATTGGGTTGGCAGGATACTATCCAAGGTTTGTGCCCCGCTTTAGCGCCATCGCCACCCCCATCACTGAGCTATGCAAGAAGGGGAAGCCAGACAAGGTGGTCTGGACCGAGCAGTGCCAGGAGGCTTTCCAGGCGCTGAAGGAGGCTCTAGTCCGTGGCCCAGTTCTGGCAAACCCAGACTTTGACAAGTCCTTTGTGGTGTTCACCGACGCCTCAGACATGGGACTGGGGGCGGTGTTAATGCAGGAGGATGAAAAGGGGGAGAGACACCCCATCGTGTACCTGAGCAAGAAGTTGCTACCCCAGGAGCAGAACTACGAGGCCATCGAGAAGGAGTGCCCGGCCATGGTGTGGGCCCTTAAGAAACTAGAGCCCTATCTCTTCGGGCGACACTTCACCGTCTACACCGACCACTCTCCCCTGACCTGGCTGCACCAGATGAATGGAGCCAACGCCAAGCTCCTGAGATGGAGCCTGCTCCTGCAGGATTACGACATGGACGTGGTCCAGGTGAAGGGAAGTGCCAACCTGATAGCGGATGCGCTGTCCCGGAGAGGGGGCCCCGAACTTCCCCAGGTCACTGGTCAGCGTGACCCCGCTCAGTTCAGTCTCGAAGGGGGGAGAGATGTGAGGATGTGACTCAGCAGGGAGGGGGGAGTGTTGACCTGGGATTGTGGCTGGGGAGTTTCACTGGGGATGGGAGACCTGAGAGCCTGTAACCTGAGCCAGGAGGGGGAGGGGGAAGGTAACACCTCTGCCCGGGAAACTGGACAAGGCTGCAGGAGGGAGCCTGCTGGGGGGGTTTGGTTTCAGTTTTGGGCTGGGTGGTAGAACGCAGGGATCCCCAAGGCTGGGGTCTAAGCTCCCTGCCCCCCAGAAGGACTTGACTGAGGAGCCCTGGTTGTACCCACAAGCTCTGTTTTGGATGGTGTTCCTGTTGGCCAATAAACCTTCCGTTTTACTGGCTGGCTGAGAGTCATGATGAATCCCAGGAAGAGGGGGGCAGGGCCCGGACTCCCCCACACTCCATGACACCTATCCCTCCCCAGTCAGAGTCAGAGCAGGCTGACCCGGCAGGATCCAGCATGCCAGCATCACTAGAAGAATATCAGAGTCTGTCAAGCAGGGGTAAGGGGCTGAGGGCTCCCCAGAGTTGTGAGCTCCTGGACCTCAAACACAGAGCCCAGGTCCCAGCCAGACTTCGTGTGGACCCCTGCGGAGCAGCCCTGTCCCTCACCACACACCCACCCATGGGCCAGCACTCAGCCCCGAGAACCACGCCCAGCCCCCCGCCTCAAAGAGACCTGGGGGATTCCAGACATGTGACAGGCTGACAGTGCGATCCCCCGACTCAGGATGGGGAGACAGCCCCACCCCGGGTGCATGACGGGTCCGAGTTTCCCTTGTCCAGAGAGGCTTGAGGACAGTGCCCCACTACCCAGGAGGGAACCGAGACTCCCAGGCAGCACGCCCCCAGCACCTCCCCTGCCTCCTTCCCGGAGCTCGGGGCTGGTTCCTTGCTTGGCCCCAGTCCTCCCTCATTGCTGCCCCTGATTACCATGCTGTGAGCCACATGCTCCTCCGGCCCAGCCTCCATTCAACACCCTCCCCTGCCCTCCCCTCAACTCCTTGACCCCCCTTTCCTCAGCCAATGCCCCTCCCCTCCACCCCATTCCCTCAGCCAATGCTTCTCCCCTCAAACCCTCGACCCCTTTGGGCAACAACCCTCCCCCCAAATCCCCAGCCTGCCCCCTTCTGCTCCCACCTCCTCTTCCCCCTCACCGGTCCCAGCTCCCCCCCATACAGAGTGGCATTCAGCTGCCCACCTGCCTGTGTGGGCAGAGACACTTGCCCAGGTGGCTGTGTGACTTCCCCAACCACCCCAGGGCCATGGCCCAGCATCCCGCCAGCCAGACAAAGCCTGCCTATCTGCCTGTCTTGCCCCGCACTGGCCTCCTTTGCGGGCACCACATGGAGCCAGCTCACGGCAGCAGGGCGGGAGCACCTCGGTGCCGGCTGCATCACATTCTCCAGTCCCAACTGCTCCCACTACTCTGGTGGCTGCAGAGTAGCTGCAAAGCCCAGCAACGCGGGCCGTGGAGTCAGACAACCACTCCTCAGCGGTGCGGCTGGGTGTTGACTCTGAACCCTAATGACACTGATGCCAACGTAGCTGGCATTTCGCTGCTGACCCCAGCGGGCTGCAGAGGACGGGAGTGCTCTCCTGTACTGGGAATGCAGCCCCTTTTGCCACCGCCAGTGAGTAGAGTGTGGGAGGGGCCCAGCAGCCAGGCTCCTTCCTATTCCCCACCCTGCTGGGGCAGAGCCTCTGGCTCAGCTCTCTGCCAAGGTGCTACACAGCGGGAGATGGCCTGGCCTGGCGCTCGGGCTCGCCAGGCAAAGGGTGCTGTCAACCACAGGAGTTTGGCTCTGCACCCCACCTGTGCCAGTCCAGTGCGAGAGATGCAGCGTTGCCGGTGGGGGAATCACACCAGCCGGCTGCCCCAGTGCGTGTCACACGCTTGTGACTTCACTGCCGCATGCCATCACGGTGACTGCTCAGCGCACCGTGGGTAGGACCCTCTGCCCTCCACCCACCTGCAGGCTCTTTGCCTTGTGGGATACCCCGCGACTGGGGGGCAAGGGCGGGAGTTGGGGTCCAATGCCCACAGTTCTCGCTGGTCTATCCCATGATTCTCCACTCGCCCACGCTGGCTCCAATCTGCTTGCCCAGCAGGGAGGAGGCACAGAGGATGAGGGCGTGATGCTCTCCCCTCACAGTGCCCCAGCTGGAACCTCTGCCCATCTGCCCCGTCCCACGAGTGGCTTGTGAGAAGTGCTGGCGGGTCAGGCCCCCAAGGGTCTCTCCGTCCTGGGCCCTGGGCACTGTCCGTCTCTGCAGTGCCCTGAGGCCTGACAGCTGCTCAACCATCTGTTGGCTCAGGGGAACCTGTCCACTCCTGGATTGTCTCCTCCTTGAGGCTGGGCCCCACAGCTGTCGCTGATCCTACGGGCAGAGGAAACCCACCCCAGGCTGCGCTGCTCAGCGTGGGTTGTTTCCTGCCAGCGGGGCCCCTGCACAACGCCCGCCCATGCTGCAACACGCAGCCCCCAGCAGTCAAGAAGAGTGGGAGTGGCCAACAGCTTCCTACACAAACCAACCGGCCCATCTTGCTGCCAGGGAGGTGGCCCAGCGGCGGGATCCCGGGCTTGGGCACCATGCCACCTTGCCCTGCACCGTGATCCTGGCCCTGCTCCGGCCATGTGGGGACGTGCAGGGGCAGCCAGGCGCACAGGTGACCCTGAAGCCATGCACAGCACCGCAGAGCACAGGATGCCCCACCCCACCCTCCTACCTTCTCCCGCTGGACGAGCTTCTTGTAGACGGAGTCGGGGAAGGAGCGGAGTGGGCAGAACTTGCCAGTGCCTTCAGCGCACATGAAGACGCCGTTCTCATAGACCACACGCCCGCGGCTGATGGTGACCAGCGGCACCCCGTGGCAGCGCATGGTCTCGTACAGGTTGATGTCTCCCCCCTGCACCTGGGTGCTGGCAGAGATGGTCCTGCGGGTGGCACAGCCGGAGCAGCTGGTTACAGCTGGGCCCAGAGAGGAGGCTCACGGCACTGGGGCAGCCCTGTGCTACGAGCCAGCAGCTCCTCTGCCCAAGCACAGCGCAGCCCGGAGTCCCCAGAGCAATGAGCAGCACCGACCGGGAGCGGGACACGGATCGCTGCCCCCCCCAGCCAGGGTCTGTTCGGCACCGACCGGGAGCAGGACACGGATCGCTGCCCCCCCCCCCGGCCAGGGTCTGTTCGGCACCGACCGGGAGCGGGACACGGATCACTGTCCCTCTCCCCCTGCCATCCCGACCAGAGTCTGTTCCGGGCTCATCGGGCACCTCCTGGCACCAGGAGACGGATCGCTGCCCCTGACCAGGGTCTGTTCTGGGCCCGTTGGGCACCAACTGGGACTGAGACACGGATTGCTGTCCCTCTCCCCCTGCCACCCCGACCAGGGTCTGTTCTGGGCCCGTCAGGCACCTCCCGGCCCTGGGCAAAGACTCTCTGCCCCTCCCCCTTTGCCCCATTCCTACCTGGTGGCTTCAGGGTCCCACACCACGATGTCTGCGTCGGCCCCGGGGATGATGCGGCCCTTCCGTGGGTACAGGTTGAGGATCTTGGCCGCGTTCGAGCTGGTCACAGCTACAAAGCGGTTCTCGTCCATCTTCCCCCCGACCTGCAAACACAGTAGGGGGCTGAGATGGTGCAATGGGGCGTGCTCTGCTATGGTCCCTCTGGGAGGGGTGGGCAGACAGGGATGCAGCCCGGGGTGTGGGCACTGCTGTCAGAGGGAGAGTTCCCAGCTCCTGAGCATCCCCTCTTTCCCTCTGCCCTGTGTGCACATCCTGCCCCATCACGCCAGCAGCTGGGAGAGGAAGCTGCAATTGCCCCCTGGGGGGTGCCCTATCACAGGACTCCAGCCAGGTCACTCCTCGCTCACCCTAGCCTCATGCTGCAGGGCTGAGCAGGGGGATCCAGCACCAGCCAGGGACTGCCTCATGGGGCGGGCACAACCCAGCTGCAGACGTAACACCCACCCCCTATGTTACCACAGCCCCAGAGAGCCTGGTCACACCCCACTGGACTGCAGCCCCCTCGGGGGGGGGGGGCAACGGTGTAGCTGTGTAGCTCCACCCCTAGTGCGCAGGGAGAACGGGCTCTTGCTGTGGGAGGGAACAGGACACTGGGATCTGGCCCCAGGCTGTCGTACCCATGAGCGATTGGGGTCTCAGTGGTCCATCTCCCCTGGCAGGGCGTGGCGGTCCCGAGAGCACCACCCCTAGCACGGCCCCCCGCAGCACCGGAGGTGGCCAACTCCTGGATGCCGACCAGCGCGTGCCAGACTCCTCATGCCCCATTCACAGCCGTGCCACGCCCGCTGCGGGTGCCACGTACCACACCCCGCTCCCAGATGACGCTCATGCGATCTTGCACGCCGCTCACGCCGTGGGGGATCTTGGTGAAGTCCTCCTTGCCCATGGCTTTCTGCTTGCTGGTGAAGGGCCGGTGGTCGGAAGCCACAACATTGAGGGTGTCGCTGCCAGGAGAGAGGGGAACAGGGGTTACCGGCCCGGCGGCTGCGGTGCTGCTCTCCACACCTGGCAGGGCCACCTGGCACATTCGTTACAGACCACGTGCCCGTGGCTGGGGCCTCCCTAGCGCCCAGCAGCGGGGCAGAGAGTGCCCTGCCTGGGGCTCTAACGGGACTCAGGCAGCGCCAGACCCGCAGGATTAGCCCCTTGCCCAGCAGCCCCGGGCGCCCAGCAGCCCTTACTTGGCTAGCAGGCTCATGAGGTAAGTGGAGGTGTTGGTGTCCAGCCGCAGGGGCGGCACGGTGACGTAGGCAGCGGCGTGGGACCAGTCCTGGTGGTAATAGTGCAGGCCCGTCAGCGTGGCGTGCGCCGTGGTGGTCTCTGCATACACCACCTTCCCTGCAAAGAGAGAGCGGACACAGCTGTCGGGGAGACGGGCTCTGGCGCTGGGGTGGTGCCCACTGCAGCCCAGGGCAGCGTGCGGATTGCCTAGGGGCAGGAGTGTTTCTCTCGCCACCCTGCCAGCCACATGGCGAGGCAGCAGATGGATCCCCGCCCCAAGGAGGAGACGGTCTGCAGAGTCATCTGACGGGCGGGCACCAGCCGCCCCGGCACAGGGACCCTGGGCTGGGTTCCGCAGAGTCATCTGATGGGCTGGCACCTGCCGCCTGGGCACAGCATTACACTGATGGTATGGGGGAAACTGAGGCAGGGGGACAGGGAGGGACTTGCTTGGGTCACGTATCAGCAGAGCCAGGTAGGGGCTAGGACTTGGCGCCCTCACCCCCAGGCCTATGCTGCGGCTACTAGACCCCAGGGCTCTCAGGGCCACAGAGCCTCTGTCTGCCCCACGTACCATCACTGCAGGGCAGCAACGTGGCTGGGGCTTGGGCCACCCCCCTCGCTGCTTGGGGACGGCGGTGTCACTGGGGGGCATGTGCTGGAGGCTGTGTGGAGAGGTGGGGCTGGGTTAGGGGCCTTGGAGGGGTGAGGCCGGGTGTGTGTTGGGAGCAGTGTAGAGAGGTGGGGCTGGGTTGGACAGCAGGTGGGGGTGCATGTTGGGGGTAGGGTTGCCAACTTTCTAATCACACAAAACTGAACACGCCTGCCTTGCCCCTCCCCCTCTCCCTCCCCCAAGGCGTTGCCCCTGCCCTGCCCCTTCTCCAAGGCCCCATTCCTGCTCACTCCATCCCCCCTCCCTCCATCACTCTCCCCCACTCTCACTCACTTTCACCGGGCTGAGGCAGGGGTTTGGGGTGCAGGAGGGGGCTCAGGGCTGGGGCAGGGCGTTCAGGGTCCCGGTGGCACTTACCGCGGCTCCCAGAAAGCAACCGCCAAGTCCCTGCAGCCCCTCGGCGCATGGGCGGCCAGGGAGAATCCGCACGCTGCCCTCCTGCCTGCAGGCACCGCCCCCGCAGCTCCCATTGGTCGCAGTTCCCAAGCGCAGAGCCCTGCCGCGGAGGGACAGCGCCCAGCCTTACCTTGCATCTTAGCGGCAGCCACGACGTCGCCGGCAGACACGCTGGACACGTTGACCAGGTAGACGGGGCAGTGAGTCTGAGAACGACAGCACAGGTCTCAGCACCGGTGCCAGCTGGCTCAGCCTGCCCTGCCAGGCGCCCCCAGCCAGGGCACACGGCCCCCCGCCTGCCCGCCCGGCTCACACCGAGGGCTCCGGTCCATGGGAAGGTGAGAGCCCAGCTCACCTCTGCCCCTGCACCCCCCACTAGAGCACAGCAATCCCTTTGGGCGGGGGCGCCGCCCGGGGAGCCACTCAGGGAGCCGCCATGGCCCTGTGCCCACAGACAACGTCACCAAGGGCTCCAAGGATGGACAGGCCATCTCCAGGGGGCAGGCAGCCCAGCAAGGGCAGGGGGCCCTGGGCTCCAGGGTCAGACAGGCTGTGTCCATGGGGCAGGCAGCCCAGTGCAGGCAGGGTCCCAGGGACAGATGGGGCACCAAACACACAAGAAACCCCTCCCCCCAACAGACAGGATCCTGCCTTCTCCAAAAAATCCCCGCTGACGCCTACCACTGCTGCCCCTGGACTGATCCCCAGCTCCCTGCTCCCACCCTTGGGCAGTGCCCATCCCCTGCCCGGGCCTGGCTCAGGATCCGGCCAAGAACCAGGGCTGGGGGGAGGGGGTGGGTTACAGTTGCAGGGAGGTGGGGCAAGAATCCAGCTCCACCCCACCTCCCGCCGCAGCCAGGGCCCTGTACCCCAGCCATGCCATCGTGAGCACAGCTGGGCTTTGGGCCAGCACCAGCTCCACTGCCGGTTAGGGTGGTGAGGTGGGTCCTGTCTGTTACAGCCGAGAGCTGGGACCCAGGTATTCTGGCACAGACTGACCAAGCAGCACAGCGTGGGGCTGGAATGGCAGGGCACTCGCAAGTGGGACCAGTGCGGGGAATGGGGGAGGAGGGGCCATTGCAAGCTTCCTGCTGAGGGCCCGGCCCCACAGCTCCAAGAGGGGCTGAGTGGAGGCGGGGGGGAATGGAGGGCAGCATGGCCAGCAGGGGCACTCCCTGCTGGGCAGCCCGGGAGGGAGGAGGGCTCAGGGCGGGGGCAGAGAGCTCTGACCGTGCCCAGATCAGGGGTGCTGTGTGTGTGTGGGGGGGGTGTCCTGGGGGCACTCACCCGGTTGGCGATGGTGATCACACGGTGCGTGGCTTCAGCCTCCAGCTGGGGGACAGAAAAGACGGTGACGCTCTGCTGAGTGCAGACCACCCGCGACAGCCCCACCTCTGGGGGATCTACCCGGCCCCCATCCAGAGAACCCTGCACTGCGGCTCCCACAGCAGGGCTTGGAGACCGTTCCCCCAAAGCTGGCCCCCATGCTTGGTGTGATGGGAAATCACCGTTCTCTAGTGAGGAAACTACATGGCCCCCTGTCGGTGCAGCTCCCAAAGAGCCTGCTCCACGACCGGGGGACCCGGCCTTCCTGCCCCACAGCCCGCCTGACCAGCCCCCAGTCAAGGAGACAGCAGCCCGCAGGGCCCTGGTCACCCCAGGGTGAGTGCTCAGCAGACACTGAGAACAGGCTGGCTAGATTCCTGCCCAGCCAGGCAATGGCTGGATCACAGAGCAGCTGGACACAGCTGGAGGGGTCCAGAGGCTCAGTGCCCGGCTGGGGGTGGGGCACAGCAGGGTGGGGGGCGCTCACCCCCAGGACGGGGCGGGGTAAGGCAGTTAGTAGGGCAGGGACAGCACAAGAGGGTGGGAAAGGGGAAGGAGCAGGACGGCCACTCCCCCCGGCAGCTGGGAGGGGCTGGGGCAGCCAATGCTCCCCACCACGTGGCTGGGAGGGGGCTGGGGCGGAGACCCCCCCTGGCCAGCAGGCAGTCTGCAGGGCGAGGCCGAGTGCTCACAGAGCCGTGCTGCAGCACATGGACACAGCTCATCCAGGCACAGGCGGGTGGGGCGCCAGGGCCCGCCAACAGAAGCAGCGTGGCTGGAACGAGCCAGCGTGGCAGGGAGCCGGATGGGGCCACGCTTGCTGGAGTGTCCCAGGCTGTGGGGAGCCTGCACTTGAGCGGCCTTCGGGCTGGGGTGCCCGGCACACTCCATCGCAGCACCCAGCAGGAGCTAAGGGCTGGGGACGAGCACTGAGGGGCGGCTGGGAGAGCAGAGAGCTGCCAGCAAACCCAGAAGGGCTGGTCTAGCCAGGATGGGGCCCCGGGGGGAGTGATGGGAACCCCTAGCTGCGGGCCCTGTCGCTCATCTTCCAAGGTCTGGAGCCCTGCCTGCTGCCGCCCACGGAGAGGGCAGGGGAGCCCAGCGCAGGCCTCACCTCCTCCGGTCGGCTGATCTCGATTCCCTCTGGTCCCGTGATGCCCAAATCCAGCGCCTCCTTCGCGCCCTGGGAGAGAACAGGGAGTTGGTGGGAAGAGCCGAGAGCAGGAGCAGGGAGCCCAGGCCCAGCAGAGCCTGGGTCAGTCTGAGTGGGTACAGGCTGCCCTGAATCCCTTCTCTGTCCCCTCGGCCTAGCTGGGCCCCAGCGGCCTAGACACATTTGGGGCCCAGCCCCCTGTACCTGAACGGCCCGTGTGTGGGCAGAGACAGCTCCTCTCCCCACAGCCGCCTTGCCCCTCGTCCTGAGCACCCCACTAAAGCCGACCATGGGCTCCAAGACTGGCACTTGCTGACGAATTACAAACCAACCCTCTGGGGGGCGGGGAGCAGCATGGGGCTCAGCTGTGCCCGTCCGAGGTACACATTTCTCAGCACGAGCTCACCAAGAGCCCCCAGCTCTCCAGCCACAATCCTCGACAGCGTCTGCCCCGGCGCAGCCCACGTGTGCTCACCTCTGTCACCAGCTCCCCGTTCTCAGCGTGCACCCGGGCGATGGCACCAATGTCCTTGCAGGCGAGGAAGACTTGGTAGAGCTCGCTGTCCCGCAGCATGTACAGGTCCTTGTAGGTCATGAACATCTGGAAGGAGTTCACCCCCTTCTCCCGCACCAGGCTCTCCATCTCCGACTTCACCTGCCGGGCCACGGGAGGCAGGGTGAAGGACAGGCACGGCCAGGCCGGCCATCTGCCGTGGGGCTGGGCATGCTCCCACAGGACTGGGCCCCATGGGCAGAGCAGAACCCATCCCTCCACCTGCCCTCTAGCAAGATCAAGTGTGCCACCAGGTTAGGGGGGCCAGACACCAGCCGTGCTCGGCCCCGCACCAGCAGCAAGCCGCTCAAACGGCTGTCACAGGACCTAGGGTGTGCGGGAGAGCCAGTCCCATGCAGACTGGCACACGGACAAATCAGCCAACTCAGGCCCAATGGCGGACAGTGCAGCCATTCAAACGGCTGTCACCGGAAGACCTAGGGCAGTGGTTCTCAACCAGGGGTCCGGGGCCCCTAGGGGGCCTTGAGCAGGTTTCAGGGGGGCCTCCAAGCAAGGCCAGCATTAGACTTGCTGTGGTCCAGGGCAGAAAGCTAAAGCCCCAACGCATGGGGCTGAAGCCTGAGCAATGCAACTTCCTGGGGCCCCCTGTGGCATGGGGCCCCAGGCAACTGCCCTGCTTGCTACTCCCTAAAGCCGGCCCCGGCTTTTATATGCAGAAAACCAGTTGTTGTGGCCCAGGTGGGCCATGGAGTTTTTATAGCATGTTGGGGGGGCTCAGAAAGAAAAAGGTTGAGAACCTCTGACCGAGGGCATGTCGGCGGGGGGCATGTCAGCACAGGGCAGCAGGAGCTCTTGGGCTTGTGATCGCAAGTGCAGAACCGCTGGGGCCCCGAGCAGCAGCCCAGGGGCCAGGCCTGCCCCCCAAGAATCCCACGATCCCATGCTGGGGGAGCTGCAGCAAACATTGGCCAGGGCGACCCCCCCGCTGGGGCTGGCGTACTGGCGATGCCTGAGAGCAGGGAGAGCGCTGTGTTAGCTGCCCAGGGACAGACACAGACCAGCTAAGAGCTGTGGCTGGAGAAGGTCCTATACAGGAAGAGCCTGGTGCCCGGGGGTAGCCCTGGCATGCAGCCTGCTCTGGGGTAGGGGT
This sequence comes from Lepidochelys olivacea, assembly GCF_965140295.1. NCBI lineage: Eukaryota > Metazoa > Chordata > Testudines > Cheloniidae > Lepidochelys > Lepidochelys olivacea. Next base: position 1,735,565 of record NC_140413.1, read on the forward strand.
AAACCAACTGCACCCCAAGCCCAACTCATGCAAAGCACCATGGGAGCTCCCGCAGCCACACAGCACAAAGGGACGGACGAAGGGCTGGGAATCTGGGGCTGGAGAGAGCTGGCGAAGGCCAGGCTGCAGCTGTCAGCACCAACATGTGGGCGCATGGTTCTACCTCTCGTCCAAGGCTCACTCGGTCACCCCATGCTGGGCATTCCCCGACTCCACTGATGCCAGGAGCGCACGGGGCTTGGGCCAGCATCCTGCCACCTGTGCTGGGGCCAGCGGGGTGTGGAGGGCACAGCCCGTGTCCGTCTGCGGCACCGGGGCCGGCTGAGCAGCCCATGGCTAGCGGGTGAGCGGCTGCTGCTGTGTGGGGTTAGCGGCGGGTACAGACAGCTCAGAGCAGAGCCTGGGGCTGGGGGAGGGGCAGGGGGCTCATACAAAACAACCCAAACAGCAGCTAAGCAGCTGGGGCAGCCTGGCCAGGGCGGCAGGTAGCCCGGGCCCCAGCAGCTGTTCTCCTGGCCCAGGGCCCCATTTGCTCATACACCGTGGCACGCCCTCCCATGGGGGCACCTGGCGAGGGCCTGAGACTCCCAGCCGGCCCCCAGCAGCACCGGGGCACCGCAGCCCCCTTGCTGTTAGGCAGGGTCCTGGTGGGGGAGCAGCTCTCCTTGGGGCTGCTGGGGGGGTCGCTCTGGCCCTGGGGCATGTGCCACGGCTCAGGCCTGGGCTGTCCCAGCTCATGGCCACCCCATGAACCAGCCTCAGTCCAAATGCATTGCCCCACCCAGAAGCCACCCCCAGCCCAGCTCTGCAGAGCCAGCACCCACTGCCACAGTGCCCGTCCCGCAGCGGGGATCTCAGTGGGGCACTCACGAGGCAGCTGGGGTCCCATGCCAAGGCAGGAGGAAAGGACTCAGGAGGGCTCAGCCCCTGGGCATGTTTTCAGGGTTCCTGTCCCTGTGAACGGCTGGCCCAGGAGCTGCCAGTGCAATACAGACAGTAACAGGGATGGGAGAGAACCAGCCGCCGAGAGATGGGGGGCGGGGGTGCAGGCATGCGGCATGAGCCCCTGCAGCCTGGCCACTGGCCCCTCGCCAGACCGAGCACTGGGGTCCTCGCTCACCTTGGGGGCCCACCAGGTGATGCCCATGTGCAGGGCGTAGTCACAGCAGACCTTGGGGTCGGCCAGGCTCCGGCACTTCTCGTAGGCGTCCAGGAGGGAGGTCTCCCTGTCGGGCAGCACGTGGCCGATGACCATGGTCGTCCCTCCAACCAGAGCAGCCTGCGGAGGACAGGAGAGGGGCTCGAGTCATGCTGGTCAGGGCAGCAGGGAGTTTACACTGGGCTGAGCAAAGGGCATCGTCCTGCCCTCGGTGAACCCAGCTGGCCCCCAGGTTGCAACCCACAGCTCTGTGGGGCTTGTTTGATCACCTGCTCGCCCTGATCCAGACACCGCTCTGAGGAGAGGCTGTGGGAACACGCTCAGACACCCAGCTAATGGGAGGGAAGAAAAAACAAGTTTTCTCTAGGTCCTACAGTAAATGGCTATCGGTTGCTCTGTCTTGTCCTACGAATCCAGGTACATCTATGGCCCCCAGCACTGCAGTCTCCGAGCATCACCCAGCCAGCGGTGTCTCTCTCCTCACACCCCCTGTGTGCAGGGCAGGGCCTGGACAGGTGGGGATTGAGACCTGCTCTCCCGAGCCCCAGGCTAGTGCCCTACCCAGGGGTAGGTCTGTCTCTGCAAGGCAGCCGGGAGTTCTGGCGAGTCAGCCCAGCAAGGGGCCAGCCTGCTACCCCTGAACCATTCAGCCAGGCTAGGGCCAAGCAAGCCGGAGCAGGCCGTGGGCACTGGCTGAAGTCCAGTCAGGATGGGGAACGCTGGCTCCCCCCACGAGCATGGCCAGGCTGGAAGGAGTCATCTGGCTGGCTCCCTGCACAGCCAGAGGCAGGGGCTGCAAAGATGGCCCCAGAGCAGCTGGACTCTCCCTGGGAGGTTCCTATGCACCCCAGAGTCCAGCCTGCAGTGTGAGGCCCAGCTGGCAGAGGGGGTGGGGAGCAGCCATAGCTCAGCGGTCCCCGCCCCTGCCCCCGACCACAGCTGCCCAGCACAGACCCCGGCAGTGCTAAGCTCAATGTCGAGCTGGCAGCTGGTATCAAGTGGAGTGTCCCAGGGGTCGGTCCTGGGGCCGGTTTTGTTCAACATCTTCAGAACTGATCTGGAGGATGGGCTGGATTGCACCCTCAGCCAGTCCGCAGATGACGCTAAGCTGGGGGGAGAGGTAGATACGCGGAGGGTAGGGATAGGGTCCTGTAGCGGCGGGGTCACCCGCTCCGGCCTTAAAGGGCTTACAGCAGCCCAGGAGAGGAATGTGGCTGGGAGCAAGCAGTTCCCAGGCTGATTGGGGAAGCAGGCTCAGCTGGCCCATATCAGAGGGCAGCGGGCCAGGAGCAGACAGAGTCTCCTTTAGCTGTGGAGGGAGATGGGCCTGGCGGCTGGGGAGTGTACCTGGGTACCGGAGGTGGAGCAGGCCTGGGGGAAGGCCAAGGGAGCTGAGGAGCTCCAGCCTGGAAACCCCCCAGGCTGCAGGCCTAGGGTAAGGCCCGATAGGTACTGGGGTTACAGGGGGCAGCCCATGGGTAGGCAGAGACAGCAGGTCCAAACTCCCCTTGCCTGTGATGATTGGCTTATACACTGCAGTCTGCCCCAGTGTGCGGGGGCTCAATGGTGACTGGCAGTGGCCAAAGACTGAGGCGAGGTGGGGATAGTGGGTGGGGGTTCCCCAAGGTGGGGAGACCCAGAGACTGTGGGGGTACTGCCAGGGGGCAGCACCCTGGGTAAAAGGGTCACCAGGGTCCAGGAGGGACAGGGGGGCCAGTGGCAAGCGGGACACCGCCTGCAGAGGGCACTCCAGAGGCTGGAACGCTAATTCCCTGGACGACCAGCAAAAGGCGCCGCAGGGGTGAGTCGCCGCCCCGTTACAGGTCCAGAGTGACCTAGACAAATTGGAGGATTGGAACAAAAGAAATCTGATGAGGTTCAACAAGGACAAGTCCAGAGTCCTGCACTTAGGAAGGAAGAATCCCATGCACCGCTACAGGCTGGGGACCAACTGGCTAAGCGGCAGTTCTGCAGAAAAGGACCTAGGGATTGCAATGGGCCAGAAGCTGGATATGAGTCAACACTGTGCCCTTGTTGCCAAGAAGGCCAACGGCATATAGGGCTGTATTAGTAGGAGCACTGCCAGCAGATGGAGGGAAGTGATTATTCCCCTCTACTGGGCACTGGTGAGGTCACACCTGGAGTATTGCGTCCAGTTTTGGGCCCCCCACTAACGAAAGGATGTGGATAAATTGGAAAGAGTCCAGCGAAGGGCAACAAAAATGATTAGGGGACTGGGGCACATGACTTATGAGGAGAGGCTGAGGAAACTGGAGTTATTTCATCTGCAGAAGAGAAGAATGAGGGGGGATTTGATAGCAGCCTTCAACTACCAGAAGGGGGTTCCAAAGAGGATGGAGCTCGGCTGTTCTCAGTGGTAGCAGATGACAGAACGAGGAGTAATGGTCTCAAGTTGCAGTGGGGGAGGTCTAGGTGGGATATTAGGAAACACTATTTCACTAGGAGGGTGGTGAAGCACTGCAATGGGTCACCTAGGGAGGTGGTGGAATCTCCTTCCTTAGAGGTTTTAAAGGCCCGGCTTGACAAAGCCCTGGCTGGGATGATTTAGCTGGGGTTGGTCCTGCTTTGAGCAGGGGGTTGGACTAGATGAACTCTTGGGGTCTCTTCCAACCCTGACCTTCTATGACACACCCACTCCCAGGTGCTAAGAGGCCTGGTAGGCCACGGAACAAGCCTTCTACAGGAACCGGGAGCCCCCCCAGACCTGTCGGCCATGTGCCCCCAGCCGGCAGGAGCTCCCGTGCACGGCCCAGGAGATTTGTGCTCCAGCAGCACCGGGGGAGCCACAGGGAGAGGAGAGGGGAGCCCCCGGACAGCTCCCCATCACTGCTCACAGGCAGCACCACGTCTACGTCCTGAGCAAAACACTCTCAGTGCGCGTGCACACACGCACACTCTCTCATCTCAGCACCCCCAATGCACAAGAACTGAGCCCCCCACCTCCCTGGGTATCCAACACCAGCCCCCACCCCGGGTACTCTGCAGACCCCACGCCAGCAGTGCCCCACCCCAAGCCTCCAGGCATTGCACCACATGTCAGCACCTGAAGGAAGCCCCCCAGCTGCCCTCCAGTTCATGGGCCGGAGCCCTGCCCGGCCAGCTCAGCCCGGCCCAGAGCCACTGGTGCAGCCAGGCCTGGCACTCGGGCACTGGGGGCTGACAGGCTGGGGAGGGAGCCCAGAAGAGGCCCTGCCAGCAGCTCCCTCTCCTGCCCGGGGTGCTCTGCTGCTGGTCATGGGGCATGCGGGGGTTGGACCAGTCCATGTAGGGCTTTCAGGTCATGACCAAGTCTGCCACCTCCCCAGGGATGGCAGCTGGGCAATTCCGGGGCACGAGTGCCAGGTGCTGCTCATGATGCTCCACAGCCGACTCGCAGGGAGCACCCTCCAGAGCAGCCTGCCCAAGCTCTGTCCGGAGGGGACGTGGGCTGGCTCGGGGCCACGGCTCAGGGTAAAGGACACACCCCACTGGGCAGGTGAACATGGAAAGAGTCACCCTGCCCTGCAGCCGGGGTGGGGGATCTCATCATGCCCCCGCTGAGAGGGAGCAACGAAGGGACCCCTGCTCAGCGGGAGCTGGCAGAACCTCAGCCCTGGCCTCCACCTACCCCCACCCCACACAGCATCATCACCTGGCTCTTCTCGAAACCCCACCGCGGCCTGGCCAACGTGCCGAGCAGCCCGACTGCGAATGGTGGCGCTACAGGCCAGTCAAGGCTGGAGGTTGCTGAGGGACTTTGGGGCCAACCAAACCAGGGGAAACGGGCAATGCACTGGCAGAGGAAAGCCAGTGCTCATAGAGTCATAAATATTAAGGTCAGAAGGGACCATTATGATCATCTAGTCTGACCTCCTGCACAATGCAGGCCACAGAATCTCACCCATCCACTCTTGCAAAAAGCCTCTCACCTATGTCTGAGCTATTGAAGTCCTCAAATCATAGTTTAAAGACTTCAAAGCGCAGAGAATCCTCCAGCAAGTGACCTGCGCCCCATGCTGCAGAGGAAGAGGAAAAATCCCCAGGGCCTCTTCCAATCTGCCCTGGAGGAAAATTCCTTCCTGACCCCAAATATGGTGATCAGCTGAACCCTGAGCATGTGGGCAAGATTCACCAGCCAGATACCCAGGAAAGAATTCTCTGTAGTAACTCAGATCCCACCCCATCTAACATCCCATCACAAGCCACTGGGCCTATTTACCATGAATAGTTAAAGATCAATTAATTGCCAAAATCTTGTTATCCCATCATACCATCTCCTCCATAAACTTATCGAGTTTAATCTTAAAGCCAGATAGGATCTTTTGCCCCCACTGCTTCCTTTGGAAGGCTATTCCAAAACTTCACTCCTTTGATGGTTAGAAACCTTCGTCTAATTTCTCGTCTAAACTTCCCGATGGCCAGTTTATATCCGTTTGTTCTTGTGTCCACATTGGTACTGAGCTTAAATAATTCCTCTCCCTCTCCGGTATTTATCCCTCTGATATATTCATAGGGAGCAATCATATCTCCCCTCAATCTTCTTTTAGTTAGGCTAAACAAGCCAAGCTCCTTGAGTCTCCTTTCATAAGACAAGTTTTCCATTCCTCGGATCATCCTAGTAGCCCTTCTCTGTACCTGTTCAAGTTTGAATTCATCCTTATTAAACATGGGAGACCAGAACTGCACACACTATTCCAGGAGAGGTCTCACCTGTGCCTTGTATAATGGTACTAAAACCTCATCTCTACTGGAAATACCTCGCCTGATGCATCCTAAGACCTCATTAGCTTTTTTCACGGCCATATCACATTGGCAGCTCATAGTCATCCTGTGGTCAACCAATACTCCAAGGTCCTTCTTCTCCTCCGTTACTTCTAATTGATGCGTCCCCAGTTTATAACTAAAATTCTTGTTATTAATCCCTAAATGCATGACCTTACACTTCTCACTATTAAATTTCATCCTATCACTATTACTCCAGTTTACAAGGTCATCCAGATCCTCCTGTATGATATCCCGGTCCTTCTCTAAATTGGCAATACCTCCCAGCTTTGTATCATCCACAAACTTTATTAGCACATTCCTGCTTTTTGTGCCAAGGTCAGTAATAAAAAGATTAAATAAGATTGGTCCCAAAACCGATCCCTGAGGAATTCCACTGGTAACCTCCCTCCAGTCTGACAGTTCACCTTTCAGTATGATCCGCTGTAGTCTCCCTTTTAACCAATTCCTTATCAATCCTTATCTTTCAATTTTCATATTGATCCCCATCTTTTCCAATTTAACTAATAATTCCCTGTGTGGCATCGTATCAAACGCCTTACTGAAATCTAGGTCAATTAGATCCACTGCGTTTCCTTTGTCTAAAACATCTGTTACTTTCTCGAAGAAGGAGATCAGGTTGGTTTGGCACGATCTACCTTTTGTAAAACCATGTTTTATTTTGTCCCATTTACCATTGACTTCAATGTCTTTAACTACTTTCTCCTTCAAAATTTTTTCCAAGTCCTTGCATACTACAGATGTCAAACTAACAGGCCTGTAGCTACCCGGATCACCTTTTTTTCCCCTTTCTTAAAAATAGGAACTATGTTAGCAATTCTCTAGTCATACGTACAACCTCTGAGTTTACAGATTCATTAAAACTTCTTGGTAATGGGCTTGCAATTTCGTGTGCCAATTCCTTTAATATTCTTGGATGAAAATTATCTGGGCCCCCCGATTTAGTCCCATTAAGCTGTTTGAGTTTCGCTTCTACCTCAGATATGGTAATGTCTACCTCCATATCCTCATTCCCATTTGTCATGCTACCATTATCCCTAAGATCCTCTTTAGCCTTATTAAAGACTGAGGCAAAGTATTTGTTTAGATATTGGGGCATGCTTAGATTATCCTTGACCTCCACTCCATCCTCAGTGTTTAGTGGTCCCACTTCTTCTTTCTTTATTTTCTTCTTATTTATATGGCTATAGAACCTTTTACTATCGGTTTTAATTCCCTTTGCAAGGTCCAACTCTACTTGACTTTTAGCCTGTCTCACTTTATCCCTACATGTTCCGGCCTCAGTAAGGTAGCTTTCCTTGCTGATCCCTCCCTTCTTCCACTCCTTGTAGGCTTTTTGCTTTTTCTTAATCACCTCTCTGAGATGCTTGCTCATCCAGCTTGGTCTACAACTCCTGCCTATGAATTTTTTCCCCTTTCTTGGGATGCAGGCTTCCGATAGCTTCTGAAGCTTTGACTTGAAGTAATCCCAGGCCTCCTCTGCCTTTAGATCCATAAGTTCTTCAGTCCAATCCACTTCCCTAACTAATTTCCTTAATTTTTGAAAGTCAGCCCTTTTGAAATCAAAAACCCTAGTCGCAGATTTATTTTTGTTTATCCTTCCGTTCAGTTTGAACTGAATTAGCTCATGATCACTTGAACCCCTACAACCATTTCTTCTATGAGGCCCTCACTACTCATCAAAACCAAATCTAAAATGGCATCTGCTCTAGTCGGTTCATGTAACGAAGTGGGACTGTTCTTAATGTTTCCTCTGAATAGTGTGGGGGTGCCTCAGATTCCCCTATGCAGTTCTTAAGTATCTAGGGGGTGGGATAAGGGTGTATGATGGTTGCAGAGCCCTAGAGGGCAGGTGTGTGCCGGGGTCGAGTCACAGAGAATGGCCGACACCCTGTTCCCTGGCAACTGATGGCCTGGGCCCTTCCCCCCTGCAAGGTGAGAGCTAAAGGGTTGGAGAACAAAGGAATCAGGTGACCTCCTGGCCCGGGAAAGGGACAAAGCCCAGAGGAGGAGGGGCTGGAGAGAGTTTCAGTTTGAGGCTGGCTGGGACATGGAGTGAAGGGGAGACGTGGTTGTCTGGCTCCCTGCCCCCCAAAATGGACCCAGCTAAGGGGTCCTGTTCTCTGCACCTGCAAGCTCTGTGTTAGACCATGTTCCTGTCGTCTAATAAACCTCTGTTTTACTGGCTGGCTGAGAGTCACATCTGTCGGCGGAGTTGGGGGGCAGGACCCTCTGGCTTCCCCAGGAGCCCCGCCTGAGCGGACTCACTGTGGGAAGCGCAGGGAGGGGCAGAGGAGGCTGAATGCTCCAAGGTCAGACCCAGGAAGGTGGAAGCTGTGTGAGCTGTGTGTCCTGCAGACAGGCTGCTCCCAGAGAGGAGACTTCCCCAGAGTCCTGCCTGGCTTCATGGGGAGCAGCTCCAGAGCATCGCCCAGGGACTCTGTGGCAGTTCAGCAACTACTTGGTGAAGGAATCCATGAGCTATCGCATCTAGGAAAATCTGAGCCCTATTATTATTACTAACACTCGTCCTCCAGTCTACATCTGGGAAGTTAAAGTCTCCCATGATCACGCAGTTTCCATTAGTATTTACTTCATTAAAAACATTAAAGAGGGCTCTATCCATATCCAAATTAGATCCCAGAGGTCTCTAGCACACCCAAGCACTATCCCGGGGAGGGGGGGGGGGGCGGCTCTAGCAGTTTTCTTCCCCAATGTGATTTTTGCCCAGACGGACTCAGTCTTATCCATTCCATTGCTTCTTATTTCTTTACAGTCGACCTCATCCTTGATATACAGTGCTACTCCACCACCTTGACCTTTATTTCGGTCTTTCCTAAGCAGCACAGACCCTTCAATACCCGTAGTCCAGTCATGACGACTATTCCACCCTGTTTCTGTTCTCCCTAGAATATCTGCTTTCACTTCCTGCACCAGTACCTCTAGTTCCTCCATTTTGTTACCCAGGCTCCTCGCACTGGTGTACAAACATCTTCATTTTTGCTGTTTGGCCTCACTCACGTTCTGTACCCGATTAGGCACGGTCATTCTACAGCCAGTATAACCTATTAGACTGGTATCCACACTGCCCTTCCTCCTACCCACAGCTGTATCCTCTCTTACTTCCTTTTCTTTCCTCTCAATGCTAAAACCCGGCATGGAGATTACCTGGACATCTCCCAAGCATCTCCCCCAAATTCCTAGTTTAAAGCTCTTTTAATCAGTTGTGCCAGCCTCCATCCTAGAAGTCTATTTCCTTCCCTACTCAGATGAAGTCCATCCCGAGAGAACTGTCCTCTGTCCATGAATGCCTCCCACTGGCCATACATGCCAAAGCCCTCCTTATAGCACCACTGCCTAAGCCATCTGTTGATAGTCAATCTTGTCACACCTTTGTTGCCCTTCTCTAGGAACAGGCAGAATCCCACTGAAGATCACCTGAGCCTCAATTTCCTTAAGCGTCTTCCCCAGCCTGGCATAGTCTCCCTTGATACGTTCCAGTGAGAATCTACTGGTATTATTTGTTCCCACATGAAGGACAATCAGTGGATTCTTTCCCGCTCCCTTTAGGATCCTTTTCAACCTCAGGTCCACTTCCCGTATCTTAGCACCTGGAAGACAGCACACCCTTCTATTCTCTGGATCAGCTCTGGTTACAGGCCTGTCTGTTCTTCTCAGTAAGGAGTCCCCGATCACGTAGACCTGCCTTTTCCTGGTGATGGTGCGATTCTCCGGTCTATCCCCATTCCCTCTGGCTGCAAGTTCTTTCCATTCCTATTCGTCCTTGTAATCCTCTTCAACCCATCCTGTATCCTCCTGGGGCTCATATTCATATTCAGAGTTATGCCCACCGGAGGGACCCTGGGAACAGCTCAGCCACCTTCCTGGGTCCCACCTGCCACACGGGGAGGGAACTGGGCAGCACCAGGGAACCTCGGGCCCTGCATGGTTGCCAGAGCAGCAACCAGGCGCCAGGCAGGGCACGGACCGGGAATAACACTGGAATGGGCCCAAAGCGCTGCCCAGTTCCCACCCCAAGGACCGAAGGACACACAGACACACCATCTGCTCAGAGAGCCAAGGGGCTGCACCCTGCCACCCCGACAGGGGCTGGGCAGAGCCGCCCATGCCATGTGCGCTCCCCTCAGCCACACCCTGCTGCCAGCCTGGGCCTGAACTACGGCCCCTCACGCTGGGGGGTGGGGGGAGCACCAGGGGCCTGGCTGCTCCCTGCCCATCTCCCCCCGAGACGGCCCCCGGCAATTTATTCTGCTCGCTGCCCTGCAAACTCATGCCAGGGCAGGCCCCCATGTGGTCACCTCACCTCCCCCCGTCCCTCCTTGTGCATCACCCCCTGCCCCCCAGCACCATTCCCTCTCCCTCGGCTTCTGTCTGAGCCGACACGTGCCCAGGAGCCCCCTGCAGCCACAGCTGAGCTGTTCCGACAGCCCCCCAGTCTCCCCCAGTGACATCAGAGACCCCTCGAGTCTGCTCCTCCCAGCCCCAGCCCCACACGGCTGGACATGGAGGTCCTCCCCCCGCGGACTAGCAGCACCACCCCGCCGAGCCAGGTGGACAGACGCCAGGCTGAACAGACACCAGCTGAGCATGCACAGACAGCCCCAGGGGCCAGGAACAGGGACTACGGGCCCCCCAGCCTTCCCCCAAGCCCAGCAGGGCTGTGCCTCTCCTCAGCTGTAGCAGGCAGGTGAGCTGAGCACCAAACTGACCTGGCAGGGCAGGCAGCGAGCTCCTGATGGGCGTGCCTGGAAGGCCCACCCTGCCCCACCCTGCCCCGGGGCTTAGCAGAGGGACTGGGGAAATGAGGGGCAGTGCAGAAGCCTGCTCTACCACCCAGGCCCAGGCCCCTCCTGAGCCCCCACCCCATGGGAAATGCCCAGGGAGGCAGGGCTAGAACCAAAATAAGGACCCGAATCTGAACTGAGGGGCCCTGGCAGAGCTGGGAGGGGACCCAGGACTGGAATAGCAGGTGCCCGTTAGCCCGATGCCCATTAGCTCTGGCGCCCATTAGCCTGATGCCCTGGTGCCTGTTAGCGCTGGCGCTGGTTAGCCTGGCACCCATTAGCCCAATGCCCATTAGCCCATTTCCCTGTTCTCTATTAGCCTAGCACCTTGGCACCTGTTAGCCCCCATCCCTGGCACCCAGTGCCCTGGTGCCTGCGTGCTCAAGTGTCCAATAGCCCGAGGCCCGTTAGTCCAATGCCCTGGCAACTGATAGCCATTAGCCCTGGTGCCTGTTGGGCTAATGGGCGTCAGGCTATCACCCTTCCTGGGGTCTGGGGCCTGTCCTGTGGGCACAGCAGGAGGCTTTGCATGCACGTGTGATAGGGCCAGGGGGAGAATCCTGCCCAGCCCATGGGGGTGGCTCCAGCCACTCCTCACCCACAGCTCAGGTCCCAAAGGCCTGGCCGTGTCCTTGCCCAGCCCTGCACTAATCCCCAAAGCTCCTCAGCTGATCCTGAGCTGCTTGGCTGGCACTGGCGGGTCTCAGGGAGGCAGCAGGACGAGATCAACCCAGGGCCCCACCCAGCCGAGGGACAGCAGGGGCGGGGGCAGGCAGAACAGTCAGCGGGTCTGAGCTGCAATCCCTTGTCCCCAAGGTCTGCCCAGGGGGCTGTGACTGCTGTGCGTGTGGAAAGGGCCATCTCTCCCATGAGACAAGAGCTAAGGCCTGCCCGCTCCTGGGTTGTCGCTCACCCCAGGCAGGCTGCGCCGCCCTGTGCCCCAGGCACGTTCCACCCACGCAGCTCCCCCGCCTTCCTGCGCCCCTCAACAGGGCCAACAGAATCTGCCGTCCTCTCACTTAGAATCATAGAATATCAGGGTTGGAAGGGACCCCTGAAGGTCATCTAGTCCAACCCCCTGCTCAAAGCAGGACCAATTCCCAGTTAAATCATCCCAGCCAGGGCTTTGTCAAGCCTGACCTTAAAAACCTCTAAGGAAGGAGATTCCACCACCTCCCTAGGTAACGCATTCCAGTGTTTCACCACCCTCTTAGTGAAAAAGTTTTTCCTAATATCCAATCTAAACCTCCCCCACTGCAACTTGAGACCATTACTCCTCGTTCTGTCATCTGCTACCATTGAGAACAGTCTAGAGCCATCCTCTTTGGAACCCACTTTCAGGTAGTTGAAAGCAGCTATCAAATCCCCCCTCATTCTTCTCTTCTGCAGGCTAAACAATCCCAGCTCCCTCAGCCTCTCCTCATAACTCATGTGTTCCAGTCCCCTAATCATTTTTGTTGCCCTTTGCTGGACTCTCTCCAATTTATCCACATCCTTCTTGAAGTGTGGGGCCCAAAACTGGACACAGTACTCCAGATGAGGCCTCACCAATGTCGAAAAGAGGGGAACGATCACGTCCCTCAATCTGCTCGCTATGCCCCTACTTATACATCCCAAAATGCCATTGGCCTTCTTGGCAACAAGGGCACACTGCTGACTCATATCCAGCTTCTCGTCCACTGTCACCACTAGGTCCTTTTCCGCAGAACTGCTGCCTAGCCATTCGGTCCCTAGTCTGTAGCTGTGCATTGGGTTCTTCCGTCCTAAGTGCAGGACCCTGCACTTATCCTTATTGAACCTCATCAGATTTCTTTTGGCCCAATCCTCCAATTTGTCTAGGTCCTTCTGTATCCTATCCCTCCCCTCCAGCGTATCTACCACTCCTCCCAGTTTAGTATCATCCGCAAATTTGCTGAGAGTGCAATCCACACCATCCTCCAGATCATTTATGAAGATATTGAACAAAACCGGCCCCAGGACCGACCCTTGGGGCACTCCACTTGATACCAGCTGCCAACTAGACATGATCACTACCCGTTGAGCCCGACAATCTAGCCAGCTTTCTACCCACCTTATAGTGCATTCATCCAGCCCATACTTCCTTAACTTGCTGACAAGAATACTGTGGGAGACCGTGTCAAAAGCTTTGCTAAAGTCAAGAAACAATACATCCTCTGCTTTCCCTTCATCCACAGAACCAGTAATCTCATCATAAAAGGCAATTAGATTAGTCAGGCATGACCTTCCCTTGGTGAATCCATGCTGGCTGTTCCTGATCACTTTCCTCTCATGCAAGTGCTTCAGGATTGATTCTTTGAGGACCTTCTCCATGATTTTTCCAGGGACTGAGGTGAGGCTGACTGGCCTGTAGTTCCCAGGATCCTCCTTCTTCCCTTTTTTAAAGATTGGCACTACATTAGCCTTTTTCCAGTCATCCGGGACTTCCCCCGTTCGCCACGAGTTTTCAAAGAGCACTTCCCGTAAGCCAGCGAGCTATGGTGCTGTGCGCTGGGCACCGCTGCTGGGCTCCAGCTCTCCAGCGGCTGCATTTCATTGTAGCACAGGAACCTCGAAGAGCCCAGGCCAGCGCCACCCTGTCCTGCCCCCCAGGACTGCTCCCTGCTTGGGCCGTTGAACTGGGCCTGGCAGTCCTGCACCAGCACATGCCCTCCTACCCCAGTTCCAACTCTCCTTCCCTGGGGCCTGCCCGCCCTCTATTAACCGAGTCCCGCGCTCCTGCAGCTGGCCCTAGATGATGCGCTGACAGCTCAAGTCACAGGGACCAGCCTGCTTCCTGGGAGGACAAGCCCCAGGGCCAGACCGCAGCTGGTGGAAATCAGCATCACTCTGCTGACCTCACTGGAGCTACCCCGATTCCAGCAGCTGAGGCTTTGGCACCTGGCTGCCTTCAGTGCTCCCGCCAGAGCGGCTAGTCCCGAGCGAGCTGCCTCCCCCCAGCCTAGTCGCCTCCTCCCATTAGCCCATGCTGGGACATCATACAGATGACGTCACCCGTCCCTTAGCAGCAGCCTGTGACATCGCTAGGATTCCAGACAGGAGAAGCTGGGCTGGAAGTGTGGGGCGCAGGGGAACAGAAAGCGGGGGGCCCTGACAGCCACCGCCCCTGGCCGAGCCTTGGCCCTCGCTGGGAACTCGGCCTGCGCTGCAGCTGGGAGCCCTGCTCCATTTCAGCACCACAAGGGGCGGAGAGCTCCCCTGGCCGTTCTCCCAGAGCCAGGCTCCCCGCAGGTAAAGCCCAGCACCCAGCGCCCCGACCACGCTGGGCCAGGCGCTGCCCGCACAGGTCGGGAGAGACTGGCCCAGCGTGCTGCAGGGTGGCACGCGGTCCCGGGCAGCAGCTTGGTCTGGCCGCCTCAGTAGGAACCCGGGGGCCAGGCTGGATTGCCCCAGCCACGCTGCAATCAGAGCTAACACCTCCACCGGCCTGTGTGGGAAATGACCCCTGCCAGTGGCCCTGTGGCAGGCCAGGAGAGGGGCTCCAGCCCCCAGGGAGTGAGAGTGCCGGAGCTGGGCACACAGCCCCACACAGCGGAAGGGGCAGATGGCAGGAGCAGGCAAAGCCATTCACAGGTTTCCCTGGCTAGTCTGTTACTGATCTGGATTTAAACACACTTACACACACACACACACACACCCGTGTGTGTATGTGTAAGGGACGGGACCTCAGCCACACAGCCAGGGAGCGGCGGGGTCCTCATTGGCAGGGACCAGCCCCCCTGATTTGGCAGCAGCTGGCAGGAAAGCCATTCTCCGGGGCATGGGGGGAGTGCTGGATTTAAACCCCACTCAGCGTCTCCTCCAGCTCCTGAAAGCCAAGGTGCTGGCAGCCACAGCTCTCCTGCTGCAGCCATGCCTGCTAAGTCTTTAATCTGGACTAATTTGGGTCTGCTCCTTCTCATCCCATGGAGCCGGCCCAGCACAAGGAGGGACGAGCCCTGCCTGCGTAAGAACAGCTCAGTGTGCTTATTTTAGCTCAGCACGGCCCCGGCGGGGGCTGGTCCCAGGCTAAGGGGAGCTCGGCTCTGCCCACCCATTGGGGGTGGGGGACAGGTTCCCTGCACCTGAGCCACATCAGAAGTGCTACTGAGGATGAACCCGACGTCCCCCACCCCTCACAGGCACTAGGGCAGGGCTGGGCAAACTTTTTGACCCGAGGGCCACATCTGGGTATGGAAATTGCATGGCGGGACATGAACGCTCATGAAATTGGGGTTGGGGTGCAAACTCTGGGGTGGGGCCACAAACAAGGAGCTTAGGGTCCAGGAGGGGGCTCCGGGCTAGGGCAGGAAGGGCGGTGAGGGCGCCGGCTGGGGATGAGAGGTTTGGGGTGCAGGAGGGTGCTCCAGGCTGGGAGTGAAGGGTTTGGAGGGTAGAGGGGGAGCAGGGCTGGGGCTGGGGCAGGGGCATGGGCAGGTGGCTCAGGGGTGCAGGCTCTGGGCAGCGCTTACCTCAAGCAGCTCCCGTAAGCAGCAGCTTGTCCCTTCTCCGGCTCCTATGCATAGGGGCAGGCAGGGGGCTCTGCTACGTGCTGCCCCATCTGCCACCCCTGCAGCTCCCATTGGCTGCAGTTCCTGGCCAATGGGATCTGTGGGGGCAGCACTTGGGGCAGGGGGCAGCCTGTGGAGCGGAGGCCCCAGGCTGCCCCTATGTGTAGGAGCAGGGGGGGGACATGCTGCTGCTTCTGGGAGCCACATGGAGCAGCCCCCAATCCTTCTCCCTGGCTGGAGCAAAGCAATCCCCAGACCCTACTCCCCAGCAGGAGCTTGGGGGCCAGATTAAAATGGCTGGCAGGCTAGATGCGGCCCATAGTTTGCCCACCCTTGCTCTAGGGGGTGGGGCCTGCTGCCCCCGCCCCTGCCCAGCTAGCCCCTGGCTGCCTGAGCTCTGCAAGCGCAGGGGGTGCTGCTCAGGGCAGAGGGGCACTGGCAGGGCTGGAAGAACAGGGGGTTATGGATCAGGCTTGAGAGACAGCAGCACAGCATGGGGGGGCAGGCCTGGACCTGCATTAGGGCTGCAGGCAAAGGCAGGCCCTGCGCACCGGCTCCTTTAGGACAGGACATGAACACTACAGGCCACTAAGCCGGGCGCAGGTCATTGCAGCTGGGGCTGCGGGCGTCTTGGCAGGACTCCCACCAACCCTGCATGAATTGCCTGCACCTGAAAGCCAGTTCCCATGAGCCTGGACCCGCCCCCGGGCCTGAGCAGAGCACAAGCCGCAGGGCTGGGGCCTGGGGAAAGGGGCCGTGGGCTGAGCTGGGAGATCCCAGCGAGCAGCTGCACAGGGGCTAATGGCTACGTGTCACAGCACTAGTGCTGCCCACGCGCACCCGGCAGAGGGCAGGCTCCCTGCTCTGGGGCAGACACAGCCCAGGCCAGCTGCTGGGCAGGCTCCCGCCCCCCTGCTGAGGGTCTGCAGAGCGGAGCCTGCGACTTACACTCATTGTGTTGAGCACAAAGCAGCCGGCCCCAGATGCACGGTTACTATGGCAACAGGCTGGGCTCCTCCAAGGGGCGGGTGCGGACAGACGGCAGCAGGCGGAGGCCCTGGCTGATCCGTGGGGGCGCCGGCTGATCCGTGGGGACCCCTTCTCTGGGTCCCTCCCCCAGCAGCAGCCTGGCCAGCACAAAGGGTAGCAGGCGCGGCGGGTGCAGGGGATGGGCGCAAACCCTGAGAAGGGGTCCAAGGTGCCCGAATCCTCCATCCTGCCCCACCCAGCAGCGGTACTGAGCCAGCCCCTGTCCCCGCTCTGCTCACACAGCAGGAGAGGACACACCCCGGCGCTCCAGGCCCGAGCTCCCCGCCGGAGCCGGGCCGGGAGGTGGGTGTAGCCGGGAGGCAGCTGCCCCAGGAGAGCCTGGGAGCTCTTTGTTGCTCCAGCCTCCAAGGGCTCGAGGCAGCTGCCTGCCTTCAGCTGCCCAGCAAGCCGGGGGAGATGGGCGGCAGGACGGCCGAGGAGGAACAGAGCCAAGCCAGCAGTGGGTCGGCCCCAGTAATGCTGCAGGCATGACACACCGCCCAGCAGCCGGCCAAAAGGGAGCTTTGCTCTGCACAAATGGCGGGCGCAGCAGCCCCAGTGCAGGGAGGGGCAGGGCCTCTGGCCCCCACCTCTGCCCACCTGCAGGGCGCACTAGGTGGGCGCCAGGCTAGGCAACCCCCTACTGAGCCTTTCCCCCTGGAACCGGGTTCAGCAATAGCAGCAGCAGCAGGGCCTGGGCGAGCGAGCGGTTACCCCACTCGTCAGCAGCCCACGCTTCCAGTGGCACTGCCCTCGGCTCAAGGGGCAGTAGCAGAGCTGGGTGCGAGGGACACCAGGCTGTGAGCAGGGGTGCAGGGCCAGCCGAGGCTAGACTAGCCAGGGGGCATCAGCAGAGGGCAGGGTGTGAGAGTGACTCGGGCTGCAGCCCCTCCTTTCCATTACGCACCAGCCACCAGGTCCCTGCGGCCCAGGCAGGCTGCACAGTAAGGCCAGCCCCAGCCCCCTCCATGGAACCAGAGCCCGGGTCACAAACAGGGCAGCCCCCCCGGTCGGTTCTGCTGAGCTCCGAGCTGCCAGCTGAATGAAGCTGGGAGGCGGGAGCCAGCCGCCCACCGCAGGCAGACGGAAGCAGCCGGTGCAAGCGAGAGCAGAAGAAGGGGAGCCGAGGGCACACTGGCCCCCCACCACCACCCGGGGGGCGGGGGTGTGTGTTGAGTTCCAGGCTGCGTCTGCAGCTCCCTGGGCAGCAGAACCACCAGGGGCTCCCTGTGCCCAGCCCCCCGCGGCTGCAGCCCCTGCTTTGCTGCCAGAGGCGCTTAGTTCCTGGGTACAGGTTGAGCGGGCAGCAGCAGGTCCATCACAGGGGGTGCTGGCACTTGGGCACTGGGCTCTGCGGCCCCCAGCACCGGCTGCCTGGAGCCGGGTCTGGGACAACAGGATGCTCTCGGGAAGGGCCTCAGAGCCGAGCGGGGCAGGAGGTGGCAGATGCTGCCCAGCTAACCAGGCTGCACCAGCTCCGGCCCCACCCTTCCGGGGACACCAAGTGCACGCTGGCACTAGCCGAGCGAGCAAGGGGCTAGCAGCTCCGGCCCCACCCTTCCGGGGACACCAAGTGCACGCTGGCACTAGCCGAGCGAGCAAGGGGCTAGCAGCTCCGGCCCCACCCTTCCGGGGACACCAAGTGCACGCTGGCACTAGCCGAGCGAGCAAGGGGCTAGCAGCTCCGGCCCCACCCTTCCGGGGACACCAAGTGCACGCTGGCACTAGCCGAGCGAGCAAGGGGCTAGCAGCTCCGGCCCCAGGCCCGGCAGAGCCCCACCTCCTCCCCCCCAGCACCAGCTCTGCAAAGAGGGCAGATACCGCACCAGCCCCACCGCCTCCCACCTCAACAGCTCCCCACCCCTTCCTGCACCCACTGCTGCTCCCTGAGGGAGACCCACCAGGCAGCCCCAGCTGGAGGAGCCTGCATGGAGCCCTGCTGAGCCCAACCCTCCTCACCAGGAGCCAACGCAGCCCCAGCCAGGCAGAGATGGCTCCGTGGCCGCGGGTGGAGAGCACTGGCGATTCATTCAGCAGCCCTGCGTGGGGAGAAGAGCTGGGGCCAGGCCCGCTCCTGCCCTTCGCACACGCAGTCACCAGGCGAGCCAGCACAACCGAGTGCTTACGGACCTGACAAGTGCCACCCAGAAGTACCATGCTGAGGCTTTGGAGTCAGTGCCTCCTTGAGATGAAGGGGGCAGTTCACATGGGGCTGCCGCAGGCTCCAGGCAGATGTTACACGTCATTAACCATCCCAGCTGGTGGCGTGGGTAGCTACCGGTGTGGTGCTTTGCTTTTGTTCGATGATGATAACAGTCGGCTGCATGCGTGTTTTCTGTGTGTGCTGCCCCGGCTCTGCGCAGATCGCTGACACAGCAGACCCCGAGAGAACCGCCAAAAACCACAGACTTTAGTAAGGTACAAAGGAACCCGAGCCAGGTTTATTGTCAAACGAAGCACAGTGATAGTTCCCTTTAGACTCTACCGGACATACTACGAATTTGTTCTCCCTGGCAATGGACACAGCTCGGTCAGGGGCGGGACTCTCCACTGCCCCCTAGGCTGGACAAAGATGTGCGCCCCCGGACCTACTTTTATACCATTGCAGGACAGATTACTCATCATAGTTCAAACGAATCTCTCCATCACGTTGTCCTTTTGCCAGTTCCTCGTTATGTCTGTGTTCGGATGCCGTCGTGGCGCAAGTTCCTCTCATTAGCCCTTATCTGCGTGCGCACGTGCTTCTAATAACCTTTTCTTGCCAACTTCTGTGAGTGGGACCCGCCTCTGGCTTACAGCCCAGCTTTGCTGAACACTGCCTGGAAGTACTTTGGTTCAGGCTTCAGACTGGGCCTCTGATACAAGAGTTTATGTTTCAGGGCCTCCTCTTACTACAACGGGCCCGAGCTCCTTCGCAGCCCACGGCTCCGGAATTAAAGCCTGAATTCTGCTGTGGGGTGGGTGCAGGTAACACGTAATCTAACAGACAGGGAGAGGCAGGGTACCTTAGCTAGGCCAGACTGGGCCCGTGGCTGGGCATTTGACCCCACTGGGATAGGAGAGTCTTCATTTCCCCTTCTCGGTGCTTGTGGGGTGTGGATGTTACACATCCCCAGAGGTGGCTGCATCGTGGGGGGGGTAATATTCTTTAGCTACCTCTGAGGGAGGAGGCAAGGCTGGTGAGACTGTGGCACTGTTACTACCTGCAGAGGTCCTCAAGGTGCCTGGATGGAGACATCCTACAAACCAGAGAGCAGTTTCCCCTGCCTAGTATCCTGGAAATGCCCAAAATCGAGGGGTGAACTCCAGCTCCCGCCCACTCCGGGGCTGTGGTCCTGGCTGCGAGGGAGGCCTTGGGCCGGAGCAGTACAGCAGACTGGGCAGTTCTACCTTCGTGCTCCCCACCAGCGTGCGCAGGGCTGGGGAGGCAGAGCCCGGCAACCGAGCTCCTTCCCAGTGCCCACCAATTTTCCAATTCCAGCCGCAGCCAGAGCCAAGCCAAGGTTATCGCAGCGCGGAGGCAGCAAGACAGCTGTGCATGTCAAACAAATCAGCCGCCCTGCAACAGGAGAGCGGCCGGCACCCTTCAGCTGCGGGGAGAGAGACTAGCCACACAGCTGGAGGGCTCCAGGGAGCCACGCAGACCTCTTCCGTTCGCAGTGCTGAGCTGTTATGAACCTGTAGGGTGAGCCGCAGAACTGGAGCCCTCCCGGCTGGACCTGCTGGGGAGCAGCTGGGACCCCAGCCCAGAGACAGCCTGACTCTGCAGACACACTGCCCCTCCAGCCCCGCTGCAGAGACGTCAGGCACATCTCTCCTACTGCTGCTGCTGAGCTCCCACGGGCCCAGTGGCTGCCAGCCAAGGGCAGAACTCCCAGTTCGCCATGCCAGCCAGGAGAACAGGCAGGCGGCACAGCAGAGGGAGGGGCAGGGCCAGCGTGATGGCTTCCCCGGAGCGCGCTGGGTTCTGATACTGCACGGTTTGCCCACAGTGTCCCTGCGAGGTGGCAGGCCAGTGTCCAACAGTGGCAGGACCCTTCCAATGAGTCCTAGTCACCGGCTTGGAGCCAACCCCCTAGAGACCAGCAGGCAGGGAGCCTGGAAACAGCACAGCCGCCGTTCCCAGGGCACATCCAGACCTGCCCTTCCCACCATGGGCTGCTCGGGGCACTGCCTTCCCACCGGGGAACGGGGCTGGGCGGTGCTGGGGGAGATGTACAGAGGCAGGCCCAGGAAGCCCACGCAGGGAGTGGCCCCAGCACCGTGGCTGTCCTCCTGCCCTCCGAGCCGAGTCCATGCACACCCAGCAAAAGGAGGATTTCTAGGTCCCGCTACGGGAGAGGCTAATCCGCTGAGAACAGCTTCCTGTGTCTGCAGAACTAACTGGGCATTTCAGTTACACCAGGCCAAGGAGCCAGCGCTGCTGCCCTGACGAGTCAGGCAGCCAGGCCCTGCCCAGATGGTCCACGGCGCAAAGACACCCCCCCATTCCACCTTCAGCTCCCGCCCACAGGAGGCGCCCTCGGAGCACTGGTGGTGGAGAGGGCGAGTTACAGACTGCACACACGGCGGAGGCAGGCGGCAAGATTCCATTAAAGGAATTCAGCCGGTTAGCCACCAGACGGGAACCATGAGCCCCAGGGACGGCAGATCCCAATGGGAATACCGCGCCTGGACCAACACAGACAGCACTGGGCACAGCCATCTCCCCTACCAGGGGGCCCTCACCACCACAGCACCAGAGAATCAGACACGGCAAAGAGCCTCCCAGGCGGGGTCATGCAGCAGAGAAGCCCAGCACTGTTCTGCAGTTCCACTCGGGGGGAAACTCCACTCCCTGAGGTCTGGCTGCTACGCACCAGGCTGCCTGTGGCAGATTTCCAGCTCAGGGGCACTCTCCCAGGGGCACTGCCGGGCTCACCCAGGCCATTACATACTGGAATGGAGGAAGCTCACTGGGGCTGTGACAGGTCAAGGGGCCTGGGAGGTGACACAGCAAGATCCAGCATACACAGAGGCCCGGAGTTCGGAAATTCCCAAGTCTGCGCTGCATCGCACATGGCATGAGCCACGACTCGCGAGACATGCCAACTGTCCCGAGCTGCACTCCCCATTATGACACCCAGCGTCCCTCATTTTTCCCACCCATGTGCGCAATGAATTTTGTTCTGTGCACCAATATAGAGGTGATGCATGACACATCACATCCAAATTGGTGCACAGAACAAACTTCATGTGGCAGAGGTGGGGCCAAGGGGTTTGGAGTGTGGGAGGGGCTCAGGGCTGGGGCAGAGGGTTGGGATGCAGGGGGGTGCAGGCTGCCCCGGGGCTACTGTGGGAGAAGCCTACCCCCAACTCTCTCCCCCTGCAGCAGCACCTGGGCTGGGGCGGGGGAGAGGTGCCTCTCCCCCCGGCTGCAGCAGGTCAGGGCTGGGTTGGGGCCAGGAGCGGGGCATTTCTCCCCACCGCAGCCTGCGCGGCGCTTAATAGGCTGGCGCTTAATAGGCTGCTGCACGGCCACACAGCTTAGAGGGAACTTAGGTGACACCTCTCCCAAGGACACACACGCTGGCTGCAGGCACATTGAGCATGGACACAGACACCCCACCCCCTTCAGACAGCAGCCGGCGTGGGTTCCCAAGGAGCGACAGCAGGAGACAGCAGCTCCTGGGGTGCTCAGACGTGCTGCAAAGGTCAGCGGAGCTGCTCTGGTGACTAATGAACTGTCGCTGTGCGTTCCAGCTGCGAGGCCTGCAATGCAGTGGCTTGGCGCCAGGAATACCAGCCAGGGCAGTCTGCAGTCCACCAACACGCACCCCGCCCAGGGGCAATTGAGGATACCCGCGGCTCAGCTGAAGCACAGATGACACGGCGGCCATTTCAGGGGCCAACCACACATGCCCCTCCTGGCCACCAGCCAGCCTGTCCCAGAGGATGGAGGAGCCCCCATCACTGTCACGGGGCAGGAGGAGCTCTGGGATGGCCAGATAGAAGCGCGGAGTGGCAGCTTTGGGCTTCTTACGCAGCCCTTGCCCTGCGGGTTCCCAAGGGCCTGGGCCCACATTCCTGCAGAGGACGCAGCTGGGGCCAGCCCGGAGAAGCTCCCTGTGGACTCCAAGGATTCCTCACAGTTGGTTCCAGGACACCCCACCCACCGCTGCGTTTCTATAGTCGTTAGCTCGAGAAGGGGCCACTTGTGCCCACAACGGGCACAGGAATTGGCAGCATTGCCAGGGGCTGTTGGTAGCTCTATGGCCCCTTCTTATAGCCACTGTGGGAAGACAGGACACTGGGCTAGATGGACCTTTGGTCTGACCCAGCCTGGCCGTTCGTATGTTCTTATACAGCTGTCCAGGAACTGCTAAGTCCCATCTTCAGAGCCTGCTCCTTCCTTGCCCCTGTGACTTGGCGAGAATAATGTGTGTCCCCTTCCCTAGTCCAGAGCGTGACACGTCCCTTGGGCTGAGCCGTGCGCTGAGCTGAGGACGGGGGGATCCATGGTGCCGAGCAGCGCAGGCCCCAATTCCCATGTTCTAGTCAAATGCAGCTTTAAGCCAGATGCCATAATACAGCGCCACGGGCAGGCACCCACTCGGGCACGCTCCCTCCCCCTCCCCGCACAAGAGCGAGGAAAAGCGGGGGGCTGGAGTGGCCATGGCATGTCCCCATAGCATGGCGCGTCCACTCGGGGCCAGCGCAAGAGACGCGATTCTCCCACAGCGTCGCGCTTTGGTACAAGGTGCTTGACGAGGTCACAGTGTGACTGCAGGGGTCCTGGGCCCAGAACACACAGGCGCCGACTTTCCAATGTGCCAAGGGGTGCTCCAGGCCTCGCCCCCACCCCGCCTCTTCCTGGCCCCACCGTGCTCTCACTCCTCCCACCTCAGCACCTCCTGCACACCCTGTCACGGCGGGTGGGCGCTGCGGGGAGGGAGGGGGAGGTGCTGATTGGGGGGCTCGCAAGCAGGCAGGCAAGAGGCACTCGGGGGAAGGGGAGAGCTGACGGGGGGCTGATGGTGGGTGCTCAGCACCCACCATTTTTTCCCTGTGGGTGCTCCAGCCCCAGAGCACCCACGGAGTCAGCGCCAATGCCCGGACAGCTCTTTGCAGTCAGCCCTGTCAGACCGGCTCTGCTCCCCCCTGCCGGGGCGGAACTCGGGAAGGAAGCCTGGCCACCAAGCCACTTGAGCCTGGCCACCAAGCCACTTGCTCTCACCTCCCGGCTGGGGGTAGGAACAGGCCACTGGAGCAAATGCCTGCAGGGCTGAGGAGCAGCTGCCACCCCCAAGCACACATGAGGAGGCAGGCCCGGGAAAGCAGGGCAGGGGAGCCTAGTGCTCAGGCCCAGCAGCCTGGACCTTCCCCGGTGTGGCCAAAAGGGACCCCACAGCAAACCAGACTGCAGGCTTCCACGCAGCAAGCGCAAGCTCCACCCACTGGTACAGATGGGTCTGGAGGGCGCAGGCTCGGAGGAGCCCATCACTGCCCCCAGACACTCCCCCGGCAGGGATGCAGGGTTTCATTTAGAGCCAGGTACAGTGGCACTATGGCTGCTCTTTGCAGAGTGTGGGTAATCACACACACAGAACTGGGTCGGGCTAGTGATTATCCAGGATGGGGACAGAGCGAGCAGCTGCACAGAGCCCTATGCCGAGCACATAGGCACACCTCAAGGTAAGAACATAAGAACAGCCCTACTGGGTCAGACCAAAGGTCCATCTAACCCAGTGTCCTGTCTTCCGACAGTGGCCAATGCCAGGTGCCCCAGAGGGAATGAACAGAACAGGGAATCAATAAGTGATCCATCCCGCCACTCGTTCCCAGCTTCTCGCAAACAGAGGCTAGGGATACCATCCCTGCCCATCCTGGCTAACAGCCATTGATGGACCTATCCTCCATGAACTTATCCAGTTCTTTTTTGAACCGAGTTATGGTCCTGGCCTTCACAACATCCCCTGGCAAGGAATTCCACGGATTGACTGTGATTTGTGTGAAGAAATACTGCTTTCTGTTTGTTTTCAACCTGCTGCCTATTAATTTCATTGGGTGACCCCTTGTTCTTGGGTTATGAGAAGTAGTAAACAACACTTCCTTATCTACTTTCTCCACACCAGTCATGATTTTACAGACCTCAATCATATCCCCCCTTAGTCATCTCTTTTCCAAGCTGAAAAGTCCCAGTCTTATTAATCTCTCCTCATACGGAAGCCATTCCAGACCCCAATCATTTTTGTTGCTCTTTTCTGAACCTTTTCCAATTCCAATATATCTTTTTTGAGACGCAGCGACCACATCTGCGCACAGTAATTCAAGATGTGGGCATCCCTGGCTTTATATAAAGGCAACATGATATTTTCTGTCCTATTATCTATCCCTTTCTTAACGATTCCCAGCATTCTGTTCGCTTTTTTGACGGCCGCTGCCTATGGAGTGGATGTTTTCAGAGAACTCTCCACAGTGACTCCAAGATCTCTTTCTTGAGTGATAACAGCTAATTTAGACCCCATCGAAGTGTGGATGCTGCCCAGCAAAGTAAGAATTGCTATCCCATAGGGCTCTGCCCACCCCAGAAGAAGTTACTCATAGCAACGCTCCCACCTTACTAACTGCTTCACTGAGCCCTCCCTCCTCCCAGCTAGTCTAAGGAGCCTCCATCTGACCGGCAGCGACTCCGAGAGGCTGGGGGTCGGGGCAGAGAATCAGCTGAACCCGAGCTCTCAGCAAGACGCTGTGGCCAAAAATCCTAATGCGACCTGGGGAAGTAGGGGCAGTGAGGTTATTTTACCTCTATTTGGCACTGGTGCGACTACTGCTTGGATCCTGGGTCCAGCTCTGGTACCCACCATTCAAGAAGGATGTTGATAAATTGGCGAGGGGTCCAAGAAGAGCCATGAGAATGATTAAAGGATTAGAAAACCTGCCTTGTAGTGATAAGCTAAACTGATTGAGCTCGGAGTCTAACAAGGGTTCGGGGGGACTTGGTCACAGTCTATAAGAACCTACAGGGGGAACAAACATTTAGTAATCGGCTCGTCCAGCTGACAGAAGAAGGGCTAACACGAGCCAAGGCCTGGCAGCTGAAACCAGACAGATCCAGACTGGCAATAAGGAGTAAGTTATTAACAGGGAGAGGAACTAACCAGTGGAACAATTTCCCAAGGGCCATGGTGGATTCCCCATCATTGACAGTGTTTCAGTCAAGCCCAGATATTTTTCCAGATCTCCTCTGGATCCGTCAGGAAGCCCTCTGGGCTGTGTTATCCAGGGGGTCGGACAGGGTGAGCACCATGATCTACAAATCACCTGAGCCAGAGCTAAGCTGGTGCCTTGAATGAAAGGACTTTCACCCTGACACCACCACCACCACCCCTCACCCCCCAGCAGCAGCACATGGGGACCAGGTCAGGTTCCTCGTGCCACCTGCCCAGGGAGGAGGGCATGTGCCAGGATCGCTCTCCAGCACCATCACTAACCCACCGGGCCACAGGTACCTTGGTGCCATGGTAGAAGTCGTCCACGCAGGTGGCATTCATGAAGGTCTGGTGGAAGTGAGTGCTGGTGTCGATGCCGCCCGGGATCACCAGCTTCCCGGTGGCGTCGATCACCTTGGCCCCTCCCGGGATCATGAGCTCCCGGCCCACTTGCTGGATGATGCCGTTCTCAATGTAGACGTCGGCCTCCAGCGTGCAGTCGTCATTCACCACCTTCCCCCCCTTGATGAGGATCCGCATCGTGGCCGAGTTGGCAAGCATGGCTCTGAAAGGGGAGAGAAGCAACGGGTTAGGGTCAGCCATCCAATGGCCCCTGCAGGCCCTCTGCCATGCCACTGCCTGCCTGGCACAAGTAGAGCTGGGAGGGGGCCGGGAGCCCCATTTCCCTGCCCTGCAGCACCAACAGAAGCCCCCACCCCAGCCTTGCCAGACCCAGAACTTCCATCCCCAGCAGCCAGCGAGATGGCCGGCACTCAGGTGAGACCTGGTCACTGCAAGGAAGGACAACTAACCGCCTAGCCTAGAAGGGGTCTACCTCCCACCCACAGCCGCAACAGCTGGAGGAACAGCTAGAGACACCTAGGGGTGCTGGAAGGAGCCTGGGAGGGAGATGTGGCGTCAAGAGGCCATGTGTCAGAAGGGGAGTGGCCGGACAGATTCGGGAAAGGCGAGCTTATGGGGCTGGTGGATTTTTGGGGAGTCTCATACATTGACTGAGGGGGCAGAGCTTTTGGAGGGAGCCCCTTGTTAGTGCTGTCCCAGCATGACGCCAGGCACAGGGGCAATGCAAGAGGCCGCAGGGTCACTGCAAAGAGCCGCTCTGTCTTGGGGCTGGAGGGGAAAGGACATGGTGGGTTCCAAGCAGAATAGGGCAGTTGCAGCCCTGAAGGAGTGGTTAGCTGCCACCTCCCTCCCTACAGCAGTGCACACAGGGCCAGCCTGGGCTGTCCAAGAGGAGTGGGAGTCTGACACCTGGCCCCATACAAGTGCCCACACCCTGCCCCTCAGCAGGGCCGCCCTGCCCCACCTAGGCCTGCTGGCTTTGACTATGGGGGCAGCCTCTCCTTTGCTGCGATGGACACAGCACAAGGGGCTTGTGATCCAAGTAGCACTTCAGAGGAGCAGGGGCTCACTGCCCGGCGTGCACTGGGGATGCGGCTGGCTGCTGGGAGCCAGGGAGGGACCACAGCGGGGACTGGGCTAGGCAGGCATGGCTGCATCTCCCCAGGGCGTAGCAGGATGTGGGTGCAGAAGGCCTGGCTGGACTCTCACACCAGGCCAGATGCACGCTGCTCACAGTAACAGGGGGAGCCCCCTGGCAAGTATGGGGGACACTGGCATCAAAGCTGGGTGGAAACAGGCCTGTGCCAGCCAGCGACTCCCACTGACCTGCCCTTGGCTCACGGGGACTTTCTGTAAAGGATGGTGGGCGTGCAGAGGGCAGGATGGGTGGGGTGCCCATCCCTTTACTAGCAGATGCTGCGGGAGCCCCTGCCAGCCTCCCATGGGCGCACTCAGCCAGAGCGAGCAGCTGCTGGGGCTCTCAGTGGGAAAGGCTATGTGCAGGCTAAGCCAGCCTTTGGGTCTGCTGGGGGGAGGGGAGCGCGGGGCCAGGGCTGTCAGGGATTACCCAGGAGGTGTCAAACACCCGCCAGCCCCTGGTGTATGTAAACAGCAGATTATCCCAGTGCAAACCTAGAAGATCAGCATGCTGGGGCCATCACAGGGGCCGCATCAGAACCAAGCCCTCAGAGAGGGGCAAGAAGAGGGTGGAAGCAGGGCAGCAGCTGCCCCTGGACCCATCACCGAGGGCATCGGAGGGACCCCTCTTTCAGGCAGTGGTTTGCTCCCCAGCTGCCAGCACGCCCGGGTTTCCAAGCTGCCCAGTGGCAGATCCTGGGCTCCAAGCGCAGGAGCTACGTGGATGTATCTTTCATGAGCAGCCTCATTCTCTTGGAGTTCAGACACCTGGCGCTCGGGCCGAACTGGAGGGGCAGGGTGCAGCCACACAGCCCCGGAAACAGGTGCAGGAAGTCCAAGAGGGGTATGGCTGGAAAGCCTGCTGGATGTCACCCCATAGTCGGAGTGTCCCTAGCCTCTGTTTGCTAGAAGCTAGAAGCGGACCATAGGGGCTGGATCACTCAATTGCCTTGCTCTGTTCATTCCCTCCGAAGCACCCGACATTGGCCGCTGTTGGCAGACAGGACACTGGGCTAGATGGATCATTGGTCTGCCCCAGTGTGGCCATTTTTATGTTAAATAATTCCTACAGCAGACCTCTTAGAAAAACATCCAGTATTCCCGTAAACAGTGCCAGTGCTGGATAATCCACCACCACCCTTGGGAAATGGTGAGTTATTCTCACTGTTAAACACTTAGGCCTTATTTCCAGTCTGAATTTGTCTAGCTTCAAACTCCAGCCCCTAGATGGGGTTAGAACTTCCTCTGCTAGCCTGAAGAGCCCATTATTAAATATTTGTTCCCTGTGTTTATGCTTTTAGACTGCGATCAAGTCATCCCTTAACCTTCTCTTTGCTAGGCTAAATAGACTGAACACGTTGAGTCTGTCATGAGGCAGGTTTTCTAATCTCATGTCTCTTCTCTGACCCCTCGCCAATTTATCAATGTCCTCCTTGAATTGTGGGCACCAGAATGGGATTCCAGCCGTGGTCACGCCCATACCACATGTGACGAAGTGGGACTGTTCTTAATGGTTCCTCTGAATAGTGTGGGGGTGCCTCAGTTTCCCCTATGCAGTTCTTAAGTATCTAGGGGGTGGGATAAGGGTGTATGATCGTTGCAGAGCCCTAGAGGGCAGGTGTGTGCAGGAGTCTGGACACAGAGAATGGCCAACGCCCTGTTTCCTGGCAACTGATGGCCTGGGCCCTTCCCTCTGCAAGGTGAGAGCTAAAGAGTTGGAGAACAAAGGAATCAGGTGCCCTCCTGGCCCGGGAAAGGGACAAAGCCCAGAGGAGGGGGGGCTGGAGGGAGTTTCAGTTTGAGGCTGGCTGGTGACATGGAGTGAAGGGCAGACGGGGTTGTCTGGCTCACTGCCCCCCAAAATGGACCCAGCTGAGGGGTCCTGTTCTCTGCACCTACAAGCTCTGTGTTAGACCATGTTCCTGTCGTCTAATAAACCTCTGTTTTACTGGCTGGCGGAGAGCCACGTCTGACTGCGGAGTTGGGGGGCAGGACCCTCTGGCTTCCCCAGGACCCCGCCTGGGGGGACTCACTGTGGGAAGCACAGGGAGGGGCAGAGGAGGCTGAATGCTCCGAGGTCAGACCCAGGGAGGTGGAAGCTGTGTGTCCTGCAGACAGGCTGCTCACAGAGAAGAGACTTCCCCAGAGTCCTGACTGGCTTCATGGGGAGCAGTTCCAGAGCATCGCCCGGGGACTCCATGACACCACATAGAGGTAAAAAGCTCTTGACTCCTACTCAAGATTCCCGTTTACGCATCCCAAGATGGGATGTCTTTTAGCCACAGCATCACAGTGGGAGCTTATGGTCAGTTGATTATCCATCGCAACCCCCAAAACTTTTTGCAGAGTCCCTGCTGCCCAGGGTCGAGTCCCCCAGCCTGTAAGTACAGCCTCCATTCTTTGTTGCTAGATGTACACGTTTACATTTAGCCATGTGAAAAGGCATTTTGTTTATTTGTGCCCAATTTACCAAGCGATCCACATCGCTCTGTATCAGGGATCTGTCCTCTTCATTATTTACCACACCCCCATTTTTCTGTCATCAGCAATCTGTATCAGTGATGAGTTTATATTTTCTTCCTGATCATTGATAAAGATGTTAAATAGCCTAGGGCCTAGAACTGATCTTTGCGGGTGGAAACACCCACTTGATGACAATTCCCCATTTACAACTGCATTTTGAGCCCTATCAGTTAGCCAGTTTTTAATCCAACTCTTCATTTTACTCAGGACAGTCCTGTGGGCCCTGGACTATCTGTGCCAGCAGCTCCTTGGCCTCTAGGCACTGGCCCAAGGCAGGCAAGAAGTGCTAACACCCATGGAGAACCCCACCCCCCAGCATCCTGGGCTCAGCAAGGGCAGGAGCCTCGCTAGCCCCACCTCGCACTGAGCCCCTGCTGCCCGCTAGGAGTCCACAGCCCAATGCACTCACGGCTCAGCCACTGAGCGGAGATGAGCCGCAGGGTGGGACCCGAGTGGCAGGAACCAGCCCTGTTCATGAGGGCAGCAGGAAAGGCCATGGGGGCCCTTGAAGACAGAGCAGCCACTTGTATCCAGGTCACTGTCCCCATGCTGCTTCCTGCCCCGGGGCTGTGGAGCAGAAGCGGCAGCCACAGTCCATCCACCCTGCACCTGGGGAAATCCCCCTATTTTAAAACCAAATGTAGACAGAAGGGGAGGGATGTTCAGCAGCTGGGGGTCACCCATGGGCCAAGGCCAGCGGGGCTCCTGGCAGCCTCAAGGTGGTGCAGAGAGCTGGGATTCTGGACTCTGACGCTGCCTTTCCCATTCAGCAGCAGAACCGAGCTGGGGGTGGGGAGATGACCTGCAACGGGGACACTTATGTCCAAAGGGCTTTGTTTCAAGCAGAAGAAGGGCCCCGGGCCATGACCCCCTGAAAGCTCCCAGGGCCACATGGCTGCTCCCTCCCTGGGGCACAAGGCAGAACAGCTGCTGCACCCTAGCCAGAGCGTGACCCGATGGAACACCCCCTAGACCCTGCAAACAGAGCCATGTCGGGGTGCAGGTGGCACAGCAGGCTGGGAAGATGGAGGGAGACATTTTCCCAAAGGGGAGTGCCTTCTGCTGGGGTGGAGGAGTTACGCTCCCACTCCCCAGTCTGGGGCTGTATACGGGGCATCCCAGCTTACCCTGGCTGAGCCCCAAACAGCCGCCCCCCCTCCACTGCTCAGCACTAAGCCAGCCCACGTCAAGCAGCTGCCGGGGACTCCAGCAGGGAGCATTGGAGCTATTAGCAAAAGGCTTCTAAGAGAGGCCAGAAAAGACCCCAGCAGCACAGGGCCCTGGCTCAGGCGCAAGGGGGTCCGGTTGGGCTGCAGCTCTACCCTGAGTGGTGCCCTGCACCCCCTTCCCTGCCAGCGACTGCTCTTTGCCCCATGGGATGTTTCATGATGGAATGTGTGCACCTGGTGACCACAGAGAATGGGCAGTGCCAGGCTGGCCAGGGCATTGCTCTGCGACCCTCTCACAGTCACCTCTCCTACAATGCCCCCCCGGCCCTTGAGATGCTGGCCAGCCTCCCACACCCCGGCTGCTTTCGATCCTCTCCTGGCCTACTGCAGGCTCCACAGCCACCACCCCTTCCCCACAGCTCCCCCACATCTCCGGCCCTCGGCACCTCCATGCTGGGACTGGGGCAGGTGCCCTGCTGAGCCAAGATACTCCTCCGAGTTACCCTCTCAGCTGTGCCCTGTTCGCCACCAATTTCACTGCCCGCCACCACTCCCAAGCGGCTGCTCTGTGCCCTGAACTTACGAAGGGGCCAGACTGGGTCAGACCAAAGGTCCCTCTAGTCCAGTATCCTGTCTCCCCACAGTGGCCCATGCCAGGCGCCCCAGAGAGAACGAACAGAAGAGAGAATCATCCAGCGATCCATCCCCTGTCGCCCATTCCCAGCTCCTGGCAAACAGAGGCTAAGAAGGAGCAGAGGTGCCTCTGCAGGGACCTCGAATCCATTCTTAACCCCCTGCTCCCACCTTTATGTGCATGCTTCACCCCCATCCACAGCACCTACATCGCTGCCCACCTGCCCGCCCATGGACACATGGCTTTGCCAGCAGTTCAACAGGCCAAACACTGGGTGCTCATTCACCCCGAGATGCCCCCTTGCAAGTCACGTGCTCCCAGCAGGGCTCTGCTTCCACCCTCGGCTCCTTCAGCAGCCCCAGCTTCTCCGAACACCAGCATCGTTTCGCCTGCATGCTCACGGCGGCTGCTGGCACTAATGCAGCCGCCTCGCTCTCAGCGGGCTGCAGCTCCCCCTCCTCGCCGTCTGCTGCCAGCACAACCCTCACCCCCCCTCGAATCCCTTCGTCATCAGCGCTGCTCCCTTGTTTCCCCCACCCACCGCCAGCTGCTCCTGCCTCCCCACTCCCTTCGCATCCTTCTCCCCCTGGTTCTCCACACCTCTTCCCAGGCCTGCGAGCTCGCCTCCTCATTCTCCTCCCCCCTGCTCCCGGGAAGTGGAGCATCCCTTGGACCAGCATCAGTGCGCTGAAGCCAGGCCAATCCAGGCTACCTGCCGTACCCCAGCCCCTCCCTTCATCTGGGCCCAGCCTGCTGCAGGGACAGTGCCACTTGTTCACAGCCAGCCGCCCGCATCCCAGGGTGCCACGTTAGCGACAGGGCTCGGGATAGCCAATTGCTTTGTGTTGAAGGGTTGACTTTGTCCCTCATCACACTGCTTTAAAGGATCAGGCAAAGGGACATTGTTACAGAGGTGCTGGGAGACAGACCCCGTAGGAAGAGGGAGCTTACAATTTAAAACCTCAACCTTCCAGACATTTCCACGTGAGGGTCGGGCCGCCCCACACAAGGGGAGTGATCAGGGAGTTGGGCACTAGAGGTAGGTCTACACTGTACACTAAGCCTGGCTCGCTGGGACCCACACCTGTGGATCTGGGTTTCCAAGCCTGCACTCGAGTGTCCACACTGGATTGTGGACCTGGCTCTCTCAGCCGTGCTAACACGCCCATTCGGCGCCACACTGGCCTTCTGACACAGGCCTGCGGCTTGCCCTGCATCCACACTGCAAAGTGATGGGGCTTGGCCCAGTCAGAGCGTGACGGGCTCTGACCCACTCCCAGAGCAGGGCCTTAGGACCCAGGGCCTGAGTGCTTGCTGACCTGATTTGTGTGGGGAGGGACGGACGGTGTCTATGCAGCCCACAGGAGCGAGCCCCAGGAGCGAGCCCCAGGAGCAAGTCACCACGCTAAAAACAGCAGTGTGGCTGAACCCACCCCCAGCCCAGACATCAGAGCCCACCCTGCCACATCTATCTAGCTGGTTTTAGCGCTGTCAACCCGGGTGCTCAGACTCGCAGCCGCTCGCTGTGTGGACACAGCCCGAATACGACTAAGGAGCCATCGGGAGGCTCCAACTCTGGAAAGTCCTGGCCCAGCTTTATAGGTCACAGCACTTGACATCCAAAGGGTCCCTCGGCCAGGCTGCAGCAGGTCTGGCTCCCAGCCCCTTCGCTACCCTCCAACCCGGCCTTCTGGAGAGACGCCAGCCCTATTTCAGGAAGAGAACGCTGCCCAGAACAGAGTCTTTCCCACCTGCTCCAATGCAGGGAGCAGCACGCCAGCAGGGGCTGACAGACTAAGGCCAGAGGGATCACCTCCTCTGACCTGGGCACAGCATTGCCAGAGAACTACTCTGCATTCATGCGGGGCCACCATCGCTTACAGGGCTTCCCGTTATCCACAGGTCAGCGGCAACGCGAAAGAGCCCCTCTGACAGCAAACCTACCAAACCTGCTGGCTGTACGTCCACGCCCAGAGGTCTCCTCGCTACCAAGCCATGCAAGGAGCGTCTGGGGGCTGGCTGCTCACCCCCAGGGTAATAGGGACACTATTGGGGCTGGCCCTGCCATACACTGTTTGCAAAAGTGCAAACCCAGGAAATAGTCTCAGAGCAGAGAGATCTCCAAGGAGACCTGGTTGGACCCTGGCTTGGGTTTCTGTTACACCCTACATTTAACCGCTGCTGTTACAGCATGCCGTGTGGTGAGCCCCCGGGTGCCAGCTCAGCCAAGCAGGGCAGGTGGGCAAGCTACCGTCCCTCTCCAGTCATCTCACAAGAGCGGCTGCCAACCTCCCCCATACAGGTAACAGGAGAGGAGGTCGGGCAAGTACCTCCCAGCCATTAGCCTGAGTTACCCTGCACCATTCCTAGCCTGGGCGCCTGTACCCTCTCTGCAGGAAGTGGCAGAGACCTTTACCCAGCCACTCAGCTCTGCCATGAGCCAGACACTCAGATCTGAGCCTTGCTCTGGATTTGTAGGTACAGCGAGCGTGCCCTTGAGCGGACCTGGGGAAGCAGGCTGCTGCAGTAGAACAGGGGCACTGTCGCCAAGTCTCTGGCCTCTCTCAAGATGCCTTCTGGGAGCCAGGCACCCCAGGCTCCTGCGCAGCAGCATCCCGGGCCCTCCGATGTGACCAGAAGGGCCCAGCCACGGGCAGCATTCGGCGCTCCAGGCACCAGGCCTGAGCTGCTCCAGTGAACGAGTCTGGACAGTGGTCGAAGGCCTGTGTGTTTTCCCCGCTGGGGCGGAAGCGGTGACAGTGGGCCAGACACCTCTGTTCTGGAGTTCTAGCACTGGGCCCCTGGGTGCAATCTTCCACCCCGCATTCTTAGTGACCAGACCCATTCAGACAGGGCCATCAGAGAGTGACCTTTGGCCAGCTCTGTCTCCACCAGGGCAGGGCTAAAGGAAGGGCCAGTGACTGACAGAGGGGCCCCTGCAGAGCCAGGCCACATGCCTCACCCCGTGGAAGCACAGGCAAATACGGAGGACACTGAACCCATCTCAGGTTGCACCCTGCCTGGGGAGAAGCTTCCCTTGTTTGGGTGTTAAACCCACGCCCAGATCACACGGCCTGAGCGCCTCTGAGGGCTCTCCCCCAGCCCCTACCTGAGAAATTCTCTGCCAAGGAGTCCTGGACTGTGGAGGATGTTGGCCACTGCTCCTAACAGCAAGTCACGCACACACTAATCCTCAGGAGAGCACATCCTGGGGCAGCCCCCGGGGAGCTCCTCTGCGACCCACAGCATCCTTCCTCCCGCTCCCTCCTCTAGCGTTTGCACAAGAGCCCCCCTGGGGACAGCTCAGCTCTGAGGGAGAATGTTCACATTCAGCAAGGGCTGTGCCCTCGATCCGGAGCCGCCAAGGTAGGGTCTAGGTCCCAGGAGCAGCCCACCCGACACCACCAGAAAGTCCCACACCGCGAGGGTGGAAGCCACCTACTCCAAGAGGGAGGCCGCTGAGCAAGACCAGAAGGCCGAGCACAGGCAGGCAACAGGGCACCAGCCTGGCTGTTTCTCCGGCACATGAACCCTGTGGTACCAACCTCACTCAGCACAGGGCTCATTCTCCCCACGTCTCCTTCACTGCCAGGTCTGGAGAAATCCACCCTTCTGTAAAGCATGCCCCATCAAGGCAGCGCCCCACCGTCGGCTAGCTTTACCCACCCACCCAGGCCAGGGTGTTTTCAGACAGACGGCTTCCACTCACTCCCAGGAGACACAGAACGGGGACAGAGCCTCCAATGCCAAGCTGTGGCACGGGGCATGCGTGCAGCACGGCTCCGGTCAGACGGGGCCCAGTACAGCCTATGCCCTTGGTTACTATCTGGCATTCCACCAGCCATTCCCAGGATAACTGGCCTCCCTATTGCTAAGCATCAGCACATAGCTCTTCTCCGCATCGGGCACTCCCGGGCGAACAGCCACTGAACCACAGGGCAGGGGCAGGACGAGCAGCAGCAGAGCGCACAACCCCCGCCAGCGCGCCTCAGGCCTGGCCCAGTGCCGCCATCTCCGGGAGGCATGCACCTGGCTACAGACTGCCCACAGGAGCACCAATGGGGTCCACGGGGAAGGTGGACAGAGTCACCTTCCCCAGGCCCCAGAGCTGGCTCGCTCCATTTGCGCAAGATGAACCACTTTGGGACCAGACAAGAGACCTCAAGCATGAGCCTCCCCAATCAGGCAAGGGCCTGAATGGACCCGTGGACCAGGCCACAGCCCCAGCCCTCGGAGAGGCTTAGAAGGACAACCCAGGTGGAGCCAGGCCCTGGGAGCAGCAAGCAGGACAGAGGTGTCAGCCAGGGCCCGTCTCCGCTGGCCCGTCTCCGCTCCCCGGACCTAAACACCTCCAGAGATGGCAGCAGGCTGCTCTCCAATCTGAACTCCAGTTCATCCCTTCCTGCCCCTCCACAGGCTGTGCCCCACACTGCCCATCACCCCACAGCTCAGGCCTCCCTGCCCTGCTCCCTTTGGATGGATTGGGGGGGCTGTTTAGGGCCAAGACTGCCTCTCCCTGGGTGCGCACAGCCCCCCACCCCGCTCTACACTACTGTAACAAACAGGTTTAGTAGGGTCAGATTATCGGCGAAGGTCGACAAACAGCTACTTCACCAGACGCAAATGGACACAAATACTTCCACCGATAACTGAAATCGACAGCTAGGCCAAGAAAGAAAAATGCTACCTAAGAATGCAGAGGTTCATTTAAGGCCATTTACCTTGGATATTCAGACATAGGATTTTGACCATTTGTTTTAATGGTTACAAAGCTTTAACTTTTGTAGTCTTAAAGTGTACGGTCATTAAATAATTGTCTCCCCTGCTGTTTGACACCCTGCCATAATTTCCCAGCACTGAAAATCTGAATGGATAAAAATAAAAGAAATGCTTAAAAAACACTCCATCAAACTCTGCCAAGCGTAGATACAGAGGTGCAGCCCAGCACGGCCAAAGCGGGAGGGCTAGTCAAGAGTCACTGGCCCCACACTGAAGGGTCAAGGATTGGGACTGCCAGTGAACGCCCTCCCGGCAGTGCAGAGGGAGGAGACTCCTTGGACCCAAGCAGGCCAGAGACCAGGAGATCAGCACCACCCCTGCAGTTAACCCTTCCTAGCCCAGCTCTGCCTACGGGCTGGTAAAGAACTGCAGGAACTATGCACCTGGATTGGTGGCAAGCCAACGATGTGGGAGGAAAAGGCCCCTTATCCCACCAGCCTTCCCTCCTGCACCATCTGCTCCAAGGACAAGTCACAAACCTCAGGAGAGGTCCCTCTGTGCAGATGCCCCCATCCCCATGTTTGCCTCACTCAGCGTACACCACAATGCGGAATGGTTAGCACTGCACCGGGGCTGCCTGCAGCCGCAAGAGCAACGCGGCTGTTGCTTTGACTGAGGCCTGAGCAGAGACGATTAGACAAGGCAGCAGCTCTGGGAGAGACTAGGGAAAAAAATATCCTCAATGGGCACCTCTCTTCCCCACCCCCCATCAGTAGGGGGATGGTCTCCAGCACAAAGGAAGCGGGGGAGAGCACTGGCTCAAATCACGAGTGACTAGCAACAGCATTCTCACCCTATATGCTACATTTTTCTTCATCTTTGTGGAAAATCAAGAGTGACTTGCACGGTACCTGCAGCTGTCCAGCCCTAGAGCATGCTGGCCTCTGGTTTGCTGGCAGGACAACACAGGGATCAAGGTCCAGTGCCCAGAGATGGGGGGACTGGTAGGACATAACTCCCGCACCACACTTCTCCCTGCTTATTTACAGCCGAATTTCACTCTGGGACTCTTGACAGCATCTTCACTAGCACTCCCCAGATCTGATTACGGCTCCATCTGATCTTGCAGCCTCAGCGCCTGACAGACAGACAGCGAATCAGGCAGGCAGTAAACATTGGGCCACAACCTTACTTCCAGCCACTTGCTTCTTAGTGAATCCACCTGGGGGAATGACTTACACCCCATGAGACACACAGGGGTATATAAAGCACCAGGAAAACGTACGAGTCTAACCAGACCCGAGGCTCCACAAGCCAACAGCTCAGTCCTGCGTCTCCAAGCACATCTGAACACAATCTTACACAGCATCTTCCATGCAGATCGCAGCATCACACTGGCTTCCAGAATTAAAGATCTGTTTGTGCCGAGCGCCAGATGCAGGAAGCAGGCACTGTCGGCTGATTACCAGAGCGACTCACAATCACAAAGATGACAAGATTTCTTCCCAATCACCAGGCAGGCGGAGCAGGCGGCCTCCCTTTCCCCTGCCAGCTGAAGAATCACATCACCAAGGAGATGAGCTGAGCTCAGTTCTCCTCCCAAAAAGAGCTTTACAGTCGTAGTTACTGATTGCATAAAGCAGGTTCCCTTGTGCTGTCTCCCTGGCTGGGAAGCTAACGAATTCAATCCATTGTTCGGGAGCAGACGCCATTTGCCACGACTTTGACATAGTCAATTACCAAACAGACCACATCTGCCCACAAGTCTCTCTAACCCATTCGCAGCCATCTTTGACATGTCTGCAGCCATCAGCTAGCCAACCGCTATTGTCTGCCAAGGAGGGACTCAGACTTCTAATTTTGAAGGACTGATTAATTCAGATGCATAGGGAGCAGTCCCTGAAAAGCTGAGCAGGGAGAGGGTGCATGATTCTGGCACCAGACACTGCAGTGAAAACCTGGGAGAGGATTTGGGAACCGCCCATACAGAACAGCAGACACTCCTGCTCCTCTCTGCATAGCCTGCTTCTTAATCAGCAGGGAGCAGCAACAGCTGACCCCCTGGCTCAGCCCCTGTGGCAGGTGGGGACACAGGGAAACCACCAAGTGAGCCAGAAGCAGAAGGCAGTGTGGACAGCTGGGAGGCCGAGGGGTGAGCTGATGGCAGCAGTGCAGGTATTGGAAGCAGAGCCCGGGTGATGGACGTGTGCGTCCGTTCGCTCTGCAAGGACGAGGGCGTCCCTAGGCTTATGTTCTAGCTCAGCGAACAAACCAGCCGCCAAGCAGGGAATGGCCCGACATGTTCAGGGGAGGAAGGGGAGCACAATGATAAAAGACATTTGTGCCAGCCAGGAACACACACACACGGCCAGGCAATGCACCAGATAAAGGAAGGGGCACACTCCAGAAGCCAGCCCCCCACCATGCCCTTAGGAGAGTTTGGTTCCCGAGCTGCCTTTGCCCCATGGCACCCCGCTGCTCGGCTCTGCCTGCCCTCCACATGCCGCCAGCTACAGACGGAGAACTCACAGGGTCTCACAGCGTCAACATGATAGATCTATATTTATTCAACAGCTGATGGTTACATACATTGATCTGTACGTGTTCTGGTCCAAGAGGCACAGAAGCCACAGGGTCAAGGGCAACGCTCAGCAAGGTGCCTTTCCCAAGCAGGCGATCTAGATGCAGGGCCAGCCCCACGGGAAGCGGGGAGGACACAGGATCCTGCCAAACCCCATTCTGAGGGGCAAGGCCAGAAGCCAATTCCAAAGCTGGATGTTCAGACATGCAGAACCAGAGCTGGAGAAGCCCAGTCCATCTCCTGGGGCCAGCACAGCATTGCCCCACACCATTATTCGCTCGCGCTTTAGCCAGTCCACTTCTAAGCAGTCCAAGCAGCGGAGTCCTGGCTGCTTCCAGCTGCAGAAGTTCTACTGCAGGGTGCTTTGCCTTCACGCAGGAGCTGCCATTTGAGCAGCCTCGTGCCGGCCTCCCAGTCTGCCTGCCTCCCTTACACACCCAAAGGCTGGGACGTGCCTGCGTACAGATGGGAGCTCTCCGATCCAGCCTCGCTGCAAAGGCTCCTCCAATGCAAGGGAGCTGCTGCTTACAGGCAACAAGCCCAGAGGGAATTTAGTACCATGTCTCCCAGGCGCTAGAGCTGCACCGCTTCAGGCCAGGAACCACAATGGGCTCAGCTGAGGTTTGGGAGATGGAAGCCTCCCCCCAAAGCACAGCTCTAGAGCAGCAAGCAGCATCTGCCCGGAAGGGGCCTGAGCAGGGGAGAAAAATGGATAACGTCTCTTCAGGGAGCATGGTCCCCTGGGGAACCCCAAGCTGCACCTGCCTTCAAAGGGCTCCAACGCACAAGCCCAAGAACCAGCCACCCCACACACTCGAGGGAAGAGGGAGTCCAGACCAGGAGTTAACCCCTTCAAGACCCCAAACACACCCATGCTTGGGCAGCAGCTTCCATAGCAGAGCCTATGTGGAAAGGAGGGCTGAAGGGCCCACACTGAGGGTCCCAGGGAGTGGCCCCACCCTCCCGGCCCTGCCCGGTGAAGTTGGACATGCAGGTAAGTCGGGAATTAAAGGCAGCCACACTGTGCCGTCTGGGAGCGGGACTACGCCTGCTGCAGGCGGCAAGCGTGATTTTAAGTGCAATGAATTATTGATACTCTGATGGCTGATGTATTTCGCCTGTACAAGTTCTCTGATCTACCCCAACGCCCAGACCTGTGCAGCAGTTGCTTTCCAGGCGATGTAACGACACTTGCTGGGAAAGCTCACGCTGCCCACCGCAGTCTCGCTGCTTCCTGTGGTTTTACAGCAGAGTTAGCTGAAGGACAAGGAGGTTGAATGGCAGGTCCAGGGCCGCACAGGGGGTTAGGCTGCCATTGAAGGCTGCACACAAATCTGTTGCTCTAGGCACTGGGCCACATGGCCTCCTAATACCAAGTGAGCATGGGCTGGTGCTGACTCGGGCAAATTCTTTCCACGGGTGGCTGAGAATTGCAGCACGACCCCCATTATTTCAGCTCAGCAAGCCCATTGCTCATTCTGAATAGGGGAAGAGTCAAGGTCATGCCAACTATTCGCAGCCATAGGACAGAACAAGCCCCCAGCCCCAGAGGGCTCAGCCTGGGTCAGCAGCAACAGCAGAGGGCTTCCCAATGTTTTGCCCACCGAGCCCTGCTGGGAGGGAGCTGCAAACTCTGCCAGGGCAGCAGCTAAGCCGAAAGCACGGGTACTGTGAATGTACTACTCATGCCATATCCGGCAGCCAGCCGGCATGCAGGTCTGCAGGCACTCGCTGCATAGCCATCCAGGCCCCACAGCCCTGGACTGGGACAGTTAAACCCACCCCAGCTGGCAGGGCTGGGAGCTGTAACCCCAGCCCCAAGTACAGCTGCCTGGTGCAAGCAGCTTGCCCGGCTGTAGAGCCCTGCACCGTTCTGAGCAGCTGAGCATGTGTCAGGATACGACAAAGGAGAGCATGTGACAGCTGGTTGAGAAGAAGTTGCTGAGCAACTGTTCCCTCTCGGGAGGTGGAGGCTGACCGATGCTGGGGCTCAGCAGCACCCTCCCACGAGATCCACCAAGAAGAGGGGTTCACCTCCCATTGTCAAGCCCCAAGATGCCTGCTCGGGCCTTCGGGAGCCATCCTCCCTCCATGCTAGCCGCCTCCCTGGTTCATTCCATGTCATGGCTAGCACACCATGACAGCTCTGACAGGCTGCAGAGGCCAGGATGTGCTTCGGTCCCTGCTCAGGGCTTGGCGACGCTGGGAACGCTCAGGGTTAGAGCGCATGTCAACCTGCATGGTGCTACACTCCTAGAGAGGAGCGCAGTCACGCTGGACAGTGGATCAGCCCAGCTGGCCAGGGTTAACCCTACAATGGGCCCTCGCTGGCATGAAGTCCATGGAGCCATGGACCAGCACATCCGAGTGCTAAGTCATGGTTAATGCACATTCGAACGCCAGGTTGCTTTCCAGCACATCTCAGGCCTGTGCAGAGCTGGGGTTCGACTGTTTCATCTGGGACAGTTCCCAGCCGGTGTCATGGTCCTCTCTGGAGAGGAAGGGATGATGGGTGTTCACATCATGTGACCAGCACAGTGGAAGCAGTGATCTTCCTTCCAGAGCAGCAGCATAGACAGACCTTTGTGCGTACAGCGCTCTCTGGAGAGCCCGAAGACAAGTACCAGGCAGCTGCTTATTTGTAACCATATCTATTGTTCAGTTGCCCTCTCTGGCTGTACGTACAGAGACCTTCAGGGAATTCTCTCCCCCCGTTGGTCTGGCACTGGGGCAGTTCACTAGGGCTAGCACTAGTCTATGCTGGCCACAGGCGGGTCTAACCACCATGCCGTCTAACCCTCCTCAGGACAGGTCTAGCCAACAAGGTGGTAAAATGCTTGCAGCCGGTCTCCCGCAGCGCTCCCGCCTCCACTAGCCACGAGCCAGACCCACAGGGAAATCCCTTGACTCACTAGTGCAGACACAGCCTGTGCCTGCAGTAAGTACATCAGGAGCTGGACACCAGCTGCAAACTGGATCAGCATGCTGCTTGCCTCACCATCCAGGGGATTTGTGAGACTGAACAATTCCAGTCCCTG
The DNA here is from genome assembly GCF_965140295.1 of Lepidochelys olivacea. Classification (NCBI taxonomy): domain Eukaryota; kingdom Metazoa; phylum Chordata; order Testudines; family Cheloniidae; genus Lepidochelys; species Lepidochelys olivacea. The sequence goes on from NC_140413.1 coordinate 1,777,203, forward strand.
CTAGCCCCTCCTCCCCACTTGATGAGCGATCCTTCTTCTCCATTCTTCGCTGCAGCTTTGCGAGCTCATGTGCTCTGCATACATACCGTGCTGCTCCTGGCCAGGTCTAGGGATCCCACTTCAAGTTTGATCTCACAAAGGAATCGGATAATGCCCTACGCTTTGCCAAATCCACCGCTAGCTCTTTTGGAGACATACCCCCAGAGGACAGGGTTAGGAAAGCGTCCCCATATACTGGAGTTACAGACATGGGTAGATGCCTGCTTACAACCCTGGTTACTGAGTCACTATTCCTAGGCATTGCAAAAACATGGCTGACAGAAGAAAAGGCAATGTCTTTCGGGCTGTATTAGATTAGCAGCGGAGCTACCGAGGCAAGAGAACTAACCCTCGTGCATCTGACTTATGAGCATGAAGGGACCCTGTACGCTGCCCCCGCGCAGTCTTGGCTTGTAGAGCCAAACCCCGCACTGACACCGGGCAAGAAAACGTGTTGTCAGCACTTCCCTGTTGTCGCACACTTCTTTATGGAGGAGAGCGGATGTCCCCACTGAGCCTGGCAAAACAGGGGCATGCGCCAGTCCCAGCAAGGATCCAAGTCTACTCCCCCGGCCCTCTCCAGAAGAGTCTCCCCTGGGAGAGGGACGAGCAAGGCAGGGCGTGGCTGGCGTATTGCATTCCTCAGGCCCACCAGGGCTGCCACTGCTGTAGCAAATGGCTGCACACACTCAAAGCATGGGGGAGAGAGGAGGGAAATGGGACTGCTTTCCCGGAGCTCTCCCAGGCCACCCCGAGGATGGTTTTGTGGGGGGAGAACACCTTTCCAAGGCCCATCTGGGAGAGCAGAGAGACTGCTAGGCCGTAGCTATTGTCTATCAGCACATTATTCTCTTTGCTTTCCACAGCCGCTCATTTCACCATCCCAACACCCAGGAGAGCTGGAGCAGCAAGTTCAGCTCTGTGGACTTGCTCCATGCACTCCCTATTCTACGTGCCTGACAGCACGGGCAGCAGACCGGCTGGCTGGCTGATGGACAGCAGTACGCATTTCCAATGCCCACTGGGCCGAGAAAGGAACAAAACGGACTGCCATGGGGGAGACAGAGAGCTCTACCCAAGCCCCGTTTGCACTCTGAACTCACGGCATTTCCTGATCTGTCAAAGGTGGCTCTGGGGAAGACTTGGACAGAAGAGTAGAAAAGGCAGAGAGTCCCCTGACTTGTCCCATAACAGGAGCGTCACAGCTCCACAGGACTGGTGCTAGGCCCCCACTTTGAAACAGTCCCCTGGAGAAACCCCTTTGATGTGCCAGAGCTCCAAGGGTCTCGTTCTTCCTTCAGGGTCAGCCACGTGGCCTCACCACCTCTCTGGGGCTTCAGCCCTCCTACTTCATAGCGTGAGCTCTGCCCAGCGAGAGCAACTGAGCCCGATGCCTGGGAGAGAGACTTGTCCACTCCACAGGGACCAGTGCACCCCAGCCAGTATTTACAGGGATGCTTAGGCCGAGTTTTCAAAACAGCCAGGTTTCATCAGTCAACTGGAACACGGCACAGCAAGTCCTCAGGTTAGCACAGAGAGGAAAGTTAAGCCATCAACCATTCTGGTCAGCCCAGAGCCCAACCAAGCCGTAGTGAATGCTATTTTCTGGCTCTGACTTCCCTCCTCCATCAGTTCCCAGGTGGGAGAGCTCCAAGTTTCTTCCAGAAGTCCCCCTTTATTCCCCACCCTCACACCTTCCAGTCCTTTGTTCCGAGCTGGGGCCTCTGCTCCACCTCCCTGCTCAGAGGTGGGGAAACCCTCCTCCCTCAGGGTCACTGGTCAGCATCCTGTGTGTGCTTTCCACAATCTTCCATTGGCATGGGTCAGCCTCGGCCAGTTCTTTTTCAAAACCCATTCACTGTGCCCAGACCACTAAGTGGCACACGCGCACCTAGGTCTCTTCGGCTTGGTCTACACTGAGGTTGACCCAGCAATCCCTCTGAGGGGTGTGAAGAATCCACAGCCAGGCATGGATGGCACTAGGTCAACAGAAGAATTCTTCCATTGACTTACCTACTGCCTCTGAGGGAGATGGGTTACCTAAACGGATGGACCCCATCGGAAGTGTCTATGCTGAAGGGCTGCAATGGCGCCCCTGTGGCTTTTCTACACTTGAAATGCTCTTAGTCTTCCCTGAGAGCCAACTCAGTCCTTCCCCGCCCGCCCCCCAACTGGGCAGCCATGCAAAGTATAGGGGAAACTGATGCACACAGGACTCAAAACATACTACAGAAAATGCCCGCTGTGTCACAAGGGGTACAGAGGGGAATCTCCCTGCCATGGGCACCTCTGCATGAATGGTCGTGCAAAGACAGCGTGAGGGGAGCACGACATCTGATAACACATGGGGAGCATGGGGTTCTCCCAGTTCAGTGAGCACCTGTTTGTGCAGGACATCCTAGGAAGAGGATAGTTAGATGAGAGCTATTAAGTTGCAGCCTGTCCACCCCCCCCCAGGCAGGACTGGTCCCTAGAGTAAGTTCTACGGGGCTTTGCCCCGTTCACGTCACAGAACGGGACCCTCGTGACTATTCCAGCTTCATGCCGATACGTCACATTGCAGAGACCTGCGTCATCCAGACTGACATGAGTCCGCTGCCTTTTCCATCTGCTGGACCAGGATTGGGGCTAGCAAGTCCTTCAGCGTGCATGGTGCTGTACACACAGATCAGACAAGGTCTCCATTCCAAGGAGCTCCCAATCCAACCTGTGAAGGTAACATGAATGGGGGGGGCTGCCAGACCAGCTAAGTGGGGGGCTCTTAGGCGAACAGGAGGGTATTTGTGCATGTGGGTTAGAACCAATGACTAGAGTGGTGGCACTCACCAGGATGAGGGCAGTGGGAGGGGCTGTTTGATTGACAAGCCTAGCCCGGTCGGTGGGGAAGAGGCGGTGCAGAGCACCGGCCCGAAACGCAGCGTTTCAAGGGGGCATTAAGGAGGTGGCTGTTCCAGGCGTAGGGGCCAGGGAAAAGGTGGCGCAGAGCAGCAGACAGGACCGAGGGGAGCACTAGGCCATAGTCCAATGCAGTCCTGTGTTATAAAGCTATGTCCAAGCCTTCTTCAGGAGCGGGGGGCTCCCCTGCCGCACCCCAGACTGGCACAGGGGTGATGCCTGAGGCCAGCAGGATTCCAACAGCTCCTGCTCCCAGTAGCACAGTACAAGCAGACCAACTGGAGACATGCTGAGCACAGCCACCACCCTGGGACCTGCAAGCCACGGGACAGAACGGGGGGTCAAAGCCAGTGTTATTCTCGAAGAGCAGAAAATCATCATGCAGCTACATTCCAGCCATCACCTGACACAAATAAACCCTGCCAAGGGGTTCTTCCCCGTGACCTGGCACATTAGCCCAAGGCAGCTGAAATGGCTGGAGTGGCCTACCGTTTCCTTCAGGCAGAAAGAGCAGCCAGCAGGAGGGGTGGGGTTTGCGAACATCTTTATGCAGTCACGTACTGCACTCACAGGACACACTACTCCATGGATGCTGCCTTCCCGCTCAGCTCCGCTCCATCCTTCCCGAACTGCTTCACCAATCCTGTTCCAGCCGGCACTAGCTGATCTCTCCAGCTCTCTGCACAGACATGAGCAGCCATTGGGCTCACTAGGGGGGTGCTGAGGACCTGCCCCATCAGCTGAAGTTTATTTGTTTATATAGTTATGGATTTTCCACACTCTGTTTCAAGACAGACAATGGGGCAGGAGAGGGGGTGATATCCCAGGAGATGACCTGCTAAGTCCAAACCCAGTCAAACACCCACCCTACAGAGCCACGGAAGTCAGGCCTAAACCCGAGTCCTCCTGAAAATCCAGGTGAGTTACCCTCCCAGCAAGGCAGAGTGCGACGGGAGACTCCTAGCAGACTTGCTTGATCTTGAGGAGTCTGCTGCAAAGGCTGAATCTACAGAAGTCCTCTCCAGCAACACGCCTGGCAGTCCCAGTCAGACCATTCACTGATAATGAACTGAAATCGAGTGCGGCTTTGCAGTCCAACATTGGTCAAGCAGGAAAGGGAAGGTAATTTGTAATTTTTTGGTTTAAAAAACATGCTAGATTGTTCGACAGCAAAGGGGACAAACAAAAGACTGAAATTGGGGAAGGGCTGCACCTCCCCAGAAAACATTTATTATTTTTGATAAAAATTGGTGCATTGCAGCACAGAGATGAAAGAGGGTTATTTTTAATGACAGCACTGGATTCTGAAACAAGTGAAGGATCCTGTACAGATTCCAAGAGATGACACATCAGTGGAGAAAAACTCTATTATCACGCGCTGTGTTTTGTATCAAGTGCTGACAATCTGCTGGATATGGGAGTCATTGCAGAGATTACAGGCATCTGCAGAATGAACTAATAAGAGCAAAAGATACTTCCAGGCATGTCATGAGCTTCCCAAAGACAGGGCCAGATTTTAAGTGCCATGGCTAGGTTTATAGATAAATAAGACTACAGTACCTTTCAACCTGAAGCATCTCAGAGAACTTTACATATACAGGAATTACCTTTCCCCACCACTGAAATCTGGACATGCATTACATGACATGCCAAATGCAAGATCACACACCTAGAAACCAAGAGTGAGAATGGGACACTGCTTTGCAAAGCAGTGCCCCTGAAAGGGACTTGGGGTCATGGTGGGCAGGCAAGTGAACATGAGCTCTCCATGCGATGACATGGCTAAGAATTAGTGTGGATCCCAGGATATATGAACAGGGGAATATCAAGTAGGACACCTTTGTATAGTATTAGGGAAACCAGTACTGGAATAATGTTTCCAGTTCTGGTCTCCACACTTCACAATGGACGTGGACTAAATGTAAAGAGATTAAAAAATAGCTACAAGAATATTTTTGAGACCTGGAAGAGATTCTTTCCAGTCAGAGACGAAAGAAGCTATTTAGGTTTACCTAAGAGAAGGTTAAGAGGTGACTTGATCACAGTCCATAAGTACCTACAATGGAAGAAGATTTCTGACAGTAGCCTTTAATTTAGCAGTGAAAGGTAGAACAAGATCCAATGTCCGGAAGCTGAAGCTAGACAACTGCAGACTAGAAAAAAGATGCAAATTTTTAACAGAGGGTAATTAACCATTGGACCACCTCAACAAGGGATGCAGCCAATTCTCCCTCACTTGAAGCCTTTAAATCAAGATGAATCTCTCTCTAAAAGCTTTGCTTTAGCTCTCCCAGGAGTCATGAGCTTGATGAAGGACTGACTGGGTTATTGTCCTATGGCTTGTGATGTGTAGGAGGCCAGACTAGCTGATCATGATGGCCCCTTCCTGCCATAGTGTGTGAAACGCAGCCATGTCTGGAGTGGGAGATGGTACCCAGCTGGACTTGTGCACAGCACATTACACAGCACTAGGTGAGGATTGTGAATCTCTATGCCTATGCAGTACAGATGTAGAGACCCCTCCAGAGTAAAGTGCTTGGACCTTAGTCTGTCATGGCAGAAGACTGGAGAATTGAATGGACCCTGTGGCATTTGAACTTGTCCTAGGAATCTGGATATTTGAAACCCAAATCCTAAATCCACTAAGATACCTCCTACGCCTAGTCAACACTGAATTCCATGAATTAGGAAAAGGTAGAGATTAGTGGCTGCAATCAGAAGAGAAAGACCAGTTTTGCTCTGAGAGGCCAGAGGACAAAATGGGGGACTTGGTCCAAAATGGCAGACAGATGTGACCCAAGATGGCAGGCAGGCAGACAGAAGGTAATGCATAGCTCAGACTTTTCAGAGGTTTCATTGTGCAGTTAAACATGTGGCCGGCAGAGAGAGATCAGGGACAGAGACTCTAGGATCCCGCATGCAAAACATGCTCACAGAATGAGCATTTCAGGAACAGATTCTCCACATGACCCAGACAGGAGCCTCATGGTCCAGGCCTCCCACTTTGCTCAGGACACCTCTCGGCTCAGAGCACGCGTGTGCACAGCATTCCCAGAAAGGGTTGTCTTCACGCTGCAGTCATGCCACGTTTGGCATGTGTCTGCTCTAGTTTGGGTTAACTCCCCCAAACCCTCCTTTTTATAGGCTTAAAACCCGGCATGTGGTTTTTCAGGAAATGGGACTGGGTTTGGGACACTCAGAGCGACATCCAAAAGCCCCTTGGCAAGTGCTGCTCTGAATCCCCCACCCACCAGCTGGCGCATCCCCTGCCTTTCTCTGATCTATTAGCACACATCACTGAGTCTTTTTATCCCAGCCCCGAGACTCTCGAGGAACTAGGTACAATACAGCTCCCTTGTTTCTAACACAAGCAACCTGCCATGCTTTTGCAAATCAATTCAAGCCACTTTGCTGGTTTGGTAGCCTTTGTCCCAGTCTCAGAGCGACACGCTTACTGAACGCTGAAGGCAACCTCCACCACATCCTCTTAGTCACAACATCAGACTCTAATCCTTCTTTTGGTTTCCTCTCTATTCAAATCCAACCTCTTTTCCTGCAGCCCCTGGCTCTTCTTGCAGCAAAGGGACTGTTAGGAGTGGCTCGTGAAGGTCTAATTTCGGCTACATAGCCGCAAAGTTTCCTAATGGATCTGTTAGCCCACAGATTGGTGCCCCAAGGGAAGGCAGCCTCACCTACTGACCAGTATCGTGCCTCACATTTCGACGGTCAGCTCCTTGGTGCAGGGTCGGTCTTTTCCCTCTGTTTGTACAGCACCTGGCACAATGGGGTCCCGATCTGCGACTAAGGATCCTAAGGGCTACCGCGCACAAATAATAATGCCCTTTGCAGCAGGGGCTGTCTCTTGCTATACACACCCAGTGCCTAATACAAGGGGGCTGGAGCAGGTTAGCCTCTAGGTGCCACCTCAATGTACACAACACAGGATATCCGCCTGGACTGGCAAGGCCTTCACAGTCTCTTCTGCGGATTATCCTCAGCTCTCCAGACAGTGCCCCAAGGATGCTCATGCTCCTTTCCCCACCTCCATGCCTTCCTCCCATGTGACCAGCAACGCAAATTCATTCACAGATTTCAGTGGAGAAGACTGGGATGCTTTTCCTTCCTAGCTAGGGAATGTTCCTCATGGGCTGTTCCAATGAGTGTGGCAAAATCATCTGGGCATGGCTCCTCCACAGCTCCCACAGCCCCAGGGGCATGCGCAGGAATAAATATTTGGCCACTTTTGGAGGTGCACTCGTTCTCCCTCCGCAGCCCTGGGGCTGGAGGAGCTCGCATTCCCCGCCCCAGGCCCAGAGGAGTTCTGTGCCTCCGCTGATTGGGGGGCCATGCCCCGCTAGCCCCCCTTGTCTGCACACCCCTGTGTAGCCCAGACTTTCCTGGGTGGGACAGCAGGGGGACTTCAGGTACCCGTGAGCCTAGTGGTCCCACCTTAGCTCCTGTGACATCACCACCCCCCATTCTAAGTCATGCCCCATCAGTCCCATCCCCAGAGATGTTCATTCAGGAGCGCTTCAGACCAGGAAGCGCTGCAGTTCCAGGCAGGCACAGAGCAAGCCCAGGAACCATCACTCCAAAGATTAAACGGGAGTGGGAGGAAGGGATAATCTAAATTAGATGCATCTTTGTCACCAAAGGGAGCTGATGAGCTCTGTGTCTCTGGGAGCCGTGATATCACAGAAGGACAATAAGAAAACCCCGGGTTATGCAGCCTGGCTTATTAACAGGAAGTCCAGAACAATTTACAGCAGGAGGGTGGCCTGCCAACCCCTTCCCAAGACTGCCCCTGCAATAATTCTCTTTACAGTATGTGCAAGCAGGTGATGGGCAGTTTCTGAAATACAAGGGATTTCTCCTCCTAATGCAATGGCAGCTGGCACACCTCCCATCCCAGTGGCATGCTTCCACCCCACCGAGCTGCTTCTCCCATAGCTAGCTGAATGACTGCACTTCCTGTGCACAGGGTCCTGCTCTCACCTTAAGAACACCATCCAGACAGAACAGCAAAGACATGAAGGGAAACGAGAGAATCCAGACAATTTCTGCACCAGGCTATTGTCCCCTTGGTCCCCACATGCCCCACCAGCAGACCCAGCCACAATGAAAGCATGTGAGAAGATGTGAGGGATGTCGTGATTGAAGCTTGAGTGATTTTTAAGGGTGGTCTGACCCATTTTGGCTGCCCAGAGTTGGACCCTGAGCTCATCCTTGGTCCCTGGGTTTCCTCCCCAAAGAAATCAGCAGATATTCTCCTTTCCTCAGACAGCTTCAAAGAGCCAAAAATTAGAGATTGTATCAGGCTTTTTTCAATCAGCCAGGCCAATCTGGTGAGAGCTGCCAGCCCAGGCACAAAGCCTGCCTGCCCACCCCCCAAATCACCATGACGATAAGAACATTACAGCTCCTTCCGTCACCTGTCCAAAATATTATTCTGCTCATCATCAGCAAGGGGAATTGGGTCCTGCTTTGTTAGCTCCTGACCCTTTGCTCACAGCCAGTGCAGGGTTGCCTCGGGAGGGACAGTTTCTCGCACTCTGTCCAGCCTTTCCTGAGAGACAGGGCCTCCTAGATCAACACTGCAGCGGGGACTGAGCAGACAGACCCCTAGTGGGGCTCCAGCTGGCACCCTAACAATAGCAGCATGGACAGCTCAGGCTCTTGAGCCCACCTGACCTTTCCTTATTTTTGCCTGTTACTCCCAGGTCAACAGTACCCCTTCAACACACACAGCAGGCTTAGCCCCCACCTCCACTTCTCACACTCTCTAGATCTTCTCTGTCTGCCTTCACCCTCCTGCCCCCCTCGCATTTATGCTGCTCCTCTTGGAACTCCCTTCAGTTTGTCAGGATCCCGCTGGTAACGACAGGGCCACAGCGCTGCAGATGCAGTCAGATCAGAGCTGCGTCAAGACATGCTGGGGCAATTGTAGGCATGAGGCAGCTCTGGGCAAGGTCATGTAAACAATGGGGCACTTTGTCACTTCCACCTTTGTAGGTCAGGGGTCTCTCCTGCCTAGCAGAAGTCTGGGTCCTGGACTAGCAAACCAGATGGACCCGCAGATTTACAGATGAAAACCCTTTTAAAGGCACTGCAATCCAATGTAGGGGACTTCGCACTGATCAGCATTGCTGCTACGTTCCCTTCTGACCCTCTGCTCCCCTGGGAGGGACAGAGCAGTGGTGAGTTATTCACCCATTGCATCACCCGGCATCTGGTCTCAGCACTGGGAAGCCCCACTGGACAAGCAGGCTCCGAGTGCCATTCTGGGGGCTAACCCAGCAGAATCCTGCCCCACAGCACCCAGCCACACCCTGGGAAAGCAGATGCTCAGGGAGTCAGCAGCTGTCTGATCTCTGCAGTGCATGGGCTTGTCTCAACCCCCACAGGACCCACATTCTGAGACTCATGCAGCAGCCTGGGAACTGGGTCCCAGCTCCGAGCCGTGGCTCATCAACTCCAGCCTCCCATCTCCAACAGTGGCCAAAACCAGATGCTTCACCGGGTGGTGATGGAGAATTAGGAGATAACTCGGCCACTGCCTGGAAGCCACAATTTTAGTGAATCCACCCCTAAAAAGCAAAACTTGCCAGCGCTGCTTTAACGCTTTCCCTGCTGGTTCTTCCACCGTACCTGCTGTGCTGCCCTCAGCGGTTACTATTCAGCTGAAGTCAATGGACCCATGAGAGACCTCAGGTACATCCAGCAGACGTCAAATGGCTCAAGCCACCGTTCACTGGTTTGGAAAGAAAAATACTGGGAAATACCAGGTTCGACTAGGGAACAAACTAACTCACACAGAGCCAATCTCAGTCAGTGTGTCAGCAGTGGTTAGCACTGATGGACCTTCCTCACCAGAGGATGAGCAGCAACAAAAGCCCCATTAGCAGACAGGGATACTGGCATTGCAGCTTCTTGCCTAGATGCCAGAGACAAATAGAGCCAGAATCGCCACCCTGGGCGCAGCTAGGCAGTGTGTGGGCTGGCCGAGCACTGGGAGTGGCAGCCAGGGGCCTTGCAGGAAGATTTCCCAGCCCAGCAAGCACACTGGTCCGGAGAGGACTTTTCCTCTTCTCTTAAGAAACCGGCTAGAAGAGTTACTGGCTTATGCTAGCTAGGCAGAGAGCTACCATGTCTTCGCTCAGAGAGTCCACTATTGGAGGGGACAACGTCCTACCCTGGACCCATTTTGTAAACCAGATGTCAGTCTAGGCAAGGGCCAAGCTCCACTCCTGGTAGTAACAATGAGCCAGGTAACTCTCAGGCTCCCCAGATCCCAGCTCTCCAGCTCCAACATGAGCAGAATCCTCCGGCCATCTTGTTATGCATACAAAACAGCGCAGCTGTGTCTCACACTCTCAACGACTCCATGAGCTCCCCGCTCATTTCACAATCCAGCTCCAAGTTACCGCTTCCATAGCCTAGTAGGTATGGGCACTTTCCAGGCAAATACACTCCCAAGCTCCTTGCCCACCAGTGATAGAGCCTGTCCCTTTCAGGTATTGCTAAAGTGCCCATCATTCTTCAGTGTCTGGGTGTAGCCTAAAGCAACATCAGAGATGTAACACGGATATGGATGGTGTGCAGGACCAAGGTGAACTGGGGAGGGAAGGGTACAGGTCCTTGGGAGGACAATTCCCCTGTGGGATGAAGGGAGGAGGGATCTAAGCTGGATGCTTTAGTGTTTTGTAAGTCTGTGTGTTTGTTATGGGAGGGGTGTGTTTCAGCAGAGGGTTAGACTCGACAGGCCTTGTGAAAGCAGTGAGTGGAGACCAGATTTGTACAAAGATGGGGTGATCGAGATCAGAGACTGTTCCAGATGTAAGGGGCGACATGGCTAAAGGCATGGAAATAGCCATGGGAGAAAGCAGCCCAGGAAGGTCTGTGCATGGAGGAGTCAGCAAGGCACAGCTGCAGAGGGCCCTGCAGGAGAGGACCACAACATCTCACACAGTGTGAGGGGAAGGTAAAGGACGGGTCAGGTACCGTCATTTGTAAAACTCTCTAACCTATCACAGACCTCCTCTCTCTCCTTTCCCCTCCCTCTGCTCATCTACTGTAGCACTGGCCTCCTCTGTTCTCTTCGCATGGCTGTGCTAGACTCTCCATCTCACTCCAGGTCTCGGCTAAGAACGTGTATCTTTTCCTGCCTGTCCCTCCTGGTGCCTCTCTCCCCTCCCCTGCCCACCCACGTGTTGCTGCCTGGCTTCATCACTGTATTCTGGAGCTCTCCATGCATTTGGGGACAGGTTGTTTTGCAGAGTCCCTTTCAGACACAGTTGCATTGTGTTGTAATTAAAGTGAAAAATCACCTGCACCACTCTGTTGGCCAACAGCGTTTTCTGCCATTCCTGAGGGCCTCCACTCGCATCACATGCTCCCTGTCACGCAAATGAGCGGCTATCGTCCTCTCCCTGGGTGGCAGCACATGCATGATGGAGCCAAGTACCAAGACTCCTCGTGGAGCACCCACACTTCTGCTGCTTCAACCACCCACCGAAAACCACTGACACAATCGGACCTATTTGGCCAGAGAGCCCTGTGCTGCCTCTCCTCAGACCAGCCATGCTGAATGGCAAGGGGCCCCACGTCCTTAGACCAGGACAAACCACTTCGTGAATGCCACCCCTAAGAAATCCTGGGCTGCCAGCAGTCTGGGGGCTGTTGTTTCACTGGGGGGGAAGGGGAGGGGTGGAAGAGCCGCACTGTGTTTGGCATGATACAAACAGAAGGCAGAAGAGCCTGTACCCCAGAGAGCTAACACTCTTAAAGAGAACAGGAGGACTTGGGGCACCTTAGAGACGAACCAAGTTATTTGAGCATGAGCTTTCGTGAGCTACAGCATCCGATGAAGTGAGCCGTAGCTCACGAAAGCTGATGCTCAAATAACTTGGTTCGTCTCTAAGGTGCCCCAAGTCCTCCTGTTCTTTTTGCGAATACAGACGAACACGGCTGCTGCTCTGAAGCCTGTCCTTATGCAAGGCACTCTTAAAGAGACAGGACAGTCCGACAGAGAGCAGGGGGAGGGAACAAGAGCACATAAGGTAGTGTCTGCTCCAGTCCTGACAATTGAATATACACACCAGCCATCATACAGGGTGGGATCTCAGCGGCTCTCATCCACTGCGCCAACCAGAGAGCCTGCCCTCAATTTTATATTCCTTTTTCAGCAAGTCTATGCCATTTGCTGTGTACGGCAGGGAGAAGGGATGGGTTGGCACTTTGTGCTCACCTAGCCCTTAAGATGAGATGCAGCATTTCCCAGGCAGACTTCCTAAAGCGACTATCAACACACAAATAGCTCAGCACACAGATGATTGAGCAACTGGATGTTACACCCTGGAGACTGCCCGCTGCAGACGTCTCCAGCCCGAGTACTTAGTCTTCAGGGCATCCAAGCACAGACATACACACACCCTCCATCCTCTTCAGAGCTAACCCTTTATGGATTAGCCTTTTCAGTTCTCCCCGGCTGGGAGGGAAGAACTCTGCCACTGCAAACAGCCACAGAACTCCATTCATTGTTTTCAGCCAGGATCAGAGGTCCTCCTTTGTTAGGGAGTCATTGACAATATCACTGCAGTTCAGGCTGCACTGAAAGCAGGATTGAAATCCCACTGTTTCACACTCTTTAGTCTCCAGGTTTGTCACAACAGACCTACAGAGCACATTCATTTTCCATCCTTGCTTATTAGAAATAGTTAATTTCTACAGAGGAAACGTTTAAAAAACTCCCCTTCTCTGAAACCTTCCATCAAGGGCCTTACCCAGGGAGGTGTTAAATACTGCTAGTTTACAGCCACTACAATGGGAGTTTGGTGTTCTCATTTCTCCTGAGAACAGACCAGAAGTCATCCCTGGGTCTGGTATTTATTCCTTTGACTCTCCAGACTTGGGACTAGGTGCCAAGCACATTTTAAAAATTTTATCATGACTGTACATATCCTCTCTCACCAATGCTACCCGTGACACAGCGCAGGCCACATGACAGAAATGCACACAGAGGCACTACACACAACAGGTAAAAAAACCCACTCCTGCCCCTAGCAGAGAGGAGCCATTATTGATCCAGCAGACCCATTACAGATCAGTCAAACTATTGCACACCAGGACTATTGACCTGAGGGAGGAGCCGTCACATTTCATCGTGTCAGTCTGGCCTCCACCCCAGATACACTAAATCAGACCGGCTAAAAAGCCCACAGGAAAGTTTTACGGGGAGAATTTAATTAGCAAGCATAATGGCTGATTTTCACACCTCAATACCATGCCATTTCCTTTGCTTCTTTCAAAGAGTGGAAATAATTAGATACCATGCACAGCTACACACAGCAACCCTGGAGAGAAGGCGACCTAGTATTAAGTCTCACGCCAGACATCACTCAGATGTATAGCAATGTAGAGCTGTAAGGGACCGCTAGTCCTCTCATCACCGAGTCCAGCCCCTTGGGCTGAGGCAGGACCAAATAAAGCTAGACCATCCCGGACAGGTGTTTGTCCAACCTGCTCTTAAAAACCTCTCATGATGCAACCCCACAACCTCCCTTGGAAGACTATTCTAGAGCATAACTGCCCTTTTAGTTAGAAAGTTTTTCCTAATATTTAGCCTAAATCTCCCTTGCTCCAGGTTAAATCCATTACTTCTTATCCTAACTTCAGTGAACTCAGAACAACTGATTACCATCCTCCTTATAACAGCCCTTAATATGTATTTCAAGATTTATCGTGTCCCCCTCGCTCTTCTTTTCTCAAGGCTAAACATGCCCAGGCTTTTAAACTTTCCTCGTAGGTCAGATTTTTCCAAACTTTCTAATAATTTTTGTTGCTCTCCTCTGGACTCTCTCCAATTTGTCCACATCTTTCTTAAAGCGTGGCTCCCAGACCTGGACACAGTCCTCCAGCTGAGGCCTCACCAGTGCCAACAAGAGTGGGACAATTACCTCCCAGGTCTTTCTTACAAGAGAGACACCTATTAATAAACCCCAGAATATTAGCCTTTTTTGCAACTCCATCACATGGACAACTCATATTCACTTTGTGATTCACTATGACCCCCAGATCGTTTTCAGCAGTTCCCAGCCTAGCCGGTCATTCCCCATTTTGTAGTTGTGTATTTGATTTTTCTTTCCTGTGAACAGTACTTTGCACTTGTCTTCACTGAATGTCATCTGGCTGATTTCAGACCGATTCTCCAGTTTGTCAAGGTCATTTTGAATTCTGATCCTCATGTCCTCCAGGAAAACATCCCCAAATACTAGCCTACTTTTTAGCTCCAGAAAGGAGCTAACTAGGTGTGTAGGAAACAGTGATCCCTCGTGATCTCTCCACTGTAACCTTTCTTCCACACGTGCCCCTTTCCCATCGGTTGTTTGCGGTCCCTAGCTGCCCACAGCAGTGTACCCCTCACCTTGCCATCTGAGCATTCACCTGCATGAGCAGAAAAGCAGCCACAGCTCCTCCAAGGTGCTGGTGTATGGGAGAGGAGAGGGTCTTGAAACTGCTTTGCTTCTCTCACTCTTTAGCCACCCCCTTTACTTGTATTTCTTCCTTGTGGTCTGTATTAGTGACTGGGGCTCCAATCAGGGTTTAGGATCACAGGGTGTGAGGCACTATTCACACCTCAGTTCCTCTAGTATACACCTGAAATCACTCCACTGAAGTCAGAGGAGATGTCCCAGATTTACCACCCATTCACGGGAGACTGTGAGCGCCTCAGGAACGGAGAGAAGGAGGACTAGTGCCACCTTAGAGACTAACCAATTTATTTGAGCATAAGCTTTCCTGAGCAGCAGCTCTCTTCATCGGATGGGAGGTGCATCTTTACATCTACCTGTAAGAGTCCCTCCCCAGGGCTCAACTACAAGGTCTCGGTCTAATCTCAAACATCGGCCGGGATTGCGAGGTTCCGCCGCCCCCCCGGGGACCACCCCGCCATCTCACAGCTACTGCTTAAGTAGAGCAGGAGAAGGTGGAAAGAGAAAGGGAGACACACACACTAGGCAGCTCTCTCCTCGCCTCCTTTTCCGCAGGCAGCCTGGCGGTGCCCCAGAGAGCGACGCTTCCCAGCCCAGCCCCGTGAACGCCCCGGGCAGGCTCAGAGGAACCAGCACCACGAACTCCCAGGGCGTGCAACGCCGCTTCCACCGACGGCCTGCTGGGCGACAGGAGCCAGCCACACCCCCGCAACCCCCTTGCCGCCCCTTCCCCCGCAACCCCCTTGCCGCCCCCGCACCCCCCCGCCGCACCATGGAGACGGCCCCGGCCCCGCAGCGGGACTGGGGCCCGCCCAGCCCCTCGAAGTGCCCGGGACGGACGGACCCTTCTCCCCCACGGCCAGCCGGCCGCCCCCGCCGGGAAGCCCAAGGGAAGCCGGCCGGAGCCAGCCCCGGGCTCCGAGAGCGGGGAGAGGCGACAGCGCGGCCCGGGCGGGGAGGCTGCGGGGCGCCGCGGGGTTCTCCCGCCCGCCGCCCCACGGCCCCCGGGGGAACGCGTCCCGCGCCGGCCCCCGGGACCGGGCTCCCGGCTCCCCGCTCCCCGCCGAGGCCGGGCACGGGACGGGCGCCAGCCCCAGCTCCGGGCGGGGCCCGGCTACCCGGGGGGGGGCCCCGGCCCAGCGCGGACAAAGCCCCGCACAAAGAGGCGCCCCGAGGGGGCCACGGCGGCGGGGCGGGGCCCGTGGGACGGGGGCGGCGCGGCCCCAAGACAACAAAGACTCGGCCCCGGCCCCCTCCGAGCGCCGCCCGGCCCCGGCCCCGGCCCCGACCCCCGGCCCCCTCCGAGCGCCGCCCGGCCCCGGCCCCGGCCCCGACCCCCGGCCCCCTCCGAGCGCCGAGACAAGGGGGGAGCGGCCCCCGCCCCGGGACGCGCCCGCACCTGCAGCAGCGGCCAGTCGCGTCGGGAGGCCCCGGCACCTGCCCCGGCCCCGGCCCCGGCCGCCCCTCGCCCCGCGCTCCGTGGCGGCTCCGCTCCGCGCCTCGCACCGCTCGCGTCTCCCACCAACCTGCGCGGCTCTGCGGGCGAGGCGAGGGGGCGGGGCCGAGCCGCCGCCCCCGAGCCAATCACAGCCCGACCCCTGCCCCGGGTGGGCGGGGCCTCTCCCCCCACTCCTGGCGGCTCGGGAAATACCTCTCCCGATAGGCCCGGCGCCATAGACACCAAGGGGCGTGGCTCGAACGGGGGCGGGGCCGAGTGCTCCGGACACGCCCACCCCTTCCACCTGCTCCTTCTGGGGTTGCCATGGTGACCAGGGAGCCTTCACAAAGGCCTCTCCCAAGGCTCAGAAAGGGAGGGGGAGGGGCCAGCTGCACCCCATTCATGGACCCCCAGAGTCCCCTCCCCCCTGGGTTAGTGCCAGCATGCAGGGCAGGGTGCCCCAAAGGGCCTGCTGCTGCCACCCCTACAGAAACCTCCCCCTTCACCCCACCGTGCCCCAAAGCACCTCCCCTTCACCCCCAACCTCCCCCTTCACCCCACCGTGCCCCAAAGCACCTCCCCTTCACCCCCAACCTCCCCCTTCACCCCACCGTGCCCCAAAGCACCTCCCCTTCACCCCCAACCTCCCCCTTCACCCCACCGTGCCCCAAAGCACCTCCCCTTCACCCCCAACCTCCCCCTTCACCCCACCGTGCCCCAAAGCACCTCCCCTTCACCCCCAACCTCCCCCTTCACCCCACCGTGCCCCAAAGCACCTCCCCTTCACCCCCAACCTCCCCCTTCACCCCACCGTGCCCCAAAGCACCTCCCCTTCACCCCAAACCTCCCCCTTCACCCCACCGTGCCCCAAAGCACCTCCCCTTCACCCCAAACCTCCCCCTTCACCCCACTGTGCCCCAAAGCACCTCCCCTTCACCCCAAACCTCCCCCTTCACCCCACTGTGCCTCAAAGCACCTCCCCTTCACCCCAAACCTCCCCCTTCATCCCATTGTGCCTTCAGGCATCTCCCCCTTTGCCCCAAATCTCCCACTCCATCCTGTGCCTCCAGAAACATCTCCATCCCCGCAAATCACCCTTTGCCTCACCCGTTGCTGCACTGTTCCCACCTCGGAAAGCAACCCTAGCCGGCATTTATTCCAAAGGGCACATTTTCTCAAGCCCCTCCACCCCCGGCACGCAGCAACCTGTCCAGCACCCCCACCCCAGCCAAGGCCTGCCCGAAATGAAGGTGTCGTGCAGGGGTGTTGCTGAGGGACTGCTTGTTTGCACAGGGGAGCCAGCGTGGCCCAGTGGGTGGAGCACTGAGCTGTGGGTCTGTGTGCCTCTGCTACAGGCATGCTGGGTGGCCCTAGGCAAATCACTCTTGCCTCAGTGTCCCCATCTGTAAAATGGGGATAACGATGCTGCTCTCCTTTATAAAGGGCTTAGCGAGCTACCAATGAACTGGGCTAGAGAAAAGCCAGGTGGTATGATGATGACAGTTACCTGGGGCTGAATTACCACAAGGTTGGTGTTAAAAGGTTACGTGCCCACTCGCACAGTGCACATCGAACAGCCCTGATTTGTAGAGCCCTGCCCCAGGCCCCAGGGTCTCGCTCGCATGCCGGGACTGGCACCTGGGGGGTCTCCTGCAGCATGCTCCGGGCAGCCCCTCCTGCAGAGCTCTGGTAGCAGCCAAGTGGAGCTGTCCCTGAGCTTGCTGCTCCTGCAGGTTCGCATGGGTGACGGGTGGGCGTGTGGCCCCTGACAGCATTCAGGGCACCCTCGGTTTTGTTTCCTCCGTCCCTCCCCTGGGCCTGCCCCTTGGGGCTGGAGGTGACCTGCAAAGACACTGACACCCCAGACCAGGCTCAGGGTTGCAGAGGTTCATGGGGCAGTACCCAACACCGCCGCAGCTATGGACAGCACCGGTCAGGGTCCAGCCAGCAGCAGAGCCAGGGCAGCGGTGGACCACAGCAGGGCTTAGCCCAGAGACGGGCCCACATCCCCCTCTCCTCTATACACGCCCCTCCCCTGCTCACAATGGGCCCATGCCCCCCTGCCCTTTGGAAATGGCACCTCATGCACAGGGCGGGGAGGCGTTGCCATGCAGCTTGGCTTTCACCAGAGGCAAAAGTAAGCCGGTACGCCCCGGTACGGTGTACCGGTAAGAGCCAGTGCGCCGTACCAGGACCGGCTTTCCGAGCGGGCAATTTAAAGCCCTGGGGGGGCTGCGGCAGGGATTTAAAGGGCCCCGGCGCTCCAGCCGCTGCTACTGCCCCGGGGCCCTTTAAATCCCCGCCAGAGCCCTGCTGCCAAAGCCCTGGGGTAGCGGAAGTGGCGGGGCTCTGGCGGGGATTTAAAGGGCGGTAGCTGGAGCCCGGGGCCCTTTAAATCACCCCCAAGCTCCGGGGCTCCCAGCCGCCTCTGCAGCTGGTAGCTCGGGGGTGATTTAAAGGGCCCTGGGCTCCCAGCCGCCGCTACCGCAGCTGGAGCCCTGGCCCTTTAAATCAAGATTTAAAGGGCCCAGGGATTTAAGGCCCTGCCTCTTCCAGTTGAGGCCAGGCCCCCTGCTCAGGACTCCGGCAAACCGGTAAGTCCTCTGACTTACTTTCACCCCTGGCTTTCACCATCCAGCAGCTGCTGCCGCCACCTCTCTGCGGCTCCCAGGAACTGCTCCTGGTGCCCAGGGGGACAGGCCTGGGAGCAGGGGCCTCAGCTCAGCGGGGCATGCTAGGCCCAGACTGTTTTAGTGAGGGGCAGTGAGAGCTCAGGTTTTCCTGAATCTTCCCCCCTTTATTCAGTCCCCCTCTGTCA
Organism: Lepidochelys olivacea; assembly: GCF_965140295.1. Lineage (NCBI taxonomy): Eukaryota > Metazoa > Chordata > Testudines > Cheloniidae > Lepidochelys > Lepidochelys olivacea. The sequence continues at coordinate 1,795,882 of NC_140413.1, forward strand.
ACTGCCAGCATCCTCCACTCTGAGCCTGGGGGGTAGGGGCAGAGTCGAGACAGACTCCCCCTCAGACCACCCAATTCTGAGCCATGGGGGAGGGACCAGGTAGAGAACCACCCCCATATCCCCAACTCTGAGCCCTGGGGCAGAGTCGAGCTAAAGCAACACCTTGATTCCCCCCCTCGGAGCCCTGGGGGCGGGGTGCAGGGAGAGCACCGCCCCCTCGGAGCCCTGGGGGCGGGGTGCAGGGAGAGCACCGCCCCCTCGGAGCCCTGGGGGCGGGGTGCAGGGAGAGCACCGCCCCTCCTCTCTGAGGCCAGTGGCGGGGCAGGGACAGGGTGTGCTGGGCTGTGTCCAGCACCCTTGGGCAGCACGCAGCCGCGGTACTGCCTGAGGGGACACTGCCGCTTCTCCCCCCGCTGCCCTGAGCTGGCAGCTCTGCACCCTCACATCAGGTGCCTTTCTCCCTTGGGGGCCCCTGCGCTGCCAGGGCTCCACCTGTAACCCCCAGGTTCCCTTACCTCTGGCCCCGGTGCTGGGAGCCCTCTGCCCCACAGGCCCAGCGGGAGATGCCCTCGCAAGGCCCTTGGGTGGCCGGGCTGCTCCAATGTGTCTCTTCCCGAGGCCGTGCCAGCCAGAGCTTGCTGTGCCGTGACCTCTGCACGCCAGCTCCGAGGGGGCACGGGCCAAGCTCGCCGAGCCGCTCTGGCGCCAGCCCAGCAGGCGGGAGTGAGGAACATGAGGCTAGAGCCAGCCGGCTGCTGCCTTGTGGCTGGCTGCAGGGCTGGCTTTCTTCTCCACGGCCCCGCTGGCCTGCTGCTCAGGGCTGGCCGTACCCCCTGTGCCATGCAACTCACCCTGCAGCCCGGGCGCAGGCTAGTCTCACCCGTGGCGGAGCAAGTCAGCGTCCCGTCCAGCCGCCTTGTGCCAGGGCTCCAGCCTGACTCCAGGCCAACCTCCCTTTTCTGGGGCATCTCCAGGCCTGTCCTCGAGCACGGCTTCCCTGCGGGCTGCTGCTTCCGCCCTCCTGCTTCAGCCCTGGGCTGCGTCCTCCTGTGGCCTGCCCCTAGGCTTGCCAAGGAACTGTCTGATTGCAGAAAACAGAACACCCCTGCCCCACCCCTTCCCCGAGGCCCTGCCCCCACTCCCTCCACCCCCCACTCTGTCACTCACTCTCCCCCACCCTTGCTCACTTGCTCATTTTCACCAGGCTGGGGTAGGGGTAGGGGGTTGGGGTATGGGAGGGGGTGAGGGCTCTGGCCGGGGCCGTGGGCTTTAGGGTGGGGCCAAAAATGAGGGTTTGGAGTGTGGGAGGAGCCTCTGGGCTGGGGCAGGGGGTTGGGGTGCGGGGGGATGAGGGCTCCGGGGTGGGGCTGGGTATGAGGGGTTGGGGTTCAGGAGGGGACTCTGGTCTGGGTCTGAGGGGTTCAGCGTGTGGGAGGGGGCTCAGGGCTGGGGCAGGGGGTTGGGGTATGGGGGGATGAGGGCTCCACAGTGGGGCTGGGTGTGGCATTATGGGTGTAATATAATATCTCATTGAAAGGTGACAGGGCCAGAAAGAGTTAATGAACTCCCAGACTGACCTGACCCAGGGCCGGACTGGATCTGTAAATGAACAGAGCTGTGAAATGCAGCCGGCATTGTGTGAGAGAGAAGGGGAGCTGTGTGCTCAGGTCTTGTGATGTCAGCAAACAAGTCTTGTCTGTTGCTATAGCCTAGATTCAAAGATCAAAAGAGGAATATTAACATTTAGGAAGACACTGGAGTGACATAGTACTATTGTCCATAAAAAGAAAAGGAGGACTTGTGGCACCTTAGAGACTAACCAATTTATTTGAGCATAAGCTTTCGTGAGCTACAGCTCACTTCATCGGATGCATACCGTGGAAAATACAGTGAGGAGATTTATATGCACAGAGAACATGAAACAATGGGTGTTACCTACACACTGTAACGAGAGTGATCAGTTAAGGTGAGCTATTACCAGCAGGAGAGGGGGAAAAAACCAAAACATTTGTAGTATTTGTAGTGATAATCAAGGTGGGCCATTTACAGCATCTGAGGAACTGTGTGTGTGTGAGGGCGGGGGAATAAACATGGGGAAATAGTTTTACTTTGTGTAATGACACATCCAGTCCCAGTCTCTATTCAAGCCTGAGTTAATGGTGTCCAGTTTGCAAATTAATTCCAATTCAGCAGTCTCTCGTTGGAGTCTGTTGTTGAAGTTTTTTTGTTGAAGAATTGCCACTTTTAGGTCTGTATTCGCGTGACCAGAGAGATTGAAGTGTTCTCCGACTGGTTTTTGAATGTTATAATTCTTGACGTCTGATTTGTGTCCATTGATTCTTTTACGTAGAGACTGTCCGGTTTGGCCAATGTACATGGCAGAGGGGCATTGCTGGAACATGATGGCATCTATCACATTGGTAGATGTTCAGGTGAACGAGCCTCTGATAGTGTGGCTGATGTGATTAGGCCCTGTGATGGTGTCCCCTGAATAGATCTGTAGACACAGTTGGCAATGGGCTTTGTTGCAAGGATAGGTTCCTGGGTTAGTGGTTCTGTTGTGTGGTTTGTGGTTGCTGGTGAGTATTCGCTTCAGGGTGGGGGGGGGCTGTCTGTAAGCAAGGACTGGCCTGTCTGCCAAGATCTGTGAGAGTGATGGGTCGTCCTTCAGGATAGGTTGTAGATCCTTGACGATGCGCTGGAGAGGTTTTAGTTGGGGGCTGAAGGTGATGGCTAGTGGCGTTCTGTTATTTTCTTTGTTAGGCCTGTCCCGTAGTAGGTGACTTCTCGGTACTCAAACCAGTCGGAGAACACTTCAATCTCTCTGGTCACCCGATCTCTGACCTAAAAATCACAATATTACAACAAAAAGACTTCAAAAACAGACTCCAATGAGAAACTGCTGAATTGGAATTAATTTGCAAACTGGATACAATTAACTCAGGCTTGAAAAGAGACTGGGAGTGGATGAGTCATTACACAAAGTAAAACTATTTCCCCATGTTTATTTCCCCCACACACACACACACACACTGTTCCTCAGACGTTCTTGTTAACTGCTGGAAATGGCCCACCTTGATTATCACTACAAAAGGTTTTCTTTCCCCCCCCCACCCCTTTCTCTCCTGCTGGTAATAGCTCATCTGAAGTGATCACTCTCCTTACAGTGTGTAGGTAACACCCATTGTTTCATGTTCTGTGTGTATATAAATCTCCTCACTGTATTTTCCACTGAATGCATCTGATGAGGTGAGCTGTAGCTCACGAAAGCTCATGCCCAGATAAATTGGTTAGTCTCTCAGGTGCCACAAGTCCTCCTGTTCTTTTTACGAATACAGACTAACACGGCTGCTACTCTGAAACCTGTCATTATGCAAGGCACTGCATTTAGCCATATGGAGTGGAAATCTATCAACTGCATGAAAAAACTCGTACAGATACAGACAGACATCATCTTCCTCTGCAAATGCAAACAGATGGACATCGTACCAAAAGGACTGAAGGTAAAAAATCCATTACAATCTACACACCACACAGACTGTGCTGACAGCTTGTGCCACACGCTCTCAAAGAAACTGCGGAATCACCTGATCAACATCCTCTACAGCAAACAGGGAAAGATTAAGAATGAGCTCTCAGAACTGGATACTCTCATAAAAAACCAACCTTCCACGCAAACTTCCTCGTGGCTGGACTTTACTAAAACTAGACAAGCCATTTACAACACACACTTTGCTTTTCTACAAAAGAAAAAGGACACTAAACTATCTAAACTACTGCATGCCACAAGAGGCCACAGCAATGGTTCCCTTAACCCACCCAGCAATATTGTTAATCTATCCAACTATACTCTTAGCCCAGCAGAAGAATCTGTCCTATCTCGGGGCCTCTCCTTCTTCCCCCTCCACCCCACGAACATGATACAGTTCTGTGGTGACCTAGAATCCTATTTTCGATGTCTCTGACTCAAGGAATATTTCCAACACACCTCTGAACAACATACTAACCCACAGAGACCTTCCTACCAACGCTACAAAAAGAAGGATTCTGGGTGGACTCCTCCTGAAGTTTGAGACAGCAGACTGGACTTCTACACAGAGTACTTCCACCGACGTGCCCGGGCTGAAATTGTGGAAAAGCAGCATCACTTGCCCCACAACCTCAGCCGTGCAGAACACAATGCCATCCGCAGCCTCAGGAACAACTCTGACATCATAATCAAAAAGGCTGACGAAGCAGGTGCTGTTGTCATCATGAATAGGTCGGAATATGAACAAGAGGCTGCTAGGCAGCTCTCCAACACCACTTTCTACAAGCCATTACCCTCTGATCCCACTGAGGGTTACCAAAAGAAACTACAGCATTTGCTCAAGAAAATCCCTGAAAAAGCACAAGAACAAATCCGCACACACACACCTCTAGAACCCCAACCTGGGCTATTCTATCTGCTACCCAAGATCCATAAACCTGGAAATCCTGGATGCCCCATCATCTCAGACATTGGCACCCTGACAGCAGGATTGTCTGGCTATGTAGACTCCCTCCTCAGGCCCTATGCTACCAGCACTCCCAGCTACCTTCAAGACACCACTGACTTCCTGAGGAAACTACAATCCATCGGTGATCTTCCTGATAACACCGTCCTGGCCACTATGGATGTAGAAGCCCTCTACCCCAACATTCCACACAAAGATGGACTACAAGCCGTCAGGAACAGTATCGCCGATAATGTCATGGCTAACCTGGTGGCTGAACTTTGTGACTTTGTCCTCACCCATAACTATTTCACATTTGGGGACAATGTATACCTTCAAATCAGCGGCACTGCTATGGGTACCCGCATGGCCCCACAGTATGCCAACATTTTTATGGCTGACTTAGAACAACGCTTCCTCAGCTCTCGTCCCCTAATGCCCCTACTCTACTTGCGCTATATTGATGACATCTTCATCATCTGGACCCATGGAAAAGAAGCCCTTGAGGAATTCCACCATGATTTCAACAATTTCCATCCCACCATCAACCTTAGCCTGGACCAGTACACACAAGAGATCCACTTTCTGGACACTACAGTGCTAATAAGTGATGGTCACATAAACACCACCCTATACCGGAAACCTACTGACCGCTATTCCTACCTACATGCCTCCAGCTTTCACCCTGACCACACCACACGATCCATTGTCTACAGCCAAGCTCTGCAATACAACCGCATTTGCTCCAACCCCTCAGACAGAGACAAACACCTACAAGATCTCTATCAAGCATTCTTACAACTACAATACCCACCTGCTGAAGTGAAGAAACAGATTGACAGAGCCAGAAGAGTACCCAGAAGTCACCTACTACAGGACAGGCCCAACAAAGAAAATAACAGAACGCCACTAGCCGTCACCTTCAGCTCCCCAACTGAAACCTCTCCAGCGCATCATCAAGGATCTACAACCTATCCTGAAGGACGACCCATCACTCTCACAAATCTTGGGAGACAGGCCAGTCCTTGCTTACAGACAGCCACCCCCACCCTGAAGCGAATACTCACCAGCAACCACACACCACACAACAGAACCACTAACCCAGGAACCTATCCTTGCAACAAAGCCCATTGCCAACTGTGTCCACAGATCTATTCAGGGGACACCATCATAGGGCCTAATCACATCAACCACACTATCAGAGGCTCGTTCCCCTGCACATCTACCAATGTGATATATGCCATCATGGGCCAGCAATGCCCCTCTGCCATGTACATTGGTCAAACTGGACAGTCTCTACATAAAAGAATCAATGGACACAAATCAGACGTCAAGAATTATAACATTCAAAAATTAGTCTGAGAACACTTCAATCTCTTTGGTCACTCGATCTCTGACCTAAAAGTCGCAATATTACAACAAAAAGACTTCAAAAACAGACTCCAACGAGAGACTGCTGAATTGGAATTAATTTGCAAACTGGATACAATTAACTCAGGCTTGAATAGAGACTAGGAGTGGATGAGTCATTACACAAAGTAAAACTATTTCCCCATGTTTATTCGACCCCCCTCCCCCCCCACACTGTTCCTCAGACGTTCTTGTTAACTGCTGGAAATGGCCCACCTTGATTATCACTACAAAAGGTTTCCTCCCCCCCCCCACCACCGCCCCGCTCTCCTGCTGGTAATAGCTCATCTTAAGTGATCACTCTCCTTATAGTATGTATGGTAACACCCATTGTTTCATGTTCTCTGTGTATATAAATCTCCTCGCTGTATTTTCCACTGAATGCATCTGATGAAGTGAACGGTAGCCCACGAAAGCTTATGCTCAAATAAATTGGTTAGTCTCTAAGGTGCCTTTTCTTTTTGCGAATACAGACTAACCATGGCTTCTACTCTGAAACCTATTATTGTCTATATGTCTCTTTGAAGGTTGTGGTAACCGGTATCTGAACTGTTAATGGATAAATTACCCTGGGCTAATTGCCAGGATGTTAAGGAGAAGGAAAGAGAAGCCGATTGTTTTCTCAGGCCAAGAGGCTGCTGGAAATGTATAAATACCCTGGGATACGATCCTTCTTCATCTCCAATCTGCTTTGGGTTTCAAGAAGGGGAAACCCTGAGCCAAGAATTGAGATCCCCAGTCACTGACTGGAGTCACCCTGAATTGAACTATAACCCATGGACTATTTCTAAAAGAACTTTTGGCAACTACAAACTCCCGTCTCTACTATGTACCTGAACGTCAAGAAACTGAACTCAAGTCTGTCTGTATATTGATCTTTCAACCAACTCTCCCTCTTTTCTTTTTTAATACATTTTAGTTTAGTTAATAAGAATTGGCTATAACCGTGCATTTTGGCTAAGATCTAAGTTATCATTGGACCTGGGTCTGGGGCTTGGTCCTTTGGGATCGAGAGAACCTTTTTTCTTTTACTGGGGTGTTGGTTTTCATAACCATTCATCCCCATAACGAGTGGCACTGGTGGAGATACTGGGAAACTGGAGGGTCTAATGGAATTGCTTGTGTGACTTGTGGTTAGCCAGTGGGGTAAAACCAAAGTCCTCTCTGTTTCACTGGTTTGGCATGCCTTAACAATAAAGGACACCCAGCCTCAGGCTGTGACTGCCCTGCTTTAAGCAATTAGTCCTGAATTGATACTCTCAGTTGTGTCCCGCCAAAGGCAGCCTCGTTACACTGAGGATGAGGGGTTGAGGTGCAGGAGGGGGCTTAGGGCTGGGCAGGAGGTTGGAGTGCAGGAGGGGGTGCAGGGTGCAGGCTCTGGGAGGGAGTTTGGGTGCAGGAGTGAGTGACGTTCCCCTGGTGTTATCTAGACTGGTGATCTCCTAGGTCACTCCAATCCTCAACTCTGGGAGCCAGCCTTACCCTGCTCTGCTGTGAGAACCCCCACTCCCAGGCTGTTGACACACAGTCTCTGGCATGTAAGCTGCTCCCAGCTACGTGTGTGAGCACTTTGGGCCAGCCGCTGCTTGGCTTATGCAACCGAATGATACTAGCCAATATCTCCAGTCCCAGATACAACCCTAGGAACCTCTGCCTTGCAATGTCCAGTTATGGCTGCTGGACGCTGCAAGCTTATATGAGTTTGTCAATTTAACAAAGAAATTGATATGTACCAGGCTTGTTATCCCAAGGGGAGTCTCTGACACGCTTCACACCAAATGCACTGCTTCAAGTAGAATAAACAAACAAATTTATTAACTACAAAAGATAGATTTTAAGTGATTATAAGTCAAAGCCCAACAAGTCAGATCTGGTCAAATGAAATAAAAGCAAAATGCATTCTAAGCTGCTCTTAACACTTTCAGTGCCCTTACAAACTTAGATGCTTCTCACCACAGGCTGGCTGGTTGCCCTTCAGCCAGGCTCTGCCTTTTGATCAGCATTTCAGCCACTTTGGGGGTGGTATCTGTAGATGGAGGTGGAAGAGAGAGGAAGAGCAAGGCAAACATCTCTCCCTTTTATCCTGTTCTTTCTTCCCTCTTGGCTTTGTCCCCCCCTCTCCTTTCAGAGTCAGGTGAGCATTACCTCATCGTAGTCCCAAACTGACCAAGGGAAGTGGGGTGACTCACTCGAGAGTGTAACAGATCCTTTGTTGCTGCCTAGGCCAATGTCCTTTGTTCCAGTGATGTTGGGCTGGGTTTGTCCCATACATGCCCTGATGAGGTGTGAACTGTCCTTCTGCTCCTGGAGAGTTTCTGCCTGGGCTTGTTTTAAGCCACGACGACACATTTTCATAATTATAGACATGAAATTACAACCTATAACATCACTATAACAACAATGCTCAGTGCATCGTGAGCCTTTCGAAGACACCTGACATGACAAACTTTGCACTGGATACCACACAATCATATTATAAGAATGAACATGGGGGTGCAGGGTGTTCCCCTGAGGTACAGAGCATCACAGAGGGTTCCAAGCTGGGAACAGGGGGTTAGGGTGCAGAAGGGATTTTGAGGTGCAGGCTCCAGGAGGGAGTTTGGGTGTGGGAAAGTTCCAAGCTGGGGCAGGAGGTTGGGGTGCGGGAGGATGTGAGGGGTGCGGGCTCTGGGCAGCACTTACCTCAGGCTGCTCCTGGAGGCGGCCGGCATGTTGGCTCCTAGGCGCAGGGGTGGCTGAGGGGCCCTGCGTGCTGACCCCGCCTGCAGGCGCCACCCCTGCACTCTCATTGGCTACAGTTCCCAGCCAATGGGAGCTGCAGAGCTAGTGCTCGGGCGGGGGGGTAACGTGCTGGCTACCCCTGTGCCTAGGAGCCAGAGGAAGATGCATGCACCTTGCCTGCCCCACTGCGGGCAGCCAACCGGACTTTTAATGGCCTCCAGGGTCCCTTTTTGACCAGGTGTTCTGGTGGAAACTGGGATGCCTGGCAACCCTACCTGCCCCTGGGCTTCTTCCCCAGCCCTCGGCAGAACGGTAAGAAAGGAATAGCCGTCCCAACACACAATTAGCCCAAACATCACCCTGGCCTCCCTCCTCTCCAGAGATCCCTGACAGGCCATGGCCCAGCTCATCCTCAGGGCAGTGCTCACAGGACCCCTCTGTCACGTTTGTCCTCTGCTGTGTTGGCTCTGTGGGGAGAGTTCTGGCCACCTCACAGGGCCAGGCCTTTCTGAACTGGGCTTCTGCCTTTGAAGGCCCCCACTCCTCCATGCCTGGCATGCCTGAGCCCAAAGCTGCAGGGTTTGTAACCCCCTAGCCCTGGTGCCCACACCCTGATGCAGGCTGAAGGCCCCATTGCGGGTGGGGAAGTCTCAGAGGGGCGCTGGGGTGACTCCGGGGAGCTAGTCTCGGAGCAGAGCTGAGCAGGTGAGCTGGGCATAGCTGGGGGTGCATTCCCCCTGCAGCTTCAGAGCTGCGAAGCTCTGGGTGAGCACAGGCTGGATGTCAGGGCCAGCAGAGCAGTGACCCACTGAGCTTGAGTGAGGCTGCTTCCAAGCCCAGAAATACCATGTCCCAGCTGGCGGCCATGGCCCGCTGAGCTCCTTGCCTCTCTGGCAGCTGGCCCCCATGGCTGCAGCCACACAAGCCCAGGAGGGCGTGGGCCTCTGCAGTGGCCATGGGAAGGCACAGTGCTCTGCCAAAGCCCCCATGGGACTGTCACCTGATGTGCTGAAATTACCTCTGAGCCCGTTTTCCTTGCCAGCTTGGGATTCCAGAACCCCGTCTTGTTTAGCCAGACACATTAGCCTGCTGCAACACAGACTCAGGGTCTGGGCCACAAAGCTGCAGAATTTAACCAAAAACAGCTCAGCAGGTTACCTCTCCAGCACCCAGACACCCAGTTCCCATGGGATCCAAACCCCAAATAAATCCGTTTTACTCTGTATAAAGCTTATACAGAGTAAACTCGTAAATTGTCCACCCTCTATAACACTGATAGAGAGATATGCACAGCTGTTTGCTCCCCCAGCTATTAATCGCTTACTCTGGGTTCATTAATAAACAAAAGTGATTTTATGAAGTATAAAAAGTAGGATTTAAGTGGTTTCAAATAATAACAGACAGAACAAAATAAGTCACCAAGCAAAATCAAGCAAAAACATGCAAGTCTAAGCCTAGTACATTAAGAAACTTTGATTACAAGTAATATCATAGAATATCAGGGTTGGAAGGGACCCCAGAAGGTCATCTAGTCCAACCCCCTGCTCAAAGCAGGACCAATCCCCAATTAAATCATCCCAGCCAGGGCTTTGTCAAGCCTGACCTTAAAAATATCTAAGGAAGGAGATTCCACCCCCTCCCTAGGGAACCCATTCCCGTGCTTCACCACCCTCCTGGTGAAAAACCTTTATTGTAATATCCAACCTAAACCTCCCCCACTGCAACTTGAGACCATTACTGCTCGTTCTGTCATCAGCTACAACTGAGAACAGTCTAGATCCATCCTCTCTGGAACCCCCTCTCAGGTTGTTGAAAACAGCTATCAAATCTCCCCTCACTCTTCTCTTCCACAGACTAAACAATCCCAGTTCCCTCAGCCTCGCCTCATAAGTCATTTGTTCCAGTCCCCTAATCATTTTTGTTGCCCTCCGCTGGACTCTCTTCAATTTTTCCACACCCTTCTTGTAGTGTGGGGCCCAAAACTGGACACAGTCCTCCAGATGAGGCCTCACCAATGCTGAATAGAGGGGAACGATCACGTCCCTTGAGCTGCTAGCAATGCCCCTACTTATACATCCCAAAATGCCATTGGCCTTCTTGGCAACAAGGGCACACTGCTGACTCATATCCAGCTTCTTGTCCACTATCACCCCTAGGTCCTTTTCCGCAGAACTGCTGCCTAGCCATTCGGTCCCTAGTCTGTAGCTGTGCATTGGGTTCTTCCGTCCTAAGTGCAGGACTCTGCACTTATCCTTATTGAACCTCATCAGATTTCTTTTGGCCCAATCCTCTAATTTGTCTAGGACCCTCTGTATCCTATCCCTACCCTCCAGCGTATCTACCACTCCTCCCAGTTTAGTGTCATCTGCAAACTTGCTGAGGGTGCAATCCACACCGTCCTCCAGATCATTAACGATGGGTCTGTGTGCGCAGGCCAGCTCGGGGCAAGCGAGATGGCGGGGTGGGGCACGGTTGTGCTTGCATGTGCTGTGGGGAGAGCAGGGAGCTGGGCCAGTCCTGTGGGACAAGAGCCAATGCTTTGCTTTCTCCTCCCCCACAGGACTTCCCCTGGGCAGGCCCCAAATCCACACACTCCCCCCACCCTGGTCCTCCCACCCCAGGGGCTGGAGCTGACCCAGCCACATGGTCCTCCCACTTTAAGGGGTGCTCCTGTGACTACAGGCCATTTCCCACAGAGGCTGGGCTGTTATTAAACTCCCTGCGGCTGTGCCGTGGGTTTGGTCCCAGTGCCAAGACAGATCTGCAGCCCGGCTGCAGCGCGCGGCACGGAGACGCGGCTCACAGAAGCTGTGATCAAGGACGCCTGCTCAGGCCGGCTGAGCCTCCCCCTAGCTCTGAGGAGACTCTGGTCACACACAGGCCTCCCCGTCCGTGTCCTCCAAGCAAAGGAGCACCGGGCAGCGCAGCCAGCAGGGACGTGCCATTCTCCAAGGCAAACCAAACCCCTCACATGCCCAGCACCAGGCAGCGCTGGGCCAAGGCTGGCCCTGCAGCCAGCCAGCCCGGCCGCACTCTGGCCGAGGGAGGCTCTAGCAAAGTTTGGCTGTTTCGATCTAGCCCCCGCAGACACTCTGCACTAAGGCCGGAGGGGACGTGATCCCCAGCTGTAAGACCCTGCGTGGGGCACAGAGATCTGTCAAGGAGCTCTGCGGGCTCGCAGAGGAAGGGCCCTGCAGTGGCTGGCAGTGGAAGCGCGGCAAATTTGGACCAGCCCACGGTGCACGTTGTTGGCGGGGAGGGTAACTAGCCCCTAGAACAGCTCGCCCCGGTCGGGGCTGGACGCTCCGTCATGGACCACGGGTCGATCTCTACCCGCTCTCCGGTGGGGCTCAGTGAGGGGCAGGTCTCGGGCCGGCGCTCTGCAGGGGGTCCGGCAGGGGTGCTGTGATGCTGGGCCCTGCCCTCACACCACTCACTGGAGCCCTATGAAGGCAGCAACGTCTCCCAGGACACGGAGACGCAGCTGGGGTGCGGGCCCATTGCCATGGGCGGCTACAAGGAGCCTGCTGTGGCCTTTGTGCTCGGGCTGGGGGCACAAGGGCAGCTGGGGTGCAGACACGGCCCCGAGGGACCCTGCTAAAGCATCCCAGCTGGATCCAGAGGGATAATCCCTGGATGAAGAACCTGGCTTCTCTGGGCTGCCCTAGTGGCCACAGGCCGAGGTCAGTGGAGCTGTCAGCACTCTGCCGATGGCACTGGGACCTGCGGATGCGGCAGCCATGGCCAGGCCCGGGCCAGCTGGCGGGAAGGCTCTGAGCAGGGATCAGTGCCAGGCCCTGCTGGGATGCCCCATGCTCTGCACTGTGACCCGTCTGCCCTGGGCTGTGGGGTGACGGTAGAACCGTCAGCGCTTCACCCCAACGCCGGCCGAGCTCTAATGCCGAGAATGGCTGGAGCCAAGTCACTGGATGCTGTTTCTGTGCGTGCAGCGCCCCTGGGACCTTCTCCAGCTGGTGCCGGGACACCTGCCCGGGTGCTGGTGTGGGACTGCCTCACTTCTGTCTGCCTTGGGGGGCAGCACGCTGCGCCTAGCCCACACGCCAGAGAGTGCCTGCCAGGAGACCAGGCCGGCGCAGCGGGAGCTGCCAATTCTCACCGGCCACGTCCTCCTCCTGCTCTCAGCTCCTGGCCTATTGCGCCAGACAGTGGCCTGGGTCTCACGCTGTGGACAGCGGATTCGGGATCCTGCGCCGTGGCAGCCCCTTTCCAGCACACCTACGGGTTTGTGAGCCTCACTGAATCCCGGGTGGGCGCCAGGAAGCGGAGGTCAGGCGTGCCGGCAGAGACGGGCGCGCCGCCCAGGGCGGTACCGAAGGGCCAGGGCCCGGGAGGGCAGGCGGCGTTAGCACCCACGGGGGCGGCAGAGATGGAGCAGGAGCTGGAATCGGGGTCTGCCATGGAACACGAATCAAGCATATGGCAGATTGGAGGGGCCGGGGGAGGGACTGGACCCAGCGGCACAGGATGGAAAAGGCGCGGCTTTGTGGCAAGCACTGGCGGTAGGCCAGCCAGACGGCTCCACAGGGCGGGTCTCCCTGGGCCAGGCTTTGCAGCAGCAGATCAGCTCGGGTTGTCAAGTTCTCCTCCTGGTCTAATTACCTGGGGCGCCTGTTCTCACAGAAGGGTCTGCAGCAAGAATTCACCCCAGGAGCCAGCGCTCAGAGGCCCCGGCCACCTGCCCTGCCTGATGCCGTGAGGCCAAGGCTTGTTTCCCTCAGCAGGTGTGTGCCCAGGAGGCAACTGGTGCGAGGTGTGCCCCCAGCATGCTGGGAGTGCATGACATGCCGATCCACAACGGCTCTGCTGGACTTGGTGGGATTTAAAGCTAAGCACCTGCCGGGAGCGGGGCCTGGACCGCAATACGGGCAGAGGAGCGGCATCAACGCCCCCACCCTCAGGTCACACACAAACCTACTTACAAAGGGGTGCTGCAGCTGCTGGGGTTGGCTGGCTGTAACGTCCTCGAGCTCACGGCTCCCCTGTGCCCAGGGGCAGGGCCTGACTAGTGAGATCAGACAGCGGCACAGATGGGACCGACGGGCACCCGCAGTGCCAAGGACCCCGCGCACCAAGACAAGAGGAGGCGACACAAAGCACATGACCGTGGGACTTTTTTCTTTTTTTTTTTTCCTTTTTTTGCACAAAAACAGTACATTTATTCAAGTGTTCTCCAGCACAAGTACATTAGAAAGGAGCTTTTCTTTCGTATATTCTTCTGGGCACCAAAGAAAAAAGAAATGGGATGAAGGCGAAACGGACAGACTTCCTACATCTGCTGCACGCATTGACCTTTTTAATTAGTTCATAACAGCTATGTCACGAGCAATACTTACACAGAGATACAACAGAACACCGGGGCGGGAGAGGCCGCGGGGCCCCTTCCCGCCAGGTCGCAGAACCATACTGTGAAATGTACATTATTTATTGTCAATAAATATAGAAGCAACCCTAAAAAAACCAAAACATAGCGGCTGAAGGATGCTGGAACCAGAAACCAGAATAACCCTAATCATAAAAAAGGAAAGAAAGAAAAAGAAAAGCGGGGGGGAGGTGGGTGTTAGCTGCATGGAATGTACACTAGAGAGGTCCTAGCGCTGGGGGCTCAAGCCAAATCATAGGGAACAGTCAACGTTATTACCAACGTCTCTACAGCGTTTATTCTTCAGTATGAATAAATGATTTCCCACAAATAGTTAAGCATCAGCTACTTCAATGCCTAGGCTAAAACACATGAAATCTCTCATTTCGTTTTCAAGTACAAAGTTAAAATGCCTTTTTGTTTTTTAATAATAATATAGAAGAGTAAAACAATAATAGTGCTCTTTGAAACTCCACAAGAAAACAAAACAAACAGTCATTGTCCAGACAGCAGACTTAATTTAACAATATAGATTTTTAATAAAATGTTTTAGCACCTTGTTTGTCACCTACTCCCTCGGCGGATTTCTAAGGAATTTAGGCTTTTTTGTTTTCGATACAGGGCTGTGCAACAAAATTTGCTTTTTGCTTTTTTAAAAAAAAAGAGTGTGTTGGGTATTTTAAAAACCTTAATTCTCCCCGTCTGTGTCCCGAGGCTACAGGCTGGGAACCGGGTGGCTTGTGTCCGGTGCTCCCGGAGACGGGGACTGGGGAATCTGGAAAACAAACTGCCTGAAAACGCTGCCAAAGGGCCATTCCCAGAGTTTCCAGTTTGTGGAGCAACAGGAACCTGCTTTACCCACCGGGCTCTGCCATGGGGGGTCCCTGCACCCCCCTGCAGCCTGGTTCCCCCACATTCACACCAGCCTCACGCAGGAGCTGCCCCTTGCAGCCAGTGGTGGCTCCTGGTGGAAAGCTGGTGGGAGGGTGGTGCTGGGCCCCAGGCCTCCCCAAGTTTCGCACTGCCAGGCTCGCAGTGGAACAAGAGGTCGGGAAAGCGACGGCTCCGCAGGTCTCTGCTGAGACCCGGGCAGGAGGGTGGGAGCCTGGGGCCCATGTCCTGCCGCCTTTACCAAAATGTAAAGATTAAAGGGCCAGAGCTGCGAACGCGGCTCTGCTCGGCCTGCAGCGCCCGCCCTCCCTCCCTCCCTCCGCGACCTTACGCTGGCTCGGCCCCGCAACCTCCCCCCAGTGTTCATGCACAGTTATGGGGGTTCACAGATTCCCCACTTAGCACCAGTCCCATGGTAGAGAGACTAGGAGGGCAGAAGCGCCCATGGCTGACCCCTCCCACGGCCGTCTCCCCTCGCGAGCCGTGCGTGCTAGGCCGTGCCAGGCCCGTGCTGCCTCTCGGGGGGCAGCCCCTGCCCCCACTGTTAAAGGAAAACTGCAACGTGAATAAGAGACTCAAACTCCCTCCCCAGCGAGTTGTAGAGAAGCGCAAACCACGAGAGAGACCCCAGTGCCCCGGGAAGCTGCCATGAGAGTGCCCGAGAGGCAGGGCAGGGAGTGGGGGGGCTGCCCGGCAGGGCCAGCTGCTGGAAGGGACGCGCTACCCTCCTTTCGAGGTGGACCTGCTGTGACATTAGCAAGCACCCACAGGCAGGCCCCGGTAGCCACCCCTTCCACCTGCGGCACCCTGCCCTGCCCAGCAGAGAGAAGTGTCAGGCCCTGAGAGACCCCGGCACCATTCACAGTTATGGGGAGCGAGACAGCGACAGGGATTGCGGCGAGCCGCCCGACCCCCTGCGCTTTAGCACCAAGCCCTGCAGTTTTCCTTTAAGAACTGGCCCCGGGACATGACCTCCCTTTGCCCCAAGCGCCAAGGGGGCTGTGCTGCACGGACCCTCCCTCCCCAGGGGACCCTGGGAGCGCTCGGCCCAGGGCTCCTCCCAGCTCAGAGGCCTCGGCCACGCAGCTGATGCTGCGGGCTGGAGCAGCGAGGAGGGGAAGCCCTGGGGTGGGTGGGCTGCCATGGCACCGACACCTGCTCTGAGACACCAGGCCTCACGCTGTTGCTCCTGAGCACCTTGGGGTGGGTCCAAGCCCCAGCTCCGCCCTCCCGTCCTGCGCACGGTGCGGCAGGTCCTTTCCCGCGGGCCAGTGCAGCCACAACGGGTAGGAGGCCTGAGGGGGCTGGGGAAGCTTCCCAGGGCAGGTCTAGTCCTGCCGGAGCAGGGGTGGGGACAGCTAACGGCCCGGGGCTGACACAGCAGCTCCTGGCTTTTCCGTGGGCTGGCAGGGGGTGAGGGCAGGTCACCGGCAGCTGCGTGGGCCACTGCGGCTCCCCGGGCACCTCGCCCGGGGGCTGGGGTAACCGCCTGAGGCGTTCGAGCTGCCCCCTGTCCTGCGAGCGAGCCGAGCTGCACCGGCCCTTCCCACTGCCCGCCGCGGCCCTGGCCCCGTGTGCCCTGGGGGAGGGACGCAGGCAGGACCCCCCTGTGCCCAGGACCCCCCTCGGTTCCCCTCAGCAGATCCCTGCGTCTATGGCTTTGAAGGGGGCTGCCCCCCACGCAGTGGGGCGTGTGCACTCACTGGCCCCCCGAGGGTCTATTTTGACTCAGGGTGAAGGCAGGGGCCGCTCCCACAGCCAAGCCCAGTGCAGCGAGAGCCGACAGAGGCCCTACGTCTGAAATGGAGAGTGGGCCCCTGGCCCCCGTGACATGGGGTGGGGGGCTGGACTGCAAACAGTGCCTGGGACAGTCTGTGACGTCACTGCCCCAGGCAGTGTGCTCAGGTGCTGGGCAAGGCAGGGCTCCTGCCCCGCTCCCACCAGGCTGGTCACGGAGCCACTCTCAGGGGGTGCCCCACGCCCGTATGCAGAGATGACCCAGGCACGTCTCACCAAGCCAATAGCCGCAGGCTGGCGCGGGGGAGGCGGGGGAGTCAGCAGCCCCGTGCGGGTGGGTGGAGAACGGCCCTTAAAGGGAATGCGAGAATTTGGGGCTGGGATCTGTGACCCCGGCCCGGCCGGGGGCGAGTGATGACCTGCAGCTAGGCAGGGCCAGAGCCCTCCCAAGTCCCTGCGCTAACCCAGCCTGCCAGTGTGTGCATGTGAGCACACCAGGGGCGCTGCAGTGTCCTGCCTGTGCCCACGGCCTGCGCATACAGCCCGTCTGCGTGTGCCACGGCTCCCGTGGGCGCAGGGGGCCGGCCGTCTGCGTGTGCCACGGCTCCCGTGGGCGCAGGGGGCCGGCCGTCTGCGTGTGCCACGGCTCCCGTGGGCGCAGGGGGCCGGCCGTCTGCGTGTGCCACGGCTCCCGTGGGCGCAGGGGGCCGGCCGTCTGCGTGTGCCACGGCTCCCGTGGGCGCAGGGGGCCGGCCGAGTGTGCACCACGGGGGTGGGGTGCTCCACTGTCCACGTGCGCATGCACGAGGGGGGGACACTGTCCACAGGGGGGCAGGGAATGCCACTGTCTGTGTGTACGGGGACACGGGGCCGCCACTGGCCAGGCATGCCGGGTCCTTTGTCTTCGTGTGCATATGGGGTGGAGGGTTCCCCAGTCCGCATGTGCGCGCAGGCTCCTCTGGGGTGAGCGTGTTCCACGCTCTGGGCGTGCACGTGCGCATGCTCATCGGGGTGTGTGTGTGTGTGTGTGTGTCTACGTGCGCTCAGAGAGGTCCGTGTGTGCTCAGACGTGTGTGTTCGTTCCCACTGTGCGCGCGGGGGGGTGTCCCGCTGTCAGTGTGCGCACGGGGGGGGGTGTGTGTCCCGCTGTCAGCGTGTGTGCAGGGGGGGGGTCCCGCTGTCAGTATGCGTGCGGGGGGTGTGTGTCCCGCTGTCAGTGTGCGCACAGGGTGTGTGTGCGTGTGTCCCGCTGTCAGTGTGCGCACAGGGGTGTGTGTGTGTGTGTCCCGCTGTCAGTGTGCGCACGGGGGGGTGTGTGTCCCGCTGTCAGTGTGCGCACGGGGGTGTGTGTGTGTGTGTCCCGCTGTCAGTGTGCGCACGGGGGGGTGTGTGTGTGTGTCCCGCTGTCAGTGTGCGCACGGGGTGTGTGTGTGTGTCCCGCTGTCAGTGTGCGCACGGGGGGGGTGTGTGTGTCCCGCTGTCAGTGTGCGCACGGGGGGGGGTGTCCCGCTGTCAGTGTGCGCAGGGGTGTGTGTGTCCCGCTGTCAGTGTGCGCACGGGGGGGGGGGGTGTGTCCCGCTGTCAGTGTGCGCACGGGGGGTGTGTGTCCCGCTGTCAGTGTGCGCACGGGGGGGGGTGTGTCCCGCTGTCAGTGTGCGCACGGGGGGGGGGTGTCCCGATGTCAGTGTGCGCACGGGGGGGGGTGTCCCGATGTCAGTGTGCGCACGGGGGGGTGTGTGTCCCACTGTCAGTGTGCGCACGGGGGGTGTGTGTCCCACTGTCAGTGTGCGCACGGGGGGTGTGTGTCCCACTGTCAGTGTGCGCACGGGGGGTGTGTGTCCCGCTGTCAGTGTGCGCACGGGGGGGTGTGTGTGTGTGTCCCGCTGTCAGTGTGCGCACGGGGGGGTGTGTGTCCCGCTGTCAGTGTGCGCACAGGGGTGTGTGTGTGTGTGTCCCGCTGTCAGTGTGCGCACGGGGGTGTGTGTGTCCCGCTGTCAGTGTGCGCACGGGGGGGGGTGTGTGTGTGTCCCGCTGTCAGTGTGCGCACGGGGGGGTGTGTGTCCCGCTGTCTGTGTTGTGTACATGTTCCACTGTGGGCTGCTTCGCGGTGGGAGGACAAGGTTCCGTCGTCCGTGTGGGTACACGGGTGCGGTTTTGACTGTCTGTCGGGGGTGGGCAGTGTCCCTCCGTCTGTGTCCCTCCGTCCTCACGGGGGGTGCGTGTGCAACCACTGCCCAGCCTGCGGCGTTAAAGCCGGCCCCCTCGGCACACGGCGGGAGGATTCTGCAGCGCTTGGCACTGGCCTGGCTTCGGGAGTCTCACCGCTGCCTCCCCCAGGAGTGGCGAGGCCAGTGCCAAGCGCTGTGGAATCACCCTCCGGGCGGGCAGCTGGAGCCAGCTTGTGTCACCGGTGAGTCGGGCCCCGAGGGGGCCGCGTGCTCCCCACCGCACGGTCCCGTCACACAGCTCGACGGCGTGCGGGCGAGCTGGGGCCGGGCGGCATGGGCGCAGCATGGACGCGTGGGCGCACTCACGCTCTGGCACGGGCAGGAGGGAGGGGATTTCCTTAGCCTGGTTTTAAAATTCCATTAAAAATATTTTCAAAAGAAGCCTCCGGCTTGTCTCCAGGGCAAGGCCCTGCCCAGCAGCAGAGCGGGGACGTCCCGTGCTGCGGCAGGGCCCACGCAGGACGGAGCTGCTGCCGCTGCCTGGCAAGCGGGTGGCTGTAGTCACACCCAGAGCAGTAATTAGCCATGTAGACAAGCCCCAGGCGCCTCCAAAAGAGCAGCTCAATGGGCAGGGGAGGGGCGTTACTGAGGAGGCAGGTCAATACGCAGGGCGGGGTGGGCGTTACTGAGGAGGCAGGTCAATGGGCGGGGGAGGGGCATTACTGAGGGGGCGGGCCAATACGCAGGGTGGGGTGGGCGTTACTGAGGGGGCGGGCCAATGGCAGCGCAGGGCAGGGCAGGCGTTACTGAGGGGGCAGGCCAATGCTCAGGGCGGGGCGGGTGTTACTGAGGGGGCGGGCCAATACGCAGGGCGGGGTGGGCGTTACTGAGGGGGCGGGCCAATGGCAGCGCAGGGCGGGGTGGGCGTTACTGAGGGGGCGGGCCAATGGCAGCGCAGGGCAGGGTGGGCGTTACTGAGGGGGCGGGCCAATGCTCAGGGCGGGGTGGGCGTTACTGAGGGGGCGGGCCAATACGCAGGGCGGGGTGGGCGTTACTGAGGGGGCGGGCCAATGGCAGCGCAGGGAAGTTATTGAGATGGTGGCTGGTCAGTGCCCTTGTGACAAGACTCAGGCCGGGGCGTCTGCCCGCGGGACAACACTTCCGCGTGCTGGGAAAGCCCCTCACAGCTGCTCTCCCCTGGCAGGCTCAGCAGAGAGGCCAAGACAGACACCAAGCTCCTTCCATGCCCGCTCTTCCAGGCCATGCCAGCAAATGCCCCTGGAGGGCCAGATGATCCACTGGTGCCAACTGGCTGTGCTAGGGCCATGCCCACATACAGCAGGGCACAAGGCCTGGATCGGTTAGCTTTGGCCATGTGCCCCCCTGAATGTACCACGCCCCCGGCCGGCCTAGAGCTCCCTCTGGGATCTCAGCCTGGCCCAGCTGGCACTGCTCTGCAGCGGATGCTTGCCCACCTGAGTGCCTGCGGCAGCTGCCGGCTTCCCCCGGCGGGCTGCATAGGCACACGCCAGGGGGAAAGCTGCCTCTGCTCTGCCTACCCAGGCTGTCGGGCTGGTGCTGGGCCCCCAGCCCCTGGAATCCAGGAACAGAGGTGGAGCCCCTCTGGAGATGCTGCTCTCCTGGCTCTGCTGGGGGGATTCTCCCTCAGGGGGGCCTGCCAGTGCGATTCCTAGTCTAGCCCTTGCCCACTTCCTGCCCCACAGAGAATGCGCCCTCCGCCCAGGCCGCGAGGAGTGAGGGGCAGCGCGCTGGTGGCCGATGGGAAGGGACCGCACAGCTGCAGTTCAATCAAGTACTAAAAGAAACAGAATTCACAGCGTCCACAAAAAGAGAGAACCAGCCTCCCCGCTGGGCCGGGAGCACCCCACAGGGCAGCCAGAGCTCTGCCCTGCACCCCCAGGCCTGGATGAGCAATGGGGGGCGTCTGCCCGGCCCTCCTCCCACCTCGGCATGAACCTACAGACGAGTTCTTCATTCTACAACAAAGAGACAAGAAGAATCAAAGATGGCATCAGCTTCTCAGTATAAAACTGCAGCCTGTGAGTTCGGAGGTGACCCAAAGCATCGCTCTGCCCGGTGCTGCACCCCAGCCTCAGGCCAGGGGAGGGGAGCCCCTCGGAAAAGAACACCCAAAGGCGACGTACACAGAAAAGCACCAGTACGTTTGTGTGTTGTTATTCTCTGGCGAGGGCTTTCTCTCCCCCCGGCCCCTGCGGGTGGGCGGGCGGGGGCAGCCCCGGACCCGCTTCTCCCCAGTGCGTGGGAGGGGGGCCTTCCTTTTCGAAAATAAAAAGGTTATTGCATGACGTGGGACGGAGACTGCCTCCTGTCCCTCCCCCGCACTGCCCGGGGGCGGGGGACCAGTGCCTCCCCTGCCCCCGGCACTGAGTCTGCATGGTCCCCCCTGCGGAAAGCCCTGGCACGTAAGGCAACGTGGAAGCTGATGTTTTGACTCACCCCGCTGTTGAAAAGCACCATTATGAAGTCAGGATGTACAGTAGTAACAGTACCTTTTATATATCTATCTAGCTAGCTCGCGCTCACACCTGCCGTATATATATAAACTGTAAACAAGAGGTAACAGCGGCATCTAGGATCTGCTTTCTTCAAGGTTTCCTGTGTGGTAGGCACCCGAAATACTGTAGAAAAGTGTGTGGTGTGGTGCGTGTTCTTGGCTTCCCTGCTAGTTGGTTTTGCTTTGCATCACCAGTGATGGTGCTGGTAGAAGTAAGTAAGGCTCAGTGCTGGAAGTTACGGCGCAGGCTGAGCACTCCCTGCTGGGTGCTCCTACGCTCACCAGACCAGAGACAAAACTCGAGCTCAGAGCGACAGGTCGGCAGAACCTTTCCTTCGCGTCCCCCTCTCTAGGCTTGGGTTTCTGCTAGTGTTTCCTGCTGGCTTTGCCCTCCTGCTACGACAGCGCTTGCTCACAAGCTCGGGAAAGCCTTTCGCCTCGCTCGCAGCTTTGAGAAGCAGAAACCAAACTAACAGAAAAACCCATCCAGAAAAGAGCGGAAAATTAAAAGGTTACCAAAAAAAACCGGTTTTTGTTTTTTTTTAAATAGGCTAAAAGCTGAACATTGAAAATTCAGGAGAGGACACCGAACCCTTTCGCTTGGGGAGACGCGGTGGATTCCCATCGGGTTTAATCCTTTCTCTCTTCTGGGTGCTGATTTTTCTCTTGTTCCACATTTTCACTTCTCTTCTCATCTGATTCGTTCCACTTCACTAGTTCCTGTGTGTCTTACACGCAGGCAAAGTATTCCTTCAGGGGAGCAAAGAGATGGCGGATCACCGGCACGCTCCAAGATCTGCCGAGCAGTCTCTGCCGGGCCAGGCGGCTCATGTTGGAGACATCTGTGTAATGAACCGGGAAGCCAAAGACCCTGCATGGAAAGGAGGGAACAGGAAGAGCACAGGTTAGCTGATTTCCTGCCCCAGGAATCCTCCTCCTTGGAGCCACTTAGCACCTGGCAGGATCCGGGCTTGACGGTAACGTTCTCGGGTCCACATCGGTACACTGTAAAGGTGCTCAGACACCACGGTGACGGGCTCGGTGAGAAAACCTAGACAGACAGATGGGCTTGCGAAGGCCAAGACTAGGCTGGGGCCCTGCTTGGCTTCTCTGTGACCTGCAAAGCAGAGCTGCAGAGGGGGCTTGTGTGTGTGTCCAGGGCTGTGCTGCCTGCTGGAGAAGTGGCAGGTGAAGGACATGAAGCTCGACTCATGGAGTCGGTCAGGCTAAGAGACCTTGGTTTGCTTCATGCCAACAAACGAGCTCCCGCTCTGAGATTCAGCTCCCCCTTGGCCCCTAACGACAGAGCTCCCCTGGTGCATTCAGAGCCATCCAAGTCCTCCAGCACAACCAGCAGTACGAGTCCCCAGGCCTCCTTTCCCAGGCACCGGCGCAGACAGGGCCCAGCCGCCCTGGGAGACCAGCCCAGAGACGGTGCAAACCCAGGGAGCCGCCCCACCCCCGCAGGCCAGCAGTACCTCTCCATCTCCGTGCACCACAGGATGTCCTCCTTCTCGTTCATGAAGACGGGGAAATGCTGGTCCTTGCCCTGCTTGATGGAGTTGGAGCGAGTGGTGATAGTTCGCACTTTGCTGAACTAGAAGGGACAAAGCAACGTTCTGAGCAAACCAGAGCCGCAGCCACTTCCCCTGCCCCGGCTAACATGGCCTAGATGGGGGCCCAGCTGGGCAGCCCCCAAGAGCTGCTCCGAGGGCGCCTGTCTGCTCAGAGCAGCCTCAGGTCTCTTGCTGGCCCAGACCTTCGTGGGGCCACTGAATGATTCTGATTTATCCCCATCCTCTGCTGGCTCTGGACTTGCTCTGGGGCGAGGGTGGAGCTCCCATATCCGGCCTGGCCCCTTGGCAGCAGCTGGGCTAGTCTGTCCCTCCCCTCTCCTGGTCACTAGGTCCTGCCTGAAGCCAGGCTGGGGGGCTGGAATCACCAGCATCCCCCCCAAGCCCCTTGCTACCCTCCCGTGCTCCGCTGTGGTGACTGCGTGGCCATGGAAGGGCAGAACAGGAATCCTGTCTCAAGTGAGCCCACGTGCTGGGGCAGAGCCACTCCTTGGGGAGCGAGCTGAGCATCTTCCTCTGACGTCCATCAGGGCCAAAGCAGGTGCCTTTCCCCCGCTTCCAAGAGCAGCACAAATGTCATAGGTCCCATCTCCTGGTGCGGGTATTCCCAACCGCTCCCAAAGTGTGCCCCACGTCTGGCCCCCTCTGCCTGCCTCACTGGGCCTGCTCTGCCCCCCACCGCCCCACCCTGCTGGCTGGGATCTGCTCCCCATACTGGTTGGCTGTGGCCCACCCTGTTGGCCATGGCCCCACCTTGGCCTAAATCCCAAAGCGACACAGTGCAGTGCGTGCCCCCTCCCACTTCGGCACAGGGGCTGATGCCGCCCTGGGTCGGGACAGCACCCGGAAAAGGCCCAGAGGAGGCACGGCCCAACTCCCAGGGCTATGCTCCAGCACCTCCTGGCTGCCCCACGGAGGCTCAGGCACTGACCTTTGCTATCCTGCCGTGCTCCAGGCACTCCTGAAGTTCCAGCTTATCGTTCACTGTAGATGCCAATGGCCTAGGAGACAAAAGGGCGGGAGGTTGAGAACGGGCATTAACCCTGCACTCAGTGCTGCTGCTGCTATGTTCCAGGTGCGCCCGCCAGGGGGCTGGGCTCCCACCCATGCCCCTCGCACACAGCATCTGTACGCCCTAGGGGGGCTGGCCGTGTGCCCAGGGCGCCTGTATCCCCTACGGGGGCTGGCCGCGCCCGCGGTGGCCGTATCCCCTACGGGGGCTGGCCGCACGCATGGCGCCTGTATGCCCTACGGGGCCTGGTCGTGCCCACGGTGGCCGTATCCCCTATGGGGGCTGGCCGCACGCATGGCGCCTGTATGCCCTACGGGGGCTGGCCGTGCCCATGGTGGCCGTATCCCCTATGGGGGCTGGCCGCACGCATGGCGCCTGTATGCCCTACGGTGGCTGGCCGTGCCCACGGTGGCCGTATCCCCTATTGGGGCTGGCCGCACGCATGGCGCCTGTATGCCCTATGGGGGCTGGCTGCACGTATGGCGCCTGTATGCCCTATGGGGGCTGGCCGCACGCATGGCGCCTGTATGCCCTACGGGGGCTGGCCGCACGCATGGCGCCTGTATGCCCTACGGGGGCTGGCCGCACGCATGGCGCCTGTATGCCCTACGGGGGCTGGTCGCGCCCACGGTGGCCATATCCCCTATTGGGGCTGGCCGCACGCATGGCGCCTGTATGCCCTACGGGGGCTGGCCGCACGCATGGCGCCTGTATGCCCTACGGGGGCTGGCCGCGCCCACGGTGGCCATATCCCCTACGGGGGCTGGCCGCACGCATGGCGCCTGTACGCCCTATGGGGGCTGGTCGTGCCCACGGTGGCCGTATCCCCTATGGGGGCTGGCCGCGCCCATGGCGCCTGTACGCCCTACGGGGGCTGGTCGCGCCCACGGTGGCCGTATCCCCTATGGGGGCTGGCCGTACACCCGAAGGGGGCTGGCCGTGCAGTGGGGCAGGTGAGGGCCCGCTGGTAGTGCCAACAGCCCAGGGCTGTGCAGGACTCCCAGCACACAGTGCCACCGACCACCTGCTTGCCCCATAAAGGCCCCCGGGCAACCTTGTGGGCCCATCCTACCCATGGGGGGAGGGGGAACAGCTCATGGACCAATCCATTATCAATGGGGGGAAAAGAAGTGGTGCAGCTCGTGGACCGATCCATTAGCAATGGGGTAAGGAGGTAGAGTAACTCATGGATCTATTCATTAACCATGGGGGGAGGAGGTACAGCAGCTCGTGGACCAAAGCATTAGCAATAGGGGGAAGAAGCAGAGACGCTCATGGACTGATTCATTAGCAATGGAGAGGAGAAAGCAGCTCATGGGCTGGTCCATTAGCAATGAGGGTGAGGAAGCATGGACTGATTCATTAGCAATGGAGAGGAGAAAGCAGCTCATGGGCTGGTCCATTAGCAATGAGGGTGAGGAAGCATGGACTGATTCATTAGCAATGGGGAGGAGAAAGCAGCTCATGGGCTGGTCCATTAGCAATGAGGGTGAGGAAGCATGGACTGATTCATTAGCAATGGAGAGGAGAAAGCAGCTCATGGGCTGGTCCATTAGCAATGGGGGTGAGGAAGCATTGACTTTGATGGCTTTGTGCCCAGGTATATTGCATTGCTGTTGTCCAGACATGGGATGATGAAGGTGTGACTAACCACGGCCAAGTCCTTATCTGCCAGGATGGAATGGAGTCTCCTAACGAAAATGGATGTTGCTATTAGAAAGGACTCAAATCTGTGTATCCTCCATGGGCTGTGAAAGAGGAGAGCTTCCCCCATCCCAAGGAAGTTCTTTCATGGGTGATCCATATGGATCAGAGTCCATGTCTGTGGAGGGGGAAGGCTGGGGGAATCAGGGGTGGTATTGGGAGGAAGGTTGGTCTCCATGGCATTGTCCCTGCTAGCCCTGGCCTGAAAAGCATCCCAGTGTGAGGTAATTCTGAACCAGACAGAATGACACTAAGCTGGGGGGGAGAGGTAAATAAGCTGGAGGGTAGGAATAGGGTCCAGAGTGACCAAGCCAAATTGGAGGATTGGGCCAAAGGAAATCTGATGAGGTTCAACAAGGACAAGTGCAGAGTCCTGCACTTAGGAAGGAAGAATCCCATGCACCGCTACAGACTGGGGACCGACTGGCTAAGCGGCCGTTCTGCAGAAAAGGACCTGGGGATTACAGTGGACGAGAAGCTGGATATGAGTCAGCAGTGTGCCCTTGTTGCCAAGAAGGCCAATGGCATTTTGGGATGTATAAGTAGGGGCATTGCTAGCAGCTCAAGGGACGTGATCGTTCCCCTCTATTCAGCATTGGTGAGGCCTCATCTGGAGTACTGTGTCCAGTTTTGGGCCCCCCACTACAGAAAGAATGTGGACAAATTAGAGAGTCATTCACAGGACAACAAAAATGATTATGGGGCTGGGGTACATGACTTATGAGGAGAGGCTGAGGGAACTGGGCTTGTTTAGTCTGCAGAAGAGAAGAGTGAGGGGGGATTTGATAGCAGCCTTCAACTACCAGAAGGGGGTTCCAAAGAGGATGGAGCTCGGCTGTTCTCAGTGGTGGCAGATGACTGAGAAAGGAGCAATGGTCTCAAGTTGCAGTGGGGGAGGTCTAAGTGGGATATTAGGAAACACCATTTCACTAGGAGGGTGGTGAAGCACTGGAATGGGTTCCCTAGGGACGTGGTGGAATCTCCATCCTTAGAGGTTTTTAAAGCCCAGCTTGACAAAGCCCTGGCTGGGATGATTTAGTCGGGGATTGGTCCTGCTTTGAGCAGGGGGTGGGACTAGGTGACCCCCTGAGGTCCCTTCCAACCCTGATCTGCTATGATTCTATGACTGGTCCATTAGCAATGGGGGTGAGGAAGCATGGACTGGTCCATTACAATGGGAGGGAGAAAGCAGCTGAAGTAGCTCATGAATTGATCTATTAACAATGGAGCAGCTCCTGGGTCAATCCATGGGGGGGGGGGGAGTGGAGCATACAGTGCACTGATGCATTAGCCATGGGGTGGTGGGGCAGGAGACAGCAGCTCGTGGACCAATCCATTAGCATAGGGGGGAGGAAATGGAGCAGCTTATGGACCAACCCATTAGCAATGCAGGGAGGAGGCGGAGCAGCTCCTGGACAGAGGGGAGGAGGCAGAGCAGCTCCGCATTGGCAATGACCTGAGGAAGCAGAGCAGCTCCTGGACCGATCCATTAGCAACGGGGTGGTGGGGGAGTAGACAGCAGCTTCTGGACCGATCCATTAGCAACAGGGTGGTGGGGGAGGAGACAGCAGCTTCTGGACCGATCCATTAGCAACGGGGTGGTGGTGGTGTGCTGGAGAAAGCAGCTCCTGGACCAATCTGGAGAATTTCCAGGTGATTCAGCCTCGCCACTTCCTCCGCCAGAGGCAGGAGAGCCAGTTACAACCTCCTGCTCGGTGGAGTCACTCATGCCCCTCTGATCACACTGCTGCTGCAGGGACATCACTCTCTGCCTCTCCCCCGCTGACTCTGGCCCTGCTCAGAATGGGACCACAAACACCACCACCCAGCACTTCACAAACACTCACAACGCGTCTGCCCTGCCCCCTGCGCTGGCTGAAGTCTCATCCTCATCTTACAGAGGAGGACACTGAGGCACACAAGGGGAAAGGACTCGACTAGGGTCAAAGAGGGAGCTGGTGTCAAAGCCTGAAAGAGAACCCAGGAGTCCTGGCTCCCTGGCCTGGGCTCTCAGTGCTCTGCCCGTGCAAAGAGTGAGCGTCAGGTGCCGAGGGCCATGGGAACACACAAGGAACGTCCCTCGAACGGAAAGGGCTGAGCTATGCTGGTGGGAGCCACGCCGGGATTCCTGGTGAAGAGAGGAGCCTGGGACTTTGTCTCTTTGTGGGGATGTGCTCAGGGTAGAAATCAGGAGTTCTGAGCTCCCATGTGCCCCCAAAGGCTGCTCTGCAGAGTGGAGGGCAAAGAGCTGGGAGTGAAATCTACAACCCGATTACCCGCACTCCTCACGGCCTTGGGGTGCCCTGCTCGGAGCACACACGGGTGACCTGGCCCCTTCATGCCTACAGTAGCACCGAACAACAGAGAATAGGCTGAGTGCTAAGGGGCTGAAGGGCTCCAAAGGCTGGTTCGAAGAGGCACGATTAAAATGAATTATGCTGGCTGGCAATCCCCCGGCCCCTGCTCTGCTATCATGCAAGAAGCAAACGGCCCAAAACTCGGGGTTCTCTCACCATGCTCTCACCAACCTGTTCATACCGGGAAGGTTACCCCAGAAGTACCGGGCCCTGTGCGCTGCAGACACCTCTTTGGCATCAATCATCACTGGGTTGGACTGCAAACAAGGAAAAAAAGCAGTAAAGTAACACAACATGCCCACAGCACAGATGTGCTGCAACACAGCTCCATGACAGCGCTGTAACACTGCATCACAATCCCTAACACAGCTCCGTGACAGTGCTGTAACACTGCAACCCAATCCCTAACACAGCTCCACGACTGGCCTGCAACACTGCACCCCAGCCCCCAACACAGCTCCACGACTGTCCTGTAACACTGCATCCCAGCCCCCAACGCAGCTCCACGAGAGCACTGCAACACTGCACCCCAGCCCCCAACACAGCTCCACGACTGTCCTGTAACACTGCATCCCAGCCCCCAACGCAGCTCCACAACAGCACTGCAACACTGCACCCCAGCCCCCAACGCAGCTCCACGAGAGCACTGCAACACTGCACCCCAGCCCCCAACACAGCTCCACAACAGCACTGCAACACTGCATCCCAGCCACCCAACACAGCTCCATGACTGTCCTGCAACACTGCACCCCAGCCCCCAACGCAGCTCCACGAGAGCACTGCAACACTGCACCCCAGCCCCCAACACAGCTCCACAACAGCACTGCAACACTGCATCCCAGCCCCCAACGCAGCTCCACGACTGTCCTGTAACACTGCATCCCAGCCCCCAACGCAGCTCCACGAGAGCACTGCAACACTGCACCCCAGCCCCCAACGCAGCTCCACGACAGCACTGCAACACTGCATCCCAGCCACCCAACACAGCTCCACGACTGTCCTGTAACACTGCATCCCAGCCCCCAACGCAGCTCCACGAGAGCACTGCAACACTGCACCCCAGCCCCCAACGCAGCTCCACGACAGCACTGCAACACTGCATCCCAGCCCCCAACACAGCTCCATGACTGTCCTGTAACACTGCATCCCAGCCCCCAACGCAGCTCCATGACAGCACTGCAACACTGCATTCCAGCTCCCAACGCAGCTCTATGACTGTGCTGTATGTCACGGAGATTGGGGGAGTCAGGGCCCTGCACCCCCACTTCCTGCGATTCACCATGACTCTCAGCCAGCCGGTAGAACAGAAGGTTTATTAGAGACGACAAGAACACAGTCCTGACCAGATCTTATAGACATAAACAGGACCCCTTAGTCAGGTCCTTCTTGGGAGCAGGGAGATTAGTCCCCAGCTCTGGGGGCTCCCTCTTCTTCCCCAGCCCACTCCGAAAACAAAACGCCTCCAGCCGACTCCCCCAGCCCCTCCTCCAGCCTTTGTCCAGTTTCCCAGGCAGAAGGTGTCACCTGGATCCAACCTCCCTCCCGGCTCAGGTGACAGCCAGTGAAGTCACCCCCTGCTATCTCATCACCGGTCAGACAGTGGCAGTAAACTCCCCTGCCACGTTCCCAGGTCAATCTGCCCCACTCAGTCCCTGCTGCGTCCCATCTCTCCCCCCTTTGAGACGGAACTGAGCGGGGTTCATAGAATCATAGAATATCAGGGTTGGAAGGGACCCCAGAAGGTCATCTAGTCCAACCCCCTGCTCAAAGCAGGACCAATTCCCAGTTAAATCATCCCAGCCAGGGCTTTGTCAAGCCTGACCTTAAAAACCTCTAAGGAAGGAGATTCTACCACCTCCCTAGGTAACGCATTCCAGTGTTTCACCACCCTCTTAGTGAAAAAGTTTTTCCTAATATCCAATCTAAACCTCCCCCACTGCAACTTGAGACCATTACTCCTCGTTCTGTCATCTGCTACCATTGAGAACAGTCTAGAGCCATCCTCTTTGGAACCCCCTTTCAGGTAGTTGAAAGCAGCTATCAAATCCCCCCTCATTCTTCTCTTCTGCAGACTAAACAATCCCAGCTCCCTCAGCCTCTCCTCATAAGTCATGTGTTCCAGTCCCCTAATCATTTTTGTGGCCCTTCGCTGGACTCTTTCCAATTTATCCACATCCTTCTTGAAGTGTGGGGCCCAAAACTGGACACAGCACAAATCCAGGTTTTCTAACCCTCCGCTCCCCCCCCCCCCAAACTCACTCTCCTGCTGGTGATAGCCCATCCAAAGTGACAACTCTCTTCACAATGTGTATGATAATCAAGGTGGGCCATTTCCTGCACAAATCCAGGTTCTCTCACCCCCTCACCCCCCTCCAAAAACCACACACACAAACTCACTCTCCTGCTGGTAATAGCTTATCCAAAGTGACCACTCTCCCTACAATGTGCATGATAATCAAGGTGGGCCATTTCCAGCACAAATCCAGGTTTTCTCACTCCCCCCACCCCCATACACACACAAACTCACTCTCCTGCAGGAGAGTGAGTTTGTGTGTGTGTGTGTGTCCCCGGGAAAGGGGGGGGGGTTAAGAAAGCCTGGATTTGTGCTGGAAATGGCCCACCTTGATTACCATGCACATTGTAGGGAGAGTGGTCACCTTGGATGGGCTATTACCAGCAGGAGAGTGAGTTTGTGTGTGTGGTTTTTGGAGGGGGGTGAGGGGGTGAGAGAACCTGGATTTGTGCAGGAAATGGCCCACCTTGATTATCATGCACATTGTAGGGAGAGTGGTCACTTTGGAAGAGCTATTACCAGCAGGAGAGTGAGTTTGTGTGTGTATGGGGGTCAGGGTGGTGAGAAAACCTGGATTTGTGCTGGAAATGGCCCAACTTGATGATCACTTTAGATAAGCTATTACCAGCAGGACAGTGGGGTGGGAGGAGGTATTGTTTCATGATCTCTGTGTGTATATAATGTCTGCTGCAGTTTCCACAGTATACATCCGATGAAGTGAGCTGTAGCTCACAAAAGCTCATGCTCAAATAAATTAGTTAGTCAGATTAGTGCGTCCAGGCTGGTTGGAAAAGAGCTGTCGGTACAGATGCAGCACCTCTTTGATCTCAGCTTGCTGGCCAGGCGTTAGCTGATCGGAGAGAGGAACTGTTTCCAGGGGGGAGCCAGCTCCTGTCTCAGGGAATAGATCTACTAAAGGGTCGTCTCCCTGCTCCTCCCAATGTCCACACATGCCGAACACCACACTCCCCCTGTCATAATATGGCTTCATCATATTCACATGGTACACCAGGCAGTGGTGCGCCCAGTTCGACAGCTCCACCACATAGTTTACCAATGGCTTGACAACCTTAAAACGACAACCTTCCCAGGTGGCCTGTAGTTCGTTTTTCCTCATGGGGATGAGAACCATCACCTGATCCCCGGTGGCGTAGGCGCGGGCCCGCACCGTGTGGTCATACCAGACCTTCTGCTTCCTCTGGGATCTAGCCAGATTCTCCTTGGCCAAGCCCATGAGTTCAGCAAGTCTTTCTCAGACGGACAGGACATACTCCACCACTGATTTCCCATCAGGAGTGGCCTTCCCCTCCCATTTGTCTCTCATCAGGTCTAGGGGCCCCCCTTACCCTCCTTCTAAATAACAGTTCGAAAGGCGAAAATCCGGTAGACTCCTGGGGCACCTCCCTGTACGCGAACAGCAGGTGAGGTAAGTACTTGTCCCAATCCTGCGGGTGCTGGTTTATAAAGGTTTTCAGCATCATCTTTAGCGTCCCGTTAAACCTCTCCACCAGCCCATTGGACTGGGGGTGATAAGCTGAGGCCCAGTCGTGCCGGACCCCACATTTCTCCCACAAGCACCGGAGCAGGGCTGACATGAAGTTGGAGCCTTGGTCTGTCAAGACTTCCTTGGGGAACCCCACTCGGCTGAAAATGGTCAGGAGCGCGTCGGCCACGGTGTCGGCTTCAATGGAAGCTAAGGGCACCTGCCTCGGGGTAGCGGGTGGCAAAATCTACCACCACCAGAATGTATTTCTTCCCCGACCGGGTCGTCTTGCTGAGAGGCCCCACGATGTCAATGGCCACCTTCTGGAAAGGCTCCTCTATGATGGGCAAAGGTCTCAAAGCCGCTTTCCCCTTGTCCCGGACCTTCCCCACCCTCTGACAGGGGTCACAGGATCGGCAATACTGCCGGACCGTGGTAAAGACCCCGGGCCAGTAAAAGTTCTGTAGCAACCTCTGCCGGGTGCGCCGGATTCCCTGGTGCCCTGCGAGGGGGATGTCATGGGCCAGGTACAGGAGCCTGCGGCGATACTTCTGGGGGACCCCCAGCTGCCTCCTGATCCCACAGGACTCTACTTCCCTTGTGGGAGCCCATTCTCGGTACAGGAACCCCTTCTCCCACAGGAACCTATCCTGGCAGCCGCTCCTCATGGTCCGTCCCACACTGAGGTCGGCCAGGTCCCTGAGCTTCCGCAAGGAGGGATCTTTCCTCAACTCGGCCTGGAACTCAGCGGCTGGGGAAGGGATGGGGCCCGGTTCCCTCTCACTGGCCGGGTCTGAGGCCTCAGCCTCTCTGAGCCTTGTTCCAGGGCACTCCCTCCCCACCAGCCCTCGGTACCCTCGATACCCTCGCCAGCTCTGGCTACGGGTCATGACCAGGGTGTTCCGGGGGCTGTTTGGCCAGTCCTCTAGGTTACCCTCCATCAACACCTTAGTGGGTAAATGGTGGTGCACCCCCACATCCTTGGGGGGACAAGGAGGGCCCCTTTTCAGATGTACCCTCTCCACGGGCACCGTGAATGGGGTCCCGCCCACCCCTGTCAGGGTCAGGTAGGTGTTGGGCACCATCCGATCTGAGGCCACCACCTTGGGCCAGGCCAGCATCACCTCAGTGCCCGTATCCCAGTATCCACTGACCTTCCTCCCATCCACCGCCAGGGGAACAAGGCACTCGCTCCGCAGGGACAGCCCCGCACCCACCTTCTAAAATGCGAATCTTGAGTCTGGAGCATCCAGCCCGCCAGAGGAGCTGGTTTGGGGCCCTCCTCCCTCCTGAGCAGTTGGTACGCTGCCAGGCCCCCCTTGCCTGGGCCGTCTGCCCCTTGTCCGGCTG
This sequence comes from Lepidochelys olivacea, assembly GCF_965140295.1. Classification (NCBI taxonomy): domain Eukaryota; kingdom Metazoa; phylum Chordata; order Testudines; family Cheloniidae; genus Lepidochelys; species Lepidochelys olivacea. The sequence continues at coordinate 1,828,973 of NC_140413.1, forward strand.
GGTCCCTACTCAGTTAACCCTGGGTGGGTTCGGTCTGCTCAGTCTGTCCCTGAGCCTGGGGCACTGGGTCCGTACGTGGCCTCTCTGGCCACAGTGACAGCAGCTCAGGTCACGTTGGTCCCCTCGAGCCAGTCGGTTGGGCCTGACGCTGGATGCTCCCCTTGGAAGGGGTTCTCCATAGCCCCCTTTGGGAGGTCCTAGGGTGACTCTCTCTCTGCATCGGGGGGGGCCTGATCCTTTGGGACTCCTCCCTGCTACCCCCTGACCGACTGTTCACAAACTCGTCGGCCAGCTGCCCTGCGTGCTGGGGGTTCTCTGGATATTTGTCCACCAACCACAGCCTCAGGTCGGATGGGCTCTGTTCATACAGTTGCTCCAGTACCATCAGTTTAACCAGGTCCTCCTTCATCTGGGCCCCAGCTGCCCACTTGCGGGCATATCCCTCCATGCGGGTGGCCAGTTCTAGATATGTGCCCTCAGGGGCTTTACGCTGACTCTGGAACCTTCTCCGGTACATCTCGGGGGTCAGCCCAAACTCACGGAGCAGGGCCTGTTTGAACAGTTCATAGTCCCCTGCCTCCGGCCCTTTCATTCGGCTGTACACCTCCACGGCTTTGGGGTCCAGTAAGGGGGTGAGGAACTGGAGCCTGTCTGCAGGGTCAACCCTGTGCATCTCGCAGACATTCTCAAAGGCCGTCAGGAAGCTATCTATGTCCTCCCCCTCCTTCGCTGGGCCAGGAGGCACTTATCAAAGCTCCATGCAGTCCTGGGTCCCCCCTCACTCACCGCAGCTCGGGGCTCGCTGCTCCTCAGCCTGGCCAACTCCAGTTCATGCTGACGCTGCCTTTCGCGATCCTCTCGCTCTTTTTCGTCATCTTCCAACTCTCTCAATTTTATCTCCCTCTCCCATTCCAGCCGCCTCAGCTCCAGGGATGGGGAGCTCCGCCGGGAGGATCCCCTGCTGGCTGTGGGGTTCATGGTGCCCTCAGAATTTGCTGGGCTCCTCCCAGCCCCTCCCTGAGGCATAGGTAGGAGGGGTCTCAGGATGCCCTCGGCTGCTGTCTGACCACTCCCAGCTGGAGCAGATACTGGTGCCCACCCTGCATCTGCCGGGCTGCTTCCCTCAGAGACAGGGATCGGTTCATTCAAGCGATCCTCCTCCTCCAGCTGGGCAATCAGCTGTTCTTTGGTGCACTTCCCACTGCACAGCCCCCTCTGCCTGCACAGCTCCACCAGGTCGCTCTTAAGGCACTTCGCATACATCTTCCTGCTGGCCACTCACGGGCCTGTGTGCTTGCAGCTCCCCATGGTTTTCAGGAGGAACCCCTAGTGCATCAGCCCTTCTCCAGGTCACCACCTCTCTCCCAGGGTCGAGCACAGACTCCTCCGCCCCCGAGTCTGCTCACCGCAGTCCCCAGCGGGACCCCGTTACTGCAACAGTCCTTCTCGCTGGTCACACACTCCCAGGGGTTAAGCGTAGCTCCTCTGCCCCCTGAAACTGCTCCTCTCTGACTCTTCAGCACGCCTGGTCCCCGTCAATCCCCCTTCGTTTTACTGCTCCCCAGTCACTTACTGCAGGAAGCACTGCCCACGGGGTGCAGTACATCCCACCCGTCACCAGTTGTCACAGAGATTGGGGGAGTCAGGGCCCTGCACTCCCACTTCCTGCGATTCACCACGACTCTCAGCCAGCCAGTAGAACAGAAGGTTTATTAGAGATGATGGGAATACCGTCCAGACCAGAGCTTGTAGGCATAAACAGGATCCCTTAGTCAGGTCCTTCTGGGGGGCAGGGAGATTAGTCCCCAGCTCTGGGGGCTCCCTCCTCTTCCCCAGCCCACTCCAAAAACAAAACCCCTCCAGCCGACTCCCCCAGCCTCCCCCCAGCTCCTCCCCTAGCCTTTGTCCAGTTTCCCGGGCAGAAGGTGTCACCTGGACCCAACCCCCCTCCCGGCTCCGGTGACAGGCTCAGGTATCTTCCCAGCCAGTGAAGTCACTCCCTGCTATCTCATCACTGATCAGACAGTCCCAGTAAACTCCCCTGCCACATTCCTAGGTCAATCCGCCCCACTCAGTCCCTGCTGCGTCCCACTGTAACACTAAATAACAGCCCCCAACACAGCTGTATGACAGTTCTATCACTTTGCATTGCAGCCCCAAAATACAGCTCCATTATACCGCTCCAACACAGCATCCCACTTCCTAACACACTTCCAAGGTAGTGCTGAAAACTGCAGCCGATCCCCCAGTACAGCTCCATGACAGTGCTGCAGCACTGCATCACAGCCCCCAACACAGCTGCAGGACACTGCAGCCCAGACAGAAACACAGGTCCATGTCAGTGCTGCAAGACGGCATCCCAACCTCCAACAGAGCCCCATGACAGTCCTGTCACACTGCATCCAAGCCGGCAATTCAGCTCCATGACAGTGCTGCCACACTGCATCCCAGCTTCCAACACAGCTCCATGACATTGCTGTAACACTGCACGGAATCACAGAACTGGAAGGGACCTTGAGAAGTCATTTAGTCCCGTCCTCCGCGTTCCTGACAGGACTAAGTATTATCTAGACCATCCCTGACAGGTGTTTGTCTAACCTGCTCTTAAACATCGCCAGTGATGGAGATTCCACAACCTCCCTGGGCAATTTATTCCAGTGCTTAACCACCCTGACAGTGAGAAAGATTTTCCTAATGTCCAACCTAAACAGCCCTCGCTGCAATTTAAGCCCATTGCTTCTTGTCTTGTCCTCAGAGGCTAAGAAAAACAATTTTTCTCCCTCCTCCTTGTAATAACCTTTTACATACTTGAAAATTATCATGTCCCCCCTCAGTCTCCTCTTCTCCAGACTAAACAAACCCAGTTTTTTCAATCTTCCCTCATAGGTCATGTTTTCTAGACCTTTAATCATTTTTGTCACTCTTCTCTGGAGTCTCTCTAATTTGTCCACATCCTTCCTGAAATGTGGTGCCCAGAACTGGACACAATACTCCAGTTGAGGCCTAATCAGCGCAAAGTAGAGCAGAAGAATTACTTCTCGTCTTGCTTATAACACTCCTGCTAATACATCCCAGAATGATGTTCACTTTTTCTGCAACAGTTTTTCTGCAACTGTTGACCCATATTTAGCTTGTGATCCACTATGACCCCCAGATCCCTTTCCGCAGTACTCCTTCCTAGGCAGTCATTTCCCATTTGATATTTGTGCAACTGAGTGTTCCTTCCTAAGTGGAGTACTTTGCATTTGTCATTATTGAATATCATCCTATTTACTTCAGACCATTTCTCCAGTCTGTCCAGATCATTTTGAATTTTAATCCTATCCTCCAAAGCACTCGCAACCCCTCCCCGCTTGGTATCATTCACAAACTTTATATGCCATTATCTAAATCACTGATGAAGATACTGAACAGAACTGGACCCAGAACTGATCCCTGTGGGACTCCGCTCGTTACGCCCTTCCAGCATGACTGTGAACCACTGATGATTACTCTCTGGGAATGATTTTCCAACCAGTTTTGCACCCACCTTATAGTAGCTCTATCTAGGTTCCATTTCCCTAGTTTGTTTATGAGAAGGTCATGTGAGATAGTATCAAAAATTTTACTAAAATCAAGATCGACCACGTCTACCACTTTCCCCCATCCACAAGGCTTGTTACCCTGTCAAAGAAAGCTATCAGGTTGGTTTGACACGATTTGTTTTTGACAAATCTATGCTGACTGTTACTTATCACCTTATTATCTTCTAGATGTTTGTGAATTGATGGCTCAATTATTTGCTCCATTATCTTTCTGGGTACAGAAGTTAAGCTGACTGGTCTGTAATTCCCCGGGTTGTCCTTATTTCCCTTTTTATAGATTGGCACTCGATTTGCCCTTTTCCAGTCTTCTGGAATCTCTCCTGTCTTCCATGACTTTTCAAAGAGAATCGCTAATGGCTCAGATATCTCCTCAGTGAGCTCCTTGAGTATTATAGGACGCATTTCATCAGGCCCTGGTGACGTGAAGACATCTAATTTATCCAAGTAATTTTTAACTTGTTCTTTCCCTATTTTAGCCTCTTCTGATCCTACCTCATTTTCACTGGCATTCACTACATTAGATGTCCAGTCACCACCAACCTTGGTGAAAACCGAAACAAAGAAGTCATTAAGCCCCTTTGCCATTTCTATATTTTCTGTTATTATTTCCCCCCCTCAATGAGTAACGGGCCTACCCGGTCCTTGGTGTTCCTCTTGCTTAGAATGTAGTTGTAGAATGTTTTCCTGTTACCCTTTATGTCTCTGGCTAGTTTGATCTCGTTTTGTGCCTTGGCCTTTCTAATTTTGCCCCTACATACTTGTGCTGTTTGTTTATATTCATCCTTTGTAATTTAATCTAGTTTCCACTTTTTGTAGGATGCTTTTTTGATTTTTAGATCGTTGACAGTCTCCTGGATAAGCCAGGGTGGTCTCTTGCCAGGTTTCCTATCTTTCCTACGCAGTAGGATAGTTTGCTCTTGTGCCCTTAACAACGTCTCTTTGAAAAACTGCCAACTATCTTCCATTGTTTTTCCCCTTAGACTTGCTTCCCATGGGATCTTACCTACCAACTCCTTGAGTTTGCTGAAGTCTGTCTTCTTGAAATCCACTGTCTTCAGTGTGCTGTTCTCCCTCCTACTATTCCTTAGAATCATGAACTCTATCATTTCCTGATCATGGAATCACAGAATATCAGTGTTGGAAGGTGTCACGGCATCCCCGGGCGATGCTCTGGAACTGCTCCCTAGGAAGCCAGTCAAGACTCTGGGGAAGTCTCCTTTCTGTGAGCAGACTGTCTGCAGGGCAAAAAGCTCACATGGCTTCCACCTTCCTGGGTCTGACCTCGGAGCATTCAGCATCCTCTGCCCCTCCGTGTGCTTCCCACAGCGAGTCTGCCCAGGCGAGGTCCTGGGGAAGCCAGAGCGTCCTGCCCCCCAACTTCACAGTCAGACGGGACTCTCAGCCAGCCAGTAAAACAGAGGTTTATTAGATGACAGGAACACGGTCTAAAACAGAGCTTGTAGGTACAGAGAACAGGACCCCTGAGGCGGGTCCATTTTGGGGGGCAGTGAGCCAGACAACCACGTCTACCCTTCACTCCACGTCCCCAGCCAGCCCCAAACTGAAACTCTCTCCAGCCCTCCTCCTCTGGGCTTTGTCCCATTCCCGGGCCAGGTGGTCACCTGATTCCTTTGTTCTCCAACCCTTTAGCTCTCACCTGGCAGGGGGGAAGGGCCCAGGCCATCCGTTGCCAGGAGACAGAGCGTCAGTCATTTATGTACCCTGGCGCTTTGCTCTGCAACAATTACACCCCCTTATCCCACCACCTAGAGACTTAAGAAATGCATATGGGAAACTGAGGCACCCCTACAGTATTCAGAGGAAACATTAAGAACAGCCCCACTTGGTCACAGAAGGGACCTCAGGAGGTCATCTAGTCCAACCCCTGCTCAAAGCAGGACCAATCCCCAACTAAATCATTCCAGCCAGGGCTTTGTCAAGCCGGGTCTTAAAAACCTCTAAGGAAGGACATTGCACCACCTCCCTAGGTAACGCATTCCCGTGCTTCACCACCCTCCTAGTGAAAAAGTTTTTCCTTAATATCCAACCTAGACCTCCCCCACTGCAACTTGAGACCATTACTCCTCGTTCTGTCATCTGCTACCACTGAGAACAGTCTAGATCCATCCTCTTTGGAACCCCCTTTCAGGTAGTTGAAAGCAGCTATCAAATCCCCCCTCATTCTTCTCTTCCGTAGACTAAACAATCCCAGTTCCCTCAGCCTCTCCTCATAAGTCATGTGCTACAGCCCCTTAATCATTTTTGTTGCCCTCCGCTGGACTCTCTCCAATTTTTCACATCCTTCTTGTAGTGTGGGGCCCAAAACTGGACACAGTACTCCAGATGAGGCCTCACCAAAGTCGAATAGAGGGGAACGATCAAGTCCCTCGATCTGTGAGCAATGCCCCTACTTATACAGCCCAAAATGCCATTGGCCTTCTTGGGAACAACAGCACACTGTTGACTCATATCCAGCTTCTCGTCCACTGTCACCCCTAGGTCCTTTTCTGCAGAACTGCTGCCGAGCCATTCGGTCCCTAGTCTGTAGCGGTGCCTGGGGTTTTTCCGTCCTAAGTGCAGGACTCTGCACTTGTCCTTGTTGAACCTCATCAGATTTCTTTTGGCCCAATCCTCTAATTTGTCTAGGGCCCTCTGTATCCTATCCCTACCCTCCAGCGTATCTACCTCCCCTCCCAGTTTAGTGTCATCTGCAAACTTGCTAAGGGTGCAATCCACACCGTCCTCCAGATCATTAATCACTTTCACCCAAGCTGCCTTCCACTTTCAAATTCTCAACCAGTTCCTTCCTATTTGTCAAAATCAAATCTAGAACAGCTTCTCCCCTAGTAGCTGTCTCCACCTTCTGAAATAAAAAAATTGTTTCCAATAAATACCAAGAACTTGTTGGATAATCTGTGTCCTGCTGTGCTGTTTTCCCAGCAGATGGTGGTGATGGGGGACTTCATCCACCCAGACAAGTCCTGGACGCCAGCCCCCAACACAGCTCCACGATAGCACTGCAACACTGCATCCCAGCCCCTTATAGAGGTCCATGACCGTGCTGGAACACTGCATCACAGTCAGCGGTGAAAGTAACTTAAAGGACTTACTGGTACTCCGGAGTCCTTAGGAGGGGAGGGGCCTCTACCGGAAGAGGCAGGACCTTTAAATCTTGATTTAAAGGGTCAGGGAATGTAAAGGGCCCCGGGCTGGGACTCTGGTAGCAGCAGCTGGGAGCCCCGGGCCTTTTAAATCACCCTGGAGCTACCAGCTGCAGAGGCGGCTGGGAGCCCCAGGGCTCGGGGGTGATTTAAAGGGTCAGGGGCTCCCAGCCACCGCTACTGCAGAGGAGCCCCGGGCCCTTTAAATTGCTGCCGGAGCACCCAGCTGCCACTGCTATCCTGGGGCTCTGGCAGGGGGCTCGGACGGCGATTTAAAGGGCCCGGGCCTCCCACTGCCGCTACTGTCCCAGGTCCTTTAAATCGTCCCCGGAGCCCTGGGGTAGCGGTGGCGGGGCTCTGACGGCTATTTAAAGGGCCTCGGGGCTGTACTGGTGGCCGGAGCCCTGGGCCTTTTAAATCAGCCCTGGAGCCCTGCTGCCGGAGCCCTGGGGAGGTGGTGGCAGGGCTCCAGCGGCGATTTAAAGGGCCCGGGTCGGTAGCTGCTGGGAGCCCCAGGCCCTTTACATTGCCGTCTGGGGAAGCTGATCCACCCCTGTACGGCGCACAGGCTCTTGCCGGTATACCGTACCGGGGCGTAGTGGCTTACTTTCACCTCTGATCACAGTCCACAGCACAGCTCCATGACCGTGCTAGAACACTGCATCACAGCCCACAACACAAGGAGTGCCCCAACACTACAGCTCAGCCCCGCTTCACAGCGCTCTGCTGCAACCCTGATCGCAGACCCCAGCAAGGCCACCCGAGATTGCTGCAATATTGCATTACAGGCCTGAACAGAGCACGAGGACAGTGCTGCAACACTGCATCCCAGCTCTGTGATAATGTCGGAGAAACAGCCGTGAGGGCTGCTCTTTGAGGTGTGTTGCTCAGGTCCATTCCGATATAGGTGTGTGCACACTGCGTGCACCATCACTGGAAGTTTCCCCCTAGTGGTGTCCGTTGGGTTGACTCCGGTGCCCCTGGACTGGCGCCTTCATGGCGCACACGGACCGGCTGACCCACCTCCTCCTCGGTTGCTTCTTGCCGGAACTCCGACAGAGGGGCAGGCGGGTGGGCCTTGGGATGGGCATAAGCAGCACATCTCGAAGAACAGCTGTTACGAGAGATAGGTAACCGTTCTTTCTTCTTCAAGTGCTTGCTCATGTCCATTCCAGTCGAAGTGATTCCCAAGCAATCAGTCAGGTGGTGGGACTGGCGTTTTGCTGAGACAGATTGGACTCTGCTGTACCAAAAACCGCCTCACTTCTGGCCTGCTCAGTGATGGTATAGTGCGTGGTGAACATGTGGACAGAAGACCAGGTCACTGCCCAGCAGATATCCAGGATCAGGACTGGAGCCACGAATACTGCTGAAGAGGCTTGCGATCTCACGGAGTGCGCTGTCTCTCTGTCATTGTCAGCTTGCCCAAGACTGGCACTTGCCTCCACGGGACGGGGGCTGTCTGTGATGGGCCTTGGCTCAGGGAAGGCGTTAGAAGGGACAGAAGGCTTCTTGCTGTTTCATATGCCTCTGGTGTAGGTGGCATGACCAGGGCTGAGTCCCCTCTATGGCTCATCCCAGGCGGGGCGTCCATATGCACCAGACCTCGACGGGCCCCTTTCTGGGGCTGGAATCAACAGCGCAGGCTGGTTGCTGTCTGTCTGAGAATGGCCCAGCACGGGTCTCATTCTCTCTGTGGTGCTCCTCAGAGGGGATCGTCACCAGTCTGACTTTTTCTTCGGCATCAGTGACGGGGAGCGGTGCCAACCAGCCATGGTTGACTTCTTGGTGGCTGGAGCAGTTTGTCGGTGCCATACAGCTGGTGCCAGGGATCCTGGACCCCACTGAGCCTCTCTAATGAGGCTGGGGCACTCCTGATGGAGGAGGGGCTTGATGCTGGGTCGGGCTCTGATGAAGGGCGAAGTGCCACCTCCATTACGAGAAATTTGAGTCCAGTTTTTCTCTCATGCTTAGTTCTGGGCTTAAGGTTCTTACGGGTCTGGCACTTAGCAGGAACGTGGCCTCTCGGCAGCTGCCGGGCTGTTTGAAGCCCTGGGTCCGAGGCATACCCTCAGGCCCCAGCAGCAAGCCCCACAGGGCAGGAGATTACAAGTACCCAAATCTCACTATTTGCTAACCACAACTAACTGAACTCTTTACACTCTGCCTACAATCTATTTCCAGGAAACCACTACGGAGACTGCTTGCAGAGCAAGAGAACAAGACCATTCCATGGATGGGAAGAGGGAACTGAGGAGGCAGTGGGTCGGCAGGTCCTTATATACCGTGCAAGGAAGGCGCCTCTCCAGGGGTCACCAGAGTCGACCTGACGGATATCATTAGGGGAAAAATTTCTGGTGATGGTGCACGTGACACGCACACAACTATACTGGAATGGACATGAGCAAACACTCAAAGAAGAAGAACACTGCATCCTAGCTCCCAACCCAGCTCCGGGACAGTGCTGCAACACTGCACCACAGACCCCAACAAAGATACACGATTGCTGCAACACTGCACCACAGCCCCGAAAACTGCGTCGTGAGCGTGATGTAACACTGCATCCTCCCAGCAGTTCCAGAACACTGAAGTAACTCTGCATCCCTGCTGAACACAGCTCCATGACAGTGCGGTAACACTGCATCACAGCCCCCAAACACAGGTAACACAGCTCCGAACACAGCTCCATGACAGTGCGGTAACACTGCATCACAGCCCCCAACCCAGGTAACACAGCTCCGAACACAGCTCCATGACAGTGCGGTAACACTGCATCACAGCCCCCAAACACAGGTAACACAGCTCCGAACACAGCTCCATGACAGTGCGGTAACACTGCATCACAGCCCCCAAACACAGGTAACACAGCTCCGAACACAGCTCCATGACAGTGCGGTAACACTGCATCACAGCCCCCAACCCAGGTAACACAGCTCCGAACACAGCTCCATGACAGTGCGGTAACACTGCATCACAGCCCCCAACCCAGGTAACACAGCTCCATGACAGTGCGGTAACACTGCATCACAGCCCCCAAACACAGGTAACACAGCTCCATGACAGTGCGGTAACACTGCATCACAGCCCCCAACCCAGGTAACACAGCTCCGAACACAGCTCCATGACAGTGCAGTAACACTGCATCACAGCCCCCAAACACAGGTAACACAGCTCCATGACAGTGCGGTAACACTGCATCACAGCCCCCAAACACAGGGAACACAGCTCCGAACACAGCTCCATGACAGTGCGGTAACACTGCATCACAGCCCCCAAATACAGGTAACAGCTAGCTCTGCAGCTAGCAAGAGATGTCAAGAGTAACAAGAAGGGTTTCTTCAGGTATGTTGGCAACAAGAAGAAAGCCAAGGAATGTGTGGGCCCCTTACTGAATGAGGGAGGCAACCTAGTGACAGAGGATGTGGAAAAAGCTAATGTACTCAATACTTTTTTTGCCTCTGTCTTCACGAACAAGGTCAGCTCCCAGACTGCTGCTCTGGGCATCACAAAATGGGGAAGAGATGGCCAGCCCTCTGTGGAGATAGAGGTGGTTAGGGACTATTTAGAAAAGCTGGACGTGCACAAGTCCATGGGGCCGGACGAGTTGCATCCGAGAGTGCTGAAGGAATTGGCGGCTGTGATTGCAGAGCCATTGGCCATTATCTTTGAAAACTCGTGGTGAACGGGGGAAGTCCCGGATGACTGGAAAAAGGCTAATGTAGTGCCCATCTTTAAAAAAGGGAAGAAGGAGGATCCTGGGAACTACAGGCCAGTCAGCCTCACTTCAGTCCCTGGAAAAATCATGGAGCAGGTCCTCAAAGAATCAATCCTGAAGCACTTACATGAGGGGAAAGTGATCAGGAACAGCCAGCATGGATTCACCAAGGGAAGGTCATGCCTGACTAATCTAATCGCCTTCTATGATGAGATTACTGGTTCTGTGGATGAAGGGAAAGCAGAGGATGTATTGTTTCTTGACTTTAGCAAAGCTTTTGACACGGTCTCCCACAGTATTCTTGTCAGCAAGTTAAGGAAGTATGGGCTGGATGAATGGACTATAAGGTGGGTAGAAAGCTGGCTAGATTGTCGGGCTCAACGGGTAGTGATCAATGGCTCCATATCTCGTTGGCAGCCGGTATCAAGTGGAGTGCCCCAAGGGTCGGTCCTGGGGCCGGTTTTGTTCAATATCTTCATAAATGATCTGGAGGATGGTGTGGATTGCACTCTCAGCAAATTTGCGGATGATACTAAACTGGGAGGAGTGGTAGATACGCTGGAGGGGAGGGATAGGATACAGAAGGACCTAGACAAATTGGAGGATTGGGCCAAAAGAAATCTGATGAGGTTCAATAAGGATAAGTGCAGGGTCCTGCACTTAGGACGGAAGAACCCAATGCACAGCTACAGACTAGGGACCGAATGGCTAGGCAGCAGTTCTGCGGAAAAGGACCTAGTCGTGACAGTGGATGAGAAGCTGGATATGAGTCAGCAGTGTGCCCTTGTTGCCAAGAAGGCCAATGGCATTTTGGGATGTATAAGTAGGGGCATAGCGAGCAGATCGAGGGACGTGATCGTTCCCCTCTATTCGACACTGGTGAGGCCTCCTCTGGAGTACTGTGTCCAGTTTTGGGCCCCACACTACAAAAAGGATGTGGATAAATTGGAGAGAGTCCAGCGAAGGGCAACAAAAATGATTAGGGGACTGGAACACATGACTTATGAGGAGAGGCTGAGGGAGCTGGGATTGTTTAGTCTGCAGAAGAGAAGAATGGGGGGGGATTTGATAGCTGCTTTCAACTACCTGAAAGGGGGTTCCAAAGAGGATGACTCTAGACTGTTCTCAATGGTAGCAGATGACAGAACGAGGAGTAATGGTCTCAAGTTGCAGTGGGGGAGGTTTAGATTGGATATTAGGAAAAACTTTTTCACTAAGAGGGTGGTGAAACACTGGAATGCGTTACCTAGGGAGGTGGTAGAATCTCCTTCCTTAGAGGTTTTTAAGGTCAGGCTTGACAAAGCCCTGGCTGGGATGATTTAACTGGGAATTGGTCCTGCTTCGAGCAGGGGGTTGGACTAGATGACCTTCTGGGGTCCCTTCCAACCCTGATATTCTATGATTCTATGAACACAGCTCCGAACACAGCTCCATGACAGTGCGGTAACACTGCATCACAGCCCCCAAACACAGGGAACACAGCTCCGAACACAGCTCCATGACAGTGCGGTAACACTGCATCACAGCCCCCAAACACAGGTAACACAGCTTCGAACACAGCTCCATGACAGTGCGGTAACACTGCATCCTAGCCCCGCAGAGCCGCTGCACAGCCCTGTAAGAACCTAGAGATGCTGCAATGCCAGGGTGCGACAGCTCTGCAACACAACTGTGCGGCAGGGACACAAACTGCTCTTTAAACATGCATGGATCTAAAAACCTGCCTGTCAGAGGAGCAAATACCCCAAGAGAGCTTTTGCTGGGAGGGGGAGTCTGTGAATCAGGAGCACCACATTCTCAGGGCTGACAGCAGACAGCGAGTTTGGCAGGAGGTGGCTATGCAGTCAGACAGTGGATCTGGCCAATGGGATCCAGCGCTGCACCCACAGAGGCATCGAGAGCACTCCTCCATGAGGCGCCAGACACTGAATTCAGTTCTACCAGCCAGCCAGTGACTAAGTGGAGAGAGCTCAGAGAAGAGCCAGAGAAATGAGCCAAGGGCTGGCGCAGGGGTGAGGGCCATGGCTCAGGGTCAGAAGGGACATGCGGACGAAAAGCAGGGCAAGGCGTTAAGCCAAGGGGGAAGTGTGGAACTAGGGGTCATGGGAGTCTATATGTGTGTGTGGGGGATTGCTCCCTACAGGGAAGCGTCTCCCCCGAGCGGGGTGGGGCGAACTCCTGCCTGCTCCTCCCTCCCAGGGTGGATACCTGTTCAGAGCAGCTGGCTGGGCAGTGGGCACTGGGGTGGTTAGACTGGGTCACTGCACCCACTGCGTACAGCAGGAGGCCCGGAAGGCGGCGAGAGGGCTGGGCGGCTACTGGAGAGAAGTTCTGCACTGACAGCCACGACCTGCAGGGCAAGGGCTCAGACGCCAGCATGCCCAGCCCTCCGGTGCACGCAGTGCTGGGAATCCCAGCCCCACTGCTCGGGTCAGCCACCCAACGCTTGCAGCAGGGGAGCAGCCGGAAAGCTGGTTCAGATTCCCCTCCTGCAGCTGACCCCTCCCCCACAAACAAAATCCTGGGGGAGAGCTGACCCAGCCAGTGTCAGAGACATGTGGGGGTGCTCTGCCAGCTGGCTCTGTGCTGCCAGACACGCCGGGCTCCATGTACCCACCCCCCGAGCCATCCAGGCGGGGTCCCACCTTGTCACTCCAGACCAGGCCCCACTGTGCTGGGCACTGCACAAAGCCAGTCGCAGCCAGTCCCTGCCCTGAAGAGCCACGTGCTCATGAGAGCAGACAGAGCCCAGCGGGGAGAGCGGAGGGATGGCCTGGAGGTGCCACGGGGAGCCGTTAGCTGGGATGCAAAGGGAAGGGGACAGGGTGGAGGGAAAGGCAGCAGGGGGCACAGGTATGGATGGAGTGAAGCTGAGGCAAGGAGGAATTCAGTCTATCTCCACGAGGTAGCATTTCTAACGCTTTCATCATTCTCGTGGCTCTTCTTGGACCCCTCGCCAATGTAGCCACCTCCTCCTGGATCTGTGGGCACCAGAACTGGACAAGGGATTGGAGCAGAGGTCTCACGAGAGCCAAACAAACAGAGGGGAAATACCCTCCTGACTCCTCATCTACCTTCCCCTGCCCATTGTGGCTCTTTGCCACCCCTCTCAGTGGTGGGTGTCATGTCACAGCGGGCCCCGCCCAGCTAACCACCCCCGGGCATGTGTGCACACGGCTGGGCCATGCTCATTGCCCCTCATGCCGGGGTTCAGTCATACACACGGGCACTGAGGAATCGTTGGACAGGTACCAGTCTACGGAAGCCCCCCAGACCCAAAGCCAGACGCTGCTGGGAGCTCAGGACTCTCTGGCGAGCCTCATGTGCATTAGGGGAGGGCGAGCAGGTTTCCATGGTAGTGCTCACCTCTAGGAAGCGCGAAATGTCCCGCTTGTCGCTCACCCCCATGGCCACCACGTTCTCGAAGAGCCAGAAGAAGGGCCGGTCATCGCCCTCCTTGGGCCGGGCTTCGTGGAGAAGGCGGTAGAACTCGAAGAAGAGCCGTCCGGTGCCCTCTGGGCAGCAGGAAGAGAAAAGAGACATGGGTGAGCTGCTGACAGCCTGCCTCAGCCTAGACGGGAGTGGGGGGGAGGAGGCATGGCCGGCTTGGACACCTACCGTAAAGACCCTTCCTGGCAGGGTTGACAATGGAGAGGTCATTACATGGGCTCCCTCCAATCACCAGGTCAAAAGGGCCCCATTCCTGTATCTGCAACACAGAGACACACCAGTGAGGGGCTAGGGAGGCAAAGGAGGCGAGTCCCCCTTGGTATGTGGCGGTGGGGAAACCGAAGCTGGAATATGGACGCCAGTTCCAGGGGCCACATTTTACAAAGATGTTGAGAAACTGCAGGAAAGAGCCACAAAAATTATTCCAGGGCTGGAGAAAATGCGCCATGGTGTGCGACTTTGAGCCCCTGCTGTTTAGCTGATCCCAAGAGAGCCTGAGGGGTAACCTGATTCCAGAGTCTAAGGACTGTCCCAGGGAGAAAATACCAGGTACCAGAGGGCTCTTTCCTCTAGCGGAGACAGGCAGAACAAGAACCCATGGCTGGACACTGTTGCCAGACAAATCCAATGAGAAACCACCCACCTTTTGTTAACCATGCAGGTGACTAAGTCCTGGAGGAAACTCCCAAGGGAAGAGATGGATTCTTCCCCATTGGATGAATTCACACACAGCCTGGCTGCTTTTCTGGGAGATGCGTTAGCAGAGCCAAGTTACCCGGCTCAGTACAGGGGTAACTGGGTGAAACTGACCAGCTGGTGACACACAGGAGGCCAGATTACATCACTGAATGGTGCTGTGATGCAGTGTGCAAACCCCACACCAGGCGAGAAAGGGTTAATCCCACACTTCGGCTGGAGGAAGTCCTGCCCCTTAGAACCAGTTAGGCATGCTCCAATTTCTGTGCTAGTATAAAGGAGAGCAGCCCAGCTCGCAGTCTAGGCCAGTGGTTCTCAAAGCCGGTCCGCCACTTGTGCAGGGAAAGCCCCTGGCGGCCTGGGGCCGGTTGTTTACCTGCTGTGTCCCCAGGTTCAGCGCTCCCAGTGGCCGCGGTTCGTTGCTCCAGGCCAATGGGGGCTGCGGGAAGCGGCACAGGCTGAGAGACGTGCTGGCCGCCCTTTGTACTGGAGTCCCAGGGAGCCCCCTGCACCGAGGAACCCGGACTGCAGCTTCAGGAAGCGGCCCAGGGAGGTGGAGTGAGTGTTATCTCCCACCCGTGTACGGTCAGAGTGTGGCGGCTGGATTCCCCGCTGACAGGGCCCTGGGCTGGGACCTAGTTGGGTCGAGTAGGCCCGGCTCCCCCTCCCCCAGCTACCACCCCCACTTTGGTGGCAGCCCCCGGATTTGGTGATTAGGCCGTGATACCCAGAACTCGAGAGCCGCTATATTGACTCCGGCCACTAGGCCACGCAGCCCTATGCTCGAGGGCCGCTGTATTGACTCTGGCCATTGAGCCATGCAGCCCTGTGCTCGAGGGCAGATACTTTGACTCTGGCCATTGAGCCGCACTGTCTTGAGTCCCAGTACAGTCTGACAGACTGTACCTGCGGTGTCACCATGCCCAAAGGGGGTGGAGCATGCATACTCGGCCACACATCCCTTCTGACCTTAAACTCTGTGACTCTAGAAAAGGGTTCAGACCGCCCCCCCGGAGGACCGCTGCTCCCCTGTGAGACACAGCCGCTGAGTGGGGATGCCTGCCGGGGGGCTAGGGAGGTGAGCGGGGCAGGCAGATGGCAGCCGCACGTACATGTTTCTGGGTGACATTCCGGACGTCGCCGACGTACATGATCTTGCCCTGGTGTCTCACCATCCCCACAGTGATAGAGTCTTCGCAAACCTCGGAAGCAATGTAGCGGTCCACCTGGATGCCCAGGTCCTTCAGCACCAGCAGACCTGCCAGGAGACAGAGCAGGGGTCAGGCAAGGAACAGCGGGATGGCACTGGGGACAGCACCCCAAGGAGCACTTGCCATCGGGATCATCATCCCAAACCAGATGCACCAGGAGACCTCTCAGCACTGAGCAGTGACTCAGGACCACTGGCTCCTCCGACACAAAACGATGGAACTCAAGCAGCTGCTTCTTGTAGCTACCTGGTGCAGTCAGGACACTCGTAGTATCCCTATGGGGAACTACAGAGGCCACTGATTCAGAGGACCCCTCCCCCCCGAGTTTGCTCCTTACTCCAGTGAAAGTAGAATGAATTATATTGAAATTATAATTCATTAAAGAAATGCTGCTTGAAAGATTTGTTGAAATATAGTGGTCAGGAAGAGAAACATTAAGGAGGGTGAGACAATGGGTCCTCAAACCAATTAACTTAGAGCTCCTTCTGAGCTCAGAGATTGGTAAACGTTAGTATGCAAATAAGATATGTATGTATATTTGTCAGTTTCTGCTTCCTTTTGTCTCCTATGTTGGATTGGCTTTGGCTTGTCTGTATAAATGGGTTGGCTTGAGCTTTTTGCAGTTGGCTCATATGTATCTGGGTGCATTAGCAAAGCGCTTTGCTAATAAACAGAGTGGTCTGACAAATTATGCGAGTCCTGAATCTGACTTTGACAATTTGGAGGTTCCACCGAGATGGCAACTGTCTTCACTGGGGCTGTGTGACTCCTGACTGTTCTTAGGATGGCCGTGGCAAGCCGGCACCTGGGCATTTGGCCCGAGCGGACCTCCGCCAGAACGGAAGGGTGCATGACCACAGTGAAGTCTACGCCATCGAACCTGTTGGTTCCCACTCTGTTCTGGTAGGGATCCCGGGATCTGACATCAGGAATCTGGTCAGGTAATTATTTCTGTGTTTTGTCCGGACTGAGGACTGTCTTGTCTCTGTGTCTATCCGTCCTCCCTGTGGTGTGTTTGAGTCTGGGCGCCATCTCCGTCTGGGGATTGGCTGACCAAAGGGTTCCTGTCCCCATGGTCTGAGTGAGGGAAATCTGCACAATCGCAGCCGCACCATGCCTTGGCTAAAACCCTTGGTGTGAAAGCAAGGGCAATTGAGGCAGTAGCCTGTAGGCTCCTTTTATGTGTTGCACCGGGCATTGCTCTGACGAACCCAACTTTCCTTCTTGTGTGATTGGTGCGTAAAGTCCTCCTGTATGGGTAACCAGACGTCCAAGTCGGGACAGTCCTAAAGGAACGCTGGCTCAGTTTATGTATTTTAGGAACGGTCCGGACTCCAGTAAATTTCTGGAAAAATGGTCTAGGCTAACTCAGGAGAATCCCAAAATTCAGTGGCCACTGTTAGGATCTTGGGACAAAGACTGAGTAGACATCTTAAAAGACAAACTTGGCCAACCTAAAACTAAATTGGCAAAAGGAGAGGTTGATTGTTTCATGCAGTGGTGGGTAGAGGCAAATTATAGGTGGACAGAATCAAAACTTGCCCCTCTCAAAGATTCTGGCTTCTATCCCACCAGATGCAACTCATTTTACTGTTGTTGATTTGTGCTCTGCTTTCTTTTCTGTCCCGGTTCACCCTGACTCCCAGTTCCTGTTTGCCTTTACTTACAAGGGGCAACAGTACACATGGACCACACTGCCCCAGGGGTATACTAAAAGCCTGTCATATTTTTCCCAAGCATTAGCCCGAGACCTTGCTGACCTTGTTTTCCCGTCCAGGTCCACACTAGTCCAATATGTAGATGATCTACTCCTCTGTTCCCCTTCATTGTCTGCCTCTGAAACTGACTCTTTAGTGCTCCTTACTGTCCTAGCAAATAAGGGTCACAAAGCTTCTCGCTCTAAACTACAACTCTGTCAAGCTTCTGTCACATACCTTGGCTTTCTCCTCTCCTAGGGTTCCCGTGCACTTTCTCCCACCTGTGTCCAAGCTATCCTTAGCTTTCCCTGACCCCGCTCCCCATGCCAGGTCCGGAAGTTTTTAGGCATGGCTGGATTTTGCAGACAGTGGATTCCCCAATATGCCTCCCTTGCAAAACCTCTCCAGGAACTCACTCGATTCTCTGTGCCTGACCCCATGCCATGGCCCCCTGAGGCCAATTCTGCCTTTGTTTCCCTCAAACAGGGTTTGGCTTCTGCCCCTGCCTTAGGGCTGCCTGACTGTTCTAAGCCTTTTAACCTTTTCTGCCACGAACAATCTAGCTGTGCACTTGGAGTTCTCACTCAGATGCACAGAAAAAAGAACCACCCAGTAGCTTATTTCTCTGCCACTTGAGACCCTGTTGCCCAAGGCTTACCCCCCTGCCTGCGTGCTGTGGCTGCTGCAGCGCCCCTAGTCGGAATGTCTGATTCCCTTGTTCTCCGCTCTCCTCTTACCCTCCTGGTCCCTCACTGACCTCGCCCTGCTCCAAGACTCTGCCCCAGAAACCAAGAAAGAATCCTGGGTTGCCCAAGGTTGCTCTCTACATCCCTATTCTTTTTGGCGCTCGCCTACTGGCGCCTTTGTAGCCCCCTTTTCACTCTACCCGTCTCTGGCCGCCCTGCTACACGGTGTTTCGCATGTCGGAAAGGAGGGGATGGTCTCTGCTGTAACTAAGACAGGATGGTGGGCCCCCCATTTTAGCTCTTTTGCAGCCCGCCACTGTGCAGCCTGTACCATTTGCCAAAGCCATAGTATTGGCAAACCTGTAAAAGTGGCCCAGGGGTTCTGGGGTCTGCCTCAAGCACCGTTCTTGCATTGGCAACTTGACTTTGTACAAATGCCTAAGTGTCAACAATATGAATTTATATTGTTATGGTATGTTTATTCTCTGGTTGGATTGAAGCCTTTCCTTGTCGCAAGGCTGACTCACTGTCTGTTGCCAAATGTTTGTTAAATCATATTATGCCTGCCAAGGGAATTCCTGCTACTCTGTCCAGTGATCGGGGTGCACATTTTACTGGACAACTTGTTCAATACCTGGACCGTATATCGCACATCAAACACCTGCTGCACTGTCCCTCCCACCCACAGAGTGCAGGGGCAGTTGAAAGACGAAATGATGTACTTAAGAATAAGCTTGCTAAAATTTGTGACTCTACAGGATTAAGCTGGCCAGTAGCCTTACCATTAGCCCTTATGGACATGAGATCCACTCCATCCCAAAGGCATAAATTAAGTCCCTTTGAAATTGTTACGGGACACCCTGTGCGAGCTATGACTACCATTACTCCCGTTCCAGATTTGAACTTGACTCACAGTGCGCTCCTTCAGTATTGCAAGGGACTAATGCAAGCTGTAAGTCACTTCCATTCACAGGTTCGAGCCGCCTGGCCCACGGAACCCACCTCTGACGCTTACCACAACCTCGAGCCAGGTGATTGGGTCTACGTACAGCACCATCATCGAAAGCACGCCTTGGAGCCCCGGTGGAAGGGTCCTCATCAGGTACTGCTTACTACACAGACGGCTCTTAAACTATCTGGCATCACAGCGTGGATACATGCTTCACAGTGTAAGAAGGCACCATCCCCAGAGAACCAAGCATCATCTCAGGACGACAGAGTCAATTTTGACTCCTGAAGAAGACGTAGAGGAACAGTCTGCAATACCTTACAATCTACGCTCTCGTAAGGGTTGCCAGAAGCAGACGCTGTTCCTTGGCTGCTGGTATCTTACGGTCTGGGGAGACCACGGTGACAATTCTTTTATCCAGCAGAAGGTGTGGACAGCTCAGACCCTTAATATTTCTAATTGCTGGGTCTGCAGCCACATCCCAGCCCACTCTCAAACTGGTGTTCCTGTCCTGGCTATCCCACTCAAGTCCCCAGACCTCACTGGAGGGCCTCGTCCGTTAAACAAAATATGGAACAGCAATGACACTTGGGAAGCGGTGGGAATAAATGCATCTCAATGGATAAGTGTGGTGGAGGGAAAAGGTCACTGGTGTTGGGTGTGTAATGGGACAGGGCTGGATTTGGGGAAAAGCCGTTGCCTTCAGCATATTGTGGCCAAAGGTGTATGCGATTATTCAAACAAAACTAAAAAGTGGCGGGCCGGGTATGGAGATATGAATTCAAACAGAAAATCAATCTCATGTTCCCCCTACAGTCATGCAAATAACACCACTCCTCGTAAGGAGAATTACCCTGTACCCTTTGGGGGATACTACTCCTTTGCAAACACCTATATGACAAATGGGTGCAACCGACCCTTCCCGGCCTTAGTAGGCCATCACTGGGTGTGTGGGACCAGAGCTTATACTGCACTACCAGCTAATTGGTCAGGAATCTGTTATCCCGCCCGACTCTTCCCACAATTCCGAGTGCTAGGAACCTTCCCTCGAGAACGCCTCCGCAATTTCAGGAGAAAAGAAGGGACTTAACAGATGCCCAATGGTATGTAAATAACATAAGCCCCTTACCCTGGGAAGAGGCCATTGGCAGTTCCTTCATACCATTAGGGGGAGTAATACACCATGCAAAAAGGCTCCTAAGGTTACAAGCAGTAGTTGAAATAATGGCAAATGAAACCGGAGAAAGTTTAAGAGCCCTGGCCAAAGAAACAGGGGCAATCCGACAGATGGCCCTCCAAAACCGTCAGGCATTGGACATAGTGCTCGTGGCAAAAGGAGGGACTTGTGCTCTCATTGGAAAAGACTGCTGTGTGTATATACCAGACAACACCAATGAGGTAATAGACCGTGCTGGCCGCTTAGAACAAATCGCATATCTTCCCCACGAAGAGCCAAGTTCTTCATTGAAGTGGCTAAGTAACCTTTTCAATTTCTCTGGCATAGGAAACTGGTTGTTTCAGGGAGCCCTAACTCTCCTGTTTGGAATCCTAATAATTTTTGTATGTTTTCGGTTACTTTCCTGTTGTATCCAAAATTGTGTCAGGCATGCTACACAGATAGCTGCCCCAAACCAGAGGGCTAATTTGACGATTTTAAATATCACTGATGAACAAAGAGATAAAGAACGATTGATATGTGGAACCCAGTCATTGTTGGTCACTGCGTAGCTTGACCAAAAGGAGGGATTGTGAAAAAAAGTAGAATGAATTATATTGAAATTATAATTCATTAAAGAAATGCTGTTTGAAGGGTTTGTTGAAATATAGTTGTCAGGAAGAGAAACATTAAGGAGGGTGAGACAATGGGTCCTCAAACCAATTAACTTCTAGCTCAGTAGGAGCTCGGAGATTGGTAAACGTTAGTATGCAAATAAGATATGTATGTATATTTGTCAGTTTCTGCTTCCTTTTGTCTCCTATGTTGGATTGGCTTTGGCTTGTCTGTATAAATGGGTTGGCTTGAGCTTTTTGCAGTTGGCTCACATATATCTGGGTACATTGGCAAAGCGCTTTGCTAATAAACAGAGTGGTCTGACAAATTATGAGTCCTGAATCTGACTTTGACACTCCCAAGGGTGTGGAGAGGCCAAATTTAATTACACAGCCCCCTGGTGGAAACCTGGGCTCACCCCTCTTTGAAATACGGCCGGCAGGACAATGAGGCCACCTTGGAGCTGATTTCAGACGGCCTGGCCCCGTGGCTTTGGATCCTCAGCCCCTCTGAGTAACCAGGCCAAAAGTGACTTGAGTTGGGAGCACACAAAATCAGGGACTTAGTTTGAAACTGGTGGCCACAGTCGATGCAAAATGTTCTATGATCTTGGGGGTTGTGGGGCCCTTTAGCAGAGCTGCGACAGACAGGTGGAGCAATAGCCCACACTTGGTACTCGCTGGCTGGGCCAAACACCCATCCTGCATGCTAGGTTTAGAACCCAGGATCGCGTTCTGCTACTGAGAACCTACCAGCTGGGTCATGCACTGCCCTGGTGCTAAGCCGGAGCGTTTCTGCTCCCCCTTGCCCTCTGCATGCTGTGAAGTGGGCTGGGCTGTGCTGGTGGGTCACGGCCGCCCCATGGTTGCCAGGCTGTGGGGCTGTAGTGGGGTGCTGTAAGCATGGAGGCGGACAGCAGAACCCTAGTGCCACTCAGCTCCCTCTTGTTAACCCACCTGTGGCAATTCCGTCGAAGAGAGAGAGCACTCGGATGGGCTTCCTCTTCTCAGCCGGGACCGGCGGATAAACCTTTGGTGGGTCCTTAAAACACACACACACAGCGCAGCATGAGAGATGGGGGGCACAAGAAACGTTCCCCTAGACAGTCTCCTCGGACATGAACGGGGCTCCCAACTCCCGGATGGGTCCCATCCCAGCTCTTACGGGGGGAGCTAATCATGGCTGGAGCTCCATGCAATGCGGGGACCTCTCTGCTGCGCTCTCCTAGGAGTGGAGACGCCAGGCTTGCTGAGTGGGGTACTGACCACTGTCTAGACACACACGTCGGCGGGGCAGCGCTCGGTAGCTAAAGGACAATGCCAGCCCAAGCTGGGCCGCTCTGGCTGGAGAGGAGGTTTGGAACCAGGGAAGGAGGGAGGCTCCCGAGCAGCCTCCCAGCAGGAGGCGTGGGGGGCGAAGACGCTCGCCGAGGGACTCCTGAGAGCTCACGAAGCGGACGCCATGATGGTGCTGCCTGCGACACCAGGGCCTGGACTCGAGGACCCCGGAGATCCCCAGCAGTCCCGCATGTCCGGGATGATCTGGGACCCAGCACAGCGGCTGCCCCGGCAGCCCCGCTGGGCGTGCTCAGCCCAGGCCCCTCAGAAGCAAGCGGCAGCAGGTGCAGGGCTGCGGGGAGACTCTGCTCTGCCGTGACTCTGGGGAGCCGCCGGGCCGAGCCCCCGGGGGGACCGGGCAGCGATGCCACATACTCACAAATTCTTGGTCATGGTTATTGGCGAAGAACATCTGGAGGCGCGAGGGCCAGTCGTCTCTTCGCCTCAGCAGCCCGTAGGTGCCCTTGTGGCCACACATGTAGCAGTTCCAGGGGTCCTCCTTGATGGCTGCCTGGGCTGCACCTGGTCCCACCAGCAGGTCCACACACTCCACACAGAAGCACCTGAGATCCGGGGGGAGGGGAGACGCTTCAGCCCATTTACTGCCCCGCCTCTGTTCCAGGGGGGTGCGTGGGGGGTACTCCTCGCCTCCACGGCCTGCAGGAGCACAGCTCCGCAGCGGGGGCCGCGTGCGACCCCTCCCCGCTCCCTCCCTTGCCGTCCCCTAACTGCAGGGGGCAGGACCGTGCTGAGCTGGGAAGGCAACCCACAGGTGCCAGTCTGAGCCCGCTGGGGCTCAGGGCCCAGGCCAGCTGGCACACAGCCAGAGTGCTGGTCTTTGCCCCAGGGTCCGGCATCACCATCTCACATGTCCCCAAGGTCTCTCTGGTCCCTTCACCACTGACTGGCCTGGCTGCGGGGGCCCTGGAGAGGAAGGGAAAACCGGCTGTAGGTCTCAACCCTTCCTTCCTGGGGCAGTGGCTGGCCGCATGTTCCTGCCCAAGGCCAGACAGAAGCGTGGGGCTGAGCCCCTCCCGTCCCGCAGCGCAGGGCCGGTGCAGCTGGCTGAACGCCCCGGGGTCCCAGCCCGGCTAAGCGCGCCACCCACCTGCAGCAGTTGTTGTTTCCGCACATGAGCACCTCACGGCCACCACAGCAGATTGTACAGTACGACTGGTAGCCGTCATCGTCGTACTGGTACGCGCACTCCAGGAAGCAGTTCTGGGGGACAGTGAGAGGGGAGTGAACGCTGTGTCCCCTCCGCACCCCTCCACCCAGGGGGACGGCCCACATCACAGACACAGAGCTCTGCATCTGGCCACGGGGAGTAATCCACCCTCGGGCTGCCCTGCTGGGCTAGGGAGCAGAACCCCTGCAGCTGAACCCTTGCTGCCAGGCTGGCCTGCTGCGGGGAGCCTGCCTCGAGGGGAAATTCTTTGAGCAGAGGGCTAAAAGGACCAAGAAATGCTTGAAGGCAACAAAGGGATGGAAACCCAGAAAGAGGGAGGGATAGCTCAGTGGTTGGAGCATTGGCCTGCTAAACCCAGGGTTGCGAGTTCAATCCTTGAGGGGGCCATTTAGGGATCTGGGGCAAAAATTGGGGATCGGTCCTGCTTTGAGCAGGGGGTTGGACTGGATGACCTCCTGAGGTCCCTTCCAACCCTGATCTTCTATGAGTCTATGAGAAGAGGAGGTTACTCACCTGCAACTGGAGGCTCTTTGAGATGTGTGGTCCCTACCTGCATTCCACTGAGGGGTTATACATACATTGAGCGCCGAAGCTGGAGCACTTGAAAGCCAGAGTGTCGGTTGGTCTGCGTATGCACCCTGGCTTCACCTCATGGTTTTGACCGAGGCGAGGACGGGCGGGGACCAAGCCCAGTTCCTTCTCCACCGCAGATCCAACAGATCCGCAGCAGAGGCAGGAAGTGGAATCCAGCGAGGGACCACACAACGCAAAGAACTTCCAGTTACAGGTAAGCAACCTCCTCCTCTTCGAGTGCTGGCCCCTACTGCATTCCATCGAGGGTGATTATTTGCAGGGTGGAAGGGAGGGCAGCCATGCAGCACGAGGCATCCATCGCAGAGTCCCATACCAAGGCGCTGCGGGCAGCAAACTCCATGTGTGTCTGGAAGTGACACATCGCGGAGTCTGGGCTCTCACTCCAAGTCCCGTCAGTGGACGGCAGAATGTCGTACACCTCGAAATCCCCTTGGAAATCCTCTGTGTGGATATTACCTGCCCCTTAAGCCTCTCAGCTATTGCGATAAACGGTCTAGGGCAGCGGTTCTCAAACATTAGCAACCTCAGGACCCCCATTTTGATAAAAAAAATTTCAATGGCGCCCCTGCCCTGCCCCTTCACTGAGGCCCCACCCCTGCTCGCTCCATCTGCCCTCCCTCTGTCGCTCGCTCTCTCCCACCCTCACTCACTTTCACCAGGCTGGGGTAGGGGTTTGGGGTTGGGCTGTGGAGGGGTGCGGAGTGTGGGCTCTGGGAAGGAGTTTGGGTGTGGGAGGGGACTCTGGGCTGGGGCAAGGATGCAGGAGGGGGCTCAGGGCTGCAGAAGGGGATTGGGGCATGTAGGGGGGGTTCAGTGTGTGGGCTCTGGGAAGGAGTTTGGGTGTGGGAGGGGACTCTAGGCTGGGGGCTGAGGTGCAGGAGGGGGCTCAGGGCTGGGGCAGAGGGTTGGGGCACGGGGGGTGTGGCGTGTGGGCTCTGGGAAGAAATTTGCATGCGGGTGGGGACTCCGGGCTGGGGGGGGGGTTTCAGAGTGTAGGCTCTGGAAAGTACTTTGGGTGTGGGAAGCGACTCCGGGCTGGGGCAGTGGGTTGGGGTACAGGAGAGGGTTTGGGGTGCGGAGTCCTGGCAGCGCTCACTGTGGCTCCCAGGAAGCGGTTGACGGGTCCCCGCAGGCCCTGGGCTCATTGGCAGTCAGGGAGGCTCTGCGCGCTGCCCTTGTGGCACACCCGCCGCCCCCACAGCTCCCAGTGGTCACGGTTCCCAGCCAACGGGAGCTGCGGAGCCGACACTCGGGCAGGGGCAGTGTGCGGAGCCTCCTTGGCCGCCCATGAGCCTAGGGGCCGCAAGGAGCTGGCGGCTGCTTCCGGGAGCTGCGTGGAACCATGGCAGGTAGGGAGCCTGCCTTAGCCCTGGGCCCCTGATGCGCTGGGAGGGAGGGGGAAGAGTTGATCAGTGTGGCCTGGGGACACGGTGGACCCAAGTTTGAGAAACGCTGGTCTAGGGGACCTCCTGATAGGTCTGGTCCTCGGCAAGTAGAAGGTCAGAGCCCTGCGGACATCGAGGGAGTGAAGGTGCCACTCCTCTGCCGAGGCGTGAGGCTTTGGGAAGAAAGCAGGTGAGCGTATGGGATAATTGAGATGAAATTGAGCTATGACCTTTGGTAGAAACTTGGGGTGCAGGCGCAGGAAGACTTTGTCCTTATGGAACGTGGTGAAAGGGGGGTCCTCCATTGTGGCCCCCAGTTTGCCTACCCTTCTCGCCAAAGTGACAGCCACTAGGAAGGTGACTTTCATGGAGAGGAAGAACATACAGCATGAAACCAGAGGCTCAAAGGGCGGTTTCATTAATGCTGCTAGAACGAGGTTGAGGTCGCACTGGGGGGTGACGAGCTGTATGGGTGGGACAGTCCTGGGGAGAGCTTTCCAAAACCTGGTAGTCAACGGATGTGTAAATACGGAGTGTCCTTCCATGAGGCGGTGGAAGGCGCTGATCGCCACTACGTGAACCTTGAGAGAACTGAGGGCGAGCCCCGACATCTCCAAGGACAGGAGGCTGTCCAAAAGAAGAGAAATGCCCACTTCCTCAGAAGAAAGCCCTTTTGCTGGGACCAAAAGGCCAAGTGATTTCCCTTGGCCCAACAGGAATGCCTTGTGGACTCCTTCCTGCTGCTCGAAAGGCCATCATGCCCCGCCAACATGCACGTCCGCTCTAGAGAAGATGCCTATCCAAATACCAAGCTCTGAGGTAACGTGTCTGTGGATCGGGGTGTCTGATCCTTGCGGGTAGGGGTAATGAGGGACAGGCCGACATAAGGAGAAGGTTGGGAAACCAAAACTGGGGTGGCCAGAACGGAGCCCTTTCCTGTCTGATCTTGTGGAGGACTGGTGGAAGGAGTGGAAGAGGGGGAGGAGGAGCTGATCTGGTCTAACCAGTGGAGGATGAGGCATTGCCTTGAGCAGTACGTGCTGTTGTTGCTGTGGGAGGCAAAGAGGCCTCTGGTAGGAGTCCCGCACTGGCTGAAGATGTCGTTTACTATGGAGTCGTGCAGTTCTCACTTGTGATGGAGATGATTGCAGACTCCCAGCCGAAGAGTCATGTTCTGAGTCCCTGGAAGACAGGTTGCTGACAACAGGCTCTTGTGGGCAACGCACCAATCCCACAGACTCACCGCGTCCGCACACAGACCTCCTGCCCCGGTCTGTGATGTAACAGATGGTGGTGGTGGTGTCTGAGATGATGAGAACATCATGCGAGCGATGGGAGAAATGTTCGCCGCGCTCGCCGTACTGCCCAGAGTTCCAGAAGATTGATGTGCATTCTGGATTCCCGAGGGGTCCGTGTCCCTTGCGTCATGGGCTAGGCCATGTGCGCTCCCCATCCTGTGAGGGACGCATCCGTGCTGATTGTCCTGTCAGGGAGGATGGGGATCCCTGTAGACACCTGCCACGGGTCCATTCACCACCGGAGGAAAGAGAGCACCTCGGGGGGGACTGACAGCATAAGGCCTGTGGCACGTAGTGTGCATGCGTGTCGTGGGGTAGGTAACACCCGTCACGGGGTGTCAGGTCACAGCTTGTCAGAAGACAAGGAGAAGCTGTGCCACAGCCAGTTAGCTCTTACGCTGGTGACCCTGACCATAACATGTGGTAGTACGGCCTAGTGGCCGGAGTCGCTCTTCCTCATGGGTCTACATGACTCAGTGGCCGGCATCAATAGAGTGACCCTTCCTTATAGGGCTGCGTGGCCTAGTGGCTGGAGTCAATAAAGCTGCCTACCTCTGAGGGGCTGTGTGGCCTTTTGGCCCACTGGGGACGTGGAGCACCACCTAAGGGTGTGTGGCACCTGGTGTAGGAGGACCTGGGCCCTCTGAGTCAGCGGGGATCCACCCGAAACACGCTAACCTGTTCTTCCGTTCTCCAACCGGAGCCATGACTAAATCCCCCGGGCTGCTTCCTACCCTGTCTTCTACAGCGGTGGCCCATGGTTCCCCTGGGTCTCTGGGGTCCTCGGCCAGTGCAGCTGCTGATGGCTCCCTTCTCTGGATTCCACAAGCAGCCTGGAATCCATCTGGGGCTCGGCGCGCCTTGGCTCTGTGGTTTGGGCCTGTAGCAGCTCCTGGGAGAGAGCCTGCAATCTGCACCCTTCCCCTTCAGCAGTCTGCCTAGACTGAGCAGAGCTGCTGCTTTTATATCTTGCCTCCAGGCTAAGCATGCCCAGCAGGGATGGAGGGGACATGGCCGTCTCATCCTGCAATGCACAGTTAACCCTTTCTGGGCCAGGATGTGGTAGGTACACCCCATCACAGTGAGTAAACCCCCCTGGAGCGACATCTGCAGACAGTGAAGGTGGAGGTGAGCGAAGGCGGTGACATATGTGCAGGATGCCATGAGGCCAAGGAGGGATAAGCAGGTCCTGACCGGGACAGGTGGACTGTTGACTACCCAGTCAACATGTTCCCGCAGAGGCTAGGTAAGCTCTGGCTGTGACCGAGTTGATGGAGGCCCCTATGAAGTCTTGGGGCTGTGTGGGAATCAAAATTGATTTTTCGACGTTGACGTTGACTCCCAGGGAGGAAAAGAGACTGAGCACCATGGAGGTCGAGATCCGAGTCTCATCTCTGGATTGCGCTGCTAGTCGAGATGGGGAATATAAGGACCGGTGGGCCGCTCCGGGGAGCGGTGGTGAGTCCAAATGGCAGGACCCTGTACTGAAAATGCTGAGGGCCTACCATGAACCTTGGGAATTTTCAGTGGGTTACATGCCTATGTGACACTAGGGGTCCTGCATATCGAGAGCCGAAAAGCATGTGCCTTTCTCTAGCGATAGCATGTCGGCCGCTAAAGCGACCACACGGAACTTGGGCTGCCGGATGAAGCAGTTGAAGCGACGGAGATCCAGGATTGGTCTCCATCTGCCATTCTTCTTGGGTACCAGGAAGTAAGTGGAATAGAATCCCGTGCCCTGATAGCTTGGAGAAATGCACTCCCTCACTCCCCTTTGCAGTTAGGGGTCACTTCTAAGGCAAGGATGCTGTCGTGAGAGTGGTCCCTGAGGAGGGATCGGGGTGGGGGATGTGGATGTGGTAGCATGCTGAACTCGATTGTATAGCCATAGCGGATGGCATACAGTACCCACTTGTCTGTTGTTATTGCACTCCAAGCTGGTAAGAAGAGTGCTAGATTCACCCGAAGGGGGTGGGTTGGTTGCATGGCAGTTGGCATGGTGGTTGACACTCAGAAATATTGTTTCTGAGAGGTTTGAATGTGAGATGCTGAAGTCCGGGAAGGGGGCCTGGAGGGTGGGATCGTCAGGTCTTCTGGCACTTCCGAGGAGGTTCGTATGGTCTCTGGTGGAAGACCTGGGGAGTCTTGAGGAGGTGGTGGGTGGTAGAAGTTCTGCTTGGGTGCAGGTGCACAGATACCCAGCGATTGAAGTGTGACTCTGGAATCCTCGAGGGAGTGGAGGGAATTGTCAGTCTTCAGCTTCAACCAGTGTGACTCGTGGAACTGGAGCTCCTCAATGGTATTTGCACCTCCCTGGGTAAACTGGATGTGAGCAGCCACGATTCCCTCCGCATGACAATGCCCATGGCCATGGAGCGTGAAGAGGATCTGCAGCGTCTAGAGCCGACTGTAGTGCCGTTTGCCCTCCTCCAGGATAGACTGGAAACATGCTCAACCTTGCTGAGGAGCCTTTCAGTAAAGTCCTCCAACTTTCTGTAGTTGAGGAAGTTAGACTTGGCCAGCAAGGCCTGGTAGTTTGAAATTGGAGGCTAGCTCAAGAGAAGACCTGGCGTCCCAGAAGGTCTAAGCATTTGCCCTCCTTATCCGACGGGGTGGAGCATGGGTGTTGCTGTCTGGACTGTTCTGTTGCTGCTTGCACCATGAGAGAACTGGGTGGGGGTGTGAAAAAAGAAACTCCAATCCCTTGGCCGGTACGTAGCCTCTCTTCCCTGCCCCCTGGAGGTAGGCATGCAAGTGGCCAGGGTAGGCTAAACAGTTCGAGCTGGTTGCAGAATGGCATTGTTGATTGGCAGAGCAACCCTGCTCGGCACCGAGGAATGAAGGGTGTCCAGGACCTGGTGCTGCTTGTCTCGTATTCCCTCCAGCAGAATATGAAGGCCGTCTGCCACTCTTCCCAGGAGTTCTGGGAACTGCCAAAAGTCATCTGGAGGCGAGAGGGAGTGAGGTTCCTGTAGCATCTGGAGAGGACGATGGGAAATGCTCTTGCTTCAGAAGTACTGGCAGAACCGGACTGAGCAATTCGTCCCCCACAACTGCTTCGGAGCACCTGCCCGAGGGCACCCTGAGCGGGGATGGGGGTGAAGCCTCCCTTGCCAAACGGGTGGCTTCTGAGGGTGGGTACAGAGGCCAGGATCCCCAGTAGGGCCAGCAGGACTGATCCAGCGGATGCTGCAGAGGGCTCCGTGGTGAGGGAAACCAATGACCTCCCAGCTGTTGGGAGAGAAAGATACAGCCACGACACTGGTTGTCCTTTCGGGTACCCGTACCAGTGGTAGGGACTGGGCAGCCCTTGTCCTCAGTCGGAATCCTCCCATGGTGAGGACTCAGATCCCGGTTCCAAAGGTGGTACCCATGGAGCCGGTGGAAGTGTGAAAAACGCAGAAGGATGAGTCCCAGCGTGACTCGACTGAGTAAGTCCTGGATAGGAGATCGGACCTCCCTAGGTGCGGAGGGTGGAGGAAGGTGTGAGATCTCAGTTCTCCTAAAGCAAACAGTTCATGTGGTTCCGCTGTTTCCTCCAATCCCCCCGGTGTTACGGTACTCGTTCCGCGACCAGAACTGGCCCTGGAGCGGAGGACTGTCCCGGAGTTGACGGAGCCCTTGTCTTAAGGGAGGCCGACATTGAGGGCACGCACGACTGGGTGCTCGGTGCCAGCGGATCCGCTGGTCTGCGTGACGTTTTGGCATGCTTGTGCACCTTGGAACGCCCCGCTTCTCCGTGGCCGGTACTTGCGGAAGGCGCATCGTCCTTCTTAGGCCTGGAGGAAGACTTACTGTCAGGTGTATCATAGAAGATTAGGGCTGGAACAGATCTCAGGAGGTCATTGAGTCCAACCCCCTGCTCAAAGCAGGACCATGCTTCCCTGCCTCCCAGCCAGGCCCTGGCACATGGTCCGAGGCAGCGGTACCAGTGAAGCAGGACTCTATCTCCACAGCTGGAGGTGCACTCCCGGGTTTCTCAGGCCAACGTATGGGGCAGTTCCCCAGCCTGGTTCCAACTAAGGGCTCATGGCGACCTCCATGAGGCACTTCTTGAGGCGGAGAGCCCGGCCTCCTTGGGTACAGCGTGGGACGGATGGGCAGACACAGCACCTGGATGCAGTGCGGGCCTCTCCCAAGCAGCAGTGGGCACACTGCATGCCAGTCGCTGACCGAGAAGGAACACAGGTAGGAGGTGCAAAACTGAATCCTGGCCTCTTTGGTACAATCCACTTTCTGCACGTGGGTGCTGGGCAGGGGGGACTGGTAAACACATTCCACAAAGGCCTTGGTTCTACTAAAATTATTCCTAAAAACGACACTATGTTAAAACCAGCAAAAAGGGGAAGAAAACTATCTACAATTCTGAATTGTTATTTGCCGGTATGTCAGAGATGAGAGGACACTAGCAGCTCTGGCCTGGACCACGCAGCGATGAGAAGGAACTGGAGACCCGGTTCATGCGCCCCGCACTTTATTGCCTTGGATGAAACCCTGAGGTGAAGGCAGGGCGCGTGCGCTGACCACCGGACACTCCTACTTGCACATGGCACATGCGCGACCCCTCAGCGGAATGCAACAGGGACCATCACTCGAAGAAGGTGGTGCCCACACAGGGCAGAGAGGCCTCACTGCAGCTGAGGCCTGAAGCTCGGGTCTTGCCCCTCTGCAGAGCAGAACTGGATGATCAAAGTGCACATGCGGCTTTGCTCGTGTCTGGCCTGGAACGTCCAGGGAGGCTGGGGGCCAGGCCAGCCTACAGAGGCAAGAAGGCTCCCCCCACTCCATACCTTGCAGTTTTGGCACATTCCTCCGATAAATAGAGGGTGTTCCAGGGTAACGTTGAGGCTTCCACAAGAAATGCAGATATCTGGGGAGGGGGAGAGTAGAAAAGGCAAGAGTGTTACATACAATGGGGGCTTCTCAGCCTCACCTCCATCCCCTATCCCGCACTCTGTGTCCCAGCTACCTGGTCCAGAGCACCCCAAGCTCCTAGGAACCGACGCCACGCTGCATTGCCAGCATGGCTTCCCGAACGAGTCAGTGTGAGCCCCGGCAGACTCCACGCCCACTAGCCACAAGAGGAGCCCGGAAGGCCACACACTTTACGGTAGGAAGGGTCATCCGATGTCCTGCATCACACCGGGCAGAGACTCCAGCCAGCGATTCCTGCCTCCAGCCCACAAGCTGCAGTGGAGGTAGAGTGCATCCCTTTGACAGACCCCCAGGCCTAAGCTAAAGTGTTCAAGTGACAGCAAATCCCCCACAGCCACTGGTGGCTTGCTCCAGTGGTTCGTTACCCTTCTCTCCCTGTTAAAACTCTGCTCCTTATTCCTAGCCTGGATTTGTCTCACTTCAGTTTCTAGCCACTGGGTCTTGTTCTGCCTTTGCGAGGTGCACAAGCCATCGGCCCCACGCAGAGCCAGGAGCCAGTCTCGTATCCTTCTTTCAGGTCAACTAAACAAGAGTTGCAGAGTGCAAGGCCGGAAAGGACCATTAGATCACCCCACCTGACATGTGCATATCCAAGGCTACTATACTCCAGCCAGTTACCCCAGTAACGGGTGTTTGGCTAATGCACCTGCCAGCAAGGCAGCCAGTCTGCATTTAGAGACGCCAAGCCGCGGAGAATTCCCCACTGCCCTTGGGAGTCCCCCCCTTCCCTGATTAATTCCACGCACTGTTACAGATTTGCACCTTATTTCTCGTTTGGTCTGGCTCCAGCTCCCAGCCACTGGCTCTCCACTACCTGTCTCCGCTAGAGGAAAGAGCCCTCTAGGACCTGGTGAGTTCTCCCTGGGAAAGCACTTACACACTGTAACCAAGTCACCTCTCAATCTTCTTCCTGGTCAGCTAAACAGACAACACTCCAAGTCTCTCGCTGGAGGGTGTTTTCTCCAGCCCTGTCCTCCTGCTTTGGGCCGCTCTTTTCTGCGCCCACTGCAATTTTTCAACATCCTTTTAAAAATGTGACCCCCAGAACGGGACACCGAATTCCAGCAGCGTCTTCCCCAATGCCGTGTACAGAGAGAAGATCTCTGGGCTTGTCCTTGCTACCCCCCTGGTTACACACCCAAGGCTTGCTAAGGCATCACCCTGGGCACTCTTATACGGTTGCTTGCATGCTGTGACTCTTACATCATTTCCAGGCACTGCTTTCCAGCAGACAGCCCCCGTTCTGTGCACATGGCCTGTGTCCCCGGCTCTTACGCGGAGACCTTGGCAGTGCCTGGATTGCACACAGTGTTTGAATGGGCCCAGCTTACCCAGCAATCCTGCTCGCTCTGCACTGACTGCCCCGGCACTTGTTACCCCCCTGCCAATGGCTGCATCATCTCCTAACTTCACCAGCAAGGACCTGAGATTTTCTTTCAGACCAGTGCTGAAGACACTGAGTAGCATGGAGCCAACTGCCTTCTAGTCCAGTCTCCTGTCTCTAACCACATCTCTGCCATCTGCCCCAAGGGTGCTCCTCTGATGATCCCATCGGTGTGGGAATGCAACACACGCAGCAACTCCCGCTAGTGCCACGTGCTGTGTCCCCAGGACAGCCCTTCCATCCGACAGGATGGCCACGGTCCGCACCGCTGCATGCCAGTCGGATGCAAACCAGGAGGTGTCTCTGCCAACTGGCTCCCTTCCTGCCTCACCGCCACCACAGTCTCTCTCTAAGCGCAGGACAGCGTGCGGCCAAGGGGGAGGCTGAGGCTTACTGACGTCTCGTCTCTAGGGATGTCTGGGGACAGCAGTGGGTGCTAGGCACCTCCCTGCTCACACACACTCACCTTCGATGTTCCTGCATTTCTGGCGAACCTCATAAACAAGCCGCTCTGGGGGAGCGAAAGAAGAAGTCAGGCAGATCACAGGGGGCCTGGAGGGCGGCTGGGTTACGCACAACGGGACAGGATGCTCTGCGCCGGCCCGTGGGCAGCTCGTAAGGAAAGAGCGGGAGTTTCTCCAGGGCCCAAGAGAAGGGTCTTTCCCTAGCCAGGCCTCGGCCACTCAGCCCTGACATGGGGCAGGGTGGGAATTCCAGCCCCTTCTCCTCCTGCCCCCTGGGGGTGTGGGGTCCCAGATGCAATGCAAATGACAGTGTCCCCAGAGATGGGGCAGTGCGAGGGGGACACAGATCCTGCTGCCCAGGGAGGAGCCAGGAGGAGCAGAAGTGGGATCCAGGCCCTCGTTCGGGTCCAGCCCGGCCCAGGCTGCTCCAGGGCCATGGGAGACGAGTGGGGGTCTCAGAGCAGTCCCCAGTGGGAGAGGAGCCAGGCTCCTTGCTGGTGGTCTCTGCAGAGACACAAGGGGCAGAATGGGTGTGAAGACTGCACTCGGCCAAGGGGAGGGGCTGAGACGCTGGCCAGGCACTGGCCAGGCCCAGGCTGCACCTGCTGTCTGGGTAGGAGGTTTAGTGTCCAGGGCCGCTGGGCACTAGTCACCAGGGCTACACACAGAGCCAGTGCTGCCCTCCAGTGGCAGGGCAATGTGTGAGCATGGAGACACAGGGGCCAGTTCTCTTAGGGAGACGGCAGCCAGGCTCCCTCTGTCTTCTCTCCCCTGGGTGACTGAGGGGAGAGAGGAGCTACTTTGGGGGTCCATTACTCTGCACTGGGGTGGCAGCCCCCACTTCTCTCCTCACCCCCTCCCTTGCCCGGCTAGTGAGAATGAGGCCTCGCAGAGCAGCTCTGGTGGGGCTTAACCCAAGTCCAGAGGCAACCCCCGTCCAGGAAAATCTGGAGCCACCCTGGGCTCGGGGTTCAAAACCAGATTCCAACTCCCCGAAGGGGCAGGGGTGGTTCAATCACTGGAGAAACTGGGCCCACCGCGGCCTGGCTCGGGGGGCTAGCCGCAGATCAAGAAGGGGATTTGGGAGGTAGGCTTGGGCAGCTCTAGTTCTCAGGCTGGCCTTGGGAGGCACTAGTGCTCCCCAGGGCCAGCAGACAGAGCCCTGCAGCCCCCCTGGGCCAGTGGGGTGCCTCCGCAAAGGGGTGGGGTCTGCTCTCATGACAGGGGAGGGGCGCGATGCCAGCTGCACCATGGGAAATGCTGCTCTGTAGCTGCAGTGGTGGCTAGTGGGAAGCTGGGCCCTCGGCCAGCCAGCCACCCCTCTCCAGAGGCCCTCCCTCAGCGGGCGGGTGGCTACCTCGGGTACGCTCGTCTATGATCTCCTTGACCTTGGGCTTCTCCGTTGTGCTTTTCCTTGGTTTTTTGGCTGGCGGAGGCGGGGGGTAAGCGGCTGCTTCTGGCTCCACCCACATCTCCGTGTAAACTTCTTTGTAGGGATTCCGCTCCTCTGCGCAAAGGGAACAGGACGCGGTTAGAGCGGGCGCAGGAGAGCAGTACGGGCCAGCTCCTTGCAGCGGGCACGGGGGAGCTGGGCAAAGCAGTTGGCTGCCAGGCATTTCCCAGGGACACCCGTGGCAGCGTAGGCCGCTGGCCCCCACCCTTTCACTGCTCCCTGACCCCTCTCTGTGGCCACCTGCGAAGGCCGGGTGCTCCTTGGGGCGGGAGCTGGCTGATTTCACTGCACAGCGGGGCCCTAATCCCTACCTGGGGCTTCTCGGCTATCACGCCAGGAGCGACCCCACAAGCTGCGGGCGGGAGGGGAGGCTAGCAGATCACAGGGAGGTGCCAAGGGGGGGGCCTCCCCTGACTCTGATTGCAGCTGGGACTGGACAATCGCTCCCAGCGGCCAGGACCGCTCCTAGCGGAGCAAGGCAGTGCTGATGAGTTGAGCTCCAGGAGATGGGCAGGCTGGCAGGGCTGGACAGCCTCTCTGCTGCCCCAAATCTGGCCTTTGAGGCTGAAGAGGTGGACAGCAGTGGCCAGTCCCGGTAGGACAGAGCTTCTGGCGATAACTGAGCTAGGGACAGGATGGCCGAGGTAAGTCAGCCTAAGTTTGGGGAAGGGCACTGTGCCCCCGGTGCGGGAAAATACAGCGTCTCGTTGGCACGCTCGGGAGTAGATGTGTCCGGTGCCATGGACACGCAGGCGAGTCCCCATGGCCCAGTGCCCATTTCGCAGCTTGGCTCCCCCTGCCTGGAGCTACATCCGCCCCATCCCACAAACCCGTTACCTTCTGGTGGCTCCAAGCCTTTGGGACCAGACGGCTGGAAGCCCCCCAAGGCCCACTCGATCATCTGCTTGTTCTGGATCTCCACCGCTTTGGAAGTGTCTGTCTCGTCATTCTCAGGGCATGCTGGGAAGATCTTCCCCGCTCTGCTGCTGGCCACCTGCGCAGCGAGCCCCGGGGTCAGGCCAGTTGCCCACAGCCTAAGAGGGGCCTCCCCTTCCCCACGACAGGGCTCTTCCCTGCTCTGTGTGCAGCCAGGACAGTGCTGCTGCCATTCAGGCCGGGGCTGAGCGCGGCAGTGCCCCTTAGCCCAGCCACTGTCACTGCCCTGAGCGGGCTGCAGGTGCCTGGTGAGCAGCAGGCAGCACGGCACAGAGGAAGCAGCTGCCCAAGCAGGTAACTGCAGAAGCAGGTTAGATGGGAGACTTCAATCACCCTGATATCTGCTGGGAGAGCAATATAGCGGTGCACAGATCATCCAGGAAGTTTTTGGAAAGCGTAGGGGACAATTTCCTGGCGCAAGTGCTAGGGGAGCCAACTGGGGGGGAGCTTTTCTTGACCTGCTGCTCACAAACCGGGAATAATTAGTAGGGGAAGCAAAAGTGGATGGGAATCTGGGAGGCAGTGACCATGAGTTGGTTGAGTTCAGGATCCTGACACAGGGAAGAAAGGAGAGCAGCAGGATACGGACCCTGGACTTCAGGAAAGCAGACTTCGACTCCCTCAGGGAACGGATGGGTAGGATCCCCTGGGGGACTAACATGAAGGGGAAAGGAGTCCAGGAGAGCTGGCTGTATTTCAAGGAATCCCTGTTGAGGTTACAGGGACAAACCATCCCGATGTGTCGAAAGAATAGTAAATATGGCAGGCGACCAGCTTGGCTTAACGGTGAAATCCTAGCGGATCTTAAACATAAAAAAGAAGCTTACAAGAAGTGGAAGGTTGGACATATGACCAGGGAAGAGTATAAAAATATTGCTCGGGCATGTAGGAATGAAATTAGGAGGACCAAATCGCACCTGGAGCTGCAGCTAGCGAGAGATGTCAAGAGTAACAAGAAGGGTTTCTTCAGGTATGTTGGCAACAAGAAGAAAGCCAAGGAAAGTGTGGGCCCCTTAATGAATGAGAAAGGCAAGCTAGTGACAAGAGGATGTGGAAAAAGCTAATGTACTCAATGCTTTTTTTGCCTCTGTCTTCACTAAGAAGGCCAGCTCCCAGACTGCTGCGCTGGGCATCACAACATGGGGAATAGATGGCCAGCCCTCTGTGGAGAAAGAGGTGGTTAGGGACTATTTAGAAAAGCTGGACGTGCACAAGTCCATGGGGCCGGACGAGTTGCATCCGAGAGTGCTGAAGGAATTGGCGGCTGTGATTGCAGAGCCATTGGCCATTATCTTTGAAAACTCGTGGCGAACCGGGGAAAGTCCCGGATGCCTGGAAAAAGGCTAATGTAGTGCCAATCTTTAAAAAAGGGAAGAAGGAGGATCCTGGGAACTACAGGCCAGTCAGCCTCACCTCAGTCCCTGGAAAAATCATGGAGCAGGTCCTCAAAGAATCAATCCTGAAGCACTTGCACGAGAGGAAAGTGATCAGGAACAGTCAGCATGGATTCACCAAGGGAAGGTCATGCCTGACTAATCTAATCGCCTTCTATGATGAGATTACTGGTTCTGTGGATGAAGGGAAAGCAGTGGATGTATTGTATCTTGACTTTAGCAAAGCTTTTGACACGGTCTCCCACAGTATTCTTCTTGTCAGCAAGTTACAGAAGTATGGGCTGGATGAATGCACTATAAGGTGGGTAGAAAGTTGGCTAGATTGTCAGGCTCAGCGGGTAGTGATCAATGGCTCCATGTCTAGTTGGCAGCTGGTATCAAGTGGAGTGCCCCAGGGGTTGGTCCTGGGGCCGATTTTGTTCAATATCTTCATAAATGATCTGGAGGATGGTGTGGATTGCACTCTCAGCAAATTTGCAGATGATACTAAACTGGGAGGAGTGGTAGATACGCTGGAGGGCAGGGATAGGATACAGAGGGACCTAGACAAATTGGAGGATTGGGCCAAAAGAAATCTGATGAGGTTCAATAAGTGCAGGGTCCTGCACTTAGGACGGAAGAACCCAATACACAGCTACAGACTAGGGACCGAATGGCTAGGCAGCAGTTCTGCAGAAAAGGACCTAGGGGTGACAGTGGACGAGAAGCTGGATATGAGTCAGCAGTGTGCCCTTGTTGCCAAGAAGGCCAATGGCATTTTGGGATGTATAAGTAGGGGCATAGCGAGCAGATCGAGGGACGTGATCGTTCCCCTCTATTCGACATTGGTGAGGCCTCATCTGGAGTACTGTGTCCAGTTTTGGGCCCCACACTACAAGAAGGATGTGGATAAATTGGAGAGAGTCCAGTGAAGGGCAACAAAAATGATTAGGGGACTGGAACACATGACTTATGAGGAGAGGCTGAGGGAACTGGGATTGTTTAGTCTGCGGAAGAGAAGAATGAGGGGGGATTTGATAGCTGCTTTCAACTACCTGAGAGGTGGTTCCAGAGAGGATGGTTCTAGACTATTCTCAGTGGTGGAAGAGGACAGGACAAGGAGTAATGGTCTCAAGTTGCAGTGGGGGAGGTTTAGGTTGGATATTAGGAAAAACTTTTTCACTAGGTGAAACACTGGAATGCGTTGCCTAGGGAGGTGGTGGAATCTCCTTCCTTAGAAGTTTTTAAGGTCAGGCTTGACAAAGCCCTGGCTGGGATGATTTAATTGGGGATTGGTCCTGCTTTTGAGCAGGGGGTTGGACTAGATGACCTCCTGAGGTCCCTTCCAACCCTGATATTCTATGATTCTATGTTGGTCTAACTCCAGGACCCATAGCACTGCCTAGCTGAATGGATGGGACCGAGGCAAGTGGGCCCTTCCCTTCCACCCCTTCCCTGCTAGGGAGTCTCTCTCTGGCCCGCATCGCTGAGTGGCTGAGCGCCTCGCCCTGCGTAATGCGTTCACCGCCCTCGGGCGGCAAGGCAGATCCCTGCTGGGCGCCCAGAGACCCTGAGGGACCTGCCCATGGTCACACTCCCGCAGTCTGGGCCAAATCCAAGGCTCATGGGTGGATGGGCCTGGGGACTGCAAGGGGCGCCCTTGTGCCTGGCACCCTCTCCGGCCGCTCTTACCTGCAGGACCTCGTAGATGGCTTTGCGGTACATCGGCTGCTTGTTATACGTGGCCTGGTGGAAGGCGTTGGAGAAGGAGCTCAGTGGCAGGAGCTTCTCCACGCAGACCTGTGAGGAGCAGAGATGGGGGCTGTGAGAGGAAAGGAGAGTACCCGTCCACCAGGGCATGCCCAAGAACTGCCAGCCCGCAGCCCAGATGGCGCCTGGCGCTGCCACTTACCACGGAAAACTTGCCATCTCCGAACCACATGACCCAGCGGGTGCCCTCGGCTGCTCGGCTCCGCCCAGTCATCCACCAGGACACAATCCGGCCCGGCCACCAGGAGAATCCACGCAGCTTCCCCCACACCAGCTCACCGATCCCGAAGCCTCGGCCATCCTGCCGGCCCAGGGAGCAGACGGAGCGTCAGAGAGCGGGCCCCCCGGTCAGAACCAGAGCTGGGCCTGCCCGGGGAGGGGCAAGGCAGGGGGCTGGACACGGGGAAAGGGGAACAGCCGGGGTGTGGGGGAACAGGAATGGGCAGGGATGAGATACATGCATGCGGGCCAGTGGAGTTGGCGGGGGGCAGGCGAGGTCAGGAGAGGGGGGCGGGGATGCAGAGCGGGTAGAAGGAAGGTGTATAAGGGAGGACGGGGCAGAGGCACGGGGTGGGGGAGGGGAGGTGGGGCACAAGAGGTATGGAGGGAAAGATGGGGGAGGTGTGCAGAGAAAGTTGGGGGAGGGGAGGCATGTAGGGGGTGGAGAGGATGTGCTGGGAAGGACGGGGGAGGGAAGGTGTGCAGGGAAGGATGGGGGAGTGGAGGTGCAGGGTGGGGGAGGGGAGGGGTGCAGGAAAGGATGGGGGAGGCATGGGGTGGGGGAGGGGAAGAGGTATGGAGGGATGGAAAGGGAAGAGCCACAGGGTGGAGGACAGGTGTGCAGGGAAGGACGGGGGAGTGGAGGAGCGGAGGGGTGCAGAGAAGGATGCAGGTGGGGAGGTGTGCAGTGTGGAGGAGGGGAGGTGTGGAGGGAAGGATGGGGGAAGGGAAATGTTCAGGATGAGGGAGGGAAGGTGCAAGGTGGGGGAGGGGAGGCGTGCAGGAAGGACGGGGGAGGTGTGATGCTGGGTGAGGGAGGGGTACAGAGAAGGACGGGGAGGGGTGGTGCAAGGTGGGGGAGGGAAGGCGTGCAGAAGGAGAAGCATGGGTGGCGGCAAGGATCAGGGGTGGCTAAGGTCCCGGAACGTGGCATGGGTGCTCTGCTGTGGCTGGGTTCCCACCAGATGGTGCCCCCCACATCTGCCCCCAGCAGTGCTGGCCTGAAGGCCCCCTGGCCCCCACTGCTTGTGGCTGAACTCACCTCGTACTCCGGCTCGTCGTCAGCTGACTTGGACGTGCTCTTGTCCACGGCGTCGGCCACCACTGGCTCAGGCGTGGTGGCCACGTTGGGCGAAGCGGGGTCTGTGGGCTGCTGTGAGGCAGGCGGGCTGGCCTCCTCCTCCTTCTGGGGCTCTGCCCGTTGGCTCTCCTCTACCACGTTCATGACAGCAATGACTTTGGCCTTCTTCTCAGCCTGCAGAGAGAGCAAATGGGGAGTCAGGGCTGCCTGCTGCGCCTGGGGGAGGAGGGACCCCCCAAAAGCCGGAAGTGGGCAGGGAAGGGGCCACCAAGTGCCAGATCCCCTGCAGGGACTGCTCGGCTCAGCCGAGCCAGCTCTCAAGTGGGCCCTGTTGGGGCTGGCAGGGCGCAGGGCCCCCAGGCCAGCAGCAATGAGGCACCATCCTGGACTCTCCCACCATGGGGCTCAGTTTGGGAAAGGCCCCTCAGGGGCCCAGCATGACCCTGGGCCTTGACTCACCAGACACCAGCTTCGCACCCATGGGACCATGTGGTGTCGGGGACCCAGCCTGGCATGGCAGGCTGCAACGCTGTGTGGGGGGCCCTCTAGGGAATGGGGAGGCTCCCCTCTCGGAGGAGACAGCCAGGTCATTCAGGCAGCTTGTGGTGGCCCCAGGAGGGGAATGTATGACTGCAGGACCTCATACATGGTCTGCCCTGTCCCCTTTCTGCCCTGTCAGAGGGGCCGGGCCCCTGGCCAAGAGATGCAGGGTCTAGACCCAGCCCTCCAGTCCCAGCGCCGCAGTGCTGCCCAGGTGGGTGGGAGAGAGCACCATGCCCTGTGCTGCCCAGCGCCACACGCTGCCCAGCAGGGAATCTCCCCAGCCTGCTAGGGAAACAGTGGGCTCAGGAGTGGAGGGAAACAGAGGGCTCAGGAGTGGAGGGAAACAGAGGGCTCAGGAGTGTGAGTGAGGGGAGGGCACAGAAAGTCCTTCTCCTGGGAGGGGAGACAGTCCCCAGGGGCAGTGGGAGATGAGGGATGCCAGAGCTCCTCGGGTGATGCCCAGCCAAAGGGCCAGGGCCCCCCTCAGAGCAGCACTGTGTGAGCACAAGCCATGGCTTCAGTCAGGGGGAGCAGTCACCATCGCCTGCCAGGGTCAGGAACACTCTGCCCCAGACTGCTCCATGCTGGTCCCTGGTGCGGGTGGCCCAAGCCGGAGCTGTTTGTGACAGTGGGGGACAATGCCAGGCCGAGGAGCCCGGGGATGGCTTTCCCCACCCCAAAGGAAGTGCCAGGTCCCTGGAGTCACAGAGTAGGTGTCCCAGCGGCTCCCTGGGAATCAAATCACCGGCCTCCTTCCCCAAACACCATGCGAAGGGTGTCACTGCACTGGCTGTGCTGACTGATGCCCCCTGGGAAGACTGGGCCCAGGGATGCTGTGTCAATGGTACTGAGGGGCACCCTGGGCCTGCCAGGAGCTAGGTCTGCTCTCATCAGCCACTATGCAAAACAACTAGGGCACAAGCCTGTGCCCAGCCCCCCGCAACTGATGGTGCCCTGAGCAGTGACTGCCCCCAGTCCCCCCTTCCCCTCCCATGTGGTGTGGGAAGCAGCATGGTGCAGCCTGGGAGAGGGCACAGCTGGGACTCCCCCAGAGCCTGACTGGGAGGATGGAAAGGAGCTCTGGGGGCCGCACCCCGCATCAACCAACCCTGCCATCAGGTGTGCCGGAAACATCCGGGAGAGCTCTCAGCCGCTGGATGCAGGGATTGGAGAGGGCAAGACCACTATCAGCCGGAGCGGTGACAGCACCAGCATTTACCAAGGGCCTACCCCGCACCCCTGGGACAAGCCTGCCCCAAACTCTCCCAGCCACCTCTGCTTTCTACCCCCCACCCCTCTCACCCCAGCCGCACACCTGAGCACAGCGGGGCGGCATTCTCCACAACCCCTGCAGCCCACCGAGCCCTGGCTACTCATGTTCCAGCTATGTCCAACCCTCGACACCGCCTTCATGACGGCACTCCCTGCCTCGCTAACCG
This sequence comes from Lepidochelys olivacea, assembly GCF_965140295.1. NCBI lineage: Eukaryota > Metazoa > Chordata > Testudines > Cheloniidae > Lepidochelys > Lepidochelys olivacea. The sequence goes on from NC_140413.1 coordinate 1,871,293, forward strand.
GACGCTGCTCGGATGGAACGAAGGAGGCACCTGCAGGCCGCGAGCAGCCTGAAGCTCCTAGGAACAGTGACTCCTGCGCTCTGAGAGCTAGCTTGCCCCAAGCCAGCGAGTCCCTTCACCCAGGGATGGGAGGCAAGCTCCAGGCCCAGGTGGCACCAATCTGACTGCAAGGCGGGCTCTCCATGGCTGGCACGTTAGAAAAGGCAGAACTATGAACATGTGGGGCTCAAATGTCCAAACTGATCGGGGGATTTGTAACTAGATCACAGGCCCTGGAGCCCTCGAGAGCAGGGTGGGGCAAGGCACACTGCAAATCGCTGCCCAGCTGTCGCCCAGAGGATGCCAGCTGTAGTCATCAAACTTGGGACAAGAGGAATTAGAGGCTTCAAAGAGCTGAAGCACAATGAGTAGCTGCTTCGTACCTTGCCCAGCCCCGGGACCGGGGCTGGAGGCAAAGGCTCCGGGCAGCATGGCTCACGTGCGGACTCGCTGGTGCAGCAGCTCAGACGTGGGATCCTTTACTGCTGGGATGGCTCATGGCCAGTAATACTCCATCATGCAATCTGTTTGCCAGGAGCTGCGAATGGGCGACAGGAGATGGATCACTCGATGATTCCCTGTTCTGTTCATTCCCTCTGCAGCACCTGGCATTGGCCACTGTCGGTAGACAGGATACTGGGCTAGATGGACCTTTGGTCTGACCCAGGATGGCCACCCTTGTGTTCTTATCGGGGCCGGGGAACTGGCTAAGCAAACCTCAAGCTTATGGCCTGGGAGAAGAGGGGTCAGGAAGGAATCCTGATCAGCTGCATTATGGGCCTTCCCCCAAACCTAAAGCTTCAGGTAGTAGATGCTGCCGGGACCCACGTGTTCCTGAGGGAGCGGCTGGCCTATTCTGCCAGGCAAAGCTGGCTCAGCCTACGTCAGAGCTGGGCAGTCCCTGGGTTCTGCAGGCTCACAGGCCTATGGCCCGTGTGGACCCTGTTCCACTGGGTTGTCTGGTGTGGATACGGCAGGAGGGTGACCTGCCCAGCAATGGCAGGCACGTGGCTGGGATCCCTGCTGGTACTGCCCCACTCCTATCAGCAGGGGTGCCCCAACAGAGCTGAGAAGGGATGCCCCCCTCGGGTGAATTTTGCCCCTGGCCGGCAGCGAGGGCGCTGTGAAGGAGCTGGCTCCGTGGCTGTGTTCCCTGTAAGCTGCACAGTTGGGGGCCACTCAGGAGAGATTCCAGTGCTGCGCACATCTAACCGGTAGCCTCCCCCTCTACTTTGAAGCCACGTTGCTCCTGGGACCCTCCTGCTGGCTGTGCAGAGGGGAGAAAGGAGGGTGCTGATGTCAGGATGTCCCCCTCCTGCTCCCCCAGCCCCTGTACCCCATCTCCGCAGAGCAGGGTAGAGGAGACAGGGCTCAGGACTGGCAGCAGCTCTGAACAAGCCTTCGGGTGAGTCACTGCCTTAAAGAGACAGCGCACGGTCTCTCAGAGACTTCCCCAGCAGCCAACACATACTGTCTGTCTGTCTTACTCACTCACACACACACACACACACACGTACGTTGTTGTTAACGTCTCAGTACCTCCTGCAATGCACGTATATTCTAATTTTATTCTTTCAAAGTGTGCCATTTTAGTGTTTTGACTGGACTATGCGTTTCATAATTTTTATTTCTCTTACACTTAAATTTAACTCTGAGTAGTGAGTTGTAAAATGCCGAACCTGTCCTGGCTGGAGTAATTATCTCTATGGTAACTTAAAAAAATCTGTATTATATCTATGTTTTTTGTTTCTACTGGTGGGGCATGTCGGCACATACCTCAGGGCACATAACATTTATTCTGCACACGGGTGGAAAAACGTAGAGGGAACGTTTCTCCAGGGTGCTGGAGAGGAGGGATGGGGGTGGCTGGGGGAACGGCCTTACCACACCGCCAGGCCCTTCTTACTGCGCAGCCAGCCAGCCAAACTCTGCGGCAGCCCCCTAGTAACGCCAGAGGAGGTGTGGGGCCAGACCAGGCTGGCACAGCCCAGGCACTGAGCCAAAGTGAAGAGCCCAGTCCCGCTGCCGGGGAGCCAGTGGAGTGGGGGGGAAAGCGCAGAAAAGCACCAATCCCACCCCACAATTCAACTTTGTGGCCCAGGATCAGATCTGGCAAGGCCCATCCCTCCCCCCCAGCCCTTAAAGCGTTGCCAGGTTCACCTAATTAGACGTTTACAGTGCGCCCTGCAGCAAGTAAGCAGCTGCCAAAACCCACCGGAAGGAGGTGGCCGGCTACCCCGGGCCAGCAGGGGAAGAGCAGAGCAGTGAAAAGGCACCAGCCACCAACTGCTGGGAGGTGACCGAGGCTGCTGGCCCCACAGCCCTCTGCCAGCATTTCCCCCCCCATGACCAGCACTCCCGGGGATTGCCCCCACCCCCCACCCCGAGGCTAGCCGCAGGCAGAGTGTTCACCAGCAGCCACCCCTCGTCTGGATGGCTGGGGCCCCGCTGCTCAGGGGAAGGAGCCCCAGAGGGAGAGGCAGCTCCCCAGCTGAGGGGTGGGGTGGGTGGGAGAGGATGTGCCAGGAAAGCATTTCAAGAACCCTGGGAAAATGGCCCAAAGCAAAGAGAGGCTTTGAAGTGTGAGAATGAAAAGACCCCCCTCGGGCTGCGCAGTCCCCTGGCCAGGCGCTGGCAGGACAGAACTGCTGCAGCCTGGGCTAAGGAAAGCCAGGGCAGCGGCTGAAATCCGAGCCTTGGATGAGAGAGAATCCCTGACCGAGGCTGTGTGGACACAGGCAGAGCTGCCCCCCAGAGAGGGGCGTGGGAGCTGCGAGGGGATGAGGCTGGAGGGGGTGCTGGCCCTGCTCTGGCAGGCAGGACAGGGCCACACTAATTGATTGCCCTTGTTAAGGACCCAGGAGGATGGGGAAACATGGTCAGGGACACAGCCCCATCCTCTGGGTGTCCCTGAACCTCTGACTGCCAGAAGCTGGGACTAGATGACAGGCGATGGATCACTCGATAAGTTGCCCTGTTCTGTTCATTCCCTCTGAAGCACCTGGCCTTGGCCATTGTTGGCAGACAGGACACTGGGCTAGATGGACCAATTGGGCTGACCCAGTGTGGCCGTTCTTATGTTCTTATCCAGCTGAAGATGGCTCCCCAGAGACACACCCTCCAGTCCGTTCCTTGGGGTCTCTGCCATTATGAGCCTCAGGCACAGACATGAACAAGCCCAGGACCAAGCCTGCGGAAGGCGAGGCTGATTCTCAGTCCTGGGGACGTCTCTGGAGGTCTCTGTGCCGAGGCAGTGTTTTCGGGACGCTGTCTCCAGGCGTTGGGTCTGATGCAGTCTGATGGGCTGCCTCTAGGAGTAAACACTCGAGCCTCGCCACTCGCCTTTTTCGTGTGACGCTGACGTGGGACTCTCCCCAGCGCGTCACGCAGGCTGGGGCCGTAGCGCTGCCTGGCCCGGGCTAGCGGCCGTTCAGCACTCGCACCCCAGCGAGCGTGGCAGCGTTCTGGTACCAAGCCCGCTACCAAAAAGGGAAGTCCAAACCCCTAAGACTGAACTACCAGCAGCACGAGCTAAACTAACGTATCAAACTTGCTAACTCCGAACAGTAGGAGTCGAGGGAGGCTCCCTCAAACGAGTATTCTAAGATTGCGCCAACAACTGTCTATAAAGGCACCGAGAGGGGCTGGCTCTTCCCCCTTACACCCGCACGCAGCAGCGTCAGGCAGCAGAGGAGGCTCGAGACACCCTGACGGGTACCGCAGAGGGGAAAAGTTCTCCGACAACTGGGCATGAGGTGAGCGCACACCGGTGGTGGAACAGACGCGGCCATGCACTCTCGCCGGGGGTGTCTCCGGCAGAAGGGCTGAGAGGATGGGTCCAGCCACAGGGTGGGGAGTTGTCTGCTGGGACCCCCATTACAAGGGAGGCTGAAAAGCAGACTGCACCTGCCCTGCAGAACAGATGGCACGGGGAGGAGATGGGTCTCTCCAGCCCGAGAATTCCACGGCTCCCCGCCTAGGTCTCAGTTCTGCCTCAGGCCCCTCCCTGCAGGCTCCGTGTGCCAACTGCCTGGCTCAAACCACTGTGCGGCACGGACAGACGAACGGACGTCTACGGCTCCTCCTGACTTGGGAGGGGAAAGCAACAGCTGTTCCCAGCACTCCCAGCCTTTCCTCCCCCTCGCCACAGCCCCTGTAACAGGCAGCCAGCTCTGCTGCTGCCCACTGTGTGCCACAAATGCACGAACGCCTTTCAGCCTTGGACCTAGTCAACCAGAGGGGGTCTCCTCAGCCACCAGTCCCCCCTCGCCCCCTGGGATACTGCCCCCTCCCTGACCTGCACGGTTCTCCTTCCCTTCGGCATGGCATCCCGCCCTGCTCCTGCCAACCGCCCCTGAGAAAGCCAACTCGCCAGGCCTGGTGGTGCCTGTCTGAATCTTCCCGGCCCGTGAACACTGGCTACTGGAGTCTATTCTCCAGGGATTTCAGGCTCCCAGCCCTTCCCCTCTGGAGAGAGACCACCGTCCCACAGCTCTCCTGATCCAGCCAAAATCATCCTTTGCTCTGTGGCTTCCCCTCTCTGGATCCCAGAACACTCCCAATAGTCACCCCCCCTTCGCATGCTCTCTAGGGATGTCATCTGCTGACGCAGCTTCAGCCCCCAGCTCCACTGACAAGGGCCAAATCCACCTCTGCGCCGTCAGCCCATCTCCCTCCAGCTCAGCCAGTGTCTCTGGCACCTGCCCCCATCCACGCAAACTCTGTATGACGCACAGGATCCCCTGAGCTCTCCTCTCCCTTCCCCCAGGAGCGGTGCTCCTCCCTCGCTCCTGCCAGCCAGGATGGTGCTTCCCCCCAACCCCAAGGCTTCTCTGTCTCACAGCGGGATCTCAAATCCCCACTCACCGATCGGCCTCCAGCCTCCTTAACGCCCACCTCAATCGCTCCACCCCATGCAGAGAAGCTGCTACAGTGGGAATAACTCTGCCCCTCATTCCTTATCTGACTGACTCTCTTACTGCATTGCCCCATCCCTTCGGCGCCAGCGGGCCAGGCTCAACCCTGCCTTGGCCGGTCAACAGGGCCAACTCCACCCTCTCCTCTTGAATCCTGCCCGAAAACCCACCCTCTGCCAGGACCCCTACAGGCTGGCTGCCTGAGCACCTCCTGGGGCAGTTCGTTCCTCTCCCTGCAGAGGGAGGTGGAGGTGTGGTTCAGGGAGGGAGGGGTCAGGACTGAGCTGGGTCCTGCCGAGGTGAGGGGACAGGGCGAGCTAGAATTACAGTACGAAAGCTGGCCAGCCACCCCCATTGCTGTGGGGAACGTCCCCCCATCCCTTAGGGCAGAGGTGGGCAAACTACGGCCCACGGGACCATCCTGCCTGGCCCCTGAGCTCCCGGCCGGGGAGGCTGGTCCCCGGCCCCTCCCCTGCTGTCCCCCCTCCCCCACAGCCTGAGCGCACTGTGCCCCCAGCCCTCTGGCCTGCAGCGCAGCAAGGTGGCATGGCTGGCTCCGGCATGGGGGGGCGGGGGGGTTGGATAGGCTTGGGAGTCCCGGGGGGGCCCCGTCAGGGGGCAGGGTGTGGATAGGGGTTGGGGCAGTCAGGGAGCAGGGGGAGTTGGATAGCAGGTGGGATTCTGGGGGGGCGGTTAGGGGGTCTCGGGAGGGGGCGTTCAGGGGACAAGGAGCAGGGGCGTTGGATGGGTCGGGAGTTCTGAGGGGGGCAGTCAGGGGGCGGGACATGGGAGGGGGCAGGGGCCAGGCTGTTTGGGGAGGCACAGCCTTTCCTACCCTGCCCTCCATACAGTTTTGCAACCCCGATGTGGCCCTCGAGCCAAAAAGTTTGCCAACCCGTGCCTTAGAGATTAGTTCTGCCTAGCCCTTCTGCACAGTAGCGAATGCCCCTTCTTTCTCCCCCACGCTTCACCTGCCGTCCTAGGTTTCCTAGGCTCCGAGAGAGAGCCCAGCACTTCCGCGATCTAAACAACCAACCACCGTCCTTGCCTCCAGGCTGCAGCTGGCCATGTCCTGCACCGGTTGGGGGCTCACTCCCAGCGGCTCCCTGGCAGTCCCTCCACTGCTCAGTCTCTTCCAGGCTTCTCTGGGTCTCTAGCCCATGGCAAGCTCAAGCTCCCTTTGCTGCCCCCTCCCCCCTTGGCCTTTCTCAGCTCCAGCGAGCAGCTGGGTTTTGGGAAGCCCCGCGTGTCCCCCTGCCCTGCCATGCTTCTGGAAAGAGCATCTCCATGTCCTGACTCGCCACCCTAGTGAGCCAGGCTTTAAACTGGGTTCAAACGGGGAAGGTGACAAAAGCCCACGGGTAGGTGTACAAAAGGTAACTTGAACAGATGTTGTGGGAATGGGATGGAAAATTACACTAGGGTCGTAGGCGCAACAAGAGGGAAAACAGCGAGGGAATCTGCTCAACAGCTTAGATGTCTGTACACAAATTCAAGGAGTACAATGCCTAGACAGGAAGGACTGGAAGTCTTAGTGTAGGAACTAAATAATGACTTCGCTGGCATCGCTGAGACTTGGTAGGATAACTCTGATGTCTGGAATATTAGTACAGAGCAGTACAGCCTGTTGGGGAGGGACAGGCAGGGAAAAGGGAGGTGATGTTGCATTATACATCAAGAATATATCTCCTCGTTCTGAGGTCCAGATGGCTGTCAGAGGCAGACCAGCTAAAAGTCTCTGGCTACAGACAAAAGGGGGAATCGAACAGGGACAACATCAGAGAAGGGTCTACTACAGACACCAAGTCAGGAACACGAGGTGGAGAAGGCATTTCTAGAACAAATAAGAGAAATATCCAAAGCCAAGACCTGGTAGCAACGGGGGACTGTCACTACCCAGACATCTGCTGGAAAAGTGATACGGCAAAACACAACGTTTCCAGTAAGTTCTTGGAATGGATTAGAGACAACATTTTGTTTCAGAAAGTGGAGATGGGGGGCAGCCATTTTAGACTTGATTCTGACCAACAGGGAGGAATTGGTTGCGAATCTGAAGGTGGAAGGTCTTTTGGATGAAAGGGATCATGAAAAGACAGATTTCATGATTCTAAGGAAAGAAAAGTGAAAGCAACGGAATAAGAAGAATGGGCTTCTAAAAAAGCAGGTTTTAACACACCCCGAGAACTGATAGATTTTTCTTCCCATGGGATCTTAACTAAGGCTGAAAGGAGTTCAAGAGAGCTGGCAGTTTCTCAAGGAGACAATATTAAAAGCACAACTGCAAACTATTTCCCGATGCGAAGGAATTATAGAAAAAAGAGTAAGGGGACAATATCGCTCCAACAGGAGCTCTTTAACAACCTGAAAATCAAAAAGGAATCCTATAAAAATAGAAACGTGGATGAATTACTAAGGAGGAGTATAAAAGAACAGCACCAGCATGAAGGGACAAAATCAGAAAGGCTAAGGCACAAAATGAGTGATACCGAGCAAGGATAGGGGGATGCGGTAGACATGCTATCTTGATTTTAGTAACGCTTTTGACACATTCCCACATGACTGTCTCATAAGCAAATAGGGAAATGTGGTCTCGATGAAATTACTAAAAAGTGGTTGCACAACCGGTTGAAAAAATCTTACTCAAAACAGTAGTTATCAAAGGTTTACGCCCAAACTGGGAGGGCATATCTAGTGAAGTCCTGCAGAGCTCAGTCCTGGGTCTGATACTATTTAATATTTTCATTCATAATTTGGATAATATAGTGGAGAGGATGCTTATAAAATTTGCAGATAACACCAACCTGGGAGGGGCTGCAAGTACTCTGATCAAAATTGAAAATGACCTTGATGAATTGGTCTGAAATCAACAAGATTATATTCAATACAGACAAGGGTAAAGTACTATACTTAGGAAGGCAAAATCAAATGCACAATTACAAAATGGGAAATTACTGGCTAGCGGTAGAACTGCTGAGAATAATCTGGGGGTTATAATGGATCACAAATTGAATATGACTCAACAACATGATGCAGCTGCGAAAAGGCCTAACATCATCCTGGAGTGCATTAACAGGAGTGTCGTACGTGAGACACGGGAGGTAATTGTCCCGCTCTACTCGGCACTGAGTACTGGGTCCAATTCTGGATGTTGCACACTGGGAAAGAAGTGGACAAATTGGAAAGAGTCCAGGGGACAGTAACACAAATGATTAAACCTGGCCTATGAGGAAAGGTTACAAAGCCTGGGCATGTTTAGTCTTAAGAGAAGACGACTATGGGGGGACCTGGTAACAGTTCAAATCTGTTCAGGGCTGTTCTACAGAGAATGGTGATCTGTTATTCTCCATGTCCCCTGACGGTAGTTACACGAAAAAATGGGCTTAATCTGCAGCAAGGGAGATTTAGGTTAGATATTAGGAAACGCTGTCTGCCAGGGTAGTTAAGCCGTGGAAGGCTGTAGAAACCTCGCCACTGGTGGTTTTTAAGAACAAGTTGGGCAAACCTGCCAGGGCTGGTCTACGTTTACTTGGTCCTGCCTCAGCCCAGGGGGCTGGACTAGCCAACCTCAGGAGGCCCTTCCAGCCCTGCGTAGCTATGATTCGAACCTCCCCACATCTCGCTGGATTCTCTTGCTCTGGCCTCAGCGGGCTTTGCTGTTCCTCTCAGTTTAATCACGTCGGCCTGTTTTATTCATACGCTGTTTCCTCTCCTAGACCATTACAGAGGAAGTTCAATCAGAGGGCTGGATTGAGGGCCTCAGCTACTGGCCCCCTTCTCCAACTCAGCACATGGTTACTCCCAGGTCTTCAGTGGCTCTCTGAGGGCAGACAGGGCCTCTATCTCCGTTCATCACCAGGCCATGTCCTTCAGACAGCACCCTGCTGCTTCAGACAACCAGAAACCTGCAGCAGGGCTGTCCCCTTGCAACCGCATTCCCCCCCTTCTCCTACATGCTGATCCTTAGCCTTTGCCTTCTCTTCCTATGCGGGTCCTGTCCCAAGAACCCTTAGAATAATACAAGAGAGGGTTGGAAGAGACCTCAGGAGGTCATCTAGTCCAACCCCCTGCTGAAAGCAGGACCAACCCCAACAAAATCATCCAGCCAGGGCTTTGTCAAGCTGGGCCTTAAAAACTTCTAAGGATGGAGATTCCACCACCTCCCTAGCTAACCCAGAAGAGCCCCCAAAAAAGTTGAGGGGAGGCATAGCTCAGTGGTTTGAGCATTGGCCTGCTAAACCCAGGGTTGTGAGTTCAATCCTTGAGGGGGCCATTTGGGGCAAAAAATTGGGGATTGGCCCTGCTTTGAGCAGAGGGTTGGACTAGAGGACCTCCTGAGGTCTCTTCCAACCCTGATATTCTATGATAATCTATGATGATTAACCCATCCAGTTCTTCACCACCCTCCTAGTGAAAAAGTTTTTCCTAATATCCAACCTAAACCTCCCCCACTGCAACTTGAGACCATTGCTCCTTGTTGTGTCATCTGCCACCACTGAGAACAGCCTAGCTCCATCCTCTTTGGATCCACCTTTCAGGTAGTTAAAAGCAGCTATCAAATCCCCCCTCATTCTTCTCTTCCGCAGGCTAAACAATCCCAGTTCCCTCAGCCACTCCTCATAACTCATGTGTTCCAGTCCCCTAATCATTTTTGTTGCCCTTCGCTGGACTCTCTCCAATTTCTCCACATCCTTCTTGTAGTGTGGGGCCCAAAACTGGACACAGTACTCCCGATGAGGCCTCACCAATGTTGAACAGAGGGGAATGATCACGTCCCTTGATCTGCTGGCAATGCCCCTACTTATACAGCCCACAATGCCATTGGCCTTCTTGGCAACAAGGGCACACTGCTGACTCATATCCAGCTTCTCGTCCACTGTCACCCCTAGGTCCTTCTCTGCAGAACTGCTGCCTAGCCATTCGGTCCCTAGTCTGTAGAGGTGCATGGGATTCTTCCGTCCTAAGTGCAGGACTCTGCACTTGTCCTTGTTTAACCGCATCAGATTTCTTTTGGCCCAATCCTCTAATTTGTCTAGGGCCCTCTGGACCCTATCCCTACCCTCCAGCGTATCTACTGCTCCCGCAGCTTACTGTCACTTGCTAACTTGCTGAGGGTGCAATCCATCCCATCATCCAGATCATTAATAAAGATGATGAACAAAACCGGCCCCAGGACCGACCCCTGGGGCACTTCGCTTGATACCGGCTGCCAACTAGACATGGAGCCATTGATCACTACCCGTTGAGCCCGACAATCTAGCCAACTTTCTATCAACCTTATAGTCCATTCATCCAATCCATACTTCTCTAACTTGCTGGCAAGAATACTGTGGGAGACCGTGTCAAAAGCTTTGCTAAAGTCAAAGCGTATCACGTCCACCGCTTTTCCCATATCCACAGAGCCAGTTATCTCATCATAGAAGGAAATCAGGTTGGTCAGGCATGACTTGGCCTTGGTGAATCCATGTTGACTGTTCCTGATCAACTTCCTCTACTCCAAGTGCTTCACAATGGATTCCTTGAAGACCTGCTCCATGATTTTGCTGGGGTCCAAAGTGAGGCTGACTGGTCTGTAGTTCCCCGGGTTCCCTTTTTTAAATATGGCTATTGGCTCTCTCTACGGAGCGCCAGGCCTGCCCCTGGGTTCCTGACTGCAACAGGGGATCTAGTCAGTCTGTGCCCATGATGCATGCCCAGCCCTTTGTTGCAGAAAGGGCTGACAGAGCCTCGCGCTAACCTTCAATTCCAGCCAGCACAAACAGATTTGGAGCAGGCTGGGATCTGAGCCCTACCTGGGCTGAGCTGACTGGGGCTCTCTGATTTTCGTGCGCCCGCTGACCTGCAAACGAGGGCAGCCTGAGCCCTCTCAACCCAATTCCCAGAACTGCCCGCAGCGTGAAGCCCTGTCCAAGCCAGCGGCCTGGTCACGCCACATACCTGCATTCCGAGCAACACCCAGACCGGAAAGCAACTGGGTGGAATTTCGCTGGACCCAGTGCCCCTGCATGGCTGTATCTGGGGTGCAGACAGTCACTCGTGGGGCTTTGGGACAAGAGGCGCGGCTCCCCACAGCCCCAAGCTCCTTGCCAGGCATGGGAGATGGGCTCCGAACAACTGTCAAAACCCACAGGTGCACTGGCTGAGCCCCTTCTGCTGGCAGCAAACTGACTTGGTGCGTCCCTAACAGAGACAAACCGGGAGGTGAGAAGCCTGCAGGGCCAGTGTGTCCTAACCTCTCCCAGCACCTCCTGACAAAGAGCAGCGCAACCGAGAACCAGCCGCATCGGCTAGTCACCACAGTCCCACTCTAGCTCTGCTAATGTATTTCCTGGTCTGCAGCCCCCTGCTGCCCCAGCCCTGGGCTCCCCACACACAGCTCTGCCAGTGCCCCCAATCCCTTCCCACAGCCCCCGGCTACCCCAGCTCCCCACACACAGCTCTGCTGGTGCCCCCAATCCCAACCCACAGTCCCCTGCTACTCCAGGGGAAAATCAGGGGGAGAGGCACAAGGGGTTTGGTGGGAAATTGGGGAGGCAGGCACGGGTGGGTTTGGTGGGGGATTGGGGGGGCAGGCACTAGGGGTTTGGGGGGGAAGTGGGGTCGGCAGGGCCAGGCACAGGATGGCGTGGAGGGAAATGGGAGGGGAGGAGAAAAGGGACCAAGTTTGGAGGCCACTTCTGGGGAGGGTCATGGAGGTGCGTGCACTCAACTGGCTGTCCAGGGCTCAGCTGCCCACCAGCTCCTTGTGGTGCCAGGCGCGGTTTTCAGAGACATGGGGTCCCTCTGTGGCTCTGCACCTTGCCTCAACCACCCCTGCACACATGGCTCGCGTTTCTCCGGGTCCTTCCCCAATGCAAGCCCGCACAGGGATCCCCCTCCGCCCCCTTCCGATCTCACCACTGCCCTCACATCAGTCTGCTGCCCCCCAGCTGCCCTCCGTCACCGGCCTCACAGCCTCCTTGCCCCGGCCCGCTGACCCTCCTCCCAGCTCTCTCCCCTCCCTGCCCCTTGTGCTTGGTCCTCTCTGGAGTCAGCTCCTGCCTCTCTGGTCCCTGCTTGGGCGGCGGCTCCTCCCCTCTCTCCGCAGGCCTGCAGGGCTGTGTCCAGCCCCCGCCTTCCCTGGCAAAATTCCCTCGCAGCTGGGGGGGCAATGGGAAACAGCTCCAGCCCCCATGGCTCACGCTGAGCTCCTCCTCCCGTCCCCTGCTGTCTCCCTCACTGCTGCTGACCCCTCAGCCTTCCCCACACCAGGCCTGTGGCTGGGTCCTGGCCCCTCCCCAACACCCAGGGTGGGGGGCTCAGCCCCAATTCCTTCCCTCAGCCAGGCTGGCACCAGACCTGCTGTTTCTTTCTCCAGCCCCGACCTAGGCTCCAGCCCCTCCTCTCCCTCTCCACTGGGGCACCTTCATGGCACTCCCACCTGGATCAGCCACAGTGCTCGTCTGCTGCTCTTGCCCCTTCACCCGCTCTGCTGGCTTCTGCCCCACGTCAGGTCCCGCTGCTTATTCAACAGGGTCTCGTCTCTTCTGCATCCCACCCTGTGCCTGCCAGCAATGCAGTGTCCTCTTCATCCTCTCCCCACTGCCATGCAGGACAGGCCCTTGCTGCTCTGCCCCGCCAGCCCCTGCCCTCCCCTCACTCCACACAGCTCCCCTCTTCCAGGACACACTGCCTGCCATGCCCCGCGGCAGGGACAGCGCTAGTGCCTAGAGATGCCTCGCAGGGATCAGGCACGCAGGTACACAGTCACGTGACAACCAGTGGTGGAGCTGGGGGGAGCGGGGCAGCGGCCACTCCCCCACTGAGCACAAGCGGCGCCTCGTGAATGTCTGCGGGAACGGGGGAGCGATCCCAAAGAAAGGCAGCACCGCAGCGGCGGCCGGACCGTCACTCGCGCCGGGTCTTCGGCGGCACCGCGGCGGCGGTCGGACCTTCAGTGACGCCGAAGACCCAGAGCGAGTGGGTGGCGCCTTTTTTTGGCTCGCTACCCGTTCCCTCCACCTGGCTACACGGCTGGTGACAACCCTCCCCCCGACAACCCTCCAACCCCTCCCTGCCTCCCAGGTCACAGAGCGCCTCCCTCCACACAGAGGGAGCAGGGCATTCCTTTCCTCGCCCGCCCCCAGCAGCCTCCGGCACCGGACAGGAAAACAACATTGGCCAGAAGGGGACAGAGCTGCAGACCCATGGCCAGTGCCCCCGAGGAGCAGGGCAGCACCAATGACTTATGAACACTGAGTGCCCAACACCTTGGCACTACCAGCCGTCCCTCCTGGAGTTCCTCCAAGCCCCACTCCCCCTGGTCCCTCTGGGTTTGCTACCAAGGGGGTTGGGTAGTTAGCACTCCAGCTACCCCTCCCGCCAACAAGCCGCCATTCTCCTTCAGACTCTTCAGCTGCCCTTCCAACCCACACCCGGCCATTCTCCTTCAGGCTCTTCAGCTGTCCTTCCCGTCAATACGCCGCCATTCTCCTTCAGGCTCTCCCGCTCTCCTTCCCGCCCACACCCGGCCGTTCTCCTTCAGGCTATCCAGATGCTCTTCCTGCCCATTCTCCTTCAGGCTCTCCCACTCTCCTTCCCGCCCACACCTGGCCGTTCTCCTTCAGGCTCTCCAGCTACCCTTCCTGCCAACACACTGCCATTTTCCTTCAGGCTCTCCAGCTGCTCTTCCTGCCCATTCTCCTTCAGGCTCTCCCGCTCTCCTTCCCTCCCATTCTCCTTCAGATGCTCCCGCTGCCCCTTCCGCCAACACACCACTATTCTCCTTTAGGTTCTCCAGCTGCCCTTCCTGCCCACACCCAGCCGTTCTCCTTCAGACTCTCCTGCTGCCCCTCCTGCCCACACCCGGCAATTCTCCATCAGGCTCCCCCGCTCGTACCCGTCAGTCAGTCAGACCCAGCCATCCTCTATTAGGCCCAGCCATCCATCGGTCAGACCCAGCTGTTCTCTATCAGGCTCCCTGATATACTTGTCAGTCAGACCCAGTCATTCTCCAACAAGCCCTGCCCCTCTGCACATGCCTGTCAGTAAGACCTGACTTTTATCCATCAGCCCCTCCACCTGTCAGTCAGACCCAACCATTCTCCATCCTTCCTCCCCACCTCCTTACGTACCCATCAGTCTCCCTCCCCACAGATCTGGCTGCTCTCCATCAGCTCCCTCCCCAGTGTAGGCAGCCAATGCACTTCCTAGGAATCTGAACTAATTGTTTAAATGAATCCCTCAGCAAGCACAAGGCAGGACTGCAGACAGGGGTGGCCAAGAATGAAAGCAGTGACACTCAGTGGTTCAGGAGCCAAATTAGCGATGAACAGTACCCAAAAGAGCCACAGGAGTGTGAATTCATTGCTTCGTTTACTATATATCTATATATTCATATTTAAATAGTAAGACGGGAAATATCTGCGTGTGCACACGCGTGTGCATATTAATCTCCCAGCAAAATGACTGACCAAGTATTATTGTATCAGCTACAATTGATTAGTAACATAGTAAAAGCCTCCTGACTGGTTAATAATTCAGACACACATGGTTCGTGTACTGCGAAGAGCCGCCGGAGACACATTACAGAGCCGCTGGCGACTCGAAGCCTCAGTCTGAGTGTCACTGAACTAAAGGAAATACGATCCCGGGGGGCCAGCATGAGGTAGGTGTGGGGGGGTCCCTGGGGGCTATGGGGGGAAGTACGTGTTTACAGGGGAAGTGAAGGCCGCTATAAAAACGGGATGCTGACAACGGCATTGGTCCATCACCAGGCTGAAGTGGTAGAAGTCTCAATAAGGCCACGGTTTACTCATGGGTATTTTCATTTAAAGTCAGGGACAGGTCATGGGCAGTACACAAAAATTCACGGCCCGTGACCGGTCCCTGACTTTTACTAAAGATACCTGTGACTAAAACTTGGGGGGAGGGGAGGGATTTCCTGGGGCCCCATGGGTGCCGGGGGAGGGCGGTGGCACACGGGCTGGGACTGCCGCTGATGCTGTTGGGGGGGCAGGCAGCGGTGCTTGGCCTGGAACCCCCGCTGGTGCTGTAGGGGGGCGCGGGCGGCGATGGGTGGCCCAGGACCCCCACTGGCACGGGGGAAGAGAGGGTTGGTGGGGCCGGCAGGCTCCCTACCTGCCTTGGCACCTCCCCCTCGCAGCAGCAGAAGAGTTTGGGTGTGGGAGGGGGGTGGGCCACAGGACAGGATGAGTTGTGCTCTGGGTGGCGCTTACTGGGGGCTCCCCACAACTCCTTGCTCGCCTGAAGGCTCCGCCCCCGCAGATCCCATTGGTCGTGGTTCCCAGCCAATGGGAGCTGTAAAGCCACACCTCTGCGTAGCAGCTGAACGAGGGGGATGTCACCGCTTCCAGGGTGCCCCCCAGGTATGTGTCACCCAAAGCCCGCCTCACCCCATCCCAAGCCCCAACCCCACACCCAAACTCTGCTGCTGGGGGCGCGGTGGCCCGAGACTGCCTCAGTAGCGTCCGGTACACCTGGCGCAGGGGCTGCCTGAGCTGCCCCGAGCCAGGCGCACCAACTGCTGCAGAAGTCACAGAATCCATGACAAACTCGCAGCCTTAATTATCAATAATAATACAAAAAAGGCACAAGCGTTCCAGAAATATTCCTGTTCTGCATCTGGAAAACCAGATGAAGCAGTCTCATCATACCATGATGACAACACGTGTTCCACTGCTACCCCGGAGGATGTTAAACAGCAGCTACTAAAAACTTAGACATTTTTAAGCCAGCAAGTCAAGATAACTTGCATCCAAGAGTTTTGAAGGAACTGACTAAGGAAATTGCTGAACCATTGTTGATTTTTAATAAGTCTTAGAGAACTAGGGATGTTCCAGTCTAGTGATGTGCCAATATTTTAAAAGGGTAAATGGGGCATCTGGATAACTATAGGCTTGTCAGCCTAACATTGGTTCTGGGTAAGAAAATGGAGTATCTGATGCGGGGACTTGACTAATAAAGAATTAAAGGAGGATAACATGATTAATGCCAATCAACATGGATTTACATTAAACTAACTTGATATCTTTTTGATGAGATTACAAGTTTGGTGGATAAAGTTAATGTTGATGTAATAGACAGATTTCTTAACTTGGTACTGTAGGACATTTTGATTAAAAAACTAAAATGATATAAAATTAACATGGCACACATTCAATGGAGCAAAGCTGGCTAACTGATACGCCTCAAAATGTAACTGTAAATGGGGAACCATCATCAGTTGGGTGTGTTTCTATGGGGGTCCCAGAGGAAGGGATTTCTGGCCTTATATTATTTAACATTTTTATCGATGGCCTGGAAGTAAACATAATAAAGCTTACAGAGGACACAAAAACTGGGGGAGTAGGAAATTATGAAGAAGCTAGGTCACTGATGCAGAACATTCTGGACCACATGGTAAGCTGGTTGCAAGCAAACAATGTCTTTTAATATGGCTACATGGAAACGTCTACATCCCCATATAAAAATGGATGGCCGAGCTTGCAGGATGGGGACTCTTATCTTAGGAATCAGTGAGAGTAAAAAAAGATTCCGAGGGGAGCTCTTGCCATGATGCTGTTGCCAAAGAGCAAATGTGATCTTTGGAGTCATAAAAAGAGGAATCTCAAGTAGAAGTAGAGAGGTTATTTGACCTCTGCATTTGGCACTGGTGCGACCACTGCTGGAAGCCTGTGTCCAGTTCTGGTGCCCACAATTCAAGAAAGATGCTGATAAATTGGCGAGCCATGAGATTGCTTAAAGCAGCGGTTCTCAAACTGGAGTCCTGGAGGGTACTCTAGAGAGTCCATAAGTCATGTCTGGCTCCAGAGGGTCTGCAAGTCATGTCTGGGGCTGCTGATCTCCCTCCCAGCGCCTCCTGTGCACTGTGGAAGAGCTGTTCAGTGGCTTGCAGGAGGCGCTGGGAGGGAGGGGGAGGAAGGGGTGCAGTGGCAGCAGGGCCTGGGGCTGAGTGTGGGTTGAGCACTCCTGGGGAAAATTAGATTCTGGTCTGGGAGTCCACAAAACATTTAAATAAAAGTGAGCATCCTCAGGGTGCTAAAGTTTGAGAACCACTGGCTTAAAGGGTTAGAAAACCTGCCTCCTAGTGATCAACTCAAGGAGCTCAATCTATTGAGTTTAACAAAGAAAAGGTTAAGAGGTGACTTTACCACAATCTATAAGTACCTATACGGGAACGAATATTTGACCATGAGCTCTGCAATCTAGCAGAGAAAAGTCTAACACCATCCAACTGCTAGAAGTTGAAGCTAAACAAATTCAGACTGGAAATAAGGTGTAAATTATTAACAGGACGAGTCATTAACCGTTTCCCAAGGGCTAGGTGGTGGATTCTCCATCACGGACACATTTTTAAATCATGACAATGTTTTTCTAGAAGCGGCTGGAGGAATTATTGTGGGGCCGGTCTCTGGCCTGCGCTATGCAGATCAGAGGATCACAATGGTCCCTTCTGGCCTTGGAATCTGACTCTTCATTTCTCTGAGGACATGCACTCCTCCCCCTTCCCCCGAGGAACACGTGCACCCCCCCAAGGGGATCTGCACCCCCCAGAAAGCACACACACACACACACACTCCCTCCTCCTCAGGGGATATTCCCCCGCCCCCGGGAACACGCAGCTCCTCACCCCACCAAGGGGATGCCCCTCACGACAGCCCACTCCCCCACTGCCCGGGGATTCTCTCTCCACGCTCCCCGGAGGCACCGCGCCCCCACGGGGTTCTCTCCCTTCCCCGAGGCGCAGCCCCCCGGAATTTACCCTCCCCGCCGGGGATCTGCCGCCCGTTCCCCCCCCCCCCTGCAGCACGGCCCCCCGGGGATTTGCCTCCCACAGCTCCCCCTCCGGCTGACCCGCCCCGGGGTCCCCGCCCGGCGCTCGGGCCTCCCCGCCCCGGGACGCGGCCCCCGTGCGCCCCCCGCCGCCTGCCCATCGCCGGCCGCGCTCGCTCTGCCCGCTCCGCCCTGCGCAGGGCCAACTTTCCGGCGGGCCTGGCCGGGGGCCAGCGCAGCCGCCCTGCCCTGCCCGGAGCCCCGCGGGACGCAGCCGCTGCCCCAGCCAGCGCGGCGGGCAGAGCGCCCGGCCCCCGCCCGCTGCACGCCGCGCTGCGGGGGGACCTACCCGTGCGGCCAGGTGCGCGGCCGGGCAGGTGCGTGCGGGGCCGCCGGGCCCGTGCGGCTGCCTGGGGCTGGGGGCTACCGGGGGGCCACGCTGCACCGGGTCTTTGTCTGGGAACTCCGGGTCACATGATCCCCGCTGGATTGACTGGTTGGCTGCGAGGGGCGGGGGGAGGGGGGGTCTTGCACACGCTGGCGGGGAGCCAGGCCCCTCCGGCCGCCCCGGAGAGCCGGCCCCCGCGCCCCGGCCCCGCGCCCCGGCCGCCGAGCCCGGCCGCAGCCGCGGGGCGAGGGGCGGCGAGCCGGCGTGGCCGGGCCCGTCTGCACTGCGGGGAGGCTGGGCTCGGGACGTGTTGGCCGGCGAGGGAGAGCTAAGGCCGGAGCAGAGCCAGAGAGCGGCCGAGAATCCACCTCGGGAGCAGCGAGGAGGAGAAAGTGAGACCAGGGCGAGGCAGAGAGGCGCAGGGTCGCTTCCAGCCGGGCTGCCTGGCGCTTGCTCCACGCTGCGGCTCCAGCTAGTCTGGACGTTACAGCCCCGGAGAAGTAGGGAGGAAGTTCCCCCAGGGCAGGCCAGCCCATGGAGTTGGGCCAGTTCTTCTGCCGTCAGATAGACGGACCTCTCCCATGAAATATTACAGGGGACACGGGCAGCTAAGGGGAACCGCTTCTCAGCCAGTAACTACCCCTCCTGCAAACAACGATAAGACAACCGCTCACAAAGGACACACACGCGAGTAGCGACACAGCAGGGCTGCAGGATTCAGAGTAGCAGCCGCCTTAGTCTGTATCCGCAAAAAGAAAAGGAGGACTTCTGGCACCTTAGCAACTAACAAATTCATTTGAGCATAAGCTTTCGTGAGCTGCAGCTTGCTGCATCGCTGGAGACTACCAAAAGCACTGGCTGGTGGGAGACAAGGGCCTGCAAGTGCTACAGGATGGGACTGGAGGTCAGACCTGCTGGGTTCTGTTCTCAGCTCTTCCCCTGACTCCCGGCGTGACCACGGGGGCAAGTCTCTGAACCACACTATGGCTCGGGTTTCCCATCTCAAATGCGGACGGTACTCACCAAGCACACCTCACAGGAGGGGCTGTTAAGGGGTCCAGATCCTCCTAGGGAAGATGCTAGAGAAATGTTACAGCTTTACTGGGGCGTGAAAGCTGGTCTACGCTACGTAACGGGACTGTGTTCAATTGCCACGGTACAGTCAGAACAGAGGACACAGCTGAGCATGGCTCGCCCTGGTCTCTCCTGTCTGGCCAGCAGCACCAGGTAGCCTGTTTCTTCACCAGTGTCTCAGATGCAATCAAATGTAAAGCAGGCTACCTCCTCTGTGTGTGTGTGTGTGTGTGTACCCATGTGCACGTTTGCTCTCACCCCTCCCAGCCCAAAAGAGACCAGTGGGAGAGGGAAAGGGGGTGAACGTGCTGGCATGAGAACATACGCCTATGCTTGCACCCCGTCACTTCTGTGTCAACATGTGCTACCCGTGCTGGTGTCAGAGAACCAGAGGGTTAGAAGGGACCGCAAGGGTCATCAAGCCTAAGCCCCAAGCCAAGACACAGGATTTGATGTGTCTAAACCATCCCAGGCAGACGGCTCCAGCCTCCTTTTGAAAACCTCCAGGGAAGGAACTTCTACAACCTCCCTAGGTGTCTGTTCCACAGCCGTACTGTTCCTACGATACCTATGTATATGTTACCGGTTGCTGTGCGGTTGCATGCTGCGTTAGCGGTTGCTGTGTGTGTTGCATGCTGCGTTAGCGGTTGCTGTGTGGTTGCATGGTGCGTTAGCGGTTGCTGTGTGTGTTGCATGGTGCGTTAGCGGTTGCTGTGCGTTGCATGCTGCGTTAGCGGTTGCTGTGCGGTTGCATGCTGCGTTAGCGGTTGCTGTGCGTGTTGCATGCTGCGTTAGCGGTTGCTGTGCGGTTGCATGGTGCGTTACCGGTTGCTGTGCGTGTTGCATGCTGCGTTACCGGTTGCTGTGCGTGTTGCATGCTGCGTTACCGGTTGCTGTGCGGTTGCATGGTGCGTTACAGGTTGCTGTGCGGTTGCATGGTGCGTTAGCGGTTGCTGTGCGGTTGCATGGTGCGTTAGCGGTTGCTGTGCGTTGCATGGTGCGTTAGCGGTTGCTGTGCGGTTGCATGGTGCGTTACCGGTTGCTGTGCGGTTGCATGCTGCGTTACCGGTTGCTGTGCGTGTTGCATGGTGCGTTACCGGTTGCTGTGCGGTTGCATGGTGCGTTACCGGTTGCTGTGCGGTTGCATGGTGCGTTAGCGGTTGCTGTGCGTTGCATGGTGCGTTAGCGGTTGCTGTGCGGTTGCATGGTGCGTTAGCGGTTGCTGTGTGTGTTGCATGCTGCGTTAGCGGTTGCTGTGTGGTTGCATGGTGCGTTAGCGGTTGCTGTGTGTGTTGCATGCTGCGTTAGCGGTTGCTGTGTGTGTTGCATGCTGCGTTAGCGGTTGCTGTGCGGTTGCATGGTGCGTTAGCGGTTGCTGTGCGGTTGCATGGTGCGTTAGCGGTTGCTGTGCGTTGCATGGTGCGTTAGCGGTTGCTGTGCGGTTGCATGGTGCGTTAGCGGTTGCTGTGCGGTTGCATGGTGCGTTAGCGGTTGCTGTGCGGTTGCATGGTGCGTTACCGGTTGCAGTGCGGTTGCATGGTGCGTTACCGGTTGCAGTGCGGTTGCATGGTGCGTTACCGGTTGCAGTGCGGTTGCATGGTGCGTTACCGGTTGCAGTGCGGTTGCATGGTGCGTTAGCGGTTGCAGTGCGGTTGCATGCTGCGTTAGCGGTTGCTGTGCGGTTGCATGGTGCGTTAGCGGTTGCTGTGCGGTTGCATGGTGCGTTACCGGTTGCAGTGCGGTTGCATGCTGCGTTACCGGTTGCAGTGCGGTTGCATGGTGCGTTAGCGGTTGCTGTGCGGTTGCATGGTGCGTTAGCGGTTGCTGTGCGTTGCATGGTGCGTTAGCGGTTGCTGTGCGGTTGCATGGTGCGTTAGCGGTTGCTGTGCGTTGCATGGTGCGTTAGCGGTTGCTGTGCGTTGCATGGTGCGTTAGCGGTTGCTGTGCGGTTGCATGGTGCGTTAGCGGTTGCTGTGCGGTTGCATGGTGCGTTAGCGGTTGCTGTGCGGTTGCATGGTGCGTTAGCGGTTGCTGTGTGTGTTGCATGCTGCGTTAGCGGTTGCTGTGCGGTTGCATGGTGCGTTAGCGGTTGCTGTGCGTTGCATGCTGCGTTAGCGGTTGCTGTGCGTTGCATGGTGCGTTAGCGGTTGCTGTGCGTTGCATGGTGCGTTAGCGGTTGCTGTGCGGTTGCATGCTGCGTTAGCGGTTGCTGTGCGGTTGCATGCTGCGTTAGCGGTTGCTGTGCGTTGCATGGTGCGTTAGCGGTTGCTGTGCGGTTGCATGGTGCGTTAGCGGTTGCTGTGCGTTGCATGCTGCGTTAGCGGTTGCTGTGCGGTTGCATGGTGCGTTAGCGGTTGCTGTGCGTTGCATGGTGCGTTAGCGGTTGCTGTGCGGTTGCATGGTGCGTTAGCGGTTGCTGTGCGTTGCATGGTGCGTTAGCGGTTGCTGTGCGGTTGCATGGTGCGTTAGCGGTTGCTGTGCGGTTGCATGGTGCGTTAGCGGTTGCTGTGCGTTGCATGGTGCGTTAGCGGTTGCTGTGCGGTTGCATGGTGCGTTAGCGGTTGCTGTGCGGTTGCATGGTGCGTTAGCGGTTGCTGTGCGGTGCATGGTGCGTTAGCGGTTGCTGTGCGGTGCATGGTGCGTTAGCGGTTGCTGTGCGGTGCATGGTGCGTTAGCGGTTGCTGTGCGGTGCATGGTGCGTTAGCGGTTGCTGTGCGGTGCATGGTGCGTTAGCGGTTGCTGTGCGTTGCATGCTGCGTTAGCGGTTGCTGTGCGGTTGCATGCTGCGTTACCGGTTGCTGTGCGGTTGCATGGTGCGTTAGCGGTTGCTGTGCGGTTGCATGGTGCGTTAGCGGTTGCTGTGCGTTGCATGGTGCGTTAGCGGTTGCTGTGCGTTGCATGGTGCGTTAGCGGTTGCTGTGCGTTGCATGGTGCGTTAGCGGTTGCTGTGCGGTTGCATGTGTATGCAGTTCAGTCAGGTAATCATGTGGCTCTGATACTACAGTAAATGTGATGCTGAAACAGCCCGGAACTTTACCACCTCCAGGAAGCCTTTCAACTGTTATTTTACCCTAAAGCTCCAGCTCAGACGCTTCCCTGAGATGTGGGCAAATGGACACTCTGCTCCAAACTCAAACCAAGACGCTCTGCAGCCACATATCCGAGAGGCACCTGTGTCAGCAGCTGCAAGCTTGTCTGCAGCATCCTCAACAGGAGAGCACTCCGGCCACTGCAAAGCTAGCCATGAAATGCAGACTATGGATTGGTGAAACTCCATGGAAAAGGTTAAATGGAGAGGGCCTTGCCCAAAGGCCCCCAAGGCTGGTTACACCTGCTGCACGGGGGCAGTGGTTAAGGGGACAGTGTGGGGTAAGCCCTCTCTTTTGTTTGGATGCGGACTGGCAGAGAAGCTGGCTCCTGCAGGACACTGAATCTTTGTGTTGCAGAGCAGCTGGACAAAAGGGGGCAAATGCACAGAGCCGCTGGCAATGCACCTGTGTTAGTGTTGAGAACAATCCTGGCGCAGTGGTGCAGCTGTGTGCCTGTGAGCTGAGAGGTCAACAGGTGAGAGTCGGGACACCACAATGCACCCAACAGTGCCTATAGTAGAAGACTGAGCCACTAGTCACAGAAAACCACTGTAAGAACCCACACGCTTGTGCCCAGCATCCACTCCAGAGACAGAGTTCTCAACCGTTTCAGTTGCAATGACCAATGGGTACAGTCCCAGCACAGCCCCCAGAAGGATTCTGGGAGATTTTCAAAGGGCACCGCTATACTCTGGGATAGGAAGAGGAAGACTAGTTGAACCAGTGCAGCTTGTGTACTTACACACCGGCACTGCTCTGGTTCAGACTGTGACTGTTCTGAGCCAATTCTTAGTGCTGCTAAGCCTAGTCTGCTTTGACCAGTTAAAGTCCTTTGTACACTCGTTCCAGGACGTTAGTGTGCAGAGCTGAGCTTTCCACAAGGGGACAGATCTCTTTGTACAACTGTCCATTTCTCTCTTGCATACACAGTCAAAGAGTACAGGGAGCAGGAGTCAGAGCTCAAAGGTCAGTGAAATGCAAGAAGCCTGGGAAACAAGCAGGAAGAACTGGAAGTCCTGGCACAGTCAAGGAATTATGATGTGACTGGAATAACAGAGACTTGGTGGGATAACTCCCATGACTGGAGTACTGTCATGGATGGATATAAACTGTTCAGGAAGGACAGGCAGGGCAGAAAAGGTGGGGGAGTTGCACTGTATGTAAGGGAGCAGTATGACTGCTCAGAGCTCCGGTATGAAACTGCAGAAAAACCTGAGTGTCTCTGGATTAAGTTTAGAAGCGTGAGCAACAAGGGTGATGTAGTGGTGGGAGTCTGCTATAGACCCCCAGACCAGGGGGATGAGGTGGACGAGGCTTTCTTTTGGCAACTAACGGAAGCTACTAGATCGCAGGCTCTGTTTCTTATGGGAGACTTCAATCACCCTGATATCTGCTGGGAGAGCAATACAGCGGTGCACAGACAATCCAGGAAGTTTTTGGAAAGTGTAGGGGACAATTTCCTGGTGCAAGTGCTGAAGGAACCAACTAGGGGCAGAGCTCTTCTTGACCTGCTGCTCATACATCGCGAAGAATTAGTAGGGGAAGCAAAAGTGGATGGGAACCTGGGAAGCAGTGACCATGAGATGGTCGAGTTCAGGATCCTGACACACGGAAGAAAGGAGAGCAGCAGAATACGGACCCTGGACTTCAGAAAAGCAGACTGACTCCCTCAGGGAACTGATCGGCAGGATCCCTTGGGAGAATAACATGAGGGGGAAAGGAGTCCAGCAGAGCTGGCTGTATTTTAAAGAATCCTTATTGAGGTTACAGGGACAAACCATCCCGATGTGTAGAAAGAATAGTAAATATGGCAGGCGACCAGCTTGGCTTAACAGTGAAATCCTTGCTGATCTTAAACACAAAAAAGAAGCTTACAAGAAGTGGAAGATTGGACAAATGACCAGGGAAGAGTATAAAAATATTGCTCGGGCATGCAGGAGTGAAATCAGGAAGACCAAATCACACCTGGAGGTGCACCTAGCAAGAGATGTTAAGAGTAACAAGAAGGGTTTCTTCAGGTATGTTGGCAACAAGAAGAAAGTTAAGGAAAGTGTGGGCCCCTTACTGAATGAGGAAGGCAAGCTAGTGACAGAGGATGTGGAAAAAGCTAATGTACTCAATGCTTTTTTTGCCTCTGTCTTCACGAACAATGTCAGCTCCCAGACTGCTCCACTGGGCAGCACAGCATGGGAAGGAGGTGGCCAGCCCTCTGTGGAGAAAGAAGTGGTTCGGGACTATTTAGAAAAGCTGGATGAGCACAAGTCCATGGGGCTGGATGCACTGCATCTGAGAGTGCTAAAGGAGTTGGCGGCTGTGATTGCAGAGCCCTTGGCCATTATCTTTGAAAACTCATGGTGATCGGGGGAAGTCTCGGATGACTGGAAAAAGGCTAATGTAGTGCCCATCTTTAAAAAAGGGAAGAAGGAGGATCCTGGGAACTACAGGCCAGTCAGCCTCACCTCAGTCCCTGGAAAAATCATGGAGCAGGTCCTCAAGGAATCAATTCTGAAGCACTTAGAGGAGAGGAAAGTGATCAGGAACAGTCAACATGGATTCACCAAGGGCAAGTCATGCCTGACTAATCTAATTGCCTTCTATGACGAGATAACTGGCTCTGTGGATGGGGGAAAAGCAGTGGACGTGTTGTTCCTTGACTTTAGCAAAGCTTTTGACACGGTCTCCCACAGTATACTTGCCAGCAAGTTAAAGAAGTATGGGCTGGATGAATGGACTATAAGGTGGATAGAAAGTTGGCTAGATTGTCGGGCTCAACAGGTAGTGATGAATGGCTCCATGTCTAGTTGGCAGCCGGTATCAAGTGGAGTGCCCCAAGGGTCAGTCCTGGGGCCGGTTTCGTTCAATATCTTCATTAATTAACTGGAGGATGGTGTGGATTGCACCCTCAGCAAGTTTGCAGATGACACTAAACTGGGAGAAGAGTTAGATACGTTGGAGGGTAGGGATAGGATACAGAGGGCCCTAGACAAATTAGAGGATTGGGCCAAAAGAAATCTGATGAGGTTCAACAAGGACAAGTGCAGAGTCCTGCACTTAGGATGGAAGAATCCCATGCACTGCTACAGACTAGGGACTGAATGGCTAGGCAGCAGTTCTGCAGAGAAGGACCTAGGGGTTGCATAGGAGAATGGGTTGACAGCAATGGAGTGTGCCTTGCACCGGGAAAAGAATGTGAACCAGTCACTCCTTGATCTGCACAAGCTGGGAAATGACAAGAATGACCCTCATTTGTGTGAGAAGCTGGATATGAGTCAACAGTGTGCCACTGTTGCCAAGAAGGCCAATGGCATTTTGGGATGTAGAAGTAGGGGCATTGCCAGCAGATCGAGGGACGTGATCGTTCCCCTCTATTCGACATTGGTGAGGCCTCAACTGGAGTACTGTGTCCAGTTTTGGGCCCCACACTACAAGAAGGACGTGGAAAAATTGGAAAACGTCCAGTGGAGGGCAACAAAAATGATTAGGGGACTGGAACACATGAGTTATGAGGAGAGGCTGAGGGAACTGGGATTGTTTAGTCTGCAGAAGAGAAGAATGAGGGGGGATTTGATAGCTGCTTTCAGCCACCTGAAAGGGGGTTCCAAAGAGGATGGATCTAGACTGTTCTCAGAGGTAGCTGATGACAGGACAAGGAGTAATGGTCTCAAGTTGCAGTGGGGGAGGTTTAGGTTGGATATTAGGAAAAACTTTTTCACTAGGAGGGTGGTGAAACACTGGAATGCGTTGCCTAGGGAGGTGGTGGAATCTCCTTCCTTAGAAGTTTTTAAGGTCAGGCTTGACAAAGCCCTGGCTGGGATGATTTAGTTGGGGATTGGTCCTGCTTTTATCAGGTGGTTGGAAGAGATGACCTCCTGGGGTCCCTTCCAACCCTGGTATTCTATGATTCTATGAAGGAAGCTGATGGATCATTTTGGGCTGAGCGGCTGCCCAGGGTGCAGGCAGGGCACCAGCGCAGTGTGCTAGGAGCAGGACAGAGCACACAGCTCAGAGAAGGAAGCCAGCTACTGGTGTGAACACGGCGTTGCCTTGGGCAGCCTGGTGGGAGCTGTTGCCATCACTGTTCCAGGTGAACAGGACTTGGGCAGAGACTGTGAATCAAACTGGAGCAGGAACTACCCGGAGTCTCTGTCTCCAACTCCTTCCAAGGATACATTTCTGCCCCCCGCAAAGCCAGAGGGTTAAAGTGAACTGTGCCACAGTGAAACCACTAGCTAGACACAGCCTCTGACAGCACAACCCAACCCATGCAGCTGTCTGGGATCTAAGCCTCGGGATCCACTTTAACAGCCAATTACACCAATGGGACAAACCCAACTGTTCAGTCTCAAACAAATACGCCGGGTGCACGGGAACCCCGGCAAGTCTGGCTGTGGAGAAGAACCAGGCCCGTTCCCCCTGCCAATCAGGAAGGAGCACTCAGACCCTGGTGCCACCTCAACCAAAGCAGCAAGCACTCCCTCTGCTGCAGAGCGAGAGGATCCAAAAAGGAGTCTAAATGAGAACGGGATCCACTCGACTGATCCCCGTCACTCACAGTTACCTCAGTACAGGACCACGCGTAAAGCTACGACAGATGCATGTGTTGCAGAGCAGCTGGACCGTGACCACAAAGTGGAGGCGGAAACTAGGAGACACAAAGCACAGTCCCACCCCAGACCGGAGCGATTGTGCAACTAGAGGGGATGGTTGCCGTGGAGCTGGAGGGGTAATTTCCAGCTTGGGCAGACATACCCGGATGGAGTTAGCATGCTAACGCTAACAACAGATGCTGTGACGGTGCGAGTGGCCGCACCGGCTAGCCAGTCCACGTACAATCCTGTCCCAGACCCCAGCCCGTCTGGCCTCTCAAGGCATCGTGGCTACCCTCCACTGTTCGCGCTCTACCTCAATCAGAGCTAGCGCAGGTATGCCTCCAAGAGCTAGAAATGACACCTCCAGCCCCAGAGTAAATATATCAGAGCCAGATACTGCGCTGCAATGTCTGAAACACGAGGGAGTGCCAGGAAGTGATTTCCCCACCTGAAAAAGGGAGGAGGGAAACTCTGGGCAACCCATGTTATTTTCCTTGTTACATCTCATTAGCACCCAGAGGCCCCAGTCAGAAGCACCCATGGGTGAGGCTGACAAACAGATAATGGAGGTGGGCATCGTTGGTGGAGCAGGTTGGGGGAGAGGGAATGGGTGACAAGAACTATGCAGGTTGAAGCATAATTGTGGAGGGTTGCATTTGATGCCATGGAGGAGGGGAAGCCAGTGCGGGGACCCAAAATGGAAAGTGACGTGGTGAAAGTAAGAGCTTAGGAAGATGAGGTGTCATTAGAGGAGGTTTTGGAACAAACTGATAAACTAAATAGTAATAAGTCACCAGGACCAGGTGGCATCACCCAAGAGTTCTGAAGGAACTCAAATGTGAAATTGCAGGACTACTAACTAGTCTGTAACCTCTCATTTAAATCAGCTTCTGTACCCAATGACCAGAGGATAGCTAATGTGACACCAATTTTTAAAAGAGGCTCCAGAGGTGACCCCAGCAATTACAGGCCAGTAAGCCTCACTTCAGTGCTGGGCACATTGGTTGAAACTACAGTAAAGAACAGAATTATCAGACACAGAGATGAACATGTTATGTTGGGGAAGAGTCAACATGGTTTTTGTAAAGGGAAATCATGTCTCAGCAATCTACTAGAATTCTTTGAGGGGGGTCAACAAGTATGTGGACAGACCAGTGGATATAGTGTACTTAGATTTTCAGAAAGCCTTTGACAAGGTCCTTCACCAAAGGCTCTTAAGCAAAGTAAGGAGTCATGGGATAAGAGGGAAGGTCTTCTCATGGATCAGTAATTGGTTAAAAAATGGGAAACAAAAGTTAGAAATAAATGGTCCATTTTCAGAATGGAGAGCGGTAAATAGTGGTGTCCCCCAGGGGTCCATACTGGAACTGGTCCTATTCAACATATTCAGAAATGATCTGGAAAAAGGGGTAACCAGTGAGATGGCAAAATTTGCAGATGATACAAAACTACCCAAGATACAGTAACTCCTCACTTAACGTCCTAGTTATGTTCTTGAAAAATTCAAGTTTAGGCGAAAGGATGTTAATCAAATCCAATTTCCCCATAAGAATTAATGTAAATGGGGAGGAGGGCGGGGGTTAGGTTCCAGGGAATTTTTTTTCGCCGAAGACATTATATACATATACAGCATACATTTTAAAGAATTTTAAACGAACAGTTTAATACTGTACTCACCAATGATGATTGTGATTCTTGGCTGAGGCAGGGGTGTCGCGGGGTCAGGGCATGGGGGCTTGCCCTGTTCTGCCCACCCAGGGCTCCTGCTGGGGAGCGGGCAGGGGCCCAGGGGCTTGCCTCATTCCGGCCGCCCAGGGCTCCTGCTGGGGAGCCTGGTGAGGCCGCGGGGGCTTGCCCCATTCCACCCACCCGGGGCTCCTGCTGGGGAGCAGGGTGTGGGGGTGTGGCGGCTTGCCCCATTCAGCCCATCGGGTGCTCCTGCTGGGGACGCGGGCGCAGGGGCTTGCCCTACTCTGCCCAGCATTCCAACCGAGGAGCAGGGTCAGGGTGCGGGGGTTGCCCACTTCCCGGCTGGAACGCCTGGTGGGCGAAGTAGGGCAAGCCCCCGTATCCTGACCCGGTCCCCGGCAGGAGCACCGCGCAGGCAGAGTGGAGGGAGCCAAACAACGTTATAAGGGAACACTGCAGGACTTTAAAGGAGTATGTTCTCTAACTGGTCAGCAACCTAATAGTGAAACGTTAACCAGGAGGACATGAAGTGAGGCGTTACTGTAGTTAAGTCCCAGGCAGACGGCGAAGAGCAACAAAAGAATCTCACAAAACTGGGTGACTGGGCAACAAAATGGCAGATGAAATTCAGTGTTGATAAATGCAGAGTAATGCACATTGGAAAACATCATCCCAACTCTACATATGAAATGATGGGGTCTAAATTAACTGTTACCACTCAAGAAAGGTTTCAGAGTAGCAGCTGTGTTAGTTTGTATCCGTAAAACGAACAGGAGTGCTTGTAGCACCTTAGAGACTAGCAAATTTATTGGAGCATAAGCTTTCGTGAGCTACAGCTCACTTCATCGGATGCCTTCAGTGGAAAATACAGTGGGGAGATTTTATATACACAGAGAACATGAAACAATGGGTGTTACCATACAGACTGTAACAAGAGTGATCAGGAAAGGTGAGCTATTACCAGCAGGAGAGTGGAGGTGGGGTGGGAGGGGGAACCTTTTGTAGTGATAATCAAGGTGGGCCATTTCCAGCAGTTGACAAGAAAATGTGAGGAACAGTGCGGGGGGGAATAAACATGGGGAAATAGTTTTACTTTGTGTAATGACCCATCCACTCCCAGTCTTTATTCAAGCCTAAGTTAATGGTGTCCAGTTTGCAAATTAATTCCAATTCAGCAGTCTCTCGTTGGAGTCTGTTTTTGAAGTTTTTTTGTTGAAGAATTGCCACTTTTAGGTCTGTAATAGAGTGACCAAAGAGATTGAAGTGTTCTCCAAGTGGTTTTTGAATGTTATAATTCTTGATGTATGATTTGTGTCCATTTATTCTTTTATGTAGAGACTGTCTGGTTTGGCCAATGTACATGGCAGAGGGGCATTGCTGGCCCATGATGGCATAGATCACATTGGTAGATGTGCAGGTGAACGAGCCTCTGATGGTGTGGCTGATGTGATTAGGCCCTATGATGGTGTCCCCTGAATAGATCTGTAGACACAGTTGGCAACGGGCTTTGTTGCAAGGATAGGTTCCTGGGTTAGTGTTTTTGTTGTGTGGTGTGTGATTGCTGGTGAGTATTTGCTTCAGGTTGGGGGGTTGCCTGTAAGCAAGGACTGGCCTGTCTCCCAAGATTTGTGAGAGTGATGGGTCGTCCTTCAGGATAGGTTGTAGATCCTTGATGATGTGCTGGAGAGGTTTTAGTTGGGGGCTGAAAGTGAGGGCTAGTGGCGTTCTGTTATTTTCTTTGTTGGGCCTGTCCTGTAGTAGGTAACTTCTGGGTACTCTTCTGGCTCTGTCAATCTGTTTCTTCACTTCAGCAGGTGGGTATTGTAGTTGTAAGAATGCTTGATAGAGCTCTTGTAGGTGTTTGTCTCTGTCTGAAGGTTTGGAGCAAATGCGGTTGTATCGTAGAGCTTGGCTGTAGACAATGGATCGTGTGGTGTGGTCTGGATGAAAGCTGGAGGCATGTAGGTAGGAATAGTGGTCAGTAGGTTTCCAGTATAGGGTGGTGTTTATGTGACAATCGCTTATTAGCACCGTAGTGTCCAGGAAGTGGATCTCTTGTGTGGACTGGTCCAGGCTGAGGTTGATGGTGGGATGGAAGTTGTTGAAATCATGGTGGAATTCCTCAAGTGCTTCTTTTCCATGGGTCCAGATGATGAAGATGTCATCAATGTAGCGCAAGTAGAGTAGGGGCATTAGGGGATGAGAGCTGAGGAAGCATTGTTCTAAGTCAGCCATAAAAATGTTGGCATACTGTGGGGCCATGCGGGTACCCATAGCAGTGCCGCTGATCTGAAGGTATACATTGTCCCCAAATGTGAAATAGTTATGGGTGAGGACAAAGTCACAAAGTTCAGCCACCAGATTTGCCGTGACATTATCAGGGATACTGTTCCTGATGGCTTGTAGTCCATCTTTGTGTGGAATGTTGGTGTGAAGGGCTTCTACATTCATAGTGGCTAGGATGGTGTTTTCAGGAAGATCACCTATGGATTGTAGTTTCCTCAGGAAGTCAGTGGTGTCTCGAAGATAGCTGGGAGTGATGGTAGCATAGGGCCTGATGAGGGAGTCCACATAGCCAGACAATCCTGCTGTCAGGGTGCCAATGTCTGAGATGATGGGGCATCCAGGATTTCCAGGTTTATGGATCTTGGGTAGCAGACAGAATACCCCTTGTCGGGGTTCTAGGGGTGTGTCTGTGCGGATATGTGTCTTGTGCTTTTTCAGGGAGTTTCTTGAGCAGATGGTATAGTTTCTTTTGCAAAAAGAAAAGGAGTACTTGTGGCACCTTAGAGACTAACAAATTTATTGGAGCATAAGCTTTCGTGAGCTACAGCTCGCTTCATCGGATGCATCCAATGAAGTGAGCTGTAGCTCACGAAAGCTTATGCTCCAATAAATTGGTTAGTCTCTAAGGTGCCACAAGTACTCCTTTTCTTTTTGCAAATACAGACTAACACAGCTGCTACTCTGAAACCTAGTTTCTTTTGGTAACTCTCAGTGGGATCAGAGGGTAATGGCTTGTAGAAAGTGGTGTTGGAGAGCTGCCTAGCAGCCTCTTGTTCATATTCCGACCTATTCATGATGACAACAGCACCTCCTTTGTCAGCCTTTTTGATTATGATGTCAGAGTTGTTTCTGAGGCTGTGGATGGCATTGTGTTCTGCACAGCTGAGGTTATGGGGCAAGTGATTGTGGATAGTTCTCTGAAAACATCCACTCAATGTGCAGCGGCAGTCAAAAAAGTGAACAGAATGTTGGGAAACATTAGGAAAGGGATAGATAAGACGACAGGAAATATCATATTGCCTCAGTATAAATCCATGGTACGCCCACAGCTTGAATACTGTGTGCAGATGTGGTCGCCCCATCTCAAAAAAGATATACTGGAATTGGAAAATGTACAGAAAAAGGCAACAAAAATGATTAGGCGTATGGAACAGCTTCCATATGAGGAGAGATTAATAAGACTGGGACTTTTCAGCTTGGAAAAGAGATGACTAAGGGGGGATATGATAGAGGTCTATAAAATCATAACTAGTGTGGAGAAAGTAAATAAGGAAGTTCTCATAACACAAGAACTAGGGGTCACCAAATGAAATTACTAGGCAGCAGGTTTAAAACAAACACAATGAAGTATTTCTTCACACAGCATACAAGTAACCTGTGGAACTCTTTGCCAGAGGATGATATGAAGGCCAAGACTATAACAGCATTCAAAAAAGAGCTAGATAACTTCATTGTGGATAGGTCCATCAATGGCTATTAGCCAGGATGGGCAGAGATGCAAAACCATGCTCTGAAGTATCCCTAGCCTCTGTTTGCTGAAAGCTGGGAGTAGTCGACAGGGGATGGATCACTTGATGATTCCCTGTTCTGTTCATTCCCTCTGGGGTACCTGGCACTGGCCATTCTCGGAAGACAGGACTCCGGGCTAGATGGACCATTGGTCTGACCCAGTGTGGCCGTTCTCATAATCTCTGTGGCAGCATTCTGAATGATTATGAGGAGTGGGGTGAAGTGGGTATCAGGAAAACTACAGGGAAGTTGGCTACAGTTGTGAGGTAGGAGATAAAAAGGGCCTGGATGAGAGTTTTAGTGGTGTAGATGGACAGAAAAAGCCAGATCTCAGAGATGTTCACCTAGGCAGGGGTTTCAAACATATGGCCTGTGGGTCGAATCCAGCCTGCATGGTGTATTTATGTGGCCTGCATCACACTCCCAGCTTGAAGAGAATCTCAGCTTTCATTTAAAAACCAGTTTCTATCCCTTGTGGCTGCAGAGATAACCTTCCAAATGTGAACTAGCACGGTATCTGCCTGAGTCTGCAGGCAGCCTGAAACAGGTGGAACTCCCCTATCTGCTCTTGCTCTCATGAGGACATCGGCTCCAAAGGAAGACACTTGAGTGTCAACATTAACTGCTCCACCGTTGATCATTTTAGCGGATGTAACAGGGAAGTGGATAGGAGTGCAGCCCTCGGGGAATGGGAACTGTGAGGTGCTGCAGAGAAGGAAATGTAGAGGGAAGAACAGAGGAGACCTGCAGAGACAGAGAGACGAGAGGAAGGGTGGTCTAGTGGTTAGAGCACTGTCCTGGCACTTAGGAGAACCATGTACAATCCCTTGCTCCTCCAAAGACTTTCTATGTGACCTTGGCAAGTCACTCAGTAACTCTGTGTCTCAGTTCTCCAGTTGCCCTGACTCCTGGTGGGGCTGCAAGGTCAAAGTCCTTACAGGCTGTGAGGTTCTCAGATACCCCAGTGACGGGGCCATATCAGTACTCGCTAGATAGCAGCGGAAAAGAGAAGGGAATGGGAAGGAACAGAGACAAAGGGCAGAGGTAGCAGTGGCCCAAATGGGAGCAGATGCTGAGCATGGTACAGGAGAGTACCCAGAAGTTACCTACTACAGGACAGGCCCAACAAAGAAAATAACAGAACACCACTAGCCGTCACCTTCAGCCCCCAACTAAAACCTCTCCAACGCATCATCAAGGATCTACAACCTATCCTGAAGGATGACCCATCACTCTCACAGATCTTGGGGGACAGGCCAATCCTCGCTTACAGACAGCCCCCCAACCTGAAGCAAATACTTACCAGCAACCACACACCACACAACAAACACACTAACCCAGGAACCTATCCTTGCAACAAAGCCTGTTGCCAACTGTATCCACATACCTATTCAGTGGACACCATCATAGTGTCCACATCACTATAATCACATCAGCCACACTATCAGAGGCTCGTTCACCTGCACATCTATCAATGTGATCTATGCCATCACGGGCCAGCAATGCCCCTCTGCCATGTACACTGGCCAAACTGGACAGTCTCTACATACAAGAATAAATGGACACAAATCAGACGTCCAGAATTAACACATTCAAAAACCACTTGGAGAAGATTCAGTCTCTCTGGTCACCCGATTACAGACCTAAACGTGGCAATACTTCAACAAAAAAACTTCAAAAACAGACTCCAACGAGAGACTGCTGAATTGGAATTAATTTGCAAACTGGACACCATTAGCTTAGGCTTGAATAAAGACTGGGACTGGATGTGTCATTACACAAAGTAAAACTATTTCCCTCCCTACTGTTCCTCACATTTTCTTGTCAACTGCTGGAAATGGCCCACCTTGATTATCACTACAAAAGGTTCCCCCTCCCACCCCACCCCCACTCTCCTGCTGGTAATAGCTCACCTTTCCTGATCACTCTCATTACAGTCTGTATGGTAACACCCATTGTTTCATGTTCTCTGTGTACATAAAATCTCCCCACTGTATTTTCCACTGAAGGCATCCGATGAAGTGAGCTGTAGCTCACGAAAGCTTATGCTCCAATAAATTTGTTAGTCTCTAAGGTGCCACAAGTCCTCCTTTTCGTTTTGAGCATGGTGCAGACACTGAAGAAAAAAACAAAGGTGAGTTCTAGCACAAAGCTGTATCCTCCCCTTGATCTCTGTGACTCTCATGCCAATGGGGGATCCACTGAGGATTCAGGGGAGTATAAAGTCCTGAATTTATATGGCTGTTCTGTCCCTCCCCTGCCCTGCCCCAGGGGAACAGGGAGAGATTTGACAGAGATGGTGGCAGGCTACAGAGCAACATGCCAGCAGATCAAGAACAGCAAGTACAAAGTGTCATGGAAGCAAACTCAAGCACAGCCAGCCCCAGTAATCATCCCACCATGCACAAAGCCAACCTGAGGATTTGGGGAATGGTCACAGAGTCACACATTTTAATACCAGAAAGGACTGTTATGATTGTCTAGTCTGCCCTCCTGTATAATGCAGGCCAGAGAATTTCACCACGTGATTCCTGTCTCAAGCCTAGGGCATCTTTTAGAAAGACACACAATCTTGATTTAAAGACTGCACGGAGAATCATTCACACCCCTAGTAAATTGTGCCAATGGTTAATTACCCTCAATGGTAAACATTTGCACCTTATTCAGTCTGAATTTTGTCTAGTTTAAGTTTCCAGCCATTGGATTCAGAGCAGCAGCCGTGTTAGTCTGTATCCGTAAAAAGAAAAGGAGGACTTGTGGCACCTTAGAGACTAACAAATTTATTTGAGCATAAGCTTTTGTGAGCTACAGCTCACTTCATCGGATGCATTCAGTGGAAAATACAGTGGGGAGATTTTATATACACAGAGAACATGAAACAATGGGTGTTACCATACAGACGAAAGCTTATGCTCAAATAAATTTGTTCGTCTCTAAGGTGCCACAATTACTCCTTTTCTTTCAGCCATTGGATTTCACTCTGCCTTTGTCAGCTAAATTAGAGAGTTCTCACTATCAGAAATCTTCATGTGTAGATATTTATGGACTGTAGTCAAGTCACCTCTTCAGCTTCCCTGTGATAAGCCAAATAGACCTCAAATAACTTCTGCAGCTCTTTTCTGAACCCTTTCCATGTTTTCAACAACCTTTTTAAAATGTGGACACCAGAACTGGGCACTATTCCAGTAATGACCTTGCCAATACTGTCTATAATGGTAATAACACCTGCCCCTCCTTCTGCTTCGTAGGAAGCAAGCAGCTCCCAGGCAAGATACAGACATTTGCAATAACTGCCAAAGATCATGCAAATCTCGGATTGGCCTATTCAGTCACATGAGACACTGGGAGACTAGCTGCTTGTTTCTTCCATGCCTAAGGACTGCTGGTGGTTTCATTTGAAAGGCTCTTCCCAAGTGAAAAGCCTTCTCTAATGCTAACTGAGGCGTTCTAATTCCTTTAAGTTGGGAGCCTGAGGACACGGGTTCATGGGACTCCCTGGCTGGCTCTGACAGGTACAGTACCTGTGGCTGTACACTTTCACAGCACCTGTATAGTTTGTTATGTCACTAAAGAATTATTGTATCAAGTCACGTGTGTGCACGGTCTCCTGACTGCCCAAAACTGGTGCCCCGGAAGTGAGACTCTATTGATGGAGGGAGAGTTTAAACATTAGCTTGTGTGCATGTTATTAGTGCTTGTGTGTCAGCCTGAGACAGTGCACAGTTCCCTGTAACCTTTGTGTCAGCGTGTGCCCATGTGGCTACCCATGCCTGTTTCTGGTACCCATGTGACAGTATCAGGTGGTTATCTGTACCCACATGTCAGCTTGTGCCTGGAGTTACTTGTCCCTTCCGTTCTCAGGCTGTGTCTGTATTACAAATTATGCTGGTTTAACTAACAGTGTGTTTTAAAACTGATTTAATTAAACTGGTTCGAACCCCTTGGTGAACACAATTAAACCAATTTCAACGTCTTCTATATCAAGTGAGCCTTAGTTCAATCCTTACCAAATAAAGGTAAATTGATGGGGGCGAGGGATAGCTCAGTGGTTTGAGCACTGGCCTGCTAAACCCAGGGTTGCAAGTTCAATTTTTCAGGGGGCCATTTGGGATCTGGGGCAAAAATTGGGGATTGGTTCTGCTTTGAGTAGGGGGTTGGACTAGATGACCTCCTGAGGTCCTTTCCAACCCTGATAGTCTATGATTCTATGATATAAACCAACTGTAACCTGATAGAGGAGTGTTCACACAGGGGTCTGTACTTGAATTTAAAAACCAATGCACCTTGTTAAGACATACAAAGCTTTACTGCCCCTAAGGCTCCCGCTCAGACACTGCCCTGAGATGTGGTCAGTTTGACTCTTTGCTCCAGACCCAAAAGCCAAGATGCCCAAACAACTAGAGAGACACCATTGCCAGCAGCAGTGCATGGCATGTGCATGGCAAAGCAAGCTCTGGAGTGGTGGAACGCTCCATAGAAAGTGTTACGTGGGAAGGGCCCTGCACAAAGGCCCCCCAAGGCTGGGGCACCTGGAGAGTGGTTAAGTGGGACAGTAAGCACTCTGTCTCGACATGGACTGGCAGAGAGGCTGGCTCCTGTGGGGCACTGAACCTGTCTGAGATGCTCCTTTGTGTTGCAGAGCAGCTGGCCAAAAGGGAGTAAACGCCTTGGGCCCATTGGAATGAGCCTGTGTTTCCTGTTGAGAACAATGGTCTCCCTCAGGTCTGAGGGGCTGCCCAGGGTGCAGGCAGGGCACCAGCGCAGTGTGCTAGGAGCAGGACAGAGCACACAGCTCAGAGAAGGAAGCCAGCTACTGGTGTGAACACGGCGTTGCCTTGGGCAGCCTGGTGGGAGCTGTTGCCATCACTGTTCCAGGTGAACAGGACTTGGGCAGAGACTGTGAATCAAACTGGAGCAGGAACTACTCGGAGTCTCTCTGTCTCCAACTCCCCTTCCAAGGATACATTTCTGCCTCCCCATAGTCGGCAGAACTGACCACCCCCATCAGGTTTATCCAGGCAGGTCAGACTGGAGACCTCCTTGAGGAACGAGCCACATCATTACCCCGAGGAGGCTCATTAGCTAACGTGAAGAACTAGAGAAGATCTTTATTGGCTTTAAAGACTTGAATAATGCCAGAGACTCAGTCTAGCACCCGGGATTGAACTTTAAAGAACCACAAAATGGACCCAGGGGAGCAATCGTTAGATTGTTAAAGTGATCAGGAACAGTCAGCATGGATTCACCAAGGGTAAGTCATGCCTGACTAATCTAATTGCCTTCTATGACGAGATAACTGGCTCTGTGGATGAGGGGAAAGCAGTGGACGTGTTGTTCCTTGACTTTAGCAAAGCTTTTGACATGGTCTCCCACAGTATTCTTTCCAGCAAACTAAAAAAGTATGGACTGGATCAATGGACTATAAGGTGGATAGAAAGTTGGCTAGATTGTCGGACTCAACGGCTAGTGATCAATGGCTCCATGTCTAGTTGGCAGCCGGTATCAAGTGGAGTGCCCCAAGGGTCAGTCCTGGGGCCGGTTTTGTTCAATATCTTCATAAATGATCTGGAGGATAGTGTGGATTGCACCCTCAGCAAGTTTGCAGATGACACTAAACTGGGAGAAGAGGTAGATACGCTGGAGGGTAGGGATAGGATACAGAGGGCCCTAGACAAATTGGAGGATTGGGCCAAAAGAAATCCGATGAGGTTCAACAAGGACAAGTGCAGAGTCCTGCACTTAGGACGGAAGAATCCCATGCACCACTACAGACTAGGGACCGAATGGCTAGGCAGCAGTTCTGCAGAGAAGGACCTAGGGGTTACATAGGAGAATGGGTTGACAGCAATGGAGTGTGCCTTGCACCTGGAAAAGAATGTGAACCAGTCACTCCTTGATCTGCACAAGCTGGCAAATGACAAGAATGACCCTCATTTGTGTGACTTCAATGACCTTCATTTGTGTGAGAAGCTGGATATGAGTCAACAGTGTGCCGTTGTTGCCAAGAAGGCCAATGGCATTAGTGTAAGTATAAGTAGGGGCATTGCCAGCAGATCGAGGGACGTGATCGTTCCCCTCTATTCGACATTGGTGAGGCCTCATCTGGAGTACTGTGTCCAGTTTTGGGCCCCACACTACAAGAAGGATGTGGAAAAATTGGAAAATGTCCAGCGGAGGGCAACAAAAATGATTAGGGGACTGGAACACATGACTTATGAGGAGAGGCTGAGGGAACTGGGATTGTTTAGTCTGCGGAAGAGAAGAATGAGGGGGGATTTGATAGCAGCCTTCAACTACCTGAAGGGGGTTCCAAAGAGGATGGATCTAGACTGTTCTCAGTGGTAGCTGATGACCGAACAAGGAGTAATGGTCTCAAGTTGCAGTGGGGGAGGTTTAGGTTGGATATTAGGAAAAACTTTTTCACTAGGAGGGTGGTGAAACACTGGAATGCGTTACTTAGGGAGGTGGTGGAATCTCCTTCCTTAGAAGTTTTTAAGGTCAGGCTTGACAAAGCCCTGGCTGGGATGATTTAATTGGGGATTGGTCCTGCTTTGAGCAGGGGGTTGGACTAGATGATCTCCCGAGGTCCCTTCCAACCCTGATATTCTTTGATTCTATGATCCGTGTACCAGCACACTGAGCAGAGGGTTAAAGTGAACTGTGCCACAGTGAAACCACTAGCTAGACACAGCCTCCGACAGCACAACCCAACCCATGCAGCTGTCTGGGATCTAAGCCTCGGGATCCACTTTAACAGCCAATTACACCAATGGGACAAAACCCAACTGTTCAGTCTCAAACAAATACGCCGGGTGCACGGGAACCCCGGCAAGTCTGGCTGTGGAGAAGAACCAGGCCCGTTCCCCCTGCCAATCAGGAAGGAGCACTCAGACCCTGGTGCCACCTCAACCAAAGCAGCAAACACTCCCTCTGCTGCAGAGCGAGAGGATCCGAAAAGGAGTCTAAATGAGAACGGGATCCACTCAACAGATCCCCGCACAGTCCCGTCACTCGCAGTTACCTCAGTACAGGACAACGCGTAAAGCTACAACCGATACACAGTCCGTGACCACAAAGTGGAGGTGGAAACTAGGAGACACAAAGCACAGTCCCACCCCAGCGAGAAATGATTGTGCACCAAAGAGACTGAGGCAAAGACACTTTCTGTGGCAACGTCTGAACATGAGGGAATGCAAGAAAGTTTTCCTCCACTTATCGGGCAGTACAAAGGAAGTATCATCAAAAAGGGATGAGGAAAATTTGTGCCTATCCTTCTTTATTGTTACTACAGTGATTGCAGACACAGCAATATCAGGATCGGAGCCCCAGGGTACTGGGGTCTACACAAATGTGTCTCCTCTGCCCTGAAGAGGTTATAATCTCACTTTAGACAAGACATGCTGAGCATGTTTAACAACCATGGGGTGACAGTGAGAGGAGCTTGTGCTTACACAGCCCAGCTCTGGGCATTCCTACCTAGTTTCGAGTCAATGTTTATATTAGCAGTTACCAGCTGGCAGTTTCCAGTGGCTGGCGCAGTAGAAGAGGGGCTGGAGGAAGGATCTGAAGGAGCAGATTGATGGGTAGGGTTGGTGGTGGCATTTCAGGTGGAGGGAAGAGTGAAGCTGCTAGTGGGAGAAGTTGACACACAGGTTTTGAAGGCTGGTGTCAATGACAGAGCCGAGCGGATGGGAGATGCCAGAGGACAGAGTGAAGGTGCCAAAGGTGAGAACAAGGAGCCTGTATTTGATGTGGTAGACCCAGGAGGGAAGGGGCTCAGAGGGGGTAACATGGTCTTAGCAATGGGTCAGGCAGCTGACCTTCTCAACAGCATTTTGAATGGCCCAAAGGACACAAATGGGGTGTCAGGCTGTAGTAGCAGCTGAGATAGGAGATGCAAAAGGCCTGACAGAGTTTTTGCAGTGCAGCCCAACAGGAAAGGCCAGACCCATGCCCTGAGAGAAGTGCCCCCAGGAGGACAGGAGAGGTTTGGCAGAGATGGTGTCATGCTACACAGCAACCTGCCAGTGAATGAGGAAGAGATGGTAATGACAGACGGACATAGGACAGAACCCCAATGTGCAGTGAAACCCGGCCCCCGGCACAGCCAGTCGCAGTGTTTTATGCCGGGCCAACAGAACAGTGTTTTACCACCCATCTCAAACACAGCCAATCTACATCCCTACGGACAAGGCCAGCCCCAGAAGCTGGGGCAGGGCAGTACGCTAGTTCTTTGGGACACACTCCAAACATCACTGACTCACTTGCCCCATGAATGTCTGTGTGTGGCGGGGGGGGGGGGAGCAGCTTCAGATCCCCCAGGCACTTGCATCGGAACAGGTGACCAGCTACTTGTTCCGTTGAACCCGAGTGACCAGTTGACTGTGGTTCCATTTTCAAGGCTCTTCACCCAAAGGCCAGCTCCACCTGGGTAGATTGTCCCCAGCCTCTAACACTAATCATTTCAATCAAGATGGAAACCAGTGGCCTGTTTATAGGCTCTCACCCTGGTTCAAACCAGAAGCCCCTCAATGCAAGGCCTGCGAGGTGGGGAAGGTACATGTCTGGGGGTGCAAATCGGGTCCCTTTCTCTGAGTGCACATGCTCATCAGCCCATGCAGACATTTCAGCTCAGCTCTGTGTCAGTCACGTGGGTCTTGCCTTTCACAGCGCCTCTGAATCAAACACCTTCGCCCTTGGCACGCAGTGAGCAGGGACGGGCATGGTGCTATCTGATTCCTCTCTTCAGAGGGCTGTGCTCATTCCACCAGCATCCAAAAATCCAGCCTGTCCATCACCCAAAGGCAAGAGAGAGTCAGGCCGGCTGGCTGGGCAAGGGATGAACAGGACTCAAAGCAGAAAGACTGTGTGTCATGACCTAGCACTTCTAGGTTCTCTTGAAGGCTGCTGAGTGCTCACATCAGGGCTCTGCAGCCCGACTTTGCCATGGGCGACTGTCTGCTCGTTCAAAGGAGCTCAATGGCGTTCCGTTCGGATGAGAATGGCAGAAATAACAGTTAGAGACAGGATTCACTCTCCTCACTGTCCTTCCATGAACCTAGCCCCTGGAGGTGGCCCGGCCAGTGAGTGTACATGTGCCCCCATGGGCATAGGCAGTAACCACAAGCTGCCTCCCTATCAGTAATAGCAGATGACAAGGTGATGAGAATGCCTGAGCCCTACCCCAGCACTGCCATGACCGCTCACATCAGAGGAGCGGCACCAGTGCGTGACGGCCTCCCAAGGCTATTGCAGACCAGGCTCAGAGAACGGCAAGCTCCCTCGGGGAGCAAGAAGAATCCGTGCGACTCTACCACCTAGCCGCCTTAACACAAACCCAGAGAATTCCACCTTAAAATCCTGCCTCTCTCTCCTTCTCCCCCAGCATGAGGGCCTGATCCCTGCACACATCCTGGGGGGGAGGTGGCGGTGGGGCAAGAACTGCACTGGCAATAAAAGCTCCTCCCCTGCTGTGAGGGCAGAGCAACCCCCCTGGAATCTGGGGCCTCTGTCTCTCTCTGTGCCAGGTTCAAGGTGCTCCCGGGCCTCTGTGCTGGGCACACACCTTTCCAGCTCACTCTCCCTAATACCACAAACACTGCCATGGACACAGCTGCTTCCAGCCTGGGAGCGCTGATGTTCTCAGTCCTGGCTGCCTCTCCCCACAGCCAGGGGGGCCAGTTCAACCACCTCCCACTTCTGCCCCTGCAGGGCCTCCCTGTTTGGGTCCAACACGTGCACAGCATCAGACCTTCTAGCCCAGGCTGCTCTGAGGCTGCAGCCCTACAGAGGAGGGAAACAGGGCATGTGTCCATTTGGGGTGTTAGTGGGAGGAGGTTTCCTACTGAACAGGACCAGGGGGAACTGTATCTCACCCTGTTAGGGCCATGATCATGGAGCAGGCAGCTTTGTCTCCCTGTAGCACAAGTTATTAACGCCAGAAGTCAGCATGAGGCAGCTCACACCCAACACCACTGAGCAT
Source organism: Lepidochelys olivacea (assembly GCF_965140295.1). Classification (NCBI taxonomy): domain Eukaryota; kingdom Metazoa; phylum Chordata; order Testudines; family Cheloniidae; genus Lepidochelys; species Lepidochelys olivacea. The sequence continues at coordinate 1,913,625 of NC_140413.1, forward strand.
GCTCCAGTGAGGCAGGGCCCAGCGCCACTGCACAGCCGACATAGGCCCGCAAGGATCTGAACAAAATATCAATGGGGATGGGGATCCCAGAGACCAGCGCAGAAGGGCAAATCCTTCCAACCCCTACACAAATCAACTTGCTGGGAGCCGAAGGGATGTGTTTAATCTGCAGAAATGGAGCATGCTGACGCCACCCTTATATTTAATATGGAGGTGGAACCCAAAGAGCCTCTGGGTATTGGCATGCCATGCTCTATCCTGATCTGAGTGGGACTGCAAGCTGGAACCCGCAGAGATCACTAGAGCTACATCCCATCTAGTGTGAATAACTACTTCACATGAATCCGAAACAGACAAGCCCCACAACCTCAGACTTAGAATCATGGAATCATAGAATATCAGGGTTGGAAGGGACCTCAGGAGGTCATCTAGTCCAACCCCCTGCTCAAAACAGGACCAATCCCCAACTAAATCATCCCAGCCAGGGCTTTGTCAAGCCTGACCTTCAAAACCTCTAAGGAAGGAGATTCCACCACCTCCCAAGGGAACTCATTCCAGTGCTTCACCACCCTCCTAGTGAAAAAGGTTTTCCTAATATCCAACCTAAACCTCCCCCACTGCAACTTGAGACCATTACTCCTTGTTCTGTCACCTGCTACCACTGAGAACAGCCCAGCTCCATCCTCTTTGGAACTTCATGAGTTCGAAACCACAGAAATGGTTTGGACACTGCCCAGGTTCCGTCCTGCAGCCACAAGGGCACATGGGAACTGAGGGAGGGCTGTGACCGTTCCACCTTTTATACCCTCACATGGGAGCACAAGGAGGCATGGAGTGCATGTGCAGCCCGAGGGACACTGACACAAAGACTCCAAAGTTGTGTGTCTGAGGCACATGTGTGGATCCACAGACACATCCTCCAAGAGAGGTGTGCAGCTGCTAAAGTGATGGGGCAACATAAGCACGTCACTAAGAGAGGAGATCGCTAGTTGCCCTTGGTCACACCTGTGTGGCCTCACTGTCCCCAACGCTTGGCCTTTGAGTATCACTTTGACCACGATTGCCACGAGGGGCTCTGTGGAGTCAGAATCCAGGCAGCATCTGGCATTTTGTTATTATTTTGAAGGGGCAGCTGCACAATAACACTTTGCCTCTCATTTTCATTATTCCCTGAGCTGCTGGTAAATGTAGGGACACTTTGTCGTGACACAGGAAGGTCCCTTCAGCATGGGTTTCCCGGTGTAGCCTGCTCCACTCTTTAAAGGGTAATCAAGGCCAGGCCAGGTTTTCAACCTGGCTGAGCCCCAGGTGCCAAGGGGCTGCAGGGTAGAACCCAATGAACCTTGTCCTAAGCAAGACTTATCCCAGAACAAAATCCTGGAGTCACTCTGCAGATGCAAACCTCATCTTTCTACAATGGGACCAACCCAAAGCCCAGGTTGGGATCCAGACTTTCCCAAAGTTCGGCCCATTCCAGAGAGAGGTTTCAGCTGAGAGCTTGGATCTGATTCCCAAGCTGGAGTTTTGGCTTGGGGCCATTTCCACTCTTACTAATGTAGGAGACTCGGGCACAATCCTTACCATCAAACCCAAGATCCATCTGCTGCAGCTTCCAATCTGCAAGAAAGCTACAGTCCCTTCTGGATCACTGTTCTGCCAGAATCTCCTACATAAGGCAACTCCCACCCTTCCGCCTGCACACCGCACCCACTGGGCTTTGTGGAAGTGGTGCCAGGGCACACATGGCTCTAAATCAGCAGGCACCAGCCTGACAGCCCTGGAGACTGAAGCCTCTGTGCATCCACAGGAAAGGCACAGCCTGGGCAACGGGAGGGCAAGCGCTCCCCATACAATGCCAAAGCAGCATACCTGAGCCTGAACTAGTGTGAGCCCCTCTGAGGTGAGGCGGCAGATCAGACTCCAGGACCTTGCTGCCAACAATGCAGGAAACTGCGCTGGTGGCTTTGTGATGTGGATACTTGTCCACACAGAACTGCCCTGAGTCTCCCAGCTTGCTACACTCCAGCCCCACTGAACGCCCGTAGGTGGGAATGATTCCCACTGGAGCTGCACTGGAACCGGTGACCTGAGGTGAAGGCCACAGCTCTCATCCTCAGTCTTTCCCCGGCTCCCCCAACGTGGCATTTCTCCATCTCTTTCTCACTAGTGCTCCATCTACCCTGATGGACTCATTCCCCACTGGTGTAGGTGGACACAATGGGAGCTGCCCCTACTCCTAGGGCTTAATTTGGCGCCCTTTCTCCTCATCTATCTAGTAGTCCTTCCTCTGTCGCTTCTCATGTGTGTGCCTCTCTCTGTCTGGCCTGGATGGCAGAACACCAACATGTGCCATGGGTAAGGGGCATGGATCTGGGATGGAGAGATCCAGTTCAGGAAATCACACAGACACAGACAGAACAGGTGACATCAATCAGAGCCTTTGTCGCCAGGGGCTCCCTGTCCCCATGGGCTCTTGCAGCTCCACCGGTCTCTGGCAGGCTTGCTCCAGGCACAGGGCTGAGCTCTCTGAGAGCGCAGGAAGTTGGCTAACCCAGGTATAAGTGGGAGGGAAGAGCAGTGGCAGGATGGAAGAGTCACAGGCCTAACTTGCAGACAGCAGGGCTATTCCTGGTCAGACTTGTCCTTTTAATCCATCTGTTTTGCACAGGGTCAGACCTCAGACCAATGACCAAGTGAAAGGACCAAACTATGTACAAGCAAAAGTCCTGCAGGCTTCAAACTGCAGAATCCAGGTGTCTCTCTGTAGGTAGTCTGCCTGACTTCAAAGCCTTTGCCAGAGCTCGCAGCACCCCGCCTGCATGCGAGGTGCACAGGACAGGTGCAATGAGGGTCTGAAACTCAGGGCCTCCCCTCTTAGGCTGTAGCTGCACTCAAATTTCCCCCCTAACCTTTCCCCCCTGTCACTACCCGATGCAGTTCCTTCTCTTGCATTCAGCCCCCTGCTGTGGCTTGCAGGTCTCCTCTGCACCATTCTGGGGGGTCAGCAGCAGGAGGGAGAGAAGAGCCACCCTGGCAATCCAGTCCCCATTCCCCAGCCCTATACTGATGGAAAGCAACTGCCCAAAGCAGCCGCTTGGCAGGCCAGGGTCTATAAATAGCCACACAGTCTGCAGCTGGGAGAAGACCTGTTGCTAGGGAGACACAGCTGACACTCAGCAAGTGACAGAACGAGGGAGACGAGCGGAAGAAGGAAGGGATTATCGAGTGAGGCAGGAAGAGCGGCAGGAAGAGCGTGCTAGAGGAAGAGCTCTTGCAATCAGCCCAGCGCAGAGATGGGCAGAGGTAGGAAGGGTGTTTGGGGTGGGCTGGATACACTCTGCGGCTTGTTTCCCTAGCCCAGAAGCAGCATCTGGCTATGGTGCACAGCTGGCTAACCCTTCTAAAGAGCAAACAGACCCCATCCCCTTCCCTCAGCAGCTCCTGCCCCAGGCCAGTGGGGAGGTGGGGTCACAGCATCTGGGCCAAATACAGGGGAGGGGCAAGATGGGGACAGCTGGTTTCCGAGCAGAGGCCTGCTGGCTGAGTGCAGGAGAAGGCCGGGTGGGGTGGCAGGGAAGGGTCTGCACGCATCACAGAACGGGTGGTCTGTTCTGGTTGGTGTGTACATCCCACTACGGCCTGATCCCGCCGGCCTGTCACCCCACACACACAACCCCCTCTGAGCTCTGAGCCTGCTCTCACCTGTCCCCATCCTCCTAGGTCAGCATGACGCCCCTTCGGCCTGCCTTGGCACTACCAGGCACCTCCTTCCCTCTGGACTAACCTCCAGCCTGGCCTGGTCTGGCCCCCTGCAGCACCCCTTGCCTCGGCCTTCACCGCCACGTTCTCACCCTTCACAAGCTCTGGCTGGGCCCACGGACTCGCCCGGGCATGAGTCGGCACCCCAAGGGCCCGAGTCGGGGGCCTGCTCCACGGCTGTGCAGGGAGCTGGGGGATTCTCCAAACGTGGAACAGGCCAAGACACCCTGAATCGCACGACGGAGCCTGAGGCCTCGGTTCCCAAAGACAAGTCATGGGGAAGAGACGGCCCCTTCCTCCGCCATCTCTGCCAGGTTGTGGGGGCCAGCACGCCCCTTGCCCTCTCCCAGACACACAGCAAGGACTGAGACCCAACCTTTCAAACCAGAACTACCCCCTCCTCCTCCCCGCGCTCAGACCCCCACTGCTCCCTGCTCACCCTCAGACACCCCTGCTTCCCACCCACCCCTAAGGCGTCCCCTGCTCGCGCCTCAGATGCCCCCCGCTCGCCCCTCAGACCCACTGCTCCCTGCTCACCCTCAGACACCCCTGCTTCCCACCCACCCCTAAGGCGTCCCCTGCTCGCGCCTCAGATGCCCCCCGCTCGCCCCTCAGACCCACTGCTCCCTGCTCACCCTCAGACACCCCTGCTTCCCACCCACCCCTAAGGCGTCCCCTGCTCGCGCCTCAGATGCCCCCCGCTCGCCCCTCAGACCCACTGCTCCCTGCTCACCCTCAGACACCCCTGCTTCCCACCCACCCCTAAGACGCCCCTTGCTCGCCCCTCAGACCCACTGCTCTCTGCTCACCCCTCAGATCCCCACTGCTCCCCACCCGCCCCTCAGATGCCCCCTGCTCACCCTTCAGACCCCCACTGCTCTCTGCCTGCCCCTCAGACACGCACTCCAATGGTTGAGCTGCACCCCCACCTCCTCAAACAGGTGTGGGAGGGGGCGACAGATGCCCCCCCCATCTCCTCAGATAGGCGACAGTAGGCCAGTGCCTTCCCATCTCCTCACACATGCTCCAAGGCCTAGTCACCCCCTTCTCCCCACCGACTGCTCACACACACACTACAATGGCTGAGACATACCCCATCCCCTCAGGCAGGCGACGGGGGCCCAGGTGCCCCCCATCCCCTCAGGCAGGCGACGGGGGCCCAGGTGCCCCCCATCCCCTCAGGCAGGCGACGGGGGCCCAGGTGCCCCCCCCATCTCCTCAGGCAAACAAAGGGGGCCACAGACATGCAGCCGGAGCTGAGATCTCTCTCCAACACTCTCTGGGCTGCCCTCAGGACAAGTCTCATTTCCCCTTCCCTCAGTCCCCTGGGCACTTGTCGTCTTCATTTCCATCTCTGCATCATTCGCCTCTTCTCCAGGCCCCAAGCCCACCCCCTGCCAGCCAAGCATGATGATCCCCATCTGCTCAGAGTGAGCCTTTGCTGCTTCCCCACCTCTTCACGCTCACAAAGCAGGTGACCGCCCCGGCATCTCAAAGCACCTCCGCTGGCTCCCCGTCCACTTCCAAATTACACTCCTCGCTCACAAAACCTGTCTGCTCCCCTCCACCCTCACTCCCCTCTGTCCATTCCCACCTCACCATTGGGCAAGGGCCTTCTCCCTGCAGGTCCTGATCTCCCTGTATCTCTCTGCCCCATCGACTCTCCGCATCTCCCCCAATCTGGCCAAAGCCTGGTGGCCGTTTCCCTCTCCGGCTGACATGGCTTTGGCGTCACCTGGGTCCGGATCACCGTCCCTATGAAATAGCCCTGCCTGTTCACCATACTCTATTCCCCCCCACCCCTCCACTGTCCCTCCTGGGTCTTTCTAATGGCATACAGGCTCTTAAAGCTCTTTCCTTCCTTCACTCCCTACATCTCTGATTGGCCACCTGGCTCCCTATGGTACTACCACTGACAACCTGACCTCTGGTTCTTTCGCCATCTCTTTACCTGCCACTTTCCATCCCAGGGCCCTCTCTCAGTTCCTCCCATCTCTGACCTTCCCTTCCTCAGCAAAGTGCCTGAGCGAGTCACTTCCTCTCATCTCCCCAGCCCCTCTCACACTGTGTCCTGGATCCAGGTCAGCCAGGGTTTCCCCCTCACAGCATGGAATCTCTCTCCTCCATGGAGTTAACCGCCTCCTCTCCTGAGCTGACAAAGGCTCCTTCTTGCTGACCCCAGAGCAGCCACTGTTCTCTGGTCCACTTCACAGCTATGCTGGCATCTCCGTGCCCCTCCTGAAATGGGTCTACTCCTGAGCTAACAGCTAGTTCTCCATCCATGGAGGGGGCTCCTGCTCTGCCCCAGGAAGTCCATTCTTGGCCCTGGGCTCTTTACCATCTTCTCCCTCTAATCACTAGCTGCTACTTTTGTTCAAATGATACATGACTGTACGGAACTTTTAACACCTTTAATGAACCCTCCGTGCCTGACTTGATCAAATAAACCGCTTTGCTTCCTTCAGGCCAAAAGAGAAGTGCTTCCCTTTGCCATGGGGGCTTCTTCAAGCCCAGCAAAACAGATTTCAAAATGGACAACTGTCAATGGTCCCTCACTGCAGACCCTTATTACCGCCTACTCTTGCACCTCTAATCACCATTCTCCCTCCTAGCGAGCATTCGCATGTGTAATTCATTTTCTTCTCAAAAATACATTCAGCACATCTGAGTATTCTGCTGTACTCCGATTCCATTTATTAAAAAACCCCAAACCAGACCCCCACCACCGTGACAGGCAGATTTCCCCCAAACGTTTATGATTCTTTCAGATTTCTGCCCAGGGTGGGTTCCAGACGTCACAATTAGAGGCTCAGAGTGGTGGTAAGTGGCCCATTTATCTCAATGTGATGTTCTCAGATGAAAGGGAACACCCCATGGAAATGAATACAACCTGAAAGAGCAGCCCTGAGACACATAGAATCATAGAATACCAGTGTTGGAAGGGACCTCAGGAGGTCGTCTAGTCCAACCCCCCGCTCAAAGCAGGACCAATCCCCAATTTTTGCCCCAGATCCCAAATGGCCCCCTCAAGGATTGAACTCACAACCCTGGGTTTAGCAGGCCAATGCTCAAACCACTGAGCTATCCCTCCCCCATGAACTGCTCCACTCCTGGCAGTGGGTGTTCCCGTCTCTGCACCCTAGTACTAGAGACTTTGAGCAGAGCCTAGCACACCGGTTCTCAGCTCCTCACTCCAGCCAGCCTCAACAGTGTGTCAGTGGGTGCTTTCTTGGTGCATGCTCTGAGCCTCATGCCTGTTCCAAGCTCCCCATGCCAGAATGGCAGGGCTTCCCCAGATCCTCCTAGCTCACATGAGGGGGGCCAGAAGCAGGGTTCAGATACCTACACAGGAGTAGTGACCCCCAGATCACATGATTGGATTTAGAAGGGGGGTGCAGACACTCCCAGAAAGGCAAGACCCCTCCAAAACCTGGGTCACATGAGGGGGGCAAGGAAATAGGGGGTCACACCCACATAGATGAGCAGACCCCCCCAAGATCCTGACACACACGGGGTGGAGGGAGTGGAGCTCAGACACCACTGGAGGAAGCAGGGACCCCCAGATCCCAACTCACATGGGGGGGTCATGTGGCGCACACATAAGAGAGGAATGTGGGGCTGCCAGGTGCCTCTGTCCCTACTCTCCCCATTAGTCACCCCCCATATCCCGCTTCCCAGTGTCCCACCCCTTCCTCCTCTCCTCTCCTCTCCTCTCCTCTCCCACTCCCCATCCCCTGATCCTCCAACCCTGCTCCCCTATTCCCACCTATTCTTCCACCTCTAAGAACTCACCCCTCCCAGGGAGCATCAGCGTGTGTAGTTTACTTTCTTCCCAGTTTCAGCGCCTTCTGAATACTCAGTTGTCCTCAGATTATGTTTCCTCAATCTAAAGACTGCCAGGGACAGAAGCAGACTGGAGCAACATGCCTGCTTTTTTAACTGCCTGTTCCTACCCCGGGTTGGATCTGAACTCACAGTATCTGGCTTGGTGCTCAGAGTCCCTGAGCAGAACACGTCCTCAGAACCACTCAGACCCTGTGGCACACAGTGACTTTTCCAGATAGCTAGCCTCTCTCCGGACATATGCAGTGGAATTAATTAAAGGGGTCGATAAGCACATGATACTTGTGACGTGTCTAACTGGAGAAGCAATGCTTTTTCAAATCATGTTTTCATTTGATCCTCCCCAGGGCTGGTGGGTGCCAAGCCCTGTCTTGGGGTAACCCTTGAGCGCTGGACATGCTGGAGTGAGGATCTGAGTTCTACCTGCGAGCAAAAATAGGTCACCAGAATCTGTCAACTTTAAGACAAACTGTTTTTTCCCCAGGGGGTTCTACCGAGGGGATCATTGGTCAAATGGCCCCAAATCTGGATCAGTTACCGAACCCCGCACTGAAGGAGACACAACGGGGCAATCCGAGTAGTCGTGTAGATTTTAGAGCACTCAGCGCAGTTGGATTTCAAACACGAAAGCTGGTCTGGACCGTAAATATTACTATAATACGTAGGTATTGCAGAGCTGTCACTGCTATACTACAGCCAACGAACCCAAACAGGCACGGGGCAAGAGCCTGCCGCTCCGAAGAAGGAGAATACACCTAGGCAAAGAGGGTTTTAAAATGGTGCTGCATCCTTTGTCCTCGTCCTGTCTGGCCTTGGCCTGCGAGCTCTTTGAGGCAGGAACCAGCTCTACATTTGATCTGTGTCTGTCAGCAGGGTACAGTCCGCCAGGAGCGGGCTACACACACTGCTCAGGGACTGATCCCCTATCAAACTTCTGTTTGCCTTTACATCGGGGCCCTCCTCTGCCCCCCGAATCCTCTTTTTCCTCCCACATTTCCTATGCCTGGAAACCTGCCTATTGCCGCCTCCTGTTCTCTGCCAGAATCAGCCCTGGCTTCACCTCCTCCTGTGGCGCCATCTCCATTCCCTCTCCCCTGGCCTACGGCAGCCCCCTGGGCTAGCCTCTTTCCACCACGTGGTACTGCCATCACTTGGATTTCATCTCCACTGTAAGCTCCTCAGGGCAGGAACTGAGCCACTTCCTTTACCTGCAAAGTGCAATGCACACCCAGGGCGCTAGCCAGCTCGTAAGTCCTAGCTCTCCCCGGGCCACACACACATGCCCCCAAACTCGGACACCTCGGCTGGCTGCCCAGGCACGCCCCGCCACGGGCTTTCCCCAGCCTGTTTCACAGACCTCTCTCTCTTACTCCCCACGCATCCTGCACCAGCCTCCCCTCGGCCTATTCAACATGCCCTCCCAGTGCTGGCGCAATGGCTTCCTCCTCTGCAGCTTCTGAGATTTCTGCATCTCTCTGACAGGAGGAGATTTCTGCATCTCTCTGACAGAGTCTAATGGCCTGTCTATTTTCAGCTCTCCTCTGAGACCATCTCTTCTTCTCTTTCCTCTGTGCTGTCTGCACTGCCATGTCCACAGCACCTACACAACGCATTCGACCTCTCAGCGCCTCGCTCTCTCAGCCAGGGCGTAGCATTTCATTAACCCTATAAGGCTCGTCCGGGTGTCATTTGCGTGACAAACACTGCAAGGAAAGGGACAGACTGTACGTGGCATGGGCTGTCTGAGTGAATGTGATGGTGCGTGGATATGGTGCTTTAGCCGTGTGACTCTCTGCGGAGTTGTTAGTGCACGTACACATACAGAAGTGTTGAAGTGTGCATCCATAGGCCTACATGTCTATATGCCAGTGTGTGTACACCAGTGCGTGGATGTGAGACGGGGTGAATGGAAGTGTGGGTGTGAACGAGCAGGCCTGTGAACATGGGAGTGAACACAGGTGACTGGGAGTCTGAGGTCTGGGCACACCCTGTAACATGTCCAGCAGCACAAAGCCCAGGGGCTCCACGCCCCCCCCACAGCATTTCAATGTCACAGTAAACACTGCCCAGAAGCAAAGCATGTCCGTGCCCCTCGCTCCGCCCCCCAGAAGGAAGTTACACCCATGCCACGAACCTTGTCAAGCTGGGATGCCGATGGATTATCAGTCTGTGGGGAGAAAGGTAAAGGAGAGGAGGGTGTTAGCAAACACAACCACATCATTCAGTACATCAGAAGCTGCCAGCCGCCCCGTGTGGGAAGCAGACGTTGCAGCAGCAGCAGGGGGGGCAACAGCACAGGGAAATCCCCTTCCCCTTTGCAACACACTGAGGCCTCAGGAAAGGGCCCCGCACCTTGAAGCCCCCCTCTGCTCAGTGAGACGGAAGATGATGGACGCTTGTGCCCATCAGTCAAGGGAAGCTGCACCACCAGAACCAGAGCAGACACGGAAGAGGAGGGGGGTTATTTGGGGGGGGGAATTATCGACTTGTTTTTTGTGGGGAGCCGGTGTCCCTCACTCCCTGGCTTCTAGGCTGTTCTCCACTGCTTGCCCAATAGCCGTAACCTCACAGATTGTGGCCCTGAGGTTTGTCACTCCTTCACCGTAGCTGGAAAGGGGACAAGGACGTGGCAGAGGTGGGCTTTGGGCAGGCTCCCTCACTTTGGCTGAGAGCTGTCTCCATGGCATCTGTACCCACCAACCCAGTATGGAGACAGGTGCCTGCAACCCTGCCACAGAAGCATTTCCTGCGGATGCCTCCCCACACGTGCAGTGCTCAGACTGTGCCATCCCTGCCCCAGTTCATACCAGCCCTGACAACCATCTTGCAAAGAACTCGGACAAGAAGCTGCTTTGCATTCACCGGGTGTGTCTGTTCAGGGCAGGGGCCTGGCTCTCCTGGAGAATTCTCTGCAGTCCCTCCTGACCTTCTCCTTGTTCTATGGCTCACCCCAGTTATACGCCATCTACGCAACTACTGTGCAGCTCTCCTGCCTTGCAGTGCGCCAGTCCCTTAGCACTGGCAGCTACAGGATGAGGCCGAGACCAAGAACACACAGAGGTGGACACTCCATATTACAACCAGCTGACGCATGCAGGGTCCTTCCCTCCGGGGGGACCCACTACCTACGGTCTTCCTTAGAGGCCTTGGGATAGAACTGAATGCTGTAGGTCACAGGGGGACCAAAGGGCAGTCCAAGAAAATCCACAGCTCACTACACACCAGCTCTCAGACCATGGACTACAGGCCACAGCATCCAGTGCTCCAAACAGCCTTAAGAATGAATTCCCATCCCAGCACGAAAGGGGACCAAGCCGGTTGGCTCAGAAGAGAGCGGTGTATGCTGGGACGAGCAGTCTTTGCTCCTAGACAGCAAAGATGCAGCTGCTTCCTCCATGCAGGACAGAGGCAGGCCCTGGGCTTGTGCCAAAGTCCCCTGCGGCCTGAATTTATTTACTCTGGTTTGTTTTTAGTTTAATCACATTGTGTTTGTCTTGGTTCTCCTGGCAACCAAGAGAAAAGGAAAGATCCCATTGGGAAGCAGAGACAGGGCAAGGGCTTGGGGACCAAATGTGTCGTAACGAGCGCTTCAATCTAGCAGAGCCCTGCCTAACAAGATGCAGGGTGAGGAGGTGGAAGTTAGACACATTCAGGCTGGAAAGAAGGTGCCAGTGTTTAAGAGTGAGGGGAACAACTTACCCAGGTTGTGGCGGCTTCTCCAGCCCTGGCAATGTTAAAGCAAGACTGGATGGTTCTAAGAGATCTGCTTTAGTTCAAACTGGAGTGACAGGATGATCACAGTGGTCCCTTCTGGCTTGGGGAATCTAGGACTAGCCCTGCAGTCCAGACACCCTCCATGCAGCTTCCTGCACACTCCCCTCTGTGTGTAGGAGTCCCCAGGACACAGCCAGAGAGAGAGGCCAAAGGACCTTCCGGGAACCCTCCAGACTTTGACTAGCCCTGAGAGACAGTTTGGTCTTGGCAGGCAGGAAACCTGGCTTATATTGGCAGCTCTGCCCCATAGCTGCTGTGGGACCCTAAGTTAGTCTGTTCCCCTCCTTGTACGTCTTTCCCCTCTCACCCTCGCCTACACTGACTATCAGCTCCTGGGGCATGGACTGTCTCACTCTATGTCCACACAGCGCCTAGCCCGACGACAGGGCCTCTGCCTGCGAACAAAAGGCAAAAAGCGGAGGTCTGGCTGCATTCTGGCCGGCTCAGGTGCGCTCCTGCTTGCCCAGGTCTGAGAGAGCGGGACAGTGACTCAATGGAAGGCTTTCCTCCTCAGGCTTCTCACTAGCTCCTCCCCACTGTTCATCAGCAGCCCGATTCCCAGTGCGTGGGGAGTGGGGTACGGGAGGAAGGGAGGGACCCAACGGGGCAGGGTTCAGTGGCAAACGCCAGGAGCCAGAGATGCACGGATTCATTGTGTGACATCATCATATGGTGAACCTGGAGGACCTGCCCTCTGGAGTCTGGCTAGGGACAAGAAAACAGCCCGAGGGAGAGACACAGACACACAGGAAAAGAACCTGATGCAGAAAGGAAAGCCACCCAAAACCACAAGAGGCCCCAGGCCACCAGCACACGGAAAGAAAAGACGACTCCACCTGCCCCCTGGTACCCCCTGTCCAAACTCAGATCTCCTCGGCCGTCGGCTGTTGGCAATGGCAGCTGCCAGCACCGATCCTTGCCAGAGGGCAAGGGAAGAAGAGCAGCACACAAAGGAGGGTCGCAAGGAAGCCATCCCCTTGCAGCACTGTGACCTGCGCTTGAAAGCAGAGATGGTTAGCAGAGCCCAGCAGCCGGGCATTTCCAACAGTCCAGCACAGCCCGGGGAGCGCCACGAGAGGGGAGGAGACAAATGCTACTTAACGGGACAGCAGCATTTGAGGCCCCACGTTCCGGTTTTGGAAAATAAGAACCAGTCTCATGAACACAGGTGGTGCTGGCCCATGGGACCCTAAGCAAGGATATTTTGGGGCTCCCTCTTACCCCTCCCCACCCTGCTTACATTACTCCACAAACCAAACCAATAACAACCCAACACACACTTGTTCAGTAAGTACAGGCACACTAATCGGGCCCCGTGAGCTGCCTGGGGCCCTGAGCCACTGCTTCCTCCGCTTCTCCCCAGCCCAGCCATGGCTGAGGAACACCATTCGTTCCCAGAAAACAGCTTTTGGTCGGTTTTGAGCATTCCCAGGCAGCCTCCCCAACCCAAATACAACAGGGCTGGGCTGGGGGGCAGGACAACATGTACCTGAAACTGACTAGAAACAGGAAATTACACTGACCGCTCTAGTCTCACTGACCACAGTGAGTGAAAACGGCCTCAGTGGGGCAAGGTTACAGTCATTTAGCTGAAATCTTGGTTTCCATAATTGGTGTGGTCACTGGCATAGAGACAACGGCCCAGGCTCTGCTCTCATTTAACTGCTGTAAATCGGGAGCGAGCTCCCTCGAGCCAGCCCTGCGCCTCGACAAGGACAGCAGGGAACCTGGCCCAATGTTGAATAAAACAGAACAAAAAAATGAAAAACGAATGGTAACCAGTCAGTTACCTTCCTGCACGACTGCCCATGCTGGCTCACCCTGGAGAACCCAGCCATGTTCTCTACCTTTGCTCCTACCCTTGCCCCGGGCAGACTTACTTGAAGGCCTAACAGAAACATTTCCATGGAGATACGGTTCCCAGAACGGGGACCATTTCAAAGAATGCTGCCGGGTGTTCGGCTCTGCTACCCCCCAGAGTTCCCAGAAGCCCCTGCTGGTCACAATGGTGAGGCGAGAGAGGGGGTGGGGGGCTTTGGAGAGAGAGAGAATGAGACTAGAAAGGAGGCAGATCCTTCCTGCTGTAACCCACATCCTGGCCTGACCTCCTGAGTGCTCACCACACCTCCCTGAGCTCCCCACTGGTCACGCGGGCTCTGCTCTCAGCTACAGACTCCCCCAGATAGGGCTGCAAAGCACGTGCGTGTTCACAATTAACGATGCTGTCAGGAGCGGGCTAGCCTGGCTACAAACAGCCCAACTGTGTGCTAAAGGCCCTGCACTGCTCGCCGCTAACAGAGTCTCCTTTGGTTCAAGCGGGAGGGCCCTGTGCTTTTGAAGCACAGAGTCTGCGTTCTGCTGTCCCCAGGAGGTACAGTGATCAACGGATGGTCACCGATTTGTTACTAGAACCATTTGTTGCCCCTCCATCTAAAGAGACTGGTTCAAACACAAAGGCCTCATCCAACCATTTCCTCGCCTACCCCGTCGAACAGGCCAGCAGCACAGCTCGACTGGAAGGCTCTCCCTGCTCTGGAGGGCCGCATGCTCCTCTGAAACCTGCGTCTGTGATGGGGAGCCAAGGGGAGGGGAGAGGTGTCAGCTTCAGCAGAGTTGCCACCAACATGAGAAAGCCGCCGTAAGAGTGGGGGATCAAACAGCGTGGGGGCAGGTGAGTGGGGGGAGAAATCTGAGGCTGGGCTGAATCCCCACGGAGACGAAGCGTACTGTGTCAGCTATCTACGGCTGGCAGAACGTACCCCTCGCAGGGTGAACCGGCCTGCGTCCAGGCAAGGCAGAATCTGTGTCCTTACCTCCCTTTTCCATCTGGCCAGCCACTCATCTCGCTTCCTCTTGCTGATGTAATACGGGTCCCCGGCCTGGAAGGTGAGCCGCTGCATGGGCCTCTGACGCAGGCTTGACTCCCAGCCCAGCCCACCACGCAGGCGGCCTCGGGATCCCTGCTCGCAGGCAGTGAGAGAGGAGAGAGACAGGCTGAAAGGGGCTGGCTTCTCAGCTCACAGTTCTGAACACAGGGGGCCTGGGGCTCGCTGGGGAAACAAGGCAGTGAGGGCGGAGAGAGACCCATGGACCAGGGGGTGGACGACCAAGGGACACAGCAGGGAAGGGACTCACCCACCGCAGGCCATGTCAGCAGCAGAGCAGGGAACAGATCCCTGGCTCCTGACTCCCAGTGCCACTGCTCAGGGCAGGGCCATGTCACTGCCAGAGCGTGAGGCTCACAAATCCAGGCCAGGTTTTACCTGTGGCTACACCATGTCAAAGGCATGCTAGCTCTGGGGTCAAAGCAGGGTGCCAGGACCCCTGCATCCCCTCAGTCCCCCCACTGGGATGGGGGAGGTTTCTGCAGCTCCCACTTTTCCCTCCAGAGAAAAATTAGCCTAGAGTGTTGGCCTCTCCCAGGATGGGTTCTAGCAACGCAGTGCCTGGGAGGCCGAGCAGGGCCGAGCTGCAGGAATTAACCTGGGAAGCACCAGCCACCGACGTTGGACTGCAGCGCTCACCCCAGAGCCCAGAGCAGAAATGGCAGTCAGGCCTGTTCAATCAGAATTTCTCTGCCAGACTCCTACAGGAGTGCATTACGGAGACAGAGATGGTTAGCAGTGAGACCTACTGGACACCCAGAGCCAGAGCTAACCCTACGTTAGCCAGATCCCACCACAGACACCACTGTGTGTGTCTGATCTGTGCACACACATCTGCAGTACGGGCCTGGGACAGCTCCCGCAATCGTGT
This sequence comes from Lepidochelys olivacea, assembly GCF_965140295.1. Taxonomy (NCBI): domain Eukaryota; kingdom Metazoa; phylum Chordata; order Testudines; family Cheloniidae; genus Lepidochelys; species Lepidochelys olivacea. The sequence continues at coordinate 1,928,757 of NC_140413.1, forward strand.
CCCGATATGCAGCAGAGGCTCTGGGATCGGGGTCTCACTCTGGAGCTGATGGGCTCTGGAACGAGACCCCGGGGTCTCTAGCGTGCTCTAGTGCCTGGTGGCTTCTGTGTAGATAAAGGGCTCTAGTGTCCAGGCTACAACTTAGCCCAGGTCCCCATGTGCTGAACCAGGCCCTGGTGAGACCGTCCATCTGCTGCATTGTACCTAGCCAGCCTCTCACGCTCAGTGCAGCAGCTCCTTGAACCCCTCTCCGATTGCCCAGGGGGTTGGACATGCCCGCCCCAGACGCCAGGCTACAGCCTGACAGGAACTCAGCCATGTGGCCCAGTGGCCACTTGATTCTGCCTGTGCTCTGGCTTCGAGAGGGCAGGAGTCAAGGCTCCCAGCCTGCACTTAGCTCTGCGGTTTAGCTGGGTTCCAGGGACTAACGCATCACCAACAGCTGGCAAGGCAGTGGAGTCCCCAGGGCAGCGACCGTGGCACATACTTGCCTCCATTTTCAGCGAGTCGTAGTTAGCTTCTTCCTTCTCTTCTTTGCCTGTACAGAACACAGAGAGCGCAGGTCAGCACACAAGGAGCTGAGCCAGATCCCAAGGGACACAGGCCAGTTCAGAGCAGAAAAGCCAGCTGGGCAATACCACTGCACTGGCCTCCTGGAACCCTCTGCCTCTGGGAGCGTCTACCCTGGAGTCACAGTTCACTGTGCCAGCCCTCGGCTACCCCACTGTCTCCAATGCCTTGGGCCTCCCACGCCTGCCTGAGAATTCTGGCTGTCTCTCTGCCAGGACATCGCCCTTCCCCACCGGAGCAGAGCAAGGCCTCCAGGTCCTCCTGTGCGCCAGGGAATGAGGTCTCCAGCGTGCCTTCCCTGGGCTGGGCTCATGGGGGACAACTGCTCTCACGTCATAGTCTCCAACTCCAGCGGCCATGTCACGCGGCACCTAGGACTAGTGCCGCCTGGAGGCCTCAGGATGCCAACAGACTGGTGGTGACCCCTGGAAATGGGCACGCACTGGCTAGGGGGCAGGGCGGGAAGGGAAGTGTTCGCAGCACTATGCAAAGGTTTCTGGTTTCCTGTGTTATCGGTACATCTCGCTGCCTTGCAGGTATGAGCAGAGCTGCTGCCAGGAAAGCAGCTAAAAATAAAACCAACCGTTTCTGGGGCTGCAAACCCTTGACACATTCAAAGCGACTGTGTTATGAGGCCAAACACAAGGGGGGGCTGAGTGTGAGTTACCATGAGGGGCGAGGCACATATACATCTTTGGGGGGGACGGGGGACGACTCTGCCTTTTGGTAAAGGTGTAGTTAGTGGATTTTCACTGGTCATGAATGCAAGGCTACAGCCCCCCTGAAATTCCAGCCCTGGTGTCCCCGAACACAGCTCTGACGCTGCCCCTCAGCCTAGTCTGGCAGCCCACCCTGTCATTCCAGTCCAGTGATCCCCATCCAGCTCTGCTGATTCACCTCAAGCCACACAGAGTATCCCTATAGTCCAGCCCTGGCCTAACCCGGCTTTGCTGCTACTCCCTAGGCCTGAGCGACATCACTGCAGCCTGGGGCGTCTCTTGAGAAAGGCAAGCCGTGCACGCTGAGCTGCCCCAGACTGGGAGCTGGGCTTGGCAGACAAACTCCCATAGGGCTGGGAGAGACAGTGCCAAGCTCCAGGTCACTCATGGCCTCCTCCGTTTGCCCCGGGATCCTGGGGTGCCGAAGAGCTACCAGTCCGAGTGCAGCACGCTGACAGATTTGCAGTCCTCTCGCACAGTGCACACACATTTGCTGGCTCCCTACACACTGCCACAAACGCTGACGGGGGCTGGGCCTCGCTAACATATTCCCAGGGCTTGGAGCACCCTGGCAGATTCCTCAGGCTCAGGGCCCAGGTGAGGGAGGGTGTTCCACGGCTACTCCCCACAAGCTGGGCACTGCTCTAGGCAGGCCTGGAGCCACACGGCCCGGTTCCTAGGGAGAGGGAAAGGAAGAGCTCTGTACCGAGCAGGGCAGAGGCACCTGCCCTGAGGTGGTGTGACGAAGTGGGACTGTTCTTAATGTTTCCTCTGAATAATGTTGGTGTGCCTCAGTTTCCCCTATGCAGTTCTTAAGTATCTAGGGGGTGGGATGGGGGTGTATGATTGTTGCAGAGCCCTAGAGGGCAGGGGTGTGCAGGGGTCTGGACACAGAGAATGGCCGACACCCTGTTTCCTGGCAACTGATGGCCTGGGCCCTTCCCCCCTGCAAGGTGAGAGCTAAAGGGTTGGAGAACAAAGGAATCAGGTGACCTCCTGGCCCGGGGAAAGGGACAAAGCCGAGAGGAGGGGGGGCTGGAGGGAGTTTCAGTTTGGGGCTGGCTGGGGACATGAAGTGAAGTGCAGACGTGGTTGTCTGGCTCACTGCCCCCCAAAATGGACCCGACTGAGGGGTCCTGTTCTTCTGCACCTACAAGCTCTGTGTTAGACCACGTTCCTGTCATCTAATAAACCTCTGTTTTCCTGGCTGGCTGAGAGGCACGTCTGACTGCGGAGTTGGGGGGCAGGACCCTCTGGCTTCCCCAGGACCCCGCCTGAGCGGACTCGCTGTGGGAAGCGCAGGGAGGTACAGAGGAGGCTGAATGCTCCGAGGTCAGACCCAGGAAGGTGGAAGCTGTGTGAGCTGTGTGTCCTGCAGACAGGCTGCTCACAGAGAAGAGACTTCCCCAGAGTCCTGACTGCCTTCATGGGGAGCAGTTCCAGAGCATCGCCCGGGGACTCTGCGATAACTGGTGGCAGTGGTGGGATCTACTGCACCCTGTGGATGGCGCTTCCTGCAGTAAGTGACTGGGGAGCAGTAAAACGAAGCGGGATTGACAAGGACCAGAGCTGCTGAAGGCTCAGAGAGGAGCAGTTTTGGGGGGCGGTTAACCCCTGGGAGTGTGTGACCAGCGAGAAGGACTGTGCAGTAATGGGGTCCCCCTGGAGACTGCGATGAGCAGTCTCAGGGGCGGAGGAGTCTGTGGCTTGGCCCTGGGAGAGAGAAGGACTTTGGCAGTAACAGGGTTCCCCTGGGGATTGCAGCAAGCAGTCCCAGAGGTGGAGGAGTCTGCAGCTCGACCCTGGCAAAGAGGGGGTGACCTTGAGAAGGGCTGGCACATGAGGGGTTCTCCCTGGAAACCGTGGGGAGCTGAGAGCACACAGGCCTGTGAGTCCACAATAACTTGGGAACAGTGGAGTGATGGCCTGTCACCATCTTCTGAAGAAGGACATTGTAACCCGGTGCAGAAAGGAAGGGTTGAGCATTGGAAAGTTCACCAAAGCACAGTTAATCGTGCAGCTGAAGGAGGATGACCGCTCTAAGGAACAGATTCCTGACCCAAATGGGGCTATAGCAGGATCTGGGAGCAGCTGTGTGACGATGTGATGCAGCAGGGAGGGGGGAGTGTTGACCTGGGAATGTGTCCTGGGGATGGGAGACCTGAGAGCCTGTCACCTGAGCCAGGAGGGGAAGGGGGAGGTGACACCTCTACCCGGGAATAAGAAAAGGAGTACTTGTGGCACCTAAGAGACTAACCAATTTATTTGAGCATGAGCTTTTGTGAGCCACAGCTCACTTCATCGGATGCATACCGTGGAAACTGCAGCAGACTTTATATACACACAGAGATCATGAAACAATACCTCCTCCCACCCCACTGTCCTGCTGGTAATAGCTTATCTAAAGTGATCATCAAGTTGGGCCATGTCCAGCACAATTCCAGGTTTTCTCACCCTCAACCCTGACTGGGCTGAGAGGGGTCAGACTGCTGCCGAGGATATCCCAAGACCCTTCCTACCTAGGCCTGGGGGAGGGATTGGGGGAAGCCCAGCGAATACCGAGGACATCCTGACCCCAGCAGCCAGCAGGGGATCCTCCCGGCAGAGCTCCCCATCCCTGGAGCGGATGCGGCTGGAATGGGAGAGGGAGATGAAAATGAGGGAGCTGGAGGATCATGAAAAACAACGTAAACATGAGCAGGAGGAGAAGGAGAAACAACGTCAACATGAGCGGGAGGAGAAGGAGCGGGAACATCAGGAGAAGGAGAGGCAATGTAGGCATGAGCAGGAGGAGAAGGAGAGGGAACGTCAGGAGAAGGAGAAACAAAGACAGCATGAACTGGAGCTGGCCAGGCTGAGGAGCAGTGGGGCCCCGGCTGTGGTGAGTGCAGGGCGACCCAAGACTGCAAGGAGCTTTGATAAGTGCTTCCTGGCCCAGCGAAGGAGGGGGAGGACATAGATAGCTTCCTGACGGCCTTTGAGAATGCCTGCGAGCTGCACAGGGTTGACCCTGCAGACAGGCTCCAGTTCCTCACCCCCTTACTGGACCCCAAAGCCGTGGAGGTGTACAGCCGAATGACGGGGCGGAGGCAGGGGACTATGAACTGTTCAAGCAGGCCCTGCTCCGTGAGTTTGGGCTGATCCCCGAGATGTACCGGAGAAGGTTCCGGAGTCAGCGTAAAACGCCTGAGGTCACCTACCTACAACTGGTCAACCGGATGCAGGGGTATGCCCGCAAGTGGACAGCTGGGGCCCGAGCCAAAGAGGACCTGCTTGACCTAATCGTACTGGAGCAACTGTATGAACAGTGCCCGTCCGACCTGAGGCTGTGGCTGGTGGACAAAAAGCTCGAGAACCCCCAGCACGCAGGGCAGCTGGCCGACGAGTTTGTGAACAGTCGGTCCAGGGGTAGCCGGGAGGAGTCCCAAAAGAACAGCCCCCCCCCCGCCCCCTGATGCAGAGAGAGAGTCACCAGGGGGCCTCCCAGCGGGGAAATAGGGAGAACCCCCTCCAAAGGGGAACGCCTGGCGTCGGGCCCCTCCGACCCGCTCGAGGGGACCAACGTGACCTGAGCTGCTATCATTGTGGCCAGAGAGGCCACGTACGGACACAGTGCCACGGGCTCAGGGACAGACTGAGCAGACCCAACCTACCCAGGGTTAACTGGGTAGGGACCCAGGTGGACGAGGGGCAGACGACCCAGGCAAGGGGGGCTGCCAGTTTACCACCTGCTCAGGAGGGAAGAGTACCCCCGGCCAGCCCCGCCAGAGGGCTGGAGGCTTTGGGCTCAGGGAGCTCAGTTTACAGGGTGGGCGCAGGGCTGTCCCTCCGGAGAGAGTGCCTTGTTCCCCTGGAGGTGGATGGGAGGAAGGTCAATGGATACTGGGATATGGGCGCGGAGGTGACACTGGCCCGGCCCGAGGTGGTGGCCCCAGATCGGGTGGTGCCCAACACCTACCTGACCTTGACTGGGGTGGGCGGGACCCCATTTAAGGTGCCCGTGGCAAGGGTACACCTGAAATGGGGGGCCAAGGAGGGCCCCAAGGATGTGGGGGTACACCACCATTTGCCCACTGAGGTTTTGATGGGGGGGGGACCTAGAGGACTGGCCAAGCAACCCCCAGACCGCCCTGGTTGTGACCCGTAGCCAGAGCCGGCGAGGGGCACTGCGCCCTGACCTTGGGGAGGGTACCACACCAGAGGCGCAGGACCCTATCCTGGTGGGGAGGGAGCGCCGAGGGGCACGGCTCGGAGAGGCTGTCGCCTCAGACCTGGCCACTGACGGGGAACCGGGCCCCATCCCTTCCCCAGCCGCTGAATTCCAGGCCGAGTTGAGGAAAGATCCCTCCTTGCGGAAGCTCAGGGACCTGGCCGACCTCAGGGTGGGACGGACCATGAGGAGAGGCTGCCAGGAGAGGTTCCTGTGGGAGAAGGGGTTCCTGTACCGAGAATGGGCTCCCACAAGGGAAGTAGAGTCCTGTGGGATCAGGAGGCAGCTGGTGGTCCCCCAGAAGTATCGCCGCAAGCTACTGTACCTGGCCCATGACATCCCCCTCGCAGGGCACCAGGGAATCCGGCGCACCCGGCAGAGGTTGCTACAGAACTTTTACTGGCCCGGGGTCTTTACCACGGTCCGGCAGTATTGCCGATCCTGTGACCCCTGTCAGAGGGTGGGGAAGGCCCGGGACAAGGGGAAAACGGCTTTGAGACCTTTGCCCATCATAGAGGAACCTTTCCAGAAGGTGGCCATTGACATAGTGGGACCTCTCAGCAAGACCTCCTGCCTCATACTGAGAATGAGGGGTGATCAGCAGGTTATCTCAAGTGCTTATATACGAATGCACAAAGCCTTGGAAACAAGCAAGGAGAACTGGAGGTCCTGGTGATGTCAAGGAATTATGACGTGATTGGAATAACAGAGACTTGGTGGGATAACTCCCATGACTAGAGTACTGTCATGGATGGATATAAACTGTTCAGGAAGGACAGGCAGGGCAGAAAAGGTGGGGGAGTAGCACTGTATGTAAGGGAGCAGTATGACTGCTCAGAGCTCCGGTACGAAACTGCAGAAAAACCTGAGTGTCTCTAGATTAAGTTTAGAAGTGTGTGCAGCAAGAGTGATGTAGTGGTGGGAGTCTGCTATAGACCACCGGACCAGGGGGATGAGGTGGATGAGGCTTTCTTCTGGCAACTCACAGAAGCTACTAGATCACACACCCTGGTTCTCATGGGTGACTTCAATTTTCCTGATATCTGCTGGGAGAGCAATACAGCGGTGCATACACAATCCAGGAAGTTTTTGGAAAGCGTAGGGGACAATTTCCTGGTGCAAGTGCTAGGGGAGCCAACTAGGGGGAGAGCTTTTCTTGACCTGCTGCTCACAAACCAGGAATAATTAGTAGGGGAAACAAAAGTGGATGGGAATCTGGGAGGCAGTGACCATGAGTTGGTTGAGTTCAGGATCCTGACACAGGGAAGAAAGGAGAGCAGCAGGATACGGACCCTGGACTTCAGGAAAGCAGACTTCGACTCCCTCAGGGAACGGATGGGTAGAATCCCCTGGGGGACTAACATGAAGGCTCTAGACTGTTCTCAATGGTAGCAGATGACAGAACGAGGAGTAATGGTCTCAAGTTGCAGTGGGGGAGGTTTAGATTGGATATTAGGAAAAACTTTTTCACTAAGAGGGTGGTGAAACACAGGAATGCGTTACCTAGGGAGGTGGTAGAATCTCCTTCCTTAGAGGTTTTTAAGGTCAGGCTTGACAAAGCCCTGGCTGGGATGATTTAACTGGGAATTGGTCCTGCTTTGAGCAGGGGGTTGGACTAGATGACCTTCTGGGGTCCCTTCCAACCCTGATATTCTATGATTCTATGATTCTATGAAGGGGAAAGGAGTCCAGGAGAGCTGGCTGTATTTCAAGGAATCCCTGTTGAGGTTACAGGGACAAACCATCCCGATGTGTCGAAAGAATAGTAAATATGGCAGGCGACCAGCTTGGCTTAACGGTGAAATCCTAGTGGATCTTAAACATAAAAAAGAAGCTTACAAGAAGTGGAAGGTTGGACATATGACCAGGGAAGAGTATAAAAATATTGCTCAGGCATGTAGGAATGAAATCAGGAGGGCCAAATTGCACCTGGAGCTGCAGCTAGCGAGAGATGTCAAGAGGAACAAGAAGGGTTTCTTCAGGTATGTTGGCAACAAGAAGAAAGTCAAGGAAAGTGTGGGCCCCTTAATGAATGAGGGAGGCAACCTAGTGACAGAGGATGTGGAAAAAGCTAATATACTCGATGCTTTTTTTGCCTCTGTCTTCACAAACAAGGTCAGCTCCCAGACTGCTGCTCTGGGCATCACAACATGGGGAATAGATGGCCAGCCCTCTGTAGAGAAAGAGGTGGTTAGGCACTATTTAGAAAAGCTGGACGTGCACAAGTCCATGGGGCCGGACGAGTTGCATCCGAGAGTGCTAAAGGAATTGGCGGCTGTGATTGCAGAGCCATTGGCCATTATCTTTGAAAACTCGTGGCGAACGGGGGAAGTCCCGGATGCCTGGAAAAAGGCTAATGTAGTGCCAATCCTTAAAAAAGGGAAGAAGGAGGATCCTGGGAACTACAGGCCAGTCAGCCTCACTTCAGTCCCTGGAAAAATCATGGAGCAGGTCCTCAAAGAATCAATCCTGAAGCACTTACATGAGAGGAAAGTGATCAGGAACAGTCAGCATGGATTCACCAAGGGAAGGTCATGCCTGACTAATCTAATCGCCTTCTATGATGAGATTACTGGTTCTGTGGATGATGGGAAAGCAGTGGATGTATTGTTTCTTGACTTTAGCAAAGCTTTTGACAAGGTCTCCCACAAGTATTCTTGTCAGCAAGTTAAAGAAGTATGGGCTGGATGAATGCACTATAAGGTGGGTAGAAAGTTGGCTAGATTGTCGGGCTCAACGGGTAGTGATCAATGGCTCCATGTCTAGTTGGCAGCCGGTGTCAAGTGGAGTACCCCAGGGGTCGGTCCTGGGGCCAGTTTTGTTCAATATCTTCATAAATGATCTGGAGGATGGTGTGGATTGCACTCTCAGCAAATTTGAGGATGATACTAAACTGGGAGGAGTGGTAGATACGCTGGAGGGCAGGGATAGGATACAGAGGGACCTAGACAAATTGGGGGATTGGGCCAAAAGAAATCTGATGAGGTTCAATAAGGATAAGTGCAGGGTCCTGCACTTAGGACGGAAGAACCCAATGCACCGCTACAGACTAGGGACCGAATGGCTAGGCAGCAGTTCTGCGGAAAAGGACCTAGGGGTGACAGTGGACGAGAAGCTGGATATGAGTCAGCAGTGTGCCCTTGTTGCCAAGAAGGCCAATGGCATTTTGGGATGTATAAGTAGGGGCATAGCGAGCAGATCGAGGGACGTGATCGTCCCCCTCTATTTGACATTGTTGAGGCCTCATCTGGAGTACTGTGTCCAGTTTTGGGCCCCACACTACAAGAAGGATGTGGATAAATTGGAGAGAGTCCAGCGAAGGGCAACAAAAATGATTAGGGGTCTGGAACACATGACTTATGAGGAGAGGCTGAGGGAACTGGGATTGTTTAGTATGCAGAAGAGAAGAATGAGGGGGGATTTGATAGCTGCTTTCAACTACCTGAGAGGTGGTTCCAGAGAGGATGGTTCTAGACTATTCTCAGTGGTGGAAGAGGACAGGACAAGGAGTAATGGTCTCAAGTTGCAGTGGGGGAGGTTTAGGTTGGATATTGGAAAAACTTTTTCACTAGGAGGGTGGTGAAACACTGGAATGCGTTACCTAGGGAGGTGGTGGAATCTCCTTCCTTAGACGTTTTTAAGGTCAGGCTTGACAAAGCCCTGGCTGGGATGATTTAGTTGGGGATTGGTCCTGCTTTTATCAGGTGGTTGGAAGAGATGACCTCCTGGGGTCCCTTCCAACCTTGATATTCTATGATTCTAAGACGACCCGGTCGGGGAAGAAATACATTCTGGTGGTGGTAGATTTTGCCACCCGCTATCTCGAGGCAGTGCCCTTAGCTTCCGTTGAAGCAGACACCGTGGCAGATGCGCTCCTGACCATTTTCAGCCGAGTGGGGTTCCCCAAGGAAGTCTTGACAGACCAAGGCTCCAACTTCATGTTGGCCCTGCTCTGGTGCTTGTGCGAGAAATGTGGGGTCCGGCACAACTGGGCCTCAGCTTATCACCCCCAGTCCAATGGGCTGGTGGAGAGGTTTAACGGGACGCTAAAGATGATGCTGAAAACCTTTATGGACCAGCACCCGCAGGATTGGGACAAGTACTTACCTCACCTGCTGTTCGCATACAGGGAGGTACCCCAGGAGTCTACCGGATTTTCGCCTTTTGAGCTGTTATATGGAAGGAGGGTAAGGGGCCCCCTGGACCTGATGAGAGACGAGTGGGAGGGGAAGGCCACTCCCGATGGAGAGTCAGTGGTGGAGTATGTCCTGATCTTCCGAGAAAGACTAGCTGAACTCATGGGCCTGGCCAGGGAGAATCTGGCCAGAGCCCAGAAGAATCAGAAGGTCTGGTATGACCACACGGTGCGGGCCTGGGCCTACGCCACCGGGGATCCGGTGATAGTTCTCATACCCGTGAGAAAGAACAAACTACAGGCCGCCTGGGAGGGCCCTTTCAAGGTTGTCAAGCAGCTCAAGGAGGTAAACTACGTGGTAGAGCTGTTTAACCGGGCGCACCACCGCCGGGTGTACCATGTGAATATGATGAAGCCATATTATGCCAGGGGGAATGTGGTGTTGGCCGTGTGTGGACATTTGGAGGAGCAGGGAGATGACCCTTTAGTAGATCTATTCCCTGGGACCAGAGCTGGAAACAGATAGTAGATCTTTTCCCTGGAAACAATTCCCTTCTCGGATCAGCTAACCCCTGCCCAGCAAGCTAAGATCAGGGGGGTGCTGCATCCGTACCGACAGCTGTTTTCCAACCAGCCTGGACGCACTAATCTGACTGTCCACTGGGTGCAGACCGGGTTGCACCCACCGATAAGATGCTCCCCCTTCTGAGTCACAGGGAAAACTGCTCAGGACCTGGAAAGAGAGGTCCGGGACATGCTGGCTTTGGGGGTGATCCAGCTATCTGCCAGGCCTTGGGCCTCGCCGGTGGTGTTGGTCCCCAAAAAGGATGGGTCGGTCCGGTTCTGTGTGGACTATCGGAAGCTCAATGCCATCACTGTATCTGATGCCTACCCCATGCCCAGACCAGACGAGCTCCTAGACAAGCTGGGAGGAGCTCGGTACCTTACCACCATGGACCTTACAAAGGGCTACTGGCAAGTGCCGCTGGATGCAGATGCCCGGCTGAAATCGGCCTTTATCACCCCTCTGGGACTCTATGAGTTCCTGACCCTGCCTTTCGGCCTCAAGGGAGCGCTGGCCACCTTCCAGCGCCTGGTGGATCAGCTACTGTGGGGAATGGAGAGTTTTGCCGTGGTGTATATTGATGACATCTGTGTCTTTAGCCAGACCTGGGAGGACCACGTGTCCCAGGTTAGACAAGTGCTGGGCTGACTGTAAAAGCAGAGAAGTGCAAGGTGGGGATGGCTGAAGTATCTTACCTGGGCCATCAGGTGGGGAGTGGCCGCCTAAAGCTGGAACCAGCCAAGGTGGAGGTGATCAGAGACTGGCCCGCTCCCCACATCAAAAAGCAGGTCCAAGCCTGTATTGGGATGGTAGGATACTACCAAAGATTTGTGCCCCACTTTAGCGCCATAGCCACCCCCATCACTCAGCTATGCAAGAAGGGGAAGCCAGACAAGATGGTCTGGACCGAGCAGTGCCAGGAGGCTTTCTGGGTGCTGAAGGAGGCTCTGGTCAGTGGCCCAGTTCTGGCAAACCCAGACTTTGACAAGCCCTTTGTGGTGTTCACCGACGCCTCCGACACGGGACTGGGGGCGGTGTTAATGCAGGAGGATGAAAAGGGGGAGAGACACCCCATCGTGTACCTGAGCAAGAAGTTGCTACCCCGGGAGCAACACTACGCGGCCATCGAGAAGGAGTGCCTGGCCATGGTGTGGGCCCTCAAGAAACTAGAGCCCTATCTCTTCGGGCGACACTTCACCGTCTACACCGACCACTCTCCCCTGACCTGGCTGCACCAGATGAAAGGAGCCAAGGTCAAGCTCCTGAGATGGAGCCTGCTCCTGCAGGATTACGACATAGAATCATAGAATCATAGAATATCAGGGTTGGAAGGGACCCCAGAAGGTCATCTAGTCCAACCCCCTGCTCAAAGCAGGACCAATTCCCAGTTAAATCATCCCAGCCAGGGCTTTGTCAAGCCTGACCTTAAAAACCTCTAAGGAAGGAGATTCTACCACCTCCCTAGGTAACGCATTCCAGTGTTTCACCACCCTCCTAGTGAAAAAGTTTTTCCTAATATCCAATCTAAACCTCCCCCACTGCAACTTGAGACCATTACTCCTCGTTCTGTCATCTGCTACCATTGAGAACAGTCTAGAGCCATCCTCTTTGGAACCCCCTTTCAGGTAGTTGAAAGCAGCTATCAAATCCCCCCTCATTCTTCTCTTCTGCAGGCTAAACAATCCCAGCTCCCTCAGCCTCTCCTCATAACTCATGTGTTCCAGTCCCCTAATCATTTTTGTTGCCCTTCGCTGGACTCTCTCCAATTTATCCACATCCTTCTTGAAGTGTGGGGCCCAAAACTGGACACAGTACTCCAGATGAGGCCTCACCAATGTCGAATAGAGGGGAACGATCACGTCCCTCGATCTGCTCGCTATGCCCCTACTTATACATCCCAAAATGCCATTGGCCTTCTTGGCAACAAGGGCACACTGCTGACTCATATCCAGCTTCTCGTCCACTGTCACCCCTAGGTCCTTTTCTGCAGAACTGCTGCCTAGCCATTCGGTCCCTAGTCTGTAGCTGTGCATTGGGTTCTTCCGTCCTAAGTGCAGGACCCTGCACTTATCCTTATTGAACCTCATCAGATTCCTTTTGGCCCAATCCTCCAATTTGTCTAGGTCCTTCTGTATCCTATCCCTCCCCTCCAGCGTATCTACCACTCCTCCCAGTTTAGTATCATCCGCAAATTTGCTGAGAGTGCAATCCACACCATCCTCCAGATCATTTATGAAGATATTGAATAAAACCGGCCCCAGGACCGACCCCTGGGGCACTCCACTTGATACCGGCTGCCAACTAGACATGGAGCCATTGATCACTACCCGTTGAGCCCGACAATTTAGCCAGCTTTCTACCCACCTTATAGTGCATTCATCCAGCCCATACTTCCTTAACTTGCTGACAAGAATACTATGGGAGACCGTGTCAAAAGCTTTGCTAAAGTCAAGAGACATGGACATGGACGGGGAGTGTTGACCTGGGAATGTGCCCTGGGGATGGGAGACCTGAGAGCCTGTCACCTGAGCCAGGAGGGGGAGGGGGAGGTGACACCTCTACCAGGGAATGTGGACGGAGGCTGCAGCAGGGAGCCTGCTGCGGAGGTTTAGTTTTCAGTTTGGGGCTGGGTGGAGGAACGCAGGGAACCCCAGGGCTGGGGTCTAAGCTCCCTGCCCCCCAGAAGGACTTGACTGAGGGGTCCTGGGTGCACCCACAAGCTCTGTTGTGGGCTGTGTTCCTATTGTCCAATAAACCTTCCGTTTTACTGGCTGGCTGAGAGTCTCAGTGAATCCCAGGAAGAGGGGTGCAGGGCCTGGACTCCCCCACACTCCGTGACAAGCTGGAGTGGTAGCAAGGCATCCCCAAGACTCCTCTCCCCGACCAGATGGGGGTCTTCACCATCTCGGAGATGGACGGGATTGGAGCTGAGTCTGAGAGAGCCAGAGGACTGTGGGAGACAGCGAGAGCCCGAGAAAGAGCTGCAGAAACAGCAGCAGCATGAACTGGCGATGGGGGAGCCGAGAGGCCTAGGGGACCTCCCAGGGGTGAGTGGGGATAGACCCCGGGGGCCAGGTCCGCAGGGAACCTTGAGACTAAATTGCTGCCCTGGTTAAGGAGAGGGGGGGTGTGGATGCCCACCTCACTGCCTTTGAGGAGGCTGGCGATTTGAACCAGGGGGACTCTGCGGAAAAGCCCCGGTGTCTAGCTCCCTTGCTGGGTCCCAAGGCCATAGACTCTGTCAGCCAGATGGGTGGGGAGGTGGACAGGCTCCCACTCCTGACCCCAACCTATGTGTCTGCTTGCAGTCTTCTAAGGGAAGGAGAATGCTTCCAACCTTTTATCTAGGGAGTCTGTAAGTTTGTCTGAAAGGGGATTGTGTAGGAATCCGCCGGATGGGCCAGAGGTGATTCTGGATGTACGTGAGAACCAGAAAGAGTCTGTTGTTGCTCAGGAAAGTGTTCCCCTAGAGCAAGCCCTAGGTGAAGAGGGTAAGAGCAGAATTTCTGTGAGGGGTGAATTGTTGCATAGAAAAGCCCCTCGGGAAAGAAATCCTCATGGAGTCTTTTACAAGCTGTTTACTGCAACTGAAGGGTGTGAAAGTGATTTAATCAAGAAAGTTTCAGTTCCTAACAGCTGGAAATTTTTTGTTGTGAATGGATCCACTGACTTTCCTGTTGAAAGACCCAGTGTGGAGAGCTTTGAGAAGGTCTCAGATGGAGTGAAAGCTGTTAAGAAAGTTAAACAGTCCTATAACCAAGTGGCTGTGTTTGGCCAGCCTGTTGGGGAGACAAGGTTGCTGAGAAAGGGATGTCTCCATGCTGGTTCTGTAAGTGAACAGTATGTGGCCCAGGTCAAGATGGGGGCTCTTAACCAAGACAGCCCGAATTGCAGCCCTCCAGACTGGAGCACTGGGAGAAGACCCGACCCCAGTTTGACCCCCGGGGGTTTTGGGGTGGCAATAGGGTACGGGCCACATAAACCTTTTCACATGCGGCATACGAGTGCTATCAACCACCCACAACCTAAGAGAGGGTGTGAAACTGGAAGGGCCTGGTATAACTCCCACCGAGGAATGGGAGAGATGCTGGGGCATCCATGGGAACGTTGGTGGGTTCGAACTTCTCCAGGTCACCGGCTAAAGTGACCCCACTCAGTTCGGTCTCGAAGGGGGGAGAGATGTGACGAAGCGGGACTGTTCTTAACGTTTCCTCTGAATAGTGTGGGGGTGCCTCAGTTTCCCCCATGCAGTTCTTAAGTATCTAGGTGGTGGGAGAAGGGTGTATGATCATTGCAGAGCCCTAGAGGGCATGTGTGTGCAGGAGTCTGGACACAGAGAATGGCCAACACCCTGTTTCCTGGCAGCTGATGGCCTGGGCCCTTCCCCTCTACAAGGTGAGAGCTAAAGGAGTTGGAGAACAAAGGAATCAGGTGACCTCCTGGCCCGGGAAAGGCACAAAGCCTAGTGGAGGAGGGGCTGGAGAGGGTTTAAGTTTGGGGCTGGCTGGGGACATGGACTGAAGTGCAGACATGGTTGTCTGGCTCACTGGCCCCAAAATGGACCTGGCTGAGGGGTCCTGTTCTCTGCACCTACAAGCTCTGTGTTAGACCATGTTCCTGTCGTCTAATAAACCTCTGTTTTCCTGGCTGGCTAAGAGTCACGTCTGACTGCGGAGTTGGGGGTAGGACCCTCTGGCTTCCCCAGGACCCCGCCGGAGCGGACTCGCCACGGGAAGCGCACGGAGGGGCAGAGGAGGCTGAATGCTCCGAGGTCAGAGCCAGGAAGGTGGAAGCTGTGTGAGCTGTGGGTCCTGAAGACAGGCTGCTCACAGAAAGGAGACTTCCTCAGAGTCCTGCCTGGCTTCATAGGGAGTAGTTCCAGAGCATCGTCTGGGGACTCCATGACAGGTGGTAATGCCAGGAGAGCGGTACTGTCCTGTGCATCTGCTCTAGGCAGGGGTCCCGACCTGAGCCTGAACCCTGGTCCCTGATCCACTCAGCAGCCAGCTCTTGGGCTGGGCCTGGCACGGCAATGAGTCCTGGGTAAGGGAAGGGCCGATCCCAGGGGCTGGAATCCAGCAGCTGGAGAAAAGCCTTTGCTAAGGGACTGGGAACACTGCAATCCCCAGCGCAGCCACCTGTCATGGCCCTGCTCCCGGCAAGGCAGGCTGGAGAGCCAAGGATGGCTGCAGACACACTAGGAGGTACACGCTGGGCACACATTGGGGATTGAGGGTACGGGTGGCGGGAGACGGGCTGGAGCAGTGGGGTCTAGGGGCCAGGCTGGGGGTTGAGGTTAGAGGGTGCACACCCAGGATGCTGCCCAGCCAAGCTGCCCTGTAATGGTTCCTGAATCCATTGCTCTGGTGCAGTTCCCACCGGCTGGCTGTTTGGTAATGGCATGCTGTGGAATCATAGAATCATAGAATATCAGGGTTGGAAGGGACCCCAGAAGGTCATCTAGTCCAACCCCCTGCTCAAAGCAGGACCAATTCCCAGTTAAATCATCCCAGCCAGGGCTTTGTCAAGCCTGACCTTAAAAACCTCTAAGGAAGGAGATTCTACCACCTCCCTAGGTAACGCATTCCAGTGTTCTGGCCTTCGAGCTCCACAGCCCTTATACCACTGGGAGCTGGGGCAGGTTAGTCCCATTTTACAGGTGGGGGAAAGTGAGGCACATTAAGGGGAAGGCTCTTGGCCAAAGCAACAGAGGAGTGGGAAGAGGAGAGGACACATGACAGATGTGAGTCCCGGGGCTCACGGGAAGGGGGAAGGAGCTCAGACAGGTCGGTGGTGAGGGCAGGATAACAATGGAAGGTCCTGGCTCCCAGCCCTGTGCTCAGCCCAGTCTAAGCTGCCAATCCTGAGGCTGCACAGTCTGGGTAAAATGAGTGGGTGGCCACAGCCCAGTTGGGAGAGGGGACCCTGGCAGCAGTCTCAGCAGCGTTGGACGGAGTGGGCCGTGGAGACTGAGTGCCTCACTCCCCTCTCGGAAGGGTCCCTCCAGGGCACAGGTGGGCACGCTATGCAGGTGCAGTGTGTGGTGGAAGGGACTTGCCCTGCTGCCCCCTGTGTGGATTTGGGCTCTATGGCTGGCGCCCCCCCTCACCCCCACCCCTTCACATTCCTGAACACATTTTTCTCCAGCCTTCTGACTGGAGATGAAAACTGCTAAGCCCCACTGGGTGCTGGGGCGCAGAGGCTGGGATCAGAGTAGCTCCCCCATCATGCACACTCCCCCTCCTGGCTCCTGGCCAATAGGAAATCAAAAGCACTGGGAATGAGTTAACCCCCTCTCCATAGTCCTGATCCCTTGGGTCGCTTGCAGCCTTGCTGGGCATCTCTGCCCCTGCACTCGCTGCAGGAGAGACACAGGCATCTAGGGCCCAGGGGGACTGGCTCCCAACAGTGCAGGGTGCCTGCCAGGAAGAGAGGAGCCACTCCTGGGGAGCCACAGGAAGAGCAAGCCCCCCTAGGTGTGATATAGAGGGTGTGGGACGCAGGGCAGCAGTTACACACACTGGCAACGTCCCAGAAGGGAGAGAAGTTGGCAGGCAATCCAAACCGCAGCAGAATTAATCCCAGCCGTCCAGTGTACACCCCCCAGGGCAGCTCACTGCTAGCTCCTGAGCGGTTGCTGCAGTCGGCGGGAAGAGCTTGCTGGAAGATGCTATCACAGCCAGAACACAGAGAATGCTCTGATGGGGTTTGGTTAATAAAACAAGCCCTGGCCAGCCCTGTGGTTAGCTCTGAGCAGCTGGCACTGAGCCCTCCAGGCTCCACCCCAGCCCACGGCGCTGTGATGGAAGAATCACCGCCTTTTCCCCGTCCAGTGGGAGACACACCAGGAACATGGGTGAAGAGCCCTGTCACGGAGTCCCTGGGAGATGCTCTGGAATTGCTCCCTACGAAGCCAGGCAGGACACTGGGGAAGTCTCCTCTGTGGGAGCAGCCTGTCTGCAGGACACACAGCTCACACAGCTTCCACCTTCCTGGCTCTGACCTTGGAGCATTCAGCATCCTCTGCCCCTCTGTGTGCTTCCCACAGCGAGTCCGCCCAGGCGGGGTCCTGGGGAAGCCAGAGGGTCCTGCCCCCCAACTTCGCAGTCAGACGGGACTCTCAGCCAGCCAGTAAAACAGAGGTTTATTAGACAACAGGAACATGGTCTAACACAGAGCTTGTAGTATAGAGAACAGGACCCTTCAGCTGGGTCCATTTTGGGGAGCAGTGAGCCAGACAACCACGTCTGCCCTTCTCTCCATGTCCCAGCCAGCCCCAAACTGAAAACTTCTCACCTGATTCCTTTGTTCTCCAACCCTTTAGCTCCCACCTTGCAGGGGGGAAGGGCCAGGCCATCAGTTGCCAGGAAATGGGGTGTTGGCCATTCTCTGTGTCCAGACACCTGAACACACCTGCCCTCTAGGGCTCTGCAATGATCATACACCCTTCTCCCACCACCTAGACACTTAAGAACTGCATGGGAGAAACTGAGGCACCCCCACACTATTCAGAGGAAACGTTAAGAACAGTCCCGCTTCATCACATCTCTCCCCCCTTCGAGACCAAACTGAGTGGGGTCACTTTAGCCGGTGACCTGGGGAAGTTCGAACCCACCAATGTTCTCATGGATGCCCCAGCATCTCTCCCGTTCCGTGGTGGGAGTTACACCAAACCCTTCCAGTTTTACGCCCTTCCAGTTTCACGCCCTCTCTTAGGTCGTGGGTGGTCGATATGCCGCATGTGGAAAGGTTTATGGAGCCCGTGCCCTTTTGCCACCCCAAAACCCCCGGGGGTCAAAATGGGATCGGGTCTTCTCCCAGCGCTCCAGTCTGGAGGGCTGCAATTCGGGCTCTCTTGGCCAAGAGCCCCCATCTTGACCTGGGCCACATGCTGTTCACTTATAGAACTAGCATGGAGATATCTCTTTCTCAACAACTTCGTTTCCACAACAGGCTGGCCAAACACAGCCACTTGGTTATAGGACTGTTTAACTTTCTTAACAGCTTTCACTCCATCTGAGACCTTCTCAAAGCGCTCCACACTGGATCTTTCAACAGGAAAGTCAGTGGATCCACTCACAACAGAAAATTTCTGGCTGTTAGGAACTGAAACTGTCTTGATTAAATCACTTTCACACCCTTCAGTTGCAGTAAACTGCTTTCAAAGACTCCATGAGGATTCCTTTCCCGAGGGCTTTTCTATGCAATAATTCACCCTTCACAGAAATTCTGCCCTTACCTGCTTCACCTAGGGCTTGCTCTAGGGGAACACTTTCCGGAGCAACAACAGACTCTTTCTGGGTCTCACGTACATCCAGAATCACCTCTGGCCCATCAGGCGGATTCCTACACAATCCCCTTTCAGGCAAACTTACAGACTCCCTAGATAAAAGGTTGGAAGCATTCTCCTTCCCTTCGCCACACACAAGCTCAGGAATCTTTTCCTTCTTGCTACAGGTTTCCACATCCTCAGTAGGTAACACAATCAAATCACCTTTCTGCTCTCCTTGTGCCCTGGCTAGGATCTCACCCTGATTAGGCAGAGTTGCTGCACCCTTTCCCAACCACACACTAGCAACAGGCAAAATACAAGCACCAGAATTGTCTGGGCTCTGGGATTTTACATAGACACGAACGGGATGCGACCTAGTTACAGGGCCATTCTCCCGAGCAGACACAAACTTAGGACCTTCCCTTCCTGGGGTTTAGCTGAATCCAGAACCAGCTCTGAGACAACTGCACGACCCTCAACCATCACAGGCTGAAAGGCCCCTTCTGTCTGCTCCACAGACAAAGAAGAGCCGGACACACTTTCTCCTTTCCCAGACACACAGCTTGGGATCTCATTCCCCTTCTCCCAGCACACAGGGCTGGTCACAGACAACTGCTTGGAGATCAGGGTAGCTCCCTCCATAGGCAAGTCAATACCCCTGACAGACACAGGTACATTTCCTTCACTCTCACAATTTCTCCACCCAGCTAACAGGTAAGGTCCAGGGACACTCCTCTTCCATTCTCCTCGCCTTCCCACCCTGCTGACTAGACACAGCCATCAGCTCACAAGGCTGCCTAGGCTCATCCAGACTTTTCTTACTGAGCACCTTGCCACTCCCCACAGATCCCCTGCCCTGCCTGTGTCTCCCCCCACTCAGCTGGGGTCTCAGCTCCCACTGTGCTCAGCGCTGCCCTTGCTGTCCCAGTGAGGTAGGCAGCGAGCTCGCTGCTTTCCTCACTGCATCAGAGACAGCGTGAGCCCCCTAAGCCCCCCTTTCCAGTGTGTAAGGGGGCGGGGAGCATCTCTCAGTCCCACCCAGCCCCAGAGGTCTGGTTACAGGGAGGCAGGTAGCCTAAGCCTAGCAGCTCCTGCCTGCTGCCAGCCAGGTCATCTGCATTTTCACTGACCATTTCGCTCTCTGCCGATTGGTTCCCTGGATTCAAATTCAAACCTGTCCCAAAGAGACACATTCACCCCACAACAGGATCTCGCAGCTGATATCCTGGAGAATCCCAACAACCAGCCAGCCCCACCCTCCTGGGTATGGACAGGGATATGGGCCATAGGCAGGGTGAGGAGCTTCATCCCTGGGACCCTCACCCAGCTCACACAGCCCCTCAGCATCTGGGGAGGCTGCACCACCCAGGGCCTGACAACCATTCTCTCTGTCCCAGGATCTCGCCACCACAGGAATGTCTCCCCATTGACCATCACCTTCCGCTCCCACTGGAGGTCCGAGGCGCCTGAGCCCAGGAAACTCCACACAGACATATAGGTTGGGGTCAGGAATGGGAGCCTGTCCACCTCCTCACCCATCTGGCTGATGGAGTCTATGGCCTTGGGACCCAGTAAGGGAGCTAGACACGGGGCTTTTCCGCAGAGTCCCCCTGGTTCAAATCACCAGCCTCTTCCAAGGCAGTGAGGTGGCATCCACATCCCCCTGCTCCTTAACCAGGGGCAGCAATTTAGTCTCGAGGTTCCCTGCGGAACTGGCCCCCCGGGGTCTATCCCCACTCACCCCGGGGAGGTCCCCTAGGCCTCTCCGCTCCCCCACCGCCAGTTCATGCTGCCGCTGCTTCTGCAGCTCTTTCTTGGACTCTTGCAATGTGATTGCAGAGCCATTGGCCATTATCTTTGAAAACTCATGGCAATCGGGGGAAGTCCCAGATGACTGGAAAAAGGCTAATGTAGTGCCCTTCTTTAAAAAAGGGAAGAAGGAGGATCCTGGGAACTACAGGCCAGTCAGCCTCACCTCAGGCCCCGGAAAAATCATGCAGCAGGTCCTCAAGGAATCAATTCTGAAGCACTTAGAGGAAAGGAAAGTGATCACGAACAGTCAGCATGGATTCACCAAGGGCAAGTCATGCCTGACTAATCTAATTGCCTTCTATGATGAGATAACTGGCTCTGTGGATGAAGGGAAAGCAGTGGACATGTTGTTCCTTGATTTTAGCAAAGCTTTTGACACTGTCTCCCATAGTATTCTTGCCAGCAAGTTAAAGAAGTATGGGCTGGATGAATGCACTATAAGGTGGATAGAAAGTTGGCTAGATTGTCAGGCTCAACGGGTAGTGATCAATGGCTCCATGTCTAGCTGGCAGCAGTATCAAGTGAAGTGCCCCAAGGGTCGGTCCTCGGGCTGGTTTTGTTCAATATCTTCATAAATGATCTGGAGGATGGTGTGGATTGCACCCTCAGCAAGTTTGCAGATGACACTAAACTGGGAGGAGAGGTAGATACGCTGGAGGGCAGGGATAGGATACAGAAGGACCTAGACAAATTGGAGGATTGGGCCAAAAGAAATCCGATGAGGTTCAACAAGGACAAGTGCAGAGTCCTGCACTTAGGACGGAAGAATCCCATGCACCGCTACAGACTAGGGACCGAATGGCTCAGCAGCAGTTCTGCAGAAAAGGACCTAGGGGTTACAGTGGACGAGAAGCTGGATATGAGTCAGCAGGGTGCCCTTGTTGCCAAGAAGGCCAAAGGCATTTTGGGTTGTATAAGTAGGGCATTGCCAGCAGATCTAGGGACATGATCGTTCCCCTCTATTCGACACTGGTGAGGCCTCATCTGGAGTACTGTGTCCAGTTTTGGGCCCCACACTACAAGAAGGATGTGGAAAAATTGGAAAGAGTCCAGCAGAGGGCAACAAAAATGATTAGGGGACTGGAACATATGATTTATGAGGAGAGGCTGAGGGAACTGGGGATGTTTAGTCTACGGAAGAGAAGAATGAGGGGGGATTTGATAGCTGCTTTCAACTACCTGAAAGGGGGTTCCAAAGAGGATGGATCTAGACTGTTCTCAGTGGTAGCAGATGACAGAACAAGGAGTAATGGTCTCAAGTTGCAGTGGGGGAGGTTTAGGTTGGATATTAAGAAAAACTTTTTCACTAGGAGGGTGGTGAAACACTGGAATGCGTTACCTAGGGAGGTGGTGGAATCTCCTTCCTTAGAAGTTTTTAAGGTCAGGCTTGACAAAGCCCTGGCTGGGATGATTTAATTGGGGATCGGTCCTGCTTTGAGCAGGGTGTTGCACTAGATGACCTCCTGAGGTCCCTTCCAACCCTGATATTCTATGATTCTATGCTGTCTCTCACAGACCTCTTGCTCTCTCGGACTCAGCTCCAATCCCCTCCATCTCCGATCCCCTGATGGGGCACCCAATCGTGAAGACCCTTGTCTGGTTGGTGACAGGAGTCCTGGGGATGCCTGGCTACCATTCCAGCTGCTCCCAGATCCTGCTATAGCCCCATTTGGGTCAGGAATCTGTTCCTTAGAGCGGTCATCCTCCTCCAGCTGCACGATTAACTGTGCTTTGGTGAACTTTCCAATGCTCAACCCTCTCTTTTTGCACAGGGTTACAATGTCCTTCTTCAGAAGATGGTGACAGGCCATCACTCCACTGTTCCCAAGTTGTTGTGGACTCACAGGCCTGTGTGCTCTCAGCTCCCCACGGTTTCCAGGGAGAACCCCTCATGTGCCAGCCCTTCTCGAGGTCACCTCCTCTTTGCCAGGGTCGAGCCACAGACTCCTCCGCCCCTGGGACCGCCCACTGCAATCCCCAGGGGAACCCTGTTACTGCCAAAGTCCTTCTCTCTCCCAGGGCCAAGCCGCAGACTCCTCCACCCCTGAGACTGGTCATCGCAGTCCTTCTCGCTGGTCACACACTCCCAGGGGTTAACTGCCCCCCCAAACTGCTCCTCTCTGAGCCTTCAGCATGCCTGGTCCTCGTCAATCCCCCTTCATTTGACAGATCCCCAGTCACTTACTGCAGGAAGCGCCATCCGCGGGGTGCAGTACATCCCACTTCTCCCACCAGTTATCACGGAGTCCCCGGGCGATGCTCTGGAACTGCTCCCTACGAAGCCAGGCAGGACTCTGGGGAAGTCTTCTCTCTGTGAGCAGACTGTCTTCAGGACACACAGCTCACACAGCTTCCACCTTCCTGGCTCTGACCTCAGAGCATTCAGCCTCCTCTGCCCCTCCGTGTGCTTCCCACAGTGACTCCACCCAGGCGGGGCTCCTGGGGAAGCCAGAAGGTCCTGCATCCCAACTCCGCAGTCAGACGTGACTCTCAGCCAGCCAGTAAAACAGAAGGTTTATTTGACGACAGGAACATGGTCTAAAACAGAGCTTGTAGGTACAAAGAACAGGACCCCTCATCCGGGTCCATTTTGGGAGGCAGTGAGCCAGACAACCACGTCTGCACTTCAGTCCATGTCCCCAGCCAGCCCCAAACTGAAACTCTCTCCAGCCCCTCCTCCTCTGGGCTTTGTCCCTTTCCTGGGCTAGGAGGGTACCTGATTTCTTTGTTCTCCAACACCTTTAGCTATCACCTTGCAGTGGGGAAGGGCCCAGGCCATCAGTTGCCAGGAAACAGGGTGTCGGCCTGTACACTGGCCCTTTACTCTGCAACAATCACACCTCCTTATCCCACCACCTTAGAGACTTAAGAAATGCATAGGGGAAACTGAGGTACCCCCACAATATTCAGAGGAAACATTAAGAACAGTCCCGCTTTGTCACATCCCCAGCACAGAGCATGGCTGGAGGCAGTGCACAGAGCTCTGGGCCTAATGCCGAGGGAGAGACATGTCTCCTGCTGCCCCTTTGACTGGCACAGGAAAGGCACCAATGGCCACTGACTAGGCGATAGCCAGCTAACCAGTGGCTGAGAGACCATCACTATGATGCTAAAAGAGGCTTTAGGTGTAACCCAGGGAATTTCTAACAGGTATATTGGGTTGAAACAATAATTGAAAACAGAATCACAAAGTGCCTGTAAGGTCCAGGTCTGAAAGGGTCTAACCGCCATGGATTCTGCGAAGGAAAGGTGTCTCTCTGATCTCTTCAAATTATTTACACATGACAATAAAGTAGCGGCTAAAGAAGAAGCGACAGGAAGGAGAGAGACCTGGGTGTGTGGGTCCATCATAGGATGACTACGAGTCACCAGTGTGATCTGTCTGTGAAAGAGGCAAATGCGATCCTAGGCTGTATCAGCAGAGGCATTTCCAGAAGAGCTAGGGAAGTATTAACCCCATTGTACAAGGCACTGGGAAGTCCTCGTTTGGAATCCTGGGTACAGTTCTGGACACCCATGTTCAAGAAAGATGAACTTACACTGAAACAGGTGCACAGAAGAGCTGCTAGGATGATCAGGGGAATGCAGGGACTACAATTCCCCTACCCGCCCAAGCTCCCCCCCCACACACACACACTCCACCTGCTGAAGCCAGAGTAGCCTGAGATCCCCACTGTGGCCCAAGCCCCACTGGACCCTGAGCCGCCAGCCAGCCCAAGCCACTGGGCAGCCCGAGCCGCCCCTGGACGCTGGCTGGCCTGAGCTGCCACTGGCTGCCAGATGGGTCAAGTCGCCTGCTGGCTCGAGCTGCCGTGGACCACCACCTATCCTGAGCCCTGCACCCAAGTCGAGCCCCTGCCAGCTTCAGGGGAGAGCCAGACCGAGGGAGGGGCCTTGGGGCAGAGGTTAGGCCTGGGTTTTGGGAGGCTTAGCTCCCCAGGCCTATTATACCCGCCACCCAGGAGGGCCTATCTTATGAGAGGAGAAGGCAGAACCTGGCTTGTTCAGGCCAGCAGAAAGAAGGCTGGGGGGGATCTCACTGCACACCATAAATCAGCCGGGGGCACACCCCAGGGAGGGGAAGAGCTATTGACGCTAAAGGACAATGCTGGCACAAGAACAAATGGGGCTAAACTGGCCAGGAACAAATTCCAGCCGGAAATTAGAAGGTTTCTAACCATCAGAGGGGTGAGCAGGAGTCCTCAGGGCAAACAGCATAACTAGTTTGAAGAGCGAGCTGGACACGTTTCGGAGTGTGATTACTGATGGCGTTGTTTGTGATGGTAGGGGGCAGGGCTGAGCAGGCCAGTTTGTGTTATATTCCTAAAGCTCATGCTTCAAGGTTTTAACCGGCTTCAACCCTGCAGGGGTCAGGAATGGATTTTTTGCTCCCCGCTGTATTCGGGGTTTGTTTTGTTTTTTTATCTCCATCCTCTGAAGCATCAGGGATGGCTGTGGCTGGAGATGGGGCACTGGGCAGGGTGAGTCAGGACTCAGAGTTCTCTCTCTCAGGTGCTGGGCTGGCTGGTTCTTGTTCACATGCTCAGGGTCTAGCTGATCGCCGTATACAGGAATGACACATCACAGCTACAATCCTTAATTATACTCTGGTTTCTCTTCAGAGCAGTGTTCATAGAATCATAGAATATCAGGGTTGGAAGGGACCTCAGGAGGTCATCGAGTCCAACCCCCTGCTCAAAGCAAGACCAAGCCCCAATTTTTGCCCCAGATCCCTAAACGGCCCCCTCAAGGATTGAACTCACAACCCTGGGTTTAGCAGGCCAATGCTCAAACCCCTGAGCTATCCCTCTGCAGGGTCAGGAAGGAATTCTTCCCCAGGTCAGATTGGCAGAGACCCTGGGTTTTTTTTGCCTTCCTCTCCAGTGTGTGGGTGCAGGTCACTTGCCAGGATTGTCTGGGTGTCTCTCACCCTATTCCCTTGCCATGGTGGGGGCTGCAGGCACTGGTGCCCCTCACTCCCTCCTAGTCTCTCCCAGTGGCATGTAACAGCCTCGTCTCCTGTGGGCTGCAGTCCTGGTCGAACTTGGGTTGCTGGGTTAGTGTGCGGAGGCTGGATGGTGTTCATGGCCTGTGCTATACAGGGGGTCAGACTGCATGGCCGGGTGGTCCCTTCTGGCCTTAAACTCTGTGACTGGATGGTCAAAAGGCCTTTGACAAGGGCCAGCACATGAAGCTAAGTTGTTATGGGGTGAGAGGCAAAGTATTGACGTTTATTGCCAGGACAGAGCCTGCCTCCCTACAATAGTGGCAAAGAGTCCTGTGGCACCTTACAGACTAAGCAAATGAGTTCCCCAGGAGAATGGGTGTGCCTCCCTTCCTCTAATTTGCAGAAGTGCCCATGTCCCTGGTTCATCCACTGGAAACTGTGGGGGGGAGAGGGGCGGGTTTGCAGGAATGGACCCAGAGCAATTAATAAAAAGAAAAGGAGTACTTGTGGCACCTTAGAGACTAACCAATTTATTTGAGCATGAGCTTTCGTGAGCTACAGCTCACTTCATCGGATGCATGCCGTGGAAACTGCAATGACGTCCCAGAGAGAGGATACCAGTATCAGGAGAGCATATGACTGGAAAATCATAAACGCTGCCATCCTGGAATGTGGTGTCCCCTCACAACACCATCGGTCTTCACTGCAGAGGACCTGGGGGAGGTCCCCACACTCTACACATTCTTTTTAGGTGACAAATCTGAGGAACTGTCCCAGATTGAGGTGTCATTAGGGGAGGTTTTGGAACAAACGGATAAATTAAACAGCAATAAGTCACCAGGACCAAGTGGCACCCCCAAGAGTTCTGAAGGAACTCAAATGTGAAATTGCAGGACTACTAACTGTGGTACGTAAGCTATCACTTAAATCAGACTTAGTACCAATTGACTGGAGGAGAGCTAATTTAACACCAATTTTTTTTAAAAGCTCCAGAGTCGATCCTTTGGTGAGGGACCTTGTTAAGGGCTTTCTGAAAATCTAAATATGCTATATCCATTGGATCACCTTTGTCCACATTCTTGTTGACCCCGAGGTGTCTTGAAGGATCAGCCCCGGTGTTTTCACCAGGCTGCCCCTCAGCTCAGTCTTTCCCAGTTGTTACTGTTTGGTTTTTTCCCTCGGTTCTATTCTACCTTCCCACCCACACACCTATCCAAAACAATACTCAGGAAAAGCCCCTGGGCAGGTTCACATACATTCTCCTGTTGTCCCAGGTGGGGCTTATGCTTCAGTGATGTTCACTGAAGGGTGTGTTCGCATCTATCAACCTCAATGGGGTTTTAACTCAACCCATAACAACGCTTCTCCCAGCTCCTAACAGTATTGTCATTTGTCAAAACCTGGGTAGGGGGCAGAAAGTAAAGGGCAGGATGAAATGGTCAATTTGCATCATGGCAAAAAGGTAAGAGTGGGGGCCTCAAGGGCCCATGTTGCTGACTGTATTTATCAGTGATCTGGAAAGGGGATGATACAGAAAGGTAACAAAATCTGCAGATGACACCAATTATTTAGAGTGAAAATTTTCACTCTAAATAATTTTTTCACTCCATGCATCTGATGAAGTAGGTTCTAGCTCACGAAAGCTTATGCCCAAATAAATCTGTTAGTTTTTAAGGTGCCACTGGACTCCTTGTTCTTTTTGTGGATACAGACTAACACGGCTACCCCCTGATACTTGACACCAATTATTTAGGTTAGTCCGGACCAGAGAGGGCTGTGAGGAGCTTCAGAGAGACAGAAACAAGGGGAGTGAATGGGCAACACACCAGCAGATGAACTTCGGTGTTGATAAATACAGAGTAATGCTCGTTAGAGGGGACACAAACTCCTTGCCCAACTTCCAGGGCTCTGCATGAACTCAGGAAAGGGACGGCACACCAGTGCGGACAGCTCTGTGAGACCGTGTCTCAAGGTGCAGCTGTGGTCAAGGAAGCAAATCAGATGTTAGGATGCATCAGGAATGGGCTAGAGAACAATACAAAGAATCTATTAACGCTTTGGTGTCGTCTCATCTGGATAGCATGTGCAGGACTGGTCAGCCCATCTCACTCCAGATCACACAGAACAAGAGGGGGTTCAAAGAAGGCCAACAAGAATGATCAGGGACATGGGAAAACCCAAAGAGAGACTGAAAAGCCTGGGATGATGACCTTAGACAGGAAACGAATTAAGAGGGGACATGACCAAAGTCTACAGAATAATGATTGGTACAGAATTAAATTAGCCAAGCAAGTGTTTTCCATTGGCATATGGAACACTCATACCACGAAAGCAAGTTACTTCCAGATAACACACAATGAGGTCTCTTTGTATAAGTGGGACATGAGCCGTCTGTGTGAGTCCAGATGGGCTGGGATGATTCATGTGGAAGGAGACATGCTGGTCTGGAGTGGTGATGACAGGCTCAGGCAGCGTGGGGTTGCGCTGTTCAGGAAGTAGATCAGCCCCTACATGGCCTACAAACGGGTCAGCAGCAGGCTGAGGACTCTGATTGGCAGCCTTATAATGTAACTGTTTCCAGTGCTGCGCCCCAACGACTGACTGTGATGATGAACAAGCTGAGAAATTCTAGGGTGACATCAAGAAGGAGTTAGGAGTTCACACAAGGGGACTGGATGGTATGCATTGGCCCCGACAGTTACCCAGAATGGTTCAGCTGGAATGGGAAGTTTGGGTATGGCAAGAAAAACAGCAGAGGACTGTGACTCATGCAATTTGCGACTGGAAATTATTTAGTATTAACAAATACCTTGTTCAAGCAAAAACCACCAAGGCAGTGCACTTGGACATCGTCAGATTTGTGGACTCAGAACCATATTGACTTCATCATGATCTCGAAGAGGAGGCATTCTGGTGTGATGGGGGAGCAGATCCTTCAAGAAGGCCAACACAGGATCCAATCAGAACTTAGTAATAGCCAACATAAAGACCAAACTGTGAAGCAAGAAATGACCAGCAAGTATGGTGCACTTCTCAAGGCAAACCATGGAGGAGCATTGCAACTCTTGTGTGTTGTGTTTACTGCTCATTGTGATGTGATGCTGCGGGGTTCTGCACTATGAGAGAATGTATGCATGCAGAGAAGGGAGATCGGGAGCCTCCTTTTTCCCTGCCTTATAACACAAGAGTGATGGTACAATACATGAAATAAAAAGAGGGTGAACTCAAAATCCACCAGAAGAAGTACTTTGTTACACAGCATATACTTAGCTTGTGGAGCTCACTGCCTCAGGAAGACACTGAGGCTAAGAACTTAGCAAGATTCAAAAAGGGACTGGGAACCCTCTGGGAAACCTCCCACAATTCACTCCCATCCATAGCATTATCCTGCCTTTTCTGATGGGGAGGCTGAGCTGAGGAAGCTCCAGGCAGGCAGGCAGGCAGCTGGGGCAGAGGCTGGGCTAGAACCCAGGGGCTGGCACCTACCTATAACCCAAGTGGCCCAGAAATCACATGGAGAAGGGAAATGGGCCCAGAGGCCGTTCAGATGCTCAGGGGATGAACCAACAACCAGGCCTGACTCCGACCCACCTGAACAGGGTCCCTTCTCCCTGCTATACTGATACCCCTTTGTGTTCAGCAGCTTAACAAGGCTGTTCGCTGCCAGCTGCAGACTAACAACCCCAGAGCCTATCACAGATCCCCAGGACCCCCTCTAGGTTTGATGAGACTCCCAGGAACATGCCATTGGGAAGGCAAACAAGCTATGCCCGGGGCTCCCACATCTCATGATGGCAAACACTGCCCCACGCAGGAGAGCAAATAATGAGTTCCCCAGGAGGATGGGTGTACCTCCCTTCCCAGCCTTTCCCAGAGCCCCCCATGGCTAGGGAGCCATCCCAGAGTGCCCGCTTCCCTTAGCCTAGGGTCCTCCAGCACCCGTCTCAGTCTCCCTTCCCCAGCTCCCAGGCCCCCTTCCACCTGCTGGCTGCCCCAGGAGAGACCCGTCACAGCAAGCCACTTCAGGCTCTTAGGGAGAGCTACCGCTGGGCATTCCCACAGCAGCAGGACAAGGCCTGGGCCTAACAGCGCCCCAAAGCCACTGAAAGGGAGTGGGAAGAAACTAGGGACAAGCGTCTCCGCTCTACTGCCACACGCCGGCCGAGAGACCAAGCACGGGACTGTGTGACGAGGCCGTGCTCCAGAAGTCCTCCCTGTCCGGGCAAAATCCCTGCACTGCAGGGAGGGGGGGCCCCAGGATGCCAATGAACCAAGGAACACCCCGGCCACAGCAGGGAGGCAGTATACCTGGGCCACAAACCCACAACGAGCAGGACTTCCCCAGCACCCAAAAGGGGGTCCCGAGGGAACAAGAGGCAGCCCGACGTGGCCCACAACCACTCCCATGTCCAGTGCAGGGCAAAGGCCCACACAGACTACAGCTCCCAGCAGGGAATGCTGTATCTCAGCCAAGCCTGTCCACTCAAGATGCAGAACTGCATGCTGGGACCTGCGGTCTCAGGGAGGCTGCACTTCCATAATGAAGTGAAGACATCTGCGGTCCACTCTGGTTCATACCAGTCAGGTGCAGCCCTCAGACTCCTGGAAGCTGCCAGTGTGGCCCTTGGCTGGGCAGACCTTTGGGGTGTCTGGTTTGAATATCCCCGTCATTGTTGGTTTCTGGTCTGGCCAGGATCACAGGGTCCCCTGCCTTTTCCTAGAAACTGTCCTTGCAAAGTTAAGCAAAGGACGTTTACACAGACATGCAAAACGAGCAGAGCCAAGCAGCATGGGTCAGCCCCTGCAAACCCTCCCTGGTGCCCACAGGCCATGGTGAGCATCTCAGGAGAAGAGAGTGATCTACTGGCGCCAACCTTGGAGAGTGACCGAGAAGATGCTGCTGGGTCTAGGCTAGAGTGTGGGTGACACCAAACCCACTGAGTGGTCACAGCTCAAGGCAGTTCAAGCTGCAGGCTCAATCATAGCTGCTAATGTCCCGGTGTGGGTGAGGGTCTGTGCTACCCCCTTCTGCCCAGGCCAGCTACAGCCTGGAGGCTGTGTGTCACCCCGCAGAACCTGCGGATCAAAGCTCGGAGAAGCTTCACTGGCAGGCTGAGGACCAGCGGTGGGAGGGAAATGTCCCTGTGAGCATCAGCTGGAGCCTGGAGTTACACCTAAGCCCTGAGGTGCACAGGAGGTGGCTGGGGAACAGGCACTGCTGGAGAGAGTCCCACGTTAGAGATGTTTCCGGGTGTTGCGCTGCCTGGTCTGGGAGCGCCTGGCTGAGGCCAGCTTGCCAAGAGAACTCGCCCCACCCAGCTGCCTCTCTCTGCAGTAACTAGAACACTCTGCTCAGAAATCCTGGGGAAGAAACAGCTTTCCTAGGGCTGCTCTCTCTGGCTAACGAGTCAATGGGGGAACGTCTGTTTTCCGTCATAGCTGAGGCCCTGCGAACAGGGGGATGGCAGGGGAGCTCAGTCAGACATGGATGGGAGGTCAGGAAAAGCCACTCTTCCCTGCAAGTCAATATTGACCCCAGGGTGGCAGTAAGGGGCACTGCGTGGCTAGAGGTCCTGGCCTTCAACTGAGACCAGAACTGAGGGCTGGCCCGCTTGGGGCTGGTAAACTTCTTCCCCAAGAGAAAAGGCCCAAGTCCAACCGGGCTAATGCCATCTGCCTCATTAAAGACTTTCCCTGCAGCTGCCACAGGAGACAGGATTTTCCTTCCTTCCCTAAGCAGCTGGGCAGCGCTGCTGTGACTGTAACCCTTACTGCAGCTGTGCCCGAGGCCCAAACCGGAACAGGGCCCCACAGGGCCGGCACAGGCAGCTCCCAGCCTAATTAAGGCGCAGATCCTGCTAGAGTGGTTAACAAGCCATGGAAGGGAAGGGGAGCAGGGAGGAGTCTGCCCAGTGACATGGGCTAGGAACAGGCACAAGGCATCCCCTGACCAGCCAGCAGCACAAGGAGGGCAGGCTGGGGGCTGGGCCTTGCCTATTGCCCCACTTTCACCCCCCCCCCAGCACAGTAGCTCACACCACCAGGGTTTGAGGGCTCCCGAGGCTACAACCTGACATGTGGCTCCATGAAAGCCTTGGCTGCCCCCTCCCCACCTCTGCAGGGGAAGCACTGGTGAGGGAGAGGCTATGGAAATCTCTAGCACCTCAGGGGGACAGGAGCTGTGCTCTAGGCCCAGGGCCTGCTCTCCCCGCCTCCATCCCCATGGTCACTGGAGCACCGACTGCTGTCTGACCTCCTTCGCCTGCATGTCGTAGCCAGCTCCCTGCCCCAGCCCCAAGCTTCTGTGCCCCCATGTGTCCGTGCAGTGCCCAACACAACGGGCCCCCAGCCTGCCTCACGCTGCCCCCACCAGGATTATTCAGGTGCAGTTGCCCCCCCATCCCCCGCCGTGTGGGGGCATTGTGCCATGGGTGCAGCAGCCTGTCTCTCTGTCCTCCCAGGACTGAGCTTATTTACAGATCCCAAACGTCCCTTGGTCCAATTCCAAGGCCTGGCTGCTGGCGAGGAAACGGCAATTCTGGCTATTCCTGCCCCTGCAGAGCACTAGGGCCGACTCCTGAGGGATCCTGGTTTCTACACCCCCGCTGGGGGTCCTCCACTCTGCCCCCCAAGCCATGAAGCCCCCTCTGGCTGAGGTCTGCGTGAGACTCTCCATGAGCCACACCTGCGACTGCATTCCAGGTCAGGGAGAACCATGAGCAGGGATCCCCGTTTTCCATGATAAAACCCAAAATTCTCTGATAAAAACAACAAAAATTGGCGTTTTTCCACAATGAAAATGAAATGCTGAATGTCAGCTTCCCTAGCCGCAATATACACAGGTGCCAGCTGAGCACAATGTTCAAAGCCTACCAGCACTGCCATCACTCATTATAATAAAATACAATTGATAGCATTGCTATTTGTATTTCTTACACACACCAAATACTTCAATGTCTGTATTCCGCTATCTGGTTCTCCATATTAACTGAACCCCCAGCTGCCCGAGCCTGACAGCAGCAGGGGCTGGGGTGGTCAGTCCCAGCCATGTAGGGCTGTCTGCCTGAGCCCCACCACATCTGAAAATAAGGGATAGAAAGCTCTCCTGATTACCTGAATTTCTGGTGATGTAATCTGGCCCCGGTCCCCATGAGATTGGATAATCAGGGTTCCACTGTTTAGGGTTTTATTTTTTCACAAAATGTAAAAACCAAAGATTCGCTGTAAAAATGCAAATTCTGCATTTTTCCGCAGCAAACAGATTTCTAGGATCCCTGGCCATGAGTGCCAGGAGCAGGGAGCCCCTGGCTGGGTTAACAGCACCCCCTACTAGGCCAGGGAAGGCAACGATTCGCTAGGGCTCAGGCAGCAGTCTGACAAGAGGTTTCTAGTCTCCCATCAGCCCCACACGGAGCTCTGCGCAGGCACGTCATAAAAGCCACAACTCCCACCCAGAGCTGGGCGAAGGGAGCCCTAACTACAGGCCTGGCACCTCTACCACACCATGCCCTGCAAAGCAAGTACTGCCCAGCAAGGGGAACACCCTCCTCTGACATCCCTTAACCACTGAAACAATTTCCCCAGGGCCATGGGGGATGCTCCATCCCTGGACATTCTACATCCCGACTGGCTGTTTTTCTAATGGATCTTCTCTGGGTAACTACTGTGGGGCAGGTGTCTGGCTGGTGCTACGCCGGAGGTCAGGCCAGTTGATCGCTGTGGTCCCTTCTAGCTTGGGGATCTGGGAACAGCCAGAGGCAGGATCCAGGCTAGCTGGGCCGGGGCTGGTAATTAACGCACTGTGAGTTACCATGGCAGTTCCTGCTCCAGCTCTGCCAGGGAGCATAAATAACCGGGATAACGATTAGTGAGAACTAGCACGAATGCAGCAATCTCACAGGGCAGCTGCGGGGAGCCCAGCTCAGTGCAGCTCTGCCGACACTGCTGGCTCCCTACCCCTTTGGCCATAAAGCCATGTCATACTGCACCAGGCTAGGCCAGGGCAATCTCAGACATCCCAGCCCAACCAGCAGGGCCCACGAGGAGAGGAGCCGGGCGCTCTCCCAGCGGGAAGCCCAGTATGACCCATCCCGCAGCTAAGACATCCCCATGGGCAGAGAGGGAAAGGGCCTTACCACTGGGAGCTGGCTGTCTCCTAAGGGGTTTAGGAGCTGCCTGGGGAACACAAGCCACAGGAGGCAGAGCGGTGGCTAGTGCTCGGGGAGAGTGTAGGCAGCGGGCTACTGGGGGCACATCTTGACCTTCCTCTCACTACTGATGCCTCTGCAGACAAACTTGCCTAATGAGTGCAGGAGCTTTCTTGGCTCATGGGGCAGGAAGCCTGTGTGTGTGACAAGCTGGTCTCTATAGGAACTGGCCCCTCCTAGAACCCTGCAGTGCTACATGGGCCTTATTGCAGACCGGTGATTGAACACAGCCCGACTCCGACACCTGAGCGGCAGGGAACTGCAGACGGGCTCTGAGAGCACTGCAAGAAAAAGCTCTACGGGCCTCTCTCCCACAGAGAAACCACGGGCTAGACACAACCCCCAACAGTCCAGCCCCACCCATTCGACTGCCTGGCACCCACATATGGGCCTCACTTCACCAGCCAATCACAGCAAGCCTCAGGGGCAGCAAAGCAGAACTGGGCCCGTTCCGCCTGAGGAAAGCTTGCACCATCCACTCCATCCACCAAAAGGTGCCCAGCACGCCAGCCCGGGCTCTGAGAGAACGTACCAACACCCGCACTCAGCTGCAGTGCCCCAGCCCTGCAAGTGCCCCCAGACCTCACCGCGTGGAACCTGCAAAGCTAAGGCCAGTGCTCATTAAACACAGTCACGGACCATGATCTGGAGGTGGAAACTGACGCAAAGCAGTGTCCAACCCAAGAGGAGGGAACTGCAGCCAGCACAGCAGAAGGCCTGAGTCTTCTCTTGTCTGCACCAAATTCCTCCTCCAGGACTTACATCTGACTTACACCAACATAAGTGACAGACGGCTCAGGCCCAGGGCGAGCTCCAAACCCAGGGCAGGGGGAGAAAGAGACTCCCTCCCGTGGCCAGAAATGAGCAAAGGCTCTGCTATGAAAAGCAAGCAGGAAAACCGGTTCCCGGAGGGGAGAGGGGGCGGAGATGGCATGGAGGGGTCAGGACCAGACAGCAATAAGGGAATGGCTGCAGGGGTTAACGTCCAGCCCCAGGGCAGCCTCTGCTCCAGGGTTCTGTCCCCGTTACACTCTGGCAGCACCCGTAGAGTTGCTCATGCCAATGAGCCTCACTGAACGGCACTGCGTGTGCGTGTGTCTGACGTGTGCGTGGGACTGTCTGTCTCCTGGTGAGGGCCAGGCTCTCTATCCAGCGCTTGGCACTATTGTGGCTGGGCATAGGGGGAAGAAAGCAGTGAGATCTTTCCAAGTGGGCATTTCCTCTGCGTAGTGGAGTTCCCAGCTGGCAGAGACAGCTCCTCCATTGTAGAAGGCAGGCCAGGAGCAGGAAGGGAGATGCTACTGGACTGTGGCGATTTTCTGCTGGCATATGGCCCCGTGGGGCCACAGAGCGTACTTCCTAGAATCTCTTAGGCGACACAAAGGACGCTGGGTCGGGGCTGGTGTAGAACTGACCCCACACTCAGGATGCTGCAGCTGGCTTTTCTGTGCCCCCAGATACTGGGCCCAGCAAAGCATCGGAGCCGGTCTCTCTCTCTGTGCAGCGCCCTGGGAGCCCTTCTCAAAACCCAGGAGTGTGCTTGCCTGCCTTCGGGAACAGGGGACAAGAGAAGACGGCTGCCTGCCTCTCCCCCATTCCCTGCGGGCCACCAGACAGTGATTGGGATCTCAGAGCTGTGGCCAAGGGCAGTAACCGGATTAGCAGTGACTGACATGACTGAGTACAGCACAAAACCTAGGGGGCGCACAAGAGCTATGTCCCTTAGCTGCCCCCAGTGTTTACCCCCGGCAGCCCCGCAGGGACCCGCTGCAGGTTCTTCCCCTCCCGCAGCCCAGCAATACAGAGCCCATTCCCCAGGCAGGGGGCAATGAGGGCGGAACCCACAGCTGGCAGTCTGGCACTGGTGCCTCCCCAGCCGCTCTCCAGGGTGGGTGTGCCGGGGCATCCCTACTCTCTCCCCGTGCTGGAGAGGGGACCCCGCCAATGGTTCGGTCTCCCCCATTCCTGGGTCAGTGTCTCTAGGAGCAGCGAGGCAGCTGGGAGCACAGAACCTATGGGGTGGGGGCAGTCAGTGGGAAGCTGGGAACACACACAGCTCTTTGGGGGGGCAGGTCAGGGGGCACTGGCTGCTGCTCCCCAGTTGCTGGGGCTCCCCTCCTAGTCTCAACCATTAGCCCACTCAGCTTCCCGGGGCTGTCGTTTGGCAGGAATGAGGCGGCTTGGCTCATTCCCAAGGAAGTTCGGTATTTACTCTATCGCCCTCTCTCCACGACACCCGCCTACCCCCGCACTGTGTCCCTGGGCTCCCAGCCAGCCCTCTGGTGCCCAGGACTCCAGCGGTACCTCTCAAGCCTGCTCCCGGCCCTGGTCTCTGTAGCAGACCCTCCCACAGGGCACCTCAGTTGGATGGTGGCACCACAGGGGCACAGGCAGGAGACAGCAGGACCCCTGGCAGGTCAGAGGTCACGTTAGTTACCCACGCTCCTGGATCCTGCCAGCCCTGTAGACGGGAGCCCTAAACGCTAAGGTCTTACTTTTCCCAGCTGTCTCCAAGAGTTTCCTCTTGCCTCTCTTCTTCTGGGGGGCGGAAGGGGCCAGCTCACCCTCATCGGCCGGTGGGTCCGGGCTGTCCTTCGGGGTGCAGCGCCCGTTCTCCAGGGCCTGGCCCGTCTCACTGTCTGGGAGGCTGTCCGTCTCGTCCTCGCCATGCTGCCCGCCCTTCGGGGTCCCATCGCTGTCCTCCAGGCCTTTCCACTGGGCACCATCTGTCTCCAGGTCTCCATTGGGCACCTGCTCCGTGGAGCCAGCATCCTGACAGGGGGCGTGGCACTTTGGGACTGAGGCAGTGTCTTTGGATGTTTCACTACTTTCCACCTGCAGAGACAGAGAACGGGAGAGGCTGAGAGGCCAGCTCCTGCCCAGCTCTGGGCTGCATAGGCCCTCGGGCCACCTTCGCCAGCACCGTCACCCAGCCTCATCTGCCCTCGGTGCTCCCCAATCTGGCCCCCAACGTGCCCCTTGATCCATGTCCCATGTGCCCTCACCTGATACAGCCCCCGAATGATCCCCAAAGAGCCCCCTCGGGCCAGCTCCCAGCTACACCCTTGTGCTAGAGCTGGCATGTGCCCCCACTGGGACATCTCAGTCCTCTCCACCGCATGTCCACCTGTCCCCTGGCTCCTCCTTCCAGGGGGGTTCCCCATTCACTGGCACTCTGCATGAGTCACCTACCCTCTGGGAGGGCTGAGCCCTGGCGGCCACGGCGCCATGTATCACAGTCCTGCCCCGCAACCCCACGTACTGCACCGGACCCACACCTGGGGGGATCAGGGCCAGTGCAACCACTAGGCGAACTAGGCGGTAGCCTAGGGCGCCAAGTGGTTGGGGGCGGCGGTGGAGCGGAGGTAAGCTGGGGCAGGGGGGCGCGGGTAGGGCCGCCTGCAGCAAGTAACGGGGGTGGGGGCGCACAGGAGAACTGGTCCCCGCCCCAGCTCACCTCTGCTCCGCCTCCTCCCCTGAGCCCCGCCCCGCTCTGCTTCTCTCCCTCCCAGGCTTGCGCGCCAAACAGCTGATTGGTGCCGCAAGCCTGGGAGGCGGGAGAAGCGGCGGCGTGCTCGGGGAGGAGGCGGAGCAGAGGTGAGCTGGGGCGGGCAGCTGCTGCCCGCGGCTCCCCAGGCTGAGGGGAGGGAGGGGGCAGCGGGGAGCTGCCGCGGGGGGGCGCCTCAGGGTGTGTGGGGGGGAGCTACCGTGGGGGGGGGCAGCGCAAGGTGGAAGTTTCGCCTAGGGCGTGAAACCTCCTTGCACTGGCCCTGGGGGGGATGAGGGTCCAGAAAGGGCCCATCGGTCCCCTCTAGTGCTGTACAGCTCTGAGAGTGCCAGAGAACCCAGTGCTGCAGGGGTTAAAGGCACTGCATGGGGCAGATGCCCAGCCCTCTCCCAGCAGTGAACCCCCTGCACTGTACCGAGCTTGGGGGACCAGACTGCTCCCAGCTACAGGCAGCAGGTCAATAGACTATTGACCCCCCAAATATACACACACTGTACCCCAGAGACATCTCCTGGGGCCTGCATGAAATCCTTCCCCATTGGCTGTAACTTCCCCAGTGCTCCAAGACTTATTGAAAATCAACATTAACAGTTCAGTGAGCTCCCCAGGCAGCTCTTTTAAAACTCTTGAATGAAAGTAATCTGGTCCTGCTGGTTTAAAAATGCCTTACTTTAGTAGCTTCTGTCTAACATCCCCCAGAGATACAAATGGAATGGAAAGAGTGTTATCGTCACCATATGTTTCAGGCTCTTTTCTTACTACAAAGATAAATGGGACGACCCAGGAAATTATAGACCTGTTATCCGGACATCAATCGTGGGCTGTGACCAAAAGGGCTAATGTGATCCTTGGATGCATAAAGAGGGGAATCTCAAATAGGGATGAAGGATTATTTTACCTCTGCCTTTGGAGCCATGAGACCACTGCTGGAATCCTGTGTCCAGTTCTGGTGCCCACAATTCAAGAAGGATGTTGATAAATTGGTGAGGGGTCAGAGAAGAGCCACGAGAATGATTAAAGGGTTAGAAAAGAGCTTTAGACTGATTGACTCAAGGATCTCAGTCTATTTAGCCTAACAAAAAGAAGGTTAAGGGATGTCTTCATCCCAGTCTATAAGTACCTACACAGGGAACAAACATTCGATAACAGGCTCTTCAATCTAGCAGAGAAATGTCTATCAGGAGCCAAAGGCTGGTAGCTGAAGCTAGACAAATTCAGACTGGAAATAAGGAGTAAATTTTTGATGGTGAGAGTAACAATTATCCACTGGAACAATTTACCAAGGGCCATGGTGGATTCTCCATCACTGACCACGTTTCAACCAAGACTGGATGTTTTTCTAAAAGATCTGCTCTGGGAATGGTTCTGGGGCAGGTCTCTGGCCTGTTACATAGATGATCACCATGGTCCCTTCTGGCCATGGGATCCAGGTCTCAACCCAGCCTGAAGCTGGTCACATGGGAGCGCAGGCAAGAGGCCTCCAGTGATAAACAGCGGGGGGCCCTGGCAAGGGAAGCGGACAGCGTGGAGATACATGCCCTCTGCCCCATTCTGAAGCATCTGGGTCCTGGGACCACCGGACACCTGCAGAGTGAGTTGCAGGCCCTGTTCCCCTCCCCATGTCCACTCCCATGTGCAGGAAAAGGTCAGGCTTGGGGAGACCAGACTCATAAATACTGTATAGCCCAGCCCAGTCCATGCCTGGGACACTGCACCCAGCAATTATTCACCTGCTGGGATGCAGGGGGAAGGGCAGGTGAAGGCTGTCAGGTCCATAAATAAACCAGCACCCTCCACACTGCAACATGGCTGTGTGACACCCCAGCAGGGGTGGGAGGGTGCGCACACCCACCCACACACCCAGAGCTCACTGGAACCCTTCTGATAACCTGCACTCCTTCCTGCCCTGCTGGTCCTTACCCGTGGCCCCAGCCCCACCTGGAAGGAGAGCTGCTCAAATGGCTAATGGGATCAGAGAAGCCAGAGCTGGAAAAGGCCCTTCAGGCCTCATGCGACTGGGCCAGGATCGCCCAGTCTGTTCTCTAGGACTCCATCCTGTCACCAGAGCTCCCAGCCCTTCCCCAGGAAACAGCCCCCAGCTGGGCCCATTTCCCTGCCCGGCATCTCTCCTGAGCCCAGGCTAAGATCAAATCCCCACTCCCACCCCGTTATGCCCCCTGCACCCCTCTTGAAAAGCCCCACATTCCAGGCTATTGATCTCACTTGGGAGATGAGATTTTATCAGACACCAGCAAACCCTTGGGCTCCAGGCACTGTCTGGAGACACACGCCCAGCCCTTCCTCACCCCCAGCTGCCTCATGCACACGCCTCCAACTCCCTGGAGTCTGCCTCGTTCTTTTCCTCCCTTCACAAAAGGCTCATGACTTGTTTTCTCGCATCGTAAAAACCATCCTTGGCCCAGCCCCTCACCTCCAGGCTCACTGAGTGTGAGACAGCTACTGCTGCTGGCTTCAAGTCCTCTGCTCAAACTCCATCCCAGCCCCACTCCAATCTAGCTTCTGCCCCACGGCCTCCACTGACACCCCCCCCCAAAGACCTCTAATGACCTCTTCTGAGACCAACTTCACAGCCAGTGCTCCAACCTCAGCCCCTCCAGGCCATGGCTGGCTGCCTTTAACACGATTGACCACGCTCACTTCTCTGTACCCTGCAATGCCTGGGCTTCCGGGAGCCCGGCCTCCTCCCTTGGTGTCTCAGCTGCGGGTGGTCTTGCTTCACTCTCCTCTTATGGGGTGGGTCCCCTCAGGGCTCCATTCTTGCCCCCTCCTCGTCTCCCTCTACACTGTCTCTGGGGGTGTGTCTACGCAGCATGCAGAAGGAAGCCTCCCAGCCCGGCTCAGGAGACTTGGCCCTGTGGGGCTCACGCGGGTGCTCTAAAAACAGGGCTTCGGAGCCTGAGCTCCAGCCTGAGCCGTAGCATCAGAGCTCTGTCTACACAGCTCTTTTGAGAGCACTAGCCCATGTCCGGCTAACCCAAGCCTGACCCAGGCTGACAAGCTCACTTCCGTGGGCTGCGCAGACAAACCCTGGGTGATCTCAGCCACAAACATGGCTTTGGCTTTAACACCTATCTTTAAGCTGATGACTCACAAATTCACGGCCTGCTCCAGCCCTGTCTCCCTCTCTCTGTCCTAAGATCTCAGCCTGTCTCTTGAACGTCCTCCCGCGGGTGTCCAGCTGCCACTGAAACTTAACATAGCCACAACAAAGCTCTTGATCTCACCCGACACCCTCCCCTGCCTTCTCTGGCATGGCGAATGCAACAACCAGCCTTGCTGCCGCTCAAGCCTGAATCTTGGCTTCCTCTCTGACCCACACACCTCGGCTGTGTTTGCATCTCCCCGCCCTTCCTCAGAACGAGCATCATGACAAGGGCAGTTTGGTCAGTCAGGCACTCCGTGGTCTCAGCCTGGCCCTGAACCACAGAGCTCCAGAGCCAGGTATGCGCGTGCAGCATGGGACAGGCAGGCCAGTGACCTGAGCTCACAGGGTACGCCCAGCTGGGCTGATGAAAGGCTCCCAGCACCCATGAACTCTGAGCTCCCTCCAGCAGCGCAGGCCAGAGGGGATCTCCGTGCAGCCCTGGCAAATCTGCCACTCTGCTCCCACAGCCAGCTGCCTTACCTGTCCCATCAGAGCAGGGTGGGCTGCGGGCAAACAGCCCCTGCACAGGGGACCCCAGGCCTGCAGGGATGAGCTGCACCCCTCTCCCCTCAGCAACAGGGAAACCAAACTATTCCCAATTCCCCCTCTCCTGCTGGGAGCCTGCCAAGCGTGCAGCCAGCCCTGCTGCCCCTCCGGAGCCTAGAGGGTAGGATTGGGCGCTGTTGTCCCAACACGCATGGATAGTTACACCCTGCCGCAGCCCCAGTCAGTCACAGCTTTGCACTGAGCCCAGCCACCCCTGCCCCACTCCTGACACCGGGCCCAGGAGCAGATCCAGCCACCCAGCTCCTCACAAAGCGCCCTCTGCTCCTGGCCTGGCCTGCCGAGTGAGCCATTAATCCACAGCACTGCGTCAATGTGACACCTAATGCTGAGCCAGCTGGGCCCCAGGGCGACACCCAGGCCGGTTCCTCCCATCCCCCGATCCAGCAGCCTGGGTGACAGGAACCTCCCCCAGGAACCAGGGCTGGGATCAGGTGTGAGGATGTGACGCAGCAGGAAGCGGGGAGTGTTGCCCTGGGAATGTGCCCTGGGGATGGGAGACCT
Organism: Lepidochelys olivacea; assembly: GCF_965140295.1. Classification (NCBI taxonomy): domain Eukaryota; kingdom Metazoa; phylum Chordata; order Testudines; family Cheloniidae; genus Lepidochelys; species Lepidochelys olivacea. The sequence continues at coordinate 1,969,937 of NC_140413.1, forward strand.
GAGAGCCTGTCACCTGAGCCAGGAGGGGGAGGGGGAGGTGACACCTCTGCCCGGGAATGTGAAGACAGGCTGCAGGAGAGAGCCTGCTGGGGGGGGGGGGGGTTAGTTTCAGTTTGGTGCTGGGGGGTGGAACACAGGGAACCCCAGGGTTGGGGTCTAAGCTCCCTGCTCCCCCAGAAGGACTTGACTGAGGGGTCCTGGTTGTACACACAAGCTCTGTTTTGGGCTGTGTTCCTGTTGGCCAATAAACCTTCTGTTTTACTGGCTGGCTGAGAGTCTCAGTGGATCCCAGGAAGAGGGGTGCAGGGCCCGGACTCCCCCACACTCCGTGACAACTGGTGGCAGCGCTGGGATGTACTGCACCCCGTGAACGGCGCTTCCTGCAGTAAGTGACTGGGGAGCAGTAAAACGAAGGGGGAGTGACGGGGACCAGGCGTGCTGAAGATTCAGAGAGAGACGGTTTCGGGGGGTGGTTAACCCCTGGGAGTGTGTGACCAGAGAGAAGGACTTTTGCAGTAACAGGGTCCCCCGGGGGATCACAGCGAGCGGTCCCAGGGGTGGAGGAGTCTGCAGCTCGACCCTGGCAAAGAGGTGGTGACCTCAAGAAGGACTGGCACACTAGGGGCTTTTCCTGGAAACCGTGGGAAGCTGCCCGGCCTGCGAGTGGCCAGCAGGGAGATGTACGCTAAGCGCCTTAAGAGCGACCTGGTGGAGCTGTGCAGGCAGAGGGGGCTGCGCATTGGGAGGTCCACCAAGGAACAGCTGATTGCCCAGTCGGAGGAGAGGGATCGCTTGGATGACCCGATCCCTGTCCCTGAGGGAAGCCGCCTGGCAGACGCAGCGTGGGCCCTGGGGCCTGACCGGGCTGGGAGGGGTCAGACTGCTGCCGAGGACCTACCAAGACCCTTCCTACCTAGGCCTGGGGGAGGGGTTGGGGGAAGCCCAGTGAATACCGAGGGCACCCTGACCCCGGCAGCCAGCAGGGGATCCTCCCGGCGGAGCTCCCCATCCCTAGAGCGGATGCAGCTGGAATGGGAGAGGGAGATGAAAATGAGGGAGCTGGAGGATCATGAAAAACAACATGAGCAGGAGGAGAAGGAGAAACAACGTCAGCATGAACAGGAGGAGAAGGAGCAGGAACATCAGGAGAAGGAGAGGCAATGTAGGCATGAGCAGGAGGAGAAGGAGAGGGAACGTCAGGAGAAGGAGAAACAAAGACAGCATGAACTGGAGCTGGCCAGGCTGAGGAGCAGTGGGGCCCCGGCTGTGGTGAGTGCAGGGCGACCCAAGACTGCAAGGAGCTTTGATAAGTGCTTCCTGGCCCAGCGAAGGAGGGGGAGGACATAGATAGCTTCCTGACGGCCTTTGAGAATGCCTGCGAGATGCACAGGGTTGACCCTGCAGACAGGCTCCAGTTCCTCACCCCCTTACTGGACCCCAAAGCCGTGGAGATGTACAGCTGGATGACAGGGCCGGAGGCAGGGGACTATGAACTGTTCAAACAGGCCCTGCTCCGTGAGTTTGGGCTGACCCCCGAGATGTACCGGAGAAGGTTCCAGAGTCAGCGTAAAACGCCTGAGGTCACCTACCTACAACTGGTCAACCGGATGCAGGAGTATGCCCGCAAGTGGACAGCTGGGGCCCAAGCTAAAGAGGACCTGCTTGACCTAATCGTACTGGAGCAACTGTATGAACAGTGCCCGTCTGACCTGAGGCTGTGGCTGGTGGACAAAAAGCTAGAGAACCCCCAGCACGCAGGGCAGCTGGCCGACGAGTTTGTGAACAGTCGGTCAGGGGGTAGCCGGGAGGAGTCCCAAAAGAACAGCCCCCCCTTCCCCCCCCGATGCAGAGAGAGAGTCACCAGGGGGCCTCCCAGCGGGGAAATAGGGAGAACCCCCTCCAAAGGGGAACGCCTGGCGTTGGGCCCCTCCGACCCGCTCGAGGGGACCAACGTGACCTGAGCTGCTATCACTGTGGCCAGAGAGGCCACGTACGGACCCAGTGCCACGGGCTCAGGGACAAACTGAGCCAACCCAACCTATCCAGGGTTAACTGGGTAGGGACTCAGCTGGACGAGGGGCAGACGACCCAGGAAAGGGGGGCTACCAGTTTACCACCTGCGAAGGAGAGAAGAGTACCCCATGCCAGCTGCGCCATTGGGCTGGAGGCTCTGGACTCAGGGTGCTCGGTTTACAGGGTGGGTGCGGGGCTGTCCCTCCGGAGAGAGTGCCTTGTACCCCTGGAGGTGGATGGGAGGAAGGTCAATGGATACTGGGATATGGGCGCGGAGGTGACGCTGGCCCGGTCCGAGGTGGTGGCCCCAGATCGGGTGGTGCCCAACACCTACCTGACCCTGACAGGGGTGGGCGGGACCCCATTTAAGGTGCCCGTGGCAAGGGTACACCAGAAATGGGGGGCCAAGGAGGGCCCCAAGGATGTGGGGGTACACCACCATTTGCCCACTGAGGTTTTGATGGGGGGAGACCTAGAGGACTAGCCAAGCAAGCCCCAGACCGCCCTGGTTGTGACCCGTAGCCAGAGCCGGCGAGGGGCACTGCACCCTTACCTTGGGGAGGGTACCACACCGGAGGCGCAGGACCCTACCCTGGTGGGGAGGGAGGGCCGAGGGGCACGGCTCAGAGAGGCTGAGGCCTCAGACCCGGCCACTGAGGGGGAACCGGGCCCCATCCCTGCCTCAGCCGCTGAGTTCCAGGCCGAGTTGAGGAAAGATCCCTCCTTGCGGAAGCTCAGGGACCTGGCCGACCTCAGGGTGGGACGGACCATGAGGAGAGGCTGCCAGGAGAGGTTCCTGTGGGAGAAGGGGTTCCTGTACCGAGAATGGGCTCCCACAAGGGAAGTAGAGTCCTGTGGGATCAGGAGGCAGCTGGTGGTCCCCCAGAAGTATCGCCGCAAGCTACTGTACCTGGCCCATGACTTCCCCCTCGCAGGGCACCAGGGAATCCGGCGCACCCGGCAGAGGTTGCTACAGAACTTTTACCGGCCTGGGGTCTTTACCACGGTCCGTCAGTATTGCTGATCCTGTGACCCCTGTCAAAGGGTGGGGAAGGCCCAGGACAAGGGGAAAGCGGCTTTGAGACCTTTGCCCATCATAGAGGAGCCTTTCCAGAAGGTGGCCATTGACATCGTGGGGCCTCTCAGCAAGACGACACGGTCGGGGAAGAAATACATTCTGATGGTGGTAGATTTTGCCACCCGCTACCCCGAGGCAGGTGCCATTAGCTTCCATTGAAGCCGACACCGTGGCAGATGCGCTCCTGACCATTTTCAGCCGAGTGGGGTTCCCCAAGGAAGTCCTGACAGACCAAGGCTCCAACTTCATGTCGGCCCTGCTCCGGTGCTTGTGGGAGAAATGTGGGGTCCGGCACGACTGGGCCTCAGCTTATCACCCCCAGTCTAATGGGCTGGTGGAGAGGTTCAATGGGACACTAAAGATGATGCTGAAAACCTTTATGAACCAGCACCCGCAGGATTGGGACAAGTACTTACCTCACCTGCTGTTCGTGTACAGGGAGGTGCCCCAGGAGTCGACCGGATTTTCGCCTTTTGAACTGTTATATGGAAGGAGGGTAAGGGGGCCCTGGCAAACCCAGACTTTAACAAGCCCTTTGTGGTGTTCACCGACGCCTCAGACACAGGACTGGGGGCAGTGTTAATGCAGGAGGATGAAAAGGGGGAGAGACACCCCATCGTGTACCTGAGCAAGAAGTTGCTGCCCCGGGAGCAACACTACGCGGCCATCGAGAAGGAGTGCCTGGCCATGGTGTGGGCCCTCAAGAAACTAGAGCCCTATCTCTTCGGGCGACACTTCACCATCTACACCGACCACTCTCCCCTGACCTGGCTGCACCAGATGAAAGGAGCCAACGCCAAGCTCCTGAGATGGAGCCTGCTCCTGCAGGATTACGACATGGACGTGGTCCACGTGAAGGGAAGTGCCAACCTGATAGCGGATGCGCTGTCCCGGAGAGGGGGCCCCGAACTTCCCCAGGTCACTGGTCAGCGTGACCCCGCTCAGTTCAGTCTCGAAGGGGGGAGAGATGTGACAATGTGACTCAGCAGGGAGTGGGGAGTGTTGACCTGGGAATGTGCCCTGGGGATGGGAGACTTGAGAGGCTGTAACCTGAGCCAGGAGGGGGAGGTAACACCTCTGCCCAGGAATGTGGATGGAGGCTGCAGCAGGGAACCTGCTGGGTAGGTTTAGTTTCAGTTTGGGGCTGGGTGGAGGAACACAGGGAACCCCAGGGCTGGGGTCTAAGCTCCCTGCTCCCCCAGAAGGACGTGATTGAGGGGTCCTGGTTGTACCCACAAGCTCTGTTTTGGACTGTGTTCCTGTTGTCCAAATAAATTGGTTAGTCTCTAAGGTGCCACAAGTCCTCCTTTTCTTTTTGCGAATACAGACTAACACGGTTGTTACTCTGAAACCTGTTGTCCAATAAACCTTCTGTTTTACTGGCTGGCTGAGAGTCTCAGTGAATCCCAGGAAGAGGGGTGCAGGGCCTGGACTCCCCCACACTCCGTGACACCAGGCACTGCCCCAAGTGGGTGGCACCAAGGGAGGCCCCCTTCTCCTCCTGAGAGTGACAGGCCAGGCCATTCAATGGGATCCCAGAGCTGTTCCTTCCGGACACTGACGCTTGGCCCTCCCTGAGAGCTGCCGCCCGCTGGGTATCTCTACTGCACTGCTCGCCATGGTGCCTATGGGGCGGGGGGGGGGGGGCAAAGCCCCAAAGGTGGGCCCAGGCTGGCTGAGGCCTGATACTAGAACTGTCTAGCTGCACCTAGTGCACCCCTTTTGTCTTCGGGATCCCATTTTCCATCTCACCCCCACCCAGGGCCAGGCTGGCCCATTCTGCACCCAGAGCTCCTGGCCTGAGGCACAGAGCCACGAGGAGGGCAGGGTAAACCTCTCGGTGCTGAGTGTGGGGCAGAGACACATGGCCCCCGGTGACCCCATGGCCACCTCCCAGGGCCCCAGGAGAGCTCTGTAGCAACAGGATAGACCCTCCTGCCAAAGCCAGCCGGTGAGTAGCCAGAACATGGCAAGTCCTGGGAGCATCAGGCTTCCCCACATGGTGCTGCGTGGCTGGGGCGGGTCTCTGCTGAACAGCATGCAGCAGGGCGGAGGAGGGAGGGCCTGTGGCTTCTTGTAGCACTTTTCATTAGTCATGTAAACCCAAAGCGAAGGAAGGACACGGATTCCTATCAGCAGCTGGGTACCTGCATTATTCATAGCCCATTCATACTGGAGAGGAGCCGGCCTGCGCTGGCAACCCTACCCAGCTGCCTCCACTGGGGAAAGTGTAAAAAGTGTGTGTGTGAGTCAGGCAGAGCCAGAGCTGGCATAGGGCACATGGGCGACAGGAACAGGGAGGTGAGAGACAGACCCTGGCCAGCTGCTCAATCACTCTCCCCAGCCCCTCCCAGCTGCACTGACTGGTGTCTGCCTTCTGGAGCATCCTCACTATTGGCTACCAAGCTGCGGGGCCTGGCCCGCTCTGCAGTTTGGCCCTGCATGCGCTAGCAGCCAGCCTATTTCCTCTGAGGCGCCCTGGGACTGGCCTGCCCTGGCAGCATGGTCAGGTGGCTCTCACTCAGCAGTGCTGTGCCACCCAGGGAACTATCTGACAACAGTTCGCAATGATTGCTTAAACCCCTCTGCGCTGGGGAACCCAGGTGGGCAAGCGGTTCCAGGCGGGAGCCCTGCAGAGAGCACGAGCTGTGGTCCAGCCCTGGGCTGGGTGAACGGCAAGGGAGATTGCGTTGGGTACACAATCAAGGCCAACCCTTCCCCACAGCCACGCAGCCCAGGACAGAGAAGGGCAGGGCTGGCAGCCAGGCTGATGGTGTGAAAGCCAACCAGGTGAGCTCCCACCCCAACCTTGATCCCCCCTCTGCCTCCTGCTCCTGGGGCTCAAGGGTGAGCAGCCCTCCACAGGCAGGGAGGAGCAGTGCAGCAGGCTCGTGTCCCATCCTGCCATCCTCCCAGGCCTGGGGGCCAGGACTCCCACCCTGCTCAGCAACAGCGCTCGGGTGCCGTTTGCCAGAGGGTCCAGGAAGACCCCGCACAGCGGAGAGGCTGCAAGGGGAGTGGTGGACGGAGGGGGAAGGGTGAGGAGTAAGAGTGAAAGGGCCCAACCTGGCTCAGTGGTTTCCGTGGCAAGGGAGAGTGAAAGTGTAAGCGTGCTCTGCAAACCCCAGCAGGGACGTGTGCTGAGGCAGCGCTGGCTGCAGGGGGCTGTGCTGGGGGGTGCTTTGGTTCTTTCCATAACAGCAGAGTCTCACCCAGATGCAGGATTGGGGCCAGGCCACAGCCCTCCGAGATACCGGGCACACACACAAACCAGCAACAAATCCGATGGGGCAGCGCTGGGGGCTCTTCTTTCCAGGCTGCCTTTGGGTCCCCACTCCCCACCACTGGGGCTGCCTTGGGACCCCGCTCTCTTCCCCCAGGGCCACCCTGGGGTCCTTTGACAAACCTGGCCACAGAGATCCGCCTCCAGGACTGATTACTGCAATTCATTCGCTCTAGCAACAAAGTCAGACCCCCAAAAACCTCCAGCTGGGGCAAAATGCAGCGCCATTTCGCTTAGCAACACATGGACACATCACCCCATGCCCTGCTCTCTCCTTCAGCTCCCCACTTGAGCCAGGTCAAGGTCTCTGTCCTGATACTCAAAGCCCCAGAGAATGGCCCTGGCTCCCTGTGTCCAGGGCCTACCTTCCTCCAGAGAAAAGAAACTGTCCCCCACTGGGGGAGACAGAACTTTCCCGGGAGCTGGGCCTGGCCTATGGAACTCACTCCCACAAGAGGGGAGAGACTCCGAGCTCCAGGCTGAATCAGAACTCAGGTCTTCTAGCTGCTGCTACTTTCCATGCTGCTGCTGCAGGTGGGGAGGGCAGAGTCTGGGTTATTACTAAACTGGGACGCGCTCAGCTCCTCTGCTGATGGGAGCCACCCAGCCAGCCGACTAGCCAGCCCACCCCTGCTCAGTCACCCACACTGCTCCCTGCAGCAGAGCCCCCTAGCCCAACGCCGGAGCACGGAGATCTGCACTCAAGGTGGGAGAGCGCTCCCCCGAGTCACACTGCTCCCTGCTGCACCTGGGCCCCCCTGGAGGTCCCCCAACTGCCCCTACACCAAGCCCCTGATTAGTGCCTCAGCAGAGTCCTGTCTCACATGGCCACCCTGCACCTGGCAGCACGACGGGCAAACATGGCCCCATTTCTGAAGCAGCCATTTGCTCAACTGCTGCACTAGCTCAGCCTCCCACCCCGGAGGCCCCATGCCGGCAGGGTGCCAGGGCTATGGCCATGAGCTCACCAGGCACATTACATGCTCCATTAGAAAGCATGAGGTATTGAACACTTAGCTCAGTTTCCTGTGCTCCAAACCCAGCGTTCAGCTCCCTCTGCCTCTGCACCGCCCTCCCGCAAGCGAGGCAGCAGGAACAGGCCTGAGCCCTGGGGCCCAGCTCAGCCTGCCTCTGAGGAGGAACAAGAAACCAGGAGCACTGCAGAAGCCGAGGGCCTGGGACTCTCCCCATGGGCTGAGGCAGGCCTGCTTGGAGCCCAGCCAAACATGGAGGGAGCAGCAGAGAGGAGGTGGCTTGGGGAGAATTCACTCAGCGGCGGGAACCTCACGTGGTGCCAGCCTTCTCGGGCACTGCACCACCCTGCCCAAGCGAGACGGTGGCCGTCCCACTCAGTGCCTGCTGTGCCAACCTGTCCTCGGCCCAGGCCCTGCAGGCAAGCCTGGGTTTGAAGCAAGAGGCTTGTCCCTAAGGCAGGGAGACAAGCCTGGAGTACCAGTCCCCATGCCCCCAACGTGACTTGCTCTCAGTCCAGCCCCTTCTGTGCTGCAGGGCACAGGTGGGCATCAGGAACCCCTTCAGTCCAGCTGAAACGGGCCCAGGGGAGCCTCCCCCTTGCCAAAGCTCACTCAGCCCCTCATCTCTCTCTTACCAGGCAGCCTTGTCCCGGTGCCATGCCAGTGCCACGCAGACCCCCAACACCGCAGCTCCTGGCACCAGCTGGCCACTCGCTGCTCCCTTGGTCTCACTACTCCCTTGGTCACAGGTAATCACGTGAGAAGGGAAGTAGGGCCGGGGCTCTGGCAGCGATCAGTGGGGCCAGGCGCTGTGCCCGGCTGATGCAGAACGGTGCCGACACCAGCATCATGCCCTGTGGAAACTACACGTCCCAGGATGCAATGCACACTGGCAAGGGGCCAGAGGGCACAGTGAGCCTGCCAGCACACGGCTTGGCTTTGCCTCTGCTCCATCGGCTGGAATAGCTAAGAGGGACCGGGGGGCTGCAGTGAGGATCGAGGGGCTTGGGCTTAGGGGGGCTGAACCCAGGATTAAAATGGGGCGGAGGGCTACAGGTGAGGCTCAAGGGTCGCTCTCAAGAGCTCTCCGTATCCTTCCCTTTCACAGACACTGAAATTCCGCCACAACTAACTCACAAATCGCCTGGCACCAAGGCTGGAGAGATCCCTGGGGTCCCTCGCTGTATGCCAGGGAGGGACCCCACTGCACTGGGTCCCCAGCAGCGGGCAGGAAGGTGTCACTGTGGAACCCCCCACCCACTCGGCCATGTGCTGACGGACACCCCGCCCGCCAACAGCACATCCAAGGCCACAAGGGGCAGCTGCCTCTTACCATGGTGCAGGCCCCAACGCATCCCCTCCGGAGCCCGAACGGAGCCCCCAAGGACAGCTGCCGCCTGCCTGCGTCCCAGGAGCCTCCTCCCCACACTTGTTTCTCTATCTCAGAGCCTGCAGCAGACGCTTCCTGCTGAGCGCTGGTCCTGACGCTGCCTCGCTCAGAGTCACTTCCTCCCGTCACAGGCCAGCCCCCCCTCACCCCCAGCGACTCGCCTGCTCCGAGTGCCCCGGGGACCCAAGGCCTGGCCCCACAGGAGGAATGTGAAGCTGCAGGGAGCTGGGCAGGATGTGCCAGGATGCAGGGGAGAAAAAGGCAGGAACTGAAGACCTGGTGGGGAGGAAGCCCAAGCAGCTGGCCGTGCACTGGGGGAGGAGGTGCAGGGAAGGGCAGAGCTGGGCACAGCCGAGAGACACACACACTAGCAGGGGGTTAAGCAGCGGAGGGGAAGAACCAGGGTTTTGCAGAGGGGATGGTGAAGAGACAGCAACAGCCTGGAGCTGGGGAGGGGAAGCTAAGGAGCCCAGCCTGTGTGCAGCTGAAGCTGGTGGCTGAGGCGCATTTGGGGCTTACTGGGGTCAGGAGGGCAAGCGAAGCCATGAGAGTGGGAGGGGGCGCCAGGCACGGACCCCGGGATACCCATAGGGACGGAGAGGGGGAGCAGCAAGCGATATTTGGAACTGGAGGATGATGGCGGGCAGTCTAGCCCAGAGCCCTGACTGCCTGAGGAGGCTGGGGGTCTGTCACAAAGCAGCACAAAGCCGATTGGGGCAGCCCTTGAGAGACGGAACAAGTCCCACCCTCTGCGACCGGGAGGGGACCCTGGGTGCCCAGCCCCCAGCCCACGCCACCACACAGCAAGACTGCCTTAGGAACTGCAGGACACGGGTGACGCTGCCTGTTCCCGGTCTGTCTCTCTCTCAGCCTTGCCACTCCCCGGGACACCTGCATACACACAGACCCCAGAGAAACCCCTGGCTGCCCTGAAATCCCCTAGGGAGAGCATCCGCCTGCACCAATGCTTTGTTACTGTCCCAGCCACTGCACTGCTGGACTGGCCACGGCTGTGTTTGCTTTAGTGCCTGACCTGACCCGACCCTTGGTTCCAGGGCCTTCCTTTATTGCACAGATATGAAGTGTAGGGAATGGAGTAACCAGCCACTTTGCAGGGTGTTCATCGGCACGTGGACCCGGGAACGTGCACCCGGGCATGCACTCTCTCGCTCTCCATCTCTGCACTCTATCAGGATGCCAATGTTTGCCTGAAACCCCCAAGCCTCGTGGCAGATGCTGATTCTTGTAACTCATTGAACCCATTCGAATACAGGGGAGGTGGGGTTGGATTTTTAGGAGAGAACATAGGGTGTGGGCAGAGTTGAGCTCAGAGAGGAACCCTGGGAGCAGCCCAGCCTGGAGAGAAGCCAGAGCTAGGGCTTGGCTAGCTTCACTGCAAATTCCTTAATTGAATAAATCCAAACTCTCAGAAAGGGGAAAGTTTTGAGCTGCTACAAATTGTGTAGACTGTTTGGAAGTCATACAAACTCCTCGTCACACTGCACAAACCTACCCTTACACAAATGCTCTGAGTTGGCACAAATGTACATGCTGTAAGAGACCATGGTATAGGTGGTCTGGCCTAGCAGTCACAGCTTGGCTGAAGTCTGTCCAGCAGGGACAGGAGCCACTGGGCAAGAGTGGGAGGAACCACAAGGCGAGGTCCCATAAACAAGAGTCAGGGTCAATGGCAGGCCAGGGTCAGAGACCGGAGATCAGAGGTAGTACCGGGTTAGAATCGAGAGGCAGGAATCAGGATCAGAGTCAGGCCGGGGTCAGAGTGGAGATCAGAGGCGGTACCGGGTTAGAACCAAGAAGCAAGTATCGGGGTCAGAGTCAGGCCGGGGTCAGAGACGGGAGATCAGAGGTAGTACCAGGTTAGAACCGAGAGGCAGGAGTCGGGGTCAGAGTCAGGCCAGGGTCAGAGACCAGAGGTAGTATTCCACTCAGATGACACCTTGTGGGAAGGGGTGCCCCTAAGAGATCCCAGTGCCAGAGGGCAAGAGGCTCCCCCGGATCAGCTGAGGAGACTAGCTCCGTGTACCCCAGCTCACTGTGGCTCTAACCTGTATCTACCAGGTGTCATGTCGTATGTCACTGGGAAACAAACGCCTCGCTGGTGGTTCATGTTCTTGCGTGATGTACGTGCGGTGTGTAGTAAGAGTTATGGATACACACGGGAATTACACTAACGGGGGTTTAAACCAGGCACGTCAGGGGGGTTGGTAAACAGGTCTGCCCTAGACAAAGGAAGGCGTCTTTGCTTCTACGCCCAGCCCAGGGTCAAGCAGAGACAATACAGGTCTACTGACGTGTCAGGCAAACGAAGCCCCAAGCTACCAAGTGGGGCAGGAGAAAGCTTCCAGAAGGGAAGAGAAACTTTATCTGGGCTATAAAGACAGGGGGTCTGAACATCAAGTGCTAAGCAATTGGATCACCTGATTGTGTCCAATATTTCTGGGTTATAACCGTGTATGGAGTGAGGTTGTTTAGTGAAGGCCTGGCACACTAGTGATTAACAGCATCACCAAATGTCTGCACGGCCGTGACACTCCATCAGGAACTGTGGGCACTCATGGACACTGGGCTTCACAGAGTGTCCTAGCAAAGGAGAAACGGGTCTTTCCCCGCCAGCAGGGAACGTCACCACTGTCCACCTGTCTCCTATGTCCATTAAGTGTGGTGGAGTCACAATCTGGAAGCCCCATTTTCAGGCAGGGGATGGGAAAAACATTCAGACAACCGGCCTCTTGAAACAAGGTCATTGGCCTTTGGGAGACATCGGCAAAACCAGCTGCCATCTGTGACACCTGGCACTAGGCAGGCACAAGGGAATAGGGCTCTGGCAAGCTGAGAAAGGTGGGTCCTTCAAGCCAGAGGAGCAGGGGTGAAGAAGTGCCCATCTTTAAAAAAGGGAAGCAGGAGGATCCGGGGAACTACAGGCCAGTCAGCCTCACCTCAGGCCCTGGAAAAATCATGGAGCAGGTCCTCAAGGAATAAATTTTGAAGCACTTAGAGGAGAGGAAAGTGATCACGAACAGTCAGCATGGATTCACCAAGGGCAAGTCATGCCTGACCAACCTAATTGCTTTCTATGATGAGATAACTGGCTCTGTGGATGAGGGGAAAGTAGTGGACGTGTTATTCCTTGACTTTAGCAAAGCATTTGATATGGTCTCCCACAGTAGTTTTGCCAGCAAGTTAAAGAAGTATGGGCTGGATGAATGGACTGTAAAGTGGATAGAAAGCTGGCTAGATCATCGGGCTCAATGGGTAGTGATAAATGGCTCCACGTCCAGTTGGCAGCCAGTATCAAGCAGAGTGTCCCAAGGGTCAGTCCTGTGGCCGGTTTTGTTCAGTATCTTCATTAATGATCTGGAGGATGGCGTGGATTGCACCCTCAGCAAGTTTGCAGATGACACTAAACTGGGAGGAGTGGTAGATACGCTGGAGGGTAGGGATAGGATACAGAGGGCCCTACACAAATTAGAGGATTGGGCCAAAAGAAATCTGATGAGGTTCAACAAGGATAAGTGCAGAGTCCTACACTTAGGACGGAAGAATCCCATGCACTGCTACAGACTATGGACCGAATGGCTAGGCAGCAGTTCTGCAGAAAAGGACCTAGGGGTTACAGTGGACGAGAAGCTGGATATGAGTCAACAGTGTGCCATTGTTGCCAAGAAGGCAAATGGCATTTTGGGCTGTATAAGTAGGGGCATTGCCAGCAGATCGATGGATATGATCATTCCTCTCTATTTGACATTGGTGAGGCCTCATCTGGAGTACTGTGTCCAGTTTTGGGCCCCACACTACAAGAAGGATGTGGAAAAATTGGAAAACGTCTAGCAGAGGGCAACAAAAATGATTAGGGGGCTGGAACACATGACTTATGAGGAGAGGCTGAGGGAACTGGAGTTATTTATTCTGTAGAAGAGAAGAATGAGGGGAGATTTGATAGCAGCCCTCAACTACCAGAAGGGGGGTTCCAAAGAGGATGGAGCTCGGCTGGTCTCAGTTGTGGCAGATGAAAGAACAAGGAGCAACGGTCACAAGTTGCAGTGGGGGAGGTCTAGGTTGGATATTAGGAAACACTATTTCACTAGGAGGGTGGTGAAGCACTGGAATGGGTTATCTAGGGAGGTGGTGGAATCTCCTTCCTTTGAAGTTTTTAAAGTCAGGCTTGACAAAGCCCTGGCTGAGATGATTTAGTTGGGGATTGGTCCTGCTTTGAATGGACTACATGACCTCCTGAGGTCCCTTCCAACCCTGATATTCTATGATTCTATGAAGTTTCTGCAAACTGAATGCAGGTGAGACACCTGCGTAGGTCAAGAGCTTTCACCAAAAGAAACCAGCCCCTTGCACGTCTGTGGAGAGCCAGCCATGGTTGGGAAGGAGAAAGGTCGGTAAGAAATCCACCTTGAACAAAGCCCAGGTCACTGGAAAGTGTAGATGGTTGTGTTTTACTGGTCACTGTCTGCCTCCATTCCTTACGCCCAAAATCCCTTACCCTGCTGGCTACGTTGTGAATCATTTGTTTATTTGTACAATAAACCAGCTCCGGGTGGTTTGTGAAGAGCAGGGTGGATTCGCCCCGGTTAGGGTTACAAGATGTATTCTGCTTTGGTCTCTTTAAAGGAGCAAGGAGCTGTATTATGCTCTGAGTGTGCAGGGGAGGGCTGGGCGCTGCAGGGCACAGGGCTTTAGGGACATTCAGGACTGGGAGTCTGTAGGGGCCAGCTGGCCGGTGGTACCCAAGGCTGGTGGAAGTCAGCATGGGGTGGCAGCCAGGCTCCGAGTGGTTGGCTCAGGGCTGTGTAGCACGCACACACTCAGTGCATGACCTGCAGGCTGGTAGGCTGGCATCCCCACGCAGGGAGCTACAGCAGCCAAGTGTTGTGAGGTGCCCAGGGGAGCAGTGACACCATCCCTTCGTGGTCTGAACTGCACCCCCAGACCTGACAGAAGGGACCAAGCCTGGAACCTGCCAGGCCTGTACTGCCCAGTTTGCTGACACTGTGCAGGCCCCTGGACTCAGCTTTGCTCTGGGAATCCCAATGCCCTCAAGTAACTGGATGCCAAGTCGTGACCTCTCTCTAACACGGCACAGTTACCCAGCACTCGCCTGGGGCACAGGGCGTCTGCCATCCCTTAGCACCAGGTGCAGGCAGCCGCTGACTTCAGGTCATCTCTGCACTTTCCCTGGACAAGCCGATGATACACGGCTCAGCAGGTGCACTCAGGGCTGCGACGCCCAAGTGCCAGGGCTTACGCAGGTGCTGCACAACCCACTGGGGATCCTGCAGCTGATCCTCCCACATGGAGCTCCGCCCACTGCTATGCTGCCGGTGCCGGGCGTTTGGAGCCTGGGAGAGTCCCTGAAGGAGACAAGGGCGACTCCTTCCTGTCACCGGTGAGTGGGCCAGCCAGGACAAGCATGTGCCCTCTCTGTCCCTGGCCATGTCTACTCTTCTGAGGCACAGGCGGGGCTCTGCAGGAAGGGGTCTGTCCATCACCATCGCTAAGCCAGCTCCGGGAGAGGGGGCAGCTCTTCCGCCGAGTCAGCTGCATCTCTCCTGGGGGCTAGGTCGACCGAAGCACGGCCTTCAGGGTGCTGAGCACTGAGCGCCGTCTCTAGGGTGACCTCGTCTGTAAGCGTAGGCCAGGCCCAGTAGTTAATCTGGCATACCTGTTGGCTCGGGGGAGGAAAGGAGAGGCAGGGGGCAGGTGAGCAGTCCTGAGGACATGCCCTGTGATCAGCCCTGCCTGGGGAGCAGGGTTATGCTGGGCCCTGAGTGCTCTTACTGCTGATTTGATTGTTAATAAAACCACCCCCAGAGATGGGAAGCTTGGGGCTCCACCCAAGATGGGGCCACTGGGCATGGTCCCTGCTCACAGGAACGGTGCCGTCGGTCCCTAGGAGAGATCCCCCCCTCAAGCGGATAAATTAGACTGTACGTTTCCAAAACTCAGGAAACAGGTGTGATGAGGCGCAACCACCTCCCACCCACGGGCAGGCCACAGAGGTTGGGCTGCAGGAATTGCTGCTGTGCGGAACTAGGGGAAAGCCCCCCGTTATCTGTGTGGAGAGGTTAGCAGATCTTCCCTGGGAGGAGCCCAGGAAGGGTGCTGGGCAGGCCGGAGCAGGCCTTTCCCAATAGGGCAGCCACCTTCAGCTCCCCTGCAGGTCATGCTTAACCTTCCTGGCCCCCCTGCAAGATGCTCCATAGCCACCTGCCCCTACCCCAGCCTGGTCTCTCAAAGCATGGCCCTGGGGCCCCTCTCCCAGTGACACCAGCCTTGATACCCTGTTCATCGGCTTCTCCTTCCCACGGATGTCCTGCTGACTTTCAGCCCATCAAACCACCATCCTCCCCACAGCCAAACCCCACTCCTACAACACAGAGAGTCATTCATTATCAGCCTTCTCCCCACCAGGCCGAAACCAAGACACTGCTGCAACCCTCTCCTGCCCTCACACCCACACTGTTTGCTACTCCTGCTCCTAGGATTGTGGGGCAGGGACCATGCTTCCTACTGGCCCTGACAGCACCTAGCACTCTGGAGAGCTGTGACATACACAGCAATAACATTGTTTAAATGGGCGCTTGCTGATGTGCTCTGGGAATTGTTCTGGGGCCGGTCCCTGGCCTGTGCTATGCAGGAGATCAGACCAGGTGATCACAATGGTCGCCTCTGTCCGAAAGATCTAGGAATCTCCAAAATCAGGACTATCTAGAATAGGGGTCGGCAACCTATGGCACGCGCGCCAAAGACGGCATGTGAGCTGATTTTTAATGGCACGCTGCTGCCTGCCGGGTCCCAGCCGCCGGCCCCCCCAGCAGGCAGCAGCATGCCATTAAAAATCCTTCCCGCCCCAGCCTGCTCTTCCCCACCGCCCTCCCCCATGGGGGCAGGGTGAAAAAGCTTGATCCTGCCGGCTACTGCTGCAGGGCAGGCAAGCTCCCCCACCTCTTCCCCCAGCGTGCTGCGTTTCTGCCCCTCCTCCTCTCCCTCCCTGCTGCCCATCAGCTGATGGCCCCTCTGAGGAGGGGGAGAAGCGGAGGGGAGGAGGGGGAGAAGAAGTGGGGACAGGGCCTTGGGGAAGGCGGGTGGAATCAGGGTATATCCCCTCCAGCCCCCTGCTGTGAGCCGCTCTGGGCAGGGGGCTGGGAGCACCCCCACGACCCTAGCCCACACCCCCAGCCCTCTGTCCTGACCCCTCCACCCCCCACAAACCCCAGCCTCCTTCCCTGACTCCTGCACCCCTCCACGACCCCAGCCTGATTCCGGCACACCCCCACATACGCAGCCCTCCCACACCCCCTGCCCTGACTCCTGCACCCTCCTCACATACCCCCAGCCCTCTGCCCTGACTCCTGAACCCTCCACACATACCCAGCCCCCCCACACCCCATGCCCTGACTCTTGCACCCCCACATTCCCACCCCCACCCTGAGCACCAAATGGGAGCTCCTGCACCCCACCCCCCACATTCCCACCTGCACCCCTCACACCAAATGGGAGCTGCCCAGGTAAGCACTCCACACCCACACCTCCTGCCCCAACCCTGAGCCCCCTCCCTCATTCTAGCTCCTGGCCAGACCCTACACCCCATCCCCCAGCCTGCTCCTTCACCCCCAGCCCTGTGCTCAGTGCATTCCCACCCTCAGCTCAGTGCAGAGAGAGAGGAAGAGAATGGCCAGAACCAGGGAGAAGGTAGGTACCCCCTCTATGTAGGCAAGGACGGGATCTCAGACTGGCAGCGGGCTGAGTGGGGCCGGCAGCCATGACCCTGGCTGGCAGGGGCCGGCGGATGGAACCCCAGACCGGCAGCGGGCTGAGCCGCTCAGCCCGCTGCCGGTCTGGGGTCCCAGCTGCCGGCCCCACTCAGCCCGTTGCCAGCCGGGGTCCCGGCCGCAGGCCCCACTCAGCCTGCTGCCGGCCTAGGTGAACGGAACCCCACGCTGGCAGCGGGCTGAGCGGGCCAGTGGCATAAGATCAGCATTTTAATTTAATTTTAAATGAAGCTTCTTACACATTTTGAAAACCTTGTTTACTTTACATAATACTTATAGAATAGTTTAGTTATATAATATACAGACTTATAGAGAGAGACCCTCTAAAAAACGTTAAAATGTATGACCGGCACGCGAACCCTTCCATTAGAGTGAATAACTGACGACTCGGCACCCCGCTTCTGAAAGGCAGCCGACCCCGATCTAGAGAATTCTTCTCTTGAAGCACCGTCATGTTCAAGGACGTCAAACTATCACCAGGGGCCTGTGCCACCCGCACCTCTGTAGGGAAACAGACCCAGGCCATGATGTGAAGAGGCACCTAAGTGAAGCCCATGGCAATAGAGAGCATGATGGAGAATGAGAATACTAGGAAAAGCCTGGTACATGCCACAAGCTCCTTGAATTCCCCACAGGCAGAAGCAGGTTCCCAGAACTCAGCAGCATGAGGGGATCTGACTTCAGGACAGCAAAGTGAGAGGAATTAAGAAATGCATTGAGCAGAACTGAATGGGCAGCAGGAGGGCGGGGACTATGGACACTCTATATTAAGGTGCAACAGACTAGAGTTCCTCCAAACCAGAAGAATCCAAAGAACAAGATCTGAGGTTTCAAAAGTTAACCTGGACTGGAACTGGTGAGGAGGTTACCAGACAAGACACCACAGAGAGGGCTTCCGGGTCAAGGAAAGCACAGCAAAAGAGCTAGCTCATGCTAGCCCAAAGGGATCCGTGGAATTAGGTCAGGTCTACACTTAAAATGTAGCTCAACCTAGCTACGCTGCTCAAGGCTGTGAAAAATGTCATACCTTGAGCAAGGCTGAGCTGGTGTAGATGCAGCCAGGTCTATGGAAGAATTCTTCCTTCGCCCTAGTTACTGCCTCTTGGGAAGGTGGATTAACTGCCTCAGCAGAATGACTCCTTCCATCCCCGCAGGAAGTGGCTGCATGACAGCTGCAATGCTGTAGCTGGGTCCCAGTAGTGCAGACACAGCTAAGAGGGGCTGTGAGGAATTCATCAAGGCATGAAGAACCACTAGAGAAAGTCCTTTGTAAGCCAGGAGGGGAGACAGCAAACGGCTTTTCCAAACCCATCTCCAACAAACCCAAAGGAAACCTTTGGCCGATCAGGAAGTAACACAGACCTTAAGACAACTAGCTGTGGGGAGCAGCTAAGGCAATGCCTGGAAAATAGGAATACCTACGAATCAGTCAAGGAAGAGCCACTGGTACCACTAATCGCCACAAGCACAAAGAACTGTTTCTGAAGAGCTGTGGAGATCCGGACGGACTGAATAAAAGCAAATCTGGTACCAGGCCTCCCAAAGAGAAAGGAGGGATATGCGGGAAATGACCACCGCATGGTACTAACAGCCTCAGGTACACAAAGAACTGTATGTAAAGATACACAGCATCCCAGCGCTAACAGAATTACGAGCGATAACTAGCTGCAGAGTATTTTAAAGAACAAACCTGGACAAGATATCGTGGCTTTATCTGACAGAATTCGGAAGCACAGGAGGAGAAGCAGAACATATTGAGATGTTAAGAAATATCCTGCAACCTCCCTGTCCATACTAATTCGGACTGGTCTCGATAAGAACCTTGTCAAACAGAGCAGACGCTGGCCAAGGGACCACAGATGAAATGGAATAATAGGCTAATCTAAACAGCAATGAGGGGGCTTGGAAGCTAAGCAGGGAGTGGTGAGGTCTGCTCTTATTTAACAGCTGCCTTTAGGATCTGGAAGAGACTCTAAAGATCACGCTCTGTCTGACTGTATCCATCTGCTGGCTTTTGGCTTAGATAGACTGTGAGCTCCGTGGGGCCAGGACCATCTTTTTGTTCTGTGTTTGGCCGGTGCCTGGCACCATGGACACTGATTACGATTAAGAACTTTACGGCAGGGGAGATGGTCCAGCTGGGGGGCATGTCCCAGGCAGGAGTGAGACCCCATTGCTGGGAACATTTAACACCATATAAAGCCAGAGGGAACAGACTGTAGGGGACAATCCTGCACTGGTCCAAGGGAAACGGGCCTAATGTTTCCATCACTACAATAGGCAACATACAAAGTTTATGAGCTGAAGGAGACGGAGCAGTTCTGTTGCCTAGGAGGTCCAGCCCAGACCCTTGCCAGGACAGCTGCTTCGGGTGCGAGAGAATAAGGCCAAGCTGCCTTTGGGCTGGGCTGCTCCCATCCGCTCAGTGTCCTGCGTGCTAACACACTGGCCTATGTCTCTCTCCCGTGACAGCTGGACAAGATCCAGTTCCTGCTCTCCTTTGGCTCATGGACTGGGCAATTAGATCCCACCCAGTCACCTTTCCACTTGTCACGCTGCAGCTCGCCACCTGTCCCTTCAGCGTTATGCACAGGGGCAGCTAATCCTCTTGCAAGCACTCTGCACAGGACAGAGCTTCTCCGCACAGCCCCAGCTCGCTGACAGCCTTCTCGAGCCTAAAGGCAGCACTCCCAGAAATGGGATCTCAGCAACTGGTCCCAGTGCAGTCTCCTCCCCCAGCTTCCTCGTGCAGCTCTGCTCACACCACGTTCCAAGCTGCATCCTGAAGTCTCCATTATAAACAATAACAAAGATTCCCTGCACTTCCCACGGAGGAAACGGGAAACCAACCCATGTGGTTTGAATTAGTCCGCAGGCTGCTGCAAGGGCTCCTGGGAAATGTGGCTGCCCAGGGCTCAGCCCATTCTGGCTGACGGACAGCACTGCTGGAGGAACAATGCTGCAGAGCCAAGCGGGGCTGGCCACCTCCTCGCCAGACAAGGCACCGTTCAGCCTCTGGGACTTGGTGGATGCAGGAATGTGGCCACTCTCTCAGGATCACACAGGGAGCCACGAGCTCCCAAGCAACATGCTGCAGGGGATCCCACGGATGCATTCAATTCCCCTTCTCCTCGGCTGATCGCTCCTAGGACCTGACATTCCCCACCCTCCGTCCTTCACTGACCTCTCTGTTCACCCTGTCCCAGCGGGCAGCCACCCCCAGAGTGATTTATGCTGTGCCCCAGAAAGCCCGGGTTGTGACTAAGCGGGACTGTTCTTAATGTTTCCTCTGAATAGTGTGGGGGTGCCTCAGTTTCCCCTATGCAGTTCTTAAGTCTCTATGGGGTGCGATAAGGCTGTATGATCGAAGCTGAGCCCTAGAGGGCAGGTGTGTGCAGGGATCAGGACACAGAGAATGGCCAACACCCTGTTTCCTGACAACTGATAGCCTGGGCCTACCCCACTGCAAGGTGAGAGCTAAAGGTATTGGAGAACAAATGAATCAGGTGCCCTCCTAGCCCGGGAAAGGGACAAAGCCCAGAGGAGGAGGGGCTGGAGAGAGTTTCAGTTTGGGGCTGGCTGGGGACATGGAATGAAGTACAGACCTGGTTATCTGGCTCACTGGCCCCCAAAATGGACCCGGCTGAGGGGTCCTGTTTGCTGTACCTACAAGCTCTGTGTTAGACCATGTTCCTGTCGTCTAATAAACCTCTGTTTTACTGGCTGGCTGAGAGTCACGTCTGACTGCGGAGTTGGGGGGCAGGACCCTCTGGCTTCCCCAGGAGCCCGCTTGGGCGGACTCGCTGTGGGAAGCGCACGGAGGGGCAGAGGAGGCTGAATGCTCAGAGGTCAGACCCAGGAAGGTGGAAGCTGTGTGAGCTCTGTGTCCTGCACACAGGCTGCTCACAGAAAGGAGACTGCCCCAGAGTCCTGCCTGGCTTCGTAGGGAGCAGTTCCAGAGCATCGCCCAGGGACTCCGTGACAACTGGTGGCAGCCCTGGGATGTACTGCACCCCGTGGATGGCGCTTCCTGCAGTAAGTGACGGGGGAGCAGTAAAACGAAGGGGGATTGACAAGGACCAGGCGTGCTGAACGCTCAGAGAGGAGTGGTTTCGGGGGGCGGTTAACCCCTGGGAGTGTGTGACCAGCGAGAAGGACTGTGCAGTAATGGGGTCCCCCTGGGGACTGTGGTGAGCAGTCTCACGGGTGGAGGAGCCTGCGGCTTGGCCCTGGGAGAGAGAAGGACTTTGGCAGTAACAGGGTTCCCCTGGGGATTGCAGTGGGCGGTCCCAGGGGCGGAGGAGTCTGTGGCTCGACCCTGGCAAAGAGGAGGTGACCTCGAGAAGGGCTGGCACATGAGGGGTTCTCCCTGGAAACCGTGGGGAGCTGACAGCACACAGGCCTGTGAGTCCACAACAACTTGGGAACAGTGGAGTGATGTCCTGTCACCATCTCCTTAAGAAGAACATTGTAATCCTGTGCAGAAAGAGGAGGTTGCGCATTGGAAAGTTCACCAAAGCACAGTTAATCGTGCAGCTGGAGGAGGATGACCGCTCTAAGGAACAGATTCCTGACCCAAATGGGGCTATAGCAGGATCTGGGAGCAGCTGGAGTGGTAGCCAGGCATCGCCAAGACTCCTGTCCCCGACCAGACGGGGGTCTTCACGATCGGGTTCCCCATCAGGGGATCGGAGACAGACGGGATTGGAGCTGAGTCCGACAGAGCAAGAGGACTGTGAGAGACAGCGAGAGTCCAAGAAAGAGCGGCAGAAGCACCAGCAGCATGAACTGGCAGTGGGGGAGCGGAGAGGCCTAGGGGACCCCCAGGGTTGAGTAGGGATAGACCCCGGGGGGCCAGTTCCGCAGGGAACCTTGAGACTAAATTGCTGCCCCTGGTTAAGGGCGGTGGGGGGGGGAATGTGGATGCCTACCTCACTGCTTTGAGCAGGCTGGAGATTTGAACGAGGGGGACCCGGCGAAAAAGCCCCGGTGTCTAGCTCCCTTGCTGGGCCCCAAGGCCATAGACTCCGTCAACCAGATGGGTGGGGAGTTGGGCAGGCTCCCACTCCGGACCCCAACCTATATGTCTGTGTGGAGCTCCCTGGGGCCAGGCCCCTTGGACCCCCAGTGGGAGTGGAAGGTGATGGTCAATGGGGAGACATTCCTGGGGTGGCGAGATCCTGGGACAGAGAGAACGGTTGTCAGGCCCTGGGTGGTGCAGCCTCCCCAGATGCTGAGGGGCTGTGTGAGCTGGGTGAGGGTCCCAGGGATGAAGCCCCTCACCCTGCCTATGGCCCAGATCCCTGTGCAGACTCAGGAGGAGTGGGACTGGCTGGTCGTTGGGGTTCTCCAGGATATCAGCTGCGAGACCCTGTTGGGGAGTGACTGTCTCTCTTTGGGACAGGATCCAGGCCCTGCTCCTGTAACTGCCAAGGGTTTGAATTTGAATCCAGGGAACCAATCGGCAGAGAACGAAATGGTCAGTGAAAATGCAGATGACCTGGCTGGCAGGGGGGAGGAGCGGCTAGGCTTAGGCTACCTGCCTCCCTGTAACCAGACCTCTGGGGCTGGGTGGGACTGAGAGATGCTCCCCGCCCCCTTGCACACCAGAAAGGGGGCTCACCCTGTCTCTGATGCAGTGAGGAAAGCAGCGAGCTTGCTGCCTACCCCACTGGGACAGCAAGGGCAGCGCAGAGCACAGTGGGAGCTGAGACCCCAGCTGAGTGGGGGGAGACACAGGCAGGGCAGGGGATCTGTGGGGAGTGGCAAGGTGCTCGGTAAGAAAAGTCTGGATGAGCCTAGGCAGCCTTGTGAGCTGATGGCTGTGTCTAGTCAGCAGGGTGGGAAGGCGAGGAGAGTGGAAGAGGAGTGTCCCTGGACCTTACCTGTTAGCTGGGTGGAGAATTGGGACAGTGAAGGAAACGTGCCTGTGTCTGTCAGGGGTATTGACTTGCCTATGGAGGGAGCTACCCTGATCTCCAAGTAGTTATCTGTGACCAGCCCTGTGTGCTGGGAGAAGGGGAATGAGCTCCCAAGCTGTGTGTCTGGGAAACGAGAAAGTGTGTCCTGCTCTTCTTTGTCTGTGGAGCAGACAGAAGAGGCCTTTCAGCCTGTGATGGTTGAGGGTCGTGCAGTTGTCTCAGAGCTGGTTCTGGATTCAGCTAAACCCCAGGAAGGGAAGGGTCCTAATGTGTCTGCTCGGGAGAATAGCCCTGCAACTAGGTCGCATCCCGTTCGTGTCTATGTAAAATCCCAGAGCCCAGACAATTCTGGTGCTTGTATTTTGCCTGTTGCTAGTGTGTGGTTGGGAAAGGGTGCAGCAACTCTGTCTAATCAGGGTGAGATCCTAGCCAGGGCACAAGAAGAGCAGAAAGATGATTTGATTGTGTTACCTACTGAGGGTGTGGAAACCTGTAGCAAGAAGGAAAAGATTCCTGAGCTTGTGTGTGGCGAAGGGAAGGAGAATGCTTCTAGCCTTTTATCTAGGGAGTCTGTGAGTTTGCCTGAAAGGGGATTGTGTAGGAATCCGCCTGATGGGCCAGAGGTGATTCTGGATGTAAGGAAGACCCAGAAAGAGTCTGTTGTTGCTCAGGAAAATGTCCCCTAGAGCAAGCCCTGGGTGAAGTGGGTAAGGGCAGAATTTCTGTGAAGGGTGAATTGTTACATAGAAAAGCCCCTAGGGAATCATAGAATCATAGAATATCAGGGTTGGAAGGGACCACAGAAGGTCATCTAGTCCAACCCCCTGCTCAAAGCAGGACCAATTCCCAGTTAAATCATCCCAGCCAGGGCTTTGTCAAGCCTGACCTTAAAAACCTCTAAGGAAGGAGATTCTACCACCTCCCTAGGTAACGCATTCCAGTGTTTCACCACCCTCCTAGTGAAAAAGTTTTTCCTAATATCCAATCTAAACCTCCCCCACTGCAACTTGAGACCATTACTCCTCGTTCTGTCATCTGCTACCATTGAGAACAGTCTAGAGCCATCCTCTTTGGAACCCCCTTTCAGGTAGTTGAAAGCAGCTATCAAATCCCCCCTCATTCTTCTCTTCTGCAGGCTAAACAATCCCAGCTCCCTCAGCCTCTCCTCATAACTCATGTGTTCCAGTCCCCTAATCATTTTTGTTGCCCTTCGCTGGACTCTCTCCAATTTATCCACATCTTTCTTGAAGTGTAGGGCCCAAAACTGGACACAGTACTCCAGATGAGGCCTCACCAATGTCGAATAGAGGGGAACGATCACGTCCCTCGATCTGCTCGCTATGCCCCTACGTATACATCCCAAAATGCCATTGGCCTTCTTGGCAACAAGGGCACACTGCTGACTCATATCCAGCTTCTCATCCACTGTCACCACTAGGTCCTTTTCCGCAGAACTGCTGCCTAGCCATTCGGTCCCTAGTCTGTAGCTGTGCATTGGGTTCTTCCGTCCTAAGTGCAGGACCCTGCACTTATCCTTATTGAACCTCATCAGATTTCTTTTGGCCCAATCCTCCAATTGGTCTAGGTCCTTCTGTATCCTATCCCTGCCCTCCAGCGTATCTACCACTCCTCCCAGTTTAGTAGGGAAAGGAATCGTCATGGAGTCTTTGCAGGCAGCTTACTGCAACTGAAGGGTGTGAAAGTGATTTAATCAAGAAAGGTTTCAGAGTAGCAGCAGTGCTAGTCTGTATTCGCAAAAAGAAAAGGAGGACTAGTGGCACCTTAGAGACTAATCAATTTATTTGAGCATAAGCTTTCGTGAGCTACAGCTAAATTGGTTAGTCTCTAAGGTGCCACTAGTACTCCTTTTCTTTTTAATCAAGAAAGTTTCAGTTCCTAACAGCCACAAATTTTCTGGTGTGAATGGATCCACTGACTTTCCTATTGAAAGATCCAGTGTGGAGAGCTTTGAGAAGGTCTCAGATGGAGTGAAAGCTGTTAAGAAAGTTAAACAGTCCTATAACCAAGTGGCTGTGTTTGGCCAGCCTGTTGGGGAGACAAGGTTGTTCAGAAAGGGATGTCTCCATGCTGGTTCTGTAAGTGAACAGTATGTGGCCCAGGTCAAGATGGGGGCTCTTAACCAAGACAGCCCGAATTGCAGCCCTCCAGACTGGAGCGCTGGGAGAAGACCCGATCCCAGTTTGACCCCCGGGGGTTTTGGGGTGGCAAAAGGGCATGGGCCGCATAAACCTTCCCACATGCAGCATGCGAGTGCTATCGACCACCCCCGACCTAAGGGAGAGCGTGAAACTGAAAGGGCGTAAAACTGGAAGGGCCTGGTGTAACTCCCACCGCGGAAAAGGAGAGATGCTGGGGCATTCATGGGACGTTGGTGGCTTCAAACTTCCCCAGGTCACCGGCTAAAGTGACCCCGCTCAGTTCGGTCTCGAAGGGGGGAGAGATGTGACAAAGCAGGAGTGTTCTTAATGTTTCCTCTGAATAGTGTGGGGGTGCCTCAGTTTCCCCTAGGCAGTTCTTAAGTCTCTAGGGGGTGGGATAAGGGTGTATGATCGTTGCAGAGCCCTAGAGGGCAGGTTTCGTGCAGGGGTCTGGAGACAGAGAATGGCCGACACCCTGTTTCCTGGCAGCTGATGGCCTGGGCCCCTCCCCCCTGCAAGCTAAAGTGTTGGAGAACAAAGGAATGAGGTGACCTCCTGGCCTGGGGAAAAGGACAAAGCCCAGAGGAGAGGGGAGGGGGAGAGTTGAGGTTGGGGCTCGCTGGGGACATGGAGTGAAGTGCAGACCTGGTTATCTGGCTCATTGGCCCCCAAAATGGACCCAGCTCAGGGGTCCTGTTCTCTGCACCTACAAGCTCTGTGTTAGACCATGTTCCTGTCGTCTAATAAACCTCTGTTTTACTGGCTGGCTGAGAGTCACATCTGACCGCGGAGTTGGGGGGCAGGACCCTCTGGCTTCCCCAGGAGCCTGCTTGGACGGACTCGCTGTGGGAAGCGCACGGAGGGGCAGAGGATGCTGAATGCTCCGAGGTCAGACCCAGGAAGGTGGAAGTTGTGTGAGCTTCTTGTCCTGCAGACAGGCTGCTCACAGAAAGGAGACTTCCCCAGAGTCCTGACTGGCTTCGTAGGGAGCTGTGCCCCAGAAAGCCCGGGTGCAGTACCCACCCTACTGGCATGCCAATCCCACGCTCCCGCTCTTGTGTTCAGAATTCAGCAGGCTGTGCCTTTAAGTGCCCCACCACCACCACGACATGGAGATCCAGCCAAGCAGATGTAGTTGTTCTGCTTTGTGCCTTTACAGTACAGAGACAGAACCCTGGCCTCACTCCAGCTCTTCCCTTTGGCAGCCCCTTCCCAGCTGTGCTGCAGACCTTCTGATGGGCACAGCCAGCTCTTCCCAGGCCCCATCCAGTTTCAGGAAACAGCCGTCATTCCACGTAAGCAGTGCTGCTCCAGCCTGTAACACCAGCCTCCAGCATGCACTGGCTGGGCGTCAATTCTGCCTCTGTCCCCTGGCACCAGAGGCAGGGATCAGGTTACAGCTGGACAGAGCATGGAGGGACGGTACCTCTGGGGTCTCCAGCAGGCCGCATGGAGCCCGCAGACAGTGCCAGGATGTGGCACACACCATTCCCGACCCCGTCACAAACGAGCGCTGGTGCGGAGGAGCTGCGCGTCGGCATCGCAGGGAGCAGAGAGGCCTTGCTGTCAGACCACTGTGAAGGCAGGACACAAAGCAACCTGCTAGAACATTAACCCTCCAGCAAGACAGACGAGCTTCCAGCTGGAACGCTAATTCCCTGGTATTACGCCCACAGCAGGGCTATCCTGCAGGGATGCTGCTGCCCAGGGCCTGCACTGTAGGGACAGAACGGCACTAGAGTCAGTATGGCAGGCATTCCTACACTGCTGACAGCTTGAAACAATAGCTCTGGGAGGCATGAACGACATCATTCATCATAATGGGCCGTTAACTCTGGAACCTAAAGATGGCTGCATAAATGTCAGCGCTGTAATGACTTTGCTGTTGGTTGCTTCAGCACAACCATCCAGCTACTGTGAAGATCCTACAATCCCAAACTGCCCTCCAGGTGCCAGAAGTCCCAGCTCTCCAAGCACAGCATCTGTGGCACGCTGAGCACAGAAAGCATGGGGGCCACATCAGATAAATGAATTTAATCTCAGAACTAGTCCCCAGGGGCTGCCACGTGGACTGCACAAGTCAGTCATGAGACTGAACTCAATAGCTGCCATGTATCCCATGCCGCTGCAGCATCGCAGGATCAGAGACCTTGCAACATGATTCAGATCCAGCGTGGCACAGAGCATACGGGGCCTCCACCATGGGGTGTCTTGCAGCTCCCTCTGAAGTACCTGGTGCTGGCCACTGAACCGGGGGTGGGGGGAACACCACAATGACAATGGTCTGATCCAGCCTGGCAGGCCTTTGCATTGTTCTCACCTAAGGAACCCAACACAGACATTAATTTAGCCTCCTACCCACTCCTGGGATGGGGGGTAGACAGCATCACCCCACTTACGACCCAATCAGGGAGAGAGCTGAGAATGCAACTCAGAACACCTGGCCCCCACCCCCAGTGCTAGACCCCTCCCCTCGCCATGAGCCAGGACTAGAGCCCAGGAATCCTGGCTCCCAGCCCCCTGCTCCCACCACAGACAAGCAGTGCCCAGAGCATGGAGGGGTGGGTCAGGCAGCGCACACGGAGCCCATGGAGCTGAGGAGCACCCTGTGGGGCTCTCTGCTCTGACCCCTTGGGAAGATGCACTGCCCGGATCAGTGGTCCTGGAGGAGCCATGGGTAGCCCGCCCCAGGTGGAGGAAAAGCAGCCAGGACTCAGTAAAGGAATCAAAGTCTCGGAGGGGGAGCTGACACCCCCTTCCCAAGGTACAAACACGGGGGGGGGGGGGCCCACCGGAGAAGTCCTCCTAGACAGGAGCCCCTCCCACCCTACGAGCTGCCACACCAGGCCCAGAGCCTGCAGCAGGGCCCAGCACAGCTCCCCAGCATGCACCCTGCCATCACCTGGCTTACACAGGCTGGGCTGCACTGCATGATGGGAGCTGTAGTCCCCGTGGGCCACACGGACAAGCTCCAGGTGCCGCGTGCGGCTGGGAGGCACTCGGCTCAGCCGCCAGCACAGCCCTCTCCAGCCAGGGTGATGCCAGTTCTGCTGCCAGCAGAGATGTGGGAGACCCAGCCATGGGCGGCAGGTGAACTGCAGGCTTGGGGAGGTTAGCCCTCGGCCAGCCCGCCCGTTCTGCCCGGGCTCCCCCCACCAGCCCCGGGCCTGCCTGAGCGCCCAGTCTCCCCTGCAGCCCCGGAGTAGCCGGCGGGCGGGCAGGAAGCTGAGCGTGGCCCCCAGCGCAGTGGGCGGGCAGGCAGAATGCCCCCCAGCCCCGGAGCAGCCGGCGGACGGGCAGGAAGCTGAGCGTGGCCCCCAGCGCAGTGGGCGGGCAGGCAGAATGCCCCCCCAGCCCCGGAGCAGCCGGCGGGCGGGCAGGAAGCTGAGCGTGGCCCCCAGCGCAGTGGGCGAGCAGGCAGAATGCCCCCCAGCCCCGGAGCAGCCGGCGGACGGGCAGGAAGCTGAGCGTGGCCCCCAGTGCAGTGGGCGAGCAGGCAGAATGCCCCCCAGCCCCGGAGCAGCCGACCGACGGGCAGGAAGCTGAGCGTGGCCCCCAGCGCAGTGGGCGGGCAGGCAGAATGCCCCCCAGCCCCGGAGCAGCCGGCGGACGGGCAGGAAGCTGAGCGTGGCCCCCAGCGCAGTGGGCGAGCAGGCAGAATGCCCCCCAGCCCCGGAGCAGCCGACGGACGGGCAGGAAGCTGAGCGTGGCCCCCAGCGCAGTGGGCGGGCAGGCAGAATGCCCCCCAGCCCCGGAGCAGTCGGCGGACGGGCAGGAAGCTGAGCGTGGCCCCCAGCGCAGTGGGCGAGCAGGCAGAATGCCCCACAACCCCGGAGCAGCCGGTGGGCGGGCGGGCAGGAAGCTGAGCGTGGCCCCCAGCGCAGTGGGCGGGCAGGCAGAATGCCCCACAACCCCGGAGCAGCCGGTGGGCGGGCGGGCAGGAAGCTGAGCGTGGCCCCCAGCGCAGTGGGCGGGCAGGCAGAATGCCCCCCCAGCCCTGGAGCAGCCGGCGGACGGGCAGGAAGCCGAGCGTGGCCCCCAGCGCAGTGGGCGGGCAGGCAGAATGCCCCCCAGCCCCGGAGCAGCCGGCGGACGGGCAGGAAGCTGAGCGTGGCCCCCAGCGCAGTGGGCGAGCAGGCAGAATGCCCCACAGCCCCGGAGCAGCCGGTGGGCGGGCGGGCAGGAAGCTGAGCGTGGCCCCCAGCGCAGTGGGCGGGCAGGCAGAATGCCCCACAACCCCGGAGCAGCCGGTGGGCGGGCGGGCAGGAAGCTGAGCGTGGCCCCCAGCGCAGTGGGCGGGCAGGCAGAATGCCCCCACAACCCCGGAGCAGCCGGTGGGCGGGCGGGCAGGAAGCTGAGCGTGGCCCCCAGCGCAGTGGGCGGGCAGGCAGAATGCCCCCCCAGCCCTGGAGCAGCCGGCGGGCGGGCAGGAAGCTGAGCGTGGCCCCCAGCGCAGTGGGCGGGCAGGCAGAATGCCCCCCCAGCCCCGGAGCAGCCGGCGGAGGGGCAGGAAGCTGAGCGTGGCCCCCAGTGCAGTGGGCGGGCAGGCAGAATGCCCCCTAGCCCCGGAGCAGCCGGCGGACGGGCAGGAAGCTGAGCGTGGCCCCCAGCGCAGTGGGCGAGCAGGCAGAATGCCCCCCAGCCCCGGAGCAGCCGACGGACGGGCAGGAAGCTGAGCGTGGCCCCCAGCGCAGTGGGCGGGCAGGCAGAATGCCCCCCCAGCCCTGGAGCAGCCGGCGGAGGGGCAGGAAGCTGAGTGTGGCCCCCAGCGCAGTGGGCGGGCAGGCAGAATGCCCCCCCAGCCCTGAAGCAGCCGGCGGACGGGCAGGAAGCTGAGCGTGGCCCCCAGCGCAGTGGGCAGGCAGGCAGAATCCCCCAGCCCCAGAGCACCAGGTGGGCAGGCAGCGTGAGCACTGGCTCCAACCACCCAGAGTCCCTGGCTGCAGCCTGGCCCCAGCAGGGGCACTGGAACCCTCCCAATAGTGAGGGGTGCCGGGGGCCCCACCTGAGGTGGAAGCAAAAGCAGCCCCCTGCCCGTGTCCCAGGAGCCCACCTGGGAAGGAAGAGCCGCAGCAGAGCATGGTGGGAAGCAGGAGGGGCCGGGGGTGGAGTGTGGGCAGGGCCACGCAGGCAGTTTGGGGAGGCTTAGCCTTCCCCTGCCTTTGATACCCGTCACCCATGGTCCCAGCTACCTGCTCCGCAAGCCCCACGCTGATCCCCGATCCCTGCCGCCTCCCAGATGTTCCTGAGGGGCAGGGTTTGAACCTGCTGGGGTGCAGGCACATGCTTGTTCCCATTGCCAAACCCATGCAACACTCTGGCCTTCACTAATGGGAAATCAATGGTGCTGAAAGATGTGGGCATAGTGCCAGCACGGAACGGCTAGGCCAACATCTCCCTGCCCCCCAGCAGTGCCCATGAGCCTCGCTCCTGCCCTGGAGCACGCCCTGCAATGCCACCCACACCCCTCCAAACAGCTCTATTAATGCCCCTCAATTCTGACCACCAGAGATGGCTATTCCAGCCCTGGGCTCCCCAAACTCTCTGCCAGTGTCCCTCAATCCCAACCCCCAGCTCCCCAAACCCTCTGCCAGTGTCCCTCGATCCCAAACCCCAGCTATTCCAGCCCTGGACTCCCCAAAACCACTGCAATTGTCCCTCAATCCCAACCCCCAGCCTTTCCACCCCTATAATCCAATCCTTCAATCCTGCCCCACAGCCCTCCTCCTCAAACTCTGTGTCCTTCAATCCAAACCACAGCCCTCCCGCTACCCCAGCCAAGGGATCTGCTCCCCAAACTCTGCCAAAGCCCCTCAATCCCAACATGCAGTACCCCAGCTTTTCCAGGCCTGAGCTGGGCACGCACAGAGCTAGGCGATGTCCCTCATTCCCAATCTAACCTCCCTCTCCCCAGCCTGTACTTTTCAGACGCAAGCAGAGTGGTCAGTCCTGTAAGGAATCGGGTGGAATTATGCCAGGCACATGTCTTCCTTGTGGCTGGGCACCAACCCTCCCTCCCTCCTGTAGGGCAATGATTCTCAACCTGGGGGTCTGCAGTCTACGATTTCCAAAGAGGTCCACACCTCCATTTGAAATGTTTTATGGGTCCACAAATGAAAAAAAAGTTGAAGCCATTGCTGGAGGAGCCAGAGTGCTGGAGATGCCTGGTTGCTGGATACCCATGTGCAGCCAGAACCTCCCCATACCCTTTGTCTGGCTGGCCCAGCCCCTATAGACAGAATGAGGTCCTCTTAGCCCAGGAGCATCCGTCCCCACTGTGTCGGGGGTCACTGTGGAAACAGGCATTTCCCAGCCCGGTCACGCACACATCTCAGTCCTGGGCCAGACCAGGAATCCAGCCCACCCCTCTCTCCTCCAAGGGCCACCCAGTCCATTGGTGTTTCCCTTCCCCTGGCACAGCTGCTGCGGGTCTGACAAGAACAGTCACTCCAAGGGGAGTTTGTTAGGACCAAGCTAGTCTGGAGCCTGCCTGGCCCACAGGGTAGAAGCCAGAGAGGCCTCAAGGCGAGCAAGGGGCACCCGGCAGGACCTCCCTGTCCTGGGGGCGTCCCTAGCCCAGAAGACACCCAGACCCAGAGTAACTCCTTTTACAGCCTGGCAGGAAGTGCGGCTGAGACAGAGCTGCCCTCCGCTGCTCACTTCTGAGACTGCAGGGCAGGAGCCTGAACTGAGCTCAGCTCATTAGCAGGGCAAGGGCTTCCTCCTCTACCCAACAGCTGCCCCAGGGGACCGTCTCAACAGCTCTCACCTCCCAAGCATACTGCCCGGTTAACCCCAAACTGGCCGCGCTGTTCCACCTGTCCCAATACAATATCCACCTCACACACGAGAACCAGCTAGATCCCTGCACGGGCTGTCACGCTCACACATACGTTCCCCCAGGCCATGTGCAAAGCTCAGACCAACTCCCACCAAAACCTGCCATAACCAAGGGGGACCACTGACGGAAAGCCCTGTCCAGCCCTGAGGGAGGACAGCCTGCAGCCACATGTTAAAGGGGAGACAGAGATAGAGGCCTTGTCTCCTCCAGCGGAGAAATTACCTCCAGTTATGAGCAAAAAGAAAAGGAGGACTGGTGGCACCTTAGAGACTAACCAATTTATTGGCGCATGAGCTTTCGTGAGCTACAGCTCACATCATCGGATGTAGTGGCACCAAATCTTGTATAAAGGGGGTCAAATAAGGTGTCTAAGATGAGGTTATGGTTGGCTGGTTAGGATTATGCTATCTGTTTGCATGTATCATTTTTGTATTTAAAGATATACGTATTGGCTCTATACTCTCTGTATTCAAAATTTATGCTCTGCTTCTGGGGGACACCCCAGACAAGTTGGTGTCGGCTCTGCCTAGCCTGCTGGACGGCCCATTAAGGACCATCAGCAACACAACTGACCCATTGAGAGAAGGCAGACGCACCTGGGGACTCAGCAAGGTCTGCAGGGACCTGCCTATGGACAGAACTCTGAGGTGTTTCCAGGCCATGGGATGGGCAGCTGGTCTCTGGGACAAAGAAAGCAGAGACCACACGGCAAGAGACTATAAAAAGCTGCTGCAGCTCCTCCATCTTGTCTTCAGTCCTGCTTCATATCTCTGGAGGGACTTTGCTACAAACGGAAGCTCCACACAAAGGACTGACAGACCCATCCCAGCTGGGGATGTTCTCCAGAGACTTGATTTGAACCTGCCGTTTATTCCATCACTGCTGCAAGCCTGAGCCAAGAACTTTGCCATTGCTGTGTGTCAGTGATTCCATTTCACCAACTCTAGCTCTCGTCTCTATCTTTTTCCTTTTATGAATAAACCTTTAGATTTTAGATTCTAATGGATTGGCAACAGTGTGATTTGTGGGTAAGATCTGACTTGTATATTGACCTGGGTCTGGGGCTTGGTCCTTTGGGATCGAGGGAACCTTTGTTCTTTTACTGGGGTATTGGTTTTCATAACCATCTGTCCCCACAACGAGGGGCACTGGTGGGGATACTGGGAAACTGGAGTGTCTGAGGGAATTGCTTGTGTGACTTGTGGTTAGCCAGTGGGGTGAGACCGAAGTCCTCTCTGTCTGGCTGGTTTGGTTTGCCTTGGGGTGCACAGAAACCCCAGCCTTGGGCTGTAACTGCCCTGCTTGAAGCAATTTGTCCTGAATTGGCACTCTCAGTTGGGTCCCACCAGAACCAGCATCGTTGCTTATGCTCAAATAAATTGGTTAGTCTCTAAGGTGCCACAAGTACTCCTTTTCTTTTTGCGGATACAGACTAACACGGCTGCTACTTTGAAACCTCCCGTTATCAGGGATCATAAAGGAAGAGAAAACCTGGCCTGGGCCACAGGGCAAGGAGAGAGATGCTACAGACACCATCAGAGTAGCCTGCCACTGACTCATGAATGGACGCTACCGTGTGAAGCCCTATTCGGGGCAGACTGCATCCCCTTGTGTTCAGCACGTCACGGGCAGAGCCAGGAGGGGTATCTGAGCGGAGTAGCATTCAGGGCAGACAGACAGGGCCATGCTAGCAAAACGACACGCCCCCAGCCTAGGCAGGCAGACAGAGAATGATATGACAGACATAAAACAGAAGTTACATTTAATAAGCAGCAAACTCCTGAATGCTCACTCCAGCCCTCCAGCCACGGGGGATGCTGGGCTCTCTTACTCATCTAAGGCTTATCCCGCCGATATTTTGAAACAAGCCCCACATCTCTAACTTGATTCAGAGTCAGATTCTCTCACATGACATGATGATGTCACATAATGCTGGCTGGGAAAAGTGCCCTACACCCTGCCGCAGGAACCCCAGAGGCAAGCCAGAGCCGGGCTGAGCTCACCTATGGACTGAGACACTTAAAGCGCTCATCACCTTGTGCTCTGCTACACATTCAGGGGCTCTCCACACCCCAACGGGCCAAGAACCACAGAGTAACATGGTCAAACCACAGCCATGGTGTGATGCCCGTCCAGGGCAGACCATAACCCCAGCCAGCTGAGAGGGACCTGAGGGCTTGGTCGCTTTGACACTTCAACTCGGTTTGCCAACAAGATTCCATTGAATCATTAGTGAAGCATGTGTGCACGTGTGTGTGTGTGTGTCACTTCCTGGCCCAGCAGATCCCTGCCTGTTTATTTGCTTCTCCTCCAGTGAAAGGCATTTGGCGGCTTCTCCATTTGGACTCAGCTGCCCTCAGTTATTCTTAGAAATCAGTGACCTCGGAACGCTCCCTGGGAGTCAAAAATAAACAGAAACCCAGAGCCCTGTGCACAGGCCTGCAAGGCCTGCCTTTGTTCCAGGCTTGGGTTTCATGCTGCAGAGCCGCGGGCTTAGAGCACAGCTTGTGCCTTCTCTTTGGGCGAGGAGGAACTTTCCCGCCCTGCCCCTGCACCGGTGCTTTGCCCCACCAGGCACTAGAGGCAGGGGCAGATGGGCAGCGGCACAGGGGGCGCATGTGCATGGATACAGGATGGAGCGTAAGGGGTGAAGATGCGCCGAGAGCAGCATGATGTGAGCTGCAGATCAAGCACCTGTCCAGAGAGACCTGACTTGTCATGCACAGGCTCTCCCCTGCTCATTGACTCCTGTGTGCACGTGAATGGCCCTGGGATTAGAGAGGAGGGTCCCTGGAGCACAATCACACCTTGCAGAACAGCTTTGCCAGCCTTGGAACGAGGCTTCCCCAGCTGGGAACCCAGATCTCAACACACTTGCCTAGCAACGGTAGTTCAGCAAACATCCCCCACTCCCGAGTGCCAGGTGAGCCACAACCAGCCAGTGTTTCATCAGCACCACCACCTCCAGGCTGCCAGTAGCCACACACCTGGCCCTCCCCAGCTCTGCACTCCCTGCCTACGCTCATCTCTTACGACACTGGCCCCCAGCCTCAGCCGCCCATCTCTGTGCTGGCCCCTACACAAGGGACACCCTCCCTGAGCCATTCTCCTGAGCGAGGGCGAAAGGACACAAGCCGTGCAATGACTGGGGTCAATGGGAAGAGATCTAAATCAGTATTTCTCCCTGGAAACAGAGGGAAACAAGTCCCAGCAGAGCCTGCTCAGGTGGGTGGGAATGGGTCACAGAAAAGCAATAGTTCATCAGGTCTCAGCCCCCAGAGGTGCTCCTGAGCCCACCAAGAGTCCAGACCCTTTCAAGCCCTCGATTCAATAGAGGATGGCCTCTTGCCATGAAGTTCCTGCAGTCACAGCCGATGCCTGGGAGTGACCTGTCAACCTAGGCAGCAGTGACCATGAGATGGTTGAGTTCAGGATCCTCACAAAAGGAAGAAAGGAGAGTAGCAAAATACAGACCCTGGACTTCAGAAAAGCAGACTCTGACTCCCTTAGGGAAGTGATGGGCAGGATCCCCGGGGAGACTAATATGAGGGTCTGACAAAGTGGGACTGTTCTTAATGTTTCCTCTGAATACTGTAGGGGTGCCTCAGTTTTCCCTATGCATTCCTTAAGTCTCTAGGTGGTGGGATAAGGGGGTGTAATTGTTGCAGAGCAAAGGGCCAGTGTACATAAATGGCCGACACTCTGTCTCCTGGCAATGGATGGCCTGGGCCCTTCCCCACTGCAAGGTGATAGCTAAAGGTGTTAGAGAACAAAGGAATCAGTTGACCTCCTGGCCCGGGGAAAGGGACAAAGCCCAGAGGAGGAGGGGCTGGAGAGAGTTTCAGTTTGGGGCTGGCTGGGGACATGGACTGAAGCGCAGACATGGTTGTCTGGCTCACTGGCCCCCAAAATGGACCCGGCTGAGGGGTCCTGTTCTTTGTACCTACAAGCTCTGTTTTAGACCATGTTCCTGTCGTCAAATAAACCTTCTGTTTTACTGGCTGGCTGAGAGTCCCATCTGACTACAAACTTGGGATGCAGGACCCTCTGGCTTCCGCAGGACCCCGCCTGGGCGGACTCGCTGGGGGAAGAGCACAGAGGGGCAGAGGATGCTGAATGCTCCGAGGTCAGACCCAGGAAGGTGGAAGCCATGTGAGCTTTTTGCCCTGGAGACAGGCTGCTCACAGAAAGGAGACCTCACCAGCGTCCTGACTGGCTTCACAGGGAGCAGTTCCAGAGCATCGCCCGGGAACTCCGTGACAGAGGGGGAAAGGAGTCCAGGAGAGCTGGCTGTATTTTCAAGAAACCTTATTGAGGGTGCAGGAACAAACAATCCCAATGTGCAGAAATAATAGCAAATATGGCAGGCGACCACTTGGCTTAACAGTAAAATCTTCCCAGAAGTTACCTACTACAGGACAGGCCTAACAAAGAAAATAACAGAACGCCACTAGCCGTCACCTTCAGCCCCCAACTAAAACCCCTCCAACGCATTATTAAGGATCTACAACCTATCCTAAAGGATAACCCAACACTCTCACAAATCTTGGGAGACAGGCCAGTCCTTGCCTACAGACAGCCCCGCAACCTGAAGCAAATACTCACCAACAACCACATACCACACAACAGAACCACTAACCCAGGAACTTATCCTTGCAACAAAGCCCATTGCCAACTGTGCCCACATATCTATTCAGGGGACACCATCACAGGGCCCAATAACATCAGCCACACTATCAGAGGTTCGTTCACCTGCACATCCACCAATGTGATATATGCCATCATGTGCCAGCAATGCCCCTCTGCCATTTACATTGGTCAAACTGGACAGTCTCTACGTAAAAGAATAAATGGACACAAATCAGATGTCAAGAATTATAACATTCATAAACCAGTCGGAGAACACTTCAATCTCTCTGGTCACGCAATCACAGACATGAAGGTCGCTATCTTAAAACAAAAAAACTTCAAATCCAGACTCCAGCGAGAAACTGCTGAATTGGAGTTCATTTCCAAATTGGATACTATTAATTTAGGCTTAAATAGAGACTGGGAGTGGCTAAGTCATTATGCAAGGTAGCCTATTTCCC
Source organism: Lepidochelys olivacea (assembly GCF_965140295.1). Lineage (NCBI taxonomy): Eukaryota > Metazoa > Chordata > Testudines > Cheloniidae > Lepidochelys > Lepidochelys olivacea. Next base: position 2,006,488 of record NC_140413.1, read on the forward strand.
CTTGTTTTTTCCTACCCCTCCCCAGATGTTCTGGTTTAACTTGGATTTAAACTTGGAGAGTGGTCAGTTTGGATGAGCTATTACCAATAGGAGAGTGAGTTTGTGTGTGTATGGGGGTGGGGGGGGGGTGAGAAAACCTGGATTTGTGCTGGAAATGGCCCACCTTGATTATCATGCACATTGTAGGGAGAGTGGTCACTTTGGATGAGCTATTACCAGCAGGAGAGTGAGTTTGTGTGTGTGGTTTTTGGGAGGGGGGTGAGAGGGTGAGAGAACCTGGATTTGTGCAGGAAATGGCCCAACTTGATTATCATGCACATTGTGTAAAGAGTTGTCACTTTGGATGGGCTATCACCAGCAGGAGAGTGAATTTGTGTGGGGGGGTGGAGGGTGAGAAAACCTGGATTTGTGCTGGAAATGGCCCAACCTGATGATCACTTTAGATAAGCTATTACCAGCAGGACAGTGGGGTGGGAGGAGGTATTGTTTCATATTCTCTGTGTGTATATTAAAGTCTGCTGCAGTTTCCACGGTATGCATCCGATGAAGTGAGCTGTAGCTCACGAAAGCTCATGCTCAAATAAATTGGTTAGTCTCTAAGGTGCCACAAGTCCTCCTTTTCTTTTTGCGAATACAGACTAACACAGCTGTTACTCTGAAACCAGTAAAATCTTCGGTGATCTTAAACTCAAAAAGGAAGCTTACAAGAAGTGGAAACTTGGACAGATGACTAGGGAGGAGTATAAAAATATTTCTCGAGCATGCAGGGGTGTAATCAGGAAGGCTAAGGCACAATTGGAGTTCCAGCTAGCAAGGGATGTGAAGGGTAACAAGAAGAGTTTCTACAGGTATGTTAGCAACAAAAAGAAGGTCAAGTGAAGTGTGGGGGGCCTTACTGAATGGGAGAGGCAACCTAGTGACAGCGGACGTGGAAAAAGCTGAAGTACTCAATGCTTTTTTTGCCTTGGTTTTCACAGACAAGGGCAGCTCCCAGACTGCTGCACTGGGCAACACAGCATGGGGAGGAGGTGATCAGCCCTCAGTGGTGAAAGAACAGGTTAAGGACTATTTAGAAAAGCTGGACATGCACAAGTCCATGGGCCCAGATCTAATGCATTCGAGGGTGCTGAGGGAGTTGGCTGATGTGATTGCAGAGCCATTGGACATTATCTTTGAAAACTCCTGGAGATCAGGGGAGGTCCCGGACTGTGAGGATGTGATGCAGCAGGGAGGGGGGAGTGTTGACCTGGGAATGTGCCCTGGGGATGGGAGACCTGAGAGCCTGTCACCTGAGCCAGGAGGGGGAGGGGGAGGTGACACCTCTACCCGGGAATGTGGACAGAGGCTGCAGCAAGGAACCTACTGGGGGGGGGGGGGGTTAGTTTCAGTTTAGGGCTGGGTGGAGGAACGCAGGGAACCCCAGGGCTGGGGTCTAAGCTCCCTGCTCCCCCAGAAGGACGTGATTGAGGGGTCCTGGGGGTACCCACAAGCTCTGTTTTGGGCTGTGTTCCTGTTGGCTAATAAACCTTCTGTTTTACTGGCTGGCTGAGAGTCTCAGTGAATGCCAGGAAGAGGGGTGCAGGGCCCGGACTCCCCCACACTCCGTGACAACTGCTGGTAGCGGTGGGATGTACTGCACCCCGTGAACGGCGCTTCCTGCAGTGAGTGACTGGGGAGCAGTCAAACGAAGGGGGATTGACGGGGACCAGGCGTGCTGAAGATAGAGAGAGAGAGTTTCAGGGGGCGGTTAACCCCTGGGAATGTGTGACCAGAGAGAAGGACTTTTCCAGTAACAAGGTCCCCCGGGGGATTGCAGTGAGCGGTCCCAGGGGCGGGGGAGTCTGCAGCTCGACCCTGGCAAAGAGGTGGTGACCTCAAGAAGGACTGGCACACTAGGGGTTTTTCCTGGAAACTGTGGAAAGCTGCCCGGCCTGCGAGTGGCCAGCAGGGAGATGTACGCTAAACGCCTTAAGAGCGACCTGGTGGACGCAACGTGGGCACTGAAGCCTGACCGGGCTGGGAGGGGTCAGACTGCTGCCGAGGACCTACCAAGACCCTTCCTACCTATGCCTGGGGGAGGGGTTGGGGGAAGCCTAGCGAATACCGAGGGCACCCTGACCCCGGCAGCCAGCAGGGGATCCTCCCGGCAGAGCTCCCCATCCCTGGAGTGGATGCGGCTGGAATGGGAGAGGGAGATGAAAATGAGGGAGCTGGAGGATCATGAAAAACAACGTCAACATGAGGAGAAACAACGTCAACATGAGCAGGAGGAGAAGGAGCGAGACCGTCAGGAGAAGAGGCAACGTAGGCATGAGCAGGCGGAGAAGGAGAGGGAACGTCAGGAGAAGGAGAAACAAAGACAGCATGAACTGGAGCTGGCCAGGCTGAGGAGCAGTGGGACCTGGCTGCGGTGAGTGAGGGGGGACCCAAGACTGCAAAGAGCTTTGATAAGTGCTTCCTGGCCCAGCGAAGGAGGGGGAGGACATAGATAGCTTCCTGACGGCCTTTGAGAATGTCTGCGAGATGCACAGGGTTGACCCTGCAGACAGGCTCCAGTTCCTCGCCCCCTTACTGGACCCCAAAGCCGTGGAGGTGTACAGCCGAATGACGGGGCGGAGGCAGGGGACTATGAACTGTTCAAACAGGCCCTGCTCCGTGAGTTTGGGCTGACCCCCGAGATGTACCGGAGAAGGTTCCGGAGTCAGCGTAAAACGCCTGAGGTCACCTACCTACAACGGGTCAACCGGATGCAGGGGTATGCCTGCAAGTGGACAGCTGGGGCCCAAGCTAAAGAGGACCTGCTGGACCTAATCGTACTGGAGCAACTGTATGAACAGTGCCCTTCCGACCTGAGGCTGTGGCTGGTGGACAAAAAGCTCGAGAACCCCCAGCACGCAGGGCAGCTGGCCGACGAGTTTGTGAACAGTCGGTCAGGGGGTAGCCGGGAGGAGTCCCAAAAGAACAGGCCCCCCCCGATGCAGAGAGAGAGTCACCAGGGGGCCTCCCAGCGGGGAAATAGGGAGAACCCCCTCCAAAGGGGAACGCCTGGCGTCGGGCCCCTCCGACCCGCTCGAGGGGACCAACGTGACCTGAGCTGCTATCACTGTGGCCAGAGACGCCACGTACGGACCCAGTGCCACGGGCTCAGGGACAGACTGAGCAGACCCAACCTACCCACGGTTAACTGGGTAGGGACTCAGCTGGACGAGGGGCAGACGACCCAGGCAAGGGGGGCTGCCAGTTTACCACCTGCTCAGGAGGGAAGAGTACCCCCGGCCAGCCCCGCTAGAGGACTGGAGGCTCTGGGCTCAGTTTACAGGGTGGGCGCGGGGTTGTCCTTCCGGAGAGAGTTCCTTGTACCCCTGGAGGTGGATGGGAGGAAGGTCAATGGATACTGGGATATGGGCGCGGAGGTGACGCTGGCCCGGTCCGAGGTGGTGGCCCCAGATTGGGTGGTGCCCAACACCTACCTGACCCTGACGGGGGTGGGCGGGACCCCATTTAAGGTGCCCGTGGCAAGGGTACACCTGAAATAGCGGGCCAAGGAGGGCCCCAAGGATGTGGGGGTACACCACCATTTGCCCACTGAGGTTTTGATGGGGGGGGTACCTAGAGGACTGGCCAAGCAACCCCCAGACCGCCCTGGTTGTGACCCGTAGCCAGAGCCAGCGAGGGGCACTGCGCCCTGACCTTGGGGAGGGTACCACACCAGAGGCGCAGGACCCTACCCTGGTGGGGAGGGAGCGCCGAGGGGCACGGCTAGGAGAGGCTGTCGCCTCAGACCCGGCCAGTGAGAGGGAACCGGTCCCCATCCCTTCCCCAGCCGCTGAGTTCCAGGCCGAGTTGAGGAAAGATCCCTCCTTGCGGGAGCTCAGGGACCTGGCCGACCTCAGTGTGGGACGGACCATGAGGAGAGGCTGCCAGGAGAGGTTCCTGTGGGAGAAGGGGTTCCTGTACCGAGAATGGGCTCCCACAAGGGAAGTAGAGTCCTGTGCGGTCAGGAGGCAGCTGGTGGTCCCCCAGAAGTATCGCCGCAGGCTCCTGTACCTGGCCCATGACATCCCCCTCGCAGGGCACCAGGGAATCCGGCGCACCCGGCAGAGGTTGCTACAGAACTTTTACCGGCCTGGGGTCTTTACCACGGTCCGGCAGTATTGCCGATCCTGTGACCCCTGTCAGAGGGTGGGGAAGGCCCGGGACAAGGGGAAAGCGGCTTTGAGACCTTTGCCCGTCATAGAGGAGCCTTTCCAGAAGGTGGCCATTGACATCATGGGGCCTCTCAGCAAGACGACCCGGTCGGGGAAGAAATACATTCTGGGGGTGGTAGATTTTGCCATCCGCTACCCCGAGGCAGGTGCCATTAGCTTCCATTGAAGCAAACACCGTGGCCGACACGCTCCTGACCATTTTCAGCCGAGTGGGGTTCCCCAACCAAGTCTTGACAGACCAAGGCTCCAACTTCATGTCGGCCCTGCTCCGGTGCTTGTGGGAGAAATGTGGGGTCTGGCACAACTGGGCCTCAGCTGATCACCCCCAGTCTAATGGGCTGGTGGAGAGGTTTAACGGGATGCTAAAGATGATGCTGAAAACCTTTATGAACCAGCACCTGCAGGATTGGGACAAGTACTTACCTCACCTGCTGTTCGCGTATAGGGAGGTGCCCCAGGAGTCTACCGGATTTTCGTCTTTCGAACTGTTATATGGCAGGAGGGTGAGGGGCCCCCTGGACCTGATGAGAGACGAGTGGGAGGGGAAGGCCACTCCCGATGGAGAGTCAGTGGTGGAGTATGTCCTGATCTTCCGAGAGAGACTGGCTGAACTCATGGGCCTGGCCAGGGAGAATCTGGTATGACCGCACGGCGGTCTGGTATGACCGCACGGCGCGGGCCCGGGCCTATGCCACTGGGGATCAGGTGATGGTTCTCATCCCCGTGAGAAAGAACAAACTACAGGCCACCTGGGAGGGCCCTTTCAAGGTTGTCAAGCAGCTCAATGAGGTAAACTACGTGGTGGAGCTGTTGAACCGGGCACATCACCGCCGGGTGTACCATGTGAATATGATGAAGCCATATTATGCCAGGGGGAATATGGTGTTGGCCGTGTGTGGACAGTGGGAGGAGCAGGGAGATGACCCTTTAGTAGATCTATTCCCTGGGACCAGGGCTGGTTCCCCCCTGGAAACAATTCCCCTCTCGGATCAGCTAACCCTTGACCAGCAAGCTGAGGTCAGGGGGGTGCTGCATCCGTACCGACAGCTGTTTTCCAACCAGCCTGGATGCACTAATCTGACTGTCCACCGGGTGCAGACAGGGTCGCACCCGTTGATAAGATGCTCCCCCTTCCGAGTCACAGGGAAAACTGCTCAGGACCTGGAAAGAGAGGTCTGGGACATGCTGGCTTTGGGGGTGATCCAGCCATCTGCCAGCCCTTGGGCCTCGCCGGTGGTGCTGGTCCCCAAAAAGGATGGGTCGGTCCGGTTCTGTGTGGACTATCGGAAGCTCAATGCCATCACTGTGTCTGATGCCTACCCCATGCCCAGGCAGGACGAGCTCCTAGACAAGCTGGGAGGAGCTCGGTACCTTACCACTATGGACCTTACAAAGGGCTACTAGCAAGTGCCGCTGGATGCAGATGCCCGGTTGAAATCGGCCTTTATCACGCCTCTGGGGCTCTATGAGTTCCTGACCCTGCTTTCGGCCTCAAGGGAGCGCCGGCCACCTTCCAGCGCCTGGTGGACCAGCTCCTGAGGGGGATGGAGAGTTTTGCCATGGCGTATATTGATGACAGCTGTGTCTTTAGCCAGACCTGGGAGGACCACATGTCCCAGGTTAGACAAGTGCTGGACCGACTCCAGGGGGCTGGGCTGACTGTAAAAGTGGAGAAGTGCAAAGTGGGGATGGCTGAAGTATCTTACCTGGTCCATCGGGTGGGGAGCGGCCGCCTAAAGCCAGAACCAGCCAAGGTGGAGGTGATCAGAGACTGGCCCGCTCCCCACATCAAAAAGCAGGTCCAAGCCTTTATTGGGATGGCAGAATACTACCGAAGATTTGTGCCCCACTTTAGCGCCATAGCCACCCCCATCACTGAGCTATGCAAGAAGGGGAAGCCAGACAAGGTGGTCTGGACCGAGCAGTGCCAGGAGGCTTTCCGGGCGCTGAAGGAGGCTCTGGTCAGTGGCCCAGTTCTGGCAAACCCAGACTTTGACAAGCCCTTTGTGGTGTTCACCGACGCCTCCGACACGGGACTGGGGGCGGTGTTAATGCAGGAGGATGAAAAGGGGGAGAGACACCCCATCGTGTACCTGAGCAAGAAGTTGCTACCCCGGGAGGAACACTACGCAGCCACTGAGAAGGAGTGCCTGGCCATGGTGTGGGCCCTCAAGAAACTAGAGCCCTATCTCTTCGGGCAACACTTCACCGTCTACACCAACCACTCTCCCCTGACCTGGCTGCACCAGATGAAAGGAGCCAACGCCAAGCTCCTGAGATGGAGCCTGCTCCTGCAGGATTATGACATGGACGTGGTCCACGTGAAGGGAAGTGCCAACCTGATAGCGGATGCGCTGTCCCGGAGAGGGGGCCCCGAACTTCCCCAGGTCACTGGTCACAGTGACCCCGCTCAGTTCAGTCTCGAAGGGGGGAGAGATGTGAGGATGGGACTCAGCAGGGAGGGGGGAGTGTTGACCTGGGAATGTGCCCTGGGGATGGGAGACCTGAGAGCCTGTCACCTGAGCCAGGAGGGGGGGGGAGGTAACACCTCTGCCCAGGAATGTGGACAGAGGCTGCAGGAGGGAGCCTGCTGGGGGTGGGGGGGGTTTAGTTTCAGTTTGGGGCTGGGTGGAGGAATGCAGGGAACCCCAGGGCTGGGGTCTAAGCTCCCTGCTCCCCCAGAAGGACTTGACTGAGGGGTCCTGGTTGTACCCACAAGCTCTGTTTTAGACTGTGTTCCTGTTGTCCAATAAACCTTCCGTTTTACTGGCTGGCTGAGAGTCTCAGTGAATGCCAGGAAGAGGGGTGCAGGGCCCGGACTCCCCCACACTCCGTGACACCTTGGGACCCAGCAAGGGAGCTAGACACCGGGGCTTTTCCGCAGGGTCCTCCTGCTTCAAATCGCCAGCCTCCTCAAACGCAGTGAGGTGGGCATCCACATCCCCCCACTCCTTAACCAGGGGCAGCAATTTAGTCTCGAGGTTCCCTGCGGAACTGGCCCCCCGGGGTCTATCCCCACTCACCCCGGGGAGGCCTCTCCGCTCCCCCACCGCCAGTTCATGCTGCTGCTGCTTCTGCAGCTCTTTCTCGGGCTCTCGCTGTCTCTCACAGTCCTCTTGCTCTCTCGGACTCGGCTCCACTCCCATCTGTCTCCGATCCCCGGATGGGGAACCCGATCGTGAAGACCCTCGTCTGGTCGGGGACAGGAGTCTTGGTGATGCCTGGCTCCCGCTCCAGCTGCTCCCAGATCCTGCTATAGCCCCATTTGGGGTCAGGAGTCTATTCCTTAGAGCGGTCATCCTCCTCCAGCTGCACGGTTAACTGTGCTTTGGTGAACTTTCCAATGCTCAACACTCTCTTTTTGCACAGGGTTACAATGTCCTTCTTAAGGAGATGGTGACAGGACATCACTCCGCTCTTCCCAAGTTGCTGTGGACTCACAGGCCTTTGTGCTCTCAGCTCCCCACGGTTTCCAAGGAGAACCCCTCATGTGCCAGCCCTTCTCGAGGTCACCACCTCTTTGCCAGGGTTGAGCGGCAGACTCCTCCGCTCCTGGGAATGCTCGCTGCAATCCCTAGGGGAACCCTGTTACTGCAAAAGTCCTTCTCTCTCCCAGGGCCAAGCAGCAGGCTCCTCCGCCCCTGAGACTGCTCATCGCAGTCCCCAGGGGGACCCCATTACTGCACAGTCCTTCTTGCTGGTCACACACTCCCAGGGGTTAACCGCCCCCCAAAACTGCTCCTCTCTTAGCCTTCAGCACGTCTGGTCCTCATCAGTCCCCCTTCGTTTTACTGCTCTCCAGTCACTTACTGCAGGAAGTGCCATCCACGGCGTGCAGAACATCCCACCTCTGCCACCAGTTGTCACGGAGTCCCTGGGCGATGCTCTGGAACTGCTCCCTACGAAGCCAGGCAGGACTCTGGGGAAGTCTCCTTTCTGGGAGCAGCCTGTCTGCAGGACACACAGCTCACCCGGCTTCCACCTTCCTGGGTCTGACCTCGGAGCATTCAGCATCCTCTGCCCCTCCGTGTGCTTCCCAGAGCGAGTCCGCCCAGACGGGCTCCTGGGGAAGCCAGAGGGTCCTGCCCCCGAACTCCACAGTCAGACGGGACTCTCAGCCAGCCAGTAAAACAGGAGGTTTATTAGATGACAGGAACATGGTCTAAACCAGAGCTTGTAAGTGCAGAGAACAGGATCCCTCAGCTGGGTCCATTTTGGGGGTAGTGAGCCAGACAACCAGGTCTGCACTTCACTCCACGTCTCCAGCCAGCCCCAAACTGAAACTCCCTCCAGCCCCTCCTCCTCTGGGCTTTGTCCCTTTCCCGGGCCAGGAGGGCACCTGATTCCTTTGTTCTCCAACCCTTTGGCTCTCACCTTGCAGGGGAGGCCTCACCTCAGTCCCTGGAAAAATCATGGAGCAGGTCCTCAAAGAATCAATCCTGAAGCACTTGCATGAGAGGAAAGTGATCAGGAACAGCCAGCATGGATTCACCAAGGGAAGGTCATGCCTGACTAATCTAATTGCCTTTTATGATGAGATTACTGGTTCTGTGGATGAAGGGAAAGCAGAGGATGTATTGTTTCTTGACTTTAGCAAAGCTTTTGACACGGTCTCCCAAAGTATTCTTGTCAGCAAGTTAAGGAAGTATGGGCTGGATGAATGCACTATAAGGTGGGTAGAAAGCTGGCTAGATTGTCGGGCTCAACGGGTAGTGATCAATGGCTCCATGTCTAGTTGGCAGCCGGTATCAAGTGGAGTGCCCCAAGGGTCGGTCCTAGGGCCGGTTTTGTTCAATATCTTCATAAATGATCTGGAGGATGGTGTGGATTGCACTCTCAGCAAATTTGCGGATGATACTAAACTGGGAGGAGTGGTAGATACGCTGGAGGGGAGGGATAGGATACAGAAGGACCTAGACAAATTGGAGGATTGGGCCAAAAGAAATCTGATGAGGTTCAATAAGGATAAGTGCAGGGTCCTGCACTTAGGACGGAAGAACCCAATGCACCACTACAGACTAGGGACCAAATGGCTAGGCAGCAGTTCTACGGAAAAGGACCTAGGGGTGACAGTTGACGAGAAGCTGGATATGAGTCAGCAGTGTGCCCTTGTTGCCAAGAAGGCCAATGGCATTTTGGGATGTATAAGTAGGGGCATAGCGAGCAGATCGAGGGACGTGATCGTTCCCCTCTATTCGACATTGGTGAGGCCTCATCTGGAGTACTGTGTCCAGTTTTGGGCCCCACACTACAAGAAGGATGTGGATAAATTGGAGAGAGTCCAGCGAAGGGCAACAAAAATGATTAGGGGTCTGGAACACATGAGTTATGAGGAGAGGCTGAGGGAGCTGGGATTGTTTAGCCTGCAGAAGAGAAGAATGAGGGGGGATTTGATAGCTGCTTTCAACTACCTGAAAGGGGGTTCCAAAGAGGATGGCTCTAGACTGTTCTCAATGGTAGCAGATGACAGAACGAGGAGTAATGGTCTCAAGTTGCAGTGGGGGAGGTTTAGATTGGATATTAGGAAAAACTTTTTCACTAAGAGGGTGGTGAAACACTGGAATACGTTACCTAGGGAGGTGGTAGAATCTCCTTCCTTAGAGGTTTTTAAGGTCAGGCTTGACAAAGCCCTGGCTGGGATGATTTAACTGGGAATTGGTCCTGCTTTGAGCAGGGGGTTGGACTGGATGACCTTCTGGGGTCCCTTCCAACCCTGATATTCTATAAGGGCCCAGGCCATCAGTTGCCAGGAAACAGGGTGTCAGCTGTAGCTCACGAAAGCTCATGCTCAAATAAATTGGTTAGTCTCTAAGGTGCCACAAGTCCTCCTTTTCTTTTTGCGAATACAGACTAACACGGCTGTTACTCTGAAACCGGCCATTCTCTGTGTCCAGACTCCTGCACACACCTGTCCTCTAGGGCTCTGCAGTGATCATACACCCTTATCCCACCACCTAGATACTTAAGAACTGCATAGGGGAAACTGAGGCACCCCCACACTATTCAGAGGAAACATTAAGAACAGTCCCACTTTGTCACAGGGGTCGAGTAGTATTAGGAAAGGCCAAGGCCAGGCAGTTCCTCTCCTGGCCACATGGCAGGTGGCCCGCTGGGTACGGCACTGACATGGGAAACCTGGGTTCAATTCATGTGCTCCCTGTTGATCTTGGGCCAGTCCCTTAGACTCTCTGGGCCTCGGTTCCCATATCTGAGAAAGGGAATAACAGCCCAACCCTAGAGCCCAGGGAGGGTTGGAGAGTTGGGGCACTCAGCTGCTGCACTGATTGCAGCTAGAGAGAGGCAGACAGGGCTCAGAGCCATGTTCAGATCGCTCTGGTCTCCAGGGGATGAAATACTGCAAGAGTGGCTCTCAGTGCGGTACTGCACCACCTGAGAACTCAGGAGAGGCGCTCGCTTTATGTCACTATCATAAACAGCTCCCTGAGAAACTGAAAAAGCCATGGGAAAATGCACAGCACTGCAACCCCCGCAGCCCACCTCTACACACCCACCCTCAAGCATGTGCCCCAGACCCCTGTCACAAGCAGATCCACCATGCTCCTACCTGGGTCCCAGGGGACACATGGAGTGGGGGCCCTTACCAGGGCTCTTCCGGCTCTAGCAATTCGAAGCCCGTGACTCCCCCTTCGAAGGGGGAAGAGAAGTGGCAGCCCAGGGCATGGGAGCTGCAGACTCCCTCAGAGCTGGTCTGAGTGACATGCTGCATGCTGGGGCAGGATTGCACCGTCCCAGAGATCACTCACCTGCCCCAGAAAAGCCTGATAAAATAAGAGGTCCTATTACAGCCACAAAAGGAGAGTGAGCAGCAATTCCTCCCGACCCCTAGGAGAGGTGTGCCACCCACATCTCCACACTCTTCCCCTTAGCTTGCATTTCCACGAGGAGAGAGGGGGATGAGAGGGTCACACATCCCCCTGGTGTTAGCAGGCAGCACCTGTAGGACAGCGCAGTCCTCTCACAGCGCACACAAGCTGAGCCAGACTCCTTCCCTTCTCCCACTTCCTCCTTTGGTTTCTCCCTTCACGTGCCACTTCCCTCACTCACACTCCCTAACACACCTACCTCCTCAATGGAAGAACCGAGACCTTACCACCCCTCCCTGCACAGCTTCCTGTCTGGAGAGAGTCTGACACCACTAGAATGGGGCACAGTGCCCGAGAAATCCCAGCACTCCCCTGTGCCCCAATACCAACAAGCCTACAGAGTTCTGCCCACAGTGTGGTTTAACCCCACTGCCTGGCCAGCATGGTTCAGGGCTTCAGCTAGTCACTCGCAGGGGTGAGAAAGGAATCTTTCCCTGCCAGTGTATTCTGCGGGGTTTTTTCCCCTCCTTCCTCTGAAGTATCAGAGATGGCCATGGCTGAAGACGGGACACTGGAGTGGGTGGGTACAGAGAATTCTCCTTCTCCAGTGCTTGGCTGGTGGGTCTTGCTCACATGCTCAGGGTCAACAGCTTCCATATGAGGTGAGATTAATAGGACTGGTGTGGAGAAAGTAAATAAGGAAGTGTTATTTACTCCTTCTCATAACACAAGAACTAGGGGCCACCCAATGAAATGAATAGGCAACAGGGTTAAAACAAACACAAGGAACTAGTCTTTCACACAATGCACAGTCAACCTGTGGAACTTCTTTCCAGAGGACGTTGTGAAGGCCGAGACTATAACAGGGTTCAAAAAAGAACTGGATAAGTTCATGGAGGATAGGTCCATCAATGGCTATTAGCCAGGATGGGCAGGGATGGTGTCCCTAGCCTCTGTTTGCCAGGAGCTGGGAATGGGCGACAGGGGACGGATCACTTGGTGATTCCCTGTTCTGTTCATTCCCTCTGGGGCACCTGGCATTGGCCACTGTCAGAAGACAGGACACTGGGCTAGATGGACCTTTGGTCTGACCCAGTCTGGCCGTTCTTATACTGATCACCATATTGAGCATGGGGAAGGAATTTCCCTCAGGTCAGATTGGCAGGGACCTGGAGGTGGGGGGGAGAAGGTTCGCCTTCCTTTGCAGCATAGGATGTGGGTTACCTGCAGGGATCGTCTGGGCAGCCCCCCACCCCATCAATTCCTGGCTGCTGCAGGAGTCTCAGGCAGTGCTGAACGTCAATCCCCCTGTTCTTGGCCAGTGATACACCAGCTCAGTCTCCTGAGGGCTGGAACTCTTTAGTCTAGTCACAGTCATTGGTCTTCACACAGGGGTAACCGGATGGGTTGGTGGCCTGTGCTAGACAGCAGGTCAGACTGGATGGTCAGGTGGTCCCTTCTGGCCTTTGACTCTCCGACTATGAGGAGGCCAGGAAGGACTCCCACTCCCACGGCCAAGTGCACTGTGAACCTGCCTCAGGTGAGCTCCCAGAGCAGATGGACTGACAGCAAATCGGCCCCAGCAGCCAGGACTCAGGGAGAGGCTGGCCATCCCCAACAGCCCTTGAACAGTTAACAGCAGCCACCAAGATGCACATGGAGTGTCTCCACCACAGGCCCTCTGGCTTCTCTCCACTTGGGGTTCCAGCAGCCAGCTCCATTCCCCAGAAAGCCGGGTTTGGCCACAGCCTCTGGCCTCCCCTGGAGGAGCCAGCGCGGCAGGGCTCTCCAGCTGTGTGGGCTATTTATAGTAACCCACACTAGGCTGGGGCTTTCCCCTTCAAAACAAGCATGGAGACATTCTCCTGGCAGTGCCCGAGCGGCTGACGGGGCTGCAAGGCTTGCCAGCTCGGTCACGTCTGGCAGCCTGGATACTGTGTACACAGGAAGACAATGCACTGCACTGTCAGCCGGGCAGCCTCTCAGCTCCACTGTCAGCTTCCGCTTAGCAGGAGCAGGCTGCAGGAGCACCAGGTACAGGAGCTGTGGCCCAGTGCCAGGTCTGTGCACAGGCCAAGCCCTCCAAGACTCTGCTGCCGTCGCCGGTCATACAGGTCCCCAGGTGGGCAGTTCTGACTTGGCAGAGCTTGTGAGGTGGCATTTACAGCAGGGGCAAACAGAAGCAGACACCAGCCTTTCTTTAGAGCGGGCACAAGAGGGCGGAGGCTCACAGAAAGCAGAGATGGCTAGGATGGCACTTAACAGACTCGCGCACCTGCAGTTCCAAAGCCAGGAGCAGGAACCACTGACGACTTAACAGCTCTCGTCCAAGCCCTGATCACCTTGTGTCTTGACTTCGCTCCTTGTCTACTGCCACCCTGCCTCACTCAGCCTCCTTCCAAATGCTGTCAGCAAGGCGATCTTTCTGGCCCTGGGACCACACCAGGCATCCTTTGTGTCCGTCCACTGGCCTCCCAGTCTCCACCACCTCAAATACACACTACACATCCTCGCCTTCAGAGCCCTTCACGCTCCACCCCCACTCTGCCAGGGACGGTAGTCACCTGCTTCTCCCACGTTCACCTTGCCATCCCTCTACGTGGGAAAACACCCTGGTCAAAACTCCCAAGACCAACACCTGACACTCCTTCCAGTCCCTCCCTATGCCCACCTTGCCATGAGGCCAAGAGAATGCTGCTGTGACTCACTGATCGCTGCTACCACCTGGTTTGGCACATCTACAACTTGTGCACGCAGCTGGCCTGTGCTAAAACACCCTGTCCTCTCTGCTCCCCACCCACCTGTCTGCCTCACTCACCTGGTTTGTGTCAGACTGTAAGCTCCCTGAGGCAGAGACTGTCCATCACTGTGCGTACACTGCACAGCTGCTAGGACCACGGCCCTGCACCCAGTCCAGCATGGTAACACAATTAATCAGTGGGCTGGTTCTTCAGCACTGAAGGGGGACAAGCTCTCTGAGATGGACAGAGAGCAAAGGTGGACAGGTGGGATGACGTACACCAGAAACACCTGCAGTGCTAGGGGCCGCAATCTGACAACGAGAAGGTCCATGGAATTGAAAACAAAGGGCATCTCCTACAGGCTGTCAGACAAGAGGAGAGCAAGACCTGCGCCCAAGAGCAGGATCCTGCACTTCTGGAGGATTTAATCATCCGCCTAGCTGATGGCAAACAGAGATGCTCAAACTAGGTTACCGCCTGTAGGCATCAAAATCCAGAAAGGATGGCGCCCCACCCCAGCGCTGTGTCTTACTGAAGGGAGGGAATGATTGAGAAGAATATGGAAGCTTGGACCTAGTGGCCATCAGCTACATGGCTTCAGCACAGTGAGGAAGGGGATCCGAGAGCACCATGTACACGGGGAACACATGGGAACCTGGAAAGCTAGCCAGTAAGACCTTAACCTAATGGGTTTGCTGCTTTAACTACCAGTATAGTGAAAGTGGCAAAGCCCCCTAGTGTAGATGCAGTTATATCAAGTTGCAGTGGGGGAGGTTTAGATTGGATATTAGGAAAAACTTTTTCACTAGGAGGGTGGTGAAACACTGGAATGCGTTACCTAGGGAGGTGGTAGAATCTCCTTCCTTAGAGGTTTTTAAGGTCAGGCTTGACAAAGCCCTGGCTGGGATGATTTAACTGGGAATTGGTCCTGCTTTGAGCAGGGGGTTGGACTAGATGACCTTCTGGGGTCCCTTCCAACCCTGATATTCTATGATTCTATGATATCAGTATACACCAGCACGGCTTATTCTGGTTCATATGCCATACCAGTCCTGAGTGCCCGGTACCGGTTCAAGCAGGGCCATGCTAGGACTCTTCCTGGCATACGTTTCTGTTGGCCTCCCTTGTCTTATGGTGCAACTGCCGTAGTTCCTTCCCCTGGGCTGCACATTGCTGCTCGTCCCTGTCAGAGCCCAGCTGCTGCACACCGTCAGTTCCGCACACCGTCACCGTCCGAAGAGACACCGTCAGTTCTGCAGCTCCTCTGCCGCCGAGCTTGCACAGCTCCTGCTCCCCCCAGCCCAAGGAAGTTGGGACTTCATTCCTGGACCAGGCAGCAGCAGCATGCAGCTTGTAGCTTTACCTGGAGCTGCCCCCGTGGGGCTGGTCACAGAGGTGAGCGAGCAGGGAGGGAGGCACTCCAAAATCACACTCGGAGTTCTTAGGGGGGAGGCTTCCAATCACTGCAATGCCCGGGCAGCAGAGTTCAACCATCGCCCAGCGCAGTTGCTGTCACTGTGGACCGGTCGATGGAGGACTGCTTTGACCAGCACAGATACTACCGCAGGAACTGGTGGCACCTTGCCAGGGAAGGATTGATGCCAGTCAGGGCGGTGATTTTCAGCCACTGACGGAGAGCTGGGGTTTTACCAGCAGGACTCCAAGCCGAGTGTGGATGCAAACAAAGGGTATGTCTGCACTGCAGTGGAGGAGGATACCTGAGCTAGCTTTGCCTGGGATGGCCCACTAAATGGACCAGTGAAGCCGCGGCAGCGCCGGCTAGCCACCCAAGTATGTACCCAGGGGCTTGGGCAGGCCTGTCCTCGGGCGATTAGCCTGTGCCACCACCCAAGACACTGGGGTTGCACCGCGATTTGTAGGGACGCCAGTGTAGGTTGCCACATGTGCCGCAATCACCCTGCCCAACAGCAGCGTAGGCATGAGATGTGTTGATACAAGGCAAGTTTCACCAGCAGAACTGTGTAGTCCAGGCCCAGCCTGTGTTGCTATAAAATCCCACCTCTAGCCACCAGGGACTCCGCTACAGCTTTTTACATATAGCTCAACTCTTCTCAGTGCTCTAAAATCTGAACTGTGGGGTGCCCCCTGGGAACGTGGGTACACGGAGTGAGCCAAATTTGGGGTCATTTGACCACAGCGTTCTCCAGATGCTGCCCACCAAAAAAACAGCTTCACTAATGGGTGACATTTTTGCACCTTTTTTTTTTTAACCCAGCCTTGGGAATGAAACCCTGCCTCTGATCCTGGCACAGGGATCTCGCTCGCTGAACCGTCACCCTCACAGAGCGCACAGAACCCACTAGCCCTTTGGAGGAGGAAAAGTGAAAACAGGAGGAAGACAGAGGAGTCTACAGGGTTTGTAGGCCAGAAGCATTAACCGTGGCTGGATAGCTCACAGAGATAAGCAGCAAGCCCCTGAACCTGGTCCTCCTAGCCAGTGTCAATTGGAGTCCTACTGCAGGCAGAAATCTGAAGGGTAAAATCCGCCTCTCTCCGGAGAGCGTCTGTATTGGGAGAACTTAATGAAAGGATTTCTTGGGGAAAAAATAGACATAAGAATCTTTGCTGGCAGGGGAGGGGGTTCGGGGACCCAGGTGAGGCAATGGGGATTGGGGGAATGGGTGGGGACTGATACTGGGAAGGGGGATATGGAGGTGAGTAGCAGATAGGGGCAGGGGCACCTGTCAGTGTCACATTCTTCCCTCCCAGGTGTGAGCCAGGATCGGACGGGCTCTCTTGTGTGGACTACATCCTTCTCCCTACCTTCACACATGTGCTGGGATCCAAGGGACCTAGCTCCTCTGGAGGTGCCTGAGCCCCTCTGCCTGCCCCTCCCCTGGGTGTGCCAGGAGCAGGGAGGACTCTGCCCATCTGTGTAAGCCTGACCCCCCCCTCAAATCAGCCAGGTTTGAGGGAGGGCATGCCTTTCTGGCGGTGCCTGAGCCCCTCCTCCAACCTCCCCTCATGTGAGCTGATATCTGAAAGGCCTTGTCTCTCTGGGGAAAATCTGAGCCTCTCTCCCTGTCCCCCATGTGGCAGCCTGAGTGGGGACCTGATAGCCTTTAAATCTGTACAGGGATGCTCTAAGGAGGATGGTGATCCATTGTTCGCCATGTCCCCTGCAGACAGGACAAAAAGCAATGGGCTAAATCTGCAGCAGGGAGACTGAGGTTAGCGATTAGGAAAAACTGTCTAACTCTAAGGGCAGTTAAGCTTTGGGGAGCCACTTCCAAGGGAGGTTGTGGAATCGCATCACTGGAGGTTTATAAGAACAGGTTGGACAAACCCCGCTCACAGCTGGTCTAAGTTCACTTGGTACCGCTCAGTGGAGGGGGCAGGACTAGACGACCTCTCGAGGTCCCTTCCAGCCCCACAATGCTATGATCCTATGCGTGCTAGGATCTGTGGAAGCCCTGCCCCCCTAAGTGAGGAGCTGGGAACAGGCCTCTTGGGAGCATGCACCAAGGCAACACTGCTGACACTGGGAACAGGCGTGCCTGATGCATACTACAGGTTTTCCAGCACCAGCGAGTGGAGGTGGAAAGACCCCCAGACCGAATGGAGTGGCTCACACGTCCCAGAGCTATTGTTTCAGGCTGTATTCATCTCCCTGGGGTATTCCCAGCTAAATGAGAACATCTCATTGACATGAATGGGACATGTCACACCTCTCTGACTCCTCTATGCTGCAGAGGGATGTGTAGAGCCCCTTCCCTCCATCCTCCCTAAATAGTCCCCCTTTCAGCAGGAGAGTGGACTGCCAGCCTACAATAGTTAAGGCAGAAACCAATTTTCTGTTAAAGCTCAACTCTTCAAAGCACTCTAAAATCCGTACCGTTATTTGGGTTACCTTGAAATCTGGTGTTTCTCATGGGGGCACAGCGTATGGTTAGTGACCCTAACATGGGGTCTTCTGACCAAGGGGTTCCCGAGATTCAGCCCCCTGGGAAAAAACAGCATTTAATAAAATTCACAGATTCTAAGGGGAAGAGAGACACCCCAATCTTCTCTCGCAGGCTTTATGTTCCTGTAACCACCTTGTAATAAAATTGTCAAGTGTTTGGGACACAATACAACGTCTTTCTTTCACCAGCCCTATTAGCCATTACACATGCCAAACATTTCAAAGCACAACCATTATTCCCAATCCACTGTAACAAAGTATATTTTGGGTGGTACTTCGGAATCACATAACAACCACATAGTCCCAGTGGACTGGGACTCAGGAAACTGGGCTCTATTCCCAGCTCTGCCAGTGGAATGACTTTGGCCAAGTCACTTTTATCACTCTTTTCAGAGTAACAGCCATGTTAGTCTGTATTCGCAAAAAGAAAAGGAGTACTTGTGGCACCTTAGAGACTAACCAATTTATTTGAGCATAAGCTTTCGTGAGCTACAGCTCACTTCATCCGATGAAGTGAGCTGTAGCTCACGAAAGCTTATGCTCAAATAAATTGGTTAGTCTCTAAGGTGCCACAAGTACTCCTTTTCTTTTTATCACTCTGTGCCTCAGTTTCCCCATCTGTACAATGGAGATAATGTTTCCCTCCTTGAGATCTACAGATGGAAAGATAGTCTACATAAGAGCTAGACATTATCATCATTATCTGGCAGGAGCAGTGTCTGAACTGCACACCTACATGACTACAACTGCCTAAATGACCAGATTCCTACCAGTCTGTTAAAAAAAACCCAGGAAATTAAATGGCAAACACTGTTGTTAACCCAGAGTTAACTACAACTGTCAAACATACTCACATAGCACTCTGACTTTGCAGTGCATTGACCAGGAGCTCTCGATGCTCAACCGGCCTAGCCTACTCCACAGAAAGACCAGCCCCACTGCAGCCCCCTTGAGCCAGTTCACCCCCAGGTGCATGATGCCATCAGCACTCTGCTTCCACTCACCCTTCATTAAACCCACAAACACGCTCACCTCCCACCAACTGCTGCCAATCTCCATTGTGCCCTGCTACTGACACAGCCTACTCAATAAGAAAAGGAGTACTTGTGGCACCTTAGAGACTAACCAATTTATTAGAGCATAAGCTTTCGTGAGCTACAGCTCACTTCATCAGATGCATATCGTGGAAACTGCAGCAGACTTTATATATACACAGAGAATATGAAACAATACCTCCTCCCACCCCACTGTCCTGCTGGTAATAGCTTATCTAAAGTGATCATCAGGTGGGCCATTTCCAGCACAAATCCAGGTTTTCTCACCCTCCACCCCCCCACACAAATTCACTCTCCTGCTGGTGAAGTGAGTTTGTGTGTGTATGGGGGTGGGGGGGATGTGAGAAAACCTGGATTTGTGCAGGATATAGCCCAACTTGATTGCCATGCACATTGTGTAAAGAGTATGTCACTTTGGATGGGCTATCACCAGCAGGAGAGTGCTACTGTTCCGCTTGCCCTCTCCCCTCCGCCAGGCACCTGACCTCTCTGTGCTCAAGGGACTGCTTTGCACCCTCCAGTCCCCAGTGCAGAAGTAGCAAGCCCTCAGCACTACACAGCCTGTGCCATTCATGCCTGTCCCTTCCCAGCTTGGATGGGCATGGTATGTGGTGGGATGGTGTGCGAGCACCATTCCCAAGTTGCTATTTGTCCTCCAAAGTCTTGGCTTTCATTAACAAAAGGGAAGTCTCTAGCTGTTACGGCTGCAATGAAATCTTGAAAACGTGATGTGAGCATAATTGAGGCAGTGACACCTGCCAAGTCTGTAGGCGGCAGAGGAGTGAACATCCCATTCACGTCCCTTGGTGTTACAGTAGCATCAGCTGAGTTAAATGCTAACTAGGCCACTGCTCGTCAGATGATAAACATAAGGAGAGAAAGGAGCGTACCAAAACAGATTTGCCCATCCGCTTTAATGATGGTTCATTTTAGCACCATGAGTGGGTGGGCTTGGAAGATACCCTCACTTATTTTTTTCTTCAGTCAAAAAGGAATCAAGCTCCTGGCCCCTGCACCACCGAGAGAGCATGCATGACCAGATGCGGAACATCTGCACAATCTGTTGCGAGCGGCGCCCCATGTGGATGGAGCTTGGAAGAGAACCACCACCCTTCTTCTTCCAGTTCAACTCCAGAGCCTCAGGCCACCTAGCCCATAGCCCTTATGTCTGCTCATGCTATCTGGACCCAGCCGCTGATGTGTCACCCAGCTCATGCCACCTTGTGCTACATCCTCTCATGCCAACAGCCTGTTGGCCAAAAGAGCTAATGCAATTGTGGGAGGTATAAATAGGGATCTTGAGTAGGAGTCGAGAGGTTATTTGACCTCTGGATTTGGCACTGGGATGACCACTGCTGGTATCTTTTGTCCACGTCTGGTGCCACAAGTCAAGAAGGATGTCGATAAACTGGAGAGGGGTCAGCGAAGAGCCACGGGAATGATTAAAGAGTTAGAAAACCTGCCTTGTAGAGACAGACTCCAAGAGCTCAATGTGTTTAGTTTCGCCAAGAGCAGGTTAAGCGGTGACCTGATCAGTCTAAGGACCCGCCTGAGGAAGTTTAATACTAGGCTCTTCAATCTAGCAGAGAAAGATCTAACGTGATCCAACAGCAAGGAGTTGAATCTAAACAAATAAGGCAGGAATGTTTAACCGGGAGAGTAATTAACCACTGGAGCCATTTCCCCAGGGTGGTGGTGGATTCTCCATCACTGACAGTGACCCAATCAAGAAAAGATCGGCTCTAGGAATTACTGGGGGGCAGGTCTCTGACCTGTGCTATGCTGCAGGGCAGACTAGACCATTCCAATGCCGCCCACCCCCTCTCCCCTGCTGCCAGCTTTGGGATCTAAGGAACTCAGCTACCGATCACTTTGGGAAAGCTGTGCTTTAATCAGGGCAGCAGCTACAGAGATTGCAAGTGCACATGTATAAAATCGATCTCACCCTCACTCTGCTCTGCCCCAGCCTCTGTGCCCAGAGTTCCTTGGGGCAGAGACCTCTATGGGGCCTGAGGGCACTGAAAACCCCCACACCTGACTCCCCCAGGCACCCCAGATACACAACCGGCTCTCGCACCTGGCCAGAGATCCCCAGGACACAGTAACTAGCACCATTCCAAGCTGCACCTGAGATTCCCCCCGAGAATGCTCTCTCTGAGCAGGATGCTGGCGTCTTTCTGCTCCCTGCTCCTTGGGCAGCGGCTCACATACTCAACGTGCCAAGCAGAGAGACACTGGGTTACCAGGGCCGAGTCTGAAGCCCTGCCCCAGCAGAGATGGGGCCAGCCCCTGTCAGACTAAGGGAAGGTCTGAGCTCCTGCACAGGGTTCCCCAAGGCCAGGGCAGAGCACTTGATCTCAGAAAGGGGCAGAGGGACAGCTGCACAAGCTGGGCTATGGGCAGGAGGAGCAGGAAGTTCACAACACCCCCACAACCTGCACATGCCAACCCCTCCCCAGCTGGAGAGGTGAAGCATGCAGCAGCATTTGGTTCCAGGCACATACCAGATGGTTTTTAGGGGGCATCTCCTCTCAGTAGCATGGCCTCCCACAGGGTAATTATCACCCAAGTGTCAGCAGATCGAGAGCTGTCACAGCTGCTCCCAAAGGGCCAGGAGCTGGCTAGCATGAGATGCTGGGCAGATGGGCTGGTGTGAAAGCTACAGAAGCCAGCCAAGGCAAGTGTCCCTGCTGCAGCCCAGCTCCTCCCCAGGTCAGCACTTTGGAGCCACCTGGCCTCCCAGGCCCTGTGGAGGATTGCAGCTCTTAGACCTACTCCAGCTGCTCCTCTGCCCAGGCGATACCAGGGCTGCTCAAGCTAGCAGCTTCCTGGTTTCTGGGAAGGGGGGAGCGGTGGCAGGCAGCGACCTGCGAGTTCTCGCCTGCCTGCCCTGGTGTGACACAGCCCAAATCTGGGACCTGCAGGGCACAGCACAAAGCTGCTGGAGAGTGGCACAGGCTGCAGCAGGCCCAGCTTTGCAAGGGAGATGGGCTCCCAGGCCCATTCCAGGACAGTGGGAGGAGAGGGGGGCACTTGCCCCTGAGGGGACAGTGTCTTGTGCCTTGTGTTTGCCTCTGTAATCTTTGCACAAGGTTCGAACAGCGTCTTAAAAACATGCCCCCAGCCAGGGTGATCGTGGTATTTGGGTGGGTGGGGTTGGCGACTGGCCCGGCGGGCTCCCGAAAAGCCGAGCTGTACATCACGCTGCATGAGCATGCATGAGCTCCCCAACAGAGGGCACTGCTGGGACCCCTGCCGCACACTGGCCCCAATAAGTGGCTGCTGGGAAGAAGTTTCTGCTTCCAGCAACCTTCTAAATGGAGGCTCTGGCTTGGGGAGGCTTTTTAAATGGAAGTGGGGGAGGGGCAGGAACGGGGAGCTCTGGGGCAGGCACCAGGAATGAAGAGCGTGGGACACAGGCACCAGCAGCATAACAGGAAGGTTTCTCGGGGAGGGAACCCACAGCCGCTATGTAAACTGAGAAGTCCAATATGCCTTGTTACTGCAGCTGCTATAGCCAACCCTGGACACCACCGGAGTGTCCTAGGTACCGCTTGGACCCCACAGTGGGCTGGCAGCCTGTGCGCTCCAAAGCAGAGGCAGAGGGGTCACCTCTCTTCGTTAGGGGAGGCAGGGAAAGGCGAAGCACCTACAGAGGGAGCAAGAGAGCACCCTGCACTGGCCAGGCTAGACGACCAGGAACCGAGGTGTCCGGGTGCTAGTCTCTGGCCTGCCACTGGCTCTCCTCTTGGCCTTGGGCAAGTCACAACAGCTCCGTGCCTCAGTTTCCACCTGTGTAACAGAGCGGTAGAGGGACTCACTCGCCCCCATGCTACAGAGGGGTAAGGAGCTATGGCCAGGTATTGCTGGGTGTGTCAGCAGCAGCTGGGAGAGGTCTCCAGCATCTCTGCACAGCAGGCCAGAGAGATGGGGTGAAACCCAAACCTGCACTTCAGCAGCTTCTTGCCTGCTGGCTATTGGCGTCTCCGTCTGGCTCGTCCCCCGTCACTGAGCCTTCCCAGGGGGCTCTGCAAGCCTCCTGGCGCTAGCCCAGCCCCAGGTACGGCAGGGCCCCGTGGGAAGGCTGTCTGGGGCACTGCTCTGGTGCATTTACACAGCAACCCATCTACTCGGCCCCCCCGACTTTCCCTGAGCGAGAACCCCCTTGGCAGATCACTAGGAGCCCAAAGGACACACCTGACCATCACAGAACAGAGCAGGGCACGGGTACTTTCATCCCCTCAGTGGAGGTGCGGCTTAAGTCCCACGCAAGCAGCCTAGCCCCACTGAATGCTGGGAAATGTAGTCTGCAGAGATGCCACCTCTCCACGGAAACTGTGAGCTGCAATGCCGAACCAGGTCGGGCACTCCTACCTTAGCCTCCCCGCCAGCTCCTTCCCGCAGCATCTCTGCTCCTGCACGGCTCTCCTGACTCCCTTCCTCCAAACCAGATGGTGACGGAATCCTATACAAGTGGCACGTTCCTTCCTGTAGGGCATGGGCTCCAAGGTTCCCTTTCTCACTCTTCACAGCATCCAAGGAAGCCCTGCCCTTGAGCTGCTGGAGTGCAAAGCTCCACGTGACATGCCACAAGCCCAAGACATACACGAGCCATACTCCCACAAGCCGTGCCAACGAGCCAGGCTCTCTCCTCCGGTTCAGAGCCCTCAGTCCACCGCCCCTCTCTCCAGCACCGTCAGCCCAGACAGCGCCCCGCTGGCAGGACTCCGAGCCGCCTCGCATTCTCAGACTCACCAGGACGTGTTTGCGCTTCCTGCCAGGCCGCCCTGCTTTCCTCGTGGCTGTCCCTGGTTCCTGCTTCTCGTCCTTGCTCCGATTCTCCTCCAGCTCCTCTTCCCTCTGCCAGGCAAAGAGAGAGTACAGTCAGTGCAGTAGGTCACAGCAGGGGCCAGACAGCTGCTCCCTCAACTCCAGCATATTTTACACTTCAACACGGCCTGTCATCCCAAAGCGCGGCCTGCGCTACGGACAGGGCACCCCTGGGGTGGAAAGCAGCATACAGCAGACCTGGCATGTTAGGTCAGGAAGGGTCCTGGCACAGGAGGACGAGATTTCCACCCTTTAGATATCGGCTCAGAGTGCCCAGGTTGACAGCCCAGCCCCATGTCTCCTTGCCCTGCATTGCGGGCACCGTGCCTCCTTCTGAGCCCCCAGCCCCACTTCCTGCAGTCAGGGCCGTCCTCAGGCATATGCAGCTGCGTAGGGCACCATGAAATCTGGGGCACCAAACTGTCCAAATTTCATGGCACCCTAGGCAGCTGCGTGCTGCATAAGCAGCAGCACCAGCTCCGGCGACCAGCCCTATCCCTCGACCAGCCCCTCCGTGGGCTGCACCCACTGCAAGTGGCAGGGCCGTCCCTAGAGGGTGTGGGGTCCTGGACAACTCCCTCCGCCCCACCTCTTACCTTTCCCCCCTGCTCCTCCCCTGCCCCCATTCCACCTCTTCCCCCAGCAACCCTGCACTCACCGGCAGCGGTGGAAAGTGGAGCAACCTGGCCCCATCCCACTCCACTCCGCCAGCTCCCAGCCGCGACGCTCCACTTCCCACTGCCGGTGAGTGAGAGGAGGTTGGGGAAAAGATGCCCCCCACACTCTCCGGTGGCGGGAAGCGTGGCGTCATGGCTGGGAGCTGGCGGAGTAGAGTGGGTTGGAGTTGGGCTGCTCCACTTCCCGCTGCTGCCGGTGAGTGGGGGATCCCTCCTCCCAAGCCCCCTCTCCCAAGCGATACAGCTGGGGCCAGGGTGAGGGAAGCGGAGCGGGCTGCTCCCAGTCCCCCGCTAATCCCCCGGCCACTCTGGGCCTGTGGGGCCCCCAAAAGTGCCCCCCACAGCTCCTGCCTCCCAGACCCCAGGGGCGGGGAGGCCTGGGGGGCTTTGTAGGGCACCCAAAAGGCTAGAGACGGCCCTGCCTGCAGTACCCGAGCTGACGGGCCAGTGGGACTGGAACCAGCCCTGACTTGCTTGTGGAATCTGACTGGTTCCCAGCCCAAGGGTTTGAGGTGGATGGGTTCAAAGGGAGGGGTCAGCTCTCTCTGGGGTTTGGCTTGCTGAGCCCCAGGCCCTGCTAGGGAGGAGACAGCGGGAGGCTGTCCTGGTGCCAGCAGGGGACAGCCTGCTCCGGGGCCTGGGCGCCATTTAGAAAACAATACGAACGGATCGAGGCCAGCCATGGGGAGGCGTGTCTGTGCTCATGCATATGGGCGCACAACGCACTTACACAGCCTGTTTAACACCCCCCATCCAGCACGGCGAGGAGGCCCGGGGGTCTACACACAGGGAGAGAGGGGCTAACGCCGCACACTTGGAGACCCTCCTCCGGCCAGCACAGCTAACGACACTGCAGTGAGGGAGAGGAGAGGACAGACAGCCCAAGGAGTCCTGACCCCACCTCTCTGCACCAAGCACTGGCCCGATTCATGCTCTCGAATGGGCCCTTCAGCCCAGCTCTGCAGAGCTGTAGGGATTCCTGGTGCTGAGCAGTGGGAGCCCAGCACAGAGCCCAGGGGGCTGCTCAGAGAAACAGGTCTGAGAGAGGGCCAGGAATGACCCCTTCCCTGGGGATCCTCCCACTCTCAAAGCTCCGACTCCTCCGCAGCCCCCTGCAATGGCTGAAGGGTGCAGCTTCGTCTCCTCCCCTCCAGGACCTGGACGCTGGCACAGGCAGCCTCGTGTCCCAGTCCCAGCGAGCTGATGAGACGCTCGCACTCGGCATGGGTGGAGGAATGTGAACATGTCCCGAGGAGAGGAACCTGCGACACGCTCCCAGAGCAGCGGCTCATGTTCCCTGGGGGAGGCCCCGGCCCCGCTGCCAATCCAGTCACACAGGGCACAAGCCGCCCTGCCTACGGGCTGTCGGGAATGGATTCAGTACAGGCTGCGGCAGGGCCAGCTTCCCGGAACTGGGCTGGCTCTTCAGCCGTCAGCCTCTCTGCAGAGCCTGCCAGCCAGGGGCAAGGTGCTGGGCTGGGGTGTGCTGCTATACAGACCTTCTGGTCCCTCCCAGCAGGCATGGCTGGCTCCATTTCCCACAGCCCAGCCAAGGCCAGGATCAGCCCCATCAGGTAGCCCCGAGCAAGGGACAGCACAGGGTGGGATGAGGGGGCAGCCCACAAGTCGTTCTCTACCACCTCCTTAGTGGCTGTGTGCCATGGGCAGTGACAGGCCACTCAGACTGCAGCCAGCCATGTGCCTGAGGGTCACCCGAGGAGAGGAAAACAAACCAGCTCCCGGTGGCAGGGATGCATTTCACTTGAGCCTCTAAGATCGCAGCCCCAGCCAAGGCAGGAAGAGGCCAGCAGAGGGGGAGAAGTGGAAGGAAAAGGTGGGGGGGGCACTTGAATAGGGAGAGGCCAGGGTTGGGGAGGGGATGCGAGCTGGCAGACAGACAGCTCCTGAGATCCAGCTGTGCCTCAACAGCTCCCAGTCTCCTGAAGGCTCAGGCACAAGTCCGAGCCACATTCCTGTCCCACCTGAATACTACAGGGCTGCCACCAGCTGTCTGGGTAGCTCAGAGCCCGATAAGGAGAGAACCACTGAGCCCGATAAGGAGAGAACCACTGCGGAGCTCCAAGAGCAGGGGTACCAACCAGCCAGGGCTGTGCTCATCTGTAACCCCGACCTGGAGCCCCCCACTCTCCGGCCCTGGAGTCCTCCCCCTCACAGTTTTCAGAGTAACAGCCGTGTTAGTCTGTATTCGCAAAAAGAAAAGGAGTACTTGTGGCACCTTAGAGACTAACCAATTTATTTGAGCATGAGCTTTCGCGAGCTACAGCTCACTTCATCGGATGCATACCGTGGAAACTGCAGCAGACTTTATATACACACAGAGATCATGAAACAATACCTCCTCCCACCCCACTGTCCTGCTGGTAATAGCTTATCTAAAGTGATCATCAAGTTGGGCCATTTCCAGCACAAATCCAGGTTTTCTCACCCTCCACCCCCCCACACACAAACTCACTCTCCTGCTGGTAATAGCTCATCCAAAGTGACAACTCTCTTCACAATGTGCATGATAATCAAGGTGGGCCATGTCCAGCACAAATCCAGGCTTTCTCACCCGCCCCCCTTTTTCCCGGACACACACACACACACAAACTCACTCTCCTGCTGGCAATAGCTCATCCAAACTGACCACTCTCCAAGTTTAACCAGAACGTCTGGGGGGGGGGGGGGTAGGAAAAAACAAGGGGAAATAGGCTACCTTGCATAATGACTTAGCCACTCCCAGTCTCTATTTAAGTCTAAATTAATAGTATCCAATTTGCAAATGAATTCCAATTCAGCAGTTTCTCGCTGGAGTCTGGATTTGAAGTTTTTTTGTTTTAAGATAGCGACCTTCATGTCTGTGATTGCGTGACCAGAGAGATTGAAGTGTTCTCCGACTGGTTTATGAATGTTATAATTCTTGACATCTGATTTGTGTCCATTTATTCTTTTACGTAGAGACTGTCCAGTTTGACCAATGTACATGGCAGAGGGGCATTGCTGGCCCATGATGGCATATATCACATTGGTGGATGTGCAGGTGAACGAGCCTCTGATAGTGTGGCTGATGTTATTAGGCCCTGTGATGGTGTCCCCTGAATAGATCTGTGGGCACAGTTGGCAACGGGCTTTGCCCCTCACAGTGCAACCGATGCCCCACACACGCTCTACAAGCAAGCCAAGAGCGGTTCCTCCATACCCCAGCCTACAGGCCCTGTGTGTTCCAGCTGGGAGGGTTCCCCCTGGGGGGAACAGGGACACTGCACATGTGCCCTGCTGCACTCCCCCAGGCTCTGGAGTGGATGTAATTTGGGGGATTGGCTGGGGGCCTTTCCTTCTGGAGGCGGTGTGACGAAGTGGGACTCTTCTTAATGTTTCCTCTGAATGGTGTGGGGGTGGCTCAGTTTCCCCTAGGCAGTTCTTGAGTATCTAGGTAGTGGGGTGAGGGTGTATGATCGTTGCAGAGCCCTAGAGGGCAGGTGTGTGCAGGGGTCTGGACACAGAGAATGGCCGACACCCTATTTCCTGGCAACTGATGGCCTGGGCCCTTCCCCCCTGCAAGGTGAGAGCCAAAGGATTGGCGGGGAAAGGAACAAAGCCCAGGGGAGGAGGGGCTGGAGGGAGTTTCAGTTTGGGGCTGGCTGGAGACATGGAGTGAAGGGCAGACATGGTTGTCTGGCTCACTGCCCCCCAGAATGGATCCAGCTGAGGGGTCCTGTTCTCTGCACCTACAAGCTCTGTGTTAGACCATGTTCCTGTCGACTAATAAACCTTCTGTTTTACTGGCTGGCTAAGAGTCACATCTGACTGCGAAGTTGGGGTGCAGGACCCTCTGGCTTTCCCAGGAGCCCTGCCTGAGCAGACTCGCTGTGGGAAGCGCACGGAGGGGCAGAGGATGCTGAATGCTCCGAGGTCAGACCCAGGAAGGTGGAAGCTGTGTGAGCTGTGTGTCCTGCAGACAGGATGCTCAGAGAAAGGAGACTTCCCCAAAGTCCTGCCTGGCTTTATGGGGAGCAGTTCCAGAGCATCGCCCAGGGTCTCCATGACAGGCGATAACCCCGAGCCCTAGGGGTGGCTGCAGGGTGAAGGGCTTGATCACTATTGCCACAGTCCGGGAAGCACATGCTCGTGGAACTGCTCCTCCTGCGGCTGCTCCTTGCCCTTGCTTCCTCTGGGGGCACCCTCTGTGTGTCTCCCACCTCTGCGGCCTGCTCTCAGAGCAGAGGCCTCACCCCTGTGCCAAGGTGGTTCTCCTGGCCCCACTAGCTGTCCTGATGAAGTTCTGAAACAAGGAGCACATAGCCCAACTGCCATTCCCATGCCCACACCAGCTGTACCCTGGGCAAGAGTGGCCAGGCACACACCGATTCACATGGTATGGCCAGAAGGGACCATTCGGATCATCTAATCTGATGCCTGCAGGCCAGAGAACCTCCCGTTGCTGGAGTCTCCCATCGGGGTCGACGTAGGAGTTGGTTTGCTTCAGTGCAACGGAAGCCAACAAGGGATCTGCAGATGCGTCCACATGCTGGGCAGATACAGGCACCTGGTTTTGCCACAGCTGCTTGCTTCGCTCACATGCCTCTTTGGCTTTTTCTGTTCGGCTGTTCTCAGTGGCTTTAACTGCAGCTTGGGGCCTGTCGCCACCCTGACGTGTTCACAGCAGCCACTTCCCAAGCTGTGCCAGCTGTTAGCTGAGCTTTGAGAGTGTCCTTATATCATTTCCATGGGTCTCCCAGAGTACGTGCTCCCACTTCCATCTGTCCAGAAAATGCGGCTTTGGGGAATTGCTTGTCACCCAAAGTTGCTCCTGTAAGATTAGAGACTCAAAGCTAGCCATGCAGCACCAGTCCAGGACTCAGATGGCGGGTGTCCTGTGCGACCACCTGATGTCAGAGACGAGACGCAGACCGCACATGTGAAAATGCTCTAGTTGCTTCAAGTTTCTGCTATCGAGCGTCCATGTCTCACAGCCATAGGGAGGAGTCCTTGGCTAAGCTACACGGAGTGAAGGCGAAGGCCTCTCACACTCCAACCCTAAGCAGCCCTGGCTTTCGAAATGTACTGCGGGATTTCACCGTTGATCACATTACTAGGTAAAGCGCTGCCAAGATAGCAACATTTCTCTACCGCATTAAGCAGTGTGCCCTCAGCTGTGATTTCGGGGCAGACTCCATTTTTCCTGGTGCAGGCTAGTAAAGCGATTCGGTTCTCTTGAGGCTCACGGAGAGTCCGAATCGCTTTGCTGATCTAGAAAAGCACTAGATAGGATGCTGCATGTCTTCGACAGTACGTACTATGTACGTACAGTCATCAGTGAAGAGGAATTGCCTGATGGGCAGGTCCATCACTTTAGTGTGAGCCCGGAGACACAGGAGATTGGAGATGCTGCCAACTGTGCACAATTGCATGTAAATACCCCGGTCACGCACACAGAGCTGCTTAATGCCACTCATGACAAAGAAAGGCTCTGATAAGGTACAATTTTCCAGCACTCTAGCCAGCATGCCAGCACAGCACGAGTGCACCATGGTGATGAATCTGTGCAGGCAGACAACTTTATACAAGATCCAGTGAAGACCCATGAATTAACAGTGCTGAAGGCCTTCATCAGGTCTAGAAACACCATACAGAGATCACTGTTTTATGCCCAGCACTTTTCCTGTACTTGGTGAGCAGCAAAAATCA
The DNA here is from genome assembly GCF_965140295.1 of Lepidochelys olivacea. Lineage (NCBI taxonomy): Eukaryota > Metazoa > Chordata > Testudines > Cheloniidae > Lepidochelys > Lepidochelys olivacea. The sequence goes on from NC_140413.1 coordinate 2,036,436, forward strand.
TATCCACTGTTCCACATCCCACACAAAAGCCACAACTGATGTTATCAGTGATGATGGAGAGTCTATTGAGCAAGACATGCCAAAATCTTCCCAGCAATGGAAAGAAGCAAGATACCAATGGCTGTGGCAGACTGCTCAGTCATCTTTGCATACGATCAACCTGATTGCCTTCTATGATGAGATAACTGGCTCTGTGGATATGGGGAAAGCGGTGGATGTGATATACTTTGACTTTACCAAAGCTTTTCATACAGTCTCCCACAGTATTTTTGCCAGCAAGTTAAAGAAGTATGGACTGGATGCACTATAAGATGGATAGAAAGCTGGCTAGATCATCAGGCTCAAAGGGTAGTGATCAATGGCTCCATGTCCAGTTAGCAGCTGGTATCAAGCGGAGTGCCCCAGGAGTCGGTCCTGGGGCTGATTTTGTTGAACATTTTCATTAATGATCTGGATGATGTGATGAATTGCACCCTCAGCAAGTTTGCGGATGACACTAAGCTACAGAGAGAGGTAGATACGCTGGAGGGAAGGAATAGGGTCCAGAGGGACCTAGACAAATTGGAGGATTGAGCCAAAATAAATCTGATGAGGTTCAACAAGGACAAGTCCAGAGTCCTGCCCTTAGGAAGGAAGAATCCAATGCACTGCTACAGGCTGGGGACCAACTGGCTAAGCAGCAGTTCTGCAGAAAAGGACCTGGGGATTACAGTGGACGAGAAGCTGGATATGAGTCAACAGTGTGCCCTTCTTGCCAAAAAAGCTAACAGCATACTGGGCTGCATTAGTAGGAGCACTGCCAGCAGATCAAGGGAAGTGATTATTCCCCTCTATTCAGCACTAGTGAGGCCACATCTGGAGTACTGCGTCCAGTTTTGGGCCCCCCAATAAAGAAAGGATGTGGACAATTGGAGAGAGTCCAGTGGAGGGCAATAAAAATGATTAGGGGACTGGGGTACATGACTTATGAGGAGAGGCTGAGGAAACTGGGGTTATTTAGTGAGTCTGGAGAAGAGTGAGGGGGGATTTGATAGCAGCCTTCAACTACCTGAAGGGGGGTTCCAAAGAGGATGGAGCTCGGCTGTTCTCAATGGTGGCAGATGACAGAACGAGGAGTAATGGTCTCAAGTTGCAGTGGGGGAGGTCTAGGTGGGATATTAGGAAACACTATTTCACTAGGAGGGTGGTGAAGCGCTGGAATGGGTCACCTAGGGAGGTGGTGGAATCTCCCTCCTTAGAGGTTTTTAAGGCCCACCTTGACAACGCCCTGTTTGCGATGATTTCGTTGGGGTTGCTCCTGCTGTGAGCAGGGGGTGGGACTAATGACCTCCTGGGGTCCCTCCCAACCCTGACCTTCTATGATATATAACTATGTAACTAAACTAGAACTATACATATAGCGGCATCCTCGAAATCTTGAGGGACGGTCTCCTGCTCCCAGATGACACTGAAGAGCCAAGTGAGCATTCAAGACATATAACTGTGACGCTGGCATACCAGGTGGCAGGTCACGCCCAGGTTCCCATGCCTCCACTGAACACTGACAGATCCCTAGCTGGGACCAGTCTGGCTCAGCTGTGTGTTAGCATTGTTTGTTTTTTGTTTACATTTCATGGAATGCTTGTAAATTGCTACCTGCGTTAGTCTCACTTCTGTCATCTGTATCCCATATTATAAGGCACCATTTAAGGGTTTGCATGGTGAGCCTTTGCAACTGCGTACATCACCAGACAGGAAGGAGACCTTAACTAGCGTAAAGTGCTGATCTCCAACAGAAGTTGTTGCACGTCCTGGCCAACAAGGGAGGCCCATCCAAACAAACTACTGTGGAACATTAAAGAGGACAAAACACTTTGTTGTTTGCTCCCCCCACCCGCCACAAAGATGAGCCATGTCCGTGAAGTCCTCCCATCAGCTGAGTTTTCAGCTCCAAGTACAAGTGGGGAAGGGAACAAAACCCCTTAGCAATGAGATACAGTTCCTTCTTGTTGCTTGGACTGTGGGGGGCAAGAATTACTAGGCATGAGCAAAAGATCCCCTGTGCTTAGCCTGGGTTACCCTAAAGGACATATATAGGGCTTGCTTATTATAGAAGCTTCTGTTACTGTTTGAAACTTAAGCTTGGAACTCATTTATGTGTATGCATGTTTACCCACTTTCACCATGTAAATAACTCTCGCTTCCTTTTCCTACATAATAAATCTCTGCATAGTTTATTATAGGATTGGCTACCAGTTGCCTGTGCTGTGAGATCTATAGTGCAACTAACCTGGGGTGAGTGACTGGTCCTTTGGGACTGGGAGTAACCTGGTTATTTGCTGCGATCCTTAGTGTAAGGGACAAGCTATCACAAAGACAGGCTCACCGAGGTGGCAGGACAGACTGGAGTACCCAAAGGGACTATCTGGGACTCCATGGTAAGGTTGTTGTAGCACCTGAGGAGTTCACACTTGATAAATTGGTTGGTGAAATCTAAGTACAGAACTCACAACCAATGTGGGCTTTGAGCCCTGGTTCTTAACAATCTGTCCTGAGGTTGATACTCTTGAGCCACTTCGGGACAGTTTGACAACAACCACCATGTGTACAGACTTCTGGGGGGGTATTGCATCTAAGCCAGGTGCGTTTCCTTGTGATAACTGTTTGATAGCAGCTGCTGTCTCGATAATACTTGGCAGTCTGGCGAGTCCTTCATGTACGGGGAACTGTGCTATACCATGAATAGCAGCTTCTGAAATTGCAGATGGAGGATTGAGTAGACCATTAAAGTGTTCAGCCCAGCAATCGCTGATAGCTTTCCTGTCTGTGTGGAGCATCCTGACCTCTGGGCTATGGATGGGAATGCTACCACAAGACATGGAACCAAAACCCATTTGCAATCATAAAGGCATTTAAGGTCTTTCTAGTCTGCAGCCTGCTGGCCATTTTCTGATGTGTGCTTCCACCAGTCATCTTCCACTGTACGCAGCTCAGACAGGCTAGATTGCTGAAAGCTGTGATAGGCACCTCTCTTAGTGGTCAAAGTCACGTCAGATAACCATGTTTTATGTACTGCATGTAGCCAGTCAAGTACGTGCATGGCCTCTGAGCCAGTAAGCCAATCTGGATGTTTCCTGGTGCTAACGCCTAGCGCATCACTGGCAGAACTGAGGGGTATATCGCGACGCTGGTTCTGCTCAGCATGAAGAACTGGACTGTTTGATGATGGAATTTTGTGGGGATTTGCAGGGAGGAGATAACGGGGTTCCCTAGCTCATGGTTTTCTGTCACGTTAGATCGCAATTCCTACAGAGGACAGCTTGCTTACTTACCAGATTAGCTGTTACGGGTCACCAGTGTCAGATGTTTGGCTGTGTGGGGGTGTTTTTCCTGTGTGCTGTCCCAGCTCTGCGCAGATAGCTGGCACAGCAGACCTCAAGCAAACTGTTCAATGACCACAAGATCCGTTAAGTTATGAAGGCGCCAGGCCAGGTTTATTGTCGCTGAAGCACGGTAATAGCACCTGGCAGGCTCTACAAGGAGACTAAGACATGTATGCCCGTGACAATGGACAGAGCTCAGTGAATGGCGGGACTTTCCTTTCCCCCCTCGGCTGGACAAAGACACTCCTTCTGAGATACATCTTTATACCCTAATACAAACGAGTTACGTACTGCCTCTAACATAGTTAGTTACTGCCCCCGACGTAGCTAGATATCGCCCATCACCTTGTATATGTTGGTTCAATCAAAACATATCTATTACGTACTGTCATCGTGACCTTATCCTTTAGAATGGGTCAATGTGTTCCTGTTATCCTTGGGGAATGTTAATGTGTATTTCTGCAATATCAGCCCAGTTCTTGCCAGATTCTGTGAGCAGGTCCTGCCTCATATCAGGCCTCTAATACAAGGGCTTATGCTCAGACTCTCTTCCTATCACCTTCCCCATTTAATCCATGGTTGGGACTATTTGCCAATAGCTAGCCATGGTAGGTGAGCACCAAGGCATAGCCACATGCCAGTGGGTTTGCACTCTGCACCTCTGGGACCCATGCTGCTCCAAGATCCCTCACATTTAGCCTGAAACCACACGGTGCAGTCAGTTTCCAGCTGGTGCCATGAGGAGGCACTGCAAGAGTCTTGACCATGGAGAGGCTGCATACCAGTTAGAAGGACTTAAGAACTGTCCTCTGCATTCCTTGTGCTAAAGCTAGCTGGAGGCTGGGTATGGAGCAAGAAGCAGAAGACAATCACCCTACACTGCACACGGCACTAGACACATCACACTATCCTGGGCCAAAGCACCACCATCTTATTTACAGACTTCAAGAGATGAGGATCCACCACACCTGTAGGAAGTTGTTCCAATGGTTAATTATGTTAAAATGTGTGCCTTCCTGCTTGTCAGAATGTGTCTAGCTTCAGCTTCCCGCCACTGGACTTTATTATGCCTTTTGCTATTAGATTAAAAAGCCATCTGCTGTCAGAAATCTTCCTCGTGTAGGTACCTGTAGACTGGGATCAAATCATCTCTTAACTTCCCTTTGATAACCTAAATACATCAAGCTTCTTAAATCTCTTGCTGTAAGGCAGGTTTTTCAGATTTTGAATCATTCTCTTCGCTCTTTTCTGAACCCTTTCCAATTTTTCAACACCCTTTTTGCATTGACACAGTATTCCCCAAATGGTCGCACTAATGCAATGTCCAGAGGGGATACTATTCCTATTGGCTAGTCCACTGTGTATGCATCCAAGGTTTGCATTCATCGTCTTAGCATCAGCAATGCACTGGGAGTTCATGTTCAGTTGGTTATCGCCCATGACTCCCAAAGTACTCTTCAGCATCACTGTTCTCTGGTATATATGGGATGCACCACACCATGCCTGCTCTTGCATCAGTGTTCACGACCCAGCTCCCTGAACCTGGGGGCTCTGGTACAGGTGCTGCAAGTTTCACTGAGGTTTCCCTTCCTTCTCAGCTGCCCATCTGGCCCTCTCTTCCCACTCAGCATCCCACCACAAAACTGGCTGCAGAACCGGCTGGTCCCCAGAGAGGAGCTGGCTGTTTTGCCTCATCTATACTGAGACTTTGAGGGTGTTCGTCTTCAAGCAGATGCAGACGTGTATTCCGACTAGGTGCGTGGATCGCTGGAGCCTGTTGCCTAGCAGTACCCACAGAGGGCGGCGCTCATGCCTGTAGCCCCACCCCAACCCCCCTCGTTCCTTCTCATCTCCCGGCAGCTGGAGTCAGAGCTCTACGCGGTTGTTGCTTTACTTCTTAGCCTAGTTTTTATTGTACACAGTTACCAGCTACTTAGCAGTTACCGTGTATAGGCAGTGGTGATGCTCCCCGGCGACACCCTCACTGGGGGCCAAGCACTGCCCTTTACATGGAGTGGCAGTTCCTACCAGCGACCCCCACGCATGGCATTTGCTCTGCCTCGGCGAAGCCCACCTTAAGGAGTGCTGTGCGATCTGCAGATCCTTCAAGCAGAGGACCCAGATGGCATGGGACCTTTGCCTTAAGCAGCCCCTGCTTGAACAAGTCATGAGGCCTAACGCAGTACCTAGGCCTGCCTCGGGACACAAATCACCCTCCGGCTCGCAGAGTGCTGCTGCGTCCCATTCTGGGGCAGGGCTCTCTGAAGAGGCGCAGGAGTTGTTCTCTGTCGTCGGCGCTAAAGAGGAGGCCACGTAAGACAAATCAGGAGCACTCGAGGTCCCAGGGCAACTCTTCCACGGTGCAGGCTCCAGTACCCAGGATGGCACTGGTGCCATCATGTCACAGGGTCCCCGGGTGATGCTCTGGAACTGCTCCCTACGAAGCCAGGCAGGACTCTGGGGAAGTCTCCTCTCGGGGAGCGGACTGTCTCCAGGGCAAGAAGCTCACATGGCTTCCACCTTCCTAGGTCTGACCTCGGAGGATTCAGCATCCTCTGCCCCTCCGTGCGCTTCCCACAGCGAGTCCGCCCAAGCGGGGTCCTGGGGAAGCCAGAGGGTCCTGCCCCCCAACTTCACAGTCAGAAGTGATTCTCAGCCAGCCAGTAAAACAGAGGTTTATTAGATGGCAGGAACACGGTTTAAAACAGAGCTTGTAGGTACAGAGAACAGGACCCCTCAGCTGGATCCATTTTGGGGGGCAGTAAGCCAGACAACCACGGCTGCACTTCACTCCTCAGCCCCAGCCAGCCCCAAACTGACTCACCCTCCTCCTCTGGGCTTTGTCCTTTTCCCGGGCCAGGAGGTCACCTGATTCCTTTGTTCTCCAACCCTTTAGCTATCACCTTGCAGTGGGGAAGGGCCCAGGCCATCCATTGCCAGGAGACAGAGTGTCGGCCATTTATGTATACCGGCCCTTTGCTCTGCAACAATTACACCCCCTTATCCCAACACCTAGAGACTTAAGAAATGCATAGGGGAAACTGAGGCACCCCTACAATATTCAGAGGAAACATTAAGAACAGTCCCACTTCGTCACACATCACCTTCCAGAAGAACATCCATGAAGTCATGGGCATTCTCAAACCTTCTGTCCCTGGAAGAGTGGCCTTCCTGATTAATGAGGTGCTCCTTGAGCCAGCGAGTGTTCTTTGATGGTACCAAGGCCAGCGTACCCCAGTGGCCAAGCACTTGGAGAAGTGCTATTTTGTGCTGGTACAGAGATAAGAGGGTTTTATACCCATCCAGCACCAAACTCACTGGTGGTCATGGCAGTGAATGACAAGGCCTGGCAGGGCAGGTTCAAGTCCGCCCGCAAAGACAGAGACTCTAAGCACCTGGGCCTTCTGGGCAGGAAGATATACACCTCATTGTCACTACAGATGAGGATCACAAGTCACCTACTTGGAATATATGTCCGCATCTACTCAAAAAAGGAATGGTTACTTTCTGTAACTGGTTCCTCAAGATGTGATGCAGACACGACTGGTTCTGTGGATGAAGGGAAAGCAGTGGATGTATTGTTTCTTGACTTTAGCAAAGCTTTTGACACGGTCTCCCATAGTATTCTTGTCACCAAGTTAAGGAAGTATGGGCTGGATGAATGCACTATAAGGTGGGTAGAAAGCTGGCTAGATTGTCGGGCTCAACGGGTAGTGATCAATGGCTCCATGTCTAGTTGGCAGCCGGTATCAAGTGGAGTGCCCCAAGGGTCGGTCCTGGGGCCGGTTTTATTCAATATCTTCATAAATGATCTGGAGGATGGTGTGGATTGCACTCTCAGCAAATTTGCGGATGATACTAAACTGGGAGGAGTGGTAGATACGCTGGAGGGGAGGGATAGGATACAGAAGGACCTAGACCAATTGGAAGATTGGGCCAAAAGGAATCTGATGAGGTTCAATAAGGATAAGTGCAGGGTCCTGCACTTAGGACGGAAGAACCCAATGCACAGCTACAGACTAGGGACCGAATGGCTAGGCAGCAGTTCTGCGGAAAAGGACCCAGGGGTGACAGTGGACGAGAAGCTGGATATGAGTCAGCAGTGTGCCCTTGTTGCCAAGAAGGCCAATGGCATTTTGGGATGTATAAGTAGGGGCATAGCGAGCAGATCGAGGGACGTGATCGTTCCCCTCTATTCGACATTGGTGAGGCCTCATCTGGAGTACTGTGTCCAGTTTTGGGCCCCACACTTCAAGAAGGATGTGGATAAATTGGAGAGAGTCCAGCGAAGGGCAACAAAAATGATTAGGGGACTGGAACACATGACTTATGAGGAGAGGCTGAGGGAGCTGGGATTGTTTAGCCTGCAGAAGAGAAGAATGAGGGGGGATTTGATAGCTGCTTTCAACTACCTGAAAGGGGGTTCCAAAGAGGATGGCTCTAGACTGTTCTCAATGGTAGCAGATGACAGAACGAGGAGTAATGGTCTCAAGTTGCAGTGGGGGAGGTTTAGATTGGATATTAGGAAAAACTTTTTCACTAAGAGGGTGGTGAAACACTGGAATGCGTTACCTAGGGAGGTGGTAGAATCTCCTTCCTTAGAGGTTTTTAAGGTCAGGCTTGACAAAGCCCTGGCTGGGATGATTTAACTGGGAATTGGTCCTGCTTTGAGCAGGGGGTTGGACTAGATGACCTTCTGGGGTCCCTTCCAACCCTGATATTCTATGATTCTATGATTCTATTCCACAACCCAGCCTCTGCATCAGAGTCTCCCCCTGCACATTTGGAGTGAAGGAACTGGTGGGGGGAGGGGGTGGGCGGTGTAACGAAGTGGGACTGTTCTTAATGTTTCCTCTGAATAGTGTGGGGGTGCCTCAGTTTCCCCTAGGCAGTTCTTAAGTCTCCAGGGGGTGGGGTAAGGGTGTGTGATCATTGCAGAGCCCTAGAAGGCACCTGTGTGCAGGGGTCTGGACACAGAGAATGGCTGACACCCTGTTTCCCGGCAACTGATGGCCTGGGCCCTTCCCCCCTGCAAGGTGAGAACTAAAGGGTTGGAGAACAAAGGAATCCGGTGACCTCCTGGCCCTGGAAAGGGACAAAGCCCAGGGGAAGAGGGGCTGGAGAGAGTTTCAGTTTGGGGCTGGCTGGGACATGGAGTGAAGTGCAGACGTGGTTGTCTGGCTCACTGGCCCTCCCAAAATGAACCCAGCTGAGGGGTCCTGTTCTCTGCACCTGCAAGCTCTGTTTTAGACCATGTTCCTGTCGTCTAACAAACCCCTGTTTTATTGGCTGGCTGAGAGTCACATCTGACTGCAGAGTTGGGGGGCAGGACCCTCTGGCTTCCCCAGGAGCCCTGCCTGGGCGGACTCGCTGTGGGAAGCGCACGGAGGGGCAGAGGAGGCTGAATGCTCCGAGGTCAGACCCAGGAAGGTGGAAGCTGTGTGAGCTGTGTGTCCTGCAAACAGGCTGCTCACAGAAAGGAGACTTCCCCAGAGTCCTGCCTGGCTTCATGGGGAGCAGTTCCAGAGCATCGCCCGGGGACTCCGTGACAGGTGGCCCCGCCTTATATAGCCAGGTGAGGGGCTATGGGCATGAGGCCCAAGCACTGCCCCTCTATGGGTATTGCTAGGCAAAAGGCTCCAGCTCCAAGGTGCACACAAGCCCGCATGGAATACACCTTTGCATCACATCTCGAAGAACCACCATTCCAGGAAGTAACCGGATCTTCTCCCCACAATGCAGCTCCAGCTGCAAAAGCACTTGTGTTGACAGGTTGGCCGGCCAGCCTGATTGTGAAGGTATAAGGGTTACCGCTCCACTGAGGTCTGAAGCCAGCAGCTGGCTGATTACCCCAGCCACCGCACCTGGGAAAAGACCTGCAGCTTAACTGGCTGATCCTCAAGAGGAGGAGCAGGAAATGGATAGAGGCAGTGGTAATACCAGCCGGAGGCTGGGGGTACTGGTAGGAGGAACTGCTCCCCAGAACCAAAAGGACAGAGGGGAGACTGGGAAGTACTGTTATCCAAAAGGCTCTGAGGTAAGAGCCAGGCACTTTTGGGCCGAGGAACTGATGGCGGGTGAGGCACAGACTTGGGGAAGTTTTGATCATTGTTTTGTTGAGAAGATTTGCAATAAAAGAAAAAGAAACCACAACAACTGACCCTGCTGGGAATGACCCTCCCTGGACTCTGTGAGAAGGCTGCAGGCAGAATTGTCCCAGCAACTCCCCCTCCCCAATCCCTGCGGCTCCCCCTGCCCGCACGGCTCCCCACACAGCTCCCCCTACCTGCAGCTCCCCACACAGCTCCCCCCGCCTGTACAGCTCCCCCTCCCCGCACGGCTCCCCGCACAGCTCCCCCTGCCTAATCCCTGTGGCTCCCCCTGCCCGCACGCCTCCCCGCACAGCTCCCCCTGCCTAATCCCTGTGGCTCCCCCTGCCCGCACGGCTCCCCACACAGCTCCCCCTGCCTAATCCCTGTGGCTCCCCCTGCCCGCACGGCTCCCCGCACAGCTCCCCCTGCCTAATCCCTGTGGCTCCCCCTGCCCGCACGGCTCCCCGCACAGCTCCCCCTGCCTAATCCCTGTGGCTCCCCCTGCCCGCACGGCTCCCCGCACAGCTCCCCCTGCCTAATCCCTGTGGCTCCCCCTGCCCGCACGCCTCCCCGCACAGCTCCCCCTGCCTAATCCCTGTGGCTCCCCCTGCCCGCACGGCTCCCCACACAGCTCCCCCTGCCTAATCCCTGTGGCTCCCCCTGCCCGCACGCCTCCCCGCACAGCTCCCCCTGCCTAATCCCTGTGGCTCCCCCTGCCCGCACGGCTCCCCGCACAGCTCCCCCTGCCTAATCCCTGTGGCTCCCCCTGCCCGCACGGCTCCCCGCACAGCTCCCCCTGCCTAATCCCTGTGGCTCCCCCTGCCCGCACGGCTCCCCACACAGCTCCCCCTGCCTAATCCCTGTGGCTCCCCCTGCCCTCACGGCTCCCCGCACAGCTCCCCCTTCCCAATCCCTGTGGCTCCCCCTGCCCTCACGGCTCCCCGCACAGCTCCCCCTGCCTAATCCCTGTGGCTCCCCCTGCCCGCACGGCTCCCCGCACAGCTCCCCCTGCCTAATCCCTGTGGCTCCCCCTGCCCGCACGGCTCCCCGCACAGCTCCCCCTCCCCAATCCCTGTGGCTCCCCCTGCCCTCACGGCTCCCCGCACAGCTCCCCCTGCCTAATCCCTGTGGCTCCCCCTGCCCGCACGGCTCCCCGCACAGCTCCCCCTGCCTAATCCCTGTGGCTCCCCCTGCCCGCACGGCTCCCCGCACAGCTCCCCCTCCCCAATCCCTGTGGCTCCCCCTGCCCTCACGGCTCCCCGCATAGCTCCCCCTCCCCAATCCCTGTGGCTCCCCACACAGCTCCCCCTCCCCAATCCCTGTGGCTCCCCCTGCCCGCACGGCTCCCCGCACAGCTCCCCCTCCCCAATCCCTGTGGCTCCCCCTGCCCGCACGGCTCCCCGCACAGCTCCCCCTGCCTAATCCCTGTGGCTCCCCCTGCCCTCACGGCTCCCCGCACAGCTCCCCCTGCCTAATCCCTGTGGCTCCCCCTGCCCGCACGGCTCCCCGCACAGCTCCCCCTCCCCAATCCCTGTGGCTCCCCCTGCCCGCACGGCTCCCCGCACAGCTCCCCCTCCCCAATCCCTGTGGCTCCCCCTGCCCGCACGGCTCCCCGCACAGCTCCCCCTGCCTAATCCCTGTGGCTCCCCCTGCCCTCACGGCTCCCCGCACAGCTCCCCCTGCCTAATCCCTGTGGCTCCCCCTGCCCGCACGGCTCCCCGCACAGCTCCCCCTCCCCAATCCCTGTGGCTCCCCCTGCCCGCACGGCTCCCCACACAGCTCCCCCTCCCCAATCCCTCTGCTTCTGCTGCGGTCCTGTTCTGGGGGGCAGTCTGGCAAGGCCAGGCCAGGCCCAGGGTGGTAGAACCCCATTGTTGTCTCCCCCTGGAAGCCATCTCAGGAACCTAGTCACTCCCATGCCAGGAGGTCACAGAACCAGTCGCTGATTACAAGGGTACTCACAGCCCAGGTGGTTGTGTTCCAGCCTCAGCACAGAGAGTGGGCTCAGGGCTGGCAGCGGGGTATAAACCCTTCCGTCGAGAGCCCTGGGCCCCTTCCAGCCAACATCTATGTGTCTCTGCCCACTGAGGGACAGGGACAGGGACTGTGTGTGTGTGCGTGCGTGCACACAACACCAGCACAACAGGCTCCGGGGCTGCTGCCATCACAGAACCTAGAGCAACTAAAATATAATCCTATGAGCTCTTGTGTGACCCCAGGTCATGGGTGACGGCTCTGGGGGCTATCAGAGTGGAGAGGATGGCCGCTGTGCCACAGACAAGAATTATGGCCCAGCGTTGAAGGGGCTAGCCTGGGACTGGGAAACCTAGGTTTACATCCCTGCTCCCTGTTAGCAAGTTGTTTGGGTTGTCTGGGCCTCATTTACAAAGCCAGGTGTCACTCAGGCTGCCTGGGTCTCTAATCAAATGCAAGGCCATTTCAAGCAGGGAGAGAGCTGCCTTCTTCCCACCCACATGCACCAGTATCCTCCGGGCCCCAGGGGTGGTCAACCCCCTGCTCCGCCCCAGCCCTTCCCCAAACCTGACCCCTTCCCCAAACCCCGCCTCTGCTCTGCCCAGCCCTGCCCGCACCCCTTCTCCCGAGCATGCCCCATCCCCACTCCTCCCCCTCTCTCCCACCACCTCCTGCATGCTGCAGAACAGCTGATCTCAGCGGGCGGGAGGCGCTGCGAGGGAGGGGGAAGAGGTGATTGGCGGGCAGACAGGAGGCACTGATGGAGGAGTGGGGGAGCTGGCTGCCAGTGGGCGCTGAACACCCACTAATTTTTTTCTGAGTGCTCCAGGGCTGGAGCATCCCCGGAGTCATCTCTTATGTTCCCACCCATCTCTCTCTATGCTGCTTCTATCTCCCGGCAGCACAGAAGTTCTCTTTGGACAACTCCCAGTCACCACGGTGTCTGAGCACCTCCTGGCTAACATGGAAACACCAACAGTCTCTCCCCGCCCCTTTGCCAGCCTACAGGAGACAGTGCTTGAGTAGTTCTCAACCACGGGTACACCTATGCCAGGGGTACATGCAGGTCTTCCAGAGGTACATTAACTCATCTAGTTTTACAACAGGCCACATGAAAAGCACTAGCGAAGTCAATACAAACAAGAATTTCATACAGACAATGACTCGTTTACACTGCTCTAGATACTATATCAGTGTTTCTCAGCCTGGTGGTCGTGACTTATTTTATAAGTATAGGATAAAAATGAGAACGTAAGCAATTCTTCAGTACTAGTTTGCTGTGGCACGTGTGTATTTTTATGTCTCATTTTATAAGCAAGTAGTTTTTAAGTGAAGTGACACTTGGGGTATGCAAAACAAATCAGCCTTCTGATGGGTACAATAATTTGGAAAGGTTGAAAACCACTGGTTTGTAGATTCGGGGAGGGCAGAGCTAGAAATAAACAGTGTGCTGGGTCTGTGAAACAACAGAGAGGAAGCTAAGTCAAAGAGCTGAGTTCTGATTCAGCCTTAGGCTTGGTGGATCCCATGTCCTCCACTCTCTTTTGGGAGTGAGTTCCGCAGTGCAGGCTTTAGCCGAAGCAGTTTCAGGTCCTGTCATCCTATCAGTGTTGTTAACACTGTTTCACTAGGCTCTTTTGCACATTCTGAGGTTCCCAAAAGACATTTTGTGTCATGAGATGTAAAGAGTTGGGAGGAGGACAATGAGGTGGCTTCCCATCCAGCGATCTCTGGCTGCAGAAGTTGGAAGTACAGTAACTCTTTTCTGCCCTAGAGATGTTGATGAAGCAACATGGCCAGTGAACATGGGAAAGTTCTCTCTTCCCTTGGTGGGGGATAATTTCGCTGCTCCAGCGTAATGCAGCTGTTGTGGAAGGCCCTGGCCACAGAGGAAGAGGTGTCTCTCAGTAAGCAAGGGATGATCTCTGAGGCTTTGAGTATCAGGACAGAGACCTTGGGGAGCTGATGGAGAGAGCAGGGCATGGAATGATGTGTCCATCCAACCTGTGTGGCTAAGCAGAACAGCTGCTGTATTTTGAACCCATTGGAGCTTTTTGAGGAAGATAAAACGAGCTGCACTACTCTATCCTGGAGGCCATGAATGCGTGGATCTCCACGGCCAGGTCTATCATTTCGCCTGTCTCAAATGGAAGTGAGTGTTTTTTGCCACCATATCTATTTGAGCACCCAGTACTCCAAGGTGTCTGAAGGGGCCATATGCTGTGGATCAATTTACCAGTCCAAGGGCTGATGCTCTAAGATGGAGGTGATGTTGCAGAGAAATCAACCACCACAAAGCAGTTTCCATTTCCCTACCAACATCATCTCAGCCTTGCCTGGGTTCAGCTCAAGTCAGCTGCCCAGAAGCCAGGTGCTGGTTTTGGCAGGCTCAGAAAGCTGAATGGTGGTGCTGTTTACACTGCATGTAAAGCAGATGTAGAACTGGATGTCAACTGTCTGCCGCTGGCATTTCAGCCTTTATTGTGTCACCATCTCTTCCGACAGCTGCATACGGCACTTGAATAGTCCAGGAGAGAGGACTGAATCTTGGCAGGCTATGGCAATGGAGGACTGGCTAACCATCATGGTCGTCTGGGTTTGGCCGGAGGCAGGGCCTGAGCCATGGAATTCCCTTACCTACGGCCCAGAGGAGGTCATCTGGTGGTTTGTGAGGTCTTTGGTGAAGGATGATGGTTTCTTTAGCACTGATCATATTTTCAGACAGCTGGTAGATTCCCCACAGCCTAGGAGGTGCTGACAGCCTCTGCTAGGAGTGGTCCCAGGTGTTCTCTGCTCCCCCTTACTCTCAGGAGGGATGGGGCAGTAACAGGCAGCGGCTCCCTTTGCAGTCAGTGCTTCCATGAATGGGCCAGATTCTTGGAAAGCAGGGCCTGGTGTTTCTGGTTCTGCACCAGGTGGTGGGAAAGGGCAGCTTGGACATGGGATACCTCCTCTCATGGGCAGGGGGTATGATCTGTGACTCAGGGATGGAATTCAGCATACCCCAAGCCTATCTGGGAGCCAATGGGACAATGCAATGCCGAGGCCACAGCCTCCACACAACCTGTTAAGCCTGGGTCACCTCAAGGTTACTATTTCTGCTGGTGAGGAAGCACAGCATAACATCTGCAAAAGCCAGGTGTAAGGCTAGCAAACCACAGGGCTAAACAATTTCCTGGCGGCTGCTGTGAGCAGAAGGCAGCAGTAGTGGCAGGCCCAAGACTCAAGATAGGCTCAGCAAAGTAAGCACTAAGAGTGCCAAACAGATCCCTAGAACAGTCCCCTGACTATGCCCAGGGGAGGCCTTTCCTCCCTGCGGAAACACAGCAACCTGAGTTTGATGGCGCCCCTTAGTGCCTGGCTGAGGAAGAACACCACCTACAGAATCACCAGCACCAGGCCTGCAGCACCTACAGATTCCCTGGAAAGAGCCCATTCCAGTCTGACCAGCCCCAAACATGTTTAGCTGGCAAAACACGGAACCCAGAGCCATGGCGCTCTGGCTTCAGGGCATTCTCCAGAACAGTACCTGCATCACAGCATCCCACCATCATGGGAGAATCCTCACAGGCTGCAGCCACGAGGTCAGAGATGCAGTCAGGCAAAGGGGATGCAGGGAATGGATGAAGGGCAGCAGAGGTGGCAAAATCTGGCAGAAGGAGACAAACTGCCTTGCCTCTCTGCAAAGAGGATGCATCTCCAAAGCATCTGTGCCATAGCCTCCCTGCTTCCTCCAGCTGGCTCTGAGCTGACTCATCCCCCCATAAATCACGCAGCTTCTCCTCCCCCTCAGGTTTAATGAACTGCCTGACTGCCTGGAGTGTCCCCGGAGCTCAGCTCTCTCCTTCCGCTGCCAAGCAACAACCCACAGGGAAACTACCTCCAAGGAGAACTGCTGCATGAAGCAGGCACTGGCTCTGCAGATGGAAAGCTTGCTCAGGTCACTGGCCTCAGCGCACATCTCTGCTGCTCCTTTCACAGACTGCAGCAGCCTCTGTGGTGGGGCATGGCAACTATTTAACAGCTACCCAGGGGAAAACACTGGGAGTCTTGCGTACTTACACCAGGGCTGAATTTTGCCCCATGAAGATAGGGAGAACACTGTACCTGGCGGAAACTGCACTGGGAACACAGGAAGGCACAACAGAATCACTTGAGCAGGGATGTAGGTAGGACACTGGGACTAACAGGTTAACTCTTGGGAAAAGGCTCACAGATGGGCAGGACCTCAGGTTTACATCTCATCTGCCAGACGCACATCCCAGAGCACAGCATCCCCTACTGCTGCAACTGCCACACAGCACTGCCTTGGAGGAAGAGTCACCCACTCCCCCTTAAAGTTCTGCAGAGATTTAAGGGGAAGGGATAGCTCAGTGGTTTGAGCACTGGCCTGCTAAACCCAGGGTTGTGAGTTCAATCCTTGAGGGGGCCATTTAGGGATCTGGGGCAAAAATTGGGGATTGGTCCTGCTTTGAGCAGGGGGTTGGACTAGATGACCTCCTGAGGTCCCTTCCAACCCTGATATTCTATTCTTCACATGCTAACCTGTTTGTGAGCTGGCCTCACCCCGAACCACAAAAGCCCCATCAGGGTCCAGTTGCCAGGAAAGGTTGCTCCCAACTGTATGTTTTCTAGCATTTTGTCATGTGTGTGTTAACATGATCAACAGGGACTCCAGCCCTTCCCTGAAAGGCAATTCCCCAGCCTGATCCATTTCCTGCCAGGGAATCTCTCATTTTCCCTTTCTTAATTCCATCCCATGTCTCCTAGTCTCCATCCCATGGTCTCTTGGGCCACTCTCACCAATCCCTCTTCCTCCTGTGGTTTAGCGTGGCCACATGTAGCTCTGTAATGACTCCTCATCTGTCAGATCCTTCAGGCCCCGGAGTGTTTCTGTGGCTCTTCTCAACACTTCCTCCACTTTGTCAGTATCTGTCTGGTAAGGAGAGTCCCAGAAATGAACTGGCCCAGAGCTCGAGAGATAGGCTGGAGGCCTCCCACTGTAGGAGGGCCAGCAAGTTGTCCCTTGTTGCAGCCCTCCACGCTTCCAGCACCCCTGGCTGGCAGAGCGCACTCACCACTGATTGCTTCACTGTTTAAGAAAGCGGGAGAGTAAATCCTTTCTCTGTACATTAGTTGATGCTAAACCTCTAAGTCAAGCTGTGGCTGGATCTGTGCTGATGTGAGCCTAAACACCATTACCAATCTGCCCCACCACACCATCTCCCAGCCAACCTGCTTTGCCCAGCCCACGCTCCCCCACCCTCTGTCCCGTTTCCCCTCCGCCAGCCTGCTCTCACCTGGCCTCTGCCCCATTATCCGATGATCCTGCACAGCCTGATCTCACCCAGCTGGGACCATTGAAATCTTCTAGTCTGAGAATTCCACCCAACGATTCGTGCCAAAGCCCATAACTTCTGAATGAACTATGGTGTGTCTTTGAGACTAACATCTAGTCTTGATTTCAAATTATCCAGTGATGGAGAATCCACCACAGCCCTTGGTTAGTTCCTCCAGTAACTAATTACCCTATTAAAAACTTGCACCTTAGTTCTGGTCTGAATTTGTCTAACTTCAGCTCCCAGACGTCGGAACTTGTCTTTTTCTGCCAGCTTACAGAGTCGACTATCAGAAACCTGATGCCAATCTGGTCGGGCAAGAAGCTTGTGCACATTGATCCAGATAAACCCTGGCCATTCCCATTGAGCAGCCTCCAGCTCCAGAGTACAATGAGTTCAGTATTACCCTGTCCAGATGGAATGGCAGGCAGGTGGCCGCTGTCAGAGACTTGGGACAGAGCCAGAGGATGCCTAAGAGCTGTGAACTCTTGCACAGCAGTAGCTGCTGTGTGTTTTGAGCCCTTAAGAAGCCTCCATGGGGATGTTGTGACATTACGCTTGCAATGAAGCTGTGGATCTGTAGCACCAGGATTCTATCAATTCTATTGTACGGTGATGAAAAGCATGAGCTGAAGATGATTGAACAGCAGCAGACTGAAGTTTTTGTTGTCTTTGTTGACTGCTCTATATCAAGTGGCAGAACAATGAGGACATGTGTCACTGGACTCAGCGACCGGAAATCAGCTCTCTCGTTTGATTTCAGCAGCTTTCGTGGTGCAGACACATCATTAGAATGGAAGACCAACAGATTAGGAAGCTGATTTACCAAGGAATGACATTCACAGTCAGCAATCACATAGTCACCAAAAGCAGGGATTTGCCATCACGACAATGACGACATCCACTCAGATAATGGTAATTTTTTAACAGAATATCAAAAGGACAGAGTCAGAAACCTAAGTATATTGTGTCAGCAGTTACCTTCATCAACTAAACTTGTGATCTCATCAAAAAAACAATACCAAGCTTGTTTAGCAAGTCTTAACGCCCATAAAACCACGTTTAGTGGCATTTATTACTCTACCTTTCCTTTGATTCTTTACTGACCACATCCCATATCCGCTTTTCCAGGATTCTGCCAGGCTAATCAACCTATAGTTTCCATGGTCATCCCATTTACCCTTTTTAAATATTAGTACAACATTAGCAGCTTTTTTACAGTCCTTTGGCACTTCCCCAGTGATCCAAAACTTGTTAAAATCAACATTAACGGTTCACAGAATTTCTCAGCCAGTTCTTTTACTACTCTTGGGTACAAGTTATCTGCTCCTGCAGATTTAAAAATGTTTAACTCTAATTGCTGCAGTTTAACACCCTTCCTAGTTACTGCTGGCACAGAAAGTCTTTCATTATTATTATTTATTCATCACTGCCCATAATACACTGGGCTCCTTCCAAACCGAGCAGCAGCACCCCCCCCCCCCCAAGGAGCCTGCAGTCTAGAGATACAGCAAGGAGGGGGCAGGGATGGGGATAAAGGCGCTGCCTCCCATATAAA
The DNA here is from genome assembly GCF_965140295.1 of Lepidochelys olivacea. Taxonomy (NCBI): domain Eukaryota; kingdom Metazoa; phylum Chordata; order Testudines; family Cheloniidae; genus Lepidochelys; species Lepidochelys olivacea. Next base: position 2,054,761 of record NC_140413.1, read on the forward strand.
GGGCAGCAGGACGCTGGGGAGAAGAGTTCAGGAAACTCAGAAGAGACGAGAGAGGCTCCTGCCGAAAAGACTCAGAGACCAGGGGAGTTGCCCAGATAGGGAGGGCTGGGAGGAGCCGGCTGAAGCAGGGAAGACCCTGAGACACCAGGGGAGTTTGGGGCTGGGCCCAGTTTATGGCTGCAGGGCAGACTTTTGGATTCATTTCTGAACTTTAAACTAATAACCAGTCCCTAAAGAGAGCTGTGGTTACTGGACTTGTAAAAGCCTCTTTTTGTGAATTACTGAGAAATCAAGAAGGGAAACTGAGATGAGGGGCCAGCCTGCGGCCATGAGGGGTGTCCGGGGCGTTGCCAGTGGCACAGGCGGCACGATCCAAGTGTTCCTTCTGCAGCTTCCGCAGGATCATCTGGCAATCCAGGTAGTGCAGCCGCAGGCACAGAAGGGAGGGCAGGGAAATCCCTACCAGCAGGTGGGGAAGATCCTGCTATGCTTTAATATGGGAAACCTGGACACAAGAGTGGAGGGCCCCAGCTGGCAGTGGGATCACTTGTCAGGGGCTAGGGGAAGAGACACGCCAAGGGTGGTGTGGAGGTGGAAGGGCCTGGCCATATGTTTCAAGTGTCAAGTGGTGGGGGATACCAGGAGGGTCTGCTCCTTTAAGAAGTTAAAAAAAGAAGCGGGAAAGAAGAAGAGCAACAGGCCACGTTGAGTATGTCCCCTAAGTGGCACGCTGGATGTGGCCGATGAGGATGAGGCCAGACCAACACCCCCCCAAGAGGTGTTTCAGGCGTGGGAAGGAAGGACGGACCTGCGCTAAAGATGTGGCCTAATGAGATCCAGGACCTTGGCAAAGAAAATGAGGGGGTCGTAAGCAGGAAAGATTTGGCAGGCCGCTAGTATGTTCTCGGAATTGGGCCAGCCCTCTGTGCCCGAGGCGAGAGGAGAGAGTGGGGTGGTGATGGACGCAGTAGCTCCGCCTCCTGCTCGAGAGCAGACGGATTTGGGGCTGTGGGAGAAGGACGCTAAGCCAGAGAGAGGCAGGACCAGAGCAGGGAAGCGCCTCAGGAGTGGCAGGACAGGACAGCTGGTCAGTAAAGGGGTGTAAACACAGAACTGGCAGGAGAGGAGATTAGTGGTTTGCTCTCTTTGAAGGAGACACACCAGAGGGAACGTGCTGCTTTGAAGGAGGACGTGCAGCTGGCCCTACAAGAAAGTGATGAGCTAGCCACAGATAAGCACGGCTTAGCATGGCAAATCAAAATGCTGGTGGACAAGTGGGTGGGCTTCATCTCCAAATAGGGGAGATGGAGGACATCAAGGAGCAAAAATCCAGTTGCTCCATGGCTTTGGCCAGTTGGCGGTATTGCTGTCGGCAAAACAGGCCAGCAAGGAGGGACAGAAAAAACAAAGAAGGTAGAAACTTGCCCTGTGGTTGGGGAAGGGTGAGGTTCTGTAAGGGAGTGGCCTGTCCCTTTAAGGACTGGAGGTCTGGAGCTGGCTGGCTGTGTTCAATGAGCCCTGCCTGCCATACCTGGGAGGAGATGTGGGGTTTCATTAGAACCGGCTGGGAATGGGAGCTGTCACCCTGATAAAGGGCAGCAGGGAGCGAGAGAGGTTCCTGCAGAGAAGGTTCGGAGGTCGGGGAGTTCCACCAGCTGAGAAGGGCTGGGAGGAGCTGAGATGCCAAGGGAGTCTGGGGCTGGGCCTGGCTTATGGCCGGAGAGCAGACTTTTGTTCCTTTCTGAACCTGAAGTTAATAAACTTCCATAAAGAGGCTGCTGTTATTGGACTTGCACACACCCCTTTTTGTGAGTTATGAGGACCCAAGAAGAGGCCTTGAGCACAAGGGGGGTGGGCGCCTGGGAGGAAGCCACCCCCGCAACAGCAAATGGTTGCTTTCCCATTGGCCCCACGGCTGCCCAGCTCCAGCACAGTGCCTGGATCCTCTGCTCTGTGTGGGAACCTTCCCCCTCCAACCCACTCACATGTACGCTCACTCCATTCAGAGGGGCCCGCTGCGCTGTATTCTCCCCGGCACACACAGGGGCCTGGCTCCTCTCTCCCAGCCATGCAGGTGTGTACCTACACGAGGCCCCGCCCCCAGCTGGGGCTTACCTGAGCTCTCCTGCTCCAGCCAGGCATTAGGGATGGTGCTGGAGCCTCCCGGCTTGGGCTGGCAAACGAGCAGAGCTCTGACATGGGCACTTGTGCTTCCTCCTCTCTTCCTCCACGCCCTCTTCCCACCCCAGGCGGCCTGTGTCTTCCCTCTTCCCGCCTCCCAGCATGTCTCTCTCCCTTCATCCCACCCCCTCCACCCGTGTCCACGCCTCTTGTCGCACCCCTCGGTGCATGCACGCCTCTGCGTCCTGCCCCGCAGTGTGTGCATCTTTGTCCCCCCCCACCCCCCCCATGTGTGTCTCCCTCTCCACTCCCCCAGTGCCTCTGTCCTTTCTTCACAGCCAAGCCAGGTGGTTCTATCGGTCTCTCTTTGTCCTTTCTCCATGCCTCTCCCAACAACGTATGCTCCCCCACCCCAAGCTGTGTCTTTTCTCCGCACCCCTGCCCAGTGTACATGCTGAGGCTTTCCTTCCCCCACCCACTCCCCAGGGTGGGTCTCTCTCCCATGCCAGCCTTCTCCCCACCTCCCCACCCAGTGTCTCTCTCTCCCCGTGTCACGTGTCCCTGGTTCAGGGGTGTGCACTCCCCCCTCCCCCACCCATGTGTCCCTGGTTCATGGGTGTGCACCCCCCCCCCCGCCCAGGTATGTGGAGTCAGACTAGGGCCTCATGGAGGGAACTGACCCAGTTCCTGCTGTCACAGGAAGCAGAGGGGCAGGTAAACCAGCCACTGCCTGCAAAGCAACCATCCCCCAGGCCTCCCAAGGCCACCCCAACCAAGGGTACAGCTGCCCTCATTCCCCCGCCTTACCAGAGGCTTCCCTCTCTCAGCAGGCAACAGCAGCGAGGGTAACAGCAGGTCTCATCAGCACAGTCACACTCGCCCCCATTCAGCAGTGCCCAGAAATAGCTCAATCCGCTCTAATCCCACTCTGCAGCTCAGGCCTCCTCAGTGCCTGCCCCCACCCCCAGTTCAGATCAACAGCACAGGCCTCTGGCCAGGCCCCACTCTTCTCCCTGCCTGCTAGCCACCAGAACGTTCCCCCCAGCTCCTGCCACACTCCTCCCCCTGGCAATCAGACAGCCAGTTAGACGTGACATGGGCCTTTGAAAACATTGGGGCCAGATGGACAGTCCCAGAGCCTGAACCCTCCATGCGTCCCCACAGCAGGAGCAAGGCAGCAGCCGGGCAAGCCGTTCCCCCTCACACCAGCCCTGCCCTCCCTCCAGTGGCCCTTCTGCCAGTTAGAGCCAGCACTGGACGTGCACAGGAAACTGGACTGAGACCCACCCAATTCATCACACATGTAGGCCATCAGAGAGTGGGCAGGACCATGCCCCCCTTCCGCAGTTGGTGTGCCTGGTTTCAGAGTGTTCCTTACCTTGTGAGTGTCGGGCGTCTCCCTGTCTGGAGCAGTGCTGCTGGTGTCGATAGACCCGTTGGACGGCATCATGGGGAGAGGGGGAGGCTGAGAAGTTTTGCTTTTTTTAAAATAAAATAAACTTTAAAAGTTCAAACTTTAAAAACAAGAAAAAAAGTTTAAAAACTGCCCCAGCAGCAATGCCCCGAGCCTTCCTTCCGTCCGTCCGTCCCCTCCTGCCACCTGTGGGGGAAACACAGAGAAGGGCGCAGGGTGAGGCCTGGAACACCATCGCACACGGCACCCGCAGGCACCAGCTTCAAGCGGCCTCGCCCCCAGCCAGGGACAATTATTAACACGCCGCAGCCTTGACTCAGCTGGGCAGGGGCCCCTTTCCCCCAGCTCCGCCGCCCCACCAGGGTCCCCGCCACCCTGACACCATACTAGCCGGCTCCTCCAGACTCCAAAGGAGAGCCCCCTCGCCCCTCCCTGGCCCCCCGTCAATCCCAAACTCCTGTCCAGGGGCACAGAGTCATCGTCGTCCGTCCCCCCTCCCCGTCCCAGACAGATGCTGGTCCCCCTCCCCCAGCAGGGGCTGCCCACTGCAGCCAAGCACCTGTTGCTATGGAAAATGCTGCCTGCATTAGCCATGGCCGGGGCTGCTGTTGCCTTTGGCACCAGAGCTGCAAATTGTTTCTAGAGCTTTCCAGCCGCAGCTCGTTTCCAGCCAGGAGGGTGGGGGGCTGCTGGGCAGGCAGGGCTGCTGCTTCTAGAACAGAAACTTAAAACCCAGACAATTCTTGTGCCTCTCCCCCACTACAGGCAGGCTGTGGCCTGGGGGGCTGCAGGGAGCGGCCTCTCCCTCCACCTCTCCCCTCCCCACACCTCTGCTCTGTGCAGAGGCCAGGGGGCTGGGTGTCCCCCACAATCAGCCTCTTCCTCTCTGCCCCCCACCCCACACCTCTGCTCTGTGCAGAGGCCAGGGGGCTGGGTGTAGGCAGGAACCAGCCTCTCCCTCTCTGTGCTCCCCACCTCTGTGCAGAGGCCAGAGCCTGGGTGTCCGCTGCACTCAGCCTCTCCCTCCCTGTCTGTCTCCGTTCCCGCACCAGCACCTCTGCTCTGTGCAGAGGCCAGGGAGCTGGGTTAGAGGCAGGAACCAGCCTCTCCCTTCCTGTCCGCCCCCCACCCCCACACATACACACACACACACACACACCTCTGCTCTGTGCAGAGGCCAGGGGGCCAGGCATCCCCTGCAATCAGCTTCCCCCTCCCTGTCTGTCCATTGTCCACACCCACACCCTTGCACATACACACCTCTGCTCTGTGCAGAGGCCATGGGGCTGGGCGCCCCTTGCAATCAGCCTCCCCCTCCCTGCCTCTTCATCCTTAGTAGGAATCTGGGACCAACACTTGGGAGCTGTTTCCCCACTACTGGGAGGTTTGAGCACCACGGAACATTCTCTGCAGCCTGAACAAGCAGGGCACCGTCTGGAACAGACCCACCTCTCCTGGGCTGCCCCACCTTCAGCCATACGTCTCCCCTGTGTCTCCAACAACTGTCCCAGCCCCATCTCCCCCTCACTTCCAGACTCATGGGACATGCAAGCTACAATCAATCACCACCTCAAGTTCCTCTATTTCCCCTGGGCTTCCAGCTTCTCCACTCCACCGAAAGATCTCACCAGGGTCTCCTTCAACCTCCTCTTCTGGTCCATTCCCAGAGCTCCACCCCTTCCTCACCCACCTTGCCCTCGCTGCTGCTTTTCACACTGCTGAGCACACTCCTTCTTGACACCTGGGGCTTCCCAGACTCCCTCTCCCCTGGTTCATCTCTGACCATTGCTTCAGGGCTCTCTCTGTCTCCACTCTCCCTCAAGTCTCTTAGGTGCTGCCTCTTCTCCTTTCACCCCTCCTTCTGGGCGAGCTCATCCACTCACATAGTTTCAACTACCATCTTCACCCCAAAGAGCCACCTCTCTACTCCAGACCTGTGTCCCTTTGTCCCAGCCTGATGTCAGCTCAAATGTACCATGGCCAAACTGAGCTCCTGTTCCTTCCTCCCACCGTCTGTCAGCATGGACACTGTCGCCAAAAGGCCAAGGGCGCCCACCCTAACCAACTCCACGGCTGCCTTTGTGCCCATGCTGACGCTGATTCACGTAGGGTGACTGAGACAATAAAGACAGCTTCCCTAGCCATCCATTGGCTGAGACTCCCCTCTCTGCCCCTGCGCTATGCCCCCAAGAGGATCCCCTTCTCTCCAGAAATGGATCCCTTTCCATAGCCTCCCCTACTGGGGCTGCAGGGCCCCCACTGGTGATCCATGTGGCTCAGCAGCTGGGTCTGCACTCTGTTCCCTGCCATGCCCCTCCCCCACAATATCCTTCTTCCCCAGCTCTGCTCACACCCACCCCTCACTCTGTCACAGCAAGTCCTGTGGGGTTTGGAGGGAGCAGAGGGAACAGGAATCTGGTAGCCAAGGGACTAGCTCCCAGCTTCGCTCCTCCTACTGCCTCCTGCCTCAGCAGACAGCGTACCTGGGGGTTGCTGGAAAGAAGTATGGCAGCAGGGGAGGAAACCAGAAGGGAGCTAGGCTATGAGTACAGAATGAGCCCATGACCCACACCTGGATTGCTGGCTGGGACTCAGTGGAACCAAGATGTGGATATGGGGTCATGGCCCAGAGGAGAAGCAGAGATCTTTTGGGAGCTCAGAGGAGACTCTCAGCTGGTGAGCTAGAAAGGTTGGCCAGGCAAGGGAGCTGTCAAAGAGGTCAGTGCAACAACTGCCCTCAGTAAACTGAGATGTGACCCCCTGTACATTTTGGGGTGACATTGCAATGCCTCTTGCCTTCCTGACAAGCAGGTGACGCACTCATGTGTGCAACCCGGTGTTTTTCAAGCAACCGGGAGGCAGGAAAACCGGTGTAAGCTTCCCAAGCAGACAAGACCAAAAAGAGCCCTTCTCACCAGCTATTTGTCATCCCCTTCCAAACCCTGCATGACTCCTTATTGACTCACCCTTGCCAAATTCCAGGTGCTTCCCTGCCCCCTCGAATAGCATCAGCCTCCAATGCCCATTCTCAGCATCCCCCACACCTCTGCCCCTTACACCTAGAGTGTGCTCCCCGAGCTCAGCCTGAAGCTCCATCTCTGCTGTGCTGCCTCTGGGCGACACGCTGTGCTAGAGGAGTGCCCGGGGGACTGTTCAAACCTCCCAATGCTGCGTGTGTGTTGTGCCCTGCCCCCTACTTGCTGCATCTCTACACTGTGGGCTCCTTGAGGTGGAGAGCACCCCTGCTGCTTGGTTTGAGCAGCGCCAGTTGGATGCAGACACCCCGCAGGCAATCCAGCTTCTCAGTCAGGGTGTCTCATCCCTCTGGCCTAGCACCCCCAGGCAATCCAGGTCCTTGGCCAGAGTCTCATGATCCCCAGGGCCCTGCCCCCCATGCTATCTGACTCCCTTGCCAGGGTCTCAACCCTCTCTGGACCTCCATTTCCACACAGTCCAGCTCCACTGTAGGGGTCTTGTGCCCCTTGGGGCCCCTCACCACAGAACACATTCTCCTCTGGTGGGTCTCCCACTCTGTGGGCCCCAGCTGAGCTGCTGGCAACGTTCGCATGGATTTCCAAGTAAGCCTCCCCAAACCCATATGAAACGGCTCTGTCAGCCACTTCTCCCCCCAGATGCAGGGAGCTCTGCCATTAGAAAGGCGTTCCAACACACACATCAGGCCAGCAAATAGCTCAGCACTGCCAGCCAGCCCCCACCCCAGGTCATCCCCAATGTCCCAGAGAAATGGCTCGCTCAGAGCAGCACGCAGCTCCACTCTGAAAAATAGCCAGTTCTCAGGCTTTGATTCGCTTCCAGCAAACATGGTCTCCAAATGCACTAAAAATAGTCGGGCTGCGTAAGAAACACCAGGCAGATGGGGAATATGCAAGGGGGAGCACCGGGAACAACCAGCAATGAAAGCCTCCTCCCCGCCCCCATCCCTCAACAGCCTCACCAACTAACCTCTCCCTTTGCTCTCTGCTGAGCTTTAAATAAAGACAAACACTCTTTTTCAAAGTGAGCCACTGTCCCTCCATTACAGCGGAGTGCAAACACCCCTCTTTCCCCTAGTAACCACAAGCTGCAGCTGTGAGCCCCGTGAGGGAGTGGACTCCCTGTCCAAACAGCGAGGGATCCTGCATCTCTGTCTAAAGGAGGTTTGACAAGGTCCACACAATGTTCCTTACCTCTAAACGTGCAAAGAAACACGACTGAAGCAGGCTACACACATTCAGTGTGGAACCTGTGGCCCATTCACAGCAGCCTTGCCTCGGTCCCAAGCTCTCTGAATAACCTTACCCAAGTCAGTGAGCTCCTCCACTGCTCCCACAACGAGAGCTCGCTCTCCTGATGGCAGCACGCACTTCTCCTCCTGTGCGCTAGCACCCAGATTATTACTGGAGCATCACTAGCAAAGGCTGAGCAGAAGCTTGCAAACTGGAAGAGTTTCACCCAGTTAATACAGCAGGTCTCAAAGCTTGATCTCAAATTAATCCTCTCCTTGCCACCTGCTTGGCTCTCCCACTCACGCACCAGCGCCTGCCTTTGAAGTGTAGGGAAGGACTCTGTCTGCACGTTCCTCTGCTCCTGTATTTAACAGCTCAGTCTGACCTTACAACTGAAGGCAAGTGGGGAAGAAAATTTACCGCACTTCTCCCACAAGGCAGAGCTTGTATGGGACCTGCCAGTCACTCCCACTGACGGCAGAGTCGTTTAAAGTGGGTTACCTTCTATGATGCACACGGTGCTGACAAACCAGGGTTTATTAAGGACTCCTCAAGTCCTGCTGTCAGGGTGCTTCAGCCTGATCGCATGCTGGGAACTCGCAGAGACCTAACAGGCATTTTATTTCAAGTCATTTCAAAGAGGAGCGCTCAGGAGCCTCCTGCTCCAGCTATTAATAATGAGGGCAAGCCTCATCCCGAAGACCAGGGCCCCAAGGCCCTTTCAGAGACACACATGCAGCGTGCACAGATCGCTGAAATGCAGCCACCTCCAGACTATGTTTACAAATACACAAAAACAACAAGGAGTCTGATGGCACCTTAAAGACTAATAGATTTATTTGAGCCTAAGCTTTCATGGGTCTTTAAGGTGCCTCCTTGTTGTTTTTGTGGATACAGACTAACACGGCTACCCCCTGATACAAATACACACACAGTCCTCCCTTGGTAGCTGCTTCTTCGCTCTGACACTACATGCAGAATTTGAGGTATGCCAGCGTGCAGTTACCTTACCCAAGCCAGCACTTGGCCATGACACAGAGGTGACACCCAGCCCAGCGACTTTTAATGACCACAAAGACCGGAGCTTCACTCCTCACGTGAAAGACAGCACCTCTGCTAACACAGTGCACGTCACACCTACCTGGCACCGTGGTGCAGCACAGACATGGGGGATAAGGGCCACCTAGCGCTTAGACGGGTGCATTTTGCACCTGTAAAAATAGGGGGCTTTCCAGGGGGCTGTGAGGAATCATTAGGGAAACTGTCCAAAGCACTTGAAACATGACAAGTGTTGCAAAGTGTGATTATTGTTACTTTGAGTCACCAACACCCCCTGTGACAGCACAGTCCCTCCTTCCCCACCCCCAACCTGGAGCATTAGTTCAGAATTGACTCAGGAACAAGAGACACCTACTGAGCCACCAACAACCATCCCGCAGTCCCTAAATCACACCTGGGCATTAGCTGAGCACTGACTCAGCGAGACGAATGCTAACTACTTTGAGTCACTACCACCCCCTCCACTGCAGCGTTCACTGAGTCTTGACTCAGAGGCAAGAGTGGTACCTAGTGGTGCCCTCATTTTTAAGGTCTGGCTTGACAAAGTCCTGGCTGGGATGATTAGTCGGGGCTTGGTCCTGCTTTGAGCAGGGGGTGGGACTAGGTGACCTCCCGAGGTCCCTTCCAGCCCTGATCTTCTGTGACTCTACCCGGAGTCGGCACCTACTGCACCTGAGCTTTCCTTGGAGGTCTCCCAGGCAAGCAGCAAACAAATCCATCCCTCCTTAAAACCAGAAGTCAGCAAACAAAATGGCCTCAACAACTAAATGATGCTGCAAACCACAACTCTTGACATTCAGAAAAGAAGGCAATTGGGAGAGAGAGTCTCTCTTTCCACTACAACAAGGCTGATAAGAGAAAGCTCTACAGAAAAAATCATAGCCATATTTGTCAAAAATGTTCAGGGCTAATGGTTTAGAAGTGATAGCGTCACCTATGCTATTACTCCCAACAGATGGCAGTAATAAATTCATTGTCATGGATAAGAAAAGTATTGGCTTGATCCAGTTAAACACACTTAGCTCATTAGAAACTTCTATGGTCAGATATTTTGCTTATTATTCAAAATTACAAGTCTGTGTTAGGCAAAGGAGTCAAAATCTCTATTTGTATTTGGCTATTACCTTCACAGAGTGCTATATGAAACTTGATACTATACCCAACAAAAACAGATCATTAACTCTGCCAAGTGCTGGGGTCAGTGACAGCACACACTTCAGGTGAAAATACACAGAAAAACAGGTATGTTGGAGGGAATGGATAGTTCTCAGCAACAGACTAGACGGAAAGGAGAAGGATACGGCAAAGGTCCCAAAACTAGCCCGACAGAAAGTTATTCTACACAACAAGACTTTCTTTTCTCCTGTACTGTAACCTAAGTAGTCAAGATCCTCTCCTACACTGTAAACATAATAATGTAAAGTTATGCATCTAGGAAGAAGGAATGCAGGCCATCGCTACAGAATGGGAGAATATATTCTGGAAAACAGGGACTGAAAAGCATTTAGGGACCACAGTGCACAAGCAACTGAGCACTGTGATGGTGAACAGTGTGAACTCCCAGTGTGATGCTGAGGCAAACAGAGCTAATGTCATCTGGAGGGTAGGGCAGGGAGGTGATTTCACATGTGTACAACACCATTGAGACCAATGCTGGAATACTGCACACAGTTCTGGTATCTACGTTTTAAAAAGGATGCTGAACAATTTGAAAGAATGTAGGAAAGAGCCACAAAAATTATTAGAGGGTGAACGAGAACACCCTGCAGTGAGAGACTTAGAGAGCTCAATCTGGTTAGCAAAAGAGGTCAGTTGATTACAGGGTATAAGTGCTTTCACAGGGAGACAATATTGGGTACTAAAGGGCTCTTCACACTACCTGAGAAAAGCAAAACAAGAACTGGAGGCGGGAAACTGAAGCCAAGTAAATTCAAATGAGAAATAAGGCACTATTTTTAAGAGTGAGGGGGATTAGGGAAGTGGTGGATTCTGTCTCTCTTGATGGCTTCCAATCTGACGTCTTTATGGAAGGTATCTGCTTTTTACCCAAACACAAGTCACTGGGCTCAGCACACAGGGAGGTATCTGAGTGAAATTCAATGGCCAGACTAGTTGATCAGACCTTAAACTCTATGAATCTACGAAACATTTGCTTCACATGTCCCTGGAAGTCTCCCAGCCCTCCCCCACCCACCCCAACACTAACGGAATGGCTGCTAGAGAAGTTTCTGGTTAGTAGGTCAAGAAGACCTTCATTTAAAAAACTAAACAGCCTAAAATCTACAAGAAAATTCAGGAACAACTTGGTCCCAAACTCTACTATTTGTTCTCTAGAAAACTGCACTCAGAAGTATGAAACATTTCACTGTTTACATGTAGCTAATTCTGTTCAACCCCCACATGAAACACATGCCATACATCAAAACAGCCGACTCCACATGAAAAATTAAACACACTCATCAGGGTAATAAAGAGCATCACTGTGCCAGTTCACTTTCCTTTTCAGTTCTGCCACAGGCTCAAAGAAGCCCAGAGCAGAAAGCAGGGCACCCCTTTCTGTTACATCATCACCAATACACGAGAATTGCAGCCAGATCTACTTTCTACCATTGACCTTAGCTGTTCGGAGACACTCAAGGGATTTATAAGTGAAACCTCTCAAACTGTTCTCAAGCATGCACTAAGAAGATTAGGAGAACCGTAGACTGAGCAAAGCAGGGATGCTGTAGGTTAGAAGAACCCCAATTGTAACAAAGGACAAGGAAAAAGCCAGCCCATGGTTTGGTATAAGTGTGGGGAGATGCTAGCACGGAAGCAATCAAGCAGTGATGCATAATTGTGAAGTGATATTTTTAGGACTATGCAGAATGAATGTTAAATCACCTGAGGCTCCCGGAGTTGCTGCCCAGAAGCAGAGCTTCACGTATCCGTTGTGTAAAATATCAAAAACAAACAAAATACAGTAAGCAATGGGAGGTGCTATGGTGAAAGGGGTGGTGCCCACCCTCAAAAATAATTTGCAAAGCAGGATCAAATTAGTGGATTCTGCCAACTTTTTAAAAGCAAACATCCCTCCAGGGTTTTACCCAGCCCGTTTTCCTGAGAATGAAGTTAGGAACTAAATCATTTTGGCTCTGCTTTCATTCCAACCAACCCAGAGAGATGTTTTTAAGACACTTATAAATTTAGAGATTATTTAAGCAGCTAAGGAAACATTGTTTGGACTCTAATCCCACTGCCACTCTACTATAGACCTGCTTGCAAGCCCTTAGTCAACTGTTATATATGGGTATCCATTATTTCCTAGATATGTTTGTGGACATTTCATTTTAAGAAAAAAGACTCCTGCTAGGAAGTTTCGAGCTGACTCAGCATGAAAGGCTATTGCATGTGTGAAGAGTTATTGAGAGCAGTTACTAAACACAAAAAGGTCAATTCCTCTTCCATTATTGTCAAGAACTTCACAGCCACTGGATTTGAAGAATTTGCTTACAAATTTCCAGGCCTTCTCCTTCCATAGGATTTTAGACAGAAACCTCGCCTCTCTAAATGGTACTCCAGGCCCGTATAAGCAGCGAAGTTAAAAATATACACATATGTACAGCACTGTGTGTTTTCAAAGCCTAGGCTCTCCAAAGGTTACTGGGCTGCAAGCCGTTCACCAAAACATAGCCACTGACCTCTTGGTTTATTTCTGCAATCATCCACTTAGCAAAGCAATGCAAATATAGTAAAACCAACCATTGTGATGCCATCTACACAGCACAAAGGGAAGAAAAAAAGAGGAACTAGGCTAAGAGGAAAATTTCACTTGCTCAAAGACACACACACACACTCAGACACTGAAAAAAAGGCATCACTAACTTGAACTTATCTCATTAATAAACATAAAAAGAGACAGCTAGGGAAGTCTGTGGTAACTGTACACATCATAAGCAGATACAGATCTTTTAGGCCTCAATTCCAAGCCATGAAGAACCCTTTCTTTCTCCATATAGATTTTTGCATTGTACTTACAGAAGGAAACAGGTCAATGGATGAAAACTAGCACAATCAATACAAAAGATGAACTTCGCTCCTGTATGTATGAGACCAAACTACCCAGCCTCTAATGACTTACAGTTTGATTTTCCCATTCTAGCTGGAAATCTGACTATTCTTCGCCAGCAAAATCATCAGGCAGAAAATAAACCAGACAGTCCTACAAACACTCAAAACCGTGAATTTATAGATGGGGCTTCAAAGTGGATCTTTAGTGCATTTCCCAATATTTCTGCATAACGGCACCCCCCTTAAACAAGTTTCCTGGAGATTAAACAGCATGCCAACTTCCCCCCCTTTGCCCCAATCCTGGACTGAGAGCTTTCAGAGGCTAAAGGTAGCAGTGCTCCCTCCCCCAGCAGGGCAAGCGTTTGATAATGATCATTCTGAAATGACTGTGTATAAGAAAAAGAATCTCCATGCAGATCCCATAGGAGTTTGTCCCTCCCAAGTGACAGATGAGAGCGCAAGAGAAACAGACACACGCACGGGCGCACACACACACAGATGGGCAGGCTAAGTCAATGACACTTGTGTGCAGGGAATGAGTAACATGCACATCTCAGCTGCCAGCCTGCCTTGCAAAACCTCTCTAGCCTTCTTGTGTTTGGAGGGAGCTGCAAAACCCTTGTCACAATACAGGCAGCCCAGCCTTGCCGATGAGGATGGAAAAGAGGGAGGGAGGCCATTTCCAAATAAAAAGACAAGAGAACTTGGGGTGGGGGGGGGGGGAAATAGAGATTTTCACAGTGTCTTCTCCCCCCACACACCGCCAGCCAGATCCCGGCCCAAAGGCTGGAGAAAAGAGAGCCCCGGGGGGAGGGGATGGGGCCTGGCCCTCTGCCAGGCCCAGGATGATAAACCAGCCAAGCAGGCAATGCAGGGAAGAAAGAGGCACAGGCAGGAGGGAAGGGAGCGAGTTTTAGAAGGGCTAATTTGTGGGGCTGATTAAATGGCCCCACGGAGGCAATTCCCCTGCAGTGAGTGTGTATGTGCTGGGGAGGGGGCCAGAACCACGATGCAGCCTCCCTCCTTCCCCCAAATCCCAGCTGTGATGCCTTGCCCTTCATCAGTGCAGATGCAAAGCGTTCAAGGACACGTCTGCACCCAGCTCTTCACAGGGAGGAGAGCCCAGCTTCATTGGGGGCTGTGAACCACCCTGGCTCCTCCAAATCCAGCCAGGGACGCAGCACCTTCCTCTGCCCCTTGCAGGGTCTCTGTCCCACTAACACTTCCCTGGGGTTGGGCTTGATGATGGGATGGAGGGAAAGAATCCTCCCTTCTCTTCCCCCCCTCCTCCCCCCCCAAAAAAACAACCACCACCCTTACAGTGCACCATACCCTCCCTGGCCTGCCCTCAGTATCTGGTGGGGGAGAGGGGGCAGGTTTCCTCCCATCCCCTCAGCAAAGCTCCAGAGCAAGAGGATGCTGCTAGCAGAGCCTGGGGAATGACCCCTCCCTGCACCCCGGTCCTGGCCCTCGGCAGGCACAATCCAACAGCAGAGCAGCAAACTCCCGCCCAAACTCAAGGGGTTTCCTACCTTCCACACACATAGATCAAGCCACAGGTAGGGGTGCACAGGGACCCGCTCCCCAGGGATGGATTCCTCTCCCAGCAGATCAGAGCAATTCCCCCCATCCCTACCCTCAACCAGTGCCTTACACCCCTGCAGCTTGTCTGCAGAACCGCCTTATCTCCTCCCATCCTGACTCCCTGACAGGACCCCCCCAGGCTGCAGCCTGTGTCCTAAAGCCCCCTTCTCTGGAGGGCACAGGACAGCAAGGGGGAGGGGGGAACAGCGAGAGAAGAAGGGTCATGCCAGGCTGCCATTTTTCCTGCTTCTCTGCTTTGCCCTCCATACCACCCTCCTGCAAACCCGGCTCTACATTCCACTTCACAGAAGGGTTTGAAGGAGGGGGAGGGGGATTATTTCCTTGCCCTGGAACCGTGCCCACCCTTCTCCTCCCCCATCTTATTTTTGTACAAAACCCAATGCAGGGCTGAAAAAAAATAATACCCGGGAGCAATGCACTGCAGCCGAGACACGTCTGCAAACGTACGTGAAATAAAGGAAACCCCCACACAGAAGAGGGGATCTGGGTGCCCCCCCAATATTCAATGCAAAAGCTGTATCTCCACCTCAGGGGATAGAGTTGACGGCTCATTAATTGATCAGGGAGCTATCTCCCCCCACAGCCCCCCGGGGATCACAAGTTCGTGTGCCCCCCGTGTACGCAAATCGGGGAGTCTGGGTGCAAGGCAAGGGGGTAGCCCCTGAGTACCAACCGCTTTTCCCCCCATCGATTTGTGGGCAGTGGGGTCGGGGGCACCCGAACTTGGGAGGAGGAAGGGGCACCGACTGCCGAGAAAGCAAGGGGGGGCCAATGCAACATCTAGGGCAGATTTCTTTGCAGGCACATAAAATGCAACAAGCGGCGGGGGGGGAAGGGGGGGCTGCGGCGCATGGCCCATGCAGCCCAGGGAGGGGGCGGCTGCCGCTGGTGCGGGCTCTGCCCGCTCCCCGTGCCCGGGTGCCAAGCCCCCAGCTCCGTGCCCGCTTGCCCCCATGGCACCGCCCCCACCCGGGGGCGGAGAAGGGGAGGATCGGCCCTGGGGAAGCGGCCCCCCCCCGCCGCCACCGCCTGGGGCCCGCTCCTACCTCGGCCAGTCCCGGGCCTGGACCTCCCCCGGGAGCCGCCGCCGCCGCCGCCGCTCCCGCCGCCGCGCTCCCCCTCTCCGCCGCCGCCTCCTGCCCTGCCCGGCGCGGCCTCCGCCCGCAGCTCCGCCGCCTCCACTGCAGCACTGAGCCGCACAGCCCCCGCCCGCGGAGCCCGAGCCACCGCGCGCCTCCCGCGCGGCCCTAGCGCCCGGCGGCCCTCCCGCGCCCGCCGCGCCGGGGACCCCGCCCCAGCTGCGGCCCACGCCCGGCCCCCCCGGGGACCCGCTCACCGAGCCCGGCCCCCCCACAGGGCCCCCCCACAGGGCCCCCCGGGGACCCGCTCACCGAGCCCGGCCCCCAGACAGGGGCCCCCCCACAGGGCCCCCCGGGGACCCGCTCACCGAGCCCGGCCCCCAGACAGGGGCCCCCCCACAGGGCCCCCCGGGGACCCGCTCACCGAGCCCGGCCCCCACACAGGGGCCCCCCCACAGGGCCCCCCGGGGACCCGCTCACCGAGCCCGGCCCCCACACAGGGGCCCCCCCACAGGGCCCCCCGGGGACCCGCTCACCGAGCCCGGCCCCCACACAGGGGCCCCCCCACAGGGCCCCCCGGGGACCCGCTCACCGAGCCCGGCCCCCACACAGGGGCCCCCCCACAGGGACCCCCGGGGACCCGCTCACCGAGCCCGGCCCCCAGACAGGGCCCCCCCACAGGGACCCCCGGGGACCCGCTCACCGAGCCCGGCCCCCAGACAGGGCCCCCCCACAGGGCCCCCCGGGGACCCGCTCACCGAGCCCGGCCCCCACACAGGGGCCCCCCCACAGGGCCCCCCGGGGACCCGCTCACCGAGCCCGGCCCCCACACAGGGGCCCCCCCACAGGGCCCCCCGGGGACCCGCTCACCGAGCCCGGCCCCCACACAGGGGCCCCCCCACAGGGCCCCCCGGGGACCCGCTCACCGAGCCCGGCCCCCACACAGGGGCCCCCCCACAGGGCCCCCTGGGGACCCGCTCACCGAGCCCGGCCCCCACACAGGGGCCCCCCCACAGGGACCCCCGGGGACCCGCTCACCGAGCCCGGCCCCCAGACAGGGACCCCCCACAGGGCCCCCCGGGGACCCGCTCACCGAGCCCGGCCCCCAGACAGGGGCCCCCCCACAGGGCCCCCCGGGGACCCGCTCTCCGAGCCCGGCCCCCAGACAGGGGCCCCCCCACAGGGCCCCCCGGGGACCCGCTCTCCGAGCCCGGCCCCCAGACAGGGGCCCCCCCACAGGGCCCCCCGGGGACCCGCTCACCGAGCCCGGCCCCCAGACAGGGCCCCCCCACAGGGCCCCCCGGGGACCCGCTCTCCGAGCCCGGCCCCCAGACAGGGGCCCCCCCACAGGGCCCCCCGGGGACCCGCTCTCCGAGCCCGGCCCGGCCCCCCCACAGGGCCCCCCGGGGACCCGCTCTCCGAGCCCGGCCCCCAGACAGGGGCCCCCCCACAGGGCCCCCCGGGGACCCGCTCACCGAGCCCGGCCCCCAGACAGGGGCCCCCCCACAGGGACCCCCGGGGACCCGCTCACCGAGCCCGGCCCCCACACAGGGGCCCCCCCACAGGGACCCCCGGGGACCCGCTCACCGAGCCCGGCCCGGCCCCCCCACAGGGCCCCCCGGGGACCCGCTCACCGAGCCCGGCCCCCAGACAGGGGCCCCCCCACAGGGCCCCCCGGGGACCCGCTCACCGAGCCCGGCCCCCAGACAGGGGCCCCCCCACAGGGACCCCCGGGGACCCGCTCACCGAGCCCGGCCCCCACACAGGGGCCCCCCCACAGGGACCCCCGGGGACCCGCTCACCGAGCCCGGCCCGGCCCCCCCACAGGGCCCCCCGGGGACCCGCTCACCGAGCCCGGCCCCCACACAGGGGCCCCCCCACAGGGACCCCCGGGGACCCGCTCACCGAGCCCGGCCCCCACACAGGGACCCCCCACAGGGACCCCCGGGGACCCGCTCACCGAGCCCGGCCCCCAGACAGGGGCCCCCCCACAGGGACCCCCGGGGACCCGCTCACCGAGCCCGGCCCCCACACAGGGGCCCCCCACAGGGACCCCCAGGGACCCGCTCACCGAGCCCGGCCCCCAGACAGGGGCCCCCCCACAGGGACCCCCGGGGACCCGCTCACCGAGCCCGGCCCCCACACAGGGACCCCCCACAGGGACCCCCGGGGACCCGCTCACCGAGCCCGGCCCCCAGACAGGGGCCCCCCCACAGGGACCCCCGGGGACACGCTCACCCAGCTCGGCCCAGCCCCCACACAGGGACCCCCATACAGGGACCCCCATACAGGCTCACCGAGCCCGGCCCCCAGACAGGGACCCCCGGGGACACGCTCAGCCAGCCCGGCCCCCAGACAGGGGCCCCCAGGGACCCGCTCACTGAGCCCGGCCCCCAGACAGGGGCCCCCAGACAGGGACCCCCGGGGGCGCGCTAACCCAGCTCGTCCCATCCCCCACACAGGGACCCCCGGGGACCCGCTCACCGAGCCCGGCCCCCAGACAGGGACCCCCGGGGACCCGCTCACCCAGCTCGGCCTGGCCCCCCCACAAGGACCCCCGGGGACGCGCTCACCCAGCTCGGCCCGGCCCCCACACAGGGGGCCCCATACAGGGACCCCTGGGGACATGCTCACCCAGCCCAGCCCGGCCCCCACACAGGGACCCCCACACAGGGACCCTGGGGATGAGGTCACTGAGCCCAGCCCGGCCCCCACACAGGGACCCTCCCACAGCAATCCCTGGGGACATGCTCATGAGCCTGTCCCATCCCCCACACAGGGACCCCCACACAGGGACCCCTGGGGGCGCACTCACCCAGCCCCCACACAGGGACCCCCAGACAGGGACCCCCAGGGGACACGCACACTGAGCCCGCTGTGGCCCCCACACAGAGACCCCCAGACAGGGACCCCCGGGAACGTGCTCACCCAGCCCGGCCCAGTCCCCACACAGGGACCCCCGGGGACAAGCTCACCCAGCCCGGCCCCCACACAGGGACCCCCACACAGGGACCCCCGGGGACACGCTCACGAGCCCCTCCCATCCCCCACACAGGGACCCCCGGGGGCGCGCTGACCCAGCCCAGCCCGGCCCCCACACAGGGGCCCCCGGGGGCGCGCTCACCCAGCCCAGCCCGGCCCCCACACAGGGACCCCCACACAGGGACCCCCAGGGACACGCTCACAAGCCCGTCCCATCCCCCACAGAGGGACCCTCCCACAGTGATCCCCGGGGACACGCTCATGAGCCCGTCCCATCCCCCACACAGGGACCCCCACACAGGGACCCCTGGGGGCGCACTCACCCGGCCCGGCCCCCACACAGGGACCCCCAGGGGACGTGAACACCGAGCCCGCTGTGGCCCCCACACAGAGACCCCCAGACAGGGACCCCCGGGGGCGCACTCACCCAGCCTGGCCCCCACACAGGGACTCCCTGGGACACGCTCACGAGCCCGTCCCATCCCCCACACAGGGACCCCCGGGGACGTGCTCACCCAGCCCGGCCCACCCCCCACACAGGGACCCCCGGGGACGCATTCACTGCGACCAGCCCCCACACAGGGACCCCCGGGGACACGCTCACTCAGCCCAGCCCGGCCCCCACACAGGGACCCCCAGGGATGCGCTCACCCAGCCCAGCCCCCACACAGGGACCCACACACAGGGACCCCTGGGGGCATGGTCAAGAGCCCGGCTCGGCCCCCACACAGGGACCCCCGGGGGCGCGTTCACCCAGCCTGGCCCCCACACAGGGACCCCCAAACAGGGACCCCCGGGGATGCGCTCACTGAGCCCGGCCTGGCCCCACACAGGGACCCCCACACAGGGACCTCCGGGGACGCACTCACTGAGCCAGGCCCGGCCCCCCACACAGGGACCCCCGGGGAAGCGCTCACCCAGCCCGGCCCAGCCCCCACACAGGGACCTCTGGGGACACACTCAGCGCGCCCTGCGTGGCCCCCACACAAGGAACTCCGGGACACGCTCACCGAGCCCTTCGCGGCCCCCACACAGGGACCCCCAAGAGACGCACTCACTGAGCCCGGCACGGCCCCCACACAGGGATCCCGGGGACGCGCTCACCGAACGTGGTGCAGCACCTGATAGGGACCCCCGTTCCACCCCCTGGTATGCACATAGCAATCCCTCAGCATCCCGCATCCCACACAACACTCCACTTGGGATACGCCTGGCCCAGAGCGCTCAGCCTCTCCCACCCATCTGGCTGACCCTCAGTCCTGCACCAACACCCCCCATTACTGTGCAGCTGGCCCTGGGCTCCCAATCTGCAACTCACCCTGCCCCGCTGCAGCACCCCGCTAGTCCTCCCTGCCACGTGGATCTGCAGCTAGAAAAGCCAGCTCACAGGGTGCAATTCAGCCCGAGGCAGAGGGCAAGGCAAGGCAAGGCCAGGCGTCCATTCGAGCCCTCCCTTCCCCCCCCCCCATCCTGGAAACTCCCCACCCCTGTGTCAGGGGCCCCCACTCACAGGCATTGCTCTGTCCTCTCCTCTCACGGCCTCCCAGGTTCCTCTGGTTTCATCTCCGGCTGCAGCCCCTTGCTATTGTTCTCACTCATTCCCGGACCCCTCTGCCAACCTCCCTCTTTGCCTGTTCCCCATTTCCCTCCCCCAGAGGGCCCCCGCCACGGTCACGGGGCCTGCCCCAGTCCCCACACAGGGACCCGCACACAGGGACCCCAGGGGATACGCTCACTGAGCCCGCTGCAGCCCCCACACAGGGAGCCCCACACAGGGAGCCCCACACAGGGAGCCCCAGGGACGCACTCACTGAGCCCGGCCTGGCCCCACACAGGGACCCCCACACAGGGACCCCCAGGGACGCGCTCACCCAGCCCGGCCCAGCCCCCACAGAGACCCCCGGGGATGCACTCACTGAGCCCTGCCCGACCCCCACACAGGGAACCCCAGGGACGTGCTCACCAATCCCAGCCTGACCCCCAGACAGGGACCCCTAGACAGGGACCCCCCGGGGGACGTGCTCACTGAGCCTGGCGCGGCCCCCTCACAGGGACCCCCTCTGGTCATCTGCCATTGACGGGGAAAGCCTTGTACCACTGCCTCCCCCGGGGGCATTAGCCCCCATCGCCTCCTCTGTGGGGACCTGTCCCCCTCCCTCGGGGGCACCAGCCCCCATCGCCTCCTCCGTGGGGACCTGCCCCACCTCCCCCGGGGGCACTAGCCCCCATCGCCTCCTCCGTGGGGACCTGCCCCCCTTCCCCCGGGGGCACCAGCCCCCATCGCCTCCTCCGTGGGGACCTGCCCCGCCTCCCCCGGGGGCACCAGCCCCCATCGCCTCCTCTGTGGGGACCTGCCCCCCCTCCCCCGGGGGCACCAGCCCCCATCGCCTCCTCCGTGGGGACCTGCCCCGCCTCCCCCGGGGGCACCAGCCCCCATCGCCTCCTCCGTGGGGACCTGCCCCCCTCCCTCGGGGGCACCAGCCCCCATCGCCTCCTCCGTGGGGACCTGCCCCGCCTCCCCCGGGGGCACTAGCCCCCATCGCCTCCTCCGTGGGGACCTGCCCCGCCTCCCCCGGGGGCACTAGCCCCCATCGCCTCCTCCGTGGGGACCTGCCCCCCCTCACCCGGGGGCACCAGCCCCCATCGCCTCCTCCGTGGGGACCTGCCCCCCCTCCCCCGGGGGCACCAGCCCCCATCGCCTCCTCCGTGGGGACCTGCCCCCCCTCCCCCGGGGGCACCAGCCCCCATCGCCTGCTCCGTGGGGACCTGCCCCGCCTCCCCCGGGGGCACCAGCCCCCATCGCCTGCTCCGTGGGGACCTGCCCCGCCTCCCCCGGGGGCACCAGCCCCCATCGCCTCCTCCGTGGGGACCTGCCTCCCCTCCCCCGGGGGCACCAGCCCCCATCGCCTGCTCCGTGGGGACCTGCCCCCCCTCCCCCGGGGGCACCAGCCCCCATCGCCTGCTCCGTGGGGTCCTGCCCCCCTCCCCCGGGGGCACCAGCCCCCATCGCCTCCTCCGTGGGGTCCTGCCCCCCCTCCCCCGGGGGCACCAGCCCCCATCGCCTCCTCCGTGGGGTCCTGCCCCCCTCCCCCGGGCGGGGGTCTCGTCTCAATGGCCTCCCAGGGAGGCGGGGGATGGGGGGGAAGAAGGTTCAGGCCCAACTGACAAGGAACCTTCCAGCCCCAGCATTCCGCCCCTCCCCCTGCCTTGGGGGCAGCACCCGGAGCATCCCGCTCCTCCTCGGACTAGCCAGATCCCCCCTCTCCGCCCCTCTGAATTTTTGGGGTCCGCTTCCAGATGCAGCCCAACTCTGCCCCAGCCTCCAGAGCCTGCCACACCTGTTCTCAGGGTGCATCCTCTGCCAAGCCTCTCCACCCCACCAGCGACTGGCTGCTCCTCCCCGCAAGTGCCCTCCACCCCTCTCCCTGCACACAGGGCACCCTGTCCGAGCCAGTTCGGCCGTGCTGGCTGAGACAGTGAACAGCAGGAATAAAGGGTCCATTTTGTTCTTGGCCAAAGGCTCCCAGCAGGTAATCCAAGGCTCCAGGAGGCATATGACCAGGTAAGAACCAGATGGATTCTTTAAAAAAAAAAAAAAAAAAGAGTGAGTCTAGTTTCTTGGTGGTTGAGAAAAGGCTGCAAACTGGACCCGAGTGCACCCTACGAGCTCAGAAATCAGAAAGCAAAGGACTGAACCTTTGTTATCTTCTAAACAATTATGATTTTGATCCATATTTTTTGAATGGACTCATCTTTCCTGAATGTGTAAGGTTGGCAACACGGTACCAGGGGGAGGATGGTGAATGTAATAATTAATGTGCTGGAATGGGGTGGGGAAGCCGATATTTGCAGATGACACCAAATTCTGTAGATTTGTTAAGGCTATTGGAAGCTGAGGAACTTCAGAGGGACTGACCCAAGCCAGGGGAATGGGCAACATGATGGGAAAGGGAATTCAGGGCTGATAAATGCAACATAATGCACAGGAGAGGGAATAATGTGAACAACTCAGACACCTGATTGATTTCCACTCAGGGTAGGGACATGGATGTTCCTGTGGGCAGCTTAGTGCCGACACTGCTCAACATGCAGGGCTGGCCAAAAAAACCAATCACTACATTAGGCTGCGTAAGAAAGGGGCAAAGCTGCTCCCTCTCTCACACGGAGACGACTCCTCTTTCTAGGTGCCTTTAAACACAGTGTTTTCGGCCAAGAAGGAAATGAGTGAGCCTTGCAGTACATCCCCCCCACAGCCTGCCTCCTTTGCTCACAGTGGATGCAGTCCAGCCCTGGCCCCTCTAGGCCTTGTGCATAGTGCTATCTCCTCTGCTTGCTGCAGTTCCTCTTTGGTCTCCATCTCCCTTTTTGAGACCTGACCTGAGTGTGACATGCTGCGGTGCCCTGAAAGCCACCTCTTGTCCTGCACCATCTCCAGAAGGGAACTCTGAAGCTCAACATCCAGTAAGTGCGTCCAAAGCCCTGTGGCCACTTCACCTCCTGCTACAGTTGACATGAACGAGGGCTCGGGATTAGTTGCTTCCACATCTCAGCAGGCTGCTACCTGGCTTTCTCTCACTGCCTTCCCCTGGGTCCAGCTTGACTGCTGATACTGGGGTGCTGGAGTTAACTACATAAGGCCTTGCTTCCTATTTAATGCTGTGTAACTGTGATTAATGCTAATTTTCCTGGTCTGTTATGAGTCTCAACTGATCATCGTATTAGGTCAGCATGCAGCGATGGAGCCAGGGCAGGCTTTGATCTCCCGCTGCAGCACTTCCTTTGCCTGTGGAATGAGGCTCCCCAAGTTCAAGTGCCAACTGATCTCTATTTCAGGATGAGCACCATTTAGCTTACTGGGTCTTTTCAACCCTGGCATGAATCTTCAAGCCTGGGATCGAGCTTTCCCAGCTCCGTTTGTTTAACAACTACCACAGTGTTCGCAGCATTACCAGGCTCTTTCAAGTCACGTTCCTTTGATTTCCCTCTCGTCATTAGAAATGCTAGCTCTCTCTGTTGTGAATAAGCCTGACACGCTTCTCCATTCTGGCTGGATTGACACCCAGATCTAGAGTCTCCCTGACCACCCAGATTAGAGGCTGCTGCAGGCCTGGTTCCTGCGCTGCTGGTGGCACCTGCATGCTCGGTGACCCACCCAGCTCACACAGAACCAGGGGGGAGTGAGGGAACCGTTGTGATATTCCATTCTGCTTGCAGCACATGATGCGGCCAACCTTAGAGGTGAGTTTATTCAAACTTCTGGTCATTTCCTGCCTCCTGAGGCAATACAGCTTATGAGTCCGCTGTCAGAGACACCAGGGAGCTCATGGCGGATTTCTCATAGCTGGTGTTATTTCAACATTGCTATTGTGAGCCCTCAGAGGCGTCGCCATCCATGCAGCTGTCCAGGAAATCTTGAGTAGGAACAGGAAGGTTATAGTACTCTGTATTTGGCACTGGTGCGACCAGTGGAATATTGTGTGCGATTCTGGTGCCCACAATTCAAGAAAGAGGTTGATAAATTGGAGAGGGGTCAGAGAAGAGCCACGACAATGATACAAGACGTTCCTTATAGTGACAGACTCAAGGAGCCCTGTCTGTTTACCTCAACAGAGAGAAGGTTATGGAGTGACCTGATCTGAAATGAACAAGATGAAATTCAATAAAGACAAGCGCAAAATCAAATGCACAACTATAAATTGGGGAATAACTGGGTAGGGAATAGTACTACTAAAAAGGACTGGGGGTTATTGTGGATCACAAGCTAAATATGAGCCACAACATGATGCAGTTGCAAAAAAGACAAATATAATTCTGGGGTGTATGAACAGAAGTGTCAGATCTAAGACACGAGAAATAATTGTCCTGCTCTCCTCGGCAATGGGGAGGCCTTAGCTGCAGTACTGCGTACCTCTCCACGCAAAAAAGGGGCGAGAATGCTGGCCCACTGCTCCTGGGGCCACGCCTCATGCTGAGCAGTCCTTTCGAATGAGAGGAGATACACCTCTACGTCATCCGCTGCTGTCATCTTTGGCAGACAACCGGTGGCCCTCAGGGTTTGGGTCCCATTAGACCTCCGGGCCTGGGTGGTGAGCATATTCAGCTCGTCCACGACCTTGCACAGGAGGGCTCGACCTTGGGTCACCTGGCTCATTAATAATTGGTTTGTTTCCTGCTGTAGCCTCATGGACTCCTGTTGCGCCATCACCTAAGCCCGGGTTGCCTCCTGCTGGGCCGCTGTGACTTGCACCAGCGCTCTCACCACCTCCTCCATTGTGGTACAAACAAAAACCCCAAACCAAAAACCCCAGTGCACTTTTAAAAAAAAACCAAACCTTTGTTCTGCCACGCTGTGAACAATCATAGAATCATAGAATATCAGGGTTGGAAGGGACCCCAGAAGGTCATCTAGTCCAACCCCCTGCTCAAAGCAGGACCAATTCCCAGTTAAATCATCCCAGCCAGGGCTTTGTCAAGCCTGACCTTAAAAACCTCTAAGGAAGGAGATTCTACCACCTCCCTAGGTAACGCATTCCAGTGTTTCACCACCCTCTTAGTGAAAAAGTTTTTCCTAATATCCAATCTAAACCTCCCCCACGGCAACTTGAGACCATTACTCCTCGTTCTGTCATCTGCTACCATTGAGAACAGTCTAGAGCCATCCTCTTTGGAACCCCCTTTCAGGTAGTTGAAAGCAGCTATCAAATCCCCCCTCATTCTTCTCTTCTGCAGGCTAAACAATCCCAGCTCCCTCAGCCTCTCCTCATAACTCATGTGTTCCAGTCCCCTAATCATTTTTGTTGCCCTTCGCTGGACTCTCTCCAATTTATCCTGTCTTCCCCTCCCAGGAGATGTTTCTGTAGTGGTGGGTTGGGGGGAACCCGGGCCTGCCCCCTACTCCGGATTCCATCCCAGGGACCCTAATGGCAGCAGTTGTTGGCAGCCAACCTTTCACTGCCAGAGTTGCTACGTGTCCCTGGGCCACTTCCCCCCCTGCTTCTCTCTCTTAACGCCTTCTTCACCCTTACCTTAAAGCTCCCTTTCCAGTGGCTTGAGAGTGTTTTCATTACCCAGCCCTTCAGCCACACTTCCTCTCCTCTGGCTCCCTGGTTCTCTCGACCTGACTGGAGCGAGCCCTTTTATACTATCAGAGGGGCCTTAATTAGAGTCAGGTGTTCTTATTAGCCTAACGGCTTCACCTGACTCTTTGCAGGTTAATTGGAATCAGGTGTCCACCCCAGCTTGGAGCAGCCCCTGCTCTGGTCAGTCAGGGAACAGAAAACTGCTTTTCCAGTGGCCAGTATATCTGCCTTCTACTACTCTGCTGTACCCCAGTGGGCCAGCCTCTATTCCACCTTAGTGCCGAGGCCCGCCGGGGATATCAGTTGGCGGCTCCTTCACGGGGCCGTGAGCACGGGCGTGTATTTGGCGCGGTTCACCTCCATTCCGGACACTTGCCCCTTTTGCGGCGTGAGGGAAACCCTGGCGCACGTTTATCTGGAGTGCGCCAGGTTGCAGCCCCTATTCCGGCTCCTCACCAATCTTTTGTTACGGTTTTGGTTGCACTTTTCTCCTCACCTTCTCATCTATGCACTCCCTGTCCGTGGCCCCACTAAGTCGCGGGACCTCCTGGTCAACCTCCTCCTGGCCCTGGCTAAAGCGGCCATCTATAAAACCAGGGTGAGGAGGTTGGCCGATGGAGCCTCCTGCGACTGCGGGGCCTATTTCCGCTCCTCTGTCCGTTCACGCCTCCGAGCGGAGTTCCTCTGGGCGGCGTCCACCGACTCCCTTGACGCCTTTGCGGAGCGGTGGGCGCTGTCCGGGGTTCTCTGCTCGGTGTCCCCGTCCGGTTCCCTTCGTTTGACCCTTTGACCGCACTCCCGTCCCTGTTTTTTCATTAGTTGTCCCCCGTAATTAGTTGGTTCTCCAGGCCCTGTGGATCTCCCCCTTAGGCTGTGGGGGGATCCTTTTGTAGTGGACGAGCTCTGCCCGCCCACGTCCTGGATTCCCAATAGGACTACTCTGCTGTACCCCAGTGGGCCAGCCTCTATTCCACCTTAGTGCCGAGGCCCGCCGGGGATATCAGTTGGCGGCTCCTTCACGGGGCCGTGAGCACGGGCGTGTATTTGGCGCGGTTCACCTCCATTCCGGACACTTGCCCCTTTTGCGGCGTGAGGGAAACCCTGGCGCACGTTTATCTGGAGTGCGCCAGGTTGCAGCCCCTATTCCGGCTCCTCACCAATCTTTTGTTACGGTTTTGGTTGCACTTTTCTCCTCACCTTCTCATCTACGCACTCCCTGTCCGTGGCCCCACTAAGTCGCGGGACCTCCTGGTCAACCTCCTCCTGGCCCTGGCTAAAGCGGCCATCTATAAAACCAGGGTGAGGAGGTTGGCCGATGGAGTCTCCTGCGACTGCGGGGCCTATTTCCGATCCTCTGTCCATTCACGTCTCCGAGCGGAGTTCCTCTGGGCGGCGTCCACCGACTCCCTTGACGCCTTTGAGGAGCGGTGGGCGCTGTCCGGGGTTCTCTGCTCGGTGTCCCCGTCCGGTTCCCTTCGTTTGACCCTTTGACCGCACTCCCGTCCCTGTTTTTCATTAGTTGTCCCCCGTAATTAGTTGGTTCTCCAGGCCCTGTGGATCTCCCCCTTAGGCTGGGGGGGGATCCTTTTGTAGTGGACGAGCTCTGCCCGCCCACGTCCTGGATTCCCAATAGGACTACTCTGCTGTACCCCAGTGGGCCAGCCTCTATTCCACCTTAGTGCCGAGGCCCGCCGGGGATATCAGTTGG
The DNA here is from genome assembly GCF_965140295.1 of Lepidochelys olivacea. Lineage (NCBI taxonomy): Eukaryota > Metazoa > Chordata > Testudines > Cheloniidae > Lepidochelys > Lepidochelys olivacea. The sequence goes on from NC_140413.1 coordinate 2,082,084, forward strand.
CGGCTCCTTCACGGGGCCGTGAGCACGGGCGTGTATTTGGCGCGGTTCACCTCCATTCCGGACACTTGCCCCTTTTGCGGCGTGAGGGAAACCCTGGCGCACGTTTATCTGGAGTGCGCCAGGTTGCAGCCCCTATTCCGGCTCCTCACCAATCTTTTGTTACGGTTTTGGTTGCACTTTTCTCCTCACCTTCTCATCTATGCACTCCCTGTCCGTGGCCCCACTAAGTCGCGGGACCTCCTGGTCAACCTCCTCCTGGCCCTGGCTAAAGCGGCCATCTATAAAACCAGGGTGAGGAGGTTGGCCGATGGAGCCTCCTGCGACTGCGGGGCCTATTTCCGCTCCTCTGTCCGTTCACGCCTCCGAGCGGAGTTCCTCTGGGCGGCGTCCACCGACTCCCTTGACGCCTTTGCGGAGCGGTGGGCGCTGTCCGGGGTTCTCTGCTCGGTGTCCCCGTCCGGTTCCCTTCGTTTGACCCTTTGACCGCACTCCCGTCCCTGTTTTTCATTAGTTGTCCCCCGTAATTAGTTGGTTCTCCAGGCCCTGTGGATCTCCCCCTTAGGCTGGGGGGGGATCCTTTTGTAGTGGACGAGCTCTGCCCGCCCACGTCCTGGATTCCCAATAGGACTACTCTGCTGTACCCCAGTGGGCCAGCCTCTATTCCACCTTAGTGCCGAGGCCCGCCGGGGATATCAGTTGGCGGCTCCTTCACGGGGCCGTGAGCACGGGCGTGTATTTGGCGCGGTTCACCTCCATTCCGGACACTTGCCCCTTTTGCGGCGTGAGGGAAACCCTGGCGCACGTTTATCTGGAGTGCGCCAGGTTGCAGCCCCTATTCCGGCTCCTCACCAATCTTTTGTTACGGTTTTGGTTGCACTTTTCTCCTCACCTTCTCATCTATGCACTCCCTGTCCGTGGCCCCACTAAGTCGCGGGACCTCCTGGTCAACCTCCTCCTGGCCCTGGCTAAAGCGGCCATCTATAAAACCAGGGTGAGGAGGTTGGCCGATGGAGTCTCCTGCGACTGCGGGGCCTATTTCCGATCCTCTGTCCATTCACGTCTCCGAGCGGAGTTCCTCTGGGCGGCGTCCACCGACTCCCTTGACGCCTTTGAGGAGCGGTGGGCGCTGTCCGGGGTTCTCTGCTCGGTGTCCCCGTCCGGTTCCCTTCGTTTGACCCTTTGACCGCACTCCCGTCCCTGTTTTTCATTAGTTGTCCCCCGTAATTAGTTGGTTCTCCAGGCCCTGTGGATCTCCCCCTTAGGCTGGGGGGGGATCCTTTTGTAGTGGACGAGCTCTGCCCGCCCACGTCCTGGATTCCCAATAGGACTACTCTGCTGTACCCCAGTGGGCCAGCCTCTATTCCACCTTAGTGCCGAGGCCCGCCGGGGATATCAGTTGGCGGCTCCTTCACGGGGCCGTGAGCACGGGCGTGTATTTGGCGCGGTTCACCTCCATTCCGGACACTTGCCCCTTTTGCGGCGTGAGGGAAACCCTGGCGCACGTTTATCTGGAGTGCGCCAGGTTGCAGCCCCTATTCCGGCTCCTCACCAATCTTTTGTTACGGTTTTGGTTGCACTTTTCTCCTCACCTTCTCATCTATGCACTCCCTGTCCGTGGCCCCACTAAGTCGCGGGACCTCCTGGTCAACCTCCTCCTGGCCCTGGCTAAAGCGGCCATCTATAAAACCAGGGTGAGGAGGTTGGCCGATGGAGCCTCCTGCGACTGCGGGGCCTATTTCCGCTCCTCTGTCCGTTCACGCCTCCGAGCGGAGTTCCTCTGGGCGGCGTCCACCGACTCCCTTGACGCCTTTGCGGAGCGGTGGGCGCTGTCCGGGGTTCTCTGCTCGGTGTCCCCGTCCGGTTCCCTTCGTTTGACCCTTTGACCGCACTCCCGTCCCTGTTTTTCATTAGTTGTCCCCCGTAATTAGTTGGTTCTCCAGGCCCTGTGGATCTCCCCCTTAGGCTGGGGGGGGATCCTTTTGTAGTGGACGAGCTCTGCCCGCCCACGTCCTGGATTCCCAATAGGACTACTCTGCTGTACCCCAGTGGGCCAGCCTCTATTCCACCTTAGTGCCGAGGCCCGCCGGGGATATCAGTTGGCGGCTCCTTCACGGGGCCGTGAGCACGGGCGTGTATTTGGCGCGGTTCACCTCCATTCCGGACACTTGCCCCTTTTGCGGCGTGAGGGAAACCCTGGCGCACGTTTATCTGGAGTGCGCCAGGTTGCAGCCCCTATTCCGGCTCCTCACCAATCTTTTGTTACGGTTTTGGTTGCACTTTTCTCCTCACCTTCTCATCTACGCACTCCCTGTCCGTGGCCCCACTAAGTCGCGGGACCTCCTGGTCAACCTCCTCCTGGCCCTGGCTAAAGCGGCCATCTATAAAACCAGGGTGAGGAGGTTGGCCGATGGAGCCTCCTGCGACTGCGGGGCCTATTTCCGCTCCTCTGTCCGTTCACGCCTCCGAGCGGAGTTCCTCTGGGCGGCGTCCACCGACTCCCTTGACGCCTTTGAGGAGCGGTGGGTGCTGTCCAGGGTTCTCTGCTCGGTGTCCCCCTCCAATTCCCTTCGTTTGACCCTTTGACCGCAGTCCTGTTCCTGTTGTTCATTAGTTATCCCCCATAATTATTTGGTTTCCCAGGTCCTGTGGATCCCCCCCTTAGGCTGGGGGGGAACCTTTAGTAGTGGGCGGGCTTCGCCCACCCACTTCCTGGATCCCAATAAGGACTACTCTGCTGTACCCAACTGGCCTGGGTCTATCACAATACAGATTTAGTGAGACAGATGCTGGAATACTGGGTCCAGATCTGATGTCCCCATTTTAAAAAGGGATGTTGAAAAATTGGCGAGGGTGCAGAAGAGAGCCACAGAAATATTCAAGGTTTAGCCTCTCAGAAAGAAGATTGAGAGGCAACTTGATTACACGGTTGTAAGCCTACCCATGGGAAGAAAATACTGGGCACTAAAAGGCTCTTAAATAGAGTGGGGAAAGGCACAAACAAGAGCCAAGGTCTGGGAGATAAAGCCAGACAAATTCAATTTGGAAATAAGACACAAGTTTTTACCAGTGAGGGTGATTAACCACTGGAGCAAATTACCAAGGGATGTGGTAGATTCTCCATCTTTTGAAGTCTTCATATCAAGACTGGATGCCTTCCTGGAAGATGGAAGTACTCACATGACTGGAGTACTGTCATGGATGGTTATAAACTGTTCAGGAAGGACAGGCAGGGCAGAAAAGGTGGGGGAGTAGCCCTGTATGTAAGGGAGCAGTATGACTGCTCAGAGCTCCGGTACGAAACTGCAGAAAAACCTGAGTGTCTCTGGATTAAGTTTAGAAGTGTGTGCAACAAGAGTGATGTAGTGGTGGGAGTCTGCTATAGACCACCGGACCAGGGGGATGAGGTGGATGAGGCTTTCTTCCGGCAGCTCACGGAAGCTACTAGATCGCATGCCCTGATTCTCATGGGTGACTTTAATTTTCCTGATATCTGCTGGGAGAGCAATACAGCGGTGCATAGACAATCCAGGAAGTTTTTGGAAAGCGTAGGGGACAATTTCCTGGCGCAAGTGCTAGAGGAGCCAACTAGGGGGGGCGCTTTTCTTGACCTGCTGCTCACAAATCGGGTAGAATTAGTGGGGGAAGCAAAAGTGGATGGGAATCTGGGAGGCAGTGACCATGAGTTGGTTGAGTTCAGGATCCTGACGCAGGGAAGAAAGGTAAGCAGCAGGATACGGACCCTGGACTTCAGGAAAGCAGACTTCGACTCCCTCAGGGAACGGATGGCCAGGATCCCCTGGGGGACTAACTTGAAGGGGAAAGGAGTCCAGGAGAGCTGGCTGTATTTCAAGGAATCCCTGTTGAGGTTACAGGGACAAACCATCCCGATGAGTCGAAAGAATAGTAAATATGGCAGGCGACCAGCTTGGCTTAATGGTGAAATCCTAGCGGATCTTAAACATAAAAAAGAAGCTTACAAGAAGTGGAAGGTTGGACATATGACCAGGGAAGAGTATAAAAATATTGCTCGGGCATGTAGGAATGTTATCAGGAGGGCCAAATCGCACCTGGAGCTGCAGCTAGCCAGAGATGTCAAGAGTAACAAGAAGGGTTTCTTTAGGTATGTTGGCAACAAGAAGAAAGCCAAGGAATGTGTGGGCCCCTTACTGAATGAGGGAGGCAACCTAGTGACAGAGGATGTGGAAAAAGCTAATGTACTCAATGCTTTTTTTGCCTCTGTTTTCACTAACAAGGTCAGCTCCCAGACTGCTGCGCTGGGCATCACAAAATGCAGAAGAGATGGCCAGCCCTCTGTGGAGATAGAGGTGGTTAGGGACTATTTAGAAAAGCTGGACGTGCACAAGTCCATGGGGCCGGACGAGTTGCATCCGAGAGTGCTGAAGGAATTGGCGGCTGTGATTGCAGAGCCACTGGCCATTATCTTTGAAAACTCGTGGCGAACCGGGGAAGTCCCGGATGACTGGAAAAAGGCTAATGTAGTGCCAATCTTTAAAAAAGGGAAGAAGGAAGATCCTGGGAACTACAGGCCAGTCAGCCTCACCTCAGTCCCTGGAAAAATCATGGAGCAGGTCCTCAAAGAATCAATCCTGAAGCACTTGCATGAGAGGAAAGTGATCAGGAACAGCCAGCATGGATTCACCAAGGGAAGGTCATGCCTGACTAATCTAATCGCCTTTTATGATGAGATTACTGGTTCTGTGGATGAAGGGAAAGCAGTGGATGTATTGTTTCTTGACTTTAGCAAAGCTTTTGACACGGTCTCCCATAGTATTCTTGTCACCAAGTTAAGGAAGTATGGGCTGGATGAATGCACTATAAGGTGGGTAGAAAGCTGGCTAGATTGTCGGACTCAACGGGTAGTGATCAATGGCTCCATGTCTAGTTGGCAGCCGGTATCAAGTGGAGTGCCCCAACGGTCGGTCCTGGGGCCAGTTTTATTCAATATCTTCATAAATGATCTGGAGGATGGTGTGGATTGCACTCTCAGCAAATTTGCGGATGATACTAAACTGGGAGGAGTGGTAGATACGCTGGAGGGGAGGGATAGGATACAGAAGGACCTAGACCAATTGGAAGATTGGGTCAAAAGGAATCTGATGAGGTTCAATAAGGATAAGTGCAGGGTCCTGCACTTAGGACGGAAGAACCCAATGCACAGCTACAGACTAGGGACCGAATGGCTAGGCAGCAGTTCTGCGGAAAAGGACCTAGGGGTGACAGTGGACGAGAAGCTGGATATGAGTCAGCAGTGTGCCCTTGTTGCCAAGAAGGCCAATGGCATTTTGGGATGTATAAGTAGGGGCATAGCGAGCAGATCGAGGGACGTGATCGTTCCCCTCTATTCGACATTGGTGAGGCCTCATCTGGAGTACTGTGTCCAGTTTTGGGCCCCTCACTTCAAGAAGGATGTGGATAAATTGGAGAGAGTCCAGCGAAGGGCAACAAAAATGATTAGGGGACTGGAACACATGAGTTATGAGGAGAGGCTGAGGGAGCTGGGATTGTTTAGCCTGCAGAAGAGAAGAATGAGGGGGGATTTGATAGCTGCTTTCAACTACCTGAAAGGGGGTTCCAAAGAGGATGGCTCTAGACTGTTCTCAATGGTAGCAGATGACAGAACGAGGAGTAATGGTCTCAAGTTGCAGTGGGGGAGGTTTAGATTGGATATTAGGAAAAACTTTTTCACTAAGAGGGTGGTGAAACACTGGAATGAGTTACCTAGGGAGGTGGTAGAATCTCCTTCCTTAGAGGTTTTTAAGGTCAGGCTTGACAAAGCCCTGGCTGGGATGATTTAACTGGGAATTGGTCCTGCTTTGAGCAGGGGGTTGGACTAGATGACCTTCTGGGGTCCCTTCCAACCCTGATATTCTATGATTCTATGAAGATGTACTTTATCCAACCACAAGTTATTGGGCTTATTACAAGGGTAAGAGGGTGAAATCGAGGGACTGTGATATGCCGGAGGTCAGACTAGATGATCTAATTGTCCCTTCTAAACTTAAGTTCTACGAACTAAAAGCTGTTTCCACGGGGTCGATGTTCAGTGTCTTCTATAAAGCTAGTTTGCTGGATTTAGACCTGGACTTTCCAATACAGAAGTGTTCACTTTATAAAAAATACCATTGCAGTCAGCAGTAGTTGGTCCTCTTCTTGGGAGCCCAAGGGCTGAATGGGCCTCTCACTCTTGGAGGAGAGTCTCACCAGGACAGGGATGAAATCCATTTGTGGAGCAGTGCAAGAGATACTTGCATTGCCACTGCCAATGCTGTGGATAGCTCCCTGGCCGTTGATCTGCAGCCATCCCTCCCCTACCGCTCCAGTCACAGGTTTCAGAGGGGATACGAAGACACCCGCTTCAGCTCACCGATGGGCACACTGTGCGTTCCCTCTGATTTTAGCCAGAAACATGACGGGGGGGAAACCCCTCCCACTCAAAGAAAACACAAGCTCAGTAAAATTCCATAGATTCAGGCCAACATAAACCTGTGAAATGAGTGAATTTCTGTTCCTGAGTTAGAAACGCCTGATAGGGTTAAATTGTTCGGCAAAGACCTTTCCCCTAAGTTCCAGGAAATTTTTTGCTGGAGATGTACTTTTAATATTCATAAAAAGAGAGGCAAAAGCAACCTCCCCGCAAAGCAAGCCAAATTTGCATTTGCCATACCACATCTGCCCCCACATTTACATGAGTAATAATTAGCCAAAGAAAAACACTCATGGTTCAATTTCCCCCTGGGCTGAGGGCCATAGCAAAGCAGGCTCCAAAGCCTGAGCACCGCTTAAATCCTGCTTCAGATCTCAGGGTGCTGCCTGAGCTTTGGACCAGGCCGCATGCTGGCCCTCTGCCTAGGGGTAAATTTCACCCTAATTGCACAAAATAAGCTTCCCAGGGATGCTAGAGTCCGCTTACGGCCTTGTCACACATTCCCTATTGCTCTTCTCCCAAGAGGAGGACAAAGCGTCACTCTACAGCCCTACAGCTAGCCCGGGGCACTTGAGTGAACTTAACTTTGTTTGTTTTACTGCCAGTTTGAGATGGGTAATAATAGCCCAAAGAAAATTACCTCCCTGTTCCTACTCACTACTTCCTTATGTATACATCCAAGGGTCACATCTGCCACTTTTGCCACAGTATCGCCCCCAGGGTTGCCAGGTGTCCGGTGTCCAGAACACCTGGTCAAAAAGGGACCCTGGCGGCTCCGGTCAGCAGCACTGACCAGACCGTTAAAAGTCCAGTTGGCAGTGCAGGCAGGCTTCCTACCCGGCACCATGCGACTCCTGGGAAGCTGCTGGCATCTCCGTCTGGCTCCTAGGTGTAAGGGTGGCCACAGGGGCGCTACACGCTGCCTCCATCCCCGGTGCCAGCTCAGCAGCTCCCATTGGCCAGGAGCCGTGGCCAATGGGAGCTGAGGGAGCGGTGCCTGTAGGCGCGGGCAGTGTGCAGAGTCACATGGTCGTGCCTCCGCTTAGGAGCCAGAGGGAGATGTGGCTGCTTCCCAGGAGCCACCTGAGGTAAGCGCCATCCGGAGCCCGCACCCTGAACTCCCTCCAGTGCCCCAACCCACTGCCCCAGCCCTGAGCCCTCTCCTGCACCCCAAACCCTGGCCCCACCCCACAGCCTGCATCCCCAGCCGGAGCCCTCACCCCACCACACACCAACCCTCTGCCCGAGCCCGGATCCCCCTCCTGCACCTGAACCCCTCATTTCTGGCCCCGCTCTGGAGCCCGCCCTCCCAGCCCAGAGCCTGTACCCCGTCCCAGACCCCAACCCACTGCCCCAGCCCAGAGCCCTCTCCTGGAACCCATTCCAGTGTTTCACCACCCTCCTAGTGAAATAGTGTTTCCTAATATTCAACCTAGACCTCCCCCACTGCAACTTGAGACCATTACTCCTTGTACTGTCATCTGCCACCACTGAGAACAGCCGAGCTCCATCCTCTTTGGAACCCCCTTTCAGGTAGTTGAAGGCTGCTATCAAATCCCCCCTCACTCTTTTCTTCTGCAGACTCACTAAATAAACCCAATTTCATAGAATCATAGAATATCAGGGTTGGAAGGGACCCCAGAAGGTCATCTAGTCCAACCCCCTGCTCGAAGCAGGACCAATTCCCAGTTAAATCATTTCCTCAGCCTCTCCTCATAAGTCATGTGCCCCAGCCCACTAATCATTTTCATTGCCCTCCACTGGACTCTCCTCAATTTGTCCACATCCTTTCTGTAGTGGGGGGCCCAAAAGCGGACGCAATACTCCAGATGTGGCCTCACCAGTGCTGAATATAGGGGAAAAATCGCTTCCCTCAATCGGCTGGCAATGCTCCAACTAATGCAGCCCAATGTGCCATTAGCTTTCTTGGCAACAAGGGCACACTGTTGACTCATATCTATGTTCTCATTCACTGTAATCCCTAGGTCCTTTTCTGCAGAACTGCTGCCTAGCCAGTCGGTCCCCAGCCTGTAGCGGTGCATGGGATTCTTCCATCCTAAGTGCAGGACTCTGCACTTGTCCTTGTTAAACTCATCAGATTTCTTTTGGCCCAATCCTCCAATTTGTCTAGGTCCCTCTGGACCCTATCCCTACCCTCCAGCGTATCTACCTCTCCCTTAGTGTCATCCGCAAACTTGCTGAAGGTGCAATCCATCCCATCATCCAGATCAGTAATAAAGATGTCGAACAAAACCAGCCTCAGGACCGACCCCTGTGGCACTCTGCTTGATACCAGCTGCCAACTAGACATGGAGCCATTGATCGCTACCCGTTGAGCCCGACAATCTAGCCAGTTTTCTATCCACCTTATAGTCCATTCATCCAATCCATACTTCTTTAACTTGCTGGTGAGAATACCATGGGAGACCGTATCAAAAGCTTTGCCATAGTCAAGATATATCACATCCGCTGCTTTCCCCATATCCACAGAGCCAGTTATCTCATCATAGAAGGCAATCAGGTTGGTCAGGCATGACTTGCCCTGGGTGAATCCATGCTGACTGTTCCCGATCACTTTCCTCTCCTCTAAGTGCTTCAGAATTGATTCCTTGAGGACCTGCTCCATAATTTTTCCAGGGACTGAGGTGAGGCTGACTGGTCTGTAGTTCCCCAGATTCTCCTTCTTCCCTTTTGTAAGGATGGGTACTATATTTGCCTTTTTCCAATCATCCGGGACCTACTCCAATTGCCACGAGTTTTCAAAGATAATGGCCAATGGCTCTGTAATCACATCAGCCAACTCTCCCAGCACCCTTGGATGCACTGCCTCATGGACTTGTGCATGTCCAGCTTTTCTAAATAGCCCTTAGCCTATTCTTTCACCACTGAGGGCTTCTGGAGAGCTGTCAGCGAGAGAGTTCTTAATCCATGTACTGTGTGCACTATTGATATTGTGCAGTTCTAGTTTTTTAATCAGACTATTGTGCGGCACCAATTCAAAAACCTTAACAAAAGTCTGAGAATAGTTGTGGCTGGTCCAGCTCCCAGCACGCCCTTGTGTCCCATCATGGCACCACTTGGCCTGCCTCAGTTTTTCCAAGGATCATAGTCCCAACAATACAGCTGTGACAGGCTGACCTTCTTTTACAGAGGCTTTGTCAAGCCACAAGTCTCTAGTCCAAAGAAAACATAAAACAAAAGGGACTTCCGCCCCTCCTGGCCTCCCCTTGCACCCCAATGTCTCACAGAGTGCTGAGCCTTCAGACTTTCTCCCTGGCAGTCTGGCTCCTACCCAAGCCAACCACCCTCAGGGCTTCCTCCCTGGAGTCCTTTCCCAAGTCCAGTTCCGCTAACCTATCTGTCTGAGCAGTGATCCCCCTATAGTTGGAACACACCCTCTGATCTCCTTTCTTAAAGATTGGGACCACCACCCCAGTTTGCCAGTCCAGAGGTACTGCACCTGCCTTCCACGCAGCATTGGAGATGCGCGTTAACTACAATGCCTCAACATTGTCCAGTGCTTTCAACATCTCTGGACAAATCTCATCCACCCCTGCTGCCTTATCACTACAAAGGTGCTTTACCACTGTATCAACCTCAGCATCAGAAACAGACCTGATCTCATTGGAGGTTTCTGGCACTGCCTCCTGGAAGGGGAGAGCATCCACCTTTTGACAATCTTCTCACTCAAGGTCAGCATTTCACTACCCTTACTGAGTACAGCCTGGGCAACATCTCGCCGACCCCTCCTAAGGCGATGAATGGCTTATAGAATCATAGAATCATAGAATATCAGGGTTGGAAGGGACCCCAGAAGGTCATCTAGTCCAACCCCCTGCTCAAAGCAGGACCAATTCCCAGTTAAATCATCCCAGCCAGGGCTTTGTCAAGCCTGACCTTAAAAACCTCTAAGGAAGGAGATTCTACCACCTCCCTAGGTAACGCATTCCAGTGTTTCACCACCCTCTTAGTGAAAAAGTTTTTCCTAATATCCAATCTAAACCTCCCCCACTGCAACTTTAGACCATTACTCCTCGTTCTGTCATCTGCTACCATTGAGAACAGTCTAGAGCCATCCTCTTTGGAACCCCCTTTCAGGTAGTTGAAAGCAGCTATCAAATCCCCCCTCATTCTTCTCTTCTGCAGGCTAAACAATCCCAGCTCCCTCAGCCTCTCCTCATAACTCATGTGTTCCAGTCCCCTAATCATTTTTGTTGCCCTTCGCTGGACTCTCTCCAATTTATCCACATCCTTCTTGAAGTGTGGGGCCCAAAACTGGACACAGTACTCCAGATGAGGCCTCACCAATGTCGAATAGAGGGGAACGATCACGTCCCTCGATCTGCTCGCTATGCCCCTACTTATACATCCCAAAATGCCATTGGCCTTCTTGGCAACAAGGGCACACTGCTGACTCATATCCAGCTTCTCGTCCACTGTCACCCCTAGGTCCTTTTCTGCAGAACTGCTGCCTAGCCATTCGGTCCCTAGTCTGTAGCTGTGCATTGGGTTCTTCCGTCCTAAGTGCAGGACCCTGCACTTATCCTTATTGAACCTCATCAGATTCCTTTTGGCCCAATCTTCCAATTGGTCTAGGTCCTTCTGTATCCTATCCCTCCCCTCCAGCGTATCTACCACTCCTCCCAGTTTAGTATCATCCGCAAATTTGCTGAGAGTGCAATCCACACCATCCTCCAGATCATTTATGAAGATATTGAATAAAACCGGCCCCAGGACCGACCCTTGGGGCACTCCACTTGATACCGGCTGCCAACTAGACATGGAGCCATTGATCACTACCCGTTGAGCCCGACAATTTAGCCAGCTTTCTACCCACCTTATAGTGCATTCATCCAGCCCATACTTCCTTAACTTGCTGACAAGAATACTATGGGAGACCGTGTCAAAAGCTTTGCTAAAGTCAAGAAACAATACATCCACTGCTTTCCCTTCATCCACAGAACCAGTAATCTCATCATAAAAGGCGATTAGATTAGTCAGGCATGACCTTCCCTTGGTGAATCCATGCTGGCTGTTCCTGATCACTTTCCTCTCATGCAAGTGCTTCAGGATTGATTCTTTGAGGACCTGCTCCATGATTTTTCCAGGGACTGAGGTGAGGCTGACTGGCCTGTAGTTCCCAGGATCTTCCTTCTTCCCTTTTTTAAAGATTGGCACTACATTAGCCTTTTTCCAGTCATCCGGGACTTCCCCGGTTCGCCACGAGTTTTCAAAGATAATGGCCAGTGGCTCTGCAATCACAGCCGCCAATTCCTTCAGCACTCTCGGATGCAACTCGTCCGGCCCCATGGACTTGTGCACGTCCAGCTTTTCTAAATAGTCCCTAACCGCCTCTATCTCCACAGAGGGCTGGCCATCTCTTCCGCATTTTGTGATGCCCAGCGCAGCAGTCTGGGAGCTGACCTTGTTAGTGAAAACAGAGGCAAAAAAAGCATTGAGTACATTAGCTTTTTCCACATCCTCTGTCACTAGGTTGCCTCCCTCATTCAGTAAGGGGCCCACACATTCCTTGGCTTTCTTCTTGTTGCCAACATACCTGAAGAAACCCTTCTTGTTACTCTTGACATCTCTGGCTAGCTGCAGCTCCAGGTGCGATTTGGCCCTCCTGATAACATTCCTACATGCCCGAGCAATATTTTTATACTCTTCCCTGGTCATATGTCCAACCTTCCACTTCTTGTAAGCTTCTTTTTTATGTTTAAGATCCGCTAGGATTTCACCATTAAGCCAAGTTGGTCGCCTGCCATATTTACTATTCTTTCGACTCATCGGGATGGTTTGTCCCTGTAACCTCAACAGGGATTCCTTGAAATACAGCCAGCTCTCCTGGACTCCTTTCCCCTTCAAGTTAGTCCCCCAGGGGATCCTGGCCATCCGTTCCCTGAGGGAGTCGAAGTCTGCTTTCCTGAAGTCCAGGGTCCGTATCCTGCTGCTTACCTTTCTTCCCTGCGTCAGGATCCTGAACTCAACCAACTCATGGTCACTGCCTCCCAGATTCCCATCCACTTTTGCTTCCCCCACTAATTCTACTCGGTTTGTAAGCAGCAGGTCAAGAAAAGCACCCCCCCTAGTTGGCTCCTCTAGCACTTGCGCCAGGAAATTGTCCCCTACGCTTTCCAAAAACTTCCTGGATTGTCTATGCACCGCTGTATTGCTCTCCCAGCAGATATCAGGAAAATTAAAGTCACCCATGAGAATCAGGGCATGCGATCTAGTAGCTTCCGTGAGCTGCCGGAAGAAAGCCTCATCCACCTCATCCCCCTGGTCCGGTGGTCTATAGCAGACTCCCACCACTACATCACTCTTGTTGCACACACTTCTAAACTTAATCTTGCCAGAACACTTTTGAGGCCATCTGGTAGATATTCTCCATGGTCTATCCAAACTCCTCCCCAGGCTGGTCTTTCGCTTCAATGACCACTCTAGTCATGACCTTTTAGCCACCCGGTACCTCTCAGCCGTATCAGGAGTCCGGTTCACAAGCATTGCTTGGAAGGCCTCCTTCTTTGCCTTGACAGCTTCCCTCACCCCTGGAGTCCAGCAGCGGGTCCTAGGGTTGCCACCATGACAGGAGCCAACCGCCTTCAGGCCACTTTTCCTGGGTGCGGCAAAGATTGAGGCCCTGAACAAGGTCCACTTGGACTCAATGTCCAAGACCTCACCCAGAATGCAGAAGTTCTTCCGGAGGTAGGAACTGAAGTCTTTCCACACAGGGTCCTCCACCAGACCTTCCCAGGTGACTCACACGGATTGTTTGGGCCTCCCGTGCCTATCCGGGCAGTGTCCAGTGCGTCGTATCCGACTCACCACCAAGTGGTGATTGGTTGCCAGCTCTGTCCCTCTCTTCATCTGAGTGTCCAGCCTTAGGTCCAGCCTTAGGTCCAACGAGACGACTATGAAGTCGATCATTGATCTTCGGCCCAAAGCGTTCTGGTACCAAGTACATTTATGAACAACCTTGTGTTCAAACATGGTATTCATTATGGACAATCCATGACTAGCACAGAACTCCAGTAACAACTCACCTCTTGGGTCCAGACCAGGGAGGCCATTCCTTCCAATCGCTCCCCTCCAGGTATCTCCATCGTCCCCCACATGAGCGCTGAAGTCTCCCAGTAGAACTACAGTGTCGGTCGGTGACACTCTATTGAGAACTGATTCCACCGTCTCCAGAAAGGCCGAGTGCTCTGAACTGCTGTTAGGCTACAGACACAACCAACAGTCAGGGTTTTCCTCTCTGATACCCGAAGTCTCATCTCGTCAACTGGGACAAACTCCAGCTGTGTAGCACCCAGCTGGGGACTTGTGAGTATCTCCACACGTGCCCGGGGCCTCTCACATGGGGCCGCTCCTGAGTAGGGAAGAGAGCGCGCTGGGTCGAGAATTTTGTTTCCAGAGTCAATGCTATGTGTGGAGATGAGGCCGACTATATATAGTCAGCACCTGTGACGGAGCGGGACTGTTCTTAATGTTTCCTCTGAACACTCTGGGGGTGCCTCAGTTTCCCCTAGGCACTTCTTAAGTCTCTAGGGGGTGGGGTAAGGGGGTATGATCATTGCAGAGCCCTAGAGGGCAGGGGTGTGCAGGGGTCTGGACACAGAGAATGGCCGACACCCTGTTCCCTGGCCACTGATGGCCTGGGCCCTTCCCCCCTGCAAGGTGAGAGCTGAAGGGTTGGAGAACAAAGGAATCAGGTGACCTCCTGGCCCGGGAAAGGGACAAAGCCCAGGGGAGGGGGGGCTGGAGAGAGTTTCAGTTTGGGGCTGGCTGGCACATGGAGTGAAGGGCAGACGGGGTTGTCTGGCTCCCTGCCCCCCAAAATGGACCCAGCTGAGGGGTCCTGTTCTCTGCACCTACAAGCTCTGTGTTAGACCATGTTCCTGTCGTCTAATAAACCTCTGTTTTACTGGCTGGCTGAGAGTCCCGTCTGACTGCGAAGTTGGGGGGCAGGACCCTCTGGCTTCCCCAGGACCCCGCCTGAGCAGACTCGCTGTGGGAAGCGCACGGTGGGGCAGAGGATGCTGAATGCTCCGAGGTCAGACCCAGGAAGGTGGAAGCTGTGTGAGCTGTGTGTCCTGCAGACAGGCTGCTCCCAGAGAGGAAACTTCCCCAGAGTCCTGACTGGCTTCATGGGGAGCAGTTCATGGGGACTTCATGGGGGAGCCCGGGGACTCCGTGACAACTGGTGGTAGCGGTGGGATCTACTGCACCCCATGGATGGCACTTCCTGCAGTAAGTGACTGGCGAGCAGTAAAACGAAGAGGGATTGACAGAGACCAGGCGTGCTGAAGATTCAGAGAGAGACGGTTTCAGGGGGCAGTTAAACCCTGGGAGTGTGTGACCAGAGAGAAGGACTTTTGCAGTAACAGGGTCCCCCTGAGGATTGCAGCGAGCAGTCCCAGAGGTGGAGGAGTCTGTGGCTCGACCCTGGCAAAGAGGTGGTGACCTCGAGAAGGGCTGGCACACTAGGGGTTCTCCCTGGAAACCGTGGGGAGCTGAGAGCACACAGGCCTGTGGGTCCACAACAACTTGGGAAGAGCGGAGTGATGGCCTGTCACCGTCTCCTTAAGAAGGACATTGTAACCCTGTGCAGAAAGAGAGGGTTGAGCATTGGAAAGTTCACCAAAGCACAGTTAACCGTGCAGCTGGAGGAGGATGACCGCTCTAAGGAATAGACTCCTGACCCCAAATGGGGCTATAGCAGGATCTGGGAGCAGCTGGAGTGGCAGCCATGCATCCCCAAGACTCCTGTCCCCGACCAGACGGGGGTCTTCACGATCGGGTGCCCCATCAGGGGATCGGAGATGGACAGGATTGGAGCTGAGTCCGAGGGAGCAAGAGGACTGTGAGAGACAGCGAGAGCCCGAGAAAGAGCTGCAGAAGCAGCAGCAGCATGAACTGGCGGTGGGGGAGTGGAGAGGCCTAGGGGACCTCCCCGGGGTGAGTGGGGATAGACCCCGGGGGGCCAGTTCCGCAGGGAACCTCGAGATTAAATTGCTGCCCCTGGTTAAGGAGCAGGAGGATGTGGATGCCACCTCACTGCCTTTGAGCAGGCTGGCGATTTGAACCAGGGGGACCCTGCGGAAAAGCCCCGTGTCTAGCTCCCTTGCTGGGTCCCAAGGCCACAGACTCCGTCAGCCAGATGGGTGGGGAGGTGGACAGGCTCCCACTCCTGACCCCAACCTATATGTCTGTGTGGAGTGTCCTGGGGCCAGGCCCTTCGGACCCCCAGTGGGAGCGGAAGGTGATGGTCAATGGGGAGACATTCCTGTGGTGGTGAGATCCTGGGACAGAGAGAACTGTTGTCAGGCCCTGGGTGGTGCAGCCTCAGAGGCTGAGGGGCTGTGTGAGCTGGGTGAGGGTCCCAGGGACGAAGCCCCTCGCCCTGCCTATGGCCCAGATCCCTGTGCAGACCCAGGAGGGGTGGGGCTGGCTGGTCGTTGGGGTTCTCCAGGACACCAGCTGCGAGACCCTGTTGTGGGGGGACTGTGTCTCTTTGGGACAGGATCCAGGCCCTGTTCCTGTAACTGCCAAGGGTTTGAATTTGAATCCAGGGAACCAATCGGTGGAGAGGGAAATGGTCAGTGAAAATGCAGATGACCTGGCTGGCAGGGGGGAGGAGCGGCTAGGCTCAGGCTACCTGCCTGCCTATAACTAGACCCCTTGGGCTAGGTGGGACAGAGAGATGCTCCCCGCCCTCTTGCACACCGGAGAGGGGGCTCACGCTGGCTCTGATGCAGTGAGGAAAGCAGGGAGCTCGCTGACTACCCCCACTGGGACAGCAAGGGCAGCGCTGAGCACAGTGGGAGCTGAGACCCCAGCTGAGTGGGGGGAGACACAGGCAGGGCAGGGGATCTGTGGGGAGTGGCAAGGTGCTGGGTAAGGAAAGTCTGGATGAGCCTAGGCAGCCTTATGAGCTGATGGCTGTGTCTAGTCAGCAGGTGGGAAGGCAAGGAGAGTGGAAGAGGAGTGTCCCTGGACCTTACCTGTTAGCTGGGTGGAGAAATTGTGAGAGTGAAGGAAATGTACCTGTGTCTGTCAGGGGTATTGACTTGCCTGTGGAGGGAGCTACCCTGATCTCCAAGTAGTTATCTGTGACCAGCCCTGTGTGCTGGGAGAAGGGGAATGAGATCCCAAGTTGTGTGTCTGGGAAAGGAGAAAGTGTGTCCGTCTCTTCTTTGTCTGTGGAGCAGACAGAAGGGGCATTTCAGCCTGTGATGGCCGAGGGTCATGCAGTTGTCTCAGAGTTTGTTCTCAATTCAGCTAAAGCCCAGGAAGGGAAGGGCCCTAAGTTTGTGTCTGCTCGGGAGAATGGCCCGGTAACTAGGTCGCATCCAGTTAGTGTCTATGTAAAATCCCAGAGCCCAGACAATTCTGGTGCTTGTATTTTGCCTGTTGCTAGTGTGTTGTAGGGAAAGGGTGTAGCAACTTTGTCTAATCAGGGTGAGATCCTACCCAGGGCACAAGAAGAGCATGAAGGTGATGTGATTGTGTTACCTACTGAGGGTGTGAATCATAGAATCATAGAATATCAGGGTTGGAAGGGACCCCAGAAGGTCATCTAGTCCAACCCCCTGCTCAAAGCAGGACCAATTCCCAGTTAAATCATCCCAGCCAGGGCTTTGTCAAGCCTGACCTTAAAAACCTCTAAGGAAGGAGATTCTACCACCTCCCTAGGTAACGCATTCCAGTGTTTCACCACCCTCTTAGTGAAAAAGTTTTTCCTGATATCCGATCTAAACCTTCCCCACTGCAACTTGAGACCATTACTCCTCGTTCTGTCATCTGCTACCATTGAGAACAGTCTAGAGCCATCCTCTTTGGAACCCCCTTTCAGGTAGTTGAAAGCAGCTATCAAATCCCCCCTCATTCTTCTCTTCTGCAGGCTAAACAATCCCAGCTCCCTCAGCCTCTCCTCATAAGTCATGTGTTCCAGTCCCCTAATCATTTTTGTTGCCCTTCGCTGGACTCTCTCCAATCTATCCACATCCTTCCTGAAGTGTGGGGCCCAAAACTGGACACAGTACTCCAGATGAGGCCTCACCAATGTCGAATAGAGGGGAACGATCACGTCCCTCGATCTGCTCGCTATGCCCCTACTTATACATCCCAAAATGCCATTGGCCTTCTTGGCAACAAGGGCACACTGCTGACTCATATCCAGCTTCTCGTCCACTGTCACCCCTAGGTCCTTTTCCACAGAACTGCTGCCTAGCCATTCGGTGTCTAGTCTGTAGCGGTGCATTGGGTTCTTCCGTCCTAAGTGCAGGACCCTGCACTTATCCTTACTGAACCTCATCAGATTTCTTTTGGCCCAATCCTCCAATTTGTCCAGGTCTTTCTGTATCCTATCCCTCCCCTCCAGCGTATCTACCACTCCTCCCAGTTTCGTATCATCCGCAAATTTGCTGAGAGTGCAATCCACACCATCCTCCAGATCATTTATGAAGATATTGAACAAAACCGGCCGCAGGACCGACCCTTGGGGTACTCCACTTGATACTGGCTGCCAACTAGATATGGAGCCATTGATCACTACCCGTTGAGCCTGACAATCTAGCCAGCTTTCTACCCACCTTATAGTGCATTCATCCAGCCCATACTTCCTTAACTTGCTGACAAGAATACTGTGGGAGACTGTGTCAAAAGCTTTGCTAAAGTCAAGAAACAATACATCCACTGCTTTCCCTTCATCCACAGAACCAGTAATCTCATCATAAAAGGCAATTAGATTAGTCAGGCATGACCTTCCCTTGGTGAATCCATGCTGGCTGTTCCTGATCACTTTCCTCTCATGCAAGTGCTTCAGGATTGATTCTTTGAGGACCTGCTCCATGATTTTTCCAGGGACTGAAGTGAGGCTGACTGGCCTGTAGTTCCCAGGATCCTCCTTCTTCCCTTTTTTAAAGATTGGCACTACATTAGCCTTTTTCCAGTCATCCGGGACTTCCCCAGTTCGCCACGAGTTTTCAAAGATAATGGCCAATGGCTCTGCAATCACAGCCGCCAATTCCTTCAGCACTCTCGGATGCAACTCGTCCGGCCCCATGGACTTGTGCATGCCCAGCTTTTCTAAATAGTCCCTAACCACCTCTATCTCCACAGAGGGCTGGCCATCTCTTCCCCATTTTGTGATGCCCAGCACAGCAGTCTGGGAGCTGACCTTGTTAGTGAAGACAGAGGCAAAAAAAGCATTGAGTACATTAGCTTTTTCCACATCCTCTGTCACTAGGTTGCCTCCCTCATTCAGTAAGGGGCCCACACATTCCTTGGCTTTCTTCTTGTTGCCAACATACCTGAAGAAACCCTTCTTGTTACTCTTGACATCTCTGGCTAGCTGCAGCTCCAGGTGCGATTTGGCCCTCCTGATATCATTCCTACATGCCCGAGCAATATTTTTATACTCTTCCCTGGTCATATGTCCAACCTTCCACTTCTTGTAAGCTTCTTTTTTATGTTTAAGATCCACTAGGATTTCACCATTAAGCCAAGCTGGTCGCCTGCCATATTTACTATTCTTTCGACTCATCGGGATGGTTTGTCCCTGTAACCTCAACAGGGATTCCTTGAAATACAGCCAGCTCTCCTGGACTCCTTTCCCCTTCAAGTTAGTCCCCCAGGGGATCCTGGCCATCCGTTCCCTGAGGGAGTCGAAGTCTGCTTTCCTGAAGTCCAGGGTCCGTATCCTGCTGCTTACCTTTCTTCCCTGCGTCAGGATCCTGAACTCAACCAACTCATGGTCACTGCCTCCCAGATTCCCATCCACTTTTGCTTCCCCCACTAATTCTACCTGGTTTGTGAGCAGCAGGTCAAGAAAAGCACCCCCCCTAGTTGGCTCCTCTAGCACTTGCGCCAGGAAATTGTCCCCTACGCTTTCCAAAAACTTCCTGGATTGTCTATGCGCCGCTGTATTGCTCTCCCAGCAGATAACAGGAAAATTAAAGTCACCCATGAGAATCAGGGCATGCGATCTAGTAGCTTCCGTGAGCTGCCGGAAGAAAGCCTCATCTACCTCATCCCCCTGGTCCGGTGGTCTATAGCAGACTCCCACCACTACATCACTCTTGTTGCACACACTTCTAAACTTAATCCAGAGACACTCAGGTTTTTCTGCAGTTTCGTACCGGAGCTCTGAGCAGTCATACTGCTCCCTTACATACAGGGCTACTCCCCCACCTTTTCTGCCCTGCCTGTCCTTCCTGAACAGTTTATAACCATCCATGACAGTACTCCAGTCATGTGAGTTATCCCACCAAGTCTCTGTTATTCCGATCACGTCATAGTTCTTGGACATCACCAGGACCTCCAGTTCTCCCTGCTTGTTTCCAAGGCTTTGTGCATTTGTAGATAAGCACTTGAGATAACCTGTTGATCGCCCCTCATTCCCAGTATGAGGCAGGAGCCCTCCCCTCACAGACATTCCTGCCTGTGCTTCCTCCTGGTATCCCGTTGTCCCACTTACCTCAGGGCTTTGGTCTCCTTCCCCCGGTGAACCTAGTTTAAAGCCCTCCTCACTAGGTTAGCCAGCTTGCTGGCAAAGATGCTCTTTCCTCTCTTCGTAAGATGGAGCCCGTCTCTGCCCAGCACTCCTCCTTCATGGAACACCATCCCATGGTCAAAGAAACCAAAGCCTTCTCTCCGACACCACCTGCGTAGCCATTCGTTGACTTCCACGATTCGACGCTGTGTGTGGAAACCTGTAGCAAGAAGGAAAAGATTCCTGAACTTGTGTGTGGCAAAGGGAAGGAGAATGCTTCTGACCTTTTATCTAGGAAGTCTGTAAGTTTGCCTGAAAGGGGATTGTGTAGGAATCCGCCTGATGGGCCAGAGGTGATTCTGGATGTACGGGAGACCCAGAAAGAGTCTGTTGTTGCTCCGGAAAGTGTTCCTCTAGAACAAGCCCTAGGTAAAGAGGGTAAGAGCAGAATTTCTGTGAGGGGTGAATTGTTGCATAGAAAAGCCCCTAGGGAAAGGAATCCTCATGGAGTCTTTGCAAGCAGTTTACTGCAACTGAAGGGTGTGAAAGTGATTTAATCAAGAAAGTTTCAGTTCCTAGCAGCCAGAAATTCTCTGCTGTGAATGGATCCACTGACTTTCCTGTTGAAAGATCCAGTGTGGATAGCTTTGAGAAGATCTCAGATGAAGTGAAAGCTGTTAAGAAAGTTAAACAGTCCTATAACCAAGTGTCTGTGTTTGGACAGCTTGTTGGGGAGAAGACCCAATCCCAGTTTGACCCTCTGGGGTTTTGGGGTGGCCAAAGGGCACAGGCTGCATAAACCTTCCCACATGCGGCCTGCGAGTGCTATTGACCACCCCCGACCTAAGGGAGGGCGTGAAACTGGAAGGGCCTGGTGTAACTCCTACCAAGGAATGGGAGAGATGCTGGGGCATCCATGGGAACGCTGGTGGCTTCGAACTTCCCCAGGTCACCGGCTAAAGTGACCCCGCTCAGTTCGATCTCGAAGGGGGGAGAGATGTGATGAAGTGGGACTGTTCTTAATGTTTCCTCTGAACATTGTGGGGGTGCCTGAGTTTCCCCTAGGCAGTTCTTAAGTCTCTAGGGGGTGGGGTAAGGGTGTATGATCATTGCAGAGCCCTAGAGGGCAGGTGTGTGCAGGGGTCTGGAGACAGAGAATGGCCGACACCCTGTTTCCTGGCCACTGATGGCCTGTCCCTTCCCCCCTGGAAGGTGAGAGCTAAGGGGTTGGAGAACAAAGGGATCAGGTGACCTCCTGGCCCGGGAAAGGGACAAAGCCCAGAGGAGGAGGGGCTGGAGGGAGTTTCAGTTTGGGGTTGGCTGGCACATGGAGTGAAGGGCAGACGGGGTTGTCTGGCTCCCTGCCCCCCAAAATGGACCCAGCTGAGGGGTCCTGTTCTCTGCACCTACAAGCTCTGTGTTAGACTATGTTCCTGTCGTCTAATAAACCTCTGTTTTACTGGCTGGCTGAGAGTCACATCTGACTGCGAAGTTGGGGGGCAGGACCCTCTGGCTTCCCCAGAACCCCGCCTGAGCGGACTCGCTGTGGGAAGCGCACGGAGGGGCAGAGGATGCTGAATGCTTCGAGGTCAGACCCAGGAAGGTGGAAGCTGTGTGAGCTTAGTGTCCTGAAGACAGTCTGCTCCCAGAGAGGAGACTTCCCCAGAGTCCTGCCTGGCTTCATGGGGAGCAGTTCCAGAGCATCGCCCGGGGACTCCGTGACAGTACCTTTCTACCTTTTCCACCAACTCTGGCTCCTTTCCCACCCGTGAAGTAACATTCCATGTCCCTAGACCCAGTTACCATTGTGGAGGGCCAGTTCATCGTGGTCTGTCCCTCCTGATGCCATTCTGGTATCGCACCCAACCCTCACTTTTCGCCTCGCGGATGGTGAGACCATGAGATGGGTCCACATTGCCTTTTTGGGTCTCCTCTCTTAGGTCTCCCCTTTTCAAAATCCTGTTAGTTAGCACTCTGGCTGCTCTCGGCCCTTCCTCTGCTCTCTTCCAGAATTCAGGGCCGCCGCCTGGTCACACTGATGCACCTCAGATGTCATGGCATTATGCGCTTGTATGCAGTGCATTATTCATCATAACGTCCAACTGGCCTTCTGCAGCCATAATTACTTAGCCACTAGTTAAGAACATAAGAACGGCCATATTGGGTCAGACCAATGGTCCATCTACCCAGGAAACCTGTGTTCTGACAGGGACCAGTGCCAGATGCTTCACAGGGAATGAACAGAATGGGGCAATTATCAAGTGATCCAGCCCTGTCATCCAGTCTCAGTTTCGGGCAGTCAGGTTTAGGGACACCCAGAGTATGGAGTTATGTGCTGACCATCTTGGCTAATAGCCACTGATGGACCTATCCTCCATGAAAGGCTAGAGTCTCATTAGATCCTTCATCTAGGTGAATAGATGCAGTTATCCCCTGGTTGAATCTCTGCACATGAGGTGAGGTCAGAGGGGCTGGGGGAGGGCTGTGGTTTCATGGCTAGAAATTGAATAAGTGCAGTAACCCTTTGCTCCAAAAGGGAAGTGGAGTGACACTTGTACCAGTCTGAGTTGCAGACACTTAGTTAGCAGGAAGGATAAGGAAATGTGCCAGGTCTGTCTCTGAGTCCTACAATCTGTCCTTGTTTCAGTCAGTCAGGCTCTTACTGAGCAATTTACTGTTTCCAAAGGTACTTAGCACTCGCGATCATGCGGCTGGTGTCAGAAGGTGCGGCGCTCCGGCAGGCCAGTAAAAGGCACAGGAGGGTGTTAGGTTGTATTCGACACTTACATCAAGAGAGGCAGAGTGTGGCTAATTAGCGCTGATTTCACCAACAAGGCCCAGAACTATGGCTGAAGAGCTGCAAAGGCCTCGGGGGCTCTTCCTTCTTCCCATTAGCTCGGAGCTTCGTTATGGGAGGAGAACAGCAACAATACGGTCACACAGGAAGTGCTATACCAGGGCAAGCCACTGGGCCATCTAGCCTGATATCCCACCTCTGGCCCATGCCAACCAGCACCCCATCTGATGCCCAAGAGGTTCAGGCCACCAGGCCACTCAGCCTGGCACATCTGCCAATCAGATCACACAATTCTTCCTTCAGCAGCTGTGGACCCCTAATGCTTCAGGCGAAGGTGACCTGCCCCTCCACCATCTTACGCCCCAAGAGTGCTTAGAGCTCAAGGTGACAACGGTTTGAATCCAGTTCATCCCTGCGCAGGGTGCAGCGTGAGGCCAAGGCAACCCCAAGTCACAGGCAAGGTTCCCATTGGCTTTGAGGACTGCTGCAGGATCTGGCCAATGCTTCATGCAGCAGCACAGCTGATACCCTCCGCCTCTGCCCAATCAATCCACCCCCAGTAGCCTCCCAGATAAGACTCATCACCAAGATGAAGGGTAGCACGACATTCCTGTGACAGGTGCCAATTTCAAAAGCTGCACTTTCTGGGGGCTCCAGAGCAGTGATTTGAATTGGAAATTTCACCAAGAAGGTGGGTTCCAAATTAAGACTGTGACACATGGTCAGTCATTTAGTCAGAACTGAGTTAGAAAGTGATTTTGCCTTAGCACTACAGAGAGATCGCTCATTGCACATGCAAAACCACAGTGCATCTGCTCCTGGCGTGGCTCTAAGGCACCCCTCCCCCCACGCAGAATGATCTCCCAGTCATTCCGCACTGGCCAGCAGGACCAGTCACTTGGCTCCTCACTTGGCAACTGCATGTAGGAAAGTCCCAGGTAAGTTTGGGGGCGAGGTGCTGAGGTCTGACCTCTTTGGAGGGGAAGGGCCTTCCACTGTCCCCACTCTGTCCCACAGGCTCGCAGGAGGACATGTCAGAGAGGCAATGCCTCAGTAGAACAATTTCACACCTGCTTCCCTCAGTTCCAGGCCCTGCTGATGTCTTGGAAAAGCTCCTCTGCTCTGGAAACTTTCTGACTTTGCCTCCAGGCCTTTCAGGCAGCAGAAGCAGGAGTAGCGAGTTACTGACGCTAAGAACAGGGACAGTCCAGCATTAGGCCCTGTCCACAAACTCAGTGTAGAAGGGTCAGCTTCTCCATCCCATGGATCCAGTACCTCGTCTTCCCCTTTGGGCGCCCCAGTAACAGCCCACAGACTGGTGGCATTCAAGTCCATAACCTGGCTTGGCGTTCTGGTTTATTCAAATAACAGTTCAGCGGCACCTCAAATCAAGCCTCATCTTTCCTAGACTCTACAGTTCAACCAGCACTTTCCAGGGCTCAGTATCTCCTCCCCAAAACCCAAGTCCTGCTATCTGGAAGTTCCTAAAGCCACTTCCTGTTAAGGCCCCCACCCAGGCGTCTCTTAGGACGTAGCTGCCGCCAGGCCTTTCCATCTGGCTGGTGTGGCCAGCCCCTTCCTGGTCCTCTCTTCACCCTATGTCTCCTGCAGGTCTGCCCTCCTCTGGCTGAGCTGGCTCCCTCTTATAGGAAGCACCACCTCCGATCTGTTGTCCTGTGATGCTTGGTTGCCTGACCCAGCCACCGGCCCAAGCCTCACAATGTGTCTGCTGCTCATTCAGGAGCACAATGAGGCCCACACAACTGCGTGGCCTGCACATACACAACACGCTAGGGTTAGCCACGCTGCTGCTCTTGTTAGGTTCTGAGGGCTTCTAGCTTAAACCCAGAACCCACTGAGTGCCACTAGGGGCTCCCACACTACGTCAAGGGCTATTATTTAGTTCTCTGGGCTACACCTCATGCGGCTGCAGGTCTACATATGGCCTCTCAGCCCATGCCTGGACTAGTCCATGGCCAAAGAGGGCGTCATTGTCCGAGCTGGAATTAAAACTCAGGAGTTCCTGGCTCCAGTCCCTGCCCCCTCTCTTGGCCATGTCATCATGTCTCTCTGGAATCGCTCCCCAGTGTTTCTCCTACCTTCCTTGTGACACAAATTATACCTTTGAAAAAGTACAAACCTAGCCCTGAACACTTTAAGTCACAGATTTGTAGATCCCAAGGGATCTACTGTGATCATCTAGTCTGACCACCTGCATAGCACCGGCCAGGAACCGACCACCAAATAATTCCTAGAATGGATCTTTTAGAAAAATATCCAATCTTGATCTTAAAATTGCCAGTGATGGAGAATCCACCATAGCCCTTGGCAACTGGTCTAATGGTAACTCTCACCGTTAAAAAAGGACACCTTATTTTCAGACTGAATGTATCTAGCTTCAGTCATGCAAAGGCCTAGGCAGCACCATTGACGCATTGCACCCTATCACCAGAGGCGTATACCCACCTCTTAGATATTTATATAACCCCATTCCTGGCACTCTCAGGGTGCCTGTAACTAACAGGCCTAGTTCTATTCCCAGACACAAAACTCTGAAGCTCAATGAACGCTGTAAATGAGATCTATTCATTTAAAAAAACATGATTAGGACTTTTAAAAGGCCTCAGTGCTTACCTTTAAGCATGTGGTTAAGTCCCACTGTAAGTCAAGGCAACTTAAGCAGGTCCTTAAAATTAAGTGAACGCTTAAATGCTTTGCTGAATCAGGGCCAAAGGGGGGAAATTAAATTAAGGTTAAAAGACACTGCCAAGTGAGGAAGGAGAGCTTGTTAGAAAGCTGTCACTCAAAAGAGGCTCAGAAGTTTTGGTGGACAGCAAGAACATCGGCAGTTAGGAGAAAAAACCATGCAGAATCGATAGAGCCACTCCTGGTGCAGGACAGATCCCAACCAATAACTTTATTCCCAGCTTCCTCATTTATTTACTATTCATTGACTAATGCAACCAAGTCACAGAGGGTGACATTCATTGCAGGGCAGATGTCAGCATAAGCCCTAGGCACCAATTAAGTTTGACTCATTTTTGTTGCTGTCTTTTTTACTTAGTGGTTACAGCTGATTGAGAACCTGGTGAATTAATTCATTTAGAATCTGTGCCAGTCCTTCTGTGGGTGTAGTTCTAAGTCACACGAGGACAAGACATGGATGTTTATCATCCCGTTTAGCTTTCCTGCAGAGATTTTCACTGCCTCAATAGTTTTCTTGCCCATCCAGTTACTCTGTGGAAAGGAGGTGATATGCTCCAAGTGACAGGTCTTTGTGAACTGCTCCATTGCCTCACTTGAGAACCAGGGTCCAATGCCACTAATCAGTGCCTCTGGCAGCCAGGCTTTGCATACTGCAATTGGATAGGAATAATCATCATTCTACTGATTGCGCCCTGTAGCTTTGAAATATGCACTGGCCCACCACAAGGGCTATGTACCTCTGAAGTCCAACTTAAACCTCACATAATGCATAGGCCTCCTGGTGCCCCTCAGCACTGGGGTGACTTTCACCCAGAGGGCTCGTGGAGTTCACAGAAGTTAGAGATGGAAGAGACCTGCTGGGTCCTACACTCACTTCTCTACCCTTGAAGGACCACTCCTTACCATTTACTTTGTCTAGATTTAAGGGTTCCAGGCAATGGGGCTCCCAGCCTTTCCCCAGGAGATGATTACCCAGTTAGATTCATCTCAGCATCAGGAATTTTTTTACTGAGATTCAATCTAAAAATGGCCTTTCTCAATTTCATTCCACTAGTCCTAGTTACATGCTATAGAGTTCAGGTTGTGTTGAAAAATGCAGTTACAGTGATGATTTATTTCACTGAGTTTTATAAGAAAAACAAAGTATTTCCTGCTCAAACTCACATCATCTGCCAAAGATGTGGTAGCGGGTTTCATTTGTGTGAATGTTTTCAGTGATTCTGTTCAATAGGTTAAAAGTTAGAAGCATTTAGAGTGAACTCTTTTCACCTATTTGCACTGGATAGATACACGTTTCTTTAGGACTCTCTAATTTCATATTGTTAAAACTTAGAAATGTCAAGCATACCACATTCATAGCGACTTTCACAGGGACATAGTACAGGTTGACATGCAGATTTACACAATCATTTATTTACATTTTTCACCGGAACTCCTTTAGTTGACACAAAGCCTTTGGACAATAGACATATTTTCCTCTCTTCTCTCCAGCCACACCACCAGACTTCCCGCCCATCTCACATCTTGCTACCGCAATCTCTCCTTCTCTGGCCTCGGCATCTGCTCCTCAGCTTATATGACTCTCAATAGCTTTTATCTACCCACATGGGTAAAATTCACCCCTTGCGTCTGACCACTACCAGGCCTATGCACCACATTGGTCTGACTTAAGCTTCATTTTGAAGGGTGAAGCAAGACCTAGGTGGCACCCAGGCCTTACGCTGCTCCAGTGCATGGCCCCACATGGGAGTCTGTTGACTGAAACAATGCATGAAAGAGGAAGTGATTTCAGAGAACCTCCACGAAGGATTTCCTCTATCTTCAGTGTCTGCATTAGAAACACATGAAATTATACACCCTCTTTGTTGTTTAAACACTTCAAGTATTTGTAGACTCAGTTCTGCCTTGGGAGAGAAGTGTTAACTATTCCTGTTCGGTTTTAGAGTCACACACACCTGCAGCTTGTAGAGGGCTCTGGTACAAGGTAATTCTGTGACACTCTTTAATACTCATATCAACAGGCTCTTGGTTTTGCCCTTGTTTTGGTGATCAATGATTCCATGTTATCAAATCTCTGCTAACTTTCTAAATAAACAATCAAAAGAATATTTGCTGACACATGCGCCCCTCCCGGATCATTGCTCAGCCAAACTACACATAGTTACATTTCTAATCAGCCCCCCGCTCCCTCCCAGCCCTGACATCTACCAGCAGCCTCCTGATTATTTCGATAACTCTTTTGTGAACTCCTTCGAGCTCATGGGAAGGGGATGCCTAGAACTGCCCACAATCTTCCAGAACCAGCTGCACCTCAGAGCACTACCAGGAGGCTTGTTTACCCCCAAGGGGCCTCATAAATGAAAATCAGGCCTCAGGGACTATCCACTCCATGCCCTGGTATGGGAAGCCCCTTCAAATCCAACCCCAAATGTATACAGCACTTGTTTTCAGAAAATTCATGTTTAAATTGCCATCCACTCTCATCTCTAGGTCTTTTTCAGCATCACTCCTTCCACAGGGCCAAACAACCACAAGACCTTAATCATAGAATATCAGGATTGGAAGGGACCTCAGGAGGTCATCTAGTCCAACCCCCTGCTCAAAGCAGGACCAATCCCCAACTAAATCATCCCAGCCAGGGCTTTGTCAAGCCTGACCTTAAAAACCTCAAAGGAAGGAGATTCCACCACCTCCCTAGGTAACGCATTTCAGTGCTTTACCACCCTCCTAGTGAAAAAGTTTTTCCTAATATCCAACCTAAACCTCCCCCACTACAACGTGAGACCATTACTCCTTGTTCTGTTATCTGCCACCACTGAGAACAGCCTAGCTCCATCATCTTTGGAACCCCCTTTCAGGTAGTTGAAAGCAGCTATCAAATCCCCCCTCATCCTTCTCTTCCGCAGACCAAACAATCCCAGTTCCCTCAGCCTCTCCTCATAAGTCATGTGTTCCAGTCCCTTAATCATTTTTGTTGCCCTCTGCTGGACACTTTCCAATTTTTTCACATCCTTCTTGTAAGTATGGGGCCCAAAACTGGACACAGTGCTCCAGATGAGGCCTCACCAATGTCGAATAGAGGGGAACGATCACCTCCCTCGATCTGCTGGCAATGCCCCTACTTATACAGCCCAAAATGCCGTTAGCCTTCTTGGCAACGAGGGCACACTGTTGACTCATATCCAGCTTCTGGTCCACTGTAACCCCTAGGTCCTTTTCCACAGAACTGCTGCCGAGCCATTCGATCCCTAGTCTGTAGCGGTGCATGGGATTCTTGCGTCCTAAGTGCAGAACTCTGCACTTGTCCTTGTTGAACCTCATCAGATTTCTTTTGGCCCAATCCTCTAATTTGTCTAGGGCCCTCTGTGTCCTATCCCTACCCTCCAGCATATCTACCACTCCTCCCAGTTTAGTGTCATCTGCAAACTTGCTGAGGGTGCAATTCACCCCATCCTCCAGTTAATTAATGAAGATATTGAACAAAACTGGCCCCAGGACCGACCCTTGGGGCACTCCACTTGATACCGGCTGCCAACTAGACATGGAGCCATTGATCACTACCTGTTGAGCCCAACAATCTAGCCAGCTTTCTATCCACCTTATAGTCCATTCATCCAGCTCATACTTCTTTAACTTGCTGGCAAGAATACTGTGGGAGACTGTGTCAAAAGCTTTGCTAAAGTTAAGGAATAACACATCCACTGCTTTCCCCTTATCCACAGAGCCAGTTATCTCATCATAGAAGGCAATTAGATTAGTCAGGCATGACTTGCCCTTGGTGAATCCGTGCTGATTACTCCTGATCACTTTCCTCTCCTCTAAGTGCTTCAGAATTGATTCCTTGAGGACCTGCTCCATGATTTTTCCAGGGACTGACGTGAGGCTGACTGGCCTGTAGTTCCCAGGATCCTCCTTCTTCCCTTTTTTAAAGATGGGCACTACATTAGCCTTCTTCCAGTCGTCCAGGACCTCCCCCGATCGCCATGAGTTTTCAAAGATAATGGCCAATGGCTCTGCAATCACAGCCGCCAACTCCTTTAGCACCCTCAGATGCAGCACATCTGGCCCCATGGACTTGTGCTTGTCCAGCTTTTCTAAATAGTCCCGAACCACTTCTTTCTCCACAGAGGGCTGGTCACCTCCTCCCCATGCTGTGTCACCCAGTAGAGTAGTCTGGGACCTGACCTTGTTTGTGAAGGCAGAGGCAAAAAAAGCACTGAGTACATTAGCTTTTTCCACATCCTCTGTCACTAGGTTGCCTCCCTCATTCAGAAAGGGGCCCACGCTTTCTTTGATTTTCTTCTTGTTGCTAACATACCTGAAGAAACCCTTCTTGTTACTCTTAACATCCCTTGCTAGCTGCACCTCCAGGTGTGATTTGGCCTTCCTGATTTCACTCCTGCACACCTGAGCAATATTTTAATACTCCTGCCTGGTCATTTGTCCAATCTTCCACTTTTTATAAGCTTCTTTTTTGTGTTTACGATCAGCAAGAATTTCACTTTTAAGCCAAGCTGGTTGCCTGCCATATTTACTATTCTTTCTACACATTGTGATGGTTTGTTCCTGTAACCTCAATAAGGATTCTTCCAGCAGGAGAGTGAATTTGTGTGGGGGGGTGGAGGGTGAGAAAACCTGGATTTGTGCTGGAAATGGCCCACCTGATGATCACTTTAGATAAGCCATTACCAGCTGGACAATGGGGTGGGAGGAGGTATTTTTTCATATTCTCTGTGTATATATAAAGTCTGCTGCAGTTTCCACGGCATACATCTGATGAAGTGAGCTGTAGCTCACGAAAGCTCATGCTCAAATAAATTGGCTAGTCTCTAAGGTGCCACAAGTCCTCCTTTTCTTTTTGCGAATACAGACTAACACGGCTGTTACTCTGAAACCTTTAAAATCCTTGTCTTTATTAACACATAAAACATCAACAACCATAATAAAGTTCAGCTCAGACCTTCACCCCATGTTTAGCAGCTTCCAGGGATCCTCCCTCAAGATTGCTCAGTCCACATCCTAGATTCCCTCTCACCTCCCCTAGCCCATGGCAGGATAATCAGCCCAGCCCAGCCCAGTTAATCCTTTATCAGTAAGATCTACACTGGCTAACAGAGCAGGGCTCTTCAACCAAGTCTGGTACCACATCTCACTCATACTGAGTAGCACCTTGCTGCCCACACAGTCCTATTTACTACCTACCTATTTACTATGTAATATACCTTCAAAATTCACTATATAGTAAATGGCAGGTTTCAGAGTAACAGCCGTGTTAGTCTGTATTCGCAAAAAGAAAAGGAGTACTTGTGGCACCTTAGAGACTAACCAATTTATTTGAGCATAAGCTTTCATGAGCTACAGCTCACTTCATCGGATGCATACTGTGGAAAGTACAGAAGATCTTTTTATACACACAAACCATGAAAAAATGGGTGTTTACCACTACAAAAGGTTTTCTCTCTCCCCACCCCACTCTCCTGCTGGTAATAGCTTATCTAAAGTGATCACTCTCCTTACAATGTGTATGATAATCAAGGTGGGCCATTTCCAGCACAAATCCCAGCCACTCCCAGTCTCTATTCAAGCCTAAGTTAATTGTATCCAATTTGCAAATGAATTCCAATTCAACAGTCTCTCGCTGGAGTCTGGATTTGAAGTTTTTCGGTTGTAATATCGCAACTTTCATGTCTGTAATCGCGTGGCCAGAGAGATTGAAATGTTCTCCGACTGGTTTATGAATGTTATAATTCTTGACATCTGATTTGTGTCGATTTATTCTTTTACGTAGAGACTGTCCAGTCTGACCAATGTACATGGTAGAGGGGCATTGCTGGCCCATGATGGCATATATCACATTGGTGGATGTGCAGGTGAACGAGCCTCTGATAGTGTGGCTGATGTTACTAGGCCCTGGGATGGTGTCCCCTGAATAGATCTGTGGGCACAGTTGGCAACGGGCTTTGTTGCAAGGATAGGTTCCTGGGTTAGTGGTTCTGTTGTGTGGTATGTGGTTGCTGGTGAGTATTTGCTTCAGGTTGGGGAGCTGTCTGTAGGCAAGGACTGGCCTGTCTCCCAAGATTTGTGAGAGTGTTGGGTCATCCTTCAGGATAGGTTGTAGATCCTTAATAATGCATTGGAGGGGTTTTAGTTGGGGCTGAAGGTGACGGCTAGTGGCGTTCTGTTATTTTCTTTGTTAGGCCTGTCCTATAGTAGGTGACTTCTGGGAACTCTTCTGGCTCTATCAATCTGTTTCTTCACTTCCGCAGGTGGGTATTGTAGTTGTAAGAATGCTTGATAGAGATCTTGTAGGTGTTTGTCTCTGTCTGAGGGGTTGGAGCAAATGCGGTTGTATCGCAGAGCTTGGCTGTAGACATCCCTGCCTCAGTTTCCCCACGGTGACTTGGCTCTCTGGTTAAACCATTCCCCCTTCTGCTTATACAAGTCCAAAAATAAAACCCAGAGTCTTGTTTCCCAGCCTCACACTGAGCCCAGCCCTTCCTTCTCGAGGCACCCATCTTCCCGCCTCTGGTTCAAGCACTTTTCTGCCACCCCTCTGGGCTCAGCTTTCGCCCTTATTGGGCTCCTTTCCATCTCTCCCCTCAGCCTTTCCTGGGCTCCTTTGGGCTGCCCCTGCTCCTTCTAAGCAGTTCTCTGCAGGCCTTCCTGCCTGTGCTCTCCTCTGGCTCCTCCCAACCTCCCCTCTCTTCTCTCCAGCCAACCCTCTGCTGCTGGGCTTTCTTTCTTTTAAATCCAGCCCTGTACAGGTGCAGTAGGCTTGGGGCTAACTGTACAGGCCTGACCAGCCCAAAAAGGGACAGGCCCGCCCTGTGACAACGTCCCCCAGTGAGCATGATTGACACCTGATGTGTCCCTGTCCATATGAGAAGCTCTGTTGAGTGTAAAGCAGTGATTGAAAGCTCAGGTTTTCTGCTATGACACATGGCCCCATAGTAGACAACATGAGCTAAGGGACTAGCAGTTGGGGCTACAGTTCTCATCCAGTTAACAGGCAGCAGCCTCAGTGTGTTGCTGTTATTCTTCGTCAGAGATTCATAGATCGCCAGGCCAGCAGGGGCCATTGTGATCATCTGGTCTGACCGCCTGCCTAGCACAGGCCAGAGACCTGTCCCGCAATAACTCACAGAGCAGCAGATCTGTTAGAAAACCAGCCAGTCCTGACTGAAACCCTGTCAGTGATGGAGAATCCACCAGGGCCTTTGGCAATTGTTCCAATGGCTAATTACTCTCCTGTTAAACACTCAGGGCCTTTTTTCCAGTCTGACTTTGTCTAGCTTCAACCTCCAGCCTTTGGACCCTGTTAGAACATTCTCTGCTAGGCTGAAGAGCCCATTATCAAATATTTGTTCCCCTGGTAGGTGCTTACAGACTGTGAACAAGTCACTCCTTGACCTTCTTTTTGTTAAACTAAATAGCCTGAGCACTTTGAGTCTATCACTAAGGCATGTTTGCTAATCCTTTAATCATATTCATGGCTCTTCTCTGACCCCTCTCCAATTTATTAACATCATTTTTGAACTATGAACACCAGAAAAGGACTCAGTATTCCAGCAGCAGTCGCATCAGTGCCCAAGACAGAGGTCAAATAACCTCTCTGCTACTGCTCAAGATTCCTGTTTATGAAGCTCAAGATGGCATTAGCGCTGTTGGTCACAGCGTCACACTAGGAGCTCATGTTCAGCTGATTATCCATCACAATCCCCAAATCTTTGTCAGAGTCCCTGCTGCCCAGGATAGAATCCCCCAGCCTGTAAGTATGGCCTGCATTCCTTGTTACTGATGTACATTTAGCTGTATTAAAACATTCACTGTTTGCACCCCACCTTATCAAGCGATCCACATCGACCTATCCTCTTCATTATTTACACTCCCCAATTTTTGTGTCTTCAGCAAACTTTGTCAGTGATGAGTTTAAGTCTTCTTCCAGCTCATTGATAAAAATGTTACACAGTGTAGGGCCAAGAACTGATCCCTGCAGGACCCCACTGGCAGCACACCTGCCTCCCCATCTATAATTACTTTTGGAGACCCAGAAGCTAGTCGGCTTTTCACCCAGTTAATGTGTGCCAGGTTCATTTTATATCTTTCTAATTTTTTAATTAAAATGTCACATGGTAGCAAGTCACATGCCCTACAGAAGTCTACGAACATTCTGAAATGTCATCTCTGTTCTCTCATCTTGTGTTCTGAGGAGCACCTCAAAATCCCTCTGGTTTGACTGGCTACTGCCTTTCGAAGTCAATGTGCCCAAATGTGGCCATTTCAACCCCTGAATCCCCCCCACACCCTGTCACCCCAATCTTCTTGCCTATCCCCAGGAGATTGGAATACCCCTCCTCTGTCTCCTAATAAGAGTAACTCCTTATGTATATAGTTTGATTTTGGGCAATGTCCACACAAGAGAACAAACACCAGACAGAGCTCTGGATGCCCTGGACAAACACAAGAACGAAGGCGATATGAAGTGAAAAATGGACCAAAGCAGCAAAATGTCTTCTGCTTAACCTCCATCCCCAGCCATCCACCTTTGGATCACCAGTCATGTGCCCAATATGGTTTACACCTCTGCATGGCACTTTCCTGATGCATTCCCAGTGTATACAGAGAGAGGTTGGATAACAACATAAACGCTCTTGCTGGAAGGCTGCAGCTCAACTCTCCTTTATTTCTTAGCGTTCACAATGATAACACACACAAGAACCCAAAACCAGTGAGGGACAAAGCAGGCTGCTCTGTAAAAACAGAGACAACTTTACTCTAGACTGGCTGCCTGGAAACAGACTCAGGTGTTCGAGGCCACATGGCTTCCCACAGAGCCCCCTAGCTGGCAAGCAGGACCAGGAAATCCCTCACACTTAAAGTGATAGCTTTATTTTGAATGCAGTTTGCAATACACTACCTTTCCCACTAGACAGAAGCCCCACCCTCCCTGCCTCAGTGCTCTGCCATGGCCTGCTCTAACAGCTGGGCTTTGCAGGATGCCCACAAGCTCAGCAAAGCCAAATTATTCGGGCCCTTGCAAGGGGGAGAGCATTCCAGAGGAGAGCGCCCCTGACCAAGAAGGCCCTGCAACAGTAGCCTCCCTTTCGTAGGGGGCCTCTGCTGATTGTAAGCACGGCATTATGGCATGACATCGCTTAGATAAACCACTCCCCGTCTGCCTAGAAATCCATCAGAGCCAGCCCCTTGCGCTCCACCGTTGGGCAGCCAGTTAAATGATATTTACTAGCTTGCGTGAGACAGGATAAATAGTTGGGACTTCTAAGTGTGCGGTGAGCTTAGGGATGGGGAGCTGAGGGCGCAGCAGCCAGTCAGCGGGGAGGAGGTTACGGTTGCCTGAGTAGAGAGCTCTGCACAAGTGCTGTGTTTGATGAGTAAGGGAACAGACAGCTATTATACAAATCTGTGCCTTCTGATTGGCTAATGCCCATCAGCCAATTACAGTGTAGGAAACTTGACAATAGTGTTCAGAGCTCACCCCTCCTGCTGACCAGTACTGTGCCGCAAGTTGCTTGGATGCCTCTTTCTGTACCCATCTGAGGTCTCAGATTGCAGCTCCTTGGGGCAGGGGCAGGGGCAGGCTTTGGTCTGTGTTTGCACAGCACCTAGCACACTGAAGGCCCGGGCCATGGCTAGGGCTCCTGGGTGCTATGGTGATCATAAACTAAACTAATAATAATAAAAAGAACCGTGTGGGCCAGCGAGTGTTCAGCCTCCCTGGGCACCCAACTGGCTGAGAATACCATTTCAGCATCACGTGAGCATCAGTGCATGGCTGCTGATGGGACACAGAGGGAGGCATGGACAGGATGGACTGTGTGGGAGGGAGCCATTGGGACAGGAGAGGGAACTTTAAAGTAGTAGAAAGAGGACCCCTCTTTGAGATTGTGTGGCAGGCCCCTTCGAACATGGCTACCGCGTGAGACGACGCTCGCTTACGTTCTGTAGAAATGCCTTGGGATGTAAGTTGGCCTGAAAATGTGTTTCCTAAAAATAGCCTTGGCACTAGTCACACGAGGGCTGATAAAATATGAGTGACACAAATGAGGCAGTTCAGAGCAAGTCAGAGCTATGTTAGGCCATAACCCCAGGTCAGGCTGTACACATGCATTGGTCCTAACTGGCTTTTACAAGGGTTTGAGATCAAATGTTAATGTTTTGGAACATGCTGTCCACATTGATAGTTATTGGTACGGCATTTGCACAGAGATTAATCAAAGGCAATGTTTAATTTTCAATAGTCAATGGGGGAACAGAAGATATTCAAAGTCTGGTAGCGGAAATATAGCTATGGTAAAAGGCAGGATTAATCTAATTAATTACAGAGTGTTATTGTACGTGATTATAAAAAGGTTGGCATGCTAATGTGAGATTGGGAGACCCATCAAGGCATCATTAGAGACCCCGTCTTCTTATTCAGGGACTGTTCCCCCCGCATGCACCATTTCATCTCTATGAGTATGACTGCAGTGTGTGGTTCTATTGTGGTGCCTGTTTGCTTTTAAATAAAGCCTTTAAAACTATCACTCATTGTGTCATACACAGCCCCCCGCTAAATTACATTATCTGTAACTGCCCTGGCGCCTTGAACCTTAAAGAATTCAGTTGGATTTTTATTCCTTAGCTTAACAAATACTAATCGGGAGCACAGAAACCCAAGGTTAGATAGCCTCGTGGCATGGCTGCTTTAAACTGGTTTCACCTACGGATGGTGCATCACCCTTAGAGAGCCGGCGCATGTCCCACACTTGTCTGGCCACCATTGTGGCCTCCCTCCATCAGCGCTGCCCTTAGTAACCTCCACAGACCAGGCTGCCCTCATGCATGGGAAGGGTTCGTTTTCATAGAATCATAGAATATCAGGATTGGAAGAGACCTCAGGAGGTCATCTAGTCCAACCCCCTGCTCAAAGCAGGGCCAGTCCCCAATTTTTGCCCCAGATCCCTAAATGGCCCCCTCAAGGATTGAACTCACAACCCTGGGTTTAGCAGGCCAATGCTCAAACCACTGAGCTATCCCTCCCCCAAAGGTTGGCATGCTAATGTGAGATTGGGAGACCCATCAAGGCATCATTAGAGACCCCGTCTTCTTATTCAGGGAGAGAGTTTTCTCTCTTCCCTCCACCCCCAGCCAGATCTGCTCGCTGCTGGGCTCCCTCTGTGCCAGCTACAGGAAAGTGCTTCAATCTACAAGAGAGAAGGAAATGGGATCCTGTCAGGAAGTGTGCGTGTGAGTGAGTGCCATGTGTAACTGTGTGTGTGTGTATTAGTGCAACTGGGTGTGAAAGACTATGTGTGAATGTAAAGAGTGGTCTCTGGGTGTGTTTATACATGCATGTGCCGATGGCTGTCTCTCACGGTGTGCGTGTGTGTGAGAGACAGAGAGACACACACAAGTACATGGCTCTGTGCAGCTCTGTGTGAGAACATTTGTGCACTTGGCTGCGGGACTGACTCACAAGGGCTTCTGGATTCTATCAAATGAAACATCAAAGCAGACTCACGTTCCTTCTCCTTTCCTCTTTCCATAATTCACTTAGGTGTTTTCCATGACGTCTTGTGGAATCGTGATCGTCAGCGTGAGCAAGACGAGCTGCCTCAGAAGCGGAGTGTGGGGGAGAGCAGCCCACTTCCACTGCCTGTCAGAGGAGGTTGGGGAATGATTGCAAACAACTGTGGGAGGGCTGCCACCCCCCACTCTCCGACAGCCAAGCCTGCCCTGGGTCTGCACACTTGCCCGAGGGTAGGAGCCCTGGCTAAGATGTTTTCTTTGCCACCTTTCACATTGCCAGCAGAAAACCAAAATTCACACTTCCCTTCCTCACTGGCTGCTTCTAGATGACCCAAGCCAGTGCTGAGTCTGAATGGGCCCAGTGACCAGCTGGTTTTGCCCAGGTCTCCCATGGATGGGGTGTCATCAGCCTTCAGCCCCCTGCCCCAAGTTCTCTTCCTCCCACATTGAGTATCTCTTTAAAGTGCCCACCAGGCACCAGAGTTATGGGGACGTAGCAAACTCTCAGCAGAGGGCTCCGAATTTCCCTGGCCACCCTCCCTGGGTCTCAGAGGGTGGGATTCACCCCTAGACAGATGCCAGCACAAGGCTTAGGCACTGCTTAAGTCCCCTGAATTGTACCCCCAGTGAGCATGGAAGGGGTCTGTTAGATAGGCTCTGTGCCTGACCCCTGCCACTGACTCACAAATGTACAAGTTCACCTCGCTGGGCCTTAATTCCCTCGTCTGTCCATGGAGCTAACATGTGCGCACAGTGCTTTGAGAGCGAGCCGTGGCTTACCAGTCTGGAGCGGTGCATTCTGTTATGGGAGCCTGCTGGAGGACTGGAGATGCCAGAGAGCCACCATTTGGTAAGGGGCGGTGGAAGGGTGGAACTAAGAAGTGGCCAGTACGATTTCAAATATCTCAGGCTAAAAACCCTCCAACCCTGCTGCTGGGAATGGAGCAAGGAATCCGAGTGGCACGGACACAGCCAGTGGAGGTTGCAGGAAAGAGATACGGGCCGCAGACCGAGTCAGCGCTGCCAAAGGGGTGACGGGATCACGGGGGGATTTTACAACCAGCAGGAGGAGTACAGGGCCGGTCACAAACAAGGGAGCTGCAATCAACACGATTTCACACCGGCTGAGCTGCTGACCCACGTTCTCATACGGGGTTAGGAGAAGTGACGTAAGGTGCATCGATACTAGGGTGACCAGATGTCCCGATTTTATAGGGACAGTCCCGATTCTGGGGTCCTTTTCTTACATAGGCACCTATTACCCCCCCACCCCCGTCCCGATTTTTTACACTTGTTTATCTGGTCACCCTAATCGTTACCATCGCTATGGGTGAGCAGCAGGTGCAGTTCCACCCAGCCCTGATTACCGAGACCTCCGTGGAGAACCCCACGTGTTTGGACACTCAGGGGGTTGGATAACCAGGGCTGGCTGGAGCAGCTGGCAGAAGAGCTCCCTGACCCCTGGGAGTGGCAGAATTTAGCAGCAGCTCTGTGGGAGTGGAACTGCCGTTCCGCCCCATCTCAGGGATCAGGCCGACCTTGGGAGAGCCAGAGTCTGGGCTATGGGAGCTGGGCTCTACCTGGAAAACTGGCCTTAGCCAGGCCTCTGGCTGCACCAATCTGTCTGCACCAATCGATTTGAAGCTGGTCCCTTGCTCATCCTGCCCCACCCAGCCCATGGCTTGTTCAGCTCAGAGTGTGAGACGTGTGCCAACGTCAGAGAGGGACGGCTTGTTTGGGGTGAGATTCCAGCATGCCAAGGTCACCTCTTGAGAGAGCTGAGGGGAGGCCCGTCGCCAGCACAGGACAGGGAATCCTGCATGGCTGCCTCCTGCCCCCGCCATGGCAGTGGAGAGATGGCACCCTCGACCAATCTCTGGGATCCTACCATGGGCTGTAGGCAACCAAATGGGAGCCTCTCCCCAGCTGAGGAAGAAGGAGACATGCAGAGCTGGACTGGGTTGGATGTCCCCTGCCCCTTGCTGGGCTAGTGGGAGCTGGGCTGGGTGTCACTTGCTCTTACTCAGGCCAGTAAGCGTTGCACTGGGTGTGCTATGCCCTTGGCTTGGCCCATAGGAGGTGACTGGGCAGTGGGAGCCGTGCTAGGCCGGGCATTGCCTTTCGCTGCACAGCTCTTATTTCTCTCACAGCCGCACCCAGTCACACAGCAGGAGGCGTGCTGTGCTGTGCAGACACATTACCCAGGAGACAGTCCCTGCCCCAGCAAGAACATAAGAACAGCTGTACTGGCCCAGCCCGACTGGGCCATCTAGTCCAGTGTCCTGTCTTCTCACAGTGGCTGGTGCTTCAGAGGGGATGACCAGAACAGGGCAATTATTGAGTGATCCAGCCCGTTGTTCAGCCCCAGCTTCTGGCAGTCAGAGGTTTATATCAAGGCAATATGATATTTTCTGTCCTATTATCTATCCCTTTCCTGATGGTTCCCAACATTGTGTTCGCTTTTTTGACTGCTGCTGCACACTGCGTGGATGTTTTCAGAGAACTATCCCCAGTGACTCCAACATCTTTCTTGAGTGGAAACAGCTAATTTAGACCCCATCATTTAATATATAGAGTTGGGATTATGACAGGTTTCAGAGCAGCAGCCGTGTTCGTCTGTATCTGCAAAAAGAAAAGGAGTACTTGTGGCACCTTAGAGACTAACCAATTTATTGGAACGTAAGCTTTCGTGAGCTGCAGCTCACTGCATCGGAGGCCTGCCGATGAGCGTTACTTTGCATTGATCAACACTGAATTTCATCTGCCATTTTGTTGCCCCGTCGCCCAGTTTTGTGAGCTCAGTTGGTAGCACGTTGCAGCCAGCTCACAATCCAGACACGGCTCAGTCAGACCACAACAGGGGAGCGAAACAGGCACCCCGGGCTGGGGATTTGGCAGGAGAAAGGAGCAAAAACCCAGTGTTCACTACCAAGTGATGCTGTGCAGGGTGCTGAGTGGGTGCTGCCGTCCCAGCTGAGCCTACAGGAGCTGAGCTGCTCTGTGCTGGCATAAGACCCACCCCGTGCAGACCCCGCAGCCGCCCACCCCACCCCAGTAAGTAGGGCTCACCACAGGCCATGTTTACACCGGAATTTACCACCACTAACCCTGAGGGCTTAGAGCGCTGCATTCCTCCATCATAAATCATTCATGGTTTGGAGGCTGGGGAGAGGCTGGGGAGGGGAGGGGGCATGGATCAAATTAACAGCTGGTGACAGAGGAATTAATTTTACAGTGATGGATGGGAGTCGGAGGAGCTAATGCAGCTCAGGGTCACCATTAAAGGGTGTAAAGGAGAAGAAAGCCCATCACTCTACCCCAGGTCACCCTGCTAACAGGAGGTCACTTGATCTGAGGCAGGGTTGGAGGGAAGGAGGGGGAGAGGATGCAGGCCAGTTAGCAGGAATCATGGCCATTGACTGGCCATGTCAGCGCCAGAGCCCTGCTCCAGAGACGCACCCCCCCACCATCCCTGTGCACCTGGCTCTGTGTGCTGCCCCACCCTGCGAGCAGCACCACCTTAAATCGCAGTACGAGAGATGGAACAGCTGTCATCAGCTTCCAGAGGGGGGCTGGGGTATGTGGGAGATTCTGGGGGTCCCATAAGGCTTGGTGTGCATGGGGAGGCTCACAGCATAACTGGGGGGATCCTATAGGGCTGGGGGACAGGGGTTCTCAATCTCACTTTCAAACATCTTTCCAGCCCTGTTTTGCTCCCTGGCATCTGCTGCTTTGACCAGTCTCTGCCCGGGAGAGCTGGCCCAGCTGCAAGGGGCTCCCAGGGGAGCACCTGCCGCTCACACTGGGCAGACTTTGGTCCAGTTTCTTTAGCCTTTGCTTCCACAACACAGCACCTCATTCCCAGCCTGCCCTGCAGATGCTGCCCTGATGTGGGAAGTGAGTAGAGACGGGGGAGCTATTTTAGGAACGGTGTGGGAAGGGGGGCTCCCCCACCCCTAGAGGGACAGGCTTCCTGGTGAAATGGCTTGGAAGGAACAGAATGCCCCAGCAGTGCAGTCCTGGAGATGGAGCGGCTGAGATTGCTGTCCCCAACACCAACCCCCCACAGCAGCTATTTTGCAGGGTCACTATCTGTCATGTTGGCCCAGTTTGCAAGGCCTGCAGAAAGCTCCTTACTCCCACTTGGGCCTGGCCAGCGTGGCTCCTGCTGGGCCAGATGGCACCGGGGGTCATGCCAGGGCCTGGCAGAGGTCACGTCCCCCTGGGCTGCAGAAAGCTCTGGGCTGTGCCCTCTGACCCCCACATCACAGGGTGTTCGTCAGCTCAGCATCCCATCACAGAAACGGGCAGCCTCATTGTTTGGAGCACCAGGGCTGGAGATGCTGCACAGACCAGCCCTGCCCTGCCCTGGCGCAGCCTCAGCGGGGCCGAGAGCACCACAGCGCTCAGGGGGCCAGTAGCATTTGCCTCTCTCAGTCTAGGGCGGGGCAAGGCCAGCAGGACTGGGCACTTGAGAGCTCCATTGCCGGGCTGGGATGTCGTCGATGGCAAGGACACGCTGGCGCACAGGCCGCAGCGTCTTAGGCAGTCACTAGATCACTAGGGTCCTCCCGTCACCCCTACGTGTGAGGAGCTGCACAGCACCCCCAGGCCCTGTGGCCGTGCCATGGTTGGGCTCCTCAATTTGAACCCTGGTGAATCTGAAGACAGCAGCTTTCTGCAGCTGGTAGTCCCCAGGGTCCCCCTCTGGGCCGCAAACACATGTGATCCATGCTTGGGCCCGGTCGCAGTCGGGGCCAGGTCGGAGAGGGGCGCGGCTGGGGCTCTCTGCTGTCACACCCGGGAGGTCTGGTCGCAGTCGGCGCCAGGTCGGAGAGGGGACGGCTGGGGTTCTCCGCTGTCACACCCGGATCTGGTCACATTCGGGGCCAGGACGGAAAGGGCAAGCCTGGGGCTCTCTGCTGTCGCACCCAGGTCCGGTTGTGGTCAGGCCAGGTCATAGAGGGCAGGGCTGGGGCTCTCCGCTGTCACACCCAGGAAGCTGCTAGTAATCAGAGGCGCAAGGCCATGCACAGACCCAAGACATCTGCTCGATGACAGAACACGGACTCTGAGTCGACTGGCGTCATGACCAAGGTTTCTTGCCACCCAAAGAGACAAGGGTTCAGCTGTGGCAGACAAGAGCAGAGACCAACCCTGTAGCCCGTGTGCTCTGGCTCCTGCCAGTCGACCACCTACCGCGCCATGCCCAGCAGCCCTGAACAACCGGGCACTGCCCTAAGTGACTCCACACCGGAGCTGGCCGGCCGAGAGACGACGATCAAGGGGGGTGACGTGGCTGGCCCCCAACTCTGTGACTGTGGCAGAGGCCTTGGAATTTGCAGTTACGCTGCCAGCTGCTTGAGCACGCTGGCTCTTCCAGTGGCCGGGCAGCGTGTAATACTTGGGCCACGGAGTGGGCACGGAGGTGGCAGGAAGCAGTAGGAGGATGCGACAAGAAGAATCCCGCCCCACCTCCAGTTGCTGGGAAAAGCGACGGGCCCCTGCAGCGTGCCCAGAAGGACAACAGCCTGGGTTTCTTTCACAGGGGGTGGGGGCAGGGGTTGTGAATTCCAGAGCTGAGGGGCCCACCCAGAGAAGGCCCTGCCAGCAGCCCCCTCTCCCCGTAGCAGGGAGCAGCAGTGTCCCTGGGAGAGAGGGGGCATCTCTCAGGTTGGCAGCTCCCAGGCCAGCCGGGGCTGGGGGGTCACAATGGCAGTGCACCCCGCAGCTCTGCCTTGGAGCTGCTCCCCCGGCCCCAGAGCGAGCAGCGCCTGCGGGGGTGGGAGGACAGACGTCCCCTCGAATGTGCCCTAATAAGTGGACAGCTGTGCCCAGAGCAGCCTCTGGGGACGGAGCATCGTCCCCCTGGGACTTTCTGTCCATCCAGGAGCCCTCGAAGGGCCAGTGAGTAGCCCAGCTCCCTTCCTCCTGCCCCCTGCTAGGCTCCAGTCAGAGAACCCCATGGGGCGTTCAGGGGTCAGCACGCTCTCTTTGGGGTTTAGGCCATCTGCCGGGCTGTGTTCAACATAAGCTAATCCTTGCTCCTCTGGGTTGGGGGTAATTGGGTTTAAATGCTGAGCTAATGAGGCGTGAAAACGTTAGCACGGATAGAACAAACAGAGGCATGTGCAGAGGGAAGGGGAGCCGGGCTGGGGCAGGGGCAGCCGGAGGAGGCTGCCTGCAGGCCCCGGGGCACAGCCCAGCCAGCCGGGAAAGGGGCTGCAGTCAGACTCCCCTTCCCTGAGGTCGGCACCTTTTCTCTGCTGAGGCCTGCTCTGGCTGGGGCGAGCTCCCCTCGCTGCCTCCCATGCCACCCCATCTGTACAAGGGACTGACAGCTACAAACCCCACTCCTTTCTCGGTGCCAGCTGGGCTGCCCAGCAGCTCCGTGGAGGCTGGCAACGTCTGGCAAGAACTGCAGGTCTCTCCTACAGCAGCCCTGCGGGCCCAGGCCCCAGACCCGCCTCCCTAGCCCATGAGATGCTCATTGGTCTGAAACTAATTTCCTGGGACTGGGAGTGGCTGGGTCATTATACAAATTGAATCTATGTCCCCATGTTAAGTATCCTCACACCTTCTGGTCAACAGTCTAAATGGGCCAGCTTGATTATCACCACAAAAGTTTTTTCCTCCTGCTGATAATAGCTCATCTTAATTAATCAGCCCCTTACAGTTGGTACGGCAACTTCCACCTTCTCTGTATGTATTTTTATATCTTCTTACTCTTATGTTCCATTCTATGCATCCGATGAAGTGAGCTGTAGCCCAGGCAAGCTTATGCTCAAATAAATTGGTTAGTCTCTAAGGTGCCACAAGTC
This sequence comes from Lepidochelys olivacea, assembly GCF_965140295.1. Taxonomy (NCBI): domain Eukaryota; kingdom Metazoa; phylum Chordata; order Testudines; family Cheloniidae; genus Lepidochelys; species Lepidochelys olivacea. The sequence goes on from NC_140413.1 coordinate 2,125,880, forward strand.
CTCCTGTTCTTTTTGCAGATACAGACTAACATGGCTGCTACTCTAAACCTGTAATTTCCTCCTTGGCTCCCTGGTGTGTTAGACAGGCAGTCCCTGCGCCCCGAGCACAAGGAGAAAAGCCCCAGACGCAAGCAACAGGCTCAGGCCTGGAGCTGCAGGGCCAGAGGGAGACAAACTAGAAATGCCAGAGGCCTAGTCCAGCCCCAGGAAGAGACCAGGTGGCATGATCACTCCTGATGACCTAGGGGAGCGCAGTCGAATTTTAGTTGCCCCCAGCCCAAGCAGTTTTGCTATCAGGAAACCTTCCCTGATCTTCGTCTGATGTGTAGTGTGTCCCAAATTTCATCCCATACTTCCAGCTCTCCCCTTTTGGCTTTAACCCCCAGACACTGACCCCAGTGTCCAATCAGCCACCCGTCCTACAGGGCCAATACCCGGGACCCCTCAGTCCTCTGTTACCCAGCAAGGACCCAGGGAATGGCAAAGCCCAGCTCCCACGGCTCCTACCGGGGAGGCGGCTACGCAGCTGTAGAGCTAGTGCCTGCCAAACACAGTGGTCCCAGCTTGACTCAGCTGTTGCCACATACCAAAGGAGTCTCTGCTCACTGGCTGAACCTGCTCCAGTTCCAGACCCCGGGACGCCGTGGGCAGGGTAGGCCCTGTGATGCTCCACTGACTGCACTGCAAGGAGGGCTCTCAGTTAATCAGTTAACTCACACAATTAACTCAAAAAAAATCACGAATAAAAAAATTAAACGCGATTAATCACCGTTTTAATCGCACTGTTAAACAATAGAATACCAATTGAAATGTATTCAGTGTTTTTGGATGTTTTTCTACATTTTCAGATGTATGGATTTCAATCACAACACAATGTAGACAGTGCTCACTTTATATTGTTGTTTTTCATTACAAATATTTGCACTGTAACAATGGCAAACAAAATCATAGAATCATGGAATATCAGGGTTGGAAGAGACCCCCAGGAGATCATCTAGTCCAACCCCCTGCTCAAAGCAGGACCAACGCCAACTAAATCATCCCAGCCAGGGCGTTGTCAAGCCGGGACTTAAAAACCTCTAAGGATGGAGATTCCACCACCTCCCTAGGGAACCCATTCCAGTGCTTCACCACCCTCCTAGTGAAATAGTGTTTCCTAATATCCAACTTAGACCCCCCCCCCCGCCAACTGCAACTTTAGACCATTACTCCTTGTTGTGTCATCTGCCACCACTGAGAACAGCCGAGCTCCATCCTCTTTGGAACCCCCTTTCAGGTAGCTGAAGGCTGCTATCAAATCCCCCCTCATTCTTCTCTTCCGCAGACTAAACAATCCCAGTTCCCTCAGCCTCTCCTCGTAAGTCGTGTGCCCCAGCCCACTAATCATTTGCACTGCCCTCCGCTGGACTCTCTCCAATTGGTCCACATCCCTTTTGTAGTGGGGGGGTCCAAAACTGGACACAGTACTCCAGATGTGGCCTCACCCATGCCGAATAGAGGGGAATAATCACTTCCCTCAATCTGCTGGCAGTGCTCCTACTAATACAGCCGAATATGTCATTAGCCTTCTTGGCAACAATGGCACACTGTTGACTCATATCCAGCTTCTCGTCCACTGTCACCCCCAGGTCCTTTTCTGCAGAACTGCTGCCGAGCCATTCGGTCCCTAGTCTGTAGCGGTGCATGGGATTCTTCCGTCCTCAGTGCAGGACTCTGCACTTGTCCTTGTTGAACCTCATCAGATTTCTTTTGGCCCAATCCTCCAATTTGTCTAGGTCCCTCTGTATCCTATCCTACCCTCCAGCGTATCTACCTCTCCCCCCAGCTTAGCGTCATCTGCAAACTTGCTGAGGGTGCAATCCACCCCATCCTCCAGATCATTAATGAAGATATTGAACAAAACCGGCCCGAGGACCGACCCTTTGGGCACTCCACTTGATACCAGCTGCCAACTAGACATGGAGCCATTCATCACTACCTGTTGAGCCCTACAATCTAGCCAACTTTCTATCCACCTTACAGTCCATTCATCCAGCCCATACTTCTTTAACTTGCTGGCAAGAATACTGTGGGCGACCATGTCAAAAGCTTTGCTACAGTCAAGATACAGTATTTTTCAATTCACCTCATGCAAGTACTGTAGTGCAATCTCTTTATCACGAAAGTGAAACTTACAAATTTAGATTTTTTTGTTACATAACTGCACTCAAACGAAACAATGAAGAACTTTAGCACCTACAAGTACACTCAGTCCTACTTCTTGTTCAGCCGATTGCTAAGACAAACAAGTTTGTTTAAATTTACGGGAGATAATGCTGCCCTCTTCTTATTTATGTCACCTGAAAGTGAGAACAGGAGTTTACATGGAACTTTTGTAGCTGGTGTTGCAAGATATTTATGTGCCAGATATGCTAACCATTCATATGCCCCCTTCATGCTCCGGCCATCATTCCCAAGGACATCCTTCCATGCTGATGATGCTCATTAAAAAATAATGCATGAATTAAATTTGTGACTGAACTCCTTGGGGGAGAATTGTATGTCTCCTGCTCTGTTTTACTCGCATTCTGCCATATATTTCACGTTATAGCAGTCTCAGATGATGACCCAGCACACGTTCATTTTAAGAATCCTTTCACTGCAGATTTCACAAAACACAAAGAAGGTACCAATGTGAGATTTCTAACGATAGCTACAGCACTCGACCCAAGGTTTAAGAAGCTGAAGTGCCTTCCAAAATCTGAGAGGGATGAGGTGTGGAGCATGCCTTCAGAAGTCTTAAAAGAGCAACATTCCAATGTGGAAATGACAGAACTGAACCACCAAAAAAGAAAATCAACCTTCTGCTGGTGGCATCTGACTCAGATGATGAAAATGAACACGCATCGGGGTCTGCTCTGCTTTGGATGGTTATCGAGCAGAACTCGTTATCAGCATGGACGCATGTCCTCTCAAATGGTGGTTGAAGCATGAAGGGACATATGAATCTTTAGTGCATCTGGCACATAAATATCTCCCAATGCCGGCTACAACAGTGCCATCCGAATACCTGTTCTCACTTTCAGGTAACATTATAAACAAGAAGCAGGCAGCATTATCTCCTGAAAATGTAAACAAACTTGTTTGTCTAAGCGATTAGCTGAACAAGAAGTAGGACTGAGTGGACTTGTAGGCTCTAAAGTTTTACATTGTTTTATTTTTGAATGCAGGTTTTTTTTGTACATAATTCTACATCTGTAAGTTCAACTTTCATGATAAAAGATTGCACTACAGTACTTGTATGAGGTGAATTGAAAAATACTGTTTCTTTGTATTCTGTGTTGTAATTCAAATCAATGTATTTGCAAATGTAGAAAATATCAAAAACTATTTAAATAAATGGTATTCTATTATTAACAGTGCAATTAATCGTGTGATTAATTGCAATTAATTTTTTTAATCGCTTGACAGCCCTAACTACAGGTAGCACAGCTGAAGAACAGCCCAACGCATTCCTGGCTCTAATACAGAGGACGACCTGAGAAGCCAGCAGCTCCCAGCACACACTGTTTCCAGCTACACTGGTCTGGATGGCAGTGAGAAGGGCAGCCACGATCTGCTCCAGATAAACAGGCTCTCAGGGCTGTAACACATTCCCACCATGGCCCTTGGATGGCAGATTCTGGGGCCCTGGCACCCTGTGCTGTGCAGTGGAGAAGATGGTGACATGGTCTCTATGAGCTGCTCACATCACCTCCAGCTGCTGGAAGCAGTGTCCCCTGGGTCATGCCCAGACTGTGGTTGGCTGGACTGCCCGTGGAATACAATCCGCCCACCTGGGACTGGGGCTTCCCTAGGGCTAGTGTGTCCTACATGGGGAATGATGGAGGAGGAGCGAGAATGAGGGCCCACTCCTAAGAGAGGCGGGGCCATGGAGCTCAGGAATGGGGTGCTGGGGGTGGAGCTTCCATGTACCAGCCTAGGCGCTCCCTGGAGGTGTAACTGCATGAGCTTCCTTACGTCCCCTTCCCTTAAATCCCTTTGGCTCCCAGAGGCTGCGCTGGGCCATTTGCTCCAGAGGGCAGAGGGCGACACAGCTGAGAGGGCTGCTGGGAGCTGTACTATCTGTCGGAGATGGAGTTCCCAGGCTCTGGGTGCATGGGGGAGGGGACCATCTGGGCCCCTCCCGGGGCTTGAGAGGCAGCTTCTCGCCAGACCCTGTTGTGTCATCAATGTTTAACAAGCCCTCGAATCAGAGCCTGCCTGTGGTGAGAAACCTCTGCCCCTGCACTCACCCCACACCCCATGCACTCAGCCAGCAGGAGAGGCCACGGCAGCCCTTCCTGGGCTGGGCAAGGGGAGATTTGTGCCTGGAAGAACGCCAGCCTCCTGAGCCAGCAGCAATGGAGAATCAAAGGGGGGCTCTTCTCTGTGGGCTGATGGTCTGTGGGAGAGCTCTACAGCCCCCAGCGCTCGTCCCACCCCCGGATCACGGCCTGTCCCCCTGGCAGAGTGTGGCCCTGGCATGGTCCTTTGCCCCACCCGTCCCAGCCTACCTCTGGGAAGGGCGTGTGTCCCTTCCTTGCTGCAGAGCCAGCTGGGGGCACCCAAGCGCTCCAAGGGGTTTTTGTGCTGGCTCTGAAGGTTTCCTTTTTTTTTAAATGAGACCTACAATAACAAACCAGCCAGTGCTCAGGAACAGCCTTGCAGTATCAAACCATCACCCACACAACCCAGCACCTAACAAGAAATCCCCTCATGGGGTGCAGTGCTCCTGAGTGCCCCTACGATAACAAACCAGGTGACACTTTCTAACACCCCATAGTTACTGTGCAGTTGCCCTAGGGGCAGTGCTTCTGGGCACTTATTCCCACGGATTTATGCAGCCAGAAAATTAAAGCTGCATGAAGACATTACTTCTCCTCGCCCCTTTTGTTTCACACCCGACCTATGGATGTGGCCAGCCCAAGCCCCTCACCTGCACTGCCTGCCCAGTGGCGTCACCCTGCACTCCAACGCCCCGCAGCAGGTCCAGCGGCACAGCGTGGGCCAGGTCCAAGGAGTCTGTCCACCACCAGCACCCTGGGGAAGTACAAGTCAGTCAGGCCTGGTGCTAACTCTGTGGCGAGAAGGCTCTGTAGTAGCTATGGTTGTCAGAGCCCAGCATTGGGTAATTACAGTGCAATAGAGGGGCAGCCCCATGGCACCAATGGGCAGGCAGGTGGGGCAGGCCCACTGTGGGACAGGGCTGCAGCAGGGGCATGGCCAGGAAGAAGGATATCTCCAGCCATGAGCATATGGGAAAAGGAGAATTTAGCAAGGGAGAGCTCCTGCACTGGGGATGCTGGGAAATCTGAACAGGTTCCCTCATGCGTTAGGGATAGACAAGGCAGCCCAGACACCCAGCCCTTGGGCCAGTATTTAGCCCAGTTCCCCACACCTTCCTGGAGACACGTCCTTGCCCCAAGAATGCCTCCCCCACCTCTGAGCAGTACAGTAGCGAGGCGATCCGCTGCAGAGCTGGGAGTAGCAGGAAAGCTGGGACGGCAGTGGGCCCAGGTGGCCACCGTGAAGAGGCTATTGCTGGGGCGTGTTGGCCCTGCCAGGCTCACACGCCATTCGCCTCCTCCTGGGGAGCGTCTATATCTCCGAGTCCCTTGGCACTAGTCACTCCTGCAGGGCAAGTGCCTCCAGGTCTCCGATATGCCCCACAACCCTCTGCACCATGGACCCTGGCCCATCAGAAAAGAAGGTGCAAAATATTCCAGGACCTGGCGGGGAAGTCGAGATGCCTGCACACTTCCCTGAGCAGTAGCAGGGAGTCGGGGGGTGACTCGCAGGGGAAGTCAGTGCTCCAGGGACTGCTGGGGAGGGGAGCGGAAGCTACTGACGGCTGGGACCCTGGGGGCAAGGGGTGAGCGAAGACTGAACCCCACCACTGTCTGGGGTTCCAACACTGCCGGGCCGAGCTGGGGCCAGCCTGCTCACACGAGCGCCAGAGCCATTGCAGGGGCTCCCCTGAGCTGAAGCTGAGGCCATAGGCACTGACTTTTATTTTTCCGCAGGGGTGCTCCCCTCCCCCTCCCCCCTGAGGCCCTGCCCCCACTCCACCCCTTTCCCCAAGGGCCAGCCCTTGCTCTGCCCCCCCCTCCCGGGCCCCCGCCCACCTGCCGCTTGCTGCCCTCCGCCCTCTCCCAAGTGCCTCCCCCAGCCACCAAACAGATGCTCTGTGGCCGCGCTGAACAGCCGAGCTGTGGCGCTGCCCAACAGCTGTGACTGGTGGGCACAGAGCACCCACTATTTCTTCCCGCGGATGCTTGAGCCCCAGAGCACCCACAGAGTCAGCCCCTATGGCTGAGCTCCTTAGAGGCCCTGTCCTTGCCGAGCATCACCGCAGCATGACTGAGTGGGGTGAGTACCTCCCCCGACCCAGCTCCGGCTCCGCTCGTGTGCTCTGGGCTGCAGCAGGCTGGGATGGCCCCACCAGCCCTGGAGCATGATGCCAGCGCCGGGGCCTGCGGGCTTTACTGCAGGGAGGGGGGTCTTGTGTAGGAGTGAGCTTTCAACCCCTTTGGGAGACGCTTCCCCTGTGCATCAGCCCTCAACTCCCCTCCACTCTGTCATGGTTCCAGCCATTTTCTGGTCACACAGAAAAGTTTCCAGCACCCAGCTTTCCTGTACAGCACCTTTTGTCCCAAAGCACCCCAGCAAGCAGTGATATCCACAGAGCTCATCTCACCCAGCACACTAAGGCAACCCTCTCTGGGGCAGAATGTGGCTGCTCTTTAACAGCACCCAGCAACGCTGCTTTTAGGAAGCCCGTGAGGTGGATTTTAGGCAGGCAGAGGTGGCACGTGACCAAAACCCCAGGCTTAACAAGGTGTGCAGAGGGCTCATAACCAGTCAGGGTATCAGCTCGATATGTCACCTGAACATTGGCACCCCTGCACCACAGCATCCCCTAGCCCCGGGCTCTGGCTCTGAGGGAGGGCATCTCCCTTGCCCACGAAGGCAGCACCCCAGGCTCTTTGCCCTGCTCCTGACCCGGCTTAGCTGGCGAGCGCCCAGCCAGTGAGGGGCAGCATGGCTGAAGGCTGGCAAGCCAAGCTAGGTGCTTGCACTGCTCACACTGTGCACAAGCCCCATCTGTACAAGCCACAATGCCATGCTGCTGGCAGGGCAAACACAGCTGCCTTCAAAGCCTGCGGTACGGACATGGCCCCTGCTCAAGCCACAGTGTAGAACATGAACAAGCCGTGGTGTGTCCCCGAAGCCCTGGCGTATGGGGGGGGTGTGTGCATGGGGGGGGGATTCCGGCTGCAGCCTGAACGCATTGCTGGGACTGTGAGCTCTCGGCACAGCCTTCGGACGCGCTTTATAAATGCCGGATGTGTGGTGGCCTCAGACGTGCCATCCCCCCCCGGCCCCCGGTTTGTAAACACCTCGTGCTCGGGTAGGGGGAGCGATGCAGTATAAACATGTAACACTTCCACACTTCCTGCTGCCAGCCACCACATCTGGGGATGCATCGCTCCAGAGGTCCCACCTCTGGCTTCCCTTCCCACCACGGCACGTCTCAGCCGGTTATTAGTGGGGCAGGCGGCTGAGTTCAGCCATCTCTTCGGGTCCTGCTGGTCTGAGGTTTTCCTTGGTCCTGCAGGCTTTGCAAGGAGCGGCAGAGCTGAGAGAGGGATCTGGGCTGCAGGGAGCACCCAGCCTCCGAGACACCCCCCCCAAGCTCCAGCCCTCGAGAGTCCAGCTGAGGGGGAAAGCTCCATTCTACCCTGAAAGTGCCCTGTCCTGGCAGCTCCATGAAGGCACCTGGAGTAAAACCTGGTAGCATGGTGGCGAGGAGCCATACAATTCCTTGTGTGCTCCGCTCAGCCTGCATGCCTGCTCCTGGATGGTCCCTTGGGAACCCATTCACTTTGGAGACTGCGTTTCACCCTGGGGGTCCCTCCCTCCATGCCCAACGCCCCAGAACCTGTGCGCCCTCCCAGCACAGTGCTGGGGATCGTGTTCTCACACAGCTGGGCCTGGCCTGGCACAAGGGGGGGGGGAAACCATTTTGCAGTCCGTAAGGGGCTAGGCTGTCAGGTGGGTCTCCTGCAGCTAGCTCCCACCCGCCCAGGCAAGGCCAGCATGTGATTGCACCCAACCCACTCCCCACACACCATGGCCTGCAGTGCAGACAGCCCCCAGACAGGACAGTGGTGGTGGGTCTCCTCTCATTCGGGGGAGGTGGTTAGACCCCTGGAGAGGTGTGAGGGGGAGCGAGGCCTGTCTAGCTCCCAAGGCTCCCAAGCATCTAGCGCCCAGTCCTGTGTTCTAACCACTAGCCTCTGCTGCCTGCCAAGGCCCCCTCTCACGCCCCAGTGCTCTGATGAGCACACAAGCCCAGGCTGGCTGGCTGCATTGGTCCCGCTGCCCCAAGTCACAGGTTTCAGGACCCAATAGCCACCTCTCCAGACTGTCGGGAGCCCCCAGCCCTGGGCTCCCTGCCCACGCTGGCCTGGAAGCGGTGGCTCTGGGGCTCTCCCTCCGTGGGCAGTTCCAATCAGCCGAGAGGAAGTGGTTAATTTTCAGGAGCCAGCTCCACAGAGGTCTGGGCAAGGCAGAGAGCTTGTCCCCGGCTGCTGCTGCTGCACTTCAACAAAGGACACAATATTCATTGCCATCTAGTGGCCCAGTGGATGTCTGGCTGCCTCCGGCCCTCACGTCCCTTCGCCAGGATCTGGAGCTGGAGCAATCCAGAAAGGGGGTACATGTGACTGAGGCAGCAGGGACTGCACCAGGCATGAGCAGGCTGATTAGCACGGGGAAGGCTTCTACTGACGCATGTTTCCTGCCATCAGCTGCCATGGGGCTGGGGGGAGGGACGTGATGCACCAGTGAGGGGGTGGGGTGAATCGCAGAGTCTGAAAAATACAGCTGCAGCCACCAAATGAACCACACGGGAAATGGCCCCATTCTCTCCCGGGGTCTGCTGCCTTTACTGACATCTCCCTTGGCCCTGCAGGACCCCTCGGATCACCGCCGGGCAAAGCCCTCCCCTCCAGTGCCAAAGATAGACACATGGCAGACGAGACAGGACAGAGCTGCCACCGCCCATGAAGTGGGACCCTCGCTGTAGCCCCCATCTCCTCCCCCCGTGCTTGCTGGAGCCCCAGGAGTGCACAGAACAGAGTCAGGTGGCAGTAGGTCTGGAGGACAGAGGGGGACGGGTGCCTCCCGGAACGGGAAGCAGGGCGCACACGAGTGACCATGAGGGCTTCAGCCGGGTACGAAGCAGACAGGCCAGAGCGAATCCTGCAGGGGAAAGGGCTGGGTGAGTTCATGTGGCCACAGGCATTACGGGAACAAATGCACTTTCTCGGGCACAGCCCTGGGAGAGGTGGTCTCAGTTTGTCATTAAAGGGGCGGGGGACGGCGAAGATCCCAGAAGCTCGCTGCACTCCCTGTTCCACTGCGCCGACACAGAAGCCGAGCAGGTGAGAGAAAGCGGGAAAACGGAAACACGCACGGTCAAACCCCGGGGGCCCTCGCTCCGGCGAAGCTCCTCGGCCGCCAGTGTTTGTGAGGCCACGGGGACGGATGCTGCAGAAAATGCCCTTGGAAGATAAGCTAGCAAGGGCCTGGAGCGAATCAGGAGTCATTTCACTGTAGTCAATGGACATGAGACTAGAACTGGAACCAGAATAGGGCCCATAGATTATCCCTAAGGGACCTGGCCCTTGTAAAATCCACCAGTCAGGATGATATGCATCGCAGGGGACGGCCAGACAGATTTACTGGGCCACTGAGAATCCCCTTTGGCAGGGCCTGGGAGAACAGGGCGGGCCCAACGCCCGGAGGAAACAAGTGTGTGAACAGTCTTCCAGACACCAAAGAAAAGCGATCCTGCCATTTGTCAGCCAGTCTGTATTTCCATACACAAGCCAGTGGGGCTGGGTAACGCTGATGCTAGAGCTGGCTTTGAATTTATACCAGCCTCATTGCCTGCTGCAGCCTGGCTGTCTGCAGAAGCCTCCCATCTATGCCCTGCCCAAGGGTGACCCTGTGCTGTAAGGCAGTGGGTGGAGGGATACCAGAAAACACCCTCTGCCCCGGGGGGCCAGGGCACAAGCAGATACTTCTCGCTCTTCCTTGGTGACTGGGAGCAGGCAGAGAAACGGTTCCTTGGTGCGGAGTCCTGGAGTCTCTAGATCAGCCTGTGGGAAGTACCAGGGCTAGTCATCCTGAAAGATGCATCGCCCCTGGCTCCAGGAGATGGTCTTTGAGACAACACTTCTCCCCTGAAACCCCGAGCCGCAGCAGGGCCTCCCGGCACTGGCTGCAGCCGGATGGGAGACAAACCAAGCGACTGCTCAGGAAGCTCAGAGCGAGGGGGGCCGGATCCGAGGCTCTTGGCAGTGCAGCAAACTCAGGGCTGGAGCACGGCGCTGGACAGAGAACCTGGGGACTGGTGGTCTCACTGCTCAAGGCAGCACAGGCCTGCCCCTTCCCCACCTCACCAATGTGCATCCCCCTCGCCCTGCAGGGACCCCCTTTTGGGGTGAGACAGAAGTTCAGCCAGCACGGCTCATTCAGGGCTGGATTTTGTGCGTAGCTGCCTGTCCCTCAAACTGGCACCTGCAGGTCCCTGCTTAGCGACTGCATGTGCCGACTCCAGGCAGTGCCGGCTGCAGAGGGCCGCTCAGCTCAAGGCAAGGGCACTGGACTGGCACTCTGGAAATCTGGCTTCCATCCCTGGCTCAGTGGGACCTGTGGCAAGTCACTCAGGACCAGATTTTTGAGACGTGCTTAGCTCCATTGAAATCTTTTTCACAGCCTTTGTGGGTGGTGGGGCAGCAGGGGATGCTGGGTGGTGTCCAGTCATGTCTTGGGGTTTCAGATGCACTGCTGTAAAATAGAGCTAATGGTCCTCCAGTTATCTGCCTGGCCTTTTGAGATTACAAACACCGAGGCAAGGCGAGTGCTGCCAGCCCTCCGGGATAGTCCTGGAGTCTCCAGGAATTACAGATTAATCTTTAATTAGATTGTGTCGTGTGAAGAAGCCTCCAGGAACACGTTCAACCAAAACTGCCAACTTTATATAAGCGGGGAAATGGTCCCCCTATTGTGGGGAACTTTCCTGGCTTATCGACTAGGCCGGTGCAATGGGCTAGCAAAAGCATCCGAGTCCTCACTCCCATTCCCTTTACCCAGAGGCCTGCCTGACCTTGAGGACTCCCTTCTGCTCTGCTGTGTGTCCTGTCTGAGAGGGCTGGGCCCCTGATTCCTGGGGCTTGACCCCCAACCTTGTCATGGTCACTTAGCCCAGGGGCCAGGGTGGCCCCGCTCCGGGGTGCTCTCTCCACTCCAGACGCTTCCCTGACCCACTGATCACCGCATGTAGTTCAAGCAAATACAGTTCATTAAACAGCAACCAATTTAAAACATAAGGAGAAAATGGGAAAGGAAAACCAGTCACCCCGCTCTGTGGCCCGGGGGAACCCCAAACAGCGTCGCTGGCATGTCAGGGCAGTTCACAGTCTGTTCCTCACACGGCCCAGCTCCCTGCCCAGGCCCTGGCTGTGCTGCAGGTCGACACTTGCTCTGGTGGTGGCCACACGCCCTCAGCCTTTAGGTGGCAGGACCCTTCTTCCCAGCATCAGCCCCCCGGGGGGTTACAATCCCCCGCCCAAGTCGGGCCTCTGGGCTGGGGGCGTCTCCCTGCACTGGGCCTGCTGCCCTGGGTCCCCCTCGCTCCCCCCAGCTGCTCCCTGCACCCGGCTCTGAATGGCTCCAGCCCCATTCTGCCTCCGCGCGGCTGCTGCTCTGCTCCCAGCCCAGCTCAGGCCCCTACTCCCCTTAGCTCTGCCCTGCTCAGGTAGCTCCAGCTCACGTGGAGGACGGGACCCTTGGCCTCCTGACTCCCTCATTGGCCTGCCCTCTCTGTCAATCAGGCTGACCTGGAGCATTGGCCTCTCCCCATTGGCCCTGCAGACTGTTAGTCTCAGGGGCCTGGTTTCCCATTGGCCCAGTCCCCTCTCTTTTGGTACTGGGAGAGGCCGAGCAAACCCCTCTACTACGTTTTAGTGAGAGGCCAACAGTCCCCTTATGCTTAGGCAGGGACCGTGTGTCTGCGTGGCGCCCAGCCCAACGGGGCAAAGGGGGGCCCAGTCTTGGTCAGGGCCTGCGTGGGGGGCCCTGTCTCGGCCTGCGCAGTGCCTGGCCCAATGGGGCGAGGGGGGGCCCCGGTCTCGGTCGGCGCCTGTGTGGTGCCCGGCCCAACTAGGGTTGCCAACTTCCTAATTTCTGAAAACTGGACACTGAGCAGGAGAGCTGGAACCTCCCGCCTCCCCACCTAAGCCCTACCCGTTCTCGCTCTTCTCCCGGGGCCCCACTCCATCACTCGCTGCTCTCCCCCACTTCTCCTCACTCAGTCATGTCCACCTCCTTCCCGCCACAGCTGGTCTCCCTCTGCTTTGGGGCTAGGACAGGAGCCTGCTTGCCCACAGGATGCAGGTAGGAGGTGGCCCCAGCTGAGCAGGGGCTGGCGTGGGGTGATGACCCAGTGCCTCTTCCCTGGGCCCCCCCCACCCGTGATAACTGGACTTTTGGTGTCCAGTCCGTACATGTGACTGCACATCGTACAGGTCCCCTTTCAGCCAGACTTTCCGGTCAAAAACCGGACACCTGGCAACCCAAGGCCCAATGGGGAGAGGGGCGGTCTTGGTGTCACTCAGGGCCTGTAAATGCTGCTGGAATAATGATGGCACTTAATGAACATGGCACTTAATGAAGACAGGAGCTGGGTGATCCCCGCTGTCTCTAGTTCTCAGCCCAGCCCCTCCCAATTCAGCCCAGTTTTCCAGCTCTCACATGCCTCACCACTCACCTGGAGACTCACAGGAAGAGTAAGTCATTACTGGGCTGTGCAGGTGATGAGGCTCAGGGAACCCTCCCTGGAGTTTGCAGTAGAAAAGCAAATTACGCTGTTACAGCAGCCAACAGGGCTTCGCACGGTGTCTGTCAGAACCAGGAGGGGGCTAATCACCACACAGGGGCTGCTCTCCTCCCAAGGAGCAAGGGTGAACAATAAGATCATTGCAAGAATCACTGACTCCATTACACCAGCCTCTGTGGACAGCAGAGCAGTGCCAGGTAATAAAACCCGAGACAATAGCCACTAATCCGCCTGCTTTGCAGGATGCTTCCCAAAAGGGCAAAACAATACCCTGGGAGAAATTTCTGGCCCCCAGCTGGTGACCCGCTTGTACCCTGAAGCATGAACAGTGATAGTTCTGATATTCTATGATTTGTTGCCTTGCTAGCGAAACTAGATATTGTCCTTATTCATGTTAGCATCTAGTCACTGTTTTAACCTGACCAGGCTATTTGCCTCAGAAATCATAGACCCATAGAATATCAGGGTTGGAAGGGACCCCAGGAGGTCATTAGTCCCACCCCCTGCTCAAAGCAGGACCAACCCCAGCTAAATCATCCCAGCCAGGACTTTGTCAAGTCTGACCTTAAAAACCTCTAAGGAAGGAGATTCCACCACCTCCCTAGGGAACCCATTCCAGTGTTTCACCACCCTCTTAGTGAAAAAGATTTTCCTAACATCCAACTTAAACCTCCCCCACTGCAACTTGAGACCATTACTCCTCGTTCTGTCATCTGCTACCATTGAGAACAGTCTAGAGCCATCCTCTTTGGAACCCCCTTTCAGGTAGTTGGAAGCAGCTATCAAATCCCCCCTCATTCTTCTCTTCCGCAGACTAAACAATCCCAGTTCCCTCAGCCTCTCCTCATAAGTCATGTGTTCCAGTCCCCTAATCATTTTTGTTGCCCTCTGCTGGACTCTTTCCAATTTTTCCACATCCTTCTTGTAGTGTGGGGCCCAAAACTGGACACAGTACTCCAGATGAGGCCTCACCAATGTTGAATAGAGGGGAACGATCACGTCCCTCGATCTGCTGCCAATGCCCCTATGTATACATCCCAAAATGCCATTGGCCTTCTTGGCAACAAGGGCACACTGCTGACTCATATCCAGCTTCTCGTCCACTGTCACCCCTAGGTCCTTTTCCGCAGAACTGCTGCCGAGCCATTCGGTCCCTAGTCTGTAGCAGTGCATGGGGTTCTTTCGTCCAAAGTGCAGGACTCTGCACTTGTCCTTGTTGAACCTCATCAGATTTCTTTTGGCCCAATCCTCTAATTTGTGTAGGGCCCTCTGTATCCTATCCCTACCCTCCAGCGTATCTACCTCTCCTCCCAGTTTAGTGTCATCTGCAAACTTGCTGAGGGTGCAATCCACACCACCCTCCAGATCATTTATGAAGATATTGAACAAAACCAGCCCGAGGACCAACCCTTGGGGCACTCCACTTGATACCGGCTGCCAACTAGACATGGAGCCATTGATCACTATCCGTTGAGCCTGACAATCTAGCCAGCTTTCTATCCACCTTATAGTCCATTCATCCAGCCCATACTTCTTTAAGTTGCTGACAAGAATACTGTGGGAAACCGTGTCAAAAGCTTTGAGTCAAGGAACAACACGCCCACTGCTTTCCCCTCATCCACAGAGCCAGTTACCTCATCATAGAAGGCAATTAGATTAGTCAGGCATGACTTGCCCTTGATGAATCCATGCTGACTGTTCCTGATCACTTTCCTTTCCTCTAAGTGCTTCAGAATTGATTCCTTGAGGACCTGCTCCATGATTTTTCCAGGGACTGAGGTGAGGCTGACTGGCCTGTAGTTCCCAGGATCCTCCTTCTTCTCTTTTTTAAAGATGGGCACTACATTAGCCTTTTTCCAGTCGTCCGGGACTTCCCCCGATCGCCATGAGTTTTCAAAGATAATGACCAATGGCTCTGCAATCACATCCGCCAACTCCTTTAGCACTCTCGGATGCAGCGCATCCAGCCCCATGGACTTGTGCTCGTCCAGCTTTTCTAAATAGTCCCGAACCACTTCTTTCTCCACAGAGGGCTGGTCACCTCCTCCCCATGCTGTGCTGCCCAGTGCAGTAGTCTGGGAGCTGCCTTTGTTCATGAAGACAGAGGCAAAAAAAGTATTGAGTACTTTAGCTTTTTCCACGTCCTCTGTCACTAGGTTGCCTCCCTCATTCAGAAAGGGGCCCACAGTTTCTTTGATTTTCTTCTTGTTGCTAATATACCTGAAGAAACCTTTCTTGTTACTCTTAACATCTCTTGCTAGCTGCAACTCCAGGTGTGATTTGGCCTTCCTGATTTCACTCCTGCATCCCTGAGCAATATTTTTATTCTCTTCCCTGGTCATTTGTCCAATCTTCCACTTCTTGTAAAATAATGTGGCAGTGAGTTCCACAGCTTAGTCCGATACTGCGTCCCTCTTACTCATTTTGAACACGTTGCCTTGGCTGCAATGAAGCTGCTTGTGGGTGGTTTCACTGGGAGATGTGGGGACAACTCTAGCCCCAGAGCTTCCTGTGTGCATGAGCCGTGCTCAGCCCCTAATTACCAAATCCAGCTTGCATGCAACTTGCTGTAGAGCCCTGATTCCTGCCCCCCACCCCCGAGGGGAATCATGGGGTCAGTTGTTAAAAGCCAGACCCTAGGACTCCTGGACCTACAGCCACCCAGGACCTCAGCTAGCAGAAGCTCCGAGAAGCTGGGGCAGTAAGAGCAGAGATGCCTAGGGGGTTCATGCTGCCAGACCTCATGGGCTCAGTTAAATAGATCTGGA
Source organism: Lepidochelys olivacea (assembly GCF_965140295.1). NCBI lineage: Eukaryota > Metazoa > Chordata > Testudines > Cheloniidae > Lepidochelys > Lepidochelys olivacea. The sequence goes on from NC_140413.1 coordinate 2,141,579, forward strand.
GAAATCTAGTAGATTTTTCCTTCAAAGGAACTCCCCAGCACTGGGGCAGACTCAACCTAGAGAGACCACGTGGAGCTACTCTCAAAGGAACATTGCCTGGACAGATCTCAACGGAGGAGACTGGCCTCATGCTGCTCTCCTGAAATCAATAGTAAAAGCCCCACCCAGGCTAATTATTCATTGGGAGGAAAGGCACGTTCACAGCTGGAGTTAAGACTAGGCCCCAGTGACTTCAACGAGGTCAGAGGAAGGCCATCGCTGAAAGCCCCGAAGCGCGTCAGTCTAATTCCCAAGCTGCTCAGTTTACCCTGCACTGAGACACAGCCAGCTCTGGGGTGGGACGCAGTAGCCACTTCACAGTCATGCAGCCACACAGCTCAGAAGGATTTTGCTAGAGGTAGTTAAAAATTTTAAAAGGGGGCAATTATTTGGCACAAAAAATTCGGAAGGCCGCCAAACAATGTAGTTTTCTTCAGAATTTTTCATGGCTGTTTCTGATTTTTCCTGGGATAGAAATATTTGATTTCGATTCAATCGGATTCTGATGAAATCCAACGGAAACACTCTCAGTCTTTGTCCCCACCCCCCCGCACCCCGCATTAGAAAGAAGAAAATAAATGGAAGTGGGGGTGGGGAGGGAGGATGAAATTAGAAAACCAAACCTTTATTTTGATGAAAAATTGGAAAATTTCGAGCTACAAGCTCCCCCCCCCCCACACACACACAGAAAAAGTCATTTGGAAAAGACCTTTTTGACCAAGAGAAAAGCTCGGAGGCAGACATTTGGTGCAGCACGAGATTTGAGTGACCCCAGCTGTGCCTGCGACTCCAGGTGGCAGTGCCGGAAGCCGGGTGCCCTGGGATGAGGCTGGGACAACAGGGGTACTGGCCCCATGCTTGTCAGAAGAGCCAGGGGTCTTTGTTTTCTAACCCCGGGAATGCCGTGTTATCAGTCCTAGGGCATCACACCAGGCTGACACAGGTAAAGGGGGGACACGGTGGCCATCTCTGGGGACCCGGGCTGCGTTCTAGGCAGGGCTACTAACCACTGCCCCAGGGAAGAGCCCCGCAGCGCAGCACTCAGCAGCGCCTTCTATTCCCTGTCAGCTCTGTGCAGATCAGCAGACCCCCCACATGCAGCAGTGTGACCCCTGCAGGTGTGGGGGGGCCGGGGGGGAGACACGGAGTGATGTCCTGCAGGGAGGAAGGGGTGGGATTACCATACCAGCTGTCTTCTCCACTGTAGAGCACCGGACAGGGGCACTGGGGTCAGCACTGAGTCCAGGGGGACAGCACCCCCGTGGAGTCACTACCCCGCGTGCTACAGCACGGCACACACCCCCCCCGCCGCACTTCCCTGGAGCATCGCATCACTGCTGTACTGGGGAGTCTGGACCAGCAGATCTCAGCACCGTCTCCGGGCTGCAGCGAGCCTGTCACGGAGACGTTGGGGCCCCCTTCCAGGACCTGCACCCAAATGGCCCTTTCGGAGGGTCGCTCAGAACCTCTCCTAGCAGGCCCGACACTGGCTGCTGCATAGGCACAGGCCACTGGCCTGAAGAGCTTGCGGACAAGTCATCTGCCATGGGAACTCCTCTGCACTCAGTGACATTACAGCAAAGGAGAGTTTGGCTCTCGTGACCGCAAAGGGGATGGACTTGGGGAGCAGAGGCGATGGTAGCTGTAGGGAGCACATGGGGAGAAAGAAGCTATTTGAGGGAAGACAGAGACAACTAGTAGGAATAGTTGAATGGTATCCAGTAACGCAAGTGCCCAGAAATCACACCCCTGATGTCTCCTGAGACCTCCCCGCAGTGGTCTGTGACAGGGGTTTGTTTTGCTTCTGCGGGTGAGCCAACCCCGACCCCTTCTTACCCCTGCCTGAGTTCTCCTGCGGCAGTCAGTCTTGCGGTAGGTCTCGTCCTAGGCCTGCTCCGGAGCGTGAACTAACCTCTCAGGGCCTTGTGGGCTGCGAGGCTGCCAAGCCCCAGACCAAGCAGGGAGAGTGTCTAGGCCAGAAATCTGGTCTCTGCTGCTTAGCTGTTGGCTGTTTGGTAGCTCCTCCCCAAAAGCCCTTGAGGTATGACAGAGGCCATGTTGTTTAAAGAGCACATTTTCAGAACTAGAGGAAAAGTGGAGAGGAAATGTGGACTCCCTCATCACCCCCATGGCAACTACAGGATTGGTTCTACTCTGACAATGCTTGGGCACCCGCAAGAATAGATGAGGTGAGCAACAGCTCTGCAGGGAGGGCGAGGGAGGTCAAGGGGAGCCATCTGGCCCAGGCGCTGCTGGAGACACCAGAATCCTACCAGGAGACCTGAGCGATCATGAGACCCTCTGACAAATGTGATGCCCCCCATTTCTCTGACCCCATGAAGGAGTGGCCTTGGATGAGACGGGGGAGTCTCCATCAAATGATTTGATCCACACAACCAAGTTGCAGGTAAACGGGGTATAAAATATTGAGGCGGTATTGGGGGTTAGAACTGCCAGGCCTGTGTAAACCTAAAACAGGTGCTTACTGGTGTTTCTTTTCTGAAAATCTCTCAACAGCTGGACAACATCTTTCTGGAGACTTCAGAGAGCCTGGACGGCATTAGGTCACCGGACGCTGCTGAAACAGGCCCAAGATGTTTTTGCCAATCACCAAGACAGGGTGCTCAAGAAATTGGCGCGGGAAGCGGAGGAGGGGTGTGCGTCTCCAAGGAGAGGGCTGGGAATGGAGCTACGACAGTATCGTTCTGGTCCATAAAAGAGGACTAGGGTGCATGTTCCGGCCGTGGTCTCGCGGTACGTCTCCTCTACAAGCTGCAGCTGCACCACAAATGGAGTGTAGACATTTACTAGAGCAACGGAAGGGGCTTTCCCCGCCATGCAGTTAACGCACCTCCCAGAGGCGGTAGTTTGGTTGAAGGAAGAATTCTTCCATTGGCCCAGCTGCATCTACAGTGGGGGTTTGGTTGACCTAACAACATTGCACAGGGCTTGGCATTTTTCACAGTGCTGAGCAGTGCAGCTAGGTCAGCCCAAGTTTTAGGTGTAGACCAGGCCTTAGAAAGCAGCTTTCTGAAGCCTGACGGGCGTGTTCTAGACATGCCAGGATCACAGCAGCATGACTGTGAGAACTCGACCGCTACAGATATAAACCACAAACTCTGGTGTGTCTGTGCTGAAAGGCTATCAAATGCAGCTGTTGCATTAGCGTATGTGATGAAATGCCTGTGCTGAACCAATTTCGCTCAGGGAAGTGGCATTGGTAAATGTTGTGCAAAGCTTTAAAGATCCTGGTGGTGCTTCAAACAAGCCAGTCAAATCAACAGCTACATGCCTAATGGTTTATATTGACTATATATTCCATACAAGAGAGTTACAAAACCCTGTTTGAAAAAAACCTGTTTGCAAGAAATCTAAAAGCATTATGGTAGAGTCTGGGGAGGGGCTAACCTGGGGTTGTAAAATAAAACAAACTTGGTAGCTAAATAAAATATCTATTGAAAAGATCTGTCATGGGGTCCACTCATTGCTAAGGCCGCCTCTTCCTGGCTGCTCTGGGGATTAGCTCCCTCCAGGTGCTGCACCATCCTCTGGCCGTCTCTCCATCCGCTGTCCTCTCGCTCCAGGAGCTGCAGCTTCCTCTTTGTGATGCGGCCCTCTGGCCAACTCACTGTGGTCCTCTCCTTCTGGGGTAGCAGAGTCTTTTGGGGCAAACTGTCCCAGGCAGGCAGGCTGCTGACCACTGTCTGGTCTGTGCCACTTCCCCAGGGGCTGGCAGAGGAACCTGGGCCTGCCCTCTACTCTGGGTCCCAGCTCAGGGACCTGGTAGTCAGCAGCCAAGATCTGCACTATCCTAGACCTTGCTGCCTTCTCCTTGAGCCTTGCCTACCTTCTGCTCCCCACCTTCTTCTCTGGCTGGCCAGCCGCAAAACGCCCAACTGAAGGGCTCTCACTTCTATGGCCCCAAACACACCTCCTTTCACCCAGGGAGTGACTGCACCTACTGCACTGCAGCTCCCAGTGGCTTGCAGCCCCTGGGCTATATACAGGCCCCTCCTGTTCTTGCCTAGCTGAGCCACTGATTAATCCCTGCTCCCTGGCTCCTCCTCCAGGTGCAGCCTGGGCAGTTAACTGGCCCAGCTAGCCACCTTAACCCCTTCTGGTCTTGGGGGGGGGTGGGCACTCCCTCACAAGGCCTTTCTACCTGTGTTTCTGTTAAAAGTCCTGTGAGGGCCTTAACTACACTGGGATCTGAAGGGCCCCCACTGTGCTCTCCAGGAGTTCAGTTATGCCTTTTAGCTGAAATCCTTGTGTGAGAACACTGCTACCGTGCCTGTAGGAAGAGAGGCCTATTTCACAACAAACAGCTGAAAGGGCTCGAGTAGAAGCGAATGGAACCAAAAGCCTCGTGTTTAAAATAAAGCAAAACCCTCCAGTGTTTTATATATAAACACATGCACACTCCCCTTTGTAGAACATGCGGGTGGAGGTTGTTCCATGCATTTCATATGTTTTAGCACCCTTCTGACAATGGTCTGACTCTTCGAAAGAGGCTGTGGACTACTGCCCTGACACCAGCCCCATACATCACAGGGACCCCATGATGGGGGCGAGGGGGAGACCACAGCCAGCCTGGGATGTGTGATAGCTTTTGTGTAGTGAGGGTGCCCTGTAATTAGTGAGGGTCACCCTGGTGTTTGCTTTTGAGTATTTTTGGCACTGTGATTAGGAACCGCCCCCCCCCCCCAAATCCTGGCAACCCCCCAAGAGCAGAACAGACATAAGAGCATCAGAGGATTTAATTGTAACTTTTCCACTCACAGGATTGTAAGTTTGGGGCCCCCGCAGGCAGTTCCGGCTGGCTAGACACAGGTTTCTTCAAATGATCCAGTAATTCGATTTGCGTGACTAACAGCCGGGGCGTAGTGAGAAACTCCAGTTCTTAGCTCCCAGCTGATTTTAAAAGGGGTGTCCACTGGGATGCTTTTCTAGCCGTGCGGGTATGTATTCCCACTAACCCCGCCTCCCCAGCCCTTGGGAGAGCCAGGGCTAGAACTAGCTGTACGGTGAAGTTCAAGCCAGTGTGCAGCAGACACCATTTTGCTCAGCCCAGCGTGATCTCGCGTGTATGGTGCATGCAAGGTCACAATGCACAGAGGACACCAGTTTGCTGTACAAAATGGCATGCCCGGCCCAGCATGACCTCACACACACTGAACGTACAAGGTCACCCTGTGCGGCGGACGCATTTTGCTCTTCAAAACGGCACCCTCCATGGTGCCTGGGGCCCCAGGAGGAAATAGTTCATTAAAATGGGGTTGTGCCGGCAAAGAGTTTGGGAACCCCTGTGCTAGCCCCTCTGGGTGTTGCACTGGGTGCCTCAGTTTCTCCATCTAACATAGCAATGATGATATGGGGACCTGCTTGTCCATGGGGGCGTTATATGAATGTTTGTAATATGGGTTGGGAGCCTTAGCTCTGTAAGAGCCAGGGATGATTGTCCGCTCCCTCACCTCTCACACACTGGAACTCGAGAGATGTGCTAATCGTGGTGATGATAAATGCCTTGTAACGGGACTTGAAATCCAGTCCCAGCACTTGTTCCAGCCCCTTACATTGGCTGGTACGGATAGCTCTGTCAAAGCTTTGGTTGTAACGCTTTATAAACTCTGGTAACTCACTGATGTAGAGAAGGGTGTTGTTGGCCATAAAATACTCCTACAGCTTAGTTATTAAAGTTCTGTTAAAATGCATCACACTCCACACCTTGCCTCAATCATTAATAACAAAATGGTGAATCTATGCTGCCCACTAAGGCCCACACATATTTAGCCAGAATATCTTTCACTGTTAAGATGTATTTAAAACCACCGTTGTGTTTGGGGACATCTTGCCTATTCACCAGATCTGCCAGCCATTGTGTGTTCACCTCTGAAACAATAGCCTTCTTTGTTTTAAAATGGATTTCTGGCGGTTTGTATAAAGTGTGTGCATCCTGCTCTGAAAGCTGGGCTCTTAACCTGGCTTCTCTTCAGGGGCGAAAGGAAGGCGGCAGGGGCCGGTACGATGTACCGGTAAAAAGTGGCCACCGGTACAGGCCCCTGCCGCCTTCCTTTAAAGCGGTGCCTCGGCAGCGTTTTATCATCGCTGCCTCGTTTGCCCCCCCAGGCTGCCGACGGGGGTGGGGGGAGGCAAAAGCAGCAGCTGCCCCGGGACCAGCAATTTAAAAGGGCCCGGGGCTCCGGCTGCTGCTGCGGTAGCGGGAGCAGCGGCCGGAGCCCTGGGTCCTTTAAATCGCAGCTGGAGCCCTGGGTGCGTGGGCCAGGCAGCCTGGAAGGGCTGGCTGAGGGACACTGGCCCCCTGCAGCCCCGCCACTTCTGCCTGAGGCTCCGCCCCTTACAGAGGGGCCAGAGCCGGCCCCTGTACCAGTAAGTTTTCAATTTTACATTCACCCCTGCTTCTATTCACTGCTTCACCGTGCTTTCTGGCTGCTTGTAAAAGAGGGTTCACCTCCCCCGCCAAAGTTCCCTACATTTCCAGAGAATACATTTTCTTTAGAAGAGCCTTCTGTGTAGACATGGCTGGTAGCTGTAAGGTAATGTGCGTATGGCTGGGTCACAGCCACCAAAAAATGTATTAACCATATGGTGACGGCAGTCTAAGGAAATATGGACATCAGGGTGCCTGCTATTACTGATTCAGGGCTGGTGCAGTCTTCAGTTTGTTCTTACTCATGTGCTTACGCTTACTCTTGAGCTCCATGTCTCAGGCGTGAGCAAAAACACCTGATGCAAGGCAAATTCTTCCTCCCAGAGCTACCGATGTGTAGGTTCTCAAGGGTCTCTAGAAAGTAGTCATCCAGCTGTTGAGAGATTTTCAGAAAAGAAACTCTGGTAAGCATCCTTTGTTCGATTCACACAGCAAGGTTTCTAGCCCTCAGAACCTCCTGCCCCCTCAATATTTTATGCCCTATTTACCTACGACTCGGCTCCAAGGGTCACACTGGTTGATGGAGATTCCCCGGCCTCATCTGAGGCCTCCTCCTCCTCCATGGGTTCAGACCGATGGTGGGCATCACATTAGTCAGATGGCCTCACGATTGTGCGGGTCTCCCGGTAGGGGTCCCTGGTGTCTCCACCAGCGGCTGGGTCAGAGGGCGCCCCTTGACCTCCCCGGCCCCCCTTCAGAACTGTTGCTGACGTAGTGCTCTGCAGGTGCCCAAGCACCCTTGGCGCTAAAATGAATGCAGTAGTTGTCAGGGGGGGTTGAAGAATCACCTTTCCTCTCCATGCTGCCTCGACTCTGAAAATGTGCTCTCTGAACAAACTGCCTGGGGAGGTCACGGAAGCTCCTTCACTGGGGGTTTTCAAAAGGAGGCTGGAGCCACCTGTCTGGGATGGGTTACACACAACAAATCCTGCATCTGGGCTGGGGGTTAGACTAGATGACCCTACTAACCCTGTGGGTCTCTGGTTTTATGGCCTTTTTCATATCTTGAGGGCTTCTGGGGCAATGGTACCAAACAGCCAACAGCTAAGCAGTAGAGACCAGCTTTCTGGCCTAGACACCCTCCCTGCTTGGTCTGGGGCTTGGCAGTCCCACAGCTCACAAGACCCCCAGTGTCACGGAGTCCCCGGGCGATGCTCTGGAACTGCTCCCTACGAAGCCAGGCGGGACTCTGGGGAAGTCTCCTCTCTATGAGCAGCCTGTCTGCGGGACACACTGCTCTCCCGGCTTCCACCTTCCTGGGTCTGACCTCGGAGCATTCAGCCTACTCTGCCCTTCCGTGCGCTTCCCACAGCGAGTCCACCCAGGCGGGGTCCTGGGGAAGCCAGAGGGTCCTGCACCCCAACTTTACAATCAGACGTGACTCTCAGCCAGCCAGTAAAACAGAAGGTTTATTAGATGACAGAAACATGGTCTAAAACAGAGCTTGTAGGTGCAGAGAACAGGACCCCTCAGCCGGGTCCATTTTGGGGGGCAGTGAGCCAGACAACCCCGCCTGCACTTCACTCCATATCCCCAGCCAGCCCCAAACTGAAACTCCCTCCAGCCCGTCCACCTCTGGGCTTTGTCCGTTTCCCGGGCCAGGAGGTCACCTGATTCCTTTGTTCTCCAACCCTTTAGCTCTCACCTTGTAGGGGGGAAGGGCCCAGGCCATCAGTTGCCACGAAACAGGGTGTCGGTCATTCTCTGTGTCCAGACCCCTGCACACACCTGCCCTCTAGGGCTCTGCAACAATCATACACCCTTATCCCACCACTGAGATACTTAAGAACTGCCTAGGGGAAACTGAGGCACCCGCACAATATTCAGAGAAAACATTAAGAACAGTCTCACTTCGTCACACCCAGTGTTTGGCTCATGCTCCAGAGCAGGCCTATGAGGACCAAGACTGCTTGGCGGAGGGGAGCAGAAGGAATCAGGGGGTTGTCTCACCCCTGGAAGTAAAAAACAACATGTATGTTGCAGGCCCCTCGGGCAGGGTCTCAGGAGATATCAGGGGTGTAATTTCCAGGCCCTTCCTGGTAGTGATAGGTCAAGGCAAGACGAGGAGATACGACCGGAAGTTCTACCTGTGTCCCTGTGCACATGCCCAGGGGCAGGGCCTGTGTCACCGTCTTAGAGCTGACTGGTCAGGGGGCAGCACTGTGGGGCTGATTGACAGGATACACTTGCACTGTTGGAGTGGGAAGAAATACAGGGCCCAGTGCTCTGCAAGCTCTGCCGGGGGCATGAACCCCAGCAAAACATCTGCAGGATCAGATCCAAAGGAAGGGAACAACCCTGACCAACTCTCAGGGGGGACTCTCCAGCAGGGAGATGGCTTTGGCTGGGGAAGGGGGTTTGTCTCTCGGGGAAGGGCTGGGGGCCCTGTTGCTCCCCAGCAGAGATAGATCTGTCATCACATGACGCTGCTCTGGCTCTTGGCTGTCCAGCTGCAGCTCTGGAGCACAGTGAGGTTTCCTGGGATCCAAGCAATCACTGTTCCAAGTCTGGCTCAGGCCAGCGTTGCTAGGGAAGCCTTCACTCGCCTGATGATCTATAATGTACCGTGCCCAGGCCCCTCCTCCAACACGCTGCGCGTGAAATCAGAGACCCAGACATAGGAATTATTAAACCCCAACCTACAAACCTTAGCCAGGAAAAGAATTAAATACACGAGGCGTCTGCCTGGAATTCTTGCTACATGACACGCTGGCTGGTGGGAACATTGCTCTTGGTTACAGGTTGCAAAACTGTTAGAAGGGAGCCAATATAAGAGCCTGGAACAAGTGCTGGGACTGGATTTCATGTCCTGTTGCTGCATTACAAGGCATTTGTTATCATCACGATTAGCACATCTCTCGAGTTCCAGTGTGTGAGAGGTGAGGGAGCGGACAATCATCCCTGGCTCTTACAGAGCTAAGGCTCCCAACCCATATTACAAACATTCATATAACGCCCCCATGGACAAGCAGGTGAGTCCATATCATCATCGCCATGTTAGGTGGGGAAACCGAGGCACCCAGTGCAACACCCAGAGGGGCTAGCACAGGGGTTCCCGAACTCTTTGCCGGCACGACCCCATTTTAATGAACTATTTCCTCCTGGGACCCCAGGCACCATGGAGGATGCTGTTTTGAAGAGTACATTCAGTGTATGCGAGGTCACGCTGGGCCGAGCATGCCATTTTGTACAGCAAACTGGTGTCCTCCGTGCATTGTGACTTTGCACGCACCATACACGCAAGGTCACGCTGTGTGGTGCAAAATGGTGTCTGATGCACTCTAGGGATTGTCAGGACCCCTTCTGCTGATGGTGCAACCCCATCTGGGGTCACGCCCCACAGTTGGGACCCGCAGGTCTAGCGCCAACACAAATTATTGGCTTTGATAGAATTCTTATCTGCAGGATAATTCCCTCCACTGCAGGAATTCCCGACGGAGTCTCCGGCCAGTGTTTGCTCGTGGGCAGACTGGATGAGCCAGAAGTCCCTTTCTGGCCCTATAAACCACCCAGGATAGTAAGACTCCAAGGCTCCAGAATGCCTCCCACTCTCAGGCCAGGTTGCAGCCTCCACCCTACTCCTCCTGGCAGCAGGAAGTGCATTTGTGTGGGAGGGTGGGACACAGAGATCTGCCGCTCCACGTCCATCATCAGAAGCTCCCAGCTTCATTGATCCAGCATGGTGCGATCATACAGCTGAGCAAGCACAAGGTGAGATGGAAACAGCCTGGATTGACCCGTCAGACAATCCCACTTGCTGAAGAGCTTTGTTCCACCAGGACTCACCTCATATTCCCACTCAAAGGTGTCCTGCAGCATACAACCTGCCCAGTAGCCTTCTGGTCATGGGTCCTGTCAGTGCAGTGCCTGCAACAGCTAATTAGCTATTGTCTCTGCCCTGCTGAGCAATCACACAACCTGGCAACAGAGCTGCCACTGTCGGATGCTGCAGCCACCACCCGCATCTTGCTCCACACACCCCTTGGAGCCCGAGCAGGCCCAGAGGCTGAGGGATCACGACAGTCATGCGCTTGGAGCTTGTGCTCAGTAGGTGGTACCAGGCTGGACCCAGAGGTCTCTTCACCCAGTCCAGGTCTACAGTTAATCTGCTCCAGAATGCGTTAGCTGATTTTCCAGGGAAGAACCTGTTGAGCTTGTGACCAGAGCCAGGAGATCTCTGACGGTGGGAGAGCTGGTCTGACGACAGGTCTCCCCGGGAGCGCGGCAGCCATCAGGCCCGAGTCACATGGGGCAGGTGGAGATGGCAGTGGGGTGAAGTGCGGTGGGCATGAGACAAGCGGAAGGGAGTGCAGGGCACTGGCTGGGAGCAAGAACACCTGTTGTGGATGAGGTGCCTTGGCAGGGGGTTGTGGCTGCAGCTTGGCGGTGGGAGAGGCTGCAAAGGGGCTGATGGGGGAAGGCGGGGGAGAGGTGGTACCACAGCCACCATGCCTGCACATTTCAAACCCCCTCACGTTTGCTGCTGTTCTGGTGCCCACCTGCCCGGCCTGGTCTCCAGGGGGCTGCTGGCTGCTGCAGCCCAGCTCTCCTGGCCTCCTCGCCCCCTTGGGAGGAGCCCAAGCCACTGCCCGCTCCACTGGAGACCACAGCACGTCTCTTCGGAGCTGCTGACAGGGACGACCCACACGGCAAGGCCTGCTGAGATCGTCGTTAATTATCCACCCGCAGGGACTCCACCAAAGCCAGCGCCCCACGGCCTGCAGGGGCCAGAATCATAACGGAACCGTAGCCACTGAGCCTGTTGCACATGACAGAGCAAGGGAGCGGGAAGGTCTCCGGGGGTTGGTGCGGGGATTACCCCCAAGACCGGCACCGCACACTCAGTCCTGGGGCGAGCGGCTCAGCTGCTCAGGCTCTTGAGCTGCACTGGGTGGAGAACCCGGACTACTGAGGCCAAAACAACTCTCTCGGCCTGGAGGAAGCAGCCCACCCTCAGCACCAGGCTGGCGCCAGCCCCGGCATCCACACTGGCATCCGCTGTAGCCCTAGCACGGGGGCTGGGGCCAGCTCCTGTGTCAGCCGAGTGTAGCCCTGAGACCCACTCCACCTTCTGGGCTGGCGCCTGGCTGCCAATGCGCGTTCACAGGGCTGCTGGCCAGAGGGGTGGTGGATTGGATTGTGGATCCGATTTGGGGTGAGCTGTTTCAGGGTTTAGCTGGTGGCTTGTACCCTGCCTGCTCCACTTGAGTCGCTGCCCTCCCCACATGGGATTTGTGAGCCCCAGTGCCCCAGCCACCAGGCTGCTCTTTCCCCATGGCTCGGTGCCTGGGACACTCAATCTTGCACCAGCACCGAGTTCAGTGGGGGTGGGGGAAATGCAGCCCCCAAGCCATTTGGCCCTGCTGCTATGTGCTAGTTGAATCATTTCACTTTTGTGTGACACCACCTGCACTTGAATTCCAGCCTCCAGGTTACGCCGGGGGCAGGGGAGAGACTGGGCTGCCTGGTGCTGGATAAAGGCAGGCAGGTTTGTGCTTGGTCAGCTCATCTGCCTGACTCCTAGAAACATTTTCCTTCCCTGTGTTCTCGCGCTCCCAGGGCTCTGGCGCGGTGAAAGAAACAGCCTGGGAGTGCAGTGGCTGGTGTTTCTCTCAGCTACACAACTTCCTCCACTCTGCGATTGTTCCACTACCCATTCCACGTGGGCCACCATGCTGGGGCTGACATCTGGTCACCACTGCCTAGGGCGGCTTTGGAAAGGGTGGCCAAGAGATGGACATCTCCATTCTCCCCTTCTTAGTCCCTGAGCCAACCAGCCCCTCCCCATCTCGCATTCCAACCCACGCGCCAAAACACACTGATCTAAACACCAGGGCAGCCCTTTGGCCAGGGGTAACACACTCCTCTTTCCATGATGTCAGTGCCAAGATGAACCGTGCTGCCCACTGCCTCTTTCCATGACCTTTGTGCCGGGATGAACCATGTTGGCATTTTCCTCTTTCCAATAGCTCCTCTGTTGTATTGAGGGCTGCTGTGCTGGGACTGAAGTGCTGGGAAACACCTTTAATCTCAACCCCTTGTCATCTGAGCTGGGTTCGCTGCTCAGCAGCAGCACATGGTGGTGTGATGTTTAAAATCTCCTCTGAGCTTCACTGAGTATAAACCATGTGGATCTTCACAAAGGCCATGAGTCTCACACTTCCGGCATGAAAAGCCGACCGGGATCCGCTTGCTTGTGGCTCACCCAACGAGGTCGAAGGTGTGGTGGAGGCTTGTGTCTGAGGGGCTACTGCACGTAACGGGCTCTAGGCCATCAAGGATGCACCATCCTTGAAATCAATGGGATCAAACCCCTTCAAGTAGTTTGCATGGAGTAAATTAGGCAAATGAGTCTAATCAGGAAAGGCAGGCCACAGATGCAGCAAAAGCAGGCCCCACAGCAGAATAAGGGGATTATTTGCACAGATCCTCTCTTTTTTAAGTAGAATTATTAGGGCTGGTTGAAAAGGTTTTTTAAATGTTAAAATACTTTTCAATTGGCATTAGCAAGCAAAATAACCAAATCCGGGGTGCCAGGTCATTTACACATGCCAGGCCCCTGGGCTGAAGTGGGACAACTTCCCACACTGTCAGTGATGAAGGAAACCCCTGGCCTTCAGCCTCATGCCTCCTTCTTGAATTCCTGAGGCATATGGTTGCCTTGTATGGCAGGAACAGCAAGAACAAGGTGGGGAGAACAGTCTGGCTGGAGAAGGGCTCCTTGGGGCAGGTACTGTTTGTTACGTGTTTGTACAGCAGCGAGCACAACGGGGCCTCAGGCTCTGAGTTGGGCCCCAGGTGCTATGGCAATATATATACTAACAATTACCAGTGAGCCGTACGGCCACGTATACCCACTCTCCTGGCCATGCAAACTCATGGGGCACTGGTCATGTGGGTAGTAACATCAACATTCCTCACTGGTATAAATCTCAGGGGCACATGACCAGGGCTGAGCGAACTCGGCTCTGACCCACAAGTAACAAGCCACCCAAGGAAGAACTGCGAGAGTGAAGAAATGTAGATGTTTCCCTACAGATCCCCAAACGAAACTTTAGTCTCTGAAGCAAGAAGCGGCTGAACATTCAAAAGTGCTTCATCCATTCTTCCTACAAACCCTTTCTTTGTACTGAGTTTATGAACAGAGGGTCCCCAGTGTTGCAATTAGGTAGAGGGAAACATTGTGTGCATGATGTGATTAGAGAAACTGGAACTCCGGCATCACTTGGGAGGGAGCTAAGAATGCATATTCAGCATGCACTGCTCTTCGGTGGACTCATGTAAGGGGAAGCAGGGCTCAGAGATCACTATATTTAACAAGCCCCAGAACCCTCAACCCTAACGTTTCTGAAGGCAGCTCTGCATTAAGAATTTAGCCCCTCTCCCATTACATATTTTGAGGCTGGAAGTGGCATGATGAGAAAAACAAGCATCCATCTTGAAACCAGAACCACCTGGGGCTGTGAGCAAGCGTGAGCAGAATTAGCTTCTCCTAATTCTAGAGAAAGGGTTCATGTCTTTTCCTCTAATTCTCCTAATCCCTAAAACAAATGAATGGCTGGGCACAAGGAGCTAAATCAGAAGTGCGTGGAATGCCAAGCTGGGACCAGGAAGCACAGGGGATCTGGTCAGCATCTGGTGCCCATAAAACAACGGATTCCAACTGCCATCAGCTCCCCTTTTCGTGTGACATCTCTTCCAAAGGGAAGGATTTCAAAGCCGCTCAAGGCAGTATTGTGTTTCGGAATCAAAAGTGCAGTCCTGGATGTTTGACGTCAATGGCAGTTTTATCACTAATTTCAGTGGTGGAGAGGTCGTATGTATTCCCCTCTAGAGACCTGGGATCAAATCTTGGTCTGTATTACACCTGAAAACTCAACGGGTGTTGACATCTTAGTGCCAGTGGACTAGAACATGTATCTGATGCTGTTCCAAGCAGGCCCAGGACAGCAGCAGCAGGGGAAGGGGTCAAGATCAAGCATCAGCAGAGAAAAGAGTGAAGGATCCAGAACTGGAATAGAAGTTCAGGACTGAGGTGCAACTGCAGGGCCAGGAACACGCTCCTGACTAGAATGGGGTGGGGGGAGAGGTTTCAGATTAGGACTGAAGTGCATTGGCAGGGCTGGAACTGCGAGGGAGGTTGTGGCTTGGACTGAAAAGCACCAATAAAGCTGTGTGAGGGGAGCCCCAGGCTGGACAGGCAGCGGGGCTGGGGGTCAGGACTGAGGGGCACTGGTGGAGCTGGGGAGAAAACCCATGACTGGAACAGCAGTGTGGATGGCTTTAGGATCACTGCTGTTTGTCCCTTAAATTCCTGCCCTATGGCAGCATCCTCTGGCAGAAATCCTCTTGTTTGGAAGCTCTGTCCAGAAGCCAAACTGGCTAGTAAGGGCTTTTAGGGTAGCCGCAGAAAGTGCAGTCTCCCACCACGCACTGAGATAATCACCCCCACTACTTCCACCTGCTGCTCAGATTGGGCTTTATCCCTCAGCGTGTAAAGTGCCCTCAGTCCCTGTGAAACGCATGGGAGCTGAGCACTTCTCAGGAAGCGCTCCGCGTGTAACAGGATTAGGCACCAAAGGAGTACAAGACCCAAACCAAACTCTGCTCCTCTCAGAGGGCTGGCCCAAGGCCTCCCGTGTCTGCTCAGCAAGCTGGCTTTGGAAAGGAGAGGTTACTCACCATTCACAGTAACTGGAGTTCTTCGAGATGTGTGTCCCGATGGGTGCTCCGCTTTGGGGGTCCTCAGACCCAGATAGGCACTATGCTTCCTCATGCCCTGCTCCAAGGCTATATACAGCAGTGCAGGTGAGCCACCCCACTTCTCTACTGCAAAATCCCCAGTGGAAACCGCAAAGCAGAGGGGAAGGAGGGCAGATAGTGGAGAACCCACAGGGACTCTCAGCTCAAAGAACTGTGGGTGCTGCACTACCTGCCCTCTGTCTGTGGGTGGAAATTGCTGAACCTTTAGACCTAGCCACACAACCACAAACAGTCTGGGTGATTTTCTAAATGACTTAGTCTTGTGGAAATAAAAGGTTAACACCCTCCGAATATCGAAGTGTGCAAAGCCTCCTCTCTGGACTGATGTGGCTTCAGGAAAAATGGGGGAAGATGGATAACCTAGCTGAAGTGAAACTTGGACGACACCCTGGGCAAAAGTTTAGGGCATGGACATAACAAAATTTTGTCCTTGAAAAATACTGTAAATGGAGGGTCTATTGGAGCCCCTATTTCCCCAACCCTTTGAGCAAAGGTGATAGCCACCAAAAAGGCTGTCTTCAGAGATAAATTAATGAGGGACGAAGAAGCCATTGGCTGAGACAGAGGGCCCATAAGGCATCTAAATCCTAAATTCAAATCCCAGATAGGAGTGGGTTCCTTAAATTGGGGGAACAGGTTCTGTAATCCTCTAAGAAACCCTTACAATTGTAGGATAAGCGAAGACTGAGACTCCCTCCACTGGGGAAAGAAAGGCTGCTCATATATAATCCTGTCTTTTCTAGCTCTAAGAGGTACTCAAGAATGATAAAGATGGGAGAGTGAGAAGATGGAACACTTTTCTGGACACACCAAAAGCTGAACCTTTCCCACTTGAGGAGATAAGTGTATCTTCCTGGAATCTTTCCTACTGTTCAATAATACCTTTTGTACCTCCTTAGAACAAGTAGACTCTATTCCCATGAACCATCAAGAAGCCAAGCTTTGAGATGAAGAATCTTCAGGTTGGGGTGAAGAATCCAACCAGCATGTTGGGAAAGAAGATGAGGAATGGATGGAAGGCTGATTGCCTAATAGGCTAGGTGAATCAGGTCAGTATACCATATTTGTCTGGGCCACAGTGGGACTGTTAATATGATCCAGGCTTTGTTGTGCTTGATCTTGTTTATCACTTTCAGAATCAGGGGCGTTGGAGGAAACACATATAAAAGGCCTCTGGTCCATGGAATGAGGAAGGCATCTCCTAAAGAGAGAGGACCCAATCCCCCGCTCAAGGAAAAGTGTTTGCATTTCCTGTTGGTCACAGTAGCAAAGAGGTCTATTTCTGGAACTCCCCAAGCCAGAAAGATTTGACTGAGAATCCAATTCCCATTCGTAATCCTGGAGAAGTGCCTGCTGAGGTCGTTGGCTATCCTGTGGGCTATCTGTGGGCTGATTTCAATTTTTGAGATGAGATTTGCTAACATTGATAATCTGTCATAGAACCATAGAATATCAGGGTTGGAAGGGACTGCAGGAGGTCATCTAGTCCAACCCCCTCCTCAAAGCAGGACCTAATCCCCAACTAAATCATCCAAGCCAGGGCTTTGTCAAGCCTGACCTTAAAAACCTCAAAGGAAGGAGATTCCACCACCTCCCTAGGTGACCCATTCCAGTGCTTCACTACCCTCCTGGTGAAAAGGTTTTTCCTAACGTCCAACCTAAACCTCCCCCACTGCAACTTGAGACCATTACTCCTCGTTCTATCATCTGGTACCACTAAGAACAGTCTAGATCCATCCTCTTTGGAACCGCTTTGGAACCTTTTTTCAGGTAGTTGAAAACAGCTATCAAATCCCCCCTCATTCTTCTCTTCCCTTAGCCTCTCCTCATAAGTCATGTGCTCCAGCCCCCTAATCATTTTTGTTGCCCTCCACTGGACTCTTTCCAATTTTTCCTTTCGGAGCAAAGATAAGCCCTGACTGCTTTGCATCTAAGGAGGCTCCTATGAACTCTGTTCTTTGAACCAGGCTCAAAGTGGATTTCTTGATGTTGAGCTGCAAACCTAACTCACAGAACAGGAATCTCATCATCTTTATGAAGGCAAAAACCTCACTTTAAGATCAGCCCTTGAATAGCCAGACATCGAGATACGATTATCCCTAGATGTTGAAGGTAAGCAGCGATCACTTGCCAATACTTTTGAGAACACTCTTGGGGCATATGAAAGGCCTAATGGAAGAACTTGATACTGAAAGTGATCCTGACCTACCAAAAAACGCAGAAACCGTTTGTGAGATGGGTGAAGTGCAATATGAAAACTGTCATCTTGAAGTTCAAGGGCTGAAAAACAATCTCCCAGTTCTAACCCTAACCCGTGTCTTACTTATAATTCTCCTGCAAACACATCCCAGAATGATGTTTGCTTTTTTTGCAACAGTGTTATACTGTTGACTCATATTTAGTTTGTGGTCCACAGTACTCCTTCCTAGGTAGTCATTTCCCATTTTGTATGTGTGCATCTGATTGTTCCTTCCTAAATGGAATACTTTGCATTTGTCCTTATTGAATTTCATCCTATTTACTTCAAACCATTCCTCCAGTTTGTCCAGATCATTTTGAATTTTAATCCTATCCTCCAAAGCACTTGCACCCCCTCCCAGCTTGGTATTGTCTGCAAACTTTGTAAGTGCACTCTCTATGCCATTATCCAAAACTGATCCCTGCAGGACCCCACTCATTATGCCCTTCCAGCATGACTGTGAACCACTGATAACTACTCTCTGGGAACAGTTTTCCAACCAGTTTTGGACCCACCTCATAGTAGCTCCATCTAGGTTGCATTTCCTAGTTTGTTTATGAGGTCATGTGAGACAGTATCAAAAGCTTTACTAAAGATATACCACGTCTACCGCTTTCCCCCTATCCACAAGGCTTGTTACCCTGTCAAAGAAAGCTATCAGGTTGGTTTGATACTATTTGTTTTTGATAAATCCATGCTGACTGTTACTTATCACCTTATTATCATGTAGATGTTTGCAAATTGATTGCTTAATTATTTGCTCCATTATCTTTCCGGGTACAGAAGTTAAGCTGACTGGTCTGTAATTCCCTGGTTGTCCTTATTTCCCTTTTTATAGATGGGAACTAAATTTGCCCTTTTCCAGTCTTCTGGAACCTCTCCTGCCTTCCATGATTACTCAAAGATAATTGCTAATGGCTCGGATATCTCCTCAGTCAACTCCTTGAGTATTCTAGGATGCATTTCATCAGGCCCTGGTGCCTTGAAGACATCTGATTTGTCCAAGTAATTTTTAACATGTTCTTTCCCTATTTTAGCCTCTTCCAATCCTACCTCATTTTCACTGGCATTCACTATGTTAGATGTCCAGTCACCACCAACCTTCTTAGTGAAAACCGAAACAAGGAAGTCATTAAGCACCTCTGCCATTTCCACATTTTCTGTTATTATTTTCCCCTCTCATTGAGTAATGGGCCTACCCTGTCCTTGGTGTTCCTCTTGCTTCTAATGTAGTTGTAGAATGCTTTCTTGTTACCCTTTATGTCTCTGGCTAGTTTGATCTCGTTTTGTGCCGTGGCCTTTCTAATTTTGTCCCTACATACTTGTACTTTTTGTTTATATTCATCCTTTGTAATCTGACCTAGTTTCCATTTTCTGTAGGACTCTTTCTTGATTTTTAGATCATTGAAGATCTCCTGGTTAAGCCAGGGTGGTCTCTTGCCATACTTCCTATCTTTCCTACGCAGTGGGATAGTTTCCTCTTGTGCCCTTAATAATGTCTCTTTGAAAAACTGCCAGCTGTCTTTTATTGTTTTCCCTCTTAGACTTGCTTCCCATGGGATCTTACCTACCAACTCCCTGAGTTTGCTAACGTCTGTCTTCTTGAAATTCATTGTCTCTATTGTGCTGTTCTCCCTCCTACCATTCCTTAGAATCATGAACTCTGTCATTTCATGATCACTTTCATCCAAGCTGCCTTCCACTTTCAAATTCTCAACCAGTTCCTTCCTATTTGTCAAAATCAAATCTAGAACAGCCTCTCCCCTGGTAGCTGTCTCCAACTTCTGAAATAAAAGAATTGTCTCCAGTACATTCCAAGAACTTTTGGATAATCTGTGCCCTGCTGTGTTATTTTCCCAGCAGATGTCTGGGTAGTTGAAGTCCGCCATCACCACCAAGTCCTGGGCTTTGGATGATTTTGTTAGCTGTTTAAAAAAAGCCTCATCCACCATTTCTTCCTGGCTAGGTGGCCTGTAGTAGACCCCGACCATGACATCACCCTTTGTTTTTACCCCTTTTGTCCTCACCCAGAGTCTTTCAACAGGCCTGTCTCCTATTTACATCTCAATCTCAGTCCAAGCATGTACATTTTTAATATATAAGGCAACACCTCCTCCCTTTTTTCCCTGCCTGTCCTTCCTGAGCAATCTGCACCCTTCTATAACAATATTCCAGTCATGTGTATTATCCCACCAGGTCTCTGTGATGCCAGGTATGTCATAGTTGTATTTATTTACTAGCATTTTGAGTTCTTCCTGCTTATTCCCCATACTTTTCGCATTAGTATCCAGACATCTAAGATACTGATTTGATTCCGCCTCCCCCCACCCCCAGTTCTGTCTTGTCTCTCCTTTATCTCTGCTATAACAGCCCAGGCTCTCCTCAAATTCCAAACCGTATCCCAGGTCTCCATGTTCTTGACTTACCTGTGGGCTTTGGTCACCTGCCCCCTTCAAACCTAGTTTAAAGCCCTCCACACTAGGTTAGCCAGTCTGTATCCAAATATGCTCTTCCCCTTACTCGATAGGTGGGCACCATCTCTGCTTATCAGTCCTTCTTCCTGGAACAGCATCCCGTGGTCAAGGAAGCTGAAGCCCTCCTGGCAACACCATCCTCACAGCCAGGCATTTACCTCCAGAATGCAGCTGTCTCTGCCAGGGCCCCTACCCTTGACCAGAAGGATTGATGCCCAGCAAGAGATGCACCTCTTGAAGCCTGGAGAACCTGGCATACCCTGGGGCAATGGTTATTGTGAAGGGGGAAGGTTCCACCCTCCTTAACGTGAAAAGGGATCAAGAGAAATTCCCCCTAAACCACTTAATACAATAAAGAAATAAAATAATATAATAAAGAAAGATAACTAGACTACATTGTAGCCTTCAAATAGTAAGGCACACGAACGCTCCATCTCAGGCTGAGGCAGCTGAGAAAGACCTGAGAATGGTTCACCCAAGTTACCTTGCATAGCCTAGGACCAGGGCACGAGGAAGCGTAGGGAGCATGCATGGGCCAAAGAGGCAGTACTGCCAAAAATCTCCGATCAAAGGCGTAAGGGGCATGAGCACACCAGTACTGGAGGACCCACAGGACACTACTTGAAGAACATATTGTTCCAGCGCATTCCTGATCTTCATTTACTTTGCATGGGCAACAGGTGAGGCGCAAACATAGCTAGTTTAGAAGGATAGATACGATGAGGATAGGGACAGAAATGCCTGGATAGACAGGATGCTAAACAACTGCGGCAGAGCTGCTTACTACTCTCTGTTAAGGTTTAGTAAAACTGGTTACCTTCTTTACAGGTAATTGTATGCTTTGTAGTTTAATTTGGGTATGTCTAGCTGATATGGAGTTGAGCAGATTTCAGATGGGTACTCTACGGAATCTGTAATTAAATTATAGCAGGATCAGTTTAACTCCGCTCACTGGCCTACTGGTAAGGGTGGTAATCCTACCCTTTTTCCAAGATCTTGTACAAAGTTTTTAAAGGGCTTCAGTAGGACTGATGGATCCCATCTGAGGTCAGGCTACATGTACCTAAATCTAGACATGCTATAGTGCATTTGCTGCCCTTTAAAATCCATCCTCTCTTGTAGGGTAAATACTATTGATAGGGTCCTACCAAATTCACAGTTCATTCTGGTCAATTTCTCGTTCATAAGATTTAGAACATCATAAATGTAATGATTTCAGATATTTAAATACGAAATTTCACAGTGTTGTAACTGTAGGTGTCCTGACCCAAAAAGGAGGGGGGTTGGTTGTGGTACCGTTACCCTGACTTCTGCGCGGCTGCTGGCGGCAGCCCTGTCTTCCGAGCTGGGCGGCTGGAGAGCGACGGCTGCTGGCCGGGAGCCCAGGTCTGAAGGCAGAGTCGCCGCCAGCAGCAGCGCAGAAGTCAGGATGGCCTGGTCTGGTGTTCCCACCCTTACTTCTGTCCTGCTCCCTGCAGAGCTGGACCCTTGATCAGCAGCTGCCGCTCTCCGGCCACCCACCTCTGAAGGGAGCAGCGCAGAAGTGAGGGTGGCCTGGCACGGGATTGCCACCCTTACTTCTGCCCTGCTGCTGACAGGGCACTGCCCTCAGAGCTGGGCACCCGGCCAACAGCCGCTGCTCTCTGGCCGCTGAGCTCTGAAAGCAGCACAGAAGGGTGGCAATTCCGTGACCCCCCTAAAATAACCTTGCAACCCCCTTTTGGGTCAGGACTCCCAGTTTGAGAAACACTGGATAGAATAGCGTAAAAGCATACAAAAGACCAGATTTCATGGGAGGAGAGCCGATTTCACGGTCCATGACACGTTTTTCATGGCCATGAATTTGGTAGGGTCCTAACTATTGAATAACACTGAGCTCTGAGATCATCCAGGAAAGGAAGTATCTTGAAAGGCTGGGGCTTTAGGCCCTGACCCTGTCTAATGATCCTTACTGAGCACACAGATTAGTATGGAGTTGCAGGCTTCCCTGTCCCGAGCAGCTTTGGTTTGTTCCATGTGACCTGTATTAATGACAGATGTGCATGCTCTCCTGGCTCTGGTATTTAATATAAACACACAATGAACTGCAGGCAGATGCTTTCATTCTGCATGTTATTGTGGAGCAGTAAATTCATGTTAAAACATCTTCGCTGTTTCATGTACATCTCAAATCAATTTTTCTATGGTCACCACACAGACAAGAGACCCCACAAGGATGGGACTAATTTATTAAATATTTGGCAGATGACAGAACATGGCTTCCAGTTTACAGCTTTGTATTAGACACATTCCCAACATGTACAGAATCTCGTTTTTAACATTTATGTATGGAACACCCACACAGACATGCACTCAACCCCCCCCCCCACACACACACTCGCATGGACTTATTACACACACGCACACAGACACAGTTGCAAATAGTACAGCCATTCCACAGTGGTCTCGAATCCCAAGGCAGATTTCTATGCAGTACATGGAAGAAAAGGGTTTGGTCCCTGCCGGCTCGACTTGTGGCCACCAGACCGGATGCGAATGAGCCTGGCTTTGTCTACATCTAGGTGCTACAAGTTAGCAGGGTCTCTGAAGGAACTGGACATCCACTGAGCACACACACGCTGAAGTACTGTACGAGTGGCTGAAGCCAATCTTCTTCCTTTTATACATCACTGACAGAGACAGTTTATGTGGAAAATAGCACGAGGGAGACCCCCGTCTGAGGGTACGCTGCTCCCAGTGCAGACTGCGCTGGCTGGGTCATGAAACTCCAGCTTCTGGTACCCAGGACTAAAGGGGAACTCTGCTCCCACCTCAGACGTTCACCTCCCCAACAAACACGAGGTGACACTGGCTGACGAACCCACGATTCCATCACAGAGCTGAAAAGTTTAGCTAGGACCAAAAAAAGGGTTTGTTTTAAACAGCAGTTCCCTTCCCTTGTGCAATGCTGGGCAGGGAGCCGGGTCAGCTCTGGCTTTCCTCATGGAATCTGTTGCTTTGGTTGGCCCCGCCCAGACAGCAGCTCTATAGACATTGCCATGGCAACTAACCTCGCATGTTGCCGTCCTGCTTCCACACCCCACCCGGGGCTCCCTCCCCAGCAGGCCAGGCAGGGGGAAGCGCTAATTCCTTCCCTGGGAATGGCTACGCTTTGCCCAGCTAGCGAACGGTTCTCATTTTAAACCGGCAGGAAGATGCACTTCATAAAACCAAAGGAATTTTCCTTCCCTAGGTTAACAGCACAATGTACGAGCCTTCGCGGATTACTTGGAACATTTTATCATTCAATCTGACAGGCTGGTTGGCTGGGCTGAGCTGAGCGGACAAGGCGGTGCAGAAAGTGCACACCAACCTGTGTGTCTGGGTGTTCGCGCCCATCGCCAGGAAGGACGAGGCACCTGGGACATCAGAACCAGGGGACGGTGGGGGCTAGCAATGGAAACATGGGGGCTGATCTATATTTCTGCCCACACACATCATTCTGCTACACATCCTGGGAACCAATCTTCCCTGTAAACTGCATGCACATGGTGGGGGCTGGGGGGAGATGAAGGCAAGAGCGGGACCTGGAGTGTCTGTCGCACCCCTGGGATCAGGCTGGACAGTAAACAGGAACTGTAGTGATAGGGCCAGGACCAGGAGCAGCTATCCCTGGTGGCTGGCAAGAGACACGAACCTCTGGGACCTCCCTTCCCAGCCTGTAGCTGGCCACCCTCCTCTGCCCCCCTGCACTGAGTCTTACTCCCCATGCAGAGCGCGCATCCTGCTCCCCCTGCAATCCCTCCACCCCCCATTCAAAGTGAGCTTCCGCCATCTGTGGGAGGCATAATCTCCTCGCCACATCTCAGCCAGTTACAATCCTCAGACCAAGCCACAATTAATTGGGAGGCTTAGTCACCGCTCTTGTCTTTATGCTACAGTTCTGCACTGTGGACATACCTTCCGGTCACCTTCACTACACCTGTTTACACATAGCATAGTCCTTGGTCTGTGGCTGTGTCTTCACTGGAGACAGCCTCTTCTTTAATGAGTATCCATGTAAAACAAGAATTGGGGACATAGCCCCCCACCCAGCAACGAAGTTTCAGCCCCAGAGCATGTTCAAGCGTCCCTTACAAACAGAGCAGAGCCGGGATAAACTGTACTTTGTATGTGTGGCACTTCGGAGGGGTCATTTCTTAGAGAACAGAAGTAGGCCAGACTGCAGGAGTGACACGCACTTGGGTGCAGACAGGGAGCCCAAGGCCCCACCACACGCAGAGGTTGCCATAGTGAGGCTGTTGCCACCCTATGGCATTGCATTGTGAAGACAAGAATGGGTCCTTTTGGCCCCCTTCCACAAAAAAAACAACCCTTCACTGTTTTGTACAGTATTTGCTCAAAAAATGGGCCCTTTTCCCAGTGAAAACAAGGCTACTTTCAATTAAAAAATAGGATGGATTGAGCAGAGATGGCTGCAAAATATGAATTTTTGCCTGTTTCCAGCGTGAAAACAGGCATTTTGGTCAAAGCTCACCAAGACGTGAAATAGGAGGAGGGTGCAAAACAAACAGCCAACATTTCCACACCAAACATCACAGAGACAAGGTCACCAGTTGTTGAGCTTCACTGGAGACGGACAATGATTTCTGCAAAACGTCTCTCTTCTCCTGAGTACCTAGCCAGAGCCATGGCGATACTGCACATTAATGAGCAATGTGGCTTTGCACAATGGGCCTGATCAAAGCCTACTGAAGGTAATGCAAAGCCTCCCGTTGACTTCAATGGGCTTTGTATCAGGCCCTGTATCTTTTGCTCATGACTCTGATGTTATTACACATCCAGGAAAAAGTGTACAGGAACATGTGCAGAAAAAGCTCCACATCTGAAGGAAAAAAGGAAACATCTCTTTGGTGCATTTTTTCCCAATGGCAGCCTTTTGAAGCCGCTCAGGGGTGTGGAATGTCTGAAGGTGTCCCAGCAGAGATGGGCCAGAGGGCAGAGTGCGGGCGATACCTGCTTGACTGCAGTTCATTACATCAGTATCAATGCCGCATCTGTGTGGCCTGCTAGAGTTCTATAGGGTCTCTATATTACACACAGGATCAGAATTAGCTCTATTACATGGCTACTACTCCACTGACCTGGATGGAGTCGATCTGGTGTAGCAGAGAAGAATGTCACCCAGTCTCCAAAGGTTAAATTTTGAGTCCAGTGAGGACTAGCACAGATGGGTAGGACAGTGCTGTTTTCGCTGACATGTTAGAAACCGACTTAGTAAAGCGTGCGGGCATGTGTGACTAGCGTGGGGTAAAGCAAGGCCAGAGAAGACAGCCCTGTAAAATATATTAAAGCCTGGCCTGGAAGGTTGATCCCAGGGGCGTTAAGGCAGTTACTGCAAGGCAAACCATAGTTTATAAGCAGAGTTTCCAACGTTAGCATGTGTGAGTTATTTTCTTCCACATAACGGCATGTCATGTCACCACAGCAAGTGCTCTGCATTGGGGAGTGCAGAGCTATCCCAGGTGTCATGGCACATCACACAGGAATTACGCTGTGCTCACCAAGGGCTCGTCTATCCAGCGAGTTACTGCACGGCAAGCCACCGGGTGAATCTACCGCACTCCAGCTTGCCGCACAGCAACGTCCAGTGTGGGCGCTACTCCAGCACAGGGACTTTCACTGCGCTGAAGCCATGTCCCTGAGTGTGGCAAGCTGGTGTGCTGAAGATTCACACCCTGGCCTGCCGCCTAGTAACTTGCCATGCACACAAGTCCTGACATAAGTTCTCTCATGATGACATGCTGCAGGGGTTCCCAAAAGCTCTGGGCAACGGTACCCATTTAGTCACATTCAAAGCTTCCTCCTTCCCCTGAGCTGCTCATGCCATCAGGAGACGGGCATTTGGAGCAGTCTCATCTCCACAGCAGAGTGAAGGGAGAGCAAAGTGGCTGGAAGGTCGCTAGGAGGGCTCACCAAAGGTCTGAGTACTGAGTACCAATGAGCAGGACGCAGAGCTCCAGGTCCCCTCAGAGACATTCCTGTGTGACAGGTCATGACAACTGGCAATATCACAAGGTTGCTCTGCAGCCTCCTCGCCAGGTTCTCTTTAGGAATTGCTGGCTAGTGCTCCCTAGCAGCACTACGGCAACAGGATAAGGCTGGATGCAAACCTTGTTCCGGACTCAGCACAAATGGCAGTGAAGCTCTCGGGAGTGTACCAGGTTAATGAGGACAAATGTAACTGAAGTTTAGGCCTTAATGATCACACATGGGGAAATGGCCTTGGAGTTTGTAAATGACCCATTGGTGCTCTGCTTCCTGACACTTAATTCCCTAGTTCACCATTCCTACTTCAGGGAGAATTAAAATTGTAAGGTGCTTGGGGAAAAAAGCCACGTTTTCCCAGCTACTCTAGCATGAGAGTGACATACAAATGGCTTCTGTGCAAGAGGTGGTCAGGTAAACCAATGACATCCTCTCGGTATCACATCATGTAAAACAGGCTTACAGTATAACTGAAAATCAACCTGCAGACCCCCTCATTACAATAATATGAAGCATTTGCTGAATGCTTTGTAGACTAAAACATATGGCACTGTGGGTGAGGTAATCCAGAAGCATGGCACACAGGGTCACAATTAATATACACAGACTATGCACTGTCTCTGGCTGTAAAAGCCCATTGATCCTGTCAAGAGTTATACGAACAAAAAGCAGATGCCACAGCTTTCTGCAGAAATGACGTGTTTCACTGCATAGTGGAGCTTGCCTATTCAATCACAGAGTTCAGCGTAAAGAGAAGAGTAAGCCAACTCTCTAATTGTCTGATACAGAAAATGCTGTCACAGGTTCCTTAGCTGAGCTTACAACAGGCTAGGACGTGATCATTGTATTGTAATGTCTGCGGGCAAGTGAAATTAGCTTCCTGGAACTTTGATAGAGGAAATGCTCCTCCTTTTATAGTAGGCAGCAAACAACAAAACTAAGGAAGTGCCTTTGGTCCTGGTGGTGCTGCTCAATCGCTATTCCACTGAAGGGGGGTTATCATAACCTCTCGCTATCTGCAACCTGTGACCAAAGCACCCTGCCTGTCCTTCGGGATGGAGGGTGCTATAGATATGTAGCATCACCATCATCATACTATAGTTACCTCATCTCCCAGCTTCCACACACTAGGGCCTTATCTGTACTAGGATATTTCCCACTACAGTTACCACTAGTTCAACTCTACTGGTGAGAGCCCCAGTGCAGATAAGGTGGTGGCAACCACTGCTGTTTTAACCACTGTCATGTAGATCTGTTACAGTGTAGACAGCCTATAGGGACAGATAGTCCCTTTCTTGTAGGGAGAAGTGTATTCACCTCCAAGAGCTGCAAAAACTACCAGCTAGAGTGGAAGTTTCAGCCTCTAAATATTAGACTAATGGTGGCAAAAAAAAGTGAGGCGGTGGAAAATGAATAAAAAGGAAAAACTTAAAAAAAGAACGAGCAGCTATTTGGTTTGTCCATGTACCTTGCTTTCATGCTGTAATCATGTGACAGAAAAGCTGCAGTATGCACTGTTGTTGTAGCCATGTTGGTCCCAGGATATTAGACATGGTGGGTGTGGTGCTAGCTTGAAAGCTTCTCTCTCACCAACAGAAGTCGGTCCAATAAAAGATATCCCCTCACCCACCTTGTCTGTCTAGAAAAGCTGTAAATCATAGTCACTGGCTGATGTACAGCGTCTCCCCTTCCACTGTAACTCTCACCCAGATTTCTCATTTAGGGGAGAAAAACATATGTTTTCATTTGGAACATCCTAAAGGCAAAAACTTTCACCTACTCCTCTCCCAGACTTACTGTACCACATACTGCCTATTTCCAGCTTATCTTCAGCATCCACCAAGGCCTAGTCTAGTTCACAATTCATATTTCCTTCCACAAAGATTTCCGCACACAGCTTTGGCAGTGGTTATTGAAGTTAAATGTGAAGAGGACCTTTGCCTGTCTGAAAGCAGGCTTGGTGGGTGTGACAGAGTGATCCCAGGTACTTGATGCTGTTGCTGGTCTATTCACAGTTGGAGCAATGGAAACTTAGAATCATAGAATATCAGGGTTGGAAGGGACCTCAGCAAGTCATCTAGTCTAACCCCCTGCTCAAAGCAGGACCAATCCCCAATTTTTGCCCCAGATCCCTAAATGGCCCTCTCAAGGATTGAGCTCACAACCCTGGGTTTAGCAGACCAATGCTCAAACCACTGAGCTATCCCTTCCCCCCTTATCAGATGCCAGCATTTTACTAATCTGACCTTCGGCATCAAGGTGGTAAGTAGGGGAAGAAGTGTATGAAAATCAAGGACAAAAAAGAGGGTCCACAGTGAAGATACGATGAAGCCACAGTCAGAATGTCTCTAAGCCCCGATGGCCTCCTGTCTATACCGGCAGGTCCTTGAGCAGGCCACTAGCAAAACTTTCATCCTTTAAAATTCCAGCACACACATCCCTTTCTTGCATCTGTATAGCCGCAATCAGAGTAATGTCTGGGTAACGATTCAGCTAATCATACTGAAAGCGTACAAAGACAGCTACGAACCCTTCCAAGTGTGTGGTGTTTGGCAGGCTAAAGCTAACACACTGAACCAGGTTATCCTCACTTTTCTTTCCTTCTTGACAGCTCATTCACAATATTTATATTTGACTAAACTTGTGGCCACCATGTATGTTTATTTTCTCTCCCCCAAAGAGTTATAGGTACCTAACGAGCACTTTCCTCCCAGAACCAGCATTGCATCTCGGATGAGACAGGGAGAAAAGCTGGGAGTTGGTTTCAGGGTTTATCACTCCATTCCATTCATCGCCCTTGATAAATATTTATAGATGCATTAGGGCACTCAGCTCTTCTGCTAAAAATAACATTCCTAAGCACCAAGAAAAAAGTAAAATAAAATAAAATCACTAGTGATTGGAACTGATTACAATGTTTTCTAAGTAGCTACAAAACTAGAGTCTAGCAAGGATCCAGGTAGTAGTGAGTTTCAAACCTCCGACTACACAATGTTGTTATTTCTCCTTAAATTTAAATAAAAATATACTTGCTTCTTGCAAATGAATGTGCAGGCACTAATCTGAACCTAGCAGTGGTCATCCCTGAATTCCCTTGCTTGCCAAGAACCATTCAAGTAATTTTTAACAGAGTCTAAACGAAAAATACACAGAGTTGGGAATCCCCAGGAGGCATCTCATCCAAGTTTTATGGTCCTAATTACAGCCATTCCCCTCTCCTTGCTCTGCATTCCTCTACTCTTGGCATGCCCTGTCATTTACTCTCAGAATGACATGCAGTATCAAACACTATGGCAACCAAACATTAATAGACAGAGTGGTATTTTTAGAAAGTGTGTGTTTTTAAAGGATTTGTACTCAGAGTTCCCTTTGTATTACACACAGGAAAACTCAAACGGTTTAAAATCCATTTTACATGCACATCCAAGATCAAAGGTCATGAGTGAAACCACCAGCGCATGATGAGATGACACTGCTCGGGTAGGAAATCAGAAGAGATCAGTGCACTTTACAAGAGAACAGTTTTCTTTTGAAACCTTCCATAAAAACACTTTGTTGAATTTTTGATGGGGCATTGTCCGATTAGCATTGGCAAACACCTATGAAAATAGTACATGCAATAATCTAAGAGGAAAATGCCCAGAGGGAAAGCGCTTCAGTCAGTTAAAAGAAAGCTGCTTTCCCTTCCCTTACAGCAGGTGGTTGGTTGTGATCTTTCACAGTTGCACAATGGTGAATGTATCAGTTGAAACATGCCTCTTCCAAAGGATGTGGAGACTTCGTTAGAACATGAGCTCGCTTCATAACCCTCTGTGCCTGTGCCATTGGAAATACACACAACAGTTAGTGAGAAACACTTTCCATATGGACAGCATAATTCAAACTTGTGCATATGTTGTAAGGAAATGACAGTTACTTACCAGTAACTGGAGTTCTGCACATTCACATTCATGGGATCAGGGTTTCTATACTGTGAGCTTCCAGAATCTTCTGGCAAGCAGTGTCTGTTGGGGCCACTCACCCCCACCCCTGGAAGTGGGTCCAACCACTCTTCAGTTCCCTCCTAGTACCAGAATTCCTACTCTAGGACTGTCATGAACTGGGGAAACTGGGATGGGGAGTGTGAATTCTCCAGTCAGCAGTGCCAGGTCCTCAGTACTACACTAGGTCAGAGTCGAAGTGCGCTGGATCCTTGGCACCGGACTTAGCTGACCAGGATAGATCCAGAGACCTGCCATCTATGCCAGTCAGACAGCCTGTATGGAGAACATCTCTCCAAAGTCGCTGCTGGACTTACAGAAACCAGACTTAGACAACAGTCCGAAGAGAAGTCCCTGTCAGCAAGGGGGCGAGGCAGCTCTCCAGCCTTTGAAGGTCCTGATATTGCCCCTGTTGCATGGACTTTCCTCCTCTCTTTTACACAAAGCCTGACTGACTGCCAATCTAACTGCAAAAACAGCTTCCAAGGGGCAGAAAGAAGAAAAACCAACAAGGGAATCGTCGAGGACACTGGGTGGGATCGGAGCCCACTGAACTTTGTGTGGCCAGACAGAATGGAACTGGATTTACACCCTCAGGAGCCTTCATGAGGGGCAGTGAACAGCAACAACACCGCTCACCAGAAGATTCCAGAAGCTCATGGCATAGGTACCTTGATCGCACACGTGGGAATGTGCAGAGGCCACTTGAAGGAGAACAACTAGATTTTAAAGGTGACTTGTAAGTTATTCTTCTTTAAAAAGGGCTTGGGTCCTTTTTTGAGTCACCATGAAGGACACAGAAAGCCTGGAAGGGGACTGGTTGGTATATTTCTATTTGTTTTTTAATTTAGCAATGCCAGGAATGTCAGCTCTGGTCCTTCCCAGGTTTGCTGGAGGACCTGTTGGGGGCTGCAGAGGATTGTTAGCGTTCAACTTTACACGGATGGTTGAAGGTGTTGAATCTTTAACAGAGATGTTCTTCTCTCCAAAATGGTAGCTAATCATTGTAAGTAATTAGGTATTAACAAAAACAAACAAAAAGTGTTTTTAAGCAGTCTGGTTAACAATCCCCTCCCCTCACCACTGCTCGACTTTCAACCTTGTGATAACTCTCCAGTTACCAGACACGTTCCCAGGCTAAACAGGAGCTGAATTTCTAATGTAAAAACAACCCTCCTCCTCCCCAGAATCCTCCGCTGCTCTCAGGCTGCCTTAATCCATATAAAAACCCCAACCCCCCAAAAATGCACAGGCCCCATTTTTCTCCCATTGCAAGTCACCTTAGATGACAATTTTGGTTTTGCTGTGTGGATTGAGAAACTTTTTTCACACAGCCCACTGAACAGATGTTAAGGACTTGGGCCCACTATGTACATGGGCTGAGTTTGAACTGCTAACTTAGAAGATAAAGTCTGTTTTTCTCCTGCCCACTTCTCATAGCTCTAGTCCTCTGACCTGGTGTGGCCTGGAAACAGAAACCTGGAAATGAAAGACTGCATATCCCATTCCCAGTCCCCTGAGCTAACCACTTCTGGATTATGATGTGTGTCTCCCAGGTGATGTTTCTCTGCTACAGAAGTTCTCCCCTTTCCTCACTGAACATGGTGAAAGATCACCTTTTGTGGGTATGCCAAATATCATGTGACGGCCTCCTACAGGCTTTTCACATGGAGGAAGATAAAGATCTTATTCAGGTTTTTCAGGGGCATCATCAACACAGGATCCAGTCTTTTACTGTTACGGTTATCGCACCCTTCCCCACCACCTGTGATGTCCTTTTATAAGCTAGATTGTGAGCTCTCTGGGTTAGGAACTGTATTTTTACTGCATGTTTGTACAGGTAACTAGAGCAATGGGTCCTGTTGCCTGACCTAAGCCTCTAAGTGCTCCCGCAGCACGAACAATAAGAGAATAATGATCCTCAACCTGCTCTCACTGAAGTTAATAGAAGTTTTCCCACTAATTTAAATGGAATCATGATTGGGTTTTAGAGTGAAAACCTGACACTTTAAAGAGGATGTGCAGTAACAGACCAATGGGGAATATTCTCCATCTTGTACATGAATATAAATAAGGAAAAGAACAATGTCAGGTTATGAGTTAGTCAGTCATATCCGTTACAGCAGCATGAATGGAGCAGGGTCTTTGGGAAGAAGAAAGATCCCCATACTTACTTGAATTACTGTACAGTCTGGGTTCTTCCATCTAACCTGCAACACATGGGGAGAGGGGGAGGAGGGGGAAATTTATAAGGCAGGTAACTGACTGCAACAAAATGAAAAAAAAACAACCCAACCAATGTTGCACTTATAGGGCACCTCTCATCCCAGGAATGCAAACTTTACAGGCAATGAATTAAGTCTCTCAAACTCCTTTGGGGTATGGAAGGTAAAGAACAGTTACTTACCTTATAGTAATTGTCTTTCTTCAAGATGCGTTGTCTACATGGATTCCACTCTACGTGCACTCCATGCACAAGAGATCACATTATTTTGGCTGGCAGTGTCCATTGGGGCCAGACCTGCACCCTAGATGTCCTCACCACCCCCACCCGAGAGCATAAAGGGAAGAACAGTCCTAACAGCCCCTCAGTTACCTCACCAATACAGAATCCCAGAGGAGTAGGACTCCATAGTAGCAGAGAAGGAGGGTGGGTTGTGGAATCTTTGTGGACAACATATCTTGGAAAACGAGTTATCAAAGGTAAGTAACCATTCTTTCTTCTTTGCGTGATTGTCCACATGAATTCTACTCTTGGTGACTAACAAACAGTTATAAATTCATGGTACTCCCCATCTTGAATACTGCGTGCAGATGTGGTCGCCCCTTTTAAAAAAAGATATATTGGAATTGGAAAAGGTTCAGAAAAGGGCAACAAAATGATTAGGGGTATGGAACAGCTGCCATGTGAGGAGCGATTAATAAGACTGGGACTTTTCAGCTTGGAAAGAGATGACTAAGGGTGGATTCGATAGAGGTCTATAAAGTCATGGTTGGTGTGGAGAAAGTGAATAAGGAAGAAGTGTTATTTACTCCTTCTCATACCACAAGAACTAGGGGTCACCAAATGAAATTAATAGGCAGCAGACTTAAAACAAACAAAAGGAAGTGTTTTTTTCCCCACACACTGCACAGTCAACCTGTTGAACTCCTTGCCAGAGGATGTTGTGAAGGCCAAGACTATAACAGGGTTCAAAAAAGAACTAGATAAGTTCATGGAGGAGAGGTCCATCAATGACTATCAGCCAGGCTGGGCAGGGATAGTGTCCCTAGCCTCTGTTTGCCAGAAGCTGGGAATGAGCAACAGGGGATGGATCACTTGATGATTCCCTGTTCTGTTCATTCCCTCTGGTGCACCTGACCTTGGCCACTGTCAGAAGACAGGATACTGGGCTAGATGGACCTTTGGACTGACCCAGTGTGGCCGTTTTTATGTTCTTGTGTACTGTTTGCTTAGAGGTGGGTAATAGGAGTCCTACTTAACCAGTGACTTCAGGACAGCGCTACTAAAGCGGACATCCAATTTGGAAGTCTCTACCAAAGAACAGCATCTTGTGAATGTAGAACTGATATACATGTAGCTGCTCTATAGATTTCGGAAATAGGGACATTCTTCAAACAGGAAACAGAGGCTGCCTGAGCTCTAGGGGAATGAGTTCCAACATGAGGAGGTTGCTCTAATTTGGAAAACTCGTAACATGTTCTTATACATGTGGAGACCCATTTAGAGAATTTCTGAGAGGATACTGCCTTATATCCTATCTGCAAAGGCTACAAGGTGTCAAAGTCTAGGTGTGCTCCTACATGACTTCATCTTATTAGGGTAGTATGATTAGTACAATAATGCCCTTACTACTATTTCATGATGTTTAGCTTCCCCTGGAATTGAGTGAGTGTTAGGGAATAAAAATGGGATATGAATAAATTGGTTCTTGTGGAACTCCAAACTACCGCAGGCAGGAACATGGGATGAGGCCTAAGGATGACCCTGTCCTTATGAGACATGATATAAGAGGGACCCACCACAAGGTTCTCTCCCCACCCTTCGAGCTGGTGTAAAAAGTTATTTTAAAAGGTAGCTTTCATTGGTAAGTGGTGTAGGGAACAGTTTACTAAGGGCTCCAATAGGGGACATAAGAACAGTCACACTGCGTCAGACCAAAGGTCCATCTAGCCCAGTGTCCTGTCTTTTGACGGTGGCCAATGCCAGGTCAGGCTTGATAAAGCCCTGGCTGGGATGATTTAATTGGGGATTGGTCCTGCTTTGAGCAGGAGGTTGGACTACATGACCTCCTGAGGTCCCTTCCAACCCTGATATTCTATGATTCTATGATTCTTTAATCAAATGGAGAACGACATACGAAGAACCAATGGCACTGTTTTATGGAGCCCAAGTGCCTGGGATGGAATCTCAGCTCTCTGTGTGCCCCTGGAGAGAAACTATGGGAGGACTGATGTTTAGCTGCATCTTTCCTTTCAGGGTCTGAGGAGGAACAATTTTAGGTAGACTTCTCTAGCTTTAGGAGTTTGTTTTCAGTAGGAGCAACTTATGGACCATTGGCTCCGGGACATGTCCCTCTCCAAGACAAAACAAGCATTGGGAATGCCCATCTTTAAACGTCATTGAAGCTTCAGGTTTTGAACCCTAAGGATTTTGGTTCTGACATCGTATTAGAGACCCTCTGTGGGGAGTAGGGATAGAGGTGGTCCTGGCTTAAAAACTAAATATCTAATTTTAAAATGTTTGGTTTTTTTGGTGCCAGTAGCAAAAAGACTAACAGTACTAACTAACTGTACTAAAGACTAACTATCATCTAGGGCGCAGGCATGTGCTCATCAAATACTGCTGGCCAAACTCTCACGCCTGGGTGCGTGTTCACCCCACACAGGACTGGAAGGGGCTAAGGTGGCCAGGTAGACCTATTAACTGCACCTGCAGGAAGAGCCAGGAAGCAGGGAATTGAGGGCAAGCAGGTTCAGCTGGGCAGGAACAGGCATGGCCCATTAACACCTCTGCAGTCATAGGAGAAAAAGGGGGTCAGAGAGCTACAGATCGTTGTAATAAGCCATATATCCAGTGTCTCTGTTCAGTCCATGATTTTAGTATCTAGCAGAGTAATGAATTTAAGTTGCCAGGCTCATCTTTTGAAAGTGTTGTGCAGGTTTCCTTTGACTGCGAAATCCTTAACAAACATCACATCCACCATAATCTCTCCATTGCGGAGAGGACAGCCGTGAGGTCCCTGAAATCTAACCACTGGACAGTGATCAAAGCAGCAGACAAAGGGGGTTCCACTGTATTTATCAATCGTGATGACTACATTAACAAGGCCAACCCACAGCTGTCCAATACTGCCTACTATGAAGAATTTAGAGAAGACCCCACACCACAATTTACCCAGGAACTTATGGATGTCATCAAATCCTTCCCCCAAACAACTCCAAGAGAAACTCTACAAACACATCCCCCACAAACTCACCCAGGGACCTTCGACATGCTCCCAACATACACAAGCCAGGGAATCCTGGCAGACCCATTGTATCTGGCCACGGCACTCTGACTGAAGGAATATCAGGACTCATAGAAACCATCCTCAAACTACTCACCACAGAAAGGGCCAACTACCTCCAGGACACAACCGACTTCCTCCTCAAACTCTGCAAAATTAACAGCATCCCTCAGAACACCATCCTCACCACCATGGATGTCACTTCCCAATACACCATTGTCCCTCACAATGACAGCATAGCTGCCTGCCTCAAATATTTGCAAGTCAGTGGACAACCCCCTAAAGCCCCTCTGACCTCACACTACTGGTGGTCACCTGCCACCTCACACTGGAGCCCAGATGCAGTATCATCGAACAACTACAACCCATATGCGATGGGGACCCCATTCTGAAAGAAAACTTTCCTGAACCCCTACTTCTGGCCTTTAAACAACCCCCAACCCCTCCAAGCTCATCAGAAACAAGCTCCCCACAGACAAGGACACCAATTCAAAGTGACACCAGACCCTGTCAGAACAACAGATGCAAAACCTGCAGACATTTCTCCAGTTCTACAACGATCAGCACCTCACACTGCATACTTTTCAAAATCCATGGGTCCTACACATGCTTATCACAACATGTGATATACCTCATCCAGTGCACTAAATCCCTCAATAAGAATTATGTGGGTGAAACCAGACAATCACTCTGCTCTCAAGTGAACTCACACGGGAAAATGATAAAAGACAAAAACTCCCTATTCCCTGTGGGTGAACACTTTTCACAAAGCGATCACTCTATATCTGACCTCTCAGGCCTCATCCTCAAAGAAAACCTGCACAACACTCTCAAAAGACAAGCCTGGGAGCTTAAATTCATTACTCTGCTAGACACTAAAAATCATGGACAGAACAGAGACACTAGATATATGGCCTATTACAACTATCTGTAACCCACCAACCCCCTCTTTTTCTCCTATGACTCTACCTTGAACGGTTTCTTACAATAGATGCTAACGACTTATGTTAAACAATCTGTTTCACCTTGCATTTTGCTGTGATGCGGGGAGTTCCTTCCCCAGACCAGAAGAAGAGCTCTGTGTGGCTCGAAAGCTTGTCTCTCTCACCAACAAAAGTCCAATAAAAAATATTACCTCATTGACCTCTAATGGTAGCCCAGCAAGTCAAGAAGGACTGGGAATTATGTATTGGCAAAGTCAGTTCAAACATTAGCCGAGGGTTCATTGTGTACTGAAGGCATAGGCAAAAATGGTACCTAGAAGTTACTGCAGTAACTGGCATGCTAGAAATACATGCACAGATTAAAAAAAGATTAGCGAATGTAGGGTAAATGAAACAGATTACTGCTGGTGGACTCAAACAACTACTTCTTACTGTTCAGTGATGACTCATAAGAATCTTCAAACTCCCTCTCTTCCCCCTATTTTCCATGCAAGGTACATTACACATTTGGAAAAAGAGAGTGAACATCTAATAAGCATCCAAAATATCTAATTAAAGAAAAAGATTCTAGGGATAAGAGCCTTGTATGATTTAAAGCCAACACGATATTACCTTCAAAAACTGTTGATTTCACTGAAGTCAGATGTGTTATTGCTAGTAAAAGAAAATCCAAAAGCCCAAACAAGCCTATCATTTCAACTAGTGATGGGCAAACTTCAGAGGAGTCAGAGAAGCCCCAAACATCTGGCTGCTCCTGTAACCCTAAAACCCCCACAATACCAACTGGCAAAGGTTTTCACTATTCTGTAACAGCAACTCCTATCAGGCCTGACAAACTCACTACACCTGACACTGCTTTCAGAGTATTTACCCAAGTGTCTTGTGAGGTATCAAACTAAAGCCAACACCACACTGCTTATAATATTACTATGAAATGTATATACTGACATTATACAAGGAATCTTCTTTGCTTGTGTATAAAAATTATGCTTTCAAGTCTGTAACAAGGCAGAGTGGATGAACAGGTCATCTGCCAGACAAAAGCATGTCTCTTCAGCTATCCCGGTCTCTGAGGTAAATTAAGCATTGTAAAGACGACACAAAGGAAGCCCCATTTCAATGTCGAGTCAACAGGAAAAACAGGTTAATGAGGGATGCAAACTCAACAGGTGAGCACCCCAGAGTATGAACCCCAGGCAGTTACCCTGACTCTGGGAACAAGGAGAACGGCCTTTGGGAAATATACGGAGAAGCAAAAGGACATGGTTATCCATTTCACTGAGCACACCCTTGGCAGAGGGGGATGGTTTGGGAAGGAATGGATCCTGGATTCAATGAAAACCAGTAAACTCTGCAGACAGACTTTGAGGGTGAGAAACTACATTAGACAAGGGTTGTGGTCTACTAAGTCTTAGACTTGGTCTACACTAGCAAATTAGGTCTGTTAACTAAGTTGGTCAGGGATGTGAAAAATCCACACCCCTGATTAGTGCAATTAAGTCAACCTAAGACCCTGTGCAGTTATTCCATCGATCTAGCTACTGCCTCTCAGGGAGGTGGATTACCTACGCCCATGGGAGAGCCCTTCCTGTTGGCATAGGTAGTGTCTACACTGAAGTGCTGCAGCAGTGCAGCGGTGCTGGTGCAGAATTTTAAGGGTAGACAAGCCCGTAGTCTCCAGAATGAGTGTTACACTTCTGTTGTGTTTGTAACCATTTCTGTTTCCATTATTCTTACTCAATACGAACTTGAATCTGTGACTCTCTGTTCTTTGTTGTGTGGCAAGATGGCCGATGTTAGTCCGGGGGGTCCTGCGCTTTTCTTGGCAGGGGGGCTAAGACGCCACCTCTTGCCCCTGCTCTTGGGCCACTGAGGTCCCCGCTAGTGGCCCGGGAAGGTGGTAGAGGAGGGAAGTGGGGGAGGGGTCTGGGTTTGCTCCTCACTCCGAGTCCCAGCCCCTCTCAACCCCCGCAGGTTCTTACCCTCTTCCCCTTTGGGTGGGGAACCTTTGGTCCTTAGATGCTGTGGGAGGGAGTCTCCCTCGCCTGCCAGGGCAGGGTCTCCCTGACTTTGGTTCTCTGGTTTTTCAAATCTTACAGCACACCTCCAAGCTCCAGTCCTCTCTCCTTCCTCCTCCTCCCGTGACTGCCTGACGCAGGGGGTTTTATTAGGTTCCTGACAGGGCTTAATTGACTGCAGGTGCTCCACTTAACCTGTAGCAACCCTCCCTAGTCTACAGGGAACCACACCTTAATTAGCCTAGGGCTTATATATTTCCCCTCTACCACTGCTCCCTGGCCCTCCTGTAACACAGCTGATAAATATATTTGTTTTTACTATACATAGATTACAGTGCTGTGTTGACATAAAGTGTGAAACCTGAATCATAATCTTCCAGCTGTGTATCTCTCTTTGGGAGGCAGCTTACTTGGTAATTTCTGTGAGCGTCCAGTGACAGGGGCTGGATGCTGCAGGGGAATGCTCTTCATGAGAGGCGCAGGGATTTGGGTGCATCTAAGGCAGTCTGCAAAGCAAGATAGGCCTGACAGAGTCCTGAGGACAGTGTCTGAATGGTTTAAAGGCTGGTGCTGTACAAGAGGTGACGCCCAGCTACCATAAGAAAAAGTCCCTCACGCTGGAGAAAGGAGGTAACAAGGTGACTCTCAATTCTGGGTGCCCTGAGAAAGGGTCACACCTTCTCAGTACCTATTTGGCCTGGAGATCTTGTGAGAACAGTCTCTTGTGTGAAATGTCATCCCAGCCAGAAGCAGGAAGTGAAGAGGTGCACGGAACGATAAAGAATAAAAATCCAACATTGTCAAAGCTCAGCAAAGATTTGTCTCAGGTGAGACATGAATGTTTGAACTGATACTTGTCTAATCCAAATCTCTTTGTCCAACCTTAATTTAAACGTGGAAAGTGCGAGCAATCAGCTCCACAAGCAAATCAGTGTCACACTTAGGGGCACAGCCTGAACTGAAGAACCTCAGTGCAATCGAGACTCAGTGCAACTACTGTAAATTCCTTTCCTGGCAAAGAGGGAAGAAGAGGTGGTGGCAAATACCTTCACCCAAGCACCCATGGCCACACCAGGATAAGGGGTTTTCTGTTCAGTCATTTGAGGAAGGCACAGGTGAAACCCCCAAACCAAAGTCCAGTGACTGGTATTCCACTCCCCACACCGCTCGCCTGGGTTTTCTTTCTCCTGAGCCCTGTTAGATAGGGGATCATTGGTCCACCCACACAACAATGTTGTGACAGCCCCACGTTACTTCCACATCCTTAGAAGCCAGAGGAAGAGCTGCCTGGGGAGGATTAGTTCTAGCTACACTTAGAATCATGGGATTAGACCTACTGTAAGAGGCCTCATTTTGCCGCCTGTGCAGGACTGTTCTCAGCAGAATATTGCTGAACACTGTGTCCAGACATGTTTTAAATGCCTCAACCCACAAGGCTTTTCTGCTTCCCTTGGGTGACAATTCCACAGCCTCGCACACCCAATTTCCAGAAACTTTCCTGATAATTCAGCCTCCATTTTCTATATCTAACCTCACACCATTAAAAGTTCCTCTTGTACCATTCAGAGTAACTCCTTTCCTGCCATGCTTATACTTGTACATGGCCACTTGCTGAAAGAAAATATTTCAATACATCTGAATACAGAGACAATGGAAACCTGGACATTACTAGTGTCCCAAGCAATGGCAGAAATGGAGAGAGCAAACACATAACAGGGCAGTGAGAGGAACAGAAAGACAAGCCTGATGGGCCCAGCTGAGTGTCTGGAGGAGGTGTAACAGCAACAAGGAGCCTCCATAAACTGCCCAAACCCAAAGCCGTTACATGAACACCTCTGCAGTGCTTGGCACACTGAAGTGGAGACTTTGCAGACACACTCTAATCTCAGACACAGAAATAAATGGGAAAAGTGTTTTACAGCTGAGATCCTTTTACCTCTGTCCTTGCCATTCTGCATCTTTTCCTCTTCTTCTTCACCTACTTCCTCTGCTTCAAAAACAAACAAATGTCAGACAAACACGCATGGAAACGAGTTGCTAGAAAGCGGTTTTCTATAGGAGGGAGCTCACTAAGAGCCACATTGGCTTGTGAGACTCACACTGGGAAGAGGGAAGGGGCTGTGCTGGAGTGGGAGCCCTCAGGAGTACTTCAGACCGACTAAGCTGGAATTCTTTCATGCTGTAGTGGCAGCTGCACCATCCATTCAATTGGCAGAGCGTATGCTCCTTCTACCGACCGGTTTAATGACTTCCATTTTCACATTCACCCCAGCAGGGGGCAGTGCCTGCACTTGCCTATAGGACTGTGTCTGGCCACGTGTAGCATGATATACAAAGACCATCGGTCCTCTTGTGCACCTGTGCAGCCACTGTTGAGCCGTCAAAGAGACTCAGAGTTATATAACCCAAACAACGGGACACTGGGGAATAGGTCAGACACAGAAAGAAAATGGAGACTTACCTGTTGGGTCACAGTTGTTCTTCGAGATGTGGGTGCAGATGTGTATTCTGCTCAGGTGTGTACTGCCTTGTGCACTGCGAGCTGGAGACTTTTTACCACTGCTTGAGACAGTGCATATGCCTTATACCTCCTCATGGCCCTTCCTGAGGCTACATTAAGGTGGTTCCACCCTAACCACGCTCAGTAGTGCTCCAACAAACTCGAGTCTCTGGGCAGGAATCAGTGCAGACTTTCCTCTGTTCAGGAGAAGATGAAGGTGATTGAACAGGTGGATGATATAGTCAATGGATGGCAATGGACCTGACTGTGAGAGAACCCCTGGACCAGCCAACCATCATGGTAAGGGAAGACATGTATCCCGTTCCTCCTAAGAGAAGGCCACCACACATTTGGTGATGACAGGCCAAAGGGGAGTACCATGTACTGATGATGACAAGTCTGAGGAATTTCCTGAGGCAGGGTAACACAGCTATACTGAAATATGTGTCTAAAAGAACAAGGGCAGCCAACCAACCATTGCCATCTAGAGAACGGAGGATTGAAGCTAGGGTAAGCAGGCGCAATCTCACTTGCTTGATGAACTTGTTGAGAGCCCAGGGATCCAGAACAGTCTCAGTTCCACTCTTGTGTTTGGAGATCAGGAAAAAGATTGGGGGAACTTACTCTGTGCCCCCAAGGTGAGGAGAGCTTGACCCTCCTGAAGGAGCACAGACTCATGAGATGGGTCCCTGAAAAGGGACAGAGAAGGAGGGTAGGGAGGAGGGGTGGAAATGAATGGGACTGAATATCCCAGACCCATAGTACTTAGGACCCACTTGTCTAAAGATATTTGTTCCTATGGGCTGAGGAAGTGGGATAATCTGTCCTCACACTTAGAAGGGATGTGTAGATCATTGTTGGTTGCTATGCTGTCCTCGAAAAACAAGTCCAAAGAGTTGTGTCCCTACAGGAAGTTGAGAGCATGGTGTGTTAGTGGTAATGTTAGATGACCTTCTTTTCTGAAGCCTCTCTCTACTCCAAGAAGCATAGTATCATCTGGGAGGACAGAAGAGCTGTCCATGAAAATAATCTGAATATTTCTGCAGGGGCTTGTACTAACGCTTCTTGGAGGCTGGAAGATAAACCCCCAGGGAGCGGAGAGTCACTCATGAATCTTTAAAAGAGAAACACCTCATCTGGCTTGTCAGGAAATACAAACTGTCCATCAAAAGACAGAATTTCAGTGGTTTGCTGGATATCTGGTGCTATCCCGGAATTAAATAACCAAGATGCCCTCCTCTTGATGATGGCAGTGGTCATTGCTCTGGAAGAATCACACATTATGTTGACAGTAGATTGTAGTGAGGTCTTTGCCACAAGCAAGCGCTTTGTCAAGAAAGCTTTGAACTTCTCTCTTGAGTTGTCTGGCAATTTGTCCATGAATTTAGACATCACCTTCCACTGAAAGAGCTTGCTGGTTGTTATTCTCTCCTGGAGTGAAGCAGTAGCACACATTTTCTACCTAATGCGTCCAGTCTTTCAGGTTCTTTTTCTTTTGGGGTAGAATTAAATCTTCCTTATGGTGTCCTCGCATTAATCACAATTAACGAGTTTGGGTTTTGGTGTGAAATAGACACACTCCAGCTTCTGGGAAGGGACATAATATTGCTTTTCTGTTTGCTTGGCTATTGGGGCTAGTGATGCTGACGTGTGCCACAAAGATTTAGCTGTTGATAAGAGGGCATATGTGAGGACCTGGGGACTAGAACCCAGGCCTGCAGAGGCACAACCAGTGGAGACTAGGGGCCGCAGGAAGTACTGCTCACGAGACCCAGAGTGACAGTCCTTGTGGCCCTCTGATTGGCCAAGAGCCCCAATTTAATCCCAGTGGTTGCCCCAGGAAGGTATCTAGCTAAGTACACAGACTTTGCCCTGCTGCAACACCAGACTTTGCCTTGTCTCCTGATCTCTGGTCTCTGATGCCAGCCTGACTTCAACCCTGACTCCTGATTCTAGCCCAGTACTGCCTCTGGTCTCCAATGGCAGCCTGACTCTGACCCCAACTCCCGCCTCTCGGTTCTGACCCAGTACTGCCTCTGGTCTCTGACCCCGGCCTGAGTCTGACCCCGATTCCTGCTTCTCAGTTCTAACCCGGTACTGCTGCTGATCTCCGGTGTCTGACCCTAGATTGACTCTGACCCCGACTCCTGCCTCTCGGTTCTAACCCAGTACTGCTCCTGGTCTCTTGTCTCTGACCCCAGCCTGGCTCTGACCCCGACTCCTGGCTCTCGGTTCTAACCCAGTACTGCCCCTGGTCTCTGGTCTCTGACCCCAGCCTGACTCTGACCCCGACTCCTGCCTCTCGGTTCTAACCTGGTACTACCTCTGATCTCTCGTCTCTGACTCAGGTTATGGGACTTGGCCTTGTAATTCCTCCAACTATTCCTTGGAGACTCCTAACTCTGGAGGGCAGACCTCAGCTCAGCTGTGACTGCTACAGGCAAGACAACCTACGCCCTGGGTCCCTTACAGCACCATTGATAGAGGGGGCAACACCTCCCAGGGCTGAATCCTGGAGGATGTCTACCAATTTGTGAGTATTCTCTTGTACCAGCTCAGCTTAAATACCCAGAACTGCAGCCATTCTCCTGAGCAGTTCCTGGAAGAACTTGAAGTCCCCTGGAACTGGGGAAGCCAAAGTCAGGGCCGCCAGATTGTCCCGGGAGGGTGTTGGCAGTGCTGCTGGAGCCAAAGGTGTCGCCTGTGGTACGGGTTTGTTCTCAGGCGGAAGGTTAACCACAGAGAATAGCCTAGGAGGAAGAACGTCGTCCTGGACTTCCACAACAGGCTGGTCCATGGCTTAGGCCATTCCCCAGGTAAGGGGATCTTACATCCAACCTATGCAGAGAACTGGATCTGTGTGAATGAGAAGCACCCCCAGGCTGGGATTATCAGCCTGGGGTACAACAGGAAGGCCAGTACATTGTGGGCCAGGCAGGTCTGTCTCTGCTACGGAAATGCCTCTTCTCTCAGTACCAGTGCTTACTCCCTGGGTGTTTGGATGGTGTATGTGATTGCA
The DNA here is from genome assembly GCF_965140295.1 of Lepidochelys olivacea. Classification (NCBI taxonomy): domain Eukaryota; kingdom Metazoa; phylum Chordata; order Testudines; family Cheloniidae; genus Lepidochelys; species Lepidochelys olivacea. The sequence goes on from NC_140413.1 coordinate 2,185,540, forward strand.
TTCGCTGATGTGGGGAACGAGAAGAGTTTCAGGACACTGACCTGGAGTGAGAAGAACTGTCTGAATAATCACTAGGTGTGGTGGATGCCCAACCAGTAGGGCCTCTGGAAAACCTGACTTGTCCACTGTACAACACAGAAAAGGTAACATCGATACTCTGGTTGGCATCATAGACAGTCTTGCATGGGGTCCGGTACAGAGGACGGATCCCCTATTGGTGCTGAGGGGTCAAGATTCAGACCCCACTCTGATGTAGCTACTGATACGGAGGACGCTGGTACCAAGGCTGGTTTTGTAGACAGTGCTGTGAGAGAACGGGTGGAGCCTGCCTCTTCATTGGTACTGGAGCTGAAGGCAATCTCTGCCCCAAAGCTGAAGACAATGAAGGGCCTGAGATAGCCTGGGGCACCGTCTCTTCACTGATATCCTGAGTTAGCAGGAATGCCAGGGCAGCTAGACAAAGCAAGTCTGAAGCTGCCAGGTAACCTTGTCAGGTCAATGGCACTGAGAGCGATGGTGCTGGAGTTTCTGTAGAGACCAGACTTGACAGCAGTCCCACGGATGGTTCTGGAGTCGCTGGCACAGCACTGGGATTCTTCCATCCTGATACTGGGCAGACACAGGTCTGTTCTGGGTACCAGTCTTGTTGACAGTGAGGTCCTGTCTCGATGAAGAGGAGAATAAATCCCTCCTCAGTTTCTGGCACTCCGGTCCATTTTATGAGTCCTCTTATGAGGGATCTGTGAAATAATGATGGACCTCTTTCCTGCCTCCATGACTGATCAAAGTCCCGGGGTCTGTCCCCAACACCCACAGAGGTAGAGGATACCAGTTAACTGAGTGGTTGGAACAGGGTCCTCGTGTCAAGGCAGGTCTCACAGCCTGTTCCAACAAAATGCTGCTTTAGATGAAGATCTCTTGCGGTCTGCATTCTTTTCTTAACAGAACAATAGATACTTCACTATTCCTTGATGTGGTTCTCACCAAGGCACAACAAGTTGCATATGTGGGGGTCACAGGTAGGGACAGGCAATGCCCAAAGCCTGGGGTACACTCCAGAACTATACAAACTAACTGTACCACTAAATACACAAATAAACTAACTAATCTAACAAACTATGGGTGCTAACTGCCAGAAACGATTTACACTATGAAATACCGAATCACCCGAGTGTGACTCAGCAGAGAAATCATGAGGAGATTCTAACATGGGGTGCTCCAACCGAAGCCGCAGGCGGTAAGAAGGAAATGAGAGGGTTTAGGGAAGTGCCACCTTCATATAGCCTCGAGAGGAGCCAGGAGGAGGCACAGAGCATGCGTGCCACCCCGAGGGGTACTCCAGTGGCAAAAAGTCTCCAATTTGCAGTGCACAAGATGCCAGCACACTGGAGTGGAATACAGGTCTGCACCCACTCCAAGCAAGAAGATCTGCTCTGAAGGAAAATCTGAAACAGTTTTATGGAGATCCAGGAGGAAGAAAACTTGATGTTAATGACTAAAGTTCTCAAAGCCTAATCATGTGGGGTGCCGAGAGACCTCAACACTCACGAAAGTCACTGGGGTGGCAGAGCTGTAACTGAGAACAGATTCTGTTCCAAGAAATACACTTCTCATTAGGTCTCTCAGTGACAGAAAGGAAGTGCATGCTGATGGAGCAAGTAGAGTCACAGAGTTTAATCACAGAATTTAAAGCCAGAAGGGGCCATCAGATTACAGCCCACAGGAAACTAGACTATTGTGTGTCTCCAGGAGAGAAGAGAAGAGACCAAAGAGCCCCAAATGCCAGATACCCCTGCAATGGCAGGGAAATGATTGAGCTATAGCTAGATATTATTGACAAGAGACCTGCACCCACATGCTGCAGAGGAAAGAAAAAAACCCCAAAGTTACTGGCAATCTGGTCTGGGGGAAAATTCTTTTCTGACCCCACATATGGTGATCATTTAGATCCTGAGCATGTGAGCAAGAACCAGCCACACAAGCACCTAAGAGGGAGAATGCTCCGTGCCACCTCACCCCTGACCACCCCATCCTGTGTTCCAACTTTAGCCGTATTGCTTCAGAGAAAGACCAAAATCTTCCCTAGAATACATGGGGGGGTATCTCTTTCTGACCCCCTGCAGATGGCCAACTGAAGCCCTGAAGCATGAGGTTTTAGGAACATAGGACAAACTGGAATTGAGCAACAATGCTCACTTTATTTAACTCAGTTAAGATGAAGTGAATTTATGGGCCAGGCTAGTATTTATATTGAGGAGAATGTGGGCAGAAGGGCAAGTTCCTTCTCATTTGGGGGGGAGGGAATCATATCTCTGTATATAGCATTTCTAGTAACATTATGTAAACAGATAATAGTTATTACAGGAAGTGATATTTCCCTTGACCCATGTTTTAAAATATATAAATAGAGTTTTGAAAGAGAAAAGAACACCTGTAATAGAAAGCACAACTTGAAAAGCTTGAGTAGTGTAAATTGGTTCTGACCAAAGGGGATCTTTAATAGAGAAGTAAAAGAAACTGGCGTTTTTTTCATTGTTCTGACTATGGCCAATTGATAAATATCACTTTGAGAAATCAGAAGTGCTTCTACCAATGGCCTTTTCCATGGTGCCCGACAAGTGAAATATGTAATAGGATGATGGCAGAAATCACTGACTGAAATGAAACAATATTTTTAAAAATCACAAAGGTGAGCTGGGGCTCCAAGCAAGTTCCGAGTCTGGTGCTACACTTGTCTCTTGCTTCTCAAGCTAAGTGGGGCTGAGAAAGTTAGACAGCAGCCTGCTTAGTCCTTAGGATAAGGAGTATATGTTACCTTATGTTGCTTTTGAATGACCTATCTGGTCATCGCTCTAAGTGGTATCCAGTATTTCCTGGCCGGGGAAGATTGTGTCAACATGGAACTTTCCTAAGGGTAGGGAAAGGTGGACTGGGGGATAGTCAAACTTTTTGTGAGAAGCCCATGCTTTATACTCAAATCTGTCTACTGAATATCTGCAGAAGCAATTCTTCCTTTCCCTTTTTGCTCTCCTCAGGGCACTGTTTTTTGAATGCAGACGAAGATGCTATAGGGTAAATAGATGCTAGGTACTGTAGCTCATACCTGTGACTCACAAAAACATCCCAAACATTATGTCTGCAACTATAGCTGGCAGGGAATCCAGGCCTGGAGGAGAGTTATGTTCTCCTAGTTTAACTCCTGACTAAGATGTTAAATCCCATTGAATCTCATCAGCTGAATATAATTCACGCTTTTCCTAACTTACACAAGTGAAATTATTTCAGATATTTTCAAGGGATCTGTCTTCTTTAGTATCTGCATATAACCAAATACAAGATAGTAATTAATTTTATCTTCAGTCCCCCATGCATTATAAATGCCTTACATAACAAGACTGAAATAACTATCAACAGCACAAACCTTGCTGTGTTTGTATTTGTCAAACGCTGTACAGATTTCAAAAGAGGCCTGGAGATCAGAAGTCCTGTATCCCTGACACAAGTCACTGTGGGCCAGGGCCTGATCTCAGATACATTAGTGTAAATCTGCAGTACTATGAAAAGCAAGAAATAAATTACTGCAGACATCTGTCTTTGGCTGAGAGTTTATTCACCATGTTTCAGTCTGAGGGGTGATTTACTGAAGAAACACAAGGTCCCTTAAGAGAAGGTTACTCACCTTGTGCAGTAACTGAGGTTCTTCGAGATGTGTGTCCCTGTGGGTGCTCCACTTCAGGTGATTGTGCGCCCCTGCACCTCTAGTCGGAGAATTTCAACAGCACTACCTGGTTGTGCTGCACATGCTCTCTCCCTGTCTCACGCCTGTAGCAACGATTAACTAGGGCTTTGCGGCTAACCCCCCGTCAGCTCCTTCTCTACCACAGAGGACCTTACTAGAACTCCAAAGTACAGTGGAGGAGGGTGGGTAGTGGAGCAGCCACAAACGGCGCACATCTCAAAGAACCTCAGTTACTGCGCAATATGAGTAACCTTCTTCTTCTTCAAGTGATGTCCCTGTGGGTGCTCCACTTCAAGTGGCTGTAGAACCGTGCCCCTCAGTGGAAAGGAGGAGCTTCAGAGTTGGGTCTGTGATCGGTGATAAGACCGTGTGTCCTAATAAAGCGTCGGATGTTGAGTCCTGCTCAATCGCGTAGTGTTGAAGGAATGTTACAGTAGAGCCTCACAGTTACAAACACCTTGGGAATGGAGGTTGTTCATAACGCTGAACAAAATGTTATGGTGGTTCTTTAAAAAGTTTGCCGCTGAACATTGCCTTCATACAGCTTTGAAACTTTACTATGCAGAAGAAAAATGCTGCTTTCCCTTTATATTTTTAGTGGTTTACATGTAACACAGTACTACACTGTAGTTGCATTTTTTTGAGGTCTCTGCTGCTGCCTGATTGTGTACTTCCTGTTCCAAATGAGGTGTGTGGTTGACTGGTCAGTTCGTAACTCCGGTGTTTGTAACTCTGAGGTTCTATTGTATGGGCTTATGCCCAAGTGGATGCTTTACATATGTCTGTAACAGGTACATTATTAAGGAAGGCTACCAATGTGGACAGCAAACTGGTAGAATGTGTTCTAACCCTCAGTGGGTGTTGTAGTTCATGTTGGCGGTAGCAGAGATAAATGCACTGTGAAATCCATCTGGAGAGTCTCTGCTTAGATATAGCGTCTCCTTTAGATCTCTCCGTAGTAGAAAGAAACAGCTTTGGTGCCTTTCTAAATGGTTTTGTCCATTCGAGATAAAAGCCTTGTGCCCTTCTGACATCCAGAGTATGGAATGCCACTTCTGAGGTTTAGGGAAGAATGCAGGAAGATGGATAGGTTGGTTTAGGTGGAACAAAGAGGGTAGTTTAGGTAGAAACTTGGGATGTGGTCTCAGAATGACCTTGTTCTTGAAAAAGATTGTGTAAGGGGGGTATGCCAGAAGGGCGACAAGGAAGGCTATTTTCATTGAAAGGTGTATTAGAGAACATGTAACAAAGGGTTTGAACAGAGGTCCAGTAAGGGAATGAAGTACTAGATTAAGATCCCATGGAGGCACTGGGACTCTGAGTTCGGGATAGAGTTTCCAGACATCTTGTAGGAAACATTTTGTAATTGGATGGGCAAAGACTGAGAACCCATCCACTTTATGGTGAAAGGTTGTGATCGCTGCAAGGTGTACTCTGAGTGAGCTCGTTGAAAGAGCTGATATTTTTTAGCTGAAATATATAGTCTAGGGATAGCGGTAGAACGGAGGTGGTGGCTCTGATTCGTTTGTTCTTGTGGGGGTAGGTCAAATGTGTAGTCAATCATCTGCTGTTTAGCAAGATATCCTTCACCGCTTCTGAGCAAGGAAGCCATGCTCTCAGGTGGGAGTATCTTCAGGTTCAAGTGGAAGATCTGGCCTGCATCTTGTGACAGGAGGTGTGGAAGAAGTGGGAGGACAAGTGGGAGGACATAGAACATTCTGACCTCTGCTGTAGGTATGGAAACCAAGTTTGTCTTGGCCTTTTGGGGGCTATCAGGATGACCCTGCATTGGTTGGTCTTGATCTTTTGTATGACCCTGGACAACAACGGGGTAGGAGGGAAGTGTAAAGAAGAGGTGCATCCCATCTGAGGAGGAAGGTGTCGCCTCTGGATCCCGGTCCCAAGCCTGCTCTGGAGCAAAATGTTGGACATTTGCTGTTCTGACTCGTGGCAAATAGATCTATTGTGGGGAATCCCCATTGTTGGAATATGTCCTGTGTCACCAAGGTTTACTCCCCACTCGTGATCGTGGGAAAACTTTCTGCTTAACATGTCTGCCGTGGCATTCTGATATCCTGGTAGGTAGGTGGCCGATAAGATGATGTTGTGTTGGATGCATCTGGTTCCACAGTCTTCAGTCCTAGGTGCAAAGGGAGTGTGACCTTGCTCCTCTCTGTTTGTTTGTATGGAACATGCAAACAATGTTGTCCATCAGGATCTGTACAGTTTTGTTTTTGATCACGGTCAGGAAGTGTGCACATGCACTGCAAACTGCTCGCAGTTCCCAGAATGTTTATGTGCAGTGCTGTTTCCGAAGGAGACCACCTGCCCTGTACTGTTAGGTTGTTTAAAATGGGAGCCCCAGCCCGCTAGGGAGGCATCTGTTGTAATTACCATTGTGGGGGAATCTGCAGAAACAGGACTCCTGCACACACACTGTGCGAATGGGTCCACCACTGTAGCAAGTCCTTGACCTTTGGTGGCATGTGGAGAGGCTTGCTCAAACTGTGTTTGTGTGGAATCTACACTGCCCTGTGCCACCCTTGCAGGCAATGCAAGTGCAATCTGACAAGTTTTGCAATATAGGTGGTTGCCGCTATGTGGCCTAATAGTTGGAGGCAAGTCTTGGCAGATGTTTGTGGCTGCTCACTGTAGTGTTGATCAGTGTGGGGAATCTGTGTAGTGGTAGTGAGGCGTTTGTCTCCAATGAGTTTAGGCTAGCCCCAATGAATTCTAGTTCTTGCACTGGTGTCACTGTAGATTTTTGAATGTTTATTTGGAGGCTGAGTTTTGTAAAGAGTAACACTGTCTTTTGTGTGGCTTCGATGGCTTCTTCCCAAGTGGGGCCTTGAGTAGACAGTCATCTAAATATGGGTATATCATGACCCTTTGTTTGTGTAGGTGGGCTGCGGCTACTGCTAGAACTTTGGAAAAAACTTGGGGAGCCATGGAGAGGCCAAAGGGCAGTACCATGTACTGATAATGATCTTGTCCCAAAACAAACTGGAGAAACTGCCTGTGTGATAGATGTATGGTGATGTGAAAGTATGCACAGAATCACAGAACTGGAAGGGACCTCGAGAGGTCACCTAGTCCAGTCCCCTGCACTCATGGCAGGACTAAGTATTATCTAGGCCACCCCTGACAGGTGTTTGTCTAACCTGCTCTTAAACATCGCCAATGATGGAGATTCCCACAACCTCCCTAGACAATTTATTCCAGTGCTTAACCACCCTGACAGATAGGAAGTTTTTCCTAATATCCAACCTAAACCTCCCTTGCTGCAATTTAAGCCCATTGCTTCTTGTCCTATTCTTAGAGATTAAGAACAACAAATTTTCTCCCTCCTCCTTGTAATAACCTTTTATGCACTTGAAAACTGCTATCCCCCCTCAGTCTTCTCTTCTCCAGATTAAACAAACCCAATTTTTTCAATTTTCCCTCACAGGTCATGTTTTCTAGACCTTTAATCATTTTTGTTGTTCTTCTCTGGACTTTCTCCAATTTGTCCACATATTTCCTTAAATGTGGCGCCCAGAACCGGACACAATACTCCAGTTGAGGCCTAATCAGTGAGGAGTACAGCTGAAGAATTACTTCTCATGTCTTACTTACAAGACTCCTGCTAAAACATCCCAGAATGATGTTTGCTTTTTCTGCAACAGTGTTACACTGTTGACTCATATTTAGCTTATGGTCCACTATGATCCCGAGATCCCTTTCCGCAGTATTCCTTCCTAAGCAGTAATTTCCCATTTTGTATGTGTGCAACTGATTGTTCCTTCCTAAATGGAGTACTTTGCATTTGTCCTTATTGAATTTCATTCTATTTACTTCTGACCATTTCTCCAGTTTGTCCAGATCATTTTGAATTTTCATCCTATCCTCCAAAGCACTTGCAACCCCTCCTAGCTTGGTATTGTCCGCAAACTTTAGAAGTGTACTCTCTATACCATTATCTAAATCACTGAGGAAGATATTGAACAGAACCGGACCCAAAACTGATCCCTTTGGACCCCCACTCATTATGCCCTTCCAGCATGACTGTGAACCACTGATAACTACTCTCTGGGAACAGTTTTCCAACCAGCTTTGCACCCACCTTATAGTAGCTCCATCTAGGTTGCATTTCCTAGTTTGTTTTTGAGAACGTCATGTGAGATAGTATCAAAAGCCTTTCTAAAGTCAAGATATACCACGTCTACCACTTTCTCCCATCCACAAGGCTTGTTACCCTGTCAAAGAAAGCTATCAGTTTGGTTTGACATGATTTGTTCTTGACTAATCCATGCTGACTGCTACTTATCATCTTATTATCCTCTAGATGTTTGCAAATCGATGGCTCAATTATTTGCTCCATTATCTTTCTGGGTACATCTTGCAGGTCGAAGGCAAAAAAACAGTGCTGAAATTATTGTTGCTAAAGTGACCATCCTGAACCATTATTCTGACAAACTTGTTAAGGTTTCTCAGGTGGAGAATGGGCCTCCAACCCCCAGTCTTCTTCTGGGTTAAAAAATAATGAGAATAAAACCCCTTCCCTCTTTGTTGTACCAGTAGTGGTTCTACCAGACCCAATTGCAGGAGATGGTCTACTTCCTGTCTCAGAAGGTGCTCATGAGAGGAGTCCCTCCAGAGGGATAGGGAGAGAGGGTGGGTAAGGGGAATGGAGGTGAACTGGATGGAATAGCCAGTGTTGATAATTTCCAGTACCCACTTGTCTGAAATAATAATTCACTCTGCTAGGTAGAATGGTGTTAAACATTTTGTAAATGGATGGTTCATGGAAAGTGGTTTCAGCAACTGGAACTGGGGGAGGTCTGTTGAGCCCTCAACCAAACCTTCAAATTTGATGCCAGTTGTTGCAACATGGAAGGTTGAGATGGGGTTGGACTATGTCTTGTGGGTCTTTGTCTCTGCCTCTGGGTTGTGTGTAGGTGTGCCAGTCTTGAACGTTGTTCTGAGTAATATCTGCCTTGTTTCCATTTTTGTGCAGGTGTACAGAATCATAGAATCATAGGATCGGAAGGGACCTCGAGAAGTCTTCTAGTCTAGTCCCCTGCACTCATGGTCGGACTAAGTATTATCTAGATACCTAAAGATCGAAGAGTTGCGCTAGAGTCCTTCAATGTATGGAGGGACTCATCAGTCTTACCCGCAAACTATTTTGGACCTTCAAAGGGGAGTTCCCCTCAGTGGATTGTACCTCCCTTGGGAATCCAGACAGATGGAACCAAGAGGCCCACTGCATCACTATGGTGGTTGCAATGGATCTCGCCGCTGTGAGTGCCGAGTCTAATGATACCTGGAGAGCTGTTTGTGCCAGGAGGTGGCCTTCAGCGATGACTGACCTAATTTGCTCCTTCTTGTCTTCTGGTATAAAGTCAATAAATTCAGACAGTTTCGAATAATTGGTGTGGTTGTATTTTGCCAACAAGGTCTCATAGTTGGCGATTATAGGCAACTGATGACTGGGAAGAGTTTGTGGTCCTGAGTCTGAGTCTGGGCTGAGAGATTTCTCCATAAGAATAAGTTTGAATTTAAGGTCCCTCACTTTCTTGGCATGGGCCTTAAGGTTGTGGCAATGGAAGTACTTCTAGGGTATGTGCGTTTCCCCCAAGCAGAGGACACACTGGGAATGTCCGTCCGAAACGGTGACTGCCTCTCGGCAGGAGAGGCCACATTTAAAACCCAGGGACCTGGGCAGTCGCAGGTGGAGTTATCCCAGAAAGGGATGAACGAAACATAACATAAAATAATATGTTTTTATTTATATTTTTAAATGAGAAGGAAGAAAAGGGGTAGAGTAGTTAGTTATAACTTGTTTCCTATCTTCTACTATACAGTTAATCCTAAATCCAGATCTGAGGTAAGTCGTGTAGAGGCACTGCTGGAGCCCCGACTTGGACCAAGAGTGGATGAGAAGGAACTGAGGGGGGTGTTGGCCGCACAGTGCTAGTTTAACTGCCGCTAGAGGCGCGAGACGGGGAGCGCGCACGTGGGGCCCAACTGGACACTGCTCTCGAAATTCTCCGACTAGAGGTGCAGTCACCTGATGTGAAGCACCTACAGGGACATCACTCGAAGAAGAACTATAACAGCACTAGTGATTGCTGCTGTAATACATGCAGAACTTTATTAACTCCACAGCTGCCTCTGCAGCCGAGACACAAGGTTTGGACTGGTGAGTGTACTGTTCAGCAGCAACCAGGGCATCTGTTAGGAAAATATAAAATCTGTGTTTAGATGTGAATGCAGATATTCCTAAAAGCACAAGGCCCTTTAACAAATAGCTGAAATGCTGAACAATGAAGTTCTTTACAAGCAAAGCCCTGAGAATCTTGGGATGGGTCTTTCTCAACAAGTTTGTAAGTTTATTGTGGCCCAATTATTCTGTTCACTGAAACCCACTATCACTACTATTATGCAAAAGGCACGCAGGCAAAATTGCCACTTTTTGCACAGCTGTTTAATTCCTGTGTTTAAGTTGAGCCAAATGTATATTTTAATTTTATATTCATGCCTAGAGTTCCCTAATGGGAATTCATTTTAAGTGCATTCCAAATTGCTGTTGCTGTCCAAATACTACAGAATCATTAAGTAACCGTTTGTGTGAACTCACTCAAAAATATATCTCAACTTCTAAGCTCATGTCTTTAAAGAGCTGCTGTAGTAAAAAAAATGACATAAAAGTGGCATCTCTGCTCCCTGGCAAGAGTTCTGAATCCCATATGCTTACTTTACAAGCAAAGAAAAGTTATTAGGGTTAGCCTTGTAGAAGTCAATACAGCTATGACTGAGCGTATTGGTTTCTAGCACCCTAGAATCATCAACAACAGTTTTCAGATTAGCAGCCGTGTTAGTCTGTATTTGCAAAAAGAAAAGGAGTACTTGTGACACCTTAGAGACTATGAAGTGAGCTGTAGCTCACGAAAGCTTATGCTCAAATAAATTTGTTAGTTTCTAAGGTGCCACAAGTCCTCCTTTTCTTTTTATCAACAACAGTGTCAGCCAGGTTCTGTATGTAGAACAGAATCCTCATTACTGGTGACTTCTCATTGAGGGAGAATTAAATTGTAATCTAATTTTTCGATTTACTTTCTGGATGAGAACTATACTTTACAGATAAGTCTTCAACACATGGCTTTAAGATTACTATCGCTGGTTACATTGCTCTCTGGAGTGTACATGTATGTTAAAGTTTAACTCTCTCACCTGAATGAAGTTCCTTCACCAAAGAAGACATTGTATTTGTAATTGAATCAGCTGCTACCAATAAATCATTATGGAGGTTTCTTCGTGTACCTAGGAAAGAAATGGAGAAAAAGAAAATGAAAAGTTACGGCAGATATTAGACTTCGATTTCCCAAGCTATTCACAAAAGGATGTTCAATCAGATGTTCCTGACCAATCACAATGAGTGATTACTTTCCCTCTGTCAGGAATATAAGAGCAGAACTGCAAACACTCACCTTTGCCTGCAGATCTGCCATGTTGACAGGGTAGCTGTAGTGCAAAAACCCATTAAAACCAATCCTAGGTTAGTAAAGATTTCTGATATAAATGATCTGGAAAAAGGGGTAAACAGCAAGGCGGCAAAATTTGCAGATGATACAAAACTACTCAAGTTTCAGAGTAACAGCCGTGTTAGTCTGTATTCGCAAAAAGAAAAGGAGGACTTGTGGCACCTTAGAGACTAACCAATTTATCTGAGCATGAGCTTTCGTGAGCTACAGCTCACTTCATCGGATGCATACCGTGGAAACTGCAGCAGACTTTATATACACACAGAGAATATGAAACAATACCTCCTCCCACCCCACTGTCCTGCTGGTAATAGCTTATCTAAAGTGATCATCAAGTTGGGCCATTTCCAGCACAAATCCAGGTTTTCTCACCTTCCACCCCCCCACACACAAATTCACTCTCCTGCTGGTAATAGCCCATCCAAAGTGACAACTCTCTACACAATGTGCATGATAATCAGGTTGGGCCATTTCCTGCACAAATCCAGGTTCTCTCACCCCCTCACCCCCCTCCCAAAAACCACACACACAAACTCACTCTCCTGCTGGTAATAGCTCATCCAAAGTGACCACTCTCCCTACAATGTGCATGATAATCAAGGTGGGCCATTTCCAGCACAAATTCAGGTTCTCTCACCCCCCCACCCCCATACACACACAAACTCACTCTCCTGCTGGTAATAGCTCATCCAAAGTGACCACTCTCCCTACAATGTGCATGGTAATCAAGGTGGGCCATTTCCAGCACAAATCCAGGCTTTCTCACCCCCCCCCTTTTTTTTTCCCGGACACACACACACACACAAACTCACTCTTCTGCTGGCAATAGCTCATCCAAACTGACCACTCTCCAAGTTTAAATCCAAGTTAAACCAGAACGTCTGGGGGGCGGGGGGTAGGAAAAAACAAGGGGAAATAGGCTACCTTGCATAATGACTTAGCCACTCCCAGTCTCTATTTAAGCCTAAATTAATAGTATCCAATTTGCAAATGAATTCCAATTCAGCAGTTTCTCGCTGGAGTCTGGATTTGAAGTTTTTTTGTTTTAAGATAGCGACCTTCATGTCTGTGATTGCGTGACCAGAGAGATTGAAATGTTCTCCGACTGGTTTATGAATGTTATAATTCTTGACATCTGATTTGTGTCCATTTATTCTTTTACGTAGAGACTGTCCAGTTTGACCAATGTAAATGGCAGAGGGGCATTGCTGGCACATGATGGCATATATCACATTGGTGGATGTGCAGGTGAACGAGCCTCTGATAGTGTGGCTGCTGTGATTAGGCCCTGTGATGGTGTCCCCTGAATAGATATGTGGGCACAGTTGGCAACGGGCTTTGTTGCAAGGATAAGGTCCTGGGTTAGTGGTTCTGTTGTGTGGTATGTGGTTGTTGGTGAGTATTTGCTTCAGGTTGCGGGGCTGTCTGTAGGCAAGGACTGGCCTGTCTCCCAAGATTTGTGAGAGTGTTGGGTCATCCTTTAGGATAGGTTGTAGATCCTTAATAATGCGTTGGAGGGGTTTTAGTTGGGGGCTGAAGGTGACGGCTAGTGGCGTTCTGTTATTTTCTTTGTTAGGCCTGTCCTGTAGTAGGTAACTTCTGGGAACTCTTCTGGCTCTATCAATCTGTTTCTTCACTTCCGCAGGTGGGTACTGTAGTTGTAAGAAAGCTTGACAGAGATCTTGTAGGTGTTTGTCTCTGTCTGGGGGGTTGGAGCAAATGCGGTTGTATCGCAGAGCTTGGCTGTAGACGATGGATCGTGTGGTGTGGTCAGGGTGAAAGCTGGAGGCATGTAGGTAGGAATAGCGGTCAGTAGGTTTCCGGTATAGGGTGGTGTTTATGTGACCATTGTTTATTAGCACTATAGTGTCCAGGAAGTGGATCTCTTGTGTGGACTGGACCAGGCTGAGGTTGATGGTGGGATGGAAGTTGTTGAAATCATGGTGGAATTCCTCAAGGGCTTCTTTTCTATGGGTCCAGATGATGAAGATGTCCTCCATACAATTTCTGAAACCCGATGCGGCCCTCAGGCCAAAAAGTTTGCCCGCCCCTGTGTTACACTATATTTTCCGATGACATGGACAGCACAGGTGGACCACATCACCATGGTCAAGTGTTTCTTTGTCCAAGAGAAGAGTGGTTTGCTTCTCTTTGAAGTGCAGCAGTGCTTCCATTTGTGTGTGTATATATATTGTGATGGGGCAAGACCAGATGGCCATAGTAAAGTAATGGGAGACAGATATATTAGCCACAGGCTAAACAAATCCCTGTTATCAGAATAAGCAAATGGCAGCTGCTCCAGGTCAATTAAGACACCTGGGGCCAATTAAGATCTTTCCAGAAGGTAGGGAGCACACTAGGTTGATTGGGACACCTGAAGCCAATCAGGGGCTGACTGAAACTAGTTAAAAGCCTCCCAGTTAGTCAGGTGGGCAAGCATGTCAGGAGCTGTAGGAGGAAGTTGTGCTGTTGGAGAGACTGAGCAGTACACACCAGATCAGGCACAAGGAAAGAGGCCCTGAGGTAAGGGTGAAGTGAATCTTGAGGAAGTGGGGGCTGCTGCGGGGAAGTAGTCCAGGGAATTGTACACGTCCTGTTTCTAAAAAGTCAGCTACTATAGCTGATACTATTAGGGTCCCTCGGCTGGAGCCTGGAGTAGAGGGCGGGCGCAGGCTTCCCCCTTTTGCCCCCCTGATTAATCACTGAGACTGGGAGACTGTGCAAGGGAGGATAGCTTTTCCTCACCTCCCTCGCTGGCTTATGATGAAAATGGCTCAGTAGGCTGTGACCCTTGCCTTTAGAGAGAGAAGGGCTACGTGGAGGGTCACAGGTAGCCTCTGAGGCTAACGAAATCCGCCAGGAAATGTGGGACCCACAGAGAAAAGGACAGAGCTTTGTCACTATATATATATATATATATATATATATACACACACACACCCCATCAATGAAATGTTTCCAGTCCCTTGTGTATAGTTCTTCTTTCTAGTGACTGATGGAGTAACTCTCTTTCCTGATGGACAATGCTCCAGTGGATAGCAGGCTACCTAGCACTCCAAATTGGCATCCATTGTGATGATTGACATGCTTGGTTTCAAGATTTGCAAACTTCTTGAAAATCTGTGTCCTGTCATCCACCACTGCAGGATCCTGTTCACCGCTAGGGAAACCTGAACCTTTGCCATAGGTTGTGTAAGCACAGATAGTGGCAATGAGCAAATTATGTGGTGTAAAAAAAATCTCATGTGAAACCTGATCCTTCTGATAATCCCTGTGCAAGAGGTTAGCAATACCAAGAGGGGCAGCAGGGTTTGTATCACAGACACCTGCGATTTGCACTTTTTGGATGGCTCTTATTGTCTTCTGTTGCCTCTCTGAGGAACATAGACACAGACTTTTAGGTTTCCCTGGGAGTGCTCCACCCCAAAGCCCTGGCCCTCTCCACCCCGTTCTCCAAGGCCCACACTCACTCCGCCTCTTCCCACCCCTGCTCTGCTCCCTCCCCAAGGCCCTGCCCTCACTCTGCCTTCCTCCCTGAGGCCCCACCCTTGCTGATTGGCAGCACAAAAACAGCTGTGGCTGGTAGTTGCTGAGCACCCACTTTTTTTTTTCCTCATGGGTGCTCCAGCCTCAGAGCACCCACGGAGTCAGCACCTGTGCTGAGGAAATAAAGATTCTGGGACTGACAGAGTCTATCCATGCTCCCAGGTACACAATGAACTGTATTGATGATACAGCTGATCTTTCCCCTGCTTATCAGGAACCTGTATACTTCTAGTATTTTGATATTATTAACAAGCCCTCTCCTGTGCCTTGACTCTAAGACCAAGAGATCATCTAAGGAGGAGTCTTGCCTTGTCTAAGGATCACGCTGGCAGGAAATGCTAACAACTATTTCTCAAAAAGGTTCCCTTCTCTGGTCCTGCAAAACAAGCAGAGATCTTCCTCCATTAGCTCTAATAGAGAGGATGTTACAGGTAGAACAGACCTTGCTTTTGCTTTTTTTCTCATTTGTCTGCCATGCTGACTGCTCCCTGGAGCTGCAAGGGAGAAAACGCTGTGGAACCTCAGTGAAGAGCTGAAGGAAAACCTTCCTTCCTATGCACATACATCTGCAAGAACCCAGTAGTAGCACATGCTAGCAAAAATAATTTAAATGTTTGGTGAAAATTTTGGGTTAAATGAAACTCTTTTGGCAAGCATTCTTGGACTTCAGAAAAAGCCTGAGAGTTACTTGATTCTTTCGCGGCATCATCGCTAGTGACTCCGACTGTTGTATTTGAATAACTTGTAGGACCCACTGTACTATTGTTCTACTTCATGCTGCCTGGAAACAAGTCAATCTGCAAAGGGGAAAGGAAACCAGTTGCCAAAGAAAGCAGTTAGGAACGCTCAGCTGTACTCAAACTTGCCGCAGAGGCTAAGAAGAAGCAACTGGACCACCCACGGCAGCAGATGGAGTGCTATGCCTCTGGTATTTGGCACGATACCTCCCTGGGAATGCCTGCTTCTGCTATTGTTTCTGGAAGTGTTCAGAGGGACAAGGAGTTAATCCCTACTGCTGGAATCTGAACGACACATTATTCTTACAAGTGAATTGCAGGGGCCCAAGGTTTGTAGGGCTGACATATTCCAAGGTCTCATCTGTGTATTGACTAAAGAGGTTCTGGTCTTCAAGTAACAGAGCCTCAGATTTTGCTGGATATCATGGGGAATGAACCCTTTAATCAGTATATTCTTCTCAAAGTGTTAGTGTGGTACCAAAGGTATTATGTATTGAAAAAGAGACTTTTTAGCCACTTTTTGCCCCTCTGCTGTAATTTCCTTTGCCTTTTTCTTAGCCCCCTCAGGCAGAAGCCAGTCTTGGGGAGGAAGAATATAGTCTCAGCAATCTTCATTTGAAAAGCTAACAAACATAACACCATCTTCATAGTGAGGTCTATGTTCACAGACTCTGTCTTGAAGTGAAGACTGATCCATACAATTGATGTATTTGACATGGACACTTAGTAGCTACACTGACCACCAAGCAACATGGCACTATATGTGCATAAAACTACTTGTGTCCTTGTGGTAGTAATTGGTATGACTTATCATCTCCTTTAGGAATAAGTGGGATGGGTTCAGGAGTGAGCTGGAGGTCCTTTACTGACTCCAGAATACCATCATTCAGGAGAATTGCTACAATGTTTCTGTGCTGTAGAGTCTGAGATGTTAAAGAACCAGGGGCTTGTCAGGCAATATTGACAGTTCTGGATCAAGAGTTGCTGCCATGTTTGTGGTCAATTCCTGGAAACAATGAAAGTTCTTAGGAGAAAATGACAGAGATGTTAACTCTTGTAAACTTCTTTACCTCATTTTCAATAGGACAGGTGTGAAGCATGGGTGGATGTTCTCCCAAAACAGAGGGATTGCCAGACACTGATCCTCGTGCACAAGCAGGAGATGACTGACCAGGAGCTCCGTCTTCAGCACTGAGGCGTTAACATATGCAAACTAGGCCCTGTTCCATCTTAAAAAGGTAGAGCCATCATAAGGTCCTACGCAGAAGCTTTGAGTCATGGAAGAACAGAAAAGTCAGGTATATGCACCTTTAGTGGGGCTGTTCTAAACAGCCCTATACTCCCTCCAGACGCTGACCTCAGTGAGTTTACCTTGCGGTAGAGCTAAAGTACCTGCTCTTCACTGTGTTTTTACTCCAGAATAGTTCATGCACATTTATGTGCATTAGTTACTCTTGTTAGGATATAGATATTCAGGCCTGTCTGTAAAGGCCTAGACTCTAAGAATTTAGGTGTATTCTTATCACTTGGCTAGTGATAGAGGTATAAAAGAAAGAATCAAAATCACTGTCTGCTGGTGTAAGGGCCTTCTCTCCCTGTGACAGTCTGAGGCCCTGTGCTTAGGCTAAGGCCTTTGGCTAAGCAGCAGAGGCAGCCATAAGCTGGGAAGCAAACAGTCACATCCTCACATTCCACACTAGTCACACTGAAATAAGGTGCTATTCGGCTGTTAGGAATACAATCCTCTCCTGATAGTTCCTATCACCTCCAGAGAAAGGGAAGTGCCTAGAAAATGTAAAAGGAAACTTAGTTTGATAGCATCCTGTCTGGCAAGAACTCACTTATCAATAGCTGGGATGTGAAATCCTCACTTCTGTATTGTTTTGTCATTATAGTTCCCACTTTGCTATTGTTTGTCTGTATAATCTCTGTCTGGTTCTGTGATTGTTCCTGTCGGCTGTATAATTAATTTTGCTGGGTGTAAACTAATTAAGGTGGTAGAATATAATTGGTTACATAATCATGTTACAATATGTTAGGATTGGTTAGTTAAATTTCAGGAAAATGATTGGTTAAGGTATAGCTAAGCAGAACTCAAGTTTTACTATATAATCTGTAGTCAATGAGGAAGTGAGTGGGTGTGGGTGGGGGTGGGCATGTGGGTGTGTGAGATGGGAACAGGGAATGGGGGTAAGAAAATTGGAATCATGTTTTGCTAAAGGGGGAGATGGGAACAGGGAATGGGGGTAAGAAAATTGGAATCATGTTTTGCTAAAGGGGGAAATGGGAACAGGGAATGGGAGTAAGGAAGTTGGAATCATGTTTGGCTAAGGGTAGGAATGGGAACAGGGACACAGGTATAAGGCTCTGTGGTGTCAGAGCTACTAAGGAAGGAAACTGGAATCATGCTTGCTGGAAGTTCACCCCAATAAACATTGAATTGTTTGCACCTTTGGACTTCGGGTATTGTTGCTCTCTGTTCATGCGAGAAGGACCAGGGAAGTAAGTGGGTGAAGGAATAAGCCCCCTAACAACTCTGAAGTACAGAACCTGCCTTTTTTAGCAGTGTAGAGAAGGCCAAAGAGAGCAGTGGAGTCCAACTGCTGAAGCTATCGTGCCCAAAATTTTGTTGCCCAGGCAACCTCTACATCCCTGGCTTTTGTAGGGAGAAAATAAGAGGAAGATTCTGGAATGGGACAAACAGAAGAGGAAAAAATGAGAGAGAAAGTATGTATGCAACCTCCGAGTCAATCAGTTTCTCAGCAGAATTGGGTTCTGGTCATTCCACGGTTGCTGAGAGAGCATTTCAAGATAAGCAGATGGTGCAGAAGAATCACTCATTTCCTCATACCGTGTTGATGGTTCCCTGCAGGGAAGAATAACGGGGTGCCAAGTATCTTGACATCACAACCTCAAACTTCTATTTGCTTTCCTTCTTGCAAGATTCTGACTGAAACAGAAGAGAATGATGCCTCTATTCTTCTTCAACACTGAGAAAGAGGTAGTAGTTGGTACCCAGCTCAAGTACTTTTCTTTGCCTCTGGATCTCCAACCTCTTAGACCTTTCTGGAGCTATTCTCTGCAGGTGTCTTATGGATTGAAGATGCCCCTGGCACCAAAAGGTTAAGCATCTCTGAAGCAGATGCCCATAAAGACTTCTCTAACTGGAGGAGCCTAAGTGTAGGCTCACAACAGCTGCAAGTACTGGTGTCATAAATATAAAGGGAAGGGTAAACCCCTTTAAAATCCCTCCTGGCCAAAGGAAAAATCCTCTCACCTGTAAAGGGTTAAGAAGCTAAAGGTAACCTCGCTGGCACCTGACCAAAATGACCAATGAGGAGACAAGATACTTTCAAAAGCTGGGAGGAGGGAGAGAAACAAAGGGTCTCTGTCTGTCTGTATGCTGCTTTTGCCGGGGATAGAACAGGAATGGAGTCTTAGAACTTTTAGTAAGTAATCTAGCTAGGTATGTTTTAGATTATGATTTCTTTAAATGGCCGAGAAAAGAACTGTGCTGAATAGAATGACTATTCCTGTCTGTGTACCTTTTTTGTAACTTAAGGTTTTGCCTAGAGGGATTCTCTATGTTTTGAATCTAATTACCCTGTAAGGTATCTACCATCCTGATTTTACAGAGGTGATTACTTTACTTCTATTAAAAGTCTTCTTGTAAGAAAACTGAATGCTTTTTCATTGTTCTCAGATCCAAGGGTTTGGGTCTGTGGTCACCTATGCAAATTGGTGAGGATTTTTACCAAACCTTCCCCAGGAAGTGGGGTGCAAGGGTTGGGAGGATTTTGGGGGGAAAGATGTGTCCAAACTACGTTTCCCAGTAAACCCAGTTAAAGTTTGGTGGTGGCAGTGGAAATCCAGGGTCAAAGGATAAAATTAATTTGTACCTTGAGGAAGTTTTAACCTAAGCTGGTGAAAGTAAGCTTAGGAGGTTTTCATGCAGGTCCCCACATCTGTACCCTAGAGTTCAGAGTGGGGGAGGAACCTTGACAACTGGGGAGTAAAGGTGCACATTTTAACCACTACCTCTTTGAATGAGTTTTTCCCAAGCACCACAGACCATATTATTCAGAAATTTACATACTGCCCTGGCAAAGCGTATACCATTTGAACCAACATTTTATGCTAGGATCAGCCACCAAAGAACTCAGTGGAACCAAAGGACAGGGCCCATAACCGGTACTGCATGGAGCTAAAGTTGACTGTGGAAACTACAATTGGGGAGCACTAATTAAACCTACTTATAGTACAGACTGTAAAACTAACAATATCACACCAGTAACTACGTCCGGAAGTGTCTTTTGCAGTTAGATGCTAAAGAGTAAAAAGTCACCAACAAAAGACAAGAACGGTGTGACTAAGGTTCTGCCCTTCAGCCAACCAGGAGGAGAAGGAAGTAAGGTAGGCTGGGGGCCGCACCCTCTTTCACACTGTTGACACTGAATGTGCGATGCCCCAGCAGCCATTGGTTTCTAGGGTCCAGCTGGCATATGCATACCCCACAAGTGGGGCTCCATACTGACAATACTCCTTGGAGAACAGTTTAGCTGGGGATGGGATATGTCACTGTCCACTTTTTAAATTTTGTCCACTACTTTTTTTTTTCCCCTCATCTTTTGGCTGGTTTTACTCTTGTCCTCCCCTCTCCACACAGTGTTTTGACACTTTTAGGTTTATACCAGAGTGTTTGCCTGTTCAGAGATTTGCATACTGGTTAAGGGCTACATTCAGTTTAGCATTCACTTATTTGCAGTCCAAAATTTCAACTTTTTTTTTTTTTTACCTAGTAATCAACAAGGTGAATGTTAGCTGAACCCTCTGGTTGCGAGTGCTGGTTTTTTTTCCCTGATGGCTACCATTCTGTCCCTCTCTGCATCCTTTGGGCCAAATTTTGGTAAGTGGTCTCCCGTTTTGCACTCAATTCACAGCACTGTGACATGAAGTTTACTTACCTGATTTAAAAATATACCTCCATTCTGCTTTGGAATATTCCAAGTGAAATAAGATCAGTAATTATCATATCAAAATTGCTGTATTATATTTGTGTAATAATCAATAATTTCAATGTTTGGCAACAGCAGGAGTTTTGGTTTGTGCTACACTCACCTTGTACAAAAGCTTCCTGCACATCTCCCCCGACTCCCACAAGTGAGTCCTGAGGTACATGAGTTGGGGTAGAGCCAGCGGAAGTGGCTCTGACAGGCATCGGCATTGGGCGACTGGCTCCATGGGTAGGTGAGGAGTGTGGGGAGCTTGCTGCTTGAGCCTGTAAAGGGAAATACAACACGGAGTTTCCAAACTTTTAAGTTTTATATGTTTTGGATCAATGTCTGTAAACAATTCTGTACAAAGCACTTAAGGGACAGAATACAATTCAGGCACTTTACGCAAATATTCATGATATGGGTATTCTGAACATATGAATGGTAGCCCTCACATTCCTTCAACATTAGGAGGCCCAATATCCAAAGCTCACAGAAGTCAATGTCAGTTCTGGTGTCCATAATTCAAGAAGGATGTTAAACTGTAGAGGGTTCAGAGAAGAGCCAAGACAAGGATTAAAGGGCCACATGACCATCTAGTCCAGTATTTTTCTCTGACAGTGACAAATGCTAGAGGCTTCAAAGGTGAGTGCAAGAAACCTCACAGTGGGCATTTACAGAATAACCTGCCTACAGGTGAAGGTTCTTCCTAGCCACCATCACATGGTGTGGGCTTATGACTTGAAGCATGAGGATTTATATCACATACATCAGACTTGGTCATTCTCATTATTCATATAAATATTAAATGGAGCAGAGAATGCTTCATATTTTCAGATCGTTCACTTCACAAGTGGGAAAAATGTAGGCACCTCTTTCCCCAGAGTCCATAAACACAGTTTCTTGTCAGGACTCAGACTACGTGGTGGACCACGTGACTTTGACCTTAAAGACGAGGTCCATGGTAGAAATCCAAGAGAAGGAAGGGGAGAACTGTTCCATTTTCTTTGGCAGAAAAATCCGTACCAGTACAGCCACCCATTTAACAAAATAGTGAATTTCCTTTTTAGGTATCTCAAGTTTCAGGGGACCATTAATTGAGGATAGAAACACTAATTATGGGAAAGGCCACCTCAGAGGACCTGATCTCAGTATGGTGTAATGGATGTTATTGATGGCTCTAAAAGATAAGATTCCCTTTATGGAAAAATGGGAAAAGGATCTAAAAACAAGTATCTCTTTGGAACAATGGAAAAATAACTGGAGTAAAGACAAAGCCGCACCTAATTGTGTAACCATTAAGGAAAATTACTACAAACTACTTTATCATTGGTACCTCACTCCATTTAAGCTAAAGAAAATATATCAAAAAGGGTGTCATAAATGCTGTAGAGGAGGCGGAGGACTAGGGGCTTTTCTGCATATATGGTGGGAATGCCCTATAAGTACAGTATTTGAGGAAAATTACAAATAGAACTTTCAAATTAAAAAATGGTTATTTACCTTTCAGCAAATGTGGCTCTTCAAGATGTTTTTCCCACACAGATCCCACTCTAAGAGTACATGCACCCCAACACCATGAGATTGGATTCCTTTTTTACTAAACAGTGTCCATTGGGGCCACACCAATCCCTGCATGTCTTGCACCCCTCACCAGAGTGCATAAAGGGTGGAGCAGATCCAAACGCCACTCAGTTCCTTCACCAATACAGAATCCCAAAGCTAGAAAACATCACATTCGTGGGGAAGCAGAGTGGGTCATGGGATCCCTGTGGACAAAACATCTCAAAGAACCACAGTTAATGTAAGAAGAAAAGGAGTACTTGTGGCACCTTAGAGACTAACCAATTTATTAAATTGGTATTTAGTATTTATTTTTATATTTATATTTAATATTTAAATTTATTAAATATAAATTGGTTAGTCTCTAAGGTGCCACAAGTACTCCTTTTCTTTTTGCGAATACAGACTAACACAGCTGTTACTCTGAAACCAGTTAATGTAAGGTAAGTAATCGATTTTATTTCTTCCACTATGTGTCCACAGAGATTCCACTCTAGGTGATTGGCTAGCAGTTGTCTCTCTAAGGAAGTGGGTGTCAGAAGTTCTACTTAAATAGGGACTGTAGGACTGCCACGCCAAATTGAGAGGCAAATCTAGAGTTGCTACAAAGGAATAATGATTATTAAAAATACGTAATGAGTTCCAAGTAGCTGCCTTACAGATTTCGGATACAGGGATGCTCCTCAAACAAGTTAAAGAGCTTGCCTGATCTCTATTCTGAGAAGGAGCTAATTTATTCAATTCATATGAAATCCTGATGCAGTTTGACACCCACTTCAAGAGTCTGAGTGGAAATACCCTGCCCTCTAGACCTGTCTCTAACAGCTAAAACAGTCTGGGAGATTTGCATAAAGATTTTGTTCCATGGAGATAGGAGGAAAGGGCTCTCAATACATCAAATGCATGGAGTTTTGCATCTGCAGGAGATGAATGAAACCTAGGAAAAAATACTGGTAAATACATATCGTTTCAAGATTCAAGTATAGATTTGAAACTACTTTGGGTAGAAATTTTGCATGAGGTCAAAGAGTAACTCTGTCCTTGTGAAAAGTAGGATAAGGTGGTCCTGCCATTAACGTCCGAATCTCTCTCACTCTCCAAATAAAAGTATACAGTATAAAGAACATGATATAAAGCACATGCTATTATATGAAGAACAAAGGCTCAAATGAGGGTTCCATTAAAGACAGAAGTACTACATTTAAACTCGGGGGGGGGGGGGGAGGAGGTTAATTTCCTTAATTGGTGGAAATACACAAACCAACCCCTTCAAAAATTTAGTCAGAGCGAGGTGTAAAAATACAGTGTGACCTTGAATGGGAGCGTGGTAGGTAGATATTGCTACTAAGTGAACTCTGATGGAGCTGTCTGAAAGACTCAAATATTTCAGGGAAACAAATCATCCAGAATGCCTGGGATAGAAGTCTTCAAGGGCTGAAGGGGATATTGCAGCCCTCATTGAAAAACATTTCTACTTGGCTCTATCTGTGAGCCTCGCTGAAGCTATATTGCTCTGAATCAGAATGTTCTGCATCAGTGCAAAGCAACACCTGTCTTATGAAGTTAGCCAGCTAGCATCCACAAAGTCAGATGCAGAGATGATGGGTCTGGATGTAGAATGAGACCTTGGCTCTGTGAGATAATGTATAGAAGAAATGAGGGTGGGAAGCATGGCCCAAATGATAGATGGCTCAGTTTTGAGTCCCAAAATTGGTGTGCCACACTGGTGCTATCAGAATTACTCGGGCCTTGTTCTGTCTTATTTTCTGACGACTCTGGGAATTAGCGGAATTGGAAGTAATACATACAATAGATACATGTTCCACGGGAGCACAAATGCATCCAAAAGGGAGCCTGGGCTCTTTTCTCCTCAGGAGGGAAATATGAGACACTTCTTTTTCAAATATGTTGCAAAAAGGTTTCTGGTGGGACCCCTCCATTTCTGAAAAAATTGTTTAAGGACTGACTCTTAGAACTACAGAACCATAGGGTTAAAAGGGACCACAAGGGTCATCTAGTCTACCCCTCTGCCAAGATGCAGGATCTTTGAAGGCCTGTTTGTGAAGAAAAGAGTACTTCCTGCTAAGATTGACCAGCTAAGTTTTTCTGGACCCCAGGCAAGTGGAGGGCAATCAGACTGCCCCGATGTTGAACACACCACTCCTGTAGATGAGCAGTGTCTTGACATAGCAGGGATGATCTTGCTTCTCTTTGTCTGTACATCACTGTGGTCTTTAAAGTCTATCAAGACCCTATTGATGTGTAGGGGAATTCTTATGTATGACAAGGAATTAAAAATGTTGAATAGTTCATGGATGTTCTCTGGGATTATAGCTGTTTTGATATTCAAGTTCTCCACAATTCTGGACAAGAGATCCCAGAACACCTGAAAATCATCCATGGTCAGTGCTAAAGAGTGAGTCTTGTTGACATAAGAGGATTCTTTGAGTGGAAGGAAGTTGGAACATTTCCTGGGCCCATTCTGCCAGCTTACCCAGCTGCTCTTCCAGTATTGGAGAGGAGGTCCTCCATACTAATGCCGAGGAGGACCAGGATCTCTTCCTCCTCATGGGGACATGGGATGGGACTTGACCCTGGGACTGAAGATATGATAGGACCTAACATAATCCATAGGGCAATGGCAGTAGATCGTACTGGTGTTGGCCAGATTGTTGTGGCCCATCCACTGCCATTCTGGTCAGAGGCCTTGGTGCGGGGCACCTTTCAGTTATCACCTGGGGTGTCAGTCCAGTCTCCTGGAATCAGGTGGTTCAAAGAGAGGGAGGAGAACCAATGATGATGCCTGTGCTGTGCCCAAGTCAGTACCGGCATCAGTGCCAGGAGGAAAGGTGAAGGTGGATTCTCGGAGATGAGCCTTGGCCTAAGGAGTGCCATCAGTGCTGGAAGGGCTCTTGATGTCAAAGCCTCTTTTGCTTTTTTCATCATCATCAACCTGCTCCTGTCTCTAGAAGTGGATGGCCTCAATGGCCTGCCCTTGGATAGAGTCCTCCTTCCATAGCAGATGTGAGGTCTGCTTGGAGCTGTGTTCCACATCTGACACAGTGCTTGTGCTGGGACTGGTGTCAAAGAAGTTGGCACAAATGTCTTTAGTACAGAGGAGGAACTTGTTGGTGTCAAGTCACTTCGTGCCAACTTAGCTACTTTCTATGGTCTTTTGTCCCCACGAGAACCAGGGATTTACCTGCTTGCTGGGGCACTAACTGAAGAGAGTGCCTTAGGTTCCAGATAGGATTTTTCTTCCCCTGGGTCTCAGGCCACATGGATTGTGCCAGGAGGTGCAATTTGAGCCTCATACCTCTTAATTTCTCAGTGTGGGAGGAGAAGGAATGGCAGATGGAGCATTTTGGGGGGATGTGAGCTTCCCTGTGGCAGGAGTGATACCTGGTATGTCTATCTAACAGGGCCATCAGACTGCTGCCCAAAGGACAGGGTTTAAACCTTGAGGGCTTGAGTCTACCATTTTTAATGTTTGTGACTTTTCCCCACTCACCAGTGGGGCATCCGGGGTGTTTGTGTGTGTCGCTCCTTGTCATCTCTATTTCTTTCTCTTTTTTAAAATGTTAATCTAAAATGAAGAATTTAAAATTCAAACAAATGAAACGTATTTCTTCACAGCCCAGTTCAAACCTTACACATAAGCCATAGTGGGTTGGACAGTCCTGGGTCAGTAAATGGGTAGTAAGGGAGGGCCATGGCCACCCTGTTCTTTATGCCCTTGTGTGAGCACAAAGAGGCCCTGGGTGCACGTGTGGCCCTGATAGACACAGCTATTCAAACAATTCCCAGCTTGCACACATAAGGTGCAGGCATACCCACAGTGGGATCCATACTGGCACAGCTGAAGGAGAACTAAAGTTAGGCTACCCACAAACTCCATAGTGGTTCTATTAGGTTACAGATCAAAGGAGGTCGTTGACTTGGGGACAAGGAAAAAAATGACACACTTATATTGGGATCAAATGGATTTTGATCATGTATGGTTACCATTTTTAGAAACTGAACAAAATAAATACACAGATAGTACGAGGCTGACCAAACACAAATGGTTCTTTAAATACAGATGAATAAGATTTGTTAATACCCGTGTAGAAAGTTTATGTATGTTAATAATAAAATAATATACATAAACTTTCTGCACAGGTAATAAAATAAAGAGTAAACAAAAAATAGTGAATTTGTTTGGAAATCTCCTGCCATCTGGTTTCTAACAGTCAGACTGGCTAAAAGGCACTCTAGGCTACTCAGTGACCTTCAAAGAGCTGGCAGCACCCATTGTAGGTACAGTGCTAGTAGCATCCTGGACAAAACTTCCACCCTGCCTCTTGAATCAAATGTCTCTCCAGGACAGTCTAGATGGGAAATGAAAGTGACCATGCCAGAGAGCCTTTCAGTTGTTGGCATCCCATTAGGGGACTGCTCAACATGTGTCATATATTTCTAGAACTGCTGTCACTCATCTGGCTGTTTCTGGAAGTTGATTTGATGGCAGCTCTCCTTCCTAAAGAACCCTAAAAAGATATGCACAGTACATGACTAACAAATAAGATTTATCCAGTGTTGTTGTAGCCGTATTGGCCCCAGGATATTAGAGACAAGATGGGTGAGAGAATATCTTTTATGCAGACATATCTCCACTATTACAATGCTCAACACCCCCTACAACACACCTTTCAAGATCCATGAGTCCTGCACATGCCTATCACAACATGTGGCGTACCTCAGGCTGTGCACTAAATTCCCCAATAACACTATGTGGGTGAAACCAAACAATCACTCTGCTCTCATATGAACTCACACGGGAAAATGATAAAAGACAAAAACACCCTATCCCCTATTCCCCTTTTCACAAAGTGATCACTCTATACCGGACCTCTCAGGCCTCATCCTCAAATGAAACTTGCACAACAACCCAGGGCGGCTCAGACCGGCTGGTGGTCTGGTGCTTGGGCTGGCCAGTGTGGCTGGGCTGCGGCTTCTCCAGCTGCGGGGCCTCAGGTGGAAGGGGTGGGGCTGGGTGCTTGCCTCCCCAAAGAGGGTGTTTACCCACTGCCCATGCTGAACAGAATACAACTATATATGCTGACAACAGATTTCCAAAGGGGTGCACACATCCATTCAAAAATGTTTAGGGGTCTGCAAATGAAAAATGGTTGAGAATGACTGCAATTAAAGATATTATCTCACCCACCATGCCTGTCTAACAAATAAGATGACATTATTTCCATCCCAATGGTTTGCGATCTAAGAGCCAAAGCCTGTAATATTTACTCAGGGAAAACTCTCATTGATTGCAAAGGAAATTCACATAGGTAAGGGCTAGAGAACATGGCCTTAAGTTAGATGAAATAATGGCAAATAAACAACTAACCACGTGAAAGGGATAGAAGGCTGACACAGTAATTTAGACTGTTTAGGTTAGCTGCACTTGCCGGTCCAAAGTTTTTCAAAATATAATTCTAATCAAGTGTTTTGTATTTCATAATGCCAATAGAAGAGCAAGGGAAGAGGTCAGACGTGAAAGGCAGTGTATTAACAAATGCATCTGTTCAGATACCTCGTCAAATGTTTAGATAGTTCAGTTTCCCATTTCATTTTCATTGCCATTAGTTGTCAAGGGGCAGTGACAAAGTACAGGACTGGAGGCCAGGGATTCTACTTCTAACCCTGGCCTTGCCGTTGAATTGTTGCACGACTCTGGGCAGGTCATTTAACTTCTGTGCCTTCATTTCCTAGGAGGATAATATTTACCTATTTCACAAGGGCACTGAAGATTAGCCACAATTTATAAAATTCTTGGAAGAGGTAAAGTGCTAAATTTTAACAACTCTCTAGCTATCCTGATTGTGTATCAGTGATTTGCACCTTTCTACAGTCAGTAAATATTGTCACCAAATTTCAACTTGTGTCACAGACCACTCTAGTCTGATGTAGTTAGCACTGATTTATGACCTTTAAATAAATTTGTAGTCACACACTGTCTAAAGAATCTGAGTAATTACACACTTACAGCATTAAAACTTTACAGCCCCCACATGTCACCACCTGTTTGGTTTGTGCCATTTAATATGGTCTTTGTCTTTTTTTTTTTAAGTTCCCCTCAGCGTTTTCCCCTTTGAAGTGCATTAGTTACTATGGAAACCATGATGTCTTGGAATGACTACAGTTGGTCACACCCGTAAGTGCAACATAAAGTCAGTTTTTATAGTGGTTTGACATTAGACCATGGTTTGGGAAACAAAGCCATTTACACAAGGGCTTCTGGCCATGTATATGCTACAAATCTCTGTCCAGCACTAGGTTGCCTTTATGCCCATTTCCACTTCAATTCTATGAATTCTCTGGCTTGTCTTCATAACTTTACTCCTTTTTCAATGAGACTATCATAGACTCTCCTAGGGATTCTTGGTACCTTCTCTCCCACCGTTCACTGTGAATGCAGTCGCTGATACAAGACAGTGAGCAGTTTGAGGCTATACCTCAAAGCCTTGTGAAATATCAGTTTCCCTTGATATTTTAATTGCCAGCTCTGCCTACGATTGTCTTCCTTCACTGGCAGGCAATACATCAGCACACGGAGCACTGAAAGCTTTCTGGGGGCAGAGACTGTACTGTGGCTTCCTATGTGTCTGTACAGTGCCTAACGCAAAAGGGATCCTGACTGGTGTATTTGGGCACTTCTGCAGTACAGACAGTAAATAATAGCAATAGCTGTACCTTCAACAGGCTCTGCAGCTTTACTGCAATGAAGCGGCCTACAGCGAATCTGTAATTTTTGAGGTTATTTGGTACCCCATCCTCCCTGGGTGCCAGCAGCATGCCTGGTGTATTGTGTCTGAGGCCCGGTCTACACTCCAGAGTTAGGTTGACGTAAGGCAGCTTATGCAGATCTAATTACGTCAGTGTCTACACTTCAGCCTTGTCCCGCTAATATAAGTGCCCTACTACACCGACATAATAACTCCACCCCCACAAGAGGCACAGGATTTATGTCGGTGTAGCGAGGGCGATGCAGTGTCCGTGTAGACGCTGCGTTCCTTACATTGGCTGTTGGTTGTCATTCTTGTCCATTTCACAGTTTGATGAGAAAGGCTGGTAGACTCCTTGCTGTGAACCTTGCGCCTGGCTCATAGCTCTGGCTGTCACCCCAAGGCAGGTGGAGGGCTCCAGCTAGAGCCCGGCTGCACCCTGGGCTGCTGCCTGGGCTCCCAGGTCCCAACTCTGAACCAGGCTGCTGTCTGGGCTCCATCTTCCCCAGGGAGCCCTGCTGCCTCCTGGCTCCCTGCTCCTAGCCCGGCCACTGCCAAGGCTCCCTGCTCCCAGCTGGGCTGCTGTCCAGGTTTCCAGCTCCCCACTAGCAGCCCTCCTGTTACCTGGGCTCCCTGCTCCTAGCCCGGCTGCCACCCTGGCTCTTGGCAGGGAGCTCTGTGCCTGGAGCCTTGGCTTCTGTTGGGCTCCCAGTGGGGTGTGGGGGGATGATGGAAGTGATGAGGAAGTTGGAGGATGGTGAGGAGGAAGGGGGCTGTACAGTGCGGAGGGGGCTGATGGAAGTTGTAGTCCCCTGCTTTTCAGATGCATGACACATCACTTCAAGTGTTCAATTAGTAGGGGCCTAAATCCCTCTTCATCCTTCCACAGCACTGTTATAATCTCTGCAACATTTCCAACTCTTTGCTGGCACAAGATATTGTGGTCAGATCTTGGGACCAATATCCACTACGTAACAAATGAAAAGCTTATACAATCTTGTCACAAGATCAGCACCTTCACAATTAAAATATGTCAGACCCTTATCACATTGCACTTGCAATTAAAACAGGAAAAGTAGAGGAGGACCCTAGCACCCAGAGAGCCCATTCTGCCACCCTCGTTCATGTTGAGTACTAGCTTACTCCTTGAATAGACTCAATGATTGCTACGAAACTTCTCAAGGAGTAACGCACGGCTCAAGAGGAAAATGGATGGCAGAGTCTGGCCCCTAATTTGTGTCTTGGTGTCACTGTTGTTGATTTCTGTCAATGGCGAATGGAAGCCTAAGGTTTATATTCTTATTAAATACACCGTGCAATACTACTGATAGGGAAAACGATCATTCTGAAGCCCCATTAATAGCGGATTTTGAAAAAATGAGCCAGCAAACCGTTGCCGCACAGCTACAGGAGGCAGGGAGGATTATACATTTCAAAGATTAGATCATTAGCAAGTAGAGAAAATGCTCAGGAGACCTTAACAATTTCATCTTATTTTGCACCACAAAAATATAAATAATTCAATAAAAAGACCAGCTGGATCTGCATAATACAAGTTCTGCGTGTTCATGACTGGCATAGCATTGTGGAGAGCTGTAGTGTTCACTGCCGGGAGAGTCGATTTTAACATGAGATTGGGATCATAGCCCTCGGAGTGGGACAGGACTGAAGAGGGAGGGAACAAGACACTGCAGTACCTACAAAGGCCCAGGCACTGGCTCTGGAAGAAGCTGCTCACTCCCTCACCTTCCCTCCCAGATCTAAGTAAAGTGTCAATCTTGGCAACCGTTCAGAAAAGAAAGAAAGGTCACGCATATATTAAGAATTAAAAACCAGAAACAAAATAAGACTTAATACCCACATCAAATGCAGCAGCCAACTAGCTGGAACTTACCTTTCTCTGAGAAGGATGTAGGAAGGATTTTATACTTTGAAATTAGTTACCCAGGTTACACCTTATAATTATGGGCCCTCATTACAGGTTACCATTAATCACTTAAGACATATTTATAGTGGCAGCTGTGGACGAGATTAAAAATAAGCAGCTTCTTAGAGATTTTTTATCTGGAAGAGTCCAATTTCTAGAAACAAGACCTTTCTCTGAACCCTGGCTCCCTATCCCCTACAGCAGGTTTGTCTAGGCCTGGTCTACACTATACGGTTAGGTCGACATAAGCTGCCTTACACCGACCTCGCTGTGGAAGTGTCTTCACTTAAATTTAGCTCCTGCCGACGTAAGTGCCTCTCTCTGCTGATCTAGTAACACCGCCTCCCCGAGCAGCATAGGATCAAGGATGACGTAATCAGATAGATACACTGTCGGTGCAGACACTGTGTTGCTTATGCTGACTGTTCATGGCCTCCAAGAGCCACCCCCCAATGCCCTACCCTGACAATACAATCGACGCAAGTGCTCCTGGTGAGGACATGTACCGCTGACACAAGTAGCCAAGTGTGCGCACACAAGCCATTTAGTAACTGCAGTGGCTGTATGCCGATATAAGTTAGGTTGACATCATTTTGTAGCGTAGACATGGCCTAAGCCAAGACTGGCCAAATTGCAGCCTGCAGGCAAAATACAAACCTGCCAAGTTCTACGAATGTGGCTCATGGCCACCTCATCTTTATTGCAGATGGCACGCTCCACCTGGATCCGGAGGCAACGTTGAATGCTTTTTGAGTCACTTAATATGGCAAGAATAGGACAGCTGCAACTTAGTACATTTTGTGTAAATTAGGGTCTCAGTCATGGAAACGCTTACCCACCTGCATAAGATCAGGGCTGAGGTGTGACTCTCGCTCCTGGCAACATGCCAATGGGACTAGCTTTCTCTCTGATTTCAGATGAAATCAGAAAAGAATTCAATTTAAATGTAAAGATCTTTTCTTTTTTTACACTTCATATTTTGTATGCACACACAAACACACCCATACTTGCCTTTTTACACACACACAGATATTGCTGCACACTGAATGAGACAAGAGTCCTGTGGAAAATATTGTATGTGATCTTTTCATTTAATTACTAGGATGATGCATATGCACAAGGGGCAGAATTAAGGCTGGATTAATCTGGCATTTTCTAACATTAGTTTGGTTGGCTTTGATTTGTCTCTGCAAATTTGTGGTCAATAATTTCAAATGCAACCTAAGTCATTTAGACCTGTAGACACCTGATTGCACCTGCAAATCAAGTACATAGGTTTTTAAATTAATTAAATTGCTCCTGAAAACAATTGCAGGCATGGAAAAGAGGCCAGTGTATGAAACATGTATCTTATCATCTTAATTTTTGTTCAGCATCTTTTTATAGGGGAAAAAACGTCAAACGATGCTAAATGGCTTCTTAGAGTAAGCACAAATCTTCAGCAGAGAGAATTACAGAAGTTGAATGGACGAGAAAAGGGGGTGGTGTTTTTATTTCCCCACTCACACTATACACATTCAATTCGTTACTTAGATTTACTAAACTTTCCTCCATCTCTGTTTAACTCTCCTGAAATGGCTCTTACGTCTGGCTTGTTCAGGTCAAGTACCATGGAGCTGAAGCTGGTTTATATATTCACTACCAGTAATTGGAGCTTCTCTTCGTGCCGCAGCGGCTTTTTTTAAAGCATAACACAAAGCCCCCTTTTCCTTCCCCGGTCTGTTCCCGGTGTGTCAGTGAGGCGCACAGCACTAACTGTTCCATGATGTGACCTGTACGTGGCTTGTTCTCTTGCTTCAGATGGGAGGCGCATATCTTTCCCTGTCTCAAATCTTCCCCCCTGCCTTGAGACACACGCTCACCTTACAGAGTAACAATAAGTTTAAAAAGCTGATTTTGACAATTTCTCTCCTATTTCAATAGCATTATGTCTGACACTGCATGACAAGCAGTGATGGGACATCATGCCTAACATTAGACGAAGAACCAGCTCATGCCCAGGTCCCCGCGTCTCTACTGAACACTGACAAATCCCTAGCTGGGCCCAGTGTGGCTCACCTGTGTGTTAGCATTGTTAAAACAGGTATTAGAATGACAAGAATGTGGTTAGTGTTTAGACTTTAATAAATGCTTGTGAGTTGCTGCAGGCATCAATCTCACTTACAGCATCTGTATCCCATATTGTAAGGTGATATTTGAGCGCTGGCATTGTAAGCCTTTGTGACTGTATAAATCACCAGACAGGAGAGAGACATTAATTAGTGAGAAATGCTGGTCTCCAGCAGAGGCTGTTATGTCCTGCCCCAAAAGGAAAGTCCATCAACACCAGATGGATGAGAGTGGAACATTAAAAAGGACAAAAGACTCTTCTGTTTACTTTTCCCCCCAAGCAGATGTGTCTTGCAAGTGGATCCTTCCCATCAGCTGTGTTTGCTGCTCAGAGCACATGGAGGGAAGGGAATAAAAACCCTGAAGAATGAGGAACTGCTTGGACTCTGGGGGGGCAAGGTTTTCTAGGCATAAGCAAGGGATCACCAGCTACTTGGCCCAGGTTAGCCCTAAAGGTCATATGGAACCTGCTTATTATAAAAGTATTAATTACTCTTTGAAATTTAAGATCCATTTGTGTATGCATGTTTACCTGCTTTAACCTTGTAAATAACTCATTTCCTTTTTCTATTAACAAATCTGTATTTAGTTTATTACAGGATTGGCCCACCGTTCCTGGTCTCCACAGGGGCCTCCAGCAGCTCAGCAGCGGGGGCTGGTCCAGAGAGTGTGGAGATCCTGCAGCCTCTCTGAAGGAGCTAACAGACTAGGACTGCTCCTGTAGTCCATTCACCTTGACTGAACCAGGAGGCTCCCTTCTGAGCTTTGCATCCATTGTGAGTGGGCCCAGCAGATGCGACTGGGTGGGGCCCTCTGGGCCTAGAAATACTCGTTAACCTTTGATTCCCTAGTGTGGGGCTCATACGCCTTATCCCATACCAGCAGACTGGAAGAATGCTATGGTGCACCAATATTCAGCCTGACATCAATTACAGGGGAAAAAATGGAATGGCTGGTACAGGATTCACCTGATAAAGAATGAAAGGACAGGAATATAATTAATGGTGGTCAACATGGGTTTATGAAAAACAGGTCTTGACAAACAAACCTGACTTTATTCTTTGATGAAATTGCGAAGAATATCTTTGTAGTTTGATAGCAATAACTGAGTACAAGTAAAAAGAGCAGGAGGACTTGTGGCACCTTAGAGATTCACAGATTTATATAACTGGACTTTTGTAAGTCGTTTGACTCAGTACCACATGACTTTCTCACTAAAAAACCTGCACTACACAGTATCAATAAAGCGTACGTTAAATGGGTTAAGAAATGGCTTACTGACAGATCTCAAAAGGAGTCATTAAGGGGGAATCGTCACTGAATGGGGGAGCTTTTACTGGAGTTCCACAGGGATCAACACTTGTCCCAGTACTATTCAATGATTTCATCAGTGATTTGGAGGCACGTATAAAATCACCGCTGATAAAATTTGCCACAAAGATTGGCAGAGTGGTAAATAATGGTGAAGACAGAACAGTTAGCTAAGAACTGGATTCATTCAAACAAAATGTGTTTTAATACAGCCAAATGCAAAATTATATATCTAGGAAGAGGGAATGGAGGCCACATCTATGGCATGTGGGACTGTATCCTGGAAAGCAGCGACTCTGAAAAGGGTTTAGGGTTATAGTGGACAAGCAGCTCAACATGAGCTGCCAGTGCTATGCTGTAGCAAAAAGGGCTAATACGATGCTTGGCTGTATATAACCATGGGAGTAGCGAGTGGAAGTGGGGAGGTGCGTTTCCCTCTGTATGTGGCATCTGGAGACAAGAACTGAAATACTGCATACTGTTCTGGTGTCCACATTTTTAAAAGGATGTTGAAAAACTGGAGAAGGTGCAGAGAAGAGCCACAAGAATGATTAGAGGGCTGGGAAAAATGTCTTGCAGTTGGAGACTTAAAGAACGAAATCTGTTTGGCTTATGTAAAAGAAGACTGACAGGGGCCTTTCAGTGAGGGTAGGATTTGGCCCTACGAGTATCTACTTGCAAGTTTTTAGCTCAACTCAGCTTATTGCTGAGTCTTCTCACCCAAAGAAGGTACAAAACCAAATCTCCCATTCACCCTTAGTATTAGTTTCTATACGATCTGACTTGCCCATTGATGATCTTTTGCCTCCCACATTTTTCAACGCTGTAAAATCTTCCTCTCCACTCCAAAACATTGTCTGTCTGAAACTATCAACATACTAGAAGAAACACTTCACTGCTATTTGCCTGTTTTGTAAGTCAGCCTCCCTCCCACCCTTCCACTTGAGGAACATCATCAGCAAAACAACAGAAGTAAAGAGTAAAAGTTAGCTGTAGAAACGATAGTAGCAAAAATAATAGTACCCCTCCCCCAGCATTTATCCACTCTCCTCTTTCATTCAAACAATGAGCTTCACCCCTTGGCCCTTGCAGACCCCACCCTCACTAACAACAAGTTTTTGTAACTTTAAAATATGTATGTGAAAAAGGACAAGGAACTAACATGCTATGTTCTAGCATTACTCTCCCCCAATGGTTACAATGCCATGTTCCTGCCCGGCCTCTGATCACTTGCTTGTATGTTGTATCCCATTCCTCTATCCTTGGTCTGATTTTGTCTTCTAGGCGATAAGTTCTTAGGGTCAGGAACATGCTGTGTGTGGGCGCACACACACATACATGTCCACACTATGCCCAGCACAATGGGTCTCTGCCTCTGATTGGGCCAGAGTATTATCACAATATAAATATTAAATAATACTAAGATTAAGTACAATCATTCTGTATGAAAGTTACAGAAATAAATTGCGTTGTACTGTAATTTAAGATACGTCTCCATTGCCAAGAAAGCTCAGCTATTTAGCAATGTGAAGGGCAGGTAAAGGAAGTGGCACAATGACGACTGGTTTGCTTGACCTGAAATGCATTGGGGTAAAAGGGAAAACTAAAAGTTATGTGCAAACTCATTTGCTTCAATACAAATTTCTTTAAACTACTTGAAATTTCAGTACAGCTCAGAAGTCAGACTAACACAAAGTCAGTCTGATATAATATCTTATCCTCAGTGTCCCACAAAGAAACTAGAGAGATACTGGGAACAAAGTAATTGGGCAGGCAAATGCAGCAGCCCTTATGTATTCAGCAGTAGCTCACACCCATGAAAACCCAACACACTGAGAGGGCATCTTGATGAGGGCACTGAACTTATTCCCCAAGTATTTAAAAGGGCCATGGAAACTTGAAGTTTCAGCTCTGCAGTTTTCAAACACTGGCAGACATGACCTCTGTGTAAAGTCTTATCTGAGGAATGGCACTTAACAGTGCAGCCCACACCTCTGCATGGTGCTGTGTGCCTGGACCACGGTGCTGGTAGGGGACATGAAGGAACAGCCTTCTGGCCCAGTGGTGCGATTCTGACCAACGCTTCCCTTATTTGCTAGTTCACATTTATGAATTCAGGTACGTGTTGTTAACTGTGGTTTTTCTTCTCCATTTTACAATAAAAAAGGTTATTTATGTTAACCAGAAATGTACAAGAAAATTTTTCCTTTTATTGTGCCAACAAGTGAAACCATTCCTTTCTGCGCTTTAACTTGCAAAGAATTCACTTGTACTGGAGTACGTGTGAAAAATCATCCAAACTCTAGATCGGATACTTTGAAGTAATGTTTAAATTTGAAACTAAGCTCAGTAAGATGGGAATATTTAGAGACCCTTCCAAATCAGTCCTAATACACTTACTCCTGTATGAAACCTGGGTTTTATTGTCCTCTGTGGCACATTAGCCATGGCTATCTCTTTAAATAGGCCTTAAACTTCCTGCCTCCTTTTTACGCATTACAGTAAAATGTACAAGAACAATCACATAAAGGAACGCATAAAAAGCTTATTACTTCAGCAGACTAATAACCTTTCTGAAGCATTAATAAACCCTCCCTCTAAATCTAAAGCAGGGCTGTTATCATGGCAACGGAATGAAAGAGGCACTTTATCCATACATTTTCTGTCTCCCAAGCACATGGAAGGCAGCCAGGTAGCAGATGGCTTGTGTGGACAATTACCTTCATTTTGCTGCAGCATGTTTAAATAAAACAAACTCTGTCCTCTTCATTACCAATTTTCAGAATCACTGCTCACATATTGCTCAGCAAACAGCATGAGAAAGGTACTTTAGACAGATAGAAGAGAGTACTTTAGAATGTATTTCTGGCATCCTCACAGGAATATATAGTATAATGTCTGTGGGTTTTAAAAAAATACCCCCCCCATCCCAAAAAAAACCAACCCAACAATGTTCTATTTTGGGCCTTTGTTGGCACTGGCTTCTTTAGAACAGCACAGCTGTCTAATCAACTGTTGGAGTGAAAAGAGCAGACAGCATCGATGGGATTATTAGACAGTATATTGTCTGTCACACTGAAAGGTTTGTATTTAATTGTGCAGAATCACGTAATTAAATTAGATACACAAAAATACATTTAAATAACACTTGGGTTGTGACACAGGAAATCTGAAAGGAAGGGCTGCCACTGCAACCCTCACTTGTGGTGTGGAGCAGAGATGCGCCGAGGGAGGGAGGCAAGCAGCAGAACAGTGTGCATGAAGGACTCAGCAGCAGCCTTACTGGCAAACTTCTTCTTAAATTCTAGTATAAATTAAAACCAGCTAATACTGTTTTAAAAATGTGGTTCTCACCCCCCACCTTGGTCTCTTACAGAGAGAGTCTGCAAATGGAATTACAGGCCAGAGCAAATGATTAAGGAAGAGTTATAGTCTAACCCCTCTGAAAAGGCGGGTGAGGTTTCGTGGTAATGCTCACACAAACTTCACCATAATGATTAACTTCTGTGTAACAAAAACTGCTGACTTGCCATAAATAAAGGAGTGTGTTCTGTGATCTTCAAAGTTGAGCCATCACTTTGACAGAGTCCCAGTCTGACTTCCCCAGGGCAGGTCTACCAGTGCAAACAGCTAGTTTCTATGACACACAGACCCATGAGGATTGGAAGGGACCCTCAGTGGAATGTGCAGTTAATTCCTCAGCACTGGGTTAGGCTGATTTCACTCTTCCCAAACCACTGACAGATGGGCATCTAGCCTAAGCCTTGAGTATCTCCACTCCTTTCCTGAGCACCTTATTATATTGCCCAGCTGCTGTTACAATTCACTTCTCGGTTTACTACTCTGAAACATTAATATCACTTATTCAAACCAGGGATAATCCGAGGCAATTTTCAGACAGAAAATGAACATTTAAGTACAGTACACACGCCAAATCTGGCAAGCTGATAAAGGGTAACTGATCTCCGTTCTCGGGTGGAAGAGGACAGCAACTATGGAACACTTTTAATAGTTTGCAACAGACAAAAAATGACCTGCACATTTTCTTGGGATCATGCACACTCTTTGCAGAATTAAACACCATGTCTTCTGAAGGGAGAAGAGTAACTGGAAAACAATTTTCAGTGAACTATAGAATAGAAAAGGCAAAAGAGAACAAAGCTCAGCATGGCCATACCATAGTGAGTCTTCTGCTAGTCACTCACAATGATTGCTTTTAGAAAATCAGCATTTGTCATGAAAATCATGCATCCGATGAAGTGAGCTGTAGCTCACGAAAGCTCATGCTCAAATAAATTGGTTAGTCTCTAAGGTGCCACAAGTACTCCTTTTCTTTTTGCGAATACAGACTAACACGGCTGTTACTCTGAAACATTTGTCAGCAGTTACCACATAGTGGCATCTGAGAGTCATCACAGCTTTTCTTTATCCTTACAATAGGAAACAGCTGAGTGAGCTGTTGGGAAATTCTTACTTTTTAATGGCAACCATCATAGAGCGTAAGTCCTCCTTCCTTGTTGTCCACATTGGACTTTCTCTAGACACCTTCTGCTCTGATTTTGTTCAGTAGCTCAGCTGCAGATTTGAGATCCCCATAGAAATGGGTTTGTACCCACCCACAGTGTTGCTGGATATAAGACAGCTATGTCAACCCTTTCATCCATAAAGTGTTGTTTGTTTTCATTCCTTTCTTTCCCCCTGGCTGTAGGAGATAGCACTGGGATCAGGAAACAATCAGATCTTGGTTACCACATAGAATGCCTTTTTCTCTAGCTTCTTTCAAAGTCTAACATTTTTGCTTTCATCTATCCTTTCCACAGTTATAAGGTGTGTGCTGCCCCCCTTCAGCAGGGCCTCTCGTGGGGGTGCAGGAACAGCATCCAATATAGAACATTGCTCTCTCCACCAATATCTAGGATTTCCTCATAAATTCCCGCTGGGTTTGCTCTCTTATTTGCAGAGGTCCCCAGGACTCTTGCAATTTAAATTCCCATAAGGTTCCCCAGCTGACTCCAATTACACAAGATTGAAAGCCATTGTTATCTTTCAAAATCATCTTAGTTTTGTTGTCAGGCTTCTCAGTTGAGATCACCCTTTAACTTGTTACCTATCTAATGTTGCAAAGTTTTCCACCTTGTTTCCCAAAGTTAGCAATGCCTTTCTGTTAACCATTTTATTATGGAGCAGACACAAAGAAGCCCTTTCAGCCTTTGTGTTATAGCATCTGTCCTAGGTGGGGGTCTGAGAAGGGTCATGTTGTAAAGCCTGAATACTGGATGCATGTAAACAGATAGCTAGATCAAGCCCTAACACAGGAGGTTACTCATCTTCCTAGAGCATACTTGGAAATGGGAGGACCTAATCATGTGACAGACATTGACCTATGAATAATTGCATGTTATATTTTGTCATTAAATAACTAGATTGTGCTCTTGTAATTAAAGACGGTCACAATGCATTAGCACAAGGGTGCAGAGTTAAGGTTATGCATGCAATTTAATGCGGTCATTTCCTAATTTACGAGTAACTCAGCTATAAACAATGTTTTCTTAACATGGGTGATTTGAAAAATTGAATTTCCTAGGTTTGTTTGTATTTTTTAAGCAATAAAAGCTTTCTACAGACAGAAAATCAAAACGTGGAAGAGTTTACAAGTAAGTAGGCCATTTGCTTGAGTAACAGTGGAGGCATGGAATCTACCAACAGAATCAGAACATCTGAATGTATTAAAAGAGGATACTTTGAGGGAAAGCTCCTATTTCACAGGAAGGACACATGTCAGAAAAGCATTAACATTGAAACCATAATATCTGTTTGTTATTCTCAAACAAGATGGTTTCCTAAAATACTGGCTTTGTGATTTCTCTTGGTAAGAACTGAGACGCAATATGAAGCTTCTTAGTTTGATAGTCTATGTTATTACATATTAGAGGGAAGCTGGGCTGAAAGCAATACCCTTCATAAGGC
Source organism: Lepidochelys olivacea (assembly GCF_965140295.1). NCBI lineage: Eukaryota > Metazoa > Chordata > Testudines > Cheloniidae > Lepidochelys > Lepidochelys olivacea. The sequence goes on from NC_140413.1 coordinate 2,225,726, forward strand.
AAAAGTTTCTTTCAGATCCCCCGAATGGAACTCCTGAGTCAACCATGAGGTTATGATCAGAGTTTTATCAACCTAAGTGACTAAAGTAATTAGGGCCAGACTGTATCATTAATGCCTAGGCCCAGGACGGGGTCAGTGTGGTGCTGATCTGCCCCAATGAGCACTGGGAGGAACTGTGCCTCAGGGAGGCATAATGCCTATGTGGAGCTCCTCAATTTGCAAGGGATCATGTCTGCAGGATATACATCTCTGTGTTGCAGTCCAGCTCTGCTGGTTGGTCCCAGGGGTGGGAATGCCTGTCTATCTAGATCAATATACTGTACTCATCTCTAGAATATCTGTATACCTTGTCATTGTCTCCTCCCCTAGGTTTTTCTTTGAGGTTTAGGGGTAGCTAGCAGCCACTAGCAGGAAGCCATCCCTATAGCCATCCTTTGTGGAAGGTCCAGTTGGAGAAAGCTTTCATGCCAGGATTAGGAAAAATCTGGGCCTGGGAAATTTTCTAGTGATAGATGCTGGGAAGGTTCTGTAGAATGTTCTACAGCTTAGAGATGAACCACAGAACCATAGGGTTAGAAGGGATCACAAGGGTCATCTAGTCTAACCCTCTTCCAAAATGCGGGATTTGTTGTGTCTCAACCATCCAAGACAGATGGCTAACCAGCCTGTTTTTGAAAACTTCCAATGAAGGGGATTCCACACCTTCTCTAGGCAGTTTGTTCAATTGTCCTACTGTTCTTACAGCTAGGACTTTTTCCTAAGATTTAATCTAAATCTGCTATGCTCTAGTTTGAACCGATGGCCTCTTGTCCTGCCCTATGTGACGAGAGAACAATTTTTCTCCATCTTTCAAATATTTGAAGAGTGCTATCATCTCCCCCCTTAACCTCCTCTTTTCCAAACTAAACATACCCAGTTCCTTCAGCCTTCGCTCATACGGCTTGCATTCCATCCCTTTGATCATCTTTGTCACTTGCCTCTGAACCCTTTCCAGTTTCTCTACATCCTTTCTATACATTGGTGACCAAAATGACACAGTACTAGAGCTGAGGTCTAACCAGCATTGAGCAGAACAGTACTATCACCTCCCATGACTTACATGCTATGCCTTCAACCCAAAACTGCATTTGCTTTTTTTGCAACAGCACTGCATTGTTGACTGATGTTGAGGTTGTGATCCAACACAACTCCCAAATCCTTCTCAGCAATGCTGCTGCCAAGCAAGTTATTCCCCATTCTGTAATTTGTGCATTTGGTTTTTCTACCCTAAATGTACCACCTTACATTTGTCTTCATTGAATTTCGTTTTGTTGTCTATAGCCCAGTTTTCCAATTTATCAAGATCCCTTTGAATTTTTAGTTCTATCCTTCAAAGTATTTGCAACCCTTCAAAGTGTTTGCAACCCCTTTCCGCTCCCCCCCGCCCCCAGCTTTGTCCACAAGCAAATCTGGGCATGCAGAAGGATTCTAATCTCTTATGGAGCTCCCTCTGCGATGAAAAGGAAATCGACTCCAAAGCACTTACAACGGGATAACAGAGATTCAATTAACAAATATTTCTTGTTTGAATAGCTGACTAAGTTTTTACATGAGAAAGGCAGGCTACTTACCTTCCCAATATATTGCCTCTGCATATCCTCAATATAGAAGTTATTTGCCCAACCTCACAAGTCCAGAAGCAAGTCAGAATACATGAATACATGCTGCTCACAAACAGGGAAGAATTGGTAGGGGAATTGGTAGGGGACTATAAGGTGGATAGAAAGCTCGCTAGATCGTCAGGCTCAATGGATAGTGATCAATGGCTCCATGTCTAGTTGGCAGCCGGTATCAAGCGGAGTGTCCCAAGGGTCAGTCCTGGAGCCAGTTTTGTTCAATATCTTCATTACTGATCTGGAGGATTGGATGAACTGCATCCTCAGCAAGTTTGCAGATGACACTAAACTGGGAGGAGAGGTAGATACGCTGGAGGGTTAGGGATAGGATACAGAAGGACCTAGACAAATTGGAGGATTGGGCCAAAAGAAATCTGATGAAGTTCAATAAGGACAAGTGCAGAGTCCTGCACTTAGGACGGAAGAATCCCATGTACCGCTATAGACTAGAGACCGAGTGGCTAGGCAGCAGTTCAGCAGAAAAGGACCTAGAGGTTATGGTGGACGAGAAGCTGGATATGAGTCAACAGTGTGCCCTTTTTACCAAGAAGGCTAATGGCATTTTGGTCTGTATTAGTAGGAGCATTGCCAGCAGATCGAGGGACGTGATCATTCCCTTCTATTTGGCACTGGTGAGGCCACATCTGGAGTATTGTGTCCAGTTTACCCCCCCCCCCCCCGCAACTACAGAAAGGATATGGACAAATTGGAGAGAGTCCAGCGGAGGGCAACAAAAATGATTAGGGGGCTGGGGCACATGACTTATGAGGAGAGGCTTAGAGAACTGGGCTTATTTAGTCTGCAGAACAGAAGAATGAGGGGGGATTTGAAAGCTGCTTTCAACTACCTGAAAGGGGGTTCCAAAGAGGATGGATCTAGATTATTCTCAGTGGTACCAGATGATAGAAAAAGGAGTAATGGTCTCAAGTTGCAGTGGGGGAGGTCTAGGTTGGATATTAGGAAAAACATTTTCACTAGCAGGGTGGTGAAGCACTGGAATGGGTTACCTAGGGAGGTGGTGGAATCTCTTTCCTTTGAGGCTTTTAAGATCAGGCTTGACAAAACCCTGGCTGGGATGATTTAGTTGGGGGTTGGTCCTGTTTTGAGCAGGGGGTTGGACTAGATGACCTCCTGAGGTCCCTTCCAACCCTGATATTCTATGATTCTATGATAAGTGGAAATGGGTGGCAACCTGGGCAGAAGTGACCATGAGATGGTTGAGTTCAGGATCCTGACACAAGGAAGAAAGGAGTGCAGCAGAATACAGACCCTGGACTTCAGAAAAGCAGATTTTGACTCCCTCCGGGAACTGACGGGCAGGATCCCCTGGGAGAATAACATGAGGGGGAAAGGAGTCCAGGAGAGCTGGCTGTATCTTAAAGATGCCTTATTGAGGGCACAGGAACAAAACATCCCGATGTGCAGAAAGAATAGCAAATATGGCAGGCAACCAGCTTGGCTTCACAGAGAAATCTTCAGTGAATTTAAACACAAAAAGGAAGCTTACAAGAAGTGGAAACTTGGACAGATGACTAGGGAGGAGTATAAAAATACTGCTTGAGCATGCAGGGGTGTAATCAGGAAGGCCAAAGCGCAACTGGAGTTGCAGTTAGTAAGGGATGTGAAGGGTAACAAGAAGCATTTCTGCTAGTATGTTAGCAAGAAGAAAAAGGTCAGGGAAAGTGTGTGGCCCTTACTGAAAGGGGGAGGCAACCTAGTGTGGAAAAAGCTGAAGTACTCAATGCTTTTTTTGCCTCAGTCTTCACTAACAAGGTCAGCTCCCAGACTGCTGCATTGGGCAGCACAGTGTGGGGAGGAGGTTAGCATCCCTCAGTGGTGAAAGAACAGGTTAAGGACTATTTAGAAAAGCTGGACATGCACAAGACCATGGGGCCAGATACAATGCATCCGACAGTACTGAGGGAGTTGGCTGATGTGATTGCAGAGCCATTGGCCACTATCTTTGAAAACTTGTGGTGATCGGGGGAGGTCCTGGACAATTGGAAAAGGCAAATATAGTGCCCAACTTTAAAAAAGGGAAGTAGAATCTGGGGAACTACAGACTGGTCAGCCTCACTTCTGTCTCTGGAAAAATCATGGAGCAGGTCCTCAAGAAATCCATTTTGAAGCACTTGGAGGAGAGGAAGGTGATCAGAAACAGTCAACATGGATTTACCAAGGGCAAGTCATGTCTGATCAACCTGATTGCCTCCTATGATGAGATATCTGGCTCTGCGGATATGGCGAAAGCAGTGGACATGATCTATCTTGACTTTAGCAAAGCTTTTGATACGGTCTCCCACAGTATTCTTGCCAGGAAGTTAAAAAAGTATGGATTGGATAAATGGACTATAAGGTGGATAGAAAGCTGGCTAGATCGTCGGGCTCAATGGGTAGTGATCCCATTGGGATCTCAATGGGTAGTGACAGAGGATGTGGAAAAAGCTAATGTACTCAATGCTTTTTTTGCCTCTGTTTTCACTAACAAGGTCAGCTCCCAGACTGCTGCGCTGGGCATCACAAAATGCAGAAGAGATGGCCAGCCCTCTGTGGAGATAGAGGCGGTTAGGGACTATTTAGAAAAGCTGGACGTGCACAAGTCCATGGGGCCGGACGAGTTGCATCCGAGAGTGCTGAAGGAATTGGCGGCTGTGATTGCAGAGCCACTGGCCATTATCTTTGAAAACTCGTGGCGAACCGGGGAAGTCCCGGATGATTGGAAAAAGGCTAATGTAGTGCCAATCTTTAAAAAAGGGAAGAAGGAAGATCCTGGGAACTACAGGCCAGTCAGCCTCACCGCAGTCCCTGGAAAAATCATGGAGCAGGTCCTCAAAGAATCAATCCTGAAGCACTTGCATGAGAGGAAAGTGATCAGGAACAGCCAGCATGGATTCACCAAGGGAAGGTCATGCCTGACTAATCTAATCGCCTTTTATGATGAGATTACTGGTTCTGTGGATGAAGGGAAAGCGGTGGATGTATTGTTTCTTGACTTTAGCAAAGCTTTTGACACGGTCTCCCATAGTATTCTTGTCAGCAAGTTAAGGAAGTATGGGCTGGATGAATGCACTATAAGGTGGGTAGAAAGCTGGCTAGATTGTCGGGCTCAACGGGTAGTGATCAATGGCTCCATGTCTAGTTGGCAGCCGGTATCAAGTGGAGTGCCCCAAGGGTCGGTCCTGGGGCCAGTTTTATTCAATATCTTCATAAATGATCTGGAGGATGGTGTGGATTGCACTCTCAGCAAATTTGCGGATGATACTAAACTGGGAGGAGTGGTAGATACGCTGGAGGGGAGGGATAGGATACAGAAGGACCTAGACCAATTGGAAGATTGGGCCAAAAGGAATCTGATGAGGTTCAATAAGGATAAGTGCAGGGTCCTGCACTTAGGACGGAAGAACCCAATGCACAGCTACAGACTAGGGACCGAATGGCTTGGCAGCAGTTCTGCGGAAAAGGACCTAGGGGTGACAGTGGACGAGAAGCTGGATATGAGTCAACAGTGTGCTGTTGTTCCCAAGAAGGCCAATGGCATTTTGGGATGTATAAGTAGGGGCAGTGCCAGCAGATCGAGGGATGTGATCGTTCCCCTCTATTCGACATTGGTGAGGCCTCATCTGGAGTACTGTGTCCAGTTTTGGGCCCCGCACTTCAAGAAGGATGTGGATAAATTGGAGAGAGTCCAGCGAAGGGCAACAAAAATGATTAGGGGACTGGAACACATGAGTTATGAGGAGAGGCTGAGGGAGCTGGGATTGTTTAGCCTGCAGAAGAGAAGAATGAGGGGGGATTTGATAGCTGCTTTCAACTACCTGAAAGGGGGTTCCAAAGAGGATGGCTCTAGACTGTTCTCAATGGTAGCAGATGACAGAACGAGGAGTAATGGTCTCAAGTTGCAGTGGGGGAGGTTTAGATTGGATATTAGGAAAAACTTTTTCACTAAGAGGGTGGTGAAACACTGGAATGCGTTACCTAGGGAGGTGGTAGAATCTCCTTCCTTAGAGGTTTTTAAGGTCAGGCTTGACAAAGCCCTGGCTGGGATGATTTAACTGGGAATTGGTCCTGCTTTGAGCAGGGGGTTGGACTAGATGACCTTTTGGGGTCCCTTCCAACCCTGATATTCTATGATTCTATGATTCTATGATCAACAGCTCAATGTCTAGTTGTCATCTGGTATCAAGCGGAGTGCCCCAAGGGTCGGTCCTGGGGCTGGTTTTGTTCAACATCTTCATTACTGATCTGGATGATGGGATGAATTGCACCCTCAGCAAGTTCATGAATGACACTAGACTGGGGGGGAGAGTTAGATACTCTGGAGGGTAGGGATAGGGTCCAGAGTGACCTAGACAAATTGGAGGACTGGGCCAAAAGAAATCTGATAAGGTTCAACAAGGACAAGTGCAGCGTCCTGCACTTTGGACGGAAGAATCCGATGCACCACTACAGGCTGGGGACCGACTGGCTAAGTGGCAGTTCAGCGGAAAAGGACCTGGGGATTACAGTGGGCCAGAAGCTGGATATGAGTCAACAGTGTGCCCTTGTTGCCAAGAAGACTAACGACACATTGAGCTGCATTAGTAGGACCATTGCCAGCAGATCGAGGGAAGTGATTATTCCCCTCTATTCAGCACTGGTGAGGCCACACCTGGAGTACTGTGTCCAGTTTTGCCTCCCCCCCACCGCCCACTACAGAAAGGATATGGACAAATTGGAGGGAGTCCAGCGGAGGGCAATGAAAATGATTAGGGGGCTGGGGCACATGACTTACGAGGAGAGGCTGAGGGAACTGGGCTTATTTAGTCTGTAGAAGAGAAGAGTGAGAGGGGATTTGATAGCAGCCTTCGACTACCTGAAAGGGGGTTCCAAAGAGGATGGAGCTCGGCTGTTCTCAGTTGTGGCAGATGACAGAAGAAGGAGCAATGGTCTCAAGTTGCAGTGGGAGAGGTCTAGCTTGGATATTAGGAAAAACTATTTCACTAGGAGGGTGGTGAAGCACTGGAATGGGTTACCTAGGGAGGTGGTGGAATCTCCATCCTTAGAGGTTTTTAAGGCCCGGCTTGACAAAGCCCTGCTGGGATGATTTAGTTGGGGCTGGTCCTGCTTTGAGCAGGGGGTTGGACTAGATGACCTCCTGAGGGCTCTTCCAACCCTTATCTTCTGTGATTCTATGACTCTCAATAGGGATCTGCAGAGGCAATTTCACGCAGGAGAAACGAAGGTTAATTATCTGTAACAGGAATTTTCTGAATATAGCACCTCTTCTGATCCTCATGAGCATCCTCCATCTAGCAAGCCATGAAATGTAGCCCCTAGAGTGAGGCTCCTCTGATGAAGGAGAATTTGTCCACAGTTCTAATTCCAAGTTGAGCCCTTGAGTATTTACAGAAGCACATGAAGGGAAAGTATGTGGACTATTCCTCCAGGACTCTTACATGGGATGGCTTTGAAAATGACTATCGATTAGGTCAGGCCATTTAGTTTACTAGAATGTTCACTAAGGAAGCTAAAGATGCTGCTTCAAAATCCATGACAAGAGAAAATAGTGAATTAGTTCACAGGAGTGGTTAAATAATATCCTAAATGTATGCATTATCTAAATAAAAGGATACACTACCTTTAGGGACAAGCTCATCCTTGGTATAAATCCATGAATGTAGTGTCCAAGTGGGGAGGGGGGTAAGTCAAAAGAGGACTCAAGATTTGGGCACAGTGGAGCTTTGCTGATCCCTAAACATTTGACTAAGGAGCTTGAATTTGTTGGGAAAAGGGAGAGGAAGCCAATGAACAGAGAACGTGAGGGAGGGTCAAAAACTCAGGAAAATATTTGAATTCTTCATGGCATCCATCATGTCCTGGACCATTTATTTCCATGTTTTTATGCAGTCCTAGGGGATACTTTGGCCTGCACTTGGGAAGCTCTGTGCTGGTGCAGTGACCGTGCCAAAGCAGGTGTTGCTGTAGTCTAGGTTGGTGCCAGAATAATAAAGTTCAGTGCTGGTACCATGTGAATGGCTGAAGTTGGCATGATGAAGTCAGAAATACGTCCTGCAGCCACACACGTGTGTCACAGCTTGGCCCTCAACTTAACTTTGGGGGCCAGCAGTAGCACAGCACGTGTAAAAGCCAGTTGCCAAATGCTCCTTTGGTGGCGCAGGAGCCAAAATCTGCCTGGGGCTTGAAGAAAAAATGTATTATTCAAAGAAGAGCTCTCTGCTGCCTCTAAAACGGATACTGCTGACAAATTATAGAAGGCCTTTCAGAAGTTGCATTAGGGAGGGTACTGTGACGCTCTTTCTCATTTGGTAAGAGCCAAAAAGGAAGGTCTGGCTGCCTAGTCCAAGAAGTTAAAGAAGGAAATAGTCAGGAAATGGGAATCCTTCTTTAACTAGACAACCTAATGCAAATCTAAAATCAGTCTTTTAACCCTATCTTTTCTGGCTCTAAATAAAACCTTGGGTCACCAAAGCAAGGGAAAAACTAGTATAGGGAACAGAATACTTGGTACCTCACCAATCCAGATCAGCAAAGTCAAAACCACTGATGAAACAGTCATATCGTTTCTATTCAGCCTCAAATGCAGGAGAAATTCCCTTGAAACAAAACTATTTGTCAACAGATTAAGAACACACTGACGTTTTCCTAGAAAAGTTGATAGAGCTATGGTTATCCATGTTGTGAAAGTTCCCAAGACTCAGTCTTGGGCGACTTCAACATTCATGCTGACAATCTCTCTGTCACTAAAGGCCAAACTTCCAAGAACCTTTACACCTTAGGTTTCTCTCAGATAAACTGTGGACCTACACACACAGCTAGTTATGCTCTGGACCGGATCTTCGGACGGGGCATTGATGCAGAATGCAAAAATATTATTCCCCTGTTAGACAATCTTAGAGATGAAGCTCACTTTGGTATATTATCAGACTAAACTGCACTTGCATAAACCCTGCTTTGAGATGGTGCATCATGTCTACACTATGGGTCTGGAGAGAGTGTGTGCATGGGTGTGGGGAAACAGAGAACAAACTGGGGTGATGGAGGTAATCCTGGATGACACCATCCACCTCAAAGAGATAGAAATTTACAATACAGTTAGCAGCAGAGCAGTTTATGCTCAAATGCATTATTGTGCTATTTTAGACCAAATCTAGGTAATTCTGCTACCTATAATGTGCTTTAGCAAGATGTGCCAGGACCCACTAGAAAAGGAGAACACATATGAGGAAATGAGGTGGAAAGAGGGAGAGCATCCTGCAAGGGAACGAGCCAAAAGAGAGCAATACACTTTGTGTAGCAGATGACAAAACTAGGCCCAAATGGCTGCCATGTGCTACCAACCCTTTTCCCAGTGAAGTGGATTTCACGAGACGTCAAGTAATCCCATGCTGACATTTCCTTATCACTATTAATAAGGGCCATGTGACATATAAACCAATGCTAGATCCAGATATCATTCATGTGGCTTTAATTAGTCCCCCATGCTTGCATAATGACTGGAAGAAAAGTGTTACAGATACATATACAAATGCACTTAGTACTGATTTCTCTGCAATTACAGTAATAATAAGACCACCTAAGTCACACAGGAAGTCTGCGGTGGAACAAGGAATTGAATATGAATCTCCCACATCCTAGGCTGGTGCCTAAACCACTGGATCATCCTGTTAGCAGTATCTCACAGCTCTATTTTATTGGATGTTTAAAAATGTGCTATGTGACTATGACACTGGTGTAAGGTGCATAACTGTTAGTACTGAAGAAAGAAGTAATCTGATTAATCACAGAATAGGAACAGCTGCAATGTAAGTTTCTTCCACACTAATGTGTGTCTACTTGCAGTGAGAAGCAACACTGTTCACTAGAATAAGCTCTGGATCAAAAGCCAGGGACTTTGGATTTCTAATTCCAGTTTTGTCATTAACTTGCTGTTTGGTCGTGAACATGTAACAATCTCTCACTCTCAGTCTTCCCAATCTCTAAAATGGACACAACAATATTTATTTACTTAACTCAGAGATGTGAGGATTAATTTTATAAAGCGTTTTAATGATTTTAAATGCTATAAAAGCATTAAGTCTTACCATTATCTGTCCATGACATATATAATGCATCAGTGTTTAGTCACCACCCCAGCTAGGGAGCAGTTAAAGGAGCTCACGCTCTCAGGGGATGAGTATGCAATGACTCATGCTCCCAGGGGATAAGCATGCTTTGCCTACATCACTCCTGGCTGCTAGGTCAGACCTGCAACTTGACAGTTATAATGAGCAATTCTATTGTTGAAGAGACAGTCCCTATAGGGTGCAAGTTCTGCCTTTATACCTAATTCAATTTGTGGCCTCTGCTGAGACAGGCAACAAAGGGGGCTGTGATAGGCATATTTCCATTAGATGGAACCACTAGGAACCAGGCTTATAGCAAATGTCTTCTTGTTACAATTGACCTGGACTGGTGTTGAATTGGTGACCTAGAAAGCTCCATATCCTATTCCCCACAGCCAGGCAATGCATATCGCAGGAAATACAATGAATCTGAATCCTTAAATAATGGTGTTACACATTCAGATGTATAAAGGTAACGAAAACTGCTTTCAATGGCACAGAGGTGTCATCTGACCCAGAATGGCAGTAGCAGATTTAATTTAGAGCCAGGCTAGTGGAAGGACGTGTACAGAACAAAATCCAACCATGGTAACAGGTGGGTGCACAGCTGAATTGTCTCTTACAAAAGTCACATTTTATGATGTAATTGTTGCAAAAAGCCATTGGTTAAATAACTGTTTAGATTGTGTAGTATCAATCTCCTTCACGTGACATCCACTCCTACAGAGGGTTCCACTGACGAATATCCATTACCTCACCATGGAGCAAGTCTTGTTTTATGCATGTGCCTATGACTATGAAGCACGTTGCCAGGGTGAGAGATGGAAACAGTATAAACTTTTTAAAAAGTCCTCTTCTACCGTACCAACACACAGACTGCAGGAACAGTTCTTAGAGTACAATAGCATGTATTGTACTGCTTCAGGGCTGCTATTTCTATCAGCCAGAGGATTTATGCAGTTTATATAGAACCTTTTCAAACCAGCAGTCCCACCCCCACTCCCACCCCCGACACGGCCATACTATCATAGGTATTTACTGTGGAAGTTTCAACTTACAACACATCCTGTAAGAACTGAAACCCTGATACTTTTAGTAGAAGGGTGGGGACAGGAGACTGGTTTTTATTTTTATAACTTCTTCTTTTTTTTTTAAATGATCATGTTGTTAATGACCATTTTGTTTTGGAAGTGAAAAGAGGGGAAATTTGTAAGTCTACCTGCCAAAGGATTACAGCAATTCTTTGTGATCCTTTTCACTGTATACAGACACTTTGTTAGACGAACAAGAGAGCAATAGCACCATAACATATAGAAAAGGGGTCGGCAACCTTCGGCGCACAGCCCATCAGGCTAATCTGGTGGCGGGTCACGAGACAGTTTGTTTACGTTGACCGTCCGCAGGCACAGCCCCCCACAGCTCCCAGTGGCCAGGGACATGCTCACTGCCGCTTCCTGCAGCTCCTATGGGCTGGGGACGGTGAACCGCAGCCACTGGGAGCTGTGGGCAGCCATGTCTGTGGACAGTCAACGTAAACAAAATGTCTCGCGGCCCACCAGTGGATTACCCTGATGGTCCGCGTGCCGAAGGTTGCCAACCCCTGACATAGAAACATATAAAGCCCTTTTCCAAAGGCTCCTGCTGCTGCTGTTATATGTTTTGAAATTATTAGCATCAAATTGGAAAAAAAAATATTTTTAGGGTAAAACAAGTCTCATAACTCATCACTTCTCTGATTATATGTGACCCTTTTAGCATGACCAGCTCAGGATTCTCCCTAAACTGTCCACAATAAAATTATAGTACCACCATAACTTTGCACAGAAGTGAATTCTAGAGTGGAGGTTCTTAATCAGTTTCAATTCTAGCCCTGTTTTCACATACAATATGTACGTTTTTAAAAAATTCATTGGTCTCTTTCTGAAGGTGAATCTGTTTTGAAAATTTGAGCAATCCCTCCCGCTGTTTTTGAGTTCTAAAGATTAAAACAATTCTAGCCACACTTCTTTTGTACAGAGCTGTGTTATAAATGACAGCAGCTTGAAAGTTGAAATTTGGTATTGGACATAGTTCTCAGTGAGGGCAAGGTTTGAAAAACACGAATTTGAACAAAGTCATGCCTATTTCACACTGCATTTGGAGTATATGCAGGACAAAATGTTGTTAGGTACAGAGGCACTTGATTCCGGAAAGACATGTAGAATGGCCACTTTGCATAAGGTTCTGAGCTGTGACTGATACCCCTTAAAGGGTCACAGCCAATTTAAAATCACATTTCTACCTGACAGTTTTTTACCTCGTTTTATGACAACCACCACCTAAGATTACTACAACTCAAAGCTATAGGGAAAAATCCCTCTCTCTCCCTTTTCAGTTTATTTTGTGCATTTGACAGCACTTCTCAAACGGGCATCCGCAAGGGTACTTCAGGGGTCTGTGGGCCCCACTGATCAACTCCACCCCCTCCCTCTCTCCCTTCCTCTACCCCAGCACCTCCTGCATGCCGGTGAATAGCTCTTCAGTGGGCGGCGTGCGGGAGGCACTAGGAGAGAGGGAGGGAGGGGGAGGAGCGGGGCAGGGTGTGCTTGTGGGAGGGGGCGGAATCATGTCCCGGGCCGCTAGCCCAGCTGATCAACTTCTCCCTCTCCCTCCTAGTGCCTCCTGCATGCCGGGGAACAGCTGTTCAGCAGCGTGCAGGAGGTGCTGGGAGGGAGGGGGAGGAGCGGGGATGGGGCGCTCGGGAGCGGAAAGAGGTGGTGAAGAGGAGGGGTAGGGGGGAGTGGGGACAGGAAGAGGTGGAGTGGGGACTTGGGGGAAGGGGTGGAGAGGGGCCAGGGCCTGCGGCTGAACAGGGGTCTTGGGGGTCCACAAAATTTTTAACTCAAAATGGGGGTCCTCGGGTTGCTAAAGTTTGAGAACTGCTGATATAGACAATCACTCTTTCTGTGTATAAGGGTCTTACACATGCTCCAAGAGGGGCAACAAAGACATTGTGATTGTAAAACCAATGAAGTGCCTGAAACTAATTTAAACTTATTTGCTGAAACTGACTAGATTTCAAGCTGACTATGTCCCTTTAAGCTGGGTTCTCCCAGCCCACCAGCCCTTCTGTTCTCCAGTATTGTGTTTATTTGAATACTTGGAATAAATGGTTGACAGTAAATTTACTGAAGTAGCAGAGAAGCCAGTTTTGGCCCGTTAAATTCTACAAGAAGAACCAGAGCTGCCTTTCGCCTCTCCTCTTCAGTGTGAAGAAGTACCAAGACCACCACCCTCTTCCTGAAAACTAATGGTCTCAGTAGACAATATGATGTGGGGTTCTCATTTAAGTGGCTTTGATTGAAGCAGAGCAATGCATGCTGGAACTTGTAGTTTTTTTCAGGCTGCACCTTTGTATTACAGATGAGGGCAGCTGCAACCTGCTCCAGTTCCTGCAAACTAGGCACCACACTCAGATTTATTTAATACAAATTACTAACGTGACCTTTGGTTGGTCTAAGTTTGGTTACTGTTATTTCAAATCCTTATAGTTTCTGAGGCAACAAATTCCAAAGCAGCAGGACTATATAGTGAAGTAATGTGCTGTTAACATTTTAGTAAGAGGCCCCCTCCACCCCAAGTTTTCTCTCAGTTGCTGATAAACACGATATCCCACGGTATGTGGACTGCAGACAGGAGGGAGGAAGAATTTGGGAATCTGGAAAAAGGCTAATGTAGTGCCAATCTTTAAAAAAGGGAAGGAGGAGGATCCTGGGAACTACAGGCCAGTCAGCCTCACTTCAGTCCCCGGAAAAATCATGGAGCAGGTCCTCAAAGAATCAATCCTGAAGCACTTAGAGGAGAGGAAAGTGATCAGGAACAGTCAGCATGGATTCACCAAGGGAAGGTCATGCCTGACTAATCTAATCGCCTTCTATGATGAGATTACTGGTTCTGTGGATGAAGGGAAAGCAGTGGATGTATTGTTTCTTGACTTTAGCAAAGCTTTTGACACGGTCTCCCACAGTATTCTTGTCAGCAAGTTAAAGAAGTATGGGCTGGATGAATGGACTATAAGGTGGATAGAAAGCTGGCTAGATTGTCGGGCTCAACGGGTAGTGATCAATGGCTCCATGTCTAGTTGGCAGCCGGTGTCAAGTGGAGTGCCCCAGGGGTCGGTCCTGGGGCTGGTTTTGTTCAATATCTTCATAAATGATCTGGAGGATGGTGTGGATTGCACTCTCAGCAAATCTGCGGATGATACTAAACTGGGAAGAGTGGTAGATACGCTGGAGAGCAGGGATAGGATACAGAGGGACCTAGACAAATTGGAGGATTAGGCCAAAAGAAATCTGATGAGGTTCAATAAGGATAAGTGCAGGGTCCTGCACTTAGGACGGAAGAACCCAATGCACAGCTACAGACTAGGGACCGAATGGCTAGGCAGCAGTTCTGTGGAAAAGGACCTAGGGGTGACAGTGGACGAGAAGCTGGATATGAGTCAGCAGTGTGCCCTTGTTGCCAAGAAGGCCAATGGCATTTTGGGATGTATAAGTAGGGGCATAGCGAGCAGATCGAGGGACGTGATCGTCCCCCTCTATTCGACATTGGTGAGGCCTCATCTGGAGTACTGTGTCCAGTTTTGGGCCCCACACTACAAGAAGGATGTGGATAAATTGGAGAGAGTCCAGCAAAGGGCAACAAAAATGATTAGGGGTCTGGAACACATGACTTATGAGGAGAGGCTGAGGGAGCTGGGATTGTTTAGCCTGCAGAAGAGAAAAATGAGGGGGGATTTGATAGCTGCTTTCAACTACCTGAAAGGTAGTTCCAGAGAGGATGGTTCTAGACTATTCTCAGTGGTGGAAGAGGACAGGACAAGGAGTAATGGTCTCAAGTTGCAGTGGGGGAGGTTTAGGTTGGATATTAGGAAAAACTTTTTCACTAAGAGGGTGGTGAAACACTGGAATGCGTTGCCTAGGGAGGTGGTGGAATCTCCTTCCTTAGAAGTTTTTAAGGTCAGGCTTGACAAAACCCTGGCTGGGATGATTTAATTGGGGATGGGTCCTGCTTTTGAGCAGGGGGTTGGACTAGATGACCTCCTGAGGTCCCTTCCAACCCTGATATTCTATGATTCTATGATTCTTCATTTGTTTTCATATTCAAACTACAATGAGTTTCAATACCTGTAGTAGAGAGAGCCTGGAGCACTGGGCCTAGTGCAAGCCCTGAGGCCTGAACCAGAGGCTGTAAACCAAAGTCAGGCAATGTATTAAACCAGACGATTACAAGTTCACTGCCCACTGCACTGCCCGGAATTGTTGCTATATAATAAGCACTAAATATTTACCCAGCCAGTACAAATACCACACTAGGTAGTACTATCATGGTCTGCTAAACCAGCTATCTACACAAAGCTGGGGACAACACTAGGGTGACCAGGTGTCCGGTTTTCGATCAGAACACCTGGTTGAAAAGGAATCCTAGGGGCTCTGGTCAGCACTGCTGACCGGACTGCTGACTGTCCTATTGGCGGCTCTGCCCAGTGGTGCTGGCAGGCTCCCTGCTAGCCTCCACACCGTGCAGCTACCGGGAAGCAGCCAGCATGTCCCCCCTCTGGCTCCTATGCATAGGGGGAAGCCAGGGGGGCTCTAATAAGTGCAGCCAATGTGAGCTGCAGGGGCGGCGCCTACAGACAGGGCAGCATGCAGAGCCACCTGGCCGCACCTCCGCGTAGCAGCCAGAGAAGGGACATGCTGCTGCTTCCGGGAGCTACTTAAGGTAAGCGCTGCCCAGAGCATGCACCCCTGACTCCCTCCCATGCCTCAAATCCCTGCCCCAGCCCTGATTCCCCTCCTACCCTCTGAACCCCTCAGTCCCAGCCCAGAGCACCCTACTGTACCCCAAACCCCTCATCCCCAGCCCCACCCCAAAGCCCGCACCCTCAACTGGAGCTTCATCCTCCTCCGCAACACAACCTCCTGCCCCAGCCCTGATCTCCATCCCGCCCTCCAAACCCCTCGGTCCCAGCCTGGACCACCCTCCTACACCCCAAACCCCTCATCCCCGCCCCACCCCAGAGTCTGCACCCCCAGCCAGAGCTCTTACCCCCCCACCCCAGCCCCCTGAGCCAGCCTGGTGAAAATGAGAGTGAGTGAGGGTGGGGAGAGTGAGTGACAGAGGGAGGGGGGATGGAGTGAGTGGGGGCGTGGCCTTGGAAAAGGGGTGAGGCAGGGTCGGGCAAGGGTGTTCAGTTTTGTGCGAGTAGAAAGTTGGCAACCCGAGAGACCACACAACCCCACAACCCCCCCCCCCCACACACACACACGCAGGCAAGCCAACTAACAACAATAACCAGGAAGGAGGCAGCGGCACTGGGAAAACAAATGTTAATTATCCTACACTTCCATGGAAATGTTTATTCCTGAAAATTATCCTGAAACCTCTCCTGCACATCATCAAGGATCTACAACCTATCCTGAAGGACGACCCATCACTCTCACAGATCTTGGGAGACAGGCCAGTCCTTGCCTACAGACAGCCCCCCAACCTGAAGCAAATACTCACCAGCAACCACTCACCACACAACAGAACCACTAACCCAGGAACCTATCCTTGCAACAAAGCCCGTTGCCAACTGTGTCCACATATCTACTCAGGGGACACCATCATAGGGCCTAATCACAGCAGCCACACTATCAGAGGCTCGTTCACCTGCACATCCACCAATGTGATATATGCCATCATGGACCAGCAATGCCCCTCTGCCATGTACATTGGCCAAACCGGACAGTCTCTACATAAAAGAATAAATGGACACAAATCAGAGGTCAAGAATTATAACATTCAAAAACCACTTGGAGAACACTTCAATCTCTTTGGTCACTCGATTACAGACCTAAACGTGGCAATTCTTCAACAAAAAACTTCAAAAACAGACTCCAACGAGACCCTCCCTCCCCCGCTCTCTTGCTGGTAATAGCTCACCTTACCTGATCACTCTGGTTACAGTGTGTATGGTAACACCCATTGTTTCATGTTCTCTATGTATATAAATCTCACCACTCTATTTTCCACTGAATGCATCCGATGATCATAATGGTCCCTTCTGACCTTAGTATCTATGAATCTATGAAGTGAGCTGTAGCTCACGAAAGCTTATGCTCAAATACATTTGTTAGTCTCTAAGGTGTGACAAGTCCTCCTTTTCTTCTTGAGTATATGGCAATGTTCAGCGTTTGCAATTTGATGGGGAAGAGGAGTAAAGACCTTATCTGGGTGTCTTGGGGTTTTTCTTCCCCCAGGAAACATTCTGTACCTACCTGTTTGGTGTAATCTGGTCCATTCCTAAAAGTCACAAGTTTTTTCACAGAGGTATTTTTATGAACCCCAGGATAAATCTTCTCTGAACAGGATGATTTAGCCACATCTAGAGAGGAGCGAACTCCAGCACAAGGAAGGAAATCACCACAATTTTCCCTTCAATTTGGTGAAGGACTTTTAATATGGGGCTCCCAGGAGCCACCAAAGGTCAGGTCCAGCACATTACTGATGTAGTGTGACTCAGAGGCTTCATCGATAGAAGCTGTATACACAGGTACATCTTCTTCCCAGAAATACGTTATATGAATATTTTCAAGCTGTGTAAGGTATATATGGCAGATAAACCACCAAAGTGAACACAGGATTAATCTTCATAACTCTATGTGCACAAAGAAGAACAGCCAGGGTGTGCTAAAAACGTGTGCTGCTGAAGAAAAATAACTGAATATAAGGCTGTTCCTTAAACAGAAAAAGGGCTCCCTCTGGAGTGGATCACAAAGTTAACACTGGATTTAAATTTTAGTAGGAGGGTAATGGAAATGGAAATCAGTAACAGCAAAGCATTCTTGTCTCTCATTAGTTTGCACATTTTGTTTGCAATAAGCGCAAAACAGACTAGTCTAGTGGGACTATATCAAGGCTACACGACACGAAGCCACGCCTAGAGTATCAAAATTAGTTTTCATGCATGGACTTGTACATGGCAAACAGGCAAATTCTAGGTTATTCAAAGAGACAAGAAAGCTATCAAAATACTTCAGAGAAACTCTCAGAATATGGAGTAAAACAAGCTGAGAATCTGCCTTTTCAATCTGGTTGATCATGCACTTTTCTAAAAAACAAACAAATATTCTCACTGGTCATGTACTCAAGGCAATAAACTTAATTTGAAAGGGGAGGAAAATAAGCTCACAGTACTTTATTAAGAACATGCTCCACTGGGAACTGAAGAGCTCTGGTTTGGAATTTCAAAAATGAGAAAGACCCCATAGCAGCAACTTTACACTAGCCACGAAGAAAAAGTAATGCATGGTTTATATACACATATCCCATAGGACAAAAAATGTGTTTTCATGCAGAACCCACCCCCAAGTTAGATCAACTACACACTGAAATCAACTTACTGCCTGCTTTTGTTCTTCTTCCTACAAATGTTGGCAACAGAAAAAGGTGAAAAGAAAAACAAAGATATATTAATCATCATGTTAAAAGGAAACAAACAAACATACAACAGAAGAAATGAAGGAACAGGCAGACGGTAAATTGTAGAAACATCTGTAGATGTAACATGAAACAAAGACACAGTAGCTGTGGGGAGAAAGCAGAGATGCAGTTTGTTCCATGTCTCAAAAGGAGATCTATGTCTATGATGTGCACCTGTGTTAGGTGGTCGAATACATTGAGCAGATCTCAGAGTGATCCCTTCCCTCCCAAAACACCCTTAGTGCCCTCAGCACCTCCTTTGGACTCAGGTGATCCATCAGTTCTCTCTCTTCAACACCTACACTCCTTGAGGCCCTCAACCTTTCAGCGAAGAAGGTCTAAACTAAATCTCTCTTTAAATCTATAAATGTTAGCCATGAAACTGTTTGAAGGGTACTGTTTGCACCGGAGTACTGTCATGGATAGATATAAACTGTTCAGGAAGGACAGGCACGGCAGAAAAGGTGGGGGAGTTGCATTGTGTATATATGTATATATATATATATATATATATACACATTGTATGACTGCTTAGAGCTCCCATATGAAACTGCAGAAAAACCTGAGTGTCTCTGGATTAAGTTTAGAAACGTGAGCAACAAGGGTGATGTCATGGTGGGAGTCTGCTATAGACCACCAGATTAGGGGGATGAGGTGGATCAGGCTTTTTTCCGGCAACTCATGGAAGTTACTAGATCGCAGGCCCTGGTTCTCATGGGAGACTTCAATCACCCTGATATCTGCTGGGAGAGCAATACAGCAGTACACAGACAATCCAGGAAGTTTTTGGAAAGTTTAGGGGACAATTTCCTGGTGCAAGTGCTGGAGGAACCAACTAGGGGCAGAGCTCTTCTTGACCTGCTGCTCACAAACCAGGAAGAATTAGTAGGGGAAGCAAAAGTGGATGGAAACCTGGGAGGCAGTGACCATGAGATGCTTGAGTTCAGGATCCTGACACAGGGAAGAAAGGAGAGCAGCAGAATATGGACCCTGGACTTCAGAAAAGCAGACTTTGACAACCTCAGGGAACTGATGGGCAGGATCCCCTGGGAGAATAACATGAGGGGGAAAGGAGTCCAGCAGAGCTGACTGTATTTTAAAGAATCCTTATTGAGGTTACAAGGACAAACCATCCCGATGTGTAGAAAGAATAGTAAATACGGGAGGTGACCAGCTCGGCTTCACAGTGAAATCCTTGCTGATCTTGAACACAAAAAAGAAGCTTACAAGAAGTGGAAGATTGGACAAATGACCAGGGAAGCATATAAAAATATTGCTCTGGCACGCAGGAGTGAAATCAGGAAGGCCAAATCACACCTGGAGTTGCAGCTAGCAAGAGATGTTAAGAGTAACAAGAAGGGTTTCTTCAGGTATGTTAGCAACAAGAAGAAAGTCAAGGAAAGTGTGGGCCCCTTACTGAATGAGGGAGGCAAGCTAGTGACAGAGGACGTGGAAAAAGCTAATGTACTCAATGCTTTTTTTGCCTCTGTCTTCATGAACAAGGTCAGTTCCCAGACTGCTGCACTGGGCAGCAGAGCATGGGGAGGAGGTGACCAGCCCTCTGTGAAGAAAAAAGTGGTTCGGGACTATTTAGAAAAGCTGGACGAGCACAAGTCCATGGGGCTGGATGCGCTGCATCTGAGAGTGGTAAAGGAGTTGGTGGATGCGATTGCAGAGCCATTGGTCATTATCTTTGAAAACCTCATGGCGATCGGGGGAGGTCCCGGATGATTGGAAAAAGGCTAATGTAGTGCCCATCTTTAAAAAAGGGAAGAAGGAGGATCCTGGGAACTACAGGCCAGTCAGCCTCACCTCAGTCCCTGGAAAAATCATGGAGCAGGTCCTCAAGGAATCAATTCTGAAGCACTTAGAGGAGAGGAAAGTGATCAGGAAGAGTCAGCATGGATTCACCCAGGGCAAGTCATGCCTGACTAAACTAATTGCCTTCTATGACGAGATAACTGGCTCTGTGGATGAGGGGAAAGCAGTGGATGTGTTATTCCTTGACTTTAGCAAAGCTTTCGACACGGTCTCCCACAGTATTCTTGCCAGCAAGTTAAAGAAGTATGGGCTGGATGAATGGACTATAAGGTGGATAGAAAGCTGGCTAGATTGTCGGGCTCAACGGGTAGTGATCAATGGCTCCATGTCTAGTTGGCAGCCGGTATCAAGTGGAGTGCCCCAAGGGTTGGTCCTGGGGCCAGTTTTGTTCAATATCTTCATTAATTATCTGGACGATGGGGTGGATTGCACCCTCAGTAAGTTTACAGATGACTCTAAACTGGGAGGAGAGGTAGATACGCTGGAGGGTAGGGATAAGATACAGAGGGCCCTAGACAAATTAGAGGACTGGGCCAAAAGAAATCTGATGAGGTTCAACAAGGACAAGTGCAGAGTCCTGCATTTAGGATGGAAGAATCCCATGCACCGCTACATGGGACCGAATGGCTTGGCAGCAGTTCTGCAGAAAAGGACCTATGGGTGACAGTGGACGAGAAGCTGGATATGAGTCAACAGTGTGCTGTTGTTCCCAAGAAGGCCAATGGCATTTTGGGATGTATAAGTAGGGGCAGTGCCAGCAGATCGAGGGATATGATCATCACCCTCTATTCGACATTGGTGAGGCCTCATCTGGAGTACTGTGTCCAGTTTTGGGCCCCGCACTTCAAGAAGGATGTGGATAAATTGGAGAGAGTCCAGCGAAGGGCAACAAAAATGATTAGGGGACTGGAACACATGAGTTATGAGGAGAGGCTGAGGGAGCTGGGATTGTTTAGCCTGCAGAAGAGAAGAATGAGGGGGGATTTGATAGCTGCTTTCAACTACCTGAAAGGGGGTTCCAAAGAGGATGGCTCTAGACTGTTCTCAATGGTAGCAGATGACAGAACGAGGAGTAATGGTCTCAAGTTGCAGTGGGGGAGGTTTAGATTGGATATTAGGAAAAACTTTTTCACTAAGAGGGTGGTGAAACACTGGAATGCGTTACCTAGGGAGGTGGTAGAATCTCCTTCCTTAGAGGTTTTTAAGGTCAGGCTTGACAAAGCCCTGGCTGGGATGATTTAACTGGGAATTGGTCCTGCTTTGAGCAGGGGGTTGGACTAGATGACCTTCTCGGGTCCCTTCCAACCTTGATATTCTATGATTCTATGATTTTGGTGAGGTCTCATCTAGAGTACTGTGTCCAGTTTTGGGCCCCACATTATAAGAAGGATGTGGAAAAATTGGAAAATGTCTAGCGGAGGGCAACAAAAATTATTAGGGGACTGGAACACATGACTTATGAGGAGAGGCTGAAAGAACTGGGATTGTTTAGTCTGCCGAAGAGAAGGGTGAGGGGGGATTTGATAGCTGCTTTCAACTTCCTGAAAGGGGGTTCCAAAGACGATGGAACTCAGCTGTTCTCAGTGGTGGCAGATGACAGTACAAGGAGCAATGGTCTCAAGTTGCAGTGGGGGAGGTTTAGGTTGGATATTAGAAAACACTACTTCACTAGGAGGGTGGTGAAGTACTGGAATGGGTTACCTAGGGAGTTGGTGGAATCTCCTTCCTTAGAGGTTTTTAAGGTCAGGCTTGACAAAGCCCTGGCTGGGATGATTTAGTTGGGAATTGGTCCTGCTTTGAGCAGGGGGTTGGACTAGATGACCTCCTGAGGTCCCTTCCAACCCTGATATTCTATGATTCTATGAATACTCAGTGATGCACAGTGCTTGTGACAGAACAGCATAAAATCTCTGCTGCACTTTCACTCTTTGTCAAACTGAAGCCATAGCCAGGGACCTCCTGTCACTGGCCCATAGTGACCTTTGCAGATCAGGGTAAAAAAGGCAAGTTGGTACAATGTCAGACATCCAAAGCAGTGGAATGGAAGGAGAGGAGAACTGGGAAAGTAAACACGAGCTCCAAAGGTATGGACTAAATAAAAAAATATGCAGGGAAAAACCTGATTCCTGCACCGCTATAGAGTAACTGTGATGAATGGGGGTCACTGCTGAAAGCGTGATGCTTGAGTAAGGCACGAATGAATGAAGTCACCTTCGTCTGAATGACAGAAACGTGTATTCAGTGACCTGCTGGGCTAGTACAGCTACACTTTTATTTCAACTGCTGAGCATGAGCAACATAATCTAGATTTCTTTTACAAACTCCTGACATTTTCAGAGAGAATTTGCCCCTGCACTCCATAAAGCAGTGGGAACACTGAGAGCAATTAAATAATAAATGAACCCAGGAAAACAACGAGCTATTCTCTAGCTTTAGTAGTCACCACTGCCACTTTTGAGGTTCATAGATTCCAAGGCCACATGGGACAGTTGTGATCATCTACTCTGACCACCTGTCTAACACTGCTATCATATAACATCTCCAAAAGAATTCCTTTTGAACTATGGTATATCTTTTAGAAAAACATCCACTTACGATTTAAAAATGGCAAGTGATGGAAAATCCAGCAAGACCCTTTGTAAAACTGTTACAGTGTATACTTTACTTCCAGTCTGCATTTGTCTAGCTTTAACTTCCAGCCACTGAAACTTGTTAAGGATTGTCTGGTAGACTGAAAAGCCTATTATCAAATATTTCTTCCCTATGTAGGGACTTTTACAGACTGTAATCTAGTCACCTCTTAACCTTCTCTTTGTTAAGCTAAATTAAACTTTTTGAGGATACTGGTGAGGACAGTGGCTCATGTCATACGTGTCGGTGCTACCACAATGTGAATAATAAAATTTGCAGTTTAATTTTGCCGCCTGTTTTTCTGTGCTCAACTTGAGTTCCCTCATGCCTGATTTTTAGAGGTATTGAAAGCATGCCGCCATCTTTATCTTCAGCTAGAGTTTTAGATGCCCTGCACCTCTGAAATGGGCATCCAAAACTGAAACACACAAAACCAACGAACACTTCTCCCCTTACTTTTTTCTTTCTAAGATATAAACAACAAAATTAGATACTAGCAATCGCTACTTGACAGTTATCTTTAATGCACAGTGGCAGGGTGCTTTCAGTGGTTGGCCTCTGGCTCTGGACTTTGCCCCTCCTACTGGTCTGTGAGAGTTTGGGTAGGCCAACCTCCTTTCCTGGGCTTCAGCCTGAGTGGTTGGTTATGGGAATGATATATAGATCAGCAGTGAATGAGAGTTTTCCAATGTAGACTTTGGTCATGAAATCCTATGTTATGACTTAATTTTGGTACCCAGAGACTCTGGTTAATTCACCTTATGTTTGCATTATGCTTTGAACATGTAAATTATTATTAATTAGCACTTATACTTTTAAAAAAAGATAAATGGAATTCCGTTTTTCAGGTCATCATCCCATAAAAAGAGTTTTATTCTTTGCCTTCTAAATGGCCAAGTCATTAATATTTGAAATCCACTTTCTGCACACACATAATGACTAGGGCTGTCAATTAATTGCAGTTAACTCCCGTGATTAACTCAAAAAATGTATCACGATTAAAAAAACTAATTGTGATTAATCATAGTTTTAATCGCAATGTTAAACAATAGAATACCAATTGAAATTTATTAAATATTTTTGGATGTTTTTCTACATTTTCAAATATACTGATTTCTATTACAACATAGAATACAAAGTGTAAAGTGCTCACTTTATATTATTACTTTTATTACAAATATTTGCACTGTAAAAATGATAAACAAAAGAAACAGTATTTTTCAATTCACCTCATACAAGTACTGTAGTGCAATCTTTTTGTCGTGAAAGTGCAACTTACAAATGTATTTTTTTGTTACATAACTGCACTCAAATAAAACAACGTAAAACTGTAGCGCTTACAAGTCCACTCAGTCCTACTTCTTGTTCAGCCAATTGCTAAGACAAACAAGTTTGTTTAATTTACCGGAGATACTGCTGCCCTTCTTATTTACAATGTCACCCGAAAGTGAGAACAGGTGTTTGCAGGGCACTTTTGTAGCCAGCATTGTAAGGTATTTACGGGCCAGAGATGCTAAACATTCATATTCCCCTTCATGCTTTGGCCACCATTCCAGAGGACATGCTTCCATGTTGATGATGCTCGTTAAAAATAATGCATTAATTAAATTTGTGATTGAACTCCTTGGGGGAGAACTGTATGTCTCCTACTCTGTTTTACCCGCATTCTGCCATATATTTCATGTTATAGAAGCCTCAGATGATGACCCAGCACATGTTGTTTGTTTTAAGAACACTTTCACTGCAGATTTCACAAAAAACAAAGAAGGTACATTGGTATGTGAGGTTTCTAAAGATAGCTTCAGCACTCTACCTAAGTCTTAAGAATCTGAAGTGCCTTCCAATATCTGAGAGGGACAAGGTGTGAAGCATGCTTTCAGAGGTCTTAAAAGAGCAACACTCCGATGCGGAAACTACAGACCCGAACCACCAAAAGAGAAAATCAACCTTCTGTAGGTGGCATCTGACTCAGATGATGAAAATGAACATGTATTGGTCCACAGTGTTTTGGATGGTTGTAGAGCAGAACCCATTATCAGCATGGAGTCATGTCCTCTCAAATGGTGGTTGAAACATGAAGGGACATATGAATCTTTAGCCCATCTGGCACATAAATATCTTGCGGCGCCGGTTACAACAGTGCCATGCGAACACCTGTTCTCACTTTCAGGAAATATTGTAAACAAGAAGCGGGCAGCATTATCTCCCGTAAATTAAACAAACTTGTTTGTCTGAGCGATTGGCTGAACAAGAAGTAGGACTGACTGGACTTGTAGGCTCTAAAATTTTACACTGTTTTACTTTTGAATGCAGTTTTTTCTTGTACATAATTCTACAATTGTAAGTTCAACTTTCATGGTAAAGAGATTGCACTACAGTACTTGTAATGGGGGAATTGAAAAATGCTATTTCTTTTGTTTTTTACAGTGCAAATATTTGTAATAAAAATAAATATAAAGTGAGCACTATACACTTTGTATTCTGTGTTGTAATTCAAATCAATATATTTGAAAATGTAGAAAATATCAAAAACTATTTAAATAAATGATATTCTATTATAGTTTAACAGTGGGATTAATCGTCCGATTAATTGCAATTAATTTTTTTAATCACACGATTAATCGAGATTAATTTTTTAAATTGATTGACATCCCTAGTAATGACCCTTATGAACATAAGAATGCCATAGGGTCACACCAATCATCCACCTAGCTAAGTATCCTGTCTTCCAACAGTGACCAGTGACAGAGGTTTCAGAGAAGAGAAGGTTACTCGCCATGTGAAGTAACTGAGATTCTTTGAGATGTGTGTCCCTGTGGGTGCTCCATTTTAGGTGTTCGTGTGCCCTTGCACTTGTCCTCGGAGACTTTTGGTAGCAGTGCCCTGTTGGGTCGCACATGCGTGGTCCCCATCTTGTGCTGCTTCAGGCAGTTAACTGATACTGTGGGACCAAAACCCACTCTGTTCCTTCTCTACTGCAGAGACTGAGTAAGAAACGCCGAAGTTGAGGGGAGGAGGGAGCGTAGTGGAGCACCCTCAGTTACTGCACAAGGTGAGTAACCTTCTCTTCTTCGAGTGATGCCCTGTGGTTGCTTCATTTTAGATGACTTCAGAGCAGTGCCTTCTGGTGGAAGGAGGGGGCTTTGGAGTTGAAGTCGTGACAGATCACAGAAGAGAAAGTCTAAACGAGGTACCAGATGTTGCCTGCTGCTCTAACGCATAGTGCTGTGTAAAGGTATGGGCTGAGGCCCACGTAGCACCTCCACAAATGTCTGTGATGGGTACATTGTTCAGGAAAGCCGTGGAGGCTGACAGGCTCCAGTGGGATGTGTGAAAATCCCCTTGGGGGGTTGGCAGGCACACTGATAGCATAGTTTTTTGCAATCAGAAATCCACTTGGAGAATCCTTGTTTAGATATGGCACTCCCTTTGGCACGTTTGGTGATGGAGATGAATAGTCTGGAAGATTTACAAAATGGTCTTGTTCTGTCTATGTAAAAGGCTAATGCCCCCTGTACATTGAGAGTATGAAGTGTGGACTGCATTCTATCTGTGTGGTGTTTGGGGTAGAATGTCGGTAAGTAAATGGGTTGGTTAAGGTGGAAAACTGAGATGACTTTCGGTAAAACTTGGGGTGCAGTGTCAGGGATACTTTATCTTTAAAAAATAGCCATGTATGGGGGATCTGCCTTGAAGGCCCCCAGCTCTCCTACACATCTGGCAGATATAATTGCCACAAGGAATGCCTCTTTCATGGAAAGGTGTAGCAGTAAGCATGTCGCCATGGGTTCAAATGGGGAATGGGTGAGGGCCTGAAGGACCAGGGTGAGGTCCCATTGTGTAGTGAGAGTGAGATGGATGCCATCTGTTTCTGTTGGCGCCATGCTTCAAATCACCACCACTTGAGCATGTACGTGTGTCGGGTAGTTGCTCTACGATTATTTAATAATATGTTTTGTACCTCTTCCGAGCAGGTCATCTCAGGTCCTGTGAGCCATGGAGGAGCCATGCTCTGAGATGGAGTTTTTGCAGGTCCGGATGCAGGACATGACCTGAGTCCTGGGACAGCAGATGAGGCCGAAGTTGGAGTGTGATTGGTGGATGCACAGCCATCCTAAGGAGGTAAGGACACCAGGATTGGTGAGACCATGCGGGGGCTATTAGGATAACTGTGGTCCCATCCTGCCTGATCTTGTGGATCACTCGGATCAGGAGAGGGATGGGAGGGAAGGCATATAGGAGGGAAGGTTCCACTCGAGGAGGAATGTGTCATCTAAGGACTGTATGCCGAGACCTGCCCTGGAGCAAAACCGGGGGCATTTGGTATTTTGTGTGATTGCAAAGAGGTCTATTGCTGGGAACCCCCACTATTGAAATATGTGTTGAAGTACTCTGTTGCCGAGCTGCCACTCATGGTCCTGAGAAAAATGCCTGCTTAAGGCATCCGCAGTGATGTTCTGGCATCCAGGTAGGTAAGACGTGGAGATGTGGATATTGTGTCTGATGTATCATTGCCAGACTTTTATGGCTTCCATGCATAGGGAGTGTGATTGTGCTCCCCTTGTCTGTTTATATAAAACATACAGTCTATGTTGTCCATAAGGATCTGAATGGCCTTGTCTTTGATGAGTGGTAGGAAGTGGGTGCAGGTGTTGTGGATGGCTCGTAGTTCTAATAGATTTATACGTAGAAAGGATTCTGCAGGAAACCAGAAGCCCTGGATAGAATGTGGATGCAAGTGTGCCCTCCCCCCCAAGAGTGAGGCATCTGTAATGATGGTTAGTGTCAGCGTCTTCTGAAGGAAGGGCACCCCTGTGCATACGTTGGCTCATTGTGTCCATCAGAGTAGGGAGTCCTTTATTTTGAAAGGCATCATGAGACGCTTGTTTATGCTGGGTCTGTGTGGGACATAATTCATATGGTGCCATCCTTGCAGGCAACACATGTTTAATCTGGCATGTCTGCCGACAAACATTGTGGCTGCCATGTGACCAACAAGTTGCAGGCAACTCCTGGCTGATATCTGTGGACTATTTCATACCGTGGATATGAGGCTGGTGAGAGTGAGAAACCGTTGCCTTGGTAGAGAGGCTATGGCCTCGGTAGAATTGAGATGGGCCCCAATGAACTCCAACTCGTGCACTGGAGTTAGGGTGGACTTTTCAGTATTTATTTGGAGGCCCAATCTCATGAAGAGGGTTACCATCTGTTCGGTGGCTTGTATTGCTGCCAGCTGTGTTGACGCTTTTAGCAGGCAGTCGTCCAAGTATGGGAATATCAAAATTGCATTTCTGCGCAGGTATGCTGCAACCACAGCCAGTACCTTCGAAAACACTCGAGGGGCAGTAGAGAGGCCGAAGGGAAGGACCTTGTATTGGAAGTGGTCCTGTCCAACGGTAAAACCTGCGATGAGAGGGATGTATCGTTACATGAAAATACGCATTCCTCAGGTAGAGGCCCGAGAACCAATCCCCTCTTTCTAGAGCTGGGATTATGGTGCCTAGTGTGACCATCTTGAATCGTTGTGTTTTGACAAACTTGTTGAATCATCATAGATCGAGAATTGGTCTCCTTCCAACAGACTTTTTCTTTGTGAAAAAATAGTGGAAGTAAAATCCTCTCCCTCTGTGTTCTGTTGGAACGGGTTCTACTGCTCTTAGCTGTATGAGGTGGCTTACCCCCTTGAGCAGTAGAGACTCGTGAGAAGGGTCCCTGAAGAGGGACAGGGAGGGAGCACAGGTAGGGGTTTGGAAAAAAAAAAGGTGGGGAGGGAGTAACCAGTTTGTATGATTTCTAGCACCAATTTGTCAGATGTGATGGTCTTCCAGATTGGATAAACTGGAAGTAGACGATCTCTGAATGGTTGGGAGAGAGATGGTGTCACCAGCACAGATAGGCCTGGGGTTCTCGTGCCCTCAACCATGGATTCAAATTTGTTGTTTGGAGGTTGATGGTTGGGATGCAGCTAGTGAAAAAGTAGATTGGCATCCCCTTGGGGACCTGTGTTTGCGGGCTTATGACTCAAATCATGTTGTTGTTGTTGAGAATATATGGTCTGGCGGTAGCATTGGGGTACATAATAATTTCTCTATTTTTTCTTGGGTTTGGGTGTATAGATTCCCAAGGATTGGAGTGTCACTTGTGAATCCTTGAGCAAGTGGAGAGAGTCATCTGTTTTTTTGGTGAAGAGTTTGGGACCTTCAAATGGCAAATCCTCATCTGTGGATTGAGCCTCCTTAGGAAAGCTGGAGAGATGGAGCCATGAGGCCCTCTCATCATGACAGCCATCGCAACTGATCTTGCAGCTGTGTCCGCAGAATCAAGTGCGGCTTGCAGGGCTGTTTTGGAGATGAGTTGTCCTTCTGATACAAGCGCTGTGAATTGTTCTCTCTTGTCCTCGGAAATAAAATCAGTCAATTCAGACATTTTTGTGTAGTTAATATAGTCATATTTTGCCAGCAATGCCTGGTAGTTGGCTATGCGGAGGAGTAGTGTAGCCAAGGAATAAGCCTTGCGGCCGAAAAGATCAAGTCTTTTCCACTCTTTGTTGTGAGGTGTGGTTTTGGGCTGTTGCCTACCCCGTTCCTGGACTGCATCAACCACTAGGGAATTGGGTGCTGGATGTGAAAAGAGGACGTCTGTGCCCTTAGCTGGTACATAATATTTTTTGTCAGACCTCTTGCAGGTTGGAGGAGCAGTTGCAGGGGTCTGCCAAATGGTTTTGACAGGGTCCATAAGAGCATCATCGTTCATGGGCAAAGTGATTTTGGATGAAGCAGATGTATGCAAAATGTCAACTAGTTTGTGTTGTGTCACTTGGACCTCCTCAAGAGAGATGTCCAGGGAGCTAGCCACCCTTTTAAATAGATCCTGGAATAGTCTGAAATCGTCCCCTATATTATGGGGAAGAGGCATAATGGTGTCATCTGTGGACAGTGATGGTAAATGGGTAGGTGGTGCCCCTTCCAGGATCGGGGGTTCTTCTTCATCTTCCCCCGGTTCCCCTGCTGCCATCAAAGGTCCAGGCACCGAAGTTGCAGGTGACTGCTGTGTGCCAGGACTGGATGTGGCAGGCAATCACTGTTGTGTGGGGTATGCCATCCTCAGGTTCCAGTATGCCCACTGGGGGGCCCCCAGGGCTGGCCGTACCATTGAAAATACTTGGGATCAGTGTAATATGTCCCCTGAGGAGG
Organism: Lepidochelys olivacea; assembly: GCF_965140295.1. Classification (NCBI taxonomy): domain Eukaryota; kingdom Metazoa; phylum Chordata; order Testudines; family Cheloniidae; genus Lepidochelys; species Lepidochelys olivacea. The sequence goes on from NC_140413.1 coordinate 2,255,633, forward strand.
TCCTGAGTGAGTCGGTTCACGGTAGAGAGGAGATTGCGGAGGGAGACTCGGTGCCGAGCCTGACATGTTCACGTTGGTGCCGATGATAGGGGAGTCAGGGGCAGAGCCGACTAAGAGACCCTTGTGTCTGAGAAACTGCTGCGATGGCTGTTTGATTGGCCCCTGAGGCGGTATCATTGTCAGTGCCGGGAGCTGCTGTGTATAGGCTGGCACTGAAGGCTGTGCTGCTGTGCGCACCGAGCATGCCTTTGAAGGAGCTGCCCTCTGTCCCGTGCTGCTGTGCGTGGGTCGCGGCTTTGGTATTGGTGGTGCCAGGGCATGGGGTTTAGATTTCCCCTTAGTGCCTCGGTTGGAGCCGGCTCTTTTAGAGTCCCTGGCTCTAGTGCCGGGTGGTCCTACTGGGTCGGCTACCAAGCTGATAGTGCAGTCGGTGCCGGTGCCGAGTGTCCACTCGCGGAACGCCACTTCTTGGCCGATTCCTGAGTGGGGGACACAGGTGCCTGCCTTTCTGACAGTTTTTTGGCGGGTTGCTCAGACCCACGGGTTGAGGTGGGACGCCTGTCAGAAGCCGTGGCTGGTGAAGTTTGATCAGGAGGGGTCTGGGCTCCGGGCTCAGATGCAGGTCTGAGAGACTTCTCCATAAGGAGGAGCTTTAACTGCAAATCTCTAGCTCTTCCTGTCCTGGCGGTGAGCTTGAGGCAGCGAACACACTGATCGTGGCCGTCTGAGACAGGTGTAGCAAGCTTGCCGTTGAGACAGCGTTTAAAGCCCGGGAAACCAGGCATTCCTGTAAGACGGGGCTTTCACCCTCACAGAGGCTGTGTATGCGGAAGTTCAACTGAAACTTCTCCCCAGCCAGTAGCTCAAAAGGAAAATTAAAGGAAAAAGTTTTGTTTTTTTCTGAACTAGGTGAGGGGGATAAAAGAAAAAGGGAAACAATGTAAATAGCTGCTAATGAGGAAACTAAGTAACTAACTGTTAAACTAATTAACTACTAAGTAGCAAGGCCCCTGACTCCTAGCCAAGAGCGGAAGAGAAGGAACTGAGCGGGGGCTGGTCGCACAGCATCAGGTATCTGCCTGAAGCAGCACAAGACAGGGACCACGCATGTGTGACCCAACGGGGCTCTGCTACCAAAAGTCTCCGAGTATGAGGGCAGGGGCTCACGAACACCTAAAATGGAGCACCCAAAGGGACAGCACTCGAAGAAGAACAGGGTAATTATCGGCTGATCCATCCTCTGTCATCCAGTCCCTGCTTCTGGCAGTCAGAGGCTTAGGGACACACAGAGCGTGGGGTTGCGCCCCAGGCCATCTTGGCTAATATGGCGGGGTGGCCTTGTCCTTCACTAACTTTCCTAATTCTTTTCTGAACCCAGCTATATTTTTGGCTTTCACAACATCCCCAGGCAACAAGTTTCCACAGGCCGACTGTGCATCTTGCAACAAAGTACTTCCTTATGTCCGCAGAAAGAACAGGAGGACTTGTGGCACCTTAGAGACTAACCAATTTATCTGGGCATAAACTTTCATGAGCTACAGCTCACTTCATCGGATGCATTCAGTGGAAAATACAGTGGAGAGATTTTATATACACAGAGAACATGAAACAATGGGTGTTACCATACAGACTGTAACCAGAGTGATCACTTAAGGTGAGCTATTACCAGCAGGAGAGTGGGGGGACGGGGACCTTTTGTAGTGCTAATCAAGGTGGGCCATTTCCAGCAGTTGACAAGAACGTCTGAAGAATAGCCGGGGGGGGGGGGGCGGGGTTGGGAAGGGGGGAGGAAATAAACATGGGGAAATAGTTTTACTTTGTGTAATGACCTATCCACTCCCAGTCTTTATTCAAGCCTAAGTTAATTGTATCCAGTTTGCAAATTAATTCCAATTCAGCAGTCTCTCGTTGGAGTCTGTTTTTGAAGTTTTTTTGTTGAAGAATTGCCACTTTTAGGTCTGTAATCGAGTGAGCAAAGATTTCAACAATTTCCATCCCACCATCAACCTCAGCTGGACCAGTCCACATGAGAGATCCACTTCCTGGACACTACGGTGCTAATAAGCGATGGTCACATAAACACCACCCTATACCGGAAACCTACTGACCGCTATTCCTACCTACATGCCTCCAGCTTTCATCCAGACCACACCACACGATCCATTGTCTACAGCCAAGCTCTACGATACAACCGCATTTGCTCCAACCCCACAGACAGAGACAAACACCTACAAGATCTCTATCAAGCATTCTTACAACTATAATACCCACCTGCTGAAGTGAAGAAACAGATTGACAGAGCCAGAAGAGTACCCAGAAGTCACCTACTACAGGACAGGCCCAACAAAGAAAATAACAGAACGCCACTAGCCATCACCTTCAGCCCCCAACTAAAACCTCTCCAACGCATCATCAAGGATCTACAACCTATCCTGAAGGACGACCCATCACTCTCACAGATCTTGGCAGACAGGCCAGTCCTTGCTTACAGACAGCCCCCCAATCTGAAGCAAATACTCACCAGCAACCACAAACCACAAGAACCACTAACCCAGGAACCTATCCTTGCAACAAAGCCCATTGCCAACTGTATCCACATATCTATTCAGGGGACACCATCATAGGGCCTAATCACAGCAGCCACACTATCAGAGGCTCTTTCACCTGCACATCAACCAATGTGATCTATGCCATCATGTGCCAGCAATGCCCCTCTGCCATGTACATTGGTCAGACTGGACAGTCTCTACGTAAAAGAATAAATGGACACAAATCAGACACCAAGAAGTATAACGTTCAAAAACTAGTTGGAGAACACTTCAATCTCTTTGGTCACTCAATTACAGACCTAAAATTGGCAATTCTTCAAAAAAAAACAAACTTCAAAAATAAACTCCAATGAGAGACTGCTGAATTGGAATTAATTTGCAAACTGGATACAATTAACTTAGGCTTGAATAAAGACTGGGAGTGGATGTGTCATTACACAAAGTAAAACTATTTCCCCATGTTTATTCCCCCCGCACTGTTCCTCATACGTTGTCAACTGCTGGAAATGGCCCACCTTGATTATCACTACAAAAGGTTTTTTCCCCCCTGCTCTCCTGCTGGTAATAGCTCACCTTACCCGATCACTCTTGTTACAGTCTGTATGGTAACACCCATTGTTTCATGTTCTCTGTGTATATAAATCTTCCCACTGTATTTTCCACTGCATGCATCTGATGAAGTGAGCTGCAGCTCACGAAAGCTTATGCTCAAATAAATTTGTTAGTCTCTAAGGTGCCACAAGTACTCCTTTTCTTTTTGCGGAGACAGATTAACACAGCTGTTACTCTGAAACCTGTCCTTATGTTAGTGAAATTAATAGACGTCTGGTTTAAAACTAGGTGACCTCTGGTTCTTACAATATGTGAAGGGGTAAATAACACTTTCCTATTCACTTTCTCTACCCCATGAATGATTTTATAGACCTCTATCATATTCCCCCATAGTTATATCTTGTCTAAGCTGAACAGTTCCAGGCTTTTTGTTCTCTCCTCATATGGAAGCTGTTCCACACCATTCATCATTTTTGGTGATCCTTCTCATAATGAGCTTAATATGCATATCTGTATTAAAAGGGTCACAATCCCAGACTGTGATTTCATACTTAGAACCTTTTATCGTCAAAGCCCTTTATAAACATTCACTAACTAACCCTCCTCTACAATAGGGTGAACTTAATGTCCAGGCAGATGTCAACTGTAGACGTGGCTCATAGGAAGAATGCTAGACCTTCAGATAGCCCAGACTCAGAACAATGAAGCGTATTACAGATCAGACCCAACACCCTGAATCACACTCTAAAGCAAACAGGATATAGTGCAGGCTATGGAGAATTAGTGTAACACTTTCTTTTTGGCTCAGACTGCCAGCCAGGCAGGAAGCCACATTCTGCAACATAGTAGCTGTAGCTTCCAAACTGTTTTCAGGCTAAGCCTGGAGCATTCCATGATTACATTGGGACAGTACAGACCATAGGCTGACTGGTTAGTCAATTAACAAATCTATCCTCCCTTTCCCATACCTCCCAAAGCCTGTGAGTGTTCAACAACTTTAACACAAGAAGCAGCATGTGGACCTAGTCGCACATTAACCATCCTTCCCAATATGCAGAGCCGAAATGGAAGTGGCTTTTTACTGTTGTTTACAAGATTATCTGTACATGATCACTGAGGGAAGTAACGACACCAGCAATGTAGGAGTCTAGTGAGAGCAAAGCTCGGGCACATGCAAGGGAGGAAGGTCTGAGACAAAGGTGTTTACCTTGAGCAGTTTCATTAGCCCTTCAAGCTGCACCATCAGTTCCCTTCTGCTCTCTTGAAGTGCAGACATTCTCTGTTCTAGTTCATCCTTTCTCTGCCTATTCAAGTTACATGGAAGAAAGTGTCAAAAGAAATTCTGGCTGTTTCTGGGGCACGTAGGGAAATTCAGAGCTGGCTGATTGGCATATATACCGCATTGTTATATTTCACTTTGTTTAGTACTCCCCCTTAAAGTTAACAAAATCAGAGCAAAACGTAACACGCTAACCACGACTCCTATTGTAACATGGCATGCAACAATCAAATTTTTCACTATGAAATACAGACACCCAAAGTCAGAATTATAATGGTGGGAAGCACTTTTTTTAAACCAATGCAATTTGAAAAGAAAGCCAGCATCCTTTTAATGATGCTGTCAGACCCAGGCATCCAGCAGATCTTTAAGACAAGTCAGACTGAACCACCAAAAAAATGAAAACAGAGTGCAGAGTGCTGGAAGGAAGAGACAATGGAATGCCATTAACTTGAACTGAGAATTTACAGAGCTGCTTCTATCCAGTAATCTGACATACAACTTGTGAAGCATTTTCTGCAATAGAACCTGTGTAAAGTGCAACACAACACAAGCCAATCTGCAGGTACAGAAGGGAATTTTTCCTTTCTGGGTATTGAAAATTATTCCATTCTAAAGCCTGCTAGAATGAAAGTCCTATGTTTAACAGATTTGAAAGAAAAGTGGCTTAGTGTTTGTTTGTTTGAATTTTCAAAGAGAATTAAGTTTCCTACAGTCGGGAACCTAGAATCAAATTAGCATCACATGTCAAAAAGCTCAATATCTTATATGCGAAGAAAGTCATGCTGCATTATTTGAAACCATGAACAAATAGTACAATAACTGCAGAAAAAAACGATAACAGGAGGGGATTACTCATTTATTTCTGTGGTTTCATCCATACAATAATGTCAGGTCTAAGGTTAAAGACAGGATAAATTATATCACAGGCTTTGACCTTCCTTTGAATCTGGAAATTTTCCTCGTGAATCTATACCTATGGATGAATCATTACAAGGATCTTCGTAACCAACTCATTTTAGAAGTGAAAAATGTGATAGCAATGACTTGGAAAAGAAACGTCATCATCTCAAAACCAAATGGATCTACTGAGTATTGTTTGCAGTTACTATGGTAAATAGAAGGGTGGAGTATAGTATGTATTTATTCAAACCATAAAAGTACCAAGATTATATAACAGAATGGACGTCTTGCTCTGCTGGTTAGAGGTGACTGGATCACCATAACAACATGGAGAGAAGATTTTTGACAGTAGAGAGCTCTTTAATCTAAAAGACAAAGGCATAATGAGATCCAATGGCTGGAAGCTGAAGCTAGTCAAATTAATGATAAAAATAAGGTGTAATTTTTTAATACTGATGTTAATTATTAGTCATTACATTTCATTAACAACTTACCAAGCAACCGGATGAATTGTCCATGACTTGAAATCTTTAAAGTAAGATTATGTCTTTCTAAAATGTATACTCTAGCTCAACCAGAAGTTATGGGCTTAACACAAAAATTACTTGGTAAAATGTTCTAGCCCAGTGGTGGGCAACCTACGGCCCGTCCGGGTAATCCACCTGCAGGCCATGAGACAGTTTGTTTACAGTGACCGTCCGCAGGCACGGCCCCCTGCAGCTCCCAGTGGCCGCGGTTTGCCATTCCCAGCCAATGGGAGCTGCGGGAAGTGGTCGCCAGCATGTCCTTGTGGCCTGTGTTGCTTCCTGCAGCTTTCATAAGTCGGGAACGGTGAACCGTGGCCACTGGGAGCTGCGGGCAGCCATGCCGGTGGACGGTCACTGTAAACAAATTGTCTTGTGGCCTGCCAGCGGATTACCCTGATGGGCTGCGTGTGGCCTATGGGCTGCAGGTTGCCCACCACTGCTCTAGCCTGTGTTATGCAGGAAGTCAGACTACATAATCATGATGGCCCAGTCTGGCCTTAAAATATCTGAATGCTGCCTGAAACTCTCTGACTTCCAAGAGTCGTTCATAGATTTTAAGGTCAGAAGGGATCATTAGATCATCTAGTTTGACCTTCTATATATCATAGGTGTGAGAGTTTCACCCAGTTAGCCCTGTATAAAGCCAAATAACTTGCGTTTGACTAAGCATCTTTCAGGAAGGCATCCAGTCTTGATTTAAAGACATTAAGAGATGGAGAATCCACCACTTCCCTTGGTAGTTTGTTCCAATGGTTAATCACCCTCAATGTTAAAAAAATGTGCCTCATTTCTCATTTGAATTTGTTTAGATTCAACTTCCTGACAGTGGTTCTCATTATGTCTTTCCCAAGAACCCTTTAGTACCTGGTATTTTGTCCTGAAGGTACTTACGCAACATAGTCACCTCTCAATCTTTTTGATAAGGAGCTCAGCCCGCTTAGCTTAAATCTCTCACTGTAAGGCAATTTCACAGACCTCAAATAATTTTGGTGACTTATCTGCTCTTGCTCCAATTTTCAATATCTTTGTAAAAATGTGGTCACCAGAACTGTATGCAGTATTGGTCTCACCAGTGTCATATGCAGAAGAAAAATCATCTCCTACGCCTATTCACTACACTCCAGTTTATCCATTCAAGGGTCACATTCGCCCTTTTGCCACAGATTCACACTAGGTCCAGAGCTCATGTTCAGTAACTTGTCCACTATGACTCTTAAATCCTTTTCATAGTCACTGCTTTCAGGACAGTCTCGAATTCTGGAAATACGGCCAGTATTCCTTATTCCTAGAGGTATGACCTTGTACTCTGATGGATTAAAACACATTTTGTTCAAATGGGCCCTGGTTAAAGTGATCCAGACCACTATGTATGATTGCTCTGTCCTCATTATTATTTACCGCGCTGTCAATCATTGTCATCTGCAAATTTTATCAGCAGTGATTTTATATTAAATTTAAATTGCTTAGTCAGAGCTTCTGATCAGTCTATAAAATATTAAGTAATTAGCAGGGGAAAATGTTAACCGGGGGGTGGGGGTGGGGAATGGGGATACCTAGCAGCCCCAGCTTTCTTTAATCTGGATCGCACCAGTCCACTCCAGCCTTCTCTCCATGCAATTCGAAGTACCTCTAGTTCTGGCATCTTCTGAAAGAGCGCAATCAGCACTCCTGGGATTGACATCAGTGCAGCCCAGTTCCTGGCTCCCCACTCTCCTGATCTTCAATGGAAAGTTGAGGGAGAGTAGCAGAAATCAGCATCTTGGTGGTGCACTAGTCCCTCCCTTTCTGCTTCAGAGAGCATGAATGGGCATAATTGGGGGTCAGTCTAAGGCACAGGAAGCAAAACCCCACATTTACATGTTCCCTCATCTGCACTGAGCTCAGTCTTGGAAACACAGAGTCCACTGTTGTGTCCAAGCCCCCCGGGAGTCTCTAGCCCACATTTTGAGAACTTGTGCTCTTGAGATGTTACCAGCAGATGAGACAAAGGAAATATTGGTCAGCAATGCACTGAGAAGTACCGATGGGGCTGAGCTGCTTCTATACAAAAAGCTAATAAATATGTTGAGAGCCTTTAATGTTGTAGTAGCGGGTTGGATAATGTCTTATAGGTAAGGCTGTACGAAAATCGTGGGCTGCAATATTGTTGTGGAAACAAACTTTTAACACACATTGCAACTTTTTATAGTTGTTGCAAATTTGAGTGGCATTGTGACCCTGTGCGCCAGGTCACAACGTTACCTATTTGTGGGGTTGCAATTTCACTCACCCAAATTTTGCCTGGCCGCCTCTCCAGTGCACTCAAATTTGACCCCACACCAAAACTGGAATTTTTACAAACTGTGGCTTCTGAACCAAAAAATCACGACTTTCTTACAGTCTTGCCTATAGGAATTGCCCTCTCCTGGGCATGGAGCAGAGCTGCCCCACTCCAGTGGCACTGTGCCTTAGGGAGAACTCCTCAACATGCACAGAACGCACGCGAACATACAGCACGGCTTCCCTTGCAATCCTATCATAATGCAGTTCTCAAAGGGCTGTAGCTGTCAAGAGCTTAAATTTCAGGATGTGCATTAGGTTTCATATGGTGTTTTTTGAAGGCTGAACTGAGAACTAACTAGCAAAAGAAGATGCAATAAAAAGCAGCCAGAGAATTCAACCTTGTGATTACACAGACAATGACATACTTTATTGCTAATACTGAAAAGTCTTCCCTTGTCACTTCAAAATGCAAACATAATCAAAGGAGTTCGAAGATTGCTCCTCAACTCTGGAGATGTGGTTGAATGTTTGCAGATAAGTGCTTTCAAAACCCCACTGACTAATCAAATCACTGACATTGCTCTTCTGTTCCATTCACTTGTCCAGTAAATAATAAGCAGATGGTCCCAATTCTACTGGCCTCCTTACAAATAACTTTCTTATTTATCTAAAGCAAGAATACACTTCAAGTGATGTTTCTATTTACTTTTAAATCCACTTTATGAAAGTCACATAGTTTTATATAACTGCTAGCTTTCAACAATCACCAGCAGAAAGATTTAAAATGGCTCCTGAGAGTTCTCGTAGATTTACCAGTAATACTGTGTTCTCAGTACCAGATAGGATCATCCATCCTGGAGAGCAGACCACACATGGCTGAAGGGTTAATATGTCACATGCATAAAAGTTTTAGATTTATTTTTTTTTTACCGTAGAAGCCTGAGTTCTGCCAGCAAAGTTGGGTTCTGCTGAGCTTTCTCTGGGGTTGGCTGGGAGGCTTGTTCATGCTCCAGTCTGAGGCGCTGAATTTCTTGCAGTATCTCTCTGTTGAAATAAGGAGACAAGGAGATCGCACACGAAACAAGGCAACAGTTCATACTGTGTTTTCAAATCCTAGACAAAAGCTTCAGATGAGCTTTCTGCCCAGCTCTGCAGCAGCAGTAAGTGCCGTTAATTCCCTTTCACGTGTGAATGGTGTAGGCTGAAATCCAGAAGCGGTGTGTAGTGGAGACCTAAACATTGCCACAAGACTAGTTGGTAGATCTATTACCAAAAAGATGATGAGTCTGAAATTAAACAATGTCACCACTTCTCCATATGCCAGCAATGTCGTTCCTACAATAGGGGCCAATAGAACAGCTCTGTTTTAAAGGGGGAAGAGTGGTATTTTTAGTCAAAGCGTGTTGATCTATTTGCTCCTGCTGCAGGAAATGTTTCAGAGATGCCAAGCCAGCATAAGCTGCAGTGGTGACAGTGGGTAATTTCAAAATCATCTTCACAAGGTTTTCTGGTAGGTCAGCAGGAATGTGAAAAACAACAGCTCCTGGCCACAGAAGCTCACAGTAATGGAGATAAACTTGTCATGAGGGCTCACAAAGGGAATGTAATTAACTAGCATCCCCAACTGCACAGTGTATATTCTAAACTGCTGTCGTACCCTGTACAGCTGGAGGTCAGAAAATATATTGGTAACTGCAAAGAAGTCACTTATTAAAATGTAAATTAAATCCCTCTTTCGTTTAATTGAGATGGAAAATTTATTCTTTAATCTTCATTTTTAAAAAAATTGTTGAACCACCTTCTCTGCCTGACTTCAGAGGAGCACTGAGCCTACAGTTTAGTTTATCTGCTGTATTTGGTCTTGTCATGGGGTGTAGCGCAGGCCCTTTGAGGCCTCATGCTGGAGGCATTGTGGTCCTACGACACTCTGCTCCAGAAAAGGAGCAGCGAAGCTTGGTCCTTCAGGCTTGCCTAGAAAGGCTTCAGGGGAGAAGCCAATCAGAGCAAGCAGGCTCAGATAAAACGAGGTACAGGGGCTGAGCAGGTCAGTTCCGGGCTGGGGCCAGAGGAGCAAGGAAGGGTGCTCCTTGCTAGAGCTCAAGGGAGAACCAGAAGATGGATTCTGGTGGCATTGACATTCAATGAGGAAGGAGAGGAGTGGAGACCTTCGGCCCTGAGGTAAAGGTGAAGAGGAAGGGGCTATGTGGGAAGCGGCCCAGGATATAACAGCAGTAGCTATTAAAGGAAGCTGCACCTGGCTGCTATTTGTTGGGTCCCTGGGTTGGGACCCGGAGTAGTGGGTGGGTCTGGGTCCCCTCACTGGCCATTGGAAGAGTGTCTGAAGCCTAAAGAAGGGGACAAGTTTCATGTAAAAGCCCAAGCACAGGGCTAGAATTTAAAGAGCTCTAGGATGGTGCTGAAGACCCTGCAGAGGGCCAACCATTTGTTGAACTCTGTTACCCTGGGAAGGGGACTGAACTTGAAGGAGTAACCTGGCTGGAGAGTTTGGGTGAGAAGAATTGATAAGGCAAAAAGTATTCTCCAGGGAAAAAGCCCTGGGGGGCGCTGCTCCATATCAGGGCAGGAATGGTCTTAAAGCTAGCTCAGATAGGGCTGAGAACTGAGCCCAGACACACAGGGGGAGATACCAATGAGGGCACAGTGACAGACCCTGTTTGACCTTTTACCCCAGAAGGGGTGTGTTAGTGCATATTGACTGTGTGTGACTTGGTTGGAGGACTGGGCCACTGACACACACCTGATGAGGTTAACAGCCAATGTGGGGCGCCAGGAGCAGAAAGAGAGAGAGTGCATACTTACACCCAAACAAAGGAGGTGCTCATGAGAAGGGAGTTTCCCCGGTCACAAGTCTGCTCTTTAAGATTCATTCCAAACTCTACAAGCTGTCCAATAGAGGAGAAATCCTCCCTTTTCTCAAATCACATTTCCTCCATGAAGCCTTTCAAAATGCCCCCTTTCCCACACCAGCTGGCACCTAATTTATTATACTGCTATTTTCTGATTGGTTTATTCTACAAAATGTGGGTTCTAAATTACAAGATCATTGGGACAGCGACTGCAACTGCTTTAAGGTGTGTACCATGCTGGGCACACTGCTGGTGCCCAATGAATAAGACAGTTAAGTGATTTCTTGGAGCCTCAAGGGTTCTCAGGAACACAGGACATAAGGGAGACTGTCAACTTGACCAAAATGTTTGAACTTGGGAGCCTCTGAGGTATGTGTCTAGCTCCCACTGTAGTTATCAGGAACCCCCATCTTAGGGCAATGAACAGCACAAAGTATTTGGCATCAAATTCTGACCTAAGATGGGCCACTTTTTTCAAACTTGGGGAGTGGGGGGAGGTCCTAAAGGCAGGCCACCATGTCCATATTTAGACATCTCAAGAAAAAATGTGATTGTCAGAGGTAATTAACAACAGAAACTAATTGCACTAATAAAACAGGTGCACCATTCAACAAGGGAACCTATGAAACTCAGTTTAAATAACAAAATGCTAGAAATAATTAAGTAAGCCTGCAAGTAAATGTTCTGTCTCCACACACTCCCCACTAAACAGCTCTACATGTCTTACCTGTTTTTGTTTTCCAGTTCGGCTATCAGCTGTCTTTGTTGTTTATTGGCATCAAAATTGAAACCCAGGTCTGTTGGTGGGCGTGGCTAGAGGATAAGAATATGTCATATTTAATCACAGTGTGTACTGTGTGCTATACAGATAATGTGCTGCTTGGATCCAGGCTTCCTGAATGACATAGTACAATACATGGAGTATTGTTTGTTATGAAGAACGAACAATTAATAAAATATTGGTCCTAATATTGACAATTGGGGCACACCCTCAAACTAGGACTGCACAGTTATGCTCATCAGCAGTTGCCCACGCTGGAGAGAAGTGGCTATGACTTAGTTTGTCATCTCTTTGGGAAGGGGCTTGAGAAAAACTGTATCATGTGTTTCGGAGCACACAATATTTCAATGTCATGCAGAGAGGTAGATGCAGAAGCTGGCAGTATGCTTATCGAGAGGTGGAAGGAAAGAAGGAAAAGGGTATAAAAATAGTTGAGAATTATAACATTTATAAAGAAAATCTGTTACCAGATACTGACCTTTTCATATGGCAAGTCCTGAAGAAAAGATACATGATCACCATAATACAACTGTGTCAGGAACTTAGGAAACTAACTATGGAATTGTCATAAATATAAAGGGAAGGGTAAACACCTTTAAAATCCCTTCTGGCCAGAGGAAAAACCCTTTCACCTGCAAATCATAGAATCATAGAATATCAGGGTTGGAAGGGACCCCAGAAGGTCATCTAGTCCAACCCCCTGCTCAAAGCAGGACCAATTCCCAGTTAAATCATCCCAGCCAGGGCTTTGTCAAGCCTGACCTTAAAAACCTCTAAGGAAGGAGATTCTACCACCTCCCTAGGTAACGCATTCCAGTGTTTCATCACCCTCTTAGTGAAAAAGTTTTTCCTAATATCCAATCTAAACCTCCCCCACTGCAACTTGAGACCATTACTCCTCGTTCTGTCATCTGCTACCATTGAGAACAGTCTAGACCCATCCTCTTTGGAACCCCCTTTCAGGTACTTGAAAGCAGCTATCAAATCCCCCCTCATTCTTCTCTTCTGCAGGCTAAACAATCCCAGCTCCCTCAGCCTCTCCTCATAAGTCATGTGTTCCAGTCCCCTAATCATTTTTGTTGCCCTTCACTGGACTCTCTCCAATTTATCCACATCCTTCTTGAAGTGTGGGGCCCAAAACTGGACACAGTACTCCAGATGAGGCCTCACCAATGTCGAATAGAGGGGAACGATCACGTCCCTCGATCTGCTCGCTATGCCCCTACTTATACATCCCAAAATGCCATTGGCCTTCTTGGCAACAAGGGCACACTGCTGACTCATATCCAGCTTCTCGTCCACTGTCACCCCTAGGTCCTTTTCCGCAGAACTGCTGCCTAGCCATTCGGTCCCTAGTCTGTAGCTGTGCATTGGGTTCTTCCGTCCTAAGTGCAGGACCCTGCACTTATCCTTATTGAACCTCATCAGATTCCTTTTGGCCCAATCTTCCAATTGGTCTAGGTCCTTCTGTATCCTATCCCTCCCCTCCAGCGTATCTACCACTCCTCCCAGTTTAGTATCATCCACAAATTTGCTGAGAGTGCAATCCACACCATCCTCCAGATCATTTATGAAGATATTGAATAAAACCGGCCCCAGGACCGACCCTTGGGGCACTCCACTTGATACCGGCTGCCAACTAGACATGTAGCCATTGATCACTACCCGTTGAGCCCGACAATTTAGCCAGCTTTCTACCCACCTTATAGTGCATTCATCCAGCCCATACTTCCTTAACTTGCTGACAAGAATACTATGGGAGACCGTGTCAAAAGCTTTGCTAAAGTCAAGAAACAATACATCCACTGCTTTCCCTTCATCCACAGAACCAGTAATCTCACCATAAAAGGCGATTAGATTAGTCAGGCATGACCTTCCCTTGGTGAATCCATGCTGGCTGTTCCTGATCACTTTCCTCTCATGCAAGTGCTTCAGGATTGATTCTTTGAGGACCTGCTCCATGATTTTTCCAGGGACTGAGGTGAGGCTGACTGGCCTGTAGTTCCCAGGATCTTCCTTCTTCCCTTTTTTAAAGATTGGCACTACATTAGCCTTTTTCCAGTCATCCGGGACTTCCCCGGTTCGCCACGAGTTTTCAAAGATAATGGCCAGTGGCTCTGCAATCACAGCCGCCAATTCCTTCAGCACTCTCGGATGCAACTCGTCCGGCCCCATGGACTTGTGCACATCCAGCTTTTCTAAATAGTCCCTAACCACCTCTATCTCCACAGAGGGCTGGCCATCTCTTCCCCATTTTGTGATGCCCAGCGCAGCAGTCTGGGAGCTGACCTTGTTAGTGAAAACAGAGGCAAAAAAAGCATTGAGTACATTAGCTTTTTCCATATCCTCTGTCACTAGGTTGCCTCCCTCATTCAGTAAGGGGCCCACACATTCCTTGGCTTTCTTCTTGTTGCCAACATACCTGAAGAAACCCTTCTTGTTACTCTTGACATCTCTGGCTAGCTGCAGCTCCAGGTGCGATTTGGCCCTCCTGATAACATTCCTACATGCCCGAGCAATATTTTTATACTCTTCCCTGGTCATATGTCCAACCTTCCACTTCTTGTAAGCTTCTTTTTTATGTTTAAGATCCGCTAGGATTTCACCATTAAGCCAAGCTGGTCGCCTGCCATATTTACTATTCTTTCGACTCATCGGGATGGTTTGTCCCTGTAACCTCAACAGGGATTCCTTGAAATACAGCCAGCTCTCCTGGACTCCTTTCCCCTTCAAGTTAGTCCCCCAGGGGATCCTGGCCATCCGTTCCCTGAAGGAGTCGAAGTCTGCTTTCCTGAAGTCCAGGGTCCGTATCCTGCTGCTTACCTTTCTTCCCTGCGTCAGGATCCTGAACTCAACCAACTCATGGTCACTGCCTCCCAGATTCCCATCCACTTTTGCTTCCCCCACTAATTCTACCTGGTTTGTGAGCAGCAGGTCAAGAAAAGCGCCCCCCTAGTTGGCTCCTCTAGCACTTGCGCCACGAAATTGTCCCCTACGCTTTCCAAAAACTTCCTGGATTGTCTATGCACCGCTGTATTGCTCTCCCAGCAGATATCAGGAAAATTAAAGTCACCCATGAGAATCAGGGCATGCGATCTAGTAGCTTCTGTGAGCTGCCGGAAGAAAGCCTCATCCACCTCATCCCCCTGGTCCGGTGGTCTATAGCAGACTCCCACCACTACATCACTCTTGTTGCACACACTTCTAAACTTAATCCAGAGACACTCAGGTTTTTCTGCAGTTTCATACCGGAGCTCTGAGCAGTCATACTGCTCCCTTACATACAGTGCTACTCCCCCACCTTTTCTGCCCTGCCTGTCCTTCCTGAACAGTTTATAACCATCCATGACAGTACTCCAGTCAAGTGAGTTATCCCACCAAGTCTCTGTTATTCCGATCACGTCATAGTTCCTTGACATCACCAGGACCTCCAGTTCTCCCTGCTTGTTTCCAAGGCTTTCCAAATGTTTGTTTCCAAATGGTCAAGAAGCTAGGATAACCTCGCTGGCACCTGACCACAATGACCAATGAGGAGACAAGATACTTTCAAAGCTGGAGGGGGGGAGAAACAAAGGGTCTGGGTCTGTCTGTGTGATGCTTTGGCCGGGGACAGAACAGGAATGGAGTCTTAGAATTTAGTAAGTAATCTAGCTAGATATGCGTTAGATTCTGTGTTCTTTAAATGGCTGAGAAAATAAGCTGTGCTGAATGTAATGGATATTCCTGTTTTTGTGTCTTTTTGTAACTTAAGGTTTTGCCTAGAGGGATTCTCTATGTTTTGAATCTAATTACCCTGTAAGGTATTTACCATCCTGATTTTACAGAGGTGATTCTTTTTACTTTTTCTTCTGTTAAAATTCTTCTTTTTTAAGAAACTGAATGCTTTTTCATTGTTCTTAAGATCCAAGGGTTTGGGTCTGTGGTCACCTATACAAATTGGTGAGGATTTTTATCAAACCTTCCCCAGGAAGGAGGGTGCAAGGTTTTGGTGAGGATTTTGTGGGGAAAGACATTTCCAAACGGGCTCTTTCCTAATAAAATAAACATGGTTAGACGTTTGGTGGTGGCAGCGAAAGTCCAAGGGCAAAAGGTAAAATAGTTTGTACCTTGGGGAAGTTTTAACCTAAGCTGGTAAAAGTAAGCTTAGGAGGTTTTCATGCAGGTCCCCACATCTGTACCCTAGAGTTCAGAGTAGGGAAGGAACCTTGACAGTAATATTCTTCCTTGTTAGACTACACTAGAACTAGATAGTTCCACACACAATTTGTTGAAGCTTTTCAGCATGCTTTCTGGAAATTCTTTGACAGTTTCTCAGGTATAACCTAATACGAATATCTCAGCCAAGAATGTTATTTCTTTTAGGTCCCAATTCCTTACAAGATATACATGTGCTTAACTTTATACACTGAGTAGTCCCCTTGAAATTAATGGGTCTACTCACAAACATAACATTAAGCAGGTGCACAAGTCTTTGCAAGACCAAACACTTAATTTGCAGAAGACTTTGGTGCTCATAAAGCTAAGGACTGAAACAGGATGACACTTGAACTCTGCTGAGTCTGTTTTGAGCAGAAGGGGAAGGCTGTAGAAAGGCTACTACCCTGTTAACTTGCCAATTCTATGGTTACTCTTAGGAGAACTGCTGCACTGAGTTTCTCCTCAGGACAAAAATGCTAAAATATTTGTACTATGCACAATCAACATAGCCCTCATCCAATGGATTAAAAACTGGCTAAATTATAGATCTCATATTATAAGTGTTAATAGTAATCATCAGTTTGGGACTCTGCAGGAATCAGTTCACAGCCAACTCTCCAATATTTTTATCAATGATGTGGAAGCATAAAATCTTTGTGTCATTTACAAAAACTTTACGAGCAAAGATTGGTGGAGTAATAAACAAGGGTAAGGACAGATCATTTATATAGAGAGATCTGGAATGACTGATAAACTTGGCGCAATCAAACATGCTGTGATGCTCTGTTCAGGGCAGCCAGAACTGTAAGCCACTGGGTTACCTGTCTGCCTTAGCAAGAGGGAGCTTTGCTGGGGCTTAAACGGTGAGATTGCTCCATTCCACATCAGCCTGTCTGAATCACCAGCACACTCTTTGAGACTCTGCACGCTTTAACCTTGCCTTGTAGGTTAACAATCAGGGAACCCGAGTTCCCCAGAAATGTATCTCTACAGTGTCCAGTCACTCTCACTGGGCACTCTCAGTAATTAGTAAGCTTGCTGTCTCCAAAGAGACAGTGCACATACTAGGCTGTTAGTTTAGCCAAGGTCCCACACTTTACGTCAGTACATTGCACTGAGACGGTTTATAGTAAAACTAAGTTTGTTAATAAAGAACATAGATTTAAGTCATACCAAGCAAGAATAGAAGGGTTACAAAGTAAACAAAAACAGCATGCCTTCTCATGCCTAAAACGTAAATCGAGGAAGCTATGCCTCTCACTTACATCAAGCAACAGCATCTCCAGCCCTCCAAGCAAGAGAATCCCCCATTCACAGACTCAGAGAGAGCTGTCCCCTTTGGCCACTAAGTGATGCATAACTAGAACGTCATTTTTGCTGCCCTTATGTTTTCCGAAATCTACTGCCTTTGCTTCAAGAGCCATGAAGATCTGCAAGGGGTTCAGACGCTGGTGTGAGATGATGCCCTATAGGTTTATAAGTGGAACAGGTGGACTGATTGATTCATGCACCATGTCAGAGTACCTGAACTGATGCCTCCAAGCTGGAGTTATCAATATTACCTGAACTCTGCCCTGTAAAATCTTTCTTGGAACACTTGGGATTAACAGAACAGAGGGAAAGTCTAGAACAGGTTCTTTCCCCACCTAATTAGAAGTGTGTCTGACAGAGATCCTGGGCTTGCTCCTCCCTGGGAGCAGAACACTGGAAACTTTGTGTTCACATTGGTAGCAAATAGGTCTACTGAGGGAATTTCCCATTTTAGGAATACCTGACCTAGACTGAGTCTTTCTATTCCCATTAGTCACTGATGGAGCTCTTTCTGTTTAAGTGAACTGCTGTATCATTCTGGGCACTTGGAAGATGTAGGGCTACCAAGATGATCCAATGTTGTATGCACCAGTCCCATAGGTGTAGCTTCCTGACATAATGGGGATGACCTTGCTCCCCTGACAGTTTATATATGCAGAGCTGCTGTGTTGTCTTTCCCATTATACAGATTACTCAACAGAAGCAAAGAACACAACATTTAGTGTATTCACACACTACATCCGAGCAGAGAACTGAACCAGTCTGACAACAAGACCCCTTGCCTCTCTAGCTCTTAGACAGAAGTGGTCCTGTACAGCTGGTACATGGCAGTCCTGTTCCTTTGTGTATTTCATGGTGAGTTGGCTAGCCTGCGTCTTTCAGATCTTTGTTAGTTTGATACTGTTGGATACATAGATCATCAATAAATGAAACATCTTCTCGTTGTCCCTTTGAAGACAGGGATGCCCTTGGTGCTTCCCACAGGCTAGTTCAACTGACTCAATCTCTTTGACCTTGTTCACACTTGGATGTTTTCCTAAAATGTCCCACTGCTCCTGCCACTGCTTCAGTTTAACTAGATACAGCAACTACAAGACTTCTAGTGTAAGGAAGGAAGGATAATCCTGCAGTTAAGGCATGAGACTGGGACTCAGGGAGCCAAATTCTCTGGTAGTGTAAATTGACTTACATGGGCATAGAGTCTGACTCTGGAAATCTGGTCTCATCTCTCAGTGCTAGCGCAGACTTCTTGTGAGACCCTGAGCCACTCACTCAAACTATGGAATCATACATTTCGTTACTTTTGTAGGCTGACCTTGCACACAGCAGAGGTCCTTACATCCCCATCTCCATTCTCCCCCACAGACACCTTCTATGACACCCTCCCATTCTCCTCTGTCCAGGACTTGCTGCAACCTGGCCATCCCCATCCTCATGCCAGGTACTCTATGTCTCCCCATTCCCCCCATGCTAGGGACTCTGTGTGCCCCCCATTCTGCCTTCCCAGGACCAAACCATGGTCCTCCTGTTAACCGCACAATTTGGGGCACCCAGTTTATACCCTACCAAGATCCCAGGGTATGACCCAATTAATTTTTTTTAGGGCTTGGGGCATAAGGCACCTACCCTTACTCATGGGGCTTAGGGCTTTACGGGTTTGCAGGCCCTTTTTTAGTGAAAGAGCTTTATATAACTGTGTTTTAAATGTTTATTTATTATCAATATATACAGAATACATATGCTAAGCAAATCTATGATGCTTACCATTTTTAATATACAAATTTTATTTGATGGCTAGTTAGGATTTATTTGTTTGGGGGGGATTGGTGCTTTCATACGTTATTGTTGTGCAGGGTATGATATTTTGTAGCTTGTTGTATTGTAGTTTGAAGTTGATTTTTAAGGAGCTTTGTTTTTTATTTATATCATATAGGTAAATTTAAAAAAAAATTATGAAATCTATTATTTTTAAGTAACACGTAATTAATTATGCATTGTCTTTTGTTTTTTATTTAAGTTTAAATTGTAATTTATTTTTGTGCAGATGGTTAGCATCCATTTGCTGGTTAGAGCTTATTTTATTTGTTATTATTTGTTGGTGTTTTGTGTATTTTTAAAATGGGTAACGCTCGAGCGCTTTGATTTTATAATTTCGTGGGTTATAACTCTTGTTAGGGACATTCCGGGGGGGGGGTACTTTATTAGCAGCCTAGCATTATTTTTCTTAATTTCAGTGATGAAATCCCTGAGTTTCATCCCGGGCTGCCCAAGGCTGGTTTAGTAAGGGGCTTAGTTAGGTCCCAGGCCTACAGTCCATCTGCCATGCACAGGTTCTGTGTAGCCTTCATGCCCAGGTCCCCCATTTTTCACACAGGCCAGAGGCTGTGTATATCCCTCTTTCCCTGCTTACAAGAGTCCCCCACTCTCACACTCCCAACAGAAGTTCTGTGTGCCAGCCCTTCCCCCCATGGAAGGGGCTCCGTGTGTGCCCCTCCCCACATTCTTATTCTTTCTTTCTTTCTTTGCTTTCTCTTTCAGAGTGTCAGCATCTTAAGATCAACTGATACAGGCTGAACTAAAATGAGG
Organism: Lepidochelys olivacea; assembly: GCF_965140295.1. Lineage (NCBI taxonomy): Eukaryota > Metazoa > Chordata > Testudines > Cheloniidae > Lepidochelys > Lepidochelys olivacea. The sequence goes on from NC_140413.1 coordinate 2,275,447, forward strand.
GCTCTTGTGATGCTGGAATGATGTTAATTTGTGCCATGATCAGCTCTTTGATCCTTAGAGGATTATGGTGGGGGTTGAAGCTGTGGTTCTGCTAACCAGATGTCAGGGGCACTATATGTCCCCCATTTCCCACTCTTGGTTTCTTTGTTTTTCATCAAAATCATTATGGTTCTGACTACTGATGCCTAGAACAGTCTCTGAAATTTTGGAATCTAGCAGATGTGGTGTTCAAGTGATCATATTACTTCCAAACAGAGAAATGCCATCAATTTGAGCATACGCGCTTCACAAGCTCAGCCAATAACAGAGTATAGTAGGAGTCGGCAGCTCCTGGAATTTTAACCAGTGCATTGTCTGGACCTGCCCTGGTGTTAGCAATGTGTGAATTTACAGAGAAGCCTAATTTAGACAGTCTTGAATTTGGCAATCCATGAGTTTTTTTGCTAGTAGTATTTCTATCTTCATTACATGATTATACATCACTTTGCTAGCAGTAAAACCAAAGACATGAGTTTGTCTGTATTTATACTACCAACTTGTCTATTAGATCAGGTGTGACCTTAGTGCTTCCCACAGGCTAGGGGTCAAATTTACAAAAACTACTTCTAGCTTTAGGTGCCCAACTTTAAACATAAATTCTGCCTGTAGCTGCCTTTACCTTTGATACAGAGATGTGGCTGGCGGAAAATACAGTCCCCAGCATGCACGACTGTTTTCAATTCAGTGGCTCAAGAAGTGAACAGTTGGACCTGTAGTCCCAACAAACTGCACTTCTCTAGTGAAAGTGAGGTTGGTTGCAACCTGCTTGACTTTATATACATCTTTTACTTTATTCCATTTAAAGTACTGATAATCTGACACAGGGATTTGCAGACATATCATTTCACTGATGCAGACAATTTCCTTGCCTTTTTTTTTTTAAAGGATTATTTAGTACATGATCATATCAACTGAAGAACAATGCCTACAGCTATCTTACCTCTAGGACAGAGCTGTTGTCTCTTTTATGAAAGTTTTTTCTGTGAAGAAAAAAGTATTAAAAAGCTTTTACTGCATCCCCACAAGTCCCTGCTCCTTTGCAATGAATGTCATAGAACAGTTGTCTTGCCTTGCACCCTGTATTTAGAGCTCATTGGGAAGCATTCCATTTGCTGGCTCTAGATATGAAACATTTCCTGTAGAATTCTGATCAGAATTGTTCAGAATATTTTCCTTTCCCTCTATGCACACCTTCTGAAAGGCAAAAACTTGTGATCGTGCCTCTAAAACTTACTCACAAAGTCCATTAGTACTTAGTCTTCATGATCATTTCAAATCTAGAATCACTGTGATAAGCAGAGTTAAATCATCTCCATTTTCAGTCTTACGAAATACATTGAGTTAACTGGGTGAACGGCTTCCACCTCCCTCACACTAGATTAAAGCAACTTTTCTCTTTGTCTTCAAGGCCCTAAAAGCCTGGCTCCTGCTCTCCCTTCTGCTCCCATCACTTTGCATTCCTCCCCCAGCTCTTCCCACACGCTGTAACTTCCCCTTTGCTTCCTTTTCTCACTCTTGTCTCTGGGTCTTCTTCCATGCTGCTCCATCTGTCTCAGCCCACCTTTGAGAAAAAACACACTTCTGCACGGAGGCCTATAAACCCCACCTGCTACCTCACCCATGCTAAGGCACTAATTTATCTAGTTTAAAGAAAGAAGTCTGGTTTTAAAAGACTCCATGCAAAAATCTTTTTTTTTTTGTGTCAGCGAGACTCCGGTTTAGCAAGCCCGGAACAAGAACCACTTCCATTTTGATAGGTAGGTGAGTCTGGTGGAAGGCTTTCTGCTACTTAGTAACGCCTGGTGAACTTGGTCTGAGCAAGCCTGTTCTCTGGGATTTAGTGGAGGAACATCCAGGCCTTTAAATGAAGGGAACACAGGTTTGGGTTGAGGAGCCAACAGTGGCCCTGAGTGATCAAATCCAGGTGCAACAGGAGTGAGACGAGTCGCCATTGAGAGGTCCAGCAGAATGCAGAACCAGTATTGGCAGGGCCATGCTGGGGCTATTAATATAACCCAGGCATGGTCCTGCTTGATTTTTAGTAGCACTCTCTGTGGGAGTGGGACTGGGGGGAAGCAGTTTCCATCCAGGGTAGCAGGGAGGTGTCTGTGATAGAACCCAGAAGGGAGCATAATTGGTAACATTTTCTCTTGTACTTGTTCACAAATAGGTCTATTGGGGGAGTCCCCCACTGCCGGAAAATGCCTTTGGCTACGTCCGGGTGAAGAGACCAATCATAAAATCCTAGAATATCAGGGTTGGAAGGGACCTCAGGAGGTCACCTAGTCCAACCCCCTGCTCAAAGCAGGACCAATCCCCAACTAAATCATCCCAGCCAGGGCTTTGTCAAGCCTGACCTTAAAAACTTCTAAGGAAGGAGATTCCACCACCTCCCTAGGTAACACATTCCAGTGTTTCACCACCCTTCTAGTGAAAAAGTTTTTCCTAATATCCAACCTAGACCTCCCCCACTGCAACTTGAGGCTGTTACTCCTTGTTCTGTCATCAGCTACCACTGAGACAGTCTAGATTCATCCTCTTTGGAACCCCCTTTCAGGTACTTGAAAGCAGCTATCAAATCCCCCCTCATTCTTCTCTTCAGCAGACTACACAATCCCAGTTCCCTCAGCCTCTCCTCATAAGTCATGTGTTCCAGTCCCCTAATCATTTCTGTTGCCCTCCGCTGGACTCTCTCCAATTTTTCCACATCCTTCTTGTAGTGTGGGGCCCAAAACTGGACACAGTACTCCAGATGAGGCCTCACCAATGTCGAATAGAGGGGAACGATCACGTCCCTCGATCTGCTGGCAATGCCCCTACCTATACATCCCAAAATGCCACTGGCCTTCTTGGCAACAAGGGCACACTGTTGACTCATATCCAGCTTCTGGTCCACTGTAACCCCTAGGTCCTTTTCTGCAGAACTGCTGCCTAGCCATCTGGTCCCTAGTCTGTAGCAGTGCATGGGATTCTTCCGTCCTAAGTGCAGGACTCTGCACTTGTCCTTGTTGAACCTCATCAGATTTCTTTTGGCCCAATCCTCTAATTTGTCTAGGGCCCTCTGTATCCTATCCCTACCCTCCAGCGTATCTACCTCTCCTCCCAGTTTAGTCATCTGCAAACTTGCTGAGGGTGCAATCCACACCATCCTCCAGATCATTTATGAAGATATTGAACAAAACCGGCCCGAGGACCGACCCTTGGGGCACTCCACTTGATACTGGCTGCCAACTAGACATGGAGCCATTGATCACTATCCCTTGAGCCCGACAATCTAGCCAACTTTCTATCCACCTTATCATCCATTCATCCAGCCCATACTTCTTTAACTTGCTGGCAAGAATACTGTGGGAGACTGTGTCAAAAGCTTTGCTAAAGTCAAGGAACAACGCGTCCACCACTTTCCCCTCATCCACAGAGCCAGTTATCTCGTCATAGAAGGCAATTAGATTAGTCAGGCATGACTTGCCCTGGGTGAATCCATGCTGACTGTTCCTGATCACTTTCCTCTCCTCTAAGTGCTTCAGAATTGATTCCTTGAGGACCTGCTCCATGATTTTTCCAGGAACTGACGTGAGGCTGACTGGCCTGTAGTTCCCAGGATCCTCCTTCTTCCCTTTTTTAAAGATGGGCACTACATTAGCCTTTTTCCAGTCATCTGGGACCTCCCCCGATCGCCATGAGTTTTCAAAGATAATGGCCAATGGCTCTGCAATCACATCCACCATCTCCTTCAGCACTCTCGGATGCAGTGCATTTGGCCCCATGGACTTGTGCTCGTCCAGCTTTTCTAAATAGTCCCGAACCACTTCTTTCTCCACAGAGGGCTGGTCACCTCCTCCCCATGCTGTGCTGCCCAGTGGAGTAGTCTGGGAGCTGACCTTCTTCATGAAGACAGAGGCAAAAAAAGCATTGAGTACATTAGCTTTTTCCACTTCCTCTGTCACTAGCTTGCCTCCCTCATTCAGTAAGGGGCCCACACTTTCCTTGACTTTCTTCTTGTTGCTAACATACCTGAAGAAACCCTTCTTGTTACTCCCAACATCTCTTGCTAGCTGCAACTCCAGGTGTGATTTGGCCTTCCTGATTTCACTCCTGCATCCCCGAGCAATATTTTTATACTCTTCCCTGGTCATTTGTCCAATCTTCCACTTCTTATAAGCTTCTTTTTTGTGTTCAAGATCAGCAAGGATTTCACACATGACTGGGGAAAGACCTACTAAGATGATCGACTAGCTCATTCTGATTGAATGGGCTTCATAAAAGTCCCATAGGTGAACTGCTTCCTGACAAAGGAAGGATGAGCTAGTTCCTCCTGCCTGTTGAAGTAAAACAGCATTGTGGTGTTGTCTGTAAGAACAAACAGGTTTCTCCCTGTGATATGAGGCAGGGAAGCCTGACAGGCAAGGTGAACTGCCCTGAGCTCTCTGATGTTGATATGGAGAGCTCCCTCGGTGACCAAAGACCCTGAGTCCTGAGGGATCTCTGGTGGGCTCCCCACCCTACCACCGACACATCTGAGACCAGTCATTGACGGTTGAGGGCAGATGAAGAGAATGTCCACCTGAATGTTGAGAGGATCCAATCACCAATTTAGGGAAATTAAAATTGAGGAAGGTATTGTGTGTACAGTATCCAGACAAAGACAGCTTTGTGAGGAAGCTGAGGCTAGCCAAGTTTGGAGAGGTTTGAGGTGCAATCTCGCATGTTGTATCACATATGTGCGCAAGGCCAGATGGTGTAGAAGCCTCATACACTTTTGGGCTGTTGTGACTGGATGACATTTGAGGTTTCACCAGGGTTAGGATCGATTGGAATTGTAACTCTGGGAGGAACACCCTGGCCTGGATAGTGTCCAACACTGCCCCAATAACTTTATCCTCTGTACTGGCCAAAGGGTAAACTGTCTGCATTGATCAGTAGGCCTAGGGCCTTGAATAACCTGAGCCCTAGGCTGGCCCTTGACTAGCCAGTCATCCAGGTAAGAGCAGCCCTGCACTCCTAATCTGCTCAGTAGGCATCACTTAAATCAAGGGCGGGATACCAATCTCCAGAATCCAGAGAGGGAATAATGGATGCCAGGGTGACCACACGGATCTTTATCTTTTTGAGATAGTTGTTCACTTGATGCAGGGTTAAAATAGGCCTGAGATGTCCCTTGGTTTTGGGGTTTAGAAAATCATGGAAGTAGAAACCCTTCCTTCTGAAATTCTGCAAACAAAGGAAAAACACAGTCTAGCATTATGGGAACTGGTACCACTTCCTTGAGCATCCCATCAAAACGCCTGCTCAGAACCCCCTGGATGTCTAGGTGGAGCAGGCATTGATGCAGAGGTGGAAGGGGGAGGTGATCTAATCCTATAATCCCTATTCCTTTTCCTCTGTAGGTCCTGATGGGTAGCCAGGGCAGAGTACCAGAGGGGTTGAGGAGGCATGTAGTGATTCCTGGAAGGGGCTGGAGTGTGGGGTTGCCCTTGAGTCCTTTAGACCAAGAAGCTTTGCATCCATCTGCTCCAAAAAGAGTGACGTTCCTTCGAAAGGCAGGTCCTATACAGTCTGTTGGACCTCCTACACGAGCCCAGAGGACTGCCACCAGGAACTCCTATGCATGGCCATCGATGAAGCCACGGACCCGGCAGCCGTGTCCAGAGCAGCTTGTAACAAGGCCCTTGCCCACTAGGAAGGAGAACCCTTGCCTCTCATCTTTTGGCAACAGTCTTTAAATTTTTGCATGGAGTCCCATATGTTAAAGTCATACCTGCCCAACAGCGTTTACTGGTTGGCAATCCTGAGTTGAAACCCCCTAGTAGAATAAACTTTCCTACCAAAAAGGTCTAATTTTTTTGAGTGTTTTTGTTTTTGGGTTGCACCCTGATGTCCCTGCCTCTCTCACAGTGGCAGCAGACGCTACTAGGGACCCCGGGGGAAGGGGGGGATAAGTCTAAAGGAACTCATAATATTTTCGCTCAGCCTCTTTTGAAGCGGGAGGAAGGGATGCAGGGATCTGCCAGAAACCCTTAACTGCACACCCTCCGGGGGTGCAGAACTCATATGGCCCACATTTTTCTGTGCCTCTCCCCCCCCCCCCCGAAAAAATGCAAAAAAACCCTGCTGGGGTACAGGTGCCTCTTCCCTAGCAGTGCGTCTGTTCCAGCTTGCGTGGCGCAGCCTGAGAGAGAGGGGGCTGACTGTGTGCGCCTGCATGCTTGATTGCCATTGGGCAGACGAGTGTGTGCCAACAAGTGAGAGAGAGAGACACAGACACTCTGTCTCTCTCTCTTGCGACTGCAGCTCCCTGGCGTGGAAGGTTAGGGCTTTTTATTATGCATGAGGCAGGCTAGAGGCACAAACGTAACAGCCTGACTGTGTAGTAACATTGTTAAAGTTGCTGTTGATGGTTAATTGATCTCATTCTTTGAGGCAGAAATGAAGCAGCCTGCCTACATAGTAACATTGTTAATGTTCCTATTGTTAGTTAACTGTTCCCATTCTCAGTCAATTCCCCCAGGAGCATAAAGCCCGTGAAAGTTTTAAGGCCCCTACATTGCCAGAGTGATGTAAAGGACCCTTATTATAAATGACAGTAACGGACGCCTCAGCTTGGAAGATCTATGGGCTTCCTCACTTTTCTCCTGTGCCAAAGTGGCACAATGGGGTTAGATTACAGCTCAGGATTTATTTTACTTACCCATTTTAAAAAAAAGGCTTTGAGGGCAAATAAAACATTGACCAAGCAGTCAGTAAAACGGCAGGACAGTCAGAACCAAGCACTTCCCAAAGTCCCCAGCCAGGTCCAGGACAATGATTAGCAAAACTGTATGACTTTCAGGTGTGAAATTCTGAGCAATTTAAAATGACATTCTACATTAAAAAAAATTTTTTTTTATGTTGTTTGGTGTTCTGTAATGTAATTTAAATGAAAATCCAGGATTATAACTGGAACGCAGGGTATTAGTTACCAAGTGTTTGTAACTTAACTTTCATGTGTTTAGGAAATGCTGAATAATTATTGTGACTTTTTTCTGTATTGTAGTTTCAATAAATTACTAAAACAATTGAAACTGGTGTGATTATATTGTATTATTTTGACAAATAAAATATGCAGAATTTTTAATTTTTTTATGCAGAATTTTGAAATTTTTTTGGCACAGAATCCCCCCCGGAGTATTAACTGGGTCCAGAATGGGTTTACTGAGAGGCTGAGAACGTCTTCCCAGATGTCATGTAAGATGGGAATTTAGATTGCTAAAAAGAAAAGCTACATTTTTTCTTGCAAGATTTTTTTCTCTTCATATTTTCCATTCTGTGCGAAAGCCCCTGGGAATGGCTAGGCTGCATCTCTGAGTGGAGTTTTCTAGCTCCAGCATGGTATTTATTTTAATCAGCACTCACTCTACCGACATAAAACCCTATCACTCTTAAACAGCATGAACTATGCAGAATCTGTTGAGCATTTGACATTCTTATCCACAGACACGTTTGAGTTCTAAATATTGAATGTGTGGTGCATCAGCATTTATTTTTATTTATTTATTTATTTATTTATTTGGATTCTTTGATTATGGGATGGTGTTCCAAGAAGGAGGAGTGCCAGGCAGAGATGGGCTCCACCTAACGAAGAGAGGGAAGAGCATCTTCGCAAGCAGTCTGGCTAACCTGGTGAGGAGGGTTTTAAACAAGGTTCACCAGGGGAAGGAGACCAAAGCCCTGAGGTAAGTGGGGAAGTGGGATACCGGGGGGAAGCATGAGCAGGAGAATGCGAAAGGGGAAGGCTCCTGCCTCATACTAAGAAAGCAGGACAAACAGCAAGTTATCTCAAGTGCCTATACACAAATGCGCGAAGCCTGGGAAACAAGCAGGGAGAACTGGAGGTCCTGGCACAGTCAAGGAATTATGATGTGACTGGAATAACAGAGACTTGGTGGGATAACTCCCATGACTGGAGTACTGTCATGGATGGATATAAGCTGTTCAGGAAGGACAGGCAGGGCAGAAAAGGTGGGGGAGTAGCACTGTATGTAAGGGAGCAATATGACTGCTCAGAGCTCCGGTATGAAACTGCAGAAAAACCTGAAAGTCTCTGGATTAAGTTTAGAAGCGTGAGCAACAAGGGTGATATCATGGTGGGAGTGTACTATAGACCACCGGATTAGGGGGATGAGGTGGACGAGGCTTTCTTCTGGCAACTAACGGAAGTTACTAGATCGCAGGCCCTGATTCTCATGGGAGACTTCAATAACCTGATACCTGCTGGGAGAGCAATACAGAGGTGCACAGACAATCCAGGATGTTTTTGGAAAGTGTAGGGGACAATTCCCTGGTGCAGGTGCTGGAGGAACCAACTAGGGGCAGAGCTCTTCTTGACCTGCTGCTCACAAACCGGGAAGAATTAGTAGGGGAAGCAAAAGTGGATGGAAACCTGGGAGGCAGTGACCATGAGATGGTTGAGTTCAGGATCCTGACACAGGGAAGAAAGGAGAGCAGCAGAATACGGACCCTGGACTTCAGAAAAGCAGACTTTGACAACCTCAGGGAACTGATGGGCAGGATCCCCTGGGAGAATAACATGAGGAGGAAAGGAGTCCAGCAGAGTTGGCTGTATTTTAAAGAATCCTTATAGAGGTTACAGGGACAAACCATCCCGATGTGCAGAAAGAATAGTAAATATGGCAGGCGACCAGCTTGGCTTAACAGTGAAATCCTTGCTGATCTTAAACACAAAAAAGAAGCTTACAAGAAGTGGAAGATTGGACAAATGACCAGGGAAGAGTATAAAAATATTGCTCGGGCATGCAGGAGTGAAATCAGAAAGGCCAAATCACACCTGGAGTTGCAGCTAGCAAGAGATGTTAAGAGTAACAAGAAGGGTTTCTTCAGGTATGTTAGCAACAAGAAGAAAGTCAAGGAAAGTGTGGGCCCCTTACTGAATGAGGGAGGCAAGCTAGTGTCAGAGGAAGTGGAAAAAGCTAATGTACTCAATGCTTTTTTTGCCTCTGTCTTCATGAAGAAGGTCAGCTCCCAGACTACTGCACTGGGCAGCACAGCATGGGGAGGTGGAGACCAGCCCTCTGTGAAGAAAGAAGTGGTTCAGGACTATTTAGAAAAGCTGGACGAGCACAAGTCCATGGGGCCGGATGCACTGCATCTGAGAGCGCTGAATGAGTTGGTGGATGTGATTGCAGAGCCATTGGCCATTATCTTTGAAAACTCATGGCGATCGGGGGAGGTCCCAGACGACTGGAAAAAGGCTAATGAAGTGCCCATCTTTGAAAAAGGGAAGGAGGAGGATCTGGGGAACTACAGGCCAATCTGCCTCTCGTCAGTCCCTGGAAAAATCATGGAGCAGGTCCTCAAGGAATCAATTCTGAAGCACTTAGAGGAGAGGAAAGTGATCAGGAACAGTCAGCATGGATTCACCCAGGGCAAGTCATGCCTGACTAATCTAATTGCCTTCTATGACGAGATAACTGGCTCTGTGGATGAGGGGAAAGCAGTGGACGTGTTGTTCCTTGACTTTAGCAAAGCTTCTGACACGGTCTCCCACAGTATTCTTGCCAGTAAGTTAAAGAAATATGGGCTGGATGAATGGACGATAAGGTGGATAGAAAGCTGGCTAGATTGTCGGGCTTAACGGGTAGTGATCAATGGCTCCATGTCTAGTTGGCAGCCGGTATCAAGTGGAGTGCCCCCAGGGTCGGTCCTCGGGCCGGTTTTGTTCAATATCTTCATTAACGATCTGGACGATGGGGTGGATTGCACCCTCAGCAAGTTCGCGGATAACGCTAAGCTACGGGGAGAGGTAGATACGCTGGAGGGTAGGGATAGGATACAGAGGGACCTAGTCAAATTAGAGGACTGGGCCAAAAGAAATCTCATGATATTCAACAAGGACAAGTACAGAATCCTGCACTTAGGATGGAAGAATCCTATGCATCGCTACAGACTAGGGACCCAATGGCTAGGCAGCAGTTCTGCTGAAAAAGACCTAGGGGTTACAGTGGACGAGAAGCTGGATATGAGTCAACAGTGTGCCATTGTTGCCAAGAAGGCCTATGGCATTTTGGGACTATAAGTTGGGGCATTGCCAGCAGATCAAGGGACGTGATTGTTCCCCTCTATTCAACATTGGTGAGGCCTCATCTGGAGTACTGTGTCCAGTTTTGGGCCCCACACTACAAGAAGGATGTGGAAAAATTGGAAAGAGTCCAGCAGAGGACAATAAAAATGATTAGGGGACTGGAACACATGACTTATGAGGAGAGGCTGAGGGAACTGGGATTGTTTAGTCTGCGGAAGAGAAGAATGAGGGGGGATTTGATAGCTGCTTTCAAGTACCTGAAAGGGGGTTCCAAAGAGGATGGATCTAGACCGTTCTCAGTGGTAGCTGATGACAGAACAAGGAGTAATGGCCTCAAGTTGCAGTTGGGGAGGTTTAGGTTGGATATTAGGAAAAACTTTTTCACGAGGAGGGTGGTGAAACACTGGAATGCATTACTTAGGGAGGTGGTGGAATCTCCTTCCTTAGAAGTTTTTAAGGTCAGGCTTGACAAAGCCCTGGCTGGGATGATTTAGTTGGGGATTGGTCCTGCTTTGAGCACGGGGTTGGACTAGATAACCTCCTGAGGTCCCTTCCAACCCTGATATTCTAGGATTCTATGATTCACAGAGAAAATCTCTCATATATTGGATGTACTCAGAGAACATTAGGACAAAACAAATATGGGACCAAAGAGACAATTCCCACCTTCTAAAAACATAGCCCAGTTGTACAAGTAATAGTCATGGAAGTACTCAAAGCAATGAGGGCCACCCATGTGATTTTGCCCACCTTGCCACTCCTAGCTAGTGAGAGAAAACGTATGTTCTAGGACCCTAACAAACATGGTGTATTCACACTTCCTTTGAAGAGGACAGCTTAACAAAGAGAAGGTTAAGGGGAGACTTGATTACAGTCTATAAGTAAAAAGAAAAGGAGTACTTGTGGCACCTTAGAGACTAACCAATTTATTTGAGCATAAGCTTTCGTGAGCTACAGCTCACTTCATCGGATGAAGTGCATTTTTTTTTTGCGAATACAGACTAATAAGGCTGTTACTCTGAAACCAGTCTATAAGTACCTGCACAAGGAACAAATATTTAATCTTCAATCTAGCAGAGAAAGGTCTAATATGGTCCAATGGCTGGACACTGTAACTAGATACATTTCAGACCGGAAATAAGGTGTAAATTTTTACAGTGAGGAGTAATTAGCTATTGGAACAATTTACAAAAGTTGATGGTAGATTCTCCATCACAGACAATTTTTAAATCAAAATTGGATATTTTTCTAAACTATCTGCTGTAGGAATTATTTTGGGGAATTATTTCTCTGGCCTGTGCTATACAGGAAGTCAGACTAGATGATCACAATGGTCTCTTCTGGCCTTGGAATCTTTGGCTGTAGATGACTTTGCCAATTACTACTCTGGGTTGAACTTCTCTTATTAACCAAGATAATGAAGGAGTTAGGAAAAAGCAGTTGCAAATGCCACCTCTCAGTTGCCAGTATCCTGAATTCCTCTCAGCCAGGCTTCATGCCCGGATACGGTACTGAGACAGAACTCATTTCTTCAGTGAAAGAACTCCTGACCATCCTCCACTGATTCCAGAGTTGTAGATGGTGGGTACTGGACTCAACAGTAGGGATGAGGTTGGCATCAAAATCAACTGTACCAGTGCTGAGGGCAACGATTCAGACAATACTGGGGAGCAGCACTCAGGGGCTCTTGCTCTTACTGGAAGGTTTATGAGAACCCTTATCCACTGAAATACAATGGCTGGAGTCCCCATGACAGGTTGAGGAAACTTCTTGGGTCTCATACAGTTTTTACTTCCAGAGACGTGGAAGTTTTGGCGGCCTTGGCAGATGGCCCTAGGGAAGGGAAGCAATGCCTCTTCTCTCTGTAGGTCTTCACGGGGTTTTCCTCCTTGAGAGAGCCAGAGAGGAAAGAGGAGCAGCCAGAGCACTTCTGGAGGAGGAGTACTCATTTAATCATATAAGAGTCCGGATCCAAAGCTGGAAGCATGGATTTCTCCATGAGGTGCTCCTCAGACATGCTGTGTTCTCCTAGTAAAGGACTTGCAGGTGCTGTACTTAGTCCTTACTGGCTTTTAACCAAGACAAATGAGGCAATGAGTTAATGGGCATAACAGCCTCACATAAAGTTTAAATTGTGGGATGTCTGCATAGTAACGTGGAACTGAAGTATCACTCCAGTAACAAAAACAAAGGAAGATGTATTGCTGGAATACAAAGAAAGCAAGCACTACAAACAAAACACTATGTACATTAAGGCTTGGTCTACACTTGAAAGTTAAGTCAGCATAGCTATGTTGGTCACAGGTGTGAAAAAACCACAACTTGACCGACATAGTTATACCGACAAAACCACCAGTGTAGGTGCAGCTGTGTGGATGGAAGAGTGCTTGTGTCAACAAAGCTAACTTGGTTCAGGGATATGATGTTCCTACACTGAGAGAAAATCCCCTTCTGTCGGTGTAGGTTGAGTCTACACTAGGGGACTATGCTGACATAGGGTATGTCTATGTTATGGAGCCTAAGTCCTAAACTAACACAAACTATTTACACATGAAAAGGTTACTGACAAGCTAGAAAAAACTGAGAGCTTGAAACTGTCCCCTGCTGTGATATGAAGTGGTAGAGCTTGTGAGATAATAAGGCCCTGTGGTATAAGAGTGCCAGTGAATCCTAGACTGGGCCTTGAGTTCCATCCCAAGTAGCAGCAAGACCAGTGTCGGGACTCGTGGGTACTGAGGCTTAATATCTTGGTAAAGTAGAACTGGTGTTTTAAACTTGGAACCTGATGGCAGGGAAATAAGCAATCTCACCAGCACTGATGAGGGCACAACTGGCACTTGCCCCCCTTTCCTGGTGCTCGAAGGAGCAACAGGGAGTGCTAAAGCTTCCACAGTTCTGAAGAGACTGACTCAGCGTCTGCACCTGTCTCATCCTCCCTCAGCATGAGGAACTATCCTGAGCAGCAAATTTCAATAAAATGATTTGTATTCCACAGCCTGGCTTGAGACAAACAAGAGTAATCTATTCAAAACTTTTCCAGAGCCAACATAGATAAAAGCAGGATCTAAGAGTGTCTAACTGGGTTGATTACATGTCAGGAGCTGTGCTTGCAGTATTCCAGCAAATAAACTGTGATTACTGGAGACAGAAGATCCACTGATTTAAGCAATAGGTTATATACTATAGTTAGTAGTTCTGCACTTTCATATTTGAGTTCCTTCAGAACTCTTGGGTGATGCCATCTAGTCCTGGTGATTGACTACTCTTTAATTTATCAATTTGTTCCAAAACATCCGCTAGATGAGACCTGAGTCTGGGACAGTTTCTCAGTTTAGTCACCTAAAAAGACTGGCTCAGGTGTGGGAATCTCCCTCACATCCTTTACAGTAAAAAGAAAAGGAGTACTTGTGGCACCTTAGAGACTAACCAATTTATTTGAGCATGAGCTTTCGTGAGCTACAGCTCACTTCATCGGATGCATACTGTGGAAACTGCAGAAGACATTATATACACAGAGACCATGAAACAATACCTCCTCCCACCCCACTGTCCTGCTGGTAATAGCTTATCTAAAGTGATCATCAAGTTGGGCCATTTCCAGCACAAATCCAGGTTTTCTCACCCTCCACACCCCCCCCCACAAACTCACTCTTCTGCTGGTAATAGGCCATCCAAAGTGACAACTCTCTTCACAATGTGCATGATAATCAAGGTGGGCCATTTCCTGCACAAATCCAGGTTCTCTCACCCCCTCACCCCTCTCCAAAAACCACACACACAAACTCACTATCCTGCTGGTAATAGCTCATCCAAAGTGACCACTCTCCCTACAATGTGCATGATAATCAAGGTGGGCCATTTCCAGCACAAATCCAGGTTTTCTCACCCCCACCCCCATACACACACAAACTCACTCTCCTGCTGGTAATAGCTCATCCAAAGTGACCACTCTCCCTACAATGTGCATGGTAATCAAGGTGGGCAAAGCCCGTTGCCAACTGTGCCCACATATCTATTCAGTGGACAACATCACAGGGCCTAATAACATCAGCCACACTATCAGAGACTCGTTCACCTGCATATCCACCAATGTGATATATGCCATCATGTGCCAGCAATGCCCCTCTGCTATGTACATTGGTCAAACTGGACAGTCTCTACGTAAAAGAATAAATGGACACAAATCAGATGTCAAGAATTATAACATTCATAAACCAGTCGGAGAACACTTCAATCTCTCTGGTCACGCAATCACAGACATGAAGGTCACTATCTTAAAACAAAAAAACTTCAAATCCAGACTCCAGCGAGAAACTGCTGAATTGGAATTCATTTGCAAATTGGATACTATTAATTTAGGCTTAAATAGAGACTGGGAGTGGCTAAGTCATTATGCAAGGTAGCCTATTTCCCCTTGTTTTTTCCTATGCGCGCCCCCCCCCCCGCACCAGACGTTCTGGTTAAACTTGGATTTAAACTTGGAGAGTGGTCAGTTTGGATGAGCTATTGCCAGCAGGAGAGTGAGTTTGTGTGTGTGTGTGTGTGTCCCTTGGAAAAAAAGGGGGCGGGGGTGAGAAAGCCTGGATTTGTGCTGGACATGGCCCACCTTGATTACCATGCACATTGTAGGGAGAGTGGTCACTTTGGATGAGCTATTACCAGCAGGAGAGTGAGTTTGTGTGTGTATGGGGGTGGGGGTGAGAAAACCTGAATTTGTGCTAGAAATGGCCCACTTTGATTATCATGCACATTGTAGGGAGAGTGGTCACTTTGGATGAGCTATTACCAGCAGGATAGTGAGTTTGTGTGTGTGGTTTTTGGAGGGGGGTGAGGGGGTGAGAGAACCTGGATTTGTGCAGGAAATGGCCCACCTTGATTATCATGCACATTGTGAAGAGAGTTGTCACTTTGGATGGGCTATTACCAGCAGGAGAGTGAGTTTGTGTGTGGGGGGGTGGAGGGTGAGAAAACCTGGATTTGTGCTGGAAATGGCCCAACTTGATGATCACTTTAGATAAGCTATTACCAGCAGGACAGTGAGGTGGGAGGAGGTATTGTTTCATGATCTCTGTGCGTATATAATGTCTGCTGCAGTTTCCACGGTATGCATCCGATGAAGTGAGCTGTAGCTCATGAAAGCTCATGCTCAAATAAATTGGTTAGTCTCTAAGGTGCCACAAGTACTCCTTTTCTTTTTGCGAATACAGACTAACACAGCTGTTACTCTGAAACCCATCCTTTACAGTGAAGACTGATGCAAAGAATTAATTTAGCTTCTGTGCAACAGCCTTGTCTTCCTTGAGTGCTCCTGTAGCACCTCGATCTTCCAGTGGCCCCACTGATTGGCAAGCTTCCTGCTTCTGATGTACATTAGAATTCTTTTGCTGTAAGTTTTTGTGTCTTTTGCTAGTTGCTCTTCAAATTAGGTCTGCCTAATTATACTTTTATGATTGACTTGCCACCGTTTATGTTCCTCAGTAGAATTTGACTTCCAATTTTTAAAAGATGTCTTTTTGTCTCTAACTGACTCTTTTAACTTTGTTTAGCCATGGTGGCATTTTTTTGGTTATCTTACTGCTTTTTTTAATTTGAGGTATACCTACAGTGTGAGCCTGTGTTATGTATTTTTAAAAAGTTTACATACAGCTTTCAGGCATTTCACTCTTGTGACCTTTCCTTTTGATTTCCACTCTAACTCCTCACTTTTGTGTAGTTCTCCTTTTTGAAGTTAATCCAAATTCATTCATTCATTTTACATATTTCTTTCATGTTCCCTCTTTCTCATCTCTGAGGTAAACAATCCTAAACTTTTCAACCTGTCTTCATATGAGTTTTCCATGCTTCTAATCGTTTTCATCACCCTTCTCTGAACCCATCTAACTCTTCAATATCTCTTTTGAGATGGGGTGACCAATATGCACCCAGTATTCTATATCAGCTCACACCCAGGGTTCAAATTCCTTATGCAGCCTAACATCTTGTTTCCTTTTTTGCCTGTAGCACCACCTTGAACTGAGGCCTTCACTGAGCTGTCTCCGATGACATGGAGGACCTTTTCCTGAGTTAAATTGGTTAGTCTCTAAGGTGCCACACGTACTCCTTTCCTTTTTCTGAGTTGATACTCAAGACTAAACATGCCCAGTTTTTTTAACATTTCCTCATAGGTCAGGTTTTCCAAACCTTTTATCATTTTTGTTGCTATTCTCTGGATTCCCTCCAATTTATCCACACCTTTCCTAAAGTGTTGTGCCCAGACTTGGACACAATACTTCAGCAAAGGCCTTACCAGTGCTGAGCAGAGCAGGACAATTAGCACCCAGGTCTTACATACAACACTGCAGTTAATACACCCCAGAATGATATTAGCCTTTTTCGCAACAGCATCACTTTGTTGACTCATATTCAATTTATAATCAACTATAACCCCTAGATCCTTTCTAGGAATTCTACCACCTAGCCAGTTATTCCCCATTTTGTAGTTGTGCATTTGATTCTTTCCTTCGTAAACGCAGTGCTTTGCACTTGTCTTTACTGAATTTTATCTTGCTGTTTTCAGATTAATTCTCTGTTTTGTGAAGGTCCTTTGTGTCTTCTACAAATTTTACTACTTCATTATTCATCCCATTCCAGATAATTAAATATATTTAATAACACCTGACCTAGTAAAGAACCTTTAGGCTCCCTGCTTTTAACCTTTTGCCACAATGAAAATTTACCATTTATTCCTACTCTGTTTCCTATCTCCTAACCAGTTTTTGATCTATGACAATAATTTGCCTCTCACCACATAATGACTTAGCTTCTTTAATAGCCTTTTGTAAGGTACCTTATCAAAGTCCTTTTGAAAGTCTAAATAACCTGTCAACCAGTTCTCTTTTATCCCGCTAAGCCACTTAATACATGAGCTTCTTCAGAACTCCTGGATATACACCATCTGGACTGGATGACTTTCTGGTTTTTAAATCATCGATTTATTTCAGCACATCTTTTTCTGACATCACCAATCTCTGAGAGTACCTCACTTTTAGTAATTTAGAATAGGTCAGGGATAGACATCTCCCCAGCATTCTCTGTGGTGAAGATTGACGCAAATAAATTATTAAGCTTCTCAGCAACTTTAAGTTTTACACAAAGATTACTCAGATTACCCCGTTTCCCACCAACAGAGAACAGTCACTTAAATACTGTACCATTAGAGCAATACATGTGTGTGTAGTGAATTAAATGACTTCAGAAAATTCAAATACAGAGATTTCCTCGACAGCCCCATCAAAGGGATAATGAGGAGCTGATGTGTCCATTTCTAGAATTTTAAAAGATTTCTTGTTATTAAAGCTCTACAAAAGGAAAATATCTGCTCATAACCCCTTCAGGAATTCAGATCACTGTATGAATGCATATTGATGGAGCTAGTAAAAGGGCCTACACACTGCAGGAGGAGATGATGAGAGTATTTATACTGCCAGAGGTAGCAAGAAGCATTCATATGGCTATTCATAGTCGTACTGTTCAATCCATCTTACACTGTGGCAGAAGAAATTCAGACTGTTCACTGGCTTGGAGTGGATAGTCCTACTTTTGAAGATTGTTTGAGGACAAGGTGGGTATTCATAATTCTGAAATGCTGATGAGGTAGTCATATTATCTGAGCTGGGGATGAAGGGATACAGTGGGGCTTTGAGTGCAAGACTCCATCAACCCACTCCACACCAACAAGCCCAGAGCTAATCAGAGCAGGCCTTAGAGTGTGTCATTAAGGCAGTGTTAGTTGTGCAAGTTTAGAGCTACTATTCAGGGTGGACATAGGAGGTATATCGTAAGGAGTCTGTATAAACAGGACATAAACAATCTTGCATTCACCCTGACCACAGAGTTCTGCATATCTGTAATCTCTACAATGGGCAGGGATCATAGTAGGGAGCATGGCCCCATCACCTGGAAAATCTGATTAAGTGCATATTTAGGTGGCCTTTGCTGTTGGTGCTTTTATAGAACCCTGGCTGTAGTTCAGAGCAGAACTTCCCAGCTGAAACCGGGGGAAGGTTGTCAGTCCAAATGCTATGTCTTCCCATGGGAATGCATCAGCTAGTGTGAAAAAGTCAAATATTTATAACCTTGATATAAACAGCTAATCTTCTATTAACTCTCACTAAATTCTTAGTTCTGCAGGTTCTCCAAGTTCCCTATGATATCTTTTGGCAATTAATTCAGATGAAAAGGGAACACTGGCCAGGAGTGAGTAGGTACAGCTGCAGGAACCAGAGTTCATTGCTGCTGAACTGAAGGATGCATAGAGAGTCCATGTCCTGATGGAAATACTGAGGGAATTCACAGGTAAGTTAATGCTAATGAAGCAGGGGTTCTCTGGGTTTTCCTGTCTGCAACCTCAAAATCACCTATGTTCTTCCCATTCCTAAATCCACATGCCAGATTCCTCTGGGCTCTTCCAGCTAAAGGTGCTAGAAGTACTATAATACATAGACATCAATAGTTATTACATAGTCCTGCCCTGAGTGCAGAGGACTGGACTAGATGACCTCTCAAGGTCCCTTCCAGTCCTACATTTCTGTGATTCTATGTGCTGTGGGAAGAAGTTTTTCCTTTATCAATTTAAATTTTTTGGCTTTTTAATTCATTGGCTTTCCCCCCTTTTTCTTGTACTATAGTGACTGATTTACATTCTCTGTAGCATATGATATTTTATATGCCTTTATCATGTGTCCACCTATTTGTCCATTCTCTACACTATGTAGGACTAATCTATTTAATTTCTTCCCATGTGACAGTCTTTCCATGCTTGTAATCATGTTGCCATTTCCTGGACATTTTCCCTAACCTTCTTGAGAAGGGGTATAGTGCAATACTGGGAAGGTGCTATTCATGCTATAAACAGTGAGAAAGGAGTGGAAAGGGAAGTAATGCCTCATTTTACATCAGCTAAGCAGAAAAAAAGACAATTTGACTCAATTTAGCACAATATTAAGCTGCTAATCAAAGCTCTGAAAAACATTTTGCTACCTTCCTTAATAAGAAAAGAGCCAGAGAAAATCAAATTGGAGAATCAATGCATTTACTTACTGCATTTCCAGCTTCCGCAGCCAGCCTGGCAGCATATCGGGCAATAAGTCTGTGCTCCTCATCAAGTCTGCTAGGGCTGTCCAGGACACTGCCAAGGGAACAAAAGGTCAACACATCACCAGCAATACGCCTAGCTTCAGCACTGGACATGTCAAAGAAAAGGATGCATCGTTATGTAGAATCAAATTAATCTGAAATGAAAAACCCCTATCAGAAACCATCTACATCGTGCCCTTCTCCCAATCTTGAACGCAGGGCCTAGCACAAGATTGTTCTCTCAGTAGTCTATTCTCCATGGGTTTGTCCAGCCTAGTGTTAAATATTTCAAACAATAAGTTTTCAAAACTGAAAAAAACCCCTATAAAAAGATTGTTAGCAAAAAATATACTGTTTTCCCAATGATATTTTTAATAGACCCCGATCAAAACGGGTGATTAAACTGAATGGTGAAGGTGGAAAGTCCTGTACTTATAAGATCTACATGATGTGTCAAATTGAGAATGGTTTCCAAAAAGAAAAACTGAGTGAATCATGCTAACCAGAGAAGAATTCATGCTGTAACTGAAAAAGATAAACTAAAATGCAGAAATGCTGCTGATAGGCCAGCCTGGCAGGAGTAAAATGTACAAGGCATGCAAGGATTCCATTTTGAGACCTAGAATTTGTCCTTCATTCCATGGCTGACAGAGGTTGAGGATGCTGCAGAAATGGCACTTTTAGGGCTTGACCTGACTCCGACTAATTTCAGCAGATGTTGGATCAGGACCATATGGCTGCAGGAGCAGAGGTAAGGACCTTCACATCACTCTGTAGAAATATTATTGCAGCTGTCTTGTGAGAAACAGTAAACGAGCTCTGGAAGCAAATGTCTCCTGCAATTTGACCCACATTGACAGAACCATGAAACAGTAGGAAAAGTTGGAAGTTGAAGGCTGGAGAAGCAAAAGCAAAAATAGGAACTCTGGTGGTAAACATACGAATGGCCACAAGGGGTCAGACGAATGGTCCATCTAGCCCTAATCCAGTTTTCTGACAGTGGCCGGCACCAGATGCTTCAGAGGGAATGCATAGAATGGGGTGATTCGCAGGAACCATCCCGTCATCCAGTTCCAGAATCTGACAGTCAGAGGCGTAGGGACACCCAGAGCCTGGGGTTGCATCCCTGACCATCTTAGCTAATAGTCATTGATGGACCTATCCTCCATGAATTTATCTTGTTCTTTTGAACCCAGTTATACTTCTGGCCTTCACAACATCCTTTGACAATGAGTTCCACAGCTTGACTGTGTTGTGTGAAGAAGTACTTCCATTTGTTTCATTTAAACCTGCTGCCTATTCATTTCACTGGGCGACCCCTAGTTCTTGTGTTATGAGAAGCGATAAGTAACACTTCCTTGTTCACTTTCTCTACACCAGTCATGATTTTATAGACTTTGATCATCTCCCCCCTTAGGTGTCTTTTTTTCCAAGCTGAACAGTCCCAGTGTTTTTAATCTCCTTTTCCATTTCTAATATATCGTTTTTGAACAGATGTTTTCAGAGAACTATCCATAATGACTCCAAGATCTCATTCTTGAGTGGTAACAGCTAATTTAGACCCCATCATTTTGTACATATAATCAGGATTATGTTTTCCAATGTGCATTACTTTGCATTTATCAACACTGAATTTCATCTGCCATTTTGCCGCCCAGCCACCCAGTTTTGAGAGATTCTTTTGTAACTCTTTGGAGTCACCTTTGCACTTAACTATGTTGAGTAAATTTAAGAACATAAGAATGGCCACACTGGATCAGACTAAAGGTCCATCTAGCTCAGTATCCTGTCTTCTGACAGTGGCCAATGCCAGGTGCCCCAGAAGGAATGAACAAAACAGATAATCATCAAGTGATCCATCCCCGTCACCCATTCCCAGCTTCTGGCAAACAGAGGATAAGGACACCATCCCTGCCCATCCTGGCTAATAACCATTGATTTTGTAGTGTCTGCAAACTTTGCCACCTAGAATCATAGAATCATAGAATATCAGGGTTGGAAGGGACCCCAGAAGGTCATCTAGTCCAACCCCCTGCTCAAAGCAGGACCAATTCCCAGTTAAATCATCCCAGCCAGGGCTTTGTCAAGCCTGACCTTAAAAACCTCTAAGGAAGGAGATTCTACCACCTCCCTAGGTAACGCATTCCAGTGTTTCACCACCCTCTTAGTGAAAAAGTTTTTCCTAATATCCAATCTAAACCTCCCCCACTGCAACTTGAGACCATTACTCCTCGTTCTGTCATCTGCTACCATTGAGAACAGTCTAGAGCCATCCTCTTTGGAACCCCCTTTCAGGTAGTTGAAAGCAGCTATCAAATCCCCCCTCATTCTTCTCTTCTGCAGGCTAAACAATCCCAGCTCCCTCAGCCTCTCCTCATAAGTCATGTGTTCCAGTCCCCTCATCATTTTTGTTGCCCTTCGCTGGACTCTCTCCAATTTATCCACATCCTTCTTGAAGTGTGGGGCCCAAAACTGGACACAGTACTCCAGATGAGGCCTCACCAATGTCGAATAGAGGGGAACGATCACGT
Organism: Lepidochelys olivacea; assembly: GCF_965140295.1. Lineage (NCBI taxonomy): Eukaryota > Metazoa > Chordata > Testudines > Cheloniidae > Lepidochelys > Lepidochelys olivacea. Next base: position 2,297,209 of record NC_140413.1, read on the forward strand.
CCCTCGATCTGCTCGCTATGCCCCTACTTATACATCCCAAAATGCCATTGGCCTTCTTGGCAACAAGGGCACACTGCTGACTCATATCCAGCTTCTCGTCCACTGTCACCCCTAGGTCCTTTTCTGCAGAACTGCTGCCTAGCCATTCGGTCCCTAGTCTGTAGCTGTGCATTGGGTTCTTCCGTCCTAAGTGCAGGACCCTGCACTTATCCTTATTGAACCTCATCAGATTCCTTTTGGCCCAATCTTCCAATTGGTCTAGGTCCTTCTGTATCCTATCCCTCCCCTCCAGCGTATCTACCACTCCTCCCAGTTTAGTATCATCCGCAAATTTGCTGAGAGTGCAATCCACACCATCCTCCAGATCATTTATGAAGATATTGAATAAAACCGGCCCCAGGACCGACCCTTGGGGCACTCCACTTGATACCGGCTGCCAACTAGACATGGAGCCATTGATCACTACCCGTTGAGCCCGACAATTTAGCCAGCTTTCTACCCACCTTATAGTGCATTCATCCAGCCCATACTTCCTTAACTTGCTGACAAGAATACTATGGGAGACCGTGTCAAAAGCTTTGCTAAAGTCAAGAAACAATACATCCACTGCTTTCCCTTCATCCACAGAACCAGTAATCTCATCATAAAAGGCGATTAGATTAGTCAGGCATGACCTTCCCTTGGTGAATCCATGCTGGCTGTTCCTGATCACTTTCCTCTCATGCAAGTGCTTCAGGATTGATTCTTTGAGGACCTGCTCCATGATTTTTCCAGGGACTGAGGTGAGGCTGACTGGCCTGTAGTTCCCAGGATCTTCCTTCTTCTTCTTCCTACCTCATTGTTTACTCCTTTTTCCAGATCATTTATGAATATGTTGAACAGCACTGGTCCCAATACAGATCCTTGTGGGACCTAGCTATTTACCTCTCTCCACTGTGAAAACTGACTGTTTCTTCCTATCCTTTGTTTCCTGTCTTTTAACCAGTTACTGATCCATGAGAGGACCTTCCCTCTTACACCATGATTGCTTAGTTTGCTTAAAAGTCTTTAGTCTTTGACAAGGTCCATTGCTTTCTGAAAGTCCGAGTACACCCTTGTCCACGTTTTTTGACCCCCTCAAAGAATTCTAATAGATTGGTGTAGCATGATTTCCCTTTTTAAAATCCCTGTTGACTCTTCCCCAACAAACCGTGTTCATCTATGTGTCTGATAATTTTGGTGGATGATCTTCAGGACTAATAGGAAATCTGTGGTGGGAGGAGAGCACAACATGGGTCTCAAACCATTTATATTTCCAGAAAAGTGCTTATACTAGTCTAGTGAGCCTGGCAGGGCCTACCTAATATATAACACACTATAAACTTTAGAAATGGTTTTAAACTAAACATCTTTAAAAAAAAAACAACATCAGGCTATAGTGGACAAACAGTAAGTTTTGAATTAATTGAAATTAGTCAATATAAAGACTTGCTATGAGCTCAGACTATGGGCTGCAAAGTTTCCATTACAACAAATCAGAAGTGAGATGCTATATGAAAGAGCAGGCTTTTCAAGTTAGTGTTAAATTGAAATATTTGCCTTTGTTGCTGGTGTCTGATTCAGTCACTACAGCATGTCTTTTTTCTCCACTATAGTTTGTCTTTAAAATCATAGGTAATAAAATATTTTAATGAGGCTCAATTTTGCAATGTAGCCTAATGCCAGAAGGGCTTGCTTCTTGACACTGGATCCACAGATGTAGTGCTCGATGTCCGAAAATATGCAGTGTTGTGCACCTATGCATTTTCAATCAAACGCAGGAACAGAATCAAGCCCTAAAAATGCAATTAAGGTAAAGAAATAAATGCTAAGTGCCTGGTAGAATACATTAAAAAATATCTGCATTACATTGTACAATCATTAATTACACCTTAATTTCACAGGCAAATATTCATTTTAATTAAACAGTAGAATTCAAGTTACATACCTCACATTTATTTTAAAATATGCATTTGTTCAAATTCATTAACTTGGACTCCTCCAGAGTTGGACGGTCAGTCAGAGGGGAGGTGTCAGAGGTTATATCTTACACAACAGGGAAGCATGAGGAAGCTGAGTGAAGGTAATGCTGTAATTTACACATTGAAAGGCTTGGAAGTAGGTGTAAATTACACCAGTTCAGATATACTTCTGAATTTGGCCTACTGTGTGTCCATAAACAGAATAATTTAAAGATATACAGTGATCTCGATGCAATAATACTAGAGAAAGAGGGGCCTGTAAGGGAAGGTGAAAATTGAGGAAAGTAGTATTAAGAATTGAGACAAACCATTGTATTGGCCTTGATGATCTTTCCCTGTTTCTATTCCCCGCCCCATAACACTGTATATTCAAAACACTTTTTCTGGACCATGGCACAGTTTTATTGTAGGTCCACCTTCCCTACCTTGCTATCTGAATTTGATTTTGATACTGTGAAAGTACAATGAATTCTATTGAACTTATAATTCATTAAAAAAATGCTACTTGAAGGGTTTGTTGAAATATAGTTGTCAGGAAGAGAAACATTAAGGAGTGTGAGACAATGGGTCCTCAAACTAATTAACTTAGAGCTCCTGCTGAGCTAGGAGATTGGTAAACGTTAGTATGCAAATAAGATATGTATATTTGTCAGTTTCTGCTTCCTTTTGTCTCTTATATTAAATTGGCTTTGGCTTGTCTGTATAAATAAGTTAGCTTGAGCTTTTGCAGGGACTCACATATCTGGGTGCATTGGCAAAGCGCTTTGCTAATAAACAGAGTGGTCTGACAAATTATGTGAGTCCTGAATCTGACTTTGACAATTTGGAGGTCCCACCGAGATGGCAACCGTCTTCACTGGGGCTGTGTGACTCCTGACTGTTCTTAGGACGGCCGTGGCAAGCTGGCACCTGGGCATTTGGCCCGAGCGGAACTCCGCCAGAATGGAAGGGTGCATGACCACAGTGAAGTCTACACCATCGAACCTGTTGGTTCCCACTCTGTTCTGGTACGGATCCCGGGATCTGACATCAGGAATCTGGTCAGGTAATTATTTCTGTGTTTTGTCCGGACTGAGGACTGTCTTGTCTCTGTGTCTGTCCATCCTCCCTGTGGTATGTTTGAGTCTGGGCGCCGTCTCCGTCTGGGGATCGGCTGACCAAAGGGTTCCTGTCCCCACAGTCTGAGTGAGGGAAATCTGCACAATCGCAGCCGCACCGCGCCTGGGGTAAAACCCTTGGTGTGAAAGCAAGGGCGATTGAGGCATTAGCCTGTGGGCTCCTTTTGTGTGTTGCACCGGGCATTGCTCTGACGAACCCGACTTTCCTTCTTGTGTGATTGGTGCGTAAAGTCCTCCTGTATGGGTAACCAGACGTCTAAGTCGGGACAGTTCCCTAAAGGAACGCTGGCTCAGTTTATGTATTTTAGGAACGGTCCGGACTCCAGTAAATTTCTGGAAAAATGGTCTAGGCTAACTCAGGAGAATCCCAAAATTCAGTGGCCACTGTTAGGATCTTGGGACAAAGACTGAGTAAACATCTTAAAAGACAAACTCGGCCAACCTAAAATTAAATTGGCAAAAGGAGAGGTTGATTGTTTCACGCAGTGGTGGGAAGAGGAAAATCATAAGTGGACAGAATCAAAACTTGCCCCTCTCAAAGATTCTGGCTTCTATCTCACCAGATGCAACTCATTTTATTGTTGTTGATTTGTGCTCTGCTTTCTTTTCTGTCCCGGTTCACCCTGACTCCCAGTTCCTGTTTGCCTTTACTTACAAGGGGCAACAGTACACATGGACCACACTGCCCCAGGGGTATACTGAAAGCCCATCGTATTTTTCCCAAGCATTAGTCCGAGACCTTGCTGACCTTGTTTTCCCGTCCAGGTCCATACTAGTCCAATATGTAGATGATCTACTCCTCTGTTCCCCTTTATTGTCTGCCTCTGAAACTGACTCTTTAGTGCTCCTTACTGCCCTAGCAAATAAAGGTCACAAAGCTTCTCGCTCTAAACTACAACTCTGTCAAGCTTCTGTCACATACCTTGGCTTTCTCCTCTCCCAGTTTTCCCGTGCACTTTCTCCCACCCGCGTCCAAGCTATCCTTAGCTTTTCCCGACCCTGCTCCCCACGCCAGGTCCGGAAGTTTTTAGGCATGGCTGGATTTTGCAGACAATGGATTCCCCAATATGCCTCCCTTGCAAAACCTCTCCAGGAACTCACTCGATTCTCTGTGCCTGACCCCATGCCATGGCTCCCTAAGGCCAATTCTGCCTTTGTTTCCCTCAATCAGGGTTTGGCTTCTGCCCCTGCCTTAGGGCTGCTTGACTATTCTAAGCCTTTTACCCTTTTCTGACATGAACAATCTAGCTGTGCACTTGGAGTTCTCACTCAGATGCACGGAGAAAAGAACCACCCAGTATCTTATTTCTCTGCCACTTGAGACCCTGTTGCCCAAGGCTTACCCCACCGCCTGCGTGCTGTGGCTGCTGCAGCGCCCCTAGTCGAAATGTCTGATTCCCTTGTTCTCCGCTCTCCTCTTACCCTCCTGGTCCCTCACTGACCTCGCCCTGCTCCAAGACTCTGCCCCAGAAACCGAGAAAGAATTCTGGGTTGCCCAAGATTGCTCTCTACATCCTGATTCTTTTTGGCGCTCGCCTACTGGCGCCTTTGTAGCCCCCTTTTCACTCTACCCGTCTCTGGCCGCCCTGCTACACGGTGTTTCGCATGTCGGAAAGGAGGGGATGGTCTCTGCTGTAACTAAGACAGGATGGTGGGCCCCCCCATTTTAGCTCTTTTGCAGCCCGCCACTGTGCAGCCTGTACCATTTGCCAAAGCCATAATATTGGCAAACCTGTAAAAGTGGCCCAGGGGTTCTGGGGTCTGCCTCAAGCACCGTTCTTGCATTGGCAACTTGATTTTGTACAAATGCCTAAGTGTCAACAATATGAATTTATATTGTTATGGTATGTTTATTCTCTGGTTGGATTGAAGCCTTTCCTTGTCGCAAGGCTGACTCACTGTCTGTTGCCAAATGTTTGTTAACTCATATTATGCCTGCCAAGGGAATTCCTGCTACTCTGTCCAGTGATCGGGGTGCACATTTTACTGGACAACTTGTTCAACACCTGGACTGTATATCGCACATCAGACACCTGCTGCACTGTCCCTCCCACCCACAGAGTGCAGGTGCAGTTGAAAGACGAAATGATGTACTTAAGAATAAGCTTGCTAAAATTTGTGACTCTACAGGATTAAGCTGGCCAGTAGCCTTACTATTAGCCCTTATGGGCATGAGATCCACTCCATACCAAAGGCATAAATTAAGTCCCTTTGAAATTGTTACGGGACGCCCTATGCGAGCTATGACTACCATTACTCCCGTTCCAGATTTGAACTTGACTCACAGTGCGCTCCTTCAGTATTGCAAGGGACTAATGCAAGCTGTAAGTCACTTCCATTCACAGGTTCGAGCCGCCTGGCCCACGGAACCCACCTCTGACGCTTGCCACAACCTCGAGCCAGGTGATTGGGTCTACGTACAGCACCATCATCGAAAGCACGCCTTGGAGCCCCGGTGGAAGGGTCCTCATCAGGTACTGCTTACTACACAGACGGCTCTTAAACTATCTGGCATCGCAGCGTGGATACATGCTTCACAGTGTAAGAAGGCACCATCCCCAGAGAACCAAGCATCACCTCAGGACGACGCAGAGTCAATTTTGACTCCAGAAGAAGACGTAGAGGAACAGTCTGCAATACCTTACAATCTACGCTCTCGTAAGGGTTGCCAGAAGCAGATGACCAAAAAAAAAAAAAAAAGGCAGTAGCGAGCCTAGCGCCTACTGCCTGGTGGGTGTAAAACCGTGACTACGGTTCCCTCAGTTGAGGTTGTCAGAACCAGAAGAGCCTTGCCTCCAACATGCACCTCTGCCTGTTCCTCGGCTGCTGGTATCTTATGGTCTGGGGAGTCCACGATGACAATTCTTTTATCCAGCAGCAGGTGTGGACAGCTCAGACCCTAAATATTTCTACTTGCTGGGTCTGCAGCCACATCCCAGCCCACTCTCAAACTGGTGTTCCTGTCCTGGCTATCCCACTCAAGTCCCCAGACCTCACTGGAGGGCCTCGTCCGTTTAACAAAATATGGAACAGCAATGACACTTGGGAAGCGGTGGGAATAAATGCATCTCAATGGATAAATGTGGTGGAGGGAAAAGGTCATTGGTGTTGGGTGTGTAATGGGACAGGGCTGGATCTGGGGAAAAGCCATTGCCTTCAGCGTATTGTGGCCAATGGTGAATGGGATTATTCAAACAAAACTAAAAAGTGGGGGGCCGGGTATGGAGATATGAATTTTTTCTCAACCTGGGATCAAACAGAGAAATCAAACTCATGTTCCCCCTATAGTAACCTTAGTGAAAACAATACAATCTTTCAATGTCATGCAAATAACACCACTCCTCGTAAGGAGAATTACCCTGTACCCTTTGGGGGATACTACTCCTTTGCAAACACCTATATGACAAATGGGTGCAACCGACCCTTCCCGGCCTTAGTAGGCCATCACTGGGTGTGTGGGACCAGAGCTTATACTGCACTACCAGCTAATTGGTCAGGAATCTGTTATCCCGCCCGACTCTTCCCACAATTCCGAGTGCTAGGAACCTTCCCTCGAGAACGCCTCCGCAATTTCAGGAGAAAAGAAGGGACTTAACAGATGCCCAATGGTATGTAAATAACATAAGCCCCTTACCCTGGGAAGAGGCCATTGGCAGTTCCTTCATACCATTAGGGGGAGTAATACACCATGCAAAAAGGCTCCTAAGGTTACAAGCAGTAGTTGAAATAATGGCAAATGAAACCGGAGAAAGTTTAAGAGCCCTGGCCAAAGAAACAGGGGCAATCCGACAGATGGCCCTCCAAAACCGTCAGGCATTGGACATAGTGCTCGTGGCAAAAGGAGGGACTTGTGCTCTCATTGGAAAAGACTGCTGTGTGTATATACCAGACAACACCAATGAGGTAATAGACCGTGCTATCCACTTAGAACAAATCACATATCTTCCCCACGAAGAGCCAAGTTCTTTATTGAAGTGGCTAAGTAACCTTTTCAATTTCTCTGGCATAGGAAACTGGTTGTTTCAAAAAGCCCTAACTCTCTTGTTTGGAATCCTAATAATTTTTGTATGTTTTCAGTTACTTTCCTGTTGTATCCAAAATTGTGTCAGGCATGCTACACAGATAGCTGCCCCAAACCAGAGGGCTAATTTGATGATTTTAAATATCACTGATGAACAAAGAGATAAAGAACGATTGATATGTGGAACCCAGTCATTGTTGGTCATTGCGTAGCTTGACCAAAAGGAGGGATTGTGAAAGTAGAATGAATTATATTGAAATTATAATTCATTAAAGAAATGCTACTTGAAGGGTTTGTTGAAATATATTTGTCAGGAAGAGAAACATTAAGGAGTGTGAGACAATGGGTCCTCAAACTAATTAACTTAGAGCTTCTACTGAGCTAGGAGATTGGTAAATGTTAGGATGCAAATAACATATGTATGTATCAAAGCCCAGGCTGGGATGATTTAATTGAGGATCGGTCCTGCTTTGAGCAGGGGGTTGGACTAGATGACCTCCTGAGGTCCCTTCCAACCTGACATTCTATGATTCTGTATTTGTCAGTTTTTGCTTCCTTTTGTCTCTTATGTTAAATTGGCTTTGGCTTGTCTGTATAAATAAGTTAGCTTGAGCTTTTGCAGGGACTCACATATCTGGGTGCATTGGCAAAGCGCTTTGCTAATAAACAGAGTGGTCTGACAAATTATGTGAGTCCTGAATCTGACTTTCACAACTCCTGTGTGCATTTCATCAGCAATTTAAGTTGTTTGACCCCTTCTTTCTAGTCAGCTCTCTTGCTGCAGGATCTTTCATTCCCTTTGTTCATAATTTGGTATAACTTAACTGTCTCTCACTTCCTGAAATAGTTTCTCTTTATATTAAAATGTATTAGAAAAAATTATTCAAAAATTAATATTCTAATGGGGAAAACCTACAATTTCTTCTTCATTATGTCAGAAGTCTTATGTGTGCAGAAAGGTACTTGAGTTTGAACTTGCCTCTTATACCTCAGACTTCCACATGTCATTTAACACAGAATTCAGGCTTCATGCATGGAAACAGAAGGCACAATTCACCATTCAGTGCAATACACATGTACTATATCTAACAATACTGTAGAAATAACATAAAGGGTATTAAACAGCAATCTGTGAAATGTCACAGAATCCTATATCCTGCTTCATGAAGTAAAGAAAAATCATTTGCTTGTAGTTACTGCTGTGAAGCCAATCTCACGGGATTCTCACTCTGACGACTGTTTCTTCTAACACAAGACCAGCAAAACTCCCACAGCTTAGAATTTTTGGCCTTTGAGGCAGCAGGAGGAGGGTAGAGTGTGAGCCTGAATGAGTGATATTGGCTACCATGCACTACTTGCACAGGCTATTTTCAAAATGGCCCTTTACAAGAAATGATAAGATACTTACAGATAAGCAGTTATGTAGTAACATAATTTCCAATACTTTAAAGACATTGGGCCAAAGTCTCCAGACTGCTCTGACCACTTTGTGCTCCTTGAAGAGTGCCAAGTGGTCATAAACTCACCAGAGATTTCTAGCAGAGAATTCCTTTTATGGAGGGGAATGGCATAGAGTGAGCACCAGTCATTCCCCTTTCCCCAGTGTAAAGGGGAAGATAGGAGCATGTCAGGGACGACCTGAGGAGTAACAACTGAGCTTCACTATGCCTAATCCTTCACTGGGATAAAGGATCTTACCGGTGCTGTCCCTAGCTATTCTGGGGCCCTATTCTGCAAGGGGGTGGGGTCCCAGGCCTCCACAGGGGTGGAGTGGGGGGCTGGCCCCAGACCTCCACGGGGGAGGGGAAGGGAGGAGGGGCTGGCTTGGGGGCCAGGGGGGAACAACCCCCCAGCACGCCAGTACTCACTGACAGCGTAGCTACGGCCGGGTCCCTGAACTTCCTGCCACCAGTGAGTGTAGGCCTGGCCCTGCTGCACTCCTCAGGGTGGGAAGAGGCGGGGCTGGGTGGGGGCAGGGGGGAGGGATAGCTCATAGGGGGGAGGGATAGCTCAGTGGTTTGAGCATTGGCCTGCTAAACCCAGGGTTGTGAGTTCAATCCTTGAGGGGGCCATTTAGGGATCTGGGGCAAAAATTGGGGATTGGTCCTGCTTTGAGCAGGGGGTTGGACTAGATGACCTCCTGAGGTCCCTTCCAACCCTGATATTCTATGATTCTTTGGGGAAGGGGTGGAGTGGGGGCGGGGCCTGGAGAAGAGGCGGGGCAGGGACTGGAGCAGCATGCAGCCGCGCAGGGCACCAGGAAATTTGGTGCCCCAAGTTTCCTGGTGCCCCACGCAGCTGCGTACTTTGCGTATGGGTAAGGACAGTCCTGGATCTTACGTCAGCACCACAGTTTAGAGCAGGGTCCTTCTGCTCTAACTTACACTGGGGCCAGGCAGCCCCAAATCAGGGTGCCACAACTGGCTCCCTGAGACCATCACTCTCCACTGCAACTTGGACATACTGGAGAAGAAGGGCCACTGTCTCGACAGGATTCTCACACTTGAATAATAAGAAGTTTGAGGATATCCCAAACAAAAAATAGGCTCCAAAAGGCAGCAACAGAAAAGACCATCAGAATCAATGAAAAATTTTAGCTGCTAACAGATACCACAGAGACTCTGACACTGGAATGTGGAGGTAGCAATAAAAATGAGAAAATGACTTCAAATAGAGATATTTGGCCACCATAACATAAAACCCCCCAAATAAACAAAACTCCTCTGGGGATGCAGTGGAGAGAGTTGGTTCTCTCCTATTTAGGAAATATGTTCTCTGGACGCTGTTTCTGATCAATATCACTTTATGGATGCGTGAAGAGAGGTCTGTGTGGCTGCTGTGCAGAGGACAGCCAGGGAGATTTCTTTCACACAGGTAGTAGAGTCAACTAAAGCTTGTTAACAAATTAAAAAATGTTAAGAAATATCTAAATTTCTAAGCTCTTTCCATTTCATAGGGTTCAAGACAGACCCATTTTCATTTTTTCAACATTTTAATTGCATTTTTATCAATGGTTATTGAAATTGGTTTTCCACAAAACCCAATTTTCAATAAATGAAGCATTTTTATAACAGTTTTGATGTTTTTAAAAAATTGATAGAAAGTGGAATGGGGACAGTTGGTCCATGTATCTCTCTTTCGTGTCCCTTGTGGATTCCTGGGTGTGTCCCAACTAAGAGCCAGCTTTCTTGGAGGGGTTGGAGGTGATCTCCATGACTTGTGCACACATGGTTTGATTCCAAACCAATTTCAAAGTCCCACACATTATGGGTGGCTTCCAGTCAGAAAATACAATGAATAAGGTTTACACTGTCGTGTCCCAAGGGCATCTCTTGGACCAGTGAGATCCCTTCCTCTTTTGAAGACCCAGCTATAACATGAACATAGATTCTAGAAAGAGATGAGACAGTTTGACTATTGATAAGCAGGAGCAAGGAATAGTATATGCTTCGCAGAACTGAGGCAAAAATATTAAAGTCTCAAGAAAATCGAGAGGGGCATGCCAAACCAAACAGAACTGATACAATGAGAAAAAATGAAACTAATTAAGAGCCATAAGGCACCAAGATGGGAGGGAAAGGGGGAAAGAGAGGTTGAACTTGAGACATTGAGGCAAAGGAAGATTTAACCATCGGTGGTGGATCTAGGCGTGCTGGGGGGGCTGCCACACCCCCTGGCTTGAAGTGGTTTCCGTTACATACAGGGTTTACAGTTTGGTTCAGTGGCTCCCAGCACCACCACTATACACATTGTTCCACCACCCCTGGATTCAACTCCCTGAGGCAAAATGCAGTGAGGCCCCAAGGCAGAGAAAAGAGACAAATGCAGTGAGGCACAGACACCAACACCCAAGCTTGGCCGCCATGTAATGAGGCAAAAAGAGAATTTGGGCAATTTGGAAGAAAATACTGGGTACTAAAGGGCTCCTTAGTCTCGCAGAAAAAGGCAGAACAAGAACCAAAGCCTGGAAACTAAAGCCAGACAAATTAAAATAGGAAGTAAGATACATTTTTAACAGTGACAGTCATTATCTACTGGAACAAACTAGCAAAGAAAGTGGTGAATTATCCATCTATTGATGACTTCAAACCAAGACTGGATTGCCTTTCTAGAATATATGTTTTAGCCAAGCACAAATTATTGGATTAAATATGGGGTAACTGGGTGAAATTTAATGGTCTTTGCTACACAGGAGGTCAGACAAGATAATCTAAAGGCTCCTTCTGTCCTTAAATTCTATGTATCTATAAAAGGAGAGGGAGTCATTAATTATTAATTATTATTATTAATTGAGTGTGTATGAGTCCTGGAATGGCAGGCCACCTCCACCTTTGGCAATGACTTTTTATGGTGTATAGAGAATCCCACCAGTTTATCGCAGACAGAAGGATGTAACCTGTACATGGGATTCTTGACTGCTGGGAGAGATCAAAAGCATGGATAGTGGAGGTGGAGGCTTCATCGGGGATGTGGAGGAGCACTCTCTCCTGCTCAATTCTGCCAGACACACTGAGGGCAGAATTTATTTATTTTTAAAAAAACCCTGTCAATATGTTTTGGAAGGAGCAAAATCCTCCCTCTGAGATCAAGTGTTCTAACATTTTGCAATGTGGCAGCTATTAGCTACATCTAGTAGTTTCTCAAATCTCATGTATGTGATCATGATCATGGGATCTGTGTGATCATGGGAGACTTTAACTTCCCAGATATAGACTGGAGGACGAGTGCTAGTAATAATAATAGGGCTCAGATTTTCCTAGATGCGATAGCTGATGGATTCCTTCAACAAGTAGTTGCTGAACCGACTAGAGGGGATGCCATTTTAGATTTGGTCTTGGTGAGTAATGAGGACCTCATAGAGGAAATGGTTGTAGGGGATAATCTTGGCTCAAGTGATCATGAGCTAATTCAGTTCAAACTGAATGGAAGGATTAACAAAAATAAATCTGCAACTAGGGTTTTTGATTTCAAAAGGGCTGACTTTCAAAAATTAAGGAAATTAGTTAGGGAAGTGGATTGGACTGAAGAATTTATGGGTTTAAAGGTAGAGGAGGCCTGGGATTATTTTAAATTAAAGCTGCAGAAGCTATCGGAAGCCTGCATCCCAAGAAAGGGGAAAAAATTCATAGGCAGGAGTTGTAGACCAAGCTGGATGAGCAAGCATCTTAGAGAGGTAATTAAGAAAAAGCGGAAAGCATATAGGGAGTGGAAGAAGGGAGGGATCAGTAAGGAAAGCTACCTTATTGAGGTCAGAATATGTAGGGATAAAGTGAGACAGGCTAAAAGTCAAGTAGAGTTGGACCTTGCAAAGGGAATTAAAACCAATAGTAAAAGGTTCTATAGTCATATAAATAGGAAGAAAACAAAGAAAGAAGAAGTGGGACCGCTAAAAACTGAGGATGGAGTGGAGGTCAAGGATAATCTAGGCATGGCCCAATATCTAAACAAATACTTTGCCTCAGTCTTTAATAAGACTAAAGAGGATCTTAGGGATAATGGTAGCATGATAAATGGGAATGAGGATATGGAGGTAGACATCACCATATCTGAGGTAGAAGCGAAACTCAAACAGCTTAATGGGACTAAATCGGGGGGCCCAGATAATCTTCATCCAAGAATATTAAAAGAATTGGCACAAGAAATTGCAAGCCCATTAGCAAGAATTTTTAATGAATCTGTAAACTCAGGGGTTGTACCGTATGATTGGAGAATTGCTAACATAGTTCCTATTTTTAAGAAAGGGAAAAAAAGTGATCCAAGTAATTATAGGCCTGTTAGTTTGACATCTGTAGTATGCAAGGTCTTGGAAAAAATTTTGAAGGAGAAGGTAGTTAAGGACATTGAAGTCAATGGTAAATGGGACAAAATACAACATGGTTTTACAAAAGGTAGATCGTGCCAAACCAACCTGATCTCCTTCTTTGAGAGAGTAACAGATTTTTTAGATAAAGGAAACGCAGTGGATCTAATTTACTTAGATTTTAGTAAGGCGTTTGATACTGTGCCACATGGGGAATTATTAGTTAAATTGGATAAGATGGGCATCAATAGGAAAATTGAAAGGTGGATAGGGAATTGGTTAAAGGGGAGACTACAACGGGTCCTACTGAAAGGTGAACTGTCAAGTTGGAGGGAGGTTACCAGTGGAGTTCCTCAAGGATGAGTTTTGGGACCAATCTTATTTAATCTTTTTATTACTGACCTGGGCACAAAAAGTGGGAGTGTGCTAATAAAGTTTGCAGATGATACAAAGCTGGGAGGTATTGCTAATTTAGAGAAGGACAGGGATACCCTACAGGAGGATCTGGATGACCTTATAAACTGGAGTAATAGGAATAGGATGAAATTTAATAGTGAGAAGTGTAAGGTCATGCATTTAGGGATTAATAACAAGAATTTTAGTTATAAGCTAGGGACGCATCAACTAGAAGTAACGGAGGAGGAAAAGGACCTTGGAGTATTGGTTGATCATAGGATGACTATGAGCTGCCAATGTGATATGGCTGTGAAAAAAGCTAATGTCGTCTTGGGATGCATCAGGAGAGGTATTTCCAGTAGGGATAAGGAGGTTTTAGTACCGTTATATAAGGCACTGCTGAGACCTCACCTGGAATACTGTGTGCAGTTCTGGTCTCCCATGTTTAAGAAGGATGAATTCAAACTGGAACAGGTACAGAGAAGGGCTACTAGGATGATCCGAGGAATGGAAAACTTGTCTTATGAAAGGAGACTCAGGGAGCTTGGCTTGTTTAGCCTAACTAAAAGAAGGTTGAGGGGAGATATGATTGCTCTCTATAAATATATCAGAGGGATAAATACCAGAGAGGGAGAGGAATTATTTAAACTCAGTACCAATGTGGACACAAGAACAAATGGATATAAACTGGCCACTAGGAAATTTAGATTAGAAATTAGACGAAGGTTTCTAACCATCAGAGGAGTGAAGTTTTGGAATAGCCTTCCGAGGGAAGTAGTGGGGGCAAAAGATCTATCTTGCTTGAAGATTAAACTCGATAAGTTTATGGAGGAGATGGTATGATGGGATAACATGGTTTTGGTAATTAAATATTCATGGTAAATAGGCCCAATGGCCTGTGATGGGTTTTTAGATGGGGTAAGATCCAAGTTACCCGGGAAAGAATTTTCTGTAGTATCTGGCTGATGAATCTTGCCCATATGCTCAGGGTTTAGCTGATCGCCATATTTGGGGTCGGGAAGGAATTTTCCTCCAGGGCAGATTGGAAGGCCCTGGAGGTTTTTCGCCTTCCTCTGTAGCATGGGGCACGGGTCACTTGCTGGAGGATTCTCTGCTCCTTGAGGTCTTCAAACTACAATTTGGGGACTTCAATAGCACAGATATAGGTGTGAGGTCTTTCTTAGGAGTGGTGGGTGAAATTCTGTGGCCTGCATTGTGCAGGAGGTCAGACTAGATGATCATAATGGTCCCTTCTGACCTAAATATCTATGAATCTATGAATCTATGTATGTGCCTTGAAGTGCAGTCAATGTGACAGCCCCTCATCACTAGCTCCTTTTCATCTTAACCTGAAAAAACTACATGAATCCTTTGACGTAGTGAGTCAGGAATTCTTTGCTTGTTACATGGTGGACAGTGCTGTATGCTGCTGGGTAAACAGGTGTTAGCAGAGAATAGTGACTCAACCTTCAGAGGGAATGACTGACTTCACTCAGTGATTTGGAAAGCTAGAGCTTATCTTTTCCACATATCTGTGGGACAGAAATTGCTAAATGAAAGAATGATGGCATATGGCCTTCTTCCAAAAAGCTAAGCCAGTGGGCATGTGTGGACAGGTTGATGCAAAGCCTCCAGGCACATCCTCTAAGGCTCTGCACCTCCTCTTCCTCTCCAGCACAGATCTGTCTCTGTCAATAAATCGTTAGGCCCCAAAGTGGGGTGGGGAAGACCTGCAGGCCAGGGAAGCAAAGTGGTAGAAAATAAAGTTATGGTGGAGTGAAGCCACCATGCTTCAGAGCTCTGGGGGAAACCTTTCTAGACCTCTCTCTTTATACAGAATCTAGTTTTACAGATATAAAAGATAAATGCACACAGCCACTAATTTTAAATGAGAAGAGAGAGGATCTCTCCAAAGCACTTACCAAACTTCTCTCACACTGTTTAGTAAAGATAAAGGACTGGAGTTTTGAGACCATGGCATGTTACGTAAGTCACGCGCATGTGTATTTTCAGAATAATTTGAAGGATTCTGGACAGACTTGCCCCAGTTGCATCTGCTGGGGCACATATACCCTTGAGTAGAGCAGTGAATAGGATCTAAAAAACAATGGTTTAGTGTCCATGGACCCCTATGCTGAAACCATTTTAGTGTTTGCCTAAAACTACCATTAAATTGTTTACAGTAACAAAGGTGGCTAGTTTTTAATACATTTTTAGGATTAAGTTCATAAGAGTGGAAAAAAAAATTCAAGCGAAAGTTGCACAAAACCTTGAGAAAACTTTGAAGACACCAAAAATATGGTTTTGGTTTAAATAAAATTCACCCTGGGCCTGGGATAAAGGGTGAAAAAAGCTCTGCACACCATATAAGCACCATGTAAGCTCTCAGTAAGAGGCTTCAGTGGTGTGGAGTGCCTTGTGCAGACCTACTGCCATGGGGTGACTTTCACCTCCCACCTGTAAATCTCCCAAAGAAAACAGCATTATTGTCCCCATCCCCACTCCATGAAAGCTTTCCTCACACTAACCGTGTACCATTCTGTAGCCGGCTCACATATGTTGCTATCAGTGCATGCTCATCAGCTAAACGATTGGCAGTGTCCAGTCTGTACTGCAACCTAGTAGTAATGAAGGCAAAGAAAGCAAACAAAACATACAAAATAAATATAAAGCAAATTATTGTGTTAACAAAACACACAACGGTAATTAAAATGAACACAGATTGATGAACAGTTAAAAATACACACATGATTCAACAAGCGTCACATGAAAATGATACCTACTAACAACTGGGTGCTCACAGATATTGCCCCCAAATACCCTATCTTTCTGTGGGGTTCCTTCCAACCTGCATTGAGTAGTTTCATTTCTGGAAGGCACACACATATCACAAGGATTTAAAGATAGCAAGTCATTTTAAAATATGTTTTTGCTTCTCAAATTTCCTGTGCCTGTGTAATTTTCTTTCGTTCCTGTATTAGGAATTCAAACCCGCTCTTTCAGCATGACAATTCCAATTAATTCCTACTCTAGACATGTCCAGGAAGGCATTTGTTTTGGAGATATCTTTTAAAACATGACACCTATTGCTTTCAGTGGCAGTGCACTGAAATCCACATTTCTCAGACACACAAGCTCTTTTCTTCTTTGTAAGGTACAGCTGGTTGCTATATAAATCTGCCTGAAGCATAGCAAGACCTTATAATGAAGAAGCAAAATGGAATTACCCTCGTAAACCCCTATGGGCAACAAGCAACCTTTCCAATAATGGGTATGTAACAAGAGAGAGAATTAACATTAAGCACTGTACAGAAAGAACTCTTGAGCAATCAATATACGCCTTTCTTTTGTGAAACCTGACTACTGTGAGATACTGAAAATCTTTAATTTTAGCTCCCCATTATAGCAGGCGTAACCACTATGCTGAAGATAGCAAAACAGTTTTCCATTACAACCTGTTTCATATGTTCTTACCTTTGTGAAAAATTCAGCAAAAATGGTTGAGCTTTTAAACTTGAAATGGACATAGTCCTCATTGAAGACTAGCAGTTTTAGTTTTTGGGGAAAAAAAAGTTAAAAAAATTTTAATTTAAAATATAATGATGCCTGAAAACTGTCCTGATCATGCATGGTAGATATTTCACTCAGTCTCTAAGTGTATTGCACATGAGTGTGCAACTAAATTAACTGACAAAAAACTTTGTCAATGCAGAGTTAAGTTTGCGCAGTGGCATAGCCTGCCTTTCTGAGTTCAGCAAACCTCAAACCATGGAAAACCAGAAAATGAAGAGTTAAGGTACATGCTGACACCACCTTTGCCGTTGAGGCGCTGCTGTGGTTGGCTAAAGGTAAAGGATACTATTTAATTCCTAAGCAATCCTTCCCCTCCTGTACACTTTGTAGTAATAGTTGAATAACCCCATTCAGCCATTAGCAATTCACATGTAAAAAGTTGCTCCTTGCTGTCTGATGTCCTCTGCTGCTGTGAACACACCACAGGCAGCAGCTTACTAGAGGGCCACATAGTTCCTTGATTATGTGGGCTGAACTGTACATATGCCGAGCCAGGCCCCCTATGCACACAGCAGCCAGGCCTCTCCAGCCATCCTCTAACCCATACAGCTCACTGCTGCTTCAGACGCTCCCTTTCCCCTGACCTCACATAGGGATTGCTGGTACTTGCACTCTGTATTTCCTAGTTTTCAGAGGCTTAAATTTAGCAACACTCCACATTCTAGAAGGCCACCAGGCACCAATGGGAAACCTTAATTCTGCATTAAAGTGCCTGGACATTTAATTCCTTGGTTTGAAACAAAATAATGTTTTAGCGCACCCATTTACTACAGCGCAGCTCTCTTCCTCCCCTGCCTCTGGCCCCTGGGCAATGATTACTCTGGCCACAGAATGTGCTGGCTGCATGCTAGTCCCTTCACTGCCTCTGCATCGTCTCCTAAGCTCCTATCTCTCTGTCTTTCCCCAAACATCCTCCCCATAGACTGCACATGACTCCCGCATTTGGGGAGGCTGGGCGTGAGCACTGGAAGCTTCCTAGAAGTATGTGGGGGCACCTGCACCCGAACCGTGGCTCCACCCCCCTGCTCTGCCCTGAGGACCGCCCCCACTTGGCCTTCACCCCCTGAGGCCCTGCCCACGCTCCACTCCACTGCAGGCTCCACTCCTGCTCGGCCCCCCCGCCCAATGCTCACTCCTTTCTTCCTCCTTCCCCAAGGCCCTCCTCCTGCTGCTCACGCCAATCCACCCCTGCAGATGGGGCTCAGGGGGGTGCCTCAGGGGAGGGGGGTGGAAAGGCACGAGCGGCGGGCAGGGGGCCCTCAGGGAAAGAGGCAGAGTGGGGAAAGGAAGAGGAGCAGTGTGGGTGGGGCCACAGGGGAAGAGGACAAGCGGGCATGGGGCCTCAGGGTGGAGCACGTGCGGGGTTACGGCCTGGGTGCCCGAGCGGCAGCACTGCACCAGAGGGAGGTGCCCCGCATAATCCTCCCCATGAAGTGACAGGTGTCAGCATGGGATGCGCAAGTGGAGGAGCTGGAGAGCAAAGGCAGGAATAGTGCAGGGACGAGCATGGAGTCAGTGGGGACATGAGTGTAGGGATGGTCCAATGGTTAGGAGTCAGGAGACCTGGGTTCAATTTCCTGTTCTGCAACAGACCCGCTGTGTGACCTAAGGCAAGTCATTTAGGTCTTGTCTACCCAGGCAAGTTCATTCAGATTAAGGTAGGGTGTGAATTTAAAGTGGAATAGCTATTCCTGAATAGCTCTCTGTGTGAATACTTCTATTCCAGAATAAATGCCTTATTCTAAATTAGTTTAATCCACAAAGTGGATTAACAGTTAATCAGGAATACTATTCCTGAACAACTCTCCGTTCGGACAAACCTCAAGTCTCTCTGACGAAGTGGGTATTCACCCACGAAAGCTTATGCTCCAATACGTCTGTTAGTCTATAAGGTGCCACAGGACTCTTTGCCGCTTTTACAGACCCAGACTAACGCGGCTACCCCTCTGACACTCAAATCTCTCTGTGTCTCATTTTCCCTTTTGTAAAAAAGGGGATAATAGCATTTCCCTACCTCACAGGGATGTTGTGAGGATAAACGCATTAAACATTGCGAGGACTCAGATACTACAGTGATAGGGACCATGAAGTACCTATCACTCATGGATTGATTTGGAGGGAACAGAGCTGAAATCCCTCCACCACCCCCACTGCACAGATCTAATCCTAACCTTTCCACCCTACTCTTTCCTGCACTGGTCCAACACTCCCCCTTCCTGCTCCAAAGCCCCATCCCCCTCCACCCTCACAACTGCACAGACTTCCCTACTACTCCTTCAACATTCCCTCCAACATGCCCATTGCTTCAAACCTCCCCCTACTCCCTTGCCACTCCAAGCTCCTCCCAGCACATCACCACTCTTTGTGCTTTCCCCAACCCCCAGCTTCACCCTTCTCCTTACCACTCCATGCATCTGGTAAGCTTAGAGGGACAATAGGGAGGTGGTGGGGCTGTGAGGAGTGCCTGTAACAGATGGAGGCAGAAAGGGGCAGGTAAGTGGAGATGCAAAATCCCTATGCTAGATCTGGGCCTAGTGTATGTGGAAGGTGTTCTGCACATCAATCTGGCAGCACAAGAGGCTCAGAGATGTATGAAATGGCCCATTCATCTCAATGAGGTGTTCTCTGCTGAGTGACAACACTTAATTGAGATGAACACAGCCTGAAACAACAGCTCTGAGACATGTGAACAGATCCATTTATCTCACCAGGTGTTCTCATCCCCGCCTCCCCACTGCCCGTGCTTGTGAGTCTGTGACATGTACCTGTCTCAGCACTTTGTGCTTGGTGCACGCTCTGACCATGCCTGTTCTCAACTCTCTGTGCAGAGTGGCAGAGCTTCCACACTGGGGAAGGTGAAAGAGACACTCTGGTGTGCCACTATAATAAGAGTCAGATTGTGCTCTGCTGCTTTGAGGGTACCAACGTATAAGATACACTCCCACCACTCTAGGTACTTATATACCTCCTTTCACAACAGTATCTCAGCACATCATGGACATTAATGAAATCACAGACAAAACACTTTGTTAAGACACAGTTAAGGTTACCTTCTAGGTTACCTTCTACCATCTAGTCCAGTCCCCTGCACAGAGGCAGGCCTGCTGGTATATTTAGGCCTGCCTCCGTGCAGCGGACTGGACTAAATGGGCTATCGAGGTCCCTCCCAGTCCTACATTTCTATGATTCTATCTCTTGCCCTTTCAGAATATCAAGTTCAGCAAAACTCAAACGTCTGAAAACCAGGAAATACAGAGTTAAGGTACATATTGAAGCAACCTTAACTTTACCCCCCTGGAGCTGGCAATAGTCACTGGAATTATCCGCATGCACTTCAGCTGAATTCACTGTTAGGTGCAACTATATCGAATGGAGGAATTAGTTGGAGCAGCTTGGCAGTGCTGTGATTGTGAGATTCATAAATGATCTGGAAAAGGGATAAACAGTGAGGTGGCAAACTTTGCAGATGATACAAAACTATTCAAGATAGTTAAGTCCAAAGCAGACTGCGAAGAGCTACAAAAGGATCTCACAAAACTGGGTGACTGGGCAAAAAAATGGTTAATGAAATTTGAGGTTGATAAATGCAAAGTAATGCACAGTGGGAAAAGATAATCCCAACTATACGTATAAAATGATGGGGGTCTAAATTAACTGTTACCACTCAAGAAAGAGATCTTGGAGTCATTGGGGATAGTTCTCTGAAAACATTCACTCACTGTGCAGCGGCAGTCAAAAAAGCAAACAGAATGTTGGGAATCATTAGGAAAGGGATAGATAATAAGACAGAAAATATCATGTTGCCTCTATATAAATCCATGGTACGTTCACATCTTGAATACTACGTGCAGATGTGGTTGCCCCATCTCAAAAAAGATATATTGGTCTTGGAAAAGGTTCAGAAAAGGGCAACAAAAATTATTAGGGGTATGGAACGGCTTCCGTATGAGGAGAGATGAATAAGACTGGGACTTTTCATCTTGGAAAAGAGACGACTAACAGGGGATATGATAGAGATCTATAAAATCATGACTGGTGTGGAGAAAGTAAATAAGGAAGTGTTATTTACTCCTTCTCATAACACAAGAACTGGGAGTCACCAAATGAAATTAATAGGCAGTAGGTTTAAAGCAAACTAAAGGAAGTATTTTTTCACACACTGCACAGTCAACCTGTGGAACGCCTTGCCACAGGATGTTGTGAAGGCCAAGATTATAACAGGGTTCAAAAAAGGCCTAGATAAGTTAATGGAAGATAGGTCCATCAATGGCTACTAGCCAGAATAGTCAGGGATGCAAAACTATGCTCTGTATTGTCCCTAGACTCTGTTTGCCAGAAGCTGGGAATGGGTGATAGGGGATGAATAACTTGATTATCTGTTCTGTTCATTCCCTCTAAAGCACCTGGCATTGCTCACTGTCAGAAGACAGGATACTGGGCAAGATGGATCATTGGTCTGACCCAGGAGGGCTGTTCTTATGAGGTGATCTGGGGGGTTGTGTCCCTCTGGATGTGTAAGTGAGTGCTCTCTGACCCCTATGTTTGTGATCAAAGGAAAGAAGTGCAAATGTTCTCTGAGAGATCCAGTATGCCTCATTTCAGTGCTGTGTTGTGTAGGTTGTGTCATTAGGAGGGCACATGGGTCTTCTTGCCATGGGGAATGTCAGCAGTTAGGGGAGAGAGGAGCGTGGTCTGTGGATTTAACATCATGTGTGTAAGGATGAAGACATACAAGAGTTGAAGGGGTTGTAAAATTTAGCAGATGTGGTGTTCTTTCTGTGAAACGATATACTGGAATTGGAAGAGGCTCAGAAAAGGGCAACAAAAATTCATGGAAGATAGGTCCATCAATGGCTATTAGCCAGGATGGGCAGGAATGGTGGCCCTACCCTCTGTTTGCCAGAAGCTGGGATTGGGTGACATGGACCACTTGATGATAACCTGTCTGTTCATTCACTTTGGGGCACCTGCCATTGGCCACTGTCAGAGGACAGGATACTGGGCTTGATGGACCTTTGGTCTGACCCAGTATGGTCATTCTTATGTTCTTACGAAGCAGGCTGCATGTCATGAACTTTTAGTGTGTGGCAAGTTGGGCTGTAAATCTATAGCACTCCAGAGTGCTGCATACCACCCATCTGTGTGGACCCTGCTGCTGTGCATGAAAAGTTTCCCAGCGCACATTGACATGCTTAAGGCCCTTCATTTTCAGTTTTTATTTCCTGGACATTTTCAGTGTTTATTACAAAAATTAAAAAATGGGTGAAAATCAATCCAAAAAATTAACTTCATGGTTTTCTCAGTAAATATTTGGGATAATATTGGGACAGGAGAACAGAAATAAGCAACAAAGGAAGAAATGTAAGAGTATTGAAAGTAAAATTAATTTAGTGCTGTGGTTTATTTCACGAACTATACATTAACAGTCCATACCCATGCATGTGCATGTGTATCTTCCACTACACTGCCTTATTTTAACAGAGAGTCTTTCACTTACACTTAGACTAGTTTATTATTAACAAACTCAGCTACCTAACCTACTGGATATTCTTAACATAAGCAGCATTTTCACATACATTCAGGTGAAAAAATCAGTAAAAACCAAGTAACAGCTTTTGTAAAACCTGGGAAGTTTTCAGAAAAAAAAATAATTAAAAATTAAAAGCAGAAAATCAAGGGCCTTAGACATACGGTACAAACACAGTTAGTGTGCAGAATGCTGAAGCACTGTAGATTTACAGCCCAGCTTGCTGCTCAGTAAATGTTCGTGTTGAGTATAGGGCATGTGTAGGTAGCATTTGTTCAGTACAGTGCAATGGCTGAGAGTGAGCATGTGTTATGAGCACATTGGGGCACCACTCAAACAGAGTTAAGGTTGTGTGGGCGTTTACTATAAGAAACAGTTATTAACCTTTCAATAACTGTTATTCTTCAAGATGTTTTGCACATGTCCATTCCACTGTAGGTGTTTGTGCGCTCCAGTACACATCTGTCAGAGAGACTTTCCCTTAGCGGTACCCATTGGGGCAGCAAGACAACCCTGTGGTATTTGCGCACAGCACACAGGCAGAAAGGTGGAGCCCCCGCCTTGGCTCCCTCAGTTCCTTTTCACTGGAAGACTCTGATAGAGAGGGGAAGGAGGACAGGTCGTGGAATGGGTATGTGCAACACATCTCAAAGAACAGTTATGGAAAGGTCAGTAGCTGTTTCCTAAGTGATTGCACGTGTCCATTCCATTATAGGTGACTCACAAGCAGTTCCAATTGGAGGTGGGTTCGGAATCTGTTTGAACAAGGACTGGAGGACCACTAGTCCAAATTTAGTATTATCTCTAGATTGCTGAGAGATAATGTAGTGAGAGACAAATCATAGAATCATAGGACTGGAAGGGGCCTTGAGAGGTCATCATGGTAAGATGGTAAGACTACTCATGGTAAGACTAAGTATTATATTCCAGACCATTCTTGACAAGTGTTTGTCTAACCTGCTCTTAAAAATCTCCAGTGATGGAGATTCCACAACCTCCCTAGACAATTTATTCCAGTGTCTAACCACGCTGACAGTTAGGCATTTTTTCCTAATGTCCAACCTAAACCTCCCTTGCTGCAATTTAAGCCCATTGCTTCTTGTCCTATCCTCTAGAGTTAAGAACAACAATTTTTCTCCCTCCTCCTTGTAACAACCTTTTATGTACTTGAAAACTGTTATCATGTCCTCTCTTTTCCAGACTAAAAAAACCTAATTTTTTTCAATCTTCCCTTATAGGTCATGTTTTCTAGAACTTTAATCATTTTTGTTGCTCTTCTCTGGACTCTCTCCAATTTGTCCACATCTTTCCTGAAATGTGGCACCCAGAACTGGACACAATACTCCAGTTGAGGCCTAATCAGCGCAGAGTACAGCGGAAGAATTACTTCTTGTGTCTTGCTTACAACACCCCTGCTAATACATCCCAGAATGATGTTTGCTTTTTTTGCGATGTGTGACATGATGACCAGATTGCCACTTTGCAAATGTCCAAAATGGAACATTAGCCAGAAAAGCCATAGAGGTTGCTTGGGACCTAGTTAAATGACCCAACACTCTATCTGGCAGCTCCACGTTAGCCAGCTGGTAACAGGCAAATACAACTGGATATCCATGACAATATTTTGCATGGAAACATAACAGCCCTTCAAAGGCAAAAAACAATTGAGACGAAGACCAGATAGGTTTAGCCCGTTCCAGATAAAACGCTCAAGCTCTTCTAACACCCAGAGTGTGTAGTCTCTCCTTCCCCTTATACCATGAGGCTTTGGGAAGAAGGTTAGTAAGAAAATTCCTTGGTTAATGTGAAAAGTGGAGACTGCTTTTGTAAAAAACCTTAGTTGAAGACAAAGGCATGCTTTGCATAGAAAACTGTATATGGAGGATCTGATAACAGAACCTTCAACTTCTCCACTCTCCTGGCCAATGTAATGGCTACTAAAAATGCTAACTTCATCGAACGGTGCAATAGACAGCAAGTTGCTGGAGGCTCAAAGTGAGGGACCCATTGGATCTTATAAAACTAGATTCAGGCTCCACAGTGGAATAGGGCTCTGCAGCTGCAGAAATAGTCTGTCCAAACCCTTAAAAAATCTTACAGACATCGGGCTGGCAAAGAAAGCATAGTTATCCATAAGTGGATGAAATACCGATATAGCTGTTAGGTATATTCTGATTGAGCTAATCATCAATCCTTGAAGTTTCAGGGACAAGAAATTTTATTCAGCACATGCTGAATAGAAGGAAGAACTGGGGAAAACCCTTTCAGTCTGGACCAGATGGAAAACCTCTTAATCTTAGTCAGGTAAGTAGTTCTAGTTGATGGTTTTCTACTATTCTGCAGCATGTCCTGAACTTCTCTGGAAGAGAACTCCTCAACTGATGTTAACCACGAAGCCTCTAGACCACCACGTGAAAGGCTTGAAGACTGGGGTTGAGGAGATGGCCATGATTCTGTGAAATCAAATCTGTGTGAAGTGGGAGTGACAGTGGGGGACTGGTTGAGAGGTTCAAGAGTTGTGAAAACCAGTGTTGATGAGACTTTGCAGGGGCACTCAGTATAAGATGGGCCTTGTACTGTTTGACCTTGCATAGAACTCTGGGCAGTCGAAGGATGGTGGGAAAAGTTTACAGCACACCCTCTGATCACAGCAACAGAAAAGCGTCAGTCAGTGAACCCGGACTGTGGTCTGCCCAGGAGCAAAACTGGTGATATTTTCTGTTGTCTTTTGTTGCAAACAGATCCAGTTGGGAAGTTCCCCAGCGCTCGAAAATGGACTTTGTTATATCTGGGCAATCAGACCACATGTGGTGACTGATAAACAACCTGCTCAGGAGATCTGCCAACATATTCTGAGCCCCTGTGAAGTCGTCCGCTTTCAGAAGTATAGAGTTGCCAATGCAGACATCCCAGAGCAGAATTGATTCCTGGCAGAACAGTGAGGACTGGGCTCCCTGTTTGTTTACATAAAACATGACTGTTGTATTGTTGGTCACCATACCCCCTCCCCTGATGTGAGGAAGAAATGCTGGGCAAGCTAACTGGATGGCTTGTAATGTTCTGATGTTTATGTGTAGACTGAGATTTTGGGTAGACCAGAAACCTGGCATCTTCAGGGGTTCTAGGTGAGACCCCCAACCCAGGTCCAAGGCATCCATAACTAAGGTAAGAGGTTGTTGAGGCAGAGCGAAGGAAATTCCTTTGCAGATGTTGGAAGGGTTTTTCCACTAATCCTAGGAGGCTAAAAGCTGATTTGGTACATGCACTAACATGTCTGTGTGGTGTCCCCTTTGTGAATACACCTCAACCAACCAGCCTTTAAGGAGTCTGAAATGCAACCTGGTGTATTGTACTACATAAGTGCTCACTGCCATGTGTCCCAGCAGCCTTAAACACAATTTCTCACTGTAGTGAGGAGATAGGCCTTTAAGTCTAGAATGAGCTTTTGCATGAAACCTGACTGTTGTCAAGTCCAGGACTGCTCCAATACATTTTATTTTCTGTACTGGAGATAGGACTGACTTGTCTGTACTGATCAGCAGGCCTAGCACCTTGAAGGTGGGTCAGATTATTCTTATACTGGACCTCGATAGATCTCCTATCAGCCAGCTGTCCAGGTCAGGAAAGACATAGACCCCTGACCTCCAGAAGAATGCTGCTACCTTCGCCATACACTCTGTAAATACATGTCGGGCAGCCAAGAGACTAAAGGGGAGCACAGTGAACTGATAATGGCGACCACTGATGGTGAATCTCAGAAATTTTCTGTGGCTCTGATGCATCACCATGTGAAAGTAAGCATCCTGTAATTTGAGAGCAGCATACCAATCCCTGGCTACTGCAAAGGGATAATGGAAGCTAGAGTGACAATCTGGAATTTCAAAATTTTTAGGAATTTGTTTAACTTCTTTAGATCTAAAATAGGCCTGAGATCCCCTTTTGCTTTTGGGATCATGGCGTATCAGGAGTAAAAGCCCCTTACTCTGAACAAAGAAAGGGCCTCTTCGCTCCCACAAGGAGAAGTGATTTTATTTCTTGTAGTTACACTATCTCATGAGCAAGAGGTCCCTGAAGAGGGATGGGGAAGGGGATGGGAGGGGTGGATAGAAACAAATTGGAGTGAGTATCCCACTTCCACCACACTTAGAATCTACTGATCTGTTGTGATATGGGCCCAAGCATGAGAGAAGTTGCAGTGGGGGAGGTTTAGATTGGATATTAGGAAAAACTTTTTCACTAAGAGGGTGGTGAAACACTGGAATGCGTTACCTAGGGAGGTGGTAGAATCTCCTTCCTTAGAGGTTTTTAAGGTCAGGCTTGACAAAGCCCTGGCTGGGATGATTTAACTGGGAATTGGTCCTGCTTTGAGCACGGGGTTGGACTAGATGACCTTCTGGGGTCCCTTCCAACCCTGATATTCTATGATTCTATGATTCTAAGTGGGTTTGAAAAAGCTATGGAAGAAAAAGATGGCACTCATAGAACTGGTAGTGTGCTCCTGACCCACCCACCAAAATGAGATCTTCAAGGATGCTACCTGTCCTGAGGAATTGGCAGCTGCAGAAGCAGAGGGTAGTAGTGGATGTTTTTTGTGACCTCTGCTCCTCTCCCCTGGCAGGTCCTGGACTTGAGGGGCAAACCCCTGAAATCACTTGGACTGGTGAGGACAGAAGGCCTTCTGCTTCACTGTTGCGGTGGAAATGCCCAGGGACTTCAGGGTCACACTAAAGCCTAGGAGACTATGCAGAATCTCGTCAGTTTTTGCCAAGAAGAGCAATGACAGCCAGTAGATGGAGCAGGTTGAGGTGCATTCAAGAATGCTTTGAATTGAAAGGGAAACCCCATGGGTTCCAAAAGGGCCACTGGTGCAACCCTAGTCCCCAATTGCGTGGCCCAAGGGTCCTTTCAGTAAGCCCACTGTTGATATTGAGGCCAAAACCAGGGTGTGAATGTGGTATATTTCTGATGGTGAGATGGGCTAGGCTGGGAGACATGGGATCCCACTTCAGAGTCTTGTGGCCATGGCGGGGCTGTTCCAGTTCATACTGGAGAGGTAAGTTCAGTCTCTGAAGAAAGGGGAGATGGGAAAATCATGCAGCTTTCCCCTAGTTGGTACTTTCTTAATTGGCACCCTGATGGACCGAATCAGTGCGGCGGTGAAGCCACTAACATCAGTACTGGGTGCTGGTGCTAGGTGAGACTCCTGAACTGCCGGCGATGGCAGTACCGAGAGGTTCAACAACTCTCTCAGAGCCTCATCAGTAGATGGTACCGGGAAAGCACTCTGTGGTACTAGTGTGTGAGGTGATCCCAGTCATGGTGCTTCACGAGCCAGTCTCAACATTGCTGTACTGCGCTCTGGAATCAATGAACCCCCCTGCCTAGAGGTGTGCTTGGGGGAGCAACTATGCTTTGAGCACCCTCTCGAGTCCTTAAATGAGCTCAACCTCTTTGCTTTCTTCAATGATTCTGGTACCGGGTCTGTTTTATGGTGCCTCATCTTTGGTACCAGTGATGCTGATCTGCCTCTCGGTACCGGTAATGCCAGAGGTGCACGACTGAAAACTGAGGTGTTTGGTACCTGGACTGAGGTAGATGGTTCAGACAGAAGACTCAGCGCTGAGCCTAGTAGAAGATATTTCAATCTGGCTGTCCTGTCTTTTTTGGAGCAGGGTTTAAAGCCCTTACAAATACCATATTTGTTGCTCACATGAGCCTCCCCACAAGCACTTAAGGCAGCTAGTGGGAGGGTCACTGTTAGGCATTGCCTTACCACAAGAGTGACAGGGCTTGAAACCTGGACATCATGGCATAGCTCCAGTGCCAGAGTCACACAAACAACAAATGTGGTTATTGTTCTTTTACTACACTATCTATTAAACTACACTAACTAAATACACCTACAACAAAATGGACATGTGCAATCACCTGAAGAACTCTATTTTCTAGTTTTCAGAAGTTTGAGTTTTGATGAACTCCACATTCTGGAGGGGCCTGAGATACTACCGGGCAACTATAACACTGTGTTAACAAAGTTTTTTGTCAGTAAATATACTGATTTTTTTAATGGAAAAAGAAATGTCGTTGGTGGAATTTAGTGGTCATTTAGGCACCAGCAGTTATCAGGAAGGTGTACAACTGAGATGCTGCTGTAGCCAAGTAATTATAATACTTAGCTCTTACACAATGCTTTTCCATCAATAGATCTCAAAGAAATTTACTGAAGGAAAACATCATGCAAATTTTACAGATGGGGAAACTGAGGCAGAGAGGTGAAGTGACTTGGCCAATGACACCCACCAGGCCAATGGCAGAACCAGGCACAGGGTTTACGTTGTTGAGTCCCAGTCCACTGTTCTCTCTGCTCAGACAGAAGGTTGTTATGTTATTCCTAAGTGCTCCCCCTATACTCTTTATTATAGTGTAATGGGGATGATGGTCATGCCTGGAAATGTTTGGTATGTAATTGCTAAAAGGGCTGGTGAAAGGAATCTCATACATGGTCTACCTCCCCCCAAAAACCTGACATTTTCATTACATGGTGGTTACAGTCACTTTTACCGTGTGAGCGAAGACCAGTGTGTCTATCTTCTTCTGCAACGCCCTCTCCCTCACCATGCTCTGCCACATATAACCCCTCCCCCCATTTCCACCTCACCTTTCCTTTCCCATCCTATTAAGCCATTTGCACTTTAGAAATCAAGTGTGTGGGGAAACAAGAATTGCTTGAATCTGTGAACTTTAAGAAAAGCTGTTTTCTCCAATGCTGTGTCCTAGTCACCTCTTGCTCAAATGACCCCAAATTTGAATCACGAGCCCTATCCTGCACATTCTGAGGTGCAGCAAATTTCAAGCCAAGTTGAGTAAGCATGTGGATTTTAGAGCACTTAGTAGAATTGTCCTTTAAACAGAAAGTCGTCTCAATCTTAATTGTAGCAGAGGTGGTTCTCCTACATAATACTGCATGAAATTAATCATCAGCAACTGTTTTGCTATATCCCAATTCCCAGCACAGGATAATCTTGAAAGCATAGCAGGATCTGAGAGGTATGAAGTGGTCCATTCATGTCAATGTGATGTTCTCAGATGAATGCAAACACCTTATGGGGATGATTGCAGCCTGAAGTAATAGCTCTGAGATGTATGAATTGCTCCACTCATCTCGGTGCACATTCTCACCCTCCCTTGACAGTACCAGTGCTTGAGAGACTGTGGTGAGCATCATGCATGACCAGTCTCAACTCCTCATCCCAGTATCAGCAGTGTGTTCTTAGTGCATGCTCTCAGTATGCCTGTTCTCAGTTCCCCATCCAGAATGGCAGGGCTTTCCCAGATGCCAGCTTACATGGGGGCCAGGGAAAGGGGTTCAGGCCCCCTCTGACTAACAGAGGACCCGAGATCCAAGCTCACATGGGGACAGGGAAAGGGACCTCCAGATCCCAGCACACATATGGGAGAGGAGAATATAGGATTGACATGCACCCCAGGGTACTAATCTCTCCCACTTACCCTCTCCTCACTTTCATGTCACCACTCTCAGCATCGCATCCCATCCCTTCCCTTCCCTCCTATTTTTAGCTTTCTTCCAAAGGTTGGGTTTGAATGTACAGTGCTTCGTTGCTTCTCAGGTTCAACAGCCTTGAGGTTCAATAGCTCCTTGAGCCACACAGAGATTTCTGGCTGGCTACCAACCCTCTTGGGCATTCTGTCTGCAGACACACAGTATAATCTGTTTGGTGCCAGAGTATTAGACCTTGTCTACATTACAGAGATTTTTCGCAAAAAGGTAGCTTTGGGTGATTAAACAATGTAGGTGTACACACTACAATGCCACTTTCAGCAATTAAAATAAATATATAATTCTAAAAAAAGTGTGTAATTTTTCATGTATTCTTAATTTTACTGCAAAATTAAAATAAATATATAATTCTCTCTCTTTCATTCTATAGTTATGATATATCTAGGTTTAAAGAACTGACCTAGTTCAATGATTTTTGATAAGGATTGCGAGAACATATTTTGAGAACCAAAGGGGTGCAGGCTGCAATAAAGGTTAAGAACCACTGCCCTACACACTGGCAGAGTGCCTCCTCCAGATAAGAAAGCCCTAAGATGGAGCAAAGAAGACACTTTCCAGGAGATGCTGCAATACTCAGATGCAGAAAAGAGGGAACGCAGGCAGTGAAGGGAAATCGACAGGCAGGACAGAAAAGAAAATGAGGGCTTCATTAGGGACGCAACTGAGAGGAGATAAAAGTTATGGAGCAGCAAACCTAGATGCTGCAGTCCCTCATAACGCTCCAGACTGAGCAGATGTATGCCCGCCCTCTCTTTCAGCACATTCAGAACTCTTTCCCAAGCCCTCCCCAAACTCCACCCGTGCATTCCTTTCTGCTTTCTGGGACTTCTCGCTTTCCTGTTCACTCCACCTCCATGGACACCTTTTCAAATGATAGCTGGTCTTATGCACAGCTCTGAAAGTCAGCCCTCTCCTGGTACCTCTTCTCCCCCAAGCATGTGTGTATGTGTGTGTGTCTGTGTGTGGTGTTGTAGTTTTGTGTGCAATAAAAGCAAAGTTTTTTGAATGGATAAGCACTCTTTATTTGTTTCCATGCAAATTATGATAGCAGATGGCAGCAACAAATAAACAAGCAGTTTAATCATATGCTTACACTGAATCCTAGGCCACAAAAATCACAAGTGCTTCCTTGCAAAACTCAACTTCATTAAGCATTGCAGTCCCAAGCATAGCAACTTACTTTACTGGTTCTCATCTTCAAAGTGTTGCCTCAAGGCCTCCCTGATTTGAATCGCCCCCCAGTTGTGCCCCCCTAATAGCCTTGGTATCTGGCTGCTCAAAAGCAGCAGCCAGACTTTCTGTCTCAGCAATCCACCCATGAGCAAACTTTTTATCTTATCTTCACAAATATTGGGCAACATACAACTTGCGGCTATGACCATGGGAATATAATCCTCATTGAGATCTAACTTGCCATAAAGGCATCACCAGCACATTTTTATTTTGCCAAACTGACATTCCACGGTGATTCTGCACCTACTCAGCCTATTGTTGAATCGCTCCTTACTGCTATTCAGGTTTCCCATGTAACTATTCATGAGCCATGGCATTAAGGGGTACACCGGGTCTCCCAGGATCACAATCGGCATTTCAACATCCCCTACTATAATCTTCTGGTCTGGAAAGAAAGCCCCTGCTTGCAGCTTTCAGGCCGGTGTTCCTGAAGATATGCACATCATGCACCTTTCCACCCCACCCCACGTGGATGTCAATGAAACGCCCGTGGTGATCCAAAGCGCCTGTAACACCATGCAGAATTACCCCTTCCTATTGATTTATTTCATCGCAAGGTGGTCTGGTGCCAAAATTGGAATATGCATGCCCTCTGCAGTTAGGGAAATCCATTTCTGCAAAGCCATCCACTATTTCACACACATTGTCAAAAGTCACAGTCCTTCACAACAAAATGTGATTAATAACCCTGCACACTTGCATTAATGCAGCTCCAAAGAATGACTTCCTGACTCCAAACTGATTCACAACCAACTGGTAGCAGTCTGGAGTCATCAGCTTCCACACTACGATTGCCATGTGATTCTCCACCGAGAGGGCAGCTGTCCTCTGGCTGCCCTTGCACTGCAGGGCTGGGGTGAGCTCTGCACACAGTTCCAGGAAGGTGGCTTTCTTCATCCAAAAGTTTTGCATCCACTGCTCATCATTCCAGACCTGCATAATGATGTGATCCCAACACTCAGTGCTAGTTTCCTGAGCCCAAAAGTGATGGTCCATCATGTTCAGCTGTTCTGTGAATGCCAAAAGTAGTCGAATGTTGCTCCTATCCACATCAGACAAACATCAGGAAACTCTAAATCCTGTTGAGTTAGGAACTTCACAATTAACTGCACTGCCATTCGCAATGTGCTCCTGACAAGTAGCAGAGCACTGGAGAGCAGTGCGGGATCCATTCTTTCAGACAGAGATGGTGGGGCACTGAAAAATCCTGTGAACAGAAGATGGAAGCACATGGCCCTAGGTACAACCCTATCTGTAGAACCTGTTTCCTGAACAGCATCTGCAATATTGTTTCCCCAAAGAGGTACAGAGTACCATGCACTAGCTGGGGCAAATGGACCCTTGGGCCCTGATCAGAGTCATAGTTTGATAGCTCAGTGGTTTGAGCATTGGTCTGCTAAACCCAGGGTCATAAGTTCAATCCTTGAGGGGGTCATTTAGGGATCTGGAGCAAAGATTGGGGATTGGCCCTGCTTTGAGCAGGGGGTTGGACAAAATGACCTCCTGAGGTCCCTTCCAACCCTGATATTCTATGACCCCCAGGAGTGTGCAAAAAAGCACTAGTAGAATCTGCCAATCGTTAGAAAAGCTGTTTTTTTCCCCAGAGGGCTGTATCTCAGGAACCAGTTGGTTAAATGAACCCAAATTTGGATTTCTAATCCGATGAGGCATACCACATTCCACAGTGATCTGATTAACCGTTTGGATTTTAGAACACTTAGTCAGATTGTCCTTTAACCAGTAAGTGGATCTTAATCGTAACTATAGAAAAACTACCACTCCACTAAAATATTTATTTGTTGCACCAGAATACAAACCAGTTAAGAAGAGCTAATACCTCAAGAGTCTGATTTCAAGCTATGTCCCTGACAGTGAGTATTTATTATGCTATATATATAAAATCACACACCAAGAGCTAAGTAACACTGAGATCGGAACTATTCAATATTTTGTTTTACCCTCATTGTTTAAAGCGTGGCCCTATCCCTCATTTACAGCACACCACTCAAACCCGGCTTTGAATAAAGAATGACTCATTTCCTCACAGACTTTTCTATGGCACTTGTCACCACAGCATCTGAGTGCTTCCCAAACGTGAATGAATTTATTTTCACAACACAGTTGAGAAGTCCTCTCTCTCCCCATCTGTCTCCTCATTCCAGTCCCATTCTCATCCCTTAGTCACAGGTCTTTACACACAACCCTTCTGCCCATGTCCTTTCAAGCCTCTCCTACTCTGTCTTCTCTCTCACTCACCCGTGGCTCTTCGTCCCACACTCCCTACCCCCCGCCTCCTTGTCCAGTCTCCTTTCCCAGCCAGTCCCAGTCACTCTCTGTTTCCACCCGCAGCAAGCTCCTTGTACCAATCTACTCCCTTCGTCATGACCCCTCTCCCCACTTTTCTTCCCTCTGCATCTGAGTCAGGATGCTTCCTCCTCCATGCTGTCTGGGCACCAGCAGGTGGAGTATTGAGAGCTCTGAGCTCTTGTGCCTGGTACCATAGTGGCTTGCAGCAGCCAGGAGCAAACATTACAGGGAAAGTCCTGCTCAATTCCTACAACCTTTGACAGATAGACTCAATGGAAAATTTAGCTGCCAAATTCTAGCAAGTAGCTACTGAGCATGTGTCTACTCATAATATTCATAAGAGAGGAAAAAAAAAAACACATGGAAGCTTCCTTACTAGCACTGTAGCCAACAACAACTAATGCACAGCTGTGAACATTGCTCCTGAGATCGTTAATGATGTTGATATTTATACCAAAGGTAAACAAAATCCCAATCACTTAGTTAGGTTCTGCTGCTTCAGAAATATAGCAAAGTACCTTTGCCAAACAGAGAACATCAGCAGGGAAGAAAAGTTTATTAAGTTTTGATAAAGGATGCTCGAAACAATGGAGTGTAAAAATAAAAAACAATGCGAAAAGTTGGGCTAGTGCCCCTTCGGCAAGTAACTTCATACATGTTCTGTGTTTCATTTTATTCCTAAATCTCCAGAGGCAGCTGTCATCTCGTTATGACGTTATATGCAGCACACCTGCATAACTTTGGCTTAATTCTAACAGCAATTAAACATAATACTTGGTTTAAGGAATGCAAGGCTAAAAGCAGAAATTCAACTCCAACACAAACAGCAGCTCTGAGTCTTCAGCAGGTGATTTCAAGCTCAAAATATCATCCCTCCCCAAATGAGCAACATGCTTTGACTGCATTCTTCAATGTACCTTTAAAATACCTAGAATTTTACAACATGCCTCAGGCACTCTTAATTGAAAAGTAGCTTTTATGTCCCTCTGTCAAGTTCTGGGGTGCAATTCAGACCAATTAGAGGTTGCATCACTGCGTGTAATAGAACCCTGAGTGCCCCAAAATGCTTCTGCTACTTGTGGCTCCCTGTCTGGGACATACACACAGCCAGCATGCACTTTGTGTTCTGTATGCTGTACAGCTTTCATTCAACCACTCTGAATCCAACAGCCTGCCAGCAGTTATCACAGACACACATTTGTCTTTACCAGACTTGGTTAATGTTAGCGAGTGACCCCAATACACCCTCAGTCCCGAACTTCCCCAGACCCATGTGCTCTGATATGTCCATCCCTCTCCTGTAACATTCAGAAGACTAACAAGATTTGTTTGCTCCTTTAAGAAGGCAAACCCCATCAGCTTGTCACATTAACTGGCATTAACACTGACTTTAGTACACAGTCCTGCTGGTTAGCTTAATAGGAAAACAAGTTTATTAACAAAAGAAGATAGGATTTTAAGAGAGTTCAAGTGTAAGAGAGAAATCTAGAAATGGCCACAAGCAAATAAAAGTGAACACACACATCTAAATATCTAATACTTAATCTAGCAAGGTTTGGTTCAAGGCTTTGTTCAAGATAGCTTTTCTCACTCAGTCTTCCAACAAGATGGTGACTGCCCCCTCCTCAGTCAGGATCTCCTCCAGAAGCCCAAAGGTGCCAGTTCCTTTGACTTCTTTGGTGAAAGAGAGATCACTTGGGGTTCTCTGCCCCTTTCTTTTATAGTCCAGTGAACCTTTGACATAGATTCTTGTCATAGATTCTAAGGTACCCCTGCACCCCCCAAAGTGACGTTCATTCAAGCTGTGAGGAAGGCATCATTGAGTTTAGTGGTGAAGGAAGCTTCATGCTGTCTCTTCCCCCACTGGTGTTTGCCAAAATAAAATTTTTCTGTTTCCTGCCATCTCCCCCCATTCTGTCTTGATGGTATTGTTTACTACTTATATGTAAACTGAGGTAAACCCACATTACTTTGTTAGGACGGCCCTATTTAAAAACTTTTGTCTAGGCAGGGCTATCTGGTTTTGAACAAGTAACATCATACGGGTGAATTCATAACTGTACATATAATGTTGCTACATGCGCATCATGATATTATTGACCAGCGAGTCATTGGTTTTCAAATAATACCTCACAAGGCATATTTTGTGGAAAGATTATTACAATAGTGTGTAGAGTGTGAATAGAAGGTGCTTTAGGTCACACCCTCTTATTTTTAAAAAGTATTATTTTGAAGAAACAAGATATTGAACAAACTGTTTGGTACTCACAAGTCATAACCACTGGGCCAAAGTTTGTGAGTTTAGCTATGAGGAATTCCTTTTGGCATAGACCGCCTGTGCTCCCAACTTGCAGGGTAAATATTATAATAGACAGTAGTAAGAAAACCTACCAAGAAACAGAAGTTCCGTCTGACTTGTTCAGTATGTACCACTAGCCTGCCCACCCCCTGCAAGACAGAAGACTCCAAAGCAATGGTCAAAAACAGTTCAAGAAATAATGTAAACTGCACACCCACCAAAGGGAGGAGGGGATGTGGTAATACTGGAGAAGAGAAAACCTAGGACAAAGGAATTACCAGAAAGTAGTTCATCCTTTTTTGACATTCCCTGTTTTCCTAATTTTGGATATTCAAATTTGAAAAAGTTGGCCTGGGTGGTTGTAATGTTTAGAAATATTGTAAGATCAGGGCAGTCTATCACACACAGCTGCTCTCTCTCTTATGATGAGTTTCCTTTAACAACTCCATGCCCTCTTTTGTTGGGAGAAATTTTTTGATTCTGTGAACTCTTTGGCATATATTTTGAGATCTATATCGATCAAGGAAAATGGCATGAAATCAGTGTGGAGGAGGTTTAAGGGCAATGAGATTTTCAAGGAAGCATTCAAGCTGTGTGGACATAAAAAGTATAGGCCAGAGCAAGAGCTAGGGGCCTGTGAAAGATAAATATGCATGGGATTACTTGTAAACCTCAACTGGGACATCATCATCCTGGAAATCTTCTTCCTTGAATGACCCAATGATGAAAGCATGGACAAACCTGAATCCCTTCTCTCCTCAGGTGAGCTGCTACGACTGCCAAGCAGTTGGTGCTGCTGAAAGATCAAAGAGCCAGGGTCTGCACTGGAAAAGGAATGCTTTCACTTGAAATCTGAGGTATTTCCTATGTACTGGATGTCGACCTTGTAGGTCTTGTAGGTCAAGAGCTGCGAACCAGTCCTAGGGCTCTAATGATGGGTGATTATGCAGGCTAGAGTTACCATCCTGAATGTGAACTTACCGAGACATTTCAACTCTAGGATTGGATGCCACCCCTTTTCTTTTGCAGGATTAGAAAACAATGTGGGTAAAACCTTTCATTTTGAATTTCAGAGGCATTCTCAGTGCTTTCAGTGCTCTGAGCTTGAGAAGGGAATTCACTATTGGTTTAACCGTCTCTCCTGAGAGAAGGTCCCTGAAAAAGGATGAAGAAGTGGGGTAGAAAGTGACTGAAACTGAATAGGATATCCCACGTTTATAACTTCTAAGAGCTCTGAAGTAGTTCAATACCAGGCCTCTTGAAAATAAAAAGGAAGCTGAAAAAACAGGGCAGAGGCAGGTGTAATAAAAAGTTTTAATTTTTTTAAAAAGGTGTACGAGCGAAAAAGAGAAAAAATTATACTAACAACTCCACCTAAAATGTACACACACACATGACTAGCAAAGTTGCATAGTGAGCAGAGAAGTGGACACTGCAGGGGTTCACTCTTACTGCTCGTATAATAAATAGGAACTGAGGGATGGTTTGGTCCACTCTGCTATCTATGCCTTTGGGAGGGGCATTCCGGGTGCAGTCTTAGCCCCAGTGGACACTGAGATTGCATGGTGAGATGGAAGAGAAGGAACTCAATCCAACACCAACACCAAGAGACTCTGAAAAAGATCTGAGGGTCCTGGTAGATAATCAGCTGAACATGAGCTCCCAATGTGATGCTGTGACTAAAAAGACTAATGTGATCCTGGGGTGCTAAACAGGGAAATCTCAAGTAGGAGAAGAGATTTGTATTTGGCACTGATGCGACTGGGATAGTGTATAGTGCTGGTGCCCACCATTCAAGAAGGATGTTGAAGAGCCAAGAGAATTATTAAAGGATTATAAAACATTTCTTATAGTGATGGACTCAAATAATTTAATCTATTTAGCTTAAAGAGACGGTTAAGGGGCAACTTGATTACAGTCTACAAGAATTTACATGGGAAACAAATATTTTATAATGGGCTTGTTCATCTAGCCTAGAAAGGTCTAACAGGATCCAATGGCTGGTAGCTGAAGCTAGACAAATTCAGACTGGAAATAAGGAGTACATTTTTCAGTGAGGGTAATTAACCATTGGAACAATTTACCAAAGGTTGTGATGGATTCCCCGTCACTGACCATTTTAAAATCAAGATTGGATAATTTCTAAATGATCTGCTCTATGAATTATTTTAGGGATGTTGTCTGGCCTGTGTTATACTGGAGGTCAGACTAGATGAGCTCAACGGATCATTCTGGTCTTGGGATCTGTGAATCTATTAAACAAATTTATGTGACCGGGTAGAGCAGTGCAGCCACTAATGACAAATCTGTACTCTTTACAATGCAAAGTAAATATAACACAGTGAGCAATGACAGGAAACAAAGGAAGGGTGAACTAGGTATGGAAGTATGTGGTTTAGAAAAGCAAAAGATGAGGTGGTGCTTAGTTGTGCTGTTTCTTCGTTCTTTTTTAAAAAGCATACTAAAGTTGGAAGAGTCTAGCATGAAAGGCAGGGTGGAGGTCAGTGATGGAACAACAAATTAAATAAGTAAATCTGGAGTGGGGTTTGAAGAAGCAGAATGAGATTGCCTGGTATACAGGGTTAAGGAGACTATTCCAGCTACAGCTGAATTAATTAATTGATTTTTTGGTTTGGTGACTGAACTGAAAAAGCAAAAAAGAAAAATTTGGTTTAAACTGAAACTGGATTGTGGGTTTTTTTTCCTTGCCAAAACAAAAACACAATTCTTTTTTGTTCTTGTCAAAAGAAACTTTTCAAATGTTGATTCAAAATGAATTTTTTTGCAACAAAATGTCACTCTGAAAATGGTGATTCAAAGCAAGATGCTGAAGTAAAACATTTAGACATTGCAGAAATTTTTTTTTAGCAGAAACTATTCTCCAAGTTCAACCAGAATTCATGAATAAGTTCAGGTTTCAGAGTAACAGCCGTGTTAGTCTGTATTCGCAAAAAGGAAAGCAGTACTTGTGGCACCTTAGAGACTAACCAATTTATTTGAGCATAAGCTTTCGAGAGCTACAGCTCACTTCATCGGGTGCATACTGTGGAAAGTGTAGAAGATCTTTTTATACACACAAAGCATGAAAAAATACCTCCCCCAACCCCACTCTTACCAGCAGGAGAGAGGGGTGGGGGGAGGTATTTTTTCATGTTTTGTGTGTATAAAAAGATCTTCTACACTTTCCACAGTATGCACCCGATGAAGTGAGCTGTAGCTCACGAAAGCTTATGCTCAAATAAATTGGTTAGTCTCTAAGGTGCCACAAGTACTCCTTTTCTTTTTGTGAATAAGTTCAGTATTCTGAAAAATGCATTTTTTGGGAAATTTACTATTAAAAAAACCTGCCCAGCCATAAGGAGTGCAATGAAGAAAGACTTGTGGGAGAATAAAACCACCAACATGAGCACCAAGGTGAGCTGATGTGGCAGACTTGTTGTGATAACTGAGCCTACAAATTTACCCTAACTGTGAACTCAACTGTAAAAGTAAAGTTCATAAAGTGTTACAATAACTGTTGATGGGAAAACACGCAAAAAGGAGAGACAGACAGACTGAATTAGTCTGAACAAAAAGCCTCCTGATATAACTCAAGGACTGTGCTAAGATCATGCCTGGTAAATGAGAAAAGTGTGAGACTGGAAAGTAATCGACTAAAATTGGGGTGTCAGAAATTAGGCCTAATTGGTGAATAAAATAATATTCTGTCCTTTGCTCCCTACTGATGCCCTCAAAAGATAAGACTCTTTTTGGGAAAAAATAAAGATGGATGCAGATGCTGGCTGACTGGAAGACAAAAAACGGGGACGGAGCAAGCTTCACCCTGTTGGCTGTTATCCCCACCATTCCCTTGAACCCCAGGCCTTCTTCATCCTAACCTTAACTAGACCAGACCAGAGAGAGGTCTGTGACATCGACATCTGCACCAGTTCCGGCTCAGTCCTGAATGCCACCTGTCACGTGAGACTTTGCCACACAATCCAAATTCCCGGTTGTGTGGTTTTTTCCCTTCCCCACTTTCTTCGGTTTCTTTCCTATCCTCTTTTTTCCTTCTGTTTAATAAAAATCTGTCTTAGTTGGCCAAGACCATATTTTGCAACACCGCTGCAAGCCTGTGACCAAAAAGGCAGCTAAAAGCAATAACCTAATCAGTCCATCAGTAGTGCAAGTTTGTCAGGTCTCAGAGTGGCTGATAAGGCCACATGCTGTGCCTGTGTTTTTCCAGCAATGAGGTTGCAAGTGAGACTCAACGCCAGAGACAGAAGCTGCATTTTCTCCCTTGGCTGTTCTTTTCTCTCCTCTCTTGTGAGTGTTTGTCTTGTTTTGTAGTCTAGGAAATGGAATAGGACTTTAACAACAGCAGCAGCTTCAGCCCAGCTCAACTAACTTTTTCTCTTTTCTCCAAAAGAACAGTTCTTGCCGTCTTTAATAGCACCTAAAGACTGCCAAACAACCAGGTTTTTCCTTCTAAAAACTATCCACATCAAAAGGGAAAGGGAACATGGGATGCTGTCAAAATAAAAGCCTTACTTAATGCTTTATATTTCAAATGCTTTAACTGTTTTTCCCTTTGTTCTGTATCTTTAATAATAGATTAAAAAACAATTTTTAATGGTGTTTATCATGGTACTAAGCAGGTTAAGCTCTCTGTGCACAAACCCTGAACCTTCTTTAAAACTGCTTAACGTTGGACAGTTTCAGGGTCCTGTTAACATTTTTTACTTTTTGGGCCCTTTATTCCATCTAAATTAATACAACAGATCTGTCCTCTTCCTTTGGGACTTTTCAGTACTGACCTGTGAGAATAACTCCCTACCTGTAAAATAACTCCCTAACGGATAAAATAATCATATGTCCTCATCCTGACTACTTTGCTATCTTCTTTTAATACACGGTGTTATGGGATACTTAGCATAAAGGTATAGGCCAATTTAGGCTATATAACTGCTATAGTATTTGTACTTAATGAATACTAAAGCATATATGGTACAGATAATACATATTAGTAATAGGATATAGATATATATACACGCTAGCCAGCATATATTAGTCAACAGTCAGAGGCACTAACAAATATTTTCAGAAGTAGCTCCAACAATTCCTTGCAGGCTTTCAGCAGCTATGAAGGACATGGATCTAACCCACAGGCTATAAGTATATATCCCCCCAGCAGGCTGAATTTCAAGCAGAGATGATGTTTCATAGAATCATAGGACGGGAAGGGACCTCAAGAGGTCATTTAGTCCAGTTCCCTGCACTCATGGCAGGACTAAGTATTATCTAGACCATCCCTGACAGTTGATTACCTCACCTGGTGTTAAAGATCTCCAAGGATGGAGATTCCACAACCTCCCTACACAATTTATTCCAGTGTTTAACCACTCTGACAGTTAGGAAGTTTTTCCTAATGTCCAACCTAAACCTCCCTTGCTGCAATTTAAGCCATTGCTTCTTGTCCTATCCTCAGAGGTTAAGAACAACAATTTTTCTCCCTCCTGTTGTTAACAACCTTTTATGTACTTTAAAACTGTTATGTCCCCTCTCAGTCTTCTCTTCTCCAGACAAAACAAACCCATTTTTTTCAATCTTTCCTCATAGCGCATGTTTTCTAGACCTTTAATAATGTTTGTTGCTCTTCTCTGGACCCTCTCCAAATTCTCCACATCTTTGCCGAAATGTGGCGCCCAGAACTGCATACAATACTCCAGTTGAGGCCTAATCAGTTGAGTGGAAGAATTACTTCTTGTGTCTTGCTTACAACACTAATACTCATGTCTTGCTAATACGTTCCAGAATGATGTTTGCTTTTTTTTGCAATGGTGTTACACTATTTGACTCATATTTTGCTTGTGATCCACTATGACTCCCAGATCCCTTTCCGCAGTATTCCTTCCTAAGCAGTCATTTCCCATTTTGTATGTGTGCAACTGATTGTTCCTTCCTAAGTGGAGTACTTTGAATTTGTCCTTATTGAATTTGACCCTATTTACTTCAGATCATTTCTCCAGTTTGTCCAGATCATTTTGAATTTTAATCCTATCCTCCAAAGCACTTGCAACCCTCCCAGATTGCTATGGTCCGCAAACTTTTAAAATGTACTCTCTATACTATTTTCTAAATCAATGATGAAGATACTGAACAGAACTGGACCCAGAACTGATCCCTGCGGGACCACACTCGATATGCCCTTCCAACTTGACTGTGAACCACTTAGAATGGTTTTCCAATCAATTATGCACCCATCTTATGGCTCCATCTAAGTTGTATTTCCCTAGCTTGTTTATGAGAAGGTCATAAGAGACAGTATCAAAAACCTTACTAAAGTCAAGATATACCACATCTACTGCTTCCCCCCTATCCACAAGGTTTGTTATTCTGTCAAAGAAAGCTATTAGGTTTGTTTGACACAATTTTTTCTTGACAAATCCATGCTATTACTTATCACCCTATTATCTTCTAGGTGTTTGCAAATTGGTTGCTTAATTATTTGCTCCATTATTTTTCTGGGTAGCGAAGTTAAGTTGACTGGTCTACAATTCCGCAGGTTGTCCTTATTTCTCTTTTTATAGATGAGCTCTATATTTGATCTTTTCCAGTCCTCTGGAATCTCTCCCGTCTTCCATGACTTTTTGAAGATAAGTTGAAGTATTTTTCCACTGGGAACGGATTCTACCACCATAGATGTCAACAGCTCATACTGGACTGTCTACCTGAGTTTGTCTGTAAAGCACAGGCTCAGGGACAAGTCTACTCTCGCAAAGCCTTTGCTCAGCAAAAAACATCCTTACTGAAGTCAAATAACGTATTATATAGTGTTTGTGAAAACTACAAGAGTCAATTATTTAGATAAATAAATACTGAAGTAATTTCAATGTAGCTAGGTCAGAGGTACAACAGCAACCAACTTATTTTCTCCTGGAAAGTAGAAGAGAACTACTCGCGGGGTTGTATTGTTTTGTCTGAATGACTGCTGCTGGAAATTAGGTTACAGCAGTAACCTGAGGGATTTTCCTTGGCTCTTTCATATACCTCGTCAATAAAATATATGAAGACCCTTTTAAGTTTAGTTTCTCATTCCCTGCAGGGAATATTAATTGATATATAGCTTTGGACAAGTAGGAGACTGTGATTCACTGGAGACTCTCATGTACTTCCAAAACATACTTCAACAAGAACAAAAGAAACAAATACATGACCAACTGATTTTCTGAGTGTGTCTGCATATGCATACATTACTTTACAAATGTAAAGCTAGTGTATGGAAACCGAAACTTAGCTCAAATTTGAACGATCTTTAGACTCAGGGTTTGGCTTTACAGGGGGCTTAGTCTGCTCTGAAAATGCCTCCATACACATGATCAGTTACTTAGGCCTGGTCTACACTGTGTGGGAGGGATCGATCTAAGTTACACAACTTCAGCTACGTGAATAATGTAGCTGAAGTCGACGTACTTAGATCTCCTTACTGCGGTGTCTTCTCTGCGGTTACTTGACTGCTGATGCTCCCCCGTCGACTCCGACTATGCTTCTCGCTCCAGTGGAGTTCCAGAGTCGACAGGAGAGTGCTCGGCAGTTGATTTATCGCGTCTTCACTAGATGCAATAAATCGACCCCCACTGGATTGATCGCTCTGGAGGTAAGTGTAGACATCCCCTTAGAGTGCACTAACTCTGGATTTATAATGGGCTCTGAAGTTCTCTTTCAAAGTGTACTAAACCTGATGCAAATTGAGTTAGTGTTGTCTGTTGTTTGTGTGCATGAAGTGCTGCCAGGCACTATTTTTGCAGTCCTCCAAC
The DNA here is from genome assembly GCF_965140295.1 of Lepidochelys olivacea. Lineage (NCBI taxonomy): Eukaryota > Metazoa > Chordata > Testudines > Cheloniidae > Lepidochelys > Lepidochelys olivacea. The sequence continues at coordinate 2,340,858 of NC_140413.1, forward strand.
TACTATCTCACAAACAGGGACATCACTCGAAGAAGAAGGGGAAGTTACTCACCTTGTGCAGTAACTGAGGTTCTTTGAGATGTGTGTCCTTGTGGGTGCTCCACTACCCAGACTCCTCCCCTCTACTTCAGAGTTCTCACAGGGTCCTCTGTGATAGAGAAGGAACGGTGGGGGCATTGGTTGCATAGCACTAGTTAACCACCATGATGGCATGAGATGGGGTCAGCGCACGTGGGGCCCAACCGGACACTGCTGTCGAAATTTTCCAACTAGAAGAGCAGGGGCGCACAATCTCCTGAAGTGGAACACCCACAGGGACATCACTTGAAGAAGAACTGTCTGTTTACCTTTGAGACCGCAAGTTGACCAGATGACCCTTCTCCTGTTTAAAGCCTGGCACAGTGCCATTTACACCTAGATTCCAATAGATCAGCATTACGGTAATATACTCCAGCAGCCTTTAGAACATGCCTTAAGCAGCCGCTGGGAGCCATGCTGAGACCCTATATCTCATTGCCATCTGGGAGAAAGGAGTGACAACAACGGGTCATACTGAAAGGTGAACTGTCAGAGTGGATAGATGTTATTAGTGGAGTTCCTCAGGGATTGGTTTTGAGACCAATTTGATCGAACATTTTCATTACTGACCTTGGCACAAAAAGTAAGAATGCGCTAATAAAATTTGCAGATGACACAAAGTTGGGAGGTATTGCCAATATGGAGGAGGACCGGAATATCATACAAGAAGATCTGGATAATCTTGTAAACTGGAGTAAATGGGATGTAATTTAATAGTGCAATGAGAAATGGGATGTAATTTAATAGTGCAAAATCAAGCATTTAGGGACTAATGACAAGAATTTTTGCTATAAGCTGGGGCCTTAGCGGTTGGAAGCAACAGAGGAGGAGAAAGACCTGGGTGCACTGGTTGATCACAGGATGACTAGGAGCCGTCAACGTGATGTGGCCATGAAAAAGGCTACTGCAGTCCTAGGATGCATAAGGTGAGATATTTCCAGTAGAGACTGGGAAGTATTAGCACCGTTATACAAGGCACTTGTGAGACCTCATCTGGAATACTGTGCGTAATTCTGATCTCCCATGTTTAAGAAAGATGAATTCAAACTGGAACAGACGCAGAGAAGGGCTAAAAGGGTGATCCGAGAAATGGAAAACCTACCTTCTGAGAAGAGACTCAAAGAGCTTGGCTTGTTTAACCTAACCAAATGAAGGCTGAGGGGAGATATTATTGCTCTCTATAAATACATCAGAGGCATAAATGCCGGGGAGGGAGAGGAGTTATTTAAGTTGTTGGCAGATGTGAACTATGAGTCTTTCCCAGTCTTCAGCTCCCACCTCTCTCCCTCAGCCCACACCGTTCCCCTTCATTGGTTAACCATCTGCTGCTCACATTTTTGAAATGGCAGCTGGACCTGCTGGGCAATCAGCTTCTGTCTCATGCTGAAGTCCTGATCATAGACTGTTTACAAGCCTATGCCATGGAAGGCACATATCCATCTACCTATTTTCCTTTTCCTACCACTCAACTGTCCTGCCCAGTGAACACCCACCCTCCTGCCCCAAACAATAGCGAGAAGCAGGGCACAGCCACAACCTCTGAGAACATAAGAGCCTCTACACCCCAACCTGCCTCCCGCAGCATATTCAAATAATGAAAATATTCAGTGGTGTGAAATTCAACAGTTTATTGAGAAAGTGGTTACAAGAAAAAAAATGTGGTTAGTATTCTCCATTTCCATGAGGTAGATATGGGTATTGCATGTTGCAAAGATACTAAGATTACAGCTTCCTGCTGAGGTATATATGCCTTATAACAGGCATTTGTATAGGAATATATGTTTACCCTAGGGATAGCACAGTGTACAACTCTTAATGGTTTCTGATCGGTTTACACAGAAAAAGACCAAGTTAAGGCTTTGAACAGTCACTGCAGAACCCCACCTATTTTTCTCTGCAATTTCAGCAGGTCTGCAGGGGACATAAAGCAGAATCTTAGACTGAGAAATTGCTTGATTTTGATCTGAACATTATGTGGGATAGCTGTGCAGTCATTTGCTCCCCGAGATAGCTTACAATTCCCATGAAGAACTTCTGGCAAAGAGGGAGGGAGGGACCATCTTGATGAGTAACTTCACACCTTGTTTCTCTGGTCTGCCCTTTGCCTTTCTGATTAAGGCCATTCTCTGCCTCCTGGTCACCCACCTCAGTGTAACATTATCAACACAGAGGGGGGGAGGGATAGCTCAGTAGTTTGAGCACTGGCCTGTGAGGGTTGTGAGTTCAATCCTTGAGGGGGCCATTTAGGGATCTGGGGCAAAAATTGGGGATTGGTCCTGTTTTGAGCAGGGGGTTGGACTAGATGACCTCCTGAGGTCCCTTCCAACCCTGATATTCTATGATTCTATGATTACAATCCATCTTGCCCCCAGATACCCTCCGGTAACCCTTCTGAGACCATATAACCATCTCCAAGGCACAGCTTAAACCGCAAAGCCAAACCGGGACCATAATCCCCAAAACCTCACAGCCTTCAATGCACATCTACAAACCCCAAAATCCAAAGCTAGATTCCCTGCACACACTCCTTACCACCTCTGAGGTTCTCCCAAACCTGGGAAGAATCTCAGGGAGCGGAAACATGAAATACATGTTAAAAATGCTATCACTGCCTCTCTGGACTATGAAGAATAACCCCTTGTTTTTTCTTCCTACTCCTGCAGCCATAGTGCCTGTAGTGGCCAGATCCTCAAAGACAGGGCCTTTATCAAGGTCTGAGCAGCTTGCTAAGCTGAGGGAGAAGAACTGGAAAATCAGGGAAGAAATGTTTGCAGACCTCACTGCAGACTTCCCCCAAAACTTGAAAACAATAGCAAGCTGGAGATTGGATCTGAGAGACACCAGAGAAAGTGTTGCAGTGGCCAGAGACAGCGTGGCCATGGCAAACGTCACCATAGAGAAAGACAGGGAGATGCAGTAGCAACTCCTGGAGGTCACATAGACTCAGAATGCTCCGTTGCAGCACACAGACATTCCAGTGCCCTCAACCAGGACCCAGCCATGTTCTGCAACCCCTGAACAATACCGAATACTGAGAACATCAGCATATGTTCCCCCAATGAAACCTTACAGTTGTGCTCCCAGTTACCATTCCTCTCCCCAGCTGAAGCTCAGGGCAACAAAAACAATTGTCCCGAGAGCCCAGCTCTTTCATGCCATGTAACACATCTGGTACTTTGAGGCTTGACATCAGAAGGCAGAAGAACAAGAAGAGACAGAGGCAAGACGTATATTCACCTGTGAATTGGAGCCTGCCTTCCACTGCACTGTGTCACTTTAAAGCAGTGTTTCATTATTAAACACTGCTTTAAATATTTCATTATTAATCATAATTAAAGATTTTATTTTTGGTTGTTACATAAATTGTTTTTAATAATAAAAATCATTAAAATTAATTCAAAAAGACTTGGCAATGCATGTGTGACAAAGTAGGAATTTTCTGTAAAGTTTTTATGATTCCTCTGTGAGCCTTAGTTTCCCTCTGCACTTTGCATTGCTAAGTGGGCACAAAATGGATTGCATTGCTAAGTGGGTGCAAAAGGTTAAAAAGCTGTTCTTGGGGAAGAGCGGGAAACATAAGGTATTGTCTTACATTATTGATTGGGATGGAATGAAAGGGTCATTAAGCACTGACTGAAACTGACCCATATTGATGGAGGGTCTGCAAACACAATGGGAGATGTAAGGACTGAACAACGGACACTTATACATGGGAAACTCCAGCAGGCAGGACACGTGAACTCAGCATGAAAGATGTCATGTGGCTGGCATAAAAGTTGGCTTTTGGGAGAGAGACAGCAGTTCTCACTTGAGATTGCCAAAGAGAGAGGGAGAGAGAGCCAAAAATGGATTCCAGCGTAGCTGTGAGGAGAGCTTGCTTGGCCAGAATGAACTACACCTTAACATTGATTTCTCTGCGACTTCCAGAGCTGTGTTCCAGTTGATTGATAAATCCTGCTCTGTTTTGAAAAGGCTGCCTGGTAACACTGAATATCCTTGTGGAGGTACATTGGTCCCTGGACTGCCTGGGCAGAGCTCACCGTGCAAAGCAGGATTACTGGAGCCCAGGGGCTCAGTCTCAGAGGCATTGAGGCTGGGTCCTACCCTAAAGAAAGAGTTGGGCCCCTTGGGGGTCTGGCATACTGAAGTGGTTCCTCCAGGGCACTGTTTAAAAGCTGGGGCATGCTGTGGATCTGTGGCAGCATGGTACACAGAAAAAACCTAAATTTTGCATGTCATAGATTTTTCTAAAAGTATAAAAGCACAGACATGATAAAATAAGGAGTGTCATAATGTGCCACTTCCACCACCCATAAAAGACTCCAACGCTCACAATCCACTCTCCCCACTACTCTCTGGGATAATAGCTGGATGTACAGCTGAACCTTTTCAGGCCTGAGACTCAAAGTAAGAGCAATATACATCCCTGACAGTATTGCCATGGCTGTTTCCATTTTCAACTGGCTGCTTAAACCGCTGAGCAAGTCCCCGTCACTCAGCCTCCCATCGACTGTTAAGGCTCTCCCCTTTACTCTCACAGCCATTTTGCAAAATACATGTAGCTATAATCCTAGGCAAATTAGCCCATAAAGAGAGCCACCTTCTTTTCAGATTGCCGAATACACACTCCACTGTTATTCTGCAACTACCGAGGCACTAGTTAAACAGTTCCTTTCTTCTGTCCAAGTGGTCTGTGAATTGCTTCATTAGCCAGGGAAGCAGAGAATAAACTGGGTCTCCCAGGATAACCAGAGCATTCTCCACACCATTAATGTTCATAGTGATCTGGGGGGAAAAGTCTCCTTTATTCTTTAAAGTAAACAGAGCAGCATTCTGAAAGATACTAGCATTGTGGACCTTTCCAGACCACCCTGCATTTATGTTTGTGAACATGTCATGGTGGTCAACCAGGCCTAGGAGCAACCATGTAGAAATACTCCTTTCTGTTCATAAACTCTGAGCCCTGATGTGGGGGCCAAATGAGAGGGACATGGGTCCCATCAATTACCCCAACCCAGTTTGGGAACCCCATGTATGCAATGCCATCAAAAATCTCCTGAGCATCACCAAGCTTTAAAACCCAGTACAACGATACCTTATGCATGACATCACACACTTGCCTCACAATGGACCCACCAGCCGGTCTCCCTATGCCAAATTGGCTGGCTACAGACTGGTAGCATTTGGGGGTGGTTGGCTTCTAGATGGCAATGGTGACACGCTTCTCAATGGGTATGGGGCACTGCATGCTGGGATGCTGTTGCTGCGGCTCCAGGGCTAGTTCAGCACTGATCTCAAAAAGGTTGTCTTCACCATTGTGATGGGGTTCACTCACCACTGTGGCACCTCCTGCTGGCTGTCCTGGGGATTAGCTCTGTTCACCAGTGCGCCCTCTTCTGGTGATGTCCAGCTGCCGTCACTTCTGCTTCAGGACCCACATCACTCCAACAACTGCAGCGTCCTCTGCAGGACACAGCCATTCGGCTGTGCCATACTCTGTGCTCCCCCACTTCCAGTATCGCAGTCCACTGTCCAGCCACTTCCCTCAGTGGCTACTTCAGCCAATTGGCCACTTCCTCAGTGGCAAGGCGGGGGATGGGAGGGGAGAAACCCAGGCCCATCTACTACTCTGGCCCAGGGACTCTGTAGATGGCTGCCACTTGCTGCGTCCCCTCCAACTCCTCAGTAGATCTCCCTGAGACATTTCCCCGTGGCCTCAGCACCCTCTTTGTCCTTGCTTCAAGGCCTCAGCCTGCAGATCCCTGCAGCCCATCAGGAGCTGCCTTTAAGTCCCCCAGTCTCTGCCTGTAGCACTGTTCTGTCCAGGGTGCTTGCTGCCTTCAGCCTACAAGGTAGCCAGTCCTCCTCCCTCAAAGTCCAGGGAGTGACTGAAGTGGCTCTGCTCTGCAGTCCTTCTTTTAGGGGCCAACCTGGCCCTTCTCTAATTGGCTGCCTTTGGTGCAGCCTCCCTAGGGCTCTAATAACCCTTTATAGGCCAGTATGGGGCAGATGCCCCATCATCACATCCCCAAAATTCTGTCACCAAATTCTGCTGATCATTCCAGGTCTGCAGAAAGATCTTCTCTCATCCACTGGTGCTGATTTCCCAAGCCCAAGAACCGTGCTGTGAACTGCTCCAAGAAGAGTTTGTGAAGCAGCAGTTGCGCGGTGTCATCCTCGTCTTCCTAGTCCTCTTCCTCTGCTGCGGCTGGAGGAGCCGCTGCTATAGCCCCATCATCTCCTGGGTAGTGCACAGCTGCCCTGTGTGCACACTATTAGTACAGCTTCCATATTGCGCCCTAACCCCTGTGCGTCACACCATATGAACTAAGCACCCCATGTAGATCAGGCCTCGGGAATCTCAAAAGAAACTATGCAACTGGTTTCTACTTTGTGTGAAGAACTGGCATTAACAAAGGCAACAAAACAGCAAGACCGGTCTTCCTGAATGGCTTTGGAGGAAATACCCCCTATAAAACTTTAGCATTTCTGTAGTAAAAATTACTCAATACAAGAAAATAGCTCTTTAAAGAGATCAAAAAGCAGCAGCGGCAATCAAGCCTTGTTTTATGAACCTCAGACACACTCGGTGCAGCTGCAGTAGCATTTGAAACAAGTCAGAACACTAACAGTGACACATAATTCATTCTATTTCTACCTCTTGTAAAGATGTAAACAGTAAATTTAGTGAGGTATAGATACCTTTTCGTCGGAGTGGGTGCTCCGGAGGACATATGGGTAACCATGGTGTCATTCATGTTTGTCAGAGGTCGAGGAGGACTAAAATAGAAATAACGTATTCCATGTTAATGATTAAAAACCAGCAGTAAATACAGATAAAGGTGAAAACAAAACTATTATTCTATGTAACATTAGGTCAAAGGTACCAACTAATTCAAATACCTAAGTAACAGGAGTACCTACGTAGGCAGGGGTGTTGTGTTCAGATTGCCTTAAAGAGCTCCTGTGTCAGGTTAAAATGCGGGTAAAAAACGGTTATTTAAATGCACAGTGACTGTTGTTCTTCAATATGCTGTGCACATATACATTCCACAGCAGGTGTCTGTGCACCCCATGCACTTGAGTCAGATTTCTGCCTGCAGTACAACCAGGAAGCACATGTGCTCCTGCTCTTCTCATGCTCTCAGGCAAGGGCATAAAAGAGGTGTGGTCACCACTTCCCTCATTGTTTCTTCGCACTGACATATGTACTGTTCAATGTAGCAGGAAAGCTGGGAGGGTTGTAGAATGTGTGTATGTGCAATGTAAAATGTATGTTGAAGAACCACAGTTACTGTATGGGTAAGTAACTTTTTTTTTTAAACTCTCAGTGATTGTGCCAGCAGGTGACTCCTCAGCAGTTCCCTTGTAGGTGGAGGGACTTTGAATCATCTGAACAAAGACTGTAACACCAACTTGCCAAAGTTGCATCATTACGAGAGGCCTGACTGATGGTATAGTAAGCAGAACAAGTATGTACAGGTGACCATGTCACTTCCTTGCAGATATCAGCTACTGGAGCATTGCTCCAAGAACATGAAGTATTTCTTCAGCTTTAGAAGAATGGAGCTTTGGGGGGAAAAACACTGGAAAATGAATAGTTTGCTTCAGACAATGGTTATGCTTTAGGCATAAACTTAGGGTGTGGTCTAAGGGAAACCTTGCTTTTATAGAAAACCACAAAAGGAGGACCGTTCAGAAGGACTTGAAGTTCTGAAACCATCCTAGAAGAAGCAATCACCACCAGAAAAGCCATCTTCATAGACAATAACAATAGCGAGGTTATAGCCATAAGCTCAAAGAGAGGTCCTATGAGTTTGGAGAGGGCTAGATTGAGATCCCATACAGGTACAGGATCAGAAACAGGAGGGTAAACGTTGACTAGACCTTTCAAGAATTGGAAACAAGAGGGTGAGAGAAAATGGAAAACCCATCACTGGTGAATGTAGCACAGAAATGGAAACCCCGTGAACTCTCACGGAACTAATCAAAAAATCTGATGATTTCAGGGGAAACAAGTAGTCCAGCACATCTGCAACTGCCATAAGATGGGGTGATATGTGTTGAGATTGCACCCAGATCAAAAATCTCTTCCAGTTTGTGGAGTATGTTGCTCTTAGTCTAGTGCTATTAGTCTTCTGCTATTCACCAACATGTCTGAACCCCACAGGAGCACAATTTCTCATGGGAATTCAACCAGAAATGATCTATGCTGTAAGGTGGAGACACTGGAGGTTGGGATGTAGAATCTTGCTTTGGTTCTTAGATAGAAGATACTCGACTAGTGGTAAAGTTACCGGTGACCAGACAGAAAGCTGATGTAGGTCCATGAACCAATAGTTTCTTGGCCACATTGATGCAACAAGGATTAATATTGGTTGTTCTCTTTTCAGCTTCTTGAGTACCTTCAGAATCAGAGGAACTCAGCCAGACATAGGAGATGAATGGACCATGGAAAAAGAAAGGCATCTGTGATGGAACCCAGACTGTGGCCTGCCCTGGAGCAAAATATTATGCACTTGTTATTCAGGTTGGTTGCAAACAAGCCTATTGCTTGGTACCCCCCAGTGGTGGAAGATCTGAAGCAAAATATCCTTCCTGACTGACCATTCATGAAAGCCTTCAGGGAAACATTGAGACAAATGCACAAATTCCAGTTGAGGCTATTTTGCACCTCCCTGCTTGTTTAGATAGAACAAGACAGTGGTGTTGTATGTAAGAACTTGTACCACCTGTTTCCCGACCCTAGACAAACATTTTGCAGACCCAAAGAATAGCTTGGAGCTCTAACACCTTTATGTGGAGGTGAAACTTCCTGAGGTGACCAAAGAGGTTATGTCTGTAGTTGACTGAGATGGGCTCCCCAAACTTTGGTAGACAACTTTCCAGAATCATAGCTGGTTCTGGAGACAAAAATGGCACTTCTTTGGGCACACTGTTCGGGGTTCTAGCACCAGCTGAGAGACTGAAACACTGAGGCAGGTACACAAAGCTGCATGTCCAAGGGGTGCCTGAAAGGATGATATACCAAATGGAGCCATTCCTGTAGACAGTGAAGGTGAAGTCTGGCATGCAGAGTTATGTACGTGCATGAGGTCACATGGTCTGGAGCTGAAGGCAGGCATGTCATTGAGTTGGACTTGAGACTTTCTGAGAGATTGAAACCTTCCCTGAAAGGAGAGCCATAGTGGTCATGCTGTCGAGTTCTGCTCCTATGAGTTGTGTTGGTTGTAACTCTGATTTGTCTGAATTTAGTTTCAGATCCAGATGGGAGAATAGCTGTTTGATGACTAGGATACTGTTTTGGTCCTGGTCACTTGATGCTCCATGAACTAGCGGATCATTTGGGTAAGGAAAATTTGAATGCTCAAATGGCAGAGGTGGGATGCTACTGCTGCTATGTATTAGGCAAAGACCCTTGGGGCAGATGACAGTCTGAAGAGAAGCACTGTGTACTAGTAATAGTTAGAACCTGCTATGAATCGAACTTCCTATGGCAAGGATGTATCACCACATGGAAGTATGCGTCTTGTAAACTGACGGTACCATACAAATTTCCCATCTCCAGGGAAGGGATAATAGAAGCAAGCAGACCATCCTGCAATTGCTTTCTTAGATCTAGAATGGGGCAAGGCCACCAGATTTCTTGGGAGCAGGAAGTAATGGGAATAGAAGCCATTTCTTCTGTGTTAGTAAGGACCTTCTTTCCTCACTTCCAATTCTAGAGATCATAGTTCTTGAAGTAATAGTCTTGTGAGAAGTGTCCCTGAAAGGAACAAGGAAGGTGGGTTGGGAAAAGGGAGGAAGTTCATGGGGTAACATATCCCTCCTTTAATGTGCTGAGCACCCAGTTGTCTGATGTGATGCTTTCCCAAGCACAGTGAAAGAGGAACAGGTATCATCCAAATGGAGGAGGTATAGTTCGTGTGCTGTCCTTGACCAAGAAGTCAAAAAGATTGCTTGGAAGTTGCAGCTGTCTGGTGAGAAGGGACTCCTGCTGACGAAGATGGTTGGAGACATCAAGGAGGTCTTCACTTTCTCTTAGAAGCATACTGTGAGTGACCTCTGTGGGAAAGAGGGTGTGGAGTAAGATTATGGACTGAACTGTTTCCTCTTGTTAACCAAAGTATAAACTCCTATTGAATGAAGTATTGCACAAGAGTCCTTCAATGTGCGCACAGCGTCATCTGTTTTAGTAGAACACAGTGTAGAACCCTCAAAAGGTAAGATTTCTATGGTGTTCTGCAGCTCCCTTGGAATGCCAGAAGCCTGTAGTGAAGAATAATGCTGCGTAGAGATTACAGTGATCACACAATGCAAGGACATAGCAGCAGCATCTATTGCTGCCTTGAGGTATGAATGAGCTGTAAGATATCCCTCTGAAACCAAAACTAAAAACTGTTCTTCATATTCCTCTGGCAATTTGTCAGCAAATTTAGAAATGGCAGAGAAATTAGCAAAGTTATATTTTGACAAAAGAACCTGATAATTAGCAACTCTCATTTGAAGAGTGGCAGTGGAATAAACCGTTTAGCCGTATAAATCAGTCTCTTATATTTCTTATCTTTGGGAGTGGCCTTAATATGGGATTGATGGGACCTCTTGTTAAGCCACCAAAGAATCAGGAACTAGATGGGTAAAGAAACAGTCAAAATCTTATTGAGGGACTTGGTATCGTCTGTCCACTTGCTTGGCTGGAGTCTGCCAGAGAGTTTTCACTGACTCCAGTAAGGCTTCACTGACAGGAAGCACAACACTTCCTGGGGCAGGAGTCTGTAATATTTAGGAAAGTATCTGGATTCTCTTGCACAAGTTCCACCTGCACCCCTAAAGAACTGGTCACCACCTCATGAGGTCCTGAAAAAACTTTGAAGTCCTCTAGGAGGCGGAGGGGAGACAAGAATGGCATTCTTACTGTTAGTCCAGAGCAATCCCATTATTCCAAAACTTCTGGTTAAAAGAAACTTACTTGTGTTCCCCCAACAAAGGACACAGTTGTGGTCATCTGCTATAGAGCAGCAAGAAAAGGGAAGAAAGAAAAAAATTCCTGAATCAAATATCAAGGCTATCTAAGCAGAAGAATTCTATTCTCACAGGGAATTTTAACTATCCACGTATATACTGGGTAACCCGTGGGTATATATTGGGTAACATATCCAAACAAGTACACTCAAAAATATTTCTAACTTCTAGAACTAGAAGTCACTTAATGATTCAGAAAATACAGAGTCAAACCAGAGAAGCAGCCACCTTGAATTTCCTTCTTACTTATCAGAAGAAAATAATTTAGGAAATGAACTTGTAAGCTCTTCAGAGCAGGGACCATGCCCTTCTATGTATTTGTGCACCACCTAGCACTGTGAGGTCATAAGAATGATTTGCATTCTACACAGATTTGCAGAGACAGCGATAAACATTTCACAGAATGAAGCAGTATATAGGTACTTTAGAGAGATTTCAGAAAGCCAATTTTTAGCAATCATAAAATCATAGAATACTGGGGTTGGAAGGGACCTCAGGAGGTCATCTAGTCCAACCCGCTCCTCAAAGCAGGACCAATCCCCAACTAAATCATCCCAGCCAGGGCTTTGTCAAGCCTGACCTTAAAAACTTCTAAGGAAGGAGATTCCACCACCTCTCTAGGTAACGCATTCCAGTGTTTCACCACCCTCCTAGTGAAAAAGTTTTTCCTAATATCCAACCTAATCCTCCCCCACTGCATCTAACTCTCCTCCCAGTTTAGTGTCATCTGCAAACTTCCTGAGGGTGCAATCCACACCATCCTCCAGATCATTAATGAAGATATTGAAGAAAACCAGCCCGAGGACCGACCCTGGGGGCACTCCACTTGATACCGGCTGCCAACTAGACATGGAGCCATTGATCACTACGCGTCCAGCACTTCCCCCTATCGCCATGAGTTTTCAATAGCTCTGCAATCACATCCACCAACTCCTTTGGTCCCACGGGCTTGTGCTCATCCAGCTTCTCTAAATAGTCCTGAACCACTTCTGTCTTCACAGAGGGCTGGTCACCTCATCCCCATGCTGTGCTGTCCAGTGCAGCAGTCTGGGAGCTGACCTTGTTCGTGAGGACAGAAGCAAAAAAAAGCATTGAGTACATTAGCTTTTTCCACATCCTCTGACACTAGGTTGCCCCCCTCATTCAGTAAGGGGCCCACACTTTCCTTGACTTTCTTCTTGTTGCTAACATACCTGAAGAAACCCTTCTTGTTACTCTTAACATCTCTTGCTAGCTGCACCTCCAGATGTGATTTGGCCTTCCTGATTTCACTCCTGCATGCCTGAGCAATATTTTTATACTCTTCCCTGGTCATTTGTCCAATCTTCCACTTCTTGTAAGCTTCTTTTTTGTGTTTAAGATCAGCAACGATTTCACTGTTAAGCCAAGCTGGTCACCTGCCATATTTACTATTCTCTCTACACATTGGGATGGTTTGTCCCTGTAACCTCAATAAGGATTCTTTAAAATACAGCCAGATCTCCTGGACTCCTTTCCCTCGCATGTTATTTTCCCAGGGGATCCTGCCCATCAGTTCCCTGAGGTTGTCAAAGTCTGCTTTTCTGAAGTCCAGGGTCTGTATTCTGCTGCTCCCCTTTATTCCCTGTGTCAGGATCCTGAACTCGACCATCTCATGGTCACTGCCTCCCAGGTTCCCATCCACTTTTGCTTCCCCTACTAATTCTTCCCGGTTTGTGAGCAGCAGGTCAAGAAGAGCTCTGCCCCTAGTTGGTTCCTCCAGCACTTGCGCCAGAAAATTGTCCCCTACACTTTCCAAAAACTTCCTGGATTATCTGTGCACCGCTGTATTGCTCTCCCAGCAGATATCAGGGTGATTGAAGTCTCCCATAAGAACCAGAGCCTGCGATCTAGTAACTTCCGTTAGTTGCCAAAAGAAAGCCTCGTCCACCTCATCCCCCTGGTCCGGTGGTATATAGTAGACTCCCAGCACGACATCACCCTTGTTGCTCACACTTCTAAACTTAATCCAGAGACTCAGGTTTTTCTGCAGTTTCATACCGGAGCTCTGAGCAGTCATACTGCTCTCTTACATACAGTGCAACTCCCCCACCTTTTCTGCCCTGCCTGTCCTTCCTGAACAGCTTATATCCATCCATGACAGTACTCCAGTCATGGGAGTTATCCCACCAAGTCTCTGTTATTCCAATCACATAATAATTCCTTGACTTTGCCAGGACTTCCAGTTCTCCCTGCTTGTTTCCCAGGCTTCGTGCATTTGTGATAGGCACTTGAGATAACCCGCTGATCGCCCCTCTTTCTCAGTATGAGGCAGGAGCCCTCCCCTTTCACGCGCTCCTGCTCTTGCTTCCTCCCAGTATCCCACTTCCCCACTTACCTCAGGGCTTTGGTCTCCTTCCCCCGGTGAACCTAGTTTAAAGCCCTCCTCACTAGGTTAGCTAGCCTGCTTGCGAAGATGCTTTTCCCTCTCTTCGTTAGGTGGAGCCCGTCTCTGCCTAGCACTCCTCCTTCTTGGTACACCATCCCATGGTCAAAGAATCCAAAGCCTTCTCTCCGACACCACCTGCGTAGCCATTCTTTGACTTCCACGGTTCGACCATCTCTACCCAGGCCTTTTCCTCCCACGGGGAGGATGGACGAGAAGACCACTTGCGCCTCAAACTCCTTTATCCTTCTTCCCAGAGCCACGTAATCTGCAGTGATCCGCTCAAGGTCATTCTTGGCAGTATCATTGGAGCACGTGGAGAAGCAGGAAGGTGGAACGATCCGAGGGCCTGACAAGTCTTGGCAGTCTCTCCGTCACATTGCGAATCTTAGCTCCTGGCAAGCAGCAGACTTCTCGGTTTTCCCGGTTGGGGCGGCAGATAAATGACTCAGTCCCCCTGAGGAGAGAGTCCCCGACCACCACCACCCGCCTCCTTCTCTTGGGAGCGGTGGTCGTGGAACCCCCAACCCTAGGACAGTGCATCTCATGCCTTCCAATCGGTGGAGTCTCCTTCTGCTCTCTTCCCTCAGAGGTATCATCTGGTCCACTCTCCGCATTAGTACCTGTGGAGAGAACATGAAAACGGTTACTTACCTGTATCAGCGTTGCTGGTACATGGACGTTCCTCTTTTTCCTTCTGGAGGTCACATGATGCCAAATTTTTTCACCGTCCTTCTGTCCCCGATGTGCAGCCTGCTCTGAATCTTCAGAACCTTGTGCCCATAGAAGCATATCGTGATGTCTGTCCAGGAAATCTTCAGTTTCTCTTATGCAACTCACGGTCGATACCTGTTGCTCCAGACCTTGAACCTTCTCTTCCAATATGGAGACCAGCTTGCACTTTGTACAGACATGGCTTATGGCTTTTCTCTGAACCCTCTTTAATTTATCATCCTCCTCCTTGAATTGTGGACACCAGAACTGGACGTAGGATTCCAGCAGTAGCCACCCCAGTGCCACATACAGAGGTAAAATAACCTCTTTACTCCTACTCAAGATTCCCCTGTTTATCCATCCAAGGATCATATTAGCCCTTATGGCCACAGCATTGCACTTGAATCTCACGTTTAGCTGATTATCCATGACCAACTCCAAAACCTTTTAGGAGTCACTGCTTCCCAGAATATAGTCTCCTATCCTCTAAATATGGCCTAAATTCTTTGTTCCCAGATGTATACATTTAAATTGGGCATGATTAAAATACATCTTGTTTGCTTGCACCCAGTTTACCAAGCAATCCAGAATGCTCTGAATCAGTGACCTGTCCTCTTCATTATTTATCACTCCCACAATGTGCATGTCATCTTCAAACTTGATCAGTAATTGATGTTTTATTTTCTTCCAGGTCATTAGTAAAAATGTTACATAGTGTAGGGCCAAGAACCAATCCCTATGGGACCGTTTGATGATGATTCCCCATTTACAATTACACTTTGAGACTTAAAAAGAAAAGGAGTACTTGTGGCACCATAGAGACTAACAAATTTATTAGAGTATAAGCTTTCGTGAGCTACAGCTCACTACATCGGATGTAGCTCACAAAAACTTATGCTCTAATAAATTTGTTAGTCTCTAAGGTGCCACAAGTACTCCTTTTCTTTTTATGGATACAGACCAACCCGGCTGCTACTCTGAAACCTGTCATTTTGAGACCTGTCAGTTAGCCAGCTTTTAATCCATTTAATGTGTGCTCTGTTAATTTTATATCTTTCTAGTTTTTTTAATCAAAATGTCATTCCGTACCAATTCAAATGGCTTACAGAAGTCAAAGAATATTATATCTACACTATTACCTACATCAACCTACTTGTAAGGAGTCGTCAGTGGAGGGATGCAAGGAATGGGGTGATGTGGCCAAAGCAAAGAGCCAAGTAAATTATCTGTGGAGCAACATCTTGAATGCATACAATTGGGGCAATATCACATCTGTCAAGGCCAGAGAAGAGGATGCTGTAGTAGTTGAAATGTGAGATGATGAGGGCCTGGGAGGGAAGTTTAGCTGTGTACATGGAGAGAAAAGGCTGTGTCTTAGAGATACACAGAAAGAATCAGCAAGATTTAGACACAGCCTGGATGTGAGGATCTAAAGAGAAGGCCATGTCAAAGATGACACCCATATTAAAGGCCTGAGTGACAGGAAGGACAGTAGCGTTGTCCACCACGACAGAGAAAGCAAGGATAGAGGAAGGTTTGGGGGCATAGATTAAGAACTCTGTTTTGGCCACATGGAGCTTAAGCTGACAGCTGGTCATCCACAATGCAATATTAGAGTGACACATCAAGATCTTAATTGAGAGTTCACAAAAGGAGATTTTGAGTGGATAGGTAGATCTGCAAGTTGTCGTCATAGAGATGATAGTTGAATGTGGGTATGTGAATGAATGAGAGGTTTCAGAATAACAGCCGTGTTAGTCTGTATTCGCAAAAAGAAAAGGAGTACTTGTGGCACCTTAGAGACTAACCAATTTATTTAAGCATAAGCTTTCATGAGCTACAGCTCACTTCATCGGATGCATACTGTGGGAAGTGTAGAAAACCTGGATTTCTGCTGGAAATGGCCCAACTTGATTATCATACACATTGTAAGGAGAGTGATCACTTTAGATAAGCTATTACCAGCAGGAGAGTGGGGTGGGAGGAGGTATTTTTTCATGCTTTGTGTGTATATAAAAAGATCTTCTACACTTTCCACAGTATGCATCCGATGAAGTGAGCTGTAGTTCACGAAAGCTTATGCTCAAATAAATTGGTTAGTCTCTAAGGTGCCACAAGTACTCCTTTGAATGAATGAGATAACCCAGGGACAAGGTGTAGAGGGAAAAGGGGTAGGACGGTTTTCCTGCAGTATTTTTCTGTACTGTGTAATAACTGATCTCTCTTTCCTTCTCTTCCCCATCCAACCCTACCAATTTTTCTGCTGTGCTGTGTTATCTTCTTCCTTCATCCCAGTTTCTAACCTCTCTGCTTGCTCCCTGTATCATTCCTTTCCTCTCAAGTTCACCATTCCCAATGCCTCTGCAGTCTTCCCATCTTCATTTTCTCAGACACACACCCTCCTTTCTCATTCATAAGAAAAGCCACACGTGTCTATAAAAAACTCTCTTTCCCCACAAAATCTCTCACTTGCATACCCATACTCTCTTCTGCCACTCCTCAAAGTCAGGCAGAGTTTTCTTCTGCCACCACCCACACTAAAACTCTAACATACACAATAGCTATGCACGGGGTCAGTGGCGGGTGCTGATATTAAACAAAACAAAAACATAGAAATTAGGGCTGTCGATTAATCGCAGTTAACCATGCGATTAACTAAAAAAATTAATCGCGATTAATCGCAGTTTAAATTGCACTGTTAAAGAACAGAATACCAACTGAAATTTATTAAATATTTCGGATGTTCTTCTACATTTCCATATATATTGTATTCTGTGTTGTCACTGAAATCAAAGTGTATATTATTTTTTATTACAAATATTTGCACTGTAAAAATGATAAACACAAGAAATAGTATTTTTCAATTCACCTCACACAAGTACTATAGTGCAACCTCTGTCATGAAAGTGCAACTTACAGATGTAGATTTTTTTTATTACATAACTGCACTCAAAAAAAAAAAAGCAAAACTTTAGAGCCTGCAAGTCCATTCAGTCCTACTTCTTATTCAGCCAATTGCTCAGACAAACAAGTTTGTTTACATTTGCAGGAGATAATGCTGTCCTCTTATTTACAATGTCACCTGAAAGTGAGAACAGGCATTTGCATGGGACTTTCATAGCCGGCACGGCAAGATATTCATGTGCCAGATATGCTAAACATTCATATGCCCTCTTCCCGCTTCGGTCACCATTCCAGAGGACATGCTTCCATGCTGATGATGCTCACTAAAAAATTAATGGGTTAATTACATTTGTGACTGAACTCCTTGGGGGGGAATTGTATGTCTCCTGCTCTGCTTTACCCGAATTCTGCCATCTATTTCATGTTATAGTAGTCTTGGATGATGACCCATGTTGTTCATTTTAAGAACACTTCCACTGCAGATTTGACAAAATGCAAAGAAGATACCCATGTGAGATTTCTAAAGATTGCTACAGCACTCGACCCAAGGCTTAAGAATCTGAAGTGCCTTCCAAAATCTGTGAGGGAAGAGGTGTGGAGCATGCTTTCAGATGTCTGAAAAGAGCAAACACTCCAATGCGGAAACTACAGAACCTGAACCACAAAAAAAGAAAATCAACCTTCTGCTTGTGGCATCTGACTCAGATGATGAAATTTAAACCATGTGTTGGTCCGCTCTGCTTTGGATTGTTATCAAGCCGAACCCATCATCAGCATGGACGCATGTGCCCTGAAATGGTGGTTGAAGCATGAAGGGACATATGAATCTTTAGCCCATCTGGCATGTAAATATCTTGCAATGCCAGCTACAACAGTGCCATGTGAACGCCTGTTTTCCCTTTCAGATGACATTGTAATCAAGAAGCGGGTAGCATTATCTCCTGCAAATGTAAACAAACTTGTTTGTCTGAGCGACTGGCTGAATAAGAAGTAGGACTGAGTGGACTTGCAGGCTCTAAAATTTTACATGGTTTTATTTTTAAATGCGGGTTTTTTTGTACATAATTCTACATTTATATCACAGAATATCAGGGTTGGAAGGGAGGTCATCTAGTCCAAACCCCTGCTCAAAGCAGGACCAATCCCCAACTAAATCATCCCAGCCAGGGCTTTGTCAAGCCTGACCTTAAAAACCTCTAAGGAAGGAGATTCCACCAGCTCCCTAGGTAACGCATTCCAGTGCTTCACCACCCTCTTAGTGAAAAAGTTTTTTTCCTAATATCCAACCTAAACCTCCCCCACTGCAACTTGAGTCCATTACTCCTTGTTCTGTCATCTGCTACCACTGAGAACAGCCTAGCTCCATCCTCTTTGGAACCCCCTTTCAGGTAGTTGAAAGCAGCTATCAAATCCCCCCTCATTCTTCTCTTCTGCAGACTAAATATAACTCTACCCTGATATAACGTGGTCCGATATAATGCGAATTCGGATATAACATGATAAAGCAGCACTCTTGGGGGCGGGGCTGCGTGCTCCGGCAGATCAGCGCATCAGCGTGTCTGGCTCCCACACACTGCTCTGAGCAGCATGTTAAGGGTGCCGGGCCGGGGCCGAGGGGTTGGATAATGGGGCCATGGTGGGAAGGGGAACAGGGGTCGATTCAGACGTGCAGGGGCAGCACGGCGAGGCTGCAGCGGGGCTCCACCAGGCTGCGGCGACCCGGGGGTGGCTCATGGCTGGAAGTTCATGCCGCAGCCCGGGTGCCTGCAGCCAGAGGGAGCGGGTCCATGCTGCAGCCCCGGCCCTGGCCCCGAGCCTCCTGCGCCCTGACCAGGGGGTGCTGCACGCTCTGCTGTGCAGGGCGGTTTTGCCGCCGCTGCTAAAGCCACTTCACTCAGCTCCTGCCTCCCTCCTGTGCCCCCGCCCAAGACCCTCAGTCCCTACTAACAAAAATGATTTAGTTCGCAAGTTTACAAATATTTTTATCCTAAAGGAATAAAAATATCTTTCCTAGTTAAATTTCAAAGCACATTATTTCTTTGTACACTCTAATCCTTCTACCCTGATCTAACACGATTTCACCTATAAGGCGGTAAGATTTTTTGGCTCCTGGGGACCGCGTTATATCGGGGTAGAGGTGTAATCCCAGTTCCCTCAGCCTCTCCTTATGAGGAGAGGCTGAGGGAACTGGGATTGTTTAGTCTGCAGAAGAGAAGAATGAGGGGGGATTTGATAGCTGCTTTCAACTACCTGAAAGGGGGTTCCAAAGAGGATGGATCTAGACTGTTCTCAGTGGTAGCTGACGACAGAACAAGGAGTAATGGTCTGAAGTTGCAGTGGGGGAGGTTTAGGTTGAATATTAGGAAAAACTTTTTCACTAGGAGGGTGGTGACACACTGGAATGCGTTACCTAGGGAGGTGGTGGAATCTCCTTCCTTAGAAGTTTTTAAGGTCAGGCTTGACAAAGCCCTGGCTGGGATGATTTAGTCGGGGATCGGTCCTGCTTTGAGCAGGGGGTTGGACTAGATGACCTCCTGAGGTCCCTTCCAACCCTGATATTCTATGATTCCTCATAAGTCATATACTGCAGCCCCCTAATCATTTTTGTTGCCCTCCGCTGGACTCTCTTCAATTTTTCCACATCCTTTTTGTAGTGTAGGGCCCAAAACGGGACACACTACTCCAGATGAGGCCTCACCAATGTCGAATAGAGGGGAACGATCACGTCCCTCGATCTGCTGGCTATGCCCCTACTTATACAGCCCAAAATGCCGTTAGCCTTCTGGGCAACAAGGGCACACTGCTGACTCATATCCAGCTTCTCATCCACTGTGACCCCTAGGTCCTTTTCTGCAGAACTGCTGCCTCACCATTCTGTCCCTAGTCTGTAGCAGTGCATGGGATTCTTCCGTCCTAAGTGCAGGACTCTGCACTTGTCCTTGTAGAACCTCATCAGATTTCTTTTGGTCCAATCCTCTAATTTGTCTAGGTCCCTCTGTATCCTATTCCTACCCTCCAACATATCTACCACTTCTCACAGTTTAATGTCATCTTCAGACTTGCTGAGGGTGCAATCCACGCCATCCTCCAGATCATTAATGAAGATATTGAAGAAAACTGGCCCCAGGACTGACACTTGGGGCACTCCGCTTGATACCGGCTGTAAGTTCAACTTTCATGACAAAGAGATTGCACTACAGTACTTGTTATTAGTTGAATTGAAAATACTATTTCTTTTGGGTTTTTTTATAGTTGCCCCTCTGCCATGTACATTGGTCAAACTGGACAGTCTCTACGTAAAAGAATAAATGGACACAAATCAGACATCAAGAATTATAACATTCAAAAACCAGTCGGAGAACTCTTCAATCTCTTTGGTCACTCGATTACAGACCTCAAAGTTGCAATTCTTCAACAAAAAACTTCAAAAACAGACTCCAACGAGAGACTGCTGAATTGGAATTAATTTGCAAACTGGATACATTTAACTTAGGCTTGAATAGAGACTGGGAGCGGATGGGTCATTACACAAAGTAAACTATTTCCCCATGTTTATTTCCTCCCCCCATTCCTCAGACGTTCTTGTCAACTGCTGGAAATGGCCCACCTTGATTATCACTACAAAAGGTCCCCCGCCCCCCCGCCCCCGTTCTCCTGCTGGTAATAGCTCACCTTAAGTGATCACTCTCCTTACAGTGTGTATGGTAACACCCATTGTTTCATGTTCTCTATGTATATAAATCTCCCCACTGTATTTTCCACTGAATGCATCCGATGAAGTGAGCTGTAGCTCACGAAAGCTTATGCTCAAATAAATTGATTAGTCTCCAAGGTGCCACTAGTCCTCCTTTTCTTTTTGCGAATACAGACTAACACGGCTGCTACTCTGAAACCTATTCACTTATGTGTAAACTACACCATCAGTTTTATCTCCTCTGACTTTAGCCCTAAATATTACATTATTTAATAAGGAGTGCATGGTTTTGTGTGTGCTTCAGTCAACTGTGTGTTCAATACAAGGAAACCACACTGAAGTTTTGCACATTCTTATTGTTTCTCTATGCTGGGGCTTCTCAGAACTTAAAGAACTAGATAGCCACAGTAGGAACATAAGGATTATGCCAGCCATCTGTAAAGGATAAACAAGTCAGGAAGAATATACCTTTTCTATCTTTTCTTCTGGGGATGTGAGACAGCGAATCTGCCCCACACTGGCCCTGACAGGGTTGAAACACAGCCCGGAGGGCTGCAGGGAAACAACCAATTAGGGCAGTGGCTGCAGCCAATTAGAGCAGTCGCTGGACCAGCCACTCAGGGCCTAGCCAGCCCATATAAAAGGAAGCTGTAGACCAGAGCAAGGCAGTCTGCTGTAGGAAGCCCAAGGAAGGGGACTGGTTTCCTAGAGGGCTGCAGAGACTAGGGGCAGGGCCAGGAGCCGAAGGTGCGGGGGCTGTGGGGAAGTGGCCCAGGGAATTGAGACAGACTGGTGGAGAAAGAAAGGAGGGACAGCAGGAAGCTGTTGTTTACAGGGTCTCTGGGATGGGCACAGAGTAGTGGGTGGGCTTGGGTCCCCCCTGCCCCTCACTCGCTGCTGAAGAAGTGACCAGGCTATGGCCGCTGCGAGTAGTGACTAGACTTTTGTGGAAGGAGTCCCCCAGAAGGGGAGAACTTGGATTGTGACATGGCCGGAGGGCTGTGCCACGAAGCAGAGGCCGTGAGACTGGAACTGCAGAGGGTCTGCAGGCAGAGATGAGGACGGAAGAGCCACTACCACCACTGGAGGGTACACCTGCTGATGGAGCTAATGCCAGAAATGGCCAGCAGGAGGCGCCAGTGTGGTGAGTGACCCTGTCACAGGATTCAAAACCTCCCTCAAAAATAAAATGTTATTTCCCCCTTTAAAAATGATGGACTTACTCTTGTTTTTAAAAGGTTTGGTCTTTTTTGTCTCCCCCACCCCTTTAAAATATACATTCATTAGAAATACAGGACTAGGTCCTTAGCTGTACTTACAGCCCTTGTTATACTGCAAGGGAATCACCAGGTAGCAACCCCTGGACATGGCAAAAAGAGGGGGAGATGGAAGAGGAGTGCAGCTGCACTCCAGCTATCCCTTGCTGACAATTCAGCACCTAGGGCAACCACCTTTGCTTCCCCTTTGAATCCTGCACCAAGCAGAGCTCAGCTGGACTGGAGGATCCAGCCCATCTGGTTCTAATTTTTCTCACTGCAGGAGAGAACGGAGCCAATGTTTATATGTCCTGAATAATCATATCACAGCTGAAGGCTGAAACCTCAGCTGCAGCTCTCCTGGTCTCCAGACGAGAGGGGGCTTCTAATACACTTGTAAGGGAACCATATTTGATAAACTATTTACACAGCTTTCTGATATGCTCAAAGAATTAGTATGGATGCATTAAAACTGTTAGAGCTGTGCTTAAACAATTTTCTAACTGAGATAGGAGCTTACGTTAGAAAACGTTTCTTTAAAAAACCCAACAACACATCATCTTACACAGTTTTGGCCCATTATTATAACAATGCCATTGTTGAGTTTTAGATTTATTGTTTTTTCATTACTCTAGTTTAGCTTTCTTCAGTTTACAAGAAAGAACATGGTTATTCTGTCTGATGTTCAAATCTAACCTGGAATCTCAGACAAGATGGATTCTTTCTGGCTTGTTCATCACCACCAAAAATACTGAAGACCAGAGTCTATCCTCAGTTACACTGGCATAACTCTTATTTTCCTCAGTGGGATTATGCAGGTATAAATGATAGGAGGATTTGGCTCTCCAACTTGAAGTTAACAATTCTGTTGATGATGTATGAGCCATAACTTAATCTGACTCACTTAGCCACATATCTGATGGCTCTGCAGAGCTAACGTTTATTTTAGTTACAGAAGTGAGCAGATGTGACTCTAAATGCATCCAAGGATCAGTTCTGAATAAGGAGGAACCATTTTTATACAGTCATGTTTCAGAGTAGAACTATATGGTTTCCATGCAAGTGCAGACAGCGCCTCAGGGCATCTGAAGATTCAAATCAATTCCCACTTCATCTCTGCTCTATCTAGGTTCTTATTTTAGCTCATGGGAACCTGGGAGAGCTGCTGCTTAGGTTTCAGTATTGAGCTTTGATGTCACCATTCACATCCTCCAAAGATTTACCAAAATTCTCCAGCAAAGAGTGGACAATTGGTACCTGATATTTCTAGCATTAAATAAAATAGAGGGCTGTCTTTATTTATAGTCAAGAAGAAAAAGGGCACACTTTCTATCCTTTGCAGTTCACCTTTAAAATGAAATTCAAGCCATATATATATTCTGACTTACCAGGCCACAGTTTTACAGCAAGTTAAGAACTGCATTTGAGGAAGGCAATCTAATGTAAACCTGTAATTCTACTTATAAACAATGTTTATTGTTGAGGGCCAATTTTTATAGTATTGCAAGGGAAACAGAAACAAAAAAGATCTTCAAATAAGTAAGATCCTAAAACAAACTTTGTTTTCTTAACTTCCTCTTCGTAGGTTCCCCATTCTGCAAATGCTTCTATTCATTTTAAAACAGGCAAAAGAGAGGGGAAGAAGCATACTGTGGTTTTTCAACCATGTTTTTTTTAATTTTAAAGTGAATTTATTTTTGGTAGAAGATATCCAATAACAGAGCTCTGGAGACTCAAATCCTTCGTTTATCTACAGAACAGGCAAAGCACAGGAAATGGCCAGGCAAATTATCTTGTTACCAGCTTAGATGTGTCTAAATGATGTTCTGGAGAAATCAGCTCTGGGGAGGAAAAGAGACATCAGTTTCTATGGCTTATTCAGTATTCGAGTTCTCTGATGAGCGTGCCAACAAGGAGATCAGCAGTACCAAGCTGCCTTTATAACATATGGACCTATGTTCACCAATTCATTCCAGGTGGTTCAAACAATCTTCAAATATGAAGCCTTTTGGCTATTGAAATAGCGAAGACCTAGAAGTAAAAGTTTCCATAGTTCTTTAACAGCTCCACGAGTACCCAGTCTCCAATTTTTTTAACTTTTGTGAACAATGATTATACAGTTATCATAATAATTGATACAACCAACTACCATTCCAGGAAGGCAGAGGGCATTTTTATTTTGCTTTCCGAGTACAAGTGTTCGAATGACAGTCAGCAATTCTTCATTGTGTAATATTACTTTCTGACAGTATATTTATGAGAAGGAATGGAGAATTTTCAGTAATTGCTCATACTTCCCCAAGGTGAGCACCAAAAGAAAAAAATAACTTATGCTGAGCTAGCAATCGGTTCCCACAAAGAGGGGAGGTTACAACAACCATAGTGTAAAAATCAGTGACAACCCTTCTATTCCACTGCAAACCATGTGAGCTACTTTTAAAATATTTTATTATAGTTTGCATAGTTATGATCCAGTTCAGATTCATCGGTAATTGCAGTTTTGGCCTGTTTCTTGTTACAAATGATGGGGAAACTGCTAATGGCCTGTGCTTTAACTACTCAATGGGGTTTTTGATTGGTGTGGATTACGGTTGGGAAATGTTGCCCTCCTAAATCATTTTTGAAGTAACTTCCCCCAAAGCCTGTATGGAGCTTGTATCTGTTTTTGATTCCTATCAAATTTTCTACTCTCCCTAATTAATAGCCCAGTCAAAAGCTCTCTTGGGGAATGGGGGAGAGAGAGCAGGAAAAAAATGTATAATCCAACAATTTGGGTTAAATGTATAAGACAACAATAGCAGACTGAATGTTTGCCAAAGGAGATTTTTTTTATCATCATCTTTGGCTAGTGTAATATTTTTACTACTTAATCATTCATTGCTAATGGCAGGATAACAGCCTCCCATCACTCAACCTGATACTACATTACCACCTGTCACAGGAAAAAATAGCAAAGGGTTTTAACATTTTTTTTATTTTTCAAAATTGCTAAGCTAAAAATATCTGACTGAATTACTAGATAACCTATTTTCACTGCACAGTAGTCTCAGTAACCTAGAGGACAGTTTAGGGTATTTGTGCTTCTGACAAAATTATCAGCAGACAAGTAAAATAAAAATGCTAAATTAAAAATCAATTAAACCTAACAGTGTATTATACTTAATTTGTTCAAGTTTTATAAAAGGACTAGTTCTCAATCTCATGGGATACACTTACATGAAAACTCAGCTTCATATAGTGACTACTTGAAAATACACACAATGTATCACCTGAAAGATTTTAATATGAATTCATTATTAATCAGTTATATTATACAATACAATTTATTTGTATACAGTATCTTGACTATAAAACATTAGGGAACATTTTACCGCTGGTTAGAGTCTACTACTTGTAAGTAGGAATAATATTTAATACTGTTAGTCACTGACATAATAAATCCAATGAGTTCATTAACACATCTCTGCATTCATTCCCAGTAAAGTGGAACATGCATATTACCTGGCATGAGAAAATGCCATTGACAGCTCTGCTACTTTCTACTAATGCCACATTTTGTATGAATAATCTAATCATAATAATTCTGATTGTAAACAGGATATACAGTTATATTTTACTTCCTCAAGACTTTATTCTTGAATCATTTTAGGAAGGTTTAACAAAGATGGAAACTTAACCATTCAGTAAGTTACCAATTACAGTCTGTTCAATAAAATATCCCATGCAATGTCCCTACATGAGCTGCTGTTGCAATCTGTTTGCAATAAACAGATACAAATAAAACCTAACACCATGGTCATGCTACAGCTCTGCTAATGGCATCACTCTCATTAGTCTGTAATGTTAACTACAAATAATCACATACAAGGGTTACGTTTTAAAACCGTATTCAGAGAAGTTAACTCTGCCTTAACAATGAGCTCTTGCATCCTTAGGGCATGCAAAGATCCTATTAGCCCTTTTAAGCTAAAGCAACAAAACAGAAAGGGAAGCAAACACGCCAAACCTTTGCGCTCTGTAGCAAATGTCTCTTCCTTTCTCTACTGAATAAGCATCCTAATGCACTACACACTGCTGTTGTCTCTAAGGAAACAGAACTGTCACATGACCAAGGATCTCCTGTTCACAAGGTATTTCATTCTACAAAACATTTTTAAGCAAGATAAGGCCCTGCTAACAGCTCATTACAATGTAAATACAGGGCTAAAGGTTTTTATCAATCTAAAATATTTGAATGCTATCAAGGATGAAAAGCAATAGAGAAACATAGTCTTTGTCTTATTAGCCAGAATCAGCACAGATAGCAGCCGGTACAAATGTAAAGGTTTTTTTTTCAATAAATCCAAACCATACCACACATTCAAATTTATGCATCCTTCCTCAAACAAATTAGGAATAAAGTTCAAAACTTACACTTCAAGAACATATTATTTTTCACAGGAAATATAAACATGAGATGGAAAAGTTCTATGTTGATCTGCAGAAAGTGCTGGCTTCTATTGGGAGAGTACTTTCACCCTGGATTCTTAGTAGCACTGCTCTTTAATTAAAGTCTGTCTAAGATAGTCACAGCATGAGCAACCTGAACGTAACAAAAATTAAAAAAAAATAGGAATAAACTACACAAAGTTCTATGTACTTAAATTGTTGATGCTTGGACATTTGGGTCTTCGCTGTCCTCAGTGATTCAGACTTTTTTGCATTTCAAGGAGATGACAACTACAGAAGCAGCGGAAGAAAGTCGAACATCTTAATATTTACAGCATTAGTAAACTATCTTCCACTGACCACGTGTAAACAGCTAAAAAGATCCACCCACATATTTTCCTCAGAGTGGAGGAGCTGCTGGTTCTTATTTCTAACAAAGCTCAGATTCAGAAGCGTAGAGTGAGGAGTAAGAGAGAAAAGGACGTGAGAAAGCAAGAGAGATGCAAGAACAAGAGAGGAGTGGAAAGAAAATCAGAAGGAATGATTCAGAAGGTAAGCATAGAGCTGCCACTAAATGTACCTATAGAGAGAGAGAGAAGCACTTAGTTAAACTTTTGTACACTAAATAATATGTAACTTCACATGTATTGTATATTACTGGTATAAACAGGTTAACACTTGACTCCTTATAGACATTTATTGCAGTCACAAAAAAATGGAAAAACTAAATGTAATAGAGAATGTCAAAGGTTATAGGCTCTAAATGTGGCTTACATTAAAGTCTGTGCTACTACCACCAAAAATAAAATACAGTTAACTACTTTTTGAAGATACTAGGAGAAACAATGTTTAGTGTCCCCCTCTTCTGGCTGTAGAAGAATGAAAATACAGTAGAATTCAGAGTTACGAACACTAGAGTTATGAACTGACCAGTCAACCACACACCTCATTTGGAACCAGAAGTACACAATCAGGCAGCAGCACAGACCCGACCCTCCCCCGTTCTCAGAAATTTCTTCTGAATAGTAAAGTTTCAAAGCTGTATTAAGTCAATGTTCAGTTGTAAACCTTTGAGAGAACAACCATAACATTTTGTTCAGTTACAAACATTTCAGTGTTATGAACAACCTCTACTCTTGAGGTTCATAACTCTGAGAGTCTACTGTACTATTTCCACTACTTTACTAGTGCACAATATGGTGCTATTTATGTTCCAAAATTTGTTGGTAGATCTATTTCATTTCAAGTCTGCTGAAATCATACTTGGCAAAAAAGAAAAGGATAAAAAATTAGTAGAAAAAAGTGACATTTTAATTGTGTAAGCTACAGAAAATGTAGTACTTGTATGTATATATCTAGATCAACAAGGAGTCCGGTGGCACCTTAAAGACTAACAGATTTATTTGGGCATAAGCTTTCGTGGGTAAAAAACCCACTTCTTCAGATGCATCTGAAGAAGTGGTTTTTTACCCACGAAAGCTTATGCCCAAATAAATCTGTTAGTCTTTAAGGTGCCACTGGACTCCTTGTTGTTTTTGTGGATACAGACTAACACGGCTACCCCCGATATGACTAGATCGCTATAGATATATGCATATAAAGTTATAAACACTTAAAATAATGGTGCCCCCATAGGTGCACATCTACTTTCAGCACCCAACATGGATTTGTTGGCTGGTTGCAATGGGTTATATGCATAATGAAGGAGAAATAGAACAACTTAGTGGCGCCTACTGAATTTTGCTGGATAATGCCATAATATTCTTCCATTGAAGTCAAGAAGGGACTTATCCAAATAGCTGTAAGTGCCCATGTAGGTGCACTCTCAGAACGGCAAATAAATATTAAACCAATATAAACTGATTTCTCTTCAGTGGAAAATTTGGGCTTCCTTCTAGATCGGATTAGGAATGCCAACTTTCTAATCGCACAAAACTGAACATCCTTGCCCCTTCCCCGAGGCCCTGCCCCTTGGTTACTCCACCTTCCCCCGCCCTCTGTGGCTCTCTCCCCCTCCCTCCCTCACTTTCAACTGGCTGGGGCAGGGGGTTGGGGCACGGCAGAGGGTGACGGCTCTGTCTGGTGGTGCAGGCTCTGGGGTGGGGCCAGGGATGAGGGGCTTGGGGTGCAGGAGGGGGCTTTGGGAAGGATGGGGCTGAGGGGTTCAGGGTGCAGGAAGGGGCTCTAGTACAGGAGGGAGGTGGAGAGCTCTGGCTGAGGGGTGGGTTCTGGGATAGGGCTGGGGATGAGGGTTTTAGGATGCAGGAGGGGGCTCAGGACTGGGGTGCAGCAGGGGGTTGGGGTTTAGGATGCAGGAGGGGGCTCAGGGCTGGGGTGCAGCAGGGGGCTTGGGTGTGGGCTCCAGGAGGGAGTTTGGGTGTGGGAAGGGGCTCAGGGCTGGGGCTGGGGCAGGGGTTAGGGTGTGGGAGGAGATGAGGGATGCAGGCTCTGGGCTGCGCTTACTGTAGGCGGCTCCCAGAAGTGGCCTGCATGTCTGTCGGCTCCTAGGTAGCGGCGTGGCCAGGTGGCTCTGCATGCTGCTACCATCCACAGTCACCAACCCCAGCTCCTATTGCCCGCCATTCCCAGCCAATGGGAGCTGCAAAGCCGGTGCACAGGGTGAGGGCAGCACGTGGAGCCCTTCTGGCCGCTCCTTCGCTTAAGGGCTGCAGGGACATGTCTCCACTTCTGGGGAGCCGCACAGAGCCAGGTAGTGAGCATGCCAGCCCGTGTCAACCAGACGTTTAACTGTCATTGCCAGGGCCCCTTTTCAACTGAGTGTTCCGCTCAAAAACTGGACACCTGGCAACCCTAGATCAGATTCAGCACAACATGCTTATGATACAGCTGCTATATAGAATCATAGAATATCAGGGTTGGAAGGGACCTCAGGAGGTCATCTAGTCCAACCCCCTGCTCAAAGCAGGACCAATCCCCAATTAAATCATCCCAGCCAGGGCTTTGTCAAGCCTGACCTTAAAAACTTCTAAGGAAGGAGATTCTACCACCTCCCTAGGTAATGCATTCCAGTGTTTCACCACCCTCCTAGTGAAAAAGTTTTCCTTAATATCCAACCTAAACCTCCCCCACTGCAACTTGAGACCATTACTCCTTGTCCTGTCCTCTTCTACCACTGAGAATAGTCTAGAACCATCCTCTCTGGAACCACCTCTCAGGTAGTTGAAAGCAGCTATCAAATCCCCCCTCATTCTTCTCTTCTGCAGACTAAACAATCCCAGTTCCCTCAGCCTCTCCTCATAACTCATGTGTTCCAGACCCCTAATCATTTTTGTTGCCCTTCGCTGGATTCTCTCCAATTTTTCCACATCCTTCTTGTAGTGTGGGGCCCAAAACTGGACACAGTACTCCAGATGAGGCCTCATCAATGTCGAATAGAGGGGGAT
Organism: Lepidochelys olivacea; assembly: GCF_965140295.1. Classification (NCBI taxonomy): domain Eukaryota; kingdom Metazoa; phylum Chordata; order Testudines; family Cheloniidae; genus Lepidochelys; species Lepidochelys olivacea. The sequence continues at coordinate 2,370,762 of NC_140413.1, forward strand.
GATCACGTCCCTCGATCTGCTCGCTATGCCCCTACTTATACAGCCCAAAATGCCATTGGCCTTCTTGGCAACAAGGGCACACAGCTGACTCATATCCAGCTTCTCGTCCACTGTCACCCCTAGGTCCTTTTCCGCAGAACTGCTGCCTAGCCATTCGGTCCCTAGTCTGTAGCTGTGCGTTGGGTTCTTCATCCTAAGTGCAGGACCCTGCGCTTATCCTTATTGAACCTCATCAGATTTCTTTTGGTCCAATCCTCCGATTGTCTAGGTCCCTCTGTATCCTATCCCTGCCCTCCAGCGTATCTACCACTCCTCCCAGTTTAGTATCATCCGCAAATTTGCTGAGAGTGCAATCCACATCATCCTCCAGATCATTTATGAAGATATTGAACAAAACCGGCCCCAGGACCGACCCCTGGGGCACTCCACTTGACACCGGCTGCCAACTAGACATGGAGCCATTGATCACTACTCGTTGAGCCCGACAATCTAGCCAACTTTCTACCAACCTTATAGTGCATTCATCCAGCCCATACTTCTTTAACTTGCTGACAAGAATACTGTGGGAGACCGTGTCAAAAACTTTGCTAAAGGCAAGAAACAATACATCCACTGCTTTCCCTTCATCCACAGAACCAGTAATCTCATCATAGAAGGCGATTAGATTAGTCAGGCATGACCTTCCCTTGGTGAATCCATGCTGACTGTTCCTGATCACTTTCCTCTCATGTAAGTGCTTCAGGATCGATTCTTTGAGGACCTGCTCCATGATTTTTCCGGGGACTGAGGTGAGGCTGACTGGCCTGTAGTTCCCAGGATCCTCCTTCTTCCCTTTTTTAAAGATTGGCACTACATTAGCCTTTTTCCAGTCATTCGGGACTTCCCCTGTTCGCCACGAGTTTTCAAAGATAATGGCCAATGGCTCTGCAATCACAGCCGCCAATTCCTTTAGCACTCTCGGATGCAACTCGTCCGGCCCCATGGACTTGTGCACGTCCAGCTTTTCTAAATAGTCCCTAACCCCCTCTTTCTCCACAGAGGGCTGGCCATCTATTCCCCATGTTGTGATGCCCAGCAAAACAGACTGGGAGCTGACCTTGTTCGTGAAGACAGAGGCAAAAAAAGCATTGAGTACATTAGCTTTTTCCACATCCTCTGTCACTAAGTTGCCTCCCTCATTCATTAAGGGGCCCACACTTTCCTTGGCTTTCTTCTGGCAACTGATGACCTAATATCAGCTGCTTAATCACTGAAAGGTAAACTCAAGAACATTGAAGGTCTTCAACAGTCGTTAGATGCTGTAATAAAATTGTTTTAAAGTATTTAAATGTGTTGAATTTACAGGACACATTAAAGCTAGACTAAGATGCAATTTATTGAATTTGCTAAGAGAAACACTCACCATTTCATTAAAATGCAGTTCATAGTCTAAATATTTTAAGAACTCAAAGGTTTTTTGGCAACTATTACAAAGAATTGCCAACTAGACACATCACATCAGAAATTCACATCTGATGTGTTAGCTTTGTGATGTGCCAAAATATAATTTATCTGGTGAATATTAATTTATATTCATTAATAAGCAAAACTGAAATATACTGGCTTTGACTCTAGATCCATTGTACTACAATTCTTTATCACTAGACTAGTCAGAGTAGCTTAAACTCAAGATGTATTTTAAAAACTGGGCCAGTTTACTTTCTGTACCACATGGGAATTCAATCTAGGCTGTATTACTGAAAGAGAGAAGACGACAGTCTAGTGGAAACCTAAGCAACATCAATCACCTCAATTACATAGAAATGTATCTTTCTGTGTTGTACAATCTTCACCTACAAATATCCATGACAATACTGAAAGCAAACGAGGCAATCTTAACACACTCTGCTGGGACAAGTTACTAGCATTATTCTCTGCAATGAGGCAGTTTGGAGAAAAAGGGGAGCCAGAAGAGGGTGTTGAACTTTCTTGTGTTCCTCCATCTACCAAAAAATCCCTCTTTGAGTCACTCACTGTCTTCAGATTTTATCCTTGAATCTCTTCAAGTTAATCTATTATACTAAATCCACTCCTTTACTTCCTAATCCCTTCATTCTTAAAGTACTCCATATTTCCCTTTCCTCTAATTACATATAAATTAATGTGCAAGAATGCTTCTGGCAACTATTACTGAGCAAGTTAAAAAGGTTGGAGATGGCTTCTTTCATAGAAACTATTAAAAATGTATGTATTTCCCTGGTATTTTCTATCAAGAACACCATATGCACGTAAAGACTGTTATACACTGGTAAGATTTAATATTGAGTACTCGTATTATGTATACATGCCAGCCAACAAAGGTCAAGACAGAGATTACTAATATTTTGTTTGTAGAAGGAATTCCCCTATATACATTAATGCATACCGTCATTAGACCCAACCTCTGGAATCTGTCTCCGGCCCCATTGCAATAATTGGCCCTACAAATTTGCCCTAATTGTGAGCTGAAGTGTAAAAAGTGACTGTAAGTTCACAAAAGTCACAATAACCTATAACAAAAAATGTCGATGAGAAAAGATGCACAAGACACTGAAAAATTAAATTAGTCCTAACAACAAAGCCTATAATATAACTCAAGGACTGTGTTAACATCATGCTTGGTAAACAAGAAAAACATGAGACTGGAAATCAATGAATCAAAATTGGTGTGTCGGATATTAGGCCTAATTGGTGGACAAAATAATGAGGGCCTTGTCTATTCAATCCAACGCTCTCTCGGGGTTCTTAAATTTTTTTTATAAAGCTAACTAGCAGAGGGAAAAGCTGCAACTACTGTAATACTGGCTGACTAAAAGATGGAAAAAGGGGAAAAAGCAAGCTTCACCCATCATGGGCTGCCAACCCCACCATCTCCTGAGACCCTGGACTTTCTTTGTTCTAACCCTGAAAGATCTCCTGACCAGACTGGGCAGAGAAAGGGAGCTAAATGACATCGCCACCTCCACCAGCTCTGGCTAAGTCTCAAACAAACACCACCCGGAATCTGAGACTTTGTCTTCCCCCACCCGCAGGAGTCCTTTCCTTACTCCACCTAATTTCTTCTCTTTCATCTCTCTCTTCTTTTGTCTTCTGTTTAAAAGTCTGGCTTATCTGGCCAAGACTGCACACTTTGCAACACTGCTGAGAGCCTGTGAGGCAACCAGAAACAATGCCCTAAACAACCCAATACTAGTACAAGTTTGCCAGGTGTCAGAATGGCATGGGCCTGTGAATTTGGAAGTGAAAGTCAACAACAGAGATAGAAGCTGCATTTTCTGTCTTTACTGTTCTTTTTTTTCTCCACTTGTGTGTGTTTTTCTTGTTTGTCTTCTTAGGAAATGGGATCAGACTTTAACAACAGCCACAACAACAGCTCCATCCCATCTCTAAATTCTCTTCCCACCCACCCGCCCCAAAAAAGGCTAGTTACGACCATCTTTAATACCCTCTAAAAGATTGCCAAACAAAGGGTGTTTTCCTTCTAAAAGCTCTCTCCAGCTAGAGGAAAAGGGAACAAGGGTCGTTAAGTCTTACTAGATATTTTACACTTAAAATGCTTTAACTGTTTTTCCTTCTTTTCTGAATCTTTAATAAAAGGCTAAACAGGATTTTAATGATGTATTTGCCATGCTACAAAGCAGGCTGAGATTTCTGTATACCAAACCTGAACCTTGTTTAAAATTGTTTAATGTTGAACAGTGACTGGGTTATATTAACACCCTTTGGCCCCTGTATTCCGTCTAAATTAATAAAACAGGCCTTATTAAGATGCTTGCAAAAGATGCCTTCAAAACATATCTGTTCATATCCAATATACCGGATCCATCAAAAAGTAGCTTCAGGCCAGGATGAGGTACAGAAACAGCATTTGTAGTGCGCATCTCTTATCCCTGGATAAAGAGCAAACATCCATTTTCTTGCTCTGGGACGTCACTGCAGCACTTGACAACGTCAGAGGATACTATTTTCCAGAAAAGGAGGCGAACAATGATCCAGGGAAATGCTGTGAATTTATTGGAATCTCATTCTCCAGGGCCACACTTACAAGGTAGAAATGGGAAACTTCACCTCTACTGCCAGACCTTTTTTTCCCCCCTCCAGGAGTGCCACAAGGATTATCCCTAAGGAGAATTGCACACACTGGTTCAGATCGGGAGGCCAAAGAAGATAAAGAAATGATTTTTGGTATAAAAGGCTGAGTTTAACCCGACTGAGCAGCCTTCATTTAGATCCATCAAAAGGACCTTTTGCTCAAGGGGGAAGGCAGGGTAGGGCACCCCTGAGAAAGGGTTGGCAGTCCTGGAACCTACCAGCTTCTCCATAGGACTCATGGATGCCACTGATAAGCTTAAAAATGTGTTTAGACCTTTTATTGTTTTACTGACCTGTAGGGTGCAGCCCGAAGAGATTATGTCAAGCATCCAATGGTCCGAGGTTAGCTGCGACCAGGCTGACCGGAAGGGGTGCAGGTGGTTGAGGAAAGAATAGGAAGGTGGATCCTGGGATGTGACTGGGGCACTGTCCTCAAGCGCACCCTCAAAATGCCTGTTTCTGGCTTCCCTGGTGTCTTGAAGGGCCGGGCTGAGCAGGCAAACAGAAGGACAAGGGGCGTTGTCGTTTAAACCGCTTGTCTCTGTCCTTTTTTCTATAGGCCCCCAGGACCTAGGTGGAGGGGGCGGAGCTGCTTCCTAGCCTGCTGAGGAGTATGAGGGCCCAGGGAGTGGAAGCTGGCGCAAGAGTCTTTAAGGCCATGCAGACTTGCATCTGTGAGCTCGGAGAAGAACCCCGCTTCCTCAAACGGGAGATCCCGGAGAGTGGACTGCATCTCCTGGGATAACCCCGAGGAAGGCAGCCAAGAGCTGCATCTCATTACCACCGCAGAGGCAACAACCCTGGCCGCCCAATCCACTGCATCCCAGGCCATCAGGAGGGCACCTTTCACCACTGCTTTGCCCTCTTCCACTAAAGCAGCGAACTCCTGGGTGCAGTCCAGTGAGAGGGCCTCCTTGAATTTATCAAGGGAGTCCTGCAGACTAAAACTGTACCTGCTGAACTGGGCCCGGTGATTAGACACCTGAAATTGCAGACTGGCCATTGAATAAATTTTTCTGCAAAAAAATTCCAGTCTCTTGGCATCTGGCCCTGCCTGTCCTTCTCATTAACTGCCGATACAACCAGCGACCCAGCTGGTAGGTGCTTATAGTGGTATTCAAATGCCGTTGTGGGGATGTAGTACTTCTTTTCCTTTTTAGAAGTAGGTGGAATGGAAGAGGGGGCCTGCCACAAAGTTTTTCTAATTTTAAGGACTCCCTGGGGGGACAGGCAGTGCGATACAAGCCAGGGTGGTGGAAGTTATAATATTGAAAAGGTCATCTGTTTGCTCCACCAACTCCTCAATTTCCAGGTTTAATTGGCAGCCACCCTTTTAAGGGCAGCCTTGTGCTCTTTAAAGTCGTCGAAGGGGCACGGCCAGTCTGGGAGGGCCTGGGTACCGCTTCGTCTAGTGATGAAGATGACGAGTGCATTGCAGGGGGAGGGACGAGTGCCCCTTCCTCTTCTGGGGATGGCTGCTTAGAGGTTGGAACCTGCTGTGCTGCCCCCACATCAGATTCTGCAGCATGCTCCGACTCTGGTGTTGATGGTGGTTTATCCGAGACGGCCAGAGAGGAGCGGTGGAAGTATGGAACCGGCATCATTGGTTTGCCCCAAGGGTTCCAACAAGGCCCTTGAGCAGACCACTGCCGCAGATGCCGTGCGGGTCTCATGGGTCAACAGCGATTCAAGCTTTCTTGGCGAGGGGCTGAACTCTGGCTGGGACTCAGACCATTCCCCTTCCGGTGACCAAGGCAGGGCTGTGGAAGCCTGTGTCAGCCGACTGACCCTTGCTGGAGACTGGTGTCTGGGTGGGGGGAAATTGATGCCTGCCCATCGAGCAGTACCGGGGCGGTGGAGACTGGTGCTGCGACTGGGAGCAGTCCCGCACTGGTGGGGACTGACGCCTGGGAGATCATTTAGGGAATAGTGACCTGCGCCGGGGCGATCTGTGGCAAGAGGTGGCTGGTACCAAGAGTACAGAGACCAGTGCCTCGATTCCAGCATTCCATACCTCATAGAAGGAGAGCACGGTGCCAGGGACCTGGATTTTCTAGCCAGAGACTGAGGTTGTGGGGCCGGGGTCCTAGGCCGTGGGGATGGGGACATATGCCTGTGATTCAGGGACCGATGGTGCTCCACTGCCCTTGGGGGCGGTCCCATGACTGACTTGCCCTTGGATTGCAGAGCCTTAGCCAAGTCTGGCACCTAGCGCGGCGTCTGCGGTGCCGGCAGGCCCACAAGGTCTTTAATGGCCTGGGCCACTTCAGGCGACGAAGGCCCTAGGAGGAGCCAGGATCCCCTGCCGCTTCCAGGAGTCGGAGGCAGATCCCTGGCTGGGCAAGGGGGTCTGACCGTAGCAGTACTCCCTTGAAGCTCTGGGGTGGGCACATAGCCTGAACTAGGTCCTTTACCCAAAGCCCCCTTCTTCTCCTTAGATGGTGCCAGGGAGCCCTTTTTCTTCTGCCACTTCTTAGGCACCGGCGAGGGGGAAGGCTGCCAAGACGCTATGAGCGGAGTCTGATCAGAGGGGCTCCAATGCTGGACAAAGTACCTAATATACCGATGCAGGAGGGCAGCACTCAAGAGGGCACCACATCTGACCCTACGGATACCGCTAAGGCAGTGATTCTCAAACTTTAGCAACCCGAGGACCCCCATTTTGATTTTAAAAATGTTTGCGGACCCCCAAGCCTCCCACTCAGCCCCAGACCCTGCATCCACTCCACTCCTTCCACCAAGGCCCCATCCCACCTCTTCCCTCCGCCGCTCCATCCCGTCCTGCGTCTTTCTGCCGTGTCACCTGAGTTCACTTTATCCCCACACCTCCCACTCCCTCCCAGCGCCTCCTGAACAGCTGTTCACTGGCGTGCAGAAGGTACTAGGAGAAAGGGGGAAGAGTTGATCAGCAGGGCCGGTGGCCCTGACATAATTCCACCCCCTCCGTTGAGTGCATCCTGTCCCTGCTCTTCCCCCTCCCTCCCAGCGCCTCCTGCACTGAGAGGAAGGGGGAGGAGCTGATCAGTGGGGCCCATGGACCCCCTGGAGTTCCCTCGCATAGCCCAGTTTGAGAACTAAGCTAAGGCAAAAATCTCTGACGACCGTGGGCATGCACACACCTAGAATGGAGTCATCCTGAGCAAGCACTCGAAGAAGAATTAGATATAATTTTCTTAGATGGATAAAAGTGCTAAATCTGGCACAGTGGAGATTAATAGATACAAATCAGAAATTTTAGTTCCTTCATTCCTTAGGTATATTTTCTGTCCCCTTTACTTTTTGGATTGGCCATGGAACCATTTGTCCAAAGAATAAGCTGCAACAGTGCTGAAAGAATAAAATATAATGGATACTTGACACACAACTGCACTGTATGCTGATATTATTTAGTTTTTACCCAATCCCCACAAATCCCTTAAGGAAGTAACTATTTAATTAAGTTGCTTTCAGTTTTGGAATAGTGTCAGATACAAAGTTAACCAGACAGTCTGAAATGTTGGGAATAATTTATACCTTTTAGTTATTTAGAATATCCAGTAGCAGAAACACTACTGACACGTACTAAATTTGGGTTTAGTTGGGCCAAAGGTGCCACTGGACATCTCGCAGTACGCTTATTAAGCAATATCGGTAAGTTGTACGACATAAATTGTACCTGATCATGAAAACAAAGCAAAACAAATGTGGAGACATGGAAAAACAACGACTAGATCATGGACAGGCAGGACAGCGGCGATCAAAATGAACACTCTCCCTAGATTTACCTTTTCAATCCACACACTTCCAATTATAATATTATACCATTTATAGATACATTAGCCTGGGAGGAATGGCAGTTCCACACATTAAAGTCTGTTACTGACCTTGACAGTTAAGAGCTATTATTGACTGTGTTCAATTTAACCCAAACACTGGGTACGCATAGAACAACACCACCATTTAGAACTAAACTATTAACAAATTACTCAGTATTCCAGTAATAGCTCATCCTCCAAAAGTACATGAAAACCCAGTAAGAACCACTCTGCTGGCATGAGATAACACCTCATACGCACTGAACAGTTTCTCCTCTCCATTAATCTAGAGTTCAATCTGCAAAAAACCTGGGACTATGTTTTGATATGGGACTATTACAGCATGCATACAATACATCAGTGATATGGCCATTAGGGTAGAGACATCCTAGTAAATTAAAAACCTTTGGCAGAGATTATCACCAATAATTTCAAGAAATACAGAAGACATATCTCCTCCTTAGAGAAATAATAAAAATATAAATAAAAGGAATTTAACGCTGTACTCAAAGACTGTAACCAAAACAATATGCAGCAAACAGAAAGGAAACATAAATTAGCTATGACTACCATGATAATGCTTTATAATATCAAATAAATCAACAATGAAAATGAAATCAAACACTGAGGGTATTGCTGCAACATATGAATCCTGGCAAGATTTTCTAAGTTATTCTGACAAAAATATTTGGTCCATGTGCTCTACTATTAATAACCGGGGGATCTCCCTACATTTTAATGACAGGTTTCAGAGTAACAGCCGTGTTAGTCTGTATTTGCAAAAAGAAAAGGAGTACTAGTGGCACCTTAGAGACTAACCAATTTATTTGAGCATGAGCTTTCGTGAGCTACAGCTAAATTGGTTAGTCTCTAAGGTGCCACTAGTATCCTTTTCTTTCTACATTTTAATGGCACTGTGCATGTGTGCAGAGCAGCGCTTTGTGGAATTTTGCACTGCGCTACAAAAACATCTGTTAATTCTGTCTCATTCCATGTGAATGTGCATGGAGAAGTCCTGCCTCGCTCAATATAGACACAATAAGGAATGATGGAATATTACATGAGCAATGTTAACTTTGGCATGTCCTGACTTTTGGGTCCTTCACTTTGCTACCCTAACCTTTTTTTTTCTTTTTTTAACCATGCTTTCTGCTCTAGGTGTGTGTTCTTTGGGGGTAAGGAGCTTAGTCATGCTGTGTGTTTGTACAGCGCCTACAATGATGGGGTCCTGATCCAGGACTGGAGCTACCAGACACCATCACAATACAAATAACTTTCAGAAATATTAATGCTTGTGGACACCCTTTGCTTGTTATAAATCTGAAGAACTTCCTTAATTTATTAAAATGTAAAATATTTATCATAAGAACATAAGACCAGCCATACTGGGTCAGAAAAGAGGTCCAGCTAGCCCAGTATCCTGTCTTCCGACAGTGGCCAATGCCAGGTGCCTGAGAGGGAATGAACAGAACAGGGAATCATCAAGTGATCCATCCTCTGTCGCCATTCCCAGATGCTGAAAACAGGCTAGGAATACCATCCCTGCCCATCCTGGCTAATAGCCGTTGATGTACCTATTATCCATTAATTTATCTAGTTCTTTTTCAATGCTGTTATATAGTCTTGGCCTTCAGAACGTCCTCTGGCAAGGAGTTCCATAGCTTGGCTGTGTGTTGTGTGAAGAAATACTTCCTTTTGTTTGTTTAAAACCTGCTGCCTAGTAATTTCACTTGGTGACCCCTAGTTATTGTGTTATGAGGAGTAAATTACACTTCCTTATTTACTTTCTGCACACCAGTCATGATTTTATAGACCTCTATCATATCCCCTTAGTTGTCTCTTTTCTAAGATGAAAAGTCCCAATCTTAATAATCTCTCCTCATATGGAAGCTGTTCTATACCCCTTAATCATTTTTTTGCCCCTTTCTGTACCTTTTCCAATTCCAATACATCTTTTTGAGATGGGGCGACAATATCTGCACACAGTATTCAAGATGTGGCTGTACCATGGATTTATATAGAGGCAATATGATATTTTCTGTCTTATTATCTATCCCTTTCCTAATGATTCCCAACATTCTGTTCGCTTTTTTGACTGCTGCTGCACATTGAGTGGATGTTTGCAGAGAACTATCCACAATGACTCCAAAATCTCTTTCTTGAGTGGTAACAGCTAATTTAGACCCCATTATTTTATATGTAGAGTTGGGATTATGTTTTCCAATGTGCGTTACTTTGCATTTATCAACACTGAACTTCATCTGCCATTTTGTTGTCCAATCTTTTGTGAGTTTTGTGTGATCCCTTTATAACTCTTCACAGTTTGCTTTGGATCTAACTATCTTGCGTAGTTTTGTATCATCTGCAAATTTTGCCACCCCACTGTTTACCCCTTTTTTCCAGATCATTTATGAATATATCGAACAGTACTGGTCCCAGTACAGACCCTTGGCGAACACCACTATTTACCTCTCTCCATTCTGAAAATTGGCCATTTATGCCTAGCCTTTGTTTCCTATCTTTTAACCAGTTACTGATCCCTGAGAGGATCTTCCCTCTTATCCATGACAGCTTTCTTTGCTTAAGAACCTTTGGTAAGTGTATCACCATCCGTGACATCAGTATATGTGTGATCTTTACTTCGGGGTTTGCAGTGACGTGAAAAGCCTGAAAAGTCCATCTTAATTATTGTCATTGGTACTATGTTTGTATCCAATTGTGAGTTGTTGGTGTCTTGTTGTTTTTATCTCTGCTTTTACGAAATTGCTAGGATTCCCTGAGATCAGCATAAATCATCTGTTCACAATGAAGTTTCTAGAGGATGATAGCTTACTCTTAGCCTACACTACGATATTCCCAGCAAGCCAGACTGCCTAAACAGGCCAGCATTTGTGTTTTGCTCTCTCTTCAGAGGTTATAAACAGTGTAATTGCCCACAGTTATAAGTTACCACACAGCCCTTTATAAGCAAGCATATTTATTCCTAAAGTGAAAACATTACAGAAAAACATTAAAAACAATGTAAGTTCCTATATGCACACTAAAAGCTTTCCAGAGATCACCCATCACTCTTATTGGACCTCACGAGGCAAAGTCCTTCCACCCTTCCTACAAAGGATTGGGGTCCCCTGTGGACAGAAAGTCCGGTCTGTTTGCTGCATCAGAAAAAAGACCCTAAATCAGCTTAAACTCAGGCTATTTATACAAAAGTCTTTTCTTGTTCTTGTTAAGGAAAAGTTAGCATGTGACTCCATTTTGGTTTGGGGCCCACCATTGTTTAAATGCCAGCACATCATACACCAGGAGGAGTGATCCTTAGATACTGAATCCCTGTGAAAATCCTCCTCCTTGTCTCCAGCCTGCCTTGACTCCCAGTATCTGGTTTTTGTCAGTCTCTAACTCCCTGACTCTTGGCCTTGATGTGAGGCCTCCCATCCTGATAATAAAGGTTACTGATGCATGGCTTTAGGACCATGCTGTGTAATTAACATACTGGTATAGCACGAGGAATGCACCAAGCAGGGATAGGTGGTAGATAAGACAAGGGTTTGTTTATTGGCTAAGGTTTCCGATGCACGAGGGCAACATGCTATGCTAAAAAGTACATAACCTTTGTACAATCTGTATTCAGGGTCCCCTCCTGGCTAGCAGGTGGGCACCATGCTTGAGCGTAATAAACTTAGTGTCTTTTGGGAACTCTGCAGTTGTGGACTTTGTTTATGTGCCTCAGCCTAGATTCGAACTGTGCGTGTCCTATCAGGTATAATTCGCAGCATTTGTGTGCATGTCCTACCAGGTGTAATTCGTAGAATTTGTGTGCGTGTCCTACCAGGTATAATTCGCAGCAGTTGTGTGCGTGTCCTCTCAGGTGTAATTCGTAACATTCTGTTGGTCTCTGTAGAATTCAGTTTGTACAGTATATGCAAGTCTCTCAGGTGTTACCTTTCTGGAGGTGTTACAACTTGAGTGAATTTTCCTAATTATTTCCCACTGTTCAGAGCTCCAGAAGGGCTGTGGTCATCCTCCCCCATGTAATTACATGCCATCCCTGGTCTGCAATAATACATAAATTTAATACAATAAGATCTCTCAAAGATATACCAGGAAAATGTCATATCTTCCACACCCTCCACACTGTCATGATATAGGGATGTATGTAGAAAGCTCTCCAGTATAATTTATTATGTAAAGAATGGTTCCCAAAGAGTATCATGTGAATATATCTGAATTTTGTGCAGAGAAGAATTCATCACACCAATATCTAAGTTTGATCCCGAACTTTTAGGCATTAGAGTCACTATGGGCTTCTCTACATACTGTTAGCAGATTAACTAAATTCCCATTATTCTTTGTAGGTGAACCAAATTCCCATGAATCTTTGTGCTTAAACTGAAATTGTGATTGATGAGGGGCAATATTTTCTATAACTGATAATGACCCACTGAGAAATGCTTTAAGCTTGTCAGGAATTACTGGCTGTTACAGGTGTTTTCTGCCATAACCATTTGAACAGATGTCTTTATCTTATCAATGTGTAAATCAAGTCACCATCCACAGGTGACTAGGTCATTTTCACTGTGTCTGTATGGTCTATAAGGGAGTGAGTTTCTGAGAGCTAGATGGAATAGATCAAGCCTCTTAGCTGCTCCCCAGATTGGTTTGGTAAATATAACTTTCCTTTCTGTACTACTTGAAGTCTCGTTAATAATCAAAATTGAATCCTACCACCCCCAAAAGACGTATTGCTTCAACTATACTGGTACAGTTCATGTGGTACTACCCACACCTACCATAGATGCAGTTGCCCCAGTATAAAGGTGCATTATCCAATAAGAATAGGACTATTCCCACACAGAAAAAGAAATAAGCAATACCGATTGAGGCACCTTTATATCGATATATTTGTGTCCACACCAGGAACTATACCAGTTTAACTATTTCAGTAAAAAAAAAAATCACACCCATAACCAAAATAGTTATACTGGTACAAATGATGTGTAGATAAGCCCTACGAAGGAGCAAGGAGCTGGAAGAGCATTCTAGTGATTGAAGTGTGATGCTGTGGCCAAAAGAGCTAAGACCATTCTTGGAAGTAGAAACAGGGGAGTAGTGAGTAGAGGTAGGGAGGTTATATGACCTCTGCATATAGCTTTGGTGAGACAGATACTGGAATACTGCTTACAGTTCTGGTGTCCATATATTTAAAAGGATGCCGAAAAATTGGAATGGGAGCAGAAAAGAGCCAAAAATTGACAGATTCTCCCTTTCCTGATGTCTTTGAATCAAAATTGGATGCCTTTCAGGAAGATATGCTTTAGCCAAACACAACTTATTGGGGCAACTGGATAAAGTGTGATGCCCTGTGTTCTACAGGTCAGACCAGATGATCTAGAGGCCCCTTCTGGTCAAACTCTATGAATCTATGGAAGGTTATCTTTGATATACGGTTGCACTGACAAGTGACAGGCTGAGCACATTTCTTACTTTTCTGCTTTACCTTCAACTGGGCTTTACTCTAAGTCCTCATGCAGGCAGAACAGACTCCGTTAGCTGTTCCTACCTCTAGCACAGCTGGACTTTGCCCAATATTGCAGAATTAGCTTTAAATTTTAACTTAGACTAAATTTAACTGAAAATGCTTAAAAATAGTTTGAAATTGGTAAGTTCAGACTGAAAGGAGGGATCTTTGGCTCAAAAGGCTTGCAAGGCCTTTTGATAAGGTTCTACAGGCAGGTTTCACAGAAAAGTGCTTAGTCCCAGCTATAAAGAAATCTCTGATTTATTCACACCCAACAGCCATTGAGGGGAAACCCAACATTAGACATGAAGGCAATATAAAAAATGCCGACAATGCTTTGTCAGGTAAGTTTTAGCTCTCCTTCAGAGGGTGGCTGCTTCAGTAACACAAAGCCCTCTGCAAACCTACTGAGGCACTGGTTCAGTACTAACAGTTGGCAAAAATCACACTCCCTGAATCCAAAAGCATCTGGGAGTTCAGTACATGTCTCCCAATAAAGTATTATTAAATGATGCAAGGGGATAACTTCAAAGTCTTACAACTACTGTTCTTTGATGTATGTGTGCAGTGTTGTAGCCATGTTGGTCCCAGAATATTAGAGAGACAAGGTGAGTGAGACAATATTTTTTATTGGACCAAACTTCTGTTCGTGAAAGTATATAGTCTATCTTTGATGTATAGAGCTGTTGTTTCCAACAACCTGATCCAGCCCTCCCATTTATTGCTAAGCGCATTTTTTAACCCTCCTGCATCGCTTGTGTGTGCCACAGATATAAATACAGCACATGTTAAGAATTCAGAGCCCACTAAATCTTTTAGAACTGTGCTGTCCAGTTAAATAATGGTGGTACAGTTTAAACAGTGGTTCTGTCAAAGGGCCTGAAAATGCCTTTTTTTTAAAAAAAAAAAGTCTAATAGCTTGCAATGTTTGCTATTATATATGGAAACTAATTAAACTGCCGAAATCAGGACACACATTTTGACGTTCTGAGTGTTATTCTGAAAATGTTCAAAAGGAACTCTTATGTATAATATTATTTTAGAAGCATCTTACAGTATTTTAAAACAAGTCACTTTACCTTTGAAATGACTTGTCACAAGTTTCCTCCCACTGAGTATTTGAAAGATAATAGATTTTTGATGAGAGATGCTCTTAACTGACCCAATATTCTGCAGACTGGCAGTAGAAACCAAGAAGGGACAGTTAAAGGAAAAATGGAGCTTTATTGAGGTATAAAGCTTTCAATTCCTTTTCAAATATTTTGAGATATAACTCAACACGTCTTTATTTACACATCATTCTCTATTTCCAAAACAAAGTGCCTTCCATACCAAAGAATATTTCCACAATTTCAGTTTTTAGTTCTCAATGTCAGTTAACCAAGTTTTCCATCCTTCTCTCTCCAGCAGAAAGCAATATCCTAACCTCTAAAACTACATATTGTATAAGTGGGGAGGTTATTCTAAAAACTAATATCTCACTGTAAACACGCTTTCCCTAATATTCAGCCTAAACTGAAGTAAATGGGGCTGCAAAGGTATGAAGAATTTGGCCCACAAGAACCTATGAAATCAACCCAAAATGAGCCATATCTGACAACAAATTTGGATTTAAATATTTACTAATTGTTGATGTGTCTCAACTTCAGCAGCTTGTTTAGACGAAAATTATGAAAAACAAAAACTTTAGACTTATCGCAAATCAGAAGTAGATGGTGTGCTAACGTTACCTCACTGACAGACAGAAACAAGGAGATAATTATAACAGTACTTTGCATTAGCAAACTGAAAATAAAGTAGATTAAAAACCTTTTGTAATTTAAGGAAAGAATCCTTTTTCTGCACTGATTCTCTAACTGACTTCAACTTCAACCTCCTCTCTGGCTGCTATTAAAGCATCGCTCTGTCTTATAAAAGTCCCATTGTGCCATCTGTCCCACTCCCCCAACCAACTCTCTTAATTTTTACCCCTCTTTGGCTGTCTTTAGTGTAGAATTATCGACACATGAATTAACTCCTCTAGAATTAGTCTAGTCCAACCCCTGCGCATCTGCAAGCCCTGATCCTGCGGCTGTGAACCCCGACCCCGACAGGGACACGTGGCTGCAAGCCCCAACCCCGGGCTTCATGTGAAGGATGACATCAGATGCGCCCTTTCTAAAACAACACCAAGAATAAAACTTCTTGTGTCGAATACTGTATTAATAGTGGAAATGCTCGAGGCCAAAGCAAGTTCGATAGAACGCGGTTTCACCTATAAAGCGGTAAGATTTTTTGGCTCCCGAGGTCTGCGTTATATCGGGGTAGAGGTATATATTTCATAAAACTGAAAAGTCCTACTGCGCATGCAATTGCTGAATTTAATTTTTCATACCATTAATAGCACTGAGCGTCTTTTCTTTAAATCTGCCCTTTAAGTCTCAGTGAAACAGACAAAAATCCAAGTTTCCAGATTCAACTGTTTTTTTTATAGAATCATAGAATAGAATCATAGAATATCAGGGTTGGAAGGGACCCCAGAAGGTCATCTAGTCCAACCCCCTGCTCAAAGCAGGACCAATTCCCAGTTAAATCATCCCAGCCAGGGCTTTGTCAAGCCTGACCTTAAAAACCTCTAAGGAAGGAGATTCTACCACCTCCCTAGGTAACGCATTCCAGTGTTTCACCACCCTCTTAGTGAAAAGTTTTTCCTAATATCCAATCTAAACCTCCCCCACTGCAACTTGAGACCATTACTCCTCGTTCTGTCATCTGCTACCATTGAGAACAGTCTAGAGCCATCCTCTTTGGAACCCCCTTTCAGGTAGTTGAAAGCAGCTATCAAATCCCCCCTCATTCTTCTCTTCTGCAGGCTAAACAATCCCAGCTCCCTCAGCCTCTCCTCATAACTCATGTGTTCCAGTCCCCTAATCATTTTTGTTGCCCTTCGCTGGACTCTCTCCAATTTATCCACATCCTTCTTGAAGTGTGGGGCCCAAAACTGGACACAGTACTCCAGATGAGGCCTCACTAATGTCGAAAAGAGGGGAACGATCACGTCCCTCGATCTGCTCGCTATTCCCCTACTTATACATCCCAAAATGCCATTGGCCTTCTTGGCAACAAGGGCACACTACTGACTCATATCCAGCTTCTTGTCCACTGTCACCCCTAGGTCCTTTTCCGCAGAACTGCTGCCTAACCATTCGGTCCCTAGTCTGTAGCTGTGCATTGGGTTCTTCCGTCCTAAGTGCAGGACCCTGCACTTATCCTTATTGAACCTCATCAGATTCCTTTTGGCCCAATCTTCCAATTGGTCTAGGTCCTTCTGTATCCTATCCCTCCCCTCCAGCGTATCTACCACTCCTCCCAGTTTAGTATCATCCGCAAATTTGCTGAGAGTGCAATCCACACCATCCTCCAGATCATTTATGAAGATATTGAATAAAACCGGCCCCAGGACCGACCCTTGGGGCACTCCACTTGATACCGGCTGCCAACTAGACATGGAGCCATTGATCACTACCCGTTGAGCCCGACAATCTAGCCAGCTTTCTACCCACCTTATAGTGCATTCATCCAGCCCATACTTCCTTAACTTGCTGACAAGAATACTATGGGAGACTGTGTCAAAAGCTTTGCTAAAGTCAAGAAACAATACATCCACTGCTTTCCCTTCATCCACAGAACCAGTAATCTCATCATAAAAGGCGATTAGATTAGTCAGGCATGACCTTCCCTTGGTGAATCCATGCTGGCTGTTCCTGATCACTTTCCTCTCATGCAAGTGCTTCAGGATTGATTCTTTGAGGACCTGCTCCATGATTTTTCCAGGGACTGAGGTGAGGCTGACTGGCCTGTAGTTCCCAGGATCTTTCTTCTTCCCTTTTTTAAAGATTGGCACTACATTAGCCTTTTTCCAGTCATCCGGGACTTCCCCGGTTCGCCACGAGTTTTCAAAGATAATGGCCAGTGGCTCTGCAATCACAGCCGCCAATTCCTTCAGCACTCTCGGATGCAACTCGTCCGGCCCCATGGACTTGTGCACGTCCAGCTTTTCTAAATAGTCCCTAACCGCCTCTCTCTCCACAGAGGGCTGGCCATCTCTTCCGCATTTTGTGATGCCCAGCGCAGCAGTCTGGGAGCTGACCTTGTTAGTGAAAACAGAGGCAAAAAAAGCACTTTTTTCACTTAGAGTGCAGAATTTCTGATTCAAACAAAAAATGGATTCACTAATTTTGCCTACTATTCCTAAAAAACTTCATCTCTGAGCTGTGAACAAATATGAGAAATGTAGACTAAAGTTCTGAGCAACTGAAAAAGAAGGGTTGGATGAATGTTGCAGAAAATAAAGGAGGTTATTCCAGACAGCATGGCAGATGGTGTGAGGTCAAGAGTGGAAGAAAGAAATGAAGGGAGCAGTTAGATAAGAGGCTTGTGCAAAGTGAAGTGCACAGGGAGAATGGAGGAGAAGAGTACCCTAGGAAGATATGTGGGCTGAGATGTAGGCAAGAGTGTAGCTGTATCTCTTCCAGAGAAAGACAAGGAGTTTAAACTTGATTCAAAGTCATGGGTCAAGGGATTTGAAAGAGGAAGAATGCAAAAGAAGAAAGGGATTTTAACTGTTGACAATGATGGCAAGGATTGCAAGGGAGTAGAGTGAGAACCAGTCTGCTCAGAGAGAAGAGCTGGTTACTGTAAAAACAAGAGTTGACCAAGGACTGGACAAATATTTTTAGAAGGGATACGGAATGAAAGAACAGGCCAACAAATCAAAATCTATTCAAAATTTATAGTCCTCTTCTCATTTGACTTGTTTTCCTCAGTTCAGTCCCACAGTCTAACTACTGATAATACAATGATGGCCTGCCACTAGCTTAAGCTAGATATGGTTCAAGCAAAGCTTACTTACAGACTAGGGACCAAATGGCTAGGCAGCAGTTCTGCAAAGAAGGATCTAGGGGTGACAGTGGACGAGAAGCTGGATATGAGTCAACAGTGTGCCCTTGTTGCCAAGAAGGCCAATGGCATTTTGGGTTGTATAAGTAGGGGCATTGCCAGCAGATCGAGGGACGTGATCGTTCCCCTCTATTCGACATTGATGAGGCCTCATCTGGAGTACTGCGTCCAGTTTTGGGCTCCACACTACAAGAAGGATGTGGAGAAATTGGAGAGAGTCTAGCGAAGGGCACAAAAATGATTAGGGGTCTGGAACCCATGACTTATGCAGAGAGGCTGAGGGAATTGGGATTGTTTAGTCTATGGAAGAGAAGAATGAGGGGGGATTTTATAGCTGCTTTTAACTACCTGAAAGGTGGATCCAAAGAGGATGGATCTAGATTACTCTCAGTGATAGCAGATGACAGGACAAGGAGTAATGGTCTCAAGTTGCAGTGGGGGAGATTTAGGTTGGATATTAGGAAAAACTTTTTCACTAGGAGGGTGGTGAAACACTGGAATGCGTTACCTAGGGAGGTGGTGGAATCCCCTTCCTTGGAAGTTTTTAAGGTCAGGCTTGACAAAGCCCTGGCTGGGATGATTTAGTTGGGATTGGTCCTGCTCTGGGCAGGGGGTTGGACTGGATGGCCTCCAGAGGTCCCTTCCAACTCTGTTATTCTATGATTCTATGATACTTTTCCCCTAAACCTTTTCCATTTCCATTCTCCACTGTAGTAAACACCATTCCTCTGGTTCTGTGGATGAAGGGAAAGCAGTGGATGTATTGTTTCTTGACTTTAGCAAAGCTTTTGACACGGTCTCCCACAGTATTCTTGTCAGCAAGTTAAGGAAGTATGGGCTGGATGAATGCACTATAAGGTGGGTAGAAAGCTGGCTAGATTGTCGGGCTCAACGGGTAGTGATCAATGGCTCCATGTCTAGTTGGCAGCCGGTATCAAGTGGAGTGCCCCAAGGGTCGGTCCTGGGGACGGTTTTGTTCAATATCTTCATAAATGATCTGGAGGATGGTGTGGATTGCACTCTCAGCAAATTTGCGGATGATACTAAACTGGGAGGAGTGGTAGATACGCTGGAGGGGAGGGATAGGATACAGAAGGACTTAGACAAATTGGAGGATTGGGCCAAAAGAAATCTGATGAGGTTCAATAAGGATAAGTGCAGGGTCCTGCACTTAGGACGGAAGAACCCAATGCACAGCTACAGACTAGGGACCGAATGGCTAGGCAGCAGTTCTGCGGAAAAGGACCTAGGGGTGACAGTGGACGAGAAGCTGGATATGAGTCAGCAGTGTGCCCTTGTTGCCAAGAAGGCCAATGGCATTTTGGGATGTATAAGTAGGGGCATAGCGAGCAGATCGAGGGACGTGATCGTTCCCCTCTATTCGACATTGGTGAGGCCTCATCTGGAGTACTGTGTCCAGTTTTGGGCCCCACACTTCAAGAAGGATGTGGATAAATTGGAGAGAGTCCAGCGAAGGGCAACAAAAATGATTAGGGGACTGGAACACATGAGTTATGAGGAGAGGCTGAGGGAGCTGGGATTGTTTAGCCTGCAGAAGAGAAGAATGAGGGGGGATTTGATAGTTGCTTTCAACTACCTGAAAGGGGGTTCCAAAGAGGATGGCTCTAGACTGTTCTCAATGGTAGCAGATGACAGAACGAGGAGTAATGGTCTCAAGTTGCAGTGGGGGAGGTTTAGATTGGATATTAGGAAAAACTTTTTCACTAAGAGGGTGGTGAAACACTGGAATGCGTTACCTAGGGAGGTGGTAGAATCTCCTTCCTTAGAGGTTTTTAAGGTCAGGCTTGACAAAGCCCTGGCTGGGATGATTTAACTGGGAATTGGTCCTGCTTTGAGCAGGGGGTTGGACTAGATGACCTTCTGGGGTCCCTTCCAACCCTGATATTCTATGATTCTATGATTCCTCCCTATCAATCAGGTTCACAAACTGGGCATAATTTGTCTCCACCCCCTCCTTCCCCTCATACCAATGCTGTTACCAAATGTTGCTCCTGCTTCCTCCATAACCTACAAAAAATCTGGTCCTTCTCTTCAATTTAGATGCATTTTTATCCCCCTGGTTGGTTTAGCCCTGAGTTTCTTTTGGATGCTCTGAATGTATTCTGAATGACAAGGAAGCACTCCTGTGATGTATGCTACTGTTTACTAAGCATTTA
The DNA here is from genome assembly GCF_965140295.1 of Lepidochelys olivacea. Taxonomy (NCBI): domain Eukaryota; kingdom Metazoa; phylum Chordata; order Testudines; family Cheloniidae; genus Lepidochelys; species Lepidochelys olivacea. The sequence continues at coordinate 2,391,299 of NC_140413.1, forward strand.
CCTGAAACCATCAATCTCATTGTGTTCAGTTTTATGCTAACAGCACAAACACTGGCAAAGTTTACTACAGCAGCTGGAATTAAATGTCACATTGGCATACAATTATTTGTTTGTTGTGGTTGTTAATTACTTTTTAAATTTCCACTACAAAATGATCCATATAAACTTAAATTCCATCACATCACCAGATGAGACTTCAACATTTCTGCAAATTTTAAATAGCGCCTATTTACCTTTTAACCTGTAAGACAGTCAATATTATTTTACTCAGATTTAAACTTGTTGAAGTTTTCCAGTTAAGGAGCACTCAGAAAAAAGGTTACCCATTTTTAATAAATGACATTGGCAAGGGGCTATGATTTAATATTTAATGTTTCATGTAATACTTCGTTCCAAAGCTGTTAGGTAGTAATGAACATTGTAAAGGCTGCGGACTAGTTCACAACTGACCAAAGATAGCTGGGAAATGAGCGTACACACCTGCTTGGAATCGACGTGAACAAGCACTCGAAGAAAAACCGGGTTTTATGACACCCAGTCCAGTGTCCTCACCATTGGACTACACTATCCCTTGTCTAAAACTTTTGGAGTTTCCCATATCACAAACTATACAGAAGAGTGAAGTGTATGAAGATAAGCAGTTTTGTAGGTTTCACAAAGGTTCGATATGTGACTCTGAAGATTAGGTTATTATTTAAATGGCAATGTACTCATTTGAATTGAAACATGATATTGCATGTTTGGGCAAGAGCAAGAACAGATCAAATGAAATAATCTTTAAAGAGGATGATAATTAGTTGAAAAATGTGTTAACAGGTATTGGCAGTAATTTGGACATCCACTTGAAAGAAAACTGAAATGGTCAAGTATCCTTGAAATATTTAGTTGCATTTCATTTAATAAATTAAAGATCCTGGTCTTGGTTGTGAGGGTTTCCATCTGTGCTGTTCTGCAGCATAATATGTCATCTGAGTGGCTGAGTAGTATTAGGCCACTTTTCGAAGGGAATGGATTGCAGGGCCTGGCTGGACCTAATGTGCTGCACTAAGTGAGGCTATCCAATGGTGAATGTGTTTTATATAAAGAAAGATTGGGGAAATTCAACCACTAATGTTACATAAGTTCTTGGCACAGATTCATTTGATCCATTAATCAATTAATGTCTCCCAGCAGAGGACAGAAATAATTCAATGTACTTGTTAATCTGTGCCATTGGTAAAACTTCCACTGGTAGTTTTGGAATTAGATCCTGAAACCTTTATTTACTCCGCCATATTAACTTGAAACTACTTCCATACATTCTTTTCATGTAGAGTCACAGAATAAGGCCCTTCTTTCTCAAGAAGTTATACATGTTATAGTACTGTTTTTTTGTTGTAAAAGCTTGCTGGTATCAAAATGGAGGAACTCGTCAGAAAATTCAAAGAAGAAAATATGAACTGACATTGATCCATGATGATCTTGGAATTATGTGAAAATCTAAACAATGCAGACAGTAAGTATCACTTGCCACCAGATTGGGAAGCACCCCACAGCAGCAAACCTTGCCTAAGAGCTAAACAACTCAAGCTGGTTTTCCACAACATGTTTCAGCCAGTCCATGTGGTTAGCTATTGTTTCTAATATTATGGACAATTTGCTTCCTGCTTGTTTTGTTAACATGGGGAGTCATTAATTTACGATAACATACCACTTCTGACTCTGAAATGAAGAGTAGCACTAATAGAAATGTTCTTTTTATGAAAACCCAATTTAACAGAAAAAAGTAGAACAATGATATCCCATTCAGTCAGATCCAACAACTCCTGCTGCAGAGGGTTAAAACCACTGTAAGCATGTGACACAAAAAGTTGATACAAAAGCTGGAAAAGAATCATGTGGCCAAGAATGAATTAGTATAGCTTAAAACTATAGCTTTCAAAAAGTTCAAGAATGGACTACAGTAGGTATCATTTCCTATTCCTACTTACATTCATGTCAAGCTACAGTATCTTCTGTGTTCTTTATAAGGGGAAGACAGATCAGCATTCCACTATATTATAACCATCATCACTATTGTACTCCTCTCACCTTTCCAATATTCTGTATTTTGACTGACTAGCCTCCAGCTCTTCTTTGATGATTGTCAGAACTGTTAAAAGGGGATGATAAAAGGGCCAGTCAATCAAAATCACAAGGCATGGGAGAATAACATGAGGGGGAAAGGAGTCCAGGACAGCTGGCTGTAGTTTAAAGAAATCTTATTGAGGTTACAGGAACAAACCATCCCGATGTGCAGAAAGAATAGTAAATATGGCAGGCGACCAGCTTGGCTTAACAGTGAAATCCTTGCTGATCTTAAACACAAAAAAGAAGCTTACAAGAAGTGGAAGATTGCACAAAAGACCAGGGAGGAGTATAAAATTATTGCTCAGGCATGCAGGAGTGAAATCAGGAAAGCCAAATCACACTTGGAGTTGCAGCTAGCAAGAGATGTTAAGAGTAACAAGAAGGGTTTCTTCAGGTGTGTTAGCAACAAGAAGAAAGCCAAGGAAAGTGTGGGCCCCTTACTGAATGAGGGAGGCAAGCTAGTGACAGAGGATTTGGAAAAAGCTAATGTATTCAATGCTTTTTTTGCCCCTGTCTTCATGAACAAGGTCAGCTCCCAGACTGCTGCACTGGGCAGCACAACGTGGGGAGGAGGTGACCAGCATCCGATGAAGTGAGCTGTAGCTCACGAAATCTTATGCTCAAATAAATTGTTTAGTCTCTACGGTGCCACAAGTCCTCCTTTTCTTTCAGCCCTCTGTGGAGACAGAAGTGATTCAGGACTATTTAGAAAAGCTGGACGAGCACAAGCCCATGGGACTGGATACACTGCAACCAATGGTGCTAAAGGAGCTGGCGGATGTGATTGCAGAGCCATTGGCCATTATCTTTGAAAACTCATGGCAATCAGGGGAGGTCCCGGATGACTGGAAAAAGGCTAATGTAGTGTCCATCTTTAAAAAAGGGAAGGAGGAGGATCCTGGGAACTACAGGCCAGTTAGACTCACCTCAGTCCCTGGAAAAATCATGGAGCAGGTCCTCAAGGAATCAGTTCTGAAGCACTTAAAGGAGAGGATAGTGATCAGGAACAGTCAGCATGGATTCACCAAGGGCAAGTCATGCCTGACTAACTTAATTGCCTTCTGTGACGAGATAACTGGCTCAGTGGATGAGGGGAAAGCAGTAGATGTGTTATTCCTTGACTTTAGCAAAGCTTTTGATATGGTCTCCCACAGTATTCTTGCCAGCAAGTTAAAGAAGTATGGACTGGATGAATGCACTATAAGGTGGGTAGAAAGCTGGCTAGATTGTCGGGCTCAACGGGTAGTGATCAATGGCTCCATGTCTAGTTGGCAGCTGGTATCAAGCGGAGTGCCCCAAGGGTTGGTCCTGGGGCGGGTTTTGTTCAATATCTTAATTAATGATCTGGAGAATGGTGTGGACTGCACCCTTAGCAAGTTTGCAGATGACACTAAACTGGGAGGAGTGGTAGATACGATGGAGGGTAGGAGCAGGATACAGAGGGACCTAGACAAATTAGAGGATTGGTCCAAAAGAAATCTGATGAGGTTCAACAAGGACAAGTGCATAGTCCTGCACTTAGGACGGAAGAATCCCATACACTGCTACAGACTAGGGACCGAGCAGCTAGGCAGCAGTTCTGCAGAAAAGGACTTAGGGGGTCACAGTGGACGAGAAGCTGGATATGAGTCAACAGTGTGCCCTTGTTGCCAAGAAAGCTCACTGCATCTTGGGCTGTATAAGTAGGGGCATTGCCAGCAGCGCAAGGAACATGATCATTCCCCTCTATTCGACATTGGTGAGGCCTCATCTGGAGTACTGTGTGCAGTTTTGGGCCCCACACTACAAGAAGGATGTGGAAAAATTGGATAGAGTCCAGCGGAGGGCAACAAAAACGATTAGGTGGCTGGAGCACATGACTTATGAGGAGAGGTTGGGGGAACTGGGATTGTTTATTCTGCAGAAGAGAAGAATGAGGGGGTATTTGATAGCTGCTTTCAACTACCTGAAGGGAGGTTCCAAAGAGAATGGATCTAGACTGTTCTCAGTGGTACCAGATGACAGAACAAGGAGTAATGGTCTGAAGTTGCAGTGGGGGAAGTTTAGGTTAGATGTTAGGAAAAACTTTTTCACTAGGAGGGTGGTGAAGCACTGGAATGGGTTACCTAGGGAGGTGGTGGAATCTCCTTCCTTAGAGGTTTTCAAGGTCAGGCTGGGATGATTTAGTTGGGGATTGGTCCTGCTTTGAGCAGGGGGTTGGACTAGATGACCTCCTGAGGTCTCTTCCAATGCTGATATTCTATGATTTGTGACAGGGTTGGGCCAGATGGCTATAGGAGAGTAATAGAAGGCAGATATATTAGCCCTGGGCTAAGCAGGTCCCTTTTCCCTGGGTAAGGTAACAGGAAAGGTTCCAGAACAATCAGGAACCTTCTGGAGACAATTAAGACAGGCTGATTAGAACACCTGCAGCCAGTCAAGAAGCTGCTTGACTCAATTAAGGAAGACTGGGCACCTGGATTTTAAAAAGGAGCTCACTTCAGTATGTGGTGTGCGTGTGAGGAGCTGGGAGCAAGAGGCACTAGGAGCTGAGAGTGAGAACGCGGACTGTTGGAGGTCTGAGGTGTACAAGCATTATCAGACACCAGGAGGAAGGTCCTGTGGTGAGGATAAAGAAGGTGTTGGGAGGAGGCCATGGGAAAGTAGCCTAGGGAGTTGTAGCTGTTGCACAGCTGTTCCACGAGACACTCTAGACAGCTGCATTCCACAGGGCTCTGGGCTGGAACTCGGAGTAGAGGGCGGGCCTGGGTTCCCCCCAAATCCTCCCAACTCCTGGTCAGACACAGGAGGAGTCGACCTGGACTGTGGGTTCAGAAAAACGGCCAAGCTGAGGGCTGCCGTGACGCTCCAAGGCGAGCAAATCTGCCAATAAGCCCAAGACCCACCAAGGTAGAGCAGGAACTTTGTCACAGATTCTAAGGTCAAAGTGGAACCTTTTAATATTAAGCTTTCAAAGACAGAGACACTAAAATTTGGATATCTTGGTTTTCAATTCAGAGACTGTAAAAAGAAGAGAAAACCTCTTAAGATGAATCTGTCTTTCTGACAAGGACAAATGAAAACAGCAATGGTACTAACTTAATTCAGTCTTAAAGCTGCAGTGTTGGTGTCCTTACTGAATACTGTATGAAACTGGGGTCCTCAGTTTTATATAAATTATATCCCCATAGCTTTGCTTCTCTTCCTTTGTTTTTCTCTGAATCATTTTGCTTAATTTTTGCAGACATGAAAAACCTGTGACTTTTGCAAAAGTTAGTGTGGTATTAACTATTGTCTCTTTACAGTCAAGCTTATTACATGTATATGCTGACACAATTTCAATTATCTCATGAATTCTGATTTTGATGTCCAGAACTGATAAGATAAAGAAGCAAAAATAAAAGATTGATCACAGATCTGTCCAAATTGTAACAATACGACAATGTGTCTTTGGTAAAACCATTCTGCCAACTTCACAATAAAGCCACATTGAAACCATAGAGATAACACCACTGAACAGAAAAGCATAGGAGACCAGTCAGTGAGACAAAAATAAATAACTTGTGAAGTCAAGGTCCACAGCAAGCCACAATTTTACACCAGGCTCAGGGTCAACCACCACCATCAGATACTTTAAGAGCATTCTATAAAATATGAACTCGGAAATAGTTACAGGCTTTTCAGTTTTGTTTATGACAGGTTTCAGAGTAGCAGATGTGTTAATCTGTATCCGCAAAAAGAAAAGGAGTACTTGTGGCACCTTAGAGACTAACAAATTTATTTGAGCATAAGCTTTCGTGGGCTACAGCTCACTTCATCAGATGCATGCAGTGGAAAATACAGTGGGGAGATTTATGTACAGAGAGAACATGAAACAATGGGTGTTACCATACACACTGTAACAAGAATGGTCAGGTAAGATGAGCTATTAGCAGCAGGAGAGAAAAAAAACCTTTTGTAGTGATAATCAAGGTGGGCCATTTCCAGCAGTTGACAAGAACGTCTGAAGAATAGCGGGGCGGGGGTGAGGGAGGAAATAAACATGGGGAAATAGTTTTACTTTGTGTAATGACACATCCACTCCCAGTCTTTATTCAAGCCTAAGTCAATTGTATCCAGTTTGCTAATTAATTCCAATTCAGCAGTCTCTCGTTGGAGTCTGTTTTTGAAGTTTTTTTGTTGAAGAATTGCCACTTTTAGGTCTGTGATCGAGTGACCAAAGAGATAGAAGTGTTCTCCGACTGGTTTTTGAATGTTATAATTCTTGACTTCTGATTTGTGTCCATTTATTCTTTTATGTAGAGACTGTCCAGTTTGGCCAATGTACATGGCAGAGGGGCACTGCTGGCACATGATGGCATATATCACATTGGTAGATGTGCAGGTGAATGAGTCTCTGATAGTGTGGCTGATGTGATTAGGCCCTATCATGGTGTCCCCTGAATAGATATGTGGACACAGCTGGCAACGGGCTTTGTTGCAAGGATAGGCTCCTGGGTTAGTGGTTCTGTTGTATGGTATGTGATTGCTGGTGAGTATTTGCTTCAGGTTGGGGGGCTGTCTGTAAGCAAGGACTGGCCTGTCTCCCAAGATCTCTGAGAGTGATGGGTCATCCTTCAGGATAGGTTGTAGATCCCTGATGATGCGTTGGAGAGGTTTTAGCTGGGGGCTGAAGGTGGTGGCTAGTGGCGTTCTGTTATTTTCTTTGTTGGGCCTATCCTGTAGTAGGTAACTTCTGGGTACTCTTCTGGCTCTGTCAATCTGTTTCTTCACTTCAGTAGGTGGGTATTGTAGTTGTAAGAATGCTTGATAGAGATCTTGTAGGTGTTTGTCTGAGGGGTTGGAGGAAATGCAGTTGTATCGTAGAGCTTGGCTGTAGACAATGGATCATGTGGTGTGGTCGGGATGAAAGCTGGAGGCATGTAGGTAAGTATAGCGGTCAGTAGGTTTCCAGTATAGGGTGGTGTTTATGTGACCATCGCTTATTAGCACCATAATGTCCAGGAAGTGGATCTCTTGTGTGGACTGGTCCAGCTGAGGTTGATGGTGGGATGGAAATTGTTGAAATCATGGTGGAATTCCTCAAGGGCTTCTTTTCCATGGGTCCAGATGATGAAGATGTCATCAATGTAGCGCAAGTAGAGTAGGGGCATTAGGGGATGAGAGCTGAGGAAGCATTTTTCTAAGTCAGCCATAAAAAAGTTGGCATACTGTGGGGCCATGCGGGTACCCATAGCCCCTAAATGTGAAATAGTTATGGGTGAGGACAAAGTCACAAAGTTCAGCCACCAGGTTTGTCATGACATTATCAGGGATACTGTTCCTGATGGCTTGTAGTCCATCTTTGTGTGGAATGTTGGTGTGGAGGGCTTCTACATCTATAGTGGCCAGGATGGTGTTTTCAGGAAGATCACCGATGGATTGTAGTTTCCTCAGGAAGTCAGTGGTGTCTCAAAGATAGCTAGGAGTGCTGGTAGCGTAGGGCCTGAGGAGGGAGTCTACATAGCCAGACAATCCTGCTGTCAGGGTGCCAATGTCTGAGATGATGGGGTGCCCAGGATTTCCAGGTTTATGGATCTTAGGTAGCAGATAGAATACCCCTGCTTGGAGTTCTAGGGGTGTGTCTGTGCAGATTTGTTCTTGTGCTTTTTCAGGGAGTTTCTTGAGCAGATGGTGTAGTTTCTTTTGGTAACCCTCAGTGGGATCAGAGGGTAATGGCTTGTAGAAGGTGGTGTTCAAGAGCTGCCTAGCAGCCTCTTGTTCGTATTCTGACCTATTCATGATGACGACAGCACCTCTTTTGTCAGCCTTTTTGATTATGATGTCACAGTTGTTTCTGAGGCTGTGGATGGCATTGTGTTCTGCATGGCTGAGGTTATGGGACAAGTGATGCTGCTTATGGAGTCTAATGTAAAGCAAAATAAATAAGATGGGACCTGATCTGACATGGCTATGAGTAGCTCAACTCCCATTCAAGCATGTGAGTTCTGAGGATAGTCAGTACTTTGCAAAACTGAATTCTTAATAAATAAGCACAGACAGAATATAATAAAATATATGGATAAAATCCAGAAAATACATTATCTATAAATAAACATACTCATACTGAAAATCGACTGCAATAAGACAGATATCATGACCTTTAATATTGCCTCACTATCACCAATACGGAGAGAGGATTATGTTCTCACCAATGTAGAAACATTCACATACTTGGGCAGCACCTGGCAGCATCCTGGCATCAGCCAGGATGGTGGAACAAGTGAGGACATCCGGAACAAAATCAATAAAGCCAGGAACACCTTCAGGAGCTTAAATACAGTCTGGAAATCCTCAAAACACAACACCAAAACCAAACTCAAGGTTTATCAGAGCTGTGTACTTTCAATGAGAAAGTATGATATATCTAAACTGTCTTTATTCCATACAATCTGCCTTGGAAAAAATCCTCCGTATCTTTTGGCCCAGAACAATCCCAAACCAAGATCTATTGACACAGTGTAGCCAAGAGGATATAAGCACCATCATTGCCAGAAGGCGTTGGAGATGGATTGGCCATGTGCTTCTGATGGAAACTGATTCCATCACCAGAACAGCAATAAGATAGACACTTGAAGGTGAAAACAAGGCTGACTGAAAACAACATGACGAAGAGCTGTGGAAACTGAGCTGAAAAACCTGGGGCACAGCTGGGGAATCATTGAAAGACATCCCAGAAACAGACAGGAGTGGAGAGCTTCGTTGCTGCCCTAAACGTCAGAGGCATAATGGGAACATGATGATGATGATTACTTATACATTATGTGGCAGTCATTCTTCTACAAACAGAGTATTTATTTAAGAACATAAGAACAGCCATACTGGGTCAGACCAAAGGTCCATCTAGCCCATTTACTTATTTAACATTTTTCCAGAGAACAAACTCATGTAAAATGATAAATGTGTTTAAGGGATCCTTTCTGACTTATAAAACCACATCTCTTAAAAACTCCATGGTGAATCCAAATGGAACTAAAAAACTCAAATTCTGCAGTCAAATACACCCACAAACAGCTACTTTGGTATCGATTTAGTTTTAAGTTTTGATTAAATGAAAGATACATACAAATGGATACTCACACTATATGAGCAAGATCAAGTGGCTTCTCTGGCTGTTCAGGAAATACAGGATGAGGTGGTTCTCTAGTGGGCACACAACCAAGAGATTTACTAATTGCGTGGCTCAGCTTCTTGGCAGGCGATTTCTGTTTTTTAAAGAAAGTCAAACAATGAGTAGAACAATCTGTGCAAGCAGAGAGCACAGACATTTAAACATATCCCACATTAGAAAATCTTTGTGTAAATACCCTATCTAGCTGATTAGTACAAAGTCATGCATTCAGTACAATTCAGACCCTGTAAACAAGGTGAGTGGCTGAATTAATCTCTACATACCTATTGAGATGGAATTTTGAAAGATGGTAGACTCATTCATTAGACTGCTTAACTAAGAAATATCCCAAATGTGAACTCTGACCTTTCTATCATGGTCACACCATTAGCGTTTGTCATGGTATTTCAGCTATTCAAAAGTGGCCTTTTGAGATATAATTTTGAAATTTGATACACCCATCAGAACCTGCCACCACCTCTCCCTTTAGAACACAGCAGGTGCTGCTTAATCAGAAGGAGGAAAGAAACACTTAAGGATACTGTGACGGGTTGGATCACAGAAACCCCCTTGCAGGCTGCCAACTGATGTGCCAAGACTACTTCTGCTCCTGCTTTCCAGCTCAGTCAGCTTAGGACTTCAGTGCCCACCCTGCCGGGTTTGAGCCAGACCTCCTAGCCTGCTGCAAACCCAGACCCAGGTCTGAACCACGTCCCCTAACAGCTGTAGGCTTAACTGAAAGCAGCTTACAGAAGTGTTCCTGTCCTAGACACTCATATGCCCCATTCCCAATGGGGTCGAAACCCTGAATAAATCTGTTTTACCCTATATAAAGCTTATACAGGGTAAACTTATAAATTGTTCGCCCTCTATAACATTGACAGAGAGATATGCACAGCTGTTTGTGCCCACCCCCCTCCCCGGTATTAATACATACTCTGGGTTAATTAATAAGTAAAAAGTGATTTTATTAAATACAGAAAGTAGGATTTAAGTGGTTCCAAGTAGTAACAGACAGAACAAAGTGAATTACCAAGCAAAATAAAATACAACACGCAAGTCTATGTCTAGTACGGTAATAAAACTGAATACAGATAAAAACCTCACCAGTTCCAGTAAGCTTTCTTTTATAGACTAATCTCCTTCTAGTCTGGGTCCAGCAATCACTCACACCCCTTGTAGTTACTATCCTTTGTTCCAGTTTCTTTCAGGTATCTCTGGGGGTGGAGAGGCTCTCTCTTTAGCCAGCTAAAGACAAAATGGAGGGGTCTCTCAGGGGTTTAAATAGACTTTCTCTTGTGGGTGGAGACCCCCTCCTCTCTCCTATGCAAAGCCTAGCTACAAAATGGAGTTTTGGAGTCACCTGAGCAAGTCACATGTCTATGCATTTCTGAGTTCATGCAAGCCAAGCCACATTCCTGGGAAAGCTCAGATGTGGATTGGCATCTCCAAGTTCATTGTTGGCTTAAGGGCTTCTTGATTGGGCATTTTTACTGAGAACAGTCTTTTCTCAGGAAGCTGACCAACTGCTTCACTAAAACCTACTTAGAATCAAACAAGTATACAACCAATATACATAACTTCGAACACAAAAATGACACTTGCATACAAATAGGATTAATAGATTCAGTAGATCATAACCTCTACAAAGACATGTTACATGGCATATGTAGCGCAAAACATATTCCAGTTATGTCATATATATACATTCATAAGCATATTTCCGTAAAGCCTTATGGGGGGCACTATCACAGATACTTAGTCAAGTTCATCACAAGGGTGGACTATTCTTAAATATCAACAACTACTATGTTTTTTGGCTTTTAAGGATTTATATCACATTCATATATGGTAGCAAACCTGAGAGGAGTACTTTCAAGGATAAAACCAAGTCACATGGGCTTCACCCCAGAAAGACTGAAATGAAGACAATAGCTATTTGTGACGCTCTGTGCCTTGGAGGAAACCCCCGCACCACCATGTTCATCCTTATAAAATGATGGTGGTATCCAATGAAAAGTTTATCAGCATGGATTTACCAAGAACAAATCATGCCAAACCAGCTTTATTTCCTTTTTTGATAGGGTAACTGATTTTGTGGATAGGGGGAATGCAGTGGACATAATATATCTGGACTTCAGCAAGGCTTTTGACACCGTCCCATGTGACATTCTGATAAATAAGCAGGAGAACTCAGTAGAACTACCATTTAGTGGATATGGAATTGGTTAAACAACCACAAAGAGTAACTATTAATGTAATGTCAAGTATCAGAGAGGTAGCCGTGTTAGTCTGGATCTGTAAAAGCGGCAAAGAGTCCTTTGGCACCTTATAGACTAACAGACGTATTGGAGCATAAGCTTTCGTGGGTTGCATCCGACAAATTGGGTATTCACCCACAAAAGCTTATGCTCCAATACGTCTGTTAGTCTATAAGGTGCCACAGGACTCTTTGCCACTATTAATATAATGTCATCGGATTGGAGGGAGGTCTTAAGTGGGGTTCCACAGTGGTGGGCAGTCTGCGGGGCACATGCAGCCTGTCAGGATAATCCATTGGCGGGCCGCAACAATTTGTTTACATTGACTGTCTGCAGCTCCCAGTGGCTGCACCTGCAGACGGTCAATGTAAACAAACTGTTGCAGCAGGCCGCAGGTTGCCCACCATAGGTTTAGACACAACAAATCCTACATCTTGGTAGGGGTTCACACTAGATGGTCCTTGTGGTCCCTTCTAACCCTCTGGATTCTTTTTAAGGGACTCTGCATCACAGGATAGACTGGGTTTGAAGAACCACCATAGGAACAGTATAGTTCTGAATTTTTTTGCCCCCATACAAAATCTACTTGCTAGCTGACCCATAACTGCATCTGAACAATATAACAGAGAACTTAATAGAAGAAAACTCATTTAAGTCACTTATTCACTGTTTTAAGAACACTTCAAACCCCAGCCATTGCAACATTTAAGTGTAAGAGAATGAAAGAGCTAAAGTCCTTATTGTTACCATAATATTTCTAGGGGAAAAAATCCTGCCTCCCATTAATGCTTCAGACTGAAGTTTATTAATTTGCAAAAATGCCCAACTATAGGTAGTTAAGAACGGCAGCCTCACCTTTTCTACTATAATGAATTAGTTAAATAAACCCAGTGACAGTGAGACTATTTACTTCTTCTAACTTATTAACATAGTATTGAGTTTAAGGTAATGTTTTTGTGTACCAAATGTATTATCCTGTAAAAAAATGGGAGAACATAATTCCCATTTGTTTAATGGAATAAGGGGACAGTCTCCCTGACCTATATATCTCTTATAATATTGCCCACCGTCCCCCCATCCCTTCCATGATCCCAAATTCATAAACATCCCTGAATTCTTAGCAGTTGTGAGTCCCCTCCATTTCTCTCACTCACCTCCACTGACTTTGTAGTTGACTCTCCCAAAATCACTCTCTTCACCCTTAATATTTTTGTCCCTCTCCCATTGCACCATCCACTTAAATAACCATCAACCACTTCCTCCATCCAAGTCCTGTGCTGCTGAAAATCTGTGGAGAAAATCTGGATCACATAGACTTCCTCCACTACAAATTCACCCTTTCCTCCTTCAGGGTTATCTTCCATGAACAGCTGTTCTCTTTTCTTCCCCCATTATGATCCACTCTACAACTCCCATTGTTTGTCCCCCTCCACTCTATCCTCAGGCTCCTTTTCCCTAGGATTCTTCTCAGGACTGCACTGACTTGATCATCAACCAGTTCAGATTTGATCACTTTCCCTCTACCCTTACGTTTATCGCTCATGCATCACATTTGTGTCCAAGTGCTATCATCTCATCACTGTTTCTTTCCCTCCTCGCACCCTTTCCCTTCTGTCACTGACTGATGGTCATTCACTTAATTCTCTGTTTCCCTTACCATAAGCTGTACCCTCAATTTTATCTGCTTCACCCTCAACCTATCCTTATAATCTGACTCCTTCCACTCAAACTACAACCTAGGCTCCAGAGCGGCGGCGAACCAGCTGAGGGAGCGGCGGCGAACCAGCTGAGCAGCAGGGGACAGCAGAGCAGCTCACAGCAGGAGTTTGCCTGGGACTGGTAAGTATCCGAGTGTGTGTTTGTTTGCTTGCTGAGGAAGTATCCGAGCGTGTGTTTGCTGGGAGGGCAGTGTGAGAGCCTGAGTGAGTGTCTGATTGGCTGCTAGCCTGCAGGGGGTGGGCATTAGGGTGTCTGTGTGTTTGCGTCAGGGAAGCCTGGCTGTTTAAAAATAGCCAGAGCTTCGCGAACCAGCTGAGCAGCAGGGGACAGCAGAGCAGCTCACAGCAGGAGTTTGCCTGGGAGTTCGCCTGGAGTGAGGCTTACGTCTTGCAAACTTCTCTGAGGAAGCTCATAGTAGGAAGGTGATATGGAAGGGGGGGGTTCAGCTGTTGTGACCTGCACTGGATGTGCCATGTTTGTCTTTCTTCCACAGGACAGAAGCGACTTTGTCTGTACAAAGTGCAAGCTGGTCTCCATATTGGAAGAGAAGATTGAAGGTCTGGAGCAACAGATAACGACCCTGCGTTGCATACGAGAAACTGAGGATTTTCTGGACAAAACTCAGGATAGGCTTCTAGGGGCACAAAGCGCTAAAGATATAGAGCAGGTTGCACAGAGGAGCCAAGAGGCCAGTGAAGAAGCTTGGCAACATGTGACCTCCAGAAGAGGTAAGCGGAATGTCCGGGTTCCAGTAACACAGACACAGGTAACTAACCGCTTTCATGTTCTCTCCACAGGTACCGTTGCGGAGAGTGGACCAGATGATATGTCTGGGGCGAGAAAGCAGAAGGAGACTCTGCTGGTTGGAAGGCATGAGATGCGATGTCCTGAGGTTGGGGGTTCCATGACCACCGCTCCCAAGAGGAGAAGGCGGGTGGTAGTGGTCGGGGACTCTCTCCTCCGGGGGACTGAGTCATCTATCTGCCGCCCTGACCGGGAAAACCGAGAAGTCTGCTGCTTGCCAGGGGCTAAGATTCGCGATGTGACGGAGAGACTGCCGCGACTCATCAAGCCCTCGGATCGCTACCCCTTCCTGCTTCTCCACGTAGGCACCAATGATACTGCTAAGAATGACCTTGAGCGGATCACTGCGGACTACGTGGTTCTGGGAAGAAGGATAAAGGAGTTGGAGGCGCAAGTGGTCTTCTCGTCCATCCTCCCCGTGGAAGGAAAAGGCCTGGGTAGGGACCGTCGAATCGTGGAAGTCAACGAATGGCTACGCAGGTGGTGTCGGAGAGAAGGCTTTGGTTTCTTTGACCATGGGATGGTGTTCCATGAAGGAGGAGTGCTGGGCAGAGACGGGCTCCATCTTACGAAGAGAGGGAAGAGCATCTTTGCCAGCAGGCTGGCTAACCTAGTGAGGAGGGCTTTAAACTAGGTTCACCGGGGGAAGGAGACCAAAGCCCTGAGGTAAGTGGGAAAGCGGGATACCGGGAGGAAGCACAGGCAGGAATGTCTGTGAGGGGAGGGCTCCTGCCTCATACTGGGAATGAGGAGCGATCAACAGGTTATCTCAAGTGCTTATATACAAATGCACAAAGCCTTGGAAACAAGCAGGGAAAACTGGAGGTCCTGGTGATGTCAAGGAACTATGACGTGATTGGAATAACAGAGACTTGGTGGGATAACTCACATGACTGGAGTACTGTCATGGATGGTTATAAACTGTTCAGGAAGGACAGGCAGGGCAGAAAAGGTGGGGGAGTAGCACTGTATGTAAGGGAGCAGTATGACTGCTCAGAGCTCCGGTACGAAACTGTAGAAAAACCTGAGTGTCTCTGGATTAAGTTTAGAAGTGTGTGCAACAAGAGTGATGTAGTGGTGGGAGTCTGCCACCGGACCAGGGGGATGAGGTAGATGAGGCTTTCTTCCGGCAACTCACGGAAGCTACTAGATCGCATGCCCTGATTCTCATGGGTGACTTTAATTTTCCTGATATCTGCTGGGAGAGCAATACAGCGGTGCATAGACAATCCAGGAAGTTTTTGGAAAGCGTAGGGGACAATTTCCTGGCGCAAGTGCTAGAGGAGCCAAATAGGGGGGGCGCTTTTCTTGACCTGCTGCTCACAAACCGGGTAGAATTAGTGGGGAAAGCAAAAGTGGATGGGAATCTGGGAGGCAGTGACCATGAGTTGGTTGAGTTCAGGATCCTGACGCAGGGAAGAAAGGTAAGCAGCAGGATACGGACCCTGGACTTCAGGAAAGCAGACTTCGACTTCCTCAGGGAACGGATGGCCAGGATCCCCTGGGGGACTAACTTGAAGGGGAAAGGAGTCCAGGAGAGCTGGCTGTATTTCAAGGAATCCCTGTTGAGGTTACAGGGACAAACCATCCCGATCAGTCGAAAGAATAGTAAATATGGCAGGCGACCAGCTTGGCTTAATAGTGAAATCCTAGCAGATCTTAAACATAAAAAAGAAGCTTACAAGAAGTGTAAGGTTGGACATATGACCAGGGAAGAGTATAAAAATATTGCTCGGGCATGTAGGAATGATATCAGGAGGGCCAAATCGCACCTGGAGCTGCAGCTAGCAAGAGATGTCAAGAGTAACAAGAAGAGTTTCTTCAGGTATGTTGGCAACAAGAAGAAAGCCAAGGAAAGTGTGGGCCCCTTACTGAATGAGGGAGGCAACCTGGTGACAGAGATGTGGAAAAAGCTAATGTACTCAATGCTTTTTTTGCCGCTGTCTTCACTAACAAGGTCAGCTCCCAGACTGCTGCGCTGGGCATCACAAAATGGGGAAGAGATGGCCAGCCCTCTGTGGAGATAGAGGTGGTTAGGGACTATTTAGAAAAGCTGGATGTGCACAAGTCCATGGGGCCGGACGAGTTGCATCCGAGAGTGCTGAAGGAATTGGCGGCTGTGATTGCAGAGCCATTGGCCATTATCTTTGAAAACTCGTGGCGAACCGGGGAAGTCCCGGATGACTGGAAAAAGGCTAATGTAGTGCCAATCTTTAAAAAAGGGAAGAAGGAGGATCCTGGGAACTACAGGCCAGTCAGCCTCACCTCAGTCCCTGGAAAAATCATGGAGCAGGTCCTCAAAGAATCAATCCTGAAGCACTTGCATGAGAGGAAGGTGATCAGGAACAGCCAGCATGGATTCACCAAGGGAAGGTCATGCCTGACTAATCTAATCGCCTTTTATGATGAGATTACTGGTTCTGTGGATGAAGGGAAAGCAGTGGATGTATTGTTTCTTGACTTTAGCAAAGCTTTTGACACGGTCTCCCACAGTATTCTTGTCAGCAAGTTAAGGAAGTATGGGCTGGATGAATGCACTATAAGGTGGGTAGAAAGCTGGCTAGATTGTCGGGCTCAACGGGTAGTGATCAATGGCTCCGTGTCTAGTTGGCAGCCGGTATCAAGTGGAGTGCCCCAAGGGTCGGTCCTGGGGACGGTTTTGTTCAATATCTTCATAAATGATCTGGAGGATGGTGTGGATTGCACTCTCAGCAAATTTGCGGATGATACTAAACTGGGAGGAGTGGTAGATACGCTGGAGGGGAGGGATAGGATACAGAAGGACCTAGACAAATTGGAGGATTGGGCCAAAAGAAATCTGATGAGGTTCAACAAGGATAAGTGCAGGGTCCTGCACTTAGGACGGAAGAATCCAATACACCGCTACAGACTAGGGACCGAATGGCTAGGCAGCAATTCTGCGGAAAAGGACCTAGGGGTGACAGTGGACGAGAAGCTGGATATGAGTCAGCAGTGTGCCCTTGTTGCCAAGAAGGCCAATGGCATTTTGGGATGTATAAGTAGGGGCATAGCGAGCAGATCGAGGGACGTGATCGTTCCCCTCTATTCGACATTCGTGAGGCCTCATCTGGAGTACTGTGTCCAGTTTTGGGCCCCACACTACAAGAAGGATGTGGATAAATTGGAGAGAGTCCAGCGAAGGGCAACAAAAATGATTAGGGGTCTAGAACACATGACTTATGAGGAGAGGCTGAGGGAGCTGGGATTGTTTAGCCTGCAGAAGAGAAGAATGAGGGGGGATTTGATAGCCGCTTTCAACTACCTGAAAGGGGGTTCCAAAGAGGATGGCTCTAGACTGTTCTCAATGGTAGCAGATGACAGAACGAGGAGTAATGGTCTCAAGTTGCAGTGGGGGAGGTTTAGATTGGATATTCGGAAAAACATTTTCACTAAGAGGGTGGTGAAACACTGGAATGCGTTACCTAGGGAGGTGGTAGAATCTCCTTCCTTAGAGGTTTTTAAGGTCAGGCTTGACAAAGCCCTGGCTGGGATGATTTAACTGGGAATTGGTCCTGCTTTGAGCAGGGGGTTGGACTAGATGACCTTCAGGGGTCCCCTTCCAACCCTGATATTCTATGATTCTATGATTCTATTCTTTCATTGTAAAAATAAATAAATAAATACAAAACCCAAACAGCTTTTGCACCCAATTGCTCCTCCAACAACTGTTCTACTTCTCTTTACGTCATGAATGGGCTATTACAGCCCTTGATTTTACTTCCTTATCTCACTGAATCCTCTCTCCTCTCCATCCAGCTTCCTCCCTCTGCACTCTACCAAGCGTGTTCTTTCATGATGTCTAACTATCTTTTTCTTTCCCAAATCTAGTGATTTCTATTCCATCCTTTTCCTTTGTACTCTTCAAAACCAATAATTACTCTCACATTGAATCCTGTCCCCCTACCACCTTGGTTTCTATAGCACTGTCTTCTCTTGGTTCTCCTCCTACTTCTTATCAGTCCTTCAGTGTCATTTGTAGGGCCCTGCACGGACACAAAATTTGTATCTGCATCCGATCTTCAAACATTGTCTGTAGATATCTGCAACTGTATAGGAATTTTGTGATGCCAAAGAAGTCCATTATGAATTAATTTAAAGCCATTGAACACAAAAGGTATCCCACTTGGATGTGAGTCTCTGGAACTGACAGCTTTAACAAATTAAGGTAGTAAGAAACCTTGCTTCTCATCCCATATTAATCAGTGGATAAAAAAAAAGGTATTCTCTGTGCTTTCAAATTTAAGACATTAAGAAAAAAAGAGTACCTTGTATCAAATGTATACCTTGTGATAAAGTTGGGAGTGATTTTACAACCCAGTTGTCATTTGTATTTTGATAATTAATAGATAAGTATTAGTAGTTAGGAACTGCAGTCTCACCTTTTCTAAAATAATGAATTGGTTAAATAAACACAGTGACTGAGACTAACACTCAAAGGCCCCAGTCAGGATCAGGAACCCATTGTGCAAGGCACAGTACACATCCAGAGGTAGACATGGTCCCAGCTTCAAAGAGTTAAAGATCTAACTAATGAAGTTAATCAGATAAAAAGAATGAGCTAATCCTACAGAGAGGTTACATTTCCTCACAGCGTCTAATAGCTTTAACATCAGAAAAATGTGCAAATGCACACTTGGCAATTCTAAAAAGGATGCCTCAAAGACACACTTGTTTCCACCCTTGTGCTTACACATGCAGTTGTCAGCAAGATTCTAAAAGTTTTCTAAGTCTTCACCAACATCATTCTCATGTTAACATGGCTCGTGACTTTAAGCTGCATAGGAGTGGTCACTGAGAAGCAAGACACAAGGGTCTCTCCCAAAACTGCACTGGGTGACAACAGGTTAGTATCTCTCATTCATACAAGAAATTGCATTTAAGGCCTGGTCTATACTACAAAGTTTTGCATGCACAGCTGTGTGGCCTAGGAGTGTGAAAAAAATCACACACCCCCAGCCAACACAGCTATGCCAGCAAAACATCCAGTGTAAATGCAGCTATGCCTACAGAAGTGTGTTTCAGCTGGCATAGCTAATGTTGTTTGGGGAGATGGTGTAGCTATGCCAGCATATGCCTTCTGACGACTTATGCTGCATCTACACTACAGGACTCAGCCAGCATCGCTAACCAGCCAAGGTTGTGACTTGGCTGGTTAGCGATGTGACTTGGCCAATTGGTTGTGACTCTGAAGTTTGAAGGTAATTTCGGTGAAAGTTGTCATGAAATGATAGATTTCATTATTCTAAGGAAGGAAAGGAGTGAGAACAGCAGAGTAAGGACAATAAACTTCAAAAAGGCAGACTTTAACAAACCCAGAAAACTGGTAGGTAAGTTCCCATGAGAAGAAAATCTAAGGGAAAAATAAGTTCAGGAGAGCTGGTAGTTTCTCAGAGAGACAATATTAAAGGCAGAACAGCAAACTATCCCAATGTGAAGGAAAGATAGGAAGAATGGTAAGAGACTAATATGTCTCCATCAGGAGCTCTTTAATGACCTAAAAAAAAAGCGGAATCCCACAAAAACTAGAAACATGGACAAATTACTAAGAATACAAAAAATAGCACAAGAATGTACGGACAAAATCAGAAAGGCTAAGGCACAAAATGCACAAAACAAGAGCAAGACAAAAGAAAGTGCAGGCCCACAACTTAGTGGGGAAATAGAACTATTAATGGATCACATCAAAAAGGCTGACAGATTTAAAGCCTATTTTACTTCAGTCTTTATTAAAAAGGTTAATTGTGACCAGATTCTCAACACACTTAATTTTAACTACAGGGTGGAAGAAACAAAAACCAGAATAAGAACAGGTTAAATAATATTTAGATAAATCAGATGTATTCAAGTCAGCATGGCCTGATGAAATTCATCCAGATACTTATGGAAATAGTTGGCGCAATCCCAGAAGCGTTAGTGGTTATCTTTGGGAACTCATGCAGGACAGGTGAGGTCCAAGAGGCCTGGAGAAGGGCAAACATATTACCTATCTTTAAAAAGGGGAACAAAGAGGACCCAAGGAACTATACAGCAATCAGCCTAACTTTGAGATCTGGAATGATGCTGGAACAAATAATTAAACAATCAATTGGTAAGCACTAAAGAGGATAATAGGGCAATAAATAATAGACAAATGGATTTGTCAAGAACAAGTCATGCCAAATCAGCCTAATTTCCTTCTTTGACAGCATTACTGGTGAAGTGGATGGCGGGAAGCTTTACAAGTGATTTATCTTTATTTTAATAATGTTTTTGACATAGTCCCATATGACATTCTCATAAACAAACTACGAAAATGGGTCTAAATGAAATTACTAAAAGATGGGTACATAAGAGATTGAAAGACCACATTCAAAGAGTAGTTAGCAGTGGTTAACTGTCAAACTGGGAGGCCATATCTAGGGGATTCCACTGGGTCTGTCCTGGATCTAGCACTGTTCAATATTTTATTAATGACTTGGATAATGGAGAGGAGAGTATGCTTTTATAATCTGCAGAGAATGCCAAGCTGGCAGACATAGCAAGCACTTTGGAGGACAGGATTAGAATTCAAAACAGCCTTGGAGTACAAAGTACTACACTTAGGAAGGAAAAATCAAAGGCACAGCTACAAAATGGGAAATACTGGCTACTCAGTAGTACTACTGTAAAGGATCTGGAGATTATAGTGGATCACAAATTTAGTATGAGTCAACATTGTGATGCAGTTGAAAAAAAGACAAATATTCTGGAGTGTATTAGCAGCAGTGTGCTATGTAAAACACAGGAGGTAATTGTCCCACTCTACTCAGCATTGCTGAGGCCTCAGCTAGAATATGATGTCCAGTTTTGGGTACCCCACTTCAAGAAAATTGTGCTCAAATTGGCGAGAGTCCAGAGAAGAACGACAAACATGATGATAGGTTTAGGAAACCTGACCTCTGAGGAAAGGTTTAAAAAACTGGGTATGCTTAGTCTTGAGAAGACTTAGGCGGGAACTGATAATAGCCTTGAAATGTGGAACAAGGATAGCAATTGACCACTGTCTGTGTCAACTGAAGGTGGGACAAGAAGTATTGGCTTAATCTGCAGCAAGGGAGATTTATGTTAGATATTAGCAAAAAGAAAAGGAGTACTTGCGGCACCTTAGCAACTAACCAATTTATTTCAGCATAAGCTTTTGTGAGCTACTGCTCACTTCATCGGATGCATCCGATGTAGCTCACGAAAGCTTATGCTCAAATAAATTGGTTAGTCTCTAAGGTGCCACAAGTACTCCTTTTCTTTTTGCGAATACAGACTAACACGGCTGTTACTCTGAAACCTGTTAGATATTAGGAAAATCTTTCATACTGTAAGGACAGGTATGCACTGAAATAGGGTCCCGAATGGGAGGTTGTCAAACCTCATGCATTGGAGATTTTTAAGAATAGGTTAGACAAACACCTTTCAGGAATGGTCTACATCAGTGGTTCTCAACCCGTGGCCCACATGCAGCCCAGTTAGCTCACAGCTGCAGCCCAGCTGAGTGTTAAAAAAAAGTTCAAAATTTGCCTCTCTGGTCTGGCAGGGCCGGGGCTGGCTGAGGGGGAAGATAGCATCTTGCAGCCTGCACCAGTGCTCCTGCCAGCAGGTTCTGGGGAGTGCTGCTGGTAGGAAGGGGACGGGAGAGTGGGTCTGTGGGTAGGTTTGGGTGCGGGTGTGCTGGGAACTAGGGGTTTGCTGGGGTGCTTCAGCAGCCCTAGGTTTTAGGCGGGGCTCCATTCCTGGCCCCCCTTCTCAGGTCCTGGTGGAAGGCTGGGCACTTCCCTCCTGGCCCATTGCTGGGGGTCCTGGCTGCCCGTCCACGCACTGTGGAACTCAGGGCTTAGCTGCCCATCCCTGTGCAGCGGCACTCAGGGTCCGGATCTGGCTGCTGCCTGGTCCTGCGGACTGGCTGCTGCCCGGCCCCACACGGCGGGCTCTGGCCACCTGGTCCCATGACCAGGGCTCCGCTCCTGGCCCCACTCTTGGTGGGGGGACTGGGGACTGTGGATGGTTTGGTGGCAGGGGGCGCTGTGGTACTCAACCTGCGGCCCAAGTAACACATTGCTGTCCGCATATATGGCCCACACTGTTAAACAGGTTGAGAACCACTGGTCTAAAAATATTCTGGTCCTGCCTCAACCCAGAGGGCTGGAGCTGATAACCTAGATGTACCTGCCCTTACATATCTATGATTCTGTTATCATCTCTAGGACAACTTCTTCTCCTAAAAACACTGCAATTTATAATTGCACATCATCCCCCGGAGACTATTCCTTAAATATCTGACTTATCACAGGAAAGTCTATATGCAAGCTCCATTTTCTGGAAGCTGAAGAGGCTTACACAACACACAGTCAACCTGTGGAACGCCTTGCCAGAGGATTTTATGAAGGCCAAGACTATAACAGGATTCAAACAAGAGCCTGATAAGTTCACAGAGGATAGGTCCATCAATGGCTATTAGCCAGGATGGGCAGGGATGGTGTCCCTAACCTCTTTTTGTCAGCAGCTGGGAATGGACAACAGGGGATGGATCACTTGATGATTCCCTGTTCTGTTCATTCCCTCTGGGGCGCCTGACATTGGCCACTGTCGGAAGACAGGATACTGGGCTAGATGGACCTTTGGTCTGACCTAATATGGCTGTTCTTATGTATAATGATCTTTATCACAATTTCCACAAGCCTGTTCTGAAGACAACTGTCCTAGTTAGAAAGAAAACTATAATTGTAGTCAAACAAGATGTTTTTCTGCATCTTTTTGTCATGAAAGATGCTTTTCACATATGTGGATGTGTGACACCAATGCCATAGCCATTCTACCCTATAGAGAGTGAGTGTTGCTTCCTGTCACAAACAAATGAAATTCTGTTCCTTCAGGGATGTTCCTTCCCTCTTGAGGATGACTGAGGGCACTTTCTAATTGTATGAGGATTATGCACCTCTGATGATTATAAGACCTTACCATTTTCAGCATTCACATCAAAATAATCGCAATATGTTTGTAAGTAATTCCTTCTGAATATTCACTGCTGGAAGGGAGAACATTGTTATCCACTAGGATCACTTTCATTAATTAGAACTCTAAAACTTAAACAAAAATCATCACTATGTGGAATGTGCAGCAATCTACAAGTTGGCAAGGAGCTTCTTTCTCAAGCAGTGTGTATTTCTGTTAAACGGGTTACATAAATATTGAGTGGTGCCTTGGTCAGATTTAGGACTACAAAGATTTATGTAGTAGATCTCCACCTATTTGGGAGGAGATAACCTGGAGTAATTTTCCTGCTTGATGAATATACGTATGTATATAAAGCACTCAGATACCATGGTTATGGAACAAAGACCTAGATACGTACATGTGACTGCATTATCCATTGATTAAATGACTTTTCAGTCAGCTGCCACTTGACAAAATCATTTTTATTGTTACATTTTAGTTTATTACAAAGCTGAGCCCAGTGTCCTGTCTTCTGACAGTGGCCAATGCCAGGTGCCCCAGAGGGAATGAACAGAACAGAGAATCATCAAGTGATCCATCCCCTGTTGTCCATTCCCAGCTGCTGACAAACAGAGGCTAGGGACACCATCCCTCCCCATTCTGGCTAATAGCAATTAATGGACATATCCTCCATGAATGTATCTAGTTCTTTTTTGAATCCTGTTATAGTCTTGGCCTTCGCAACGTCCTCTGGCAAGGAGTTCCACACTTGACTGTGCGTTGTGTGAAAAAATACTTGCTTTTGTTTGTTTTAAACCTGCTGCTTATTAATTTCATTTGGTGACCCCTAGTTCTTGGGTTATGAAAGGAGTAAATAACACTTCCTTATTTACTTTCTCCACACCAGTCATGATTTTATAGACTTCTATCCTATCCCCCCTTACTCATCTTTTTTCCAAGCTGAAAAGTCCCAGTCCTATTAATCTCTCCTCATACAGAAGCTGTTCTATACCCCTAATCATTTTTATTGCCCTTTTCTGAACTTTTTCCAAATCTAATATCTTTTTTGAGATGGGGCGACCACATCTGCACACAGTAATGATTCCCAACATTCTGTTTGTTTGGTTTTTTTTTTTTTTGACTGCCATTGGACATTGAGTGGATGTTTTCAGAGAACTATCCATGACACCAAAATCTCTTTCTTGACTGGTAACAGCTAATTTAGACCCCATCATTTTATATGTATAGTTGGGATTATGTTTTCCAATGTGCATTACTTTGCATTTATCAACACTGAATTTCATCTGCCATTTTATTGCCCAGGCACCAAGTTTTGTGAGATCCTTTTGTAGCTCTTCGCAGTCGGCTTTGGACTTAACTATCTTGAATAGTTTTGTATCACCTGCAAATTTTGCCACCTCACTGTTTACCCCTTCTTCCAGATCATTTATGAATGTGTTGAATAGGACTGGGCCCAGCACAGGCTGCTGGGGCACACCACTATTTACTTCTCTCCATTCTGAAAACTGACCATTTATTCCTCCCCTTTGTTTCCTGTCTTTTAATCAGTTACTGACCCATGAGATAACCTTCCCTCTTATCCCATGACAACTTACTTTGCTTAAGGGCCTTTGGCAAGGGACCTTGTCAAAGGCTTCCTGAAAATCTAAGTACATTATATCCACTGGATCCCCCTTGTCCACATGCTTGTTGACCCCCCTCAGAGAATTCTAGTAGATTGGTGAGGCATGATTTCCCTTTCCAAAAACCATGTTGCTTCTTCTCCAACAAATTATGTTCATCTATGTGTCTGACAATTTTGTTTTTTACTATAGTTTCAACCCATTTGTCCAGTACTGAAGTCAGACTTACCGGCCTATAATTTCCAGGATCATCTCTGGAGCCCTTTTTAAAAATTGGCGCCTGTAGCGAGGCGGTTTGCTGCCCCGGAGAGTGACAAGCCTCTCTGGATGCCAAAGTGGGTGGAGCCAGCGAACCCTCAGAGGTCAAGGCACAGGACCAGAAGTATAAAAGCCTGACCCCAGAGCTCAGTTGAAACACAGCCATGGGAGAGGCCAGACACATGGGGTGGAGCTCCCTGCAGGGAAACCACGGCGATCGGCAGCCAACCCGAGGACTGGCCAGACCAGCCAATGCCTGATGCTAGCCCGAGTCCAGAGACACTGCCAAGCTTGCCGTTCGCCAGTTACCCCGAGGAGCCGCCAAGCCAACCGAGCGCCAGTTACTCTGAGGAGCCCATGGTGTGTGATCCCTTGGAGGACACGGGCCGTACCCAGGTACCTCTAGAGGGGGAGATAGGAAGTAGCTCAGGGGCAGCCGACCCTAGTCAGGCTGCAGCACTGCCAGGGCCAATGTCAGTGTGTTGCAGCCAGGAACCCCACTGACACACCGACGGGTCTTCTGCCACTGCTAGGGCCCCGGGCTGGGACGCAGTGGAGTGGGTGGGCCTGCGTCCCCCAGCCACTCATCTCGCAGGTGGCAGTCTCCCCCTCTCCCAGGCCGCTCGGAGCCAGGAGTCTGGGCTTTGCTATTGAACTCTCTGCTCAGCCCCTGCCTGAGAGCCCTGAGCTACTGACTGTTTGTTGCCCCGCCCTGACCAGGGCTTGGGCTTTGCTATTGAACTCTTTGCTCAGGCAGGCTAGTTCCCTGTCACACCTGACAGAAGTAGCAAGGCGATCTGGTTCCCCGCCGCCTCAGAGAGTGACAGCCCCAGCCGGACGTACCTACACTGCCACATGAGAGGAAAGTGATCAGGAACAGCCAGCATGGATTCACCAAGGGAAGGTCATGCCTGACTAATCTAATCGCCTTTTATGATGAGATTACTGGTTCTGTGGATGAAGGGAAAGCAGTGGATGTATTGTTTCTTGACTTTAGCAAAGCTTTTGACACGGTCTCCCACAGTATTCTTGTCAGCAAGTTAAGGAAGTATGGGCTGGATGAATGCACTACAAGGTGGGTAGAAAGCTGGCTAGATTGTCGGGCTCAACGGGTAGTGATCAATGGCTCCATATCTCGTTGGCAGCCGGTATCAAGTGGAGTACCCCAAGGGTCGGTCCTGGGGCCAGTTTTGTTCAATATCTTCATAAATGATCTGGAGGATGGTGTGGATTGCACTCTCAGCAAATTTGCGGATGATACTAAACTGGGAGGAGTGGTAGATACACTGGAGGGGAGGGATAGGATACAGAAGGACTTAGACAAATTGGAGGATTGGGCCAAAAGAAATCTGATGAGGTTCAATAAGGATAAGTGCAGGGTCCTGCACTTAGGATGGAAGAACCCAATGCACAGCTACAGACTAGGGACCGAATGGCTAGGCAGCAGTTCTGTGGAAAAGGACCTAGGGGTGATAGTGGACGAGAAGCTGGATATGAGTCAGCAGTGTGCCCTTGTTGCCAAGAAGGCCAATGGCATTTTGGGATGTATAAGTAGGGGCATAGCGAGCAGATCGAGGGACGTGATCGTTCCCCTCTATTCGACATTGGTGAGGCCTCATCTGGAGTACTGTGTCCAGTTTTGGGCCCCACACTTCAAGAAGGATGTGGATAAATTGGAGAGAGTCCAGCGAAGGGCAACAAAAATGATTAGGGGACTGGAACACATGAGTTATGAGGAGAGGCTGAGGGAGCTGGGATTGTTTAGCCTGCAGAAGAGAAGAATGAGGGGGGATTTGATAGCTGCTTTCAACTACCTGAAAGGGGGTTCCAAAGAGGATGGCTCTAGACTGTTCTCAATGGTAGCAGATGACAGAACGAGGAGTAATGGTCTCAAGTTGCAGTGGGGGAGGTTTAGATTGGATATTAGGAAAAACTTTTTCACTAAGAGGGTGGTGAAACACTGGAATGCATTACCTAGGGAGGTGGTAGAATCTCCTTCCTTAGAGGTTTTTAAGGTCAGGCTTGACAAAGCCCTGGCTGGGATGATTTAACTGGGAATTGGTCCTGCTTTGAGCAGGGGGTTGGACTAGATGACCTTCTGGGGTCCCTTCCAACCCTGATATTCTATGATTCTATGATTAGCTATCCTCCAGTCATTTGTTACAGAAGCTGACTTAAATGAGATGTTACCGACTACAGTTAGTAGTCCTGCAATTTCACATTTCAGTTCCTTCAGAACTCTTGGTTGAATACCATCTGCTCCTCATGACTTATTACTGTTTAGTTTATCAATTTGTTCCAAAACCTCCCCTAATGACATCTGCACCTGGGACAGTTCCTCAGATTTGTTACCTAAAAAGAATGGCACAGGTTTGGGAATCTCCCCTCACATCCTCAGTTGTTAAGACTGATGGAAAGAATTCATTTAGTTTCTCTGCAATGGCTTTATCGTCCTTGAGTGCTCCTTTAGCGTCTCGCTTGTCCAGTGGCCCCACTGGACGTTTAGCAGGCTTCCTACTTCAGATGTACTTAAAAAATTTTTGCTATTACTTTTTGAGACTTTGGCTAGCTGTTCTTCAGATTCTTTTTTGGCCTTCCTAATTATATTTTTACACTTCATTTGCCAGAGTTTATGCTCCTTTCTATTTTCTTCACTAGGATTTAACTTACACTTTTTAAAGGATGCCCTTTTGTCTCTCACTGCTCCTTTTACTTTGTTGTTTAGCCATAGTGGCTCTTTTTTGGTTCTCTTACTATGTTTTTTAATTTGGGGTATTGTGATGGGGCATCTGCCCCGCAATGGCCCTGATAGGGTTAAAACCCGGTCTGGAGGGCTGTAAGGAAACAGTCAATTAGGGCAGATGCTGCAGCCAATTAGGGCAGTGGCTGAAGCAGCCAATAGGGGCCCAGCTGGCCCATATAAAAGGAAGCTGCAGGCCAGAACAAGTAGTCTGCTGCAGGAAGCTCAAGGGAGGGGACCAGCTTCCTAGAGGGCTGCTGAGACTAGCACCGTGAACAGGGCTACTAGGGCTTGCAGTCCCGAGACCCTGGGAAGAGGGTGAAAGAGCCAGCGGCAGGAACCAAAGGCGCTGGGGCTGCGGGGAAGTGGCCCAAGGAACTGAGACAGACTGGTGAAGGAAGAAAGGAGGGGTAGCGGGAAGCTGTTGTTTACAGGATCCTTGGGCTGGGATCCAGAGTAGTGGGTGGGCCTGGGTCCCACCCCTTATACTCACCGCTGAAGAACCAGCCAGGCTGTGGACTACCAAGTCGCTGTGAGTAGCAGCTAGACTGTTACGGAAGGAGTCCCCCAGAAGGGGAGAACTTAGATTGTGACACGGCTGGAGGGCTGTGCCACAAAGCAGAGGCAGTGAGACTGGAACTGCAGTGGGTCTGCAGGTGGAGACGAGGATGGGAGAGCCGCCACCACCACCGGAGGGAACACCTGCTGACCAGAGCTAATTCCCGAAACAGCCAGCAGGAGGAGCCAGTGTGGTAAGAAACCCTGTGACGGGTATACATTTAAACTAAGCCTCTATTATGTTGTCTTTGAAATCCCTCCAAGCTGTATGGAAATTTTATTTTTGGCACTGTACCTTTTAATTTCTGTTTAACTAACTTCCTCATTTTTGTACAGTCCCCGTTTCTGAAATTAAATGATACAGCGTTGGGCTGTTATAGGGATGTTAAATTTAATTATATTATGGTCACTATTACCAAGCAGTCCAGCTATAGTCACCTCTTGGACTAGATCCTCTGCTCCACTTAGGACTAAATCAAGAATCCTCTTGTGGGTTCCAGGACTAGCTGCTCCAAGAAGCAGTCATTTAAGGTGTCAAGAAACTTTATCTCTGCATCCCATGCTGAGGTGAAATGTACCCAGTCAATATGGGGATTGTTGAAATCCCCCATTATTATTGAGTTTTTTATGTTTATAGCCTCTCTAATCTCCCTGAGCATTTCACAGTCACTATCATCATCCTGGTCAGGTGGTCAGTAATATATCCCCATTGCTATATTCTTATTATTACAGCATAGAATTACTATCTATAGAGATTCTGTGGTACAGTTTGGTTCATATGATTTTTACTTCATTTGATTCTATGTACCCAGACCTACATGTACCTAGACAAACAGAGCCAGACTAACAGTCAGGGTATGTAGGACAAACATGTTACGGGACAATTTCTTTTCTGGAGGAAAGTGGTAATTTAGGTACAGGTGACACCGAAGAAATTTTTTAAATTTAACAATTAATTTGAAAGAAATTAGTCAACTTTCTGTGAGAAAGTTATTAGTAACATCTAACTACTATGTAATGAATGTGCACCTGGAGCCCCCTCCCATCTACCAGTTTGATGCATCTCAAAACCCCTTTCACTTTTTGGTGGTCTATAAATCTGTCCACTTCCCTTAATTTACCAAAAGCCAGGTGGACATAAAAAAACTAAAATTGTGGAACTAACAAGATGTGTGCTTGCTTTTACCATTTAATCACATTGGTTTTCGTCGTTCCTCTTACTCCCTGCTCTTGTCTGTATGTTGCCTATGCAAGACTGAAAGTTCTTTGAAGCATGGACATTGTAGTAATCACTCTTTAAAATGCCTAGCAGACCCTGATGGTGCTAAACAAATATTACTTTTAGGATCTGATAATATGTAAATAGTAAACGTTGAGTTACTTCAAAAAAAGCAAAAATATTTTTGGTTGAAAACCGGATTTGGAGGTTAATCTTTCATGTGCACTTCATTTTATTGCTGCTAGTTCTGACAGGACCCTTCTGAATACACAGTAACTGTAGAAATTACACAGGATGCAAATATTCCGAAAATTGAAAATAAGTCTCATAGAATATGTGTTGTTTACTTATGCCAAACAATCTGCTCCACTCGGAGGCCAGGTCTACACCACATATTGGTCTAACTATGTCCACACCCCTGAGCGATGTAGTTATATCGGCCTAATCCCCTGTATAGACAGCGCTGTGTTGACATGAGAGCTTGTCCTGGCAACATAGCTACCGCCTCTCAGGGAGGTGAATTAACTATGCCAACAGGAGACGCTCTCCTGTCGGCGTAGTAGCATCTTCCCCAAAGCAATACAGCCGTGCACCGGTGCCGCTGTAGCACTTCGTGTGAAGACAAGCCCTGAATATCCTTCCCAGACCGGAAGAAGAGCTTTGTCACCAGAAAACTTGTCTCTTTTACCAAAAAACGTTGGTCCAATAAAAAATATGTCCTCCCTCACATTGTCTCTCTAATATCCTGGGACGAACACAGCTACAACATTGCAAACATACTTCACATGAAGTCTAACACAGCTCTCGTATTTATTTGAGCATGGACACAGTTTGCCATCTGCTGCGGGAAGAAATTATACAAAATTGTACTGAATATGCCCCTCTTCACTTGATTTTCAGGGCATTTGGCCAATATCGTTATGGTTAAGAATTTTATGGAATGATTTGCAAGTCACCTTTAAAAGATTTTATAAGGGACAGTAAGTGAGTTAATAATACAAAAGAAGGGTTTCTAAGAGAGAGAAATGCTCCTAGGACCCTATTGCAGTTATAATAAGTCCAGCACAGGCAAACTCTAAATTACTTAGGACAGTGAGCTTCTCAGGACAGGGACTATCTTTTTCTTGTGTGTTCGTACACTGACTAATACAATGGGGCCCTCGTCAGGGCCCAAGACATTACCACAGTACAAGTAAACAACTAAATTTACTTTTAGTTATGTTATTAATAGGTTTTCAGAGTCTGTTGGATTATAATGCTCTATAAATATTCTGTTCTTCTGAAATAGAAAGTGTTTTAGAAAGAACAAGGCACTACTGCACTGGAAAAGAGGCTTTCAAAAGCTACAGCTTTTTAGCTGGTTTCAGCAATTTCAGAAATTGTTCTTCTGACATAGAATATACTCACCACAAAGGGGTAACACCTTGACTACCTCACTGCAGAAGGCCAAACAAAAGCTTTTTTTTAATATCACCCATGTTTAAATACATTTTCTAATGTCAATGGCCTGATTTTCAGACATGCTGAGCACTTGCAATTAACAGGCCCCAACAACAACAAAAAGTCAAAATATTCCGGAAGTCTGTTAATAAGAAAAGGCAATGGGGACTTTTCCGGAGGCTTTTCCTGCTGCCAGAGCCTCTCACTGGACTGGGGAAGAGCAGTGTCGACACAGAAGGCACTGCTTGGGCAGACAGAGAGCCCTTGTGGGATACAAATCTTGGGGATTCAAGCATGCAGGGCACTCTTCTACTCACCTATGCCATTCTCCCCAGCTATACTGCTATTTATACTCATGCTAGCTGGGTGTGCATTGTCTGTACTCTACACACCATCGTAAGAGTAGACATACCTTTAGGGTGAGATATAACGTTAACCCTGTTCTTGTGAAAAACAGTATAAAGGTCTGAATCCTTCCTACCCTCTGGCTCATGTAACTACCACCAGGAAAGCAGTTTTCAGGATGCTGACAGAGATGGATTAGCATTTTGAGACACCGCTGAAGATCTCCCCGAGCGTGCATCGATTTCTCCAGCAGCAAAATTTCAACTTTGCCTCCCTTCCTCTCTGGCTGCACTTGGAGTAAGAATGACTCATGGAATGATGTTCGAGAAAGTGTTAGTATGTCTTTGGGAAGAATACAGAGGGCGACCACTATTGATTGATATGACCGTGTAACATGAAAAATGGGTGCATAGGTCTTAACACTTGGTGACTGGGCTTCTGTCATAATTCTAGAACTCTTGTATGGTGGGAGGAGGAGGTCTTAGGCTACTAAAAATTCACTAAATACATTTTTTATAGGCCACTGAGAAAAAGAGAACTTAATTAACTATTCTGATGCTCATTAATAACATTAAATAACTAAGCTAAGTTAATCGCACAGGGCACAAGAGAAGCAGACACTACCAAGATTTCAGTCTTGCAGCTACAGGCAGTAAGAAGAAACTGAGGGGTGACAACACCTATTTAGGTGGCAGGTAGGGCTGTCAAGCAATTAAAAAAATTAATTGTGATTAATCGCAAGATTAAAAATATTAATTGTGATTAATCACACTGTTAAAGAATAATAGAATACCATTTATTTAAATATTTTTGATGTTTTCTACATTTTCAAATATGTTGATTTCAATTACCACACAGAATACAAAGTGTACAGTGCTCTCTTTATATTTTTTATTACAAATATTTGCATAGTAAAAACAAAAGAAATAATATTTTTCAATTCACCTAATACAAACAATGTAGTGCAATCTCTTTATCATGAAAGCTGAACTTACAAATGTAGAATTGTGTACCAAAAAATAACTGCATTCAAAAATAAAACAATGTAAAACTTTAGAGCCTACAAGTCCACTCAGTCCTACTTCTTTTCAGACAATCGCTCAGACAGACAATGTTTGTTTACATTTGTAGGAGATAATGCTGTCCACTTCTTGTTTATAATGTCACCTGAAAGTGACAACAGGTGTTTGCATGGCACTGTTGTAGCCGGCATTGCAAGATATTTACATGCCAGGTGCACTAAAGATTCATACGCCCCTTCATGCTTCAACTACCCTTCCAGGGGACATGCATCCATGCCAATGACAAGTTCTGCTCAATAACTATCCAGTTTTCATCATCTGAGTCAGATGCCACCAGCAGAAGGTTGATTTTTCTTTTTTGGTTGTTCAGTTCTGTCTTTTCCACATTGGAATATTGCTCTTTTAAGACTTCTGAAAGTATGCCCCACATCTCATCCCTCTCAGAATTTGGAATTCACTTCAGATTCTTAAATCTTGGGTTGAGTGCTGTAGCGATCTTTAGAAATCTCACATTGGTACCTTCTTTGCATTTTGCCAAATCTGCAGGGAAAGTGTTCTTAAAATGAACAACATGTGCTGGGTCATCATCCAAGATTGCTATATCATAAAATATATGGCAGAATGCAGGTGAAACAGAGCAGGAGACATACAATTCTCCTTTTCCCCAAGGAGTCCAGTCACAGATTTAATGAACACTTTTTTTTTTTTTTTTAAAGGAGCATCATCAGCATGGAAGCGTGTCCTCTGAAATGGTGGCCGAAGCATGAAGGGGCATACGATGTTTACCATATCTGGCATGCAGATACCTTGCAATTCCGGCTGCAAAAGTGCCATGCAAATGCCTGTTCTCACTTTCAGGTAACATTGTAAATAAGAAGCAGACAGCATTATGTCCCATAAATGTAAACAAACCTGTTTGTCTTACCAACTGGCTGCACAGGAAGAAGGACTGAGTGGACTTGTGAGCTCTAAAATTTTCCATTGTTTTGTTTTTTGAGTGCAGTTATGTAACCAAAAAAAAAATCTACATTTGTACACTGCATTTTCACAAAGCGATTGCACTACAGTACTTGTATGAGGTGAATTGAAAAATACTGTTTCTTTATTTTACAGTGCAAATATTTATAATAAATTGAGCACCGTACAGTTTGTATTCGGTGTTGTAACTGAAATCAATATATTTGAAAATGTAGAAAAACATCCACAAATATTTAAATTTCAAGTGGTATTCTATTGTTTAACAGTGTGATTAAAAGTGCAATTAATTGCAATTTTTTAATCGCAATTACTTTTTTTTGAGTTAATCACGTGTGTTAACTGCAATTAATCGACAGCCCTAGTGGCAGGGCCTGAGGGAAAAGGCAAAACCCCAGAAAACACCGCTAGCTAAAAATAATCCAACATCACATGCACGAGTACTGAGAGTGTAATGTGGGAGATGATTATTCAAAGAATTCCCCATTGATATCGGATCAGAAAAATTAATCAGGTTATTAATGCTTGCGGTGTTGAAGCCATGTTCGTTCCAAGATATGAGACACACAAGATGGTAATATCTTTTATTGGACCAACTTCTGCTGGGGGAAAGGAAAAAATTCAAACTTCAGAGATTGTTTTCAGGTCCGGACACTCTCGTTTCAATCTTCAGATCTGAAGAAGAGCTCAAAAGCTTGTTCCTTCCCCTAAGAGAAGTTGGTCCAATAAAAAATATTACCTGACCCACCTTATCTCTCTCACTTTATTAAAACATTTAGACATGGCACCAGAACTTTTCAACTACCTAAAAATCACTGGAGTGAAACATGAGTCAGGAACAAAACTCACTGTAGACCAATTGCTGCTGCTGTTTTAAATACACACATGAAGAGAGGAGGGATTGTTTTATGCTTGTGAAGTTGGATTATTTCTCGAATGTTTTCAGATTCCCAGAGGGAAAATACTAGAGAAGTGCAAAATATTATTAAGAACATAACATTAGAGCAATAGCTACGTTGCAAACACTATGTATTCTATCACTCAGAGATTTTAAAGCCAGAAGGGACCATTTGATAATCTAGTCTCTGCTTTCTAGGATACAGTTCCCCATTCTGGCCTGTATATTAACAAACAATGTCAGGCCAAATTCTGGACCCAGTTCATAGTCAAAGTAAACTGACTATGAGTTAATGATTCTGGGTTGGAGTTTCAGTGAAGCCACCCTGCACTCACTCAATGAAGCCGCAACTGATGTATCATTAATCCATTTGTCTTACCCCCACTCTCCTACAACTCATTGCATCCCAAGTTAACCCCGTAAAAGCACTCTTACTTAGGAAGTGCCTGCAAAGTTGTACTCCACTACACACACTGATTCTGCTAAAACCACTTTTTTTTGTTGAGCCCATGATGAAAAAGTCTCCATTTGGCCCAGTAACAGCATCTAATGGAGTCCTTCCTGCTGCGGAGAATGTCCTGTACAGCTGAAGAGCATGTTCGTTCTAAGGCACATGACCACCCAAATACCAACCCAACACGTAGTGCATGTGGATTGGGATATCTGATCTCACTGTTGATCTGAGTCACCAGATCGGGAAAGGCAGGGATGGAATTGGTTGGTGGGAGGACATATGGAAAAAATTGGGGAACCAGGATTGTCTGGGTCTGCAGGGGGTGATCAGAATTACCATCACTCTGTCTTGTCAAATCTTTTGCAGTACTTGAAGCAGGAGCGGTAGCGGAGGGAAGGAGTAATTGAGTTAGTACGACCAGGGAGAGTGGTCAGTTTGGATGAGCTATTGCCAGCAGGAGAGTGAGTTTGTGTGTGTGGGGGTGGAGGGTGAGAGAACCTGGATTTGTGCTGGAAATGGCCCAACTTGATGATCACTTTAGATAAGCTATTACCAGCAGGACAGTGGGGTGGGAGGAGGTATTGTTTCATGGTCTCTGTGTATATAATGTCTTCTGCAGTTTCCACAGTATGCATCCGATGAAGTGAGCTGTAGCTCACAAAAGCTCATGCTCAAATAAATTGGTTAGTCTCTAAGGTGCAACAAGTACTCCTTTTCTTTTTGCGCATACAGATTAACACGGCTGTTACTCTGAATACTGTAATAAGTACATTTATTCCTGTTTACACGTTATAAATGTGATCAAGTTACAATCACTTATTTTTGTGATCAGTAGAGCCCTGTGCAGATATACATGCTAGTCAGTGGCGGATTAGCCACTGGGCCCACGCCCAGGGGTCCCCGGAAAAATGGGTGCCCCATGCCATGACCTGCTCTGTTCACCCGGCTCTCTTGCTGGGGAGCGGGGGAAGGCCTCGCACCCCAACCCTGCTCTCCGGCAGGAGCACCGGGGGGGAGGGGAAACATGGCAAGCCCCGGTGCCCCAATCCCATTTCCCCAGGAAGAGTGGGGA
The DNA here is from genome assembly GCF_965140295.1 of Lepidochelys olivacea. Taxonomy (NCBI): domain Eukaryota; kingdom Metazoa; phylum Chordata; order Testudines; family Cheloniidae; genus Lepidochelys; species Lepidochelys olivacea. The sequence continues at coordinate 2,426,909 of NC_140413.1, forward strand.
GGGTGGGGGACTGCAGGCGGAAGGGGTGAGGAGGGGCCCCCACTTGCTCTGGCCCAGGGCTCCGTAAAAGCTTAATCCACCTATGGCGCTAGTGTGTACAAGCGGCTTGCACACTTCCATGCAGAAGTCCCTTCCACGCACCAGTCTGTGTCTTGTGTCAGGGAGTGTGTGAGCTGCTTCCACACACTAGCAAAACCAGGGACAGCTGTTTCAACTGTATTTTTTTCTCTTGGCCACACTCAGAATAGCCTTTTGGTTTTTGGGTGTGGATTAGTAAATGTATTAGAAGTATAAACAGATTTAGTTTCACATGAATAAAATAAAGTGATTAAACCATCAGCATCTTATCCTAATATGTTGTTCTTCGCATGTAATTATGCAAACTATAAAAAAGCAAAAATTTAATGGGAGGAGAGATTGTAACTTACATGGGGTTCACAGCAAGTGAAGAAGGAATATAGGACATGACTGAATTAGCTGAAGTTCTTAACTGTTAATTTCCACGTTTTTCCACTTTGAAAGGATTTTTTTTTTTTGCAAATGAGTTATTCTATGAAAATTAATATTGTGGCTATTAGGTATTGATACACTTCAATCTTAACTAAATCTTCAGTGAGCTTAAACACAAAAAGGAAGCTTACAAGAAAGCTTGGTCAGATGACTAGGGAGGAGTATAAAAATTGAGTATGCAGGGGTGTAATCAGGAGGCCAAAACACAACTGGAGTTGCAGCTAGCAAGGGATGTGAAGGGTAACAAGAAGTGTTTCTATGGGTATGGTAGCAACAAGAAAAAGGTCAGGGAAAGTGTGGGACCCTTAATGAATGTGGGAGGCAACCTAGTGACAGATGATGTGGAAAAAGCTGAAGTACTCAACTCTTTTTTTTTTTTTGCCTTCGTTTTCACAGACAAGGGCAGCTCCCACAGTGCTGTCCTGGGCAACGCAGTATGGGGAGGAGGTGATCAGCCCTCAGTGGTGAAAGAATAGGTTAAGGACTATTTAGAAAAGCTGGACATGCACAAGTCCATGGGTCCATATCTAATGCATACAAGGGTGCTGAGGGAACTGGCTGATGTGATTGCAGAGCCATTGGACATTATCTTTGAAAACTTGCAGCAATCAGGGGATTGGAAGAAGGCAGTTATAGTGCCCAACTTTTAAAAAGGGAAGACGGAGAACCCACGGAACTACAGATTGGTCAGCCTCACTTAAGCCCCTGGAAAAATCATGGAGCAGGTCCTCAATGAAACCATTTTAAAGCACTTGGCGGAAAGGAAGGTGATCAGGAACAGTCAACGTGGATTCACCAAGGGCAAGTCATGCCTGACCAACCTGATTGACTTCTATGATCAGATAACTGGCTCTGTGGATATGCAGAAAGCAGTGGACGTGATATATCTTGACTTTAGCAAAGCTTTTGATATGGTCTCCCACAGTATTCTTGCCAGCAAGTTAAAGTATGGATTGGATGAATGGACTATAAGGTGGATAGAAAGCTGGCTAGATTGTCAGGCTCAATGGGTAATGATCAATGACTCAATGTCTAGCTGGTATCAAGTGGAGTACCCCAGTGATCGGTTTTCTTCAACATCTTAATTAATGACCTGGCTGATGGGATGGATTGCACCCTCGGCAAGTTCGTGGATGACGCTAAGCTGAGGGCAGAGGTAAATATGCTGGAGGGTAGGGATAGGGTCCAGAGTGACCTGGACAAATTGGAGGACTGGGCCAAAATAAATCTGATGAGGTTCAAAAAGGACAAGTGCAGAGTCCTGAACTTAGAACGGAAGAATCCCACGCACCGCTACAGCCTGGGGGAGTGACTGGCTAAGCAGCAGTTCTGCAGAAAAGGACCCGGGGATGATCGTGGACGAGAAGCTAGATGAGAGTTAACAGTGTGCCCTTGTTGCCAAGAAGGCCAATGGCATATTGGGCTGCATTAGTAGAAGCATTGCCAGCAGATCGAGGGAAGTGAATATTCCCTTCTATTCGGCACTGGTGAGGCCACACCTGGAATACTGCATCCAGTTTTGAGCTCCCTACTACAGAAAGGATATGGGCAAATTGGAGAGAGTTCACCAGAGGGCAACGAAAATGATTAGGGGGCTGGGGCACATGCCTTATGAGGAGAGGCTGAGGAAACTTGGGTTATTTAATTTCTAGAAGAGAAGAGTGAGGGAGGTTTTGATAGCAGCCTTCAATTACCTGAAGGGGGGTTCCAAAGAGGATGGACCTAGGCTGTTCTCTGTGGTGGCAGATGACAGAACAAGAAGCAATGGTCTCAAGTTGCAGTGTGGGAGGTCTAGGTTGGATATTAGGAAACACTATTTCACTAGGAGGGTGGTGAAGCACTGGAATGGGTTACCTAGGGAGGTGGTGGAATCTCCTTCCTTAGAGGTTTAATCTTCTATGATTCTATACCTGGAACTCCCTCTTTAAACTAGTATTATTCATGTCCACCCTGTTCATTTAATCACGACTTAAAACTGGTTTCTTCCACTTAGTCCACCTAGGATAATCTAAATGATTGAGTTCACCATCAAAAAGTGGTTATACATTCATAGATTTTTATGGCCAGAATGGGCCATTCTGATGATCTCATCTGACCTCCTGCAAACATGGACCATAGAACCTCATCAAGTAATTTCAATCAAGCCCACTGTTTGAGCCATAACATACCTTTTTAGAATGACGTCTGGTCTTGATTTAAAGAGAAAGTGGATGGAGATTCTACCAGCTCTCTAAGTAAACTGACCAAATGGTTATTTACCCTCACTGCTAAAAATATTAATCTAATTTCTAATCTGAATTTGTTTAGTTTCTGCTTTCAAATATTGGATATCATTTATGCCTTTTTCTTCTACATTAAAGAGCCATCTACTATCAGAAATCTCTTCTCCAGGTATAGGTACATGCAAGTCATGATCAAGTCATTCTCAGTCTTCTCTTGGATAAACTAAACAGATTTAGCTTTGTAAATCTCTCGCTACAAGGCCTGTGTGATGGGGTCTACCATGCCTTCTTTGTCCCCTGCTGGAGGTGTCTGTCCCCTGTGCTCAAGGAAAACCTACTCAGACCAGGCTACCACCAAGACTTAGTCTTCCGGAGCTTAGAAGGGCCAGGAGGAGACACTGAATAATCAGGAGCCAGCAGAGCAGTTAAGAATGCTTGCCTGCTACTTCTCAGGGGCACCACAGGGTGAGATTGGGACAGAAGAAAAGCTCCTCAGTGCTAGCACAGAACCCAAGGTCCAGGTCAGGGCCCTGCCCTTAAGTGCTTGCCTTGGCATTTTGCTTGTTTGTTTAAAGGCGCAGACAGTGAATTCTGAGTTTTGCAATCTTAGTTAACTATTTAGAGACCTAGAGACTTTAGATGCCAAGCTTATGGCACCAGCCACCCTGCTCCAAGCAGGTCACAACTTGTGGACTAAGACAGGGGGTGGCTCCAGCATCATGCTTGATACTATCAGGGTTGTTACAGAATCACCCCACCTGTAACATCCTGTTTTCCAGACCTTGAATTATTAGCTATGACTTGGGATATGCTCATCATCTTGTCGTCTGGTGTACTATTTTTCCAAATTTTACTGCCCATGTATCTTAGATTATCAGATTCTTGGGTTAAGGATTTGTCTTCCACAATATATACAGTCCAGCTTCATGCACAATGAAGACAAACATTTATTTATTTTAAAGAGCTACTATGTTCAAGAAGAACACTTTGCCGAAAAGAGCACCTTGTGTGCATAGTGTTTTCTTGCTTTGTAAAGACATCAAAATTACGGTGGGTTATTAGGCTGGTAAAAAGAGGGATGTAGGAAGGTATGGTATTGGGGAAAAGAAGACAAGTGCTTTGTTTTATATGTCTCAGATTGCAAGGCACTTGAGAGCAGGAACAGTATCGTCAGCACTGGGCAAAATGATAATGTCAAATAATTAAATAAAATTTCATTCAACTCAGAAAAAAGTATAATATGCCTATTTATAAGCTCCTATTTGAAAAACTTTAAGATTTAACCTGTGATTCTAAGCCTTTTACAAAAACGTCTTTAGCTTTCAAAAGAAATTTGCATAGAGATGATCAGTGCATTATTACAAACAAAGCTGAGTTACCCATGAGGAATGCTCCTTCATCTGATGTTGGTGGCTATGAGGGCCATTTGCATGGCCACGCCAAAAACAGTTTTGGCAGAGCTGGTAGTTGTGGCACTGCTGGCATCGGTACCGGAAACCCATCATGCTCTCACGCCGACAGTATGAACATTCCACAGGATGGAAGACTTCAGGGGGGAAAAGCAATAAGAGAATCTTAGAAAGTGTTGTTTTACTATTATCTGAAAAACCACACACAATAAATCTGAGCCCCCAAAAAGGACGAAGTTCCTAAACATCAATAAAATTTGCTAACAATTTCAATCCCAAAATGATATATGTTGCACAGTGTTAAAATACAGCCAGAACCCAGGTATAAAGTTCTTAGTTTATTTTTGAGCACCCAAAACTATGCTAGGGGCTGTAACAACAAAGACATTGTCCCTGTACCAAAGAGTTTACAATCTAAATTAGACATGACAAATAGTGAGGGTATTAAACAGACCAAAAAATGGGGGGAGAAGGAGATGGGGAAATGATAAACAAACAAAAAAAGAGCATATAATTACTCTGCAAGGCACATACTCCTCTTAGTGGTTCTGTTGACTTAAGTTTTTCCTTTCCAGTTTTATTCGTTTCTTTAGTTTACCTTTTCCTCTCCTTCATTGTTCATATAAGAGATGACAGAAGTGAGTTTTTAGTAGAGATGGAATGAGGTATATGTGAGGTCAAGGAGGTAACTTGAAAATGGAATATATTTGGAAAGGGGCAGCATGGAGATGGAAATGGAAGAAGGGTACAAAGGAAACTTCAAAGCTATCAACAATATTGGAGTGGAGAGAATGGGGTAATGCAAAACGAAAACATGGTCACTGATGCAGACTTTGGCCAGAAGCATAGGGTCTTGAATCCAAGGATAGGGAATTTCAATATGATATGTTGGGCAACAAGAAGATCTTATGGAGTGAAAATGAAGTCAAAACCAAAAGTGGCGGGAAATGATTTTGGTGACAGCATTTTGAATGGACAGCAGGGAGCAAGGTAAGTATCTACAAGATTGGAGAGGAGGAGGTTACAATAGTCAATATCCGCTATTAGAGCATTAACAAGCAATTCAGTCATCAGAAAAAGAACATAAGAACAGCCATAGTGAGTCAGACCAAAGGTCCATCTAGCCCTGTATCCTGTCTTCCGACAGTGGCCCATGCCAGGTGCCCCAGAAGGAATGAACAACACAGGGAATCATCCAGCGATCCATCCCCTGTCGCCCATTCCCAGCTTCTGGCAAACAAAGGCTAGGGACACCATCCCTGCCCATCCTGGCTAATAGCCATCGATGGGCCTATCCTCCATGAACTTAACTAGTTCTTTTTTGAACCCTGTGTGACAAAGTTCCTCCTCTGCCTTGATGGGTCCTGAGCTTATTGGCGGATTTTCTCGCCTCAGAGGTTCATGGCAGTCCTCAGTTTGGCCACTTTCGTGGCTCAAATCTGCCGTTCACTCAGTTAGCCTCATAGCCAGCATGGGGAAAGGAAGACGAACAATCCTTGCAGTCTCTGCTGATCCACCTAGTGGATCGGGGAACAGGCCAGAGACCTTCCCCTCTGGTGGAACCCACAGTCCAGGTCAACTCCTCCAGTATCAAGTAGGGAGTTGGAGGGATGGGGGGAACTCGGGCCCGCCCTCTACTCCGGGTTCCAGCCCAGGGCCCTGTGGATTGCAGCTGTCTACAGTGTCTCCTGTAACAGCTGCGTGACAGCTACAACTCCCTGGGCTACTTCCCCATGGCCTCCTCCCAACACCTTCTTTATTCTCACCACAGGACCTTCCTCCTGATGTCTGATGCTGCTTGTACTTCTCAGTCTTCCAGTAGTACGCCTTCTCACTCTCATCTTCTTGCGCCTCTTGCTCCCAGCTCCTCGCATGGACTCCACAAACTGAAGTGAGCTCCTTTTTAAAACCCAGGTGCCCTGATTAGCCTGCCTGTCTTAATTGATTCTAGCAGCTTCTTGATCGGCTGCAGGTGTTCTAATCAACCTGTCTGCCTTAATTGTTTCCAGAAAGTTCCTGATTGTTCTGGAACCTTCCCTGTTACCTTACCCAGGGGAAAGGGACCTACTTAACCTGGGGCTAATATATCGGCCTTCTATCACTCTCCTGTAGCCATCTGTCCTGACCCTGTCACACATGTTATAGTGTTGGCTTTCACAACATCCTCTGGCAAAGAGTTCCACAGGTTGACTGTGTGTTGTGTGAAGAAATACTTTTTTGTTTGTTTTAAATCTGTTGCCTATTCAGACTTAATTAAGAAGAGAATGTTCAAGATTTTGGTGTGAGAACATTTTCTGGGGGACATCAGCATGTGGATGAAAGGCAGAAGTTTGAAACTATAGCTCAGATGGCAGTGATGCTGAGAGAGAGAAGTGCTTTAAGAACTTGCTGCTACAGTAACAATGACTGTCTTTCACATTTTTATTCTCAGATTGTCCTCCAAGACTTGACACCAACAGCTGTGGTTGTAAAAAGGACAATATATGGTAGGTGTGGCCAAACTTACTGACCCTCCAAGCCGCATATGACAATCTTCAGAAGTTCAAGAGCCAGGGCATGTCTGCTGGGGTTCAGGGCTTGAGCCCCGCAGTGGCGTGGTGGGGCTAAGGGTTTGTGCCCTGTGGGGAGGGGGATCTCAGGGCTTCAGCTTTGAGGGAGGTCCCTGTCTGGACTTGGGGCTTCAGCGTTGCAGAAGGCGCCTGTCTGGGCTTGGAGTTTCAACCCCACTCCTGCTGAAGCACCGAGCCCCAGCAGGTGCGCCCAGTGGGGTTGAAGCCCGAGACCCACTGCCCTGCTGAGAAGAAGCTCCTAGCCCCACCACACCACCGCAGGGCAGAAGCCCCGAGCTCTTCCCCTCCCTGCCAAGTCTGGGAGGAAGAGAATGGGAGAGTTTGAGGGGCTCCACAAGCCGCACTTCAACTGTAAAAGAGCCTAAGTTTCACCACCCCTGATATATGGCTATGAGACTTCATTCTATCCTGAAAGACTTGGGCTGGCCACACTGATCTACATCTACATTCATGACCTATGGATTTGATTACTTTAAAATAATATACCTAGGGAATGAAATTACTGACCCAAAAAATCTTCAGTTAATTACAAATGTAGCTACCAGCCTAATTAGCACCGCATGCCACCAAAAACCAATCAATCCCAGTGCTTCATTCCTTACAAGGTTTCATGTTAAACACTAAGTCAAGTTTAAAGCTTTGATTGTTAGTTTTCTTCATGCAAACAGCCCAGACTACAAAAGAGACAGCCTCACACTTCACACCTGCTTTCCACTGGAACAACAGAGTTGTCATGAATGAGATTAGTGAGCACTAAAAACAAAGCTTTCTTTGTAGCTAGCCCAGGAATGAGGAACTCCTGGAACACATCAGAATGATCACAAAAACTCACTGTTATCAGAATGGAATGTAACACACCCTCCAAACTAGCGTCCACAATTGACTAGGTACACACACAAGCTAGGAAACTGACATCTTAAGTTTTTCTTTTAAAATCCTTGGAAGGCTCATCCTTGGACTAACTCTCCTGAGAGCTGGCTGGAGAAAATCTCAGAAAGATAGGTCTGAATTTGAATTTCAGTGAGAGTTACTGCACATTTTTCAAGACAATGAATACGTCTTTCTAAGCTCTGCAAATGAGGCATTTTGCTCCACGTTCCTCACATGTTCTTGTCAACTGCTGGAAATGGCCCACCTTGATTATCACTACAAGAGGCTCCCTCCCACCCCAGTTCTCCTGCTGGTAATAGCTCACCTTACCTGATCACTCTTGTTACAGTGTGTATGGTAACACCCATTGTTTCATGTTCTCTGTGTATATAAATCTCCCCACTGTATTTTCTACTGCATGCATCCAATGAAGTGAGCTGTAGCTCACAAAAGCTTATGCTCAAATAAATTTGTTAGTCTCCAAGGTGCCACAAGTACTCCTTTTCATCTTGTAGGGTTTATCCACCATCTCCCCAAATAGATGATGGCCTTTGGAGGGCAAGTGGAAAAAAACAGCTGCATACCTTCTTGTAACTGGTTTCAGAGTAACAGCCGTGTTAGTCTGTATTCGCAAAAAGAAAAGGAGTACTTGTGGCACCTTAGAGACTAACCAATTTATTTGAGCATGAGCTTTCATGAGCTACAGCTCACTTCATCGGATGCATACCGTGGAAACTGCAGCAGACATTATATACACACAGAGATCATGAAACAATACCTCCTCCCACCTCACTGTCCTGCTGGTAATAGCTTATCTAAAGTGATCGTCAAGTTGGGCCATTTCCAGCACAAATCCAGGTTTTCTCACCCTCCACCCCCCCACACACAAACTCACTCTCCTGCTGGTAATAGCCCATCCAAAGTGACAACTCTCTTCACAATGTGCATGATAATCAAGGTGGGCCATTTCCTGCACAAATCCAGGTTCTCTCACCCCCCTCCAAAAACAACACACAGAAACTCACTCTCCTGCTGGTAATAGCTCATCCAAAGTGACCACTCTCCCTACAACATGCATGATAATCAAGGTGGGCCATTTCCAGCACAAATCCAGGTTTTCTCACCCCCCCCCACCCCCATACATACACAACCTCACTCTCCTGCTGGTAATAGCTCATCCAAAGTGACCACTCTGCCTACAATGTGCATGGTAATCAAGGTGGGCCATGTCCAGCACAAATCCAGGCTCTCTCACCCCCCTCCCTTTTTTTCCGGGGGACACACACACAAACTCACTCTCCTGCTGGCAATAGCTCATCCAAACTGACCACTCTCCAAGTTTAAATCCAAGTTTAACCAGAACATCTGGTTGGAGGGGGGTAGGAAAAAACAAGTGGAAATAGGCTACCTTGCATAATGACTTAGCCACTCCCAGTCTCTATTTAAGCCTAAATTAATAGTATCCAATTTGCAAATGAATTCCAATTCAGCAGTTTCTCACTGGAGTCTGGATTTGAAGTTTTTTTGTTTTAAGATAGCGACCTTCATGTCTGTGATTGCGTGACCAGAGAGACTGAAGTGTTCTCCGACTGGTTTATGAATGTTATAATTCTTGACATCTGATTTGTGTCCATTTATTCTTTTACGTAGAGACTGTCCAGTTAAACCAATGTACATGGCAGAGGGGCATTGCTGGCACATGATGGCATGTAACTGTTTTTCTTTAAGAGATGTTGCATATGTCCATTACACTGTAGATGTGTGCACACCTCATGACCTGGTGCTGGAGTGGGCAGCCCCACCCATGGCCAAGATCTTTGTGAGCCAACTAAGGATATAAAGGGCAGAGTCACCCCACTCCTCCTTCAGTTCCTTTACACTGGAACCCAATGATAGACTCCAACACATCAGGGAAGAATGGTGGGTCACGTAGTGGATATATGAAACATCTCGAAGAATAACAGTTACAGGGTGGTAAGTAACCATTTTTTCTTCAAGTGCCTGCATTATGGTATACAGAATGTCCAAGCTGTTACCGCAGGAGGAGGGGCTCAGAGGCTCATAGAAAGAGGGACTGTAGGACTGCCCTGCCTAGATCTGCATCTTCCCTCAAGTTTCAGAGTGCGTATGGTCTAGTGAAAATTTGAACTGAGGACCATGTTGCTGCTCTACATACGTCCATAATAGGGATGTGTGCCAGAAATGCAGTTGAGGTAGAATATGCTCTGAGCAAAGGTGCTATGAGTGTATAAGGAGATATTACTCCTTTAGCAGCATAAGCCATTACGATGCAGTTAGTGATCCATTTCAAGATCCTGTGTTGTGACTGGATGATGCCTCACTCGTTCTGCATATAACAAGAACAGCTAGGAAGAAACCTGCAATGGCTTTATCCTGTCCAAGTAAAAAGCCAACATATGCCAAACACTCAGGGTATGGAGTTTTCTCTCATACCTGTTCACATGAGACTTTGGAAAGAAAACTAGCAGACAGATTGGGTTAGGTGGAAGTCAGATACCACTGTAGAGAGGAACTTCCAAGGAGCCTAAGCTAGACCTTGTCCTTGTGAAGAACGTGTAAAGGTGGATCAGTGACCAATGCGTTCGGTTCACCTACCATCTTGGCAAAGGTGATAGCCACTTAAAATACTACCTTCACTAATAGGTGTAGAAAGAAGCACAGTGCTAAAGACTGTGAAAGAGGGTCCATAAGCACAGACAACTCCAAATTCAGATCCCACAAAGGTGTTGGGTCTCAGACTTCTGGAAATAATCTGTTTAGAGCTTTCACAAATCTGGTCATGATGGAGTGAGTAAAAATAGTCCTGCCCCTTATATGAGGATGAAAAGCCAAAGTGGCCTCCAGATACACCTTAAGAGAGCTGAGCATCAGACCCAACTCCTTAAGGTACCAAAGATTATCCAGGATTGTCTGAATGCTGGTCTGAGTTGGGGACGCATTTTGGGAGGCTGTCCAGATGGAAAAATGCTTTTTATTCACTCAAGTAAGTAGCTCTAGTGGAAAGTTTTCTCCTGTTAAGGAGAACATTCTGGACAGCCACTGACCAATGCATTTCCTCCGTACTCAGCCACCAGTGAACGATGCTGTGGGGCTCAGCCCTTAGGGATTTGGAGGCAGCACTCGCTATGGGTTGTGCCTCAGGATGCCCTTTGTCACTGGAAACAGTAAGAGTTCCTGAGTGGACAGTTTGCAGAGGTCTCAACACCACATCTGCCTTGATGAGGCTGCAGCTATAAGGACCAATCTGCCATGATCTTTCTTGAGCTTGATAATGACCCTGGGAATCAGGGACACAGGTGGGAGTGCATAAAGGAGGTCCTTGTCCCATGGACAAAGGAAAGTGCCTGATAGGGATCAGGTGGCTGTGACCTACCCTGGAACAAAACTGGGCACACTTCCTATTCTGCTTTATCAAAGCTTTTGATACGGTCTCCCACAGTATTCTTACCAGCAAGTTAAAAAAGTATGGGCTGGATAAAGGGACAATAAGGTAGATAGAAAGCTGGCTAGATTGTCGAACTCAACGGGTAGTGATCAACAGCTCAATGTCTAGTTGGCAGCTGGTATCAAGCAAAGTGCCCCAGGGGTCAGTCCTGTGGCCGGTTTTGTTCAACATCTTTATTAACGATCTGGATGATTGGATGAATTGTACCCTCAGCAAGTTCTCAGATGACACTAAGCTGGGGGGAGAGGTAGATATGCTAGAGGGTAGGGATAGGGTCCAGAGTGACCTAGACAAATTGGAGGATTGGGCCAAAATAAATCTGATGAGGTTCAACAAGGACAAGTGCAGAGTTCTGCATTTAGGAAGGAAGAATCCCATGCACCGCTACAGGCTGGGGACTGACTGGCTAAGCAGCAGTTCTGCAGAAAAGGACCTTGGGATTACAGTGAATGAGAAGCTGAATATGAGTCCGCAATGTGCCCTTGTTACCAAGAAGGCGAATGGCATATTGGGCTGTATTTTTAGGAGCATTGCCAGCAGACCGAGGGAAGTGATTATTCCCCTCTATTCGGCACTGGTGTGGCCACACCTGGAGTACTCTGTCCAGTTTTGGTCCCCCCACTACAGAAGGGATGTGGACAAATTGGAGAGAGTTCAGTGGAGGGCAACAAAAGTTATTAGGAGGCTGGGGCACATGACTTACGAGGAGAGGCTCAGGGAACTGGGGTTATTTAGTCTGCAGAAGAGAAGCGTGAGGAAGGGATTTGATAGCAGCCTTCAAATACCTGAAAGGGGGTTCCAAAGAGGATGGAGCTAGGCTGTTCTCAGCGGTGGCAGATGACAGAACAAGAAGTAATAGTCTGAAGTTGCAGTGTGGGAGGTGTAGGTTGGATATTCAGAAACACTATTTCACTAGGAGGGTGGTGAAGCACTGGAATGGATTACCTAGGGAGGTGGTGGAATCTCCAACCTCAGAGGTTTTTAAGGCCCGCTTGACAAAGCCATGGCTGGGATGATTTAGTTGGTTTTGGTCCTGCTTTGAGCAGGGGATTGGACTAGATGACCTCCTGAGTTCTCTTCCAACCCGAATATTCTATGATTCTATGAAAATTCATTCCATGAGAGGATCCACCTATCTATGTGAAGCATAGGAGCAGCCAATTGGTCCTAGACTGGTGAAGTTGATACTCTTTGGACCTGCTAAACAGGACATCAAGCATGTTCCTGCTCCTCTTAGGAAGGGTAGCAACTACCATTTTCATCAGGAACTTTCTTCTGATTTGGTGAGAGAGGTAAAGTCTAGTTTTCCACAAAATGGGGCTATGCTGACAGGGCTGCAATATTTGGTTGGAAAACTACCTGAGCAGTTCACAAGAGTAGAGGAGTGACCAGTTAACAAATAATTGGGAATACATTCTTCCCCCAGGACTTTTCCCTGGATTAAATATCACTACTAAATTAATCTTCTTTGCAAAGGAACAGGTCAGATATATTTTATTGTCTGCATCATCTTTTAAAGATAAATCCGAAGAAACAAGTTAGTCAGTTAATTTGCTGAAGTTCATATACAATTAATTTGTTAGGTGCCTACAATATAGGCACAGATAAAGACATGATCCCTGTTCCAAGGAGTTTACAATCTATTAAAATCTTTCTAAAAATATAAATACCTAGCTAGGGTGACAGGACTGTCAAGTGTAAAAAGGAGAAAAATAACTTTTCACATTACTAGGGTATGCTTTCCTACATTTCTTCCTCTTTTACAGAGGTAAGGAGGGAAGTAGAATGTAGGAATTTCTTCCACTTGGATTTACAATGGCTTCTTCTTCAGTCAAAACTCTATTTTCTTCCATGGACTTATTTCTACAGAAATCTAACAAAATGGATTAGAAGTCCTACTGAATGGCATATTAGTATTATATTGCACATCTCAAAAACTGAAGCATGTCTCTCAAAAATGATGTCCTAGGTGTCTTTAGGATAGTGTTACTGATTAAAAAAATTTAATTTGATTTAATTGGGGATTGGTCCTGCTTTGAGCAGGGGGTTGGACTAGATGACCTCCTGAGGCCCCTTCCAACCCTGATATTCTATGATTCTATGAACACTTGATCTGATGCCTTGTGAGAGAAGAGAATTTCTCTTACCTGTAAGTGGTATTTCTCCAATGGAATAAACTCAATCCACAACTTAATGGATTTTTGTCTATCTCACACAAGAACAACCACAGGCAACCAAGGAAAGTACACAATTCGGTGCCAATCCAGGTGTCCTCGAGCTTCTCTCAAGTACCCCAGCTGTATCTGCCATATTACTTAACTAGAATACTTACAAACTACAAAGACGTTGAGCATCTGATTGGAAGGTAAAGTTAGCCAACAAAGGTGCTCCACTCTGACAAGGTGCAATCAAAAAGAGACTTTTTATAGTATTGGCAATCAGTGAATGGGTCCAGAACTAGAAAAAAAACACTAACTAGATACTCACAAACAGTATCCAAGAATGAAAAATTACAGAGTTAAAATAATAGAAGCAAAGAATGAGAATCAACCAAAACAAACAAAAAAAACCACAAAACATGGGTCACTGTGGATTGAGCTCATTTCATCTGAGAAACACCATTTACAGGTTAGAAAAATTGTCTATTCCTTGTGTGAATAAGCTTAGTCCACAATTTAATGGGATCTTTATAACAATCTTATAACCACAACAAAAAGAGAGGTATTGGATTACTTTTCAAGCATTGAAATTAGAACTACTCTAGTGAAGACTGCTTTGGGGGAGGTATGTACATAAATGTAAGTACAAATACCAAGCTTATAGCTTCACAAATCTATTCTAAAGAAATATTTCTCAACCTGTGAGGTAACAGCACCTCTAAGCAATTCCAGACCCACAGTGAGCAGGGTTTACCCTAGGCAAAGAGAAGTTACTTACCAGCAACTGTTCTTCAAAAGTCAGTCACATATGTATATATGCTGCCCCTTGGCGATAAGCTGCAGAACCTTCTTCAAAGCCAAGCCCAGGGAGGGTGTGTGTGCAAATACCCGTTTGTGACATTGACTTTCAAGACTATGAGAGTGTACACATACTGTCTGGAGTAAAGCCCTGCGGCTGTGCCAGCTCAGTACTCCTGACATCCTAACGAGCCAGCTACACTGCCTGACGGACCGCCCTGCCTGACTGGCTGAGGAAGCTAGCAGGCCAGTTCTTAAACTCAGCAGCAGCGGCTCACGGGCTGTTCAATGCACATGCCCACAGACTCTCTGCCTCCCTGTGCTTCTTTCTCACCAAGCCCTGCTCCTGCTCTGCTCCCCTACAGCTCCTGCCCTGCACCCAGTCTTGTTTCCATCCTGCCCCAGCCTTGTTCCTGCCTCAGAACCAGCCTTGGTCCTGCCTTCCCTAACTCCGGGTACTCCAGTTCCGAGCTTTGGCTCTGATTCCTGACTGTGACTCTGTTGTGACCCTTGGCATTGACATTTAGACTCTGACTCTAGTTATGACCTTTACCTCTGTTTCCTGGTACTGGCCCTTTCTTGACTCCTGGCTCTGGCTTTCAGACTCCAACTGCTGGGCCTGACTCCTACTCCAACTATTAGGCCTGACCGCCTATGACCCAGTCTCCTGACATATACATCCCACCACTACCCACAAATGCATCAGTTTGTTCTCCTGAACTGCAGTGCGCCAATCACACACAAAACTCCAAGGCAAAGGAGGACAGGAAGCGTGAATACATGAAGGCAATTCTTAAAGAACAAGTTACTAGTGAGTAACCTCTCTCTTCTTCAAGGGACTCTTTGTATGCCACTTGGGGAAAACTAGTGATCAGTACTGCCTGGGTGGAAGGTGGGTGAGGAGTTCATAATAACATATGGATGGTAGCACTACCCTGACAAATAAAGCATTGGAGTATGATGCTAAGTCTAAAGAAAAGCAGTTGGTGAAAGTATGCACTGAACTTTAAGTTGCTACTCTGCTGATTTCAGTATTAGGAAGTGCCTAAGACATGCCACAGAAGCTACAATGGCTCTATTCAAATGGGTCCTTAACCCTGTAGGCCCTGGTAACTTAGCTATGTTGTAACAAAGTTCTACACAAGCCTTAACTCATTTAGATATCTCTGTGTTGATTGGTTCTCTTTAAAAGCTTTCTCTATATGCTACAAGTAGCCTATTAATCTTTTTAATGGGCTTTGTATTCTTGGCATCCAAAGTGTGGAGATATATTTCCCATGGGTGAGAACAATGACTGGGAAACAACTAAAGGAGGGAAATATACTGGCTAAGGCCATTAGAGCTTGGAGCTCACTGACTCTTCTTGCTGATGTGATCATAGCCAACAAGAATGGTGTTTTAGGGAAGTGTTCCTGAAAGGTCCAGACAGAGTCCGCTTCAGCTTGGTTTGCACCAAATCTAGATCCCAGGAAGGAGGTGGTTTTCTTACTCAGGGTAAAACATTAGTAAGTCTTTTTAGGAAGCTGGCTATTGTTGGATGGGAAAATACCATTTTGTCCTGCACAGGGTGGCAGTGGGCTGAGATAGCAGCCAGGTGTATATTAATGCTGTTAGTGAGAGTCCTTGCAACTTCACGTTAAACAGTCCGATATTGCATGAATTCCTGTTTGAGTCAGGGTAAGATTCTTGCTACTGGACCACATGGAGAATCTTTTCCTTTTTTGGAGATAGCACTTCGTAGTGGACTTCATCCTTGTCCAGAGCAAGCCTGATCAGTGACCATCACAATAGGTTATTATCCAGGCCAACAGGCAAGGTGTCCCTGGGTTGATATGAAGAATTTGGCTGTTCCTCTGAGGCAGGAGGTCCATCTGGAGACAGTGCAAGTGGAAAAGGAGATTCTTTGGAGAACTTTAGGAGCTCTGTATTCCAGTGTTGTCTTGGCCATGCTAGGGCCATATGAATCACGGTTCTGTCTCTCTATCGTTGGTAACACTGGGAAGAAGTGGGATTGGAGTCATCCACTGTTATCCAGAAGAAATCATCTGACAATGACTTTCCAGTCTTTGCTTGATTACTTCACACTTTCTCTGGAGGTGAAGAGATCCATTTATGACTTCTGAATATGGAGATGGTTATTCACTGTTTCAAGAATCATTCAAGTTCATAGAATCATAAAAGTGTATGACTGGAATGGACCTCAATAGTTATTCTAATCCAGTCCTCTGCACTCAAGGCAGGACTAAGTAATAACTAGATGATTCCTGATTCTGGACTTTCTCCAATTTCCACATTGTTCCTGAAGTGTGGTGCCCAGAACTGGACACAGTATTCCAGCTCAGGCCTAATCCGCACAGAGTAGAGTGGAAGAATTACTTCTCATGTCTTGCTTATAACACTCCTGCTATGATGTTTGCATTTTTTTGCAACAGTGTTACCCTGTTGACTCATATTTAGCTAGTGATCTATTATGACCCCCAGATCCCTTTCTGCAGTACTCCTTTCTAGGCAGTCATTTCCAATTTTGTATGTGTGTAACTGATTGTTCCTTCCTAAGTGGCGTACTTTGCATTTGTCCTTATTGAATTTCATCCTATTTACTTCAGACCATTTCATCTGTTTGTTCATATCATTTTTAATTTTAATCCTATCCTTCAAAGCACTTTCAACCCCTCCCAGCTTGGTATCGTCTGCAAACATTAAAAGTGTACTCTTTATGCCATTATCAAAATCTTCTTCGCTGGTTTGAGGCATCTTCTAGGATGCTTTGGTGAGAAGTGTAGCAACATGATGCTTCTCACAAGTCAGTAGGCTGACCAGCATTCAGCATCTCTCAAAGAGCAGGTGATGTACACATCTTTAATGTCTTCAGACTGTACAATTACATAGTCCAGCATGCACTACTGTTTTTACCTAGGATGCATCCATGTTGTCTTAGCCTGTTGGAAGACAGTTTTGGTAATAGTGAGATTAAACTCGGTACACTTGGGGAGAAGCAGTTGGCCATTGGAGTTTGACCTTCCAATGCTGTGATGGCCTAGTACCTTCTTCCATGTATCTGAGTCAGCTCCCACACAAGCACTAAAATCTCCAAGGACAATGAGTTCGGCACTCCTCTGATGACCCCGCTGAGATCTTCATAAAACACCTCCTTGATCTCAGTGTATGAGTCATTTTCAGTGCAGTCACTGATAATGGTGGCATACTGGTGTCTATGTGGAGCACTATAAGTCAGTCATTGACTCTCTTGGGGAGCGAGTCAAGCTTGTGAGCAATGTTGGACCATATGGCGAACCCTACCTCTGACTGTCTTGGAGGGCAGTGATGTCTATGTTATACCTCTTCAGTGTTTTGGCAACAAGAGCTGTCCTTCGTTCCAGTCTTTGCTCATTGTCAAGAAGAGTTTTGACATTCCATGAACCAAATTATCAGTCTGAATCTCTGTTTTATTTTGACCACTGAGTTGAATGATCAGCCAGGAGTAGTAGGTACAGAAATGGCAGGCTGTGTTTAGGATTCCTTTTCAGTTCCCTTTTCCCAGATTGGGGAGAGGAATGCTGTGCCTAAAAAAGGCCTACTCTATCACCTAAGGTGGATAAGAACTCCTTATCTACCCTGATCTATGGAGAATGACCATCACCCTAAGGCCACCTGTGTGAAGTTGTAAATAAGGACGGCCAGCAGCATCCTCTGTCTGGCCCAGTCACCACAGGACTTTGGTAAGTTTATTAGGTTAAATAAGAATGAGTTGAATGAATTGGGTGTGCACACATCTATAGTCTGGTTAAAATATGCTTGTAATACTATTGCCCTGTCATCATTCACTACTCCCCCATTTATTTCACCCATCTGTGATATCTTGTCTTAGAAAAAGATCATCAGATTTTTGGGGAAGGACTTCTGTATAGTGTCTAGAACAATTGGGCCCTGACTTGGTGGGGGCCTCTAGGTGCTACAAGCACCTTTAGGTGCTTTTACAACAGGTGAATGACATATCTCATGGTTACTTATTCCATTAAATGTGTGTGCGCATCTATTTATTACATACACACACATATTGTGAGAAGTCAATGATTTTATGAATAGAGAAAAGCACAGAGAAAGGCACAAAGTTGGGAGAGGGAGAAAAACAAATAGGGCATCGAGGCTGGCATTCTTGGTAAAGCAGAGTGGGTGGGGTAATGTAAAATAAGAGAAGAGTTGAGACATAGACAAGGGCAGAGTCTGCAGGGTCTTGAATGACACACTAAGAAGTTCGAATTTGATATTGTGAACAAGGCACATCCACTGGAAACATTCAGAGAAGGGGATGATGTGGTCCATTTGACAGGCATGGAAGATAATTTTAGCTGCAGGATTTTGGAAAGACTAGAGTACGACAGATATGGGTTTCAGGAAGACTTTAGTGGACGACAACTTAGTAATCAAGGCAAAAAGTTATTGGGGTGGGGACAAGCAGTCTAGCTGCTGAGACAGGCAAAGTGATATGGTTTTTAATATGTTGAGGAAAAATTGGGAAGATTTGATCATACCTAGGAAGCAACAAGAAAAGATGAGGGAGAAATTGATTACCCAAGATTCTGCCCCCCCCCCCCACAAAAAAAGAAGGGTTTGGGTTAAGTCCTTGGTGAACCACTGAGTCCACAGAAGATGACTGTCTCAAAAGTGGAAATTGTGATCTCCGAGACTGGAGGATGTTATGCCTCACAGAATGTGCTGACATATCTAGCATGGCAATCAAAGACCAGGTTGCATGCAGTGCCTCAACACAAGAAGTATTTTTGTTGTCCTTTTAGCCTTCTCCAGTTTTTCAAAGCCTAATCACTTCTCAGAGAAATACCTTCTTGTGTAGGTATAACTGGGAACTTGTAGCTAAGAAAAGCACTGGATGTGGATAGAGAGAGGTGTTGTTCACAGTAGGAGGCAGAAAGTGACTGGTGCACTCATGAGACACTCATCAAGGACACCTGAATTGGCACCCAGAAATCTTCCATATCATTAATTGATAATACTTGTTAAAGTGCGGCGTAAATGAAAATCCTTTAAAAGTTGTCGACTGAGCTTGTTCATTAGCAGAAATGTTTTTTTCTGCAGGTTATATTTTTTATTTTAAATCCTGTGTTGTGAATTATGTTAAAAATTAAAAAGAAAAGTTTAAAATAATAGGATTGTTCTAGATTATTGCTTAATTTTCTGTGTAGTTATAGGGTCTCATTTTCAGAAAGGATGAGCAACTACAATTCACACTGAAGTCAGTGGGATCTGTGGGTGTTTAGCTCCTCTGAGAATTAGTCCCTGACTGCTCGGGGACTAACACCATACAGTGGGAACAATTAGAGAAAGCAAACACTAAGATCCAATGTCTGGAAAAGATCATATATACACTTTTCTGAACAGAAATTTCAGACGTAATAAATATCTAACTTACCATTTTCAACATGTGCAAGTCTGTGCATGAGAGGTAGCCACACAAGGCACTGAGGGGGTGGATCAATCATCAATGTGTCTAAAAACATATTTAGCATTATCTTTTTCTGTAAAAGAAACAAAAACATGACTCACTTTCAAAAGAGAACTGCATTCTTTGTAATTATCTCCATCCTATACATCTGAAGAAGTGAGGTTTTTACCCACGAAAGCTTATGCTCAAATATATCTGTTAGTCTTTAAGGTGCCACTGGACTCCCTGTTGTTTTTGTGGCTACAGACTAACACGGCCTGATACTTGACTCCATCCTATGGTTTCTTTAGTATTAAATTTACTGAGTACCAACACTGTATTACATATTGTAAAGGACAGATACAATCACTCTTCCTCCCCAAGGAATTTTCAATCTTAATTGACAGTACATCACAAACAAGATAGTACATACCACACACACAATTTATCAATAAATACAGAACACAAAGGTAAATTCAAAGGGGGTGAGTATGTAGTTAGTACTTTGCGAGTTACACTGAAAGGGTTTACAAAAAAGCGCTTTAAAAGAGGGATTCAAATTCAAAGAGGGAAGATTGTTTAGTGAACTAAGGGAGGATGTTCCAAGCACATGGTACAATACTGAAAAAAGTACAAAGACAAGAAAAGGAGGAATCAAAAGGAGTGTTTAGGCATTACCCATATGGCAAACAAGGGAAAGAGAAGAAATGAGAACAAATAGGTAAAGGCAGAATTGTACTAAAATTTGAAAAAGTGGGCAAGGAAACGGATTTTAAATTAAGAGATTTAGGGAAGGAAATGAGTGAAATTAATTTTCAAGCACAGAACAGTCTCTCCGGACCTAGACCCATGCTTCTCATGATCTCAGACAAATTGGCAAGGAAAGAAGGAAGAATGATTGATAGAATATTGATAAAAATGCATACCAATGAGATTTGTCAGGAAGAAAAGCTAAGGAAACTATGGCTACAAGGAAAAAATATTTAACTAGGTAACTTCTTAAACAGTATTCTTCCACTTTCAGAGGAGGAAACAAGACCTGTGGAAGGCCAGCCACACCCTCTACTTTTTGGGAAGCAAATTCCTTGCTCTGGCAGGTGATCTGTGGGATAAAAACCACCGTTCAGACAGCCTCTCTCTTCTTGCCTCCCTATACATTGGTGGTGCATCAAAGGGCCACCATGACAGAGATTAAAGAAGATGGTGGCAGCCCTGCATACAGCAGTGAAGCAAAAAAGGCCAAAGCCCTGTTTTCCAGGAGGAAGTAAACTGCCCACAATTCTCCAGTGCAGCAACCACCCCATGACTGAAGCACTCTTTTTGGAGAAGAATGCTACGTCCAATTCACCTACATCTTTTTGGAGTTGGGGGAGGAAGATGTATGTGTCTGCTTTCTCTTCCTAATGAGTACAAAATCATAGAAAGAAAGGGCTGGAAGGGACATTGAGAGGCCATCTATTCAAGCCCCCTATGCTAAGGTAGGATGAAGTATGCCTACATCATCCCTGACAGGTGTTTGTCCATCTGTTCTTATAAACTTCCAATGACAGGGATTCCACAACCTCCCTTGGAAGCCTTTTCCAGTACTTAACAACCCTTATAGTTAGGAAGTTTTTCCTTAATATCTAACCTAAACCTCCCTTGCTACAGATTAAGCCCATTACTTCTTGTAACTACCTTCACTGGACATGAGGACAACTGATCACCATCCTCTTTGCAACACCTTTTAACATATCTGAAGACTTATCAGGTCCTTAACTCAGTTTTCTCTTCTGAAGACAATATACTCAATTTTTTTAACCTTTCCTCACAGGTCAGGATTCTAAATCTTTTATCATTTTTGTTGGACACCTCTGGACTCGCTCCAATTTGTCCACATCTTTCTTAAAGAGTGGCACACAGAACTGGACACAGTATTCCAGCTGAGATGTCGCCAGTGCCGAGGAGAGTGGGACAATTACCTCTTCTATCTCACATAAGACACTCCTGTTAATACCCCCCAGAAGATTAGCCTTTTTCACAACTGGATCACATTGTTGACTCCTATTCAACTCATGATCCATTATAACCCCAAATCCTTTTCAATAGTATTACTAACTCGTCTATTATATATTTTGTAGTTCTGCATTTGATTTTTCCGTCCTCAGTATAGTACTTTGCATGGCTCTTTATTGGATTTCATCTTGTTGATTTCAGACCAATTCTCCAATTTGTCAAGATTGTTTTGAGTTCTAATCCTGTCCTTCAAAGTTTGGTGTCATTCACAAGTTTCACAGGCATACTCTCCAGTCCATAATCTAACTCATTAATGAAAATATTGAATAGTACCTGACCCGAGACAGAACCCTGCAGGATCCCACTAGATATATTCTCTTAGGCTGACAGTAAACCATTGATAATTGTTCTTTGATTATAGTCTTTCAACCAGTCTCAGGGAACTAGAGGGTAGTCACAATTACCTGTACTGATCACCATTAATGCAGGGCTTTAGGAGTGCTTGATCCTCCTCCTTTCAGTTGCTATAGGATGCCCTGTGCCTAATCATCTTACCCTGCAGCTGAAGAACTTCTCTTCAACAGCCAGGCTGCCTGCTGCTGCCATGAGGGAGTCCCAAGAGAACTCATTCTCAGTCATCACAGCAGGAACAGTCACATTCTTCTTAGGAGAGAAGACGTGCCTGGAGACCCCTAGTCTCCCCCCAAAAGTGTAAAAGTCCTTATTAGACTATTACTGATAATGCACAATGAACCTCTTTTTTTATACAATATGAGAAGCAGAGATACTGAGAAGTTAGTTTCTTTAAGGCATTGGTGTGAGGCCAAGAAAAATCCTTAAATATACTAAACAGACCTTGTGGTGCATAAGGAGTGTCAAGCTGTCTGGAGTGGTTCAAGAGCATGAGTGCCAACCTCAGACAGACTATGATGAAGCAGGGCACAAAGCCCAAATTGCTTGTGAGTTCTATACTTAGATTTCACCAAGCAAGTATAAAGTGTGAACTCCTCAAGCACTGTAACAGCTTTAACATGGGAGTCCCAGACAGTCCTCTTGGGTACGCTGGACTATCTTGCCATTCAGGTAAGCTTGCCTTTGTGATAGTATCACCATAATATTCAGGTTATTCCCAGGTCAATTGCACCTTAGATCTCCCAAGACAGACACTTGCAGCCAATCCTATAAAAAAGATTTATTAACTAAGAAAAAGAAATCAGTTATTTACAGTATTAAAGCAGGTAAACATACAAACACAAATGAGTTACAATCTTAAGTTTCAAAGGGTAATAGAAGCTTCTGTAATACAGAGCTTGCTTATGTCCTTCAGGGCTAACCCAGGATAAGCACTGGGGATCTTTTGCTTATGCTTAGTAATCCCTGACCCTCAGATTCCAAGCATCATAAACATACAGTTTTTTCCTTGTTAGGGATTTTTATTCACTTCCCACAAAGATCAAGCTGATGGGATGAATCGAAATGCATGTCTCCTCTTCATGGGTGTGGGGTGAACCTTTTGAGTTTTGGAATCTTTTGTCCTTTGGTGTTTCACAATGATTGTCTGGTGTCTATGGGCCTTCTTTTGTTGGGCAGGAGGTAACACCTACTGTCGCAAAACTAGTATTTCAAATGTGGTAATGCTTCTCTCCTGACTAGTGGTTTACTGTTTCAGAGCAAAAACAACGAGGAGTCCGGTGGCACCTTAAAGGCTAACAGATTTATTTGGGCATAAGCTTTTGTGGGTAAAAAACCCACTTCTTCAGTTTTAGAGCAAACACTCAAATATTACCTTATAACATGGGACACAGATATTAAAAGTGAGATTAATGCATGCAGCAACTTATAAGCATTTCATAAAGTCTAAACACATTCTTATAAATCTAATACCTATTTTAACAATACTAACACACAAGTAAGTCAGACTTGTTTCCAGCTATGTATTGGTCAGTGTGCATTTGAGGCCTAGGGGCCTTGCATGAGCTGGCACCTGGTCTGCCAGCATCATAAGGAGTTCACATCTTTTACCTCTGGTTTTATCACTTACCATACATAATGTGTGAGTGTGTGTGTAGAACTATTACAGTCACAAAGAACCATCATACCAACAATGCTGAATGGCACTTGGAGAAAATAGAAGTTAATCAACAATTTCTCTGATAATTTTACATTACTGTTGGCAGTGTTTTGACTGGCAATTGAATAATTTCTTATGGTGAAGAAAAAAGTGCTGGATAGCTTGACGCTTGTCCTGAGATTCAGGAAATGAATGGTCCTTCAAGGCTCCTGATTTAACAGCTGTCCTGCCCTATCCTCTTCCTCGTGTATTAAACACTGCCTGAAATTCATGTCAGCAGTTATTCAGGATGCAAGAGATCCAAACAAACAGTCAAGCCATCAGTGCAGGGATTTCTAAATCCATGCAGAGAACAGGATAACATCTGTTTCTGATAACACGCACAATGGGCTAGGCATTGCCAAACATGGACGTTTCAGTCCCCGTCCTGAGGCGCTTACAATTAAAAGACAAAAGTAAGTATTATGGTAACTGGCCATGGTACTATAATGCTGAAGTAACTAAGTGAATTGCATTTTTGGGGGGGATTGGAGGTAGGATGCACAGATTAGTGCCACAAACTCATGGTTATCAGCTAGCTACTTGCAGGTTTCTCATTAGAAGTGGGTTCTTGCAGAGAAAATTGAATGAAAGAGTAGGCCTTTAAGCAGAAATCTCCTCTTGATGGAACAAAGATGGACATGAGAAAGGACTGAAGGGTACAGTGAATTTTGTCTGCTGCCAAAACTATCAGACCCAACAGGCCATGGTAATGGCCTCACCCAAGATGTGGAGATTCAGCAGACAGTCAGGAGTTGTTTCCCAGGGTTTGATCACCATTACTGACAGTAGAAGGGTGAGAGATCCTGGACAGTGCAGGGGCAGGCTCCCAGACAAATGATCTCTGCCAATTCAAGATAGACAGACTGGAGAACTGTGATGGCACATGCAAGTGATTATGGGCAGACAAACTTTCTGGTTTTGATCAAGGGATCAGGGTGGATAAAAATAGATGATTTTTAAAAAACTAAAAATGGGACTTTATTTAAATGCAGATTTTTTAAAATCAAATACTTGTGTATTTTTAAAAATAAATCTGTTTAAGATTAAATTTGAAATTATGACAACTGATATTAAGGTGTAAAATTAGTAGAGGTATGACATCTTATTTTAAAGGTCAGCTCACTCTTTATAAATATGCCACCTTGTCTCCATGGAATGTTATACAGGAACGCTGAGCCATGAGTGCCTGAAGCTCATTTCCTCTTTTGGTTGAAGTAATAGCAAGTAGGAAGGCAATTTACAGAGGGACGTAGTTGAAGGAGCATTCAGAAAGAGGGTCTATGAATCTCAGGAGGATGATACTGAGGTCCCAGGCAGGAGAGGGTCCTCTGACTGGTGGGCAAATATGTTTTAGTTCTTTAAGAAACTTTGATATAGTGAAGTGGTTCTCAAACTTTTGTACTGGTGATCCCTTTCACATAGCAAGCCTCTGAGTGCGACCCCCCTTATAAATTAAAAACACTTTTTTATATATTGAACACCTTTATAAATGGTGTGGAAAAAGGGAGTTTGGGGTGGAGGCTGACAGCTTGTGACCCCCTGAGGGGTCCTGACCCCCAGTTTGAGAACTCCTGATATAGCAGGATCTGGTGGGGAAAACCAACCCTACACAGAGCCAGTAAAGCTTAATGAGTTGCTACACCTGCACTCACTGTTCGGTAATGAGGGGGAAGTTAAAAAGGGAAGAGGGACCACTCAGCAACCAGCTGACCAGCTTGACCTCACTCTCCTCACACTTTTTAGGCTCTGTACTCCTTTCCAAATAATGTAATCTACTGTGTACCCCCATCTGAGATAGGGTCTTAATATATCTGTGAAAACAGGAAAAAAAGGTCTGTGAGGGCTAACATGATGCGTTGTCCGCCATTACAGGATTTTTCTTGCATACCCCATGATGACAGCTTGCGTACCCCTATGGGTATGTGTACCCCAGTTTGAAAACCACTGAGTTAGGCATTTAGCTGGTGTTTTATCTTTTTATTTCCTTGGTAACCAATTCTGACTTTATGCTTCATTACTTGTAGTCACTTAAAATTTATCTTTCTGTAATTAATAAACTTGTTTTATCTTAAACAGTGTGTTTGGATTAAAATGTCTGGGAGAGTCCATTTGGGATTACAAAGACGGTGCATATCATTTTCCATTGATGAAACAACAGACTTTATATGAGCTTGTTTTGTCCAGTAGTGTGCTGGGCAATACAAGATGCACATTTCTTGGGGAGACGTCTGGGACTCGAGAATCTGCTTCTGTTCTTCTGCAGTGTAATTTATAAATGGCTAGCTAGTAGCACTCAATACTGTGTGGCTGGGAGCACGTTGCATGCTGGAGGTTGTATGTTAACGGGCCAGGAGTGGCTGCTCATCAGTAAAGCAATGTAAAAGGCATCCCAGAAAGGAGAAATGAAGAGAGACAGCTATTCAGCAGTTCACATTGTCACAATAACACAATCCAATGGCTGGAAGTTGAAGCGAGACAAATGAGGCATAAATTTGTAATGGTGAGTCTAATTAACCACTGGAACAGTAACCAAGGAGAGGAGATTGTGGAACTGATGCCACAGTAATGTCTTTCTGGGTTAGGAATTGCTGTGGTGCCATAGGTAGTGGTGCTGAGGGTAGTATTATGGTAGACAGATGTCCATTTAACTTGTGCATCGACTTCATCAGCACCAGAGGCAGCTGCGTGACCAGTGCCGTCTCGGTTGCCGGTGCCGTTGTGGTAGGTGCCATGGAGGAAACATGGCTGGATCTATGTCTCGACTCCTTGGCTTTCGGCTCCGCAGCACAGCTGGTGCCAGAGGTGCTGGGAGAGTCATATGTACTGACTCTCGGGGCTGTCAGCACCGATGGTAGAGATCTTGCAGGGGACCACTTCTTTTTGTGTGACTCCCTCTGCGGAGAACTCAAGGCTCTCTTCCTCTTCTCAAGAGAGGATGGAGCCGTGCTCTTTGCTGGTTCAGACTATGTGAGTGAGCACTTGGTGGAGGACTTTTGGTCATCCTTGTCAGATCCTGGGTGGAGTGACTTCTCCATAAGGATCATCTTAAGGAGGAGATCCCAGTCATGACAGACTCTTGCCTTCAAGTTGTTGCAGTGAGTGCACTTAGATGATATGTGTGCTTCACCAAGGCAACTCATGCACAGAGAAGGTCTGTCGGACCTTGGCATCACCTTGTGGCAGGAGTCGCATCTCTTAAAACCAGGGGAGCCTGGCATGAATAATGAAAGTTCATGTACCTGAGGGAGACAAAACTAAAATAGATGTTTTTTAAAACTACTAACAACTATCTAATTAACTATACTAAACTGGAAGAGAATATATCTAACAAGTATTTCTATCTGTTTAACTATACGAAGAGGAGAAGATGTCATACTGTTCTGAGCTCTGTCTTCAGCCGAGGACGGTTGAGAAGGAACTGAGGAGTTCGGGCCATGAGCACGCTGACCGAGACTCCGATGATCACGAGACAGCTGCTACACACGTGCAGCCCAACCAGGCACTGTTATCGAAAATCTCCAATCAACGGCGCCGGGATGCACCGTCATCTGAAGTGAAGTGGAGCACCCACAGGGACAGCACTCGAAGAAGAATCAATATCTCTAGATAGTAGTAATTCCCCTGTAAAGGAAAGCCAACCCCTCTGTTGGCCAAGTACGCCAGGTGATTGAGAAACCAAGTCTATAGTTGATACAGATTCCTCAGCACCAGAAAACCTCACTTCTTGGTAGATGAGGCTTCCCTGGGTCCTGCCTGTAAGAGCGGGACAAGAACCCAGTGAGCCAGGCCCAGACATCACCAGTGGAGGAAGGGCATACTACTTTCATAGTATTTACTCCAAAAGGGTCAAATGAGGTATCTAAGGACACTTACATCATATTGGTCCTCCCTCAATCACTGTATGACTTATGCGTGGGTATTATTTAAGAAACTGTATGTATGTGCTGCAAATGTGTTTTAGAATTTGTGCCCAGGCATGGTTGGCAAGCTGGTTTTGCCAGACAAAGGAAGTGGAGTCACCAACCTCAGTTCATATATAAATCAGGCATTGCAAAGCCAAACCAAAGGAGGCCCCATTCACATGTGAAAGTTACCAGGAAAAACAGGTCAACTGGGAAGACATTAAACAAACAGACATTCCAGGAAGGAAAACACAGGGCGTCAACCTGACTCTGGGGACAAAAACAACAGACTTTTGGTTATAAGACAAAAGCAAAAGAACGCCTGTTTTATCCTGCCCTTGCTCAGGTAACCAGGCAGTGTGGTTATACCCATGAAAACAGAACTCAGCCAACCTTGGTTGAAATGCTGCAAGAAAGGGCTTACATGAGAAATTGGTTTAGATAAGATTAGCATAGAATCATAGGACAGGAAGGGACTTTGAGAGGTCATCTATGTCATCTCATAGCAGGACTTAGTATTATCTAGACCAGGGGTTGGCAACCTTTGGCACCCAGCCCATCAGGGTAAAGCTGCTGGCGGGCTGGGCTGGTTTGTTTATCTGGAGCGTCCACAGTCATGGAGCCCCGCAGCTCCCACTGGCTGCAGTTCGCTGTTCCCGACCAATGGGAGCTGCGGGAAGCAGTGCGGACCGAGAAACTGGGCTGATCCAAACCATTCCTGACAGGTGTTTGTCTAGCCTGCTCTTAAAAATCTCCAATGATGGAGATTCCACAACCTCCCTCGGCAATTTATTCCAGTGCTTAACCACTCAGATAGGTAGGAAGATTTTCCTAATGTCCAACCTAAACCTCCCTTGCAGCAATTTAAGCCCATTGCTTCTTGTCCTATCATAGAATCATAGAATATCAGGGTTGGAAGGGACCCCTGAAGGTCATCTAGTCCAACCCCCTGCTCGAAGCAGGACCAATTCCCAGTTAAATCATCCCAGCCAGGGCTTTGTCAAGCCTGACCTTAAAAACCTCTAAGGAAGGAGATTCTACCACCTCCCTAGGTAACGCATTCCAGTGTTTCACCATCCTCTTAGTGAAAAAGTTTTTCCTAATCATAGAATCATAGAATATCAGGGTTGGAAGGGACCCCAGAAGGTCATCTAGTCCAACCCCCTGCTCAAAGCAGGACCAATTCCCAGTTAAATCATCCCAGCCAGGGCTTTGTCAAGCCTGACCTTAAAAACCTCTAAGGAAGGAGATTCTACCACCTCCCTAGGTAACGCATTCCAGTGTTTCAGCACCCTCTTAGTGAAAAAGTTTTTCCTAATATCCAATCTAAACCTCCCCCACTGCAACTTGAGACCATTACTCCTCGTTCTGTCATCTGCTACCATTGAGAACAGTCTAGAGCCATCCTCTTTGGAACCCCCTTTCAGGTAGTTGAAAGCAGCCCCAGGACCGACCCTTGGGGCACTCCACTTGATACCGGCTGCCAAATAGACATGGAGCCATTGATCACTACCCGTTGAGCCCGACAATCTAGCCAGCTTTCTACCCACCTTATAGTACATTCATCCAGCCCATACTTCCTTAACTTGCTGACAAGAATACTGTGGGAGACTGTGTCAAAAGCTTTGCTAAAGTCAAGAAACATCCAATAATATCCAATCTAAACCTCCCCCACTGCAACTTGAGACCATTACTCTTCGTTCTGTCATCTGCTACCATTGAGAACAGTCTAGAGCCATCCTCTTTGGAACCCCCTTTCAGGTAGTTGAAAGCAGCTATCAAATCCCCCCTCATTCTTCTCTTCTGCAGGCTAAACAATCCCAGCTCCCTCAGCCTCTCCTCATAACTCATGTGTTCCAGTCCCCTAATCATTTTTGTTGCCCTTCGCTGGACTCTCTCCAATTTATCCACATCCTTCTTGTAGTGTGGGGCCCAAAACTGGACACAGTACTCCAGATGAGGCCTCACCAATGTCGAATAGAGGGGAACGATCACGTCCCTCGATCTGCTCGCTATGCCCCTACTTATACATCCCAAAATGCCATTGGCCTTCTTGATAACAAGGGCACACTGCTGACTCATATCCAGCTTCTCGTCCACTGTCACCCCTAGGTCCTTTCCCGCAGAACTGCTGCCTAGCCATTCGGTCCCTAGTCTGTAGCGGTGCATTGGATTCTTCCATCCTAAGTGCAGGACCCTGCACTTATCCTTATTGAACCTCATCAGATTTCTTTTGGCCCAATCCTCCAATTTGTCTAGGTCCTTCTGTATCCTATCCCTCCCCTCCAGCGTATCTACCACTCCTCCCAGTTTAGTATCATCCGCAAATTTGCTGAGAGTGCAATCCACACCATCCTCCAGATCATTTATGAAGATATTGAACAAAACCGGACCCAGGACCGACCCTTGGGGCACTCTACTTGATACCGGCTGTCAACTAGACATGGAGCCATTGATCACTACCCGTTGAGCCCGACAATCTAGCCAGCTTTCTACCCACCTTGTAGTGCATTCATCCAGCCCATACTTCCTTAACTTGCTGACAAGAATACTGTGGGAGACCGTGTCAAAAGCTTTGCTAAAGTCAAGAAACAATACATCCACTGCTTTCCCTTCATCCACAGAACCAGTAATCTCATCATAAAAGGCGATTAGATTAGTCAGGCATGACCTTTCCTTGGTGAATCCATGCTGGCTGTTTCTGATCACTTTCCTCTCATGCAAGTGCATCAGGATTGATTCTTTGAGGACCTGCTCCATGATTTTTCCAGGGACTGAGGTGAGGCTGACTGGCCTGTAGTTCCCAGGATCTTCCTTCTTCCCTTTTTTAAAGATTGGCACTATATTAGCCTTTTTCCAGTCATCCGGGACTTCCCCGGTTCGCCACGAGTTTTCAAAGATAATGGCCAATGGCTCTGCAATCACAGCCGCCAATTCCTTCAGCACTCTCGGATGCAACTCGTCCGGCCCCATGGACTTGTGCACGTCCAGCTTTTCTAAATAGTCCCTAACCGCCTCTATCTCCACAGAGGGCTGGCCATCTCTTCCCCATTTTGTGATGCCCAGCGCAGCAGTCTGGGAGCTAACCTTGTTAGTGAAGACAGCGGCAAAAAAAGCATTGAGTACATTAGCTTTTTCCACATCCTCTGTCACTAGGTTGCCTCCCTCATTCATTAAGGGGCCCACACTTTCCTTGGCTTTCTTCTTGTTGCCAACATACCTGAAGAAACCCTTCTTGTTACTCTTGACATCTCTTGCTAGCTGCAGCTCCAGGTGCGATTTGGCCCTCCTGATATCATTCCTACATGCCCGAGCAATATTTTTATACTCTTCCCTGGTCATATGTCCAACCTTACACTTCTTGTAAGCTTCTTTTTTATGTTTAAGATCCGCTAGGATTTCACCATTAAGCAAAGCTGGTTTAACCTCTATCCTCAGAGGTTAAGAAAAACAATTTTTCTCCCTTCTCCTCATAACAACCTTTTACGTACTTAAAAACTGTTATGTCCCCTCTCAGTCTTCTCTTCTCCAGACTAAACAAACCCATTTTTTTCAGTCTTCCCTCATAGATCATGTTTTCTAGACCTTGAATCATTTTTGTCACTCTTCTCTGGACTCTCTCAGATTTGTCCCCTTCTTTCCTGAAACGTGGCGCCCAGAACTGGACACAATACTCCAGCTGAGGCCTAATCAGCGCAGAGTAGAGCATCCTGCATCCTAATCAGCACAGAGTAGAGCATCCTGCATCCCACACACCAACCCCCTGTCCCAGCCCCTTCCTGCACCCTATACCCCTCAGCCCCAGGCCAGAGCCAACTCCTACACCCCAAACCCTTGTGTCTTGCTTACAACACTCCTACTAATACATCCCAGAACGATATTCGCTTTTTTTGCAACAGTGTTACACCATTCACTCATATTTAGCTTGTGGTCCACTATGACCCCCAGATCCCTTTCTGCAGTACTCCTTCATTGGCAGTCATTTCCCATTTGGTATGTGTGCAACTGGTTTGAATTTCACCCTATTTACTTCAGACAATTTCTCCAGTTTGTCCAGAGCATTTTGAATTTTAATCCTAATCTCCAAAGCACTTGCAACCCCTCCCAGCTTGGTATTGTCCGCAAACTTCATAAGTGTACTCTCTATGCCATTATCTAAATCATTGATGAATATATTGAACAGAACAAGACTCAAAACTGATCCCTGCGGGACCCCACTCATCATGTCCTTCCAGCAGGACTGTGAATCACTGATAACTACTCTCTGGGAACGGTTTTCCAACCAGTTTTGCACCTACCTTATAGTAGCTCCATCTAGGTTCCATTTCCCTAGTTTGTTTATGAGAAGGTCATGTGAGACAGTATCAAAAGCTTTACTAAAGTCAAGATATACCACATCTACCGCTTCCCCCTCGCCCCCCATCCACAAGTCTTGTTACCCTGTCAAAGAAAGCTATCAGGTTGGTTTGACACGATTCGTTCTTGACAAATCCATGCTGACTGCTACTTATCACATTATCTTCTAGGTATTTGCAAATTGGTTGCTTAATTATTTGCTCCATTATCTTTGGGTACAGAAGTTAAGTTGGCTGGTCTGTAATTCCCTGGGTTGTCCTTGTCTCCCTTTTTATAGATGGGCACTACATTTACCCTTTTCCAGTCTTCTGGAATCTCTCCCGTCTTCCTTGACTTTTCAAAAATAATCGTTAATGGCTCAGATATCTCCTCAGTGAGCTCCTTAAATATTCTAGGATGCATTTCATCAGGCCCTGATGACTTGAAGACATCTAATTTATCCAAGTAATTTTTAACTTGTTCTTTTCCTATTTTAGCCTCTTCTGATCCTACCTTATTTTCACTGGTATTCATTTTGTTAGACATCCAATCACCGTCAACCTTCTTGATGAAAACCAAAAGAAAGAAGTCATAAAGCACCTCTGCCATTTCCACATTTTCTGTTACTGTTTTCCCCCTTCGTTAAGTAACGGTCCTACCCCATCCTTGGTCTTCCTCTTGCTTCTAATGTATTTGTAGAATGTTTTGTTGTAACCCTTTATGTCTCTAGCCAGTTTGATCTAGTTTTGTGCCTTGGCCTCTCTAATTTTGTCCCTACATACTTGTGTTGTTTATATTCATCCTTTGTAATCTGACCTAGTTTCCACTTTCTGTAGGACTCTTTTTTGATTTTTAGATCACTGAAGATCTCCTGGTTAAGTGAGGGTGGTCTCTTGCCATACTTCCTATCTTTCCTATGCATGTTAAAGTTAAGTGTGTTATACTTTTGTTATATATGTTACCTGTTATTCTTATTACCTGTGCTCACTATGTTTTAGTGTTTCCCTTAGTTAATAAACTTCCATTTGATTTTACTATAGATTACAGTTCTGTGGTGTTATATTGGAGCTGATGCTTAGTTGAATCAAACAAGGTGGGTGGGTGGGTGGGTGCGCGTGTGTACCCTATTCCCTTGGGAGTAGTGAACCTGGTAATTACTGTGAATGTCCAGCGACAGGGACCAGATGCTACAGGGAATGCTTTGGAGTGGCTCTGGAGTTGGGGTGCCCCTATTCTTAACCTGCAAGGCAAAGTACGGGCTGATAGAGCCTTGGGGAGTGTGCTTGAGTGGCTGAAGGGCTAGCAGGAGCACAGAATTGACATCCAGCTACCACAAGAAACTCCCTCACGCTGGAGGCAGGGGAGTAAGTAGGTGACTTGCAAACCCCCCAAAAGTGTCACACTCTTATCACAAAAATGTCTTTGATCAAACTATGCATAAGCCTTCTTTCTGAAGCAGTGAATTTAATCTGGCACTAGAATTGTGCCAAGTCCCCTTTTTGCCTCAGTAAAGACAGTGCCCATTATTTTTATTAAATTGCAAAAAACTTAATTAGTGCAGAATTAAGGTTGCCCCGTGGTAGCTCTTGTCCTTCCAGAATGTCAATTTCAGCAAAACTCAAATTTATGAAAACCAGGAAATACAGAGTTAAGGTACACAGCTATGTAACCTTACCTCTGCCTCCCTGGAGCTGGCAATAGCCACTGGGAATCATCTGCGTAAACTCCAGCTGCCTTCACTGTGTTAGCTGTAGCTTTATTGAATGGTGAAGGAATAAGTAGAGCTGTGATCATGATCTCTGGGGAGGGCTGTAGCCTAGGAGTCAAGGGATGAGCTCTCCCTGACCCTGTGTGTGTGTGTGTGTGTATCAAATGAAAGAACTGCATGTGTGCTTTGGGAGATCCGGTATGCCTCATTTCATCACTGTGTTGTATAAGCTGTGTCACTGACAGGGCACAGGGATTTTCCTGCCATGGGGATTGTCAGCAGTTAGGTGGGAGATGAGTGTGGGTTGTGAGTTTAAGGAAGGGTAAGTGAAAGTAGAGTGTTTGATGGTACTGTGTGCGGAAGGGTGAAGGGGTCATAAGAAGGTTGAAGGAATTGTAAAATGTAGTAGCTACACTATTCTTTCTGTGGAGTAAGCTAAGTGTGAGAGTTTAAGGAGCTCTTGTTCAATACAGGGCAAAGGCAGAGAGAGTATGCGCTGTAATGGGCACCACTCAAAGAGGGCATAGTTAGGTTGCGCGGGTGTGTATCTTAATTCTGTATTTCCTGGTTTTCATAAATTTGAGTTTTGCTGAAATTGACATTCTGGAAAGGCATAAGCTGTATCTAGGCAACTTTAAAACTGCATTAACAAAGTTTTTGCCATTTAATTTCCTAGTGTTTCTAGCAGAAAGAAAAGTTGTTGGTAGACATTAGGGGTCACTGAGGCAGTTGTAATTATCATGTATGTGTAGTTCAGATGCTCCTGAGAATAGGTATTTGATAATAACTAGTTTTTACATTGCACTTTTCATCAGTAGATCTCAAGAAGGGAAATATCGTTATTCTCCCTTATGGATAGGGAAACTGAGGCACACAGAGGTGAAGTGACCCGGCCAAAGTGACCCAGCACTCCAGTGGCAGAGCTGAGAACAGAGCCCAGGTTTTCTAAGTCCCAGTCTACTGTTCGCTCCTCTAAGCCACTCCATTGCTCTGTGATTCCAAAGTGCCCTCCTGCCCCCTGTACTCTTTTTTGCAGTGGGAAGAGGATAATGGTTGTGCTTTGAAATATCTGCAGTGTTTAGTTGCTAACAGAGTTGATGAGAGAAATCTCAGACATAGTCTATGTTCCAAAAACTTGACAGTTTTATTACACGGGTAGTTACAGTAACTTAAAGCATCCAAAAGAAGACTGGTGTTTCTCTCTCCTCACCCCGTCTCCCAACTATTCCCTACAACATACAGCCCTCCCGCCACCGCCTCCAGCTCACCCTGCCCTTCCCATCCCATTAAGTCATTAGCATTTTAGAAGCCTGGTGTGAAACAAAAAATAAAAACACTGGTAGACGCTGAATTTCATAAGCTCCCCCCCCCCCCCCGGGGTCTGTATCTCAGAAACCTCTTGCTCAAATAACCCCAAATTTGGCTCACTAATCCTAACTCCCACTCTCATAAAGCACACAAATTTCAAGACAATCTCAGACCCATACAGGTATTGGAATTTAGAAAAATCATCCTTTAAATAGAAATGTTTTCTCAATCTTAATTGTGGAAGAGTTGGTCTTCCTCTGTAATACAGCATGAAATTAATCATCAGTAACCGCCTTACCATATCCAGATCCCCATCAATCCTGAAAGCATAACAGGCTCTGAGAGGTGTGAAGCAGCCCATTCATCTCAGTGTGATTGTCTCAAGTGAATGAGAACACCCCATGGAGATAAATACAGCCTAAAACAATAGGTCTGACACAGAGGTTCTCAAACTGTGGGGGTACACCTCCCTATGGAGATGCCAGTTGCTGTCTTTTGGCCGGGGGATAGCACGGCTGGAGCAGTCCGGACCGTTGCTCTGGCACCTGCACGCTGACTCCTCGGAAATAAAAGTCTGCGTCAGCTTGCACTCCGGCCCCTCTCCCATCTAGGCTCGCACCGGACTGATGCCTGCTACACTACATACCCTGTGCCTCTGCTGTTTGAAACGCTGTACTGGAGTCCAGCCCTTCTACTGAGAAAGGAACTGAGGGCTCTTCACCCAACACTGCCCTATGTACCCTTGCTATGAGGGGCACAAGGACAGATAGGGTGCATGCACAAACTGAGTGGGCAGGGCTACTGAAAGTCTCTGATCAAAGGAACATGAGCACCGATAGGGCCAACAGTCGAAGGTGAACCCATTGTTCAAATGGCCCCAATTTTGGATCAGTAACCGAACCCCACTCCCCCGAGAGATGCATCAAATTTAAAAGCAACCCAAGTAACCATGATGATTTTAGAGCATTTACTGCTAAGCTTTAAACAGAAATCTGATTTCAGCCTTAACTACAGTGGAGTTAGCACTCTGCTATCATTTACTCAGACCCTCTTAGAAGGGTTTGGTGTACACGGCACACAATCTGAAACAGAATGTGCACACAAACCGTAACAGACGAAGCCGCTGGATTTTAGAAGGCTGCACTATTTCAACATGCAATATACAATCACATTTTGTTAACTCTTACTTGTTGTGGGAAACATGTCCGTACGGAATGTTCTGTGTATCCAAAAGAAGGCCCTTCAAATACAGCTGTTGGAAGTTTTAAAACTTCTCTCAAAAACTGATCAAACTTTGTAAATATCATCAATCCATTGGAATCTGACATTTGGGAGAAAATATCTATAAGAAGAACAAAATAAAGTAAAACCTTAGAGTAAATATAAGTTTACTGAAAAATGTATTATGCTTTCCACCACAAAAGTTTTTTTTTTTTTAGTTATGCAATCTATTTCTACTTGTTTACCAGGAACACCCATTTTATATTACTTCTTTCAAAGATACAATATAAAACTGAACATGAATGCACTTCATTTATTATATATCCTCCAGGTTCTCTCCCCACATTCCTATACAATATATTTTTCCAATGTACCAAAAATCTCAAAGCCTAATATGTTGAAGGCAAGACAGGTGAATTTGGGATGTGTGGAGTGTAGTAGAAAGAGAGAGCCTGAAGCATGGTCCTGGTGAAAGGCCTGAATCAAAGTCAGCAAAAATTATGCTATAAGGAATGGTCAGGCCCTGTCAAGAGGAGACGCTTGCCTGCAAGTCAGCATGCAGAACATGAACTCAGCACCAGTGTTGCTGGCATGGCTAAACACCCTGGATGACGTAAACACATTCCAGCAGCCCAGCACAAGCACACTCCAACCTCGCACACGATAAGATGGTTTGACAAAAGTGATGAATTGGCAGAGCCACTGGCCATTATCTTTGAAAAGTTGTGGCGATGGGGGGAGGTCCCGGATGATTGGAAAAAGGCAAATATAGTGCCCAGTTTTTAAAAAGGGACGAAGGAGAATCCGGGGAACTACAGCCTCACCTCAGTCCCTGGAAAAATCATGGAGCAGGTCCTCAAGGAATCCATTTTGAAGCTCTTTTTTAAGATCAGGCTTGACAAAGCCCTGGCTGGGATGATTTAGTTGGGGATTGGTTCTGCTTTGAGCAGGAGGTTGGACTAGATGACCCTTCCAACCCTGATATGATTCTATGACTTGGAGGAAAGGAAGGTGATCAGGAACAGTCAACATGGATTCACCAAGGGCAAGTCATGCCTGACCAACCTGATTGCCTTCTATGATGAGATAATTGGTTCTGTGGATATGGGAAAAGCGGTGGACGTGATATACCTTGACTTTAGCAAAGCTTTTGATATGGTCTCCCACAGTATTCTTGCCAGCAAGTTAAAGAAGTATGGCTTGGATAAATGGACTATAAGGTGGATAGAAAGCTAGCTAGATTGTCATGCTCAATGGGTAGTGATCAACGGCTCAATGTCTAGTTGGCAACTGGTATCAAGTAGAGTGACCCAGGGGTCTGCCCTGGGGCCAACTTTGTTCAACATCTTCATTAATGATCTCGATGATGGGATGGATTGCACCCTCAGCAAGTTCGCGGAAGACACTAAGCTGGGGGGGAGGTAGATATGTTGGAGGGTAGGGATAGGGTCCAGAGTGACCTAGACAAATCGGAGGACTGGCCCAAAAGAAATCAGATGAGGTTCAACAAGGAAAAGTGCAGAGTCCTGCACTTATAATGGAAGAATCCCAGGCACTGCTACAGGCTGGGGACCGACTGGCTAAGCAGCAGTTCTGCAGAAAAGGACCTGGGATTACAGTGGATGAGAAGTTGGATATGAGTCAACAGTGTGCCCTTGTTGCCAAGAAGGCTAATGGCATATTGGGCTGCATTAGTAGGAGCATTACCAGCAGATCCGGGGAAGTGATTATTCCCCTCTATTTGGCACTGGTGAGGCTACATCTGGAGTATTGTGTCCAGTTTTGGGCTCCCACTATAAAAAGGATGTGGACAAACTGGAAGAGAGTCCAGCGGAGGGCAATGAAAATTATTAGGAGGCTGGGGCACATGAGGAGAGGCTGAGGGAACTGGGCTTATTTAGTGTGCAAAAGAGAAGAGTGAGGGAGGGATCTGATAGCAGCCTTCAACTACCTGAAGGGGGGTTCCAAAGAGGATGGATCTTGGCTGTTCTCAGCAGTCACAGATGACAGAACAAGGAGCAATGGTCTCAAGTTGCAATGGGGGAGGTCTAGATTGGATATTAGGAAAAACTATTTCACTAGGAGAGTGGGGAAGCCCTGGAATGGGTTACCTAGGGAAGTGGTGGAATCTCCATCCTTAGCGGTTTATAAGGCCCAGCTTGACAAAGTCCTGGCTGGGATGATTTAGTTGGAGTTGGTTCTGCTTTGAGCAGGGGATTGGACTAGATGATCTTCTGAGGTCTCTTCCAACCCTAATTTTCTATGATTCTAATAGAGATGCTTTGTCTAATCAGGAGGAAAGTACAAGGGGAGGTAACAAACATGTCATGAAACATGTAAGGTGATACTTAAGTTGTTTATCCCTGATTGTTTGTCTCAGTCTATAAATGATGGGATACCTCATTTTAACCCTTCGTCCTTACGGGGTAGTGGAAAGTCCTGCGACTTATTAAGCTGAAATTGATCTGGGAAACCAAGGCCATTCTTTGTCAGCAATAAACCTGACCGATTTCCTTCACTATTAGAACGGGTCTTGTGGTCTTATTGGGCAGTTCGATTGGAGCCTGCTGTATAGGCTATCTGGCCAGAGTCGCTGCAGCATGCAGAAAGAACGCATGCACGCAGCGCAACATCTGACATGGAGAATGTAGGAACAGTACTGATATTTTTATTAACAATATCTATGACTCAATTAACCTATTCGCTTTGTATTCATACCCACTGGGTGTGAAGGAGTTAACCTCTCTTTCTCTAGGTCCAGGCACATAAGCATGTTAAGATTGGTAACAATAAACAATCAAGAATTGCACAGAGCTGGCTGACAAGGGGGAAATAAACCCTTTCTACAAAATTTTTTGCATTTTAACAAAAAAAGTTTCATCCTGGAGCAGGGAGGAATATCAAAAATGTGAACATTTTCAAGGAAAGGGATTTTAAGGAAAATTGTTTCAGGAGAACTTAAAACAGAATTTTTCAGCTTCCCAGCTGCCTTTAGGGAAGGCTCTGAAAAAGATTTGTGGATCATGGTAGATAATCACCTGAATCTGAGCTCTCACTGCACCACTGTGGCCAAAAAGGCTAATTTGATCCTTGGATGAGTAAACAGGGGGATCTTGAGTATGAGTAGAAAAGTTATTTTTAGGGTTGTCAAAGGATTAAAAAAATGAATTGTGATTCATTGCAGTTTTAATCGCACTAACAATAATAGATACTATTTATTACAAATATTTTGGATGTTTTCCACATTTTCAGATATATTGATTTCAATGACCACACAGAATACAAAATGTACAATGCTCACTATATATTTTTTTATTACAAATATTTGCGCTGTAAAAAAGATACACAAAAGAAATAGTATTTTTCAATTCACCTCATACAGGTGCTGTACTACAATCTCTTTACTGTGAAACTGCAACTTACAAATGTAAAATTATTTTTTGTTACATAACTGTGCTCAAAAACAAAACAATATAAATCTTTAGCGCCTCTCCTCACGTCCACTCAGTCCTACTTCTTGTTCATCCAATCGCTAAGACAAACAAGTTTGTTTACATTTATGGGAGGTAATGCTGCCCACTTCTTATTTGAAAGTGAGAACAAGTATTCATATGGCAGTGTTGTAGCCGGCATTGCAACGTATTTACCTGCCAGATATGCTAAACATTTGTCTGCCTCTTCATGCTTCGACCAGCATTCTAGAGGACATGCTTCCATGCTGATGACAGGTTCTGCCTGATAACGATCCAAAGAATTGCAGACTGATGCACATTCATTTTCATCATCTGAGTCAGATGCCACCAACAGAAAGTTGATTTACTTTTTTGGTGGTTCAGGTTCTGTAGTTTCTGCATCTGAGTGTTGCTCTTAACACTTCTGACAGCATGTTTCACACCTCATCCCTCTCATATTTTGGAAGGCATTACAGATTCTTAAACCTTGCGCCGAGTACTATATTTATCTTTAGAAATCTCACATTTGTATCTTCTTTGCACTCTTTCAAATCTGCAATGAAAGTTTTCTTAAATCGAACAACATGCTGAATCGTCATCCAAGACTGCCATAACATGAAATATATGGCAGAATGTGGACAAAAAACACAGAGCAGGAGACATACAATTCTCCCCCAAGTAGTTCAATCACAAATTTAATTAACACATTATTTTTAATGAGCGTCATCAGCATGGAAGCATGTCCTCTGAAATGGTGACTAAAGCATGAAGGGGCTTGGGAATATTTAGCATATCTGGCACATAAATAGCTTGCAACTCTGGCTACAAAAGTCCCCTGTGAATGCCTGTTCTCACTTTCAGGTGACATTGTAAATAAGAAGCAGGCAGTATTATCTCCCATAAATGTAAACAAACTTATTTGTCTTAGCGATTAGCTCAACAAGAAGTAGGACTGAGTGGACGTATAGGCGCTAAAGTTTTATATTGTTTTGCTTTTTAGCACAGTTATGTAACACACCAAAAAAATCTACATTTATAAGTTGCACTTTCACAATAAAGAAATTGCACTACAGTACTTGCATGAGATGAATTGAAAAATATTTTTTTTTGCATTGCAACTATTTGTAATAAAAAGAATATAAAGTGACCACTGTACACTTTGTATTCTGTGTTGTAACTGAAAGCAATATATTTGATAATGTAGAAAAAGATCCAAAAATATTTAGAATAAATTTAAATTGGTATTCTATTATTGTTTGAGAGTGCGATTAAAACAGCAATTAATCACTATTAATTTTGAGTTAATTTGTTTTGAGTTAACCATTTGAATTAACTGCGATTAATTGACAGCGTCAGTTATTTTACTTCTGTATTTGGCACTAGTGTGACCACTGCTGGAATATTATATCCCAGTTCTGGTGTTCACATTTCAAATCGGATGCTGATAAACTGGGGAGGGTTCAGAGAAGAACCACAAGAATTATTAAAGGATTACAAAATATGGCTTTTAGTGATACACTTGAGGAGCTCTGTCTATTTAATTTAACAAAGAGAAGATTAAGGGGTGACTTGATCACAGCCTATAAGTATCTACATGGGGAACAAATATTTGATAATAGGCTCTTCAGTCTAGGAGACAAAGGTACATAAAGTCCAATGGCAGGAAGTTGAAGCTAGACAAATTCAGACAGGAAATAAGGCATGAATTTTGACCATTGAGGGTAATCTGTAATAAATTAGGTGAAATATTTTGTTCTACCCCATCTGCATTTTTCTGATGTAGTTAAGTTTAGCTGGAAATTTCCAACCAGCTCTACTATCCACATATGAATGGAGTGCTCAAAAGAAACAACAGAAGACCTAACAACTGGACATTAATTCCTAACGACTGCCAGCCAAGAATAAGTTATTTCCTCCAACTCTCTGTCAGGAAAGCAAAGAGGAAAATCCCCAGCAGCTGGGACTAGTGTGAAGAAACTGGGTTTTAAGTTTGCTGTTGCTGACAGACAGACACACAACAGGGTCAGAAAGGAACAGAGACTAAGACCAGCTTCATCAAACCATGGAAAGTAAGGGAAGTTGCTCATGAATTAAGCTTTGCTTTACCATTCTAACCTCGGCTCTTAAATACTGTATGTCAGCTGACTAATATACTCCGGGGGGGATT
Organism: Lepidochelys olivacea; assembly: GCF_965140295.1. Taxonomy (NCBI): domain Eukaryota; kingdom Metazoa; phylum Chordata; order Testudines; family Cheloniidae; genus Lepidochelys; species Lepidochelys olivacea. The sequence goes on from NC_140413.1 coordinate 2,468,554, forward strand.
CTGTGCCACTGCACAATAAAGAATTTTGCAGAAATTAGTGTTGGATGCACAGAATTTCCTTTTTTCCCCCCCACAGAAATGGGCTACAAAGATGCTGGTTGCCACTAGGGAATGATGGACCCTGCAGAGCCCAGCTTGCAAATAAAAGACTCTGCTGGGGGAAGGGGGAGGGAACTGCAGGGTTTCCAGGACCTGCAATTCCCAGCAGGCCCTGAAGGAAGGAGGCGGCAGCACACAGGAAAATCTGTGCAAGCCGGGACCCAGCATCAGGCTGTTTCTCCCTTTGGATCCCTGGGATCTAGGAGGATAGGATCTGTGACTGTCTGGTCCAGAGGTGAGGGGGGCACAACTGAGCTCTGGAGGAGAGGGGATGAGAGTATCTGGGCCAGGGGAGGCCCCACACCTGGGCTCTAGATGGGAGGAGGTGAGAGGTGGTCTGTGTGGGTGGGCATTGCTGGGCTCGGGGTGGGGTGAGTGTGGAAGGGGTGTGAGTGCCTGGCCCCGCATCTGGGCTCTGAGGAAGGAAGGGGCAGAGAAGCAGGAACTGGGTTGTCCTAGGGGTTTCTTTAATTCTCTACTCCTTGGGGGAATTTTTGTGTGTGTTTGTATTGTTAGACATACTTGCTGACAGGTATTTTGAAATAAATTACCAAAATAATTAAAATGGTCATGATTATATAATGTTATTTTGACAAATAAAATTTACAGAATTTTTAAATTTTTGGTGTAGAATTCCCCCAGAAGTACTAATAAATGCTGGTTTGTTTTGAAAAGCCTGCCTTGCATCACTGCAAATACTTATTCGTTGCACTGCTTCTTGGAGGGGTAAAGTCTAACAGGAGTCTGAACTCATTTCCACTCACTGTAGAGCACACAGTGAGAACCGGTGATACTATAGCTTGGCGGTCCAGTCTCTTAGTCATGGGGATGCATGGCTCGCCTTTGTATAAAGCTAAACCTAAGGTCTGGTGAATACTGATGCTCTGAAAGGGACCACAGGAAGGCTGGGGTATTGAACCACCAGTAGATTCATGACAGGAGGCATAGTCAACATTACCTTTTTACAAAGCAGATGTTGAGGCCTAAACTGTATCAAAAATCCTGTGAGGAAGCTGGTAAAATACTATCAGGACAAAAAATTAAATTGAAAACCACAACATTTAAACAAGCAAAACTTAGTAACCCAAACACAGTTTGGCACTGATGCTCCACTTAAAGATCCAGTCAGTAGAGGAGCCAGTAAAACCAAAAAATAAGGTAGGGAAATAGTGGGATGTGATGCAGTGAAGAGAATTGCCTTGAGGCTGAAATTCGCATAATCACTGAGTTGCAGGTAGGTATGCGGGAAATCTAATCTTTACCTCACAGACATTTTGGAGGACAGAGAAGGGGAATAAGACCTCATAACCCAACAAGGTGCATCTTCACTAGGAAAAAAGATGTGTTTTTAACTGAAGTTAGTGAGCATGAGGTACAATCCTAGTGAAGACCAGGCAGTTTCTAATATCAGCAGGTTGAGTTTGTAATTTCAGAAGACTATACAGGAGCCTAGGATTTATCTTGACCTGCTAACTCATGTGTAAAGTACAAACTGCCTGGTCTTCACTAGGATATTCTCTCATGCTAGCTAACTTGAGTTAAGAACACACCTTTTTCCCTAGTGAAGACAAAGCCAAAGTCATGGTTTGTGAGAGGCTCTGTTGGCAGGTTCTAAAGAGTACATTGCTTGGAATGAACAAACTTCACCAGAGGGCTGTCTAAAGGATAAACTGAATGAAAGTAGGGAATATTTGGGAATGGTGGTCCGGGCAGGAAGTAACCCAGGAATTATCTGGTATGGTTCAAATTTTGCACTTTTATTTGAGTACTGATGTAATGCTGGTATAAGGAGATGTGTAGGGGCAGGATGAATTTTCAGGTATACAGGAAGGTAGGAGCAAGAGATGGGAGAGACCAATGCCGTATATCTGCTTCAGCAAGCAAAGGAAGATGCAGGTGGTGATCAGGTGTTTCAATATAGTAGAGAGATGCCAGGGATGGGATGCAAAGAGAACGAAAAAAGTGGCATGCAAGGGTTACAATTGAGATAACCTAGGACAGAGATGTAGGATGTTTGTGTTTTGGGTGATGTTATGGGTGGAAGATAATGAGAGAGCCCTTGTGACTGTGGGAGGGAAGGAGAGGGAAGAAGCTGTTGGCTTTGATGGGGAGAAATTATATATTATATGTTTAATATTTTTAAAGATACTACAAATACAAATTCTAAACTTCTTAGAAATAATTTTAATACTCAATAGCCAGGCAAAAGTTAATTAACACTGAATTAGATCTGTAGCTATGCTTTTTTTAAAAACAGAAAAACAATCAAGAATACTCTACATAAGACCAAAAAGTTACATTAAAAAAAAACTTTAAGCTGTCCTAACGTTATAAATATTGTGACAGAGTTCCTCCTCTGCCTTGGTGGGTCCTGCACTTATTGGTGGATTTGCTCACCTCAGAGGTTCACGGCAGCTCTCAGTTTGGCCACTTTCGTGGCTCAAATCTGCCGTTCACTCAGTTAGCCTCATCACTGGACAGCATGGGGAAAGGAAGAAGAACAATCCCTGCAGTCTCTGCTGATCCACCTAGTGGATCGGGGAACAGGCCAGAGACCTTCCCCTCGGGTGGAACCCACAGTCCAGTTCAACTCCTCCCGTATCAAGTAGGGAGTTGGGGGGATGGAGGGATGGGGGGAACCCAGGCCCACCCTCTACTCCAGGTTCCAGCCCAGGGCCCTGTGGATTGCAGCTGTCTACAGTGGCTCCTGTAACAGCTGCGTGACAACTACAACTCCCTGGGCTACTTCCCCATGGCCTCCTCCCAACACCTTCTTTATCCTCACCATAGGACCTCCCTCCTGATGTCTGATAATGCTTGTACTTCTCAATCTTCCAGTAGTACACCTTCTCACATTCAGCTTCTTGCACCTCTTGCTCCCAGCTCCTCGCATGCACCACAAACTGAAGTGAGCTCATTTTTAAAACCCAGGTGCCCAGATTAGCCTGCCTTAATTGATTCTAGCAGTTTTTTTGATTGGCTGCAGGTGTTCTAATCAGCCTGTCTGCCTTAATTGTTTCCAGAAAGTTCCTGATTGTTCTGGACCCTTCCCTGTTAAGGAGCCGGAATCGTTCTTCACTCGCTCCTGAGCTATTTGCTTTCCTTTCTTTCCTAAAGCCCCCCGGCCCGGATTTTTCACACTTTTCCTTTTGCTTAGTTTCCCCCCCCGCGTTTGGGCCGGACGCTTTGTTTTTTTGGTTTCGTTTTTTTTCGTTCTTTTGAGCTGCGTTAGTGTGCTGGCCGGTCGCCAGCACCCCCCCCCCCCCCCCCCCCCGATGCCTGCTTTTGGACTTTGCTCCTTGCTTACTTGAAACCCCCGGAGGAGGGGGGGAGGACTGCCAACCTGCTGTCCGGAGAGGGGAGTGGACCCCCCCAGACCCAGCTGTTTTGCTTTTTGCCTGGACTTTTTCCGAGAGCCTTGGGACAGAGCCAACAGCTGTAGCAGACGCCAGAGGCCGGAGAACTCCCGGGCAGCTATGAATCATCGTGGAGAGAGGCCGTAAGACTGAGGGATTTCTTTTGAATTTCTACCCTCGGGGGGGGGAGTTGACTGCATTTCAGCTGCGCCTGCGGCGGCACAGGGGTGTAGCAGGGAGCTACCCCCAGATCCATCGGTGCCCCCAACCCCCCCCACCACTATTACAACTATCACGGCCCCCGCTGCTTCGTCCCTGCTGGCAATCTGCCATCTGCCTTCGGATCCAGCTGTTTGCTTTGGACTTTGCCTTTTGGACCAGGCATAACAACCAACCAAGCGAGACTCTTTGGACACTTGTGGTGGGTTGTCCTCCCCCCCCCCCCGGATTGTTTACCCCATAGCCTACCCCTACTACCGGACCCCGATTTTTGCCCCCCTCCCCCCAGTGTTTCCCTGTCTCTCCCTGCTTACAATGGCAGAGAAGGAGGGACGCAAGGCCCCTCCACCGAAATTGGTTGCCCCTTCCCCATCTACCCTCCTTCCCACCCCTCAAGATTTCCCCACCGCCTCCATTGTTAGAACCCCTGCCACCGCCCCCGCTGGGGCATCGGCAGTGGGAGGCACCGGGGCGATTACTACTGCTGCTCTGGTTCCTGCCCCACTAGATTCTAGGAACGCCCCCCCAGTTAGACGGAAAAATCGAAGCGGGCCAAAAGGGAAGGGCCCCGCTAATGCCGCTGGACCCTCCGTGGCAGAGGCCGCCCCCACCACAGTGGCCTCGTCATCGATCGCGGCACCCCTCCCAGCTGTTCCCTCCACCAGCTCTGCGACCATCCCTCCCCCGGCCCCCAGGACGTATGCCCGGGTGGCGACAGGCCCCCCCTCACCTGCCGCCTCCTCATCTCGCCCTCCCACTGCCTCCGCTGCCATTACCAGTAGTCGGGGCCCTCTTCCCGCCCTGACCAGGAAGCACGGTGTTCGTTGCCTCCTAGTACCCGCCTCGCCCCACGTGGAGGCATACGTGCAGGCGTTGGCGAAAGTGGTAGGACCCATGGCCATTGTGGCGGCCTCCAAGATGTATGGGAAGGTCGTTCTCTTTCTGGCCTCGGAGACTGCCGCCCAGGAGGCGGTGGAGAAGGGCCTAGTGGTGGGGGGGGTGTTTCTCCCCCTGGAACCGCTAGAAGATCTGGGCGTTCGCTTCGTCCTCACCTCCGTTCCTCCCTTTTTACCTAATGTTGCCCTGTTACCTGCTCTTTCTGCCCTGGGGAAGCTTGTTTCTGTTATTAGCCCTCTCCCGTTAGGCTGCAAGGACCCCGCCCTCCGTCACGTCCTATCGTTCCGCCGGCAAGTGCAGATTTTACTGCCGGCGGGGGTGCGTGACGGAGAGGCGCTCGAGGGGTCCTTCCTAGTTCCCTACCAGGGAGCCCGCTATAGGGTCTTTTATTCCACCGGAGAGGCCCGGTGCTACCTCTGCCGCTCGGCAGGGCATGTCCGCAGGGACTGCCCTTTGGCCCGGGGGAGAGGGGCACCTGAGACCCCCGAGACCCGGCGGGATATCGGCCCTGTTGTTGCCGACACCCCTGGCCACCCGGCACCCGACACCACCCCCCCTCCCACCCGATCCACCGCTGCCCCCGTCCGGGCCCAAGAGGCACCCCTCCAACAACGCCCGGGCGACCACGGGAGTCCCACTCTTGCCGTAACCACCTCGGCAGAGCCTATGGAGGGGGGTGTGGCAAAGCTTTTACCGGGTGCAGGAGAGGGCTCGCCCCAAGGAGAACCCCCCGCCCCTAATGCTGCCTTACCGCTACCCCCCCAAACCCCTGAACCTCTGCCTCCGCGCCCCGCTCCGTCCCCTGCTACTCCACCCCCGGACGACGCCATGGAGGGCTGGACTGTAGTCCAGGGGAAGCGAGGCAAGCGGAGGGCTCGAGCTCCGCTGCATTCATCTGACGCGGAAGCCCCCCGGAAGACCAGGAAGGGAGGTACCGACCCTGAGCCTCCCGCCTCGGCCACGAGTGAGATCCATTCGCTGGTGTCGGGAGGTGAAGATAGACCAGCATTGGAGGGTGGAATCCCCCCTCCGCGGGGGACCCTCCCCTCCGAAGCCCCGGGGGAAGCCCCTTCTAACCAGATACCACCTGAACTCCCAACGAACCCCGACGTGACCGCCGAGGCGGGCCCTAGCGGAGAGGCCCCTGGGGTGGTGGGAGTCGGCCTCTCCTCTGTGTACGCAGAGATTGAAGCCCTGGATTTGACCCCGGTCACCCAGGGAGGGGATGATTTACTGCCGGCCGGCCTCGATTTGGGCAATCTCACCCCAGGCCCCCTCTCCCCATGCCCTTTCCCCCTGACTGCCTTTCCGGGTGAGCACCCCACGGAAAGTGGTTTACCGCCTGGGGCCATGGCTGCCACGACCACCCCGGAGCCAGTACCTAGCATTCCTCGGAGCCCCCTCCCTTGCCCCTTCACCCCCGACCCTGCTCGGGAGGCGCCTTCTTTTCGCTGTGCGCCTCCTGAAGCCCAGGGCCTTACCTCTGCCCCTGCCCCCACCCCTATTCCGGTTCAGTCTCCCTCCTCCTGCAAGGCTACCGCCGCCCCTGGGGTTATTTCTTTTCCGCCTTTTGCAGATTCCCCCCAGGGAGCAGTCTTTATGTTTTCTAGTTGCGACTCCCCAGGAGTTGCATCTTTCCCCCTGCCATCCCCGTCCGCCCCAAGGCACGAGATGGAGTTAGTAACCCCAGCCTGTCAGACACCCCGTCGGCGGTCCGCACCCTGCCTACCCGCCTTAGCGGACCACGAAGCTGCATCAAAAGCCCCACCAGGGACTGCTCTGGGAGTTGTAACCCTACCCCCCCATGAGCTGCAGCATGCATTACGGGAGTTCTTGAAACGATGCCGTGGTGCCCGCGATAGGGCACAGCTGGCTCTCCAGCACTGGGGGGACTTTGATCGACTCCTTCGGGCCGCGAGAGCCCTTATGAGGGAGGGTAGAGGGCAAGGGAAGGGCGGTGCCGCGGCCTACGAGCGGGCCCGCAGCTTCCGGAAAGAGTTACTTACTCACGGGATGGGACACGGGTTGCTACGCGACCCGCCGGGGGCCATGAGTACCCCCACCCCTGAGAACTCCCCACCCCCCCAGCCCTCCGCATGACACCTCTCATCATTGTAACCCTGAACACCAGGGGCTGTAGGATGGCTCTCCGCAGGTCCCAGGTGCTCTCCTACCTTCGGGAGGGGAGGTACTCTGTGGTTTTCCTGCAGGAGACCCACACGGACCCAACCGCCGAGGATAGGTGGCGGCTGGAATGGGGGGACGGGGTATACTTTAGCCACTGCACGGCTTGGCAAGCTGGAGTGGCGACCCTGTTCTCCCCCACCCTGCGGCCCGAGGTGCTCGGAGTCACTGAGGCCGTGCCGGGCCACTTGTTGCACCTCCGAGTTCGTTTGGAGGGGCTTGTGGTCAATTTTGTTAATATCTATGCCCCGCAAGTGAGCTCACAGCGGCCGCAATTTTACCAGCAGGTGTCCGAATTTCTCGACACCCTGGATTCACACGAGTGCCTGATCCTGGGAGGGGACTTTAACACCACCCTCGAGGAACGGGACCGCTCGGGGGCCGAGCCGAGCCCGGCCGCCGCGACCATTCTTCGAGACATAGTCGACTATCACTCCCTAGTGGACGTCTGGCGTGACCATCACCCAGATGATACTTCCACGTTTACCTTCGTTCGGGTGGAGGCCCGTCGGTCGCACCGCTCTCGGTTAGACCGTATTTATCTATCCCGTCTCCATCTTTCACAGGCCCACTCCTCCACCATTCGGCCGGCCCCTTTTTCCGACCATCATTTGGTTGCCGTCACGGTCTCCCTCCGTGCAGAGGGACCGGGGCCGGCCTACTGGCATTTTAACAACAGCCTGTTGGAGGACGAGAGCTTTGTGATGTCCTTCCGGGAGTTTTGGCTGGCCTGGCGGGAGCAGTGGCGTGCCTTTCCCTCGGTGCGGCGCTGGTGGGATTTAGGGAAGGTGCGCGCCAAGCTCTTCTGCCGCAACTACACTCGGGGCACCAGCCGACGGAGAAATGCGGCGATAGAGCAGTTGGAACGGGAGGTCTTAGAGCTAGAGAGGCGCCTGGCCGCCAGCCCCGGGGACCCGTCCCTCTGCGGAGCGTGCCGGGAGAAGCGGGAGGAACTTCGAGCCCTCGAGGACCACCGGGCCCGAGGTGCCTTTGTCCGGTCCCGCATCCGCCTCCTTCAGGAGATGGATCGCGGCTCCCGCTTCTTCTACGCCCTGGAGAAAACGAGGGGGGCCAAAAAACACGTCACCTGCCTTCTAGCGGAAGACGGCACCCCCCTCACGGATCCGGAGGAGATGTGTGGGAGGGCCCGTGACTTCTACGCAAATCTTTTCTCCCCGGATCCGACCGATCCTGGCGCTTGCGGGGTGCTCTGGGAGGAACTCCCCACGGTCAGCGGGGGCGACCGAGACCGGCTAGAGCTGCCTCTCACCCTGGCCGAGTTCTCGGACGCCCTCCGTCGCATGCCCACCAATAAATCTCCGGGCATGGACGGGCTGACCGTGGAGTTTTACCGCGCGTTCTGGGACATCCTTGGCCCAGACCTAGTCACTGTCTGGGCTGAGTCCTTGCAGAGCGGGGCCCTCCCTCTCTCGTGCAGACGAGCGGTGCTCGCCTTGCTGCCGAAGAAGGGGGACCTCCGCGATTTACGAAACTGGCGTCCCCTCTCACTCCTTAGCACGGATTACAAAATCGTAGCGAAAGCAATCTCGCTGCGGCTAGGGTCCGTGATGGCGGACGTGATTCACCCAGACCAGACCTATACTGTCCCGGGTCGCAGCATTTTTGACAACCTCTTTTTAGTCCGAGACCTTTTGGAACTCGGGCGGAGAGACGGTCTGTCGTTCGCCCTCCTGTCTCTCGATCAAGAGAAGGCGTTCGATAGGGTGGATCATGGGTACCTCCTGAGCACCCTGCGAGCGTTTGGATTCGGACCTCAGTTTGTGAGTTTTCTCCGGGTGCTGTACGCCTCCGCGGAGTGTCTGGTTAGGCTCAACTGGACCCTGACCGAACCGGTCAGCTTCGGGCGAGGGGTGCGGCAGGGGTGTCCCCTCTCAGGCCAGCTGTACGCTCTGGCGATCGAGCCTTTCCTCTGTCTCCTCCGCAGGAGGTTGACGGGGTTGGTGCTGCGGGAGCCGGAGCTGCGACTGGTCCTGTCGGCGTACGCCGATGACGTCCTCCTCGTGGTCCAGGACCCGGGCGACTTGGCGCGAGTGGAGGCATGCCAAGCCATCTTTTCGGCAGCCTCCTCCGCCCGAGTCAACTGGGTCAAGAGCTCTGGCTTGGCGGTGGGGGGCTGGCGGCAGGTAAGCCCCCTCCCACCCGCGCTTCAGACCATCCGGTGGAGTGCCGGCCCTCTGCTCTATCTCGGCGTTTACCTTTCTGCCACGCACCCTTCTCCGCCGGAGAACTGGCAAAATTTGGAAGGCGGTGTGATTGAGCGGATCAGGAAATGGACGAGGCTACTCCGATGTCTCTCCCTTCGGGGGAGAGCACTGGTGCTTAACCAACTAGTCCTGTCCACGCTCTGGTACCGGCTCAACACCCTAGCCCCGGCCCCGGGTTTCCTGTCCCACCTCCGGAGATTGATTCTGGAGTTCTTTTGGTCAGGATTGCACTGGGCCCCTGTTGGAGTTCTCCACTTGCCCCTGAAGGAAGGAGGGCAGGGCCTGAAGTGTCTGTACACTCAGGTCCGCGTTTTCCGCCTCCAGGCCCTGCAGAGGCTCCTTTATAGTGCAGGTAGTTCGACGTGGAGCATATTGGCGCATGCCTTTTTACGCCGCTTCCATGGGCTCCGATATGACCGACAGCTCTTTTATCTTTGTCCGAGAGGTTTTCCGCGAGACCTCTCTGGGCTACCGGATTTCTACCAGGACCTCCTCCGGGCCTGGAAACTGTTCTCAACGACCAGGTCCGTGGCGGCCATCGTGGGGGCAGATCTCCTCACGGAGCCCCTGCTACACAACCCCCAACTTTGTGTGCAGGCGGCGGAGTCCCGCACGGTGCGCCAGAGGTTGGTCCTGGCGGGAGTTACGAGGGTCGGGGACCTCCTGGACTACGACCGGGGGGACTGGCTGGATCCCCTGACGCTCGCTCGACGCATGGGGCTCTCCAGCCTTCGCACCCCCCGGCGCGTGCTTCAGGAGGTGGGGGCCGCTTTGACCCCCGCCGCTCGGGCTTATGTTAGCCGAGCCTTGTGCGAGGGCGCGCCCCGCCCATCCCTTACCCCAGGCCCGCCGGACCTTTCCATCGGGCCCCTACCCTGCCGATCCCAACACACCCCTCATCCTTTCACTGCGAGCCGGCTGCATGAACTGCAACCGGTCGGTTTTCAAGTTGCATCACGGAAATATTTATATACACTCACGCTCCATACCCTTCATGCCCGCACCCTGGTGTCCCGCCCCGATACAAAGTGGCGAGATCTCTTACCACCTTTGGAGGGTGAGCAACCTCGGTGGGCCAGCCTGTACTCCACCTTGGTCCCGAGGCCCGTCGGGGACATCAGTTGGCGGCTCCTTCACGGGGCTGTGAGCACGGGCGTGTTTTTGACACGTTTTACCTCCCTTCCGGAGACTTGCCCTTTTTGCAACGTGAGGGAAACCCTGGCGCACGTCTATTTAGAGTGTGCCAGATTGCAGCCTCTTTTTCGGCTCCTCACAAATATTCTTTTGCGCTTTTGGCTTCATTTTTCTCCCCACCTCTTTATCTATACACTCCCCATCCGTGGCCCCACCAAGTCGCGGGATCTCCTGGTTAGCCTCCTCCTAGCCTTGGCTAAAACAGCCATTTATAAGACCAGAGAGCGGAGGTTGGCTCATGAGGCGTCCTGCGATTGTGAGGCCGTTTTCCGACTCTCAGTACATTCACGTATCCGGGCGGAGTTCCTCTGGGCAGCGTCCACCGACTCCCTTGACACCTTCGAGGAGCGGTGGGCGCTGTCCGGGGTTCTCTGCTCGGTGACCCCGTCCGGTTCCCTCCGTCTGACCCTCTGATTGAGGGAAAGAGCGAGAGCCGCCAGTCACAGCCGTTAGTTGCTGTGAATACCATCATTACTGTCTTCTAGGAGGGGTCCTATAATACATGGGTGTACCCCCCTCCCTCCCAACCACCCACCCCGCAGCCGTGCCCATCTTGTCGGGCACTCTCAGGAGAGGGAGGGTCGGTGACCCTGGGCGCGGCACTAGGTAACTCGAGAGGGTGGAAGACCACGAGTGTCGAGGAAGCCCCCCCGCTCTAGGCCACCAGGTAACTCAGGAGGGTGGAAGACCACGAGTGTCGAGGAAGCCCCCCCGCTCTGGGCCTGGGCTAACCTGAACACCTCTCCCTCCTGAAAGCTGTTGTGTTATACCTTTTGATTGCGTTGTTTTGTTGCTAAGTTTTTTTTTATCCTTTTGTATTCTTTGTAACTGTTACAAATAAATTTCCTTTCTGTTTCAAAAAAAAAAAAAAAAAAAAAAAAAAAAAAACTTCCCTGTTACCTTACCCAGGGGAAAGGGACCTACTTAACCTAGGGTTAATATCTCTGCCTTCTATCACCCTCCTGTACCCTGTTGTTCATTAGTTGTCCCCCATAATTATTTGGTTTTCCAGGTCTTGTGGACCCCCCCCCTTAGGTTGGGGGGAGATCCTTTAGCAGTGGGCGGGCTTTGCCAACCCACTTCCTGGATCCCAATAAGATCACTCTCCTGTAGCCATCTGACCCGACCCTGGCACATAATGTACTTACAATTTGACAGCCATTATTATAATATTCCCAGTATTCCACAAAAAAAATCAAAATCTGAAACCCATCACACATTCCTTTATATAACTCTCTTATTAAAAATAACTAAAGATTAATTACCTACACCGATAAATAACAAAGATACACTAGCAAGGCCACAACTTCCATTCATTAATGACCAAACTAAAATGTACCACATAGAATCATAGGACTGGAAGGGACCTCGAGAGGTTATCTAGTCCAGTCTCCTGCACTCATGGTAGGACAACATATTAGCTAGACCATTCCTTACAATTGTTTGTCTAACCTGCTCTTAAAAAACTCCAATGGGCAATTTATTCCAGTGCTTAACCACTCAGAGTTAGGAAGATTTTCCTAATGTCCAACCTAAACTGCCCTTGCTGCAATTTAAGTGGATTGCTTCTTGTCCTAGCTTCAGAGGTTAAGAAGAAAAAAAATTTCTCCCTTCTCCTTGTAACCTTTTACATACTTGAAAACTGTTATCATGTCCTCTCTCAGTCTTTTCTTCTCCAGATAAAACAAACCCATTTTTTTCAATCTTCCCTCATAGGTCATGCTTTCTAGATCTTTAATCATTTTTGTTGCTCTTCTCTGAATATCCTCCAATTTGTCCACATCTTTCCTGAAATGTGGTGCCCAGAACAGGACACAATACTCCAGTTGAGGCCTCATAATCTTACTTTCCAAATAAAAAAAGCATCTGTTTCATATCAGCTGGTATTTTAATTTTTTTATGCTGCTACAAGATATTTTGCAATTGTAAATGTAACTATTGTTATATCGCATGTACTGATATTCTGATATTTTAAAATTGAAATGAACCCAAAACATTGTATTCCACTCCATACAGTGGAAAAAACCTATTAAATCTTAACGTACTAAGAAAGTTCAAAAGTCTACTCTTCATCCAGACCAAGTGCCAACCTGTGCTAGCAGCTTTCCATTCAACTCTGGGCACACTAACCTACAACAGAGGTTAGTCTGAGACACTTGGTCTTGAACGACTCCAAAAACAGAGGCTCACAATTAAGCTATGAGAGCCCATATCACCTGTAACAAGTACCAGTGACTGAGGGAAAACAGTTACTTATCCTATAGGTTTCAGAGTAGCAGCTGTGTTAGTCTGTATTCACAAAAAGAAAAGGAGTACTTGTAGACCTTAGAGACTAACAAATTTATTTGAGCATAAGGTTTCATGAGCTACAGCTCACTTGAAGTAGCTCACGAAAGCTTATGCTCAAATAATTTGTTAGTCTCTAAGGTGCCACAGGTACTCCTTTTCTTTTTACTTATCCTATAGTAACTGTGGGTCTCTAAGGTACATTGTCCACATGTATTTCAAAACCCATGCTCCTTCCCCAGTACTGCAGAGTCCTATATGATCTGGATTCTGAATTGATGAAAGAACTGAGGGACAGTTGGGCCCACTCTGCCCTTTATTCCCTCAGTTGTGGGGTCACAAGGGCATTCAGGATGAACATATAGCTCAACAGACACTGCAGGCCAAAAGAATCTGATGTGAATCTGCATTATGAGGCACATGTGCATCACAAATAGAATATATGTGGACAAACAGCTCAAAGAACCACACTTAGGGTTTGACTACACAGCAACTCAGAGCATGGCACACCAGGGTGCAAATCTACAGCACACTAGCTTGCCACACACTAACTCACTGCATGGACCTGCTAAAGGGCACTGAAAATCCCAGTGTGTGAATTAGTATACTACACTTTCAAGTAGTAGTACACTAAGTCACACTCTTGAGACTTTCACTGCACTAAAGCAGTGTCTACAACACAGGACATTACAGCAGAGCGAAGTGTTGCACTACAGATTCACACTCTGGCTTGGCACACAGTATCTTGCCGTGTAGACAAGCCCTAAGAGCATTATATTTACAAAGTTAAGCACTCAAAAATTAGGAAAAGCCAGTATTAAGGTTGTGTGTGCTGTGAAGATACAGTAAAACTTCAGAGTTATGAACACCTCGGGAATAGAGGTTGTTTATAACTCTGAACAAAACATTACGGTTGTTCTTTCTGAACACTGACTTAATATACCTTTGAAACTTTACTATGCAGAAGAAAAATGCTACTTTTAACCATCTTAATTTAAACGAAAAAAGCACAGAAACAGTTTCCTTACCTTGTCAAAAAAAATTTTTACTTTCCCTTTATTATTTTTAGTAGTTTATGTTTAACACACCACTGTACTGTATTTGCCTTTTCTTTTTTGTCTCTGCTGCTGCCTGATTGCGAATTTCCAATTCCAAATGAGGTATGTGGTTGACTGGTCTGTTCGTAACTCTGGTGCTCATAACTCTGAGGTTCTACTTGTAAATTCATGAATTTCTGAAGCACTCAGATGCTACAGTGAGAGATCCATGGAAACACTCATCAGGAAATTAATAATTTTGTACTGAGTACTGGGTTTGGAGAGTATACATCAGTGGTGGGCAACCTGCAGCCCGTCAGGGTAATCCGCAGGCGGGCTATGAGACAGCTTGTTTACACTGACTGTTCGCAGCTCCCAGTGCCCATAGTTCGCCATTCCCAGCTAATGGGAACTGCGGGAAGCAGCAGCCAGCATGTCCCTGTGGCCCGCATCACTTCCCGCAGCTCCTATTGGCTGGGAACGGCGAACTGCGGCCACTGGGAGCTGCGGACGGCCATGCCTGCGGACAGTCAATGTAAACAAACTGTCTCGCAGCCTGCCAGTGGATTACCCTGATGGGCCACATGCGGCTCATGAGCTGCAGGTTACCCACCACTGGTGTATATCATATGAGGCCTATGGCCACCCACTGAATGAGAAGGAAAAAAAGTAATATTGAGCAACTACCCATGTTCACTGATGGAGGCAGGGGTCCTGTGGAGGAAACAGTATGTGATCATGTAATTGAAGTCTGCATCATAATGTAAATGCACAAAGGAGCCAAATAAAGTTGCAAGGACAACATTAATTCTGGAATTTATCAACTTTTGCGTGCTTGATTTTATAACCTTAACATTCTTTCAACATTTTGTTTTTGATGTGATATATAACCATTTCTACAAGACTACTTCTATCTTATTCAGTACATAGGTTGGATGGCACTCAGATAATGAGAGAGAGAAGTCCTGTGGAACCATGATTCATTTTGGGCCAAGTTGTGTTTGAAATTTACCTTCCGAAGTGGCGTGGAATGAGGATTTGAAAACCTAACTTCAATATCACTGAAAATCTAACTTCAACATACCATAGTATATAACCTATCGCTCAAATCAGCCTCTGAACCAGATAACTAGGGGGTAGCTAATGTAAAGCTGATTTTTAAAAAAGGCTCTCAAGGCAATCCTGGCAATTACAGGCCAGTAAAGCCTAAATTCACTACCAGGCAAACTGGTTGAAATAATAATAAAAAACAGAATTATCTGACACAGATGAACATGATATGCTGGGGAAGAGACAACACAGCTTTTGTAAAGGGAACTCATGCTTCACCAACCTATTAGAATTCTTTGAGGGTGTCAGCAAACATGTGGACAAGTGTGATCCAGTTGATATATTATACTTGGACTTTCAGAAAGCCTTTGACAAGGTCTCTCACTAAAGGCTCTTAAACAAACTAAGCAATCATGGGATAAGTGGGAAGGTCCTCTCATGAATCAGTAACTTGTTAAAAGATAGGAAAACAAAGGATAGGAGTAAATGGTCAGTTTTCACAATGGAGAGAGATAAATAGCAGGGTCCCCCAGGGATCTGTACTGACACCAGTGTTGTTCAACACATTCATAGACAATCTGCAAAAAAGAGTGAATAGTGAGGTAGCAAAATTGGCGGACGATACTAAATTACTCAAGATAGTTAAACCCAAAGCAGACGGCAAAGAGTTACAAAAGGATTGAATTAACTGGGTGACAAGATGGCAGATGAAAATCAAAGTTGAGAAGTTCAAAGTTATACACACTGGAAAAAATAATCCCAACTATACATACAAAATGATGGGGTCTAAATTTGCTGTTACTAATCAAGAAAAATATCTTGGATAGTTCTCTGAAAACATCTGCTCAATATGCAGCAGCAGTCAGAAAAACTAAAAGAACATTGGGAACCATGAGGAAAGGGATTGATAATAAAACAGAAAATATCATAATGCCTCTATATACCTCCACGATACACTCATGCGTTGAATAGTACATGCGGCTCTGGTCACCCTATCTCAAACAAGATATATTACAAATGGAAAAGGTGCAGAGAAGGACAACGGAAATGATCCTTCTATGCAAGGAGAGGTTAAAAAGACTGGGACTTCAGCTTAGACAAGAGACGAGTAAGGGGGGATAGGAGAGAGGTTTGTAAAATCATGACTGCTGTGCAGTTTGAGAATAAGGAAGTGTTATTTACCCCTTTACATAACACTAGAACTACAGATCACTCAATATAATTAATAGGCAGCAGGTTTAAAACAAACACACACAAAAAACCTACTTCCTTCACACAACGCACAGCCAACCTGTGGAACTCGTTGCCAGGGGATGTTGTAAAGGCCAAAAGCATAACTGGGTTCAAAAAAGAATTAGGCAAATTATGGAGGATAGGTCCATCAATAGCTATTAGCCAAGACAGTCGGGAATGCAACCCCATGCTCCAGGTGCCCTAAATCTCCAACTGCCAGAAGATGGGATTGGATGATGCGGGGTGGATCACTCAAAATTGTCCTGTTCTGAATTCCCTCTGAAGCATATGGCACTGGGCACTGTTGGAAGACAGGATTCTTGGCTAGATGGACCATTGCCTTTCTTATGTATCAAGAAACATCAACTGATGTCCTTCAACTTTGAAACCTTAATAATTTTTAAGAAAGATTTTTGTATGGAATTTCCTACATTTTAAAAAAAGTTATGGTAAAACAAAAACTCCATGACTAAAGTATTTTCTAGACTAGTAGTTTTCAACCGGGGGTCTGCGAGCAGGTTTTCAGGGGGTCTGCGAAGCAGAACTGGTGTTAGACTCTCTGGGGCCTAAGGCTGAAAGCCCAAACCTGAGCCCGAGCCCTGCCAGGCAGGGATGAAGCCAAAGCCCAAGCAACTTAGCATGGAGCCCAGGTAACTGCCCTGCTTCCCCCAGTACCAGCCGGGCTTTTCTATGCAGAAAAACAGGTGTTGTGGCCCAGGTGGGCCGTGACGGTTTTATAGCACGTTGGGGGGGCCTCAGAAAGAAAAAGGTTGAGAACCTGTGTTCTAGAAAACAGTAGACTATTACTTCATCTGCGTAAGATGCAAATTCAGTAAGGGAAACACCATCCCGTGTCTAATGCAATGTACACTTTTTTGCATTAAAAGTGCACATTAATAGCAGCATATGAGCCTCATCCCAAATGCATATTCCCAGTTGAATGTAATGAGGTTTTCATACATACCTTATAGATTCATAGATACTAAGGTCAGAAGGGACCATTATGATCATCTAGTCTGACCTCCTGCACAACGCAGACCACAGAATCTCACCCACCCACTCCTGCGAAAAACCTCTCACCTATGTCTGAGCTACTGAAATAGTGGTTTAAAGACTTCAAGGAGCAGAGAATCCTCCAGCAAGTGACCCGTGCCCCATGCGACAGAGGAAGGCAAAAGAATCCAAAGAATTTAAAAAGCACTTACACAGGCATATGCAATCACACGGCCACTTACAATTGTATAAATTATACTTTGTGACATTTTTTTGAACAGGTGTAACTCAGTTAAGTCAAAAAGGCTTTTCGCTAGATGTCCAAAAGCCATATAATTTCAATCAAACTCAATCCCCAGTTTGAACATATCAAGGACACAGTTTATAATGAGGAAATAAAGGCACCAAGAGTAGACCAGACATTGAAGGAGTCCAGGTTTGAAAAGGAGGGGACAGAAGAGAGAGTAGACAGTGAAGCAAGAGTGGGGAGACTATTTTATTGTGGGGGAGACAGTGGAATATATCTGAACGTGAGACAAAAGAAACCAGATGAGGAAGAGATTAGGAATGATCAGAAGGGGAGGAATGGAGATCAGGAAAGGGAAAGGAAAAAGGAAAAGAAAGGAAGTGCGGATGAAAGGAGGAGGGCTCACACCAGATGGTGTCAATCTTAGTAAGATTTTGGGCTAAGAGGGATGGCAGGGAGCAGGAGAGTTGTGGGCATATGAGTCAACCAGAGTGGAAAAGTAAGCTGCTTAGGCAAGATACAGTATATGACAGCAGGGAAGGTTACTCACCTTGTGCAGTAACTGAGGTTCTTCAAGATGTGTGTCCCTGTGGGTCTCCACTTCAGTCTCAGCGCTGTCGATGGGAGATTTTTGCTAGCAGTGTCTGGTCGGGGTGCATGGGTACACTAGCTGTCTTGCAGAGCCACTGGCACCTCTTCTGGCACACGCACACCCCAACCCCCTCAGTTTCTTCTCTATCGTGGAGCATTAAGTTCTTACTCCAAAGTAGAGGGGAGGAGCGTGGGTACTGGAGCACCCGCTGGGACACCCATCTCGAAGAACCTCAGTTACTGCACAAGGTGAGTAACCTTCCCTTCTTCTTCGAGTGCTGTCCCTGTGGGTGCTCCACTTCAGGTGGATGTACAGCAATGCCCTCATGAGGATGGAAGGGACTTCAGAGTTGAGTCTGTCGTTGCGGCTAGGGCCGTGAAGCCTACCCTTGTGACTGTGCTCGAGCTGAGCATAATGGTTAGCAAATGTGTGTTCAGATGTCCACGTGGCTGCTCTGCATATCTCTATGATGGGTACGTTGTGAAGGAATGCTATGGAAGTTGCTACAGCTCGTTGAGTGTGTTCTGATGCGCATTGGGGCTGCTGTGTTACATAGGGAGTAGCACAATTGGATGCAGTTTTATCCACTTAGATAGTCTTTGCATGGATATAGCCACACCTTTAGATCTTTCTTTCATTGATACAAATAGTCTGGGAGATTTACGAAAGTCCTTCATTCTGTCCAGATAAAAGGCCAGGGCATGGTGGACATCTAATGTATGTAACACCGCCTCTTGGGGGTTGCTGTGTGGTTTTGGATGGAATGTAAGTAAGTGAATCAGCTGGTTTAGGTGGAATGAGGACTATATTTTGGTCATGAATTTTGGGTCCATCCCCAGAGTGACTTTGTCCTTACAGAATATTGTGTATGGGGGGTGAGCCATGAGTCTCCCCATCTCACCCACTCTTCGTGCCGATGTGATGGCTATCAAGAGTGCCACTTTCATAAATAAATGAAGTAAATAACACAGTGCTAAGGGTTTGAATGGTTTTCTGGTTAGACATTTGAGCACTAAGTTTAAATCCCATGATGGTGTGGGTTCACGGATATCCGGGTGCATGTTCTGTAACCCCGTTACGAACCTCCTAGTAATGGGATGGGTGAATACTGATGTCCCATCCACCTGCTGGTGGAAGGCCATTATGGCCATGAGGATAACTTTAATCGAGTTCGTAGCCAGTCCAAAGTTTTTTTAAGGATAGTAGGTAATCCAGGATGATCAGAAGTGGGGCCTGTTGTGCAGATATTTGTTTGGTTTGGTACCAGAGGGAAAACCTTTTCCATTTTTGGAGGTATGTTTCCTGCTATTAATCAGTACTTGTTTTACTTGATCAGAACAGGTTAATTCCTCAGGATGGAGCCATGCCTTCAGGTGGAGTTTGCCTGGAACTGGATGGAGGATTTGATCGTTGTCCTGTAAGAGGAGATTGTGTAGGATGGGGAAAGTGAACGGCTTGCATAGTGCCATGCGGGACAGGTAAGGGAACCAAGTTTGACTGGGCCATGTTGGCACTATAAGAATTAGCTTGGCTCTGTCGGTTCATGTCTTGTGTATGACTCCGGAGATCAGAGGAATCGATGGGAGGGCATATAGGAGAGGGGCGTTCCATTTGATAAGGAATACCTCTCCCAGTGATTGTACTCCCTGTCCTGCAAGTGAGCAGAACTTTGGGCATTTCTTGTTTGCTCGTGTCGCAAACAGATCTATCAACAGAGATCCCTATCTTGGAAAATATGATGTGTTATTTTGTCATTCGGTTTCCATTCGTGTTCTTGGGAGAACTGTCTGCTTTGAGTGTCCGCCATGATATTCAAGCAGCCCGGTAGGTATGATGCTGTGAGAGTGATGTTGTGCCTTATGCACCAGTTCCATAGCTTTAGAGCTTTCACACATACAGAGTGGGATCATGCCCCACCCTGGCGGTTGATATAGAACATACATGCGATGTAGTCTGTTAGGATCTGTATCATTCGGTCTCTTATGAGAGGAAGGAAGTGGCAGCATGCATTGCGGACCGCACATAGTTCGAGCAGGCTTATGTGTAGATGTGTTTCCACACGGAACCATTTGCCCTGTGTTGTATGTTGCTTCAGCTGAGCACCCTCATCCAATCAGGGAGGCATCTGTCGTGATCTGAACAAATGGTGGCTCTTGTTGGAATGGTACACCAGAACAAACGTTCGTTGGGTTTCTCCACCAGCATAGTGATTGTATCACCTCTCCTGTGGGTGTGATTCTCTTGTTTCGACTGTGTCTTTGTGGGCTGTATACTGCATTCAGCCATCTCTGAAGGCACCGCATGTGTAGCCTGGAGTGTTTTACAACGAATGTGGTAGCAGCCATATGTCCCAACAGTTGTAGGCATATTCGCACATGTACCCATGGACTGTGAGATCACTGATATAAGGGAGGTCATAGTGGTGAAACGTAGCCTTGGAAGTGATGCTCTGGCCGTGAGGGAGTCCAGGTGAGCTCCATTGAACTCTAGTTGCTGCACTGGAGCTAGGGTGGATTTCTTTTCATTGATTTGAAGTCTCAGGGAGTGAAAGAGAGAGGTGGTTATTTGAATGCTTCCTTCTGTTTTTGTCTTTGTGGTGTCTTTGAGTAGGCAGTTGTCTAAGTAAGGGAATATCAGTATCCCACTTCTGCGTAAGTCAGCCGCTACTACCGCAAGTGTTTTGGTGAATACTCTCAGTGCAGTTGAGAGGCCAAATGGTAGCGCTCTGTATTGGAAATGTTCTTGTCCTACTGTGAACTTTAGGAAGCGTCTGTGAGATGGATGGATTGTATCATGAAACTATGCGTCTTGTAGATTGAGGGCTGCGTACCAGTCCCCTTCTTCCAGCGTAGGGATGATTGAGCTCAGGGTGACCATTTTGAATCTGTGGGCATGGATGAATTTGTTGAGTCTCCTTAGATTGAGGATGGGTCTCCATCCTCCATTTTTCTTTTGGGTCAGGAAGTAATGGGAATAGAATCCCTTCCTTCTGTGTTGTGACTGAACCAGTTCCACTGCACCTATTTGTAGAAGGTGATGTACCTCTTGTCTCAACAGGTGCTCGTGGAAAGAATCCCTAAAGAGGGATGGGGAAGGTGGATGGGTAGGCGGGAATGATGTAAAGGGGATGGTTTAGCCTGTTTGAACGATCTCTAAGACCCACTGGTCCAAGGTGATGGAGGCCCAGTTGCTATAATATGGTCTGAGTCAGAACCCAAAGATTTGGGTATTAGTCATTGACACTGGTGTTATGGGGAGGTCATGCAGACCCTCTATCAACGCTTCAAAATTGCAGCTTATTTAGTGGTTGTTGGGAACGTCGCGTTCTGTGATTGATTCTGTCGACATCTCTGTATTCAGTTTCTTTGGCCCCGTGCATCGTACGGTCTCTGCTGGCTTTGAGACATATTGTCTCTGCTCCTATTGTAGGGCTGGTACCTTTGTCTCCTGTTAGGTGGTGTGTATATCCCTAGGGTCTGTAACATTGCTCTTGAGTCCTTCACTGCGTGAAGGACTTCATCAGTTTTTGCGGAAAAGAGCTTGTCTCTGTCAAGATTAATTTCAGACAGAGATCCCTATCTCTCCTGGCCCTTGCCTTTAGGCTGTTGCAGTGAGTGCACCTCTGAGGAATGTGTGATTCCCCGAGGCAGCAGACACAAAGTGACTGGCATGGCATCATTACAAGACGCACACCTTTTAAAAGCTGGGGATCCAGACATTTTTAAAGCTTCCCTCTTTGGGATTTGGGGATGAAATTAAAGGGAAAAAATGATTTTTTTTTAACTAACTAACTATGATATTACTGCTATGTTAATCTAATACTAACTAGAGTTAATTAAACTAATTTAACAATCTAAAACTATATTTTTCTATAGTTCGTAGGGACACTGCTAACGGACCCGTCTCAAGCCGAGGACAGTTGAGAAGGAACTGGGGGGGTCGGGCATGCGCATGCCAGAAGAGGCATCAGCAGTGCTGCGAGACAGCTACTGCGCACATGCGCCCCGACGAGAAGCTGCTAGCAAAAATCTCTGATCAACAGCACTGGGACGCACCGCCACCTGAAATGAAGCACCACAGGGACAGCACTCGAAGAAGAACGGAAAGAACAAAGTCACATTTACAAAGGAGGAAGTCATAGAATCAATCATAGAATATCAGGGTTGGAAGGACCTCAGGAGGTCATCTAGTCCAACACACTAACTACAAATTCAGTGTAGTCCCTGAATTTTCTCAGAAGTGGTCAGCAACATGGGAACAGTACATGTAGGGCAGAATCAGGGTTCCAGCGCAGATGATCAGACTGATTAGTGGGAGGAAAAGAACCTAGCATGTAGAAGGTGAAGTGAAAAGAAGGTGTGTGGGGGCAGGATTTTCAAGTGTTTGAGTTAACAGCATATATCACAGGCATTTTGAAAGTACAGCCCTGAGACCATGGAGTCAGAATGCAGGTGGGTCAGTGAGGAAAGGAAAGATAAACCATTGAAAACAACTGTGCTGCTTGCCAGTGAGGCAGAGTCAGTGAAAGCATAGTCTTGAGAATGTTTATGAAGAGCATTGTTTTGCAGATAGAACAGGCAGTCAAGGAATCAGGGATAGGGAAGACCGAAACAAGGAAAGCAGGGGATAGAGATGAGATAACAAAATGAGCATCAAGTAGGAGGGAACAGTGGATTGGGGAGGGGCGGGCAGGTCCGGGAGTGACAAAGATGAGGAGGTACAAGGCAGTTAATTAGGTTCAAAGGGGCAGGTGACAAAAGTTCACAAGTAAACATAAAATGGGCAACCTTGACAGAGCGCTAGGTGTTGGGGGAGACATGGAAAATTACAATAGGGTAAAATAGGAGCAACAAGAGAGAAACAGTGGGAGAATCTGCTGAGCATCTTAGATGTCTGTACACAAATGCAAGGAGTAGGGGAACAGAAAGAACTGGAAGTATTAGTACAAAATTTAGATTATGACTTTACTGGCATCACAAAGACTTGGTGGGATAAATCTCATGACTAGAATGTTGGTAGAGGGTAATAGCTTGTTCAGGAAGGACAGGCTGGGAAAAAGGGAGGAAGTGTTTCATTATACATCAAGCATACATACGCTACTCCTGGGGGAATTCTGCCCCCAAAAATTAAAAATTCTGCATACAATATTTTAAAATTCTGTAAATTTTATTTGTCAAAACAACACTATATAATCACGCCAGTTTCAATTATTTTAATAATTTATGTCAAAATGCCTGTCAGCAAGTATATCTAACAATACAGACACACACAAAAATTCCCCCAGGAATAGAGTGTTAAAGAAACCGCTAGAACAACTTAGTTCCTGCTTCTCTGACCCTTCCTCCCACAGAGCCTAGCCGGGGGGCCAGACACTCACACCCTTTTCCCCCCACCAAAACCCAGCTGCGCCCTCCAGCAGCCCAGATACTCACTCCTCCTACCTGCAGAGCCCAGCTGTGGGCCCCCTCTGGCCCAGACACACATATCCCCCACCCCCCAGATGCCAGCTGCAGCCCCCCCCCCACCCCAGATACTCACATCCTCTCTTCCCCAGAGGCCAGCTGTGGTCCCCCCTGGCCCAGACACTCACACCCTCTCACCTCCAGAGCCCAGGTGCACCCCCTCGGCCCAGACACTCACAAACCCTACCCTCCTAGAGCCCAAGGATCCAGAGGGAGAAACAGCCTCATACTGGGTCCCGGGCTTGCACAGAGTTTCCTATGCACTACTGCCTCCTTCCTACTTCACAGTAAGGGTCTACTATACACTAGCAAACCAGAGGAAGAAGTGGATGAGAGATTTATAGAACAAACAGAAATATCCACAACACAAGACCTGGCAGTAGTGGGGGATTTTAACTACCCAGACGTCTCTTGGAAAAGTAATATGGCAAAACAGAAAATTTCCAGTAAGATCTTTAATTGTGTTGGGAACAACTTTTTGTTCCAGAAAGTGGAGGAAGTAACCAGGGGGACAGCCATTTTAGAGTTGATTCTGACTAACAAGGAAAATTTGATTGCAAATCTGAAGATGAAAGGTAATTTGGGTGAAAATGATCATGAAATAATAGATTTCATGATTCTAAAGGCAGGAAGGAGTGAAAGCAACAGAATAAGGACAATGGACTTCAAAAAAGTAGACGTTAAACTCAGAGAACGTCTAAGGTCCCACGGAAAGAAAATAAAAGAGATAAGAGAGTTCAGGACAGCTGGCAGTTTCTCAAAGAAACAATATTAAATATACAATTGCCAACTATTCTGAGGCAAAGGAAAGATAGGAAGAATTGTAAGAGGCCAGCATGGCTCCATCAGGAGCTCTTTAGTGACCCAAAAATCAAAAAAGTCTCTACAGTAAGTGGATACATGGACAAACTGCTAAGGAGGAGTACAAAATAATAGTGCAAGGATGTAGGAACAAAATCAGGAAGGCTAAGGCACAAAATGAGTTATACCTGGCAAGGGACATAAAGGCAATAAAAAGAGGTTCTTTAAATACATTAAGAGCTTGAGAAAGACAAAGGGAAGGATAGGTTCTCCACTTAGTGGGGAAGGAGAGCTAATTCTGATGATATCAAGAAGGCTGATGTGTTTAATGCCTATTTGGCTTCAGTCTTCCCTAAAAAGTTTAATGATGACTAGATATGCAACACAATTAATATTAACAAGCAGGGGGAAGAAAAGCAAACGAAAAATAGAGAAAACAGGTTAAAAAATATTTAGGTAAGTTAAATGTATTCAGGTCAACATCTTAAGGTACTTAAGAAACTAGTGTAAACAATCACAGAACCTCTAGCAATTATCTTCAAGAACTCATGGAGGACAGGTGAGGTTCCAGAGGGGAGGAGAAGGGAGAACATAGTACCTGTCTTTTAAAAGGAGAACAAAGAAGACCTGGGGAATTACAGATTAGTGAGCGTAACTTCAATACCTGAAGGATACTGGAATAAATTATTCAATCAATTTGTAAGTATTAGAGGATAATTGGGTGATAAGTAATAACCAGCATGGATTTGTCAAGAACAAATCATGCCAAACTAACCCAATTTCCTTCTTTGACAGTGCTACTGGCCTAGTGGATAGAGGGGAAAGCAGCAGGTGTGATATATCTTTATTTTCATAAGGCTTTTGACAGGCAGTCCCTCATGACATTTTCATAAGCAAACTAAGAAAATGTAATCTAGATCACATTACTATAAGTGCACAACTGTTTGAAAGACTGTACTCAAAGAGTCATTATCAATGGTTTGCAATCAAACTGGGAGGGTGTATCTACGGAAGTCTTGCAGGGGTCAATCCTTGGTCTGATATTACTCAATATTTTCATTAATGATTTGGATAATGATACTGGGAGTATGCTTATAAAATTTGTGGATGACACCAAGTTCAGAGGGGTTGCTCGCACTTTGGAGTACATTATTAGAATTCAAAAGGACCTTGACAAATTGATACACTGGTCTGAAAGCAACCTGATGAAATACAATAAAGCCAAATACAAAGTGCTTGGGCTAGAAAGGAAAAATCAAATGCATAACTACAAAATGGAGAACAACTGGCTAAGTGATAGTACTGCTGAAAAGGATCTGGGGGTTATATTGGATCACAAATTGCACATGAGCCAACAATGTGATGCAGTTGCAAAAACGGTTAATATTATTCTGGGGTGTATTAACAGGAGTGTCATATGTAAGACACAGGAAGTAATTGTCCTGCTTTTCTTTGCAATGTGGAGGCCTCAGCTGGAGTTGCGTCCCCAGTTTTGGGGCCATCCATTAGGAACGACGCAGACAAATTTGAGAGAATCCAGAGGAGAGCAACAAAAATAATAAAAGGTTTAGAAAACCTGACCTATGAGGAAAGCTTAAAAAAAACTGGGCATATTTAATCTTGAAAAAAGAAAATTGAGGCGGGACCAGATAACAGTCTTCGAATATATTAAAGGCTGTTATAAAGAGGACTGTGATCAATTGCTCTCCATGTCCACTGAAGGTAGGATAAGAAGTAATGAGCTTAACCTTTAGCAAGGGAGATTGAGGTTAAATATTAGGAAAAACTTTCTAACTATAAGAGTAGTTAAATTCTGGAATAGAGTTCCAAGGGAGGTTGTGGAATCCCTATCTGTGGTGAAGCAGAAAAAACACCCACCAGCATGGAAGGGGTTAAAGAGAGCCTTTGGGCCCAGCTAGCCACGCCCCCCTTATACCTGCAGCCCATACCAGGCTTGGAAGGGAGAGAAAAGGAGAGAGCCTGGCTCAGTTTGAGGCTGACTGGCGAAAAGGCAGGAGCTCGCTGCTTCCCTTCCTGAGGGAAGGAGCACTACCCGGCCAGTTGAGGCAGCCACCAGGAGCCAAGCACCCTCTTCCTGGCCAAAGGAGACAAAGAGGTCTAGGACCACCCAGCCTAAGAGGCACCTGGGTGGCGAAAGCACAGAGCCCATGTGGGGTTCCGATCCCACCAAACTTACGGCTTCCACACCTGGAGGAACCTGTGACTGCAGCAGGATGCCACCCAGGGTCCACAAAAGGGCACTACTAGAACCAAGCCACCAAAGGAACTTGGATTAGAGGGGCCATGCCCTGAAGGGGAAACAGTAGGAAGTAGCCTAGTGCAGCAGATGTGGACTCCCCGCTGGGAGGTCCCCTACTCAGGGGTTAACTTACACAGGGCCCTGGGCTGGGACCAGGTGGAATGGAAGGGCCTGGATCCCCCTACTCCCCTACCTTCAGGACTGAGGCACCTCGACCACAGAAGCAGGGGGCAGAAAATCAAGTACTCCAACCACTAGGCCGACTAGTCCTCCAAGCTCCCTCTCACACCATCACTGAAGGTTTTTCAGAATAGGTTGGAGAAACACCTGTCCAGGGATGGTCTAGGTTGACTTGGTCCTGCCTCACTGCAGGGGGCTGGACTTGATAAGCTCTCAAGGTTCCTTCCTGCCCTATGATTCTAGGACTAAAAGCTCAGTAAATTCTGAACTAAAGTTTAAACTTTAAAGAAACCCAAAATAGTTTGAAAATATGGAAATATAAGATCAAACACCTTTATTCCCACAATGATGCCAGCCTCCCTTCTTTGTTCCTGTCATATTTTGTAAGGTTTGCTAAACAGGGAGAGAGATCAAGAATTTGTTTTAAAAGGTGTGACACAAACATGCCCATACATACCCAGGCACGTATATTACCCATGTCTGACCATCTTTTCAATATTTCTCCTAAGGCTGTTGTTTGTGATCTTTGCCAAAAGCTAAGAAATAACTGATTGTCATGGTTATTGAGTGATATTTGTATAGGAAACAATTTTAGAGTTATGTAACATTTTTTTATATTGGGTTTCAAAACTGTTAAAGTGAAACTTGTCACCTGATTTGAGGCGGGTCTCAGGGCTCACTCAATCAACATTGAGAACAACTGACATCCATTGAGCCAGCCTCTGATTAGGGGACCTAAAAGACTCTGATTAGGGGATCTAAAAGACTCTGATTAGTGGACCTCTTGGGTAAGAGGCATTAGTCTGTAACTGTATAAGAGATGACAGAAGAACACAAGTTGTGATCCATTACGGAGGAGGCATTCTGCGAGCAGGAGCATCTCTCGTAAAAGATGGATCCCAGCTTTTTGGAGTGGACAAGTGCTGTAGCAGCTAACAATTGGATAGGAAAAAGTATAAGCTATATAGAGTGTCTTTTAGGTTTTTCTTTTACTTGTAACCTTATGTTTCCAAACCCTTAAGCTTGCTTTTATTTTAATCTCGATCTTAAGATTGGTTAAATAAACTTCCATTTGGTTTTACCATCGACTTGTCCAAAAGCCTTGTGCACAGGAGAGTGTTGTACTGAGGTGAAACCAGAGAACTGAGGTGCACTGCCTCCACAGAGACAGCACACTGGTGTACATTGCAGGTGTCCAGAAGATAAGGGACTGGGCACTTGAGTGTAACAAAGTGGAGTGTATAATTTGCTAGGCTGCAGAGGGAAAGAGCAGAGCTTGTGGTCTATTTGTATTGCCAGCAGTCAGTGGCTGGGGAGAGTCTCCCCAGGTGGCATAGATAGGTCTTCCTCCCACTGTAAGCAGCTGGTAGTGATTCACTCTGGACACCTCAGGTAACCCTGAAAAGTGTTCAAAAGGGCTTTAAGAAGTCTGTATCCTATAGCCCACGTTATCAGGCCATACACGGATACTGTGTTAATCTACTGTATGATCCAGTGTCTATTGAAGATAATGGCAAAGCTTCCCGTTACTTCATTTGTACAGTAGGATCAAGCCTTTAATGAATGAAACTTTATGAAGGATAACTGTCAAATAAGTTTCAGGTTTTTGGAGTTTTATTTCACTTTCTTTGAACAAAATATTACTTTTTAAATACAAATTGAGTATCTTCTGTAGCCAGTAGATGGCATGCATTACCAAAAAGATTAAACTAACATAAGATTCATTCCAGTAGCATGACTGCTGGGTAAGTAAGAAAAATGTAGCTAATTTTCCAAAACGTAACAATTAAATACGAAGTTTGTGTGACTAATGGTGGAAATAGAAAATTTAAAATAATGGTTAAATTTACTTGAAAGTACTTACATCTTAGTTTGTCTTGTATTTTCCCACCACACATGGTTGCTAACATAGCTTTAACTGAAAACACTGTCAACTTCCCATGGCCCTCACTGCAAAATAAAATACATGATAAATCATTACTTTATGGAAGGATAAGAACAAAAATATTTCAGGGTCAGAAGAAAAGTTCATTCATGCCTTCCCTAAGTGCTATGCTTTATAAAACTATTTAACAGCGAACATAATACAAAAAATGATAGTAACATTTAGACAGGTTTCAGAGTAACAGCCGTGTTAGTCTGTATTCGCAAAAAGAAAAGGAGTACTTGTGGCACCTTAGAGACTAACCAATTTATTTGAGCATGAGCTTTCGTGAGCTACAGCTCACTTCATCGGATGCATACCGTGGAAACTGCAGCAGACTTTATATATACACAGAGAATATGAAACAATACCTCCTCCCACCCCACTGTCCTGCTGGTAATAGCTTATCTAGGTGCCACAAGTAACATTTAGCTTTGTCAATCAATTAGAACAGCTAACAGGTAGCCAATGACAAATCACATTCTCTTGCAGAATTATGGGCATTCTATGGATGAAGAGAGGCTTGCATTTGTTTTACCTGTCCACAGCTACCTACTACATGGTGGAACCTGATTATTATGAGTCATTCCTTTCTATTTAGAATAAGCCCGTTTAATTATGTTTCTTGCTTTTACTGCTGCCCTTTCTCAGGAATTCCAACTCTTTATGAACACTGCCTGACACTCAGAGAAAGAAGTGGTATTCTAACAAAACAGGTTAGGTTACAAGATATTCTGAGTAGAACAGGAACAAACATGGATGCTTGTTATTCTAATTAAAGGCACCTAGACTGCTGCACTATCAGGAACAGATGGTACAATCAGACAACCATTTCCTAATGTCAGCATGAGAAAAAATTTGTACTAATTCCTTATAAAAACAATGGAAAGATTTTATTCAGCACAAAGTGGTATGCAAAAACAACTATTCTCATAAAAAAAATCACAAAACACTTTACAAGGAGGTGAAACACAAACAACATATAGTAACAGAGGATTATAGAGGCTATATAGAACAGTAATCTCAGGATAAAGCCATTGTTAGTGCTCAGTACGGAGTTAATTTAGTCGGAGTTGAACATAAATTAGGAGTACTGAGAGCATGTACATGAGAGTGTATA
Organism: Lepidochelys olivacea; assembly: GCF_965140295.1. Taxonomy (NCBI): domain Eukaryota; kingdom Metazoa; phylum Chordata; order Testudines; family Cheloniidae; genus Lepidochelys; species Lepidochelys olivacea. The sequence goes on from NC_140413.1 coordinate 2,497,913, forward strand.
AGCAATACATAAATTCTGAGCACTATAATCCTAAATAAAAAGACTGACTGAATTATCTATATTGTACTGTGTGCTATGGATAATACTTTACAGATTTCTTACAGCAACTCTGAAAAGGTAAGATAGTATACAAGTGGAGGAGGAAACTTGGATCCTCTTCAACAAATTCCTTCTGGAGAGGAGACTCCACCTCTTCTAGAAATAAGATTTCAGAAGGATTTCAGAAGAGGAATGGGGGATTGGAGGCAGTCATTCTGGATGACATGCAGGACCCCATTATCAGATGTTCTGTTCCCAAGATGGTAGGGACCCATGATCTCTAGACCAAATGATCTCTAAAGGGAGAAAACTAAATGTATTTGGTTCTGTACTCCCAGCAGACCCACCAAAACAGAGGCTGGAAGGCTGAAGATTGTGGCTGCCTCCAAAAAAATATTTCAGTCATCTGGTTTTATTTCTGTATGGTCTCTTAGCAGCTTGTTTTAGAGGCTGCCTACGAAACTGGTATTTCATCTGTGCAAAGGAAGATAGAAAACATTATCTTGGTACTCAAAACCTCAAAAAGAGAACCTCCTCTTGGGCAGGGAGGTTGCATCAGCCATACAGCTCTCGCAGCTGACCTTACCTCCTTAGTGTGCTGTAAGGTCTTATCCATTTTATTGCGGAACGTTCTTTCTTCCTCAAAGGGAAGATCACAAATTTTGAACTAGGCAAACACAGAAAGACTAGATGAGTTCAACCATGAATGTCTGTAAAGAGGCTGTAAATCTTGCCACTGCATCAAAAATGTCATATGGTACCTTCAGAGGCTGAAGGCAAGTTTTTTTTCCTTGGGTAATGTCCTTAGCCAGCTTCTGCTGGATATATGGCAATTGGTCAAGAAAAGGAAGGAGCTACATAGTTTGCCACCTCAATACCCAGAGTTGACTTTTCTGCCAAAGGCGTCCAATCTTCTGACTTCCCTGTCTGGAGGGGCAGAGAATGAAGTTCTCAGAGACTTTGCTATGATAACCAATGCATTTGTAGGAGGGTGAACAACAGAACTGAACCTGGGGGACCTGGTATAAAACAACCATCCATCTTTTGCCTTTGCAAGCATGGTGGTAAGGGATGCTAAATGTCCCCCTTTGGATAAAGGGCATTACTTTCCTTTTTTCTCTGGACTGTAGGATGTTGAAGATGCCTTCGCTTTACTGCTGGGACAAATGTGAGCCGCAGCAGTAGGGCTCCAGCCACCACATTGTGGAACTGTTTTGAAGTCAACTCTGGCAAGAGATCAACAGACCATGTTACCTGGGGAGATTATGTCTGTGTCCCAGGATCATCCTGTGGAGCTGTGACCTAATCTCTGTGCTCAGAGTGCACGTGAGAGATGTTAGCCAGAGATGTTGATGGTAGCAGGATTTCTGACTGGAGTTGGTGGCATTACTGTAGGGAGTGTACCCACTGAACACTTGGGAGAAGAAGGATAATTGCAAGGGGAGATGATCTTTGTGTGTGCCTATGAACAGGTTCTCCACAGAAAGTCCACATCGGATCACAAAGGACCTCTCCCCAAGGAGGCCTACAGTGCCCTTTTATATCTTCTTCCCACTTGCTGGAAAGCTCTTTTGCTGTGACCTCGGTCAAATAGTTCCCATTGTCTAGTGCTTTCTCTGTACACAGTTCCTGGGGTAATCCTGGTGCTTGTGTGCATTTCCTCAATGAGCCATTAACATTGTTTGGCCTTTTTACGGTTGTACCTGAAAGGCTGCTTGTGGCTGTTTTCAACCTCACAACACGTTTCAGTAACACCTGCAGAGCCCAACTTCATAACTTCACATATGATAATAGCACATACAATCCAACGAGATATTACTGTCGAGCAGATCAAGACTTTTGGAATGATACCTCACAAGGCATACTGTGTGTAAAACTTATCCTAATTATATGACAGTGGTGAATAACAAGGTGCCAGGGTGTCACATGATGCTGTTACCTTTGCAGCCTGAATAGTGGAACCCTAGATAGCAGTGCAAACTAAGCTAGTTTAAGGCCCTCCTCACTAGGTTAGCCAGCCTGCTTGCGAAGATGCTCTTCCCTCTCTTCGTTAGGTGGAGCCCATCTCTGCCTAGCACTCCTCCTTCTTGGAACACCATCCCACGGTCAAAGAGTCCAAAGCCTTCTCTCCAACACCACCTGCATAGCCATTCGTTGACTTCCATGATTCGACGGTCTCTCCCCAGGCCTTTTCCTTCCACGGGGAGGATGGAAGAGAACACTTGCGCCTCAAACAACCTTTATCCTACAGCTTTTAAAGTAGGCACTGCTAGCTACAGGTGTTATCCAGGAGTCATAAAGTAGGCAACACACCTGTAGGATAACACACCTAGAAATACCACAGGAACAAAGACTGAACGGGGGGAAGTGATGCTCCCAGACTAAAGGGATTTCTAGCCTGTGCATGAAAACCTGGGAAACCCAAGCTGCAAAGCAAAGGCAGCTTAAGAATCTGCCATCCTGTTTATCACTCAGGGTGAGAATTTGCTAATTCATAACCTATCTATCTAGTACGTTAAGCTCAGTTTGCATTTTTGTTTAGTTACTAGGTAATCTGCTTTGATCTGTTTGCTATCACTTATAATAACTTAAATCTATCTTTTTGTAGTCAATAAACTTATTTTATGTTTTAATCCAAACCAGTGTATGTTTGACTAAGGTGCCTGCAGAAAATCTCTGCTTGGTTACCACAAGTGTGCATGGTCCTCTTCACTTTGAGGGAGAGGTGGACCGGGTATTAAACACATACACTGGCCAGATTTGACCAGGGCAGGACGGTATTGCTCTGGGGTCCTAGGCTGGGAAGCTGGTGGTTAGAGCGCCTACATGTAACTGCAGCTGGGTGTGTCCCTACCTGTGTGAATGCTGGTGAAAGTGCAAGCTTGGAAGGCTTTGCAGCTTGTCACAGCAGCACAGTGTGAGAGGGAGCCCAGGCTGGTAGGTCAGAGGGCTTAGTGGTACCCCAGTTCCTGGGGGAATCCATCACACATCCATTAGTGGGAATGTGCAGAGGACACCTAAAGAAGAACCAGCCCCTCCTCTGAGCCTCCTAAGTTCAATGGACACTGTAGTAGGGTGTCAGGGAGAAGGTACTGGAAAGTCAAAATACAGTACCGTCGGGGTAAACTGGAACAGACACCATGCAGTCCTGGGATTGGTGACGCTTCTTTTGGTGGTGCTTTCCGAGAAGCTTTTTGAATAGCCCTCTCTTCTCTTTGTGCTTTAAACAGCACAGGAAGCACTGAAATGGGGAAGGCCTGTGGGTCTGGGGGACTCAACACGGGCAGGCAAGATATGAATGGTCTCGGAAGGAGCTTTTTGTGATTTGTTCTTGACACCATAACATCAGAACTGGTGTCTGGGAGCATGGGGTAATTGTCCTGGCACTATGTCTAGAGGTCTTGGCTGGCATTGAGGATGAAGTGCTGGCACTGGAATCTTGAACCTTGGACAGCTTCTAATCTGAGGAGTGCTTTTGCACTGACAAGAGACAGGCAAAATAGCAGCCCCAGGCAATCTTTGATGCCAGGGATGTCTCAACAAAAAGAATAAGACCAAAGATCTGCTCTTTCCGCACTATCAGGATGCAGAGCCTTCTCGGATCCCACCTTAACAGGTGGTGTCAAAGTCAACTCATGCAACTGTGAAGTAGTATGTCTTGGAGCCAGGCATGGCACAAAGCCCCAGCCTGGAATGTTAACTGATGATCTCTGCTGGATCAGGAAGTAAAGGCAGCCAAGCAGACATCAGATCTGACCACAGGGGCAGAATGGTCCACCACTGCCAGGCAGAACACACATCAGGAGACAGCATTCAACTTGAGAAGGATCCTGAGACAGGAGCTGCACCATTTAAATATCTTCTTTGGATCCTCAAGGGTTGGCATCAATCCCAGAACAGAGGTGCACACTCAGAAAGGGGAAAAATTGCTCTGAACTATTTATAGCTAGGAAATTATCTAAGAAAGTTAAAACACCAAGCTATGTACAAGAGAAAAAGTGTCTTAGTTGTCTGGCTTGGTCAGACATGGACACAGTTCTGAGGTTCCTTATATCCTCAGTCCTAAGCAGCCAGAAGGAAGTGAGGAGGGTTGGGGCTCCCACATCCGTTAAATAGCCTTGAGCTCTGATCGTTCAGTGCCATAAGGTATCACACAGCTTTCTAGAAGGGTCCAAAACACTGACACAGGCTCTTGAGATCCCATTAGTGGGAACATGAGGAAGTGCTAGATATGCTGTCATAGGAATCTTTCACATGCTTAGCTCCATTATGGTTGGGCTTTAAGAAATTCTTTGACCTTGGAAATTGAAAAACTGGCTAAGGGAATGAGTCCCCTGATAAAATGTTGGGGTTTACTGGTTTACTTCAAAAGCAGGCTGTTCAGATTGGCTTAGGGCCACTTGTGTTTCACTCGGACACCAGGAAGAGTTTTGAAACTGGAGTTTTATTGAATTTAGAAATAAATAAAACAAACCAACCAAAAACCAAACAAATAAGACACCCCTGGTTGCACAAGCCCCATTGCTGCTCATTCCTTTCAGAACACACACAACTCTGCTGCTGCAACCAGAGCTGTTCCCTTTGCCCCTTTCAGCAGACCTTCAATCCTTAAAGGGACAAGACACAGGTAAACTCACAGATTCCAAGGCCAGAAGGGAAAACTGTGATCATCTGGTCTGGCCTCCAGTATAGCACAGGCCACAGAACTTCCCCAAAATAATTCCTAGACCAAATTCTTAGAAAAACATCTAATCTTCTTTTAAAAATTGTCAGTGATGGAGAATCCACCATGGCCCTTGGTAAAATGTCCCAATGGTTAATTGCACTCACTGGTCAAGAATTTACGCTTTATTTCCAGTCCGAATTTGTCTAGCTTCAACTTCCAGCCATTGGATACTGCTATGCCTATGCTAGATTGAAGAGCCCATTATTTGTTCCCCATACAGATACCGATAGACTGCAATTAAATCACCCCTTAACTTTCTCTTTGTCAAGCTAAAAGGAATGCCGCCAATTGGAAGGCATGAGATGCACTGTCCTAGAGTTGGGGGTTCCACGACCACCACTCCCAAGAGAAGGAGGCGGGTGGTGGTGGTCGGGGAACTCTCTCATCAGGGGGACTGAGTCATCTATCTGCTGCCCCGACCGGGAAAACCGAGAAGTCTGCTGCTTGCCAGGAGCTAGGATTCACGATGTGACGGAGAGACTGCTGAGACTCATCAAGCCCTTGGATCGCTACCCCCTCCTGCTTCTCTATGAGGCATGTTTTCTAACCCTTTAATCATTCTTGAGGCTCTTTTCTGAACCCTCTCCAATTTATCAACACCCTTGAATTGTGGGCAGCAGAACTGGATACAGCATTCTAGCAGTGATTTCGCCAGTGCAAAATATAGAGGTAAAATAACCTCTTCTCTACTCCTACTCAAGATTCCTGTTTATTAACCCCACAATTTTATTAGCTCTTTTGGCCACAGACTCACACTGGGACCACAATGTCTAACCCTGACATTCCCGTATGAGTGCTATAGCCCTCCCTCGTAAATGTAATATCATTCCAACACTTCCATTAAAAAAACAAAACATATAATCCATCCATTTGACTTAATAGCAGTAATCCACGCATTCCACAAGCTCACAACTGTTATTCCCAATTGACAGTTTGGGCCTCTCCTGTGTCATGAGTTCTGTACTAATGGTGAAAGTTTCTGCATCGCTCTTCAGTTTATTTCACAAAGCAGAAAGATTCTGCAGCAATTTTAGTTCCACTATCCAACTAAATAATCAGTTCTGAACACCCTAAATCCCCAAAGATATTCATACCTTATGAATAAGGATACAATTTTGTCACAGAGTTCACGGATTCTGTGACTTCTTTGGCTTCAGCCCTGGTCAGAGCGGTGGGGCTGGAGGAGCGACTGGGGACGGGGCTGGAGCAGCCCCTCCCCCCCGGGGACTGAAGCAGTGGGCAGGGGCTGGAGCAGCAGTGGTCAGTCCCCGCCACAGAAGCAGCTGTGGGCCTGGAGTAGCGGTTAGTCCCCACTTCACTGTCCCTGTTATTTTTAATAAAAGTCAGGAACAGGTTACAGGCCTCTGTGAATTTTTGTTTACTGCCCATGACCTGTCTGTGACTTTTACTAAAAAATACCATGACAAAATCTTAACTACTTATGAAATAATATTTTCTATGTGATCAGTGGTTTAACCATATAGCTCCAAGTGACAGTGCATATGTCAAGCTATTCAGAAAATGTATTAAATTAACATAATTACAAACTATCCAGTACTATAAGACACTTGATATAGAGCAATATCCATACCTTAGGTCAATATCACTTCTTTTATCAATATTACATCAGTCTTGTATAGAAAACAGGATAAGGTACAGGAATAGGCACTTGGTAGGGCATGTGACAAACATGAAGACAACCGGTGGTGTATTCACCAGTCCAACTGTTGGATTTAGATACTGACAAGTAGGTGTCCCTAAACTTTCATATGTCAGTGTCTGAGGGCCTCTTATCCCTCTAGTCAGACGACCTTGAATGTCAGTGGATTGTTCTGGTGATCTGCCCTCTTGTGCATTACTGGTTTCAGGTTCCTTGGCATAATCTGGCATTCATGTCTTTCAGTGCTTGGTGCAAATATTACATCAGTTTGATCAGCAGTTTCCAAGTTTACAGGATTAACATCATCCTTATTTCCCAATCATAGAGTAAATGTTTCTGCTTCTGGATTCAGAGTATCTGTGCCGTGGGCAAAATCTGGTACCATTATGTAATGTTGTTCATCTTCACTCTCCGTATCAGAATTACTGGAGTCCAAGTTCCAGTCCCCATTTTGATCTCTTATTGCACTAGTTTGCCTAGTTCTCTGGGTCGTCTATTGTGGTGGTTTAGAGGGTAGTGTAATCTCCAATGGTAAGAAGTCACAAGGAAGAAAAAGATTTTGGAGAATTCTACCATGTCCTTCTCCATCTTCTGCTTTTACTTCATAGATTGGACTATCCCTTTTCCTTTGAAATACTACATGAATATTACTTTCCCAGCAGGATCTTAATTTGCCTGGTCCCCATCTCTCTGAAAGATTCAGGACAAGTATTCTGTCACCTGGCAACAGGGCAGCACATTGTACTTTCTGATCATAGTGATTCTTAACATGAGCAGCAGACTTTTTTTAGAACATTATGATGCCATTTTATAAGCTTCTGTCAAGCTTCTGAAATGTTGTCTCCACCTCTCAATGTAATCTTTAAAGTCCCCAGGTCAGAGTTTATAGATAGATCAAATGTGAGGTCAATGGGCAAATGTGGTCATCTTCTATATAATAAATACAAGGGTGTAGCCTCATTTCACGTACAGTTATAGGCATAGATTGCCTTCTTAAAGGAGTTCTTACAGTGGGACTTTTATTTTTCTGGCAAGGTTTTCAACATAGCCAGCAGAGGTCAGTTCAGCCTTTCTACTTGTCCATTGCACTGTGGGTGGTGTGGGGTTGTGAGAGATGTTTCACTTTTACAGTAGTGCTGTAACTTTCTGAATACATTATGTTCCAACTCTGCTCCTTGGTCATAATGGATGAGATGGGCAGTGTTATGGGAGAGGGCAAGAGCAAAAAAGGAAGGATGGGAAAGGAAGGAATAGCTAGGGGGACAAACAATATGAAAGGCTATAGATGACATTCTGAAAAAACGTGGAGCTGCTAATTAACAGTTGGAACTCTGCAGCTGTCATTCAGAGATCCCACAGAGAAAACCTTCTGCCTAAAAAGAAGGATAACAAGTCTAATGAACATGATCCACCCCTGTTGCAACAAGACTGCTAGGAAGGGATGTGGACATATGTTTAAGGGTCCAAACCAAACCAAAAGAAAATGCTGCACTCTGAAGAGACAACTGTAGTCCTTCTATCAGTCAGAAGATGAGGTGTTAGCCCCTTCCTTGGCAAACTCTAGGTGGGATCAAGACTTAGTATCAAAACATGTGTTATATTAACATGGTTTTATGCACCAGATTTAATCAGGAAACTGCATGTACATAAATTTGAGACTCTCCTATTATGCGATTTTACAGCAAAATCATGGTACCATTAGGTTAATGTTATTTTCTATTTTAATTAGCATTTCACAAAAAGGCTTGGCTACAATATGTCCCAGGAACCAAATGTGGCCAGCTAAGAGCCCTCATGTACAACATTGTTGCCCTTTATCTTTAATTCTAATATGTGGCCTGTAGAGACATACAGGTCCCAGCAGGCAGTGATTCATCTTGCTCAAGAACAAAATTTTAAAGATTGATCATTGCTTGCCATGATGTATAAATTTCCGCAGATACCACTACATTACAGATGTGCAATCTGCTCCACTTTATAAAATTTAGGTGCAGCCCTTAAGCAGAGTGTGCCCAAATAAATGAACTAGTTTGAAAAAAAGGAATGCACCTGGAAGAGTTACTAACCTGTCATATGCTGCTATCATAAAGTTGAGGAGAAGGCTGATGGATTGCTCCACACTGATCTGGTGAGTCGAAGGAAGGCGTTTATTTAGCTGGTAGTAGATGGATGAAATGATTGTTTCCAGTCGAGAAACACTGATCTCTGTGTTGTGATCCAATGTATTAAGGCCATTGTCTCGGAAGGCTTCAATCATATTCCAGATATCAACAAGATGAACTAAAAGTAAAGAAAGAAATTAACTGTTATTTTTTGTAACATTCAGTTTTACTCTCTTAGACACACCACTTTCGGAAAACATGTTAATTTTTGGTATTTTAAAAAAGCAGAATCCATCCTCAGAATTCAGAAACGGGGGAAGAGGGCATCCTATTAAAATCACCAAAGTGGAGAATAAATTATATTCCTCACAATGTGTTTGGTCACAAAAACTCACAAGAAAACCTTTCAATTGTCAAAATCAGGCTATAGTGAACATTTAGTCTAATCATGTTCTATTAGTTCTTTAAGAGCTGTTAAAGAGTATATATTCCTGGAATAAAAAAATTAAGGCTGCAAAGCGAAGCACTAAAAGTTAGGAAGTGTTTTAATTTAATTTTTTTCTCATTCTAAACCATAACTGTGCTTCGTTGTGGTCATGCTTTATAGCAAAGTCTAATTACTGGGACATATTTTAGATCATGCAGGCAACCTTCGCTTTGACATTTCCAAACCTGAATGCTTTTCTTAGAGTTTTCAGGGAAAACAAAGAAACTCCGTCATATGCAGCTATTTCATAGACACCAAAAAAGTATTCTGTGCTGCAAAATATGTGGCACTCCAAGAGGCAAAGTGGACCGGTGCTTCATTTGAGCTTGCACCCAACTCACTGAGTACACATTTTTGATCATTGAATGATATGGCTTTGCAGTGTCTTGTCCATCTCTTTCCACAGTAGCCTTCTAAAAGTACAGAGCAAGGCAGGGTTCCCTTTATAAACATCACTTCAACCATTCTACTTCCTTGATCTTGTCATTATGACAGGTACGTTCAGCAGTGGTGCCTAATCCATTATTGTTAGTGTCATATTTGTAATGTTATGCTCAAAGAGGAAGGGAGGTCCAGTGGTTAGGACACTAGCCAGGGACTTAGAAGATCTTGGTTCAATTCCCTACTCTGCCACAGAGTTCCTGTGTGATCTTATAAGTCACTTAGTCTCTCCATGCCTCAGTTGCCATCTGAAAAACAGGAATAACCACACTTCATATTTCTCAGGGGTGCCTCGTGGAAAAATACATTAAAGACTGTAAGGTGCTCATTGTATGGCCAGACAAGTACCTTAAGTAAATTGAAGCTTTGGTGGAACTGGAAGCCTAACACACCAAGCCACTACCCTCATAGGGCACTTCATCTTTTCCATTTGCCCTGTGGAGAGTAATCTCTTAGGGTTATCTTTGGTTTTTCCTCTGCAATACTGAGCACATTTTTGGTACTAAACAAATAAGTACCAGATCAGCTTCTGAACAAAAATAGATATACACACAGTCTTCTACCCATGTCTGTACAAGGCTGTTCCTCATTTCAGTATTTCCATTTGTACCTTTGGACGCATGCCTAGTATAAATGAATCTGAACACTCTGAAGAGCTGGGCTTGTGTTGCTGACAAAACAGCAGCAGCAGCAAACGTAGTGTATTAGGAAATCCCATAATAAACCAGGTTCCCCCACTCTTGCCCCTGGACGCACACACAGCCCCATCATCCCATCTCCCCAGGTCTGGGGGTGCCACGTAAGGCAAGAGAGTACCTACCAGTTTGCACTCCCCTTGACCACGCAAAGGACGAGCAGGCTGCAGCCTGCTAATATAATTAGCCCTGTAGCAGAAAAAAGCATTCCAACCAACTCAGGGTATTTCTATATTGGATATTCTGACAGATAAAAATAAATTGATCACTGAACTAGAAGTTGATGGTTGCCTAGGTTCCAATGAGCACGATCAAATTTCATTTTTTGGGCGGGCTCGCGCACACACACACACACACACACATATACAATATAGTCCTGGAACAGTAACTAAAGCCTTAGTTCACATTGAGTTGACACATATTGGTAGACCATACTAGTAGTATGCACATGGGACGACTGTGCCTTCCTTCAATTTGCATTATTACGTTCAGATGTCGGGGGCTTGGTGTGTCCTAAATACTTGGCTTTCTGGGAGGGGATCCCATGGTCCTTTGCTTCACAATTGTGCTGTGTGCATTAGAGGTTTTTTGCTGCACATTATGGGATGTGCAGGGGAAGCCAGTGGAATTCTGGGACTTAGGGTCAAAATTAAAAATTTCTATGATTCCAGTCTCTCTGTCCCATGCTTCCTCTTTCTGGGTGGGCTAGCACCATTTCTGAATTCCTGTCGGCCAAGGTGGACCCAACAATGATCTTCGCCATTGTGCTAGCAGCCACGAATACGCAGAAGCTATCTGGGCTTCTTGAGTTCCTGAAGCCAGGTGGCCTCAGTTTTGGACTTTGCACTCTGTACCACCAAGCAGATAATGTAGCCAGTAGCAGAGGAAGGAGGAGGAGGAGGACATCGAGCAACTGCTACTACAGAACTATTCCTGGAGCAGCATCACATTGTGCATTGCCATTTCTGGGCTCAGGAAACCAGCGCTGATTAGTGGGAAAGGATCATTCTGCAAAACTGGGATGACCAGCAGTGGCAAAAGAATTTCAAAATGGCGAAGGCAAACTTTTTTGAGATCTGTGCTGCACTAGCCCTGCAGTACTGTCAGGGATGCTTACTGCTTTTACTTTTAGTCTCAGGCCTGAAGATGTGCAGCTGTGAGTGCAGCTGTTATCCAGGTGGGAGTGGGGAATGAATTATGAACATTGCAGCACCTTCAATGTGTGGCCTTGAATATAGCTAATAAGAATACTGTGGCATGGCATGGCTTGGCTTGACTGGATTGCAAATACCAAATAAGTACTTGGGTGGCGTTTCTTATTTCATCTTGCATCTGTGTTTTATATTTTTATAAAAACCTATGGCTTATGGAAAAGGTACAGTTTTTCTGTGTACTATGCATTACCAAATCATTTTAAATGAATTTTTAAAGTTTTTTACTATTAAACAATTTATTGTGTAACAAACAGAAATGAACCTTTAATTAAAACAATGAAATACTGCTTTAAAGTGACATTGTGCGGTGGAGGGGAAAACACAAGAATGGGTATGTTCCAGTTCACAGGCAAGCACACGTCTTGCCTCCGCCTCTTCTTGTTCTGCTTTTTCGGGGTCATGTGTTGGGGCTCTAAGTATCATGCCTAAAAGAGCTGGGTTCCCAGATAAAACTGTTCTCAATGCCTCAAGTTTCAGCTGGAGTGGGGAATGGTATCTGGGAGAACGGCTGTTTAGGGGCTGTGGGGAATATATGCCTGTGTTCCCAGTACCCTGTATTGTCCAGGGATTGCAGAACATGGCTGGGTCCTGGTTGAGGACACTCGATTGTCTGTGTGACTTCTACAAGCATGCAATGCAGCTGGGCATTCTGATTCTGGATTGCCTCCAAGAGCTGCTGCCGCATGTATATCCTTCTCTACCCTGTCTTTTGCCATGGCAACTCTGTCTCTGGCCACTGCAAAACTTTCTCTGATATCTCCCTATCTTTTCCTCTCAGACCTCCAGCTTGCTGCTGATTTCAATTTGGGAGTTCTGGAAACATTTCATCCGCAGTTTTCTGTTTCTTCCCCTTCAAGTTAGCCAGCCACTCAGCCATTCATAAAGGTCCCATCCTTGCAGGTCTGGCCACTGCAGGTGCCATAGATCCCAGAGGGGAAAACATAGTACCTAACTTGAAAAAGGGGAACAAGGAGGATCCAGGGAATTATAGACCAGTCAGCCTAACTGCAATACCTGGAAAGGTACTAGAACAAATTATTAAATAATCAATATGTAAGCACACAGAGATTAATAGGGTGATAAGTAGTAGCCAACACACAGAGAAAAATACGCCAGGTTTTGTATTGATTGTTTGAAGCCTTAACTGTTTGTCTTTCTCAAACCCTGTGAAAAGCCAGTCAGAGTTGTACAGATATACCATTCCTAAGGTAAATTTATTTTCCTGTACAAATGTGTGTTACAGGGCATATATATATTTCAGCAGGAAGCTGTAGTCTTAATACCTTTAAGGGCATGCAGCACCAATGTCTACCTTATATAAACTGAGAATACGAACCATTTTTTCCTCCTGTAACTTCATCTCAAACTATTGAATTTCACATACCTGAATTTTTCTTTATTTGAATATGCTGTGGGAACAGAGTAGAGGGCAGGTGGGGTAGAGGTTGTGGCTGTGCCATGCTGCCATTCTGAGCACGATAGATGCAGGGAGGGGGGAAAAAAACAGGTTGATGGTACATGCCCTCTATGGCATGGGCTAGTAAACAAACAGTCTATGGTCAGGGCTTTAGCATGAAACAAAATCCAACTGCCGGGTGCAGCCACCATTTTGAAATACAGACATGTATGTGGACTTAATGTTTGTTCATTGGATGTAATCAACACCAAATGGCCTTTGAATTAATAAAGCAGTGCATGTAAGGAAACTAAGTCATGATAAATGTTAATAAAACTAATAGGAAAATAATTTCCAACAGAGGTAGAAACTGTTTCCAGGATCCCTTTATATAGCCTTTTTTTTTCCTGAAGTATTAGGTTGTTTGTTGACTGTTTTTCCCTTAGGAAACAGTGTAATGTCTTATTTTTTTTGTTGTATGACTTCTAGAATGATTAACATAGATCTGGAATTTTCTAAGCTCTTGAAGGAGAAGTGAAAAATAAATCCTCAAAGCATTTTTCTCTTAAGCATTTTCAGTTCTGTCTACATTGGCATGCATACTCAATCACTAGACATGTACATACTCATGCATGCTCTCCATACTTATGCCAAGTGTTCACATATGCTGTGCTGGACACAAATATAATGCTAGCTACGTGCGTTTACTCACATCCACACTGCCACTGTTACACAACATTAGTGTTACCATTACAGGGGTGGTATCCCAGGGCACAGTGCAGACAGGGAGACACTCTAGAAACTGCTTTGTTCTGTGTTCCAGGTACTGTCCCCCACCTTCACAAATCTGTCAATTGCAGTTCCTCATTACATCTTCCCTCACTGTTATTCCCTGCCAAGGTGGATGGAAGACAGAGCAATGGTATGATGATGTGCTTCTGCTCCCGCTCCTTATTGCGGGATAAACAGTTATGCAGTGGAGTAGGTGTTTGGCAAGATGATAGGTGGAATTTGGGCAGAAATTTGACATATCAAAGACTGCTGACCTTGCTGCTAAATGACAAGTAATTTAGCTCATATAGTATAGATATGGTGAATGCCAGTATTGCCACAGTATATCCTGGAGTGGACTGTCACTTCTGGTGCAGGAGAACAAATAAGTGTTGTAGGATCACATCATTTGGAAACCTGGGATGACCAGCAGTGGCTTTAGAATGAGGAACTTCTGAATGATTAAACAGACCTTTATAGAGCCATGTTAGGAACTTGCACCAAACCTCCAGCCCCAGAACACTTAGGTTGCGTGTTCTGCTGCCCCGAGAACTAATAATTTCTCTATGCACAGAGCACCAACTGCACTTCCCCATCATGTGCATATATCCTTGTGACTTCAGATATTTCTGAACAGAGGAAGAGGGGGATGCAGACAGAAAAGTGTTTATAGTATAATAGCAGTAGATGGTTACACCATTGCAATTCATGTGCTGTGAATTGTGGGGCCCAATCCAAAACCTAAAAATATCTTATGTTCATCACACTTAGGACATCAGTCAAGGAAACGATAACACTTGGTGGCATTCAAGGACTCCTGCAAGCTCATCTTTCCCCTCCTGGATGCTCAAGGGTGTCCCCCGGCAAAAGGGTTTTGGGTAACAGTGGAGGGCGTTTGTCCCAGGAATCTTGCAGGCTCCATGGTCTCCTTCTAGTCACTTGGTGGTTAGGTCCTCTGGCTCAGCTGTACCCCGGGCAGCAGCTGGAGAAGGAGGTAGAAGCGGTTGTGCAGAGGCAATGGCAGCAAGCAGACCCCGAACTCAGTCGACTACCAGTTCTATAAGCCTCTCCAACAGGGAATGCTCCCTTTCCCTATGGCTTGCCTTCTGCTCATGAACCAGTTCACCAGTGTGTCTTCCTACTGGGGAGACTAATCCTCTCATGCCCTGAGGAACTCAGAGTGCTCCTTGTTCCTCCTGTCCATCCCTCTGAGTAGCTCTTCCAGGGTCCTTCTCCGTCTGCCTCTGCTGTTTCTGGGGTGCTGCACCTGCCCTCCTGACAGAATGGATTCCCTCTCAGGAGACGAAGGTCCTGCCAATTCAAAGACAAGGGTAGCATTTTTTTTCCTTTGGAAGAAGCTGAGAAATCCCTATCACATAAAATAACTTTGCTGTAGAAGGCCACACTTATGATACTTTTAATCATTCCATGAATGCAACTATTAGACTACCCTTGGTTCTCACACAAGTCTTGCATACCAGGAGGAAGGAGCAGAGGTAAGAATGGTAAGAAAAATGTTCTAATGTTTTTAAAAAAATTAAAATTGTCATAATGTCTCAAAGCAGGGGGAGGGGCAGTTCTGTTCAGGGGCTATGTTATCGGTATGCAAATTATTCTTTAAAGGTTGGTGACCATTTGAAGAACATACCGTTTTCAAGGTACCAAAATAGAAAAGAGATGGCTTTGCAGTCCTGTGGGGAAGATCTGGCAATCTATGCAGAAGATTTTTCTGCTAATGGTCAACCCTCTACATATTGCTGAATGGATGGGTTTGAGTAGCTCTGAAGGTGGGCCAAGAAGATTTGCAACACTGCCACTAAACCTCAAGACCTAGCTGGTGTTTCTGCTATGCCAAAAATTTGGTGAAATATACTTACAGGACTAAGAGGCAATTCAACTGGAAATTGACTATATTCTCAGCTAACATATGGAGTTTCCTTGAAAAGGGAAATGTAAACAACAAATAGCACCAACCACACCCCCGGCATCACCAGAAAATACTGCCCCTGTGCCTAACAACAGTGAAATGGAGGAAAAGAAAGATACTGCAACTGTATTTCCTTCCCTGAAGTTTCAGATCAGCGCCCTCACTCCTCCACTGCAACTGCCAGTCTGGATCCTTCTCCCACCTCCATTCCCCACAGCTTGCGCAGCATGGCTCAGAGTGGGGCGAGGCAAGACACCAGGGATCAGGACAGGAAAAATTCTGCAATCTTCCAAGGGAGAAAGGACTGCTGTGACTAACTTTTCCTCAAAGTATTCCCTTCCCCTTCCACTGCCCACCCCTCCACCTCAAATCTTCTCCCCATTCCACATGGCTCAGTTTTGTAAGAGGACGATAAGATTGGGGTTGGGTGATAAAAGTAGAGAAACAATGTAATCTTCCAAAGGATTTTCTACAATTTTTACAATTGTCCTGTACTCAACCAGGAACGTGGTAAATCTACCTGCTCCCTTTCCCCGGTTCACACAGCCCCAAGATCATTGCTGCCTGACTGCTCGCCAAGAAAAGTACACACACAGGGCACAGTGATTTTTCTCTAATAATCTGTTTTTTAGACACAGCATCAGCCAAACACATAGTAGTGACTCCTAACCCCCAAGTGACTCATCAGAAATCAATATAAATAATTGATTTATAGCAGTGTCTTGCTCAGGGACATTTCTGCGTTGAGCAGAGCAAGGATTGGGCATAAAATCAACAATGACAGGTTTCAGAGTAACAGCCGTGTTAGTCTGTATTCGCAAAAAGAAAAGGAGTACTTGTGGCACCTTAGAGACTAACCAATTTATTTGAGCATAAGCTTTCATGAGCTACAGCTCACTTCATCGGATGCATACCGTGGAAACTGCAGCAGACTTTATATATACACAGAGAATATGAAACAATACCTCCTCCCACCCCACTGTCCTGCTGGTAATAGCTTATCTAAAGTGATCATCAGGTGGGCCATTTCCAGCACAAATCCAGGTTTTCTCACCCTCCACCCCACTACACAAATTCACTCTCCTGCTGGTGATAGCCCATCCAAAGTGACAACTCTTTACACAATGTGCATGACAATCAAGTTGATATTGACAGGGAAGTGGGGGTCCACTATAACTTACCAGCCTCAGGTTCTGCTTCCTGCCACACCTCGGGGTTCTCCTCAGATTTGTCAGAGCGGCAGGGAAGCGAAGAGGGGATTCCTCAACCAGCTTGTCTAAGTAAAGGTGCAAAAAAAACACATGCGCCTCATCCTTTGGGGTCTTCTGGGAAATCCTCCATAGTTCCTGCTGCCTGCTCATCCTGGCCCTCATCAGCATCCCATCGGACAATGACATACTGACAAAATGTACAAATGCTTTTATACCAATGCTAGAAGTCTAAATATTAAGATGGTGAACTAAAGTGTCTGGCATTAAATGAGGATATTGATATAACAGGCATCATGGAAACGTGGTGGAATGAAGATAATCAATGGAATGGGGTAATACCGGGTATAAATATATACAGGAATGACAAAATAGGTCATACTGGTGGGGAAGTAGCACTACATGTGAAAGAAAGCAGAGTCAAATAAAGTAAAAATCTTAAATGAATCAAACTGTTGCATGGCATCTCTATATAGACATACCATGTTTGAACAATAACAGTTTAGCAGTAGGGATATATGACTGACCCCCTAATCAGGATGGTGATATGACTGTGAAATACTCAGGGAGATTAAAGAGGCTACAAAAAACAGAAAACCTAATAATAATAATAATGGGGGATTTCAACTATCCCCATACTGACTGGGAACATGTCACTTCAGGAAGGGATGCAGACATAAAATTTCTAGACACATTAAATGACTGCTTTTTGGGGCAGTTTGTCCTGGAACACAAAAGGGGAGAGGCAAGTTTTAATTTAGTCCTAAGTGGAGCACACAATCTGGTCCAAGAAGTGACTATAGCTGAATCACTCAATAAAAGTGACCATAATGTAATTAAATTTAACATCCTTGTGGGGGGAAAATGCCAAAGAAACTCACCATAGTACCCTAGAACTTCACAAAGTGAAACTACACAGAAATGTGGAAGCCAGTTAAACAGATATTAAAAAGAACAGTCAGAAGGGTGAAATGCCTGCAAACTGCATGGAGACTATTTAAAAACACCATAATAGAGATCACACTAAATGTATACCCAATTAAAAAAAACTCCAAGAGGACCAAAAAATGCCACCATAGCTAAACACCAAAGTAAAAGAGGTGTTTAGAAGCAGAGAGTCATCCCTTAAAAATTTAAAGTCAAATCCTAGTGAGTAAAATAGAAGGGAGGATAAACTCTGACAAGTCAAGTGTGAAAGCATAAGTAGGAAGGCCAGACAAGAATGTGTGTCCTTAGGTGGTAGTTCTTCAAACAGCAAAATTTATTTAAGCATATCAGAAGCAGGAAGCCTGCCAAACAGCCAGTAGGGCCACTGGACCATGGAAGTACTAAAAGAGCACTGAAGGAAGACAGTGCTGTTGCGGAGAAGCTAAATTAATGCTTTGCACCTGTCTTCACTGCAGAGGATATGGGGAAGAATTCCATACCCAAGCCATTCTTTTTAGGTGACAAATTTGAGGAACTGTCCCAGATTGAGGTGTCAACAGAGGATGTTTTGGAACAAACTGAAAAATTAAACAGTAATAAGTCACCAGGACCAGACAGTATTCACCCAAGAGTTTGGAAGGAACTCAGATATGAAATTGCAGAACTATTAACTCTGGTATGTAATCTATCACTTAAATCAGTCTCTGTACCAGATGACTGGATAGCTAATATAATGCAGACATTTTAAAAAAGGTCCAGAGGCGATTGTGGCAATTACAGGCCAGTAAACATAACTTCTGTTCCAGGCAAACTGGTTGAAATTATAGTAAAGAACAGAATTATCAGACACACAAATAAACATGACATTGGTGAAGAGCAAACGTGGCTTTTGTACAAGGAAATCATGCCTCACCAATTTATTAGAATTCTTTGAGGAGGTGGACAAAGGTGCTCTAGTGCACTTGGACTTTCAGAAAGCCTTTGACAAGGTCCCCCACCAAAGGCTCTTAAAAAAAGTAAGCAGTCATGGGATAAGAGGGAAGGTTCTCTCATGGACAAGTAACTGGTTAAAAGACAGGAAACAAAGAATAGGAGTAAATGGTCAGTTTTCAGAATGTAGAGCGGTAATTAGCAGGGTCCCCATGGATCTGTACTGGAACCTATGCTGTTCAATACAGGTCTGGAAAAAGGGGTAAAAGTGAGGCTGCAGAAGTTTGCAGACAATATAAAATTACTCAAGATAGTTAAGGCCGAGGTAGGCTGCAAAGAGTTACAAAGGGATCTCTCAAAACTGGTTGACAAAAAGGAAGATAAAATTCTATGTTGATAAGTGCAAAATAACACACATTGGAAAAAAAAATCCCAGCTATACATACAAAGTGATGGAGTCTAAATTAGCTGTTACCAATCAAGAAAGATCTTGGGGTCACCATGGATAGTTCTCTGAACACATCTGCTCAGTGTGCAGCGGCAGTCAAAAAGCTAATAGAACATTGGGAACCATTAGGAAAGGGCTAGACAATAAGACAGAAAATATCATAATGCCATTATATAAACCCACACCTTGAATACTGCGTGCAGTTCTGGTCACCCCACAAAAAAGATACATTAGAAATGGAAAAAATACAAAAAAAAGGACAACAAAGGCGATTAGAGGTATGGATCCATTTCCATATGAGGAGAGATCAAAAAGACTGGGACTGTTCACCTTAGAAAAGGCGACTAAGGGGGAAAGATATGAGAGAGGTCTCTAAAATTATGAATGTGTGGAGAAAGTGAATACAGAAGTCTTCTTTAACTCCTTCAAATAACACACAAACCAGGGGTCACCAAATGAAATTAACAGACAGCAGGTTTTAAACAAATGTAAGGAAGTACTTCTTCACACAGTGCAGTCCAGCTGTGGAACTCGTTGCCAGAGGATGTTGTGAAGGCCAAAAGTATAGCCCCATTCAAAAAAGAATTAGATGAGTTCATGGAAGATAGGTCCATTGATGGCTATTAGTCAAGATGGCCAGGGACGCAATCCCATACTCCAGGTATCCCTAAACCTCCAGCTGACAGAAGCTGGGACTGGACGACAGTGGATGGATCATTTGATACATTGCCCTCTTCTGTTCATTCTCTGAAGCATCTGGCAGTGGCCACTATCGGAAGATAGAACATCGGGCTAAATGGACCATTGGTCTGACCACTATGGCCTTTCCTATGTTCTTATGACAGTTCTAGTCTTTTGCCCTCCTGTACAGGAGCCTGAAGCGCTTGATGCCCTCCTGGAATGGGCTGGAGTCAGCTCAATGTCCACCTGATCCAGCTTCTGTGAAATTTCCTGAAGTACATGTTCCTTCTGCTTTGGCACAGTTGTGGAGGACGTTGTACTCCAATCACATGTGTGGACACTAGAGCCTAGTCTACACAGATTTTGTACCAGTATAACTATTTCAATTAGGGAGTGCTGTATTTAGTAATCATAATAACTGTACTGGTACAACCCCTATTGTACAGGAATTTTACAACTTTTATACCAGTATAGAGCACCTTTATACTGATGTAATTGTTTCCACAATAGGATGGTTATAATGTTTTGACCAGACTAATATAGTTGAGTGTATATTGCGTTTTAGTCAAGTCGTACATCAATTTAAAGTAACATGCACAGATGAAATTGCACTGCCTTACCTAAATTGGTGCAATATCGTATATTTAGTTATACTGGTGCAACTTTCAGTTTAGACCAGGCACTAGTTTCACAAGATTTTTACTTCCTTGGTATTTGCTCTGTCATAATCTTAATAGTTTTTCAATTTGTCAGCATTCCAAGGTAGACAAAACCTGAATTTCTAATGTAAAAAACAAAAATAAGACTTCCAAAAAGAAGTTTCAGCCTTCTTTATACTCCAAATGTGTCATTTATTGCTTAATACTTATTTCCCTTTTTAGCTCAACCTTAAATAAGTCACATGAGAAATTCTTAAAACAAAATGGCGTTGCATATTTTGATGTTCTTAGAGCCTCTTACCACAATGTGAAAAGCTCAAAATGACTCTTGAATTTGCATCTTCCACATGACAGTCTGATTTCTGTGTTGAGTCACTGATCAGGCCAAGTTAAAGACACTTAATTGTATATTGTTAAGTAAGGCTGTCAATCCATGCCTTTGGTTCTTTTGACCCTGTCAATGATGTAATCCCACATGACTGTTGACCTTTCCTTTTTTTTTCTCCTATCATCCATTGTCTGCTTCCCAAGATAAGTCACGCTCTATTTTGGTTGGACTGAAACAAATACTGGTTTACATTTTTCAGAATTTATGCTTGTAAATGGGTATTTTTCTGTCAATATTTTTTGTGTGCAACCCCAAAATAAATTAGGCAGAACTAGAGGATTTTCAGCCTTTCCTCCTCACACTTGCAAGAATGGAATATACATCATGCTTCTAAAATGGTATAAAAGCAAATCTGAAAACAGTATCTCTATAAGAACAAGCTTTATATTCACCACTGGCTTGCCTCCTAGTTAAATACAAATTTTGCTTTATCGTTATTTACTAACGGGAAGCTGAGACCCAGCTTCACTTTTTTCTTTTTAGAAATATTTAGCTACCATATTAGAAACCCTGATCTGGAAACTTCCATAACTTTATCCTTGAGCCATCAGGAATGGAACCATAGCAAAAGAGACCACATTGGACAGTTTAAGCCTCCACTTCAGCACAGCTATCCTCTACTAACTATGAGAGAGAGCTGAAAACACAAGCTTTTTAACAAGATAGGTTATAAAAACTATACAAGTAGAAGCCAAAAATAAAGGGCTTTGAAAAAAATTCAGCAAACAGTATCTTGTGTTGACCCAGGGGAAGTATTTTTCACTCACCTCTATAATTTAAGGGACAATTATTGTCCTCAGTACACAGCCTGATTAAGGGGTTCTCCAAAGGAATGAAGAGAGAAAAGAATCTTCTCCCAAATCACACAGACAATCCCTTTGGCTACTGTTGCAGTAGCACTTATGGCAGGTGCACCATCCCCCATTCAACTCAGCACACAATATTGCACACCTTCTGCACAGTTCCCCAAAGTCATGCTCCGTCTTTCCCCACAACTGAATTACACCAGCTCCACTTATCCAGGGTCATCCAAGGAAAGGGAGGATTTGTGCGTAAGTCCATAAATCTACTCTGCTTTGTGTTCTGTAGTGATCAACACAATAGATTAGAAATATAATGCAAATAACATAGTTTGAAGAATTAATGTAAAAAGTATCATCATACATTACCCTATGGATTAATCTTTATATTAATGAGCTATGAACTGTCTGAGAAAACACTGACTAAAATACTACAAAACTTAACTTCTTAGATCATACTGTATGGTAAATATTCTTAAGTGAATTATATAATCAGCTAATATTTTACCTAAGATTTCAAGAACTGCAGATAAATACTGCACATGCCTTAATTTTTAAAATTTCACTTATCTTTTATGAATAATTCCATCGCTGTTTTTAATTTCTAAAATAAAGTAAAATCGGTTTTAAACTACAGTTTCCTCAATTGCCAAGATATAATCGTTACTCTTTAAACTTACGTGTATAGTATATGCCCAAATCAAGTACATATGTAGTAATCAAGCTGCTTATGGAAGTGTAAAGTGTTATGACTTACGATTACATCTTTTCTGCACAAATCTCAGCTTGCAGGCAGTCCGATATGTTGAAAGTCTGATAACATCAAAATTCTGAGCCCCTATAAATCAAAATGAAAAAACCCTATTTACTTTTCAACCTTTTTTCTTTAACATTCAGTTCACATGGTAAAATATTTCCCTCTAGTACATGATTGCCTGGCACTAGTTAATCAAATCTAAACCTTTGTCATTTTTCAACTGTGAACTCCTCAAGGTATAAAAATTTAGTACGTGCGATGCTTAAGAAATGTAAGAAAAAACACATTATAAACTGATGCAAATTTGGGATAGCTGTATTATTTCCAACTGGCAAATTCATATGTATATTATGAAAGTAAGCCTAAGTGACTAATAGTAGAGACTTTCTACTGCCACAAACACTTACTTGTTCATGCCACTTTTGAAAGTTTTGAGATTAAAGTAATTTGACTTTACAATACGAGGCAATAGATATATATTTTTTAAATTAATTAGTTTGTTTTGTCTCTGAAGCTGGCACAATTGGAAAAAATGGTTACTTGGTACCTGTATAGCAACTGTTCTTCCAGACGGATTGTCCATATATACATTCCACTGTCGGTGTATGTGCACCCAGTACACTTGAGTCAGCACGGGTGCAATGAGGAGGAGAAGGACAGGGGACCCAGTCTCCCCCTGTACATTGGCCCCTTACCGCAGGTAGGTGTCATAACAGCAGAGCCCCTTCCCCACTGGCATAATGGAGAGGTGGCCAGGCCAACTCAAAGTGGCATTGCAACCCTGTGTGCCTTATCGCCCATTCTTGCATTTGCGGTCCTTCTGACTCCCATGGGCACCAGGCACCCCAACCCCCAGTCTCCAGGAGGGTGGGAGAATTGGATCCAGGATTTTGGTGCCTACTGGGGAAGTGGAGACAGGAGGATGGAGTCTGGATCTCCCAGAACTGCCTGGCTCCTGGTGGAGCTCTCCATCCTGACCACCTTTCTGGATAAAAGCCATGGGCTGGCTGTGGGATGGGGAGATTGCAGGGACGGGTGCAGGAGGACAGCTTGGAGCTGGGTGTGGGGCAATGTTGGGGAAAAGAATACAGGGCTGGATGTGCAGAGGGAGAGTGTGGATCTGGGTGCAAAGGCAGCATGAGATAGCTCAGGACTGGGCATAGGGGACAACCGTCAGAGAGCTCAAGGCTGGGTGTGCGGATAGAGGGGGTTGGGAAGGGATCAGAGTATGCAGCACTAGGAGCAGAGTAACAGAGAGAGAACTCTGGGACCCCTCCTTCAGAAAATTCTGGTTCTGCCAGAAATTTTTGGTAGCAGCACTGTTGGAGCAGTGCACATGCCCTGCGCCTGTCATGTTTGTAATGGAGAGCTTAAAGGGTGGGACTACCTCAGCCCCTTCATACCAGAAGCTTGGTCACAACTCAAGCAGTGGAGTATGAGGGAGGCTGTGGAATATATACGTGCACAACACATTTTCAAGAACAGTTACTGTACAGATATGCACAATCAAGTTGCAGTGGGTTTAGGTTGGATATTAGGAAAAACTTCTTCACTAGGAGGGTGGTGAAGCACTGGAATGCGTTATCTAGGGAGGTGGTGGAACTTCCTTAGAAGTTTTTAAGGTCAGGCTTGACAAAGCTCTGGCTGGGATGATTTAATTGGGGATTGGTCCTGCTTTGAGCAGGGGGTTGGACTAGATGACCTCCTGAGGTCCCTTCCAACCCTGATATTCTATGATTCTATGAATCATTTGAAGGAGGAAAAAAAGTGTTATATACTAGCAGTTCTTATTTCAGGTGGTGGAGTCTACTGGAACAAAGACTATAAAACTGATTCACTGAAGTCTACAACCAACCTGGGATACCTGAGTAACAGTGCAGTGTCTCAAAAAGGTATGTACTGATGACCATGTAAGCAGCTTTGCAAACATCCAAAATGGGCACTTTACTGAGAAAGTAGCGTAAGTAGCTTGAAACCTGGTAAAATGGGCATTTTACTATCACGGGAGTTGTTAGATAAATCATAACAGGTCCTTATACAAAATGAAATCCACTGAGATTCGTTGAGCAGAGCTGCCTTCCCTTTCATTCTTTTGCATAAGTCATGCTCCAAATTGTCTCATACTACTGATATAAAAGGACAGAGCTCTACAAACATCCAGAGAATGAAGCCTCTCCTCATCACTGTGTGAATGTTGTTTCAGGAGGAAAAATTGGCAAGCTGATAGATTGGTTTTAGTGAAAATCCAAAATGATTTTCAACACACTTTGAATGCAGCCTCAAAGAGACTTGTGGAGAATCATGTCAGGTGGATCCGCCATAAGAGCCTGCAACTCAAACTCTCCAGGCAGATATTATCACCATCAAAGAATCACTATTTTCGCCAATAGGTGGAAGAGAGAACAGGAAGCCATTGGCTCAAAAGGGGGGCCGATAAGCCACAAGAGGAGAACATTGAGATCCAATGCGGAACTGGATCCCAAATAAGTGGATAAACTCTGATAAACTCTTTGAGAAACATGACTACCATGGAATGTGAAAAAACCAAGGTATCCTGTATCAGTGGGTGGATAACTGATATGGAGGCTAATGGAACTCAAAAACTCAGGACTCTTAGTCCATCCTATTTGAAAACATCATAAACTTAAGCCTGAGTAGAAGAGAGCTGATAGGTCACAGCCCAGGCACAGAAACTTTTCGATTTAGTGAGGTAGGTCGATCTCATAGATTTTTGTCGTCTGCAGATCAGGATATTCTGGACTTGCTGATAGCACAATCTTTCCAAACAGTTTAACCAATGAAAATCCACCGCAGGAGGTGTAGTGTGTGGGTCACAATGCAGAACTCTGCTCCGATCTTGAGACTGCAGATCCTTGATCAAAAGAAGCATTCCTGGGGGTTGAATGGAGGGTCCCTGGAAATCAGTGTCCCAGAAGCCCCAGTTTGGATGAAGCAACATCAGGATAATTGTGTTATGGTCTTGCCTCAGTTCCTGTAAAACTTTGGAAATTAATGAAACTGGAGGAAAAACATATGGAAATACCTCTGTCCAGGAGAAATGCATCTGTAAGCAAACCTGGACTTAGACTCAACAGAACCGCATGCATTTCTTGTTTAGGCTCATCATGAAAAGGCCCATGGATGGTGAATCCCCACCCATGAAACATATCATTTGCCTTTTTGAGAGGCTACTTGTGACAGTGAGTTAAGTTTCTGCTCAGGCAATCTGCTAGAGTGTTCCTCACACCTGGTAGGTGAGACATCCTCGATGTGATGTTGCAGATGCAGAAATTCCAGATCAATTACTGTCACACTGAACTGATCTGGCTCCACCCCGCTTGTTCAGGTAAAACAGCAATTGTGTTATCTGTTAATACCTGCAATGTGAAACCTTTGATAGAAAGAAGGAATGTCTTGCATGCCCAAAGTATGGCTCAATTCCAAAATGTTTATGCAGAGGGAAGCTTCTTGTGGCTTCCAGAGAGCCTCAGTTTGTATCTCACCTGCATGAACATCCCACCCCTTAATCAAGGAATCCATTATGAAGGTCATCGTTGGTGCTGGAGCAGAAAAGAAGATTGGAGAGCTTATCCAGGTTCATCCACCAATCAAGGGAGAAGAGCACTCATGCAGGTACATCGATCAATATGCACAGCTGATGCCTGATTAGTAGCAGCAACTGAGGTAAAGTCTTCCATGTTGAGTCATGTAAATCACAGTGCCATACATCCCAAAAGATGTAGGTAGAAGCAAACTGACAATATTGGCTCAGCTTTTATCATAAACTTATGAAGAAATCTAGTCAGAAAGTGGTCTCAAGGTAAGTATGCCATCGCTGTGGTGAAATCAAAGACAGCTCGCACAAATTCGATCCTTTGAACTAGTATCAATGTTAATTTTTCTGCATTTATTTTCACTCCCAACTGTACGAACAATGACTGGATTTGAAGAATATTGTTCTAAGCCTGATCTCTGCATTGACTGCGGATGAGTCAATGTTCCAGGTAAGGAAAAATCTGGATCCCTGAATGTCTTTGGCAGTGGCGGCTACCGACCTAACATTTGGTAAATACCAATGGGGCAGAAGACAGGACAAAAGGGAGTAAGGGTCTACTGGTTGTAAATGACTCACATTACAAATCTCAGGTGTTTCCTGTAGCTCAGATGAATTGTCACATGGAAATAAGCATCCTGCAAAGTGAAGGCAATGTACAATTCTTCAGGGAAGGAATGATAGAAAGCAGGGAGACAATCCTGAACTTTATCTTTTCGATGAAGGTATTCAACTTTCTCAAATCCAGGACAGACCTCAGATCACCTCTCTGCTTGGGAATGAGGAAGTATTAGGAGTAGAACTGCTTTCCCATGTTGTAGAGGGGGTGGGGCGGTACCTCTTCTATGGGAGGAAACAATACCACCTGAAGTAATGCAGTCTCATGAGAGGGATCCCTGAATATGGATCAGTAAGGTTGGTGGAGGTAAGGCAATGACTGGAATTCCAGAGCATAATCTATCTCCACAGTACCCAGAATCAATTTGTTTCTCATTATGGAGTTCCACGTACTGAGGAAAAGGGATGGCAATCTCCAAAGGGAGGGGAAGGATCTAGGAAATCCCAAAGAAGCCACGTGCTGTCACAGTTCATGGCAATTGCACCTGTATTCCCCCTCTGTGGCCCACAAAGGGCACTCATACTCTAGGCTCCCAGCTTCTGAGCTATCACTTCTCTTGGGAAGGGACCCACATCTCTTCCTCTCCTGACCAAGATTTTTTCCAGCAGCCCAGTTCCCTGCCAATGTTGGGAACAGGCCAGCGTCCACACTTTTCTTTCTCTCCTTAAGCCATGGACAAGATAATTGCCAGCAGTTATGTTAGCACACAGCCTTTATAAGCAAGTACATTTATTCTTAAGGTGAAAGCATTACAGAGAAAACATTAAAAAAATAACCTACACACATGCTCATAAGCTTTCCAGAGATCACTCCTGAACTGCAACAAGGGGTCTGGCAGTAGTCAGTTCTTCAAATCCCACCAAAAGGTCTTTCTGTGCTTACAAGGTCATATCACCTTTGGCTCAGAACCAGCCCAACCATGACTACTTCAGTCTTTCCCTTAGAGACCTTGGACCTTTGACCTTCAGATTCTGGGAACAGGTAATGAGCAGACAATGGTAGTCTCCTCAGGGAGTAGCTTCTGGGTTTTTGTATAAGCTTTTGCAAAAGGCTGGGTTTTCGCATAACTGAGGTGGGAAATTTGCATTCACCTCCCCCTAGAGAGGTTACATACAATCACAGTCAAAATAATACATAAGCCATTAATTTAATACAATGGAACCCAAACATAGTTACTACAACTCCTGAAAGCATCTGTTTCCTTAGGAGGGTAAAGGACTTAAAATATCACTTCTTTGAAACTGGAGTATAAAATCCTATGAGGCAGAGAATAGCCTTGGAGTTTCAGAGTTTTCATGGCAACTTCAGGTTTTTCTGCAAACAGGCTACAACTCTGAAAAGGCAAGGTTTTTATTGTTGACTGCAATTCCTTAAGTATCCCTGAGACCTGGAGCAACGATGATAGCTGCATAAAAATCCAGTTAGCAATAGACCAGGAAGCTGCATCTGCAGAGTCTACAGCAGCGTGCATGGAGGTTTTTGCTGTCAATCATCCTTCTGCCACAATGGCCTTGAATTAATATCTGTACTTTTCAAGCAACTTTTCTTCAAATTTGCCTAGGGAATCCCTATTAATAAAAAAAATATTTTTATAACAGTGCCTGTTAATTGGATAGTCACATTTATAGACTGTCTGTAGAGTAATACTTTCTTCCAAAAAAGTCCAGTCTTTTTTTTTTTAAGCTTTGTCCTTAGGCACTGATTTGGCCTGGCATTGTTTAGTTTCCTCATTGGCCACAGACACAACCAGGAAACCCAGCACCGGCTATATAAAAAAAACTGTTTGAACCCCTGTTTAAGGTAGCAGAGAAGCTGGGGTTTACCAGAATATTTTGTCTGGATCCAAGAGCACTTCAGAACTACAGTCTGGAGAGTATCCAGGAACTTACGCAAATAGGCTCCCAGGGTGGACGCTGCTCTCATCAGCTCCTGGAAAGTCTTGTAATCCTCTGTAATGGAGGAAGACATTTCTGGAGCAATTGCTTAAACTGGTGAGGATGAAGAGATGAGAGTGGGAGGTTCAAAAATATCCTCCATTTCTTCCTTCTCTGATGGATCCAGGCAAGACACCTGGCTCAGTACAGGAGGACGCAGGGTTTCTTTTGTGACAGGAACAGGCACAGGTGAAGGAGGCTTGGGTCTGGAATGGGTGGCAGATACTAACCTTGTGTGATGATGAACACATCAGTGGATCGAATATAAGCAGGGCGCATACTGTGGAGACCAAAGTACTGTATTGGGGTGCCCCATGAAAGGCAAATCTGTAGACACGTGCCTTTCGTGTCATAGGCATGCGTTCAAGAAGAATGTCGCTCAAAAGCTGGCCAAGATGACCATCAAGATCTGAAGGGATCGGTCTGGGGAACCCTACTCACCAGATTCAGAGTCCAAAGAAATATAGCAGTCCTCCTGGACCAGAAGTGCAGTACTAGAGTAGGTATCAAAGAAGGCCCAGTTAGGGTGTGAGGCCCCCAGAGAAGTATGCAGCAGTACTATGGTCAGCACCAGTGCAGGAGCCAGCACTGAGGTGGCATCATTGTTGGCACTGCAGCAATAGACCCAGCTTCTCTGGGTCTGGAGAAGTGACGAGTCCAGGAGCAATGGGTACAGCTGGTCCTTGACTGCAATGAACACCTGTGGCATGGAAAGCACCGAAATAGATGGAAGCACCTCTACAGATATTGAACAGAAAATCACTAACAAAGTAGGTACCAGTCTCAACAGCACCACGGGTGTCACTACCAAACTTGACAGCACCGGAGGATAGCATTTCTTGTGCTCTGGTCTCAATTCAGTGCTGCAGAAGTATCTGTGATGTTCGTCCTTGTGCAAAGACTAGGAGCCCGTCTCAGATCTAACTCAGTCTTTTTCCAGTGATCTCTTACGGACCTTTGAAGAAGGTCCTGGAGAAGCAAAACAGCATCTCATTTTCACCATGAGCTTTGAATGCTCTTTTGAGATGCAACTAAAGGAGCACTTTTTGTAGAGAAGTACTCAAGCTCTATCAAGAAGCAGTAAACAGGGTCAGAGTAGGCCTGAATCACCTTTCCAACAGGAGTTCTCTGGATTTCTTAGTTAAGCTAAGGACCTACATATTGAACATTTGTCCGTGGCCCAAACAAACAAACTCAACGCCCATTGTTAGAAGGCAACATATCTCTGCAGGAGTCCTGCTGTTTAAAGCCTAGAGACTTCTGCATATTTACAGCAGTGCAAACTCCAGGAAGGCATTAAAATAAGAGATCCTTCTAAGGGATAAAGTACTGCTAAGCTAACACTAATGAACTATTTACAATAAGAATTTAACCACAATAGCTAGCTAGAAAGAAACTATATCTCCAAGAGACACAGGGAGCTCTGATTCTCACCACAGGCCGTGAGAAGGAACCGCGAGGGAGTCATAGCAGCCCCACCCTTTATGCTGTCAACTGCAAGCACAAGGACACATAGGGCACATGCAACTACTCCAACAGCATTGCATGGGCAGCTGTCAGGAGCGTAGGTCCCTCCACTGCCCTGGGTGGAGGACCTGGAGGGGGGTGGGGACATGGGCAGGGGGCTACTTTTGCCCCCCCAAGCCGTCGGGGGAACAACAGGCTCCCCTGCCCTGCTCCAACTTTCATCTTGGCCAGGGGCAGGGCGTTCAGGGGAAGAGGAGGGGTGGGAGCAGGCCCTTGGGAGGAATGGGAGGGGTGTCAGAGCCAAGAGGGAGCAGGGCCTCAGAGGACCCCTCACTTTTTGGAAGGCTCCGATGCCCTCGCCCAGAAGGAGCAGGGAGGCCAAGGCTAAGACAAGTCTATTTAGAGGCTTGGGAGGAATGCAAAGAGTAGTTTTCGTTATTTTTAAATCTACTTGTCTAAGCTCTATGAATGTTTGCCCTGTAGTGCCTCCTGCTGACCTACTGTAGTGCTGCAGGTACTGCATTCCTCAGTAGTCCTGTAAATGGTGGCCGCCCCAAACAACGCTCCCTTGGGGCTTTGCATGCCTCTACAGGCACACAGCCCTCAGGCTTCAAGAATAAAAACATAAGAACAGCCATACCAGGTCAGACCAAAGGTCCATCTAGCCCAGTGTCCTGTCTTCCAACAGTGGCCAATGCCAGTTGCTTCAGAGGAGGAAAAAACTGCTGATACTTTGAGTCTTTGGCTAGTTATTCTTCAGATTCTTTTTTGGCCTTCCTAATTATATTTTTACACTTCATTTGCCAGAGTTTATGCTCCTTTTTATTTTCCTCATTAGGATTTAACTTCCACTTTTTAAAGGACGCCTCGAAATGCTTCTTTTACTTTGTTGTTTAACGACAGTGGCATTTTTTTTGGTCCTCTTACTCTGTTTTTTTAATTTGGGGTACACATCACACAAACCCAGAGTCTTTAAATAATATTCCCTTCTCCTGGGGTCCAAATTATTTAGTTCAAACAGCTTCTCCTAAAAACATCTCCCCTTTAAGTTCAGGTGTCTTCCCATCCCTCCTTCTTGGGATGAGGGGATTTCAGTCCTGGCCTGTAGTCTTGGAGAGGCTAACAGGTAGCAGTCATCCTGCTGCTGCTTGGAGCTCCTCTCTTTTAATGGAGCTTCCTTCTCCAGGAGCACCTCCCTGCAACTGAGGCATTATGGTCTTATCTGACCAGGTGCTCATCATTCAGTTAACAGCCTAGACGGACTCACTGTCCTTGAATTAGCTCATCACAAGTATGGAAC
Organism: Lepidochelys olivacea; assembly: GCF_965140295.1. NCBI lineage: Eukaryota > Metazoa > Chordata > Testudines > Cheloniidae > Lepidochelys > Lepidochelys olivacea. The sequence goes on from NC_140413.1 coordinate 2,529,042, forward strand.
ATAAGCACATAAGAATGGTCATACCAAAGGTACATCTGCATGCCGTATTCAAGACGTCAGCATACCATGGATTTATATAGAGGCAATACAATATTTTCGGTCTTATTATCTATCCCCTTCTTAATGATTCCCAACATTCGGTTAGCTTTTTTGATTGCCGCTGCACATTGAGTGGATGTTTTCGGAGAACTAACCACGACTCCAAGATCTCTTTCTTGAGTGGTAACGGCTAATTCAAACCCCATCATTTTATACGTATAGTTGGGATTATGTTTTCCAGTCTACATTACTTTGCATTTATCAACACTGAATTTCATCTGCCATTTTGCTGCCCAGTCACCCATTTTGTGAGACCCCTTTGTAGCTCTTCACAGTCTGCTTTGGATGTATGTCTTATGGGTCCAGATTCCCCTTAAAGGGGCCAGCTCTTTGTTTTGAAGAAACTGCTTCTGTATCACTACATATTGTTACTGTCCACAAGCTCCCAAAAGAGAATTTTGGCAGGGTCCAAGCTCAGTTGGATCTGCTAGGAGGTAATAGTTGGAATCGGGGAGGTGTAACTCACAGACCCAGATAGCAGTTGGATTGTGATATCCCACCCCAAAGAGGAGTGGAGGCATAGACCTGCCATTTGGAAGGAGGGAACTCTGTAGACTGGAAAACAGTTTCAGAAGGGCAGTCTACCCAGGAACCATGGTATCTTGGACCCAATGTCTTTTCTCCAGTACCTATAGTCTCACACTCTGAGATTCCAGCTATAGTACTGTGTATTTGAAGGGTCACATCTAGTGAGCCACTCTGTAGTCTGAGTACTCTGGCCACTAATCCCATCTCTACTGCAACAACTTTTAACATTTCAAAAACCGTATGCCCTCACACTTCTCCCAAACATGGATTAGGTAAAAGAGAGGATTTATAAATTATGCTGAAGACCTGGACAGGTCTTACGTAGGTCTGAAGCAGGAGAAGTTTCAGATAAGACAGCATGTGAATCACAAAGGCTACAAACATTCATACTTCCCATCAGAGAAGTAGGATTCTAAGCTACAGTGATACAGCATCCAATTCTAGTTCTGGCAGTTCATGTGATCTCAGAACTTAAATCTGCCAATGAACTGAACTAAATACTTCTATTCACAGACTTCTTAAAATACCTGCATTTACCTCATCTTCATTTGGAAGAAGACAACTGTTTTGTCGCAGGTCCCTCTCTTTTAATATTTAGGACCTCCAACAGTTGACACTTTTAAAGTCATCCCAGTGAAGATGAGACTAATGAGCGAAGTGAAATGCCTCAAACTGCTTCACTATCCAGAACATTATAAGAACACCACACTCATCAGGACACAGTAAATATAAATAACCAGGATGAGACTACTGTGAACTAGAGAAAAAGCATTTTTGGTGCTGGGTCTTAGGTTGTAACTCACCATGCTAAGGGAGATCAGAACAGATTCTAGTTTGTCTTCAGTACTTGACATAAAGCCCACCTTCTCAGGAAGGCCAAACCACCACCACCAAAACAGAGGTTGCTTCTATTTAAGAAATGTCTAGATACAAGTGACAACCCTAAAAGTTGAGAACAGAACCTACTTATTTGCATTATTATAAACCTTTAAGAAGTTGTGATAGATGCAAGTATATAATAAAATAAAATAATAATAATAATTTATATTTGGGCAGAATTGGAGACCCCTTGTGCTAGGCATTGCACAAAAAGATGAAAAGGTCTAGCTTATGACAGACCACAAAATTTGAATGTGAAACAGGCAGTAATGAGGAGGGAGAACCAGAGTACTGTTTCTTTTGACAGCTATGATGGGTTTTGGTTTTTAGTTTTAGTAGATTTCTGCCTGTTTTTTATCCCATTAAGACTTCTAACTATATCTCAACAGTATGAGGAAGGTTTAACCATAGGTACTGAAAATTTCCCCTCTTCTAGATGGAAGAGATCCCAGTTACACTGGAGATTACATTTCAAACTATGGACCACCAATGCAGTTGCACTTCACTAATTTAGCACAAATCTCAGTCGGAATGCAGTTTGTGGAAAACAAGGACAAAGCCTAAGGGCATTCAGCTACAAAACAAGCTTAATTTGACAAGAGAAGATTACTTACTTTGTGAGTTAACTGAGGGTGTTACTGATGGGTGTCCCTGTGGGTGCTCTACTTGAGGTGTCGGTGCATCCTGGCACCGGGCACTTATGGTAGTAGTGTCTAAGCTGGTCACACGTGCACAGTAGTGCAAGTTGGTGCCGCGTCTAGCAGGAATATGACCCGAGCCCTCCAGTTCCTTCTCTACCGCAGAGTCCGAGCAGCGAACTCCAAAGTACGGGGGAAGAAGGTGGGTACAGGTGTACTCACTAGGGGACATATCTCGAAGAACCTCAGTTACTGCACAAGGTGAGTAACCATCTCCTCTTCTTTGAGTGCTATCCCTGTGGGTGCTCACCTTCAGGTGACTGTAGAACAGTGCCCCGGGAAGGCAGGAGGGACTTCGGATTCATTTGGGTCATATAGGTAAGTATGGTTAGACCAACTATGGAGTCAGCCCTGGAGTCTTGAGTGATTGCATAGTGCTCAGTGAACGTGTGGACAGAGGCCCAAGTGGCCACCCTACAAATCTCTAATATCAGAACATTGTTAAGGAACGCTATCGAGGTAGAAACAGGTCGTGTGGAATGCGCTCCGATGTGCATAGGAGGATTCGTGTTCTGAATACGATAGCACTGTTGAATGAACGCGGAGATCCATTTAGACAATCTCTGAGTAGACATTGCACAGCCTCTCGAACACTTGGTAGTAGAAATGAAAAGTCTAGGAGATTCCTGGAAAGGTTTGGTCCTTTCCAGGTAAAATGCTAATGCTTGTCTGATGCCCAATGTGTGCAAGACGGTCTCTGTTGGAATCTTGTGAAGCCTGGGATAGAATATAGGAAAATGGATTGGTTGGTTCATATGAAAGGATGATGTTACCTTTGGTATAAATTTTTGGATTGGGTGTAGCGGGACCTTGTCTTTGAAGAATATTGTGTAGGGAGGATCGGCCATGAGCGCCCTGATCTCACTCACCCATCTGGCGGAAGTAATGGTGACCAGAAATACCACTTTCATGGATAAATGCAGCAGGAAACAGGTGACTAAGGGTTCAAATGGTAGTCCAGTGTGGCATTTCAACACCTGATTGAGATCACAGGCTGGGGTAGGTTGGCAAACTTCTGGGTGAACGTTCTGGAGACCCATGAGGAAGTGTTTAGTAATTGAGTGTGCAAAGATCAAGTTCCCGTCAATCTCATGATGGAATGCAGTAATAGTTGTGAGAGGAACTTTGAGCTCGTTGCTAAATCCGAGCCTTTCAGCTCCAGCAGGTATTCTAACACTAATGGTAGTGGTGCTGTGGAGGCCATCAAGTGTTTTTCTTAACACCAGGAGGAGAATCTCTTCCATTTTTGAAGGTAAGTATTTTGTGTGGACCTGTATTTAGTAATATGTGTTTAACTTGTTCCGAACAGGTTAGTTCGCCATGATGGAACCATGTAGGAGCCACAACTGTAGATGGAGTTTCTCCGGATTTGGGTGAAGAGTGTGACCATTGTTCTGAGACAGCAGGTCCGGACAACGAGGGAGAGCTTGAGAGGCGCATATCACCATGCGCATCAGGTAAGGGTACCACGCTTATCTGGACCATGTCGGGACTATGAGGATAACCTTGGCCTTTGGTCTATTCGTGTCTGGTGTATCACATGTGATATAATTGGAATTGGTGGGAAAGCGTACATGAGTTGTGAATCTCATGTGATGAGAAAGGCGTCCCCCAGTGACCGGAGCCCCATCCCCGCTCTCGAGTGCAACATAGCACATTTGCTGTTCATTGAGGATGTAAACAAGTCGATGAGGGGAGTGCCCCACCGGCAAAAAATGAAGAGCAAAACTCTCCCATTCATTTCCCATTCGTGCTCTCAAAAGAAGTACCTGCTTAGCGTGTTGGCCATCGCGTTCTGAGAGCCCAGAAGGCAGGAGGCCGAAATGTTTATGTTGTGGTGCGTGCACCAGTTCCAGAGTGTCATGGCTTCGGTGCATAGTGAGTGAGACCAAGCACCCCTTTGTCAATTAATGTAAAACATGCAGGCAATGTTGTTGGTTACGATGCGAATGGATTCATTCTTCATGTGCGGTAGGAAGTGTCTGCAGGCATTGCGGACCACGCATAGTTCTAGGAGATTGATGAGAAACTGAGTCTCTGCAGGAGATCATTTGCCTTGAACCATGCGCAGGTGCATATGGGTTCCCTAGCCTATCAACAAGGCATTCGTCGTGATTACTATTGATGGGGGCTCCTGTTGGAACAGGATACCCACGCATACATTTTCTGGTATGTATGCATGTGTCATTTTTGTATTCAAAGTTATGCATACATTTTCTTTGCAGAAACGTCTACACCCTCTTCCTCAGTCTTTTAGAGGAAGGCATGTATCTGTCATGGAGTCACCGAGCGATGCTCTGGAACTACTCCATACAAAGCCAGTCAGGAATCTGGGGAAGCCGCCTCTCCCCAGGGCAAGAAGCTTACACAACTTCGACCTTCCTGGGACTGACCTTGGAGCATTCAGCATCCCCATCCACACAGTGCACTTTCCACAGCAAGTCTGCACAGGCAGGGCTCCTGGGGAAGCAAGGGGGTCCTGCACCCCAATTCCGCAGTCAGACGTCACTCTCAGCCAGCCAGTAAAACAGAAGGTTTATTAGACAACAGGAACATGGTCTAAAACAGAGCTTGTCGGTACAGAGAACAGGACCCCTCAGTTAGGTCCGTCTTGAGGGGCAGGGAGGCCAGAGCCCAATCTGAGCCCCCCTCCATTTCCCCGGCCAGCTCCAAACTGAAACTCTCCAGCCCCTCCTCTCCTTTGTCTCTTTCCCGGGCCAGGAGGCCACCTGATCTCTTTGTTCTCCAACACCTTCGGTTGGCACCTTTGCAGAGGAGGGGCCCAGGCCATCAGTTGCCAGGAGACAGGATGTCGGCCATTCTTTGTGCAGACACCATCACGCTGGCCCCCTAGGGCTCTGCCACAATCACACACCCTTATCCCACCACCTGGATACTTAACTGCATAGGGGAAACTGAGGCACCCACACAGTATTCAGAGAAAACATAAGAACATTCCCACTTTGTCACAGTATCATTTTCAAGTGGAGATCTCAGTTACACTGGGTCTCGCTTTCAGATTACTGCAGTGAGCGCATTTTGTGGGATATGTGTTTCCCCAAGACATCAGACACACAGACAGTGTCTGTCTGAAACGGACATTGCTTCGTAGCAAGAGCCGCATCGCATAAAGCCTGGGGAGCCAGGCATCTCTGACAGTTAACCGACCCTGGTGTGGAGAGGGTAAACTGAGAAAGCAAACTTTTTTTTTTCCTTAAAACTATCACCAACACTAGCTATAACTTTTAAAAGGCTAACTATTTAAACTGATATGTTTTTTTAAAGGTTTGGTGAGAGTAACGAGCACTGCCCCTGAGCTCCATCTTCAGCCAAGGACAACTGAGAAGGAACTGGAGGGCTCGGGTTATGCGCACGCTAGGCCCAGCGCCAACGGCACCGCGAGATGCTTATGGCGCATGCACAGCCCGCACAGAGACTGCTATCATAAATCTCCAATTGATGGTGCCAGGATGTACCAACACCTGAAGTGGAGTACCAACAGGGACAGCACTCGAAGAACTATGAATCATAGGGTTAGAAGGGACCGCAAGGGTCATCAAGTCTAACCCTCTGTCAAGATGCAGGATTTATTGAGTCTAAACCACCCAAGACAGATGGCTATCCAAACTTCCAGTAAAAAAAGCTTCCCTGACCTCCCTGTCACAGGGTGCACCACTCACTGCTGGACTGGCGCCTCCTTCTGGTGCTCTGGGGATTAGCTCAAGGCTCATACCCCCCATTCGCAATTTGCACACTGTCACTGTCTCTGCTGTCCACCTGTGGCCCCTCTCACAGCCTCTTTGTGGCTGAGCCCTCCGGCCATGTCACAGTCTGTGTTCCCTCCCTTCCAAGGGAGGTTTAGCTCAACAGTCTTAGGCAGTCTTCCCACTCACTGCCTCAGTGCCACTCACCCAGTGGCTGGTAAGGAAACCTGGGCCAGCCCAGGGACGCTCAATCAGCAATCTGCACTTTCTCTTTCTGACGTCACTGCTCTATCCCTGGGCTGCTTCCTACTACAGGTTCCCCTTTTCTTCCTAGGCCTACCAATTCCCTAAGGCCTCCTCCCTCTTCCCAGGGAGTGACTGAGGTTTGCAGCCTCCACTCACTCCTCCCTTTCTCCTGGGAGTGTCTTCCTTTTCCCAGCAGCCTCGTTTCCTTTCAGCTCCTCATCTTTATATGCCCTGCCTATTCCTGCGCAGCTGAGCCTCCATAATCAGCTGCCTAGTGGGCTCATTGGCCCATCTGGCCTGCTTTAAACCCTTCAGGGTGAGTCACCCCATCACACACCCAAAGCAGTCTGTTCCATTTTCTGACTGTTCTTACAGTTAGGAAGTTTTTCCTGAGATTTAATCTAAATGAAGTCTGACCACTCGTCAGGAAATACTGCAAACCCTTCCCACTTCGATAGAACTTGTCCACTATACATTATGGTTACTTACCCTGAAGTAACTATGGTTCTTCAAGATGTAAGTCAGTGTGGATTCCACTGTAGGTTTGCACAAGCCTTGTGCACGTAAGGGCAGAATTTCTTTAACAGTAGTGCCTGCTGGGACTACGCATGCAACCGGCGTCAATCTGGCGCAAAGAAGGGTCACTCCAAACAGAAAAATAGAGGCTTCAGACAGAGCTCAGTGTCCTCTGATAAGGACTGAATGCAAATCTTCCAGAGATAAATCACCATAACCTGGACGCCATCAAGGACTGGGGAGAAGGAGTGTCCTGCTGTGCAAAAGTCCCTGCCGGCACAGATTGCACCTCTGGCTCCTCAGCGTCCATGCCAAACATGGGAACCTCTATTTTACCTCAGTCTTTTCTTGGCTTGGTATTTCAGGCTGCCTGTGATGGTAGGATGGTCTCAGTGGCTTCAACTGGGGTTGAGGATAGTACAGCTTGAAGGAACAGTGTAAATCCCCAGAGGATAAAGGGTGGCCTTTGAGTCTTTCAGCAAGTGTAGAGCACCATATAGCTAAGTCCTCAATCATGGCCTGTACCTCTCTCAGGAAACCTGATGCTTGAAGACAACACTTTGCACATTGTCACCATGGTGGCCACAGACTTTGCAGCAATGTATAAGCCATCTATCTCAACCTGTAAAGACATCTTTTCAATCCTCTGAATAGCTTTCAGACAGGCTCCTGTTGGACCTGCTAGGTGACAGCTGGCACCCACAAATGTGTAACTCAAAGTTGGAGAGTGACTGGATTGCCAGCTGATTGATGTTGGGGTCATCTTCAATGCCAAGTCCCTTCCAGGTGCCATCTTCTCTCAGCTGGTCTTCGGTGTTGCTTGTCTGCTATATGGGGTTTGGATTAAGCTGACTTGGCCACTAGCAGGATCTTGGAGCTCATCCTTAGGATCCAAGGATGATGAGATATTCATGATTTGTTCCAGAAGGTGGCATTTCAGCCTCACATCTTGCAACTCCAACATCATAGCGGAGAATTTCAGGCACACTGAGCATCTGCTCAGTAAGTGCTATTCTCCTGGACATAAGAGGCACCCATTGTATCTATTTTTAAGGCTATTAGTCTATCATAGCATGCACAGGGCCCAAAGCCTGAAGGTTCAGTCCACCACTTTAAGGAGCCTTGTCCAAAGAAGTGTGTGGGGGAAGGTCATCTATTAGTACTCTGTCCAGATGGGTCAAAGTCAAAGTGGTTGAACAATCAATGTAATCAGAAGAGTTCTGAAGATATTTAGAGGATTTATCAGAAGATTTAGCTATAGCCAAGAGCTAGTGGATTAGACTCACCAGATTCTGCCTTGCTGCCACAGGCAGTAAGAGGGAACTGTGGGAACCTTCAGCCCTTTACGCCCTTGTACAGAACCTCAAGGCGGCAAAGGGCACATGCACAACCCCCATGGACATTCCTGAAGGACACACACCCCTATAATGAGATCCATACTGGCATCTTCAAAGAGCCATTAGAATTACATTCACACCACATCCCACCAAGTCCACTCCCTGAACAAAAACTTCTCTCTCACAAGCAGAGATTTTTAATAATCCAAAAAGGGATAAAAGTCAGTAACTCCAAGAAATCCCCTAGGGACTTCGATATACTGGCAAACTATTTTACATTTCTCTCAACCCAGAACGTCTTTGCAGACATGAGGTGCAGTACAACATTGCCATTCATTCCTGTCAATGGCTTGTTCCTCCATTAAATCCAGCCTGGTCACATCCCTGCATTCGATGTCCTACTATCTAGTCAGTGGTCGGCCTCCAGGTCAAACTGACCTTGGTTGTGCTTACATTGTTTTCTTTGGCATCCTATCATGTCTGTCTTCTGCAGTGACCCCACGATCATACTCTTCATTTTTTTTGAAGAGCTTATCTCCACTGTGTCCATCCTTCTGATGTCTGTTTCCCTTAATACAGCTGCTTCCAGATTACAGAATAATAGTTAACACACTGGTTTGATAAATTTTCACCTTGGTACCAAATTTAATGTTTTTATCAGTCCATAATTTCATTAATTTTTGTGTAGCACTTGCAGCTAAGGCACATCTCCTTTTAACCTCATCTCCATCAGCACTTATCAAGCTTCTTAAGTACACAAGATTCTACTTGTTCTGTGACTTCACAGAGGCTACACTTCAAAACCTCATCTATTATCCCTTTTCCAAGATGTAACTATTTTGTCTTCTTGGCATTTATTGTAAGTCCAAGTTGACTACAGGAATTTTCCACGGTAGCAAAGAGTATCATCATAAATTTAAACACATCTGTCAGTTATGTGTCATCTATATACACTAAGAATCTTAAATATAGATCATCCAATGTCATGCCATCCAACTTGCCTAATGTATTAGTGTCCAGTTTAAGAACAGGATGAAAAGTGATGGCTATTCCATGCCACTTTGTATTATACCAAACTTTGACTTGAAACAATTGTTTAACTTCCCACCAATTCTGACAGCACTGCAAGAGTCTTTTTACACAGCTTTTATAATTCCAACTATCTTACCTGGAACACCATATGATTTTGCTACTTTCAATAATGCTTCCCTCCAAATAAAATCCCCTCATGTTGGGATACTACAATATAGAGAAAAGGAGTAATTGTGGCACCTTAGAGACTAACAAATTTATTTGAACATACGCTTTCGTGAGCTGCAGCTCACTTCATCAGATGCATGTAGTGGAAAATACAGTGGGGAGATTTTATATACACAGAGAACATTGAACAATGCATGTTACCATATAGACTGTAACAAGAGTGAACAGGTAAGGTGAGCTATTACCAGCAGGAGAGTGCGGGGGCGGGGAGAACCTTTTGTAGTGATAATCAAGGTGGGCCATTTCCAGCAGTTGACAAGAACGTGTGAGGAATGGGGTGGGGGGGGGGTTGAAATAAACATGGGGAAATAGTTTTACTTTGTGTAATGACACATCCACTCCCAGTCTTTATTCAAGCCTAAGTTAATTGTATCCAGTTTTTTGTTGGATCTTTTCGAGTAGGGTGATCTCCTTCTTGGAGATGGGCAATGACGGCCCGGTGATTGGTGGTCTCGGACCTCTGATCTGTCCCGAGCCGTCGGAGATGGTCAGGGCCAGTCCCAGTGTTCTTGCCAGGTGGCATGTGCCTCAGAGGGTCTGCGCCAATCCACCAGAGAGGAACGCCTCGAGTCCCTCGATTGGTACCCCCGGTGCAGGGACCAAAGAGGGCTCCGCCTCTCTAGTCCTGAGGAGTGACAGCTTCGGGTGGGCAAGCAATGGCAGGACGCCCCTCTCGATGGAGAACGGTGCCACTGAGTCGGGGACACGTGCATAGGTCCCAATGCAGGTTTTCCCGGAGACTAGGGTACCACTGGAGCCAGTGTGAGTGGCACCGGGAGCATCAGGATCTCCTGAGCTGCTTGAAGGGCTTCAACGGCACCTGAAGCTGGCCAGGGCCTCCACCCCTATCTGGAGTCGCAGGTTAAGTATGGGATGGGCTGCACCGCTCGACTTGAGCTCGGGCCTGACTTCCCGAAGGAGGTGTTGAGCTGCCTGACCCGAGTCTTGGCTCACTCCCAGCCCTCTCCTTTCCCTTGCAGGAGGTAGGAGATCTTCCCTTTGGTCTTTTTTGGCTTCCTGACCGGAGCTGTGGAGGGAGACTGGTGCCGGCTCATGTACGGTGCCAGCGGAGCATTGCGCCCGGAGGCCACGGTGCTTGGTGCAGAGTTGGACTGCTGCTCCGGTACCGGAGTAACAATTCCGTTAGGAGTGCTTTAAGATGGATATCGTGCTTCTTCCTCTTCATCCTAGTTTGAAGGACTTGCAGATACAACACTTGTTGCTTATGTTCCACTCGCCTAAGCACCTTAGGCAGCTGGTACGTGGATCACTGATGGGCACAGGCCGTTTGCAGCAATTGCAGGGCTTAAAGCCTGGGGACCAAGGTATGCCCTGTCCCCCGGCTGAGTCCCATTCGGGACTACGAGAACTTCAAGTACTACTACTAAGGGTAACTAGCTGTAACAACAACTATCTACAACTATACTACAAGTTCTACAGAGTTTGTACGAACAGAGAATGAGACAACGCTAGCCGAAGCAGCAGATGCTCCAGCACAGTCACTGTCAGAAAGAAGGAACTGAAGGTGGGGGGAACCGGTGACACCCCTTATACCGTGGCATGTGTGCACCGCTCCAGAAGGCGCCAGAGCCGGTCCCCTACAGATACTGTTGAGGGAAAAACTTCCGGCACCGGTGCATGTGGCAAGCACACACCAAATATGAAATGGACATGAGCAAGTTCTCAAAGAAAAAAGTGTGTGATTGTGTAAATTAAAGAATACCATATACATATGTAAAAAGGAGGAAGAACTAGGGATGCATAAGAACTTTAACTCTGGCTGAGTTTCCTGACTTGAGTGTTTCCCTTAGAAACTGATAACACTAAGGTTGCAAGTACTGAAACTATAAATGTAGAGTGTTCCATAAATCCACTCTCTTTGGAGTAAAAAATGGTTACATTGTTGTAGTTTCTTTAAAAACGCTGTAGCACTGTAGTGGAGTTACTATTTACTGAGTACATCCTTGTGGCCACATGTTTTGTAGGTACCCCACCTCTGTTAACCCCACTCTTGCAGGCCCCTTAAGAACTCCAGGCAGCATTTCATGTGGCTAACAGCATCCCCACACAGGGCTGGTTTAATAACAGAAGTGGTTCAAGCAATCCTCACGGTCCACAAAATAAAATCCATAACCGTAAGAGTTTATACCTAGTCCTGGTTCTTCTGCTACACATGGAACTCTTCCTCTGTCCCAGTCTGACATCCTTCTGGCAGCCACAGCCTGGCAGCTTCCAAACCCCTGCATAATCAGGGTCTTCCCTGCAGAAGCCTCTCTTACTTCCTGCATTTGCCTAATCTTCCCTCCTCACTGCAGCCACCTTCTGCCCTTTATAGGGAATTACGGTATCCAACACAGTAATCAGGGCTGGTCAGCCCCATGCCCTCCAGCAACAAGCCACCCTACCTCAAATACATTAATAATGATTTATCTGCAACACTGTGACTTACTCATATCCATGAATAGCTGTCTCTTCTCTGCCATTGTCCTTCTCCTCTTCCCGCTCTCCTCAATCATTCTACAGACAAAAAAGTAGAAACAGTGTTTATGCTACCAATTCTCCTAGCACAAAACCAACATACTGCAAACAAAGTTTATTTTCTTCATCAAGTGAAAGATTTTGATTTCGACCTGTTCTTGTCAAATCTAGTCAAACAAGTGAAAGTTACAGGCAAAATCAGCAAAAAAGAAAATACTACTGTCAAGCGATTACAAAAATTAATCGGGATTAATCACACTGTTGAACAATAGAATATCATTTATTTAAATATTTTGGATTTTTCTACATTTTCAAATCTATTGATTTCAATTACAACACAGAATACAAAGTGTACAATGCTCAACTTATATTTATTTTTTATTACAAGTATTTGTACTGTAAAAATGATAAACGAAACAGTATTTTTCAATTCACCTAATACAAGTACTGTAGTGCACTCTCTATCATGAAAGTGTAACTTACATACGTAGATTTTTTTTGTTACTTAACTGCACTCAAAAACAAAACAATGTAAAATTTTAGAGCCTACAAGTCTACTCAGTCCTACTTCTTGTTCAGCCAATCACTCAGACAAACAAGTTTGTTTACATTTACAGGAGATAATGCTGCCCACTTCTTGTTTAGAATGTCACCTGAAAGTGAGGACAGGCGTTCTGATGGCACTGTTGTAGCTGGCGTCGCAAGATATTTATGTGCCAAATGCACTAAAGATTCATATGTCCCTTCATACTTCAACCACGATTCCAGGGGACATGCATCCATGCTCATGATGGGTTCTGTTCAATAACAATCCAAAGCAGAGCAGACTGACGCATGTTCATTTTCATTATCTGAGTCAGATGCCACCAGCATAAGGTTGATTTTCTTTTTTAGTGGTTCAGGTTCTGTAGTTACCATATCTGAGTGTTGCTCTTTTAAGACTTCTGAAAGCATGCTCCACACCTCGTCCCTCTCAGATTTTTGGAAGGGACTTCAGATTCTTAAACCTTGGGTCGAGTGCTGCAACTATCTTTAGAAATCTCACATTGTGATTTTTCAAATCTGCAGTGAAGTGTTCTTAAAATGAACAACATGTGACCATCTGAGACTGCTGTAACATGAAATATATGGCAGAATGCAGGGAAAATAGAGCAGAGGACATACAATTCTCCGCCAAGGAGTTCAGTCACAAATTTAATTAACGCATTTTTTTTTAACAAGCGTCATCAGCATGGAAGTATGTACTCGGGAATGATGGCCAAAGCACAAAGGGGCATACGAATGTTTAGCATATCTGGCATGTAAATACCTTGCAATGCTGACTACAAAAGTATCATACAAATGCCTATTCTCACTTTCGGGTGACATTGTAAATAAGAGGAGGGCAGCATTAACTCCTGTAAATGTAAACAAACTTGTTTGTCTCAGCGATCGGCTGAACAAGAAGTAGGACCGAGTGGACTTGTAGGCTCTGAAGTTTTACATTGTTTTGTTTTTGAGTGCAGTTATATAACAAAAAAAACGCTTACACTTTTAAGTTGCACTTTCACAACAAAGATTACACTATGGTACTTGTATGAGGTGAATTGAAAAATACTATTTATTATTTTACAGTGCAAATATTTATAATAAAAAATAATATACACTTTGATTTCAATTACAACGCAGAAAATGTAGAAATACATCCAAAATATTTAATACATTTCAATTGGTATTCTATTGTTTAAGAGTGCAATTAAAACTGTGATTAATCGTGATTAATTTTTTTGAATTAATTGCATGAGTTAACTGCGATTAATCGAGAGCCCTAGAAAGTACATATTTTTAATCTAGTATTCTTTTGAACAGAGAGTTATCATCTTACGTTTTTGAAGTGCCTTTCACACTTTTGGGTGCCACATTAAAATGATTAGCCTATTCAGAATGGCAAAAGTGATCTAAATTGGAAAACTCCTAAAGATACATTGTATCAAGTATTATTGAAAATATACATAGAGATTTTGCTTCTCAAAATACCAAAGCAAGCAAGAAAGCACCAATTTACATCAATATTTAAATTTAAAAAAAAATTAAAAAAATAAAAAAAATTTAAAAAAAAACTTTTCCAACTTGGTGTATGATTGAAATCAAGATTGGATGTTTTCTAAAAGATATGCTTTAGGAATTATTTTTGGGAAGTTCTATGGCCTGTTCTATACAGTTGGTCAGACTAGATGATCACAATGGTCCCTTCTGGATTTAAAATCTATGAATTCCATTTAACTTCTCTTACTGACCATGATTACACTATTATATTCTCCTTAGTAACTGATTCCAGATGTGAATCAACCCTAAAGAAGAGGAAATGTAAGTGACACAGCTTGATGTTGATATAAAACCAAAGAGTTCACACAGGCAAATGTTAACATAATATTCATCAACTACTTAAATATAAATGTATTGAAGATGTTTTAGGGCTTTATTGTTATTAAGCGAAAGGAGCAGATTAAATTACTCCATGATATTAGAATCATTCTGATTAAAAGGAACTTCTGAAGTTAGAGATCTAGTTCACTCTCATGCAATATGGCAGGACTGATTTAATTATGCCTATAAGGCAAAATAAAAAATGAGTAAGTATATAGTCTTGACACTAAATACATTCAGTGATAAGACTTTCTACAGCTTCTCTTGGCAGCTTCTCCCACTACCTGTTAATATTTATTTTCTGGAAAGGATCTTTAATTATATGATATTTCATCTTGAAGGATCCAAAACCAATTTAAATTACCCATTGATAATACAAACCACATACACACAGTACATTGCCCATATTTATTTTATTTCCACATTTACATACATATTTAAGAAATCTTTTAACTCAGAACCATTAAACTGTGCATGTAAATTCTCCAGTTTTCTGATGACAAATTCAATAGTCTTTCAGAAACAGCAGCAGCATAGTGCATACTTGTTGCTGCTCTTCTCTGAACTCTCTCCACATCTTTCCTAAAATTGTGAATTGGACACAACACTCTAATAGAGACAATCTGTGCCCAGGAGAGCAGGAAAATTATCTCTCCTGTCTTATATATGACACTTCTGTTAATACATGCCAGAATATTATCCTTTTTGCGCAACTGCATCACATTATTGACCCTCACTCAATTTGTGATCCACTATAATCTCCAGATCTTTTTCAGGAGTACTGCCTAGCCAGTTATTCCACATTTTGTGGCTGTGCATTTAATTTTTCCCTCAAGTGTAGTACTTTGTACTTGGCTTTACTAAATTTCATCAAATTGAAGCAACCAGAGGAGCTAGCAAACAGAAGCAGCTAACAGGGGAATTTTGCAAGAGATGGGGGGACTAGATACACTTAACATTCTTTCAACTTAAAGCCAAAAACACCCTCTGATAAAAACACAACATCAACAAAGGAATGAGCTGCAGCAGTAAAAAGAAATGCAGGCAGAAGTCCATCAACAGAGTGGGGGCTCTCCAGTTTATTGAACTAGGTTGTATTTCAGGCTCCGGTTGAGCTTCTTGCACCCGTTTTGCTGCTGCTGGTGGTTCAGGCTCTGTGGCGCCCTTTGGTGCTGGCTCCCCTGACTCTGGTGGGGTTGCAAGCACGGGCTCTGGTGCTGACTGCTCTGCCAGTTCCGATCCTTGGGCTGGTTCTGACCCTGGGATCTACAACCGCTGCCATAGACTCTGGTCTGGGGTCTGGTTCCACCACCTCTTGCTTGGTCCCCGGGCCTGTGGTACCAAAGGACTCAGACTGGGTCCTTGGAGGAGGCTCAGGAATGGAGTTAGGTGTGGAGGCCTGTTTAGCCTGGCTGCAGGTGACCATCCCCACCCTTTTTGTTAGCCTCACATGGTTGGCTAAGTCTTCTCCCAACAGCATGGGAATGGGATGATCGTCAGACTGCAAAAGTCCATATTCCTGACCAGCCCTTGTACTAGACAGGAAACTTGACTGTAGGCAAGTTAAAAGAGTTGGCCTTAAAGGGTTCACCGTCACTTGGGCCTCTGGGTTGATGAATTTTTGGGGTCCACCAGGGATTGATGGATAGCTGAGACCTGTGCTCCAGTGTTTCTCCACGCAGTAATCTTCCTCCCACCCACACTTACAGTTTCCCTTCGCTCTGGGGTATTTGCGAGGCATCTGGGCCTGAAGGCTCTCGGTGGGATCCCGGGGTGATGAGTTGCAGTCGGTTGGTGCTCCTGGGGCAGTTGGCCTTCACATGCCCCAGCTCATTACATTTAAAGCATCGCCCAGCTGACTGTGGGCTGGGGTGAGGTGGGTGGTTGGAGAGTATGGTGGTGGGACGAGAGGGCATCTGGGGTCTCCCTGGCTGTGTGGAGGGCTCCTCCTTGTGAGGTGGGGCCTTGGGCTGACTCTGATGGTGGGGTATCATCTCAGGTTGCCTCTTCCAGTATCCACACCAACTGCTACTAGCTTTCTTCTTCTCCGCCACCTCCACCCTTTTGGCTCAGATCTCCATCCCCTCCATTACCATTTTGGCTTCCCATCTAGAATGTACCTTTCTATTTCCTCAGGAACACCCTCTAAGAACTGCTCCATTTGTATTAGGAGAGACAGATCTTCAGAGACTTAACATTTGCTCCTGATTTCCAGGCATCCCAATTTTTACAATGTGGTAGACGTGTCGGGAAAATGCCACATCTGGTTTCCACTTTAGGGCTCTGAACCACTGACAGGCATGCTTGGCTGTTAGCCCCATCCTACTTCTGGCCTTTTGTTTAAAAATTTTATATTCATTCATGTGTTCTTTAGGCAATTGAGCTACCACCTCTGCTAAGGGTCCACTGAGCTGTGGCCTCAGCTCCACCATATACTGGTCTGGAGGGGTGTTGTACCCAAGGGAGACACTTTCAAAATTTTCTAAGGCCTCTGTATCATCGCCTACCTTGTATGTAAGGAATTTCTTGGAATGGGGAGCGGTACCTGGAGGAGGACTGTTAAGGCTACCTGGCTGACCCAGCTTCACCCTTTCCAGCTCTAAGCGCTTCAACTCTGTCTCCGCTTCTAAGCACTTCGCCTCCATTTCTGCCTCCAAGCGCTTCACCTCTCTCCTCTCCTCCGCCTCCAAGCACTTCGCCTCCGCTTCCTCCTCCAAGCGCTTTATCTGTAGGAAGAAATTCCTGTCTTCCGCAGTTAGAACTCGGTCTGGGTTAAGGGCATCCCTTCATCTTGGCACCTGGATCTCGGGTTGGGGAATCATAGAATCATAGAATATCAGGGTTGGAAGGGACTTCAGGAGCACTGAGCGCTGACCATTCTCTCCAGGGAAATCTCCAGTCCCCCATCCCCTCCCTTCATTTCCGTCATGGAGCTGGATGTCTGGGCTTGATCTGGGTCTGCCTTCTCTGTGGCATGCCGCTTTGGGAAGACTGGTTGCTCTAGGGTTTCGGTGCCCAACTGCAACTTCATGCACAGGGCTACCCTACTCTAGCCTAGCTATTTCGTTGCCATGAAGCTAGGGGGGAAAAAATAAACTGCTTGTTGGACTCCCTGGCTTTGCAGGCTGAACCCTTTGCGGGCCTGTTACCCTTCAGGCAGCAAAGAAAAGAAAAGAAAAAAAACCTCCCTGGCTTTAAAATGTGTCCTTTTAAAATCCTGAGATCTGTGCCTCTGGTTCAAAATGATCCCACCACTCTGACACCATGTCAAGGCTAATTCTCCACTCTAGCACTTCGAGTGCAGAAGGTGGGTGCCAGCAAGGATTCTAAAAATTAATACTGGCCACTTCAGGCTTGTATTCAACTCCCTAGGTTACAGCTTTTCTCTGACCTTGGATTGGTAGCTGCTACCACCACGCAAGTGCAGAACTCCTTTGAGAGCCCAGAAAGGCACACTTGGGAATTCCTTCCTGTGGAGTACCCTCAAGCCCTGTCACCGCCCCCCCCACAACCTCCGGGGAATAGCCGAGAAAGAAAGAAAAAAAAGTAAACCAGCTGTTGCCACCAGCTAATTAAACATGTGCACAAACCTCCTAAGACACAAAAACCCAATTCTGTTCTTCAAAAAGGTAAATTTTATTAATAAAAAAAGAAAAAAATACATCTGGGAACTCAGGCTACTGCTAGATTTTAAAAGAGTAACTACAAGGATTAAGCACAAAGAATAGCTTTCTTGAGATCCAGCTTAAAGGTTACAAGCACCTGGAGCTAGCACTGAGGAATCCAAAAGCCACAACGAAATAAAAGGGATAAATCTAATCGCATCTTCCTAAACATTTCCTGATCTGCTTACATAGCTGGAGTTTCTTTCAAATGAGTAGTTTCTAGATACGATACTGATGATTTTTTCATACCTGGTCCAAGCTTCTTACAGCATAGCTGCTGCCCTGTCTTCCTCTCCCCAGGAGGACAGACAAAAGGGAAATCTTGTTTCAATTTTAAAAAGTTCTAGCCTTTCCTTTGGCTCTTTTGGCCAGGTGCCCACTCACTTCCTTTTACCAATGTATAGCAGCGAGACTTTTTAACCCTTTATAGGTAGGGTAATTAGAGAACAGCTACTACGAGGGATTTTAGAAGTACTAGTTGGCCGGGTGTCCATAAAAGGGAGCTACCCCCGCCCCTTCATTTATCACAAGACCAATTCTCCAATTTGTCAGTCATTTTGAATCCTGATCCTGTGCAGCAAAGTGCTTGCACAACCCTTCCCCAGATTGGTGTCATCCGCATATTTTTTAAGAATATACCCCACTCCATTATTCAAGTCATTAACAAAAATATTGACTAGTACCTGGCCGAGAACAGATCCCTGTGGACCCCATTAGATACAGCCCCCCAGTCTGACAGCAAACAACTGAAAACTACTCTGAGTATGGTCTTTCAACCAGTTACTATGTACCTGATAGTAATTTCCACTAAACCACATTTTCCTCTTTTGCTTATCAGAATGCCATGTGGAACTGTGTCAAAAGCCTTACCAAAAATCAAGGTATATCACATCTACTGCTCTACTCCTATACTCTAGGCTGGTAACCCTGTCAAAGAAGGAAATTAGGTTGGCTTGGCATGATTTGTTCTTGACAAATCCATGTGGACTATTATTTATATAACCCTATTATCTGCAAAGTGTTTACTAGTGGATTGTTTAATAATTTTCCCCAGTATCTATCCAGATATCAAAGTTTCCTGGTACTCCAACTGTATCCATCTGTTATCTCATCTTATACTTCGGCTGATGCTACTTGGGGCAGAGCCTGTCATTTTGCTCTCTTTGTACAGCACCTAGCACGTTTTCCTGATCCGTGACCAGGGCACCTCAGCACTATCATAATATAAATAATATAAAAGCAGAACTAGTAGTAACAAACAGTTAAGATTACTCTACACTTCCCACTGTAAAGATCCTGTATTCAAAGGATTATAACTTAGCCAAATTTTAGATGTTTGGGTTGAAATTTTCCATGCAAGTTGTCTGCCTCAGGCTGAAAGTTTTTGGATTGTTGAAAATTATATTTTGCCCATTGTTAAGGCTGATTCCCCACTCTGGCACTTCAAGTGCAGAAGGTGGGGGCCCGCAAGGAGTCTAAAAATTAATACTTGCCACTCCAGGCTTATACTAAACTCCCAAGGTTACGGTTTTCTCTGACCTAAGATTGGTAGATGCTGCCACCACCCAAATGCAGAACCCATTTGAGAGCCCAGGAAGGCGCACTTGGAAATTCCTTCCTGTGGGGTACCCTCAAGCCCTGTCACGATCCTTCCAGGGAAGAGCAGAGAAAGAAGGAAAAAAAAGGAAATCAGCTGTTGCCACCAGCTAATTAAACAACGTGCACAAACCTCTTAAGACACAAAAATTCAATTCTGTTCTTAAAAAAGGTAAATTTTATTAATTAAAAAAAAGAAAATACACGTCTGGGAACTCAGGCTATTGCTAGATTTTAAAAGAGCAACTACAAGGATTAAGCATCAAGAAGGCTACCGGCATTTTGGGCTGTATAAGCAGGGGCATTGCCAGCAGATCAAGGGACGTGATCATTCCCCTCTATTAGGCATTGGTGAAGCCTCAGCTGGAGTACTGTGTCCAGTTTTGGGCCCCACAATACAAAAAGGTTGCGGAAAAACTGGAGAGAGTCCAGCAGAGGGCAACAAAAATGATTAGGGGTCTGAACACATGACTTATGAGGAGAGGCTGAGGGAACTGGGATTGTTTAGTCTGCAGAAGAGAAGAACGAAGGGGGATTTAATAGCTGCTTTCAACTACCTGAAAGGGGATTCCAAATAGGATGAATCTAGACTGTTCTTAGTGGTACAAGATGATAGAACAAGGAGTAATGGTCTCAAGTTGCAGTGGGGGAGGTTTAGGTTGGATATTGGGAAAAACTTTTTCACTAGGAGGGTGGTGAAGCACTGAAATGTGTTACCTAGGGAGGTGATGAAATCTCCTTCCTTAGAGGTTTTCAAGGTCAGGTTTAACAAAGCCCTGGCTGGGATGATTTAGTGGGGATTAGGTCCTCCTTTGAGCAGGGGGCTGGACTAGATGACATCCTGAGGTCCCTTCCAACCCTGATATTCTAGGATTCGAAGAACAAATTGTATCAAGCCAACCTAGTTGCTTTCTTTGACAAGATCATAAATCCTGTGGATGGGGCTGGGGGGGAAAGTGGTAGATGTGGTATATCTTGACTTTAGTAAGGCTTTTGATACTGTCTCACATGTCCTTCTCATAAACAAACTAGGGCAGCGGTGGGCAAACTTTTTGGCCCGAGGGCCACATCTGGGGTGGCAGCAGCACACACGGGGCCCAGGACAGGCTCCCTGACTGCCTGCCCTGGCCCTGCACCGCTCCAGGAAGTGGCCGGCACCACATCCCTGCAGCCCCTGTGTGTGTGTGGGGGGGGGGGGGGTAGAGGGCTCAGCGTGCTGCCCTCTGCCCCGCCCACTCCCCCACCCCAGGGGCCATAGGGACTTGGTGCCAGCCACTTCCTGGAGCGGTGCAGGGCCCACGGTGCCACAGAGATGGCAACCCTGTGGGCTGGATCCAAAGCCCTGAGGGTCTGTATCTGGCCCGCAGGCCACAGTTTGCCCACCCCGAACTAGGGAAATATAACCTAGATGGAGCTACTATACGATGGGGGAAAGATTTCAAAAGTGGAGTTTATAGCTTCTGAAGTGCTCAATAAAACCCTTTATCAGCTTAATTAAAACCACTTTATATTCCTTTTTAATTAAATGTATATGCCCTTTAGAGGTTCCTGAACTTGAGATCTTGAGGCATCTGCTCTGAAACAGGCATCTCAATGGCTACCTCCTCAGACATCATGCCAACTAGATCAGATTGTATTGAAATGTGGAGTGGTACCCCAGTTCTTTATAATCACATGACAAAGACTCACAGCTTGAGTGAACCAAACACTGCCATCCCATTAATAATCATTTTCCTTGTAAAACAGAGCTATTAGGAACAGCAAAAAAATGTCATTCTGAGGTTATTCTTTGGTCAGGAACTTAGCTATCAGATGTAACAGAAGAAAGATATAGTGGGAGCTTCCCTCCCCTGTAGTTAAGAGAAGAAATCACTCACCAGTAGTTTCTTCCCATAGCTTAGTGCACAACGTCAGTAGTTAGCTCAAAGCTTCTCTCTCGGGGTGAATCAATATTGAAAAGTTCAGGTCCACTACCCCTGATTCAAGAACAACTTGAGTGTATTGACAACCAATCAGCTTAGCCTGTTTACTGTGTTGCATTCATGCCAATTAAGTGTCTGCTAGGAACATCTTGAGACATTATCCTCTCCCATATCTGCAGGGCTTCCTGATAAAAATGGTATGATCCTGTCTCTCCCAAATGGTTTACACAGGACACAGTGACCCAACCATCTGGATCAGACCAACTTTAGGGATACTGCATCCTTGAATGTTAGTAGTCTCTGAAGATAAGGGTTGTCCTGATAATTCATATGCAGATTTTTTATTCCTGTAGACACTAAGTACCTTGGGAGAAGTCACCCTGCATGGACATTTCATCCTCAGGTGCAAGAATCTACAATTCGGAGTGAAGGAATTTGAAGTCCATCCCTAAACCAGTTTGTACCTGGACTGCCATCAGTTCAGTCCAGATCAGTTCACAGATCACCTCATCATTCAGATGTGATACAGGCACCTGTGTATCAGTTGAAATTACTAATACCTCAGGATCCACAGAGGTTGTCTCATGTGGATACTTTCCATGAGTACTATGAAAACTGCTGTAGTCATTTGATCTACCCTCTTTGTTCACACCTACTGACCCTGGTACCTGAAAGAAAAGACAAAAATAGAACAGTCACAAAAGTCAATTGTGCAGGTGTCTCAGTGCAGTGGGAGCTATGAAAACCAGAATCCTAATGCAATGGGCAACACAAGTTTCACCAAGCGCCAGAAAAGCCCTGACGCTCCAGGCAGGAACAAACACTTCAAGGTGTGTCCAAAACTTAGCGTGTCCAAACCAGGAGCTGTTGGTACTGCTGAACAACTTATCTTCACTGGGGTGAGAGCTCCAGCCTAAGGACACACACTATACAATGAGAAAAGTTGAAGTGGTGTCAACTGAGACACTAGGCAGCCCTAACAGCAACCCAGAGAAGCTTATTGCTAGCTGTAGCCTGAAAAACTCTGAATTCAAGCAACAAGAGGGTGCCTACCTCTCATGGCAGGTGTTGGTTCAAGATGCCTATTGCTTAAACCAACCTATTTAGAAAGTTTGAAGAGGTATATGCAAGAGAACATACCTATGAAAAAAAATCCACATACCTAGATGTCTTTTGAAGAATGGCCTCTCACTTGTAGCACTAAAGTGTATTTATTAATTTTACCTACAATTTGGATTTACAAATTACGAAACCCTGAAGCATTTTTTTAATTCAGCATTTTTCAGTCTCTCTTCAAAATGATAAGAACATGTCTACAGAATCTTAAAAACTGGCATTACATATTTTACCCCTGGGGGAATTCTGCACCACTGTGCATACACAGAATTTGTGCCCCCTGCAGATATTTTTTTCCCCTGTAGAAAATACATTCTGCACAGTAGGTGCTGCAATTATGCCTTTCATCCACTAGGGTTGCTGTGACACCAGAAGATGGGACAGGCAGCTCCGGGCTGGAGCAGCCAAACATGGAGAGGGAGGGGGGAGAGGCTGCTTTCCTCACTGCGCCCTGCCCACCGGGCCAGGTGAGGAGACATGGGATTGGGGTGGTGGGGGGGAGGATGGACAGAACAGGGCATACAGGGGTGCTGGGAGGGGTCACAGACTGCAGTTCAGAACTGCTATGGGGGGGGGGTATAGACTGGGCTAGGGGCACAGGAGTCAGTGGGGTGACAGCATCGAGCCAGGGGCTGAATGGGAGTAGGGGTGCAATGACACATAGTGACAGGCATACAGGGACACATGGGAAGAGGATGGTGACTGAATTTTGGTGCAGGAACATATGGAGATGAGGCAGATGTGCCTGACTGAATGGGAGAGGACAGAGATCAGCCAGGGTCTGCATGGGGGAGGCTCCCCAGCTCCCTCACAATCTCCGCAAAAAAAAGTTGTTCCATACTTCTCTCACCTGCACCCAGCAACCCTCCAGGTTCACTCTCATGCGCCTTCCCAGCAATTACTTCCCCTCTCCCTCAGCTCCTCTTTTACCCCTGACTCCCCCAAGCCTTTGCACTGCTTGAGGGGTGCAGGAAACACGTTTCTGTATTGTAGTTTAAATGAATTATTACTGAAAGTTCTTTATTAATATCCCTAGTAAGGAGTCTTGTTTATTTATCTTATCTTATTTATCAAAAATCATTTCCTGTATCTTTTCTGTTGTCTGCATTGTTACAGACATACTTGCTGACAGGTATTTTGAAATAAATTACCAAAATAATTGAAACTGGCGTAATTATAAATATGCAGAATTTTAATATATTGTGCACAGAATTTTTAATTTTTTGGCACAGAATTCCCCCAGGAGTAATATTTTACTGATCTATAGGCATGCATTCCCACATCAAAGCCCTGAAAGAATATGAAAGCAACTTGATTGCTTTCTGAATTATCACTTTGCCAGACTCCACAGGAAATAGTTTGTAAATTTCACAGAGGGAAAAATGGAAATAACTTTTATATAGTAATTTTTACTATTTAAAGGGTCTTAAATCTGATCTTAAAATCCTTTTGTTTTTCTTCTCCCACTTTTCCTCCCTTCCTTCCTTTTTTTCTATTTGATTCTTTTGTACCATGTCTCTCCCCTTACTTTTATCTTTTAATTTATCTCCTCCCCAACCCCACCGTGTGTGTGTGTACCTTATTTTCCAAAGCTGCCCCTACTTGGTTAGAAAAGCCCCTACTTGGTTTCAACTTCAGACACTGCTCATTCCAGATAGTTTCTGTGGTACTTTGGTTCCTGGCTTTATAAAAGCACAAGAATGAAAGTAAGCAACTTACACCCAACCTCCTTAGGCCAATACTACAGGACCTATTTTACAAGGTTTCGCTCTTCTTGGAGCTCATCAGCTGTAGGTAACGGCCTAAGTTTTAAGTACTTTTCCCCTTCAAATTGGAAGGAGGGGGCATGATGGCGCAAATATTTTTTCACCTCAGTGAGCATACTTAGTCCTTGGGCTCATAAGTACAAAACTTTTTAAGCATTTAAATATAAGTCACACCTTTCATACTTTTCTTCCACACCTGCAGCCTGGAGAAAAATCAAGAACCACACTGATGCCATTACTATTATTTTTTTAATAAATTAAATAGCTCTCCCTTATTAAAATCCCACATGTGCAATCATAGATGTTTCTTTGTCACCCTTAAAATTCTGCCTAATCTACTCACCTACAATGAGAAATTGAACAAGATCCACAAAAAGATTCACTCACTTCTCTTTTCTCCCCTTCCTTTCCTTATCTTCCTCAATATCAGGTTTAAACTAGTGTAAATGATGGATTCTCTGTAATTTGAAGTCTTTCAACCATGATTTGAGGACTTGGGGATTGGTCCTGCTTTGAGCAGGGGGTTGGACTAGATGACATCCTGAGGTCTCTTCCAACCCTGATATTCTATGATTCTACGACTTCAGCAGTTCAGCCAGAGGTTAGGGGTCTACTACAGAAGTGGGTGGGTAAGGTTCTGTGGCCTGCAATGTGCAGGAGGTCAGACTAGATGATCATGATGATCCCTTCTGACCTTGAAGTCTATGAATATCTCATTCACTACCTCCAGCCCACAACCTGACACTATATTCCCTTACCCTCCCCACTTCTTACTGGCGTCTCTTTATCCCTTTCATCTTCAACCATTCTGATTCCCAGGTCATTTCCCTCAGTAACTATGGACACTAGTATGCTTAATGCTTTAAAAAATTCTTTGATGAGACGACTCTGTCAGTCACTTTGAGGAAACAGTCAAGTTTAGAGGTTAGTTCAGATGGAAATTCAACACCACTTTAGAGACAAATTTAGGATGAAAACACAGGACCACCTTACCCTTATGAAACAAGTAAGTCACCCTACAGTCAAAGCTCAATGTTTTGTCTGTTTGAAGCAATTGGCACAAAAAAGATTGTTTTACTAGATAAGTAATAAGGGAACAGTCTTCTTAATAGTTCAAACTGTGTGCCCATAAGTTTTTTGAACAATAAATCCAAGTGTAGAATATAGTGTACACATACACATCATGCAATACTGTTAAATATTTGTAGTTGAATCCAGCATGTGAACCTTTCCTGTATCATTAATGTCTTCAGAGACTTCTCATGGTTGGTCCACTGGAGCTCTGCTTAGTTGTTCCTACCAGACTGTTGTTCTTTCCATCCAAGTGTATTGTTAATGGGTATCTCTTGTGAAGGATGCACCATTCCTGCAACATCATTGCCCATGCATAGTTCAGAAGAACATGTACCTCCTTGCTTGTTTAAGTAAAACATTGTAGTGGTGTTGTCTGTGACCACCTGAACTACTTTGTGATGGAGATGGCCATTGAAAGCATTCGTGCCTCATCAGATTGCTCTTCATTCCAGAAAAGTTACATGCAACCTTTTCTGCAGGGAATTCCAATGTCCTTCAGCTGGGAACTTCTCACAATGAGCACCCCAACATATGTTGGAGTGCTTGAGACAGCCAGAGAATTGTGCCCCTTTTACAGCCTTATCCCTAGAAGGTTCAGAAACAGGGAGGGGTCTGTGAACCCTCCAACAAACATGGCTAGCTAGGTTCCACTGTCTGAGCTGCATGCAGCTGGTGCACCCCCTGAAGTGGGAATATGCAGAGGCCACTCAAAGGAGAACCATCAGTTTCTGCCCCTCACCCACAACAAAAACATCTTCTCTGGTGCAGTCAATACAAAAATTTGTAGTATAATGAAACGTTAAGATTTGGTGTCAATGTAAAATAAAAAGATCAAAATAAGTAAGTATAAAGAATACTATACTGCTTTTTTTATACCGATGGGAAGGAGGGAGGTATGAACTTTTACTGACAGTTATAGTCAAGGCCTGATTTCCTATGTGGCACATTAGACCAGAGTGACATAATGGAGACAATAGAATTTTATGTTGGGCACACCTGAATTATGTGGCCTTCTCCATACCCAACACACATTTCAGGTATAATTTGCTCTTCTCTACTGGAGGACTCCAGAGAAAGTAATTTTTTAAGACGTACATATCACAGTACATCCACAACTCCAAATGTATAATTTGCGGTCTATCCTCCTACATAACCTGAAAGACTGTATACTATATTACTGACGCTAAAACCAAGCCATGTTTTCGTAACATCTTGCCCCTTGTTTTGTTCACTAATGAAAATATGCTTCTGAGTTTGTACTTGTTTTATGTAAGCAATATATAAATGAGTAAAGATTTCAAAAGAGTGCTAGGACAGATTAAATTATATCAAAATTATACAAATTCTCAAAATGATGTTCTGAGTATTACAATAGTAGTTTTACTAATACAATTGAAATGACGGCTCTATTGGAGTTATGAAATGAGTTGATTATAAGGTGTTGCAGGCTTATGCAAAGATTGCATGTTCGCATTTTAGTTAGACTGTGTAACAATTAACAGGCAGTTTTTTTGTAGTGACCAATATTGTCAGAAATTAGTGACATAAAATAATATTATATCATAGAAATGGTAAGTCTGGAAGGGACTTCAAGAGTTCATCTAGTCCATTTCCTCATATCGAGGTAAGACCAAGTATACCTGGACCAGTACCGATCAGTATTTGTCTAACCTGGTCTTAAAAACCTCAAACGATGGAGATTCCACAACATCCCTTGGTAACGTATTCCAGTACTTAACCTTTCTTACAGATTGAAAGTTTTGCCTAGTATTAACCTAAACTTCCCTTGCTGCCGATTAAGGCCATTATTTCTTGTCCTACTTTCTCTGGATAGAGAGCAATTGATCATCATGCTCTTTGCAACAGCCCTTAACATAGTTGAAGACTATTAGTAGGTATCCCCGCAGTCTTCTTTTCTCAAGATTGAACATGCCCAACTTTTTAAATCCTTCTTCATAGGTCAGGTGTTCTAAGCCTTTTATTATTTTTTTGTTCTCTTTTGGACTATCTCCAATTTATACACATCTTTCCTAAGATGTGACACCTAGAACTGGACACTGTACTCCAGCTGAGGCCCAACTAGCACCGAGTACAGCAGGACAATTAACTTTAGTGTCTTATATACAATGCTTTTGTTAATACACTCCAATGTGAAAAAGGTTAATATAATTTTGTAGAGTCATTCAATTGGTGATCCACTGTAACTCCTAGATCCTTTTCAGCAGTACCACCATCTAGCAAGTTATTTCTAATTTTATAGTTGTGCATCTGATTTTTCCTTCCTAAGTGTAGTACTTTGCACTTGTCTTTATTGAATTTCATTTTGTTGATTTCAGACCAATTCTCCAATTTATCAAGGTCATTTTGAACTCTTATCCTATCCTCCAAAATGCTAGCAACCTCTGCCAGTTTGGTGTCATCCACAAATTATATAAGCACACTCTCTACTCCATTATCCAAGGCATTAACAAAAACACTGAATAGTACTGGACCCAGGACTGATCCCAGGGGGATCCCACCAGACATATCCTCCGAGTTTGATACAGAATCATTAATAACTATTCCTTGAGTATGGTCTTTCAACCAGTTGTGCACCCACCTTAAAGTAATTTCATCCAGACCACATTTTCCTAGTTTGCTCATGAGAATATCACATGGGACTGTGTCAAAAGACTTACTAAAAATCAAGATATATTACATATACTGCTTCCCTCTATCCATTAGGCCAGTAACCCTGTCAAGGAAGAAAATTAGGTTAGGTTGTCATGATTTGTTCTTGACAAATACACATAGGCTATTACTTAACACTATTACCCTCTGGGTGCTTATAAAGTGACTGTTTAATACTATGTTCCAGTATCTTTCCAGAAACTGAAGTTAAGCTGACTGGTCTGTAATTCCTTGGGTCCTCTTTCTTCCCTTTTTAAAAGACAGGAAACTTATGTTGGTAACCTTTTAATACAAAATGGATCTATTATTTACTACTATTTTAACCTCTACATGCATTTTTTAATGTTTGGGAATATAGGTAAGGATGGCTGCTTTAAGTCTGGTGGAGCAATACTGACCAATGAAAGATTACATGGTAGCAGAACTAGATAGATCCCTTAGGTGTTCATTTTCAGACTAATGTTTCAAAGTTGGTGCTAAACTCAGTAGGAACACTTTCAACCTTAACTCTTTTAAACTAAATATTTTGTCTGGCAATATATTTCAGGGAGGGGGTAATGACTCCTATATTTAGGCTGTCTAAAACTTTCTGCCATTAAAAAAAGGGGGGGGGTGTTTTAGAAGAGGTCTAGTGCTGTTATGGTTTTCAGCAATAACTTGAAATTTGTAGGAGACCAGGCCTAGGGTCAGGGAGGCACCTAGTACTGGCTTCTTGAAAATCTGTTTGTTTTGGGCAGGTTATGAGCTGTCAAATTTGCCACTTCCTGGTGGTATTTTGCTCATTAGTTTGTTCCTGGCTTGCTGCCAAAAACGCCAAACATTCAGTTAGTACTGTGCATGCACCACCCCGGCGAATCACTTCAGCATGCCACACAGAACTAATACAGACAACATAGCAACAGCAGCTGCTTTTCCTTCATCAAAGTACCATTTGGCCTAGAGAAAAGTGTAGTAGGATGGCAACCAGGGGAGCACTAGTTCTGGACTCACTTTTTCTACTTTAAGAAGTTAGGTTTCAGAGTAGCAGCCATGTTAGTCTGTATTCGTAAAAAGAAAAACTGAATGCATCCAATGAAGTGAGCTGTAGCTCACGAAAGCTTCTGCTCAAATAAATTTGTTAGTCTCTAAGGTACCACAAGTACTCGTTTTCTTTTTAAGAAGTTAATAATTCTGCATCCTTCACAACCTTTATTAGTGAGTAAAGAACCTTGTAAACTTTCCTTTCCAAGAGATTACACAAGCTGAAAACAGCATTCAGATTTTTACTGTAGCAGACGCTAGTCTTAATCACTGAACCACACTGTCCTTCAGAAAAAATCTGTTAAATCTAAGTACTCATCTATGCGGTCAATAAAATGGGGCTGTTCATGCTTATATAATAAACAGTTTCAGTGTATTAAGGATCTTCCTCTAGTGGCTGGTCCACAGAAAGTAACAGTACATCAGAGTCAGCCAGGGATTCAGTTTCACACATTATAAAACCAGAAATTCCAGCAATATAGTGTCACCCAACCTAGTACTCAGTCGGGAGGGTTCTAGAGGGCAGAGTACCACCAACTAAATCAAAAACATTTTCCATACCATCAAGGTTTTCCTTTGAGGTCTCCCTATAAATATTCATCAGGCTTAAATTGGGTGACATGACCTCAGGCACGTTTGTACTTTTACACAGAATTGCAGCCCGGACTATTTTTCACATGAGTTGATCTCTTACTTAGATGCACTATGTATTGTATATTTGTCATGAAGAACAAATCAAATGTAAATTACGAGAAGCTGTTTAAATAATGTTATATATCTGTTCAAGCACAAGTCCTGTGTTCAATAACACACAATATTTAGAACAATCAAGATTACCTGGATTACACAAACTCTCTAGAGGCAACTTTCACTTTTCTATCCTTAATTCCTTTTTGAATCTTTAAAGGCTGCCTAAAAAAGAAAAAAAAAAGTTTTCCCTTTGTTTCTTTATGTTGCATAAATATGGCCTGAATATTTTTTCCTATTTGCTTTTGTTAAGAAAAAGTTAGCATATGTGACTCCATTTTGGTTTGTGGCCCACCGTTGTCTAAAAGCAAGCACATCATGCACCAGGATGAGTGTTCCTTAGATACTGCATTCCTGTGAAAACCCTCCCCCTTGTTTCCAGCCTGTCTCAACTCCCGGTTTCTGTTCTTTGTCTGTTCCTAACTCCCTGCCTCCTGGCCTTGATGTGAGCCTCCCATCCTGATAAGAAAGGCTACTGGTGCATTGCTTTAGGACCATGTTGTGTAGTTGAAGTAATGGTTTAGCACAGGGGATGACCCTAGCAGGGATAGGTGGTAAATAAGGGAAGGGTTTGTCTATTAGCTAAGGTTTCCGATGCACGAGGGCAACATGCTTTGCTAAAAGGTATATAATCTCTGTATAACCTGCATTCGGGGTACCCTCCTGACTAGCAGGGGGGCACCACGCTCGAGTGTAATAAACTTAGTGTCTCTGGAAACTCTGCAGTTGTGGACTTTGTTTGTGTGCCTCAGCCTAGACTCGAACTGTGCGTGACCTATCAGGTGTAATTCATAACAGTTTTCACTTTAGGAGTCTCAGGAAATGTCAAATCTAGTTTTCACTTGAGGATGTGGAGATCTCTGAGATGGAAGGGGTGGAATCTTCATACACAATTTAAAAGCCATCTTCATAACAGTCACTTCCCCTCACAATCCAATGTCAATCCCACTAGCAACCTACTTACATTCAGAAAAACATAAAAGAAAAGACTTGTTTCTTTCACAGGAAAAACAAAAAAAGCACTTTTCCCCCTTTGAAGGTCAGTCTTTGACTATCACTAAGAATATAAATATTTCTGCCCTGAGCATGTCTGACAGGATCCAGGGAGACCAGATGGGTGAAGTAATATCTTTTATTGGACCAACTTCTGTAGCTGAGAGAGAGAAGCTTTCAAGCCAGGAACTGAAGTCTGCAGCAATTTCACTACCTTATGGTCAATACTGGTCAGGTTCAGAGGGGAAGAGAAACAGCTGAAACCTCTAGTGAGCCAGGACAGCTCCAGAGAGGAGCCAAATACACTCCCTACTAGAAAATCAATGAGGATTGTGAGAGAGAGGTGCACGGTGGACATAGATCTATACACAACAGCAGCCTCTCCCCCTAACGCATGGGGGGCACTCCCGACAGCGTGAACGAAACATCCGCCCCCCTTCTGCATTAGGACAGATCTTCCTCGCAACAAGGCACCCGGGCCCCAGTACACAGCCACCCTGGCCGCCCCCGGGGACCCAGGCCAGGCGCCACCCTGGAGCACAGGGCCGGGAGCCAGGCGGAGCGCGCAGGGCAGGAGCTTTTCCCTCTCGCCAGAAGAGCGGCGGGGTCCACACCGGGCTCTGGCCGCGACCAGTCTCTGCGCGGCGACCGATGAGCAGCCTCGGCACCTGCAGGCCCCAGGGTCGGGCGGGGAGCTGGCGCGCAGGCGGCATCCCCCGCGGGCCGGCAAAGCCCGGCTGGTTCTCCCCGCGAGGAGCTGGAAGAGCGGGACCAGCTCCGCCGCCTCGGCCCTACCGGATACCTCAGGTGGGGCGACGGGCCCAACTAGCCCAGGCTCCGTCCGCCTCCCACAGCAGCCGCCCCGGCTCCCCTCAGCCCCAGCTCCGCCCGCCCCGGGTTCCGTCCCCAGAGCACTCACTTTTCCGGGGGGCTGCGACCAGAGGGTCCCCAGGGCCGCTATCCCGGAAGGAGAAGGCGGCGGCCGGGCCTCCGGAAGCCACCTGACTCCGGCTCCGCTACCTACGCCGCAAAACCGCCCGCTCCCCGAACGCCTCCGCGCCAACGGACCCTCCCCGGCGGCCTCGCCAGGGCCAAGGCCGACCAATCCGAGAAGGCCTCGGCAGGGGCGCGCGCGCTCACTCACTCAAACCAACCCGACGTCGCCTCTGCCTGCCCCCTCGCGCTCTGACGGCGCTAGCCCACCCCGCGAGCCCCTCCCCTGCTACCTTGCCAAGCCAACTCGCGGAAGCTGTTTTGTTTTGGTTTTTTTTCCCCCTTGGGGGGGGAGCGAGCGCTTCAGCCAATCGGCAACCGACTCTGTAGGGCGCGCGCGCGCTCGCGCCTCGCCGTTGTATCTCCGGCCCTCGTGCTTCCGCCGCCAATCAGCGAGCACGTCTCCTCGCGCGCTCGCGGGTCCCCCCCCCTCCCTCTAACGGTCCGCGCGCCGTCGGTAGCCCGGAGCGCTCGCGTCTCCTCACGCTCAGCGCGCGCGGGCGCAGGGGTTGTTGCTGTGGGCTTGGAAGCAGGTCTGTGGCGGCGGCTGTGAGGGGAATTTCGCTCCCGCATTCTCTGCCCGAGTCCGTGCAGGGTAGACCATAGCGCCCAGGTCACCGGGACCCGATAGAGTCCTGAAACGGCGAAACCTGGGGCCTGAGCCCTTTGATGGGGAGTGACACGACGTCCTGCCTAGCGCCTGCGACCCAGCGCTGCCCTGGCATTTCCCAGCCGGCCGGTCCCTGGCGCCAACTTGGTGGTTTATGGCATGGCTCATCATGGTGTTTTTCTCTCAGCGCCAGCTCCTGGCTTCAGGGGGAAAGCTCAGCTTTCTGTCTTGTTTCTTCGTCTCCTGAGTGCTGAGAAAAGCTTAAACATGTGCCCCAAGTTCACCCGAAAGGCCCAGAATCCAGCAGATAAATTAACTCCGATATATATCATTTTTAAAAAAATCTTATGATTAAGCCAGTCCCATGATTTTTGAGCACTTTAGGGTTTGCAGTACTCTGATCAGGGCTTGGGGGGGTTCTCAGCGTAGTTGTGGGAACTAGGGGTGTAGGGCACCCCCACGCTGCCAGACCTGTATGCCCGGGCTCCCAGCTGCTGCCTCAGCTCTGAGTTGGCGGGGGGGATGGGAACAGGGGTAAAGGGGCTGGCTTTCAGCACCCCCACTATTTAAAATGATCCAGCACCACTGGCTCTCAGTGAGTAAAGCCCAAAGCTCCCCCAATCACATGATCTCCAGCCAAGGCAGGGCACCATGAGAGCCAGGGAAAGACCATTGCCAGGAAGCTGCAGCCTGAGGCCCAAGAGTAAATAGAGGAATGCTGGGGCATGCCAGCGGGTCATTATTGAGCCAGAGTTTCAGTAACCTTAGTAAATTAGTATTAGGGCCTTTTTTTTTCCCTTGACTATCTCCTCTGTTACAGGTACATTGTAGGACTAGAGACCATCTTTATCATCAGGTCGGTGAAGCTAACCGATTGTTCACCATCACCGGGTATTACAATGGAGCAACAGCTTTACTGTGGTTAATTGAGTCACTGTTTAAAATATTACTATTCTTAGGGCTCTAAAATCCACATGGTGACCAAAAATACCTCGAAATTTGCTGTGCTTCATAGAGGTGAAGGATACAGTTAGTGGTCCAAATTTGGAGACATTTGAGCAAGGATTTCCCAAGATACAGGGTTCCAGATCCTCCCATCCCCCCAAAATCAGCCATTTACAAAACTGCCTGGTTCTTCTAATCTTGGGGCAGGTCTACACTGAGATCGATCCACCAGCAGTCGATTTAGTGGGTCTAGCAAAGTCCTACCAAATTGACTGCAGATCGCTTTCTAGTCAACCCCTGTACTCTACCCCGACAAGAAGAGTAAGGTAAGTCAACTGGAGATTTTCTCCCATCGACTCCCGCGGTGTAGACCCCGTGGTCACTCAGCCTAAAGTATGTAGCTGGAGTTGCGTAGCATAGGCCAACTTACTGTGGTAGTGTAGACATAGCCTTAGTTTATCCATACTGGGGGTTCAAATTATTGATCTGATCCTCCCCAAACTGATATCGTCTGTTGGGATTTATCTCAGATAGGGGATAGCACACACTCTTCAGGGAAGCCATATCGAAAAAACATGGGAGAGTACTCCTACCTTTTTTATTTGTCCCATTGAAAAAAAAGCTACACTCGAGAAGTCTCAAAGAATCTAGCAAAGCATCTGAGCTCCACCTTCTGAAGGGGCCAGTTGGATATTATAGCCATACTAGGGAAAGCAATTTAGCAGAGCATAGGAGAGCATGCACAATCATTCTGAATAACTGGACAAACTAATGTCTTATTTTGACAGGTTTCAGAGTAGCTGTAGCTCATGAAAGCTTATGCTCAAATAAATTGGTTAGTCTCTAAGGTGCCACAAGTACTTCTTTTCTTTTTGTCTTATTTCGGTGTCTCAGGTGGTCAAAATTTGGTTTGCACACACATCTTAGAACCGTATAACTGATTTTTTTTGTTTCCAGTTTGACTCCTGCCTAAAACATCTTACAACCAACACAATTTCCATTTTAGAATTAAAAACCATGCTATCCACAGATTTAATACGTAGCACTTTAAAATTGGAAACAAAGGGTTACATATAACATAAAATCATGACATGCATTCTCGAGCCTAGACTTAATTAAAAAGCTGTTCTCTTGTCTAATAAAGTTTACCTCACCCACAGTCTTTCTCCCAGCATTTTATAGCGTAGCTAGCTGTGACCCTCCATTTATAAGACATGCGCACTGGCAGCTTGTCTTCTGGGTGAAAGATATCAGGGTGTCCCTTGGCAATCCCAGATATATGAGAACAGTCCTTTATCGTTATTCATAAACCATACATCCTCCTGCTGTGTATTGTTACTTCTAGATTTCACAATCTCTCATCAATGTCTCTGTCTTGTTTAGCTGGTAACTCAGTACGCAGATAGACTTACACTGAGAGACAGACACGAGGCATGTCACTTCTTTGTGACTTGCCTTTAATCTTCAAGGCTTTAAAAACATAATTTCCAGCATAGATATATAACTTTTAAAATACTGTTGTTACAGACATTTCACAATGATTATGATGACCACTGGCTATTGGCTCTCGGTAGAGACCTTACATGCTGCCCTTTGGTGAACTATTCTGTAGCTTTTGGACCCAAAGGATCCCTGTAAACCTCTATGTACCTTTTATGCCCTCTTCCTGTTGGCACCATGGGGTCCCTGCGTCACACCCTCTGAAGTCAGGGTATGGTTCATAAGCCATGGCAGAAGGAGGCATGCAGGGTTCCCTAGAACAACAGTGTGGACAGAGACTCCATTTACAACAGCGTCTCTTGGAGGGAATAAGGTCCTTGTTGCTTATCCAAAAAGTTATAGCCCTGAGCTCTGAAAAATCCTGACATCGTGCACCCTGCTAGTACGTCCCACTTTGATATCCATGAACCTGCTTCTGTGGTCCACCAACGTCTATATAATAATGTAGTACCATTTGTGGTTTATGGGCATATGAGTCCCATCGATAGCCCCAACACAGTTTGGGAAGCCCATTCCCTCAAAGCCCACCACCTCTGGGGGAACAACAGTCCTGATTGCTTCAGGAACCTCCACAACCCACACAGCTGACTTGCCAACACCAAAGTGGTTTGTCATGGACCTGTAGCAGTATGGGGTTGCCAGCTCCCAGATGCCTATAGCAAGCCACTGGTATGGCTGGACTGGTATGGCCTGATTCCAGCAGCAGAGAGCATGCAGACCTGAAGTGGGTCAGCTGGATACACTGGCAGGCAAGGAGCACCTCCAGTCAAATGCCACAGGATGGACAGACAAGGTCTCCCACGATACACCATGAACCAAGCTTTAGAGCAGCTACAGCTAGCAGGGTGCTCAGAATCCTGGGGCTCACCCACAGAAGCCACAGAATCTGACACATGTTTGCATACCACAGTATGGATATGCCAGCATGCGTATGAAACATGCATAGCCATGTGGTGTGGCTGCTCAAAAATGAGCTTTGAAAGCATGGGTTTGCAAGTCACATGGACCCAGGTTTACTATGCAGTGTAGACCTAACCTTGCAGTGGGCTAGCCAACTTCAGCACATGTTCAAGTCAATGGATAATTGAGGGTGCTTTGCACCTCACAGACTGGGGCCTCTATAACTGTTGCTTCAAGTTGTGTGCAAATTCAGGAATGCACTTCTGCATTAATTCATAGATTCCAAGACCAGAAGGGACCACTGTGATTATCTAGTACAGGGGGTCTCAAACTTTTTTACTGGCAACCCCTTTCACATTGCAAGCCTCTGAGTGCAACCCCTCTAATAAAATAAACACCCTTTTAAATATATTTAACACCATTATAAATGCTCGAGTTATGGACAGTTCACGGGCCGTGAATTTTTGTGTACTGCCTGTGACCTGTCCGTGACTTTTACTAAAAATATCCGTAATTAAAATGTAACCTTAGTTATAATATGTTCAAGGCTTTCAGTGACAACATAGAAATATAAATTTCTCCTGCTATAACTTTGGTCAGCAAGAAACTATTCTCCCTGAATTCATTACAATATCGTAAGTAAAGGCTGGGACGGATCTGAGGCAGGGCCCCATGTGTTCTGCAATTCCACAACCCAAAATTTGCCACAAAGTGCACCACCTCCAACAGAATATTTTAAAGGTATTATTCTAGCCTTTATGGTTGTAGTGATTACTCTCAGTTCATATTTTCATGGTAACTGATGCAGTAATACCCGGTCAGCTCTGAGCTTGCCCCATTCAATTCAACAAGATGGCAAAATGGTAAGATAGGATGATAATGATGGACACCATATAAAAATGTAGATATGTAGTGTCACCATTGCAGAGCTAGCTGCACCTCTTACCCCTTTTCTAATCTCTAATTGCACCCCACTAGGTGTGAATGAGGCCTCATGCCTTTACCTTTCTCAGGCCAGAATCCTATAATTCTCCCACTCTTGGACTGGCTCCTAGTTTACATTATCCTGTGTATTGACCATGCTTATCTCAACAGGTCTGACTGGATTTGGTACCTGTTTGTTGTTCTTCTATTCGGTAGGTGAGACCACTGATAAGTACAGTGACCCGGCCACCTTCCTAAATCAAAGTATTATTTAATCTTAACAATGGGAACAAAGTGTAATATATAAGAAAATAATTTTAAAAACATCTACATGCATATCTATCTTACTTAAAGGCTTGCCATCCCTTGGCAGAGACCCCGGACAGGTCTAATTTCCCAAACACCCCAGCCTCTGGAACCTGGGTTCATGTGGTAGGCCAGTCACTACTGGGGTACCCCTCGGCATCTGAGCATAGTGTTGTGGTAAGTCTGTCGTTGGGTTTGGTCCTCATGTGCAGGATACTAGTTCTAGAGGCTTGACAGTTAAGTCAGATACTGCCTTACTTCTCTTGGGATATGCAGAGAGCCCAGCAGTGGATAGTCCTGGGATCAATCAAGGAGGTCTTCAGGATTCCCCTGAATCAATGTTTCAAGGTCTCTACTCCCCTAGTTTCAGGGACTTTTTCCCAGGAAGTTTCTCTCATGCCAGAGTAGGGTTTTAGGGGTACCGAGGCCCACCCTCTCCACTGGGTTCCAATCCAGGGCCCTGTGGTGAGCAGAAAAGATCTGCATCCTACAGGGGCAAAGTGAAGACATTAAACAAAATAAATCAAAGGTAAGTCTCAGACCTTCTGAGTGTCAAGAGTCCTTTTTCCTTTGCAGCTCTGGTAACATCACAATAGCCAAAGATGGAAGATAGGTGGATCACAGCATTCCCTCCAAGGAGCTAAGAAGGTAGGTCTGTTCACCTCCACTGCCTGCCTGCTACTGAGCTGGTGTGATCTCTTTTTGAACTCCTCCTCCAGCCCATACATGCTTCAGCCCAGAGTAGCTCCTTAACCCCTTCCTTTTCAGAGCAGAATTTGTACACTCCGTCACAATCCACTTTAATTCCCCCTGTCCTTAAGAGAATGCCTTCAAATGCAGAAAAAAATTCTTTGTTCTCTCAACACATGTGCTATCCAAAAACAGTTTGGTGAGCTCTATAGGGAGGCCAAATCAACCATCTCTATCCTGTTGCCTTCCCATTGTTCTGTAACAACCAGCCCAAATGTTTACCCAGAGGTGTTTTATCTAGAGCCATTGTCTTGCCTTCCTGCTTTTTTTCCAAACAGCCTGCTCTTCAACTAAACCAACATTCATACAGTAAATATTTCAATAAGCAGCTCACATACAATATTAATAAATTACAGAGCAGTACCGCATCTTTCATAGGTACTTGAACAGGCAGGTAAGAACACAAGGTTCTTTCCTCAAGGAGTTTATAATCTGACAGGGACAGTGCAAGCAAGATTGGGCCCTAGGATGGATGATTTAACAAGAAGATAAAAAATACTTAAAATAACCTTATGCTTATTTAATGAAACCTTAATCTTATATTTAGTGTCTGTATAATATAGTGATTGAGTTCCATAGATACTATAGATGGATTTGATTGCTTATCAAACCAGTGGGAGGGAAGGAAAGAAAAACACAGATGTTTTACAGAGCAAAGTCCACTTAGGAGAGCTTCATTTACAAGGAATTCTAATTACATTGTTACTATTCCAGGCATTTGTTGAGGGAGGAAATTGCTTTATTTTCAATATTATCATTAATATTTTTAAACATCTGAGCATGCTAGTTGCTTAATAGTCATAAAAGACAGCCTTGTCTCAAAGAGCTTAAAATCAATTTTACTCAACCTCCAATGCAAGTCTACTGCTTACGTACATATTCTTATACATGCTTCCTATTGAACTACAAATGCAACATTCTTCTCTAGAAACATCAGCTATAAGTACTTTACAAGAAAATCTGCCACTTGGCAAATTATCTGATATTTCCCATTTAAGATCTGATATTTACTGAAATCAAGATAACACCCAAAACCAGCAACCTCTGGGTCAGAGTCAAGGTTGTTCTGTTTAGGTCTCAGATTATGCTTATCACTCTGGTATCTGTTATGTTGTGATGACACATCTATTTCTTTATACTTAGTAGGAGTAATAGATCTTTATCATATGGACAGCATAAAATTATGTCTAACTGTTCATTTTCTTTATTTAAAAGCATTTGGGCTTTATACTTAGTAACCTTAGGAACATCTTAAAATGAAGATTTTATCTCCTCTATGCAGGATTATTCCGAAAATATATTTTCTAATGCTTTGGTCAGTCCAATTTTGGTGTGTACTGTCTTTCCTTCTCTTTAACTGTTTACTTATCTCTCACTCTCTCTGTCTCCAAGCTTCTCTATCTTTCCCTTGTTCTAGTGGATCTTTTCTTATTTGTATATGATGCCTTTGAGTGTTACACTCAAAGGAATGAGGGGTTCTCCCATGTGGAGTGTCTCTGTTATACTTGGTCCTAATGAAATAGAATGTGATAACGAGAGTACATTCTTATTAGTAAAGTGAGTGACTTCCTTTCTGTTGATAATGGTGCAGCCACACAGAAAGTGCCTCTATCTGGAGTATTTCCTAGTTTCTGCAGTACCGAGGAAGGGGAACTAGTGGGCTAGCTAACAACGGCTTTGTATTCTATCAGCAATGGCTTTTGGTCATAATGATCTTTTTCAGCAAGCATTTGCTAATAGAGTATCTGGGATGTTGTAAAAAAAAATTCAAATAAAATATGTTACCACATCTATCTTATGGCCCTCATTACTGTCGTGTCCAAGCACTTCATGATTTTTTAAATGTATTTATCCTCACCTTCTGAGATAGGGAACTGTTATCATCATCCCCATTTTATAGATGGTGAACTGAGACACCGAGAGCCTAAATGACTTTACTAAAGTCACACAACAGGAAGCTTCTGCCAAAGCAGGGACTTGAACTTAGGTCTTCTAAGGCTTATGCTAGTGCTTTAACTACTAAACCAACCTTCCTTTCCAAACTGGGCCATCCCAGATGCAGCTAGCTAACAAAACTGGAAATAACTCAAAAGCTGTGACAAAAGTGAGACCAAACCAGCTAAGAAAAGTATTGCACTGAGTTCTAAAAATAGTGTAATTGGAGGATGTTGTCATGGTGAGAGAGTTCCATATAGAGTCTGTGAACCAAGAAGGCCCTTCCCCAAACCCTATCCAGACAGAACCTTGATGATGGGGCAGCATGTTGACTGTGTGTTCTAATATTCCTTACTATCAAGTAAGCTCCCACAGATAGAACATAGCATAACTTCACTACATAACAGCTTAGGGAAAGAAATGAAGTATGCCATATTGATTTGAAACTGCAGAGGAAAATTTATTGAGGTAGAATATAAGCACCCAATTGGTATTTAGCCCAGACACCAGAACTAACTACTCTTAACTCCTGTGAAAAGTATTACAGGATTGTCAGTAACCACTAATGGTCAGACATTGTTTTTACATGTCAGCTGAAAGACAGGACCTCCAGCAATACAGCAGACCTTAGTACCATATTGGGGCACTGATTCAGTGCTGACTAGAGATAATAGCCCTCTCTACTGAATCACCAACACCACTTCCTGCATCACACATCACACTGGTTATTTCCTTAGAATTCTGCCATTCAATTACTGACCAGGTCTACACTGCTTAGCTTTATCATCACTTTCATTGTAATAATTTTCCATTCTTCAAAAGTAGAAATATTTTTGTTGAAAGTGCCAATCTTAATTACAAGGAGGGTTTCTCATGTATGAGCCCTCTTAACTGAGGAAAGTTTCAGTGGAACTGTTGACTTTTGTTCCAAGTTGGTTGTTGGCAACAGTCATTGTTATGCTAAGATTTGGTTTTGTTTCATTTGTGGATTTCCTGCTTTCTTGCAATGTTCATTTCTCCATAAAAGTGGTTTGGATCTCTGTATTTAACATTCCTCTATTGAAATATGTATACAAAGAATATCACAGGGATTGTATTCACAAGAAAATTAAGTTTGTATTAAAACAGGACTTTAAGGAGTCATGTTAAGTAACAAAATATTAAATACAACTTTGGAGTCAGTGCAGACAGAGACAAGCTGTGTTTAACATCATATTATCTAACAGTGAGTAAACCCTACCAGAACTAAATTCACTGCTCAGTTATAGATTTGTGGGGTAGTGCAGAGTCAGAAAAGGATTTATCATTGCAGGTTGAACAATGCAGTCTTTTTAGAGTTTTTAAACTTTTCTGGAAGGTACAAAGGTAATTTATCAGTCGTGGCTTCGTCACATCATTAGAGCACGGGATAGAATCATAGAAATTCAGGGTTGGAAAGGACCTCAGGCGGTCATCTAGTCCAACCCCCTGCTCAAAGCAGGACCAATCCCCAAGTAAGTCATCCCAGCCAGGGCTTTGTCAAGCCTGGCCCTAAAAACCTCTAAGGAAGGAGATTCCACCACCTCCCTAGGTAACGCATTCCCGTGCTTCACCACCCTCCTAGTGAAAAAGTTTTTCCTAATATCCAACCGACACCTCCCCCACTGCAACTTGAGACCATAACTCCTTGTTCTGTCATCTGGTACCACTGAGAACAGTCTAGATCCATTCTCTTTGGAATCCCCTTTCAGGTAGTTGAAAGCAACTATCAAATCCCCCCTCATTCTTCTCTTCTGCAGACTAAATAATCCCAGTTCCCACAGCCTCTCCTCATAAATCATGTACTCCAGCCCTCTAATCATTTTTATTGCCCTCTGCTGGACTATTTCCAATTTTTCCGCATCTTTCTCGTAGTGTGGGTCCCAAAACTGGACACAGTACTCCAGCTGAGGCCTTACCAATACCAAATAGAGGGGAATGATCATGTCCCTCCATTTGCTGGCAATGTTCCTACTTATACAGCCCAAAATGCCATTAGCCTTCCTGGTTACTGTGTGGGAAACATTTTAGGAGTT
This sequence comes from Lepidochelys olivacea, assembly GCF_965140295.1. Taxonomy (NCBI): domain Eukaryota; kingdom Metazoa; phylum Chordata; order Testudines; family Cheloniidae; genus Lepidochelys; species Lepidochelys olivacea. Next base: position 2,570,679 of record NC_140413.1, read on the forward strand.
TAATGCTGATGGTCTGGATCCAAGGTCCCCTCAGGATTTCTTCCTTATGCAGGTATGTGGTCAAGCACTCAATTGTCACGCAGTCACAGGTCTGATGCTCTGGAACTGCTCTGTATGAAGCCAGCCAGGACTCTGGGTAGTGTGACTCCCCTCAGGGCACGCTGTCCAGGGCAAAAAGCCTACTCAGCTTAGACCTTCCTGGTCTGATCTCGGACCATTCAGCATCCTTGTTCACACTGTACACTTCTCCTTGGTGGGTCCACCTGGATGGGATCCCTGAGGAAGCCAGAGGGCCCTGCACCCCAACTCCACAGTCAGCCATGACTCTCAGCCAGTGTTGTAAAACAAAAGGGTTTATTAGTTGACAGGAACACAGCATAGAACAGAGCTTGTTAGCACAGAAATCAGTGACTTTCAGCAAAATCCATGCATTTGTGTTGTTCTAGCCAATCCTTCAGCCACCCGCTGGCCAGGTTCTCAGTGGCACTCTTTCGAATCAAAATAAGAAAAATGTTTGCAACACGATGTATTCATCTTGCATGTGGTTCTGTTCAGCATTAAAAAACTATTAAGATTGCAGTTTCTGACATAACCACAAAGAAATCAGAAAGTGGAAGGGTCAAAGCTGACACAGAGAATAATTTGCCCACTACTATACTGAGCAAACAACAATGAAGTCTCAAATACTGCTGACCCAGCACACTAACCCAAACCAGAGGCAATGTAAGGACAGTTGGTTAAGCAAAGATACATTGTGCAAATCACGGAAAAAATTGTGGTATATGGGGGAAGAGAGAAGTGGGGAAGCAAAATCTTCTTTATTCTTCCAGTTTAAGATTGTTGCTTTTCTCACAGACAGGTAAGGTTCCACAAATATTTAAAAATTGTAAGTTTTCATCTCTTGAAATAGGAATGATTAGATGGTTCAAAGTATAACTAATGGGCTATGAATTTTTCACCTCCAGACCACTGGTTCCAATCCATCCTAACACATTAGTGACTGAAAATTGTTTCTATCTGACTAGTGTTCAATGGGCTATGTGAAATCATTTGAAAATCTCAGTCTGGTTCTTAGTGGGACATGTTTTCACATCACAAAATCCACCGCTACAATTGAACCTCTTGTTTGTAGTCTCACCAAAGAGACCAACGACTGAATCTGCCCTAGAGAATAAACTATCTTACGTCTCTGTGTGGTACCTCCAGTTGTGAAGCACATTGGTAGTGGGTGATTGTGATGTGGCAGCCGCCCCTCACTGGCAGAAAAGGGGTTAAAAGCGGCCCTAGGGAGGCTGTGCCAGAGGTAGCCAATTAGAAAGTTGCTGAGAGGAGTAGCCAATCATGGCTTGGCAGGCCCATATAAGAAGGGCTGCAGGCAGAGCAGCGTTGAGTAGCTGACTGGAACTCAAGGGAAGAAGCCCCAGCAGCTGGGACAATTCAGTGCTGCAAGCAGGGACCGGAGAGCTAGAGAGAGCTCCTGGCTGGCTGCTAGGGCCTACAGGCTGAGGCAAGGGCAGAGGAGGGTGCTGGAGCTGCATGGGATGCGGCCCCAGGATAATGAACTGCAGTTACCACTGACGGAAGTGGCTGGGCGGAGATTGCAGGTCCCCTGGAAGGGGAGAACATGGAGTGTGGCACAGCCAGAGGGCAGTGTCATGAAGAGGATACCACAGTCCTGGGAGTGATGTGGGTCCAGAAGCAGAGGTGACGGTTGATGAGACACCATCAGAAAAGGGCGCAGAGCTAATTCCCAAGAGAGCCAGTAGGAGGTGCCACAGTGGTGAGCTGCACCCTGTCACAGTGATACAGAGGAAACTTGCATTGCCACTACATGAGCTGTACCTATTCTCTGGAAAGGTAATGTACTGAAGTTTGCATAGCTAGCAATATTGCACCAGGCTCGCTTTAAACTCATAGACTCAGTTTTTAAGGCCAGAAAGGACCATCGTGATCACAGGCCATAGTACTTCACCCCTTGTAAAAGACACACAACCTCTGGTTGGCTTACGGATGTTACCTCTGTTCTCCTAAAACACCAACCCAGGGTCACACTTGTATTAGTTTTATTACAATACCGCTGTTAGGTCAGACAGAAAAGGGAAGAAGCTTATTTATACACTGCATTCGTATTCACATTCACCGCATTCATACCCCCATGTACCCACACACTTACACAAACGGAGGGTTACCGGAGACACCATGGGAAGCCAAGAAGCCGAAGCATGGTAGATCTGGTGTGTCCCCCTGCAGTCATGGATCTGGGCTGGTGAGCAGGTAAAGGAGCAGCAGCTTGTGTGCATGGCTGCTTCCTTTTATTTTGGAACTGGGCACTCCTGTCAAGTACACTGAGTTTTTCTTCTCTGTCCGTCACCGAGAAGCATTCCCAGTCCCTGTTCCTTTCATGCGTCTTTTCTTTACAGCACTCCGTGGTTGCCTTCTCAGGGCAGATTATATCAGACACTCCTGGCTCCAGGCTCTTTTCTCCTTGCATATTTCTCCTGAAGCATATTCTCACCAGCAACTACACATTGCACCATAGTAACTCTTAACTCAGGAACCAATCCATGCAACAAACCTCAATGCCAACTCTGCCCACATATCTACACAAGCGACACCATCACAGGACCTAACCAGATCAGCCACACCATCACCAGTTCATTCATCTGCACATCCACCAATGTAATATATGTCATCATGTGCCAGCAATGCCCCACTTCTATGTACATTGGCCAAACTGGACAGTCCCTATGTAAAAGGATAAATGGACACAAATCAGATATTAGGAATGGCAATAGATGAAAACCTGTAGGAGAACACTTCAATATCCCTGGACACACAATAGCAGATTTAAAGGTAGCCATCCTGCAGCAAAAAAACTTCAAAGAGAAACTGCTGAGTTTCATTTGCAAATTTGACACCATCAGCTCAGGATTAAACAAGGACTGTGAATGGCTAGCCAACTACAAAAGCATTTTCTCCTCCCTTGGTGTTCACACCTCAACTGCTAGAAGAGGGCCTCATCCTCCCTGATTGAACTAACCTCGTTATCCCTAGCCTGATTCTTGCTTGCATATTTATACCTGCCTCTGAAAATTTCTTCTACATGCATCCGACGAAGTGGGGATTCATCCACGAAAGCTTATGCTCCAATACGTCTGTTAGTCTATAAGGTGCCACAGGACTCTTTGCTGCTTTTACAGATCCAGACTAACACGGCTACCATTCTGATACTTTTCTCCTTGCAGTTCCTCTCTGCCCAGTCCCCCATACACTCCCTCGTTCACACCCCCTTATCTTCCACACACACACTCCCTTGTTCACACTCTCTCTGATTGAGTGATGGGATATTACAAAGCTTGGCAGTTCATACAAGTGGTAACTTAAAAAGGTTACAGAGCTTGCAAAGGTTACAAAACTTAAAAGGCTATGCAAACAGTAACTGAAGTTACAAAAAGAAAAGGAGTATTTGTAGCACCTTAGAGACGAACAAATTTATTTGAGCATAAGCTTTCTTGAGCTCTCACGAAAGCTTATGCTCAAATAAATTTGTTCGTCTCTAAGGTGCCACAAGTACTCCTTTTCTTTTTGCGAATACAGACTAACACGGCTGCTACCCTGAAACCTGAAGTTACAAAGTCTGCAACAAGGTTGCAGAACTTAATGATACAAATCTTACAGATCTTACAATCACATTTGAGCGGAGGCTTTACATAACATTTCCTTACCCTTGCTCACCCAAATTGTGGTGACCATCCAAAGGGGAACGACATGCCTCCGCTCATCCATGCCAGTGCTTCCACTGCCAGAACAATTCCAGATTTTCATTACACGTAGCATGTCCACAGTAACAGAAATACATATCAAAATGTTGACCAGAGGATGTAACAATGAGCATCAAACAGCCCTTCTCATGTACAACATTTAGATGAAAATCAGAACATTTGGTGGGAAGGTAAACAATCAGTAAAGGGGGTAGTTATACACACGCTTTTGGATGAAGGTGGCCACCACGGGAATAGGTATGTGATTGACAATTTGGCAGGAGACGGAGGGGTAGGGAAAGGGAGGGGTCTAAGAGTAAAAGAGGGCTGTGAGTATGGTTTATTGCCATTCCTTGCCTAATACGGTATCTTCCCTCTTCCCAAACACCATACACCATAATGCTAGCAATGAGACAAGTGCTACCAGACAAATATGAAACACAAAACACAGAACATGAGACAACACAGAAGGGGTTTTTTTGTTGCGACGATGCACCATGGTATGTTTCAGTTGTTCTTCAGCTGGTACCAGCTCTTTTGATTGCCTAAAAAACAGAAGCTGCAAAAAGGACTTAAACATTGTGAGGCATAAGCTATCATAGAGAAGAACGCTTTTTAGAAAAGCTGGACGTGCACAAGTCCATGGGGCCGGACGAGTTGCATCCAAGAGTGCTAAAGGAACTGGCGGCTGTGATTGCAGAGGCATTGGCCATTATCTTTAAAAAATCGTGGCGAACGGGGGAAGTCCCGGATGAGGATGGTGTGGATTGCACTCTCAGCAAATTTGCGGATGATACTAAACTGGGAGGAGTGGTAGATACACTGGAGGGGAGGGATAGGATACAGAAGGACCTAGACAAATTGGAGGATTGGGCCAAAAGAAATCTGATGAGGTTCAATAAGGATAAGTGCAGGGTCCTGCACTTAGGACGGAAGAACCCAATGCACAGCTACAGACTAGGGACCGAATGGCTAGGCAGCAGTTCTGCGGAAAAGGACCTAGGGGTGACAGTGGACGAGAAGCTGGATATGAGTCAGCAGTGTGCCCTTGTTGCCAAGAAGGCCAATGGCTTTTTGGGATGTATAAGTAGGGGCATAGCGAGCAGATCGAGGGACGTGATCGTCCCCCTCTATTCGACATTGGTGAGGCCTCATCTGGAGTACTGTGTCCAGTTTTGGGCCCCACGCTACAAGAAGGATGTGGATAAATTGGAAAGAGTCCAGCGAAGGGCAACAAAAATGATTAGGGGTCTGGAACACATGACTTATGAGGAGAGGCTGAGGGAACTGGGGTTGTTTAGTCTGCAGAAGAGAAGAATGAGGGGGGATTTGATAGCTGCTTTCAGCTACCTGAGAGGTGATTCCAGAGAGGATTGTTCTAGACTATTCTCGGTGGTGGAAGAGGACAGGACAAGGAGTAATGGTCTCAAGTTGCAGTGGGGGAGGTTTAGGTTGGATATTAGGAAAAACTTTTTCACTAGGAGGGTGGTGAAACACTGGAATGCGTTGCCTAGGGAGGTGGTGGAATCTCCTTCCTTAGAAGTTTTTAAGGTCAGGCCTGACAAAGCCCTGGCTGGGATGATTTAATTGGGGATGGGTCCTGCTTTTGAGCAGGGGGTTGGACTAGATGACCTTCTGAGGTCCCTTCCAACCCTGATATTCTATGATTCTATGAACACGGGGTCGGGGTGGTTCCCCCTACATGCTTCAGCTGTCCCCACTGGACCCACTTCCCATGGGGGCCTCAGTCAATTTGGAACACTGTATCGCTTCCCTTATTACATATAGTAAATGGCCCCTCCCACTTTGCTTGGAGGGGCTTAGTGTTCCATTTCATGTACATTACCTGATCACCCACCTGCCAGGCGGGTGGTTTCTGTCGCCCCTTGTCCATTTTTTCCTGAGCCTGTCCCATTGTTTGCTGCATGAGTTGAACAGCTTGAGGAAGTTCCTCCCATAGAAGATTACACCACTGGATCAGTTCCGGACTGGTGGGGTCGGAGGGGGAGGGGACTGACTGTGATCGCATAAGGTGCATTGGTTGTCCAAACATTAATTGGAAAGGTGTCACTGAGCTACTGTACTGGGATCTACTCCTGATTACGGCTAACACTAAAGGCAAATGTTTAGTCCAGCCCCGCGCCCCCACCTTCTCTGACAAGACTTTAGACAGAGCTGCTTTGATGGTATGATTCATACGCTCTACCTGCCCAGAGCTATGAGGCTGCCTAGGAATATGCAGCTTCCGCTGTATTCCCAAAGCATCCAACAATGCCTTCCAGACCAACACAAACTGGGGTCCCCTGTCCAAATCAATCACCTCGGGAGATCCGTATCTACAAATGATCTCCTTGAACAGAACCTTAGCTATTTTAATAGAATCATAGAATATCAGGGTTGGAAGGGATCTCAGGAGGTCATCTAGTCCAACCCCCTGCTCAAAGCAGGACCGATCCCCAATTAAATCATCCTAGCCAGGGCTTTGTCAAGCCTGACCTTAAAAACTTCTAAGGAAGGAGATTCCACCACCTCCCTAGGTAACGCATTCCAGTGTTTCACCACTCTCCTAGTGAAAAAGTTTTTCCTAATATCCAACCTAAATCTCCCCCACTGCAACTTGAGACCATTACTCCTTGTTCCGTCATCTGCTACCACTGAGAACAGTCTAGATCCATCCTCTCTGGAACCCCCTCTCAGGTTGTTGAAAACAGCTATCAAATCCCACCTCATTCTTCTCTTCCGTAGACTAAACATCCCCAGTTCCCTCAGCCTCTCCTCATAAGTCATGTGTTCCAGACCCCTAATCATTTTTGTTGCCCTCCGCTGGACTCTTTCCAATTTTTCCACATCCTTCTTGTAGTGTGGGGCCCAAAACTGGACACAGTACTCCAGATGAGGCCTCACCAGTGTCGAATAGAGGGGAACGATCACGTCCCTCGATCTGCTGGCAATCCCCCTACTTATACATCCCAAAATGCCATTGGCCTTCTTGGCAACAAGGGCACACTGTTGACTCATATCCAGCTTCTCATCCACTGTAACCCCTAGGTCCATTTCTGCAGAAAAAAAAAATGGCCCCAAGACACACTCTGTATTAAAATGTAATTCATACTTTACTACCATACTATAAATAAAAGGGAGAGCATTTGATGAAGTTTCAGATCACTTACATTTTTGCTTGCCAAGTGCACTTTAACCATCTCAGTCTATTCTTTCACTATTAAGAACTGCATCTGCGTCCAATGATTTGAAATTCCCATCATACATGGAAGAATCTTTTTTCATGTCTACAAACTATCCTGAGCAATGTTATACTCATTTAAATCTATGTAATATTGTTTCATTTCATATATTTTGTCTTATCTAAAGAGATGATTACTACTCAGCTCAGAAGAGATATACTTAGAAACTAATCTAGCACTTTTACAAACCTATATTTTTCCAATAATATTTGAATACATATGAGTAACAGCTATTAAAATGTTGCCTATATATAAGTATCCATAGTATGCCCCTGCTCCTACCTGCACCTTCTTACTGCTTTTAAGGACCAACCTCTTCCCCTCCCCGATATACTCATGCACAAAAAATAAACCACCATAGAAGTAGGAAACCACTAACTCGGTGCTATGGGTTTTCATGGGGAATGCTTCTACCCACCCAAAAACGCATAAGTGAGGTACATCCTCCTTCCCTGGGTGGTAACCCTTCAAAAAAATCTACCTGTAGGCGACCTCCCACAGACCTCCCAGCTCTCCCTGATGACCTAAAGGCAGCTGATCCTTGGATTCCCCTGGTTGGCGTGGGTTAAAAGCAGCACATTTAAGACAATTCTGTACCCAATTGGTCATGTCCTGTCACTGTCCTCGCCAGCAGGCTATGTCTGTTAGGCTCCGTGCTTGCTCTATTGAGGTTACCCAACCCACCGATACTGAATTGATCTCTGCTACAGGACATTCATGTTTTGCCCCTTTTGTCTGAAGCAAGACCCTGGGTAGTTGCTCAGCACCTGGGGTATTTTGGTATTGGACCCCTCGATTTACCAAGGCCAGGGTCCACTGACCTGTTAGGGGGCTTATTCCTTCACCCACTTACTTCCCTGGTCCTTCTCTCATGAACAGAGAGCAACAATACCTGAAGTCCAAAGGTGCAAACAATTCAATGTTTATTGGGTTGAACTTCCAGTAAGCATGATTCCAGTTTCCTTCCTTAGTGTCCCCCTTCCCAGCTCTGACACCACAGAGCCTTACCTGTGTCCCTGTTCCCAAAACCCGCCTCTTAGCAAAACATGATTCCAATTTCCCCACCCCAGTTCTATTCCTATTCCCTCCCTTAGCAAAACATGATTTCAATTCCCCACCCCCATTCCCTGTTCCCATTTCCTCACCCACCCACTCACTTCCTGATTGACTGCAGACTATATAGTAAAACTTGAGTTCTGCTTAGCTATACCTTAACCAATCATTTTCCTGAAATTTAACTAACCAATCCTAACATATTGTAACATGATTATGTAACCAATTATATCCCACCACCTTCATTAGTTTACACCCAGCAAAATTAATTATACAGCAGACAGAAACAATCACAGAACCAGACAGAGATTATACAGACAAACAATAGGGAAATGGGGACTACAGTGATAGAACAACACAGAAATGAGGATTTCACATCCCAGCTATTGATAAGTGAGTTCTTGCCAGACAGGATGCTATCAAACTAAGTTTCCTTTTACATCTTCTAGGCACTTCCCTTTCTCTGAGGGGATAGGCACTATCAGGACAGGATTGTATCCTAACAGCCCAATAGCACCTTATTTCAATGTGACAAGTTTGGAATGTGAGGATGTGACCAGTCGCTTCCCAGCTTATGGCTGCCTCTGCTGCTTAGCCAAAGGCCTTAGCCTAAGAACAGGGCCTCAGACTGTCACTGGGGGAGAAGGCCCTTACACTGGCAGACAGTGATTTTGATTCTTTCTTTTATACCTCTATCACTAGCTAAGTGATAAGAATACACCTAAATTCTTAGAGTCTAGGCCTTTACAGACAGGCCTGAATATCTATATTCTAATGTGAGCCATCCTTGGATTACTTACTCCTGCTTGGGTGAGATTTCCTGACAATATATATTTTAAGGGGGTCTGGGTGCTCTGAATAATAACTTGATTATCTCCTACCACCACCGTCCCTACTTCCAGCGCCCATATTACTGCCAGACATTCCCTTTCACATGGGCCAAACTTTTGCTCCACTGGTGTTAAAAGGTGTGAACAGAATGCTATGAGGGCTGTTTTCTGCAATGGGTCTGCTTGTAACAACACCCCACAGTCAATGCCTGAGGACTGGTGACGACCCTCACATATATGGACTCTCCAACCCGTACAGGTCGCAGTGTCGCTGCTCGCAACAAAGACTGCTTCAGCTCGCTGAAAGCTGCTTCCTGTTCCGGGCCCCATTGGAACTGTGCCTCCTTCCTCAATAGGCTATAAAGGGGTTTGATGATACATGCATAGTCTCATATGTGGGCTCTTATAAAATTAAAAGCCCCTAATATGGCCTGTGGGCCTCTCAAATCTTGCGGGGTTGGTAGATTCTGCAATGCTGACAATCATTGTTCACTAATAGACCTTCCTGTTTCTGATAGGGTAACCCCCAGGTACTCCACCTGTGGTTCTATTAATTGTGCCTTTTCCAGGGATGCCTTCATGCCATACTGTTGAATCAACTCCAGTACTCGTTCAGTCCTCCCTTGGGCATCTGCGTCGTCTATTCCCATTATCAGGATATCGTCCACATATGAGACCACCCCCCCTTATCCCCTGGAGGGAGATGCTCTAACATTTGGGTCACTACCTTATGTGCAATAGCAGGCCACTGAAATCCCTGGGGTACAAGGGTAAAGCAATACTATACCCCATCCATGTGGAACGCGAATCAATCCTGCGATCCTTCCTCGAGCAGGATAGCAAAGAAACAGTTAAACAAGTCCAGTACAGAAAATCTTTTAGCTTCTCTTGGTATGTCTTGTAACATCTGGGTCATGTCTGCGACTATTGGCGCCCATTGACTCTCCCATAGTCGACACTCAGTCTCCTTGAGAAAGCATGTGTGTGTGTAAGAACAAAATGTAATATTGTATTGATTAATGGACATTGGACTCAACCCATGGTGCCTTATGTTAATCGCTGTTTCTATAATGTAACCACCATTGTTAGTTGTGATATTAAGTTTACTGTGCCTATATGGACTGTACAACATTTAAATGCCTATCCTGAGCTCGACAAGGAGGTTTCTCCCATTTCACTGGGAATGGGCCTCATTGCCATTAAGATAAAAACACAGGCCATCACTCTTGGTGGGAGACTTTGCTTGGGTGGAGCCCCAATGAAACACGTCTTTTAAATATCATGCTTCACCCCATTGTGGTGATCATTGGTTTCCAAATTAGACTAGCAATTGGTCTGGTTCTGCTGGTTTATTGGATACAATGACTGATGCAGCGACTGCAATGGACAGAAGACCAGACCCAGTACCATGGAGTAAGGATGTGATGGGGATACTCGCTCAGCACAAGCACCCCATCAACAGAGGGACTTGATACCAGTCAGCTCTGTGTTTTTGGGGAACCAGGGCACAGTATCTAGCCTGTCTGACTCATGAAAGACACCCTACCACCACCAGTCTCTGCCTGAATCAAAACGAATCAGAGAAAAGGCTTACAGAGAGCAGTGAAGAGTGTTGGGAGACACACCTAGACCCCTCCTGACAAGGGTGACAAGATTAAGACATCTTCATTAGCATACAGAATGGAAAACAGAGACAACTCCCCTAGCCTCCTCTGCACGAAAGATGGGACAGGGAGACATCTCAATTTGCATACAGAATGGAGAACAGAGAACCGCACTGAACTCCGGGATCAGAAAAGCAGGGACACACTGCATCATGGGATTCTCTGCTCCAGATGTTAATGAACCTAAGCCCGCACACTCCCAGCTCAGCAACTATCAGACCAATTCTAGTAATAAATCCTTGATTGATATCCAAAATACTGAAGCAGCCTAGTTGCATTGTGAGCTCCCTTGAAGAAAACACCACCCATAGCCAAGAGAGTGATCAGCTCCTATTGTCTAGCCTAAAGAAAACCCTTAAATCATCAGTTTACCCATAAACAAATCTAGCGTTCTCCCTTGAACCATGGTATTTTCTCTACAAAAACCCCTATGTATGCCTAAGTAAGTGTTCTGATGCTTCGATCCAAGCTATGCAGCAGTTCCACTGGGAATCTATCTTGTCCTACTGATTGTGCTGGGGGCTCTGCCTGTCTCCAGCACTCAGCACCCTGAGCTACCACCATCCCCGGGAACCCCGACCAGCATAGGCGGCGAGTTATATCTCCACGTGGTGCCTTAGGGCCCAGCTCCACCAATATTTGGGGCCGGGTGTGTTCCCCCCCGACCCCACCTGCTGCGGCCCCCCCGTGCCTCCCCTGGCACCCTCTTGCTGCCCCCAGCCCCCCCGTGCACCTCCCCAGGCCCCGGAGCAGAGCATCCCTGCCTCTGCTGGTTCTGTGCAGCTCCATGCTGCCTCCCTGCAGCAACTGTTGCTGCAGGGTCCTAGTGCCGCCCACTCCAATGCCAGGGCAGACGGACTGACAGCCTGCCCTTGCACCTCAGGCCCTTCCCTTTTCTGGCTGGACCCTCCACCAGCACAGGGGGCCACCCTGCCCGCAGTCACTGCTCCTGCCCCATGCTGGACAAGGAGGCAGCCCCAGTGAGGCTACAGTCAGGGGCAACAGCAGGAGAGGAGGCGCACGCAGCACCCCCTGGCATCCACCCCGGGGGAGGGGAGGGAGATTCCCGGGCCTGAGAGGGGCCCTAGGAGCGCATGCAATGACAGTGGTGGGGGTGAGTGTGCTGCTGGGGGGTCGGGAAAGAGGGGCTCCTCCCCCAGAGCTTGCTGCTGCCGGCAGGGAAAGGACTGGGGGGAGTCCTCCTCTCTGGCCCCTGTCCTGGAGCAGCCTGCCTGCACCCCAAACTCATCCCCAGCCCTGCCCCACCCCAGAGCCCAGACCCCCAGCCAGAGCTTTCACCTCCCCACTGCACCCTCTACCCTAGCCCTGAGCCCCTCCAACCCAACACCTTAGCGCCAGCCAGAGCCCTCATCCCCCCGCACCCCAACCCTCTGCCCCAGCCCTGAGCCCCCTCCAACATCACAAACCCGTCATCTCCAGTCCCAGCCAGAGCCCTCATCCCCCACACCCCAACCCTCTGTCCCAGCCCTGAGCCCCTCCCACACCACAAACCCCTCATCTCCAGCCCCAGACAGAGCCCTCATCCCCCCACATCCCAACCCTCTGCCCCTCATCCCCCTGCACTCCAACCCTCTGCCCCAGCCCTGAGCCTCTCTAACACCCCAAACCTCCCAGCCCCAAACAGAGCCCTCACCCACCACACTCCTATTCTCGCCCTGAGCCCCTCCCACACCCAAACCCCTTATCTGCAGCCACACCCCACAGTCCTCACCCCACACCCCTCACCTCTGCCCCCTCTCCCATCCCCAAACTCCCTCCCAGAGCTTGCCCCCTTCACCCCAATCCCCAGCCCTAGCCTAGGGCCTGCACTCCAGACCTCCCCCACCCAAACTCCCTCCCAGAGCCTTGGGCAGGTGCGGGGCAGAGTTTGTTGGGGCAGAGTTTGGGCGGGGGCAGGTTCTCAGCACCACCAAAATTTCTACAAACCTGCCACCCCTACCAACCAGTTCAAGCCTCGTGGAGTGGATGAGATCCCCCTCTTTCTCTCTCTCTGTTTTCCTTTCTATCTTAGGTATTAACCTTTAATAATGTATGTTATGTTGGTTTAGCCCTCTTTGTGTAGTTATCACTATTATTCAATAAATAACTTTTATGGTTAAACTGGTTGCTTCTCTCTCTCTGAACTTTACTCTTTTGTGTTTTTAGCTTCCCCCATTTACTCTGTAGCAACGCTTCTTTTACCTAAGCTAAAGATCCCTATAGTGCTCAAAAATACTGTGGGGTTTGCTCATCAAGTGGGTTTCTACCAGTACAATTGTAATGTGAAAGTGGGATAGGGACGTGTTAAACCTGTGGCATATAAGGGGGGAATGGGGGCAGCTGAAAGTGCTGCTTAGCCCAGCTGATTGAGACCAGGGGCACATAAGGGTGACAGCTTGAAGGTGCTGCTTAACCCAGTCCATTGAGGACAGGGACATATGAGGGTATCAGCTTGAGAGTGCTGATTGACCCAGTCCGCTCAGACTTGCTGTGTTAGTGTGCGAGTGTGTGTGAGTGTGCGTGAGAGAGAGGGAGTATGCATGCATGTGTTCCTCTAGTTCTAGGGCTGGAGGAACCCAGCTCTGGGGAACCGAGGTCTTGCAAGGTAGCTCCATAGGGAGGGGACTTGGAGAAGGAAGGAGTAGAGCTCCATATGAACACACAAGTGACATAAGCAGTACATTAATAGAAATACAGAACCCCCCTCCCCCCAGCAGCGGCGTATTATCGCCTAGGCCGACAAGGCCTAGGCCTAGGGTGGCAAATTTGCAGGGGCGGCAAATTTTTAACAGCATTTTTGTAATCGCGGCATCAGTGACGCGTGCCGTGATTCTACCAATCATAGCGCATATTGAAACCACCCATGACAGCGTGACGCCATTTAGTAAAGAACATGCTTGCTACAATCCTAAGCATTAACAATATGACCGGAAGGAAGAAACTAAGTGGTTCTCAATTCAAAAAAAAATGCTAGAAAGAAAGGGAAAATGAAATCATAGCAAAAATGCGCAAAATGTATTCCTTTGTTGTATCAGTTAGTGCCAATAGTGAGACAGAAAAAATACTTGAAAGTAGTAGTGAAGTAAAAAGTGAAAATATTGGTGTTGATATTGAAAATATTGATGTAATTAAAGTACATAGTGAAAGTAAGGAAGAAATTCCGGCTGCGGTTAGTATTGAAGAAAATGCTCCAAATACTAGCATATCAGAGACTACCGGGAATCATGTTGATCTGGATATCTTTGACAATACTGCAGAGATTTGCGAATCATGTTAATCAGAAATTCAATCTGACATGGAAATATCTACCATAAGTGACGACCCGGCCCAATGGATAGTGATGCTACAATTGAGAATTTATCAATGCATGGTATTAAACAAAATATTGAGAGTGATTTTACTAACTCAGAAAGACAATATACTGATAAAAAGCGTGTTCTAACAAAAAATGTGTTTGAATGACATCTTTTAAACGGTGAAGTAAAGCCACAGCAATATCTTGTATATTCCAAGAGCAAAGGAGCCGTGTTTTGTGCCCCATGTCGGTTATTTGGCGGGATCTCTAGTCTGGCGACGAGTGGATACCATGACTGGAAAAACATATCAGCTTGACTACGTGAACATGAAAATTCGACTGAACATAAAACATGTGTACTGACAATGGTGAAGAGAGGCGAGATATCTGGAAGAATTGATACAAATTTAAAATATCAAATGGAAGAAGACATTATTTATTGGAGAAATGTGTTGAAGAGGATTGTAGAAGTGGTAAAGAAACTTTCAAGCAGAGGACTTGCATTTAGAGGTAAGGTGGAAAAATTTGGATCACCTTATAACAGCAATTACATGATGGCCCTTGAGCTTGTTGCAGAATTCGATCCATTTCTAGCAAATCACATTGCACATTACGGAAATGAAGGTCAAGGTAACGTATCTTATCTTTCATCCTATATATGTAATGAATTTATAAAATTGATGGCTTCAAATAGTGATCTCAAATATTATTAAAGAAGTAAAAGAAGCCAAATATTTCTCGATAAGCGTTGACTCAACTCCCAACATGTCTCATGTTGATCAATTGGCTTTTATACTGAGATATGTAAACGATGATGGCATACCAGAAGAAGGTTTCTTTGTTTTTTACCAGATACTGGCCGCAAATCAGAACAGTTAGCTGATGCTGTACTTTCAACTTTGAATTGTTATGGATTAGATATCGCAAACTGCCATGGCCAGTCGTACGACAATGCCACTAACATGTCTAGTGTACATAACGGGTTGCAAGCAAGAATAAAGAATATAAATCCTTACGCTGTGTATGTGCCTTGCTCTGCACATTCTTTAAATCTGGTTGGAGTATGTGCAGCAGAAAGTTGTCAAGAAGCATGTTCATTTTTCTCAACTGTCCAACATCTTTATTCATTTTTTTCTGCCTCTACTCACCAGTGGGAGCTTTTACTATCTAATTTGAAGCCAGGCAGTAAATTAATAAGACTTGCTGAGACTCGACGGTCATCTTGAGTGGAAGCTTGTCATAATTTGAGTGAAAACTGGAATGCTATAATTAAAGCCTCAAATACAATAAAGAAAGATGCTACTGAGAAACCTGTTACACATAATGAAGCTGCAGGCCTGCAGCAAAAACTCCATCAACTTGAGGCAGCTTTTATGGCTGTATTTTGGAGCTCACTCTTGGAAAGATTTCATATAACTAGCCAAGAACTGCAAAATGTTTATATTGATATACAGACAGTTGTAGAACTCTACAACTCACTAACAGCACACATTAACTCTATATGGGACTTGTTTGATATGTACGAAGAGACAGCCAAAGAAAAATCTGAAATTGAAGACGACGAGTTTGACACAAGACAAAAAAGAAAGCATAAACTTCAATCTGATGAGACACGCGAAGTTGAAGTGGAAATGTGTGGTAGAGATAAATTTAAAGTAGATACCTTTGTAACAATACTAGATCTTGTATGCTCCAAATTAAAACACAGAAGTATGCGTATCAAGAAATTTATGGCAGATTTCAGTCTCTCTCTAACATTACCAATACTTCAACAACAAATATAACAGTTCACGCTAAAAAATTACAGCTATACTACCAAGGAGATTTAGAAGAATCATTCGTGAATGAATGTTTACATTTTCGATCGTATTTGGAAGGTGTTGAAATTCCTGAAAATGAAAAGAAGTCAATTTTAAGATATTGCAGCCTTCTTCAAAATTGAAACATTCATTCAGTATATCCAAATATTGATATTGCCTTCCGAATGTTCGTTTGCACACCTGCTACAAACTGTTCAGCAGAACGATAATTTTCGGCATTAAAAAGGGTGAAAACTATTTGAGGGCTAATCTCAGTGAAGAAAAAGTAAACTCCCTTTCTCTCCTGACAATTGAAAAGGATCTAACAACTTCTCTGGATTATACAGAATTAATTAATAAGTTTGCCGCTCAAAGGTGTAGGCGTAAACAAATGTAATTACTTACAACTCACATACTTTTATTTCTTTTATTGTATCTACATAAAATAAAAAATAAATATTTGATATACACTGGACCCCCGCTTGAACGCGGGGTTTTGGATCCATGCACAGTCCCGCTCTATAAGCAAAATCGCGCTATACAGACGTGCGTTCAAGCGAGGGTCTGCTATACTTGTAATTTTCTTTATAATAAAACTTATTTTAATTTCAATTATTTTAATGATATTTTGGTTCATTTTCGTTCAAATTAATTTGTAAAAAAAATAAAACAAGTTCATATGGGGGGGGCAATTATTTCAGGGCCTAGGGGCGGCAAAATCATTAATCTGCCCCTGCCCCCCAGAAGAGTAACCCTAATAAATGAGCATACCCCAAAGTCACGGGCATATTTGGTAACAACTGAAGTCCTCAAATCATGATTTAAAGACTTTAGGTTACAAGGAATCCACCATTTACTTTAGTTCAAACTAGCAATGACCTGTGCCCTATCCAGCAGAGAAAGGCAAATAAACCCCAGGGTCTCTGCCAATGTGACCTGGGGGGTAAATTCCTTTCCGATCCCAAATATCGTGATCAGTTAGACCCTGAGAATGTTGGTGAGACTCACCAGCCAGACACGTGGGAAAGAATTCACTGTAGTAAATCAGATCCCTGCCCCGTTAGTGTCCCATCCATGGCTATTAGAGATATTTGCTACTAGCAGTTGCAAATTGCCTACAATGGCACGTGTAGTAGGAAGAGGCCCTGAAACATAAGCCCATGTATCAGAGGCCTGGTATGAGGCCTTGGCTAGAGTAGTCAAAACCTTGCTGATATAAAGCAAAGTTAAGTTGTGAGCAAGAGATAGGCCCTTCTCACAGAATTTAGCAAGCATAGGGCTGATATTGCAAGACCATATATTCCTAAGCTAGGCCTAAAGCAGTAACACAACCACATTCCAGAAGCACAGTACCAGAACACCCTGATACCAAACACATTCCCCAAAGACAACAGGAACACACTGACCCAACTTAAGGATAAGGTCAGGATAACAGCATGATGAATAGATATGTTTTGATTGAACCTACAGGTACAAGGCAATGGGTGGCACCCTAATACATCAGAGGGTGGCACCCTGATATGTCAAGGGTGATACATGACCTGCTTGTATTGGTGTATAAAGATGTATCAGAGGGAGTGACTTTGTCCAGCCGAGGGGGCAATGGAAAGTCCCACCACTGACTGAGCTGCGTCCGTTGTTACGGGCATCCATGTGCTAGTGTAACGGTAGACATTGAGCCGGGGAGCTGTCACCGTGCTTTGCTGATAATAAACCTGACCAAGCACCTTTGCACCTTAAAGGATGTTGCGGTCATCGGGCACTTCACTCAAGATCTGCTGTGCCAGCTATCTGTGCAGACTTGGGACAGCACACAGGGAGAACGCACATATACACAGCCAAACATCTGACGACAGCACGTAGCCCATCTCATCGTACCATCCCCTCCATAAACTTATCAAGCTCGGTCTTGAAACCAGTTAGGTTTTTTTTACCCCCACTGCGCTGCTTGGGAGGCTCTTCCAGAACTTCACTCCTCTGATGGTTAGAAACTTTGTCTAATTTCAAGCCTAAACTTGCTGATGGCCAGTTTCTTGTTATTGTGCCAGTATTGGCCCTTAACTTATGTAACTCCTCTCCCTCCCTGGAGTTTATCTGTCCCATCGATTTATAGAGAGCAATCATATCTCCCCTCAGCCTTTGTTTGATTGGACTAACCATGCCAAGCTCCTTAAGTCTCCTCTTGTAAGGTAAGTTCTCCATTTTTCTGATCATCCCAATAGCCCTTCTCTGCATCTGTTCCAGTTTGAATTCATCTTTCTTAAACATGGGAGACCAGAACTGCACACAGTATTCCAGCTCATGTTTTACCAATGCCTTGTGCAATGGGTATTACACTTCCCTATCCCTGCTGGAAATACCTTGCCTGATACATCCTAGGATTATGTTAGCCTTTTTTATGTCCACATTACATTGGAGGCTCATAGTCATCCTGTGATCAACCAATACACGCAGGTCTTACTCCTCCTCTGTGGTTTCCAACTGATATGTCCCTAGCTTATAGCAAAAATTCTTGTTGTTAGTCCTTAAGTGCATGACCTTGCCCTTTGCACTATTAAATTTCATCCTATTTCTATTACTCCAGTTTTCAAGGTCATCCAAATCTTCTAGTATGATATTCCAGTCCTCCTCCATATTGGCAATACCTCCCAACTTTGTGTAATCTGCAAATTTTATTAGCACACTCCCACTTTTTGTTCTAAGATCATTAATGAAAATGTACAATCAGATTGGTCCCAAGACTGGTTCTTGAGGAACCCTGTTAGTAACCTCCCTCCAGTTCATCTTTCATTAGGACTTTTTGTAGTCTACCCTTCAACTAGTTCCTTACCCACCTTTCAATTCTTGTATTAATCCCCATCTTTTTCAATTTAACTAATAATTTTCCTCCCATGCAGAATTCTATCAAATGCCTTACTGGAATCCAGGTAGATTAGGTCTACTGCATTTCCTTTGTCTAAAAAACCAGTTATCTTCTCAAAGAAAGAGATCAGGTTGGTCCAGCAAGATCTAGCTTTTACCATTAAAGTATCTTCTTTAAAGATTGAATAGTAACATCTGAAATAATGAATACAAAATTCAGACAGGGAAAGAAGGGGGAAAATGTCTACATATTTGCCAAAATTCGTCCATTACCCAGGGACCTGCTAACAGCGGAGTTTCCAAGGCAGTGTGTAGTAAGCCGTTTAGGGGCCTTTCTCTATAGGTACAGCTTTGCTTCTGCAGCACAGATGGACGTAGCAGCATCAGCCTTTGTGACCTGCACTGGACAGGCCATGTTTCATTTCCTTTGTGAAGAGAGAAGAGACTTTGTCTGCATGCACTGCAAGCTGTGAGCTCTGATGGAGGAGAAAGAATGTGGTTTTGAAGAACAGACTTCCTCCATAATAACACGGGCCATAGGACTTCCCTGAAATAATTCCTGTTTGAACTAGAATATAATATATATCTTTTCAAAAAACATTAATCTTTTGAAGACTGAGATGCTTTCGTCTTACCTAAGTTATTGGGTCCAACACACAGATATCTGTGTGAAATTTAATGGCCTATGATACACAGAAGTCAGACTTTAACTGAAATCCCTGAGAATTTTGCAGTGTTGTCTCTTAGGTCTGAGATTAAATACACAGTCAACACTCTTCTGCTTCTACGGGAACCTCTACACTCCAAAAAAACAAACAAACCTGAGCAGCAAGTCTCAGAGCCTAGGACAACTGAGAGGCTTGTGCTACAGGGCTAAAAATAGCAGACTAGACATCCCCTTTTGGACTGGAACCTGGGCTCTGAACCCAGCACAGGAGATGGGCCTCAGAGCCTGGGCTCCAGTCTGAGTGGGAACATCTGCGCTGCTATTTTTATCCCCATAGCACAAGCCCAAGTCAGTTGACCCGGGATCTGAGACTCGCTGCCAGAGGAGTTTTTTTTGTTTTTGCACTGTAAACATAACCTAGGAGGGGGTTCTCAACCTTGTTCTTTCTGAGGGCCCCCTCAACATGCTAGAAAAACTCCAGGGTGCAGCGTGGGGGAGGGACCCTTGGGCATAGGCATAGTTTGACTTCTATTTTGGGGGGTGCAAGGGCCAGCGGGGCTCTGGCCAGCTCCACAAAGTGGGGTCCAGGGAGGGAGCACCACCTGCATCCGCTGACTCACCTCAGCAGGCCACCCACCTGTCTGGGGCTGTGTGCCGGGGGCTACTCCCCAAGGGCTCTGCTGGGCCCAGAGCCGCCAGGGCAGCTCTGACCGCCTGTGTGAGCAGTCAAACGGGGCTGGGAGCTGAGGAGCAGCCAAAACCCCAGGCACCAGCAGCAGATGGGGGAAAGCCACAGCTGCCCACTCCATGGCACCACCAGCCAAAGGAGCAGCTGCCGCACACTGCCTGGCTCCGGTTTTCTGCCTAGGACCTGGCCAGAGGGGGACGGGAAGAGAGGAGGCGGCGGGTGATAGAGCTGCCCCCAGAACTGCCTCACTCTATGTAAGACACTGCAGCTGGGGGCGGTGGGGAGAGACACACAACGCCCTTGTGCTACCTCAACTCTGCCCATGGGCTCAAGGTTTCTGCCTGCACTGGGATTTCAGCTGCCCCTCCCCACCCCACCCCTGGCTTCAGCGGGAGGTGGGGGAAGGGAGAGCTCAGGGTTTCAGCCCTGCACTGCTCGCTCCTTGCTTCAGCGGAGGGAGAGAGGGAAGCCTGGGGTTTCAGCCATGTGATGCTCCCATTGCAGCAGTGGGGTGACACCACGGCTCGGAGCTTCAGCCCCACGCCGTTCCTGGCTTCAGCCCTGCGGCGGCAGAAGGTATGCCAGGGCTCTGGGCTTTAGCCCTGCTCCACTCCCCACTTCAGCCCCACACGGGATGCTGGGGCTCGGAGCACCGGGTTTCAGCAGCAGGGCTCTGCAGCCCCCTGAAAGGGCTCGCGGACCCTCAGGGGGCAGTGAACCCCCGATTGAGAACTGCTGCCCTCGGAGAACATCATCTGTATATAAATGCTAGTATATGGCAAAAGAATAATAGCAGCTCTGAATTAATCTTCTGTTAATGAGGACAAGGACAGGTTGGGGTAGGGGGGTGAAAATGCACAGGTGATGTCATAAGTAATTATCTATCAACAGATCAGATAGAAACCAAACTCAACTTTGACTAGAACATTTGGTCACATAAAATCTGCATGGACATCTGATCCTTGTCAACTGCTAGGAGAGTATCAGTCTATGAGACCACCACAGGTTCCACACCATACCAATGCACCATACCAATCTGAGAACCCCAAATTATTCCAAAGATGCCTTACAATAACCTTCTCAGTAACCTTAGCCAAAAAGTCAAGTTAGAAACAGTATAGTAATTAAAAAGATCAATGTCAAGATACTTTTTTGAGCAAGTTTCAGAGTAGCAGCCGTGTTAGTCTGTATTTGCAAAAAGAAAAGGAGGACTTGTGGCACCTTAGAGACTAACAAATTTATTTGAGCATAAGCTTTCGTGAGCTACAGCTCACTTCATCACACACACACAGCTCACGAAAGCTTCTGCTCAAATAAATTTGTTAGTCTCTAAGGTGCCACAAGTCCTCCTTTTCTTTTTTTGAGCAAGGTGCTAGTAACTGCTCATTTGAGGGATACTGGCATCCTACACTCTCTTAAGAAGCCATTAGAGATTTCCCATAACAATTCCCCCAGTGCCTCTCTGCTTGAATGCAAGCCCAAAAGGAATACAGACAACCCTGTAATAAGACAAAGCCAGAGTAACTTTCTAATTAGGATGTATATATTTCCCTTTTAGTTTAAGGCCCACATGCACCTGAAACAATGCTTGCCACTCTCATATTACTCTGTAACACAATTTATATATCTTATCCTTCTTTGGCATCTTCTCCCTTCTCGTATGGGACAACATGCCATCTAATTCTTTTATCATTAGTTTCACTTCTTTGGATTCTCTCCTATTTACCCACCTCTTTTTTATGATGAAGAGCCCAAATCTGTATGCTGCACCCCAAGGACTAGATCTACAGACAGTACTTAAGACTCATTGTTGCAATGCCTAACTTCTAGTTGTCCTGCTACCTATTGGAATCCTGAGTTAGTGCCCCAATGCCTGGGGCAAGTTAGGCACCTAAGGGTATGCCTGCACTGCAATTAAAAACCTGCAGCTGGCCCATACCAACTGACTCAGCCTCGCGGGGGCAAAGGGGCTGTTTAATTGTGGTGTAGATGTTCAGGCTCACGCTAGAGCCCAGTCTCTAGGACCCTGTGAGGTGAGAGGGTTCCAGAGTTACCCAAACCTCGACACCACACTTAAACAGCCCCTTAGCCTGAGCCCCAGTCAGCTGGCACAGGCCAGTTGTGAGTGTCTAATTGCAGTGTAGAAGATGAAGGGACCAAGGACACAGCCCTGCAGGACAGCATCAGAGTGTTGGGAAAAGATGAATCTGCCAAATGAGACACTGAAGGAACAGGCTGAAAAGTAAAAGGACAATGAGTCAAACAGTCACTAAATCTCAGGAAGCAGAAAGCAAGTCAAGATGATGATGTGGTTAAACTGTGTTACAAACATATTAAAGGTGGGGATGGAGAAGAGATCCTTGGAGTTCATTAGGAAGAGGTCACTGGTAAATTTATGAGTGCAGTCACTGAGGGTGGGGAATGGTGGCGAGAGAGGAAGTGGGAGTTGAGGTGCACACACAACTGCTGGCATGGGAGGGAGAAAGGGGGGACCATGGTATGGGGCACACAAAACCCCTGGCAGGAGAGAGATGGCAGCAGGGGTTGAGTTGCAGAGAGTCCCTCAAATAGAGGGGGATGGTAGGATGGCACATGGGGAGCTTGTGGAGTGGAATAGAGAAATGAATGTTGCTCCCACTGCATGCAAAAAGCTTACCTACAGAAGGTACAAAATGTTCAACTTCCTAGTCCTGTAGGGAGCAAAGAGACTTGTTTTGATTCCCAGGCAGATGGCCTGTGAAGTGTAATCCTGTGTAGAGGGTACATAGGCCAGTGCAAAAGACACTGGAGCAAAGGGAAGGGACATTACTTATATGCTGAACCTGTGATGTTTTGAAGAAGTATGAGTCCCTCAAGTATAAAAGGACTAGGATCCTGTGGATGGAGGGTATTCTTTGATGCACAGGCTTGTGAAATAGCCCACTAGCTTGCAGGGGGAGAAAGTGTAGGATTGGGGAAGGTGGGAGAGGATAGGAATGGCAGGAATAGGAGAGTAAGAGTGTTGCCAACTCTCACAATCGTAGTACAAGTCTCGTAATATTTTTATTCTATATATGTTCTTATATCACAGTTATCCCTATAGTATCTGAGCACCTTCCAGTCGTGCATTAAGCAACATGATTAACATCTGTCACACATTTCTTCTCTCATTCGCTCCCAAAGGGCAGAAGTGTATACAGTCTAGTGTAGGGTTTTTTTATTTGTTTTAAATAATATATATATGGTGGCATATGCTTATGTTCAAGAAGGTAATATCAAAGAAATGTCTCTAGCACTTAGCCATACTTACTAAATGGGGGACTTTAGCCTGGGAAGCAGTGACTCTGAAAAAGATTTGGGTGTCACGATGGATCATCCGCTAACTACAAGCTGCCAGTCCAACGCTCTGGCCAAAAGGACTAATATGATCCTGGGATGCATAAAAAGTGAAATCTTGAATAGGAGTAGAGAAGTTATTTTACCTCTGTATTTGGCACTGGTGCAAATACTGCTGGAATATTGTGTCCATTTGTCCACAACTGAAGAAAGACGCTGAAAAAATTCAGAGGAATCAGAGAAAGTACTATGAGAACGATTAAAGGATTAGAAAACATGACACAGTGTTAAACCAAATAAATTGAGCTCCTTGAGACTAAAAGAGAAAGTTACTTGATTACAATCTATAAGTACTTAAATGGAGTACAAATGTTTGATAATGGACTTTTCAGTCTAGCAGACAAAGGCATAATGTGAGCCAGTGCTGGAACCTGAAGCTAGACAAATTCAGACGGGAAATAAAGCATAAATTTTGAACAGCAAGGGTAATTAATCACCAGAACAATTTTCTAAAGGTTGTGGTGGAGTCTCCATCACTGGCAATTTTTAAATGAAGATTACTTTTTTAAAAAAAAGATATGCTCTATTCAAACAGGAGTTATTTTAGAACAGTTCTCATGCCTGTGTTATACAGGAAATCAGATTAGATGATCACAATGGTGCTTTTTGGCCTTGGACTCTATGAATCTTAGGGTAGAAAACCTTAGTTCCTGGGGGATTTCCTTCCACTGTCATAAATTCCAAGGCCAGAAGGGACCATAGCGATCATCTTGTCTGACCCTCTGTACAATACAGGCTGTAGAACATCCCCAAAATAATTCCTAGGAGCAGATCTTTTTAGAAAAACATCCAACCTTGATTTAAAAATTGCCAGTGATGGAGAATGCACCATGATTTTTGGTAAATTGTTCCAAATAGTTACTCTCACCGTTAAAAATATTCACCTTATTTCCTGTCTGAACTAGTCTAGCTTCAACCAGCCATTGTATTGTGTTATACCTTTCTATGCTAGATTGAAGAGGCCATTATCACATATTTGTTCCCCATGTAGATACTTACAGACTATAATCAAGTCACCCGTTAACTTTCTATTTCTTATGCTAAATAGATGTAGCTCCTTGAGTCTATTACTATAAGGTATGTTTTCTGAACCTTAATCATTCTTGTCACTCTTCTCTGAACCATCTCCAATTTATCAACATCTTTCTTGAATTGCAGCCACCAGAACTGGACACAGTATTCCAACAGCGGTCACAGCAATGCCAAATACAGAGCTAAAATAACCTCTCTACTCATACTCAAGATTCCCTTATTTATACATCCCAGGATCACATTAGCTCTTTTGGCCACAGCATCACATTGGGAGATCATGTTCAGCTGATTATCCACCATGACCCCCAATCTTTTTCAGCGTCACTGCTTCCCAGGATAGAATTCTCCCTCCTGTAAGTATGGCCTATATTCTTTGTTCCTTGGTGTATACATTTACATTTATCTGTATTGAAATGCATATTTTTTGCTTGTGCCCAGTTTACCAAGTGATCGAGATCACTCTGAATCAGTGACCTTTCCTTGCGTCTCTTGTCCTTGATTAAGGGAGCTCCATCTGAACTATTTAGTGGAGCTGGTTCTGACTTTGATGGGCCATAAGTGGAGTCATAAATCAGTTTGATGGTATTGGTGTCAGTGTAATGCTGTATTTCTTGTGCATTCTTTTCCGATCAGTTACTACGTAGAACACAAAGTCCTCTTTGAGCCTTGGCTTGCAGGACATGAATTTTTCTTTCTTTGATGTTTATTCTTTTTTGTTTTGCCAAGATAGAAACTTCTCCTTCAGGATCTTTTTAATGTCATCATCATTTTCATCAAACCACTCTTGGTGCCATCTTTGGTTTTTGTTTCTTTTGCCTAGAGTTTCTCCTGACGCTTGAGGGATGTCTCATTTGATTATATTCCACTTTTCAAGTGTATTATTGGGTGATAATATAATACTATCAACTTTTCCTTCAGTTTTTCTTGATGAAATGGATGTCTCAACTTTTCTGTGTTCAACTTTGGTTTAATCTGTTCAGCATTGTTTCACTGAGGGGCAACAAGTAAATTGAAAATGGCTCTGATCATCCTGTAATTGGTCCAGCAGTTTTCTCTTTGCATTGGTCTGGTGATTGGTCGTTGATGTCCCTGATGTCTCTTTGCCATATAATGACATAGTCAATCAGGTGCCAGTGCTTTGATCTTGGATGTATCCACAAAGTTTTATATTTGTTGGCATGCCTTATGATTGTGTTGGTAATAATGAGCTCATGCTCAGCACTCTTCCTGAGCAGGAGGAGATCACTACTGCTTATTTTTCCAACTCCCACTGTTCTTTATTACAGTACTCCCAGCATCACTGGCATTAAAGGTTCCCAGAAGTATGAGTTTGTCTTCACTGTGTATAAATTTGATTAAGTCATCCAAATCAAAATAGAGCTGTTTTTATTTCTTCTATGTGGTTCATGGTTGGAGCATGTGAACTGATAAGAGTCACAAAGTGTGAATTTCCAGTGGGAAGTCAGTGTCATCAGGCATTTATTTTTGCCCACAGATAAATCTTTCAGTGATTTCAGGGGGCTGTTTATAATGATAAAAACAAAACCATAAATTCTGTGTTCCTCTGATGGTTTCCCATTCCCAAAGAAGGTATAACCACTTCCTAATTCCTTTGTGGAGCCTTTGGCTGCCATTCTGGTTTTGCTGAGCACAGCTATCCTGATGCTGTATCTAGCAAGTGTTGGCACCAGAGGGCTACTACCCTGAATGGATCTTGAACGGCTCCTAGTGGAGCAGATTACTGTCACACTAGTAAGAAAGGTCCACAGTAATTATCTTGCATACATAGCAGTTTATTTGAGAAGGAATTACACAAGCGGTAAAGGGTTACATTAAGCACATAACTCCTATGTTAGACATTTAAGAACTATACATTAAGAGCTATACATTTCTCTTAGCCAGCCTCTCTATCAGAAACATACACAAACAGGCCCTATGCTAGCTTCACACAGTTCCTGCTTGGCAAACAGAAACGGTGGTTACCAATTCTATGGACAACTGCTTCTCTCCCGGTCTGGTCTCCTAATCCCTCTGATCTGTCTCAGATTCCCTCGAGGCCAGGCCAGAGGAAACCCCTCTGGTCACAGTCCTACTCGAGCCCACGGAGCAGAGTTTTGGCTACTCAGTCTAGCAGCTTCTTCAAGTGTCAATTAAGGAATCCCCCCCCTACTCCCCCCCGACAGTAATTTACTTTGCTTGATTCTTATACTCTTTTTCCTCAAAGGAATCACATGTCTCAAAAGCATTCCCAGTGGGCGTGTGGTTATTAATTTTGGTTGATTAATATTTTAGAAGGGGCTGGGGGGGGGTAACCGAACAAAGATCACTCCATGTTTACTCACTCATCAATCATTCACTCTGGCTCTCTGCAAGGTGTCCTTGCTGTTGGGTCACTATAATCAGGTCGACCTGTGCTCCATGTTGGAACTTTATGCATGTGATATTTACTTTTGCATGGGCCCATATTTGCTGACCAATAGGTTCAATATTGATTGCACATGCAGGCTTTGCCAGTCCTTTATCAAATCTGCTTCTGCTTATAGGGACCCTGCTCCCAGGAGTCTCTGCAGTTCTTCAGCCATGTTTAAGTCACGTGAAGTTATGCTCACACCATTCATTCAGCATGGGCACACCAATTTGGCACCATCCCAACAGCAAGTTCCCTTGAAATTTATGCTGTACATCGTTGAGGTCTTGATTCGTTATCTGTACTCTGTGTTGCCATAGTGTGAGCTCTTGTTTTATGTATAGAATGACTGCTGAGTGGATGATCCAACAGTCACAGCAACCTGGCCAGATTAAATTTGGGCAGCCAATGGTTAGGGCCCCTTTTCTAGCCCCTTTTCTTATTAGGTGAGCAGTGCTGTCCTGAAAAAGGCTGCTCAATCACCTTGAATGTTGCCAGCTGTCATTGCTGCGCAGAATTCAAGGCTGATTGATCAGAGTCCCAGGTTACCTGCATGCAAGTTTGTGACTATGACTCCCAGTCTTCATCTACACTTGTCACTTCTCCACTCACCCATCACTGCTGGACTTTCTTTATTAATGGTGCGTCAATGCCTGTGCATGAGATTTTTTTTTTAAGTGAGAAGAGTGTTGCACAGGAGCAATCTCTCTCCCGGCTGCTGAAGTCGAAGACCAGTGGCACAAAAGATCAAAACAAGTGGGAACTTCACTAGCTGCAGTGGATAGCTACTGACATCTTTTGTGCCTTGTCAAGCCTTGCAATATGTTGTTGTAGTGCTTTTCCAGCAAAGCAGACTTAGTATGCTGGGGATAGTAATTTCCCCTCATGGCTACCTTCTCCCTGGTTTAGCCCACCAGCTAAAGTGGATTCTTGATGTGTGGCCACTGCCTCATACTAGCAGCTGTTGGAGCCACAGGTGAGAGCTGAATGTGAAACGAGGACCAACAAAAGAAAATAATTCAAAGAATGTGTGACCCAGGGACCCCTTGGTGCCAAGCAGCAGAGGACACAGGGGGTGCATAGATTTTTACATGGATCTTCCCGGATTGGATATCTGCATAATAGTTCAGCAAAGGGTGGCATGTGATGTCTGTACCGAGAGCCAGTAGTCATAATAAGTATGTGTGGCTATATTTAAGGAGTTATGTATCTATACTGAAAATTATGTTCTTAAGATCTTGGAGTTAAGGCAGGTCACCATGAGGTGACATACCTTGAAGATGCCCCCTTTCAGGCAGGAGGTAACTGACACCTATCTCTCCCTGTCTAGCCACTTGTGTACTGTATGCCTATGTGTACGCTGAGGCAGGTGTGAACTGAGAGATTGTGAAACCTACAAGAAGAAACAAACAGCAAGGGATGTCCTGTTTGTGAATAAAGACAAAGGATTGGTCTGGTACATCTTGGAGTATAAAAAGATACACAGAATCTTCACGTAAAAGGCATGCATGTTTCATGAAAGAAAGTCAGTCTGGCTGTAAAGCACTGCAAGAATTTTGGTTGAACAATACTTATTAGACATGAGAGTATTTTGTTAATTAAATCTAGGCCTTATATTGTGTATTGTCTTCTAGGTAACCATTTGTTTCCAATGGTTCTACTAGAATCTCTATGCTTTGTTAAATACACTTATACTTAACTTCACTATAAATGAATCAGAGTGCTGTGAATTAAGCCGAGCGGTGATCTGAAGTGAAACTGGTAAGCTGTGGTGTAATGCTTGTTTGGAAGCAGCAGATTGGTGAATACTATGAATGTACAGTGAACCAGGGTTTGGAGACTCCATGGAGATGCCTGGGTTGAAGCATGCCTGTCGCTAACCTGTAAAGTGACAGCAGGGCCTACAAAGCCTAAAGGGAAGTGCTTGAGTTGCCTGTGCCTGGTGAAGTTGGGGAGCTGACCCATTGCAGTCACAGACAGGGCTTCCTAAGAGCAGGTAGTAGCAAGGTGCCTCACAACCCTGGTACCCCCAAGAAGTGTGTCAGGCAAGAGTTAAAATTTAGCTAACAGCTAAGACAGAAACCGCAGATCAAGCAGAAATGCTTCAGTAGCCCAAGGACACTAACAACTGTAAACACTTGATAAACTTATATGTCAAATGTCCTTCCAGTAACTCGGCTCTTAGAACAAAACAAACCCTCCCTTCACAGCCCATCGGATATCTCTAAGCACTCATCCTTACTTCCCCCACCCCGCCTTTTTCCCCCGCAAGGTAGCCATAGATACTTGATGTAATCAGGATGACCTCTATGTGTACATACTGTTCCTATTTTTATCTTTGTTCAGCGTTCTCTCTTGACTTGTAACAATGTCTGTCTTTGTATGTACAGATAAATGCAAATAAATTGATAAGAAAATGTATATAACTGGGCACTATGGCACCATATTTTTGAAGCTGTTTATCAGTCTTCCCAGTACAGTGAATAAACCCCCTTCAGTATTGTCTGTGCCTGCCTGATTCTTGGGAGAAAGAATCTTTTTGCCTAACAAGCGTAACAGACTGTTCTGACTTTAAGAGTGAGTACCTCTCCTACACCTCAGTAAAACAGTGGGATATAGAAGGAGTAAAGAAGCAGCAGTATATGGTCCATGTCGTTTGTGGAGGTAGTTTTCAGCCACTGACAGAAAGTCAAGATTTTATCAACCGGACTCAAAATTGAGTGTGGATGCATGCAGAGGTGTGCTGAAATAAGGAAAGCTTTACTGGTAAAACTTTCTAATGTAGACCAAGTCTTATACTGATACAAGTAAAGCAGCAAAACTCAAGCATACACAATACCAAACCATAGATTTTGGATATATTATTGAAAACAACAAGACTTAGGAAAAGTTTGAATGAAAAAGGATAAAGGAAAGTGAAGGGTCAAAGATGAATATGAGATTGCAGGTCTGGGGAATGAGCAGGATTCAGAACTTTCTAATGCAGTGGTGAGAGAGGGGAAGATCTTGGGTGAGAAGACCTTGTGTACAGGCTGCATGTGGGCTGTAGGCCCCCTGAGTAAGCAGGGTGGCCCCACAAGTGATGGTGAACACCTCACGAAACTTGGAGGAAGGAACCCCAGAAGTGTCCAGCAACAAAGAGCTCATCAAGGAGGGTGACATGGAAGATGCATGACCTGCAGACAGACTGGAGCTCTGTAAGACCCAGCCAAACCCCATGCAGATGAACCCAGACACAGAACCCAATGAGGAAGGAGAAGGGAGCTCAGGTATATGAATTAACATCCACTATCATTTCCTTGTCATCTCCTCATGGGCCCAGAGCCATCATCCCCCTCCTCACTCGTCTTCCAAAATGGTGTCTGAATGTGTGCAGGCAGAGAACAAGGGAATTGCCTTTTCAAGTAGTGATTTTATTTTAAAATTTGCCCTGGCAGTTAAATCAGAGAAGACTGTAGGCATTTAAGGACTATGACCATATAACCATTTATAGATGTAACCTTTTTGCAGGGCAGCCAGATAGATTTTAAACCATCATAAAGCAATGCTTGCAAATGCTCAAATATCAGTTTGAGTATTCAAATACAGTGCAAGAAATTTTTTAAAAATATCTTTAAAAAAGCAAACAAGCACACCAGTAACAGGTCATTCAAACTACATGATTTTTATGAATAAACATGAAAAATAAACCTTAATGTAAACACTGAAAAAGGCAATGCTTTGGTTTTCCAGTCCAAAACCAAAACAATTCACTTGCATGCTGTGCTTTGATTCAGGGGTAGACAATGGTAGAAACAGTATGTTGTTGGCTTAGGGGACTTGACTTTGTTTTGGCTGGCGGCGCTAAGCATCTCTGACAAATCATCTTCACTTGTGGAGTTTTAAGTTTATCTTCTTACATATATCCCTTTTGTCTTCTGGCACAATCTTGGAAAATTTTTGCTCAGTGAGCTTCAGGGACACCATTTTTGTCATGAATCTGGCAGCAAACAGGCCAGGGTGACTTTGAGCAGTTGCCTTCCCTGGGTCTTTGTTATCCTCAAGAGTGATATGTCAGCCATAATCACCACTGCCTGGTAACAAATTTAGCAATATTTACTGCGCTATTCTTACATCTAATGCCTATGCCACCTAGCAGACCGTGCCCCATCCATCCCATGCAGATGCAGGCTTTGAATAGTCCCCCCCGCAAGCGATGAGCTGGTGAGCAGTCCTGAAGATAGCAGCAGTGAAGCAAGTCTTACCCTTTTCATATTTTTATGGATATCTTTATGGGAGATTTGTATAGACTTTTGCCAGTTATCTTTTCCTTTCCACTAAGCCTTTAAATCTGTCTTGTTTTAGCAGCCACAGCCTCCTTGCAAGGTCTCCATATCAGCTGAATGATTGACCTTGATTAGGTGAAAGAAGAAACAGACAAGGGAGGACATATTTTCAAACCTTCTTACAGTCTCTGGGGAAGGTTCTCAAGAAGCAAGGGATTGGAGGTAGCTTCTGCTTGAGGAAAAAGAGAAGGACCAAGAGATGGACTGAGAAATGTACCAAGACATCATGAAATACTTCAGAAAACAAACTTTAATATTTCAGAATACAGTGAAGTAAAAAGGCAAGAGACTTGCACCCCACCAGCCATTGCACACAGTGACCAATTCTATATTTCTAGGCCATATGCTATGCACACATCCCCAGCTGTCAAGATGCCAGCATAGCCTGCCACAGTGCCCATTTCACTTGACCACAGTGGAAAACAAGAACTGCTATGGATACATATATCCTGGCCTGTGACTCATGTAGGAGCATTCCACACCATGCACTTTGTTTTTAATTTCCTTTTAAACTGTTTTTAATCAGATCATTGTTGACTACATCTCAACAATTTTTGTTTTGTAATAATCATGATTTATTTATTTTGTATTACAAAACATTCATCTGACATACCCCAAAATCATCTCCTATTCCATCTTTACAGTCCTAATAGTGCATTTACATAGAAGCCAAGTGGTATTTTCATTATGTGACACAAAAGAGCACACAACAGCACACTTTTATGCTATGGCACACTGTCATAATACTCTCTTAAAGCGTCCTTCAGCTGAATAGCACCTCTGTGTGCTCTGGTTAGTGTCGTTGTGTTTCACTATTAGAATCATAGAATCATAGAATATCAGGGTTGGAAGGGACCCCAGAAGGTCATCTAGTCCAACCCCCTGCTCAAAGCAGGACCAATTCCCAGTTAAATCATCCCAGCCAGGGCTTTGTCAAGCCTGACCTTAAAAACCTCTAAGGAAGGAGATTCTACCACCTCCCTAGGTAACGCATTCCAGTGTTTCACCACCCTCTTAGTGAAAAAGTTTTTCCTAATATCCAATCTAAACCTCCCCCACTGCAACTTGAGACCATTACTCCTCGTTCTGTCATCTGCTACCATTGAGAACAGTCTAGAGCCATCCTCTTTGGAACCCCCTTTCAGGTAGTTGAAAGCAGCTATCAAATCCCCCCTCATTCTTCTCTTCTGCAGGCTAAACAATCCCAGCTCCCTCAGCCTCTCCTCATAACTCATGTGTTCCAGTCCCCTAATCATTTTTGTTGCCCTTCGCTGGACTCTCTCCAATTTATCCACATCCTTCTTGAAGTGTGGGGCCCAAAACTGGACACAGTACTCCAGATGAGGCCTCACCAATGTCGAATAGAGGGGAACGATCACGTCCCTCGATCTGCTCGCTATGCCCCTACTTATACATCCCAAAATGCCATTGGCCTTCTTGGCAACAAGGGCACACTGCTGACTCATATCCAGCTTCTCGTCCACTGTCACCCCTAGGTCCTTTTCTGCAGAACTGCTGCCTAGCCATTCGGTCCCTAGTCTGTAGCTGTGCATTGGGTTCTTCCGTCCTAAGTGCAGGACCCTGCACTTATCCTTATTGAACCTCATCAGATTCCTTTTGGCCCAATCTTCCAATTGGTCTAGGTCCTTCTGTATCCTATCCCTCCCCTCCAGCGTATCTACCACTCCTCCCAGTTTAGTATCATCCGCAAATTTGCTGAGAGTGCAATCCACACCATCCTCCAGATCATTTATGAAGATATTGAATAAAACCGGCCCCAGGACCGACCCTTGGGGCACTCCACTTGATACCGGCTGCCAACTAGACATGGAGCCATTGATCACTACCCGTTGAGCCCGACAATTTAGCCAGCTTTCTACCCACCTTATAGTGCATTCATCCAGCCCATACTTCCTTAACTTGCTGACAAGAATACTATGGGAGACCGTGTCAAAAGCTTTGCTAAAGTCAAGAAACAATACATCCACTGCTTTCCCTTCATCCACAGAACCAGTAATCTCATCATAAAAGGCGATTAGATTAGTCAGGCATGACCTTCCCTTGGTGAATCCATGCTGGCTGTTCCTGATCACTTTCCTCTCATGCAAGTGCTTCAGGATTGATTCTTTGAGGACCTGCTCCATGATTTTTCCAGGGACTGAGGTGAGGCTGACT
Source organism: Lepidochelys olivacea (assembly GCF_965140295.1). Taxonomy (NCBI): domain Eukaryota; kingdom Metazoa; phylum Chordata; order Testudines; family Cheloniidae; genus Lepidochelys; species Lepidochelys olivacea. Next base: position 2,603,854 of record NC_140413.1, read on the forward strand.
GGCCTGTAGTTCCCAGGATCTTCCTTCTTCCCTTTTTTAAAGATTGGCACTACATTAGCCTTTTTCCAGTCATCCGGGACTTCCCCGGTTCGCCACGAGCTTTCAAAGATAATGGCCAGTGGCTCTGCAATCACAGCCGCCAATTCCTTCAGCACTCTCGGATGCAACTCGTCCGGCCCCATGGACTTGTGCACGTCCAGCTTTTCTAAATAGTCCCTAACCGCCTCTATCTCCACAGAGGGCTGGCCATCTCTTCCGGATTTTGTGATGCCCAGCGCAGCAGTCTGGGAGCTGACCTTGTTAGTGAAAACAGAGGCAAAAAAAGCATTGAGTACATTAGCTTTTTCCACATCCTCTGTCACTAGGTTGCCTCCCTCATTCAGTAAGGGGCCCACACATTCCTTGGCTTTCTTCTTGTTGCCAACATACCTGAAGAAACCCTTCTTGTTACTCTTGACATCTCTGGCTAGCTGCAGCTCCAGGTGCGATTTGGCCCTCCTGATAACATTCCTACATGCCCGAGCAATATTTTTATACTCTTCCCTGGTCATATGTCCAACCTTCCACTTCTTGTAAGCTTCTTTTTTATGTTTAAGATCCGCTAGGATTTCACCATTAAGCCAAGTTGGTCGCCTGCCATATTTACTATTCTTTCGACTCATCGGGATGGTTTGTCCCTGTAACCTCAACAGGGATTCCTTGAAATACAGCCAGCTCTCCTGGACTCCTTTCCCCTTCAAGTTAGTCCCCCAGGGGATCCTGGCCATCCGTTCCCTGAGGGAGTCGAAGTCTGCTTTCCTGAAGTCCAGGGTCCGTATCCTGCTGCTTACCTTTGTTCCCTGCGTCAGGATCCTGAACTCAACCAACTCATGGTCACTGCCTCCCAGATTCCCATCCACTTTTGCTTCCCCCACTAATTCTACCCGGTTTGTGAGCAGCAGGTCAAGAAAAGCACCCCCCCTAGTTGGCTCCTCTAGCACTTGCGCCAGGAAATTGTCCCCTACGCTTTCCAAAAACTTCCTGGATTGTCTATGCACCGCTGTATTGCTCTCCCAGCAGATATCAGGAAAATTAAAGTCACCCCCTCCTCCCTACTGGCAATATTTTCCCCTTTGCTTTGTGAAACACAACATGCAGAGATAACAACAACAACATTTGACTCACTGAGATCCAACCTAGCCATGCAATCATAGACATGTAGGGCTGGAAAGGACCTCTGGAGTCCTTCTGGAAAGGACCCGTGGTGAGTCAGGACCAAGTAATGGAACATCCCTGACTGGTGTTTGTCAAACCTGTTCTTAAAAACCTCCAAAACAGGGATTCCCCATCCTCCTTCACTAATCTATTCCAGTTCTTAAATATCCTTATAGTTAGAAAGTTTTTCCTATATCTAACCTCCATCTCCTTTGCTTCCAATTAAGCCAATTATTTCTTGTCCTACTTTCAGTGGACACAACTGAGAACAATTGATCACCATCCTCTTTGTAACATTCCTTAGCATATTTGAAGACCGTAATCAGGTCCCCATTCAGTCTTCTTGTTTCAAGACTCAACATGCCCAGGTTTTTTATTAAACTTTTCCTTATAGGTCAGGTTTTCTAAACCTTGTTATCATTTTTGTTGCTCACCTCTGGAGTTGCTCCAATTTGCCCAAATCTTTCCTAAAGTGTGGTGCCCAGAATTAGACACAGTATCCATCTGAGGCCCCGACAGTACCAATAGAGTGGGACAGTTATCTCCTGTGACTTACGTATAACACTTTTGTTAGTACATGCCAGAATGATATTTTTAGCAACTGCATCACATTGTTGTCTGATACTCTGTGATCCACTATGATCCCCCAGATTCCTTTCAACAATACTACCACCTAACCAGTTATTCCCCAATTTGTATTTTTGCGTTTGGTTTTTCCTTCCTAAGTGAAGTACTTTCACTTATATTTATTGAATTTCAACTTGTTGATTTCAGACCAATTCTCCAATTTGTCAAGGTGGTTTTGAATTCTAATCCTATCCTCCAAAGTGCTTGCAACCCCTCCCAACTTGGTGTCATCTGCATATTTTATAAGAATACTGTCTACTCCACTATCCAAGTCATTAATGAAAATATTGACTAGTGCTGGACCCAGAACAGACCCCTGTGGAATCCCACTAGATACAATCTCCCAGTTGGACAGGGAACCATTGATAACTACTCTTTGTATACAGCCTTTCAATTAGTTGTGCCCCCCCACCCCATAGTAATTTCATCCAGGCCGCATTTCTTTAGTTTATTGATGAGACTGTCATGTGGAACTCTGTCAGCCTAATTTCCTTCTTTGTCCTGCTTCCCGGGCAAAGTGTCACCTGGTCGTATCCCTCTCCTGGGTCTCAGGTTACGAAGGGCATCGGCCTTTGCCTATGTGCAGACAGCTGAGCAGCCTCACCTGCCCTGAGGGCCTCAGCAAAAGTCACACACTGAATTCCCACCACCTAGACATTGGTGTATATGGATTTATATAGTGGATTATGATATTTTCTGTCTTATTATCTGTCTCTTTCCTAATGCTTCCCAACCTTCTGTTCGCTTTTTTGACTGCCGCTGCACCCTGAGCAGGTGTTTTCAGACAACTGTCCACAATGACTCCAAGATCTCTTTCTTGAGTGGTAACAGCTAATTTAGACCCCATCACTATGTATGTATAATTGGGATTATGTTTTGCAATGTGCATAACTTTAAATTTATCAAGGCACTTCTACCCCTCTCTTAAAAAGGGGGCTATAATTATAGCTGGTTGAAAAATGAAACAAATTTTTAATTAAAACTTATCAAATTTTTATCCTTTTTTATATTCAAAATTTCAACGAAAATTTAGTTGATGTCAAATTTAGAAAGCTTTCTAATATGCTCTACAGCAGGTTGAAAAATATGATAATGTTTTCTGTAAAAAATATATTTTTGTTTTCACCCTTTTTCATTGTAATTGTGACTTTCAAAGTGTTTTGTTCAACTAGAAGAATCCTTATAATCCCAATGATCTTAAATTTTTATAACAGACTCATTTTACAATAGCATTGATGTGGCATTGGGTGGGAGAGACATTGGGTGGGAGAGGAAGAAGAATGGAAATACAGTGAGTAGAGGAGCATAGATTTTTACTTCATCTCTCTATATAAAGGCTTTGTAATCTAAGATGCTGTAAAGAAATAATGTATCATATAAATCACATGGAGATATACATGCCATAATCAGTTTGTGTTAATTGAGGAGAGATGAATAAGACTGGGACTTTTCAGCTTGGAAAAGAGATAACTAAGGGAGGATATGATTGAGGTCTATAAAATCATGACTGGTGTGGGGAAGGTAAATAAGGAAGTGTTATTTACTCCTTCTCATAACACAAGAACTAGGGGCCACCCAATGAAATTAATAGGCAGCAGGTTTAATACAAACAAAAGGAAGTTCTTCTTCACACAGCATAGAGTCAACCTGTGCAACTCCTTGCCTGAGGAGGTTGTGAAGATTAGGACTATAACAGGGTTAAAAAAAAAAAACAAGATAAGTTCGTGGAAGACAGATCCATCAATGGCTATTAGCCGGGATGGGCAGCCTTTATATAGAGAGGTCCCTAGCCTATGGTTGCCAGAAGCTGGGAATGGGCGACAGGGGATGAATCACTTGGTGATTCCCTGCTCTGTTCATTCCCTCTGGGGCACCTGGCACTGGCCACTGTCGGAAGACAGGACACTGGGCTAGATGGGCCTTCGGTCTGACCCGGTCTGGCCATTCTGGTGTAATTTTTAGGGAGTTGCATGAGCTATGTGCATTTGTGAAGGAAGTAGTTCTTGCCTGGATATGGATTTGTTGTTCTTTGGCATTCATCTGTATGAAAAGTGCAAGACATTCATACTACTAAAATAAAGAATGCATTATTAACCTGCATGCATGCGTTACCGAGATAGCAGACAAAATCAGATCTGGGGCTCCCATGGGTAGGCCTTATTCCTCCTGTCCTTGCGTTGTCTGCAGCTGCCATCTCCAAACCAGGTGACAATTGTATTTATTATTTTTTAGGGCCACAGCTAGTGACAACTGATGACTTAGCAGCACTATTTGTTTTTATGTAATAAATATATCACAGACTGTAAGGACTATGCTCTTCTGCTTTATAAACATTCCCAGTTGCCAGCCAACAGGATTATAATGATTAAAGCAGGAGCTGAGCGCAAGGGGAGATGCTGAACCTTGTGTATTACTCTCTTTGTTCTCCCTTTATGTGACAGGATAATTACCTTGCCTGAGCTTGCAGTCCGCTTCCGATCTATATTTAGACATTGATTGCAGAGCTCTTCTTTCACTTTTAAGGACTTTTATTCCAAGTTGGCAAGAAACAAAACAAAAACAAAGCAGATGATTGCAAAATTCAGGAAGGCTCTATTAAAGTACAGATAAAAATGAAGAGTTTAATAAGATATCCTTTATACAGCTCTCGCCCACAGCACAGCACATACAATGGTGTAATCATTACTATAAGGACAAGTGTGGAGAGGTGGTTGAAAACAGACTCAGGGAGGTGTGGAGGGCTGATAAGTATAAGTACTCCCTGGTTGTGTGCAGCACAGAAGCTGTTGAATTTGAAATGGATTTTCAAGCACCTCGCCACACTTGCCCTAATAGTTGAGTCATAGAATATCAGGGTTGGAAGGGACCTCAGGAGGTCATCTAGTCCAACCCTCTGCTCAAAGCAGAACCAGTCCCAACTAAATCATCCCAGCCAGGGCTTTGTCAAGCTGGGCCTTAAAAACCTCCAAGGAAGGAGATTCCACCACCTCCCTAGGTAACCCAATCCGGTGCTTCACCACCCTCCTTGTGAAATAGTTTTTCCTAATATCCAACCTAAACCTCCCCCACTGCAACTTGAGACCATTTCTCCTTGTTCTGTCATCAGCTACCACTGAGAACAGCCAAGCTCCATCCTCTTTGGAACTCCCCTTCAGGTAGTTGAAGGCTGCTATCAAATCCCCTCTCACTCTTCTCTTCTGCAGATGAAATAACTCCAGTTTCCTCAGCCTCTCCTCATAAGTCATGTGCCCCAGCTCCCTAATCATTTTCATTGCCCTCCACTGGACTCTCTCCAATTTTTCCACATCCCTTCTGTAGTGGGGGGCCCAAAACTGGACGCAATGCTCCAGACGTGGCCTCACCAGTGCCGAATAGAGGTGAATAATCACGTCCCTCAATCTGCTGGCTTTGCTCCTACTAATGCAGCCCTTTTCTGAACCTTTTCCAATTCCAATAAATCTTTTTTGAGATTGGGCAACCACATCTGCACACAGTATTCAAGATGTGGGCACCCCATGGATTTATATAGAGGCAACATGATATTTTCTGTCCTATTATCTATCCCTTTCTTAATGATTCCCAGCATTCTGTTCGCTTTTTTGACTGCCACGGCATATTGAGTGGGTTTTCAGAGAACTATCCACAATGACTCCAAGATCTCTTTCTTGAGTGGTAACAACTAATTTAGACCCCATCATTCTATATGTATAGTTGGGATTATGCTTTCCAATGTGCATTACTTTGCATTTATCAACTTTAAATTTCATCTGCCATTTTTTGCCCAGTCACCCAGTTTTGTGAGATCCTTTTGTAGCTCTTCACAGTCTGCCTGGGTCTTAACTATCTTTAGTAATTTTGTACAAATTTTGAACAAAACCAGACCCAGGACCGACCCCTGGGGCACTCCGCTTGATAGCGGCTGCCAGCTAGATATTGAGATGTTGATCACTACCCATTGAGCCTGAAGACCTAGCCAGATTTCTATCTATCTGATAGTCCATTCATCCAATCCATACTTTTTTAACTTGCTGGCAAGAATACTGTGGGAGATTGTATCAAAAGGTGAGAAAACTATGGGAGACCGTATCAAAAGCTTTGCTAAAATCAAAGTATATCACGTCCACCATTTTCCTCATATCCACAGAGCCAGTTATCTCATCATAGAAGGCAATCAGGTTGGGCAGGCAGGACTTGCCCTTGGTGAATCCATGTTGACTGTTCCTGATCACCTTACTCTCCTCCAAGTGCTTCAAAATGGATTCCTTGAGGACCTGCTCCATGATTTTTCCAGGGACTGATGTGAGGCTGACTTGTCTATAGTTCCCCGGGTTCTCCTTCTTCCCTTTTTAAAATATGGACACTATATTTGCCTTTTTCCAGTCGTCCGGGACCTCCCCCAATCACTACAAATTTTCAAAGATAAGGCCAGTGGCTCTGCAATCACATCAGCCAACTCCCTCAGCACCCTTGGATAATTAGATCTGCCCCCATGGACTTGTGCATGTCCAGCTTTTCTAAACAGTCCTTAACATGTTCTTTCACCACTGAGGGCTGCTCACCTCCTCCCCATACTGTGTTGCCCAGTGCAGCCGTCTGGGAGCTGACCTTGTCTGTGAAGACCAGGACAAAAAAAGCATTGAGTACTTCAGCTTTTTCTACATCATCTGTCACTATGTTGCCTCACCCATTCAGTAAGGGTCCCATACTTTCCCTGAATAGAACCCTTCTTGTTCTATTTTCGTGTCTGTCAGAAGTGTGCTTGTGTAATCTCTCAGATCCTCAGTTATCTCATCTGTAAAAGGGGGTGATTATATTTGTCTGCCTCCTAAGGTAGGGATCTGAGCTCTATGATAAGGGCTGTGAAGAACACAGAATCATTCACACTAATAAGTGCAAGAGGTGATACCAGAATTCATGGTATACTGGCTACCAGACGAGAGCACTTCTCCCTCTTGAGTTTATGCCATGGGTTGCCAATCCTATCCCCTCACACTGTAGTTCCAAAATGGAGGATCTAATAACTTTTCCTATATTTATATTATAGACCTTGTTTTTGGTAGTAGGCACTAGTCTCAGCAACAGGATCCAATAATATAAATTTCCCTCATGCCCACCCCCCAGATAGACAAAAACAAAGCTACAAAGTAAAATCTGGAGTCAACATCCTGAAAGGCTGCAATACACTCAGCCCTTTCACTCATCATGTAGTTAAATTTAACTGCACTATAATTAGGTCCAATGTGGGTCTCTTCTTGATTGCAACAATCTGCATCTACCAAGTAGCTATTAAGTACAGTACTACATTAAGAGGAGATTTCCTTCCCCTCCCCTGCCGCTTCCTCTGCTTTAAGAGGTGGAGATAGGAATCCCTAACTTTTCTGCAGAGGCTCCCAATGGAGATTGTAGGGAATTCTGTCTCCATATCTGCTCTCTGCTATGAGTGAAGTTACAGTTTTCCAAAGGCCCTTCTCCCAGCTCCAAGTGCCCCCAGGCTCTGTCATCACTTCCTGGGTGACATGGATAACATATCTTGCGAGCTAGGGCCCCCTCCTGTTATTGTACAGTGGAAGTATATGGGGGGGAGGGGGGAAGAGTCCAGGATAGCTGGCTAAATTTTAAAGAAGCATTATTAAGGATATGGCAGGCAACCAGCTTGGCTTCACAGAGAAATCTTCAGTGAGTTTAACCACAAAAAGGAAGCTTACAAGAAGTGGAAACTTGGATAGATGACTCGGGAGGAGTATAAAAATATTGTTCGAGCATGCAGGGGTGTAATCAGGAAGGTCAAAGCGCAGTTAGAGTTGCAGCTAGTAACGGATGTGAAGGGTAACAAGAAGGGTTTCTACAGGTATGTTAGCAACAAGAAAAAGGTCAGGGAAAGTATGGGACCCTTACTGAATGGAGGAGGCAACCTAGTGACAGATGATGTGGAAAAAGCTGAAGTACTCAATGCTTTTTTTGTCTCAGTCTTCACAGACAAGGTCAGCTCCCAGACTGCTGGACTGACAGCACGGTATGGGGAGGAAGTGAGCAGCCCTCAGTGGTGAAAGAACACGTTAAGGACTATTGAGAAAAGTTGGACATGTATAAGTCCATGGGGCCGGATCTAATGCATCCGAGGGTGCTGAGGGAGTTGGCTGTGATTGCAGAGACATTGGCCAATATCTTTAAAACTTGTGGTGATTGTGGGAGGTCCCGGATGATCGGAGAAAGGCAAATATAGTGCCCATATTTTAAAAAGGGAAGCAGGAGAATCTGGGGAACTACAGACGGGTCAGCTTCACCTCAGCCCCTGGAAAAATCATGGAGCAGGTTCTCAAGGAATCCATTTTGAAGCACTTGGAGGAGAGGAAGGTGATTAGGAACAATCAACATGGATTCACCAAGGGCAAGTCATGCCTGCCCCACCTGATTGCCTTCTAGGATGAGATAACTGGCTCTGTGGATGAAGGGAAAGCAGTGGATGTGATATACCTTGACTTTAGCAAAGCTTTTGATACAGTCTCCCACAGTATTCTCACCAGCAAGTTAAAGTAGTATGGATTGGATGAATGGACTATAAGGTGCATAGAAAAATGGCTAGATTGTCAGACTCAATGAGTAGTGATCAATGGCTCCATGTCTAGTTGGCAGCCAGCAACAAATGAGTGCCCCAGGGGTCGGTCCTAGGGCCAGTTTTGTTTAACATCTTTATTAACGATCTGGAGGATGGGATGGATTGCACCCTCAGCACGTTCGCAGATGACATTAAGCTGGGGGGAGAGGTAGATATGCTGGAGGGTAGGGATAGGGTCCAGAGTGACTTAGACAAATTGGAGGATTGGGTCAAAAGAAATCTGATGAGGTTCAACAAGGACAAGTGCAGAGTCCTGCACTTAGGAAGGAAGAACCCAATGCACCGCTACAGTCTGGGAACCGACTGGCTAAGCAGCAGTTCTGCAGAAAAGGACTGGGGGATTACAGTGGATGAGAAGCTGGATATGAGTCAGCAGTGTGCCCTTGTTGCCAAGAAGGCCAATGGCATATTGGGTTGTATTAGTAGGAACATTGCCAGCAGATTGGGGAAAGTGATTATTCACCTCTATTTGGCACTGGTGAGGCCACACCTGGAATATTGTGTCCAGTTTTGGTCCCCCCACTACAGAAGGGATGTGGAAAAATTGGAGAGAGTCCAGTGGAGGGCAGTGAAAATGATTAGGGAGCTGGGGCACATGACTTACGAGGAGAGGCTGAGGGAACTGGGCTTATTTAGTGTGCAGAAGAGAAGAGTGAGGGGGGATTTTATAGCAGCTTCAACTACCTGAAGGGGGGTTCCAAAGAGGATTGGGCTAGGCTGTTCTCAGTGGTGGCAGATGACAGAACGAGGAGTAATGGTCTCAAGTTGCAGTTGGGGAGGTCTAGGTTGGATATTAGGAAAAACTATTTCACAAGGAGGGTGGTGAAGCACCGGATTGGGTTACCTAGGGAGGTGGTAGAATCTCCATCCTTAGAAGTTTTTAAGGCCTATCTTGACAAAGCCCTGGCTGGATGATTTAGTTGGGATTGGTTCTGCTTTGAGCAGGGGGTTGGACTAGATGACCTCCTGAGGTCTCTTCCAACCCTAATATTCTATGATTCTAACTCTGGTCTCAGAGAGGGCAGATTCAACTTTCATCCACTTGGCCACACCACCTCTTAGGAAGATTGCCAAGTGTGTGTGCTTGGCAATGCACTCTTTGCAAAGGGCGACTCTTGCATGTCCATCCCTACAAAGTATTGAGACACAGATGAATGTGTCTAGCAAATGTTTGCACATGTTGGAATTTCTGTATAGTGAATGAGGTAGAGGGCTGGAGGAGGACAATGGAGGGTGCTGTGGTGAAGGCACAGGTTGGGATCTAGGGGAACTAGATTATGCCTTGGCTTTGCCACAGACTCCCTGGAGGATGCTGGGTAAATCAGAAACTGTAATTCTGAGGGACACTAACCTTGGCCTTAGTCTCTGTGCCTCAGGTCCCCATAGGTAAAACACACACAGGAGTGTTGTGTAAATAAGTTCAGTTACATGTATAAGGTGCAAAAACATGTAGCTGTGCATGCGGAAATGGGGGCACTGGAAGGATCCGGGAGCTCAAAGCTTTCCCAGGTGTAGAGGAATCTGTAATGGATCTGTGCCAGTGCTGGAAGTCAGTGGAGAGGCCCTGAGTCTGCGATCTATAGCAGGGGAGGAAAGAGAGCAGAGAGACTACAGGGCAGGGGGGAAAGTGAGGGGGGCAGCAAAGAACTGCTCCTCTGATGTCTGTGCAGAGGTTCTACCGTAAGTGTAACTAGTTTACATGTGTATGCGTAGGAAATGAACTTCAAAGCAATGGTCTGTAAACTATCATTGGTCCTCATTGCAAGCCGCAGTGAATCAGTGAGGGCAATCCGTATCCCTGAAGCTCTAGATTTATTTGGGGGTGAAGGTTAAGGAAGTTGGTGGATGAGATAAGGATGTCAGTGGAAGTCCTGCCTTAACCGGAAACCCTGCCTTACCTCAGTGTCACAGGAAATGATGTTGTAACCATAAATGATGTTGTGATCAGGTGCCTGGATTGGCCACACTGCGGGCAGACTGCAAGAAATAGGGCAGATAGTCCCCTAAACTTGTGGTTTATTCTATAATTAGATTCACCAAGCCTGTAACAAAAGAGCCTCTGTAGTACCATACTGGTTAACAAGCAGCCAAACAGTCTCTTTTAGGCATTCCAGACCTTGGCTCCCATCTACACCACTAAATCTAATATAGTGAGGAGTTCCTGAAAACTTCATTCACCATACTTAAAGTTCTACCAATCCCAAAGGATCAGACATTTACCCTCAGGTTAATATGAATCTCAGATCTTACCCAGATATCATGCTGTCAGCCAATTCTTAATACTAAATCTAAGTTTTATTAATAAAAGGAAAAGAAGAGTTATAATTGGTTAAGAGATCCATATACATACAGACAAACCTGTGTAGATTTGTAAATCTTTCTGGAATCAATTCAAAGAGTTATAGTCCAATAGGCAGTTCAGGTGTAGAGTTTTTCCATGAGAATTCCAGGGTAATCCAGGTATCTACCTAGAGACTATGGTCCTATAGCTTAGACCTTCCCTGTTAAAATGTAAACAGCCCTGAGATGAAAGGATCAGGCCCAAGGCTTCTCTTCTATAGCTCTTCTAGCAGGTTGACAAGCCTCCTCACAGAAACTGTCACAGCAGGACTTTCCTCCAAGGAAGAATAGGCCATGCAGATCGTTTACAGACCATTGCTTTGAAGTTAATTTCCTATGCATACACATGTAAACTAGTTAGACTTACAGTAGAACCTCAGAGTTACAAACACCTTGAGAATGGAGGTTGTTCGTAACTCTGAAATGTTCATAATCTGAACAAAATGTTATGGTGGTTCTTTCAAAAGTTTACAACTGAACATTGACTTAATACAGTTTTGAAACTATGCTATGCTGAAGAAAAATGCTGCTTTCCCTTTATTTTTTAGCAGTTTACGTTTAACACAGTACTATACTGTATTTGCTTTTTTTTTTTTTGGTCTCTGCTGCTGCCTAATTGTGTACTTCTGGTTCCAAATGAGGTTTGTGGTTGACTGATCAGTTCATAACTCTGGTGTTCGTAACTCTGAGGTTCTACTGTATTTATATAAGGCAATTAACCAGTCCTCCATTGCAACCAAGATAGTTAAACTGAAGACAGTGTAGATCGGGGTGGCCAGCTGCAGCTCCGGAGCCACATGCAGCTCTTCAGACATTAATATGCAGCTCCTTGTACAGGCACCGACTCCGGGGCTGGAGCGACAGGTGCCAACTTTCCAGTGTGCCGGGCGGTGCTCACTGCTCAATCCCTGGCTCTGCCACAGGCCCTGCCCCCTCCCCTGAGCCTGCAGTGCCCTCGCTCCTCCCCCGTCCCCCCCAGAGCCTCCTGCACGCCACAAAACAGCTGATCAGGAGGTGCAGGGAGGGAGGGGGAGGCGCTGATTGGCGGGGCTGCTGGTGGGTGGGAGGCACTGGGAGCGGGGCGAGAAGCTGATGGAGGGCTGCTGACGTATTACTGTGGCTCTTTGGCAATGTACATTAGTAAATTCTGGCTCCTTCTCAGGCTCAGGTTGGCCACCCCTGGTGTAAATAATACTATTAGTTTCTTGTAGTATCTTACATCTTTGATCTTAAAGTTAACTGAACACAGATACATACATAACGTAAGGCTCACGAAAGCTTATGCTCAAATAAATTGGTTAGTCTCTAAGTTGCCACAAGTACTCCTTTTCTTTTTGCGTAAGGCAATTAGCATCTACAAGCTAATCTGATTACATTGTTAAACTTCTGACAAGATATAGGTGAACACAGACAAATACACTTAGCATCTATCCTTGATTTCTGTCACTAAAAATGAACGGGTTAATGATTGCTAGTCTAGAACAACTCTTTGAAATTCACAGACAAGTAAATTGTCTTGATTACAATTGTAGTGCCTCCTGTTAAGTTGTTATGGGTCATACACAGATTGGCTGGTCTGCCAATGTCACAAATGTTATGACCTCAGCCTTTGCCCTGGCCTAGCCCCTTCCAAATCCTGATCTCCACCTGGAAGGCCCAGCTTACCTTGGGAAGGAAAAGGTAAGGGAATGCAGAAACACTGAGATGTTATGGGTTCTGCATCCCAATAAATATTCGTATTGTTTTTGTAAACTTCTGTCAATTATTTTTAAAAATCAGGTCATCCCATTTGCCCCATCTTTCCTCAATTATTAATCTAATACAGGCAACAAATCACTTTATTTTGCTTCATTCGTTTCTTTTGGTTCTGGGTTACAGTAGAACCTCAGAGTTACGGACACCTTGGGAATGGAGGTTGTCTGTAATTGTGTTTTAAACACAGTTGTACTTACAGGGCAGATTCCCAGACAAACAACTGTGTTAACTGAAGGTTTAAGTGTAAATATTAGTAACTTAAAGGTAAAAATAAATCATAAGGATGTGTAATTATCCCAAATAATACCACACCACACGATCCATTGTCTACAGCCAAGCTCTGCGATACAACCGCATTTGCTCCAACCCCTCAGACAGAGACAAACACGTACAAGATCTCTATCAAGCGTTCTTACAACTACAATACCCACCTGCTGAAGTGAAGAAACAGATTGACAGAGCCAGGAGAGTACCCAGAAGTCACCTACTACAGGACAGGCCCAACAAAGAAAATAACAGAACGCCACTAGCCATCACCTTCAGCCCCCAACTAAAACCTCTCCAGCGCATCATCAAGGATCTACAACCTATCCTGAAGGACGACCCATCACTCTCACGGATCTTGGGAGACAGGCCAGTCCTCGCTTACAGACAACCCCCCAACCTGAAGCAAATACTCACCAGCAACCACACACCACACAACAGAACCACTAACCCAGGAACCTATCCTTGCAACAAAGCCCATTGCCAACTCAGGGGACACTATCATAGGGCCTAATCACATCAGCCACACTATCAGAGGCTCGTTCACCTGCACATCCACCAATGTGATAGATGCCATCATGTGCCAGCAATGCCCCTCTGCCATGTACATTGGCCAAACTGGACAGTCTCTACATAAAAGAATAAATGGACACAAATCAGACGTCAAGAATTATAACATTCAAAAACCACTCGGAGAACACTTCAATCTCTTTGGTCACTCGATTACAGACCTAAAAGTGCCACAAGTCCTCCTTTTCTTTTTATCCCAAATATAAGCATTCTAAATTTAGGAAATTCAGCGTTACAGTTGAACTTGAAATAAATTCAACTGGAAGCTTAAATCAGAAAGATTCAAATTGTAAATAAGACACAAATATTTCAGTGAAGGTAATTAACTATTACAACAACTTATAAAAGAATGTGGTAAATTCTCCATCACTTGGAATCTATAAATCAAGACTCCTTTAGTACCTGCATTGTCCAGTGACCCTACTGATTGTTTGACAGGTTTGCTGCTTCTAATGTGTTGTGTGGGTTGTGGGGTTTTTTGTTTGTTTGTTTGTTTATTTGCTCTTAGTTGTTGTGTCTTTTTCTAGTTGCTCTTCAAATTCTTTTTGGGCCTGCCTATTTATACAGACAAAGAGTCCTGTGGCACCTTATAGACTAACAGACGTATTGGAGCATGAGCTTTCGTGGGTGACATGCATCCAATGCTCCAATATGTCTGTTAGTCTATAAGGTGCCACAGGACTCTTTGCCGCTTTACAGATCCAGACTAACCCGGCTACCCCCGATACCTATTTATACATTTACACTTGACTTGCTAGAGTTTATGCTCCTTTCTATTTTCCTCTGTAGGTTTTGACTTCCCATTTTTAAAGAATGTGCCTTTTTGCCTCTAATTGCCTCTCTTACTCTGTTGTTTAGCCATGGTGGCAGTTTTTGGTCCTCTTAGTATTTTTTTTTAATGGGGTGGGTGTTATACATTTAATACGACTTTTTATTATGGTGTTTTTAAATGTTTCCATGCAGCTTGCAGGGATTTCACAATTAAATGCCATAAGCCATATATGTTGCTTCTCAATCCAAAATGTGAAGGATTAGGTCTGGTTGGAGAAGAAGGTTTCCAAATAGAGGGGAATCAAAGAGGGAAGTAGAAAGTTGGGAGCATTGCTACTAGTGTGGCAGGAGTCAGATTGCTTCACCAGTGCCCAAAAATGTGAGTTATCAGCCAAGCTGCAGTTAATTACCAAGCAACCAGCCAGCACTGGTAGAGAGAGAATTTTTATTACATTGTTATGTGTCTTCTGGGTTGCTAAACTTTCCCAATAGAAAGACGAGCATTTAAATCACATTTTATGAAGGATGTGGACCAAGAAGGATGTAGGCGAGTTGGAGAGGGTCCAGAAGACAACCACAAAAATAATAAAAGGTTTAGAAAACATAACCTATGAGGAAAGTTTTAAAAAACTGGGCATGTTTAATCTTGAAAATATAAGACTGAAGGGGATCTGATAACAGTTTTCAAGTATCTTAAGAACTGTTATAGGCCAGAAAGAACCATTGTGATTATCTAGTCTGACCTTCTGTAACAGAATAACAGGCCAGACAACTCCCCCAAAATAAGAAAAGGAGTACTTGTGGCACCTTGTTAGTCTCTAAGGGGCCACAAGTCCTCCTTTTCTTTTTGTGAATACAGACTAACACGGCTGCTACGCTAAATCCCCCAAAATAATTCCTCTAGAGCACAACTTTTAGAAAAATCTCCTATCTTGTTTTAGTAATTGCCAGTGATGGAGAATCCACCATGGCCCGGGGTAAATTGCCCTCACTGTTAAAAATGTACACCTTATTTCCAGTCTGAATTTGTGCAGCTTGAACTTCTTCTTCAAATGCTGTCCCTGTGGGGACTCCACTTCAGGTGTTGGTGTGTCCTGGCACCGTCAGTTGGCGACGTGCAGTAGCAGCGTCCACACAGGTTGTACGTACACAGTAGGTGTCTCACGGTGCTGTTGGTGTCACATCTAGTGCGTGCACGACCCTAGCCCACCTGTTCCTTCTCAACCATCCTGGGCTGAAGACGGAGCTCTGAGGCAGTGTTCATCACTCTTGCCAAACCTTTAGAAATAATAATCTAAACAGTTAGCTAGCCCTATAGAAAGTTGTAGTTAGTGTTAGTTATATTTTTAAAAAAGTTTACTTCCTCCCGGTTTACCCTCCCTGTAGTTTCCCCGCAGCGGGGTCGGTTAACCATTAAAGATCCCTGGCTCCCGAGGCTTTACATGATGTGGTTCCTGCCACAAAGCAAAGCCCATTTCTGACTGGCTCTCGGTGAGGCGCATAGCCCAAAGAAATGTGCCTACTTTAGCAACCTGAAGGCAAGAGCCCAGCATGACCAGGATCTCCAACTCAGAATGATCCTGATGGAGAAATCTCTCCAACCAGAGATGGACCAGCAGACCTCCTCTCTGGGCGGCCCCCCTTCAGGGACAGGAGACATGCCTTCCTCTAAAAGACTGAGGAAGAGGGTGCGGACATCTCTGCAGAGAGCACGGCAGAAACACAGTCAGTCTCCTGCCAGGTTGCTACCCCCGATGCCGACACAGGCTCCGGTGAGCACCTATGATGCTCCAGACACCTCTGGCATCGCCAAGTCCTGAGCGAAGGAGACGGAGTTGAGGCACAGATGGAGACATGCCTCCTCCAGGGCACCAAACTCACTTGTACGGGACTTGGTACCAAGTGTCTCCTCAGGCTCCAGGCCTCCACCCCTGGCATCGACATCGCAGTCGGAACCGGCAGAGAAAGCCAAGTCGGCACCGACCATGCTGACTAAACTGCCACAACATCTGATGGCACCGGCATTGGCACCAAATGTACGGACATCAGAAACGCCACAGAATCCGCTGCAACAGAGAGAGCTGGCTGTCTCGTCAGCACCGAGACCCCCTGCTCAGTACCGAGAGCTCCCCCAAACGTTAGAGCCGGGATCCCCATACCTCTCAGACCGCTTTACATTCATGCCGTGAAGACCATCATAATGACGTGCAGGTACCATACACCGTCTCACCGTACCACTCACCACCAAAAAACTCAAGACCACCGTGTGTTCTGTTGGATCATATTAAAGAAGTTCTGTTAAAATCACAAATGAGTTTGATTCCCCATAGTTTAAATTCCAGGGTATTACTAATTAAGAGGTCTCTTGGGTTTTGGTCTCTTGGTTTTACTGTTGCTCTCCCTCTCTGTGTGAAACTTGCAAGCTGCTAATTGCGTTAGTACATCCTAAGAAGAAAAGGAGTTACCATGCACGTTGTAGGGAGAGTGGTCACTTTGGAAGAGCTATTACCAGCAGGAGAGTGAGTTTGTGTGTGTGGTTTTTGGAGGGGGGTGAGGGAGTGAGAGAACCTGGATTTGTGCAGGAAATGGCCCACCTTGATTATCATGCACGTTGTAGGGAGAGTGGTCACTTTGGATGGGCTATCACCAGCAGGAGAGTGAGTTTGTGTGTGTGGTTTTTGGAGGGGGGTGAGGGGGTGAGAGAACCTGGATTTGTGCAGGAAATGGCCCACCTTGATTATCATGCACATTGTGTAGAGAGTTGTCACTTTGGATGGGCTATTACCAGCAGGAGAGTGAGTTTGTGATGGGGGGGGGGGCAGCGGAGGGTGAGAAAACCTGGATTTGTGCTGGAAATGGCCCAACTTGATGATCACTTTAGATAAGCTATTACCAGCAGGACAGTGGGGTGGGAGGAGGTATTGTTTCATGGTCTCTGTGTGTATATAATGTCTTCTGCAGTTTCCACGGTATGCATCCGATGAAGTGAGCTGTAGTTCACGAAAGCTCATGCTCAAATAAATTGGTTAGTCTCTAAGGTGCCACAAGTACTCCTTTTCTTTTTGCGAATACAGACTAACACGGCTGTTACTCTGAAACCTGTCTACATCCTAAGACAGAGTCTGTTCTCAAAGCAATACTTTGTAACAACAACTACTCACACAGAGAGAGACTCAAAGCGATACTTTGTAACAACAGAAACAGCACCCAGAGACTCCCCGCCCTTTTGTTTTATTCATCTCACTTTGTTAACAATTGTTTTTAAAATAGAGATAGAGGATGTATGCGATGGATGCTTGGTGTGGATAATAAATGAATTATCAGGGAGGTGCCAGCCTAAGAATCCAGTGTCGATCGTCCAAAGAAGGCATCAAGTGGAAACAATCAGAGGACCCCCGGAGGGCAGACTGGAATCTACCCAACAGCCTCAAGCATGGGAGAACCAAAGAGCAAGATAACATCTGGCAGCACGGAGCCATCAGAAATGTGCCATCTGCTGATGGATTCAGCAACAGCATGATGAAGCAATTCCCATAGACTGGCATAGGAAGAAATTCCTATAAAAATGGACTCTAGAAACTGAGAACTTTGGGGTCTGATTCTGCAAACCAACTTCCAGGAGCATCAGATGTGCATCTGACAAGGCCCTGCTCCCTCCTCATGTCCAGGCCACCTGGCCAGTGGCTTGGCATGAGCAACTAAGGCTGGTAACTAGGATAACAACCTTGCAGAACCTGTGTGTGTGTATGTGTGTGTATGAATGAATGTGTGAATAAATATGAAATTGAATGGAATGTTATAGCTATAACTAACTGCTTACGATGATTCTTTCTGTATTCACAATAAATGTGGCATTTTGCCTTATCCCCTTTAATAAGATCCTGCTGGTTTTTATTTTATTGGTATAACACGTGGACCCATATGGGGTCCAAACACCCTTATAACCAGGTGGCTCAAGCATGGTATGGACAGCTGTGGATGTACCCACCAATGGCCTTCCCAATTCAATGCGCACATTGGGAACCCTGGGCAGCTTACAGGGGCCCTCACTCTAGGCCACCCACGCTCACAGAGGTGAGCTGAGATCTCACCCCACATCCCCCTTCTTGCAGACAATGGAGGCTCAGGATGTCACGGATGACACTCAGATGGGCACGGATCAGGAAGCTACATCTCCTGCACACAACTCTTCCTCCTCCCTGGATGAAGCAATTATGCCACCACTGCCTGCCTCAGCGCATGACTTGAAACAGTTTCAGCACCTGTTTAAGTGAGTTGCCTATAGCCAGGGCATCCCGCTGGAAGAAGTGTACACAAACCAGCACAAACTGGTACAAATTCTGCAACCTTCCTCCACTTCCAAGATTGCTCTGCCCATTAATGATGCAATTCTGGAACCGCCAGAGACAGTCTGGCAGACCCCGGCCTCGATACCGCTGATGTAAAAGGGCAGATAGGAAGTATTACATCCCTGCTGAAGGGGTGGACTTCCTTTTTTCCCCACACATCCCCTAACTCTTAGGTGTTTGATGCTGCAAATCAACGCGGTAAACAACAACAGTTCAAATCGACCCCACACGAGAAAGAACACAAGAGGCTCGACCTCTTTGGACACAAAGTTTACTCCTCAGCCACATTATAATTCAAAGTCGCCAACTATTAGGCCTTATTAGCCAAAAACAATTATGATAATTGTGGGAAACTCAGCGCATTCACTGCGGACTTCCCGAGGAGAAACAATCACAGTTTCAGGCCATTTTAAATGAGGGACAACTCATTGCTAAAACAGTCCTCCAAGCATCTTTGGATGTTGTGGACATAGCAGCCAGAATCATGGCCACGGCCGTAATGATGTGCTGGGCATCCTGGTTGTAATCTTCAGGCATTCCTAAGGAACTCCAAGCCAAGGTCAAAGACTTATCTTTTGACCAGGAAAAGTTGTTCTCGAACAAGATAGACGAGATGCTCCACTCGATGAAAGACTCTCGAGCCACTCTGTGCACTCTGAGGATTTACACCCCACCTGTGAAGAGAAGGAAGTACCAACCTTATCAGAGGTCCAGATGTTATGGTTATAAGACAGAGACTCCCCTTCTAACCAACAGCAGCAATGACCATACAAGAACCAAAGACACCGTCAATGTTCGCAGCAATGAAGAGCACCTCAATCTCAACCGTTGACTTCTCAATCAGCTCTGCCCAAACCACAATTTTGAAGTTTTGGTCGAGGGTCTGGATGACCTCCCTCACCAGACAGTGCTTACGCCCGATCCAGCCCCATGCTTTGAATCATAGAATCATAGAATCATAGAATATCAGGGTTGGAAGGGACCCCAGAAGGTCATCTAGTCCAACCCCCTGCTCAAAGCAGGACCAATTCCCAGTTAAATCATCCCAGCCAGGGCTTTGTCAAGCCTGACCTTAAAA
Organism: Lepidochelys olivacea; assembly: GCF_965140295.1. NCBI lineage: Eukaryota > Metazoa > Chordata > Testudines > Cheloniidae > Lepidochelys > Lepidochelys olivacea. Next base: position 2,623,418 of record NC_140413.1, read on the forward strand.
ACCTCTAAGGAAGGAGATTCTACCACCTCCCTAGGTAACGCATTCCAGTGTTTCACCACCCTCTTAGTGAAAAAGTTTTTCCTAATATCCAATCTAAACCTCCCCCACTGCAACTTGAGACCATTATTCCTCGTTCTGTCATCTGCTACCATTGAGAACAGTCTAGAGCCATCCTCTTTGGAACCCCCTTTCAGGTAGTTGAAAGCAGCTATCAAATCCCCCCTCATTCTTCTCTTCTGCAGGCTAAACAATCCCAGCTCCCTCAGCCTCTCCTCATAACTCATGTGTTCCAGTCCCCTAATCATTTTTGTTGCCCTTCGCTGGACTCTCTCCAATTTATCCACATCCTTCTTGTAGTGTGGGGCCCAAAACTGGACACAGTACTCCAGATGAGGCCTCACCAATGTCGAATAGAGGGGAACGATCACGTCCCTCGATCTGCTCGCTATGCCCCTACTTATACATCCCAAAATGCCATTGGCCTTCTTGGCAACAAGGGCACACTGCTGACTCATATCCAGCTTCTCGTCCACTGTCACCCCCAGGTCCTTTTCTGCAGAACTGCTGCCTAGCCATTCGGTCCCTAGTCTGTAGCTGTGCATTGAGTTCTTCCGTCCTAAGTGCAGGACCCTGCACTTATCCTTATTGAACCTCATCAGATTCCTTTTGGCCCAATCTTCCAATTGGTCTAGGTCCTTCTGTATCCTATCCCTCCCCTCCAGCGTATCTACCACTCCTCCCAGTTTAGTATCATCCGCAAATTTGCTGAGAGTGCAATCCACACCATCCTCCAGATCATTTATGAAGATATTGAATAAAACCGGCCCCAGGACCGACCCTTGGGGCACTCCACTTGATACCGGCTGCCAACTAGACATGGAGCCATTGATCACTACCCGTTGAGCCCGACAATTTAGCCAGCTTTCTACCCACCTTATAGTGCATTCATCCAGCCCATACTTCCTTAACTTGCTGACAAGAATACTATGGGAGACCGTGTCAAAAGCTTTGCTAAAGTCAAGAAACAATACATCCACTGCTTTCCCTTCATCCACAGAACCAGTAATCTCATCATAAAAGGCGATTAGATTAGTCAGGCATGACCTTCCCTTGGTGAATCCATGCTGGCTGTTCCTGATCACTTTCCTCTCATGCAAGTGCTTCAGGATTGATTCTTTGAGGACCTGCCTTTGCCTTTGCCTTTGCCCATTTTACCATATCTGGGCATCAATAACCATGGACCAATGGGTGTTTGAGATCATACGATTGGGATATACCATCCCCTTTACTTCCCGACCAACTATCCTACCCCCCTCCCCGTCCCTCTTCAGGGACCCTTCTCACGAGCACCTGTTACAACAAGTCGATCATCTACAGCTAGGTGCAGTGGAACGAGTGCCTTCACAATACAGGAGTAAGGGGTCTTGCTCCCACTACTTCTTGACCCAGAAGAATGGGGGATGGAGACCTCTCTTGGACCTCAGGAAGCTCAACAAGTTCGTACAACCTCAAAATTCACGATGGCCACACTGGGCATGATTCTTTCAGCATTGCAAAAGGGGGACTGGTTTTCAGCCCTCACACTCCAAGATACTTATTTTTATATCACAACACACCCTGCTCACAGGAAATTCCTGCAATTCACAGTAGGACAAGAACACTTCCAGTACAGAGTACGACCATTCGACTTGTCCAATGGGCCAAGAGTTTTCACCAAAACTTTAGCAGAAGTAGCAGCACGGCTACACAAAACAAGGGATAATGATCTTCCCGTATTTGGACAATTGCCTTCTCGAAGGTCCAATGCAACAAGAAGCATGGGACACAGTCCAAACAACTATCACACTGTTCAGCGATCTAGGGCTTCAGATAAATGAACAAAAATCCACTCTAATCCCTGTTCAACAACTGAACTTCATCAGGGCACATCTCGATGCCACAGAAGCCAAAGCATCCCTACCCCTGAACAGATTCACAATGCTGACAAACCTTATCTCAGAGGTAAGAGTCAGCCCTCAAATACCAGCTTATACTGTCCTGCAACTGTTTGGACATATGGCAGCCACAACATTCATGGTACAGCATGCAAGACTATATATGTGCTTCCCACATGGCTGGTTGAGCTCGGTATATATACCCAGCAAACACAGCCTACACAAATGACTTACAGGACCACCTCATCAGTAATAATCATGATGGACTTCTTGCTGATAGGCTGGGGTGCCCACATGCATCAGCACACAGTTCAAGGCAAATGGTCTCTTGCGGAGACTCATTTACACATCAGTCAGCTCGAGCTACATGCAGACCACAATGCCTGTAGACATTTCCTACCTCACATAAAGAACAAATCAATTTGTATAATGACCGACAACATTGCCTGCATATTTTACATCAGTCACCAAAGGGGTGCTCAATCACACTCGCTATGTACTGAAGCCATGAAATTGTGGAACTGATGAATACACCACAACAAACATTTTGGCCTCCTACTTTCCCAGCTGTCAGAATGTGATGTCGGACATGCTAAGTAGGTACTTCTCTTGAGACCATGAATGAGAAATGAATGAGGGAGTCCTGCAATCCACATTCCATCAGTGGGGCAATCTCCTCATTGACTTGTTTGCATCTCCAGTGAACCACAAATGTGCAATGTTCTGCTCAAGAGCAGGAATGGGACCACGATCACTGAGGGACACCTTCCTCATCACATGGGATGCACAACTCATGTATGCGTTCCCACCAATTCCCCTGATATCACACCTGATACACGAGATATGAATAGACAAGGCCAAGGTCATCCTCATAATCCCGATGTGGCCCAGGCAAGCATGGTACCCTTACCTGATGCGCACGGTGATATGCACCCCTCGAGCTCTCCCTCGCCATACAAACCCGCTGTCTCAGAACAACGGTCACAGTCTTCACCCGAATCTGGAACAACTCCACCTACAAGTGTGGCTCCTGCATGGTTCCATTATGGCAAACTAGCCTGTTCAGAACAAGTTAAACATGTGTCAAGGTTCCTCCCCCACTCTGAACTCTAGGGTACAGATGTGGGGACCTGCATGAAAACCTCCTAAGCTTATCTTTACCAGCTTAGGTCAAAACTTCCCCAAGGTACAAAATATTCCACACTTTGTCCTTGGATTGGCTGCTACCACCACCAAACAAATACTGGTTACTGGGGAAGAGCTGTTTGGAAACGTCTTTCCCCCCAAATCTTGCACCCCCACTTTCTGGACAAGGTTTGGTAAAAAGACTCACCAATTTGCCTAGGTGACTACAGACCCAGACCCTTGGATCTTAAGAACAATGAACAATCCTCCCAACACTTGCACCCCCCCTTTCCTGGGAAATGTTGGATAAAAAGCCTCACCAATTTGCATAGGTGACCACAAACCCAAACCCTTGGATCTGAGAACAATGAAAAAGCATTCAGTTTTCTTACAAGAAGACTTTTAATAGAAATAGGAGTAAATAAAAGTAAAGAAATCCCCTCTGTAAAATCAGGATAGTAGATACCTTAAAGGGTAATTAGATTCAAAACATAGAGAATCCCTCTAGGCAAAACCTTAAGTTACAAAAAAGATACACAGACAGAAATAGTTATTCTATTCAGCACAATTCTTTTCTCAGCCATTTAAAGAAATCATAATCTAACACATACCTAGCTAGATTACTTACTAAAAGTTCTAAGACTCCATTCCTGGTCTATCCCCGGCCAAGACAGAATATAGACAGACACACAGACCCTTTGTTTCTCTCCCTCCCCCCAGCTTTTGAAAGTATCTTGTCTCCTTATTTGTCATTTTGGTCAGGTGCCAGCGAGGTTACCTTTAGCTTCTTAACCCTTTACAGGTGAGAGGATTTTTCCTCTGGCCAGGAGGGATTTTAAAGGGGTTTACCCTTCCCTTTATATTTATGACAACATGTATTACTGAACAGCAGAAAAGTGACCATGCGTAATGCTTACCTTCAAAAATGAAAGATTCTTCTCCTGGTGTCAAGAAAAGATTCTTCTCTTGGTGTCAATTGACAGCCTGCACGACACCGCCACCGTTAGCATTGGTATACCGACTGGAGCTGAAATGATGGGGTTTAGCAATGAGCTCAATCAAACTCCATCTTGCGGCCATTACAGCATTCCATCATGAGATTGACAGGACTTTCATTTTCGCACACCCCATTACTAAATATTTCCTTAAGGGTCTCCCGGACATTTACCCAGAGGTTCGCCAGCCTACCCCAGCCTGGGACCTCAACTAGAAGACATTCAGATTCTCTTAGGGGCGGGGTGGGCACCCACTATGATGGCCCATGAGACCCTCCTGCCCGGTTCTGGGGGCAGTCAGGGGACAGGGCAGGGGGATGGATGGGGCCGGGGTCCCAGGGGGCGGGGGTGGGCCACGAGGGAGGAGGGAACCGGTTGTTCAGATTTTGGCAGCTCATCACTGCTCTCACCCCACTTCCCTGTCCCTCTTCAGTGACCCTTCTCACAAGCAGCTCCTCCTTCAGGAGGTCAACCATCTCCTGCACCTGGGGACAGTGGAGGAGGTCCCTTGGAACATGGACGGAAGAGGGTTCTACTCCCGTTACTTCCTAATTCCAAAGGCAAAAGGGGGCTCAGACCCACTCTGGACCTGTGTTGCCTCAACAAGTCTCTCAAGAAGCTGAAGTTTTGCATGGTCTCCCTGGCCTCCATGATCCCCTCCCTGGATCCAGGAGACTGGTATGCTGTCCTTGATTTAAAGGATGCTTACTTCTATATTTCCATTTTCCCCAGGCACCAGCGCTTCTTCCGTTTCATGCTGGGCCAGCATCATTTCCAGTTCACGGCGATGCCCTTTGGTCTCTCGTCAGCCCTGAGAGTGTTCACAATGTGCATAGCGCTGGTGGCCACTTGACTGCGACATTGGGTAGTCCAAATGTATCCATACCTTGACAACTGGCTGATAAGGGGCTGGTCCCAAGACCAGGTGCAGAGGTGTCTCAATCTGGTCTGTTCTACCTGTCATGACCTGGGGCTGATAATAAACGAGAAAAAGGCAACCTTCAACCCCAGTGCAATGCATAGAATTCATCGGAGCGGCTCTTGACTCCACTTGGGCCAGAGCCTTCCACCCCAAGATTCAGTTCCAAGCCACGGTGGACCTCATCTCATGTATACGAGCGCACCCACTCACCACCGCCCACATGTGCCTGGGACTATTGGATCACATGGCAGCATGCACTTACGTGGTCCAGTATGTGTGGCTCCATCTTAGGCCTCTACAGGTGTGGCTGGCATCAGTTTATGTCCCCAACCAGCAGACCCTGGACCGTGTGGTCAGGATTCTGGACGATATACTGTCGTCTCTCACCCGGTGGCAGGATCCCGCAGTGGTGCTGGAAGGAGTCTTCTTCATGGCTGTGGCTGCGTATGTGACCTTTGTCACTGATGCTTTGGACCTCGGGTGGGGAGTGCACCTGGGCGATCTCCGTATGCAAGATCATTGGTCCAGTCATGATTGCTCCTTGCATATCAATGTCTGGGAACTCGGGGCTGTTCACCAAGCCTGCCAAGCCTCCCTGCCTCACATACAGGGCAAGGTGGTTCAGGTCCTTACAGACAAGACGGCCACTGTGTTCTATATCAACAAGCAGGGCAGAGCCAGGTCAACAGCCCTTTGTCAAGGAGTCCTCAGGCTCTGGGACCTCTGTCTGCAGCATGGTATACATCTCATTTCCACCCACCTTCCAGGGGCCAAGAATGCTTTGGCAGATCATCTCAGCAGGACCCTCCTCTCACCATGAATGGTCCCTCCATCCGGAGATGGTCAGTTTCATCTTCCGCAAGTGGGGAACTCCACAGGTGGACCTGTTTGCATCCACACATGACAGGAAATGCTATGTCTTTTGCTTGATGAGGGGCTTGGACAGGGGATCCCTGTCAGACACTTTTTGACTCCCATGGTTGGGGGCTCTGACGTATGCCTTTCCTCCGGTGCCATTGCTCCCCTGTGTCCTCTTGAAGATCAAGCAGGGCAGAGCAAAGGTGATCCTCATAGCGCCGGCCTGGCCACGCCAGCACTGGTACAGCATGCTGCTGGACCTTTTGGTGGCGACTCTGGACTTGCTGTCCCAGAACCATGGGAGTCTTCTGTATCTGTGCCTGGTGGCGCTGCATCTGACAGCTTAGCTCCTGTGTGACTGAATGAGAAGGAGCAGCAGTGCTCGGCGGATGTCCAGCAGATCCTGTTGGGAAGTAGAAAGCCCTCTACCACAGCGACCTATCTGGCCTACTGGAAGTGGATCACGTGTTGGACCTCGGATAAAGGAGTCCAACCCAAGCGAGCCTTGTTGCAGCTCATTCTGGACTACCTTCTGCATTTCAAGCTCCAGGGCTTGTCCCTTTCATCGATCAAGGTCCACCTGGTGGCCATCTCAACCTTCCATCTGCCACTCGAGGGCAGGTCGATTTTCACCCTGAACATGACATTCTATTCGACATTGGTGAGGCCTCATCTGGAGTACTGTGTCCAGTTTTGGGCCCCACACTACAAGAAGGATGTGGATAAATTGGAGAGAGTCCAGCAAAGGGCAACAAAAATGATTAGGGGACTGGAACACATGAGTTATGAGGAGAGGCTGAGGGAACTGGGGATGTTTAGTCTTCAGAAGAGAAGAATGAGGGGGGATTTGATAGCTGCTTTCAACTACCTGAAAGGGGGTTCCAAAGAGGATGGCTCTAGACTGTTCTCAGTGATAGCAGATGACAGAACGAGGAGTAATGGTCTCAAGTTGCAGTGGGGGAGGTTTAGGTTGGATATTAAGAAAAACTTTTTCACTAGGAGGGTGGTGAAACACTGGAATGCGTTACCTAGGGAGGTGGTGGAATCTCCTTCCTTAGAAGTTTTTAAGGTCAGGCTTGACAAAGCCCTGGCTGGGATGATTTAGTCGGGGATCGGTCCTGCTTTGAGCAGGGGGTTGGACTAGATGACCTCCTGAGGTCCCTTCTAACCCTGATATTCTATGATTCTATGACAGCCAGATTCCTCAAGGGCCTTGAGCGCCTCTACCCGCAAGTCAAGGACCCTGTTCCTCCATGGGACTTGAACCTGGTGCTGTCGTGGCTCACAGGTCCTCCCTTCGAGCCTTTGGCTTCCTATTCTCTCCTTCTCCTGTCCTGGAAGGTTGTGTTTCTGGTCACAGTGACTTCATCCCTCCAAGTCTTGGCAATTCAGGCGCTCACTTTGGAACCACCTTATATGGTCTTCTGCAAGGACAAGGTCCAGCTGAGACCGCACCCGGCTTTCCTGCCCAAGGTGGTCTCTCAGTTTCAATCATGTCAGGACATTTACTTTCTTCTTTCCAAAGCCGCATAAGTCAGAGGAGGAGCGTAGACTGCATGCTTTGGATGTCAGGAGGGCTCTAGCCTGCTACCTCAACAGGACCAAGCCATTCCATAAATCTACGTAATTGTTCATCATGGTGGCTGACAGAATGAAAGGGCATCCTGTATCTGCCCAAAGAATTTCTTCTTGGATCACTGCCTGCATTCGCTTCTGCTACGATCAAGTGAAGGTGTCACCCTCGGCAATTATCACCGCCAACTCGACCAGGGCGCAGGCCTCTACGGCAGATTTTCTCATTTAAAAAACTAAGAAAATTCAACCTAGATGGAACATCTATAAGGTGGGTGCATAACTGGTTGAAAAACTATTCCCAGAGAGTAGTTATCAGTAAGGCTGTGTGTCTGTCACGGAAGTCACGGGTTCTAGGTGGACGGGCCAAGGGGCTCTGCATGCTGCCCATAGACGCTGCCCCAGCAGCTCCCATTGGCTGCGGTTTCCAGCTCATGGGAACTGTGGAGCTGGCATTTGTGACAGGAGCAGTGCGCAGAGCCCCCCCGGCCGTTCCTCCCTCTAGGAGCTGCAGGGACATGCCAGTTGAAGCCGGGTAGGGAGCCTGCCAGCCCCGCCACCCCTCGCACCAGCAGGGGTCCCAGACCATGCGCTCCCACCACCTCCCACATCCTCTCCCAGCACCAGCGGGGGTCCCGGGCCATGTGCTGCTGCCTGCCTCCCCCCAGCACCACCAGTGGTCCCAGGCTACCCCAACCCAGCACCCACGGCGCCCCTGGACTGCCCCCCCCCACAGCACCTGCAGCCCCTGGCCCAAGTTTTAGTTAGGGGTTTATAGTTAAATTCATGGACATGTCATGGGCCAAGAATTTTTGTTTACAGCCCATGATCTGTCCATGACTTTTACTAAAAATATTCAGAAGAGCAAGTGATTACAGCTGGTGCTCATTATCCAAGTACTTTTTTCCACACCATCCTAGAGCTGAGCTGATCCTCGTTCAAAATGCTGCAGCACATCATGGGTGAGTCAAATCAAGAGCAATTTTCATTTTATTACTCAATGTCTTGGCAAAACATCCAGAAGTGATTTTATTTTTGGCACAGACTCCAGGCATTGAGTAAATCATGCTCTTCTCTTTTTTCTGTAATCCAAGCCCTGGAATATCGGCCAAAAACTGTCACCTGGCACAAAGCTGGGACTTATGGAGTATAGAGCAATAGGAAAAGATAGCTTTGTGGAGTTTTCATCTGATAGACATGCCAACCTCACAAACTTCTTGTGCCACAAGCACAGGGAAGATGAAGTCCTCAGAGACAGACACCACAGATGACTGTAAGCAGGAGTCTGTTTTCCCCAAGAGATTTGCAGTGGGCCAATTTCATTGCAGGTGTAATTTCACTGAATGACTTTAGCTCAGTAGCTATATGTGAAGTTCAGATGCCACTACAGCAGAAGAGTGCCAGGTGTTAAAAACCATCACACACTAGACACCAGGCTGAAATGCACTTTATAAGTATCATAGACAGCTCAGCTGAATTAGACACTTAATAAAGCTCACTGAATGAGCTGCATGATGGCACATGAAATCAGGATTGAGATGCCTATGGTGATGGACTGAATAATATAAGCTATTCACATACAATACTGAATTCTAAACTAACTGTAGTCGCTCAGGAAAGATATCTGGACCTAACTGCAGAGAGCAGAATAAAAATAGTGACACGTCAGCTGGCATGTCACTGGATAGAGACTAGATAACTGTAGCCCATAGGGCTAGTTTGCCTTCACTGTCTTCAGCTGCAATACAAGGCCCCTACAGGCCTGTATGCTGTAAGACATTAGCTGAAACACATAAGTACAGAAGGCCTGCAACCTTTGGCATAGATACATGGCCCAACAGTTACCTTTAGATTTTTGGGAACTAGGCAAAGCTTGCTCATTGGTAGGCGTTAGACCGCAACGGTAACTGGCAACGGCAGGAGCATGGAAGTAATAACTGCAAATTTGCTTACGCAAGTGACATGTATGATACGTTAAAATGGAATGAATATGCTAATTTATGGGATAGGTGCACCTCAGTATTAGGTGGCTGAGGCAGTTAGCTTTGGGCATGGAAGCTGAGTATTTGCATGAATATTCAGAATAGGACAGACCCCCCCATGGCGAGTTACTCTTGTTTAACTTAGTGAGCGCTTTCCTTCTTTTGACCCTTCAGTTCTGTTGTTATTTATCATCAGTCTTGGGCATTGAGGAACCTGGACCATCGGAGTCATTTGGCTTGCCAGAGACAGGGCTGGTCCTTTGTCTCTGACCACCAGGTCCTCAAGGAAGGGTGTAAGTATGCAGATTTAAGAGCTTATTCATAAAATAATACCACGGATAGCCCTCCTACTTTTCATTTGGCTTGGAGCTTTTCTGTTGTTGTTCCTTATTTTAATAAAGATTAAGGCTTTGGCCGCAGTGTGAGTGTCCTTGCCAGACACCCCGAGGCTCCCTACAAGATACTGAACTCTTTGGTTTTCATTCTGGATAGCTTGATTCTGGGACAAGAACCTTATTACCTGCTGATCAATTGGCAATCAATACAACTATTATTAACCTTCAGAAAGAGTCAGGCAACAGTGGTGAGCCAGCCAAGAGCCTCGAGTAGCGTGTGGCAAGATTATTCAGGTGTCAGACACTCAGGAGACTTACCTGGGGTAAACAAGCATTAGAGAGCACAAGCTGTCTCGGACTCAGTTCGACAGGTTTTATTGTGCCCTGCGTTTTCTCTCAGGCATGTCAGCACCTTCTTGGCTGTTTCTTGGCAACACATTATTGCTCCTGGTGTGGTTTTTATGGTGTTTCTGCTTCTGTCGCCTCTTTCCTGTCCCTCAGTGGTAGTGCTTGATTGTTTTTTAATCTTGACGAGTCACACCTTGTGGGTGTTGTTGAATCTTTCAAGATGCACGTTTAAAGTTTATAGACGTGCTAAGAGGGCTTTGTTGAATTTGCAATATTGAGGTACCTGACGCTGCAATTGCAGTCATATCGGAGCCCTGTGACACACACTGTGAGGTGGTGGGAGAGTTGATTTATGGTTTAGTTGTGCTCCCAGGAAGGCCACAGCCCTGCCGCTCTCCCCACCCGGCCCAGCCTGGGGTCAGCAGTTCCGCTTCCCCGGCTCACCACAAGCCTGGCCCCAGCAGACAGGGTCCTGGGACCCCCGGCCTGGCCCAAGAATAACAGGGCCCCCCTCCGGCGGTGGGGGTGTTGGCTGGGCTCGTGGGGCGGGGGGGGGGGCGGGGGGACGGATGGACAGGAAAGGCCCTTTGACAGACACACACATGGAGCCAGACGGGGCCAGTAATGATCTCCCTGATGCTGCAAAGTAACATGGAGCCCACCAAGCCTCCCCATGGGTCCATCCCAGCCCAACCCCTGCTCAGCACAGCTGCCCCAATGGGCCATGGAGGGGGGCCTAGTGCTCCCTGGAGGAGGGGTTGGTGCACTCCGGAGGGAGAGGGGGGTTGGTGTGCCCTGCGGAGGGAGCAAGGGGGGGGCTGGCCACAGTTCAGAACCTGTGTAGGTCTGCGCTACTTTACGTTAGTCCCCCTGCTCTCCTGGGCTACCCCCTGATCTGTCTACTGAGGACAGACTGTGCCAGCTTGCCACTACACCCTGTGGGGCCCGACAGGGTAAACTCCTCTTGATTGCTAACCTGCTAGCCCTTAAGGGAAGAGAGGGAGTAAACCCCCAATCCTATGCTTTTTTGTGTGTGACTTGTTCAAGTTAATTGTTAAACCCACTTCATAAGCAGTCATGGGATAAGAGGGAAGGTGCTCTCATGGATTGGTAACTGGTAACTGATTAAAAGATAGGAAATAAAGGGGAGGAACAAACGGTCAGTTTTCAGAATGGAGATAGTGGTGTCCCCCAAGGGTCTGTACTGGAACCAGTCCTATTCCACATATTCATAAATGATCTGGAAAAAGGGGTAAACAGTGAGGTGGCAAAATTTGCAGATGATACAAAACTACTCAAGATAGTTAAGTCCCAGGCAGACTGCGAAGAACTACAAAAGGACCTCCCAAAACTGGGTGAGTGCGCAACAAAATGGCAGATGAAATTCAATGTTGGTAATTGCAAAGTAATGCACACTGGAAAACACAATCCCAACTATACATATAAAATGATGGAGTCTAAATTAGCTGTTACCACTCAAGAAAGATCTTGGAGTCACTGTGGATAGTCCTCTGAAAACATCCACTCAATGTGCAGCAGCAGTCAAAAAAGCGAACAGAATGTTGGGAATCATTAAGAAAGGGATAGATAATAAGACAGAAAATATCATATTGCCTCTATATAAATCCCTGGTATGCCCACATCTTGAATTACTGCATGCAGATGTGGTTGCCCCATCCCAAAAAAGATATACTGGACTTGGAAAAGGTTCAGAAAAGGGCAACAAAAATTATTAGGGGTATGGAACGGCTGCCGTATGAGGAGAGATTAATAAGACTGGGACTTTTCACAGCTTGTAAAAGAGAAGACTAAGTGGGGTTATGATTGAGGTCTATAAAATCATGTCTGGTGTGAAGAAAGTAAATAAGGAAGTGTTATTTACTCCTTCTCATAATATAAGAACTAGGGGTCACCAAATGAAATTAACGGGCAGCAGGTTTAAAACAAACAAAAGGAAGTATTCTTTCACACAATGCACAGTCAACCTGTGGAACTCTTTGCCAGAGGATGTTGTGAAAGCAAAGACTATAACAGGGTTAAAAAAAGAACTAGATAAGTTCATGGAGGATAGGTCCATCGATGGCTATTAGCCAGGATGGACAGGGATGGTGTCCCTAGCCTCTGTTTGCCAGAAGCTGGGAATGAGCGACAGGGGATGGATCACTTGAGGATTCCCTGTTCTGTTCATTCCCTCGGGGCACCTGGCATAGGCCACTGTCGGCAGACAGGATACTGGGCTAGATGGACCTTTGGTCTGACCCACTATGGCCATTCTTACGTTCTTATGGGTTACCATTTAGGAGGGATGCCTCCACATTATAGTGTTAAATGTTTATTGTGTAGTGTTAGAAATTATTTATTAGGCTAGCCAGTAGAATTTAAGTGACTTTTAATTTAGGGTTAGAGTGAGTGAATGGTGTTAGCAGGGAATTCTGGGGTTGCCCGTAGCATGGCTTTGGAAATCTTTGTAAGGAAATATATTAAGGAACATGGAGGAGGTGTAGTGCAGTTGAAGGACACTCAGTTCATCTCTGAGCATTCAAATCCATAGGGCTTTATGAGTCATGTGTTTGATGTGGAAGTAGGCACAAGAAAGGGAAGGCTAAGGAGGTGAAAGGGATTGTGGAATTCAGAACTTAAAGGATCAGCTGTGTGCTGCCTCAGCAGACCGGTCAGCTCTTTCCCGTAGGAGTTGGAGAGAAAATTAGAATGGAGTCAGTATCAGGCGCAGGAGGCTTGGGAGAATCACATTGTGGGCAGACCAGGGCTGCTGCCAGCTTGAAATCGCTGGGTGGCTCCATAACTCTACACCCTGTTGTTATGCCAACAGAACTGTGCACACTGTTACTTCAGCTGGAAAAATCATACCTGTAAATGGGGATGCATGTTAACAGATTGGTTTGCAGGAGAAGACTGGGGGGAAAGCTGATGATTCTGCAGAGGAGAGAACACACTCTGCCAGGTTTGAAGTTTGTATTGTGGTTAAAGGACAAGACTGGGAGACAGGACACCTGAATTCTACTCCTGATTGTGGAATCAATAAGTGACCTTGGGAAAGCCAATGTGTCTGTGTCTCAGTTTCCTCATCTGCGAATGAGGATAATATTTACTCATACCTTACGGTGCACTAATGTAATTCTAAAGCAATTTGAGATCCTCAGAGGAAACACGAGAAAAACGCAAAATGATTATTAAGAACTTCGTGTTCACAACAAATCTTTCCCTATGAAATGTAAGGAGAGGGTTTAGAAAAACCATACTTGGCATTCCTGCAGTGCTGGACCCGAAATCAAGTCATTCAGCGTTGTGTACCTTGCTGCTTCATGTTCTTGAAGGGGAAGAGAGCAGCATTTAAAAAGACAGTAACAGCAATGGTGACCATAAATCATATGCTTTTATTTAACATAAAATGAAACATTAAGATAAAATACACATTTATCCATGTGCTGAAGAACTATTGTATTTTACATTCATTTATGAAGCAGGTAGTTTTACATGACAAAAATAAGGAGTGAGGGGAAGAGGAACTTAATCTGCAATAAGACATAAGCCACAAGGCAGGCTTTCGCTTTTCAAAGTGCTACCTCCAAAGGACACACATATCTCAAAGTGACAAGATACAAATATGCTGTTTTTAGCACTCCTCAGATCCTTTTTAATGCTGGTGAGAAGTTAAGGTGGAATCTTATACAGCAGACCCCGAAGCAGACTTTTAAAATTATTTTTATTTTTCATTTGGGGAGAGAATCAGTTTACTAGAATGAACTCTGCCAATCTGCAAAGCTGCCATATTACGGGCCACACATCTCTCTGCTGTGATTGCTGGTTTAATGGAATTGACCCATTACGTTTTTTTAAATGCCTGGAAATTGTGTCATTTCCTCATTAAGGAGGAGAGTGAATTACAATAATCTTACTGTTCAGGTCAAACTTATCACTGGATAACAGAAAATGACAGGTTTCTTATTTGACTACTACTTAGTTAAGTTTGATTGCTTGACTCTGCTAGTTTGCAAAGGGACTATTTCAGAATCAAATTGCCAATGGGCTGCATCAGCCATCAGCTCACTTTTCCCAGTGTTGGGGCTGGAGTTCAGCTGTGATGTCATACTATAAAAGACCAAACCCAGGACTATTACACTCTTGGCACAGCTTTTTGCATAGAAACACTAATCAGCCTCTGAGAAGTGCAACTGAAAGAAAACCCAGAGGGGAAAAGTTGGCTTCTAAGTTTTAAACGGGGCAGGAAGGGATGGGAGCTGCAGCAGTACCAGCAGGACTAGGAATGTTTAGACAAAGTGCAGATCAAAACAACACATACTGTATATTTGTTTCTAACCCATATATTTTAAATATTAAAACAAATATAAAAACTGTAACTCCACATCAGGGTTGTGGTAACTCAAACTTTGTTCTCAAAATTCATGTCACCAGAATCCTGAGATGGACTTACAGCCTTTGTAGGTACATTTATGTAAAATATAGTTGTATATACACACACACATATACACTCTAGTTATCGATACGTAGACACACCCAAACAGTGTCACCTTCTTCTAGTGCAGCTGTTCAGAGTGAAAACCCCTTTGAATGTGCAGACTGCAAGTCAGAGAAAGAAAGATAAAACGACTTTATTAAAAAACGATCTCACTCTGTGTATGTAAATAGAGGCCTGGCATATTTGGGGGTGTTTGGAAAATAATCTTAACAATAACAAAACTGTCTGTCTTTGAGTTTTCTTTAAAGTCAAACCCTTAACACAAATCAAATAGCTTTTTTGCATTCAATGTCCCTTCCCACAAACCCTGATCACAGAGAGTTTTTGTAAACACAATTCTTGTTTATCAGAGAGATTCCAGCAGTTGCTGCAGAGCGGTTTGGGCTATGGTAAACACAGTGGCTCCAATTTGGGGTACATCTGAGGTGAGCGCAGCGCCTCCAAAAGGTGAAGGGGCAAAGTGTCTGTGTTTCACCTTTATGCACCAGATTCTGGAGCCTTCTGTCAACCCAGAACAGCCAAAGTGCAGCAAGTTCTAGCCATGCCTCCTCCCTTGCTCAGTATTGCCCCACACCAGGGACTGACAGAGTCAATTCTGTCTCTCTTATGCCACCAAGGGGAGACCTTTCCTGCTGGGGAGATTTGCTAGCTTTACAGCCCCTGTATGTCTGTAGAGTTGGTGTCTGGGGGACAGAGGAAGGCCCAGAATTGGAGCCACTGATCAAAAGGGCAGCAACTTAAATGTATTGTGTTCTTGAATGATTGGGTTAATCTAACCCTGAACATTGCCATAAGAGCTTTACTCTTCATGCATCTGTGATGTAATAATTGGGTGTGGGGGAATGGATGTGATATTACAATACAAATCAGCTGTGACACATACACTATGGACTTTAGTCTAATCCTGTAAGGTGCACTGCAATCTCAGCTGCCACTAATTTCAATGGTAATTGAAGATGCTGAGCACTTCACAGGTTTGGGTCCACTATTAGGTAAACTGCACTGGATGTGCTGTATATAATGCACATGTAACATAGCTGATTGTTAAGGTAGTCTGCAGCCACCTATCATTTCCCTTCTAACTAGAATTTTGTCTTTTTTATATTCATATAATTTGTGATCTTGTACCTCTGGGAATCCTTGTGTCCAAGTTACAGCATCTTGGAAACAGAATTCCTATGATGAATGTTGCCAGCAGTCTCAGCAGATTTACTAGTGCTTCCCCTTAGGGAGTTTTCTAGGGGTCCTGCCCAAGTATAGCAGAAGAAAACCCATTCCATCTTCCAGTAGTGACTGATGGCACACATCACTCTCTACAGTGATATTGGACCCAAGATCCTAGAAAAGAAAACTCGTTAAGAGAGTGTTGCCTTGAAATCCCAAATATACTGAGGCTCTTGGCAAGTTGTATTCATTCCCCATCTGCGCTATCAGAGGACGACATAAGAATTAAACTATTAGCTACATTTATTAAAATTCTAATGGTTGCTTTTGATTTTAGTTGAGTAGCTTTGTACCAGTATGTCTCTTTGGCAGTGCTTGTATAAAGCTCCACCTCAACTCCTTGTCTTCTCACCATTGATTGTTCCGCGATAGGACAGAACATAAACGGACACACAAACAGGACACAAGACTGAAAAAAAAATTCTGTGCTGTATTTCTCAAACAGCTAACCTAGTCCAATTCATTCGTTGCGGCGCGTCAAGCTTTTTTGCTACCCTACAATCTGCTGCAGCAGCAACTGCTGCAATGGCAAGAGGCAGTGCTCCTCTCTCTCTCTTTTACATTAATACATAGGTAGGAACTCCAACCAGCTCCAATATTTTTAATACAATTAAACGTAAAATAAAAGAATATATGAAGTACATACAGTATATTTATATACATATTTATTTCAAATACTTAAAATTCTTATGTAAAATATGATTCTTCTATATTATTTGTGAAAAAATACGACTTTTAAAATGGTGTCACCTTGAATTTTCTATACATACCCTCTATTCCAATTTAAGTCCCTTTTAAAAAGGCAAAAGACAGACGAAAGTTTATCATCTTCTAAATCATGTTTACAAGCCTTGTGGCCAAACAAAATGAAAGAGCATCTGGTAAACACTATTGGATTTTTGTTTTAAGAATCCCCACTTTTATTGCATTAATG
Source organism: Lepidochelys olivacea (assembly GCF_965140295.1). Classification (NCBI taxonomy): domain Eukaryota; kingdom Metazoa; phylum Chordata; order Testudines; family Cheloniidae; genus Lepidochelys; species Lepidochelys olivacea. The sequence continues at coordinate 2,640,145 of NC_140413.1, forward strand.
GAAAACCCAAGTGCTTTCAGTTCCCCTGCCAGGGAAATCGTCTCGGCCCTGCTGAGAAACTGCACACACACAATACCCTGTATATCTAGTTCACAAATCTTCCTTTGTCATTTTTACACAAATATTAAAATATATATTACTTAAAATATATTACTGTAAGCTCTTAAAATTGATCTTCTTTTGTATCAAACGTATAGCATTAAAAAAAAGTAACAAAGAAAACTCATTGTCATCCTAGCAAACATTTGAGCCGTTCTCCCTGCTGGTAGCAACAGGACTTGAAGTTTTTAAGAGATTCTCTCTCACCCATGCTGGTTTCATGCACTCTGGATTAATTACAGGTTTCAGAGTAGCAGCCGTGTTAGTCTGTATTCGCAAAAAGAAAAGGAGGACTTGTGGCACCTTAGAGACTAACCAATTTATCTGAGCATAAGCTTTCGTGAGCTACAGCTCACATCATCCGATGAAGCGAGCTGTAGCTCACGAAAGCTGATGCTCAGATAAATTGGTTAGTCTCTAAGGTGCCACAAGTCCTCCTGTTCTTTCTCGATTAATTGAAGATAGTTTCCAGAGCTGTGAGGTGCCACAGGCAGTAACTTCCTAACAAAGGGCTCCTTCCCTCCTGTGATAAAAGCCATGCTAGCTGCAGCAGCTGGCAACACCCAAACGGGAGGATGCCACCCCTTGTCCTCCCACCTCCACTGTAACAGTCACGTTTTCAGAAGTGATCTTCAATTTTGAGTGCTCCATCTAACACCCTTAGGCCTGATTTTCGGAGGTGCTGAAAGCTGGAATTGTGGACACTCCACAGAATCCAGTCCCCAGGATTGAGGCATCCTAAAACTGGTCGCTACTTTTGAAAAATTACTCTAATGAAGATTACTCTAAATTAAATGTGGAAAGCCTTCCTCACTGGACTAAAGCAAACACAACCCAGTTCCAATTAGTGTCCAGCGCTGCCTCCTTTACTCACACGTATATTCTTGTATTCCACAGGACCACTCATGAGAATGAGAAAGAACTGGGCCCATAATGTTCTTAACAGCCTCTAGAACAATTTAAATGGACATAATTTAAGCAGTAATGACAAGCAGTGAGGACATCTGGCAGTTACTCATCTGTCCAATAATTAACTTTCAGGAAATGGCTTCCTTAACATTTTTACTGTTGCAAACCTAAGTACAACTCTGCTGATAGGGTCCATCATTTACATAGTATCAGTCTTTTCCTCACGTTTAAAAAGAGACATTGTCAACCTAAAAACAAGTTTCCTTCCCTGTTACTAATGCTATCTCAGAAACTTGAAAATCATTTCTAAGATTCCATTTACTTCTCCATTCATGGAATGTGTATATAAAAGTATTTATTCTTTGCACTGAACTGTCAAATCAGACTGATCAGTTTCACTTTCTGGTTCTCATGCTGCAGGGTCTGTATTGCAATCCAAGCAGGGGAAGATTTAAATCTAAATAACCTTTTCTTGTTGTAATGTTTTATGTCACAAACATTGCTTTGACATTAGGTGTTGTAAAATAGTTTGGGTATTCTATTTTACATTGGCATTTATTATAAAGTGCTATCTGGATGCCAAAGCCAAAACTGTTACGTCTAGATTACTCCACAATGTCCCTTGACTAACAGTAGCCAATAGGAAAGGTTTGTTATTTTGCTGGAGGAAACATTTTAGGACAGATGATTAGAAAGAACTGGGGCTGAAGGGAAAAGTCTTAGCACCAAGACTGCTGACTAACAAAGGGAATATTCCTACTTTGGCTTCAGGTTTTCCTATCTGAAACAACTGTTATTCAATACCCAGCATTGTGAAATGTGCAAAGCTGTCGTGGTTTTTGGCAGACCTATTCTTGTTGAAATGTTCAGTAATCCAAACCCCATCCTTTCTAATGGTTACCTAGCTGCTTAATGCCCGCTGGTGAACCTAGGGATACTGTTCTATCAAGTTCCAGATAAAGAGCTTGTTTAATGTGGTGAAATCAAAACCTTCCAGCCAAGAGGATTCATCATATTGGGAAGGGGTAACAACAGTAAAACTATTGACCCAACCAAATATAGCTAAGGCACTAAACTGAGCTGTAAACCTCTAGATCATCATCTAATAAGGTTATAGTGACCACTAAAAGGGACTGTGGAGTCCTACTGACATCTCAGTGGTCATTACAAATCCAAACTGGACACTTACTAGATCTAGTTCCCTTCTTGCTGGGATAATGACTCTGTAAAGTAATTCAGTTCCTGAAGTAGTATTTCATGCAACAGCAGCTACTTATGACTCACAAGCAGCATCTCACAGAGAGAAATAGGTGAACAGAACATGGGAAGCCAGACATACAAACTCCACCTGAGGTGACACCACAAATTTTAAGGGAATTAAGGTTGGAATCAAAATTAGGGGCTTTACTTCTATTTTAAAATATACTGCTGAAAACAAAACTTCAGGTCTTTTAAAGTGAAAGTTGCAACAGGCATAAAATCCCAACCAACACAAACTGGCCCACAGGCCACTTTGTGCTGTTCCCTCAATGTCTTCTACTCCCTTCTTATGAGGCTTGTCAACCTAGGAAAATTGCACCTGTATAAACTAGGGTGTGGATTTAAAAACCGATATACCAATATAACTCCCCCTGGATGTCACTATTATTCTGGTGTAAGGGCTTGTCTACATAACCCCCAGTTTGGAATATGGGGTGTGAATTGCAGTAGTCACTAGCATGACAAGCTGTAACTCCCCTGCACAGACCATGTGGGCGAGAACTAAAAGGTACCTAGTCTGTGTTTTAACCAGGAGTAAGTCAACAAGAACTAGGTACTCTATAGTTCATGCCTGCAGCATCCACACAGGGGAGTTACAGCATGTACAGCAAAGGGGTGCCTTTTTTGGTTTAGTATATGTCAGGTGGGAAGGAGTTATACCAGTATATATATTTATATATAAACAACATTATACCTATTCCCAATGGGGAGATCAAAAACTCGGTACACAGACTGGATATCAACTGACCTTAGACCAATTCGCAGGACAACCAGGCGTACAGTCATGAGTTTTGGAAGAAGGCTATAAAAGCTGCTGACCCTGATTGGGGAAGTGGCAAGGAAGAAGAAGATACATCATTATACCAGTATAACTGGTAAAACTTTCCTGTGTAGACAAGCCCTGAGATAGCAAGGAAACAGAAATGGATGTATGTCTCTCAGTGCTTCAGAGAACAGGAGTCTTGTTCATTTTAGTTACCAGTTAGCTGTGTGCATGATACCATAATGTCCATCTGACACGGTATTCCATAATTCAAAGGATGCTTCTTGCACCGGAGGAAAATTGGAAGTATTGCGTTACTACCCTAATGGGCGCTTGCTCTAGAATGCACTAGGTCTATAAAGCAGAAGTACACCTCTGTGACAGAATAAGTGGTTTTGCACGGCAGAAGCCAAAATGGTTCTTTTGCTTGGTTTGCTTTTTTGCATGCACACCAACATCACTAGCTATAGTATCTGGTATGTGCCAAATCTGGGGATATTGTTTGCTTACTGGTGAAATGCTGCTGACAGTGCACATTTGGCATGTCTCAAAAAACAAGGGGCTATTTTTGTTGGTGTTAATTTTTCTGCCATGGAGCAATGGATTTAAAAATATTTACCTAGGTACCATTAGGGGACATACTCCCGCAACAAATTTAGGATGAGCAAGACTGAAGATGGGAATATAATACAGTTTATGATACTTCACTGTTGATAATCTTGATTTGGAAGGTGGCACCCACAGACAGGGAGGGAGGGAGATATTTTCAGTATTGAGGGGTTAGGCACTCAACGTTTTCATCAACAAATAAATTGCCACCGTTTGATAAAATGCATTGTGTACAGTCATCTACATTGCCTACATTTAATAACAGCACCCCAGATACTCTTCTCATGTGAGGGGAAGGAGGAGGAGTAATTCAAACTGGAAAAAAAGCCCAAAGCTCTGAGAGGACTAGCTAATGGTGTATCTAATGATAACTTATCACACCTACTTTTTTAATATTGCTTCATTTTAAAAATGCCTTTGGATTAAAAGTGATTTCTATGCCCTTTCATCAAAAAGATACATGAATTTCTATCTAATCGACTTATTTGTTTCTCAAACAGAGACAACATGGACTGGATGCGATTCTTGAGACTGATGTTCTTTGCTGGGAAGAGGACTTTACCTATAGATAATCTAGTGCTTTGATATTGTGAAATTTGAGCTGGAGTATGCTTAACTCTCACACCATGGGAAGGGCTGGGTATTTAAGTACTTTACGGGTCAGCCTGTTACACATTCTTGTTGCTGAGATGATGGTGCTGTAATACCTGTTCAATTCTGATTGATTAATTTGGCAGACACTGTGAATATTAATGCTCTTGAGAGTGAAGGATTGATATCACTAGCTGCAACCTGGCATTAGGTAGGCCAGCTCTGGGTAATCTCCTCACACACAGCTTTGCCAGTAACCTCATTCATGACAGTAGCCCCCACTATTCCAGTCCTATGATCCCCACCTACTTCTGCCAGTGCTCCTCATTCTTGACTTGTGACTTCTACTGCTAGAATCCTGGGTCTCTGAGTAAAATGTGGAGATCAGGCCAAAGGATTTGATGTTTTGAAACTTGAAGAAATGTCCTCAGGGGACAATGATGCAGCCAACCCAACCCTTGGGTCCCATGCCTTACACTTAGCTAGATATATGATCTTTTCCATACATTAGCTTATTGTGGAGGTCTTCATTAGCCATGGCAAGCTTCCTGGCAAACAATATTTCAGCAGGTGTCATTTAGTGCATTTAACTTGTGTAATGTATTGTCCTGTTTGATGGTTGGAAACTGTGGGGGAGACACCTCAGTACTAAGACTGTAATGCCTCATAAAGCAAGTTTCTGACATGTAGTTCAATTCATATTAGAGATCTCTGCTTTAAATGGTCTCCTAGAGTTGCTGATAGTCACTAGTTGCTTTTTATTACTTGAGTTCTTGAAGATGATGACTACTATAGTTGCCTTTCCAATCTCCCAGAAGTAGTTGAGAACCATGGTGTTGCCTTCCCATGGACAATGTTATTGTAACTGATGAGTTGGAAAGGGGATGGTATGCAACCAAAAAACCCCAGCCACTATTGCACAACCCACTTTGGCTTCCAGAAACCTAGAGTCAGGGGGAAACTGATAGGCAACCATTTGAAAGGCTGTTATAACACTAATGCCTCCCACTTCCCAATCATCTGAATGATCAAAAGACTGAGCCAACCCTGAACTGATGCTCCAAACCTCAAAGTTCTGTGCCAGATAACATAAAGGCTTAAATCTTCTTGATCTCTCAGTTCTTTTAATTCTTCTTGTTCGTCTCTTTTGACATGGAAAGACCAAGGGGCTAAAGTTTGGCTGGAAGTTCTGTCATCAATATAGAGCAGAGCTTAGGCTAACCAGGGATAGGGACTGATAGGAGGTGTGGTTAATGAATCTGCAGTACAAGTCAAACATTGTCTCCTAAAAGATTGAAAAAATAATTTTTAAACAAAATAATGTGACATATTTACATGATTCCTTAAGTGCAAACTCTTGTCACAATTCACATAGTTGAGCTCGCTTAGACTCACTATACAACAAGGTGCTCTTTCTTCAATGAACGAAGAACGCTACTCTGTATTCCTGATTCAGTAATGTGTCTCTTGTGCAAGGCAGTAAAACCCCTCTTTCTTCCTGCGAAGAATTTCAAAAGGAGGCACAAAACCAAGCCATCCTTCTCCTCATCTCATATGTCTCAGTTACCGTACTACAAGGCAGGAGACACAGAGCTTAGAGGGGCCAATGCAGTCGTCATGGCAGAAGGCACCACAACCCTTGCACATGATCATGGCTTTCAACCTGCAGTAGCATTTAGAAGGTGAATCCTCCATGTTGTTGTCATCACCAAAGGCTTGAACTGGGATGGTCTGATTGTGGTTGCCAGGGTTCATAGCCTGGCTGGCGGGAATGGTGGTTACAGTCACAGAGAAAGACATGACGTTCCCCATGCTACTGGCCAACTGATTGCACTCGGACAGCCCAGTCATGAGAGACCCTTGGTTTACGTCTGGAGAGGTGGAGACATTTATAGTGCCACTATAACTAGGACCAATGAGCTGTGCTGCAGTGTTTCCATATAGCTTTGAAGGGTGTGAATGGGAAAGTAGTGGAGGTTGCTGCAACACAGGGTCTGCAGATGGTGCAGAAGCGCTGTAAGCCTCAGGATTGCGGTGCATCATTTTTCCCCTCATAGCATGAGCCATTTGCTCCTGGGCTGCCTGAATTAAATCTCTTGCTAATGCAGTTCCATCAAACACCTGGCCTCCTGGGAACTGGTGAACACTCTCTGGGCGGGCTGCTGCTTGCTGAGATAAGACTGCCTCCTTCTTTACATTCTTTCTAACAGGCACATTGCAATCTGAAGAAGTGTTTACGCTTTGTGATACCTGTTCTCTTTCATGCTGGCCAGAGACCTGGGAAACCAGGGGTTCCTCTTTTACAATGATATGTTCATGTTCATCACCAGTACTCTCATCATCTGCATCTTCTTCAGCACTGCTACTACCATTGCCAGCTATTTCTTCACATTCCCCACATTCTATTTTTGGATCATTAGAAGGATCATGCAGACACAAGCGGTTCTCAGGATTCATGGACAGACCTCTCCTGAAACTCTCCGAGCCGCGACCATAGGTGGAAATATTCAGCAGGTAATGGCCAGACATAGCAGGCTTGGATGTCCTCCTGCCCATGAAACCCAGCATGAATCTCTGACTGGTGGAGCTGTTGTCTAACTGGAAACCTGAGTGAACGAGGCTGAGCTGTGAAGGCTGCAGGACTGAAAACAGATTCTGCCTCTGGACCCGCTTGATAAGAGTCTGAAGGATCTGCTCTTGAGTGGCTTTGTCGAGTGCCTCTTGGCACTGGTATTGGTCAATACTAGTGCTCCTCAAGTCCTTTCCGGAGAAGAGGGGAAATGTCCTTGGAACATGGGGCAGCTGCCTGCTTGGGAAAAATATCTTTCCAAGTTGTTGCATGGCTAAATGTGATTGTCTCTCGCCACTTTCCCCTCCAGAGCCATTCCCAGCTGTGCTTGTGGCACTGGAAAATGCCGACTCTTTTGATTCATTTGGAGCTAGAGGGACAGGTTTCATTTCCACTTTGGTGAGAGGCTTAGGCATGATTAGTTCCATTGGGACGTCTTTACCTTGGAGCAGCTGGGCGACCAAAGGGTTGTTAGCAGGAATACTGGAGCTCGCCTTCAGGAGGGGCCCACTTGTGCTCAAGGGAGCTAGATGAACTTTAAGGCTAGGGGCTACTGACCAAGCGCTATAGGATGGAGTAGATGTGGTAGATGCTACCACAACACCAGCCTGAGTTTCTGAGGTTACCGCTGTCAGCGAAGACATCGGAGGGGAAAGAGGTTTGCTCTTAGGAATACTTAAGCTGGTCTCTTCTGTGGTAGTAAGTGCTGACTTAGTCACATTGTTGTCAGCACCTGCTCTGGATACATTGACATAGACTGCTTCATCCCTGACAGGCGGCGCCCCTGAGATCTGGCTTAGACCTGCTGGAGCTGAAGGTGCTCTCTCTTGTCTGTCATTACTGAGAGTATATACGTGGCTTGAGACCACAGATGGTCTGGAAACCTGACTTACAGTCACATTGGGAGGGCTCACTTTTATTCTGTTCATTTTCTCTAATGCTGGTGGGGCTGGTGATGACGAATCTTTGCCTCCGTTGCTGATTGCAGTTCTGGATTGTACTGTGGGCGTTTGCTGTAGTTGTGCTCTAGAGACACTGAGAGGTGATGTCCACTCCGTGGCCTGGGTCTCCGCTTGGGAATGGGACCCTGGACAATGGGGAAAAGGCCTTCTCGTACTTCCCCCGCTTCCAGTTCCTGCCAGTTCCAGTGCACTGCCTTTAATTCCAGTTTCATTGGTTCCACTTGCTGCTGTACCACTCTTCTCCGCTCTTCCTCCCCCGCCTGGACCACCACCACCTCCTGGGCCGGGCCCTGGGACGGCTCCCCCATTGGAGGCGGCGGCGGCGGCGGCGGCTGCAGCAGCTGCCCTCTGGGCCTTGGCCAGCTGGGCTTTTGCTTTGATGTCTGCCAAAGTTCTGGCCCCTGTTCTTCCAGGACTGGTGACAGAGGTTGGAAAGCAAGCCCTGGGAGAGACCTGGCTAGCAAGAAATGGCATCGGGGAGATTCTGGAGACAGGAATCTGGAAAAAAGTAGGAAAGAGACACCACTGAGCGGAAGGAAATTTTCTATCCACAAATTCTAAACCTGCAGCATTCAGAAATGTATACATTAAGACAAATCCTTAGTAGTCTTCAGTTAAATTAAATGGAAAAAATGGCTGGTAAAGATTTTTTAAAAACAAACTATCTAATTTAATCCTGTGGTACCAAATTGTGAAGGGGCTTTCACAACTGTGCCACTCTATTGACCTGAAATACCCTCTGACAAGAGTGCATGTGTTAGAGAGCTTTATTTAACCTAATCAGCAGGCCAGCAGACTCCCGTGGCCACACAGCAGGTCTTGGTATTCCTGTATCAACTACTTTCATTACTATAACATGAAAGTAGTGGGATTTACATGGACAGTTGAAATCAAAATAGACACAAAACATTTTTGTAAGAGTTACCAGTGGAAGTGGCCTGTACAACCCCATGATGGACTTGGCTCCAGTTTCCTTTACCTTGAGTGGGGGAACCTTTCGCCCCTGTGCCCCCTCCCCAGCCGCAGGAAAGGACTGTGGTTGGGTCCGAAATGACTGCTGGTACTGGCAGTTGTCCATGATTCGTGGCTTTTTTTCAGGACTGATCGGTGCTTCTTCCTGACTCTCTGACTTCCTCTTGAGGCCCTCAGCACTGACATCCATTTGTTCAGTTGCAGGGGGTTCCTTTTTAGGTGTCTGCTGGGGAGTCACTTGACTCGCCATGCTTGCCACTGCTTCGCCTGCTTTGGGGCTCTTTGGTTTGTTTGGGGCCAAGGCTGAGGTGCTTGTGTTCCCCTTTACTGACAGATCCTTGGATGGAGTGTGCTGTCTTTCTTCTTCTGGTTTCTGACAAGAGGCAGCTTGTGGCTTCGCTTGCATGGATCCCTCAGTACCCTTCAGAGGCCTAGAGAGAGTTTGGTCATTAAGTTTCGGTGCATTGTTAGCTGAGGAATTTACAGATGCTGCAGGTTTGCCTATTTGGAGATGCACATCTTCTCTTCTTTCCGCTCCTCCTTTTTTCACTGCTGGTGGTGGTACCTGCACCGCCTGTGGTTTAGACTCTGACAGAGGAGTTCTGTCTTCTTTTCTGGGTGGTGCCTTGGAGACTAGCATGCATTTCATCTGTTCAGCTGGTGGATTCCTGGCCTGTGTGTCAGGCGTGCTGGTGTATGTTGTCAGTCTCTTGGATTCTTCAGGACTCATTCCAGAACTAACAAGAAAGAAGAAAAAATATGTGTTGTAAAACGTATGTCTGAAAAAAGCATTCTTTTGCCATGAAAATGGGGGCAGCGGGTTCTGTATCCATATGAGAACCTAAAGAAACACTTCACACATGTCATTTCCCCTGATTTTAAGACCACCATTTTTGATGCTCTTCATTGTAGCTATCACTCTTCCAACCCACACAGAACTTAATGGTCCTGCACCGGCGCTCTTTAAAAATCAACCAAAAGGGCCCTGTTACATGGCTCTCCTTCTACACAGATGCTAATTATCCCAGGTCACAAACTGAGAAGGATTTGACCAATGGTTAAACTGTATAGCAGTAGGAGACTCCAACAAACCCACAGGACTTCCCCCTGGCTCCCCTGGAGTTCACAAAAAGGATCTGGAAATGGATACAACCCCCCAGGAGAGTGCACCATTTTTTTTCAGCATTTTGTGTAGTACTGAAGCACCCTCAGTCTAAAAAAGTTAATGAATAAACTTCCTCCAGGAGAGCACTTCTGTTTGCAGATGATTAAAGATCTCCACACCTAATATCTTTCTCAACCCTGTATCCTCATGAAACTGGGAGCTTCTCACTAGGCAGCCCCTAATCCCCCACCAGCCTGGGTAACAAATGAACAAGCTGGAAATCTGAACGTGAATTCCCAGAAAAACAGCTGATGCAGCATTCATCCCCAGGACACAAACTTGGTCTGTGGCATGAATAAAAAGCCAAATGTCTACTGAAGCCAGAGAGCACCATGGGATTGATTCCTACCAGCCCAATGATAACGAACGTGATTTTAAACCCTTTCTCACGTTAGTTTCATAACCATTGTCTTTTTCAAGAGGATACTCTTGGCAGACAGAGATGTCATGTGGTACAACAGTATCCATTTCTGAGAAGTGCAGAAACCAGACCTGCAGCTCCCTCCAATCCTGCCCTTGTACAAGGAATCTCCATTAGTGTGTTGTCCCTACTGCAGGGGTATCATTTACTACAGGCCAAGAGGGGCAGTTGCCCTCCCCAGATCTTGGTCTGCTCCCCTCCCCCGACTTTTCATAGGTGTATATTCTTCATGATGTCTTCCACTTTTGGTTCACCTCATACTTTTCAGGATATATTATAATCACATAGAATGTGCTATATGCTGACAACCCCTCCCCCCCATAAGAATTTTTCTGAAATAATGCCCCTGCTGCAAGAACCTGGAGACACTGCAGGAAAGGACACTTGACTTTTTAGTGAAGTCCACTCTTGTCAAGTGTATTTTAAACAAGGGCTTAACCTTTCGGGCAGTTTCCCAAACGAAGACCTCATCTCTATCAGCCAGCGCCTGCTGCCCCACATCCGTCTGTGTCACTAACCCACCAGAATTTGGGTACTCTCATGATCATGAGAATAAGGTTTGGCGCAGCCCAAGCTCCATGTGGGTTAAAGCAGCACAGATGAATGGGGCAGAAGGCGAGGTGATGTCCCAGAGCTGAGCAGAGCTCCTCATCATTGAAGTTCTGTAGCGAGATGAACACTTTATTGATTATTTTTACAATATCAATCCTACCTCTGTTCTTTTAACTTTCTTATAGCATACAGCTACTGATCGAGAAACCTGAAATGTCCTGCAAACCCTCATCCCTAAGTGGGGAGGCAAGCTGCTTGTAACTAGGAATAAGTCAGACAGAAAAATCTGTGAAATCCACACCATACTTATTCTGAGAGTTCAGCTCAACAGCGTGTGAATCAAGACACATAGGGAATTCACAGGGTTCTGCATAGCTGCGGAACATGTGAAGGTCAAAAATCACAATCAAAGACAAAGTAAATGTCAAATAAATTAGTTGGCTGGAATATGCCAAGAGAACCTTAAGAGATGGACCTTCCAAAACTGTGAGGATGGGGGTGGGGAAGAGAGCTGTGAAGCCTAGACTACATCCACCACTACAGCAGGCAAGAAACACTAAAGCTAGATTGGATAGAGCACTGGAAACCATGCTTTAGGGAACAACCCAGCACAGACCAGGAATTAACTAGATGACCTAATAGGTCTTTTCTGTGATTCCATTACAGCCAGATGGAGTTGACCCTCGATCAACCTAGAAGCCCAGTGAAAAAGAGGGTCCCATGAAAGAAAATGAGCTCCGAATTCTGGGAACTGGTGCCTCAGGACATGCCATGAGAGAAAAGACAATCCAGGTTCCTACCTTTGACCATAGTAACTCTCAAAGAATCGTTCCTTCCATAGCTCCACCTTCTTCTCCTTTTCAATCTCCTGCCGTATTCTCAGTTGCATTTCTGGGGTGAACTCACCTGCAGTACACAAAGAGGGATATCAGCAAGAAGGTCAATCCATAAGAAGAATTAGGCCAATTGCAATCATGAGAGACAGCCAGACTTCAGGATCCCTGTCATTTTTTAGATAAACCAGTGCATTGGGAACTAGTTCAGCAAGGTTTCTTTTACAGGCTATATATTATTACAGATGTAACACAATGGCCTTGACTTGCAACTATTAGTTTACTCGTACTGTCTTTCAAGAGGGGATGTAAAACCAAGGCCTTGTGGTCATTTAAGAATCCTATGGCAGTATTTGCAGTTAATAGGGATTAAGCCTCAAATGTCCTAACAAATTCCAGCTTGGGTACTTGCATTCTGCCTCTTTAAATTCCCCTTTCAATTTCAGCTATAAATAGGATTATTCTTTACTTCCTGTTCTAAACTATAGGGTAGTGTTGCTGGGTGCCATTAAACCACTTTTGCAGTCCAGAGGTGGCTGCACTTCATGCCTAGTGAAATATCAATAATGTTATTTAATTTTACAACTCTGCCTGTCATAAAAGTTAAAAATAAACTATCAAAACATGTCAAGTAAACCTAAAAACCTTCCCACATCAGAATATACCCCTCCCCATTATTCCTCCTCTGCCAATCAAATCCCCCCCCACAGGGGAAAAAAGGGCAGGGGGCTGGGAAAACAGCTGGGGTTTGCAGTGTTGTATGAAGCAAGACTTCGGCAGATCATGAGAAGGGAAGGAAATTCCTAAGCCAAGAGCTCATAGACGCCAGCCCACTTCCATTTAAGCCACAGAGCTGTTAACTAAGGATCCATTGAGGATCCTAGCTGCCATGCTATTACTCTATGAAAGCCACAGTTCTCTCAAATAGCCAAGACCCAATTCACTGAAGACTGTATAAATCAAAAATACTTTAACCTTCTTCTAGAAATCAGTTGGCAGCCATTGCAGATCCCAGAGCGATGGGGTAGTGCGCTCTCTGTGTGGAGAATAAACAGTTGGCTGCCCTGCAGTAAGGGTGGTTCTCTGATACGCTGCAGTCTGCGTGGCTTCCGCTGTGGGTGCGCGTGTGCCTCGCGCGAGGTAGGAATCTTTTCAAAGCCGCATGCGCACCCTGTGCCTCCTCACGCTCCTGTACAAGGGCATTAAAGGCAGAGCAACTGCAAGCCTTCCTCAGGCCCCTTGCAACTCGAAGCCTGGGATTTCTGAGTACTCCAAAAAGCAGGGAAGAAGGGTGGGTCATGTGATCCACCCCAACTACAGCATCTCCAAGTATCACAGTTACTGTAGAGCACCGGTTCTCAAACTGGGTCGTGACCCCATTTTAATGGGGTTGCCAGGGCTGGCTTAGACTTGCTGAGGCCTGGGGCCAGAGCCGAAGCCTGAGCCCCACTTCCCGGGTCCGAAGCTAAAGCTTGAGCCCCACCACCTGGGGCCAAAGCCAAAGCCTGAAGGGCTTCAGCCCTGGGCAGTGAGGCTCAGGTTACAGGCCCCCTGCCTGGGGCTGAAGCCCTTGGGCTTCAGGTTTGGCCTCCTCGGCCAGAGCAGTGGGGCTTGGGCTTTGGCCCCCGCACCTAGGGCGGTGGGGCTTGGGCAGGCTCAGGCTTCGGTCCCTGCTCCTGGGATCGTGTAGTAATGTTTGTTGTCAGAAGGGGGCTGCAGTGCAATGACATTTGAGAGCCCCTGCTGTAGGGTAAGTAAGGGTTCTTTTTTCTTCAAGTGTGTGTCAGCGTGGATCCCACTGTAGGTGACTGGCAAGCAGTATTCTCTCGGGATGGGCGGAATGAGAAGTATTAACTGCATCAGTCAAACAGATTGAAATACTGCTTTCCCAAACTTGGCATCTGACCTAGCAGCTAAATCCTCAGACTGGCTGTTCTCTAAACCAATCAGATGAAGCTATAGGATGGTGGTACACAAAGCATGTTTCCACCACACTGTCATCCAGACAAGGATGTATTGACATTCATAATTTTAGTACATCTCTGAAATAAAGCAATTGAGATAGAATAGTGCCTCACTTGCTTTGATAAACAACATCTCTGTATGCATTTAGAAGCAGTGGTCAGCATGCAGCCCAGGGGACAAATGACGCTCACATGTTTTGCAATGTGGCACATGGCTACCCTTTATTCTGTATAAAAGTGTGGTGCACAGAAACTGCCAGTTCCAATGACAGCGTGGCTTGGATGAAGATGGAATGTTTCACTCTGCTTACTTATAGCCTCTGCAGGTTCGCACCTGTGTATAAATGAAATTTATATGCAGGTTTTATAAGTGAACCATGTTTGGCCACCCCAGTTTAGTCCTTCTTTTCTAATGAGAACAGTGCATCTCCACTACCATCCCAGCACTGTATTTTTCCAGTATCTCTGCCTCATCTCACTCATTACCTCCAGAGACAGTCTTCTTGCCATGTGCTGCAAGTCACATTTTTTCAAAGGACAAGTCTCCAATAAAACCTCCTCTCTGCTCTTCAGTCTGGATAACCACCAGCTGGCACTTTGTCTTCACTGACCATTTTGAGTGCAGCTGTTTTCGCTTGTTAAATCACTATAGGACTGGAATTTCTCCCTGAAATCTCCGTTATGCATTCACTAAACACCTTTTATTCAACATTTAGAGAGAATCTTTGATTATATTAATTAAAGAAACAGAATAAAATATTAAGATGAATGGAAAATGGGTGAACAACATTCACTATGTAGATGTCAAGGTGCTGTTGGCGGATTCAGAAGAATGCCTGATGAAGTTGGTGGTGATTATGTATGAATATGGCAAAGTATGGTCTAGAACTGAATGTGGATAAGACATGGTGGTATGCAAGAATCCTGGGAAAACATGCAAGATTCCAATGAATGACATGACTGTACAGCAAGTGAGATTATTGCTTTAGGAAGTATTATTATGGAAGATCAGAAACTGAAGTCAGTACCAAAACAGCGAGGGTGAGACACATTCTGGAAGAATAAACATCTGATGAGAAAAGACATAAATCTGAAGATTTAAGTCCAGCTCCTAAAAACTTACATTTGGCCTGTGTTAAATTACCTCTGTGAAACACGGACATGCACACAATTGATAATAAAGAAATTACAGTTCTTTGAATTATGGTGTTCTAGAAGAATTCTAAAAATATCATGGATAGGCTGCATAACCAACAAAAAGATATGGAGATGATTGGAACTCAAACACTAGTCAGAGATCTTATGAAAAGAAAGGCTTGATTTGCAGAGCACATTTTAAGGGGTTCAGCAGGCAATGCATGTTTATGGGCACTGGAAAGGAAAGTTGATGGCAGAAGAACACAAGGCAGAAAAAAGAAGACCTTGGGGGTGGACCATGTGGTATCCTGGGGAGATCGAAAGGATTATTTACCCACAAAAAGATTAGAAAAGGATCACCTAACCCTTGAAGTCTTTAAACTACGATTTGAGGACTTCAATAGCACAGATATAGGTGTGAGGTTTTTTGCAGGAGTGGTGGGTGAAATTCTGTGGCCTGCGTTGTGCAGGAGGTCAGACTAGATGATCATAATGGTCCTTTCTGACCTAAATATCTATGAATCTATAACGAACGGGCTAGCAAGGCTGCAAACCTCCAGTAATGGAGATGCCACATACGAAAAAACTCCTCAGAAGTTCACAGTTTACAGCTCCTTGCTTCCCAGTGGCGAGAGACTCACCTTCTGACAACCTCTCCTTCCAGCCCTGGGCAGCTGAAGTGAAGAACTCATTGTTGAGTGCGGAGCCACTCATCTTCATCAAACTGTCTGCCCCAACCTGAGAGAAACAATAAAGCAAGCAAACGTTAGCTCACTGAATTCAGATTTAAGTGACACGTAGAGGAGCAGAGTCTGGTCCGAAGATCACTGCTTGGACAGACAATGCCTCATGGCACTCCAAAGCTGCTCTTCTGATTGATCCAGGAGTAAAATTAATGGCCCCAGAAGGCCCTCCTTCACCTAAGTCTGGGTCCTGTAGAATCCTGGTGGATTTCTCTTGCCCTTCCATCTTCACCCCAATCCTCTACCCTCCCACTGCCATGCCGCAGACACAGTAAAAACCCTGGACAAATGAGAATCACAGGACCCTACAGGAGACAGGGAGAAACACAAGCTGATGCTTTATAAGTTGCACGACTCATAACAGAAAAGAAGCATTACAACTACCTCTCAAAAGGCTTCTGCAGGTACACGCCGCCCTCCCTTCTAAATGATCACAGAGTAAACTCTGAGCTGCTGTCAAAAGCAGCAATGCTGGCAGTTTCCAGGGGAAAACCAAAAGGCACACAAAGAGGACGTCAGGGACATCAAAGCAGCATTTTAAGAGTCAGTCGCATTGTTTATTTGTACTTTCCTGTCTGTCTCCAAATATTGTTTCTTGTCTTAGACTTAGACTGTAAGCTCCTTGCAGCAAGGACCATCTTTGTGTTTTATGTTTCTAAAGCGCCTACCACAATGGCGGCCTGGCCCACTAGGGCTCCTAGGTGCTATGAAAATATATATAATAAATAATAATAAAAGTGTCAAATGCACAGAATCACGTCCCTAGATATTGCAGACAGATCTGTGCCCAATGGGGGATCAGACAGTACAGCCTAGGAAATAATAATCAACCAAATAGAACAGCTACGCTTCAGTGTGGTGTGCAGAGAAATAGTGTACTCTTGGCCAGTAGCTGTACACTTGCCACGTAGGGGAACGATAACAGGGGTAACAGGAGAAGGTCTGGCTTTCTTTCTGCTCGATGTATCATAGAATTACAAGTTTCATATATCAGAAACAAGCAAAAATCACACAGTTCCATAAATCAGAGCAGCTCACCGGGGTCAATGGATGGTATCTTTTGTTTCTTATACAAGATGTAAACCTTGCTATTAGGCTCCTGGCACTCTAAATCTCCCAAGGCTCAAACAAAAGAGAGATTTAGAGCAAAGGGAAGAAGAATTATGTAGCAAGCTTTCAACAATGCAAGATTTGTTTCTTTAAGAGAAGCATTGTTTTCACTTAATATCAGCATTTGTGATGTAGATAATTAGTTTAAAATAATGGCAGTGACTATCAGTGGGTTTGCGTGGGACAGACTTACAGTGAGATCTACAATGAGGGGCAGTCGAGCAGCTGTGTTGTAATGATTTGGGAAAGCAGAGATCTTTCTCCTGCTTCAAGTACACGCTGCTCAACTGTAGGGAGCAGAATCCCTCACCCCAGCCATGGCATGGTCTATGTGCACTCTTGGTGTGGCTGGGTGTGGGGACATGCTTCTCTCAGCATCAGGTATCAGCAATTGCTGGAGGCCCGTTGGAGGGCTGGGTGGACCGTGGGTCATGTCTGGTAAAGCACACTTTTGGTATGTACCTTTCTGCTCTCTACAAGCCCATTAGGTAGTATTTTGATTTTCTGCACCAACACCCACACCATCCACTGGATCACAGCCAAACAAATGGAAGACAAGTGTGTGACCATGCAGGCTTTACCTATTCCCTTCTCCAGTTTTCTAGTTTAAGCAACTTTCCTTCTCCAGTTTATAGAGCCTGCAAATTCCCTGAGGAGCAAAATAGCACTGAGAGTGGTGGGTAGTTCTAAGAAAATTACCACAGTCTTATCTGAAATCTAAAATCCATCATCATGGGTCAGACAACATTTTTTCAACTACTCAGAACTCTTTCCCAATCAAATTCTGATTCAGCACAGTGACTTGGCAGGCAGGGTGAACTAGATTGCACAAGCTATAGCTTTGGTAAAACAAGATCACATTGCAGGAAGAAAAGGAATGCAGGGTAGGAAGAATCTCTGACTTTCTAATGGGGTTGCCAGCAGGAAAACATGCACTGTTTGCTAGGGCAGAAATTCTCACGAGTTTAAGAAAGCCCAGGTTTTAATCCACAAAAAATCATCCCAGCAGCCTCCCTGCCTAATTTTTAGGTTAGTCTGCAGTTTACAGTGCAGGGCCCCAGTGGCTTTCTATGCAGAGAGATCTAAAGGGTATTTCCCACTGTAATCCCAGTGGTGGTGTGCTTTTGGAGCTGGAGAAACAGGAAGAAAAGACCTGCAAATAGGTTACTCTAGAAGTTAGAGGGATATTGATTGTAAGTACTGCTGGAGGAAGTTACGAAACAGCATTTAGTAGAGGCGCTTTCTGAGGTTACAGTGAAACTAGACAACCTTTCCAAGCTGTAACCAAAAGGGCTCACAGTTCCCATTTGAAGGAAGATAAAACAAGTTTACTAACAAACAAAGTTGGGGCGCTGTACCCTGGGCATTTTATTATACTAAGTTAGTAGTCAAGATAGTCTTGACTGGAGTCTCATGAGGCTTGGGATAGAACGTGGGAAGATGGATTGGTTGGTTCATATGAAAGGGTGATGTTACTTTCAGCAGAAATTTTCAGTGTGGTCATAGAGTGACCTTGTCTTTGAAGAATATTGTGTAGGGAGGATCGGCCATGAGAGCCCCATCTCACTCATTTTTCTGGCAGAAGTAATAGTGACCAGAAAGGCCACTTTCATGGATGAATGTAGGAGGGAACAGGTGGCTAGGGGTTCAAATGGTGGTCTGGTGAGGCATTTCAATAGCAGATTGAGGTCCTAGGCCGGAGTAGGTTGGCGAACCTCTGGGTAAATGTTGCAGAGACCCGCGAGGAAGCATTTAGTAATGGTGTATGTGTCGATCGAGGTCCTGTCAATCTCATGATGGAATGCTGTGATGGCTGAGAGATGGACTTTGATTGGTGAGGCCTCATCTGGAGTACTGTGTCCAGTTTTGGGCCCCACACTTCAAGAAGGATGTGGATAAATTGGAGAGAGTCCAGCAAAGGGCAACAAAAATGATTAGGGGTCTAGAACACATGACTTATGAGGAGAGGTTGAGGGAGCTGGGATTGTTTAGTCTGCAGAAGAGAAGAATGAGGGGGGATTTGATAGCTGCTTTCAACTACCTGAAAGGGGGTTCCAAAGAGGATGGCTCTAGACTGTTCTCAATGGTAGCAGATGACAGAACGAGGAGTAATGGTCTCAAGTTGCAGTGGGGGAGGTTTAGATTGGATATTAGGAAAAACTTTTTCAGTATGAGGGTGGTGAAACACTGGAATGAGTTACCTAGGGAGGTGGTAGAATCTCCTTCCTTAGAGGTTTTTAAGGTCAGGCTTGACAAAGCCCTGGCTGGGATGATTTAACTGGGAATTGGTCCTGCTTTGAGCAGGGGGTTGGACTAGATGACCTTCTGGGGTCCCTTCCAACCCTGATATTCTATGATTCTATGATTGAGCTCTTTGCTAAACCTGAGCGTTTCAGTTCCAGTGGGTATTCCAACACTAATGGTATGGGTATTGTGGAGGCCGTCAATTTTTTTTCTTGACACCAGGAGGAAATCTCTTCCATTTTTGAAGGTAAGTATTACATGTGGTCACTTTCCTGCTGTTTAATAATACATGTTGAACTTGTTCCAAGCAGGGTAGTTCGCCATGATAGAACCATGCAGGAGCCATGCTTGAAGGTGGAGTTTCTCCGGATTCGGGTGGAGAGTGCAACCGTTGTTCTGAGATGACAGGTTCGGATAGTGAGAGAGATCATGTAAGGGTACCATGCTTGCCTGGGCCACATCAGGACCATGAGGATGACTTTGGTCTTGTCCAGTCATATCTTGTGTATCATGTGTGATATCAGGGGAATCGGTGGGAACGCGTACATGAGTTGTGCATCCCATGTGATGAGGAAGGCCTTCTCCAGTGATCGTGGTCCAAGTCCTGCTCTTGAGCAGAACATTGTGCATGTGTGGCTCATTGGGGGAAGCAAACAAGTCCATGAGGGGAGTGCCCCACCGGCAGAATATGAATAGTAAGACTCCTTTGTTCATTTCCCACTCATGGACTCGAGAGAAGTACCTGTTTAGCATGTCCGCCGTCGCGTTCTGACAGCTGGGAAAACAGGAGGCTGAAACAAGTTATGTTGTGGTGTATTCACCAGTTCCATGGTTTCATGGCTTCAGTGCAGAGCGAGTGAGATCGAATGCCCCCTTCATGACTGATGTAAAACATGCAGGTGATGTTGTCAGTCATTATGCAAATTGATTCGTTCTTTATGTGAGGTAGGAAGTGTCTGCAAGCATTGTGGACCGCACGTAGCTCTAGTAGGTTGATGTGTAACTGAGTCTCCAAAACAGACCATTTGTTTTGGACATTTGCTGACACATGTGGGCACCCCAGCCTATCAGCAAGGCATCCGTCATGATTACTATTGATGGGGTTCCTGTTGGAATGGGATACCCATGCATACATTTTCTGGTCTTGTCCACCAGTGTACAGTCCAGGACCTTGGGTGGTACTGTAAGTCCTTTGTGAGGCTGTGCTTGCTGGATATATATGCCAAGCTCAACCAGTCCTGTAGGCAGCGCATATGTAGTCTTGCGTGTCGAACCATGAACGTTGTGGCTGCCATGTGTCCTAGCAGTTGCAGGACAGTCCGAGCCGGTATTTGGAGGCTGACTCTTACCTCTGATGTAAGGTTTGTCAGAGCTGAGAATCTGTTCAAGAGCAGGGATGCCTTGGCTTCTATGGCATGGAGATGTGCCCCGATGAAGTCCAGTTGTTGGATAGTGATTAGAGTGGATTTTCGTTTGTTTATCTGTAGCCCTAGATCCCTGAATAGTGTGATTGTTGTTTGGACTGTGCCCGGTGCTTCTTGTTGAGTTGGACTTTTGAGAAGTGTGACAGAGCTCTGTCCTTGCCTCCGTGGGTCCCACGTTTCCTGGCGGATTTTGCTAGCCTCAGAGGCTCACTGTGACCCTCCACGTAACCCTTCTTTCTCTAGAGACAAGGGTCAAAGTCTACTGAGCCATTTTCACCATAAGCCAGCAAGGGAGGTGAGGAGAAGTTATCCTTCCATGCACAGTCTCTGTTGTCTCCTAGTCTCAGTGATTAATCAGGGGGCAAAGGTGGGGGGAGGGGGAGCACGGGCCCACCCTCTACTCCGGGCTCCAGCCCAGGGACCCTAATAGTATCAGCTATGGTAGCTGACCTTTTAGAAACATGACATGTACAATTCCCTGGGCTACTTCCCCCACAGCAGCCCTCACTTCCTCAAGCTCCACTTCACCATTACCTCAGGGCCTCCTTCCTTGTGCCTGATATGGTGTGTACTACACAGTCTCTCCAACTGCACAACTTCCTCCTACAGCTCCTGACATGCGCGCCCACCTGACTGCCTGGGAGGCTTTTAACTAGTTTCAGCCAGCCCCTGATTGGCTTCAGGTGTCCCAATCAACCTAGCCTTCTCCCTGCCTTCTGGAAAGTTCTTAATTGGCCCCAGGTGTCTTAACTGACCTGGAGCAGCTTTCATTTCACTTAACCTGGTACCAGGGATTTGTTTAGCCTGGAGCTAATATATCTATCTCCCACTACTTTTGTATAGCCATCTGGCCTTGCCCCGTCACAGAAGGCAATCGTCCAGGTAAGGGAAGATCATTATTCCCTGTTTGCATAGATGTGCCACTACTACCACTAGGGTTTTGAGAAAACTCTTGGTGCGGTGGATAGGCTGAATGGTCGGACTCTGTACTGGAAATGTTTGTGTCCTACAGAGAAATGCAGGAATTTCCTGCGAGCGGGGTGTATAGTAATATGAAAATAAGCATTGTGGAGGTCGAGGGCTGACAACCTTTTGCAGTATCATACCCTGTGTGACCATCTTGAAATTTTGAGCGAGAACGAACTTGTTGAGCTTCCTGAGGTCCATGATAGGTCTCCATCCCCCATTCTTTTTCTGGGTCAAGAAGTAGTGGGAGTAAAACCCCTTCCCCTTGTATTGCGAAGGCAACCGTTCCATGGCACCTAGTTGTAGACGATGATTGACTTCTTGTTGTAACTGGTGCTCATGAGAAGGGTACCTGAAGAGGGATGGGGAGGGGGATAGGGTAGGTGGTCGGGAGGTAAAGGATATGGTATATTCCAATCATATGATGTCTAACCCTCATTGGTCCATGGTTATTGACACCCAGATATGGTAGAATGGGCAAAAGCCATGACCAATCATGGGGATGGATCGGGTATAAGTGCTGCCTGGTGAGGGAGGTTGCTCAGACCCTCGACCAAAACTTCAAAATTGTTGTTTGGACGAAGCCCTTTGAGAAGTTGACGCTTGAGACTGAGGTGCTCTCCATTGCTGTGAATGTTGGTGTTTTTTTTTATTCTCATATTGCCTCTGTTGCTGTTGGTAGGAAGAGAAATCCTTGTTCCTCTGATGAGACTGGTATCGTCTTCTCTTCGCAGGTAGAGTGTAGATCCCCAAAGTGTAAAGAGTAGCTTGAGGGTGTTTCATCGAGTGGAGCACCTGGGCCGTCTTGGTCAAAAATAGCTTCTCTTGGTCAAAAGATAGGTCCTTGACCTTCGTTTGGAGTTCTTTAGGTATGCCAGAGGATTGTAACCAGGATGCCCATTGCATGACTACAGCTGTGGTTCTCACTGTTGTGTCCACGACATCCAAAGACCCTTGGAAGGCGGTTTAACTATGAGTTGACCTTAATTTATAATGGCCTGAAATTGTGATGGTTTCTCCTCGAGGAGCTCTGCTGTGAACGAGCTAAGTTTTCCATAATTATCATAATCTTATTTAGCCAGCAAGGCCGAATAGTTGGGTGATTCGGAACTGTAATGTCGCCAAGGAGTAAATTTTTCATCTGAAGAGGTCAAGCCTGTTGTGGAGTGAATCTAAACTGTTGTTGTTTGCTGTGTTGATTAGCGGTGTCGACCACCAAGGAGTTGGGAGGCAGGTGTGAGAAGAGGAAGTCCACCCCTTTGGCAGGGACGTAATACTTCCTATCCACCCTTCTGCATGTCGTTGGAATTGAGGCTGGTGACGGCTAGACTCTTTCTGCTGGCTCCAAAATCCCATCATTGATGGACAGAGCAATTTTGGAAGTAGATGAAGGTTGTAAAATTTGTGCCAGCTTGTGCTGGTTTGTCTGCACTTCCTCCAGTGGGATGTCTTGGCTGCAGGCAACCCTCTTAAACAGTTCCTGGAACTGTTTGAAGTCATCCACTGAGGTAGGCGGTGGTGGCATGATTGCCTTAACCGGGAAGCAGGAAGAATTGTGAGCAGATGTCACTTCCTGATCAGTGCCTGTTACTGTGTCATCCCCAACATCCTGAGCCTTTGTTGGCTGTGGGGTGGGAGACGTGGGATTAGACCTCAGCTCGTCTCTATGAGCTGTGGGTGGCCTGGAGTGGGGGCCCCGGTAAATTGCCATGGGGTCCCAATGTGCCCATTGGATTGGGAAGGCCATTGGTGGATACATCCACAGTGGTCTGTACCACGGTTGAGCTGCCTGGTTGTAAGGGTATTTGGGTCCCATCTGGCTCCAGGATGGTTCTTCTTTCGGTGATGAGTGGTGCGGCGAGAAAGTGCATAGTTCCTGCACATCATGATCATCATCTTCACTGGATGAATGTACTGTGTCATGAGAAGTATGGGGATCTCCTCTACAACTTACAGCTCTAGCTGTAACCATATCATGGGTTCTCTCAATCTAGGGCTGTCAGGGTATTGAAACCGCCCTGCCCTTCTCATATGGCTAGAAGGAAGGAAGGATCCTGGAATGGGAATGGGGGCCTCAGTATGAAAAATGTTGAGAACTCATGCTCTACAGCGCTGAAATCCCGCCTTTCCTCTCCATTCTGCCACAAAAGCTTTATCCATTCGTGGATCAAAGCTCACCTCACTTATTCCTCTGTGGACTCTTCATCTTATCTGAGCCCCCTTCAATCTTTAGAGAATGCTGCTGCTAATGATCATGTTTTTGCTTCTCAGACCATGTTGCTCCACTGTCCATCAGTTCAAGCTTTTTGTTATTTGTTTATAACGTACCTAGCGAGATGGGGTTCAGGCCTCTACATGCTGCCATCATAAAAACACTAAATAATAATATTCATCTTCACCATCAAGGTTCTGTGGAACTTTGCTTGTGTTTATATTGCTGCCTTCATTTCCACCTATTCCTCCAACTGCCTATGGACCTGCTAAACTGCCTTCCTTTATGCCTTCTTTGTATCCTTTTCCCACTCATCTTCATAATTTCTTAACCTGCTACTCCATATATATATGGGCCTACCTCCCTCTTCTTATGCATTGAATTATTCTCTTCACTTTTCAGATCCTTTCTTAAAACACAGAATTCTTTCACTGGTAATCCACAAAATGTCCGAAATCTGCACCACATGTTCTGTAGCTCTAAATTGTGTGTTCTGTGTTCCAATTTAGAACAGAGACTTTGTGTAGTAGGGACAGCATCTTCCTCTGTGTTGACAAATAATTCATTAACACCTTCTCCCTTCTATGTAAAGCATTGTGCATCTATGCAAGACTAGAGTGCTAACATGACAGCTATTGAGACATCCACAAACCATCAGGGGACTGGGCTAAAGTATAACAATTGTTTTAGAGACAATCTAGTAAGGCATCTCTGCTAAAAGGGTATGGGGATAAGACCGCATTTAAAGACTTTGGAAAAAAAAGCTGGCATTCAACACTCCCTGCACCTAGCATGTCCACTCCACTACAGCAGAATCCACTGAGCTCACTACTGTTAGGAATGTAGGATTCACTATACTGGATAAAACTATAGGCCCATCACCTCTGGTATCCATCAATACTCAATGGTTCCCTGAAAGCAACACTCCATGTTTCTTTCCAAATAGTGTTGTATGTGGATGAAAAAAATGCCATCCCAGTTTCCAGCAAGCACCAGTTTATTTTCTGAAACTTGAGATTTGATTGCCCTTATCTCAGTGAATTGGCAATTGCTGTGTATGAAACCAACAATCCCTGGTTTCTGCATGTTGTTACCTGGAAACATAGCTCTTCTCTACAACAGAATATGTGGCATACCTGCCTGTCCACCTCTGGGAGCAGCAGCAGCAGCCGTTGCTGACAGTCTGTGGGTAAGACAGAGAATGTGTGCTTGTTGATCAGCGCCCGCAGATTTGTGTTCACTAAGATGGAGTCAGGTGTTTCCACATCAATTTCAGCACATTTCGTCCTCTTCAGCTGCCCTGTAAAGAACCACAGAGGTCTGTGTAACACATCACCTGAGGCAAGAATAAGGGCTCCCCTACCTCTGAGCGGCTCTTCACTTAGCTCATGGTTACATGAAGATATTAATAATGCTGTTCTGATGGCTCATTTTCCAACTCTGGAAGGGAGGGAGCAGTAAGCTCCCTGGCTAAGTCAGAAACAGAGCGGATGAAGATCCACCCTTCTGCCATAAGGATTAGCATTACATGGAATCGTGGGAGTTGGAGCGTGATGGGATGATTAAAAACATAATGTGAGGATTCTTGGGGCTAGGAAGGTCTCTCATCTCCCAAGGAAAATATTAACCCCGAATATTCTGCTTTGTCTGGGTTTGCCTAACTTTGCCGGGATTCCTGGCTGCCCATGGTAACGAGATACCAGAACCTCCCCTGTGCTGGGGTAGGAGTCTCTCAAGAGGGTTTTTTTTAGCAAGTGTACTTTAATCTTCTATTTTAATCCTGTGGCCAGGGGCAGCTTCTTCCTTTGGATTTCTTGCTGGTTTGTTTGTATTTTGTACTCAGCAAAAGCAGAAGTGATTTCGAAAAGATCAGTGCCATGTTCACAGGTTTCAGCAGCCAGCTCTGCTTGTGCTGAGACCACAATGCGAAACAAAGCAGTAATAATGAAAAAATATTCTCTCTTCTTCCCTTTTCTCACATGGTAAAGGTCCTGACCAGGAGTTCTGCAGTTCTAGCACCAATCCCCAGGCTACAGAAAGACTTACACGAGCACTGTAATTTCAGAAACAGCCTGACCGGAGAGAGCATCTGTACAGTGTATGCGCTTTCCTTTGGACTTGCCCATTACACATTGTTGGCAACATGCCATTATGTTCTGTGAACTTCAAGTAAAAATGTATCATTAATAAAAAGTCTAATGAAGACTGTCATAGCATGTTCTGCCGGAGCGTGGGGATGATGCTTTTAAGGTAATTGCTCCCCACAGCGCCACTCCCATGGAAGCTTGTTTCATTTGGGAAAGGTGACTCGCACACTCAGAGGTCATTTAGAAAATGCCTCTGTAGATGTTGCTGTCTGTTTGGTTGGCGTTATTTCCCTGAGCGCCGGATGGAGCTGGGTCTGGAATACAGAGCAGCTCTCTCCAGCTCGCTACACTGCGCCCCTCTCTCTGGCACAGGCACATACCCGAGGAGCTTGGCCACAAACACGAAATGAACACGGCTCTGCCTTATTCTTTTTTCCTCAAATTTTAAATGAAGTGAATTTTAGTGCTGGGATGGTGCAGTAGCTCTGGGGACGCTGGGTCCTTATGCCCAGAACAGGAACAGCAAAAGCAATCTTCCCTCACGTGGGCCCACCCACATATCTCAGCCCTGACCTGGAGCGCTTCAGTCTCCGTGGCATCCCTGCCCGTTGTGGGCATCCAGGCTGAGGCAAAGAAGGGGGTCAACCTATGCACTGGGAGCAGGGCTGCACCCTCCTGTGTGAGGGTGGCAATGTTTGAGTGACTGACAAAGCAGCACGGATGGTAGAGCCCTGCGCAGATACAAAATTTGTATCTGCGTATATGGTCCGCGGATATAAAGCGATATCCACAGATTTGCAGGGCTCTACTGATGGCCTCTTGACATTATCAGACAACGTGTGGGTTGCCACACTGCAAGATCTTAAGAGGACATGGAGAAATTGCAAAGGACCCTGAATGGGATATGGATGGAACCTTTCACCTCAAGGCCACTAATTCAGATCAAATCCAGCAAAAACTGTTACCAGAGGATGGATTTTTGGGCCCATATGAAGTGAGGGGGCTGAACACATGGTTTCCCCCTACTCCCCTGGCCTACAGAGACAAGAGTGAGATTTCATTTAAACTCCAAGCATCTGCAAAACAAACCACAAGCAACAAAGGGGTATTGAGAAACATGTAACTTTAAAAACCTGGCAGGAAACCAAGTAGCACTCTTGGGCTTGAAGGATGGGGTTTATTTTTGTTTCTTTTTTAAGGTAACAGAAACACCTTAAGTGCTAGAAGGAAAAGGCGGCTAAATAATGCAAGTCCTTTTCTGCCTCTGTTGCACAGAGGACTGTGAACACACGAGCCAGCAAAGCTTCCAGATGAGAAGAGCTGGGCATGGACATGTTTGTGTGTATAGAGTTTCTGAGTTGGATGGTGGTTTCATTTTCCCTAATTCATGCTGAAGAGCAGGAGTGGCTTCCAGGATTGGCCAGAAACCTCTCCAACCCTGGAACTAGCTGCAGCTTTTACTTAATTTTCCGCTCCGCTTTTTACTCTGGCATCAGAGCAACAAAACCCTCTTTGTGCAGAAAAATAAATATCTTACTTGCATGGAGTCTGTCAGATCTCTGGAATGGTTTCTTCCCCAAGCCTGGCAGGGAATTATCAGCCTTAACAGAGGGAGAGGAGCTGGAGGTGGAGTTCTGAGGGCTGCTTGATTGTCCATCTGATTGCCTTCCTTCCCAAGCTGTACAGGAAACTGAAACATGTTAACATTGGGGATCTACAAACAATGAAGTGTTAAACAAGACATCTGTTTGAATGGGTGTAATAGAGCATTCTTTAGTATGGGTACCCTAATGCACAGCAGTGCCAGGACAAGAAGTTCTACAGGATGGACACTGAGCCCTGGTTACACTATACATTTAAGTCTGTATAACTATGTCACTCACAGATGTGGAAAATCCACGCCTGAGCAACACAGTTATACCAGCCTAACTCCTGGCGTAGACAGTGCTATGTCGACGGGACAGATACCTACGCCGATGGGAGCAGCTCTGCCATCTGCATAGGTAGCATCTTCACTGAGCGCTACAGGTGTGCAGCTGCAGTGCTGTAAGTGTAGACAAGCCCTTAATTCTGCTCCTCTCCTTGCACGGATTTTCCAGCGTTCTTGCCTTATCGGGAGCTATCAAATCATCATAGAAGATAGAGATGGAAAACAGTCTCCCGGATCATCTAAATCTATTCCCCATCAATGCAGACAGTTTATTCTTCATGAATCTCCCAGTCCAGTGATGGGACTATGAGAACTTCCTTTCAGACGCTGCTCTCCTATCTGATGGAGCTCATTGCTAACGGCGCTCCTTAGGCCACCCCCAATAATTCTTTTCCCTCCTTAGTGGTTATGCCCTTCATGTACTTCAGATTATTAACATGCTCTTCCCCCTAAATTAGTCAGATTTCACGCTTTTAAAATCTCCTCTTAAAACAATCCCTCCCACTCCCCGATCATTTGTGCTGCTCTCCGTTTTTCAATGTTACTCTTTCTACAGCAGTAACATTTCTTTCTGCTCACAGAAGAAGATTCCTGCTCCGGTCTAAGTGCATTTTCTTTTCCCCTTCTCTTCCTCAATAAGCTGAATTAAGAACATTAGCGAGTGTTTTCCCACTGCCTTAGATGAATATACAGTAACAGGCCTGCACTCCACATAGCCAAAGGTGCTCCCGTCCCTCGGCAATAGAAGAGGAACTCAGGAGTACACACGGTTAAGTCACAAAGCGATTGAACGCTGTTATTAATCACTTATGTTACAGTAAGACCCAAATGCTCCCAGCAGGATCACACTCCATCGTACTGGAGGTTTTATAAACACCCAAGGCTCTGACCCAGAAATACTGAGAGTCTAGTAAGACCAAAGGGCGAGGGAGAGAGCTACTTCTAGGTCTCAAGTGAATTAGTTTGATGGCCTCAGTCACAACTTTACTGGATGTTTTTTGCCTCTTTTTCTCACTCACACCCTGCACAGGGCTGGTGAGTCAGAGGTCAGGAGTGGAAAGCTGGATTCAAGGGACCTCCCGATCATAATGTAGCAGCCAAAATGAAGGGAATTCAGAGAAAAATAACAAAAATTATAAAGGAAGCTGAAGGGAAATGGCTCAGTATATCTGATTGGCTAAGAAATGACCAAAGGGGACATGGTAATTGTCTGCAATTATTGGGAGAGTGTAAATGTAAGGCACAGAGAGGAATTCTGTAGGCTATGCAATGCTTTGAAGATTGTAAGTATTATGTAATATGGGTGTGAACCACTTCGCATATTAGACCAAAATTATACTACAACACCTCAGAATTATGTGGCAAGGCCAGGCCCTCTTATCTCCCAGCCTGCGGCCAGAAGCTGGCTGTAAGATGCACTCCATCCCCGAGGACATGAAGTGGGCCAGGATGGGGTCTTAAGACCATGGTAGAGGGGAGCTCTGAGAAGAAAGCTCAAGCCAAAGAGCCAGAGAGCCATTCAGGTTTAAACTGGTTAGCAAGAAAAACTTTGTGAAAAGTTTGAAATGGCACTGGGCTCCCACCAGCTTGTGTGGAAGGTTTTATGCACCTGCCACACCCATTCCTACACTTCAACATAAAATACACAACATTTTCCATGCAAACTAGTTGTAGCTCCCTTCTCAGGCCTTCTCTCACCTATCTAGGAGTGGCAAGAAGTGCCCCCTTCCCTTGGCATTTCCTCCCCTATAGCTCCCATGTATGCACGGAGTAGTACAGGCAAGAAACGCTTTGGAAAGAACCAAGAAGTGGTTGACTTCCCTTCCCTTATTCCTCTCAACAGGGTCTTAACGTCAGAGCTGGCTTGGGACCCTCTGACAGCCAACCCTGTCAATGACTTCATTATTGAACAACACACAAAGTACATCTGGCAGATATGCATGTTCCTTACAGCTGGAAATATGCAGCCTAGCCTCAACCTTGCATTCATCTGAACAGATGTTACATAGGACATTCTAGCAGCAATTAAACAGCTAGCCAAGACAGCCTCAGCTGGTTTTGGTTTTGATTCTCTAAGGGTCAATTGAAAAGAGGGAATAAACCAACATGCACAGTTAAGCAGAAACAAGTCAAAAAGAGAGCCGAACATCAAAATTCTCCTTAATTCTACATGGCCAAGCCGAACTCCAATGTTCAGCATGGAACTCCCATGGAGACAGATCACCAGGCAGATCTGAGAGCTGAAAGTTATTCAGATTCCATAACTGCCCTGAAGCGGGGTGGCCACCCGCTCCTGCCTGGAAGGGCTTAAAACAGCCCTGGGAGAGGGCTGCGGCAGGGAAAAAGCTGGGCTGAGTGGGAGACAGCCTCAGCTGTGGCCATGCCCCAGACAGACCCAGTGGGCCCGATAAAAGCCAGTGAAGCCAGGAGCAGGGGGACTCTCTCTCTAGCCTGTGGAAAGGGAGGGACCTGGCTGCTGGGAGCTTACCAAGGTACCTGAGGTGGAGCAGGGCTGGGGGAAGGCCAGAGGAGCTGGGGAACTCCGGCTTGGAAACCCCCCAGGCTGCAGGCCTAGTGGAAGGTCAAATAGGTACTGGGGTTGCAGAGGGCAGCCCAAGGGGTAGGCAGAAGCAGCAGGTCCAAACCCCCTTTGCCTATGAGGAATGGTGCTTACACTGCAGTTGGCCCCAGGGAACGGGGGCGAGGTGATGACTGGCAGTGGCCACAGACTGAGGCGAGGTGGGGGTAGAGGGTTGGGGGTTCCCTTGGGAGGGGAGACCCAGATCTGTATGGGGTACTGCAGGTGGCAGCACCCTGGCATGAAAGGGGGAACCGGGGTCCAGGAGGGACTCAGGGCCTAGCGGCAAGTGGGACACCGGCCTGCAGAGGGCTCTCCGGAGGCTGGAACGCTAATTCCCTGCACCACGAGCAGGAGGCGCCGCGGGGGTTAGGCCGCCCTGCTACATGCCCACTCTGATCTTCTTTCTGTAGTTAATGGTTCACCCTATTACACCGGTTACAAGCTGCACCAGATAAGTCACTTTTGCAAGGCCTGGATTTAGCTTTTAATTTGGGAGCAGAAGTATCTGATGTTGCACTGACCTAATTGTTTTTTCTCTCCCCTTTTTGTGTATGTGAAGCTACTAGACAGACATTGTAATGACAGCTCCAGGTTTGGTGCTAACACGATGGAGTTGCTGCAATGTACCATGTCCTAGTATTTGTGTGTGCGTGTGTATCAGAAGATCCACTGTACTCACAGGAATGGTCATAATCTAGCCCGGTACCTGCCTACCGGTGTTCTTGTACGTGACCTGTATTGATAACTTGTGATAGGTCAGAAGATAAAGTTATAGTTAAGCTGCTCTCACAAAAGTAACTTTATCAAAATTAAAATATATTTTTTATTTTTGCTCTTAGCTAAAACAAGAAAGGAGATTAATCCCTACGGGGGAACGTTAAGCCCTTGCACCTTTATGAAGGACCATTTTCCTTTGTCGGTAGGATTATTTATTCGCCCAAGGCTGATAAAAAATGTTACACCTGTTGTATGACATTAATAAATAAGGACAGTAAATAATGAATAATAATGCTTAGCACTTTGACTTCAAAGCACTGTTCAAACGTTAATCAATCATTAAGCATTAATAAATAATGTAGTCATTAATTAATGTTGTGCTTGGGAACCAAGCATTTGGAACCCCATTCAAAGGTGTGCAATGCTGGGCTTCTCCCCACCCATCTACACAGTGACCTACAGAAGCAGTGTCCTTCTCACACCAAAGCTGTCTCCACCCCTCCTACCTTTTTTATTTAAAACAAAATTTTGGTTTCAAAATGCACCGTCCCCCACAAGATGTTCCTGACAGTGATTCCCTGATTCAGGCCCTCTGAAATCGCTTTGAGAAGGGAGAATTGATGTGTAAACCAAGGAAAATATGTTAACTAACGTGTTTTAATTAGCACAGCGTTACACACAAATTGTGCCCTTAGCGCGGACAAAAGCAAATTTGTGCTTAACATCATGCTAATTAAAACGTATTTCTAGTGGGGGAACAGATCTCTGTGGAGATCTGCTCACAGCCCAAAGCTGTGTGGTATCTTTATCAATTATCTGGGAAAAGATATACAATCACTGCGGGTAATGTTTGGAGGTGACCCAACAATTGGTGGAGTGGTATATAAAAAGAGCAGATCCGTTTGACAGAGTGATCTGGATCACTTGGTAAGCTGAATTTGTTTGAATAATATGTATTTTCATACAGCCAAATGCAAGGACACACATCTCGGAACAAAATACATAGGCCCTAGTTACAGGATAGAAAGCCAGGACACTGGAAAGCGGTGATTCTGAAAGGACTTAGGGGTCACAGTGGATAACCAAATGCGCATGAGCTCCCAGTGTGATGCTGTGGCTATGACAGCGAATGTGATCCTTGCTGCATAAGGGGAGATATTGAGAAGCAGTAAGGATGTGGTCTTACCTCTGTATTAGTGAGATATCACTGAATACTGTGTCCAGTTCTAGTGTCCACACTTCAGAAAGTGTAGTGAAATTGTGAAGGATTCAGCAAACAGCTAAATGATTGACTCAAGTTCTGGAAAACATGCTTTATAGTGAGAGACTTAAGAAGCTACATCTGTTTAGCCTATCCATCAGAAGATTACAAGGTGACAGTCTATAAATGCCTACAAAGGGAGAAGTTTTCTGATAGTAGAGGGCTCTTTAGTCTACAAGACAACAACATAGTAAGAACCAGTGGATGAAAGCTGAAGCTAGATAAATTGAGTTTAGAAATAAGGTGCACATTTTTAACAGTGAGGGTGATTAACCATTGGAACATTTTACCAAGGGTTGTGGTATATTCTTCATTACTTGAAGTCTTTAAAGCAAAACTGGATTGCTTTCTACTCTAGCTCAACCAGAACGTACGGGCTTGATGCAGGAATTATTAGGTGATGGCTGTACTGTGCAGGGCATCACTCAAATGACCATAATGGTTCCTTCTGGCCTTAAAATTTATTAATTTTTCCTAACACAATGATTTTCCTAGTATAGACAAAGCCAAAAGGACAGAAGCTGGAACAGTTTAGAAATACAAAGAATGCTCTGGAAAACAGGGGCTCCCTCTTCCCCGAAAGCCTAGGAAAGGCAAGTTAGAGAGAAATGGCCGTAAAAGAGAGCCTGGGAATCTCACTGCCTCATACCAGGTTTAGCAGGTGTGGAGTCACTGGCTGCCTTCACCGTCTTGAGTAGAAGATGCTGGTTAGAGGGCACAGGCATGCCTGCTCTGCATTGCTGCTGCTGCTGCTGCTTCAGGGCCTAGTGAGAGCGGGGAGAGGACACGACAGATAAAACATTCAAACCAAGCTTGTAATAACCCCTCACAGAACAGTGGCCTTTACAGCAAGTCGTACTTTGGCCCGGATAGCACCTTTCAGCCAAGAATTTTAAAGAGCTTCAGAAATACATCCCCTGCTTCCAGTGCACTGTTCAATTTAAGGAGACACATTTTCTACATAGAAACTGTTCAAATAACACAACAGGAAAAGATTTAAGTGGACCAGTTACTCAGGATCTTAAATGACCATTTCTTGGAACAGCGAGTCCTAGAGATCATGAGACAACTTGGAACAGCGAGTCCAAGAGAACAACAACTATATCTGTATCTAGAATTAACTATAATAGCACCACCGAATAATAATGACTACCAGGGCTTACATTCTCCCCGCGTATTTCCTGGGGCTCAGGGCTCCAGCCCCGCGGGGCATGCCGGGGCTCAGGGCTCCAGCCCCGCGGGGAATGCCAGGGCTCCTGCGGGTTTGAAAATATTTACTACAGCTCCTCTCAGGTTGGCTCTCGCTGAATTTAACCTCTAGTGACTACAGTACAATTAATCTCATCTTCCTCAGGGGAGGGATCTTACAATAAACGTGTACAGTGACATTAAACTTGAGTAAGGTGGAATTTTTAAAAATGAGGAAGGTAGTCAAAGATTCTAAAATTGAAAGTGAAGAAAATTAAAACCCTTTGCGTCAGCATGTAGGCTATTAAAACAACTATAACCAAGTCCTAGAAGGTATTCATACCCTTAACCAGAAGAGGAAGCAGGAGGGCAAGACATGAAAGTTGGGTTAAATGCTAAAGTTCACAAGGTCACCCAAGCCAAAAAGCTAAATTTAGCCCTAATGAAGCCAACAGAGAGTAGCATGAACTATGGCAGGTACAATGTAGGATGGAAATTAGGCATGGGATAGAAAGTAACAATGAAAATATTATAATGCCATTATATAAGTCAATGGAACATCCTCACCTCGATACTGTGTTCAGTTCTAGTCACTCTGTCTCAAAAAGCATATATCAGATATAGTAGGGGTTCAGAGACAGGCAACAAAAAAATTAGAGGCCTGGAGAGACTTCTGTATGAGGAACAACTGAAAAGATCGGGAATGTTTAGCTCAGAGGAGACACAAATAAGTGGGGATATGACCGAGGTATACAAAATGACTAGAATAGAGGAGGAGATTAGGTACTTCTGTTCACCACTCATGACATAAGACAAAGGGATTGTTTTGTCAAGGAAACCGCAATGCAACACATTTAAAACTAGTAAATGAAGTATTTTCTATTATGCATAAATAACCTGTGGAATTCACTGCCACAATATATAATTGAGTCCAAAAAATGAATGGGATTTAAAAAAAAATGACATTTATATTGATAATGCAGACATCCATAGTTACACTGGACAGGACAAAACATCTTTTTAGGATGGCTATAAACCCTCCTGCTTCAGGGCACAAGCAAAACATTGATTGACAGGGATTAGTAAGAAACTTCCTCTATGAGCAAATTATACCATAATTGCCAACGGCAGCTTTTTCTGCATCTTCTTCTGAAACATCTGGTACCAGCTACTATCAAGAAGATCCTGGACTAGAGGGAGCACCAGTTTGTTCTTGTATGTTGCTGGTGTGTATGTATCCGATAGTCCTATGTTATTCATAGATTATTAAAAATGAAAGTGTTCTAAAAATCCAGTTCACTTCTTGGCTTGATGCCGTTTATTTGGTACATTTTTCTCAGCCAGGACAATGTAAACCAATTGTCATAAATATAAAGGGAAGGGTAAACACCTTTAAAATCCCTCCTGGCCAGAGGAAAAACCCTTTCACCTGTAAAGGGTTAAGAAGCTAGGATAACCTCGCTGGCACCTGACCACAATGACCAATGAGGAGACAAGATACTTTCAAAGCTGGAGGCGGGGAGGAACAAAGGGTCTGGGTCTGTCTGTGTGATGCTTTGGCCGGGGACAGAACAGGAATGGAGTCTTAGAACTTAGTAAGTAATCTAGCTAGATATGCTTTAGATTCTGATTTCTTTGAATGGCTGACAGAATACGCTGTGCTGAATGGAATGGATATTCCTGTTTTTGTGTCTTTTTGTAACTTAAGGTTTTGCCTGGAGGTATTTTCTATGTTTTGAATCTAATTACCCTGTAAGGTATTTACCATCCTGATTTTACGGAGGTGATTCTTTTTACCTTTTCTTCTATTAAAATTCTTCTTTTAAGAACTTGAATGCTTTTTCATTGTTCTTAAGATCCAAGAGTTTGGGTATGTGGTCACCTATACAAATTGGTGAGGATTTTTATCAAACCTTCCCCAGGAAGGGGGGTGCAAGGTTTTGGTGAGGGTTTTGGGGGTGAAGACGTTTCCAAACGGGCTCTTTCCTAATAAAATAAACCTGGTTAGACGTTTGGTGGTGGCAGCGAAAGTCCAAGGGCAAAAGGTAAAATAGTTTGTACCTTGGGGAAGTTTTAACCTAAGCTGGTAAAAGTAAGCTTAGGAGGTTTTCATGCAGGTCCCCACATCTGTACCCTAGAGTTCAGAGTGGGGAAGGAACGTTGACACCAATGAACAGAGTTTTGGTTTTGTTCTCAGTGCTGAAATGTTTGAGCTGCAAACACTTGCTGGGGGTGAGGATGCAGAAAAGGAGGAATGTTTATTCATTTAAAAAGAGGTTTTTTAAAATTCCATGTCAACACTGAGATCAGTGTTTGCTCTTGTAAAAGCTTGGATTTTACATCATCTACATGTTGGGCCCAATTGGAATTGACAGTGTCCCTTTAAAGCTACTTTCAAAAAATATACCACTCTAGTTAAAAAACAATTACCAAGGGAGTGAAAATGAGTTTTTCCCTAATGCTGCTGCTGATCCAGGCAGCAGCAAACAGGTGTTTCAATGCAACAGTGGAAAAACTCTGTAAATACCTCTAAAAAAATCCAGGTACATTTCTTCAAGGAGTTAAAAAAATTCCACCCTGCAAGCTGACTCGTGCATCTAGCATGTTTAGTGTATTCCAAATAGCGAGTTGAAAACAGCTTGCCCCAAAACTGTTTCCTGGAAAGATTATTTTCTTTTTATTTCCTTTTGTTTTGCCCTCTCTCTCTTTCCCTCTCCTTGTGAGCTTACCCTTAAATGTTACCAGTCTGGATGCCCGGCAGTATGCTCCTGAGCGGCATGCATACCAGAGAGCAGATCTGAGAACACCATTGCTTTAAGTGACTGCATACTATCACTTTCCTTTAGGGGGTGAGGAAGCGCTGTTGTGCTTCTCCCTCCAACTCCCCACAATTACAGCACTTAATATCTCATCTTCTCAGAGCTGCTCTCCAGGGACCCAGAGGGAGAGAATCCCATATTCCTCGCACTTAGTCATCATGTGAGTGCATGTGTGTGGTTTTTTTTTTTATTGTCTAAAGCATTTTATTGTTCTCTTTATTTATACAGTTAAAAACAGACAATACTAGACAAAATTGTGCAAAGAAAAAGGTACATCAAGCACGTAGTTAGCACAGAGTGTGAATACTAATGTCAGCAGCAGGGCTTGTGTAAAGTTGCACCTGAGGATAATGGCCCCCAAGAGCTAGTCTGGCAAATTGGCATCAGCTAGGAATTGCACCTTCCTCACCATACCCCCTGCTTTCTCTGGCCACACCACCTATTTGAAGAAGAAGTGGGAGAAGGTGATGATAGTCATTACATTGACCTTTAACCACCTGAGGATTCCATGTCAGGGTAATTCTTGGGTAGCCCGTTAAACTGCCTTTATGGTGAACTGGTGGGAAAGTGACTGCGTCAGAGCCAAGATCTGGCCCAAAGTGTCTTTGCTTTTTCTTTTTGGATCTGAGTGCAGTCTGTGATACCAGTGACATGGGGTGCTGGAGACACGCCCAAAGACATACATTTGCACTTGCATAGCTCCATTCTTCACACAGGGAGAACCAAGAGGGTAGCATTAAGTGATGAGTCATCTGATTTGGGGTTCTAGTGTGGTAGAGCACAGCAATCCATTCTCGCACCTCTCTTGTTCAATCTCACTGTCAATGAGGCTGAGAGGACAGAGTGAGAGGTTCAAGCCGAAGGGCCAACAGTATGAGATTAGTATTCTGCTTTTATCAGACCTGGATGGTACAATTTCTGAGCCTTCCAAGAGTCATGCTGAGATCTGGACTATGATAAGAGTAGGGTAGTATCTGGTCTCTTTGTTCCTTCCCAATGTCCACATAGCCACTCTGGTCAAGGGGACTTGATTTTCCCCATCTATGTTTGGCAAGAAAATTATGATTTTTCCAGTAAGGTGCAGAACCTCATCCTGGTTAGTCATGCCTGGATATTGGATTGCTGTAATTCTCTACCTGGGTCTATACCTGAAGATCAGTTGGAAACGTCAGGTGATACAACATGCAGCCATCTGCTTACTTAGCAGTACCATGTGCTGGTAGCATATTACACTGGTATTCCAGAAACTTTGCGGGATGCCAGTTTATTTGAGGGTGTAGATCACAGAGTTAGGTTTGATCTGTAATGGTCTTTATGGCTTTGGTTCTGCACATCTCAGATCAACTCTCCCTGTTTCATGCAGCATCCCAACACTGGTGGTCAGCTGAGACACTCAAGCTTATGGTCTCTAGAATTATATATCAATAGGCTGGGACCGAGTGTCCTCAACTCTTGAATTTGCTTTCCTTCCCCTCCGGCACAGCGTCCTAATCTGTTGAGCACCATGTTGAAGAATGGTGTCCAGTCAGTTATGTGCAATACATTTTCCAGAACATGCTAGGAGAACTGAAATCAAATCACTGTATTGCTTTAAAAATAGGGAAGGGCCACGAGTGACACTAAGCCAAGAAGTGAAGTGATGGCTATGTTTTCTTGCATCACTGCACTCATAGCACTTTCCAAGCAGGAGCTAGGTATGAAAAAGTGAGCCCTTTGCTCCCCTCGTACCTCTAGAATATGCCTTTGGCCATCCTGCCTACTTGTTCTTGATTTAGTCGTAAGTGGAGCCCAGGATCTGGTCCTAGAGGTGAATATAGCTGAATCACTGGGTAATAGCAACCACAATATAATTCAATTTAACATCCTTGTGGGGGGAAAAACAACAAGGACCATTACAGTAGCATTTAACTTCAGAAAGGGGAACTACAACAAAAATGAGGAAGCTAGTTAAATGGAAATTAAAAAGGTACAATCACAAAAGTGAAATAACTGCAAGCTGCGTGGATAAAAACACAATAATAATGGCACAAATTAAATGTATACCCCACATTAAAAAACAGAGGAAGAGGACCAAAAAAGCTCCACCGTGACTAGGTGTCCAATAGCTACTAAACTTTTTGGTGAAAACTGAAAAAAATGAAACAAAAAAGTCATTTAGCATTTATGCCATTTCTGCATTTTCTGTTATTGTTTCCCCCCTGGCCCCCTCACTGAGGCCTAGCTAGTCCTTGGTCTTCCTCTTGCTTCTAATGTATTTGTAGAATGTTTTCTTGTTACCCTTTATGTCTCTAGCTAGTTTAATCTCATTTTGTGCCTTGGCCTTGCTAATTTCATCCCTACAATGCTTGTGCTGTTTGTTTATATTATCCTTTGTAATTTGACCCAGTTCCCACTTTTTGTGGAACTCTTTTTTGAGTTTCACATCATTGAAGATCTCCTGGTTAAGTCTGGGTGGGTCTCTTGCCACACTTGCTATCTTTCTTACACAGTTGGATAGTTTGCTCTTGTGCCTTTAACATCATCTTGTTGAAAAACTGTCAACTCTCTTGAACTGTTTTTCCCATTAGACTTGCTTCCCGTGGGTTCTTATTTACCAACTCCCTGAGTTTGCTAAAGTCTGCCTTCTTGATATCCATTATCTTTACTGGGCTGGTTTCCCTCCTACCATTCCTTAGAATCATGAACGCCACCATTTCATGATCACTTTCACCCAAACTGCCTTCCACTTTCAAATTCTCAACCAGTTCCTCCCTATTTGTCAAAATCAAATCTAGAACAGCCTCTCCCCTAGTCGCTTTCTCTACCTTCTGAAATAAAAAATTGTCTCCAATACATTCCAAGAACTTTTGGATAATCTGTGCCCTGCTGTGCTATTTTCCCAAAAGATGTCTGGGTATCATAGAATCATAGAATATCAGGGCTGGAAGGGACCTCAGGAGGTCACCCAGTCCAACCTCCTGCTCAAGTTGAAGTCCCATTACCACCAAGTTCTGTGCTTTGGATAATTTTGTTAATTTCTTTTAAAATGCCTAATCTACCTCTTCTTCCTGGTTAGATGGACTATATAGTCCCCTACCATGACATCACGCTTGGTTTTGTTGGTTTTTTTGCCCCTTTAAGCCTTACCCAGAGACTTTCAACAAGTCTGTCTCCTATCTCCATCTCAACCTCAGTCCAAGTGTCTATATCTTTGATATATAAGGCAACACCTCCTCCCTTTTTCCCCCTGCCTGTCCTTCCTGAGCAAGCTGCACCCTTCTATACCAATATTCCAGTCATATGTATTATCCCACCAAGTCTCTGTGATGCCAACTATGTCATCTCTGCTCAGCCGTCCTTCTTCCCAGAACACCATCCCATGATCAAGGAAGCTGAAGCTCTCCTGGCAGCACTATTACCCAGCCAGGCATTCATGTCCAGGATGTGTCTGTCTCTGCCTGGGCCCCTACCCTTGATCGGAAGGATCGAAGAGAACACCACCTGTGCTCCCAGCTCCTTCCCCCTTAATCCCAGAGCCCTGGAGTCACTTCTGATCTCCTCAGGGTCAGACCTCGCAGTATCATTAGTGCCCACATGGATGAGTAGCATGGGGTAGTAGTCAGAGGGCTGGATGATCCTCAACAATCCCTCTGTAACGTCAAGGATATGGGCCCCTGGCAGGCAGCATGCCTCCTGGGATGCCATGTCAAGCCGGCAGATGGTTGCTTCCATTCCCCCTTAGAAGAGAATCACCAACCACCACTACCCCACGTTTCCTCCTGGGAGTGGGAGCTGCAGCCTGGCCATGTGCGGGCAGCTGTGGGGAGCCGTGTGGAACCTCCACCTGCCTTGGGGGGGGGGGGGCAGGGACATGAGCCGGGGGCTGTTTGGCCCACCCCGCACCATAGGCAGGTTGAGGTTTCGTGCGGCTCCCCACAGCTGCCCACACAGCTCTTACTGTGGCAGGGCTGCAGCTCCGAGGCCCTGCCCCTCGCCCAGAGCCAGCTCGGGGTAAGAGCCGTGTGGGCAGCTGTGGGGAGTCAGCACGGACCCTCCACCTCCATCGGCCCTGGGTGAGGAGCCCAAGAGTGGGGGAAAGGGGCCGCGTCTGCCATGGTGAAAAGTGGACCAGTTGGGGGGAAAGCAGGTACCTACGGGGAGGGAGTGTGGAGGGAGAGATTGGGTGGGGGTGTGGAAGCAGAGACCTGGACAATGGGGGAAGCAGCAAAGAGCCAGAGGGGTGGGGCAGTGGTGGTGGGAAAGTGGTGGTAGACAAATTTAGACTGGAAATAAGGCACAGATTTTTATCAGTGAAAGTAATTAACCATTAGAACAATTTATCAAGGGTCATGGTGGATTCTCCAGCACTGGCAATTCTTAGAATCAAGACTGCTCTCGGAGTTATAGTGGGGCAGCTCTACGGCCTGTGCTATAAAGGAGGTCAGCCTAGATCAAAGGTGGGCAAACTATGGCCCGCGGGCCACATCTGGCCTGCGAGACTGTCCTGCCCAGCCCTTGAGCTCCCAGCCAGGGAGGCTAGCCCTCCCTCCCCCGCTGTCCCCAGTCCCCCAGCGTGGCTGCGAGCTCCTGCTGGGCAGCGTGGCTGCGAGAGCCGCCGGCCTGCCCCGGTGCTCTAGACTGCGCGGTGGTGTGGCTGGCTCTGGGCGGCGCGGCTGCCAGTCCTGGTGCTCTGAGTGGCATGGTAAGGGGGCAGGGAGAGGGGGGTTGGATAAGGGGCAGGGGGTCCTGGGGCAGTTGGATATGGCAGAGGTTCTGGGGAGGGGGTGGTCGGGGGGCGGGGAACAGGGGGGTTGGATAAGGGGCAGAGGGTCCCAGGGGGCAGTCAGGGGACTGGGAGCAGGGGGGGTTGGATAGGCATGGGGAGTCCCAGGGGGCCTGTCAGGGGCTGGGGTGTGGATAGGATTTGGGGCAGTCAGGGGACAGGGAGGGTTAGATAGGGGTTGGGGTCCCGGGGGGCGGTTAGGGGTGGGGGGGTCCCGGGAGGGGGCGGCCAAAGGACAAGGAGCACAGGGGTTGGATGGGTCAGGGGTTCTGAGGGGGGCAGTTAGGGGGTGGGAAGTGGGAGGGGGCGGAGAGGGGGCAGGGGCCAGGCTGTTTGGGGAGGCACAGCCTTCCCTACCCGGCCCTCCATGCAGTTTCGGAACCCTGAGGCCAAAACGTTTGCCCACCCCTGGACTAGATGATCACAATGGTCCCTTCTGGCCGGGAAATCTATGGGCTGCTTATAACGAAGCCTGGGTTTATCAACTCATCTTCAGCAGATATTGACTCAGGAAGGAAGGAGGGAAGGAGGGAGGGAGGGAGAGTGTGTGTGTACAAAAGGAGCTCTGAGTGCAGGGAAAGGGGCTGACTGTCACCCCCATCACCCCCATCTCTGGCCCCCCATACGTCTCCCCACTCTCTACATATCCCCTCTCCCCCCCACAGCTGCAGACAGAAAAATCTCTCTGGCACCCCCTGCTGATGCTTACAGCTATCACAGGCAGCATCTTAATACAGCTCTCTCTCATGGGATGTACAGCTGGGCCTAAGAAGCAACAAGTGCATGACATGTATTCCACTTGGAGGGGCAGTGCTGTACCTTATGGCTGGAGCCCCTCCCCTAGCTACCTTGACCCTCCCTCAGTTCCTTTGTACCAAACACCCAGAAACGAGACTCCTATGCAGACGGGATGGAGGGTGGGTCGTGGAATACACATCAGCATCACATCTTGAAGAACCACAGTTCCAGTAAGTATTGCTCGGGCATGTAGGAATGAAATCAGGAGGGCCAAATCTCACCTGGAGCTGCAGCTAGCGAGAGATGTTAAGAGTAACAAGAAGGGTTTCTTCAGGTATGTTGGCAACAAGAAGAAAGCCAAGGAAAGTGTGGGCCCCTTAATGAATGAGGGAGGCAACCTAGTGACAGAGGATGTGGAAAAAGCTAATGTACTCAATGCTTTTTTTGCCTCTGTCTTCACTAACAAGGTCAGCTCCCAGACTGCTGCGCTGGGCATCACAACATGGGGAATAGATGGCCAGCCCTCTGTGGAGAAAGAGGTGGTAGGGACTATTTAGAAAAGCTGGACGTGCACAAGTCCATGGGGCCGGATGAGTTGCATCCAAGAGTGCTAAAGGAATTGGCGGCTGTGATTGCAGAGCCATTGGCCATTATCTTTGAAAACTCGTGGCGAACGGGGGAAGTCCCGGAGGACTGGAAAAAGGCTAATGTAGTGCCAATCTTTAAAAAAGGGAAGAAGGGGGATCCTGGGAACTACACGCCAGTCAGCCTCACCTCAATCCCCGGAAAAATCATGGAGCAGGTCCTCAAAGAATCAATCCTGAAGCACTTACATGAGGGGAAAGTGATCAGGAACAGTCAGCATGGATTCACCAAGGGAAGGTCATGCCTGACTAATCTAATCACCTTCTATGATGAGATTACTGGTTCTGTGGATGAAGGGAAAGCAGTGGATGTATTGTTTCTTGACTTTAGCAAAGCTTTTGACACGGTCTCCCAAGTATTCTTGTCAGCAAGTTAAAGAAGTATGGGCTGGATGAATGCACTATAAGGTGGGTAGAAAGTTGGCTAGATTGTCGGGCTCAACGGGTAGTGATCAATGGCTCCATGTCTAGTTGGCAGCCTGTGTCAAGTGGAGTGCCCCAGGGGTCAGTCCTGGGTCCGGTTTTGTTCAATATCTTCATAAATGATCTGGAGGATGGTGTGGATTGCACTCTCAGCAAATTTGCGGATGATACTAAACTGGGAGGAGTGGTAGATACGCTGGAGGGCAGGGATAGGATACAGGGGG
This sequence comes from Lepidochelys olivacea, assembly GCF_965140295.1. Lineage (NCBI taxonomy): Eukaryota > Metazoa > Chordata > Testudines > Cheloniidae > Lepidochelys > Lepidochelys olivacea. The sequence goes on from NC_140413.1 coordinate 2,683,024, forward strand.
ACCTAGACAAATTGGAGGATTGGGCCAAAAGAAATCTGATGAGGTTCAATAAGGATAAGTGCAGGGTCCTGCACTTAGGACGGAAGAACCCAATGCACAGCTACAGACTAGGGACCGAATGGCTAGGCAGCAGTTCTGCGGAAAAGGACCTAGGGGTGACAGTGGATGAGAAGCTGGATATGAGTCAGCAGTGTGCCCTTGTTGCCAAGAAGGCCAATGGCATTTTGGGATGTATAAGTAGGGGCATAGCGAGCAGATCGAGGGACGTGATCGTCCCCCTCTATTCGACATTGGTGAGGCCTCATCTGGAGTACTGTGTCCAGTTTTGGGCCCCACACTACAAGAAGGATGTGGATAAATTGGAAAGAGTCCAGCGAAGGGCAACAAAAATGATTAGGGGTCTGGAACACATGAGTTATGAGGAGAGGCGGAGGGAACTGGGATTGTTTAGTCTGCAGAAGAGAAGAATGAGGGGGGATTTGATAGCTGCTTTCAACTACCTGAGAGGTGGTTCCAGAGAGGATGGTTCTAGACTATTCTCAGTGGTAGAAGAGGACAGGACAAGGAGTAATGGTCTCAAGTTGCAGTGGGGGAGGTTTAGGTTGGATATTAGGAAAAACTTTTTCACTAGGAGGGTGGTGAAACACTGGAATGCGTTACCTAGGGAGGTGGTAGAATCTCCTTCCTTAGAAGTTTTTAAGGTCAGGCTTGACAAAGCCTTGGCTGGGATGATTTAACTGGGAATTGGTCCTGCTTCGAGCAGGGGGTTGGACTAGATGACCTCCTGAGGTCCCTTCCAACCCTGATATTCTATGATTCTATGATTCTAAGTAAGTGTTGAGTAAATGTAGCTCCACTTAGGTGACTCACAAGCAGTACTCGCCCCAGGAGGTGGGGCTTGGGGTCTACCTCAACAGGGACTGCAGGACCGCTCTACCAAAGCCAGCATCCACCCTGGAAGATGTGGATATGGCATAATGGTTTGTGAACACATGTATCACGCACGGTCATAGCAGCTTTGCAAATGTCCAATATGGAAATGTCACTGAGGAATCTATAGACGTTTCTTGCGCCCTCGTAAAATAAGCTCGTACCCAAGGAGGGAGTGTAGCCAAAGCTATTTCATATGCAGTTTTCATGCAGGATGCTATCCATTTGGAGACTGTCTGTGAAGAGACAGCTTGAACCTTCAGGCGATCTGTGTATGACAAACAAGGTGAAGCTCAAAATGGGTTAGTCCTGTCCAGATAAGATGCTAGACATCACCTGACATCTAAGGTACGGAGACACTGCTCCTCCGGAGAGGAATGTGACTTAAGAAAGAACACTGGTAAACATACTGCCTGGTTCAAATGAAACTGAGAACCCACTTTAGACAAAAATTTTGGATGCAGTCATAAGGTCACTTTGTCTTTGGAGAAGTGTGTATAAGGAGGCTCTGCCATCAGAGCCTGCAACTCACACACTCTCCTTGGTGATGTTATCGCTACCAGGAATGCAGTTTTCTGACACAAAAGTGGAAAGGGACAAGATGCCAGGGGCTCAACGATAGGACCATTAAGGCCGCTAGGACTGAGTTAAGGTCCCACAGAGGAACCGACCAGAGGATGTAAACCTGAATCTTGCTACTATGATATTGGAGAAGACCGATTTTCCCTGAACGGGGGAGGGAGGAGGTGAAATGCTGATATCACTGCCAGATGCAGTTTCACTGAACTAAATGCAAGCCCCAATGACTGAAGGTGCAGCAGGTAGTCCAAAACGTCCTGGATAGAGGCCAGCATTGATTGGATTCCACAGCTAATGATCACCCCAAAAATGGCTTCCATGTCACTCAACAGGCCATCCTCATGGAGGGCTTTCTACTGTTAAGGAAAACTTATCGGAGAAACACTGCTCTTCCTCATTCAGCCAAACAGCAGCCACTACATGAGATGCTGGAAGCTGAGTGCAGGCTGCAAGGTGAGGCCTTGGTTCTGAGGGAGTTGGGATGGGGAGGAAGCAGTATGGGAGGCTGACTAGACAGTACAAGAAGGTCAGAGAACCAGCACTGTCTTGGCCAGGGCAAAGAGAATGAATTTGGCCCGACTCGCCTTGAGCCTGAGGATGACCTGAAGGATGACTGGGATCAGGGGAAAGGTGTAGAGGAGAGCTGACTGCTAGCTGAGGTGGAAAGCCCTGGACAGGCAGCCTGGACTGAGGCTGCCTGGAGAGCCAAACAGACAACATTTTCTGTTGTCCCTTGTAGAAAACAGGTTGATCATCGGGATGCCCCAAGCTATGAAGATGACCTGGGGGAACACTTGTCTTTAGAGACTACTTGCAACTCAGGAAAATACTGGCTGAGATGGTCTGCAAGATGATTCTGAACCCTGAGTAAACGAACGGCTATTGGAGTAATGTTCTCCTTGAGGCAGAACTGCCACAGCTTGATCGCCTCTAGGCAGAGCAACCTGGACCGTGTTTCCCCCTTGTTTGTACACTGTGACAAAGTTCCTCCTCTGCCTTGGTGGGTCCTGCGCTTATTAGCGGATTTTCTCGCCTCAGAGGTTCATGGCAGTCCTCAGTTTGGCCACTTTCGTGGCTCAAATCTGCCATTCACTCAGTTAGCCTCATCACTGGCCAGCATGGGGAAAGGAAGAAGAACAATCCCCACAGTCTCTGCTGATCCACCTAGTGGATCAGGGAACAGGCCAGAGACCTTCCCCTCGGGTGGAACCCACAGTCCAGTTCAACTCCTCCAGTATCAAGTAGGGAGTTGGAGGGATGGGGGGAACCCAGGCCTGCCCTCTACTCCGGGTTCCAGCCCAGGGCCCTGTGGATTGCAGCTGTCTACAGTGGCTCCTGGAACAGCTGTGCGACAGCTACGACTCCCTGGGCTACTTCTCCATGGCCTCCTCCCAACACCTTCTTTATTCTCACCACAGGACCTTCCTCCTGATGTCTGATGCTGCTTGTACTTCTCAGTCTTCCCCAGTAGTATGCCTTCTCACACTCAGCTTCTTGCACCTCTTGCTCCCAGCTCCTCGCACGCACCACAAACTGAAGTGAGCTCCTTTTTAAACCCAGGTGCCCTGATTAGTCTGCCTTAATTGATTCTAGCAGCTTCTTGATGGGCTGCAGTTGTTCTAATCAGCCTGTCTGCCTTAATTGTTTCCAGAAAGTTCCTGATTGTTCTGGAAACTTCCCTGTTACCTTACCCAGGGAAAAGGGACCTACTTAACCTGGGGCTAATACATCTGCCTTCTATCACTCTCCTGTAACCATCTGGCCCGACCCTGTCATAACACATACTACATCACGGTGATATTGTCAGTTGGTATGTGAACTACTGAGACTCTGATGCTGTCCCAAAAAGCATGACATGCATTAGAGATGGCCTGAAGTTCCAGCACATTTACATGGAGTGAGGCCTCCTGCTCTGACCACAGTCTCTGAGCTTTCAGTGACCCCAGGTGTGCCCTCCAACACATCAGGGAGGCGTTGGTAACAATCAACTTGGTTGGTGAGGTCTGGACAAAGGGAATGCCTTGTCAAATGTTCTCTGGACATATCCACCACTGCCAGGAGTCCAGGATCAGTGGAGGAAAACAAACATATCTGTCTAGAGAGCGAAGAATAGGACGGTAACCATCCAGAGCCACATTTCAAGGAGGTAAGGCACAATGTTGCGAACTGGACCACCTGCATGCAAGCGGACATGTGGCTGAAGAGCCTCAGATATGTCCAAACTGTCATGGAAGGCTGACACAGTAGACAGAGGCAAATGGTTGGTCGTCAGAAATCCTTTCGACGTCATGGAATCTAACAGGGCCCCAGTGAACTTGATTTTTTTGAGCGAGAGCCAAGGTTGACTTACCAGTGTTTAGAATGAGACCCAGACAGTTGAGAAAGCACACTGTGGTGACGATGTGAGCAAGAACTTCCACTCTGGATCTGCCCTTCAGTAACCAGTCATCCAGATATGGGAAGATGTGAATTCCCTTCTTTGTGAGATATGTCATAACAATGACCACATGTTTGTTAAAAACGGTGGGGGGGGGGGGAAGAGAGAGAGAACACGAACCGGGGGCAGAAAAGAGGCTGAATGGAAGCACTGTGCACTGCAAATGGCGTTTCACCACAATGAACTGAAGGAACTTTCTGTGGCTTGGCAGAATCACCACATGAAAGTAGGCGTCGTGAAGGTCCAGAGCAGCAAACCAGTCATTCTGAGACAACGCAGGGAGAATAGTTGACAGTGACATTTGGAACTTCATATACGTTATATATTTGTTGAGGCCAAGAAGGTTAAGGATGGGTTGTATGCCTTCCTTGGATTTGGGTACCAGAAAGTATCAGGAGTAGAAGCTGAAACCCTGCTGTTCCAGCAGAAACTCTTTCACCCCTCCCAAAGCCAGCAGAGAGCAGACCTGCTCTAGGAGCAGTATCTTGTGAGAGGGGTCCCTGAAGAGGGATGAGGAGGAGGTGTGGAGAGGAATTGGATGGCATAATCCAATCCGATGACGTTTAGGATCCAGCTGTCGGTGGTGATTGATCCCCAAGCATTGTGAAAGCAGCCAGGCAGTCCCCAAAGGGGGAGATGAGGAGAGAGAAGCAACGACTGGAACAGTGCTCTGGACCAAAGAGTGAAAATAGTTGCTTGGAGGACTTTGCGGGAGGGTGGCTGGACTGGCTGAACCCCAAGCCCGATCGTTTTCTTTGTGAGGGCTATCCCTCTTTCTAGGGTAGTCCTGTTGCCTCAGAGGAGAGAACGGCTGGCCAAACATGCACTGCTGATGCTGAAGACTGCAGTAGCACTTCTGCTCTGCTGGTGTGTACGCCCCCAAGGACCGCAAGGTAGCACTGGAGTAATCAGGTTTGTTTGCTCCTCTAAAGAGCCAAAATGCACAACTTGTCACTTTAACTGGAGTTAACAATCACTTTGATTCAACACAGCACTGGTTTGGTTTAGATTAAAAGTAAAACAAGTTTATTAACAAAAGGAGATACGAAGTAAGAATACAGTTACAAAGGGTTAAACACAAACAAAAGTAAAACTATGTTTTCTAGTGACTAAGACTGAACAAAACCTACAGTCTTGGTTCAAGGTAAGATTTTTACCACTTTCTTTCAGCAAGATGGCTGACCACTCCTTAGTCATGCTCTCCCACAAAGTCCAAAGTACTTGGTTCCTGTGTTTTCTTAGGTGAAAGATAACTTGGGGTTCCTTGGCCCCTCTCTTTTATAGTCCAGTGAACCTTTGAAATGGATTCTTCTGAAGGTTACCACGTGACGGGCTCCACTCACCACACAAGTGCCTCCTCCTGGCTAGGTATTGCATAGCAGCTTCCTTCCCATATGGCATACCCTGCCAATGGTCACTTCATCGCTACTGTGGTCTCTCTTCCTGTAATTCATAGTGCTCTCTCTTTGCAACTCACTCCTCCAGCTAGGTCATTATATAGTCCTCCCTTCCGGGATATCAAAGTCTTGTTGGACCACCTGTCCAGATGGCACCTCCAACAGTCCTATACTATTTGCCAGTGCTGGTACGGGAATCCAGGCCCTCTCCCTACACACGGTTATGACCCAGGGATCTGTAACTAGCCACCAAGGTGTACTTGTTGCTGTTTTCCTAGGATTCTTCCTATCCTGCCTTCACAGGCTTTCTTTCCCCAGAACTCCTTTGGGATTGACTATTCTCCCAAGGCTCATTCTCCCGCAAGGTTTCCCCCTTCCCACCTCTGTGCAAAAGAGTGGCTGTGGACTCTCTCTCTGTAGCCCTCTGCTGTTACAAAGGTCCTCTCCTCTCTTTATATTCCTTACCGTAGCTAGGCTTCATCCACAACTAGTGCTCATAAATCCCTTGGCCTCCCTTCAGATGCAACTGTAAAGGTTAATTGGCCCCTTCAGGGCTAGTATGGGATGAACACCCCATTACACCTCCCAAAGCAAAGTTCATTCATGCTGTGAGGAAGAAGACATGGAGTCTGGTGGGGAAGTCAAGTTACATGCTGGTTGCTTCCCTGCTGGTGTTTGGTAAAATGCAAATTTAACTGTTCCTGCACCCTTCAATACAAATGAATGGCCACGTGACATATGATTGCCAATCGACTCCGATGACACCTGGCTGGAGGCATCGGCTTGTCCTTTGTCTGGAAGGAACCCGCACACACCTTACGGGGAACAAGTGATAACTCTCCATCAGTAGTTCTCAAACTTCATTGCACCAGGACCCCGATCTGATAACACAAATTACGCCATGACCCCAGGAGCGGGGACCGAAGCCTGAGCCTGCCCAAGCCCCGCTGCCCCAGGTGGGGGTCAAAAGACAATGCCCAAGCCCTGCCAAACCAAGCAGCCCCAAGCCCTGCCAAACCAAGGCTTGGGCTTTGGCCCTGGACAGTGGGGCTCTGACTTTGACTTGGGCTTCGGCCCTGGGCCCCTGCAAGTCTAAAGCCAGCCCTGGAAACCCCATTAAAATGGGGTTGTGACCCACTACGGGGTCCTGACCCACAGTTTAGGAACCGCTGCTCTACATGCACGACAGAGTCATTCTCAAGCAGTGGAAGTAACCCGTTCCCTCTCACACACAGTGCCATAGCCAGGGCTGGCCTTCGGGAAAATGGCACCCCAGGCAAGCTTTCTTTGGCACCCTTTAAGTACTGCTCCCCAAGCAGCCGCTCAGCAGACAGAGTGGCAGCTGGTGGAGCAGTGGTGGCACGGCAGGTATTGCTGCCGGGAGGGCAGAGAGGGGATGCATGTGAGGAGTTAGCTCCTGCCCCGCAGCCCCCTTATCGCCTCCTGGGTGGGCACAGTCTTTCTGCAGCCTCTTGACCATGACGCCCTGGGCAGTCGCCTATGTTGCCCACCCATAAGGTCAGCCCTGGCCACAGTAGGAGCCCAATGCCAAGACTGTGCCTCACCCTCACAAACACACGCAGGAACTATGGAATTCCTTGTAGGTGAAAATATGCACAGAATAAGCAGGGGAAATTTGTGCACGCAACACAATAAGGATGTGAAGAATATCAAAATGCTACAAACCCTCAGAGCTGCCATTTATACAGAGCTTCTCTAAAAGGGATGTGGAGCATATTGTGGAAAACTGAGGGCAATCATGAAAACAGATTAAGTGTAAAGTAAATATGTCTCCGCCTCCCACAAATGAAAAATAATTTCAGCCAGCTATTTTATAGTGTGATAAAGACTGACAAATGATTTTGAAGAACTTCCAGCAAGAGCCCCCCCCAGTGAAACTGCTTACTGTGAAGTAGAAGGAAAGGTCCTGAATTGTGTCTCTGCAGACTGGAGTTTCACTTAGGGTATGTCTTCACTACCCACTGTATTGGCGGGCAGCAATCGATCCAGCAGGGATCGATTTATCGCGTGTAGTGTAGATGCGATAAGTCGATCCCCAAGTGCTCTCCCGTCGACTCCTATACTCCAGTGCCGTGAGAGGCGCAGGCAGAATCAACGGGGGAGCGGCAGCAGTCAATTCACCGCGGTGGAGACACCACGGTAAGTCGATCTAAGTACGTCGACTTCAGCTACGTTATTCATGTAGCTGAAGTTGCGTAACTTAGATCGATTCCCCCCCACAGTGAAGACCAGGGCTTAGAAAGTTAGTTGGAGGAATAAAGTGACTTCACTTTTAGACGCTCAGAACTAGATCACACAGACTATCCCACTTACCTGTTTGAGTGCCTTCTTGCTGTGCTTCTGGGATGGCGAGATGACTTTACCCGCTGGGATGGAAGGAGATGGGCAGCCTGATGGCGGGGAGCATGTCTGTGACAGTCTAGACGGTACTAGGGAAATAAAAAGAGAAAAACAGTTTCGAAAGAATTATATAGGCTGTGCGGAAAACAATCCACCCCTTACATGCCCCCCGGGCATCAGTCACTCTTTCCCATGCTCAGAGACCAACCCCAGCATCGTCACCCACTGGGTCTGCGAAAGCTGCACATCTAGGAAATGTTACTTTTTATCTGGGGGATTGTTTTAAATTTATTTATCCAGGGAAGTGCAGGGCAGCAATTGTCAAACTGGCAGCTGATTATCACTGAAGAGGTTCCTGCTTTTTTACTCCATCTCTCCAACCGATGCAGCAAAGACACTTAGAGGGTGAGTGACCAGGGTAGCCTACCAAGTCAGTGTCTGGCTGGCATTAGAACCACCGCCTCCCTTCCTCCCAGATTCTTGGCTCTGAACACTAGACTACACAGCCTCAGTTAACTGCCTCTTTTCACCCTTGACATTGTGGTTAATGCTACAAACATATCAGTCCTCACACCTCAGAGTTTTGTGACTGATACTTCTGGCTTCCCCTCACTACCCGCTGGCCCAGTTCTACTCTTGGTTAAGTCAATGGAGGGGTGGCAACTGACTTTAATGAGAGCAGGATCAAGCCCTTTCTGATGGGCCCCTGTGCTGGGCCCGAGAGTACCTCCACTGCCCATCTCTTATTCAGTTATTTGTGCTCTAACCCCACAGAACCTGGACTGCTCTCATGACCACAAGCTGGCAGTTTGGCATAGCTCAAACTCTCTACTGGGTTAGCTGATTCACAACTGAAAGGAAAGTGGTGGGTACCGACCAGTATAATTGATGTCTTAGTCTGGTCAAACTGGCACAGTAGCCCACAAACGACTGGGAACCACTGTCTTAAAAACACCTGTCTTACAATCATATTGTACGACATCATATGATTGTATAAACTCTGCACCACCACCGAGTTAAGAGGGGGAGCATTGATGACTAAATGGAAATTAAAGCAGGGAAAGAAGACCATGATTCTACCCCCTCTCCCGCGCCCTAAGAAGATACACAGCCCTGGAGAGAAAAGAAGAAGCCTTTACCGTAACCCTCTCAGGCCACCTCTACACTATGGGCACTCTAGTGGTACAGGTACAGCGCCGCAGGTACGGCACAGTAGTGCTGAAGTGTCGATGCCGTCTACAGGGATGGAAGAGGGGTTTTCATAACGCTAGGAATTCCACCTCCCCACATGAAACACGGCCTCAATCTCCAGGTCATTTAGACTTTGCAAGGGGTCTCACTGCAACAAAAAAACCAGGATGGGGACAATTTCCAGAGACCTAAATCACTGCTGATCATGTGATTTGCATACGCCTGCTTGGGCCAAGATACTCAAAGCAATCGCCATGAGAGAAAAGTCAAAGTCATTTACAGGGTTGACAGCCACCCGTATTGCCCACCATGCTGCTCTGTGCCCACTTTCATTCATTCCTGCTCAGAATTTTGCCTCTGAGCAGGAATGAATATTGGTGCCCATCACTGGATTGGTGTGAGAAAGCCATCAGGAGCTAAGGAGCACTTCAGTCATATAGACACATCTGTTCAGGACATGGGTAACACAATGATAAATGAATCTAATAAAGGGTGGGGTGCAAAATACAACAGGCGCAGAACAAGGACAAGAAAAAACCACCAGAAAACTTTTGTGAAATCAGCAGGGTGTCAGGTTAAAGAGATAAATAAAAACAGTCAACTGGTCAAAAATAAAAACTATCAATGTCTGCCTGCAAATATGAAACCCTTAAAGCAAAAAATACATGAACTAGAATGCCTTGCAATGAACAAGGATTTTGATAGAATAGGCATTACAGAAACATGGTGGAATGACCAAAATAAATCGACAGGATACTGTAATACCTGGCTAAGAATTACACCAGAAAAACAAAGAGGTGGGGCACTAGTGCTGGAGCTAACGGATTCTAGCAAGATCAAAATTCAAGTGAAGAGGGCCCCACAGCTGACTCTGGATGGGTAGGAATCCCAAGTGGTAAGAATGTAAATAAATGAAAAGAGCCTCCCGGTCAAGAAAAATGGACAGTGCTGAGATCAAAAGAGGCAACACAAATCTAACAATGATAATCATGGAGGACTTCAGCTATTCACCTATAAACTGATCAAATGGAAACAATGGGACAAAGTACAGAGAAACAATATGATTGCTTCTTGGTCCTGCTAGTTCTAGAGCACACACGAGGACAAGTTAAACTCTGTTTAGTCTTAAGTAACATGCATGAGTTAATTCAGGAAGTAACAGTAGCAGAGCACTAATTAATAGTGACAATAATAGAATTAGGTTCAACATCCTAGGGGGAGGGCAAGGGACCAAAAAATGTGTGACAAAAACTTTAGAAAGAGATTTCAATAAAGTGAGATGGCTGATCAAAAAGTCCCTAACAGCAAAAATAAAACAAGGACAATTCGTAGATGCGGTATAGATGTTACTTAAGAAAACAATAACAGATTCTCAGAGGGCATGCATAATAAAGAGATACGGTACTATGACAGATTGCAGTAACAGAAGAACAAATTTATATGTGAAGGTTGTGGAACAAATTGCTAATTTAAATGCAGTAAGTCATCAGGCCCAGGTTGTATACATCCAAGAGTTCTGAAGGAGCTCAAGCAAGAAGTGGCTGAAGTGCAAGCAGAAATATGCAGCCTCTTATTAAAAACAAATGAGGACTTGCGGCACCTTAGAGACTAACAAATTTATTTGAGCATCAACTGTCATGAGCTACAGCTCACTTCATCGGATGCATTCAGTGGAAAACACAGTGGGGAGATTTATGTACATAGAGAACATGAAACAATGAGTGTTACCGTACACACTGTAATGAGAGTGATCACTTAAGGTGAGCTATTACCAGCAGGAGAGCGGGGGGGAGGGGGGGCGCTAGTAGGGGAAGGAACCTTTTGTAGGCACAATCAAAGTGGGCCATTTCCAGAAGTTGACAAGAACGTCTGAAGAACAGTGGGGGGTGGAATAAACAAGGGGAAATAGTTTTACTTTGTGTAATGACCCATCCACTCCCAGTCTTTATTCAAGCCTAAGTTAATTGTATCTAGTTTGCAAATTAATTCCAATTCAACAGTCTGTTTTTGAAGTTTTTTTGTTGAAGAATTGCAACTTTTAGGTCTGTAATCGAGTGACCAAAGAGATTGAAGTGTTCTCCGACCGGTTTTTGAATGTTATAATTCTTGACGTCTGATTTATGTCCATTTATTCTTTTACATAGAGACTGTCCAGTTTGACCAATGTACACAGCAGAGGGGCATAGCTGGCACGTATATATCACATTGGTAGAACGAGCCTCTGATAGCGTGGCTGATGTGATTAGGCCCTATGATGGTGGCCCCTGAATAGATATGTGGACACAGTTGGCATCGGGCTTTGTTGCAAGGATAAGTTCCTGGGTTAGTGTTTTTGTTGTGTGGTGTGTGGTTGCTGGAGAGTATTTAATCATAGAATCATAGAATCATAGAATATCAGGGTTGGAAGGGACCCCAGAAGGTCATCTAGTCCAACCCCCTGCTCAAAGCAGGACCAATTCCCAGTTAAATCATCCCAGCCAGGGCTTTGTCAAGCCTGACCTTAAAAACCTCTAAGGAAGGAGATTCTACCACCTCCCTAGGTAACGCATTCCAGTGTTTCACCACCCTCTTAGTGAAAAAGTTTTTCCTAATATCCAATCTAAACCTTCCCCACTGCAACTTGAGACCATTACTCCTCGTTCTGTCATCTGCTACCATTGAGAACAGTCTAGAGCCATCCTCTTTGGAACCCCCTTTCAGGTAGTTGAAAGCAGCTATCAAATCCCCCCTCATTCATCTCTTCTGCAGGCTAAACAATCCCAGCTCCCTCAGCCTCTCCTCATAACTCATGTGTTCCAGTCCCCTAATCATTTTTGTTGCCCTTCGCTGGACTCTCTCCAATTTATCCACATCCTTCTTGAAGTGTGGGGCCCAAAACTGGACACAGTACTCCAGATGAGGCCTCACCAATGTCGAATAGAGGGGAACGATCACGTCCCTCGATCTGCTCGCTATGCCCCTACTTATACATCCCAAAATGCCATTGGCCTTCTTGGCAACAAGGGCACACTGCTGACTCATATCCAGCTTCTCGTCCACTGTCAGCCCTAGGTCCTTTTCCGCAGAACTGCTGCCTAGCCATTCGGTCCCTAGTCTGTAGCTGTGCATTGGGTTCTTCCGTCCTAAGTGCAGGACCCTGCACTTATCCTTATTGAACCTCATCAGATTTCTTTTGGCCCAATCCTCCAATTTGCTTCAGGTTGGGGGACTGTCTGTAAGCGAGGACTGGCCTGTCTCCCAAGATCCGTGAGAGTGATGGGTCGTCCTTCAGGATAGGTTGTAGATCCTTGATGATGCGTTGGAGAGGTTTTAGTTGGGGGCTGAAGGTGACGGCTTCTGTTCTGTTATTTTCTTTGTTAGGCATGTCCTGTAGTAGGTGACTTCTGGGGACTCTTCTGGCTCTGTCCATCTGTTTCTTCACTTCAGAAGACTGAAAGGTTGCAGTTGTAGTAACTATATTTTTAAAGAGCTCTAAGAGTGATCCAGGGAATTACAGACCGGTTAGCCTTGCATCTGTACCTCTCCAGCTGGTTGCAATGATAATTAAAAATAATATAACAAAACATCTGGAAGATAATAATATGATAGGGTCTAACCAGCACGGTTTCTGCAAAGGAAAATCATGTCTCACTAGCCTATTAGAATTATTTGAGCATGTCAGTAAAGTAGTAGATAAAGGAGAACTGGTTGACAGTTTGTTTAGACTTTCATAAGGCCTTTGAAAATATCTTTCACTAAAGGCTACTAAAGAAACTAAGTAGTCATGGATGAGAGGCAAAGTATTGTCATGGATCAAAAACTGGCTAGGAGACAGAAAGCAACAAGTAGGACGAAATGGTCAATTTTCATCATGGCAAAAGATTACAGTGGGGACTCCTCAAGGTTCCTTACTCAGTCTGGTGTTGTTAATATAGTTATTAATGATCTGGAAAGGAGGCGAGTAATGAAGCAGCAAAAGCTGTAGATGTCACAAAGTTAGTCAGGACTAGAGAGGACTGTGAGGAACTTCAGACAGACCTAGCCAAGGTAGGTGAATAGGCAACATGATGGCAAATGAAATTCAATCTTGTTAAATGCACAGTAATGTACTGGGGGGGGGGGGGGACGGACGACGACACTGACATGGAGTTTATGGAAGCTGTACCTCCATCTTGATATGAAAGCCTGGTCACATTGGATGAGGGACCCAAAGTGTCCACAGACTTCACCTCTTATTAAAGATGAGGACAGCTGCAAATTTGGTACATTCCTCAGTCTGCCAGCAAGTTGAAAGTATGGCCCTTGGTTAGGTAACCTCTGGACCCCAGACCTGGTATAAAAGACTGAATTCTTGTACATAAACACAGGTTCACATATAGACTCAGAAACAGAGTTGGCTGCTATTTACTTTGAGACATTTTAAATAGAAGGAACATAAACCACATCCTCTCTGAAACCAATCAAGACAGAAACTACAAGTTTTGTGTGCAGCAGAATAGCTAAAACCACTAGAGGCAACTGCTTTGCCTCACTTTAATTTCTCACAGTCCTATGAAACACATTCTCAATTACAAACTACATGTCAAACTCTTTGTTCCTTTAAACTAGCAAAAGCCATACATGCTGGGAAGTGGATTCTCATCTCTGAGAGTCGACTGACTACCTTTTGCACTGTTATAATGCTGACATTGTCTGTGCAATGGGGGCGGCTGTCCCTGTACTGACAGCTGTAACCACAATAAATTCTGCAGAGTAAACAGAAGAGTTAAAAAAAAGTTGGCAAGGTTGCAGTTGTTTAATTTAGCTACTGGCTCATCAAGTGATGGGTATCTAATTATGAGGATAAATGGCTCTCTGAACACACAATACAGACATGCAGGGGTACAATAAAAAGATACATGCAGAAGCTTAAACTGACAAATGTGTTGAGAGGGCATGCCTCTGCTGTGGGAGTTCTCATTCCGGTAAGTACAAGGTTTTAGAAGCTGAGCTTGTTTCCTTTAGATTTCCGTAGCTCAGCTAAAACTTTAGTGTATCTAAAGAGAATATAAATGCAGTGTGGTTTGTCTTCTTAAAAATGCTCTACTTTCACTGTATAACTTACAAGAGTTAGTTAGCATTAGTGTTAAATTTTATACATGAGCCTATGTGGAGCAGGGAAATTGTGCTTCCTGGTGCTGCTAGATTTCTGGAGCACTTTGTTTTTGTAACACTAACTCCTTCACAAGCTCTGGAATTATATTATAAAAGTGATGGATGTAACTGGAAAGTCCTCAGGTGGAGTCGCCATCTGATTTTAAAACCTTCATGACTTGGTTTGCACTACAGTCAAATCTCAGAGTTACGAACACCAGAGTTCTTCTTCGAGTGATTGCTCGTGTGCATTTCAATAGGTGTGTATGTGCACCGTGTGCATGATCGTAGGAAGGTTTTTCCCCTGGCAGCACCTGTCGGGTCGGCTGTGGAGCCCCCTGGAGTGGCACCTTCATGGCGGTGTATATTAGTCCCTGCCGACCCGCCACTTACTCAGTTCCTTCTTACCGCCAGTGATGGTCGTTGAAGTAGCTCAGTCTCTTGCATTCGCAAGTGCCTACCTAGTGGTTCCCTTTTCTTAGCTGTAAACAGTTATTAGTTAGTTATATAGTAGTTTGTAATTAGTTGGGCTTATTTTGGGGGGCTTTCCCCTCTCCCTAGTTTCCCCAGGCACTGGGGCACATCTCGGTCACAGGGATTTAAGGCCTGCGAGAGGTGTGCAAAACCTATGCCAACAGGTGATCCGCGTGCTGCTTGTCTCAAGTGTTTAGGAGAAGGCCATCAGACAGACAAGTGCCCAATTTGCAGGAGCTTTAGACCCAGGACAAAGAGAGAGCGGGACTATTGTTTGAAGCTCCTCCTGATGGAGTCGGCCCTCCGCCACCAGGCAGCACCAGAAACGGCACCAGCATCATCGGTGCACAGCACCCCAGCCTCGGTGCGGGATGTCTTGGCACCAAGAAAGGACTCCTCCAAGGAGCACCAGTGCCGCTCCCTGGCTCGTGAGGCCGGTGCTACCAGGCGGCACCGCGCACACTACCCAGTGCCATGTAAGAAGTCATGGGACGATAAGAAGCTGGACCTTTTCTGCCGAAAGGTCTGCTCGACTGGGGGCTCCAGCTTTGAGTGGACAACCAGCAAGCGGTACTCAGCTGCTATGCCTTCAAATTCTTGGAGCTCATTGGCAAAATTCCAGAAGTTGCTCCCGGGTGAATCGCGCAAGGAGTTTAGTGTGCTCCTTGAGGAGGTCAGGGTGGTTTCGAGAACCTCCCTCCAGGCCGCATTAGACGTTGTGGACTCGGCTGCTTGGACCATGGCCACCGCCATTACAATGAGGTGCAGTGGTGGCTGCAGGTGTCAGGGATACCACCTGAGGTCCAGAATACAATTCAGAACCTCCCCTTTGACTGTGCAGGCCTGTTCGCCCAAAATACAGACTCTTGCTTGTACAGCCTTAAAGACTCGCAGGCGACTTTGAAGTCTTTGGGGATCCACATCCCTGCACCCCCAAAGAAAGCCTTTTAAGCCTCAGCCCCCATCCCATTTCTACTCAAGGCCTCCCAGGCGAGACTCATCCAGGAGATGGGGCAGAAATAATAAGAGGTGCCTGCCACAGTCCTCCTCAGGCCAAGACCAGGGTTCAGCCAAACAGCCCCCGGGCCTGAAGCCAAACTTTTGAAGATGTGCCCGAGGACAGAGTATAAGTATCGAACTTAGATCCTTACCCCCCTCTTTGTGAATTGACTCTCCCGCTTCTACCATGCTTGGTCCCATATCACATTAGATCGCTGGGTCCTGAGCATGGTAGGGGTGGGATACTCTATCCTGTTCTGTTCCCTCCCACCCCCCTTCCCCATCCCTCGTCCCCTTCCTTGTCCCTCTTCAGGGACCCTTCTCACGAACAACTCCTTTTGCAGGAGGTGCAATTGCTCCTCACTCTAGGGGCAAAAGAGGAGGTTCCTCAGGAGTTCAGGGGCAAAGGGTTCTACTCTCGCTATTTCCTCATCCCCAAGGCCAAGGGTGGGCTCCGGCCTATCCTGGATCTGCGAGACCTCAACACATTCATAAGGAAAGTGAAGTTTCGCATGATCTCTCTGGCCTTCATCATTCCTTCCCTGGATCCGGGGGACTGGTACGCTGCCCTCGACTTGAAAGATGTGTACTTCCATATATCCATTATCCTGGCCCACAGATGTTTTCTTCGCTTCGTGGTCAGCGGCCAGCACTACCAGTTCAGGGTGCTCCTGTTTGGGCTCTCGGTGGCCCGCCGGGTATTCACCAAATGTATGGTGGTCGTGGCAGCCTTCTTCCGCAAATGTCAGGTGCAAGTGTTCCCATACCTGGACGACTGGCTCATCAAGGCCGAGTCACAAGCACAGACTGCAGAGCACGTGTCTCTGGCCCAGGCCATATTCCGCGGGCTGGGCCTCATATCGAATGTGCCCAAATTAGGGTGACCAGACATCCCGATAAAATCGGGACTGTCCCGATATTGAGTAGTTTGTCCCGTGTCCCGACCGAAGTACAGTCGGGGCGCCATTTGTCCTGCTATTTTGTTTCGGGCGCGGCTTTATTTTTTTTATTTTTATTTTTTGTTTAGGCGGCGGTGACAGGCAGGGGAGCGCCTTTTCAATTGTTACACTCACCTGGCACGTCCAGGGCTTCGGCGGCACTTCGGTGGTGGGTACTTCAGTTGCTGACAGGCTTTGGCGGCGGGTACTTCAGTCGCTGATGGACTTCGGTGGCATTTTGGCGGCAGGTACTTCTTTCTTCATCGGCAAGATTTATTTCCCGCCGCCAAATGTGCCGGGTGAGTGTAACAATTGAAAAGGCGCTCCCTCTGCGGCAGTCCCAATATTTTGGATTTAGCATCTGGTCACCCCAGCCCAAATCCACACTAGTCTTGATGCAGAGAATAGAATTCATAGGAACTCTCATGGAGTCCTGCCCGAGCTGCACTTCCAAGCACTCACGGACATTTATCGAAAACCTTCGCCGATTCCCCACAACCTTGCCCAGAAACTGCATGAAACTATTGGGGCATATGGTAGCCTGCACATACGCGGTCCAGCACGCCAGGTTCCGCCTTCGGCCCCTCCAGGCGTCGTTGGCACAGGTGAACAGGCCGGGCAGGGACCCACTTGATACAAGAGTTACTCTCCCGCCTCACATTCTCGAGTCTCTCTGCTGGTGGCTGCAGCCACAAGTGGTCCGTGCAGGAGTACCCTTTGCCAAACCCCAACCAACGCTATCGCCGGTCACGGACACCTCGGCGCTCAGTTGGGGAGTGCACCTGGGCAATATTGGAACCCAAGGCCTATGGTCCCACACAGAACTATCGCTGCACATCAATGGAAGGGAGCTGAGAGCAGTTTGTCTGGCATGCAATGTGTGTTGGTGCTGACAGACAACACTACGGCAATGTTTTATATAAACAAACAGGGTGGTGCTCACTCCTCTCCCCTGTGCCAGGAAGCCCTCGAGCTGTGTGACTTTTGCATTGCCCATTTGATACAACTAGAGGCATTACACCTTCCAGGAGCACTAAACGAGCTAGCCGATCACCTCAACTGCTTGTGTCACGGTCACCAATGGTCCCTCAGGCTGGACATTGTGCACTCGATTTTTCAGAGGCGGGGTTCTCCCCGCATAGACTTGTTCGTGACACGGAGCAATAGGAAGTGCCAGCGGTTCTGCTCCTTCCTGAACCACAGCCCAGGCTCCATTGCGGACGCCTTTCACGGATGAGTCACCTGTTGTATGCGTTCCCGTCCTTCCCTCTCATACACAGAGTCCTCCTCAAGACTTGCCAGGACGGGGCTTCCTTGATCCTCATAGTACCAGTGTGGCCCCGCCAGCACTGGTTCACCAAACTGTTGAACCTCTCAGTGGACAGGCCAGTAGCCCTTCCCGTGTGCCCGGCCCTCATCACACAGGACCATGGCCATCTACAACACCCCAATCTGGAGTCCCTCCACCTCATGGCATGGAAACTCCATGGCTGAACCCTCTTGAGTTCAGTGTTCGGACCCAGTGAGGAAGGTCCTGCTGGGAAGTAGGAAACCCTCCACTCGTGCCATGTACCTGGCAAAGTGGAAGTGCTTTTCCATCTGGTCTCTGCAGAGGGGCACCGAACTGCAGCTAGCGTCATTTCTCCTTGTTTTTGACTACCTGTTACACCTCAAGCAGCAAGGGTTGGTAATATCATCTCTCAGGGTACACCTGGCTACCATTTTCAGCCTTCCACTCAGGGGCAGCGGTAGGTCAGTCTTCGGCAATCCCATGGTGGGATGGGTTCTCAAGGGTTTGGACAGACTTTATCCCCCAGTACGACGGCCTGTTCCCCAGTGGGACTTCAACCTGGTCCTGTCCACGCTCATGAGGCCACCTTTTGAGCCCATAGAGACCTGCCCTCTGTCCTACCTTTCCTGGAAGGTGGTCTTTCTTATAGCCATAACCTCGGCCAGAAGGGTATCCGAGCTCAGAGTGCTGACTTCCAAGCCCCTCTATACGGTCTTTTATAAAGACAAGGTGCAGCTACGCCCTCACCCTGTGTTTCTGCCAAAGGTAGTCTCCCAGTTTCATGTGAACCAGGACATATTTTTACCTGTGTTCTTCCCTAAGCCACATGCCAGTAACAGAGAGCACATGTTCCATTCCCTGGATGTTAGGCGGGCCCTAAAGTTCTACACTGAGTGCACAAAGCCATTTCGTAAGTCACCACAGCTCTTTA
Organism: Lepidochelys olivacea; assembly: GCF_965140295.1. Taxonomy (NCBI): domain Eukaryota; kingdom Metazoa; phylum Chordata; order Testudines; family Cheloniidae; genus Lepidochelys; species Lepidochelys olivacea. The sequence goes on from NC_140413.1 coordinate 2,701,664, forward strand.
TTGCAATCGCAGAAAGGATGAAGGGGCTTCCAATCTCATCCCAGCTCATTTCATCTTGGATCACGTCCTGTATCAGGACTTTGCTACAACCTGGCTAAAATTCTAGCCCCTCTGCTTACGGTGCACTCCACGAGAGCGAAGGCGGCATCCGCAGCATTCCTGGCGCAGGTCCCTATCCAGGACATATGTAAGACAGCAACGTGGTCTTCCATCCACACCTTCACGTCACACTACACCATTACCCAGCAGGTGAGGGATAATGCAGCCTTTGGCAGGGCAGTCCTGCACTCGGCAACCAGGTGAACTCCGACCCCTCCCCCAGGGAAACTGCTTGGAAGTCACCTATTGGAATGCACATGAGCAATCACTCGAAAAAGAAAAACGGTTACCTACTTCTCATAACTGTTGTTCTTCGAGATGCGTTGCTCATGTCCATTCCAAATCCCACCTGCCTCCCCTCTGTTGGCGTATTCTGGCAAGAAGGAACTGAGCAGGTGGTGGGTCGGCAGGGACCTATCTACACCGCCATGAAGGTGCCACTCCAGGGGTCTCCACAGCCGACCTAACGGGTGCCGCTAGGGGGAAAACCTTCCGGCGATCGTGCACGCTGTGTGCACACACCCCTATTGGAATGCACATGAGCAACACATCTCAAAGAACAACAGTTACGAGAGGCAGGTAACTGTTTTTTATGAACTGACCAGTCAAGCACACACCTCATTTGGAACCGGAAGTACACAATCAGGCTGCAGCGGGCGTGAGGAAGCAAATATGGCACAGTACTGTTTTAAACATAAACTACTAAAAAAAAAGGGAAAGTTTAAAACAAAAGATTTGACATGGTATCTGATTCTGTGTCTGTTTCATTTAAATTAAGATGGTTAAAAGCAGCATTTTTCTTCTGCACAGTAAAGTTTTCCCCGACCTTCTCAGCGTCTGGGGCCTCTATGGGGACTGTAGCCAAGGTGACAGTAGCCTGGCCTTGCAATGGGTTGTGCCTTAGCAGTGACCTGGGCCAGGGGTGTAGGCTGATCCTTGGCTGTCTGGGGTGGTCGGTGCGCTGAGGTCACTGAACGGGGGCCCCTGGAAAAGGAGCCTTGGGCCTGATGGTAAGTCCAGGGTGTCCGAAAAGGCCATTGTGCCGGAGGCTGCCACTGTGGTTGCCATGTCATTGGTGCCTTCCTCTGTCGCTTGTCAGATCTATGTCTGCTGCGATGGGAATAGTCCGTGTCCCAAGACACAGATCTCAACTGAGATGACCACAGTGGTGCTGCATGGTACTGCGCTGGGGACTTGTGCCGAGTTGATGATGCAGGGGACAGGTATCAAGATGCCCGGGCCGGGGACTGAAACCGGGAATCCGGCATCAGGGACAGGTGACAAGGGTCCAGCATTGGGGACCGGTGCCGAGGGCCCAGTGCTGGTCCTCTCTCGGAGCTGGGAATTGCTGCTGCTCCCTCGGCGGTGCATCTGATGCTGGAGAACCCCTAGATGCTGAGGGTTCCTTCATGGGATGCCCTGGTACCACGCCTGCAGGTCCGGCTGTTTTCTGCACCGGGGAGTGCCCCCTGTTGACTTTTCTATGCTGCTTGTACAGCACCGGTGAATGCGAGTGGTGCTGGGCTGTCTGTGCATCCTGTGGTGCCGGAGGGCTCCGGTGCCGAGGGTGTCTTAGACTACAATCCTTCCTCGGCACCGTGTCACATACCGATGCCGGGGCACTCTGTAAGGACATGCTTGGTGTGGGGTCCTGGCGGTCTGCAGCAGACTGGGGATGAAGGGCGGATTCCATGAGCAACTGCTTCAGCTGGAAATCTCACTCCTTTTTAGTTTGGGGGCGGAAAGCCCTGCAGATCTTGCACCTTTCTGTCTGGTGCGCCTCCCCCAGACACGAGTCGTGGGGGTCGCTTGTTGGCATAGGCTTGCTGCAGGTTCCACAGGGTGTAAAGCCTTGGGCTTGCTGCATGCCCTGGAGCCCAAGGGGCAGGGGTTGTTATTGGGGAAACCCCACTCCCAAATCTCACTATATACAATATATACACTAACAACTAAGACTAACTACAACTAAATTAGACTAAGCTAACCATATGAAAGCACGCTAAAGAAAGCACTTGCTAAGCAAGCGACCGCAGTTCCAACGACTGTTGCTGGCATTAAGAAGGAACTGAGGTGGGACCAGCAGGGTCATATATTGAGCGCCATGAAGATGCAACGCCGGGGGCTCCATAGCTGACCCGATGGGAACTGCTAAGGGAAAACTTTCCGATGACTGTGCATGTGGTATGCAAACACTTGATTGGAACGGATATGAATAAGCACTCAAAGAACTATTCTTTTAGTACAAAAAAAAAACCGAGGAGGATTGTGGCACCTTAGAGACTAACAAATTTATTTGGGCATAAGCCTTCATGGGCTAAAACCCACTTTATCAGATGCATGCAGTAGAAAATACAGTAGGAAGATATATATACACAGAGAACATGAAAAAATGGGTGTTGCCATACCACTGTAATGAGACCAATTAATTAAGGTGGGCTGTTATCAGCAGGAGAAAAAAAAAAGTTTGTAGTGATCATCAGGATGGCCCATTTCAAACAGTTGACAAGAAGGTGTGAGCAACAGTAGGGGGAAAAAAATTAGCAAGAGGAAATAGTTTTACTGTGTGGCATGACCCATCAAATCCCAGTCTCTATTCAAGCCTAAGTTAATGGTGTCCAGTTTGCAAATTAATTCCAATTCTGCAGTTTCTCACTGAAGTCTGTTTTTGAAGTTTTTTTGTTGGAGAATCGCAACTTTTAGTACAGTTTTTCAACTAGTTCTGCATGCACCTTACAGTAACTTAATCTAGACCCACATTACACTAGTTTGCCTAGGAGAATGTCATGTGGGACTGTGTCAAAAACCTTATTAAAATTGAGATATATCACGTCTACAGTTTCCCCCCATCCACTAGACCAATAATCTTGTCAAAGAGGGAAATTAGGTCAGTTTGGCATGATTTGTTGTTGAGAAATCCATGTTGGCTGTTACTTATTACCCTGTTAGCTTCTGGGTGCTTACAAACTAATGGTTTAATAATTTGTTTCAGTATCTTTCCAGGTATTAAAGTCAGGCTGACTGGCTATAATTCCACAAGTCCTCTTTGTTCCCCCTTTTAAAGATAGGTCCTATATTTGCCCTTCTCCAGTCATTTGCGACATCACCCATCCTCCATGAGTTTTCAGATATTTGCTAACAGTTCAGCGATTTCTTCATCTAGTTCCTTAAGTACCCTAAGGTGAATTTCATTAGCTCCTGCTGACTTGAATATATCTAACTTACCAAAATATTCTTTAACCTGTTCTTAACCTATTTCAGCTTGTGTTCCCCCTTTCCTCTTGTTGTTAATATTAATTGGGTTAAGCCTCTGGCCACCATTATCCTTTTTTAGTGAAGACTGAAGCAAAATAAGCATTTAACATCTCAGCCTTCTTGGTGTTGTGCATTATTAGCTCTCCTTCACTACTAAGTAGAGGACCTACACTTTCCTTTGCCATTATCTTGCTCCTAATGTATTTTTGAACCTCTTCTTATGCCTTTTACATCCCTTTCTAGGTGTAACTCATTTTGTGCCTTAGCCTTTCTGATTTTGTCCCTACATGCTCGTGCTATTCTTTTGTATTCATCCTTAGCAATTTGTCCATGTTTCCACTTTTTGTAGGATTCCTTCTTGATTTTCAGGTCATTAAAGAGTTCCTGATGGAGCCATCTTGGTCTCTTACTATTCTGTTTCTCCTTCACATCAGCATAGTTTGTTGTTGTGCTTTTAATACTGTCTCTGAGAAAATGCCAGCTCTCCGGAACTCCGTTTTCTCTTTTGCTTTTCTTCCCATGGGATCTTTCCTACCAGAATTCTCAGTTGTTAAAGTCTGGGGTTTTTTTTTTTTTTGAAGTCTACTGGTCCTTATTCTGCTGCTCTCACTCCTTTCTTTCCTTAGAATCATGAAATCTGTCATTTCATGACCACTTTCACCCAAATTGCCTTCAATCTCCAGACTTGTAACCAATTCCTCCATGTTGGTTGGAATCAAGTCTAAAATGGCTGTCCCCCTGGTTACCCCTTCTACTTTCTGAAACAAAAAGTTGTCCCCAGCACATTCCAAGAGCTTACTGGACATTTTCTGTTTTGCTGTATTACTTTCTCAACATATGTCTGAGTAGCTATAGTCCCACATTTCCACGAGGTCTTGTTTCGGATATTTCTGTTATTTGTTCCAGAAATGCCTCATCCACATCCTCCTCCTGATTTGCTGGCCTATAGTAGACCCATACCATGATGTCATCCCTATTGTTTTTCCCTTTTATCTTTACCCGAAAATGTCTGATCTGCCTCTCACCACCTTCTGGACCTCAGGACAAGTGTATATATTCTTAATGTATTATGCAACACCTTCTCCCCTTCTTCCCTGCCTGTCCTTCCTGAACAAGCTATAACCCTCTATACCAATATTTCAGTCCTGAGATTTATCCCATCGAGTCTCTGTGATGCAAGTTAAGTCATAATTTAGCTTATGTACTAATACTTCCAGCTATTCCTGTTTAGTCCCCATACCCCTTGCAGAAGTTATTATTATTACTACAAGTAGTATTATGATAGCATCTAGGAGCCCCAGTCATGGACCAGAATACTACTGTGCCAGGTGCTGCACAAACACAGAACAAAAAGACAGTCCCTAGCCCCACAGAGCTGGCAATCTCAGTATAAGACAAGAGACAATAGAAGAACAACAGAATTCAGCAGTGAATGGGATAAACATTTTTCCAAGTAAGCAGAAAGATCCTAGTTTTGGGATGGACTGTTTATAAACAAGCAGGGCCTCACGAGGGCAGGGGGTCAGTCCATTAGCCTTTCATCTTTGAAAACCAGGGCTCCACGCTCAGCTTCATTACAGGGAACATGGCCATGGTGGGCTCCTCATTCTGCTCAATGGAGAGTTGTTTATATCAGCAATTTATCACACAATTTGACACAACTGATAGACTGCTCAAGAGAGGCTCAGGACTGACTAGCAGGTGGTGTAGTGGGTCAGGAAGGAGGAACTTTGGCAGGGAAGTGGGCTGGGAGCGAAATCCTGAACTGGAACAATAGGTACTGTTGCGAAGCAAACATGAAGTTTGTTGGTACAGCACGGAAAGAGGGTCCAGGACTGGGAAGCAAGTGGTGCGACAGGTGAGGGCTGATGATCATTGACAAAGCTAGAAAGGTGGGCAAGAGGGATAGAGAAGGGAAAAGCTTTGAGTTGTAGATGAAGAATGTAAGTATTCCAGCCAACCCAGGAAAGGACCTGGAAGAGAACTCTCCCAGTACAGCCAGGAGCAATCCAGTGGGCAGGTGTAGAGGAGCCAAGGGAGAGCCCACAGCAAATCACGGGGAGAGATAGAGGAGCTGATATTTTGGCACCATGAGTAGGTATTTTTTGGATTATGAGTAGAGCTTTGGAAAAACACCATTTTTCCTCCCAAAACCTGACCGATCATGGTCAGGCTCCTGCTTGTACAATACCTGGCTTCTGTCAGCAGGAGCAGCCCTAGCCATTTTGCTGGCCACAGCTGAAAGCATCCATCAGAATGACTGAGCAAAGAAAGGCCGAACCCGCCTTAACTAATAAGGCCATTACTCTGGCTGTAGGAGAGGCACGGGACATTGTTGAAGAAGAAAGCACAAAAGTACTCTTGCATTTGTACAGCAGCTTTATCTAAATGGATCCTAATGAGCTTTAGAAACTTGATGATCATATTGTATAAACCACACATGTAGGAATCACTTTGCCAACCACTGAAGTGAAGCCATTTCTAGGGAAGACCATAGCAGCTGTTTAATAGTGCACAGCAAAACTACAAGACCGTCTGGTCAGGAAGCAAAGTATCATCCCTAACTGCAACTGCAGGGAGAGTTTAGGGAGGCAGGATATTCATAAACTGGAATACGGAGAGAATACAATGGTTTAGTACCACTAAATCCTTGTGAAATTAAATGCATTTGGGGTTGTCCATGACATGGGGAGGGGAGGACATCTAGCAACACAGTGTCTCCCTAGCTTGATGGTTCAGTGAATTCTGTGCTCAGAGAGAAGCATGAATTTCCAACACAACTTCATAGAGCACCCTGGGTTTTTCTTGGAGATCTCTGACACAAGTACTGATTCAGCTCAACTCCCACATCCTTTTTACAAGAATCAGACAGGATCACAGTTTGAAGTGTTAGAGGTAACAGGAGAAATAGTAGCCTTAACCAGTAAGCAACTAGAAATACAATATTTTGAGCAATTCAATTATGTTTCTGATAAATTTAAAATATTACATTTTATAATGCCACAGGGAATTACAAAGATTGTCTTTAGCTGGATAACTGCTTCAGTGAGCTCCAAAGACAGTGGAAATGTTAATTTGGCTACTGGTGCCCCATGTACACAGACATTACTGCCACCTAGGGAGCGGGTAATTCAGCACACACAATTCATTCTGTCCACAGGAGTGCTCAAATAATTTCTGCTCCAACTGCCATGGTAAATCGGATTTATTCTCTTCTTTGGTATGAAATTAACATTCGTTTTCACAATCTTCAGACATGATGGCACACATTCTTTCAGCTTTTAAAATGTAACAGAGTACCCAAATGCAGCACAATCTAAATATAATACAACGTGCCCCAGAAACTGCTGATGAAACCAGCCCTTCACCTATCCAATCATCCCTGCAATAGAAGCCAACATAAGCCATGTGGTCACATGGACCAGGGACTTACCTCTTCTTGTTGGAGCTCAGGAGTAGGAACTCTATTGGAATTTGGTCTCTGACTTTATTTTGCTTTGGGATACATGCAATATAAAAACAAATTAAAATAGTTCCAGAGTTCCTGTTCAAGGAGTTGCATGAATTGCCATGGGGTTCTCTGCCTTGAAAAGTACACGTTTAGAAAGCAAAGGCTGCGCTTTACTCATTTGGAAAGAAAGTACAGTCAAGCTGAACTAAAAATACAATACCCCCACTTCAAGTATGTGCAGTCATAAGCTTAAAATAACCCAATTTTAACCAGCTAATGGGATCCAGATGTATGACAAAAAACCTATATTAAAGTCATCCCAATATATTTTGAGAAGCACATAAATGTGTGTCTCAATAACCCCAATGCTTTGCTTATTTTACAGGTATATGGTTTACCATATAACTAGAACTCCACAGTGAATTTATATTAAAACAAGATGAAATTTACAACTGCCATCCACCATTTTAAAAAAGATTTCTTCCACACAACTGCTCTTTACTGAAAGGAAGGAAGAACTAATGCCCCAAAATACTGTCCCAATTACAGCTTTCCAGAACTCCCACTCCTGCACTTTGCCGTGGGTGAAATTGAAACTTTCACTGCTGTAACTAAGATTATACATTCCGAGTATCAGATTAGGTTTTCAGGATACACAAAGGGCCAACTGTTCACTGCTCACACACACAAAGAGAAACTTGAATATATTTGGTACTGGCAGTTCTGAGGAAATCAACTATAGCACTAAACAAGTCCAAGGCATGTCTGCACACATTTCATGTGTCTCCACTCTCCAAAAATCTCATTTCAGGGCTCTACACTCTTTCCTCACTCCTTCTGGAAGCCCCCTGAAAAGCCCTGTGTTCACGCTCTCTCTTGTTCTTAATGGGTAGCTCTTCTCCCCTCCAGGCAAGGGTAGAGAAACTTATCACTGACAGGCACTATGGAAATGGGAGGAGCTCAGAGAAGGGGGGGAAGTTTGTTTAATCTGATCTTTGTCCTGGATAAAGAAATACAGAATGAAGGCAGCTCCTAATGGGCCTCACTAGAGAGCTGGAAGCTCAGGAGAGGTATAGTGTTGGAACACTTTCAGAGAAATCCAGCTGCTTAAGTATGTGTGCATCTTACTCCATATGTAGGAGTGACTCCATCCCAAAAACATACCCCTTCAAATGTGTCCACCTAGTCTGTTAATCAGGGGACAAGGCCAATGTGGAAATCTTCAGGTTAACAAGCAAACCACAGCCCTGAAGACTGACAGCTCTATTCTCAAACTGATACCAGAGCTTCCAAAATCTAACATCATGACAAATGTTGATACCCAAGTAAACAATTCCTCTGATTACGGGAATCTCCAAGATGGTGCCAACCCAGGGCTCATCCAAATAGGCACACAATAGTTCTGGTTTCAGCCTAAGTGTAGACATGGGGAGGGCTTGTGGGGACAGTGATTACACTTGTATCCTGGTCAAACTGTCAACTACTCCAGGCTGAGAGCAGTACTTGAGCACACATTGAAGAGTAAGGCCAACCATGTCAATCCATCGCTGGAGGCTCATGGAACCAATAGTCTTTGAATACGCTAACAGAGAATGCCATCGTACCACGGGATCAGAACAACCTGTACCCTACGTTCATATACCACCATGAGAGAGGACAGGAGATTCTTCTCTGCTTCTGCAGGGGCAAAATCATGATCACCAGAACTGTTCTTGACAGTGAGCCAATTTCTCAATCCAGAAAGCATTTTGAGTCACTGTATAGGGTGAGGAGAGAGAAACAATCAGAGATACACAGATATACATACACAAACACACCCCTCCTTTGGAAGTTTTAAAATTTTAGCTAAAAGTACTAATTATTCCCAGATGTATCTCAAACTAGCCAGCATTGATTAGGTGATTTCATACAGATGTCACTGCAGATGTGGGTTTTAGGGAGAAAGTTAAAGGATAGGTAGTGGCTTGACTGATTAAGTCAGGGAGAGCATTCTACATAGCAGGAGCAGCACAGGCCATTGCTAGAAGCACCTAGTCTTTCTGCTGACAAACAGTCAATACAGCCTTAGACTAGTTCATCTGGAAGACACTTGACACAAACAACCTTGCCAGCTAATCTTCTCTTATGAGGCAAGATAACTAAGAAGCAGGTGAAAAGCAATTTCCAACAACATCTAATGTTGGCCAGTATCTTAGCATGTCTGAACTGCAATTAGACACTCATGGCTGGCCCATGCCAACTGACTCGGGGTAAGGAGCTGTGTAATCATGCTGTAGATGTTCAAACTCTGACTGGAGTCCTAGCTGTAGGACCCACCATGGTGGGAGGATCCTAGTGTTCAGGCTGCAGCCTGACCCGAATGTCTACACCTGAGTCTGTGGGGCTCAGGCTAAGAAACCCACTTCGGCTGGCCTGGGCCAGCTGCAGGTTTTTAATGACGGTGTAGACAGTACCCTTAGACCCCACTTGGACAGACTTCAAAGTAGACTATGGCACAGTTACTGCAATGGTTGCAAAGGTGGTCCTGTGCCTCTTAGCCATGAACAAAAAAGACAAGCTTCCATGCCAATGCCATTAATACTTTGCTCTTCTATAACACCTTTCATCCAAGGATCTCAAAGCACTTCTGGGAACATCAGTTACAGCAGCCTGTAGCCTAAACATCCTTCCTCTTCCTTTTGCAATAAGGCATGTACTGTGATGGTTTGCAATACTGGGGAGTGTTGGCCAGTGGTCAGGGGGTTAGGCCCTTTGAACTGCGGGGACAGGGGGTTGGTAGGCGAGCCCAGGCCCTCCTACTCCACTGGGATCTGGCCCAGGGTCCTGTGAGGGCTATCAAAGGTCTGAAACCCAGAAGCACCTTAAGGCTGCCCTCCCTGGGTCATTTCCTACCACCCCACTGTTGTACAAAGTTCACAGTCCATAGCAAGAAGGTGAGAAGGAGGTCAAGCTCTAGTGTGTGCAGTTTCTAGTTTCACAGTGCCAAATGTGGTTTTGGGAAGAAGGAAGGTAGATTGATTGGTTCAGATGAAATTCAGAGACCAATTTGGGGGTGAATTTTGCATGAAGTCTTAGCACCACCTTGTTCCTTGCACAGGGAAGCTCAGCCATAAGTGTCTGAATCTCACTCATTCTTCTGGCCAAAGTGATAGTGACTAGTAGGATCTTTTTCTGAGTGAGTTCATGTAAAAGAACATTCTGTGAGAGACTCAAATGCAGGCTCTGAGAGTCTCAGGAGGACTATACTGAGGACCCAGGCAGGGGGGGGCTCTCTGACTGGTGGGTAAGTATGTAGTAGCCCTTTGATACAGTGGGGTGAGGGAAGACTGAGTACAACTGCACAGTTGTGTGACAAGCTGAAAGCACCGCAATGTGGACTTAAATAAAGCCGAGTGAAAGACAGGCCTGATTGAGATTCATTAAATAGTCAAACATTTTTGGTATTGAGGCCTGGACCCAGTCCTGGCCTTTTTGGACGTTTTGAGAAATCACTTCTAATTAGAAAAATATGTTTGTCTGGTAGATGTTTGCGTTCTGTCCAGATTTACCGGACCTGTGAAGAGCAGTCTCTGTCCGTGGTGCTCAGCCACCCAACAGCCATGCTGTCAGCTGTTGCAATGGAGTATTTAGTCACCTGTTGTGAGATTAGACCCAGGCAGTCTGGGAGCTGGACCAGAGGCTGAATGGCCATCTGTTATCAGAACTGCCTTGGCTAGTATGGAGTCATCAGAATGATCGTGGCTGTGTGTCTTTTGATCTTGGAAATCACCCTGTGAATCGGGGGAACTGGTGGAAAGGCATACAGCAAGCCTTTGTCCCACTGTCGGAGGAAGACATCTGCTAACACCTCTGGACTCAAGCCTCCTCTGGCTCCAAAGTTGACATTTTGCATTGTCCCTAGTGGCAGATAAGTCAATCATCTCTTCTGATGGAGTACCCTCTTCCATGATGGATCTGTGTAAGGACCATTCATGGCTCATCGCTGATTGCCTGCTCAGGAAGTCTGCTAAATTGTTGCAGAGATTTGGACTTATCCTGCATGACTGCAACTACTAAAGATCCCAGGTTTGGGTGAGAATAAAGGTGCTTGAAATTTTTAGGGCACTTGGTAGCACATATCCACTCATTTGGATGTAGGCTCAATGGTTTCTACATGCAGAGTCTCTGTGGGTTTGTACTCTGAGACTGGTGCTGCGTGTCGGCCCCATGTCAAAGATGACCCCGGAGGGGATCTAGGTAATTCGGGGATGACATATCTAGGGCCCATAATTGGTGTGATGGTCAATGCCAGAATCTTTGCCGGTGGTGTTATCGGTGCTGGTTTTCTGAGTGTTGCTTTCATCTTGGTAGTGGGCTTAGATTCCCTGTCTCTGGAGGAGAAGAGACAACACTCCTCCTTCTAGCACAGTGTCTCCCAACGTTTAGAGTTGTGTCTGGACTCTGCTTGGGCCCTTTCAGTTTTGCCCTTGGATTGAGGCACCAGTGTCAGTTCCAACAATAATAGCCTGTGTCAATGGCCCAGTGCCAAGATAGTCGGTGCTAATTTTGGCAACATTTTCTATCCTGCTTTTCTGTCACTGCTTGACCCTGTGGTGTGAGGTCTGCTGGAGGAAGCATTCACTGAAGATGGCTCTTTTCATTCTTTGGAGATGGTAATCTCTTCTGGGTCCAAGGTGGTGCACATCGATTGTTTGAGCAGGAATAGTATCAGCTGCACATTCCTCAACTTATGCATCCTCAAGAAGAATGGTTTGCACACTGCACACTTCCTAGGTATATGACTTCCCCTCAAAACAGAACAGGCATTGACTATGCCTGTCAATGAGGGGGTGTCAAGGTTCCTTCCCCACTCTGAATTCTAGGGTACAGATGTGGGGACCTGTATGAAAGACCCCTTAAGCTTATTCTTACCAGCTTAGATTAAAAACTTCCCCAAGGTACAAACTTTGCCTTGTCCTTGAACTGTATGCTGCCACCACCAAGCGTTTTAAACAAAGAACAGGGAAAGAGACCACGTGGAGATGTCTTCCACCAAAATATCCCCCCAAGCCCTACACCCCCTTTCCTGGGGAAGGCTTGATAAGAATCCTCACCAATTTGTACAGGTGAACACAGACTCAAACCCTTGGATCTTAAGAACAATGAAAAATCAATCAGGTTCTTAAAAGAAGAATTTTAATTAAAGAAAAGGTAAAAAGATCACCTCTGTAAAATCAGGATGGTAAATACCTTACAGGGTAATCAGATTCAAAACATAGAGAATCCCTCTAGGCAAAACCTTAAGTTACAAAAAGACACAAAAACAGGAATACACATTCCATCCAGCACAACGTATTTTATCAGCCACTAAACAAAAGGAAATCTAACACATTTCTAGCTAGATTATTTACCAACTTAAGAGGAGTTGTAAGGCTGCATTCCTGATCTGTTCCTGGCAAAAGCATCACACAGACAGACCAACCCTTTGTCCCCCGCCCCTCCAGATTTGAAAGTATCTTGTCCTCTCATTGGTCATTTTGGGTCAGGTGCCAGCGAGGTTACCTCAGCTTCTTAACCCTTTACAGGTGAAAGGGTTTTGCCTCTGGCCAGGAGGGATTTTATAGCACTGTATACAGAAAGGTGGTTACCCTTCCCTTTAGAGTTACGACAGGGGGATAAGTCCATCACTAATCAGGTGGGGTTTAAACCGGGATTGATAGTGACAGGCACAAGGAAACTAGCCCCTCTGTAAAGAGGGGTATACCGGAGGAATCTTTTTTCCGCTCATTTTTTTTTTGAAACAGACAATTTTTTAAAAAAAAACCCTGATAATGAAGGGGCTGATGGAGGTTTCTTCACCAAAATGTTAGGAAAAAAATGAGTTTGAAGCGAACTAGGAGCAGGTTGGACACTTGCTGGGTTCCATCTCGCTGCCATAGGCAGTAAGAGGGAACCTCAGCAGGGTTATAGATGCTCTGCCCTTTATGCTGTCACATGGGAGCACGATGGGGCACAGGTGCATGTGTGGTCCCGACAGAAATGGCTTTTCAAAATAATCCAATCTCGCATGCATGAGGCACATGAGCAGTCCCAATGGGATCCACAGTGACACATGCTCCAAGAAGAACATATAGAGCCACGGGCAGAACACCAGGCCTGAGTTGGCAGCAGAGCCCTGGGAAATCAACAGCTAGAAGAGGGGAGAGGGGGTTGAGCAAAGCTGGCAGCATTAACTTAGCGCCTTCCTCTCTCACAATCCCTTCCCTGAGGAATGTGCAACTGGGGAAACCTTCAACCACATGTTCACTGTGGGGATGTACTGGGATATTAATGGATTTTTCTAGCTGTGAAGTATTTGAGAAACAGGGTCTCACTTTGCTGTTTCATGTTATGAGCTAAACGATACCAATAACAAATCTAACCTCATGAGACTAGAGTCAAACCTTTATACCCCCTTTCCTTATAATCCAAACTACACCACGGCACTTACACCTAATAAACTTGACACGGGTTTCCTAGGCTTTGGGCATATACAATGGAAAACATTAGCAGTGGAGAGAGGTGCCAAGTACATTGTCAGTTAGTACTGTCTCCCCAAAGAGCGTGCTAGAATCCAAAGTTGTCTTGTTTCACAAGATAGCCATAGGAGAGAACAATTTCAAAGTACTGGGAAAATTCAGATGGCTGGTGCCAATGGTTTTCCACTGAAAAGGAGCACTGGATTAGAAAAATATAACAATAAATGACCCCTTAGTATTATACAGGGACTACCATCCCCCAAAATCCCATACACACACCCCCTCCCCATTGTATCCACCAATGAAATTGCAGCCACTTGCCTCTGGGGTGAAATCCAGCAGCTTCTAACTGCACTCAAGAACATACAGAACAGTTTATCACAGGAAGTAAAGCATCCTGCAGCATCATATTTCTTTCCCCTGGAGGTCTCCTATCCAAGTACTAACCAGGCTCAACCCTTTGTGAGATGACAAAATCACAGACAGAAGAAGTAAGGCTAATAACATGACTTTTCCTTTAAAAATAATGCAGAGAATCCCAATCCCAAATGTAATTACAAACCAAAACTAAATGAATGAGCTAATAAATCACTGCATATTGTCAGGAACACCCCTATGGTGCAGAACTTTTCTCTCATTCTCAGTATGGCTGCCAGAACTAGTAAACCCCAAATCACATTCAGGATGAATCATTCCTATCACCAAGAGTGATTCTCAGTAGCCTGTAGTTTTTAGCCTCAGCTCGATTCCCTAATGCAAATGAAATGTTTTATAAAATGCACACATTTTTGAAGGAGAACATGGTGCATGGCTGAGTGATCCTCTGTTCCCTACTAGGAATGGGCAACATTTTCATACATCAGCCAACCCTGCCGCTTGGAACAATCCCAATCTTTTAGTTTTCAGTTATTTGCTATATTCTTCTTATATACTGGGGAAGTGAGGTGGAAAATGAATACTCCACCGCTACTATGCTGAAATAGTCCACCAAGAGAAATTAAGTTCACTAGACAATTATTCTGTGAGCAGAATGCTTTTTCTTTTTAAAATTGGAGTTACTGGGCCAAAGTCTGTGACCTGCTAAGGCACTAGAGAGCAGTCATAAGCAGCAGGAGGTGGTTAGTGGAGAATTTCTTCTGTGACTCTTTGCCAGCAGACAATCCTCCTGTGATAGCTTTCCTGCCGCCACAAGAATGCTGTGGGGGAGTGACAGAGCAGAGCGCTGCTGTGCCCAATTCTCCGCAGGGACCATAGTTCAGCGGTGTAAGTCACAGCCACCTCCTGCAGCTTTAGTTTATACCAAGGCTAGTGGCAGAGGATCAGAGAGCTGCAACTGGCTCCCTGCAGCCTCCCTCCACCACATTCAAGCTCTGCGAGGGCAGGGTGGAGACTCTTCCCTGCTGTACTTGACACCATCCCTGCAGAATGGTTTTGCAGGAAAGGAAGAGTGCTCTGGAACTTCAGATAATTCTGAGTGAAGGGTGGCTTGCAGGAACTCACTCTTAAGGAAAAAGAAAGGGGAAAATTCATCTTTGGTGTTAGTGGCTGCCGCTGCTGCCATTTTATTGTGGTCACTTATTACTGGTCCAGGCTGAAATGCATCATCCATTACATCTTCAATACGCCATCTATTTATGTTGCTTTGTTTAGAGATGTGGATGCTGCTTTACAGGCAAATACAAAGGTGAAGTCCCTGCCCCAAGATCCTCACAGTTACCAATTCAACCAAGGGCTACAGACATGGTGAATGTGAGGAGGATAAAAATAAACAAAAGGAGAAAATACAATCCGGGAGGTGGAGGTGGAATGCAGTTTTCCAAAGGGAGCAACATGTCAAAGCTGGTGGGCATTGTAGATTTCTTGTCAGTTACTGTATTTTCCTTTTATGTTGTGCTATTTCTACAGCGTTTGTTGTGAGCCAGGTAAATTAGAAAAGTACAGCGTAACACCTTACTTTATCATCTGGTCTGTAAGATGCTTCGAGAAAGAGAGAGCAAGCCAAAGGACTAAACCACAAGTGACTGGCGCCTCTCAAGGTATGTCTAGGTTGCAATCGTTGCTCAAATAGACATTCCTGAGTTAGCTGTAATCTAGTTAGCTCAGTTCCCTGAATAGTTATGCCCTGGAGGCAGGTGTTCTAGACTGGGCTGTACAAGAGCACCTAGAACCCTGGGCAATTACTGGTGGCACTAGCCTGCACTGCTGCAGCTTCGCTACTCTGACACAGATTAAACTCCAGTGACTGCACTCTATACAGACCCTCAGAGGCCAAGTGTTCCTCCTCTGTCTTCCCTGTTTTAGGATACAACAGTTCCCTGAACAGCTCTGTCAACGCAAGTCAATCCCTGGCCCCCACAAAGTTGTGACCATGCACCTTCATTCTTATTTGAAGAGTGACGACCAATCATATCATATAGTTGTAGATCTATAATGTGAATTACCTCCAAAGGTGGGCACTAATGGTCCCAAAGGACCATTACTCATCACACTGCAGTCTCTGCATGTATAAATTCATGACCTAAAGCGGTCTCTTGACTTGAACCTCTTGAAAGATTTAAACCAAATGAATGTGGTAATCAAGGATAGATCCACTTTCTGCGTGGCAAGAACCACCTTTTAATCTAAGAATCCAAAAACATCTGAGAAGGATTTGTTATCAGTGAGCAAAATAAATTTGAAAAGAGCCAGTTTAGCCCCTTTTCTAGTTGTCTGGTCTGTAAGGTGCTGCTAGAAAGAGACCACCACAGAGCCTTTTGCAGAGGAACCACTCTTTCAAAATATCAAGAAGATCTGAACCAACACTAACTGTGACAAGATAATCTCATGCCTGGGAACCACATCACTCCTCACAATGCTTTTTATTTTCCTCTCAATAGTGAAAATCGATTATTAAAGCAAGGTCTCAGTAGATCCATGCCTGCATGACCCAGTGCCCTGAAACTAGAACCAGAGCACCAGCTCTAGGTGGCACCTGCCACAATGGATCTCACAGCTCCAAGGAATCTTGGCACTATGACAACGATGAGCAGAAGAATAAATAAGCATAGAAAATAAATGGTACAGTATTTGTTCCTGGTAAAGAGATCCATGCAGGGTGGGAAGCTATTTCCCTCATCATCATGGAGAGGATTTCTCTTAAGATCCTAATTTTACAGCTCCAACTGATTTATATTGCCCAGGATGAGTGCCTCATTTGAAGAATCTTATCCCGACACTCCCGCAGCCAGCAGGAGATGAGCTACAGTGCCTGTGGTTTGTTACAGTTAAAACTTCTTTAAACTCTGGAAAACAACAATGGGTGCAACTAAAAAGCAACAAACACTAAACCAACTGCAGTTTGGCAAATGAAATCAGCAGGGCTCAGTGCCCAGGAGACTTCTGCTCCTCGGTTCATGTGTCTTAGTTTTTCAGTCCAAACTATGCAGTCCCTATATCAAATCTACTTTAGCTATTTCTAATCAGCTTACTAGGGTGGTATCTAGGTGCACCCTAGTTTAGGTGAAATCCTGCCCAATGAAGTCAATGGCAAACTCTTTTTGATGTCAATGGGGCTAGGATTTCACCCTCTAGCTTTGTGCTAGGTATTTATATCGCTCTTCACCCTAATGTTTAAATGCTGGCTAATGCTATGCCAGATTGAAAAGAAACAGGTTCCTGTCCAAGAGCAGCTAGCTGAGCTCCACGATGACTCTATCTGCTCTGCCTTTGCTGAATTGGAACCAGGTGTGTAGAGTCCAGCAGATTTGCTGTTTAGCACCATTATGCCTCCCAAGCAGCAAGAATTTCAGGAAAGTCAAACAGAATACCCTTTTTCCTGTGTAGGATGTGTTTCACAGAAACTGCGTACCAAATGCGTCACAATGTTAAATAACTACAGATGAAGCGACAAAATAAGAGGCAAATACAAGGGGAACTGGATGGCTCAAGTGCATTGCAATCGGACACGGACTTATTTCCAGGTTGCTGGTTCAAACCCAGAGCAGATCAGTAGAGACCACACCTGAAATGAATAAGAAGCCACTGTAGGTGTTTGAGGAGGGAATGATCGCATTTCTTTGAGCTCTGGTACCACACACATCACCATGGTCTGAGTGCATGTGAAAGGTGGGAAGGAGCATTCTGCTGAATTCTGGAGCTCTTTATTATACACAAAAGAGAGCAAATTTGTGAGGCCTTTGGTCCCTCCTGTCGTTTTACTCCCTCTATTTTGTCCAGGAATTTTTTTTAAATAAAAAAAATTAAATGAAATAAGAACACATGGACTCGAGAGCCCCCATATTTCACGGAGGATAGTGTTAGTCCCAGCAGGAAGTTTTCTTAGCGTGGTAGGCTGGGTTGCTGGGATCTACAGCAGTTTGCTATGCAAGTACTCCAGCTCCCACTTTGTCTGTTCCTGGAGCATGGATTGCTCACTAATCCACTTTACAGCAAGAGAGATCAGCTTGTTGCCATGATACACACACCTCAGAACAAGTAAACAAGGACAATGCAGGTGCCTGGAGTAATGATTATTTGATTACCTGGCTTTTCCCCATGTGCACAGAAGAAAGATAAGCGTTACTGATTGTATTATTGTGGTAATAACACTAATGCTGTTATGGTTGACGAGGCACTGTCATAATCCCCTGTTATCAGATAAATAACTTCCTAGAAAAAAGTGAGTATTTCTAGAGAAGCAGGGCGAGAAGCAGATATATCTAACAAACACACTCTAATCTTAGGCCAATAACAACCCCCCCCCCCCAAAATTAAAAAAAACCTGCAAAAGTAAAAAGAATGCTGGCAGAAGTCCAGAAGCGGAGTGGAGATTATCCAGTTTATTGCACTGAAAGCAGCATGTATGATTATCTGATTGTAAGCAGCTGGCATTTGTGTGCATTCAGTGCAAGCAACTCACGACCCTCACAAACCAAATACAGGGTCTGGAGACCACAGAGGCTGAACTGGAGGAGCTAAGGCAGACAGAGAGTACATAGATGAGAATTTCATGGACACAGTAGAGCACTCCAACCCCCCATCTGACAGCCTCTGTGCTGTTCAGGAGGATGAAACTCTCAGGAAAGGAGAACATCAAGCTGGAGTGGAAGGAAAGATCCCAGAGATGGGACCCTTCTTCCAGTTGTTGTTTCACTGAGAATACCCCTCCCCAAAGGAGGGAACTCCAGTTACCAGGAAGAGACAGGTAATAGTAATGGGGGATTCAATTGTCAGAAATGTAGATAGCGGGGTTCTGATGACTGGGAGACTGCATGCTGAACTGCCTGCCGTGTGTGACAGTAGTGCATCTTTCAAGACATCTAGATAGAAACGTGCGTGCAGTGCTGGGGAGGAGCCAGGGGTAGTGGTACTTGTAGTCACTCTTGACATAGGGAAAGGTAGGACAGAGATCCAGGAAGCCAAACTTAGGCTGCTAGGTAAGAGATTAAAGTCCAGGGCCTCCCTGGTAGAATCCTCTGAAATGCTTCCAATTCCACATGCTGGGCCATCACAGTAGCATTTAACTTCAAAAAGTTACACAAAAATGAGTGCACTAGGAAAATGGAAATTAAAAAGAACAGTCACAAGGGAGAAATGCCGCAAGCGGCATGGAACTTATTTAAAGACACCATAGTGGAAGCTCAAACTAAATGTATATAGCACATAAAAACAAATAGTGACCGGCCCAAATAAATGCCACCATGGCTAAACAACAGAGTAAAAGAGGCAGTTAAAGGCAAAAGAATATCCTTAAATTGGACGTCACATTCTGCTGAGGAAAACAGAAAGGAGCATAAACTCTGGCAAGTCAAGTGTAAAAATATATTTAGGCAAGCCAAAAGAAGAATTTGAAGAGAAACTAGCAAAAGACAAAAACTAACATCAAAATATTTTGATGTACAGCAGAAGCAGGAAGCCTCCAAACACTTAGTGGAAACACTCAATGACTGAGGTGCTAAAAGAGCGCTCAAGGTAGGCAAGGCCATTGCAAAGATGCTTAATGAATCCTTTGCATCAGCCTTCATTGCAGAGGATGTGAGGGAGAGTCCCATGCCTGAGTCATTCTTTTTGGGAGACAAATCTGAAAAACTGTCCCAGATTGAGGTGTCAAGCGAGAAGGTTTTGGAACAAATTGACACATTACAGAGTAATAAGTCACCAGGCCAGATGGTATTCACCCAAAAGTTTGGAAGGAATTTGTGGTGGGGTGTCTGCCCGACGCTGGCAGAAGAGGGTTTAAAGCAGCCCCAGGGAGGCTGCGTAGGAGACAGCCAATCAGGAAAGGGCTTGTAGAGACAGCCAATCGGGAGAAGGTTTAGAGAGACAGCCAGTCAGCGCCAGGCTGGGCCATATAAGAAGGGCTGCTGAACAGAGCAGCTTCAGTCACTCCCTGGAGGTTGAGGAGGTGAGGACTGGCTGCCCTGAAGCAGAAAGAAGAGACAGCCCCATGATCAGAGCAGTGCTAGATGGGTCAGGGGAGCAGGAGTGAGCTCCTGGCTGACCGCTGCCAGCGTGAGGACCTGATTCAAGAGTGGAGGAGGTGCTAGGGCTGTGGGGAAGTGGCCCAGGGAAACAGATGGCGGGGGTTGGAGGTGACGCAGCGCATGGCTGCCGGCTAGAAGGTCCCTGAGTTTGGACCTGGAGTAGCTGGTGGGCTTGGGTTCCCCCCACATCTTTGGCCCCACTGGCCACTGCGGGGAGTGGCTAGACCCTGGGCTGCAGTTTGCCACTGATGCAGGTGGCTAGACCCTGGACTGCAGCCTGCCATTGAGGCAAGTGGCTGGACAGAGGACTGCCGACCCCCCTGGAAGAGGGGGAGAGAACCAAGTGGGGCACTACTAGAGGGCTGTGTCCAGAAGAGGACACTGCGGTCCTAAGAGTGACATGGGTCCTGATGACAGAAGCGATGGCAGTGAGATGCCACTAGATGAGGGCTCACCGGTGAACCAGAGTTAATTCCCAGGAAGGCCAGCAGGAGGCACTGCATTGGTGAGTCGCACCCTATCACAGAATTAAAATATGAAATTGCAGAACTACTAACTATGTAACCTATCATTTAAATCAGCTTCTGTACCAGATGACTGGAGGAAAGCTAATGTGACACCAATTTTTGAACAAAAGCTCCAGAGGCGATCCTGGCAATTACAGGCTGGTAAGCTTAACTTCAGTACCAAGCAAATTAGTTGAAACTATAGTAAAGAGAATGAACACATAGATGAACACAATGTGTTGGGGAAGAATCAATATGCCTTTTTAAATGGGAATATATTAGAATTCTTTGAGGGTCAAACAAACATGTGGACAATGGTGATCCAGTGGATATAGTGTACTTGGACTTCCAGGAAGCCTTGACAAGGTCCTTCAGCAAAGGCTTTAAAGCAAAGCAGGCAGTCATGGGATAAGAGGGAAGGTCCTCTCATGGACCAGTAACTAGTTAAGACATATTTCCTGCCTTTAAAAATTATTTTTGTATCTTAAATCCAATTCTTTAACTCTCTCCCTAACTGAAAATAAAACTGACTGACTCTCTGACTGAAAATAAAACCTTTCTTCTCTTGAATTTATTATGGAGAGACAGAGAACGTAGCAATGTGTTGGAACACAATTATCACCTTCCTCTCCCAGGCCTTACATACTGCTCTCATAATGTTCCACCTAGATGATTTAGCACCTCTAGCCTGCAGAGTCCATCACATGCTCCACTTATTCTTTACATGCACTTGCTTTTCAAATGGCAAGATGGAAAGCTGAACCCATCAGCTGATCACCTAGATTTTACAGGAGGGGAAGAAAAAATGTGTAATTCTTCAAGGAAATTTATTCAAAGCTAACAATTCTAAGGAGAAACTTACATCAAAACCAGTGCTACAAGTGGCCATCCTATCCCTGAGCACTCAAAACATTTTACTGAACACAATCTGTATCATTACAATAAGGTGCACTGTTGCCACCAATCTTAACGATCAGGGTTTTCTCTAAGGTTCTCCTCCTTGACCTCAAGATATAATTTACACACTAAGAACAGCTAATTATTTGCTTCAAATGTGGTCACTGAAAAAACTAGAGTTTTTAGAGTGTAAATTGTACACAAGTAGTGTGTAACCATCTGATGTGAGGGCACCCAAACTGCCAGCAGCTCCCAGGCCAAACTTAAGAATTAAGTATAAAAAACTACATTTAATGAACGTTAAGGTTGCAAAGTCAAGCACTCAGCAATTGGAAAATGCCAGAATCAAGGTTGCCTGTGCAACCTTAATTTGGACTGTGTGTGTGCATGCATTACAATACTATTTAATTACTAGTTTGAGTGCTTGCCTTTGCAAACTTAACATTTTTAATGTAATTTTTGTATGCAACTTCCTAGATTTGTTTTTTTATTCCCTGAAAACATGGAAGTTCCATCATTTGGAACCATACTGACCCCCATGTGGGTCATCAGCAGGGTTTGACGTTTTAGATCCACTGCACAGACTTCCGCCACTTGAGCAAACAGAGAAATTAATACCAGTAGTAGGTGGTTATCTTCAAAGAGGTGCACATTCTATCAATGGGTTTCACAGCAATTTGCTGACAGCTGAGGAATGCTGAGAGTCAGGAATCCTGGATTCTGTTCCAGGCTCTCAGCAGAGTGTACTCCAGTAGTTATAGACATTTCTGCCCCTGTCCCTCCGACACCTGACCTATTCTATAGAGGTTCTTATACTGCGCTCATAAACATAAAATCTGAGCACCTTCAAGCAGTTCATTGAGTAATGTGACTACACACACATCATGTGGTGTTTGTTCTATCACCCTCTGCCCAGAGGGAGAAGCATGTGCAATGGAGTGTCTTGTTTTGGTGGGGGGAGGGGTTGGGGTTTTTTAAATCAATGTACCTGCCACTACGTGTTTATGAAGAAACCAAGGTGAAAGAAATCTGCCTTCCGCTTGAAGTGGAAAGCAGTGAGATCTGTGATGTTCCTGGGCAAGTTCATTCCAGAGTCTTGGACTGGCCCCAGAGAAATTTGTATGTCCCATACAGGATGAGCTTTACTGTTACTGTTGAGTTCCATAGTGCCTGAGCAGTATAGTTGTTGAACACTGTCTTCATCCTGGAGCTTTAGACAGTTTTTTGGATACCCTGGGACTGAGAACTTGATTCAAAATTCTGTGGGAAGCCAGTGCAGCGACTGCAGGACAGGTGTGATGTGGTCACAGTAACCTGTGCGAAGCATTGCATCGCAGTGTACTTACTATCTGGAGTTTTTTAAGTGCTGAAGGCTTCATGCCCCGGTATATGGAATAGCTGTTGTCCAACCAAGAGATAACAAGGACATGAACAACAATGCAGGTCTTTGTCCACCAGAATGAAACGGTCTCAAACTGGAGATGGTAGAAAGCGTTAGTCTTGAATCTCACTATATGAAAGCTCAGCATCAATAAGGAATGCAAGCGAACTCCTGAACTATGGACTGAATTGACCACGTGTGGATATGTACCTTCAACCAAAGAAGACTGCACCGTGGCTTCAAACTCTTCAAAATACTTTCCTCTGATCACAAGCATCACCCTCTATCTTGCTCACGTTTAGCTTAAGCCAGCTGTTCTTCATCCCTGAGCTGATCTCATCTAAGCTCTGGGCCATCTTGGCGGTAGTGGTGTGGTCGTATGTGGTGAAGGATAGGTAGAGCTGTGTATCACCTGCATATTGCTAACACTCGAGTCCCTGTCATCTGACCAGCTCACCTAGTGGCTGCACATAGATGTTGAAAAAAACTGGGGAGAGACCTGATTTTTGTGTAACTTGACAAGCCAGGAGCTAACGGTAGAGGCGCTCCAGGCTGCTTCAGCCTGTCCTTGTCCCAGTCTCCCTGGGGCCTCCCTCAGTTCCACAACCCCATCCTAGTCCATTCTCCACCCCATCATCCCTTGGCTTCGTGTCCCAGTCTTCCCCCCCCCGTTCTTTGTCCCTTCCTATAGATCAAGTCCTTGTTCCAAGCATGAAGGTGCTAGAGCTTCCAAATAAAGCAGTTGTAAGAATTCTTTTACCTGGACAAAACAGATTTTTTCCCTAACCTCAGTCTGAGAAGTGGCTGAAACATTTTTTTCCAAAAAATTCAGCTGGAGGCAGACACACAGCATAGAAAATTTGAGCCCAAATGGTTAAAGTTTGACAAAATTATAAGCAACTGGAACCAGGGTTTTATAATGGGAAATGTTGAGCAACTTTAACTATTGGCATCGCTACCTTTGCCGCCTATAATAAAATGGTGCATTCTGCAGCTGCCCTCATCCACCACTAAGTACTGCAACCTGCTTGAGCCAAACAATTAGGCAAAATTATATATTGGGATCTGAAGTCTGCATCTACATAGGGAGAGCAGCCACATACTGAAATTAAGAACTCTGAAGACTTCAGATGGCCTTGATTTAATTACACAGATTGAACTGGATTATGTTAGAGGAACAATGGGCCAGTGATTAAGGTGCTAGTTTATGACCCAGGAGACGCCGGTTCAAAGCCTGCTGTAGTACAGTGCACTTGGGCAAGTGACCTAAGTGACTTTGGGCAAACCATGGTAGCAAGTCTCAGAGCCCATGTCAACTGTCTTGGGCTTGCTCTAGGGGCTAAAACTAGCAGTATGAAGATTTTCCTACTGGAGTTTGAGCTCTGAGACTCTTCCCCTCCCCCGTTGGATTTCAGAGCCGAAGCAGGAACGCCTGCACTGCTAGGTTTAGTCCTGTAGTGCAAGCCTGAGTCAGTTGACCTGGGCTATGAGATTCGCTGCTGCTGTTTTTTGTTTTTGGGTTGGGGTGGTTTTATTTTTTTCAGTGTAGACATACCCTCTGTGACTCAGTTTTCCATCTGTACAAGGAAATAATAGCACTTCCCTACCTTACAGGGGTGTAGTAAGGCTAAATACACTAAATATCATGAGATACTCAGATTCAAAAAAATTATTAAAGCTAATGTTAAAATTATATAATACACAGGTTAAGGAAAGAGTGTCTGTACATCTGGGTATAGTGCTTAGATTATCCACAAAGTTTGGTTTAAAAGTCAGAAAATACATATAGTACATAATATGCAAGAACCCAAATTTAGGTGAATAAATTAAACAATACAGTTTAGATATTACTGTCCAAGTATTCGGGTACATCACTCACAAAAATGTATACAGAAAGTTATATCAATACAGAGAAATATATCAATAAGTGAAGAATATCCCTCAGTAACTGAGATTTTAGGATCAGTTGTCAGTTAGAAAATGCAATCCATCGGGGAAGTATTAATCGGAGGGCCATATAAATACCTACAATAGATAGAATCCAGGCCTCCTCCTTGTGTCAACTGGCCACCTTAAAGCTAGCTAACAGCTTGATGTCTTACATAATTAGCACAGATACAGTGTTAGAAAGGAACAAAATCCTGATTTCCCACAGCTAATAATTGAAACAAGAGCCATATTTCAAGCATTTGGCTGAACAAGCTCTGGTTCCAAGGGCAATTTTCTAGGCTTTCATCAACACTGCTCATTCCCAGGGGAGAGGTCGAAGGGACCTGGGAAGGTCTGGCAGGAGTCAAAATGAGATGGAAAAAACACACAATTTTCTGCTCCACTAAGTAACTGCTGAAGCGGTTTAATTTTATTTAGTAAAATCCTAAAATCCAATGAGGATTCCAGGTTTTAGGTGAAATTGCTTGAGTTCCCACTGTCTCAAGTGCCTTTCACGTGGCTAAGTTTGGAATAATTGTTTAACTACTCATATAGCTGATATCCGCACCCAGTACTTCTGTCACGCTTGAGCTGTTCTTTCAACATTGGACAAAACAAGCAACAGTTGAGAAAATATGTGGTGGTTAAAAGCAAGAAGCTTTAGGCTACACTTTTAAAAATTTTCTCCTTCATGCAAGTTATTAGATCAGTGATGTGCAACATTGCCAGCATGACAAGGAGATATTGCATAATCACAACATAATAGTCTCATGACATGATGTCATGGTTTCAAAAATATTTTGAGATGCTTTGAATGTCCTGCAAACTGTGGAACGGTCTCATTAAAACTAGAACTGTACCAAGACAAATAGAAACAGTGTCATCAAGCATATATATCTTATTAATAATACTTTGGCACTCAGCTACAGGACCATTTGAGAGTGCTAAATGTGCTTTAAAACAACATAGGCCAGCTCAGAACATTCCTGTGAGAAGTGCTTGTCTCTAAATTAATCCAATTTTAAGATGAGTAAACAGAGGCATTAAGAAACTAAAGCTTAAGTTTTCTAAGCATAATCACGGATTTTTGGTTCACCATCTGAGACACATTTGGGGTGGTTTTCAGAAAAACTGAACACCGCCAGCTCCACTGACTTCAAATGGAGTTGTGTGAGCTCAGCACCTCTTCACATCATCCCCCAAAAGGTGAGACCCCCAAAATCTGCACACAAATGTGAAAGTTTGGGCTTACATGACTTACTCAAGGTCACAGTGTAAGTCAGTAGCAGAACCAAGACTAGAATGCAAGAGCACCCGAGTTCTAGTCCCCTGTTCTAACTACTAATGCAATGCTACCCTACTGATTTCACAGAATGGACTGTAAACGTCTAAAGAAAGGGCCCATATGTAGCTCTAGTACAGTGGTGACACAAGTTATCTCAGCCACTCAATGGAGAGATGCTGCATGATATCTTGGGACCTGGGAAGATTACTCATGTCCTTATGTCTTAGCAGCTAATTGACACAGTGCCTGAAATGTGGAACCAAACTCACTGAGCGGGCTGACTTTGTAGCTGCCCACTATAAACAGTTGCCAAAACAGGGAATGAATCTAAATTCAGTGCAAATTCAACATGTACGTGTCATAACATGGTAATGACCCATCAGATACAAGGACGTCACATACCAATTGTGTGGAGATAACAGTGCTACTAAAGCATAATAATAAAACAGTGACAGTTTGCTTTCCACTTAATATAAATATAGGGTAACCAAATAAACAATGTTAGGATATAGATATTCAGGCCTGTATTTAAAGGCCTATACTTTAAGAATTTAGGTGTATTCTTATCACTTAACTAGTTATAGAGGTATAAAAGAGAGAATCAAAATCACTGTCTGCTGGTGTTAGGGTCTTCTCTCCCTGTGACAGTTTGAGGCCCTGTTCTTAGGCTAAGGCCTTTGGCTAAGCAGCAGAGGCAGCCATAAGCTGGGAAGCGACCGGTCACATCCTCACATCCCAAACTAGTCACATTGAAATAAGGCAACATGGGGCTGTCAGGAAGGTGATCTGATCTATCACCTCCAGAAAAAGGGAAGGATCTAGAGGATGTAAAAGGAAGTTTAGTTTGATAGTTTTCCGTTCGGTAAGAACTCACTTATCAATAGACACAGCTGGTAACCCCTTATGTCTTTATAGATGTAGTTGTAAAATCCTCACTTCTGTATTGTTTTGTCATTATAATTTCCACTTTGTTGTTGTTTATTTGCATGGTCTCTGTCTGGTTCTGTGATTGTTTTTGTCTGCTGTATAATTAATTTTGCTGGGTGTAAACTAATTAAGGTGGTGGGATATAACTGATTAGCTAATCATGTTAGGATTGGTTAGGTAAATTTCAGTAAAATGACTGGTTACGGTATAGCTAAGAAAAGGAGTACTTGTGGCACCTTAGAGACTTTCGTGACTTTCATCCGATGAAGTGAGCTGTAGCTCACAAAAGCTTATGCTCAAATAAATTGGTTAGTCTCTAAGGTGCCACAAGTACTCCTTTTCTTTTTGCGAATACAGACTAACACGGCTGTTACTCTGAAACCTGTCGGTATAGCTAAGAATATTACTATATAAATTAGGGACAAACAGGAAGTAAGTTGGGATTCGAAAATAAGGAAAAAGGAACTTGGATTTAAGCTTGCTGGAAGGTCACCCCAATAAACATCGAATTGTTTGCACCTTTGGACTTCAGGTATCGTTGCTCTCTGTTCATGCGAGAAGGACCCCCCTTCAAACAAATGCATCTGATTGTCCAAGACACCATAATCAGGAATCTCTCTACCTTGTACTGGGAGGGTTGGCAAGTACGTGGCTCTCAAAGAGTTAAACAGATGCTAGCCCTAAAAACACTGGTTATAAACTTCTATCCATTAGAGCCTTTTTTCTGTTTGATTTTCACACAAACATAAGTTCTATTGCATGAGAGTAGACAGTGCTGGGAAAGTGTGAACTGAACAGAATACTACCTCATCCCACTCCCCTGCCCACAAGCATGTGGTTTAGTCTAATTGGTCTCCAGCCCCACTGATTTATATAGCCCACACATCTCCATAATGTATTTTGTTTGGAATCATTTATCTTTTTCATTTGAGCACATGGTTATTGCCTTTTTTGCTAGTGACAGAAAGAAGCAGAGTCTGATAATGTCAAGGTCAGTCTGAGTTCACTCTTTAGTTTACTGGTGAGATGCCATCAATTGCTTGTTACTGCATACCCTGACATCTTCTCAAACGGAATGCTGCTTGCAGTCAGGTATTGTGCATGTACAATTCAAATTTATCTGGCAGCACAGAGGATCCCATGATGGGTTTCAAGTTTTGCAAGTACCACAGGCTATTGGGGTATCTCTCTGCTCAAATAGGAGTGCAGTGCATGACCACCAGGCTGGGCAGGAAAGTAATTGTGTAGGACAAAAGATGGAATCAGAGTGTATTAGTGAGAAAGAACAACATAGAATCATAGCATATCAGAGTTGGAAGGGACCTCAGGAGGTCATCTAGTCCAACCCCCTGCTCAAATCAGGACCAATCCCCAACTAAATCATCCCAGACAGGGCTTTGTCAAACCTGACCTTAAAAACTTCTAGGGAAGGAGATTCCACCACCTCCCTATGTAATGCATTCCAGTGTTTCACCACCCTCCTAGTGAAAGTTTTTCCTAATATCCAACCTAACCCCCCCCCACTGCAACTTGAGACCATTACCCCTCGTTTGGGGGGAGGGATAGCATAGAATAGAATACCAGGGTTGGAAGGGACCTCAGGGGGTCATCTAATCCAACCCCCTGCTCAGAGCAGGACCAATCCCCAATTTTTGCCCTGATCCCAAAGGGCCCCCTCAAGGACTGAACTCACAACCCCGGGTTTAGCAGGCCAATGCTCAAACCACTGAGCTATCCCTCCCCCCTGAGCATTGGCCTGCTAAACCCAGAGTTTTGGAGGGGGGGGAGGGATAGCTCAATGGTTTGAGCATTGGCCTGCTAAACCCAGGGTTGTGAGTTTAATCCTTGAGGGGGCCATGTAGCGATCTGGGGCAAAAATTGGGGATTGGTCCTGCTTTGAGCAGGGGGTTGGACTAGATGACCTTCTGAGGTCCCTTCTAACCCTGATATTTCATGATTCCATGATTCTAACATACAAGCAACTGCTCCGTCCTGCTGGTAAGACGATGCCCATGCAATGGGCAAGCCTTAAAATCTCCAGTGCAAAGGAACCCTGCAGAATCTGCGGCATAAAGTTAGAATAAATAGGGGTCACTCAATGAAATGAATAGGCAGCAGGTTTACAAACAAATAAATACTTCTTCACACAGTGCACAGTGGAACTCATTGCTAGGGCAAAAAGCACAACTGGATATGTTATTAGATATGTTTATGGAGGGTGGATCCATCAATGGCTAGTAGCCAAGATAGTCAGGGACGCAAAACCCCAAGCTCCAGGTGTCCCTAAGCCTCTGACTGCCAGAAGCTAGGACTGGACGACAGGATATGGATCACTCAATTGCCCTGTCCCTCAAAAAACATCTGCTATTGGCCACTGTCAGAAGACAGTGGTGGGAGTCTGCTATAGACCAGCAGACAAGGGGGATGAGGTGGACGAGGCTTTCTTCCGACAACTAACGGAAGTTACTAGATCACAGGCCCTGGTTCTCATGGGAGACTTCAATCACCCTGATATCTGCTGGGAGAGTAATACGCGGTACACAGACAATCCAAGAAGTTTTTGGAAAGTGTAGGGGACAATTTCCTGGTGCAAGTGCTGGAGGAACCAACTGGGGCAGAGCTCTTCTTGACCTGCTGCTCACAAACCGGGAAAAATTAGTAAGGGAAGCAAAAGTGGATGGGAACCTGGGAGGCAGTGACCATGAGATGGTCAAGTTCAGGATCCTGACACAAGGAAGAAAGGAGACCAGCAGAATATGGACCCTGGACTTCAGAAAATCAGACTTTGACTCCCTCAAGTAACTGATGGGCAGGATCCCCTGGGAGAATAACATGAGAGGGAAAGGAGTCCAGGAGAGCTGGCTGTATATTAAAGAATCCTTATAGAGGTTACAGGAACAAACCATCCCGATGTGTAGAAAGAATAGTAAATATGGTAGGCGACCAGCTTGGCTTAACAGTGAAATCCTTGCTGATCTTAAACACAAAAAAGACGCTTACAAGAAGTGGAAGATTGGACAAATGACCAGGGAGGAGTATAAAATTATTGCTCAGGCATGCAGGAGTGAAATCAGGAAGGCCAAATCACACTTGGAGTTGCAGCTAGCAAGAGATGTTAAGAGTAACAAGAAGGGTTTCTACAGGTATGTTAGCAACAAGAAGAAAGCCAAGGAAAGTGTGGGCCCCTTACTGAATGAGGGAGGCAAGCTAGTGACGGAGGATGTGGAAAAAGCTAATGTACTCAATGCTTTTTTTGCCTCTGTCTTCATGAACAAGGTCTGCTCCCAGACTATTGCACTGGGCAGCACACCATGGGGAGGAGGTGACCAGCTCTCTGTGGAGAAAGAAGTGGTTCAGGACTATTTAGAAAAGCTGGGCGAGCACAAGTCCATGGATCCGGATGCACTGCATCTGGGAGTGCTAAAGGAGTTGGCGGATGTGATTGCAGAGCCATAGGTCATTATCTTTGAAAACTCATGGCAATCGGGGGAGGTCCCTGACGACTGGAAAAAGGCTAATGTAGTGCCCATCTTTAAAAAAGGGAAGAAGGAGGATTCTGGGAACTACAGGCGAATCAGCCTCACGTCAGTCTCTGGAAAAATCATGGAGCAGGTCCCCAAGGAATCAATTCTGAAGCACTTAGAGGAGAGGAACGTGATCAGGAACAGTCAGCATGGATTCACCAAGGGCAAGTCATGCCTGACTAATCTAATTGCTTCTATGACAAGATAACTGGCTCTGTGGATGAGGAGAAAGCAGTGGACGTGTTATTCCTTGACTTTAGCAAAGCTTTTGATACGGTCTCCCACAGTATTCTTGCCAGTAAGTTAAAGAAGTATGGGCTGGATGAATGGACTATAAGGTGGATAGAAAGCTGGCTAGATTGTAAGGTTCAATGGGTAGTGATCAATGGCTCCATGTCTAGTTGGCAGCCAGTATCAAGCGGAGTGTCCCAAGGGTTGGTCCTGGGGCCAGTTTTGTTCAATATATTCATTAATGATCTGGAGGATGGCGGTGGACTGCACCCTCAGTAAGTTTGTAGATGACACTAAACTGGGAGGAGTGGTAGATACGCTGGAGGGTAAGGATAGGATACAGAAGGACCTAGACAAATAAGAGGATTGGGCCAAAATAAATCTGATGAGGTTCAACAAGGACAAGTGCAGAGTCCTGCACTTAGGACGGAATATCCCATGCACCGCTACAGACTAGGGACCGAATGGCTAGGCAGCAGTTCTGCGGAAAAGGACCTAGAGGTTACAGTGGACGAGAAGCTGGATATGAGTCAACTGTGTGCCCTTGTTGCTAAGACGGCCAATGACATTTTGGGATGTATAAGTAGGGGCATTGCCAGCAGATTGAGGGACGTGATCGTTCCCCTCTATTCGACATTGGTGAGGCCTCATCTGGAGTACGGTGTCTAGTTTTGGGCCCCACACTACAAGAAGGATGTGGAAAACTTGGAAAGAGTCCAGCGGAGGGCAACAAAAATGATTAGGGGTCTGGAACACATGACTTATGAGGAGAGGCTGAGGGAACTGGGATTGTTTAGTCTGCTGAAGAGAGGGACGATGGGGGGATTTGATAGCTGCTTTCAACTACCTGAAAGGGGGTTCCAAAGAGGATGGATCTCGACTGTTCTCAGTGGTACCAGATGACAGAACAAGGAGTAATGGTCTCAAGTTGCAGTGTGGGAGGTTTAGGTTGGATATTAGGAAAAACTTTTTCACTAGGAGGGTGGTGAAGCACTGGAATGCGTTACCTAGGGAGGTGGTGGAAACTCCTCCTTTTGAGGTTTTGAAGGTCAGGCTTAACAAAGCCCTGTCTGGGATGATTTAGTTGGGGATTGGTGCTGCTTTGAGCAGGGGACTGGACTAGATGACCTCCTGAGGTCCCTTCCAACCCTGATATTCTATGATTCTATGACAGGATACCAGGCCAGATGGATTGTTGGTCTGACCCAGTATGGCCATTCTTATGAGAATGATACTATAGAAAGAGTGACACAAAGCTATTCTTGCTGCTCCTCAGATTAGCCTAAACAGCTGCAATCATACACTGGAGGTTTCAATTCCTCTTTGGTTTAAAACTTCAGCTCTTTGGCTTGAGTTTCCTCAGTTTATCATGTCAGCAGTGCAGGTGGATATTCCAGAACAGGAAGGCACAGGGCACAAAGCAGCAAACAGTTCTCTAAGTACTAAGCGCTGCTCCTAGCCAGCTGCATGCAGTTAGCAGAGTCCTCTGGGGAGACTGGGTAGGGAGCCCCATCACCACCTGGCTTTTGGTATCTTCTGAAACGATGGTTTCTTTAGGTACATTACCAACGGTGTCTCCCTGGAGGTTTAACGGGGTCTGGGGAAAAGATTCTTTTTGAAAAATGTTCACTGTGCTGGAGTTTGACAATTCTGAGATCCCTTATGCGGCTTCCTGTCATTGGTTTAGGGGCATATCCCTTATGGTCTCCTTCCATTTGGTGGAGATGTTTATTAGGGGATCATAAATTGCCTTGGAATCCCTTGCTCACAGAAAGTTTTAGGGTCACCTAAGATAGCACATCCCAACCACTAGGACATACACATCAGCAGTGATGCTTGAAGTTTTTGTTACTGATACTCTAGATTTCCCACCTTCCTCAGTAGGTTGCCTGTACTTGCCTCCCATGCAACTGTGTGAGATATAAGCAGCCACAGACCGTGGCTGGCTGTGGGGAGAGAAAAATGGGGTTTTGAGGTGTCCCAAGTACCATGGGTTTGATATACAAGGGGTTTGATATGGAGCAGGTTTTATTTACTTGTCTTTCTAAGCATGGCGTTTGAAATTACCAGAATGTAGAAGTTTGCTAGTTCCAGATACTTTAAAGAAAAGTACGAGAGAGAGAGAGAGAAAAGAAACCAGGTACATTAATATTTGCAAATCACACATCCTGGAAATGGGCTTTTAATCAGCTACTCAGGGATCTGTATCAGATTAATGTGACATTAAACAGACCCCACAGGTGGTTTAAATCATCCTGTCAATATTATGCATACCCAGAAACCCTTTAACCGCTACACAGCTAGTTAGGTCTCCTGAGCACATTTGACAAAAACCTCGTTATGCACTAACCTGCTGTCTCCGTTGAGTGTTTTCAATCCAATGGATACAAGTTCCTTTAAAAACAAAACACCTTCCTAAACAGGGCCAGCTGGCCTGGCAGCCCTATGATAGATTCATAGATTCCAAGGCCAGAAGGGAACACTGTGATAATCTAATTGGACCGCCTAAAAACGCATGTCACAAAGCTTTCCCAAAATAATTCCTTTTGAACTACAGCATATCTTTATATATATATATATAATATAATATAAAAAAGCATCCAGTCTTGATTTAAAAATTGCCAGTGATAGAGAATCCACCACAACCCTTGCTAAATTGTTCCAATGGTTAATTATCCACTGTTCAAAATGTATGCCTTATTTCTAGTCTGAATTTATCTAGCTTCAACTTCCAGACACTGGATCTTGTTACCTTTTGCGGCTAGACTGAAGAGCCCATTATCAAACATTCGTTCCTCATGTAGATACTTATAAACTGTACTCAAGTTACCCCTCAACCATCTCTTTGTTAAACTAAACAGATTGAGCTCCTTCAGTCTCTCATTATAAGGCATGTTTTCTAATCCTCGAATAATTCTGATGGCTCTTCTTTGAATCCTGTCCAATGTATTAACATCCTTCTTGAATTGTGCGCACCAGAACTGGACACAGGCTTCCAGCAGCAGTCACACCACTGCCAAATACGGAGGTAAAATAATCTCTTTACTCCTCCTCAAGATTAACCTGTTCCTGCATCCCAAGGTTCCATTGGCCCTTTGGTCACAATGGCACACTGGGAGTTCATGTTCAGTTGATAATCCATCCCGACCCTAAAATCTTTCTCAGTCACTGCCTCCTAGAATAGAGTTCAGCTCTTGTAAGTATACCTTTATTTTTTTATTTCTAGATGCATAAGTTTACATCTGGCTGTATTAAAATGCATATTGTTTGCTTGCACCCAGTTTATCAAGAGATCCAAATCACTCTGTATCAGTGACCTGTCCTCTTCGTTATTTCCCACTCCCCCAATTTTTGTGTTGTCTGCAAACTTTACCAGTGATGATTTTATGTTTTCTTCCAGGTCACTCAAATATTTTAAATAGCATAGGGCCAAGAATCAATCTCTGCGGAATCACACTGGAAACACCACCTCCATTTACAAACACGTTTTGAGACTTATCCAGTCCGCCTGTTTGTGAGCCATTTAGTGTGCGACATTTTAACAAATACTGCCTGTGGACCTGAACCAAGTGGACAGATGATGGCTGTCATGACCCCCGGATGTTCAACCCAGATCCACAGGGTTTACAGGAGCAGCCACGTTTCAACCCTCCACTTCACAGCCTACTGACAACCTCTGACTCAAGACCCAGTTTGAGCCTCCACCCCGACGTCCCATTGGCAGATTCCCAGAGTAGATGATTGGCTTGCTGGCCCTACTTAAGCAAGCAACAGGAATAGAAAGCTGTCTGAACAACTGGGATCCACCCTCCCCTAGGCTATGCTGCTGCCACTGCTCTCTCCTCCTGCCCCCCGCTTGACTCCCGACCTCTGACTTATGATCACCAGTTTGTCTCCTGCTTCTGATCTCCTGGTATCCTGACCCAGCTGACTCTTGACTCCTGACTGTGGATTCTGGCTCTGACAACTAGATCTGGCTGCCCAGGACCTGGCCGTGACAGCGTGTTTGGACAATAACTTTACAGGACTGGGCCAGTATGAGAAGGATGGGCCCAGCTGCACTGCCACCTCCACCGAAAGCGCTGGACTTGCCCAACTGGGCCCTCCGCCTCTAGGTGAATAATCAAGCCCTGCAGTCTCAAGTTGCACAGCTGATTGGGGAAAACCAGCAGCTCCAAGAGCAACTGAGGCAGCTGAGTGCTAAGAACACCATGCTACGAGCACCGCCTCCTGCGATACCTGTCAGGTTTCAGGAACTACCAGTGATTCTGGGGCTTTATGAACCAATGGTGGCTTCTGTTCCTGATGCACCCCAGAATCTATGCCTCTGACCAGTCCAAGGTGGCCTTGATAATCAGCCTACAGACAGGAAGTGGGTTAGATTGGACTTCCCCCTGCTGGAAAGTCACAACCCAATGCTGCTGAGTTGGGATGCCTTTCTCCAGTCTATATCAGCCATCTTCAATGTCCCTCCCTGAGCTCAAAAAGGTGAGACTGCCCTGAGGAGAATCCGGCAGGGGCCAGGCACAGTTGCCTCACAAGCAGCATGCTTCCGCTGCCTCACAGCAGATACCGAGTGGAATGAAGCGGCGCAATTGTACCAGTTCTGGGTGGGGCTTGCAGGAAGAGATCAAAGATGGAGTGGCCCACACAGAGATGTTAATGTGCCTAACTGCCCTTGTGGACCTTGTCACCTGCATAGACTATCAGCTGCAAGAATGAAGAGAGGAAAAAAGAGGTTCCCTCCATCCCCTCTACCGACATAGTGTGACCTCACCTTCCGTATTACCCACCGAACCCACCTACGCAACCTGACTTATCAGTGGCACACCCCTGAAGAAAGAGACCCTGTGCTTCTATTGCGGTGAACCTGGCTATGCCATCTTGACCTGTCCAGTATGAATGCTGAGGAGCATGGGGAAACAAGCCAGTTCCAACATGGTGGGGGGAACTGGCCAGGTTCTTAAGAGTCCCTGTACCCTAGTCCTCACTGAGATGCAGCTTGAGCCCTAGCCAGGGGCTTCCCAATTGCAGGTGTCTGTCCAGCTGTGCATCCTGGAGATACTCTCTAACACGCCCTCCATCGATTTGGAAACAGTGGATTTTATGGATACAGCGACAATTCAGGCCCTACAGACTCCTGTGACACAAGGCCAAGGCCAGACATGATTGAAACTATTTGATGGCTTCCCACTATCTTCAAGTGGAGGAGACTGTCTCCCTGGAGACTGTTATTCAGGGACACAGTGAGAATTCCATTTTGTGTGATCCATCCCCCATATTTTCCCTGATCCTTGGCATCTCCTGGCTAATCCTTCATGGCCCCCGCAGTGGCGAGAATGGAAAGTCCCTTTCCTGTCAGAATTTTGTTGACAGCATGGCCAGAAACCAGTGAGTTTTGGACCTATGCCCCAAAAGGTCCAAGTAGGTTTAGTCGCCTGCATTGAAACCCCTACTGATGGAACTATGGAACTCTCCCCCCACCCAAGTACTGTGATTTAAAAAAGAAGAATGCAGAAAGCCTCCCTCCCCCCCACATCGGGACTATGACTGCCCCATAGAACTCCAGCCTGGAGTGAAGATACATTTTGGGTGGATCTACACAAAGTCAGAGCCTGAACTGGCAGCATTGTGAGAATACTTCCAAAGAGAACTTATTCATCCACAGGTCAAACTCACCAGACAGTGCCCCAGTCCTTTTTGTAAAAAAGAAAGATGGCAGCCTCTGTCTCTGCATCAATTACCAACCCCTAAACCAGGTAACAATCCAGAACAGCTACCCACTACCCCAATTCCTGAGTTGCTGGGGCTGCCTGCATATTCACAAAACTGGATGTCCGCGCAGTTTACAATCTCGTCCATATCCAAGAGGGGGATGAGTGGAAGACTGCCTTTCAAACCCAATCTGACCACTCTGAATATTTAGTCCTACCATTTGGATTGACTAATGCCTCAGAAACATTCCAGCATTTCATTAACGATGTGCTACGAGACCTACTGGACCGGTTTGTAGAGGTATACTTAAATGATATATTGATCTTCTCAGACAATCTGTACCAACACACCACTCACGTCTTCACAGTCCTGGAGAGACTACAGCAGCACAGTCTCTATGCTAAATTCAAAAGCTGTGCTTTCAATCAGACCTCGATTGAGTTCCTGGTTTCATCCTGTCCCTGGAAGGAATCAATATGGACCTACTCAAGGTCCAGGCTGTCCGTGACTGGGCAGCCTCCCACAAAGTGCACAACCTCCAACGTTTTCTAGGCTTTGCAAATTTTTCCCAAAGGTTCATCTCAAATTTTTCAAAACAAACTGAGTCCTTCACTTGCCCGTGTCAGATTCAGCAACAAATCAAACCAGTCACCTTTGAGCTTCAGCTCTCTCAATCCCGTAGAGTCCACCCTATATTCTTTGTCTCACTCCTAAAACCCTACACTGAGAGCACATATCCCCAAAAAGCCCAGTCACTGCCCCCACCAGTGCAAGTACAAGGTGAGGAGGAATACATCACCTTCAAAGTCCTCAATTCCAAGATCAAGCAAGGTAAACTGTGGTACCTGATTGACTGGGAAGGCTATGGCCCAGAGGAATGCACTTGGAAGCCAGTGGAGAATGTTCATGGCCCCATGTTAGTTCAGACCTTCCATAGGAGCCACCCCGAAAAACCTGGAACCATGTAACCCAAAGGGTGCCTGTAGGGGCCAGGGTGATGTCATGACCCACACACATCAAACTTGGTTCCACAAGAGCAGCCATGCTTCAACCCTCCACTCAGCAGCCAAATGGCCCCCTGGTCCTACTTCTGCCAGCAATAGGAACAGGAAACTGTCCAAACAACTGCAATCCACCTTCCTCTGGACTGTGTACCTTGTTCCTCTGCCTCCTGCTCCCACGGCTTGACTTTCTGGCATCCTGACCTGGCTTGGCTACTGACCTCTGACATGTGGTTCTGATCTCTGGTTTGTCTCCTGGTTCTGGCCCCCTGGTACCCTGATCCAGCTGACTCTCGACTCCTAACTGTGGACACTAGGTCTGGCTGCCCACAATCCAGCCTTGACAGTGGCAGCCCTTCTTCCTTGAGGGAAGGGAATCACCCTCTGTTGGGCCTCTTTTACATGGAGACACAATAATGGGAAGTGGTTCCATTGTTCTTCTGAGAACAAATTACATTTTGCTGCACGTGCAACACCACAATTATATGCAGAGATTCAAGGGCCACCGGACAAGGAATTTGGGGCCCATAATTTACAAGTCTTTATATCTGAATTTCCCCTTGTTTTATACAGATAAGAGCATATGCCCTGTTCTTTTTATATTGTGGACCTATATAAAAGCAGTGTTTAACTGCTCAGAACTGAGGAAATCTGTTTTAAAACTATGACACTCTGGTGTCACCAGGAGGAAAGCTTACGGAACCACTCTGGACCTAATTTTTAGTTATTTTTTTTTAAACACTAATCCAAATCTTGCCCAGTGTAATGCCCCATTGGTATCTTGACAGACTCAGAGGATTGCACTTCATTTGCAAGCAACAGACTTCTGTGCCATGATTTTTTAAAAATGGGTGTCTAAAGTGAGGCTCCTAAACCTTTATTTAGCCACCTAAATACCTAGGTGAATCTTCTAAAGTAAAAATCTTGGCCTAGCAATCTTTCATCTTTAATACAAAGGTGTGGTCCATAGAAATGACAGGTCCCAGTATGCAATTCTTCATATTGATCTAAATAGCATGCTGGGACATGTAGTCTTCACAGGCTGCGGGGGGAAAGGGATTTGAAACCCCTGCTTTAAATTGTTACAGACGTGGGAAAATACAGTTAGTGTCCTATACGAGAAGAATTCACACACTGCCACATAACTCAGAGGGAGTGAAACAAAGGCCATGGCAGCGTGATAAACTGCTATGAACTGTGAAGTTTTAGCCACAGCTATTTTGTCCCCCAGCTAGCTACCAAGAGCTACCAAAGAGATAGATTTCAGAGTGATAGCCGTGTTAGTCTGTATCAGCAAAAACAACCAGATAGAGAATCCATCCTTTCCCTTAGTAGTTTGTTCCAATAGTTAAATCAACCTTCATTTTAAAAATTTGTGCCTTATTTCTAATCTGAATTGGTCTGGTTTTAACTTCCAGCCAGTGATTCTTGTTATGCCTTTCTCCACGAGACTAAAAAGCTCTGGTGCCAGGTATTTTCTCCCTGGGAAGGTACCATAATGAAGTCTCCTCTTGACGTTCTTTTTGATACACTAAACAAATTAAGCAACTTAAGTCTTCCACTGTAAGGCACTTTTTCCAGCCGTCAAATTATTTTTGTGGTTCTTTTCTGCCTCTTCTCCAATATTTCAACATCCTCTTTCAATTGTGGACACCAGAAACTGATGTATTACTCCAGTACTGGTCTTACCAGTGCTGAATACAGAGGTAAAACTTCTCACTCCTACTCACTACTTCCTTACTCATACATGGATTGCATTAGCCCTTTCTGCCACAGCATCACCTTGGCAACTCATGTTCAGTTGCTTGTCTACTGTGACCCCTAAATCCTTTCCAGAATCATTGCTTTTCAGGATACAGTCCCCCATTTTGTGTGCATGATCTGCTTTTTTTGTTCCTAGCTGCATACCTTTGAATTTGGCTGTATTAAATGCATTTTGTTTGAATGGGTCCAGCTTACCAGGTGATCCAGATCACTCTGTATGACTGCCCTGCCCTCTTCATTTACTACTCCACAACTTTCTGTAATCTGCAAATTTTATTAACCATGATTTTATATTTATCCCAGATCATTAATAAAAATACTGAATAGTATTGGATCCAGTACTGATCCCTACAGAACCCCACTAGAAATACTAAGTCAGATGCCTTACAAAAGTCTAAGTATATTACATCTGCAATTATCTTTATCAATTAAATTTATAATCTCATCAAAATATGAAATCAGGCTTCCTAAGCAGGACCTACTTTCCCTAAAGCCATGTTGACTGACAATTATATTCATTTTTTTTTTATTGATTGCATCCCATATCAGCTTTTCTATTAATTTGCATGGGACTGATGTCAGGTTAACCACTCAAAAATTACAGGGTCACCCTGTTTGTGAATACTGGCAGAACACTATCACTCTTCCAGTCTTCTGGAATCTTCCCAGGATTCAATATTTATTAAAAATGAACATCAGTGAGACGGAGATCTCCTCAACCACCAGTTTTAGAACCCTGGGTGCAAGTTATCTGGGCTTATCCCTAGTAGTGCTGACATTCTTCTGAGCTGGGAGTGGACTGAGAAGTATTTCATCATCCTCACGTGATAGGAATATCGTATCCTGTGGCTTTCAAATGGGTGGTGGGAGCCCTGGCACAGTGGGCACAGGAACTTGGCTTCCCACCCCACAGGAATATCCTATCCTGTGTCTTTCAAATACAGAGCAGAAATATTTACTGAACACCTCACCTCTGCCTTTTCTACATGAACAATTTTACCATCCCCAGCTAGTAACGGGCCTATACCAATTAGACTTTTGTTCCTAACATATATAAAAAACTCCTACTTGTTCTCCTTGAACTCTTTTTAAACAACACTCAATTACGGTTTATATTTTTCCTCCTTGTCAATTTCAATCATAATTTTCCTCAGCTTTGGGAAATATGCCAATATATTACTGGTTGTGATTCTCCTCTGTCCCTGTGTCACCA
This sequence comes from Lepidochelys olivacea, assembly GCF_965140295.1. Taxonomy (NCBI): domain Eukaryota; kingdom Metazoa; phylum Chordata; order Testudines; family Cheloniidae; genus Lepidochelys; species Lepidochelys olivacea. The sequence continues at coordinate 2,741,797 of NC_140413.1, forward strand.
CCAATTTCCTGTCCGCGATCAATTCATCTTTACCTATTAGGAAATATCTTTTGTGTTAGAAAAATACACTTTTTCAGAAAAGCCAGTGATGTTTTACCGGTGGTTGTATGTGACCTCCAGTATACATCTCCTAGATTATGCAGTTCTTCTTGCCACACAACATTTGCTTAAGGAATAAAATTTCTCCTCCTTCTTTTTGGCCCTGAGTTCTTTACCAATATTCAATCAGCTGGATTTACTTTTCAGTTTGCTACAGAGAGCTAGAGGGCCATCTGATCACGAGGAAATTCTTAAAGGAGTGCCAGTTTAGACAAAATGATAAGGACTCTCCCTATCTGCACACTGCTGATTAGACAGGTTCAGGTAAGGACACCAGAAATCTCAGACAAACTACAAAATAAAACCACCTCCCATTGCATCAGCTGTTAAGAGACATTGTGAAATTTGGGTCGTCTCATACTGGAGTCAATTACCCTTTATTTCCTTAACTCAGTTTGCAAAAGTAATTTTTTTTCTTTTTATACTTTATGGGCTTGATTCTGATCCTATCAAGACCAACTGAAATTTTGCCACTAACCTCTATGGAAACAGAACTTGGTTCTGTGTGTTTTTCTTTTCAGGGAAGTTCAACGCAGCCTGTTTTAAAAAAAAATTTGAAGTAAGCAAGCCTATGCCAGTAATCCAGTGCTCATAACTGACCCTGGAATGACAAACCAGGATGCACACACAGCCTAGTCATACTGAGCAATCAAACTAGGATAAGCACTGCTCACAAGTAACCCTACAGCAACAAAGACGTGTGTGAAATGGTGGAAAAGGCATTTGACACTGAAACATTTCAATTTCAAGCTTCCAGGATAACGTGAAATAATATGTATAATCCGAAGTGACTTGGCAACGCCCTTTTACAAACACTGGGTTGCGTCCAGAAAAGCTGTATTTTTATTGTTAAACCAAAAAAGGAGAAAGCTTGGCAGCTGTTCCATTTCACGGCCAAAGAGAAAGGCATCTAGCTGGTCTTACCTCTTACTACAATAGCAGAAACTACAAGCAAGCCCTCCAAAAAACCAACCACCTAGCTCCTTACAAAGGAAAGTTTGTTAGCAGCTGCCTAATCAAGTAACTTCATCTTACCTTGGAGTGGAATTTCGTAAGACTGCTCTCTCAACATTGTTTCTCGTGAAGATTTGCAATCAATGTTCCAGGCTTCCGCCCACCCTCAGCTAAGATGCATGGATTCTAATTGAAATGTACAAGGTTTGTTTTTAAATTTTTTCCCCTATGCTCCTGATTGGCTCAGGGTAGTGCCCATGTGGGTCTACAAATGCTGGGTTTCTATCCATTTTAAAATCAAAGTGTCAGTTTTGCTGCTGTCAGAGCTCTTTATTTTTGTACATATAAGGAAGTGGCTGTTGATGTTATCTGAATGTGTTTCCTGTTTTATATGTATATGAGCAAAAATGATGTCACATTAAACTACACTGCAAAGTTCCACAGAGCTCAACTCAAAGCCTCTAAGCAAGGGGAGGGGGAGAGAACACAGCTCATCTGTTCACCCTCTAACCCAGTTTGCATTCACTTCACTGATCCCTGTTAGAGTTCTGTGCTCTCCCCTTGCAGCTTAGTTTTTGCATGCTGTACCAACATTGCTTGCTATTGCAAGTCACAGACCAGTTCAAATTACACAGGACTCAGTTTGTGTTCACACAAATATAATATAAATTTCAAAGGTCTCTTAAATGATATACAGATGTAAAAATGATCAGTGGTTACCTGGATATTTTACAATTGTAGGTCCTTTCTCAGCTGCAGGCTGCATTTTGACTCCATCTGAATTGCAGCAATTGGAATTTTAAGAGGGAAAGTAGACCAAGTTACGGGCTCGATGCAGGAAGTCAGACTATGATCATAATAGTCCATTTTGGCCTCATAATCTATAGCAGGATGTGAGACGTAATTCATTTGTTTTTAAAGCACTGAGACACCCTTAGAGAAAAGGTACTTAACGGACCAAATATAAATATTGTTATCTTGTGAGAGAAAAACCCATTCTCTCTCTGAAGTCTAAAAGGAAACAATGCCATACTGTCCCACTCACACACAGACGTGGCTTCTGGGGTGGCCTACAGATCTGACTGTAGATAGTTTTTTTCTTTCCACTGAAGTCTGGGACCACATAAAACTCAGGTCCCTCTCTCTCTCCTCTTGTTTTTTGGATACCTACCTTTGCATTGAACACCAATGCACAAATTTGAACTTTGCTTGAAAATTAGCTAAAGGGGCCCAATTTCAAGTAAGACATACAGCATTTGGCAAACTTTCCGTGAAAGAAGCTTGTGCTCGTGCTGAAATGCAAAAATTCTCACGTGGACTTAAGTAGTATATGCACCTTTTGCAAACCCTCTGCATAGGGTTGAATTCAGACTAAATAATTTTTCCCTTCATTGTGACTATTTCTCACATTGCTGTTTCAGTGATAAGCTGTAGGAAGTCAACCACCACACCAGGGGTTTTCCCTAGCTAATTTTCGCTTTGCTTGTGATTTCTTTAGTTTTTGGTTTATAGACTAACGTGCACGTTTCCTCTCTTTATTATTCTCCCTTTACTGCTTCTCACATTGTTACCATCCACCTCTTATGGTAGCAACAATAAAAGAACCACCATGTGGATGGAAAGAACAGAAGAATCACCACTGAACTTGGCTTGTCACGCTTCCCCAGAACTGTCTCTTTATCTATACCAGCTCTTTGGGGGCTCCCCAGACACTGAAGGGGTCACTCACATATAGATTTCAGAGTAGCAGCCATGTTAATCTGTATCTGCAAAAAGAAAAGGAGGACTTGTGGCACCTTAGAGACTAACAAATTTATTTGAGCATAAGCTTTCGTGAGCTACAGCATCCGATGAAGTGAGCTATAGCTCACAAAAGCTTTTGCTCAAATAAATTTGTTAGTCTTTAAGGTGCCACAAGTCCTCCTTTTCTTTTCACATAAAGAGGTCACCTTTAGTTAAAAAAACAAAACAAAAAACAAAAGAACAAAACAGCCTTGAAAGATTCCCTGCAATACGTCTCACCCTAGAATGCATTCTTTGGAGTCCAGTCAAATAACAGCTGTCTTCAGTGTAGTTAGGTGGTTTAGACTTGCTACATTGTGGGTGCCTGTTCAGATGGGTTACTCTCAAGCATGTCTGCTTACAGTTGCTTACATGTTTTCAGTAGCAGAGGTGCTCCAGGACGCACCTGCAGTCTTTCTGTTACACTGACTTTGCATAGAAAGCTCAAATCAAAGAGCTAAAGCCATTGTGATCTTGTGAAAGAACTGGGCATATTCAGTGTATTTGATCAGATAAACTATGTCAATCTGCTGTTGTTCATGGTGAATATAAAAGTGTCATAGCACCTGGAATTTTGTCTTATAAGATTTCACAATTCTATGGCTATTCATTATGTCTGAGAGGTGCTTTTAGAAATCCATGAGGAAGTTCATACATGTAAGATACTGTTGGGCAAGGAAATTATATATGGCAAAAGAAAAGATGTACTGGCCTCACCTTCCACGCACTACAAGTTTTGGTGGTATTTCCCATACTAGAGACAGGATAAGACTAAGGAAACAGTACTAGGGGCAGAGGTATGCCATTCTGTCTCATGTTGCTAGCAAGGGTAAATGGTCCAGGTTAGCGTGCATTGATGCAGTAGAACAGTTTAGTATCTCCCAAGGTTGCCACAGAAAACTAAGGAATTCTAAGTATGGTGGTTAAAGGTGACATTTTTAAATAGTCACCTAGCTGTTTTTCTCCCCAAGAAATTTGTTTGATATTTGATGCAGCTATGAGCTATCTAGTGAACACAACAGAGGTTTGAAAGCTAGGACACCTGGCTTCTCTTCCTAGCTTGGTCTCCTGGTTGCTGTGAGACACTGGGTATGTCATTTAACCTTTTCTGCAGTGCCTTATTTTTATTCCTCATAAAATTAAGATACTTTCCTCATTGAGCAGTTGGGAAGCTAAATTAACATTATTAAAGGGCTCAAAAATCTTTGGAGAAAAGTATCCAATTCTTAGCATAAGCAGGGTCTGAATGAGCTCTCTCCTGACATCAAGTGAAGAGCTGGGGAAGAGGACTTCAGGAGCCAACCTTGTTTGCATGGACACACCCACTCTGCCGAGGTCAGAAGCGTGATGGAGCTGCTTTGCCTAAATGATCGCTTTTGGTGGGTGTTAGATTGCGAGTCACTTTGTTATTGGGTGCAGGGATACTAAAGGGTTGTTATCCTTGTTGTGTGAATCAGGGCAGTAGAACTGCACTTGCTAAGTGGGGGGTAGGGGAGCCAAAGCCTAGTAGAGATAAAAAAGGGTGGGGACAGATGCTTGTACCTGGTCATGTGGACTCTCCCTAAGGATCCTAGACATCATTTGACCCTTTCCCTCTCCACTGTGTAATAACAGAGCTGATTAAGTTCCAATTGAGAATCTTTTGTTGCCGAACAACAGAGCTGAAATCACCAATAACCAGGTCTAAGCATTAGAGCTGCTTTGGGACAATGTCTCGGGTGAAAGAAACTGTCCAGCCTGCACTAGCCATGAGGCTCCCCCACCAACAGCTGAAATCACTGAGAGCTGTGTTAAGTGGTGGGACCTCAAGACATCTCAGAGGGTGAGGAGTGGTGAGCAGCTGATGCCAAAGCGAGTGCCTGGACAGCAGAGCAAGCAAGGTGCCTTCCCCCACCCCAGGGTGGGAGGTAAACTTGCACAGATGCACATGAACTCTGGGTCTGCACCTATGAGTGGGGTGCACTGGAGGAAGAAGGGAGAGGCATATTAAAGGAACTCTTGGTTGTTGGATTTAAGAACCTGAGACAAAAGACACTGCCCAACGTACTCTGGGTCTTTTGCTCATGGTTTTATGCTTATGAATCCTGCTTGTGGAGTTTTTCCAAATTAATGCCAGGATACTTTCCTCCTTTTTATTAAAAGTTTTTTTTTCTACACTCAGACTCTGTCCTTGCAAAAGGGGAAGTATTGCCTTTTAGAGGCACCCAGAAGGTGGTCTGTAATTTTCCCAGGTTATTGGGTAGGGACTCAAACCGGTTCTGTGTTGTATTTTTGAAAAAGAACACCTACATCTTAAACCCAGCCCTTGTTGCTGACTACTCCACCTGGAAGAAGGATTACACTAGTATTTGGAAGGGATCTATGCAGGGTCAGCTTCTTGAGTTTATCCTCCTTTTTACCACAGAAGCATCAATTTATTTAGTTTGAAACCATTCTTGTCTCATTTGTTAAACACTGGCAATGTGCTCTGCACAGTATAGATAGATGCTGCCCCAAAGAGTCTGCAATCTAAGGAAGCCCACAGGGAGAAGGTTTTTCTGTAATTTTAATAGTTAGTTCACTTCTTGCCTGCATCCTTAAGGAGAGGCATGGAGGCAGAGAGTGGCAACACTGGAAACTGGGATGTAAAGAACATTTCATGTGCAAGTGAAACTGAGCTGGGGGTAAAGGAACAGAGGTGGGAATGGAAAAACAAGACAAATGGGGTCTCGAAATTGGTATCATTGGCAGAGCTACATAACAAAAAGACAAGAGTGGAGATGCAGACCCAAGTTCAAGTTGTGCAAAGCCTTGAAGGCAAGGGCAAAGTTTAACACCAAGTGCAGTGAAAAACAGGGACCCATGTGATCAGATCAATGGCCAAGCTGATATGGGTGTCAAGTTTAGCCTTGAAGCAAACCTTCCCTTGTTCTCTCTTATCTTTCCTATTGTACTCTCCACTGGTTTCATGCCACTAACGGATGAAAATAAAAATAACATTTAATATCCAGGAAACTGGTGTGAAAAATATAATCCAGGTTGAAAGTGCAAGCACTGTTTTTTCCCCCGACCAGCTAGACCTTACTTCCTCTTGAGCACTATAATGTCAGCAGTTTGAAATTGGGAAAGCTGAAGAGAGTGAATCTATCACCTGCAATACCTCTTGCCAATAGAAATTATGGCATCTTTAGATCAGAAAATGTGGCTATCACATTGCCAAGGCCCTGTAGAGGTGGCACAAGAGAGAAGCTCGCTGCATATTGCTGCTGTGCTCTGCTACAGCAGCACAGAAAAGCACATTTCATTTTTAGCTTCTATGTTTGTTTGCTCTGCTTAAAAATAACTAGAAAGACATGTAAGAAACAAATTCCTTCAGTGTTTTAGCTGCATGGTATTAGCTCTGGAATTAATCACTCCTATACACTCTGGCCTACGTACTCTAGTATTTAGTACAAAATCGTAAGCTGAAATGGAGCAGATCTTTAGGAAGAAACATCCAATCTTGATCAGTGCTCAAGATGGTCAAATGAAGTTTCCAGATTTCAGAGTTTCTAATACAGCAATTCCAGCTCTGCCTAATAACTATGTGAGGCACACTGGCAGGAATCATCTGACTGAGGTGGCCAAAGTGTACAGACCACAGAGCACTACTGTGTAGATTGTGGGCCCCTTCATCTTTACAAATGAGTTAGTCTACAGAGATGAAAGGTCTCAGCATACAGTATTCCTGCTTAGTCTGACCAACGACCTATTTGCTCAGTATTAGGCAAATGTAGGTACAGCTCTATATTTATAGACTCCAAGGCCAGAAGGGAGCATTGTGATCATCTAGTCTGATGTCCTCTATAACACAGGCCAGAGAATTTACCCCAAATAATTTCTAGAGCAGATCTTTTAGAAAAGCATCCAATCTCGATTTAGACAGTGTCAGTGATGAGGAATCCACCACAACCTTTGGTAAATTGTTCCAATGGTTAATTACCCTCACTGTCAAAAATTCAACTTCTAGCCATTGGATGATGTTATACCCTTCTCTGCTAGACTGAAGAGCCCATTATCAAATATTTGTTCCCCATGTATGTACTTTTAAACTGTGATCAAGTCACCCCTTTACCATCTCTTTGATAATCTAACAGATGGAGCTCCTTGAGTCCATCACTGTAAGGCAGGTTTTCTAAACCTTTAATCAGGCTCATAGCTCTTCTCTGACCCCTCTCCAATTTATCCACATCCTTCTGGAATTGCGGCCACCAGAACTGGACACAGGATTCCAGCAGCAGTCACACCAGTACTAAATACAGAGGTAAAATCTCTTTACTCCTACTCAAGATTCCCCTGTTTATGCATCCCAGGATCACTTTAGCTCTTTTGGCCACAGAGTCATACAGGGAGTCATGTTCAGCTGATTATCCATCACAACCCCCAAATCTTTTTCAGAGTCACTGCTTTCCAGGAAAGAGTCCCCCATCCTCTAAGTCTGGCCTACATTTTTTCTTTATAGATGTATACATTTACTGCTTGCACCCAGTTTACCAAATGATCCAGATCATTCTGAATCAGTGACCTGTCCTCTTAATCCAATTTTTGTATCATTTACAAACTTTATCGGTGATGATTTTACGTTTTCTTAACAAAATGTAAAATACTGTAGGGCCAAGAACTGACCCCTGTGGAACCCCACTGGAAACACACCCACTTAATGACAATTCTCCATTTGCAATTCATTTTGAGACCTAGCCAGTGTTTAATCCATTTAACATGTGCTCTGCTAATTTTCATAAATTCTAGTTTTTAAATCTAAATATTGTGTAATAAGTCAAACCAACATACTTCCAGAAATCAAACCAATACACTTCCAGAAGTCTAAGTATATTGCATTAACACTATTACCTTTATCAACCAAACTAATCTTATCAAAAAATATCAAATTAATCTGGCATGATCGATTTTCCATAAACCCATGTTGATTTGCATTAATTATATTACTCTACTTGAAGGGCCCGACAAGTTGTCAATTCAACCGACAATTGAGCAACCCCCAATTTCTGGTGCATTTCAGTCACCATCAACTTAGGGCTTGTCTACATTACCCGCTGGATCAATGGGCAGCGATCGATCTATCAGGGGTCGATTTATCGCGTCTAGTCTAGACAATCGACCGCTGAGTGCTCTCCCGTAGACTCCGGTACTCCACTAGAGCAAGAAGCAGAGTCGACGGGGGAGCATCAGCCGTCGACTCATCACAGTGAAGACACCGTGGTAAGTAGATCTAAGTACGTCGACTTCAGCTACATGAATAACATAGCTGAAGTTGCATAACTTAGATCAATCCTCCCCCTTAGTGTAGACCAGGCCTCAGTCTAATTAATCTGGTAACAGCCAGTGTGTATCAGCTGGAGTCATCAGCCTTGCTGTTCCTGCCTAGAATAGAGACATTCTAACTGAAGACCCTTGATGGACCTATCCTCCATGAACTTACCTAGTTCTTGGCCTTCACAACATCCTCTGGCAAGGAGTTCCACAGACTGACTGTGCGTTGTGTGAAAAAATACTTTGTTTATTTTAAATCTGCTGCCTATTAATTTTATTTGGTGACCCCCTAATTCTTGTGTTATGAGGAGTAAATAACACTTATTTACTTTCTCCACACCAGTCATGATTTTATTGACCTCTATCATATCTCCCCTTAGCCGTCTCTTTTCCAAGCTGAAAAGTCCCAGTCTAATTAATCTCTCCTCATACGGAAGCCGTTCCAGACCCCTAATAATTTTTGTTGCCCTTTTCTGAATCTTTTCCAATTCCAATATCTCTTTATTGAGATGGGGCGACCACATCTGCATGTAGTCTTCAAGATGTGGGCGTACCATGGATTTATATAGAGGCTATATATATATATATATATATATATATATATGACATGATATTTTCTGTCTTAGCTGCTGGGGATAATTCCTTTGTACTTAGGAAATTACATCAAGACAAGAAATAATGCATTCGTTGTAGGAAACTACATTTTATTAAAAAGCAGAACTTCTATTAAAGGTGAATGCCAGTATTTTTATTAAGACAACAGAAATTATTGACAGAGCAATCTTTTGGAATTAAAGGACAAATGTCACATCATTACATTAATAACCTCTTTTTTGTTCAAAGAGCTTTATGAGCCAGAGGAAATTTGCACCCGCAGTTACGTCTGTGTAACTCTTCTACCCCTACTGGGGTTGAATGAATTTACCAACCAGAGTTTCACACATTATTTCATTAATATTCACACCTACCACACAGGACTGTTCGTTATTCTACTTACGTCAAATACAAGTATCTGAGATGCCAAAATTTACAAAAACACCCATAATTCTAGGTAACGAACTTTTACCCATTAGGGCTTGATGTTTAGTGGTGCCAAGCATGCACGCCTGCAGTTGGCTTTAAAGGAAGCTGCAGGTGCTTAGCGCTTCTGAAAGCCAGGCCCTATGTGTCTCTAGCTGGTCACTCAAACTGATGTACCCAAAAGTAGCGGTCACTTGAAAATTTCAGCCCAAGTGACTTACTATCCAAGCACACTGCACGTCAGTACCAGTGTTTGGGTTAGAACTCATGAGTTCTGATTCTCTAGGCTGTGCTCAAACCATTACATTAGCATCTCGCCTTACATAGCTTGGTGTATTCTCCAGTGATTAGAGCAGGCAACTGCCAGGCGGGACGCCCACTTTCCAATCCTGTCTTTGACAACAAACAGATCTTGGCAAGTGCCTTTGTCTGTGCTTCCAGAGAGCTGTACAATGGGAATAATTAAACTAACCTGTTATGATCAGCTGAGAAACAGCTGGTGCTGGAAATTAATTGGAAACACCAGAGGTCCAGTTCCAGCTCTTTGCTCATGGAGGCACTCTCTTTCTCTTTTGCTTCTTTCAGGTGCCAGTCACTGCCTGAATCTAGCCACCTTAAGGGTAGGTAGCATGTCATTTATTTTGTTTCACTTGGGTCTGTTGTTTTTACAAAAAGCACATCCAATAGGGGTTTAGATCTGCGAAACCGAAGGGCAGGAACGCCACAGCATGAGGCACCTGAGAGATCAGAAATAAGTAATGTATGATTTGGGATTTTTTTAAATGTCTGAAAATCAGTTCCTCCTTTACATACCTGCCAAGCCCTAAGTTCAGGATTCCATGTTTCCTCTGCCTCAGTTGATGACATCAAATACCTAAAACAGAGAAGAGAGCAGTTTCCTCCGATGCTCCAGGCATTTGTGATCTCGTCAACTCTTGCACGGGAGACAATGAATCCTGGACTTGGCAGGTAAATAAAGGAAGACGTGATTTTCAAACCTTTCACTATAAAATGTAGCTATAGTTATCATTTTTAAGTATATAAATATGCAGTGCTCATGATTTGGGATCCTAAACTTTTTTCAAAAGCTATGAAGTTGACTCAAATAATTTTGCAGACTGCTCCTGTAGAATGGCTACAAACGGGGCACAGAGGTCAGTCATGTGTTGGGATTGTTGCTGCTCTTTACACAGGATACACCTCTTTCCCCTGTGATTTTGATCTGCAGCTGTGTCTCTGTTATGAAGAAATAAACTTGGCAACTGTGCTTCTAATCAAGTCTGCTCACACCTTTTCCTTTTATGCCAGCTATAATCCAAGGAAAAATACTTTTCTTTTAGAAAGTGAATTTAGAGAAGAGTGATAGTAATTACAGCTGGAGGTATTTATTGTTGAGGAAAGAGTAAACTAATTCAATATGTATAGCTTGGCCCAATGTCCAAGAGAGGTACGATGACTGTTTACAAGTATTTGCAGGGGTGTAAACAACAAAGGAGGACAGGGATTATGTGGAGTGATACACAGAAATCGAAGCAGGACTAATGGGAAGAAATCAAAGGAAACTATAGGTTGAATATCAGGAAAAATTTCCCAACAGTGAAATCTTTTAGCCTGTGGAATCCTCTCTCAAGGGAACAGATGGAGGCCCTATCATTGGGGTCATTTAAGACATGACTGGAAAAAGCCCTGGAAAGGACATTATAGGGAACAATCATGTGGATGAATTCCATGACCTTGTAAGTCTTTTCCCTAATTTCTAGGAGCTGAAGTTCCCTTTTTAAAGTTGCATCCGATGAAGTGAGCTGTAGCTCACGAAAGCTTATGCTCAAATAAATTGGTTAGTCTCTAAGGTGCCACAAGTCCTCCTTTTCTTTTTGCAAATACAGACTAACACGGCTGCTGCTCTGAAACCTGTCACAATGATTTTAGTATATTTAAAAGAAACATTTAACAGTCAAACTCACTGATAGTTTGAAATATTCCTTGTGTCTTTTTATAGTGCACAAACATTTAGAAGCAAGAGACATTGTAAGAATATGCTGGAACCTGTCAAAGGACTTGGCCTCCAGTGTGGCAGCTAGGGATGAGGTAGGAGGTCACACATATTGCAGCTTTCCCAAAGGCTTCTAGCCCTTGAACCTAGGGCTGTGGCTACACTGGCATCTTTCTTAAAACCATTCCCTCCTGCACTACCACCACAGCGGCTCCATTGATGGCCAGTAGCGGGAGTGCTTGCACAGAGAGGACAAAGCCAGTTGCTGACATTTTTACCAGAACCATATGGCACTGCTCAGAGATGGTGTAGAAGATACAGTGGTATAAAATCATAGAATATCAGGGTTGGAAGGGACCTCAGGAGGTCATCGAGTCCAACCCCCTGCTAAAGCAAGACCAATCCCCAATTTTTGCCCCAGATCCCTAAATGGCCCCCTCAAGGATTGAACTCACAACCCTGGGTTTAGAAGGCCAATGCTCAAACCACTGAACTATCCCTCCCCCTTTTGCAGCTGATCTACATTACCACCAGTTGAGCTCCAAGGTTAGAAGCTTAGGGCCTCATCCATTGACATAGTGGTAAATTTGTGCAAAGGACACTGTTCTTTTTACAACTCTTAAAAATATCCTTCCCTCGGCATTGACATACTGACAGTCACATCACACGCAATCTTCAGGAGGGAGAGAAAACAAAGAGCAGCTATGTTTTTGAATGATAAGAATTTTAATCCCAGAAGTAACTGCACTTGATTTTAAAATGATTTCCTCTCTGGACATCCAAATCCCCTGAACTTTTTGCTTAACAACTTTCTCTTGTCACATGCTTATTGGTGACGGGCCAAATAAGAGTACTGCTAAACTAGCTCATGTAAAAAAGCTTACACCTCCCAGACGTGTTGGGATGATTAAGCTAATGTTTGTACAGCACTTTCAGGTAAAAGAGATGACGATGATGAAAGGTGTTCAGTATTATTATTCGACATACACCTCACAATCAGTACTTCTAGGGTAACTGTAAATTCATCTGGTTATACAGTCATTTGGAAAACATGACATGTGCCACTTTTTCATACAGGACTTTAAAACCTTCAGTTACGTGGGCTATGTCTGTACTGACACTTTTGTCCGTATAACCTGTGCTGTTCAGGAGTGTGAAAGAAACACCCCCAGGCGACATAAGTTACATTGTCAGAAGCGCTGATGTGGACAGTGCTATGTCAAAGAGACGCTCTTCCACTGACATAGCTACCACTGCTCGTTGAGGGTGGTTCAGTTATGTTGACGGGAGAGCTTTCCTGCATCCGCATAGAGTGGCTACGTGGTTAATTTCTCCAGCAAAGACGTGGCCTTCTAAACAAGTAGAACAATTCTACAAAGCAATTCTTGCAGAGAGCACTCTAAGTGTAAAATGAACAATAAATACTTTGTATTTCTTCAGTGCATTTCATCTTCAAAGTGTTTTGCAAACATTAACTCCAATCCAGTCCAATCGGTAGGTTGGTAAAATGTTAACCCCATTTTACACAAAGAGAAACCAGGATACAGAGAGATGAAGTTGCTCAATAACATTTCTGATGTTCGATTCTTAGCTCTCTACCACATCGTATGATAGATTCCCAGCCCAAGATCTTGAGGTCAGACCTCTAGCAACAGTAGTCCAGCAGTAAGTTAAACAGGGATGGCTATCTACAATCTCCTCCCTCAGACCAAGATCCTTTGGGGCACTCAGAGGTGCTGCAACATCTTTGCGTTCTGTCGTGAAGGCAGACAGAAGTGGGAGAGACTGCAGTGTTAGTTATCATTAGTCACATACAGGACAGGAGGCAGGGCCTTTTCCACTGTGGGTGCATGAGGCTGAAATTCTCTGTCCTGTGACATTAAACACCAGCAGAAGTCTTGTAAACTCTTTGTGCAATACCAAGCAAGGGGTATTCCCCATTCTCATTTTTCAGATTTTCGGGGTGCCTAACCTAAACATTAATTTTGCAGTTTCATTTAGATTTATTACACACAGAGGCCTTTGGGCATGGAGCACCAAACAGTTAGTTGTGAGTGTTTTTACAGACTGACCTTAAAATATTTATTACTATGAGTATGTTCATTGATCTAGGCTCCTATGCCCACCAGACAGTGAGCATCTCACAAAAACACCTGGGAACCGGGAGTGGATGATGGGATAGATCAATTTATGATTCCCTGTTCTGTTCATTCCCTCTGAAGCACCCGGCACTGGCCACTATCAGAAGACAGAATACTGCGCTAGATGCACCTTTGGGGCTGGTCTACACTACGTCGTTAGATCAACATTCTCCACATTAAGTCAAACGTATAATGTGCTTGACTACACTACAGAGCCCTTCCCGCCGACCTAAAGGGCTTTTAAAATCGACGCCTATACTCCACCTCAACAAGAGGAGTAGCGCTAGATTCCACCTTCCAGGGTCAAATTAGGGGTAGTGCAGACACAGCACAGCGTATTTTGACTTGTTTGGCCTCTGGGAGGTGTCCCAAAGTGCTCCAATGTGTCCGCTCTGGACAGTGCTTTCAACTCCACTGCACTTCAACCAGGTAAACAGGAAAAGCCCTGGGAACTTTTGAATTTCATTTCCTGTTTGATCAGCGTGGAGAGTTCACCACCACAGCTGACCATGGCTGCCCAGGTAAAGCGTGGAGGGCAGGAAAGCGTGGAGCATACAGGAGACACTGAATCTGATCGCTGTGTGGGGAGAAGAGTCTGTGCAGGCAGAGCTCTGAACCAGCAGAAGAAATGCTGACATCGATGCCAAAATCGCACAGGGCACGGGGGGGAAAAGGCTACCCCAAGGACACACAACAGAGCCATGTAAAAACAACAGTTCAGGCAAGCGTACCAGAAGACAAGGGAGGTGAACAGTCACTCTGGCGCTGAGCCACAAACATGCCGTTTCTATGAGCGGCTGCATGCGATTCTAGGCGGGGACCCCACCAGTACCCCAACACTCTCTGTAGAAACCTCCCAGGCGACCTCGGGCAACAATGAGGAGGAGGAGGAGAATGCACAGCAAGCAAGCGGAGGATCCATTCTCCCCAACAGCCAGGACCTTTTCCTAATTCTGGAGCCAAACCCCGCCCAGGACCCACTGGTGCGGGACTGTGATGGCAGGGAAGGCACCTCTGGTGAGTGCACACTTGTAACAACACTACAGGGTTAAATGCAATTGTGGTTAATGTTTAATTTGAGGTAAACAAAAGGGATACAGTGGAAGCCAGTGCAGCCATGCTCCCTGGAAAAGCCTGTTTAATGTGCCACGTTTCCATACTAAAAAATTCCCCGGGAGTGCCCTCACACCGCCTATCCTTTCGTGTGTGCTTACCATGCCTGCCTGCAAACCAAAATCTGCTGCCCAGTGCTCTGCCACATGCTGTACCTTACTGGCAGGCTCTTTTAAATCACAAAATTTGGCCGAGAACCTCAGGGAATGTATTTACTCCTGTGAATTGTTTCATTCATTGCAACAGTTAACCTTTTGTTTTCAACAATGTATGCTTTGCCTTGCAGCTGCAACATTTTCTCTGGGTGCTTTCCTCCACTCCAGCACAAAGGCTGTCCCAGATTAGAAGGCGAAAAAAGAGGACAAGGGAAGACGTTCTGTGATTTGATGCATTCCTCTGAGGCTGACAGGGCCCAGCTGCATGCATGGAGGCTCACACTCTCAGAGAGCATGCACGTCGACCAAGAGGGCAGGAAAGCAAGCAGGGAAGAAGAGCATAACACGTAAGAGGAGATGTTGTGGCTTATGGGGGAGCAAACAGACATGTTGAGGCATCTGGTTGAGGTGCAGGAAAGGCAGCTAGACTTTAGAGTCCCGCTGCACCCAATGATGAACCAGCTGCCCTCCTCCCCAAGTTCCATATCCTCCTCTCCCAGACGTCCTAGAATGCGGTGGGGAGGGGGGGTTCGTGAGGAGGAGGTGAGAGAGGAAGCTCCGTTATCCCTTGAACTCAACACCAGGGGATAGTTCATGGAGCAGAAAGTGGTCATTCCCACAGCTTTGATTGCTAGACAGTGCAGTTGTAATAAGCTATGTGTCCCTACCCCTCCCTCCCTGTGTTATCAGGCCCTTACCTGGTTATCACTATTCATTGCTGTCTCTGTTCAGTGTTTGTTAGCATAATAAAAATGCATGAATTGAGTACAAGAGGCTCTTTATTCACTGTGCACACTGTGGTTGGTGGGTGTTTAGTTCACAGGGCAGTATATATGAAGAAGGGGGCAGGCTGGTAAGGAACACACAGAACTGTCACATCAGTGTTGGATCATTAATGAAACTGGTTTTCAAAGGCTCTTGGAGCATGCCTCGATGCGCTCTTCTTATTGCCCTGGTGTCTGGTTGCTCATAATTGGCAGCCAGGAGATCTGCCTCAACCCCCCCACTCCACCCCTTACTTTCACAGAAATTATGCAGAACACAGTAAGCAGCAGCAACAATAGGAGGTCTTTCGCTGAGGTCTAACCTAGTGAGTAAACTCCACCAGCGCTCCTTTAGACATCCAAAGGAACAGTCTACCACCATTCTGCACTTGCTCGGCCTATGGTTGAACTGCTCCTTACAGCTGTCCAGGTTGCCTGTATATGGCTTTATGAGCCACGGGAGCAAGGGGTAGGCTGTATCTCCCAGGATAACTATTGGCATTTCAACATCACCAACGGTAATTTTCTAGTCTGGGAAGAAAGTTCCTTCTTGCAGCTTTCTGAAGAGACTGGAGTTCCTAAAGATGCATGCGTCATGTACCTTTCCCGACCATCCAACGTTGATGTCGGTGAAACATCCCTTGTAATCCACCTGTGCTTGCAGCACCATTGAAAAGTGCCCCTTTCGGTTTATGTACTGGCTGCCAAGGTGGTCCGGTCCCAAGATAGGGATATGCATTCCGTCCATCACCCCTTCACAGTTAGGGAACCCCATTGCAGCAAAGCCATCCACTATGACCTGCATATTTCCCAGAGTCACTACCCTTGCTAGCAGAAGCTCACTGATTGCCTTGGCTACTTGGATCACAGCAGCCCCCACAGTAGATTTGCCTACTCTGAATTGATTCCCGACTGACCGCTAGCAGTCAGGCATTGCAAACTTCCAGAGGGCTATCGCCACTCGCTTCTCAACTGTCAGGACAGGTCTCATTTTGGTATTTCTGTGCTTCAGGGCTGGGGAAAGCAATTAGCAAAGTTTCATGAAAGTGGCCTTACTCATTCGAAAATTATGCAGCCACTGCTCCTCATCCCATACCTACATCATGATGCAGTCCCACCAGTCCGTGCTTGTTTCCCAGGCCCAGAAGCGATGTTCCACTGTGTCAACAAGCCTGGCTGCCACTGTCAGTATGTGCGAATTGCTCCATTCCAGAACAGCTATTTGCATGGCATCGCATTCTTCTGCGTTGCTGCTCCTGGCTAAGCTCTGCAAATACCGCAGGATGATGTACGGGTGTTTGTGATGCTCACAACAACAACGTACAGCTGAGCGGGGTCCATGCTTGCTATGCTATGGCATCTGCACAAGTAACCCAGGCGTAGGCACGAAAATGATTGTTTGCCGTTGCTTTCAGCGAGGGAGAGAGGAGCCAAGTGCATCATGGGAGGCTGACGATATGTACCCAAAACACTTCACAAAAATGTTTTTGTCCCATCAGGCATTGGGAGCCTAACCCAGAATTCCAATTGGCAGCAGGAACTGTGGGATAACTGCCCACAGTGCATCGCTCCGTGAGTCAATGCTACCCATGGTAGTGGGGATGCGCTCCGCCGATGGAATGTGCATAGTGGGGACATACACCATCTATTTTGTAAAATCGGAGGCTACAGGTCCATTTTAATAAATTCAACCTAATTTCATAGCGTAGAAAAGCCCTTGGGCTGACCCAGTATGGCCATTCTTACGTTTGCTTTATAAATTTTCCCATCACCACTTTAGTCTGCAGATGCTGGACTCTTTTGGAGCGGGAAGGGAGCGTCACAGTAGAAGAATACGGTTTGCAGTCTGGTGAAGATGCTGCAGTTTGTCATCATCCAATTTCTTTTTGTTAAATCTTCTTACACTGAACGAACTCCCAGCTGCATTGCTGTGATTGTGTGCATTCACTGAGAAGAAAATTGCTCCATGGTCGAGCACACAAACTACAAAGGGGACTGGGCAAGACATTGGTGTCCAGGCCCACCCCGTACATCCATTCCTGGGCTGCAGAGAGATGGGTGGGGGTGGGGGTGTAGGGAAATGTTAATAAGACTCTATGGGATCAGGTCACTGTCTGATTTTCTCGCAACATCTGAGCTCGCCCCCCCAACCCCACCCCAGACGGGACTGACAGTATCAATGGCTAAGCCCAGGAGGAGGGAGGGCCCCCCAAAAGACAACAAGGCCCCAAACACTTCTACTACAGGGAACTGTTGTCCAACACAGCCCTCTTTCACACCCACACACGCACAGGGAGAGTCTCCAATGCCTTTAGCCAACACGCTACCTGGCCACTCCATTCGGCCCACCTGCCTGGCTGAACTTAACCACTCCCTTACCCACCCAATGGCCCTCCTCCCTGATTGACAGTGTGCCCAGCCAACATCCCCAGGCATCACTGTACCCAGCCACATCCCCTGGGACCTGTTCCTCTGGCTGACACCATACCCAGCTACCCCACACCACCCCAGGGTCCATTCCCCTGGCTGACACAGTACTGAGTCACCCCCCTCGGTCCCACTCTGCTGGCTGACACCATACCGAGCCCCACACTCCCTCAAGACTCTCTCCCCCGGCTGACACCAAACCCTGTCATGCCCACCAGCAGTGGTGAGCTGGAGCCGGTTCGCACTGGTTCGCTAGAACTGGTTGTTGAATTTAGAAGCCCTTTTAAAACTGGTTGTCCCTCGCGGAACAACCGGTTCTAAAAGGGTTTCTAAATTTAACCAACCAAAAGTGGTGCCTTAGGCACCGACTCCACGGGTGCTCCAGCTCTGGAACACCCAAGGGGAATATTTGATGGGTGCAGAGCACCCACCAGCAGCTCCCTGCCCCACGCCAGCTCACCTCACCTCCGCTCTGCCACCATCTCCTCTCTGAACGCGCCGCCGTGCTCTGCTTCTCTGCCCCCCTCCCCGGCTTCCCGTGAATCAGCTGTTCGCGCAGGAAGCCGGGGTGGGCTGAGAAGCAAGCGGTGGCTTCCCGCTCAGGCCCAGGGAGGCAGAGCGGAGGTGAGGTGGGGGGGGGGGGCGGAGCGGGGCACGAGGAGGGCCGCACGCGCCGCAGCAGGTAACCCGGGGGGGCGCAGGGGAACCGCTCCCCGCCCCAGCTCACCTCCGCCACCCTCAGCTTAAGTGGGAAGCTCTGGCCTGCTTCTCAGACCTCCCCAGCTTCCCGCCGAACAGCAGATTTGTGGGAAGCTGGGGGGGGGGGGGAAGCGGAGCGGGGCTGTGGGTTCAGGGGAGGAGGCGGAGAGGAGGTGAGCTGGAGCCAGGTGCGGGGAGCTGCCTGTGGGTGCTCTGCACCCACCAAATTTTCCCCATGGGTGCTCCAATCCCAGAGCACCCAGGGAGTCAGCGCCTAAGGCGCCACTTTTGCTGTGATCAGTGGGGGAGCGGCCGCTCCCACTGCTCCCCCCCAGCTACTCTCCCCTGCCCCTAGGAGCCAGAGGGACCTGCTGGATGCTTCCTGGGAGCTGCCCCAGGTAAGCACCGCTGGGACTCCCCACCTCGCCCCCCGGCAGGTGCCTCTGCAGTGGCCCACGAGACCCTCCTGTCCGGTTCTGGGGGCAGTCAGGGGACAGGGGAGGGGGGTGGATGGGGCAGGAGTCCCGTGAGGTGGGGGTGGGCAACAACCCCTTCGTGGGGTGAGGAGGGAACCAGTTATTAATATTTTGGCAGCTTATCACTGCCCACCAGGGCCTATACCTCTGGCTGATACCGTACCATGCCCCTTTCTCCCGCCGACAGGATTTACTCTTCTGCTGACAGTGTACCCTGCCCACACATACATGGTGCGGTCCATTCCCCCAGCTGGCACTGGCCAAGAACACAAGAGCAGCCCCAGCAGAATAAGGAAGATCCAGTCCTCCCCCAGTTTATAAATCAGGAGCTCCTGGCACCACACATTGAGGACAAAGCATGGAAGCCTGAGTGCCAGTGGGGAACACAAGGGGGAGGGATGAGCCTATTTGAGCAGGAGTGGGCCAGCCCAAGGGAACAAGAGGCATCCTAGAGGCAGGATCACCTGTGCCAAGACAACATAGGGGTAGGCACAGGTCAGACAGACAATCAGGCTAGGTTCCAGCTGCCTCAGAACAGAGCAACAGGTTTCGACTCCCCCGGAGTCTCTTTGCAGAGATCAAAGCACTTCTGCAAGGGGCCATGGGAGGCAATCGGGAAGCAGCACAGTTTGAGATGTGTGGTATACAAAAGATTGCTGCACAGTCACATGTACGCACAGTTTACAGGGAATGCTGCTTGTTCCCTTTTTTGCTTCTTTATACGTATTAAGGCCTGAGAGGTTTCCTGCCTACACACTGCCAAAAATAAAGTGTGCTGTAGCGTAATGTACCTTAACATCATAGGGTTGGAAGGAGCCGCAAGGGTCATCTAGTCTAACCCCCTGCCAAGATAGGGGATGTGTTGTGTCGAAACCATCCAAGACAGATGGCTATCCAGTCTCTTTTTGAAAATCTTCAGTGAAAGATTCCATGACTTCTGTAGGTAGTTTATTCCATTGTCCTACTGTTCTTACAGTTAGGACTTTTTCCTGAGATTTAATCTAAATCTGCTATGTTGTAGTTTGAACTCATTGCCTCTTGTTCTGCCCTATGTGGCAAAAGAGAACAACTTTTCTCTGGTTTGGGATGATTTGTTCTTGGTAAAGCCATGCTGGCTGCTAGCGATCACCCCTTTGTCCTCCAGGTGTTTGCACATAGAATGTTTTATACATGGCTCTAGTCACTTCCCAGCTATTGAAGCCAGGCTGACTGGTTTACAGTTCCCAGCTCCTCCTTTCCCCCCTTTTTAAAGATGGCCACTATGTTAGCTCTTCTTCAGTCTTCCAGGACCTCGCCTGTCATCCATGAGTTTGCAAATATTATTCCCAGTAGTGCTGCGATTTCTTCAGCTAATTCCTTCAGCACCCCAGCTGAATAGCAGCAGGCCCTGCTGACTTGTATTCATTCAAATGAGCAGAAGATCTGACATGTTCTTCACTTAACCCGAATTGCATCTCTTCCCTTTTGTTGTCTATGGTAACTTCATTAGCTGTCTGGTCACTTTATTTTGTGTGTGAAGACTGAAGCAAAGTAAGTATTGAGCAGTTCTGCCCTCTTATCTTCCATTACCAGTTCACATTCTCCATTGAGCAGCAGGCCCACACCATCCCTGATCTTTCTTTTTTGTCTGACATATTTGGAGAACCCCTTCTTGTTGTGTCTAACATTTCTTGCCAGTTGTAATTCATTCCTTGCCTTAGCTTTCCTGACTTTGTCCCAACATGTTCATGCATTTCCCATGTATACATCCTTAGTGACATGCCCCTCCTTCCATTCTCTCTATGGATCCCTTTTGGTTTTTAGATAGCTAAAAAGCTCCTGGTGCAGACATATTGGTCTCCTGTGCTTCTTATCTTTCCTCTGCATCAGAGTAACTTGATAGTGAGCCTCTAATATTATATCCTTTTGCCCCCTTCGACTCCTTTTCTTCCTAATTGGTCTTTCCATGGGATCTTGCCTACTATTTCTCCTTTCCATAGGATCCTGAATTCTATCAGATCATGATCACTTCCTCCCAAGTTCCTGGAGGAAGTGATCATGATCGGATAGAATCCTGGAGAGCTAATGAAATAGGCACACCACAAGAGAGTGAAAGTTGAGCAGTTGAGAGAAGGGATTTTAGTCAAACCTCATCTGCACACAGAAGGTGAACTGGTTTAACAGCCCTTACCTCTTGTCCCTTAATTGAAGGAGTAACCATCCACAGCCTGCAAGACAGGTCTTCCAGAAACACCAGGAAAGACTACAGTTGACCTTGCTGTTGTCTCAGAGGCAGGTTCTCAGTCTGGGAGCTTTGACCACCCTGTTCTTTCCATATTGCTAAATAGCAAGAGAGATCCACAGCGGTCTAGACATGTTAAAGGCTGTAATGGGATATAAAAGGTTGAGAACCTTGCTCTAGGGGTTGACAACAAGCAGGAAAAAGCTTTAAAGGAAACCCCACTCATACTTTTAGGCTTTCTTTATCCATCAGAAAGAAACAAGAGGGGGCACAAGCCCAATTTAAGAAAGAAATACTTAGCAGGTCACCTTTTACATTACCAACCTGTTTGAATTCAACAAGTCAGACGTCTGAAGCTTGATGGACATTGATAAAGAAAATTAACATATGGAAAGGTCAGATATGGAGTATAACAAAAGCTATGCAGAAACAGAGTTTGCAATATAATCTTGCAAGAGTCAGTTATACACCATGCCCTTCAGTGAGAATTGAAATACCCTTGAGAATCCTAGCATGAAGTCCTGGTCACCTCTTTACTTAGTCTTGCCTTTCTGTTTATTCAGTACTTACCCCAACTAGCTGATTATCATTTCCACATTTTATCTTCTAGCCAGGGTATGGTTAACACAGGACTTCATGGATGACACCAGGGCTACCTTGATTTATCAGAAAAGGGGTGATGAAAGCTGCAGCTTCTTCTAACCCCATCTGTGTACACACACAGTAGGGGGACAGTCTAGATTGCCACATGTCAGGTCACCCTTGATCTATGTAATTGAATCCTGAAGTTGCTTCTGAATTGCCATTCTGGCAGGATGAAGCAATACAACTGTATACCAGAAGCAAACTCTCATCTCCAACACAGTTACCTAGATAATGGAGCTAGCTTGACACCTTTATTTCTAAGACACAGATTTAGTCACCTCTCTGTTAGAGGTACCATGCTTTACAAAGGGAGGGCAAGCTTTTACCAGCTGCTGGCTTGCTTTGCTACTCTTTATCATGATTCCCATGCCTCTTTTTTCAAAAAACAAAACACAGAAAACAAACAAACCCAACAATCCTTCGAACACAGATACTCAGAACAATTTACATGAGAACTGGGTTAGAGCAGAATGCTACGGGTAAAGGGAAAAGGCAGATGACCCTTACACATGCACACTCTCCATAGCTCTTTTTGGCTCTGATCTGGAGTTCAACTATCAAGGGGGTGGAAAGGAGAAAATGAAAGAAGGAAAATAAAATGCACCCTCAATTCCCTCAAAAAAACAAACAAACAAAAAACCACTGTCCCTCAATCAGACCCCAGAAATGCACCAACATGCAATGCCTGACAGTCACACTCGGCCTCCCCCTGGAGGCTGCAGACCTCAGCTCTTCTTCGGATGCTAGTCTCCTTTGCTTTGTTCACACTAGTGGTAGCAATGGTGGGAACCCACCTGTAAACAGGTCTCCAGGAAGCTATGTAATCACTGCATTGTATAGAGCCATTCTGGAGAATGTTCGTTTACATGGTGCCTAAAATACCAGCATCTGCCTGGAGCCCTGTTTAGACTTGGGCTCCCACCCCAGTGCTGCCATCGTTGGAGCTAAACTTGTGGTCGCCATTTTTTTAAATTTTAGGAGAAGTTTCTTATGGTAGACACAGCACCTTTAGCTGGCAACTAAGTCTTCTGGAGTGACAGAACTGCAACGTTATTGGAGAGATGCAAGAAGAGATTCAATGAGCTGTCAGTGGGAACGAAGCAGTAAGCAGGTCTGTGAAACACAGGAATTGAAAATGCAGGACAAACTGGTCTTTTCTGACCCAGGCATGGACCAGGAACCCATGGCGCAAGGAGCTCTATAAACACAGAACAAAAAGACGGTCCCTGCCCCAGAACGCTTACAATCTAAGAGACAAGAGACAACAGATGGACATAGAAAGACAAGGGAGTATAGATGAACAACCAGACAGCGTTGGTCAGTATGGTAGGAAGTGGTCTCAGCATAGCAGCAGCCTAGCCATTGTCACTTTTTTTTTTTCTTTAAACTTGCATCACAGCAAAGGAGAGTTTTGAGAAAAGATCTGAAAGTGGATAAAGAGGTAACTCTGTGGATGTGTAAGGGGAGCATCTCCCCAAGCATGATGGAGCAGCATGCAAGAAAGCATGAAAATGCTTGTTTGTGAAATTAACACACGGGCAATGGAGACTTGCATATCTACTGATTTGAAGTGAGCCCATTGACAGCTCGATAGCGAACAAGAGATGACAGGTAGGCTGGGGATTGACTGTAAGGTCCTTGAAAGTGAATATAAGCAGCTTCTGTTTGATGCAATAGAGAAGGGGAAGCCAGTGGAGGGATTCAAAGAGAGGGGTGACATGGTCAAAGCAACACATTTATACAGTATAGGAACTAGCTCACTGATTTGATTCCTCTCCACCCCTCCGCCCCCACATATAGAGAGCTACTTGGGCCCAATCTACAAGGAGTATCTAACACATGCAGTATACAAGCTATGCAGAGATGAAGTTGAAGTTCTTAGGGTAGCATTATTTCAAACTAATTGTTGTAGGAGCTGCTGTGTTTAAATGCAGAGATTTACCAAGAGGTACATGAAGTTCAGACAGCTCTGGAACAAGTGGCTTTAGAACAAAGTTGTTAAAATACATGAATAAAATTATATTAAAAATACTCAAAAAGAAAAGGAGTACTTGTGGCACCTTAAAGCTCATGCTCAAATAAATTGGTTAGTCTCTAAGGTGCCACAAGTCCTCCTTTTCTTTTTGCGAATACAGACTAACACGGCTGTTACTCTGAAACCTGTCATTAAAAATACTCTTAACATACTCATGGGTTTGGCTGTTAAAACCACAGCATGGCTAAAATGGGAGATTTTTGTAGCAGACAGTACGTATCTACAGAACAGAGTAAACCATTTCATAACATTCTAGTTCTGCAAATTATATCAGGGCCAGGGGGAAATATGAAGCTCCTTTGTACTAAAACTGTAGAGATCACACTTCTGTTTTATTATGATTGTAAAATACCCATTGCCTTAGATACTCTCCATCTTCTTGACTGCTTTCTAGCCACATCCAGTGCCTAGAAGCATTTCAAAGTACAGCTATGATTTTGCGGTCATAGGCTGCAGCATAAACTATTCTTCATAGCTTGCTTCTAGCTCATGGTACTTTTCTTCAGCTCAGATTTTGGGTTACAACAGAAAGTGTTAGTGCAACCAGATCAAAAAGTTTAATTTGTGCAAACTGGCATCCTGTGATTGGAATTTGGCTGCTGTTACCTTTCTTAAGACCATAACAGGCCAGATCCAGATAAAAGCTAGGAAGAATAATAGTTACCATAGAGCTGGTGGTAACATAAAGAGGATATAAAGTCTAGCTCTAATTTGCACTTGGAAGATGCAAGACAGCGTAAGATATAATCTTGTGTGTACCACTAGGAACTGGTTCCATTCATCCTGGTCATCTAAGGAATCCTCTCAAGGGATGACTGGTGTTATGGGGTAAAGGAAAAATGAGCATGGAATTTATCTTACTCAAGGAAAGATGAGAAGTCATTTGCATCTGTTTCAACGTTCTTGGGACAATGAATGTTGACGGCGGCCTTAGCATCTGAGTTAAAGCACAATCTATTTTTAGACTGGAAGTGTGGGAAGTTTAGGATCTGATTTTCAGAGGTGATGGGAAAAGGTATCATCTCAGTCCCATTCATACCAGGAGCCAAATAAATCCTGTATTCTCTACCTGTCAGTAGATGTAGCTGGGTTCCTCTGAGGGAAATGAAGTAGCAGAAATGCTGAGCGCCCTCTTCTGAGTAAATTCAGAGGGAACAAGTCACCAGCTACTTCATACTGGGCGTTTGAGTCAGTCACACCGAATCAAACCAGCCAGTAGTCCATTCAGTCTCATCTCCTGCCTGTGTCAGTGACAACACCCAGATGCTTCAGAGGAAGGTGCAAAATCCCTGTGTTGTACAACTAAGGGAAAGTTTAATACGGGAAAGTTTCTTGCCAAACCCAAGCAATTAGATTTCATGCTTCAGAGTGTGAACTAAGTGTTGTCTTTTATCATTGGCCTCCCAGTGCCGCAGTATACCCAGGCTGAAGAAACATTACATTAGGTAGCAAAATTGCTCCTCCCTTGAAGCAAGGATTTGATTTCTTAAAATAGAGGTTTTATTTGAGTCTTGGTAACCTTATTCTGGGTACTAAACTTAGCTTCCTTGTTTAAGATTCTTGTATTTTTAAGGCCAGTAGAGACCATTTAATCATTTAGTCCAGGGGTGGGCAAATTTTTTGGCCTGAGAGCCACATTGGGTTTCCGAAATTGTATGGAGAGCCTGTTAGGGGAGGCTGTGCCTCCCCAAACGGCCAGGCGTGGCCCAGCCCCTGACCCCTATCTGACCCCCCCATGCTTCTCGCCCCCTGATGGCCCCCCGGGACCCCTGCCCCATCCACCCCCCTCCCCTTGCTCCCTGTCCCCTGACCACCCTGGACCTCTCACCCCTGACTGCCCCCCCATCCAACCCCTCCTCTCATTCCTCACTGCCCCCCCAGACTCCTGCCCCATCCAACCACCCTTTCTCCCTGTGCCCTGACTGCCCCTGGAACCCCTGCCCCTCACTGCCCCCCCAAGACCCTGCCCCCATTCAACCCCCCCTCCTTCCTGACTGCCCCCCTGAGACCTCTGCCTCCATTCAACCCTCGTTCCCTGCCCTCTGACCGCCCCCGACCCCATCCACCACCCGAACTCCCCCGCCCTGTATCCAACCCCCCCTGTTCCCTGCCCCCTTACTGCGCCGCCCAGAGCGCCAGGACAGGCAGGAGCTCGCAGCCGCGCCGCCCAGAGCGCCAGGACAGGCAGGCGCTCGCAGCCGCACCGCCCAGAGCATGGCATCAGCGGCGCAGTGAGCTGAAGCTGTGGGGGAGGGGGAACAGCAGGGGAGGGGCCAGGGGCTAGCCTCCCGGGCCAGGAGCTCAGGGGCCAGGCAGGAGGGTCCCGCGGGCCATAGTTTGCCCACCTGTGATCTACTCCGACCTCCTGTACAAACACAGACCATTAAAATCCATCCAGTTATCCCTGTATTATGCCCAATAACTGGTGTCCCATTTCATCCCAGGCAGTGTTTGGGGTTCAGATGGAGCCAGTAGAGGTGGCAATGTTATCTGGATCCCTCTCTCTGGCCCGGTCTGGTCAGGACATCCCTCAGGATTAGGATGAAGAAGGTCTGGGGTCGCAGAAAATGGTGGGTGTGGCAACCATGATGGTGAAGCTTGCTCCAGTAGCCTCCGTCTATTCTTCCATATTCCCCCCCACCCACCACCCTGAAATGTCTTTCTTTTAAGACCCAGAAAGGAAGTGATGGGTGGAATAGCCCATCCCTGCATTATATTTTTGTTCCCCCATTAGGCCTAATATCCAACACATCAATTCTGGTTCATTGATTTCTGGTTCCATATCTTTTGTTTCTAAGAAACATGGTTGCAACATTGTCCTTGAGGTATATTAACATGGCCTTTTCTGCTTCTCTGTATGGTTTTCTTGCACCTGTTTATAACATTTATTACTGAAAACTTTTTCCATTAACATTTGTTATATGTTGCTGTAATCATCTTATGAACTTTTATATACTTTTTACAATTGAGCTCACAATTAGGGTAAATCTGTAGGCCCAATTATCACAACAAACACACACTCCTTACCATGGCTATGCTGCAATGAAGTTATGCTCCTTATTCCTCATTAGAGCCACTGGCCACAGAACTGCATTTTCTGGAATGAACCAAGTCCCATGGCACTTAATACACCAAAATCAATAAAGACATAACCCCTTTGCTGAAGATCCAGACAATACCTCTCAAAATGATTCAACAGCAGATAAAAAAACAGCTAGCAAAGAAAGATCAGCCATTGCATTTACACTGAAACTAGTTACTGTAGTTCTTCCACAAACTGGTTTGCTTCAGTTCACTTTTGCTGACCCATTTCTTTCTAAGAATATGTAAGGCACATGTTTCAGCACATCCACGCTTGAGACAACATTGCATGTGAAACAAGTAGTCTGGGACTAAGACTGGAAAAACTTTTATGAAAGGAACAGAATGCAGGTATGGCACAGTGCATTCAGTGTCTAGAATGTAATCACATGTGGTAGGATGAGAAAAGAATATTGTAAAAAAAGGTTGCATAACACGGGCATGAAAAAAGAAAAAGGAAAGAGGGGGAAATGGTGTGTCAGATATGAACAGCAAATGGAACCCAAAAACTCTATTTAAAAAGACAGATGAAAAGCTATCTTTCAAAAACAATCCTTACCTATGTTACTAACACCTCCTTTCTTAATTAAAATTGAATTAAAAAAACAGTATTGTTATCTTTCTGCATTTCACTTCACTTGGACAAAGAATATTGAGAGGCAGCATTATTTGGGGAAATAGCACAGACTCAAGAGTAACACATGGTCCACACTACTAAGCAGGACCAGCTTGCCTAAACAGGCTAGGCAGGTGGGTAGTTGTGATCAGAACGCTGATTGCCGGAGAACTGCACGCCCAGATCGTCTGAACTAAAAAATTCTATTATTTTTGTTACCCCGTCCTACCCTTCCATCCCCCCACCTCACATTTTTAGATGCAGGCTCTTTGGGGAACGAGTATCATTTACCAAATGCTTGTCCGGTGCTTAGCACACTGGAGCCTCAGCCTGGATGAGAGCTCTAGACACGACCACAATATATAGTCTCTGCTGCTTATGATTCCATAGCATGGCATATTTCAGTTCACAGAAGGAGCTGCAATGGCGCCATGAAGTGGAGAAAACATCAGGTTTAGGAGAAAACAGATGGTAAAACATGATATTTCCTCCACTTACCTTCATTGAGCCATTGTAGCGGCTCTTGACAGTGGAAACAGGAATTGCTTGTGATATCACCAGCAGCATTGGACTCCAATGACTTTGCTGGGAGAAAAAATGACAGTCAAGGGACAATTAAGTTTTCTTTAATTTGTGTGTAATTACTGACAAGGTACATAAATCAATTTTCAACAAAACATTGAACACGTAATAAATTAGGCAATGTCCAAGCTTTAAATAGGGTCCAGTATCATGGGACATGGCAAGACAGAAAAACACTGCCCATGGGTGCTGGAACTAGGGGCACGGGGGGTGCTGCTGCACCCCCTGGATGGAAGAGGATTCCATCATAACACAGAGTTCATGGTTTGGTTCAATGGCTCTCAGCACCCCATCACTATAAAAATTGTTCCAGCACCCCTAACATTACAGCAGGGCCAGTCCAAATGCTTTTTGGACAGGTAAGCAGGACAATTTTCAGCCCCAGATTTTCAACACCACCACTACTCACCGGCATTACCACCGCTCACCAGCAGCTGGAATTCCCCGTCTCACCCAGTGAGGCTGGAATTTAAAGGCATTGTCTTCCTGCATGCAGGGGATAGGGGAGGAAGGTTGGTGTCTGCTTGCACTGGGGAGGATGTATATCTGCTGTGGCCTGGGCTTGTAGCTTAACATACTAGCCTGTGACTCAGACAGAGCTCCCAAACACAAACTGCTACATGCAGATGCCTTTCCAGGAAATGCTATCTTGAGCATGGTGCAACATGAAGGAAACATTCCTTCATCTGGTGAGCTCAGACATGAACCAGATAGGGGGAAGCATGCTTTTCATGCAGTTTTTCTTTAGCAAGCAACAGGTGATCTGTACCAGTCTCAGTGCTTTTTGCAGACACTTTTAGGCCTAACACATGGCAAAGTCACTTCTGAAGGGGCAAATTACCTTTCCTTTTCCATCTGCTTTTCTTCCTGTCTTTGTTACTGCCACCATCACTGCTACTCCTGCTGCTGCTACTGTTCTCCGAGCTGTGAGAGTCTGACTGCGCGTCACTGCTCTCTTCTGAGCCGTCAGACAGCTCTTTTAATCCGTCTGGAACATCCTTCTGCAAATGAAAGAAAATCAGGTGGAGTCAATGTGACCTACTCCAATTCCATGAAAAAATGTACGGGAAACCAAAAGAACCTCAAAGGAAAAGAGTTTCAGTATTATTTACTAAGCACTGACAATGGTTTCTTCTATGCAGCAGAGTGACGTCAGAGACAATCCGCTTCTCTGGCTTCTCACACCCCCACCTGGCCCTGTAACAGCTCATACAAAACGCTGCCACTAAACTCCTCTGTCTTGCCTGTCACTCATCCGGCCATCCCTTTATATTTTTCTGTCACCACATTCAATTGCTCTGCCTTCCTTACATACCTGTCACTCTCTCATTCCAACATCCCCACCTGCCACCTTGCTCACCGACACCACTAACCTTAACTATTTATTACCTTCCCTTCTGCAGATGTAAGCCCCTCTTGAACAAGTTCTCTATGGGTTGTATTCCTGCTCCCTAACCACTATGTCTGGCCTTAGATTGTGAACTTCCCTGGGAAAGGGGCCATTTCTTGTCTGTTTGAAAGCACCTAGCCCAGGATAATAAATCTTCCTCCACCACCCAACCGCAACAAACAAACCACACAATATAATCATTCTATTATTTATATAACATCAAAAGTGTGCAAAGTGCTTTACAAACAACTTGGAAGAGGACATTATCCCTTCCCCTGATGAACTTAGAATCCAAAGAGATTACTGAAGAAGTGGAAGCTTATGCCCAAATAAATCTGTTAGTCTTTTAGATGCCACCGGACTCCTTGTTGTTTTTGTGGAAACAGACTAACACAGCTACCCCCTCATACTTGACACCAAAAGGAGAATAGCGGATGAGCCATAAAAAGTAATTGATTAAGATGGGGAATTTAGCACAATTCTTTCACATTTTTTCCAGGGGAGAGGGGACCATTTTGCATGGGACTATTTTTTAAAATCCATATTCCTACCTATCCAGATGTCAATTCCCATATCCAAACACTGATGCCAGCCTTCATTGCCCACTTCAATTTTTAAACAACCACCTTTCATGTAGTCTCCCAGGCTGCCTCTTACACTTGGCAGAAGCTCCTCATAAATATCCACAAAGCCTTTGTCCTCCTTTAAATCCCTCCTCAAAACTCTCTTTTGCAGTGATGCCTATTAAAAAAAACTTTACAATAGTTTGGGCAGCTGGTGTGCTAAGACCATGGCTCATCAGACTGTCCAGTATGGTCTCATTGTTTCCTTGTGCTTCCCCATCTGTTTGAAGGACAAACTAGGGTTTCTAAGCTTCATAGCAGGAGTGTGTTTTAAGTTGAAAGCCTAACTGCCTGGATAAGGGAGAATGTGCCTTTATTGAAGAGGACCTAGGGCCTGATCCAAAGCCCACTGAAGTCAATGGAAAGAGTCCAACTGACTTCAGTGGGCTTTGGATCAAGTCCATAATGACCAGTAATATACGGACATAGTTTGACGCAGAAGTGGACCTGGCAGCTCTCTAAGTCCCTTGTAAAAACAAATGTCAAATTCACTGAATTATTACAGTCTGCGCATGTGTGGGCGCATCTGTGTTTTTGTGCTGAAAGCTCAGAATGACAGCCTTGCAGACCAAAGTCCTGTCTCCCCACACAACTGTTATAGCACAGGCAGTGAAAGTTCCACGCATAGACTGCCCTTTAGTGATGACCATATATATATTTTGGCCTGAATTACCACAAGGATGCTAGTTAGTTCCAACAGGTTTCATGGTGTGGATTTTTATTATTGTTAACATCTTTTTGCAACATTTTTCCTGTAATTGTCTGTCATAAATATAAAGGGACGGGTAACAACCTTTATGTATGCAGTAACATCAAATCCCTCTTGGCCAGAGGTACAGAATCACTTACCCGTAGGGGGTTAATCAGTTCCAAAGATGGACTGGCTAGTGGTCACGTTGGACAGCACTTGAGTCTTGAACCAACCTCTCACCAGCCAGTTGTCCAGGTGTGGACCTTCTGGTTTCCTCAAGACCACCACCACTGCCATACGCTTTGTGAAAAGATGTAGAGGTGCAGGCAGGACTGAAAAATGGTAGTTGGGTTGGTTGACCGAAACACGGAGAAATTTCCTGTCGCTCTGACATATTGCCTCATGAAAATATGTACTCTAAGTCGAGGGCAGGGTCCTGGTCACCAGAATCCAAGGAGTGGCTAATGAAAGTCAGAGTGACCAGGAAAACTATTTTCTTTAGGCATTTGTTCAACTTTTACAGATCTAGTATGGGTCAGATCTTTTACTTCTGGGATGAGCAAGCAGCGAGTGTAAAAACCAAAAGCCAGGATGGTTTGTTGGGCCTCCTAAGGGAGACCAGATGGCTGGAGTCACAAACATCTGCACATCATAATGGCCGATACCCCAGCACTAACTGCAGAATCACAACATCCAAATCCACTTTCAGTGAGGTCCAGGCCACTAATTTTCTCTCATCCACCGTAGTGAGGAACTATCCATCCTTAAGCTTCAAGATACTGTCCCAGAGGTTAAAGTCATAGCAACCCAGCAATGCCTGCTGATTAGCAATCCTGAACTGCAGTCCAGCTGCTGAATAACGTTTTCTGCCAAACAGATAGTGCTTCATTGCATCCTTTGCTTTCTGAGTAAGATGCTTGCTTATGCTTGCTTGCAGCTGAAACCACCAATGACCACCAACAGGGGAGGGGGTGTAAAAATGTTCAGATTCCTGTAAGGGGAGAGCAGACCTTTCTGCTGGGGGGAGGGAGGAGGAGGCATTAGGGAAGATGGAGTTTGCCACAGCACTTTGGTGGGCTCTTGGATAGCCTTATTAATTGGGAGTGCCAAACGTTAAGATGTCGACAAGTCTGTGGGACCTCTCTCAAACCTTATCCACCTGACTATCCCAGGCAGAAGCCACCCTCTTTAAGAGGTTCTGATGGGCTCTATAATCTTCAGATGGCAGTAAGGAGCCCTCCACTACCACTGCCTTGTTGAGTAATGAAGAGGAGGAAGCCAAAGCTGGCTGTGGTGAGGCCTCCTCTGGTTCTTCCAAGGGGAGATTCATCAGAGCAATTTCCTCTTACTCAGTATCAAGCCATGTATCAGGAGTTTCCTGCTGAGATGGCTTTTGATGCCTACTTAAGGAAGTAGAGCAAGAAGGTTTCGGAGACTATCTGGAGGCAGGGGGAAAACCCCAATGGTTCCAAAATGGCCATTGGTAAGGCCCTGGAGCCCAATTTCTTCCAGGCCATGGATCTCTACTTGCTGGCCACCACAGAGCCTCCAGTCACAGGAGAGTTGTGAGCTATGTGATGTAGCTGTGACAAGTATTAGCTGACCTCCAAATCTGACCAAATATGTGTGGTTTGGGGGTGGGGGTAGGGGGAAACACCTGTTCCTGTCTGAATCATAGAATATCAGGATTGGTAGGGACCTCAGGAGGTCATCTAGTTCAACCCCCTGCTCAAAGCAGGACCAATCCCCAACTAAGTCTGTGCCAGGTATTGGTGTTGCTAGTCTGGAGAAGATGGTATCGAAGAGATCATCACTGGTTTCCCTCTGGACAGCACCATACGATGAGGTTCTCAGGTGTCCAGAGGAGCCCACAGTACTGAACGCTGAAATGAAGAAGCCAGGAAATATTTATTAGCAGTTAACCGTACCACTGGATTCTTGATCCCTAGTACAACCAGTACCAAGAGATTTAGCAAATCATATGCCATAGCATAAACTTCCAGAGTTGACGGCACCAGGATAGTACCTTGCTGCTGAGTCGACAAGGACAGCACTGTTGAACTAGATGGTTCTGCTTCAGGGTCTGGTCTCAACAGGACCTGTTCTCAGGTCCCACCTGAGTAGATTATTGCCTTGGGAATGCCATGGCCTTGAGTGCACTCCATCATCTTTTTCAGCATGCTTGCTGGACTTAGGTGCCTGGGAACTTGATTGCCCAGATACTGAGTCCTTTGAAGCTATGTTCTGGGTGCCTCTTCCTCATTCTCAGGGAGAGTGACTTGCATTGGGGTTCCACCAAAACAAGAGGAGCCTTCCTGCACCTGCTCCAAGCAGAAAAGCTCCGAGGATGGGAGCAGGGATGACCATCAGAAGAAATTTAAGTCTGGTCTCCTTGTCTTTTTTGATTCTTTGTTTAAAGACCCTGAAGCAGCAACTGGACTGAGGTTGCTCACTCATATCAGATTCTTGCAGGACTCGCAGGTCTTGAGCCTGGTGACTGAGGCATGCCGCAGCACCAAAACCAGTACCAAAGGGAATCAAAGAGCACAGAAAAACCTCACTTTATTAAAGAAAACTTAATACTATTGCTTACTTAACGCACACTATGACTAAACTTGAGCACCACCTATATACAGACAGAGGGGAACCTTGCAGTAGCTAACAACGCTCCAACAACGGTCACAACCAGTACGAAGGAGTGGGGTGGGAGAGGCTCTTTCCTTTATACCATATGCAGTGGCATGAGACAGCAGAGGGCACATGTGCCACCCTGATGGGTACCGCTGAGGACAAAAATCTCCAACAGTGCACTGGGTGTGCACATACTGAAATGGAATGGACATGTGCAATCACCTGAATAAGAACTAACTATTCCTAAACTAACATTAATATTTACAAAACAATAGAACAGCTAAAAGAGATGCATCAAGATGCGGACACCGTGCAGCCCTGTCTCACCGTTACGGATAACAGGAAGGAAGTGAGTAGCAGTTGGGCTGCTCTGCCCTTCATGCCTTTGGTACAGGAGCACAAGAACATGTGTGGCTGCCAAAAGATTCTGATCTTAAGCGCATGCGTGCCAAGAATAGTGTTTATTATAGAAATATCTAGATTTAGACAAGCACCAGAAGAACTTTTAGTTTACATACATTGATGTCTACTTCTCCTTTTTCAATTTGTTATACATTGCTTTTTTAATTCTAATTGCTGCCTTCACTGTCCCTGCTAGCATGATGGGCTCTTAGCTAAAGTTGTCCTTTTTCTTGAACGTGTAATTGAGACTTTCGGGCCATCTAATAAACTCTTCTTTAATTCCTCCCAACTCTCAATTACATATTTCTGTTAAAATTTTTCCTCCTGATCAATTTTGCTCATAATTTTCCTCAGCTGTAGGAAACTTGCCATTTTAAAGGCACCAAGTACATATAAATGGTAAGTTTATATATATTATATAATTATATATGTATTCTTGGTGGTCCTCTCCTGTGTTTGCCTATACTGAAGATAAATCAGGTCACGATCACTGGTCTCTAGGTAACCACCTGCTTCCAGTCCAATGATCAGTTCATCCTTACCTGCCATAATGATGTCCAAAATAGAGTTACTTCATGCTGAATGCAATATATTCTGTGTTTAGAATATTATCTGTAATTTTTAAAAACTCTACTGACGATTTACTAATGGATGCCTGAGACCTCCAGCATATTTCCCCCAAACTCAAGTCCATACATTACACACAGGTGCCATTCTCTGGTTACATATAGGTGATTAAACAAAGGGAGTGAGTTTTCACATTTAATCTATGGAAAAATCTATAGCGGTGCCAGAGGCTGGTTAATTCAGTAGTGTTATTGGAAAACAAGATTTCAAATAAAGATTTTAATAGTTTACAAATTAGACTGATTCCAAATAAAATAATCCTAGGGTTCCCTTTTTAATAAGTTCCCCAGCTGGGGGACTGGATGGTTTGAGTCAATTGGTAATGGAAGAAGGAATTCTTCAGCCTAGGTACAAATCCAGATTAATGGTGACAAAGTTATCACTTGATGGCTAATAAATGGGCTACATTCAGTGAATGTGTCAGCCTTGTTCCTAGGGAACAGGAATTGATATCAGCAAATTAACATCACCATTAGCAAGAGTTGGCACCCCTTATTTTCAGTCTCAGCAGAGAGGTGAAGGACTGCTAAGGCATGAAGAGTAAACATCCTTCTCATTTGGAGATGGTCCCTCAACATCAGGTTTGAGGCACACTGGGGAAGCTTCTATTGCAATTGCTTATGCTGTTGAAGATCATTGGATGAGGAGCATTTCACTCTTCAGGGCTATCAATCCACCACTTATTAAAATGGCTAAAAGTTCACTAAAGATTTTAAAGAGAGTTCTTCCAGCTGAGACACTTACCTTCAGTGTGTACACTCCCATTCTCCCTGGGACCTTATAGAAAATGCCCTCTTCCCCTCGGGAGTTTGTATGCAGCATAGCATTCAGACATGCAAGAGGAGAAGTCCCACTGAAAACAAAAGCACAGGATTAGCCTCTAACGTTGAAGGAACACTACTAAAGATGATGTTTACTTGGTCAATATTAGTCCCATTAGTCATTTGCTGAGAAACAGGAGTGAGACACTAATGGTCTCTCACTGCCTTTAACAGTCAAACTGTAAAGCATGCAGAGGTGGAGTGAATCCAGCCCCAGCGGGGAGAGGAGCTGAAGTTGCTATGTCCAAGCAATGTTAGGACCAATTCAATATGCACTTGTCCCAGTCCAGGGGGAAAGATTCCTGCCAAATTTAACATCTCAGACCCTCTCTTCAAATCCTGAGCTAATGAAGTAAATATACCCATGGACGGCTTTGTTTTTAAACACCCTAATTTATTAATATCCTTCACCTTCAAACAGTGAAATTAGAAAATCTGTAGGAGAAAGTAGTACAAAGTCTAGTTAGATGCAGAGAGCGAGAGAGAAAGAACTTAGAATCATAGAATATCAGGGTTGGAAGGGACCTCAAGAGGTCATCTAGTCCAACCCCGTGCTCAAAGCAGGACCAATCCCCAATTTTTCGCCCAGATCCCTAAGTGGCCCCCTTGAGGATTGAACTCACAGCCCTGGGTTTAGCAGGCCAATGCTCAAACTTAATCTGCTCCTGTTCAGTTTTCCTTGAGTTGGGAGCAGAGGAGAGACACTGGCTTGCTATATTGTAGTGGAGCCAAAAATGGGAGACAAATAGCTACAATAACCTCAACTGGGGCTTTTGTGGGGTTAGCAGAGGAGAGAAGGTGGGCATAAGGCTGAAACTCGGGTGGGAGGCTAGCTTCAGAGCAGTCAAACTTAGTTTCAAAAACAGATAAATATTCAGATCACTATTAGGAATTTATTCTTGGATTTGCTGTGAGCTGTATGCTATGTGGAAAAATGCCAGGTGGAGAAATACCAAAAGCTGTACGTGTGTGTGTATAATTATGCACTGTAATGAAATAAGAGATGAGGGATAAAGAAGGGAGAGGAACTATGAAACGTTGCCCACCAAGAAAACTAGTATATGGTGTTTGGATCCTTAATTCTGGGCCACTAGAACTGAAACAGGGAGACCCATATGGGTGCTTTTCCCCTGCTAATGCTGCTTTTTCCCCTGTGCAATTTACACGTCATACTATTCTAAGTTTGCAGGCAGAAAAGTTGGGTGGATAGGGCATGAGACAAGGAGTCAAGTGACCTGGCTTCTATTCCCAAAGCTACCACAGATTAGGCATGTGAGCTCAGGTAGGTCACTTATCTTTTCTGTAAAATAGAGATGATACTTACCCCCTATGGTAAACAATTTTGAGATCTACATATAAAAAACACTGCAAGAATTAAGTACGGATAAGACGCTTCTATCTTCCAGTCCCCCACCACTCCTATACAGAAGTACTACTCAAACTGTAAACTGATTCAACATTCCAGATCAGATACATCTTTTAATCTGTAGTGAATAAACTTTACTATAAAAGTTTACTTCTACAAGGCTAATTTTGTTAAGTTAGCCTGTACCTCCCCACCCCTGGCTCCATTTGGGATAGGGATAAGAGGGGAAATCTGGGGCAGAAGACAGTACACAGGAGGTTCAGCCAGCACATATGCACTCCAGAATTATACATTAACACATTAAGTGCTATAGTTATAGAGATAAGACAGTTTAGTAGTTAATCATCATTCATTTCTATTACAGTAGCATGCAGAGTCCCCAAACAGATCTGGGTTCCATTGTGCTGGGTGTTGTACAAACACATAGGAAGAGACAGCCTCCCAAAACACTTGCAGCATAGGTTAAGATAACACACAAATTGAATACAAAATGGAGAGTCAGTTAGGATTTTTACTGAACTGTTATACTGCTGTAGTGCCTACAGGCCTCAATTGAAATGGGGGCCCCATTCTGCTAGGTACTATGCTAACACATAGTGAGAGACAGTCCCTGCTCTCGAGAACTTACTGTCTGTATCGATAAGAACATGGCTGGGAGGGGAAACAGAGGCACAGATACATGAAGTGACTTGCCCCACTCACATAGCAGGCCAGTAATAGAGCCAGAAATTTAATCCAGGTCTCCCGACTCCAAGTCCAAAGACCTATATCTTAAGGACTGAAAGGACCACTAGATTACAGTCTGACTTTCTATATAACACAGGCCCTAGAATTTTATCCAGTTACTCCTGCATTGAGCCCAGTGATCCGAGTTCTGTCCCAAATGTAGCCATGTTTCAGAGTAGCAGCAGTGGATGTAGCCATGGATTCTGCAGTCTGCAGATTCAGTTTATGAAACTGGACAGGTTTTCTGGAGAGCTTTTGGAAACAAATTTGTTTGTAAAATGGCAATTATACCTTACGTCTCTAACTACCCTTTTGGCTTTACTAATGCTGTGGGCATATGCAATAGTTCTCATAAGTTTCACTTCTTATAAAGCTCAAAAGGGGTGGTACCTCTGTTACCTGCTAAACTTCTAGCAGCAAAGGACTACTCTAGTCTTTCAATATATAATTCCCTACAGAATTAGTCAGACTGATCCACACAGCCAGTATGCTCAGGCATTGTGTCGAGATCCAGAAAGATCTTCAGTTCATAATAAAAAGCTTCAAAGCATTTCTGTGTCTGCCATCTTAACTGTTTAAGGAAGTGTTAACCTAGATTACTTTCCAGCTATCCCATTTGTGTCCTTCATTGTAGCACCTTTAGGATTCCTTGGTGAGACATTGCAGATTGAGGCAAACACACAGAGCCAACTCTGAACTACCTTTATTAACAAGCAGGAAGAGCAACAGTATACAAGTACATCTCGTTACTTGTCCAAAGTTTATAAGACACAACAACAATTGAAGCACCTAAGCAACATCTATAAAGTATAACAACATCCTGAGGAAATTGAGGCCAACACAGCACATCTAGCAACTGTACCAAGTGCAATGTCCAGCCTGAAAGAGTATGTATGCACACAGAAGCATTCACAATGTTGCCAAAGTGCTACAGTTTTTCATTTTTAGAAGCCAGTGTTTTATCCATGGCAGTTTCCACATCATTTTAGAGAACACTGGGGCCTTGCTCATAGCCACTGTTATTCATTATTTCTGTGTGTCTACACTCATTCTCGTGTGTTAACTATTCCCCAGCGTACCATATTTATCAATTCTTTGGACAGGTATCTTGTGTGTGTTTGTGAAGCTCCATGTATATTAGGCACTATGTTAAATAAATTTCTGCTTGCAGTCTCTTCTTCAGGATTATTGCTTTCAAAGTTTATCATGCCCATTGAATAGTTGTGTACTGAATGTATTAGCTTCCATTGACACATTTGCTAATTTCCATTGCTACTTATAACCACTTTCCCCCAACACTCATGCCTGAACTATGATAGCGTGTACTGGACTTATCTGCATCAGCTTGGAAGTTTATTTGGTAGCCTTCAAATATCCCAATTTCCCTCACTTAATAATATCTTCTGAAAATTTAACATGTTCCTTATCGCCTCCTCCAATTCATTAATGAAAAGGTTAAGAATTCAAAGAAGAGAGAATCAACATCCAGTATAATAATAAGATAACTTCTCTATCTGAAAAATTTAAATAAAAATATATTTGGGGGGGAGGGGGAGTTGCTGTGAGGGTTAACTAAATAGCATTTATAATATGCTACAGAAGGACAAACTGCAAAGGATTGTTAAGGGCACTCAGTAATAGAAATGAGAAAAAGTACTGAGGAGTTCTGGGCTCTCAGCCCTCTGCTCATTCCTCTAAATGACTTGACTATTCAGGTGAGTTATGGACATCCTGATATTTTGCTAGAGTGGCCAAATTTAAATCTTTGTTAGTTTAGATTAAGGCATACTAAACATTCTAAAAAAATTAAAAACCAAACAGAGAAGCCTAACAAATTCCTGTTGTGCATACATGCCTCAATGATCTCAATGAGATTAAAGAAAACCAAGTTTCAAGAAAACTGGTTCATCAGAGTTTTATGTGAACAAGGTTTCTGGTTGAAACATGCCCAAAAATGGTTTTTGTTTCTAAATGTGTATATGTTTGCACAACGATAACATAGCTCCATGGAAAATTTCAACCCAGGGGGGATTTGTTTATTGGACTAATAGTCCACACTTTATTTAGAAATGGTTTATAACAGATAATTGAGGTTATAAACATCTTACAGACATGAGCAGTATATGTTACAGATCTGCAGTGTTGTAGATGGCCATAAGCAACTCACCTGTTGGACTAAATTAACCATGACATCTATTAAACATTAGCTCTATTTATAAATGGAACCTTAATATAAAATATGTCAGAGTAATGAATATGTAGACATTCATTACACATAATCGCTGCAAATTGGGATTTTTTTCAGTTTTTGCTTTTGAATACTGCTAGCTTTATTTTTTTTAATTAATTTCCCCTCCTTCACTCTGTGTTTTTGCATCTGAGTTACATAGATATGAAGAGTGTTTTCAGTTTCCCTCCCTAACATTTTTTGCATTCAAAACTGGAGCACACAGAAAACTTGAGGTGAACCATTTGATTAAAAATGCAGTTTAATTTGTCTATTTATTGGAATATCTGAGCATAGATGCATTTTAAGAATTGATACTGTTTGTACTAACTACCAAACTCTAGAATGTACAGTTACAATTCAGAAAAAGCTGGGAATGTTAAAAAAATAAGTTATAAAGCATGTGTTAAACTTATTTCACACAGAACAAGACAAACCTCCTCCAAAAAGCACCAAAACAAAAGTGCACATAAATACACTGTCATGCAAATCAAGCTTTTGATCACACATTTCAGGTTCACAAACAGTTCTAATGTTAATTTGTAAGATACTAAGCATTCCCATGCTGTTAACTTAATTGACATCTTCCACACACTTCACAAGCAGATTAGGTTTCAAATTTGCATTGCACTCTAGTGCTAATGCAAACAGCATGCACAAAAAGGTAGATTCAACTAGTGAAAGCTTTAACGCTAATTATACAGCTACCTCTCTGCTTATAGACCTGTGCGTGAAGCAAGCTGGTTGGTTTCTTAATTAAGGCTTAATTATGAAGCTGTGAATTAAATTCAATTAAGCTCACATATAATAGTAGCTTTAGAACATTAGCAGTGAGTCTTACCTTCTGGAGTTGGATTGCAACCCAAAAAAAGGAGAGAGAGACCCCTTTAAAAATGTAAGCAAAGCAATGATCTAATAATTAATATACACCCACATCCCCATCCACAAAAGACCTTCAGAGGAAGTGCATCACTGCACCAATACACATTTTTGGAGCAGACTTCAGTAGTACCAGGTTTCAGAGTAACAGCCGTGTTAGTCTGTATTCGCAAAAAGAAAAGGAGTACTTGTGGCACCTTAGAGACTAACCAATTTATTAGAGCATAAGCTTTCGTGAGCTACAGCTCACTTCCTCAGATGCATATCAGATGCATTTCAGTAGTACCCAAGCTTGTGGAGACTGAATGTAGGTATAAAAGAGCAGGTGTGGGGAGAGGGTGCACCTGTCCTCATATTGTTTTCAGCTCATTTTCAGAGAAGTTCCAACACCTCTATCCACTCTGGACACAGCTACCTGGCTGCTCTTGGATCTAGAAGCTAAGTTAAACCATGCAGACTGCTAACAGACTAATGGGCCCATTGGTACTTTCCCTCAGTCCCTGCTTATTTCTATGCGGGGCAGTATACTGCCAGCTGAGTAACTCATATGGGAACATACCAGCATAGCACAGAGTTCAACCATGGCTGAAGATGAAAGTGTAGTAACAAAGGAACTATGGGAGTTTTTCATAGAGTTGCCTCAAGGTAGCAATTTGTGTTCTAGTAAGCCTCCTGTAGCACTGGCTGGACAGGAAAACCACAACATCTTAAGTTCAGAAGAAATGGGTGAAAGTAAATATACATTTGTTAAACAGAAAATATGGGTCAGTCAACCTTGAGAGTGTCTCCAGTAATGAGCTGCCATTTACATTTGGTAGCACCTTTCATCTAAATGTATCCCAGAACACTTCACTGAGTGTTCATGGACTCCTCTTGGCCCAGAACCCTGCAAGAGAGGCATCATGCAAGAAGATGGCTAGCTTATGGTACAGTATATCTAGCAAGGAGACCTAAGAAGCTCACTAATCAAAGGACGGCTAACTAACTAAGAGGAGGGAGGCATAGCAAGCGAGTCTCCTCCACTTGCAAGGAGAAGAAGATCTTCAAAGGAATGGATCAGATTGATTCAGAGGGGACTCATTTTGGCCTAGGAGGGAAGGAAGTATAGTTTCTGTTAGGGGGAAGTCCAATTTATTTGGTTTCCATTTCATGGGAAACCAAAGATGAATACATTTCTCGTTATGGCTTAAGTTAGGGACACACACAGGGTTCAAAAAGCACATTCTACAAGTGACCTTTTGCCTTTCTGCCCCAGACAACTTGCTGGCTCAAAATTAGACACCAAGTTCAACAGGAAAAAGAATGACTGAGGAGTCATCTGATAGGTTCCTGTAGTGCTCATCATGACAGGATCTAAACACTATTGGTAATGGTGAACTATCCCATCTGCCTAAAGAGAAGCTCAATACAATAGGTATAAAAGGAGCTGGTGTGGGGAGAGGATGCACCTGTCCTCAGATATTATTTTCAGCTCATGTTCAGAGAACCTCTGACACCACTTATTGGCGACCCCTCAGTTGCCAGCAAGAAGTTGCAATTATCCAGCAGTTGCTAATAAGCAGAAGGCAGGTTTGTCACTGCAACCAGGGAAGGAAGTGTTGTGACATACCTTCTCTGGGTGCAGCTCTGCAAACCTGCCTACGGGCCAGGCAGTACAGCAGCAGGGAGTGAGGGCTGCACCCCAGGTACTGAGGCTTTCTACGGCGAGTGGGAGAATGGGGGCTTGTAAAGTTGCATCACACCTCTCCCTGTGCTCTCTGGGGGTCAGGGGTCAGCATGTCCCAGCACTTCCTTCCTGAGATGCAGCCCCCTGGCATGGCGCAGCCTGGAGAGCGAAAGGAAATGTACCATGTCGTTGTGTGCAGGCAGGTTTGCAGGGCAGCAACCAGGGAAGGCACACGCCAGCACATCATTCCCTGCCTGCAGCTGGGACCTTTCTTTCAAAACATGATAATAAGCCGCACACCATTGCCAATATCCAAATCCCATTAATGTTAAAGTCGGTGGGACAGGATTGGTTCCTGACAAAATGCTGCTACTGACTGGAAATTGCCTAGATCCAGATTGCTATTAAGCAGAATCTATTGTACCTAGGATTTCTCTTCCCACCAAGGAGACAGCATATTCTGTTTTGTACAACTACAAATGACAACTCCACATGGCTTTCTTGTGAGTGGATAGCAAAAACTGTTAGTATAGAGTTGTATGCAGTGTTGTAGCTGTGCTGGTCCCAGGATATTAGAGACACAAGGTGGATGAGGTAATGTCTTCTACTGGACCGAATTCTGTTTGGCGAGCGAGATAAGCTTCCAAATTTACGGAGAGCTCTTCTTCAGGTCTGCCTGAACAAACACAGTTCTCAGCTAAGACAACAGTGCTGGGAAAAGTTTCACAAATTACTGTGCCAAATACTTCTATGTATTTAGTTCACTCTGCATGGATTCCAGGTCCCGCTGAATAGGGAAGTCTTCTCTGACCTAAGAAAGAGTTTTTATATGGAAATGACCCAGTCACCTGGTCTACATTTCACCTATACACTTTGTGGGGAACAGTAAATGTCCATTACATTAGGTATACCACCACAATCTTTATATGCTTGTCCTTTTCATAGAATCATAGAAGATTAGGGTTGGAAGAGACCTCAGGAGGTCATCTA
This sequence comes from Lepidochelys olivacea, assembly GCF_965140295.1. Classification (NCBI taxonomy): domain Eukaryota; kingdom Metazoa; phylum Chordata; order Testudines; family Cheloniidae; genus Lepidochelys; species Lepidochelys olivacea. Next base: position 2,784,928 of record NC_140413.1, read on the forward strand.
GTCCAACCCCCTGCTCAAAACAGGACAAATCCCAACTTAATCATCCCAGCCAGGGCTTTGGTAAGCTGGGCCTTAAAAACCTCTAAGGATGGAGATTCCACCACCTCCCTAGGTAACCCATTCCAGTGCTTCACCACCCTCCTAGTGAAATAGTTTTTCCGAATATCCAACCTAAACCTCCGCCACTGCAACTTGAGACCATTACTCCTTGTTCTGCCATCTGCCACCACTGAGAACAGCTGAGCTCCATCCTCTTTGGAACTCCCTTTCAGGTAGTTGAAGGCTGCTATCAAATCCCCCCTCTCTCTTCTCTTCTGCAGACTAAATAACCCCAGTTCCCTCAGCCTCTCCTCGTAAGTCATGTGCCCCAGCCTCCTAATCATTTTCATCGCCCTCCGCTGGACTCTCTCCAATTTGTCCACATCCTTTCTGTAGTGGGGGGGGGGGGCAAAACTGGATGCAATCCTCCAGATATGGACTCACCAGTGCTGAATACAGGGGAATAATCACTTCACTTGATCTGCTGGCAGCGCTCCTACTAATGTAGCCCAATATGCCGTTAGCCTTCTTGGCAACAAGGGCACACTGCTGACTCATATCCAGCTTCTCATCCACTGTAATCATTTAGCAAGCATTGATTTTTCACCCCTCTGTACTTATGTGGAGCTGATATAAATATTTTAAGTTTTAGCTCTACATACGCATATACACCCACCCCCCAAATACTTTAGCAGCTTTTACTACGAATTTACCAAAAAGTGAATAAAACCATCAGCTAACCCACACCCAACTACACTTTTCTCCCCATAAACATAAGCCCTCATGAAGCTTCTTCTTACCCAATGGCTTAAGTGAATAAATAGGCTTTGTGATTTGCCCTGAAGATCAACAAGCCTGAGCTACTGCAGTACAATTAAGGGAGTGGGAGGAAGAGTAGCTTCCAAAGCCAAGTACCACTGCATTTTAAATTGCTGGACCCATCTTTCAAAGAAAAGGAATTTAATATTGTTTGCTTATTGAAGATCACCACAAAATAGAAACTGCATGTGGTAATTCCGGTCCTGCTGAGCCCAGATTTCAGAATTTCCACTGAATAAAAAGGGGGAGAAAAGCCAGGGATAGCTGCCAGGGGGTATAGTGAAAATTTGGTGATATGTCTCTCTTGTCCAGTTAAGTCTTCACCTTATTATATGAGCCAGACTATTTTTATCCTAATTGGTATAAGTACTAAGAAATGCTCAAGGAACAGAACATAATAGGTGATACTAGATCATTCTTTGCTAGCACTGGATTGATGCGTTTGCCCTTTTACTAACAAAGGCACACAAAAAAAATTCCAGTTTATGGAACAGCTGTGAACAGTCCAAACAAAATTGAAGTGCTCTCCAAAAACCTAAGGTATGTCAGAGCTTTTCATTTTGTGATCTAGGAGATGAACAAAGCATAGAAATGGATCTCTTGCAGTAGGTAAAACTTGGATATTATTTTCAATTAAAAACAAATCTCTTAACAGAACCAAGGAAAATCTTTGTCCTTGTGGAAAAAGCAGCAAAAAGGGAGCAAGAAAGAACAACTCCCACGCTGCTATTGGAGCCAATTTCCACGAGAAAGACAACCTGAAAGGCAGGTAACAGACAGAGCAGTGGATCACTGAATAGGGCACATGCTCTTTAGAAGATTCAAAGTCCACAAAGGAGCTAAACCAAAGGAAAGACTACAGGAAGGCGACAGGAACCCACCAGACATACTTCTATACCACCACTGACTCCTCTATAAGTAGATGAATGCATTTAGTGGACAAATAAGTCACATTTGAGGCCACTTTAAGTTGCAGGCATCAGTGCTGGGAAGAGAATGCCTCATTTTGATGCATGTAAAAGCCGATACAAATCACTGTTCTATACCACTAGTGGGGCTAGAGTGACCAGTTTCTTCAATTTTCATAAACATTAGTTAGCAGCAAGCCCTAAAAGGCAAAATTAAAAAAACATGGGCTAGTGCACAACAGACAAAACCAAATATTTTAATAAGCATATTGTTCCAAGGGTGTGTAGATAATCTTCAAAAACAGAGAACACTTTCTATCCTTATTTCTTGCAATCAGGCTCAATAAGGAAAACTCAACTAACATGAATGAACTGGACAGCAAGCAATTAAAAGAAAAGAACTGGACTCAGATGAGGGATGAGAAGAGAAAAAATGTCATGGGAGCACATAAAGGAAGCATATGCTTCAGCTGAGGAACAGAAAAAAAAATTTACCTTGTCATATATTATAGGTCAGACAAAGAAAGAATCTTCAGTTAGGCAGAATATGGCTTTGATCTGAAAGTCTCAGGTTCAAAACTAGAGTCTGAATCTCAAAGCAAAAAAATGGTGGCGCAAAAAAATTCTGAAACATAATCCTAAAATGAGGAGTAGGAATAGTGGCTACATTTCTTTTGGACAACTAAACCCTACATCCCCGTGGGCTTAACCACAAGGCAACTCTGGAAATGCAGCCTGAAGTCTCAACTCCATATACACGGGCATTTACCTTTTGGATGTCATCTATATAATTTGAAGATGCTACAAGCTATCTGTATTCAAGAGGTTCCAGTTTTAATAATGGATATTTTACACCAAAAGTCACAACAGTTAGACATGCCAACATGTAAAGAAGTCAAAATGGACATCTTTCACTGAGCCCAATTGCAACATTACATATTACAACTGTTAGTTGCAATGAACATTGGGAAGTGACTCCAATTTCAACAGGAGTCATTTAAGGAGATTTATCCAACTCGGAGATCATCTATCATGAAGATGAAAAGTCTACTGACTGTGACCAAGGGCTTGTCTACACTTCCACTTACAGCACCGAACTTGCATCGCTCGGGGGTGGGGGTATTTTTTCACACCCCTGAGCAAGGAAAGTTTCAGTACTGTAAAGTGGCAGTGTAGCTAGCGCTGGTAGCTACACCCCTTGTGGAGGCGGTTTAAGCAGCGCTTTAACGTCAGCTGAGTAGCCATACCCTACAAAAGCAAGTGGGATTACACCTCCACTTATTTAATTAGCCTCTACTTTGTCCAGTTTATTCCCTCTGAATACCTACAAAATACTTCCAGGTGATGGGAGATGCTCTAGTTCCAGGTTTCTTCCTTCATCTTGGAGGATACATGAATGAAATCTTCACACTGCTTCCAGCCTTCCTTTTTCCCAGAAGGCATTACTGGCACTGATGGTGCAGTTGCAGCCAGTGACCAGTGAAACATTTACACAGGATCTCAGTTCTGCATCTATGGTTTGAAAATGCTTGTCCCTAGGAGCTATTAGAAGTGAACAGCAAATTCCCCTATGTTGTTGCAATAGTTTGTGGCCAGGTGTTTTAAAATTTTGCACTCCTAGCAGTCTCTGCCAGAGGATGTACACAGCCTGAAAAGGCAGAGAATGAGAGGTAAACTGAGCATGCCATGGCTTGTCTTGATTAGGGAAGAGGTAGCATTGGAAAGCCTCACCATTGTCTGTATTACCAGACTGGTGTAAGAATGAAACCCCATTTCCAGTTTTGTTGCTAACACACACACACTTCAATTTTACAACTACCTTAAACATATTTATGAGAGGACTGGAATATAGGTCCCCTTGTTATTATCAATCTAGGGATGAAGCAGCATGAAAATTACTAAAATACCATCTCACACCTAACTTTGGCCTGCCAGCTTACAAATGAGGCACTAGTGGGAAAAACATTATACTAATGCCCATGCTGTGGTTAAGTACCAGGTGCCAGTCACCACTGCTGTCAATTAAGCACCAAATTCAGTTTTGACACTGTTGGTAAGAAGGGTCAATTAAACATTTCTTGACTATTCCATTTTGTGTTTGCCTTGCAGCACTAATCATCTAACACTATCTCCACAATTCTGCCAATATCCTCACTAACACACACAAATGTATGCAGACTTTTTATATGACCTCTATTACAATAGTATCCAAGTACTTCACAAACATTAATTTATCTTCACCACACCCTGAGGATCTATCATTCCATTTTGTAAATGGATACCAGGCAGAGAGACCAAGCCTTTGACCAAGGCCATTCAAGAAGTTTCTGTCAATGCTGGGAACTGAACTGAGTTCTTCTGAGTCCCAAATCCAGTGCTTGAGCCAGAAGATTAAATGTATAAAATATTTTCTTAAACAATATGATTTGTTAGCTATTAGTTGCCTGCCCTCCCTCTGAGTAATATATTTTAAGAGGATGTTGGCAATTCATGCCTTTATCCAACTTTGATTCCTTCCAAGCCTGTACATGTAATTTGCAGTTCTGCAAATTAAAAGGGAAAAGTCATACTGATTTTCTGGTAATAAAAACAAAGGAGGAGTATGAGCATTCCAGGATTATCTGCTTTATCTCCTTGAGCACTTAAATATTTGATATTTCAAAACAGCCAAATTTCTTCACTTACACACATGAAAAATATTCCCTTTTCTTCTGTTTTGCTTTCACAAAAACCAAGAGTAAGAGCTATTTTACATCAACCACTGGATGTTTAATATTATGTCAGACACTGAAGAAAGCCTGAAGCCAATCATATTAATGGTTTTAAGACAGGTCTTGGTGCAGTTGGATGACTCAGGGTCTAAAAAAAAAAGGGGGGGGGGCTCCTGCACACTCCAAGCGACAAAGAGAAAACTCACTGCATGCCTTATGAACTAGAAGAGCAAAATACGTGCTTTCAAAACTGAGCAGCATTTTTGAATGTAATAGCATTTTGGGTGGTGTGTCAAATCCATAATCCAACTAGGGCTGTCGATTAATCGCTGTTAACTCACACGATTAACTCAAAAAAAAATTAATCATGATTAAAAAACTATTTGCGATTAATCAGTTTTAACTGCACTGTTAATAGAATACCAATAGAAATTTATTAAATATTTTGGATGTTTTTCTACATTTTCATATAATATTCTGTGTTGAAATAAGAAAAGTACACTTTGATTTCAATTACAAATATTTGGACTGTAAAATGATAAACAAAAGAAATAGTATTTTTAAATTCACCACATACAAGTACTGCAGTTCAATCTCTTTGTTGTGACAAACCAATTTATTAGAGCATAAGCTTTCGTGAGCTACAGCTCACTTCCTCAGATGCATATCGTGGAAACTGCAGCAGGCTTTATATATACACAGAGAATATGAAACAATACCTACTCCCACCCCACTGTCCTGCTGTGGGGGTGGGGGAGGGTGGAGGGTGAGAAAACCTGGATTTGTGCTGGAAATGGCCCACCTGATGATCACTTTAGATAAGCTATTACCAGCAGGACAGTGGGGTGGGAGTAGGTATTGTTTCATATTCTCTGTGTATATATAAAGCCTGCTGCAGTTTCCACGATATGCATCTGAGGAAGTGAGCTATAGCTCACGAAAGCTTATGCTCTAATAAATTGGTTAGTCTCTAAAGTGCCACAAGTCCTCCTTTTCTTTTTGCGAATACAGACTAACACGGCTGTTACTCTGAAATTTGTTGTGACAGTGCAACTTACAAATGTAGATTTTTTTGTGTTACATAACTGAACTCAAATAAAACAATGTAAAACTTTAGAGCCTACAAGTCCACTCAGTTCTACTTCTTGTTCAGCCAATCACTAAAACAAACAAGTCTGTTTACATTTACGGGAGATACTGCTGCCCACTGCTTACTTACAATGTCACCAGAAAGTGAGAACAGGCATTCGCATGCCACTGTTGTAGCTGGCGTCACAAGATATTTACATGCCAGATGCGCTAAAGATTCATATCCCCTTCATGCTTCAGGTATCGTTCCAGAGGACATGCTTCCATGCTGATGACGCTCGCTAAAAAAATGCGTTCATTACATTTGTGACTGAATTCCTTGAGGGAGAATTGTATGTCCCCTGTTCTGTTTTACCCGAATTCTGCCATATAGTTCATGTTATAGCAGTCTTGGATGATGACCCAGCACACGTTCATTTTAAGAATGCTTTCACAGTAGATTTAACAAAGCGCAAAGAAGGTACCAGTGTGAGATTTCTAAAGATAGCTCCAGCACTCGACCCAAGGTTTAAGAATCTGAAGTGCTTTCCAAAAATCTGAGAGGGATGAGGTGTGGAGCATTCTTTCAGAAGTCTTAAAAGAGCAACACTCCAGTGCGGAAACTACAGAACCCAAACCACCAAGAGAAAACCAACCTTCTGCTGGTGGCATCTGACTCAGATAATGAAAATGAACATGTGTCAGTCTGCTCGAGCAGAACCTGTCGTCAGCATGGATGCATGTCCCCTGAAATGGTGGTTGAAGCATGAAAGGACATATGAATCTTCAGTGCATCTGGCACATAAATATCTTCATAGAATCATAGAATATCAGGGTTGGAAGGGACTTCAGGAGGTCATCTAGTCCAACCCCCTGCTCAAAAGCAGGACCCATACCTAATTAAATCATCCCAGCCAGGCCTTTGTCAAGCCTGACCTTAAAAACCTCTAAGGAAGGAGATTCCACCACCTCCCTAGGCAATGTATTCCAGTGTTTCACCACCCTCCTAGTGAAAAAGTTTTTCCTAATATCCAACCTAAACCTCCCCCACTGCAACTTGAGACCATTACTCCTTGTCCTGTCCTCTTCCACCACTGAGAATAGTCTAGAACCATCCTCCCTGGAACTACCTCTCAGGTAGTTGAAAGCAGCTATCAAATCCCCCCTCATTCTTCTCTTCTGCAGACTAAACAATCCCAGTTCCCTCAGCCTCTCCTCATAACTCATGTGTTCCAGACCCCTAATCATTTTTGTTGCCCTTCTCTGGACTCTCTCCAATTTATCCACATCCTTCTTGTAGTGTGGGGCCCAAAACTGGATACAGTACTCCAGATGAGGCCTCACCAATGTCGAATAGAGGGGGACGATCACGTCCCTCGATCTGCTCGCTATGCCCCTACTTCTACATCCCAAAATGCCATTGGCCTTCTTGGCAACAAGGGCACACTGCTGGCTCATATCCAGCTTCTCGTTCACTGTCACCCCTAGGTCCTTTTCTGCAGAACTGCTGCCTAGCCATTCGGTCCCTAGTCTGTAGCTGTGCATTGGGTTCTTCCATCCTAAGTGCAGGACCCTGCACTTATCCTTATTGAACCTCATCAGATTTCTTTTGGCCCAATCCTCCAATTTGTCTAGGTCCCTCTGTATCCTATCCCTGCTCTCCAGCGTATCTACCACTCCTCCCAGTTTAGTATCATCCGCAAATTTGCTGAGAGTGCAATCCACACCATCCTCCAGATCATTTATGAAGATATTGAACAAAACCGGACCCAGGACCGACCCCTGGGGCACTCCACTTGACACCGGCTGCCAACTAGACATGGAGCCATTGATCACTACCCGTTGAGCCCGACAATCTAGCCAACTTTCTACCCACCTTATAGTGCATTCATCCAGCCCATATGTCTTTAACTTGCTGACAAGAATACTGTGGGAGACCGTGTCAAAAGCTTTGCTAAAGTCAAGATACAATACCATCCACTGCTTTCCCTTCATCCACAGAACTAGTAATCTCATCATAGAAGGCGATTAGATTAATCAGGCATGACCTTCCCTTGGTGAATCCATGCTGACTGTTCCTGATCACTTTCCTCTCATGCAAGTGCTTTAGGATTGATTCTTTGAGGACCTGCTGCTCCATGATTTTTCCGGGGACTGAAGTGAGGCTGAGTGGCCTGTAGTTCCCAGGATCCTCCTTCTTCCCTTTTTTAAAGATTGGCACTACATTAGCCTTTTTCCAGTCACCCGGGACTTCCCCCGTTCGCCACAAGTTTTCAAAGATAATGGCCAATGCTCTGCAATCACAGCCACCAGTTCCTTTAGCACTCTCGGATGCAACTCATCCGGACCCATGGACTTGTGCACGTCCAGTTTTTCTAAACAGTCCCTAACCACCTCTTTCTCCACAGAGGGCTGGCCATCTATTCCCCATGTTGTGATGCCCAGCACAGCAGTCTGGGAGCTGACCATGTTCGTGAAGACAGAGGCAAAAAAAGCATTGAGTACATTAGCTTTTTCCACATCCTCCGTCACTAGGTTGCCTCCCTCATTCATTAAGGGACGCCAGCTACAACAGTGCTATGAGAATCCCTATTCTCACTTTCAGGTGACATTGTGAACAAGAAGCGGGCATCTTTATCTTCTGCAAATGTAAAGAAACTAGTTTGAGTGATTGCCTTAACAAGAAGTAGGACTGAGTGGACTTGCAGGCTCTAAAATTTTACATTTTTTTAATGCATTTCTTTGTACATAATTCTGTATTTGTAAGTTCAACTTTCATGATAAACAGATTGCACTACAGTACTTGTATTAGGTGAATGGAAAAATACTGTTTCTTTTGTTTTTATACAGTGCAAATACTTGTAATCAAAAATAAATATAAAGTGAGCACTGTACACTTTATATTTGAAAATGTAGAATATTTGAAAATATATTTGAAAATGTAGAAAACATCAAAAAATATTGAATTAAATGGTATTCATTATTGTTTAACACTACGAATCAGTGCAATTAATTTTTTTTAAATCACCTGCCAGACCTAATCCCATCTCCATATAAAATAATGGGGTCTAAATTAACTGTTACCACTCAAGAGAGATCTTGGAGTCATTGTGGATAGATCTCTGAAAACATCCACTCAATGTGCAGCGGCAGTCAAAAAAGCAAACAGAACATTGGGAATCATTAAGAAAGGGATAGATAGTAAGACAGAAAATATCATATTGCCTCTATATAAATCCATGGTATGCCCACATCTTGAATACTGCGTGCAGATGTGGTTTCCCCATCTCAAAAAAGATATATTAGAATTGGGAAAGGTTCAGAAAAGGGCAACAAAAATTGATTGGGGTATGGAACAGCTGCCATATGAGGACAGATTAGTAAAACTGGGACTTTTCATCTTGGAAAAGAGACGACTAAGGGGAGATATGATAGAGGTTTATAAAATCATGACTGGTAGTGAGAAAGTAAATAAAGAAGTGTTATTTACTCCCTCTCATAACACAAGAACTAGGGGTCACCAAATGAAATTAATAGACAACAGATTTAAAACAAACAAAAGGAAGTATTTTTTCCACACAACACACAGGCAACCTGTGGAATTCATTGCCAGAGGATGTTGTGATGGCCAAGACTAATATGGTTCAAAAAAGAACTAGGTAAGTTCATGGAGGATAGGTCCATCAATGGCTATTAGCCAGGATGGACAGAGATGGTGTCCCTAGCCTCTGTTTGCCAGAAGCTGGAAATGGGAGACAGGGAATGGATTACTTGATGCTTACCTGTTCTGTTCATTCCCTCAGGGGCACCTGGCATTGGCCACTATCAGAAGACAGGATACTGGGCTAAATGGACCTTTGGTCTGACCCAGTATGGCCATTCTTATGTTCATTCCAAGGTGAAATTAGCTAGTTTCAAAAAAAATTTTTTTCCTGTTTGCTATATTTATCAAGGTAAATTAAGTCCAAGAATAAGGAGGGCTTCTTATGACAATTCCCTTTCCTAATGCACAGAATGAAATCCATGCTCTATACTGCTCTTCCACCAGCCAGGGTCTTGAAATCCAGTTCTTCTCCCCAACTGTGGGTCTTGCAAATTAATATGCTACCATGTCATCAGATGTATTTCTATGGGGAAGGGGGGGAATGACAGCTGTATTAAGACTAATGTTCCCTCTAATTTTTTCCATCCATGTGCAGAATAAATTTTGTTATGTGCACTGAGATAATGTGCAGATGTGCGCCACAAGTAGAAACAAAAAAACCTAGATATAATATATATTTTAAAAGGTACACCAGTGATAATTACTCCAGCCAGGACAGGTTAGGTATTAACTCACTACTCAAAGAATTAAATTTAAATGTAAGAGAAATAAAAATTATGAAATGCACAGACCAGTCAAAAAACTAAAACAACACACTTTGTGAGAATAAAATTACAGAGAATATATGTGCATTGCAGGAAGTACCAAGAAGTAACAACAAAACAACACCACCACAAGTATGAGCTCCTGAGCAAGGCTGTCCCATTTCCCCTGGTGGAGTAGAGGGGTGGGGTACACACACCCAGACATCAGTACCCCCTGCCTGCCCCCGCTCTGCACAGCCAGCAGGAGGGTCCTAGGAGTAGAAGGGACTCCAAGGCAGACGACTGCAAAGCAGTGTGGGGAGGGGTACCTGAATACACACTGCCGGCTGGATGTGTGAGCGGCTCTGCTAATCAACTGCACGGCACTTCAATTATTCCCGGATGGCTGCCCCAGCACGCAGCTTACGGGGAACACAGATTTAGACCCCAAAATTCAGAACTTTACTCCTTCAATTTGCTATTTAAACAATATATTAAGTCCAGTTAGCGACTTCATGTTGCTAAGCAGTATCACCAATTTTCTTGGAGCTAAGGATCTCATTAAGAGAAGACTGACTAACCACCCACCCAAAAATTTAAATTCAACAGATTAAGCAAAACTGAAAGAATTGTCAAGTCAAGAGCCCTGGCCCTACTAAAGAATTGGCTCTAATGTAGGGAATGCAAATCTGATAGGTATTCACGGGTGATGCTAAAAATGCAGACTCACTTAAAAAAAAGCAGCAGCAGCAATCACAGCAGGTAGTAAATTGAAAAATAACCCTGTCCATCGCTGCTCTGCCCTGGGTTTTGATATTTTCCATTATAAAAACTAGTTCTCTACATTCTTCCCCATCTGTTTGTTCCCTGTGGTTGCAAGTATTGCCCATTAACTAAAATAGCCTGCCCTGCGATGAGACAGCACACTCCGCTGAAAGAACAGGGAAGAAGCAACAGTTATGGCCTCTTAGCGAACAGGAAGTGAAATTGCCAGAGATGCAGTGTGCCCCATTTCAAGAGGGAAACCACTGTGACCACCCCATGAAAGAAAACTTGTTGCCAGCTGTTCCACAATACAGTAGTCATTAGCTCCCTTTCGTCCTCTGGAGGATGGAAGCTACAATGGTGCTGGCAACATACGGTATGGGCAGAAAGGAAGCAAATAGGACAAACGCTTTTCTATGGCAGTAATCAACCCCTGGACTACCAAGGTATATGGTTCAAACCTATTCAGAACCATCACTATAGAAATCCCTTAGCGGCAGAAAGTTCGGTCAGCAGAAACATATTTCACTTGAGCTACCCTGCCTTCCTCACTGTTTTTCTCCATGATGCAGAGTTCTAACTTTATCTTCCAAAGTTGAAGACATTAATTTTGTATTATTTGCAATGCAAAAAATAAAAACTGATTAAAAATCAGAACCATTTTATGGTGTTTTTAAAGGTAGGAAAAATCCTCTTAAAAATAAATTCATACAAATTAGAGATGGAAAATATCTAGTCCATCATCCTGGACAACCCACTGTCCCACATACACTCCAAAGCTCTGTGTTCAATCATTAAGTAACTGGGCTCTCATTTCCCTCCCGAGACTATTCTAAAACTCTACAGCTAAGCAGCAGTAAGTGAGAAGCATGCTCTTGCAACTGAAGCATTCTTCAAAGCGCAGTATGTTCAGTAGCACTCAGACAGTGTTTTGCTTAAAGTGGAAGAGAAATTCAGTTTAGATGACCATATAACAAACCCCTTTTATTTGAATGAGAAGGGCAGAAGCTCTTTGCCATCACTGGCTGAAAGCTAAAGCAATCAGGTGGCTGACTATGTTGAAGGGCAAAAAACCTTCCCCTTTGACTACAAATCAAATAAAAAGGTGAAAGCTAAGTATAGGCCTTCTCGAGATCCCTTCCAGTCCCTATGATTCTATGACTCTATAAGCACAGAATCATAGACTTTAAGGTCAGAAGGGACCATTATCAGTCATCTAGTCTGACCTCCTGCACAACGCAGGGCACAGAATCTCACCCACCCACTCCTGTGAAAAACCTCTCACCTATGTCTGAGCTATTGAAGTCCTCAAATTGTGGTTTAAAGACTTCAAGGAGCAGAGACTCCTCCAGCAAGTGACCTGTGCCCCATGCTACAGAGGAAGGCAAAAAACCTCCACGGCCTCTTCCAATCTGCCCTGGAGGAAAATTCCTTCCCAACCCCAAATATGGTGATCAGCTAAACCCTGAGCATATGAGCAAGATTCACCAACCAGATACTACAGAAAATTCTTTCCTGGGTAACTCAGATCCCACCCCATCTAACATCCCATCATAGGCCATTGGGCCTATTTACCATGAATATTTAAAGATCAATTAATTGCCAAAATCATGTTATGCCATCATACCATCTCCTCCATAAACTTATCGAGTCTAATCTTAAAGCCAGATAGGTCTTTTGCCCACACTGCTTCCCTTGGAAGACTATTCCAAAACTTCACTCCTCTGATGGTTAGAAACCTTAGTCTAATTTCAAGTCTAAACTTCCCAATGACCAGTTTACATTCATTTGTTCTTGTGTCCACATTGGTACTGAGCTTAAATAATTCCTCTCCCTCTCCGGTATTTATTCCTCTGATATATTTACAGAGAGCAATCATATCTCCCCTCAACCTTCTTTTAGTTAGGCTAAACAAGCCAAGCTTCTTGAGGCTCCTTTCATAAGACACGTTTTCCATTCCTCGGATCACCCAAGTAGCCCTTCTCTGTACCTGTTCAAGTTTGAATTCATCCTTCTTAAACATGGGAGGCCAGAACTGCATACAGTATTCCAGGTGAAGTCTCACCTGTGCCTTGTATAACAGTACTAAAACCTCCTTATCTCTATTGGAAATACCTCGCCTGATGCACCCCAAGACCACATTAGCTTTTTTCACGGCCATATCACATTGGCGGCTCACAGTCATCCTATGATCAACCAATACTCCATGGTCCTTCTCCTCCTCCGTTACTCCTAATTGATGCTTCCCCAGCTTATAACTAAAATTCTTGTTATTAATCCATAAATGCATAACTTTACACTTCTCACTATTAAATTTCATCCTATTACTATTACTCTAGTTTACAAGGTCATCCAAATCTTCCTCTGTGATATCCTGGTCTCTCTCTAAATTGGCAAAACCTCCCAGCTTTGTATCATCCGCCAACTTTATTAGCACACTCCCACATTTTGTGCCAAGGTCAGTAATAAAAAGATTAAACAAGATTGGTCCCAAAACTGATCCCTGATGAACTCTACTGATAACCTCCCTCCAGCCTGACCGTTCACCTTTCAGTAGGACCCGCTGTAGTCTCCCTGTTAACCAATTCCTAATCCACCTTTCAATTTTCATACTGATCCCCATATTTTCCAATTTAACTAATAATTCCCCATGTGGCACGGTATCAAACACCTGACTGAAATCTAGGTAAATTAGATCCACTGCGTTTCCTATGTCTAAAAAATCATAGAATCAGAATATCAGGGTTGGAAGGGACCTCAAGAGGTCATCTAGTCCAACCCCCTGCTCAAAGCAGCACCAATCCCCAACTAAATCATCCCAGCCAGGCCTTTGTCAAGCCTGACCTTAAAAACTTCTAAGGAAGGAGATTCCACCACCTCCCTAGGTAACGCATTCCAGTGTTTCACCACCCTTCTAGTGAAAAAGTTTTTCCTAATATCCAACCTAAACCTTCCCCACTACAACTTGAGACCATTACTCCTTGTCCTGTCATCTTCTACTACTGAGAATAGTCTAGAACCATCCTCTTAGCTGCTTTCAACTACCTGAGAGGTGGTTGCAATCAAATCCCCCCTCATTCTTCTCTTCCGCAGACTAAACAATCCCAGTTCCCTCAGCCTCTCCTCATAAGTCAGGTGTTCCATTCTCCTAATCATTTTTGTTGCCCTCTGCTGGACGTTTTCCAATTTTTCCACATCCTTCTTGTGGTGTGGGGCCCAAAACTAGACATAGTACTCCAGATGAGGCCTCACCAATGTCGAATAGAGGGGAACGATCACGTCCCTCGATCTTCTGGTAATGCCCCTACTTATACATCCCAAAATGCCATTGGCCTTCTTGGCAACAACGGCACACTGTTGACTCATATCCAGCTTCTCGTCCACTGTAACCCCTAGGTCCTTTTCTGCAGAACTGCTGCCTAGCCATTCGGTCCCTAGTCTGTAGCGGTCCATGGGATTCTTCCGTCCTAAGTGCAGGACTCTGCACTTGTCCTTGTTGAACCTCATCAGATTTATTTTGGCCCAATCCTCTTATTTGTCTAGGGTCCTCTGTATCCTATCCCTACCCTTCAGCGTATCTACCTCTCCTCCCAGTTTAGTGTCATCTGCAAACTTGCTGAGGGTGCAATCCACACCATCCTCCAGATCATTTATGAAGATATTGAACAAAACCAGCCCCAGGACCGACCCTTGGGGCACACCACTTGATACCGGCTGCCAACTGGACATGGAGCCATTGATCACTACTCGCTGAGCCCGACAATCTAGCCAACTTTCTACCCACCTTACAGTCCATTCATCCAGCCCATGCTTCTTTAACTTGCTGGCAAGAATACTGGGGGAGACCGTACCAAAACCTTTGCTAAAGTCAAGGAACAACACATCCACTGCTTTCCCCTCATCCAGAGAGCGAGTTATCTCGTCATAGAAGGCAATTAGATTAGTCAGGCATGACTTGCCCTGGGTGAATCCATGCTGACTGTTCCTGATCACATTCCTCTCCTCTAAGTGCTTCAGAATTGATTCCTTGAGGACCTGCTCCATGGTTTTTCCAGGGACTGAGGTGAAGCTGACTGGCCTGTAGTTCCCAGGATCCTCCTCCTCCCCTTTTTTAAAGATGGGGACTACATTAGCCTTTTTCCAGTCCTCCGGGACTTCCCCCGATTGCCATGAGTTTTCAAAGATAATGGCCAATGGCTCTGCAATCACATCCGCCAACTCCTTTAGCACTCTCGGATGCAGCGCATCCGGCCCCATGGACCTGTGCTCGTCCAGCTTTTCTAAATAGTCCCAAACCACTTCTTTCTCCACATCGGGCTGGTCACCTCCTCCCCATGCTGTGCTGCCCAGTTACTTTCTCAAAGAAGGAGATCAGGTTGGTTTGGCACGATCTACCTTTTGTAAAACCATGTTGTATTTTGTCCCATTTACCATTGACTTCAATGTCCTGAACTACTTTCTCCTTCAAAATTTTTTCCAAGACCTTGCATACTACAGATGTCAAACTAACAGGCCTGTAGTTACCCGGATCACTTTTTTTCCCTTTCTTAAAAATAGGAACTATGTTAGCAATTCTCCAATCATACGGTACAACCTCTGAGTTTACAGATTCATTAAAAATTCTTGCTAATGGGCTTGCAATTTCATGTGCCAATTCCTTTAATATTCTTGGATGAAGATTATCTGGGCCCCCTGATTTAGTCCCATTAAGCTGTTAGAGTTTCGCTTCTACCTCAGATGTGGTAAAAATATACCTCCATATCCTCATTCCCATTTGTCATGCCACCATTATCCCTAAGATCCTCTTTAGCCTTATTAAAGACTGAGGCAAAGTGTTTGTTTAGATATTGGGCCATGCCTAGATTATCCTTGACCTCCACTCCATCCTCAGTGTTTAGTGGTTCCACTTCTTTCTTCATTTTCTTCTTATTTATATGGCTATAGAATCTTTTTCTATTGGTTTTAATTCTCTTTGCAAGGTCCAACTCTACTTGACTTTTAGCCTGTCTCTCTTTATCCCTACATGTTTTGACCTCAATAAGGTAGCTTTCCTTATTGATCCCTCCCATCTTCCACTCCCTGAAAGGCCTTCCAAAGCAGCCCTGCAAATCTCAAACTGAGGTATCTTCTATCTTAGCTCAGGAACGGGAGATTTTTTGGTAGAGAGCCCTAGCAGAGATGGAGAGCATACATAACTTTACAGGACTCCATAATTCCAGAATTTGTAATGACTCTTCTGGCTCTCAAACATATTGAGGAAACACTGGGCGACTCTTGAAAGAACATTTTGACAGAATGGTTGTGGGTTATGGGACACACAACTAGGGCCCAGAGGAAAAGAAAAGGATAGGGCTTGTCATCAACACAAGATCAGCTAGCCAGAGTCTGAGTCTGCTGTTGGCACCTACAGCAATTCACAGAGTCATAGATCCCAGACGTGCTGCTACCATCTATCACAGTTTCAAGGCAACTAGACCTGTACTTTCCAGTGTGGTCCCTCTAGGATTCTGGCTACCAGCCATAACCTCTCTTGGGTGGAGACCCAGACCATACGCCTTCCTGACAGGGGTATTTCCAGGCTGCACAGTTCCCTGCCTACACTGTAATATTCCAAGCAAGCCTAAACAAGCCTTGCTTTCTCTTCAAAGGTTATGAACAGAAAAAGTATCCTCGGGTCCAAGTTATCACACAGATATTTCTCAGCAAGCGCATTTATCTTTATGGATTAACATGATTTGTTGGGGAAGAGTCAACAGGGCTTTTGTAAAGGGAAATCATGCCTTGCCAATCTATTAGAATTCTTTGAGAGAGTCAACAAGCATTTGGACAAGAGTGATCCAGTGGATACAGTGTACTTAGATTTTCAGAAAGCCTTTGAAAGGTCCCTCACCAAAGGCTCTTAAGCAAAGTAAGCTGGCATGGGATAAAAGGGGAGTCCTTTCATGGATCAGTAACTGGTTAAAAAAAAAAGATCGGAAACAAAGGGTAAATAAATGGTCAGTTTTCAGAATGGAGAGAAATGAATAGTGGTATCTCCCACGGATCTGTACGGGGATCAGTACTGTTCAACATATTAATAAATGATCTGGAAAAACAGATAAACAGTGAGGTGGCAAAATTTGCAGATGAAACAACATTATTCAAAACAGTTCCATCCAAAGCAGACTGTGAAGAGCTACTAAAGGATCTCACAAAACTGGGTGACTGGGCAAGAAAATGGCAGATGAAATTCAGTGTTGATAAATGCAAAGTAATGTATATTGGAAAACGTAATCCCAACTAGGCATATAAAATGATGGGGTCTAAATTAGCTGTTACCAATCAAGAAAGATCTTGGAGTCATTGTGGATAGTTCTCTGAAAACATCCACTCAATGTGCAGCAGCAGTCAAAAGAGCTAACAGAACGTTGGGAATCACTTGGAAAGAGATACATAGTAAGATAGAAAAATATATTGCCTCTGTATAAATCCATTGTATGCCCACAACTTGAATGCTGCGTGCAGATGTGGTCGCCCCGTCTCAAAAAAGAAGATATACTGGAATTGGAAAAGGTTCAGAAAAGGGGAACAAAAACTATTAGGAGTATGGAACAGCTTTCAGATGAGAGATTAATAAAACTGGAACTTTTCAGCTTGGAAAAGAGACAACTAAGGGGGAATATGATAGAGGTCTATAAAATCATGACTGGTGGTGAGAAAGTAAATAAGGAAGTGTTATTTACTCCTTCTTATAACATAAGAACTAGGGGTCACTAAATGAAATTAATAGGCAGCGAGTTTAAAACAAAAAACAAACAAAAGTAAGTATTTCTTCACACAACACACAGTCAACCTGTAGAACTCTTTGCCAGAGGACTTTGTGAAGGCCAAGATTATAACAGGGTTCAAAAAAGGACTAGATAAATTCATTGAGGCTAGGTCCATCGATGGCTATTAGCCAGCATGGTCAGGGATGCAACCCCATGCTCTGAAGTGTCCCTAGCCTCTGTTTGCCAGAAGCTGGGAGTGGGAGAGAGACAGGATGGATCACTTGATGTTTGTCTGTTCTGTTCATTCCCTCTGAAGCACCTGGTACTGGCCACTGTCGGAAGACAGGATACAGGCTAGATGGACCATTGGTCTGACCCGGTATGGCTGTTCTTATGTTCTTAAGGTGAAAACATTAAAAACAAACAGTAAAAACCTACATGCATGCTAAAAAGCTTACTAGAGGTCACTCTGACTCCAACCTACCACTCTGGCAGGTGTCAGTCCTTCAGAACGCACAAATGGATTTTCACTATGGTTACAAATTCACAACTGCCTCTGATCCAGAACTAGAACCCTGGCTGGGCAGCTCAGCCCTTTCTTTATACAACTGGGGCCTTTCATCTCCAGGAACAGGTACTCAGCAGATAAAGGCACGGCTTTTGCATAACCAGATGTCGAAAATTAGCATTAACCTCCCTTAGGCAGTCTCCAAGACATCAACCTAACAGTTATCCCCAAAATCCATTCTTGTCCAGGACATTTTCAATATCATCCTTTGAACATCACATCTCCCCCCTAGAGAGACTACATATAATCCCAGCTCACAATAATACATAAACTTTGCATTTAATACAATAGGTTTCAGAGTAGCAGCCATGTCTGTCTGTATCCACAAAAAAAAAAAAAAAAAAAAGGAGGATCGAATTGCCTTCTATGACGAGATAACTGGCTCTGTGGATGAGGGGAAAGCGGTGGACGTGTTGTTCCTTGACTTTAGCAAAGCTTTTGACACGGTCTCCCACAGTATTCTTGCCAGCAAGTTAAAGAAGCATGGGCTGGATGAATGGACTATAAGGTGGACAGAAAGTTGGCTAGATTGTCGGGCTCAGCGGGTAGTGATCAATGGCTCCATGTCTAGTTGGCAGCCGGTATTAAGTGAAGTGCCCCAAGGGTCAGTCCTGGGGCTGGTTTTGTTCAATATCTTCATAAATGATCTGGAGGATGGTGTGGATTGCACCCTCAGCAAGTTTGCAGAGGACACTAAACTGGGAAGAGAGGTAGATACGCTGGAGGGTAGGGATAGGATACAGAGGACTCTAGACAAATAAGATGATTGGGCCAAAAGAAATCTGATGAAGTTCAACAAGGACAAGTGCAGAGTCCTGCACTTAGGACGGAAGAATCCCATGGACTGCTACAGACTAGGGCCTGAATGGCTAGGCTAACAAATTTATTTGAGCATAAGCTTTCGTGAGCTACAGCTCACTTCATCGGATGTATTCAGTGGAAAATACAGTGGGGAGATTTATATACACAGAGAATATGAAACAATGGGTGTTACCATACACACTAACGAGAGTGATCAGGTAAGGTGAGCTATTACCAGCGGGGAAGAAACCTTTTGCAGTGATAATCAAGGTGGGCCATTTCTGGCAGTTGACAAGAACGTCCGAGGAACATCCGGGCGGGGGGGGAGAGTGAAAAGAATAAACATGGGGAAATAGTTTTACTTTGTGTCATGACACATCCACTCCCAGTCTTTATTCAAGCCTAAGTTAATTGTATCCAGTTTGCAAATTAATTCCAATTCAGCAGTCTCTCGGAGTCTGTTTGTGAAGTTTTTTTGTTGAAGAATTGCCACTTTTAGGTCTGTAACCAAAGAGACTGAAGCGTTCTCCAACTGGTTTTTGAACGTTCTCATTCTTGACGTCTGATTTGTGTCCATTTATTCATTTATACTTAAGCTTAATTCTATACAGTTTTTCAAGGACATTGCTGTATCTGTCACAGAGTATCAAGACCAATTTGGAATTATGAGAATCAGATCTGCTTCATCTTCTCTAATCTATGAAGAAATGTGGGGATTGAGGGTATGGTAAGAAAGATGTAGAGAAGTCCAAAAGAGCAGTGGCTCAAGAGGATCACCGCTTTTGCTCCACTTTATTTGACCATGCTGCAAACACACAAAACAGCAATCTTCAAATGACAGCAAGTTTGAAATAATACTTTGCTGGATCCATTTGGCAATGTAGTCTGCTATCACGTTTAAGACACCTGCTCGATTTATTGCTGAGAGGACTTTCATCCCACCGTAAACATTAAAGGCTCTACAACAAAATAAGAACTCAGAAACCCAGAAATGTAAATCCTGATCAAATCTGCTCTAGACTGAGGAATTTGGCTCGAATCTATAACTAGAACCAATACTCTAAAAAGGTCTTAGGACAATTAGGGTTCACGAGGACCTTGTACTTCATCAGGTTCTGTACAAGTGTTCATTTACATGATTTGCACACTACGACCACCATGAAGAGTTTGTTTCCAAGATCACAGACCTGCCTATGTTCCCTTTAAGATCAATGACAAAACTTGATTTACTTCATTAGGAGAAAGCTCACTGTTTGCTAACAGACTAAGGAGGCATAATCTTGGAGGCACATTCCTGGGACCAGGAAGGACCATTAGAATATTAATTAGGAAAAAGAAGGCTTAATTCACAGATTATCATTTGGAAAGATTCTTGTTTGAGGTATGCTGATACTTGTGTCAAGATTAAAAAACTGACTAACCCTGGGGTTGAACGATGCTCTCATAGGGCATAGACATTGAGATGCAACCAGTGATTAGGAGAAGTGATCACACCTGATACACACCTTTGAGCCTGGATTAAAATAATTCCCTTTATCTAGCCACTCATCCAGATAAGGTACCCTGGGCACTGTTTTAGCATCAAGCTGCTTGAACCATGAATAGGCTTTCTGAAGCATCCCTGGAAGTGCTGAAGCTACACATTAAGGATTATAAAAATGAAACTGCCATGAGTTGATATCAAATCTAAAAGCTTCTAATGGCCTGAGAACTATGAAACTTTGTGGGTATGCAATCTTTGAGATCAAAGCTAAGTAAGCAGCATGGAGGAGTTATCTACACAAGTTTTTACCATGAATATTTTATAGTCTGAAATAAGACCATTTATGCCCAGAATTGAGCAACAACCTCCAGATTTCAAACAAACCAGAAAAAAAATCCAGGATGCTTTTGATGAGCAAGGAAACTATGTGCTCAAGAAATGAAGGCACAGTAAAGTCTCTGGAGACAGTACAGAGAGTTCATCGTAAGTACAGTATTCCATTCCTGTCATCTAATAATAGAGACTGTTACCTTCCACGAAGAAGCTCCTGAACAAAGAAGAATCAAATTGTCAAATTCTACTCAGCTTTTTCAGGATGCTAAAAGGTCCAACATGGGTCTTACGTTTTGTTCTTGTTCTGTTCTTGACATCAAGACTTGTATCAGACTGGGAATCACACATACAATGTGGTTGCTAAATGAGAACTGCTTAAGATTCTCCATTCCACTGATGATAAAAAAGGGAAGATTTTAGAGCTGAGAAGAATTTACAGCTTTGGCTAATCCCATTCTGGAAGGAAGGAAGGAAGAATAAATGCTTGTCTTGAAAAAAAGACAAGTTAACAACTATGTTTTAAATACACCCAGAAGGTAGCCCATGCTATCCTACTGTCTGCCAGGCACTGGATAATTAAATATAGCCAAAAAATGCCTCTAAAAATCTCAGAATCTTTGAAACCTTCTGGCCCCTTAAGCCAGTTTCTCAATAAAATGTAAAAATGAAGGGATCCTATAACAAAACAAATATTTCACTATCATGCCCTAATTTTATTATTTACAAGACCAGAGCTCTGTCTGAGACAGCCTGTAATAGTAGCAGCCACTCCAGGAACTTCACATTAAATTTTTTGGGAACTTAAAGTTTATTAGACTTTAGAGGCCACTGTGGAATCTAGTACTGACTCAATGAG
This sequence comes from Lepidochelys olivacea, assembly GCF_965140295.1. Lineage (NCBI taxonomy): Eukaryota > Metazoa > Chordata > Testudines > Cheloniidae > Lepidochelys > Lepidochelys olivacea. Next base: position 2,806,375 of record NC_140413.1, read on the forward strand.
CTCTATCCTCTGGATAGGTATTAACAATGACTTCTCTTTGTTGACTGAGACTCAGGTAGGTGAAACACTGGAATCTCCAATAAATGCCATCATCCCCATGCTGTGCTTATTTCCCTTGAAGGAGCCAATCATTGAGGTATGGGTATACCTGGATTCCTTGCTGTCTCAGGTGAACCATCACCACCACCAGGCATTTTGTAAAGCCCGTTGGCACTGTTGATAGTCCAAATTACAGAACTCTGTATTGGTAGTGGCAATTACCCACTTGGAACCTCAAGAATCTTTTTCCTGTGAGCTGGATAGATTGTTACGTGAAACTAGGCACCTTGGAAGCTGAGAGCCTTGAACCAGTCCTGTGGCTCTAAAAAGGAGATTTTGGTGGCTAATGTTACCATCCAGAATTTGAATCAACAGATTCAGGTATTTAGCTATATCAAGTCCAGAATCGGGCACCTTTCCCCCTTTTTCTTTGGTATTAAAAAATAATGGGAGTAAAGCCTTCCCTCTGTGTTCCAGAGGCACTTCTTCCACTGCTCCAGGACTTAGAATTGACTCCATCATCTCTTGATATAACAGTCTCTTATGAGAGGCATTCCTGAAAAGGGATGGGACAGGGAGGTGCAGAAATAGGGAGGGTCTAGAATTGTATAGCTTACCCCCAAACTCTGTGATCCCTCGGGACCCAACCATCTATTGTGATAAGATTCCAGGCTCCTTGAAAATAAACTAGTATTTCCAGAAGCAGGGACAGTGAAAAATGATCCTCCAGAACAGAATTCCCAATCAACGAATCAAATTGGCTGCCTTGGTGAGGTTGCTGGGTGAGCAACTGATGAGGAGGAGGCAGAAGGTTTGCTTTGGTATCTCGGTCTCTTCTTAGGAGGTTCGTATGGCCTTTCCTGGATCTAGTAACTCTGTGGCCTGACCTGCTTCCTCCTTGGTATAGGATAGGAGGCACCTAATGATCTTAATGATACTCAAGAACCTTTAAGAAGTGAAGCCTAGAGAGAGGAGCATGTCACCATCTGACCCTCAGGAACAAGGAACTTAAATTCCTTCTTGCTGTCAAGGGGGAGTTTGTCCAAGAATTTAGAAGCACAGTGCCAATTTAAATAATCATATTTAACATAATAAACATGTCCAGTAATTGGCAAATTCTCATTTGCAGCTGGCTGAAGAGTGTGTCCAAATAAATAATCTTTTTTTGTTTCTTTACTCAGGGCATAGACATTCGTGATCCCTGCTGTCTGGTTCATTCATGGATTGCAGCCACAACTAAAGAGCCTAGAACAGGATGCATGCAGAACTGCTCAAATCCTGATAATGGGACTTGATAATCAGCTCTTTTGAATGTAGGCATTGGGCATGCTGGTGTCTGCCAGACCTGTATAGCTGGTTCCAGAAGTCACTTGTTAGCCAACTGTTCAGGTAGAGATCCATGAAAAGTGTCCAGGAGTTATGGGATTTCTCCTGGAGAACTTCCACTACTATTTCAGGGGTGTCTGTAATATGGCAAAACTGCAAATGAAAGGCCTTGTAATCATCAAGTTTTGTGTTTGATAAAGAAGGTGAATGCTCTTGTCCAGTGAAGAAAAAGAAGAAACAGTTGTTCATATAAGTTCTTCAGCATGCAGATCCTCTTCCTCAGAGTCTTGCTCCTGTAATTGCTCAGGAACTGTTCTCTAAGGTCCTTGAAGCATTCCCTTGTGTTTTGTGAGAGGAGACCTGAGGCTAGATGGAGTTGCAGAAGCTGGCTTCCTAGCAGGCTATAATTCCTAAGCTGCACAATATGCCCAAGACTGGTAATAAGGGTACGGGGCCAGGAGGGCCAATACCATGGAGAATGCTTGTCTTTTGAACCCCTAGACGTAGGGAAATAATAAAGTGCTCTAGATTCCCTGTCAGAGCTATACGGATCAAATTATTGGGACCTTGAAGAGTGGCTGGAGTGATACCACTCCCTGCTATGCTCAGAGGCTGAGGAGAATGAGTATTTCCTCCTCTAGAGGTAGAGACTACCTTAACCGGGGTCCCAAGCAGAACCACAGCATCCAATGTGGCTGGCACTGAAGAAGAACTTGATACCATAATGGTACAAGTGGTTGGTAGCATGAATGGTTTTCTCACCGCAGAGGAGAGCAGTTGCGATTCAGGGTGAGCTGACACTGAGGCCACCCAGTACTGTGGAAGCTTTTGCTACTGGGAAAGATGGTACCGAGGGCAAACAGATGAAGATGAAGTACCAGGGTCCCAGATACCGATGATGTCAGTACCAAGAGCTTCTGCCAGGTGAGACATCCACGAAAGGTATGTACCAAAGCACAGTGACTGGTACCTGAGGGGATGCCAACAGGACTCATTTTTAGCCTTGAGCTGTTTAAAAAGGCAGCGTGAGGAGACCTCTGCTTTTTTCTGATGAGGACTGGGTGAGAGCGACCTAGTTTTATGCTTTTTCCTTTCCTAACAACCGCCTTTTTACCAGTCCTAGAGCGCTGAGGCTGAACTCACGGGAGCACTTCGAGCAGAGGCTTGTTCTGGTCTGTCATGCTCATTCTCCTAGATCTGTTGTAAGGGCAGAACCCAGTACTAGCAAAGTCTCACAGCCAGCCATGAGGGGATTCTTTTAAGGGGCGAACAGTCAGTTTCATGTTTGTTTTAGTTCTAGTTAATTTTTCTTTAGAGTTCTGTGCTGGTGCAATGTGGCAATATCTGAGCTTAAATCACTCCATAAAAATGCTGAATTCCAGATTTTAAACAGTGAATATAAGTTAATAAAAGCTAGTAGAGTAATTTTCAGTTTTGCATTAAAAAGATTATCCCAGTAAGATTGGAGCCTAAAATACCAGAGCACGTCCCTTTCTATGAGCAATCACAAGGGCTGCAGAACAAAGACAGATAGAACTTCCTTAGAAACAAATTATGAACTGCATGAATCACTTGGAGTAAAATTCACAACACTAAGTCACTCAGGAATCATTTCATAAAATAGAATTTAAGGGCCTAAGTCCTTTATGCACTTGAAAATTTTACAATTTTATCTTTAGTAACAAAAAAAAATGCACAAAATAGGACTGAATGGTAGAGCAACTCACCTGATTTCTTTCAGTCCTTCTTTCTGGATAACTTGAAGAATCTCTTTATGGCTCATAGGTGTGTTGGGATATTTCTCCAGGACCTGGCATGCATAAACAGATGAAGAGGGCAAAATTACTTATCTGCAATTTTTCATAAAACAAAAGTATCTTCTCCTAAATAAATCCATACTTAACAGTTTTCATGTCTCCAGGGAGCACACTGGGAGACAGCAATTAATGGGTTGCAGGAATCTCTTCCCTATCCCTTTCACCTGAGACTATAATTGCAAGTCATGGCAATAGATTAAATACATAAATACTGCATAGCTTCAAATTTCTTTTTGCCATTTAAAGCTTAAAGTAATTGGGATTTTTAGTTCTCACTTAAGTGGAAGGACAAATCTGATTGGTCTATATAGGCTACACCTTCAGAAAAAAAACTTACTGGGTAAGACCTCACAGTCCAACTGCCTTGTTCCTAGAACCTTCAAGCCTGTTGTAAAAGCTGACCGCAAACAAGATGTAAATTTGGTGAACAATTTACCAAAGGTCTACAATGAGTATCCACCATCACTTACAATTTTTAAATCAAGATAGGATGTTTTTCTAAAAGATCTACTCTAGTAATTATTGAGAAAGTTGACAGGTTTTCATTAAGTTGGTTTTGCATAATCACTCAATTCCCATTTCAATGCTTTTTGTTGTGTTTTAATTCTTTTCCTTGTGTGTTTCAATCAATACATTTCTAACCTTTAACCTCTAACATGAATTTCCTAGTGTGTTTGCCATGGTATTAAGCAAGCTGATGCCTATGTATCTGAAATTTGACTCTTTGAACCCATATAGTCCATGAAAATTAATCCAACTGCACATGATAGCTGTAACACATAAAACACTTTGCACTGGGTTCTAAAACATCATTGTTCTTTCTTTAGTAGCACAAGAAATACACAGAGCTACATAAAAAAAATAAACCCTACACACACTCCTTGTTTCACCTTCCTCAGCACTCAGGAGTATACTTTGGGCAGGGGTCCAGGTCCTCTGCAGATGTCCAAGACTCTTCTGCAGCTCATGGTTTGACTTCTGAACCATGTAGCTTTTCTTCCCCTCTAGCGCAGCTTGTGTTTTCTGACCTTGGTTGGTCACACAGCTGAACTGAGCCCTCTCTGCTATGAAAGCATACCCCCACTTCTTTTCCTGCCCAAAGCTTCTTGTGTCTGAGTCCCTCAAGTTTATATCCGATGTTTGCATCCGATGAAGTGAGCTGTAGCTCACGAAAGCTCATGCTTAAATAAATTGGTTAGTCTCTAAGGTGCCACAAGTACTCCTTTTCTTTTTGCGAATACAGACTAACACGGCTGTTACTCTGAAACCTGTCAAGTTTATATGTGGCAACACCAACATATGGTTCCTTTGTTCTGTTGCTAGAGATTTTCCACTGCTCTAAATGCCAGTCACCTGTTGAGGGGTAGAAGAATACTCGTTCTCTGAGGTTTGAGCTAACCCCATTGTCCCAAGATGTTTCCATCTGAATAGCCAACCATTTAGATTTAATGACTGACTATTGTCCCTAGTCTAGCAGAGATGTGACACAGCCCTGTCAGCCTATGACAGAATCCACATACTGTAGTTATTCAATAATACTACGAAAATTGCTGTAACAGCTTCATAATACCAACCAGAATTCATAAGATGTACAGACAGATTACCCAAATCACCACCAGGGGGGATGGGAAGAGGAGAAAGGGTGAAAAAAGAAAAAAACTACAGTTCAAAAGATACTATAAATATTCTTCCTTCCTCCAGAACAGTAAATGTTCTACACTGATACACATTTCTAGATGGAATAAGATTGTGTCCCATCTCATCAGAAGTAGATTCAGATACAGCAATCCACATATTCAATTACTGCAGTTCTTCTACAGAATGATGTCACATATCCTGAAAAAGCTTCAACTGGTACAAAATGCAGCAGCCATTTTGCTTAGCAACACAGGTCAGTGTTATCATCCCAGTCAAGTCTCTCTTTGAAACCATGACATTATTCCAGTGGAATACAGCTAACTGCCTATCAAAAGAGAGGCTCATGAGCACTGGAACAACTTTAAAAGGAGCAGGCATCAGCTGTGAAATTCGCTACTAGAAGAATTAAAAATAACTACTAAACTCATAGGTTTCAGAGTAACAGCCGTGTTAGTCTGTATTTGCAAAAAGAAAAAGGAGTACTTGCGGCACCTTAGAGACTAACCAATTTATTTGAGCATAAGCTTAGCTGTAGCTCACGAAAGCTTATGCTCAAATAAAGTGGTTAATCTCTAAGGTGCCACAAGTACTCCTTTTCTTTTTACTAAACTCATCCAATTCAGAACTAAATGCAAACCTTGTGTCTTCAACTTGGCTTTCCCACAATAATCTCTTTGTCTAACTTCATAGTGTCGTGTGTGTGTGTGAAATAGTTTTTCCTACTGAGTGGGAAGGAAGAAATACATTGATATTTGTATTTTTAAATATGTGCTAGGTACTCAGAGAATACAGTGACAGAATCACTTAAGAGTACCTAGACAGCACCGAGTGAAATGGATGTCCAATTCCTTCGCTGCTTCCAGAAAATGAGTATTTTCCAAGTATTGCCAACATGAAGTGTTATAAAATGTGTGAGTGAGTGTGAGTGAGAGAGAGAGTTCCTGCTTCAAAAGCAATCCTTATTAAGAGTCCTGGTTCAAGACAGACTCCTAGGTGCTATAATATGAATGAATGAATGAATGGATTGATAAGACCATGATGGCACAACCCTTGGTAAATTGCTCCAATGAAAACCAAAGAACTAGGGTTAAACCAATTAAATTAATCGGCAGCAGGTCTAAAAACAAACAAAAGGAAGTACTTTTTCACACAACACAGTCAACTGTGGAACTCCCTGCCAGGGGATGTTGTGAAGGCCAAAACTATAACGGGATTCAAAAAAATAAGTAGGTAAGTCCATGGAGAACAGGTCCATCAATGGCTATAGCCAAAATAGTCAGGGATGCAACCCCATGCTCTGGGTGTCCCTAGCCTCTGATTGCCAGAAGCTGGGACTGGACAAGGGGGGACAGATCACTCAGTTATTGCCTATTCTGTTCATTCCCACTGAAGCACCTGGCATTGGCCAATGTCGGAAGACAGATCTGACACAGGGCCAAAAAAGGTTAAGCAATTTGCAGGCTAAATGACCCCAAATTCTACCTTTAAAGACATATTAGGAAAGTATATAAAGTGTAATTAGGGCTATTCCTTATAAATAGCTAGCAAAGCCACTGTTAAAGAATTAGAAGAAGATAGTGATTGTAGTAGTCTATGTTTATCTAGATCTTGTTAGAGATTAACAATATCACCAAATGGTTACTGTCTGTCACTGTATTCTATTAGTTCAAAGATCAAAAGGAAATATTAACATTTAGAGAAACTATAAATGTGGTAGGTTTCAGAGTAACAGCCGTGTTAGTCTGTATTCGCAAAAAGAAAAGGAGTACTTGTGGCACCTTAGAGACTAACCAATTTATTTGAGCATGAGCTTTGAAGTGAGCTGTAGCTCACGAAAGCTCATGCTCAAATAAATTGGTTAGTCTCTAAGGTGCCACAAGTACTCCTTTTCTTTTTATAAATGTGGTAATATCATGGTCTTCATTTCTCTTTGAAGTATGTAATAGACTACCTGTAAATGGCAGGAAATGGGCAGTTGCCTTATACTAATCCATTCAGCTAATTACCAGTGGTCCTTAGAAAATAGGAGGTTACTTCAAAGCCACTGTTCTTCACCCAAGAAATGTCTGCTGTCAAGAGCCTATCAGTCACAAGACTTGAGGTCTCCTGATATTGGACATTGGACTATAACTTGATGAACTGATTCTGAAAGGACTCTTTGCAACTCTAAAGCTAACCATCTCTACTATGAAACTGACCTATGAACTTTATTCATGTCTGTATGTATAATGATCTTTTAACCAATACGCACTCTCTCTTCTTTTTTAATAAACCTTAGTTTAGTTAACAACAACTGGCTGTAAGCATGTATCTGGGTAAGATCTGAGATATTCATTAACGTGGGTAATGCGTCCAATTTTTTGGGATTGGTAGAACTTTTTATATGAATAAGATTTTTTGTAATCCTCATCATATTTGACTTAGCTGCCTGGGTGGGAGCTCAAGGCTGGATTGTTTGAAGGGAACTGTGTTTTTGGCTTCCAGGTAACCAGTAAGGTATTGTGGAAGCTGTTTTGTTGCTGGCTTGATTAATCTAACAGTTTGGGGGACTATCTATCCCATTCTTTGGGGTTTGCCTTAGTGAGCAGTCGCAGCTATCTCAGCATGGCCCCCCCTGAGACTCCAGTCACTACAGGATACTGGGCTAGATGGACCAGTGGTCTGACCCAATATGGCCATTCTTATACTCAAAGCACAAGAAGCAAGGACCCAAACCATGAAGGGCTTTATGGAATATAAATCAAAGATGACAGGCCAAAGGGAAAATAAGCTAGTGTTCTGCTGTTTCTTGTGCAATTTGCAGTGGCAGTCAAAAAGCTAACAGAGTATTTGGAATGCCTCTATAGAAACCCATGGTACATCCACTTCTTGAATACTGCGTGCAGATGTGGTCACCCCATATCAAAAAAGATCTATTGCAATTGGAAAAAGTTCAGAAAAGGGCAACAAAATTGATTAGGGGTCTGGAATCGCTTCTGTATGAGGAGAGATTAATAAGATTGGGACTTTTCAGCTTGGAAAAAAGAGACTATGAAAGGGGAATATGATAGAGGTCTATAAAATCATGACTGGTGCTGCGAAAGTAAATAAGGAAGGGTTATTTACTCCTTCTCATAAGACAAGAACTATGGGTCACTAAATGAAATTAACAGGCAGCGGGTTCGAAACAAAACAAAAGGAAGTACTTCTTCACACAACGCACAGTCAACCTGTGGAACTCTTTGCCAGAGGATATTGTGAAGGCCAAGATTATAACATGGTTCAAAAAAGAACTAGATAAATTCATGGAGGATAGGTTCATCCAGGATAGCCAGGGATGGTGTCCCTAGCCAGTTTGCCAGAAGCTGGGAATAGATCACTTGATGATTCCCTGTTCTGGTCATTCGCTCTGGGGCACCTGGCATTGGCCACTGTGGGAAGACAGGACACTGGGCTAGATGGACCTTTGGTCTGACCCAGTATGGCTGTTCTTATGTTCTGATGTTTGTTGAAGACAAAAATAATTCTGTTTCATATCAGAAATTCATATTTCATCTTCCCCTCTTTGGTTCACTTTCGTGATATTTGTTATGCCATATTCTCATTTCAACAGTCCTTTAGTCCATGTATAGAATTTTCCAGGGAATATAGGAGGTGGTTAATATTCTGAATTTTTCCCCAAAGATTCAACACTTTCATCCCTTCAATTCCTGATGAGAAAACTCCTACCCTCACCATATGCTATTCCAAGGAAACATCGACCAAGAAGAGGGAAAACAAGTTTTGATTTTCTTCATATTATTAAGATAAACATACAGAATATAGGTTGTTTTTCTAAACCTTTTCAGGTCTTAGCACACTGCGTAGTGCTGGGGCTAAAATAGTAATGCAATCCTTGGATGTATAAACACAAGAACATCAAACAGTACAGGGCACTGGCATAATCACTGCTGGAAAACTGTACTCAGTACTAGTGTCAACACTTTAAAAAGAATACTGAAAAATTGGAGAGGGTTCAGAGATGAATCACAAGGATGATTTGAAGCCTGGAAAACATGTTATCGTACAGTGAGACATTTGAGCCCAGTCTATTTAGCTCATCAATCAAAAGTTTAAGAGGTGACTGGATCATATTATATAAGTACCTATGAAGGCAGAAAATAGCATGCACTTTAATCTAGCAGACAGATATAAAAGACAATCCAATGCCTGGAAACTGAAGCTAGATACATTCTAACTGAAAATAAAATGTGCAAATTGGTAACAATAAGGGTAAGCCACCACTGGAACAATTGACCAAAGGATGTAGTGGCTTCATCGCTTTGAGTCTTCAAAATCAAGATTAGAAAATATGCTTTAATTCAACCACAGGTTACAGTTACTGGATAAAATTCTACGTTCTGTGTTATATAGGAACTCCGATGCATGCATGCATGCACGCACACACAGCATTACTGCAATACAAAAAGATAATGTGTGACTGTTGGACCTGTACACTAAGTGGTAAGGAAGACAACTAAAGAGAACTGTGAAGTAGCAGAAGCATTGTTGTTTGCACCAGTCTTTACTGTAGACGATTATGATGAATGGTGAAACGACATGTTAACACCCCTCCAATCATAGGGTGAAAGGACAAAAAACAGGGTGGGGGGGCACGCTTAAGTGGGTTACGTGCGTGTGTGTGTGTTTCTAGAGAGAGAGAGAATATTGGGGGGCGGGGGGTTTAAAGTGGATTATAAACAGTTGTAAAAAGCCATAAATTCAGGGTGGGTTTGGGAATATCTTTTATTAGACCAACTTCTGTTAGGGGCGGGGGGGCTTGTCTACACTTACCAGTGGATCGACGTGCGGCGACTGATTTAGCAGGTCTAGTGCAGATGCGCTAAATCGACCACAGTTCGCTCTCCCATTGACTCCCGTACTCTACCTGAACAAGAAGCGCACGGGGAGTCAACGGGAGAGCATCTCCCGTCGACATAGCATAGCGAGGACGCCTTAGTAAGTAGATCTAAGTACGTCTACTTCAGCTACGTTATTCACATAGCTGAAATTGCGTAACCTAGATTTATCTCCCCCCGTAGTGTAGACACAGCCAGAGAGAGAAGCTTTTGAGCTTACACAGAGCTCTTCCTGACCTGAAGAAGCTCTAAAGCGTGTTTCGCGCTCTCTCACCAACAAAAGTTGGTCCTGCAAAAGATATTACCTTACCCGCCTTGTCTCCCTAATATCCTGGGACCACACACCTAAAACCTCACTGTATACTATCAAATAGTAACACCAGATAGCTCTAGACATAAAAAGTACAGTGGTCACTATGATTCAGGATAAGGCTACTTTGGAAATCACATATTTCTCCCCCCCATCTCCAAAGCATAATTAGTTATCCACAGTGACTAGCAAAAGCCGAGCACAATTACAAAACAAGTGCAAGCTTCTAAAATTCCCATTACTGTAGGTGTTAGAACTTGCTGCATATACTGCACTTTCTACACCCACCTTAGTGAAATGGGGCCATTTTCTCTCTTGTTGAAGAAAAATAAAGGCAGACAATATTTCCTAATTTCACTTCAAGACAATAGCTGCTGCATTTCAGATTTACTCTGCCAGGAACAACTTCCTTCTCAGCAGAAACTTTATAGGGAAGAGGAAAAGGCTCATTATGAAGTTCTGCTACATAGGACTTCTGCAGGGGTATCAATACCTGAAATAACAGCTGAGTTTTTCAGTGCCACCATCAGTACAAACATGATAGCATGCAAGGAAGCACCAGCAAATGAGACCAAAAAGAAACAGGGGGAAAACAAAAGGAAATAAAGTACTACAACAGTAGCGAAAAGGGATAAGTCGTCATTTACTGAACCTTAAACACATGCCAACATGACAGACATTAGTATGCATTTAAATCCCACATTGGGAGAGGATAGCTTCACCTAGATCTTAAGTTCATAGCTACCTTTAAGGAATACACTGTCCTCCTGCCACAGAAACCAGCTAAAGCACATCCGAATGTGAATCATGAGCGACACCTTGTGGCCACAATTTAAAGCCACACAGACAACACAATAATATACACTGTGCAGAATACTGCATTGGCTGATAGGATGGAATCAACTAGACTAGACTTGGTCCTTTCTATTTCTAATTTCTATGACTATATTTCCTAAAGCAGGGGTAAAAAGCTCTGCCTACTCAATACCAACCTGAGACATAATACACGGTGCAGAACTTTTATTAAAGGATCATTCCTCTGGTTTGTGTTCTTTGATCAATGGTGAAAAATACTGATATTTAAAATTAGTACAATTAAATTTTAAAAATTAACAGTCTACCGAGATGAATGGAAGCAGGTCACACCTCTCAGAGGTACAGTACCAGCTCAGAGAGCTGCTGCGTGCCAGCTCAAAAGAATAGCCTTGGATCTGCAACCCTGTCTAGTCTCTTCGGCAAAGGCAGCTTTATCCAAAAGGCTTTTCTTCTTATGCCTATCCGTACTGTCGCAGTTTTAAAACTAAGCTGACCTTGTTTACCTCAGTGCACTGTTTAGAAAGCTCACACCAAATGAGCAGCACTCATCCACCTCCAAACTGTACCAGCTTTGAAAAGGAAGTTCTAGATTAAAACTGGCATTTCTTAGCCACCTGCCTGTAGCAATGTTCTGGAAATAAGACTGATATCAGCACTAGTCAGGAACATCACCATCAGACTAAAGTTTCCCTCCTGCTCCCAATGCTGGTTTAAAGAAAATTTTATTACTTGAATAAAAAGTGTTTAGTTGTTTGAGTTGTTTAACCAGATAATGACTCTAAACGAAAGCAAGTATACAGTCCTCTACAGGATTCCCACCACATTGTTGGTATTGCAGGTTTTTCCATCTTTTAGTGTTACAGATAAGCCAACCAGAGGATCAGAAATAACAGCTTTAATCACCTTCAGAGAATTTTCAGTTCATATAGTACATGCCAATAGGTGTTTGTCAGCTTTCAGAAGATGCGCTGAGCAAAGCACTCACATTACTTGGTGGTAAAACATTTGCCTGTTCATAACAAGTACAGATATATGAAATTATCCAAGACAAAGTTGTCTGTGAGCAGATTGGGAGACCTTTCATTCTGTCCACTAGAGCCAGGAACAGCTGAGTGGACCACTGAAATTGTTTGGCCCTGTCTATGTAGATTGCTAGTGCTCATCTAATGTCCAATGTGTGTTGTCCTTCATTCCTATTTGCATGAGGTTTTGGGGAAAACGCAGGTAAGTAAGTAGTTTGATTGCTATGAAAATCTGAAACTATTTTAGGGAAGAAACTCAGATGAGGCTGTAAGTATACCTTATCTTTAAAGAATGTACATCTTGGCTCAAATATCAGGGAACGCAGTTCAGAGACTCTTCTGGCAGAAGTGATGGCAAAATTAGGAAAACCACTTTTCAGGAGAGGTATAGTAAGCAGTACATTGCTAAAGGCTCAAATGGTGGTCCCATAAATTTAGACAAGACCAGGTTCAAGCCCCAAGGGGGAAAGGGCTCTCTTAATTGAGGGTACAGTGACCTCTCCTCTATTATTTACCACTCCCCAATTTTTGGGTCATCTGCCACCTTTATCAGTTATGACTATTTGTAGTACCTTAGAGACTAACCAATTTATTTGAGCACAAGCTTTCGTGAGCTACAGCTCACTTCATCGGATGCCGATATCCGATGATGTGAGCTGTAGCTCACGAAAGCTTATGCTCAGATAAATTGGTTAGTCTCTAAGGTGCCACAAGTCCTCCTTTTCTTTTTGCGAATACAGACTAACACGGCTGCTACTCTGAAACCAGTTATGACTATGCTTTCTTCCACGTGACTGATAAAATGTTAAATATCATAGGGTCACGGAGCGATGTGAGGAGCTTGTTCCAATCCTCCGGCAGCAGGACATGCAAACGAAGGAGGCCACACCAGCACAGAAGCAGGTTACTACAGTGACCAGGAAGCCTGCTACCCCAGACTGCTATAGGTCCATGGTTAACCTTTAGTATTGGCAAGTCATGTGTCACTGCTGTGGTAGTGGGAGTTTGTGAGGCAATTATACAATGGTTTACCATGGGTGGTAGACATAGCTAACGTGCATGAAACAACAGCTGGCTTTCAGACAATAGGCTGCCCAAATTATCCTGGGTACATCAATGGCACTCATGTGCCCACAGTTTGCCCACCATTAGAAGCCCTTGAATAGGTCACCAGCAAATAGCACTACATCATTCTGCAGGCTTTGGCTGACCATGAAGACAGGTTCATGATCATCAATATGGGATGTGCAAGAAAGGTGCATGCCAGATCTCATCAGCACACCAGTATTAGTTACCTGTCTGGACAAGTAGGGATCTTATTCATTCCAAACAAGAGTTATCAACATGGTGACTGTGCCGACTGCCATTTTACACTCTACTGCCCTAGTTCATAAAATTGTGGCCTGACCACAGAGCACCTAGCAGAAGGTTTAATTACACACTTAGCTGATGCTAGAACACACATTTAGCATGTTGAAGCCAAGATGGCGCTGCCTACAAAACCATTTGAATGCCAGTGTGGTCAATGTCATCCATATTGTGCGCAGGGCACAGCAAGCCACAATATCTGTGAGGGTAAAGGCCAGAATTTTCACCTGGAGCAGTCTCAAGGACACTGCTGGTTTGTCAGCTTAGCACAGGCAACCAGAAAGTACACCCGTCATCACTGGGGTCGAGTCCAGCCAAGCAAGGGCACTAAGAGATGCCTTGTCCACATATATACATACTTCTTCATTCACATCACCCTATGATGCATGAGGAGGAATGCAATGCTGTGTTCTGTGGTAGTCAAATAGCAAATAATTTGACATTTACTCTTATTTGCAACTGATTTTGTGTGTTTATAAAACAAGTGTTACTTTATTAAAAGCTTTGGATACAATTTCCAGCTCATTCCTTTTTCCAAGAACTTACTCACCAACATTGTGGTAAACCAAGACCAATGTGGCACCTTAGAAACTAACAAATTTATTTGAGCATAAGCTTTCGTGAGCTACAGCTCACTTCACCGGATGCATCCACTGAATACATCCGATGAAGTAAGCTGTAGCTCATGAAAGCTTATGCTCAAATCAACTTGTTAGTCTCTAAGGTGCCACAAGTCCTCCTTTTCTTTTTGTGGATACAGACTAACACGGCTGCTACTCTAAGACCAATGTGTTCACCAAAAATGTATTGAAATCATCAAAAGTATTCTGAAAACCATTTCAAACATCACTGCTGCCTGTCCACAAATAACTATTTAAAAAGGTTAAAAAGTGCAATCATATGGAAAACTGCACCATTATCTAATGTGCAAGCTGTACAGTCTAACTAGTCTCCTTCCCCCTGTTTGAACAGGTTGTACGTGTTTGAAGGGGGTGGTGTGAACAGGGTACATTTGCTCATTTCCAGTTCACTGAGCTGTTCATAGCCCATCCAAACCAACCGTTCTCCAATGGCTGCAAGATGTGATAGCTTGGAGCAGAGTCTTCATACACTGGAGTTGGGGGCTGCAGCCTGGCAGCCATCAGTATGGCCCTGCCAAATTCACAGCCTTGTAAAACGCTTCAGGGACTGTGAAATCTGGTCTTTTGTATACCTTTACCCTATACTATACAGATTTCACAGGGGAGACCAGTGTTTCTCAAATTGGGGGTCCGGACCCAAAAGGGAGTTGTGGGTGGGGGGGGTCACTAGATTACTTTAGGGGGGTTGAGGTATCGCCACCCTTACTTTTGTGTTGCCTTCAGTGCCGAGTGGCCGGAGAGCAGCAGCCGCTGGCTGGACCCCCAGCTCTGAAGGCAGAGCCCTGGCAGCAGCAGCGGAGAAGTAAGGGTAGCAGTACCGCAACCCTCCTCCCCTTCCCCCACACAGTAAAATTACAACCACCCCCCACAACTCCTATTTGGGTCAGGACCCTACAATTACAACACCATGAAATTTCAGATTTAAATAGCTGAAACCATGAAATTTATGATTTTTTACATCCTATGACCACGAAATTGACCAAAATGGACTGTGAATTTGTAGGGCCCTAGCCATCAGGGTGAGCAGCCGCTCAGACACCTCAACTGCTGTTCTCAGTCCTGATCCCCCATCCTTTGGTCATGCCCAAGGAAACACAAGACACATCTGTGATGGGGTTCTGCGACAAAGTGGGACTGTTCTTAATGTTTCCTCTGAATACTGATCGAGTGCCTCAGTTTCCCCTAGGCATTTCTTAAGTCTGTAGGTGGTGGGATACGGGGGTGTAATTGTTGCACAGCAAAGGGCCAGTGTACATAAATGGCCGACACTCTGTCTCCTGGCAATGGATGGCCTGGGCCCTTCCCCACTGCAAGATGAGAGCTAAAGGGTTGGAGAACAAAGGAATCAGGTGACCTCCTGGCCCGGGAAAGGGACAAAGGCCAGAGGAGAACAGGCTGGAGGGGGAATCAGTTTAGGGCTGGCTGGGGACATGGAGTGAAGTGCAGATGTGGTTGTCTGGCTCACTGCCCCCAAAATGGACCCAGCTGAGGGGTCCTGTTCTCTGTGCCCAAAAGCTCTGTTTTAGACCATGTTCCTGTCATCTAATAAACCTCTGCTTTACTGGCTGACTAAGAGTCACATCTGACTAAAAAGTTGGGGTGCAGGACCCTCTGGCTTCCCAAGAACCCTGCCTGGGCAGACTCGCTGTGGGAAGCGCACGGAGGGGCAGAGGAGGCTGAATGCTCCAAGGTCAGACCCAGGAAGGTGGAAGCCGTGTGAGCTTTTTGCCCTAGAGACAGTCTACTCCCAGAAAGGAGACCTCACCAGAGTCCTGACTGGCTTCACAGGGAGCAGTTCCAGAGCATCGCCCAGGGACTCCGCGATAACTGGTGGCAGAGGTGGGATGTACTGCACCCCATGGATAACGCTTCCTACAGTAAGTGACTGGAGATCAGTAAAACAAAGGGGGATTGACGAGGACTAGGCGTGCTGAAGGCTAAGAGGAGCGGTTTCGGGGGGCGGTTAACCCCTGGGAGTGTGTGACCAGTGAGAAGGACTGTGCAGTAATGGGGTCCCCCTGGAGACTGCGATGAGCAGTCTCAGGGGTGGAGGAGCCTGAGGCTTGGTCCTGGGAGAGAGAAGGACTTTGGCAGTAACAGGGTTCCCCTGGGGATTGCAGCGAGCAGTCCCAGGGGCGGAGGAGTCTGCAGCTCGACCCTGGCAAAGAGGTGGTGACCTCAAGAAAGCTGGCACACTTGGGGTTCTCCCTGGAAACCGTGGGGAGCTGAGAGCACACAGGCCTGTGAGTCCACAACAACTTGGGAACAGCAGAGTGATGGCCTATCACCATCTCCGTAAGAAGGACATTGTAACCCTGTGCAAAAAGAGAGGGTTGCGCATTGGAAAGTTCACCAAAGCACAGTTAACCGTGCAGCTGGAGGAGGATGACCGCTCTAAGGAACAGATTCCTGACCCCAAATGAGGCTATAGCAGGATCTGGGGGCAGCTGGAGTGGTAGCCAGGCATCCCCAAGACTCCTGTCCCCGACCAGACGAGGGTCTTCACGATGGGGTTTCCCATCAGGGGATCGGAAACGGACGGGATTGGAGCTGAGTCCAAGAGAGCAAGAGGACTGTGAGAGACAGCGAGAGCCCGAGAAAGAGCTGCAGAAGCAGCAGCAGCAGCATGAACTGGAGATGGTGGAGGGGAGAGGCAGAGGGGACCTCCCCGGGGTGAGTGGAGATAGATCCCGGGGGGCCAGTTCCGCAGGGAACCTCGAGACTGAATTGCTGCCCCTGGTTAAGGGGGGGGGGGGGGGAGGATGTGGATGCCCACCTCACTGCCTTTGAGCAGGCTGGTGATTTGAACCAGGGTGACTCTGCAGAAAAGCCCCGGTGTCTAGCTCCCTTGCTGGGTCCCAAGGCCATAGACTCCGTCAGCCAGATGGGTGGGGAGATGGACAGGCTCCCAGTCCTGGTCCCATCCTATATGTCTATGTGGAGTTTCCTGGGTCAGGCCCTCGGACCCCCAGTGGGAGCGGAAGGTGATGGTCAATGGGGAGACATTCCTGGGGTGGCGAGATCCTGGGACAGAGAGAATGGTTGCCAGGCCCTGGGTGGTGCACCCCCACCAGATGCTGAGGGGCTGTGTGAGCTGGGTGAGGGTCCCAGGGATGAAGCCACTCCCCCTGCCTATGGCCCAGATCCCTGTGCAGACACAGGAGGGTCAGGCAGGCTGGTCATTGGGGTTCTCCAGGATATCAGCTGTGAGACCCTGCTGGGGGGTGACTGTGTCTCTTTGGGACAGGATCCAGGCCCTGCTCCTGTAACGGCCGAGGGTTTGAATTTGAATCTAGGGAACCAATCGGCTGAGAGGGAAATGGTCAGTGAAAATGCAGATGACCTGGCTGGCAGCGGGTAGGAATTGCTAGGCTTAGGCTACCTGCCTGCCACCAGACCCCTGGGGCTGGGTGGGACAAAGATGTTCCCTGCCCCCCTGCACACCCGAGAGGGGGCTTACACTGGCTCTGATGCTGTAAGGAGAGCAGAGAGCTTGCTGCCTGCTCCCACTGGGACAGCAAGGGCACTGCTGAGCAAGTGGGGGAGAGAAGACTCCAGCTGAATGGGGGGACCCACAGGCAGGGCAGGACGACTGCCAACCAGGTTTGCCTGGTCCAGAGGTGCTGTGGGAAGTGAGTCCACGGCAGGGAGGGAGCGGGGCTGTGACCCCAGGCCCAGCCAGCGAGAGGGAACAGGTCCCACTCCCTTCCCCAGCAGCTGAATTCCAGATCCAGCTGCAGAAGGATCCCTCCTTGGAGTAGCTGAGGGAACTTGCGGGCCACAGCGCTGCAAACCCCCTTGGGGAAGGCTGCAGGGAAAGATTCCTGTTGGAGAAGGGATTCCTGTACCGGGAATGGGCTCCCCAAGGGGAAGTAATACTGTGGGGGATCAGGAGGCAGCTGGGGGTGCCCCAGAAGTATCACCACCAGCTATTGTACCTGGCCCACGATGTCCCTCTCTCTCTCAAGGAGACCCGGTCAGGGAAGAAATACATCCTGGTGATGATGGATTTCGCCACCCACTACCCAGAGGCAGTGGCTCTGTCCTCCACCGAGGCAGACACGCTGCTGAACATCTTCAGCAGAGTGAGGGTCCCCAGACAGGTCCTTACAGACAGGGGTCCAATGTCACGTCAACCCTGCTCCGGGGCTTGTGGGAGAAATGGGGGGTCTGGCCCACCTGGGCCTCTGCATATCACCCTCAGTCCAGCGGGCTGGTGGAGAGATTTTTATGGGACCCGGAGGATGATGCTGAGGACTTTTATGAAATCAGCATCCGCAGAACTGGGACAAGTACCTTCCCCACCGGTAGTACGGGGAAGTGCCCCAGGAATCCACCGGGTTCTTCCCTTTTGAGCTGCTGTATGGGAGGAGAGTGAATGGACCCCTGCACATGGTCAGGGACAGTCGGGAAGAGAACGGGGAAGACCCCCTGGTGGATCTCTTCCCTGAGGTGGGAGCCAATCCTCCCATCAGGTGTCCCCCATTCAGAGTCACTGGGAAAACAGCCCAGAACCTGGAGAGAGAAGTCAAGGGCATGCTGGCTTTAGAGGTGATCCAGCCGTTCAACAGCCCATGGGCCTCGCCTGTGGGGCTGGTCCCCAAGATAGACGGGTCGATCTGGTTCTGTGGGGACTATTGGAAGCTTAAAGCCATCACCGTGTCTGATGCCTACCCCAGGCCTAGGCCTGGTGAGATTCTAGACAAGCTGAGGGGGGGTGCAGAACTTGGCCCTGGCGTACATTAAGAACATCTGTGTCTTCAGCCAGACCTGGGAGGAACACGTGTCCCAGGTGAAGAGAGTGCTGGCCTGCCTCAAGGAAGCAGGACTGACCGTAAAAGCTGGAAGGTGTAAGGCAGAGGCGTTGTACCTGGGACACAAGGTGGGGAGCAGCTGCCCAAGCCTAGAGCTGGCCACGGTCAAGATATGGTCCTGGGGCCAGTTTTGTTCAATATCTTCATAAATAATCTGGAGGATGGTGTGGATTGCACTCTCAGCAAATTTGCAGATTATACTAAAGTAGGAGGAGTGGTAGATATGGTGGCAGGTAGGGATAGGATACAGAGGGACCTAGACAAATTGGAGGATTGGGCCAAAAGAAATCTGATGAGGTTCAACAAGGATAAGTGCAGGGTCCTGCACTTAGGACGGAAGAACCCAATGCACAGCTACAGACTAGGGACCGAATGGCTAGGCAGCAGTTCTGCGGAAAAGGACCTAGGGCTGACAGTGGACAAGAAGCTGGATATGAGTCAACAGTGTGCCGTTGTTGTCAAGAAGGCCAATGGCATTTTGGGATGTATAAGTAGGGGCATAGCCAGCAGATCGAGGGACGTGATCGTCCCCCTCTATTCGACATTGGTGAGGCCTCATCTGGAGTAGCGTGTCCAGTTTTGGGCCCCACACTACAAGAAGGATGTGGATAAATTGGAGAGAGTCCAGCGAAGGGCAACAAAAATGATTAGGGGTCTGGAACACCTGACTTATGAGGAGAGGCTGAGGGAACTGGGATTGTTTAGTCTGCTGAAGAAAAGAATGAGGGGGGATTAGATAGCTGCTTTCAACTACCTGAGAGGTGGTTGCAAAGAGGATGGTTCTAGACTATTCTCAGTAGTAGAAGATGACAGGACAAGGAGTAATGGTCTCAAGTTGCAGTGGGGGAGGTTTAGGTTGGATATTAGGAAAAACTTTTTCACTAGGAGGGTGGTGAAACACTGGAATGCGCTACCTAGGGAGGCGGTGGAATCTCCTTCCTTAGAAGTTTTTAAGGTCAGGCTTGACAAAGCTCTGGCTGGGATGATTTAATTGGGGATTGGTCCTGCTTTGAGCAGGGGGTTGGACTAGATGACCTCCTGAGGTCCCTTCCAACCCTGATATTCTATGATTCTATATGGGCTCTTAACCAAGAGAGCCCGAATTGCAGCCTCCAGACTGGAGTGCTGGGAGAAGACCCGATCTCTGTTTGAACCCCAGGGGTATTGGGGTGGCAAAAGGGCATGGGCCACATAAACCTTGCATAAACCATATGCAGCCTGCAAGTGCCATCAAGCACACCTGACCTAAGGGAGGGCATGAAACTGGAAGGGCATAGAACTGGAAGGGCCTTGTGTAACTCCCACCACGGAATGGGAGAGATGCTGGGGCATCCATGGGAACGTTGGTGGGTTCGAACTTCCCCAGGTCATGGCTAAAGTGACCTTGCTCAGTTCATTCTCGAAGGGGGGAGAGATGTGACGAAGTGGGACTGTTCTTAATGTTTCCTCTGAATACTGATCGAGTGCCCCAGTTTCCCCTATGCATTTCTTAAGTTTCCAGGTGGTGGGATAAGAGGGTGTAATTGTTGCACAGCAAAGGGCCAGTGTACATAAATGGCCGACACCCCGTTTCCCGGCCACTGATGGCCTGGGCCCTTCCCCACTGCAAGATGAGAGCTAAAGGGTTGGAGAACAAAGGAATCAGGTGACCTCCTGGCCCGGGAAAGGGACAAAGCCCAGAGGAGAACGGACTGGAGGGGGAGTCAGTTTGGGGCTGGCTGGGGACATGGAGTGAAGTGCAGATGTGGTTGTCTGGCTCACTGCCCCCAAAATGGACCCAGCTGAGGGGTCCTGTTCTCTGTACCCAAAAGCCCTGGTTTAGACCATGTTCCTGTCGTCTAATAAACCTGTTTTACTGGCTGGCTGAGAATCACGTCTGACTGCGAAGTTGGGGTGCAGGACCCTCTGGCTTCCCCAGGAGCCCTGCCTGAACAGACTCACTGTGGGAAGCGCAGGGAGGGGCAGAGGATGCTGAATGCTCAGAGGTCAGACCCAGGAAGGTGGAAGCTGTGTGAGCTCTGTGTCCTGCACACAGGCTGCTCACAGAAAGGAGACTTCCCCAGAGTCCTGCCTGGCTTCGTAGGGAGCAGTTCCAGAGCATCGCCCAGGGACTCCAGGACAGGTTCCCAGGGTGCAACCTGGACTGTGGGACCACCAAGCCCTCTATCCCACCAACCTGTATTGCCTCTCACACTGTGATGCTGATGTTAAGCTACAAAGCTCTGACACGTACTGCACTTACACAGATGTCCACAGACAGGAACATGCCCAACTGAATTACATGAATGACCTCCCAGCCACTCATGAACGACCAACAGAGAGGCTCCAGCTCTTCAGCCTTGCATCTCAGAACTGTCCTGTCTTATTCTGGTCAGAAGCCTAGTCAACGTAAGCTTATTACCTTGTTTGCCACTCTGCCAAAGGCTAGTGGGAGTGCAAAAGCCTTTGTTAACCGGAGCTGAGGTTCCCCAAGCACTTCCATCAAACCACACTACTTTAGGTAAAATATAAAACCGATTTATGAACTACAGAAAGATAGACGTGAAGTGATTATAAGTGGTAGGCATAGTTACCTTATGAAAACAAACAGTAAACATGCTTTATAAATCCTAAACTTTTAGTCTAAACAAGAGTCGAATCATACAGCTTTCCTCACCCTGCCAGATGATACAAGCAGGTTACAGTTCCTCCATACACAGGCCCAGACTACCTTCCAGCCTGGAACCACTCTTCCCCAGTTCAAAATCTTTGTCCTCCAGATGTTCTTCCAAGTGTAGAGATTGGGGATGGGGGGAAGCCAAGTGATGATGTCACTGTCTTTTTTATACTTTCTTCCATCTTGCTGAAACGATCTTTGCTGTGGTGTGGGTTAGTCTGCCCCCATGGCATATGTGGCTTCTCTGAGAAGTCTCTAGGACAGCGGTCTCCAAACCATTTTGGCCCGTGCACCCCCAGGGTGACCTGCCACAGGCACGCCGCCACCGGAAGAAGACCGGAAGACCAGCCACAGGCGGGCCGCCGGAGGGGAACACCAGCCGTGGACGTGCAGAGCTGCTGCCGAAGAAAAAAACGGCGGAGTGCTGTCCGGCGGCACTATACTGCCATGCACCCCCTGGAATCATCTCGCGATTGTCTGTTGATGAGCCATTAACACCATCTGGCTATTGATGGCTACTCCTTCGTTGTAATTGAAAGGCTGGTTGTGGGTGTTCCCAACCTCACAACATAGTTCAGTAACACATATAGTAATACTTCATAACATCACATACAATGATAGTATATACATTCCAACAGGCTATTGTTCAACAGATCAAGACTTACAAAATGATACCTCATAAGGCATACTTTGTCCATATCATCATAATTTCACAGGGGTGAATATGGGGGTTCCAGGGTGCTACTTTGAGGTACAGTCACAACATCTCTCCTCCTGCTCTTGTCCCACTCCTCCATCACACTGAGTACCAAACTGTTCGTCCAATAGGCACACAAAACCGTACAACAGGTTCTCTGTGAGCCTCTTCCTTTTTCCATTCTGGTTCAGGGGTCTCTCCCCAAGAGCTCTGGGTGGCTGCTTCAGCCCAGGTGAGATGGAAGTCCCTGCCAAAGACACTACAGTAACAATTTTAAATTTAATTCATTTTAAAAAAACATCTGGGCCCTGGTTTGGGGGGCAGGAAGTGGGTGTTACAGCAATCAGACCAGAAGCCTTTACCAGTACTGGTTCTAACACTATTTCAGACTGGGAAAGCCTTATAGGACAGTCAACTGCTGGAAGTCCCAGAATGGATGGAGCAACTTTTCCAGGCAAGTGGAATTCCATCTATGAGAAGGAGATTTTTCATCACCAGCTGACTGAAAAGAGTATCAAGGAGTGGAAAGGGCTAGTAAGCTATAGAGAAAGCTGCTGGAAGTTTGCTCTTCCCAGAAATCTCACTGACCATGTTGAATTTCTTCTGCTTCAGAACATCTCATGATCACCTGTCAGGAGTGGGGGAAAATTCAGGGGAACATTAACAGGATCCTGAACTAGGATGCAGAGGCTTGCGAACAGCAGAACTGATCTCCCCCCATCTCTCCTCAGCTCGGTCAGTGTACATCAGATGGACAGGAGAAGGCCACTGAACAGAGTCATGTAGAGTTGTAATCCAGACTGTATGGGATGCTGCTGTCAGGCTAAATAATGATATAATTCTCTATCAGTCTGCTTATATGACAGAGTTACAAAGAAAGGACTATATGCAGAAATATGCACTCATGCTTACTAAGCCTATAATCCTGCATTTTTTAAAACAAATTTAGTAAAAGTGAATTGCTAGCTTTTTTCCCCACCCTCTTGGAATCCATCTGGGATCACATGGAGAGAGTGCAAAGGGGAGCCAGGGAAGGATCATGACTTCCACTAAAACTTGAGTCACCTCATTGCATGTAATATCCTCCACCATAAAATTGTTATTGGTCATAATAAACAAATCCTTCCCATTATGCTGCAGTTTCCCACAAAATAATTAAGATGGCGTCTGCCACTTACCTAGTTGCGGCTCTACCTCCTGGTCCAGTATCACTTCCTCTGCAGACTGTTCCCAGGCTCATCCCTGAACAGACCCTTGGAAAATACATCCAAGATGCTATTAGCTCATCCAGCCACACATCTGATCCTGGGCTGGTTCATGCACCAGCATGTTCCTGTGACTCTGCTCCCTCTTGTGTCTCATTCAGTCCCATACCTGTCTCCTCTTCCTCAGATCTAAAAATCATACTGTGTCTGCTCTGAAACCTGTCATGCAGCACTGGGGGCTCTGTGCTTGCAGATATTGCGAGCACCTGGTCCAACTCTTGTAATATGAGAGGTAGATGGGGAGTTGCCAGACTTACTGTTGCCACCCTTAGCCTTAATGAAGGTTTTTAGATATTTGATGCACTGCTTGCATGGACACCAGTTCGCCTGATCCCCACTTTTACAAGCCTTTTCAGTGATCTCATACAAGTACAGGTTTCAGATGCTTCTCCCAAAACCAGGCTTTCCTGTATGACTCACACCAGAGATTAAGCAGAACCTGGCCACATACCAGCATGCTGGATGGGCATTTTGTAAGCTGTTTGGTAGAGCTGAACTGCTTTAAAAAACTGAAGTAGGCTGCATGGAATGAAGGATTAATTGCTAGCCAGATGAACATAAACCAGCAGGTAGCGTTCAATGTATAAGAAGCAAGTAAGTAAAAGGGCCAGAACATAAAGGAACCAGGATTTGTGAGACAGCATTGGAGGGCGACCTAACCAAGCTCAGCTACACATGCTTTAGTTGCAGTCTCATTGCAAAATGGGTAGGTAGGAGCATGCCTTAAAGGAAGACAAGTGCTTTAACCAATACTCCCAGCTACACAAGCAAGCTCAGGTTCAAAACATATGTAAGCATGTGCTTAAGAGTTGTTTGTATGTCTATCCTAGGGGGTTTGGGGTAAGACATGTCATGGGGTATGCACACCCTGTCCCCCTTTCGAGACGGGGCAGGGTCGTGACACCACCGCTGTTACAGTGACCCCAACCGCCTTTACGCCGAAAGGGGCCAGAGTCACTTCCAGCAGCCCTTACATTCAGGGTAGCATGGCCTGGCGGCCAGAGTCAATTCTGGAGGCTCTTATGTTCAGGGTGACCTCGGGTGGGAGGTACCACTCTCTGGGTCACTTCCTACCGCATTTCCAGGAGTTGTAATCCGTTGAGCATCAGGGTTTCCGGGCTCCTCAGCACGGGTGACTCCCTGCGATTCTGTTGGCCACAGCCCTCTGGTCCAACAGGGTCTCCAGTTCTCAGGGTCTCCACAGGCAAAGGCTGTGATGGCTCTTAGGCTGGAGCCTCCGCCCAAGATTCTTCCCCTCCAGCAGTCTGCTTAGAATGAGCTGGGATGCTCCCTTTTATACTGAGGCAGCAGGTAGAGCGGTGCACTTCCCGCAGCTCCCATTGTCCGGGAACGGCGAACCACAGCCACTGAGAACTGCAAGAGGCCGTACCTGCGGACGCTCAGGTAAACATAGCGTCTCATGGCCTGCCAGGGGCTTACCCTGAACAAGCTGCAAACCAAGTTTGGGGACCCCTGGGCTAAAGCTTGCACCTTATCAATCAGAGGCCGTAACTTGCCTTCTTCCACTATATACTCCAGGTACATCACCTCTTCCTACCTTAGACGGCATTTTGTGGGGTTGGCCATGAGGCCCGCCTCCCAAAGGGCCTTGAAAACACTGGTTAGGTGTCAAAGGTGGTCCTCCAAACTGCCACTATAAATCATGTCATCGTCTGTATACGCTGCTGTGTAGTGGTCGTGAGGCTGCAGTACTTTGTTCATCAACTGCTGGAAAGTGGCGGCTGCCCCATGTAGTCCAAAAGGCATAGTTGTGAACTGGAAGAGGCCATATGGTGTGGGGAAGGCAGTCTTTGCCCTGGAGTTTGGCGTCAGGGGAATCTGCCAATACCCATCTGTTAGATCTAGTGTCGACAAATATTTGGCTCCCCCTAGTCACTCTAGGAGTTCTTTGATGTGATGCATTGGATATGCATCAAACTAGGAGATAGCACTGACTTTTTGGAAATCAATGCAAA
Organism: Lepidochelys olivacea; assembly: GCF_965140295.1. Lineage (NCBI taxonomy): Eukaryota > Metazoa > Chordata > Testudines > Cheloniidae > Lepidochelys > Lepidochelys olivacea. Next base: position 2,831,637 of record NC_140413.1, read on the forward strand.
AGCAGATGGCGCCATTGGGTTTCGGGACTAGAATGATTGGGCTTTGCCATTCACTCCGAGATTCCTCCACGACTCCCATCTCAAGCATCATTTCCAATTCCTGGTGGACCGTGTCTCATCTTCCTGGGGAGGGGCCGATGGACCCTCACCCTCTGTCCTGGGGTTGTTGGGATATGGTGGCTTATGACATCAGTCCATCCTGGATGCATTGACAAGACATCCAGGAAGTCCTGTATGAGACATTGTAGCTGTACTCATTGTTTGGGGCGGAGGTCCTCGCCAATTATCACTGGCCCTGGGTCTAGGGGTTCTCCTACTAATGGTCCCAGTTCCAGTTCCGGGAGGGGTGAGGATGCAATGAATAAGGCCTCTCTGTCCTTCTAGGCTTTCAACAAGTTCACGTGATACGTGTGTACTTCTTTCCATCGCCCTGGTAGCCTGATTTCTTCATCTACCGGTCCTACCCGGCGAGACACTTCAAAGGGGTCTTGCCACTTGACTAACAGCTTTGATTCAGTGGTGGGCAATAATAGTAGAACCCAGTGTCCAGGTTCAAAATGGCGTACCTTCATACCTTTGTAATGTTGTTGCTCCTGGGTTCACTGAGCTCATAACAAGTTTTTTTGAGCGAAGGCACCTAAGGCTTGCAAGTGCTCCTGGAGCTGTAACACGTAGTGGGTGGTTCCCAGGACCTGTGTTTCTTGTGCCTCCCTGTCCTCTTGATCCAAGATGCCCCCAGTTGTCTCCCATAGAGTAGTTCAAAGGGAGAGAACCCAGTTGAGGCTTGTGGGACCTCCATAGAGCGAACAGTAGGGCAGGCAATAAGGCGTTCCAATGTCGAGGGTTGTCTTCTTCAAACATGCGGACCATTGACTTGAGGGTTCCGTTAAAGCATTTGACTAACCCATCCATTTGTGGGTGGTACACCGAAGTCCTGAGGGTCCAAATGTTCATGAGGCGACAACTCCGCTACCAATCTGGAGGATACATTGGTGCCCTGATCGGTTAGGATCTCCTTGGGTATCCCAACCTAAGCGAAAATCTTCACTAGCTCCGTCGCGATGTTAGGGGCCATAGCCCTGCGTAAGGGAATGGCCTTGCGATAGCGTGTTGCATAATTGACCAGTTCAAGGATGAACTGGTTCCCTGACTGATCAGATAGGGAACTGGTCCCACAAAATCCATACCAATTCATTCAAACGGTACGCCAACCACAGGGAAAGGTACAAGAGGGGCCCTGAGTACCCCTTTTGGTCTGCCCTGCTGGCATTTAGGGCAGGAAGCACAATAATCCCTCACTTCCTGGTGTATGCCAGGCCAGAAAAACTGGCGAGCTATCCTCTGAAGGGTCTTCTCTCTACCCAGGTGTCCCACCCAAGGTTTTGCATGAGCCAGCTGCAGAAGGCTCCGGCGCAGTCTCCAGGGCACCAAGAGCTGTCGGATGACTTCCTGTGTTTGGGGTTCCTGCACAACTCGGTAGAGGCAGTCCCCTTGAATCTCAAACCATGGTCCTTGTGGTTAGCGTGGCATATCACGTCTCCCTCTTGGTCTGGGGTCACCGCCTGCTCCCAGGCTCGACTTAAAGATGGATCTACCCTCTGCTCCTGTACGAAGTCCTTGTCACACTCCAATTCCCCTGGGGCATCTTCAATAGGCTGCTCTGTACCCGGAGGGGACTTTGCAGGCGACTCAGGGGGTTGGGATGGTCCTTCTCCAGGTCGGGTTCCCTGGAGTTGCTGAAGAGGAGTTCCCCCCCTTGTTGATCCTGTGGCTCCTCCTCCTGGAGGTTGACAGCCATGGCCTCGCAAGATTTCCCAAAATTCTGCTCAGTCTCATCCCACCACCACAGGGTAGGCTAACCTGGGAGCCATGCCAACTTAGAGGGTTTCTTCCCAGCCATAGATCAAGTCTTACTCATGTGGCAGGGTAAGGCAGTATATCCCCACTGATACACTAAAGGTGTATACTTGCGCCGGAGAGTTAAAGATCGGGAACGAGTCCCTCCTGAACAATTGTCTGACTACAGCCTGAGTCTACTAAGGCTGTTGTGCGAACTCCATCCACCCGAACTGGTATTACAAGTTTTTCTGGACCCTTTCTCCTGGCCCAAGGGCCAGCTACACAGACCTGCCCATAACTACAATCCATGTAGGGGGCAGTCTTGCCAAAAATGGTCCTCTTGGCCACACTCCCAGCAATGGTCACAGGTTCCCCCAGTCCCAGGGTCTGCCTTCAATGGAGTCTGTCCCTCTTCAGTGTCTCCTTCCCTGTTGGTCCAACTGATCGGGCGCTGGCCTTCACGGGTTGGGGGCTTAGCTGGTGGTTGGGGGAGGAGTCGTGATTCCCCTGGGTCTATTTTGTGAAAGCTCCCCAAAGCTGGTCCATCCTTCCTTCTCGGACTCCTGGGCTTCCGCAGTCATGTCTCTGGCCCATCAGCCATCAAGTAGTCCTCCATTAATTCTACGGCCTCTGCCAGCCTAGTCAGTGCCACCGTACCCACTCCTTCCCCCCACCTGGGAGGATCTGGATAAACTGCTCAAGGACAACTGTCTCTGCTACTTGAGCCAGTGACCGTTTCTCTCTCTCCAACCAGTGACAGGTGTTGTCCCTCAGACATTGGGCTACCACCCGAGGTCTAGCCCCCTGCCGATACCTTTCTTGGTGGAAGCACCGTCGGTTGATTCCTGTCTGGTCCTGGATGGTGACCCTCATTCTCTCATATACTAGGGCATCTTGCAGATCTAACCCCCACTAGGGCTGCCTGGGCTGGCCCCATCAGGTCGGGCGCTAACAGCGTAGCCCAGTTTTCTAGCGGTCATCTGGCAGTGGTGGCTACCCATTTGAAAGTCACCAAAAATGCTTTGGAGTCATCACTAGGCCTCATTTTTGAGTCGTATTGGCAGACCAGGGGGCAGAGCCCCCAGGTCCTGTCCAATTGGACTAGGGTTCGGCGCACCAGTCGGGTGCATCAACCCAGCCATTTGCTGGATCAGGTGTTCCTGTTGGGTCTGGTGCTGGATAGCGAACTCTCAAAGCAGCTGCTGCTGGGTCATCTGGGGCTGGGGTTGATTAGCAATCTTCTGCATCAGCCGAGCCTGCTTCTGCTGACTTTCCAGTATCCATCTTCTCTGTCTCCATCTTAGGCAAAGCAACAAGTAGGCAGGTGACAGAAGATTACTCTAATAATAATCTCCTCCCCCGGGGCCCTTCAGCAGCAAGCACCTACTGAACCCAATTTATAGAAAAGGCAATTAAACTGTTGCTTTTATCATAATGAAAAAACAGCAGAATCAGTAATGGGCACCTCTAGAATCCTCAATTTACTCTCCATGGCTGAAAAACGCAGACAAGTTATACTAGCTTACCAACTCCAATTTCTACTTGTTAAAGTCATTCTAACAGTAAGAGTACTATACAGTCCCCAAAACAACAAATATTCTTACAGTTTATTGGGTCATTATAACTGGAAACTTCTACCCCTCTCCATCAGGCCATTCTGATTTACCAGCATAACTCCCTTTTTTTTTAAAGCTCTGCATTCTGCTATAACTCGGAGCTGAAGGCCAGAAGGGACCATCACATCATCTGGATAATACAGGCCATTAAATGTCACCCAGACACTCTATAGTAAGCCCCAAAACTTTAATTAGACCAAAATATTTCAGTACAAATATTTTGAGCTAAATACATATGAAGTACCCAGAAGTATGGCTAACACTAGCGAACGCTTTGGGTAGTCTACCAGATACTTTTCTGCCACCCACTGGCTATCTCCAAGACAGTAGTGGTGTTTCCCCACTGCTATTCTTCCACATTTTGTGGATCTCTCTTTTGTGTATGAAGTTAGTGAATGGTTTTCTAAGACTGACTTACCTTATGCCCACTGTTTTACTTGCAATAAACTTTCCAATGAACAAAAAAACCTACCAGTATGTTCTCTCAAGAAACCTCCTTCACCAAGTGATACATTTCAATATTCCCAAATTATCAGCATTTCCAACAGCTCACACAGAACATTAGAACAATTCTATAGTTATCTAGATAACTTGAATCCACATGGAAACTTCGCTATCTCCCTAGTCCAGTGTTTAGTACCAATACCTCATTCTCAAGTCATAAAAAAAAGTCTGGCATAGGTAGTGTTTTGATTGATTACTCCCTTCCAAAAAGTCTGGAATGTCATTCATCTAGGCCTGAGGCAACAACCACCTTCATTTCCCAATAATCTGCTCTTTTTTAAAATCATGAAACCTTGAAGTTATCATCAGTAGAACAATGTATCCTAGGGATCTGACCCTCAGCTACCTTCATGAATACCAAGAAACAAAAAGCAGTTCCAGCATTGAGCCATCTCAATCTCATCTGTCAATAAGTTTTCATCACTGCCCTTTAATATCTTTACAGCCTTGGCTAGCTGCTCATACTACTTGAACATTTGAAGAATGATTTTTACTAACCTTCTTTTCATCATTCTTCTGCATGGCTATAATTCCTCCAGAGTCCTTGCGACCCTCTCTATCATGTTTGTATTTCCTGGGAGATATTGATGCAATGTTTAGAGAGTTATATTGCCAATATTACTTTCTTACACAATCTTTGAGTGTGCGCATCCATTTTTCACAGAATACACTTCTCTCATAGTTCCCCAGTCCATTCCTAACAAGGCAATCTTGTTTACTGCATTCTTGCCATCTTTCTAAAAAAAGTTTCAGTCAGAAGTTAAAAGGAAGCTAAATGCAAAACTCAAGTTAAACTCCAATACAGACTCTTAGTCTGGCAACTAATTTATTGGAATTTATTGGTGGAAACATATAGACAGATGCTAGTGTTTGTTTTCTCCAGCAGTCTACAACAAGCTTAGATAGTGAGCTCCTTCTGGGTATCAGACTCCTCTATAACCCTAATGATAGAATTAAAGATCTGCAGAATAAAACCGCTCTCCAATCTGAACCAGAGATCATTAGGCTTGCACCATTCCTGGACATTACATTCTGGCATTAGACAATGAATGAACTAATCTGATGAGGTTCAATAAGGATAAGTGCAGGGTCCTGCACTTAGGACGGAAGAATCCAATGCACCGCTACAGACTAGGGGCCGAATGGCTAGGCAGCAGTTCTGCGGAAAAGGACCTAGGGGTGACAGTGGACGAGAAGCTGGATATGAATCAGCAGCGTGCCCTTGTTGCCAAGAAGGCCAATGGCATTTTGGGATGTATAAGTAGGGGCATAGCGAGCAGATCGAGGGACGTGATCGTTCCCCTCTATTCGACATTGGTGAGGCCTCATCTGGAGTACTGTGTCCAGTTTTGGGCCCCACACTTCAAGAAGGATGTGGATAAATTGGAGAGAGTCCAGCGAAGGGCAACAAAAATGATTAGGGGTCTGGAACACATGACTTATGAGGAGAGGCTGAGGGAGCTGGGATTGTTTAGCCTGCAGAAGAGAAGAATGAGGGGGGATTTGATAGCTGCTTTCAACTACCTGAAAGGGGGTTCCAAAGAGGATGGCTCTAGACTGTTCTCAATGGTAGCAGATAACAGAACGAGGAGTAATAGTCTCAAGTTGCCGTGGGGGAGGTTTAGATTGGATATTAGGAAAAACTTTTTCACTATGAGGGTGGTGAAACACTGGAATGCGTTACCTAGGGAGGTGGTAGAATCTCCTTCCTTAGAGGTTTTTAAGGTCAGGCTTGACAAAGCCCTGGCTGGGATGATTTAACTGGGAATTGGTCCTGCTTCGAGCAGGGGGTTGGACTAGATGACCTTCTGGGGTCCCTTCCAACCCTGATATTCTATGATTCTATGTTTCTATCCCATTTAAATTAACTAGAGAACCCTCTGCACATTAGCCTACTCACTTCAGTCTGAAGAGTGAGTGTAATACAGCAGTCTCCTTGCAAGGAAGTTAAAGTAGGATCTGAATGCCAGATATCTGAATGCTACCATCTAATGTGTGCCCCATTAAGAGGGGCACACCAAAGGAAAGCAGTGATGGATTTTTCCATGATTTCAGGAAGAGAAAGATGGAGAGAGTATGAAGTAGCTCCTCATATATTTCGTACACCGTGGTAGGAGCAGGTCCAGGATGACCGACAGGCCCAGGATGACTTGTCTACTGCTAGGTGACATACCATTATGGAAAAAGATTTTCTCCGGTGAGTTTACTTCTTGGAAGGAGGGAAGAAAGGAGTGACAACAGTTATGACGGTTTAGTTATAAATGACCCTGCTTGAGTACACAGAAGTGTAACATCCATGCAGAGTGCCTACCTACTCAGGGATCCTGCAAGTGCAAATGTAAACAGGACTATATAGGCAGTGGATTTGAATGCTCTGGTAAATAACTGTTGATCCCAGGAGGTGTATCACCTTTACTTCTCTAAGGTAACTGAGGGATGGTTATTGGAACCAAATCCTGCATTCATTAGCCAGACAAAACTCCCACTGAAGTCATATATATATATTATAAGAGTAATCTCTTATTGCATATATAATCAGAGTATTCTTTTGGCCACTTTCTGTTACACCATGGCAACTCCTCTAATATCATTGGGGATCACACAGCAATACAGTGTTCAAGCCTGGAGGTTTGTTAGAATCAATACTGAGGAGTCTCCTGGCAAGAGCTGGATCACAGATTTTGTTTACAGTAACCCAGTTTACCTGCTTTCTCTGTGTTTCCTTAAGACTTGTTTTCTTTACCAATATCAGGAGGAAGAAAGAACTTTGACCTATTAGTGAATTTTCAGTGAGCATTCTAAGTCTGGCATTGGTGTCAATGCACAGTTGAACTCTTGCTATTTATTAGCCTCCCATGTAAATGAGGGGTTAAATTTACCAGTTCCAACTCAAGCTTCTTCAGCTGTTTGTCTTGCCATATCTTGCCACTTGCAGGAAGCCTTGGAATTGGCTTTATTTATTTCTAAACAAACCAAGAGAGTCATGGAATCCATGACAGCTCTGACAAATGTTAAGCCTTACAGAGCACTGAAGAAAACATCTGTCATGTACTTCTATGTTTGTTTCACCACCTTCTGTATTAGTAGCCCTGTATTTTAACATTTTGTCTCAGTACGGTTTTTTCTAGAAATCAAACAGGGGATTTAGTCCTCCAGTGAGACAGGCCACTAAAATACTAGTCCTTCCTCTCTGCAGCCAAAATTCCATCTTCAACAACAAAAAGCCTAGGTAATGGGGCTGGGTGTCATTTCCAGGTGCTCATTATGTCCCTTTGAGGAGAGAGGGAACAGTAAACTGTCTCTGCACCACAAACAGGGAAAGAATGAGAAATAGGCAGTGATGTTAACACCATGTGTCTCCCGTGAAATTCCTCTTCATTCATTCCCTTGAAAAGACCATTAGAGTTGGCATATTAAATACTGTAATTTTGTCCTGGTAATAATCAGAGAGAGGAGGGGGGAGGTGAGGAGGGAGAACAGCTCTGAGAGGACTTGACCCAATTTCAAGTATCTTTTCTACTCATCCAATTAGCCAAGTGCTATTCAAGGTTTTAATCAGAAATGAGGTCAAGAAGGAAGGGGCAGCACTGATGTAATTAGAGGCCGAGAGCCATAAAATACATCTGCACATGTTGCTGTTTTCTCCAGTGTTTTAACTTATAAAATGTACATCATCTCAAAGCATGCTTCTTCTGGCTGGCTGGTCTAGTTGAGGGAGATAAAAGCACTTCTGGAGGATCACACCCCTATTTTAGTTCAAAAATGTAGCTGATCAATGAAGATGCTGCAGCTTCTCTAATCAAAAAGGGGCTTCCAAAAAAGGCAGCAAGCCACATTGAAGCAGCACTGCCAATGATGCCCACATTTTCTTTTTTAAACTAAGAGCCACCCGCTGAAAACCTGTGGCAGATCAGTGTTAAGTATAAGGAAACAGGTACTAAGCTGAGATAGGAAACCAGCTCTCAAGTTCTGTGTCATTGGGAGCAGCTGAAAATCAAAACAAACTGAAAAACACTGCTTCAAAGCACCTGCATTTCTATTTCAGAAAAATGCTCTCCCACACATAGGAAGAAGTGCACTGCCCCTTTCCCCCTTCCCTAGCCTCCACAACATCAGACTTGCCACAGATAGCTTTAGTCCAAAAAGGCATCCTAAAGATCCAGAATACAGACCACTGGATGCAGGCATCAGAAATCTTGTATTTTGCAACATTTCTTTGAAAGGGAACCTGGAAGAAATGTATTCTAAAGGAGAGACTTCAAAGTGGCTGGAGGCCTGGTGGACCATCCAGGGAGGGTTTCCAAGCATAGGAGTGTCACATGGAATACACAGAGGCAAGGATAAAAGAAGAGTATAAAGGAAAAGTTAGTTTTGAAGCTTGGACAAAGCGAAGAGAGAAAGGACTACAGGAGAAAGACAACTCTGCTCCCTCTTGGCAACACACAGGAATAGTATTAATACTTTGCATTTAAACACAAACAGTGAGAGGAACTATATAAACTATATAACTATATAAAAGCCTTAGATAGAGCTTTCAACATTCAAACAAATGCGCTGAATCTAAAACAGGGGTTCTCAAAGTTCATTGCACCGCATGACTGACAAAAAAATTACTATATGATCCCAGGAGGGTAGACTGAAGCCTGAGCCCACCTGAGCTCCACCACCCCTGGCAAGGGGGCCAAAGCCTGAACCCTGCCTCCTGAGCATGCTTTGAGCCAAAAGCCTGAGCCCCATCCAGGGCTGATGCCCTTGGGCTTCGGCTTTGGCCCCGGGCAGTGGGGCTCAGGCTTTGGTTTCTGCCCTGGGCGGTGGGACTTGAGCTTCGGCCCTGGGCCCCAGCAAGTCTAACGCCAGCCCTGGTGTCATAAATATAAAGGGAAGGGTAAACCCCTTTGAAATCCCTCTGGCCAGGGGAAAGCTCCTCTCACCTGTAAAGGGTTAAGAAGCTAAAGGTAACCCCGCTGGCACCTGACCAAAATGACAAATGAGGAGACAAGATACTTTCAAAAGCTGGGAGGAGGGAGAGAAACAAAGGGTCTCTGTCTGTCTATATGCTGTTTCTGCCGGGGATAGACCAGGAATGGAGTCTTAGAACTTTTAGTAAGTAATCTAGCTAGGTATGTGTTAGATTATGATTTCTTTAAATGGCTGAGAAAAGAATTGTGCTGAATAGAATAACTATTTCTGTCTGTGTATCTTTTTTGTAACTTAAGGTTTTGCCTAGAGGGGTTCTCTATGTTTTGAATCTAATTACCCTTTAAGGTATCTATCATCCTGATTTTACAGAGGGGATTTCTTTACTTCTATTTACTCCTATTTCTATTAAAAGTCTTCTTGTAAGAAAACTGAATGCTTTTTCATTGTTCTCAGATCCAAGGGTTTGGGTCTGTAGTTACCTATGCAAATTGGTGAGGCTTTTTATCCAACATTTCCCAGGAAAGGGGGGGTGCAAGTGCTGGGAGGATTGTTCATTGTTCTTAAGATCCAAGGGTCTGGGTCTGTAGTCACCTAGGCAAATTGGTGAGGCTTTTTACCAAACCTTGTCCAGGAAGTGGGGTGCAAGGTTTTGGGAAGTATTTTGGGGGGAAAGACGTTTCCAAACAGCTCTTCCCCAGTAACCAGTATTTGCTTGGTGGTGGTAGCGGCCAATCCAAGGACAAAGGGTGGAATATTTTGTACCTTGGGAAAGTTTTGACCTAAGCTGGTAAAGATAAGCTTAGGAGGTTTTTCATGCAGGTCCCCACATCTGTACCCTAGAGTTCAGAGTGGGGGAGGAACCTTGACACCTGGTGACCCCATTACAATGGGGTCCTGACCCACAGTTTGAGAACCACTGATCTAAAATATTGTAAGCTCTCCAGAGCAAGGACAGGACTGTAATCAAGACAACGACAGCAAGGGATGATTAAAAGGAAAAAGATGGATGAGAAGGACAGGTGTTAGAACTAGGGCTGTTGATTAATCGCAGTTAACTCACACAATTAACTCAAAAAAATTAATCGCGATTAATCACACTGTTAAACAATAGAATACCAATTGAAATGTACTAAATATTTTTGGATTTTTTCTACGTTTTCAAATATATTAATTTCAATTACAACACAGAATACAAAGTATACAGTGCTCACTTTATATTATTTTTATTACAAATATTTGCACTGTAAAAATGATGAACAAAAGAAATAGTATTTTTCAATTTGCCTCATACAAGTACTGCAGTGCAGTCTTTTTATTGTGAAAGTGAAACTTCCAAATGTATATTTTTGTTACATAACTCCACTGAAAAACAAAACAATGTAAAACTTTGGAGCCTAAAAGTCCACTCAGTCCTACTTCTTGTTCATCCAACTGCTAAAAGAAACAAGTTTGTTTACATTTACAGGAGATACTGTTGCCCACCTCTTAATTACATCACCTGAAAGTGGACCTGAACAGACGTTCACATGGCACTGTTGTAGCTGGCGTCACAAGATATTTACGTGCCAGATGCACTAGATTCATATGTCCCTTCATACTTCAGCCGTCGTTCCAGAGGACATGCTTCATGCTGCTGATGCTTGCTTAAAAAATAGTACATTAATTAAATTTGTGACTGAACTCCTTGGGGAAGAATTGTATGTCTCCTGCTCTGATTTACCCACATTCTGCCATATATTTCATGTTATAGCAGTCTATGATGACCAGCACATGTTGTTCATTTTAAGAACACTTTCACTGCAAATTTGACAAAATGCAAAGAAAATACCAATGTGAAATTTCTAAAAATAGCTACAGCACTCATCCCAAGATTTAAGAATCTGAAGTAACTTCCAAAATCTGAGAGGGATGAGATGTGGAGCATACTTTCAGAAGTCTTAGAAGAGCAACACTCCAATGCAGAAACTACAGACCCCGAACCACCAAAAAAGAAAATCAACTTTCTACTGGTTGCATCTGACTCAGATGATGAAAATGTAAATGCGTTGGTCTGCACTGCTTTGGATCGTTATCGATTAAAACCCTTCATCAGTACAGATGCATATCCTCTGGAATGGTGGTTGAAGCATGAAGGGACATATGAATCTTTAGTGCATCTGGCATGTAAACATCCTGCAACACCAGCTACAACAGTGCCATGCTAGCAGATCGAGGGCCGTGATCATTCCCCTCTATTCGGCATTGAAGAGACCTCATCTGATTAACTGTGTCCCGTTTTGGGCTCCACTCTACAAGGAGGATGTGGAAAAATTAGAAAGAGTCCAGCAGAGGGCAAAAAAAATGATTAGGGGGCTGGAGCAAATGACCTAGGAGGAGAGGCTGAGGGGACGGAGATTATTTAGTCTGCAGAAGAGAAGAATGAGGGGGGATTTGATAAGTGCTTTCAACTACCTGAAAGGGGGTCTAAAGAGGATGGATCTAGACTGTTCTCAGTGGTAGCAGATGACAGAACAAGGGGTAATGGTCTCAAATTGCAGTGGGGGAGGTTTAGGTTAGATATTAGGAAAAACTTTTTCACTGGAGGGGTGGTGAAGCACTGGAATGTGGTACCTAGGGAGATGGTTCAGTTCAATACCCTTAAAAATGCACCAGGATTCATCACAAACTGCTAACATCACTGTCTTTACTCACACTAAGTGATAAACAGTGTTTAAAAATGTGTGGCCATGGTGTGACATTACCCAGGGTATAATCTGGACTACTGAACAGCTGTCCCCTCAATTCTCCAACCTGGGGTGCCTTTTATACTGCTTCACTGTGAGAGCACACTCTTGGCCTGCTCACACACAGACTGTAGCATGTAAATTACTCCCAGTGGAGTTATACCAGTGATCTAGCCAGCCACTCTGGAATTATACTGCAGAGTGACACCAGCAAATTCCCAGTCCCAGAAATGTGTGTCTTGTACTGCCCAGCTCTTTCCTTCTGGACAATACAAGTTTATAAGAAGTCCATCATTTTATTAACAGAAAATGAGGTGCACAAACCCAAATTATTGCAAATGGAGGTTCCCAAGCACTTTTATTGTTCTATCCAAACACTGATTTAAATAAAATCTTCCTGGAGTTAAACTAGTTTTAAGTGATTACAAGTAAAGAGGCATAAAAGTCAGAACTGGTTACAACAAAATAAAAGGGAAAAAGTGCAAGCTAATCCCTAATTTTACAAGCTAAGTGAATTTAAAGCAAAAGGGTCTCTCTCATCACATGCTTACAGCAGTCTTACTGGATTTTGTTTAGCCAGGACCCCTCCCCCAGTCCAATGCCCCTTTTCTTGTCTTTCAGGCATTATGGATGTTGTGAGTAGAGATGAGGGGAGAGGTGTGATCTGGGGCCTCTGCTGCTCATTTTTATCTCTCTTCCTCCTCTTTGAAAATCACCTCTAGCTGAGATTCAGGAAACAGAAATTCCGTTTGCCAAGATGTAAATTTGTCGCTCACACCTGTCTTCCCGCCAAAGAACAGCCGCTTAACCAGGTGAGAGTCTCTTTGATTATGCTGACACCTGGCTGAGGTGCTAGCCTTTTGTCTCTGGGGAACTGGTTTGAAGCTGTTTCCATAGATTTGGAACATGTATTATTCAGTACAATTTTATAACTTTAAATACACTGTTGACACACATTTGACCAGGACAATAATGATCAGCAAATTAGAGTTTTCAAATGATATCTCAAAAAGGCATACTGTGTATGAAATTGATCATAAGTCTTTAAAATGGTGAACATAGGGGTACAGACTGTCACACATGGGTTACCTAACACATTTGCTAACTAAACCTCATTTTCCCAGTGTAGACAAGATCAAGAAAGTCAGTTATCACAGTCAGTAACATTCAATGAAGATTACATTTGATGTGAAAGGCCACTTTGGGGCTATGAAGGCATCCCACGTCTTGCATGTCAGAGAAGTGTCTCTACTGCAGTTGCTCTTGGTTTGGGATTAAGGAGTGCTCGCATGTCCATTCTACTCCATGCCCCATCTAGGTCTGCTGCAGCAGCCCTGACCAGCTTTAACTTGTTCATCTCCAGGGTCAGTGCATTGTAAGAATGAAGTACAAAGTGGAACTAAAAGGAATACCTAGATCAAGCATTTTAGGCATATTATTAGTAACACCACAGATTATTAAATCTGAAAGCTGACCAAGTTATGTTTCATTCTTCATGCTCTCCATTTTAAACTGTACTGAACTCTTTCCATTCCACTTGTATCACAGAAGGATTTTAAACAGAAGCTACTAAAAATTAGACATTTTTAAATCAGCAGGGCCAAATAACTTGCATACAAGACGGTTAGAAGAGCTAGCTGAGGAGCTCACTGCAGAGCTCACTGCACCATTAATGATGAATTTCAGTAAGTCTTTGAAAACTGGGGAAGAAGTTCCAGACAACTGGAAGAAAGCCAATGTTGTGCCAATATTTAAAAAGGGTAAATGGGACACCCAGATAATTATAGGCCTGTTGGTCTGACATAGACCCTGGGCAAGATAGTGGAGCAGCTGATACTGAACTTGATTGATACAGAAATGTAATATAATTCATGCCAATCAAAATGGGTTTATGGAAAAACTGGTCCTGTCAAACTAGCCTGATATCTTTTTTCGATGAGATTACAAGTTTGGTTGATAAAGGTAATTGTACTGATGTAACAGACTTCTGAAAGGCCTTTGACTTAGTACAGCATGACATTTGATAAAAAACTATAATATAAAATTAACTTGGTACACAGTAATGGATTAAAAGTTAGCTAACTGATAGATCTCAAAAAGTAATTGTAAGTGGGGAATTATCACTGAATAGGGAGTATTTCTAATTATGTCCCACAGGGACTGATCCTTGGTCTGACACTATTTAACATTTTTATTAATGACTTGGAAGAAAATAAAATCACTGATAAAGTTTGCAGAGGACTGAAAAAATTGGGAGAGTAGTAAATAGTGAATAGAACAGGTCAGTGTCACAAAGCAATTTGGATTGCTTGGTAAACTGGGCGCCAGCAAACAATATGAATTTTAATACCACTAAATGCAAATGTATGTAGCTAGGAACAAAGAATGTAGGTCATAGTTACAGGATGGAGGTCTACCCCGGGAAACAGTGACACTGAAAAAGCTTTGGAGGTCATGGTGAATAATCAGCTGAACATGAGCTCCCGCTGTAGTCAAAAACCTAACGTGGTCCTGGGCTGAATATACAGGGGAATCACAAGTAGGAGTAACAATTTGACTCTGCTGTGACTGCTGCAGGAATCCTGTGTCCCGTTCTGGTGACCAGGGTTCAGTAAGGATGTTGATAAATTAGAGAGCACTCAGAGAAGAGCCAGGAGAATGATTAAGGGACTAGAAAGTATGCCTTCTAGTGGTTGAACTCTTTGAGTCTATCTATTTAGCTTAACAAGAGAAGGGTAAGAGGTGTCGATTTCTATAAAGTATACATGGGGAATAAGTACTGGATAACAGACTTTTCAATCTAGAAGAGAAACGGCTAGAAGTTGAAGCTAGACGAATTCAAACTGGAAATAAGGTTTTTATTTATTTTATATATTTATTTATTTTAAACAGTGGAATATCTCACAATTGGAACAATTTACTGGGGGTTGTGGTGGATTTTCCATTGCTGACCATTTTAAAATGAAAATTGGATAATAAAATTGCGTATTTTTCTAAATCATCTGCTCTAGGAATTCTGTTGGGGAAGGTCTATGGCCTCAAGACTAGATGATCACAATGGGTCCTTTCTGGCTTTGAAATCTATGAAATGAAAATAGACTCCATCTCATTGGATTACAGTTTGTTGGACTTCCTGCTTGCCCTACACTGCACAAGACTGCAGCGATCAGGGTGTAAAAACTGTAACAAGATGTTTAAATGTAAATAAAACATCCCAGGAAACTGAAAAAAAATTGATTAAATGCTTCTGTTAAGTATTTGTACTGTAAGAAGTACACAATCTAAAGTTTTTGCTTTAACTATGTTGTAGTGTCTGAACTGGTAAATGACAGGAGAATACTTTAGCTGCAGTCAGCAAGACTTTTCACTTAGAGTTAGTGTTTAGGAACAAGGAAGTAAAATACATCAGAAAGTAAATAAAACTGCATTCACCATAGTCCTGGGATCCTGGGTGTGGCGCTTCGCCTTCAAGACATTCTCCCCACTTTTCTAACCCTCCTCCCAAGCACGTGAGCCAGGCAGAGAGCTGAACTGAAGCTAAACCCTTGATCAACAGATCATGCAGTACCCTTGCCTCAGTTACACAGTCTTTAGCATACAAATTACTGCATGCCAGTACTAACAGGCCAAACTACGCTGTGGGTCAGTTTGACCAAATACCAAACTCAAACAATCTCTGCTTTTTCAAAGAATTTTGCAAAGGGCTTGCAAAGTTTCTTTTTAATGAAGTTTAAGTGTTTCTTATTTCTCCGCTCCCCAAAACAGACTGGAAAAGGATCAAAAAAGAAAGTTACAAAGGTCTGAGATCCAGTTTTATGGTCTGCTATCTCAATCCATCCTGGAGAGAGAGCGCCCACACCACCACATAATAGCACTGGAAAGCTGGGATTTCCTGTCTTTCTCAACATGAACTGAACATATGTCTCTCTTCTACAACCTGAAGAAGAGCTCTGTGTAAGCTCGAAAGCTTGCCTCTCTCACTAACAGAAGTTCGTCCAGTAAAAAAATACTACCTCACCCACCTTGTCTCTCTAATATCCTGGTACCAACACGGCTATAACGCTGCATACTACTTGTGTCAATGTAATATTTTTTTAAAAAGTTAATAAGTTTTAGTCAACCTCAAATGAAGTGACAGGGAGCAAAGAAAGCTGAGTGACCTGATGAATTATAACTTGTTTTACTCTCCATGGCTTCACTATCAAAAACATGAATTTCCTGCTGTGTAATGATTTCAGAACAGAAGTCCCCAAAGTTTGGGGCATACCCCTCCTAGGGGAGCATGGAGGGGCCGGGCCAGGCCAGCCAGTCCCTCCCCTCCCCCAGCTCTGCTCCTGTCCCACCGCCAACCGCGTCCCCAGCTATGCGCCTGGCCACATCCCCAGACTCGATGCAGCTCCGCTCCCGGCCCCACACCAGCCTCCAGCCTTGGCTGCAGCTCCATTCCCCTAAAAAGTAGAAATGCAAAACAAGATTAAAATCCATTGTTTTAAATTGAGGTTTCCTGGCTGCTGAATTAAAGTAATTCAAATCACTGATCTGATTTGAATCAAGGCAGTTTAAATCAATCTACCTTGTTAATAACTATGTCCCTGCCTTCACTATGAAAAGAAATGGTTACTCACCCTATGCACTAAACTGTGGTTCTTCAAGATGTGCGTCCCTATGGGTGCGCTTGCATCTCCTGAACCTTCGATCTGAGATTTTTCACAGCTGTATCTGTTCGGCCCATGCAGTCTTGTGCTCTGTGCTGTTATATAGCACACAGCACAGGCAAATTGCCCTCAGTTCCTTCCCTACCGTGAAGCTCCATAGCAGAGAACTCCAAAGCAGAGGGGAAGGAAGGCGGGTAGGGGAGCACCCACAAGGACGTAGCGTCCCTGGGTGGTCCACTCTAAGTGACTACTGAGCAGTTCCCCTTAAGGAGGAGGGGGCTTCAGAGCTGAGACCAATATCAAGGAAGTATGGCTGAGCCAAACAGCATCAGAAGCAGAGCCATGAGTTATTGCATAGAGCTTGGCAAACTTTTGTACAGAGGTCCAAGTCGCAGTTCTACATATATTTCAATGATGAGACTATTTTTGAGAGAGGCTGTAGAGGTGGAAATAGACCTCTTTGAATGAGTTGGTATGTCAGTGGGTGCTTGGAATTTATAAGATTGCATCAATTATTGAAACCAATTGGATAGCCACTTGGGAAGTTTTTGTTTAGAGACTGCAGACCCTTTTGATCTGTCTGAGATTGAGACAAAATTTGGTAATCTTTCTGAAAGGTTTAGTCCTGTCAAGAGAGGCGGCCAGGGCTCTCCTGACATCAAATGTGTGTAACAGCACCTCTTCTTTGCCTAGGTAAGGTTTAGGGTGGAAGATCAGAAGTTGAACTGTCCGTAGAGACTGACTCCCAGGTCTGTTAGAAGTAGTAAAGGTGGTCATTGAAGGAAGGCACGCAAGTGAATCAATGCAGCTAGTAAGAATAGGGATGGTACCTCAGGACCTCAATAACCCTGTCAAAATTGGTGCTTGGAGTTAGAAGGCGGGAGGTCAAAGATCGAGAAGTGAGTTGTTTTCTTCTCTGGAACCTCTGCCTCTTGAGTTAAGATCGTACAATCTATGAGAGCTCAAGTATTGGGTGTGCAGACGTCTGGTGCGTCTCTGTGAGCAGGTGCATAGACCCCAAGAAAATGCAAAATAGCCCTGGAGTCCTTTAACATGTACAGAGATTCATCCATGTTGTCTGCGAACAGTTTAGTACCATCAAAAAGGAGGTCTTCAGCCCTCTTTTGGGCCCCCTTTGGAAACTGTAAGAGCTGAAGCCAGGGTGCCCTCCTTATAACTACCAGTACAGAAACTGAACAGGCAGCAGCATCCGCCGAGTCGAGGGAGGCCTGCAGTTGGCCTTCTGCAAGAATTGCCTGGAGTTGCGCTCTATGTTCTGCTAGTAGATGCTCAATACGTGAGTTCAGTTGGTATAATATGTATGATTCTATTTCACCATTAAAGCCTGCTAACTGGTGATTCAGAATGGTAAGTAGCTGAAAAATCCAGTTTTCTACCAAACAGGTCAAGGTGCTTGTGATCCTTGTTGTAGGGCATGGATTTAGCATGGTGCTGCTTCCCATGTTTGTTAACTGCATTGACCGAAGAGTTAGGAGAGGGATGAAGAATAAAAATTGCGTCCTTAGATGGACCATAATATTTCTTATCCGCTCTCTTGCACGTAGGCGGAATTGTGGTTTTCTAGAGGAGGAAGATGAAGGCTGCCCATCTCTGTGATGGGTGGTGCTCGAAGCCCTAAGGAATTGCTGGCGATAGGTCACTCAAGGGTCCCAGTCTGGCCAAAGAGGTGGCACATATGGCAGAGGGTGGAGGCATCCATAGGTGTTGATACCAGCGAGATGGTGGTTATGGTCCTCTCTCACAAGTAATACCAATCTCCTCCCAAACATTTGGAAAAGAACTTCTGTAGGAATGGAGAGGAGAGCCTTGCACAGATATTTGGGATACTGAGGCAAGATCATCATCATCAGAATCCTCCTCTTCCAAATTAATCTGTAGCTGTGAAGCACTGGAAGAAATGTGAAGTGAAACCATCAGTACCAGGCAAGCATCCAGAGATCTGGAAATCCTGATGCCAACAGTATATCACAGCCAAGCAATGGTGAGTGAGGTGTCTTGAACACAGCAAGGTCTTAAGGTCAGAAGAAGAAGAAAACTGGGTGCAATACTCCAGACATAGCCTTACCAGTGCCGAATAGAAGGGAATAATCACTTCCTTCAATCTGCTGACAATGCTCCTACTAACGCACCCCAATATGCTGTTAGCCTTCCGGGCAACAAGGGCACATTGTTGACTCGTATCCAGCTTCTCATCCACTGTAATCACCACATCCTTTTAGGCTGAACTGCTGCTTAACCAGTCAGTCCCCGGTCTGTAGCAGTGTATGGGATTCTTCTGTCCTAAGTGAAGGACTCTGCACTTGTCCTTGTTCAACCACAGCAGATTTCTTTTGGCCCAATCTTCCAGTTTGTCTAGGTCCTAACCCTACCCCCCCAGCATATCTACCTCCCCCCCCAGCTTAGTGTCATCCGCGAACTTGCTGAGGGTGCAATCCATACCATGATCCAGATTAATGAAGATGTTGAACAAAACCAGCCCCAGGACGGATCCCTGGGGCACTCCACTTGATACCAGCTGCCAACTAGACACTGAGCCGTTGATCACTACCCATTGAGCCAAATGATCTAGCCAGCTTTCTATCCACCTTATAGTCCATTCATTCAATCCATACTTCTTTAGCAAAGCTTTTGATATGGTCTCCCCCAGTATTCTTGCCAGCAAATTAAAGTCAAGATATCTCACATCCACTGCTTTTCCCCTATCCACAGAGCCAGTTCTCATCATAGAAGGAAATCAGGTTGGTCAGGCATGACTTGCCCTTGGTAAATCCATGTTGACTGTTCCTGCTCACCTTCCTCTCCTCCAAGCGCTTCAGAATGGATTCCTTGAGGACCTGCTCCATGATTTTTCCAGGGACTGAGGAGAGGCTGACTTGCCTGTAGTTCCCAGGATCCTCTTCCTTCCCTTTTTTAAAGATGGGCACTACATTAGCCTTTTTCCAGTCATCCAGGTACTCCTCCGATCGCCATGAGATTTTAAAGATAACGGCCATGGCCTGTGCCAAAAAGTGATAGTGGCTGAGGAAGCTGACTGACAGTACCACAAATCTTGACTGCTCTGAAGAGAGTCCAGACTGAGCCCCAGCGTGCTTCTTTGATACCAGGTGAGAAGCGGTAGCACTCCTCTTGATGTCTTACTCTGTTGACAGTACCAATGACCTCTCTGAGCCCTGGACTTTACAATCTTTAGGTTTGGCTGTGTTCTCAGTACCTGAGGAGCCAGCAGCCTTGTACGTACCAGATTGGAGAGCAGTGGGTGTTGAAGTAGCTGCAGCCTTTAGAGACTAACTTCTTTGAGGTAGATTCTCTGCCTGAAGAACTTGAGACACAGTCTTTGGGAGTCTTCTAAGAGGGACCCAAGACACCTCTCATATGACCTCCAAAAGTGCAGTTTGGAGACCGTGAACTTACTCAAAAACCAGCATATGGGGGCCTCAGGCCAGGGTCAAAGACCAGGTGCAGAGAGCTCTCCATCATGAGCATGAGACCTTTAATCTCCCTATCTTTTCCTGACTCTAGATTTTAAATGCCAAACAGAAGCTGCACTACTGGGAAATATGAAATTCTCCAAGGCAACAGATGCACTGGGAGTATCTGGCACTGACCCGGATTACCTTCCAGCATGACAGGCAATTTTGAAACTGGAAAAACCAGGCATGCTCTCCCAGTCAAGTAAAAACTCCCAGAAGGGGAGAAACTGTCTAAAAGGGCAAGTGCTCTCTCGCTCTCTCCCCGCAAAGAAAGTACTTCAAAAAGGTTTTTTTTGTTTTGTTTTGTTTTTAAACTACTAAAAGAACTGAAGGAACACAGCTGAGGTAAAACTCAGTGTGGACAACTGCTAAAGCTCAATCTCAGGCCAAGGTGGTTGAGAGGGAACAGAGGGTAGTTCAGCCACACAGTGATATATAACAACAGCATGGAGCATGAGACTGAGTAACACACATGCGTGGGCCAAACCGACACTGCTATTAGAAATCGCCAATCAAAGGCACCGGGGACACATGCGCACCTCAAGTGGAGCACCCACAGGGACACTACATGAAGATAGGTATGCTCTTACTGAGTGTCAGAAGGTCAAGGTGAAGACAATGGGGGTGCCTAGGGTTTACCTCAGCCTCCTAACTAATGAAGATTAACTGCTTTGCCTTCACCAAAGACAATGCTAGTAGCCAATCCTACAGTAAACTTAAGGTTTATTAACTAGGACAGAGAAATGAGACTTATTTACAGGATAAAGCAGGTAACATGCCAGGGATGGGCAAACTGCAGCTCGTGAGCTGCATGCGGCTCTTTTACCATTAAAGTGCAGCTCTGCGTTCATTCTTTGCCTACCTGACTGAGGGAGGAGCTCGGGGCTTCTGCCCTGAAGCAGGATGATGGGGCTAGGGGCTTCTGCCAAAGACAACTGGTGCCTGGTGTGTGGGCGGCGGGGGGGTGGGGGGGGTAAGGCACAATTTTAAAGGTTTGCCTCCCCCCCCACTCAACAGTTTGAGTCACACCCTCTCCTTCCCCTCAGTGGCCCCTCACTGCAGCTCCCAGATGTTAGCTCCACACGGAGAGGCAGCGGCAAACAGCTGGAACCTACGGAGAGGTAACAGCTAAAGCAGCTGCTCTCCCTGCAGCTCCCAGCTGTTTACCACTGCCTCTCCCTACAGTCGCAGCTCCCAGCTTGCTGGCTCCAGCAGCTGCTGTGCAGGGACGGGGCCCAGAGGCACCACGTGACTGAGCGAGGCCAGCAAACCCTGGCAAACATCTGGAGGGCACGTGACCCCATGTGCCCCCCAACGCATCGCCTCTGGCTTCTGCCCAGTGGGGACGGGGGTCTCAGGGCTTCAACCCCACAGGGCACACCTGCCCCAAGCCCCAAGCCAGGCATGCCCTGTTGTCGAACTTCTGAAGATCGTCCTATGTGGCTCAGAGGGTCAGTAAGTTTGGCCACCCCTGATATATACACAGATGAGTTACAGTCTATGACTCCAAAGAGTGGCAGAGTTGTAGTAATAGGTCAGCCCTAAAAGACATTCAGAGTTAACCCAGGTTGACCCTGGGGAATCTCTGCTTCGGTTTCCTAGCTCCAGCCCTATGAGAGTCCAAACAACAAAAGAGATGAAAAATGTTCATGTCGGCTATCTTTATTTCCTTCTTCCAGAATTCAAGCTAATGGGATGTGCTTTCTTGCATGTAGCTCCTTCATGGGTGTGAGAGGGCCATTAATCAAGTCTTTTATCGTGATGTTCCACAATGTCCATTTGGTTTTGATAGCCCACGATGGGCGGTGGACCAGTCCTCCTGATTGGGTTCACAGGTTCAGAACAAGCATTTTTACAGTTATAAAGCAAAACTTACATACCACTTAATAGCAACTGATACAGACATTACAAGTGATATTAATGCATGCAGCAACTTACAAGTATTCCGTAGAGTTTATACACGAAAACATTCTTACAAGTCCAATACCAATCTTGAACAATATTAACATACAGGTGAGCTGGTCTAGTTTCCAGCTATGAATTTATCAGTGCTCAGCTGACACCTACAGCCTTGGCAAGAGCTGGCACTTGGTCCACCAGCATCATGGCAGGATGGACCACAAACAAAATCCCATACAGGTAATCGCTAATCCCCTCCCAAGTATAAATGTTACTCTCTGATCATCCTTGCAGTTCTATGGCAAATTAAACCAAGATGATCAACATATTTTTGTCCATAAGTCTCAAAGAAAAAAAACCCACAAATACCCATAAAAAAGGGCAAACGGTGAGGGGGAAGGAGATTCCAGCAAGACAGAACACAGAATTAGAAAGTATGTATGTAATTTTTACCTTCCTTTAAGATGCTCTCAGCTGTGAGACGCCTGCACAGATGGAAGGAAGCCATCACAAAAAATGAAGACAAATAAAATGAACAAAAGGGGACAAGTCGTGTTTTTTCTAATTGAGTACAGGGAAAGATGTGAGAGAACACTAAGGCAGCTATAAAAACCCAATAATCACCATTGAGGCAGCAATGTACAACTGGCCAGCTGAAAATAAGGAACATTCCAAAAATAACACTTTTCATACAAGAGACCAACTCTCCCTACTATTAGTAATTATTTTAGTAAGGCTATTAATAGAGTCTAAATGACATTCTCAAGCAAACTAAAGAAATACAGTGTAGATGAAATTACTATGGGGGGGCACAGCTGGTAAGAGTAGTTATCAATGGTTTGCTGTCAAATTGGAAGGATGCATCTGGTAGGGTCCTGCGGGGATCAGTCCTGAGCCCAGTACTATTCAACAATCTAATTAATGGACTTGAATAATGGAGGGAGAGTATGCTTATAAAATCTGCAAATGACACCAAGCTGGGAGGCACTGCAAGCACTTTGGAGGACAAATTAAAATTCAAAACAACCTTGACAAAATTGGAGAACTGGTCTGAATTCAACAAGATGAAATTCAATAAAGACAAGTGCAAAGTACTTCACTTAGGAAGGAAAATATCAAATGCACCGCTAGAAAATGAGGGAAAACTGGTTAGACAGTAGTGCTGTTG
The DNA here is from genome assembly GCF_965140295.1 of Lepidochelys olivacea. Classification (NCBI taxonomy): domain Eukaryota; kingdom Metazoa; phylum Chordata; order Testudines; family Cheloniidae; genus Lepidochelys; species Lepidochelys olivacea. The sequence goes on from NC_140413.1 coordinate 2,854,452, forward strand.
AAAAGGATCTGGGGCTTATAGTGGATCACAAACCATGATGAGTCAACAGTGGGATATAGTTGCAAAAAAAGGACAATATTCTGGGAGTGTATTAATAGAAGAATTGTACATAAGATAGGAAGTAATTCTTCTGCTCACAAAAGCTTATGCTCTAATAAACTGGTTAGTCTTTAAGGTGCCACAAGTACTCCTTTTCTTTTTGCGAATACAGACTAACACGGCTGTTACTCTGAAATCTGCTCTAATTGGCACTGGTCAGGCCTCCGATGGATTACTGTGTCCAATTCTGGGAAAGATGTTGGCCAATTAGAGAGTCCAGAGGAGATCAACAAACATGATACAAGGTTTAGAAAACTTGCGTTCTGAAGAAAGATTACAAGAACTGGGCATGTTTCATCTTGAAAAACAAAGACTCGGGGGGACATGTTAACGGTCTTCAAATATGCCGAGGGCTGCTATAAAGAGGATGGAGATCAATTGTTCTCTATGTTCATTAAAGATAGGCCAAGAAGAAATGAGCTTAATCTGCAGCAAGGGAGATTTAGGTTAGATATTAGGAAAAACTTTCTAACTAAAGAGCAGTTGAGATCTGGAATAGGCTTCCAATGGAGGTTGTGGAATCCCCCATCACTGGAGGTTTTCAAAAAGATTAGACCAGCAGGCCCCCGACTTATCCCTGTCCACAGCCCCCAACCTCTGAGGAGCTGGGCCAGGAGCAAGGCTGTGGATCCGGGGGGGAGGGAGGAGGAGAAGAAAGGGATGCAGCCAGGGGTAAGAGGGACGTGACTGGGGCTGCAGCTGAGGATGGGGCCGAGAGCGGGGCTATGGCCAGGGGCAAGGGCGGAGCCACAGCCAGGCTGCATTGGGGCTGGCAGCCGGGCCCATAGCCAGGTGCGGCTCCACTCCAGGCCTCACCCCAAGCCTGACATCAGGTCAGGAACTGAGCCATACGGCCAGCAGCCAAGGCTGGTGCAGGGCTGGCAAGGGGCAGGAGCAGAGCTGCCAGGCCATGGTGGGGGCTGGCAGCCGGACCCCTGGCTCGGAGTGGAGCTGCACCGAGGCGAAACACAGGAGCTAGGGATGTAGCTGGGGGCGGGACCAGAGCAGAGCTGGTCGGCACCTCCCCCCCACCATAGGGGCTGACCCATACCCCGTTCCCCCTGGACGTTCCTACACTCCACAGTTTGGGGACCTCTGGATTAGACAAACACCTGTGAGCATGGTCTACATCAGTGGTTTTCAAACTTTTTTTCTGGGGACCCAGTTGAAGAAAATTGTTTATGCCCATGATCCAGTGGAGCTGGGGATGAGGGGTTTGGGAAAGGCTCAGGGCTGGGGCAGAGGGTTGGGATGCGGGGGGTGAGGGCTGCAGGGTGGGGCTGGGAATGAGGGATTCAGGGTGTGGGAGGGGGCTCTGGGCTGGGGCAGGGAGACTGACTTACCTCCAACAGCTCCCGGTCAGCGGCACAGCTAGGGTGCAGAGGCAGGCTTCCCGCCTCTCCTGGCACTGCAAACCGCGCTGCCCCAGAAGCAGCCAGCAGCAGGTCCAGCTCGTAGGCGGAGGTGCGCAAGTGGCTCTGCGCAGCTCTTGCCCTCAGGCACCGCCCCCACCCCCAGCTCCCATTGGCCAAGTGCAGAGCCGGAGCTTGGGATGGGGGCAGTGCATGGAGCCCCATGGCCCCCCTGCCTAGAAGCCGGACCCGCTGCTTCCAGGGCACAGTGCGGTGTCGGAGCTGGTAGGCCCTAGCCTGCCTGAGCTGGGCAGCACCACCAACGGGTCTTTTAACATCCCGGTCGGCGGTGCTGACCAGAGTGACCAAGTGCCTTACGTGCCATAAGACCCAAACTTTGAAAAATGCTGGTCTAGGTTTACTGGGTCCTGCCTCAGCACAGGGGGCTGGATTTAAGGACTTTGAGGTTCTTTACAGCCCTATGTGTCACGGGATCTCCAGGATGCAGCCTGGGACTGTGGGACCACTGTGCCCCCTTAACCCTCCAGCCTGGGCTGCTTCCCACAATGCTTTGCTAGTGACAAGCAGCAAACCCCTCCAGGCACTGTTATCACTCAGCACAACCGTATGTGGAGCCCCACACGCAGCTAGATTGCATGAATGCTCCCAGAGCCACTCCTGGATCAGAGAGAAAGGCACCTGCCAAATCCCCAAGAGCTCCCAGCCTTGTACCTTGGGAATATACCATTTTGCACTGCTCAAGACAAGCAGTGCAAGTTTATTAATTGGTTCACTACTTCAGCAATGGAAAGTGAATATACACCAGCCTTTGTAAACCTAAGCAGATTTACCAAACACTTTAAGCACACTAACTGGTAAATATAAACAGTAAAATAAGTTTATTGACTACAAAAGATAGATTAAGTGATAAGCAAAAAGTCAGAGTTAGTTACCAAAAAAAAAAATATTAGCATACAATCGAAACCCTCAACCCTATTAAACTGGGCAACATCGAGATTAAGCATTTTTTTTCACCCCACTGGATATTGCAGTTCATAGTACATAGGTTTCACCCTTGAAACCTGGGCCAGTCTCCTCTGTTGGAGTCTTCAGTCTTCTGAGTGTCCTTGTTGCTTGCAGCATAGGTGGGGGAGGGAGAAAAGGCCAAGCATGGGGCTACTGTTTTCTGTTTTATACCCTCAGTCCATGTGCTTGGGGAGCACAAGTCCAGGCATGTCTGGGGGGCATTGCTGAGTCACCAGGCAAGGTTGAGCAATTCCCGTGGTGTGGCCTCATGCAGGTGTGAAGGGTTCATATAGTGTTCATGCACCTGGAAACAGTCAGGGCACACCCTGACTGTTGTGTAGGAGTGATGCACACATTGCTCTGCTCTGTCCAAGGACATGGCCCATGGGAACATGGACCATTGGGAAGTCAAAATTAGGACATCAACCGTGGGAAGCTTCCTTGGCCTAGGCTCAAGGCCTGAGAATAAAGACTGTAGTAGATAGAGGCTGGTAAATAAGAATATTAATCAAAGTCATATTATTTCCTTTGTTGATGCCTTTTGCGGTCGGAGTATGTAATGCGCAGGGGGGAGAGAAATAAAAGAGCTGGAAAAGCTGACAGGGGAGATCCCGTCAGCAGACCAGCCTGCTTGTTTGCCTAAAGCAGTGTCCTGTCTTGTATTGAACCGCCACACAGGTGAGTCATTGCCTTGTAGCTCCCTTGCTGGACAACGGCTGTTGATACCTGTCTGGGGGTTGGTTATCCCCTGGCTATTTTCTTTGGGGAGCTAGTATCTAGGTGCTTTCCAAACCGACAGCATATTTTAGTGACAATCATACAACACAATTCTCATAACTTCATATTCATTAATGATATACATACTTAGATGGAACAGTGGGTTTCAGCAGACCATAACCTTTCCCATGATATCTTACAAGCGGTGTTCTCTCTAAGCTGTGCGGTCAGGCTGCCGCCCAGGAGTGATTCAAGTGATTCAACACTTGATAAGCAGCAGCATGCGTTCAGGTGCGCCCCCTCCCCCACCTTGCAGCCATGTTGCTCCTACAGGTGCTCCCGGAACCCTCCTGTTGGCTGTGCGGGGTGGGGCAGGGGCCAGGAATGCTGATGTTAGGGTGTCCCCCTGCCCCTGTACTTGGGGGGGTGGGGGGGAAGGGATAGCTCAGTGGTTTGAGCACTGGCCTGCTAAACCCAGGGTTGTGAGTTCAATCCTTGAGGGAGTCATTTAGGGATCTGGGGCAAAAATTGGGATTGGTCCTGCTTTGAGCAGGGGGTTGGACTAGATGACCTCCGGAGGTCCCTTCCAACCCTGATATTCTGTACCTCATCTCCACAGAGCAGGGGAGAAGGGACAGGGCTCAGGACTTGGAGCAGGAGAGAGCTGCTGCGGTCTGAGGTCTGAAAGAGCCTTCCAGGAGGTGAGTGAGTACCTTAAAGAGACAGCGCATGGCCTCTCAGAGACTTCCCCAGCAGCCAGCTCACACAATCACTCTCTCCTCACACATACACTGTCTCTCCCCATCTTTCCCCTACCTATGTACCCCATCCCTGCAGACTGGGGGCTCAGGAGAAGAAGAGTTTTCAGTGAGTGCCTTAAAGAGACAGCACACAGCATCTCTCAAGTTTCCACAGCAGCCAGCACACACACACACACTTTCACACTCATCTCCCAATACACACTTGTATTATTATTGTTGTTACTTCTTGGCACTTCCTGCAATGCACATATATTCTCTGTAATTTTATTCTTTCAAAGTGTGCTATTTTAGTGTTTTGACTGGTTGATGCATTTCATAATTTTTATTTCTCTTAAATGTAATTCTTTGTGTAGTGAGTTCTAAAATGCCTAACCTGTCCTGGCTAGAGTAATTATCCCTATGGTAACTTTTTAAAAATATTTATTATATCTAGGTTTGTACTGGTGGCAAACATCTGCACATACCAAAATGTATTCCACACATGGATGGAAAAAATTAGAGGGAACATTTTTACAAGGCAGGCGTTGTATGCCATATCACAATTATATACAAATGATGACCACGGGGGTCACAGGGCGCCCCCCTGAGGTGTAGAGTGTCCTACTACATTTCTAGGATTCTGTGAATTCCAGAGTATGGAGAGCCCAGAACAGCATTGCCTCTTGGCAGTAGAATCCAAACAATAATGCTTCGCAAGTAAGAGGAGGTGCCCATAAGGCTGCTCTGCTGATGTCTATGGTGGAAACATCCCTGAGGAACAGAGAGGTGGCCTCATCAGTCTCTCTTCCAACTGAAGCACAGTCTGATTTTAGGGAAATGCCCAATTTAAGCAGGCAGAGCATGGATGAAGCCACCACTGATTCAAGGGAAGATACATGTAGCTCTGCTCCCCGCTGGTGACCTGAAGATTTTTTTCTCCTAGGATGAAGAAAACGGTAAAAACCCTTATCCCCTTCAGTAGTCAAGGGAAAGAGTGGTAGAGCTGTATATTCTGCTGTACCCTCAACCTAAAGGTTATAGCAACTCATTCTAATTTCTGCAGCAAACTAGAAGTTATGACAGCTTGAAATTACTTGTAACAGAAGGCTTTTACTGAACTGTAATATGAACTGCTCATTTTAACACTTGTTATAACATCAAATGCTAAAACAAATATTCAAAATGTACTTCACTAAAAAACCCTCTGCACTGAAATGTCCTTCCATGCCACAAAATTTCTGTTGCAGCATTCAGGACTAGGATGCAACACAGTATGTAAACCCTTTATTATAAGTTCATTGACAAGTACTAGGCTGCTGGCTTTTTCATTTTTTAATTCATATAAGGAAAAGCCCCTTAAAATTTTGTTTAGGACAATCTCTTAAGAACTATATCAGTTTTACAGCTATAAAAAACGTGATCTCCTAAGTTATGATTTTTTTTTGTTCTGGACATTATCAGCAGCCTGAAAACCATATGACAATATGATGAACAAACCATCCAGGAAACAGAAAGGCTCCAACATTTCCACGAAGGAATAAACCTCTCTATTTTGGAGAGGTCATTTCCCAAGCAGGTAAGTTTATCTAGTGGATAGTCTTTGAAAAAAGATAAAGCACCTAAGATAAGTAGCAAAAGATTGAATGCACAATCTGAAGAAAAATCCCCTTAGAAACTAAATTTGGTAATTTGGGTAACAGGAGCCAACTCCCTTTGAAGTTCCCCCACGCATATTAGGAGGAATTTTTTAGGAGCTCAGACAATGGACAGAGATAGCCTCTCATAAGACCTACAGCTCCCAGTCTAACCTTTAGAACTGAAGAAGAGCATACACTCTTCACAGAAGGGACTGTCTTACTGTGTGTTTATACAATGCCTAGCATAGGAGACTGATCTGTGCACCATACCATATGTAGCACAATAATAAAAGGTCACAGCCTATATTAGGAATGCTTTTTGTAGCCTGTGTCTACATGTTTCAATGCTTTTCTATGCATCTATTTCTTAGAACAGATCTTTTTTAAATGGCATTGTAATTTGTATATGACTTAATATCAGGGAACAAGTGCTGGCTCATTGATCATGCCAGTTCTAACTTCAGAAAAGCCACACAAACAAATTGAATTAACTCCAGCCAAGGCACTCAGGTCACAGCAAACCCTCAGGTCCTGTAGATTGTTGCAGAAATGCTACAGACAGCAAGGGTTTTTCTGGATGGGTGAGGGGGGTCATGCTAGCAGAATGGGAGTCCTGACCTTTGGGATGCAAGTACATTTTATCTGGAAGACAGAATAAATTTTGATTCACCCAATACAGACAGCATCTCTACAAGCTCACATTGCAAATGCAGTGAGGGAGGAGACACCCAGGACAAAGCAAAGTTCATACTACTCAGATATTAACACTGCCACTTCTGCAATCGTCACCACGCTCTTCCACACTATGAAACCAAGACGAGTCAGCATTTCAAGCAGCACATTTAATCTTCAAATCAAAAATACACATTGTAAAGTGGGAACTACATTATTTCTATGAATATTGTATGAGTGTCCAGTTGATTCTCAGTGGTGACTGCCACATGGAACACACTAAGTGTTAGCTGAGTCACAGGGGGCTCTGTCAGATTGCAGCAATGCACACTGTGTGTTGTTAACCCCAATCACAAATCCCGGACGCAATACAGGTATGCAGTGTTGTGGTATAACATGTTGGTCCCAGGATATTAGAAACACAAGGTGGGTGAGGTAATATCTTTTACTGGACAAATTCTGTTGGCGAGAGACACTTTTGAGCTTATACAGAGCTCTTCTGAAGCTCAAAAGCTTGTCTCTCACCCAAAAGAAGTTGGTCCAATAAAAGATATTACCTCACCAACCTTGTCTACATAATACAGATGTCAGTCCCTTAAAAGTTGTGCATTAGAAGAGACAAGGAGACAGAGGGTCTGCAGGAAAGCAGGCTGCAACTCAGTCCCCAGGAGAATGGGGTACCAAGGATGAATTGGGCCTCCCAACCTGGATGAGGCAAATGCTATGGTTAGCATTCCAAAGACAATGCCTGTTTAGGTTTTTGTTATTTTTAACCCTTTGCTCTCTGGTGTTCCTATGGATAAATAAACCATTCTCTGGTTTTCATACTGGCCACCAGTTCCTGGAAAGAAGTTTATAGCATTTCCAAACCCAGTCAAGGCTCATGAGGTAATACAGCTGGTGGGCAGCAGGTGATGTATCCTGGTGTTTCAGTCGACAGTGAGGTGAACTGCAGTATTTCACTCTGAGAGAAGTGCAGATGTAGGCGTGTCACTTGGAAAGTGCACGCATGGAGAGAGAAAGGCCAAAGACAGTTCACTCCTCAAACCGTAACACATATGTGCCTTTAAAGAATTGTGCCACTTGACTTCAGTAACCTTGAGCCACCTTTCTGAAGTTCATCTCTGCAAGTCTCCTTAAAGGGTCAGCTTTCTTTAGAATGCCTTCAAATTTACAAACACATGCATATTTAACTTTACAGGACGGCCAGTACAACCCAACGGAAGCATCTCCAAAACTGGACATGTGACGTGTCCTTTCCCTGCGGCTACGCTGAAGTCAACACATTGAACACTGTGAAATGGATTTAAAAATCCTTTCTAGTTTGGTTTGTATGACAGTTACTCAGCTTGCATGAGCCATAACTGCCAAGAACACTAACCTACTGCAGTTTCCCAGCAGCCACAACACCCACAGACAAAGATTTTGGAAAACGTGCAAGAAACCATGGAGAGCGGGGAGGGGGCATGGAGAAGCTGAATGGCTCTTTCCTTGCTCTCAAGTGATGACAGATTACGTGAGACATTGCAGATGCAGTTCAGCAGAACTTTGCTTTTGAACAATAATTGTGTAATCCAGAAGTAGTAATGTTTACTCCCGTCTTTAGGCCAGTTCAGATTTCCCCAGACAGGAAGCAGAAGTGGGAAAACCAAAGAAAGCACTCTGTTAAAGCAACGGTTAAACATTTAGTTATAGTAAAAAATAAAATTAAAACACCACATCAAGAATCAAGGCATCTTATTTATTCAGTTCGATCCACACGCGTTAGCAACAGAAATAAGGCACTTCACTCCTTTTTACTATCAGTAGCCCAAAAGAACTAGCACAGCTACCAGGGAGCAGGATAGAATCTAGGGTGACTAATGCATTAGTAAGACCCCACTGAAGACGACAGCTATGAAAAGGGAAGAATTTGGACCCAATTTTTATTAGTGATTATGCATTAAGTTACAAAGAACACAGGCATATTTAAATCCCAGATTAAATTTGCAGGCCTAGAACTTAAATTTTGTCTAAAATCCAAGTTTTATAGTGTCAGAAGCACAAATATGCAACCCAACAATAAAAATAACTACTATTATTATTTGTAAAGTGTCAATGTTCTGAGCAGACCACCACTTTAGGGTCCTCGCACTCGCAAAAGAAAGTGAATTCTAAGCACAGACTCTAGAATGTCTTTTTCTTTCTACGTATTGAAAGCACAATGGAGAAGTAGCAGCATTTACTTCAAATTGGATGCTCTGTGTGGTCAAGATAGACCTTAAAATATTTGAGTTCCAAAGTATGTGTTTTTCATTAAACATTATGTTCATGATACTGGACATAACTATGGCATTAAGGATGTTCAATTTAAAAAAAATATACCAGATGGGGCCTTCAACTCTCACTTTAGAGAAAGCTTACCTGACGTAAACAATTCTCTAGTGAGACATTACATTGAACCCACCATTTCATGAGGAAAGTAGGTAATGAGGAGCCTAACTCTGCAGTTATTGAATTCTCTGGCAAGACTCATTGCCTTCAAAAGATCCAGGATTTCACCCCATGTATTCTTAAGCCTGTCATTTTTTTTTTCTCATTAAGAATGTAAGTGCCAGCAGTGACACCATCATAGGACTTAATCACATCAGCCATTCCATCAGGGGCTTATTCACCTGCACACCTACCAATGTGATCTGTGCCATCATGTGCCAGCAATGCCCCTCTGCTATGTACATTGGCCAAACCGGACCGTCTCTACGTAAAAGAATAAATGGACACAAATCAGACGTCAAGAATCATAACATTCAAAAACCAGTAGGAGAACACTTCAACCTCTCTGGTCACTCAGTAACAGACTTAAAGGTGTCAATTTTGCAACAGAAAAAATCTTCAAAAACAGACTCCAACAAAAAACTGCTGAACTGGAATTAATTTGCAAACTAGATCCCATTAACTTGGGTTTGAATAGAGACTGGGAGTGGCTGGGTCATTACACAGATTGAATCTATTTCCCCATGTTAAGTATCCTCACACCTTCTGGTCAACTGTCTAAATAGGCCAGCTTGATCATCACTACAAAAGTTTTTTTTTCCCTGCTGATAATAGCTCATCTTAATTAATTAGCCTCTAGAGTTGGTATGGCAACTTCCACCTTTTCATGTTCTATGTATCTTCTTACTCTATGTTCCATTCTATGCATCTGATGAAGTCGGCTGTAGCCCACGAAAGCTTATGCTCAAATAAATTTGTTAGTCTCAAAGGTGCCACAAGGACTTCTGTTCTTTTTGCAGATACAGACTAACAAGGCTGCTACTCTGAAAGCAGGCCCACATGAAACTCCTCCAGTAATGGACAGAGAGAGATTAAGGACAAAAAAAACAACAAAGAAGCAAAACCTAGTTTGTTAAAGTTCTCTCTGTATTTAAAAAGGAAGTCATGTTACTGAATGAAGAACACTAAGTTTTCCTGAGCAACAGTCCCTTCCCCTCCCCTCGCAAAAAAAGTAAGAAGTACTGGCAGACAGAATATTTCACATTAAAATTGATTATGACAGAAAAATACGGTATTAGCATTTAGGAGATCTGTGACCCATACCAGATAAACTTTGCTTCTATGTATTAAAAAAACCAACCAACACCACAACTAAGCCATACAAGAGATCACTGGACACAAAACTGCATTTCCCATAAGAATCAGGAAGGAGGACTAGTATTTCCATCTATAAAAAAGAAATTAAGTATCTTTTATGTTTGTAGATCGGTACAGACCGAGAGAGCTAAGTGAGGGGAATGATGTTCCAGTGGTTTGGGCACTAACTTGAGACTCAAGGGACCAGGGGTCAATTCCTTGCTCCACCATAGACTTCTTTTGGCAAGTCATTTTAGCCTTTGTACCTCAGCTCCTCATTTGCAAAATGGTGATAATAGCACTTCCCTACCTCACAAGGATGTCATGAGAAGAAATACATTACAAACACTCAGTAATGGGAACCATATAAGTACCTGAGCTAGATAGAAGCTATAACTCCATTAACTAGTACTCATGATCAGACCCAACATCTGGCATAATCCTTTGCAGATTTCAAGTATTACTAACGAATTTTAAAATGCATTTTAAAATTATAAGATAACGACAGTGAAATACAACCATTGTCACGGGAAAGTAGCCTCCTGCTGCTATACTAATGCCAAGGTAGGGGAGGTAATATCTTTTATTGGACCAACTTCTGGTGAAAGAAACTCAGAGCTCCTCTTTAGGTCTGTGTAGCTTGAAAGTTTGTCTCTTTCGCCAACAGAAGTTGGTCCAATAAAAGATATTACCTCACCCACCCTGTTTCTCTAATATTCTGGGACCTACATGGCTACACCATCATATCAATGCCAATGCATTTATGAATAGCAAAACATTTCTTTCCAAGGCAAGTGTCATAAATATAAAGGGAAGGGTAAACCCCTTTGAAATCCCTCTGGCCAGGGGAAAGCTCCTCTCACCTGTAAAGGGTTAAGAAGCTAAAGGTAACCTCGCTGGCACCTGACCAAAATGACCAATGAGGAGACAAGATACTTTCAAAAGCTGGGAGGAGGGAGAGAAACAAAGGGTCTGTGTGTCTGTCTATATGCTGGTCTTTACCGGGGATAGACCAGGAATGGAGTCTTAGAACTTTTAGTAAGTAATCTAGCTAGGTATGTGTTAGATTATGATTTCTTTAAATGGCTGAGAAAAGAATTGTGCTGAATAGAATAACTATTTCTGTCTGTGTATCTTTTTTGTAACTTAAGGTTTTGCCTAGAGGGGTTCTCTATGTTTTGAATCTAATTACCCTGTAAGATATCTACCATCCTGATTTTACAGGGGGGATTTCTTTATTTCTATTTACTTCTATTTTTATTAAAAGTCTTCTTGTAAGAAAACTGAATGCTTTTTCATTGTTCTCAGATCCAAGGGTTTGGGTCGGTGGTCACCTATGCAAATTGGTGAGGCTTTTTATCCAACATTTCCCAGGAAAGGGGGGTGCAAGTGTTGGGAGGATTGTTCATTGTTCTTAAGATCCAAGGGTCTGGGTCTGTAGTCACCTAGGCAAATTGGTGAGGCTTTTTACCAAACCTTGTCCAGGAAGTGGGGTGCAAGGTTTTGGGAAGTATTTTGGGGGGGAAGGACGCGTCCAAACAGCTCTTCCCCAGTAACCAATATTAGTTTGGTGGTGGTAGCGAGGTAGCGTTGTTCCAAGGACAACGGGTGGAATATTTTGTACCTTGGGGAAGTTTTGACCTAAGCTGGTAAAGATAAGCTTAGGAGGTTTTTCATGCAGGTCCCCACATCTGTACCCTAGAGTTCAGAGTGGGGGAGGAACCTTGACATCAAGAGATACTGACCCTGGAGAATATTCTATTACAATTAGTATATTTCTGTTTGTATCTAAGGTCTGATGCAGAATTAGTTTTCTTTGGACATTTAGTGACGTGCTGCACTCTGACTGCCTTAAAGGGCACACTTTCCGGTCGGTGAAACACCCAATATTGTAAGTGCTATTTCGTAAGGTAAAGTTTCTTTACCTGCCAATCATGAAAACTCATCCCAATATCAGAGTGTTCCTCTCGTCTTGTGGATCACCACCAGTAGGTAAGATTCTGTAAGCCAAACTATGCATTCAGTAATACTATTGTTGTATATACTATTGCTTGTGTGAAATGAAGTCTGCTTGCCAGCCAGCAGCTCTCTGCTTTGGGATGTCAGTGTTTCAAAGAGTTTATGGTTTTGTTCTCAGACTATACTAACTATAGAAAGAGGATTTTAGAATAAAAATGTGTTGGGATAAAATTTAAGTAAGTCCTGTCTTTTAACCAATTCAACATTTCCCTCAGCAAAAGCAGAAGAACGCTGATTAATTGTTTTACTTGTAAACCAGAACAATGGGACAAGGAAATAGTGGCAGACGTGGGCATTCAAAATGCCCTTGTAACAGGGTCGCTTTTCAGTGTAGAAACATATTTCCTTACTGTAGTGATTTTTAAACAGTGCAGTTTTAACACTCCGTTAATGCATTCTTTACGTTTCGTTTCCAGTACATTTTCCACTAAGAAAGAAACGTAAAGTTCGACTTGCTGAAATTGTAAACTTTGAAACTGAGCTATGGGTTAGCAGCATTTGCAAGCTCCAACTTCACCAGCTGGACTTGTAAACTCCTTGAACAAACAGCTGCAGACACGCACGATACAGTTAATACATTCTCAAAACACAGATGTTCTGCAGTAATCCCCAGGTAATAAGGGCCCCATTGTTCTAGGTGCTCTACACACATACTTGGAGACCGGTCCCCACGAGGATACTGCAAACTAATCTGAAGAAAAAAAAGACCAAGCAAGTAAAAAAATAATAGGAGAGAAAAGACTGCATGTGTGATTGGGGATGAAAATAAGTTAACAGGTACACAATCTAATAATATTCAGAATTTGATGGTTCTGAAGTTTAAAACAAAAAACAAAACAAAAACCCTCTAACCACCTAACCAACATTAGAGGATCTCTTTAAAAAAAACCTCAAAATCCATTTCTACTGTGAGGCCTTCAAGGTGGTGGTAAATGACCTTACAAATTAGTTCAAGGAGGACATTTCATGCATTGTGGTAGTGCAAAAGAAAGCGGAGACATCTGTGGAAATTTCAAGGCTGAACTAAACAGACAAACTGGAGTACTCCAAGCTTAATGCTGAAGTATGGGCTTTGGTCTCCCCAGCAATCAAGACACAAAGTGAGAACATAAATATATTGTGACAGACCCAGACCAGTGGGGTACAGGAGTCTCGAAGGCAAATATACTGGCCACTGGATGAATAGTTCTCTGTTCCCTGAGTGACCAGAGCAGGGGCTGCACTAGAGCAATCAGGAACCTGCTAGAACCAATTAAGACAGGCAAGCTAATCAAGACACCTGGAGCCAATTAAGACCATACTAGAATCAATTATGGCAGACAGACTAATCAGGACACCTGGTTTAAAAAGGACCTCCCATCAGTTAGTGGGGGGCATGCAAGGAGCAGGGAGTGAGAAGGCATGCTGCTGGAGGACTGAGGAGTACAAGCGTGATCAGGCTTCAGGAGGAAGATCCTGTGGTGAGGATAAAGAAGATGCTGGGGGGAAGGCCATGGGGAAGTAGCCCAGAGAGTTGTAGCTGTAGCTGTCATGCAGCTGATAAAAGGAGGAGATGTAGACAGCTGCCATCCACAGGGCCCTGGGCTGGAACCCGGTGTAGAGGGTGGTCCCGGGATGTCCCATCGCCCCAACAAGAGGAGTTGACCTGGTCTGTGAGCAACACCAGAAGGGAAGGTCTAATTTGGAAAGGGATCTGGCCTGTCCCCAGCCCACTAGGTGGGACAACAGAGACTGTGGAGATTGTTTGCCATTTCCCTCATGCTGGCCAATGATGAAGTTAGCTGACTGAATGGCAGGTTTGAGCCTCTAACAGAAGCGGCCAAACTGAGGGCTGCTGTGAACCTCTGAGGTGAGCAAATCTGCTAAAAAGCACAGGACCCACCAAGGCAGAGGAGGAACTTTGTCACAATATATATAAAACTAGGTAGTCAGGACTCCCACATGTTCAACTTTTCATTTCCCCCTCCTCACGCACCTAAGACAGCCGATACAGTTTCTTTCAAAATCAGGGTGAGTTTTTCCTGTCTGCATTGAAGTAGAACAGCAACAGAATTTAAGCCATACCTAATTCCTATATTATGTTAATTTCATAGGCACAAGTGGGATAAAGTTTGAGACTCAACCAGTAATGTCTTGTTTGCTTCCTACTGTGGACCATTAATCTGCATCTTTCCCTTTTTCTTTCCCTCTCACTTAAGCAATTGATGCCGACTCAACACACACAAAGTTAAGCACAGCCATACATGTATGTAGGATTAGGACCTTAGCCTATAACCTATTTAAACAAACTGCTATGCTGGATCAGAGCAACAATCCACCTAGAACAGGGGTCGGCAACCTATGGCATGCATGCCAAAGACAGCATGTAAGCCCATTTTTAATAGCACACTGCTGCCTACCGGGGTCCCGGCAGGCAGCAGTGTGCCATTAAAAATCCAGCCCGGCCCGCTCTTCTCTGCTCCCCGCCCCCTCCCACGGGGGCAAAGGGCAAAAGCTTGGTCCTGCTGGTTCCCCTGCCTCTTCCCACAGGGTGCTGGGTTCCTGTGCCGCCTCTTTGTCCCTCCCGCCTCACCGGCCCTTGCAAGAGAGGGAGTGGGGGAGGAGCGAAGTCAGCATGCTCACTGCTCCCAGCGGAGGTAGAGAAGAAGCGGAGGCAGGGCCTTGGGGAAGCGGGGCATATCCCCTCAGCCCCCTGCCCTGACCCTCCCCCACACACACACACCTAGCCCTCTGCTCTGAGCCCCGCACACCCCCAAGGCCCCTGCCCTGAGCCTTGTACCCCCCTCACACACCCAACCCTCTGCTTGACTCCTTCACGCCCCCTATGAAGCCAGCCCTGACTCTTGCATCCCCCCACATCCCCACCCCCACCCTGAGCACCAAACGGGAGCTCCTGCACCTCCTCCCCCCACACATTCCCACCTGCACCCCTCCCGCCAAATGGGAGCTGCCCAGGTAAGCGCTCTACACCCAAACCTCCTGCCCCAACCCTGAGCCCTCTCCTTCATTCTAGCTCCTGGCCAGACCCTACACCCCATCCCCCAGCCTGCTCCTTCACCCCCAGCCCTGTGCTCAGTGCACTCCCACCCTCAGCTCAGTAGAGAGAGAGAGAGAGAGAGGAAGAGAATGGCCAGAACCAGGGAGAAGGTAGGTACCCACTGTGTGTGGGTAGGGCCGGAACCCCAGACTGGCAGCGAGCTGAGCGGGTCCGGCAGCCGGGATCCTGGCTGGCAGGGGCCAGCGGATGGAACCCCTGAGCGGCAGCGGGCTGAGCCGCTCAGCCCACTGCCAGTCTGGGGTTCTGGCTGCAGGCCCCGTGCCAGCCGGGGTCCCGGCCACAGGCCCCGCTCAGCCCACTGCCAGGCTAGCGGAACAGAACCCCACACCAGCAGCAGGCTGAGCAGGCTGGCGGCAGAAGATCAACATTTTAATTTAATTTTAAATGAAGCTTCTTAAACATTTTGAAAACCTTGTTTATTTTACAGTACAACAATAGTTTAGTTATATAATATACAGACTTAGAGAGACGGACCTTCTAAAACACATTAAAATGTATTACCAGCACTTGAAACCTTAAAGTGAATACATGAAGACTCGGCACACCACTTCCGAAAGGTTGCCGGCCCCTGATCTAGAATCATGTCACTTGATAGCTCCAGTGTCAGATACTTCAAAGGAAGGTACAAGAAATCTTGAAGTGGGCAACTGTAGAATAATATTACCATAAAAAGTTTCTTCCTAATCAACACAGTCAGGAGCTAGTTTATGCTCTATAGAGGAAAGTTTTTCTCCCTTCCTAAATCCTCACTAATGTAATGAGAAGGTACAGATATCCACGTAAAAGTGACCATTTCTTTTTTGAAATCCTGCTGAATGCTTGGCCTACAATGGGAAAGCCACTGAACAAGCTATGTCTTCAATACACCAGCCACTCCCACCCCATAATACAGAGATCATGTGATTTTAAAAAAAAAAAGTCATCTTGAAAAAAGACTATACATGTTTAAGAAAGCAGACCAATCATTTAAGAAGCAAGCAGTGGTGGAAAAATACCAGAGACATAGGTCTAGTTCTTCCAAAAGGTGTGGCACAAAGGCATGCAAGGTAGTATGACCCTCATATCTCAAACATGAGTTTATATTCATGAAGGAAAAGGATGAATTAGGTCCCAGTGTGTATTTTGTGCATAAACTGGGGCTAAGACCTTGAAGACATAAAAACTGCAGAGACAAAAAAAACAAAGAAGATAAAAAAGGCCAAATGAGCACTTCTAGAGTAATGGTTCTCAACCCACGGCCCACTTGCAGCTCAATCAGCACATAGCTGTGGCCCATGGTCACCCCATCTCAAAAAAGATATTAGAATTGGAAAAGGTTCAGAAAAGGGCAACAAAAATGACTGGGGGTATGGAACGGCTGCCGTATGAGAAGCGATTAATAAGACTGGGACTTTTCAGCTTGGAAAAGAGATTAAGGGAAGATATGATTGAGGTCTAAAATCATGACTGGTGTAGAGTAGTAGTAAACACTTCCTTATCATAACACAAAAACTAGGGGTCACCAAATGAAATTAATAGGAAGCAGGTTTAAAACAAATAAAAGGAAGTATTTCTTCATACAATGCAGAGTCAATTTGTGGAACTCCTTGCCAGAGGATGTTGTGAAGGCCAAGATTATAACAGGGTTCAAAAAAGAACTAGATACGTTCATGGAGGATACATCCATTAATGGCTATTAGCCAGGATGGGCAGGAATGCTGTCCCTAGCCTTTGTTTGCCAGAAGCTGGGAATGAGCGACAGGGGATGGATCACTTGATGATTCCCTGTTCTGTTCATTCCCTCTGGGGCACCTGGCACTGGCCACTGTCAGAAGACAGGATGCTGGGCTAGATGGACCTTTGGCCCTACTGGGTCAGACCATTCTTACGTGACATCCTCAGGGACATACAGGGTTGTATATGTATTCTATGGATGTGGCCCACATAACACAGAGGATGCATATAGGGCCCATAATGATAAATAGGTCGAGAACCACTGTTTTAGAATATTGATGTCTCTTCCTTTAGATTCTTTTCTCCTTCTGGAAATAGAATGAAGCTGCTCATTTAACATAACACAGAATAGAAAAATGTAAAGGAACCTCAATATGGACTTCACTAGCATTTGTATAAGGCCCTTTCAGAGACTAGTTGCTGGTACAGTACTGACATTTGTAAGGAAATAGTGAGGGATCTCGCTGAAATTAAGTGGGACACATTCTACTTTCAAACATGGTGCTTGATCCCTCCACCAGCTTAATGGCACTACTTGCTCGAGTAAAGGGCCAGAAAACTGAGAATATGAAAAAATTAAATGTTAATAAAGTTAACTCTTCATATAAAATAGCATGACCACGATACATGTAATATACTAGCAATACATGAATTTGCAGGACTAAAAGTCACTATTTTATGTGACAGGGCAAGGCCAGATGGCTATAGAAAAGTAGTGGGAGATGGATATATTAGCTCCAGGCTAAACAAATCCCTGGTACCAGGATAAGTGAAATGGAAGCTGCTCCAGGTCAATTAAGACACCTGGGGCCAATTAAGAACTCTCCAGAAGGCAGGGAGAAGGCTAGGTTGATTGGGACACCTGAAGCCAATCAGGGGCTGGCTGAAACTAGTTAAAAGCCTCCCAGGCAGTCAGGTAGGCACACATGTCAGGAGCTGTAGGAGGAAGTTGCGCTGTTGGAGAGACTGAGTAGTACACACCATATCAGGCACAAGCAAAGAGGCCCTGAGGTAAGGGTGAAGTGGAGCCTGAGAAAGTGAGGGCTGTGGGGGAAGCAGCCCAGGGAATTGTACATGTCCTGTTTCTAAAAGGTCAGCTACCATGGCTGATACTATTAGGGTCCCTGGGCTGGAGCCTGAAGTAGAGGGTGGGCCCAGGCTCCCCACCCCCGCCCTTTGCCCCCTGATTAATCACTGAGACTGAGAGACAACAGAGACTGTGCAAGGAAGGATAACTTCTCCTCACCTCCCTTACTGGCTTATGATGAAAATGGCTCAGTAGACTGTGACCCTTGTCTCTAGAGAGAGAAGGGTTACGTGGAGGGTCAGTGAGCCTCTGAGGCTAGTGAAATCTGCCAGGAAACGCAGGACCCACAGAAGCAAGGACAGAGCTTTGTCACATTTAATATACAGTTTCCCCAATATTTGCATATATAGGCAACAGCCGTCTGTAAACTGCAAAGCTGTAACGCACCACTCACACCAACTGTACCGTGTGATAAACAAAATTATTCTAGAGAATGTTGTCACACTTTGTTCTGCTGTGCATAAATTACTTAACATTTTTGCTGCTACAGTATGGAGTCAAAAAAATATCAAATTTTCTACAGAAGTTACATCACACATTACTAACCTCACTACGATTTAAGAACATATTGGTTTTCTTACAGGATGTGTTTCTCTGGAAAGATATTGAGCAGCACTATTGGCTGATATGAGGACTAAAACTAGGACATTAAAAAAAACAAAACAACCATTTGCTGCAAACACACTGAAAAATAATTTAAAAAGGAGGGACACACTGTGTGTTCTGTTCCAAAGTGTTCCTGTTAAGAAGCCCTTGTAGCGAGAAAAGCCTTCAAGAACTTGTATGTCCACACATCACTTATAGCGGGATGGAAGAAAGGAGATCATTTTGTGTCACTGATGAAGTCTGCAGATGAAACAAAAAATGGGGAAGTGGTAAATAATGAAGAGGACAGGACATTGATACAGGGCAATCTGGATCACTTGGTAAATTGAGCACAAACAATATGCATTTTAATATGGCTAAATGTAAAGGTATATATTTAAAAACAAAATGTAGGCTGTACTTACAGAAGGAGGGATTTTATCCTTGGAAGCAGTTAATCTGAAAGATTTGGGTTTGTGGTGGATAATCTGAACATGAGTTCCCAATATGACAGTTCCCAAAAGAGCTAATACAATCCTGGAATGCATAAATAGGGGATTCTCATGTAGGAGTAGGGAGGTTATTTTACCTCTTAGTGGCGGCACCGGTGCAAAAATTGCTGGAATACTGTGTCCCGTTCTGGTGTCCACAATTCAAAAAGATGTTGATAAATTGGAGAAGGTTCAGAGAAGAGCCACAAGACTGATTAAAGGATTAGAAAACATGGCTTATAGTAAAACTCAGAGCAAAACTGATTTAGCTTGACACAGAGATGGTTAAGCGGCGACTTGATTGCAGTCTGTAATATCTACAAGGGGAACAAATATTTAATAATGTCCTCTTCAATCTAGCAGAGAAAGGTATAACATGATCCAGTGGCTGGAAGCTGAAGCTACACAAACTCAGACGGGAAATAAAGCATAAACCTGTAACAGTGAGAGTAATTAACCACTGAACAGTTTACAAAAAGGGTTGTGGTGGATTTTACATGACTGACCATTTTAAAATCAAGATTGGACGTTTTTCTACAAGATCCACACTAGAAATTATCTTGGGAAAGCTCTCCGGCCTGTGTTATACAAGATGTCAGACTAGATGATCATAATGGTCCCTTCTGGCCTTGGAATCTAGGAGATGATAACTCTGGCAGGAGAAGAGCTGTTTTAACTTGTATTCAGTTCAACCAAGGTAAATACACACAGTATCTTAAAATTCCCTTTCCTTCTCTGCTTGCACAATTGGGTTGAAGCAGAGAGACCCTCTTCAGTACATAAACAAATAAGGAGTTCTGCATATTAAGTGACTATGTTGAGTTTCAGAGGGGTAGCTATGTTAGTCTGTATCCACAAAAACAACGAGGCGGCCAGTGGTACCTTGTTAGTCTTTAAAGGGTCACCCGACTCCTCATTGTTTCTATGCTGAGTTTGTTTCCCTCAGATCCTGATCATATTTTTAAGGGAAATAAATCTTAAATTCATTTCAAATGCAGTCAGTCATTCTCAAGTGTCTTTTACCCATATCAGAAAGAATCTATATAGAAATATACTATGTATTTGAAAACTACATTTTTCTTCTGAGAATTAGAAAGGAAGGAGAGATTTAATCTCCAGCAGGACCCAGTCATATCCCAACACCTGATTAGATCTCAATAACGAGCCTTTTGGGAACAGATGTTTCCAGTTCCAGGAAAAACTAATTTGCATTCGAACAAAACATCCCCAGTGACTCCAGAAGAAACATCGTGCAAGTTCAGTTACCTTGATTTTGTTTTTAATCAACTTGCATTTGAGTCATTTTATAAAGACACTTTCACTGCAAATTATCCTAAACGGGAGAATGGAGGAAGAACATGCCACTTAAGTTTTCTATGCAAACATGATACAGGGAAACTCGGTTTTCAAACACACTGCATTCAACCTAACTATATGCCACATACTTAAATACACACAGTTGCCAGTAGTCCTGCTATGATAAATACAATCTTAACACAAAAGACTGAAGTTCTGGTAAACAGGATTTTGCAAGTGACACTTAACATTTTGCTAACATCCCCATGTGTCATTCACAAAACTAAAAGAATACAGTTAACTTTCTTAAGGGGTAGATTTTTGTCTGGGCACAAAGACCACCACCACACACAAACCACTGGTCACATGTATTATAGGCATATAAGAGATTTAAAAAAGTCAAAGTACTTTGCAAGTACATTAGATCAGTGTCGTTTTAATTAATTTTGAAATACTTGCATAGAAGGGCTAGCCAAACTGCAACCTACAGTTCGGCACATTTCTCTGAATCATAGCAGTGCAGCCAGGGGACACTATAGAATCCTGCATGCATTACTTCATCTTGATCAGAGAAGGATGTTCAGAAAGAGAAACCATGTTGCATGCTGGAACGCAAATTTTTCCAGACAGTGGCTCCAACTGGTTCTATTCAATGAAATTTGTGCATCACTCCGACTCCTAAAAAGCAGTCAAAAGGACTGTCTGTTGGGCAAAGTTTTGGCATCTGTGGAATATGAAGCCAAAAATAAAAGATTCTGGCAGTATGCATGCTGTGAGTAAGAATTCAGCTCTACAGAAGAATTTACAAGATATTTAATATTCTTCTATGAAAAATGCCAATTTTGTTATGTTTAGAGTAAAAGTGAAACTCCTGCCAGACAGGGAAAAAGTGTCTATGTCCTATTGTCAGTGTAGCATATGTGCTCAGTACATTTTCTGCACAAATACCATTGGACTAGTCAAGACATTCACCTGTAGACTCACTGCTATGTAAAGCCAGATTAAGATGGACAGGCACATCAGATATTTACTATGCAGCATTTCCCTAAAACATCATCCTAGCTGTTTTGTTCAATGCAAATGAGGCCTCTAGCAGATTTCTAAATACTGGGCAATCAACTGAATCCCTCTTGCCTCACAGATCCTGTACATACCATATCTGTTCTGGAAGAACATTTGGACATATTACCAATGGGTAAATCAGAGCTACCTTGTCCTTAAACTCCTGAAAACAAGCCTTGGTGCTAGGTAAAGGTAACACCATGATCATACTTAAAGGGATTCATTCTGAGGTAGCCAGCCACATAAAAAATCCTGGCTTCATTTTCTGTCATATTCTTTCCATGGAATGTCCCTATTATCTCAAGTGATATAAAGTTATTTTTTCCCAAATGCAAGCTATGCAGAGGATGTACCCTTATTTAGCCATTAAAGACCTCAAAACAGAAATACATATTCTCAGAACCACAGGGCTCAGTTACTGTTGTTCCTCTTAAAAGGCTACATATCACTTACAGATTCAGAATCCTGCAACACGCTGCTCAATGGTTTGAACTACTACGATCTTACATTCTCTATGCTGGCAGCCTAGAAATAAAACCCTGGCTTTAAAACCCAACAATACCAATTTAAGGCCAATTAACAGACAGACATTGCCTACATTCCAGATCCTCCTCCAGCCTTGTCCTGATTTATATCTTCACTCACCTGTCTCAGAGATCCCACCATTTCATTTTCTCTCACCTGCATTTTGTAGACAAATGAGCCAAATGCTTGATTGGGCTACTGATCATGTTAAGCTTCCATTGACAGCTCTACGACTTATATTGCAGCACAGTTGAATTGCATTTGTAGAGCTTTTTAAAATGCAAACAGCATCATCTCATGCCAAAACCAGCTCAAATTATTCAGAAGAACACCGCAATTGATAATTTACAATCACAGAATATCAGGGTTGGAGGGACCTCAGGAGGTCATCTAGTCCAACCCCCTGCTTTGAGCAGGGCCAATCCCCAATTTTTGCCCCAGATCCCTAAATGGCCCCCTCAAGGATTGAACTCACAACCCTGGGTTTAGCAGGCCAATGCTCAAACAACTGAGCTCTCTGTCCCCCAATGTCCTTTGAACTTTCTGTAAACGTTATTACAATATTCTCTGACCCCCTAAAGATTTGCAGGTTTGTGTACAAAGTGGGTAAGTGGATTCTGTGCTTCTGTGCACAGATGGGCAATTTTTCCATTTTGTGTTCCTTCCCTCCCTACTGTACAAACACTTTGGGAATGGGGAATAGTTATGACCATGCTTACGGCCCTACCAAATTCAGTCCATTTTGGTCAATTTCATGGTCATATGATTTTTAAAATTGTAAATTTCATGATTTCAGCTATTTAAACCTGAAATTTAACAGTGTTGTAATTGTAGGGGTCCAGACCCAAAAATAAGTTGTGCGGGGGGGGGGGGGTCACAAGGTTATTGTACGGGGGGTTGCAGTTCTGCTACTCTTACTTCTGCTGGTGGCGGCGCTGCCTTCAGAGCCGAGCAGCTGGAGAGCAGCAGCAGCTGCTGGCAGGGAGCCCAGCTCTGAAGGCAGAGCCGAGCAGCTGGAGAGCAGCAGCAGCTGCTGGCAGGGAGCCCAGCTCTGAAGGCAGAGCCGAGCAGCTGGAGAGCAGCAGCAGCTGCTGGCTGGGAGCCCAGCTCTGAAGGCAGAGCCGAGCAGCTGGAGCAATGCAGAAGTAAGGATGGCATGGCATGGTATTGCCACCCTTACTTCTGTGCTGCTCCTTGCAAAGCTGGGCCCTCAGTCAGCTGCTGCCACTCCGGCCACCCAGCTCTGAAGGCAGCAGCGCAGAAGTAAAGGTAGCATGGTATGGTATTGCCACTCTTACTTCTGCACTGTGCTGGTGGGGCTCTGCCTTGAGAGCTGGGCCCCGGCCAACAGCTGCCACTCTCCAGCCGTCCAGCTCTGAAGTCAGTGCAGAAGTAAGGGTGACCCCCCCCCTGCAACTCCCTTTTGGGTCAGGACTCCCAATTTGAGAGATGCTGGTCTCCCCCATGACATCTATATAGTATAGGGTAAAAGCACACAAGAGACCAGATTTCACCATCTGTGCTGTGTTTTTCATGGCTGTGAATTTGGTAAGTCCCTAATCGTGCTGCCTTACAAAGGGGCCTGCATGTTTCCTTCCATCATCTCTAGGACGGATATCTGATCACACAAATTCTATGGCATTATAACACCCCTGGAAAAAAAACTAACAGTGTTATGATTTGATTTTAGTGTATAGAAGAATGAGCCATAGCAGATTGCTATAGCAGGGGGAAGCATGTGTCAATTCACAGGAGTTACCACAGCAGAGTGCAAAATCACACTGATCCAACGCATAGTGGCAAAACTCCTAGATGGTGGGTGCTGTGAAAGTGCAAATACCCAGCAGAACAAGATTCTGTTCTGTTTAAATGCACAAGACCCTGGGCTCACTGAAAGCTTTAAACCATCTATTTAAAATTCAGTCTGCCCCTTAATAGGCAGTCAGGATAGAGAACCATAATAAAATGACAACTGCTCAATCGTGTGATCAGGTGGCAAGAAGTGTTGCATTCTACATCCCAAGGTAAAACAGAAGAGCCCTGCTGAAAGTCTTACAGGGAATTTATAATACTCAGGCCTCGAGATCATGAGTTGCTGTTGAACGAATGTCACAGTCTAAGGGCCCTGGTATTTTGGAACTGCTTATGGATCGAGTGTAAACCGTGCTGCTGACAAAAAACCTTTTCTATCACATATGGGGACTGCTCATGGAAAATACATTGTCAGATACATTACCAAGTTTCTTAACCCTGTCTCAGAACTCTAAATGCTCCCCCCTACACAACTGGGAGCACAAAGACAGCCCATCAATGGCCCTTGCCCCACAACAAGATTTCTATGTTGAATTTAAGAATGAACCCACAACACATCTGGATAGCACTTTCATGTACACAGCCTACAGCGATAGCAGGGGACACTGGCTAAAGGATGAATGATTGTATTGGTATACGGAGGATTCCTTCCAGGTTCAGGATAGATCTTGCTAAAAAACACTTGCATTGAGCAATAACTGAGATACAATTTCAAGGCACACATTTCAAAACCCTCAGTAACAACACACAAATATCCACCGTGCTCTCCATTAGAACTTCATGCAGAGCAAAGAAAGACAGGCGTACATGCCTATTTAAAAGTACCTTATGGTTTAACCTTATTAATTCTCACCTTGAGTTACCAACTGCACCAGATAAGAGGTCAGATTTTTCTTTAGTTATAGTTTTCTGAAGTATATATAATCAGGGCCTTATGCATACTGCAGCTCAGCAGAACATACCTCTTGCTGTATGTGGCATCTGGTTCACATTCATGAATTCCTTTATTCAACTAGCAGAGTTCCTCAGCCCTTGTCCTGAGAAGAGTCACTGTTAACCAGTCAGCAGCTACAGAGCCCTACTGAAGGAGGGTCAGGAAGAAGGAAAAAGAAGTTCACCAGCAGTAACTCATTATCTGAATGCATTGCCTCCAACAGGCTCTTCCGCCTTACAAAGTGGAGGTAATTCAGCTCCAAATAAGTATTGTGGATGTAGAGAGGAACTGAGGTTTAGTTAAAAGGAGGTGGGGTATTTCATACATAACATAAAGCTAGAAGGCACCATTGTGACCATCTAGTCTGATCTCCTGCATAATACAGGACCTCCCTGAATGTGTTCCTGTTTGAACTACGGGTTATCTTTCACAAAAGCATAGAAACTTGATTTAAAAGTTCCCAGTGATAGAGAATCCACCACAAACCTTGGTAAGTTGTTCAATGGTTAATTACCCTTAGTGTTAAAAACGTATGCTTTATTTCCAGTCACCCCCGTCCAAGTCATTTTCAGAGTCACTGCTTCCCAGGATACAGTCCTCCATCCTGTAAGTATAGCCTACACTTTGTTCATAAATGCATACATTTATATTTAGCTGTACTAAAATGGCTATTGTTTGCTCCTGCCCAGCTAGCCAAGTGATCCACTGCATCGATGACCTATCCTCCGCATTATTTACTACTTCTGCAATTTTTGTGTCATTTGTACTTTTATCGGTGATTGTTTTCTTTCAGGCCATTAATAAAAATGTTAAATAGCAAAGAACGAAGAACTGATCCCAGGAGGACACCACTAGAAACAGACCCACTCAACAATGAGTCCACATTTGCAATTATTAGACCTGTGTTAGCAAGATTTTAATCCACTTAATGTGTGCCATGTTGATTTTGTATCATTCTAGCTTCATCAAAATGTCATGCTGTACCAAATCAAATGCCTTATTGAAGTATATTACATCAACATTATTTATCATCAACCCAAGTTGTATGCTCATCAAAAAAGATATTTAATGGGATAAGTTCTATTTTCCATAAACCCATGTTCATTGGCATTAATTACCCTCCTTTAATTCAGTCCCACATCAGCTGTTCCATTATTTTGCCCATGATCAATGTCATGCTAACAGGCCTAAAGTTTCCCAACTCATTCCTTTTACCCTTTTTTAAGTAATGGCACACAATTAGC
The DNA here is from genome assembly GCF_965140295.1 of Lepidochelys olivacea. Classification (NCBI taxonomy): domain Eukaryota; kingdom Metazoa; phylum Chordata; order Testudines; family Cheloniidae; genus Lepidochelys; species Lepidochelys olivacea. Next base: position 2,880,130 of record NC_140413.1, read on the forward strand.
TTTCTCCCAGTCATCTGGAATTCCCCAATGCCTGAAGACTTATAGAAAAATTTATATTAACAGTCCAGAATGCCACAACCAGTTTTTTTTTAAAAAAAAACTCTTGGGTGCAACTTATCTGGACTTGCTGATTTTAAAGTGTCTAGCTTTAGTGAAACAGCTACATCTTCCTGAGTTAATGCAGGAATGAAAGGTCTTTCACCATCATCATATAACACTAGATTTTTCTGCAGTAATTTAGAAAAGCAAGAACAGAAATATTTATTGAACATGTCTACCTTTCTTGATTATTATTGATAATTCTACTATATACATCTAGTAGTAGATCAATACCATTGTTAAGATTCCTTTTATTCCCTCAGTCTACAGAACAAATGGATGCTTTTACCCTTAGATTTTTATATCTAATGACGCACATGGGGCCCTTGTATTGGTTAACAACAAATTCAAGTCCCAAAGACTCTCAGACTCCAATGGGAGAGTAAAAGTTCATAAGATCTTTAGAATTTTTTCCATCAGAAAATGGACAGATCCAGGGGTCTCTCTCACAAATCTTCACAGTTGCCAGCATTAGTTTTGATAACACCAGAGTCTAGTATAACCGGGACTGGACAAGAAACAGAGTCAAAGCTCTGTCTTGAGCAAACCTAATATGGCTCCATTTGACAATGTAACACTTCCCAGGAGCTTAAGTTTTATTTTAGTATTAAGAAGTAAAGAACATAACAGATATTGGTCAGACCAATGGTCAATCTAGCCCAGTATCCTGTCTCTGACAGTGACCACTGCCAGAGGCTTCACAGGGAATGAGCAGAACAAGGCAATTTCGAATAATCTATCCCCTGCCATCCAGGCCCAGTTTCTGCCAGTTGGAGATTTAGGGACACCCAGAGCATGGGGTTATGTCCTAAGCAACTTGGCTAATAGCCAGTGATGTCCTACTCTCCATGAACTTATCTAGCTCTTTTTTGAACGCAGTTATCGTTTTGGTTTTCACCACATCCCCTAGCAATGAGTTCCACGGGATGACTGACTGTGCAGTGTCTGAAGAAGTACTTCCTTGTATTTGTTTAAGCCTGCTGCCTATTAGTTTAATTGGGTGATCTCTGGTTCTTGTGTTATGAGAAGGAGTAAATAAGACTTCCTTATTCACTTTCTCCACACCAGTCATGATTTTATAGACCTCTGTCATATCCCTCCTTTGTCATCTATTTTCTAAAAGGATGAGTCCCAGTCTTTTTAACCTCTCCTCATACAGAAGCTGTTCCATACCCCTATCATTTTTGTTTCCCTTCTATGTACCTTTTCCACTTCTAATATCTTTTTTCTAAATGAGGAAACCAGAACTGCATTCAAGGCATGGAGATACCATAGATTTATATGGCAGCATTATGACATTTTGTTTTATTATCTATCCCTTTTTCCTAATGGCTCCTAAAATTGTTAGCTTTTTTTGACTGCTGCTGCACATTGAGTGGATGTTTTCAGAAAACTATCCACAAGGATTCCAAGATCTCTTTCTTGAGTGGTAACAGCTAATTTAGACCCCACCATTTTGTATGTATAGTTGGGGTTATTTTTCCAACATGCATTAATTTCCATTTATTGAATTTCATCTGCCACTGTTGCCCAGTCACTCAGATTAGTGAGATCGTCGCAGTCAGCTTTAGACTTAACTGGAAGCGTTTAGTAGAGTCAATACTTGTGTCGACTACAATTTACACTTTGTTTGGTTTCGCCGTTATCTCACACTTGGACTACTGCAGAAATTGATAACTCCCCTTTTCCTCTATCCATCCTCTAAAATAAGAATACCCCAAATGCAACCCACACAGAGCTCCTTAAGGGAGATAATGCAACAGACCACTGGACTAGGAAATTGGGAAACCAAAATTCTATTCCCAGGTTTGCAACTGACTCACTGAATGACCTTAAACAATTCACTTACCCTTTCTGTGACTCAGTCTCCCATTTATAAAATTGGAATAGTGATGCTCTAGTCATGGTGTGAACATTGAGAATTACGATTGAATAGCATTGTAGAAGTTATTTATTTTCATTGCAGTAGTACCTAGACACCACAGCCTACTGTCCTGAGCTCTGTACAAACATATCATGAGGCAGTCCCTGCCCCAAAGAACTTACAAGCTAAGTAAGACTAAGACAACAGGTGGAAACAAACACACAGAAGTACAAGAAAACAAATGAGATACCACTAATCATCATGAGAAGCTGCCTAACCAAGTGCTACCTCCGCCTGCATCTTTCACACAGTCCCTGGAGAATACAGCTCCCAGCACACAAATCTCTATTTCCATCTGAATAGCCTCCTACCTCCAGACACTGGTTGTTAAGTATTCTCCAGCACCCATCAAGTTGTTGCTGTTCACTGAAATGCTTTATTTACACTTATACCTACTCTCTGGAGAAACCATTTCTTGAATTTAATCTGACACCAGCCAAACGTTTATAACTCTTCACTAGGTCAGAGTTTGGTTTAGTTCTGTAAGGCATTAAGATATGGATAAATGACAATTACCTCACCCACCCTATCACTAGAGTAAAGAGTCTTCTCTATAACAGGACCAAATGGAGTTAGAGGAAGGCATCACTCCTCAGAATAAGAATTTGTGTTTAAGTTACTATCAGTTAATGAGCAAGAATTGTCAGTATAAATAAAGAGAACGATTCCTGAATCATCCCACAGCATCTTTGGTTTATCACACCCACGTTCAGCAAAAACTACAAGCCCAGACTGTAATTGCCTAAGACAAACTATTGCGACAGCTCATCTACTGTTTGGAGAGAGACGCTCCGCTCATCCCCAGCACTCCCAGGAAAGCCTCTAGCCCTGGCAGGGCATCAGCGCTGCCTGCCCGACTACTGTACTTAAACCCAGCTCTGGGCACAGCAAGCCCATCCTGGCCAACAGCCCAAAGGGCATCGCCCGCACCTCGCTGCCAGACCCCAGTCCCGGCCGGGGCACTGCCGGCCCGATGACCCACCCCAAGCTGCTCTCCAGCGCGGCCGGCTCAGGGACTCCCGCCCCGCGGCCGCGCTCCGGCGGAGCGAGCTCGCACGACCCGTGCCAGCCCGGGCAAGGCCTACGACCCGCCCGAGCGGCCTCCGGCTCCGCGGGGCAGGCCCGGCCCCGTCCGCCTGCCATCAGCCCCCCCGCCCTGGCGCCTGCCCCCCCGTCCCCGCCCGCCTCTGCCCCCGCCCGGCCGGGGCCGGCGGCCTCTGCCCCCGGGCCCCACGTACCGTTCTGGCGGCCTCTGCCCAGGTCCTGCCCTTCTTCCTGCGGCCCTTCTCCCTCATGTCGCACGCGCTGGGGTGCAGCCGGCTCGGAGGCTCCCGGCCGATCCTTCCGCCCGCGGCACTGGGGCCGCCGCTGCGCCGGTCCCGAGGGGGAGAGCGGGGGGCGGCCCTAGGTCCGAGCGCTGCAGGCGCCAGCTCCCCCTGCGGCCGCGGCTGCCATGTTGGGAGCCTACTGTACAGGGGCTGCGGTCATGTGACCCCGCCCGCGTGACTCCACCTACTGTACTGGCCGCGGAGAGGGGCGGGGCCGGGGGACGAAAGGCCCCGCCCCAAGGAGAGAGAGAGAGAGCGAGACCAACGCCTGCGCTCTGCCCTGTACCGCCCCCCCGCCGCGCCCTGCGGACTCCCCGCCTACAGCCCCTCCCCCAACCGCCACTCTCAAGGGTCCTTCCCAAACGGCGTGAGCGCGCCGCGCTTCTCCTCCTGCCTGCCACGCCCCCTTGGGGCTGCCACTCACCTGTGCCCCGCCCCTACGGCTCCATCGCCTGCCCGCCCCACCCCCAGCGTCTGCCTGCGGCTAGCTCCTCCCATCCCCCTCCTTCCTCACTGCAGCTCTCCAGCGGTCCTTCCCTCCCGCCAAACCGCCACCCTCCCCTCCCCCCGCCAAACCGCCACCCCCAACGGCCGCCCGCTCCCCTCCTCTCCCCTCCCCCCAAACCACCACCCCCAACGGCCACCCGCTCCCCTCCCCTTCCCTCCCCCATACCGCCACCCCTAACTGCCGCCCGCTCCCCTCCCCTGCCCTCCCCCAAACCACCACCCCCAACGGCCACCCGCTCCCCTCCCCTCCCCCATACCGCCACCCCCAACTGCCACACATTCCCCTCCCCAACCGCCGCCCGCTCCCCTCCCCCCAAACCACCACCCCCAACTGCCACACATTCCCCTCCCCAACCGCCGCCCGCTCCCCTCCCCTCCCCCATACCGCCACCCCCAACTGCCACACATTCCCCTCCCCAACTGCCGCCCGCTCCCCTCCCCTCCCCCCCAACCGCCACCCGCTCCCCTCCCCCATACCGCCACCCCCAACTGCCACACATTCCCCTCCCCAACCGCCGCCCGCTCCCCTCCCCCCAAACCACCACCCCCAACTGCCACCCGCTCCCCTCCCCTCCCCCATACCGCCACCCCCAACTGCCACACATTCCCCTCCCCAACCGCCGCCCGCTCCCCTCCCCCCAAACCACCACCCCCAACTGCCACCCGCTCCCCTCCCCTCCCCCATACCGCCACCCCCAACTGCCACACATTCCCCCCCCAACCGCTGCCCGCTCCCCTCCCCTCCCCCATACCGCCACCCCCATCTGCCACACATTCCCCCCCCAACCGCTGCCCGCTCCCCTCCCCTCCCCCATACCGCCACCCCCAACTGCCACACACATTCCCCTCCCCAACCGCTGCCCGCTCCCCTCCCCCCCACCCGCTCCCCTCCCCCAAACCGCCACCCCCAACTGCCACACACATTCCCCTCCCCCAACTGCCGCCCGCTCCCCTCCCCTCCCCCATACCGCCACCCCCAACTGCCACACATTCCCCTCCCCAACCGCCGCCCGCTCCCCTCCCCCCAAACCACCACCCCCAACTGCCACCCGCTCCCCTCCCCTCCCCCATACCGCCACCCCCAACTGCCACACATTCCCCTCCCCAACCGCCGCCCGCTCCCCTCCCCCCAAACCACCACCCCCAACTGCCACCCGCTCCCCTCCCCTCCCCCATACCGCCACCCCCAACTGCCACACATTCCCCCCCCAACCGCTGCCCGCTCCCCTCCCCTCCCCCATACCGCCACCCCCATCTGCCACACATTCCCCCCCCAACCGCTGCCCGCTCCCCTCCCCTCCCCCATACCGCCACCCCCAACTGCCACACACATTCCCCTCCCCAACCGCTGCCCGCTCCCCTCCCCCCCACCCGCTCCCCTCCCCCAAACCGCCACCCCCAACTGCCACACACATTCCCCTCCCCCAACTGCCGCCCGCTCCCCTCCCCTCCCCCATACCGCCACCCCCAACTGCCACACATTCCCCTCCCCAACCGCCGCCCGCTCCCCTCCCCTCCCCCCCCAACCGCCACCCCCAACTGCCACACACATTCCCCTCCCCCAACTGCCGCCCGCTCCCCTCCCCTCCCCCCAAACCACCACCCCCAACGGCCACCCGCTCCCCTCCCCTCCCCTCCCCCCAAACCACCACCCCCAACGGCCACCCGCTCCCCTCCCCTCCCCCATACCGCCACCCCCAACCGCCACACATTCCCCTCCCCTCCCCCCCCAACCGCCACCCCCAACTGCCACACACATTCCCCTCCCCCAACTGCCGCCCCCTCCCCTCCCCCCAAACCACCACCCCCAACGGCCACCCGCTCCCCTCCCCTCCCCCATACCGCCACCCCCAACTGCCACACATTCCCCTCCCCCAACTGCCGCCCGCTCCCCTCCTCTCCCCCCCCCAACCGCCACCCGCTCCCCTCCCCTAAACCGCCACCCCCAACTGCCACACACATTCCCCTCCCCCAACTGCCGCCCGCTCCCCTCCCCTCCCCTCCCCCCAAACCGCCACCCCCAACTGCCACACACATTCCCCTCCCTCAACTGCCGCCCGCTCCCCTCCCCCAAACCGCCACCCCCAACTGCCACACACATTCCCCTCCCCCAACTGCCGCCTGCTCCCCTCCCCTCCCCCCCGAAACCGCCACCCGCTCCCTTCCCCTAAACCGCCACCCCCAACTGCCACACACATTCCCCTCCCCCAACTGCCGTCCGCTCCCCTCCCCTCCCCCCAAACCACCACCCCCAACGGCCGCCCGCTCCCCTCCCCTCCCCCCAAACCACCACCCCCAACTGCCACACATTCCCCTCCCCCAAACCGCCACCCTCAACTGCCACACACATTCCCCTCCCCCAACTGCCGCCCGCTCCCCTCCCCCAAACTGCCACCCCCAACTGCCACACACATTCCCCTCCCCTCCCCCCAAACCGCCACCCCCAACTGCCACACACATTCCCCTTCCCCAACTGCCGCCCGCTCCCCTCCCCTCCCCCATACCGCCACCCCCAACTGCCACACATTCCCCTCCCCAAGTGCCACCCGCTCCCCTCCCCCAAACCGCCACCCCCAACTGCCACACACATTCCCCTCTCCTCTCCCCTCCCCCCAAACCGCCACCCCCAACTGCCACACACATTCCGCTCCCCCAACGGCCACCCGCTCCCCTCCCCTCCCCCATACCCCCACCCCCAACTGCCACACATTCCCCTCCCCCAACTGCCGCCCGCTCCCCTCCTCTCCCCCCCAACCGCCACCCGCTCCCCTCCCCGAAACCGCCACCCCAACTGCCACACACATTCCCCTCCCCCAACTGCCGCCCGCTCCACTCTCCAACCCCCCCAACTACCACACGCTCCTCGCTCCAACATCCTCAGACTCGCCTCCCGCAAACTGCTCCCCTCCCCAGCTGTCACACACTCCCTTTCTGCCACCCCCAATTGCATCTCGTGCCTCCCCAAGGGCTGGTCCCTACTACCGCATATTGCCCTCTCCCAATTGCTGCAACCAGTGGCCCCTCCCAAATGCCACCTACACCCAGTCCCTCACCCAACTGCCACTACTAGCGTTCCCTAACAACTGCCACCCATTGCCTCCCCCAGCTGCTGCTCCCAACCATCTCCCCCCACTTCCTCATTCCCAGCCCTTCTTCCGCTCGTCACTACATGTCCCCTACTGTTACCCCGTATACCGCTCTTCACTGCCATCCCTGAGGCCCAAACGCCAGCCCCGGATTCTGCTCCTGGTTCCCATCTGCAGCCCCCCCTCTCTTCTCCCAGAGTGATCATCCCGGCCATCGCCACTCATTCTCAACTGACATTAACCTTCTCCCACAATGGCTAGCAATTGTCATTCTCAACCCACGTATAAACTTCTGATTCTAGCATTTGTCCCTTCTTTTCTATGGGCCAGCACACAAAACATCCGTCTCGCTGTCTGAATAGCAGCAGAAAGGAACTAACTATCACACCATTTGTGCGTTGGTCCCAGTTACAAACGTTTATTATGCTTTCGTAATTCTGATCATGTAATATGTCACATGGCTGCTGTTCCCTGTGTCTGATTACAGGGAAAGGAGACAGCGTCTCACGCTGCACGGTACCATATTGTCCCCGTTTTAATGGCAAGGGTAATGCGAAACCTTTATTGCTGTATGTGTGTAGGAGCGCAGACATTAGTGGGTGTGTGCCAGAAGGAAATGAGGAAACGAATTTCCTGTGTCTACACGATGGACCTTACAGTGGCACAGCTGTACTGCAGTCGCTGTGATGCTGTGAGGTCTCCTGTGTAGCCACTCTATGCCGGTGGGAGAAAACAGTCTACCCTTCGTAATCTTTTAATTGGTATTCAGCTCTCTGGCCCCTGGTTAAGGCTTCATCTACTATGAATATCTCATCGGTAAACATTTGTTCACAGCCTTTTTCAAAAGCTCCTTTGGTTTTAGATAGGCGACCACGTGAGACTTTTCGAAAAGGGGCAACAACCGGTTTTATTTTAAAACCGTCCCCATAAACCATTTTCCATACATTCAGAGAATTTGAAGGTTTAACATCAGCGGGTCTGGTATGTATAGTTCCGTGAAAGCTCTGGTTGTAACTCTTTATAACGTCAGGTAACACATCGATGTAGCGAAAAGTGTTATGGGCTGTAAAATATCTCCACATAGTCCAAAGTTCTCCCAGGGTGGTGAAGGAGTGCATATTTCCTCTGAGCGTTTCCACAATTTCTGAAACATGTGTTCTTGAAACAAAATGGTCTCTTCCACGCGATGCCGGGACTTCCAGGGGTGATGCTGCACTCTGATTGGTAGAGGGCAGTAGCGGGAGCTCTTAGAGGGGTCACATGACCCTCTTCTGGGTGGGTCATCCTGCCCCGGAACTCCCCCCGATTGGTCAAATTCGCTCTCAGGGCTGGCCTCTGCAGCTGAAACCCATCCTGATTGGTAGAGGCCGGTGGGAGGAGTTCTTAGAGGGGTCACACAACCCACTTCCAGATGGATCACCCCACCCCAGGACTCCCCCCGATTGGTCAAATCTCTTCTTGGGGAGGCCCGGGGGGGGGGCACAAAACCCATCCTGATTGGTAGAGGGTGGTGGGAGGAGTTCTTAGAGGGATCAAATGACACACTTTACTTCTGATCATGTGTCTGCCTTGACCCCGGAAGTAATACCGCAGGGGGCGGTTCTTATGGTGACAGGTAGTTGGGGCCTGATGCCCAGGAGGATGGTCCTACATTGATTGATGGTAGGCCCCTTATACTACTTTAGGGGTATGGAACAGCTTCCATATGAGGAGAGATTAATAAATCTAGAACTTTTCATCTTGGAAAAGAGATGACTAAGGGGGTGTATGATAGAGGTCTATAAAATCATGACTGGTGTGAAGAAAGTAAATAAGGAAGTGTTATTTACTCCTTCTCATAACACAAGAACAAGGGGTCACCAAATGAAATTAATAGGCAACTGGATTAAAACTAACAAGACGAAGTATTTCTTCATACAACACACAGTCAACCTGCAGAACCCTTTGCCAGAGGATGTTATGAAGGCCAAGATTATAACAGGGTTCAAAAAAGAACTAGATACATTCATGGAGGATAGGTCCATCAATGGCTATCAGCAAGGCTGGGCAGGGGTGGTGTCCCTAGCCTCTGTTTGCCAGAAGCTGGGAATGAGCGACGGGATGGATCACTTGATGATTCCCTGTTCTGTTCATTCCCTCTGGGGCACCTGGCATGGGCCACTGTTGGAAGACAGGATAGAGGGCTAGATGGACCTTTGGTCTGACTCAGTATGGCTGTTCTTATTTACTTTTTTCTCAGGTCCCAAGAGAAATTTATGGCTCTGGCAGACAGAAAAACCACCTTAGGGCTAGTAAATTGAGTCCTTTTGTGTGTGCATCACTGAGAAAACCAGCAGGATGTTACTAAAAAGAGACAGTAAAGTTAAGATGGGAGGGAGAGCTTGGAATTTGAAATTATAAAAGTCAAGCAAAACAATGCAATAACAATTTCAAGAGTTTAATATCTTATGTTAAGTTTTAGAAGTAAATTAAAGTTGATCCTTTCTCCAAAGAGCTAAAGATTAGCTGACGTGTATCATCGGTTTCATCTTAAGAGCTACATTACGTTTTAAACAGAAATTTTTACATGCGACTTTCAGGTCAAAATTTCAGCTGAAAGTTCTTTTGATTTCCAGTCTTGGTATCAGCCTGAGCCAGCATCAAAGATTCAATCCACTGGCTTTCTGATTCACTAGTGGCAAAACATCATCAGTAAACAGCCCAAGAAGATACTATATCACTGCATGGGGGGGATGGAGGATGTAAGTCATTTTCTAGGAAAGGTTAACATAAATTTTGAAAATTTTGCTAAGGGGGCAAACAGTGGGTGCCATCACCGTTCAGAGCAACACCACCTCTATTTCCCCTCAGTGAGTCGGAAAGGGCACTCACACAGGCTTCCAGCCCCTCTGGCCGTCACCTCTCCTGAGTGGAGACCCCCATCTCCCTCCCCTCTTATCAGGGTATTCCCAGGTTGAACAGTTCCCTGCTTTTGCTGTGTTGTTCCCAGCAGGGCCAGGCTGCCCAAGCAGGCCTGCTTGCTTTCTTTTCGGAGACAGTTAATCGTGTGACTGCCTACAGTTATAATTCTGTTTTATTCTTAAGATAAAAGCACTACAGAAAAAACATTAAAAACAAAAGAACCTACACACATGCGAATAAGTTTACCAGAGATCACCCCAATCCTAACACAGGTTCTGGCAGAAGCAGTCCTTCAATACCCCACCCATGGGGTTGTGGTTTCAAGTTCATCGCAGCTTCCGCTTAGAGCAAGCACACAGTCTTATGGGGCTGGAGCAGGCCCCGTCCTTCCAACCCTCCCTTAAGGATTGGGGCCTTCTGTGGCCCAGCGGTCTTGTCTGTCTGCTGGATCAGGAAAAAGGCTCTGAGCCTGTTTAAAACAAGGTTATTTATTCCACTTATAGATCAACGGTTCTCAAACTGTGGTTTGGGACCCCAAAACGGGTCACAACTCTGTTTTAATGGGGTCATTAGGGCTGACGATAGACTTGTTTGGGCCTGGGGCCAAAGCTGAAGCCTGAGCCCCACCACCCAGGTCGGTGGTGGTGAGGCTCAGATTTCATCTTCAGCCCTGGGTGGTGGGGCTCGGGCTTTGGCACCCCTAACGGAAGTGGCGGGGCTTGGGTGGGCTCAGGCTTTCCTCCCCCCACAGGGTCATGTAATAATTTTTGTTGTCAGAAGGGGGTCCTGGTGCATGGAAGTTTGAGAATCACTGTAACAGATGTTTATCTCTCCAAGAGGCTGGTTCAAAGGGCTGATAACCTGAGGAATGACATTAGCCTCCCCCTCCTCCTAATGGAGTTACATTCAATTCCACAATAACGCATACTCAACTGCATTTTTAGTACCGTAGACCTTAAAGATATTAACCCTAATTCAGTAAGGTTTATCTTAATTCCTTACAGTTTGTCCAGGATATTACCAATCTATCACAGGGGCTTTCCTCCCAAAATGCAGTCCCTACTTATAAAGCTTTCTATAAGAGACCTTCATGGGGAAAGCAACGACTATGGAAATACTGTTCCTACAGAGCAGGGATGAGAAACTATCAGCTGGAGGTAGAGAACACCTTTATTTAACTCTGTATATAAACTGGCATGGAACATTTGCAGGCTCTGTCCTCTTTTGCTTCGGATTGGCAGGAGCTTCCATCATTAGCTGGCATATTCTACAGGAAACCATGTGGGAATTACAGCATAAAAGGGAGATTCTGTCAAGCTACAAAAAAAAAAAAACAAAAAAAACCAACCAACCTCTACAAAATAAAGAGCTAAGTGCCAAGTACCCTTTTGGGGTTTGTCTAATTTAGACAAAGTTGGGGTTAGCTAACGTGTCAGCTAACCTCACCTAACCTCAACCCCTTTTCCTAACCTAGACAGCCCCTTTAAGTGCAGACCATTATGATCTGACATTGTTAGCCCTCCTGTCTGTTGTCTCGCAGATCCTCTAGAGACAGAACAGACACATATCCAGGCAGATGTACAGAAACAAGTATTACTTTAATTAATTGGCAATTACAAACATTTACTCTTTACAAATAAATCAGAAAGACAAGAGGTAATTCGCTTCCCCAGGTAAAGGTTGTGCCCACAGTGCAATAATTCCTCAGAGTTAACAGCCATGTATGTTAACATAAACAAGCAACTCATCAGTTAAATGAGAAAGGAATGAAAAGAAAACAGCAACAGGTGCATGTTCTGAAAATCAAAAGTCGTAAGTCATAATTTAATATTTCTACATCTATCAGCTCAAAGGATCTCAACATATTGTACAATCTAGATAGTGATCCCTTGAGCATTTGCTGAAATGTAGCTGCCTCTTAGCAGCTGCTTAACAGCATTGAGGAATAATATTCAGCAATCTGAGACTGGAAGTAAAGAATACTATATGCAACTGCAGGAGGAAATTAGGGAGACAGAATGCAATTCTTCAAAAGGGAATTTTGCCAGGGCATGGGGCTATGATCCCAAGTCTTAATAAAAGTGCTGTAAGGTTTTAATTACTATAACTAGTCAGGATCTCGATTTTCCATCTCATCCAAAAACCAGCACTTCCAATAGTAACGTGTCCCTTGCAATTCACTGTGGCATTGAGTTCAACACTTTTTCAACACAACTCTACCTAATTTTTAATCAATATATAGCATATAACACATCAACCAGAACATACTCCATGAAATCAGGTTAGGTCCATACCTCAGCCTAGAGCACACAGACCCTAGGCTCAATTCTCCCCTGCATCCGAACTCTGCTCCATGCCCACCCATGGCTTCATTTCCCCTCCACAGGGGGAATGCTCCACTGGCTATTTATGATCTGAATCCAGCTCTACCAAGCTCCCAGAGCAGCACAAATGGGCTGACTGTACCACAGAATCTGGCCATGTAAATTAATGTTTAAGCTCACTGTGACACTGTACCTCAAAATAGCACCCTGGAACCCCCATATTCACCACTGGAACCCTGTAACAATGCTGGTTCTGGTGGGACCCAACTGAGAGTGCCAATTCAGGACAAATTGCTTAAAGCAGGGCAGTTACAGCCCAAGGCTGCGGTTTCTATGCACACCAAGGCAAACCAAACCAGTCCAACAGAGAAGATTTTGGTTTTACCCCACTGGCTAACCACAAGTCACACAAGGAATTCCCTTAGACACTCCAGTTTCCCAGTATCACCACCTGTGCCACTCGTTATGGGAAAGAATGGTTATGAAAACCAATACCCCAGTAAATGAAAAAAGGTTCTCTTGATCCCAAAGGACCAAGCCCCAGACCCAGGTCAATAAACAAGCCAGATCTTACCCACAAATCACACTGTTGCCAATCCTTTAGAATCTAAAATCTAAAGGTTTATTCATAAAAGGAAAAGATATAGATGAGAGCTAGAACTGGTTAAATGGAATCAATTACATACAGTAATGGCAAAGTTCTTGGTTCAGGCTTGTAGCAGTGATGGAATAAACGGCAGGTTCAAACCAAGTCTCTGGAGTACATCCACAGCTGGGATGGGTCTTTCACTCCTTGGTTCAAAGCTTCAGCTTAGCAAAGTTCCTCCAGAGGTATGAAGCAGGACTGAAGACCAGATGGAGATGAGGCATCAGCCTTTTATAGTCTTTTCTAGGTAGAATAACACCTCTTTGTTCTTACTGTGGAAAATTATAGCAAAATGGAGTTTGGAGTCACATGGGCAAGTCCCTGCATACTTTGCTGAGTCACAAGGCATATCTGCCTTCTCTCAATGGGTCAGCTGTATAGCTGATGGTCCTTAATGGGCCATCAAGCAGGCTAGGCATAGCTGACACCAACTTGTCTGGGGTTTGACCCAGAAGCGTAGCTTAAGTTTGAAATACAGACAGTATAAAGCCAATATTCGTAACTTCAACTACAAAAATGATACACACATATAGACAGCATAATCATAAGCAGCAAACCATAACCTCTCCATAGACCCCTTACACGACAACCTCTATACAATATTTGCTGCAAATATATAACAGTGGTTACAACAATGATCTATACAGTTACAGATTATGTCAATAACGTCACAAACCCCAAGAGAGGAGATGGATTTTTTGCATGTGTACAGTCCTGGGGTTGGAACACAGCTCCACACAGGGTCAGCCAACATGCAGAATCCCCCCTACATCCTAATACCTCCCCAGACCCTGAGGAGCCAAAATCCCAGCAATATGATCGGACTAAGGACCCATGCAGAAGGGAACACTGAAGGGAAAGAAAAGCTGGTAACTGAACACATGCAAAAGTTCAGAAAGGAGTTGAAAGACACAAAAATGAATTTGAAGAACAGCAAGCCAAAGACTCAAAAAGTAATAGCAAAAAAATTTTTAAGTACATCAGAAGCAGAAAGCCTGCTAAACAACTAGTGGGGTCACTGGACGGTCGAGATGCTAAAGGATCACTCAAGGATGATAAGGCCATTGCAGAGAAACTAAATGAATTCTTTGCATCAGTTTTCACGGTTGAGGATATGAAGGAGATTCCCAAACCTGAGCCATTCTTTTTAGATGACAAATATGAGGAACTGTCCTAGATTGAGGTGTCATTAGAGGTGGTTTTGGAACAAATTGACAAACTAAACAGTAATAAGTCACCAGAGCCAGGTGGGATTCACCCAAGAGTTCTGAAGGAACTGAAATGTGAAATTGCAGGACTACTAACTGTAGTCTGTAACCTATCATTTAAACCAGCTTCTGTACCAAATGATTGGAAGATAGCTAATATGTTGCCAATTTTTAAAAAGGGCTCCAGAGGTGGCCCTGGCAATTATAGGCCTGTAAGCCTGACTTCAGTACCAGGCAAACTGTTTGAAACTATAGTAAAGAACAAAATTGTCAGACACATAGATGAACATAATTTATTGGGGAAGAGTCAACATGGTTTCTGTAAAGGGAAATCATGCCTCACCAATCTACTAGAATTCTTTGAGGGGGGCAACAAGCATGTGAACAAAGGGGATCCAGTGGATATAGTATATTTAGATTTTCAGAAAGCCTTTGACAAGTTCCCTAACTTTCAAAGGCTCTTAAGCAAAGTAAGCTGTCATGGGCTAAGAGGGAAGGTCCTGTCATGGATTGGTAACTGGTTAAAAGATAGGAAATAAAGCGTAGAAACAAATGGTCAGTTTTCAGAATGGAGAGAGGTAAATAATGGTGTCCCCCAGGGGTCTGTACTGGGCCCAGTCCTATTCAACATACTCATAAATGATCTGGGAAAAGGGGTAAACAGTGAGGTGGCAAAATTTGCAGATGATACAAAACTACTCAAATAGTTAAGTCCCAGGCAGACTGCGAAGAGCTACAAAAGGATCTCACAAAACTGGGTGACTGGGCAACAAAATGGTTGATGAAATTCAATGTTGATAAATGCAAAGTAATGCACATTGGAAAACATAATCCTAACTATACCTACAAAATGATGGGGTCTAAATTAGCTGTTACCACTCAAGAAAGAGATCTTGGAGTCACTGTGGGTTGTTCTCTGAAAACATCCATTCAGTGTGCAGCAGCAGTCAAAAAAGCTAACAATTTTAGGAGCCATTAGGAAAAAGGGATAGATAATAAGACAGAAAATATCTTATTGCCTCTATATAAATCCATGGTACGCCCACAGTTTGAATACTGCACTCAGATGTGGTCACCACATCTCAGAAAAGATATATTGGACTTGGAAAAGGTTCAGAAAAGGGCAACAAAAATAATTAGGGTCTGGAACGGCTTCCATATGAGGAGAGATTAATAAGATTGGGACTTTTCATCTTGGAAAAGAGATGACTAAGAGGGGATATAACAGAGGTCTATAAAGTCATGACTGGTGTGGAGAAAGTAAATAAGGAAGTGTTATTTATGCCTTCTCGTAACACAAGAACTAGGGGTCACCAAATGAAGGAGTGGTATGACAAAAAATACTGGTAAATGCTGTGACAAAGTTCCTCCTCTACCTTGGTGGGTCTTGCGCTTATTGGCGGATTTGCTTGCCTTGGAGCTTCACAGCAGCCCGCAGCTTGGCCGTTTTTCTGAACCCACAGTCCAGGTCGACGACTCCTGTGTCTGACCAGGAGTTGGGAGGTTTGGGGGGAACCCGGGCCCGCCTGCTACTCCGGGTTCCAGCCCAGGGCCATGTGGAATGCAGCTGTCTAGAGTGCCTCCTGGAACAGCTGTGCGACAGCTACAACTCCCTGGGCTATTTCCCCATGGCCTCCTCCCAACACCTTCTTTATTCTCACCATAGGACCTTCCTCCTGGTGTCTGATAATGCTTGTACACCTCAGTCCTCCAACAGTCCACGTTCTCACTCTCAGCTCCTAGTGCCTCTTGCTCCCAGCTCCTCACACATGCACCACAAACTGAAGTGAGCTCCTTTTTAAACCCAGGTGCCCTGATTAGCCTGCCTTAATTGATTCTAGCAGCTTCTTGATTGGCTGCAGGTGTTCTAATCAGCCTGTCTGTCTTAATTGTCTCCAGAAGATTTCTGATTGTTCTGGAAACTTCCCTGTTACCTTACCCAGGGAAAAGGGACCTACTTAACATGGGGCTAATATATCTGCCTTCTATTACTCTCCTGTAGCCATCCAGCCCGACTGTCACAATGCCCAACTGTAATAAAAAGTTTGGTGCTACTGTTAAACCTCATGACAAAAAATGGGATACTAATGTTAAGCCTTAAGGCAAAAAAATTGATACTGATGATAAACCCTATGTAAAGGTGCAATATGCACAATTGTGGGGAGAAGCTTTTGGACGTGCTAGGAGAGGTAAATAAGAACACCCCCCATGTTGAGAAGCTTCACAGTAATTCTGCTTCTCAGCTTGTCACAGCCGAGAAACCATAATAAATCTGGTCTGCTGTATGGAAGGGGAAACTGAAGCATACCATTTCATTGCTTTGATGCCTACACTCTGGAAAACATCACTATCTACATTGAGTTAACACCAAAAAGAGAAGCAGAAGGGTTAACCATGCTGCAAAGATACAAACATAAGGTATCTGGCAACCCAGAGAAGACACACTTGCTAACTTTTGAGATCATTAGACAGATCCACAAAGTGTTAAAACAGAACTTTGCAAGAGCATATGTGGTTAACACTACAACGTTTAGCAACATTTGGAAGTTATATCTTGTCAGCAAGTTAAGGAAGTATGGGCTGGATGAATGCACTATAAGGTGGGTAGAAAGCTGGCTAGATTGTCGGGCTCAACGGGTAGTGATCAATGGCTCCATGTCTAGTTGGCAGCCGGTATCAAGTGGAGTGCCCCAAGGGTCGGTCCTGGGGCCGGTTTTGTTCAATATCTTCATAAATGATCTGGAGGATGGTGTGGATTGCACTCTCAGCAAATTTGCGGATGATACTAAACTGGGAGGAGTGGTAGATACGCTGGAGGGGAGGGATAGGATACAGAAGGACCTAGACAAATTGGAGGATTGGGCCAAAAGAAATCTGATGAGGTTCAATAAGGATAAGTGCAGGGTCCTGCACTTAGGACGGAAGAACCCAATGCACAGCTACTGACTAGGGACCGAATGGCTAGGCAGCAGTTCTGCGGAAAAGGACCTAGGGGTGACAGTGGACGAGAAGCTGGATATGAGTCAGCAGTGTGCCCTTGTTGCCAAGAAGGCCAATGGCATTTTGGGATGTATAAGTAGGGGCATAGCGAGCAGATCGAGGGACGTGATCGTTCCCCTCTATTCGACATTGGTGAGGCCTCATCTGGAGTACTGTGCCCAGTTTTGGGCCCCACACTACAAGAAGGATGTGGATAAATTGGAGAGAGTCCAGCGAAGGGCAACAAAAATGATTAGGGGTCTGGAACACATGAGTTATGAGGAGAGGCTGAGGGAGCTGGGATTGTTTAGCCTGCAGAAGAGAAGAATGAGGGGGGATTTGATAGCTGCTTTCAACTACCTGAAAGGGGGTTCCAAAGAGGATGGCTCTAGACTGTTCTCAATGGTAGCAGATGACAGAACGAGGAGTAATGGTCTCAAGTTGCAGTGGGGGAGGTTTAGATTGGATATTAGGAAAAACTTTTTCACTAAGAGGGTGGTGAAACACTGGAATGCGTTACCTAGGGAGGTGGTAGAATCTCCTTCCTTAGAGGTTTTTAAGGTCAGGCTTGACAAAGCCCTGGCTGGGATGATTTAACTGGGAATTGGTCCTGCTTCGTGCAGGGGGTTGGACTAGATGACCTTCTGGGGTCCCTTCCAACCCTGATATTCTATGATTCTATGATTCTATATTATCAAAAACTAAAGAGAACCTTGGGCACACTGCCTCTGTCAGTGTCTAACACACTAACAGTAAACTAAAGGGGGAGGTTTGACACTCTATCATAAAATAGCACCCTGGAACCTCCATATGCATCACTGTGATATGATTATCATCTGTTTTGTACAAAGTACACCCTGTGAGTGTAATTTAAAAAGTCTTGATTTGTTGAACATTACTATCCTGTTGAATTGTCTGTACTATCATTCTATGTGAAGTTATGAAGTATTGCTGTGTGTTTGTTACCAAAATATGTGGAATGTGGGAAACACCCACAGCCAGCCTTTCAGTAGCAACAAAGGAGCAACTAACCCTGCCAAGACAGATCTACATCTAGATTGGCTAGACAGGCGTTGATGTCCTATCAAGAAAAATCCACTCTCCCAGAGACTCCTCTGAGAGGGTATGTGCAAATGTGGGCTATCTAACCCCCATCTAATAGCAGTAAGGATCTTTCTAGCACCTGGAGAGAAAGCATAAATGACAGTTGATGACATCACCACTTGGCCTCTCTCCTCCCACATCTCAACACCTGGAAGATCATTTGGAAGACAAAGACTTTGAACTGGGGAGATTGGTCCCAGGCTGAAAGGGAATATAGCCTGTGTATTAAGAACTGTAAACTGCCTGGAACATCCAGTGGGGTGAGAAACTGCTTAATTCAAATCTTGCTTAGTCTGTAGAATTTAGACTGTGGTTTTATTTTTATGTCTTATAACCAGCTATGATCTCTTTGCATACCACTTATAATCACTTAAAATCTATCTCTCTGTAGTTAATAAATCTGTTTTATAGTTTATCTAAAACAGTGTGTTTTTGATTGAAGTTCTTGGGGAATCTGCTCAGATTACAATGACTGGTGCTTGTCCACTTCTCTTTGATGAAGTGGTGAACTAATTGATGAGCTTGCACTGTTCAAGAGAAGGTCTTGAGCAGTGTAAGATGGTACATTACTGGGATGCAAGGCTGGGAGCTGGAGAGATTGCCTGGTGTCTCTTTATACAGTTCATGAGTGGCTTAGAGCAGCAGTTCTCAACTTGGGGTCTGTGGCCCCTGGGGGTCCGTGAGCCCTTTCGGGGGGGCTGCAGAGCCCCACTGCTGAAACCTGGTGCCCTTAGCACCAATGCCCCCCACAGGGCTGAAGTGGGGAGCAGCACAGGGCTGAAACCCTGAGCTCTTCCCACCTCTGCTAAAACCCCAACATGGGCAGAAACCTTGAGTCCATGGGCAGAGTTGAGGGGGCACAAGGGTATTGCCTCTCCAAAACTGCAGTGTCTTACCCAGAGTGGGGCAGTCCTGAGGGCAGCTCCACCACCCACCTCCCCTAAACCCCTCAGGCCCTGCCCTCTGGCCAGGTCCTAGTGAGGAAGCTGGAGCCAGGCAGTGTGGGGCAGCTGCTCCTTTGGCTGGTGGTGCCATGGAGTGGGCAGTCGTGACTTTCCCCCATCTGCTGCTGGTGCCTGGGGTTTTGGTGCTCCTAAGTCCCCAGCCCCGTTTGACTGCTCACACAGGCAGTCAGAGCTACCCGGGCGGCTCTGGGCCCAGCAGAGCCCTTGGGGAGTAGCCCCCGGCACACAGCCCCAGACAGGTGGGTGGCCTGCTGAGTTTAGTCAGGGGGTGCAGGTGGTGCTCCCTCCCTGGACCCCACTGTGTGGAGCTGGCCAGAGCCCCACCGGTCCTTCCCCCACAAAAAATAGAAGTCAAACTATGCCTATGCCCAAGTGTCCCACCCCTGGCCCGGAGCCCTGAGTTCCCTCCCCCGAGCTGGGCCCTGGAGTTTTTCTAGTATGTTGGTGGGTGGGGCGGGGGGCTCCGAAAGAACAATGTTGAGAACCCCTGGCTTAGAGAGCATTCATGCAACTCAGCTGGGTATGGGTCTCCACATGTTGACGGCTGAGCAATCCCAGCATCTGGAGATATTTATTGCTTGTCACTAGCATAGCATTGTGAGACACAACCCAGGCGGGAGAGTTTAAGGGGACTCAGCAGCCTCACAGTTGCAGGTTGTACCCCGGGGATCCCGTCACACTCACCCCTTCCGCGGTTTTTGTCTTTACTGGAAACTTAGACAAAAAGGACACAATTTATGCCTCAGCCTAAGCTTCCCCTTTGGGCTTGGTTGTCCACAGGAGGATGGTCCAGTCCTCAAGTTGTTTTAACTTACACTTGTCTGCCCTTGGCACCAAGGGACAGTATTGCAGCCAGGAATTGCTGGGGTGTCGGTACACTCTAGTCAAGCTCCCTTAACCCTGGACACATCCTCTACACTAAGCCACCCAAGGATTCCTCTACGCAGGGGAAATCCTCAGAATACTGGCTCTGCTAGCTTTCCACTACAGAGGCCAGCAGGAGTTGTCTCATGAATGGTGGATCCCAGCTCTCTAAACTGGACAAGTGCTGCAAGAACGAACCAGTGGGTGAGAAATACCTTAGTAAGAAAGTGACTTGTTGATAAGTCTAGGCTATAGATTGTGTGTGATGTTTCTCTTTTGACTGCACAGTGAAAAAGAGGTTACTTACCTGTAGCTGCGGGTTCTTCGAGCTATGTGGTCCCTATTTGTATTCCATACGTGGGTGCGCAGGCAAGCCATGCGCCTGAGTCCAGAAGTATTTGTTAGCAGCGTCCATTGACCCGCACATGCATCTCCTCGTGCTCACAGCCAAGGGTATAATAGGTCATGTGGATCGACGTCTCTCCCGTATCCCTCTTACCACTGTGCAAGTATTGGAATACAAAGAGGGGCCACAGATCTTGAAGAACCTCCAGTTACAAGTAAGTAACCTCCTCTTCTGCTCTGAGTGATGTATTCCATACATGGGTAACAAGAGAACTGTGATCAGAGCGGAGGTGGATGCGAGGATGTGATAGGAAGTGCAGTGTGCTGTCTGGCTTGGCCCACAGCAGCATCTGTAGCCACCGCTTGTGTACTAGCTTGTGAACGTGTGAACCAAGCGCCAGGTTGTGGCATGACAGATAGCTTGCCATGAGACATCCGCAAGGCAGGGCAATGTGGCTGCTTGTGCTCGTGTAGAGTTCGCTATGTCTCCATCAGGCAGGGGCACTTTGGCTTGTGTGTAGCATGTGCAGATGCACCCGGAGACCCATTTGGAGATTCATTGGGAGGACAGGGCTTGGCCCTTGGATCAGGTCATCAATGGCCACAAATAGTTTTGGTGATGAGTGAAAGGAGTGAGTCCTGTGGAGGGAGAATGCCAGTGCACGGCAGACGTCGAGGGAGTGCCTGTTCGTGTGGAAGGCGTGTGGTTTGGGGCAGAACACAGGTAGGTGGATGCACTGATTTAGGTGGAACTCTGATGCTACTTTTGGAAGGAATTGAGACTGTAACCATAAGGACACTTTGTCCTTGTGGAATACAATGTAAAGGGGGGTCTGCCCCGTCTAGCTGAGGTAATAGCTACCAAGAATATCACCTTCTAGGAGAGGTGGGAGGAGAAGCACATTGCTGGTGGCTTGAAGGGTGGCTTTGTGAGGGTGGAGAAAACAAGATTAAGGTCCCACAAGGGTGTGGATTTGAGTAGTGGTGGGCAGGTATTCAGTAAACAGGTGGTGGTTGGGTATGTAAACACAGAGGCACTGCGCATGCAGGGAAGAAAGGCACTGACCACTGTCAGTGGACCTGGATAGAGCTCAGGGCAAGGCCCGACATTCTGAGATCGAGAAGGTGGTTGAGGACAATAGGTATAGATATTGCACTCAGTGTGTGGTGATGGCGGTGAGCCCATCATGTGAAGGAGCTCCTTTTAGCTTGGTAGCAGCCGCTCGTGAATGCCTTCCTGCTCTGGTTAAGGATGTGTTGCACCGGGGTCTACCCTCGAGCCCCATCCAAATACCAGGGTGTGAGGTGAAGAGGGCTCAGATTGCTATGCCCGATCCGGCTCCAATCTTATCTGAGGAGATCCGGGAGTGCTCGGAGTCACAGACACACAGGACTAGTGCTGTTTCACCTGGGCATAGTTTTATGTTGCTGCTGTATCCAGCCCTTGGGGAGCAGGCCTGGCCAGGTAAGATGTTAACAAGACGGCCTGCTTAGGTGGCCAATGGACTGAACATAAGAACAGCCACACTGGGTCAGACCAAAGGTCCATCTAGCCCAGTATCTTGTCTTCCGACAGTGGCCAATGCCAGGTGCCCCAGAGGGAATGAACAGAACAGGGAATCGTCAAGTGATCCATCCCCTGTCACCCATTCCCAGCTTCTGGCAAACAAAGGCTAGGGACACCATCCCTGCCCATCCTGGCTGATAGCCACTGATGGGCCTATCCTCCATGAACGTATCTAGTTCTTTTCTCAACCCTATTATAGTCTTGGCAGGTCCGTCTCTAGGTTGGTGCGGGGCCTGGGACATATCGGCCCCTGCTGGCTTGGGGGTCCCGCTCTGCATTGGCAGTTGGGTCCACAGGACGGATCCGGTCTGTTGCTGGGCTGCCTGCTGCTGCGGGGTGGCAGCCGAGACCCCAGGTGCATGGGGCGTCAGCCGGGACCTTGATCGTGCAGGGCAGCAGCAGAGTCCCGGGTGCAGGGTGGCAGCAGAGCCCCGCTCATGTGGGGTGGCAGCCAGGAGCCCAGGGGTACTGCAGCACCTTCTGCACCCCTCGTTCCCACTCCTATGTCTTCCGGGACTGACCACACCGGCCAATCACACTGGCCTGCAGGGCCCCCTCAAAGTGCGGGGATTGTGTGCGTTGTGTGAAGAAATACTTCCTTTTATTAGTTTTAAACCTGTTGCCTATTAATTCATTTGGTGACCCCCAGTTCTTGTGGTATAAGAAGCAATAAATAACACTTCCCTATTCACTCTCTCCACACCAGTCATGATTTTATAGACCTCAGTCATATCCCCCCCCTTAGTCGTCTCTTTTCTAAGCTGAAAAGTCCCAGTCTTATTAATCTCTCCTCATAGAAAAGTCCCAATTTTATTAATCTCTCCTCACCTCTTAGAATCATAGAATCATAGACGATAAGGGTTGGAAGAGACCTCAGGAAGTCATCTAGTCCCACCCCCTGCTCAAAGCAGGACCAATCCCCAACTAAATCAGGACCAACACAAACTAAACCAACTCTTCCACCGCCACTTCCTCAAATGTCATGAGGAAAGCCTCTGGGTTGTCTGAGGGGCCCAATTTCACAAGCCTCAATGGTGAGCCACCATTTCTGGGGCTGGGTCTCCAGCCCTGGAGGTGAAGCCCCAGGAAGTCTCTGAGGCTATATCAGTGCCATTGCCTGTTGGATCAACCACTGCTGCTGTTCCTGCTGCTCCCCCAAAATCCCAGACTACCTGTTGCTGCTGCACAAGATGCTGCTGCTGGGTCTTGGTCATCCACTTCAGAAGACATTCCAGATCCATGTTGTCACTCTCTTAGCAACCCATGAGTTTAAGCCCAGGGTGTTCAACAAGCCCAGCTCACCCAAGACTCCCTTTTCTCCAGGGGTGGGAAGATCATGCCCAAATTCTCCACCATGTTGTCACTGGGTTCCTTCCCCAGGGTGCCCCTTAGTCCCTGGGCGAGGCCCCCTGCCCTCACCTGGGCCTCTGCTCTGGATGTCTGGCTGTTCCACCATGCCTGAACCCAGTCGTAAGCAGCTCAGCCCTCCAACTGAGCCACAAAGAGTCCACCCCTTTCAGGGTTGTCAGTGACCACAGGAAGAAATTAACACAAATGAATTCTCCCATAGGTGGGCTAAGGTTTTCTTCCTCAAAGGGCTTCTGTTAAGTTATGACCCTACCTAGACTCATAGGCTAATCTGGAGAAATAGTCCCATAAGAGGTGGTTCAGCAGCAGGGTCTCCCTCCCTTCTTTCCTCTAGAGTGGGGCTGCAGGCAGGACTGGTGGTCTGCTCTTCTCTCTCTCGTCCTTCACCAGCTATGCTGGTTTCCCTTTTTAAGTTCCTCCCTCCAAATCTGACATCTCTGATAATCCCGACTGAGCCCACAATAGCCATTGGCCCTGCACTGTCCTGTGTGGGGTTTGTATACACCATCACCCTATTACTTCAGCTATTTCACTATTCACAATCCCGGATTGGTGACCTATGTTAAATGGTGTTGTTTCTGCTCCCTGATGGATCACACCCTTTATAAACAAGAGGCGGAGATCAGGCCTGGAGGAAGTAATTTGCGGTGTGAACATAAATTTGCGGAAGAATTCATGCCATTTCCAGCAGGAATACTTGAGCACATGCACCTTTACATGAGCAGTTGTGACACTTTTGCATTCTGCAAAGGTTTTTGGGTTACAACATCTGTTACACAAGTGCTCCCAGAAAATGACTAAAGAGGTTGTGCAGAGCCATGGTGGTGAACTGAGGGGGCTGACTGCAGACACTGTTCCTTAATCTTTGTTTAATTCAGTATTTGTACAGCTCTCAACGTGACACATACAGTGCTGTGGCTGGAATGGAAATGACGTTTGGAAACTGCTTCAGAATAAATGTTTGGTTTGTTAGCCAACCTCAGAGGTCATTCTTCTCAGCTCTGACCCTCTTGTAGCTGTGCAAGAGGAAGTGGTGCATAGTTCACCAGAAGGGGATCAAGTCATCACTTTTGAGGCTGGCTGCAGAAAAAGAGATTCACCTTATACAACAGCCCAGCACTGTCCCGCTTAGTAGAAGTCTGGAGCAAGACTGTATCATGACTGATGCCTTTACATTACCAATAATTCATATTTGGTATAAAGAAGAATGAAAGTTAAGGCAGAATGATAAGATTACCTCTAGCCCTGTGTCTTTAAACTCAAGTGCAGGGCAGACAGGGACCTGGATTGAGAGTTGATCCCTCCAGCCAGGAAAATTAACATGCCAATTTAAGGTCACAAAGCTAAAACAACCTCCCCCCCCCCCCCCCCCCCGTAGTGTGGGGAGAGGTTTATCTGGAATTAAGATGTGAAGGTGGCTGGGAGACAAACATTGGGTCGTAACAGCTGCAAAAGAACTATTTGAAGTTGTGGAAGCAATACAGCCCTCAAAGCAAAACAGGAACCCAAACTGTTTTTGGAAAGAAGCATCTACAATCCTGAATGAAACTGGGAAACAAACAATGGACATTTCACTAGCGTCTGGCATATTCTCGTAGGAGAGCACATCAGCAAAAAGAAAAAACCCTTGTGGGGGAGGACATGGGGGATGAAACGATTCCATTCAGGTTCTAATACATGGCTCATCACCATAGTATCTGTGTGGTAGATCTTGAAAGGTGTAATTGAGAGGCCCCAAGGGAGGCAAGGGGAGGAGAAGAATGACATGGTACACCTGATACCGGCAATCGATCTCCCACAGACAGGCTGTCACATACCAAAGGGTCAGGGAGTTGGGACAGCCTGGAACAGAGAAGGTGAGTTCTTTAGAAATAGAAGGATTTGCTTTCTGTACTACAACTCTCCCATAGGGTATTGTTTAGGGCTGCTGTTCTCCAGCTGCACATGGAATGCTTAATGACCCGGACAAGAACCAGGTGTAAGGGATGTAAGCATGTTCAGTGAATAAATGAACTTTAGAATCTATTGGTCCCAGAGGGGAGGCTGAATTCATATTAAAAGCAGAAATATGAAGCCCAGCAGTATGGCTAATGACACAAGGTGTCTGCAATATTCCATCATGCTCCATCTAGCAAACAAATTAATTAGAAATGTAAAAGCCCACAAGGCCTAGGATGTATGGGACAGGAAGAGCAACCAGGCCAGGATGTAGTGTCTAACAAGCTATCCAGTGGTGAGAGAAGCACTCAAGAGGACAGACTGGAACTGGGCCAGGGTGACTTGTTTCCTGGAGCTCACAGGCTGGTTATGGGGATGCCTAATCCAAACCATGGTTTAATTTAAGAGCAACAGATGTTAGAAAAACAATCCACAAGAACAAAAGTTAGCAACAGATATTAATAAATGAGAAGGATTTGGTCCTGCTTTGAGCAGGGGGTTGGACTAGATGACCTCTTGAGGTCCCTTCCATCCCTGATATTCTATGATTCTATGATTCTAAGGATCCCTAATTAACAGAGACAAAATCGCAGGGTGAGAGCTGAGGACAGAGCTAGAGAGGAAGAATAAGGGAGTAAAAGAAAGAGAGAGAAGAAGAAAAGGAGCAGACAGAGAGAAAAGAGAAAGTGAGGAAAGAATGTGTTAGAGAAAGACAGATCTAGGGAGCCAGAGAGGGAGGGTTTCAGAGTAGCAGCCGTGTTAGTCTGTATTCGCAAAAAGAAAAGGAGGACTTGTGGCACCTTAGAGACTAACCAATTTATTAGAGCATAAGCTTTCGTGAGCTACAGCTCACTTCCTCAGATGCATATCGTGGAAACTGCAGCAGGCTTTATATATACACAGAGAATATGAAACAATACCTATTCCCACCCCACTGTCCTGCTGGTAATAGCTTATCTAAAGTGATTTCCAGCACAAATCCAGGTTTTCTCACCCTCCACCCCCCCACACAAATTCACTCTCCTGCTGGTGATAGCCCATCCAAAGTGACAAAGGGAGGGATTCTACAGGCCTTGCAGGGTAAAGTAATACAGGAGAGAGTCCACTGGGTGTCACCACAGCACCACGGCAGGGAAACGTAGCGTGAGGATACCAAGAAAGTACCTGCCTTGCTGGAGTTGAAGGTTTCTTGCACAGCTTCTTCCTCAGGAAATCGTGGGCGCATGTGCTGTTGTCCCACTAGGTGGGAGCGCCTCTGCGCTGAGCTGCCTTTGCTTGAGCAACCTGGAGCCCTGTCGGTACATGTCCCATCCCAGACCATCCAGAGAGAGGGCATGGCCTGGGTTGCTCATTCGGCCAGTAGAACAGGGGAGCGTGTAACTACATCAACCTTTCCCAAACAGATCCCTCCATCTTACATATGAAAAAGTTGAGAGGGGACACATCTCCCCACCCGTGTCCTTCACAGCTGAGCTGGATTTACGATGGCCGTGCTCTACTGTCTAGCTGTGACAGACACCGGGGCCTGGAGTCACAGAAACGAAGTTGTACAAGTGGCGAAATTGGCCCAAAGTCTGCCAACAGTACAACGCTCAGCTCCTTACTTCAGGTCTCCAGTCACAGTGTACACTGAGCAGGGAACAACTGGGTGCGTTTCCTGTAGATAAGTGGTCCCCAAAGTGTGGGGCATGCCATCCAAGGGGGGCATGGAGAAATGGTGTTTTTTTTGGGGGGGGGGCGCAGTGGGGCACAGGTCAGCCTCCACTGGGGGTGGGGAGGGAACACTACCCAGTCCTGCTCTGCCCTCAGGCCCGGCTAGGGTGACCAGATGTCCCGATATTATAGGAACAGTCCCAATATTCGCGACTTTTTCTTATATAGGTGCCTATAACCCCCCACCCCGTCCTGATTTTTCACACTTTCTATCTGGTTACCCTGGCCCCAACCCTGGCTGCCGGCCTCCACCACAACCCAGCCATGGCTCTACTCCTGGCCCTGGCCCCACCCCCAGCCTTGGCCCCTGGCTGTGGCTCCATTCCCGGCCCCAGCGCCGCTCCCAACCCCAGCTCCCAGGGGTGGGGGGCAGACAGGGGTAAGGGGGGGGGCGTGACTGTGAAAAGGTTGGGGACCACTGGTGTAGAGAGCCCGACTCCTGGCCAATTAAAGGCATACTGCATCCCCATGATTAGCTATGGTTGGTTCCAGCAGTAGCCACTGGCATCAATTGATACTGATCTCTGCCATGTGAAGGAAGTATAACCCTTTGATACCTTGGACACAGGGCGTGACTGGGTTCAGTAGGACACACCCAAATCAGGCTTAGCGCATCTGTGTGTCACACCTTTCTTATACCAACGAATGGCGGGTGTACTTTTGTCACATGAGACATGCTGCTTCCTCATCACAGTCTGAGCTGGAAAAATGCTTCATGCAGAGCTGGACGCTCTTCTGGGAGCCCACGTTATGCACGGTTGCTAAGGCATCCGGTCCCTGCCTTGGGAGCCATATGTGTTCTGCACATCAATCTCCGACTGTGTCTGGCTCTTAAAGAGAGAGACCCGTGTCTGCACGCCAACCATCTTTCTAAGCAATGTCTTGCAAATGCCTCTCCCCAGCCGAATAAGGTGGGCACTTGCCACCAGTGTTCAGAGAATGACAGGAGTGATTACATACGATCATATCAGCTCTCCTCCTGAGAGACTCAGCTCCTCCCAACAACCAGCCAGACGCCCAAGTGTCCCTCACAGCTGCCCCAACCTGGGCTGTTTTGGCATATCCCTCCCGAGGCTCCTCTAGACTCTGCATTGCTTGTAGCTGTTTGCTCAGCTCCCTAAGCCTGCATGTTTCTCTCTATGTATTGCTGTATTGGCTGCCCACAGCACGTACTTCTCACTTCCCCTTACACTCAGCTCCCTTGCCATGTACTGCTCACCACAGCTCTTTTTGCCTCGATGGCTATCTTGGCTCTCCTAGAGTCAGTGGACACTTCTGCAAAGCTGAAGTTAACAAGAGTTGCGTGTAATCAGCACCTCTGAAAATCAGGTCACTTATTTATGTGCCTAATTGTAAATTTATGTGCCTAGCTTTAGCACCTATGTTAAAAATCCTGGCCACAGTCTTGGATCCCTTATGGAAAAGTCCTATTGAATTTAATGAGGAAGCAACCAATAGGGGGGTCTAATGAAATTCCTCTAGACTCTATACTCTCTGATAGAGGATGATAACCTTGCTGTAGGTTTTTTTTGAGCCATCCTATAGAAAGGATACAGTGATGCAGGATATAAAGTAGGAGTGTGCTAATTACATTTGCTGATGACATAAAGTTGGACGGCTTTATCAAGAGCAAGGAGGCTCAGACCCTTACACAGGAAGACTTGGAAGACCTTGAGGACTGAAGTAATAGAAACTGGATGGAAGTTCTAAGGTCACGCACTTAGGGACTAACAACAAGAATTTCTGCTGTAAGCTGGAGGCTCATCGGTTGGAAATGACAAGAGGAGGAGAGAGACCTGGGAGTGTTTGTTGACCACAGAATGACTGTGAGCCATGTGACGCTGCAATGTGAGCGCAATGTGCATCAGTGAAGGTATTTCCAGTGGCACCAGAGAAGCATTAAAGCCATTGTGCAAGGCACATCAGACCTCATCTGGAATACTGGGTACAGTTCTGTTCACCCATGTTCACAAAAGATGAAAGTGAACTGGCCCAGGTGCAGAGAAGAGCTACTAGGGATGATCAGAGGAATGGAGGACCTAGCTTAAGAGACGGGATTGAGAGTGCTTGGCTTGTTTAACCTAACACAATGAAAGCTGAGAGGGGATATGATTGTTTGATATAAATACATCAGGACTTAAACCCCAGGGAGGGAACAGAACTAGTAAAGAACAGTGTTGGCTGACACAAGAACAAATGGGTATAAACTGGCCATGAATACATTTTATGTTAGACATTAAAAGAAGTTTTCTAACCATCAGAGGAGTGAGGTTCTGGAACAAACTCCCAATACAATTAATGAGGCCACACAATCCAACTTCTGGTTTAAAGCTGGAGCTTGATACATTTACGAATGGCATTATGTGAGGGGGTTGCCTGCGATAGCAGGGACTGGATTTGATGACTCAGGAGGTCCCTTCCTGTCCTATGTTCTCTTGCAGGAAGGGTATTATTATTATTTGCATTTAATGCTATCGGACTTCCCCATAAAGGATGGCAGTTCCAGAGAAGTGAAAAAGATGTGAATTTAAAAGAAATTTTCAAGTACTGTTAAATCCACTAGACCATGTCATCATGGAAATAGCAGTAGATTTGTGTTTAAAAAAGCAACCCACACCCAGAAAACATGGAAGGCGCTAGCTGGTTTATGCATTGCATGTATTTATGAGAAGGTATCCTTGTTATTCATAGAGCGCCAGAATTCAGGGACAGTCAGTTACTGCCTAGAAAGCATGTGCATATTCTCAAGGTGACTGTGCCCTTGTACCTTCTGCATGTGTGCGTGGGGAGACTGAGGCAGAAGAGAGAGGGAAACAAACATTGAACAAATGTCACCTCCATTAATCCAAGATGGCATCTGCTATTACTGCAGGAGCTCTGCCTTTAGCACAGAGGAAGTCAAACGATCCTGACAACTTCATATAACAAAACTGAGAGTAAACTTTGTCAGGAACCAGTATTGCTGGTGACTGGGCTGTACTTCCCTGCTGGAAGTCACTTTCTCATCTTGTGCGGGATGTAACGTGCACATCACCAAGGGTGGCTGTTCTGAATTCTCTAGGCAACTATGTTTGGCATGAAATAATCCTTTGCCCTTCATGGCACCTTTCATGGGAAACGCCCAGAGCGCTTACAAGCCCTCATTAATTAAATCTTGCAATTGCCATATTGTGCTGATAACCCACCACTCTATTTCTCCTGCCCTGCCCTCTCCCTATCACCCAGGTTCTCAGCCCTTCTTGTTGCCCCAGAATCTCCTTAGAGTGTCTCAACACTTAATTAAACTAAAGAATGGCAAAACCTGACCTTTCGTTTTTCCTTCCAAGACTTGCTCCTCTTCCCCTTTTCCCATCACTGCTGAGAACTCCACCATCCTCCCAATCCCTCAACCTGCAGCCTTGGAGTGCTCTGTGGATCCTTCCTAGTATTATTTGTATTGCAGACCATATTGTCCTGCTTCTATACTCTTGTCCTCCCATCTGTTCCCTTCTTTACACATCATCCCTCCTTCCTCAGCCCCACCCTTTGTCGGGCATCACGTTCTCTGTCCACTTGAGACTGTAAAGCCTTTGGGGCAGGGACCGTGTTTCTGTAAATCACCCAGCAATGCTACTAAGGTGCCACAGTAAAAATGCTGCAGCATGAGTGTTGTTAGCAGTTACGGTTGCCCTGGTTCACACAGTGAATAAACGGCAGAGCCAGATGTCCTAATTCCAACTCCCTGAGCTGTCTAGCGGCTCTGCTGTGTGCAGCTGTTGAGTAGGGGATTTATTTGGGTCACCCTGCCACGATTCTGGTGGGTCCCTGTTTGGAAAAAAACACAAATGAATGAGGCAGCAGCCTTCTTTGCAATGATGCTCATTCCTTTATTGTGGTCCTTGTTGCCATTTTGAAAGGTGCTGGAACTTTCTGTTCATTTCCAGCACCACATCAAAGCTACCTTACAGAGTATTGAAGAAGTGTCCATCCAAAGCCAGAGGGGGTGTGAGGACAATGACCTTTCCCAGCACGGTATGTATAATATATATATATATATTTATAATATGTCCTGTATATTCATATGTATAGAGTGACAAGGATGGGCCACCGTACAGGAAACTTTTGATTTCTAAATAAATCACCATAACAACAGGCACAAAAATTTGGTCCTAATCAAGGCCCTCACCTTGTCAATCAGCTGATCAATTAAAAAAAAAATACCAACCTGCTAACCCCCTCTGGAATTTGCCCCCGGTCGTCGCTCACACCGACAGTAACTAGTCCCCTTGGTGACACACACGCACGCCCACACACACCTACATACGTTCCTATGGAAACACGTACATACCAACATACAAAGAACAATAGAAATATACACCCGAGGTTGTTGCAGCAACGCAGTGAGGCTGTGGGAGTGATCCAGCCCATCGTACCAAGGCAGAGGGCAGACACCACGGCTAGCTTCGTGGTTCTCATCTTAAATAACCAGTATTTATTTACAGCCTTGCTTGGTTTTTGTGCTACGAAGATCGTGAGGTTACTGGCAGCAGCAGCTAGAGCGTGCGCGAGACTCTCAGATGTCCACGCGCAACAGATGCGTCAAAGCGGCACTTAGGCATTGAGAGCTCAGCCCCGCCCCCCCGCAGTCTGCACACCATCAACAGGGGGCGCCACCTGCGGAGTTTTCTTAGGTCAAAATCAAAATTCAAAGCTGGCCAAGGGGTGAGATGTGACCCCAGAGTGTCTGTGTCAAATTTCCAACCCCCAGGGGAGGTTTCTTAACGAGAGCAGCTGAGTCGGCTGGAGAGTTTTCACATGGGCTCCATCTCAGCCATAATCCTGTCTGGGTCCTGTGCGTCACCAGGGCACAGAAAATAACCTCCAGAGGGCAAACAGGCTCGGCACCAGAGGCGGTGGGAGATGGTATTTAGCCCTTGAGAGACAGGCTAGTCACCCGTGTCTGCCTTACCCACCCTATGCACCATGCGATAGAAGAGAGCAGGGGCGTCTCTGTGCTAAGAGTGGGTGGGCAGGCACAGAGGCCAGCGTGTCTAAAACTGGGTATCTACCACCACAGAACTGGCCTGTGCTGGAGTCCTAGAAATGGATGGACAGGAGCTAAAGGGCAACTGCATTTGCCTACAGGGGCCTTTGTGTCTAGCTCTGCCAATTTCCAGCACGCTTACTGGAGGAGGAGGCTCTGGCACTGGAATGAAAATCCAGCAGCTCTCTCGGGCTGTGTTTAAAGCTACATCGGGGGCGCACACAACCCTTCTGCAAATCAGGCATCCCACGGCTGGGCGTTAAAGGCAACGCAGAAATGGAAGGTGGGAGATTTGTTCTGCAGATGGCTCAGTTAGTTCAAGTTCCTCTTCATAGAATCATAGAATATCAGGGTTGGAAGGGACCCCAGAAGGTCATCTAGTCCCACCCCCTGCTCAAAGCAGGACCAATCCCCAATTAAATCATCCCAGCCAGGGCTTTGTCAAGCCTGACCTTAAAAACCTCTAAGGAAGGAGATTCTACCACCTCCCTAGGTAACGCATTCCAGTGTTTCACCACCCTCCTAGTGAAAAAGTTTTTCCTAATATCCAATCTAAACCTCCCCCCCCTGCAACTTGAGACCATTACTCCTTGTCCTGTCATCTGCTACCACTGAGAATAGTCTAGAACCATCCTCTTTGGAACCACCTCTCAGGTTGTTGAAAGCAGCTATCAAATCCCCCCTCTTTCTTCTCTTCTGCAGACTAAAAAATCCCAGTTCCCTCAGCCTCTCCTCATAAGTCATGTGTTCTAGACCCCTAATCATTTTTGTTGCCCTTCGCTGGACTCTCTCCAATTTATCCACATCCTTCTTGTAGTGTGGGGTCCAAAACTGGACACAGTACTCCAGATGAGTACTCTTCAGTAAAGGGGAAGAAGAGGTTTTGTTCTGGGAGCTGGGAATGGGACACACTTGCCATGGGTGCATTTGGGTGGGGAGCTGCTTTTGACCCCCCCCCCCGCAGCATTGTCCCTGAAGGAGGGTTGGAGCCCAAGTCACTCCCCGTGAACGGTGCTAGAGAAAAGCGACTTCACCTGGTATGTTGTCTATGCAATCACTCCCAGCTGCTCACCCTCCACATTAGCTCTCTCCTCTCATCTGGAGAGACGTTTAATGAGTTTGGAGCTCCTGAGGCAGGTCTCCTGCTTCTGGGTGAGATAAAGGAGCCAATCTCTCAGGTTAAGCCAGCCCAGACCCCCATGCTTCTTCACAACATTATGGGCCAAGCTCTAGGGTGAGGCAGCAGGAATGAGGAGAAACCATCCGCTGCAGACTTTTGCACCTGATGGAGAGAGTGAACTGTCCACCCACAAGGAGTCTGGCAGCAGCTCCCCCTTTTTAGCCTCAGCTAGTTCCATCCCACAAAACCTGATCACCCCCCTGCCCCGCATCCACACAAAACTAGGACAGATCTCTGCTTCCCCAGTCCCATTACTTAGCATGGAGATGGGAGAATTGGGGAGCCCCTAGCGTATCTGAAGGGGGTACATGGTGCCCCCACTTTTCAGTCTGTATCCTTCCTCCTGCAGCCCAGTGCTCTATTTTGTAAGTGTGGGGATAAGTCCGAAGGGGACTGAGCCTGTCTTTGATAGTTTCGGTAAGGAGCTGGCATTGGAGAAGGGACATCTTCGTGGCCACAGACAGAGTATGAATGCACCCCAGCTTTCACTCTCACCTCCCTTTGCTCCTCTCACTGACACTCCCTGTGACAGGTACTGCTCTATGGCAGCGTGTTCCCCAGTCCCATGGAGGATCGTCCATGGATGCGAGCTCATGGATCCTTCACGTGAATGTGCTTTTTTGGGGTGCTCCGTTAGCTTTTCTACCTGCTGCAGATGGGCAGGGCTAGTTTCTAACCTCAGCCAGAGAGCTGTGGCTTCTCTCACCAGCTTTACACACCCGCATCGTCTGAAGTGATGCAAGGCACAATGAGGGCATCCTTCCTCCATCAGAAGCTGGTGAAAGGGGCGAGCCCGAGAGAAGCCTTAGTGGTGATACTGCACAAGCATTGTTGACTCTAGTAACGCAGAAGCAGGGGCCTACACGCTGCCCAGGGCCCAGTTTGGAAGCGCCATGCTGGCTGGTTGGCAGCCTGAACGCATCTTCGAGAAAGTAGCAGCTGGCTTCATCTTTAAACAAGCACATGTGGCCAGCTGAGACTCCAGGGCCTGGTAGGCAGCAGGGCAGGGCTGCTACACACTGAAAGGCAGGCTGCGGCTTCCATGGGCTACACCATGGTATGAAACAAGAGAGTGATTGAAAGCCCTGTTGTTGCGTTCCAGGGACTCCATCGGCCATGCTTTACCCGTCCGTGACCCGGGGGCTAACTGGAAAGCTGACTCAGCAGTGGTTTGCTCTTCTCTAACCTGTACAAATGAAGCCCTCGATCTGGGGAGACTAATTAGCTGATTCCCATGATGCAGGGATTTGCTACCCAGTGATCCCTGCAATGACCCTCCCCCCGCTTTATGTAGCACTCAAACTCTTTGAAAGAAGATGCTGTTGGTGTCTCCCCTCTGAAAGCTGAGTGAGGCCCCAGCCCTTCCCACTCCTCCGTTCCCACCCCAATTCAATGGCCTGTGGGTTTCAACACCTGTGCACCTGGAAGAGGAAAGTTCTAGAAAGCCTGGCAGAAGCAAACAGCAGTGACAGAGACAGGGAGAGAGGGAAGCAGCCGTAAGTGCAGAAGGCTACAAGACAGGCAGTGGCCAGACCCTAATAAGAAACTCCCTTGGTCTCACAACAATACCCTCTATGGGGCCAGCCCTCATATTCTCCTTGGATTTCCTAGTTCAAGCCCAGGCATCTGGATTCCAGGACGCATCTCCTTCTTCTGCTCCAGCAGGGTGCTGGCCTCAGACCAGGAAAAGTGGAAGGACAATTTCATAATCCAAGTCTTTTTAGGTGAACCCGATAAATCACTTTCCCATCGACTATGATCTTGCAAAGGTCTTTGATCTCTCCCCATCCCATTCCCCAGCACTGCACATTTGCAAACCATCCAAGAGCCCATAACTGTCTACGCTCACCCAGCGGCCTGGCACACCCAACCAGGTCCCAGGTGAGGATGCACCTGCCCTCAGCTGAACGTCGACACACTCAGGAACACTGAACTTTGTTCTAAGAATAGCCACCCATGCTGTTGCCAGAGCCATGTTTTAATCCTCCTCCGCAGGACTGGACAAAAGTGCCTCGCCTCTTGTCCCTCCTTCTTTTACCAGCTTCCCTGCCCTCCTCCACAGCCCCTGCACCAGACCAAAGATGTTTTTGAGACTAGCAGTTTAACACCTTCTTGTATCACCCAGTCCAGGTAGCCAGTGCATGGGATAAATGTGTTCATCTGCCCTTCACTGATTCTTTCCCTCTAGTGCCAGGGACAGTAGATATTTTCGTTTCTGCTTTGACCTGGGAGGTCAGTTTTCAAGTAGATAATGTTGTTCTCCAGCCTCTGTGCACTTCTTTGGGGAGAACAGGAGATGCCCACTGGCTGCTCCACCCCAACGAGGGACTGTGAACCAAGTTGGATGTCCGATGACTTAATGGGGCAGGCCCAACCATCTCCAAAAGGTGCAGCTGGCGAGCAAAGTCTCAGGATCACTGGAAAACTTTAGCTCCCCCCGTTGGCTGGGTTTGGTTAATTCACACCCCCTTTGTTCGTCAAGGGGCGAGAGCTGAGCCCAGAACTCAAGGAGACGTCCCTGCTGCTGCCACTGTTGATAGAGCACAGGAAGTGTCTCTTCGTCCGGGGCCAGCAAACGCAAGGCCCAGCTGCCAGAAAATCCCCAAACACGTGTGGGAACGGCTGTTCACCGGGGCACGGGTCTCGTGGGGTATCCCAGGGAATCTGGCAAAGCAAACAACCACCCCATATGCGGAGTCCATGGAGAGCTCTGAGTGATCTCATCTCACGAGAAAGCCATCAGAGAGAGAGGGCAGAGCTTCTCTCCCACCGTCTGCTTGTTTCCGCCCCGAGGAGGTGACTGTGCAGTAGGAGTGGGGAGTATGCCAATGACACGATGAAAATGCAGCTTCCGCAGGCTGCGGCTGGCTCCTGTTTTAAACAAGATGGGGGGTAGTAGAAGGGAGAAATCTACATGGTGCCCACCACCCACCTAGGCTGAGCCTTATTTTGAACTTATTCTCCTAACTCTGCATTGCCAATCCGCTTCATAAATAAATACGATCAATAAATAAAGTGACAGATCCAGAGGCGGGGAGGGAGGCAGCGCCCGTGTCCCCGGGAACTGACGCTGAGTGTCTCACACAATCACACACACACACGAGAAGTAGCTGAAGACAAAGACGAGATGGGACCGGGCGGGGAGGCTGCCAGCGGGGAATCCCCTTCCCCAGCCGAGCGTTTTCGGAAGCAGCCAGTGATGGGTGGCGTAGTCCTTGCTATAAGATGGAAGGGAAGGGAGGAGCTGCAGGGCGTCACTCATGAGCTGGCATCGTGGGGGGACGCTGGGACATGGACGCCAGGGAATTGTGAGTTGTTGAGGGTGGCAGCGGCCGGGGCGTCTGGCACCTGAGAGTGGGACAAGAAAAAGAGAAAAACTGGTCTCCTGTCACATCGCCCACCTCCTCCCACTTCTCTCCCTCCTCCCAGCCTCCCATCCAGCTCCCCTAACTGGAAACGCCAGCCACTTTCTTCAGCGAGTCGCTGTAAAGGAAACTCATGTGAAGCTTGAGGGGATGGAATAAATGCTACAGCATCAGCACGAAACGCCCTTTGAATCACAGGGTCAAATCCCAGCAGAGTCAGTTCGGCCCTTCATACCCACGTGGGAGGCACACGGAGTTTCCTGGGGTCACCGGCAGGCTCTGGACTAGGTGCTGCGCTGCAGGCCAGAGGAGGCTGCAGGCTGTGGGATGGGAGACCCTGTACATGTTTGGTGTCATTGCCATCCTGCTTTTAACACTGGTTTAACAACAGCCACAAAACTAAGGTTAGTGTCTAGCCACCAGGAACTGGGGCACTCACTCAGTTTAGGTGCCAAACTTTAGGCTTCCAAATTTGAAAATCTTGGTCCCAGGTTCTTGCTGGGCTTGTTAACCCTGCACTAAAAGCCGGATGGAAAGCGGTTTCCTGCCCTGGCACCAGTGCAGGCTCTTTATCAAGATGGCAGCCCTGAACCACGGGCTTGTCAGGACTAATGGTTCAAGCTGGCTGAGGCGTCAAGACTGGGCAATGCTGGGCAGTGTTTGCTGTGACCGATGAGACTCGGGTCCCTAGTGCAGGGAGTCTGGTAGGGCCTCACGGACAGAGACCTGCTCTAGACTTGTGCAGGGGCTCTGGCCATGTAAACAGCCCCCGTGTCCTTGAAACTGCCTGGCTTGGGCAGGATGAGGTCCCACCAGTCCAGTAACAAGCTTGTCATCTCTGTGGGGCCCTGAGCATTGGCAGAGGTCGCTGCTTGCATTCGAAAATAAAACCTAGCACGGGCACACAGTACTTTCCCTCTGGCCGGTGCTGTCTGGGCATCGAGTGAACCCTCCCCAGTCCCCAGGAGGTGGGTACGTAATAGAGGCAGAGGGGGGTGATGAGACAGATGTACACATAAGCGCATCCCCGCCCCCGCACTTCACCAGGGAAAGGACCCTAAAGCAGAGACCAGGGGATTGCCTTTCTCTCCTCCGCCATGCTTGGAGCTTCCTCATTCTCTGATTCTCCAGCCTGAAGAACAGACGCCCCAGCAGTAACAAACGTGCCAGGCATGGAACAGATGGGTTATTATTTCAATGCAACTGGTTATTAATTATTCCCTGGCAGACCAGTGGGGACCTCACAGCTGCTCATTTCCGCTCTGCCCCTTCCACCCTGTTCAGAGGTCCCTGCCTCCCTTCAGCCCTCACGTTCACCCCACTGAGCGCCAGCAGGCATCAGAATCAGGCTGTTTTTCACTTCACCCCAGCGGACACTCACCAGGATCGGGACTTCCTCACCCTGGCAGCTGCCGGCCGCTCTAGGAGACTATCCAGGCGCATCAGTCTCTCAAGGTGCAGAGCTCGTGGGTCCTGCTCACCCTGGTCCCCAGTCAGCTCAAACTCAAACACAGCTGGGGGAGAGAGATCCAGCTCCAGGAACATGATGTTCTCAGCCTTCATGGAACAGGATGAAAACAACACCAACAAATGGATTCACTGACATGGGCACAGGCAGACCCACTGATCACCTGCAGAAAAGCTGGGCTCAGTCCTGGGGGCAGGAGATTTTTTCTATCGGGGCAGCTGTAGGTCACTCTCCCCAGATACACTGCCTCCCATTTATATACTCCGACCTACCCCAGCTTGCTCTCCATGGCCTGCTCAAACCTCAGCTCCTGCAAGAGAGTCGGCTAGTGCCACTTGTGATGATGCGTCCACGAGGGACAGGACTGAGAGGCCCCAACTGCATTGCACACAGGCCAGCGAGCAGCTGTCTGAGTTAGAACATCAGAACAACCAGTGGTCCATTTAACCCAGTATCTGGTATTCCACCAGTGGCCAATGCCAGGTGCCTCAGAGGAAATGAGCAGAACAGGTCACTTATTGAGTGATCCATCCCCTGTCATCCATTCCCAGCTTCTGGCTATTGATGGACCTATCCTCCATGAACTTATCTAGTTCTTTTTTGAACCCCATTATAATTTTGTCCCTTTTTCCAGATAATTGATGATGAGTATGTTGAACAGCACTGGGACCAGTACAGACCCCTGGGGGACCTGCTATTTACCCCTCTCCATTCTGAAAATGGACCATTTATTCCTACCCGTTGTTTCCTTTTTTTTAGCCAGTTACTGATCCATGAGAGGATTGGTGGGGGTGGGAGAAGATACCCCTGCTGGTGAATTTAGCTGGCAGGGCTGTGGGGGAGATGCTGTGGGTGTAAGCCTGCTCTGTGGCACCTTTCCCCTCACCTGGAAGCAGACAGTGCAAACTGTTGTGGCAAGATGGCCAATGTTAGTCCGGTGGGTCCTGCGCTTTTCTTGGCAGGGAGCTAAGATGCCACCCTTTGCCCCTGCTCTTGGGTGCTGAGGGCCCTGCTACTAGCCTGGGAAGGTGGTAGAGGAGGGAAGCAGGGGCGGGGTCTGGGTTTGCTCCTCACTCTGAGTCCCAGCCCCTCTCAACCCCTGTGGGTTTCTTACCCTCATCCCCCTTAGGTGGGGTTACCCTCAGTCCTTAGATGCTGTGGGGAAGGGAGTCTCCCTGTCCTACTGGGCAGGGTCTCCCTTACTCCAATTCTCAGATCTTCCAAATCTCTCCACACACCTCCAAGCTCCAGTCCTCTCTCCTTCCTCCTCCCCCTCTATCTGCCTGACGCAGGGGGTTTTATTAGGTTCCTAACAAGGCCTTAATTGACTGCAGGTGCTCCAATTAACCTGCAGCCACCTTCCCTAGTCTACAGTGAACCACGCCTTAATTAGCCTTAAACTTATATCTAGCACTCTCCCGCTGCTCCCTGGCCCTCCTGTATCACACTGTGAAGAGCTTAGCATGGCTTGGAGCGGGAGCTGGCTTCCTTTGGCCCTTCAAACAGAGCTCCTCTTCCCAGGCCAACGAGCGTAGTTGTCAGGTGGGTGATAACCCCTCCAACCCCACAAGCTTAGAGATGCTCTTCAACGCTGGACCTCGAACATGCTCCATCCAGGTGCTCTGCTTCACAAAGCTAAACTTCTCTTCCTGATGATGTGACGCCTTATACCCCAGGAAAAGGAGCCACCACATTTCTACTCTCAGAGGATCCATTCCCTTGATTCCCTCATTCCCTCCATCAATTCACCCAGCCATAGATCGGTTCCACCTTTTTCCCATCTGTCCACGCAATGACTTCACTCCACCCCTCCTTTCAGCTCCTGCACTCACCCGGTACCTCGGGTGGGATCCCATGGCCATGGCCACCCGCGCATACTGGCTGATGGGTCTCTTGTAGCCCATGGCAGAGGTTGGCCTCTTCTTCATTTGGTTGTTGCTGCTAAGGAGAAATTTATAATAAACATTTTTACCATATAAAATGATCCACTAAAAATAAATCCAGACAAAGCATGGAATTGGCTGCCTCAGTCTCTCTCTAAATGGATGTAAATTTCTGCAGAGTTGGTCTTCTCTTCCTTCCTGTTCTGTGCCCAGGGTATGGTGGAGAGCTGATCCCCTAGACTGCCAAGGTTTGACTTCTACTGCACATCATTAACAGAGACCATCTACAGGGATGAAAGGTGTAAGCCTTTAGCTACCAGAGAAATTTGAGGGGAGGTCCAAGAGGTATGGCTAACAGCAGAGGGATGGAAATTAGTACAGGAATCTTGCGGCTCAGTAACACAGCACTGGAATAGATTATCAGGCAATGGAACAGGCTCTCTCAGGAAGTTGTGACCTGTGAATCCCTGGACAGGAAGATCACAAGAGGGTGCTTGCTGGGTTGGAAAGTTGAAAGCCCAGGGGGCCAGAGGGGAGGCAAAGAAGAGAGACTTGGAGAAGCAGCTGAACTTTGGGGGGCTCATCCAAGAACCTCCAAAGCTCCTGAGGCTTGTCCATCACTGGGATCACAGGCAGAAGGGCCAGTGATGATGATCTGGGTCAGCCAATAAATACAGGCTGGGAAGAATTAGCTTTTTATCTACAGGTGCCAGTAAACGTCAGTTTCACTGCACCCGGACACACCGATGGAAAATATTTCAACGGATGATAATTGAGGTTTGCAGATCGGCAACGTCAGAAAGATGCTGCTTGAGAACTTACAAGTTTGATGTAAGGCTATTTCCTCTGGCTATTCTGGCATGTGATGGTGACAATTTGTGTTTTCGATGGTTAGAAAGCTTTAACTGAATCTCAGTGTCAACTGTCATGAAGTCCTCACTGTGTGAGCCCCCACTATCTGCTCCCCACATAATTTTCCACAACTGTGAAAATTTAAATTAAAAAATATTGTAAACACAAAC
The DNA here is from genome assembly GCF_965140295.1 of Lepidochelys olivacea. Classification (NCBI taxonomy): domain Eukaryota; kingdom Metazoa; phylum Chordata; order Testudines; family Cheloniidae; genus Lepidochelys; species Lepidochelys olivacea. The sequence goes on from NC_140413.1 coordinate 2,920,937, forward strand.
TGATATTATCCATCAACATTATAAAAAAAATTAAAATTCTGCCAAGCCTAAATAAATAAAAACCTTAGTCAGAAACATCAAATCTGCCTGTGCATAGTGTCTGCTTTCCCTGAACCATCAGCTTTGCATTAGCCTTCATCACTGGTTCTCAAATTGCACGGCCCATGGAGTATATCCGTGTGGAGCGGAGCACTGGCTGATCATGAGGGCTGGCAGCATGGGGGCATATGCACTCCCCATTTGGGAAGGCTAGCCCCCTGCCCTGCCTCTTCTGCCCAAGGCCCTGCCTTGCTCCGTCCCTTCTGCCCAAGGCTCTGCCCCCAACTCCTTCCACCCCCCAGCTTTGATCGGCTGGGCTACCGGCAGATCTGCGAGCCCTGGCTGGCCTGCTGGTGACCAGAGCAGTCCAGAGCCCCAGCTGGCTTGCCAGTGCCTGGAGCAGCCTGGAGGAGCCCCAAGCCCTGGCCAGCCAGCCAGGACTGAGCCCTGAGCCTGAGCTGCCCACAGGACCTCTGAGCCCTGCCACAGCCCAGCCTCGGGGCTGCAGCGGGGAGAATTAGCAGAGTTTTGGGGAATCTTAGCCTCCCCCAGCCTCCATTACCAGCTGCCTATGGCTGGCAGGGAAGAGATGCTGGTTGATGTGGCAGCTCCCGTCAAGAGGAATTGAGCTGCTTCCATAAAGAACTGAACGCCAGCAGCTGAGCAGCCACTGGGAGAATGAGCCAAGCAGATCAGGCCATTGAGTTTCAGTGTATGAGTGCCGGGGACTATGGGGGAGGGTTAAAATACAGTGGTTCCCCCCTGGGCTTGGCAGATGGGGTGGAGAAGAAGAGGAAGGAGCTGAGATTGTGAGGAACACAAGAACGGCCACACTGGGTCAGACTGGTCCATCCAGCCCAGTGTCCTCTCTTCCCATAGCGGCCAATGCCAGGTGCCCCAGGGGGAGTGAACCTAACAGGTAATGATCAAGTGATCTCTCTCCTGCCATCCAGCTCCACCCTCTGACAAACAGAGGCTAGGGACACCAGGAGGAGGGTGGGGGAGGTGTGCAGACAGGATCTCCAGCATAAGAAGTGAACAAACCACTGGAAAAGTTTGAAACCCTGTCCTTGGCTTGACAGGCTCTCTAGTGAGGGGGATGGAGCTGCAAGCCAGGCGAAGGCTTTTCGCTCTCTCCATTCTGCTCCTGTCACATGGCCCTGGCACTCCCAGGTCCCTCGGAGCGCTACGTAGCCAGTGCTGAGCAGGGCTGAGCAGTGGGAAAGCAGCAGCTGTCTCCTCGGAGAGAGAGGGGCCAGGCAGCTACCTCAGCTGCCCACCTTAACTCTCCTGCCCGAACCTCCCCAGGCCCTGCAGTGCTGTGGCCATGAGCTAGAGGGTTCAGGCCTTTTATTACAAGAACAGAGCAAATGGCAGAGCTTTTCTCCTTCTGGCAGCGAGGTCACCGCTCTGCTGCCTGACATGGGCACACCTTGCCAGACACAAAGCTGGTTGGTACCATACATAGGCGCCAACTCCGTGGGGCTTCAGGCACCCATGCAAAAACATTAGCGGGTGCTTAGCACCCACCGGCAACCAGCTCCCCACTTCTCCCTCAATGCCTCCTGCCCACGGGCGGCCCTGTCGAGCAACTCCTCCCCCTCCCTCCCAGCGCCGCACGCCCACCGTGATCAGTTGTTCCGCGGCATGCAGGAGGTGCTGGGGTGGGAGGGGGAGGAGCAGGGATGGGCCGCGCTCGGGAGAGGGGGCAGAACTGGGTGGGAAGAGGTGGGGCAGGGGCAGAGCGGGGGAAGGAAGAGGGGGCTGTGTCCCCACACCGCGGTCAGAGGTTGTTCTTTTCTGCCGGTGCCCATTCTTCAGAGCACTCCCCTCTGAGACTCTGGGCCAAATTCACCCCTCAGGAGGTGTTTTGTGAGGCTGCAGCTGGACAGTGACAACGTGTTATGGTGTTAAGGAGGGTTCTCCGCTCTGCGAGACAATAACACAGTAATGGACAGGCTGTCCCTGCCCCGCTGGGCTTCCGCTCGCTCTTCCATCCCAGACAGCTAATTCTCCCCATTCAGAATCCTCCCTCCTGCAGCCATGAGGGGGCACCACCAGTGCCTCAGAAAAATACCCCACTGGTAGGCCAGGCCTCCTCTCCCAGAATGGCAGCCTTACCCCCCAGCAGGCACGAGCGGCTGGAACTTCCACTGGTCCTCCTCAGAGTCGTAGTACAGGCGGTTCATGATCTTGTTCTTCTCTTCAGGAGGGATAAAGTTCTCAATGATCAAGTATCTGAGCAAAAGCCAGGGTAAGAGGGAGTTGGAGTGAGCAAGTGGGGGTGGCAAGACAAAAGGGGCGAGGGAGTGAGAAGAAGGAAAGGGGGAGATGAATGGGAGAAAAGGTGGGAAGAAGCAAAGTGTTGGGAAAAGAGGAGAGAGAGATTGGGGGGAGGATGGGCCGACACACAGAGAAATGGGAGAGGGAAACATGAGAGCAAAGGGGAAGACGAACAGGTAAAAATAGGATAAAATGACAGAATCAAAGATCGCACAGAGAGAAATACAGCCAGCCAGAGAGAGATGGGGACAGAAAGAGACCGAGCACATCAATCAGAGAAAAGAGACACAGCATTTCCTATAAGCTTTGTTTTTAGACAATAACTCTGCAAGTCCCTTACTCACCTTATATTATTATTTTTTATTACAAATATTTGCACTGTAAAAATGATAACCAAAAGAAACAGTATTTTTCAATTCATCTCATACAAGTACTGTAGTGCAATCTCTTTATCATGAAAGTGAAACTTACAAATGTATATTTTTTTTGATACATAAATGCACTCAAAAACAAAATAATGCAAAACTTTAGAGCCTACAAGTCCACTCAGTCCTACTTCTTATTCAGCCAATCGCTAAGACAAACAAGTTTGTTTACATTTATGGGAGATACTGCTGCCCACTTCTTATTTACAATGTCACCAGAAAGTGAGAACAGGCATTTGCATGGCACTTTTGTAGCTGGCATTGCAAGGTATCTGCATGCCAGATATGCTAGACATTCGTAAGCCCCTCATGCTTCACCCACCATTCTAGAGGACATGCTTCCATGCTGATGATGCTCGTTAAAAAAATAATGCATTAATTAAATTTGTGACTGAACTCCTTGAGGGAGAATTGTATGTTCCCTGCTCTGTTTTACCCACACTCTGCCATATATTTCATCTCATGGCAGTCTCAGATGATGACCCAGCACATGTTGTTCATTTTAAGAACATTTTCACTGCAGATTTCACAAAACACAAAGAAGGTACCAATGTGAGATTTCTAAAGATAGCTATGGCACTTGACCCAGGTTTAAGACACTGAAGAGCCTTTCAAAATCTGAGAGGGACGACGTGTGGAGCATGCCTTCAGAAATCTTAAAAGAGCAACACTCTGATGCGGAAACTACAGACCCCGAACCACCAAAAAAGAAAATCAACCTTCTGCTGGTGGCATCTGACTCATAATGAAAATGAACATGCATCAGTCCTCACTGCTTTGGATTGTTATCTAGCAGAACCTGTCATCAGTATGGATGCATGTCCTCTGGAATGGTGGTTAAAGCATGAAGGGACATATGAATCTTTAGTGCACCTGGCATGTAAATATCTTGCGACACCAGCTACAATAGTGCCATGAGAACACCTGTTCTCACTTTCAGGTGACATTGTGAACAAGAAGCAGGCAGCATTATCTCTTGCAAATTGTAACCAAACTTGTTTGTCTGAGCGATTGGTTGAACAAGAAGTAGGACTGAGTGGACTTGTAGGCTCTAAAGTTCTACATTTTTTTAAATTTTTGAATGCAGGTTTTTTTTGGTACATAATTCTACATTTGTAAATTCAACTTTCATGATAAAGAGATTGCACTACAGTACTTGTAATGGGGAAATTGAAAAATATTTTATTTTTACTGTGCAAATATTTATCATAAAAAATAAATATGAAGTGAGCACTGTACACTTTGAATTCTGCGTTATAATTGAAATCAACATCTTTGAAAATGTAGAAAACATCCACAAATATTTAAACGAATGGTATTCTATTATTAACAGTGTGATTAATCGCTCTTATTATTTTAATCACTTGACAGGCCTCCTTAGCACGTATTGTATAGCACTTTATACCAAAGCACTGTCTGAATGTTATTAACGCGCTACAGGGAAAGCTCGTTAACTCATACTTTCCCCAACCTGTAACATGGTGTTGACGGGGGGTATGGATGTAGCGTAGACATTCCGCTGGGAGGTAGCTGGTCTTCCTCAGAGTATGAACACACGGGGTCTAGCACGAACATTGCTTTTTATTGGCTCCACTTGAGCCAGATTTTGAAAGCCAGACCCACGTGATCAAGCATGTCCATTTACACTTACTTAATTTACATGCAAAAATCCCCAGTGTCCGTCCACAGCTGAGACACTGATTCTTCCCTGGTCCAGGGTAATTAATTCATCCCACTCTGTCCCCCAGCATAAAGCCTGCCCATACAGCTACACTCATCCCTTGATTATTTGCAACGGTCTCCTCGTGAGTCATGTGGACTCTGGATTTTAAGGCCAGAAGAGAGCATTAGTATCCTCTAGCTGACCTCCTGCATAACACAGGCCAAAGGGCCTCACCCAGTGATTCTTGTATCAAGAACCTCTATTTGAGCTAAAGCAGTTCTGAAAGAGATCCAGTCTTGATTTAAAGACTTCAAGTGACAGAGCATCCACCACATCCCGAGATAAGTTGTTCCAATGGTTAATTATCCCCACTGTTAAAAATGTGCACCTTAATTCTCAACTGAGTTTGTCTGGCTTCAGCTTCCAACCCTTGGATCGCATGATGCCTTTTCTACTAGATTAAGGAGCTGCCTACTATCAGAAATCTCCTCCTCGTGTAGGTACTTGTAGACTGATCAAGTCTCCTCTCAATCTGGAAAAACTAGTAAGACTGAGCTTCTCAAATCTCTTGCTATAATGTTTGACAAGACCTATTTTCCCCTACGCTAAGACCGCTGCACTTAGTGGCATTAATCATGCTACCATCCTTTCATTTTTTACTGAGTGAGACCCCTATCAGCCTTCCGTAAGTCTTTCCAGGATTGATGTCAGGCCTACAGGTCTACCGCGGGTATCCCATTTACTCTTTTCAAATATTAGCCCAACATGAGCTTTTCCCCCATCCTCTGGAACTTCCCCAGTGTTCCAAGATTTGGAAAAATGAACATTCCTGGGTCAGGAAGCTCCTCAGCTAATTATTTTAAAACTTTTTTCTGAATATTTCTGCCTTTTCTGTCAGAATGGAATTGTGGCTGGCAGGGCTTGTGTCATAAATATAATGGGGAGGGGTTAAGAAGCTCTGATACAGTACTAAAAAATCCTCTTACCTATAAAGGGTTAAGAAGCTCAAGTAACCTGGCTGGCACCTGACCAAAATGACCAATAAGGGGACAAGACACTTTCAAATCTGGGTGGGGGGGAAAAGGCTTTGTCTGTCTGTCTGTGTGATGCCGCTGCCGGGGACAGATCAAGAAAGCAAGCAATCCAACTCCTACAGAGTTAGTAAGTAGTCTAGCTAGAAAATACGTTAGATTTTCTTTTGTTTTTGGGCTTGTGAAATTTGCTGTGCTGATGGGAATGTGTATCCCTGTTTTTGTGTCTTTTTGTAACTTAAGGTTTTGCCTAGAGATTCTCTATGTTTTGAATCTGACTGCCTGTGAGATTATCTTCCATTCTAATCTTACAGAGTGTTTTGTTTATCTTTTTTTGTTCTTCTAATAAAGTTCTGGTTTTTAAGAATCTGATTGGGTTTTTAGGGTCCTAAAAACCCAAGGCTGGTCTGTGCTCATCTTGTTTATTCTCAAGCCTCCCCAGGAAAGGGGGTGTAAGGCTTGGGGGGATATTTTGGGGGAACAGGAACTCCAAGAGGTCCTTTCCCTGATTCTTTGTTAAATCACTTGGTGGTGGCAGCATACCCTCCAAGGCAAACAGTTTGTGCCTTGGGGAAGTTTTACCCTAAGCTGGTACAAATGAGTTTAAAGGGGTCTTTCATGCAGGTCCCCACATCTGTACCCTAGAGTTCAGAGTGGGGAAGGAACCCTGACAGCTTGTATCCCGCATTTCCCATTAAGGTGAGGAGATACTTACTTGAGTTTAAGTTCTCGTGTCTGTTCATTTTGCGCTTCTTCCAGGTCCTGCCGCACTCTGATGTACTCATCATGCTGGTCCTGAATCTCTGCCTTCACAGCCTGCAGCTTGGCGTACAGCTGGGACACCACGAAAGAGCTTCTGTTAGTACCTGTTCATGCAGCAGCTTCCAGGATGTGGCCTGAGGTCTCATCCCATGTGAAAAGCAAGTCATTTACTCACAGTATCCCCAAAAGACCTGAAAAATGGGTCTCCTTAGGGTCTTTGGGTCTTCACACTGGGGAAGCCCAAAGTTCATCCAACATTAAGCAACACGGAACATTTGCAGGAGCCTGAACGCTGCGCATGTGCCGGATGTGGTTAAATGAAGTGGGCTGCACCTTTATTACAAAGGAGAGTCTTGCAGGGGCATTGGGACAGATCCTCATCTGGTGATGCTGACTGACAGCAGCTGTGATTCCAGCACTCTGTGTTCCACCTTGATCTGAGGGGCCTGTGGAGACTATAGGCCCCAGTGTGCAATATCTTCCCCGTGGTCGGAGCTGCCTGGCTCACCTGTGTAGCAGCATGCACTGAAAACGTCATGCCACGATGTCACAAAGGTGTCATGGACCTACGGCAGCCCAGATACAATCAGGGACACTGCTAGGGTTGTCACCCGTCCGGGTTTTACCTGGACAGTCCGGTTTTTGGCTTCTGTGTCTGGGTTCCATTCAGTGTTGCCAGGTGCCCGGTTTTCAACCGGAAAGTCTGGTCGAAAAGGCAACCGGGCACCTGAACCCAAAGTCCAGTTACTGCAGGGCAAGGGGCAGTGCTGGATCATTAACTCGCACCAGCTCCTGCTTAGCCAGGGTTGCCTCCTACCTGCCGGCAGGCTCCTTGAGACGACTCAGTGAGCAAAGGGGGCTGTGGGAAGAGGAGCAAGCGATGGGGGCCAGGCCTTGGGGAAAGAGACGGAGAAGGGGCAAGGCCTTGAGGGAAGAGTCAGAGCAGGGGCAGGGCCTTGGGAGAAGAGGTGGGGCAGGGGCAGGGCCTCGGGGGTCCAGTTACCAGCAATTACAGAAGTGGCAACCCTAGACACTACTTGTCCTGCAAGTGCTACGTTCACAGGAAGCAAGACAAACCCACAACCCTCCTCCCAGTTTCAGCACAACAGTAAAGGCACCTTATAGTGTCATTAAAAAGAAACCCAGCCTGAGACTGGCTCCCCACAGCTGTGTCCCAGCACAGGCAGCCTCTCACCTTCTTCAGTTTCTTGGTTTTGATCTCCACTTCCTGCTGCAGAGACGTGAAGGTCTCCCGCAGCTCCATGGTCTCCTCATCCCGCAGCAGCATCTCCTGCTGCATCTCCCGCTCCCGACGTTTCTGTATCCAGGAAAAACACAAAACCCAGTTGAACAAGAAAGAGTCAGTAACAGGAACAACCCCCCACCATCAAAATCATCCTGCTGGCTTGCAGAGCATGATGGGTAGTTATATGCAAATTTTACAGTGGAGGGGGACTACATTTGGGCATGTGATTTGGAGCCTTTCATCTCAGGGTGTCCAGCGCAATGGCTGGCTGGGCTTGTAGTGACTGAAAGTCATTAGCATCTGATGGTAAGTTGGTAGCCCCTTTCTGGCCCACCACACAGCCAACGCCGCCACAACTCACAGTCGCATTCGCGGTCTTGGCCTAGAGACTAGGGATTGTTGAGATGAGTCACCCCAAAGCCTATGGACCTCCCCTTTCCCTACAATGGGATCTCCTTGAATCTAGCTACACCAAGCCAAAGACAGAATGAAGCAGCTGTACTTGTGTATGGCATCCGCTGTCCCACACTTGCCTTGGCACTGTGGATGGGAACAAACGGTGATATCGCCGGGGTGGACGGAGTTTAAACACAGCTCCTTAATTTGGTTTGCAATGCATTCTGTCTGACCGGTGGTGTTTTGCTGGGTGCCCATCACTGGTGTCTGGGCACTGTCCACTGGGAACTGGACTGAGCCTGGCAACTCCTTTAATACAAGCCACCTAACTATACGACTCAGTTACTCAGGACCAGAGGTTTTGTCAAGTTCACCAAGGAACTGTGAACTATCATATAAATCAGGGGTCGGCAACCTTTCAGAAGTGGTGTGCCGACTCTTCATTTATTCACTTTAATTTAAGGTTTCGCATGCCAATAATACATTTTAACATTTTTTAGAAGGTCTCTCTCTATAAGTCTATATACTATATAACTAAACTATTGCCGCAGGAGGGTGCCAGCAGATCGAGGGACGTGATCGTTCCCCTCTATTCGACATTGGTGAGGCCTCATCTGGAGTACTGTGTCCAGTTTTGGGCCCCACACTGCAAGAAGGATGTGGAAAAATTGGAGAGAGTCCAGCGAAGGGCAACAAAAATGATTAGGGGACTGGAACACATGACTTATGAGGAGAGGCTGAGGGAACTGGGATTGTTTAGTCTGCGGAAGGGAAGAATGAGGGGGGATTTGATAGCTGCTTTCAACTACCTGAAAGGGGGTTCCAAAGAGGATGGATCTAGACTGTTTTCAGTGGTAGCAGATGACAGAACGAGGAGTAATGGTCTCACGTTGTAGTGGGGGAGGTTTAGGTTGGATATTAGGAAAAACTTTTTCACTAGGAGGGTGGTGAAACACTGGAATGCGTTACCTAGGGAGGTGGTGGAATCTCCTTTCTTAGATATTTTTAAGGTCAGGCTTGACAAAGCCCTGGCTGGGATGATTTCGTTGGGGTTGGTCCTGCGTTGAGCAGGGGGTTGGACTAGATGATCTCCTGAGGTCCCTTCCAACCCTGATATTCTATGATTCTATGTAAACAAGGTTTTCAAAATGTTTAAGAAGCTTCATTTAAAATTAAATTAAAACGCTGATCTTATGCCACCAGCCTGCTCAGCCCGCTGCCAGCCTGGGGTTCCGTTCACCTAGGCCGGCAGCAGGCTGAGCGGGGCCTGTGGCCAGGACCTCGGCTGGCAAGGGGCCGGCAGCCAGAACCCCAGACAGGCAGCGGGGTGAGGGGGGCCGGCAGCTGGGACCCCAGACTGGCAGTGGGCTGAGCGGCTCAGCCCGCTGCCACTCAGCCCGCTATCAGTCTGGGGTTCCGTCTGCCGGCTCCTGCCAGCCAGGGTCCTGGCTGCCGGCCCTGCTCAGCCTGCTGCCGGTCTGGAGTCCCGGTCCTGTCCACATAGAGTAGGTACCTACCTTCTCCCTGGTTCTAGCCATTCTCTTCCTCTCTCTCTCCACTGAGCTGAGGGTAGGAGTGCACTGAGCACAGGGCTGGGGGTAAAGGAGCAGGCTGGGCGTTGGGGTGTAGGGTCTGGCCAGGAGCTAGAATGAGGGAGGGGGCTCAGGGTTGGGGCAGGAAGTGTGGGTGTGGAGCGCTTACCTGAGCAGCTCCCATTTGGTGTGAGGGGTGCAGGTGGGAATGTGGGGTGTGTGTGCAGGAGCTCCCATTTGGTGCTCAGGGTGGGAGTGGGGATGTGGGGGGTGCAAGAGTCAGGGCATGTGGTGGGGGGGCTGGGTATGTGGGGGGGGTGCAGGAGTCAGGGCAGGGGGCTGGGAGTATGTGAGGAGGGTGCAGGAGTCAGGGCAGGGGGCTTGGGGGGCTGGGTATGTGTGGGGGGTGCCGGAGTCAGGGCTGGGGTTGTGGGGGGTGGGGATGCAGGGGTCAGGGCACGGGTCTGGGGTGTGTGGGGGGTGCAGGAGTGAGGGCATAGGGCTGGGTGTGTGTGAGGAGGGTTCAGGGGTGAGGGCAGAGGACTGGGGTGTGGGGGGGGTACAGGGGTCAGGGCAGAGGGCTGGGGGTGTGGGCTGGGGTCGTGGGGGTGCTCCCAGCCCCCTGCCCCGAGCGGCTCACGGCAGGGGGCTGGAGGGGATATGTCATGATTCCACCCCCTTCCCCAAGGTCCCCGGAGCAGAGAGCTTGCTGCTGAAGGGCCATCAGCTGATCGGCCGCAGGGAGGGAGAGGAGGAGGGGCAGGAACCCAGCACGCTGGGGGAAGAGGCGGGGGGCAGGGGAAGCTTGCCTGCTCTGCAAGGAGAGAGCAGGGGGTGGGGGGCGGAGAAGAGTGGGCTGGGCAGGATTTTTAGTGGCACACTGCTGTCTGCCCGGGTCCGGCAGACAGCAGCGTGCCATTAAAAATTGGCTCATGCGCCGTGTTTGGCATGCGTGCCATAGGTTGCTGACCCCTGATATAAATATATGCAGTATATATAACTGACTCAGGCATCATCTATTGCCAGTATCTGACATCAAGGATGGTGCCAGCACAAGTCTTTAGGGACCACTGGATGTTGCCAGAGGATGTTGTGAAGGCCAAGTTTATAAAAGGGTTCAAAAAAGAACTAGATAAGTTCATGGAGGACAGGTCCATCAATGGCTATTAGCCAGGATGGGCAGGGATGGTGTCCCTAGCCTCTGTTTGCCAGGAGCTGGGAATGGGTGACAGGGGATGGATCACTGGATGATTCCCTGTTCTGTTCATTCCCTCTGGGGCACCTGGCATGGGCCACTGTTGGAAGACAGGACACTGGGCTAGATGGGCCTTCGGTCTGACCAGTACGGCTGCTCTTATGTTTACTATCCAGTGTCAGCCCTGCTCAGGCATCTCCTAAGGCAGAGTCTTTACCTGCTCAGCTATCTCCTGCCTCTTCAGCTCCAGCATCTTCTGCTGCTCATTTGTGTGGTCCATGATGTTCCTCCCTCCTATCAGCAGCTTGCTCTCCATCGCCTAGGGGCAGGAGACAAAGGGAGATGGGGAGGAATCAGAACCTTTCTCTCACATGCACACACAGGAAAGGAGCCAGAGGCTAATAAGGGGGGACGGCCACCTGACCTTGCAGCTCCTGCCCTGCTGCGGCAAGTGGAACATGTCACCTTGGAGGGGGGAGCAGAGCGGGGACTGATCAGCTTTGTGGGTGGTAGGAAGACAGGAGGGATCGCAGCTACTTGGAGGACAGAATGAATATCCCGCTCCGGCTTGCTGATGGGGAACAACGGGCTGAAACTGGTCAGAACACTGAGCATTCGTACAGCACTTGCCATTTGCAGATCACATGCAAACATTACCTCATTAACCTCCCCCCACCCCTCTTGAGATCGCTCTTTACTACCCACATGTACAGATAAGGAAACCGAGGCACACAGGTGATGGCCAAACAGTGGGGTTTTCAAACGTGACCGAGAGATGTAGAAGCACAAGTCCCACTGAAAGTCACGTAGGTGCTTTTGAAAATACCACTCACCATGTTCAAAACTGGCCATGGATTTTGAGTGCTTCCATTTTGGGGCACCCGACTCTAGACACCTTGAGATTCAGAAGTGTGCTGCTGAGCATCCGCTCCTGCCACTGGCTTCAGCTGGGATCAGAGATGCTCAGCTCCCCCCACAAAGCAGGTCAGGCCCCCAGATCAGTGGTCCCCTTTGAAAATGTCGGGCTAAGTGACTTGGCAGTGGCAGAGTAAAGACTACAACTCAGGACTTTCTGGCCCCCCCCCCATGCGGATTTCATTCCCGACACATGTAAAGTCTTGTTCTGTGTTTGCCAGCGCCTAGCCCCCCGGGGCCACGAGGCACTGCTGCAATAGGAGTCAATCAGTCAGGGTCCCACGGGAAGGAAGAGTGAAATGCACTAAGATAAGATCACGGCAGGGGTGGGGACAGTCCAGTGTGACGCTGTCATGGGGAAGCAAATGCCATATTGGGGTGCAGTCAGAGACCAGGGAACCCTGTTCAGGGACATCTACCCCAGAAACGACACCGGAAGCCAGGGTCTGGATCACCAGGCCATGAAAAGCTGTTCTGAGCAGGGCTAGCTGACATGGAGGCAAAGACCCCTGAGCCTGGCTCCATGAGTGCTTGCTCCTTTGCTACCATGCTGGCGACGAGGACAAGAACTTGCACCTGATGCCGTGCAATGGGGAGTAAGCAGAGGGACTCAAAGGGCGGCTGATGCTGCTGGAGTAATGGAAGAAGAAGATGGTCCGAGCAGCCGTGTTTTGAATGGAGTGGCGCGGTTTGGACATCAGGGAGAGGGACGTTACAGTTACCAAGATGGGAGATAACGAGGGCCTGGCTGCGAGACCAGAGAGAAAAGCCTGGCTCTTCGGGGTGCAACGGAGGAGGAGGGTCAGGATCGGGACACAGCCTGGCCGTGTGCAGAGCAAGAGAGAGGGAAGAATCAGCACAATCAGCCTAAAGACAAAACGGACATTGGCCTTTTCAGATTCAGGGTGTCCCAGGTGACCTTGGAAAGGAAATGTCTCGTCCTTGTTTTTTAAAGTATGTTTTTCATTAATCTACCTTAGCCCCGTTAAAGCATTTCAGTGCCTCATTCAGCCTGCTTCTGATCAGCCCACTTAGCCACTGTCAGCTGCTGATAAGGCCCTAGAAGTTACTGTCCGAGTCACTTGAATATGGAGTTAGCAACTCAGCAAGTGTTCAGGCCCTGTCTGTGCGGAAGACAGTAACCAGATCTCAGACGCATTTGGAGCCTGACTTCTTGTGACTCACAAAAATCACTGGAAAAGGCGTAAAAGGTCTACAATTAAATGACAACAATGAATAACTGTTCACAGCTGCATTTTCTAAGGCATCATGCAGAAGAGATCCCAGGTGACGATTCTGCTAGCCAGGCGGAGGCCGGGTGACAAGTTGGAGACCTGTAACCAGCAGGAAAATGCTAAGAGGGTCAGTGCAAAGGGACATGAGAATGGCAGGGATCGGCACAAGGACGGTACAAGCCGTGATGGGCTGCAGCGGAGGAACCGAAGGATAAACAGCGGGGAAAGCTTGCTGAGGAGAGTGGAGGTGATGTGGGAGCTGCTAGGGAGGGGCCACTGACTGGACTGTAGTGAAGGAAATGACTGAGAGCGACCAACAGCTCTGCAAGCACCCGAAGGGCAGGGCACCATCCACTGGCAATGCCAGAGTCCTGCTTTGCCGCTCACTAGGGGCTTCCCTGAGAGAGCCTCAAAGCGCTTTCCACACATTCAATTAAGGAATTTGGGACTCAAACGATAACTTCTGCATGGAGGCCTTTGACCCAGTCTCTGCTTCCTGTGGGGTTCAGAGAGGCACAGACAGTCACATGCCAATCTCACACGGCAAGATGGCAGCAGCGCTGGGAATAAATGTAGAACGTCTCCCCTGACGAGGCACCCAGCCCAGCCCAGACTGGGCAGAGCACCATGCAATCACATGCCCACCTTGTGCCTAAGCCACGCAGCACCCATAAACTTCAACACCACCACCACGCTGGGACAGCAGAGGTCCACGACCACGCTGTATGGCTGTGTTCCAGGCATCTAAGAGCTCCACAGGGCTATGACTGACCTGGTGCTGCCAGGGTTAATCCTGTGACCACCGTCAGTCTATGACTGGCCAGTGTCCTCTCCTGACCTCAAGTCCGATCTTCAGAGACTGTCTCTGAGCGGGGCAGCATGACCAACAAGGAGCAGCCGATGGTGGCCAACGATGATCAAACCTCTTGAGGCCAGTTCTCAATGACACGTCCCTATTACTGATAAAGTCAAACCATCTTCTACCCAGTAGGTGCCACTGGCAACGCGTATGAAAGGCCTCCAGCCTCCTGCATGAACAGCATGTCTGCTGAAATAGCCACACCACAGAAAACAACCCTATACGTGACGCTAACTAGTCACCTTGTTTCCTAGCTCTGGGTGGCCACTCCAAAATGTGCCACCCATAGAGTGTCATGGAGTGTGGGGGAGTCCAGGCCCTGCACCCCCCTTCCTGGGATTCACTGAGACTCTCAGCCAGCCAGTAAAACAGGAGGTTTATTGGACAACAGGAACACAGCCCAAAACAGAGCTTGTGGGTACACCCAGGACCCCTCAGTCAAGTCCTTCTGGGGGAGCAGGGAGCTTAGACCCCAGCCCTGGGGTTCCCTGTGTTCCTCCACCCATCCCCAAACTGAAAACTAAACCCCCCCAGCAGGCTCCCTTCTGCAGCTTCTGTCCACATTCCTGGGCAGAGGTGTTACCTCCCCCTCCCCTTCCTGGCTCAGGTGACAGGCTCTCAGGTCTCCCATCCCCAGGGCACATTCCCAGGTCAACACTTCCCCCCTCCCTGCTGAGTCACATCGTCACATCTCTCCCCCCTTCGAGACTGAACTGAGCGGGGTCACTGTGACCAGTGACCTGGGGAAGTTCGGGGTCCTGTCTCCGGGACAGCGCATCCGCTATCAGGTTGGCGCTTCCCTTCACGTGGACCACGTCCATGTCGTAATCCTGCAGGAGCAGGCTCCAACTCAGGAGTTTGGCGTTGGCTCCTTTCATCTGGTGCAGCCAGGTCAGGGGAGAGTGGTCGGTGTAGACGGTGAAGTGTCGCCCGAAGAGATAGGGCTCTAGTTTCTTGAGGGCCCACACCATGGCCAGGCACTCCTTCTCGATGGCTGCGTAGTGTTGCTCCCGGAGTAGCAACTTCTTGCTAAGGTACACGATGGGGTGTCTCTCCCCCTTTTCATCCTCCTGCATTAACACCGCCCCCAACCCCGTGTCTGAGGCATCGGTGAACACCACAAAGGGCTTGTCAAAGTCTGGGTTTGCCAGAACTGGGCCACTGACCAGAGCCTCCTTCAGCGTCCGGAAAGCCTCCTGGCACTGCTCAGTCCAGACCACCTTGTCTGGCTTCCCCTTCTTGCATAGCTCAGTGATGGGGGTGGCTATGGTGCTAAAGTGGGGTACAAACCTTCGATAGTATCCTGCCAACCCAATAAAGGCTTGGACCTGCTTTTTGGTGTGGGGAGTGGGCCAGTCTCTGATCACCTCCACCTTGGCTGGTTCCGGCTTTAGGCGGCCGCTCCCCATGCAATGGCCCAGGTAAGATACTTCCGCCATCCCCACCTTGCACTTCTCCGCTCTTACAGTCAGCCCAGCCCCCTGGAGTCGGTCCAGCACTTGTCTAACCTGGGACACGTGGTCCTCCCAGGTCTGGCTAAAGACACAGATGTCATCAATATACGCCACGGCAAAACTCTCCATCCCCCTCAGGAGCTGGTCCACTAGGCGCTGGAAGGTGGCCGGCGCTCCCTTGAGGCCGAAAGGCAGGGTCAGGAACTCATAGAGCCCCAGAGGGGTGATAAAGGCCGATTTCAGCTGGGCATCTGCATCCAACGGCACTTGCCAGTAGCCCTTTGTAAGGTCCATGGTGGTAAGGTACCGAGCTCCTCCCAGCTTGTCTAGGAGCTCGTCCGGCCTGGGCATGGGGTAGGCATCAGATACAGTGATGGCATTGAGCTTCCGATAGTCCACACAGAACCGGACCGACCCATCCTTTTTGGGGACCAGCACCACCGGCGAGGCCCAAGGGCTGGCCGATGGCTGGATCACCTCCAAAGCCAGCATGTCCTGGACCTCTCTTTCCAGGTCCTGAGCAGTTTTCCCTGTGACTCGGAAGGGGGAGCATCTTATCGGCGGGTGCGACCCTGTCTGCACCTGGTTGACAGTCAGATTAGTGCGTCCAGGCCGGTTGGAAAACAGCTGTCGGTACGGATGCAGCACCCCCCTGACCTCAGCTTTCTGGGCAGGGGTTAGCTGATCCGAGAAGGGAATTGTTTCCAGGGTGAACCAGCTCTGGTCCCAGGGAACAGATCTACTAAAGGGTCATCTCCCTGCTCCTCCCAATGTCCACACACGGCCAACACCACATTCCCCCTGGCATAATATGGCTTCATCATATTCACATGGTACACCCGGCGGTGGTGGGCCCGGTTCGACAGCTCCACCACATAGTTTACCTCATTGAGCTGCTTGACGACCTTGAAAGGGCCCTCCCAGGCGGCCTGTAGTTTGTTCTTTCTCACTGGGATGAGAACCATCACCGGATCCCCGGTGGCGTAGGCACGGGCCCGTGCTGTGCGGTCATACCAGACCTTCTGCTTCCTCTGGGCTCTGGCCAGATTCTCCCTGGCCAGGCCCATGAGTTCAGCCAGTCTCTCTCGGAAGATCAGGACATACTCCACCACTGACTCTCCATCGGGAGTGGCCTTCCCCTCCCACTCGTCTCTCATCAGGTCCAGGGGGCCCCTCACCCTCCTGCCATATAACAGTTCGAAAGGCGAAAATCCGGTAGACTCCTGGGGCACCTCCCTGTACGCGAACAGCAGGTGAGGTAAGTACTTGTCCCAGTCCTGCGGGTGCTGGTTCATAAAGGTTTTCAGCATCATCTTTAGCGTCCCGTTAAACCTCTCCACCAGCCTGTTGGACTGGGGGTGATAAGCTGAGGCCCAGTCGTGCCGGACCCCACATTTCTCCCACAAGCACCGGAGCAGGGCCGACATGAAGTTGGAGCCTTGGTCTGTCAAGACTTCCTTGGGGAACCCCACTCGGCTGAAAATGGTCAGGAGCGCATCGGCCACGGTGTCTGCTTCAATGGAAGCTAAGGGCATCTGCCTCGGGGTAGCGGGTGGCAAAATCTACCACCACCAGAATGTATTTCTTCCCCGACCGGGTCGTCTTGCTGAGAGGCCCCACGATGTCCATGGCCACCTTCTGGAAAGGCTCCTCTATGATGGGCAAAGGCCTCAAAGCCGCTTTCCCCTTGTCCCGGGCCTTCCCCACCCTCTGACAGGGGTCACAGGATCGGCAATACTGCCGGACCGTGGTAAAGACCCCGGGCCAGTAAAAGTTCTGTAGCAACCTCTGCCGGGTGCGCCGGATTCCCTGGTGCCCTGCGAGGGGGATGTCATGGGCCAGGTACAGGAGCCTGCGGCGATACTTCTGGGGGACCACCAGCTGCCTCCTGATCCCACAGGACTCTACTTCCCTTGTGGGAGCCCATTCTCGGTACAGGAACCCCTTCTCCCACAGGAACCTCTCCTGGCAGCCTCTCCTCATGGTCCGTCCCACCCTGAGGTCGGCCAGGTCCCTGAGCTTCCGCAAGGAGGGATCTTTCCTCAACTCGGCCTGGAACTCAGCGGCTGGGGCAGGGACGGGGCCCGGTTCCCCCGCAGTGGCCAGGTCTGTGGCCTCAGCCTCTCTGAGCCGTGCCCCTCGGCGCTCCCTCCCACCAGGGTAGGGTCCTGAGCCTCCGGTGTGGTACCCTCCCCAAGGTCAGGGTGCAGTGCCCCTCGCCGGCTCTGGCTACGGGTCACAACCAGGGCGGTCTGGGGGTTGTTTGGCCAGTCCTCTAGGTCCCCCCCATCAAAACCTCAGTGGGCAAATGGTGGTGTACCCCCACATCCTTGGGGCCCTCCTTGGCCCGCCATTTCAGGTGTACCCTTGCCACAGGCACCTTAAATGGGGTCCCGCCCACCCCTGTCAGGGTCAGGTAGGTGTTGGGCACCACCCGATCTGGGGCCACCACCTCGGGCCGGGCCAGCGTCACCTCCGCGCCCATATCCCAGTATCCATTGACCTTCCTCCCATCCACCTCCAGGGGAACAAGGCACTCTCTCCGGAGGGACAGCCCCGCGCCCACCCTGTAAACCGAGCACCCTGAGTCCAGAGCCTCCAGCCCTCTGGCGGAGCTGGCCTGGGGTACTCTTCCCTCCTGAGCAGGTGGTAAACTGGCAGCCCCCCTTTCCTGGGTCGTCTGCCCCTTGTCCAGCTGAGTCCCTACCCAGTTAACCCTGGGTAGGTTGGGTTGGCTCAGTCTGTCCCTGAGCCCGGGGCACTGGGTCCGTACGTGGCCTCTCTGGCCACAGTGATAGCAGCTCAGGTCACGTTGGTCCCCTCGAGCAGGTCGGAGGGGCCCGACGCCAGGCGTTCCCCGTGGGAGGGGGTTCTCCCTATTTCCCCGCTGGGAGGCCCCCTGGTGACTCTCTCTCTGCATCGGGGGGGGCCTGTTCTTTTGGGACTCCTCCCAGCTACCCCTGACCGACTGTTCACAAACTCGTCGGCCAGCTGCCCTGCGTGCTGGGGGTTCTTGAGCTTTTTGTCCACCAACCACAGCCTCAGGTCGGACGGGCACTGATCATACAGCTGCTCCAGTACGATTAGGTCAAGCAGGTCCTCTTTAGCTCGGGCCCCAGCTGTCCACTTGCGGGCATACCCCTGCATCCGGTTGACCAGTTGTAGGTAGGTGACCTCAGGTGTTTTACGCTGACTCCGGAACCTTCTCCGGTACATCTCGGGGGTCAGCCCAAACTCACGGAGCAGGGCCTGCTTGAACAGTTCATAGTCCCCTGCCTCCGCCCCGTCATTCGGCTGTACACCTCCACGGCTTTGGGTCCAGTAAGGGGGTGAGGAACTGGAGCCTGTCTGCAGGGTCAACCCTGTGCAGCTCGCAGGCATTCTCAAAGGCCGTCAGGAAGCTATCTATGTCCTCCCCCTCCTTCGCTGGGCCAGGAAGCACTTATCAAAGCTCCTTGCAGTCTTGGGTCGCCCTGCACTCACCACAGCCGGGGCCCCACTGCTCCTCAGCCTGGCCAGCTCCAGTTTATACTGTCTTAGTTTCTCCTTCTCCTGACGTTCCCTCTCCTTCTCCTCCTGCTCATGTTGATGTTGTTTCTCCTTCTCCTCCTGCTCATGTTGACGTTGTTTCTCCTCATGTTAACGTTGTTTTTCATGATCCTCCAGCTCCCTCATTTTCATCTCCCTCTCCCATTCCAGCCGCATCCGCTCCAGGGATGGGGAGCTCCACCGGGAGGATCCCCTGCTGGCTGCTGGGGTCAGGGTGCCCTCGGTATTCACTGGGCTTCCCCCAACCCCTCCCCCAGGCCTAGGTAGGAAGGGTCTCGGGATGTCCTCGGCAGCAGTCTGACCCCTCCCAGCCCGGTCAGGCCCCAGGGCCCACGCGTCCGCTGGGCGGCTTCCCTCAGGGACAGGGATCGGGTCATCCAAGCGATCCCTCTCCTCCAACTGGGCAATCAGCTGTTCCTTGGTGGACCTCCCGATGCGCAGCCCCTTCTGCCTGCACAGCTCCACCAGGTCGCTCTTAAGGCGTTTAGCGTACATCTCCCTGCTGGCCACTCGCAGGCCGGGCAGCTTTCTACGGTTTCCAGGAAAAGCCCCTAGTGTGCCAGGCCTTCTTGAGGTCACCACCTCTTTGCCAGGGTCGAGCTGCAGACTCCTCCACCCCTGGGACCGCTCGCTGTGATCCCCCGGGGGACCCTGTTACTGCAAAAGTCCTTCTCTCTGGTCACACACTTCCAGGGGTTAACCGCCCCCTGAAACCGTCTCTCTCTGAATCTTCAGCACGCCCGGTCCCCGTCAATCCCCCTTTGTTTTACTGTTCCCCAGTCACTTACTGCAGGAAACGCCGTTCACGGGGTGCAGTACATCCCAGCGCTGCCACCAGTTGTCACGGAGTGTGGGGGAGTCCAGGCCCTGCACCCCCCTTCCTGGGATTCACTGAGACTCTCAGCCAGCCAGTAAAACAGGAGGTTTATTGCACAACAGGAACACAGCCCAAAACAGAACTTGTGGGGTACACCCAGGACCCCTCAGTCAAGTTCTTCTGGGGGAGCAGGGAGCTTAGACCCCAGCCCTGGGGTTCCCTGTGTTCCTCCACCCAGCACCAAACTGAAAACTAAACCCCCCCAGCAGGCTCCCTTCTGCAGCCTGTCTTCACATTCCTGGGCAGAGGTGTTACCTCCCCCTCCCCCTCCTCCTCCTGGCTCAGGTGACAGGCTCTCAGGTCTCCCATCCCCAGGGCACATTCCCAGGTCACCACTTCCCCCCTCCCTGCTGAGTCACATCGTCACAACCTGGATTTGTGCTGGAAATGGCCCAACTTGATGATCACTTTAGATAAGCTATTACTAGCAGGACAGTGGGGTGGGAGGAGGTATTGTTTCATGGTCTCTGTGTGTATATAATGTCTTCTGCAGTTTCCACGGTATGCATCCGATGAAGTGAGCTGTAGCTCACGAAAGCTCATGCTCAAATAAATTGATTAGTCTCTCAGGTGCCACAAGTCCTCCTTTTCTTTTATCGTCACATAGAGAATCACCAGCGGACTTTAAGGAGGCAGAATGTAATCAAACAAACATGTTGGAATTTGGCAAGGTCCTGGGGGTAACACAACACTCTGGAGAAAGATGCCATGGGACCCATAAAGGCCATGAGTGATCGGAACGTTGATTTTATGCCTCATTTAGAAGATGTCACCTACAGCAAAGCACAGCACCTGATGCTACCATCCTTGTGAACCGGCTCTGTCCGGATGCAAAAGCATCACCTACAGAATTATCAAGAACACCCTTCCTAGGAGTCCCATCCAAGTGGTAAGGGAGCGTAACACCGATTAGCACATGAGGTCTGCCAAGATCACAGCCCCAGTCTGTGCAGCTGCAGAACAAACCAGAATCCAATGGAAACTGAACACAGTAAAACCTCCTAGAAGACCACTTCAGATATCTCATCCCATTGTAACACTGGCCCATTCTATTCATGGCCCCATCCTCATGTCAGCATGGAAAGAAAGTTTGAAATTATCTTAAAAATAGCTTTGGCTAAAAATATGGCCCATCTGCACTGCTGTCAAATCTAAGAGAACTTCACTTTTCAGATGCTTTCCCAAAACGCAGAGTTTTGAGAAGTTACCAGGATGGAAAACACTAGAAGCCCAGATCTCCACTGTCTTGCATCTTGTGTAATTATTTACACTGGGGCAAAATAGGCTCTGATCTGGCAGCATTTCCTACCCCTGTGTCAGGCGCAGGACAACAGAGAATGAGGCCCATGGAGCCTGGTTTTGATCCGTTTTATACTAATGCGCCTTCATTCAGTTCAGTGGAGTTACTCCTGATTCACTGGTGCAGTTGAAAGCAGGATCAGAATCCAAAGTCCTGCTTTTCTGCCATTTATCTGCCAGAATATTTGGCAACTGGTAGATTTAGCCACACGTGCAAAGCCAAGCTGGGTCATATTTCAGGTGTCCTTTTGGAGGGTGTCCAGTCCCTGCCCTCGTACACCTCTCCCCCAAGAGCACAGTGGAGCTGATGGCTGGAAGGAGGATGGAGGCCGCTGGGGCAGGAATCCAGAGCAGACAGGAAGTTATTCTGAAGGGATGGGGAAGGGTTTCAGTCTACTTCACAATTAATTGTGATGGCTGATTTGATCCAGCAGGTTTTCAGCAAGGGGCAGTGTGATGGAGCATCTGCCCCACACTGGCCTGTAACGGGTTAATAGAGCCTTAAGGAGGCTGTGCAGGAGGCAGCCAATTAGCGAGAGGTGTGAGGAGCAGCCAGTCAGGGCTGGGCAGGCCCATATAAGAGCTGCAGGGCAGAGCAGCTTCAGTTGCTCCCTGGAGCCTGAGGAGGGAGGCCTGGCTGCCTTGCAGGCTGATGACAGACAGCAGCCTGGACACAGCAGTGCTACAGGCAGGGACTCGGGAAGCTAAAGATAGCTCGTGGCAGGCTGCCAGGATCTTCAGGCTGAAGCCCTAACACAAGGGCGAAGAGGGTGCTGGGGCTGCAGCGAAGTGGCCCAAGGAAAGGAACTGAGGCGCTGGAGGGGACGCAGCAAGTGGCACACATCTACAGAGTAGTGGGTGGGCCCTTTCCCTCCGACAAAAAACCTAGACGTGGTTCTGAGCCCCGTTACGGTCGCTGCCAGGCATGTCCTGTTACCAGGCATTTCTGGCCACTAAAAGCCCGAGGCTGTGGCTGTTCACCTAGCCTCAGAGCATATTTAGCCAAGGAGATTGGCATAACAGCACCGCTCAGCCTGGCTCCCACTGGCCAGTGGCTGGCCACCACCTGTAGCTGGGGGACCCCAGCGTTCTACAGTTCAACTGCAGCGGCCAGCAACCTTCATACCAAGGTGTGGCCCGTGGGAACTATGGTGTCCAGGCCACCTGGATCAAGCTAGAATAGGGGCAGGGATGAGCTGTTTTTGATGGTACACCATGCCAGCACTTTGGTGCCCATCAACTTATGCAGAATTTAAATGTCCACTTAAAAAATATTAAGTTTCTAGCCCTTGTTGTTGTGAAGGAAACCTTCCAAATGCAGCTTAATGCTGTGATATTGTAGTGCCTTACTGAATCTGTTGGCAGCTCTGAGAAGGAATCACCCCATTCATATTAGTGAGTGTTAACTCTGAAACCTAATGAGGACAACATAGTATTACTTGTTTCACTGCTGATCCTTTTAGCAAAAACATTCAGCTGTTCTAGGACTGTGAGCAGAGCTTGAGTGGAGCAACCCTTCCTCCTGCCCCATTGCATGCTGGGAGCTGTACTCTCATTTTGTGGTATTAAAAATGAAGAAGGCTGCAATGGGCTTTTTGTGGCCATCCGGAGCAGTCCCTGGGCCCTGGCGGGTTTACTTTTTTGTCTCTTCTGTCCTTTCATTCTTCTCACTAGGCTCACGGACAGATATTTCCGTCACAGTTCTTTGTAAGCTGCCCTCTCCTGCGCAAAGCCTGCATGCCGCCGCTGAGCCGTGTCCAGGGTGGGGAGGGCACGAGCGAGCAGCTCCTCAGCCACCTGCATCGTCAAATGAAGTGCCTCCGTCGTGTTAGCAGCCTGCGCTGCCCAGCAGCAGCAGGAGAGCCGGGCTGGTGGGAGCTGCGATGCTGACTGGCCCTGGGGTGAGGGCACAGAAAGCTGCTCCGGGAGTCCAACTGCTACCGCGGACTCTGCACTCTGGGTTCTGGAGGGTCACACGTTCCACAGTCATCTGGGAATTCCAGGCTGCTTGGAGGATCAGGGACCGGGCAGGGCCTGATAGAGCTAGATGGGGCCTATCGCCTTTGTGTTCACACTGGGGTGCTACGGACCATCCTCCTCAATATTCCAGTCCAGCCCCCTCGGCGCCGAACCCATCTCGGTAACTGTCCCATGGCTACAATTAACCTTCTCCAGGGCCCCAGGTGGCTGAAACACCCTCGTGAGTTACATCAAGGACGCAAAGCAGTGGGGAAAAAAGCAGGCCAGAGCAGCGCAGGCAGCCAGAGGACTCTTGGGGGGCGGGGAGGGGGTGTCACAGCCTTGCAACTTGCCTCCATAACAGGATTGCAAGTGAAATGCAAACAGCCCCAAACCAGCCCAGCTGCAGATCTGGCAGAGCTGCGATGCTGACTGGAGCAGCCAGGAACACCCTTCACCTAGGCAGCTCCCTCCCATTTGGCACCGCAAGTGAAAACTGGGACAGGACAGAGCTTCCATCAGCACAGGCTCTGGGGGAGCAAAGGGGACAGACGACATTTCGCTGCAGGCGTGAGGAAGTGGTACACCAACAACTGTATCCCCTGCCACACAGCTGGCGGCATTCGGGCTGCCCCGGCTGGTTGCCCCCTGCTTGGCTGCTTCTGTGGGAGGCCACCCTACATGCACAGACCTTCAGGGATGGACTGTTACCTGCTCCCCCTTATTTTAACAGCTCTGCCTTCATCTCACAGCTGGTACCTAATTCGTTTGTACGCCTGTGATCTCCAGCATTCTGCACACACACCTCTGGGCACCCTTTCCGGCCCCAGCTCTGCGCTAGCATAGCACACATCTCACATCCTAGGCCTCCCTGCAGCTTGGCCGACGCTCCTCAGTGCCAGCCGGCAGCACCCTCCGCCGCTCCAGTCCCAGCCCTGCCTCAATGCCAACTCGCAGCCCTTGCGCTCTGCCAGCCCTGGGTTCCTCCCTCTGCCCCTGCAGCTCGGGTACTGCTCCTCTCTCCTGCCCTGCCGCACCCTCTGAGACGCCTGCCTTCACTCTGCTGTGAGCACAGCCCAGGAGTTTGAACTCAGGTCTCCAGGGGCACGGGAGATAATGAGGAAGCCCGCTCCAGCCTGGCTGGGGGACCTATCCCAGCAAGCTGCTGCTATGAGCACCCCACTGCTGGCCTCACGCACCCCTGGGACTCAGCAGCGCCATTGTGTCGTTACTGGCGAGACTCTCGGCTGTGCAATCTCCTCACCAGCACGCTCTCTTCATGCATCTTTTATAGCAGCCCAGCAGAGCCCCGTCCTTCCGCTGGCAGCTCCCTGGCAGCAGATGCTAGTTCCTGGTCTCGGGGGAGCAGTTACCCTCAGCAGCACGAGGGAGCCAAGCTGCCTCCCACACGCCGGCTCGGCAAAGCAGAAGTTTCCCATTAGGCTCTGGAGAAGAAAGCGGAGGATGGGAGCCAGGATAGCTCCTTGCAAGCGACTGACAGCAGGGCTGGGATCGCCACAGCTCCAGTCCAACCCAGGGCAGCTGCTGCCACCACCCCTACAAAAATACCAGGTGTGGCAACTGGCTCCTCCAATGTGTTCACAGGGCTGGGGCAGCGGCTCCATTTCCAGAAATTCTCCATTCAGCTCGGTTCACCCAGGGCACTACATGGCTCAGACTAAAATTAGCTTCCAGTCACAGGGCTGGAGGAGAACGGGTGGAGGTGAAAGGCTCCAAGTCCCAGCTCCAGTCCCATAAGACAGCCAGTTCCACCCCCAGAACCCAGTATCCCATTCCCCACTCCCCCTGAGCCAGCCACCCCTTTGAAGTGAGGCTGGACTGGACAAGGGACCCTGACTCTCTTTGTTCCACCCCCCGTGAGCTAGGTAGTCCCCCCGCCCAGGACCTAGAGGGGAAAGGCCTCGTATCCCATTTCCCTCTCCCCTAAGCCTGTCAGTCCCCCCAGACAGGGGGCTGGATCGGAACCAGTGGCCCTTAGAGGTGAAAGGCCCCATAGCCCAATCCCTGAGCCCACCCCACAGCAGCCAGTCCCCACATGGCTAAGCACTTTTCACGGAGTCAGTGGCAGAAAGGGAGGCTCAGGGCCCCAGGCACAGGGCCCCTCTGCTGCCAGATTCCAGGGCCACGGGGCAGTTCCCAGGATGTGGCCAGGGCTCGTCCAGCAAGAACGCTGCCCATCGCCAGCGACATTCGGGGTCACACAGCCCAGGCGCTGGCAGAGACGCGCAAGGGGCAGCTCTCATCCCCTCCCGCTTCTGTCCCCTTTTTCCTCCCCTGCCTCCGTTCTCTTTCCTGCGCAGGGGAACCTTCTCCCCGTCTGGCCTTATCTGGGCCTGCCTGGCTGTTTCCTACTGTCCCCCAGAGGCCATGCACGGAGCTCGGCGGGGCTGGGGAGGAATTGCTGCTGATGCAGTGGCGTGTGGAAGGTCAGAGGGAAGCACCGGGATGCCATTCAGATGGCAGGTGACCATCACCCCCAATGGGTCTGACTGGTCATTAACTGAGGGCCTGGGGCGCCAAGCAGGGGGCCCAGAGTCCCTTGGCTTTGCGACAGAAAAGGCAGGATGGTCTAGCGGTTAGAGCACCAGGCTAGGCAGGATGACGCCACTGACCCGTGCGTGTGGGGGGGGGGGTAGTAACCTCCCTGGTCACACCAAGACTGTCTGGTCTGCAATGACATTCGGGAATGATCACAAGCTCCAGCTCTGCCCCTCTTCCCTGTGTCAGACCCCCACCCACCCCGCCCCCTCTCCTGGCTCCCAGGCGGTGGGCTCTCCAAGGCCCAGAAGAGGGGAGGGACGCAGGAGAGAGAGGCAATGCACTGAGCAAATAGGGCACCGTTTGCATTTGCCTGGGGCTGTTGAAACCGATGGCAGCACCCGATCCGCTCCAACCTGCCCTCTATGGCACGGGCCGCGGGACAGAAGTACAGGGCCACTCAACGCCAGCCCAAGCCTGCTCCTGTTCGAGGCAATTCTCTCCCAGCCTGGAGCCAGGAACGAACCTCTCTGATCTGAGCGCCAAGGGCAACCTCAGCCAGGTACAAGCTGTCCCCCCTTCCCCCCCGGGATTTGTGCCATGGGTGCACAAGGGGGTGGCCCCCCTTGGTGTGCTGTTGGGGAATGGGCAGGGAGCGCCCCCTCCCCAGGGAGCACACAGCCTGCCTGGGGCCCCATCGCTGCCCAGGTGGCTGTGGGACAGAGAACAGCAGACAATGTCCCGTTGTGTGTCAGTCCCTGGGATTCAGTGATCACACATCCCTGGGGTGCTGGCGCAAAGCCAGGGACATTTTCTAGCCCACTTCCTTCCGCACAGCTGCTTAGCTCCCTGAGTGCTACAGGATGCAGAGCAGCTGCCCCACAGGATGGCACGTGGCACCCAAGCCTGCATGTCCTGCTGGACGTGGGAACGGCAGCGCTTTGCCCTTCTCCAGCCCAGCCCCCTCCAGCTGAGGATCGCCAAGCACCCTGCACACCCGAGGGAGTTAAAGACCTCTGCCCTGCACTGGGGAGGTGGGCAGGCCAATGTGCAGATGGGGAAACTGAGGCACAGAGCAGCGTGAGAGTTGCCCAGTGCCGAACATAAAGCCCATGGTAGAGACAAGAACAGAATCCGACTCCTTGTCCTGCAGTCTGACCACATCCCCCTTCCTCTACTGGTGTGCGGATCACGTCACAATGGACACAAAAGCTGCAACTTTCCACCTGGGCCTGGCGAAAGATTTCCCAGGAGGGCTGATGCCAGGAATTCCAGGATGGACATCTTCCTGCTGCCACAGGCTTACCCCCAACAGCACCGGGGGAATCAGGGGAGCAGCCAGGGGAGGCAGGGAACGAAGGCTAGGGTCCCAGAGGAGTGTAAGTGTCTGTTTCCATATTGGGAATCATCACATATAAATTATGCCCCCATTGATCCCCACACGGACTCGTCCCCTTCGTGCTCTGCCCCCGGGATCTCTGCCCTGCCCCGCCCCTTCATGCTCCACCCCTGTGATCTCCGCCCAGCCCCGGTCCCCTCACGCTCCGCCCCAGTGACCCTCCTCACCTCCACAGCCCCATTGCCCACAGCACAGGCTGCCCAGCTGCAGTTGAGTTTGCAGTTCTGTAGGTGGCATGCATGCGGGCACAGACTCCAGCTGCCTCTCCCATCACTGTGTTAACTCTGCAAGGCCAGCTGGAGGACAGGGTGTGACAAAGTGGGACTGTTCTTAATGTTTCCTCTGAATACTGTAGGGGTGCCTCAGTTTCCCCTATGCATTTCTTAAATCTCTAGGGAGTAGGATAAGGGGATGTAATTGTTGCAGAGCAAAGGGCCAGTGTACATAAATGGCCCACACTCTGTCTCCTGGCAACTGATGGCCTGGGCCCTTCCCCCCTGCAAGGTGAGAGCTAAAGGGTTGGAGAACAAAAGAATCCGGTGACCTCCTGGCCCGGGAAAGGGACAAAGCCCAGAGGAGGAGGGGCTGGAGGGAGTTTCAGTTTGGGGCTGGCTGGGACATGGAGTGAAGTGCAGACGTGGTTGTCTGGCTCACTGCCCCCAAAATGGACCCAGCTGAGGGGTCCTGTTCTCTGCACCTACAAGCTCTGTGTTAGACCACGTTCCTGTCATCCAATAAACCTCTGTTTTACTGGCTGGCTGAGAGTCACGTCTGACTGCGGAGTTGCGGGGCAGGACCCTCTGGCTTTCCCAGGACCCCGCCTGGGCGGACTCGCTGGGGGAAGCTCACGGAGGGGCAGAGGATGCTGAATGCTCCGAGGTCAGACCCAGGAAGGTGGGAGCTGTGTGTCCTGCAGGCAGGCTGCTCCCAGAGAGGAGACTTCCCCAGAGTCCCGCCTGGCTTCGTGGGGAGCAGTTCCAGAGCATGGCCCGGGGACCCGGTGACACAGGGCACCACAGATGCAAGGCTGTCTCTAGAGCCAGGACTCTGACACACACAGGGAGTAACACAAGGGGTCTGTTAACCCCTCGCGTTTCAGAGCAGAGTGGAATGGTACTTTAAACTGTCAAGACCCTCAGCGTGCTACAGCTCTATCCCATCGAGCCCAGATCAGCATGGCCGATTGCTGTTACCGGCTGCCCCCCTCTCCCAGGCCTTCTGAGCTTCACCATCACAGATGAGCACTGAGCATCGGCTAACCCAGACCTTCAGCTGCTACCCAATGGGCTCAGTATAAACACCCAGAGAGAGGGACTTTGCCCACCCTGGTCCTCCAGACTCCACTCCAGGATTTCCTGGAGCTCCAGGGAACTGGAGTGGGAAAGTCACTGTGACTAATTTCAATGTGAGCTGTAATCAGACAGGCCAGAGCTTTCCATCCGCCTGGCCCCGGGGGAGCAGAGCGTGCTGCCCTCCTCCTGCTGCCTGTCTCTCATCCCTGCCTGGTGGATGCTGTGTCTCTTCCCCCCGGGAGGCTCCTGTCAGGTTCCAAAGTGTGACAAAGCGGGACTGTTCTTAATGTTTCCTCTGAATAGTGTGGGGGTGTCTCAGTTTCCCTTAGGCAGTTCTTAAGTCTCTAGGGGGTGGGATAAGGGTGTATGATTGTTGCAGAGCCCTAGAGGGCAGGTGTGTGCAGGGGTCTGGACACAGAGAATGGCCGACACCCCATTTCCTGGCCACTGATGGCCTGGGCCCTTCCCCCCTGCAAGGTGAGAGCTAAAGGGTTGGAGAACAAAGGAATCCGGTGACCTCCTGGCCCGGGAAAGGGAAAAAGCCGGGGGGGGGGGAGGAGATGAAGGGGGAGTCAGTTTGGGGCTGGCTGGGACATGGAGTGAAGTGCAGACGGGGTTGTCTGGCTCACTGCCCCCCAAAATGGACCCAGCTGAGGGGTCCTGTTCTCTGTACCTAAAAGCTCTGGTTTAGACCATGTTCCTGTCGTCTAATAAACCTGTTTTACTGGCTGGCTGAGAGTCACGTCTGACTGCGGAGTTGGGGGGCAGGACCCTCTGGCTTCCCCAGGAGCCCCGCATGAGCAGACTCGCTGGGGGAAGTGCACGGAGGGGCAGAGGATGCTGAATGCTCCAAGGTCAGACCCAGGAAGGTGGGAGCTGTGTGAGCTGTGTGTCCTGAAGACAGGCTGCTCCCAGAGAGGAGACTTCCCCACAGTCCTGCCTGGCTTCATGGGGAGCAGTTCCAGAGCATCGCCCGGGGACTCCGTGACACATAGCATGTCCCACACCTTCACCCGATGCACACGCGGCTCCTGCTCGCTGAGCCTCTCCCTTTCTCTCTTGCCAAAGCCCAGCGGTTCTGCTGGCACCTCTCTCCTGCTCGCAGAGGCAAGGCTAATGCAATTAGTGCTGTTAATTATCCTCTGCAGGAAATGGACCACAACCTGAGCCTGGTTTCAGAGTAACAGCCGTGTTAGTCTGTATTCGCAAAAAGAAAAGGAGTACCTGAGCCTGGTACTTCAGCAGCTCCTTCGTCCTCTTGCACCCCACAGCTGGACGGGGGAGGGGCCTATCTCTGAGAGAGACCCCCCCTTTCCTTGGAGACATAGGGCTTGGCAGAGATCCTCATAGACGGCAGTCTGGCCCCGGTGTGGACACTGAGGACTCAGCAGGGGTAGGCGGCAGGTTCCCAAGGTGGGATGGGCCACATGGCATGAGGAATTGAGATGGGGCCCAAGGTACCCCCGGGAGACAGGGAGGGGAGAGCGTCCTACAAGGGAACGTTCGCTTATCCACATGAGGTAGTTTGATCCATTACCACCCCACCTGCACAGGCAGCCTCCAGGGAGCAGGGTTTCATGGCAGGCAGGGGGTCTGGAGGCCAGAATCTGCCCCCTCCCCCCTGCTTCTGCCGTGTCTAGCGCCGTCTCTGGCCGCGGAGTGGGGGCAGCATTCGCCCACCACTGTTGTGCCTGGGTGTTTTACCCACCTGGCTCACAGGAGGACTTTGGACATCGGGTCTAGTGGAGAGGAGTCAAGACTCAGACTCTCCAGGCAGGAGTCTGGGTTCGAGCAGGGTGGGTTAGGGGTCTGGGCGGTCAGGCCATCTGGAGCCAGGCCCCCCCGGCTTTCTGTGGCAAGCAGGAAGGGGTGGCCACTCCCCACAGGAGGCTGGAGAGGGGATGGAAATACAGAGGCTGGGGGATGAATGAGTGGGGATTGGCATTCCTGTCTCGCTCCTGACCCCTGTTCTGGGCAAAGGGCCCCGGGTATCCGATCCCTGGGCCTGCGGTTACTCTCACCGGCTCCATCCCTACGTACATCGCCGCGCACAGACTCACTCACCACCCCACCCCGGCGGTCAGCAGCGCAGGGTCAGCCTCATTACACGCCTCTGGGGAACAGCTACAAAGGAAGCACCACCGCTGGGTGTAGAATCCTAGACGCCAGCCTCACGGCCCATCCACCGGCCCACGCTGGCTCCCGCCACCCCCTGCTTTCTCCCACGGGTGGGGTGGGGACGCACACTCTGCCACACCCCTGGCCGCCCGCACGGGGGATCTTTCGGGGGGAGAGGGCAAACCAGGGCAGCCCTGGCCCTCTCACCATCCAGGACACAGGTCCTCTTTACAATCTAATGCGTGCTGGGGGGGAGGCCCTGCTGTTGTCATGCCTCTGCACTGGCTGTTACCCACTGAAGAGAGGACTAGAAAAGCTGATGGGGGGGGAGAGCCACGAAATCTCTCCCCTCCCCCAGCCTTTTAGGCACTTCACTGTCTGCTAAGCAGCCCCCCCTGCAAAGATGCAGTGTCCCTTTAACACGCGCGCTGGCCTGGGGCCACCGTCCTGCATCCCATGCAATCCGTAAGGGGTGCGGGGAGGACTGCAGCCCTAGCGGAGGAGGGAAGCCGCGGAGCAGTTCATCCTCTGGGACACACGCTTGCTGAGCAGCCAAGGGTCTTGGTGTTGCGGGGCTTGGCTGATTGAGGGGGCCCAGCACAGTGAAAGCGTGGGCTATTCCTGCTGCATCTCACCAAGCCATTGGTGAGGGGAGCTAGATCCTGGGTACTTCAAAATCATCTTCCTAGGTGTAAAGAGGGACAGTGACTCATGTGTCTTGCCTACAGAGTTGTGTGCGTGTGTGTGTGTCACTCCTTCTCCGCCTGTCTGTCAGCGAGCGTGCGTCTGCCGCTGTCTAGGTGTGTCAGGGTGTCATGGAAGCAGCCTGGGGGCTGGCCCTGACAGTCCCACATACGAGATCGTCCCCCTTCCTGCCGAGTAAATATCAGCACAGGCCCGGGCAGCCCCAGGTGCAGCAACCTGCAGGGAGATCAGACGAGCAACTGAAACACTCAGGGGGCTGGCGGGCTCCAGCAGGGAAGATTCGAAGAGCAGAAACTGAGTCTTGGGAAAGAGCTGATGGGTGTGAACCCCAGGGTGGGTGGCTGGGGGGATCTCTGGGGTGACGCAGTGTAGGAGGAATGGGGTGAAATGGAGCAAGAGCAAAAAGCTGGCTGCCCCTCGCTCGGGAATCCTTTCACGTTGACATATCAGACTGCAGAAACCAGAGGAGCTGGGAACCCGGGAACTACAATGCCTGTGGCAGTAGGAAATCCGCAAAGGGTTGGATTAGACAGCACATGGTAAAGGGGAAGAAGTGGGGAGCCTCGGCAGCTTCGCAGCACCTTCCCCCATGGACCCTGCATTGTCTAAAAGATTCTGGATTCCTTTAAACGGCAGGGTTGCTGGGCTGAGCCCTCCGCTGGCATGAGCACTTCTTGCCTGGTCCACTCTCCAAGCCGAGGGGTGAAAGGCTACAAAGACAGCAGCTGGCTTTAGTCCCGGGGTCACCCCTCCTGCTAAGGAGAGACTCTGCCTTTCCCAGCTTCGTGTTTTGGAGGGATAAACCTCTAATGCTATTAGCAGGGGTTTAAACATGGCCACCCACCCCCAAATCGAAAATCAAGCTGTTTGGACACTGGGCAGCAAGGGGGAGGTTGCACCGCTAACTAACTGCTCTCCAAAAAGCTGCAGGGCTGGGGATTATGGACGCAGAGCACGGAAGGAGCCAGGCAGCCCCTCTCGAAGATGCTACCAACCACAGCTTTAAAAATTAATCTTCCAAACAATGGGTGAGCAGCCGGCAAGGTCTCTGGCAGCCATTAACCCCTGGAGTTCTGGAACCAGCAGAAGCCAGGAGCAAACATTCAAAATGGAAGAGCTCAGGGTTGGGGAGTTTGAGCCCAGTTCTTAAGCACTACGATGAGGCTGGTTGTCTCAGGACTGGTGATGGAGAAAAGGTCCATCAATGGCTATTAGCCAAGATGGTCAGAGACACAACCCCATGTGCCAGGTGTTCCTAAAGCTCTGCCTGCCAGAAGCCAGGACTGACAACAGGGGAGGGAATCACTTGACTACTGCCCTGTTCTGTTTGTTCCCTCTGAAGCATCTGGCACCGGCCACTGTCAGCAGACAGGACCCTAGATGGGCCACTGGTCTGACCCAGCATGGCCACTTATGACCAAGCCTTTCACCTTGAAGCTAGGCATTCAACCCTTGCCCGCGGTGCCAGTGAAGGAGTGGGGCATAGTGCCACCCTACATCACAAAACCTAGCTCTTAGGCACCTGGGGAAAAGTCCCGTGATTCAAAAAGCTTAAGTTAGGAGCTGAAAGCTCCTGTCTGGTGACTGGGAGAGAGAGGGGTCTCAGGCTGCAAGTCACACTAGCCAGCAGGCCAGGCAGGCAGCCACCTACACTAGCCCAGGGGATTTGCTGCTCACAGGGGTGTGTGCTCATAGAATCATAGAGTATCAGGGTTGGAAGGGACCTCAGGAGGTCATCTAGTCCAACCCCTGCTCAAAGCAGAACCAACCACCACGAAATCATCCCAGTCAGGGCTTTGTCAAGCCACGCCTTAAAAACCTCTAAGGATGGAGATTCCACCACCTCCCTAGGTAGCCCATTCCAGATCTTCACCACCCTTCTAGCGAAATAGTGTTTCCTAATATCCAACCTAGACCTCCCCCTCTGCAACTTGAGACCATTGCACCTACAGCCGGGGTGCAGCGAGGTGCCTGTTTCTGCTTGTGATTCACAACTGGGAACCCTCCGGAGTTAGGCACCTTCGGCTGGAGCGGCTGGGTGGAAGAAGGCTTCCCTCCTAACTCTGTGCCCAATGGCTGGGGGGGGGGGTGGGAGACCCCCAGTGCAAGCTCCACCCCTCTGCTTGAGGGGGAAGGGCTCTGAAGAGGGCTGGCCAGAAGGGACCACTCTGACCCCCTCTATAACCCAGGCCAGAGACCTGCCCCCACAATAATCCCTAAAGCAGAGCTGTTAGAAAAACAGCCAGTCTTGATTTAAACATTGCCAGTGATAACGAATCCAGCACGACCCTGGGGGAATTGTTCCTGGGTCTAACTCCCCGCACTGTTCAAAATCTCCACCTCAGTTCCAGGCTGTATTTATCTACCTTGAACTTCCACTGGCTCCAAGTTGAAGCTGGATGAATTCTAGCTTCTAAGCAGGAAGACTGGAGAAGAGGAGGAGGAGGAAGTGGGGGCTGGATGCTAATCAAGGCAGCAGGACAAATGTTCTAGCTGGGCAGAAACAAGGACCGATCTTAGAAATGTCCTGGAGGAGGAAGTGGCAGGGGTTGACATGGCCCAGTTGCATGGGGTGAGGGAGGCGTTAGAAGATGGCTCCTGAATCACCAGCTCAGCAACAGGGAGGGTGGTGTTAACAGTGGGTAAGCAGGGGAGGAAGGCTAAGTAAGGTCAGCAGGCGAACGAGATCTCAGGCCCCCGCACTGCCCTGAACAAGCCCAGCGGCCTTTCAGCATTACTGGACAGGAGCAGCGGTGGCTAGGGACGGAGATGGAGAGGAGCTGAAGTCAAGAGGCCTCTGTGCGTCAGCGGGCTAGCATAGCTGGTAAGGACGGAAGGGCAGCAGGCCGAGAACGACCGGTGGGAATAGATCTGGATGGCGCAGCGCCCCTGCTGTGAGGAGAGCTTACAGGAATCTCGCTGCTGCCCTGCCTGTGCCCACAGGCGAGCAGAAGCAGACATGGCATCGAGCTGAGGAAGCTTCGAGCACGCAGGACCCCAGCAGAGAGTTAAGTGCCCGAGACCCTCAATACCACCTCTTCCCTCTCCGTACATCCCTGTCTGCTATGCAGGTGTCAGGCGGGGCCGCAGGAAGCCATTTCCCACCACTAGGATATATAGGTCACTGCACAGCCAAAGTATTTCAGCTGGCCTGGGTTTGGCTCTGTATACAGTCCTCTCTCCTTGTTTGTGCATCTGCTACCCCTGCTGGTTTTTTCCCGGTCCCTCTAACCAACTGGATATCGATCGTTTTAGATGGGAGGGGGGGAGCGAGAGCTTTTCAGTGCTCTGCTGGTGGCTTTTACTGGTCTCAGTTTTAATGTCTTACATTTTTAGTCTGCAGCTCTTAGATGCCTCACGCCAGGAGCTCAGTCAGTGGATTATATAAAAAAGTACACGCACAGACTGCTAAGCCAACCTATAGCCCCCCTCACTCCCATATATCTATATCCTCCTATAGACACATCTATACAAACATATCCCTCTGTACGCCACTCTCCCTGTACCAGACAGCACCCTCTCTCTACTACAAAATATCAACCCCACGTGAAACTGTTGGGATTGCAAAGGCAAGCATTCAAACAGTTAGGAAAGGCCAGAATTCAGGGGTCCAGTACGACCACAATTCGGTTCCCTGGTGCACCTCTATTAGAAACTCAGCTGTCCTGAGTTCAAGTCCAGTGTCTTTAATGCAAGAGAACAGCCGGTCTCTTCTTGCAACCCTCAGCGCAGTCAGTGTCTACCCGCAGCAGTTACAACACAGTATGTGTTTAAAAGTTGTGCATATGCACAAAGTGGGTAAATGAGGGTTGCATTGGCAACCTGAAATTTTGCCACTTCCTCACTTTTAAGTCTGAAATCTTGATATTCTTTTGGCATGGCTTTTGTATCTCATTTCCATGGTTTCTTAAAAATGAAACTGAAAAACAGATGTTTCATCATGTGGAACCATACTGACCCCTTCCGTAGCTTATCAGCATGGCTAGAACCCAGGCCCTTTACGTCTAAAGCACAGACTTGAGCCAAGGAGCAACTGGTAGCAGTAGTTTATTGTTATCCTCCATGTGGACCCGCCTCATGAGGGGGGACGTGACACCCCTTCTGTCAGTGGTATACAAACTATTTGTTGGACAGCAGAGAAATGCTGAAAATCAGAATCCCGTTTTCTAGCCGTGTCTCTGAAGGAGAGTGTGGTGTTGGAGTGACAGGCAGTACAGCCAAGCTCATGGTTGGTGCAGTCACTGTGGAGTGTAAGTGAATGTGACTTGCCATGTTAGAGACCAGAGTTCTAGTCCCGGCTCTGACTAAACTGACCTTGTGCACTGTCTCAGTTATGACACCCCTAAAATAGGGGGGATGAGAGCAAGGATAACTAGGACACACTAAGACGGGAGGGAAGGTACCAATTGCTGTGACTGAAGCCCTGATCTGAGAGTAAAGAGAAAACTTGCTCTTTTTAAAAATTCAAATAAAAAAAAAATGTTGATTTTAAAAGAAGGACCATGTTTTTCATTACAAATGTTCCCACTTTTTGACCAGCTCTAGGTGAAGGTGAGTGAAGAACGAGAAACCTTGGTGCAAGGGTGAAGCGGCGCGGGGAGCCCTGAGAGAAGGGAAGAGAGGTTTACCTTCCGTTTGCAATCAAGGACACGTTAAAGCTGCGTGTTTAACGTTAGCAAAGTGTTTGGCTACTCACTGAATTGCGCCCCAAAAGAGGGGGGACACCGAAGCACAGCTATACCAGATGTTGGGACGGGGGGGGGGCAGAAACATGTATAGTATTTTACCATTGTCACCAGCATATTCCACCAACCCCCTTCACCCCTCCCCGCGGCATAAGCATTAGGACACACTAGCCTTCTCACAGCAATCTCACTGAACAGAATACTAACAGCGTGAAACCCTCTCTGGCTATTACACCAATGCCCCAGCTAACGACAGCCTTACACTGAATTCTACCCCAAGAACCCAGCCGCACTAACGCCATGCACTACGTAGCTCAGACGTTACAGCCCAGGGAACAATCATCGCTCAGTCGGCACAAGGAATAAAGGACTGTTCGATCGCAAGCTCTACGCTCTGCCTCTGGATACCGTACTAATCATTTTCTAGGATATCTCCGTCATCTCCAGTCTTTAAAAGGGCATTTCCTGCTTTCGGTCAGAGAGGACTCAATGTAACTAGTCATTGGCTCTACTGATCGCAGGGCGGGGAGTCAGGAGCTTGTCGCATTTGGTCAGAGCTGAGGCTGCCTGACACCTTAATGCACGGTCCTAATCATCCTAGGTTGTGGAGGCCAAGGAACTACTACCAGGGTCCATGACACTAGCAGTATCGCGGAGAGCGCAGGCTGGCTTGGGGAGCAGAGATGAGGAAACTCTGTGAGATCATCAAGCTTAATCCTCCAGGCCACGGCACGATCGTCCCCTCCAGTGTCATTTGTAGAGTCCCCAACAGCACGCTAGGAATCTCGCAGACAGATTCAGCGAGATCTACCCAGGTATTCGTACGGCCCATATCACCCTTGTTTGTGAGCGTACCATCCTGCTGTCACGGCCCCGGGTGAGTGGTCATGTAGCCAAACTAGACCAGTTAGCTCTTGCTGATCTTTACTCATCAGAAAGTCCCTCCACCCCGCTTTCAAGTGGTGAGAAGCCATGATCCTTTCTGCTCTCGTCGCGGTGTTCCTACTTGTCTGCCTTCGTCCCATGGCTCGCTATCCACCGGCGGCTAGACTGGAGGCTGCTGAACTCGTTCTAGCAATGAGTGTTTTCTGCACTGTTGAACTGCTCACCCGCCCCATGAGCATTGCGACAGCTACAGACTTGCTAACAAGATACTCTGACAGCAACAGCTAAAAACACACACCCGCACAAATGAACGAGGGTCCACGGCAGCGTACTAGGCTGTGCGACTGGCCGTCTTCTCTTCTAGCCTCTCTCTCTGTTCCTTTGAGTAACTCTCCAGGGATTTCTCTTTGGCATCCTTTGTGATCTTCCTGCCCTGGACAGCCCAGGGTCTAGATGGTTTTACCTGCAGCCGCACTTCCTCCTAAAAGCTACTGACTTCGAGGGCTGAGCGGGGCCTGCAGTCTGTGATCTTGACGTCAAGATAAATTAATGGCATGTTCCCCCTCCCCCGTAAGAGCCAGAGATGGGGGTCTGCTGGGCCAGGTGCAGAGGGAGCAGGCCCTTCTGTCAGAGTCCTGCGCATTCCCCCATTCCACCTGCTACTCCTAGGGGCACTTCTGATATCCTCAGAAGCTGTTTGGAGCGCCAGGGAAAGGGCAGGTAGACCCAGGTACGCTGAAATACATCTGCTCCCTGCCTGGGTTAAAGTGGTTACCATTGGTAACGCCTGGCCATGGCTGTGTTGGAAACATTGCTCAGTGCTTTCCTCTTGGCTTCCTAGGCGGCAGAGGGGAG
Organism: Lepidochelys olivacea; assembly: GCF_965140295.1. NCBI lineage: Eukaryota > Metazoa > Chordata > Testudines > Cheloniidae > Lepidochelys > Lepidochelys olivacea. The sequence goes on from NC_140413.1 coordinate 2,958,094, forward strand.
AAGCCCCCTGCACCTTAACATTGCACTGGCAGAGCGAGACCAGAGCAGAGCAGCCCCGTAGCAGCTCTCAGGCCTGCACCATCCAAGGGAAGGCACCAGGCACAGCTGGAAGTGCGAGGATCTGCTGAAGGGAGGAGGCCTGGGCCAAGGGGCCTTGCCCAGAGCTAGGCTTGGGTGGCAAAGGGTGGAGAGCCGCACTGTGGGACTGAGTTCCTCAGCACCACCCGTGATCCCCCAGCCTGCGTGGTGCTGCCCAAGCACAGCACATCCCGCTGGGGGCAGACGGCATATAAAGACTTGCCTGGGGACACTGCTTACACGGTCAGTCTCGCCCCGCACCAATACCTGGGGGATCCACCAAGGTACCTTGGCTCCACCACACATCCCCGCATCTCCAGCCCTTTGCCTCTCCTGCCTGGCGATTCCTTTCCTTCCTTTCCCTTCCTGTCTCGTTACATAGCAGCTGGAATTAGGCACAAATGGTCCTGCGGGGGCAGGGGATGGGATGAGGAACCTAGAGGGAAAGAAGATAGCCACGTTCTATCCAGGTCCAAGCAGTGCCAGAGTTCATAGGCCCAGATGGGTCTATCATTCAGAATTAATGGGCAGTTCTCTCCCGTCCTGTTCTCTCTTAATATTTGCTGGGGTGCTGAATCCTGCTCTTAGTGGCACAGCATTGATGGAGTCACTCTGGACTTACAAAGAGTGGCTGAGAGCAGTATTTGGACCTTAGTCTACTTGTGACACGTTTGCTCACTGTTTGCAGCCACAAGTGTGCACATATGCACACGTGTGCGGGGAAGGACGCAGGGAGAGTCCAGTGGCCTTGCCATGCTTGTCCTGTGAAAGTCTGTTCTCTCTTCGGCTCTCTTCACTTCGGTGGGGAAGGAGAGAAACAGCTAAGAGCAGAGCAGGGAATGGATTTCTCCAAAAGGCCCTGCCCATCAGCCCTTGTTCCACCACTTCCTCCTTTCCCTGGGAGTCTCTCTCCCTGCCTTCTGGGAGTTGTCGTTCCCAGATTTCATCTAGGCAAGGAAAAAGGGAAGACCACCACACACACCTGAGTGAATTCTGATTTGAGGAACTTAAATTTCAGACAGAAATTCCCCACTAGAAGACAACGAACTGCCCAAACAACTAAGCTGTGTGAGAGCCAGAGCCAGAGCCGTCCTCCCGAGACCTGGGGGAGAACAGGAGACGCTCCCCCCACCAGAGCAGGAAGAAAAGGTGTGCACAGTAAACCTCGAGTGAACACAAAGGGGCAGTGGGGTCGCAATACCGGAAACCCTGAGCCACTGACCCTGGCCACCAGAACAGGCTGCCACACCTTTATCCTGCCACACGTGTCTCTAGGCAGAGGTGATGGGCAGATTAAACACGTCCTCCTGCCATAAAAACTACTGATACGACTTTAAAAACAAACAAACATGGAGTGGTGGCTGTGGGAGGGGAATTCTGTCTAGTTAAAGCATTATAGTTACTGTAGAGCCTAGAGGCCCCAATCAGAGACCAGCACACACTGTACTGGGGGCCATGTACACACAGAACAGAGTCCCTGCCCAAGGAGCTTCCCAATTCCCTGTGTACCGCCATGTACTTCACCAGTAGCCCCGGCCAGGACTGCTGAGTCCAGGGTTCCACACACTCTGTGCCAATTCTAGGCTGCATTAGCCAGTCTAGGAGCTAGAGAGAACCCTGGGGTCTGCCTTTGTCCAGCAGCCTCAGGAAAGACTCCCTTGCAGATCCATTGCGGCTACCTCCGGTTTCTTCTACTCCAGTGGCTCTCAACCTTTCCAGATGACTGTCCCCCTTTCAGGAGGCTGATTTGTCTCACGTGCCCTGAGTTTCACCTCACTGAAAAACTACTTGCTTACAAAATCAGACATACAAATACAGAAGTGTCACAGCCCACTCGTGCTGACATATTGCCGACTTTCCCATTTGTACCCTGTAGTTATAAAATAAATCCACTGGAATACAACTATTGTACTTACATGTCAGCGTAGTCTCTAGAGCAGTAGAAACACTACTGAAATTTTAGTTTCTACTGACGTTGCTAGTGCTTTTTACGTAGCCTGTTGTAAAACTAGGCAAGTACCGCCTGGCAAACCTCTGCGTATCTCCAGGGGTACACGTACCCCTGCTTGAGAACCCCTGTTCTACAGCACCAAAGTCCCTACGTACCTGGAATAAATGTCCAGGTTCCAAAAGCCATCAGGTAAACGACCTGAAACACCTACCAATGAGAGGATTATCCTGCCTCTTCTTTAGACGTCTGCCAGTAGCTGTGACCTCTGAACCTCAGGGGCTTTTGAAACCTATTTGCTGTTCCCGTCACAGTCAGTGACTGGGTGACTTTGGTACTCTGCTTCCAGCATATAGTGCATATTTTATACTCTGATGCCTGGCCAGAACTAGGCTCTGTTCTTACCATTCTGAATCCCCAGCGAGGTATGGTGGATTGTGCTCAATTTCTGACCTCATGTTGTGTACGATGAGACAATGCCCTCTGCACAGAATTCCATCTCTCTCCAGTCCCACTATGTTTGGATGCTTTGAGGTGCCTGGGTGCTTCCTGCTGGCCCTCCATCTAGAGTTACTCTCTCAAACTCTTGTGAGGTTGGGCCATTTTGAGTTTCTCTTTTGAGCTTGTCTTTTTTTTTTCAGAAATGGGCAGCACTCGACTCAGACTTGCTTCAAACTCCTTTTCCTGCAGCTTCTTCCTTTCCCTCTTTATAGGTCAAAGCATGCCTACTTTAAGAGACTCCCTATTGGGCCCGCACTTCATATTTAATGAGCACTTGTGCTAATTTGTGCAACACCGTGATAATTTTCTGAGGTCTAGGTGCAGCTTTGTACAACAGTTAACATAAAAACGGCCATACTGGGTCAGACGAAAGGTCCATCTAGCCCAGTATCCTGTCCTCTGACAGTGGCCAGTGCCAGGTGCCTGAGGGAATGAACAGAACAGGGAATCACCAAGTGATCCATCCCTTGTCACTCATTCCCAGCTTCTGACAAACAGAGGCTAGGGACACCATCCCTGCCCATCCTGGCTAATAACCATTAATGGACATAACCTCCATGAATTTATCTAGTTCTCTTTTAAACCCTGTTATAGTCCTAACCTTCACAACCTCCTCAGGCAAGGAGTTCCACAGGTTGACTCTGTGCTGTGTGAAGAAGAACTTCCTTTTGTTTGTTTTAAACCTGCTGTCTATTAATTTCATTTGGTGGCCCTCTAGTTCTTGTGTTATGAGGTGTAAATAACACTTCCCTATTCACTTTCTCCACACCAGTCATGATTTTATACACCTTGATCATATTCTTCCTTAGTCATCTCTTTTCCAAGATGAAAAGTCCCAGTCTTATTAATCTCTCCTCATATGGAAGCCGTTCCATACCCCTAATCATTTTTGTTGCCCTTTTCTGAACCTTTTCCAACTCCAATATCTCTTTTTTGAGATGGAATCTCAAATGGATGGAATCTCAAATCTCAAGATGACCACATCTGCATGTAGCATTCAAGCTGTGGACGTACCATGGATTTATACAGAGGCAACATGATATTTTCTGACTTGTTATCTGTCCCTTTCTTAATTAGTCCCAACATTCTGTTCACTTTTTTGACTGCTGCTGCACATTGAGTGGATGTTTTCAGAGAACTATCCACAATGACTCCAAGATCTCTTTCTTGAGTGGTAACAGCTAATTTAGACCCCATCATTTTATATGTAGAGTTGGGATTATGTTTTCCAATGTGCATTACTTTGCATGTATCAACATTGAATTTCATCAACCATTTTGTTGCCCAGTCACCCAGTTTTGTGAGATCCTTTTGTAGCTCTTCACAGTCTGCCTGGGACTTAATTATCTTGAGCAGTTTTGTATCATCTGCAGATTTTGCCACCTCACTGTTTACCCCTTTTTCCAGATCATTTATGAATATGTGGAATAGGACTGGGCCCAGTACAGACCCTTGGAGGACACCACTATTTACCTCTCTCCAGTCTGAAAACTGACCATTTATTCCTCACTTTGTTTCCTATCTTTTAACCAATGTGACCAATTGGCGTGACATTTGCTATCCTCCAGTCATTTGGTACAGAAGCTTATTTAAATGATTGGTTACACACAACAGTTAGTAATCCTGCAATTACACATTTGAGTTCCTTCAGAACTTTTGGGTGATACCATCTGGTCCTGGAGACTTATTACTGTTTAGTTGCTGTCCTGTGGCTTCCAACAATTTCAACCTTGACCGGTTTCTGTCCATAAACATAGGGAAGAAAATGCTCACAGCAGGAAACAAACCTGACAGCATTTCCTTCTGCTCTCTGAACAGAGTTCTGTGGTCCTGTAGGGAGTGGTTTGGAAGCAAATGCCACTGCAGTCATTTTGCAGGATTGCAAATGGAAACAACTGGCTGAGATCTTGGGCTCTCTGTTAGTCTCAATACATTCTGGTACAGGGGCTTCGGTGCATTTCTTGTTTTAAATAATCCTTCTTTTCTCAAAAAGAAAGGGAGGACTTGTGGCACCTTAGAGACTAACCAATTTATTTGAGCATGAGCTTTCGTGAGCTACAGCTCACTTCATCGGATGCATACCGTGGAAACTGCAGAAGACATTAATTCAGAAGACATTCTGCAGTTTCCACGGTATGCATCCGATGAAGTGAGCTATAGCTCACGAAAGCTCATGCTCAAATAAATTGGTTAGTCTCTAAGGTGCCACAAGTACTCCTTTTCTTTTTGCGAATACAGACTAACACGGCTGTTACTCTGAAACCTTCTTTTCTCAGTCACTCCAGCAGCATCCTATGCTGTCCTCCAGCAGCCGGGGGAGTGGGGCACTAATTGTAACAGATTATGGATGAATATGATGGACTGCCAATCTTTTCACGGGCCTGTGAATCTGTGCAAATCCTAGGCCTTCTGGGCTCCCTCCATTTATACAGTAACTGCCTCCACCCTTCTTAGGCCCAGTCAATGTGTGTATTTCTTACAGATCAGGAGCTGGCATTTGTTCCCATTCCATTTAAGGCTTTTCCTTTAGCTCATGGCAGAACAGCCCAGTGTCTCATTCTGTTGATTTCCCTCCCCCCCCCCCCCCGATCACTGATGATTACATCCAACCCATCCAGATCCTCAAAACCCAGGACATGATACTCTGGACATCTCAGGGGCTGGGGCAAGCCCAAGGGAGATCACTGGAAGAGATCCAGCTTCACAGAGTCCTAGAGTTTAATGCCAGATGAGACTTCCGGATCATCTAGTCAGACCTCTGCCCAGGCCATTAAATGTCACCATTACCCCGTTCTGAGCCCAGTAAATGCTGTTTTAGCCAAACCCAATAATCCAGAAAGACATCTAGTTTCGATCTGAAGACACCAAGGGATGAAGAATCACTTGGTAGTTTATGCCAATGGTTAATCACCCTCTGACACATTATGGTAACACCCTCACTATTAAACATTTATGCTTTATTTCTAATTTGAATTTGTCTGGTTTCAGCTTCCAGCCATTGGTTCTTGTTTAAAACAAACACAAGGAAGTGTTTCTTCACACAACGCACGGTCACCCTGTGAAACTCTTTGCCCGGGGATGTTGTGAAGGCCGAGACTATAACTGGGTTCAAAAAAGAACTAGATAAATTCATGGAGGATAAGCCCATGAATGGCTATTAGCCAGGATGGGCAGGGATGCTGTCCCTAGCCTCTGTTTGCCAGGAGCTGGGAATGGGCGACAGGGGACTGATCACTTGGTGGTTCCCTGTTCTGTTCATTCCCTCTGGGGCACCTGGCACTGGCCACTCTTGGAAGACCGGAGACTGGGCTAGATGGACCTTTGAGCTGACCCAGTCTGGCCGTTCTTATGTTCTGCTTTTCTCCATTAAATTAAAGAGCACTTGAGTAGCTGTTATTTCCTCTCCATGGAAGCACTTATACACTATAATCAAATCACCCTCTCCCTCTTCTTTTTGATAAGCTAAACAGATCGAGCCCTTTCACGGTTAGGCATTTTCTACAAAATCGCGTTTGTGGCTCTTCTCTGCCCCACCTCCAGCTTTTCAGCACCCTTTTTGAGATGTGGACACCAGAACTGGAGACAGCATTCCAATATTACTCTCACCAACGCCAGACACAGAAGTAAAAAAAAATCACCCCCTCTTCCTAGTCACTGCTCCCCTGTTTACACATCTCCCCCTTGCTGTTTTTGCCGCAGCAAGGCACTGGGAGCTCATGTCCACTGCAATCCCAAAACCTTTTCCAGAGACCCTGCTCCCCCGAAAGGGGAGCGGAAGGTGGAGAGCTGCATGCTTTCTCTATCTCCGATTTTCACCCCAAAGTGAAGTCACCCTTTATTGTGAAGTCCAAACGTGATCTCAATGGTTCTCACGAGGTGCCCCCTACGTCCAGTGGCCTGGAGCGCCCCCTCTCTGCTGGGCATTACACACCAGGCTCTCCTCTGCTGGCACTGCCTGCCAACGCTCCTCCAGTCCTGTGGTGATCGGCCTCAGGTCACGCTTTGGTCCCACCCCTTCCAGGGGAACAGGAAGTCCAGCAAAAACAAAATTATGATCTGTTGCCCTCCATTCTAGGCCCAGTGGTTCATACACCCCTTTTCTGAGTTTCCTGTAGTCTATATCCCCTGCCGAGGGACTTCATGCCACCTCACCAGTGGCTGGTAGGGGAACCCCAGCCTACCCTCTATAATGGGTTCTACCCTCTGTACTCAGACAGGCAAAATTCACTCCACCAGACTCCTGGATGCCTCCTCCCTGGACTTCTTCCTACCAAACCCTTCCCTGGCTTTCTCCTCACCCTGCCAGAGCCTTCCAATTCTCCACAGGTCTCTCCAGTCCCTACTACTGGGAGAGGGACTGAAGTATACCTCCCTCTCTCCCTGAGCCCCCGACTGTGCCGAACTGCCTGTTCAGAGCACCACCCACCCCCTTCCCATCGGGGTGTCATCATTAGTTAGGCCTACCGCCCCCACAGGGTGCAACCTGGTGGGATAGCTGGCCTCTGAGGCCCACATTAGCCCTTTCACCACCAGTGTGGGGGAGGTACCCCATCACACGGGCTTATTCGTTTGGATCTATACAAATCCATCACTGGTTTGATTTTATTACAGCGATCATATCATTGACTCTTTGATTTGGCATTTGTGTTTACTCAACACCATTGAGGTCTACCATCCAGTCAGAGCTTTTCCTTTATTGCTCAATTCTCACAATGCTTTAGAATGATAATTGGGAATTGGTGGATTCTCCATCACAGGCCATTTTAAAATCGCGCTTGGATGTTTCTCTAAAAGATCTGCTCTAGGAATTGTTTTGGTGAAAGTCCTATGGCCTGTGCTATACAAAAGGCCAGACTCGGCGATCACAGTCGACCCTTCTGCTGTGGCATCTACAAACTCCCGCAGCACTGATATTTTGGCAGCATTCTAGGGTCTCTATCACTGTGACGGACTAGAATGCACGGAGAATATAATATGTTAAACACCTCACCAAATTCTTTAAGAATCTCTTTTGCATCTGGACCCGCAGACAAGTTATAGACCCGTGTGATCATCTGCGTATTCAGAATGCTCATCAACTCCAGCTCATAGGGGACTTCACGTTCTACTCTTTCAATCTCTGAGAGGTAACTTTCCTTAAATGTACAGCCTAGGCTGCTTTCACACATGAGCCTGTTAAACACACTTCCTATTCACGGGTCACATCAGGCAACCGCTAATCAGACTCCCTGTGATTATGTTGCACTCAGCTCCCGGATCTACTTTGAAATTCACTTTTTGTTCATTTCCACTGTCACACATTAATCTCTTGCAGAGCCTTGTTTTGTCAATTTATCAAGAGGCTCAACAAAAAAATTCCCTGCATCATCAGAGCTTAGTGCTGCATCAGTAGGTTTAGAGGTACTGTCGTTATTTATTTATTTGCTGTTTGAACTAAGAACAAAACACACTTTTACAAAGTGGTTGCTTTCATTGCGTGTTTGATACCGCACCTCTTCTGGGGTGAGGGCCTGTGTACTTACAACAAACAGAACTGGGCTCTGCTGTTTGCTCTCCGTTTATTCAGTCTTTATACATTTCTGTGCAGCTGTAACTAGAAGCACGTCTGTTCTTTTGCTACTTTCCAGCAATTTCATTTGGGGAGCACATGTCTCGCAAGCCCCGCAAACACCCGCTGTTCTGTGCGACGTTAAGTCCATTTCTCACAATGAATTTGCTTGGACTCAGTTATCAGTCATACCGGTAACTGGTCAAATTTACATCACTTCGCCCTAGGTATTTACATACGCTCAATGCCTCACCTGGCTTCTTATAAAGCATTGGTTCTCAACCAGGGGTCCGGGGCCCCCTGGGGGTCCGTGAGCAGGTTTCAGGGGGTCCGTCAAGCAGGGCCAGCATCAGACTCACTGGGGCCCAGGGCAGAAAGCCAAAGCCCCACTGCATGGGGCTGAAGCCCAAGGCCCTGTGCCCCACCACCTGGGCTGAAGCCAAAGCCTGAGCAGCTTAGCTTCATGGGGCTCCCTGTGGCTTGGGGCCCCAAGAAATTTCCCTGTTTGTTACCCCCTAATGCCAGCCCTGGCTTTTATATGCAGAAAACCAGTTATTGTGGCACAGGTGGGCCGTGGCGGTTTTATAGCACGTTGAGGGGGGCCTCAGAAAGAAAAAGGTGGACAATATAAAGAACACGTGTGCGGAGGGGTGTCACTCAGTAGCCTGCATGGCCCCTTGTGGCCCCTCTGAGCCTGCGTTGGTTTGCCCTGTCTAACAGCTCAGCCCTCTGGCCAATCCCATCCCCTTCCATAGTAATAAAGGGTCCAACCAAACAGAAGTCTAATGATCGAGCAGTTCTCTGGCCGGTGCTGTACAGGAGGTCAGACCAGACAATTGCAATGCCCCCTTCTGGCCTTTGCAACTATTAATAAACTTTATCCCAGGCTTTCAGCCTCATTCTGGACTCCACCGTTCTTGTTGCCCCATTCCTCGGTGGCTGGCAGGGGAACCCAGGTCAGCCGTCCCCCTACTTGGGTTTCTGGGGCCCTGTATTAAGCAGCTAAGGGCTGCTTCCTCAGACTCACTGCTCCTTCCTGGGGCCACTTCCTACCTTTCGCTGCCTCCAGGTCCCTTTCACAGAGTGACTCCTTCCCTTGCTTGCTCCCTGGAGGTTCTGGCTCCATGTGCTGCTTCCCGGCAGGCTGTGGCTGACGCAGAGTCCCCTCAAGCCCCTCCTGGCAGGGCTCCCCCTTAAGTTCCTTTCCCTGGATTTACTTCTCCTCAGGAGCTTCCTCACTCTAGGGGCGCCTTTCTCCACCTGTGTTCTGGTAGCCTTTTATCAAGTCCAGGTGCCGTTAACTATTCAGCTGCCAACTAGCCACCAAGGCAGTTGATTACTTCCAGGTGGGCTGGGCAGGGCTTGTTCTCAATAAAGAAGGCCCTCCGAGGAGAACGAGGCCTGACTCCCTTCAAGGGGCCAGCCAGACCGTGGCAATGAGCTGTTCCCAAGTGACATCCTTGCATGGACTACAGTATTTTTGACATCTCAGAACTGCAGGGTCGAACAACGTTCAGTCTCCTTTCGTGCTCCCCTTGGAATGTCTCCCGGTCTCCCGTGCCTCTGGGCCAGCCAAATAGGTCCCTGGGAAGGACTTCGCTCTCTGTACCAAGAAAACTGGAGAGCACTGGAGCCGAGCCCTGTTCTCTGCCTGGTTCCCACCCACACTGAGCTACCCATGTGCCTCCATTTGCTCCATTTTTGCAGAAAGGTTCGATTCCCTTGCGACCCGGTGTAACAAAGGGGTGAAGCACAGGTACGCTAGGAAGGGATGGTTTTTCTTGACCTAGGACTTGAGGCTTTCAGAAAGTTACACTCCTATCACGCAGCAGCCGTCTGGACCCATGGACTCCAGAGGCTGCAGCCAGTGCTCGTTCCTCCTCCCCCTGCCCAGAGCAGATCAGGTCAGACACGGAGCTCTGGGTCCAGGGGAGTGCAGCCACCCAGAGCCATACCTGGGGTCCAAGAGAGTCTTTCAACATGTCCCCCTAGACAATGGGATAGTCCTGGGAATCAAAACCCCTCGTTTCCCAGCAAGCCCTGAGCTTTGCAAAGCGCCAGACTGGTTGCAAAGCAGGGTCTGGCCTGGTCAGAGATCCCCCCTGCCCTGCCCGTGGCTGAGAAGGTGGCACCCTCTCCCCTGAGTCAGCCATGAACTAACGCCCCAGCACAGTGCTAGGGGACACAGTGCTCCTGGAGGTGTTGCCTGTGAAGGTCCTGACCAATTGTGGTCACTGAAGGCCATAGGCTGAATTCCCCTCCCCACATCCCGTGGGCCGTGCCAGCTTCTGCCCAAGGAGCAGAGCCCTCATATGCACCCCAAAATCAAACTGAGGCTATGCCAAGGGGCTGCCAGCCAGGCGGGCCCCTGAGACATCACAAGGGTGTCCTACTGAAAGCAGGAAGAGATGCGGGATGGTCATTGCCTTCTCTTCCGACAGGGGATGGCACTATGCCCTGGGGCGTGGCACTGCTGACTGGAAAAGGAGCATCTTAGGGAGGGCTACATGCATTGGAGCGGCTGAGTGTGGGGATGGGCCAATGCTCAGGGACCGGCATCCCCTTTGGTGTGAACGTGGCCTTCACTTCTGCTCCCCCGGTGCGGGGAGACGTGTGAGCAACCTGACCTGAGGGAGGGAGGCGGGGGGGGCGTGACGGAGAGCGCATCCCTGTGTGTGTCTGTTCACGCCTGCGCATGCGTGCAGCTCTCTGCCGAGCACAACAGCCCCCTTTATGCCCGGAGCACGTCCTCCCCATTGGCTGCGTGCGGTGAAACGCTCGCTAATGGGCATTATGCTTGTTAAATGAGTGAGTGAATGTGCCAGACACAGGGCCCCATTCACGGCAACGCCACATTCCATGACCCCCGCCTCACCCCTCCTCCCAAATCCCCCCCCCCCCGGCATTTGTGTGCACCCACTGCCCTGCTGCCGGCCGGAGGTCTCTAGAGGCCACTGTAACATGTGCTGGGGGCAGCCCGATGGCTCCTAAAAATCTCATCTTGCCTGCTTGCATGAGGCCAAGGAGGGTCAAATAAACGCTCCCCAGGTAACGGAGGAGCTGGGGAACTGGCATGGTCGGAGGCCATGCTGTCCCTTTAAGGCAGTGGTCTCCAAACTTTTTAACTTGCGCCCCGCTTACCCCTGTCTGTGCCCTCCCCCTGCCCCCAGAGGCAGGGCCAGGAGCGAGGCCATGGCTCTGCGAGGGGGGGAGCGGATAGGGATAGGCGGGCCGACGCTGGGGCCCTAGCTGGAGGCGGGGGCAGGAACGGAGCTTTCACCGGGGGCCAAGGCCAGCAGCTGGTACCCCAGGTGCAGGGCCTGCAGCCACGGCCAGGAGCAGAGCTCCAGGAGCGGGGTCGGCAGCCGGATCCCCAGGCACGGGGCTGGCAGCCGCAGCTGGGAGCAGAGCCCCGGGAGCGGGGTCAGCAGCCAGGACCCCAAGCACAGGGCTGGGGCCAGGAGTGGAGCTGGGTGGCATTCCCTCTTCGCCCTCTATGGGGGCTGGCCTGGGCCCCAGCCACCCCCCCCCAAAACATTCCTCTTTGCCCTGCTAGGGCGGCGCACCCCACAGATTGGGGACTTCCACTTTAAGGCCTGTCAGTTATTGAGAAAACTAGACACCTGGCCTGCTCCACACCAGAGTGACCTGTGGAGTCGGGAGGTGGCTGCCTGGAGTTATGGCTGGGAGAGGATGCCCCTGTGACCTCAGAGGAGACTGGGGATGCATAGATGCCTAGGCCCTGAGGGACCCCTGTGACGGGGATGGGAGGACCCTCAGCACCTTGTCTCTGAGCAGTTTCATTTGCAAGCACCACTTCTGCAGTTGCCTCTAAGCCAGCAGCTCACAGATCTACCCCACCCGCCCAGACCCATCTCTCTGTCCAAACTGAAATCTCGGCCTGCCTCTCCAACATCTCCTCATGGACGTCCAGCCAGTAGCTCAAGCTCCACACGGCTAAAACAAAGTTCCTAATCTTTGGGGGTGGGGGTCTGTCGGTGCGAGCACAGTGGGGGTCAGCCCTATGGAACGGGGGGAGCAATCACTGGGACGGGTGGCAGGCCTTCTCCACAGACTCACACAGGCTCCTAGTGCCACGCCCGGCACTCCAGCCCAATGCACATAAAGCTGAGAACTGATCTCCCGGCAGTGCCAGCCTCACCCATCCAGGAGGCTGGAGCCCCTCTCCCCTGCAAGCTTCACCCTGGCCACCCCTGGAAGCTGCGTCCAAGCCCCTGATTCATGGCTGGCTTCTGCGCTGGAACTGGAAAATCCTGCTGCATGGGCAGCGTGCGTAAACCAGACTGCCCCTGTCTGCCTCCTAGAGACAAGGAGGAGCCGCTCCCCCAGAATGAGAGCAGGTGGGAAGTGGGCGAATAGTAGCAGAGGCCAGGCCAAGGGCACCACACAACAGCGGTGGAGCCTCCAGCCCAAAGCAGGATGACACCCGGTACGCACAATGACGGAGACACCAACGGCTGGGCAAGATGGCGGAGAATCCCCCCAGTCGGGGCTGCGTCCTGCCACCAGCCTCCCTCCCACTGAGATAACTGGAACATTAACTAAGCCAGGCCTGCAGGCCTGGGACCAGACCGTGCGCAGCTGGCAAGGTGATGTGGGGAGAGGGAGAATGTGATGGGGGGGTACGGGGGCAGGGAGCTAGTTAACAAACAGCCATCAGCATACACCAGAGATATCAGTGTGGAAATGGGTCTGATGCCAAAATGGGGCCCACTCCAAGAGAGAGACTGCCAGCGGCAGAGGGCAGAATGCAGGGCTGGTCTGCACTGCATAGCTCCAAAACCACAGGGGTGTTAACAGCCATTATCAGGAGAACAAAGGGCCTGGGGCTGAGCAAGGAAAAGCAGAGCAAACCCAAAGCTCCCCCCAGAGCAGAAGAGGCTGGCAGAGTCACGGCACGCAAGCATGGGATGCAGAGAAGCTGCCCCCCTCTGGCACACAATGGCAGACCCCAGGGTCGAGAGGGAGGGACGTTTCCAGGAGGATTTGTGGAGACCAGGAGCTGGAGGCAAAGGATGGCCAGTGCCCTGTTCAGACAGCCTGGACCAATCTGCGGGGAACCCCTACCGCTCTGTGCGGTCTGAAGGGTGCTGCAGAATATTGCACAGCACCGGAGGGGAGGGGGGACTCGCATGCCTCTGCCTACTCCTGGATGGAATCAGGTGTCGCTCACATAACCGGTGATCCTTCAGCTCAAAGACTCATGCTTCTGAAATGAAAGCATCTGAATTCTGTCCCCCAAAACCTCCGAGCAAATTCCTGCTTGGACAGCTTCGGCCCAAGGCTTGGTGCATCTTTCCCATTAATACACAGCCCTTGGCCACCTGCCCACTTTGTCCGCCCAGGATCTGGAAGGTGAGAGGCCCAGCCCCATGACTTGGGATTTTGTGTTTACTTCCGGTGAGCTCCCGCAATATGCAGCTTTGCCTCCTCTGTGAGGAAGCGCTCAAGCTGCAGACACATTAGTGTGCAGATCAAAGGCAGCCCGTGGCCTCTGGGGTCCCAAAACTTGGGCACCTAAGAACCAACAGAGCTTGACCCAGGCAAAGTGCAGACTGGAACCTCAGCAGATCTGGCAATGCCCCTCTCTCCTGAGCACCTCCTGCTAGTCCAGCCCTGTGTTCCACGCCTCCTCCTACAATCTGCTGATGCATCTCAAAGCCAGCCCATAGCTACCCCTGCTCCTCCAGTCTAGGGCTCACTCCCTGCAGCCCTTTCCACTGTTTCAGGCCTGGGATCCTCCCCCCTCAACACACAGCTGCTCTGCCAATGCACCTCAGGCCTGATCAGCGCCCCCTCCTCACACATAGGATTACGGTGGAACACAGGAAATGCCCGACCAGTGGTCTTCTCAGTCTAGTCTCTTGCCCCTGGCAGCAGCTGCAACATGATGCTTTGGAGCAGCCTCTCATAATGTCCCATGCTAACTGGGCAAGACTGCCCATTGGAGGGGTGATTCCTTCTTGTCCGCTATGGTGAACAGCTAACACCCTTACTATTGATCAGACCTGGACCCAGCACCCAGGAAGAGGGCATTGCTCTGAGCAATGGTCCTTGCCTTGGGCAGCGTGGCCAGGCTGCTCCCGCCCAGATAGAGAATAAGGACCCAGACCAGGCAGAGGTCCCGCGGGGCGGGAGGGTGGTAGAGAGCTGCTTTTCTAAGTGTGCGCCTGGTTGCAGCATTAATCCAGAGCTCCATCCACAGCACTGACTCTTTGCCCCAGCTGGGTTCTGGAGAGCACTGACCCATCACTGTACTTGGGTCCCTTGGTGCTGTACTGACCTGCTGCCACACCTGGACCCTCAGCAGGAGCCCTGACCAGGGTGCCCAATGCCCACAGCACCACTCTGTAAACCCACCGGGCCCTGCAGGATTCTGGGACTGGCCCTAAGAGGAACGTTTCTCTGCATCAAGGATTTTTGCTGATTTCAGCCCAAGCTTCCCACGTGGGGGCTTGGTGGCTGTGACCTTCAGGACTCCTGCCCAAATACACCCCAGAACCCAGAGGGAAAGCAGCAGCTCCTCCAAAGAGACCACACCTAACATTCAAGTCTGCTACACTGGGCTGCCAGGACTTCACGAACCCCATCAGCCTCCTCCAGCACATAGGTCATTAACCCGGCAGGAAACACACTGATCCTCAACCCCACTCCAGCTCCCAAACGTGCCCCACTGTCTCCTCCACGCTCAGGAGAGGCAATAACAGAAACACACAGCAAGGGGGCCGGAGAAACCAGCTACGATAACGTCCTCCATCCCCCAGAGGCAGCAGGGAAAGGGGCAGCCTGCAGGGACCTGCACTGAAAGCCCGCGGGGACCTGCACTGACAGCCCAGGGCCTGCAGGGGTCTCCATCCCAGACATTTGGGGGGGGGGGGGTTGGGGTTGGGTGGCAAAGCCCTTGCCGGGTGGGGGGGCACTCAGGCAAACTGGCGTGCCCGCTCTCCAAACGTCAGGACTCCTGGGTTCTTTCCCCAGCTCTACAGCAGACTTGCTGTGTGA
The DNA here is from genome assembly GCF_965140295.1 of Lepidochelys olivacea. NCBI lineage: Eukaryota > Metazoa > Chordata > Testudines > Cheloniidae > Lepidochelys > Lepidochelys olivacea. The sequence continues at coordinate 2,973,192 of NC_140413.1, forward strand.
CCTTGGGGAAGTACGTGCCTCAGTTTCCCCAGCTGGAGGCGATGGTATGGCGCCCCCTTGGCAGTGATGTGAGAGCTCAGGCTGGAATGCCCTAGCTATAGTAAGCTTTGAAAGCACAGACCTGGGGTAGGTCCCTCCAAGGTGCTCTCCAGGGCTCCGCAAAGTGCTGCATGCCCTGGGGGGTGAGCGCTGTATGTCAGACCATGAGCCACACCCCAGAGACACTGTCCCAGCGACTGAGCCACAAGCTGGCCCAGCCTCGGGCTCCCACACAGGGACTGTAGGTTTTGCTTTCAAACAGAGCATCGCACAGTCTCAGCTCAGCACCGGAGCCAACTCTGAGTCCAATGAAACCCCCTCCCACTTCCTGACTGCTCCGATCTGAGGGCGAGGGGAGGTCAAGCAGGGGGTAACTAGAGGGGGGGATATGAGGTGTGGAGAACCACTGGGGTTCCTAGGCTCCAGCAGGGTGGGACACTGGTGCCCTGAAGAGGCATGCTGCTGCGATTGGCCTGCATCTCCCTGCTCGCAGACCAGTCACGGATCTGCTGAAAGGATGGACGGAAGACAATAGGGAGACATTTGGAACCGTGGGCTCCAATTGGTTGTCATTGTCCCCCAGGCTCTGCGGGCCAGTGCGTATCTGGGAGGTCACCAGGTCCAGGGTCCTCGGTATGAATTCGCAGCATCTCTGGAGCAGACAACCACTGCAAACAGCTTCGTCATGTGGCGGGGACTTAGCCGAGGATGCCGAACCCACCCCATGGATGGGCAGTCACTGCCAGACTGCTCTCCCCCCCCCGGCCCCTCCCAGCAAGAGGCAAGTGAGTCAGGTAGGGCCTGGCAGCCAATAGCCAGGATACTCTAAGGGAATCTATGGCAGGGCAGCACATAAACAGAGACGCTCCCGCAGTGCAGTGCTGCGGGGCGCTACCCAGCAGTGCAGTGCTGCGGGGCGCTACCCAGCAGTGCAGTGCTGCGGGGCGCTACCCAGCAGTGCAGTGCTGCGGGGCGCTACCCAGCAGTGCAGTGCTGCGGGGCGCTACCCAGCGTGGGCCTGTAGGATGCAGTGCACCAGGGCGGCTAGTGAAACGGGACCCTATCCCAGCCGGGCCGTGCAAACCCCTGGTGGTGCAGTAAGCACAGACACACTTACCTTGTACCTAATGGCCAGTAACTCGGTGGCTTCTTGCTCCTTCCTCAGATCCTCTATCATCTTCTCCTTCTCCTCCAGCAGCTTCTGCTTCTCCTCACTCACCAGGCTGTGGTCATCTTGAATGGCCGCCTTTTCCTCTTCCAGCCTCTCCTTCTGCTCCTTCAAGTAATTCTCCATGTTCTTCTCCAGGCCATCGTCATTGTCCTCCTCCCCTTCGGCCTCTGTATTGCCCTCTCCATCCACCACCTTCTTCCTTCGGCTGTTTCTCCTCCTCTTCTTGCTCAGCATCCCTCGCTTCTCCAGCTGGGCTTTCAGCCGTATGATCTCCTCCTGAAACTCCCGCAGCAGGGTGTCCTTCGGGTCCTCGTTGACCCTCGGCTTATTCTTGATGTTCTTCGCCCTGTTGGCAAACCTGAGGGTGGACAAGCTCTCCTCGTAGCTGTGAGAGGCTGGGCCTAGGGTGGCCACCATGATGGTCTTAGCATTGCCACCCAAGGAGTCCTGCAGGAGGCGGGTCAGCTTGGAGTCTCTGTAGGGGATGTGAGTGCTTTTGCCATCGACCAAGGCAGAGATGACATTGCCCAGAGCTGAGAGGGAGAGGTTAATCTTGGAAGCCTCCTTAGGCCTCTCCCCTGGCCCCCCCATTTTGCTCTGGCGCTCACTGCCAGCCAAGTCCACCAGATTGAGCTTGCCCACCCGGATGTGGTCCTCTCCATCCAGGCCGGTCTCGCTGCACTCCACTGTGATCACAAAGATGGCGTGGGAGCGGGAGCTGTATTCATTCATGTTGGTGCTGGCCACCGATCGGGTCTGGTTGCCCAGGTTCATGACATGCTCGATCTCCTTGACGTTCTTCGTCACGAACGAAGAGAGGTCTTTGATGTAAACTCCCGTCTCAGGGTTCTCCTTCATCTCCAGCTTCTTGTTCTGGTCCTTCGCCAGGAGGTCTCGGATCTCCTCTTGGTAGATCTCCAGGTAGGAGGCCCTCACCAGGTACTGCTGGTTCTGGGACCGGGAGATGTGGGTGAAGACATGCTCGAAGGAATTGGGGACGATCCCTCTCTTCTCTGAGTCCGTCCAGGCCCCTTGCATAGTGTAGGTCTTCCCGGTGCCCGTCTGGCCGTAGGCGAAGATGGTCCCGTTGAACCCTTGCAGGACAGAGTCTATCAGGGGCCTGACCGTCTCGTCGTACAGGTCCGCCTGCTTGGAGCTGGCGTCGTACACGGCGTCGAAAGTGAAGGTCTTCGCCAGCTCCCCGGGGGCGGCCTTGGGGTTCCGGAGGGTCACTTGCCCCAGTTTCACGTCCATCTCCAAGATCCTCTCGCACCCGGCCGCCTCCTCCTTCCTGCTCATGGGGCGGCATCGGGCCACCACCTTCAAGGCCTCGCTGGTCTTGGGTCTGCTGGCCATCGCGAGCCCCCCCCCCCCGCCGCTCTCCGGTCAGTGGGCTGGGGCGGCTTTGCGGGTGCCCCCCCCGGGCGGGGTTCGCGTCAGGCACTTGCCCCGGCGTCTCCCCCGTCTCCCCGCAGCGGGGCTGTCACTCGGCGCCGGCCCCCGGCAGCGCCGCAGCCCCCGCAAGGCGGCTCATGCCGGGGCCGCCCCGCGGGCCGGGGACGGCGGAGGGGCCGCAGGCGGAGACCCGGGGCGACTCAAGCTGGCGGGAGGGGCCGGGCAGCGGCGCGGGCTGGGGCTGGGGCTCGGGGGCCGGGAACGCCTCGCCCGCCCCTGCGCCGGCGGCTCATTCATTGCAGCGCAGCCGCTGCGTGTGCGCGGCCGGGGCGGGGGCGGGGGCGGGGGCGGCGGCTGGGGGGGGGGCGCCGGGCCGCTGATTTGCTGGCGGCGAGAGGCAGCCGCCCCCCCCCCGCCTGCTGGGAGCTGTAGTCCTGCCGCGGTGGCTGGCTCCTGGCCCGCCCTGTGCAGGGGGCCCGGGGCCCGTCGGGGCTGGAAGCAGCCGGCTCCTGGAGGGGGGCGGCGGGCGCGGGGCCGGGGGGGTCTCACTGGGGCAAACGCGGCTGGTTTCAGTGGCGGCGGCCGCTGGGGGGCGGCTCACACCCGGGGATCGTTCCCTTGGAAGGGGGCCAGCGGTTACCCTCGCCCGGCCCGCCCGGGGCAGACAGAGCGTGTCCTGGGCCGAGGGGAGGGATCGCCTGGGGCTGCCCGGCCTGCCATTTGCACCGTGCTGCAGTCCCCGGGCCCCGCGCCTGGCCGCGAGGGCGGCGAGCTCGCTGCTCCCCGATACAGGGGCATCCTCTGAGCGGCGCCGCATTCACACCGGGCACAAACTGCAAATTGGTGGGAGGGGGGGGCCCGAACCGGGGAGAGAGGGGCGGGACAGGCGCCGGGGCTCCGCTCAAGGGTCCCGCGGGCCACTGCGCCTCTTCCACTGAAGACTTTGCAAAGACACTGGAGGTGAGGGCGCAGAGGCGGTGCCAGGACCATGAGGGGAGCAGCAGAGCTGTGGGAACGCTGGCCAGGGGCCCCCTGCCCAGCACCAATCTAGGGCCGGGTTAGGTGGGGTGGAGCTGTTCACAGATCCCCCAGGGCAAGAGCCCTGCTTTATTCTGCGCCCAGTTACCTGCCGACCGGCCCTGCATAACCATAAGTGCCTCCCCCCAGATGCTCTGCCTGGGAAGCTCAGCCCTTAAAGGCACAGTTCCCACTATCACAGGTAGTGGCTGCAAACGGGCCCATCCGAGTGCACTCCCAAGCTCTGGGATCATCCCACCACTCACACCGACCCCTGAGCACCCTGGGGTGTAGTGAAGGGCGAATGGAGGGGTTCAAGGGCCCCCTGCTGATCAGATGTTCACCCCGGCAGGTGAGGAATTGAATTAAAAGACTCCAGCCAAAGATAGGGGGACAGGAGTGTAGTACTGATTTATTTATATAGATTATTGCTGGGGTTTCCCAAATTGATGCTGGTTTCCCTTTTCCCCAGTTGGTTTCCCCTGGCTTTAGACCCACAGTTGGTGCATGGGGACAGGGAAGCATAGCCGGGGAAGGGCACCCAGGGATGGTGTTTTGTTTCCCCAGAAATTTGCGGGGGGCTTGTGCTGTTTTCGGGATGGCCCAGCCCAGCCCGAGCAGGCGGTGTTTGTTAGCCCTCGACACTTGAACCCAGCCCTTGCTGCTGTGACAGTGTCTGTAAGAAGGGTTACATCAGAGCGGCCAGGCTGGGTCAGACCAAAGGTCCATCGAGCCCTGTGTCCTGTCTTCCCACGGTGGCCCGTGCCATGTGCCCCCAGCGCCGACTTTTCAAACTGCCAGAGGGTGCTCAACCCTTGGCTCTGCCCCAGGCCCTGGCCCCGCTCCACTGCTTCCCCCAAGGCCCCACCTCCGCCCCGCCTCTTGCTGCCCAGTTCCGCCCCCTCCCCCCCACCCCTCCGAGCACGCTGCATCCCTGCTCCTCCCCCCTCCCTCCCAGCCTCCCTGCACCCCGTGAAACAGCTGTTTGTGGCGGGCGGGAGGGAGTGGGGAGGCGCTGATCTGGGCAGGAGGCACCGGGGGGTAGGCAGGAGCTGATGGGGGGCTGCCCAGGGCCTGTGCCAGGTGCCCCAGAGGGAATGAACAGAACAGGGAATCGTCAAGTGATCCATCCCCTATCGCCCATTCCCAGCTTCCGGCAAACAGAGGCTAGGGACACCATCCCTGCCCAGCCTGGCTAATAGCCACTGATGGACCTGTCCTCCATGAATTTATCTAGTTCTTGTCTGAACCCTGTTCTAGTCTTGGAATGCCCCTGCAGCCACTACCTGTGATATTAGGAACTGTGCCTTTAAGGGCTGAGCTTCCCTGCTCCTCACCCCAGCTTGGGTGGGGGGGAGCCCTCTTTGTCTGCCTTCTCCCTGCCCCTCCAGAGGAGCCAGCCAATGGAATGCAGCCAGTAGCGGAAGGGGGCCATCCAGCAACCCAACCCTCCGCTGCTGGTCTCTCCCACCGCTCCTCCATGGAGTCGTGCCCCTCCAGCCTTGCACCAAGGCCTTGCTGGTCTGGGTGCCACCAGCATTGATGGCACATGCCACAAGGTACAATTGTCCAACGGTGACTTATCCCCCACTAGGCCCATGTACCCTGCTATGCAAATCTCCACACAGCAGCTGGCCAGGTGATCAGAGCATGTTTACGGGCAGGTGCATGGGCTCTCTGAGTGGCTTTGCTGTTCGTTAGTTACCAGCTTTGGGTAATATGGAGATCATAGGCTAGATTCGGTGTCAATGCAGAGTATCTCTGATTTCAGTGGAGTTACTCTGGCTACCTACCAGTGGGACTGACAGCAGAATTCAGCCCCAAGTGTCTACCTGTCCTGGAGACGGCACCACTGTATCCTGCTGCATTTCCTGCTCAGGTATGTCGCTTGCCTGTCCTCCACGGCTATCCATTACCTGGCCAAATACCACCTGCAGGCCCGTCTGCTCCAGGAGGCTACCCCTCCTGAAGGGTTATCATGTGAAACCAGGAAGGATTATCGCCACATGGGCTCTTGTGGGCTTACTGGACCTGGAGAGAACCTGGCTGCAGGTTGTGTGTACTCTGGGTGAAGAGAGTCCAAAGAACTCCTCGTTTTGAAGTTTCTCCGCTGATAGCGTAGCCCACTGCACGTCCCCTGCTGTGCCCCATACGCAGAGATGAGTCCCTTACGCCCCCCTCCTTTGAACATTAGCTCAGGCTGTAGAGGCGGATGCGTTAGACTCTGGTTTGAGCCCCAGGCGCGCCCCAAGTTGCAGCTATCACATTAGGACACTGCAATCAGTCTTGTAACCTGTCTCTGGCCACCTACGACCTCCCCTTTGCCACTAAGTGGCACAAGGCCAGTCAGACTGTCATGGACAGCAGCCTCTGACCACATAGCCATCTCCCAGCGGCGTGAGAATGGGTGGAATGAGGCAGTGTCCCCCTGCCTCACGAGCACCTCCCTGTGGCCAGTGTTAATTAAGCACCAGGCAGAGAGAAGCGCATTATGATGACGGGTAACAGAGTGAGCTGGGAGTGAACACAAATGGAGATGCCCATGAATTTACCTCCACATATGAAGGAGAATACTCCTGGTCGTATGCTGCTGGGAGAAGAAATTCAGAATTTACAGGCAGATAATAATGGAATGCCTAAATGAATTGTGGGGTAGTTTCTGTGGGTGCCCCAGAGCCCCGTTCTGGACAGATTCCGAACTGCTCCGCTGTGTGTTGCAGGCTCGGAATGGTACACAGCTAAGGGAGATCTTCCTTTCTTCCAAAGCTTTTGCACTCTGTCGCCCCTGTATCCGTGAAGTTCCAGGGGGCCATGGTGAACAGCAGAACAGAATTCATTTGTTACTATGCACTTTCATTTCTAAGGGGCCGCGCCTAAAGGTGTGAACCTGCCTCCCAAAATGCTAAACAGAGGCAGTAATTTCAAACAGGCAGCGAGACCAGCCGAACTCACACAGCAAGGTCCCCAGGCAGCCCTGCACTGCAGCAACAATCACATTCATACCCCTGCTTTGCGGAAACGTCCACAGCACCTTCTGTTCAAGTCCTTGCCTAGAGAGCTGGAAAAGACCGGGAAAGTCCCGACTCGGCCGGCCCTCTGTGTCTCAGGTGTGCAGGGCAGCGTCTCCCTCCTTCCTGGGGATGAGTCACAAAGTGGCTATACACCCCAGTGCCTGACCCTTCTTTAGCACAGCCCTCTATATTTTGGAGCAGAAGTTTGTGGGTTCTACCCCTGCCAGCAGCTGCAATGAGTAAACACCCACAGAATCACTGCAGCCTTTTAAGTCATCTAATCGAGGGTTTCTCAACCTGTGGGTCAGGACCCCAAATTGGGTCCCCAGCATGGGCAGCGCATGAATTGCAGGCTGGGGGAGGCTAGACCCCCTGCCCCCCAAAGCTCTGCCCCTTCCATGCACCCCCCCCCGAGCCCAGAGCCCCACACCACAGCCCCAGGCTAGCCCCCGCTCCCAGCTCCGGAGCACCAGGAGGACGGGCAGCATGGCCCCAGGCCAAGCCGGGGTTACCACACAGGGGGACTGAAGCCGCACTGCTGCACGCAGTGCAGGTGGGAAGAGGGGAGCCTGGGGCGGAGCGTGGGCACAGCCTTCCCCAGCCTACGGTACCTGCCGCCCATGGTCCCCAGCTCCTGGGCTCGCCTCCGGGCTCTGCAAGCTCTGGGCTCCCAGCGCCACACGGGTTTGGCCCAGCCGTCATGACGACGGAGTGCTGGTAGGCCGAATTTCAGTGAGTGGCACTTCCAGCCCACAAGCCAGGTCACATCTCCACTCACACCGATTTGGCCCAGTCGGGGGGGGTGGGGGGCGCAAACTGAGCGGTGCTGCAACCTTAGAGGTTGCAACACCCAGAGCCGAGAGCCAAGCCCAGACGCCCCACAGCACAGGAGCTGCAGGATCCACCACTGTGGGGTGGGTGCTGAGCAGCACCCAACCCAGCCTGGGGGGAGCAGGACCTGATGGAAACCACCCCAGGGCCTCCACCCCAGACTATTCACTGGGTCGTGACAGGCTGTAAACATGTACCATCCAGGAGAGGAGGCACGTAACAGGGACTTGGAACTCAACGCCTCTCCTCCTTGTCATGGGGCAGTCCCAATGGGCTGGGATTGCCCTGGATAAAAAGACGCAGAATGAATGGGCCCAACGGCTGTCGTCCCGGAGGGTGGAGCTGTGAAGGTGTTCAGGAAACCTCCCTGTCATCCCATCAGACGGTTAGCCCCACCCTCCCAGTTATCCACTTTTAACGATTAACTCCACAACAAAAGGAGCCCCCCAGCCAATCCAAGGGCAACCCTTACTGACAGCACACAGCTCTATCCAATCGCTTCTCCCCTTTTCCGAACAGGCTGTGCTCCAGAGCAATTATTTGCTTTAAAACCCACCCCCAACTCGCGGATCTGCCTGGCCCTGCCCCTGGCGGGATGTCTCGGAGGCAGCGCAGCCCATGGAAAGCCGGGCGGGCCCGGGAGCCAGAGCTCTGCTTTCACACACACATCCCGGTTCGATGCCTAGTAGGAATAACGTCGGTTGCTTTGTGGGGCACACAGTGAATGGCTCGGGAGGTAGATTCAATGGCCTGTGGTTAATCAAGTCTCAGCAGCCGCCCACTCCCAAGAATTAGAGATTATCCCTTAATTAATTAAGTAAGCGTCATTATTTGGCATACGCGCCGGCTTGCTCGTTTAATCCCACCCGTAAGCCTCCAGGAGAATTGTGCATGGAGCAGCCCCCTCACTGGGGTCGGGGCTAGAATCTAGGCTGCCGGTGGGGCCCTTCCGCCTCACCGGGTCTGGGCCCCAGAGAACCCTCGGAGGAGGGGACGGAGAGGAGCGAGTGGTGGGCGGGCCCAGGGGAGCCTTGGGGGAGGGGGCACAACGGGGGTGGGAAGAGGCCAAAGCAGGAGCGGGGCCTTGGGACGGAGCAGGGGTGTTGGGAACGTGAAATCTGACGGTGCGGTGCAGAGTTGGGGTCTCTAGAAAGAACGAGAGGCAGGGAATATTGTGCCATAAGGGGCAGCGGGGAACACAAGCCGTGTGGGTCTGCTACCACTCGTGTGCAGGGGCCGGGATGGACCGTGCACACTCCTGCTCTAAAGTGAGCACTTGCCTTAGCTGTTAGCCGGGAGGGACAGGGGAGCAGTTCTGGTTGCTCTCAGTAGCAGGCAGTGTTACTGTGATGAAGTGGGAATTTTTTGTAATACTTTTATGAATCCTATGCGTGCCTCAGTTTCCCCCATACTTTGCATTGCTACCTAGTGTGAGCAAAAGGTTTAACACAGCTCCTCGGACAGCACAGGAGACAGGGAGGGGGGTATGTGTGTGTGACCTCCCTGGCTGGGTGGAATGAATCGAGTCATTAAGGAAGGGGCTGAAAGCGACCAAGATCAAGGGTCCAGAGAGACAAAGCTCTGGCCAGAGGGGGTGGTGAACTCAGCATGGCCCTGCCTGAGAACAAAGGCCAGACGTGTGGAGCAGAGGTTAAGTGCAGGCTCTGGGAAGCCTGGAGCGCTCTCTGCTGGGGCTGGCTAAGGAGGGCAGAGAGAGACAGAGCCTGAAAATGAAGGTCACTAAAAGCCTGGCTGATGAATTGCTCTGGGCTGACCAGAATGGACAATGCTTTAACCTTTATTTCTCTGTGCTAACCTAAGGACTTCCAGTGCCGTGTGCCAGTAAATGAACAGATCCCACTGTGGTTTGAAAACGCTGGCTGGGTGTCCTGGCTGGGGAGCGGGAGTCCCTGAAGAGCGGACAAGTCTCTGGCCGGGAGTCTGGCTGAGCAGAGCTCCGGGCGTGAAACAGGAGGGCTGGAACCCAGAGGCTCAGTCGAGGAGGCGTCGAGGCAGCGTGGCTGACCCTGAAGGAAGAGGGAGACCCTTTGGGGGTCTGACACACTGGCAGGGCTCCTCCAAGAGACTGTTTAAAAGCTGGGGCGTAGCACCGAGCCTGGGGAGCCAGGAAAGTTACACACACGCTGGCTGGTTCCAGGCTTCCATCGACATCCCCCAGTCCTTCCAGAACCGGAGCCAGGCGGCACAGAGCATTCACTCACTAGGTCTCACTCGGTTAAAGCAACCGATCAGAAATGCCTGCAAGAGATGAGCCGTCTCGTCCACAGAGCAAGGAGGGCATACCCCCCAATGCAAGGGACCGTGTGCAGTTTGCCTCCCTCGTGCCAGCAGCGGTTTGTTTATAAACATTCCTGCGGGAATCTAGCGCAGGGCGGGACAGACCAGGAGGTCGTACGAAGTCCTGAAGTGCCACGTGGTGGCCGACTGGCCGTGACGCACATACAGCCTCAGTGTTGGCGGAGACGCTGCCAGGCATAGGGCAGCAGGAGCAGGGCCGGCTCGAGGTTTTTTGCCACCGCAAGCAAAAAATTTGCCACCCCAGCTCCGAGAGCGCAACTGCCCAAGCGGAAACAAACAATCAAACCAAAAGGGGGGCCGGAACGCCGCCCCTGGATTTGTGCCACCCCAAGCACATGCCTGCCTTGCTGGTGCCTAGAGCCGGTCCTGAGCAGGAGATGGTGACACAGACACTCGGTGTATGGAGCTTCCAGCCGGTGGAGCAGAGTGGCTGGCTCAGCAACAGGAATTAAACCAGGCCAGAGAGCAGAACCGTCCCTTGGAGCAGAACCGTCACAGCAAGGGAACCAGAACCGAACCAGAACCAACCCAGGACCTCCCAGCCAGGGGCCCAGCCCAGCCCTGTGACAAATGGCCTGTGAGTCCAGCCTGTCCAGGCACAGGTGTTGTATTCCTTCCAGCCCTGCCCTCCCTCGCCACTCCACCACTGGCATGCGGCCATACCAGGGAGCCAACTCCCAGCCCCTGTGCGGTCTTGGGGTCATTCTCCCTTGCCCCCTTCTTCAGCGGGCTTCCCCTGGGAGCCGGGGCATCCCTGCCACCAGGATACATTAGTGCAGGGCCAATCGGGGTGGGTGGGGGGCCAGGAGGGCCATTTGGCCTGGGCCTCAAGCTCAAAGGGGGCCTCAAATTTAGACACTTGTTAATTTTTTGGCATTTGATAAGTTTCGCAACTTGTTTTTATGCTCATTCCAATCGGACCAAAATGGGACACACTCTCTCAGCTTAGAGCCGCAAATTTAAGCAAATAAGAGATGTTATTTGGTAAAAGACATAATTTTTGTTTCAGAGTAACAGCCGTGTTAGTCTGTATTCGCAAAAAGAAAAGGAGTACGTGTGGCACCTTAGAGACTAACCAATTTATTTGAGCATGAGCTTTCGTGAGCTACAGCTCACTTCATTGGATGCATGCCGTGGAAACACAGAGAATTTATACACAGAGAATATGAAAAAATACCTCCTCCCACCCCACTGTCCTGCTGGTAATAGCTTATCTAAAGTGATCATCAGGTGGGCCATTTCCAGCACAAATCCAGGTTTTCTCACCCTCCACCCCCCCACACAAATTCACTCTCCTGCTGGTGATAGCCCATCCAAAGTGACAACTCTTTACACAATGTGCATGATAATAAAGTTGGGCCATTTCCTGCACAAATCCAGGTTCTCTCACCCCCTCACCCCCCTCCCAAAAACCACACACACAAACTCACTATCCTGCTGGTAATAGCTCATCCAAAGTGACCATTCTCCCTACAATGTGCATAATTAAGGTGGGCCATTTCCAGCACAAATCCAGGTTTTCTCACATCCCCCCACCCCCATACACACACAAACTCACTCTCCTGTTGGTTGTTAACTGATATAGATTTTGTCATATTAAAGAGTTTAACATGTTCATAAATATTAATACAAATATAACGGTTCTGATGGCACGAGATTAGACCGTGTCCTCTCAGATTGGCTGATTATATAAACAAACCACTACTAGTGGCTGGTGCTGGATCAAGTGCATGTTGAAAGGTGGAGAATTGTTACATTTTAGCGTCCGTATAGTTTTACATCTAGTTGACTAAGGAATTGTTTATGTGTGAGAATTCCCCATTAGTATCTTCATAGGGTAGCTGAAAGAGGTGACTGGTTGGTTGGTTGGGCCCTAGCTTGGTAGCTTGGCCATCATCCTAGGCTTTTGTAGTCTATAGGCCCAGACTCAAGGTGAAAATTTATGAGGACAATCTTGTACAGTGAGTTTCGTGAGGACACACGTTTGAAATGTTTGGACATTATCCCTCTGTCTGTATCCATGTCTGTGTTCACTATATATATGTCATCCCTTTGTCTTAATCTCAGCCTGTTATATTATACCTTGCGTGCTTGAGTTTTGATTCAGTGAGAAGGATAATAACCTGTCTGACTGTTTCATTTTGTGTTCTTAATTAGTAGTCCTTCGCTTTAAGTCTTTTCAGTATTTGTGTACCATTCAGCATTTGTGTACGTTTACAGTAGAAGATTTCAAGTGTAGATAAGCTACTTATTTACAGAAGAATATTTCAAGTGTGGATAGGCTACATATTGACCAGATAGATCACTATGAAGAAGAGATTTGAAAGTGGTGCAAGCAAGAGACGGCGAAAACAACTGAGTGAAGCAGTAGCTAAGTGCTCAAAGCCAATAACTTCATTTCTCAAACCACTGGGAAACACACCTTACCCAACAAACACTGCTACAGATAATGAAAACTCGGCAACTGCAACAGGTGATATTTCAATGCCAATACCTGAACATGAGGACAGTAGTCAAGAAAGAGACATGCCAACAGTAACAGATGCAGCAGAAGATCCTGCGTACGATCAAAAAACTCAACAGCAACAGGAAGATGTAGATCTTACGCAGCAAGAGCAATTCATGAGAACTATGGGTTTCACTGGGACTGACATTGGAATTATTGACAAGAGCAATGTTGCCCAAATGCAATCTTTACTTCAAATTAGTTGTTTGGAAATTCCACAAGATGCTGATAATCATGCTTTCCCTACTCGTCTGCTGACAAAAACTCTTCCAAATGGTGAGACCTGCACAAGAGACTTGTTATGCTGTTAAACAATCTCTGTACTGTGCACCCTGCTTCATTCTGAACAAAAGTGCTGCAAATGAATCCGTTCTCTCTGATCAATCAGGATGGAGCATCAGCAGAGGTTGGAGGAAGTTGAAAGACTGAATACCATCCCATGAGAGTTCAACATCACACAAAGAAAACTATGTTGCATGGAAATCAGCCCGTAGGGCAGCATCAGCTGAAAGTTCAGTTGAGAATTTAGTCTTGACTGAACTCTCTACAGAAACGACTAACTGGAAAAAACTTCTTGAACGCATCCTTTTTCTTTCTGAGCGGGGATTGGCTTTCTTTGGTTCCAGTCAATGTACTGGTGATTGTGCAAATGGACACTTTCTCGGCATAGCTGAGCTCCTCAGCAAACATGACCCACTTTTATCAGAGCATGTTAAACGTGGTCGAGCATCGCAAGAGAGTCAAAAGCGCATGCAAGTCCATTGTCTCTCCACACGCAGACAAAATGAGTTTATTGAGCTATGTGGGTCATTTGTACAAACAACAATTCTTGATGAGATTCGAAATGCCAAGTATTTTTCAATCATTGTTGATGCCACTCCAGATTGTTCTCACAAGGAACAGACTACTATGGTTATTCGATATGTTAAAATTGTAGACAGCTCAAAATTTTCAGTTGGAGAAAGGTTTGTTTTGTTTGATAATGTCATGAGAAAAACTGGAAAATAAATTGCTGCTCGAGTACTAGCAATTCTAGAAGGTTTTAAGTTAGATTTTCAGGTGTGCATTGGTCAAGCCTAGGACAACGGATCTAATGTGGCTGGGAAGTACCAAGGTGGACAAGCAGTTCTGCTTGAGCATAATTCAAACTGTATTTTCTCCAGCTGTGGAAACCACACACTGAACCTGGTAGGTGTTGACTGTGCTGAATCATGCAAGGAGGCAAATACTTATTTTGGAACTGTTCAGCAAATGTGCAATCTCTTCAGTAGCAGTCCACAAAGGTGGGAAATTCTGAAGCAATTCCTTCCTGTTTCACTGCAGGGGATGTTCAAAACTAGATCGTCTGCCCGGATTGATGGTGTTCAACCAGTTGCGCAGCATTTGAATTCAGTGAGAAAGGCTTTAAATGAGCTTGAATCTCTCAATCTCACTGCACAGGCATTCTCCCCGGCCTCCGTTCCAGCTGGGGGCCAGGCCTGGACCCCGCTCAGGACAATGACCTGCTCCAGCAGCTGTCATCTATGCAACTCCCATTTTGGCCACAGGAGGCAGATGCAGGCCATGAGATGCAGCGGAGGGGACCAGTCACAAAACAGACAGGTGCCCCCACATTCTCAGGCCCGGCTTAATGCAGGGGCTTTAGGGGCTGTAGCCCAGGGCTTTGGGCTAAGGGCGGCCCTGCAGGCCCGTGGGCTGGATGTGGCCCAGTGCTTCTTTTCATCTGGCCTGCAGCAAGTCTCTGCGCCACGGCTCAGATGCCGGCCCCAAGCCTCGGTGCCCACCCCGGGCCTGGAGCTGCGAGTGCCAGCTCGCCGATGTGCCCCTGCGGCCCCTAAACGAGAGACAATCAGGGAATCTCTGCGCGCTGCCCCCGCCCCCAATGCTGGCTCTGCAGCTCCCATTTGCTGGGTACCTGGCCAACGGGAGCTGCAGGGGTGGCACCTGTGGGAACGGGCAGCTTGCACTGCACAGAGCGGCCTGGCCCCTCTGCCTAGGGGCTGGACGTGTCGGCCACCTCGGGGAGTGAGCAGTGTGGAGCCAGGGCAGGCAGGGATCCTGCCTTAGCCCTGCTGTACCGCTGAACAGGAGCCACCCGAGGTAAGCGCCAACCGGCCGGAGCCTGCACCCTGCACCCGCTCCCGCAGCCCAATTCCCTGCCCCAGCCCTAAGCCCACTCCCCCACTCCAAACTCCCAGGGGCCCCACAATATCTAATAGCCGTGGGCCCACAGGAGAGTTAACCCGGCCCGGCACATGCTGCAGGCCAAACCCTGCCAATGCTGCTCAGGTCTCAAAGGAGTCACCACCCAGGAGCTCCCCCAGCCAGGCGGGTGGAATTCAGGAGCAGAGGGCAGGCTGGGCAGAGACTGGGCAGGCTGGGCAGAGACATGGGGAAAGGGACTGAGTAATCCCTTTCCCCATGGCATGCTGGGAAGTCCCAGACTGTCCCGCCGCTCTTCGCTCTCTCTCTGCCCCGCACCTTCTGGAGAACACCAACCACAAGCAGGCGGTGCCTGGCTCTCCCAGCAGCGCGGTTGTTCTCAGCAGAGCTTGTGATGGTAGTCTGTGCCTGCTTGGCATCTGTGCCAAGGCTGCAGTGGGGCATGGATGGGGAGGGAGCCCTGGATTCAAAGCCCAGGCTGTCCAGCGCTACGCCAGGCAAACATTTTTCAGTGGGGGTCCCGAGTCAGGAAATTGTCAACTAGAACAGTTAGAAAGTCCAAGGGTTTTCAGTGCCCTCCGGCACCTGCCACCCAGATTGAAGAGCCCCAGCCAGGATCACACACCTGCATTCCCTACACATTCCCATGCATTGTAAGAGGAGGCGGTTTTCCTTCCATTAGCCCGGTGGGCCTCTCTGACCTCAGGGCAATGAGTCTCTCTTGCTGATGCACCAGTCAGAGTGGGAGGACCCTGAGTTTGTGGGGAAGGGAGGCGGACGAGAGCCGTGGCTCCCAACGGAGCTGTCACACAGAGCAATCTAGACCACGTGCTCATCTGGGCCTGAAAGGCTTCGTGGCTGCCTCCCCCGCCCTGGGAGGACTAACACCGGGCCCAAAGGCTTTCCAAGCCCTACCTTCCGGGCAGGTTATTCTTCAGACACCACAAACCAGTTCAGTATAAGTGCCACCTAGAAACCTGCTCTCATCCCCGATCCCAGAAGCCTCAGCAGCGCCCCGACCAGCTCTCTCCGCCTGAGCCACTTGCTGGCTTTTCAAATGGCTTGCAGGGGGTGTTGGAATTTACAGGGGGGAGAGGGCTGGAAAAGGACTGAATTGGAAGCACTGCATGTAACTAGTTGACCACTGGGAGGGGAGGCTTGTGGGGGGTGTAGGGAAATCGCACAAGAAAGGGATCCCGTAATAGGCCAGCCATGTCGGGGCAGTTCTACACCTAGGAACAAGGATGGTGGGGCGTGCCTACAGAATGGTTTCTGGCACCCTGGGAAGCAGTGACTCTGAAGAGGATTTAGGGGTCGTAGTGGCCTAAGCTTCCAGTGCCCATGCTGTAGCACTAAGGACTAATGTGATCCTTGGATGTGTATGCTGAGGAGTAGCTGGAACAAGGTGATTGTACTTCTGTGGGTTGCACTGGTGAGGCTGCTGCTGGAATTCTGAGGCCAGTTGGGGTGACCACATTTTAAAAGGCAGGTCAAAATATCAGAGAGGGGGCAGGAAAAAGCCACACAAATGATTTGAGGGCTGGAGACAAGGCCTTGCTGAAGGGAGAGACTTACGGAGTGCAATCTGGTTAGCTTACCAAAGAGAGGTGACTTGATCACAAGGTATAGGTCACATCTTGGAGAGAAAACAGCAGGTACTAAAGGGCACTTTAATCTCATGGAGACAGGCAGAGCCAGAACCCATGGCTGGAGGCTGAAGCCAGACACATTCCAATTAGAAATAAGTCATGAGCTTTTAACCTTGAGGGTGATTGACCACTGGAACAAGCTACCAAGGGACTTGGTAGATTCTCCATCTCTTGGTGCCTTCAGATCCAGTCTGGCTACCTTTCTGGAAGGTGCTTTAGTCAAACACAAGGTACTGGGTTCAATGCAGGGTGAGTGGGTGAAATTTTCTGATGTGTGTTATGCAGGAGGTCCGATGAGATGATCTCATAGTCCCTTCTGGCCTTATATGCAATGAATCTGTGAGGAGGACGGGAGGTCTGAGAGGTGTCTAGTGGTTAAAGCACAGGACTGGGTGCCAGGAATCCAAGGTCCCAATCCTAGTGTGTCAACCTCACGGGACAGGCATCGGTCTGTTGTGAGCAGATCCAACCACTGGTTCCTTTGTGTTTCGAAGCCCCCTGGGTTTGGGTACTGACTGGCCACTGTTCCTAGTTGTGGATCTCTCAGGTGCACTGCCAGGTGCAGACCCCCTGTCTGACACCCTTGGGCAGTCCAGCTGCCTTAGCCCCTAAAACTAGTGCCCTAGCCCCTGAGCTCCCGAAGGCTGCTTAGACACGCTCCTCCAGAGACCCACCTAACTGTGGGCACTCTGCCTGCTCTTTTAAGTGTCCCTCTGCCGCAGGGACACTGTGGCAGATAAGCAAGGAACACAGGCTGAGCAAAGGAATTTCCAGTCCCAGGTGCTTTGCTCTTAAAGAGCACCAGAGAGTTACAGGTCTTTGCAAAATAACAAACAGCTCCTTGAGTCTGACCTGATCCTAAGCAACCCTTCCTGCCTTCTCTCTCCTTAGCTGGGTCTTCTGGCATTATGCAGAGGGCACCCTCCCCGCCTTTAAATACCAGGTCTGACCCTTTCGTCTGTGTTTCCAGCTGGCTGAGGAACTCCAGCCCCTCCTCCCCAGCCCAGCCTTGGTGTCAAGGGTTTCTTGTTCCTGTGAATGGGCCAGGAGTGGAGAGACAATCCGAGCTGATAACCCTGCTCTGTGCCGGTGTCTCAGACATAGTCATTCTACTGGGTGCCAGGCCCCTCCTACCCAATGGATTCTCTCACCCACAATGAAGGATACAACACACAGACAAACCCCTGAAAAGGCATCCACAAAATTCACAGATTGACACAGCGTGATCTGCAGTCTGTCACCCCCAGTTCACGCTCCAACTTGAGTTTCTTCCGACTCTGTTTCTCCGTAAAGTGGCGGTAATTCCACTCAGGGGCTGTGAGGATTGATTCATGGTGGTAAAGCAAAGCAAGCAGCATCAGCTCCTGTCTGGCCACCTATTGTGTGGGGCATCCCAGACCCCCGGGCTGCAGGTGACTCCTGCGCCAGAGACCTCAAAGGAACCAGGGACCACAAAAGTGATTTGGGTGTCCATGTACTGATGGCATCTCACCAGCAGATGTCAGCACAGCACAAGACGAGGGCCGGCGGGCCAGGGGCCCCAGGTGCTCCCCTAGGTACAGGCTTGTCGAAGGAGTCCCCAGCCCTGGCCCATCAGCCTCAGGTTGTAAGTCACAGAGGCCCCCGCCCCACACCTGCAGCACAAGAACAAGGAGCACGAAAGCTAAAGGTTGCTTGCACGCCATGAGTGTGGGAGTGGAAGCTACGTGAAATGAGCTGGGTTGGGGGCCTCAGGCCAGTGCTTAGCGTACTGGCATCCACACCCCAACGGGCACCTCGACGGCAAAAGGCTGGAGGCTGGCGGTGCCGCTGAGCTGAGCCACGGCCTGCAACAGACACTGCTGAGAAGAGGAGCAAACTCCGTCCGTGACCCAAGTAGAGTGGGAAGGGCTGAATGACACTTGCGCCCCAGAAACCTGCATGGGGCAGAGGTGCTTTGTGAATTAGACTCATCTGCCCTCCCTTTTCTCTCGCCTTCACATCACTGCACTTTAACGCAAGCGAGAGTTGCCAGGCATCCGGTTGCAAAGGGATCCTGGCAGTTCTAGTCAGCACCGCGGGAACTGTGGCCAGTGGGAGCTGCGGAGACAGCGTCTGCGGAAAGGGGCAACACATGGAGCTGTCTGGCCGCACCTCCGCATAGGAGCTGGAGGGGAATGAGCCGGCCATTTCCAGGAGCCGCCCGAGGTAAGTGCTGTCCGGAGCCTGCACCCCAAACCCCCTCCTGCACCCCAACACCATGCCCCAGTCTGGAGCCCCCTCCCACACTCAAACTCCTTCCCAGAGCACACACCCCCTCCCATGCCCCAACTCTGCCCCAGCCCAGAGCCCCCTCCCACGCCCCAAACCCCTGCCACAGCCTGGAGCCCCCTCCCACACTCCAAACCCCGCATCCCCGGCCTCACCCCAGAGCCCCCACCCCCAGCCTCTGGGGGAAGAGGAGGGGTGGGGCCAGGGCCTCTGGGGAAAGAGAAGGGGCCTCAGGGGGAGGGGCATGGTGGGGGTGGGGGGTTTGGGGGGAAGAGGAGGGGCATCGGAGGAAGGGGTGGGGCAGCGTGGGGCCTTGAGGGGAAGAAGAGGGGCCTTGGGGGAAGGGGCAGGGTGGGGACACGGCCTTGAGGGGAAGAGGAGGGGCATCAGGAATGGGGCAGGGCGGGGCTCCCCACTTTGGGGAAGGCTCTGCCGCCCCTAATTCCTACCTTTTGTTTCCTATCTTTTAAGCAGTCGCTCATCCATGAGAGGACCTTCCCTCTTATCCCATGACAGCTTACTTTGCCTAAGAGCCTTTGGCGAGAGACCTTGTCAACGGCTTTCTGAAAGTCCAAGTACCCCATATCCATTGGATCGCCCTTGCCCACATGCTTGTACAGATGGTGGTGCTCCCTTAGCACCTCAATCCGCCAGTGGCCCCACTGGTGGACTGTTTCTGGTGTACTTAAAAAAATGGTTGCTGTTTGTTTTTGTGTCTTTTGCTAGTTGGTCCTTTCAGTCTTTTTTGGCCATGGTCCTTTCTACTTTCCTCCGTAGAATGTGATTACCAATTGTTAAAGGACGTTTTGCCTCCTTTAAAGGATGTCCTTCTTAAAAGATGCGGTTAGATGGTCATGGCTCGAGAACTTCCCTCTGGGTCCCCCTCATCCTCCCAAAGCAGAACTTCGGTCTCAGCACTGAGTCATGACCCCACTGGCCTAAGCTCACCCAGCAAGTCAGTGCAAAGTCAGGAATAGAATCCAGGAGTCCTGATTATCAGCACCCCCCACCCCACTCTAACCATGACAACCCCTAAAGTGACAGGTGGCTTGCAGAGCAGGTTCCTCTATACACTGGCTACTGACCTCCATTCTTATTATTTAGCTGCGATGGAAGATGGAGGGGAGGGATCGCTCAGTGGTTGAGCATTGGCCTGCGAAACCCAGGGTTGTGAGTTCAATCCTCGAGGGGGCCATTGAGGCATCTGGGGGAAAAATTGGGGATCAGCCCTGCTTTGAGCAGGGGCTTGGACTAGATGACCTCCTGAGGTCCCTTCTAACCCTGATATTCCATGATTCTATGATGTGTTCTGGGGCTCAAGGAGTTAAATGACTTGCTGGAGGACAAGTTCCGAATGCTGGCTATGCCCCATTTAACACTGATGGAGGAGGGTATGAATGGCAGCAGCCAAGGACAATGGAGTCTGTGTCTGGGGAGAAGCAGAGAGAGGAGAGGCCAGCGCTGGAGGAGAGCCAGGGTAGGAATGTGCAGGGCTGGAGGGGCTGTAGACCACTGGGGAGGAAGCTGGGGCAGGTTTAAATTGGGATCCTAGAACATACACAGAACTGGCTCCCTTCACGGATCCTGTGTGCACGCATCAGGGTGTGTCAGCCTGTCTGAGGGTGTGTTGGGGCATGAATGCGATTGGTGGGAGATATTATTTATTTGAATTTCAGTCAGGGGGTCGGGGCCCTGGCGTGCAAGGCACTGTGCACACATCATAAGGACAGTCCCTGTCCGAGAAGCTCACTGTCCCAATGCAGGACAAGACACAACAGGCTGATAAAACAGATGGGAGGAGGGGGATGTCGAAGGTTTGGCTGGAGCCGTCCCATTCGTGCAGCGAGCAGCAGCTGTGTGTCTATGTTAGTGCTGAGCAAACCGGTTTTTATCACACCGGAATGGTTGTTCCCGCTCCGCCTCCTTCCAGACTGGAGCCAGCCCCATGGAGGTCTGGAGACTCTAGGCTGGGTCACCATGAGGGCTGTTTGGATGGGCTTCCGGCTCTGGGCAGAACCGGACGAGCCCAGAGTTCTCTGGAGGGAGCTAGTCCCTGCAGGATTAGTGGCCCAAATTGCTTGGAGAAGCCTCAGGGCTTGGTTGGGTTTGGCCTGTGAGAGACACGGAAGCACAGAGTGATTGTGATGGCGAAAGGGTCCAAGGAGGATCCTCCCACTGCAGCCTCCAGGATCACCCAGCACCACTCTGGGGGTCTGTGCTGCGAGTCCCTGCCAGCCAGAGCCAGGGCTACACATAAAATGTAGATTGACTGAGCTACATCGCTGAGGGGTATGAGAAATGCACCCCGCTGAGTGCTGTGGTTAGGCTGACCTAACCCCTGCCTGGGGAGGCGGAGGTCCTTCGGAAGCGGAAAAACCTCCTTCCGTCAATATAGGAAGCGTCTACACCTTGGGCACCACAGCTGTGCCATGGTAGTGCTCGCAGTGCAGACAGGCTGAGCCGTACAGGGCAGGATCTGCCAGCTGGGATCCTGTCAGCATGGGCTGGTTACAGCAGCAAGTGGTGTAAAGCGACTGTCTCGGCTCCTGCTGCTCCTGGAGTGACAGCCAGCGTTAACACTCCGGTGGCTGAGTATTGCTTTCCCTTGCACCGTGCTTTGTGCCAGGGCTGAGCCCCGGCACCTCCAGGCCCGGCAGTTCGTAGCCCCAGCACGTCCGGGCCTGGCAGTTCAGGGCCCCGGCACCTCCAGGCCTGGCAGTTCAGAGCCCCAGCACCTCCGGACCTGGCAGTTCAGGGCCCCGGCACCTCCAGGCCTGGCAGTTCGTAGCCCCGGCACCTCCGGGCCTGGCAGTTCGTAGCCCCAGCACCTCCAGGCCCGGCAGTTCAGAGCCCCAGCACCTCCGGACCTGGCAGTTCAGAGCCCTGGCACCTCCGGGCCTGGCAGTTCGTAGCCCCAGCACGTCCGGGCCTGGCAGTTCAGAGCCCCAGCACCTCCGGGCCTGGCAGTTCAGGGCCCCGGCACCTCCAGGCCTGGCAGTTCAGAGCCCCAGCACCTCCGGGCCTGGCAGTTCAGGGCCCCGGCACCTCCAGGCCTGGCAGTTCAGAGCCCCAGCACCTCCGGACCTGGCAGTTCAGGGCCCCGGCACCTCCAGGCCTGGCAGTTCGTAGCCCCGGCACCTCCGGGCCTGGCAGTTCGTAGCCCCAGCACCTCCAGGCCCGGCAGTTCAGAGCCCCAGCACCTCCGGACCTGGCAGTTCAGAGCCCTGGCACCTCCGGGCCTGGCAGTTCGTAGCCCCAGCACGTCCGGGCCTGGCAGTTCAGAGCCCCGGCACCTCCAGGCCTGGCAGTTCAGGGCCCCGGCACCTCCGGGCCTGGCAGTTTGTAGCCCCAGCACCTCCGGACCTGGCAGTTCAGAGCCCCAGCACCTCCAGGCCTGGCAGTTCAGGGCCCCGGCACCTCCGGGCCTGGCAGTTTGTAGCCCCAGCACCTCCGGGCCTGGCAGTTCGTAGCCCTGGCACCTCCGGGCCTGGCAGTTCAGGGCCCCAGCACCTCCGGACCTGGCAGTTCAGAGCCCTGGCACCTCCGGGCCTGGCAGTTCGTAGCCCCAGCACGTCCGGGCCTGGCAGTTCAGAGCCCCAGCACCTCCGGGCCTGGCAGTTCAGGGCCCCGGCACCTCCAGGCCTGGCAGTTCAGAGCCCCAGCACCTCCGGGCCTGGCAGTTCAGGGCCCCGGCACCTCCAGGCCTGGCAGTTCAGAGCCCCAGCACCTCCGGACCTGGCAGTTCAGAGCCCCAGCACCTCCAGGCCTGGCAGTTCAGGGCCCCGGCACCTCCGGGCCTGGCAGTTTGTAGCCCCAGCACCTCCGGGCCTGGCAGTTCGTAGCCCTGGCACCTCCGGGCCTGGCAGTTCAGAGCCCTGGCACCTCCGGGCCTGGCAGTTTGTAGCCCCGGCACCTCCGGGCCTGGCAGTTTGTAGCCCCAGCACCTCCGGGCCTGGCAGTTTGTAGCCCCAGCACCTCCGGGCCTGGCAGTTCAGAGCCCCGGGCACCTCCGGGCCTGGCAGTTCGTAGCCCTGGCACCTCCGGGCCTGGCAGTTTGTAGCCCCGGCACCTCCGGGCCTGGCAGTTTGTAGCCCCGGCACCTCCGGGCCTGGCAGTTCAGGGCCCGGCACCTCCAGGCCTGGCAGTTCAGAGCCCCGGGCACCTCCGGGCCTGGCAGTTCGTAGCCCTGGCACCTCCGGGCCTGGCAGTTTGTAGCCCCGGCACCTCCGGGCCTGGCAGTTTGTAGCCCCGGCACCTCCGGGCCCAGCAGTTCAGAGCCCTGGCACCTCCGGGCCCGGCAGTTCAGAGCCCCGGGCACCTCCGGGCCTGGCAGTTCGTAGCCCTGGCACCTCCGGGCCTGGCAGTTCGTAGCCCTGGCACCTCCGGGCCTGGCAGTTCAGGGCCAGGAACCTCCGGGCCTGGCAGTTTGTAGTCCCAGCACCTCCGGGCCTGGCAGTTCAGGGCCCGGCACCTCCAGGCCTGGCAGTTCAGGGCCCGGCACCTTCGGGCCTGGCAGTTCGTAGCCCCAGCACTTCCGGGCCTGGCAGTTCAGAGCCCCGGCACCCACGGGCCTGGCAGTTCAGGGCCCGGCACCTCTGGGCCTGGCAGTTCACAGCCCCGGCACCTCCAGGCCTGGCAGTTTGTAGCCCCGTCACCTCCGGGCCTGGCACCTCTTTCATTACAAATGAAGCCCTGACTTTGTGGCCGCCAGGGCAGAGTGGAGCAGACTTGGCTGGATGCAGTAGAGACTCTCCGTCCGCCTGTCTCTCCTCGGGGCGTGTGTCAGTTCACCCCATCAGACGCCCGGCACTGGGGATGCTTCCCTGGGGAACGGGGCTGAGGTCGCCCACGGGAGGAAAGCTCCAGTACAAACTCAGCCAGGAACTGCAGGACCAGGGCAAAATACCATCATGGCAAGAGTAACTGGGGCCCGTTGTGAGGCGGGAGCTGGTGCCGCACACAGCAACAGGGTGGGGATGGGGAGACCCTGGGGACCAACCTGAGGCGTCCCTAGTCTGTCCAGTGACACCAGTCAGCAGGGCAAGAGGCAGGAGCAGGTACCTCCCCACATGTCCCTTCTAATGGACAGGTGACTGGCTCCCCATCTTCCTCAGAGCCACATGGGTTTTGCCATATCTGATCAGGCCGCTGCTCCATCCAGGCTGGTGTCCTGCCTCAGCAGCCGCCAACCCCTGCTGCATCAGGGAAACACAGCGCAACCCTGCAGCCCACACACACTTTTAGGGAGCTTCCGGTGCTCCCGCCGAGTGCCCATGCTGGGGGCTCCCTGCTTCAGCCATTTCCCCTGCGGAGTCCGGCACAGAGACTTTGCTACGGCGTTAATTCGGTGTCCGTGCTCCCGCCTGTGTCCTGCCGAGCTCAGGCCAGATGATCCCAACGGTTCCTTCTGGCCTTGAGCTCCAGGAATCTCGCTGTGTGGCAGAGGGGGTCCAAGCACGGTTCTCACACAGCTGAGAGCAGCACGTGGCGGGCGGGTGTGACCCATGGCTCAGCAGGTCCCTTGGTGCGCGAGCCACAGACCACAAGTGTCTGTTACAATGCCAGCTCCAGCTGCTCGTGCCTTTTGTTCTGGGGGTCCCGGTTCAGCCCGTGGGGTGGGCCGTCCTGCCAGCTTCCCTGTCGGGGTCCTCAGCAGCCCTGCCCCTCCCTGCTTAGCAGCTCTAGTCTCTGACTGTGGCCCCCTCCCCACTTTGCAGGTCACAGCCCCTGTCCCCAGGGCCTGGAGGCAGGCCGGAGTGGCACTGTCTAGCTGGCAGAGCTGAGATCTGACTGCATCTGCCTCTCAGCTGCCCCGAGCAGCCCTGGGATGCGGGTGCAGGCCTAGGCTGGCCCAGGAAGGACCCAGCAGCAATCTGTGCCCCGGAGAACAAGCTCCCTTCTGAGGAGGATGGCTGATGCAACGCGAAGCACGCCCCTGCCCATGCCCTGCACTGCCTCTGCACACAAGCTTTCTGAGCCCACAAACTGTGACTATCTAGACAGGCCTCTGCAAAGTCATCCAGGCTTTTGTCTCCTCTGGGCCAGGCCCCGTAGGGCTGAAGCCTAAAGCTGGGCACTTGGGCAGATGCAGAAGGCAGCTCGCAGCCTCCTGGCCATGGCAGCTAAAGGCCTGTTACATTCCTGCTCCACCCTGGTGCCAGGTGACTGCTGGATGGGATCCAGGGTGCCGCAGCTGTACCACCCCCAGCCCTTCCACCCAGGGTCTCCTCCGACTGTACAGCAGCCAGCCCCGCCGGGGGACAGGGATGAGGGCGGTACAGCCCCGCCGGGGGACAGGGATGGGGGCGGTACAACCGCGCCGGGGGACAGGGATGGGGGCGGTACAGCCCCCCGGGGGACAGGGATGAGGGCGGTACAGCCCCGCCGGGGGACAGGGATGGGGGCGGTACAACCGCGCCGGAGGACAGGGATGAGGGCGGTACAGCCCCCCGGAGGACAGGGATGAGGGCGGTACAGCCCCCCGGAGGACAGGGATGAGGGCGGTACAGCCCCGCCAGGGGACAGGGATGGGGGCGGTATAGCCCCGCCGGGGGACAGGGATGGGGGCGGTACAACCGCGCCGGAGGACAGGGATGAGGGCGGTACAGCCCCCCGGAGGACAGGGATGGGGGCGGTACAGCCCCGCCAGGGGACAGGGATGGGGGCGGTATAGCCCCGCCGGGGGACAGGGATGGGGGCGGTACAGCCCCCCGGGGGACAGGGATGGGGGCGGTACAGCCCCCCGGAGGACAGGGATGGGGGCGGTACAGCCCTGCCGGGGGACAGGGATGGGGGCGGTACAACCGCACCGGAGGACAGGGATGGGGGCGGTACAGCCCCCTGGAGGACAGGATGGGGGCGGTACAGCCCCGCCGGGGGACAGGGATGGGGGCGGTACAGCCCCGCCGCGGTACAGGGATGGGGCCGGTACAGCCCCCCGGAGGACAGGGATGGGGCCGGTACAGCCCCCCGGAGGACAGGATGCGGGCGTGGGGCCGCCCAGCGGCCTCACAGTCTGCTCCTTTCCCCACTGCGGTTCCGGAGGCGCAGCGGGAGGAGGACAGAACCCTTCTCCCTCCCCAGGTAATGGGGGGTGGATCATGGGGAGGGGCCGGGGAGAGCGTGGGGGCCCTGGGCTGGGGACGGGGCAGGGAGCAGTCACACGAAGGGTCTGGTGAGGAGGTCACGTGCCCCTGTGGGCCTCCCCTGTACTGATAAGAAATGGATTCCACTTGCACCACCGCCGGAGAGGAGTCCAGACCAACCCTGCAGGCTCCTGCCAAAAGAGGCGAGGGATGCCTCCCTGGAGTACCAGGACTGCGTGGCGAGCCCAGCTGGGGCTGACTGTTTGGTTTCCTTCTCTGGGGCCAGAAGCCGAGGGAAGCAGCGGGAGGAAGTGACCCATGGAAGGTAACTCAGAGGGTCCTTCCCCCAGAGGTCTAATGCTGCCAACCTTCCTAGGGCCCCAGGTCGGAGCCTGGTGGAGCTGGGCTCCCCTGCCACTGCCCCATGACTGAGTGGACGCTAACTACTAGGCCATCCAGCCCACCGAGGACCCTGTTACACTCCAGTCTTGATTTAAACATTGTCAGTGATGGCGAATAGCAAAAAAAAAAGGCATCGAATTCGCTTGACAAGATCTGGTTTCCAGCAACCCATGTTGATTGACTGAGACGAGCTTTTTCTTTCCCACAGATAGCTTCTGATGGCTCCTCTTGGTGGCATTCGGTGACCCTGCTCACTGCAGAAGCGCTGCACGCTGTCCGGACAGCACTGAGCGTCTGGCACAGCGGAAATACGCTATTGCAATAACCCCCAGGGATCGCCAATGCACCCAGCTCCACCAGGGGCATCGTCACCCAGAGAAGGAGCATTGCGCGTCTCCCAAAGTGACTGTGTTTTGCTGCCGGCTTGCGGCCTTGCATTTCAGAGAGGGTGAGATTGGGCATCCTTGCTGCGTATTGATGTGAGGCTAAACGCCACCGCAGCTGCTGGGTTCTGCTCTCCAGACTCTGTCAGACCATGGCTCTGTCCTGGGAACGCGGAGGGCTCTGTCCCTGCTCCTCACCCCTCCACGTCTCTGCTTCCAAAGGGCGGGACCCTCCCAGCTCTCCTGTGCTGCTTGAAGCTCCTCCCAACTCATTTTCTCCTGCAGGCCTCCTGGATGCCAGCAGCCCCATTGGCCCTATGCCCCCGATCAACCTGCCTGGCAATTCCAGGGTTTGCTCCATGCAGGACTCTGTCCCATCCTGCATCACAGGACCTTAATGAACCCTTCTCTCCTCCATTCACTCCCCAGCCTTCCAGCCTTCCAGCTGCCTAGAGGGGCACCGATCCACGAAGCAGTCAGGCCTAAATTCCTCACCATGGGCCTCCTCCAAAGTGCCCTGAAGTCAGTATGGGTCCTTTCATTGGGGTTTACCTCAGGCACCTTGGGAGCAAGGAGTGGCCTGAGCACAGGACTGGGAGCCAGGAACTCTAGACATCTAACCCACCTCTGATTGTGACTTTGGGTGAGTCAGTTTGCTGCTCTGTGCCTCAGTTTCCCCACCTGTCAGCACGAGATGCTATTGACCTCTTCATCCCAAGGAGGTGCGAACAGAATAATTTATTTGATGGATTCTCACCTCTCTTCTGCTTGCGAATCATTCTCTAGCAGATCACAGCTTTCTCCTCTTCATTCACTCATCAATGTTATTCAGGATTAAGCTTGGTTTTGCCAGATGAGCGATCTGAGACGTCGTAATTGTTGTAAGGGAACAGTTTTGTCCCCGGTTCCCTCGGTGCAATTTTCATTGACTCAGCTCTAAGAATTTAGCCCTGGGGGACTCTTGGACTCACTCCACAGCTTCAGTGGTTGTTGGAAGGATATTGTCACCCCCAGCCGTGGGTCCAAGCTCAGGGCGGCTGCTTGGCCTCGCCCCATTCTGTAACTGTCGTGTACCTCGGCAGCTTGCTGCTGCTGAGCGGGGCATGGCAGGGCTTCGCTCACACGCTTGCCAAAGCAGACTCTGCTGCAGGGAAGTGTGCTGGGGCTGCAGAATCGGATGCTTTCAGTTGCTGCAGGTTGCTGCGTTAAATAGCCCTGAGTCACAGGGCGGGGTGGGGTCCTGACTCACGCAGAGGCTTGGTACTGGGAGGGAGCCAACAGGATTGTTTGTGAAACACAAGCCTGGTGGGAAGCACCAGGTCTGATTTCACTGCTGCATGGCCCAGTTTGGGGCTTTTGTCTGCCTGCTCTCAGCCCAGGTGTGCATTGCAGGAGGGCATGAGGCTCAGCAATGGGGCAGGAGCACTCGGGGGTTGCTGGAGGGGGATGCTAGACAGGGGCAAAGCAGGGTTGTTAAATCAGTCAGTGGGTCTGCATCTACTCCCTGGGCAGGTGTCCATGTCCCACAAACACCAGGACAGCTGGGGCCATTGGCAGAGTCAGCAGAGATGCCCAGGGCCCACAGAGCTAGAGATTGTGTCCTGGGGAGAGGTAGCCCCATGCACCAGGGCAGACCGCGCTGCAGGGGGAGGGGAGCTTGCCTGAACATGCTGTTCCTAGCCCGAGAGCCTTCCAGCTCCCTCGGAGCCACTCCTCGCTCCAGCTGAACCAGTCAGGCCAGCTCTAGCCCTTTAACTCTGCACAGGGCGGCCGTGCTGCGTGCAGGGCTCGGAGAAGGCACCACGTGGGCCACGGGACTGGTCCAGTCGAGGGTTAAACCTGTCCTGAGGGCTGGAGACAAGGGGCCAAGGGGCCATGGACCTCCCCCTTTCTAAAGAGGGGGCCAGGCCCCTCCCCTTTTGGGAACCTGAACTTGGCAGGGGCACAACACCCATCCCTTGGCCTCTGACTGGAGCCAGGTGGTGTGATGGCTCTTCTCTGCCGCCCTGACGGAGGGGTGAGCACCCTGGTGAGCCGGAGCAGGGGGGCGCAGCGCCACTCAAATATGGGCCGCTTGCTCCCTCTCCCCTGCCCCACTTTTGCCGTCCTTCCAGCGCCACAGACGGGTCCAGATCTTCAGTCCGACCCCCTCAGCTGGGTGGGGTGGTTTCAGCTGCGGCTGGTGCTGGGGTTCCACGCACGGGTTGTTCATAATGGATGTGAGGCCCTGAAGGTTCACAGAGGCCTAGATCCCAAAGCCAGAAGGGGGCCACATGGATCATCTAGTTCCCCCCGCCCCCCATCACACAGGCCAGAGAGCTGCCCCACGGTCATTCCCAGAACCGAGCTGTCGAGAACCATTCTGACTGCTGGCCGGCCGCTCCTGGGGGCGCTGACTCTCCTGTCTTGGTCACTGCCCCCATTCTAAGAAGCAGGGCAGGCCAGGCCCTGGCTCCCCCCACACCCCCTGTGCCGGCTGCTGCCCATTCAGTTGTGCAGCTCTAACCTGGGGGAGTCACAACCAAGGCAGGGATGGGTGCCGTTCCCCCTGGCAGGGCGGGGGTGCAGGGGGCCTGGCCCAAAGACAGGCCTGCGGTGTCAGCACAGGGTTGTGTGACAGGCAGAGCAGAGCTCCGGAGGCCCATTACCCTTCCCACCAGAGGATGGGGCCGGACAGGGGACGCATCTGTTGCTTGGAGGGGAGACTAAAGACGAGCTCGTACCCTGGCTATGAAAAACGTACATCTTAAAGGTCCAGTCCGGTGGGCCAAAGGGCCACGTGTCTGTGGGACCAGCTCTGTGCACGCCCCCGTCACTACAGGAGCCAGGGCGTGCCTCAGGGTTAACTGGGGTGCACTGCGGGAGGGAAACGTGCCACCACAAAGCCCCAATCCAGGCCTGTCTGTCGGGCTGTGGATCAGTCTCTTCCGGGAAGAGGTGCGAGCCCCCGGCATGGACCATCAAACCTAGCCTGGCTGAAGGCCCGGGAGGATAATACGTCGGGGGCGATCCTGCCCCACTGGGGATGGACCAGGCGAGACCCACTCCTGGTGTCTAGGTTTAGAGGGTCTTGTGCACCGAAAATCCCCTGTAATAACCGAGCTGGGCAGTCTAGTGGCCACAGCAGGAGCTTTGGAGCCAGAGCCTGCTGGGATCTAACCCTCACTTTGTCTCGCCCCCCTGTGGCCTCGGCAACCTGCTTTGCCTCTCTGTGCCCGTGTGTGTCCCTGGGAAAATGGGCCTTATTTGTGTTGCAGCATTGCCAAGGGGCTGGACAGAGAGTGCGAGCCAGTCCGCCACCCCAAAGAGCTTCCAGGCAGAGCAAGGCAGGGTCGTTAACCCATGTTACAGCTGGGAGGCTGAGCTGCTGAGAGAGAAAGCGACTCACCCAAGGTCCCACAGGGAGTCTGTGGCGCAGCTGGGAATTGGACCCGGGTCTCCGTCCTATGCCCTAACCACAAGGCTGGCCTGCCTTTCTGCAGAAGCTCTGATCTGTGGCTGTGCGGGAGGGGGAAGGCACAGTGAAGGCTTGCTAAGTGCTGAGGAATCTGGGCTGTTATAGTCAGCCTAGGGGTAAAAGCCTGGCGCACTCACTGGGGCTAGGACACGGGCAGCTTCCCTGCCAGAGACCTGGGACCAGGCCAGGTTAGGGCACAAGCCCCGTCCTCACAGGGGGCTTGTTCCCGTCCCATCCCATGCACGAGCACTGCTGAAGCTGCCTAGGCAAGGGAGATACAGCCTGGCTGAGCAAAGGGTGTTGCCAGGCCTGCGGTCTGGAATGCTTTCACAGTGTCTCCACGCCCTGCCAACCTTATCAGCCCTTCCCTGCCACTGGCACCAAGGTCACCCCGGAATAACAGCAAGAAGAGCAACAAGCCACGCTCCCAGGGCACCATGAAGCCTCCGGCCGGCCGGCCCACAGAGCTGGAGTGGGGGCTGCCTGCACGCAGCCTGCGGCTCCCTCCAGGGGGAGAGGATGCACGCCGCATGTGGCTCCTTTGTGCCCAGCGCTGGCGGGCAGGAAGCTGGGAAAGGCTCTGGGCTCACATGACGGGGGAGGGGCTTTGCTTCTAAAACCGTCCAGTCCCCTGAGCTCCACGTGAATCGCGGAGATCCCTGGAGACCCAGGCTGCCCACCCAGCAGCTCTGTGCCCGTGGACAGGCTCTCAGCCCCCTGCGTGCCCCTACCCATGGCGACGTGGCTCAAAGCGAGCTCAGGCAGCATTGGCTGCGGTGGGGATTTCCTTTGGGAGTAGAGGAGGGATGATACATGGACAGGGCCTGCCTCTCCCTCCCATGCCACACACTGGTGCATCCCTGCCCCTCCATTCCCCCACATTTGCTGAGCCCCAGGAGGGGCCATTGCACTGCCATGGGAAGGGGGAGAGACAGTGCTGCTGAGCTCACTTCCTCTGTAACACCAACAGACCCAGGTCGTCATTGGGCGGGATCGAACCTGGGACCTCTGGAGCTCAATGCATGAGCCTCTACCGCATGAGCTGAAAGCCACGTAGCCCTTAGCTAAGGCTGTAGAGCTGTAGAGCAGACTCATTAATCTCTCGGTGGCACTACATAGGGCAGAGCACGACAGCCAGGAGGTGAGTAAGGATCTGTAGGCAAAAGGGACAATATCCCGGTCATAGGAGCTCGGTATCTGTTCCCTCAGCCAATGGCAGCCCCAGGGCTCAGGTTCTGGAGGGGGCTGCCTGGGGTGACACATTAAATGGGCAAGAGTGCCCATTTAATGCCAAGAGTGAGACTGGCCCCCATCGCACCCTGGTCCTTTCACCTGGAAAGAGCAGGGCTGGGGTCAGTGTCCCACGAGCCCCTTTGATTGCAAAAACTCATACCAAGGAGTGATCTAACTTCTTGGCAGTGTCCTTATCTACCGTCATCGCGAGCGGATCCAGCCGACCCCGCTGCTCTCCCAGCCTGCCCGCTCCTGAGATGCTTGTTTGGTTTTTAAACCTCTGACTTGTTTGCTCTTCCAAGTCCCTCTTAGCCCTCGAAACTCCCACTCGCCCTGCAGTTGTTACACTCCTCTCCACTGGCCTCACTCTGACCGGATCTCCGTTTTCTCCGGGAGGCCTCTCTGGCTCAGTCGCATGACACTTGGCATCGAATTTCTCCCCTCCTGCGTCCTTTTCCCTTTGGGGCTGAGCATGCAGCCTGAAACACTGAGTCACTACGCAGCCCCCATGTGGAGCCCAAGGATGTTAGTTTCCTCTCTTCCATGACTTTGGGCTGCATCTGACTAGCTTCCTCTTCTTTTAGGGCCCCCACCCTTACCAAACAGTAGTGTCCCTGCTAGTTTTTGGTACAATCCCTCCCGAGAGAATGAGGAACTGAATACATTGTGGTCACTGTTCGTGGTGCAACTGCAGGTTTTACTTGACCCAATTCCTTTGCGTTGCGCAGGACGGCGCTGAGAATAGCTCTCTGCTTGCATCGTCTAGAACTAGCTGTTCCAAGAACTAATTGAAGATGTCAGGAAATTGCTTCACTAACCCTTGTCCTGAGGTGACATTTGCGGGTAGAAGTCTTCAATGATTGCTTTGTTCAACCTAGTTTCCTCTTTGATCTCCCTCAGTGTTGTTCATTCAATAGCCGTTTCATGACCTAGAGGCTATTAATATAACCCTACTCGTATCACCGGGATTTGTATCTGTGACGAAGCGGGACTGTTCTTAATGTTTCCTCTGAATAGTGTGGGGGTGCCTCAGTTTCCCCTATGAAGTTCTTAAGTATCTGGGTGGTGGGGTAAGGGTGTATGGTCGTTGCAGAGCCCTAGAGGGCAGGTGTGTGCAGGGGTCTGGACACAGAGAATGGCCGACACCCTGTTTCCTGGCAACTGATGGCCTGGGCCCTTCCCCCCTGCAAGGTGAGAGCTAAAGGGTTGGAGAACAAAGGAATCAGGTGACCTCCTGGCCCGGGAAAGGAACAAAGCCCAGAGGAGGAGGGGCTGGAGGGAGTTTCAGTTTGGGGCTGGCCCGGACATGGAGTGAAGGGCAGACGTGGTTGTCTGGCTCACTCCCCCCCCCCCCCCCCCAAATGGACCCAGCTGAAGGGTCCTGTTCTCTGCACCTACAAGCTCTGGTTTAGACCATGTTCCTGTCGTCTAATAAACCTTCTGTTTTACCGGCTGGCTGAGAGTCACGTCTGACTGCGAAGTTGGGGGGCAGGGCCCTCTGGCTTCCCCAGGAGCCCCGCCTGAGTGGACTCGCTGTGGGAAGCGCACGGAGGGGCAGAGGAGGCTGAATGCTCCGAGGTCAGACCCAGGAAGGTGGAAGCTGTGTGAGCTGTGTGTCCTGCAGACAGGCTGCTCACAGGAAGGCGACTGCCCCAGAGTCCTGACTGGCTTCATGGGGAGCAGGTCCAGAGCATCGCCCAGGGACTCCGTGACAGTATCCATCTAGGTTCTGCTGTATGGTCCTCTCTGGTCAGAAAGTAGATCCTGTGGAAGCTCTCAGATGTGGTGCTACTCACCCCTCGTCTATGACCTAATTTGTCCTTCCTGAACAGCTTGTAACCAGGCACCCCAGTATCCCATGGATTTATTTTAGACCATCAGTGTTGCCTCGTGTGCTGAACCGTTCCCTGGTCAGGCATTGCCGTGCAGCTCTCTGCTTGGAAGTTCCCTCCCTTGGTATCCAGTCTAGGGTAGCTTCTGGTTCTGCTGCAGCCCTGTTCTTGTTTAACTCCCCAGAGCGATACCTTGTTCCCCTTTTGGAATCCACCTCTGTGATCTCATCCTGTCCTTCTTCCAGTCCAGCTGGAACCGCTCTCCTGTGGTCCACCCTGGAGGCCTGTATTGTCACATCCCGGCCTGATGGCTTTGTCTCATCGGAGTGCTGCTCCCCCAGTTCCCCATTTAAATAACTCCCCCTCGGCCCCCCCAAGCCTTGTGAACATGTTGTGCCAGGATCTGGTTCCCGTCTGTATAGGCTTCCCCTGCCCTCAGATGACCCGTTTTAATCAGTGCAACCCCTTTCTCTATGTACCAGCTTCTTACCCACACAGGAAGCCCCGGAAGTCCCTCCTCTCCAGCTGGCCCTGTGCACGGAACGGGAAGGACAAAGCTCCCGACCCTGCAGGCTCTTAAACCACTTTCCTAATCGTGTAAGTGTCGCTTCAAGATCTCTGCCTGACCCTCCCTACGTCATTGGAACTGACATGTCACAATCACAGGCTGCTTCCTTCCCAGCACTCGCTGGACGGGTCCCTGGATGACTCATGAGACCCCAGCAGGCAAGTCCCCAACTGGCTCTCACAGTCCCCCTGTGCCCAGCTATGGATACTTCTAACAAGGGACTCCCCGTCAGCACAGCCTGTCTGCGACTCACACCTGCAGCCCTGTTCCCTGGAGCGACCAACCTCCTCGGGCCATGAGGAATGAAGGGTCTTCTGCTGCTATACGGAGGTGGGTCCCACCCAGGGCCTCTCCTCCTTACATGGCAAGCATCCCTGGCCATATACCCCGCTGACAGGCACCATGCACCAATGGCTACCAGTCTCAGGGCTCCCTGTGCCCCTCCAACATGAGGGAGTCTTGCTGGGTGTCCCCAAAACCAGCCTTTCAGTCCCTC
The DNA here is from genome assembly GCF_965140295.1 of Lepidochelys olivacea. Lineage (NCBI taxonomy): Eukaryota > Metazoa > Chordata > Testudines > Cheloniidae > Lepidochelys > Lepidochelys olivacea. The sequence continues at coordinate 3,006,999 of NC_140413.1, forward strand.
GGTCACTCTACTCTGGGCTAGGCCAGCCCTGTCTTCGCCTTGCAAGTTAACAGTAGGTGCCCCCCTATTCCCAGTCCCTTTAAATTGGTCCCCTGTGACATCCAGCCCCTGACACTGGCTACTCGCAGAAATCCCAGATCCTGGGCCCCTCAAGGAGCAGTGTGCCCCCATTTACCAGTTTTATCTTAAATCACCCCGCACATGTGAGCACTAACAATAAATCAAAAGAAGATTCATTTCAGAAAAGCTAGAGATTCTACTAGCAACAAGAGCGCGTGATGGAAACATGGTTACACTACAAAATAATAAAATGCAAACCTGGGTCTAGACCAGGGGTCGGCAGCCTTTCAGAAGTGGTGAGCCAAGTCTTCGTTCATTCACTCTAATATAAGGGTTCGCGTGCCAGTCATACATTTTAACGTTTTTAGAAGGTCTCTTGCTATAAGTCTATAATATATAACTAAATGATTGTTGTATGTAAAGTAAATAAGGCTTTTAAAATGTTTAAGAAGCTTCATTTAAAATTAAATTAAAATGCAGATCTTATCAGTTCAGTAAAAAGAACAGGAGTATTTGTGGCACCTTAGAATTTATTTGAGTATAAGCTTTCGTGAGCTACAGCTCACTTCATCGGATGCATTCAGTTAGCTCACGAAAGCTCATGCTCAAATAAATTGGTTAGTCTCTAAGGTGCCACAAGTCCTCCTTTTCTTTTTGCAAATACAGACTAACACGGCTGCTACTCTGATATCAGTTCAGTGTGATCCTTGCCCTTGCTTTTCCTTGCTGAGTTTTTTTCCAATGTCTGGAACGTATTTGGATACTTTAAGCTGCACACAGGCTTCTGAGTGATCAGTTGTTAACCGGCTCCGAGAGGGAAAGAGGACAGATTTCATGTGTGAAAATACCTGTTCACACAGGTATGTGGATCCAAATGCTGAAAGCATTGCAAACGCAATTTTCTTCAAACAGTTAAATTTCACTGGCAGGGACGTCCAGCAGGTCAGAATAGAGGCCCCATGATCTCTCTCGGTAGCTTCACATGCACTCTGCAGATCTCCAAACTTTGATGCCCACAATTCTGAGCTCTTTAACTGAATGAGCTGCATTTCGAAATCTTCAGCACCCATCCACTGAAATAAAGTCGCTTTTGTTGAACTTTTCAGGTTAAATTAGAAAAGAAAGCATTGGGCCAAATCGCTGGAAATCTTGAAATCTGTCAGAAAATTCTGATTCCAGTTCTTGCACGTACATTCTAATCTCAACGTCAAGCGCAGCGCGCTGTTCCACGTGGCGTGAGAGTGATGTCAGCAGCAAATCAGGGCTTAAAAATATCCCAGCACAGTGGCACGGGAACAATTTTTAAGGTGGGGGTGCTGAGCTGCGCCCCCTCTTGCCCCTGTCTGCACCCCTCACTGCCCCAGCTGGTGCCAGTGGGCCACAGCTGGGGGTGGCTGCAGAGCCCCGGGCTGCCGGCCAGGACCCCAGGCCGGCAGCAGAGCCCCCCCGGACCGGCAGCGGGCTGAGCAGGGCTGGAGGATGGAACCCCCGGCTGGCAGGGGGCCAGTGGCCAGTACCCCAGGCCAGCAGCGGAGCCCCCAGGGCCAGCAGCGGGCTGAGTGGGGCTGGTGGACGGAACCCTGGCTGGCAGGGGGCCGGTGGCCAGTACCCCAGGCCAGCAGTGGAGCCCCCAGGACCAGTGGCCGGGACGCAGTGGCACTCACACTGCCTGAAAATCAGCTCACATGCTGCCTTTGGCAAGCGTGCAATAGGTTGCCTACCCCTGGTCTACACTTATGAACTGTTCCCTCTCCTAGCTAGTAAAGGAGGTTTTCTCCCCAAAGTTCAGTCTGTTGCAGAGCTGGCTGGCTTCACAGGAATCAGGATCCAATTTTTCATGAGAACACCTCGCTCCTCAAGGTGTCTCCTCAGCGTACGGATGCAGCATGCTTCTCCCTCCTCTGTAGTGTCCTGAAACAGGCTCTTGTCCTTATCCAGAGACAGGGCGACCCCCTGTCTGTTCTAATGTTTCTTTTCTACCTCCAAGTGGTTTCAATTGTTTGCTGTTGCCTCTGATATTTTCCCACTGAAAGTCTCAGGATTGAGCAAGGCTAAACAATTAAGTCTTCCATCGCATTGCCTGCTAAACAGGTCGGGTCGACAGCTCCCTCCTGTCTGAATGGGTGATCACGGGGACACGTTATCCCCTAATGACTCATTTTTAGTCCAAGTCCATAAAGCGTACTTTTAATATAAATACATTATTCTTTAAATATTACCCATACATACATCTCACAATGATTATGAATCTTGAAAAGTTAAGAGCTTTCTATAGATACCATACATGTCATGCTTTATGGATAAATATCCTGTCAGACATGTGTTTGGTGGAGTGAGTTTGTCAGGTCTGAAGTGAGAGTTGTTTGCAAAGAACATGGTGTCTAGCTGTCCTGCAGTGGCTCAAGAGCAGGGGTACCAACCTCAGGGCAGACTGTTAAGAACCAGGGCACAAACCCCAAATTGGCTGTGAGTTCTACACTTACATTTCCCCAACCAAGTATCAAGTGTAAAGGCCCCAGGCACTATGACAGCCTAACTATGAGTCATAGACAGTCCCCTTGGGTACACTGACCTATCTTGTCAACTAAGCAAGCTTGCCTTTGTGATAGACGGTGCCTTACACCAAAAATCACAGCAATATTCAGGTTACTCCCAGTCCCAAAGGCCCTTACATAATGCTTGTAGCCAATCCTATAAACTATCTAAAGATTTTATTAACTAGGAAAAGGAAATAAAAGTTATTTACAAGGCTGAAGAACATACACACATAAATGAGTTACAGACTTAAGTTTCAGAAAGTAATGGAAGCTTCTATAAGCAAGCTCTGTATGTCCTTTAGGCCAAGCACTGGGGATCTTTTACTTATGCTTAGTTTCAGAGTAACAGCCGTGTTAGTCTGCATTTGCAAAAAGAAAAGGAGTACTTGTGGCACCTTAGAGACTGACCAATTTATTTGAGCATAAGCTTTCCTGAGCTACAGCTCACTTCATCGGATGCATACCCGATGAAGTGAGCTGTAGCTCACGAAAGCTTATGCTCAAATAAATTGGTTAGTCTCTAAGGTGCCATAAGTACTCCTTTTCTTTTTACTTATGCTTAGTAATCCTAGCTCCTCAGAGTCCAGCAGCATAAAAGATACAGTTCCTCCTTGTCAGGGATTCTCCTTTCTTCCCCCATTCTGCTTCAAGTTGAAAATTCACCTGTTGGGAGAGGTTCATGGTGGGGAGGGAGCAATCAGCAAAGTCTTTGGTCCTCTGGCATTCCACAGTGGTTCGTCTGGTGTTGATGGGCCTTCTAGGTTGGGTGGGAGATAATACCTCCTGTTGGTGACTCCTGTTTCACGCTAGTTAACGCTTCTCTCCTGTCTCTCTTCTCTCCTGTATCCCTGAGATATTCCCTTATCACATGGGACACAGATATTATAAGTGAGATTAACACATGCAGTAATTTATGAGCATTCACAAAGCCTAACCATTAAACCCATTTTTATAATGCTAACACCTCTTTTGACAGCATTAACACACAGGTGAGCCAGACTGAAGCCAGCTAGGGATTTGCCAGTGTTCAGTTGAGACCTATGGGCCGTGGCACAAGCTGGCACCTGATCTGCCAGCGACACACATGGAACCTTTCACTAACGAGCCTCCGGGTCACGCTCCCCCTTCTCCCAGCTGGTGCTGTTGGCTGTGGGTGGGGCAAGGGGAGAGGAATGGGAGCTGGCAAAGCTGCACTCAGAGGTTTTAAACTTGAGCCCCAGCAGCCAATCATTCCAAAGACAGTGGTCCTGTTGTGACTTTATTGACATAATCTGGGACCATATAGATCATTGTTGCAACCAAGGTCCTGTCGTGGCACCAAATCTTGTACAAAGGGGGTCAAATGAGGTGTCTCAGACGAGGTGATGGTTGGCTAGTTAGGATGATGCTGTCTGTTTGCATGTGTCATTTTTATATTTAAAGTTATAAGTATTGGCTCTAGACTGTCTGTAGTTCAAACTTTTGCTCTGCTTCCGGGGGACACCCCAGACAAGTTGGTGTCAGCTCTGCCTAGCCCATTAAGGACCATCAGCGACACAACTGACCCACTGAGAGAAGGCAGACATGCCTGGGGACTCAGCCAGGTGTGCAGGGACCTGCCTAGGGACCGAACGCTGAGGTGTTTCCAGGCCATGTGAGGGGCAGCTTGTCCTTGGGACAAAGAAAGAGACGCCACATGGCAAGAGACTATAGAAAGCTGCTGCAGCTCCTCCATCTGGTCTTCAGTCCTGCTTCCTACCTCTGGAGAGACTTGGCTACACTGAAGCTCTGACCCAGGGACTGAATGACCCCTCCCAGCTGGGAATGTTCTCCAGAGACTTGATTTGAACCTGCAGTTTATTCCATCGCCGCCACAAGTCTGAACCTAGCACTTTGCCATTGCTGTGTGTCATTGATTCCATTGAACCAACTCTAGCTCTCATCTGTATCTTTTCCTTTTATGAATAAACCTTTAGATTTTAGATTCTAATGGATTGGCAACAGCGTGATTTGTGGGTAAGATCTGATTTGTTTATTGACCTGGGTCTGGGGTTTGGTCCTTTGGGATCGAGGGAACCTTTTCTCTTTTACTGGGGTATTGGTTTTCATACCCATTCGTCCCCATAATGAGTGGCGCTGGTGGGGATACTGGGAAATTGGAGTGTCTAAGGGAATTGCTTGTGTGACTTGTGGTTAGCCAGTGAGGTGAGACCAAGTCTTCTCTGTTTGGCTGGTTTGGTTTGCCTTAGAGGTGGAAAAACCCCAGCCATGGGCTGTAACTGCCCTGCTTTAAGCAATTTGTCCTGAATTGGCACTCTCAGTTGGGTCACGCCAGAACCAGCATTGTTACACCTGTCCATGGGGAGGCCGGGGGGGGGCGCACCTCGCTCCCTTCCCAGCGTGAGAGCTGTTTCCCCAAGAGGAGGATGGCAGCAGCTGGTTTTGAGACAGGCCTGCTCAGGACTATCCGTTTGAATCAGCCTCCCTCTCTGCTCCTGCAGTTTGGGAGCTCTGAGGCCAAGATGCTCCGAGGCCCATGGGCAGCTGGCACCAGTGGGCACATACGCCCCTTGGCCACAAGGGAAGGAGCTGGCTGTTTTGTGCCATGCCACTAACGAAGCAGCATCCTCCCCAAGGAGCCAGTCCCAGCTCCCTGGCCCCTTTGCCCTGCTCAGTTCCACAAATGCCCAGTACTGAACCCAAACATGCAGGGAAATGAGCCTTGCTGTGGGCGCGGAAACCTCCTTTTCCCCAAGCACCGGGTCTGCCGCAGAAGGAAAAACCCTCCGGATGATCCTGCCTCAGCCTGCTCTGCACACCGCGGTTGTACTGGTTGAACTAGTTCAGTTAGGAGAGTGATTTTGTTTGTAAGCAATGTTGTGATACTGGTACAAACCCTCCTGCGGACACATCTATACTGGTATAAAGGTGTCTCAAACTGGTATCACTTCCTCCCCTTGCTCGATGGGCATAGCACCTGTCTACCAACATCACTGCTTCTACACGGAGGTTGGGGGGCTCATACAACTTATAGCATATAGTCCACGGCCTTGGACATTGCCTGTGTTACTCATGCAGGCTCCAGGAAGTGATCCCAAGGTTGCAGCCGGGACTAGCCAGACACATCCAGCCCCAGTTCCTCTTAGACAGCCTCGTTGGGGGGATGGCAGCAGACCAGGGGAGCAGCGGTCACACAGTAACATTGGGGGTGGTGGCGACCCTCAACCTGGGAAAGTTTCCTGTCCCTATAGATCTGGGGAGGAGTGATCAGAGACTCACCCCAGAGCGTCGGGCTGCAAGGGAGAGGCCTGCTGCAGAGGCTGTCACCTCTCCCTCCTCCTTTCCCCTAACTGGCTGGCTTGAGCGTGTTAGAGACGAGCCTGACCACAGAGCACAGGTGCTGGAGTTCAGGAGCATTACATCGCGAGGGTTTGTCTCAGTTCACGGGACAGTAAACATTTTTTCAATGACCTGGAAAAAAGCATAAAATCATCACTGATAAAGACTGCAGCTGGCCCAAAGATTGGTAGCAAACATCACAGAGGACAGGCCACGGATGCGGCGCGATCTGGATCACTTAGCAAGCTGGGCATAAGCAAACAATACGTGTTTCATGAGGCCCATAGATCTAGGTACAAAGAATGCAGATGTAAGGGGGCTGCTGGCCCCTCACTGAAACTTAGTGGGATTTTTGGTTGGTCCTTTCCCAATACCAGGAGAAAGGAGAGGGGTCAAAGATAAATCAGGATCCTGAGACTGACAGTCCCCAGGGCTAATGGGGAGAGGCCAACACTCCAAGTCAGCCAGATTGACAGGACAGGCAGGCCAATGAGGGAGCCAGGAGCCTGGTGGCTTGTCCTCCATGTGAGCTGCTGCCTGAGGCAGGAGAAGGGCAGAGCTAAGGTGAGAGCAGCAGCCCAAGCTGGGCTGAAGGCAGAGCTGCAGCGCTGAGCCAGAGGAATCAGAGCTGGGCTGGAGCTGGAGCAGCCCAGAGCCAGAGCAGTGCAGACAGGCTTCATCGATGAGGAGCCAGGGCTGAGCTACAGTGGGGAGCCATGGGCCAAAGCCAGGGTAGCAGACACAAGCTGGGCCACAGTAACACCAGAGCCAAGTGCACTGAGCAGCTGAGGAGAGCGAGGGGGGCCCAGGGCAGAGGGCCCAGCGCAGGGAGACATCACCAGACAAGTGGCCTTGCAGGCGGGGCTCCGGGTGGGGACACGACCCACATGCAGGGAGTGATTCTAAAGAGAAGGGTCCTGCCACCAGAGCCTGAGGGCGATTGGCCACCATCAGAGCAGTGTCTGACCCGTGGCGTCACCATAGCCCAGCCAGAGACTGGGAGGGAGGCCTGGGACATGTGAGGAACAGGCTGAGAACTTCCCTCAAGTCCCAGAGACGGCTGTTTGTGGTGTTACCTGCGCCCATGGGGCGAGTCCCTTGTTCCTTTAACCTTTTCCATTTTCCCTTATTTTTCTTACAGTTGCTGTTTCATAAGTTGTGTTTGGTTTGAACTTAACGAAGTGATCAGTAGGTCAGAGAAGCAGCTGGTGCGGAGAGAACTCCCCAGAGTGGGGCCACCCTAGCCCCTGGCCTAAGTGACCATGACAAGGCTGGGGGTTAAGCCACCCAGGAAATCTGGGCCCCGCCTTGTCGGGGTTACGAGAACTCTGCTGCATGGGAGAGCAGAACGGGAGTCCTCAAGGTCAGGCAGGCCTCCAGGTAAAGGGAGCTAACTCAGATCCTTTCGCTACCAGATTTCAACGGGGTTATACAGACATCAGGAAAGTTCCCCACAATAGCAGGACCGTTCCCCCACTTGCACAGGCCATACTTACAGGCTGGGGGCCTCTATCCTGGGAAGCAATGACTCTGAAAAAAGATTTGGGAGGTCATGATGGATAATCAGCTGTGTGACGCTGGGTGACCAGGTCATACTAGAGTGTATTCAGGTCAATTCACTTGTGTATTAGCATAGATCAAAATGAGTGTAAATGTAAGAGTGTATTCAGGTGTTTAAACTTCAGGAAAACTGGTGGAATGTTACTTGTATTGTTTTCACTAATCTGTCCCTATAGTAATGTAATAGCAAACATTGACATTGTGTATATCTTGTGAAATGCTCATGAAGGACTTTAACAGAACATGCTAATTTCAAAGCAAGTGGCCATTATGTATGATGGTTGGAGGTCAAAAGACAAAGTGCATTCTTCACTCATTGTCATCAAAGGAAAAGCCCACATGGGTGCTTGGGTAGAGATGCTGTCAGGTTGTTTTCTGTGTGAAGAAACTATAAATATGGATTTCTAGACAAATAAAGATAGTGTATCTCTGAACTGTTCAGACTCTCACAGGGAAATGTACCAGATGCAAAGCTGAGATCTCCAGGGTACTCTGAAATGACTTTTGGGAAACTGGAAGTTTATTACATCACAGCCGCCATTTGGCGTTACAAACTGTGACTCACCTGTGCATATATTTTATCTGCTATAGCCTCACAATTCATTTTTCTTGTGAGTTAGTTTACTATAGAACTGGCTACCGGCGTTGTCTTTGGTGTAAGGTCTGGAGTACCAGTTGATCTGGGATAAGTGACTGGTCTCTTGGGACTCAGAGAAACCGGATGTGATGTGATTTTTGGTTTAAGTGACCATTATGACAAAGTCCAGTTTGTCTGGGTGGTAAATAAAGAAGGTCTGGAGAGTCTAAGGGGACTGTCTGTGACTCCCTGGTAAGACTGGTCTAGTGATCCAGGAGTTCACATGTTACTGCCTTGGTGAATTCTAGACCACACCACCCACTTGGGATATCTGCCCTGTTTCTGACAGTCTGCCCTGAGGTTGGCACTCACAGCTGTGAGTCACTCCAGACAGCATGACAATCTGAACATGAACTCCCAGTGTGACGTTGTGGGCAAAGGCAGGAATACAGGCAAGAGTAGGGAGGTTAAATTACTTCTGTATTTGGCCCTGGTGCAACCACTGCTGGGATCCTGTGTCCAGTTCTGGTGGCCACAATTCAAGAAGGATGTTGATAAATTGGAGACGGGTCAGAGAAGAGGCACGAGACTGATTAAAGGATTAGAAACCTGCCTGATAGTGAGAGACTCATGGACTTCAATCGGTTTAGCTTAACAAAGAGAAGGTTAAGGGGTGACTTGATCACAGACTATAAGTACCTACGTGGGGAGCAGAAATCAGATAATAGAGGCTCTTCCATCTAGCAGACCACAGTATAGCACGATCCAATGGCTGGAAGTTGAAGCTAGACAAATGCAGAATGGAAACAAGGTGCAAATTTTTGACAGTGAGACTAATTAACCATTGGAACGACTTACCGAGGGCTGTGGTGGATTCTCCATCACGGGCAGTTTTAAAAGCAAGACTAGATGTTTGTCTAAAAGCTCGGCTCTAGTTCAGTCGTAGCTACTGGACTTGAAGCAGGAATTAATTCAGAGAAGTTCTCTGGCCTGTGTTATCAAACTAGACAAGCACAATGGTCCCTTTCGGGCCTCAAAAATTTCTGAATGTCTGAATAAGAGCAGCAGAGCGGAGTGCTGCTCAGGGTTGCAAGCACATGCCGGCAGTTGCTGTTCCCTGGCACCGTCATATTTCCTGATGCTCCATTCAAAAAAAGAAACGTCTTGAAAACTGCTCCCAGGACACAGGCAGCAGTGAGCGGGTCAGGGGAAGGATGGTGAGTGTCTGGCTAGGGGAAGAGAAGGAGGATGCAACAGGAAGGAAGAGGGGAGGGAATGGGCTCCAGAACACGGCAGCCTCCTCTGGCAGCCCAGAGTCAGAGGGGCAACCAGGTCACTAAGCTGAGGCACAAGCTGGTCTGGATCAAAGAACCCAGGATGCATGAGGAACAGAAACCGCTGTGAAAGTAGGAGAGTTCTGGTCATGATGGGGGGCCAGCCCCACCCCCTTCTCCAAAACTGCCTAACTCCTAGAGATTCAAACACCAGCTCTTGATCTGAATTTAATGCCTTGAACTCACATCTCTGGGGGTTTGACACTGACTGCAAACGGTACAGGAATAACCCCGTCTACCCAAAGGCAAGATATCAGCTGTGCAGAGGCTCTGTTCCCGGCCCGATTATTTCTATCCAGCCAGCTGATATTTTATCCTGTTAGATGGGAGAATACAATGGAAATGTCTCCACTTTCCTTTGAACAAAGGCTGTTTTTCAGGGCGTCTGTCATTTTGCTGCCTGGGAGAAGAAAGGGGAAAAAAAAAAAAAAACCACCAACAGCCCAGCTCATGGTCAGGGCATGAAAAAGTGGCTACATTTCCTATTTGAATACGTAGTTCATCCAGTGCAAAGTGGGGTGTGTGTGTGTTTGTGTGGTTGCGGGAGCCACAGCTTGGAGGGTGGCAACGTGACAATGCCGTGAGTTCACACTGGTACTCTATGGGGTTTGATTGTGAATCATGGGTTAGAAGCAGATTGCTGAATTGATGCGGGTTGGGAGAGGGTTAGGCGGGTGGGTGTGGAGACTGAGACATGGAGCCCTTTGCCTCTAGGTCAGTAGTTTGAATCTGCAGAGAACTGTGTGACTCAGAGCTCCAGTTGCTTACAGTGCTAAAAGTCATGGGTCCTGGCCCTGTGAAATGAGCAAGAATCGTGAAGGTGCCCAGCTAGCCCAGTGAATGGTAAGAATCTGGGCAGTCAGTGCTGGTAGTCACTGAAAGTCGGTCCTGTCTGGAGGGCTGTGGAGGGGTCTCTTGGAAATGAGTTGAGGGTCACCGTCAGCTTTCCGGTGGACAGACGTCCATCGCAGAACCACCATGGCTGCCAGGCAGCCTGGCAGGGATGCCATGGACATGGCGCTGTCTCCCAGCCCTTGCACAGTGGTGGGGCAGAGTTCTGGAAGCTAAGCCAGCTGCTCCTGTTGTACCTCTCACGAGGAATCTGTGTCCCAGACTGCCAAACGGTGCACCCCAGGTTCCAGCCCCTCTCCTGCTTTCTCTCAAACCTCTCGTTGAAGTTCTGGCTGTATTTCTTCCTGCACCTTTTCACTTATGCGCTCCCTACCTGTGGCCCTGCAAAGTCCCAGGATCTCCCTGTCAGGCTCCTCTCCTGGCACTGGCTGAGATGGCCATCATTCAGCCCAGGAGGAGGTTGCTAGATGGGGGTAGTTTCTGTCACTCTGGGACATATTTTCCATCACTTGTTAGTTCATTTCTCCTTAGAGTTCCTCTGTCCAGCATCCACCGACTCCTTGGATTCCTTCTTGGAGCAGTGGGCATTGTCTGGAGTTCTCTGCTTGGCCTCCCGCTCAGGATCCCTTGTACTGACCTCATGCTCTCACTCCTACTTTTTTTCATTTAGCGGCTCCTTATCGTTTTGGGGACAACCTCCCCTTGATATTTCTTTTGGGGTCTCCAACCAACCTCACCAGGATCAAACCAGCTGGCACCTTTCATAAGGTGCGAATTCACTAAAAAGCAATGACACAGCTGAGTGTAAGGGGATGCAGAGTGTGAGTGGCCTCCAGCTGGGAGTGAACCTCAACAGAAGAGTAGCCCCTAGGAGCCAGTCACGCAGCAGGACCCCATTGTGCCAGGCGCTGGACAAACAGAGCACACAAAGACAGTCCCTGCGCCAAACAGCTGACAATGGAAATATAAGAAAAGAGACATCAGGTGGAGACAGACAGCTGGGGGGAGCACAAGAAAAGAGTGAGATCATATTGTCTAAATAGACTAGCCAGCCCCAGGGGAAAGAAGGGGAGTAACACACAAGCAGAGTGAACAATGTGGTGTCAGGGTCAAAGCACAGGCGTGAGAGATCAGGGGTCCTGAGATATGTTCCTAGCTTTTTGTGGGGCGTTGGGCAAGTCCCTTAACTTCTCTGTGACTCATTTTTCCCATCTGTAAAATGGGTCTGATGATACCCACCCCAAGCAGGGGTAGTGAGGCCTCTCCTCCATTCTACAATTTTCTGGAAGCTGTAGAGGCTGAGTATTATTATCCAGCGTGCAGTGTGCTCCTCCAGGACGGCACACTGAGGAGGGTACAGTGTCTAACAGCAACGGGCATCTTATTTTTCAATGGTCTGTGAGGGGCATTTCCCCATCCTCTTCTTTCCCTTTCTTTTCTTCCTCATGTTACTGTCACCACAGCATGGTCTGCAGCCCCCAGACAGACCTTCAGCTCCGACTCAGGTCTCTCTTCTTCCCTTGCCAGCTTACAGCTGTGTCTGCACTGAAAGCCGATTGTAGCAAACTTCTACTCGGGCACCCCCCAAGGAGTTTCCTGATTCACTGGCCTTCATATCCTGTCTCCAGCATCCCCTGCAGTCTCCAACCACAGCAGCCCCCTTCCTCCAGCTAGAGGAGCAGAGCAGCCCCTGGGGGTGACTGATGGCTGGCTCCACCCTGCCGTGGGGATTGGGTTTCAGCCCCCTGAGGGTGACATGCTATCCACTCCATTCCAGGGTGTCGTTTAGAGAGCAAGAAACCCAAGGGCTCATCGCTAGGAAAAGAACGAGGATCATCTTTACGGCTTGGAGCACAGAGCTGCACATGGGATGTTTGTGATGACACGGGAAAGGCAGGCTGGATTGGGTGTCCCAGCTGCTCAATTATTAAACAGCCTTTTTATTTCCCTCTTACTTCTTCCTGTCCTCTGCACCCCACTGCCCTGTGTCCTTCAGCAGCCAGATTTACCAGCCTCTGCATTCCGCCATTGACCTTGGCTTGGCCTCCCTACGTCCAGGCTCCCTCACTCCTACGTCAGAACCACGCACCCGGCGCTGCTGGGAAGACAAGGGCTGCTTTCAAGATTCACCCTGCTTGGCACTTTGCGATTCTTCAAGCAGCTATTTTATTCCTAGATCTCATACTCCTTTGTAAAACCCCACGGGGGAGGGGAAATAGACCTTATCAAATAAAGACCCGTTGCTAAAACTCCATTCATTTCTTTCTCTCCTCCCTTTAATTTTCCTATTCACAGATTCATAGAAGGTAAAAGGGCTTTCCTAGCCCTAGGTCCCATCCACACATTCCCCCCAATCCCCACAGTGGAAGGCAGTGCAGGATAGTTTCCTACAATCTTCTGCTTCTGTACAGTCCGTTCTCTTTTTGTTCAGTGGAGACTTAAATGACCCAAGCCCTGCGGCCTCCACCAGGTCCCATGAGAAAGGATTCCACAGCTTAGACTGAGCGTCAGGGTCTGTAGTTCATTATTCAATTTACATTTTTCCTTTGCTCAGAGTCCTCCCATTCCTCCTAATTTTCCCCCAGTGCACCACAGACGTGACTCTTCTCCTTCCTCGGGGGTTACGCCCTGCAGATAGTTAGCCTGGGTACCGTTACCATACCTGCAAAAGCATCTGAAAGAAAGAGGCCTGGTTCTTAAAGGTGCTCTTAGCAGGATCAAAAAATGGACTGCTTGCTTGTCTGAGTAACAAGAGTACCCAGAGTTATCAGAGTAAATATTAACTCAATAAACCAGAGCTTTCAAGCGACATAAACCTTCATGCTTCAGGGCATAAAGCAACCAGGATATCCCAGGGCTTCCTGCTGCAGCATCCGGTGCTGGCCACTATTGGAGGCAGGAGACTGGACTAGATTGACCAATTGTCTGGTCCAGTCTGGAAATTCCTGCATTCCCAGGCAAAGGACAGGCACCTCCCATAGACTATGGGCTTCAATGGATAGAACCCTAACTATAGTACTCCTGGGCTAAAACATTGGCCTTTGTCTCTGCTTACCTGTCTCTTAGCAAAACTATACAGGTCTAGCTCTTTTCCTCTCTTCTTGTAGGCAAGTCCCCACCCCACGCCCAACGTGCCAGTATCTTTATGGTAACATGATGCCCAGCACTTCTCCTCGCCTGCACTTTCAGAGGAAGCAGAAGTCCTGAAATAGTGGGAAAGGCCCCTCAAGTAGCATTTCCAGCCAATCAGCAGCAGGAAGTCCTGGGCATCTCACAAGAGAACCTCTTCCAGCAGGTATTTTACAAATCCAAGAGGCTGAGAGAATTTGGACCAAGTCCAGAGAGTCATTTGGCCCAAAGCTCCAATTCTTTGGATGTTCACCCATTGCTATCTTCATGGCCTCCATATCCACGGTGATACAGTGCAGAGCTGTGCTTCCTCAGATACTAGAGTGGGCATGTTTGGTTAGTCCTACTTCCTGGCAGCTGCACTCACCACAGATGTGGGGGCATAGCCGGGGAAGGGGGGACGACAGAGGGGCCAGAATTGACAGGGAGTCAGGGGGACATGCAAATATGATGTTGCTTTCATTTCTGCAGAAAACAGAAATGCCCTTCCCCCTCCTATCCTTAACACTGCCTGGGACTGAGGGGGTTGTTCCCAACATGGGGTGTGGTTAAATGTCAAGCCGGTTTTGGATTATCTTTCCATCTCCGTCTGCCCGGAAAGGTTGTGTACTTTCCTCTTAGATAGGAACCCTGCCCCAAGGGGCTCACGGTGCATATTATACATTTATTGACAGCAGGCAGAGATCACCGCTCCACTCCTTGTGGAAGAGAAAAGGTTTGTGAGTCTAAGCCATCTGCCTGGGAGGGGGAAGGGCAGGACATGCAGCTACATGTCATCAGTGATTGATTCTGTACCGTAGCTCATGTGCTTTCTCCTTTCACATCATTGTTGTAAACTAGCTTGTATGGGGGGTGGGATTTCTCCTCTGAAGCTACAAAGGGGCAGACGGTGCCGTATAAACCGTGTCAGATCCCAGGTCCAGGCAGTTTGCAGGGTCCTCCCTGTGGGGCATCAGCAGATCAGTTATGAGATGTTTCCCTCTGAGGGGAAATAGCCCTCATGCCCTTCTCCTCACCTTTGTCCAGCTACTCTATCTGTCTGCAACTATCTTTCTGAACTTCTCCTCCTCCTCCTGATGCCCTCGCCTCAGACTGGACACCGACACCTACTTCCTTCTTCAAACAACCCTCCTTGGGTTTTGCAAAAAAGCACTTAATAAAAATCTACATTTGGGGTCTGAACCAAATTGCCATAGTCTCAATATATGCAACCCTCTCCCAAGGATGTCTCACTTTCTTAAAAGGATGACATCAGCCATCTGTGAATGGAAAGAATGCAATTCAGGGAACAAAGGAGAAGATTAATCACACAAGCTGGAAAGGAAGACTGTTATCTCACTGCTGGTAACAGGCTGATAGGTATCATCATGTGACTTGGGCGTTTTTCAGACAAGATTTGATTAATGCAGTGGTTCCCAAACTTGTTCCACCGCTTGTGCAGGAACAAGCTTCCAGAAGCTCCAGTTGGCCTAGAGCAGCGAACCGCAGCCACTGGGAGCCGCGATCGGCCAAACCTGCGGATGCGGCAGGTAAACAAACCAGCTCGGCCCACCAGGGGCTTTCTCTGCACAAGCGGCAGAACAAGTTTGGGAACCACAGGATTAACGGATAGGATTCCTTATTAGAGTACTAATGGTTGGCATGCTCCTTGACAAAGACAAAGAAGGGAGAATAAGTCACTGGGTGAGTGCATAGCAGCAGATCCAATATAACCCCCATGCTGTGTTAACCTGGTGCAGCCTCAATCTGTACAGAGGTGGGCTGCCAGCTTACTCAGCTCCTCTGAAATCAGGCCACACATGGAGAGAAGAGGCCAGCATTTGGTCAGTGTCTAGGCTCTGATTTCAGCGTGAGCAGATGAGAGAAATGTGTGTAAAACAGGCACCTTTAAGGGCACTGTTCCTCTTGGCTCTCCAGTCCGATATCCTACTCTCACTGCATGGTTGGAATTCCCATAGAACCTGCACCTTGGGCACAGCACTGGGCCACTCAATCAAACTGATCTGCAACATGTTTGAATAATTTAGCATTTATCAATGGTTTTATCTTGACTAGAATTTAAAGGTGCCTTGTTAGCAGGTACTAGCTAGCATGTTCTAACTAATGTTCTAAAACACTAATTTAGGCTTTAACGTGCTAAGAGTGGTTGAGCTGATGACAGGTTAAAAACAACACTCGAGTTTTAGAATGTTAGTTAGAACATACTAGCTAGCACCTTCTACCAACACACACCTCTAAAACCCGCTCAAGATAAACCCTGACTGTTTATTACAAAACATTTTAGGATCTGCTTGCAGAAAAATTCAAGAAAAGTTTATTCTACTTTGCACTGTTTATGAGATAGTAAGACTCTCCTGTGTTATGAGAGAGTGACTTTAAACTCTTGGAGGATTTACGATTCCCTTTGAAGATGGGACTCGTGTTCTTCACAAATCCTCAGAGACACACTGAGATCACAGAGGGGCAGATAGCTACTAAACACCAACTGTTCAATTTGCCTTTAAATGTTTCCTTCTTTGGTTTCTCCTGTGATGGGGTTTTGTGCTGAAACAATGGCCTTTGTTTACACTGAGCTCTTTCTTAATATTTCCTATCAATAGTGAAGCACTAGTATAGACAGGGCACAGGTATATATCAGCGAATTTACCGCTGTGTTGTCTGGAAGTCCTGCGATGTCAAACAGCCACCATGAGCATGGATGGTAACATTAACAAACACTGTTAATAATATGTCAAAGCCTCACTTCGCTATGTGCTGTACAAACATATCAGAAATGACAGTTCCTGCTCCAAAAAACTTACATTCTAAAAGACAAGACAAACAAGCAGGCTGAGGTGAGGGAGACACGTGTGTCCAGGTCTTAGCCATTCTGGAGCCCCATCTGGCTACTTAGATCAAGATAGAACATTCCCTGTTGGAATCTGTCCCTGCAAACCATACCTTCATGTTAAAGAGCAGGACAGCAGCAATCAGTACCATTACCTGCAAATTAGTCATGGCCCTGAAGTTTCTGACAAGTTGTCAATACAATACCCTCGGCTGGACAAAGTTTGGGTGGTTCTGCTCTAGGTGGTCTCTTTTGGGGGCTCCTTTTGTTGTGATGTTCTCAGCATTTATAGATACAGACCTGCCCTGTGTATGCTCACTAACGTGAGTCTGACTTCTGCTAAACAAACAGCAAAGCTCTGGAGGGAGAAAGTTGTGGTCCTAGAACACAATATCCAATGGTGCCCAGAGGAATTTTCTTATCACAGAAACAAAGTTCCCCTACTCAGGATGGAGAGATATCAGAGAGGCAAACTCAGCCCTATTTAATAATAATGCAGATTAAACTAGAACCTGGATTTATGATGGATCCGTTTGCAGGCAGTTGATTTCCTATAATTAGATGATGTCTTTCAATAGGAAGCCAACTCTGTTGGAGCACAGAGCTTCAACTTCTTAACCACCCACAGATATGTAATTAGAGTAAACCACCCACTGTCAAAATGATCTTCAAGGCTTAAAATGGCATGATGAAGGACACCGTTTGTGGTGCCTCTTTTTATTGTCAATCCTGTAGACTTTTTGTGCATTATACAGTTTTACCTATATACCGTATAGTGTTTCCTATTCTATAGGTGTCTGGAACAGTTCTTTCACAGGAAGATGAAACTTTTAAAAAAATTTGGTCAGTCTAATCAATTTCAATGTAAAACTTCTAGGCCAAATTCACTGGGGAGATAAATGATGGTGTAAATTGTATGGGTCTGTCAATTGTATGTGGGTTTAATTGGCTTAGCAGTATAACTTGCATTGATTTGGTATTCACTGGGCATGCAAAATGAGTGTGACAAAGTGATGTCATGGTATGTCAATTTGGGCATAAAATAGGTACAACTCCCAATGAAATCAATGGAAGCTACTTCTGCTTCTGGCAGGGCTGAATTCGGCCCTCTTGGGATGTGTGTGTGACACACATTATATATAGAGTCAGCAACTGAGGTTTCTACTTCTGCCTCTATCACAGTCTTCCTCTGTGACCTTGGGTAAATTACAATCCCTCTGTGCATCCTTACATGGCTACTTCCTTACCTGTGGAATGAAACCACTGAGGCTTCAGAATATAAAAGCAATCTAATGGTTTTTTCCTACACCATGAACACCAATCCATCACTGGGAGTAAGTGGGTCAGTAGTCAACCTTCCTGCTGATAACCCTCCAAGTTGTTCTATATTTCACAGTCCAGTTAGTCCTGCAAGTGTAACCCTTGGCAAGAGACAATGTGAAGCAACTGCAGCTGGAAGGCACTCTATTGTTTCTCTCCTCACCCTGCTTCTCTCATGGTTGGGGGCTAAAACACAAGACAGGCTATGTAAAAGCAGATGGGAAACTGCTGGCTTTCATCTTGGATCTGGGTTTCAATGCAGATGTGAGCAATGTCTGCAAGGAAACTAGTCAGCATCGCTGCTAAAAGAGATTATGGGATTTAATTCACTCTACCAGCAAGATGCAATTTAAAGAGGCAGAACCCAATTTTTAAAAGCATGACATAAACAGGGCGCTTAAGATGAATTCCCTCCCTACCCCACTTTCCCCCACTCCCCAAGCTGCTTTCATTATTGAATGAAGTTTAGGCCATTGCCAGGACTTGATTCTTTTCGCCATCAGCACCTACCATCCCTTCAATGCTAATTATTCCAGGCACCCTAAGAATCTTTAGTTTTACTACATAGTTCTGGGGTTAAATTTTAGCACCCTATTTTCAGGTAACTACTAATAGTTAATGATAATTAATATGCACTTATACTGATCCTTTCATCTAAGGACTTCAAAGTGCTTTACAAACAATAACTAATTAAGCCTCATACTATCTCTGTGAGGTAGGTAAGCACCCATTTTATACAGGCTCAGAGAGACTGGACTGTAACTTGCCCAGAGGTCAGAGGCCGGGCTAGAAGTAGTGTTTCTCAGTCTCTTGCTCTAATCACTAGTTCACTCTCCCTCCATGGTGAAAACAAGGCAGTGACTGGCTCTGCAAAGCACTAATGATAACAATGCTAAGCTTCTTCCTTCACTTGCAGGCAGCTTGTGGTAACATGACCTGATATTACCATAAGTAATGCTGCAACTGGGGCAGAGATTTTCATCTGCAGATAAAGCATCTGAATGTCTTGAATGGAGGTGACCATACAGATACATCCAGTCATCAAGATACATGGGAACATGAAGTCCCTGAAGTCTCCAATCCAGGGGAAAAATTCATGTTATTGTTCCAGGCTGCTCTTGTCATCCAACCTAGAGATTTCTGAATTGGCAGATGTGGAGCACAGAAAACTCCTAAAACATGTTCCAACAAGACGCTTGTCACCAGGGAGAGCTTTGCTGAACCATCTGCCTCAGGAACTTCCTCTTCAGAAATCATAGTGAGATGACTGTGCAGAAATATGGGTTTAGGAAACTGAGACCCTTTGTCAAACTCCAGTTGGACGCTGTATGACCTTTGTTGGGCCCTTCCTGCCTCTATTTGACTGGCAAATCTTCTTTTACTTCAGTTTAAACTATTTAATCAGCATTTAGCACCTATCACATAAGAACATCACCTTGGTATCTATACAGCAAACTAAATTAGATAGTCTCTCTCTATTTCCAAGGAACATAGGCTTTATTGTGTTTGTTGCAAATTCCGGGTCAACATTCAAATACATCAAATGTCCCTTTATTCCCTGTGGATTTCCACCATTGCCAGGCCTGTTTGAAGCTGATGGCATACCGTGGTAAGGTTGCTGCAGAAAGTGTTTTTCAAATAAAAAGAATAAGGTGAAAATCATATTGGAATTTGCAATGGGTGTTCTTGCATCATCCAAGTGCTGGCTTATTTTGCCATTGATAAAATATCCCTCTAGTAAAACACTGGTAGCATTTGGCAACTTTTAGGGTTGGTTGGAAAGGATGGTGAAGCAATGCCAAAACATACACAAATATTTTATGAAGATGGAAAGCCAGTGCAGGCCACCATTCTTGTGTTTTTAGATTGGTCTCCATCCTGTCTGTCATTACTTCCTTCAGTCTCTACCTTCCTCAGAAATTAAAACAACCTTGCATTTATATAGCATCATTCAAATGGATCGCAAAACATGTTACTAAATCTTGGGAATAACTTGATTTTTAAGTTCCAAGCAGAAAAAAACTGGAGTACGGCATCTGAGTCTATAGCCATACCCATGGTTTGTATTCTGTAAATTGGTGTGCAGTGTTGCTATGGAGCTGTTCTCCTGATCAGAAGGTGCAGAAAGACCAGAGTGTTCTAAGAATATCGCAGCATGGGCCAGGTAAGTGGAAATGTAATGAGGATGCATATGCAGTGGCATTAATTTCCTTTCCTCTGCTATTCAGCCAACATGCAGAGTGTTTTGGTGATGTCTCATGAACCAGGGAAGGGCTTGTTCGTCGCAACTGGAAACTGCCAAAAGCTTCTGGAGCATTTGTGAGCAGGGAGCTAGCTGCAGGTGATGTTAGGAAGAATTGGACAGAAGGTTCTGTAAAGTTCTGTGGCAGCTCAAAGTGACAGCTGGGGATGAGAATTGGGAGTGACAGTGTGAAATTCCCCCCTTCTCCCCCCACGGCTAGGCTATCTGCATTAGGCACATAGGTACGGTGGACAGTGGGGATTTGGCCATTGGGTGTGGCACTAGGAATTGAGCATTTGGGTGAAGCAGTTTGAACTGAGCTGCTTGGTAAGGCAATGGGGATAGAGCACACAGGTGAAGTGGGCATAAAAAACGTGACAACTGATCTGGCTCCAGACACACGAGAAGGGTCCAGGTTCCAAAAGGTTATAATTCTGTCATGGGACAGGAATCCGTATGGACTGACTCCAGTAGTTACTGTAATAACTTCCCTTAAAAAACACCAAACGCAAATGAAACATAACATCAGCTGAGAACAACCACAAATCAATATAGCAAATTAATAAAACACATAGAGACATTCAGTACGGAGGTCAGAGTAGCTACCTGAACCATCCTGCCAGATGAGAGAATTACTCTGTTTCTTACTGGACATCTGTCAATATCTACTATTACTGAACTAACTCCAGGGTTTTCTGATCACACATCCACTTCCTGATTACAAAGCAGTTCCTTCTGCACTGGCCTGTTAGTTCATGAGGTGGACCTGACACCTGTAGCCTATGTTTGCTGGTCCCGGTGTTTTTTCATTGCAGTGAATGGGTAGGCACGTGTTGCTTCTGTCAGCACAGGAACACTGTAAATAGCATTCTAGAAACAGCTAGTGATGTCCTTGGTTTTGATCAGATGTCTTTGTTTCTCCTGTAGGACTGGCCCACTCATGGATGGTTATAACTTATAACCTTGGGGCACATGGCATCTTCTGTTTGAAATTTAACATTCTCTCTCACTTGCAATGGGTTGTCTGGCATTCTTTTCATAGCATTTCTTCCATTCCAGTAACCTGGCAGATAAATCTTTAACTACTTTAAGATTAACGGTCTTTGGCTTAAGAAGCTTGTTAGATGTTGGCACCAAGGTTTTAATCTTCTGCCCATAAATCTCTGAACAGCTGATCCTAATAAAGCATTGTGAGGACTATTGTGATGTACTAACAATGCGACACATGGATCCCTGGCATCTACCATTTTTTTCTATTAAGTTCTTTGTTATTTGTGCTGACTTTTCTGCTAACCCATTTGATTGTGCATAAGGACTTGGCATGTGGTGCTTGAGCTGATATATCACAGAGAATTGCTAAAACAAACTGTATGTGCAGCTGCCAATTCTCACAATATTTGGTGTTTAGCTTAAAGCTCCCAGAAACAAGAGATTTTTGAAAATCTCAGCTTTTTTTTTTTTTTTTTAAAGTAAGTTTCTAGTCCTTTTAGTTGTGGAGAAAAACTTGAAAATGTGACCTAGAGTGCACCCTCAAAGCTCAGAAATCAGAATGAAAATAAAATAACCAAACAGCCTACTAAGGACTGTTGCACCAGCCAGAGTGACCATGGTTGATGGCGTTGCACCAGGCATTGTTTAGTAAGTTCCCAAATCTGGCTCAGTCCTGTAAATCCACAAATCTTTGGGGTGGCCTCGTGGCAGTGGCAAGTTGGGTCAGGGTGTGCACCCCTTTGACTGTCAATGGAAAGTTTGAGAGCATGGTGTGCTGGGGTGTTTTTGTCCATTCTGGCAACATGGCTGAAGAGCATGTAATACTGCTTTTGAATATAATGAGCGACTGAAGGAAGGCCAGAAACGTTTAAGATCGTGACATTTCGCACAAAGTCAAACCACTTTATGCTCAGGATTTGGTGCTGTCATAAATATAAAGGGAAGGGTAAACCCCTTTGAAATCCCTCCTGGCCAGGGGAAAGCTCCTCTCACCTGTAAAGGGTTAAGAAGCTAAAGGTAACCCCGCTGGCACCTGACCAAAATGACCAATGAGGAGACAAGATACTTTCAAAAGCTGGGAGGAGGGAGAGAAACAAAGGGTCTCTGTCTGTCTATATGCTGTTTTTCTGCCAGGGATAGACCAGGAATGGAGTCTTAGAACTTTTAGTAAGTAATCTAGCTAGGCATGTGTTAGATTATGATTTCTTTAAATGGCTGAGAAAAGAATTGTGCTGAATAGAATAACTAATTCTGTCTGTGTATCTTTTTCGTAACTTAAGGTTTTGCCTAGAGGGGTTCTCTATGTTTTTGAATCTAATTACCCTGTAAGATATCTACCATCCTGATTTTACAGGGGGATTTCTTTATTTCTATTTACTTCTATTTTTATTAAAAGTCTTCTTGTAAGAAACTGAATGCTTTTTCATTGTTCTCAGATCCAAGGGTTTGGGTCTGTGGTCACCTATGCAAATTGGTGAGGCTTTTTATCCAACATTTCCCAGGAAAGGGGGGGTGCAAGTGTTGGGAGGATTGTTCATTGTTCTTAAGATCCAAGGGTCTGGGTCTGTAGTCACCTAGGCAAATTGGTGAGGCTTTTTACCAAACCTTGTCCAGGAAATGGGGTGCAAGGTTTTGGGAAGTATTTTGGGGGGAAAGACGCGTCCAAACAGCTCTTCCCCAGTAACCAGTATTAGTTTGGTGGTGGTAGCGGCCAATCCAAGGACAACGGGTGGAATATTTTGTACCTTGGGGAAGTTTTGACCTAAGCTGGTAAAGATGAGCTTAGGAGGTTTTTCATGCAGGTCCCCACATCTGTACCCTAGAGTTCAGAGTGGGGGAGGAACCTTGACAGGTGCTGACAGCACATATGGAATGCCTCTAACCACTCCACGTCTGCCTGTAAGAGGGTCCAGGTTTCTGACCCGTATAACAATATAGGTAGTATGTAAGTTTGATAAATTCTGAACTTTGTCTTAGCACAAAGACATTTTCGCATCCATAAGCAAGACATGGACTTCATTCAGGAAGTGGCAAGATGTATTCATCAAAGAATGTCCAATTTGCCACAATTGTTTGAACTCTCTTTGCAGCCTAGGTAGATGAATTCATCATGGCTCTCCACTGTACTCAACCCACCTGCACTGGGTGCTCTGGTCATCCAGCTCTGAGGTTCTGGGCCTTGGTCTTCTGGCAGGAGATGTTCAACTCCATGGTGTGGGCAGTGTCTGGGAGACCTTGGATGGTGGGACTGAAATTCTCTGACTTCTCCACAAGCAAGGCAGCATCATTGGTGTGATCTTGGTTGGTGGCCACTTCTTGACCAAGCTTGATTCCAACACGTGGAGCAAGAAGTCCTAATATTCAGTAAACAGCTCAACAGAATAGTGTGGGGTGCAAGAATGTATCCCTGCCACACACCTGAAATTGTGTAGAAATGTGGTGAAAGCTATAAACCAATATACACTCTTGCACCTGTACTCATGCATCAGACAGCAGAAATCTGGAACACCAACTCCTTTCAGTGAGAGCCAAAGTGCTGACCTGCTGATTGAATCAAAAGCTGTACTGATGTCGATACATGGAAACTGCATCGACACATGAACTGGGCAGTTAAATTCTCGGTGCAGCTCAACCAGAAGACAGAGGGTGTGGACAGTGTCCATTGTTTACTGCTCTACAGTGAATCCTGATTGCTGTAGACGATGATGTCTGTTAAAGAGGAAAGTGATCAGGAACAGCCAGCATGGATTCACCAAGGGAAGGTCATGCCTGACTAATCTAATCGCCTTTTATGATGAGATTACTGGTTCTGTGGATGAAGGGAAAGCAGTGGATGTATTGTTTCTTGACTTTAGCAAAGCTTTTGACACGGTCTCCCATAGTATTCTTGTCAGCAAGTTAAGGAAGTATGGGCTGGA
The DNA here is from genome assembly GCF_965140295.1 of Lepidochelys olivacea. Taxonomy (NCBI): domain Eukaryota; kingdom Metazoa; phylum Chordata; order Testudines; family Cheloniidae; genus Lepidochelys; species Lepidochelys olivacea. Next base: position 3,030,663 of record NC_140413.1, read on the forward strand.
TGAATGCACTATAAGGTGGGTAGAAAGCTGGCTAGATTGTCGGGCTCAACGGGTAGTGATCAATGGCTCCATGTCTAGTTGGCAGCCGGTATCAAGTGGAGTGCCCCAAGGGTCGGTCCTGGGGCCGGTTTTATTCAATATCTTCATAAATGATCTGGAGGATGGTGTGGATTGCACTCTCAGCAAATTTGCGGATGATACTAAACTGGGAGGAGTGGTAGATACGCTGGAGGGGAGGGATAGGATACAGAAGGACCTAGACCAATTGGAAGATTGGGCCAAAAGGAATCTGATGAGGTTCAATAAGGATAAGTGCAGGGTCCTGCACTTAGGACGGAAGAACCCAATGCACAGGTACAGACTAGGGACCGAATGGCTAGGCAGCAGTTCTGCGGAAAAGGACCTAGGGGTGACAGTGGACGAGAAGCTGGATATGAGTCAGCAGTGTGCCCTTGTTGCCAAGAAGGCCAATGGCATTTTGGGATGTATAAGTAGGGGCATAGTGAGCAGATCGAGGGACGTGATCGTTCCCCTCTATTCGACATTGGTGAGGCCTCATCTGGAGTACTGTGTCCAGTTTTGGGCCCCACACTTCAAGAAGGATGTGGATAAATTGGAGAGAGTCCAGCGAAGGGCAACAAAAATGATTAGGGGACTGGAACACATGAGTTATGAGGAGAGGCTGAGGGAGCTGGGATTGTTTAGCCTGCAGAAGAGAAGAATGAGGGGGGATTTGATAGCTGCTTTCAACTACCTGAAAGGGGGTTCCAAAGAGGATGGCTCTAGACTGTTCTCAATGGTAGCAGATGACAGAACGAGGAGTAATGGTCTCAAGTTGCAGTGGGGGAGGTTTAGATTGGATATTAGGAAAAACTTTTTCACTAAGAGGGTGGTGAAACACTGGAATGCGTTACCTAGGGAGGTGGTAGAATCTCCTTCCTTAGAGGTTTTTAAGGTCAGGCTTGACAAAGCCCTGGCTGGGATGATTTAACTGGGAATTGGTCCTGCTTTGAGCAGGGGGTTGGACTAGATGACCTTCTGGGGTCCCTTCCAACCCTGATATTCTATGATTCTATGATTCTATGAAAGAGCTGCTGCATCCTACCAAGCAGAATGTGACCAAAGATCTTTTCAGGGATCAGCAATGAGACTGACCTGTGGTTGGCACACTCACTGTGAGATCCTCTGCCATTGTTCGGGGACATTATGATGGCATCTTTCCATTATGCTGGCAATTTGATGCCCATACTTTTAAGAACAGTTGATGCAGGTATGCTGATGCTCACTGGTTCAACAGCACTCTTGAGCAGCTCAAATGGAATACCATCAGGTCCAGCAGCACACCCATTACATTACTTTTAGATGGTCTTTCGTACTTCTTCGAGTGACAAAGGATCAGTGTTCATCCCTAGATCTGCAGTGGCTTGACAGGTCACATAGCTCTAGACAGTCGTCAGCAGGTCTGTTGTTCAGCATGCTATTCTGTAATCAGACGGCTCTCCCTGCTTGAGAGACAAGGTCCTGGAGAGGTGGAAAACCCATTCTAAAAGCATGAGGATGTTAGAAGGCTGTTTCTGGGTCCAGTCAGGTGCATGATAGCTCTGTAGACAAGATACAGATTGTCGTTTGTTAGGCCGTCCTCTGCTTCATCAGCTAGGGAGCTGATGTAGATCTCACAGTTTTGTTTTGCCATGGCCTGGAAAATGCCTTTCAGCTGTTTATGTTCTTGGACATCTGTCAAAAGGAACCCCAAATTTATTATTTTTCAAATATCACAATTTTAAGTTTCAGAGTAACAGCTGTGTTAGTCTGTATTCGCAAAAAGAAAAGGAGTGCTTGTGGCACCTTAGAGACTAACCAATTTATTTGAGCATGAGCTCATGCTCAAATAAATTGGTTAGTCTCTAAGGTGCCACAAGTACTCCTTTTCTTTTTACAATTTTAAGTCAATCTCATGATTCCAGCCATGGATGATCAGGTTCTGTATTCTGTATTTATTGTAGATTCCACACTTCAATGGCCAGAATAGGATATCTTGGACTCTGTGTTTATACTTTGCAAAACCCAGATGCACACTGTGGATTATTCTTAGCAATTCTTCCCTTGTAATAGGTATTATTATGAGACAAAGTCCTTTGTACAGAATCTCATCATATGCAGCAGTTTATAACCATAGTCACGGCATGTTTTTATGCTGGAGGAACGTGGGCTTTTTCGGTTGGCCATCCATCAAGCTATTGGGAGGTTGCGTCACTTGTGTTTCTTCTCAGAGCTTGTCAAATTTTGTTTCAGAAATTGGCAGTGCTTGAATCAGATTTCCTTCAAACTCCTATTCCTGCAGTGCTGACTTTCACTATTTATGGAAACTTTTAAAAACATGTCTGCTGTAATAAGAAGCTCTCTCTCTGAACTAAGTTTCTCATTTAACAAGTACAACAGAACTTCAGAATTACAAACACTTTAGGAATGGAGGCTGTTCGTAACTGAAATGTTCGTAACCCTGAACAAAACATTACGGTGGTTCTATCAAAAGTTTACACCTGAACACTGACTTAATACCGCTTTCAAACTTTACTATGCAGAAGAAAAATGCTGGTTTTAACCATCTTAATTTAAATGAAACAAGATGAGAAACAGTTTCCTTATCTTGCCAATTTTTTAAAAAAACTTTCCCTTTTTTTTTAAAGTAGTTTACATTTAACACAGTACTGTACTGCATTTGCCTTTTTTTCGTCTCTGCCGCTACCTGATTGCATACTTCTGGTTCCAAATAAGATGTGTGGTTGACTGGTCACTTTGTAATTCTGGTGTTCCTAACTCTGAGGTGCTACTATGTACTTGTGCAATTTCACTATCAGTCCTTGAAGTCTATAGGGTTCTTTGCACAATGGTTTTCTGGAAATAAGACCTACATTTTTAACAGTGAGGGTAATTAACCACTGGAACAATTTACCAGGGGTTGTGATGGATTCTCCATCACTGACCATTTTTAAATAAAGATTGGATGTTTTACAAAAAGATCTTGCCTGGGAACTATTTTGGATACGTTCTATTGAGCTGATCACAACTGGCTCGTCTATGAAAACTATGGACAGAGGCTTCCAATCTGTTTCTACCATGACTGATTTCTACTTGTAAATGCATTTATGAAACTGTTCACAATCAGAAACACGCGCCAGCATCTCTCTTTCAATCTGAGCCCAGTTCAGCAGTTTTCACCAGTGTTTTGGAAGCACATGCCACTGGGCAATCATTTTGCAGACGGGCAGCTCCCCTAACCTATATGACCTTGCACTGATGAGTCTTGATTAGGCTCTCGGTTAATCTCAAAATATTCCAGTTCTGGGACTGTTTTGTGGTAACTTCAGTTCAAAGTCTTAACCAGCTTTTCTCTTGCCAAGTCCCCCCAGCACCTGCCAGGTGCCGCAGGGCGAAGGGTTTCTCGCCCTTCTCTGCGGGGCCATTTGCTTCGCAGACTCATCGCCCGGCAGGTTCCCTTCTAGATGGCGGGATGCAGGTGCCGTGACTTTTGCCCCACTTTTGGTCCCCTCGGGCTGCCCCAGGACACAGGTAACGGGGCCAAGAGCAGGCGCAGGGGTCGGGGGAGACTTTGAGCCCCAGCCCCAGGGCAGGGGTCAGTTCAAAGCCCTCATGCCCCCCGCCCAAATGCCACGGGTCACACACAAGGCTTCGTCCCGTCCCATGGGCCCCGTGCGGGCCCAGGCCGCCCCAGAGCGGGGCTCAGGCAGCCCGCCACAGGCCAGGCCCGGGCTACGAGCCACCCGCGCCAGCGGGCGGGCGGGCGGCCGGGGAAAGGGCGGGCCGCAGCCCCCCTCAGTCCCACACAGCGCCTCAGGCTGGGGGGAGGGGGCGGGCGCCCGCAGGCCTCCCCGCGCCCGCGCCACGCTGACATCATCCTTTCCCCGCTCGCACGCAACCCGCCCACCTCGGCGAAGGATTACCCGTGCGTGCCCATCAGCTCCGACGTCTTTGCGGTGAACGCCAATCAGAGGCCGGGGGCGGGACTTCCTCGCGCCACGCCCGCCGCGCGGCGGCGCTAGCGGGAGGAGGGGCACGGGGAGGGAAGGAGGGGGTAGCGCGGCCTCGCCCAAGGCTCCGCCCCCTCCCTCCCTCCGCGAACGCGCGCGGCCCCGCTTCCCACGCCGACAAAGAGAGTGCGTGCGTCACCCCGTCCTCGGTGTCCGGCGGCGGCGCGCGCCGCTCTCTTTCCCGGCTCGGGGGAGCGCCAGCTGAGGGCCCCGCCCCTCCGCGGCCTCGGCTTTGCGTCGGCCCCGCGGAGGGCAGCGGCGCGCACGTCGCAGCGCCGCGCACGTCGCCCTGCCCCTCGCCTCGCGGCCTGTGCGTTTAACGAGCGGCGCGCGCAGCCTGAGGAGACTGAGGGGAGCCGCCGCCGCCTTCCTGGGACTGGGAGTCCGCGGGCGCCGGAGCCGGGCGCGGAGGGAATGCGGCCAGGGGCAGCCGTCGGCGCAGCGTCCCCGTGAGCAGCGCGGGAGCCGCCGCCGCCGCCGCCTGCCCGGCCTGAGAGCGCGAGGAGCGTCCGCCCCCCGCCGCGCAGGGCAGGGGCAGCCCCGCCAGGGAAGCCATTTTGTGCCGCCCCGGCCGCCCCCTCCCCCACCGGCCGCCGGGCCGCCGCCCTGCCGGGCCGCCCCGGCTCCCTACTGCACAGGCCCGCGGGGCCCCTGAGTGAGAGCGGCCCAGGCGGGGACGGGGGAGCCCGCAGCGGGCGGCGGCCGCACTCCCCATGGCGAAGAAAACGTACGACCTGCTCTTCAAGCTGCTGCTGATCGGGGACTCCGGGGTCGGCAAGACCTGCGTGCTCTTCCGCTTCTCCGACGATGCCTTCAACACCACCTTCATCTCCACCATCGGTGAGTGAGCGGGGGCCCCCTCCCCCTTCCTCTCCGCCCTCGGGGAGGGACGGGAGGACCCCCCCCTGTCCCCCCCTGCCCCTTCATCTCCGCCTTCCGGGGAGCCTGATTCTCACCGGGGCGCGGGGAGAGGGAGGCTGCGTCCTCCCCTTCGTCTCCGCGGCCCTTGGTGGGCGAGCGGGGCCTGCCGCACCGACCCCCACCCGCCCTGCCTCGCCTGCTAGGGGGTGACTGGGACACCGACCCCCACATTCATCTCGGCCACCCGTGAGCGAGCAGCGGAGCCTTCTGTCCTCAAGGCACCCTGCCCCGTTGACCTGATCACGTCTCCCTTCCACCCCAACCGCACGCATCTTGCCGCTATCCATTGGTTTGCCCCGTTATGTCTCCTGCCATCGTTATTCGGGTGAGATCCTTCCTTAATCTCCACCGTTGGAGCGTGCTTGCAGAGAGACTTGGCCCACTCCCCTCCCAGGGGTGATTACACTTCCTTATGTGCATCCCAGTGCCAGGTTCATCTCCAGCATCTGTGAATAACCTTTGGAAATCTCCTTACCCCCCTGGGAACCTAACTCTCTCTCTCTCTCTCTCTCACCCCCAACATCCTTTTCACTAGTGGCTGGTAAGACTAGGTGAATTCTGGGGAGACCCACTGTTTCTCTATGATGCCATCCTCACTCTGTTGTTAGTGGGTGAGCCCCCTGGAAGTCCTGTCAGCAGCACACACTATTCCTTCCAGGAGAATTCTGTGCCACTGCGCAATGCAGAATTTGCACAGAAATAATGTTCCCTGCAGAATTCTGTTTTTTTCCTGATGAATTTGTGGTTTCCACTTAAATGCTCCTTTGGTGGAAATTACAAATTCCAGTCCCGGGCGCGGTGGGGCAACATTTCCTCAATCTATTGTTGTCTGTATTGGTACAGACCACACTTCTGACAGGTATTTTGAAATACATTACCAAAATAATTGAAACTGATGTGATTTTTATTGTGTTGTTTTGACAAAATATACGGATTTTGCAGAATGTTTAATTGATGCAGAATTCCCCCAGGAGTAACCCTATGCCTGTATCTGAGTGTACAAACCCTCCCTCAAAATGGCTTTCATATCCATTCTTAAGGAAAAGAGGTGTGTTCTGAGATCTTCCCTCCCCATCTCGCTGTGCTCTTGACCAGATCTTGACCTCAAGACACTTCCCCATTAAACAGGTTTCATTATGGAATTTTTTTTTTTCTTTCCCGTGATCATCAACTGCATGTACTGTCTTGGGCTGAATGCGTGATCCTCTTTGATCAGCTGTACAACAGGACCGCTACTGTATCTGCCATACCACATGCAGCAGAAGTTAATTGATTCAGAAGTTCGGTCTTGGAAATTAGACTGTTTGGATTGGATTGGATTAAGCTCTGTAGGGCTTAGTGTGCAGACTTGAGTGACTGGCAGCACTGCTGCTCTTCTAAGGCAGGGAAGCATAGTACCAGTCATTCAAACATGAAGTATGAATAGTGGTAGCTATAAGTGTAGTTAGGCACCACTGTTCTGTTATGTTGTTAAGTCTGCTATATCTCTAATCAATCAAAGCTCAGATGTGGCCCTAAAAGTCCCACAAGAAATGGTGCTTTCTTAATCATTGAAGTTTGTGTAATTTAGGAAGGTATATTTGGTATTTAAGATTCCTAAGTAGCTACGGATAGTTGAGATGTACATGGTGGTTAGGCAGCAACTCAAGTGTCTTGGCCTGAAGCTCTTAGCTGCTTTATTTTTATAGCCCATGTTCCCACTCAAACTTTCATAACACCTCATCCAAGGAAAGTAGAATTGTTCAGTGCTGTGTTTTATTTCATTACAAGGGTCATAATTTAATTATTTAACCCATATTTGTCACTTGATATGCATTTGTCTGAGTTTCCATTGGACTAAGCATTGGTTGCTTTCCCTGGTGGTGGAAAATGGAGTTTTGTTTAGTCTGTGTTTCAAGTTCAAGCCCTTTAATGTTCAATTTAAGGAATTGGTGGTATGTAGTGGTGATACTGTCCTAGTCATGCCACAGAGAATATGCATTATTAACACAATGTTTAGGCATTTATAAGTAAGATTCTAAACTGGTCGAAGCCTTATGAGTAGCTTGAGTATAGGCAAAAGTTTATCCTTGGAAGCAAATTGTCAGTTTTGAGGTACTGGAGATTAATAGTGTTGGGCTCTCTTGTGCTTCTGTCTACACCAGGAGTGGGCAAACTATGGCCCGGGGGCCCCATCTGGCCCTCCAGACGTTTTAATTTGGCCCTCGAGCGCCTGCCAGGAAGTGGGGTCCAGGGCTTGCTCCAGATGGGGAGCAGGGTCAGCGTCTTGCCCCACTTTGCACGGCTTCCAGAAGCAGCAGCATGTCCCACTCTCCGGCTCCTACACATAGGGGCAGCCAGGGGATTCCACACACTGCCCCTGCCCCAAGCACCGCCCCTGCAGCTCCCATTTTCTGGGAACTGCAGCCAATGGGAGCTGCAGGGGCGGTGCCTGCAGACAAGGCAGCATGCAGAGCTGCCTGCACGCAGCTCCGTCTAGGAGCCGGAGGGGGGACATGCCGCTATTTCTGGGAGCTGCTTGAGGTAAGAGCTGCCCAGAGCCTGACGCTCTACCATGCCCCAGCCCTCATCCCCCTCCCGCCCTCTGAACTCCTCTGTCCCAGCCTGGAGCACCCTCCTGCACTCGCAACCCCTCAGCCCCACCCCAGAGCGTGTGTCCCCAGCTGGAGCCCACCTGCACCCCAACCTTCAATTTCATGAGCATTCATGGCCCGCCATACAATTTCCATACCCAGATGTGGCCCTTGGGCCAAAAAGTTTGCCCACCCCTGGTCTATACCATAGCTATGTTCTAGAGTCCATGGATGGGATTTTTTAAGTGTGCCTGGAGTGACTTAGGCACATCTAGAGTCTACGGACAGGATTTTCCAGAACATAGCGATTGTGCAGACTGAGAAGCATAAATCCCATTGGAAGTTAATAGGACATGTGTTCCTATCACTTGGGTGCTACTGAAAATCCTACACTATGTATCTAATTTGTGCTCCTGGAATGCATAAAACAGTGATTTTTTTTAGAACAAAATCCAACTCCAATGAATTGATGTGTTGTCTCAAAGCTAATGTGAACTAATAATCCAGGTTTTATTTGGCATTCAGAACTTCCTTTATGACCATGTGAGATTCTCAAATTGGTCTGTAGAATAGTTGCTAATGGATTGTGAAAAGCTGTCTTGTTACATAGTGCTGGCTTCTGACTGCTAAATTGTGTAAAGATGGCTGAAAATACATTTTCCATCTAAGAAACTTTTATTTACTGCTTGATTGTTATGAAATCATGAAAGGGATGCACTTTGAATGAATGCAAATAGAGTAGGAGTGGAACATGCAACTCCTCTTAAGATGTGGCCCACCCATACTATGGAAAAACCTAAGGTACATTAAAACATTGGTCCTCTTGCACTTGCCTAAGCGCTACTCTGAAGGGTGAATTGTTGACATATAAAATGGCTGAGTAATCTGTCTGAAAATGGATTATCACGCACTAACACTTTCAATTGTAGATCCTAGGCCTTGCCTGCACTAAAGACTCTCTGAAAATCTTCTCCATTGGTATAATACTGGTGTAGAGCCCACAAGTGTTTGACAGATCTATATGACATGGTGGTTATGATGATGTCAGCCTCTATGTGAGAACTTCTGCTGGTAGCACGAGAGGTGCTGTACCAGTTCTGCAGCAATGGTGGGAGACTTTCAGCAAAGCTCAGTGCAGATGCAGCCTTTGACATGGTTCAATAAGGAAGTAACAAGTGCGTTCCCAGTTTGTATCGATTTAGTAAGGTGAACTATAGCTTATTTACCTACTTAAATTATATCAGAGCCGTATCATATTTAAGAGTGGATAAAACATGGTTGCCGGTAGCTAACTGACTATAATTTGGTATACTTTATTGCTTTTAGCAACTAACTACAAAGCACTCACTTTAGTTCATTCTTGAAACATTAGTTGAACTTTTGTGTATATGTGAAAGACTTTATTACCATGGCTAGAGGTGCTATAAATAAGCTCTCCTGCAGAATCCCTAGGTCGTCATAACCTCCCTGAATAGAGCAGGGAATCTATCTTCAAAAGCTTTGGGACTTATTTAAAGTAGACTGTGAATACCCTATGGGAGGGATAAAAATCTGTCATAAAACACACTTTTTTTTTTTTAAACAGTCCCGTATTCTTTAGTGCTTGCATTTAGTGAAAAACTGCTTGGGTTCAGGGAGTAAAACGTGTTTATATCATGAGCATGGGCAAATAGATCTTGTGTCGGGTGGGTATGCTTTCATGCCAATTTTGGAAGGATGTCAGTGTTTCACAGAACGTAACATACAAAATTTGTGCTTAGGTGTCTAAATTGAATTGAAACAGTTATTCTGGTGCATGAGAACCTGTCTGTGAAACTGACCAGGTGTTTTTTATTATTATTTTTGCATTAGCAAACTGCACATAAACAAAAACTAAACTAGATCTGGGGAAAACCCTTGATTTTAATAATTTGATGCTAATGCAAGCAAACATAAGTATCCCCTTCTGAGTGCCTCTCAATTTTATCCAGACTAACAAATTTTTGTCATGGATCTTAATGAAAATGCTTCCCTTAATGTTCTCTTCTTCCTCTCTGCATTATTTGTAGTGAGGGGAGTTTCCTAAAAGGCTCCATTTATCTTAAGAAACCATATCTCCAGTTTAAGTGATGATAGAGGTAAACGTGTATTAAACTACACCAGGAAAACTAAATCATAGTACTGATTGTTCCAAATCTAAAGCATTAGGCAGTGTACAAAATTGTACTCCACATAACACCATTCTTTAATCTGTACTCCTTGAAGTAGCTGTATTTTATGAGTATGGAGTACTTGTCTTTTCATAGAAGATACTGAGTGAAAACTAAACAAGTAGCTCGCTTTAAGGTCCATTCCAAAATTGTCAAGCATCTTCTTTGGTGTCAAGCTAAGCTTTGGTCAGAATTTGTATCTAGACGAAATGAGTCCTGGATATCAAAATCAAACTAGCATAATGATTTCTCCCCCCCCCCCCCCCCCGGTCTTAGGTTTCTTATCCCCCTCGTGGCTCTAAGCACTTGTGAGGGAAGGGCCCCGTGAAGGAAGGAACCAGTGGTAACTTCATTTTGATTGTAGTTGAGCAGTTTCATATGGAGATTGCTCTGAATTCTGGGAAACAGTAAATTGTCTCCAGGGTCCGGAAATTTAAGTACCATTGGAACACGTGTCCCCAGTTTGAGGTTTACTGACCTTGTATCTGCCCTTTCATATTAACATGCTCGCTCAGCTTCCATCTCTTCGTTTCAGTCAAACAAATCCACATTTGCTAACCATACTCAAATGACACTGAGCTCATGGGAAGGAGCGTCTCTTAAGGTTTGTCCACAAGGAAACTTCAACAGTATGACTGCTAGTAAGTACATCACTTTGTAGCTATACTGACATAACTCCCAGAGTAAAGATTCTTGTTACAAAGTAACTGCACATGTTATGATGCCATAGTTCCCTGTGTAGACAAACGCCTAAGCCTGCCACTCTGAATTCAGTTGCCTTCTGTTGATTGTAGACTATCTCATCTCTCCAGTTGCTAATGCCTCTATTAATTCCTTATGCTCTTTAGGTCAGGGGTGTCAAATTTATGCAGAGGAGAGGGCTGTATTCTGTTTTGTTATGGTCCATGGCCCAAGTTACAAATTGAAGACTTGCATGCTATCCACAAGGCACAGTGGAATGCCCACTGATTTCTTTAGGAGGCTTTCACAGACATTGATGGTGGAGTATATGGCCTTTATTTAGTTACTGTGTCTGATTTGTTCAGTGCCTTGTTATGAGGATAACCTACTTCCCTTTAGGCCCACTGCTGTTTTCCTTCCTCATCCTTTTATCCCCCTTTTTGATATCTTTGAGTATCCCCTGTTCTCCTGATTTCCCTCCCTGCAGCAGTTCCAACCTGCCTTATCTCCATTCAAATTATATAGTAAACATCGCAAAAAGAAAAGGAGTACTTGTGCCACCTTAGAGACTAACAAATTTATTTGAGCATAAGCTTTCGTGAGCTACCGCTCACTTCATTGGATGCATTCAGAATGCATCCAATGAAGTGAGCGGTAGCTCACGAAAGCTTATGCTCAAATAAATTTGTTAGTCTCTAAGGTGGCACAAGTACTCCTTTTCTTTTTGCGAATACAGACTAACAAGGCTGCTACTTTGAAACCCATAGTAAACATTGTCATTCAGCAGTTGTTGGGCTCTATCAGGTTGACATCCCGCTGGAGAGCTCACAGTTCTGAGGTGTTGTTTCAGGCTCTCTGCAGACCTAGTCAGATATCACTGGTTTCAGAGTAGCAGCCGTGTTAGTCTGTATCCACAACAGATATCACTGTTATACCCAGTTCACATCTTGAAGGCTCTCAGCAGCCATGAGGGCCAAGACTCTGTTTGGAAAAACAAAAAACTCAGATTTTGGATATTCCAAATGTCATGTAGGCTGTAAGTTTGACACCCCTGCTCTAGGCTTGAAAATAATTTGTGGTGTTTTGTAATAGGCATAATGAGGAGCTTGGGCTCCTCACCTCAGTGTTTTTAGAGTAGTTATTACTTGAAATTAGAGCCTAATATTTATGAACTATCCAGCTTTCAGTAAACTTAAGTGGCAAGCTAAAGGAGCATCTAGTAAACCCTATTAAAAACTGACTGGATGGCTCCTGTTCAGGGTGGGGGAAAGAAGAGCCTGGTGCTGCAAGAACCCTTCCTTTGTGTGGAGAAACTTGGAGTAGAGGTTGCCATTAAGGATGTAAAATAGTAGAGTTAACCAGTAAGCATTAGTCTTACCGGTTAACAACCCACCCTAACAGTTAACCCCAGCTGCATCAGCCGGAGCAGCCGTGGCCAGAGCGGCCCTGGCCCCAGTGGTTAACTGGTTAAACGATATAATTTTAATTTAAATGGTTAACTTTTAAAAACAATATTTACGTCCCTAGTTGTCATGGGTCTGTAGTTTCGTGTTACATGTTTCTTTTGTGCATTTAGCCACAGATGTAGGGACCTTTTCTTTTCATGCCTGAAGAGCTTACTTGTGTTTCTCCCCCACTATCCTCCCCTGCCCACTTAGTAGTGGGTTAGTTAGATAACAGAAATAATTTAACCTACTCTATAGTTAAACTAGCTTGATCTTTGTTGGCACTGGGAGTACTAAGGCTGATCTAGATTTGAAAGACCTGGTCTAAGCAGTGTTTTGAGCCCCTCTACTTGGAGCTGTCTAACTTGCTTCGGGGGGCTTTCTGCCCTGACCAGTGCTCAGACCTAAGCACCAACACCTTGGGATCCATACCATTAGGACGTGCTTGTGATGGAGGCCTTACAATCCAGGACCCTTGTTCTGCCTTCGGATTAACAGCCAGTTCTGAGGATATCGAAGCAACTGAACCCAGCACTGGTAGCACCAAAACATGTACCAGCCTTTCTGTAGCCCATTCCAGTTCAGAGGAAGGGTCTACTTCTAGAAGGAAGATCTGGGAAAGGGATGCAGGTTCTGGAACCTCCATGTGCCAAAGCATTGATTGGCATGGGGCGAAAAATGCTGCTAGGCGGTATCTGATTTTTGCAGTGTACCCATCTGGCACAAGGAGTTTCTTCAATATTAAAATCTGCCTTTTGCCAAGAGTATGTGGGAAGTGTGTGCGCCTTGGTATCTAGGACACTCTGGGCCCAAGCCTTGAGCTTCAGAAACCTTCTAAAAAAGCTGGGTCTGTTGGGACCACACACATGCATCCATTGTGACAGGGGTCATAGCTGAAGTTAAGGGCTGTGTGGTCCAATAACTTCAGTCCCTATTCTATAAAATTATGCGTGTGGAGGAGGCAGAGACCTTTTGTCTTAAGAATGTTGCTGATATAGTGAGGGTTGTCTCTGGAATAGAGCTTGGTACATATTTAAGTTTAAATAGCATGCTGACGACAATGTCAGAACTCTACAATGATTCCACCTCCAATTACTGATCTTTTTCTCTGAGTAAAAGGCAAACATCCTTTGTCATGCTTTCACGTTTTTCTTAAATGACTGCAGCAACTTCTATTTTCTTCTCCGGTAGATAGCAGTAGGTAGGAATGCATCTTTCTCCGTGTGCATGCTTGTATCCTTTTATTGAGATTTTTCTAGTGGCTGTATGGCCAACCAACATACGTTGCTGTCAGTGGTTTTTCCTCTTGTTTCTTCACTAGCAGTATCTTGCAGTGGACCAGTTTAGATCTGTCTGAAGGGGTGTAATCAGAGTAAAGTGTGTGTTTCAACTGCTCAGTTTGTGCTATACTGAATTTGATAGTATAAAATTTTGTAACCTGTGAAGTTCAAATCTTACACCTTTCTTTTTAGTGGCAAATTATCAACTGATCTCTGGTATGTCTTTGCATGTCATGATCAGAGTGCTTCTGAATGGCATTCTTGCTAAAGTTTCTGGAAGGTCTGGAACAGCAATTTAAATTGTCATTTTTAGTGGTGTTTTGGTGGTAAATGTCTTAGAGTCTAACTCTTCTGCTTTCCTGCTGCAGTAAACCAACTTTCAATAGTACATATGATGATGAATTTGAACAAAACTCTTTTTCTGCACTTGGTCAAATGAACACTGGTCACCTGTCCACAATATTGATCAGCAACTTTCACATTTACTATAGTTAGTATGAGACGGTGATGACCGAACAATGAGATGAACTAGCCAGTCTTAGATGATGTCGGATGCACACTTGGCAGACGATCCTAGATTGTAGCAAACCAAACCCTCATAATAGTTCATGATTCCTCCTGCTCCTATCAAAACATCACTGCAGTTGACTTCAACCTTTCTGCAATCACTAATTCCTCCTTCAGTTCCTCTTCTCCCCATCCCACCAGGCTTTCAGACAAATACATTGTTTGTGCAGATTCCCTAGGGGAACACACTGAAAATCCACTTTTTCATTTTTTTCTGAAATAAATGTTTCACAGCCTTGTTAATGGAACGGAAACATACTGTGTATTCCCTACTAAATAACCTTTAGCAGTCACTACGTGATTTCAGCCCATGCAATCAGAGACTAATCAAATCATTCCCAAATGGTAGAGGGTGAGAGAGACAAAATGCAGACTACACCAAGCCTGTTGAAGCAACATGTCAAGTCACAGGCCTACGAAATTAAGTTATGGAGCTGTAGTTGAGGTTTCTGGAAAGGAGGGTGCAAGCCATCAGAAGACAGGTATTGAAATGAAAGATAATATAGTGCTTCTGTGCCAAGGTTGAGTGGTGCCTGTTGGCCTTCTGGTGGACCTGGTGTTTGCCCTTTTCTTTAGGGACATGTCCACTTTTATGCTAAAGATCCTCCACTTCATTCAAGAGGCCAGAAGACTTCAATTATAAGAAACAATGAAGGATGATGTTTCAGACACATCTAGGCTGCAGCTGTTGGACAACATCTGATATCCTTATCCTTCTTAAATCCGTCCTTTGAAATCCAATTTGGTGACGTGTGCATGGGACTAGGGAATAATTTCGTAATTGGGCATTACTTCATGAGATGCTTATGATGGTATGAGTGTAATATAATATCTCATAGAAAGGTGACAGGGCCAGAAAGAGTGAGTTAACTCACAGACTGACCTGACCCATGGCCGAACTTTAGAGACTGGTTAGGAAGAAATGTAAATGAATATTGCTTTGAAATGCAAGCCTGTATTGTTAGAGATAGAAGAGTAGATGTGTGCTCAGATCTTGTGATGTAAGCAAACAAGTCTTGTCTAGGGCTATAGCTTTGATTCAAAGATCAAAAAAGGAATATTAACATTTAGGAAGATACTTGAGTGAAATAATATTATTGTCTGTCTCTTTGAAGGTTGTGATAACCTGTGTCTGAACTGGTTAATGGATAAATTATCCTGTGCTAATTGCCATGATGTTTGGAAGAAGGAAAGTTAAGCCTATTGTTTTGTCAGGCCAAAAGGCTGCAGGAAATGTATAAAAGCCTTGGGACACGATCCTTCTTCATCTCGGATCTGCTTTGGGTTTCAAGAGGGGGAAACCTTAAGCCATAAGGATTGAGATCCCCAGTCACTGACTGGAGTCACTCTGAATATGGACATTGGACTATAACCTATGGACTATTTCTAAAAGGACTTTTGGCAACTACAAGCTCATCTCCGCTATGTATCTGAACTTCAAGAATTGAATTCAAGTCTGTATGTATATTGATCTTTTAACGATCTCTCTCCTCTCCTTTTTAAATAAATTTTAGTTTAGTTAATAAGAATTGACTGTAAGCATGTATTTGGGGTAAGATCTAAGTTATTATTTGACCTAGGTCTGGGGCTTGGTCCTTTGGGGTCAGGAGAACCTTTTCTTTTATATGATGAAATGAGATTTTCAGAATTTATCATCATATGTTTGACATGTGCCTCTGGATGGAGGCCTGAGGCTGGGTACTTTAAGGGAACTGCATTATTTGGACGTCTGAGTAACCAGTGAGGTACTATAGAAGCTGTTTTGGCTGGCTTGG
The DNA here is from genome assembly GCF_965140295.1 of Lepidochelys olivacea. NCBI lineage: Eukaryota > Metazoa > Chordata > Testudines > Cheloniidae > Lepidochelys > Lepidochelys olivacea. The sequence continues at coordinate 3,046,143 of NC_140413.1, forward strand.
TGAATCTAAGTATTGGAATATCCACCAGCATTTGGGGTTTGTTTGCACCATTCTGTTTACAGTTCACCCTGATTGAGTGACCTCAGCTGGCTCCCACAGGCAGCATCGTCACAATGCTCAAATAGATTTGGTGCTAATATAAAAATGTATATTTCTTTAGTTTCTTGGTTTACATTGCTTAGCAACTCCTGTTTTTACACTTCTTTATTTTGAGCATCAGTAGTCTCTTGAATAAAGGTGTGACCTTCCTTTTCCCCAACAATATGGTTTTTATTGGCTTGAATAGAAATTAGGCAACATGTATTAACTACCATAACAGTAATGCATAGATGCTCCTTTCGTTGAGTGCAACAGGGTGTTCACTTTTTAACCATTCATGTTTTAAATAGAAGTCTCTTAATAGTTGCCCTCAGTGAGTAACTTTTCTGTCTTTAGAGGTTATGGTTAAAGCTGAAGTTTTTACTTGAAGGATTCCTTGACTTTTATGAATATCCATGGCTCCTGATATTTTGAGACCAATCAAAGATTCTAGTTAATTATGCTGGATCATCTGTTCCAGCTGTGACTAAGCAGATGAGATGGGACTTGTGTTGCTTAAACTGGGCACAACTTCAATAAGCAGATCTCCTAAATCAGTACTAGACCGGTGGTGCCCTCCTCAGGGAGCCAAAACCATAAGTCACTGTTGCTAAGGCAGAGAGGCAAGAGTGAACTCTGCAGGAGCTTAAACTTTGACAGCTTTGTGCCATGCCAATCTGTCTGCTTCACCAGCAGACACTTCTAGCCTAAACCCTGCCTTGCAGGCAACATTCAGTGTTCAAGTTCCCCTGAGGTCTTTCTGTAGTGTCCAGTCCCCTGCATTGGACACTCATAGAAATTAACCAGATCTGCTGTTTGCAAAGAAACTGCAGCCTGTTGCCTTAACTGAGGATGCACACCTTACTTTAATATAACAGCACTGACGTGGCTTATACTATAAGATTCAAGTGATACTAAGCAAGAGGAAAAGAATAAGTATGGTTAGTGACTAAGACCTGGTCTACACTACAAAATTAGGTCAATATAACTGCTACTCAGGTGTGAAAAAATCCCCTCCACCCATTCCAGGGATGCAGTTAAACTGACCTAACCCCCAGTGTTAGCACTAGGTCGACAGGAGAATTATCACGTTTCAGGGAGGTCGAGTACCTGTGCCAAGGGGAGAACCCTTCCCATCAGCATAGCTAGTATCTTCACCGAAGTGCTACAGTGGTGTCACTACAGCGTTGTAAGTGTAGATAAGCCCTAAAACTTAACTTTAGCAAGTTACAATCTTTGCTTAACCAGCTTTCTCACTTATTTCAAGCTACCAGCATCTCTAATAGCTCAGGCAGGAGCATCAGTTCAGAAGCAGAGTGATGATCCTTTTGTCCCTTAAGTGATGGATTCTAAGATGGCTCTTTGCTTCTGCTTATTTCCCAAAAGTCCTTATTTTGTCTCTAGAGTCTGGGTGACCCCATGGTTTTTCTTTGCTTGTTGACACCCCATCTCCTATTGACTCATGACTTCCATTGCTTTGGTTTTACAATACCTAATTCCCATTAGAGATGGGGGAAATAGCACTTTCCCTCCTGTCTGGTGGAGAACGTATTTCTCACTTTGTTTGGTTATACTCCAAAGCATGAAACAGCAAGTATCCATTTATCAATTGTATTCATCACCTGTCACCGGCTTTCGTAAAGATCTTACTCTGCACTTTTTTGTAGTACAGTAGTATTGAATATAATTGTCACAACACAATGCAGACTTAGGGAATCCATCATCAGTAGATGTTTGAAATAGCCATCTTGCTCTTCAGAGGCCTAGGTAATTCCTGCAACTAAAAGAAAAGGCTAGCAAAATAGCCCCTTACGAGGCAGGGGGAATAAAACTGATAAGGAAAGCATGAGACATGGAGTACACTGAACTCACTGCAGCTTCAGTGGATCCTCCAAATTGACTTTGTAGGACTGCCTTCACCACACTGATAAAAATCTATTGTGCTCCTAAATGGGCACTCCTCTGGGTGAGATTTGGAGCTTTGCCTCATTGGATCCAGATACTGAGATGGAATTTTGCCAAGGACCTTGGTTCCATGAGACGTCCTGGCAGAGTTACCTAGAATGTTGACCCGACTTGAGTCCTGACCCCACAAACAAACACTTTGACTTGTGTGGTGCTTTTTAACTGGAGTTGGTTGGCTTGTCAGGTAAAGGCTGCAGCTTGAGTTAGCACAAATTACCAGTTGAGAACACAACCACTCTATAGTTAAATGTTTTGCAGTGTGACCAGGCTAATTTAAGAGGAGTTTGTGATTTAATTCTAGAGTGAAGACATACCCCATTGTCAGTCTTAAGCCTGGTCTACACTGGGGGGATCGACCTAAGATACACAACTTCAGCTATGACGTATCTTAGGTTGACTTACCTCGTGTCCTCACGGTGTGGGGTCGACTGCCGCTGCTCCCCCGTGGACTCTGCTTCCGCCTCTTGCCGCAGTGGAGTTCGAGTCAATGGCAGAGCAATTGAGGATCGATGTATTGTGGGTAGTGTAGACGTACCAATACTGCTTGGGGTGTGCTGGCCGGCTCAAGAGCAAGTCTTGAAGCAGGGTTCTTTTAAGCTTCTCTTTTGGGAGGAGTAAAATTTTGAGGGAGCAATTTCTCTTGATATCTGTGGTCTGAAGTTTCTTATCACCACATCTGCTTAGGTCTTCTGGATTTTTCCAAAACCCTGATCCTGTGTGATGCAAAAAGGTCTGTGAAATGCTTATCTAGCCATGCCATGCTGTGGATTTATCTTGTTGGTGGAGGTGGTAGAGGGAACTAGGAGTACTCAAAGCTGCATGGTTCCTATCCGTGAATAGTCAGAGGGACTCAAATTTGCTAGAAATAACATTGGGTTTTCTGCACTGTTAAGTTAATGGGTTTTGACGGGGAATGAAATAGCAATGCTGTAATTTAGCCTACTGGAAAAACAGATGCATTGCTTTAAAGCAGTACTTTACTTCTGTAACTCTCTAGTATTTACCTACTTAATCTAATGTTTCAGCTATCAACATTTTCCAGAAATCAGCAGAGAATAGTGGACTGACTCTCACTTCAGCTTCTTGCCCTGATTGGCTTGTCAAATCAGGGGATATCAACTCATAATGCTGAAAAAGTATCACTGCCTTACAAAAGCTTGAGAGGCTACTCTGTACCTTAGCTAATTGTTTATACAAGACCACCAACTGAATATTCAACATGCCTTTGAGACTATGTTCAGACCCTCTGTACTGGATGCCGGTATAACTTCTACATTAAGGATATACTTCCACATGCATTCAACGGTGTATCCGTTTCTGTAAACTCTCTGTGGCTTTTCTAGTCAGTGTGGCACATACATGTGCACCGTCCCGTGCTTTAAAAATTAATGCTATGACTGTTAAAGTTGTTGAGATTCATATCCATTTATTTCTGGTCAAAGTGAAATATGCTGCCTTTAACACCTAGACGCTGCCATTCATTCTTTGAGGCCTATATTTGAAAGTTAAGATCTTGCTTTTAACTAGAAATGCCTTGCTCTAATACTGCAAATGTCCTCAAAAATGTTGAATAGGCCACAGAATCAATCTTGGACCCTAATCTAGAGAAGGAAGGCCTACAATCTAAACAATTAAAAAAAAAAAAACCCCAAAACCTACTACTTATAACTTAAGCTATGTTTTAGTCACAGGTATTTATAGTAAAAGTCAAAAAGAAAAGGAGTACTTGTGGCACCTTAGAGACTAACCAATTTATTTGAGCATGAGCTTTCGTGAGCTACAGCTCACTTCATCGGATGCATACCGTGGAAACTGCAGCAGACTTTATATACACACAGAGAATATGAAACAATACCTCCTCCCACCCCACTGTCCTGCTGGTAATAGCTTATCTAAAGTGATCATCAGGTTGTGCCATTTCCAGCACAAATCCAGGTTTTCTCACCCTCCCCCCCTCCCCCCCCACACACACACATTCACTCTCCTGCTGGTGATAGCCCATCCAAAGTGACAACTCTTTACACAATGTGCATGATAATCAAGTTGGGCCATTTCCTGCACAAATCCAGGTTCTCTCACCCCCCTCCCAAAAACCCCACACACAAACTCACTCTCCTGCTGGTAATAGCTCATCCAAACTGACCACTCTCCAAGTTTAAATCCAAGTTAAATCAGAACATCTGGGGGGGGGGGGTAGGAAAAAACAAGGGGAAATAGGCTACCTTGCATAATGACTTAGCCACTCCCAGTCTCTATTTAAGCCTAAATTAATAGTCTCCAATTTGCAAATGAATTCCAATTCAGCAGTTTCTCGCTGGAGTCTGGATTTGAAGTAAAAGTCCTGGGCTGTGAAATTTTGTTTACTGCCCGTGACCTGTCCATGACATCTACTACATATGCCTAAACCTTGGGGGTGGACGCGGCCCAGGGGTTGCTGGAGAGGGGGCTGGCGGGGCTGGGGCAGGCTCCTTACCTAGCTCCGCGTGCTGCCTTCACTCCTTCCCAAGCCCTGGTTCTGCATCTCCCATTGCTTGGGAACCACAGCCAATGGGAGATGCAGGGGCGGTGCCTGCAGGCAGAGGCAGCACATGGAGCTAGGAGCTATGGGATGAGAGTTCCTGTTGCCCTTCTGGGGAGCTCCCCACAGGTAAGCACTGCCCTGGACCCCCGGCCCTGAGGTGCCTCCCCAGCCCTGAGGTGCCCCCCCACCCCAAAAAACCCACCTGCTGCTGTGGACCTGAGACTGTCCCCACAGCAGCACGTGCAACTGGCTATGGGGCTGCTCAGGCAACTCCCGGGGCCAGCCACACCAGGCTGATGCAGAAGTCACAGAGGTCATGGAAAGTCACGGAATCCGTGACCTCCATGACAAACATAGAGCCTTACGTATAACTAAAGCAAAATAGACATTGTTCAGGTTCTCTAGCAGCAGGTAGTGTTTCTGTTTGCACATGTTCCTCCTTACTACTGGGGGACTTCTGCAACAAAAGCTTAACAATTCTGTGCACAATATTTCAAAATTCTGCATATTTTATTTGCCAGAACAACACAATATAATCACACCAGTTTCAATTATTTTGATAATTTATTTCAAAATACCTGTCAGCAATTATGCCTGAAACAATACAGACAAAGATTCAGGAAACGTTTTTTGACACCAGAGGCTTGGGGAAGTTGGGGTAACAGAGGAGCTGAGGGAGAGGGGAGTAGTTGCTGGGAAGGAGCCTGGGTGTGAACTTGGAGGGTGGTTGGTTGTGGATGGGGGAAGATGGAACAGGTTTTTTTGGATGGGGTGGGATTGTTATGAATCCTCCACCATGCAGACCCTGGCTGACCTCTAGCCTCTCTCATTCAGCCAGGCACATCTGTCCCCTCCCCCATGGTACTCTGCACCCCCACTCAGCCACACTCTCTCCCCCCATCCTCATGTGGCCCAGTATCCTCCTCCACCACCTCCTCCTCCCTGTCCCCATGTGGCTCTGTGATCCACCAGCATTCCCATGTGCCCCATGCTATATGTAACCCCCCCACACACACTTATCCCGTGCTTCCTGACCTAGCCCCACAGGCAGGGCGCTGTGAGGAAGGCAGCTTCTTTCTCTTCCCTATCTGTAGATGGGACTGCTCCTGCCTGGGAGTGGCTGCTCTCTGTTGTGGAACCATAGTGGCCCCTGGTGGGCAAAAGGAGTAAGTCGGCAGAATGTATTTTCTGTGTGTTGGGGGGAATTCTGCGTGCCACATTAATTATGCATGTGCACAGTGGCGTAAAATTCCCCCAGGGGTACCCTCCTCTAAGGGAATCTAAAAGACAGCTTTAAGTGTGTGTGTAGTAGGAAGAGAGCCTGACATTTGCTCAGCCTGACTTGCTAACTTTGCTTTATATCAGCAAAGCCTGCCCACTACTTCAGCTCAGGCCTCTGATGCAAGGGCTTCTCTCTCAGGCTCTCTTCCTACTATAGTTCCCCCACTTTGTCTTTTTATGGGGAGGGTGTTTACACCCATCGTCCCGGAAAAGCATAATGCGTGCACTGAAGATGACTCAGAGGGGGCTAACCACTGTTTCAGGAGGCCGTGCAACAAAGACCGCAAAATTGTATTTAAAGTGTCAATCAGCCTGAACTGTCTGAAGGGCGTTCATTTTGATCCAATGGTCTGACATGAACCATTAACCAAGAGGGCAAATTTTGCTGAGAGGTTTGAAGGACTGGGTCCTGCCAGGGTCTCCATAAGAGAAATTGTAGGGGACACCTGGTAAGCTTAAGCAAGTGTAGACTGTTGTATTATGATTTCTCTAATGCTTATGTCCTAAAGTAAATGTACTGTGCATCATGAAGGCTGTATGGTCATTTCTCCACTGACTTACTGCTGTCGTAAATGAAAACGTAGGCTAGCAATACAGCAGTTGGGGCAGCTATCTACAACACTGTGCTGCTGCAGTTCAAGCTGGTAATGAAACAAGCTTTGATATTAAGCTTCAAAGGAGTAATGAACATTAAGTGTGTTTTTAAAAAAAAAAATCTGTTAATCTTCAAATTATGGTGGTTGCTGTGTTGGCAATGTTGTCCTTACTAAGGTAAACAAGTTGAATACTTTTTTAAAGCTATGCTGTCAGTCTAGGTGGCTTAAACTAGCTAGGGTACCCTCTCACAAATAACTTTCATTTTATATTTGACTTGTATCCTGAGGCCAGAATTAGTGTTAGTTTAGGTAGCAGCAACAGATATTTTCTGTGCTCTGCCAAAAGCATTAATTCTGTTAAGTTACTTTCATATTGTGTGCCATATTCACTCTTTGGTTAACCAGTTCAACTTGTATATTAGGTGCCTTGAGAGGCACATGAAAACTAATGACCGGTTTCAGAGTAACAGCCGTGTTAATCTGTATTCGCAAAAAGAAAAGGAGTACTTGTGCCACCGTAGAGACTAACCAATTTATTTGAGCATAAGCTTTCGTGAGCTACGTGTTGAATCCAATGAAGTGAGCTGTAGCTCACGAAAGCTTATGCTCAAATAAATTGGTTAGTCTCTACGGTGCCACAAGTACCCCTTTTCTTTTTATGAAAACTAATGTTCTCTAATTTTGGTAAAATCGGTGTTGTAAGCATATGAACATTTAGTTACAAGTGATCCAGTAAAACTGGTAAAGGCAATAAGAGGCCTGAACTAAATGAGTCTGTTCTATTTATTGGATTCCAGACTCTTCCCTACAGTCATTTTTAGGAATGGTTCCAATCTGTCCTCTCCTTGTCAGGAGCCCTCTGTTGTGAAGTGGCTGCCTCCCATGAAACCATCTTCAAAACATACATTGATAAGAGATTTACTGCCCTGCACTTATTTCCAATGTAGGGAAGTAGAAATGTCAATTTTAGAAAATGGAAATCCATTTGGGGAGGGGGACAGAAGAAACAGCAGTCAAGGAATTAATGAGCTCATTTAGGGAAAAATTACATGCTGTTTTAGCAATTTCAACAGGCTTTTTCTTGTCAGGAGCTCTTTAGTTTTCCCACCTTACTGGACAATGGAGGTTTTTGTCTTTCTCCACTATAAATAAAACACTATTGAAAGCAGTTATGACAGAAAATACTTGCTTTATTCCTTTATCTTCTGTCTTGTTTTTGGGAGCTTTAATGTATGGCTTAATCTCTTGAATACCAAAATGACTAGGATTTGATTTTCCTGAATGAATTAGTTTCTTCACTGTTGAAACTATGCACTTCTTTTATAAAGCTGATTGGGTTGGGTAGGTAGTGTCAGCAGGAAACTTCAGATAACTGCCTGTTAAGTCCGCTTACTAAGTAGCGTTTTAACTGTAGTTTTCATGTAACTTAGTTTTTAAACAGTCTTCTACCGGGAAAAGATTCAGGAGATTCTAGGAATTTTGGCCAAATGGGGCAGAGAGCCTGCGGGACTTCAATATAGCAAACATCTCTCTATTCCCATCCCTCTAACAATGGTTCTCAAACCTTTTTATCCCGTTTTAGACCTGTTCCACCAAACATTTGCTGACTGAGCAGTGCTGCTCCAAGAGGTGGTGAAGCTGGCTTCCCTGTCACAGAATTGAGGGGTAAAACAGCAGGCATGTATGGGGGGTGATAGCGAGGTAACATAAGGCCTGGTCCAAAACGTATGGTCCTATTCAAAAGACATCCTGATGGGTCCATTCAGTAGTTAGGAAATGTCAAAACTTGAGTTGCCTTTGCAACCTTAATTTGGCCCCTTGTGTATATGTTATGGTAGTCTTAATTACATGATCATACTATTCCCCACCCACCAGGATCCCAGCCTCATTCAGTGCACAGGATGGACCTGATCTGGGGATGAATCAGGGTTGTGTAGTGAAACTTTCCATAGGACCCTGCTTCATTTGTCATGGAAGTTGGAAAGGTATGCAAGACCAATCGGACTTCTGAAAGGGTGGTACAGTCATCTGGAAAGGTTGAGAGCCACTGACTTAAATCAAACTTCTCAAGTTGGTTATGAACTGTGTTCCTTGCTTTCTAGAGCCTGACTTGGGACTCTGGGGTCTGATTTGCAGAATTGTTGACCATTTCTAGTGTCAACTGAAGTCGATGGGAGCTGTGCTCCGAACATACAAAAGTGCTGTAAAAGTATTTTGAAATGTCAAGTCCTTTGGCATCTCAAATTGGTTACCCCAAGTTAGTGAATACTCTTGACCTTAATGACAGGTTTCAGAGTAGCAGCCGTGTTAGTCTGTATTTGCAAAAAGAAAAGGAGTACTTTTGGCACCTTAGAGACTAACCAAATTATTTGAGCATAAGCTTTTGTGAGCTACCGCTCACTTCATCGGATGCATTCAGTGGAAAATACACTGGGGAAATTTATATACATAGAGAATATGAGACAATGGCTCTTACCATATACACTGTAAGGAGAGTGATCACTTAAGGTGAGCTATTACCGGCGGGGAACCTTTTGTAGTGATGATCAAGATGGGCCATTTCCAGCAGTTGACAAGAACGTCTGAGGAACAGTGGAGGGTGCAGGGGGGAACAAACATGGGGAAATCCTCTTACTTTGTGTAATGACCTCTCCACTCCCAGTCTTTATACACTATCAGAGGCTCGTTCACCTACACATCTACCAATGTGATATATGCCATCGTGTGCCAGCAATGCCCCTCTGCCATGTACGTTGGTCAAACTGGACAGTCTCTACGTAAAAGAATAAATGGACACAAATCAGATGTCCAGAATTAACACATTCAAAAACCAGTCAGAGAACACTTCAATCTCTTTGGTCACTCGATTACAGACCTAAAAGTGGCAATTCTTCAACAAAAAAACTTCAAAAACAGACTCCAACAAGAGACTGCTGAATTGGAATTAATTTGCAAACTGAATAAAATTAACTTAGGCTTGAATAAAGACTGGGAGTGGATGGGTCATTACATAAAGTAAAACTTTCCCCATGTTTGTTCCCCCCCGCACCCCTCTACTGTTCCTCAAACATTCTTGTCAACTGCTGAAAATGGCCCACCTTGATTATCACTATCTTATAATCACACCTTGATTATCCCTCTTCCCCCCCTCTGGTAATAGCTCCACCTTAAGTGATCACTCTCGTTACAGTGTGTATGGTAACACCCATTGTTTCATGTTCTCTATGTATATAAATCTCCCTACTGTATTTTCCACTGAATGCTCACGAAAGCTTATGCTCAAATAAATTAGTCTCTAAGGTGCCACAAGTACTCCTTTTTCTTTTTGCGAATACAGACTAACACGGCTGCTACTCTGAAATAGTATCAGGTAGTACGGTATCTGGGATGAAAACTGAATAGAATTTGGAATAAACTAGAGCATTCTTGTACCATAAACATTAAAACACTAGGTTAGATTAAATATTTCTCCAATGCAGAGGAGAAATAACTATTCAGATGGCTTCCGTCCACGTGAAACTACCATTATTGCATGGAACACTTGCTTGTAATGGTCTGTACTTCCAAGTGTTGCATGCTATTAATTGGTGTCTGCAATGACGGTTAATGTTACTTTTGAAAATTACTTTGCAGCAAGCCAGTTATGGCTGTGATGCAATTAAAACAGATTGTTTAAAACTTTTTTGTTTGGAAATGCATGGTGGGAAATGTTCACTGTTAAGGTCTTTGAGGATTTACCTTTTCAGATTTAAACACTGCATCAGTATATCAAAGAATACTTTTAAAACTTAGCCAGAGTAGCTCTTGTTCATGACTCATCTTAACTAGAAGAAACTGAATACTTTCAGCTGTCTGCTTGTGCTTTTGCTGGCAGCTCACTTAGCAATATCTTCCAAAGGTAAATGTCCTTTTATAGTGCTTTCTCAGCAAGTCATAAAGTGTCTTTATAGGGCATTCATCTAATGAAATGAGTTTAAAGCCATGAAGGGCAGGTTTAGTTCCTCTTGTGGAAAGCATTCCACACTTCACATAAGAAGCAAACCTCTAACTTTATTTATTTACTATTTTGTTTCACAAGCTTGAAACAATTTATTTTAAAATGACTGTATAATCATGTGGCACCTTAAAGACTAACAGATTTATTTGTGTATAAGCTTTTGTGGGTAAAACATCACATCTGTTAGCCTTTAAGGTGCCACGTGATTAGACTCCTTGTTGTTTTTGTGGATACAGACTAACACGGCTACCCCCCTGATACTTGTTTAATCATGTACCCTCAGAAATAAAGCCAGATTGGTCATGTATTAAAAGAACTTCAGATTTCCTCAGAAATGATCCATTTCAGCAGTGTAGTGATCCCTGTGAGTAGTTAGCAGTGTTTGAGCCTATGACCGTTATCTAAAGTAACTCCATTAGCTGGTGTGAACACTAGGCTGTTTTCTAGGGCGGTGATGGGGGTCTTCAACCACACAGACATCTGTTGGGAAAATAACACAGCAGGGCACAATTATCCAATAAGTTCTTGGAATGTACTGGAGACCATTGTTTTTTATTTCAGAAGGTGGCGAAAGCTACTAGGGGGAGAGGGTGTTTGACAAATAGAGAAGAACAGGTTGAGATTTTGAAAGCTGAAGGTAGCTTGGGTGAAACTGATCATGAAAAAGTTCATGATTCTAAGGAATGGTAGGAGGGAAAACAACACAATAAAAAATGGATTTCAAGAAGGCAGATTTTAGCAAACTCAGGGAATTGGTAGGTAAGATTCTATGGGAAGCAAGTCAAAGGGGAAAAACAGTTCAAGAGAGATGGCAGTTTTTCAATGAGACATTTTTAAGGGCACAAGAGCAAACTATCCCACTCTAAGATAGATAGGAAGCCTGGCAAGAGACCACCCTGGCTTAACCAGGAGATCTTCAATGATCTGAAATGCAAAAGAGTCCTACAGAGTGGGAAAAGGTCATATTACAAAGGATGAATATAAACAAATAGTACAAGTATGTAGGGACAAAATTAGAAAGACCAAGGCACAAAATGAGATTACACAAGATAGAGACACAAAGGGTAACCAGAAAACATTATATTCAGAGCAAGAGGAGACAAGGACATGGTAGGCTGGTTAGTCAATGAGGGAAAGGGTAACTAACAGAGAATGTGAAAATGGCAGAAGTGCTAAATTACTTTTTGTTTTTTTAATAAAGTGTAGTAGCTGGCATAGAGTACACTTTTATAAAGCTTGCATATAATAGCAAATTGTGAGGGTTTGCAAGTGCTTTGGACGATAGAATTAAAATTCAAAATTATCTGGACAGACTGGAGAAATGGTCTGAAGAAAATAAGGACAAATGCAAAGTATGCCCCTTAGGAACAATCAGGTGTACACATACAAAATGGGAAATGACTGCCTAGAAAGGAATACTGCAGAAAGAGATCTGGGGGTCATAGTGGACCACAAGCTAAATGAGTCAACAGTGTAATATACTGTTGCAAACATCATTCAGGGATGTATTAGTAGGAGTGTTGTAAGCAAGACCCGAGAAGTAATTCTTCCGCTCTACTCCACACTGATTAGGCTTCAGCTATAGTATTGTGTCCATTTCTGTGTGCCACATTTCAGGAAAGATATGGACAAACTGGAGAAAGTTCGGAGCAGAGCAACAAAAATGATTAAAGGTCTAGAAAACATGACCTATGAGGGAAGATTGGGAGGGGGAAAAAATTGGATTTGTTTAGTCTGGAGAAAGAGCAGAACAGTTTTCAAGTACATAAAAGGTTGTTACAAGGAAAAACTGTTTCCTTGTAACCTCTGAGGATAGGACAGGAAGCAATGGGCTTAAATTGCTGCAAGGGTGGTTTAGGTTGGACATTAGGAAAAACTTCCTAACTGTAGTTAAGCACTAGAATAAATTGCTCAGGGAGGTTGTGGAATCTCCATCATTGTCTAACCTGCTCTGGTCTAGAACAATGATTCCCCAACTTCTTTTTGTTGCATCTCCCTGTAACCGTAATGTAATCTGTCTGGGACCAGGAGCCAGGGCCTTGACTGGGGGCAGGGCTGAGGCAGAGCTGGGCGGGTGGTGCTCCCACCCCCCCATGGGGGCTGGCCTGGGTCCCACCATGGCCTCTGAACATTCCTCTGCCCCCTGCTGTGCGCCCCCTCAACATTCATCCGTGTCCCCCCTCCGCCTCCATGGGGGCATGACCCACAGTTTCAGGACCACTGGTCTAGAAAATACTTTTGTCCTGCCTTGAGTGCAAGACCTCAAGGTCCCTTCTAGTCCTAAAGAATTCTATGATTCCCAACAGGTGTGCAACAGAACTTTGGAAAAGTCATGTGTGAGGGGAAAATTCTCATTTTAATTAGTGTCATGAGAGCCAAATTCCATTTTGTGCTGTTACACTTGTGGTATACATGCGTGAGAAGACATTGCATCAAGTTTCTTATTAAAAGTTTTGTTTTAATAATTTCAGCATGGAGGTGGGGTGTAACCAGAGTGAAGTATTTCTTTCAACTACTCACTTCGTGCTACACTGCAAAATTTTATACTATCAATTTCAACTTGTGAAGTTCAAATCTTACACTTTTTTTTAAATGGCAAATTACCAATTGATTTCTGCTATGTTTTTGCAATGTCAGATGTGTGATGTGCTCAATACTACAGTAATGGGGGGCATATAAAGGTGCTTTCCTGGAGAATGGGATTTTTGTCTCTGCCACCCAGTTCCTGTGTCAATGTTAAGCAAGTTGCTTAAACTCAGCTGCCACCTGTTTTTTAAAAAGCAAACAAAGTTTAACTGTGTCCCTCGCTTCCAGGGTGTCTCAAAATGGTTAAAGTCTGGCAAAGTTTTTTTTATTTTATAAGCAACTGCAAATGAACTTTTATTGAGAAGTATTAGGCATTCTTAGGGCACATCTTCACTGGCAACAGCACTGTAACATGGCTTATGTAGTCGCAGCACCTCCACCTCCATGAGGGGAATACCTCCCAGCGCTGGTGCACTGTCTACACTGGCACTTTACAGCGCTGAAACTTTCTCACTTGGGGTGTGAAAAAACACACCGCTCGGGGGGGAGGATGGCGTAAGTTGAGGCACTGTACAGTGTCCATGTAGACAAGTCCTTAATCTGTAGGGGCCACTGACAGCTCTGTTTAGAATATCCGCACAGTATCTCTGGGGAGGAACACTTACAGGCTCCGTGGAATAAATACATGATTCAGATTGCTACATTACTGCAAATGATATAAATAGTGAAAAGTAAGCAAAATCATTCCCGTATTTCTGAAATGTGTAGGAAATGGCTTTCTTGGCAAGTCTTTCAAATCTAGGATTCAATCCTAGACGATATCAGAATGATCTGAAGCATGCAAATGAGTCTGCAATAACTCAATCTGAACTTCCTGTGGGGACAAAAGGCAATTCCCCCCGTATACTGGCAATCCCTGATAAGCAAGGAGCATTTCCCATAAGAGTTACAGGCAGCTCTGTTTTCAGGAAGCTTACACCCTATGGAGGTTTTTCTCAAATTATTTTCCTTGGTGGATTCCTAGATATTCAGAAAACACTAAAGACTTTCCTGCCCATTTTCATTGACTAAAATTAGTAGCCCACTAAAGACTCCAGATTACTGAGACATTTTGATCATGGTGTGGCATTTCTGTGTGTCCTGTGATGTGTAGGTGGTTTGGAAGTGAGGTAATACATAAGACTTCTCCAGCAGGTTATCTATGCCATGAAAACACTTGGGAAGCCTTGCCTTAGAATGTGAGGAAATGTCAACCAACTAGCCCTTAGGGCACTAACTCTCACATTGGCCTTCAACCACTATTCATTTGTAAATTAAAGACCTGGATGAATCCCTTGGGATCCCTCTTTTCTCCCTAGTTTCACATTTTGGGACAGGTTAAAGATTTTAACAAAACAGGCGACATCTGGTGGTTGGCATTTTTTCCCCCTATCCTTTGAGGGGTTTTCAGCACTGATCAATCATTTAAACAAATCAGTTTGGAGTGCCGACAATGGAAATGCAGGCAGTTCTCTTGGTGGAAGGTTGCACGGTTTACCATACTTCTCTAATTTGAGAGGAATCTCCAAAGTGTTGCAGGAAGTAGTTTGATTTGGTAGGTGACACTGTGGCTCCTAGACCCAGTGCTTCAGAATAAGGGCACTGACTTATTGGAGAGGCCATCGTTTGAATGAGATGTCAAAGAAGGTGCTGATAACTTCTTGCTATTTATCCAATAAGACTCTCAGGAAAACCCAGCTAGTCAACTATCTTTATAGATTTTTTTAATTGCAGTGCTGTCTGTTCAAATTCACCTGTTGGCTTCAAATTCTTATACCTTTATTAGCACGGTTTCATCTAGAGAACTAAATACTTTAGGAAGATCTAGTAGCATTGGCCTCCGTTCCCACAAGTGAAACTGAAGCTCAGAGGCTTAAGGATATGCCTGAGTTAAGAGCTAGTCAGGTGGAGAGTTGAGAATAACCAAAACCCTAGGACTCCCAGTCCAAGCCTATTTGCTAAGGTTTCTGCACAGTGATTTTTTTCCCCATGTAGACGAGTGCATTTAAAACGCACTAACTACTCTGTACTAACTCCCTGTGTGGACAGTCTTACAGTGTCCTAAGAGTGCCCTCAGGCAGTTAAGCTTAGTACACTTCCAAAGCACATAACACTAATGCACACAAGGTACTCTTAGTGCATAGTAAGTGTGTGTCCACATTGGGAGATGATGCAGAGTAACGAGTGCACACCAGCTACTTCAGGCTTTTCCACCCATGTAGACAAGCCTTACCATAGAATGTTGTTCCAGAAGATGTTCTACTCCAAAAGTAGCTGATAATCATAGAGCTTTTTAGGATTAATTGTACAGTACCAACAGCATACATGATGCTTTACAGACAAGTAAGATGGCTAGGTTCGTGCCTCAAAGAACTTGTAGTCTATGAAATCTCTATCTGCATTTGCTGGAATAAGACACCAGGGTGGATTTGATTTAAATCAGTATCTCTGTGGAGGAACACTTACAGGCCCTATGGAATAAATACATGACTCAAATTGCTACACTACTGCAAATGATACAAATAGTGGAAAGCAAGCAAAATTATTCCAGTATTTCTGAAATGTGTCAAATTAAATCAATTTGATTTAAATCCCTAGTCAGGAAGACTCTATTTAATCATGGATTTCTACATAAAAGTGAATTCTTGTTGGTGGGTTGTAACCTTAATACATATTCTTCACAACTCAGATGTAGGTTTCATTTTTAGAAGGTGTACACTATACATTTTTAAGTGATTTATTTTGCAAACTCTTCAGATTAGTTTTACAGCTATATCAGAAAATGAATGATTGGTTATTTCAGTTACGAAAGGTAATTGAAGCAGATAGTTCACCTCCCAGTGACTTCATAAATATCTCCAATTCGACAGGTTAATCATTTAATATTTGGGAGATTTTCTTGCCATACTATATTATCCTAGAATGACCTCAGGAGGTCATCTAGTCCAGTCCCCTGCTCAAAGCAGGACCAACACCAGCTAAATCATCCCAGCCAAGGCTTTGTCAAGCTGGGCCTTAAAAACCACCACCTTCTGTATTATGGATTTTTTTCTTCAACAGCAAACATAGAATATTTTAACAAAACAAGCATTTGAATTTAGTTAAACATTCAAGTTTTTTTAACATCAGGTTTGTTTTTGTTAAAATTTTTAACTTAAAATAGTTAAATGAAATGTATTAAAAAAACAAAACAAAATTTAAATAGACTGTCAGCCAGGTCAACATGAGAAACTTAAAATTTTGGCTTCTGCAGCTAACTCAGTCGTCTTCACCTTCTTTTTCCTGTTTGTTCATAATCTGGAAAAGAAAAACAAGCTTTCCTGCTTTTTTCAGGTCCCAAATGATTTCTCAAATTAGAATGAATTAGTCCAAATGAAGAAAATATTCTTTCTACCCCGGCAGAAGACGCTACTGCTGTTAAAAGTAAGATCATCACTTCAACAGTCTCTGAATCCAAGTGCTTAAGTGACTTTCTTTTAAAACATCATCCGCAAACATATTTCTTGAATAGTTCACCCTTCGCTCTGAAGTTTATTATAGTTGGTGTTATGGAGGGATGATTGCTGGATGTCCATGTCATAGCCAGCTCCTCTTCTTCAGCAGTTAAGGTTTGACCCAGGTATTGAGAATATTTGCAAGAAAATGAGCTGGAGCTAGTACTTGTCCCATTTGTGTGTGTGGTTTTTTTTTTTAAATGCTTGTAATTTAACTCTGTCATGGCATATTTCTCTTTTTAAGATCTCACTCAGTTCCTTCCAAATTTCAGCAGCATCAGCAATAAAACAGCTATTTCCTTGCATTGTGTTCAAGGCAACAGAAATAGACTTCAGGGTCCTCAGCATGTATCCGACATTTCTCTTCAGCCCAATGTAGAGAACTTTGGCTGTGACAGTGCCATCTGTTTCACGATTTTGTTCACAAACTCATCAGATTAGGCCAGGTCTTGATATAGTGCTCAAAACAGTCCACTACTGAGTTCCATTGCACGTTTTGTGGGAGAGTTACCTTGGTTCCTTCCACTTTTTTCAGAGTAGCTGCTACAAAGTGGTTGTTATGGAAGTATTTTGTAATTTCAACAACATTAGCCTTTATTTCTGGAACACTGAAGTCTTTGGCTAGGAGGTGCATCAAATGAGCACTGCAGCCGTATGTTGTTAGCTTGGGACTCTCTTCACTCTATTTTCTAAATTTCTTATCTTGGATACATTTGCAGCATTGTCTGTGACCAAGCTGCGTACTAGACATTTGAATTTTTTTCAGTTACAGCTTTTACTGCTGCTACTTCTAAGTATTCTGCTGTGTGTGCATTTCCTGATGTATCAATTGTTTCTGTAAGGAAGACATTTCCATTCTTCTGTTGTCACACAAGCACATACAACAGGATCATTGTGGACATTGTTCCATTCATCAAGACTCAAGTTAATAATTTTATCCTCTAGACCTTTTGCACACTGCTCAATTTCTCTTTCATACTTTCTCCAGCAATTTGTCTGTGATATTTGCTCTGTTGGGTGGACTGTATCCTGGTGTTAATGACTGAACCATGTTAATGAAGTGTGGGTTCTCAATCATACGGAAAGGAGAGTTTGTTGCATAAACAAACTGGGCAATTTTTTCATCAATTACCTCTGCTGGTTCTTCTCACAAACGTATCAATGGTTGTTTCTTGATGGAGGTTTTTTTGCTATAGGTGATACACTGTGGCTATGTGACATACATGATGTGACTGAAACACTATCATTGGCAAATAACTCTGAAACTATAGAAAATGATGGTGACCTTGAAGGCGTATAGTCTTCCGAATCCTGTATGTTGAAGATCCATTCTCCTAAACAAAATAAGTCTATGCAGATATTTAATTATTCCCATACTGCTCATTTAGTATTACTCATTGCATTCACTGACACTCCGTACTAATTTAAAGGTGAAATTGTAAAAGGAAGATCTGCCTGTTTCAGCTATTTATTTTTTATCACGCTGCATCTAAAATGATAATACCATAGAGTAACAACTATATTATTTGCTCAAACATGAGAATTAAAGAATAGTCCAAAAGGAAGACAGGCAGTCCTTAAGAAAGAAGTTTGAAATAAAAAAGTTTACCAACCTGAAGATCCTGCATTTTCAGATATGTTCCTTTCATCATCTTCAACGCAGTTTCCTTCTGAGAAGGAACGCTTCTCATGATGTTGTTTCATTCGGGCAATCAGGCCTTGCATTTCTTTGTGTGCAAAATGCAAACTGTGCATACCTGTGTAACCAGCAGGTGGAGGAACTCATTAAAATGTTCCCAAACTGGGTCTCTTTTATGGCCTGCTGCCATTATAGGTTTTCCCTTCTAGTGAGAGAATGGTATGGTCAATCTCAAATCAATGAAGGCTACACTGAGAGAGACCTCAAGACTTCTGAAATATGCCGCTCAAACAGTTTCACACTTGATTCTACTGCCTGTCCCTCCCTTCTCACATTTATCTTAAGACTTCTCCTTGTCCAGATCTATTCTGTCCCCCCATCGCCAACAATCTTCTAGTCATTGAACTTTTTGAAACTTTGCACTTTTAGAGAGAGGTAAGGGATTGACTCTGTACACAAATTTGCAAAAGGACAATAGGGTTGAGGTCTGTTAATTTAAAATATTTTTTGCTGTTATCTCTGGAGACACAAATCTACAGTTTGAGAACTGCAAAATTAAGCATCTCTGGTATCTTATGGACTAAGCACTGAGTCCCATTTGGTAGATAGGAATATTAACCTAAAGCTATACAGAAGCCCATGGAACCCAATAAGATTGGGTCCCTAATCCATGAACTATTGGAACTCTTACAAAACTTTTCTTAAACATTACATGAATACATTGTCTCATACTATAGAATGTATATTCCATGATGATCTTTGAGCTATAGTGTACCTTAATTAAAACGATGTTTCGATAGGTTTTCCCTCAAAGCATTTTATCAAAAATCCAATTTTTTTAATTTAAAAAAAAAAAACATTGATTTTTATCCACACTCTAAGAACACTGTATGCTCTTATGCCAACAGGATTTCCTGTGGATGTCAAGATTATAACCAGATTTGAGGATTCTCATTTTTAGATCATAAATATAACATCCTTTCATTTGGGGGAGGGAATTGGGGAGAGACTCTGTTATAAGCTACTTTTTTTTTTAATGGGAATGATCTTTCCCAAGATGGAGATAGATGAGTGTTCTCAGTCACTTTCCCAGGAGATTTGATATGTGGCTGAAGATTTTTGGCTCACTCCTAATTATTCACCCAGCACTCCCCAGCCTGTAGAGTACAGTTGTCTGACATCATCCAGTAGCTTCTAGCCCTAAGAGATGGGTGAGACTAGCACTTCTCCTCTCTTTCATTCTGGGACTGACTGCATCTTGTTCTGCTTGCAAGGGGTTGAGTTGCTGAGGTGACTTTCACTTTAGGTTCTCATGGACCTTTCCAGCATATGGGAATAGAGGAATTCCACATAACATGCAGGATTCTTGCCTCCTGCTTTTGGGGCAACACCCACTGTCTGGGATATCTGTAGTAGAACTTGTGCTTTGATGCTTCTTGTCAACAGGTTTCCGATCCCTTTTTGAACTAAGGCACAAATACAATATAGCTTTAGTAAAGAGCAGATAATGTATCTCAAAGACTAGCTGCTTACTCTGTTTTTGGGTTCTGGTCTTGTATCAGGCTTTCAGTGGTTTAGATGCTGTTCAGTCCTTAAGTTTCCGGAAGTCAATTATCAGTGTAGAGTTCCATCCAAAAAACTACATGAAAATAATGAAGGTTTCAAAGCGAACCGCTTTAACTTAAGAAAATAGCTAAATTAAGTTTCCATGGGCAGCTTAATTCTGCCTCTTGTGCAGTCAGTTTTAGATCTTGCAGAAAAGATCACAGGTTGGGTGGTGAAGGAGTTACAGGGCCACACATTACAGTGAGGGTGACAAATATTGGTTATCCAATCTGGAATGAATGAATTGGGTGTTCTGTGGGAGAACAGCATGTGATCAGTCAGACTATAGGACAGAATTAAGATAGCATGCTCTGCCTAAATATTGTCACTTCATTTTCAAATTGTTAAACTTTTTAACCTTAATGCTTTGTCTTGTATGATGTGTGCTTAAAGTGTGGGTAAACACCGATACGATAAATTTAAAAAAATGTAACTGAATTCAAACAATATATGAAGTTGTCCTGTCCTAGTTTAGTTGCTTTCAGTACTATACCTGCAGATACTTGTTGAATTTAAATAACAAACATATTGCCCAGAGTTCTGTCTAGCAGCTCTGTCAGAAAACCATTGATTTTTCTGACTTGTGCCATTCTTAGCGCAAACGGATTTAGGTTGTAATTCTGTTTGTCGTTTGCTCTTCTTCAAAGGTGAAATAAGTGGAGTGCCCCAAGGGTCGGTCCTGGGGCCAGTTTTATTCAATATCTTCATAAATGATCTGGAGGATGGTGTGGATTGCACTCTCAGCAAATTTGCGGATGATACTAAACTGGGAGGAGTAGTAGATACGCTGGAGGGGAGGGATAGGCTACAGAAGGACCTAGACCAATTGGAAGATTGGGCCAAAAGGAATCTGATGAGGTTCAATAAGGATAAGTGCAGGGTCCTGCACTTAGGACGGAAGAACCCAATGCACAGCTACAGACTAGGGACTGAATGGCTAGGCAGCAGTTCTGCAGAAAAGGACCTAGGGGTGACAGTGGACGAGAAGCTGGATATGAGTCAGCAGTGTGCCCTTGTTGCCAAGAAGGCCAATGGCATTTTGGGATGTATAAGTAGGGGCATAGTGAGCAGATCGAGGGACGTGATCGTCCCCCTCTATTCGACATTGGTGAGGCTTCATCTGGAGTACTGTGTCCAGTTTTGGGCCCCACACTTCAAGAAGGATGTGGATAAATTGGAGAGAGTCCAGCAAAGGGCAACAAAAATGATTAGGGGACTGGAACACATGAGTTACGAGGAGAGGCTGAGGGAGCTGGGATTGTTTAGCCTGCAGAAGAGAAGAATGAGGGGGGATTTGATAGCTGCTTTCAACTACCTGAAAGGGGGTTCCAAAGAGGATGGCTCTAGACTGTTCTCAATGGTAGCAGATGACAGAACGAGGAGTAATGGTCTCAAGTTGCAGTGGGGGAGGTTTAGATTGGATATTAGGAAAAACTTTTTCACTAAGAGGGTGGTGAAACACTGGAATGCGTTACCTAGGGAGGTGGTAGAATCTCCTTCCTTAGAGGTTTTTAAGGTCAGGCTTGACAAAGCCCTGGCTGGGATGATTTAACTGGGAATTGGTCCTGCTTTGAGCAGGGGGTTGGACTAGATGACCTTCTGGGGTCCCTTCCAACCCTGATATTCTATGATTCTATGATTCTAAATAAAGCGAAGTTAATGTCCTTGATGAAGCTGCAGTTCAGAATCCTGGACTATCATTTTTAGATTGGGTTTTTTAGTTAACAGTAAATGTTTAAAATATTCCACACAAAGTTCAGCACAAGATATTCTTGAAAAAGGCATTCCCAAGTACGTAACAACTTGGTGACTAGCAGTGGAGTGCTTTCTGAGGGTATGTCTACACTATGAAATAAGGTCGAATTTATAGAAGTAGTATTTTTAGAAATCGTTTCTATATAGTCGATTGTTTGTGTCCCCACACAAAATGCTCTAAGTACATTAACTCAGCAGAGTGCTTCCACAGTACCAAGACTAGCGTAGACTTCCAGAGTGTTGCACTGTGGGTAACTTTCTCATAATTCCCGCAGTCTCTGCCGCCCATTGGAATTCTGGGTTGAGATCCCAATGCCTGATGGGACAAAAAACATTGTTGCGGGTGGTTCTAGGTGCATGTTGTCAGGCCCGCCCTCCCTCAGTGCAATGGCAGACAATCGTTCCGCACTTTTTTCTGTGCGGACGCCATACCACGGCAAGCATGGAGCTTGCTCAGATTACTTTGGCAATTAGGAGCCCATTAAACACCACGTGCATTATCCAGCAGTATATGCAACTCCAGAACCTGGCAAAGTGAAACCGGGCAAGTAGGTGACGTCAGCGCGGTGATGAGTGATGAGGACATGGACACAGACTTCTCTCAAAGCACGGGCCCTGGCAATGCGGGCATCATGGTGCTAATGAGGCAGGTTCATGCGGTGGAATGCCAATTCTGGGCTCAGGAAACAAGCACAGACTGGTGGGACCACATAGTGTTGCAGGTCTGGGACGATTCCAAACTTTCGCATGCATAAGGGCACTTTCATGGAACTTTGTGACTTGCTTTCCCCTGCCCTGAAGCGCATGAATACCAAGATGAGAGCAGCCCTCACAGTTGAGAAGTGAGTGGCAATAGCCCTGTAGCAGCTTGTAATGCCAGACGGCTACTGGTCAGTCGGAAATCAATTTGGAGTGGGCAAATCTACTGTGGGGGCTGCTGTGATGCAAGTAGCCAACACAATCAAAGATCTGTTGATATCAAGGGTAGTGACCGTGGGAAATGTGCAGGTCATAGTGGATGGCTTGCTGCAATGGGATTCCCTAACTGTGGTGGGGCCATAGATGGAACCCATATCCCTATCTTGGCACCGGAGCACCAAGCCAGCGAGTACATAAACCGCAAGGGGTACTGTAAGCACTGGTGTATCACAAGGGACGTTTCACCAACATCAACGTGGGATGGCCGGGAAAGGTACATGATGCTCACATCTTCAGGAACTCTGGTCTGTTTCAAAAGCTGCAGGAAGGGACTTTATTCCCAGACCAGAAAATAACCGTTGGGGATGTTGAAATGCCTATAGTTATCCTTGGGGACCCAGTCTACCCCTTAATGCCATGGCTCATGAAGCCATACACAGGCAGCCTGGACAGTAGTCAGGAGCTGTTCAACTACAGGCTGAGCAAGTGCAGAATGGTGGTAGAATGTGCATTTGGACTTTTAAAAGCGCGCTGGCGCAGTTTACTGACTGTTAGATCTCAGCGAAACCAATATTCCCACTGTTACTGCTTGCTGTGCGCTCCACAATATCTGTGAGAGTAAGGGGGAGACGTTTATGGCGGGTGGGAGGTTGAGGCAAATGGCCTGGCCACTGGTTACGCGCAGTCAGACACCAGGGTGGTTAGAGCACAGGAGGGTGCGGTACGCATCAGAGTAGCTTTGAAAACCAGTTTCATGACTGGCCAGGCTAGTGTGAAAGTTCTCTTTGTTTCTCCTTGATGAAACCCCCTGCCCCTTGGTTCACTCTACTTCCCTGTAAGCTAACCACCCTCCCCTCCTCCCTTTGATCACCGCTTGCAGAGTCAATAAAGTCATTGTTGGTTCACATTCATGCATTCTGTATTAATTTATCACACACATAGGGGGATAACTGCCAAAGTAGCCTGGGAGGGGTGGTGGAGGAGGGAAGGACAAGGCCACACAGCACTTTAAACGTTTAAAACTTATTGAATGCCAGCCTTCTGTTGCTTGGGCAATCCTCTGGGGTGGAGTGGCTAGGTGGCCGGAGGGCACCCCCTCCCCCCCCTGCGCTTTCTTAGGCATCTGGGTGAGGAGGCTATGGAACTTGGGGAGGAGGGTGGTTGGTTACACAGAGGCTGTAGCAGCAGTCTGTGCTCCAGCTGCCTTTCCTGCAGCTCAACCATATGCTGGAGCATATTAATTTGATCCTCCAGCAGCCTCAGCATTGGGTCCTGCCTCGTCTCATCACGCTGCTGCCACCTTTCAGCTTCAGCCCGCCACCTCTCCTCCCGGTCATTTTGTGCTTTCCTGCACTCTGACATTGTCTGCCTCCACACGTTCATCTGTGCTCTGTCAGTGTGGGAGGACAGCATGAGCTCAGAACATTGCATCGTGACTGTTTTTTTTTCGCCTTTTAATCTTCACTGGCCTCTGGGAAAGAGAAGATCCTGTGATCCTTGAAATGCAGCTGGTGGAGGGGAAAAAAGGGACAGTGGTATTTAAAAAGACCCATTTTATAGAACAATGGGTACACTCTTTCATGGTAAACCTTGCTGATAATGTTACATACATGGCACATGTGCTTTCGTTCCAAGGTCGCATTTTGCCTCCCCGTGGCTAACAGCGGGGAACATTTCTGTTCAGCTGCAGGCAAACAGCCCAGCAGGAATGGGCACCTCTGAATGTCCCCTTAAGAAAAGCATCCTATTTCAGCCAGGTGACCATGAATGATATCACTCTTCTGAGGATAACACAGAGATAAAGAATGGATGTTTGAACGCCAGCAAACATACACTGCAATGCTTTGTTCTGCAATGATTCCCGAGTACATGCTACTGGCCTGGAATGGTAAAGTGTCCTACCATGGTGGATGGAATAAGGCTGCCCTCCCCAGAAACTTTTTGCAAAGGCTTTTGGAGTACATCCAGGAGAGCCGTGAATGCCAGGGCAAATTAATCATTAAACATGCTTGCTTTTAAACCATGTATACTATTTTAAAAGGTACGCTCACCAGAGGTCCTTTCTCCATCTGGCGGTCCGGGAGGCAGCCTTGGGTGGGTTCGGGGGGTACTGGCTCCAGGTCCAGGGTAAAAAACAGTTCTGGCTGTCGGGAAAACCTGTTTCTCCGTTTGCTTGCTGTGAGCTATCTTCAACCTCCTCATCCTCTTCGTCTTCCTAGTCTCCAAAACATGCTTCCATGTTGCTTCCATCTCCATTGAAGGAGTCAAACAACACAGCTGGGGTGGTGGTGGTTGAACCCCCTAAAATGGCATGCAACTCATCATAGAAGCGGCATGTTTGGGGCTCTGACCCGGAGCGGCCGTTTGCCTCTCTGGTTTTCTGGTAGGCTTGCCTCAACTCCTTCAGTTTCATGCGGCACTGCTTCGAGTCCCTGTTATGGCCTCTGTCCTTCATGCCCTGGGAGATTCTGACAAAGGTTTTGGCATTTCGAAAACTGGAACGGAGTTCTGATAGCACGGATTCTTCTCCCCAAACAGCAATCAGATCCTGTACCTCCTATTCGGTCCATGCTGGAGCTCTTTTGCGATTCTGGGACTCCATCATAGTCCCCTCTGCTGACAAATTCTGCATGGTCACCTCTGCTGGTGAGTTCTGCACTCACCTGCAGCTGGCCAAACAGGAAATTGAAATTCAAAAGTTTGCGGGCCTTTTCCTGTCTACTTGGCCCGTGCATCTGAGTTGAGAGTGCTGTCCAGAGCAGTCACAATGGAGCACTCTGGGATAGCTCCCAAAGCCAATACTGTCTAATTGCAGCCACAGTACCCCAAATTGGACCCGGCAAGACTGATTTCAGAGCTAATCCCCTTGTCGGGGGTGAAGTAAGGAAATCTATTTTAAGAGCCCTTTAAGTCGAAAAAAAGGGCTTTGTCGTGTGGACAGGTGAAAGGTTAAATCGATTTAATGCTCCTAAATTCGACCTGAACTCCTAGTGTAGACCAGGGCGTAGTGAACTGTTCCATGAGACCTTCCTGAAGCAGAATTCCTCTATCAGATGCAGCCTTTTCCAAAGGTAGCGGAATCTTCAAGGGGAAACTGTTGGCATGCTATTCTGCAGCCACAGGCCAGTTTGTGACTTCAGTTTTACAGTTGAAGGCCAATATATTCAGGTGAATTAAATCTCAAATAGGCCTTGACAGCATCCTGAGGCCCATGTAGTTCTACCTAAATGGTGCAGTTGGTTCCCTTTAATCTGTGGCATCCTGGTGCAGCACAGTGAAATTTAGTGGCAACTTCATCTAGATTTTTCTAGAAGTGTCTGAATTGTGAAGTTAACTATAAACACGGTGGTTGATTTGTTTGCTATGGTCTCCACTTCCAGTTTTATACACCACATAGATTGTATTGACTGTGCATAACTGCATCAGAAATTGCTGGATGGAAGGAAAAGCTGGAAGTTTCGGCAAATGGGTAGGAGACATTTGGCTTCTAGCATGAAGACGTGGAGGAAGTTTAGAGTTTTGGAAGCACTAGTTAGCTGTTTCTGCTAAACTGATACACAGTAGAACTTAAACCTAAATTAAATATCAGTTAAATAGATCCCACTGCCTCTCTGGTATGTCCATAGCTGTCAGTACTAAAACACTAATTTTGTTTTTTCTTCAGTTAGTGTGGATAGCTATGAAACACTTAAATTCAGCACATCTATCCCAGTCTACATGCAGCTTGCCCTGTGTTGCATTTTTAAACTGATTTTCACCCTGATTATGACTCTGCAGAAATCTGGAACCTAAAACCTGTGGCAACTTTTCATGAGTCTGCCTCAGTTACTTATCCAGCATATTGTTTGAAATTGCTAAAACTTGAGGAGATGTGATTTTAGTGGGGTTTTGGTTTTTTAAAAGAAATCTGTACATTGCACTTCAGATACGCCAGTATGCTCTCTATAAAGAGTCTACAGCAAATATGAGGGGGTTAAAAATGGGATATACAGGTCCATTGAGAAGTGGTGTATACTTTAGCCTTGTATTCTCTTAACATACTAAGACCTTCCAAAAAAATATGGGTAGCTGAAATCTGCCTCAGAAAGGCTTTTTAACTCTAAGGTTTTTATGCTGCACATAGTCTGACTGCTATTTCTACTTTCAAACTGTAACAAAGCCAAAACAAATGCACACACTGTCCATTTCTTGATAAACTTAATCTTCGAAGCTGTAATTGGTGGTAGAAAAATACTTCTGTTGCAGTGTTAGCCCATGATTGCCAGTGGTTCAAGCTTCTTTCTAATGTTTGAGGAAGGGACTGAAACATCCAAAAATGGGGAGAGGAAAGGGCCTCATGAGTGTGCTCTCGCCAGATTGCTACTGTCCGGGTCTTATACTGTGCCCTTTTATAAGTATCTGAGTTCTTGTTATGGTGCTGTTGTCAGTAATATGGGAACTTCTCCACTACCAAAATTAGTTTGCTTCTCCTCCACTTTGGAATGGTTTAGCCTTCCTCAGGGAGTCTGTGACTACTTGGCTTTTCCTAGAGGATCTGCTTCTGTAGACAAGACTTTAAAATGAGTTACTGGACACAGAGTAAATATTGGGACAAATGATAAGTTAGACTCTTGCAAATTTTGATCTTTGCAGTGAAAAAGCAGAACACTTAAAATGCAGACATTGTGTACAGTGTGCAGTATTCCATTTATTTCTAAGAGGCTACATGTCTCAGTCTAGTAGAATTTGACAAGAGACAAGGCTTCTAGTCTTCAGGTTGGAAAACCAGTGACACTGAATTGTTAGACACAAAAGCAGTGTAACAAGATAGGTGGCCCTTTTTGCCTGGGTAATATCTTTTATCTGCTGATGTGTAACACAGCACTCTGGATAACTCATTTCTACATTCCTACCCAGAGACAAACCTAAAATCTATTCCTACTGTGATCTCAGTGGCTATGTAGTGAATATTGTAATACAGTCTTAAGTTACTATGTATCCAAAGTGTGGATTGTTCTCATCCTTTTTAAAAAAAACAAACAAAAAATCACACACAAGCCATTTCAGTTCTTTTGAAATGGCTGATGCCCAAGATCAGAGTGTACTTGATCACTTTTCTACTTCTCCAACATGGTAAAATTTGAGCAACCAGGTGAAGTTAATCTCAAAGCTGTATTCTTTTGGAACATGTTTCAGGGATATCAAATTCTAAAGCGGATTATTTTTGATAAGGTTTTGATAGGCAGTACTAATTTGTAAGGAACCAACAACAAACGTTCTAGTTCAGGGGTGGCCAACCTGAACCTGAGAAGGAGCCAGAATTTACCAATGTACATTGCCAAAGAGCCACAGTAATATGTCAGCAGCCCTCCCCGCTGCCTCCCCGCCCCCCGCTCACAGCACCTTCCACCCACCGGCACATCCCCCTCCCTCCCCGCACTTCCTAATCAGCTATTTCATGGCATGCAGGAGGCTCCAGGGGTGGTGGGGGTGGTAGGAGCAAGGGCACTGCAGGCTCAGGGGAGGGGGCAAAAAGGGGTGGAGGCCTGTGGAAGAGCCAGGGGTTGAGCAGTGAGCACCCCCAGCACATTGGAAAGTTGGCGCCCGACTCGCCCTGGAGTCGGTGCCTATGAAAGGAGACGCATATTAATGTCTGAAGAGCCACATGCGGCTCCAGAGCCACAGGTTGGCCCACCCCTGTGCTAGCTGCTTAACTCAGCAGGTGGTGTATAATGGAGTGCATGTAACATGCACAGCATATCTGCTAATCTTTTGGGACATTTTGATGATTTTTAGTAGTGTAAATTAACTTGTAATGGCAACACAGAACATGAACATTCACGGAAAGCCAGGTACAAGGAGTGCTAAGATCCTCTTGTTGGGAATTGCAGGTGGAACTTCTGGTTTCTTGCTTTTTTTGGCTCATGAAGAACGTTTTGAGTAAATATATCAAAAAGTACTGCATGAGAGGTCAGTGTCACAGCTAAAGTTTCTGAACACCAGTAGCATGGAATGTATGGGTATTAATGTAACTTCATAGTGAGAGACTGTTGGAGCAAAAACTCACTTTGTGCATGAAGAAATTCTGAATGTGGCTGCCCTACCATCCATAGGAGATGATCTAAAAATACTATTGATCCATGCCAGCTTGTGCCAACACTGACAGTGATTCTGCTTGTCATCCAATATTGATGCTTAAAGATAAAATCTGTTCCAGCATACCATCTTTGAGAACAATAGGGAGTGAAAGATAATTTGTAGCAATTAAATATGTACTTCAGTGAAATACGTCTGCTTCTTGAACTGCCAGGTTTCTTGTCAAGATGAGTTTAGATTTCCATAAATGTAAACTGAAATGTGGGGAAAAAACAATTGTTACGACCTGAATCTTGTATGACATTTTTGGGCTGCAATTTTAGTTTAGAAATTTTCTTTTGAACAAAATAGTCTTTTGGGTATGGGTTTTTTTTTAAATCAACTGCCATATCAGTGTCAGAGGAATTGGCCTACTGGATCAGACTTCCGGTGCATCTAGTCCT
The DNA here is from genome assembly GCF_965140295.1 of Lepidochelys olivacea. NCBI lineage: Eukaryota > Metazoa > Chordata > Testudines > Cheloniidae > Lepidochelys > Lepidochelys olivacea. Next base: position 3,075,075 of record NC_140413.1, read on the forward strand.
GGAGCTTTCCCACACGGTATGAAATGTCAAACAGATATCATGGATTTGAATGCACTTAGTTTCCCTCTTTAATTTTTTATTTCACTTTTTGCCCCCATTCCTTATTTTCGTTTCAGGGAGAGCCACAAGTATAATCCTAAACTTAATCTAATCCTAAACTTAAAGCAGTCATGTGTTATACTAGAATAATAGGCCGCGGGAAGTCTGAGAGCCTTCCACATCAAATTCACTAGCAGTGGAAAAGTCCCTACTGCATTTTGAAGTCTCTGGCTCTTCTCCCTTAAATGTCTGCCTTCATATGCAGACAGGCTGAACCTGATATATCTGAAACTTTCTGGGGAATGTGTGATGTGGTGTGGTGGGGTTTTTTTTGGCAACCTTGAAACTATGCATTTTTTTCAGTACTCCCAATTCAGTGTTTATGCTGAATAACTTTGACCAGTATCGACTTGGTCTGAATGACAGGTTTCAGAGTAACAGCCGTGTTAGTCTGTATTCGCAAAAAGAAAAGGAGTACTTGTGGCACCTTAGAGACTAACCAATTTATTTGAGCATGAGCTTTCGTGAGCTACAGCTCACGAAAGCTCATGCTCAAATAAATTGGTTAGTCTCTAAGGTGCCACAAGTACTTCTTGGTCTGAATGCTTTCCTCTAATGGTAGAATATGAACATAATCACCAAGCAAGATTGGAGTTTTCAGTGTGACTAGGTTTCTCTGCCAAACATGTCAGTTTTGACAACCAAGTGTAATTCTAAATACTAATGCCTTTGCCATAACTTAATCTCTGTGAATCAGTTTTCAGTTCTAGTTGCTATTTTAAGAAAAACAAAACTGCCCCCCCAAAACTCTTCTCACTTTACTGCTGAAGATGACCTGTGCTATTCCTAACAGAAGTGTTTTACACAAGGCTCCATTAAATCAATGTCAGGTTTCCAAAGCCATTCCAGAGGAGATCACTTGTATTGGATTGTGACTAGCTGAAAGTCAGAAGTATATGCTTGTCATATAAAATGAATAACTGCGGTGGAATGTGTACAAAATGACTTTGTGATGTACTTTTGTTTTTTTCAGTGACATAAATATCCAGTGCTACATAATAACTTGTATCAACAGTTTCAAAAGTTAAATCATCCATATTTCTAATACTAGTCAGTGCCCAGAGACTACAGTGGAGAATTCTGTAAGTTAAACAAACAGTGAAAGCAGTAGTCTAGACAAGACGATGCTTTTTAGGCCAACCTTGTAACAAATGTGAAGGCCTTATAATTGTGTAAAGAAGTGGGTTACTTTGAATATGACCAGCAAAGAAAAATAAGCTTGTCTTTATTCTATAGCTTTGATATTTTATGTAATAGCTCTTGGTTTTAAAGTTTCAGATCTGTTTTACTTTAGAAACTCAGGTTCTGACTAGGTTAGATATTAACCTGCAGAACTAGTGAAATGGTGATCTCACAAGAGTGAAAGTGTGCAAATGACTAAAATTCCTTTTATTGTTTAGAAGCTGTTTAACACCTGCATGACTTGAATTATTAGCCTTTTGAATAAAGGAAGCCTCTGTTTAATGCAATACTTCTTGGGTATTTTAGTTAAGGTGTTATAAAACTCCAACATCCCAAGACCTCCCAGAAGTTCTCCAGCAAAATCAGAATATTTCTAATATGAAAACTCAGTCTGCCTTCATAAACTATAAGCACAAGCCAAATCTTTTTAAATCCTTTGCTGATCACCTTCAAAAAATGTTATGCCACCTTCAAGCAGTGTTTTAAAATTGATATAGCTAGACCATTCTCTGGGGTCTTGTATATATTAAGAAGCTCCTACCAGTGCAGCTACTAGTCAAGCGGTACTGGTGGATCTCAAGTGTAGAAAAGTCTCCATTGCCCTCTCCTCTTCCCTGTCGCATTAGTTAAACCTGCTCCCTCTTCCTAGAGCAATTCTGACAACTCTGTCCAAATGTGGAACTGTTTTTAGAAGTATTGCTAAAGCTTTTATCCTTTGTTTTGTAGGTATAGACTTCAAGATCAAAACAGTTGAATTACAAGGAAAGAAGATCAAGCTTCAGATATGGTAAGTGACATTTTAGAACTTGTAGTGCCAACATAATTACGATATGGTTCCTAAGATAGTTTAGCTCTGCTAAACTACGTAATGCTTTCCAGTCCTGTTAAGATGAATTGCCTTATGTGACTATCCATATGCATTGTTGCTTAAACTTTTTTCAGAAAACGGGAGGAGAACATTAAAATTAGTAGAGATTCCCATCTAGGTACTTTCCCGATCTTGAGTTTAATGTCATGAATGCATTGTGTATTTCTGATACAGTGATGGAGGTTCATCAATAGGTTTTTGGAATTTTCTTAAAGGATATGACAGCAGAGTTAGAAACGGAAAGATGAAGTGATTAAAACTTTGCCCAGGTTAGGACAGTTGCACAGTACTAATTGGTATTACTTTTCTGAAATATTGAAGGAAACTATACCTTAATTTTGTTAAAAGCGTAATGCATTTCAATAGGGACAGTAGCTGCATTTCATTTACAGGTTATTGGCAGCTCTCCTCTGAATGTTTGAAAACTGGGACTGCTGATAGTCCAAGGTTTTGTGGGAAGTGTTTAAAACTGATTCTTCAACAATGAACTGTTTAGTTTATAGTATGCTGACTTGGCTTGTATTTTGTAACTTAAATTTGTGTAGCTCAAATAAGGCCATGACTCGGGACACTATAAATCAGTAATTCTGGTAATACCTGCAGACGTCTGCGTCACCAAGAATTTGTAAGATGTCTGTATAATTTTTATGTTTGGCCTCCTACACAATATCTTACCATAAGACATGGAAAGCCTAAATACTTAATTGGCTGGTGAGCTTACTTTTTAATACAAACTCCCATGTAAAGTGAACTATATTTTTTTTTAAAAAAAACCACCCCACTTCCTCAGGAAGCAGCTTTCCCCTGTCCTCTATTATGATCCTAACTGATGGTTCTTTCATATGTAGTCGCTCTCCTAAAAAATAGGATGGGAGAAAGATGATAGCTTATGTGGGGTCTAGGGGCAGCCTTCTCTGGTCAGTTTGCTTGGACTCCCTTTTCTCAGCCAGGTGCACTCTTTGGTTGTCTAACTTCCGATTTAATCTGCCCACTTCCCCGCTCTGTAGTACAGGCTCAAGAAGAATTTGGTAATTCTGCAGAGCAGGGTAATGGCCTTTTACTTTCATATTCTTGTTTTAATGTTCCCCTCCATGCCTGTATTGCTCCTACGACAAAGGACTTTCTCAGCAAGAGCATAAACATATGAAACTGACGCAGCCCTAACCAACTCCGGACTGGGTCAAAACGGATGCACCGTGCAGGATTAATGCATGTAAGATGGGTGAGGAGAGGGAGGGAGCCTAAGACTTCACTTCCACTTGTTGCTTTAGCAGAGGCATTTTAATTCATTGCTGAATTTTTGTCTGTGTACCGTTGTTTTAGAGCGAACCTTGTTTCCTTTTCGCAGCTGCTGTCTGCTACTTCTGTGTAAGCTGTAACAGACTTTGCACCAAAGTATGGAGTGTACGTTTTTCTTTGCATTTCCTGAGACAAAGTGAAAGCAGTTATCTACCTTATAGGGTTGCTATAAAGATAATCATTTTGATTGAAGTTGGCACATGGCACATAGCACTTTTCAGGTTCAAGGTATTGGCCTGCTGCTTGTGTTCTAGACAGAGGGAAGTGTCTATGTTGGGAAGAACTTCTAGAAATTCAGTCCATTTAATATTTATTGCACCATATGTAAACCCAGCAAACATGACCCTGCTAATTAAGGTACTTTGTATCCTGAACATTACCACCTCCTTGTACGCACCATGTCTTCTCCAGCATTTTGTCTAAAAAAAAAGTCTATTTTCTAGGAGTACCTCTGAACATATACAGGATAACAGGGTCACTAGCAATAAGCAACAGTTGTTATAAAGAACAGATTATACCAGGCAAAGTTGATTGCCTTTTCAGATAGAAATACAAAGCTAGTGGATGAAGAAACACTAATCTCTGTTGAATTACTTGAGCATCTCTAGTCAAAAGCAAATGTAAATGAATGGTTTCAGTGAGGGCATTATCACTTGGATTGGAAAGAGTTGGAAAACAAGCTAACAATAAAAAGAATATTGTGGAGGGGAAGGTGTCTAAAAAGTTTCAATTTCTAAAGCTGATCACTATAGCAGAATCTAATGAATGCAAAGTGTATAAACAGGACTTTAAGTTTGCAGATAATAAAATGGGGAAGAGTTGTGAACTGAAGTATCAAGGTGACTTAATGAGATTAAAAACTATGGACAGAAAATGGAATGCAGCTTGAAAGAATGCCAGATAATACATCACGGGGAAATTCAAGACACTCACTGAGGGGAGAGAAGACTATGAAACAGTAATGCTGAAAGAGACACAGAAATGTTGGCCTGCAGACTAGCCATGGGTTTTCAATATTGTAATGCAATAAAAGCCAAACTTTTTAGGTTGTGTGCATTCACGCATCTACAGGGAGTAATGAAGTGGTTCCTCTATGCTCATGAGACTTCATTCATCTTTGGACACTTGACTGTAGATAGGCTGGAGGGAGCTTAGAGTGGAGCAACAAAAAATAAGGTTCTTGAGGATTGTCATAAATATAAAGGGAAGGGTAAACCCCTTTAAAATCCCTTCTGGCCAGAGGAAAAATCCTCTCACCTGTAAAGGGTTAAGAAGCTAGGATAATCTCGCTGGCACCTGACCAAAATGACCAATGAGGAGACAAGATACTTTCAAAAGCTGGGAGGAGGGAGAAAAACAAAGGGTCTGTCTGTCTGTGTGATGCTTTTGCTGGGGACAGAACAGGAATGGAGTCTTAGAATTTAGTAAATCTAGCTAAATATGCGTTAGATTATGATTTCTTTAAATGGCTGAGAAAATAAGCTGTGCTGAATAGAATGAATATTCCTCTCTGTGTGTCTTTTTGTAACTTAAAGTTTTGCCTAGGGGGATTCTGTGTTTTGAATCTAATTACCCTGTAAGGTATTTACCATCCTGATTTTACAGAGGTGATTCTTTTTACTGTTTCTTTTCAAGAACTGAATGCTTTTTTCATTTTTCTAAGATCCAAGGGTTTGGGTCTGTGGTCACCTATGCAAATTGGTGAGGATTTTTACCAAACCTTCCCCAGGAAGTGGGGTGCAAGGGTTGGGAGGATTTTGGGGGGGAAAGACATTTCCAAACAACGTTTTCCCAATAAACCCAGATAAAGTTTGGTGGTGGCAGTGGAAGTCCAAGGACAAAGGGTAAAATAGTTCGTACCTTGGGGAAGTTTTAACCTAAGCTGGTAAAAGTAAGCTTAGGAGGTTTTCATGTAGGTCCCCACATCTGTACCCTAGAGTTCAGAGTGGGGAAGGAACCTTGGCAAGGATATTGACTTAAGGAAAAGAATTGTGAATGCTGGTTATGATTACACCCTGGGGATCTTTGGATCTAAAATCATGAGCTTTTGTTGTCTCAGTTAAAGAAGTAGGTTCTAAAAGCTGTTGCAGAGTCAACCCTCTTGACAATGAAGAGCCTCTAGAAAGGGACAGCTACACTTTAAAAAAATAGAACGAGGGGATATAACAAAGTAATGGGATGACTGTTCTTAAAGATTCAGGATGTCTTGGAGGGGAGTGGGGGGGGGAACCTTTTGGCAGATAAGAGGTGAAAGAATGTAATATTTGCAGAGGTGGAAAGCCTAGATCTAGAGAAATCTTTAAAAAAAGACAGGACAAAACTCCAAGCAATCTGATTTAGTGGCTTAGATCACTGTGCTGGGATTTGGAAGAGCTGGATTCTATTTCCAGCTCTGCCCCTGACTGGTGTGTAATTTTGAGCACTTGAACTCTGCCTATTTCCCCTACCGCTTATTTTGTCTTGTCTACTTAGTCCCTGCCTTGAGGAATTTAGCCTCAGTATTTTTACAGCACTTAGATCTAGAAACTGACGTCTCATTTGTACTAACAGTACAAATATACAAAATAGTTCTTCACTGGCAGGCTTATGGACTAGATAATATCTTGGTGGCTGAAAGGGCTTAGGGGAACGGGGAGAACCCATCTGGGTGGGGGAGGATTTTTATCTGTAGTAGGTGTGAGGCTGTTAACTTCTCGCTTGGTCTCTTCCAGTTTGGCAACAATGTTATCTGGTACAGCTTTCTATAATGGCTTCCCAAAACCCCAAGACACTGGCCAGCCCTGAAGGGTATAACTAATAATTTTATAGAATTGTGTGGATTTGATCCCTGTAATACAAATTGCTGATCCATCCCCCCGCCACCCTGTGCAAGCTGAGTACACTGAAACTGTCTTGCAATGGATTTGTGTGCAGCAGAGTTCCAGGAGCACTTAATTTACTGTGTACCATTTTTCACTAAAAACCAGGGGTCCTTTCAGCAGACGTTACTGCTTAGTAAGTATAAATTGTAGTTGCTATAGCACCTAAAGGTCCCAATCAGGACTGGACTCTCTGTATTGTACATTTGTGACGGGTTCAGTCACAGGGACCCTTTGGGACTGTTACCTGATGTGCTGAGACTACCTCTGAGCCCGTTTTCTCTGCCAGTTTGGGCCTCCAGAACCCTGTCTTGTTGAGCCAGATATGCTAATCTGCTGCAACCCAGACCCAGGGTCTGACCTACGCCCCCAAAGCTGCAGACTTAACTGAAAACTGTTTAGCAAGTGCTCCTGTCTTGTGAACCCAGACACCCAGCTCCCAGTGGGATCCAAACCTCAAATTAATCTGTTTTACTCTGTATAAAGCTTATACAGGGTAAACTCAAAAATTGTCCGCTCTCTAACACAGTAGAGATATGCACAGCTGTTTGCTCCCCCAGGTGTTAATCACTTACTCTGGGTTAATTAATAAAAGTCACTTTATTAATTATAAAAAGTAGGATTTAAGTGGTTCCAAGTAATAACACACAGAACAAAGTAAATTACCAAGCAAAGTAAAACAAAAACATGCAAGTCTAAGCCTAATACAGTAGGAAACTGAATACAGGTAAATCTCACCCTCAGAGATGTCCCAATAAGCTTCTTTCACAGACTAGACTCCTTCCTAGTCTGGGCCCAATCCTTTTCAGACCAACATTGTGGTTTATGGCCTGGGTCCAGCAATCCCTCTCACCCCCGTAGTTAGTCCTTTGTTCCACATTCTTTCACGCATCTCTTTGGGGTGGAGGGGCCATCTCTTGAGTCAGCTAAAGACAAAATGGAGCGGTTTCCAGGGCCTTTTATATTCTCTCTTGTGGGCAAAAACCCCTTTGTTCTTCTGTGCAAAATCACAGCAACAAGATGGAGTTTGTAGCCACCTGGGCAAGTCACGTGTCCATGAATGATTCAGCTTTTTGCAAGCTGATGCCATTTTTTTACGTTTGAAGTTTCCCAGGAAAGTTCAGATGTGGATTGGCGTCTCCCAAAGTCCATTGTCAGTTAAGTGTTTCTTGATAGGACTATTCTCAGTAAGTGCCCATTCTCAAGAAGCTGACCAAATGCTTCACTGAGGCCACTTACAATCAACACACTGAGATACAAGTACATAACCAATATTCATAACTTCAAATACAAAAATGATACACACATACAGACAGAATAATCATAACCAGCAAATTACAGCCTTTCTGTAGACACCTTACTTGACCTCCTTTGTAAAAGATTTGGTGCAACTATAGGACTTTGGTTGCAACAATGATCTATACAGTCACAGTTAATGTCAATAATGTCACAGTATTGTACAAACACACAGTCCCTGCCTCAAAAGGTTTATGATCTAATTTGAAAAGACACAACAAGAAAGGATCAAAATCAAAGGATAAGCTATTTTTTTTAATGGATTGGGTTCCCATGATATTCCCTGCTTTATTTAGGACTTTGTTTTGATGCTGTCTATAAAAATTAGTTTCTTTCCAGGTTAATATATCTCCTACCAGTGGTGATTGCTGCTGTAATACGTTTGGCTGAGAGAAATCTCTTTATATAACACAACTATATTTAATTGCCATATCCTGCATTTAAATGCCTATCTGTACTTAGTTACATTATTTACAGACTTGTGTCCCACTCCCAACACAACAGCTGCTAAGCAGGGCATGTAGTCACTGGAATGTGACTTATCTAAACGCAAGTTGTACTGTTTTAACTATACCACTGCAATCCCTTAATGTGGGGGCAGTTATGCCAGTTTAAGGCACTTTTTTATACCAGTAGGGGTTGCACCAGTATAACTACAGTGATAAAATCACACCCCTAACCAGAATAATTGCATCAGTACAAAAACCATAGACCAGGCCTTAGCTTCCCTTCTCCAGTGGAACACCTCAGGGTCAGAGGAGAGGCTGATTGGAGGGAGAAAGGGGGATCAGTTGCACACATGAGCATCTTTATTAGGGAGATAGAAGACATTTAGCATTTGTGTACCTTCCACTCCTACTAGATTGAAAATTTGTTTCTATTAAGTGCAATCTATGAAATAATGCTGTATTAAGAGTTGAAATAAGATATGACCACTTGCTGTAGGTCTTGGCTTTCATGTCTTCCACTAACAATGACAACCCTTTTGTGATAAGAAAGATGTTTCATCAGGCAGGAAGCAGTTTTTTAAAGAATGCTACTTAGTGACTCAGTTGGCCAGAGCACTTGCTAGTGGCAGCACTAACCCCCAAGTAGAAGCAGATTTTCGACTTTCTTATAGAACATCACTTTTTTTTTTAAGAATGAGTTTGTTAAAATAAGTTTGGGAAAATATAGGCTTGTGCCTTCAACCAGTGGAATGAAATTACTCAAATCGCCTGAAAATTGCACATCTGCTGTATACTCTGATGGAGAGGAAAAGGGGAATATGGAATCTTAATTTAAAAAAAAAGTCAGAAAAACTACCTTTATTAAAGATAAATACAACCAAAGGGGTTGTGGAGTATCAATATTGTACATTTTTGTAAAATAAGATGGAAACAACCAAGGGATCTTGATCCAAGTAATCATCTGGAGCAGGATTTTCTCCCATCTTGAAAACCCATGTTTTTTTCTGAAAAATCCAGATGAAGAAAAACCAGATTTTATGAAACAAAATTCAGCGGCCTATGTAATTTGTAATAAAAAAATAATATTAAGTGAACACCATACACTTTGTATTCTGTGTTGTAATTGAAATCAATATATTTGAAAATGTAGAAAAACTTCCACAAATATTTATAATTTTAAATTGGTATTCTATTGTTTAACAGTGCGATTAAAACTGCGATTAATATTGAGTATTTTTTTAAATCTCATGATTAATTACAATTATTTTTTTAATTGACAGCCCTAATAAATGATTTTAACCACCATAATTTAGTCTTTATAAAAATCAGTTGATACTCATTCTTTAATTTAAACCAGTTTTATATACATGTTACTAGTTCTTTAATTTTGCCCTGTTTCATAGGTTTTCTTTTTGTTTGTTTTTTTGTTTTCATTGATTCCAGGCCAGAAGAGATCACTGTGATCCTCTTAGCTGACCTTCTGTATAACACAGCCATAGAACTTCCCCAAAATTCCTAGAACATCTCTTAAAAATCCAGTCTTGATTTAAAAATGCAAGTGGTGAAGAATCCAACATAAGTCTTGGTAAATTGTTCCAGTGGATAGTTACTTCTACTATTCAAAATTTATGCCTTAAATGCAGCCTGAATTTGTCTAGGCATTAGATTGTTTTACCTTTAGTCTCCTAGATTGAAGAGCCAATTATCAAATATTTGTTCTCTCTATAAGTACTTATAGACTGGTCAAATATCCCTAACTACTTTGTTCAGCTAAATAGATTGAGCTCCTTGTGTCTCTTGCTATATAAGGCATGTTTTTCTAATCTTTTAATCATTCTCATGACTCTTCTTTGAATCCTTTCCAATTATCAGAATCCTCCTTGAATTGTGATCACCAGAAATGGACACAGTATTCCATTAGAGGTCAGACCAGTGCCAAATACAGAGATAATATAACCTCCTTATTCCTATGCACTACTCTCATTTATGCATACCAGGAATATGTTAACCCTTTTTGGCCAATGTATAGCACTAGAAGCTCATTTTCAGCTAATTATCCACCACTACACCCCAAATCTTTCAGAATCACTGCTTCCTAGGATAGAGTCCCTCATCATTGTGTAAGTATGGCCTATGTTCTTTGTTCCTAGATTTGTACATTTAGCTTTATTAAAATGTATAGTTTGGTTGAGTCCCATTTATCAAGCGATCCAGATTGCTCTGTATCTGTGATTGGTCCTCCATTATTTAACACTCCCCTAACTTTTGTATCATCTACAAACTTTATTGATTTGGTTTTCTTCCAGATCATTGATAATGTTAAATAGTGTAGGGCCAAGAACTGATCTCTGCAGAACCCTACTGGAAACATCCCAAATCAATGACTCCTAGTTTACAGTTACATTTTGACTCTCCTTTAGCCAGCTTTTAATCTGTTTCATGTATGCTATGCTAATTTTATATATTCTGATTTTTAATCAAAATGTGCAATACCAAGTCAGACACCTTACAGAAATCTGTTAGATCACATCCGTGCTATTACCGTTATCATCCAAACTTGTAATCTCATTTTTTTAAAAAAAAAAATCAGTTTAGGATCAATTTTCCATCAGCCCATCTTGACTGGCATTAATTATATTGCTCTCCTTTAATTCTTCATTAATCAAGTCCCATATGAGCCACTCCATTACCTTGCTTGGGACTAATGTCAAATTGATAGGCTTATAATTACCCAGGTCAGCTTGTTTACCCTTTTTAAGTATTGGCACAGCTTAGCTTTCTTCCACTCTTCAGGAACTTCCCTGGTATTCAAACACTTATTGAAAATCATCATTAATTGTCCAGCAAGCCTCTCGGCCAGCTTTTTCAAAACTCGTGAATGCAGTTTTCTGTTGCTAAACTTGGATGTTTTTCTGTTTTTTTTCTATAGCTTCCAGTTAGAATTTTCAGATTTTACTTAAACTTTTTTCTACTAAGCTTCACATATAAAATGTTTGTCTATGCTGAAAGAAAAGTTTAGATCCTCCATTGTGTTCTCATTGCAAATAGCCCATGCTTTACTTGCAGGAAGTGGCACCTACAGCTATATTGAACTTCCTCCAGGACAAGAAAAGTTAAAATGTCTGAGTGGTCAGCACCAAATGCTTCATAAGAAGCTGTAAGAACCCCATAGCAGGAACATGTGGGGTAATGTGGAGGGCAGATTAGATGGCCTCTGAGGATTTCTTTACTGGATAGTTAACCATGGGATTTGATACCCATGTTAGCGTAGCTTGGGTGCAAGCATCTCCACAATAAAGCCCTGGCCATGTTACTGTTTCTGCATTCTCACTTGTGTGTCTGGGGGCATATCCAATGTGTGTGTTTGTTTTTTTTTTTTTTTGTATTGAGACACTGGGATTCTTTCCCAACCAGTTGTCTGCCCTCCAGATGAAATTGTGGGAAGCACATTGGAGGAACATCAGCACCCAGGCAACTTTGCAATCAGGAGACAAGTAAAAAGTGGGCAGGTTCCAACCTAAGTTAAACCCCAAGCCTGAGTTCTAACCTATACCTCCAGTCACATAAGCTAGGCTGAGCTTAAAGCACCTCCAAATCTAGGTCAGAAGTCTATTTGGATGGGGGCGTGGGGGGAGTTGGACTAAACCCTGGATAAGAGCTCAGATAACAGCTGAGAAGACATACCTTAAGAGAGGCTAATGCCTTGAAGCATGAGGCTTAATATCCCTTCACAAATTTCTATAACTATAAATAGTTTTATCCAAAAGTCAGTGGGGCTTGTGCTGCAAAGTCACTTAAGTGCCCTTGAAAAATCCCACCTCTTAAATGCTTAAGAGTTTAGGAGCATAACTTTAAGCTTCTGTTAAAAAAATTTTAACACATGTAAGAGTTTGCACTAATAACGTACTGAAAAGTTAAACTTTCCGTTAACACTGCAGCATTAGGGACTAAAATTTGGTGTCAGTTTTTGTTGCTTCAAAACAAAAATTCCTCAAATGTGGTTTTAACTTTAAATGCATGAGAAGTCCCATTAAAGTCAATAAGACTGTTCATGTAAGTTTGTAAGATCAGGGCCTTAATTGTCAATATTTTACCTATAACAGTTTTGGAGAAGTCAAACTCTGTTAGTAGTGATGTTGAAACAAACCAGCCCCCTAGTGTTTATAATTTAGTTCATTAGAAATTGAAAGCGCAGAATTTCTATTTGGCTTTTACAGAACCTCAACCTGACTTGAATACCACTTTTTAAAAAAAAAAAAAAAAAAAAAGACTTAAATCCTTAAATTTAACTCCTTGACTCGGCATGTTGAACCATTACCTGCATGATCATTACCTTGTAACTGCTTAGGGGAAAGGAGGGTCTTTTCATTGCAGCTTGGTTAACTGGTTAGTCATTGTCATCAATTGACAATTATTCTATGCTGAATGGATCATTTCATCCACAGGTGGTGACTCTGCTTCGTTTCTTGAACTATATTGTCTTGTCAGACTGACTGGTTTTATCAGTATTCAAGTTCTTATCAAGATTTGGAAATCTTTAAGGAACATTGTTTTTCTAGTTCACAGATTCTGTATTTGTGATGCTTCCTAGGGGTACCCATGGTTGTGAGGTACCTCGCTACCACCTGCCCTGAGGATGAGCAAGTATTGTCTGCGCTTGCCAGGTGTCAGCTCCCCTATTCTCCCAGCCACAGACAACAAAAGCACTCCCTTCTCAGCCCACCCCAGCAACACTGTCCCTCATGCACGTTAGCAGTTGGCACTCTCCAACCCCACATCCTTTGCCCCCTGTGGTGCCCAACCCCATATCCACTAGACGCTCACAGAATTACCAGACCCACTATTCCCAAAGGAACAGTACACTACAGCTTACTAGTTAAATCTCAGAACACAGGTCTTAAATCTATTTATAGAGAAAGCAATTAAGTTTATTTTACAGAGTAGTGATACATATGATAGAAAACAGAAATATTGGAAATAAAGGTTTACATATAAAAACATAACACTCATTGTAGAGCCTAAACACAACTAACAAGATACTGTCTTATCGAGTAAGGAACAGCTGACCCCAGAGTCTTATTTTTCAACCAGGATGGCTGAGACCCTTTCATGAATCCCAGCCAGCTGGCAGCTTCCTTTCCCCTCCTCCCCCCCGCCCCCCCATGAAGAGTTCCAGGATGTCTTTTTGCACTCCTAGATGTACCAGACCAATGCTTTGTTCTTCACCTCTAAAACAGAGTCTGTTCCCCATTCCCCCCACCCACCTCTTCCTGCTGATTTCCCACCTGAAGTCTCCCCAATCTCTTCATTTAGTGTTTGACTCAGTATGCAAATAGACTCCCTGGCTGATCATTTTGTCTCTTACAATGGGAGATAAATGTCTCCCATTTCCTGTCTGGTGGACTCTGACTTAAGGCATCATGCTGAGTGATCTGCTATTGGCTACAAGGCCTTAGCCCTCGTCTACAGTACGAGTTTCAGTCGAATTTAGCAGCGTTAAAGCTTTTAAAATCTATTTCTGTACTCCTCCCCAATGAGGGGATTAGCGCTAAAATCAACATCGCCGGGTCAAATTTGGGGTAGTGTGGATGCAATTCGATGGTATTGGCCTCCAGGAGCTATCCCAGAGTGCTCCATTGTGACTGCTCTGGACAGCACTTTGAACTCCGATGCACTAGCCAGGTACACAGGAAAAACCCCGGGAACTTTTGAATTTAATTTCCTGTTTGGTCAGCATGGTGAACTCAGCAGCACAGGTGTCCATGCAGTCCCCCCAAAATCGTAGAGCATAGAACATTTCTACGCTCCCCCTATCATCTCCATCCCTGAGGTTATCGCGGATTAGAAGGTGAAAAAAACGCACTCGCGATGACATGTTTTCAGAGCTCATGCAGTCCTCCTGCACTGATAGGGCACAATTTAATGCATGGAGGCATTCAGTGTCAGAGGGCAGGAAAGAATTGCTGTGTTTGCTTACCAGCAAAAGTATCATGCCTCGCTAGTGATCCTGCCCGAGCCAGGTTGCTGTCACATGAACTCTGCACTGTGTCAGCCTTGGGCAGGGGCATGACTGCTTTGTGAGCAGGAGGGCCATAGATATAGACATTGCATTAGGTAGCTTCTGTAGCTAGAGAAAACATTCCGGTGTATTCGGCAAAGACTGAGGCAAAAGAAAAGCCCCGTTCAAGTTGGGTTTCTGTAGTGTAGTGGCTATCACGTTTGCCTAACACGCGAAAGGTCCCCAGTTCAAAACCAGGCGGAAACAGGTCACTGTTTCTTTCTCTAAAAAGAAAAGGAGTACTTGTGGCACCTTAGAGACTAACCAATTTATTTAAGCATAAGCTTTCGTGAGCTACAGCTAACTTCATCGGATGCATACTGTGGAAAGTGTAGATCTTTTTATACACACAAAGCATGAAAAAATACCTCCCCCCACTCCACTCTCCTGCTGGTAACAGCTTATCTAAAGTGACTACTCTCCTTGATTATCATACACATTGTAAGGCGAGTAGTCACTTTAGATAAGCTGTTACCAGCAGGAGAGTGGAGTGGGGGGAGGTATTTTTTCATGCTTTGTGTGTATAAAAAGATCTACACTTTCCACAGTATGCATCCGATGAAGTGAGCACGAAAGGTTATGCTCAAATAAATTGGTTAGTCTCTAAGGTGCCACAAGTACTCCTTTTCTTTTTGCGAATACAGACTAACACGGCTGTTACTCTGAAACCTGTTTGTCTCTGACTCCCCTCCTGCATTTTAGTCTTAGAACAGACCACGCTGTGAAACTTTACTTTGAATTATATCAATTAGGAGTTAAATAATATGGAAGGTCTCTCTAAGTTATAGTCCCGGGTTCCTTACACTGTCAGCAGCTCTGATAAATTAACATTTTTGTTAGGGGCAGGGGAAAATTTTCATGAAGCCTTTTATAGGGACTAAATTCTATCTAGGACTCTGAAATAATCTTAACGTGGCCCATAGAGAGCAATCCTTCGTTTAGGATTTGTCATTCCACAAGTTGAACTGCTCCTTACTACTGTCCAGGCTTCATGAGCCATGGGAGCAAGGGGCAGGCTGGGATAGGTGTGACCATGTGGTGCTGCGGGCTGGGAGAGCAGCCTGAGGCAGAAGCCTCCAGCTCGCATGATATTCCAGGCAGGACTGAATCTCCATGAGACAAAGCTTAAAGAAGAGAATGACCTGGAGTCACTCCCATTTGGTGGTCTAAGAGGAGGGATAGCCATGTCTGTCCTGGTGCCCCTGATCGACCTCACCAATGTCTGCCAGGAGCACCCAGGAGACGTACAACAGCTATCAGTCCTACTGTACAGTCTGCCATGAAGGCAAGGAGGAGCTGCTGTGTAGCAATGCAGTACTGCGTCTGCCAGCAGCACCCAGGAGACGTACGGTGAGCTGAACAGGCTCCATGCTTGCCGTGGTATGGCAGCAGGCTGAGCGGGGCTGCCGGCTGGGCCCCTGGCTGGCAGGAGCCAGTGGATGGAGCCCCAGACCAGCAGCGGGACCCCGGGAGAAAAGGCGCAAAACAATTGTCTGCTGTTGCTTTCACGGAGGGAGGGGGACCTGACGACATGTACCCAAAACCACCCACGACAATGTTTTTGCCCCATCAGGCATTGGGAGCTTAACCCAGAATTCCAATGGGCAGCAGAGAGAGGACGCACTCTGCCGACTTAATGCACATAGCGTGGACATACGCAATCGAATTCTAAAAATCGACTTCTATAAAATCGACCTAATTTTGTAGTGTAGACATACCCTTAGGAACAATTTCCTTCCTACACACACCTTCTTACATATTAACTGTACTTACATTGTGCAAAGATTACGATCAGTGTGACAGTGGTTTCCAGTAGGAACCTTACATGTCTCTCTTTGGCAAATTAGAATGTAAATACCAGGCCCAGGGGATCCCTGGAGCCCTCTTATGCATTTCTGTACACTGCCAGTTGGCATCAAGAGGTTCTTCGGGTCACAGTATTGTAATCGTAGAGGTCTTTATTGTATTTTTTTGAACTAAATTACTCAACATAGCTTACAAGAATCTCTGCTGCTGCTAATGCCTCACTTTATATAATTCAGATCTAACTTTTATGTTGATCAATTGTTGTGAAAGCCAACGAGAAATGTAATGTTAGCAGTGGGTTTTTTTGTATGATTTGGAAAGAGATTTGATTATGGTCTGAAATCATAAGCTACGGAAATAACTGGTGTAACTTACTATTCTGGTCATTAGTAACTTCAGCTACTGCCTTTTAGGTTCTTGGGCTGTTTAACTGTACCTGCATGTCTTTTGTCTTCTTTTGGTTCTTTTAATGAACTTTGTGGCTAGCTTAGTGGCATGGGAAAAAACGTTTTGTTTTTTTTTAAATCCAGTCTTGCTGTCCTCTTGTGAGCTTCAAGGCATTTCTTCTGTCTTTGTGCCACACTTCTTTCTGATAAGACTGCTGGACATGTGGCTGCCTCTGAGGAAGGGAGTGTGTGTGTGTGTGGGGGGGGGGGGGGTTTGAATCTGCCTAAATGGGTCCTAAACCGTACCAACCAATGAATGTCACTGAAAATTCTGCAGGTTTCCATGCCATTTCAGATATGGCAATAAATGTGCTTTAGTTCTTATCTCTGTTTGTCTAACATAGATGTCCCCACTCTTATCTAGAATGTGCCTCTAATGTATACACATTTTGGGTTTTAAATACTGACTATTTTGCTTGCTATTCACAGGGACACAGCAGGACAGGAGCGATTTCACACCATCACCACCTCTTACTACAGAGGCGCCATGGGAATTATGCTAGTGTATGACATCACTAATGGCAAAAGCTTTGAAAACATCAGCAAATGGCTCAGAAACATAGATGAGGTGAGCAGTGCCAATGAGATCCTATCCTCTGCTCTAACTGCGCCTGCTATATTACAGGTCCAACGTGCTGCTGAAAGTAGACCCTGCAGATCTGAGTATCTTGAGACTAGCTGTTTCTCCCTTGCAGATATGTTACCATCAAGGAGACAGATGAGGGTGATGATGATGGAGTGTCAGGCTGGTTTGCGTATGCCATACCTCTGCCCCAGGATGTAGAGAATTTGTTGATGGTCAGAACTTTGACTAGCAGTGTTGCTCCCTGAAACGCATGTTAAGAGTTAAAATTCTAATGCTAACAAACTTATAAAAAGAAAAGGAGTACTTGTGGCACCTTAGAGACTAACCAATTTATTTGAGCATGAGCTTTCGTGAGCTCACGAAAGCTCATGCTCAAATAAATTGGTTAGTCTCTAAGGTGCCACAAGTACTCCTTTTCTTTTTGCGAATACAGACTAACACGGCTGTTACTCTGAAACTTATAAAGTTTATTTATTTAAAAAAAAAACAAAAAAACTTTAGGGCTCTTTTCTGCATTCAAGAGATCGGGTGAGGGTATGTGCCTTTCTCCAATAAACAGGCTCTAATGTTAAGAGCAGTTACCAACACACGTGGCCTGCCATGGTAGCAGCTGTTGCAGTAAGAACCATGATACAAAAATAACAGTAATTTCTATACTTTAACATTACTTGGTGAAATGTACCTGTCCTAGTGCAGGTTACATATTTATAGGTTTCTCCCTCATGGAAGCTAAATGTGTTTTGCAAAGAAGGAAAGATCACTTAAATGTCAAGTTAATTTTTGTGGGAACTGAGCACATTCTTGACAGTGTTTCATACTACTTCTGGATGGCAAATTCCCTTCAGGGCTTAATGATGCCTATTATGTAACGCCACTCTGCCCTCATTATAGCTGGTGGGGAAGGGTGAGGAAGAGTTGGATGGGCAGAGAGGCAAGAAGAAATGGGCACTAAAGACAGTGTAGGAGAATATGCAATATGATCCATTGTAGGTAAGCCCTGTATACGTTTCAGCCAGCTGAACCTAAAATTTGAGGCAAGGTCCATTTAATCAGCTGTGGAATTGTATGTGTGAATGACTGCTGCTTCATAGAAGTTGCCAGGAGGCGTTAGCAGCTCAGATGAGAATTCTTGGCACAGATGGGTTTTGGCACCTTAGGAAGCAGAAGGACTTGTGAAAGTATGTTAGCTGAGTTTCTGTTGAAATGATCAGTCTGTAAGACCTGGTCTACACTACAAAGTTAGGTCAAAATAAGCTGCCTTGCATCGACCTAGTTGTGCGCACGACTACACTTAAATTTCTCTCCCACTGATATAAGTACCTTGTTATGTCGACATAGTAACACCAGCTCCCTGCATGGCATTGAGCCATAGTTGACATACACGGATTATTGCTGCATGAGTGTAGATGCATTGTTTTTTTGTCAACCCCAACAGTCTTCCAGCAGCTGTCCCACAATGCTTGACAGACCTGGTCACAGTTGTGAACTCCATTGCCCGGGGTCACATGAACCAGAAGCCTCCCCCCTTAAAATCCCTTCACATTTTTGAAATGGCTTTTCTTGGTTGTCCATCTTGCTCAGCACACCTCTATCTACTCTCCACTGTTTTATGTAACTGCCTAGCTGATCCTGCCAGCTGCATGCTCTAGACCTGCTCTGGCTTGGAATAGACAGAAATTGGTTCTCCTGGGCCTGTGGGGAAAATAGGCTGTCTAGGGGCAGCGCTGAACCAGCTGTAGAAACATCAACATCTGTGAGCAAATTGCTCAGAGTATGCAGGAGAAGTATTATGACAAGGACCAGCAGCAGTGCTGTGTGAAAGCCTAGGAGCGTGGCAAAAGTACCAGAAGGCCTGGGAGGCCATCGATCAATCTGGTGCCAAGCTGCAGACCTGCCACTTGGCAAAGATCCCACCACCACCCCACAGACTATCCTGGATACCTCTGAGGAACCAGGGTCACAGGCCCCTACCATGAACAGCGAGGAGGATGACTGTGGGACGGTGACTGGGGGTGGGGGGATCCCAGCTGTGCCAAGAGCTAGGATCTATTTTTGATTCCAGTCAGTCCCTGCAGTCAACCACAGGCAAGCCTGAAATGAGAGAGAACCTTGGTTAAGTGTATAAGTAAATTTCCCATTACAGTGTTGGCACCCGCATCTTAGTAGGACACAGCTATTGACTTTTCATTAATTTATTCAGAGGTACAACAAAGAGGTAGAGTTGCTATCTGCTTTCATTGTGCTCTAGAGTCAGGCTGAGGAGGCTGTGCAGAGCAGTTTATGTACACAGGGATGTCCATTGAATCCTGAGAGAGCTTGATGAAAGTTCCATGGAGGTACCCTGAAATCCTCTCCCAAAGGTGTCTAGGGATGGTAGCTTTATTTCTTCCTCGATGATAGGATGCTTTCCCATGTCATTCAGCAATAACTTCGGCAGGCACTATTGCCATAAACAGGCTAGCAGCATATGGGCCTGGGTGGCTTTGGGATGCCAGCAGCAGCTGTGCTCTATCTGCCTCCAGTGTGATATCTGCTAAAGCCACCACAACCTGTGGAAAATGGGTGCCAGTGCCCTATACTCAGTTTCATGCAACTGAGTAATTCCCTCCTCGCTTGCCTCACCCC
Source organism: Lepidochelys olivacea (assembly GCF_965140295.1). Lineage (NCBI taxonomy): Eukaryota > Metazoa > Chordata > Testudines > Cheloniidae > Lepidochelys > Lepidochelys olivacea. The sequence continues at coordinate 3,094,647 of NC_140413.1, forward strand.
TGGTGGGCCTTGCTCACCATGGCTGGTGCTGTGGCGCTGTGAACAAGCATCCCAAAGCAGAAAGCCAATCAGCATGTCTTGTTTGACACTTGAAGGAAGCGAGGGAGTGGGGAGTTCTGAATCTTAAGTTTCACTTTTTCTTCCTTTTGTGTTGACAGTGGTACCTCAGTTTTGTCTGTAGGTATGACCATTGTAGTCTTGATGGGTATGCCCTGCACACCAGTAGAATGACTAACCCAGTAAGGAGGAGGGGAAAAAAGAGCATGTGGGAGGACACGATCTGCAAGATCCTGCAAGCCAGTGCTGCATCAGATGTTGAACAGAGGCCCTAGAGGGTGAATATTGCAGATCGTACGGAGAAGGAAAGGGCAGACGAGAGAGGCACAGGAAAAGGAGAGAGAGATGCACCAGGACATAATGGAGCTTCTATGTCAGCAAGCGCAGAAGCTGCAAACTCTTGTGGACCTCCAGGTTCAACAATCCCAAGCTCGACTGCCATTGCAGTCAGTGTAGAACTGCAGCATAGCTCTTCTCTCCCCCACCCCAGCATTCCACATGGCCTCAGTGCCCACATGCCTGCTCCTACCATCCCAAACCAGGGGAAAGAATGGACAACCACAGCTTCACCTATATGGATCTGTGAGAGCCACAGTTGATGCGTATGCAGCTGCAATGGATATCCGTGTGCCTTCCTCCTGTTTGTTTAGGTTCCTAAATTTTAAGTTAAAATGTGTTCACATTTATGTTCTTCAGATTGTTGGGAACTGTTCCATAAGTGAATAACTTTTGTTTTTAAAGTTATTAATCTTCATTGGTTTAAAACCCCTGGTGTATAATGCCCACTGGCAATGAAAGTGATGGTCTCGTACACACTCAACCCATAGGATAGTGCCAAACAGTGTAGTCATCATAAATGTACAGCAAACACCTACATTATTAACTGCACTGTCAGTGATATATGCACAGATGTGCAGCAAGCACCTTACAGTTCCTAACAGACCCCCATACTGCTGCACCAGGTTGAGCACAGTACACCACAGCACATTACTGTGACTTGCTGTTAGTGCTCTTTCAAAGCCTCCCTAACCCATATAGCTCCTCGCTGAGCTCGTCTCATAGCTCTTGTGTTTGGCTGTTCAAACTTGACAGACAGCTGCTCCACCTCTACCCTATGGCAACTTCCCCCCCTTGCTTCACAAATATTATGCAGGACACAACAGGCAGCTGTAATCATTGGGATATCTTTCACACTGAGATTGTCTGATGACTAAACAATGCCAGCACCCTTTCAATCTACCAAAAGTACATCCATCTGTCATTCTGCACCTGCTGAGCTTGTAGTTGAATCTTTCCTTAGTGCTGTTGAGGTGGCTGGTGTACGGTTTCGTGAGCCAGAGGAGTTATGGGGTTGGCTGGATTCCCCAGGATCGCTACTGGCATTTCAATATCACTATTGGTAATCCACTACTTGGAAAAGGTGGTCTCTGCTGGTAGCTTTCTGAACAGTCTTGGGTTCTTAAAAGATGTCATGCACCTTTTCTGACCAGCCAACATTGATGTGAGTGAAGCATTCACAGCGATCCACCAGCACTTGCATAACCCTGGAGAAGTAGTCCTTTCTGTTGATGTGCTCTGGGGCCAAAATAGGCATCTGGGGCCAAAATAGGCATTATGTGTTGCACCACCGCAGTTTGGGAACACCATAGCTGCAAAGCCATCCGCTATGTCCTGCACATTGCAGGGAGTCACAGTCCTGCTTAGCAAGAGATGACGATAGCTCTTACAGTGGATTTTCCCATTGACCAGTAGCAATCCAGCGTTGCCAGTTTCCACAGCATGATCATCACTTGCTTCTCCACTGTCAGTGCAACTTTGTTTGGTGCCCCACAGGTTGAATGGCTGGGGCGAGCTCGGCACACAGATGCACAAGGTCTCATTTGTGGATATGGAAGTTCTGCAGCAACTGCTTGTCATCCTAAACGTGCGTTATGATGCAATCTCACCAGTCAGTGCTCATTTCTCAGGCCCAGAAGCAGCGCTCTACTGTCGGCAGCTGTTCCATGAATGCCACCAACAACTTTGAATTGATTCTTATTATGTCCCATAGCAAACTGACGTGGAAATAGTAATATTCTCTGCAGTGGTTCTTGTGGCTCTGCAAACACCAGAAGAACATGCGTCCAGTGCTTGCAATGCTCATGACAATAGTGCTGCGCTGGGCAGGCTGTTTGTCAGAGATGGCGAACAATGACAAGTCCTGCTTGGGTTCATGGGAAATTTGAAAATAGGCACAGAAATCATGGGATTTCACAGGCAGGAACGTCTGTGAGGGAAGGGCTCCTATCTCATACTGAGAATGACGGGCGATCAGCAGCTTATCTCAAGTGCCTATATACAAATGCACAAAGCCTTGGAAACAAGCAGGGAGAACTGGAGGTCCTGGTGATGTCAAGGAATTATGACGTGATTGGAATAACGGAGACTTGGTGGGATAACTCACATGACTGGAGTACTGTCATGGATGGTTATAAACTGTTCAGGAAGGACAGGCAGGGCAGAAAAGGTGGGGGAGTAGCACTGTATGTAAGGGAGCAGTATGACTGCTCAGAGCTCCGGTACGAAACTGCAGAAAAACCTGAGTGTCTCTGGATTAAGTTTAGAAGTGTGAGCAACAAGAGTGATGTAGTGGTGGGAGTCTGATTATAGACCACCGGACCAGGGGGATGAGGTGGATGAGGCTTTCTTCCGGCACCTCGCAGAAGCTACTAGATCGCACGCCCTGGTTCTCATGGGCGACTTTAATCCATCCTGATATGTGCTGGGAGAGCACTACAGCCGTGCACAGACAATCCAGGAAGTTTTTGGAAAGCGTAGGGGACAATTTCCTGGTGCAAGTGCTGGAGAAGCCAACTAAGGGGAGAGCTTTTCTTGACCTGCTGCTCACAAACCGGGAAGAATTAGTAGGGGAAGCAAAAGTGGATGGGAATCTGGGAGGCAGTGACCATGAGTTGGTTGAGTTCAGGATCCTGACACAGGGAAGAAAGGGAAGCAGCAGAATACAGACCCTGGACTTCAGAAAAGCAGACTTTGACTCCCTCAGGGAACTGATGGGTAGGATCCCCTGGGGGAATAACATGAGGGGGAAAGGAGTCCAGGAGAGCTGGCTGTATTTCAAAGAATCCCTATTGAGGTTACAGGGACAAACCATCCCGATGTGTTGTAAGAATAGTAAATATGGCAGGCGACCAGCTTGGCTTAACAGTGGCATCCTTGCAGATCGTAAACATAAAAAAGAAGCTTACAATAAGTGGAAGATTGGACAAATGACCAGGGAAGAGTATAAAAATGTTGCTCGGGCATGTAGGAATGCAATCAGGAGGGCCAAATCGCACCTGGAGCTGCAGCTAGCAAGAGATGTTAAGAGTAACAAGAACAGTTTCTTCAGGTATGTTGGCAACAGGAAGAAAGCCAAGGAAAGTGTGGGCCCCTTACTGAATGAGGGAGGCAACCTAGTGACAGAGGATGTGGAAAAAGCTAATGTACTCAGTGCTTTTTTTGCCTCTGTCTTCACGGACAAGGTCAGCTCCCAGACTGCTGCGCTGGGCAACACAGCATGGGGAGTAGGTAGCCAGTCCTCTGTGGAGAACGAAGTGGTTCGGGACTATTTAGAAAAGCTGGACGTGCACAAGTCCACGGGGCCGGATGCGTTGCATCCGAGAGTGCTAAAGGAGTTGGCGGCTGTGATTGCAGAGCCATTGGCCGTTATCTTTGAAAACTCGTGGTGATCGGGGGAAGTCCCGGATGACTGGAAAAAGGCTAATGTAATGCCCATCTTTAAAAAAGGGAAGGAGGAGGATCCTGGGAACTACAGGCCAGTCAGCCTCACCTCAGTCCCCGGAAAAATCATGGAGCAGGTCCTCAAGAAATCAATCCTGAAGCACTTACCCGAGAGGAAAGTCATCAGGAACAGTCAGCATGGATTCACCAAGGGAAGGTCATGCCTGACTAATCCAATCGCCTTCTATAATGAGATTACTGGTTCTGTGGATGAAGGGAAAGCAGTGGATGTATTGTTTCTTGACTTTAGCAAAGCTTTCGACACGGTCTCTCACAGTATTCTTGTCAGCAAGTTAAAGTAGTATGGGCTGGATGAATGCACTATAAGATGGGTAGAAAGTTGGCTAGATTGTCAAGCTCAACGGATAGTGATCAATGGCTCAATGTCTAGATGGCAGCCGGTATCAAGTGGAGTGCCCCAAGGGTCGGTCCTGGGGCCAGTTTTGTTCAATATCTTCATAAATGATCTGGAGGATGGTGTGGATTGCACTCTCGGCAAATTTGCGGATGATACTAAACTAGGAGGAGTGGTAGATACGGTGGCAGGTAGGGATAGGATACAGAGGGACCTAGACAAATTGGAGGATTTGGCCAAAAGAAATCTGAGGTTCAACAAGGATAAGTGCAGGGTCCTGCACTTAAGACGGAAGAATCCAATACACCGCTACAGACTAGGGACCGAATGGCTAGGCAGCAGTTCTGCGGAAAAGGACCTAGGGGTGACAGTGGACAAGAAGCTGGATATGAGTCAACAGTGTGCCCTTGTTGCCAAGAAGGCCAATGGCATTTTGGGATGTATAAGTAGGGGCATAGCCAGCAGATCGAGGGACGTGATTGTTCCCCTCTATTTGACATTGGTGAGGCCTCATCTGGAGTACTGTGTCCAGTTTTGGGCCCCACACTACAAGTAGGATGTGGAAAAATTGGAGAGTCCAGCGAAGGGCAAGAAAGATGAGTAGGGGTCTGGAACACATGAGTTATGAGGAGAGGCTGAGGGAACTGGGATTGTTTAGTCTGCAGAAGAGAAGAATGAGGGGGGATTTGATAGCTGCTTTCAACTACCTGAGAGGTGGTTCCAGAGAGGATGGTTCTAGACTACTCTCAGTGGTGGAAGAGGACAGGACAAGGAGTAATGGTCTCAAGTTGCAGGGGGGGGGGGGAGGTTTAGGTTGGATATTAGGAAAAACTTTTTTCATTAGGAGGGTGGTAAAACACTGGAATGCCTTACCCAGGGAGGTGGTTGAATCTCCTTCCTTAGAAATTTTTAAGGTCAGGCTTGACAAAGCCCTGGCTGGGATGATTTAATTGGGGATTGGTCCTGCTTTGAGCAGGGGGTGGGACTAGATGACCTCCTGAGGTCCCTTCCAACCCTGATATTCTATGATTCTATGGATAGAGATATGGGAAGTTGGTCCCAGTCACCACTGCGTGACTCCATCCTGTTGCACCATGCATTGCCAAAACTACCCAAAAGACATCACACTGAGTGGTGGCAGGTTGTACACATGGATACCTAACCATGATGCATTGCGCTGCTTCAACACACACACACTTCTGGTGAGTACATGTAGCACCACTGCAAGGAGCCAAGTATGCATGCCCACAAGCAATAAACTACCTGTAGTGACTGTGTGCCAGTGTAATTTGCAGTGGCAAAACTTTGTTGTGTAGACATGGCCTTTATATGGTTTAACTACTTCATTCCTATCTTCAGTTTCATAGTTAATACCCAGATGAAACAAATGCGGCAGTTGACGCTTCAGATGGTCTGCCGACTCAAGAAGATAACAATGCTTTGGTTTAAACAGTTAATGCTTTCAAGGTTTTTCTATCAATGAGCACTAGAAAAGTAAATTTTTAAACTAGAGCTTACATTCTGTAACACAGTTGTGGCAAGAGTGCACTTCTGTAGCAAATTTCATAGTCCTGGAATTGTGGGATACATAAGCCCTGATTATAAGAGAAGAGAGTGATGGAGAAACTGGGAAATGAAAAAGTGTAAGAAAAAAGTGAGATGGAATCAATTAACTTAAATTATTAAATTTAAGGTCCCATATGAGGAGAGATTAGAGGCTAGGACTTTTCAGCTTGGAAAAGAGGAGACTAAAGGGGGATATGATAGAGGTCTATAAAATCATGAGTGATGTGGAGAAAGTGAATAAGGAAAAGTTATTTACTTCTTCCCATAATATAAGAACCAGGGGCCACCAAATGAAATTAATGGGCAGCAGGGTTTAAAACAAATAAAAGGAAGTTCTTCACACAGCACACAGTCAACCTGTGGAATTCATTGCCTGAGGGGGTTGTGAAGGCTAGGATTATAGCAGGGTTTAAAAGAAAACTGGATAAATTCATGGAGGTTAAGTCCATTAATGGCTATAGCCAGGATGGGTAAGGAATGGTGTCCCTAGCCTCTGTTTGTCAGAGGGTGGAGATGGGTGGCAGGAGAGAGATCACTTTATCATTACCTGTTAGGTTCACTGCCTCTGGGGCACCTGGCATTGGCCGCTGTCAGCAGACAGGATACTGGACTGGATGGACCTTTGGTCTGACCCAGTATGGCCGTTCTTATGTTCTTAAGTTAGCACATAAAGTACATGACAGACTAACTTGTGCCTTCCAAAAAGCAAGGTGGCACGGTGCACATGTTTTTCACCTTGGCTAGTAGAAGTTAGTTTATCTAAGTCTCTGGTGTTGTACTTTGGAGTCTGGTTGTACTTCAAAGATGTCTGTTGTGTAAACACTGTATGAGAAATAGCACTGTCTCTCAATGGTCAATGTTTTCAGTGCATGTTTCTTTGATCTTTCCTTCTTGCCATCTAAGTACTCTTCCAAAAAATCCAAAACTGAGTTGATCCTGGTCAGGCAGGGCTCCTTGTGAAACAACTGGTTTGGGCCACTGCTTTAGGCAGGAAAACCAGATTATGTAGACTTTTGGTTTGTTAGTTATTTATGGTAATAAATATCTACTAATCCTACTTACCATCCATTCGAAGGGAGTATTCCTTAAGACTGTTGAAACAGAAGTAAATTCAGATTACAAATTCTCCACTAACTGATGCTTTGTTCTATTGGTCCATGAGGTCTTCCAGAGATACAAGTTTGTCACAATTATTGGTTACTGTAGTGTAAGTAGGGAGGGCTTCCTTTGTAAGCAGATGTTAATGAACAAATGTTTTAAGGCTCTCTTCTGTTCCAGATGAACAGGTAATTGTCTTGTCAGACTGGCCAGAAAAGTGCTCTCATATTCGATATTGTAGGCTTTGAAATTGTTCCCTAGACATCCAGTAAAGCAGTCAGTTTAATTAAAATGTTGTGCATTATAAAACTCCTTTTCTGCACATCCGTTTCTATATTTTTATTTGCAGTTTGAGCAATGGTGTAACACTCCATTTTTCTTTTCTTGCTACCCTTTGTGCCGCATTACAGGGTTGTAGTGAAACCAGCACCCGCCCTATGAAGCAGGATTCAGATGAGCAGCTTGTGTGCATGTATCAGCAAATGCAGACCAGTATGAGATACAAAGCTGACACCTAGAATAAGATTAACATATTCATTGTGCTCTTCAGATTCAGTGGTGCTAGAAATTCTCATTTCCTTTTCTCAGACAATGCTAAAGAACAAGATCCATCCACTGTACTCAATCTCCAGTGCCAGATTTCCCATTTTAGTGTGTTCATTTCGTCAAAGTATTCCAAGATCACTGTGTAAATGGGTTTCTAGCTGCTGAATGGAAACTAAATGCTTTTTTACAGATTGGGTTTGGATAATTGAACTGTTCACCCAGCCCTATATTTACACGATCACCCTACCAAATAACTCAAGAAGAGCTGTCAGAACTTAGCTGGAGGCATTTCCTGCTAACCACTCGGCTATTTAGCTTTGCAGTGGTTGACCTTTTTTAAACACAGTTCTTAAACAAGGTACTGTCTGCACCATAACAATGTGCAAGGGAGTCTAGAAATGCTTAGGTCTGATCTACACTGGGGTATTGTTGGCATAGCTGTATCAGTCAGGGGTGTGGGGGGAAAAAAGTCCCTGACCAGTACAGCTATGCCAACAGGAGAGGGCTAACTTCATTCAGGGAGATGATATTTCTACAGTGACAGAAAAACCCCTTCTCTCAGTGTAGGCTGCATCTATACCATGGGGCCAGGCAGGTATAGCCAGTATTTTCTCCATAGTGCAGACATATCCTGAGAAAGTTACATCAAAATCAGTGATTCCAGTGCGTGAAAGCTTGGTTATCTGTGTTGGCAACCCCTGTGTTGGCAACCAGTCTTTTCTGTCCTTAGTGTTTTGGCCTTTATGAAAACAGGACTAAATGTTCTAAGCCAGCAGACATTAAATCTTCTTAGTTGGGCAGGAAGTTGATTGTTTCCTTGGGTAACTGAGTGTAACTTAAGCATTCAGTAGGTTAATGTCTTTAACTAGAAGAATGCAGACTGCCAAACACCATTTGGTCCTTTTTATGAAAGGAGGCTTTTCAAATCACAGACTACAGGCAGAGAAAGACCAGGGGAAAAATTGACTTCTGCTGGAGGTGGCGGGCTTGCCTTAAAGTTGTAGGCTTTTTCTGCCATATCCCACTTTCAGAGTATGGGCTCTTTTGTGCAGAGCTTCCCCTTAGGGAACATGCTGCTTAGCACAGTCCTGCCAAGCTCCACCAAAGATGATGGGCCATCCACTTCTATATAAATCGAACCAGAATACCAAAAAGACAAGTTAATACAAAGGTGAACAAGATATATGCATGGTATCTTTTAGCAGATGTGAAAACATATATAACGAGCTATTGCTTGTTCCTGTTTTAGCATGCCAATGAAGATGTGGAGAGGATGCTGTTAGGCAACAAGTGTGACATGGAAGAAAAGAGAGTTGTACTTAAAGCAAAAGGAGAACAGGTGAGTGTCAAGCAAGAACTAGTTCGCAAAGAAAAGCGTGTCACTGAGACCTTCCCCAATGTGCAAAGGTGAAAAGTATGGAATCGGCCAAACGGCCATTATAAAACTGAAGCTGTTTCAGGGGTTATATTACTAGAGAACTTAAACTCCATTGTAAGACCTGCCAAAGAGTAATATGACTAATATTGGACTTGCTAATGACTTGTAAACCCAGGAAAATCTTTTCTGGAGTAGTATTGTGAACATCTACCATTTAGGCTAGTCTGCCAGTAATGCGAACTCAGCTAGTCAGTCTGTTTCCTCTGTTTAGTTTCTAACATTCTTCTGCAAATCCTTTTCCTTCAGTCATTTATACCATATGACGTAGGTTGGTGGCATGTATTAGATTTTGTAACTGTTTATAATTCATCATGTCTGAATACCTACTTCTGTGTACCTCAGTAAAACTGTTTTGTCCTCACCAAGCATTAGACTATTTTACCAGTATCATCTCAGTTTGACTGACTAGTATCCTTGCACTCCTGTCTGTTGTACTGAAACAAATATTACACCTGCTACAGCAAACTGGTTATTAACCATAGTTGTCATTGAGCACCAATGTATAAACTGTGCATGTAAGGCTTTCTAATGCTAATCTTCTTGCCTCTTTTGGTTTAGATTGCGAGGGAGCATGGTATTAGGTTTTTCGAAACTAGTGCAAAAGCAAATATAAACATTGAGAAGGCATTCCTCACATTAGCAGAAGACATTCTTCGAAAGGTAAGTGCCCACGGAATTTTTCTCGACTGCTTATTGAAAAAGCCAACATTACTTAAAATATCAAATACAAATCAAAACTAGCAAGACCTGAGAATTTAGCTGAAGTGGTGTAGATTCCAATTGGAAAACGAGAATCTACAAGTTTTGCAGACGTGCTGTACAATCAGGGGAACTTTGGATGCTTCATTTTGTCTTAGATTGCACATTTATTGCAATAAATCAGGCATTGCTGGGAAATAGGAACCGTTAAATGCTAACATTGTTTTGGGGAAGACACTCAGCCGTTCTAGATTTGTCTCAGTCTGAAACTGGGGATATTTTTGTAGCTCTGGAGGGGTATTGTGGTAAAGGAGAAAAAGAAAGAAACATAGCTGCTATCCTGCAATACATCAGCATGCTAATGGATCACTTAGATCAGGTTCTAAGCAGCTGAAAATAGAAATTAGCATCTGAGCAAAACCACTTGAGCTTAAAGTTTCAGTGAGGTCTAACCAAGTTTGCATCGTATGATGCAAGCAAACATGGGTGTCTTACTGTCTCAGAATTTGGCTTACAAAGCAACTTAAAAGCAAACTCCTGGCTGATAATGCAAGTACTTAACAGAAAATATGTTCCAATCACTAGACTTGTTACTGAAAACTGGAAAGCAAGGCAAATGTGTAAGATGGTGTTTTTTTTAAAAAGTGCACGTGATTGGGGGGTGGAACCCTATGGTAGATAACTGCTCAAGAAAGAATTGAAAACGAAGAGCAGATATGTTTCTGTTGTAAGTGGTTTTGTGTGATCTGAGCAAACTGCTTATGCTAAAAATATTAAGTCTTAGCTGCTGGGGAGACTGACTTGCCTAAATGGTAGCCAAACAAGAGGCAACTTGTCTAAGTTGCTGACCAAAACACACTAAAAGAGCCCTTCTCTGTATGTAGATTATTCTGACACCAAAGAATTTTTAGAACAGCCCACATAGGTGATACTTAATTCCCCAGCTAAATCTGTTCTAAGATAATTGCCTGAATGGCTTCTTAGTGTATTATGTGACTTGTTGGTAGGATAAGCAAAGCCCCAGTATAAGTCCCAAAAGCAACGTCTAGAAGCAAATTTAGGTTTATTTTAGTGATGGGCCCAAACTGCAAAGTTTGTTCCAAATTCCAGAGATGGGTTTCAGATATGATAGGACTGGTTCAGCTCAGCTACAAAGTTTGACTCCAAATCTCCACAAATTTAGAACCACATCTAATTTATGGGCATGTTATCACCAAAATAAACATTGTCCTTTTGCATGCTTCTCTCTCTTCAGTGCTGAATGTTTGCATCTCTTCAGAATGTAATTAGTGTGTCTTTGGCTTGTTTCATTGCAGACCCCTGTAAAAGAGCCCAACAGTGAAAATGTAGATATCAGCAGTGGAGGAGGGGTGACAGGCTGGAAGAACAAGTGTTGCTGAACGTTCTCCTAGATCACCAATCGCCATCCACCACCCCTTTTGTTTTTTCTCGCTGCAAAATAAACCACTCTGCCCACTTTTAACCTTAAATGAATGTTTCATTCCTCATCTTAACAAAGCTCCAGCCTCCCTTTGTTCTTCCATTTAGGACAGCTTGCTGACTATAATTTTCTCAACAAAATGTATAGAAAAATCATGTCTGACTTTTTTTAATGTATCTGCTCAACTCACCACTACATTTTGGTTGTATTATAGTCCCATTCTTGACATTAAAACTTATAGCAATCATTTCAACTCTATTCTGCAAATTGTATAAGAATAAAAGTTAGAATTAACACTTTAATTTGTACAACAGTGGAATTTTCTGTTATGGATAATGTGCTTGAGTCACCATATTCTATAGACGTGCATCAGCAAAAAAGCCAGGAAAAAAACTCATTTTCGCCTTGAGTATGTAAATGGGGTTTATTTTGTCCTGTGCCTTATGTGGAAAGGAACTTTTTTTTTTCTGGTGGAAGCATGTGCAGGAGACGTACCATCCACACGTGACCATTTTAAAATATTAAACTCTTTTGTGGTTGCTTTACTGTGATTGTTGTAGTGAATAGAGGACGAAGGATGGTGCAAATATCTTAAATTTATCTGCTGAGTCTCCTTTATGGTGACCTGGCCATTCAGAACTGTTCCTGCTGCCATTTTTTCTCACTGGCAACTTTTCCTTTTGCCTGCATGCTGCTTTTATTTGCTTTTCTTCATGGTGTCATGTGTTAATTAAAAGATGGCAACCTGGTATGTTTGCCAAAGTTAATACAAAGCACTAATTTAGCTTTCAAGGCAAAATGTTATGCCTACTAATTTCCCTCTAGCCAATGTCCGTTCACTAGTATCTCCCCCCTCTGTCCTCCTGCATAGCCTATGGGTTTTATGATATGGATCAGGTATTTGCATGCACTAGTTTTTGATGGAGGGTGATGTGGTTGGTTGTCTTTCTGTGTGTGTGAATATAACATGCAGTTCCCAAACTGACAACAGTTAATATGAACTTAAAGTCTCTATTAGCTGCTCAAACAGGGCATTTGGTAGCCTACCAAAAGGTTAAGTAAACTAGTCTTTTTTTAAAAACAAAAAACAAAAGTTGGCAGTTGTGTTTGAATTATTGCTTCTCCTACAATTTCCACTTTTTCCGGTGTTAATTTGTTGTCATAAAGAATTTTTAATTTGTTCTTCATCGTGGTCATTCTTGAGCTCATCATTTAATCCTGTTGGAAAACAGAATGTGACTCATGCAGGGAGATAGAATTGGTATCCCTGTGTTTTTGTACCCCCATGGGTATTTAACTTGCTTTTCTGCTTTGCTTTCATGCTTGATCTGTAGATCAGGGTATGCTAGCTTTGCTATTTTCCCAAAAAGACACCTGTGCTGAACTATTGAATGGCTTCATCCATTTCTAGTGGAGAAGAGAGTTGAAGGACCCCAGGCTAATTTAGACTGCTCATGTACAATTGGGTGCCTTGTTAAGGAGAGCATTTTAACATCCAGCTGGCTTGCATATAAACAGTGAAGGAGGATTCTCCAGCAAAGAGCACATGAAAGTTTCTAGTAGAACCCCCCCCAAATCTGCTTTTCTGAATCTGACTGGCTTGGCCTGACCTTTGTGCACTTGGTTGCTTGATCTTCCTCCACTAAATAGTGAAATCAGCAAATTACCCTGACTTGACTTTAATGAAATGAGTCTTTTAACGTTCAGATTCTTGTTTTGACCTGCTATCAGTTTAGTAACTTTACTGATGTGTCTCCCTTGTCCTCTCTGTTCTGGCAGTTTCTCTCCTCTGTACTCATTAACCCTGCCCAGTTGAGTGGCTGCTGGGGAAAAGGCAAGAAACTGGGGCTCTAGGTGATAAATTGACACTGTTTTTGTTTCTCATGTATTAAGCATATTGATCAGCATTGTAAATAGACAGAATATGGCTACCTTTTTGTTAAATTTGCACTTTCTAACGTTATCAAAAAAGGGAAAATGGAGTATACATCAATTTTTGTATGGTCTGTTTAAAACATGGGGTCTTTATTTGCTTAATGGGACTTAACCCCACCTCTGTAAGTCTGTTGGGATCCTTTGTAGAAGCTGTGTTCATTAAACACAGAGCAGTTAGAGAACAGTCCACTCTCTCTGATACAACTAGCTACAAATTCAATTTCATATTCTACTTAACAAGTTAAATAAACTGAAATATTTCTAGATGGTCTATTTCTGTTCATATAAAACATGATTTCCAACTGTGTGGCTTGGCTTTCATTTACTTGTGGAGTACAAGACACTCCATGTTGGTTTGAAAAGAGGGGGAAAGCATCCCCTGTAAATGCTTCTGCCAAAGAAACAATTCATAGATTAATAAATATTTAGGTCAGAAGGGACCATTATGATCATCTAGTCTGACCTCCTGCACAACGCAGGTCACAGAATTTCACCCACTGCTCCTGCGAAAAACCTCTCACCTATGTCTGAGCTATTGAAGTCCTCAAATCATGGTTTAAAGACTTCAAGGAGCAGAGAATCCTCCGGCGAGTGACCCATGCCCCGTGCTACAGAGGAAGGCAAAAAACCTCCAGGGCCTCTTCCAATCTGCCCTGGAGGAAAATTCCTTCCCGACTCCAAATATGGCGATCAGCTAAACCCTGAGCATATGGGCAAGATTCACCAGCCAGATACTACAGAAAATTCTTTCCTGGGTAACTCAGATCCCACACCATCTAATATCCCATCACAGACCATTGGGCCTACTTACCATAAATATTTAACTACCAAAACCATGTTATCCCATCATACCATCTCCTCCATAAACTTATCGAGTTTAATCTTAAAGCCAGATAGATCTTTTGCCCCCACTGCTTCCCTTGGAAGGCTATTCCAAAACTTCACTCCTCTGATGGTTAGAAACCTTCGTCTAATTTCTAGTCTAAACTTCTTGGTGGCCAGTTTATATCCATTTGTTCTTGTGTCCACATTGGTACTGAGCTTAAATAATTCCTCTCCCTCTCCGGTATTTATCCCTCTGATATATTCATAGGGAGCAATCATATCTCCCCTCAACCTTCTTTTAGTTAGGCTAAACAAGCCAAGCTCCTTGAGTCTCCTTTCATAAGACAAGTTTTCCATTCCTTGGATCATCCTAGTAGCCCTTCTCTGTACCTGTTCCAGTTTGAATTCATCCTTCTTAAACATGGGAGACCAGAACTGCACACAATATTCCAGGAGAGGTCTCACCAGTGCCTTGTGTAACGGTACTAAAACCTCCTTATCCCTACTGGAAATACCTCTCCTGATGCATCCCAAGACTGCATTCGCTTTTTTTCACGGCCATATCAATCAGTTTGACTGAAAGTAACCATAGCTGGGCAATATCTCCTGGAGTCTATCCACTATGCTGAAGAATCCCGCTTTCTAAAATAGTTGTAACTTAGTGCGAACTCCACTGAAGTATTTGCAGTAATTTTATATTACTGCTTTCTAGCAATTCTTGTACTGATACTTAGAAGACACATCCTTCCCCTTGTGTGTTGAATGACTCCTAAGGCCTGTGTAGAAAACAAACCGCCTAAAAGGAGCTTCCATGTGCTTTTTTCATGCAGTGATGGAGTCATCTGGATTCTGAAATGTGCCGTGGCCTGAACTAGCGCTAATTAACCGGATGTGTATTTAGGTCAGCTGCATGCTATGAACTAATGCCAGTGAAGATGTCTTGAATGTAATCAGCTATCTGAGAAATAGTGACTGCTACCTTTTTGACAGAGCAAAAATGGCAAGAGTTGTAATTTTCAGTTTCCATTACCAATTTAACTTGTATCTATTTTACAATTGTTTAAAAACATCTTAATGTTTTTAAAGCAAACAAAATAACCCGTACTGAGTAGCAGGATGGCCAATGCAACAAAGACCTCAAAGTCTGATAATACTAAAAGCCAAGCTTCTTGCTCTGGAAGTCATGGCTGTGAAGAAACATCCAGCCTTGATTATAATGTCTAGAATATCTAAAAGATTAAACAAAAATAAATGGTAAGCATAGGAATAAATACATTGCTATTCCACACTTATTGGCTTTTTATTTAAAACACATTCCTTTATACCCTGTACTGCATCAAATTGTATAACATATACCATCATTCTCTCTCCCATTCTTGCTTTTACCAAGAACAAATAAAATCAGCTTTTCTAAACTTGTATTTGTGATGTGGTAGGTCCTAGTAAAGGTTTCTTAAGACCTTGTTTTGCCTACCTCATGGGTGAGTGGGCTGTGATTATGAGTTTTTTAGCAGACAGTGGGGTGCATACTGACTGCACACTAGTCCCTTGTTGCAGGAAGAAGTAATGTTACCCAATCCTGTATTGACACAGGAAGGGATGCATATAGCTATCTGTAGCAGCAAAATCACCACCAATGCAGTTTTGTCCTACTGTGTCCTTTAGCGATGAGCTGACAGGCCGTGGTTATCGACTGGCACACTTCATCTGGTCAGGAAATTTGGGCATCTGAAGAAATGCAATCACCATCCTGAAATTCACGGCTGATGTCTTATTGCTGCTATTATAAATAGATTTGGTACATAAGGGACCACTTGCCCTTCTGGGCCTGCACAGCACAAGCTGTTGTGAAGTGCTTATAGCTCTCAGATCTATACCTTTAAGAAATAGTTGAGTTTACAATGGCATAACTGTTAATGGATGTTTTAACCTTTCAGTTCAGGAAAGGTGATGGAGGTAAAAGTTGAGACCAATTGCTTTTTTTAAAAAGCATAGATTCAGACTGCCCCCTAAGCGCTTGAGCTCACATTTTACAAGCCTCAATCTTGTGAATACACAGGTGTGGTAAGCACCAGAAGGGACAGTGGATAAGGACAGCGAAGGTTCACATCATTCACCGCTCCTTGCAGCTCATGGTTAGAATTACTATTAAAATCCTAATACCACAAAATTAACACCAAGAAAATAATCAGTCCCTTAATCTCTGAATGGGACTGACCTTGGTCAGTGAGAGACTAGCAAGAAGTCCCGTTTCCTGCCAGGCTTGTGCAAAGGAAGTGCGACATAGAACATGAACATGGGAAGCGTTGCACATGTTGAATGTGAGCCAACTGTGCTGCAGTGGCAGAAAAGGCTAATCATCTGGAGTGCATTAACAGGAGTGTTGCATAAGCCACGATGGGTGATTGTTCAGCTCTACTCATCTGGGGTATTCTGTCCAGCGTTAGGCACCACCTTTTAAAAGAGTCCTGAGGAGCAGCAAAAATGATAGGTTTAGAAAACCTGACCTATGAAGAAAAGTTCAAAACAAAAAACCCTGGGAGTTTCTTCTTGAGAAAAGAAGACTATAAGGGCTTGTCTATGCTACCTGCCGGATCGGTGCGCAGTGATCCATCCAGTGGGGGTCGATTTATCTATCATGTCTAGTATAGACACATTAAATCGACCGCTGAGTGCTTGCTCGTCGACAGGGGAGCATCAGCAGTCGATTTCACTGCAGTGAAAACACTGCGGTGAGTAGATCTAAGTACGTCGACTTCAGCTACATTATTCATGTAGCTGAAGTTACGTCACTTAGATCGATTTTGCTCCTCACCCCACAGTGTAGACCATGCCTAATGGGGGACTGGAAGTCTTCAAATAGGTTAAGGGCTATTATAAGGAAGACAGTGATCAATTGTTCTCAGTAGGATAAGAAGTAATCTGCAGCAAGAGATTGAGGTTAGGTACAAGGAAACACTTTCTGACTATGAGGATAGTTAAGTACTGGAACAGGTCACCAGTGGAAGTTATGGGATCCCCATCATTGGAGGCTTTTAAGAACCAGTTAGACAAACACGTGTTGGGGATGGTCTAGGTACACTTGGTCCAATCTCAGCATGCGGGGAGTGGGGAGACCCTTCCAGGGCTACATTTCTGTGATTCTGTGTTCCCAAATCTGTTAAAAGCACTTATCTGCTGCATGCTACTAAAGTATTCTACTAATGCAAGGTTTCTAATAGTTTCTTTCTGTTCTACCTTCAGTTACTAAAGAACACATGCAGATTGCAAAGGGTGATTTTTTTTGCCTGTCAACAAGTTGAAGACGTTTTTAAGTGACGGCCCAGCTCAGGCACAGGATCCAGTTTAGGTTTTGCACTCCATTTAGCCATATGAAGTGGAAATCCATCAACTTCATGAAAAAATCTGGTTTAGGGTTCCCATATCTGAAATAACTTATCTGTGGCCCAGTACGTACTTTATGAGAAGGATGATAAAATATGCTGTGGAACATCATGAGAACTGGGGAAGGAAATTCCTATGCTTACCACAGGTAGAACTGTCCTGATCCAAACCTAGCATTGATAAAAGGCAAACAGGATGTCCTTGGCTCCTTTTGGTGTGTGCTGTGTACACTGCACTGAGAAGAGACCTGCCTTCAGTCATAATGAAGGGCCATATATTACATGTGAAGCGTTCAGAGGGCACCAATAGCCAGCGATACTATGCGTGAAGGTGACTACTGTTGCTTATCGATCACAACCACCACGGTGACTAACGACCCTTTCTTCTCCTTTGTGGACAGGCAGGACCAGGGTAAGCTGACTTTCCCTGCTGACTTCCTCTTGAGCTGTTAAAGCCTTACGCTATCTTGCCAGATCTAGAGAGTCAGAGAAAAGTAGGGCTCTTGATAGATCTCCTAGTCCAGTCTCCTGCACTGAAGGCCGTGGGCTGTCTATGTTTAAAATGGGGCTGCACTGCACTGTTGTACCGCTTCAGTGTCGACAGTGCCCATGGGGAAGGGTTCTGCTCTCCATCTCCCCGAGAAGCGGCAGCTAGGTCGACAGAAGAAACGTCGCTAAGCTGATGTGAAGTTTCAGCGTAGACCAAGGTTGGTCTACTGAACGCTAGGGAAAGCTCCATGAGTGGACTGAAGGCTGGTCTGCACTGAAAAGTTACTTCGGTATAGCTACATCTCTCAGGAGTGTGAAAAAATCCCCCCCTCCCTGAGAGATCTAACCCCCAGTGTAAACAGTACTAGGTTGATGGGAGAATTCTTCCATTAACCTAGCTGCCGCTTCTCGGTCGGGTGGCTTAGGTACAGCGAGGGATTACGTCTCTGTTAGCCGACGGCCAAGGATGTTTGGTGAGGTGCCAGCTATGCCCGTTTATACCATCCGTGACTTTAACCGCTAGGACGCACTGTCCCTTCGCGGCGGGCAGCCCGGGCTAGGCTGACGGATGCCCCAATGGCAGCACTAAGAGCCTCTCCACACCCGTGACTTTAACTGCTAGAGCTCAGAGCTCCTTCGCAGCGGGCAGCCAGGATTGACTGACAGGTGCCCCAAGAGTTTGCCCCGTGGAGGCGGCACAACTCAATGCTAGGCTCTTAGTACTCTCACCTAATGGCCAGGCTTTAGAGCCAAAACGGCTGAGGTTCTTTAATTGTGTTGGCTGCTTTACAGTAAACCAGAGAAAACAAGTCAGGCTTATGCATAAATGGTTACCAAAATTTATTAAGCTAGATTCTAATCATGTGGTTACAAAATTGCTAGTGCCTACTTATTTAAATGTAGAGATGTTACACACACAAACAAGTTACAAAACTGAAGCCACAATCCCAAAGAAAACAAAGTATAGAGCTCTATTTCAAAATATGTGTACACTAAAGATAGGAGATCAGGTGTGGGTGCTTCTTACCCTCCTTGCATCTCTCGATTCCAGCGGTGCCAAGCCAGGATCGGTCACTCAATTCCGCAGAAAGACGAATAAGGGACAAGGCGTAGGGACCCTCTTAGCTGCAGAAGCCTTGGGAGGCTGTCACTTATCTGACCAGCAGATAGATAGTGAAAAGCACTCAAAAATCATGGTGCTGTAGGTCCCCTACTTATACCTCTGTACTCCTTTATTCTCTTTCTCCTTTCTTATGCCAAATTGAGGCTGGTCTGTCGGGGTGACGCCAGCTTTTGCAAGAGTAGTTTACACTTGCAAGGGAGAGAAACAGTAAGTTTCGACTACTGGACATTTCTTTTATCAGGGTAAATATTTTCCCACCTAGGATGTTGGTGTGTGTGCATCACGCTATTTAGTTGGGGCTAAGAGCCATGTCTGTCACAGGGCCTCTGCCTGCTGTGAGCTTAATCCTTGTATCTGTTCCCAGAGGCACATTGTAGCAGCACACCTGTGCTTTCACAGCTTCAAAGGCTGTGCTGGAATATATGTTAAGTGCCCTGTTCCTGCTTCCTCCTGTGTTTCCAGCAATGCTGGTCTGAGGGGGGGGGGGGGGCTGGCTGTCTGGCTACAGTCTCCTCGCTGGAGTGCCGACACTGAAGTGGCAAAGGAACACACCTGCAGCTGAGCCGCTGTAGCGTAGTAAGTGTAGCCGTAGCCGTAGTGCTGTGATGTCAGGGTAGCGAACACGAGCCATGCCTGGAGGAAAGGAAGCGAGTGGAAGCAAGCCTAAGGTGCGTTCTGCACTGCAGCCCTGTTTGGTGGCAGGTTCAGAACACAGGGCCTCCTGAATCCCAACCGCGTGCTCGTCCTCTTAGACTGAGGATATTAAACTCGGTTGGGGGAGAGGGCTGAGTTACGTTCTGAATTGTGGCAATAGGGCTTCGGACTTCATGGTCCCTGAGGCCACAGCTGCTCGCTCATGGATGTCAATGAGGGGTTTGCCCAGGAATCAAACCTAGCAGATAGCCTGACTGTCAGATCCAGCATCGCTCACTCACAGTAGGACCAGCACTGTTTCGCCCTCTGTTTCTCCTCTTCCTCCCTCCCTGCTGCATCTCCTGCCCTACCTCCTCCACCTCAGACTATCAGCAAGGAGCCAGTTGATGCTGCTGTTTCAAGTGTTTTGTCCACTCAGGGAGAGTGGGGGTGGAGGAGGACTCACACCTGGGTCCCCAGGAAGGCCCTGCACTATCACTGTGCACCAGATTTACGTTTTCAGGGTATTCATAGCACCAGGGAAGGCTGGAAACGTCCATCCTGGAAGTGAGGGCGTGGAGTCAGAGGCTGTGCAGCCCAGGAGGACACAGCGACCAGCCTGGATTTTGGCACCCCTGCTCTAGCCTGCACTGTGGCCATGAGGAGCTGTGTAGGGAGGTGGGAGCGCACTCAGGAGCCCAGATGAACAGCATTGCTCCTCATTTTATTTACATTTGTTAATTATTCCTGTCTCATCTGGAAGCTGGGGGCCAAGCTGCATTTTGAAATGTGTGTAAGACTGGAGTGGGAAGTACATTGAATGACAGGAAGGCCTTAGAAATAAGGTGCAGGCTTTAATGTGAAAAGCAGACAGAATACAATTAGATTAACCAAGATTTCTCAAACTTCATTTCACCGTGACCGCCTTCTGACAAAAAAAATTACTGTATGACCTCAGGAAGGGGGACCGAAGGTCGAGCCCCTCCACCTCAGGGCGGGGGACACAAGCCCTGCCCCGCAGGGAAGGGCAAAGCTAACGCTTAGGGCTTCAGCCCTGGATCGTGGGGCTCAAGACTTTTGGTTTCAGCCCCAGGACACAGCAAGTCTAATGCTAGCCCTGGTGACCCCATTAAAACAGGGTCTCAACCCACTTGGGGGTCCCGACCCACAGTTTGAGAACCGCTGGATTAAGCTTAGATCAGTGGGATCTAACACACTGAGGAAGAATGACGACACTGCTGTTCAACAGGTGTGAGAGCCGGGCAAGCCAGACTGCATCAGATAAATGGACTGGTGGGAGCAAACAGTAGCGCAGGCGTGTCCGGAGGATGGTACGACAACAGTACAGGCCCATGCATTGTTTGGCCTTCGAGGCTGGTGTTGCTCAGCTAAGTGACGACTGAAGGGCTGGGATACAAAATAGTTTGCAAACCTGTGGCAGGTGTAAATGTAACGCACCATTAAACAAGCCAGCAAGTCTTCTACTGACCGGCCTCTTTAATTTGCAGGACAGTGAGCTCGTTCAGTCCTGATGTGACAACAGTCTGCCTGTGGTACTGAGGCATCAATGCAACGCAGCATAAAGCCCTTCCGGAAATAGGTGGGTAGCATGTGGTTCTTCTTCGAATGATGTCTCTATGGGTGGTCCTCTGTAGGTGCGGCAGCCCCCCCTGTGTCTGGGATCAGAGATCTACATCAGCAGTGCCCGTCGGACCGCACATGTGCACCTCCCCTCTCTCGCACTGTGAGTGGGACATACATGTAGTGCTGTGCGGTCCAAGCACCCCACAGTTCCTCCTCTCCCGCCTTTGGTCTGCGACAGAATCCACAGCAGAGCCCGCTTCTCCTTTTCCCTCAGCAGATAGGGCCGAGCCTGTCAGTTTTAGTGTAGTTGGGACTTCTTTCCTCTGTTAAAGCAAAAACAAATTTTTTTTTTTTATCTTTACTGCTATTTCATAGCATAGGTTTCTGTTTCCTCGCTTCCCTCCCTTCCCACACAGGAAGCTTTTTCCCTCACCCGTATGCCTGGATCTCCTGCCAGACTGCCATCCCTGTAATGGACGGCCACCTGCAGTGCGCTTGCTGTCTGGGAGAGGGACATGTCCCACAGAAGTGTTCCCGCTGCTACGACTTGACTGCCAGGGCCAGAAAAGACCAGGACATTGGGCTAAGACTTCTCCTCATGGAGAAACTAGCATCAGACGCAGGCCTGGACTCCCCCCCATGCGGCCTTCACGCTCTGCCAGGCCGTCTGCCGATTCTCATTCCCCGCATCCCTCTAAGAGAGAGTCTCACGCGGATGAGAAGAAACAGGCTTCCTCCACACGCTCCAAGGCGCAGCCCGCCAAACACCATCCCCTGTGAGGTCAATCACCTCTACATCCCTCCAGCAAGGTACATGGCTCCACGGCCCGTCCGAATACCTCTGGCATCGGCACAAAACCACGGTCCAAAGACTCTAACTAGGCAGACCTACAGCTCTCAGCACTGTCTCTCAGCTCTGGCGACAGAGACAGACTGACTTCGGAGCTATGGCACCCACAAAAACACTGGCATTCGCATCCCTTTTGGCATCACCAAAGCTGTCAACACAGGGCAAGTCCTCGGCACCGATCCAGTCCTCAGCAGAGGGCAAGTCCTCGGTGCTACCCAAGTCTTCAGCTCCACCTGCTGGCTGCTCAGGGGAATGCATCTCTCCTTCGACATCGAGTCGTGCACTTCATCTACATCTCCTCACTATTCACAATCCCCATCTGCACCACAATCCTGGTGTGAACCGCCATGGATGCAACCACATGTTCCACTCCCACCATACTGGGATTCTTGGGCCATGTACAGGACACAGTGTGGGAAACCTGCCATAATGCAAAGCTGGAGACCTACACCTCTCCCTTCTCCATCGGTTTCTCGCCCACCAGACACTGAACCTCCCCTGGTACCGAAGGAGGAGGAAGAACAGGAAGAGGAAGCTCCTCCAATACCACATTTCTCTTCTTCCCCTGATGATGCTAGCCTAACCAGGCAAATTGTTTGAAACTATAGTACAGAACAGAATTATCAGACACATGGATGAAATCAATTAGTTGGGGAAGAGTCAATGCAGCTTTTGTAAAGGGAAATCGTGCCTCACCAATCTATTTAGAATTATTTGAGGGAGTCAACAAGCATGTGGACAAGAGTGATCCAGTGTATTTAGTGTACCTGGACTTTTAGAAAACCTTTGACAAGGTCCCTCACCAAAGGCTCTTAAGCAAACAAGCAGCAACGGGGTAAGAGGAAAGGCCCTCTCATGGATCAGTAACTGGTTCAAAGACTGGTTTCAGAGTAACAGCCGTGTTAGTCTGTATTCGCAAAAAGAAAAGGAGTACTTGTGGCACCTTAGCGACTAACCAATTTATTTGAGCATGAGCTTTCGTGAGCTACAGCTCACTTCATCGGATGCATACCGTGGAAACTGCAGCAGACTTTATATACACACAGAGATCATAAAACAATACCTCCTCCCACCCCACTGTCCTGCTGGTAATAGCTTATCTAAAGTGATCATCAAGTTGGGCCATTTCCAGTTGTGCTGGAAATGGCCCAACTTGATGATCACTTTAGATAAGCTATTACCAGCAGGACAGTGGGGTGGGAGGAGGTATTGTTTCATATTCTCTGTATGTATATAAAGTCTGCTGCAGTTTCCACGGTATGCATCCGATGAAGTGAGCTGTAGCTCACGAAAGCTCATGCTCAAATAAATTGGTTAGTCGCTAAGGTGCCACAAGTACTCCTTTGGTTCAAAGAGAGGAAACAAAGGGTAGAAAAAAACATTCAGTTTTCACAATGGAAATATGTAAGTGGTGGGGTCCTCTGAGGATCTGTGCTGGGCCCGGTGCTGTTCAACACATTCAAAAATGATCTGGAAAAAGGGACAAACAGTGAGGTGGCAAACTTTGCAGATGATACAAAATTACTTAAGATAGTTGGAAGACCAAAGCAGACTGCGAAGGGTTACAAAGGGATCTCACAGAACTGGGTGACTGGTCAACAAAATGGCAGCTGTAATTCAGGGCTGACAAGTGCAAAGTATTGCACATTGGAAACATAATCCCAAGTATACTACAAAATGAGGGGCTCTAAATTAGCTTTTACAACTCAGGAGAGAGATCTTGCAGTCACTGTGGACAGCACATTGATTGCAGTCGCAGTCACAAAAGCTAACAGAACATAATGAACTATCAGGAAAAGGATAATGCCACTATATAAATCCATGGTACGCCCAGACCTAGAATACTGCGTGCAGTTCTGGTCACTCCATCTCAAAAAAGATGTATTGGAATTGGAAAAGGTTCAGAAAAGGGCAACAAAAATGATTAGGGGTATGGAACAGCTGCCATATGAGGAGAGATTAAGACTATATAATAGAGGTCTATAAAATCATGACTGGTGTGGAGAAAGTAAATAAGGAAGTGTTATTTATTCCCTCTCATAACACAAGACCTGGGGGTCACCACCTGAAATTAATAGGCACCAGGTTTAAAACAAACAAAAGGAAGTATTTCTTCACACACAACACAGTCACCCTGTGGAACTCCTTGCCAGAGGATGTTGTGAAGGCCAAAACCATAACAGGGTTCAAAAAAAGAACTAGATAAGTTCATGGAGGACAGATCCATCAATGGCTATTAGCCAGGCTGGGCAGGGATGGTGTCCCCAGCCTGTTTGCCAGAAGCTGGGAATGGGTGAGAAGGGATGGATCACTTGATGATTCCCTGTTCTGTTCAGTCCCTCTGGGGCACAGGGCATTGGCCATTGTCAGAGGACAGGCCATTTCAAAGGATTCGGGGCAAGGCTTCTAAAATCTCCCTCATACAAACAGTCAGTCTTGAGTCCTGCAGGTGTTTAGACTCAGGGTTGTGGCTTTGAAACATGTTGGTGCCCTCTCGTGGTACATGTTGTTATTGCACTAAGTTAAAACTACATGTAGGCATGACCATCCAATTTAAATTTTTTAATATAATTTTTGATAATTTTGAGGGATAATGTTGTTTTAAGCATTTTTCCCAATTTTTATTGGTTTACATTTTCACAGTAGTGCAAAATTATGGATTTGAAGTATGCTGTAGAAAGATCAAGTCACATTTTCACAGCTGTAGGAAATTATTGAGCTGGTTAGACAATAGTGATTTAATGACAGAGGCTGAGATTCAAACAGGTAACGCTTTGTAACTGTTCAAACACATTGCCTATCCGTAAATTTCAGTTATTATCCACGGAAAATATTTTGTCTTCAGTCTGTGTGTGTGTGTGTGTGTGTGTGATCAACGTTTACCAACTTTCACGGATAAAAATCCAACCCTTCCAAGCCCAGCCATGGGGCCCTGATGTGTTGCGCGAGTGTGTTGGGTGCATTAGCTACTGTCTGGGGCTGGGCGAGGATTATACCGCAGGAACAAAACTTGCCGGCAGGCTGTGACTCACTGAAGGCCTGTTCTATGCACACCCGTCTGAGACAAGAGCTTTTCTATTCTGAGTGTGCAAACTCTGGCTGGGCTTTGTTGAGAAGGGTGAGGACTGGCTGCTCCCTCAGCCATGTTCTGAGTTCTACCTTTAAATCCTTTACATTCTCCTCAAGTGTTTTTCATTTCGAGGGGCCCTGTCCTTAAAATCCACACACGGAAAGTTAGAACTCCTCACTCTGTGACAGCCCCCAGGGACTTTTAGGCTCTGATCCCGCAGTTGGATCCTCCTGGGTGGGTCCTGGAGTCTTCATGAAGCCCAGTGATTCTATAGGGGTGCAAGGCTCTGCCCGTGGAGATGCAACTGCAGGATCGGGGCCTTTAGTTGTACTGTCTACCCATGTGGCGTTATGCCCTTTCTGAGTCTATTGCTAGTGCTGGTCAAAAATCTTCTGCAGAAACTGGTTTTCAACAGTAAATTGAGTTTTCAACGCAACAAAATGTCTCCCAGAAAGTGTTTTTCATTACAAATTTTGATTTTTTTTACTTAAAAAACCAAACAGCTGAAAAACAAACCATTTCCATTCAGCTATCCTGCTACAGGTCCTCGTGGGAATTCTAGTTTGGTTTCCTCATGTCCCATTCTCCTCTATGGGCCGGGCTCCCCCTCCACACTGCATCTCCCAGGATACTTCATGGCCAGGGACTCACCCTGAGGGGAAGTGGTGCTGCATCATGGGAGATGTAGTCTAACCAGGGCGCCCCACTGAGAGAGAAGAACGGGTGCATGAGTCATCATGGCAGCAGTTCTGAACTGTAGCATTTTGGTTTTAAAGGTTTTGCCAAAAAGTGGGTATTTTCCTTCCGTCCCCAAAAGGAGCCATTTTCCAACCAGCTTTGGTAGCAGGTTATTCAGAAATCAACCATTAATCCACATCTGGGAGGAGCTGCCCCACTGGCTTCTCAGAGCGGGTCTCCAGGTTCCCTCTACTAACCCCTGGGGTTGGGGAGCTGCTCTTCGATCCCCATCCAAAGCCAGCCAAGCCTGATTTCCGGGATCCACTCATGTCCCCAGTTGCGGCCAACCCCCAGTGTTCAAAGTCAGGCTCAAGACAGGCTTGAAAATCATGAGAATTTGGTTCTTTTTCTTTGACCTCTGGATTCTGAGCCTTTTGGGTCACATGGGGTCACATTTCCAGCCTAGTGGTCACATAGGTTCCCATTTCTGTCCATTTGGGTTACTTGGGGTCACATTTTCACCTTTTAGAGTCAGATTTCCAGCCGTTCAGGTAACACAGATGTCACAGTCTCACTTTTTAGGGTCATGCTCCCCGTCTTTTGGGTCACAGGGGGGGTGGTCATGTTTTTCACCTTTTGGGGGTCACACGAGAATCATGTTTCTGGCTTTTGAGGTCACACAAGGGGTCATGTTTTCACTTTTAGGGTCACATGAGGGGTTACATTTCCAGGCTCTTACGGTACGCAGGGATTATGTTTTCAGACTTTTCTCTACAACGCTCAGGGATAGAAACAACTCTTTACTGAGAGCCGGGAGTTTCAGGTAACAACCTGATTCCAGGCTCTGGGGCTTTAAGAAAAGCACCAAATACCCTGAGAATGGCATTAGAACGGGAACACTGACTTCTCCCACCACTCCCCATGTTCTCACAGCTTCCTACCCCTCACATGCTCCCTCCTCGCTCCCTGGGGCCCCTTCTGCTTTCCCGCTCCCTACATTTTCTACCAGTCCCGGCCTTGTCCCCCGTCTCTCTTCAGGCCCCATTCCGCATCCTGGTTTCCTATCTGCTTTCCTAACCACAGAGCCCCCCCTTGCTTGCTGGCGGGAGATGGCAGCCATCTTTATCAGGGCCAGCCTCACTTCTGCATGCTGCACGGCCTGCGGGAAAGCGCACCCATCTTCACTGAGGGCAGCCTGTGGCTTCAGTTCCACTGAAAGTCCTGGGCAGCAGTGGCCATTTTCAATGAGGGCAAAAATTTGCCTGCTAGCGGCAGGAGAGTGCGTGCGGCTAAACAACGCCGCAGAGAGCGGGCGAGTCGGCAGCTGCTGTCTGCTGAGCTGGAGCCGGGACGGTGTCATGGGTCTCCTCATACCGCCCACTCCTGCGGGCTAGTCCTGGCCACACCAGGACAATGGGTGCTAGGACTAGGCTCGTTCCCTGGCGGGGGCAGGTGGGGAGATTAGTCTCCCAATGGAACAGCAGGGGGCGCTGCCAGGGACCGCAGGCAAAGCTGTGACACCCACGGTTGGGAAAAGCCCAAAGGCCCCTGTCCCACCGGCTCCCAACACAGCTGCGGGAGCAACTAACCAAGCGACGGCTGAGGGGAGATACGACTGCGCGCTGTGAAGCCGTCAGAGGGAGAAATCCCCGGGACGGGAAGGAGTTACGTTAAGCACCAGTGTGGACACAAGAACACATGGTTATAAACCGGCCATCAGCAATTTAGGCTTGAAATTGGATGAAGGTTTCTAACCATCAGTGGAGTGGAGCTCTGGAACAGCCTCCCAAGGGGAGCCGCGGGGGGAAAACCCCAAACTGGCTTCCAGACGGAGCGTGATCGGTTCATGGAGGGGAGGGGATGGTATGAGGGGACTGCTTACAATGGCGTGTAGCTGATCTGCGACTGCTACCAGCAAATATCCCCCGTGGCCAGTGATGGGACACTAGGTGGGGAGGGCTCTGAGTTACCACGATACATTCCTTCCTAGGTGTCTGGCTGGCAGGTCTTGCCCACATACGCAGGGTCTAACTGATGGCCAGGTTTGGGATTGGGAAGGAATTCTCCCACAGGTCAGACTGGCAGAGCCCCTGGGGTTTCTCACCTTCCTCTGCCACATGGGCGGCGGGTATCGTAGGCAGAGGGAGGCTGTGCCTTGCCAAACAGCCTAGCGTGGCCCTGCCCACGCTCCGCCCCCAGGCCTGGCCCCCTCCGCGGTTCCCAGAGCTCTGCCCTGGCTGGCTGGGGCTGGCTGGCCTGCCTCCCGCAGGGCTGGCTGGGGCCGTCCTGCACGGGGGCTGGGGGTACTGCAGCCCGGCTGCCTGGGGGCTATGGTGGGGGTGCTCTGGGTTCCTGCAGGGGACGGGGGCGGAGGGGGACGGGAGGGCAGAAGGGGAGGAGTGGGGCCTTGGGCACAAGGGGAATGGCCGGGGCCTAGCCTCCCACAACGGCTGGGTCGCTGGTCACCCATGCTCTGCAGCACGGGGCACGGGTCACTTGCAGGTCTGAACTCGTGTCAGTTGTGGATTCTCTGTAACTTGAAGTCTTGAAGCCATGATCTGAGGACATCAGTGACTCAGCCAGAGGTTGTGGGTCTATCACAGGGGTGGGGGGGGGAGATTCTGCGGCCTGCGATGTGCAGGAGGTCAGGCTAGATGATAATGATGGTCCCTTCTGGCCTTAAAGTCTCTGAGTCTAACTCAGGGGTAGACGTACCAGCCCACCGTGCCTATCTCACACCCCCTAGTGGTGGGCAAGGGGAACCCACCCAGCAACAAGCGCACCCTGCCCCTCACCCCAGGCCTCTCGCCAGGGCACCCGAGACAGCCTCCCCCACTCTGAACCCAGGAGCAGCCAAGTCCCCACTGCCTCGGGGAGCTCTGGGGTGAGGGGCAGGGTGGAGAGGAGTGCGGGGAGACCCTGGAGGGCGGGCAGAGGGGACCCTGGTGTGAGACCCGGTGTGTAAAGGGAAAGGAGGGTGTGGGGCCCAGGCCAGGGATGCTTGGGGAAGGGTCAGAGAGGAGAGCAGGGAAACTGAAGGAAAGGAGGATGGCGTGACTGCGGGAGGGGGAAGAGAGCCT
The DNA here is from genome assembly GCF_965140295.1 of Lepidochelys olivacea. NCBI lineage: Eukaryota > Metazoa > Chordata > Testudines > Cheloniidae > Lepidochelys > Lepidochelys olivacea. The sequence continues at coordinate 3,123,277 of NC_140413.1, forward strand.
GAAAAAGGGAGAGGACGACAGAAATGGGAGCAAAGAAGGGTGAAAGAGGGAGCAGCGCCCAGCTCCAGGAGACGCGTCTGTCACCATGCTGCCCTGCCAGCTCCCTTGAGGGCATTTCCCTAGCGGCAAAGGGGGAGCACACTGGGGGAGGGTGTCATTGCCTGGGAGCTGCACCCTCCCTCCCCCCATGTTCCCGCCAGAGCATCGGCTGGTGGGTGTTCGGGGTCGGCTGGACTCGGACACAGTGCTGCGGGGAGCGGCGCAGACCCACAGGCCACAGAGCCCCGCTTGGGTGGGCTGAGCACAAGGCTCCCGGCCCTGTCACCCAGCCCCCTCCGCTGGCCAGTCTCCGTTCCTCAGCCTCTGTCCTTGTCCCCTCTACGCCCTGGATCGAGCCATCCCGCTGGCTTCCTGCTCCCGAGGCCGACCGAGAATTTCTCACGCTGCCCCCTTGTTTCTTTAGCTCTTTGTTCTCCCTGGTCCGTGTCTCCTGCTCACCCTGCCTTGGGCACCTGCCCCACCAGTCTGGGCTGAGTTTCTGCTCCCCCCCACCCCGAGCCAGCGATGGGCATGACACCCGTCCACCAGCAGAGGGCTCTGCACTCCAACGTATGGTCAGCTAAACCCTAGGCCGCCGGACCGGCGAGAGCCCCAAGGGCCTGCTCCCCTTGTGGGCCAGTCCCCCCTTGCCAAACGTGGCTGCTGCTTTGCCTGGCGTCCCTACGGGCGCGGCCCTGCAGGGGCACAGGCGCCTCTCGCGGAGATTTTCCATTCGCGGCCTCCGTGGGGCCTGCCCACGCGCCCTGTGCCGCACACTGAGGGTACATAGAGCTGCGCGGGCGAACCGCCCTCCGTTCCTTCGCTACCGCCCTGGCCTGCGACGGCACCCCAGCGCGGCCGCCTCTCGCCTGCCTCAGGTGTCCCGCAGCTGGTTTAGTGGCTAGTTGTTGTTAGGGTAGAATTCGTTAGATGGCTGTGAGAGGTTTGGCTTTTCCCCCTCCCCTTTTCCAGGGAGCTTCTCTGGCCTGGCTGGGCAAGGCCGGGTGTCGCACGCTGCCTCTCTTGTGGGGTGGCTATCCCGGCCAGCGACAGCCCCTCAAAGCGTAGCCGTCGCTTGGGAGAGTCCCGCATCTCCCTGGAGTGTGACTTTTGCCTAGCTCTGAAATCTAGAGCTTGGAAGAATCGGGAAGCCAAACTGAGGCTTCTGATGAAGATGCGCTCCCTTTGACCTGCTTCCGAGTCAGGCCCGGAGACCCCTTCCTGTACATCTGACAGACCCCGCGCCCCTTTGCCCTCGGACAAGGTCTCCCCTAAAAAGCAGACTTTGGAGGACTCAGGGAAAGTGACGAAGAAGAGGAGCTCAGGCTCCCACAAGGAACTGGCTCCCAAAATGCCCCAGTTTCCCACTAAGTCCATGGTGTTGGAGGCCTTGACCTCTTGGCTCAGTACCATGGATGCGAGGACTTTTCCTCTGGTACCCACAGGACCAGAGAGCCAACAGCACTTCGGAGAGGCACGGCTCCAGCCGGCCCCCAGTACCATCTATGAAGGCCAGGGTGGGTCAGGACATGTAGGAATGAAATCAGGAGGGCCAAATCACACCTGGAGCTGCAGCTAGCGAGAGATGTCAAGAGTAACAAGAAGGGTTTCTTCAGGTATGTTGGCAACAAGAAGAAAGCCAAGGAAAGTGTGGGCCCCTTACTGAATGAGGGAGGCAACCTAGTGACAGAGGATGTGGAAAAAGCTAATGTACTCAATGCTTTCTTTGCCTCTGTCTTCACGAACAAGGTCAGCTCCCAGACTGCTGCGCTGGGCATCACAACATGGGGAATAAATGGCCAGCCCTCTGTGGAGAAAGAGGTGGTTAGGGACTATTTAGAAAAGCTGGACATGCACAAGTCCATGGGGAGGGATGCGTTGCATCCGAGAGAGCTAAAGGAATTGGCGGCTGTGATTGCAGAGCCATTGGCCATTATCTTTGAAAACTCGTGGCGAACGGGGGAAGTCCCGGATGACTGGAAAAAGGCTAATGTAGTGCCAATCTTTAAAAAAGGGAAGAAGGAGGATCCTGGGAACTACAGGCCAGTCAGCCTCACCTCAGTCCCCGGAAAAATCATGGAGCAGGTCCTCAAGGAATCTATCCTGAAGCACTTACATGAGAGGAAAGTGATCAGGAACAATCAGCATGGATTCACCAAGGGAAGGTCATGCCTGACTAATCTAATCGCCTTCTATGATGAGATTACTGGTTCTGTGGATGAAGGGAAAGCAGTGGATGTATTATTTCTTGACTTTAGCAAAGCTTTCGACACGGTCTCCCACAGTATTCTTGTCAGCAAGTTAAAGAAGTATGAGCTGGATGAATGCACTATAAGGTGGGTAGAAAGTTGGCTAGATTGTCGGGCTCAACGGGTAGTGATCAATGGCTCCATGTCTAGTTGGCAGCCGGTGTCAAGTGGAGTGCCCCAAGGGTCGGTCCTGGGGCCGGTTTTGTTCGATATCTTCATAAATGATCTGGAGGATGGGGTGGATTGCACTCTCAGAAAATTTGCGGATGATACTAAACTAGGAGGAGTGGTAGATACGGTGGCAGGTAGGGATAGGATACAGAGGGACCTAGACAAATTGGAGGATTTGGCCAAAAGAAATCTGATGAGGTTCAACAAGGATAAGTGCAGGGTCCTATACTTAGGACGAAAGAATCCAATGCACTGCTACAGACTAGGGGCCGAATGGCTAGGCAGCAGTTCTGCAGAAAAGGACCTAGGGGTAACAGTGGACGAGAAGCTGGATATGAGTCAACAGTGTGCCCTTGTTGCCAAGAAGGCCAATGGCATTTTGGGATGTATAAGTAGGGGCATAGCCAGCAGATCGAGGGACGTGATCGTTCCCCTCTATTCGACATTGGTGAGGCCTCATCTGGAGGACTGTGTCCAGTTTTGGGCCCCACACTACAAGAAGGATGTGGAAAAATTGGAGAGTCCAGCGAAGGGCAATAAAGATGATTAGGGGTCTGGAACACATGACTTATGAGGAGAGGCTGAGGGAACTGGGATTGTTTAGTCTGCAGAAGAGAAGAATGAGGAGGGATTTGATAGCTGCTTTCAACTACCTGAGAGGTGGTTCCAAAGAGGATGGTTCTAGACGATTCTCAGTGGTAGAAGAGGACAGGACAAGGAGTAATGGTCTCAAGTTGCAGTGAGGGAGGTTTATGTTGGATATTAGGAAAAACTTTTTCTCTAGGAGGGTGGTGAAACACTGGAATACGTTACCTAGGGAGGTGGTAGAATCTCTTTCCTTAGAAGTTTTTAAGGTCAGGCTTGACAAAGCCCTGGCTGGGATGATTTAATTGGGGATTGGTCCTGCTTTGAGCAGGGGGTTGGACTAGATGACCTCCTGAGGTCCCTTCCAACCCTGATATTCTAAGATTCTATGATTCTATGCATACCGCTAGACTGGCACCATCTGCATCAAATTGACCGTCGGTGCCTTCTCACTTGGTACCGTCGGTACCAACAAACCAGAGCACCAGACTCCTTCACCCCTGACGCCTACGCACTCCAGATCAATGGTATCGTCCCCCTCAATGGCTGCGTCGGTACCAACCCACCAACAGGCATTGTGCGGTTCCGGGGACTTGTCAGAGTTAATCAAACCAGAATCCCCGTGGCTTACGGGATCCAAACAATGCTCTGGGCTGGGACCCTGGTCTCTGAATTACCATGGTTTCCCAGACCTGCAGGATTATCCGCCTCTTTCTACTGCCTCCCACCCCTCTTTGGAGGACATTGAGGCAGATGAAGGAGAGATTCAATCAAGTCTCTTTATCAGTGTGGAGTTCCCCTTCACACCTGTACAGGAATCTGTACTCAACAAGGATCCTCGCCCACAACAGGGGTGGTGGGATCAGTCCTGGATGCCACCCCCTCTCCCATATGGGCCTGCCCCCCGGCCATACTGGGATCCTGGGGCAGCTTATTGGCAGCAATTTGCCAGACCTTCGGCTCCATTGTACCAAAAGTCTCCTCCATCAAGCCCCCAACATGGAGAGACCTTTGAAGAACAGGAGTCTAGGGCAGAGAAGGAGGCCACCCTTCCAGCTCCTATTTGATCCTGGTCTCTGAATGAAGCAGAAAAATCAACTCAATGTCTGTGTGGGCCTCCCTTTCATCTGCCCAGCTCCCACAGTATCTGCGATAAAGGACACATCATTGTTTGGGTGGGAGCACACCTCGGTACCCTCACAACTCAGAACAGATGGTCACCTCAGGAAACCTGTCTCCATAACAACCTGTTGGAACTTAGCGTAGCCAGGGACGCCTGCCTTCCGTTCCTCTCTCTCACCACTGGCAAATCCATCAGGATGATGACAGACAACGTGGCTTGCCTGGGCCCCTCCCCGGGCACCAGTGCTGTAAAGTTATGGAACTGGGGTATAGCCCATCAGATTCAGATCTCAGCCGTTTACCCTTCTGGAGTCCAGAATGTCACCGCTGATCTGCCTCGGAGGCATGTCTCCCAGGAATATGAATGGGAATGGGGCTCTCAACTTCTTCACAGGATAGTCCAAAGGTGGGGACTTCCACGGGTGGATCTATTTGCCACATTCAGCAACAAGAAGTGTCCCCTATCCTGCGCAAGAAGAGGCCTCGGTCACCACTCTTTGAGGGGCGCTTTTCTCCTTCCCTGGACGAGGGGCCTGTTCTATGCATGCCCTCCAACATCGCTAATACGAAGACTGACGAACAAGCTCAGACAGGACAAGGCCAGGGTTTAGTACCGACCTGTCCAGGACAGGCTTGGCACCCTTAGCTGCTTCACCTGCGTGTCCAACCAACGGTCCAGCTTCCAACCGCCCCTCGTCTCCTCTCCCAGGACGCAGGTTGCTTGCTTCACCCCAAGCTAGGGGTCCTCCACCTTCAAGCATGGCTTCTCGGTTAGAATCCACCTGCCCAGCAGGAGTACAACAGGTATAGAAGGGAGTCAACTCGAATTACTTACCTTAAGACATGGAAACGGTTCAACCACTGGTGTCACCGTATTGTGCCTGACTCCTCTTCACTCTCAACCTTCTTGGATTAGCTGCTGGACTCAAAGAAATCAGGGTTATTAATTAGCTCTGTTCAGGTTCATCGGACTGCGATATCTGCATTTCATCCCCCACCAGAAAGGTTTTCCATATTTGCTCACTCTATGCCCTCAAGATTTTTTAAGCTGTTTAGGGAACTTCTACCCCAGGTTAAGGCTCCTACTCCTTCTTGGGATTTCAACCTGGAATTTAGTTACCTCATGGGACCTCTGTTTGAACCTATTGCAACTTGCTCCTTTCTTCACTTATCTATGAAGATGGTCTTTCTAGTAGCTATCACGTCAGCCCACAGGGTTGGGGAGACTGGGGCCTGGGTGGCCGACCAGCCCCACATTTGAGGTATTTTTCAAGGATAAAGTCTTGTTCTGGCTGCACCCTAAATTCTTACCTCAAGAAATTCTTACCTGTCGGATTTTTCTCTTAACCATCTATTCATCGACCAGTGTTTTCCTCTACACCAGATACGTCTCAGTGTGAGACCTCCTTCCCTACATTAGCTGTGAGATGGGCAGTGGCTTTTCATTGAGCTAAAACAGCCAAGCAAGTTTGGAGATCACCTAGACCACCTCCCTCGCAGAGAGATCTGAGGGGGCCACACCCAGACTTTCGAGGTGTGGCCCCCTCAGATCTCTCTGAGCTGGTGCTGTACCTTGCCCAGGAGAATCGTGCACTCTGCCAGATCACAGGCAACGGCCACAGCTTTCCTCGGGTACGTTGCAGTGTCCAAGACGTGCGGAGCCGCTCCGTGGGCCGCATGCTCGTTCTAAACGCTGCGCCTCGCTCTGGGCCGTCTCAGCTGGTGCGGAGCCGGGTGCTGCTGTAGTCTCTTCAGTCTTGGACTCCTTTCCAAAGCTACCTCTTCCCTGGAGGGGGGAGACTGTCTGGGGGCAGAGCACCCCCAGGGGCGCTACTCGGAGAAAAAGCGTTACTCGCCTTGTGCAGAACCGGGGTTCATCGAGACGTGGCCGCCTCTGGTTGCTCCATGACCCGGCTTCGCACTGTTCTTTGCTGGCCGTTTGGATGGAGAAGCAACCGAGGGTGGTTCGCCCGAGTGGGCCTGTCTCCCCTCGGTGCGCGGGCCCAACGGACACTGAAGCCCTCCGATCGAGGGCTCGAGAGGCACCTGCTCCCCGGCAGTGGAGCGCCCTCAGGGACGCGCATCTCGAAGCACGGCCGTCGCTACACGTGGTGAGGTCAGGCTCCTAGCTCTGCGTTTAGGCACCTCGGTCACACGGGCTGGCCTTTCGGGCAGGCTGAGAGCCTGCTGCTCCCGCTGACTTCAGGGGCAGCCATCATTGCTCAGGGCCTCCGAAAACCAGGCCCTGCCTTTAAAGGTCTAAATCTGGAATGTGGCAGCGTTCGGCCCCCGGGTTTCACAATGCTGCCTTCACTGTTCTCCTCCCTCCGCAGTCGGCATGCGGTTGTGCCCAGAGCCCGGACCTGAACCCTCCCCACCTTCACTTGCGGAGCTGCAGAACCTGGATTTAATGCTATTTCTTGAATTCCATGAGAGCACCTTTGGAAGTCGGCCAGTGGTGACCTCTGGTGCTGCACTGCTACGCCGTCTGCTAGGATGGCCGCAGCCATATCGAGTACCTTCTGCTCATGAGTCAAAACACGAGGGGTCTAACTGCCACCCACAGCACTGCAAACTGCACCATGTGTCTGGGCTCTGCGCTTGGATGGCTTCACCCGCAAGAGAGATCAGAGCAGCCGCATTTCACAGGCAAGCCTGCTGGAAACATGCAAAGCAGGACAGAAAGTAGCTTGTCCATGCACAGGTGTATGGGCCTGCCGTTGTCCCACCTTGGGCCGTGATCTTCTCCGTGCTCCCAGAGTTGGGTCTGGGCAATGTTTTGAGACCTTCCAGGAAAACCTGGGTGCTGCAGGACGTGATGATGGATCTTTTCCTTCCCAGTCAGTAGTGAACCAACACCCCTAGGAGGCGCTGTGCCTCTTTTGCATGAGATGTCAAACCAAGATTCTTCCATTCGTCCACCTCTGGTCATTGCATCCTGCATTACAGTTGCATCCTGCCTTTCTGATTCTTCTCACTTCCTGCCTAGCCATGGCACCTGGAGCTGCTGGGTACCACTGCACAGCCTGGCCAGTGTTCTGGGGACCTGCTGGCTGGAAGACACCGAGCAGGGCCAAGCTTTTGTCCGTCTTTATTTGTTCTCAGGAGCTTGGACATGGGGCAAAACCAGGAGTAACGGTAGCGTCCCAGAGCCCATTACCAACGGCTGCCAGGGCCTGGCTCAGCATGTCCCTAGCTTGGAAGGGTGAGTCACAGACCGGTGCCAAGATGCCATCCTCCCCTGAGCTTATGGGCAGCACCAGGCCTCCGTCTGTCACACAGAATGTGTCGTTCTCTGGGGAAAAGCTAATCTCTTCCTCGGCCTTAGAAGCCGTGAGGGAAGTGTCCATTATGGTCCGGAAATCCAATCTGGCTCTAATGGAGGGGGAGGGGTATGCCACAGACGGCTGAGCTCCTCTGGGCTGCCAGCCAAGGGGAAATACACCCGGGGAACCAGGGTTTCGGGGATGGCGGAGAGCTACTCAGCCAGCTGCCTTGCAGGATTGCAGTGAGAGCCAAGTCCCTGTCTTTATCCTTATCTCTGTGCTTGCTCCTGGGCAGGATCATAGAATCATAGGGCTGGAAGGGACCTCGAGAGGTCAGCTATTCCAGTCTCCTGCCTCCTTGGAGAGGGGTGAGCGACTCATTGATCAATTACTTTTTATTTCTTAAAATCAGTCCAATAAAACCATTCACAAATCTCCCCATGGACTCCAACACCCTGTAGCGTTCAGGGCCTGTGGGGTGGGATTTCCACATAGCATCAGGACTCAGACATCTGTCCGTCTGCAAACTCCCCTACGCTTGGCCATCCCACAGAGTGGCTGAAACAGCCCAGTCTGTGTCTTAGAACAGGCATTCAAGGAAAGCTGGGGATTGAACCAGGGACCTCCAGAGCTGGAAGCATGAGCTGCCATAGCTTGGGCTCCAGATGAGAGGCTCCTCACCTGCTCGCTGTAGCAATTCCAAACCTCTGTGGATGGGCCCAGAAAGAGACCTGTAACATACACTCACCGGCGGGGGGAGGGTGACAGGTGCAGCGTCAGAGCCCCTGCATGCAGCTGGTTCTCTGCAGCTGATGTTGCCAATAATTCTCCTCTATGTGCCGCGGTACAGAGGACATCAAGTTCTGCCCTGCTTACATCAGAAAAATCCACTGATGTTTGTGCCACATTAGCCAGAGCAAAGTTTGTCCCAGTCATACAGCTATGAAGCCTCCCAAGAACCCTGGGAGGCATTCTCCCCATCTGACCCTGCAGACAAGCACTGTAACTTGATCAGGGCCCCAGCACGAGCCAGACTGGGGTGGAATTGGCGTTCTGGAGTTCTTGCCTCACTCGGGCCACTTGTAATCCTGCTGCCAGGTGGTGTGAGCAGCCCAAGGGGCTGGGTTCGATGTCTAGGGGTTCCTTTAACATTACAATACAGAACTGGCTCGAGCCCCATCCTATAACCCCGGGCCCCTCTGAGGGGCAATACTCTCCCCTAGCCAGCTCTGCATCTGGGACTACCAATAGAAAATAGTTAACAACAGGGAAAGAGGACCCAGCCTTGATTTGGGTGAAAACCGCAGCAATGATTGCAAAGCACGTAACCATAAATCAACTCCCGCTCCACAGAAGGGTGGGCAGTGTCCCTTGACTCAGTTTCCCACCTTGTGGTGTGAAATTCTGACAGAGGAATGTCCTTTTAACACACCATTCCCCTTTTCTTCTGCTGCATCCCTCTCACAGCTGGCTGTGTGAAATCAGCAAAGGCCCAGAAGCCACGGGTGCCTTCATGTGGGTTCACCTCCCACCGAGGGGCAGGGGTAGAGCAAGGCTTCTGCTGCTACCCACTGTCTTTGTGGCCATTGCTGCCACGGATGCAATGCAATGCCCTGAGCGTCTGCCACTTAGCCCAGTTCTTTGTGCGTTCAGCACTTGGTAATGTCACCGAGAAGCAAGGAACCTCACTGCTACTGGGCGTTGTCTTCCACTGCAATGCTGTCCCCACAGATAAATGTTGATCAATGCAAAGTGATGCACATTGGAAACACAATCCCAACTAGACACCGAAAATGATGGGGTCTGAATTAACTGTTACCACTCAAGAAAGAGATTTTGGAGTCATTGTGGACAGTTCTCTGAAAACATCCACTCAAGGTGCAGTGGCAGTCAAAAAAGCAAACACAGTGTTGGGAATCATTAGGAAAGGGATAGTTAATAAGACAGAAAATACCATGTTGCCTCTATATAAATCCCTGGTATGCCCACATCTTGAATACAGAGTGCAGATGTGGTCGCACCATGTCAAAAAAGAGATATTGGAATTGGAAAAGGTTCAGATAAGGACAACAAAAATGATTAGGGGTATGGAACGGATTCCATATGAGGAGAGATTAGTAAGACTGGGACTTTACAGCTTGGAAAAGAGACGACTAAGGGGGGTTATGATAGAGGTCTATAAAATCATGACTGTTGTGGAGAAAGTAACTAAGGAAGTGTTATTTACTCCTTCTCATAACACAAGAACTAGGGTCACCCAATAAAATTAATAGGCAGTAGGTTTAAAACAAACAAAAGGAAGTATTTCTTCACTCAATCTGTGGAACTCCTTGCCAGAGGATGTTGTGAAGACCAAAACTATAACAGGGTTGAAAAAAGAACTAGATAAATTTATTGAGGACAGGTCCATCTATGGCTATTAGCCAGGATGGGCAGGGATGGTGTCCCTAGCCTCTGTTTGCCAGAAGCTGGGAATGGGCGACAGGGGATGGATCACTTGATGATTCCCTGTTCTGTTCATTCCTTCTGGGGCACCTGGCACTGGCCACTGTCGGAAGATGGGATACTGGGTTAGATGGACCCTTGGTCTGTCCTAGTATGGCCGTTCTTACACCACCATTAATGACGGCTTCTTGGAGCAGCTGGTCCTGGAACCCACAAGAGGAGAGGCAATTCTTGATTTGGTCCTAAGTGGAGCACAGGATCTAGTCCAAGAAGTGAATATGGCTGAACTGCTCAGTAACAGAAACCATAATATAATTACATTTAACATCCCTGCAGGGGGGGGGAATACTAAAGAGACCCATCACAGTAGCATTTAACTTCAAAAAGGGGAACTACACGAAAAGGAGGCGGCTAGTTAAATGGAAATGAAAAGGAACAGTCACAGAATGAAACGCCTGCAAGCTGCATGGACACTTTTTAAAAACAGTAGGATGTTTTTAAACCAGGCATAGTGACAGAGGATGTGGAAAAAGCTGAAGTACTCAATGCTTTTTTTGCTTCGGTCTTCACAGACTAGGCCAGCTCCGAGACTGCTGCACTGGGCAGCACAGTGTGGGGAGGAGGTGACCAGCCCTCAGTGGTGAAAGAACATGTTAAGGACTATTTAGAAAAGCTGGACATGCACAAGTCCATGGGCCCAGATCTAATGTGTCCAAGGGTGCTGAGGGAATTGGCGGATGTGACTGCAGAGTCATTGGCTATTATCTTTGAAAATTTGTGGCGATCGGGGGAAGTCCCGGGTGATTTGAAAAAGGCAAATATTGCACTCATATTTTAAAAAGGGAAGAAAGAACCCAGGGAACTACAGATCAGTCAGCCTCACTCCAGTCCCTGGCAAAATCATGGAGCAGGTCCTCAAGGAATCGATTTTGGAGGAGAGGAAGGTGATCAGGAACAGTCAGCATGGATTCACCCAGGGCAAGTCATGCCTGACCAACCTGATTGCCTTCTAGGATGAGATAACTGGCTCTGTGGATATGGGGAAAGCAGTGGATGTGATATAACTTGACTTTAGCAAAGCTTTTGATACGGTCTCCGGCAGTATTCTTGCCAGCAAGTTAAGGAAGTATGGGCTGGATGAATGCACTATAAGGTGGATAGAAAGCTGGCCAGATTGTCAGGCTCAACGGGTAGTGATCAACATCTCGATGTCTAGCTGGCAGCTGGTATCAAGCGGAGTGCCCCAGGGGTCGTGCCCCAGGGGTCGGTCCTGGGGCTGGTTTTGTTCAACATCTTTATTAAAGATCCGGATGATGGGATAGATTGCACCCTCAGCAAGTTCACAGATGACACTAAGCTGCAGGGAGAGGTAGATATGCTGGAGGGTAGGGGTAGGGTCCAGAGTGACCTAGACAAATTGGAGGATTGGGATAAAAGAAATCTGATGAGGTTCAACAAGGACAAGTGCAGAGTCCTGCACTTAGGACGGAAGAATCCCATGCATGGCTACAGACTAGGGACCGAATGGCTTGGCAGCAGTTCTGCAGAAAAGGACCTGGGGGTTACAGTGGACGAGAAGCTGGATATGAGTCAGCAGTGTGCCCTTGTTGCCAAGAAGGCCAATGCCCTATTGGCCTGTATAAGTAGGAGCATTGCCAGCAGATTGAGGGACGTGATCGTCCCCCTCTATTGAGCACTGGTGAGGCCTCATCTGGAGTATTGAGTCCAGTTTTGGGTCCCCCACTACAGAAAGGATGTGGACAAATTGGAAAGAGTCCAGCGAAGGGCAACGAAAATTATCAGGGTCTGGGGCACATGATTTATGAGGAGAGGCTGAGGGAACTGGGGATGTTTAGTCTTCAGAAGAGAAGAATGAGGGGGGATTTGATAGCTGCTTTCAACTACCTGAAAGGGAGTTCCAAAGAGGATGGATCTAGACTGTTCTCAGTGGTAGCTGATGACAGAACAAAAGGAGTAATGGTCTCAAGTTGCAGTGGGGGAGGTCTAGGTTGGATATTAGGAAACACTATTTCACTAGGAGGGTGGTGAAGCACTGGAATGGGTTACCTAGGGAGGGGGTGGAATCTCCCTCCTTCGAAGTTTTTAAGGCCCGGCTTCACAAAGCCCTGGCTGGGATGATTTAGTTGGCGATCTGTCCTGCTTTGAGCAGGGGGTGGGACTAGGTGACCTCCTGAGGTCTCTTCCAACCCTGATCTTCTATGCTTCTTTGATGACCAAAAAAATGCCATCGCAGCTAAAGAGAATAAAAGAGGCAGTTCGAGATAAAAAGGCATCTTTTAAAAATTGAAACTCAAATCCTGCCAGGGACACAGAAAGGATAAACTCCGGCAAGCCTCGTGTAAAAGTATAACTAAGGAGGCCAAAAAAGAATTTGAAGCGCACGTAGCAAAAGACAGAAAAACTAACAGCGATTTTTTACAGTACATCAGAAGCAGGAAGCGGCCAGACAACCCGGGGGGCCACTGGATGATGGAGGCGCTAAAGGGGCACCCAGGGAGCCATTGTGGAGAACGCGCTGTGCCTCCGTCCCTGGTTGCCAGGCCAGTGGCAGAGGCTGCTCTGGCTCCTGCACCAAGCCAGGGAGTGTGCCCTGGGCTGGCGGGAGCCCCCGACCCCCTCTCTTCCCCCGGCTAGGGCTCAGTCCCGCGGGCCCGCGCGTCCCCGGTTTGTGACCCCTCAGCCAGCAGGGGCTGGGGTGGGTGTCCCGGTCCGGGTACCAGGCTGGGCTGGCCCAGAGGGCAGAGCTGAGCCTGCAGCAGAGCAAGGAGAGGATTGGAGAGTGCCCAGGCGTGGGGGGGGGGACAGGGGCTGGGTTGGGGGGGAGAATCCCCAGACGGGGTGGACCGGGGTGGGTTGGGAAGAGGAGATGGGCAGGGCTGGGGGCTGTGGGGGGGGCGGGTGAGTCCTTGGGCGGGGGCTGGAGGGGCGCGGGGGGGGAATACTCTCGGGGGGGGGGACAGGGGCTGTGTTGGGGGGAGAATCCCCAGACGGGGTGGACAGGGTTGGGTTGGGAAGAGGAGATGAGCAGGGCTGGGGGCTGTAGGGGGGGGCGGGTGAGTCCTTGGGCGGGGGCTGGAGGGGTCCGAGGGGGATACCCTCGGGGGGGGACAGGGGCTGTGTTGGGGGGGAGAATCCCCAGACGGGGTGGACAGGGTTGGGTTGGGAAGAGGAGATGGGCAGGGCTGGGGGCTGTACGGGGGGCGGGGGAGTCCTTGGGCGGGGACTGGAGGCTGGAGGGGTGCGGGGGGGCAATACTCTCGGGGGGGGACAGGGGCTGTGTTGGGGGGAGAATCCCCAGATGGGGTGGACAGGGGTGGGTTGGGAAGAGGAGATGGGCAGGGCTGGGGGCTGTGGGAGGGGCGGGGGAGTCCTTGGGCGGAGGCTGGAGGGGTGCGGGGGGGGGAATACTCTCGGGGGGGGACAGGGGCTGTGTTGGGGGGAGAATCCCCAGACGGGGTGGACAGGGGTGGGTTGGGAACAGGAGATGGGCAGGGCTGGGGGCTGTGGGGGGGGCGGGGGAGTCCTTGGGTGGGGACTGGAGGCTGGAGGGGTGCGGGGGGGCAATACTCTCAGGGGGGGACAGGGGCTGTGTTGGGGGGAGAATCCCCAGATGGGGTGGACAGGGGTGGGTTGGGAAGAGGAGATGGGCAGGGCTGGGGGCTGTAGGGGGGGGCGGGGGAGTCCTTGGGCGGGGGCTGGAGGGGTGCGGGGGGGGGAATACTCTCGGGGGGGGGACAGGGGCTGTGTTGTGGGGAGAATCCCCAGACGGGGTGGACAGGGGTGGGTTGGGAAGAGGAGATGGGCAGGGCTGGGGGCCGTAGGGGGGGGCGGGGAGTCCTTGGGCGGGGACTGGAGGGGTCCGAGGGGGATACCCTCGGGGGGGACAGGGGCTGTGTTGGGGGGAGAATCCCCAGATGTGGTGGACAGGGGTGGCTTGGGAAGAGGAGATGGGCAGGGCTGGGGGCTGTAGGGGGGGCGGGGGAGTCCTTGGGCGGGGACTGGAGGCTGGAGGGGTGCGGGGGGGAATACTCTCGGGGGGGGACAGGGGCTGTGTTGGGGGGAGAATCCCCAGACGGGGTGGACAGGGGTGGGTTGGGAAGAGGAGATGGGCAGGGCTGGGGGCTGTAGGGGGGGGCGGGGGAGTCCTTGGGCGGGGACTGGAGGCTGGAGGGGTGCGGGGGGGAATACTCTCGGGGGGGGACAGGGGCTGTGTTGGGGGGAGAATCCCCAGACGGGGTGGACAGGGGTGGGTTGGGAAGAGGAGATGGGCAGGGCTGGGGGCTGTAGGGGGGGCGGGGGAGTCCTTGGGCGGGGACTGGAGGCTGGAGGGGTGCGGGGGGGGAATACTCTCGGGGGGGGGCCAGGGGCTGTGTTGGGGGGAGAATCCCCAGACGGGGTGGACAGGGGTGGGTTGGGAAGAGGAGATGGGCAGGGCTGGGGGCTGTAGGGGGGGGCGGGGGAGTCCTTGGGCGGGGACTGGAGGCTGGAGGGGTGCGGGGGGGGAATACTCTCGGGGGGGGGCCAGGGGCTGTGTTGGGGGGAGAATCCCCAGACGGGGTGGACAGGGGTGGGTTGGGAAGAGGAGATGGGCAGGGCTGGGGGCTGTGGGGGGGCGGGGGCAGGGGAGTCCTTGGGCGGGGGCTGGAGAGGCGCGGGGGGGGCAGGGGAGTCCTCGGGCTGGGGGCGGAGCCCGGGGGGGATGGGGGGCGGGCCGGGGGGCGGGCCGCTCCCGCTGGGGTTGCAGCCGGAGCCCGGACCCCGCGCGGTGAGGGCGGGAGCCGCGGCCCCGGAGCCCCCCCCCCCCGCCGCCCTGGTGCTGATGCTGCGCCCGGCCGGGCTGCTGCCGCCGGCGCCCAGCCCGGCCGCCCCCCGGGGCCCCCGCGCCTGAGCCCGGCCAGGGGCGATGCGGCTGCCGGAGAGCGATGGAGAAACTGGCCGCCGGGCTCGCCCAGGTCAGCTGGAGCTCGGGGGCGCTGCCCCTGGATGTGATCGTCAGCAAGTGCCGCCTGCCCACGCTGGTGCGCCTGGGGCCAGGTGAGGGGCGGGCCGGGGCCCGGGGGCCGGATCGGGGCCAGGCGAGGGGCGGGCCGGGGCCCGGGGGCCGGATCGGGGCCAGGCGAGGGGCGGGCCGGGGCTCGGGGGCCGGATCGGGGCCAGGCGAGGGGCGGGCCGGGGCTCGGGGGCCGGATCGGGGCCAGGTGAGGGGCGGGCCGGGGCTCGGGGGCCGGATCGGGGCCAGGCGAGGGGCGGGCCGGGGCCCGGGGGCCGGATCGGGGCCAGCGTCGCGGCAAAGTTTCTAGGAGATTTCACTGGGGAAATTTACAAAGAAGAAGAACTCCCCCCGCCCCCTGCCATCTTCTCCCACCCCCCAGCCCTCTCTCCTGACCCCGACCCCCCTGACCGTCCCCGCCCCGCTCCATGGGAAGCGCTGGGGGTCGTTGCTGCGCCCCCCGCCCGGCTCCTGGGGGCCGGGGTGGGGGGCAGCCCGGGCGGGGGCCGTGGCTGGCTGCCCGGCGGGGGTGCTGCGGGCGGGCCGGGAGAAGCGGGCTGTGCCAGCAGCAGGCGCTGCCCTGAATGCTAATGGCAGCGGCCGGTCCTGCCCGTGTGAATGGGGCCGGGGCTCTGCCCGGGGAAGCGAAAGACTCTGGCCCCGGAGCGCAGACACCTCGCCCCCCAGCTTCCCGGGGCCCCGGAGCAGCCGGGCATGGCCGGCCCCAGTCCTGCCTGCAGGGCTCCCCCAGAGCAGCTCGGAGCTCAGAGCACCAGAGGGTGCTCTCCTGGGGGGAGGGGACATCTGGAAACGGGGGGCTCTGGGAACTCCCCTTGTCTGGGCGGAGGGGAGTCCCCATCCCGCCCCCAGCAATGCAGGACCTACAGGGTTATTATTTACTTGCATTGCCCCAGCCACTAGGAGCCCTAGCCCTGGACAGGGCTGGCTGGGTCCCTCGGCTGGCTTGTCCCATGTTCCTCCGCCAAAGAGCCCAAACCCATCCTGTGGCCGCAGCTTTGTAGGCTGTGTGAGTTGCCAGGGTGGCTGCGGGGCTCTGGCGTGGGTGTGTGCCCCCGGCCACGCGTGTGTCCCCGTGTGTTCTGCATGTGTGTCCGTGTACAGAACTAGCCCCAGGACGGTGCAGCTCGGAGGAGCTCGGCTCAGACTGGCTCGTGTAGAGACCTTCGAGAAATGTACGGAGCAGATAAAGTTTCATACAAGGCAGCATCGCTGACAATAATGGGCAGGAGTTTTCCAAGCCCCTTTCTTTGCCAGCCCGGGGAGGGGCTGCTGAGGGGCAGAGCGGGCGGTGGGGCTGTTGGGTTTCTCCTCTGTAGAGCACTTGGCTGCCAGGTTTTCTTTTTCCTTGTGACTGACTTGCCTCTAAAGCCAGCTCCGGATAATGGCTTATGTCCCTTTTGTCTGAGAACCTCGGGAGAGCCTAGGGGGCGGGCACAGATGCCAGTCAGTAATAAACAATCCCCACCAGTCTATGGGGCAGAGGAGGGACGGCCAGCCGGCTCTGAGGGATTGGAGCTAGGAGAATGGAGAAGGAAATAAGCCAAGGGGATTTCAGGCTGGAGCACAGGAATGATCTCCTATGGAACGGAGTGTCCAGCGACATGGTGCAAGCCCCCTCGCTCCATCACTTAAAGCTTAATTGAGCTGAGCCCTGGAGAAGAGACTCATAGGAGCAATGTGACCTGCTTGAGCGGGAGCGGGATGGGCTGGATGGTCCAGTGGGGCTTTTCCAGCTCCTAAATTCTCAGTGTTAGCCCCCGACTCCCACTCCCAGGGGACGTCACTTGGCTGGAGCAATGGAAGTTGGAGACAGGTGAATCCAGCATGTCCCTGCTGAGCTTTGAGGCTTGTCTAGGGTTTTCTTCCCTGTGCTCTGGCCCAGGCCCCACCCCCACTGGTCCTAGTTTCACGGCTATACATGTTTTCATCCCAGAGCTCAAGTCTGCATGAGATTTAGTTACAGTGAAAGTCCCTGGGCTGGGATGTTCCTCACTAGGCCCAGTGGCTGTCTGGGATCACAGCTGTGCCGCTGAGCTCTGGGGAATTGTCCTGTCTGGCATAGCATGCTTGAGTGGGAGTTGAGGCAGCTTGCCCTCTTCTCTAGTCCACATAAGGGGAATCCAGTCCCCCGAGGCTTACCAGAACCATGGCTGAACTTAGGCAAACTTTCAGCTGAGCCTCCCCCTCAAAGAGCCGGGATTATAGTGCCCATGTCTCTCGCTGATGAGTTAGACGCCGGGTACCAGAACTCTGTTGTTTGGCTGGAATTTTATTAACTGCCAAATTCAAACTCAGCTGGACAAAAGCCTGGAGTTCTTACATGTGACATGTGCTCCTCTGAAAGTGACCCGGCAACGGTGCTGTGGGGCTGCACGCTTCGTGTCAGACGCGCTCGGGTTACAAGTAAGAAGCTGTGGGTGTTTCTTCCTGGCGCCAGGCCTACAAACCCCACCTGGAATCTGAGACAAGAGCAGGGCTTGTTCCTTCCCGTTTGTAAGTGCCTGTAATAAAGGTTCTGCAAGCAGAGCTGTAGAATCCTAGAAGTGTGGGACTGGAAGGGACCTCGAGAGGTCGTCTAGTCCAGCCCCCGTGCTGAGGCAGGGCCAAGTAAACCTAGACCAGCCCAGACAGGCGTCTGTCCAACCTGTTCTTAAACACCTCCAGTGACGGGGATCCCACAACCTCCCTGGGAAGAGGATGCCAGGGCTTAGCTAACTTTATACTTAGAAAGTTTTTTCTGCTATCTAACGAAAATCTCCCTTGCTTCAGATTAAGCTCATTTCTTCTTGTCCTTCCTTCAGTGGACATGGAGAACAATTGATTGTCATCCTTTTTATATCAGGGGGTAGCCGTGTTAGTCTGTATCCACAAAAACAACGTGGAGTCCAGTGGCACCTTAAAGACTAACAGATTTATTTGGGCATAAGCTTTCATGGATAAAAAAACACTTCGTCAGATGCTTTTTATGACAGCCCTTAACATATCTGAAGACTTATCAGGATCCCCCTTAGACTTCCTTTCTCAGCACTACACATGCCCCATTTTTTAAACCTTTCCTCAGGGGGCAGGTTTTCTAGAGCTTTTGTTAGTTTTGTTTCTCTTCTCCGGACTCGCTCCAATTTGTCCACATCTTTCCTAATGTGCAGGGCCCAGAACTGGACATAGGGCTCCAGCTGAGGCCTCCCCAGTGCTGAGTAGAGCAGGACAAATTATCTCCCGTGTCTTACATACGCCACTCCTGATAATACACCCCAGAATGCTATTAGGCTTTATTGCAACTGCATCACATTGCTGGCTCATATTCAATTTGTGATCCACTGTAATCCCCAGATCCTGTTCAGCGGTGTTACTGCCTAGCCAGTTGTTCCCCATTTTGTTTTGATTTTTCCTTCCTAAGTGTAGTACTTTGCATTTGTCTTTATTGAATTTCATCAGGTTGATTTCAGACCAATGGTCCAGTTTGTCGAGGTCATTTCGAATTCTAACCCTGTCCTCCAGAGTGCTTGCATCCCCTCCCAACTTGGCGTCATCTGCAAATTTGATGTGTGTGCTCTGCACTCCATTGTCCAGTCATTAATGAAAATATTGACCAGTGCTGAGCCCAGGACTGACCCCTGTGGAACCCCACTAGATACGATCTCCCAGGTGGACAGGGAACCAAGTGCCCAGGGGCCCGGGCAATTTAAAAGGGCCCGGGGGTCCCCAGCTGCTGCTGCCAGCAGTGCAGTGGGGTTACGGCAGGCTTCTTGTCCGCCCGCGCTCCGCGCCACTCCTGGAAGCGGCTGGCACGTCCTGCGGCCAATGGGAGCTGCAGGGGCAGTGTCTGCAGCCAGCGGCGTGTGGAGACCCTTTGGGCCCCCCGCCTGGGAGCCGCTGCCGGAGGGGTGAGCCAGTCGCTTTCAGGAGCCGCACGAGGTAAGCACCTACCCCCGATCCCCTCCTGCACCCCAAACCCCTGCCCCAGATCTAGAGCCTGCTCCCAAACTCCCTCCCAGAGCCCGACCCCTTACCCCCCGCCCCAGCCTGGGGAAAGTGAGTGAGAGTGAGCAACGGAGGGAAGGGGGATGGCATGAGCAGGGGGCGGGGCCTCAGAGAAGGGGCAGGGGCGTGGTTTCAGGGAAGGGGCAGGGCAATAAGCGAGGCAAGGGTCTTTGGATTTGTGCGATTAGACAGTTGGCACCCTACCGAGCGGGCATGTGGAAGCCCTGGCTGTGCCGGAAGAGCGCGCCCAGCACCGCCCAAATGTCAGCATCTGTGCACGGGGGCCCATTGACTGTTCTGCCCTGGGGCCCAGAATTTCTGTCAACGGGCCTGGAACCAGTGATAACTACTCTTTGAGTCCGGTCAACCAGTTGTGCACCCACCTTACAGTAATATCATCTAGCCCACGTTTCCCTAGTTTGCTCATGAGAATGTCATGTGGGACAGTGTGAAAAGCCTCACTAAAATCAAGATCTATCACATCTACTGCTTCCCCCAGCCACTAGGCCAGTAACCCTGTCAAAGAAGGAAATTAGGTTGATTTGGCATGATTTGTACTTGGCAAATCCATGATGGATGTTCCTTATCACCCAGTTATCGTCCAGGTGCTTACAAACGGATTGTTTAAAATTTGTTCCAGTATCTTTCCAGGTATAGGAGTTAGGCTGCCTGGTCTGTAATTCCCCAGATCCTCTTTGTTCCTGTTTTTAAAGACAGGTCCTGTGTTTGCCCTTCTCCAGTTCTCTGGGACCTCACCCGTCCTTCAGCAGTTCTCAAAGATAATTGCAAATGGTTCCGGGATTGCTTCAGCTACTTTCTTTAGTACCCTGGGATGAATTTCATCAGGCCCTGCTGACTTGAATCCATTGACTGTATCTACATCTCCTTTAACCTGATCTTTCCCTAGTTTAGCTTCCTTCCTTCCCCTCTCACAAATCTTGGGAGACAGGCCAGTCCTTGCCTACAGACAGCCCCCAACCTGAAGCAAATACTCACCAACAACCACATACCACACAACAGAACCACTAACCCAGGAACCTATCCTTGCAACAAAGCCCGTTGCCAACTGTGCCCACAGATCTATTCAGGGGACACCATCAAAGGGCCTAATAACATCAGCCACACTATCAGAGGCTCGTTCACCTGCACATCCACCAATGTGATATATGCCATCATGTGCCAGCAATGCCCCTCTGCTATGTACATTGGTCAAACTGGACAGTCTCTACGTAAAAGAATAAATGGACACAAATCAGATGTCAAGAATTATAACATTCATAAACCAGTCGGAGAACATTTCAATCTCTCTGGTCACGCAATCACAGACATGAAAGTCACTATCTTAAAACAAAAAAACTTCAAATCCAGACTCCAGCGAGAAACTGCTGAATTGGAATTCATTTGCAAATTGGATACTATTAATTTAGGCTTAAATAGAGACTGGGAGTGGCTAAGTCATTATGCAAGGTAGCCTATTTCCCCTTGTTTTTTCCTACCCCCCCCCCCCCCCCCGGGACGTTCTGGTTAAACTTGGATTTATGCTGGAAATGGCCCACCTTGATTATCATACACATTGTAAGGAGAGTGGTCACTTTGGATGAGCTATTACCAGCAGGAGAGTGAGTTTGTGTGTGTGGTTTTTGGGGAAAAAAAAAAAGTGTGGGGGGGTGAGAAAACCTGGATTTGTGCTGGAAATGGCCCACCTTGATTATCATACACATTGTAAAGAGAGTGGTCACTTTGGATGGGCTATTAGCAGGAGAGTGAGTTTGTGTGTGGGGGGGTGGAGGGTGAGAAAACCTGGATTTGTGCTGGAAATGGCCCAACTTGATGATCACTTTAGATAAGCTATTACCAGCAGGAGAGTGGGGTGGGAGGAGGTATTGTTTCATGGTCTCTGTGTATATAATGTCTTCTGCAGTTTCCACGATATGCATCTGATGAAGTGAGCTGTAGCTCATGAAAGCTTATGCTCAAATAAATTGGTTAGTCTCTAAGGTGCCACAAGTCCTCCTCTTCCTTCCCCTTGTCATTAATATTAATTGTGTTGAATATTTGGTCACCATCAACCTTTGAGTGAAGACTAAAGGCATGAAACACCTCGGCCTTCTTGATGTTAGGACCCAGCCTACACTTAACATTTACACTGACATCGCTCCATTGCTGAGGGGTATGTCCTCAGGGACCTGCTTTGCCCCCATTGGCCTCCTGCTCCTTCACACGCTGTGGAACGGGCTAGCCTGCCTCTTTAAGGGCCAGGAGCTCTGGGGCTTGCCAGCTCTGTTTGCTCAGCCCCACCTGGGCCATAATTAGCTTTCTCTCAGCGGGAGAGGCGGAAGCCCCCGAAAAGTGTGCGGGGAGTGCCACGGGTGCCCATGCCCGCACCATGCTGTGCTGCACTGTCCCTCGAGACCCCGCCCCTGCACCGCCCTTTTCCCCAAGACCCCGCCCCACCTCTTCCCACCAAGCCCCTCCCCACTCGTTCCCCTCCTCCCCTCCCTCCATCACTCGCCCTTACGGCCGGCCGGTAAAAAGTGGGAGGGTAAAGCCCCCCCGTTCCAGCGCCCCTGTCTCCCAGCCTAAGGGGGCTGGACTAACTGGGGTCCGGTGGCAGCCTGAAAACTGGGGCCTCCCAAACCGGCTGTGAAGACTCAGGCCATGCGTATGCTACGGGTGTGCCGAGGCTCCGCTGCTCTGGCACCGTTGTGTGGAAGTTTCCGACCGCGCCGGCAGGCTGTTTCCATCCCTGTAAGTAACCCAGCAGCTAAGAGGCAGTAGCTTGATCGGCAGAAGTGTTCGTCCACTGACCGAGCCCTGTCTACCCTGGGGGTGAGGGCGGCATCGCGGGGTGCGGGTTTCATACCCCTGAGCCCTGCAGCCACATCGATCTCCACTGGCAGAGTGGCCCAGGCCTCGGTGTGGGAGGGGCCCGGCGCAGAGCAAGCGGGGCTGGCAGAAGGCGGGCACGCCCAGGAAGTCAGCTGGGAGTCAGCGCTCTGCCCCCAAGTGGGGAGAGTTAAAGGGTGCCCGGGAGGCGGGCTAAAGAGGAGCCCAAGGGGGCAAACAAACTCTTGGTTTGTTTGGACTTCTGTTATCCTGGAAAGGGTTAAATGTTAGTTATTGACTTGGCTGGGGGGGGCTAAGTGCTGGCACAGACTCCACCCTGTGTGGGGAAGCCTGGGGGGGGGAGGGGTCTCCCACCTCAGAGGAGGAAGTTGAGGCAGGGAGGGCCTGCAGCACCATGACAGGGCAGCCCTGTCCCCTTCCCTCTCGACTCCCTGGGCAGCCTGGCTGTCTCTGGAGGGTTTCCACAGGCGCGGCTGACTGGAACTCACTCCAAATGCTGGCCCGCAATCGGGCACGGAGGGGCAAGGCCAGAGTTCCCTTTTTTGGGATCCTTTGGGGGCACTCGGCACTGGGACGGGCTGGGCCCAAAGGGCCTGCTCCGTAGTTCACTGGAAAGCCCCCCATTGAGGCCAGTCAGCTTTTGATCAGGCCCCACGAGGGGGAAGGTAGGTGGGTTTTACAGGGTTCTTGTCCCCAGCACCATTAACCTTTAGATGTAAACCCCGCTGGGGTCATACCCAAGTAACTCGTACGCGGGTGACGGTATTGCCCTCTAGTGGCTGCAGCCCGCAGGCAGGACAAAGGCTGTACCACGGTAGAGCGAGGGGCGTGCGCTCTTTGCAGTAGACCGGGGTGGCCAACCTGCGGCTCCGGAGCCCCATGCGGCTCTTCAGACGTTAACAGGCGGCTCCTTGTCCAGGCACCGACTCCGGGGCTGGAGCGACAGGTGCCAACTTCCCAGTGTGCCGGGGGGTGCTCACGGCTGAACCCCCGGCTCTGCCCCAGGCCCTGCCCCCACTCCACCCCTTCCCGGCCCTCCCCTGAGCCGGCCGTGCCCTCGCTCCTCCCCCCTCCCCCCCAGAGCCTCCTGCACGCTGCAAAACAGCTGATTAGTTGGTGCAGGGAGGGAGGGGGAGGCGTTGATCAGCGGGGCTGCCGGTGGGCGGGAGGCGCTGGGGGCTGGGGGGGAGGAGCGGATGTGGGGGGGCTGCTGATGTATTACTGGGGCTCTTTGGCAAAGTACATTGGTAAATTCTGGCTCCTTCTCAGGCCCAGGTTGGCCACCCCTGCATAGAAGGATGGGGTTGTATCCCTCCCCTTTCCAGGCTGGCTGTCGGCCACTCACAGGAATTCCTGCGGGCCCCAGGTGCTCAGGGATGAGCTAATTATGGAGGCTCTGCCTGTGTTACAAACTGTCATGTTACCAGTTTATTGCTGGATCGATTTCCACTTCCTCTTGGAAGGCGGGGGCTGGGGCTGCTGCGGTCCAGCTTCTCGGAGCAGCACCAGGGAGGGGAGGTGGCCTGAAGTGTCCCGGCTCCGGAGCTGGGAGCCTGCCTACGGAAAGGCTTCGCACCCAGGAACAGATCAATATCCTTAGATGTACTGAGGAGGCAGCTTTGGGGGATTTGCTTTAAAATCTAGGACTATCTGTAAGGCAGTCCTGGACTAGGAGCAGTGCTGCTTGGGGTCCTGGGTGAACCAGTCTGGACCGAGTAACTCAGCTTCATCCCACTACACCTGCCCCTTTCCCACCTGTGTAGCACCCGAAGTATCCCCCTCGCTCCGGGGTGCTGCACCCTCCAAATACGTGCAGGCTCCTAGCAGGCCACTAAGGTCTCTTCCCCCAATTAGCCATTCTCCCTCCCCAGGACGCAGCCCCTCCAGCCCTGGCTCTTTCCTGTAGCTCTTCCTGGTCTCCCTCAACTTCTCAGGAGCTGTCTGCTTGCAAGGCACCTAGAACGTGAGCCTCGACGTCCCCGTCGCCCCCGGGCTGCGTGTCCTTGAGCGGGCCGGGCCGTGTGAGCCCCGGCACCCACCGCGCACAGCCAGCCAGAGCACACAGTTGCGATGGCTTTCCGTGTGCGATCTCTCTCCCGGCAGCAGCAGCAGCCACACAAAGGGGCTGTCTTTGCGGCCCAGGCCCGCTTGCCAGCAGCTGCCAGAAGGGGCCGGTTGGATTTCAAGTCCTTGGACCTTTGCAGCTTTTCCCTAGTAACTGTTGCTGAGGTTCGCAGAACAACATTCGGGGAGGGCTCCCTGCCGGCCGGCCGCCCCTGGCACAGGCTGCTTGGAGAGCCGCGGCCCTGGCATCCCAGACGCTGGTCCCGACGGGCGCTTTGGGAGGCCATGGACCAGACAGCCAAGGGCTCAGAGCAGAGCAGCGGATGGGAAGGTGGGGAGAAAAGGGGGGTGGGTGGAGCCCTGGGTGAACGACGCTGAGTTCTGCCCCTTTGTTCCCAAATGAGTTGCCTGCTGAGGTTTTAAACCAGACCAGCGTCAGTGCGGGAAAAGGTGACGTGGGGACGAGTCTCCCAGCGTCGATCGCCTCCGGTGTGTCACTCGTGACCGGGGGAAAGACGGATTCCTGACCCCGAGTGTGTCCCAGCCACTCCCCAGAGAGCACAACTCGGGTGTTGGTGCAGTTGGTATATTGAGAGCAGGAAGACAGCAGGCTGGACGGACACACAGACGCTTGAGATGCCTTAGTCCTTCGGGAGAGGAAGACTTGTTAGGTCCCATCTAGTCCATCTGCCCCAGGGTCGGGGCAGGGGGATTTTTTGCTTACTGTTAAGGTGCCCCCTCATTCCAGCAGTGGCAGGATGGTCCCAACATCCCTGGTGGGGGGAGGCATGGGCTGTGTTTTCCCAGACGGGGGGCAGCGGGAGGGCAGGCTCATTCCCAGATGTCTTTGTTAGTAACTGGGTCTCTTCCAGTCAGGGTTACCTGAGCTGCTCCAGAAGTGCAGTGATTAGGGTCTGCACTGAGGACACCAGAGACCTGCTTCAAGTCCCTTCTCTGGCACAGGCTTCCTGTAGGACCTTGGTCACGTCACTTACTCTCCCTGGGCTTCCATTCAGTATCTGCACCACCCTGCTTCACAGGGTGGGAGATAAATATGGTAACGATTGGGAGGTCCTGAGGGGACGGGGCCCAGCTAAGGACCTTGGAGAGGATGGAGAGAAAACTTAGCTCAGCTTTGGGCCCAGTGAATGGGGGTGGCCCTGACAACATTGTATCATGATAGCGGCATTATCTGCACCAACTGCGAGCTGCACAGCGGAGCCTGCATGCTTTTCAAGAGGTGCCGCTGACGTCCCCGGCTTCACCTCGCACTTGCTGTGTGTGTTTGTTTGTGCATACATACAAAGCCGCAGGGACACATTTTCTCAGGCCTGCTTGATTTCTCACCCCTTTTCCGAGCCCCTGCTTCAGGCTGTGGGCTCTTCCACCCAACTGGGCTTGAGATCTGGGTCGCGTCAGCCCTGGGGCTGGACAAACCTGACTCCGCAGAAAATGCCGGCAGTGCGAGTGAGAGTGCAGTCTCCTCTCGGCGTAGATACAGAACCAATGCCCCAGTGTGGGGCGAGGGGGCGCTGTGCTGCAATGGGGGGGATGGCTCAGTAGGGGGCGCTCTCCCCCCGGTGTCGGTGCTGAGCCCCATGCCCCAGTGCGGAGTGAGGGGGCGCTGTGCTGCAATGGGGGGGATGGCTCAGTAGGGGGCGCTCTCCCCCCGGTGTCGGTGCTGAGCCCCATGCCCCAGTGCGGGGCGAGGGGGCGCTGTGCTGCAATGGGGGGGATGGCTCAGTAGGGGGCGCTCTCCCCCCGGTGTCGGTGCTGAGCCGCATGCCCCAGTGCGGGGCGAGGGGGCGCTGTGCTGCAATGGGGGGGATGGCTCAGTAGGGGGCGCTCTCCCCCCGGTGTCGGTGCTGAGCCCCATGCCCCAGTGCGGAGCGAGGGGGCGCTGTGCTGCAATGGGGGGGATGGCTCAGTAGGGGGCGCTCTCCCCCCGGTGTCGGTGCTGAGCCCCATGCCCCAGTGCGGAGCGAGGGGGCGCTGTGCTGCAATGGGGGGGATGGCTCAGTAGGGGGCGCTGTCCCCCCGGTGTCGGTGCTGAGCCCCATGCCCCAGTGCGGGGCGAGGGGGCGCTGTGCTGCAATGGGCGGGGGTGGCTCAGTAGGGGGCGCTGTCCCCCCGGTGTCGGTGCTGAGCCCCATGCCCCAGTGCGGAGCGAGGGGGCGCTGTGCTGCAATGGGGGGGATGGCTCAGTAGGGGGCGCTCTCCCCCCGGTGTCGGTGCTGAGCCCCATGCCCCAGTGCGGCGCGAGGGGGCTCCGCAGGGGGGCGCTCTCCCCAGTACCCAAGCACGGCACACGGGGGCGCTGTGCGGCTGCAGCTGCTCTAACCGAACCAAGCCCGTGACTCCGAGTCGCGCCGTGGGCCGCGCCGTGGGAGTCGGCGGCTCTGCCCCCCTGGCCCCAGCTCTGCTTTCCCGGCGGAGCTGTGGAAGCGCTCGGCGGCGGGGTTTGGTATCAATAAAGTTGTCGCTCCAGCTGGGCTATTTAATCTGAACAAAGAGGCGTTGCCAGGGCAACTTGCCACTCTTGGCAGCGGAGACCTGCTCATCCGCCGAGATTGGCGGGGGGAATATTCCCCGAAACGGCCTCGCCGAAGGGGCAGCTCCAGGCAGGTCTGCGGGAAGGGAGGACTCGCTCTCCCTGCTCCGGCATCCCCTAATAGCCCCAGTTCACCTGCGATCGATGGACGGAGAGAGAGGCCCGCGAGCCACGCGCCCGCACCGGTCCCCGGGTGCAACACACGGCCCACGCCGCAGCCGCAATCAGGAGTTACAGGGGTCTGAGCTGAGTGGGAAATTCGTCTGGGCAAAAATGGCTTTTGGGCTGGGTGTTTGAGATCCCGTCTGCCTCCCCTGTTCAGTGTCGGGGAATCATATTTCTCCCTCCCCGGGGAGTGAGTATTTGGGACCAGCCCTGGGGTTTTCACCATCCCGCCTGCCCCCCTTTTAAAGGTGGCGTTGGGCTTCTCCTGGCAGCTGACGGAACGATTGCGTTGAAATCACCAGTTCACGCACAACGTTCTGGTTTGAAGAGCAGTGTAAAGGGGACCCCCCATCCCCATCCCCAGGCCCAGCAGCTGGTGACCCAGGGGGCTGCTCGCTTTGCAGTCACCAGGCTGCTCATGCTGTCGTCCATGTGGAAGAGTTTGCAGCCTCCGGCCAGGCTGGTGAAAGTGACAAACTGTAAATGAAAGTGACAATTTTCATAAAAGAGCCGGTGACCAAACAACAATTTAGCTCAAATGAGAAGCAGTAATGCGGCAGAGATCCTGGAAGGCCCAGGCCAGAGAACAGTGCTCAGGCGCAGAGAGGTGTAGGGGAGGGGATCAGGCTGGCCGGGGTGCTCGGGGCTGGCTGCGTAGGAGGCGCAGGGTGCTGGGGGCAGATGATGGGGGGGGGATCAGGCTGGCCGGGGTGCTCGGGGCTGGCTGCGTAGGAGGGTGCAGGGTGCGGGGGCAGGTGATGGGGGGGGATCAGGCTGGCCGGGGTGCTCGGGGCTGGCTGCGTAGGAGGCGCAGGGTGCTGGGGGCAGATGATGGGGGGGAGGGATCAGGCTGGCCGGGGTGCTCGGGGCTGGCTGCGTAGGAGGCGCAGGGTGCGGGGGGAGGTGCTGGGGGGGAGGGATCAGGCTGGCCGGGGTGCTCGGGGCTGGCTGCGTAGGAGGTGCAGGGTGCGGGGGGAGGTGGGGGGGGGATCAGGCTGGCCGGGGTGCTCAGGGCTGGCTGCGTAGGAGGTGCAGGGTGCTGGGGCAGGTGATGGGGGGGATCAGGCTGGCCGGGGTGCTCAGGGCTGGCTGCGTAGGAGGGTGCAGGGTGCGGGGGGAGGTGATGGGGGGGGATCAGGCTGGCCGGGGTGCTCGGGGCTGGCTGCGTAGGAGGTGCAGGGTGCGGGGGCAGGTGATGGGGGGGGATCAGGCTGGCCGGGGTGCTCAGGGCTGGCTGCGTAGGAGATGCAGGGTGCGGGGGCAGGTGATGGGGGGGGATCAGGCTGGCCGGGGTGCTCAGGGCTGGCTGCGTAGGAGGCGCAGGGTGCTGGGGGAGGTGTAGGGGAGGGGATCAGGCTGGCCGGGGTGCTCGGGGCTGGCTGCGTAGGAGGTGCAGGGTGTCTGGGGGAGGTGAGGGGGGGGGATCAGGCTGGCCGGGGTGCTCGGGGCTGGCTGCGTAGGAGGTGCAGGGTGCGGGGGCAGGTGATGGGGGGGGATCAGGCTGGCCGGGGTGCTCAGGGCTGGCTGCGTAGGAGGTGCAGGGTGCGGGGGGAGGTGGGGGGGGGGATCAGGCTGGCCGGGGTGCTCAGGGCTGGCTGCGTAGGAGGTGCAGGGTGCGGGGGGAGGTGCTGGGGGGGATCAGGCTGGCCGGGGTGCTCAGGGCTGGCTGCGTAGGAGGGTGCAGGGTGCGGGGGGAGGTGATGGGGGGAGGGATCAGGCTGGCCGGGGTGCTCAGGGCTGGCTGCGTAGGAGGGTGCAGGGTGCTGGGGGAGGTGCTGGGGGGGATCAGGCTGGCCGGGGTGCTCAGGGCTGGCTGCGTAGGAGGTGCAGGGTGCTGGGGCAGGTGATGGGGGGGGGGGATCAGGCTGGCCGGGGTGCTCAGGGCTGGCTGCGTAGGAGGTGCAGGGTGCGGGGGCAGGTGATGGGGGGGGGGGATCAGGCTGGCCGGGGTGCTCGGGGCTGGCTGCGTAGGAGATGCAGGGTGCTGGGGCAGGTGATGGGGGGGATCAGGCTGGCCGGGGTGCTCGGGGCTGGCTGCGTAGGAGATGCAGGGTGTGGGGCAGGTGATGGGGGGAGGGATCAGGCTGGCCGGGGTGCTCAGGGCTGGCTGCGTAGGAGGTGCAGGGTGCGGGGGCAGGTGAGGGGGGGGATCAGGCTGGCCGGGGTGCTCGGGGCTGGCTGCGTAGGAGATGCAGGGTGCGGGGGGAGGTGGGGGGGGGGATCAGGCTGGCCGGGGTGCTCGGGGCTGGCTGCGTAGGAGGTGCAGGGTGCTGGGGGAAGTGAGGGGGGGGATCAGGCTGGCCGGGGTGCTCAGGGCTGGCTGCGTAGGAGATGCAGGGTGCGGGGGGAGGTGAGGGGGGGGATCAGGCTGGCCGGGGTGCTCAGGGCTGGCTGCGTAGGAGGTGCAGGGTGCTGGGGGGAGGTGGGGGGGGATCAGGCTGGCCGGGGTGCTCAGGGCTGGCTGCGTAGGAGGTGCAGGGTGCGGGGGCAG
Organism: Lepidochelys olivacea; assembly: GCF_965140295.1. Taxonomy (NCBI): domain Eukaryota; kingdom Metazoa; phylum Chordata; order Testudines; family Cheloniidae; genus Lepidochelys; species Lepidochelys olivacea. Next base: position 3,152,285 of record NC_140413.1, read on the forward strand.
GTGATGGGGGGGGATCAGGCTGGCCGGGGTGCTCAGGGCTGGCTGCGTAGGAGATGCAGGGTGCGGGGGCAGGTGATGGGGGGGATCAGGCTGGCCGGGGTGCTCAGGGCTGGCTGCGTAGGAGATGCAGGGTGCGGGGGGAGGTGGGGGGGGATCAGGCTGGCCGGGGTGCTCAGGGCTGGCTGCGTAGGAGGTGCAGGGTGCTGGGGGAGGTGATGGGGGGGGGGATCAGGCTGGCCGGGGTGCTCGGGGCTGGCTGCGTAGGAGGTGCAGGGTGCTGGGGCAGGTGATGGGGGGGATCAGGCTGGCCGGGGTGCTCGGGGCTGGCTGCGTAGGAGATGCAGGGTGCTGGGGGAGGTGCTGGGGGGGAGGGATCAGGCTGGCCGGGGTGCTCAGGGCTGGCTGCGTAGGAGGCGCAGGGTGCGGGGGGAGGTGAGGGGGGGGGATCAGGCTGGCCGGGGTGCTCAGGGCTGGCTGCGTAGGAGGCGCAGGGCGCGGGGCGAGGTGAGGGGGGGGGATCAGGCTGGCCGGGGTGCTCGGGGCTGGCTGCGTAGGAGATGCAGGGTGCGGGGGGAGGTGATGGGGGGAGGGATCAGGCTGGCCGGGGTGCTCAGGGCTGGCTGCGTAGGAGGTGCAGGGTGCGGGGGGAGGTGAGGGGGGGGATCAGGCTGGCCGGGGTGCTCAGGGCTGGCTGCGTAGGAGATGCAGGGTGCTGGGGGGAGGTGGGGGGGGGATCAGGCTGGCCGGGGTGCTCAGGGCTGGCTGCGTAGGAGGTGCAGGGTGCGGGGGGAGGTGAGGGGGGGGATCAGGCTGGCCGGGGTGCTCAGGGCTGGCTGCGTAGGAGGTGCAGGGTGCGGGGGGAGGTGGGGGGGGGGGATCAGGCTGGCCGGGGTGCTCGGGGCTGGCTGCGTAGGAGGGTGCAGGGTGCGGGGGGAGGTGGGGGGGGATCAGGCTGGCCGGGGTGCTCAGGGCTGGCTGCGTAGGAGATGCAGGGTGCGGGGCGAGGTGGGGGGGGGATCAGGCTGGCCGGGGTGCTCGGGGCTGGCTGCGTAGGAGGGTGCAGGGTGCGGGGGGAGGTGAGGGGGGGATCAGGCTGGCCGGGGTGCTCGGGGCTGGCTGCGTAGGAGGGTGCAGGGTGCGGGGGGAGGTGGGGGGGGGATCAGGCTGGCCGGGGTGCTCGGGGCTGGCTGCGTAGGAGATGCAGGGTGCGGGGGGAGGTGATGGGGGGGGATCAGGCTGGCCGGGGTGCTCAGGGCTGGCTGCGTAGGAGGTGCAGGGTGCGGGGGCAGGTGATGCGGGGGGGATCAGGCTGGCCGGGGTGCTCAGGGCTGGCTGCGTAGGAGATGCAGGGTGCTGGGGGAGGTGAGGGGGGGATCAGGCTGGCCGGGGTGCTCGGGGCTGGCTGCGTAGGAGGTGCAGGGTGCTGGGGGAGGTGGGGGGGGGGAATCAGGCTGGCCGGGGTGCTCAGGGCTGGCTGCGTAGGAGGGTGCAGGGTGCGGGGGGAGGTGCTGGGGGGGATCAGGCTGGCCGGGGTGCTCAGGGCTGGCTGCGTAGGAGGGTGCAGGGTGCGGGGGGAGGTGATGGGGGGGGATCAGGCTGGCCGGGGTGCTCGGGGCTGGCTGCGTAGGAGGCGCAGGGCGCGGGGCGAGGTGAGGGGGGGGATCAGGCTGGCCGGGGTGCTCGGGGCTGGCTGCGTAGGAGATGCAGGGTGCGGGGGGAGGTGATGGGGGGAGGGATCAGGCTGGCCGGGGTGCTCAGGGCTGGCTGCGTAGGAGGTGCAGGGTGCGGGGGGAGGTGAGGGGGGGGATCAGGCTGGCCGGGGTGCTCAGGGCTGGCTGCGTAGGAGATGCAGGGTGCTGGGGGGAGGTGGGGGGGGGATCAGGCTGGCCGGGGTGCTCAGGGCTGGCTGCGTAGGAGGTGCAGGGTGCGGGGGGAGGTGAGGGGGGGGATCAGGCTGGCCGGGGTGCTCAGGGCTGGCTGCGTAGGAGGTGCAGGGTGCTGGGGGAGGTGATGGGGGGGGGGATCAGGCTGGCCGGGGTGCTCAGGGCTGGCTGCGTAGGAGGTGCAGGGTGCTGGGGGAGGTGATGGGGGGGATCAGGCTGGCCGGGGTGCTCGGGGCTGGCTGCGTAGGAGGTGCAGGGTGTCTGGGGGAGGTGAGGGGGGGGGGATCAGGCTGGCCGGGGTGCTCGGGGCTGGCTGCGTAGGAGGCGCAGGGTGCTGGGGGAGGTGATGGGGGGGAGGGATCAGGCTGGCCCGGTGCTCGGGGCTGGCTGCGTAGGAGGTGCAGGGTGCTGGGGGAGGTGATGGGGGGAGGGATCAGGCTGGCCGGGGTGCTCGGGGCTGGCTGCGTAGGAGGGTGCAGGGTGCTGGGGGAGGTGAGGGGGGGGGGATCAGGCTGGCCGGGGTGCTCGGGGCTGGCTGCGTAGGAGGTGCAGGGTGCTGGGGGAGGTGATGGGGGGAGGGATCAGGCTGGCCCGGTGCTCAGGGCTCTCTGTCCCCACTGCAGGAGAGTACGTGGAGGGGGTGAGTGACCAGGACGTGCTCCTCATTCACTCCTGCCGCCAGTGGACCACGGTGACGGCTCACAGCCTGGAGGAGGGGCACTACGTCATCGGGCCCAAGATCGACATCCCGCTGCAGTACCCAGGTACCGGGGCCATCGGGGGGAGGGGCTGGGGCCTCTCTCCCAGGCGGTGTCCGAGCTCCGTGGGGCAGCCCAGAAGACAGTGCTCAGCCAGCCCAGCGCCCCTGCTTCTGTGGGGCAAAGGACCCTGCGGTTTCCCAGAGGCGTGCTGGGGCAGTGCCCAGCCACTGGGGGCGGGGGGAGGTGGCACATGGCATCTGGCTGTTGGGCATGGTGGCGTCTCTGGGGGTCGGGATCGTGGCACCATCTCTAGGAGTTCAGCAGGGGCGCGGCGGCATTGCCGGGAGCTAGGGAGGGACATGGCGGTGACTCCAGGGGCTCAGGTGATGTGTCGGCATCAGGGGCTCAGGGACGTGGCAGTGGCTCCGGGGGCTCAGGGACGTGGCGGTGGCTCCGGGGGCTCAGGGACGTCGCGGTGGCTCCGGGGGCTCAGGGACGTGGCAGTGGCTCTGGGGGCTCAGGGACGTGGTGGTGGCTCTGGGGGCTCAGGGATGTCGCGGTGGCTCCGGGGGCTCCGGGACGTGGTGGTGGCTCCGGGGGCTCACGGACGTGGCGGTGGCTCCAGGGGCTCAGGGACGTGGTGGTGGCTCTGGGGGCTCAGGGACATCGCGGTGGCTCCGGGGGCTCCAGGACGTGGTGGTGGCTCTGGGGGCTCAGGGACGTGGCGGTGGCTCCAGGGGCTCAGGGACGTCACGGTGGCTCCAGGGGCTCCGGGACGTGCTGGTGGCTCTGGGGACTCAGGGACGTCATGGTGGCTCCGGGGGCTCCGGGACATGGCGGTGGCTCTGGGGGCTCAGGGGTGTCGCGGTGGCTCCAGGGGCTCCGGGACGTGGTGGTGGCGGCTCCGGGGGCTCCAGGACATGGCGGTGGCTCTGGGGGCTCAGGGACATGGCAGTGGCTCCGGGGGCTCCGGGACAGGATCTGATGGCATCTCGTTCTCACCACTGCTGGAGGATGACCACAGCTATGTTTGCTCTGGGATCCCTTTAACATCCCACGGCCACATTTCTCTGCCCTCATCTCTCTCTCCTGGCTTCCTCCCTTATGGGGCGCAGCTGGGAACGCTCAGGTTTGACCCCAGCTTGGGGCTCCCGGGCGAGGGTCCCAGCTCAACTGGCCCCTCCATGTCCCTGGGAGTTGCGCTCGAGCAGGTGGGCTTTGGTGTAATGCCCTGGGCACAACCTGGCACATCCCTGGCTGCTGGGATGCTCCCGCACCCCCAGAACAACAGACGTTCTGGTACTCTGGGAACAGCGAGACCCTGCCCCCGCTGGCGTGACCTTGCATGCACCGTACGGGCAGGGTGGGCGCTCTTCAAAGTGGGGTCCCCTGCCCCATACTGGACAGAACCGTGTCCACTTTTGTCTTGGTACCGGCCAAGCGGAACGGTCGGGCGCACGTGGACAATTGGCCAGCCCAAGGTGCGGCATGACAGAGATGGGGCGGGACCAAGCTAGAGGGGAGCAAGGACTGCTGGGTTCCTGGAGTGATCTTACCCTGTCTTTGCCTCAGTTTGCCCAGGTGTGAGCTGCAGCTGTGAGCTCGCCTGTGAAACCAGGGCAGGGGATTGGCGTCTCGTGCTGCCCACTCACCCGAGCACAGCCGGAGGCGTTAGAGGAAAACACCCAAGGGTGCAACGTCACCCGCGTTATTCCTTCGAATTCAGCGTGCTCGGGAGAGACCCGGATCGTATGTTTCTCCGCCGAGGCCCTGGTCACCGAGCAGGCCCAGGAAAGCCCATGCATGTAAAGTGAGAGTTTGTGATGCTAACGGTTTCTGCGCCCCACTGCCGCTCCATGCCAGGGCTGGTCGCCCTGCACAGGGGCACGTCCGTGTGGAGCAGCCCAATTCCCTGGGGCAGTGGACTTGCCAGCCGGGGGATCAAGCTGGGAACAAGTCTCTCTGTCTGCATTTGGGGCTCGTGTGAACCATGCGACACCCGGAGCTGGACGCAGGAGCCCAGGTTGGGGGAGGCCGACTGGGGGACCCCCACCCCGCTTGGTTCTTCAGTCTCTTTCTCCCCTTCCATTGTTTCCCTCCTGTGCTGTCCTAGTATTAACCCTGAACGTCCCTTCATCTCCGGGGCAGGCTCCAGGACTAGCTGGACTTGGCTCTCCCGCCTGAGTCCTTCGAGCCGGCTCCCAATTCCAAGCGAGGGGCTGCAGCTCCCTTTCTCCTGCGTGCAGCCTTCCCTGCTTCCGCCGGGGCTGAGTGTGGCCCCTCGGGGAGTGGCAGCACCCCAGGGGCTGAGCCCATCACAAGCCGAGCGGTGGCTGCAGCCCTGGGGGCTTCGCATGGGTCGGTGGAGCCCCGGGACTTCCCGGAGGGGACCTGTGGAGCTCAGAGAGGAACCAGCGGCACCGTGATGGGTGAAGGGGAACCTGGGGGGGAGCCCAGGTGAGTCAGAGGTCAGGGGTCGTACAGGAAAGTCGGCGCCATGCCGGTGCACGGCTCCGCTCCTTGGCCAGATGGTGTGGGGGGGGGGCATGCTTCGGTGCTGAGATCACTGCAGCCGCCGTGGCGAGTGCCCTAATGCCCGCACTAAGTGCATCCCCCTTGGTAATGAGTCCTGCTGATAAATAAATAATGGGACATGGAGGCGGGGGGCGGGGGTGGGGGAGGGGTAATCACCGGTTCCAGCAGGAGACGCGGGGAGGGGAAGCCCGAGAAACGTGTTAACCGGCTTTACTGGGCTCATTCGTGGGACAGCGTCAGCGGCTCCAAACCGGGCCCAGCCGCAGCCCAGGGGCCCGCGGCACCTCCTGGGGGAGCCCCACGGGGCTGGGCTCCTGCACCCTGCAAAGGCTGATGGGATTGTTTGTCTGGTCAGGTTACGTGTTTGTGACGGTCACTAGCTTGGGCCAGGCCGAGTGGGAGTGGGTGACCCCCCCACCCCGACAGAACTAACGCCCCTCAGTCCCGACCTGCAGCCCCCCAGCTAGCTCAACCCTGGGGTCCCCCCAGCTCTGCTGGTGCCCCTCAGTCCCGACCTGCAGCCCCCCAGCTAGCCCAACCCTGGGGTCCACAACAGTTCTGCTGGTGCCCCTCAGTCCCGACCTGCAGCCCCCTGGCTATCCCAGCCCTGGGCTCCCCCCAGCTCTGCCGGTGCCCCTCAGTCCCAACCCAACCTCTCTCCCCACTACCCCAGCCCTGGGCTCCCCCACAGCTCTTCCGGTGCCCCTCAGTCCTAACCCGCAGCCCCTGCTAGCCCAGCCTGGGGTTCCCCGCATCAACTCCCAGCTCAGCTTATGCCCCTCACTGCTGCCTCCTGCTATCCCAATCATGGGCTCCCCCAGGTCTATTTATGCCCCTGATGCACATCCCCCTGCTACTTCCCCAGCCCTCCAGATGTCAGCCGATGCCCCTCCTGACCCACAGCTTCCCCCCTGCTAGTCCAGTCTTGGGCTGTCCCAATAGCCCTCCCCATAACTGGCTGCATCTCTGCCGTTCCAGTCCTGGACATCCCCTCAACTCTGCTGGCACCCCTTATTTCAAATCTGCAGCCTCCCTCATCACTTCAGTACTAGCCAACCGCCTGCACTGGTCCAGTGCTCCCCAGTCTCCTTCGCCACTCCCCGGGCAGCTAAAATCCCGAGACACGTCACTCTCTGCCTTCCCTCAGTGAACGTAATTACTGCGTGCCAGGCTATGGCCCCGCCCGTGTCACCGTACCTGGTGAGCTAACAGCGCTGGCGACGGCCACACCCACTGCAGAACTCGGGGAAGTGGGGCAGCGTCACCGACATTAGAGGACACTGCTCTGAGTCTGGGCCCCTGAGGGAGCCTTGGGGACACATGCTGCCCCCCGGGTGCCCCGACCAGGCACGTGGTCCCTGAGCCGATCTCTCCAGGGCTGAGTAAAAGTCGACAGCAAGCGATGCTCCTGGGGCATGGCTGGGGGCGGGAGAGAGCAGCCATGGGCGGGGCTAGACCCAGATGTGGGAGGAGCCCCCTCACTGTCCCCCTTCACACCTCACCTGAGGCCACTCCTTTGCCAATGAGGTCTACAGAGCATGGCATGATGGGCGGGGCAGGCGGTGAGCCGAGACCACGACGCCGCCGTCCGGCCCGCGTTGTCCCGCCTTGGTCTGTAACAACTTGTCACTTGTCTTCGCTTGCCAGCGCTTTGCGGGTGGCAACCAGCGTTTTGTCCCATGTCTGTGCAGCGCCCAGTCCTCAGCGGGGGCCACTCAGCACAACTCTGCACCCTGGAGGGTGACACTGATTGACCCCAGCTGCCCAGCTGGTCCTAGGGGGCCAAGCTCCAGGGATGGAGCGGGAGGCTCTGGGGCACCACATGTGCTGGGGTGTTGGCGGGGCCTTGGCCCGTAGGTCTGCAATGCTTCTGCCTGCAGGGCAGCGGGCCCGTTACTCTGCGCCTGTGGGTGGGAGTGGGAAAAAGGAAAAAGGCCGCCCCTTGCTCTCTCCCATTCCCTTGCATGGAGCGTGGCTCGGACCTCGGCAGGCGTCCCCCGGTCCAGGCACTTGGAGCCGCTCTCCTTTGGAAGAGATCTGAGTCTCACACACCCCGGGGCGGGGGTGACACCCAGAGGGCAGGCCATGGTGCCGTTACAGAGCCGACCGCTGATCTCCGCCACTCTGGGGTGAAACTGGAGAGTCCAGGGAGCTCCTGGGTTTATGCCAAACGCAGCAATAGCAGGATCCAGGCTCCAGGGATGCCAGCTCAGCCCCATCAGATGCTGCACGTCTCCGGGAAGCTACGTTACCGAGCCGCACGTGCCGCACAAGAGCAGGGCTGAGGGTTTCAGTCCAGACGCTCTCTCTGCACTGCAATCTTCCCCGAGGCAGCACGCACCGTGGGTGGGACTCTAGGGTGGGTTCCGTTCCACGCCTTGCCGGGAACTCACCGGCTGATGCTGGGCAGGGGTCTGCTCCCCTGTGTGCGAGGTGGGGCCCGGCGAGTCGTGTGCTCTGTAACTGCTGAGAACTCGGGACCCCCAGACTCTTGGATGAACCGTTGCCCTGTGTCACAGGGTCTCCAGGCGATGCTCTGGAACTGCTCCCTACGAAGCCAGTCAGGACTCTGGGAGTGGATGGGTCATTACACAAAGTAAAACTATTTCCCCATGTTTATAACTCCCCCCCCCGCCCAATCATGTGCCAGCTTCCGCCTTCCTGGGTCTGACCTCGGAGCATTCAGCCTCCTCTGCCCCTCCGTGCGCTTCCCACAGCGAGTCCGCCCAGGCGGGGCCCTGGGGAAGCCAGAGGGTCCTGCCCCCCAACTCCGCAGTTAGACGGGACTCTCAGCCAGCCAGTAAAACAGAGGTTTATTAGACGACAGGAACATGGTCTAAACCTGAGCTTGTAAATGCAGAGAACAGGACCCCTCAGAAGGGTCCATTTTGGGGGCAGTGAGCCAGACAACCACGTCTGCACTTCACTCCTCATCCCCAGCCAGCCCCAAACAAACTCCCTCCAGCCCCTCCTCCTCTGGGCTTTGTCCCTTTCCTGGGCCAGGAGGTCACCAGATTCCTTTGTTCTCCAACCCTTTAGCTCTCACCTTGCAGGGGGGAAGGGCCCAGGCCATCAGTTGCCAGGAAACGGGGTGTTGGCCATTCTCTGTGTCCAGACCCCTGCACACACCTGCCCTCTAGGGCTCTGCAATGATCATACACCCTCACCCCACCCCCTAGATACTTAAGAACTGCCTAGGGGAAACTGAGGCACCCCACACACTATTCAGAGAGAACATTAAGAACAGTCCCACTTCGTCACACCCTGCCGTGATGGTTTCTGAGAACTATCCCCAATGACTCCAAGATCTCTTTCATGAGTGGTAACAACTAATTTAGACCCCATCATTTTATATGTATAGTTGAGATTATGTTTTCCAATGTGCGTTACTTTGCATTTATCAACATTGAATTTCGTCTGCCATTTTGTTGCCCAGTCAGTTTTGTGAGATTTTTTTGTGGCTCTTCACAGTCTGCCTGGGACTTAACTATCTTGGGTAGTTTTGTATCATCTGCAAATTTTGCCACCTCACTGTTTACCCCTTTTTCCAGATCATTTGTGAATATGTGGAATAGGACTGGTCCCAGAACAGACCCCTGGGGGACACCACTATTTACCTCTCTCCATTCTGAAAACTGACCATTTATTCCTACCCTTTGTTTCCTATCTTTGGTTAGTCTCTAAGGTGCCACAAGTACTCCTTTTCTTTTTGCGAATACAGACTAACACGGCTGTTACTCTGAAACCTATCTTTTAACCAGTTACCAATCCATGAGAAGACCTTCTCTCTTACCCCATGACAGCTTACTTAGAATCATAGAATATCAGGGTTGGAAGGGACCTCAGGAGGTCATCTAGTCCCACCCCCTGCTCAAAGCAGGACCAAGCCCCAATTTTTGCCCTGATCCCAAAGGGCCCCCTCAAGGGTTGAACTCACAACCCTGGGTTTAACAGGCCAATGCTCAAACCACTGAGCTATCCCACTTTGCTTTAGAGCCTTTGGTGAGGGACCTTGTCAGAGGTTTTCTGAAAGTCCAAGTACCCTGTATTCACTGGTGACACATGCACGCACCGTCCAGCTGCCACTTCTGTGCACAGCTCAAGGGGCCAAAGCACAAGGGAACAGGATTCTTTGCAGGTGTGAAAAGGACACCCCTTGGTGCACCTGGGACCACTCCCATCCCATTGTGCACATGGGACATGCTCGCCTTCCATCTGCACGCACGAGAGCAGGGGTGGGGGCGTTTGTGCTTCCAGCTACGGCCCGGCCTCCAGCCCCTTCTCACTAACGTCCGTCTTTATTGATCTGATTGATTTGCTCAGTGCCTGGGAAGCACTTCTCACAGCCTCGCAGCGTGGGTCTCATCATTCAAACCCATTGACCGGTGCTCGCTGCTGTCAGCCAACGGGAGCGCAGAAAGAGCCAGCGGTCACAGTGCCCGGCCGAGCTGACAGGCTGCACTTGGGGCCTGGCAGATCAAGGCAAGGGGATTCCAGAGAGACGAGTCCCGGCCTACCCACCCCACAGCAGCCCCAGATGTACCCCCAGGTCAGCCCCAGCAATGCTGCTGAGCCCCGCTGTCAGGATGGAACTTGGGCAGAAAAAAGTATTCCCATTGTCACGGAGTGTGGGGGAGTCTAGGCCCTGCACCCCTCTTCCTGGGATTCACTGAGACTCTCAGCCAGCCAGTAAAACAGAAGGTTTATTGGACAACAGGAACACAGTCCACAACAGAGCTTGTGGGTACACCCAGGACCCCTCAATCACGTCCTTCTGGGGGAGCAGGGAGCTTAGACCCCAGCCCTGGGGTTCCCTGCGTTCCTCTCCCCAGCCCCAAACTGAAACTAAACCTACCCAGCAGGTTCCCTGCTGCAGCCTCCGTCCACATTCCTGGGCAGAGGTGTTACCTCCCCCTCCCCCTCCTGGCTCAGGTGACAGGCTCTCAGGTCTCCCATCCCCAGGGCACATTCCCAGGTCAACACTCCCCCCTCCCTGCTGAGTCACACCCTCACATCCTTCCCCTGCATTTAAACCACGTGGCTTGCAACCAGGAGGAGGCTGATTAGCCAGTGCGAGGAGACCGAACTGTTACCCCTTTTCAGGGTGCGTCGTAGCACAGAGGGGTTTGCCCTCTCCAGCCCCTTCACTGACATGTGGTTCTGGCTCTGTCCCTCGGGAGGCCGGCCAGTCAGTATCATTCCCCCGATTTACAGAAGGAGAAACTGAGGCTGAATTGGAGCCTTGTCCAAGGTCACCCAGCGAGTTGGTGTCAGAGCAGGGATTAGACCTGAGGTGCTTCTGACTGCCCATCCTTTGCCCTTACGAGGGCTCCTCACGTGGGTCAGCAGAAGGGTTTGAACCTGGGACCTTCAGTGCTAAAGGCAGGCCTGTCAACTGCTTGAACTCCAGGGCTGGCTTGGTAGCAGAAGCTTGTCTTCCTGCGTGGTCCAGGTGCTAGAGGAGTAGGTGACGAGGTGCATCAGACCTCGCCGGGCCTTGGAACGTGAACCTCGCCTCTGGAGGGTTCTTCTCTTCAGTCCCTCAGATTCCTTTGGGCTCGTGGTGTTCTCCTCTGTCAGATGTGTAATCTCGACTGCACGTGCTCCTCCAAGTCTGAACGCTCACCCTTTGCTAGTGAACTCAGTCTAGCCAGGTAAAAACCTCACCTGTCCCTCTTCTTCCTTTCAGGACAGAGGAGAAAATCCTGGGGGATCACTGGTCATTTTATAGGCAGATTTGACAGCTCTTTTCTATTGACTTGGGGTTGTGGGCGATACATGAAAGGGGTCTCTTCTCAGAGAAGTTATTGGGGCTTGTAAGGGGGTTGGTGTAACATGGTGTTTGTAGGATTGGGGCAACTTTATAACATTTAGGACAGCTCAGTTTGACCTTTTCTCTTCTCTTCCCCACCCTGTTGTGGGGATTCTTTTCACGGTGGAGCTCCTGGCGTGACACTCTGCTGCAAAGCATGCTGGGAAAGCAACAACAATGAAAACGTTCGCTAATCAAATGCATCCCAGAGGGGCTTGGTTTGTAGGCAAAGGAGAGTAAAGCAGCCGGAGGAGCTCGTCAATAATTCATCATTCCTCAAACGTGCAAATCCAGCGCCTGAGTTTCTGAGCGCTTTCCACCCTTGGCTATGAGGAAAATGCCGGTGTTCCTTCCCATAGGTGGCCGCTCCCACTCCCCAAAAGGCCCCACCCACTTATTTTGACTCCTCCCACCTAGGCGCATCTTGCTGTCGCAGTGAAAGTTCATGGCAGCGCAGAGTGCAACATAGCAAAATAATTTGCAGACGATAAAAAACTTGTCAAGATAGTTAAATCCCAGGCAGACTGCGAAGAGCTACAAAGGGATCTCACTGAACCGGGTCACTGGGCAAAAAAGTGGCAGATGAAATTCAGTGTTGATCAATGCAAAGTAATGCACATTGGAAAACGTAATCCCAACTCTACATATAAAATGATGGGGTCGAAACTAGCTGTTACCACTCAAGAGAGAGATCTTGGAGTCACTGTGCAGAGTTCTCTGAAACTAGGGTGACCATATTTCCCTATGCTGAATACAGGACACCTGGTAAAATTACTCATATGCAAGTGAGTTCAACAGCAACCAATCAGACTAGGCAGGACAAATGTTCAAATTAACATCAAGTTGACTGAGCCCCTGTTAAAAAGAAACCCTGTGTAGTTGGATTCTTTTTATTTACCTTCTTATCTTTAAGGCTTTAGGGTTCACACAGGGAGGGGTGATACCCCTCCTCCCCCCCACACACAGGGAGAGGTGACATACACACACACTCCCATACACCTCTCTTACACTGGGGGTAATCGACTGATCCAACACTCCCTGCCTGGCGCTCTTCACCCTCCATGCCTGACTGGGAACATTGGGAATCATTAAGAAAGCAATAGATAAGACAGCAGAAAATATCATATTGCCTCTAAATAAATCCATAGTACGCCCACAGCTTGAATACTGCGTGCAGATGTGGTCGCCCCTTCTCAAAAAAGAGATATTGGAATTGGAAAAGGTTCAGAAAAGGGCAACAAAAATGATTAGGGCCCTGGAACGGCTTCCGTATAAGGAGAGATTAATAAGACTGGGACATTTCAGCTTGGAAAAGAGACAATTTAGGGAAGATATGATAGAGGTCTATAAAATCATGACTGGTGTGGAGAAAGTGAATAAGAAAGTGTTATTTACCCCTTCTCATAACACAAGAACTAGGGGTCACCCAATTGAATTACTAGGCAGCAGGTTGAAAACAAACAAAAGGAAGTATTTCTTCACACAACACACAGTCAACCTGTGGAACTCCTTGCCAGAGGATGTTGTGAAGGCCAAGACTATAACAGGGGTCAAAAAAGAACTAGATAAATTCATGGAGGGTTGGTCCATCAATGACTATTAGCCAGGCTGGGCAGGGATGGTGTCCCTAGCCTCTGTTTGCCAGAAGCTGGGAATGGGTGACAGGGGGTGGATCACTGGATGATTCCCTGTTCTGTTCATTCCCTCTGGGGCACCTGGCACTGGCCCCTGTCGGAAGACAGGACACTGGGCTACATGGATCTGTGGTCTGACCCAGTCTGGCCGTTCTGATGTTCTTGTGTGTTATGTTCCTGATCGCGCCATGCCCAGAGCAGCCCCTCCTGCGGAGATCTCATTGCTCCCATGGCAGAGCCAGCCCTTGCTTTCCCATTAGTGACGGGGCAGGTGCATGTGACTCCTGGCAATCCGGCGGGGGGCATCCTCGCAAACAGGGCCTGTGGCCTGCGGGTTTTGTTTCGCGGCTTCTGTGTGGGACTGACCCTGGGGGCAGGCTGTGACACATGAACTAGGAGCGGATGGCGCAGCTGTTACCTTGGCCTGGGGCGAGCCGGGTTTGCTCCGGGTTATGGGGTTTCCGATCTGCCCAATGGCGCATCACAGAGCCAGGTGCTCGCCCTAGCTGTGGTGCTGGGGCCAGGCAGGGTCACTCAGCCTTAGCTTAACTGGTCACTGTGAACTATGGGCCTTTTACTCTTGACTTCAGTGGGAGCAGGGCTAGGCCGATGCAGAGTGCCTTTGACCCCCGCTCCTCCCAAGTGATGTCTGCAACCACATTAGCCCCATGCAGCATCTCCCTGGAGATACGGCAGCTCCACGCCCGCAGCATTCACTAGGGCAAGGCGTTGCCCAGGCCCCTGAGTGGGGAGGGGTCAGCGGGTAACGCAAGCTGGGAGGGTCTGTGACTCCCCAGCTCCCCGGCCAGCCGCTCACTCCCGCAGGCCACCTGCCTCACCTGCCTGGGCCCTGTCCCTCTGGGTTGGTGGTGCATGCAGCAGCTGTTGCAGTCCTGGGCAGGGCGGGAGGTGAGGGGCCGCAGCCAGCCCAGAATCTTTGCCGGATCCCCACGGACGCCAGTTGTTTACATTTTGCATTTCACTTCTCCTGGGGCAGTGACGCTGGGCTGGTCAGTTTCACGCCGGGTTTATCCTCCCTGTGACTTGCTGGTACCATGGCCTGATGCTGCTCTTGTGTTTTGGGTCTCCAGGGGGACGGGTTAAGCTCAGATCCCTGCAAACCTTTCTGCCTCTCTGGCTCAGTCGTGTCTCTTAGAGACCAAAGCTGAATCCACATATAGAAAAGTTTTTAATTGCAAGGCAATTTAGCCCTCAACACCCTCCCCCTCTTCCTCCCTTTAATCCTGAGGGAAACCCCCCTTCCTCCGCTGCGCATGGAGGTTGTTTTCTGTGCCCACGAGGGAGGACCCATTTTAAAACAAGGCCTTGCTCTTTGCCAGCTGGCTGGTAATTGGTTCCAGCCAATGGACGGACATTGGCTGTGATTGCATGAGAATCATTAATAACCGGTCTCCCCCCGGCTCTGGTGCTAATGGAGGTGACGGGGCTGGGCCGGGGCCTGCAGCACTTCGGGGGAGGCAGTAGTTTACCCCAAAAAATAGATCCCTGAGGAGTTTGATTACTTTATTTCAGAAAACAGTTTGATGCCTCTAGCAGGCGTGCCTGGTGCTGGGGAGCTGATGCCGTGGGCCGGTGGCCCAGACCCACATGTGCGAGTCAGGACTCCTCTGTGTACCCACATTCACTGAGACCAGCAAACTCATTCCACGTGTGACTAAACCGGGATTTGAACCCAGCCCCCTGGCAGAGAAAGGCTGGGACCGTCAGCCAGACATTAACCTTCCCAGCCCTGGGGATGTTCCAGCTTAGCTGGGCCAGGCTGGGACCTCTGAATCTGTGCAAGGTGGGTGGGCTGCAACTCAGCCAGGGCTTGGAGCTCGTCAGTAACCAGCAGAGCCTGGCAGGAGAGGGTCAGAACCCGGGGGTGGGGATCAGTCTCTCCCCTCGGCCAGTATGGTCCGCACATCCCAGCAGGAGCTCAGCCCCAGCTGTCACCCTCCACCCCGTCCCCACCGTCCATCCCCGGCATGCGAGCCCTGCTCCCCCAGCACAGTTCGTTCCTGACCCTCTACGGGAAACCCAGCACCCGTGTGTTTATGTGCGTTCCCCCTACGGGTGGGGAAGGCCGATCTGTGGATCTCTGGGATCCTGGCCTGGACACCAGAGGGGACCAGACCCAGGTGGTGATGCTGGCTGCTTCCCCTGGGAGATGGATCATGGACTCAGGAGTGGGTGTGAAGATGGGGGCGGGGCGGGCAGGGAGGGAGGCCCCCTTCTGGTGGCTCCAGCCCCCCAGCCGCGATCCCCCCATACGCACGCCGGACGAGGGGCGGTTGCTCTCGCGCGTGGCTGGCAGCGGTGCTGGGTGGCCGGTGGCTGTCGGGCTCAGGGGCAATGCGGTGCCAGAGGGGGCTCTGCCCGTCAGCCACCCCCGGGGCCGGGGCTCTGGGCTCTGTTAGAGGGGGCAGCGTGGGGAGGGAGCGGAGCAGGCCGAGGCAGGGCACAGGGACCCCCCCACGCAGCCCGTCGGGGTGCTGCGCCGGGGGTGGCGGGCTTGGGAACGGAGCCGCATGCAAGCGGTTTCCATGGCAATGGGATGTTGGAAACTGCCAGGGAGGGAAGCCGAGGGTGTCTGGGAGCGGGAGCTAACGCTGCTGCCTTGGCGGGGGAAGGACCCCCCCCGTGTGCCCCCCCCACAGTGTGCCCATTCCTGTCTCTGCCGGGAGCAGACAGCCCCAGGCCTCGCCAAGGTTGCAAACCAAAGAGACCCCTGGGAAGCCCTTCAGGTGCTGGGGGGAGGTGAGGTCTGTCTGTCCGTCCTCCCACTGAACCAGCGTGTTAGGGGCTGGGGCGCAGATCTCGGCTGTCCAGGGTCAGGAAAAAACGGTCTCGACTCGGGGCTGGTTGCCGGGCAGCGAAGGTTCCCAGATGGCACGGCTCGGCCTGCTGCCCGCCTGGGAGCCTCCCCCCTCTGGGCAGTGCATTTCCTGCCAGTCACCCGCTGCTGAGCCATGCAGAGCGAGTGGGTGAGGGAGCCCTGTCGTGGGAGACCGGGAACCAGTTGGCATTTGGCATTTCATCCTGGGAGCGGCAGAAGTTGCGGGGCTTGGGCTGGGCTACGTGACCACACTCTGGAGGGGGCTGGAGGGCGAGGGTGATGGCAGAGGAGATGCTGAAGTGGAGGGAGGGAGTCAGAGAAACCCCAAGCTTTCTGGGCCCAATCCTGAAGGGCACGGATCCCCTTTGTAGCACTTCTGCACTGACCCATAGGGTCAGCCCTCCCTCGTCTTGATCTCCCTCCGGCCTGCACAGACCCCGTCTCTGCCTCCATGGGACCCACCCTACCCCCAGCTGCTTCCCCTCCATCCGTGTCATCACAGTGGGCAGTAGAGAGCCAGGAGCTGCCGTGTGGCCGGGTTGCCTGTTCCCCTGTTGGCTCTCCTCTAGGCTGGGGGGCTGTGGGCATGGGCTCTCCTTGGGTTCACATGAACTCCAGGAGGTCCCAGCCCAGGACACAGAGGTGGGGCAGCCCTAGCAGAGGCCTGGTGCTGGTGTGTGATGCCCAACATTGCCCAAGAATATTCCTCCCTGGGTTAGAGCCCTGCTTCCTCTTTGCTCCCCAGGCGCGACTGAGCTTAACTGGCCCAAGAAGCCACGCGAAGCGAACACTAAGGCTGCAGGGTCTTGGGGAACCCAGATTATCCACCTGTATGTGTTGTCGGCAGCGTTGCTGCAGCCGTGTCAGTCCCAGGATGTGAGCGAGACACGGTGGGTGAGGTGATATCTTTTACTGGACCAACTTCTCCTGGTAGAAGGGACATGCTTTTGACCTCCACAGGGTCTTCTTCAGAGTGTCTGAGCTAAACACAAGGTGGGACAGACTGTTAAGCACAAGTGGTGCACTCGTGCCGCAGGAGACCACTTAAAATGAAGTGGGCAAATGTGGGTTAGCAGGCAGCAGGGTGTGTAAGCAGCCTCGAAACCAGTGTTTCTGCTAAGTCTGTGGTGTTTAGTGTCCAGCAGCTATGAGTTTAAGCTCCCAGGCTCATCTTTGGAAGGTGTTGTGCAGGTGTCCTTTGAGGATGAGCACTGAGAGGTCAGATATGGAGCGATCGCTTTGTGGAAAGTTCGCCCACAGGTGGTGGGGTGTTGTTGTCTTTTGTCATTTTTCTGCATGAGTTCACTTGAAAACGTAATGTTTCTCTGGTTTCACTCAGAGAGTTGTTGTTGGGACATTTGATGCACTGGTTGTGATACACCACGTATTGTGATGGGCATGTGTACGGCCCATGGATCTTGAAAGGTGTGTTACAGGGGATGTTGATCATTGTATCCATGATGATATGTCTGCAGGATTTGCATTTGTTGTTCTGGCAGGGTCTGGTGCTGCTTTGAGTTGGTGGGTCCTGGTCTGTGGGGAGCTTGCTTGGAAGGATGAGTTTGGCGAGGTTGAGGGGTTGTTTGAAGGCCAAAGAAGGGGCTCAGGAAAGATTTCTTTCAGGCTGTAGTCCCCATTGAGTATGGGTTGTAACTGTATGATGATATCCCGTTTGGGTTCTAGTGTGCAGTGGTAGGTGACGACTAGAGGTGTGTAGTTACAGGGGGGTTTATTTCAAAACTGAAGCAAATTCCCTCAACGTATTTGGATGGCCCATTCCATGATCCGATCTACTTCTCTGGTGGAGTGTCCTTGTTTGGAGAAGGCTGTTTTGGTTGCCTTAAGATGTGTAGCCTGGACTTTCTCCTCGGAGCATGTTCTTTGGTATCTGAGTGCCTGGCTGTAGATAGCAGATTCCTTGGTGTGTTTGGGGTGGCTACTGGATCTGTGGAGGTAAGTGTGGTGATCCAGGGGTTTCTTGTATACAGTCATTTGTAGGGGTCCATTGCTGAAGCTGATTGTGGTGCCCAAGCACTTGATGCTGGTGCGGGAGTGTTCTAGGAAGAGTCTGATGGAGGGGTGGTGGTTGCTGAAGTTGTGGTGGAAGCCTGTGAGGGAGTGTGGGTCGTCTGTCCAGAGGATGAAAAGACCATTGATGTATCTCAGGTACATTGTTGGTTTTGTTGTGCATTTTTACAGAACTTCTTCCTCAAGGTGGCCCATGAAGAGGATGGAATATTGAGGAGCCATCCCTGTACCCATGGTTTGGAGAAAGTGTTTGTTGTTAAATGTGACACTTTTGTGGGTGAGGATGAAATGAGTGAGTTTGGCGATGGGTGTGGGATGGATTTCCGAGCTTTGTCCATTGTCTTGCAGATATTTGAGGCAGGCAGCAATGAAGGATGTCGGTGTATAGGGAGGTGATATCCATGGTGGCGAGGAGGTGTTCTGAGGGAGTTTGTTAATGTTTTAGAGTTTCTGGAGGAAGTTGGTTGTGTTCTGGAGGAAGTTGGCTCTCTGTGTGGTGAGTAGTTTGAGGATGGTTTCTCAGAGTCCTGTTCAGTAAGAATGCCATGGCCAGATATGATGGGTCTGCTGGGGTTCCCTTGCGTATGTATCTTGGAGGGTCCCTGGGGTGGCTTCATGGAGGATGAGGTTGTAGTTTTTCTTGGAGTTGTCTGGAGAAGGATTTGACGGTAATTCTAAATTCCTGTGTGAATTGTGATGTGGGGTCTTCTGTGAGTTCTTTATAGCAGGGGGTGTCACAGAGTTCTCTGCTAGCTTCGTTGATGTAGTCATCATGAGTAAGGGCTACGATGGATCCCCCATGTCTCTAACTTGTATGTGTAACACACTGGTAAAGTGAGTGCTGTATCTGCCCTCTAGTGGCTGCTCCACAACAAGGGTAACAGCCCACTACTGCTGCCAGCTGAGGGAGTTACTCTGCTGAGCTTCAATGCTGAGGATAACAGCCTACTACTGCTGCCAGTTAATGGCATTACTGCATCATGTACAGCTGCCAGCTAAGGAAGTTAGTGCCTCGGTACTGAGAGTAACAGCCTACTACTGCTGCCAGAGAAGCAAGCTACTCAGCTGTGCTTTGGTGTGGTATGTGTGTATGTTGCACACACACACACACAAGTATATATGCTGGAAGTTCTTGCACACTTGTCCAATCAGGAAAGGGAAACCATCCTCTGTGGTTTATTTGACCAGTCATGAAGAAGTAACAGGGCTTAATTTTTTGCCATCAGTGCACAAAGAGCTCTGGGCCAAATGAACCCCACAAGAAACCAGCTTATGGAGCCAGTAGGTGCCCAGGGATATTCGCAGAGGGTGAGAGGGGCAAAGGGGCCTATACCAGGCCGAGGTGAAGTCCCACGTCCGCCCAGAGGCCTGGCAAACTCTGGGCCCAGATGAATTCCGATTGGCTCGGAGGGGTTGAGAGCCAGCTGCCGGGCTGGCAGCAGAGGTCATGCTGGAGAGCAGCGGATCCGCTGGGACTGTCAGCTTCCCTCGGCGCTGCTCCGGGTTGTGGTCAGCACGGAGGCATGTGCTGGGCCTGGGGGGCTGCGTCACACGGATCGGTTCTGTCTAGCCAGCCAGGCGGATTGGAAGTGTGCGTGTGGGGAACACGCCATCGTCCCTTACTTAGTGCCGTCACCAGAGCTGCAAGTGCCCCTCTGCTCCGGCACAGGCCCCGGGCTGCCCCTAACTCCTGGATCTCAGCGGCTCTCCTGGAGGACGGGTGTTAACTCATTAGAAAGTGTCTCAGCTAATCAGAGGAACAACTTTAGCACCCCCCCCCGCACCCCCTGATCATGTGGCACTGGGGGGCACGGGGGGGGGCCTGGGAAGCACATGGGCACTGAGGGGTTAAGGGGGCTGGAGCGGTGTCCCATTGCCCCCTGTTGGCAATGGCTGTGTATTACCGTGCCTGCCTGCGGGAGGGGGCTGACCTCAGGTCTGCGCTCAGCGAGCCCCCGGGACGTTGCCCGCTCTGCAGCCTTTGCTGAGCAGGAAGTGCTTGGCCGTGGCCCATTGATCCAGCCAGCCCTCCCTCTGCTCGGGGATTTCCTGCTCTCTCCCCACGCCATGCCGGGGGCGGGGAGGTGGCTTTCCCGTAAGCCAGCTGGCCTCTTCTCTGTCTGCCCCCTTCCCTATGGCCAGGAGGGTCCCTGGGAGGAGAGGGAAAGGGCTGGGCAGGAGTCAATGGGCTTCGCTGGGGTAGGGATATAAATCATGGGCCAAATTTGGGTCAGTGGAGCTACCCGAGGGATGGGTTTGGCCCCATGGCCCTGCCCTGCCCCATAGGCCCTGTTAGCCTGGGACCTTCTGTCACGGAGTGTGGGGGAGTCCAGGCCCTGCACCCCTCTTCCAGGGATTCACTGAGACTCTGAGCCAGCCAGTAAAACAGGAGGTTTATTGGACAACAGGAACACAGTCCACAACAGAGTTTGTGGGTGCACCCAGGACCCCTCAGTCAAGTCCTTCGGGGGAGCAGGGAGCTTAGACCCCAGCCCTGGGGTTCCCTGCGTTCCTCCACCCAGCCCCAAACTGAAAACTAAACCCCCCCAGCAGGCTCCCACCTGCAGCCTCCGTCCACATTCCCGGGTAGAGGTGTCACCTCCCCCTCCCCCTCCTGGCTCAGGTGACAGGCTCTCAGGTCTCCCATCCCCAGGGCACATTCCCAGGTCAACACTCCCCCCTCCCTGCTGTGTCACATCCTCACACCTTCACCCACCTCCCAGCTGTGGGTGTTCACCTGGTGCCTGCTGACGGGGGGCTGGACCGTTCCTCTTCTCCCGTCATCTCTCTGCAGCTCTGGACAAGCTGTGTCGTGTCCTCCCAGCCCAGGGCTGTACCAGCAGGGGGGATCGTGCGAGGGCCGGCCCGGGCCGGCCCGGGAGCGTGCTCCCAAAGGGCACTTCCCCATCAGTGAATGCACCCGCCTTGCATCTTCCCGGCCACCCTCTGCGCCGCTCTTGCAGTGAGCGTGGGTCCTGCAGATCCCGAGGGCACCAGCCGTTGAGCCCTGGTGGGGTGTTGGGCCCCCTCCGAATGACGACACCCTGCTTTACTGGCCTCTGTACCCCTGCAGCCTGAGGAGGGAGGGAGACCTGGGGCGACCCCGTGAATAAAGCCTGGGGCAGGAACCCCCAATATTTGCACTGAGGGAACCCCTCCTGGGAAGGTGGTGGGTGCAGGGGTGCTCAGTGCTGCCTGCTGGTGTTTCTCATGGACGGGGCCCCTTGGCCACCCCCGGGACCCCTCTGGGGCTGGCTTCGCATGGACGCCCTGGGCTTGCATTGTCCGTGTGCAGACATGAGCTCCCCAGGCGGCGATCCGAGCGGCAGGTGATGCTCCCGCGCTGCCTGGTGGCCACTGGGTCAGACCCACGCAGTGGTGGAGCTGGGACCCAGGGAGGGGGCTAGGGCTTGCCGGGCTGCATGGGGCTGGGTCTCTTTCCATTAACTGGGGCTTTGGGCTGGGCTGTTGCAGGGAAGTTTAAGCTGCTGGACCAAGACCGGGACGTGCGCGAACCCGTTCAGTATTTCAACAGCGTGGAGGAGGTGGCCAGCAGCTTCCCGGACCGCGTCTTCGTCATGGAGGCCATCACCTTCAGCGTGAAGGTCAGCGCCATGCCAGTGCTGGGCTCACTGCCCGCCAGCAGGCCCCCGGCGCTGGGCTGGCTGGGAGCAGGTCCCTGGGATCCGCCCAGGGACCAGGCAGCCAGCGGGCTCTGGTCGGGGCCAGGTGCGCAGGAGGCCTGCAGGGAGCAGCGCTGGGATCCTGGCACCGGGGAGCCGCGGCCTTGGCCCGCTCTGCTCAAGGCAGGCGCCTGGTCCGGCGCAGATGACTGGAGAGTCCTGGGCATTTGGTGTCCTGTCCCATGGGACCCAAAACGCTCGTCTGAGCCACAGACATGGCTGGTCCCTTCTTGGGCCCCTGCAGCCCCATTCACCCTCTGGGGCCCGTGTGTTTCCCAGCCCTGTGGCCCCCCTCACGGCCCGCAGTACCAGCCACTTCTCTGGCCCCATTCACCCCCCAGGGCCCAAGTGCTTCCCAGCCTCCATGTCCCCCGGTGCCAGCCACTTCTCTGGCCCCATTCACCCCCCAGGGCCCAAGTGCTTCCCAGCCTCCATGTCCCCCAGTGCCAGCCACCTCGCTGGCCCCACTAACCCTTTGGTGCCCCTGTGCTTCCCAGTTCTCATGCCCCCACTTCCGGCCCTGTTAACCCCGGTGCCCATGTGCCCCCCCGCCAGGTGGTGTCCGGGGAGTTCAGCGAGGACAGCGAGGTCCACAACTTCACGCTGCAGGCGGGCGACGAGCTGACGCTGATGGGCCAGGCCGAGGTCCTGTGTGCCAAGGCGGCGAAGGAGAAGTGGCACCTCCCCACCCTCCTGCGCAAGCTGGGCAAGGGGAGCCCGCTGGGCAGCAAGCCGGCGAAGGGCAAGGTGCCCTGCCTGATCTGCGTGAACCACCGCACCAACGAGAGCCTCAGCCTGCCCTTCCAGTGCAAGGGGTGCTTCAGCACCCGCAGCCCGCTGGAGCTGCAGATGCGGGAGGGCGAGCACACCATCCGCAGCATCATCGAGAAGGTGCGGCTGCCCGTCAACGTGGCGGTGCCCGGCCGGCCCTCGCGCAACCCCTACGACCTGCACGCCATCCGCGAGGGCCACTGCTACAAGCTGCTCAGCATCATCTCCAAGACGGTGGTGCTCTGCTGCATCCTGCGCCAGGAGGCCATGGTGCCCTTCCACTTCCTGCTGCTGAGCGACATGCCCCGCTTCGCCCTGCCCCAGGGGCTGCTCTGGGGCGACCCCCAGCTGGAGAAGCTGCTGCGGGACAGCGCCGCCCTCTGCCAGGAGCGCTTCGACCCCGACGAGTACTCCAAAGCCGTGCGGGAGGCCAAGCCCGACCTGCCGGAGGAGTGCGCCAGCCCCCGGCGCATCCGCCTCTGCCTGCAGGGCTGTGCCCACGAGGAGCTGGCTCCGGCCTTCCAGCGCCTCTCGCTCTGCATCTACAGCGGGGGCTCGGCCCACGCCCCCGAGGACCCCCTGGCGGTGCCGGGCGGGCAGGCCCCGCAGCTGCTCCTGCCCCGCCATGAGCGCTCGGCCCCGTCTGAGCTCCCCGACTCGGAGCGGGAGTACGTGACGCCCGACTGGGCCGAGCCCGAGTTCAGGACTCAGGAGCTGGTGGAGATCCCCTATGAGGAGCTCTGGGCCAACCAGAACCCGGATGACTTCTCGGAGCCCAGCGGCAACCCGCCGGGGCTGGGCAGCGCCAACAAAGGGCAGCGCGACCTCATGTCCTTCGCCGCCTCCTCTCCACTGGGCTCCCCCCACCGCCCCGCCCTGCGCGGGGAGGAGCCCGTGGGCGAGACGCCGCCTCCCGTCCCACCCAAATCCGAAGCGGTAAGCGATCCCTTTGGCTGTCGGAGTTCTGCCACCTCCATGAGCAGATAACGGCCTTCGGCCCCAGTACCTGGGTCTCTGGGCGCCCCCAACACCCCATGGGAAGGGCCCCCTCAGCACCCACACCCACGATCCCTGCACTAGACACAGAACCGGGTTGTGCAGCTCAGCCAGGCTCCCCCAGCAAGGCAGCGGCAGAGCCAGGGAGGGACCCAGGAGCCCTGCCCGGCCTCAGGTGCCCTAGGTTGGGTGAAATTGTCCGTCAGTCTGTGCATCTTCCCTGCACCCAGTCGCTGACTCCAGACACGAGCCTCGGCCTAATGAGCTGTCAGCCAAGCGGACCCGGGGCCAGGCAGCCGCACGTGACTTCTGCCAGCAGGGCGCGCACCCATGGTGATATCCTGCTAGGTCAGAACAGCCCCCGCGCTGGGGAGAAGTGGGGTGGGAGCAATGAGATCCTGTGGATAGGTACAAGGGGGGAGCAGGGGCTCAAAGGCTGTCACAGCAGACGTGTGTTTTAAGGACGGGGGAGAGGGTGAAGGCCTGGCTGGCCTCGTGCCTTGCGTAGGCCAATGTGCCCTCACTTCTGCCAGCCGCGGGTTTGCTCCCTTGGCCTCCAGGCTCAGGGCAGAGCAGCCCAGGGGTGGTGGCTGTGACTCATGGCTGGGAACGCCCTGGCACCGCTAGCTGGTGGCAGGGGCCCGTGCCTGACTCTGGGTTCGTGCTCTCCGCCGAGCCCCGGGGACCTCTGCTCCCGTCCCTGCGAGCTGGGGAGAAGCCAGCTGGGCTGGGCGTGGGGGGGCCCGTGGGGCTGGGCTCCGCACTCAGAGCCCGGGGCTCTAAAGGACTCAATGCCCGGCGGACTGAGCTCTTCTGGGCATCCCGGACACTCAAGCCGGCACAGCTGGGCTGGGAAGTGCTTGGCTCTGGCTCTCTCTCCATCACTGCCTCGGCTGAGCCTGCTCCCGCTCCCAGGCCCTTGGCTGGTGGCTCTTTGGTAGGGGGGGATTCATTGCAGTGATGGTAGCACCCCCAGCCCAGGCCGCTGCTGGCACACACTGCGAATGAACTGAGGCTCTGGGGGGGCTGCGGTGAGATCGGCTTGGCTGCCGGTCCCCAGGGGAGCAGACAGGCTGGGGGAGAGCAGCCACATTTCCCAGGGCCAGCAAGCAGAGGATCGTCTTAGATTGTAATCTCTTTGGGGCAGGGCCTGGGTCTGTACAGCTCCGAGTGCGCTGGGGTCCTGGGCCCGGATTGGGGTAATAAGCCGGTGGGGTTCTAAGGCTATTGCCCAGGTGCTAAGAGATGCTGGAGGAATGACCCCCTCCTGGATTGTCAGCAGGGTTTGAATCCAGGACCTCCATCACCTCCGCCAGTTGGGGGAAAAGAATAAATCCGACAGCTGGTAGCAGTAGTAGGCTGCTATCCTGCAGTGGACCAGCCCCTGGGGGACGCCAGGATACCGCCCCTATTGCCAGTAGGTTACTCTGACATCCCCTGTTTCTATGATTACTGGCCGTGTGCAGGGGCCGAGTGTCACGGAGTCCCTGGGCGATGCTCTGGAACTGCTCCCCATGAAGCCAGGCAGGACTCTGGGGCAGTCGCCTTTCTATGAGCAGCCTGTCTGCAGGACACACAGCTCCCACCTTCCTGGGTCTGACCTCGGAGCATTCAGCATCCTCTGCCCCTCCGTGTGCTTCCCACAGCGAGTCTGCCCAGGCGGGGTCCTGGGGAAGCCAGAGGGTCCTGCCCCCCAACTCCGCAGTCAGACGTGGCTCTCCGCCAGCCAGTAAAACAGGGGTTTATTAGACGACAGGAACATGGTCTAAAACAGAGTTTGCAGGTGCAGAGAACAGGACCCCTCAGCTGGGTCCATTTTGGGGGGCAGTGAGCCAGACAACCACGTCTGCCCTTCACTCCATGTCCCGGCCAGCCCCAAACTGAAACTCCCTCCAGCCCCTCCTCCTCTGGGCTTTGTCCCTTTCCCCGGGCCAGGAGGTCACCTGATTCCTTTGTTCTCCAACCCTTTAGCTCTCACCTTGCAGGGGGGAAGGGCCCAGGCCATCAGTTGCCAGGAAACAGGGTGTCGGCCATTCTCTGTGTCCAGATTCCTGCACACACCTGCCCTCTAGGGCTCTGCAACGACCATACACCCTTACCCCACCCCCTAGAGACTTAAGAACTGCCTAGGGGAAACTGAGGCACCCCCACACTATTCAGAGGAAATATTAAGAACAGTCCTGCTTCGTCACACCGAGGCTGGATGTGTGATTGGCTGGGGCACGGGGGGTGTCTTTGGGGTGAGATGGGAACCCAGAGCCTGGCTCTCTTGTGGCCGTGGGGCCCAGTTTTTCAGTCTTGGGGCAGGATCTGGCCTATCGTGCGTCTCCATCTCCCTGGTCCCAGTGAAGGGAACCCAGGGGCTGCTCCAGCTCAGCCGCACTCCCGGGGGGGCTCCTCGCGCTGGGAAGAACCCGCTCCGCGGACAGGCTCCCGAAGGGAGAGGCAGGGCCCTGCTGTTATGCCGGGGTGTCAGGCGGGCTGAGCCCGTGCCGTCCCCGCACATCCACTGCCCCCGCCCCGCCTGTGGGCGCTTTGCCACAGCTGGGGACGCCGCAGGAAAAGGGCCGTGCCCAGACCTGAGCCGAGAAGCCCAGAGAAAGTTCCTGCCCTCTCCCTCCCTGCGGCCCGTGGGCTGGAAGGATGCAGGAGCAGGACCAGTCCGGAAGGCACCATCACTTCCCAAAGCCCGGCTATCCCCCGGGGGGGTTCCTTCCTGGTGCCGGTATCTTAGCGGTAACAAACCTGGCAGCCTGGCACCAAGAAGCCAAGCAAGGCAGGGCCCTGGGGGACGTTCTACTGTTGCATGGCGGGGGGGCATTCAGGGCAGGGGTCCGAGCACTAACGGGCGCCCAGGGCTCGGGCGGAAGAGTCCATGCTGCTCTCTGCTCTCTCTAGCCCCAGCTCCTCGTGTTTTCCAGGTGAAGGAGGAATGCCGCCTGCTGAACGCCCCCCCCGTCCCGCCCCGGGGCAGCCGGCCCCACGCCACCTCCAGCCCACCCGTCCCCCTGCGCTTCCCAAAGCACCAGCCGGCGCACTCGCCCAGTCCCAGCGTCTCGTACTACTCAGCCGGGCTCCACGACGCGTGAGTGGGGGCTGCGCCGGGGGAGGTAGTCCCCGGGGCGGGGCGGGAGGCGGCGAGGCAGCGCCCAGGGCGGTGACTGTGGCTGGAAGTGGCGGCTTTCTCGAGGCCTGGTCAGCGACGCCCTTGGCCCTTTTCACAGGGGCATCAGAGCCCGTGTCCTGGCCGCATTCCAGCCTGGGTCGCCCCCGCCTACATCTCCCCTCTACTGCCCCAGCTCTGAGCCTCCTGCTGCCGCCTTCCAGCCCAGCGGTGGCTGCGTGTCCGTGACGGGGACGGGAGCACCGCCTGGAATTGGGGAAGGGCTTTGGGAAAGGCGGGTGGGAGGGGGAGGCAGGCCCAAGTAACATACAAGCATGAGATGCTCTTGATCGAGGGGGAGGGGTTACCTTCTCCTATAGCCCCACCCTCACCCCAGGAGGCCCCGCCCATGCGTGGGGAAGCCAATCACATGAAAGCAGGACCATAGACTCCGATAAATGAGGCATCGACTGGACCTCCCAGGTGCCATCCTGTTTCCACCCCGGCGCTCCATCCAGTCCAGCTGTGACCCTCTCTGGGCCTGGGGGGCTCTTATCCCTACCCGGGGAGATGCCCCCACAGCCCCCTAGATCTTGCTGGGCCTGGCCCTTCTCTCAATCCCTGCAGCCTCAGCAACCTGCAACGTCTAGGGGACGTGGGGCTGGCCTTAGCCCTTTCCTGGATCTGTAGCCGAGCTGGAGAGATTCGGCTTACCCAGCCCCCACGGTCAGTCCGTCCATCCAGGCCCCGGGGCAGTTTGCCGGCAACGCTCTGCTGTCTCCCTCGCGCCCTGCCAAGGGGATGGTGGCGGATGCCCCAGCCGTGAGGTAGCCCAGTCGATTTCCACCCAGCCAGGTGGCTAGGACGGGTCGGGACCCGATCCAGGCTGTGGACCCAACGCTCTGGGGGTGCAGATCCGGGCGCTGTGTTAGGCCCGTTGTAGCTGGAGCAGCCCCCGGCTGTGCCCTGCCTGACGCTCTCTCTCTTCCCGGCAGCTCAGGGACGCGGAGCGGGAGCTGCTCGCCCTCCCCGGACTCCTACTCCCTCTATTGCTACCCCTGCACCTGGGGCGACTGCAAGGCCGGGGACTCTGCCGGCCGCCAGCTGCCGGGGACCGTGCCGCCCAGCACCCAGCCCAGCCAGACGTCCTGGTCGGACCCCTGGGCCTACGCCGACACGGGCCCCAGCGTGGCCAGCGGGCGCTCCACGCCCCTCCTGGGGGGCGATGCCCCCATCAAGACCTACCACGGCTGCCCCCGCCTCAAGGCCCCCCACCCCCAGAAACGCTTCGCCCCTTTCGGGGCCCTGAACCCCTTCGCCAACCCCGCCTACTCGCCCAGCCCCTCCTCCTCCCCCGAGTGGCTGGAGGCCCTGGACTGGCAGAAGCCCCCCTCTGCGCCCACACCAGAGACCTTCGACCCCTTCGAGAGCGCCCCCCCCGAGTCGGAGCGCTGCTACAGCCAGCCAGGTGCCTGCCCCGCCCCCCCGCCCCGGCCCCCCAAGAGCCTGGAGGCGGAGGGCCTTGTGATCCGCAGCACGGCACCGCTCCCGCCCACCATCGTGCGCGGGGCCGAGGGGGGCGTCACCCGCGTCTACCTCACGCAGGGCGTCATCGAGGTGCCGCCGGCGTCGGCCCCGCGCAGCGGCCCGGGCGAGAACGCCAGCCACGTGCCCGGCGCGCCCCGGCTGAACGGCGGCGGCTCGGCCTGGCAGCCCCCCGCCGACCTGGCGGCGCTCTCCGTGGAGGAGGTGTCCCGATGCCTGCGCTTCATCGGCCTCTCCGAGGACGCGGTGAGCTTCTTCGCCCGCGAGCGCATCGACGGCAGCATCTTCGTCCAGCTCCCCGAGGAGATCCTCGCCGACGACTTCCGCCTCACCAAGCTGCAGGTCAAGAAGATCATGCAGTTCATCAAGGGCTGGCGACCCAAGATCTAGCGCGAGGCCTGGCTCGTGGCACGTGGACATGGGGCCCGGCTCGTGGCACGTGGACGTGGCACCCGGCTGGTGGGCTCGGCCCGTGGACGTGGGACCCGGCTGGTGGGCTCGGCCCGTGGACTTGGGGCCCTGCTCGTGGGCCTGGGCCGTGGACATGGGGCCCAGCTCGTGAGCCTGGCCCGTGGTCGTGGGGCCTGGCTGGTGGATGCAGTCTGTGGGGTTGGGGTGGGCCCCCACACAATGACCCATTGCCTAGGATGGGCTCTGTGGCTAGACCTAGCTCGTCGGGGTGGGGCCCTGCACAATGACCCAGTCCATGGGGGCCAGGCCCACGTGTACAGATGTGGGGCCTCCAGTGTGCACAGCCCTGCCGAGGGGCCTGGGAGCAGCCCACTGGCACTGGGGCCCCGAGCACCCAGACCTGTCATGGGACAGGGCCCCCAGCTCTGGACCACGAGGAGCTTTGCTTTCAGCTGCAGCTGGCCTGGTTCCCCTGGGGCCTCGTTCCCTTCCACCCCATTGCTTGATCCACACACCCCATTACCCCTATGCTCGGGGGGGGGGTGGATCCCAGGGCCTCCTCCCTCCACCCCACCCTGATATCATGCTGCCATCTTCCCTCTCTGCCCTGAGCCTCCCTCTAGTCAGCATGTGCCATGACAGCCTCCTGGGGGCGCTGCATCCCCTAAATCCCCCCCACCCCCAGATTCAGTGTCACCCCCTGGGTGCCCAGTAGGGCCTTGAGGCAGTGGGTGCTGGGCCTTAGTGGGTGGCTACCCCCCCCCCCGGAGGAGCGGAGTGCGAGTGGGCAGCAGGGCTGGGCAAGGCGTCAGCCTGGAGGGGGGCCCGGGAGCAATGACGGGTCTGGCTGTGGGCACAGAAGGCTGGGTGCAGTGCTGGGAGCTGGCTGGCTGGGGGACTGGGGCACACTGCACCCCAGAAGGGCTAACACAGCCCTAGCCAGGACCTGCCCTGTCTGCGTGCAGGGCTGGGGTTTGGAGTGCTAGGCTGTATATGCCGGCTCACCCCCTCCCGGCCCCGAGCACGGGGCCCAGCCCAGACGCAGCGGCGGGGCCAAGCCTTGCCCTGGACAGCTGAACAGAGACGCATGCCCGAGCCCCAGGCCTGCCTGCATTTAACAGCGGGGCCTCCCTGCTGCCTTAGCAGAGTTCGCTGCAATTCATTTCCTTGTGTGTTTGGTGGGCTGCCTGTCCCCCTTGTCCCCCCCAGGGGCAGGGGCCTGCCTGTGCTCCTGCTTGGCTGCAGGAAGCTCCCTGAGTGGCTGGGTTACTGCCCGTTCATTGCCCCCAAGGACCGGTATGCAGCCCAGCCCCCCCGGGCTCCATGGCAAGGGGCAGGCCGTGCCCGCGGGCAGCACTGCAGGCTGGGCTGGGGCGTTTCAGTCCGAGTTTTTCACTCTGCCCCCTGCCGGCTGGCACCGCAGCCCCGGCCCTTGCTCAGGCAGGAGGAGGGGTGCTTGGCCCTGCAGAGCGCGGCAGCCAAGAGCCATGCCCCAGCTACTGCCCAGGGACCTCAGAGCACGAGGGGCAGGAGAGATTCCCATCTCGGGGGGACGTACAGGACACATGGCAGGGCCCCCGCCCCAGCAGCCGCCTGGCAGCTATCGGGGTGCCCGGAGATACCGCTAGCGCCTTCTGCTCGGGGCAAGCCCTCAGCACGTGGCTGCAAACCAGCGTGGCCTTTTGGACAGCGTCCGAGCCCAGCGCCCGCATCCGAGCCGCGTCTCTAGCCTGCCACCCACCCCAGCATTGAACTAAGAGGACACGGCCCGCCCCGCCCTCAGCCCCGGTGCAGGGCCTGCCGCTTGCTCGTCAGCAGCTGCTGCTGGGCGCTGCCGTTACCTGCCGGGGGGGTTAACTCGCCTGCCACAGGGGCTGGGGTAATTAGCGGCCTGCGGCTGCTCGCCCCCCCGGCCCGCTCAAGGAGCTTGGCTCCGGCTGGCTCAGTTCAGGGGCTCGGACGCTCGCCCCTCGTTGGGGTTAACACCGGCTAGCGCCGCGCTCTCAGCCCCACCGGGCGGGGCCGGGCTTGGGTTTGGTTCTGCTGGTTTAACTTAATCCTTGTGGATTAGTGAAATAAAGATTTTAAAAGGCAGCCCTGGCCCACGGGAACGGCTGTTTGCAGGGGCGGGAGGGCCTGGGAGCTGGGATGGATGAAAGAAGCTGGTTGGGGGGCAGCTGCATGCCCGCTGCCCCCTCCAGAGGAGGGAGGATGGCGCTGCTGCTTCCAGCCTTCACCCAGGGCCAGTAGGGCCTGATCCCTGCCCCACTGCACAGGAGGGGCTGGGGCCGGATCCCCGCGCCCCTCCGCGCGGGCCCTACGCTCGCAGCTGGGGATGCGCCCTTCCAGCAACCCAGCCCTGCTCTTCCTTTTCAGCTCTCGTGAGCTGTGCCCTGTGGAGGCCGAGGCGGGTTCTGCTAGCACAGGTGGGTCAAGGCAGCCACTGGCTGGATGCTACTGGAGTGACTGGTCCCACGCCTCTGGGGTGAGATCTGCACAGCGCGGAGGGGAGCCTATAGCCCCATGGCCTATGGATCTAGGCCAGGGGTTGGCCCCCTTTCTGAAGCGGTGTGCCGAGTCTTCATTTATTCACTCTAATTTAGGGTTTCGCATGCCAGTAATGAGAATCCATGTGACCCATACTGAGCTGCACCCCTCACTGCCCCAGGCTGCAGGCAGAGGGCCATAGCTGGGGGCAGCTGCAGAGGCCCAGACCGGTGGCCGGGACTGGGAACCGGGCTGGTGGCCAGTACCCCAGGCCAGCAGCAGGGCCTCCCGGACCAGTGGCCACGAGCCAGGGCTGGCAGCGGGCTGAGCAGGGCCAGCGGCCAGGACCCCGGCTAGCAGATGGCAAGCAGCCGGTACCCCAAGCCAGCAGCAGAGTCCCCTGGACCAGTGGCCGGGACTGGTAGTGGGTGAGCAGATAGAAGCCCAGACTGGCACCGGAGCCCCCCAGACCGGTGGCCGGGACCTGGCCCAGCAACAGGCTGAACAGGGTCGGTGGCCGGGACCCCAGCTGGCCGGGGGCCAGTATGCCAGGCCAGTAGTGGAGCCCCGTGACCGGTGGCCGCGAGCCGGACAGTGTGAGTGCCTCCGAAAATGAGCTCATGGGCCATAGGTTGCCTAGGCTCCCACATGAGCTGGCTCCAGGCTGGCAGCTGTGAGCAACACAGGCCGCACCCGAGACCTGTTTAACAGGCTGCCTAGGCAGAGCCAAGCCCCTGGCCATGGTGCTGGAACAGCTTGGAGCTGCTGGAACAAGGCAGGCAGCTGGAGAGGAGAGCCCCTGGCCCCTGCATGGGCAGAGCTAGGACATACAGCGGAGTCCCATGGAAATCCAAGAGGGCCGCCCCTGCCTGGGCAAGGGAAACACTGTCTGGAGCTGGGCAGCACCTGCCAGGCCTGGAGCAGGGGCTCGAACTAGGGCAGGTGCCCAGACCTGAACTGAGGAAACTTTTAGAGCAAGAGGAAACATTTTCTTAAAGGGCAGGTAGGAGGCTCCAGGGGACACAAGGAGCAGCAGGGTGAGGGCTGGGTAGCTCCAGGGGGGCTCCCAGCTTCCTGTTTTCACCCCCATAACTGATCAGAGCCAGAGGCACAAGAGTCACCTGCTGGGGGGTGGGGGCGGCCATCCAAACCGCCACCACTGAGGACGGAGGTAGCTGCAGCAGGCAAAGGAAGTCCAAGCACCACATGCTGCTGGGGCTAATCTATTGGGGGGGGGGGGGGTGACTATCAGTGACAGGTGCACAGAGATTTAAAGCCTTTTAGTTTAAATTAGTTCTGCCCATGGCAGCCTTCCTGGCCTTCAGGGGATGGATTTGCAATTACAGGAGCCTCCAGCTGCCACTCTAACCCTAGTGGGTCAGGGCAGCTGGGAGCTGGAGGCTCTGAACTATTGACTGACACCCCCCCATACCCCCCCCCCCATCTCCATTAACACCAGTTTCGCACAGCTCAGCAGAGCGCTGGAGAAAGCAGGTTGCCCCAGACAGGCGGACAAGCTGGAGCAGTCACCGAGTGCTTTATTTCCCTCAACCCCGTGAGGCTCCACCCCTCTGCATGTGAGGGCCTGAGACAGGATTAAGCAGGCAGAGGCCAGAAACAAGAGACCGGTGGTTTATTGTTAAACATTTGCCATGAACCGTGGTGGGGAGCAGCTGTCCTGGGCACGGCCATGGGGCTAATGCCTGCTGGACGGAGGCTCTGGAGGGCATTGGGTTGACTGAACACAAAAACCCTTCTTCCATCTTCAAACAGGAGGTGCAACATCCAACCAGCCAGGGATGGGTGGGAGAGTGCCTGAGAAGCTGCTAAGGCACTTAAAGGGCTACAAACCTCCAGAGTTCACTGCCCCCCAGCCCCGGTGCTTAGAGAGGAACGGACAGAATAGAGCTTTGGCTGGAGCAGGCTCTCCCCAGGCTCTAGCTGCGAGTGCGTCTATGGCTGGAGGCCCGTGGACACGTTCAGTGGTGGAATTTCTTGCTCGGGTCGTTGGCGTGATCCAGAAGCAGCTGGCATGGTGTGAACTGGTTTCCGTAGACGGCCTCATACTTCCGCAGCTTGTCCACCAGCTGCTTGGCTCCAACGGAGTCTGCGTATCTGAAAGGGCCTGCACAGAACACGGGGCTAAGTCAGTAGTGGGGATTGTGCGAGAGGGCACCACTCGAGAGCCTGCAGGAGAGCTGTGCCCAACCCGGGAGACAGGCAAACACACTGGACTCAAGCCTCCTGTCTGTGTGCAGAGGAAACACCCCTGGATTTCAGGCTGAGCTCTGCTGTGTATAGGGGAGCAGGCTCCCCAGGTACAGGCCAGGAGAGAATTCAGGCCTTGCTCTGGCTCAGCACAGCAATCCTGCCCACACAGAGCACAGTGAGGTTGGCTGAGTGGCTGGCAAGGGGCTAGGCAGCAACAGGGGAAGGCAAGCCCCTGCATCCTGCGCTGCCTGGCTGACTAGGCAGTTCCAGGGGTGGTGGTGTGGGCCCCCCCTCAGACGATTATGTGCAATGGTGCCAGCAGAAATGGATGTAAAAGCTGCTGCCACTGTTACTTTTAGGACAATCCCAGCTGTGCTCAGGGGCCTTTTAATGTTTGCAATCAAGGCCAGGGACACTTTGAAGGAGCAAACTGCTGCACACTGGAGCCAACTGTCCAGCTGTGCTCAGCCGTGACACCCAGCTGGAAGGGAAGCAAAGACACCTGCTGCCAGCACTTGACCCCACTGACAGGGAGGGTCTTCGCTGTGTGCAGAGCAGACCTGGACTCTCACGCCCAGCTACATCAGCCACCTCACTGCTGAGCTGCGGGGGCCCCCAAGGCCAGGGGACGTACCCTAGGATTTAACGGGTGGGGTAGTGTTTGAACCGCATGAGCCAGGGGGAATAGCTAGACTGGGCCATAGGCTGTGGGCCAAGCCCAGCTGTGTCTGGAATTCCATATTAACAGCAGCTGCAGGCTCTCCCCCAGACACGCCCTGTGTTTACAGGCGACAGCATGGGACTGCAGAGCTTGGCCCTCGGGGCAGTTTAAGCGATATGACTGAAGTCCCTTGTATCTGCAGCCGTGACCGAGAACCTGAGCTCTGGTTTCGGGAGCCCCCTGCCCAGCCCCAGCCCCAGCCCCAGCATGCTTCGGGAGGTGCAGCGTGATGGTATTCTAGCCAACTATGCTGAGCCGGCGAGCCACGCTGCCCCACGCCCCACTGGACACTCGCCACGCACACGCCGCGTCCATGGCGACTTCTCGGAAGACTAGTTCAGTGCTCAAGCGAGGGGCTTGTAGACCACACGCTCCATGCACAGCTTCGCTCTCAAGAGTGCCGGACTCCGCTCCCCGGAGGGTGAATGCAGACGGGTACCACGTTCAACTCACTCGTGACTCGGGTCCTGGCTACACTCCAGAGTCTTGGCCGGCGTAGCTATGCTGGCAGAGCCCCCTAGTGGAGACCGTGGAGGAGTTCTCTGGCCAGTATAGCTACGCCACCTCCCTGAAGGGCGCTAAGCGGCCAAACACTCTTCCGTGGGCAGCTGCCTCCAGATCAAGCTTTACTGCCAGCCCAGCTTAGTCCCGTTCCCTGCTCCGTCAGGCAGCCTCTTCCGTACGGCCGGGGGAAGCCACTCACCTCCCAGACAGGGCGGGAAGCCCAGGCCAAACACAGCTCCTATGTCTCCTTCCACTGGGTCGCTCAGGATCCCTTCCTGCAGGCACATGGCCGCCTCGTTCACAAACCGCGTCACCAAGCGCAGCTGGATGTCCTCGTCGGAGCAGCTGGAACAGAGCGATGTTGCTCAGACCACAGAGCAGCCACTGGGCAAAGCGGGAGGGGCAGCCTGGGGCCCAGGCCGCGAGAACCAGCCAGGAGCGCCCAGGGGGTGGGGACAGGGCCAGAGGCAGCCACGGCTTGTTGAGTGGCATTAGGACCTGCCCTCTGACTGGAGGAGGCAGCAGGACCAGTCTGATGCTCAGCCTGGGTCCCCAACGATAAGGCAGTGATCTGTCAGGCCCCACACTGGGGCAGCGAAAGGAGACAGGTCAGGCCATACGACGGATCCGATTTCAGAGTGTAGCTGATCCTAGCTGGAGGGCCAGGGGACCATACGGATCCCCCCCTTGACTCGCACCAACAAGCCCTAGGGGGGCTCTCCCCCAAGGTGCAGTACCAGTGTCGACTGTCGCACAAACCCCCCCCCCCCGAGGCAGTTGGCATTCCAAAGGAAGACCCCCAGTGTTCTGTGCTACCAGCAGCCGCCAGTGACCCCCCAGCACCCCAGAGGTGAGGGATGGCCAATTAAACTGGAGATCAGCCAGTCTCAGAGGGACCAGTGCCAGATCCCGGGGCTGCTCTGCTTGGAGGCCCAGCACAGCCCTTGTGACAGTGCCCCCAGAGGGGCTGTCCGCAGCAGGTGACGGAAGACTTGGCAGTGCTGGGAGAGGCTGGGGTGCCCAGAGCCACCCCCCGCTGCCCTCCCCACCCAACCCTTTTGGGTTCAGACACCATCTACTTACACCTCGAGCCTGGAGGGCACCTTGAACTGTGCCAAGATCTCATCCATGCCGGAGTTCACGCTCCTGTTCTTCACGCCTTGTTGGTACACGTAGAAACCCTTTCCTGCCTTGCGGCCTGCCGGGGAGGGGGAATGTCAGTCACTGGCTGAGCTGCCCCTCAACTGCCACTGATCCCCTGGGTTGCATACGGACTGCTAACCTGGTACATGCTTCTCTGCCGGCACAAGCAGCAGGTACCTGTGGGATGAGAGGCTACCCCCAAGCTCAAATGGCACCTGGGAACAGCTTCCCGGTACTGCAGTGAAGGGAGGCGGCCATCTGGCTCTCAGCCCCCTGGAGTCAGGGGAACAGTTCATGTACAGAGGGAAGGGGAAGGCGATAGAGGAGGGGTGGTCAGACAGATCTGCTTGGCCTTGCCAAGAAGCAGCCAGGGCTGCCAGTCTCCACTGGTCTGAGTCTTGGAGATGTTTTGGGGCAGAGGAGAGGTGGGGCGACTGGCTTCCACGGCTCTCCCAACAGCAGATCCTGCCCAGAGTTTGCATCTCATCAATGCTTAAGAGCATGGGCCTGCTGGGGTCAGGAGACGTCCCAAAATTAAGACCAGAGTGACCCAATCGCAGCCCATATCTACAATGCAGCTGTCTTCATCCTTAATACAAAGATGTAGCCCACATGGACTACAGGTCCCAGCATGCAACACTCCTTCGTGGGCTGAGCAGCCTGCAGGGAACAGGCACCCCTGGGGCACGTCTCTGAGGAACAGTGGCCTCTAGTGGCCAGCAATGGCTTTGTCACAGTTGCATCTCGTGCGGCTCTAGGTCGCTCTACCATGTGAGTGGGGTGGCTGGAGCTGCAGCCCCATCTGCCCCTGCCCAGGAGCAGCCGATCAATAACTGGTCTCATCAGGCCAGGGCTTGGAAGGGCTCAAGCGCCATTCAGCAGGGAACGCTGCATCCCAGGGAACAGCTTCTGTGGGCTCGAGCACAAGCGCGAGGCGGTTGCCGGGAGCCCAGCCCAGGGACCAAGAGGGGAGGGGCTGGCACCAGACAGCCCAGCTCAAGCATTCTGGGGCCACTCACCTAAGAAGCCTTTCTCTACCATGCACTTGAACAGCTCGACATTCCCGCCCCCAAAGCGCGGGCCAAAGGCCTTGCCGAGATCCTCTGCCACGTGTGCAGCCACGTCCACGCCCACTTCGTCGATCAGGGTGGCGGCACCCACAGGAAAGCCGAACCCTGTGGAAAGGGCATCCACTTTCTTGGGGTCAGCACCTTCCTGCAGGGACGGAGGGGGGAAGCCCTATGAGCACCCCGGCCTGTGGATATGCAGAGCCCTGCCACACACGGGCCGCAGTGACAGTGCAGGCCTAGACCCTGCTGGTACATCACAGCTGCTGGCCATTGGCTTAAACACCCTGCAAGGGAGCTGGGCAAATGGTGTAAGGAACCAGGAACAGCACAAGCCAAGGAGGTTTGTCAATAGCTGGGGACGGCCAGCCGCAAGGCTGCTCTCAATGGCAGCCAGGCAGAAGATTCCTTTGAGGGGGGCCTCCAGGTGTCACCCAATAGCCCGGGTGGCACAGACTTTACTTTCCTGGATCAATGGAGCACCGAGGAGCCTGTGTCCTGAACTCTGCCCCCATTGTGCTAAGATGTCTGTCCCAGCCCCAAAGAACTTATGGCCCAAGTGTAGGCTCCTAAACCTTCATAAAGACCTTTGCACTTTTGTTCCATCCAGTGATCTCCAGGCTTCACACAGATCGGCAAGCATCCCCCTATTACACCAATGGGGAAACCGAGGCAAAAGATAAACAGCTTGCCAAGGCCATCTATCAAGGCAGTGATAGAGATGAGATTAGAACCTGTTACTCTCCCAACTCAAACCCTTGCTCCATTCAGAAGCCATTTCTGCCACTCCATTCCTCCTGCCTGTGCTAAGGACAATTCTGCCCCCTTGCTGTATAACACTATCCTTCACTAAGCTCTTCCAGCCAATGAGTTCAAAGTGCTTTGCGAGGTCTGCATTAACTCTCAACCCCACCCTGAGCGGCAGCTGTCCCTATCTGATAGGTGGGGAAGCAGCTAAGTGACTTGCTCTTTCACGTGTGAAGTTTAACAGCAGACGACACCACCGGGTCAAGGCTCAGAGGGGCTGCGGGTGGGGAAGTTCCACCACTTCTTTTCCAGGCAAATCCCTGGTTAACGTACTGGGGGGACAGCAGCTTGGGAGTTACCAAACATTCTACACAAGTTCAACTACCGTGTGGCACCACCTGAGCTGCCTGTGGGCTCTAGGACATGGCTGAGCTCTGGGCCAGCCTGACTTTGTAGGGAGAAGCAGGAGAATCTCATCTACTTTAACATTTGGCAGCTTCTCTGCACCCTGGGGCTTTCCGGCAGCACACTCGATTCCAATACACACCTGGAGAACTCTGACCACTTCGGCCAGCATTGGCCCCAGACATCTGGTGGTGTAGAAACCTGGTCCATCCTGGGAGAGGCAAACGGGACAGCAAGGTAGGTTAGCGTCAGAAGCCCTGCAAGACCAAGGACTCCCTGCCTACTTAAACTGCAAGAACTGCTTCCCGAGCTAGATTTCAGAGCCCTAGAATGCAGACACTGCATTGTCCAGGATTTTCAGTGCTCTATAATCAACTCCTAGAATGGTTTGTTTTGGCCTGAGTGGAAGACACAGGAATGTGGGAAGCTCCTCACACATCTGCTTCCTGCTAAGTTCCAGAGACCCCCTGGACCTGGCTGAGTCACGGGCCCAGCTCCACAGCGCTCAACAGGGGTGGAATTCACAGGCCTGGGCCGGGGGCAGGGGTGTGACCTAGCACATTAGCTGCCCCAGCCCCAGCAGGCAGGGGAAGAAGATTAACACTCACTCAGCGAAAAGGTGGAGTGTTCTGCAGAGACTAATGGTCAAGGCAGAGCATTACTTCTAAATGCAGAGAGGTCCCAGCACTGCAGGGAGTCTGAGTAGAGGGCTGGGACTCTGAGCCAAATGGACGTGGGAGTGACAAGGCCCAGGGTTTGACAAATGTATCCAACTCTTGCTAGTCCCAGACTAAGCCTACTACCCAGGTCACACCCTAGGAAAGCCACCCCTGTAATTCAAAGGAACAAGAGCGGTATTTGGATTCGAGGGCACGGTCAGTCATTTAGGAATCCCTCACCAGGTTGCCCGGGTTGGTGCTGGCACACTCCGTCTCTGGCTTCACTGCCCTCTCCCAACAGGTCATGGCACGGTTTCCTCTTCCGTGCAACTCATCCCCATCTCTCTGGCACTGCGCCGGGCTCTACCTCACCCCCTTTAGTCCAGATCTACTCCCACTTTCCTCAGCCTTGCGGCCAGGGACGTTTTTGTCCTAAGAAGCTAGAGCAGGGCCTTGCTGCCCACGGTAACCTCCTGACAGAAGTGAGCCCATCCTGCCTGCAGCTCTTGGGGGGAGGAGCGGCAGCGAGATTTTGACCCAGGCACCGGTCCCTGCTCAGGGTCCCACTTTTGGTAGCAGCCTCCAGAGAGGCATTTGATACATCTGAAGGCCCTAGCCCTCCAA
The DNA here is from genome assembly GCF_965140295.1 of Lepidochelys olivacea. Classification (NCBI taxonomy): domain Eukaryota; kingdom Metazoa; phylum Chordata; order Testudines; family Cheloniidae; genus Lepidochelys; species Lepidochelys olivacea. The sequence continues at coordinate 3,190,794 of NC_140413.1, forward strand.
GAGCAGGAAAAATGGAACACTCTTCCCCAACCTACCCAGACTGTCATGGCTGCCGCAAAGGGGGTGGCTGGGAGGGTGTGCGCCCCTCCTGTACTCTAGTTCACCCCACCCTCCACACTTGGGTTCTCCACACTAGTGAACAGCTCCAGTGCATCTCAGACCTGCTGCTTTAATACCAGCCTAGTCCAGTTCCTGAGAGCCTTGACCTTTAGAAGTGGAGAAACTCAAACCTCTCCCGCACCTAGAAGCCCAAAAGACTTTCAACGCTCCTGTTTAACCTCTTGGTTCATCCACCTGCCATCTCGGGCAGTGTCAGTGGTTTCAGGACCTGCCAGGATCTCGAGCAAGAGTACTTTACCTTGACTACAATGATGATCTTCCCTTGCTTGAGGCCGACAGCTACAGCAGAGGCAACTGTGTCCTGGGAGGTCTTGTCCGTGGTGATAATTTCTAGCAGCTGCATCTTGTCCACTGGGGAGAAGTAGTGCATGCCGATCACCTGCCAGGAAGGGCATAAGGGCTTAGCATACAGAAAGCAAGGTACAGACTGGGCTTTTCAGCTCTTTGGACACAGCTCGATGGCTGACAGACACTTTTGGCATCAGGCAGACGCTCAGAGGGGTCTCCTACCTGACAGCAAGCCTGTTAACAGCTCTGAAGGGGGAATCACAAGCAGGTCTGTACTAGGGAACTGAACCAGAAGCCATTGATGGACCTAACCTCTGTACTCTAATCACAGCTCAGCCATTGGGCAAGTTACATGACCTCTCTGCTACCTTCCCCTCTGCAAAGCAAGGCTATGTACATACCTACCTTCTCACTGGGGGAGACAGGTGAGGGGACTAATGTCTGTTCAGTGCTTTGGAAAAAGCACGACAGCAGTGGTTATAAAGAACCACCAGATGTTGAGTGAATTCCCTGTGCTGTAGACACTGTTTTCTGTAGTTGCTACAGTGATGATCTGAATTTAAAATACAAAATCGGTTCCTTTCCAGACGCCAATTAGAGGTAAGTACAACCCTCCCACAGGAACATCGTTTAAGTTTAGATAATTCTGTTCTGAGGCCTATTTGACTAATGCAGTCATGTAATCAAGATGTCACCTTCATGCCCACTGGAAGCTACACTTAGCACCAACATCTGCCTAAGACAGAGGCATCTTATACGAAAGCTGCAGACTGCAACACTAATTACAGTGTGTTAATTAGTGAACTGATTTCCTACTGGTTCTCCATAAAGCATCATTACATGGGCAATTTATCCAGCAAGAGGAAGGGGGCGGAAGCTCATTTGCAAGTTTGAAGGAACAATCTGCATTTCAGATGAGCTGTTACTGTGGTAAGTATAAAGAAAAGGAGTACTTGTGGCACCTTAGAGACTAACCAATTTATTTGAGCATGAGCTTTCGTGAGCTACAGCTCACTTCATCGGATGCATACCGTGGAAACTGCAGAAGACATTATATACGCACAGAGACCATGAAACAATACCTCCTCCCACCCCACTGTCCTGCTGGTAATAGCTTATCTAAAGTGATCATCAAGTTGGGCCATTTCCAGCACAAATCCAGGTTCTCACCCTCCGCCCCCCCCCCCCCACACACACACACAAACTCACTCTCCTGCTGGTAATAGCCCATCCAAAGTGACCACTCTCTTCACAATGTGTATGATAATCAAGGTGGGCCATTTCCTGCACAAATCCAGGTTCTCTCCCCCTCACCCCCCTCCAAAAACCACACACACAAACTCACTCTCCTGCTGGTAATGGCTTATCCAAAGTGACCAGTGGTCACTTTGGATGGGCTATTACCAGCAGGAGAGTGAGTTTGTGTGTGTGGGGGGGGAAGAGGGTGAGAAAACCTGGATTTGTGCTGGAAATGGCCCAACTTGATGATCACTTTAGATAAGCTATTACCAGCAGGACAGTGGGGTGGGAGGAGGTATTGTTTCATGATCTCTGTGTGTATATAAAGTCTGCTGCAGTTTCCACGGTATGCATCCGATGAAGTGAGCTGTAGCTCACGAAAGCTCATGCTCAAATAAATTGGTTAGTCTCTAAGGTGCCACAAGTACTCCTTTTCTTTTTGCAAAAGGAAGTGCTTCTTCATGCAACCCACAGTAAACCTGTGGAACTCATTGCCCAGGATGTTGTGAATGTCAAAAGTGTAACTGAATTCAAAAAAGAACTCGATAAGTTCCTGGAGGATAGGTCCATCAATTAGCCAAGATGGTCAGGGATGCAACCCCATGCTCCAGGTGTCCCTAAGCCTCTGATTGCCAGAAGCTGGGACTGACAACAGGGGATGGATCACTCAATTACCCTGTTCTGTTCATTCCCCCTGAAGCACCTGGCATTGGTCACTGTCAGAAGACAGGATACTGGGCTAGGTGCACCTTTGGTCTGGCTCAGTGTGGCTCTTTTTATATTATGTTCTTAAATGGCCCTTTAGTATCTGGTATTTTCTCTCTGTGAGGGTACTTACACACTAAGCAAGTCACCACAGTCTTACAGTCAATCCATTTAGCTTATCAAAGTCACATTAAGGCATTTTTCCCCACCCTCAAATCAGTTTTGTGGCTCTTTTTAAACCCCTCTCTGACTTTCCAACATAGTTTTTCAAGTGTTGACACCAGAACTGGATGCAGCATTCCAGTACCTGCCTAACCAACGCACAAAAAGTCAGCTCCCCACTCCTCCCTCGCCAGTATCCCACAGGCTGGCAAAAAAAGGTAACGCAAAGCACTGCCCTTGGGAGCTCATGGTGCGTTGTTCCATATTCCAAACGTGGAATGAGCCGTCCCGCCTGCTTTCCATGACTGCCTGTCTCCAGCAGCAAACCCAGACCGGAAGACACATCCCACGGGCAGTCACAGCTCTGTCCCAAGCCGCTACCTTTGAACTGCTGGAGGGACTCTGGTACTCACCTTTTCTGGCCTTTTGCTAGCAGCAGCAATTTGACCGATTGGGAGAGCAGATGTGTTACTGGCAAAGATACAGTGAGGAGGGACCACCTAGGGAAACAAGAATAGGCCCCATAAACAACGTGTACAAGCATCACAAGCAACACTCTGTGGCAGGTAGTTTGGACTCGAGGTTTCAGCCGTCTTTTCAGGACTCCTAGTACCACTGTGCATTTCTAGCACCCTTCCCCAAAGGATCTGAAAGCTCTTTAAGACGACAGTGAATGGAGCCTCACAACACCCCATTTGATAGGATAGTTTTACAGATATGGAAACTGAAGCCAGAGATGGTCAGCAACTCCAAGTCATTGGCAAAGCCAGATCTCACTTCCAGCCCTGAGCCAGGACTGCCAACACCAGACTTCCTTCTCCAAATGCATTGCGCCTGCAATTCAATGAAACTATTCCAGTCCTGGGCCAGCAAGGCTCTGCCAACACACCCCAATCAGGTGATCAGATGCCACTGCAATGGCATCATGCAGGAACAGAGACCAGTTCCTTTAACACAAATAGAGTAATTCGCTGAAGCCCACTAGTCTGGTGCCAATGAACAACAAGTGGGGAAGCAGCAAGTTTGTATGAGGTGGTAAACAAGGGATGAAGGAGCAATGGGGTAGTTGAGATGCCCCATTTGCACTTCAAACCCCCAAGAAAGAGTTAAGAGACTTTTCAGCAACTCCCAGAAGGAGGTGGGAAGCCAGACAACAGCAGGCACAATCCTGCCAAGAGAACTGGTGAGACAGGACAGGGAGACTGTTCCCTGCAGCACTCCCCTGCACAGAGGTTAGATAGTTAAGAGTAACCTCCTCCAGGCAGCATGAATGGCGTCGTACAGAGCAGCCTTGGTAGGAATATGAAGAGGGTGGAGCAGGCTCTGCCGTACACGTACCACAGGCTGGTTGGAAGCTGTTTGGAGATGGGAAAACTCACCGCTTCCACCTCCTTCAGCACTTTGTGCTTGATGCTGAGGTCCTCAAACACAGCTTCAATCACCATGTCGGCCTTGTTGAAGCCCTTGTAATCCAGCTGCCCTGTCATATTACTGAGAATCATGTCCCTTTCAAAAGGGGTCAGGCTCTTTTTCTTCACTTTGTCATTCAGCCTGGAGGAGGAGGAGCTTGGTCAGAGCAGGGCCAGCGGCCCGAACACAAGCACAGCATACCCTGGTCATCAATCCCTCCCTCCCAGCCAGCGGGGGGCCCTTTCACACCTGCATCAAATCCAGCCCAGGACCATTGGCCTGTCTATTGGCTGTTAGAGGGATGCTGAGGGGCTGGCAAGTGCCCCCCTGATGCAAACAGCGGTGCTTGGGGGGCAAACCTAATGCTTGCGTCCTCATCCTAATGCTTGGGAGGGTGAGCATTATGTATGTAGCCTCCAGGGGCACGTGGGAAGAGGAGGAGGAACCAGAAACAAGGCTTTATAGCCCCTCACTCCTTAACAAGCTGGGCAGCCCAGATTTGCTCCAGGGAATAGCTGAGCTCTCCCTAGCTGCACAAAGCGAAACCTCCCCTGGCAGCAGTGGGAGGGGGCTTTGGGGGCAGTGACTCAGAACAAGTACCTGCTAACTAACTCCCTCCAGAAGGCAACAGGCCTGTGGGTCACAGGGAAAGCTGATGGGGACAAGGGGACTAAGGGGGACAAGTCCATACTCCTCCCCTGCCAGTGGAGGCACATGGCGCAGCCCATATTCGGCAAAGCGCCCTGTTGGGGTAGGTCAGTCTCACCCACGGTTCTCTCTGCCCCCACCTGAGAAGCCCCACCAGGGTCCTGCTACTGGCCTCTACATAGTTGTTTACATTCAGTGCTACAGCCTAGAGCCCGGGCCAGGCACAAGGAACATGTCCGGGGAAGCACGAATGCCAAGGCATGATCAGGACAGCATGTATGATGCTCGAGCAAAGCAGCCTTAACACTCCTTTGTCCAGTCACACCCCCAGAAATAGCAGTGTTCTTGCACCACGTGGGGTAGTTTACAGAAGCAAACACCCCACTCTGCCAGAGTGACAGAAGATTCCCCTTCACACATGGCAGGCTCCCAGGGAGTGGATGTGCCAATCATCCCTACTCAGTTTGCAAAGACAGAAGTACTTGGCACACAGGACAGGTTTCAGGGGAAGCCGTGTTAGTCTGTATCAGCAAAAAAAAATGAGGAATCCTTGTGGCCGCTTAGAGACTAACACATTTATTTAGGCACAAGCTTTCGTGGGCTTGAACCCATTTCATCAGATGCATGGAGTAAAAGATACAGGAGCCATTCTTCAACCCAAAAAAACTTCAAAAACAGACTCCAGCGTGAAGCTGCAGAACTGGAATTAATTTGCAAACTAGATACCATCAGATTAGGCCTGAATAAAGACTGGGAGTGGTTGGGTCATTACAAAACCTAAACTTAATTTCCCCCATACTAATTTCCCCCTACTGTTACTCACACCTTCTTGTCAAGTGTCTGTAATGGGCCACTCTCTTACCACTTCAAAAGTTATTTCTCCTCCCTTGGTATCCTACTGTTAATTGATTTATCTCATTAGACTGATCTAACCCTTGGTTAAGTAACCCGCATCCTTTCATGTATTTATACCTGCTCCTGTATCTTTTACTTCATACATCTGATGAAGTGGCTTCTAGCCCATGAAAGCTTATGCCCAAATAAATTTGTTAGTCTCTAAGGTACCACAAGGTCTCCTTGGTTTTTTTTTGGCACAAAGGAGGCACCATCCAATCCAGCCCCGCTTCTTTGTAGCTAACATACCCTTTGAAGACCTGCTGCTGTCCCCTGCCTAGTCCTTGCAGCGTTGTGTCCTTCAGAATGGTCATCAGCCCCTTATCCACAGACACCTGGGCAATCCCAGCTCCCATCAGCCCTGCTCCCAGCACAGCAAGGTTCCTGCAGCGAAAGGGGAAAACACATTAGCAATCTGCGCTTATTTGTTAGACGCATGACAAAAAATTAACCCCCAGAGGTAAATCCTACGCTTGAGTATTGCCTGACTGGGGAGCACGCATATCGCAAGGATCTGCCTAATGCTGATGGGGTTTCTTGTCAGAAGCCATTCCAGGTGCAGGGAACAAGCACTGCTCTGCTATTCTACACAAGAGAGAATTACCTGCAGTCTTGATTTTCTCTCCCTAAGCAAAGACACCCCCAAAAACCTCCCTGCAGAGTAATAGGAGGAAGCGTTGCAGTGATTGCTCTGAGGGCTGCTGTCCATTCAGCATCCTCCTAGTGACTGGAAGGCCCTTTGGCATTCAGCTCTCCTAAGCTGTGTATGCCAGACCGCTGCACATTTGTCCCTGCAAATTCTTTAGATGATGCCACAGTCAGTCATGTCCTCACTGTAACTACTGCCCGATACATGCCATAAGCTAAAGACACCTAGGAATCCTCACAACAATCCAGAATGAGAGAGAGAGAGTGGCTCTTAAAAGAGACAAATGCCTCAGGGCTGCAGCTCCTGCAGTTATGTTACCAGCTGATTTGAGGGCTGCTCAGCAAGAGATCACTCATTCCTCCCAGCTGGGTCACGCCTTAGTGTGCAAGAATCAAACTCTTGTTTTTAAGGTCACATGGTGTATTTAATTGGTCCAACCTCCCCAGGCAACATGTCTATGCAAGATGCAGCCAGCACCCCTGGTATATTCATCCTGCGTATGACCCTTGTGGACCACGGTCCCCCACACTATTACACAATACTCAGTCACGATGCCCAACATGCCTGTGCAAAACAGAGTCTTCTCTAGCCACCATTAACGATGGCTTCTTGGAGCAGCTGGTCCTGGAACCCCAAGGGGAGAGGCAATTCTTGATTTAATAGAAGTGGAGCACAGGATCTGACCCAAGGGGTGAATATTGCTGGACCGCTTGGTAACAGCTACCATAATGTAATTAAATTTAACACCCATGGCGGGGGGTGGGAGAAAAATACCAAAGAAACTCTCCACAATAGCAATTAACTTCAAGAAGGGGAACCATACAAAGATGAGGGTTATTACATGGAAACAAGAAGGAACAATCACAAGAATGAAATGCCTGCAAGCTGCATGGAAACGACTTAAACACGCCGTAACAGGCTCAAACTAAATGTATACCCCAAATTGGAAAAAAACCCAACACCAGAGGACCAAAAAAATGCCACCATGGCTAAACAGAGCAGTTAGAGGCAAAAACACTCCCTTTAACAATTGGACGTCAAATCCTACTGAGGAAAATAAAAGGGAACAAACTCCGGCAAGTCAAGTGGAAAAGTATAATTAGGCAGGCCAAAAAACCAAAAAACCCCCAACCAACCAACAAAAATACTGAAGTACATCAGAAGCAGGAAGCCTGCCAAACATCAATGGGGCCACTGGCTAATGAAAGTGCTAAAGGAGCACTCAGGGAAACGACCTGCAAACTGCATGGGAGTGTGAGGCTGGCAGCCAAGGTACCAGCTCATGCCAAGGCCCCCAGGCCTCACTGAACACTGACAAGTGCATCGGTGGGAACCAGTTTGGCAGAGTCTGTGCAGGACTTTTAAAATCCTTCTCCCGCTATTATGGCAGCAGGTCCTATGCGATCCCAGTGCGGCTGCTGGACTCTACGCTAGTCCCAGGCGGGGCTCTACAGTCTGGCTCACCTGCGCTAGTATTGTTAAAAATACAGAGTTATAAGAATGTGTTTAGACTTCATGGAATGGTAATACATGCATTCTACCAATCCCATTTCCATCTGTATCCCATGTGATAAGATAACGTCTAAATTTTGCTCCGTACTATAAAAATGGTTGGGGGGGAATTGACAGTCTTAACAGGGGAGAAGCATTACCAAGCAGTTTACTACAAGAGGCGTTATCCTCTCCCCCTCCAAAAAAAGGTCTACAGACACTAGACAAGCCATTGTGGACAGAGAACTTTGTTGATTGCTTCTCCCACACCACTGAGGAGGTAACCAGCACGAGCCCACATCCCATCTCAAACACTGGGGGAAGGGAATAAAAATGTCTATTAAGGAGAAATTGGTCTCTTTATGCTGTCTGGACTCTGAAGGGCAATGATTCCTCCATACGAGCAAGAGATCCCCAATCCGCTTGGCTTGGGTTAGCCCTAAAGGACATTATAGCTTGCGTATTATAGAAGCTTCTTCTACCTTTTGAACTTAAGATTGGACCTCATTCATGTGTGTATGTTTACCTGCTTTAACCTTGTAAATAACTTTCTTTTTCCTAGTTAATAAACCTTTAGTTTGTTACAGGACTGGCTGCAAGCATTGTCTTGGTTTGAGATCAGAGTACAAGTGACCTGGGGTAAGTGACTGGTCCTTTGGGCCTGGGAGTAACCTGTGAATATTGCTGTGATTTCTGTTCTAAGGGACCATCTATCACCAAGTCAAGCTTGCCTGGGTGGCAAGACAGACCGGAATATTCAAGGGGACTGTCTGTGGCTTGCTATTAAGGCCGTTCTAGCGTCTGAGATGTTCACATTTGTTACTCAGTTGGTGAAATCTAAGTACACAACACAACCAGTTTGGGGTCCATGCCCTGTTTCTTGAGACTGCCTTGAGACTGGCACTCACCGTTGTAAGCCACTCCAGACAACGTGACAGACAGCATCACCCCAAGGATCCTCCTCAATCCCAGAGTCTAGGGCAGGGGGTCAGCCTAAAGTTGACCCAATAGGCAGCCGGAGGCACACATTAAACAAAAGCAAGTTACAAGAATCTGTGTGCGAATTTCGTTATCTTTGTCAGAGTCAACGCAATTCAAGCAGCAGACAATCCCTGGGAAGACAAAGTTCCTAGTAGGAATGCTGGTTAACCTCGAGGCAGATCACCAGTCTGAACACATTTCTATCTGACAGCAGTAACCCAGCCAAGGCTCACCTAGAAAAAGGTATCATCAAGTGGGGAGACTATGTGCTGGTGCGAAGTCAGACCTTCCAGAGGACACTGGAATTGCTTTTTTGCCACACAGCTGAACAGAACCGGCTTGCATGTCAGACCCTAATGGCTAGATGCATATGAATAGGTCTAAGATTCTCTTTACAGCTCTGACTACTATCTTTTAACCAGTCTGTGTTTAACTTACTTGACCTCTTGTTTTGGTGCCCCAAACTTGTTCTTCTTGCACTGCACCTGCCCATGGTAGAGGCCCGTCAATGCCTTGGATTCTGCAGTCATTGCAAGTTCACCGAATTTCTGAATGAAGTGGGAAAGGAAGTCAGATGTTTTGGCCTCTGGATTTAACCATTCCAGCATTTTTAGCATGTACAACAGGGCAAAAAAATATGCTTACATTCCAGAACAGTGCAGACATTCTAGAGCTGTGCAAGCAGGCAGAGTATTGCCACCCACAGGGAGAGTACAGAATAGCCAAACCTCCAGAGGGAGAAAGGAGCAAGGGATTTCTGTGACCTCCTGAGAGCCACAGAACACTAGAGCCTCTGTGGTGACCCATCAAGTTCCAGTGGCCTCCCCCTACTTGGGGCTGCCAAAAGAACAAGCAGAAGACTGCTCTTTCAATGATATGATTTCCTGTAGTTAGCATTATCTATGGCTTCTGAAGAACCCGTCCTCCACCCCTTGGCACAATGTTCAGAAATTATACAGCCAAAAGGAGCCACTGATAGTTTAATCTGGCCTTTTGCAGACCACAGAACTTCTCTCATTCTCATCTTTTGGCTGACAGTGCCTCCTTTGTGATGAATGAGGGTGCCTGCTGGGGACTTGATTTCAGTCTGTTTCCTCTCCTGCTTTACTCCTCCCATGTCTTCAGTTGTTGCTTTCTGCTCACTTTGTAATTCTTCCTCCATTCCCTGCACACTGCTCACAGAGGGGCATCTGCTTGTGGCTCACATACACTCGGGCTGTGTAGCCAAGTGCCAGGAGAGCAGTCCACAGGTTGCTGCCTGAGCTACTCCTGTGGCCAGCTGCATTAGGAGCTGCTCTGCCACTGGGGGATGGTATATGCTCATGGAAGGGCAGGCTCCGAATCATACTCCCTGTGGATCAGGCTCCTTCCTGCTCCCTGTGGTTCCTGGAGTAACTGGAGGATCATCCTGGGAAACACCACAATAAGGATCCTACTCTCAAAGGCTTTATGCACTTGAAGCAACAATTTACATCCCTTTGTAAACCAGTTTCTACTCTTATCTAGCAGCCTGTGTCTGCTCTGAAGTCAGTGGTTTGGAGAAGCTGGTTAGCCAGCTCCCCAGGCTTTGGTCGGAATAACCTCTCAGGAGTTGTTATTTAATGAAACAAGGAAGCAGGAGGACAAGAAATGTCAGTCTGGTTAAACAGCAAAGCTCCTGGTGTTACTCAAGCGGAAATCCAACTCCAGGGAAATCAACACAGTGCACAATGTGGCAATGTGTAAAATTCACTGTGAAGGGCAAAAAGCCAGAGAGAAAAAAAGAAACTTTAAGCATATTAGAAACAGGAAGCCAGTAAGAGAATCTGCAAGTCTACCTACTCCTAGGGGGCAAAGAGGAGTAATCAAATATAAAGCTATTGCTGATAAGCGGAGTGATTTCCTCACACCACTCTTCAGAGGATGTTGGGACAATCTACCCTGGACTGCTTTTTCAGTTAAGGAACTGTCAGATCAAAGCACAAGAAGAGTTTGTTCCAGCACCATCTCACATTTAGGAGGGCTGTGTCACCAGGAACAGAAAGGTACACCCAGGAGTCCTGCGGGAAGAGAAACCTTCCAGAACAGCTACTGTGTCAGAGGACTGGAGGGTCAAAAAAGGCATAGGGGCTCCTGGGATTTAGGATATGAGCCATACTTCAGTACCAGGTACCCAGGTTGAAGTGATTACAAAAAAACACCCCCAGGTAAACAGAATATGGGACTATCCAGCACGACTTCTACAAAGGAAACCTGGGTCTCACTAATCTATTAGCAAAAAGAACAGGAGTACTTGTGGTACCTTAGAGACTAAAATTTATTTGAGCACAAGCTTTCGTGGGCTAAAACCCACTTCATCGGATGCATGGAGTGGATTATATAGCTCATCTTAACTGATCACTCTCGTTATAGTGGGTATGGCAACACCCATTTCTTCATGTTGGGTGCGTTATATATCTATATCTATATCTTCCTACTGTATTTTCCACTGCATGCATCCGATGAAGTGGGTTTCAGCCCACGAAAGCTTATGCTCAAACAAATGTGTTAGTCTCTAAGATGCCACAAGTCCTCCTCGTTCTTTTTGCTGATACAGACTAACACGGCTACCACTCTGAAACTAATCTATTAAGATTTGTTGAGCATGTCCACAAAACAGAGAACTGAATAATTTGGACTTTCAAAGAGACTTTGATAGAGCCCCTCCTGAAGCTATTAAGAAAACCAAGTAGCCATGGGAAAGTGCAGGGTAAAGTTCTGACCCAGAGCGAAAACTGGCTGAGACAAAGAGCAGAAGTGGCCAGTTTTCATTATGGCAAATGGGATACCCCAAGGGTCTGTACTAGGGCACATGTTAAATATTCATGACCTGGAAAATGGGATTAACAGCGAGATGGAAAAACATGCAGATGACAAATTAAGTGGGTTAGTCAAGAATAAAGAATGATGGATGTACCCAACCTAGGTGAATGGACAACATGGCAGAGGAAATTCAGCACTGACAAGGTACAAGGGAACATTTGTTGGAAGGAATAATTTGAATTGCTCATTCATGTTATTGAGTTCTGGAACTATTCAGGGAAAAGATCTGGGTATCACTGTGGACAGCTCTATAAAACCGCCTGCCCAATGCAAAGCAGCAATCAAAAAAGGAAACAGTGTTAGGATGTAGAAGGAACGGAACAGAAAATAACGAAATTATAAAGCCATTATACAAGTGAATACTATCCCATTGCCCAGAACACTGTGCTTCGTTCAGGTTAGCCTGTTACAAAACACAGTAACAGAAATAGAGGGTTTCAGAGTAACAGCCGTGTTAGTCTGTATTTGCAAAAAGAAAAGGAGTACTTGTGGCACCTTAGAGACTAACCAATTTATTTGAGCATAAGCTTTCGTGAGCTACAGCTCACTACAGCTACAGCATCTGATGAAGTGAGCTGTAGCTCACGAAAGCTTATGCTCAAATAAATTGGTTAGTCTCTAAGGTGCCACAAGTACTCCTTTTCTTTTTGAGAAATAGAGGGATCAGAGACAGGTGGGGAAAGACTTCCACATGAGACTAAGATTCAAATCGTTTAGAAAAGGACCAAGGAGACATGCTAGAGGAATACAAAACAAACGGTGCTGAGTAGATACGTGCTGTGCTTATTTATAGTTTCTCATACTCCAAGAATTAGGGGACAGTCAGTGAAAGTGAAATGACAATGTTAAAATGTCAAAGAAAATACTTCACATGATACACAAACAACCAGTGGAACCCACTGCCACGTGGCAGAGGCCAAAAGCATCACAGAGTACTAAATAGGATTAGACATTTGTATTAGCTAAGACAGCCTAAGGGAGGTAAGCCCTTCTGCCACAAGGCAGGAGCCAACCCCTGACAGGGACTAGGAAGAAGCTTATTTATGGGAAGTTATTCTATAAATGCCCACTGGGGGTTTCTTGCGATCTCCTTTGAAGCATCTGGTACTGGCCACTGTCAGACAGATACTGGACAAGACAGACCACTGCCCTGATCTGGTATGGCAGTTCCTGTGTTTCATGCCCCCACTTCTGGCTCTGATCTCATTATGAAGCACTTGCCTACTTTACTATCAGACCAGAGCCTTTATGACCCAGGAATAGGGGACACTTTGTCCAGACTTATGAATATTTGACTACATTATCTCACGGTTTAAAACATGCACATATGTGAGGAGATGAAGATACAGACCCAATTCCACACAGAACAGCAGCACAGGGTCACAGGATGGGTGCCCAACACTACCCCCTCCTGGGCTGTCCCTTTAAGAGCATTCCCTTGTGCAAGGCTGAAAGCAAGTTTGAGGCAAATATGCAGCTTAAGAATAAAACAAGAGTTCCACAGTATGCTTACCTGGGATTCAGCGAGGTAGCCGGCTTCATTCCCCTGCTCCAGGCCAGTCTTTACAACCTACATGCAGAAGAGACACAGTGAAAATGGGCCATTTCATACATAATGTTCTCTTTTCACGAACAATATATTTAGCAACAGGAAGAGCCCTTCCCGGCCAGTTCCAGTCATGAGATTCTCTTAGAATAATATGGAACAGATGCGCAAGAGTTCAAAACAAGCTCACAGCAACATAGTCATAGGGTAGATATCAACGGTGGGGACACTCAAGTTGCCATCAGTTTAATTCGCGCACTGAGAGCCTAGAATCTGGAATTACTTCTGTAGGGTTGTGCACAACATGGGATAGGCAAACTGACGCTCATGAGTAAACAGGAGCAGCTTAAAGCGGCTTCCCGAAAGAGGTCTCAGCTACAGAAAGCTTTAAAATAAGAGGACATTGTAGGCAAAGTTTTCAGTTGCATCTAAGTGATTTAGGAGCCTAAACGCAATTGGTTCGATGGGATTTAGGTGCCTAAATCACTTAGGCACTTGAGATTTTTACTGTGCGCTTGGTCTTGTACAAACATACTATCAATGCTCCAAAGGATCTATAATCAAGTTATCTAGCTAGAGATGGGGTGAGAATGGTAAAAGGGCTGCAGTTGAAGGTTTCATGGAGGAAGCGTATTCTCTTTTATCTATCCTCCTTCCCTTTACTGTGGTTCTGGCATCCGTCCCCCCCACCAGAATATTGGCAAGCTTGTATTTGAACAGGGATGTGTTTCCTTTTGGAAACACTTGTGAATTCCACTGAATCTGATGCACAAGCTGCTCATGCCACTAAATGGACAGACACTTGAGTGTCACGTAGCCAAATCCTCACAGCGATTTATGGCTTGATTAAGAGCAAGGGGAAGAAAAATCTCTCTCTGCGTAAGGCATTTGTATTATTCTAGCCCCCAGGAGCACCAGTCGTGAACCAGGACCCTGTTGTGCAAGGTGCTGTACAAACAATCCTTGCCCCAGTGAGCTCACTGATCTCACCCAGATGCAACATTCGTGTCATGTGACTCAGGGTGGGGGTTACCTCAATGATTTTCAGGGGAGAAGGGTAGAGTCCTTTTGTCTGCTGCTGCACCCTTTTCTCCACTGTTTTGTAGATCTGCTGCCTCACAAAGGGAACAGACAGGGCATAGTCTGTCAGTTCTGCAAGAGGACACAAGGCAACACTTCAGTGATCTGGCATATGCCCAAGTCCAGCCCTTACATGGACACTAGCTAGTCAGCTACAGTGACCAGTGTGGATGCTGCAGCTCTGACTCGCTAACTTTCTATGGAAGGAGGAGAAGAGAGGTGCTCACCTTAAATCCTGTTACTAAATATGGCTAGCACAGATCTGATTAGAGGGCAGACCATTTAGACAGTGGAACTTTCTTACCATCCATTCCAAGGTGATAAATTCCACGGAGAGCCGAAGGCTGCTCCTATGGAAATCAAAGGCAAGAACTCCAATTGACTTCAGTGGAGCAGGACTTTATAGCGAGATGTAGTGGCTTCCTCAAACTCCATTAAATAAGGATTATAACCATTACCCACTTGTGAAAGTGCTTTTCTAAAGGGGATCAAAGCCGCATTCAGTGCACAAGTTGGGATGCAAAACGTGGCACTTACCCCAGTCTAGCCAGTGGACACTGTGGGCAACTACAGCAGAAGTTCCATCAATGTACCTTGGTCCCAACTCCCCACTTCCTACTACTCCCGTCAGGGGCCCTTCCACACAGCTCTGCCAATGCACCTTCGTTCTGATGTGCAGCCCGCTTTGCTCCTAATCGGAGACCAGCAATCCTGCCAGTTCAGGGGTTGCCACAGTATGGCTACTGCTGTCTAAAACTAGGCCAATTTAATTCATGAGGGATTTCTTGAGGATTTCAAAATCATGTCTCTAGAGGCAGAATTGAATTAACCCACTAAGAAGCCTTTAAGTTAAGCTTTGTTGCCTGTATCACATGCACTTACTCTGGACCAGTCCTTTTTCCCTTTTGGGGGACACTGTCTTATCGGCTAGTCCTCTGGCAAAGCCAATCGCTACCTCCTCCAGGTACTCAATTGTTCGTTCTTCTGGACTTTTGGTGCCTGGTCCTAGGAACACAGAAAGGATGGGTCAGAGAGGGGGAATGCAGCCTGCAGGATTACATGATGGGGAGGTATTTTGTTAGAAACAGCTCTCTCTGTAAAGATCAGGCCAAAGTGGACGCACCTCTGCTGATCTCTATAGCTCCACCCCAGACCACAGAACTGTTTTATCTGATAGAGAAATCAAGTACCAAAGAGTTAAGCAAACAGCTTTTAAGGAAGGCACAAAGCTGTAATTTAGCTTCAACATTATGGCATTTTCTGAGTAACGCCAGTGCGGGTGGGCTAACAACCTCACAGGACTAGGCAGTGAGTATATTAGCCATTGCTGGATGCAGCTTTGTAGCCGGACTGGTCCCAGGATATTGGAGACCCAAGGTGGGTGAGGTAATATATTTCGTTGGATCTTCAAGCTCCACAGAGCTCTTCTTCAGGTCTGGGAAAGGTAACCAGAGTGTCACAGCTAAATACGAGATAGAACAAACTGTTCAGCATAAGTAGTTAACACATTGTACCATGGAGGTCATCTCCCTAGACACCAACATCCCTCACAGTGACAGCATCGTCGTCTGCCTCGAATAGCTACAAGACAATGGGCAACACTCAGATCTCCACCCCAAACCTTTTCAACTAATACATGTCAGCCTCACCTATCATAATTTTACATTCAACAACAAAACACTTTGTCCAAACCCTGGGAACAACCTTGAGTACCAGGATGGCTTCCCAATATGTACACCTCTACATAGAATTGAATAGAATAATAGAATATCAGGGTTTGAAGGGACCTCAGGAGGTCATCTAGTCCAACCCCCAGCATGGGGGTGCATGGGTCACCTTGAGGAAGAATTTCTGGAAAAAAAATACATCACAAAACCAATGATGTACCTGAGATACATTGATGATATTTTCATCCTCTGGACAGATTACCTAACCTCCCTCGTAGATTTCTATCACAACTTCAACAACCACCACCCATCCATCCATCAAATTCTCTGGAACACTCCCAAACCAGCATCAACTTCCTAGACACCATGATCAGCTTCAGCAATGGAACCCTACAGACAACTACATTCAAGAAACCCAGTGATTACCAGACTTACCTTCACTGATCCAGTAGCACCCCAGACACCCCAAGAAATCGGTTATTTACAGCCAGGCACTGAGATACCACAGAATAAGCTCCAAGGAGAAAGTCTGGAATATGCACCTTAACAAGCTCAAAACCACCTTCAAACAAGGACACTCCACCTGAGAAGTAGACTACACCATGGAACAGGCCACCCAGATACCCCAAGAGAACCTTCTGACCACCTCTCCCCCTCCAACTCTGGAACCCATAGGAGGTATCATTAAGTTATTACAAACCAGACTCTATGGGGACCACATCCTGAAAGAAATCTATCCCAAACCCTCTCTTAAAAAAACCCTAACCTCACCATCAGAAGCAAGCTCTCCACAGACCAGGGCACCCCAGCTCAAAGCAGCACAAGACCCTACCATAAGAATTGCCAAACCTGTAGGCATTATAATGATCAATACTCAAGCTCAACAACTTTCAGGATCCATGGGTCTTACTTACACAGGCCTATCACAACATGCGATGTACCTCATCCAGTGCACTAGATGCCCAACAGCAGCTACATGGGTGAAACCAGACAATCACTATGCTCCTGAATGAACTCACACAAAACACAAGGACAAGCACTCCTCATCACCCAAGGGTGAACACTTTTTACAAAGTGATCACTCCATATCTGACCTCTCCGTCTTCATCCTCAAAGGAAACCTGCACAACACCTTCAAAAGATGAGCCTGGAAGTTTACATTCAAAACTTTGTGAGACACTGAAAATCGTGGATTTAGGTCTGTCGTGTAGACCTGGCCTATGTCGGTATAACCACGTCGCTTGAGGTGCGAAAAATCCACACGCCTGAGCGACAGCCATGTCGACGTTAACCTCCCATGTCGACAGCACTATGTCAACGCGACAGCTTCTCTCGTTGACCTAGCGATCATCTCTCGTGGAGGTGGAGCGACTACGCTGGCAGGAGAAGCTCTCGCCTGTTAGCGTCGGAGCATCTTCACTCAAGCGCTACAGTGGCGCAGCTATGCCAATGCAGCACGTTCAGTGTAGACCTGCCCTTAAAGGCACTGGATTGATGGCTTATTACATCCATCTGTAACCCACTATTTACCCTACGACTGCAGAGGCATTAACTGCCCACTTCACCCCGAATAGTCCCTTTCAATGGGGGTTAACTACTTATGCTAAACAATCCATCCTATCCTCTCCTACCTTGCATTTAGCGGGGACATTCGGAGGGCTTGTCCACACTTGAAATGCTACAATGGCACCACGGTCGTGCTTCCGCATAGACACTACTGACACCAAGAGGAGAGAGTCTCCTGTTGACGTAGGTAATCCACCTCCCCCAGAGGCAGCAGCTAGGTCTATGGAAGAATTCTTCCGCTGCTCTTGTGCTGTCAACACTGGGGATCAGGTTGGCTTAACTATGTTGCTCAAAATTCATGGCACCTTCATAATAAGCCAAGATGATTTGAAGGTACAGCAAGGAATATTTGCCCCTTTTTGAAGTGCAGCGCGATGCTGGGTAAGTGACCATAAAGGGTTTACATCAAACTCACCGACATGCTGGGGCACTTCTAAATGTCAATTTACCGAATTAGAAGAAAGCTGACCGTGTTAATCCAGACAAGATGGAGAGATGCAAGATACAGAAGCAAGGGACCTTATCCATTGCACTTGTGGAGGACAGGAAGACAGCATTTTCAGTTGAGAGTTTAAAAGGCCTACACACTTCCTTCACCAGGTGTTGGCCCAAGGAAACAAGCACAATAATTGACTATTATGGCAGGATCAGCTGCCAGAATTTAATAGTGCACAATAATTTCCATTCTAAGCCCCATTTTCAGATGCTTAAAGCTTTCTTGAGTTTTCACTTTTTGGGCTAAAGCTTCCCCACTCCAATAAGCCACCGGCCAATAAAGGTCCCTCAGTGCAGGAATAGCAGGGATCAACAGATTTAGCACTTCAGATCATGACTGCAATTGGCAAGGCATTTTCCCCTTCTAACTGAAAGTGAATTAGCAATTTTGAGTGCCCAAAGCTCTGGGGTTCTCCCGTCACTGGAGAAACAGCAGATCACCTATCATTATGCAGAGCACAGATACTGCCCTGAAATCCAGGTCTTGGGATATCCATTACCTTTAATAAGAACAGCCATACTGGGTCAAACCAAAGGTCCATCTAGCCCAGTGTCCTGTCTTCTGACAGTGGCCAGTGCCAGGTGCCCCAGAGGGAATGAACAGAACAGGGAATCATCAAGTGATCCATCCCCTATCGCCCATTCCCAGCTTCTGGCAAACAGAGGCTCAGAACATCATCCCTGCCCATCCTGGCTAATAGCCATTGATGGACCGGTCCTCCATGAACTTATCTAGTGCTTTTTTGAACCCTGTTATAGTTGGGGCCTTCACAACATCCTCTGGCAGAGTGTTCCACAGGTTGACTCTGCATTGTGTGAAGAAATACAGCCTTATGTTTGTTTTAAATCTGCTGCCTATTAATTTCATTTGGTGACCCCTAGGTTCTTGTGTTATGAGAAGGAGTAAACACCATGTTCTTAGTTACTTTCTCCACACTAGTCATGATTTTATAGACTTCTACCATATCCCCACCCCTTAGTAGTCTCTTTTTCAAGCTGCAAAGTCC
Source organism: Lepidochelys olivacea (assembly GCF_965140295.1). Lineage (NCBI taxonomy): Eukaryota > Metazoa > Chordata > Testudines > Cheloniidae > Lepidochelys > Lepidochelys olivacea. Next base: position 3,209,583 of record NC_140413.1, read on the forward strand.
CAATTTTATTAATATCTCCTCATACAGAAGCTGTTCCAGACCCTTAATCATTTTTGTTGCCCTTTTCTGAACATTTCCAATATATCTTTTTTGAGATCAGGCGACCACATCTGCATGTAATATTCAAGATGTGGGTGTACCATGGATTTATCACTTGATGTGCTCAATTAGTAAGACATGATCAATGAAGAATGCAGGTCCTATCCAAATTTATCTGCTCACAAAAAGGGAAACAGATCCACTCTGAATTCTAACCTTGACAAATTCGTTTAGCTTATGTAAAACATATGCTCTGCACCCTGAATACCCTGCACTGTGATTCCTGTTCCCTCCCCAAAAGCTGAGATTCTGGAAACGAGCACCCAGCCCAGATGATAAACTCTGTATCCCATTAGATGAATGACCGCATCAAAGACTTCTCTACCCATTTAATCAAATTGGAGGAATTAATCCAAAGGGCAACAGATTAGTCCCTTAAGTAGTTTTAAGACAATTCTTGAGTCTTAGCCACTGACCTAGTGGATCAACCAATTGGTCAACCAGCCCCATCCTCTTTGCTCTGTCAGCACGGATGTTCTTCCCTGTCAGCATCATGTCAAAGGCAGCAGGAAGTCCCACCTGGAAGACAGACAGAGGGCGTCAGACCTGGAGATAGCGATGTGAAGGAAAGGAACTGCGCATCCTCTTAACTTACCATCTTTGGCAGCCTCTGAGTACCCCCTGCACCTGGCAGTAGACCCAGTAACACCTCGGGTGTGCCCAATACTGTCTTCTTGTCCTTGGTAGCTATTCTGTATTGGCAGGAGACAGCAACCTTGGAGGAGACAAAAATATATCCAATAGAATAGTTTGCACTTCCAGAACATCTCACTGCGGAAAATGCCAGGGCCCATCAATACACCCCATGGCCACCCTCTACGTGAGCAGAACTGCCTGGGACTCCCTCTTTGTCTCCGCCAGCTCTGGAGATGGACATTGGGTCCTATGTGGTCACAGATCCCAGCTGCACCCCAATCAGGGTCCTTTAAAAAGCATCTGGTTCTAACTGGCTAATCTCATTAAGTGCAATCAGAGCATAATCTTATTTACAGATTAACCCTGTGGCTCTGAAGATGGCATTTACCCCCATGCTGACACCAAGCCCAGACTCTTCACGAGATCGGTGAGGTCTAGATAGCACAGAGACAGGCCGAGGGACGCAACACACGAGCCTTGAGATTTCATTCCTAGCAATAACAATCTTGCATTTGAACAATGCCTTTCATCCAGAGACACCAGAAGAGTCTTGCAGTTTACAACTTTCAGGCTAACCACTTATTGCCTACCACGCTCTGAGACAAGATCCTCTCACCTTCCTATCCTCACTAGGGGCATGCAGTAGCTATTTGATAGCGCATAACACTAAACAGTTCAGACTAGGAAGTAACACTGTACCCATCTGAAATTACAAGGGGACTGTAGATAGGATGGGTACAATTACTCAAGGTGGGATCTGGCCAAGACACCCATTTTACACCCCCACTCTAACAAGGGCCTATAAAGGAACACAAGTGGTCAGGACCTGAACTGTCTCTCTCAACTGCAGTAACACACCCCCTAGCACAGCGCTAAGGTAGCGGATCAACACGGGGACAGAGGGACATCTGTCAAGACACCAATGTCTCTTGCGGCAGCTCTAGTATTCTCCCTGCAGGCCTCCCATCCAAATACTGGCCTGGTCCATCCCTGCACTTAGATCACAATGTCTCACAAGCTAAGCAGAAGGATGACTATGCCAGAGACCTCAAATGCAACAAAACAGGTCATTTACCATAAACAGAATTCAGCAGGTTTGCCGGCTGCCATGAGGCCTGAAATCCCATTTCTGTACTCTTAGGAATGGAGCTGAATTCTCCCAAGTAGCCCAGAGACCTCTGCAGCATCTGCCCTGCAGCCCTGAAACTCCCTACAGTACCTCTAGTCCTCCTCCCAGGCAGGAGCCGCTGATGGCAGCAACTATGGGCTTTGGAGATTTTTCAAGTTTCTCAAACATCTTCTGTCCTTCCTGAGAAAGCTGCGTCACTTCCTGAATGGTCTTGCAGGATTCGATCATACTGCAGCAGGGTAGAAAGACGGATCAGATGTGCATAGCAGTGCGGAGACAGCATCAGTGAAGTGGGGAGTGCTTCAGGCACGGCTTCCTACCCCCCACAGCTTTATTAAGAGAGATGCAGGATCAGTATAACCCCCTAGCCCTAGGGTGCCAAGCAATGCAGGAAGTCTGCTAAGACTGGTGGGCTGAACCACTGCATTAGAGTGCGTCTGCAGATCAAATGCAGGGGGGAAAGAGCTCACACAAAAGGCTTTGCAAACACTTGCCTCTTCGGGAGGGTGGAGGAGAGTAGGATAATTTGTAAAGCAGCACTCTGATCTCACACACTCAGCCAATTTGAAACGGCTAGCCGGTTAGTGTCCTTTGGAACCAGCCAGCAAGGGCCAGGAGAGCAGGATCTTCATGCTGAGGCCAAAGGAAGCCTTTGAATTCAACCTGTCTTTTTTCAAAAAATAAAAATAAAATACTCGCTCTGGCTGGTCTCCTCCTCCTCCAAGGCACATTTTATAGAGAATCTCTTCCCTTCCCGGGGTGGGCAAGGAAAACAGTGAGCTGTTGAAGGGCACAGAGATTACAGCTGCCCCCTGGCCAAGTAGCTGCTTGTGACGTTATTGACATGAACTGGGACTGTATAGATCATTGTTGCAACCAAGGTCCTGTAGTGGCACCAAATCTTGTACAAAGGGGGTCAAATAAGGTGTCTCAGACAAGGTGATGGTTGGCTGGTTAGGATTATGCTGTCTCTGGGCATGTACCATTTTTGTATTTAAAGTTATAAGTATTGGCTCTAGACTGTCTGTAGTTCAAACTTGTGCTCTGCTTCTGGGTGACCCAGACAAGTTGGTGTCAGCTCTGCCTAGCCTGCTGGATGGCCCGTTAAGGACCATCAGCTGTACAGCTGAGCCACTGAGAAAAGGCAGATACGCCTTGTGACTCAGCAAGGTCTGCAGGGACCTGCCTATGGACAGAACTCGGAGGGCATGGCTACACTTGCAGATGTAGAGCGCTTTGAGTTAAACCAGCCTTCATAGAGCACAGTAGGGAAAGCGTTGCAGCCTGTCCACACTGACAGCTACAAGCGCACGGGTGTGGCCACATTAGCAGCTCTTGCAACAGCCACGGAGAGCAGTGCATCGTGGTCGCTATCCCAGCATGCAAGTGGCTACAACGTGCTTTTCAAATGGGGGGTGTGGTGGAGTGGAGTGTGACAGGGAGTGTGTTGTGTGTATGTGTGGGGAGAGAGAGTAGCTTTTTGGGGGGCCTGAGAGCATGTCAGCATACTGTCTTGTAAGTTCAGACAGTCCCCCCCCTCCCTCAAGGGCATTCCACAGTAATGGTTCCTTTGTCTCGGAGCAGATAAGCAGCCCGCTGTCAGAACTGGAGCTTTCAAAAGGCATATCCGCATTCCTACAGCGAGTTCAAAACAAGGAGAAGAGCGGCTACTTGACTTAAGGGGATTATGGGATGTTTCCGGAGGCTGATCAGAGTGCAGTAATGCAACACCTCATTCACACTGATGCCCGGTCATTTCAGTCAAGGCGCAACATGCATTAAGTTATCCAGCACACGGCATGAAAAAAACCTTCTCACCGAGGTGGAGTACCAGGAGTGCTCTAGCCATGGAGTCAGAGTGTGCTACGTGCCTTGCCAGTGTGGACGGGGAGTGAGCTAGGGTGCCCGGGGCTGCTTTAATGCACTCTAACTCGCAAGTGTAGCCAAGCCCTAAGGTTTTTTTCATGCCATGTGCTGGATAACTTGTCTTTGGAACAAAGAAAGAGAGGCCACATAGCAAGAGACTATAAAAGGTTGCTGCAGCACCTTCACCTTGCCTTCAATCCTGCTTCTTACCTCTGGAGGGACTTTGCTACAAACTGAAGCTCTGAACAAAAGACTGAATGACCCATCCCAGCTGTGGATGTACTCCAGAGACTTGATCTGAACCTGCAGTTTATTCCATCACTGCTGCAAGCCTGAACCAAGAACTTTGCCATTACTGTATGTAATTGATTCCATTTAACCAATTCTAGCTCTCATCTTTTCCTTTTATGAATAAACTTTTAGATTCTAAAGGATTGGCAACAGCATGATTTGTGGGTAAGATCTGACTTGTATATTGACCTGGGTCTGGGGATTGGTCCTTTGGGATTGAGAGAACCTTTTCTCTTTTACTGGGGTATTGGTTTTCATAACCATTCGTCCCCATAATGAGTGGCGCTGGTGGGGATACTGGGAAACTGGAGTGTCTGAGGGAATTGCTTGTGTGACTTATGGTTAGCCAGTGGGGTGAGACCAAAGTCCTCTCTGTCTGGCTGGTTCCGTTTGCCTTAATAGAAAAAAAAAACAAAAAAACCCAGCTGTAACTGCCCTGCTCTAAGTAATTTGTCCTGAATTGATACTCTGAGAAGTGTCCCACCACAGGCAGCATTGTTACACTGCTATTTCCAGAGAACCCACAATATGAAACCTTGGGTATGGAAAGAAGTCTCCCACGTCACCCTGAAGTCTAGATGTGCTAACAACTGAGCAGACGGAGTTTAGCAGAGAGCAAACCAGAGTTCACTGTTAACCCTCAGACCAGCAAGACAGTGTGCAGTTTGTGTTTAAACATCCCAACAGCAGGGAAGTCCAAAACGCTGCGTATCCAAAAGGCAGCAACTTGCCAATGCAAGGAACCTGAGGCCTACAGCACATACCTTCCTTTGATGCGTGGCTCATATCCCAGCATACAATGCTCAAGCTAGCTAGGCTGTTTAGCTCATGGTAATCAGTTGGGAAACTGTTTTTCCACCACCATGAACGCACCTCTGCATTCATGGAAGTGCTGGCAATGTGTTAGAGTTTAGTGGGCCGCACTGACCAGCCATGATCCATAAATTCCAAGGCCAGAAGGGACCATCGTGATCACCTAGTCTGACCTCCTGCATAGCACAGGCCGGAGAACTTCCCCTAAATAATTCCTAGAACAGATCTTCTAGAAAGACATCCAAAAAATTGTCAGTGATGGGGAATCCACCATTCCAAGCTATCTCAGCTCCAGGTCCTGGTAAGCAAACCTCTGTCAAGATACACAGGGATAGATCTGGTGATCAGACTGCTGTCTCACTATTGAGGAAGCACAGATAGCAAGCTCATGTCACACAGGATCCCAGATCATAAGAGAATAGTCCTGTCCGCTAACAAAGACAATGTGGACAAAGCACCAGTCAGCAGGTGGCTTTTACTCCCCAATACTTACTTGATATCAGCCCCAGCAATGAAGCAGCCTGGCTTTGCAGAGATTAGGACAGCACTTTTGACCGCCTCATTGGCCCAGATTTCGTTCATTACCTCTGTGAACTCTGATTGCAGTTGTTTGGACAAAGTGTTGACCTGCAGACAAATGAACACTGTAAATACAGAATAAAGACAGAGGCAGAGTTCAGCCCCTCATGGAGCGCATGCCTTTGTTTCCCCACTTTCAAAAAAAAGACTTCAAGGGAAAAGAAAGAACCGCTATAAAAAGCCAAAGCTTAGTGGCAGGCAGGAATGGAAAAGTCCACTTCCCCTCCTTCAAATTCCCCAGAGCAAGTAACTCCCTCTTGTTCGACACCTTCGTATACTTGTTTCATGCAGGGCAGAGGATACATAGCTTGGGAATTTCCCGGGACAGCAGGGAAAGCCTATCGCCTGGTACAATTATAATGCTGTATTCAGCCAAATTACTCAGGGCAGAGTTCTGCTATAAAGTCTGATACCTTGAGTCTGTGCCACAGGAACACAGGAATTGCACAGCAGACTGCAGTGATTCATCTAGTTCAGGGGCCTGTCCTTGACCCTTGCCAGTACCAGGTGCCTCGAAGATGAAACCTCACAACGTGCTATTATGAAATAACCTGCCCATAGGGGAAGTTCCCTCCTAAAACTCGTCAGACAGTGATTGGTTTGTGATCTAGAGCATCAGGATTTATGACCCCTTTAAACGGTTAAGTTCTATATACTATAGCTATGAATGTTCTTCATTATACATAAAAATGGATCATCTGTTTTGAAACCTAGTAAGCTCTTGGACTCAATGAGATCTTGTGGCAATGAATTCCACTAGTTAGTTTACTGTGTACAGAAATTTCCCTTGGTTAGCTTTAAATGCATTTCCCTTCAATTTCAGCAGATACCCCCTTACTCTTGTAGAAAAGAGTAAAAGGAGCACCTGACATACCTTCTCATTTGTTACAGCTTGTTATAGATTGTGTCCCCTCCAATCTAAACCATGTATCCTCTAATAATTTTCAATGCCTTCTCTGAACTATTACTTCTGTTCTCACTTTATCCTTTTTGAAAAAGGAATGTCTAGTAATCATAGGGGATTAAAGCAATACCTTTGAATCTGGCGAGTTGAAACGTACAACTGCAACATCTCCTTTGACATCATAGTTAACATGAGTTCTAGCTGTAAACAAGAGGCAAAATATCTCTCAGAATTATGTTCTTACTGGATTTTCACAGAAAAGGTCACAAACCATAGTCAGTCTCTTTACACTTACCTTGACGAGAAGAGGAGCTGGCAACATTCCGGCAGGCGTAACCTAAGGAAGAGAAGTTCACAGGAGTTACAGGCTTTCCCAAAAAACTAGTGCAGCCACATTTAAGTTATATTGTCCTCAAGGCAGCCACTGAGTGAGATTTTTAGTTCCTCCCCCACCCACATATCAAATAGTCAATAGCTTCTACAAAGATTCTTCAGTAAGAGCATAGAAGTCATGCAGGCCACTGTTTGTGTGACCTTCGTGCCACAGACCTCGTACTGGTGACTTTCCAGCATCATGAATACCAACACAAGAGGCCTATAGAGCTCGGTATTAACCATGGATGCTGCAAGTGGAACGGAGTGTTGAACTATGCATGATGACCGCAAAGGCAAACACCTGTTTGTTCATGTGTAGCAAGCTGAAGAGCCATCTCAGACTACAGAGATTCCAGGACATGGTGCATTCTGGAGAGTTCCAAGCCCAGAAATCAGACATTAGAAATTTCTCCTCAGCTATGGCAGACCTGCCCTAGCAGAATGAATTCTCCAGCACAGTCCTAAATATCATATGGACGAAGGCTTCCCCTACTTCCCTGGGGGGATTGGTCTAATCTACAAGGAATGCGTGACAAGCTACATAGGACGCTCCCACAAATACATGTTTCTTCTCTCCCCCTGCTCTCAATGCTAACAAAATAGCTCAGTCACTACCCCTGACCATTGCATGTGCCAGTCTTTAGATAAACTTGCCCTCTTCGAGTGCAGTCAGAGGGCCCCACAAGTCAGAATAAGTGAAAAGGGACATTTAAGCTTTGACCTTCAGAACCTCAGCAAGAGAACCCCCTTTCCTGCCCCCTGAAGCTAGCATCTTACATTTTTGCCTCCAGTTATCTCTATTGTTACTCTAAAATCCCTCGCACTTCTGTTCAAGTGACCTTCACCTTGGACAAAAGCTTCTTCCAATGCAACACTGGGCTGCCCCTAGCTATGGCAGGGAACAACTGTTTTTCCCATGTCTGTGGGAGCCACTATTGAGAGTCAAACCACCAAAAATGCTGCTCTTCAAACCGGTACGTTGGCAGCAACCAGCCATTAGATTACAGAATACCACACTGGTTTATTTCCAGGGTGCCAACCCAGGAGGCAGACTATCCCTATCCCAAAGGCAAAACAACCTGGGAAATCCAGGAAAGGGAATAAGTATGGTGTGATGAATCTCCAACCAGCCAGTGGGGTCAGACAATGATTAATCAGCCATCCAGCACTTTGCTTCGCAAACAAGTACTTATCCCCTCCCCCACAGCCATGTCATCTTGGCTCGGAGCTGCTCCATGCACTTTCCCCCACATTTCTAAATGGTCTCCTCCTCTGAAGGGAGGGAGTGACCTTTATCCTAAATTTCATCATGCCCAGGCTCAAGGTAAACTGCTGTGGGAGAATGGAAAAAGTGCATCACATTTCTATTCCTTTCTGAAATGGTGGGAGTGATGTATTCTCGGCAACATCTTATTAAGAAATTAGTCTCCTGGTTTTGATTTCAAGACTATTTTTAAGAGGATTTTTGACCAAGTCTGAGGCCCAGATTACAAACCCTGTGTGAAATCTTTGATAGCCTTAAGATTCTAGCCTCGGGAGTGCCTAGGCTTCGGTAATTGAAAGGCCAGCCAGCCAAATGTAGCGCTCACATTGCCCGCGTCTTTGTAACGGATGCAGCAACTTGAGACTAGAGGCCCCAGCACAAAATGATCCATCTTGTCATTTGGAGTAAAACGTAGCATTTCATAGTGTGGCTTTTGCAGGCCACAGTCCGGTGATAAAGGGCAGTAGTGTGCTGCTTTGTAGAACTTGCTCAATTTAGCCCCTGGGTTGCACCACACTATCCAGGGCAGCAAAAGGGAGAAATGAGATGAACAATGGAGACTAAATTACAAGAACAGGACTGGTAGCTTCCCCAACCCCTTCCTCCCACCCCCAAGAGTCTGCACTAGAGTCATAGCCAGATCGAAAAGTCTGGGGAGCGTGACATGGGTCACTAACAGATGTATTTTTATATATAGAGTAAGGGTTTGCAATTGGATATGTTGACAGTGTCCTAGACTTCACCTAATAGGTCTACCTTTTTAAAGATAGAGAATCTCTTATTTCATGAAGTTATGCAAGTAACTGATTGGCTGAATTAGCCCCCTCCCATTTCCATGGTCTAACATGCCTTTGCTTCTTCTCTTAAGTTCCCCTTAAACACTTTCCGGGAAGCTCTCTACAACCATTTTTAAGGAGTTTCAGCAAAACATACTAAACGTACACAAAGCTAAAAAGATACCAAGAATCTGGAACAAAACATGCTAAACTTTACTATATCCACTCCCCCTTCCTCCGCCACATTGTCTATTTAGACTGCACGCTCTCTGTGGCAGGGACCTTGTCACTATCATTATCGCAAGACAGCTAAAAATTTTGGTGACCTAGTAATAGCTATGCAAAAGCAGTGAAATACTTTTGATATCTGTTATCCTGGAAAATGTGTCTTTATAAAGTTGCAGAGGCCAGAACGCTCGTGGAAAGCAATAACCAGGCTTAAAACTCAACCACAGTAAAATGTGGCTTAGAGGCAGTTTACAGTAACAGCATTGTTACTTTAAACTGCAAATCATTTACAGCTAGCAGCATGAATAGATAAAATCCTCTTGCACTTTCTAAAGGAACACCAGCAGGCCTCTAGCTTTTTTTAAATTCCTTATATAATTGTCAAAATTATACTGGAACTGAAAGACTTAAGTCTAGATGTTGTATTCTTCACCCTGCTTGGACAATGAAAAGAGATTAGTCAGTTTCATTTCTGTTGACCATTTCTAGTCAATTCCATCTTTTACTAGATTTCCAACACTGCAGGAAAAGAAAGGTTTGTTAAGAACTGCTTCAATGCCAAAAAGAATTTAGTAAAAAAAACTTCCAACACTGTTTGGTTTTGCAATAGCTTTTTTTTTTAAACCACAAAAAACAAACTGTGGAGGGGAATTGATTTCTACCTCCGTAAAACTCTGCACTCTCCTTTATAGGATATCAAAAGTTTTACAGAGATTAATGAATTTCAGCTTCACAAAGGGGATGCACACGAGTCACTGAAGGCAGAATTTGACCAAGACTCACTCCTGGTGAGAATGAATAAGGAGGAAAATATCCAGCTGGACTTAGGCACTTTGATACCAGAAGAAACACCAATTTACTTGCAAAATGATCGATGCACAACTATGTAGTGCTATTATTTTGCAGAACATAACTGGATTTTTATAGATGGGGATACTGAGGCAGAGAAATTACCCACCTTGTAAACCACTAGACAGAGAGGACTATAAGGGCAAAGTAGTGTTAGGACAGTGCTGAGCTCACCAGAACTTTTATTTAGGGGAGTGTCTCCCACTGTTTGGTGGAGTATCCCTTTCCCTTGCGATGAATTGGAATATGGATGATACCCCCTCACACCATTTGCTGCCTCATTTTCTCCTAACCATTTTATTTACTTTGATCTCTTTTCCTGTACTCCCCTCCCTACTCCCCGACTCACCAGGAGATTGCATGCTGCTTGAGGTGGGGACAACAGCGTCCACAGGTGGCTCCATAGGGCCAGGCCTCTTGTGATCTGGAACTAGGCTGAGCATCAAGGGAGCAGAAAGAGAGACGCTTGGGATGGCGGGCTGTTGCCCACATTTCCACCCTACACCTGTGAGCTGAACTAGGTGCCACACGAGATGCAAGATAGAAGACTTTCAATGAGCTGCCTGTTTTACTAGCAGCTGTGGGAATCTGTCTGCAATAGCGGCGGCTCCAAGATCATGTAACTTTCCTCATGTGCTGCTCTTGTGCTCAGTCTTTGCCCTGTCAGTGGAAGTCCTGCCCTCCCCCTCCCGCCGCAGTTTGGCGAACACCGATTTAGGGTATGTGAAGAACACAAGGCTATTCCAGGCAGATTGCTTTCAACTATGATGAATAGGGGAGTCCAAACACCACCTATTTTTAAGGGAGGAGATTATCAGCCACAGCGAGAATCCTGAAAACAAGAAACTAAAAGGACAGAGAGAGGCCTCTAGCAATTAAAAGTGCCATGTCCTTTTTTAGCTCTCCCCCTCCATGGCTTGTATGATCATGTATCATTTTGACAAAGTTACAATCCTAAACTCATATGGGAACCCAGCTCCCTTCAGACTATCTGTGTATTTACAGAAGGAAACCCTGCCTCCAATGACCCTCCACCCTAACATGGAGAAAGCCCCTCCAGGAATAGGTGTAGATCAGTGTCTTGGGCACCTCTGCTGAGAGTAACAGGAAGAGAACAAACGAATAACAACTGGGGTGATGGATTCTAATGTAAAGACTGGCTCACCGGATTAAGAACCCACTGAATTTCACAAACCAGCAAACTATGATCAGAATAATTAGTTCCTGTGACTTGATTTAGGCAAGTTATGCATCAGAGACTAAGCTAGCGTAAATCAGTAGCCACCCCAATTAACTGAGATCCAATTGTAGTTTGCTTGTTTGTGCGAAATTCAGTGGGCTCTTAATCCAGGGGACAGGTTTTATATTGGAATCCCAGTTCCCTGAGACAGCCACACTCCTGAATAGAGCCCATTAACTTTAATTTATCTTAAACCAAATTAATCTATTCATTAAAACCTATCACCACCCAAATCGCCAGTGTGAAGAAGACCATTGGGAAAAAGAACAGTGGAGGTGTATTATAACTTCAGAGTCCCCCAAGCTGCAGATTTAAAACTCAGTAAGGTCCAGATATTGAGGAGTGCGACACTTCTAGAGTGGCTGGAAGGTGCCGGAGAGGATCCCAAGACCTGTCAGTTGGGAACGCTCAGGCCTACCCCCCTGCTCCCCCTTTTCTGGGCAGGACTGGTCAGTGCCAGGCCCCAGGCAGCCCCAGGGGGTCAACAGATGCTGCCTGGCCCCTACAGCAGCAGGATTCGAACAAGCAATGCGGACCAAGCCCCACACTCCACATTAAACAGCGCCCTGCCCTGCCCTTCCCTCCCGCAGGGCAGCACTGACTCCTCGCCCAGACACTGCAGCCAGCGGCCTCCCCGTGGGCACAGGGAACCTGGGGGTAGGCAGCGGGGGCCCCACCACGTGCCGGGGACGCGCCAGGGGAGGCAGAGCCCCCACCACAGAGAGCAGGCCTTGCCCCACCATAACCCCACCCAGACAGAGGTGTGGGCCCAACCCTGCCCCCCCAGAGACCAAGCCTTGCCCCCCCGGCAAAGGCACAGCCCCAGCTCCCCCCCGGCAGAGGCGCAGCCCCAGCTCCCCCCCTCCGCCCCCGAGAGCGGGACTTGCCGCCCCCCCCCGGCAGAGGTGCAGCCCCAGCCCCCACCCCCGAGAGCGGGACTTGCCTCCCCCCCCCGGCAGAGGTGCAGCCCCAGCCCCCCCCCTCCGCCCCCGAGAGCGGGACTTGCCTCCCCCCCCCCGGCAGAGGTGCAGCCCCAGCCCCCCCCCTCCGCCCCCGAGAGCGGGACTTGCCTCCCCCCCCCCGGCAGAGGTGCAGCCCCAGCCCCCACCCCCGAGAGCGGGACTTGCCTCCCCCCCCCCCGGCAGAGGTGCAGCCCCAGCCCCCCCCCTCCGCCCCCGAGAGCGGGACTTGCCTCCCCCCCGCCGGCAGAGGTGCAGCCCCAGCCCCCCCCCCTCCCCCGAGAGCGGGACTTGCCTCCCCCCCCCCCCGGCAGAGGTGCAGCCCCAGCCCCCCCCCTCCGCCCCCGAGAGCGGGACTTGCCTCCCCCCCCCCAGCAGAGGTGCAGCCCCCGCCCCCCCCCTCCGCCCCCGAGAGCGGGACTTGCCTCCCCCCCCCCGGCAGAGGTGCAGCCCCAGCCCCCCCCCTCCCCCGCCCCCGAGAGCGGGACTTGCCTCCCCCCCACCGGCAGAGGTGCAGCCCCAGCCCCCCCCCTCCCCCGCGAGCGGGACTTGCCTCCCCCCCCCGGCAGAGGTGCAGCCCCAGCCCCCCCCCTCCGCCCCCGAGAGCGGGACTTGCCTCCCCCCTCCCCGGCAAAGGCACAGCCCCAGCTCCCCCCCTCCGCCCCCGAGAGCGGGACTTGCCGCCCCCCCCCCCGGCAGAGGTGCAGCCCCAGCTCCCCTCCCCCGCCCCCGAGAGCGGGACTTGCCGCCCCCCCCCCCCCGGCAGAGGTGCAGCCCCAGCTCCCCTCCCCCGCCCCCGAGAGCGGGACTTGCCGCCCCCCCCCCGGCAGAGGTGCAGCCCCAGCCCCCCCCCTCCGCCCCCGAGAGCGGGACTTGCCGCCCCCCCCCGGCAGAGGTGCAGCCCCAGCTCCCCCCCTCCGCCCCCGAGAGCGGGACTTGCCGCCCCCCCCCCGGCAGAGGTGCAGCCCCAGCCCCCCCCCTCCGCCCCCGAGAGCGGGACTTGCCGCCCCCCCCCCGGCAGAGGTGCAGCCCCAGCCCCCCCCCTCCGCCCCCGAGAGCGGGACTTGCCGCCCCCCCCCGGCAGAGGTGCAGCCCCAGCCCCCCCCCTCCGCCCCCGAGAGCGGGACTTGCCGCCCCCCCCCCGGCAGAGGTGCAGCCCCAGCCCCCCCCCTCCGCCCCCGAGAGCGAGACTTGCCTCCCCCCCCCCCGGCAGAGGTGCAGCCCCAGCCCCCACCCCCGAGAGCGGGACTAGCCCCCTCCCCAGAAACGCGGCTGCCCCCGGGCGGCCCCTCACCTGGGAGGCCGGCGCGGCGGGGCGGACAGTACTTGGCAGCAGCCGTGAAGCGCGTCAGGCTCCCGATCGCCCGCACCGCGGCCGCCATCTTGCTCAGGGAGGTCGAATGAGAGAAGCGGCGCCAGGACCCGCCCGCGGGTGGAGCGGGGGCTTTTCATACGCCGGTCCTTCGGGGCTGCCCTTGGCGTCGCCTGATTCACTCACCCCCAAGCCGAGCCCGAACCCTGGCCCGCCCCCCTCACTAGGCACCCAAACCTTCCCTCTGCCCGTTACATCGGAGGCGAGGGGTGGGGTGGGGCGAGGGGGTCAGACAGACGGGGGGAGGAGCGGGCTCCCATCAGGCAGTGCCGCGGGTAGCTATGGGGGGGCAGGAGGGGTCTTTCCTGAGCCGGGGCGCGGCCGGGAGAGACGGGGCGGCCCTCGGGCGTCGTTCGGGAGAAGGGAGTTGCCGGCGCGGCGCGGCGGGAGCGGTGGTGCCCCAGCCCTGAGGTGGGACCCGGCGCGAGGCCCGGGGACCTGCTGGGCGGGGGGGAGCTCCGGGAGCCCCGGTGACAGCAGCTTGGGAGGCCTGTGGCGGGGGCTCGGGGGCGGGAAGGGGGGGGCAATGACAGGAGCTTGGGAGGCCTGTGGCGGGGGGTTGGGGGCGGGGGGCGGGAAGGGGGGGCGGTGAGAGCAGCTTGGGAGGCCTGTGGCGGGGGGTTGGGCTCGGGGGTGGGGGCGGGAAGGGGGGGCAATGACAGGAGCTTGGGAGGCCTGTGGCGGGGGGCGGGAAGGGGGGGCGGTGAGAGCAGCTTGGGAGGCCTGTGGCGGGGGGGTGGGCTCGGGGGCGGGAAGGGGGGGCGGTGAGAGGAGCTTGGGAGGCCTGTGGCGGGGGGGTGGGAAGGGGGGGCAATGACAGGAGCTTGGGAGGCCTGTGGCGGGGGGTTGGGGGCGGGGGGCGGGAAGGGGGGGCGGTGAGAGCAGCTTGGGAGGCCTGTGGCGGGGGGGTGGGCTCGGGGGTGGGAAGGGGAGGCAATGACAGCAGCTTGGGAGGCCTGTGGCGGGGGGGTGGGCTCGGGGGTGGGAAGGGGAGGCAATGACAGCAGCTTGGGAGGCCTGTGGCGGGGGGGTTGGGCTGGGCTCAGCTCGGGGAGGGGGTGGCTGTGGGGGGGCGGGGCTCGCTGAAGGAGGCGGTGGGCCTGGCTGGAAGAGGCTGCAGGGAGGGAGGGCGGCGGGCTGCGAGGGGTGGGGGCCGGCGGCAGAGCTGGGTTCTCTGGCCGGGGGAAGCTGCGGGCAGGGGTTGGGCAGCGCGGGTGACCTGTGCTCCTGCCCTGGAGCTGATCCCCAGGACGGGTGCAGGGAGCTGAGCTCAGGGGGCAGCGGCCCCAGCTCGTCCTGCCTGGCCCGCGCATCTGCACCGATCGGATTCCGGGAGGAGGCGCCGCACGGGCGGGGGTTGTTTGTTACTAATCCGGGAAGGGATGAAGTGCCTGGATGAGCAAACCAACAGCAAGAGGGGGTGGGGGGGCATTTTAAAGTGGGTCTGCCCAGAACACCGTGCAACATACTGAACCGCCCTGATCTTAGAAGAGGCATGTTTATGATTAACTTGTATTGCAATCGCACCTAAAGCTCCAGTGTTAGGCACAGTACAAACCCACCACAACAAGACAGTCCCTCCCCCACTGGACACTAGGTTGACCTTGATGGATCTTCTGTATCTCCATTTTCTTTGGCTGTGTGTGAAGGGGGTAGCTTGCCCGTCCTGAAACTTCTGAACAAACTAACTGTTTGTTTCCCCTCCTCTGCTGCTTTAGATTTCAAAATGACTTCCATATTGAGCCATGCTATCAGAAGCGTCCCTGCTAGCTCCACATGGGCTGTCAGATTCTGTAAGTGTTCTTCCCGTTATTAAAAAATTAAGTTGATGCCATGTAAAAGGACACTGCCAATTTAGCTGTTTTTAAAAAGTGGTTAAAAGTAGATTCAGGTGTGCCAACTGCACCCAAGTCTCCTTGACACTGTGATTTTTTTACAGCCACTTTTCCTATTTTTAAAGTGTTTTTCTCTCCTGTTGCTGTGAAAAACCCACAAACTGGTTGTACACAATGTACACAAAATTTTTCTCTAAATGTGCAGTTACCATAGATTACTTGTCTAAATTTTTCCTACTATTATAGCACATTTTAAAGTATTATAGGTAATTTTTTTTGTTAGTAATTGTTTTGCTTCTGTCTTTTGTGTTTCAGCTGCAAGATCCTTCAGCTGCTCCCCTCTGTCACATGCCGCAGGTAAAGAGCTAAAAATCTCACTGCTGAAAGATTAAATTTGCAAGGTGCCTCCCCATCCCTGCACCTATCGCAGACAGATACAGAAACAGTGTAATCTTTTTTTTTCAGAGTACATTTCTAAAACTATGAACATAGGAATATGTTGCCAAAATATTTTTCCAGTACATCAAAGCTGGTCTGTGAAAAGAACAAATCTACTAAATATCTGATTTTTCTCTTCTACGTAAGCATATTTCAGAAAGCAAGGGTGCTCATCTTATATTGCCTTATTAAAGAGAATCTAATCTTTTTGCAATGAGGTTCCCTGACTTTCCTTTTTTTAATAACAAAACTCCAATCCTTCAGACTGTAGGACTTCCTTATTTTTAGACTGGATAAAAATTCCTTTTCTGTCAGTCCCTTTCTTATGAGGACAAACAAAACTAATGTCTCTGATTTGTGTACTTATTCCTTTAATTCTATGGCTATTCGATATGGCTTCCGATTCCCAACATATAGCAAATGTCAGTGTTTAAAATAGTCTTAAAAACTAACACCTTGCATCTCACATGTTTCTAATGTGTCAGAGATGAGTCCCAATTTTTGTTGAGAAGATATGGAGTGCAAATCCTACCATTGGCTGCAGACTATCAGAGTTGGTAGCAGGCAGCTATAAAATGGCATGACACACCTTGATATCTGATACATCCTAATGTTTGGTAGAGTTTATATATCCTGCTATGTCAAGATAGTCCATATCCTATTGATATGGAATGTGGAAAATGTGAAAAAAAGTGAGGGGAGAAGAACTCAATGTGCATAATTCAAGAGAGGAGGTCAGTTAATATTTGGTTCATTTTATAAAATCTAAGACCAATGGAAATATATTGGGACTTTAAAACAAAGCTTTCTCTGGAGTTTTTGCAACTCCATTGCAGCATTGGGAACCTGACAGCGAAACTGACTTTTAATGGGTTTTCCTCATCTAACCAGAGGGAAATTCAGAAAGTGAGAGACATCCTTCCTTAGGGTCGGGAACTGATGGAGCTTGTCTGGCTCTGGTACTGGGAGGTAGGATGGTCTTTGTGTAGGCAGCCCTATGGACCCTAAGAATCCCACTAGGTTGTTAGTGACAGCTGCAGAAAAGCAATAGAAAAGACTCACCATAGCCCAGAAGAAGACCTGAACCAAAGCTCAGACCATAATAGATGAGATGGTGTCCTAGCTTGGAGGACCCATACAAAAAGGGGATAAACTGTAATGGCCTAGGCTTGGTAGGCCCTCCTGCCTACCAAGAGATGTCCCTGGCCAGAAAAGGCTTGTGGTATTGGGTATAAGGTCCAGTTGGTGGCACAGAGTAAGGGGCTTAGGCTTTAATGTGAGTATATGCAGTTAGATACTAAAAATGGCTGCTGGGGTTCTCAAGTGCTGCTTCATTTAGCTGTTGATTGTTTTAATCCTCAGTGTCTCTGGTTCCCTGAACCATTTTGGGCCTAGTGACTCTGATTTGGGAAATAGCCCATGCTTGCCCTTGGCTTTACTCAAATAATCCACTTATAATAACACAAGTACTAGGCAGAATCTTCATACTTGCACTTTCACTTGCTTAAGCTCTCATGCTTAGCTGGATTTAAGCAGCTTTTACATCCCATGGCCCTTCTCGGTCTTCTAAATGCAGCCACTTCATATTGTTGTTTTAACAAATCATGAGACTCTTAAGCCCTGATTGCACTAGAAATGTGACCCATTGCGTCTTTTTATTAGTTGTATATTTCTAGAACCAAGTCCAGAATGCCCCCTGGCAGTGATCAGTCAGATGTTACTGTATTGCAGTATATTACTTTATCTTACTCTAAGGGATGGGAGGTAAAGGGTGAATTTGGTGTTCAAATAGGTCTCTTTTGTTTCTAATTACTGTGATCCAGCATTTCAAAGGCACCCTGTTGCCACAGTATCCTAGTGCTAACTGGGAATGGGAGTCAGGAATTGGATGTCTTGTTCCCAACTCTGCTGTTGGCTCACTGCATGCTCTTCAATGAATCACTTTACAGATGAGGGAACTGGGATACAGCAAAGTAAAGTGACTTGCCCAGGATCAGGCTGCATGCCATGGGGAGACAAGAATTCAATCCAGGATTCCTAATTACTTGATGTAGGACTTAACCACCGAAGAACATTACCCGATCTTTCTAGTAGTATTTATTTTTTAAATAAAATCTTGCTGCAGACTTGTTCAGATTCTAGCCAACAGCTGTTTAAATATTTTCTTCAAACAGTCCAGCCCAAGAGTAAGAAAACCTTAGCCAAAAATGGTGTGAAGAATATTGTTGTGGTCGATGGGGTCCGCATTCCATTTTTACAGTCTGGCACCTCGTAAGTATGAAAAGAAAATACCTCTTTGCTTTGGTTAATCGTATAGAAAGATTCAGGGAGAATCAGAAAGGAAAACTTGGTATACTTGTACTGCTCTAACTGCTTTCACTTCATTCAGTGCCTGATGTTGGCTTGCTCAGTGTTCAGACATTTGTAGCTACTCTTACTCCTAATAGGAAAGAGTAATGAATGTAATACCTGCAAGGAGTTTAACAACTTGTTTTTCTGATCTTTACTGGTTTGATCATCTTGGTGGTTTGTTTTGGTCCCTTCCTTCTTGTATTGTGTTTTTAATCTTGACAAGGTCACTGGTTGCTGTTATACAGGTGAAACTATATGTGAGCCCTGCTACATATTACAAACTTGAAGGGGTTGGGCATTCCAAAGTTATCTGATTTTCCCCAAGAGTTAGAATACAGATCTTGAAACTCCACTGTTCCTTGACAGGGATTAGCACCAGCTAAAAGATTGCAATCAACTAAGGCTGTAGCTGCAACCATGTGGTCCTTATGTTAGGCAGAGGTGATCTAGTGGTTCCTCTCTTCTTTATAATAACTGTAAGGAAACTGGCATAGTCAGTGTGACAGTCTGGCTCGGGAAAGGAGAGAGTACATTCTGATGAGAACTGAGGATGAATTACTAAATAATACAAAGAAAACCCTGTGTATATTGGGATGTGTAAGGGCTGGGTTGGGATGTTTGGTTCTCTAGGCTTGACATATGACCACTGTTCACAGTCAGTAACATTCAGCCCAACGGATCTGTCTTCACATGCCATTCACGTGACTGCACCTATGATTGAAAACTGTTTCCAGGACCCAGGCATAGTCCAGTAGCAGCAGCAGGAGTGAAAAACTACATCAGATGATTGTTAGAAACCTGTTACTTAATGCCATTAACTTCGTAGCTGAATCAGGGCCATTACTAACGCTTCCCTACGGTAAACAGGGGATGGAGTTTCGACTTTTGCTGTTGCTATATCTTGTTTCAGGATTTTCCTTAATACAGCAGTTGTACGTTGATTTTTCACATATAGACACCTTTGTCTCCACAAACCAAGGCTGTGAAATGGCCATTTTTAAGTGAAGAGGCTCCGTGATTGCTCATCTGTTGCCATACTGTGTCTGGTCTATTAATATATACTCTGAATGGTATGATAAAATAACTTCAGGGATTATTTTGTAAATCTATCTGTCTTAACTTCCAGATATGCAGATCTGATGCCGCATGACTTGGCCAGAGCCTCGCTGCAGTGAGTAAACAAGAATTGAGTGGAAGAGGAGCTCAGAAAGCTAGCTGGCCCTGGGGTTTTGTGCTGGGAGGTTAATTTAGTGCTGATAATAATGCTGGGAACCAGGGTTCCTAGGTTGTATTCCCTGCTTTGTCACTCAACTATGTGACCAAGGACAAGTCATTTCACCGCTGTACCTCAGGTTACTTATGTGCAAAATGGTGATACTACTGAGAAGGAAGGCACTGTCTAAGTGCATGGTAGGGGGACGTTGTGTCATCCTCCTGGCCAGCTCTGCTTCAAATGATCTACTATTGAATGTGCTTGACGCTGTATAATACGAAAAATGAACGGTGAGCAAATTGGGACAGTGACTGAGACCCAGGGAAAGCTACCTTAGTAGTGTGTGTGTGTTTCTCCTCTCTCATTTCATCCCTCTTCTCTCTGATGCCTTCTCCAGTCTACAGTTTGACAGTGTTTGCGTGTCCTGTGGGAAAGGAGGGTCACTGGGAGGGATTTGAATGAGGGAAGATGGGGTTCTGGCACCTTGGGAGGTCATTCCTTACTTACCTCTGGGGGCAGTGTGGAAGAAGGTGTGAAGGCAGGAATTTGGGGCATGGGGGGAGGAGTTTGTCAAGGCTGGCATTGTTGATGGGCAGTGGGAACATGCTGCCGAAAGAGTTGAGGTCCGAGATGAAGGCTAGGTTGGAGTCATGCCAAGCCTTGGCTGTGAGGTTGATGCAGTAGCCAAGGGGGAGCCAGAGGAGAGATTCATAGAGTATTAGGGTTGGAAGAGTCCTCCGGAGGTCATCTAGTCCAATCCCCTGCTCAAAGCAGGACCAACACCAACTAAATCATCCCAGCCAGGGCTTTGTCGAGCCAGGCCTTAAAAACCTCTAAGGATGGAGATTCCATCACCTCCCTAGGTAGCCCATTCCAGTGCTTCACCACCCTCCTAGTGAAATAGTGTTTCCTATTATCCAATCAAGACCTCCCGCACTGCAACTTGAGACCATGGCTCCTTGTTCTCAGTGGTGGCAGATGACCGAACAGCCTAGCTCCATCCTCTTTGGAACCCCCATTCAGATAGTCAGTCTGATTGACTGGCGGCGTGCAAACAGTGCACTTTATATTCACGGACTGCAGGCTGATGTTAAGTGGTGTGCGCTGGGCACTTGGATTTGGTAGTAGCATTAGTAAGTTGCCATAGGGACCCCTACCTGCATCATGTTTACTCTTACCTTTTACATGATGGTTTGAGGAAGTCAGAATTCAAATTTGTGTTTATTTTAGTTTTATATATATATCCCTGCAATGGGGTACAGAGGTGTATAGGCTTGTTTGTACGGATATCCTGGAGCATTTGTACACAGTATTTTCTATGGAAATATGAAAAAATTGCTGCTTGTCTTCTGTGTATCCCTGTAGAAGCAGTAGGTGTTCAGACACTGAGGGGTAGGCTGGCTTGACATCTGACTCCCTCTTCTCTCCCCAAGTTTTGACTTGAGGCTGCCCCAAGCTGAGAAAGAGAGGTAGTAACCACTTGAGCATTGGGGGAGGGAGGGTGGGGACGACTGTTATTGAAGAAGAAGTGGAGTTTCCCTGTTTTATTTTGAGTCCCTTTCCACTTGATGATCACAGCTCTTTCTGTGGGCAGCTATATATTCAACCTCGTCTCTGAATTAGGGAAGCATGCTCGCTGTTGTCCCTATTTTGCAGGCTAGCTTTTGAAATTGAGTGCCTGGGGACCTTGGCAAAGTTACCACTTTATTCGTTGGTGCAGATTTTCTTGTCTGACTTCTTCTCTCAGAGGGTTGCTGAACCGGACCAACGTCCCGAAGGAAGTTGTTGATTACATTGTTTATGGCACAGTTATCCAGGAGGTGAAAACAAGCAATGTTGCTAGAGAGGTGGGTTAAATGAAGCAGGTATTCTGTAAAGCTGGTTTAAACAGCTAACCTGAGTGAACTAACTCCTATGAAAGAATCAGTTCATCGCTGCTCCTTGTGGATTGGGAAAATAAGCCCGTTGTGCTTCAAGTAATTAAATGGCACTCCCATCCTTAGTTAGTTAAAACCCTTAGTTAAAATCATAAATCTACCCTGTCATTTCTAATAGTGTGCACTGTGAAATCCCTCCTTGGGGATTACCAGAAAAGCAGGACCCTGGTAAGGGATGATTAATCATTCTGCTTGAACTGTCCACTTGGGATCAAGCTCTGGTTTGCCAGAAATACTTGATAACACTACAATATTGTTTGAAAAATAAAGCTGGTCGAACCAAGATGCAGCATTTGAGTGCTCTGGAGAGTGCCAGCTTAGCTGCTTTTCCTGGTGGCAGATGTAAAGAGAGAAGTGACTATATATAATACAGGGAAAAGAGTGTAGAGATCTGGTACTGTAAAGCCATCTCCATAACATTAGACATGATTCTGCTCTAATCAGCCTAGCTTCTGAAACCTCAGCTGGTGTTCTGCGCAGCAGTCAGTGCCATTCCACCAGAAAGGATCCCACCTAAAACTTGTTACATAATTTCTCCTAACTGCGCTTGTTATTACCAGTGCTGCTCAGATTCAATCAGCAGTTTATTTTTGTATGTGCAAGTGATTTCTTTGACCTCCTGTCAGTCAGCTGAGACTGGTTTAATTTTAACTTCCAGAGAAGGTTTGAACTTTAAACTAGTTGGCCATGTGTCAATTAAGGTGTGTCGTCTTATGGCAACACATATTCCAGAATAGTTATTCTTTTGTGACACAGGCCTCCACTCCCTGCTCTGTTAAAGCTTGTTGTCATTCCCATTATACATCCTTACTTTCAGGAAAGCTTGGTCTGCTGCAAACATTTAATGTTCAGTTGTATGTAAATTACAGCTTGTATTCTATTGCAGTGTATTCAAGTTCTCAAACAAAATTACATTTATTTTCTTGCATCTATAAATAATAGATGACAGGGTGAAGCAAAAGTTTTCAGAAATACAGTGCTGCGTTGTATAAGAGGAATTTGTCTGTTCATTTAGGGTCTGCCGATGGTTGTCCGTGTAGTTTGATAAAGAGCTTTGAGAGGCAGGCAGCAGACCAGCTCTCTGCTTGCAATAGAAGGAAGATTCCTCATAGTGAACGCATGCAGAATGCCTTACCTCAGCTGTGTAGGTGGAAACTTGACACGTTTGCAGCTTAAATTCTGCAAAGATGTCTGGCATTTAATGCTTCAAGAAGCAAGCACTGCGAGGTCGAGCTGGTGGGGTTTTTTAATCATTATTTTGTGTTGCCCATAGGCTGCTTTGGGAGCTGGCTTCTCGGATAAAACTCCAGCCCACACAGTCACTATGGCTTGCATCTCTTCAAACCAAGCTATGACCACAGGTATGTTGGCTGAAAGAACAGGTAGTAGATTAGAAGATGGCATTAGCAGCCTCTCTTCTCTTCCCCTGTCCTACCTGCACATCTTAATGAACACAGTTAAGTGTCAAGTGTCTGGAGGAGGCTTAGATGGAGGGCCTCTATTGAACCACTGGTTCAGTAAAATTTAGCAGAGATTTTTGAAGTACGTGTTCCAGGCCTTCAGGAGCTCTTGATCATCAGTTTCATTCCGGAGCAGTCTCCACTCAGATTCAAAATTGTCCATTAAAACTGAAAGGTAAAGACTTGAACTTGACAAAGTTGTAGCCTTTTATGCTAACATCACCTTCAGCGTAGCCCAAATTGAGCAAAAATTGAAGATCCAGGTTTCTACCCCAAATTGTTTGAGGGATATTGTTGCCTCAATTTCTTGCATGAAAATAGTGGGAAGTAGAAGCAAAATTATAGAACACAGGAGAATATTTGGAATATTGTTAATTTTGTCAAAATCAGAAAAAAAAAGTTTTGAATTTATAGAAATGAAACATTTCAATAGACCTGAAACAAAGGTTTTTTGGAGTTTCATTTTGTGAAAAACTTTGATTAGAGATGTTGGTTGCATCTACTCCTGAGAAATCCTTGATTAGTTGTTGCTTCTCTTCAGTAAGTGAAAGTATTTCAGCTTCTTTTAAAGAAGTCCGCCCATGCTTCTGATGATCTTCTCCATCGCTTCCTGTAGGTGTCGGTCTGATTGCATCTGGCCAGTGTGATGTGGTGGTAGCTGGTGGTGTGGAGTTAATGTCAGATGTTCCAATTCGTCACAGCAGGAAGATGAGGAAGACTTTGCTCTCCCTTAACAGGGCCAAGACCTTGGGCCAGAGACTGGCACTGGTTGTTAAAATCCGTCCTGATTACTTTGCCCCAGAGGTAAATCTCCTCCTTTCCATCTCTCAGTAGGTGTCTAGGGTTCTCAATTCTGTCCTCCTTTGCAGTTTGCCATTTGATAGCCACTTGTAAAATAACACACACTCTAGGGGAAAGGAATATAATTTTGCCCCTGTGGAGAATTCAACATGGTGACGGTTAATTGGGGGTGTAGACTATGGTTCTTCTGCATCATGCCACCTGCCTAGGTGTAGGCTGAGATTTCAATGAATTAGCATAGCTCCTAAAATTCTTTGAGGAACCACAGGTTTCGGAGTAGCAGCCGTGTTAGTCTGTATTCGCAAAAAGAACAGGAGGACTTGTGGCACCTTAGAGACTAATCAATTTATTTGAGCATAAGCTTATGCTCAAATAAATTGGTTAGTCTCTAAGGTGCCACAAGTCCTCCTTTTCTTTTTGAGGAACTACGTATGGCTTTTGCCTACATGGTTCCCTGACAGTCAGGCTAGCACTTAGTGAGCTTCACCAATTTAAACTTCAAAATACCTCTTTTCCCAACTCGTTGAACTCGTAGCATAGAAGGTTTACTGAAGACATTAAAATGTGTAATGGTGACACTTACCTTACCAGCCTAAATACCGTGCCATTCGTCGCGACCTTCTGAAACTCTTAGAGCCTGGAGTTTGAGGGACGAAATGAATTGCTCTTCAAGCAAGTAGTGACACATTGCGTGCATTTTCAACACATTGAATACAGAGGAAAGCATTCCCCTCCCACTATTAATGGGATTGTGCATCTGACTGACACCTCTTAAATACAAAATCCATTTATTCTCCAGGGTCCAATCCTGCAGGATACTGAATGCTTTCATAATAATAGGTGAGAAAGGACAGCCTGCCCATTTAGATAGTGTTCTCTCCACTTTGTGATGTAAAGGGAGCCCCCCCACCTGCTCTCATGGTCGGAGAAAAGGTGACTTGTAAAGTGGTGGAAAAGGGTTTTATTCACAGTGAATGATCTGAAGGCTCCTGGAGTTCTGTCCTCACCAGAGAGGCTATTTTTGTGCACATACTATTAATAGAGAATCCTTTATCTTCATTTAGTGCAGAGACTCAAAGTGCAGTTGAGAGATAAGAGACCCAGATTTGAATTCTGCAGACTCCCAGAACGGGAAAATAGCTAAGCCCTTTCGTTTGCAGTTTAAACCAATTTTTACTGAAAAATTCTCTGATTTTACAAAAAACATTATTCAATTTTTTTCTGATTTTTTTTCACCCTACTTTTGTATCATTCAAATAGATAAAAATAACTTTTTATTAGGAAAATACAATACATGGCATGAGATATATGTATTATGATAATACATTAGTCTGTGTATATATGCAAAGCTGCCTGTTGAAGTAAGGCTCTGTATTAGTCTAGAAGATACACAATAAACAAACAGGCACGCACGCAAGCTCTGAAGTGCATGTGTGTCTGAACGTACTGATGAATCTCACACCACCATGTATGCATTTCAAGCTGTTAGCAGATAACGGTTTAAAGATTTGACCCACTAAAATGAGAAGAAAACGAAAATCGGTCTCAAAATACATTTCCGAACACAGGGAAGTATTTGAAAGTTTTTAAAAAAACAAAAACAGGAGAAAAGGATGAAGTTGAGTAAATGCACTGCAAATGGTGTGACTCAATTATTAAATGTAAATATTTACAGGCTAATAACTCTAAGTCTACAACAGTAAACTGTTTATTCAGATGAAAAGTTTTATTTGGGGATTAGAGATGTATTGTTTTCTTAACTCTGAGGTGGCGTGTTTTGAGTGCTGTTTTAGTTCTGCAGCAAACCACGTTGAACGAAATTCAAAGCATTAATCCACTGAATACTTTCTTCCCCTTCTTTCCGTCCACCAAAACAAACCCCGATATTTACCCAAAAAAATTATGAATTGTTTTTTGCACTGATTTTTCCCCTGTTTGTGGTGTTGTGGTAATAAACTTTGATAAATTCCTGGGAAAAATTAAAATAAAAACTGAAAATGAAGGGCCCTAAAAATAGCACATCCAGCAGCGTGGGAGTCTTGGCTCACGTGTGTGGATGAAGCTGTCATCCATTCTCTCAGGATGGAGGAGGACTAAATCCTAAATAAGGGATGACTTGAATTTGGCCCACTTGTGTAGCATACTACTTCCTATGGAGGTGTGGGCCATGGAGGCTGCAGGCCCCAGCATGCATTGCTCCGAGCAGCCTGGCCTCGCTTCGTTTTGGGGCCTGTAGTCTCTCTGGTCTGCAGCTCCATATTAAATACAAGGCCAGCTGCTACCTTCCTCATTGTATGCAACTTGGGACCAGACCTCGAGCCCCTGGCAAGTGGCCAGCATGGCCTTTACTCGGTCAAAGTTTGGGCATTCCTGTGGTTCAGAAGTGGGGATTCCTCTAGTTTAGTTGATCTTAGTAGGATAATGTGCATTATTTGTGTAAAGTTAATCGCTCTGTTTTATGAATGGAGGACTTCAGGGATTTACATGTGTGAAACGTAACCAAGTATTAAATTCCAGTGGTATAGTATAGTTTGGTGCCCACAACCACCATTGGAACAGATGGTATTTACATATGCTTACCTTGTGCTTCCTTTTCTTCTAGCTCCCAGCGGTAGCAGAGTTTTCCACCAGTGAGACCATGGGACACTCAGCAGACCGGTTGGCTGCTGCCTTTGCCATCTCCCGTGTAGAACAAGATGAGTACGCCCTCCGTTCCCACACTTTGGCCAGGAAAGCCCAGGATGAGGGGCTGCTCACTGATGTGATACCCTTCAAAGTGCCAGGTAAAAGCCGTGTGTTCTAATGCTGACCCAAAATTGTGCCACTCCCTTTATAAGGGAAAGTGGCCAGGGCCCAAGTCATGGAGTTCTGTATCTCTTGGCACACTTTCACTCCTCAGCAGTGTCAAGTCTATTTAAAACCTTTAATTTACAACCTGTCCCTGCACAACAAAGTAGTGATCCAGGAGCATGTGTCCTTGCTGAGTCTGTGATCTAAATCTTGAAGCACCCTACTCCATATCCCTGCTTATTTGGTGATTATTGCCTTAGTACGGGGCAGATCACAGGTGAGGAATCCTCCTGCTCTTTGTATCAAAGACTTAACAAGCAACAAGGTACACCACAGGGAAGCATGTTTTTGCATGGAATCACAAGTCCAGTTTAAAAACAAGCCTAGTAAAAGTGCCAGTGTGATGAAGCACATGCCAGCTGTGCTCCTTAGAAAGCTTATTTCAGAAAATCATCAATTTGAAAGAAGCAGAATTTTTTCAATACTCAAGACTGTTCCCTTTTACACTAAACTGTTTTGGCAAGAAATCAAATAAAATGAATGACACCTCCCTTCTTTCCTTGCATTCCTTTTTCCATGGAAAATAGAACTTTCTCTCGCTCTTACTCGCTCTCTCTCGAGTTCTTTTCTGCAAAGTGGGGTATGATACGCACTTCCTTCTAGAAAGAAAAGGAGGACTTGTGGCTTCCTTCTGAAGTTAATGCTGTGTTTTAACAGGCAAAGATACAGTCATCAGAGATAATGGAGTCCGTCCTTCTTCAATGGAGCAGATGGGTAAACTGAAAGCTGCTTTTGTCAAACCTTATGGGACTGTCACAGCTGCCAACTCCTCCTTCCTGGTAATGTACACCGCCATCCATTTGGGTAGCAATATGTGAGACTGGTCTATTTTTCTACCTACTGCAGCTACCTAGACTATATTTCTGTGACGTTAATGCTACTATGACTTCGTTGGCTTTTCCATAATGTCATCCACTTTAAGTTGCAAAGTGACACTTGCATTTTCTCTTAAACAACTTTTAATTTAGCAAACCCCCGAAATAAAAACAAAAGGTTCGTTGTAAACACTTGAGGCTGTTTTACCTGTTGGCTTCATTATAATTGCCCTCAGAAGAGGACAAGGGAAGATTTCCCAAGGCACAAATGGGAGTTACACACCCAATTCCCAGTGACTTAGGCACCCGACTTCATTCAAACAGCCCTTTATGCCTTTGAAAGTCTCCCCCAGAATGCACGAGGTATGTGTCCTGTCCCCAAGTGCAGCACAGAGGAGGTGCTTTCATGTTTAGATCCTGTTCACGTTTTGCAATAACGGCTCCTTTCTTTGTGCTACAAGTAACGCTGGGGCTTCACAAGTAACAACAGCGTTTTCTGCCTGGAGTTCCCGGGAACTTGCTGGGGTCTGATAGTACTTTAGGACTGACCCTGCTTGAAATATTGGCATGTAAGGGACACTGCATACAGCAGAGCTGAGGGTTAACTTGGGAACACATTCTCCTGTTGAGACCGCATACAATCGATGCATCAAGGACACTGTGCTGTAAAATATTAGTATTTAGTTTTGCAAACATGAACCAATTACAGTGCTGTGAAACTCAGACTATGCAAGCACTGTAGTTGCCAAAATGGCACCCACGCGTAAAATTCACCGGCCATCATTCTGCCAAAAACGAATTTACTAAAGAGCCGCATCTGTGTATGCTATGGCTATCACAGCAGCCGTACTGGTTTGGCCAGCCCACTCATGGGTCGTCTTATCCATCTGCCTCAACCAGTGCTCCCTACGGTGTATTTTACCTAGTTCTTTATCCTAAGTGTTGGGGCTTTTGCCAGTTTTCTTGGGAGCTTGTCCGTTCCACAGCCTAATGGATTAGAAGCAGACACGTGTGACCTGTAATGTAACTTTCTGGTGGATAGTTACAGATAAGTTTATAGAGCAGCGTGTGTATTTTGTTTGTTTGTACTCCGATAGTGTCTGCTACAGCAACCGGGGCCCTGTACAAAAACTTAGAGACTTGCCACCTTTGCATGGTGTGGGTGCTCTGTGAGTAATTGCCTAACTGAGTTTGTCTGGCTGTTTCAGACGGATGGTGCTTCGGCAGTTCTGATAATGTCTGAGGAGAAGGCTCTGGCGATGGGATATAAACCAAAGGCCTACCTAAGGTAGAAGGAACTGTTCCATCTGGCTTCTGAAAGCTGGTCTTGCTTTTGTTTTCTCTTCTGGGACTAATGGTGCTTTTCTTGTGCAGGGATTTTGTGTACGTCTCCCAGGATCCAAAGGACCAGCTCCTGCTGGGGTAGGTCATGGCTTATGGACAGCACAGTCAAACACTTAGCATTGCTGGACATTATCAGTTACTATCACTAAATGCTTCACTTCCTGTAGAATGTGTGAGCGTAATACAGTTATGGGTACTCAGGCATGTGCATGGCACGGTGTTGCCGCAGGTTATTGATACGTGTGGCAGTATTAAGCTGCCATAGCCATCCAAGAAACAAGTCACAAGACTTTGCACTGGAATAAATTGTCCAGGGAGGTTGTGGAATCTCCATCACAGATTTTTAAAGCAGGTTTGACAAACACCTGTCAGGGATGATCTAATACTTAGTGTTGATGTTAGCATACATCTCAAGACGTGGAAAATTTGATGTGATTAAAATCCAGCTAATTGGATTTGATGTCTGGACTTGCCAGACTTGCACACGAAACCAGAAGAGGTCAATTAACTTTAGAAATGGGGTGAAATGCTCATCTTCACCTGCCTAACGCATCTCTGTATGGGGTGGTAGTGACTTTTGGGTTGTACATCAGTTTAAGTGGGAGAGGCTGAAAGCTTCGTGAGCGCTTACTTGTTTGGCATCTTAAACGCTGCAGCTCCATTTTGAGAGCGAGGAGGATGTAATAGGGATCGTAGTGAAGGAATGGGGGAGGAGTCCATGGAACACATGCATTAATGTCACTTGCTTTTCTGACTCTTTAGGCCAACGTATGGTACTCCCAAGGTGTTGGAGAGGGCTGGTCTAACAATGGCCGATATTGATGTGTTTGAATTTCACGAAGCTTTCGCTGTAAGTATCTGCACAGGAACATGCATGGATGAGGTAACACACCAATGTGTCTTGGGTTGCAGATCTGGGTTCTCCTGCGTAAGATCTATAGCAAGGATATTTCCTCTGGTTTTATGTCAAGAGTGGAAAGAGCTCTGTTACTCAGTTCCCTTCATCGGGTGGAGGGTTTTCTATGTGCACGCTATGAGCTTGCACATGAACAGTTAGTCTGTGCTGAGGTGCTCTGTGCAGACGGTTTATTCAGCTAATCAGAGGCAACATTTTTCTCTAAGGTGTCATCTGGCTGGGACAAGGCTCATGCAAATGATGCTCCTTTGAGCCCTTTGTGTACAGCCAGCTGTGTTGATCCTTCTTGACACTGACTAGTTTTAGGAAACTAAGATACTCCTAACTTGTTCGTACTCCACCATACACAGTAAAAGCTTTTCTATCTGGCATGTTGGAATAGTTGGGAATGGGGGGTGCCGGTAAGTGAAAAATGCTACTTTAACTAAGAGGGAAGGAGTTTGGGTGCAGGAGGGGGCTCAAGGCAGGGGGTTGGGGTTTCAGGGTGCCGGATCCAGGGGCGGGGAGGGCACTCACCTTGGGCAGCTCCCCACAATCAGCGACCTGTCCCTGCCACTCCTAGTCGGAGGTGCGGCAGGCGGCGCTGCCCCTGCCCCGAACGCTGGCTCTGCAGCTCCCATTGGCTGGGAACCACGGCCAATAGGAGTTGCGGGGGTGGCACCTGTGGGCGGAGGCAGTGCGCAGAGCCGCCTGCTGAGCCTCTATCTAGGAGCAGCAGGGACATGTTGCCGCTTCTGGGGAGCCATGTGGAGCCAGGCAGGCGCCAGCTAAACTATAAACTGGACTTTCTATGAAGATTAGAAATGCCGGTTTATAGAACTTTCCAGTTGGTACCAGGCTGGATAACACAGCTTTTACTGTACTTCATTCTGTGTCTGCTGTAGTCCTTGAGTCTTTCCCCTCTCCCTTCTAGGGGCAGATTTTGGCTAACTTCAAAGCTATGGATTCGGATTGGTTTGCACAAAACTACATGGGCAGAAAGTCTAAGGTAAGGACATAATGAGGATGCAGGTTTTAAGGTCAGTGTTGCTTTTGTAATTCTAATTCCTTGCTGTTAAAACATATCAGAACGGCATAGCAGTTCTAAGGCCTGTATTGTGTTTATACAAGGGAGAAATACTCAGTTTCCTAAAAATCAATAATTTGGTTCAGTTCTTCCTAGTTTGAGGAGCTGTCGCTACTCTGACGTGACCTCTGGCACTTCAGCACAAAGAGAAGGCAAAGACCCTAGAGCTGTGCGGCTAACGTTTCTCAGTAGAAATGATAGGTGAGATGAAACCACTGTCCTCACAGCTAACTGGCTGTAGATGGCGTCCTATCACCATAAAGCCTCGCATTTGCTTACACTGCAGTGAAACACAAATGTAAACTCTAGGGAGTGCGCCAGCAGCAGAGACTAGCTGGCCTAGTAGAACTCTTCAGATGACCCAACATGGAGATCAGGGACTGATCATCTGCGGCAGGAAGGACTCGGAGGGAGCGGGACAGGCTCCTTGGAGGCAGAGGTTGGCAAACCTGTTCCTTTGGTTTGTTCTTGCAGGTTGGAGCCCCGCCTCTGGAGAAGTTCAATAAGTGGGGTGGCTCCCTGTCTCTGGGGCACCCTTTTGGTGCCACTGGCTGCCGGTTAGTAATGACTGTGGCTCACAGGCTGAAGAAGGAAGGAGGGCAGTACGGTGTGGTAGCTGCCTGCGCTGCGGGAGGACAGGTAACGCTGCATAGGCTTGCTAGCATTGTGACCTCTGCTGGGAAGGCAGGAATTCCTCTCTTCCTCTTGGTACCAAGAAGTCCTGTCCTGTGTACGTCGGACATCAGTGCAGCTTTGAAGTTTGTTACCATCAGGTGGCCTTAATACTGTCCAGGCAGCTGGGCTAAGGAGCCAGCCAGGCTTGCTTTTGCAGCATTTCAGTGCTGTCTGAGAGTGACCCTGATTTGGTGGCCAGTGCTCCATGTCCCTGTTGATATAGTATGAAAGGGAGGAATGATTCAAAGACCCTTCTTTACTCTGCTGTGGTTTTGGCGGTGGTGGTTTTCACTATCTCATGAACCCTGAGGATCTTACTGAAGTCTGGCTTGTTAGGTTCCATCTCCCCATGTAAGGAACAAGAACCCCTGTGTGAAAAAGCCAGATACCACCTGCTTTCCAGTGGTACTTGGAAAGCTCTAGAGAAGTATTACACCTATTGTTGTTAGGCAGTTGTGGTTAGCAGCAGTAGATTGGGTTACTCAGTAACTTGAGAGGTCACAGCCAGACCAGTCCTATCCTCAGTAAACCAATCTAAAGAGGGCTAGCTGAGCCTCTCTGTGGAAGCTGCGTAATCATTCTAATTTGGGCGAGGAGGACACTCCTGAGTAGCCTGCGGCATACTTTCTAATCCCATCCCCTGAAAGGAAAGTATTGCTTCGTTCAGTGCTTCAGGAACGGCACCAGATAATCCAACCGATGTCTGTGGCGTGCTGCCACTGAGTAAAAGCCTGCTATTAATCTCTTCCAGTTCCTACAATATGACTAACATCCTTTGGAAATGAAGCTCTTCTGGTGGCTTGTATGTTTACTCCAGACAGTGCCTTTCAGACTAAAGTAACCATGCTTTGCTTCTCCATTTCAGGGCCATGCAATGATTGTGGAACTTTACCCGCAGTAAGAGGACAAGGAACTGCTGAATGGAATTGGACCTGTCCTGTGCCAGGCAATGCCATTTCAATGCACTAACAATATATCTGTGATCCTTCTCGAAAAGGATTTCTGGTGGCCTTTGTAAATATCTTCTCGTTACCCCGTCAGTGATCTGGAACAAATTAACGCTCTGTCGAATACACCACCAAACAGTTAGTGTGGCTCTTAGGCCTGTCAGGGGTCCTGTAGTTAACCAAAACTTCACGGTAACTCTTTATAAACAGGGTTTGTCTTATGGAAGAAATGAGTAATGCAGTCTGGGAATGTGAAGAGCTGTTTTAAAACAGAATTGCCAAGTATTTAGTGTGTCCATCTACAGCCTCTTAGGCTCAACTGCCCAGTTAGGGATGTGGCTTATTAAAGAGGAGATGCAATCTGAGTTGGATGAGGTGGTGTTTCTAAAGAATGGTGCAGAGTCCAAACCGCATTGGGAAGTCACTATAACTGCTTGAGATACTTGTCAGCCTTAATAAACCAGAGAAGAAGTTGAAGACTGGGCAGGTTTTTTTTGTCTTCCCTTGATTTATTTACACTGACACTGATGGTTTCAAGCACTATGTACTCTGAGGCTTGTCTGCTTGGAGCCATCACCAGGCTATTCTGGGCTCTTGAAAATAAGAGTAAAGGGCTCCACGCAATTTGCCCCAGAATCCACACTGTGCTGCGGAATTGTGCTCCAGAATCAAACGCTAAGAAAGAAACTGAATATGTTTATATGAAACTGTCCCTATCCAGCTTCCCCCAGGGCAGCCTAGTTCCATGTTTTAATACAGTCTGCAGTACATTGAACCATGAAGGAAAAAAATAGGAGCAGTGTAAGAATTTGAAATCAGTATCAAATTGTTTCTCGGTTACATTGTCTGCTGTCAGCCATGCAGATGAGCTGCGCTCTCCAAACCAGGATTATGGGAGGATTCATCTCACATCAGTCTATTTCTGTTGGTAAGAGAGACAAGCTTTCAGCCCCACAGAGCTCATCTTCAGACAATAATCTGTTCCACTCTGCATTTTGCTGGGCCGCTGGGAGTACCTTTCCCAGACCTGTGTGGCTCTAAAGCTTGTCACTCTCAGCAGCAACCAATGTCGGTCCAATAAAAGGTCTGGTCTCCCCCACCATGTCTCTCCAATATGCTGGGACTGACATGGCTACAACTACGCTGCATATGTCACATCAACCTGTAACTTTGGGCTTGGTTTTTTCTGTCTTTAAACAGAACAGGGCTTGTTCCGTTTGCAACTGTGAGGGCACAGACTTTTCCAAGACAGTTTTGACTAAACAGTGACATTTTCCCTAGTTTCCTTGTATAAAGGAAAGGGGCGGGGCAGGTCTTACTTTGAATACATAATGCATGGGATTACTGGAGGCGGAAACTGAGGTTCAGGGCAGAGTTTACCAGTGGGTATTAAAATACTAGTCACAAAATGGCCGTAGTTTTGGCTCACCTTTACGCATCAGACATGAATAATGCTGCTGCTTCACAAGCACTGGGAAGGCTGCAGCCGAGGGCGACCAAGACTGTGTACAAAGGAGCAGTGTCCATGTGCTGGGGAGCCGAGGTCTGTTCCCTACGCTGCTTGTCTGAAATTTATCATGAGTGTCCATTACATTTTATGGTTAATTTACTTATGGAAGTGGTGGGCAGGTAACCTGCTGTGTTAAGCTAATTGCTGGTAAATTATTAACCAAACTGTCCCCTCCCACTGTGATAGGAGGATGCCAGGTGCAGCGTCAGGCCCTAGCTCGCCTGGCCACGTTAGACATTGCACCATGGATGCTTAGAGGGGATGCCCAACTCCAGTGGGAGCGTAGCGTGGCTGAAACATGGGCTACGTATTCAGCTCCCTGAATCTGGATTTAGACACAGAGGGTTAAACCAGCAGAACTGCCCCAGCCAGAACGTGCAATTTCAGCTCTAGTATAACCCCCCCGTTAGCTGCGTTCTCTAGGGGGAGGGGATGTAGCCCCAGAGCCTCATGAAAACATCACCCAATGTTTGAACTCTTATACTGAATCTTGGGTTAGGGTATAGGAGTATGTACTATAGAATCATAGAATATCAGGGTTGGAAGGGACCCCAGAAGGTCATCTAGTCCAACCCCCTGCTCGAAGCAGGACCAATTCCCAGTTAAATCATCCCAGCCAGGGCTTTGTCAAGCCTGACCTTAAAAACCTCTAAGGAAGGAGATTCTACCACCTCCCTAGGTAACGCATTCCAGTGTTTCCCCACCCTCTTAGTGAAAAAGTTTTTCCTAATATCCAATCTAAACCTCCCCCACTGCAACTTGAGACCATTACTCCTCGTTCTCTCATCTGCTACCATTGAGAACAGTCTAGAGCCATCCTCTTTGGAACCCCCTTCCAGGTAGTTGAAAGCAGCTATCAAATCCCCCCTCATTCTTCTCTTCTGCAGGCTAAACAATCCCAGCTCCCTCAGCCTCTCCTCATAAGTCATGTGTTCTAGACCCCTAATCATTTTTGTTGCCCTTCGCTGGACTCTCTCCAATTTATCCACATCCTTCTTGAAGTGTGGGGCCCAAAACTGGACACAGTACTCCAGATGAGGCCTCACCAATGTCGAATAGAGGGGAACGATCACATCCCTCGATCTGCTCGCTATGCCCCTACTTATACATCCCAAAATGCCATTGGCCTTCTTGGCAACAAGGGCACACTGCTGACTCATATCCAGCTTCTCGTCCACTGTCACCCCTAGGTCCTTTTCCGCAGAACTGCTGCGGAGCCATTCGGTCCCTAGTCTGTAGCTGTGCATTGGGTTCTTCCGTCCTAAGTGCAGGACCCTGCACTTATTCTTATTGAACCTCATCAGATTTCTTTTGGCCCAATCCTCCAATTTGTCTAGGTCCTTCTGTATCCTATCCCTCCCCTCCAGCGTATCTACCACTCCTCCCAGTTTAGTATCATCTGCAAATTTGCTGAGAGTGCAATCCACACCATCCTCCAGATCATTTATGAAGATATTGAACAAAACCGGCCCCAGGACCGACCCCTGGGGCACTCCACTCGATACCGGCTGCCAACTAGACATGGAGCCATTGATCACTACCCGTTGAGCCCGACAATCTAGCCAGCTTTCTACCCACCTTGTAGTGCATTCATCCAGCCCATACTTCTTTAACTTGCTGACAAGAATACTGTGGGAGACCGTGTCAAAAGCTTTGCTAAAGTCAAGAAACAATACATCCACTGCTTTCCCTTCATCCACAGAACCAGTAATCTCATCATAAAAGGCGATTAGATTAGTCAGGCATGACCTTCCCTTGGTGAATCCATGCTGGCTGTTCCTGATCACTTTCCTCTCATGCAAGTGCTTCAGGATTGATTCTTTGAGGACCTGCTCCATGATTTTTCCAGGGACTGAGGTGAGGCTGACTGGCCTGTAGTTCCCAGGATCCTCCTTCCCTTTTTTAAAGATTGGCACTACATTAGCCTTTTTCCAGTCATCCGGGACTTCCCCGGTTCGCCACGAGTTTTCAAAGATAATGGCCAGTGGCTCTGCAATCACAGCTGCCAATTCCTTCAGCACTCTCGGATGCAACTCGTCCGGCCCCATGGACTTGTGCACGTCCAGCTTTTCTAAATAGTCCCTAACCACCTCTATCTCCACAGAGGGCTGGCCATCTCTTCCCCATTTTGTGATGCCCAGCGCAGCAGTCTGGGAGCTGACCTTGTTAGTGAAAACAGAGGCAAAAAAAGCATTGAGTACATTAGCTTTTTCCACATCCTCTGTCACTAGGTTGCCTCCCTCATTCAGTAAGGGGCCCACACTTTCCTTGGCTTTCTTCTTGTTGCCAACATACCTGAAGAAACCCTTCTTGTTGCTCTTGACATCTCTGGCTAGCTACAGCTCCAGGTGCGATTTGGCCCTCCTGATATCATTCCTACATGCCCGAGCAATATTTTTATACTCTTCCCTGGTCATATGTCCAACCTTCCACTTCTTGTAAGCTTCTTTTTTATGCTTAAGATCCGCTAGGATTTCACCGTTAAGCCAAGCTGGTCGCCTGCCATATTTACTATTCTCGCTCCTTGGGGTCCTTCTGGATGAATGAATTTAGGGGGCTCCAAAACCAGTTCAACAGTGACATCGCTAACCAAAAGGGGAGGGTCATTCACAGGAACCAGCTGTGATTAAAATAGGAACCTTTGCAAGCTGTAAATGCTGGGAGGCTACGTATCCATTTGTGTTTTCAGTCAAGGGATTTCTCCTCTCTCTGCTAAAAAGCTGGTATTAAAACCTCCTAGTTGGCGTTAGTCAAGTTAACTCTGGCTGTAAGCTGGCACAGCTTCGTTAAAGACCAGGGAAGAGTCCCCCAGCTTTCTCCATAGAGCTGGCAATTGCTGCGCTGGAGAGGCAGTGTTGTCCAGGACACAGGGCTTGGGCGATCGGGTGGTTTTCCCAGCTCTGCCGCTGAATTGCTGGGTGACCTTTGGCAAGTCGCTCTCCTCTTACTCCTACACTTTCTCTGTTCATCAGAGCAGGTGCATGTTACTTGTCCACTGTTCAATGCTGTGGATGAACAGCACTGAGTACTTTTGACGATCTGCTCTCACAGTGGCTACCCTTCCTAAACAGTTCTTGATTAGATTTGTGTTACAGTAATACCTAGAGGCCCAAATACAAGTGGGCCCCCATTCTGCCAGTCTCTGTACAAACACTGTAAGAGCGTGGTTGGTCCTGCTCCCAAAGGGCGTATGAACTAAATAGACAAGACAGAGTGCCTGGAGAGGGGACTTGATCAACGTTGCACAGCCGGTCGGTCACAGAACCAGGATTAGAAACTAGCTCTGGTGCCCTATTATCCACTGGAGCATGCTGCTGCTAACCTCTGCTCCTTGAGCATCTTGAGCTGTTGTACTGGTCTCAGGAATACTTGTATTTGTTCCACCTGTGTCCTCTCAAAACTTAACTTTTAATGTCATTCTTCACCTTGACATTTAACAGGCAGAAGCTGGTATTTATAGCCTCGTATTTAAACTACACGCTCTTTATCAGCTATTCTCCTCTGCCAGCACACACGAGCTGCTACACCACTTCAATATTTTATGAGCATCCTCTTTTTATGATACACATTCAAATATGGACAGGAATTCGCTCCTTTGCTGAAGTTTTAGTTTGGCTTTTTGCTGACGGCTGCCGTTCTTCACGGTGTCCTCGCTGGAGCAGGTTGCATATATTTAAAACGTAAAACATCTTTGCAACTTCAGTTTAGAATTGATTTTTTTTAAGGGACTAAAACATGGTAAAAAAATGAAGCTACAGATCTCGTCTCCCCACCCCTGCCCCACAGCAGCAGAAGCTGTAAATGCTTTTATGATGCAGAAAAGAAGAGAAACATATGGAAGAATCTCATTCAGTTGAAAGCCGCTTTTGTCTTCAAAAACCTGCCAAGTAGAAAAATATTTAGAAAAGCGATAATTAGAAGCTGTTTTTAAAAGATTAAAGCCATTTTATTAATAAGGCAGCTGATGTTTATCAAACTACATAATCAGCAACGTGCTGCAGGCCGCTTACACGCACAAGCTACGCTTTCAACATGGAGGTCGGGTAAGCGGGTTGTGAAACAAGAAAAATGGCTTTAAAAATTACTGCATAACAGGGTCCCCTGTTGTAGTAGAATGTGTCAAAGTTTTTTAATTACCCTAAAAGAGACAACTACACACACAGTGAACTACTCTTCCCAAAAGCATTCGCTTCTGTAAAGTAACAGGAGACGGATGCATGACAACTCCCTATTAATGTTAATTCTCTCAGTAGCTTTGGTATAAGTTTTTCCAATGTATACATCAGCGGAAGCCTCCTCTGGGTGGTACTTTTACCAGGCATGCTACTGGGGACTGACTGGATATCATTGTATAGAGAGATACCCTGGACTGGCTTCTCCAAACCCTTTCTTGTCCCCTTAAAAATCCTTGAACTGCTCATGTCTCCACAAAATCAGCACACAGATCTGTGCAGTGAGCGCTGGTTTGCTCTGCCGGCTCTGCAGGGCTGAACTAACCAGGTCTGACTTGGAGACGCTGAGAGAATGCGGGTTATTTGGTCCCCTGTTCTCTGAGCTGCTACAAGGTCTGCACTTAACAGCTACAATGAGGGACACTGCAAGCATGGAGAACTAAGGGTCCAGTATTTCCTAGTGTAGACAGCACCCAAAAGAAAGGGACAGGAGCACAGCCAGGAATCCCTTTCCTGCCTGTAACCATCCATCAGTACATACTCAAGTACTCAGCGCTGACTGCTGGCAAACAGGAATGACTTTTGTACCATGGCTGAGTAGTTGAGGGTCTCAAACCAGGCATTGCCTTTATATAACAGGAATGAATCATTCCCATAATGCTGGGTTCTTTAATGTGGTGGGGGCATTCACTTGGCAATTTGGGGAGCGGGCCCCAATCCTCCCAGCCAATGATGGTGTTTTGCCGATATAGTTTGCTGCCTTTCAGCCACGGATCTCAGCGCACCTTGCACATATGAATCACTTCTCTCAGTGCCCCCTGCGAGGAAGGTTTTGTGATATCTGGTGTGCAGATGGGGGGTGTACAGACTCTAGGGGGTGTAGCGTGGCCCAGGTCATGCGCCAAGTCAGATGGGGCTTTGCTAATGGGCTAAATGCTGGGGGCTAACAGGGGAGCAGAATGAGCTTTTTGACGGTTCATGCTCTTACCACTTGGTTGCATGATGTGCAGTGCTTGGAGATCCTCAGAGGAAAGGGGCTGCATGAAAGCCCTTGGCACTCTATGCGTCATGCACCTGAGGGATTTCACATCCCTGCCTCGCTATTGCGGGGGATGCCATCTCCCGGGAAGCTGGAGTTGTGATTCCCAGTCTGGTGGAAGCCCAGGCGCTGGCTGTGAGTGGGCTAGAGTGCTAACGGAAGCGGTGTGGCCAGGGCGGCTTGAGCGAGCCGTCCAAGCACAAGCCTAGGCTCTCGGGTGGGGTTGTACCAGGGTGGCTAAGCCGAGCCCCCACCTAGGCGGCCACACTGCTATTTTTAGTGCGCTAGCTTGATCAGAGTGACCACTGTCTGAGCTGGGCCTAGCCGCAGGACGCACAGACCCACAGTCAGCCGGATGCAGGGCAGCTCTGGGTGCAACCGGGTGCAGGCCAGGGCACTTCAGCAGTGGTATTCCCTCCAGGCTGCATGGCCTATTAGATCAGCTGCCTGTGCACTAGGTTCTCTCCTTCCTGCACCTGCTGCCCTGGTTGTTTCCCCCCTCCCTCGGCATGGCCGGGAACCGATGAGTTGGGTGGTGGCGGCCGGCATTGTGTGTCAGGCGCTGGTTGGAATCCTAGACTAGAATCCAGACCTAGAAGGGACCGCAAAGGCCATCTAGTCCAACCCCCTGCCAAGCTGCAGCCTTTGTTGTGTCTACACCACCCCAGACAGCTGGCTTGTGTTTGTTCTGGTCACTGCACACACGCCCTGCGAGCGGTTTGAGCAAATGAACCCTGGCATCCCCCACCTCCCTTTCCAAACCCTGCTCTGCTTTATAGGACGGACTGGGGGGGCCCCCAGCCCAGGCAGACGAAGGCAGGCACGTGGCTGCTCTTGCAACACTTGTTCCAGGCTGCCTGCCGACTCCCAGTGCGGGAGGGAAACGCACAGTGCTGCATCGGGTTACAGGGGGGAAGGTTTTCCTCCTCCAACAGGCCAGAAATACTATGGGGCTGTAAGGAAGTGCTGGGTACGACCCTGCAGCATGGGACAGCTCAGTCCAAGCCCAGGGAGCTCCCAAGCAGACACATACTCACATGCACAGGCCTCAGGCTGCTTTATTCGCTTGGCTTTGGCTCCAAACTTTCCCTTGTTCTCTGTGAGCAAAGAGAGGAAGATCCGTCAGGCTCACATCACGTCTGCGCAGCTGAAAGCACGGTCTGGCCAAGAGCCAGCTGCTCACAGGAGCCTGGCGCTTCCATGCAAGCAGGCAGGGCTCTTGTGTGGAGCCTGGGAACTCGGTCGCTAAACTTTAAGCTCACTGGCACCTGTTGATGGCCAAAACGCAGCTGTCTCATGCCCCTTCCTCCTGCCCTGCGGGGGGTCAGTCCCATTTGATACATCAGCCTGGTGCCTCACTCGCTGGGTCACCAAAGGCAGGAGGCCAGGCCCCAGAGGAGGGAAGAAGAAAATCTGAACCCCCACCCCAGCCAGAGCTCAGAGCAGCCGTGATGGCATCTGGAGGGCACAGCAGTAAGCCCCGGCTCAGTGGGAGAGAGGCCATGATGCAGGGCTTGTGGGCATGGGGGGAAGGTGGGGGAGGCTTTCAAAGGGGAGTAATGGGAAATACAGGGGGACCCCAACCCAGATAAAAATCCAGCTGTCAGAAGGCGTCAGCCCTTCCTAAAGCACAACGAATAAGGGCAGGAAGGACAGGTCTGTGCCAGCAGCAAGCTGGACTGCTGGGGACTCCCATGCAGAGCGAGCGCTAGTCTGACAGAGACCGGACGGTGGAACCATGGAGCTACAAAGCCCTGTCCAACCCCAGAGAGGAGCGACGGCAACCAGGGGAGAGCCTGAGAGAGACACTTCCCATGCTGATGTCCACAATGCGGAGTGACAGATTTCCTCCAGAGGCCAGGTCTGATCAACTACTCCCTATCGGCCTTGGAGGGGGAAAACCTGCACAGCCCCGGGACACAGGACAGAGGTGACCTTACGTTACTGAGCAGCCTTCACTGCAGCAGCAACAGACCCTGCTGCCATGGACCCAGGAGGAAACCCAGCCGAGCTGGATGCCCCAGCCAGGGGACTGAGTTCCCCTCCCATGGCTCCTGGCCCTGGGACAGGGCTCGGGCCGGGGACCCGGGGCAGCTTGCCTGTGGTGCTGGGGAGCGGTGGCTGGCAGTGTCCGGTGGTCCAGCGGAGACAGCTGCCGGGGGAGAGGAGGAGGGCCCCGCAGGCAGCATCCTGGCCGCAGAGGACGCTGTTCCACTCGTAGCCTGGCAGAGAGGAGACCGCAAGGATGGGCTGGGAGCCTGCTCGGCTCTGTGCCCGCTCTGAGGTCTCCCCGGGGGCCGCCGAGCCAGCCAGAGGCTTTCGGGAGCACTCCAGAGACCCCTCTGCTGCTGCTGCCAACCATGGGGCGTCCTGCGGGGCTGCCAGCCGGGCCCATGTACACTCGGGAGACCCCCCTCCTCCAGGAGACTTGGCTCTGGCTGAGGGCTTGGAGCAGGCAGTCGAGCGTCAGCAGGGGATGGGTGCAGGTCAGGCCGTGGGGAGTTGGGGGGGCAGATGGAAACGGGTCCGGTGGCCTGGGGGGATGGCCGGGGGTCAGATGTTCCGGGGGGAGGGGAGGATGCCAGTCAGGTGCTGGTGGGGCGGGATGGACATGCCTCCCCCAGTCTGTGGGGGATGGACACACGCGGGCCAGGTGGTCTGGGGGGATTGATGCGGGTCAGGCAGTTTGGGGGGCAGGGGTTAGAGAGAGGTGCTGGGTGTGTGGGTTGAGAGGGGCCTTGCCCATCACTGGGGACCCGTGTGCCACTCACCAGTGCTGACGCCTAGGGCCGTGATGTTGCCCGCAGAGGCCGCGAGTGGCCTGGGCAGCGTCCATCGTCCCTGGGGTGAGTGGCACCAGCGTTATGTAGGCAGCGCTGCTGAGCAGGCCTGAAACACCAGAGCGAACCTGTCTGGGCAGGGGCCTGGGGCTGCCCCGAGGCCTCTGTTCCCCCCCACGGCGCGCGGGATGCCCGGCGGCGCCCGGTTTTCCCCACCCCAGCCCTGGTGCGCTGTCACACGGCACCGGCCCTGTGGAGCAAGGATACCCTGGCCTGGGCATGGGACCTCAGCCCCCCGTGGGGCTTGCAGCGTGTAGCAGACGGCCTGGGGCACAGGATCGGGTGGCCCAGCTGTTAGCACATTAACCAGGGACATAGCAAAGCCAGGGCACTTCCTGTCTCTGCCAGATGCCCTGAGCGAGTCCCCCAGCACCTGCCTCCCTGGAGAAATACACGAAAGACCAGACACCAGGCCATGCAGGGGCCATAGACACACTCTAGACAGACCTCCCCCCTTCTTGGATCTTGAGTAGGGCGCAACCTAAGCAGATGCACCCTGTATCCTCCCTGATGCTGCTCCGCCGGGCGTGGTCTGGGAAGGCTCTGTGCCGACGGGCCATTGGCCCAGGTGCCCGCCCAGCATGCCACTGCTGCAGCTGTGTGTCGGAGGACGGAGGGTGCACGTGTGGGCACGGTGATTCGGCACCGTGTGTGTGTCACGTGGACGTTGCAAACCAGGTGCACGCGGCTCGTGATCCTACTGCGTGGGTGCGGCACGTGGCTATACGGGGTCTGAGTGTGCAGCGTGTAGGCAGAGGCATCAACTTCCCAGGGGGTCCTCAGTCCCAGCTCCACCCCTGGCCTCCCCACCATTCCCCTCCTCCCCCCAAGTCCCCACCTCGCCTCTTCCTGCCCCTGCTCCTCCACGGTCCTGTAAGCACCCCCTGAGCAGCTGATCGCGGCAGGCGGGAGGTGCTGGGGGGAGGGGGAGGAGCCGATCCGCAGGGCTGCTGGTGGGTGCTGAGCACCCACTCATTTTTCCCGTGGGTGCTCCAGCTGTAAGTACAGTGCATGCGGCTGTCAGGGAGTGTGGGGGAGTCCGGGCCCTGCACCCCCCTTCCTGGGATTCACTGAGAC
This sequence comes from Lepidochelys olivacea, assembly GCF_965140295.1. Taxonomy (NCBI): domain Eukaryota; kingdom Metazoa; phylum Chordata; order Testudines; family Cheloniidae; genus Lepidochelys; species Lepidochelys olivacea. The sequence goes on from NC_140413.1 coordinate 3,252,250, forward strand.
TCTCAGCCAGCCAGTAAAACAGAAGGTTTATTAGCCAACAGGAACACAGCCCAAAACAGAACTTGTGGGGTACACCCAGGACCCCTCAGTCAAGTCCTTCTGGGGGAGCAGGGAGCTTAGACCCCAGCCCTGGGGTTCCCTGCGTTCCTCCACCCAGCCCCAAACTGAAACTAACCCCCCCCCCCAGTAGGTTCCTTGCTGCAGCCTCTGTCCACATTCCTGGGCAGAGGTGTTACCTCCCCCTCCCCCTCCTGGCTCAGGTGACAGGCTCTCAGGTCTCCCATCCCCAGGGCACATTCCCAGGTCAACACTCCCCCCTCCCTGCTGCTTCACAGCGGCACAGGGCCAGGGGAGGCAAGATCAGGTGATCCTGATGCAGCTTCTGTGCATGGCCCATGCTGCTGGCTGGCAGAAGAATGGAGGGACCTGGCTGGCAGGAGATTGGAGCGGATCTGGGCCCAGCAACCCCCACGTGAGGCCAATGGCCCGTCAGCACAGATCCTTCCCAGACCACGCCCGGCGCCAGGCTGGCTCTGTCTCCTGAGGACACAGCGTCCAAGCTGTGCAAACCCTAGGGAGCAAACAACCTTTCCTTGATCGTTTCCATGTGTCAGTTCCAGCTGCCGGGAGGGTGAGGACCTCATCTGCTTGGGAAACTCGGTCCCTGGCGAAACCCAGGGCACCTGGGTTTAAAGGGACAGGCCTGGGCTAGCCCCAAGGTGCCAGGCATTTCCAAGCCGGTCCTGATGGAAGCAGCTTCTGCTCCATCCGGTACCTGAGGCCTCTCTCACATCATCCAGCCTGTCCCAACATAGAGGAAACCAAAAATGCGCCAGGGGAAGTAACCAGGATTCCTCTGTGAAAAGCACCCCAGGTATGGGACTGGGAGCCAGGAGTTCCTATGCTCTGACCCCGATGTGGCACCTGCCTCAGTTTCCCTTCTGTGAAACGAGGCTTTTCCAGTGGGGACAGAAGTGAGCGCCCTGACCTCCCCGGGCACAGGCCTCCGCATGCCCAGCCGACGGGACCGAGTTGTAGCCCCTCGACTAGATGTGAACTGGTGACCCGGAGGCAACAGGCTCCCTCGCTCCTGAGCCCTGTTGGGGCAAAGACCAAGACTGGCAAAGGCACCCTCAGGGCTGTTGGGGGCCATCCCAGCCTTCCCATCACCCCCTGCCCTCTGAGGGTGCCTTTGCCAGTCTCAGCCCAGGGCTCAGTGCGCGGTGGCGTGCTGCATCTTCCCCACTTCTCCAAAGGGCAGAGCACACGGCACTTTTCTAGATGTCTAAATACTGATTGCTAGTCAGGCGCGCCCCCTGCCCCCCAGCCAGCTTCTCTGTCTGCTGTGGTCTATGGATGGGCCTGATTCCTGGGGAGGGAGAGGATCCTGGAGCTCAGAAGAAAGGCGGAACTCACCGCGGCTGGAGCGTCTCCGAGGTTTTCCTGCGTGTGGAGCTGGAGGCTGGGGCCCAGGACCAGAAGGCAGGGCAGCGGGATGCCAGAGCAGCCCATCGTGAGTCTGTGGTGGGGCTCCCCTGGCAGAATGGCCTCTGGGGAGCTGGGGCTGAGGCGTCTGGCTCAGAAGTGCAAATTTCCTTGGGGCGAGTTCCAAGATAAAAACAGGATATGCCGCAGGGGCCGGTTTACACAGAGATCGGGTGAGCTGCTGTTGGGAATCAGGGGTTAATCATCTCTTCCTCTGTGGGACTGGGGGGCCAGGTCTGGCCTGGGGCCAGCCAGGCCTGGTCATTAACCAGGTACAGCTGATGCGGGCAGGTGTTCCCTTCCCTGTACATCAGGTGTGCAGAGCTCAGAGGAGAGCAGGGAGGGGTCCCGGGAGACGCCTGTGAACCCAGAAAGACCTGGGAGCCTGTCAACCCCTAGGAAAGGGCCAGCGAAGCCTGGAAAGAACAGCCCACAGGGATCTGTATGTCCTGTGGGTTGGGTGCATAAGGGCCATTTACATTGTGTGGGACACCAAACCAGTCCCGGGGAGGGGTGAGATTGGCCATTAATGAATGTGAGCTGGAGTCTTTTAAAGCACCGGAGAGGGGAAACTGAGGCAAGCGGCCCAGCCGTGCTGTGGTGCTGCCATCAGGGGGTGCCCCATCCAAGGTTGCCCCAGCTCAGATTCCAAGCCCCACTGAGACTGTAACATGAAAGCAGCTGCCCACGTTAGCAGCACAAAGAACTTCCCAGGGGAATCAGGATTCGTGGGAGTCTGTTCATTACTGGTAACTGGTTGAGGGGGTGGGGGAACGAGGGGCTGAGAGGGGTGCGGGGAGAGGAGCTGTGGGGCTGTCAGGGGGAGAGGGACACGGAGCAAGGGGCTGTGTGGGAAGTGAGCGAGGGGCGGTGGGGCTGTCGGGGGTGGGGAGAGGGTTGGTGGAGTGGGAGGCAGTGGGGCTGCCTGGGGGTGGGGGAATGAGGGGCTGTTGGGGGTTGGGGGAGAAGGATGTGGGAGCGAGGGACTTGGGGCTGTCGGGCAGGGGTGAGGGGAGAGGGACACGGAGCGGGTGAACAAGGGGCGGTGGGGCTGTGGGGCTGTCAGGGAGCGAGGGGGAGTGAGCGAGGGACGTGGGGCTGTCGCGGGGTGGGGAGAGAGGTTTGGAGAGTGAGGGGCTGTGAAGGGGGGTGAGCAAGGGGTGGTGGGGCTGTCGGGGGCCATTGGAGGCGGGGGGCTGGATGGATTTGAGGGCTCAGGGTTGCACCGTACCCACGCGGGGCAGAGCAGGCTGGGAGGAGCAGCGCCAAGAGGGCTGATTTCCCCTCCAGGATCCGCGTTGCATGCTCTGCCTGAGGAGCTCTGCCCCCTGCCCCGGTCTCTGGGCACCCCCCAGGTACGACCAGGCTGAGGAAGGCGCCTGGGGCCCCCCCGTGCCACTCCCTGCGGGTGGGTGGGGCTCTGCTGGGGCCCTGCTGGCTGTAACAGGGAAGCAGCAGTGGGGGGTGGGCTCCAAGGGGGCAGAGCCCTGGGGCTGGGCTGCTGCAGAGTGCACGTGGGGGAGGGGGGGGACTGGAGGGCTGTACAGCTGTGGGGGGGGCCCACTGGGCACCCAGCATGGCCCTGCTGCCTGCCCCCAGAGCAGGAGCCCCTGGCCCAGCTGGGCGTCCTGTCTGGGCCTGCTGGGGTGGGGCAGGGAGGGCCGGGGGAGGTGGTGGCGAGCCAGGGAGCTGATGTCATTTCCCAGGTGTGTTCAGACACTGCACAGGGCCCAGGAGAGCTGGGGCATGGGGGCCTCTCCTGGGGCAGAGCCTTGGCAGGGCAGAGCCCGGGTAATGCCCAGCCCCTGAGCAAAGTGCGGCCAGCCGGCCGGGACAGCCCACCCCGGGGCGTGCACCTTGGCGGCTCCCTCACTCCCCGCTGGCCTGCAAACCGGACAGGTGAGCAGCTCCTTCCAGCGGTGTCCTCCCCACTCCTGGCAGCATGCCCGCCCGGTGCCACGCAGCGGGTGAGGGCTGCTTTGATTGCTGATTGCTGGCCCAGCAAGGGCGACACACGGCCCAGCCTGCTGTGGGATCGGCCGGCCTGCTCCGTGCCCCAGCCGGACAGGGCTCTGCCAGCAAGGTCCTTACCCAGCCCCTGCCTGCCAGCCAGCTCTCTGTCTGTCTGGGCACCTGTGCCAGGCTCATGGGGTGGGGGGCGATCCCAGCTCCCTGACATGAAGGAAATGTGGAGGGCCTTGATCCCTCACTCCCGGGCTCAGCTCTTACATCCAGGTGGGCAGGGGGGCCAGAGCGAGGGGAAATCTTGCCCCCCTGCTACCCAGGGACGCCAGTCTGGCACCTCCTACTGGCATGGCACAGCCATGCTCTCCCATCCCAGCGACAGGCAGGACAGAGGGTGATGGGCTGCTCGGTCATGCCCCAGCGTCCCCACATCTGGTCCCCACGCGGTTGTGCCAGGGTGATGCGGTGCCAAGGCATGCCCTGCCTGGGGGCTCGTGCCAATGGGGGGCTCTGGCAATGTGGTGCCAGGTTGCTGAGCTGCAGTGCTGTTATGCCAGGGCGCATCAGCACCAGGGCGGGAGCCCCACAGGCGTGGCCTGTCATTTCCCTGAGGGCTGGTGCTGCATCTGGAAGTGGCCCTGAAAAGTGGGCTGAATATCAGACCAGCCGGTTCCTCTGATGGGGGGTCGCTGGCAGCTCCGAGGGAGGGACCTGCTGGCAGCTCTTGGCCAGGAGTCCTGCTGCGGGGTGGGGTCCTGCCAGTGGCTCGGGGTGGGGGGTCTGGCTGGCAGCCCTTATGGGGGTCTGGCTGGCGACCCAGAGCCTCCCCAGTTAACTGGCTGGCATGTTTCAGGTCTGGCCAGAAGTGGCCCCGTCTCCGCTGCCCCACATGGAGAGCTGGGCCCACAATGGCACAGAGGTGAAGCCCGTGGGTTCCCCCTTCACTGAGATTGTGAGTCGGGGGGGGGGGAGTTTAGAGGCCCTTGATGGGCTCCCCCCATGTGGAGGGCAGCAGGGCAGAGCCAGGGCAGTTGACTTCTCCCAGGGCATCACGGGCAGAGGCCTGGTGAGCAGGGGTCCCTGGCCAGAGACCCATGGACAGGCTGGCACAAGGGAGCCCCCTCCAGCCCTTGGGGGAATGGGAACAGGGCCCAGCCGCTGGAGGGCAAGGGAGATTCTGGGGAGGAGGGGTTGGGAGATTCCAGAGGGGGCCAGCTGGGGGGTAGGATTGTGGGGCTGCACGCTGGGGCTGGGTCGGGTGGGTAGCCTGGGGACACCGGGGTTGGCTGTGGGGGAGGGAAGAGTCACAGGAGGGCCAGATCGGGGGTGGGGTGAGAGATCTGGGGCCGGCTCAGGCCATGGAGGGTAAAGGGACGGGGCTGGGGCTGAAGGGACAGGGCTGGGGGGTGTCCTCGGGGAGCGGAGCCTGTGGGGTGTGGTGCCCAATCCCCCTCCGCATGTGGAGGTCACGGCCCGCAGGCCCCGTCCCTGCCCACGGCACTCACCCCCTCCCTGGTGCTTTGCAGGACGCAGAGGGGGCCCGAGCGGCTGGGCCACGGGCTGGCCGGGGGCAGGAAGCCGGGGGCCCAGTGGACGGTGCCTGAGGTGTGCGCCTGGCTGAGCAGCGGGGCGTTGGGGGCGCAGGGCCCACTGGTGCAGGTGGCCCGCAGCCACGCCATCTCGGGGAGGGTGCTGCTGAGTGGACGGAGGGGGCGCTGCCCAGGGTGGGAGTTGCGCCCGGGCGCCTGCGCCGGCGGCTCCTGCAGGAGGCGCTGCAGCTGAGCATACAGCAGGAGGGTGCAGGAGCTCCTGGACATCGCTGATGGTGAGGGGCTCCCCTCGCGGGGGGTCCGCCCTGCAGGGAGTGGGGGTCTCAGCCCCAGCACTGACGGGAGGGGCTCCCCCTGCAGGAGACGGGGGGCTCTGAGCCCCAGCACTGCTGAGAGGGGCTCCCCTGCGGGGGGATTCTGAGCCCCAGCACTGCTGAGAGGGGCTCCCCTGCGGGGGGCTCTGAGCCCCAGCACTGTTGGGAGGGGCTCCCCTGTGGGGTAGGAGGGCTGAGCCCCAGCACTGATGGGAGGGGCTCCCCCTGCAGGAGACGGGGGGCTCTGAGCCCCAGCACTGCTGAGAGGGGATCCCCTGCGGGGGGCTCTGAGCCCCAGCACTGATGGGAGGGGCTCCCCTGTGGGGTAGGAGGGCAGAGCCCCAGCACTGATGGGAGGGGCTCCCCTGCAGGAGGTGGAGGGCTGAGCCCCAGCACTGATGGGAGGGGCTCCCCTGCGGGGGGCTCTGAGCCCCAGCACTGATGGGAGGGGCTCCCCTGTGGGGTAGGAGGGCTGAGCCCCAGCACTGATGGGAGGGGCTCCCCTGCAGGAGGTGGAGGGCTGAGCCCCAGCACTGATGGGAGGGGCTCCCCTGCGGGGGGCTCTGAGCCCCAGCACTGATGGGAGGGGCTCCCCTGTGGGGTAGGAGGGCTGAGCCCCAGCACTGATGGGAGGGGCTCCCCTGCGGGGGGCTCTGAGCCCCAGCACTGCTGAGAGGGGCTCCCCTGCGGGGGGGCTCTGAGCCCCAGCACTATGGAGGGGTCCCCCTGTGGAGGAGGGGGGGCTGAGCCCGGCCCTCGGGGTCAGGGGCCGTGGGTGAGGGGAAGCAGGCCCCCCAGAGCCTGGAAAGGCCCCAGCGAGATGAGACCTCTCACACAGTCCCCATCCCTGCCCCCGCCATGGAGGCCTAGCTCCGTAGCGGTGCGCAGGGGACGCTGGCAGAGCCGGCTGTGCCCAGCTCCTGGCAGGCCCGTCTCAGGATAAACCCTGATAGCCCTGAGCTGGGGAGGTGCCAGGGCTGGCTGGCCTGCGCCCGGGGTGCCCTGCTCTCAGCCCCACTGCAGGTTCTCCCCGAGGCCCCTCCTCAGCCCCAGTGGTTACAGCCCGGGTGGCGTTGCAGCAGGATTTGTTCTCCCCAGAGTGACGAGCCGAGTCTGCGGCCCCGTGGGCACAGGAGCCGGGCCGCGGCGGAGCAGGATAGGAGCAGCGGCTCGGTGCGTGGCCTGGCACTGGGGTGGTGTCATGTCCCCAGGACGGGGGGCTCAGCTGGGCTGAGAAAGGACCATGAGGCAGCTGGGATCAGAGCCCGGGCTGTTGTCCGTTAGCAATGGCAGGAGCGCTGGAGGGGACTCAGACTCTGCCTGCATTAGGTGCCCTTTGCTCTCCGGCCGTACACGCTCCAGGGCTGCAGAGGATGACACAGCATCAATGCATGCAAGGAGCTGCAGCCTCTCCAGGGGGACGTGGGATCCCACCGCTGGCAGCAACGCTGCTCGGGGCCCGCAGGTTTGGCCTCAGCGTGCTTGGGGGAGGAGACCCGGCTGGATGCTGAATAGCGGCTTCCCATGCTCGTTAACTGTGGGGTGTGTCGGGCTGTGCCCAGGGCCCCAAGAGACGTGGCCCTGAGCAGTGGGTGGGGTTCAGAGAGGCTGTGTTCATGCAGGGCTCCCCCTCCACACCCTCGCATTAGAACTGGGCAGGCTCAAGGGGCTCATACAACCTCACTCGATTTATTCCACCTGAAACCCCCTGGCACCCCCGTCCCTGAGATGTGAGTCCAAAGACCAGGCGTGCTTGCCACACTGGCCAGCCCTCCTGGGTGACCCTACTGTGACGGTATGAGTATAATATAATCTCTCATTGCAAGGTGACACAGGGCCAGAAAGAGTTAATGAACTCCCAGAAAGAAAAGGAGTTCTTGTGGCACCTTAGAGACTAACCAATTTATTTGAGCATAAGCTTTCGTGAGCTACAGCTCACTTCATCAGATGCTTATGCTCATGAAAGCTTATGCTCAAATAAATTGGTTAGTCTCTAAGGTGCCACAAGCCCTCCTTTTCTTTTTGCAAATACAGACTAACACGGCTGTTACTCTGAAACCTGAACTCCCAGACTGACCTGACCCAGGGCCGAACTTTAAAGACTTGTCAGGAGGATCTGTAAATGAACAGAGCTGTGAAAAGCAGCCGGCATTGTTAGAGAGAGAGGGGGAGCTGTGCGCTCAGGTCTTGTGATGTCAGCAAACAAGTCTTGTCTATTGCTATGGCTTTGATTCAAAGATAAAAAACAAGAAGTATTAATATTTAGGAAGACACTTGAGTGAAACAGTATTATTGGCTATATGGCTCTTTGAAGGTTGTGGTCACCGGTATCTGAACTGTTTAATGGATAAATTACCCTATGCTAAGTGCCATGTTTGGGAGACAGAAAGTTAAGCCTATTGTTTTCTCAGGTCAAAAGGCTGCTGGAAATGTATAAAAACCCAGGGACAGGATCCTTCTTCATCTCAGATTTGCTTTGGGTTTCAAGAAGGGGAAACCCTAGGCCATAAGAATTGAGATCCCCAGTCACTGACTGGCGTCACCCTGAATATGGACATTGGACAATAACCTATGGACTATTTCTAAAAGGACTTTGGGCAACTACAAACTCCCCATCTCTGCTAGGTTTCAGAGTAGCAGCCGTGTTAGTCTGTATTCGCAAAAAGAAAAGGAGGACTTGTGGCACCTTAGAGACTAACCAATTTATTAGAGCATAAGCTTTCGTGAGCTACAGCTCACTTCCTCAGATGCATATCGTGGAAACTGCATATCGTGGATACTCTGCTAGGTATCTGGACCTCAAGAAATTGAACTCAAGTCTGTATGTAAATTGATCTTTCAACCAACTTTCCCTCTTTTCTTTTTTAATAAATTTTAGTTAACAAGGATTGGCTATAAGCGTGTATTTTGAGTAAGATCTAAGTTATAATTGTACCTGAGTGTCTGGCTGATCCTTTGGGGTTGGGAGAACCTTTTCTTTTATATGATGAGAGAAGATTTTCAGTAACCATCATCACATCTGATGTGTGTGTCTGGAGGGAGGCCTGAGGCTGGGCCCTTGAAGGGCACTGTGTTGTTTGGACTTCTGAGCAATGCTTCTATATAAGCACTGCTGGGAATTTTTCACCAGATTTGGGAAATTTTTAGGTTGGGAAAAGTTGGCATCACGCTATAGAAGTACTGCTTCTGAGTAACCAGGGAGGTACTATAGAAGCTGTTTTGGGCTGGCTGGGTAAATCTAAGTATTGGAATATCCACCAGCTTTTGGAGTGTGTCTGCCTCGTTTTGTTTGCAGTTCACCCTAATTGAGTGACCTCAGCTGGCTCCCACAGGCAGCATTGTTACACCTACAATAACAAACCACTGGGCGCTCTGCAGCCCTCCTGGGTGACCCTACAATAACAAGCTGGATATGAGTCAACAGGGTGCCCTTGTTGCCAAGAAGGCCAATGGCATTTTGGGATGTATAAGTAGGGGCATAGCGAGCAGATCGAGGGACGTGATCGTTCTCCTCTATTCGACATTGGTGAGGCCTCTCTAGAGTACTGTGTCCAGTTTTGGGCCCCACACTACAAGAAGGATGTGGATAAATTGGAGAGAGTCCAGCGAAGGGCAACAAAAATGATTAGGGGTCTGGAACACATGACTTATGAGGAAAGGCTGAGGGAGCTGGGATTGTTTAGTCTGCGGAAGAGAAGAATGAGGGGGATTTGATAGCTGCTTTCAACTACCTGAGAGGTGGATCCAAAGAGGATGGCTCTAGACTGTTCTCAGTGGTAGCAGATGACAGAATGAGGAGTAATGGTCTCAAGTTGCAGTGGGGGAGGTTTAGGTTGGATATTAGGAAAAGCTTTTTCACTAGGAGGGTGGTGAAACACTGGAATGCGTTACCTAGGGAGGTGGTAGAATCTCCTTCCTTAGAAGTTTTTAAGGTCAGGCTTGACAAAGCCCTGGCTGGGATGATTTCGTTGGGGTTGGTCCTGCTTTGAGCAGGGGGTTGGACTAGATGACCTCCTGAGGATCCTTTCCAACCCTGATCTTCTATGATTCTATGAAACCACTGTGCTCTCTCCAGCCCTCCTGGGTGACTCTACAATACCAAGCGTGTACATGTAACAACCAGGTTTGCTTTGGAAACGGCCGGCCTCTAAGGGACCGTTACAAACCACGTTAATGCTATTTTAATAAAAAGAATTTAAAGAGAAGCTTGCCAGGGTCCTGTGAACAGCCACGTGTGCCAGTAGGTGGCGCCGTGGCCTCCTGCTCCGTGGCCCTGCCTCTCCCAGCAGACAGGGCCCTGGGAAGTGGAAAGTGACCCCAGAAGGCCGGGCCAGGCTGGGCTGCTACTCACAAGGGGCACAGCTGCCTCACCTGATCGCCTCTAACCCCTCCGCTTGCCCCAGGCCCGTCCCAGCTCCTGATCTCCCTCATCCCTCCCCCTGCTCGTCTCCTTAACCTCACTCCTCTGGCTTGGAGCCCCATCCACTCCCTCCTGTCTAAGGGATACCCACCCCACCCAGACCCCACCGGCCTCTCCACCAACGGCCCCATCTCCCTTCCAGCTCGAAGCTCATCGAGCGCTGTCTACCATCACCGTCCGAAGTTCCTCTCCTCCAACCCCATCCTGCGCCCCCCCCTCCCCGCCCCCAGCACGGCCGCAGTCCACTGACACCGCCCTCCCCAGTCTCCGGTGACCTCTTCCTCACTATAGCCGAGAACCTGTCCTCCGTCCTCCTCGACCCGGCAGCCGCCTTCACCACCATGGACCACGCTCACCTTGAAACCTTCTCCTCCCTTTGGCTGCTCCTAGTTTTCCACCTATGGCCCCATTCCCATCGCCCTCTCAATGTGTGTGTGAATTTCCTGCCCCACCCAACCCATCATTCCTGTACAAAGGGGCTATGGCCCCCACACCTGAACCCAAATTGCTCTGCTCCCAGCCTGGATCCCCTGGCAGGGGAAGAACACCCTACCCCTCGGGTCCAGCTCTCACCTCTTCCTGATGCGGGTCGCCTGTGGGAGGAGAGGGGACCAGGCAGCGTCCCTCCGCCGCACACCAAGCATGGCTGCTGCTGGGGGCTGCGGCAGCCTGGTGCATCTTGTGTGCTCCTCTCTGACGGCTCCATGCACCTGTTCCACTTCCCCGAGCGGCGCCCTGCCAGCAATGCCAGGGCCACCTCCTGGAGCTTCCCTCCTGCCCTGGTGCCCAGCTGCCCCTGCCCTGCACTGTGCACCAGCTGCACGGTCACCTCCCCACTCACTGCCAGCACTGGGGAGTCTCTGCCCCTCTTGGGCTCCCGGGGGGCAACGGCACTGCTGGAAGGGAAGGGGGCGCTGGCGCTGCTGGAAGCACGGCGGGGGGTGGTATCCCTGGCCCCGAAGGACTCACTGCCCAGGACGCGGGAGCTCAGCTTGCGCTGATTCAGCTACAGCGACACCCGCTGGGCAGCGGGCAGGCTCAGCGTCCTGCTGGCCTTGCCCAGGGGCCAGCTGGTCATGCTGGAGCTTGTGGGCAAAGCGGCTGCAGCCCCAGGGGTGCTCTGCGGCTAGCATGAGCCTCCTGCTGCCCACACCAGGAACTGACGTGTCAAGCCCAGGGGTGCCAGGGCTCAACCCTGGCAAGCCCCAGCAGAAATGACGCACTGCCCAGGGGTGCCAGGGCTATGATCTGGATCAGGGCACCAGCATGACTGGAATCCCCTGGGGGAAAGAGCAGCCCATCCCTCGTGCCAGGGGATCCAGGATTAGGCCCAGCTCTCACCTCCTCCCGGGAGGGAACTCAGCGGAGATGGGTTTGTTACAGGAGTGGGTGGGTGAGGTTCTGTGGCCTGAAATGTGCAGGAGGTCAGGCCAGATGATCACGCTGGGCCCGTCTGGCCTTACAGTCTCTGAGGCTGTTGCCACCCCTGCAGTATTTGCTAACTCAACAAAGTCACAGGCCAGAGGCCAGATGCTGCCCCAAGTTACACAGCTGGAAACGTGCCCCCCCGTGTCACCGACAGTGGAATCAGGTCCTGCAGCCCTGCGGGCCCATTGGAGCCAGCCCATGCCAAGGCGTCTCCCTCCATGCGCCTCTCCCCAGCTATACAACGAGCTCATAAAAACGGCCAGACGGGGTCAGACCAAAGGTCCATCTAGCCCAGTATCCTGTCTTCCGACAGTGGCCAGTGCCAGGTGCCCCAGAGGGAATGAACAGAACAGGGAATTATCAAGAGCTCAGCAGCTAATCGGCGCATTCATTACTTTGTGTATTAAAGTGTCAGGAAAGTTCATTAACAATAATGACTCTCAGCAAGGCCTCGTTCATCAAAGTGCCACGTTAACCTTTCCCAGGGGCTAGCGACCAGTTCTTGCCACACCGCCTGGCGGCCCATTCTTCTCCTTTCCCAGCACTTTGCACTGAGCTTTCCCATGGCTTGTGAAAGCCTTGGAGTCCAGGGATCATGGCCTAAGGCTCAAGTAGCATGGCCAGAGGCTGGGTGCTTCCCCGCGAATCCTCACCCACCAGTATTTCCTGATGCACCCACACTTCTCACCATGGCTGTTCAGAATATTGGAGCAACAGCTGGGCCCCGACCCACATCCTCACGGCCTCTCTGTGGGGCCTGTCTGCCACTCGAGCACCACGAGACTCTCCGGGGGCTAGCAGTATAGTGTCTGTGACACGCAGTTCTGATCCTGTCCTGTAGCTGGCAGCGGGGCACGCACACAGCGCGTTACATTGCCCCAGGTTCGGACGGACTCCGGGCCGGTGGGGGAATGCTATCGGTGCAGCTAGCCGCTCCATGCTCTGTGGGGAGGAGAGCGTTATAGGAGTGGTGTCTTCCCTCCCACCGCAGAGCCCCCAAGCGCTTTACAGCCCATCTCACAGCAGTGAAATGCAGCCCCTTCTGGGGCGCAACACAGCAGCTGTTTAACCACCCACAGCAACGCAGCACAGTTTAGGATAGAAACTGAAGACGAAGCCGCATCCATTTGGAAGCGGCGTGTGTGTGTGTGTGTGTGTGTTAGCTGCTGGAGGCAAACTGAGTTGGAATTTAGCCCGACACCAGAGTTCTCACCTGTGCCCATGTGACAATGCCACAGGATCCCCACAACCGGAGTGGGGTTTGAGGAAGGACAGCTGGGGGTAGCACATGGGACCTTGCAATGGGGCGGTCAAGGTCAGAGCGGATACCACAGCCCTCTGGCTCGATGCTCAGGGGGATGCTGGGATTTTGGGCAGCACTATCTAGGGGAGATTGCTTGTATTTTGCTCCATCCCAGGCTCTCTGCACGCGCTCCCTGGGAGCTTCTCCTCCTGGAATGGATCACTTCTTGCAGACCAAAGAGGCCGGTTAGCTCCCTCGGGACACCCCTTTCCTGGCCAGTGCAGGAGCAGGCCTGGATGAGCACCCCCAACTGGTGCACAATCACCACCAGGCTTTCGATGACCTGTATGTTTGACAGGATCTGCTGCCACATACATGCCCCACTCCATTCGCTTGGCAAGGGTGCACATGGGGCAGGATCTGGGCCAGGGGTGGGTCCATCAGTCCAAGCAGAATACAGACCGCAGAGTAATATGGTAACGAGCAGGCTAGTGTGATCCACTGCCCACTAGTGGAATCAGGATGCCTCTGCCCAGTCATTGCTCTGTACCCCAGTTCCCAGTTGTAAGATGCGGGTGAGGATGCTTCCTGAGTGGCTCAGACAGGATGCTGCTGGGGGCCACAGAGGCAGCTAGCCAGACAAGGCACCCACTGGTGCTCAGGTAGCGAATGGTCAGTGGCTAGATGCTGCCTCACATTCCAAGCAATGGCTCATTTCCATAAGCCACAGCAGCACCTGGGGTTGGAAATGCAAAGGGGCCTGTCTACACTGCAGTTAAACACCCACAGCTGGAGCATGGCAGCTGGCTGGGGCTCAGGCTTTGGGGCTGTGGTCACTGGGCTCAGGCTGGAGCCCCAGCTCTGGGACCCTGTGCGGGGGGAGGGTCCCAGAGCCTGGGCTCCAGCCCCAGCCCCTACACTGCAATTTTATAGCCCGGCAGCCCGAGCCCCCATGAGCCTGAGTCAGCTGACATGGGTCAGCCAGACGTGTTTACTTGCAGTGTAGACATACCCCCAGGGTGTCCTGGCTCTCTTAACCTTGTGTTTTAAACTCCAGGAGAGGGGCAAGGCAGAAGAAACTAGACCTGAGGGGCTAAGGAGGGAAATCCTGGTTTCGTTTCCAATGTCATTTGCATCTTGGACCTGGCATCAGTTACACGAGGGTAACAGATCCAGGGACATCTAGGAATGCTGCGGTTCTGTCATTGCTCCATGCCATGGCCTTGCAGGATTTCATAGCAACAGTGGGGCTAGAACTGGGATCCTCTGGCTCCAACAGCCCCAGCAGTTTAATGTGTAACGAAAGAGGTGCCGGGGCTGGAGCAATTTTTTTTTTTTTTACTTTCCTAACTTACACGGCAGAGGTGCCAGGGCCATGGACTGAGCCCAAGCCCGCCACTTACATTAGTAGAGGGCTTATGATTAAGGTGCAGATTTTGTCACAGTTATTTTTAGTAAAAGTCATGGACTTCTGTGAATTTCTGTTCGTTGCCCATGAGCCATGTGACAAAGTGGGACTGTTCTTAATGTTTCCTCTGAATAGTGTGGGGTGCCTCAGTTTCCCCTATGCAGTTCTTAAGTATCTAGGGGGTAGGGTAAGGGTGTATGATCATTGCAGAGCCCTAGAGGGCAGGTGTGTGCAGGAGTCTGGACACAGAGAATGGCCGACACCCTGTTTCCTGGCAACTGATGGCCTGGGCCCTTCCCCCCTGCAAGGTGAGAGCTAAAGGGTTGGAGAACAAAGGAATCAGGTGACCTCCTGGCCCGGGAAAGGAACAAAGCTAATAAACCTTCTGTTTTACTGGCTGGCTGAGAGTCACGTCTGACTGCGGAGTTGGGGGGCAGGACCCTCTGGCTTCCCCAGGACCCCGCCTGAGCAGACTCGCTGGGGGAAGCGCACGGAGGGGCAGAGGATGCTGAATGCTCCGAGGTCAGACCCAGGAAGGTGGAAGCTGTGTGAGCTGTGTGTCCTGAAGACAGTCTGCTCCCAGAGAGGAGACTTCCCCACAGTCCTGACTGGCTTCATGGGGAGCAGTTCCAGAGCATCGCCCGGGGACCCCGTGACAACCCGTCCCTGACTTTTACTAAAAATAACTGTGACCAAAGGCGGGGGGTCCAGTACCTACCGCTGCTGCAGCTCTGGGGTCCTCCATGTGCCCATGGCAGCTCAGAGCTCCGGGGCTATGGGGCCCCTGATCACGGCGCTGAGCTCCAGAGGCCTCCTGCTGCCCGGGATGGCTGGGAAGCTCTGGTGCGGCTGGCTCGGAGCCGTGGGGGCCCCCTCCGGCTAACAGCTCCAGCCTCACCGCCAAAGCAGAAAACGTCATCTGGAAGGTCTCTGGAAGTCACAGGTCTCTGGAAGTCACAGGTTTTGTGACATAGTCTTAGCCTTACTTATGCTGCACAGGTTTCAGAGTAGCAGCCGTGTTAGTCTGTATTCGCAAAAAGAAAAGGAGGACCTGTGGCACCTTAGAGACTAACCAATTTATTTGAGCAAATAACCAAATGATTTGAGCTGCACAGTTTGAACTGCACAGTTCTGATTCCATCCTGCAGAGGGCAGTGGCCCCCCCCACACACAAGGCCAGTGAGTTGCGCGCAGTTGTGAGGTTAAAAGCTTGTCCCGGAGGTTTTAGCAGAAGAGGGCACATTGCATGTGCAATTGGGGACAAGAGCTTAGGTAGACGAGCCAGAACAAGGAAACACCTGGTTTCTAGCTTCAGTTGCATGTGTGAAAGTGATGGTGTTTATTTGCAAGCATGACCCACGTGTTCGCATTGCAGCATTTAGAGGTGTAAATACAGGAAGAAGCAGTGGGCACTTGGGAAGGAGACAGTTTTTGTTTTGGGGGAGTCTGTGGCTGCAGACTTGCTTGACTAGGGTGAAGTGATGGCTGGATGGGCCAGTCATTCGGTATGGCAGGCTCTGGACATACTTATCTGTTTGGAGCTATGTGGGTGATTTCCATTATGGGCAAGCAGTCTGGTAGGACCTGGGCAGCATGGCTGTCTGAGAGTGGAATTGTAACGGTGTGGCACCCACCTCTCACGAGCACCCCCTTCTGGTCAGGTGTGTCCGTGGTGTTTAAACAGTCCCAACCCCGGTATCGGGCTAACCCCCCCAGGGCTTCCTTCTTTGGGGCAATGGCTTTGCCCGCTTAGTCTGTTCTGGCCCCAACTCTCCAGCTGGGCCGCTTGACAGTTCAGTCCCCTTGGGGGTAGGGGTTTACTCCTGTCCAGTTGCAGACCCTTCCCCAGTGGTCTAAGGGGGGTAGGGGGAATCCAGGCCCACCCACTACTCCGGGTCCCAGCCCAGAGACCCTAAGAATAGCAGCTGTGCACCATCGGGTCCTCTAGCAAACCTGCCTTCAGTTCCCTGGGCCGCTTTTCCACCACCCCAGCCGCCTTACCCCTAGCTTGGGGCTCTTCTAAGTTCAGGTCCAGCAGCCAGCCAGGAGCTCTTCCTCGGTCCCTACTAACGCTGAGCTGTCCGTGGTGCACCCACCGCACACCACCAACTCCAGCACGCAGCTGCCTCTGCAGCACTCCAGCTCCTTTTATTAGGGCCCTCCTGGGCCCTGATTGGCTGCTCCCTGCAGCCTCTCCGATTGGCTGCTTCCCCTGCAGCCACTCTAGCCTGCTTGGAGGACCTCTCCACTACGTTCCCGGGGAAGTGTGTGGCAGGACCCTGAGGCCTCCAGCAGGGGTCTCTGGGCCTCCTCCAGTCGCTCACAGGAACCAAGGGGAACTCAAGGGGTGGGAGAGGAGTTTATAAATAGGCGGAGTGGGAACCAGACGATTGAAGGACTCAGTGGTAGATAGAAAAGGAGTACTTGTGGCACCTTAGAGACTAACCAATTTATTAGAGCATAAGCTTTCGTGAGCTACAGCTCACTTCCTCAGATGCATATCGTGGAAACTGCAGCAGGCTTTATATATACACAGAGAATATGAAACAATACCTACTCCCACCCCACTGTCTTTATCTTTAGATATCTTATCTTTAGATAAGCTATTACCAGCAGGACAGTGGGGTGGGAGGAGGTATTGTTTCATATTCTCTGTGTGTATATAAAGTCTGCTGCAGTTTCCACGATATGCATCTGAGGAAGTGAGCTGTAGCTCACGAAAGCTTATGCTCTAATAAATTGGTTAGTCTCTAAGGTGCCACAAGTCCTCCTTTTCTTTTTGCGAATACAGACTAACACGGCTGTTACTCTGAAATCAGTGGTAGATGAGTGCAAGGACCAGCGGGGTCAGCTGCAAGCACCGTGTGCCAGGCACTTTGCCAGTTTTGTTGGATTTAGACTACAGGCTGCCTCCCACCCTGGCCCACTGGAGAAGAAAAGGGGGATTAGCCTTTCTGCAGGCTGTGCAAATTGTGGTATGTCCTTTCAGAGACCCCAGGGGAGCTTGGTAGAGACTGGGGGACAGTCACTTATTTCCCAACATAAGGACCCCACGTGTCCTGCCGGGAGATTGGATGCCATTCCCCTGAGAGGGGGAAATCCTCCCAGAGAGGAGCCCTAGGGGAGGGTACGTTTGTACATACTCATAATTACACATTGTATTTGACTTGCAGAAGTAACAAGTATTAAAACATAGGGACAATGCCCTGTCAGTGGTATCTGAAAGGGATAGTTACTGACCAGAGTCACAGTTGTTTCAAGGGTTTTAAGTCAACTGTTTGGCGTTCGTATACAAAGATTGTCTACGTTTTCTTTTAGAGATGGTGTCACTCCCCTAGCAGAGATCTAACACTCTCTCTCTCTGTATCTCAAAGTCCTACCACGACTAGACTGGTTTCAGAGTAACAGCCGTGTTAGTCTGTATTCGCAAAAAGAAAAGGAGTACTTGTGGCACCTTAGAGACTAACCAATTTATTTGAGCATGAGCTTTCGTGAGCTACAGACCACTTCATCAGATGCATGCCGTGGACACTACAGTGCTAATAAACAATGGTCACATAAACACCACCCTATACCGGAAACCTACTGACCGCTATTCCTACCTACATGCCTCCAGCTTTCACCCTGACCACACCACACGATCCATTGTCTACAGCCAAGCTCTACGATACAACCGCATTTGCTCCAACCCCACAGACAGAGACAAACACCTACAAGATCTCTGTCAAGCTTTCTTACAACTACAGTACCCACCTGCGGAAGTGAAGAAACAGATTGATAGAGCCAGAAGAGTTCCCAGAAGTTACCTACTACAGGACAGGCCGAACAAAGAAAATAACAGAACGCCGCTAGCCGTCACCTTCAGCCCCCAACTAAAACCCCTCCAACGCATTATTAAGGATCTACAACCTATCCTAAAGGATGACCCAACACTCTCACAAATCTTGGGAGACAGGCCAGTCCTTGCCTACAGACAGCCCACCAACCTGAAGCAAATACTCACCAACAACCACATACCCCACAACAGAACCACTAACCCAGGAACTTATCCTTGCAACAAAGCCCGTTGCCAATTGTGCCCACATATCTATTCAGGGGACACCATCACAGGGCCTAATGACATCAGCCACACTATCAGGGGCTCGTTCACCTGCGCATCTACCAGTGTGATATATGCCATCATGTGCCAGCAATGCCCCTCTGCCATGTACATTGGTCAAACTGGACAGTCTCTACGTAAAAGAATAAATGGACACAAATCAGATGTCAAGAATTATAACATTCATAAACCAGCTGGAGAACACTTCAATCTCTCTGGTCACGCAATCACAGACATGAAGGTCGCTATCTTAAAACAAAAAAACTTCAAATCCAGACTCCAGCGAGAAACTGCTGAATTGGAATTCATTTGCAAATTGGATACTATTAATTTAGGCTTAAATAGAGACTGGGAGTGGCTAAGTCATTATGCAAGGTAGCCTATTTCCCCTTGTTTTTTCCTACCCCCCCCCCCCAGATGTTCTGGTTTAACTTGGATTTAAACTTGGAGAGTGGTCAGTTTGGATGAGCTATTACCAGCAGGAGAGTGAGTTTGTGTGTGTATGGGGGTGGGGGGGATGTGAGAAAACCTGGATTGTGCTGGAAATGGCCCACCTTAATTATGCACATTGTAGGGAGAATGGTCACTTTGGATGAGCTATTACCAGCAGGAGAGTGAGTTTGTGTGTGTGGTTTTTGGGAGGGGGGTGAGGGGGTGAGAGAACCTGGATTTGTGCAGGAAATGGCCCAACTTTATTATCATGCACATTGTGTAAAGAGTTGTCACTTTGGATGGGCTATCACCAGCAGGAGAGTGAATTTGTGTGGGGGGGTGGAGGGTGAGAAAACCTGGATTTGTGCTGGAAATGGCCCACCTGATGATCACTTTAGATAAGCTATTACCAGCTGGACAATGGGGTGGGAGGAGGTATTTTTTCATATTCTCTGTGTATATATAAAGTCTGCTGCAGTTTCCACGGCATGCATCTGATGAAGTGAGCTGTAGCTCACGAAAGCTCATGCTCAAATAAATTGGTTAGTCTCTAAGGTGCCACAAGTACTCCTTTTCTTTTCACGACTAGACTGTGATCTGTACCCCAGCAGAGAAGTAAGCTGAGGTATGGGAAAGGGGAAAGATACGGCACACCTGACATTAGCACAGTGCTTTCCCCAACCCTTTTACACAGGCACAAGCCACGATTTCTAGCTGGCCCCTGTGCTCACTTGTACTGATGGAAATGATGGTGTTTATCTGCATGCCTACTTGCTCCTGCCGCATGCTTTGGGAACGGAGTCCTGCTTTCCAACCTGCTACGGAAGAAGTCTGTGAGCTGCTGTCCCACAGCCAATCCAGACGGAGCCGAGGCCCTGTCATAGAGAGGGGGCGTTTGAGAAGGGCTATTCCTCTGCTTCAGAAAGCTGAGTTCGTGGAGGGCGATATCAGGGGAGGGCTGCTGCAAGCCAGGGCCTGGGATTAACGGGGTAATTGTCATGTGCCTATTAAATACACACCGCTTATGGAGGCCTATTTAGTGATCTAGAGATCTGCAGCTGTTCAATCTCCATGAATATGTATTTATCCTGCTCCCAGTGATTGCCCCATTAAATGAGCAGTTACATGCAAACAATTATTTCCTATAGGACAGAGCAGCGTGAGACTCCTAGGGACTTCGCTGACTGAGCTGAAGTTACTCCTAATTTACACTGAAGCAGCCCCAGTAAATTTCAGTCCTTCAGGTTGAAGCTTCAAACTATGAGGCAAGGAACGTATTCCGGACACTCATTTGCCCTCATCCCCCACAGCCTGGCTGTGTTAACTAGAGCTGAGTTACTGTCACTTACGGATTGCTAGATTTTGAAGGGTTGGGGTACGGTAGGGGTTGGGTTTAGGGTTTTTAATCAGTACATGTCAATTTCAGCAGATACACATGAACTGATGACAAAATATTTCCATCAATAATTATCAAAATGTTCATACAGGGCAAAGTAAGACAAATTCTGCTTGAGAAATTAATAGTTTGATTTCAGACTAGTTACCTGGTATATGTTGACATGTGAAGACGTCAATGTGTGTTTTAACAGCTGTAAAGCTTTATCTTTATGAATCTCACCATCTGCTGTCATTAAATAATTATCATCTGATTTTCCCCCCATTTCCTGCAACTGTGAAAATTTAAATCAATTACAAATAGAAAAATGCAAAAAAATAAACACGGATATGATCTGTCAAACTAATAAAACAATAAACTGACTTCTGCAGAGCCTGCGCCTACGAGAAGCGATTTCAATGATCGCGTTGCCCTACATTGCATTTGTATGGCAGAGGGTTTGATTCTGATCACACCTACGCAAGTATAAACCAAGAGCAACTCCGCTGGATTCGGTGGAATTGCCCAGCTGTAAAACTCGTGTGAGAATGTGACCCATTGATAGCGCAGGATGGATCTCTGTCCCCCTCGGGTGGGTGGTTTGTAAAAGGAGCTTGCTCTGGGCTAATTAGGGCTCGTAGACTTTCAGCTCCAGTGGCAGAGGCTTGTGCTTTCAGTACCAAAGGGCCCGGGATTCAAACTCTGCTCTCAGTCTAGTTGGGGTCAGTAACAAGCTCAGGATGACAAATTATGGCAAGCGTTTACAATGGGCAGGGGTAATTTAAAACAAATTTTAGGATGGCAAGACCTATAAAAGCAGCTCTCGCACCACCAAGTATGCATTTTCAATTTACAGTTATAAGAAACAGAAGCTGCTTAGATTTTTAATTTAATATTTAACCCAAGAGCTTCCAGGATTCAAGATAAATTCATAGAATCATAGACTTTAAGGTCAGAAGGGACCATTATGATCGCCTAGTCTGACCTCCTGCACAACGCAGGCCACAGAGTCTCACCCGCCAACTCCGGTAACAAACCCCTAACTTGTGTCTGAGCTATTGAAGTCCTCAAATCATGGTTTAAAGACTTCAAGATGCAGAGAATCCTCCAGCAAATGACCCGTGCCCCACGCTGCAGAAGAAGGCAAAAAAAACCCAGGGCCTCTGCCAATCTGCCCTGAGGGAAAATTCCTTCCCGATCCCAAATATGGCCATCAGCTAAACCCTGAGCATGTCATAGAATCACAGAATATCAGGGTTGGAAGGGACCTCAGGAGGTCATCTAGTCCAACCCCCTGCTCAAAGCAGGACCAAGCCCAACTAAATCATCCCAGCCAGGGCTTTGTCAAGCCTGACCTTAGATATTTTTAAGGAGATTCCACAACCTCCCTAGGTAACGCATTCCAGTGTTTCACCACCCTCCAAGTGAAAAAGTTTTTCCTAATATCCAACCTAAACCTCCCCCACTGCAACTTGAGACCATTACTCCTCGTTCTGTCATCCGCTACCACTGAGAACAGTCTAGAGCCATCCTCTATGGATCCACCTTTCAGGTAGTTGAAAGCAGCTATCAAATCCCCCCTCATTCTTCTCTTCCGCAGACTAAACAATCCCAGTTCCCTCAGCCTCTCCTCATAAGTCATGTGCTCCAGTCCCCTAATCATTTTTGTTGCCCTCCGCTGGACTCTCTCCAATTTTTCCACATCCTTCTTGTAGGGTGGGGCCCAAAACTGGACACAGTACTCCAGATGAGGCCTCACCAATGTCGAATAGAGGGGAACAATCACGTCCCTCGATCTGCTGGCAATGCCCCTACATATACATCCCAAAATGCCATTGGCCTTCTTGGCAACAAGGGCACATTGTTGACTCATATCCAGCTTCTCGTCCACTGTAACCCCTAGGTCCTTTTCTGCCGAACTGCTGCCGAGCCATTCGGTCCTTAGTCTGTAGCGGTGCATGGGATTCTTCCGTCCTAAGTGCAGGACTCTGCACTTGTCCTTGTTGAACCTCATCAGATTTCTTTTGGCCCAATCCTCCAATTTGTCTAGGTCCCTCTGTATCCTATGCCTTACGTCCAGCGTATCTATCTCTCCTCCCAGTTTAGTGTTGTCTGCAAACTTGCTGAGGGTGCAATCCACACCATCTTCCAGATCATTTATGAAGATATTGAACAAAACCGGCCCCAGGACCGACCCTTGGGGCACTCCACTTGATACCGGCTGCCAACTAGACATGGAGCCATTGATCACTACCCGTTGAGCCCGACAATCTAGCAAGCTTTCTATCCACCTTATAGTCCATTCATCCAGCCCATACTTCTTTAACTTGCTGGCAAGAATACTGTGGGAGACCGTGTCAAAAGCTTTGCTAAAGTCAAGAAACAACACGTCCACCGCTTTCCCCTCATCTACAGAGCCAGTTATCTCGTCATAGAAGGCAATTAGATTAGTCAGGCATGACTTGCCCTTGGTGAATCCATGCTGACTGTTCCTGATCACTTTCCTCTCCTCTAAGTGCTTCAGAATTGATTCCTTGAGGACCTGCTCCATGATTTTTCCAGGGACTGAGGTCAGGCTGACTGGCCTGTAGTTCCCAGGATCCTCCTCCATCCCTTTTTTAAAGATGGGCACTACATTAGCCTTTTTCCAGTCGTCCGGGACTTCCCCCGATTGCCATGAGTTTTCAAAGATAATGGCCAATGGCTCTGCAATCACATCCGCCAACTCCTTTAGCACTCTCAGATGCAACGCATCCGGCTCCATGGACATGTGATCGTCCAGCTTTTCTAAATAGTCGCGAACCACTTCGTTCTCCACAGAGGGCTGGTCACCTCCTCCCCATGCTGTGCTGCCCAGTGCAGTAGTCTGGGAGCTGACCTTGTTCGTGAAGACAGAGGCAAAAAAAGCATTGAGTACATTAGCTTTTTCCACATCCTCTGTCACTAGGTTGCCTTCCTCATTCAGTAAGGGGCCCACACTTTCCTTGACTTTCTTCTTGTTGCCAACATACTTGAAAAAACCCTTCTTGTTACTCTTAACTTCTCTTGCTAGCTGGAACTCCAGGTGTGATTTGGCCTTCCTGATTTCACTCCTGCGTGCCCGAGCAGTATTTTTATACTCTTCCCTGGTCATTTGTCCAACCTTCCACTTCTTGTAAGCTTCTTTTTTGTGTTTAAGTCTCACCAGCCAGACACGCAGGAAAGAATTTTCTGTAGTAACTCAGATCCCACCCCATCTAACATCCCATCCCAGGCCACTGGGCCTATTTACCACTAATAGTCAAAGATCAATGAATTGCCAAAATCACGTTATCCCATCATATCATCTCCTCCATAAACTTACTGAGCTTAATTTTGAAGTCAGATAGGTATTTTGCCCCCACTACTTCCCTTGTAAGGCAGTTCCAGAACTTCACTCCTCTGATGATTAGAAACCTTCGTCTAATTTCAAGTCTAAACTTCCTGATGGCCAGTTTATATCCATTTGTTCTTGTATCCACATTGGTATTGAGCTTAAATAATTCCTCTCCGGTATTTATCCCTCTGATATATTTATAGGGAGCAATCATATCTCCCCTCAGCCTTCTTTTGGTTAGGCTAAACAAGCCAAGCTCCTTGAGTCTCCTTTCATAAGACAGGTTTTCCATTCCTCGGATCATCCTAGTAGCGCTTCTCTGTACCTGTTCCAGTTTGAATTCATCCTTCTTAAACATGGGAGACCAGAACTGCGCACAATATTCTAGGTGAGGTCTCACCAATGCCTTGTATAACGGTACTAAAACCTCCTTATCCCTACTGGAAATACCTCACCTGATGTATTGTGGCTATTGCTACTCATGTTGTTGCTTGCGGTCTATATTCCCAAGTAGTAAGAAATCTCCCCCCCCCCCCACAATATGAAATGCCTGTTGAAGGAACCTTGTTTCTAATCTATAGATCACCACAAGTCATGCAAACAATGTTACAAGAGTCCCTCCAAGACCCACGTGCAGTATTTACAAGAGATAAATGAAGATCTACATCAAAAACATCCAAGGAGACATTAAAATGATTAAAACTGTTTGTAGAGAAATAATTAATGTTATACAGAAGGCCAGTTGGGCCCTAGAATAGAAGGTACTGCACTCCACAGTGAAACACAAAGTGAAAATGGATAATAGAAATATTAGTTAACATAAACAATTAGCTTGTGGAACTCACTGCTACAGGGTATTATTGAAGCAAATAATATTACAAGGGCTATCAGTCCTTGTATTTTAAGACATAAAATGATAACTGGCTTGGGTCAAGAACAGCATCCTCTCCCAATAATACAGAATTGCACAATTAGGTATATTTGCTCCCCCTCCACCCCATATTCACCCCTGGAGGTGTACGGACGAGAGGACATTCACAAGTGGAGCAGGGCCCCCATGGTAATGGGGCCATGTTCCAAAATCAAATAAGCTAATCGGTGCTGCATGAGCGGGGTGTGCGGCGGTGTGTGAGCCCTCACATCAGGCTGCGTCACTCTAACCCTCTCCAGGGAAAGGAAGGGCTGCAGAAAAGCATTAAGTGGTGAGCGGATGCAGTGCGCCAACACCAGCAGGCTGCTGGGCCGGGTTACCCCCGTTTAACACATTCCGCACCACGACTGCCCGCAGGGGTAGCCACGGTGCACTTTCTGCTGTTCTCGGCACAGCTGCTCAAATAATGAAGTTTTATTTCCAAATAATTATTTGACCCAAAGGTGCCAAAATCCACAACAATTATTATTCATAGCGAAGGAGTGGACCAGCTCTCATTCTCAGAGCTGGTTGGGCTGTCAGGCAGAATTTCCCTTTTGGTAACCTATCTGCAAGGCTTGTCTTTTAACTGGAGAAACCCCCGTGGTACAGCACCATGATGAGTTGCCCAAGAGCACACTGACTTGGAAAAGTTGCTGATCAGTGCATGAGTTTACTCATCCATAACATGGGCCTAACAAAAGTGTACCTACCTCCCGACTTTTCCTGTGTCGATTCTTGAGGCTTATTGAATTAATATTGGACATCTCAGCTCAGATTCCTCATACGCAGATGGCACGAAGCATCACTAACCTTCTCGTGCTTTTTCTGGTGGCTCCCCATCAGTGCTTGCCCCTTGCTCATGGTTGGGCTGCTGATCTTCGCAGGGCTTTTCTCTTCCACCGTGTCCTGTTGTAGGTCAAATGGCTCTGCTAGAAGTCCATATTTTTCCTACATCTTCTAGTCTTCCTTAAAGCCACGTTTTCCCATCCCCTTCATATCTATCCTGTCTGGTCTCTCTTCTAACCCTTCCTGCTCCATCCAGTCTGGCGCCCTTGATTTCTCTCAGCAATTTACACCATTGCCTGAGCCCTTCTGCAATGGAAACGAGTTTCCATTCTGCCCCCATGTAGCCCTTTTTGTCTTTGTTCATAAACTGGACCAAGGTTTCTTCTGTTATTATTTCTTACTTAGAGGGGGTGTCTTCCTGTGTCGGAAGCTGTTAGTGTCTGCTAGATCAGGAACAGGAAACTGCTAAAAGGATTTTGCTAAGGACTTTCAGAATGTCCTTTTTTCCTTCAAAAGGAACCACTTACCTCTGTTTATCCACCCAGCCTTTAGCTCCCATTCCACTCAAACTTCTTATTAGGAGGCCCTCAAGTTTCCTCTTCGCTTTATAGCTGCCTTCCTACAACCTGCCTCTCGAAGCTTATTGGGGGGAAAAACTGCTAGAGAAAAGTATTTTTATTATGTTGTTGTAGGACAGTCAAGTATTTGCATGGGCAATTCAAGTTCTTAGTCAAATATTACACAGTGTGTTTTAGTTGTGAGATGATTGTCTAAACAACAACACGGAAATTATATATAACTATGCACCTTCTTTAAGGTTCATCTACATTGTACAGCCATGCATTGCCACTGAAATAACTAAAATACTGCTTTGGGGATCCACTGAGAAAGGAAATGCCTTTGCTAAAAGGGACTGTCAATCAGAAACAAATAAAAAAGGGTAGAAGGACCTTGCCACTTGGGTAATACTAATCCCCCTTCCCAAGGCAGTCCTGTTTCTCAGAAAAAGACTTAATAGCAGAATGCGGAGGTGAGGTTTCATATCACTAAAGTGTTCATTACTTTTACAAAATATACTTCAGACAATTTGCTACGAATTATTAGAATAAATACCAAATTGGTTGCCAGTTAAGTGATCAGAGCACATATCATGCCTTCTCATTGCTACCTGAATTTACTTCACATTTGAACTTGCAGGGTCAGCAATTTGTACTGGGTCTCCCTAGCCATCAGTGCACAGTAGTGAATTTTTGCCATGGTTACAGGCAGCTGACTTTGAGGCAGGACATCTGGATTCTAGTCTTGCAACTTCCACAGATGTTATGTGAGACACTGTCAGTGAATCAGTTAACTTTCCCCACCCCCGTGCCCCAATTTACCTACCGCATCTGTAAAAATGAGGGTAGGAATACCTATCTCATAGGCATCAGGAGGTTTATTTCATGGAAGTTGGTAAGGTCCTTTGAGATCCTTAGATGAGAAGTGAGAGAAGGGCATAGCATTATTAAATTACTCTGTTGGCTCTTCATTGGTTAAATGAATGCTTGCTTCAATGTTCTGTATTTTCTTTGTTTAGCTGAAAACTTTGCAATTATTGTTACAGTAAAACCATTTGGAAAGCCACCTTTTCCCCTAAATGCCTCTGGATTTTCATGTTCATAGTCTTGTCTTACATTCACGTCTCAAAATGCACTTCCTTACAGGAGAGGTGGAGACAAGACTATGGTGTACAGAGGTGACATTGCAGAGGTGGGCTTGCTGTCACGGAAACGGGAGACAGAAGAGTTCCAGCGGCAGCATAGGATCCCAGTGACAAACAGGAGCTCTGACTTAAGGAGGGATCCAGGGGAGATGGATTTATGCTTGAGGATGCTCATTTTGACCCACAGACACTCTTCCCCCAGAAGCATTTTGGTGGAGATGAAAAACAAAAGCTAAATAAAGCAGCATTCGTTTTTCTAATACCCACCAAAACCCACCAGGCTTGTCTCATGCCATGGCAGTGAAGTAACAGCAGGACGCGCTTTCCCTTCTCAGAACAAAGGGACTAACCCAGCACTTCTAGGCACGCGATCCAGGCGATGTTTAGGACCGATTGCATTGCACTGCACCCTTCCAGCACCGGCCTGCTCCAAAGCTGTGTTCATCTCACATTGCCTGTGGTGAAAACGTGTGTCTGTCCAAGTGTGATTTTTACCACCACAGACTCAAACGGGTCCCCTCTCCTGAATTCCTGACATGGCTCAGTTTGTCTTCTCCTGCCGAGCTGTCCAAAAGACGTGACAGAACCATTCTACTTCAGACATAACAATTGTAACAGTACTGGGAATAACGAGAGGCAATTAATTGTCACTCCACTGAGTCTCCATTGGTGTTTAATGACTGGAAGATGTCACACGCTGGCCAGTCATTAGCTGAAAGGAGCCCTGTGATTGGCCACCAGACAGCTGGCATTCTTTCTTTTTACAGAGTAGAGTCTTTGAGTGATTTTTGAGATATTTTCAGCGTCGAAGGGACGATAAGTATTATTCCTCTGTGAGGGCTGAAGAAGAGAGAGTGTTATTCTCTCAGCTAGAGCGACTGGCTCTTTCCACCTGCTTGAAAACAGCAAGCTGACTAAACAAGCAAAAAATTAAAGGGACCAGCTGTGTCCTTGCTCCTGGAGTGCTGGCGGGCTGCACGGGTGAGAAGCTCAGAAACCAAGGAACTGGGTGGGTATGGTACAAGAACTTGAACAGAAGGGAATGGAAATGCAGGTGCAATGTCATAAGAGCCACTGGCGAAGCGTGTGTAGCCGGGGGAGGGCAAGCACCCTCTAGCTGGGGATCCAGAGGATGTATGAGAGACAGGTACAGCTCTCCTACAGAGCACTCAGCCCGTTAGCACTGCCAACCCCACGGGTTCAAAGAGTCATGAGACCGGCGTACAGAGCATGAGATCAACACCTACCATCTTTAGATGCCTTGAAGAATCTGGCCCCCCAAAATCACAACTGGTCTAAGTCATGATATTATTTTCCAGAAACAACAGCTGTTGGGTTCTTTTTCTTTGACTTCTGGTTTCGGCGCCCTCGGAGTAGTTTGCATTTTCAGGCTTTTCGCTACAACAACACAAGGCTAAAAACTTAAAACAAACAAAAAACAAAAGCTGAGATCCTAAGGAAATCATTTGCCTGCAGGAAGTGGGGCTTTAAGAACACCAAATACCACAGGAGCTGGCAAGCCTGAGGCTCACGCTTCGGCTCTGGGTCAAATCGCCAGCAAAGAGCAAGCTGACTGTCACCCCCCACACTTGTACTGTTCACACCTGCTAGTGAAAAGCGTGACAAATGCCCCGGCCAGCTGCAGCGTCCTGCTGCGGCAGCAGACTACTAGCCAGGCCCACAGCATCCTAATCCACACGGCTCCTGAGGGACAGGGGTGCACGTGCGGGGCACGGCCTTCCCCCTTGTACCCACTTGCCCCACCTGCGCAGGGTAAGTTCCCTGTGAAGAACGTTTTCCCCTCCTTATGGGCGAGGAGGGCTGATCCACACCTCACAGGACAGGAGTGAGCTGTGAACCCCACAACAGATCCAAGGAGGGGAGCCCTCTTTCTCCCTACAAATAGCTGCCCCCTGCGGCCTTTAATCTTCCCATCCCCTTTCTTGGCCATAGAAGGATCAATGCTGCACAGAGCCCCCCCCCCCCCCCCCCATGGTCGGAAGAAGCCGGGCTGCCTCTAGAAGCCAAAGTCTCCAATGTCAGCCTTGTTTTACAGCGGGGGGACGGGGAGGGAGGAGAAAAAAAGAGGACGGGCAGAGAAGGAGGAGTGGAGGAAGACGGGCAGAGGGGGGATTAGTGGGGGGAGGAGGATGGCTCCCCTGCCCCCGAGCTAGGCTGTGGGATGTGAATGCGGCTCCGGTAGGATCTGCCCGCCTAGGGCTCCCTTGGGAGAGAAACCCCCAGAGGCTGTGTGGCTCTGGGATCCCGCTCCCGGCCCCGGCAGACCGAGGGACCACTGACGCCCCTTCCTCCCCAGACCGGTGCGGGCAGCGGGCGGGGACCCCCCGGTGCCCGGGCTGAGCCTGGCCCCCGGACAAGGGGGCGGGCGGGTCCCCCTGCCCCGACTCCCGTGGGCTCGCCGTGCAGCCGGGATCCAGCCGCGGGCAGGAGGGAGGAGCCGCCGGCGCCCGGGACCCCCCGCGGGAGGCGGGGGCAGGGCTCACTCCTCTCCGGCACGGACGCGGGGCCGGACGCGGAGCCGGGGCAGCGGGACCCCCCCCGCTCCGGGGCGATGAGCCGGGCGGCGCAGGGGACCCGGCTCCCCGCAGGGGCGCGTCGCTGAGCCAGCCCGGCCGGGAGCGGCGGCGGCGGCGGCCCCATGCAGGCCAGGGGCCGGTACCTGCTGGCGGGGCTGGCCGCCTGCCTGCTGGCGGGTCTCTACCTGCGGCCGGGGCGCCGGCGGGCGGCAGCCGCCTCCCCGCCGGAGCCGGAGCCGCGCCGGGGCAGCGCCCTGGCGGCGGGGCCGGCGGAGGCGGGCGGCGGGCGGCGGGCGCGGGGCGGCGCGGGGCCGGCGGGCGGGCGCTGCCGCATGGAGACCTGCTTCGACTTCAGCCGCTGCCGGCGCCACGGCTTCCGCGTCTACGTCTACCCGGCCCGGGGCCGCCTCTCGGAGCCCCAGCGCCGGGTGCTGCGCAGCCTGCGGGGCTCCCGCTTCTACACGCCCGAGCCCGGCCGCGCCTGCCTCTTGGTGCTGCCGCTGGAGCGCGGCCCGCGGAGCCCCGACGCCCCGGCCCGCCCGCCCCACTGGAACGGCGGCCGCAACCACCTGCTCTTCAGCCTCCACCGCGACGGGCCGCTGGGCTTCGAGCCGGGCCAGGCGCTGCTGGCCCAGGCCGGCCCGGGGGCGCCCGGCTTCCGGCCCCGCTTCGACGTCTCGCTGCCGCTCTTCCCCCGCCGGCTCCCGCAGCGGGGCGGCGCCCGGGCCGGCCCCTTCCCCGCGCCCCGCCGCTACCTGCTGGTCTTCGAGGGCCAGCGCTCCCCGAGCGGCCTCGGCGCCCAGACCCGCGCCGCCCTGCACAACGGCCGCGACCTGCTGCTGCTCACCGCCTGCCGGCCCGGCCCGGGCGCCCGCTGCGACCGCCCCGCCGCCGCCGCCGACGACGCCCGGTGAGCGCCCCCTGCCCGGCCGGGCCGCCCGCGCTGCGCTTCGGGGAGGGGGGCGGCTTTCTCCCAGCTCCCCGGCCCCTTCGCACTTCCCCACGTCGGGGAGTCGCTCCCTGCTGGCCAAAGCAACGAGGAGCCCTTGTGGCGCCTTGGAGACTCACACCCTTGTTTGGGCACAAGCTTGGGTGGGCTGAAATTCCCTCCAGAGCTGGGTTTTAGCCCGCCAAAGCTTATGCTCAGATAAATGTGTGTTCGTCTCTAAGGTGCGACAAGGACTCCTCCTTGTTTTTGCTGAAACAGACTCACCGGCTTCTGGTCTGAAGCCTGCAGGCCCTTCTGCCTGGCTGGGCATTTGCTCCCCCTGGACTCCACCGGGGCAGGGTTGTTGACAGACCAGGTTTAACCAGCCCCCACCACGTTAAGCCCATTTTAGCAGCTCCTGTAGATGGGGCAAGTGGTGTTTAAACACAGGTTAGCTTGAGGTAGCTGTGTTTAAAACCCTCTTAGGTTAAGTTTAGTCATGGTTAACAGTCACCGCTTGCAAGGGGGCTGGAACCAGGGTGGCTGCCGCACCCTGTGGCTTGAAGTGGTTGCCGTCCTATCCAGGGTTTACAGGTTTGTTCAGTGGCTCTCAGCCCCTCTCTGTAAAAATTGTTCCAACCCACTGCCCACTAACCTATTTGTAACACCCCAGGACTTGTCCACCCCAAGGGAAAATCGTGTTTAACATCTTGTTAAATGCCCCCCATTGCAGACAGGTGAGGCATTTCTGTCACTTCACTTTGCAACTCAGGCGAGGTGGTGTTCTTGGAGGCTTGGAGCGTGGCAGGCCGAGAAAACAAACCTGTGAAAGGAGCACTTTGGGAGGGGTTATTTTTCTCCTGATCAGCTGCATGGCTGTCAGCGGAGATGATCCAGTGCTTCTAAGCCCCAACGACGCAAATTCAGTTAAAGCTCAACCCGGAGTTGTGGGGAGAGGGAAAGACGCTATTAGATTCAAAGTTACACATAATGCACCCAAAGAAAGGGGAGCGCTGATAAACCTGGAAAGCCAAGCTCTCCCAAACACGCTAGTATGAGAGACCCAGGAGCTTTAGGCAGTTCTTTGATTTGAGTTTGAATCTAAACTTGACATCAGAGCTGTCAAAAGAAATTGCATTGAATTAAACAGATACACTGATATTTGTGTTAATTTACAAAGCGGAGACTCTCTATGCTTAGTGTCCCATCCTGTTGAGTTTTCTAGTTCATTGAGTGGTCTCTGGTGATAAATTTCCCTGGTAAACTCCTGCTGTGTGTTGGCAAATTTAAAAGGAATCAAGAAAGCTGACTGGTGGGGAGAGGGAACGGTTAGAGGTCAAAGAATATTCAAACGGAATTTCTAGTGTGATATGCGTAGTGGGTCTGTCTACAGCTACACACAGCATCTACACAGTCTGTTTCTAATGCTTTATGGCTATAGCCAAAGGCAGAGTTAGCTGTAAAAGGATCAGAGCTCTTGCCCTTGTGAAAAGTTGCTTGCAAATAACATTGAGAGCACTTGTGGGTTTTTTTAAATAGTCATCTAATTATGTGGTTCTTTGAGAACTTCCCCTCACAGATGCTTTCTGCCGTTGGCTGCAATCTGTGACCTGGTTGCTAGCAGTGACCAGTGGAGCGATGAGCTCTGCATGCCTATAAAGGGTGCGTGGTTCCCAAACACATCAATTCCTTTCCACTGCCCGACCCCTCCTGGCTCGGGATTGTCCTGCACTAGCCTTTGTTTAAGGTACTTTTCATGTCTGCTAGCATTGGTGTTGTTTAATTGTGGTTTGTAGCTTCAGGTGTCTCTCTGGTGCAGTTTATTAGGCTGCCAGAGCCTGGTCTCAGGTATGGGGGAGTGCTGGGAGTCAGATTCGAGCTTTGGGAGTCCTGTAATGCCGCTCTCAGCGGAGGAGCCAGAGGTCTAGCTGCCTCTGCTGGGTTGGAGAGGGATACGCCCAGTGATGAGCTGCCAAAATCTGAACAACCAGTTCCCTCCTCACCCCACGAGGGGGTAGTGGCCCGCCCCCCTGGGACTCCTGCCCCATCCAACCCCCCCCCCCCGTGTTCCTTGATGCCACCCCCCCCCGGATCCCTGTCCCCTGACTGCCCCCAGAACCGGGCAGGAGGGTCTTGTGGGCCACCGTAGTGGGTGCCCACCCCGCCCCTAAGAGCCAGAGGGACCTGCCAGGGGCGAGGTGGGGAGTCCTGGCGGTGCTTACCTGGGGCGGCTCCCGGGAAGCATTCGACAGGTCCCTCTGGCTCCTGGGGGCAGGGTAGCATAGCTGGGGGGGAGCAGGGGGAGTGGCTGCTCCCCCCACTGATCACCTCAAAAGTGGCGCTTTAGGCAGAGCCCCCATCGGCAGCTCCCCGCCCCAGCTCACCTCCGCTCCGCCTTCTCCCCGGAACGCGCCACCCCGCCCTGCTTCTCTGGGCCCCCCCCCGGCTTCCCGCGAATTAGCTGTTGGCGTGGGAAGCCGGGGAGGGCTGAGAAGCAGGCGGCAGTTTCACACTCAGGCTGAGGGTGGCAGAGATGAGCGGGAGCAGTTCCCCTGTGCCCCCCCCCCCCCGGTTACCTGCTGCAGCACAGGTGGCCCTCCTCATGCCCCCCCCTGCCCCAGCTCACCTCTGCTCCGCCTCCCTGGGCCTGAGTGGGAAGCCACCGCCTGCTTCTCAGCCCTCCCAGGCTTCCTGCGTGAACAGCGGATTCTGTTTTTCCCTTGGGTGCTCGAGCCCCGGAGCACCCACGGAGTCAGCACCTAAGGTGCCACTTTTGGCCGGTTGTAAGGGCTGCTAAATTTAACAACCGGTTCCCGCGAACTGGCTCCAGCCCACCACTGGATAAGTCGCTAGCCCTTGCTCTGCCTATGTTGCAAAGGCACTGGAGGATAGAGCCGGCCAATGAGATCTAGAGTAGTTCCCCTCTGAGACGTCCTTTGTGTCCCCAGCAGGACCCTGTAGCTAAAGAGAGCTGATAAAGGGCACATGAGCCCAACTGGGGAATCCTCTCAAAACAGGTTCAAGGCTCCTGGTACCCGGAAGCATTCAGTTCTCTGTAAACCCACAGGCCTGAGCCAAGTATGCTGTTGGTGCCAGATCAGCATTTAGTGTCACAGAGGGGCTTTGTCCTGTCTCTTACTCACATAGTGATAGGGGCTTTGTATCCCATAGTCCCAACGCCTCCCTGTCCCTCTCCATCCTTAT
Organism: Lepidochelys olivacea; assembly: GCF_965140295.1. Classification (NCBI taxonomy): domain Eukaryota; kingdom Metazoa; phylum Chordata; order Testudines; family Cheloniidae; genus Lepidochelys; species Lepidochelys olivacea. Next base: position 3,285,394 of record NC_140413.1, read on the forward strand.
GGACCCAAAGTCCTTGGCTTTGGCTCTGGACTATTTCTGAGCCTGATGCCCCATCTCTTGGGTCCCTTGGAGAAGCTGGCTTGGAAGAAGTGCAGACCCCATCACTAACGCACTAAAGGACAACTTGCTTTCTTGTTGTCACAAGTGTGTCCCTGACTGTGCTACCAAAGGATCCTTTGTAGTCTCATGTGAAATTCTGTAAGGTGTAGCTCATGACTGCAACAGTCACTGCTGGTAAATGGCCCTGGACTTGAGGCAAGACATTTGTCTCCCAAAGTGGGGGGGTCTGTGAGGGCAACACGCACAAAGATGATCAGTTAGTTCCCTATCCTGCAAGGAGTTCTGTCAAGTGGTGAGACCTGGCTATTCAGAGCTCACTGCAGGATCAAGCCTTCAGTAAGTAACTTCTCCTTCTATAGCTGACACTGTCCATGCACTATATGCATGTTGTCTAGTGGTGCTTGTTTGTGATGCTTGTGTTCGAATTTAGTAATGTGGATAAAGTTGGGTGCATAGATTCATATTGTGAGCATACTGACATATGTCTGACTGTTTCTTGAGTTTCAGTATGTGATGATTTTGAGACCCATTTCTCCGGAGCAAGTGGGGGTGTCATTTAGCAACAATAATTTTTAAAAGCGTCTTTAAATAGTAGTGTTTTTCCTGAATCGTTTTAAATATGAACTTGGTATTTTATATTGAATGGAAATCAGAAAGACAGTTATTCTTTCAGTTATTTTATAGTTGGGTACGGATAGAAGTTGTACATTTTTTTTAAGGGGAAAAAAGTGTTTATTGTTCGTTGTTGAGGACTCGGTCTGAATTTGTGCTTCTTAAAAGGAGAGCGACTCTAGGCAATAATAGCTTTAGGAAGAGTTTAAAATGACTTGCCAGTTGTTCCCACATCTGGAGAGAATAAAGGTTCATAGGTTGATTTTTAGTATATGTAAAGCTGTGGACATGTTTCCTATTTGCCTTAAACAGGAATGGATTGCAAAATTGGGTACATATATATTACATTTCTCTAGTACATTTTCCATTATAAATTCAGAAAGCCAGTTTGATAAATAATGTGGGTGGCTAACTTTTTACCTGCTCTTATCAATAAAATGAGACACATGGAAATGAAGATGGAACAAAAGTATGGAGGGGGCGATACAGATACTTACTGGGAAAAAAAAAATCTTGTTTTCAGGCAACAAGATTGGGCAATGTAGAAGAGTTGAGACTCACCGGTGTGGCGCCTCCTGCTGGTCGTCTGGGAATTAGCTCTTTCCAGCCTCAGAGCACCTCCTTCTGGCTGGTCCCTCACCTGCTTCAGGCCCCGTGTCCCTCCCGGACCCCGGTGCCCCTTTACCTTGGGGTTCTGCCCCAGCAGTAACCCCACACTCTAGATCTCCCATCCCAGGGGAACCCCCAACTCTCTAACCCCCACCTTGCCTCAGTGGCTACTGCCAGTCATCATCTAGCCCCCTCTCCTTGGGGCAGACTGCAGTCTGTAATGGCCACTCATCACTGGCAAGGGGGGTAGGACCTGCTGCCTTTGCCTGTTCTCGGGCAGCCCCAGTACCTTTCGTAGGCCTTCACCAAGGCCTCCAGCCTGGGAGTTTACCAGGCTGGAGCTCCTCAACTCTGCTTTGCCCTTCCCCAGCACTGCTCCGCTTCAGGTACCTTGCTCCCAGGCAGCTAGGTTCATCTCTCTCCAGAGAGAGAGAGACTCTTCCCAGCCCCTCCCTGGGCCCTTATAACAGGGCCAGGTGTGGCCTGATTGGGGCGTGGCCCCAGCTGTGGCTGCTTCCCCAATCAGCCTAGTCTTCTTTTCTTTCAGGAGGGGGGTAACTGCCCCGCTACAGGCAAGCATTCAAAAAATGCTACCCATGTCCTCTTACTGTGTGCATCTTCAACCTTATTGTAAGTGTATTTTTTAGAGTTCAACAATTGATTTTACAGTATGGAAAAATTAAACCCTGTTAAAGATGGAGCCATTCTTGCACATGAATATATATTGAAACAAGACCAATCTGTTTCTAATAATACTGGTTCTGTTGCTGAAAAACCTACGGTCCTTTGAAGGTGAGCACTTAACAATAAATTCTGTACCTGGGGCTTTCATTACCTCTGTGATTGAAAATTGCATTCCAAGCGTAGGTCTTATTTACTGTAGGACACCTGGAATGATAGAAAGGCTGTTCTTGTGGAGAAGATGTCCTGGAAGAGGAAAGAGATCCATGAGTAAAACCATCAGAGATGTATAGGAGAACCTCGGCGTTATGAACACCTCTTGAATGGAGGTTGTTCATGTCACGGGGTCCCCGGGCGATGCTCTGGAACTGCTCCCCATGAAGCCAGGAAGGACTCTGGGGAAGTCTCCTTTCTGTGAGCAGCCTGTCTGCAGGACACACAGCTCACATAGCTTCCACCTTCCTGGGTCTGACCTTGGAGCATTCAGCATCCTCTCCCCCTCCATGCACTTCCCACAGCGAGTCCGCTCAGGCAGGGTTCTGGGGAAGCCAGAGGGTCCTGCCCCCCAACTCCGCAGTCAGACGTGACTCTCAGCCAGCCAGTAAAACAGGTTTATTAGATGACAGGAACATGGTCTAACACAGAGCTTGTAGATGCAGAGAACCGGATCCCTCAGCTGGGTCCATTTTGGGGGCAGTGAGCCAGACAACCACGTCTGCACTTCACTCCATGTCTCCAGCCAGCCCCCAAACTGACTCTCTCCTGCCCCCCCCTCCTCTGGGCTTTGTCCTTTCCCAGGCCAGGAGGTCACCTGATTCCTTTGTTCTCCAACCCTTTAGCTCTCACCTTGCAGGGGGGAAGGGCCCAGGCCATCAATGGCCAGGAAATAGGGTGTCGGCCATTCTCTGTGTCCAGACCCCTGCACACGCCTGCCCTCTAGGGCTCTGCAGTGATCATACACCCTTACCCCACCCCCTAGAGACTTAAGAACTCCTAGGGGAAACTGAGGCACCTCCACAATATTCGGAGGAAACATTAAGAACAGTCCCACTTTGTCACAGTTCATTACTCTGAAATGTCCATAATTCTGTTCTTTCAAAAGTTTACAACTGAACAGTGACGTAATTCAACTTTGAAACTCTACTGTGCAGAAGAAAAATGCTGCTTTTAAACCATCTGAATTTAAATGAAACAAGCACAGAGACAGTTTCCTTCCCTTGTCAAATCCTTATTTTTAAACTTTCCCTTTATTTTGTTCATAGTTTATACTTAATACAGCACTGCACTGTATTTGCTTGTGTGTGTGTGCGTTTCTCTACTGCTGCATGATTGCGTGCTTCTGGTTCCAAATGGGGGGTGGGGTTGACCGATCAGTTCGTAACTCTGGAGTTCGTAACTCTGAGGTTCTACAACCCCAGGTATCTGGATTTCTTGCGATCCATCAGACTTTTGAATCCTGTTGCCTTTTTAGATTCACCCCACTTGCACAAAGAAGAAAAATGCACTTACATGTATTTGTTAGACAGGCAAATGTTCCTAGATCGCTCCTTAGAAAGGCATTTGGCAACTACCGTTGAGTAATACTTTTGTTTTGAAAAATTCTTCTTGTGACCGTTGCTCAGTTCATTAGCGAATATTTGAACAAGTGCTTTGAAATATAAAGCCCTCTATGTATTATCGCCATTTTAAGTATCCGTGTCTCATGCTGTCTCATGGCATTGATGGAGCATGAGATCTTGTACCCCACTTGTCTCTTAGGGAATTCCCCTTCAGGCCTACCGTGCCATCAGGTAACTGGTTTGGTAATTGGTGGCATTCTGCATAAGTCCTTCGTCCTTTGAAGCTCTCCTAGCGGGATGGCTGAACACACAATGAGAGATTTAACCTGTGTTTATGGGCTTGATAAATGGCAGTTACTCTGGGTAAACAATTGTGTTAACTCGGTAAACAATTTTTAATGCCGGTCTTTTTTGCATGTTAAGAATGAGCTCTGTCAGGAAAAACCTTAGTGCATACACGTAGTTATTGCTGAGCTTAAAATATCAGTATCCACATTTTATTATGAACTTTTTCCAAGCTAACAATTTACCATATAATCGTGCTCTTTTATTATCAAGTTAAAGTATAAGAAGGTCTCAAAAGTGGGAGTCTTTTTTTTTTTTTTTTTTGGTTATCAATTTTTGGGAGGGAGGAAAATTTCCATTTTATCTACACTGTGACTTTGGCCGCTGTGTGCCTCAGTTTCCCATCTGTACAATGGGGATAATAGCACTGCCTGCCTAATAGGGGTGTTGTGACGATAAATTCATTAAATATTGTGAAGCGCTCAGATAGTACAGTGATCGGGCCAGATAAGCACCTAAGATAGTTAGAAGGCCTGGTCTAAACACAAAGATGCCCCAATTAAAAAGTGTGACTTTAAACTGATTTAGTTAAACTGGTGCAGTTCTTTGTGTGGATGCTCTTAAATCAGTTTAAGTGTGTCCACATGGGGGAGGGGGTTGGACTGATTTAACCTAAATAGTTTTCTAAACTAGTTTACTTCCATCAGTAGACAAATTGTGTGCAGCCAAGCCGGAAAGGCAGGGTTGTTATTATTTAACCTTAAATGCACCAACAACTTTACAGTTGAATTTAGTGGTGGTGAAAGGTGCTGGATTGAGAAATCATAAGAGACTGAAGCCTTCTGCTCATGGAAGAGGTACAGCACAGACACCAGAAATGCAAACTGCACCTCACATGGCCTCATCCTCAGTAGCTGGCAGCCCTGACCTGGGAGGGCTGAGGCGGGATTTGGTTTCCAGGCCTAGTCACCTCTGGGCACCTCTTTGGAGTCTTCTGACAAGGGGCACTGCCATGTAACGTGAGCCTCTGCAGGTTAGTGCGTGGCTGCTTGTCAGCTAAGAACTGGACTGAGAATATCCGTTCATTTCAAGCAGGCCATCGAGCAGCCATCGGATGGCCCTAACCTTTGGTCACTGGGATGGATGATCTAGCAGGGATGCAGTGTATCCTGTCCTCCCAGTCTGCTGGAAAGCTTGTTTTAAAATTCCATATGGCCAAGACAGAGTGTCATGAATGTAACGACTGCATTTGTAGAGTCTCTGCTGTCTATAGAGCTAACACTGGTTTTAAAAAGGCAGAAATAACAGCATATGAATGTTGCTACATGGGTTAAAACCCCTGATTTCAATTTGATCTAATTGAGCTACAGCTTGTAATCGTGTTTTTCTGAAATGATTTTATTTTTTCCTATCGCAGATGAAAATGTGAAGCATTTTTCATTAGCAGAACCTTACTGAGCTTCCACAGCTATCTGGGGCTCCTATAAGATGATTGAAATTCTGGTATTTCTCTGTCAGTCGGGAAGGTTAATGCCTGATGATTATATTCATTGTTTGATGTCTCGGCCGTGCCAAGAACTAGTAACGGGAAAGTTTAGAATTCTTCCTCCACCTGCCAACGAGGCCCTGGGAATGTTTCCAGTTTTACATTAGTACAGATAGTAGTTCTAAATTTAGAACACTTTCCCTCCAGTTACCGTGGGAATTTAGGACTTGATGCAGCAAGGTGCTGAGGTACTTCCTCTCTTGACAGCAAAACCAAACAGTTCCCCCTCCCCCATGTCTTTCCTTAATGGGTTCAGCTTGTCCTCTTCCATCCTGGAACTCTTTGGCTCTCAGGACAGATCGGGGCCTCTAAACCATCTCTAGGCTAAACGTCTCATTCTTCATGGTCATTACGCCAGCTAGGAGGGTCTCAAGTTTTAGGAACTAATGGCCAATCCACCATATTTCACAAAGACTAGGAGGTATTTCAGCCTCACCCCAGATTTCTTACCCAATGTATATCAGACTTTCACTTCCGACAGCGTATACCACTGCTTGTGATTTTTCCCCAAGGCCCCATAACTGTTCTGGGGAGGCGAGGTTTCATATTCTGAATGTTAAGAGCTGTTAGCTGCTACCTAGATGGACCCGGACCATTTAGAGAGTTAAACAGACTATTTATGGCCTTTGAAAGGAAAATCTAAGGGTCAAGTCATCTCAGGTCCATCACAGTGGCTACAACTGTGCATCTGCTGGTGGTCTGAGCTAGCTTGTACCTTGGTGCTTGACTGCCTCAGTGTTTGCTCAACTTGGCTTTAATGGCATGTATACACATTGCACCTCGTAGGGTTGCTACTTGGAATTTGTGAACTACTGTCTTCTCGACTCTGCATCAAGGCCAGACGCTGGGTCTAGGAGGGCTAGTTCTTCACTCGCCGTTCAGCTAGAGGAGTTCCTCAGCCCGCCTCTTCAGGGAGGTCACTGTTCACTAGTGTCCTACCTTGGGGCTTGATGAAGGCTGTCAGGAAGGAAGGAACAGGGTTACTCACCGGGAGGCGCTCTCGCTCTCTGAATCGGTTGTCTCCACAGAGTCGCACTCACTGCTCCCCTCTACTTTGGAGGCCAGCTACTCACAGGGTTTCTGCGGATGGAAAGGAACTCGGAGGCTGGTAGAGTAAATGGGGTGTTTCTACCCTCAGTCTATGGAGTGTGAGGATCAGGGAACAGGTGTGAGTGTCCCCCCCCCCGCCCCCAGCTGCCACTTCTTGCTCAAAAATGATTCCATGGCCAGCCACGACACCTGAAATATGGCTCTGTGGAGCCCGTACTCTCGGAGAAGAAGAGTTACTGCTGGTAAGTAGCCCATTTCCCCCTTCTCTGTTTAACTTGTTTGTAGCACTCCTTGGTTTCGATCTTTTCCCCTTGGCAAACGCTGATTTATTTTTCCCTCCTTCCCTTCCCAACGATGCTTTGTGCTTGACTTTGTTTTTCTTTACTTCAGTATTTTCCGTTTGTTTTTAAGAAAGGGCAGTGGTAAATGGTGGTGCAAAAATTTTGCACTGGTCCTGCCCTGGAGTTATTTGGATGGGCAAGAGGTTATTTAGGATGGGTGACATCAGTGACTACTGATAGCCTGACATCAGCCTGCAGTGACAGAAAAGTCTCTAACACAGACTCCCTTTCAAATATTCTCTGGCTTTTGAGACACCAGCAAAAGGCAACTGGATCTATAACAAATCTAAGTGAGTTAGGTGACCTTTAAATGTTAACATCGCACTGTCTTTTTGACCAGACAAAACATGATGGAGTCATTTCCTGACATTCATTTTACAAAATTATTAGGTATGAGTTAGACTTGAAAGACGGGTTCAATAATCCACCAAGCCACCTTGCCCTTAAGTTTGAATCTTTACTGCAAATTGTATTATAAGCGATGATTATCTCCTGAGAGGTGCTAAATCAGTGGAGTTGATTGCTCACCACCTTGCTTAGCAACGATTTCATAAGGTGTGTGGGCATGTGCTAAATAATGTTTTAAAGTTTCATTGGGCATAAGTGTTCATATTTAAAAGGGAAGGAGTACTTGTGGCACCTTAGAGACTCTAAGGTGCCACAAGTCCTCCTTTTCTTTTTACGGATACAGACTAACACGGCTGCTGCTCTGAACCCTATTTAAAAGGGGATACACTGAAATGTTGCACCCAGTGTTCACTTTCTGCGTGTGATGGAATTATAATTGAGTCTCAAGGTCTCTGTCCCGCATTACTGGAGAACTTGGCAGGCTCTGTTTATGCTGACCTGCCGTGCAGACCCATCACAGTACTGCACTAGATGCTAATGATCAGGTGCCAAAGTAATAAGAGAGGAGGAGATTTTTTTGTGACTGAAATTGTTGGAAGTTGATGTCACACTGCATGGTGTGGTGGCTTACACATGCTGACATGCACATACTGAAAGCTTACATGCATTCTCCTTAAAGGACTTACGGTGCGATTGAGCGGTGCATAATTGGTTTGCTGGCCCTCTGCATGGTGTGAATTTCACCCTGCAATGGTTTAGAGCAGTGATACTCAGACTGAGCCGTGCGAGCCGCAAGTGGCTCTTTAATGTGTCTCCTGCGGCTCTTTGCAGCACAAGTATTAAAACACGGTGTGATTGAATTATTAACCAATCAGGATGCTTATTCTATGTCGTCAACCAGTTGTAGTTGATAAAATAATAATACTTGGTCATTTCGTGGTGAGAATTAAATCTATATATAAACTAAACATTTCACACTCCTGGGGCTCTTTTGGTAATGTCGATCGCTAATTTGGTTCCTGAACCACTGAGGTGTGAGGAGCACTGGTTTTGAGGATCTGTAATTGGCGATAGTGAAGCCTTTCAGTTTGAAGTTACTGGTTTGAATCTGGACTAATCCAGTGTTGGTTGCGGATTGTTACTATCCGACAGTTAGTTAGAGGTGGATGTAGAAAGAATCGATGTTCTCAGTACAGTTGCTAGTGGCATCTGTGTCACATGTGACCATTATTATTAATTTGTATGGTCCTAGTGCAGACTCATTGTAGAGGCCAAGGGCTGACTGGGTCTGGAATGCGAGCTCATTGACTGGCTCCAGGTGGTCCTTCGGGTCAGAGGTGATAGGGCAGGATAGCAGATATTTGTGCTGCTCTTGCTTGCACCAGTTCTAGGCGTCGTCTCTGTAGATTGATACAACAGAAAAATGAAGCAATTTGGTACCTTTCACCAGCACACAGATCCCACTCCTGCCCCACAAAATATCAAACCCTGTGGGCTTGGCTAGCTGGCCGGCCTCTAAGCAGATGCTAGTTCAGGTTTAATGCTTTTGCAACTGGGGAGACAAGTGTCATTTTAAGAGTGATGCTCATTGTTTTTGGAGACTGTAAGACCATTTTCTAGAATTTCTCTCTTCCCCACCCCGTGTCTGTATGTGTTCCCAGGCTCCCACAAACTATAGGATGGATGCCTGTCAGGTGCTAGTCCTCCCTTCCCATTAAATTAGGCTAATATGCCTTTTTTTTTTATAGTGACAAACCGTATAGCAGGAATTTTCTCACACCTGCTCTCCCTGAGTCATTTGAGTGGCATTGTGTGCGCAGCGGGAATTGTAACCAGTTAACAAAAAAAATTGTAAAATACTGCAGCACAAAATTTGAATCCGATGCAACTAATCAAGCAAGAGGCAACTGCAGAGTGTGGTGGGGAAGGGAATTTTGCCACTAATGGGTGTTTTTACAGAAAGAGAGGAGCTAAGATCGGGGTCTGAGACGTCCATAAAATTCCAAGACCCTGTCTAAGCTGGCCTGAGAGAGCTGCTCGTGGCAGCAACAGTGGAGGTGTCAGTGGAGATTGCTGGGCAGAGCTGCCCTGAGCAGGAGCTGATGGCACTGCGTGGCTGCCTTGGGCCCCGTCTGCACTATGCTTGTTCAACTCTTGCCATTCGTGAAGTGGGGTGCTTTTCAGAAAAAAGGCTGGCGGGGGAGACAGTCTTAGGGGGAAAGTTTTAGCCCTGCCTTCTTTTTTGCACCCGCTATTTTCCGGTGCAGGTAAAGCCACGTGGATGTGCAGTTACTTCCATTGCATCTCAAAATGCAGATGCAAAAACAGAGACCGTCTGAGAATCTGACCCTTAAATGAACCCTTGGCAGGGTTTTTCTCTTTCGGTGCACAATACCGCTCGCTAACGTATGCTGTAGTTTCCTTGTGACCGTGTAATTAAGGCTGTTTCAATATATTTAAAATAATTTTCATTAAGCAAAACAAGACAGGCACAATTATGGTTTATAAAAATGGCTTCGTTTTCGGATAATGAGGAGATGGGATGGAGCATTTTTATTATGCTCAGTTCTAAAAGAAGCCAAGTAGCTATTGAGGAGTTAAAGGGTTTAGTTAAACTGCTTGAAGTTACAAGCAAGATCTGTCTTTGCACTGTCTCTTACACAGTGTTGTTTGATCTATAAAACAGCCTAAAACGATAACGATAACTGTGGCATTCTAAAGTTGGTTGCTTTTAAAGTTTGAGAACGAGGTTCCCTTTGCAGAAGGCAGTGGAGCCAAAGATAAGAAATTAAGCTGTAGTGAAGCATTTTAAGAGTAGTGTAGTGTATTCTAATGTATGGAAATACCTGCTCTTATCCCCGTTCTGCCCAAGGGGGGAAAATCAGCATTTTCCTGATGACAAGTTGTGTAACTGAACTCACGGGGGTTTCTGACATTTGTGAGATTTCATGCTGCCATTCAGGCTTCTGTCAGGCATGGGGAATTGTCAGGGGGATGATAAAAGGTAGAAACAACTTTCTTCGTCTTTTGTGGCTGTTATTTTCAGTGTTAGAGGTGGGAGAAGGCGTTACATGTTTCAGGCTTTATGGATGGTGACAATTTTAATGAGTGCAGCATGTTTCCTAGCAAATTTCCTGCTGTATCGGATGAAGTCCTTTGTCAATTAAATAATTGGCTAAGTTGTTCAAGTGCTTATTTTTAGATCTAAGAAACTGAAAGCATTTTGATACTTAATTGCAGATGTTCTGTAAAAAAAACAAAACAAAAAAACCACCCCAAACCCTTCAACTTAATTCCTTAGAACGCTTGTGGGTGTTCCGTGGCACACAAGCGAAAGTGAATCAAGATGCATCCAAACCAAGAAATGTTGCAGCATTCACATGGATTCAAAAAGCACCAAAACACGTTTGAGGAATTGTGGGGATATGAAGCTATTAGCCCTGTTTCGTAGGGCTATGACCGTGCTAATTGGGTTTATTTTTCAGCCACACCATCTGATAAAAGTTACCTCTTTCTTGTATGCCAGCTCTCCTAACCTTATTGGCCTAGATTCATTTCTGCCATTGGTATGTGGCCAACAGACCCTTAGCAGTCGAGTCACTGTGGGGTGGGCTGTCCAGAGTTCCCGCTCCATTGGGCTACCTAGAATTCGCTGTGCTTCCCAGAATGAAGTTGAGGCCAGGGCACCTGAAAGATGTGCCGTCTCCTGGGGTAAATCAAGCCCCTTGCTTTCTGTGCCTCTCAGGGTGATGCGCTGTCCTTAGTGCTGATGACATGTCCAGAGCTTCCAAGGTACCTCAGGAAAACCTTTAAGTTGGCTCAAAATTCAGAAAATGCTCAAGTGAACGTTGCATCGGAAACCGTTGCTGGGTCCCCGTATGATTCTACGTCCTACATAGGAGGTTGGACTGGTTGATCAGAATGGTCCCTTCTGGCCTTGGAATCTATGAATTTACCATGATCTTTAAGTACCTCATCATGTACTTTTAAATAAATATGACAATATAATATCATACACGTTTCCCCATGAGACTTGATTGCTAGGTATGTGTTCTGGGCCAGATTCTGATCTCTGTAACTCTGGTGTAAAGCTGGAGCAATGCCACTGAAGCTGGAGATGGCCAGAGAATAGGTGGAGGGGTGCTATGTAAATGCTTTAGCTAGAATCTGGTCCAGAGATGACCCGGACCTGCCGATCGTGGGGGATAGGGCAGTGGTTTCAGCAGATGTTACTGAACATGCTCAGTCCAAGCCAAGCAGCAAATCTGGGGGGCACATGACCCTGCGTGCTCCTCCCCCCGTGTGTCGCCTCTGATCTGGTCCTTTAACTTTAGCTAACGAAGGCACTGATCCTACAAAGGCTTCCACGTGTGAGTAGTCCCATTGAGTTCAGCGGGGCCATGCACACAATTAGAGCGAAGCTTGTCTCTGTGGAATAAGGGCCTACTTGTGCTCTGAGATACTCAGACTACAGCTGGGAGTTTGTCTCTTTGACAAGGTGAGCTAAGGCTCCAGAGAATAGGACGTGGAGCAGCTGAGAGGTAGAGCTGGCAGATGCCATGGAATGCAGGTCAACAATGCTTCATCTCTCAATGGGACAGGGAGCTGACTACTAATTTTCCTCTTTCTCCAAGCCAGCAGGAGAGTGGTGGGTGCAGAATGAGTCACTTCAAACAAGGAACTGCAGAAGGTGCTAGTGTCACGGAGTCCCCGGGCGACGCTCTGGAGCTGCTCCCCATGAAGCCAGTCAGGACTCTGGGGCAGTCACCTTCCTGTGAGCAGCCTGTCTGCAGGACACACAGCTCACACTGCTTCCACCTCCCTGGGTCTGACCATTCTCTGTGTCCAGACCCCTGCACACACCTGACCTCTAGGGCTCTGCAATGATCATACACCCTTACCCCACCACCTAGATACTTAGATACTTAGATGCATAGGGGAAACTGAGGCACCCCCACACTATTCGGAGGAAACATTAAGAACAGTCCCACTTCGTCACATCTCTCCCCCCTTCGAGATTGAACTGAGCGGGGTCACTTTACCCGGTGACCTGGGGAAGTTTGAAGCCACCAATGTTCCCATGGATGCCCCAGCATCTCTCCCATTCCTTGGTAGGAGTTACACCAGGCCCTTCCAGTTTCACGCCCTCCCTTAGGTCGGGGGTGGTCGATAGCACTAGCAGGCCGCATGTGGGAAGGTTTCTGCGGCCCGTGCCCTTTGGCCACCCCAAAACCCCAGGGGGTCAAACCAGGATTGGGTCTTCTCCCCAGCAAGCTGGCCAAACACAGCCACTTGGTTATAGAACTGTTTAACTTTCTTAACAGCTTTCACTTCATCTGAGACCTTCTCAAAGCTCTCCACACTGGGTCTTTCAACAGGACAGTCAGTGGATCCATTCACAACAGAAAATTTCTGGCTGTTAGGAACTGAAACTTTCTTGATTAAATCACTTTCACACCCTTCAGTTGCAGTAAACTGCTTGCAAAGACTCCATGAGGATTCCTTTCCCGAGGGCTTTTCTATGCAACAATTCACCCCTCCCAAAAATTCTGCTCTTACCCTCTTTACCTAGGGCTTGCTCTAGAGGAACACTTTCCTGAGCAACAACAGACTTTTTCTGGGTCTCCCTTACATCCAGAATCACCTCTGGCCCATCAGGCGGATTCCTACACAATCCCCTTTCAGGCAAACTTACAGACTTCCTAGATAAAAGGTTAGAAGCATTCTCCTTCCCTTTGCCACACACAAGTTCAGGAATCTTTTCCTTCTTGCTACAGGTTTTCACACCCTCAGTAGGTAACACAATCACATACCTTCATGCTCTCCTTGTGCCCTGGCTAGGATCTCACCCTGATTAGACAGAGTTGCTCCACCCTTTCCAACAACACACTAGCAACAGGCAAAATACAAGCACCAGAATTGTCTGGTCTCTGGGATTTTACATAGACCCTAACTGGATGCGACCTAGTTACAGGGCCATTCTCCCGAGCAGACACAAACTTAGGACCATTCCCTTCCTGGGCTTTAGCTGAATCGAGAACAAACTCTGGGACAACTGCACGACCCTCAGCCATCACAGGCTGAAAGGCCCCTTCTCTCTGCTCCACAGACCAAGAAGAGCCAGACACACTTTCTCCTTTACCAGACTCACAGGTTGGGATCTCATTCCCCTTGTCCCAGCACACAGGGCTGGTCACAGACACCTGCTTGGAGATCAGGGTAGCTCCCTCCATAGGCAAGTCAATACCCCTGACAGACACAGACACATTTCCTTCACTGTCCCAATTCTCCACCCAGCTAACAGGTAAGGTCCAGGGACACTCCTCTTCCACTCTCCTCGCCTTCCCACCCTGCTGACTGGACAAAGCCATCAGATCACAAGGCTGCCTAGGCTCATCCAAACTTTCCTTACCAAGCACCTTGCCACTCCCCACAGATCCCCTGCCCTGCCTGTGTCTCCCCCCACTCAGCTGGGGTCTCAGCTCAGCACTGCCCTTGCTGTCCCAGTGGGAGCAGGCCATTGCTTTCCTCAATGCATCAGAGTCAGCGAGAGTCCCCACTCTGGTGTGCAAGGGGGCGGGGAGCATCTCTCAGTCCCACCCAGCCCCAGGGGTCTGGTTACAGGCAGGCAGGTAGCCTGAGCCTAGCCGCTCCTCCCCCCTGCCAGCCAGGTCATCTGCATTTTCACTGACCATTTCCCTCTCCACCGATTGGTTCCCTGGATTCAAATTCAAACCCTTGGCAGTTACAGGAACAGGGCCTGGATCCTGTCCCAAAGAGACACAGTCCCCGCACAACAGGGTCTCGTAGCTGGTGTCCTGGGGCACCCCAACGACCAGCCAGCCCCACCCCTCCTGGGTCTGCACAGGGATCTGGGCCATAGGCAGGGTGAGGGGCTTCGTCCCTGGGACCCTCACCCAGCTCACACAGCCCCTCAGCCTCTGGGGCTGCACCACCCAGGGCCTGACAACCGTTCTCTCTGTCCCAGGATCTCGCCACCCCAGGAATGTCTCCCCATTCACCATCACCTTCCACTCCCACTGGAGGTCCGAGTGGCCTGGCCGCAGGAAACTCCACACAGACATATAGGATGGGACCAGGAGTGGGAGCCTGTCCACACCCCCAACCATCTGGCTGACGGAGTCTATGGCCTTGGGACCCAGCAAGGGAGCTAGACACCGGGGCTTTTCCGCAGGGTCCCCCTGGTTCAAATCACCAGCCTGCTCAAAGGCAGTGAGGTGGGCATCCACATCCCCCCCCTTCTTAACCAGGGGCAGCAATTTAATCTCGAGGTTCCCTGCGGAACTGGCCCCCCGGGATCTATCCCCACTCACCCCGGGGAGGTCCCCTAGGCCTCTCCACTCCCCCACTGCCAGTTCATGCTGCTGCTGCTTCTGCAGCTCTTTCTCGGGCTCTCGCTGTCTCTCACAGTCCTCTTGCTCTCTCGGACTCAGCTCCAATCCCGTCCGTCTCCGATCCCCCGATGGGGAACCCGATCGTGAAGAGCCTCGTCTGGTCAGGGACAGGAGTCTTGGTGATGCCTGGCTGCCACTCCAGCTGCTCCCAGATCCTGCTATAGCCCCATTTGGGGTCAGGAATCTGTTCCTTAGAGCGGTCATCCTCCTCCAGCTGCACGGTTAACTGTGCTTTGGTGAACTTTCCAATGCGCAACCCTCTCTTTTTGCACAGGGTTACAATGTCCTTCTTAAGGAGATGGTGACAGGCCATCACTCCGCTCCTGCCAAGTTGTTGTGGACTCACAGGCCCGTGTGCTCTCAGCTCCCCACGGTTTCCAGGGAGAACATCTCGTGTGCCAGCCCTTCTCGAGGTCACCTCCTCTTTGCCAGGGTCGAGCTGCAGACTCCTCCGCCCCTTGGACTGCTCGCTGCAATCCCCAGGGGAACCCTGTTACTGCAAAAGTCCTTCTCTCTCCCCGGGCCAAGCTGCAGGCTCCTCCTCCCCTGAGACTGCTCACTGCAGTCCCCAGGGGGACCCCATTACTGCACAGTCCTTCTCGGTGGTCACACACTCCCAGGGGTTAACCGCCCCCCGAAACCGCTCCTCTCTGAGCCTTCAGCAGGCCTGGTCCTCGGCGATCCCCCTTCGTGTTACTGCTCCCCAGTCACTTCCTGCAGGAAGCGCCATCCACGGGGTGCAGAACATCCCACCGCTACCACCAGTTGTCACGGAGTCCCTGGGCGATGCTCTGGAACTGCTCCCCATGAGGCCAGTCAGGACTCTGGGGCAGTCGCCTTTCTGTGAGCAGCCTGTCTGCAGGACACACAGCTCACACTGCTTCCACCTCCCTGGGTCTGACCTTGGAGCATTCAGCATCCTCTGCCCCTCCGGGGGCTTCCGCCAGCGAGTCCGCTCAGGCAGGGTCCTGGGGAAGCCAGAGCGTCCTGCACCCCAACTTCGCAGTCAGACGTGACTCTCAGCCAGCCAGAAAAACAGAGGTTTATTAGATGACAGGAACATGGTCTAACACAGAGCTTGTAGGTGCAGAGAACAGGACTCCTCAGCTGGGTCCATTTTGGGGGGCAGTGAGCCAGACAACCACCTCTGCCCTTCACTCCATGTCCCAGCCAGCCACAAACTGACACTCCCTCCAGCCCCTCCTCCTCTGGGCTTTGTTCCTTTCCTGGGCCAGGTGGTCACCTCATTCCTTTGTTCTCCAACGCTTCAGCTTTCACCTTGCGAGGAGAGGGGGAGGGCCCAGGCTATCAGTTGCCAAGAAACAGGGTGTTGGCCATTCTCTGTGTCCAGACCCCTGCACACACCTGCCCTCTAGGGCTCTGCAATGATCATACACCCTTACCCCACCACCTAGATACTTAAGAACTGCATAGGGGAAACTGAGGCACCCGCACAATATTCGGAGGAAACATTAAGAACAGTCCCACTTCATCACAGCTAGGGATAGGATACAGAGGGCCCTAGACAAATTAGAGGATTGGGCCAAAAGAAATCTGAGGTTCAACAAGGACAAGTGCAGAGTCCTGCACTTAGGACGGAAGAATCCCATGCACCGCTACAGACTAGGGACCGAATGGCTCGGCAGCAGTTCGGCAGAAAAGGACCTTGACAAAACCCTGGCTGGGATGATTTAATTGGGGATTGGTCCTGCTTTGAGCAGGGGATTGGACTAGATGACCTCCTGAGGTCCCTTCCAACCCTGATATTCTATGATTCTATGACCTAGGGGTTACAGTGGACAAGAAGCTGGATAGGAGTCAACAGTGTGCCCTTGTAGCCAAGAAGGCCAATGGCATTTTGGGATGTATATGTAGGGGCATTGCCAGCAGATCGAGGGACATGATCGTTCCCCTCTATTCGACACTGGTGAGGCCTCATCTGGAGTACTGTGTCCAGTTTTGGGCCCCACACTACAAGAAGGATTTGGAAAAATTGGAAAGAGTCCAGCGGAGGGCAACAAAAGTGATTAGGGGACTGGAACACATGACTTATGAGGAGAGGCTGAGGGAACTGGGATTGTTTAGTCTGCGGAAGAGAAGAGTGAGGGGGGATTTGATAGCTGCTTTCAACTACCTGAAAGAGGGTTCCAAAGAGGATGGTTCTAGACTGTTCTCAGTGGTAGCAGATGACAGAACAGGGAGTAATGGTCTCAAGTTGCAGTGGGGGACGTTTAGGTTGGATATTAGGAAAAACTTTTTCACTCGGAGGGTGGTGAAGCACTGGAATGTGTTACCTAGGGAGGTGGTGGAATCGCCTTCCTTAGAAGTTTTTAAGGTCAGGCTTAACAAAGCCCTGGCTGGGATGATTTAGTTGGGAATTGGTCCTGCTTTGAGCATGGGTTGGACTAGATGATCTCCTGAGGTCCCTTCCAATCCTGATATTCTATGATTCTATGATTCTTGGTCAGGTCTGTCAGTCCGTTGCTCAGGGGATGAACCAGGGTTGGTTTGCTTTCCGTGAGCTCTTGCTAAGCTGCAGTAATTCAGCTCATTTGTGATGTGACAAATACAGAACTTAGAACTTCACTTGAAATGCTGTTGCGGCATTGCTCTCCTCGGGAGCATAGAATATTGATGGAAGGGACCTCAGGAGGTCATCTAGTCCAACCCCCTGCTCAAAGCAGGACCAATCCCCAATTTTTGCCCCAGATCCCTAAATGGCCCCCTCACGGACTGAACTCACAATCCTGGGTTTAGCAGGCCAATGCTCAAACCACTGAGCGATCCCTCCCCCCGTCATCATCAGGTGCCTGCAGAGGTGAATGTGGTGAAAGAAATAAAACGAGGGAAACATTCAAAGTTGAGCTGGTGGCGTGTTCCTCTGCGTGCGTGGTTCCTTGACATACACGTCTCTAGGATGGAGTAACTGCTTTGCATGAGAACGGTGCTGGACTGAGGGGAGCCTCCGTCCCCATGCTAAGAGCAGTTCTAGTACTCACCCTGACGGCCTGAATCCGTTGGGCAGTGCTCATTGTCCAGGGCCTAATGTGACCTCTGGCCATACTCAGCCATTGTTTTGTCATGGTGCAATCATCCTATTTCAAGACCAGTCGATGACGTAGGAGAGGGACTGTGCCCCATGGACACAGCAGTCGCTTTCACTCACCTTTCTCTGTCTCCCAAATGTCATCCCTCCTGACCTCTGTCATTTACATTAAAGACCCAGGGGAAAGAGGAAAGATATTTATCTAAGAAATTTGATAGAAAAATGATTGTCGTCAACATCCTGATTACAATCCTCCTCCCGACCTGGCAGTCTGTAATTAGTGCTTTCTCCTTCCCCTGTCTCTACGAGTGTGGAGTTCAGATTTTCTCTCTTTCTTTCTGGGTAGAATCCATCTAGTTGGAAGCCTCTTCTATCGCTTGGGGACCTTGGCTTGTGCCCCAACATTTCCTTGGCAAAGAGGATTCACCTTCTCGTGGGAGAACATGAATTTGGGGCCGCGCCATGGTGCCGGTCGGCCATGCTTTACTGGGTTTGAAATTGGATTTACATTGTGGCTTTTCCTGTATGTTAAACTCAGCACATCTTGCTCTTAAAACCTTTTAGTATTTTTATTGGGCAGGTGAGATTAAAACCGCAAGTATAAATTCTTTCCCCATTTAATTAGTGTTTCCCTCTTTCATTCAAACCTCTTGGCACAATTAGAGCAGTCCCATGCTGGGGCAAAAGGAAATGGGAAAGAATGGACACGGGAAAGAAGAAAAAGGAAGTGGAGAACTTTCTCTTGTCTGTGCTTTGAGCTGGAGATGCAATTTCCAGCTTGAGGAGACACATTCCTGCTTGCTTGCTAAAAATAGAAGCGTAGCCATGCTGGTGCGAGCGGCTAGCCGCCCTGAGTACATGTCGGAGACCCTACCTACGTACTCATGTGGCTTGCCTCTCCTGTCATCTGTGCCACCATAGCTACATTGCTCTTTGCAGCAGGCTGGCTCAGCCAGAGCTCTTGTAGGGATGTCTGCTGGGGCTGGAATTCACATCTTCAGCTGGGAGTGTAGCTCTACCCTCTGACTGGCAAGCCGGCTCCTCCCTTCTTCCTTCCTCTCTTCCTCCTCAATCATCCGTCTAGGTGGCTCCTCTGGTACTTTCTGAAAGGGCAGATGGACATCCAAACCGCGTTGTGTCAAAAGGAAGCCGTCCTCGTTCAGCAGCGAGGTTGCTTTACAATGGCCTCAGGCAGTTTCACCGTACCCACCCATTGAGCGTCTAGTAGACCTCACCGGTCCGCAATTATCTCTCAAACGATCCTTTCCAAGAATAAAGGCTCAGGGTAACGTTTACGAAAGCACCCAAGTATCGGCTTCAAATGTGGCTTATTTTCTATTCATATGAAGTGTTTAAAAATAGAAGTTAAACCTGTTATCTTATCGGTCCTTCCGGCCGCACCTGCTCTGCTAGCAGAACTGAGGGATTTGTGGTGCTGCTCAAGGACCATTTCCAAACGTCCCGTCTCCTGTTCCAGATACCCAGAGCGTGGAGCTGGAGCACCAGAGTGTAACCAGGGCTGCGCTGCCCCTTCCATGACCCTTGAAACCTTAGTTATTACTTTTGCTTTCTGTGTAATTTTACAAGAACGCTGTGCTCCTCCTTCCGTCTGATTGCTGTTAAATCGGCAGATCTTTGTGGAGAAAACAGCAGTTACAGAGTGGGATGAAAATGAAATGCCAGGCCTGAAGAAGAGCTCTGTGTAAGCTCAAAAGCTTGTGTCTCTCACCAACAGGAGTTGGTCCAATAAAAAATGTTTTCACCCACCTTGTCTTTCAAATGTCAAACCTGAGCTCTCCAGAGATTATAGTTTATTATATGCACTTTGCTGTAACACCAGGAGCGTCCATTGCTAATGGAAATTAAGATTCCTGGCTCCTGTGTGTGGACTAATGTATTCAGAATCCAAACGCAGCCACTCAGTGTGTGTCCCAGAGTGTTACATCAGTGTGCAGGGCTTCCTAGGGAATGGATCTGTGACTCTGCATGTTTTCTAGCTATTTGCCTTCCTGGGGTTTAAAACACCGGCCTTGTTTAGCATAAAAGCGTATTAAAACATCCCAGTATCCAAGGCAAATAAACCATAACGTAATTTAGATGTGAAGCAATTCACTTAGGTCTTTCATCAGCCTAAATTTTAGTAAATAAATAGAACTTTGTAGGCTGAATTTATGGGCAGCGTTTGTCAGCAGAAATGTAAATTGTATCCGTTCATTTATTTTAATAACAGCTGCAGATAATGGTAGCTTAATTCACTCTCAGTCAGGTAAAGGGATGTCACAATAATTGACCTTAATAGCTTGCTGAAATGGTACAGGGAGGAAGCGCTAATTCATCTTACTGGCTGGGGAACAACAAATTAAGTAGATTTTCCATACCACCTACTTCCATCAAATGAAAACAGAAGATGTTCAACAGAACCATATAGGGCATGTGGCCCTCTGCCTGTGGGGACAAAAGAACTAGGTTGTCTTCTCGTCTCAGGTAGTCTCCTCTTTGGAAGAAGATGAAAGCTCCCATGGGGTTTCCTCAGCTGCCTCTTCCTGAGGTTCCTGAATTAGAGATGTTTCCGAGTAGCAGCTGTGTTAGTCTGTATCCGCAAAAAGAACAGGAGGACTTGTGGCACCTTAGAGACTAACTAATTTATTGGAGCATGAGCTTTCGTGAGCTACAGCTCACTTCATCGGATGCATACCGTGGAAAATACGGTGGGGAGATTTATATACACAGAGAACATGAAACAGTGGGTGTTACCATACACACTGTAACGAGAGTGATCAGGAGAGCGGGGGGGTGGGAGGGGAGGGAACCTTTCGTAGTGATAATCAAGGTTCCCCCTCCCACTCTCCGGCTGGTAATAGCTCACCTTACCTGATCACTCTCGTTACAGTACGAGAAAGATGCACCTTTCCCCAATCTACACTGCTCCAGCGCACTGGTCCGATTAACCCATAATAATACGGAGATAGTGAGTCATGCTGAAGGCGGGAAAGGTAGATCTCGTTTAACAGAATCAGGACACATCTTGTAGGCTCTTAGAGAAGCAATCTTTATGCTTTGCTTTTATGCCTAACCAAGTTTGGTATCTCAAATGAAGCACAAAAGGGGTAACGCTGAACTTTGGGATTAGGCAGTTCTGCACAATTCTTTTGATTGATTTCTGTAATCTATAGCCTGAATTTACCTTTTTGTTTTTGCCTTTGCATCTGACTATTGAACACAGCAGGGTCAGCTATGCAGAGCAAGATATAAATGGTAAAATCAGCATTGAAGCAAATCAAAGAGTCCCTAGTGTGGCGTACATTACTGGGATACCAATGGCTTGGTTTTCCAGTACAGCATATATTTATAAAATACATAGAACAGCTACAAATTATTTTTTGTTGAGCCTTTCCATTCTCTAGTTTCCTAAGGAAACTGCATTTAATACAATTGAATTCAAAGTGTGGGTCATACAAGTAACTCAGACCCTACATTGTGGCAGGTCACACATTCTGTAGAGACATTGTTGGATGTAATTCACTGGAGCATTACTCCAATTTTACATGGGTCTAGCTCTGTTGAAATCAATGGAATGGGGTAAAATTGGAGTAACATACTAGTGAATCAGGCCCATTGGGACCAACTTGGCTTGTAAGAGAAAGTAGCAACATGCTTTCAAGTCAGGTTTCTGAAGTCTTTTTTGCATTGGGTTAGTAGCTTCACATGGGGACTCAGATCTGTCTGTGTCGCTCGTACAGATCCTACATCTCCCCAGATCCAATACCCCTAGAGTCTACAAGAAATAGAAGGGTGCTGGTACTGTGTTTTTTCAAACTCTGCAAATCCCAGCCTGCTGTGGTTTTGTTTTTACCACGAGGATCTGGTTCAGAAAGCATAGTTTTATACAGGTTTTTCCAGGTTCATGTTCTCATATCTTCATCTCATTTTTCATAAGAGAACTCCACATGTTTCAGTCTCCACTTTTAAATGAAGAGGGCTCTAGACTGTCTCGCCTGTCTGAAAGCTTGTGCTTAATTTAAATTAGCTTGGAGGAAGAGCTGGTAAATATACCACAGGGAACATTCTTGCCTTGGCTGGGTGGAAAAGACGACCTAGTAAGGTTTTTCTGTCTCTACATTCTTTTGTTAGCGCAGAAGCTCCATGCACTCCAGGCAAACCAAGGTTTGCTTCACCCTTTGGATGACAGAGTATTGAAAATCGAGGAGGGCTACAGTTCAGAATAATAGCGATGATGATTTTTAGCACTGAAAGTGCATGCCGCTGACAGGCAGCAAGCGGCAGCGTGAGGGGCTCTGCACAGCAAGACCCGTAGGGGGTGTGCGTGCTGCAGCTGGACGTGGCATTTCCAGCTCGGGCAGACGTACGCGCGCTAGTTTTCGCTGAGCGGACACGCTAAGGATGGCAGCGTAGCCACGGTGATGTGGGCGGCCGATCTTGGGTGGGATCGTACTCCGGCAGCGAGCCCGCGGTGATGACGCTGCTGTTTCTGGTGCGCTCGCTCAATCAAAGCCAGCACGTGTAGGTCTAGGCAGGCTGGGAATTACACCTCCAGCTGCAGGGTAGATACCCCGATTGTGCCGTCAACCCCTCCCCCCCCCACAGTTCAACATGAAACCGCTAGATGGCAGGGGTGCCGGTGGGGAACCGAGTATACGTTAGAGGGCTTGCCAAGGTTTTGACTTGCCTCTTTCCGTTTTTAAGGCTGCTATACCAGGGGTGCTGGAACAGTTTTCATAGCGGGGGTGCTGAGAGCCATTGAACCAAACTGTCAACCCCCAAAATAATGGAAACCACTTCAAGGCAGGGGGTGCGGCAGCCCTCCTCGTTCCAGCACCTCTGTGCCAGACCCCCGTAGCAGCCTTCGAATGCAAACCGTGTGGCTGAATACACATCTTCCTCCCCACCTCCCCCGGGGAGCTAGCTGCCTGCCCGCCCGTAGCGGAGAGCTTCTGCGCCCTCGGAGCTTGCCCTAGCTCTTCTAAAGTGTTGTACAGATTTCTACTAACACAACCCTGGGGGAGTCAGCTCTTTGGAAGTCCCCATACAGAGTTGTGGGTGCTCGGCCCATATGAAAATCTTGCCTTAGCCACATCCAGTGGGTGCCCCTAATTAGAGCTCGCTCATAAAACTGGAGGCCTAAGTGAGTTCTCCAAGGCCACAGAGCTAGTCAGTGGTGGAGCACAGCCCTCAGGAGTCTCTGGCTTCCAGCCCTGCGCTGAATCCAGCTGCCTCCCTTAGCTCGGAGTGTAAGAAGTCACTGCCCTCCATTAAGAAATAGATGCTGACCTGAGCTGCCAAGAAAACATAGACTGGCGTAATTGTTAAGAAAAGTTCTGTGCGTGGCATACCCTAATGGATGGAGTGGTGTATCCAGTCTGGCGCGCCCCGTTTTTTCACAGGCGAATTCACTCGTTCCCCTTGCTCGGTAACATTTACGGCCCTCGGTCGCCCTAACAACCTGTGATTAGCACGTTGCTGATGCCCTACGTCTGCATAAATCCCCAAAATATCCTCATCAGCTTTAAGTGGTGCATTGCAATATATATTTCCCAAACATCAGCTTGTAACACTTCTGTTACTGGAAGTGCTTAATCTTGTGACATAGGGTCACTCCTCAGTTAGGCTGCCGTGAGTTGCTATCAAGGCCTAGGGCCTTGTTTGGCTAAGCTAATGGTGTTATAGGCCCGAGACCCATAGACCCTGTGTTACAACATTAATTGAAACTTCTCTTTCCCTTCTGTATCCAAACTACACCCGATATCTTTTATCCTTGGCTGCGGTAGCCTAGAGATGCCTAGGGGTACATTGAAATTGCAGCCACACGCTGCCCAGGAGCACTCCCCATAAGCACCAGCAAAACAAGCTACTGCTTGGGGCTCTTCTCTGTCATCCCGTGCAAGCTCTGCAGCTCCCGGGCCAGTCCCATGAATCCCCAGATGATTTGGGACTATCGCCTTGGGTGCGTTATTAGTCTTTTCCATTCTCCAGAGCTTCTCAGATGACACTCATCACCACAGCATCTGAGCTCTATGAAAACTTGTTAGTCTTCTCCTTTGCCTCCTTTCCTCCCTGCTTCCTTCCTTTTGGTCTCACACTTGTATGTTACCTTACATTCGACTGAAAGCTCTTTAGATAGAGTCCGCCTTACTCTGTGTCCGCATAGCGCCTAATACAACAGGGCCTGGATCCTGACTTGGGCCTTCAGATGCTACTGCAGTGAAAATGACAATTATCCCACCTCTTGGCTGTTCAGTGTCCTTTAAGCCTTTTTTCCCTTTGTTACGACCCTGTGGGCTAGCAATCCAGGTGTCCGTGACTGGGGTGGTGGCCGTGTCTCTAAGTTCCCTGCGGATTGTGAGACCACGGTCTGCTACTAAGTGAGATCAATACAAGGTATTCATTTCTTTATGCTTGTTAACAGGTTCTTGCGGCCACCCTCTCTCGCAGGCTCTTGCTAGCCGTCCATTTAGTTTTTGTGCCAACCAGGAATTGATAACACAGTTTAAAGGTAATGGCTAGGAAGAAAGGCAAACTTTATTTCTGCATTGCGTGACCGATGAAATGGCCCCTCCCCAAATGACATCGGTAAAAATGTTTAAAAATGTTGACTATGATGGCTATTGTACAGCTACACTGGTAACATTTAAAAAAAAAATTTTATGGCACATTTTCTTCAACATTTTAGCAGAAGCCTGGGTGTTCTTGGTTGCTTGAATTGTCTGAATTTAAAAAATAAAGCCCTTTAATCAAGATGTCAGTGAGCTTTAGGTACGTGATAAGTTGCCCCTGAAGTAGGTACCTTTCTACTTCCTGGTTTGAAAAAACCCTTAAACGTTGCACATTGTGCTGAAGGTCTCGTGAGACTTTTGTGTCAGATCCCGGCATGGAACCCAAGGGGCAAGTCTGCAGCTGGTGTCAGCTGTCACAGCCCCATTGACGCCAGCTGAGCATCTGCTCCACGCTGGCCTCCTGACTCTTTGTTCTGATTCAAAGCGTTGCCAACCCTCTAGGATTGGCCAGGAGTGTCCCACAATCGGCATTGATCTCTCGGTGGCTACTGAAAGCAATCCAGGAGATTAATAGGATAGTTCAAGAAAATGACATTACGTCATGTTGGGGGGGAAAAATCTCCCAGAATAGCTTCAGTCAGAGTTGGCAACCCTAGTTCTGAATCCTAAAATGTAACTCCCCCATCTGGCTGTGACGGGACAGACGTTCTCTTCTTTTGGGTGGAGCTGGCACCAGTGTGGAACCCTGTGACTGATGGAGGTTGGGGGGAAGGAGCACAGCCCAGGCTCAGGGGGATGGGGAGCTGCTTAGGGATCAGGTTGTCCTTTCCCTGGAGGTCATTCCACCACCCCTGGTCCTGAGAGCACTCAACCCCATGCAGATAGGCCTCTGCTCAAGGCAGTTTCCACTGCAGACACCCTACATCAGTGCAGGCCTCTCCTCGCTCCTTTCCCGTTTGGAAGAACGTCGCCTGTGGAATTCCTGCGCTCAGTATTCGCATCCCGCTCATGTCTGCTGTGATCGGTTTCACCAGTATTTCTGCCACTGTACTCCGTGGGCCTTTTGTCCCAATCACCTGCCCTATGATTCCATTGCCCTAGGAGCTTGCCTCGTATCTCCTGTGCTGTCTTCCCTTTTCCTTTTCTCCCTCCTGCCATTTTTCTGTCTCATTTCAGAAGCTGACACAATCACCCCTTTTGTCTCTGTGGATGCACAGTGTTTATAGAATTGCTGGTAAAAACCCCTCTGTTCTCCTCAGGAGCTCTAGATCTGCTCTCAGTTACCGAGTCCTAATGCTCCCTGGGAGAGCACACCTGCTGTTCTCCATTTGTCCTCTGGTCTTCTGCTTGCTCCTGTTTCTCTTTGGAATGTTCTGGGTCATGGTAACAAGGCATTTCCCACGCCCTCCTGGGAATCTCTTTCGGTAATAACTTCCCCGGTTCGGTATGTTTAACGCTTTCCGTGCTGTCCTCTCTCTTCAAGCTCGCCTCCTCTCTGTTCCCGTTTGTTTTAACCAAACACTGCGTGGCTTGATCCCCCTGGTTTCGGGTACTCTCGTTGGGTCCTTTGACTCACCACTCAGGTTTAGTTTTCACAATTCTACCTAAGCTTGGAATTGTTCATCTGCAGATTGTCATGTCTTCCTGGCAGAGAGCAATATAAAGGTAGATGGCTCAGACCAGCAGAAATAATGATCTCCACGCTGTGGGAAAACAAGTCCTGTTTGTTTTCCTCGAGCAGGTCATTAACAATGCCTAGCAACCTCTCCACGCCTGAGGCTGGAAAGATTGTCTAGCTGCCCTTCAGTCTGTAGAGAGAAATTTCATTTCTGCTGCTGGCTCCCCCCTTTCGCTATTCAGTCTGAAGCTGCCCATCAGAATGGTTATTATGAAGGTAAATGTTAGACAAATGTTTCTATTTTTTTTCTTTTACAGCAGTTTTGCAATTCCCTCCAGAGCTTCAGTGTGGGTACAGCTGCCACTCTGGGACAGGTTTTGTGCACTTCCCACTCCCTAGATACCTTTTTCTGCACCTTGGAAGACCTGAGGTGCTTCTGTCTTGGTTTATTTTTAAGGAATCACATGCTGCCTTTTTTGCAGCTGCATCATACTGATGATTCCAATTCAGTGTGCGATCCACTGTAACCCTCAGATCCTTTTCAGCAGTATTTCCACCTAGCCAGGTATTCCCCGTTTTGGAGTTGTGCATTTGATGTTTCCTTGCAAAATGAAGTCGTACAAGGGCTTTGCGATTTGGGAAAATTCTTGAATGTACCTTCAATAGTAGATGAAGAAGCCTAGCAGCTTGCAAAGTTCTCCTCTGGTTGGTTTCTGTGCAAGAGCATGAACAGCCATAGTATCCACTGGATACATCTCATAACCTTCAGCAGACTCCCTCATTCCCAAGTAATGTCTGTCTGTCTGTCTCTCAAAGAGGTCACATTTTAGATGCTTTCGGATTAATTCCAAGAATCTGTAACTGTTGGAATGTTCTCCTTACATTCTCCACGTGTTCTTCCAAAGTTCCTCTGCACACAAGGACATCGTCCAGGTAGGGAACTGTCCACCTCTGCAAGGTGCTCTTCCGTATGCTGCTGGAAGGCAGCAGGTGCATTTGTTGAAGTGAATGGGATTCTAACCCATTCATATAGACCTCATAGAGAGATGAAGGTTGTGAGGTGACGCCTTTGTTCAGTCATGATAGTGCCTTGGTGATTGTCTTAGATCCAGCGAAGGACTGAGAACCAAGATTCCCATCCTAACCCATTCAGAACATCTTGGATTCAAGGGATGGGTTGTCTTTTTGGTATAGTAGAATCATGTGACTGGAAGGGACCTCAAGAGGTCATCTAGTCCAGTCCCCTGCTCTCATGGCAGAACTAAGTATTATCATGTTTTAATTCAATTCCTGATCGCCTGCACAGACTACTATCTCTCTTCCAGACACATACCACTGGTGAGGAATAGGATCTCTGTGACCCCATCCCCTGTTTAGGAGACCTTGCAGACTTTCCTTTCTCTCTCTATATGGTAGATGAGTCCCTGAGAAGTAAGTTTTCTGCACAGGCTGCAGATCATGTAACTTGATATGCATTTGCAGACTAGAGATCTGTCCCAAGCCTCCATCATCTCTGGAGAAAGCTTTGGTCTCCTGTTTCAGCATTTGCTGGGCCATTTTCCTTTGCGTTTTTGATAAATGGCTCAGGTTTACTGCTGATTCAAACAGGTCTCAATCTGCTTCGAGGCCGTTCTCCACTTTGTTGACTTAGGGCAGGGGTCGGCAACCTTTCAGAAGTGTTCAGAAGACTGGGCCGAGTCTTCATTTGTTCACTCTAATTTAAGGGTTCGCGTGACAGTCATACATTTTAACATTGTTAGAAGGTCTCTTTCTATAAGTCTTTAATATATAACTAAACTAAACTATTGTTGTATGTAAAGTAAATAAGGTTTTTAAAATGTTTAAGAAGCTTCATTTAAAATCAAAGTAAAATGCAGAGCCCCCGGACCAGTGGCCAGGACCCAGGCAGTGTGAGTGCCACTCAAAATCAGCTCGCGTGCTGCAGGTTGCCTACCCCTGACTTAGGGTATGTCTACACTGAAACCGCTAACGTGGCATAGCTGTAGCACTTGAGTGTAGACGCTATCTACGCCGACGGGAGGGGTTCTTCCGTCAGCATAGGCAATCCACCTCCCGGAGAGATAGTAGCTAGGTTGAGGGACGAATTCTTCCGTCGACCTCGCGTGGTCTACAGGTCGGCACAGCTGCGTCTCTCAGGGGTGTGGATTTTTCACACACCAGAGAGATGTCGAGATGCTGATGTAAGTTCCCAGTGTAAACCAGCCCTCAGTCCTTGATGCGACCGTCTCTCTCTTTTGACACTGATGCCGTCTGTGTGGATTTTATTTGCTGAGTATCCACTGGAATTTCAGATTTAATCTGCTGCAAATTTCCCCGCACCGTGCATCCTTTCAAAATGATGTCATGTTCTCACAGGTATGTTTCTCTGGCAAGATGATCCTTTAGGTATTTTGAGAAAGTGCTTTTTTATATCTAAACCTTCAGGCCACTGAGCAGTGGCATCTGGCTCAAATATTGCTGTTAAACTTTGTGTCCTGGCCTGCGTGAGCCCAACATATTACACTGGTGGTTTTTCCTTGGGGGACAGTTGCATCCCTTCTCTGCACTTTAAGCATGCCCAGGTTGTCTGAATTGTTCTGAAGAATTTCACATGAGGTTCCACTTTTGCCATGCCAACATGAGGAAATGCATGTTTCTATGATGAATGAGGTTAGGTGCTGGTGCCTCATCCCGTGAATGCAGCCATGGTGTTTGAGTATCACCTCAATGCCACTGGGGTCAATGATCAAGTTCTCCAATTTGTGTGGACTCAGCAGCAGTCCAGATGGCACTCTCTTTGTCTAATTGGAACTGGACTTCAATCCACCCTTTGTCAGGGATTTGAGTTCCACTGGCAGCTTTAAGATCAAGCCCATCTTTGACTTCCAGGTTTCAGAGTAGCAGCCGTGTTAGTCTGTATCCGCAAAAAGAAAAGGAGGACTTGTGGCACCTTAGAGACTAACCAATTTATTTGAGCATGAGCTTTCGTGAGCTACAGCTCACTTCACCGGATGCTCACGAAAGCTCATGCTCAAATAAATTGGATAGTCTCTAAGGTGCCACAAGTCCTCCTTTTCTTTGATTTCCAGTAATCCTTCAAGCTTTCTAAGGTGTGTCCCTGGCAGCTTACTTCTTGCAAACAGTTAAATCTTCCCTGGCAGCTTTTACTGGAGCAGTCTGCAGCAGCTTCTAGGTAGGTTTGTCCTTTGAAGACATTGGATCATTGCAATTCAGCCTCTCCTGCCTGGCTCGCCAACGTTACATTACCAGAACAGGGACGATTTTAAAACTGGAGTTTTATTAAACTTAGCGTAGAAAAAACAAACCCACCCAGGCTGCCAGCTTGCACAAACCCCATTGCTGCTCTGGTCTTTCCGAGCACACCCAGCTCTGCTGAGGCTAGAGTTGTCTCTAGTCAGCACCTTAGCAGACCTTCAGTTCTTACAGGGAGAGGGCACAGGTAAGTCAGTCTAACCCTGACGTTCCCTTTTGAGCACTACAAAAGCTCTTTCTAGTCACATAAATATAGGGGAAAAAATTAGACAATCTTGACGCTCCCCTGATTCCAAAGCCTCTCAGATCCCCTGAAGGCTGTAGACGGTCCCTCGGGATGGCCCTCAGGGGTGGGGCGCAGCACCTGGAAAGCTTGGTTGATTGTACCTCGGCTCAGGGAGGTTACTAAACGCTCCAAGGTTAAAAAAAGGAAGTCTAAAATCTCTCTTAACTCGATCCCCTAGATGTTGTCATCTTAAGTGATACAGCAACCGAAGTTCTTTCTTATCCCAGAGCACCCCTGTTAATGGGGTACCAAGTCATACGTTGTGCCTCAAACCCTGGACTGGGGATTTAGCATTGAAGCAGAGATGGATAGCTTTGTCCTTCCACGGTCATAAGCTGTTGGGGCCGCAGCTAGGTGCCATTCTTAAAGAAATGGGTGCTCAGTGAGTAGTTCTCTCGGAGAGCCGGGAAGCAATGCCTCGGCACCCACACTTCACCGAGCCAAGATTTTCTCAGGGAAAATATTTCCAGATGGTTTTCTTTACAAATCCAAGTGCACCAGAAGCTATTCCAGTAACTATTCACTAGATGGGACAGGTGGGGGGACATGTGTTTGTGAGAGAGAGAATCCATTTCCTTTCCATTCTTCCCATCAGCCCAGAGAGAACTTTCGAGACTGATTTCCTGCTTCCGTTCAGTGGTCGCTTTCCTGCATAAAGCGATGGGAACAGAACGCTGACAACAAACGGGCACTGCCCATCAGGACAGGTTATTTTCTGGAGTCTTTCCTACTCAAAAGGATGCTTATATCCTATTTCAAAAGACATCCAATAATGGGAAGCACTGTGACTCTCAGTACAGCATTAGGTAGATTGAAAAGCAGTGGTCCCGCTCCCAGAATCCCAAATAGGGCTGGGAGCTTATTCTCTGTACTTTCTAGCCCAAAGGGAAACCAGAGGAATCAGGCATATACAAGATCTTATATGGATCAACTACCGGGTCCTTGCTACAAACAAGTCCAGTTAGACACTTATGCTTCTAACAGTGTTATTGCAGCAGCAGAAGTAAGATGTTCCTTATTAGCGTCTGTTGATTTATGAGGTGCTTCTTACTTGTCTGTTCCTGTAGCAGAAAGTCATTGTCACATCTTTTGCTTTGCAATGCCCACTGCAGTCCTACAGTGATTGAACCCACGTACTGGTCAGCACCCAGGAGCTCTGTCTTCATTTCTCTTCAGAGCCTTTTGGGCTCACATCTGTCCCCCCACCCCACTTGTGTGGAAATTCTCAGTGAGTCAGCAGTTAGCAGAGGGTCTGAAGTGAGAGCTTTCCAAGGCTTCTGTCTGCTCTTTGGGCCCGTGCAGAGTAACGTTCTGAGATTTACGCTTCCCTGGTTCGTTTGATGAAACAGAAAAGTTTTGAATTTCTCCTCTTCATCCCGAGTCAAATATTCTTCTGTCATCTGCTTAGCTGAAGGATGTGGGTGACTCTCCCACCTGCTCGGATCTTTCCCTTTTGAAACCCAGGTTCAAGTCGTGCTTAGATCGGAACCATTCTCGCCATCCTTCACGTGGATTCAGAAAGAGGAGGGGGGAGTAGCCAGTACGGAGCAGGGGCAAGGTTAAGTAGCTATGCCTGGAGTCTTGGCAGGTGCTGCGGGCACTCCTTGGCTGTGCCCCCCGTCCCCCCCCGGGAGCATGTTCTCACCAAATTGGCCCATTCCTAGCACTCATTACAGCTTAGGCCTCACGAGCTCACCCTGGGACTCCCCCATGTCGGCATGGAGTAGGGGGGTTCCGCTGCACAGACAGACCTTTCCAGAGTAGTGTGTACGTGTCTGGTTTCCTAATGGGTCATTTGCAAAGTCTTCAGCTTCTGTGAGAGAGGAGTAGGGCTTGTGGCCTCTTGGAAGAAGTGTGTTCTTAAGGTGCCTTGTGTTTGTGTGTGTGTGGAGGGATGGGGGTGGGGACCTACAGGACAGGCACGGCCAGGTAGGTCAGGGAGACGGTTCCAGCATAAGGGAGCCCTGTGGAAGACGGCAGAGAGAAGACCATGGCAGAAGGACTGGAAGGAAGAGGTTGCCACTTGTAGTCTAGAGTCCCGCTGGACCAGTGTTTTCTAAACTAAGTTGATATCTGCACCAAACTCCATAAGCCTGGATATAAGATTTAGAGTCCTAGTACCCAGGCTTCATACAGTCCTCATTTTCCTGGGTTTCCTGTCTCCTTATAAATGTGGCCAGCGAGTACTGGCTCCAGGTATTGGTGGTGGTCCTGGGATGGTGCAGGGCTCACCAGCACTGATGTGCACAGCTCTGTCTGTGGGGTAAACTGCGTGGCTTGCGCGTAGACAGTCTACTTCCAGGGTCCCAGAATAGCTAGCGGGGGAGGGCAGCTTTGATGCATCATCTGAGTTCAGCTGCAAGAGAAACCCTTGACAGCTCTCTTCAGTGGGGAGGAGAAAACCCTTTGGACTTCCTGGGACGGAAGGGGAGAAAGAAACTGGGGTCTGCCTGGAAGATTCAGTAGAAACACTGTGGGGCATGCCACCTGCTCTTCTTGCCATCCTTATTTCAGTTGTTTAGTACTTAGCAAACACACATTCATTCGTGTTCAGACTCCTGGGGGACTGGGGGCATTTCTGCACTTTGTCCCAGGCCCTGTAATGCCTGACTACAGCCCTGGAGGAGCAGGCAGAGTGCAGGTTAATAAAGCCCGATTCACCCTATCTTTTTGTCGCTGGGTCGTCGCTTGGGGAACTTGTGGCCTCTGTTTCAGGCAGAGAGTCCCTCTTTTCCTTCCTGTTTCAGCTCAGCAGGACAGGGGTAAATTCAGCAGTGGTGGCATGGAATAAAAATCAAGGTTCAAAATAAATTCCACAATCTGGAGCATCAGGATAGAAGACACAGCTGCAGTCGGCAGCAACACTTGCTGAACAGAAATGTTGGAGCCAGAGTTAGCCTGGTCGTATGGCTTAGCCCTGACAACCCCCAGACTTTCTCTGCATGATACCGCGAGGCCAACGGGCCAAATGCACAAGATTTCCTTTTCCAGCTGGAGCCCCGATAATCCCAGAAACGCGCTCAGGGAACTGAAATTAACTCCAAGCGGGTCTATCACCGCTTCGTGCACCACGTTTAATTCATAGTCTGAGTTGACTAGAGATTTCATTTCCTTGAAGGGTTTTCTTTTTCTTGTGTTTCTTCTTGCTGCTGCTGAAGCATCCGCTCAGAATCGGAGAGCAAACTGTAAACTACTAGCAACGGAAACAGGGGCTGCCCTTGAAGGCTAATGTGGAGATCCCGACGGAGCTTGGGGCAGAGCTGGTTTCATTAGTTGTTGTCATAACCCCAAACCAGGAATTTCATGGGTGGGGGTTGGCATTTTGTGTCTAGCTTTTGTTTCCTAGATTGGTTATTGCAAGGAGATGGCTGGAGCTGCTAGACAAGGAGCTCTCGGTCAACTGAGGGTTATTTGGGAACCTACTGTGACGAAGCGGGACTGTTCTTAATGTTTCCTCTGAATATTGGGGGGGGGCCTCAGTTTCCCCATGCAATTCGTAAGTACCAAGGTGGTGGGATAAGGGTGTATGATCACTGCAGAGCCCTAGAGGGCAGGTGTGTGCAGGGGTCTGGACACAGAGAATGGCCGACACCCTGTTTCCTGGCAACTGATGGCCTGGGCCCTTCCCCCCTGCAAGGTGAGAGCTGAAGGGTTGGAGAACAAAGGAATCAGGTGACCTCCTGGCCCGTTAAAGGGACAAAGCCCAGAGGAGGGGGGGCTGGAGAGAGTTTCAGTTTGGGGCTGGCTGGGGACCTGGAGTGAAGTGCAGATGTGGTTGTCTGGCTCACTGCCCCCCAAAATGGACCCAGCTGAGGGGTCCTGTTCTCTGCACCTACAAGCTCTGTTTTAGACCATGTTCCTGTCATCTAATAAATCTGTTTTACTGGCTGGCTGAGAGTCACGTCTGACTGCGGAGTTGGGGGGCAGGACCCTCTGGCTTCCCCAGGACCCCGCATGGGCGGACTCGCTGGGGGAAGCACAGGGAGGGACAGAGGATGCTGAATGCTCAGAGGTCAGACCCAGGAAGGTGGAAGCCGTGTGAGCTTCTTGCCCTGCAGACAGGCTGCTCTCAGAGAGGAGACTTCCCCAGAGTCCTGCCTGGCTTCCTAGGGAGCAGTTCCAGAGCCCAGGGACTCCGTGACACCTACCGTGCAAGTATTATGATTAATTCTGTTTATTCCAGTAGTACCTGAAGACCAACCACGAATGGGGCCCCACTGTGCTTGGCCAGGGGCTCTTGCAACAAATGTTTTGATGGCCTCAGAGTGTGGCCACCAAGTCTTGCTGGTAGCCGCACTGACACTTTTAGCCTGAAGTTATTTATTTTACCTAAAGTTAATAAAGTAGTATGCACATCTGTACATCCAAATCATGGTAATTTATTGACGTCAGGTTTTGGGTTTTTTTGCAGACTCAATAATAAAAGTCATGCACAGTTCTCTCTATTCTTTCCTGGATCTAACAGAATAGAAACACAGATCAAGTGCTTTGCACGTTCTTGTCTTTTTTATTATGGATTCTTTGGTTTTTTTGGTAAAAGTGGTCGTGGCTTCTCTGGGAGGGGGGTTTGTGGCTCCAGCCGCAGGTGGGGCAGGGGCTCCGGCTGCTGGGGTGTGTGTGGGTGGAATGGGTGGAGTCGGGGGCTAGCCGCCTCCTCCTCCGCTGTCCATGCGCACAGTGCTTGCCTCCTCACCCTCCTGCCGCAGACACCCCCCTGCAAGAACCCCGCTTGCTGGTGGCTCACTGCTCACCTCCTCACTCCCCTGCTTGCAGCCAGACCCCCCCGCCCGCCTGCCTCCTCACCGCTCGTCTCCTTACTCCCCTCACCAGGCTCCCCCCCCCGCCTGCCGCTCACCTCCTCACCCCCCCCACCTCAGGCAGTGTGGGTCTCACCTGTGTCTCCAGAGAGGCTGCAGGAGCGTCAGGGAGGAAGGGGAAGGGCTGATGCTCCCCTCCCCGCCCCGCCCACTGCCCAGGAAACTGCCCTGGCCGCATGGAAACCCCTGGTGCCTGCATTTGAGAAACGGTGGGCTCGGCACTGTGAATACCAGGTGTTTCATTCGACGACACTCCCAGATTGAGCTCTGAGTGTGCTTTCCTGGCATGGTCGTTAATGGTCACAGGTGAGGTTAGAAAATGAATAAAGAGGAGTTGTTTTTCCCCCTCCAGATTTACTGAGCCTTCCCACTCATCACGGGGGCACAACTGCCCTGCAGTGCCCCCTCCTGGTTTCCTCAGTTTCCTCCTCCTGCCTCAGTTTCCTCCTCCTCAGGGTTTTCTGTGGCTCAGACCTCCATCTGGGTCACCTGAGTTCAGTCCCCTTTTGGGGTTACAGGAGTCTAAACAAAACCAAAAGTACTTTCTCCCCCTTTGGGCTCCTCTTCAGACCACCTGGTGGGCTCAGTTCCAAGGCCCTTCGCGGTTACCATTCAGCGTCTCTGGGACAGAGCCCTGATTGCCAGGGTTCGTCCCTGAAATTCCCTTCCAATCTCCTGTCTCAGAGGCCTGCCTGCCTGCTCTCTGTTGGCCCGCTCTCCAACTGAGTTCTCAGCCTTTTTTAAAGAAGTCACCCAGCTGATCAGGACCAGCGGGGGAGGGGGGGAATGTAGCCAATCTGACAAAAGTGTGGGTGGGTCCACCCCCCCCTTTAAAGAGCCAGGCAGCCTGTGACACCCCCAGTTTTAAAACACCGGTGTGGTGAGTTCCTGACATGCCCTTTGAAGGCGCTGGGAGGGGCAGCTGAGTTGAGGCTTAGAAGTGGCTCCTAAAATTTGACTTTGTTGTGGGAGGTGGTGGGTGCGATAAGAAAGCAACGGTGGAGGCTCTGGAGACTATAGAAAACTGGGCCAGGACCTGTGGTAGGAGACTTGAAAGATAAGTTTTCAAAAGAGCTTGTTCTCGGCCCGTGGCCATCAGCGATCGCAGAGCGCGTTAGGTGCGACGCGGGCAGGGCTGAGCTTGGAATGAAAGGGGGGCGCTGGGGCTCGAGCAACCGGTTTACTTTCGTAACTGACACGCCGGGCCCAGGGGCGCCAGGGCTCAGCCCTGGCACGAATCAAGCACTGGACTCGGGGTATATTTATGCTGTAGCTGGAAGCGTAACTCCCACCGCAGGTCGATGCACCCACCTAGCTCTCAATGGACTAGCATGTGACTCACCGGCGCGGTGCCTCCTGCTGGTCACCCTGGGAACTAGCTCTTCCAGCCCAGGGCGCCCTCTGCAGGACGGTGTCTCGCTTGCTGCTGGCCCCCGTGTCCCTCCCAGACTCCAGTGCCCCTCTATGTCAGGGTTCTGCCCCCAGCAGTAACCCACAATCTGGGTCTCCCCACCCAGGGGAACCCCCAACCCTCTATCCGCACCTTGCCTCTGTGGCTACTGCCAGTCACCATCTCGCCCCTGCTCACGGGGGTGGACTGCAGTCTGGAAACCACTCATCAACGGCAAGGGGGTTGGACCAGTGGCCTCTGCCTATTCCCAGGCTGCACCTCTGTAGCCCCAGTACCTTTCCTGGCCTTTAGCGAGGCCTGCAGCCGGCGGGGTTTCCAGGCTGGAGCTCCCCAGCTCATCTGGCCTTCCCCAGCCCTGCTCCACTCCAGGTACCCTTTTCTCCCAGGCAGCCAGTCCTTCTCTCTCAAAAGCTAGAGAGAGTGTCTGCCTGAGCTCCTGGCCCACAGCCCTTTTATAGGGCCAGCTGTGGCCTGATTGGGGCGTGGCCCCAGCTGTGGCCGCTTCCCCAATCAGCCTAGCCCCCTCCCAGGGGCAGCCCTTTCCCAGGGCTGTTTTAACCCCTTCTGAGCCAGAGCTGGGTGACTGCCCCGCTACAGCGGGCTAAAACCAGACGTGTAGCCGCAGCAGTGTGAGCACTAAGATGGGCAAACCGCCCCAGCTACAACCCTCACTACATGATCTGGCATTGTGGCTGACGACTATCATTAGCACGCTAGCTGGATCAGAGCAAGTGCGGGTACATCTGTTCCACCCGGAAATCGCACCTTCCAGCTGCAGTGCAGACAGACTCTAAGATGGATGTTTTTAACAGTGGTTCTGGATTTGGAGTTACTGGGACTGGAATTGCAGGGGGACTTTTTAAAACCTTTGAACTCTTCTGGTTTGCAGATGAAATATTGCTGTGCATAACAGTTATACCCTAAGCTTAGCCACTAAGATACTGTAGATAGCAAGGAAGATTTATATCCTTGCAGCAGAAGGCCAGAGGGTATGTGCTTATTAGCCCATTGGTACGGATGATTTATTGCTGATGACCAGGAAATCCCAGACTGGAGCACACTGGGGTTTTGGTTTTTGATTTGATCGTTGCGGGAAGGGGTACTGTGATCAGTTTCAAGCAGGTGGACCTTGTCTTCATCTTGATCTGAAGGTATTGCAGATTCCTTGGCTGCAGAGTACTTCAGGCTACCAGACAACGGCTGCTGCCCCAGAAAATAACCCAGACGGTTCCACAACCTCTTCCTTCTGGAACCCTTCTGCCAGCTGGAGCCAGCAGCAAACAGGGCCGGGTTCAATGGCTCCGGGTTCCTTTCCATTGATACAACACAGAACCAGCTCGAGCCCCCACACAGTAGCCTGGGAAATTTACACACCACCCCTGGGCACCTCTGCGAGGCAATACATCCCCACTCACAAGCACGGAGTCTGAAAAGAAACGTTTAATTAAAGGAGGGAGGTAACTCGGCGTTAATTTGAGAACACACTGAAACCAGGGTTCATAAACATAAACCACACTTAAAAAACCCACCCCCTAGTAGACTGGGCAGTGTCCTTTTCCCCTCAGGTTCTTACGTCCAGCAACCCAAAAGTCCCTTTCACGTGCCCGACCCTTCTCTGCACCCCACTCACAGTTGCTGTCCTTGGTCAGTGCAGACCCAGAGTTCAGGGGTGCATCTGCAGAGTGCCACCCTGCCAGCTGCTTGCTGGCCACTCCTGCCGGCTGCCTGCTCGCTGCTTCCCCTGTCCACCTGCTCACTGCTCTCGCCGCTGCCCTGCTGGCTGCCTACTCACTGCTCTCATTGCGCCTCTCCACCAGCCGCCTGGCTGGCCGCTCATTGCGCCTCTCCACCACACCAGCCAAGTGTCAGTCGCCTTCTGCCTCTCTGCTGTGCCCTCTGCACATCAGTCTCTTAGTGATTTTCAGCTCTTTGCCAGCTGGGCAGAGACACTGCCCCATCTCGGGTGATTTCAGCTCTGGGCAGGCATGGCTGAAACACCGTCCTACCACAACTGGTTTCAGCTCTGATGGAGCAAATAAAATAACAAAGAGGCTCCTAATGAAGCCTGTTTAGCTCGATTGGTTGAACAGTGGGGAGGAACAGGTTAAACCAGTCTAGGGAGGACCCTTGAGCACGTGCAGCCTTCTGGCTGGTATACCTGCTCCCACCACGCTTACTTTCACAGGGCTCTGACATTCGAGCCCCTGGCTTAACAACGTTCTTTCAGCTGAAGGTGGTCCCCTCATTTGGGACAGGTTAAGCACAATCCTGCTTTCCTGTATTCCTACAATAATTACAACATTCGCAACCAAATTTCACTGCCCCTGGATTCAGTACTAAGGTCATTTGTACCCAACACCAGCCAAAGTTGATCACTTTAGCACTGCTGAGTCTGCTGAATATATAAGCAGAGCAGGAGCAAATTGTATTTACATAAATGCACCCAAGTCTCTCCCCCTCCCAGCTAGCTGTCAGGGAAGCATTTGTTCAGACCCTGCTTCCACTTCAGCCTGGACCGAGATGCGCAATAATGACTTGTCTCTGGAACAATGGGACTCGGGTTCCCCGAGGGCAGGCTCCGTTGACTGGAAAGTCTCATCAGGGACATGTGGCACAGGCTTTGAACATAACTTGAACATCACATTTCATGGCTCATTTCCTGTGGTGTATTCCTGGGGAGCTACAGCCTTCTCGCGGGAGGTGCAGCCTGTGTCGTGTGCAGCATTGTCAGACTAATTGTCTGCTTCTTGAGGGGAGCGATGCATCTGTAACGCTTTCATGGACTTGCAAACCAGTCTCCTGCCGCCAGCATCCTAGAGGAGGAGCCCAAAAGGATTAAGCAGGCCCTAGAGCTACAGTGAGTGTCTTATTTGGATGATCTTTTCCATCTGGGCCACATTCTGTGATACCTGCCAATGAGAGATGCATCTATGGTGCATATGAACATTATTGTATATGAAGCTCCTCCCCTTCTTAGCTGGTTGCTTAGAGCTTCATGCTGATCCAGCTTCCTCTGTAGAAATCCATGGAGTAATTTCTGATTTATATTGTGTGTGTGAGAGCAGAAACAAGTTCCCGTGATACACAGCTGGGCTTTGCCAATGCTGCTGTTTGCTCTTCTGTGCCGGTTTCTGTTGCATTTTGCAAACTGAGCTAACACCTGGGGTTACAGAGCTCCTATTAATACCAAAGACATCACAAGCTCCAAGGTGTCCCTAAATAAGGGGCATTTGACCTTGGGAGACCTGCAAATATTCCAGCATCAGGGAAGTGTCTCAAGAGTGTCCTATGTAAGGTAATTGTCCTGTTCTATTCGGCACTGGTGAGCCACATCTGAAGTACTGTGTCCAGTTCCAAGTGCCACACTTTATGAAAGATGTGGACAAATTGGAGAGAGTCCAGAGTAAAGCAACAAAAACTGATCAAGTTTTGAAAACCTGATCTATGAGGAAAGGTTAAATAAATAGGGCATGTTTAGTTCTAAGAAAAGACAACAGAGTGGGGGGGAATGGATAACAGCCTTCAAATACGTGTAAGGGCTGCTATAAAGACGAGAGCGATCAATTGTTCTCCATGTCCATTGGCAGTAGGACGAGAAGTCAGGGGCTTAACCTGTGGCAAAGGAGATGCAGGTTAGATATTCGGGAAAGCGTTCTAACTCCAAGGGGAGTTAAGCTCTGGAACTGGCTTCCACAAAAGGCTGTGGAATCCTCGTCACTGGAGGATTTTCAGAACAGCTGGACAAACACCTGTCAGGGCGGGTCTAGGTTTCCCTGGTCCTGCCACAACGCAGGAGGCTGGACTTGATGACTTCTCAGGTCCCTTCCAGCCCTACGTTGCTATGATTCTACGATAAAAGACATGAGCCCAGAGGGGTCAAAAGCAAGGGCCAGGCTCAGTCGTGGCCTGCCTCTGAACTTCCACCCATACAGCTGCAGTGACTTCAGCGTCCTTATTCCTGTTTTCTGCTGACGTCAGGAGAGCAGAATCAAGGCCATATTGCTATTCTTCTCCCACGTTGTTTCAGTTCCCTCAGAGCGTAAGCAGGTCTTGTACCCTCTCCTCCTTCCCCTGCTGTTCAGTATTGCTTCAACCTGGCTAGTGTCTGCCCCTTCCCTTGCTCCCCCTGGATTGTCTCTTTCCCCTGTGGGTTGCCCTGAAGGCAGAGCCGAGCAGCTGGAGAGCAGCAGCTGCTGGCTGGGAGCCCAGCCCTGAAGGCAGCGCTGACTGACACCAGCTGCAGTGCAGAAGTGAGCATGGCATGGCACGATTTCGCTGGGGATTGGTCCTGCTTTGAGCAGGGGGTGGGACTAGAGACCTCCTGAGGTCCCTTCCAGCCCTGATCCTCTATGATTCCATGGTCTGGTGTTGCCACCCTTACTTCTGCGCTGCTGCTGGCCATGGCACTGCCTTCAGAGGTGGGTGCCCGGCCAGCAGCCGCCCTCCGACTGCCCAGCTCTGAAGGCAGCCGCACAGAAGGAAGGGTAGTAATACCGCAACCCCCCTACAATAGCCTTGCGATTCTCCCCATTGAAATTTACGATTTAAAAAATCCTGTGACTATGAAATTGACCAAAGTGGACGTGAATTTGGTAGGGTCCTAGCCATGTGTAAGAAAGATGAACTCAGACTGGAATAGGTGCAGAGAAGGGCTACTAGGATGATCTGAGGAATGGAGAACCTGCCTCATGAGAGGAGACTCAAAGAGCTTGGCTTGTTTAGCCTGACCAAATGAAGGCTGAGGGGAGATACGACTGCTCTCTATGAATCCATCAGAGGGATAAATACCCAGGAGGGTGAGGAGTTAAGCTAAGCGCCAATGTGGAAACAAGAACAAATGGCTATAAACTGGCCATCAACAAGTCTAGGCTTGAGATTAGGCGAAGGTTGCTAACCACCAGAGGAGTGAAGTTCTCGAACAGCCTCCCAAGGGGAGCAGTGGGGGGCAAAACACCGAACTGGATTCAAGACTGAGCTTGATGAGTTCATGGAGGGGATGGTACGATGGGACTGCCTATGATGGCATGTAACCACTCTGCGACTCCTAGCAGCAAATGCCCCCAACGGCTCAGTGATGGGACACTAGATGGGTCGAGCTCTGAGTTGCTACAGTGAATTCTTTCCCAGGGTCTTGTCCACATGCTCAGGGTCTAATTGATCACTAATTTGGGGTCAAGAAGGAATTTCCCCCTGGGTCTAATGGTAGAGACTCTGGGTTGTTGGTTCTTTTGCCTTCCCCTGCAGCATGGGGCACGGGTCACTTGTAGGTTTAAACTAGAGTAAATGGTGGATTCTCTGTAACTTGAAGTCTTTAAATCATGATTTGAGGACATCAGTGACTCAGCCAGAGGTTGTGGGTCTATCACAGGAGTGGGCAGGTGAGGTTCTGTGGCCTGCAATGTGCAGGAGGTCAGACTAGATGATCACGCTGGGCCCATCTGGCCTTAGTCTATGATGTGGCGATGCCCTGTGCATCTGTGGAACTGGGCTCTGCAATGTTCAGTGGGTGCCCCCCATGTG
The DNA here is from genome assembly GCF_965140295.1 of Lepidochelys olivacea. NCBI lineage: Eukaryota > Metazoa > Chordata > Testudines > Cheloniidae > Lepidochelys > Lepidochelys olivacea. The sequence continues at coordinate 3,326,383 of NC_140413.1, forward strand.
CGTTGGTGTGTAGAATTGTGCCCACTCCTTGGGGCTGTGCTGGCTCTGTGTGCCCACATAAGGACTTGGTCATCAAACTGTATTTTTTAAAATTAAAAGCGAGTGCGTTAGTTCCCTGTTTGTTGCTTTAACAGCAGTGCCAGAAAAAACATTTAACAAATGTGTGAGCTATACTTTCATGGATCCCAACCCAGTCACTTTGTGTATTTTTCTCAGGGAAAATAAATCTGGAGCTCCTTCCTGCTCTTCCAGTTGTATTTTGGGTGACGTGGATTTTCACGAAGCACGTCCATTCTGCTCAGCCGAAAATGGCAAATCAAGTCTTTCAGGAAAAAGCTGAACTTCATTTGTTGGGCTTTTTTTTATTTATTTACTTACTTATTTTCCATTCAGCAGTAAAATGCACAAGGAACCTGTGAGACTAGTTTTGGTTCTGCACCAGTTCTGCAAGAAAGGATATTAAACCCAGCCTGGGGCTATCCCTGGGCGCTTTGAAATAGAATGTAACTCACTGCTAATTGATTTTCTGAAGGCTGGCTTTAGAAAATCTTTAATAATTTATCGATATAGTGTTTGCCTTTGAACTCAGCTTGAAGGAATAATACTCGCCGAACCCAATCGCTCTGCCACGCAGAGCTAATGAGTTATTGGATTTTACACGCTCGCCCTTTAGGAGGATTTGTACGTTTCCTTTCCTCGGCTCGCTTATGACCTAGCTGTATTCGGGTGCAGACTGCATGCCCTTCGGGGTCAGAGCATGGCATGTTGCAGACAGGTCACCAGCAGCCAGACGCAGGGTGTTACGGGATGGCCAGGAAATCAAACATCATCTTGCGCGGGCCTTTTTCTGACAGTCCCAGCACTGGCAGGCAAGGAGTGTGAATCTGTTACAGCCGCTCTACATTACCCATAACAGGATTGCACTTTAACCCATTTTCATTTAATGATTAGCTGCCCAGGTGCGATAGGGGTAAGAAACAGGGAAAAGATAAATGAGCGTACGGATGACCAAGAATGAAATGTCAGCACTCCCGTTTGATCAAGATTTACAGTTTACCGGCATTTCTAATAGAAGACATGCTGAGGGCTGCAGAAATACCTCACACGGTTAATGACGTTGTTCCGTATTCGTTGTCTGTGTCACATCTGTTATTTTTATGGGCTGTAATTCCATCATCTGCTCTGCTGTAAACAACCTTTAAAGGGGGAATTTCTGTTTTCGAAACTTACTCGCTTGCATGTTTTAGAATCCACTGTGGAGACTTTATAATAAAAACCTTTGCCTCTTATTTGGGCACCCTGGGATGACCCCGCTGCTTGGAGAAAGGCCTTTCGGCTCGGTGGCATTTGAGAAAATGTACCGAAGTATCAGGGCGGTGAAATGGCAGGAAAATCTTACGAAGGGCCCAATTTAAATCTCTACCAGATAGTAGCTTTGGAGTTAAGGCTGCTCGTTCATCTTCTGCTCAGCCTCATGGTGCCCTGAGCTTGGTGTTTGTTTATGGTGCTGGTGAGAACCTTCCAATGAAAAATGGGGTGTGTGTGGGGGTGTGGGGGTGTCCTCCCTCCCTCCCCCCCTCTCTGGTCCTGCAGATAACACCCCAGATCGGTTAGTATTCCTCTGACTGGTACTGTTACTTAGCAGCTGTATAGAACTTGGTGGCCAGATTCGCTGGTTCCCTCTGGCTGCTTTGAACTGCTCTGGTGAAGGCCATCCATAAATGCAGCTTTAGTTGTCAGAGTGGGGCCGAACAGCCCGATCATACTGTCCCAAGGTGCTGCAGCGACATCAGTCTTGCATTGCCTCTAGCTAGGGGCGCTTAGAAAGCCGTGTGCTCTGGGCCCTTGTGACACTTGGCGGCGTTCCCTGTGAGCGCAGTTGATAGGCCGGGAATGGAGCACTGTCCAACTACAACACAGGGCCTTTAGATGGGAGTGGGACAGACTGGGGAGAGCCCCAGAGCACTGTCCCTTAGGCAGCAAATCATTGTTATAAAGCAGCAGTTCTCAAGCAGGGGTACGCGTACCTCAGGGGGTGCACGGAGCTCTTCCAGGGATACATCCACTCGTCTAGAGATTTGCCTAGCTTTACAACAGGCTACATAAAAAGCACTAGCGAAGTCAGTACAAACTAACATTTCATACAGATGTAACCCTTCTGCCCATCAGAGCTGGCAGCAACAAGGGCCGGGTTCAGGATCTAGGGGTTCCATTCCAATAACACAATGCAAAACTGGCTCAAGCCCCGACCGAGTGACCTGGGACAAATATATACCACCCCCGCTGGGCACCTCCAAGAGGCAATACTTCCCCTCTCGCAAGCACATAGTCTGAGTGTAGCAAAAACCTTTTAATAACAGAGAGAAACCATGTGGCATTATGTTGGGGAAACACCACCAACAGGATTCATAACACAACCATGAGCAAAAAACACACCCCAAGCAAATTGGGGCATGTCCTTTCCCTTTGGTTCTTGAGTCCCGCAAAGTCACCCGAAGTCCAACAACCCAAAAGTCTCTGTCCCTGGTCAGTGCAGCACCAGAGTTCAAAAGTTTATCTGCAGAGTTTTACCTCCCAACCTGGGTGGAGAGTTAAGGGGCACCTTACATGGTCCAAAGCCAATTGCCCCACCTCTCCATGGGGCTCTGCTCCACCAGCCATCCCACAAATCGCTCCACTCTGCCAGCCGCCCCCATGAGCCACTCCAGCCGTGCCACAAACTGCTCTGCAATATATCTCCAGGCTCCCCCTCTATTTAATACAACACTCAGAGGAGGAAGTGCAATTAGCATGTAAGACACTCACCTGGGGGCCCATACCACCAGATATTAATACCTGTCCCTAACCTCTCTCAATTCACTGAGTTTTGGAACCCATGTCCCTTGCCTAGCGAGTGCTACTTAGTTGATGGCGAGTCTCCCTCCCACATCATAACAAAAGGCCAAGTACAGTTCCACTGTCCTTGATTCACATAATCAGGGTAATAACAATTTATTCTTCCTGCCCCAGTAACAGAGACACTGGGGATCCCACAGCAGCCAAAGTGACCATTTGGGCAGCTATGGCCTCATTCTAGGCGGGGTGGGTGTGCCTATGCAAATGAGATTGGCCCCTGAAGTTCTTTTCCACAACTTGCCACACCTCGCCACCAGATGTCAGGGTGGAGCTCATCCTGACTCTGCTTACACAGGGAATGACTTGATTGTACTGCTCTGGGTACTGTAACCTGAAATGTAAGTACAAGAGTTGATGTATTTTATAATTATATGGTGAAAATGGGAAAGTCACCAACAGTGGGCTGGGACACTTTTGTGTTTTTATGTCGGATTTTGTAAGCAAGTCATTTTTAAGTGAGGTGAAACGTGGGGGTCCGTAAGACTAATCAGCCTCCTGAAAGGGGCACAGTAGTTGGGAAAGGTCGAGAGCCACTGGTGTCAGGCACTTTGCTCAGACTTTGCCATGGGTCTCAGAAGCCCTTGAGGAATTCCACCATGATTTCAACAATTTCCATCCCACCATCAACCTCAGCCTGGACCAGTCCACACGAGAGATCCACTTCCTGGACACTACGGTGCTAATAAGCAATGGTCACATAAACACCACCCTATACCGGAAACCTACTGACCGCTATTCCTACCTACATGCCTCCAGCTTTCACCCTGACCACACCACACGGTCCATTGTCTACAGCCAAGCTCTACGATACAACCGCATTTGCTCCAACCCCTCAGACAGAGACAAACACCTACAAGATCTCTATCAAGCATTCTTACAACTACAATACGCACCTGCTGAAGTGAAGAAACAGACTGACAGAGCCAGAAGAGTCCCCAGAAGTCACCTACTACAGGACAGGCCCAACAGAGAAAATAACAGAACGCCACTAGCCATCACCTTCAGCCCCCAACTAAAACCTCTCCAACGCATCATCAGGGATCTACAACCTATCCTGAAGGACAACCCATCACTCTCACAGATCTTGGGAGACAGGCCAGTCCTTGCCTACAGACAGCCCCCCAACCTGAAGCAAATACTCACCAGCAACTACATACCACACAACAGAACCACTAACCCAGGAACCTATCCTTGCAACAAAGCCCGTTGCCAACTGTGCCCACATATCTATTCAGGGGACACCATCATAGGGCCTAATAACATCAGCCACACTATCAGAGGCTCGTTCACCTGCACATCCACCAATGTGATATATGCCATCATGTGCCAGCAATGCCCCTCTGCCATGTACATTGGTCAAACTGGACAGTCTCTACGTAAAAGAATAAATGGACACAAATCAGATGTCAAGAATTATAACATTCATAAACCAGTCGGAGAACACTTCAATCTCTCTGGTCACGCAATCACAGACATGAAGGTCGCTATCTTAAAACAAAAAAACTTCAAATCCAGAGTCCAGTGAGAGACTGCTGAATTGGAATTCATTTGCAAATTGGAAACAATTAACTTAGGCTTGAATAGAGACTGGGAGTGGCTAAGTCATTATGCAAGATAACCTATTTCACCTTGTTTTTTCCTCCCCCGCCCCGTTCCTCAGACGTTCTTGTTAAACCCTGGATTTGTGCTGGAAATGGCCCACCTTGATTATCATACACATTGTAAGGAGAGTGGTCACTTTAGATAAGCTATTGCCAGCAGGAGAGTGGCGTGGGGGGAGAAAACCTTTTGAAGTGATAAACTCCCATTTTTTCATGGTCTGTGTGTATAAAAACATCCTCACTGCATTTTCCACTTTTATGCATCCGATGAAGTGAGCTGTAGCTCACGAAAGCTTATGCTCAAATAAATTGGTTAGTCTCTAAGGTGCCACAAAGTCACCTTTTCTTAGAACGTTCTGGAAAGGCTGCTCCCCCCCCCCGCCCTCAGCTGGTGCTGCTGATTGAGAGAAGGCTTGGCACCTCCCTTTCCCAGCGGTCCCTGAGGCACTCTGGGAAATCTCCCCTGGGGTGTCTTTGGGCCAAATGCCAGTGATGAAGGAGGTATAAAAGGTCCATGGATGTGCATGCCCCTCGCTTCCCCTAGACAAGCTGACGGCGTGTTATGTCTCCTGAAAGTGGGGTCATGGCGAGCCAGTCTGTATCGTGCTGGTGAGCAAACTTTATTAGACCCCAGAGTATCTTGTTAATTAAGTCTAGTCTCTGGAATGCGTGTTGTGATTTTATATGTAACCATTTGTTTTCCATTCTTCTGCTTGCTATCACGTAGAATCTCTGTGCTTCGTGAAACACACCGATCTGTGATTTCACTGTAAATGTATCTAAGTGCTGTGTGGGGAACGGAGCGGTGACCTGAGGTGTCACTGAGATTGGGATGATGTTTCTTTGGAAGCAGTGGAACTGTGATCGCTGTGAGTGTCCAGTGGAACAGGAGCTGGTCACTCCAGGGGGACACTTAGGGGTGGCAGCGTGTCTGTGGGTCCCCCCTGAGGGCATCACTTGGACCATGGGCAGTTCTTTCCTGACTCCTTACTCAGCGTCTGCATGATGCTATTCCCCAGCCCCTGGGTGCCCTAGGTAGCATGTGGGCCGCCTGGAATGTGACTGTGCCCCTGGAAATGGGCAGCAGAGACTCGGTCATGCCTCGGTTGGGTCCTGCGTAACTGTAAGAGTCATTTCGCCGCCCTCTGCAGTAGCTGTTTAATGATGCCCAGCAATAGCTAAGGTCAAGAAGTGCAGAATGCTCTCTCCGGTGGGAAGAGTGTCATTTGGTTTGCAATTTGGAGCCAGGCTTTGCACCTCTACCCTTGTGGCAAGGGCCGTGGGATGTTTAATTACCATGAGTCGCCAGGACCTAGGTTTTATGTATCAAATAGAAAACAGCACGTTTAGCAGCCCGGTGCCCCACCACACTCACCTGGAGGATCATTTCAGTCATGCCTCAGCAACCAGTCCCACCTACCACTCCATGCAGCATCCCTAAGTTTTCGTGGGAGGTCTCTCATCCAAGTACTAACCAGGCCCAGCCCTGTTTAGCTTGAGAGCTGAGCAGGTCGTAGACCAAAGTGGATCACCTGCTACCCACTGGGATAGAGAATCTGACAGAAGGCCTTCCCTGGGGAACACCAATCAAGGCATGCTGTACTCAGATTAACGGGGTGGCAGCTGGCAGCCTGGGCCAGAATTCTGAGCCATGAGCATCACTTGAATACAATAGGGACCAATGAATGCAATTAGAGTTCCAGTATTTCTCGGTGATTTCTGAATGTGCACTAGTTCCCTGTCACGTTTAAGCTGATGGCTTAGGAAGGAAGGAAGGAAACCTGCACAACACCTTCAAAAGACGAGCCTGGAAGCTTAAACTGAAAACTCTGCTAGACACCCAAAATTGTGGACTCAATAGAGACACCAGTTTCATGTCTCCTTACAACAATCTGTAACCCACTAGCTCTCCTTTGTCTTGGGACTGTAGGGGTGTTAATTGCCCACCTAATTTGGAATGGTTTCTTGCAATTTATCATCTCCTTAAGCTTAACAATCTGTTCTGTCTTGTATTTAGCTGTGATACTTTGAGCATCTTTCCCAGCCCCAAGGAAGATCTCTCTGGAGCTCGAAAGCTTGTCTCTTTCACCAACAGAAGCTGGTCCAATAAAAGATATTCGCTCCCCCACCTTGTCTCTCTCATAGGCTGAAGGAGGCTGTTTAACTTGGATCACGGAGAATTATTTTTCTGCTCTACCTGCAAAAATCACCGTTTTGTCAGGGGAGAGAGTCGACGGAAAGCAGTGGTTTTCACGACTTAGAAACGCAGGGTTGTTTTCACCTGTAAACTAGAATGAAAATTGTGCTTTGGGGGAATGACGCCTTCCTTCCAAGTCTGTAACTAGAAAAACCAGGCCCTCTGATCCATCACTGAATGGCAGTGGTGCTTCCCATGTAGGCTGCACACAGTGTGAAGAGTTCTGACTGAGGAGGCAATTTCACTTTAAGCCCCGGTTCTCAGGTGTTTATAACTTTCCCAAGAGGATTACCCTCTGCGCTAAGGTGTGACAGGCTTGTTCTCAGGCCAGAGGTGAATTGTTGTGGGAAATCTGATAATATGCTGGCTGGCCACTTCGTTTAGTTCTGTTTTTTTTGTCATCTCCAAGCATGAAAACTCCCTGCTTTCCATCGGTTCAGAGTGAGTAAATCACTCATTGATCCTTGTTTAGTGCAATTTTTCAAACCTGTAAATGGAACTGAGTGAGCCCCTGGCATTGTTTCCTGCTGGTTTTAAAGGTCCCAAGGCAATTTTATATTTAAACAACCTGCCATGCTTGATGTAAAGAAAAATGCAGTCGGAGACGTGTCTCTGTCCTGACGGTTTAGCAGTTGCAATAGTCTCAGCTGAGTTTGCTGGTACCCAAAGAGTAATAAAGCAACAAGATAAGATACGTCACAGCCGAGCAATCGTAAAATGGATTGGCACATCCTGGAGGTGTCACATGATTACTTGTATAGTAACTCAGTGTAATGACCTGCACCAGGAGTTGTCATCCGAGTTTGATCCTGTGACCTTCAGCACCAAAGCAGAGACCTCCTGCTGCTTGGGCTAAAGGAATAGCTCCATCAGCTGGCAGCAGTAGATTCATAGAGTCCGAGGCCAGAAAGGCTGTACTCCTAGTCTGAACTCCTGGATAGCACAGGCCAGAGAACTGCCCCAAAATAATTCCTAGAGCAGAGCTTTTAGAAAAGCATCCAGTCGTGATTGAAAAACATGTCCGTGGTCAGAATCCACCACGATGCAATGGTTAATTATTCTCATTAAATTATTCTCATTAAAAATTTACACCTTATTTCCAGTCTGAATTTGTGTAGCTTCAACGTCCAGCCATTGGATTGTGTTAGACCCTTTTCTGCTAGACTGAAGAGCCCCTTACCAAATGTCTGTTCCCCATCTGGGTACTTATAAATTGTGATCATGTCACCCCTTAACCATCTCTTTGAGCACCTTGAGTCAATATAGGTTAACGATGAAGTGAGCTGTAGCCCACGAAAGCTTATGCTCAAATAAATTTGTTAGACTTTAAGGTGCCACAAGTCCTCCTTCTCTTTTTGCGGATACAGACTAACACGGCTGCTACTCTGAAATCTATTACTGTAAGTCATGTTTTTTATTCCTTTAGTCATTCTCGTGACTATTCTCTGAACCCTCTCCAATTTATCAACGTCTTTCTTGAATGGAAGACACCAGAAGTGGCCATAGATGCTTCAGAGGGAATGAACACAACAGGCAGTCATCAAGCAATCCATCCCCTGTCGTCCACTCCCAGCTTCTGGCAAACAGAGGCTAGGGACGCTCAGAGCATGGGGTTGCATCCCTGCCCATTTTGGCTAATAGCCATTGGTGGACCTAGCCTCCATGAACTTATCTGCCTCTTTTTTGAACCCTGTTATAGTCTTGGCCTTCACAACATCCCCTGGCAAGGAGTTCCACAGGTTGACTGTCCGTTGTGTAAAGATGTACTTCCTTTTGTTTGTTTTAAACCAGCTGCCTATTAATTTAATTGGGTGACCCCTAGTTCTTGTGTTATGAGAAGGAGTAAATAACACTTCCTTATTCACTTTCTCCACACCAGTCACGATTTTATAGACCTCTGTCATATCCCCACTTAGCCATCTCTTTTCCAAGCTAAAAAGTCCCAGTCTCTTCAATCTCTCCTCGTATGGAAGCTGTTCCATACCCCTCGTCAGTTTTGTTGCCCTTCTCTGTACCTTTTCCAATTCTAATATCTCTTTTTTTGAGATGGGGTGACGAGAACTGCTTGCAGTATTCAAGGTGTGGGTGTCCTGTAGCTTTATATAGTGGCATTATGATATGGTATGGTTCTCCTGGTCATCACAAACTGAACTATCTATATTTCTAATGATCAAATCCCCCATTCCTATTACCTGCCTCCTCCTAATAACAGGGGTTCCTTCCCCCGGAGGGGTATTCTTAGGGCGAGAGAGGGGGAGGGATAGCTCAGTGGTTTGAGCATTGGCCTGCTAAACCCAGGCTTGTGAGTTCAATCCTTGCGGGGGCCATTTAGGGATCTGGTGTAAAATTGGGGATTGGTCCTGCTTTGAACAGGGGGTTGGACTAGATGACCTCCTGAGGTCCCTTCCAACCCTGAGATTCTATGATTCTATGACATCACCTGGAAGGAAGGTCCCAACTATGGGATCATTTCCTTCTGCTGCAGCTTGGTGTTCTCCTTCCCCAAGACTTTCATCCTCCTCAACAGCACAGAGGCTGTCAGACCGGGGGTGGGACCATGCTGCCATGTCCCAGAAAGTCTCCTCTGTGTACTGCTCTGTCTCTCTTACCTCCTCCCATTCAGCCACTCTGGTCTCAAGGGCCCATGCTCAGTCTTTGAGGGCCATGAGTTCTTTGCACTGAGTGCACACATATGCTACCTGCCCACAAGGCAGGTAATCATATATGCGGCATTTAGTGCAATAAACTGGATAGCCCCTGCTCTGCTGCTGGACTTCTGCCTGCTTTAGTTTTACTCTTGCTGGGTTTTTTTTGTTTGTTGTGTGTGTGTGTGTGTGTGTGAGTTTGCTGCACCTGTTTGCCAGCTTTAATTCCATTGAATGTGTGCCATGTTAATTCGATATTCTAGTTTTTAATCAAAATGTCAGGTGGCACCAAGTCAATCATACTTACAGAAGTCTAAGTATATTACATCAACACTATTACCTTTACCTCCCAAATTTGTAATTTCATCAAAAAAGCTATCAAGTTAATTTGATGGGATCTATTTTGCATAACCCCATGTCGATTGTCATTAATTATATTACCTTCCTTTAATTCTTTATTTATAGCATTCTGTATCAGCTGCTTCTTTATCTTGCCCGGGATGGATGTCTGACTGACAGGCCTATAATTACTGGGGTCATCCTGTTTATTCTTTTTAAATGTTGGCAAAACATTAGCTTTCTTCCAGTCTTCTGGAATTTCCCCAGTGTTCCAAGACCTATCGAAAAAGCAACATTCATGGTCCAGTGAGCCACTCGGCTAGCTGTTTTAGAACTCTCGGGGGCAAGTTACCTGGACCTGCTGATTTAAAAATGTGTAACTTTTGTAGATGCTGTTGAACATACTCCTGAGAACTAGTGGAATAAAAAGAGTGTTATCCTATGGTATGAATACATCATCTGTTTTTTTTCCCCAAATACAGAAAAGAAATATCTATTGAACACTTCTGCCTTTTCTTCATTATTGTTGATAATTCTATTATGTCCACCTAGTAATGGATTGATACCATTGTTAGGATTCTTTTTGTGCCTTATATACTTAAGAACAGAAGAATGGCCCTGTTGGGTCAGACTAATGATCCATCTAGCCCAGTATCCTGTCTTCCAACAGTGGCCAATGCCAGGTGCCCCAGAGGGAATGAACAGAACAGGGCAATTATTGAGTGATCCCCTGTCGCTCATTCCCAGCTCCTGGCAAACAGAGGCTAGGGACACCATTCCTGCCCATCCTGGCTAATAGCCATTGATGGACCTATCCTCCATGAATTTATCTAGTTCTTTTTTTAACCCTGTTATTGTCTTGGCCTTTACCACATCCTCTGGCAAGGAGTTCCACAGGTTGGCTGTGTGTTGTGTGAAGAAATACTTCTTTTTATTTGTTTTAAACCTGCTGCCTATTAATTTCATTTGATGACCCCTAGTTCTTGTGTTAGGGGAAGTAGTAAACAACACTTCCTTATCTACTTTCTCTACATCAGTCATGATTTTATAAACCTCAGTCATATTTCCCCTTAGCCTTCTCTTTTCCAAGCTGAAAAGTCTCAGTCTTATTAATCTCTCCTCATATGGAAGCCGTTCCATACCCCTAATCATTTTTGTTGCCCTTTTCTGAACCTTTTCCAATTCCAATATCTCTTTTTTGAGATGGTGCGACCACATCTGCACGCGTACCATGGATTTCTGTCCTATTATCTATCCTTTTCTTAATTATTCCCAGCATTCTGTTCACTTTTTTGACTGCCGCTGCACATTGAGAGGATATTTTCAGAGAACTATCCACAATGACTCCAAGATCTCTTTCTTGAGTGGTAACAGCTCATTTAGACCCCATCATTTTATACGTATAGTTTGGATTATCCTTTCCAGTGTGCATTCCTTTGCATTTATCAACATTAAATTTCATCTGCCATTTTGTTGCCCAGTCACCCAGTTTTGGGAGGTCCTTTTGTAGCTCTTCGCAGTCTGCCTGGGTTTTAACCATCTTTAGTAATTTTGTATCATCTGCAAATTTTGCCACCTCACTGTTTAGCCCTTTTTCCAGATCATTTATGAACATGTTGAATAGGACTGGTCCCAGAACAAAGACTCCTGGGGTACACCACTATTTACCTCTCTCCATTCTGAAAACTGACCATTTATACCTACCCTTTGTTTCCTGTCTTTCAACCAGTTACCAATCCATGAGAGCACCTTCCCTCTTATCCCATGGCAGCTTATTTTGCGTAAGAGCCTTTGGTGAGGGACCTTGTCAAAGGCTTTTCTAAAATCTAAGTACACTATATCCACTGGATCCCATGGGTCCACATGCTTGTTGCCCCCCTCAAAGAATTCTAGTAGATTGGTGAGGCATGATTTCCCTTTACTAAAACCATGTTGAATCTTCCTTAACAAATTATGTTCATCTATGCGTCTGACAATATTGTTCTTTATTATGGTTTCAACCAGTTTGCCCAGTACTAAAGTCAGGGTTACAGGCCTGTAATTGCTGGGATCACCTCTGGAGCCCTTTTAAAAAATTGGTGTCACATTAGCTATCCTCCAGTCATCTGGTACAGAAGCTGATTTAAATGATAGGTTAGAGACTACAGTTAGTAGTTCTGCAATTTCACATTTGAGTTCCTTCAGAACTCTTGGGTGAATCCTATCTGGTCCTGGTGACTTATTGCTTTTTAATTTATCAATTCATTTCTAAACCTTCTCTAATGATACCTCAATCTGGGACAGTTCCTCAGACTGTCACCCAGAAAAAATGGCTCAGGTTTGGGAATCTCCATCACATCCTCAGCCGTGAAGACTGATGCAAAGAATTCATTTAGTTTCTCCGCAATAGCCTTATCATCCTTGAGTGATCCTTTAGCATCTAGATCATCCAGTGGCCCCACTGGTTGTTTAGCAGGTTTCCTGCTTCTGATGTACTTAAAAAAAATTTGCTATTACTTTTTGAGTCTTTGGTTAGCTGTTCCTCAAATTCTTTTTTGGCCTTCCTAGTTGTATTTTTACACTTCATTTGCCAGTGTTTATGATCTTTTCTATTTTCCTCACTAGAATTTAACTTCCAGTTTTTAAAGGATGCCCTTTTGCCTCTCACTGCTTCTTTTACTTTGTTGTTTAACCACGGTGGCTCCTTTTTGGTTCTCTTACTATGTTTTTTCATTTGGGGTATACATTTAAGTTGAGCCTCTATAGATTCCGCCGTGTGTCCCTTTACTTCCCTTATCAATTTTCTATAATTCCTAGCTTCTGATTTATATGAATTACTGTCAACTTCCCCTTTCTTCCCTTTGTTTATATATTATTTTTTATTTTTTTGTAGCTGCCTTCACTTCCCCTCTAAACCAGGTTGTTATTTTTAACCAATATGGCCTTCTTCCTCAACTGTAGGATTGCTGCTGATCTTGTCTATGTGGATTATCCAGTAGATGGGCATGACTCACACTTTGACTTTAGGGAAGTGCTATGCCAGCACACTATAGCCCTAGTTATTGATCACTCTGAATGGGTTTGGCTTGGCACAGTGCCCCAATAAAACTCTTCCTATGCAATTCAGCAGGGTGTAAGTTGGAGGAAGGCATTGTGGGATAAAAAAACATGCATAGCCAGCAAAGTTGTGTATGCATGAAGGGGAAGCCAGGGAGAAAGCCTAATAAATATAAACATGCCAGGGGATTTGGTACAGCAAACTGGGTTTTGGGGCCGCTCAGCTGGGCTGAGGGCTGATGGAGTATGTGACTTTAAAACCCCCAGTTGAGAGCTACTGTACCGGGGACAAGAGAATCACTAATGAGTTAAAATAGCAGAGGATCTCAATGGGCAACTCTCAGGTGTTAACTTGACAGACCATGACCTCTTCCCTGCAGTGGCTTTGCTGCAGTGACTGGAAGATTTTTTGCAGTAAATCTGGCATCTTTACATGACTGGCCCATGAGCAGAGAACGCATGTTGTAGAGGGGTAAAAATACTGAAGCTGGCATTTGCCTAGAGGCACCTCTCTCTGTCCAGGTAGCTTAGTCTCTGACGACTTTTTAGTGGTTCTGATTTTTGCTCCGTTCTTATTTGTACAAATCTATTCCATGGGGAATATTATGGGCTCTACAGTGAGGTCAGCGTTAAGTACTCTACTGATCCCATCAGGAATGATTCTCAGGTCTCTGAACATTCTTGCAATTCTCCTACAGCGCCGTGTGGCTTTGCATTTTACAGTTCAAGCAATAACGGTTTCCCTTAACGCCTGCCCTTTGGTGGAAGTTAAAGCTAGAGAAGACCTGTTCAGTCAGTGCTCCATCTCCGCCCTGCCCGGAGAGGGGGCTCTGCAGAACTGCTCCCGACTGTGCATTCATTTCTGTTCTTCTTGGCAGCCCTTTGTATTGAGTTAGTTTTACTGAGATCACTAATGGTTTTAAAACATTCATAGAAATCTAATCCCAATTCTTTTAACCTCAAGTCTGATGCCTGGATCTTAATTCCAGACGGGTCTCAAGCGTTATCACTACGATAATTCTAGAATGGGTGCAATTGGAAATGAATGTGTCATTTTCTCTGCTCTGATAATTCCAGATAGTTTAGAATTGGTGTATGTCCTGGGGTGCATGACTCCGATTTAGAACAACCGTTAACTGTATTGTGTTCCTCAGTCACAAGTATTTCCACTAGACTTCATGCAACGTGAATGCATGTGGGTAATTTCATAGCTCATATTCCTTTCTGTTAAACTTATTACTTAAGAATGGCTATACGAATAAATTAGTTGTTTTCAGACTTTTAATGCATTATTTTAAAGATATTGGTGTAAATGTAGAGTAACTGCACTGACAGAGGGGTGCTGGAACAGGAGGGGCCGGGGGGCCATGGCTTCCAGCCCTTTCTACTGGCCGTAAGTGTGGACGACGGGGGGAGAGGGGGCAGGGACAAGTGAGCGGGGGGCGGGGTCTTGAGGGGAAAGAGGTACTGTGGGAGGGGGCCTTGGGGGAAGGGGTGGTGCCAGGGCGGGGCCTCGGGGGAATGGTCAGCATGGGGGGGTGGGGCCACGGTTTGGACTCCGGTGACCCCCCCCACCTTTAAGGGACCTTCCATCGCTCCTGCACTCACAGCACTGGGATTACTCCAGATTCACATCTGTCTCAGTGTCATAGTGTTTAAGGCCAGAAGGGCCATTAGAACATCACATCCGACCACCTGCCAATCACAGGCCATCGCATTCCACCCTCCGCTGAGCCCAGTGACTTCAGATGAGCCAAAGCGTTTCAGCCCTCAGGTGGCTCAACTGGTGTGAGCCGCAGGCAGAGACTGAGGCCCCTGCCGTGGCCGTGAATTGACCACGTGGCCGTGAATTGAGTAGGTGACACGTACCCAGATGATTCCAGCAGGCAAACCATGTCCCATGTGTTACAAAAAGGTGAACCCCCCCGCCCCAAGTCCCTGCCAGTCGGCCTGGTGTTCATTCCTTCCCAAGCGCAAATCTGGCACGATCAAGAACCGAATTTGGCCCAAACGCCATGGAAGTAATTATTTATTGGGGAAGACAAAATTCAAGTATTTTTAAAAGAAATTCCATCACTTTTTTTGGTTTGTTAGATAAATTTTGTGTCCCAGAACTGAATGAGCTCTGCTCTTCCCTTCCAGGAGCACCCGACTAAGGCCGTGTTACGCTGCAATATTGTGTCGACCTACCTTATGTCAGCCTTTGGTCACCGCAGTTGTTCTATCACGTGTGCGTGCACACTGGGCGCCTTGCGTCCATGGTGCGTGTCCTCACCAGGAGCGCTTGTATCGATTGTGTTGTCAGTGGGGGCATTGTGGGACGGCTCCTAAAAACCAGTCACAGTTGATGTAAGCAGCTGTCTACACTGACACTGCGTCGACCTCACTACGTTGACCGTGGCTCTACGCCACTCGGGGAGGTGTAGTGACTAAATGGGCGTGGAGAGGCACATGCGTCGGCGGGAGCCAAATTGAAGTGAAGACACAGCTAGGTGGACGCAAGGCAGCTTACGTCGACCTAACTGGGTAGTGAAGACCAGGCCTTAGTTCTTATTTCTGGCACTAACTCTACAAGGCTTGTAGCATGACTCACATCTGTCCCATTCTCAGTCTAGCATACCTCAGCGGGAGCCCCTCTCGACATGCGGTTTCCCCTTGATACGCACTGCATGACCTCTGTTAACTCCAGAGCGGGCCCATCTCAAGGGAGGTGCGGCCATGGGCTGCCGCTCTGTCCAAGTTCCCAGAGCTTGCCCATCTCTGTGTTGTGTGAGGCTAGAGTGCAGGAGATGTAGGCCGAGTTCCCAGGCCTCCTTCCCTGTACTGAACGTCTAATAACCATGTGTCCTCCTTTTCTCATGCACAACACCAGTGAAGGTTGCTAAGGGACCTTACACTTGCCACCTCATTTACGAAATCCAAGCGTCTGTAAGCAAGGAAACGAATTGTTAAGGAAATCTGAAATCTTACCTTGCCCACTAGCTAGGTATCAACATGTTGGCCCTGATTCTCCAGACCTTCCCATCTGCTTTCTGCTGCTCTTGTGGCCAGAGCAGCCCTAAAACCAGCAGATCTGGCCACTTGCGGATTCCCCGCTACGGTGCTACCTCGAGGAACCCTCAGTTTCCTCAGAGCTGCTGTCGTGCCAGTCTGCCTGCTTCCTGGTTGCTGTCATGGCCATGCCCTTGGAGACTATTGACAGCTGGTGCGAGATACAACAGCTTCTGGGCTGCTGTTCTTTGCACCCGAGACTGGTCACGCAGTCGTGCTAAGATCAAGGAAATGCCTCCCCTTTCCCTCCTCCTGAGAACTCAGGCAGGTGCTGCGACTCTAGCCCAGTGCGCAGAAATGCACGTGTGATCACGCCACGGCAGCTTTGACTCTGACCCAAAATAAAAACTTCCTGCATCAGTTATCTCAAAACGCCCCGCACCCCGCAGCGCCTTCTGGAAAGGAACCGCAGAGCTCCTAGGGGCCGTACATATTGTGGCAAGAGCAGGTTGGAGCGCTTTTGCAGAAAAGCAGTTTTGCTGAAATATGCTGTTGTGTTGAAATGGAGCTGTCTCTCTGAAATTTTTGTGGAGGGAGCCAGGGAAGAGGAGAGAAAGAGTGTGTGTGTGTGAGACAAAGAGATCTGGAGCAATCTGAATCAGACCGACCAGGGCCTTGAACCCAGGCCTCGCCCCCCTGCGTGCACGTGTTCTCACCCAAACGTTTTTAAGCTTCCCTTTGCTTTCCATCGCAGAACAAAAAGAAACGTGGAAACTTTGGCAGCTGCCATGCCACGGAACGGTTGTTGTCCGCCGTGCTCATGACCGTGGCATACACAAGCCCCCACCACGCGCACGGTTTTCCCTACGTGGGCACCGATTGGCAGCTTTCCGGTTAAACTCCTGCCCAGCGCTGGGCTCCAGAAACAGCAGCTAGAAGTGTATCCACAAACCTGGACTGTGGATTGCTGAATACGTTGCGACAGGGTTTCTCATGGAACCACGTCCCTTCGAAGGGAAATATTTCGGCCCCAAAATCACGGAGTTGGGGCCGGGGGCTGGAGATCACCCCTTCCAGAGCTGCCTTTGGGGTGGGATGGCTTTGAAATGCCCCGCAACAGCGCCCCACTGTCTTTAAAAGGACAGTCTAGCCCTAGACCACCCTGGTTGCTCTCTGAAGGCCCAGTGGCCGTGGAGCACATCTGCCCAAGCTGTGCCTTTGAGCTGCTCTGCTGGTTTCTTCTGTACGCTGCAAGGCAGGTAATCTGCCGTGCTCTTCGAGCAGTGCCTTGAGCTGGCGGCCAGAGGCCTGGGGCGGCCCCTCCTCCTGGCTCAGGCGCCGGGGAATGATCTATAGTTCTGACCTGGGATCTTTCCGCTCTGCAATTGAAAATCCACCAGGCTGTCAGCGCGCTGCGACACGGCCATCGATTCTCCTGTAATTGAACGGCCTCCACAAAGTGCCTGCAGCCTTGCTGGGTCATTTATTCAGCATTGTTTAATTATTCAGCATTGTTTAATGCTCTGTTAATTTGTAGCCGATAGCAGGAGCAGGGATGGTGCTTCGTTAACAGCCTCGAACTTACCTTTACGTAAAAAGCCCATCAGTTCCAGTTGAAGGGCTGTCTCCTCCGCGCACTGCGTTGAGAGAGATCGCGGGCACAGGCAGCTTGCAGGAAATTCTTCTTAATCCTCCATGGAACGAAGGTGCACAGGGCTGGCTCATGCTTCACCCATAGAAGGGACACCCTTGCATAGATCTCACCTTCTCCAGCCAAGGGAGGCCTGGGGGTCTCTGCAGGGGTCCTGGAGGGGTGGCACTCCAGGAATGCCGCTCATTCCTCCTCCCACCCCATGGAAGTTCCTTGCAAAGGGTAACAAAGCCAGGGTCCCTGGGCCTACCTTTTCCTTGGAGACCCCACCCTGGGGCTGCCATGGACGTGGGGGGGGGCGTATCCCTGGCATTGTGACTCAGGGGTACCGGAACTGGGAGGCCAGAGGGCCATGGCCTCCCCACTTTTTAACATGGGCGTGGTAGCCTTGGGTAGGTGCGGAGCTGATACGGTAATCAGCTCCCCCACCACAAAGCACAGCCCCTGCTGGCAGTGCCAGCCTCTTCCCGATGGGGGGCTGAGGTGGGTTGTAGCCCCCTTCACCACGAGGCCCCACCCCCTGCTCCTCCTCATCCCCTTGAGGCCCTGCCCCCGGCCAGGCTGGAAGCCAGAGCTGGGCCATGGGAAGAGCCACCCAAGGACCACAAGCCCCTATGGGGAGCCCCAGACCCTCCACCTGCCCCGGGGTTGTGCACTCTGGGGGGCCGAGACATGGGCTGGGGGCTTCTCTCAGGCCCCTCAGCCTCCCACCCAGGGCAGGTGGAGGGTCCAGGGCTCCTGTCATGACTCCAAAGGAGCTGTGGTTCTAGGGACCTTAAGTGGCCAGCAAGGGCCAGAGCCGATGTGGGGGTACCGGCTCCGTGGCGTGTTTGGGGCAGGCCTTTCCCTGGGGCTCCTCATGCGGTGGGACAGTCTGGGCCCAGTATTCCCCTTACCGAGGGGTGGAGTCTGTAATTCTGCCTCCTCTTGCCCCAGTTATCCCCAGATCTGGACCAGTGCCGGTATTGTGACCCCACATCCCCATGCACAAGGCTGCGGCGAACGCCCCTCGCCTGGGCAGAGCGGCTCCGAGAGCAGTTCGTCCAAATACAACGTGGCTCAATTCGATCGTGAACGGAGCCCGCAGCACGCAGCCTGCGGCAGCTCCGGGGGCACGGCTGGGTTAGCAGCTGGGCAGGCAGGTGTGGGTCCTTGGTGGGCAGAGGCATAGCCCTCGCCCGACGGCCTAGTGCACCCCTTGCCCAGGACTCTGCCCAGCCCTGTGTGCCGGCTGGAGTCAGAGCCTTCCCAGCATGCCTGCCGAGGAGTGTGGGCTGACTCAGTGCTGTACTGTTCTGGCGGACTGCTCCACAACGGGGCTGGGGAGAAGAGGTGGAAGCCAGCTAGGTCCAAGCTTCCCTCTCCTGACAGACGTTATTCCCCAGGGAAGGGTGTTCTGGCCCTGCTCTCCCCTATTGGAGCTGCGGGGGCAGGAGGAGGGTTACTGTGCCCCGGCGGGGTGAGGGTGGATCAGTATAACCCAGCTAAGAGGAAAAGGGAGCTTGAGGGACTGAGTTGCCTTCAGTCTTCCGAGCATCACACCCACCCGTTCCCCACGTCCGTCCCCAGGAGCAGTCAGCCCAAGGGGCTCGTTTACATTTCCTGGGTGCTGTGCCCAGGTACTGCCCCTAAACCAGAGCCAGGGGCCACCCCGTGAAATCTGTTGTGTAGATTTCACACCTCCTTCCTCACCGTAGGATCTGGCCCCTGCTGAGCGAGTTAACATCTTTCCTTGGTGGCGTGTCCGTTCTCTGTGTACGGGTTACGGCAGGGCTGGCAGAGCTGTTAGCCCCGTGGCTGAGCCACATCAAAGCCCAGAGGCAGGAGGGAGCATTGTACAAGGTGCCGCTTTGTCTTGGGGTCTAAAGCCACGTGGAGCTTAACCAACCGCGGTGCTGCCTTGCCGAGGTTCAGGCTGGCTCGTTACCAGGGAGCTGCTGAAGAACAGGTCGGAGAGGATTGTAGAGCTGCACGGAGATGGAAGCGAGCAGCAGCAAAGAGAGTAACCTCTGCATCCAACAGTGGTGACACCTTATGTCTATCACAGTAGGGCCCAGAGGCCCCCTTGTGCCGTTATAAGACAGGCGGAGGAGCTCTGCAGTTACATGGGAAGAGAGCTGCAGCCACATTGCCCTTGTGACCATGTAGCTCCCACGGAAACCGAAGGAAAGTGGTTTAATTACTTGCATGGCAGGGGTGAGTGGCACCGATATAGCACAGCAGGTGGGTGGACCCCCGGCACTGGCGGCTGGAATAAGGAGAACTCTGCAGCTGAGTAAATCCCATGTCCGTAAACACTGATTTGTTTGCCCCTTCCCCTGATAATTATAACTACACCGCCTGAGTGCCAACGTGCCATCTGCCGCTGTTCCGTGCCGCCCTCCTGCAGGACCGACGCCGGGAGGAATCTGTGGTATTGCCCCAAAGAAACCGAGCGCTTATGTTTATCCTTTAATGTGCTTGCACAGACCTCGTCATTTCACAGCCTGCACGAAACCCGCCCGCTGAATAGGTGCCCTCTTTGGACCTAGGTACTGCCGAAATATTGGGAAGTTCTCTCTCTCTCCTGACTTATCCCAGCTAAGGGAGCGGGGCCCCTGGAACTCCAGCCTGGTCTCCGTGACGCTTTCCATCTCAAGCTCACCTGCTGAGGTTCTTGTGTGACCCTCGTCGCTGTCGTGATTTGAGCGTATGTACTGCCTGATTCCAGAGGCCCACCAAAATCAGCAGAAAGAATCCCGTTGGCTTCAGTGGGCTTTGGATGAGGCCCCCAATGCTGGGATTTAGGGGACGCATTTGGGGTGAAATCCTGGCCCCATTGGTGCGAATGGCGAAATGCTTGAGTTCACCCCGGCAGCTTGAGAGCCCTTCTATTGAAATTTTGAATTGCTGCATTTTCTCATCCGTTTCAGTGTGTCTCTGGTCAAGGCTGGGACTGTGAACTCTCCCTCCGTGGTTAAAATAATACCTCCTGCAGCTGCCAGCTGCCATGGCATGTCTGCACAGCAGATGAGAGGGTTCCTTCTCAGCATAGCTGGACAGACGTGGGCTAGCTCTGCCCAAGCGAGCGTGCTAAAAATAGCAGCGTGCCTGCGATGCCAAGGGCTAGCTGCCCATGTGTGTGCCCAGGGATCTGGTGGTTTTGTACTAGGCAGCTCGCCGGTGCAATGCCGTAGCCACGCTGTGATTTTTAGCACGCTAACTGGAGCTGAGGTAGTGCATGTCTGCCTGCCCAGGCTGTGTAGACGCACCCCGAGTGGCTAAAGTACCGGCGACAGCCAGCAAAGCCAAGGGGCGCAAATCCAGTTGGGATAGTGCATCTGCGAACCTTGCCATTCGCGCTTTTTTTCTAAACATCCGTGTGGTGACGGATGGATTGACTCTGCCCACTCTTCTTATCTCCTCCCCCAGCAAACAACAATACGCCTAGACAGCGGAGAGCCATAGCGCTGAGTGTCCAGGACCACACTGTGTGGCTTTATTCCAGGTGTGTCTAGCTGCAATTAAACAGCCCCAGCTGGCCCGCGCCAGCGGACTCAGGCTTGTGGGCCTGGGGCTGCAGGGCTGTTTAACTGCAGTGTAGACATTCGGGCTCAGGCTGGAGCCTGGACTCCAAGACCCCATGGGGGGAAAGGGTCCCGGAGCTCGCACTTGGTCCATTAGCCTGAACCCCATGAACCAGAGTCAACTGGCACGGGCCAGCCGCGGGAGTTTAATTGCAGACTAGTGTAGACGTAGCCAAAGAGCCACAGAGGTTTATTACAGATCTAGTGCAGCCAGGTTAATCGCAGGCGCCCACGTGACCACCGCCAGTCCAGTGTCCCCTCCGGACCTTCAGCCTGATCTTCAGCACTTGGTGCTTGGGGACTTTGTCTCCGAGGCGGGCAGCATGCTCAGGAAGGGCCAGCCAGTGGTGGCCAATGATGACTTCAGGCCTCTTGAGGCCAGTTCTCCATGATACATCCCTATTGCAGATAAAGTCAAACCATCTTATAGCCAGTAGCTGCTGCTGGCAGTGCATATGAAATGCCTCCAGCCTCCTGGTGGCTTAAGCAACGTCCATGTTTCAGATCCATACAAAAGGATTGGACGTAAAGATTTGATGAATCTGTGCCTTTGTGCATAGCTGCCCCTTCCTAACAGTCAGGGTGGTTCAGCACTGGAATAAATTGCCCAGGGAGGTTGTGGAATCTCTGTCATTGGAGGTTTTAAAGAGCAGGTTAGACAAACACCTGCCAGGGATGGGCTAGATAATCCTTAGTCCTGCCCTGAGTGCAGGGGACTGGACTGGATGACCTCTTGAGGTCCCTTCCAGTCCTATGATTCTATGATTCTTTTGGCTCCAGGCCCAATGTAGGTCCTTCACAGCCGAGGCTGCTAGACCAGTTCTCAGGGTGGCCAGAACATTTCTCATGTATTACTAAATAAATAAAAGCCGAGTGATTCCTTCCATATTTCAAGCCAGTTCTTTTGAATTTTTCCTGAAGTGGCCCTGTCCTGTGTTCTGGGCGCAGGTACAAACACTCGAAAAACGTAAACTGGAGTAACCTGAATAGCACCTCTTCCAGAGTGCCCCAGAACGAGTAACTTACAAGCCACCAAAGAAAGCCCAGGGAAAACCAGAAAGACGTGACCGCTATAAAAGCAGCTATGTAAAGAGAAGCTAGCTTGTTTCACTGTCAGCTTATTCACCCTTTTCCCCTGTTACAGAACTGGGGCCATGTTAATCAACAAGCATAACCGCTCTTCATCTGACGCTTTCTCCACCAAATCCTTTTTAGTGGCTTTGAAACAGTGCTGGAGCTGCTCCAGAACTATTTGGCAAAAACATCCGTTAATGTACACCTGTAAAATCAGTCCTATAATAGCGCTAAGAATTGCTTTTCTTCTCTTAGCCGAGTGCCAGCGGTTTAAATGACATGTAAAGGGTGAAATAAAATGTTAATGTCACCAGTGAATACAGCATGTGCTAGACAGCACAGGCTGGGTGGCTTGAGTGTGTGGCTAGTCTCTGGGATTTTCAGCAGGGCTAGGAGGAGTTGGGTAAGTGTTTCAAACCCTGCTGGGACTCTCTCTTTATTTTCCTGTTCTGTCTAGGTCCCTATACTGTGCCCATCACCGTGGTATTTCGGCACCTTCCCAAAATGCTCTAATTGACGAGTCTGACGTCTGTGGCTGATGTTCCTCTCCTCTCTCCAAGGGGCTTTGCACCTCTCCTCTTGCCAAAAGTGGGATCTTTCATTGCCCTATGTGATAAGGGTCTTGCTTGTTCCCGTGTCCTGGGACGTGATGTCTCCAGCAGCCTGGTGCGCTTCTATCGCAGACGTGGGCGCAATTGTTGGCTAGCCCCGGGGGGAGAGGGGAGAGGAATGCCCCCTATTGAATCGGAGACACTGCTTCTTGCAGCGCTGTGGCTGTTCTTCCAATTACTGACCAGGCCTAACTCGCTTAGCGTCTGAGCTGTGATAAGGTCACAGTACAGACAGCATAGCGGTGGGAGGCCTCATTAAAATGAAATTGCTCCCCGAGCAGGAGCTGGACTTGGTGTTTTCCTGTATCCTTCCTTCTATAAACATGACCTTTCTTTTCTCCAATCCTTGTCCCGTACTTCCCCTTCCAGCACTTGGCCGTGATGGGGTCTGTCAGAAGAGCTGGTCCTGTCTTATAATGAAATGTCCCCATCTTGCATTTTGATAGTGAAAGAATGATTGTTTTTAGTCGGGGCTTCAGGAAGTGGATCCCAGAGAATCTAGTTTGTTACACTGTATTGAGCTCTTGTCCCTGGCACTCATTAGCTTCCACATCTCCCTCTCTTTTTCTTCTCTCTTCTCCTGATTGAATTTACAGGGTCAAAGTGAGATCCACCGGGCCTCATAGCATGTGCCACTGTTCTGGTGTAATTAGGTTTCAGCAAAAGGTGCCAGTCGGCAGTGTCTCACTGTGAGGCTGGAGTGAGAGATTGTGTTGACAAGACCCTCTGGGGCACTCGACGTGAGACAGAGGTGGAGGGCCATGGTGCCATCCTGGCCACGATGGCGCTGATAGGAAGGGACAGTGATTAATTTTCTGCCATCGCCTCTCTCCAGTGTTCTTTGCCGGGTGAGATTTGCCCATGGCTTCTTTTGGCACGACAGATGAAATTTACACCACTGTGGAAGAGATCCTAGTTTGGGGCCCAGCACAGAAGTTACTTTTCTAACGCAGAGAGAGCCTGGCTTGTTATTATTAACTTGTGACCTCTCGTGGGATCTTCAAATGCTGAACGGGGGCTGTGTGGTGAGAGGCAGGAATGCAGGATTCTGGGTACCATCAATAACAGCGTGTCTCCTACCCTCTCTTGCTTTGCTTTTGTGCTCTTCTGTTTTGGAGACCTGGCCCCCCAGTGCATTGGGTGCATGACCGGTCATGGATCATTCGATAACTGCCCTGTTCTGTTCATTCTCCCTGAAACACCTGGCACCAGCCACTGTCAGAAGACAGGACACTGGGCTAGACAGGCCATCGGCCTGACCCACGGTGGCCATTTGTGACAGGACGTCATCACTCCTTGTCTCTGGGAGACCACCTGGTCCAACGCCTTGTGCAGGTATTGACGGTGTTCCCCCACCACCCTTACAGACTGGTACAGTTCTGCATTCACAAGCAGCCAACCCTCAGCTCACTCAGCCAAGAAGCGGGGAGCCAGATGAGAGATCTCTCCTGCTCTGACTCTCTAGCTCCTGCCAGTCTCTCTCCTTCCTTCCTGAGCCTGTTCTACTTTCTGTGAGGAAAGCCGGACAACTAGGTAGGTTGGTTGGTAGGCTCACGAGAGCCCAGGTGCCTTGCCTGAGAACTGCCCTTTGACTGCGAGCTGGCCCACGGGCACTGAGCGAGTGTTAAGGGAGCCCAGGGTGCTAGGAGAAGATGCTAAGGGTACCAACTCGGCTGTCACACGGCTGCGGGCTTTGGGGTAGACCTGCTCATTAAGAACTGCTTTGAGACTGCCAGTTCATTTTGCATACTCTGTGCCACAGGACAGCCCTCCGATGGCTGTGGGTTTCGGTCTCGGAGCCAGCCAGATCGCCTCATATGCTGATATCTCAAACGCCCTGGCTTACCAGAGGTGCCGGGGTGCCTGCCCCGTTAACCACACGCGAGCGGGTTTCTCTTGACTACGCTGAGTTACTGGGTGACCGAGTTGCTGTGTCCTTCATCCTTTCACACCCCTTCCTCTCCCTCGGTGTGTCCCATCCAGAACTTTGACTGTAGGCTCATAGGGCTGGGGATTTTCTGCATCTTCTGTGATGCATCTAGCGCAGTTAGGGTGCTGTAAAATAACAGCAACAATGACCACAGAAAGCCAAGGATTCAAAGTGGAGTTTTCCGGGGCTTCCCCAGACAGCCAGTGAGGGGGTGCAGAAGACCGGGCGCGGAGGAAAAATACGGACCTTCCCAATGGCCACAAACAAGAATGGAATGGCTGTTACCTAGCAACCAGGGTTCCACTCTTCATGGCCTAACCCAAACTCAGTCCGCATGCCCAGGGAATTGGATCCATACACAGATCAGCTAGATGCCCTCTCGAATGGACAGATGGACTGTACCGTGGCCTCAAACCAGACTCCTCGGTTCATAGGAGGGAAGCCAGCTAGCTGCCGGCCTGCACGGGGAAGGAAGCGACAAGTGAAGAAGAGAGAGGCTGGAAGCCTTTGCGGCGTGCTATCGAACCCGCTCTGTGGAGCAAGAGTCCCCTGGAAATCAATTAGCATTATTATTATAATTCATACAGTCCTGTCCAAGCACTGCTGCAAAACTCCTCGCCATGGCTTACCGCTCTGACCACAGCACCCCTCTTTGCATCCCTGCATTGCCTCCCCCTTCTTCGCTGCATCAGGCACAAACAACTTGTCTTCACTTCCAAGGCCCTTCATGGCCTAGCCCTGCTCACTGCTTATGGCCCATCAAGCCATGGATTCCCATCTCTGATTTGCCTTGATGCCAGCCCAGTTGTCAGTTTTTCCAACAAGCACCTTTGTGCTTTCTCCCATGCTTAGCTGCACAGATGTTAAGGCGAGATGTGACCATTAGATCGTCCCCTCTGACCTCCCGTATAGCTCAGGTCATAACATTTCATCCAGTTACCCCTGTATTGAGCCCAATGTCTTATGTTTGACTAAAGCATCTTCCAGAAAGCCCAGTTCTGCCCCTTATGCATTGAGGAACTTAGTGTAAAAATCCACAAGGCTGCAACACCCTCCTTTAAATCTCTCCTCATAACCCACCCGCAAAACACTCAACAGCTCGGCAGCGGGTGAGCCGTGGCTGCTGCGTATTCCACTCGTCCTAAATATCTGATTGCTGTTCGCATGTTCTCTCCCTGTCTGTTTGTTGTATCCACTTAGCCTTTGTCTACACTACAGACCACTTGGGCTACGTCTACACTACAGACCACTAAGCCCTGGTCTACACTAGGTGGGGCGATTGAGCTAAGTTACGCAACTTCAGCTACGTGAATAACATAGCTGAAGTCGACGTACTTAGATCGACTCACCGCGGTGTCTTCACTGCGGTGAGTCGACTGCTGCCGCTCCCCCGTCGACTCCTCCTGCACCTCTCGCGGCGATGGAGTACAGGAGTCGGCGGGAGAGCACTCGGCGGTTAATTTATCGTGTCTAGACTAGACGCGATAAATCGATTCCCGCTGGATTGATCGCTGCCTGCTGATCCGGCGGGTAGTGTAGACATACCCTCAGGCTGTGTCTACACTGCAGACCTTCCCTTCTGTCAAAGAGCACAAACACCCCAGGATCAAGCTGCTGAACTCCGGCTCCCAGTGCTCATACAGTCCTAGCGTTGCCTGCGGGTGTGACGGGAAAGGAAGGGCTCCTAACGGCACCTTTCCTTGGATGGGAAAACCCAGCACTGCCATTTTTTGCTGCTGAAAATCATGCTAGAAACGTGGTGGGGCTTGCAACCTACTCTGCAGCGCTCTGCAGCGGGACTGGGATCCCATGGGTCCCGCAGGACCCACTGCCATTAGCAGCGGGAGCGGGATAAAATGTACTTTGTTAGGGGCAGGATTGGGTGGGCAGAAAACCAAACTGTGAGAATTTTCAGGAAAACACTAAATGGCTTGTCAGTTTGTCCTAAATAGAATTTCAGCAGTGTAAAGCACGTTTCTTTTTTAAAAAAGAAAGGTTTTAATACTTAAATTTAAGCGAGGGATAGAAAGAGATTTGATGTCTATTATGACAGGAGTTCAAGTATTATTTTACATGGGTTAAGCAAAGTTTGTCTTATTCTTTTAGTGGTAAAACTTGTCTGAATTCCGTTTCTCTCTATATATTATTTCTATATCTATATAAACTGACTTTTAGGTGGTTTGGTTTTAGTAGCATAGGGGAATGTGTCTCTCCTGTGGGATTTGCAGGCTCTATGGTTGATGTGGGAGGGAGCGGGTGGCAGTGGGTATTGTGGGGGGGACGGGAGCGGGATTAAAAACCAGTCCCACGCAGGGCTCTAAAATACGGTGGTCTTGCTTGGGGCTCTGCTGGCCTACAAAGCTCTCAGACCTCCATTTCCCCTCTTACCACCCGAGCCCTCAGTCACTTGTTCCTTTGGCGTTCTGGGGGATACCTGTGGCCCTAACTAGGCTGGGAGCAGCAGGCGTCCTGATTAAAACTGTGGAAAGGCAAACGGGAGACGGCTGAAATTAGTACTAAGGCAGAGCAGAAGGACATAACTGACCGTGCTCCGGGTAGAGCTTATCAAGGGCGACACAAGACACAAGCCTGTCTTTGATGAACAGTGCTTCCCAGTCATCAGTGTATCTGCTGCACCGGCTTCGACCTGGAAGAGGTGGGGCGCCTGCCCCCTCCCTGAGGGAAGCGCTAGGGTTGGAGGGTAGCTTGTGTAACAAAGAGCTTTCGGATGAACGGGCATTGCTGGAGCTCCGAGATGTTTGCTTGGAACAGGCCCCTGTTCTGCGGACTTGCGGTTCCAGTGATATTTATTGTGTATTCAAATTTAAAAAAAAAGAGATTATGTACGCACAGCTGTGCCTTCTGTTCTCCCCGTTATTCTTGGCCTAAAAGTATCAGGTGTTCCATACGCAGTTCTCAAAGCATGAAATATTGCTTAGCTAACTGCTGCAAACCCTGCTGCTTCGCTGGCAGAACAAGCCCTTCTGTGTAGTGAACGATTCAGCGCATTCGCCATGGCGTGCTAAACAAATGAGAAAGCAAGAGCTGCAAATGCACCCTGGGACAGAGGCCAACTTGATGATCTGCTATCTCGCATAGTGCAGGCAGCAGGACTCCTTGACTTTTTTCAAGTTAACAGCAAATTAAGACACTTTGGTCTGAATGTTTCCTGAGTGGAAAGATGGTGGAGATGGAAGTGGTTTGAGAGAGGAGCAAGGAATCTGTTGCATCTTCTTCTGAAACCAGCATCTTCTTACTGACGCCAGTGTTCATCCTCTGCCGAGTACTAGCAGATGTTCGAGGCCTTGCAGGTCTGTTTCCCAGTGGAGAAGAAATCAGTGATGGAGAGTGTGGGTACTAAGTGTAACATGCTTCATTTACACACATGCTCTAGTCCTGGAACACAAGTGGTCACAAACCTCATGCAGATAATCCCCTTATCCAGAAATCTCAGCCCACGCGCCAGTGACTGGCTCCCAGGAAGCAACTCTGCACCAAGAACTGTCTCTAGAAGAGAACAAACCCTCTAGCTGCTTGCAACAGCTTCCTCCATGCAGAATGTTGCATCATCAACCCAACAGCGATGCTGGCATTTCTTCCAAGACAAAAAAAAATAAAGCTGGCAAAGAACTTGGAAGTCTGCATGTAACAGCACCCCCTAGTGATGCCTGCCGTAACAGCTCAAAGCCAGTGCCACAAGAGAGTCCCGGTGGTATTAATAGGGCTTTCAACAGCCTGGTTAACATCACGGGGAGCCCAAATCCAGGCACAAAGCCTCCACCGAACTAAATTTAAAACAGGTTAGGAAGGGGTATTGCTAAAAGTGTAACCAACAGAATTTGATTCTGTCACAGAGTCCCTGGGCGATGCTCTGGAACTGCTCCCCATGAAGCCAGTCAGGACTCTGGGGCAGTCGCCTTCCTGTGAGCAGCCTGTCTGCAGGACACACAGCTCACACGGCTTCCACCTTCCTGGGTCTGACCTCAGAGCATCCAGCATCCTCTGCCCCTCCGTGTGCTTCCCACAGCGAGTCCACTCAGGCGGGGCTCCTGGGGAAGCCAGAGGGCCCTGCCCCCCAACTTCGCAGTTAGACGTGACTCTCAGCCAGCCAGTAAAACAGAAGGTTTATTAGACGACAGGAACATGGTCTAAACCAGAGCTTGTAGGTGCAGAGAACCGGACCCCTCAGCTGGGTCCATTTTGGGCCCAGTGAGCCAGACAACCACGTCTGTACTTCACTCCATGTCTCCAGCCAACCCCAAACTGAAATTCTCTCCAGCCCCCCCTCCTCTGGGCTTTGTCCCTTTCCCAGGCCAGGAGGTCACCTGATTCCTTTGTTCTCCAACCCTTTAGCTCTCACTTTGCAGGGGGGAAGGGCCCAGGCCATCAGTTGCCAGGAAACCGGGTGTCAGCCATTCTCTGTGTCCAGACCCCTGCACACACCTGCCCTCTAGGGCTCTGCAATGATCATACACCCTTACCCCACCCCCTAGATACTTAAGAACTGCCTAGGGGAAACTGAGGCACCCCCACACTATTCAGAGGAAACATTAAGAACAGTCCCACTTCGTCACATCCTCCACTTGCAGTTTGTCATTAAGAACGTGCAAGAGCCCAACTAACCATGCATAGCCAATTTATTATTCCAGGTAAAGTAGAACAATATGAAAAGGAGACACACATACCACTTCTTTCGGGAGGCGCATAGAGTCATAGACTAAGGCCAGGAGGGACCATTGTGATCATCTAGCCTGACCTCCTGCACATTGCAGGCTGCAGAACCTCACCCACCCACCCCTGTGATAGACCCTTAACTTCCAGGTGCTTTCTTATCTTGCAGCAGGTTCACCTTACACAGGAGGTGTGCTTCAAAGCTACACCTTCAGAATCACCTCTGTTTATAACAGGGTTGTTTAGAAGCTAAACCCCTCTGTACCTCAGCTAAGATTCAGCCCCGCCAGTTTTGACCTGTTTCTCTGGTACCATGATGGTACCACTCTGAGCTTTTGGTTTGAACACAGCAGTCCAGGTACTAATAGGTGGGAAGACACCTCCTAAGCTTGTACCAAGGGCAGAAACTCACTTGTCTTGGGCAGGTTTTACATTCGCGAATGCCAAAAGCTACATTCCACTTTGCAGAGCATTGTGGGATCTGTGTCTCTTGACGTAAGTGAGGGAAAGTGCCCACATAGCTGCTCGCCTGCCGGACACAACACACTGTGAATGCTGTGTGCCCTGTACCTAACACATATGGATTGGCCAACTCAGAGAGACGCTCACCAACTACCTGTGCACAGCACTGTTTCTTACGGTGGTTAGCAGTTTCTTTGGCAGTCTGCAAAGGTCCTGACCAAGCCTGCTCAGCTCACGAGAGTTGCTACGTCCACATACTCTGCGGTAGTGTGACCCACAATCACAGAGTTCTCGTTCCATATTGGCAAGGGAACCAGAACAATGCCAGAAAGGGATGGAAGGGGACGGCAGAGTGCATCTGACGTGGGGAGGGGAGACCGCTGGGGAGGAGTTAAGCAGCACTGCCGGAAGGTGGAGGAGGGTGACGCATGTGAACAGGGCCGTGGGGAGAGAGAGGAAAGCAGGTTGTAGATACACAGATCTGCCCTGTGGTCGCAGTAGGTGGTAAGGTGACATGATACGTAATGGAGAGTTAAAGGAGCGAAGGAAATGAACGTGCTGATTGCAGTGTTAGCAGGGGGGATGGACGGCAAGAAAAGAAACAGGAAAATGTAGTCCAGAACTGGTGTATTATGGACAAGGATTGATCAAACCTTGGGCCTGGTCTACACTGGGGGGTGGAATTGTTCTAAGTTACGCAACTTCAGCTACGTGAATAACGTAGCTGAAGTCGACGTACTTAGATCCACTTACCACGGCGTCTTCACTATGGTAAGTCGACTGCTGCCGCTCCCCCGTCGACTCCCCCTGCGCCTCTCGCCCTGGTGGAGTTCCAGAGTCGACGGGAGAGCGCTCGGCGGTCGATCTAGACGCGATGAATTGATCCCCGCTGGATCGATCGCTGCCCGCCGATCCGGCGGGTAGTGTAAACATACCCTAAGAGTATAATGAAGAAATAGCTGTCCTTTTCGACAGTTCTCGCTGTTTTCTGCAATCCATATGCTGTGCTTAGAATATTGCTTTAGAAATGCTGACAGAGAGCAGATGAAACAGATGGACAGACAAGGTATTGACAGAAGCAGAAGCTTGTTGATTTTATCTACATCTTCATGTCCATTGTAGATTCAGAAGAACCAGAGCTTGGCAGGGTAAATAAAAATCAGTGTTGTGAGGTTTTCCTTTCCCCTCCCCTCTCCCCCCACCCAAAACCAGGTGGTCTTTTTTATTTAAATAATTTCTTGATTTTTAAATCAGATTTTTAAAATTTGTTATTTAAAAGTAACTTAGCAGAATGTCTCATTTTCAGGAGAATTGAGTGAGTAGGAACTAAAGCTCCAGTCACGTTCACTTAGGCACATTTGAAAATTTTCCCTGGGTGACCTGGAATAACCAGTTTAAGTCACTGACTACAGTTAATCCCTCCGTTTACTACATCATTTAGTTGCAGATGTGAACCATATGTTGATAAGAGCAGTTTATGTATCTCAGCTAAGATTTTGTCTAATAGAATAAATTGTATTTGCTGTTTTTGTGTGTTTAAATTCTAGTTACCGTCCTAATGCAGCTTGACACGTGTCATGAGCAAAAACTTATCTAGTAAAGAAGCAATATATCTTTCCGTATTTTCTAGCATACTAAAAATGTACAATTAAGACAAATCTGAAAATATAAAGCTATCTACTTGATTTAATAAGTGTGTATAGTTATAGTGTACACTCCTAGGCAGCAAAGAGATGTACCACATGGAGTGTAAAGTCTTTATTTAGTTGTAAATCGATATGTTTTAATAGTTCTATCAATCAAGGAGAATGCACCTTTCTTTAGAAAATTACTGAAGTACAAAAGGAAAAGTTGATTAAAATCCATGATTTAAATGGAGGCTTTCCGCTTGGTGATTTAAATTACCTTGATTTAAGTCAAATTGATTGTTTAATAATTTGTTCCAGTATCTTTCCAGGTATTGAAGTCAGACTGCCTGGTCTGTAATTCTCCATGTTCTCTCTGTTCCTGTTTTTTAAAGACAGGTCCTGTGTTTGCCCTTCTCCAGTTCTCTGGGATCTCACCCGTCCTCCAGGAGTTCTCAAAGCTAATTGCTAACAATTCTGAGGTTGCTTCAGCTGGTTCCTTAAATACCCTGGAATGAATTTCATCAGGCTGTGCCAACTTGAATACATCTAACTTACCTCAATATTCTTTAAGCTGTTCTTTCCCTAGTTTGGTTTGCGTTCCTTCCCCCTTGCTAGTATTTATTGTGACGAGTACCTGGTCACCATTAACCTTTGGAGTTAAGACTGATGCAAAATAGGCATTAATCATGTCAGCTGTCTCAGAGTTCTATCCATTATTAACTCCCCTTTCGTGCTCTGTGCCCCAGCTTGTTCCCTTTGTCATGCTGTTCTTGTTCCTATTCATGGATATCCGCACATATCGGCCCGCGTTAGTTGTTTATTTCACCTGCTGTCTCATTCAATAGAAATTAGTCAAGTTTTTGTCTTTGTCACTTAATGTTGCAGCAGAATTTCTCCTACTCGCTATTGACCGTAGTAAATTAAGGAAACCCCAGGGCATCCTTAAGCCTTCTTCTAATCGTAGTTAATCACAGCAGAAGATGTACAGGAGATTGTGCTACATTTGACAGCCCGGGTGACTAGTAGGAGGAGCTGGCTGAGTCTCTGGTGTAAGGAACGTACTGTTGTTTCCATGTGCCAGTGAGTTGGCTCGTGGAACAGGTGGCTTTCCCGGGGGATGGAGAGCCTAAGGCAGCCCTGGGAAGACGAGGAATCGGGGGATTCTCGTATAAAAAGGCAGCAGGAAGCTGCAAGGGGGGGTGATTGAGAGAGCTGCTGAGACTGCCAGATCTTCCACGCTGTCACTGGGACATCACCATGGCAATTCCTTAATTGGAAAGCTCGTGAAAGGGGCAGGAGGAGCCACCCTGGGGAGGAAAGATGGGCTGGTGGACATGGCGTCAGTCTGAGCCTCAGAAGACCTGGGCTCAGTTCCTAGCTCTGCCAGGCACTTCCAACGTGATTTTGGGAAAGTCACTCAATGTCTCAGTTCCTCAGTTTCCCATCTGTACTAAAGGGATAGGATAACCGTCCTGCCCTACCTCCCAGGCAGCCGTGAGGATAAATTCACTCAAGTTTGTGAGGCTTCCGAGACAGTGCAGTGATGGGGCCATATAAATAGCTAGGGAGAAATCTTGTTTAGCAACAGCTCAAGCAGAGGTAGTGAAAGTGTAACGTTGCAAAGTATATGCTGTGTCTCCACTAAAGCATACCAGCCTACTACTGCTGCCAGCTAATGGAGTTAGTTCTTTAAGCTGTACTGGTAGAGGTCTTTGCTTTGGTGCTGAAAGTCTTAAATTACAAGATCACTTGCTAATTTTTACATGGGCCCCTGCTTCATTCAGGGGAACAACTTGAGATCAGGAGACAGTCTCCTTGCTTTCCGTTCCTGTGTCTGGCGCCACAGCATCCTCCTGCAAAAGGGCAGAGGAATTGAAGGGAAAGTCCTGCTCAGCCCCTGCAGCTCTAGGATGGAGCATGCTCAGTCACTCCACGGGGATGGCCGTGGGTAGTCCAGTCGCCATGTAGCAGCTGTGAGGGAATGGAGCATGCCCAGTGCAAATGGCATCTTTGGAGATTTTAGCTGCCCAACAAGTCTCTTCTGAGCATGTGCAAACTGAGATTCTTTTAGAGTTATAAGCAACGGAAAACAGGGTCTCGTAATGGAAACTGTTGGGCAACAGCAACTAGAGGTGTCACTTCTTGCACCCGCTTATAATTAGTGTGTGTGACACTGCTAGAAATTGTGCCGGACACTGCCCAGATACAGAGAAAAAGACAAGGGGCCAGATTCTGGTCCCATTTCCCCAGCAGTAAATCTAGAATAATTCCATGGTAGGGGTTGCACCTGGAAGGGGTGCGACCTGGTACTGTAACATTTCTGCCTTAATGCCTGATGTGCAGGGCAATTGCCCATGTACTCCAGGGGCCTGTGAGAGCCCAACTGCTCCCGGATGGGGACCCGTCCCCATGCACACAGGACCGTCCCCACTCCGGCAAGGCTAGAATGCTGACGGTTACCAGAATCCCGGACTTCGCTCGGCTCTGTGGCGGGGCAGTCGGGACAGTGCAGTTCTGCTCTGTGGAGCAAGGGCGATCTATGGCAGTGGTCCTCGACCTTTTTTCATTTATGGACCCTCTAAAACCATAGAATCATAGAATATCAGGGTTGGAAGGGACCTCAGGAGGTCATCTAGTCCAACCCCCTGCTCAAAGCAGGACCAATCCCCAATTAAATCATCCCAGCCAGAGCTATGTCAAGCCTGACCTTAAAAACTTCTAAGGAAGGAGATTCTACCACCTCCCTAGGTAACGCATTACAGTGCTTCACCACCCTCCTAGTGAAAAAGTTTTTCCTAATATCCAACCTAAACCTCCCCCACTGCAACTTGAGACCATTACTCCTTGTCCTGTCCTCTTCTACCACTGAGAATAGTCTAGAACCATCCTCATTGGAACCTTTCAACATTTCAAACATTTCAAACATTTCAAATGGAGGTGCAGACCCCTTTGGAAATCTGTTGTCTGTATAGAGATTTGAATTCTGTTCAGTCCGTTTTCAGTCCAAGACTTTCACAGACCCCTTAAATCGAATCTGTGTACCCCCAGGGGTCCGCGGACCACGGGCTGAGAGCCGCTGCTCGATGGGACACTCGCTGGCAGTCTGTGCTGAGCTGCCCAGCCACCTCTTGCTGGCGCTCTGGTTCATTTCCAGCTGTGTCTCTGAAGTAGAGCCTGAAGCCCAGTCCAAGTAGCAAGAAACGAGGAAGAGAAGCCACCATGGGGACATTCTCCAGGGCCAGAACCGCTAGGGGCTGGAGCTGTCCGCCCCGGCCAGGAGATACGTCTGTAGGGGAGTCCAGAGGGAGGTAGCTGGGCCACATGGGCAGAAGAGCCTGGAAAGAGACAACCTGGGAGAAGGGAAACAAGCATCAAGGAAGCTGCGGAGCGGGCAGAGAGGGCCAGACAGGAGGAGAGCATGGGTCTGGGGAGAAGCCATCAACCCTTGACCTTAGAAAAGCCACTTTGCCTGTCATGTGCCTCAGTCACCCCGGTGAGATAGGCGCGAAGAGGTGCCCCTCAGTTGGGACCAAGCAGAGCCCACCTGGGGTTATGGTCTGATGGCAGCTGGACAGTTGCAATCGCAA
This sequence comes from Lepidochelys olivacea, assembly GCF_965140295.1. NCBI lineage: Eukaryota > Metazoa > Chordata > Testudines > Cheloniidae > Lepidochelys > Lepidochelys olivacea. Next base: position 3,361,267 of record NC_140413.1, read on the forward strand.
TTGAAGCCCTGGTAGGTAGCGTCTGCCCTCCCCCCCAGCCCCAGTGCACACACACTGGAATCCCACTCCCCAGGGGGAGTATTATCAGAGGGGTTTGTTTTTTAACAACTGCTGGCCCCCAGTCTGACTCCATGAGCCAGTGGTCCCCAAACTGTGGGGCCCGCACCCCTAGGGGGGCCCAGAGGAACATTCGAGGGGGGTGCGTCAGGCCTGGGCAGGCAGCGCCACCCAGCCCTGCTCTGCTCCCAGCTCTGCTCTGGCTCCAGCCCCAACTTCGGCTTCTGGCCCCGACCGTGGCCCAGCCCGGCCTCGGCCCCCGACTGCAGCCCGGTTCTCGGCTCCAGCCCCAGGTACACCCTGGCCCTGGCCTTGGCCTCCAGCTCCTGGCCCCACTCCCGGGGGCTTGGGGGGGTGGTGGTGGCAGACAGATTATGTTACAAGTAAGGAGTGGGTGTAACATAAATGTGGGGACCACTGGGTTAGGACCAAACTAAAAGCCGGTCTTCAGCCTAAAACTAAGCAAATTCGCTTGTTTTTTTTGTTTTTTTTAATTTGGTCTCTTTTAGTAGATTAATTAACAAACAAAAATGGAAAGCAAACAGACTGATAAGAACGGCCACACTGGGTCCGACCAATGGTCTGTCCAGCCCAGTATCTTCCAACCGTGATCGGTGTCAGATGCTCCAGAGGGAATGAACAGAACAGGGCAATTACCGCGTGATCCACCCCCTGTTGTCCAGCCCCAGCCTCTGGCCGTCAGAGACTTAGGGACACCCAGAGTGTGGGGTTGATCTTGTTTTTACATTTTACGAACAGCCTGGATTATGTCGTTTCTTTCTTTCAAAACGACGACGACAAACTCTGGGGCTTGAAAGTGCAAACGAGAGCCTCGCTGTTAATATGGGTAACAGCAAACATCCACCAAAAGCAGTGTGGTTCCCATCGGCGGCGAGATGAATGCATCTTGCTTGTTTACAAGCCTTTCTTTTCTCCACTGCGGGCACCAGAGCGAGACGCTTCCTGCGACGGGAACTGGAGCCTCCTTCCAAATGTCCTTCCAAGACAGCTTGGCTTTCGTGCCACATGTAGGAAAATACTGGCGATGTCTCTGGCAGTCTCTCTTCCCAGCAGCTTGCATGAAATTCTTCCAGGGACCGGTTAGGCACCTGCGACTATTCGTTAAATATGTAAAATGATTCCATGGAAGTTCCCTCTTTGACGATCCCCGTGCGACTCCCGAGGCCTCTCTTGCCGGATTTCCGCTCTTGGGCTGTGCTCCTGAAGCTCAGGGCCTGGCCAGTTCTGTGCTCCCCAGGGGTGGGGGCTGAGCTCCCCAGGGGGACGTGACCGGCCGCTCAGCTGTCGGTCGGGGGCCAGTGCAGATCTTGGGGGCTGAGAGCAGACCCTGCTGCCCTAAGGCATGGAGCTCTGGTTTCACAGCCCTGGGCAGGAAAAGGGGGTCGGTGTGGGTGTGTCTGCCCTGCACTGGGAACCCGGGTCTGTGGGAGCCGGGTTCATGGCCTCGGCGTGTCCAAGCCCACAGCTGAGCATCCACACAGCATCCTAAACCTGGGCCTCACAGCCATGCTAATGCGTCCGTGCTGCACTATGCCGACCTGACTCCGGTCCGCGGCTTCACCCTGCGTCTACACTGCAAAGTGACAGAGCTTGGACCCGATCCCCAGTGGGACGTGGGCTCTGACACCCCACCCCACCCCCAGCAGGGTCTTGGGTCCTGAGTGCAGCTGACCCAAGTCAGAGTGTGTGTGGAGTCAGGGCCCAGGCTTAGCGTCCAGGGTAGCCAGACCCCAGGTTTGCTTATAGGGACCCTCTAAAGTAACTAGCTGGGGAAACTGCCAGCTCCGAGATGGTCGCTTTCAAGTTGTCCTGCATCCCCATTGCCTCAGCTCTCACACGAAATGTATCTCTCCCTCCCTCGTCAATCGCACATCGTCCAAGTCTGACATCTCATTACGGGAAACACCTGGCTATTACCCAGGGGCCCAATTCTCAGCGCGCATGCTGGGCTGATAAGGTCAATCAATCCATTAAGTCCCATTCTCGCTAATTGGCTCGGTCTGGCCTGTTCTCCTCACCGGTCCCCTATAATTTACACTCCTTGTTACTCCCATTAGTGCTCAGGGAAGGGAGATCAGGGAGGGAGGGGCGAGCAGTGAGTAGAAGCCACATGGTCCCAGCAGGCTCGCTGGTACAGTGATTGGTGTTGGCCTGGACACCTGCTTGAGGAGCAGTGGGGTTGAGGTAAGCTGGCTCGGGGACTGGTTGGATTCACGCTCTGTTGGCTCAGGGCCGATATCCTGCCCGTATTCGCTAGATCGCCTCAAATCTCCTGGAGGACGCTGCCCGTGGCGTGTCCCTCTCCCTCCCTGCAGGACTCGCATCCTCGGAGTCAGCTGAGCTTTAGAGCAGAAAGATTCGGTAAGGGGCACGGGGGAAAAAGGGGCAGGGCCACGGTAGCCAAACTGTCCCACCCTCCGTTTCCTTCCCCCGGACTCTGCATCCCGGAGGGTCTCTGCTTTCCCTGCCCTGCCCTCCCCTGTTCCATGGTCTCGGTCTTTGTAGCCCTTGTGAATTGGGTGAGGCTCTCTTTGGCGCCTGCAGGGGTCATGGCTGAGCCAGGCTATGCACACCCCCTCCCTGCACTGAGAGGAGCCCCTCCCTGCCAGCGAGAGTCACACACAGGTCTCCTGCCACATGGCCGTGAGCTGGGCCTGCCGCTTGCCGTGGTGTTCCCCGGGCCGGGGGTGATTGTTGGAGTCATGGAGTACTCGAGTGGCTGACGGGCAAACAGATTGACTGACTCACCTCAGCTTCCCACCCTACCTCGGCCGTGTTCCAACCCAGTCTTGTTTCACGCACTTGCTTCCCTGTCGCTGCTGCCTTCCACAGATCCCATCGTCTCGGCAGAGCTGCGGCTTACCTGGACGCTGCAGGCAGGGCTGCACTCTCAAGTGGTTCCATTTGGATATAGGATTTGCTCTCCTGCCTAAGCTGTTGGGAAGTGTTGCTTTACACTGTGAATCAGCTGCCACTTTTCACCTCAGAGGGGGCTGCATTGTAGTGGTGGGTGATAAGATTAATCTTATTTTTGATGTATAAAATGCATCCTACTGTCCATGTCTCAGGGGGGCTTGTGCATAATGCAGAAAGCACCCGGGCTTCCTTTTGGGTGAGATCGAACTGGGAGTTAATGGACCAAAGTCAACCCACAATTGTTTGTTACAGTTCTCTCCCCGTGCCGCATTGGCCCAGCTAGGGAGTCTGGCTCTTTACCTCAAGCTGCAGCAGGTTACATGTTTAGCTCTGTAGGTCGCAGGTTCAGTCCCCCAACCTGGCGGCTGTCAGATGGGGTTCTTGCCGTGTTTCTTCTTTCCGTGAACTGTCTCTTGCTAAAGCAGTTGTCCCCACAGTGTGCTGGGCCATCCACAGACAATATAGCCCAAAGCACGCCACTCGCAGAACGAGACCGGATGTATTTCTAGTGTCCCGGACTGCCTGAGATCTGCTTCTCTGCTGTAAATCCACATGCCCCAGCTCTGCTCTCCCACCAGTGTAAATCAGGAGTGACTCCGTTGGGTTCACACCGGCATTGCTGAGGTTAGAATCTGGCCCCTAATTTCCCACCACCTTGTTGAAAATAAATCTGTCTCCGTGGTGCTGGGATTAGTGTCTTCAGCAGTTTGTTCTGGGGCCGCTGCCTCGTCCTGGAGGTTTGGTGATGGAAAGGGGAGGGGGGCGTTGCTGCGGATCCACCAGTCAAGGGGATGCGACTCCAAGGCAGGCAGGTAGACGAGCCGCCCCAAGGAGTGGAGGTTTTCGAGAGCCCCCGGTTCGGTCTGAGGTGCCGCATTGCGGCTCCCTTCAGAATCCTGGCGAATGAAATGGAAGAAAGTGATTTTATTGCTTCATAAAGTGCCCTGCACCGAGGCGGGAGGTTTCCTGGTTTACGGAGGCGATAAAGCAAACCCGGGCGAGCTGCTATAGTGCGTCCCTGAGCAGTGAAGTGGGAGGCCTGCGCCAGCTCCAGGGCGTCTCGGGAACGAAATCCAAGCGGTGGCACCGTGCTGGGTTCTCTGGTGGAGAGCAGCATTGTGGGGGCGGGCGGGCAGCGTCAGCACAAGCTGGTGGGGCTGAGAAGCAGCCCAGAGATTCATGCTCCTTTGTGTGAAATGAGGCTTTCGGCTCACCAGCTGGCCTTCAGCTCGGGTGCCCAGACTGGGCAGAGGATGAAGTCATGGTGATGTCGTGGTGGGAGTCTGCTATAGGCCACCGGACCAGGGGGATGCGGTGGACGAGGCTTTCTCCCGGCAACTCACAGAAGTTACTAGATCGCAGTTAAATCCTATTGAGGAAAATAGAAAGGAGCATAAACTCTGGCAACTGAAGTGTAAAAATATAATTAGGTAGGCCAAAAAAGAATTCAAAGTTGATAAATGCTAAGTAATGCACACTGGAAAACATAATCCCAATTATATATACAAAATGATGGGGTATAAATTAGCTGTTTCCACTCAAGAAAGAGATCTTGGCATCATTGTGGACAGTTCTCTGAAAACATCCACTCAGTGTGCAGCGGCAGTCAAAAAAGTGAACAGAATGTTGGGAATCATTAAGAAAGGGACAGATAATAAGACAGAAAATATCATGTTGCCTCTATATAAATCCATGGTACGTTCACATCTTGAATACTGCGTGCAGATGTGGTCGCCCCATCTCAAAAAAAAGAGATATTAGAGTTGGAAAAGGTACAGAGAAAGGCAACAAAAATAGAACAGTTTCCATATGAGCAGAGATTAAGAAGACTGGGACTTTTCAGCTTGGAAAAGAGACAACTAAGAGGAGATATGAGAGAGGTCTATAAAATCATGACTGGTGTGGAGAAAGTGAATAAGGAAGTGTTATTTACTCTTTCACATAACACGAGAACCAGGGGTCACCCAATGAAATTAATATGCAGCAGGTTTAAAACAAACATAAGGAAGTACATCCTCACATAACACAAAGTCAACCTGTGGAACTCCTTGCTGTAGGATGTTGTGAAGGCCAAAAATATATCTGCATTCAAAAAAGAACTAGGTCAGTTTATGGAGGATAGGTCTGTAACTGGCTATTAGCCAAGATGGTCAGGGATGCTACCCCATGCTCTGGGTATCCCTAATTCTCTGACTGCCAGAAGCTGGGAGTGGATGACAGGGATCACTCAATTGCCTTGTTCTGTTCATTCCCTCTGAAGCATCTGGCGTTAGCCACTGTCAGAAGACAGGATACTGGGCTAGATGAACTGTTGGTCTGATCCAACATGGCCATTCTTAAATTAATTCTGATTAGTTTTCCTGAGAGCTTATCTACACGGTGGATACTGCACTTCACAGGGGGTGTGATTGCTTAAGTGCATTTCCGGCCCCAAACATTTGAAATGCCATGGGTCAGGCCCGCCAAATGATGAGATTAGCTAAAGAGTTGTGTGATTTTAGAAGCAATTCACCTTCTGACTTTTGTGCCTTGCGGGGAATCATGTTTTCAAGCTTTTCTCAGCAACCGCCAGAGCTAGAACGGTCCTTGTTTTTAAATGAAAGCAGATCTATGCATGTATCCACATGACTCCAGGAGCTGGGGATTTATAAATCGCTAGACCTTAGCACCAACCCCAGAACGAGGAGCCGTGAAGGGCAGAGCTGTACCCTGCAGCTTGCAGCTCCTGAAATTCAACAGAGAGGCTTCATGTCAGTTTGCTCCAGCCAGGTTTGTTTTTGAGGCTGGCCGATCTCTGCATCTTCTAGTTGCCTAGCGGCACCGCGCGAATGAATATGTACAACTCTCTGAAGGTGATTTTGTGTGAGGTCTGGGGAAGATCATCTCTGGGAGTTCAGCGGGATTGCATCCATAACAGAATCCTTCTGCAGTCTCAGGAACCTGAGAATAATGAAAGTTGCAGGCCGCTGCACTGCCAGCTTGGAAGTTCAGCCCAGTGTGCAGGGCTAGGGGGAAGTTTGAAGAGGAGCAGCCCTGGGGAAAATGGCTTGCTTTCTGCAGGTATTCCTCTGGCTAACCCAGCCTGAGGCAGACATGCTGCAGATGCCCACAGCCATATAACCGGCTGCGCACGGCTGATTTCACATGACACATGGAGACCATCTAAGCAGAAATAGACCATGGGTCACATTCATAGAACCATAGGGCTAGAAGGGACTGCAAGGGGCATCTAGTCTGACCCCCTGCCAAGATGCAGGATTTGACAAAGCCCTGGCTGGGATGATTTAATTGGGGATCGGTCCTGCTTTGAGCAGGGGGTTGGACTAGATGACCTCCTGAGGTCCCTTCCAACCCTGAGATTCTATGATTCTATGTTGTGTCTAAACCATCCCAGAGAGACGGCTCTCCAGCCTCCTTTTGAAACCACATTTTGGGGGGTTTAAACCTCTTGTTCTCCCCCGGGGGAGGGGTGAACCCTGATTGTCCCTGCAAGATGAGTAGTTCAGGATGATTGGAAGGGAACGGAATGGGGCAAAATCCTACTTGATGCCGTTGTCCCTCCCGGCTCCCAAGAGCTTTGATTATTTCAAGATAAATTACGAGTGTGTTTCTTCTTTCCCAGCAAGTGTGTGTCTCCCCATCTCACCTCCCCCAAGGTTCCCTGGGTCCTCCTAGCCTCGAGGCACTGGGCGGGAGAGTCGGCAGGTGCCATGGTTCTGTTTTCCTTGGTGCTGCGCCAACAAGCCAACCTGAATGCGTGGCTGGGTGGAGCTGCTGGCTCTGAGGCTAGGGCTGTTTCCCCTTTTCTCTGGCTCCGAGGTGCAGCAGAGATACCTTCTGGGAGCTGCGTTAGCATCGCTAGTGAATAAACCTGTCCTGACGGAGCAGCCTGTGATAAAGCTTTCTCCAGTACCTGGATCCTAGCGGTGCTAAAAGCCCCTGACAAAGGGCGCTTCGCGCTGTTCCTTCAGCGTGATAAAACGCCGCTGCCTGCCAAAGCGCTTGGGGCAGCTGGCGCCCCGCTCCGAAGATGCTTTTCCCCAGCTGATGTGCAGCCTCGCACAGCCATGCTGTGGCTGTGACAACTTTTGTGACGGCTGAAATCCGCTACATGCAGCACCCAGGTTCTGTGCATATTCATCCGCGCCGGGAACTCCGGCAGGTAGCTGAGCGGGCGTTACTTAAAACATTCATCAAACGCTTCAACTCTGTGGTCCTCGGAGCATCAGCTGCTTCTGCTGCGGCTGGAAAACCAGGGGCTCTGTAGCCTTCCCCTATTCTCCGGGGTGGGGCCGGCGTGTCTGCCTGTGGGTCTGTGCGGCGCCCAGCACAAGGGTCTCCTCCAGACTCCACCGTAAAGCAAAATCACCACCCCGTTCCAAAGGACGACATCAGAAGACCATTAAGGTTGCAAAGTCCAACACCCTGAAAATAGGAAAGGCCAGTGAAGGTTGCCTAGGCAGGCCATTCCGGTAGGCTTTCTGTTCGACCCTATCACACACACGGGCGAGCCCCACCACGTCCAGTAAAATGGGGACGAAGGGACGAGTGTGAGAACTGTCCTAGGTCTCTGAAAGATGTAAGCCCCCCAGAAGGGGAGGTCTGTGGTGAGTGATCCACAGGGGTATACGCAGGAGAAATGGGATGAAATGAAGGAAGGAGCAATATAGGCTGGGTATGATAAACCCTTTGTGACGCTGGCAGACCGGGTGCCAGCTCAGGCCAGAATCCCCATGTGGCCACTGAACACTGCCGATCCCTCGCTGGGACCAGTCTACCCTCGCCCCCATGCGTTAGTGTCGTTAAAATAGATATAGAATTATAAGGATGTGTTTAGTGTTCAGACTTGGTGGAATGCTTGTGGCTGGCGGCTGGCATTCGTCTCACCCGTAACATCGGCATCCCATAGCGTAAGGTGATATCTGCGCGGCGGTATTGTGAGCCCCTGTGATTGTGCAGAACACCAGACAGGAGAGAGCCATTAACTGGTGGGAAGATGCTACGTCCTGCCCATCAAGGAAGGCCCATTAACCCTGACGGGCTGTTGTGGAACACATCTTTATGCTGCTTGGATGCTGAGGGGCAAGGATTGCTAGGCACAAACAAAAGATTCCCAGTGCTTGGCCTGGGTGAGCCCTGAAGGACACACCGAGCTTGCTTAGTATAGAAGCTTCTAGTACTTTCTGAAACTTAAGATTGGAGCTCATTGATGTCTATCGGTGTTTACCTGCTTTAACCTTCTAAATAACCCTCTTGTCTCCGTTTCCTGGATAATACATTTTTAGACAGTTTATTATAGGATGAGCTACAAGTGTAGATTTTGGTGTGAGATCTAAGGTCCAGTCAACCTGGGGTCAGTGACTGGTCCTTTGGGACTGGGAGTAACCTGAATATAGCTGTGATCCTTGCCGTAAGGGACCCTCTATCACAAAGGCAGGCTCACCTGGGTGGCGAGACAGGTCTGCGTACCCAAGGGGACTGCCTGGGACTCCCTGTGAGGGCTGTTACAGTGTCTGGGGACTTTACACTTGACCACTGGTTGGTGAGATCTAAGTATAGAACTCACAGCCAATGTGGGGTTTGCGCCCCGGTTCCTAACAGTCGTCCCTGAGGTTGGTATTCGGGCTACTGAGCCGCTGCAGGACAGCTTGACACCCTTCCCTTCTTCAGTGCCTTGGTCAATGGAATGGGTCTAGCACAGGTGGTGGTGGGGGCCTCATTGCTTGGGAGGGGCTGGAAAAAGCCCTGGGGACTGTGTTCTCGGGAAAGACCCTGCACTGCACTGCGTGCGCTCGCATAGAGCCCAAGGCCGGAAGGGAGAGAGACCAGCCTGGTTTCACAGCCCTTTGAGGAGCTGCCTGGCCCTGGGGGCAGGGCAGCAGGAGCAGGACACTCCTGCCTCCCAGCTGTTCGTCTTCTGGGTTCAGCAGCTGCCCGGGCTGAGCCCGGGTGTACGTTCTCTCTCACCACTGGCTGGCTGGGCAGGTTCTCCCGGGAGGGGCAGCCCCCCTGCCTGGCTCCCCGTGGAGGGGATTGCCCCCACTCGGTGCCTGACTTAGTGTGGGGAGGTGACCATCACACAGGGCTTGGCTTCAAGCTAGGCTTGCAGACCTCACCTCAGTCAGATCAGCGACTCTCCCTTCAAAATGAGCTGCTCGGCTTTTCCCCACCCCTTCCTTTAGCCAAAGGGGTCCCCGAACTTTGGGGTCATTCAGCGGCATCCTCTCACTCTGGGTCTGAGCTGGTCTGACTGTGCCTCTGTGCAGGGATCAGCTTTCCTCCTATCTCTGCAGCTCTGAGACCGTTATCAGTGCGCAGTAAATAAGTCTTCCCCCACGGCCATCATTTCCTCCTTGGGGTTGAAGTTCTCCAAAATCTCCTGTTCTTCTTTGTTAGGGGGCTTATTCCTTCACCCGCTTACTTCCCTGGTCCTTCTCGCATGAACAGAGAGTAACAATACCCAAAGTCCAAAGGTGCAAACAATTTGATGTTGTCACGGAGTCCCCAGGCGATGCTCTGGAACTGCTCCCCATGAAGCCAGTCAGGACTCTGGGGAAGTCTCCTTTCTGTGAGCAGCCTGTCTGCAGGACACACAGCTCCCCCGGCTCCACCTTCCTGGGTCTGACCTCGGAGCATTCAGCCTCCTCTGCCCCTCCGGGTGCTTCCCACAGCGAGTCCGCTCATGCGGGGCTCCTGGGGAAGCCAGAGGGTCCTGCCCCCCAACTCCACAGTCAGACGTGACTCTCAGCCAGCCAGTAAAACAGAGGTTTATTAGACGACAGAAACATGGTCTAAACCAGAGCTTGCAGGTGCAGAGAACAGGACCCCTCAGCTGGGTCCATTTTGGGGGGCAGTGAACCAGACAACCACATCTGCCCTTCACTCCATGTCCCGGCCAGCCCCAAACTGAAACTCCCTCCAGCCCCTCCTCCTCTGGGCTTTGTCCCTTTCCTGGGCCAGGAGGTCACCTGATTCCTTTGTTCTCCAACCCTTTAGCTCTCACCTTGCAGGGGGGGAAGGGCCCAGGCCATCAGTTGCCAGGAAACAGGGTGTCGGCCATTCTCTGTGTCCAGACCCCTGCACATACCTGCCCTCTAGAGCTCTGCAACGATCATACACCCTTATCCCACCCCCTAGATACTTAAGAACTGCCTAGGGGAAACTGAGGCACCCCCACACTATTCAGAGGAAACATTAAGAACAGTCCCACTTCGTCACAGATGTTTATTGGGGTGAACTTCCAGCAAGCATGATTCCAGTTTCCTTCCTTAGTGTCCCCCTTCCCAGCTCTGACACCACAGAGTCTTACCTGTGGCCCTGTTCCCATTCCCCCCACCTAGCAAAACTTGATTCCAATTTCCCCACCCCCATTCCCTGTTCCCATTCCCCCCCCACACACTTCCTGATTGACGGCAGCCTATACAGTAAAACTTGAGTTCTGCTTAGCTATACCTTAACCAATCATTTTCCTGAAATTTAACTAACCAATCCTAACATATTGTAACATGATTATTTAGCCAATTATATCCCACCACCTTCATTAGTTTGCACCCAGCAAAATTAATTATACAGCAAACAGAAACAATCACAGAACCAGACAGGTTTCAGAGTGGAGGCCGTGTTAGTTGTATTCGCAAAAAGAAAAGGAGTACTTGTGGCACCTTAGAGACTAACCAATTTATTTGAGCATGAGCTTTCATGAGCTACAGCATCTGAATGCATCCGATGAAGTGAGCTGTAGCTCACGAAAGTTTAGAACCAGACAGAGATTATACAACAAAACAATAGGGAAATGGGGACTACAGGGATAGAACAAACACAGAAGTGAGGATTTCACATCCCAGCTATTGATAAGTGAGTTCTTGCCAGACAGGATGCTATCAAACTAAGTTTCCTTTTACATCTTCTAGGCACTTCCCTTTCTCTGGAGGTGATAGGCACTAACAGGACAGGATTGTATCCTAACAGCCCAATAGCACCTTATTTCAATGTGACTAGTCTGGAATGGGAGGATGTGACCAGTCGCTTCCCAGCTTATGGCTGCCTCTGCTGCTTAGCCAAAGGCCTTAGCCTAAGCACAGGGCCTCAGACTCTCACAGAGAGAGAAGGCCCTTACGCCGTCAGACAGTGATTTTGATTCTCTCTTTTATACCTCTAGAACTAGCCAAGTGATAAGAATACACCTAAATTCTTAGAGTCTAGGCCTTTACAGACAGGCCTGAATATCTATATCCTAACACTCTTAATTAGGAGTTTCGATTTCATCTCCCAGAGCCCTCCCTGCTTCCTGCCACCCGCAAATGTAAATTCCACCTAAGAGAGGTGTGTGTATGAGAGAGAGAGAGAGAGAGAGAGAGAGAGAGATCTGATTCCATCTCTGCTAGGAACAGTAAATACATCCTTAAATCAGGGGAAAGGAGATAGCAATGGGTTTTTAATCCCACTGTATAATCTGATCGCCAGCATTACCCAAGAGGCATTTTAAGCCTCATTACATTGCACCTATTTTTAAATTAAATTCTAAAGTAAATGAACCACAAATGTAAACCTCCCCAAGGAGGATCCGAAAGTGAAACCAAAAGGTAGGTTTTGAAACTCTTGATCTTCTACCGGTAGGTTTCCATAAATAGATGTTCCTCATGAGAGTTTGGGCCCTCGCTGGACCAGCTCACTATCCAAGAGGCTGGGATGATCTGCTTTGTATAAAGAACAGGAGGACTTGTGGCACCTTAGAGACTAACCAATTTATTTGAGCATCAGCTTTCGTGAGCTACAGCCCACTTCATCGGATGCATTCAGTGGAAGATACAGTGGGGAGATTTGTATACACAGAGAACATGAAACAATGGGTGTTACCATACCCACTGTAAGGAGAGTGATCAAGTAAGGTGAGCTATTACCAGCAGGAGAGTGGGGGTGGGGGAGGGCGGGGGGAAGAAAAGCTTTTTGTAGTGATGATCAAGGTGGGCCATTTCCAGCAGTTAACAAGAACCTCTGAGGAACAATGGGGGGTGCAGGGGGGAACAAACATGGGGAAATAGTTTTACTTTGTGTAATGAGCCATCCACTCCCAGTCTCTATTCAAGCCTAAATTAATTGTATGCAGTTTGCAAATTAATTCCAATTCAGCAGTCTCTCGCTGGAGTCTGTTTTTGAAGTTATAATGTTATAATTCTTGACGTCTGATTTGTGTCCATTTATTCTTTTACGTAGAGACTGTCCAGTTTGACCAATGTATATGGCAGAGGGGCATTGCTGGCACATGATGGCATATATCACATTGGTAGAGATATATATATATATAACATTTGTATGTTAGGGTGAAATTGAAACCCTGTGCAGAGCCAGTGCAAGGCCTATGCTCTCCTGTCCTACTCAAGCCCAGGGCTGATGCAAAAACCTTGTGCCTGGCCCTTTGCCCTGGGGTCAGATTCACCCATGGAGCTTAGGGAAGTCCTTGCAAGTGTCATGATCTTAGCACCAGCCCATTTCCTGCTGTCGGATCCCAACCCCCAATCACTGTCTGTCTGGTGCTGCTTCCAGTGGACGGCCTATTCCCCACCCTCCAGCTACTCAGCTGAGGATGTGACTGTGAGGAAGGGCACTTGCCTTACCTTTCTCCGCAGGCCTGGACACTTGTGCTTGGGATGTGGGGGCCAGTCCTGCTATCAGTGACACCAGTGTCAATCCGGAATAACTGCACTGAAACGACGAGTGTTATGCTGGTGTAAATGTGAGCAGAATCTGGCCCAGTGGGGGTTCTCCATAGACAAGGCAGTAGTAACCCCGGGACAGTCCAAGGCAGCATTCCCAGGGCTTTTGTGGGGCTAGTGGACATGGTTGGTTCACTGTGAAACCCCCAGCACTGCAAAGTGACAGCTAACGGGTGATTCTCCATTCCGGGGCGCGGGATCATTTCATGCGTTCCAGGGAGCGACAGCTGCTCAGAGTCGGTTGCAGTGTGATTCACTGGTGGCATCTCTCCACGTCTGTTGTCCCGGTGGAAGCAGTAATAGCAATCCCAGGTTTCAGGGCATGAGAGCGCTTGAGGGGGTGAAATATGTTACAGCAGAGACAGCCAGCTGCTAAACGGAAGCTATTCCGCCGCTAATCCCCTTGGTCCATCAATTCATAATCCACCAGTAGCTCTCTCTGCTGTGCGGTAGCAACCCAAAGCATTCCTATTACCGCTGTCGGGGGGGGTTGGGTTCTTACACTTTTGGAGCTGTAAAGGGCTGAGTGTTGCCGTGCAGTGTTGTGGAGGGGCTGGGTGCTGTACAGCTGGCTAGTGGCTTCCAGAACCTTTTGCCCTCCGATTTCTCTTTGGCGACCTGTGCAGAGCTGGTTGGAAATTGACATTCTCGTCAGTTTCCTGGCTGCTACTCTCTGAATTTCACAGACTTCTTTTGCAAATGCCAAGTTTTTCTGTTTCCGAAATGGAATTTCCGGGGGGCTTCAGTTCATGAGAAATTTTAGCAAATTGCAAAATTTTGAAATTTCTTGTGCCCCCCCCTCCCGAATTTCGGCCAGTTATAGAAATGGGCTGGTGTCAAACGGCAGTTCCTGTCGGAGGGGAATCTGCGTCACAATTGGCACTGATTATCGCCGAGAGACCAAGTGTGGACCCAGCTCCGCTCTCACCCCCAGAAGTTGGTCAGGGCAGAGAAGCTCTGGGAGTGGCTGCTTTTGCCACATCTGCCCCTGCTTTATTTGAAAGAGGATCCTGGATTCTTTCCTTGTCCAGGGAGGGTGCGGGTCACTGGTTGTCAGAGCCAGATGGGAGCGCAGGCTCGTTCTCGCCCTGCAAGCCCTTGGATCTCAAAGCAGCATAGGCATCACTGTGTTTGGCAGGGGTTTCTCTTGCCCGAGTTCATTAGGGTGGTTTATGGGCAAAGCAGAGACTGACTCAGCACTTGGCCCGTTCTTTGTCATCAGCAGGGGAGCGTGACTGCCGTATGCTTAGCCAGATCCCAGATTCACTTTGTTCTAATGTCAGAGCGAAGCGGCTGAACAAATGATCCAGGAAGCTGCTGATTTGCTTTTCCATTAGCCCAGGCACTTTGTGCAGAACAAATGTATGTTCGCTTTCAGAAAGTTCTCCGGGCTAGACAGCAACAAACAGCTCTCTGCCAGGGCCATTTTTCCAGGCCTCAGTGGCTTTTGCTTGTGTTCACTGCTGAGGAGCACGATCTGCTGTGTAATGAGGCCCCATGGGAAATGGCTTGCGTCAGCGTGCCCTCACCCCGACCTCAGACGGAAGGAGCGTGAAGGGAGTTCGGTCTCGTTGCTCAGTCAGTCCTTGGTCCCTCTGTTGGGGCTGCCAATGCAGCAACAGTTCAGGACAGTGGCCTTATCTTGGGGACATGGGTCCATTAGACTCGGGGCTGAGGTACCCAACTCTTCTCATATAAGCCACCAACCCCAGACATCCAAAAGCGACTGCCTCTGGGGCTTCCGTGTATTTTCCATCGCACCGGTATCTCTGCGGCTGGGTAATCCGGGATTCCTAGGTAGCTGACAAAGAAAATTCAAATGGATTTTCTCTGCATTTCCACCCCCTGAGAGTTCATTTCTTACAGCCCACATGGCTTGGCTTTGCTGTTTGTTGGAAGACGAGTATTTATTTAGCTGAGCTGCTCTCCCAGTGCGGCACCATCCTGGGCAAATAGTTAGAGAAGGTCCCTTCCCCAGGGAGCTGGCAATCAAAACTTGAGACAGAGGCAGGGAAGACAAATGAGATGGTGCCGCTGGCGGGCAGTGATCACGATGGTGGGCAGCGTGACACACCACAGATCATAGGGGGCTCAGAGGGTTCGTAACGCACAAGGGGTCTTTCAGGACAAGTTTCCCCAGGCCGTGGTGACGAGCACACTGCTTGTGGGTTTCGCTGCAGATGTGAGGAGGGATGTGAATGAGGGAAGAGGAAGGGCTGGTGTTCTGTGGCGTTTTCTGGTCTCTCCTTTTATTTCCCCATTTACCAAAGAGATTTTTCCATTGTGGAACTGGAAATGCACGAAGGGTCCGTGCGCAGCTGGACAGACCGGCCCAGAAGCGGAGGGGGAACGACGGAAAGGAAGAGAGAGAGAACACGGGTGGTCCTCGTGTCCTGCACAGCTGAAGCAGTGGAAGGCCGGCCCCCTTGCCCCAGAGGCCTTGGGCATAGCTCTGCCCATGCCAATCCGTGACGCTGTCCCCACGACAGCTACCCAAGTGCTGCGAAGGGCCCTCGGGGATCTGGCGGGGGCCAGTCCAACCCCCCGTGGGCTGGTCACACACTGTGTGCATTGTCCATTCCTGACCCAGCCCAGGCCAGAGAATAATAATAATAATTAATAATTGCCCCACAATAACTCCTAGAGCAGAGCTTAGACAAACGGCCAGTCCTGATGTAAAACTCCCCAGCAATGAAAAATCCACCACGACTAGGGTGACCAGATAGCAAGTGTGAAAAGTTGGGACAGAGGGTGGGGGGTAATAGGAGCTCATATGAAAAAAAAACCCAAATATCGGGACTGTCCATATAAAATCGGGACATCTGGTCACCCTAACCACGACCCTTGGGAAATCTTGGTTTACATCAAGCAGCTCAGACCCCGCAGAGATCCAGTTTGGGTCTCCGCCCGGAGATGATGCCTGGATGAGGACAGACGGAAGGGCAGCACGTTCGCTCTTTGCGACCCTGCAGGGCCCTGTGGTGGAGGGCGAGTGCTTGGCGCTTTGGTTGAGATGGCGGCGGTGGGGGGATATGCTGACAGCACGTTGCTTGTTTCCCGCGGCCACTCGGGCACTGCGGGTCCAGCCACACATTACTTCTCCTCCCGGAGGGGAAGCTGGTTCCCGATGTCTCTTTTCGGTTTTAAGAGATTTTCAGGCTCCCGAGAACACTTTGCACTAATCCCAGCGGTTTAGGAAGGACACTAAATGGTCGTCCAGCTTTCTTTGCTCTGGAGCATTGATTAGGTAGGAAATGTCAGGGTTTGCCCTTTCACGTCTCCGGCTGTCAGTTTAAAGGAGAGTTGCGGTCTCGGCATAGTTCCCCCCCTCCCACCCCCCCCATCTTGTCGGCATCACAAGACCACCGCACAAGTGACTGTGATTCTACATGATTTGCCGTGTGCTTAAGAGAAGCCCAGGACTGCAGCTCAGGATTGCGGGGCGTCAGCAGAGCTAGGCGGGGAGCCCAGGGCCGGACAAGCAGGGGATATTGCAGCTCGGCACATTGGCAGAGCTGGCGGGGGTGGTCCCAGAGCTAGAGGAGCAGGGAGGTGCTGCGGGTCGGGATTGGCGTGCTCAGAGGGTGCTGTGGGCATGAAAATTTCACCCGGGGGGATGCTAGTACTTTGCCTGGCTCTGGGCGTTCCTCACGCCTGGGAGCGCTACCAAAAGCAAATCAGCAGCTGAGACTGCCTTGCGGGAGCTCCAGGGCTCATCCCAGCCCGGGAAAAGCGCCCCTTCCCCCTTCCTTGGGCGGCCCTTTGAGATCACAGTGGGTGGCTCTCTGTTCTCCATGTAACATGCCCAGCTCACAGGCCTGCAGCAAAGGGAAGCGTCCTGCTGTCTCCTTTCCTGCTGGCACCATGAGAGCATTTTCGCGTTTCCATCGGCTGGTACCTAATGGCATGATTGTAATTTACTCCCCTGACATTTTCTGCTGCCTTTGGCAGCTCTGCTCACTCTCCTGCGCCCCTCCTTGTAGTTGTGTTTTCTCAGTGCTTGGATTGCTGGGGTCTGGCAGGAAAAAAACGTTCTCTGGCTTTGTTCCTCTCTCGCCTGCTTTATTCACCTCTCCTTTAACCACCTGAGAACAAAGCCGAATCCTAACAGCAGCTGTCGAACCACCCCATGCGGAGGAGAGGGAGTGTCGGGGACGGGGACGCAGGCCGTCTGGCCTAGTAGTCAGAGCAGGAGGGGAGGGATAGCTCAGTGGTTTGAGCATTGGTCTGCTAAACCCAGGGTTGTGAGTTCAAACCTTGAGGGGGCCATTTGGGATCAGAGCAAAAATTGTGGATTGGTCCTGCTCTGAGCAGCGGGTTGGACTAGATGACCTCCTGAGGTCCCTTCCCACCCTGGTATTCTATGATTCAGGTCTAGTGGGTGGAGCAGGCGTCCGGGTTGCGGAAGGAAGCTGAAGGTGGGCACCAGAGTCAGAACCAGGAATCGGAGCCGAGGTCAGATACCAGACACCAGAGCCAAGGCTCTGGCCGGAGTCAGGCTCAGAAATCAGAGGCCGGGGTTGGAGCCAGGACAGGTCGCTGAGGACTGGAGGCAGGAATTGGAGCAGAGGCCAGGGTCAAGCATGGAACAGGAGCACGGTGGGAAGAGCAGCGAAGGACAGGGGGGGGCGGGGGGAGACAGGACCCGGGAATTGGGAACCGTTCCCATTGGCAGCAGAGCCGGAGCTCAGGGAGAGGTGGGGCGGCAGTGGCTCCCCGGCTGCATGCAAGGCAGAGCCCCCCAACCCCCATGCGGGCCCTCTCTAACCCTCCTCCCCTCTCTGGACTCCCAGCCCCATGGGGAAGGCAGCGACCCCACAGGTCTGGGCCCTGTCCGACCTCCCCTCCCCTCTCTGGCCCTCCAGCCCCATGGGGAGGGCAATGACCCCACAAATCTGGGCCCTGTCTGACCTCCCATCCCCTCCCTGGCCCCCCAGCCCCGTGGAGAGTACAGAGTCTTGGAAGGGTGGGGGCCTCAGTTTCAGATTTTGCCCCAGGCCCCCCAGAACCCGTGTGCAGCCCTGCTGCTGGTGGGGTTGAGGGCCGGATGCCACACTGGGGTAACTCGGCACAGCCCCCCAGGCGTCGGGTGCTGCGGTCAGAGAGTCGAAGGGCAGGAGCGCGGTAGGTCGTCTCCGCTGACCCGCTGTCCAGCACGGGCCAGGCACCGTCACACACTCACTGCTGATCTGCACCGCCGAGGGGCCGGCCCCGGCAGACACGCATCCCCAGTGATTTGTAAAGCGGCAGACGTGATTCGGAAATGCTGATGGAGGGGAATGGAGGAGGGGAGGGCACCATAATTACAGGCAGCTTCGCAGCACTTGGCCAGAATAGAAACTCAGTCTAAGGATGGCGCAGTGGCTAAGGCGCCTTTTGCTCTCTGTTTGTACAGCGCCTGGCACGGTGGGGTCCTGGTTCTAGGACAACGGCTCCTAGGAGCTGTGGTCACACAAGTAATAAATAATCCTGATCGCCTGGGACTCGGGAGCAGTGGTGAGCTGGAGCCGGTTCGGGCGAAGCGGTTGTTAAATTTGGAAGCCATTTTAGAACCGGTTGTTAACCCGCTTCCCTGCAGGGGGTGCTGAGGCTTGGATGGGCTCCGGCCGGGAATTGATGTAATTCCTCCTTCGGCCACCAGGGGCGCTGCGGGAGCCACGTGGGCTGCCGCCTGGCCCTGGGCACCAGCCCTGCTGCTGCTCCCCTGGCCCCGGGGCTCCCGCTGCTGCCTGGTGGGTCCCCGGCTGCTCTGCTGGGCCGGGGCTGCGTCCTGCTGCTCCCCCCATGAGCACCCACCACCCTGCCCGCAGCCACCCCCTGCCTCCAGCCACCCCCACACCCCCTGCCTGCAGCCCCCCCTGCCCCCCCCCCACAGCCAGCCTCTGCCGCACACCCTGCCCTGCCCACACCAGCCCCTGCACCCCCTGCCTCCAGCTAGCCCTGCCCCACGCCCCTGTCTGCAGCTGGCCCCACGTCCACTGGTGCCCTGCAGTTCCCAGGGCAGTAACCCTGCACACCTGCTTCAATGAGGGGGGCAGGGAGCAGCTGGGACCCACACATGTGCACACCCTAGGGTGACCAGACAGCAAATGTGAAGAATCAGGACAGGGGGTGGGGGGTAATGGGAGCCTAAGTAAAAGACCCCAAACTCGAGACTGTCCCTATAAAATCAGGACATCTGGTGCCCCTAGCACACCCCCAGGGCGTGGCAGGGCCCCACACCTGGGAACCGGAGCTCGTTTCTTGCTCAGGCCCATCTTTTTAAAACAGAACTTTCGGCAGGGTCGACACACACCCGTGTTTTCCCAGGCAGGTCAGGCCTTTTGGTTCTTAAATCGCCGTCTGGGAGGAATTTTTTAAATTTAAAAATTTTTTCCTCCCGGGAAAATAGGGACGTATGGTAACCGTGTTGGTACAAAAAGTACATACTGGGGCACATCCCTTACACCAGAACTTTTCATAGGGAACCGGTTGTTAAGATTTTGGCAGCTCCTCACTGCTCGGGAGGCCTGGCTCCAAGTGCCTACTCCTCCATTTCTTAGCCGGTTTCCCAGCTGTGCAAGGGGGTGACAGCCCTGCCCTGCCTCGCAGGGGTGTTGTGAGGAGAAAGACCGTAAGGACGGGGAGGTGCTGGGGCCATAGAAATACCTGAGAGGCAAGATCGTGGGTGGGTTACTCACGTTACTTACGTGGGTGGGAGCCCCTTTGAGAGGATCCTGAGTGGTCGGCTGTCCGTGTGGAGAGAGCAGTCAGGCTCTAGGCCCTTTCACGGAGGGCACAAATTAGAGCAGCGCTCAGGTGGCTCAAGTGTCCGCCAGGGGACTGGCCCTGCCCGCAGCAGTCCTGAGGTCAGAGGAGAGCAAAGGCGAGCTCTGCCCCACCATCGCAGACATGGCACCATGGGCGTTTCAGCCAGGCCCCAGGATCTAGCCCTCTGCCTCTCTCTGCCTGATGACAGCCTGTGGGAGTCCCCCGTGCTCACTGCTCAAATGCCGGGGCTTATGCTCTGGTTTGACCCTTCGCTAGCTCTGGTCATGCAAAGATGGCAGATGTCTGCAGTGCCATTGAGCTGCCCCTGCTATCCCTGCACCCACAGGATGGGGTAGAGGGGTTGTCGCAGGGCACTGGTTCTTACTCCTGGTTCTGCCATGGGCTGTGTCCTTGGGCAAATCACTGCCCCGCTCCGTGCCTCGGTTTCCCCATCTGTCAAACAGCGATGGTGCTGCTTACCCAGCTCGGCAGTGCTTTGAGATCCTCTGTTGGAATGCACGCTGGCAGTGCCAAGCCATGTTAGTGCTGGGCCACACCAGAGGGACCTGCATGTTGGGATTCTTATTCAAACTTAGAAAGTAAGAGTGGCCAGGCTGGGTCAGGCCAATGGCCCCTCTAGCCCAGTATCCTGTTTTCCAACAGCGGCCAGTGCCAGATGCGTCAGAGGCAGTGACAGAACAGAATTTATAGAGTGATCTGTCCTCTGACATCCAGTCTCAGCTTCTGGCAGTCAGAGGTTTAGGGACACCCAGAGCATGGGGTTGCGCCCCGAGCAGCTTGCTAACAGCCATTGGTGGACCTGTCCTCTAGGAACGTCTCTAGTTCTTTTTTGAACCCCGTTATAGTTGTGACCTTCACAACATCCCCTGGCAAGGAGTTCCACAGGTTGACTGTGCATTGGGTGAAGAAATACTTCCTGGTGTTCTTTTTAAACCTGCTGCCCATTAATTTCCCCAGCTAACCCCTGGTTTTTGTGTTATGAGAAGGAGTAAATAACACTTCCTTAGTTACTTTCTCCACACCAGACATGATTTTATAGACCTCCATTGTATCCCCCCTTAGTCGTCTCTTTTCAAAGCTGAAAAGTCCCAGTCTTATTACATAAGAACATAAGAACGGCCACACTGGGTCAGACCAAAGGTCCATCCAGCCCAGTACCCTGTCCCCCGACAGTGGCCAATGCCAGGTGCCCCAGAGGGAATGAACAGAACAGGGAATCGTCAAGTGATCCATCCCCTGTCGCTATTCCCAGTTTCTGGCAAACAGCGGCTAGGGACACCATTTCTTAGCGCTGTTTGTCAGAGGGTGGAGATAGATGGCAGGAGAGAGATCACTTGATCATTACCTGTTAATCTCTCCTCATATGGAAGCCATTCCATAGCCCTAATGATTTTTGTTGCCCTTCTCTATATTTTTTCCAATTCATATGTATCTTTTTTGAGACAAACCTCTGATGTCTGCAACTCTGAGCAGCGACCTGCCTCCGTGCTGGGCTGGGCATGTGACGAGAGCACCTGCCGAGGGTCTCTCTCCCATCTCTGCTCGTGTGCGTGGGACATGGGACATGGGTCTCGGGGCCCCTGCACACAACAGCTGTAGATTTCCCCGGCGTGGGTCACTTGCCGCTCGGCTGCCGCCCAGATGCCTGAACACAAGACTGCTCCACACCCCATCTTGAGGCACAAATCCACACCCGGAGCCCGGCTGCCTTCCACCAGGAGCTGCAGAGCCCCCGAGCTCCCCCACCTTTCCTGCACACGTTCGGCTGTTTATTCCTTTGACACACATAAAAGGTTGGAAGCGCTGTCTTGTAAAACAGGCCATTAATTTTTAACTTGCTTGAATAAGCAATTGCAATCAAAGTGTCAACGCAGCCCGCTCCGGGGGCTGAAGGATCCCCTCTCCCTTCGCAGAGCAGTGGGGTGGGTCCATGGGGATT
The DNA here is from genome assembly GCF_965140295.1 of Lepidochelys olivacea. Classification (NCBI taxonomy): domain Eukaryota; kingdom Metazoa; phylum Chordata; order Testudines; family Cheloniidae; genus Lepidochelys; species Lepidochelys olivacea. The sequence continues at coordinate 3,382,684 of NC_140413.1, forward strand.
GCACGGGGAAGCTGGCACCTGTGTTGGCAGAAACTTTCTGCGGGGAAGGGGAAGCGGCTCCCGGGGAGTGAGGATTCGAGTGAGATTCCCTTGGCCCGAATAGCCCCTGAGGCTGGACTGTCACCTCCTTAGGACAACACCAAGCCGCCACTCCCCAGCCTTCCTCAGCGCCCGCAGGTCACTGGGGCAGGGGCTGTCTGCTCTGTGTTTGTACAGCACCTGACACAGTGGGGTCCTGGGCCAGGACTGTGTGTGCCACAGGCACTAGGGTTGCCAACCCTCCAGGATTGCAAGATGAGATCAGGTGATGAAACCTCCAGGAATTTGTTCAACCAAAATTGGCAACCCTAACCAGCGCTGGCTAGCCTCCCTCAAATAGCGCCTGGAACTCAGAGGCAGTTTGGGAGCTAGGAGGCAGCCGTGTGGTGGAGAAAACTGTGGCCACCAGGGAGAGGGGACCCATTCGACTTTTCCTGTCCCGCTCTGAGCCTGGTCGCCCTTCTGCTTGAGCCCTGCTACGGTAGCACAGAAGCAGGGGCAGCAGGGTGCAGCAGCTTGTTTGCCAGCCTTGCCAGGGTGTGCCCTGGGATGCCACCATCCCAGCAGCAGCAGTGATAAGGATAACCTCTCCCCAAAGGGTCTCGGGTCATGGGACTCCAGGAGCAGAGACGGTCGTCCCCCTTATACGCATGGGGAAACTGAGGCGCAGCAGCAGAGGCTGGTGTTGGCAAACCCACGTGTCTGAAAGGTAGTGCTGAAATCCGTATTCAGGCCTCCACATAAGATTGATCTGATCGCTGGGGGCTTTATGCCTGCACAGCCCCTGCCACCTTCACTGGGAGCCCAGCGGGGCTGAAAGTCACACCGCAGAGCCAGGCGTCCGCGTTGGGAAGTGCAGCTCTCCTCCCGCAAAGCCGAGCGCTTCCCTGGCGTGGCGGGGAGCGGCTGGCGGGGCTCCTCCGGATTAGCTGCGTCCATCGGCCTCACGTTGGCAGGTGTTTGGACAGGCTGTCATCTCAGCCCCGGGCACGTCTGCAAACGTGGCCGTCAGGCTGCGCCCTCCCTCCTGGCTCGCCTGCTCCACCGCACGCAGGACACGGAGCCAGGCAAGGGAGCCCGGTCGCTGCAGGGATTTCGAATAGCGCGTGTGCAGCTGGGAGCTGCCAGGCCCCCGGCCGACGAACACGGCAGCATCCGCTCTGACCGTCTTCATCGGCCATGCCAGAGGGAGGCAACACTTTGCCTGGGGTGTGCTCCATATCCCCGCCCGCTCCTCAGGGCCCAGCCCGGTGCAGATAACGAGGGTACTTTCCTTACCAGTTTCCTCAGGGAGTTTCAAGCGGCTTATAAGTACTGTATTCTCTGGTGGTTGGAACTGGGATTCTGGGCTCCTGGGCTCTGGCCCCAGCTCGGCGTGAGTCTGGGTCCGTCCCTTACCTTTCGGAGCCTTTGGAACGTGCGGCTTTTCACTCTCAGTTCTCCCCGAGCTGGGGGGTGGTGGAATGAAGGGCCGGGGGAGGGAGATGGAAAGTTGGAGGAAAGAAGACGAGGGCGCTCAAAGCGCTGTAATTTCCTGTTCTGGAGCAGGAGCAGACAGCCCCGTGGTGCGAATGAGGGCATTGGCAGAGGAATTGTTCCCATAATATAAGAAACTAGGGGCCACCAAATGAAATGGATAGGCAGCAGGTTTAAAACAAATAAGAGGAAGTTCTTCTTCACACAGCGCACAGTCAGCCTGTGGAACTCCTTGCCTGAGGAGGTTGTGAAGGTCAAGACTATAACAGGGTTTAAAAGAGAACTAGATACATTCATGGAGGTTAAGTCCATTAATGGCTATTAGCCAGGATGGGTAAGGAATGGTGTCCCTAGCCTCTGTTTGTCAGAGGGTGGAGATGGATGGCAGGAGAGAGATCACTTGATCATTACCTGGTAGGTTCACTCCCACTGGGGCACCTGGCATTGGCCACTGTGGGAAGACAGGACACTGGGCTGGATGGACCTTTGGTCCGACCCAGCCTGGCTGTTCTTATGTTCTTATGATCGGGCAGCTCTCTCCTCTTCTGAAGCCAGCCTGACATTTCTATGGTCCTGCACTGGAAACCTGCTGCCAACACCTTCCTACAACACGCAAGAATAAAACTCTCGAGTCTCACTGCAGAGATGCCAGGCTGCAATGCTGCAGAGCCTGGGAATCCAGGATCCTGGCTGCAGAATTTGGGCCAAACTCTCTTCAAAGAACAGCAAAGGAAGGCTGGGCCTATGGGAAAGGCACCGGGCTGGGACTCAGGAGATCGGGACTCAATTCCCAGCTCAGACACAGACTCCCGGTGGGACCTTGCTCAAGTCATGAAATCACTGTGTGCCTCAGTTTCCCCATGAGTAGAATGGTGAGAATCGCCGTTCCCTAGCTGCCAGGGATGTTGTGGGGCAGATTTCTGAATGCTGTGAGGTGCTCAGTCCTGCATGCCGAGGGGCAGAGCGGTTCCATGGGCTTTTCCTATCTTCTCCTCCAGGAGTCGGAGATACAATAGGTTTGTTCTCTTGGCATTGGTATCCCCAGCTCCCAGAAACTGTGAGAAAATCACCCTCCAGGGGTTTCCGCTGAAGCAAGAGTCTGGGCTGAGGGGCCCAGGTGGAAGCCCGGAGTCCCAGATCCCATTGCCCACTGTCAATGGCTTTGCTACCAAGACACGCGATGGCTGAGGCCAGGAGATAACTCTTCTGCACGATGAGCCAGCCTGCACCCAGATGGTCCCAGCAGCCCCAGCTCCCAAGTGCTCGGCTGGCTCTAGGCGGCACCAGGGCAGCCCTGCGCGGGGAAGGGGTTTCAATGGGCGGACAGGCTGATGGGAGTTTGATGAGAAGGACTTTAGTGGGGGCGGGGGGACAACGGCAGCACCAGGGGAGAAAGTGTCTTCCCCTAGCTGGGCGGAGACCTGGGAACAGCACTCCCGAGACCAGGCTCTGAACTCGATCCCGCTGCTCCTTTACCCCCGGGAGGGGTCGAGACAGGCCAGGTGGCCCCTTCTCTCCCACTCCACTGGAGGATCTTTGGAGGTGGTTAGTGCCCGGTTGACAGCTCTAGGGACTTAGCCCAGCCGTGCAGGTCCCGCCCCCATCCCCGTCCCCCCGGCTCCCTTTGCAACGTGCCTGAGCCCTGGCTGTGGCCGAGCTCCGCTGGGGTGTGGGGGGAGGAAATCAGTCGTCATGGCCCATCCAGTCCCAAGCCAGCCCTGATGGTGGGTTTGTTCCAGGGACACCTGCCCTGCTGGGAACGGCACGGCGCGCCACAGAGGGTCGCTCTGAATGATGGAGAGCTGTACAGGCTGGGGCGGGGGGGGCTTGTTCCTGGAATTAAATAGGAGCCAAATCCTCCCCACTAGTCCTTTATCTCAGTAGCTCCCGCTCACTTGTCTGCCCACTCTCCCGCTCGCTTGTCTGCCCGGCTCCTGCTCGCTTGTCTGCCCGGTGTACCGCTCGCTTGTCTGCCCGGTGTACCGCTCGCTTGTCTGCCCGCTCTCCCGCTCGCTTTTCTGCCCGCTCTCCCGCTCGCTTGTCTGCCCGCTGTACCGCTCGCTTGTCTGCCTGCTCTCCCGCTCGCTTGTCTGCCCGCTGTACTGCTCGCTTGTCTGCCCGCTCTCCCGCTCGCTCGTCTGCCCGCTCTCCCGCTCGCTCGTCTGCCCGCTCTCCCGCTCGCTCGTCTGCCCGCTGTACTGCTCGCTTGTCTGCCCACTCTCCCGCTCGCTTGTCTGCCCGGTGTACTGTTCACTTGTCTGCCCTCTCTCCCGCTCGCTTGTCTGCCCGCTCTCCCGCTCGCTCGTCTGCCCGCTGTACTGCTCGCTTGTCTGCCCGCTGTACTGCTCGCTTGTCTGCCTGGTGTACTGTTCGCTTGTCTGCCTGCTCTCCCGCTTGCTTGTCTGCCTGGTGTACTGTTCGCTTGTCTGCCCGCTCTCCCGCTCGCTCGTCTGCCCGCTGTACTGCTCGCTTGTCTGCCCTCTCTCCTGCTCGCTTGTCTGCCCGCTCTCCCGCTCGCTTGTCTGCCTGCTCTCCCGCTCGCTTGTCTGCCCTCTCTCCCGCTCGCTCGTCTGCCCGCTCTCCCGCTCGCTTGTCTGCCCGCTCTCCCGCTCGCTCGTCTGCCCTCTCTCCTGCTCGCTTGTCTGCCCGGTGTACTGCTCGCTTGTCTGCCCACTCTCCCGCTCGCTCTGCCCGCTCTCCCGCTCACTTTGCCCGCTCTCCCGCTCGCTCGTCTGCCCGCTCTCCCGCTCGCTCTGCCCGCTCTCCCGCAAGGCGTAACCGACATGAGCCAGAATCGGACGCGGACTCTGCGCACTACAGGGCCCTCTGCTCACCATCGAACCCTGTGCCCCCGGGGAGCAGGCGGAGCTCAGCCCTCCCTTGCCAGGCCGGCTGGGTCCACCGCTTCTCAGAGGGCGTGAGGGCCTGGGCCGGCTCCTGGTGAGGTCAGTGGGAGCTTGCCGTTGACTCCCGGGAGCGGGACAGTGCCAGCACAAGGGCTGGTCGATTTGCGTCCGGCAGAGCCTGGCGTCTGCATTCGCAGCCGCCTCTTGTCTCTCCACCGGCTGTTCCTGGGGCCGAGCACAGAAATCTCCCACCCAAGTGACTCCTGGAGCCAGCAGCCACCTGACCCTGCGACTTGCCACCGTCGTCCCGCTGGTCCGCGTGAGCGAATACAGCCTGGCTTCACAGCGGCCGTCCCAGGCGGGTCCGCGGTTGGCCCCATCAGCCGCGCCGCGCCAGGCAGGGCAGCTGCTGCCTCGACCCGTCTCCAGTCTGCAGGCTGGCCGGGTGTTCTCCTGACGGCCGCCGCACGGCAGGGCTGACGGGGGCTGCTGGAGCTAGTGGCAGAAATGTCAGTACAATGTAATTTCGGCGTGGGGGTGTAACGAGGCGGGTTCTGCCGGGACCCCACGGAGAGCGCCAATTCAGGACAAACTGCTGACAGCAGGGCAGTTACAGCCCAAGGCTGGGGTTTCCGTGCCCACCGAGGCAAAACCAACCAGCCAGACAGAGAGGACTTCGGTCTCACCCCACTGGCTAGCCACAAGTCACACAAGCAATTCCCTCAGACACTCCGGTTTCCCAGTATCCCCACCAGTGCCCCTCGTTATGGGGACGAATGGGTATGAAAACCAATACCCCAGTAAAAGAGAAAAGGTTCTCTCAATCCCAAAGGCCCAAGCCCCAGACCCAGGTCAATATACAAATCAGATCTTACCCACAAATCACGCTGTTGCCAATCCTTTAGAATCTAAAATCTAAAGGTTTATTCATAAAAGGAAAAGATAGAGATGAGAGCTAGAATTGGTTCAGTGGAATCAATGACACACAGCAGTGGCAGAGTGCTTGGTTCAGGCCTGTAGCAGGGATGGAATAAACAGCAGGTTCAGATCAGGTCTCTGGAGATCATCCCCAGCTGGGATGGGTCATTCAGTCCTTGGTTCAGAGCTTCCGTTTGTAGCAAAGTCCCTCCAGAGGTATGAAGCAGGACTGAAGACCAGATGGAGATAAGACCTCAGCCTTTTATAGTCTCCTCCAGATGTAAGAGCCCCTCTTTGTTCTTACTGTGGAAAGTTACAGCAAAATGGAGTTTGGAGTCACATGGGCAAGTCACATGTCCATGCCTGACGCAGTTCTTTACAGACGGCAGCCATTGCTCACATGCTATCTTGAAGGTCCCCAGGAAGACTTCTTATGTGGATTGGAGTCTCCCAAGGTCTATTGTCAGTTAAGTGTTTCTTGACTGGGCACTTAACTTGCAAATTCCTTTCTCAAGAAGCTGACCAAATGCTTTACTAAGGCTTCTTAGAATCAAAACACATTGAGACACAAGTACATCACCAATATTTATAACTTTAACTACAAAAATGATGCATGCACACAGATAGCATCATCATAATTAGCAAATCACAACCTTTCTATGGACAATTTAACCGACAACCTTTGTACCATATTTGCTGCAAATCTATAACTGTGGTTGCAGGTTATGTCAGTAACATCACAGGGGGATCTCGGGAAATTAGCGGCGTGTTGCTGAATCTGCTGCTCTTCGGGCAGGGCTGGGGGCGTGTGGCCGGGATTCCCATTTTGGGCTGTGGCTCTCCCTATGCCAATGGAAGCTCTGGTGACTTGCCGAGGAGCTAGGTCTCCCTTGGCAGAGGTCCCAGCAAGCACCCCTTCCTGGCCCCCCACTAGGGTTGCTGGGAGGGCTCTGGATCCCCAGGGGGTTTCAGGCTCCTGGAGCAGGGATGGAGTCTGGCTGCTTTGCCAATCTCCGGGTCCATAGGCACATTCTCACAGTGCGGACCTTCCGTCTGCCCCTCACCGCCGAGTGCTGGAATCACTGGCTGGCTGCCTAACCCCTCTGGGCACAACCCCTTAGCCGCCCCAGGACTTTAAACACGCCCCTCTACCAAAACACCACCCCAAAGGTCATCTGTCCGTCCAGCGGGGTCCTCCACCCCCCCACAGGAGTCTCCCTTATCTTAACCCGGTGCAGAACGGCTCCCCATCCCGCCCCTCTCTGAGTCCCTTTACAGACTCCCGCTGCAGTTCACCTCCTCCTTTTGTTCTCCTCCTGGGGACTTCCAGGACTCCCAGCCGCCCTCCCTCAGGCGAGAGGAGGCTGTGACCTCTCCCAGCTTGAACAAACCCGTGGGCCTGAGGTGTTTTACTCTGAGCAGATCGCTGGCTGCTGACAACTCCCCGTTGTCTCAGGCCTGGCAGACACGTGGGGGCAAAGTCAGAACAGAAAGGGGGCGGCATCCCTGAGAAGGGGTCCCCGAAGCCAGCTGAGCACTCTGGGGCGCTAAAGCCTTGTATTGCCTGGAGGGAGCCGGCAGACCGGGTGAAGGTTTCCCTCTGTTATTCGGGATGCACTCTTGTCCCTACACAGGCCTGTGGGTTCAGCACCCTGGGCAGCGTCCACCGGCTGTGTCCCGGCCTCCCGGCTCGTCTCACTCATTTCCCCCGTGTACTGACTGGCAGCACGCTCTACCTGATGCATCCACGGGGCACTTCCTTCCCAGACCCTTCCCAGCACCCAGGAGACTCAGCCGAGTGCTGGCAGACGAGGCAGGGGTGCTGCTCCTCCATCCTTTATGGCCTTTCCAGCCCCAGGAACCATCTCCGCAAACCACCGAGGGAATCTAACGCGCCCCGAGCTGGGAAGGACGCTGGAGAGGGCTACGTGTGACCGGCCCCTGGCCGCATGGCTGTGGTCGAAGCAAATGGCAACAGGCTCCAGGGCCTGGCTCTTACGCAAGGACCATCCGTCTTTGGGAATGGGCCATAGCAAATAAACACAGTGACACCCGAGAGGAGCATTAAATCCTTCCCAGAGCGGAGCAGTGAGCCCCGGGCGATTAAAGAGTCCTGGTTAAATGCAGGGGACAGTTACCATGCCTGAGTCCTCCAGAGCAGCGTTGTTAAGTGAATGGCAAACCATGGCTGGGGCCTGGCTGCTGACTCCGAGGCTGGGCCAGGAGCTTCGGGCCATTGGGTGTTTCTGAAACAACGTCCCACCTCTGTTTGCGGGTGGTGGAAGGTGCCAGGCTGACGGGTAAAGGACCCAGTATGCCCACCACCGGATTGAGCACAGGCCGGGGCAGGGCAAGCCTCAAGGGAGGCCTTCATCTGTCAGAGCAGAACTAGAGTGAGACCCATTGGTTCATTTTGCGCAGGCCACGGAGCCGCCCTTGGTCACCACTGACCTGGGCTAGCTTTGAACCAGGGACCTTGTGGTGAAAGGCTCTGTACCCCTGAGCCCTGGGACCCAACTCTGTGTTGTCCAAAGGGCCTCGCTAAGTGAGCTGTAGTGGGGAACTCAAGCTTGCTCCCAAGACCCCCGGGCACCTCCGAGCATCTCAGCATGTCATCGACGGCCCTTGTCCCTGCTCCCCAGAGCGTTCCAGCTCACGGTGAACTCACAGCTGGCTACCTCTGCTCCGTGGCTCCGGCCCTCCAGCGGATCTGCGCAGGACGGAGGAGCTAGCGAACGTTTGCGTCACGCTCGGAAGAAAGGGGGCACTCTAGCTTTGCAGCTGCCAGCTCCGGAGTCGCCCTGGAAGTGCTGAGCGCTTTGGGGGGTGGTTGTTAGTACCCCACGACTCATCCCCTTGCCAGGCGTTGCTCTCCCCAGGACGGCAGCTTGAGACAGAACCTGCCTGACTCTTCACCATCCGGTACCAGCTGGGGCTGCTCTGGGCTGAAGGAGGCTTGTAGAGCAGTGGCCTGAGATGACCTCAGGCTCCCAGCAGGGAATAATTTGTTCTGAGAAGGACAAGAGCTGGGGCATCTGGAGAGAGGTGAAAACCTTTCGGGCTTTTCCAGACCATCGGCTCACACAACAGCAAAAATGCCAGGCAGCGCCTGCTCCTTCCCGCCCTGCAGATTGTTTTTCCGCGAGTAGGTTCTGCCAAGCCTCGCCGGGCGCCAGTTAGTGTCAGACCAGCTCAACTGCCAGCCAGCGGGACCTCCCTGGGAGGGGGTGAAAGTGGCCTGGCCTGGAGTCCCCCCCCGGGGCATCAGGAAGGGAAGGGAGCCTAAGGAATTCAGCAGAAATAAAACACCGAGTGAGATGTTTATTTAAATTAGAGCCCAGTGGGCCTGATCCTCGGGGGGGGTGCTTCAGGGGAGCGCCGTTGGCCCCCACGCAGCGGTGCTGATTGACACCATCTAGACTGTTCTCAATGGTAGCAGATGACAGAACGAGGAGTAATGGTCTCAAGTTGCAGTGGGGGAGGTTTAGGTTGGATATTAGGAAAAACTTTTTCACTAAGAGGGTGGTGAAACACTGGAATGCGTTACCTAGGGAGGTGGTAGAATCTCCTTCCTTAGAGGTTTTTAAGGTCAGGCTTGACAAAGCCCTGGCTGGGATGATTTAACTGGGAATTGGTCCTGCTTTGAGCAGGGGGTTGGACTAGATGACCTTCTGGGGTCCCTTCCAACCCTGATATTCTATGATTCTATGATTCTATGATTCTATGATCTGGGCCTCAGGCTGAATGATTCCGGCTCCGATCATTAAAAGACGTATTTCTGCTAGTCAGTGGAGATGAGCAGGCGACTCCGTGCAGAGGTCACCTTGTTCTTGTAAGTGAGCTCCTGGAGGGGTTGGAAATGGCATGAAAACTGGCAGCTGGTTCATTGCACTCAGGGAGTTGTGGCTGCCCGGCCGTCGTGCTGGGTCGTCCTGCCATGCACTGAACAGGCCCCTGGTAGTTTCCTGACCGATTATGGCATCTGCAGCTCTGCGGGTGTAACCCTCCCAGCTAAGGGGTAAGCAGCTCCCATCCTTCATGGCCAAACGGACCTGGTTTTCGAGGCCAGGAAGGAATGTCTCTCCTCCCATCCGTGGACAGTAGTGATCCAGTGGCAGCCAGCTGCCTTAGGGGGAGTTTTCCTCTTCCCGCTGCAGCATCAGGTTCTGCCCCCTGCTGGACATCTGACCCAGAGGCTCAGTGATCTGCCATGCTAGGGCAGTTCCTGCATTTCAGCTATGAGGAATCGTGCTGTAGCCAGCTGCAGGCAGAGCCTGAGTCCGGGACTTCGTAGGTTTCCTCCTACATAAGGCACAGACGTGAAAGGCCCTGGGGTGTGCAGAACTTCCGGATAATGTCGCTGGGCTGCTATCGACTTAATGCACGTAACATGGACTGATTGCAATAGCATCACTCGGGGAATTTCCCTGCGTTCGGGTGCCACGCTGCAGCCAAGGGGAATGCACCACTGCGCTCTCTTCCCATGGTTCCTGTGTCCCAGGGGACAGGTTAGGGGGTAGAGCCCCCTGCATCCCCCCCTTTTGCCCAGGTGTGTAAACACAGCCTCCTGTGCGGGCTTCTGTCCCCCAGATCACCCCTTTGAATCCTCTCCGCTCCTTCCAAATGGGAGGGTAGGATGCCGGGTGTCCGTCCCTGGCTGCTGTCAGTGGGATGCTCAGAGAGCTAAAGGGTGGTCTAACTTTCCCCTCTCCATGCTGTGTTCAGCCATGGTGCATTGCTGTACACGGAGAGGAACTCCTTCCTGACCCCTGTGGCAATCAGCTGACGCCCTGAAGCATGAGGCTGGATGATCACTAACAATAGGTCGCACAGCGTCAGCACTGCTGTTAAAGCCATAACTGGGGAGCAAGGTATCGTCACCCGACCACGGCTGAACGTGGGCCGCTCGAGCCGAGACGCTCCGGGCAGGAGGAGAGTGGGCGGCAGGCTCCGGCAGCTGCACAAAAGCGGCTTGTCCGGGAGTGCCGGCTTAATTAGCAACACATTTTTATGCTGTAATTAATTTTTAATGGCAGCTTTCCCAGAGTGCAGACACAGGCTTCGCCCCTCTGACCTTGAGCCAGTGCGGCCCGTGCTACCTCCGGCTACTCATTCAGGCCGCTGAAACCGGCCAGTCTCACACAAGGGAGACGAGCAAAGCCCTCCTCCCAGTGCAGCGGGACTGCAGCCCGGCACAGGGGCTCCCTGCATGCGGTGCCTGTTCCCAGCCAGCCTTGCCAGTCCCCAGGGCTGACTGTCGGCTGCTGGCAGGGGCTGGAGGCTCTGCCGTGGCTGATACTGTTACCCTCCAAAGCTCTTGTGAGACTCAGTGCAGGGCCTGAGAATTAGCTCTTGCCCCACCTGGCGCCCCCTGCTGCCCGGTGCTTGGACTGTGCCCTCTTTTCTCTCCACGACTCAGCGTGCTCCCTCTTCACGCCTTGGCCCCCCGACCAGGTCGCTATAGAGTCCCCTAGTCCCTTCCCCCATTCCGGGGTGACAACGTCCCGCGGGGTGCGCTGTCCAGAGGCCGTCACGGAGAACTGCCGGGCCAAGCACCCCTCTACCTCCTCGCCGAGCTCTGCTTCCCCACTGGAGATTCCTCTGCTCCCCGTGGCTACTTCACCCCCTAGGCCTCTGGTCAGACTCCCTAGGCCGGGGCAGGATCCCAGGGCTTACTGTCCCCCTGGATCTCCTCCTTGTCCCTGAAACTGCACCCACAGATGGAGAAAATCAACCCCAGGATGTAAAAGGGCCAAATGTTGGGATCCTTACTCAGTTCTTTCTCAGCTCAAACTCCCACCCATTTCCATGACAGCTGCGGTGCTCACCCACAAATCATGGACACCTGAAAATGCAGGTCTAAGTGATTTGCCCAGAGACACACAGTGACTCAGTGGCACAGCCAGGAACAGGAGTTGGGAGCCAAGAATCTGCCATTTTCCTGCTCTAACCACTAGACAGCACTACCTCGATCTCCCCCCCGGGAGTCCTGCAGCAGCATCTCCCCATTACAAAGCGCGCTGCCCGACTGGTTCCCAATCCCAGGCCCCGGAGGTAGGTTTATTACCTCTCTCCCATCTGGCCTGTCAGCATCCTGGACTCACCCTGGTCTCGAACCGCTCATGAACCCTGGTGGGCTGACGGGGCCATTAGTTTCCGGCCGGCGGATGTTTCCATCTTACCAGGGGGAGAGCGGGGAGTTCTCCCCCAGGTGACGAGGAGATCAATAGAAAGGAAGGCGGCGAACACCAGCTCTGCAGAGGGGAGAGGATCAAACCCCTGTGCTTCGAGCGGTGTGGCTGGGCAGACCTGGTCTCGCTTGTGGGGCGGATGCTAGAAGCCAGGGCTCTCAAACCCCCCGGCCCGCGGGCCGAGAACCTCCCCACTGTGGCCCGTGGGGCTCCAGCAGTTTTGGGGCCGGGTCTCTCCCTTTGCCCCACCTGCCGCCCCCCGGCGCCCCCCCCCCCCCGGCACGCCTTCCCCAGGTGATTTACAATGGCCCAGGGCCCCCCTCTGCCTGCTCACGCCAGGGGTCTGCCAGCCCCTCCCTGTGGCCCCGGGGCGGGGCTGTGCCCCTGCAGGCTGCCCCCCTGCCCGCCCCCGAGTGCCCCTGCGGCCAATGGCAATCTGCAGGGACAGTGCCTGGGGGCAGCAGCGCGTGGAGGCTCCCCCCACACGCCCCACCTAGGAGCCCCAGGTAAGCGCCGCACCCCCTGACTCCCTCCCAGAGCCTGCACCCCCACCCCCTTCCCACACCCCCCTCCCGCCCCCAAACTCCCTCCCTGCACCCCCTTCCCACACCCCCCTCCTGCCCCCAAACTCCCTCCCAGAGCCTGCACCTCCACCCCTTCCCACACCCCCCTCCTGCCCCCAACCTCCCTCCCAGAGCTTGCAACCCCCACCCCCTTCCCACACCCCCCTCCCGCCCCCAAACTTCCTCCCTGCACCCCCTTCCCACACCCCCCTCCTGCCCCCAAACTCCCTCCCAGAGCCTGCACCTCCACCCCCTTCCCACACCCCCTCCTGCCCCCAACCTCCCTCCCAGAGCCTGCACCCCCACCCCTTTCCCACACCCCCCTCCCACCCCAAACTCCCTCCCTTCACCCCCACCCCCTTCCCACACCCCCTTTCCGCCCCCAAACTCCCTCCCAGAGCCTGCACCCCCACCTCCTCCTCCTGCACAACCCACCCCCTGCCCCAGCCCAGAGCCTGCACCCCAGACCCCCTCCCCCACCCAAACTCCCTCCCAGAGCCCAACCTCTCACCCCTTCTGCACCCAAACTCCCTCCCAGAGCCTGCACCCCAATCCCCTACCCCAGACCTCCTCCCCCATCCAAACGCCCTCCCAGAGCCTTAGACAGGTGGGGGGCAGAGTTTGGGGGGGCGGGTTCTGGCGGCATGAGTGACATTATTGGCCCACTGGGAGGATTTGAGGACTGACACTGGCCCGGAGGTAAATGGAGTTTGAGACCCCTGCCTCACGGCCTCCTCTGCCTCACCCTTCCCACTCCGCTCTGCCTGTTTGCGGAGGGCTTGGCCCTGCGGGATCCCAAAAAAAGGGCAGCTCACTGCAGACTTGATTTAATCCTGCTGGTTTAACTAAAGGAGCGACCACGCTCTGTTAAAGCCCCGAAAGCACGCCAGCTGGGCACAGGCCCCATACCGAGCTCTGATCCATGGGAGCAGTGGGGAGAGCAGATGACCAGGCACCAAGGCTCCCGGCATCTGTTCCTTGGTCTCGCTGCTTGAGGCAGGAAAATCCGCCTCGCCTTTCTGTGCCTCGGTTTGCCTGTCTGCGAAATGGGGATATGAATAGGGGTATTGTGAGCTGAGATCTTCAGACAGACGGACCACATGGCGTTGATCATTTCTGTGCAGGAGCCACGCTGGCAGCTGCAGGGCCCTCTCCTGCTCTGCTCCTACTAGAGAGGAATTGATGAGGGTCGTTTCTGGAGACGTTTACTTTCTCTCTCTCTCGCTAGGAGGGGAGTTTTCTGAAAGTTTCCTCCTTCGTCACCTGCCTCCAATGGGAGCCTGGTGAGCAGATTGTCCTGAAGAGGCTTCTAATTAAATGCTTCTGGGAGGTCTGGGCTGCCATCTCGCCAAGCACAGAGAGCGTTCACTGAGATTTCTTATTCACTCCCTGCAGCTGTATTAGAATGTGATGAAAACCATTATTGGCTTTGCCTGCACTTGGCTCATGGGCCCACCTGGGGAGGCTGGCAAACAAACGGCCTCACAGAGCGTAAATGCTCTTGTGAGTCCCAGCCCCCTCTCCCGCCGTCAGCCCTCCCATGGCCCCAGGCAGCGGGATTTCAGTCGATGAACCTGAGAATCTCTCTGGCGGGAGGCACGGTCTGCGGCCATGGTGCTGGTCCAGAATCCAGCCAGACCCGAACATGCAGCCCCTGGGAAGACCTTGCCAGGGGCCCTCAGTGCCAGGCACCCTGTGTTAATGACAATGAGAGAGCAGAGGAGCCATTGTGTTTCTGGATCCCAGCCCCATGGCTGGTTTCCTTCAGGGTGAGCCACGCGGCCAGTCCTGAGCTGGTCAGCGCTGCTCCGCTGTTCGTGCAGCCCCCTTGGACTGCCGCTGGGCTGAGTCCTGGGGGTTACAGAGCCTCTCCATCTCCAGGGAAGCGGTTGTGGGGAGTGAGGGGATGCTGCATCCAGATGGAGCGGGGATCTGAGCTCCAGTGTCCAGGGGGAGAGGTGCTGGGAAGGTGGGATCCGAGTCTGAACTGTCCCAGAGTTCAGTAGGTGGCAGAGGGCAGAACGAGGAATAATGGTCTCAAGTTGCAGCGGGGAAGGTTTGGGTTGGATATTAGGAAAAACTATTTCACTAGGAGGGTGGTGAAGCACTGGAATGGGTTAAGGCCCAGCTTGACAAACGCCCTGGCTGCGATGATTTAGTTGGGGTTGGTCCTGCTCTGAGCAGGGCGTGGGACTAGATACCCCCTGAGGTCCCTTCCAACCCTGATACTCTATGATTCTAGGGACGTGTTCCGGGCCTTGGGGTGTAATCGCCCGTGAGCGACCGGACGTGAAGCTGACCAGTCTCCTTTGACAGGTTCCTGGGAGCAGCTGGCAGCGCGACCAACCTACTGCAGTATGGGAGCGATCCCATTGCTGGTACCTGCCAGCTGCCATGTCGGTCCTGCTGCCCCTTCACCTCGCCCGGGGACTGGGGGTGTTGCTGTTCTTTGATCTTCCAGAGGAGTTGAGCCCAATTAATAATGTGAGGCGTCTGCATGCCCAGCTTCCCCCGAGCTGCCGCAGCCAGGCTGTTTGCGTCTCCTTCTCCCGGCGTCGGCAGCTAGCCCCTGCCCCACGCAGCAGCTGGGCGCGGATTTATTGAGCCAGCGTCAGGGGCCTCTGCCTCCTTCACCCCGGCCAAACGGCTGTTGTAAATCTCGGCAGCAAGGCCGGTCTTCCTGACGGCTGCAGCAAGCTCCCCAGGAGGCCCTGCTCTCCGGGTCAACCCGTTGAAGCAAAGTCCAGAGGGAACGAACATTTCAAACAAAGCGAACTGGAGAAACACCTTCCAGACTAACGCAAACCAGGGCTCTGTACCAGCCTCCGACAGCCCTGCCCTGCCGTCCCAAATCTGCCCTAGTCTGACTTGTGGTGTGTGTCTAGGCGCCATGGGGTCCGTCATGGTCAGGTCATTTCCTCCCCTCCCCGGGCAGCCTGCTCCCCAAATGGCCTCCCACGCTCACCAGGCAGGGAGAGGAAGGTGTTTGTGAATGTTTCACTTTGTGAGACTGAACCAGCCCTCTGCTTCACCACCTCCTTGTGGGATCTAGCTGACTAAGCTGAGATCAGGGTCCCGTTGTGCCAGGAGGTGAGGCACAAAACCGGGGGACGAGGTTGTCTGTGCCCTGTGGAGCGTGCAGTTTGAAGAGGCAGGACGGAAAGGCAGAACAGGGGAATGAGGCACAGTAAGACTAAAGGACTCATGCAAGGTCCTGCATGGCAGAGCCAGGGAGTGAATGCAGGGTCTGAGAGTCCCAGGTTCTGCTCCCAGCTCCGCCGCTGCGTGCCTGCATGACCTTGGGCAAGTCCATTTGCCTCAGCAGTATGGCGTCATGGGGCTGAGCTCTCTTGGGTGGGTAAAGCACTTGCCGATCCCTGGCTGGAAGGCAGAGAGAGGGCAGCATGGGCTTTGTGTCTCAGGCAGGCCCTGCAATCCAGTAGTGGGGAGCAGGCAGGCTCAGGGGGCTCAGTCAGGGTGTTCCCCGGGGAGCAGTCACAGAGGAATCACACGTGGTGCCCTCAGGGCTGGCTTCCGCCATCTCTGGGTTGCCCTTTGTGCCCCCTGCCCTGTTGGGGACTCTCTGGTGTGGAGAAGCACTGAAGGGATTCATGTCAGCACCGCTAAGAAATCAGCTATTGGTGGCAGCTCACACGGGGCCCTGCCAGAGCACGGGGCAGCTCTGACCAGAGGGCAGGGGATTCTGGAGCCCCCTACCCAGGTCTCAGGCCTCCCGAGCCTGGCCTGGGCCTGCTGGCAGGGTTTACTTAAGGCTAGGCTGCATGATGCCATGTTGGTGCCAAGCGATGGCTTTTGGAAGCAGGCTGTGAATAGACACCGAGCCTTGTTAGGGTGATTGCTGATGCCAAGAAAGTCTGGTGTGCGACTCTTTCCTGATCAGACAGGGTGGGAACTCCAGCACTGGGACCCCAGCCTCCAGGACACCATAGACAAGTCCTACCACTGAGGGGCCCGGGCCCTGGCTCATGCCAACCCCCCAGGTGAGATCTAATGCTGAGGGACAGTGGCGAGAGGGAAGTGGGACTTGATTAATAAAGAATGAAAGGAGGGTAATGTAATTCCTGTCAGTCAGCGCGGGGTTCTGGAAGATAGATCCTCTTAAACTAGCTTGCGATGTTTTGTTGCTGGGGTGACAGGTTTGATTGATCCAGGCAATAGTGTTGATGTAGCAAACTGCTGTAAGGCATTTGACTTGGTGCCACACGACATTTAGACATTTAAATTAAAAGACCAGGATGGTGTAAAATGAACACGGCACACATTAAATGGATTAAAAGCTGGCTAACTGATAGGTCTCGCAATGTAACTGTAAATGGGGAATCCTCACGGAGTGGGTGTTTCTACTGGGGTCCCGCAGGGATCGGTTCTTGGCCCTTTGCAATTTAACACTTTTATCGATGACCTAGAAGAAAACGTAGATCCCCCTTGTCATGTGTTGAGGATGCTCAGTCTCCCTGTCCAGCACCTGCCTGTACCCCGCACCCGGAGCCCGCTGTGGTTCCATGACCGACCTGTGGCTGGTATCACCCCAAATGGAGCCAGAAGGCAGGTGAGGGGTACCGGGGGGCAGCTGTGAGTTGTCGAGTGCTGAAGAAAAATCCCACCTCTGAAAGGAACGGCTCAGAAATTCAGCAGGGTCTGAGCGCCAGGGGCTGGGCGGAAATGAGCACTGGTGGCCTGTAGGCAGCTCAAGCAGGCGGGGGCTGCTGCCTGGCGCTCTCTGAACGTGGCACTTTCAGAGCGTGGAATCAGGATCTGAGGCGCCCGAATGTGTGGACGGGTCCTGCCGCTGGCAATGGGACCGGCAGCTTTTCACACCGAGGGACGAGTCCTCAGAGCAGCGCTTTGATCTCTGGAAGGAGCGGAAAGGGGCCTTTTCAGTGACAAAGGAAACGCTCCCCAGACCTGACAGCTGGCCGAACCACAGGCCTGCCAGTGTCACCCGCGCCTGCCCCCACGGGACGCCCGCTCCCCAGTGCCTCCAGGGCGGCACCTCAACCGCAGGCAAAATGCACGGAGACCCTGCGTCCCGGCGTGCAGTGCTGCCTCTGAGCAGTGTCGAGCCCGGGCCCCGGGGCGTCACGCACCGGCCTGGAGGAGCACGGCCTAGTGGTCGGAGCAGAACCAGAGGGCAGAGCTGGAGTCATGGTCAGGGGACAAGCCAGTGGCCGGAGCCAGGAGTTGTGAGGGAGGTGGGGGTCTAGGTCCTGAAGGGGGCTGAGCCTGGCGTCGTGGAGGTCGACAGATGGATCCGAGCCTGGCTCTTCAGGCCACGGCGTGTCCTGCCTGCTCAGGCTGGCATGGCACGTGCTCTGTGCCTGCCCATCGCCCTGGGCGCGAAGCTCCCAGACCTGCGGTTGCTTTGATCCAGCTCAGCAGATCCAGGAAGGGCGGCTGTGAAGGGCTATTTGAAGCCAGTCCTTTGAGTAATTAAAGCCAGGCTGGGTTCTGGGCAGCAAAAGGAAAATGTTGCAAGATCCTCTTAGGGGACGTTGGTTTATTTAAAGAGGCTCTTTGGGAGCTGGTGAAATGGCTTCTTGGTGTCTGGGGACAGGCTGAAAACGGCAGATTTTCCAAGTGGCACTTTCACTCCTGAGCGAAGTCGAGGAGAGCTCAGGATAGTCTGTACAAGGAGCCAGGGTCCCGCGGCCCAGCTCTCTTCTCCCTGAGGTTTAATGAGGGCTCCCCTGCCCCTCACATCGGCCAACTCAGACCCCTCTTTCCTTCCACAGGAGAGCAGGGCTGACCCCTGCCGAGTTGGGATGCAGGGTTTTGGTTCAGCCCGTCATACCAGCAGGAGCCAAGTGGGGCCGTTGTCGTGGGAGAATTGTGAAGCTCTGGATTCAGGTTTGGATCCTGCCCCCCTCCCAGCACTGGGGAGTTGGGAGCCAGGGGCGTTTGTGGGGTGGTTCGAGAGCATATTGAGCTGCTCTGAATGTGACTGTGGCCTCACAAACCCCTCTGCTCCCCTGCATGTCGCACTGCACCCAGCTGCCCTTCCCCGCCTCCTAGCCCCCCATCTGTCATTGTCGTTTTATGAGGTTAGATGCCCCTAGGGGAGGAGCTGCATGAAACCCTCTTGGGCCCCAGTCCTGCAGTTAGACTCACGAGCGTGCACCCTTCTGGATTGACATTCACGTTAGTGGCAGAGCCCTCCCCTGAGTCCCTGGGGGAGGCTGTTCCTGGCCCAGGAGATCTAGTAACAAGACACTGACTAGCTAATTACAAGTGTCATGAGGAACCTTTCCTGGAGGCTTCCTGGGAAGGGCTGCAAGGCCTAGGCTGTGCTTTTAGGGCACAGCTGCGGGGTAGGTCGAGATCGCACCGGCTCGCTGTCTCGACGAGCATCTCCTGGAGATGTTCGCCAACATTCCCAGTTAGGCCCCAAAAGCCAGATTTGGGCATGTAAGTGGCCTGATTCCCAGCGGGACTGAGCTCTCCACAATTCCCATTAAAAGCCGGGCCCAGCCCCTCTGGAAATCTTTCCTCGGGGCAGCGTGCTCTGGGACTGGGGCTCGTGCCGGCACGGCGAGCGCTTAGCAGCATCTGGCCCTGGAACCTAGCTCCCTTGCCTTCACCCGTCTCGTCTCGGCGGAGCTGGCCCGAGCAGCGTTGCTGTCTGTTCCTAGTCAGTTCCGCTGTTGGGTTCTCCTGCCCTGGGAGGCCCCCCGCCTGCCAGGGCCTCTCCAGAAAAGCTGAAGAGCCCCACTGAAACGGACAAACCAAGCCGGGGATTATTCTGATTCCCAGCCCGGAAGGTTGGGTCTCGTGTGCTCAGCCCTCGGCGCTGACAGAGCCCCGTCTAACCGAGCCGACCTCCCGTCCCCTCTGCACACAGGCTCCTTTACCTGTGCGTCTGGGACTCCAGCGGCCGTGTCGCCGCCCGAAACGGAGGTGGCTTTCCTGCCGGGCGGCCTGCTCGTGCCAAACCCAGCTTGGGACGCTGCTGCAGGCAGGTTTCTGGCTGCCCCCCGGAGCGGCTCCTGGACCGTGTCCCTTGGCAAACGCCCTGCGTTCTCAGAGAGACAAGGCGGGTGAGGTATTCGCTTTTATTGCCCCAGCTTGTGTTGGGGCGAGAGAGACGGGCTCTGTGTACGCTCGACAGCCTTTCTCTCTCCCCAGCAGAGCTGGGTCCAGGGAGAGGTGTCACCTCCCCGCCCCCACGTCTCTCTCGAATACCCCGGGAGCAACGCGGCTCCGAGGACTCTAGGTCCGGCTTTCTCAGAGTCCGCTCCCTCGCCCAGCAAGGAGCCAGTCCGCCCTGCTCCCCGCGATCTCTGGGGGCCGTGGGGAAGCAGCTTCCAAATCACCTAACACACTGCGGGGGGGGGGGGGGCTGTTCCCTATCAGCGCGGAGGCAATGCCTGAGGGAGGGGCTGGGGGCTGGGGGGCTGCGCCGCAGGAAGTGGTATGGGGCTGTGGTAGGGGTCTTTTCCCTGCGCGTCCCTGCAGGCCCGGTGCCTCCCGTGTCTGGCGTTGGTGCTGCGTGGCAAGCAGTGACGTTAAAACTCCTCCTCCCCGGCCCCACCCCAGAGTCGGCACCCCCAGCCAGAGCCCTCACCCCAACCCCGTCCCAGCTCCCTCCTGCACCCCAAATCCCTCATCCCCGGCCGCACACCAGAGCCCGCACCCCCAGCCAGAGCCCTCACCCCCTCACCCCAACCCCCTGTCCCAGCTCCTTCCTGCACCCCAAATCCCTCATCCCTGGCCGCACACCAGAGCCTGCACCCCCAGCCAGAGCCCTCACCCCCTCACCCCAACCCCCTGTCCCAGCTCCTTCCTGCACCCCAAATCCCTCATCCCTGGCCGCACACCAGAGCCCGCACCCCCAGCCAGAGCCCTCACCCCCTCACCCCAACCCCCTGTCCCAGCTCCTTCCTGCACCCCAAATCCCTCATCCCTGGCCGCACACCAGAGCCTGCACCCCCAGCCAGAGCCCTCACCCCCTCACCCCAACCCCCTGTCCCAGCTCCTTCCTGCACCCCAAATCCCTCATCCCTGGCCGCACACCAGAGCCCGCACCCCCAGCCAGAGCCCTCACCCCCTCACCCCAACCCCCTGTCCCAGCTCCCTCCTGCACCCCAAATCCCTCATCCCCGGCCGCACACCAGAGCCCGCACCCCCAGCTAGAGCCCTCACCCCCTCATAGAATCATAGAATATCAGGGTTGGAAGGGACCCCAGAAGGTCATCTAGTCCAACCCCCTGCTCAAAGCAGGACCAATTCCCAGTTAAATCATCCCAGCCAGGGCTTTGTCAAGCCTGACCTTAAAAACCTCTAAGGAAGGAGATTCTACCACCTCCCTAGGTAACGCATTCCAGTGTTTCACCACCCTCTTAGTGAAAAAGTTTTTCCTAATATCCAATCTAAACCTCCCCCACGGCAACTTGAGACCATTACTCCCTGTTCTGTCATCTGCTACCATTGAGAACAGTCTAGAGCCATCCTCTTTGGAACCCCCTTTCAGGTAGTTGAAAGCAGCTATCAAATCCCCCCTCATTCTTCTCTTCTGCAGGCTAAACAATCCCAGCTCCCTCAGCCTCTCCTCATAACTCATGTGTTCCAGACCCCTAATCATTTCTGTTGCCCTTCGCTGGACTCTCTCCAATTTATCCACATCCTTCTTGAAGTGTGGGGCCCAAAACTGGACACAGTACTCCAGATGAGGCCTCACCAGTGTCGAATAGAGGGGAACGATCACGTCCCTCGATCTGCTGGCTATGCCCCTACTTATACATCCCAAAATGCCATTGGCCTTCTTGGCAACAAGGGCACACTGCTGACTCATATCCAGCTTCTCGTCCACTGTCACCCCTAGGTCCTTTTCCGCAGAACTGCTGCCTAGCCATTCGGTCCCTAGTCTGTAGCGGTGCATTGGGTTCTTCCGTCCTAAGTGCAGGACCCTGCACTTATCCTTATTGAACCTCATCAGATTTCTTTTGGCCCAATCCTCCAATTTGTCTAGGTCTTGCTGTATCCTATCCCTCCCCTCCAGCGTATCTACCACTCCTCCCAGTTTAGTATCATCCGCAAATTTGCTGAGAGTGCAATCCACACCATCCTCCAGATCATTTATGAAGATATTGAACAAAACTGGCCCCAGGACCGACCCTTGGGGTACTCCACTTGATACCGGCTGCCAACTAGATATGGAGCCATTGATCACTACCCGTTGAGCCCGACAATCTAGCCAGCTTTCTACCCACCTTATAGTGCATTCATCCAGCCCATACTTCCTTAACTTGCTGACAAGAATACTGTGGGAGACCGTGTCAAAAGCTTTGCTAAAGTCAAGAAACAATACATCCACTGCTTTCCCTTCATCCACAGAACCAGTAATCTCATCATAAAAGGCGATTAGATTAGTCAGGCATGACCTTCCCTTGGTGAATCCATGCTGGCTGTTCCTGATCACTTTCCTCTCATGCAAGTGCTTCAGGATTGATTCTTTGAGGACCTGCTCCATGATTTTTCCAGGGATTGAGGTGAGGCTGACTGGCCTGTAGTTCCCAGGATCCTCCTTCTTCCCTTTTTTAAAGATTGGCACTACATTAGCCTTTTTCCAGTCATCCGGGACTTCCCCGGTTCACCACGAGTTTTCAAAGATAATGGCCAATGGCTCTGCAATCACAGCCGCCAATTCCTTCAGCACTCTCGGATGCAACTCGTCCGGCCCCATGGACTTGTGCACGTCCAGCTTTTCTAAATAGTCCCTAACCACCTCTATCTCCACAGAGGGCTGGCCATCTCTTCTGCATTTTGTGATGCCCAGCGCAGCAGTCTGGGAGCTGACCTTGTTAGTGAAAACAGAGGCAAAAAAAGCATTGAGTACATTAGCTTTTTCCACATCCTCTGTCACTAGGTTGCCTCCCTCATTCAGTAAGGGGCCCACACTTTCCTTGGCTTTCTTCTTGTTGCCAACATACCTGAAAAAACCCTTCTTGTTACTCTTGACATCTCTGGCTAGCTGCAGCTCCAGGTGCGATTTGGCCCTCCTGATAACATTCCTACATGCCCGAGCAATATTTTTTTACTCTTCCCTGGTCATATGTCCAACCTTCCACTTCTTGTAAGCTTCTTTTTTATGTTTAAGATCCGCTAGGATTTCACCATTAAGCCAAGCTGGTCGCCTGCCATATTTACTATTCTTTCGACTCATCGGGATGGTTTGTCCCTGTAACCTCAACAGGGATTCCTTGAAATACATCCAGCTCTCCTGGACTCCTTTCCCCTTCAAGTTAGTCCCCCAGGGGATCCTGGCCATCCGTTCCCTGAGGGAGTCGAAGTCTGCTTTCCTGAAGTCCAGGGTCCGTATCCTGCTGCTTACCTTTCTTCCCTGTGCCAGGATCCTGAACTCAACCAACTCATGGTCACTGCCTCCCAGATTCCCATCCACTTTTGCTTCCCCCACTAATTCTACCCGGTTTGTGAGCAGCAGGTCAAGAAAAGCGCCCCCCCTAGTTGGCTCCTCTAGCACTTGCGCCAGGAAATTGTCCCCTACGCTTTCCAAAAACTTCCTGGATTGTCTATGCGCCGCTGTATTGCTCTCCCAGCAGATATCAGGAAAATTAAAGTCACCCATGAGAATCAGGGCATGCGATCTAGTAGCTTCCGTGAGCTGCCGGAAGAAAGCCTCATCTACCTCATCCCCCTGGTCCGGTGGTCTATAGCAGACTCCCACCACTACATCACTCTTGTTGCACACACTTCTAAACTTAATCCAGAGACACTCAGGTTTTTCTGCAGTTTCGTACCGGAGCTCTGAGCAGTCATACTGCTCCCTTACATACAGTGCTACTCCCCCACCTTTTCTGCCCTGCCTGTCCTTCCTGAACAGTTTATAACCATCCATGACAGTACTCCAGTCATGTGAGTTATCCCACCAAGTCTCTGTTATTCCGATCACGTCATAGTTCCTTGACATCACCAGGACCTCCAGTTCTCCCTGCTTGTTTCCAAGGCTTTTTGCATTTGTATATAAGCACTTGAGATAACCTGTTGATCGCCCCTCATTCCCTCACCCCAACCCCCTGTCCCAGCTCCCTCCTGCACCCCAAATCCCTCATCCCCGGCCGCACACCAGAGCCCGCACCCCCAGCCGGAGCCCTCCCCCCCACACACCCTCCCAACGTCCTGCCCCAGCCTGGAGCCTCCTCCTGCATCCTGAACCCCACATTTCTGGCCCCACCCCAGAACCTGCCCCCCCCCCAGCCCCGAGCCCGTACCCACTCCCACACCGCAACCCCTTGCCTCAGCCTGGAGGTGGAGAAACAATCCCTGCAAACTTCAGAGAATGCATTGGTAGGATGGTTGGTGGGGAGGGGGGGCAGGGGCGGCTGGATCATTCTCCTTCCTCTGGCTCCTCTAAGCAACTGAGTGCGATATGTCCCCCATTTCCCCAGCCTCACCCCCATGCCCCTCTGCTGCTCCAGCACGGATCTGTCCCTGGACTGCCCGCAGTTCACGGCTCTGCCCCCCCCCGACCCCCACCCCAGGCCTACTGTGAATACCCAGCCCAGTTCCCTGCCTGGGCGTCACTCCAGGGGAGGATGGGCTTAGGGTTTGTGGGGAGGCCGAGTGGTCAGTGGGGGATCAGGCCAGGAGTAGCTGGTCATCTCCCTGGTTGCTGAAGGGAGATTCCCTGCAGCTTGGAGTCTGGGCCAGACCCCGAAGGACGGCCCCACACGCAGCCATGGTCACGGCTTATGTGTAAACCCAGCACACTGAGTATGGGGTGTCTGCTGCCTCTCTGGGCACGTGTCACCTCTGAGATACCCCCAGCACCCACTGGGCAGGGGGCCGGTCTCCTGGTCACCTCTCATCTCAGCCTCTCATCTCTGCCTCTGTCAAGGTTCCTCCCCCACTCTGAACTCTAGGGTACAGATGTGGGGACCTGCATGAAAAACCTCCTAAGCTTATCTTTACCAGCTTAGGTCAAAACTTCCCCAAGGTACAAAATATTACCCCCGTTATCCTTGGAATGGCCGCTACCACCACCAAACTAATACTGGTTACTGGGGAAGAGCTGTTTGGACGCGTCCTTCCCCCCAAAATACTTCCCAAAACCTTGCACCCCACTTCCTGGACAAGGTTTGGTAAAAAGCCTCACCAATTTGCCTAGGTGACTACAGACCCAGACCCTTGGATCTTAAGAACAATGAACCATCCTCCCAACACTTGCACCCCCCCCCTTTCCTGGGAAATGTTGGATAAAAAGCCTCACCAATTTGCATAGGTGACCACAAACCCAAACCCTTGGATCTGAGAACAATGAAAAAGCATTCAGTGTTTTACAAGAAGACTTTTAATAAAAAATAGAAGTAAATAGAAATAAAGAAATTCCCCCTGTAAAATCAGGATGGTATATATCTTACAGGGTAATTAGATTCAAAAACATAGAGAACCCCTCTAGGCAAAACCTTAAGTTACAAAAAAGATACACAGACAGAAATAGTTATTCTATTCAGCACAATTCTTTTCTCAGCCATTTAAAGAAATCATAATCTAACACATACCTAGCTAGATTACTTACTAAAAGTTCTAAGACTCCATTCCTGTTCTGTCCCCGGCCAAGACGACTACAGACAGACACAGACCCTTTGTTTCTCTCCCTCCTCCCAGCTTTTGAAAGTATCTTGTCTCCTCATTGGTCATTTTGGTCAGGTGCCAGCGAGGTTACCTTTAGCTTCTTAACCCTTTACAGGTGAGAGGAGCTTTCCCCTGGCCAGGAGGGATTTCAAAGGGGTTTACCCTTCCCTTTATTTTTATGACACGCCCCCCAAATCTCAGCTAGGGTGAAACACTGGCTGGGATTTCTTCCTGGAGCTCTAGGAAAACAGAGTTAATAAGACACATGCATCTCTAAATATACTACCAAGTACATAAAGACTAACAATATTTTCCACATCTCAAGGACGATTTTAACCAGTTGATTCTGGGAAACTTTCACGGGAGAGTGCATCAGCCACTTTGTTAGAAGCTCCTGAGATGTGTTGGATGTCGAAATCAAAATCTTGGAGAGCTAAACTCCACCGAAGAAGTTTTTTGTTAGTTTCTTTGACGGTGTGAAGCCACTTTAGTGCAGCATGGTCGGTTTGCAGGTGGAAACGCCGTCCCCAAACATATGGGCGTAGCTTTTCCAGAGCGTAGACAATGGCATAACATTCTTTTTCAGTGACTGACCAGTTGCTTTCCCTCTCAGACAGTTTTTTGCTGAGAAACACTACAGGGTGGAATTCTTGATCAGGTCCTTTCTGCATTAAAACTGCTCCCACACCACGCTCGGATGCATCTGTGGTTACTAGGAACGGTTTGTCAAAGTCTGGGGCCCTTAGTACAGGGTCAGACATGAGTGTCGCTTTAAGCTTGTTAAAGGCCTTCTGACACTTTCCAGTCCACTGAACAGCATTTGGCTGTTTCTTTTTGGTTAGGTCTGTCAGTGGGGCAGCGATTTGGCTGTAGTGCGGTACAAATCGTCTGTAATAACCGGCCAAGCCTAAGAAGGATTGAACCTGTTTCTTTGACTTTGGGACAGGCCACTTTTGGATAGCATCCACTTTGGCTTGTAGGGGGCTGATAGTTCCTTGACCCACCTGGTGTCCAAGGTAAGTCACTCTGTTTAGGCCTATTTGACACTTCTTAGCCTTAACAGTTAGTCCTGCCTTCCTTATGCGCTCAAGGACTTTTTGTAGATGTTCCAGGTGGTCTGCCCAGGAATCCGAAAATATGGCCACATCGTCAAGGTAGGCGACTGCATATTCTCCTAATCCCGCTAGGAGACCATCTACAAGTCTTTGGAAAGTGGCGGGTGCATTTCGCAGCCCGAAAGGGAGTACATTAAATTCATACAGCCCGAGATGTGTGATGAAGGCTGACCTTTCCTTGGCAGATTCATCTAGCGGTACCTGCCAGTACCCCTTGGTTAAGTCCAAGGTAGAGATGAACTGGGCCCTTCCCAGTTTCTCTAATAGTTCATCTGTGCGTGGCATTGGATAGTTGTCTGGGCGAGTTATAGCATTTAGCTTACGGTAGTCCACGCAAAAACGTATTTCCCCATCTGGTTTGGGAACTAGAACCACTGGAGATGCCCATGCACTTTCAGAGGGGCGGATTACACCCATCTGTAACATATCCTGGATCTCCCGTTCTATAGCAGATTTAGCTTGAGGAGACACCCGGTAAGGGTGGACCCTAATTGGGTGAGCATTACCTGTGTCAATGGAGTGGTATGCCCGTTCAGTCAGTCCTGGGGTGGCTGAGAACGTTGGCGCGTAGCTAGTGCACAGCTCCTGGATCTGCTGTCGCTGCATACGCCCAAGGGTCATGGAGAGGTTCACCTCTTCCACACCACCAGCACATTTCCCTTCGTAGTAGACACCTTCAGGCCACTCAGCGTCGTCTCCTCCCTGGGCTGTAAACTGACAAACCTTTAATTCTCTGGAATAAAAGGGCTTTAGAGAATTAATATGATACACCTTAGGCTTTCGGTTGGAGGTGGGGAATGCTATGAGATAATTAACAGCTCCCAGGCGCTCCTGGACCACGAATGGCCCTTCCCACGATGCTTCCATTTTATGGGCCTGGAGCGCCTTTAAGACCATGACCTGGTCTCCTACTTCGAAGGAACGCTCTCTGGCATGTTTATCATACCAGGCTTTTTGCTCTTTTTGAGCATCCTGTAAGTTTTCTCTAGCAAGGGCTAAAGAGGTTCGGAGGGTGTTTTGTAGGTTGGTTACAAAGTCCAGAATGTTAGTTCCTGGAGAAGGTGTAAATCCCTCCCATTGCTGCTTCACCAACTGCAATGGCCCCTTAACCTCACGGCCATATACAAGTTCAAATGGGGAAAACCCTAAACTGGGATGTGGTACAGCTCTGTAGGCAAAGAGCAACTGCTGCAATACTAGGTCCCAATCATTGGAGTGCTCATTTACGAATTTACGTATCATGGCCCCCAAAGTTCCATTAAACTTCTCCACCATGCCATTTGTTTGATGATGGTAAGGAGTGGCAACCAAGTGATTTACCCCATGAGCTTCCCAAAGGTTTTTCATAGTTCCTGCCAGGAAATTAGTCCCTGCATCTGTGAGGATGTCGGAGGGCCAACCTACCCTGGCAAAAATGTCTGCTAGTGCCTGGCACACACTTTTAGCCCTGGTGTTGCTTAGAGCTACTGCTTCCGGCCATCGGGTGGCAAAATCCATGAAAGTCAGTATGTACTGCTTTCCTCTGGGTGTCTTTTTCGGAAAAGGACCCAGAATATCCACAGCTACTCGCTGAAATGGAACTTCAATGATGGGGAGTGGCTGGAGAGGAGCTTTGACCTGGTCTTGGGGTTTTCCCACTCTTTGGCACACCTCACAAGACTGGACATAGGTAGAACCATCCTTGCCCATTCCCTCCCAGTGGAATGACCCCCCCAAACGGTCTTTGGTCCTGTTCACCCCAGCATGGCCACTAGGGTGATCATGGGCTAAGCTCAAGAGCTTGGCCCGGTATTTAGTTGGAACTACCAACTGTCTCTGAGGATGCCAGTCTTCCTGGTGTCCCCCAGAAAGAGTTTCCTTGTATAAAAGTCCTCTCTCTACAACAAACCTGGATCGATTAGAAGAGCTGAGAGGCGGTGGGTTGCTCCGTGCCGCCGTCCAAGCTCTCTGGAGGCTTTCATCTGCTTCCTGTTCGGTCTGGAACTGTTCCCTTGATGCTGGAGACATCAGTTCCTCCTGGGATTGTGGACCTAGGCTTGGTCCCTCTGGAAGCGATATAGGGGATGGAGCTGTTTCTGTTGACTGTGAACCGCTCTCCGCTGGTGCACTATGTTGGGATTCAGGCTCCGGCTGAGCCTCTTGTGTAGGGTTATCGGCTGCTGCCAGTTCAGGTTCGGTGGGGCCCTCTGGTGTTGAGGTTGCAAGTACTGGATTCAGTGCTGACACGGGGTCTGGTGTTGGTTGTTTGGCTGGTTCCGGTTCTGGGACTGGTTCCGTCTGGGTCTCTGGGACTGGATCCACTACTGCTGTTGCAGACATTGGCCTGGGGTCCAGGTCCATCACCTCTGACTGGGTCCTGATAGAAGTTTCCGGAACAGAGCTAGGCCTCACGGCTTGTTTAGCCTGGTTGCGGGTGACCATTCCCACCCTCTTGGCCTGCTTCACATGATTGGCCAAGTCTTCCCCCAACAGCATGGGGATGGGATAATCATCATAGACTGCAAAAGTCCACATTCCTGACCAGCCCTTGTACTGGACAGGCAACTTGGCTGTAGGCAAATTGAAAGAGTTGGACTTGAAGGGTTGAATCGTCACTTGGATCTCTGGGTTGATTAAATTGGGGTCCACTAAGGAAGCATGGATAGCTGACACTTGTGCTCCGGTGTCCCTCCACGCGGTGACCTTCTTCCCACCCACACTCACAGTTTCCCTCCGCTCCAAGGGTATCTGGGAGGTATCTGGGCCTGTGGACCTCTGGTGTGATTCCGGTGCAATGAACTGTAATCTGTTGGGGTTCTTGGGGCAGTTGGCCTTTACATGCCCCAGCTCGTTACACTTAAAACATCGTCCAGCTGACGGGTCACTGGGGCGAGGAGGGTTGCTGGAGAACGGGGTGGTGGGACGATAAGGGGTCTGGAGGGTTCTTTGGGAGGTAGGTGGGGCTTTGGGCGGCCCCGGTAATAGGGTGTGGTCTGGGGTGGTCCCTTCTGGTCTCCGCTCCAACTGCGACCAGTTTTCTTCTTCTCTGCCACCTCCACCCATCTGGCTCCAATCTCTCCTGCCTCAATTACAGTTTTGGGTTTCCCATCTAGGATGTATCTTTCTATTTCCTCAGGAACACCCTCTAAGAATTGTTCCATTTGCATTAGGAAGGGCAAATTTACTGGAGATTCAACACTTGCTCCTGATATCCAGGCATCCCAATGTTTTACAATGTGGTAGGCATGTCGGGTAAATGACATGTCTGGTTTCCACCTTAGGACTCTGAACCTCCGACGAGACTGCTCGGGTGTTATCCCCATTCTGACTCTCGCCTTGGATTTAAACAGTTCATACTTGTTCATGTGTTCTTTAGGCATTTCAGCTGCCACCTCAGCTAAGGGTCCACTGAGCTGCGGCCTCAGCTCTACCATGTATTGGTCAGTAGAGATGTTGTACCCAAGGCAGGCCCTTTCGAAGTTTTCTAAGAAGGCCTCAGTATCATCACCTGCCTTGTAGGTGGGGAACTTTCTGGGATGGGAAGTGGTACCTGGAGAAGGATTGCTAGGGTTTGTTGGTATATTCTGCTGGGCCTTTATCCTCTCCATCTCCTCCACATGCTTCCTCTCTTTTTCCTTCTCCTCCTCCTTCAGCCGCATGAGTTCTATCTGTCTTTCATGTTCCCTTTGTTTTTCCTCAGCCTGAAATTTGGCTAATTCCAGCTGTAGTCGAGCTGAGGATTTGGCCATTCTAACCTCTCTGTTTTTAACTAACTTTACACCCGAGGTTTAGAAATAAACAAACAAAACTTGGCTGTAAAAATTTGCTGTGCTGGAATAGAATACCTATTCTCTGATAGTGATTGTCAGCCTACAGAAAAAGACAATTCCCTTGTCTCTGCTCTGGGCCCAAATTAAAGCAAAAAACCTCCAACTACTTGGAAACCTGCTTACCCAGCCCAAAGAAGAAAAAAAATTTCTTTTCAAACCTGTGCTCCTTGTAAAACAAAAAAAAAATCAAAATCCTAAAAAAAACCCTGCCACTTTTGTCTCCAGGCAAATGGGTAGAGCACACACCCCCTATTTACTTTTAGGAAGAAAAAAAAAAAAAACCTCTGGGTTGGAAGACTGTGAATTTCCCTGCAGGAGTTAAGTACCCTGCCTCCAGGCAAAGAAAACCTGCAATTCACAAGATAATCCCCTTTTGTCTCTGCTTGGCCACAAAGCAGAGAGAAACCAAGCTGCTTTCAGTTTCAAAGCTGCCTTCTGGACTTCCTAAAAATTCCTTTTTAAAATCTGTATTTCTAGTTCAAAAAATCTCAACTGGATCTCAAAATGATTTCAGGTTAATCCCACCACTGTGCCACCATGTCAAGGTTCCTCCCCCACTCTGAACTCTAGGGTACAGATGTGGGGACCTGCATGAAAAACCTCCTAAGCTTATCTTTACCAGCTTAGGTCAAAACTTCCCCAAGGTACAAAATATTACCCCCGTTATCCTTGGAATGGCCGCTACCACCACCAAACTAATACTGGTTACTGGGGAAGAGCTGTTTGGACGCGTCCTTCCCCCCAAAATACTTCCCAAAACCTTGCACCCCACTTCCTGGACAAGGTTTGGTAAAAAGCCTCACCAATTTGCCTAGGTGACTACAGACCCAGACCCTTGGATCTTAAGAACAATGAACCATCCTCCCAACACTTGCACCCCCCCCCTTTCCTGGGAAATGTTGGATAAAAAGCCTCACCAATTTGCATAGGTGACCACAAACCCAAACCCTTGGATCTGAGAACAATGAAAAAGCATTCAGTGTTTTACAAGAAGACTTTTAATAAAAAATAGAAGTAAATAGAAATAAAGAAATTCCCCCTGTAAAATCAGGATGGTATATATCTTACAGGGTAATTAGATTCAAAAACATAGAGAACCCCTCTAGGCAAAACCTTAAGTTACAAAAAAGATACACAGACAGAAATAGTTATTCTATTCAGCACAATTCTTTTCTCAGCCATTTAAAGAAATCATAATCTAACACATACCTAGCTAGATTACTTACTAAAAGTTCTAAGACTCCATTCCTGTTCTGTCCCCGGCCAAGACGACTACAGACAGACACAGACCCTTTGTTTCTCTCCCTCCTCCCAGCTTTTGAAAGTATCTTGTCTCCTCATTGGTCATTTTGGTCAGGTGCCAGCGAGGTTACCTTTAGCTTCTTAACCCTTTACAGGTGAGAGGAGCTTTCCCCTGGCCAGGAGGGATTTCAAAGGGGTTTACCCTTCCCTTTATTTTTATGACAGCCTCCTTTGCACGATCCAGCCCCATGCTGGGCCTGGAAATGGGAGCCTTCACTCGCGTCTGTCCTTGGCCAAGAAAGCAGGTTCCCTTCCTCCCACGCCCTGGTCTGCACAGCCCCCCTGGGGTGTCCCCTCCCACCCTCTGGGCTGCCCAGCCCTCCTGGGTGTCTCCTCCCATACCCTGGGCTTGCACAGCCCCCTGGGGGTGCCCCTCTCACCCTCTGGGCTGCCCAGCCCTCCTGGGTGTCTCCTCCCACACCCTGGTCTGCACAGCCCTCCTGGGGTGTCCCCTCCCACCCTCTGGGCTGCCCAGCCCTCCTGGATGTCTCCTCCCACGCCCTGGGCTGCACCCCCCACGGGTGTCCCCTCCCACCCTCTGGGCTGCCCAGCCCTCCTGGGTGTCTCCTCCCACACCCTGGTCTGCACAGCCCCCCTGGGGTGTCCCCTCCCACCCTCCGGGCTGCCCAGCTCCTGAGAGCAGGAGGGCATTGTGAGCTCGGGGTGGTGCGAGCCGCCCTTTGGGAATGCTGCCAGGTAGCAGCAGCACGAGGTCTGGATTATTGCAGCCCTGGAGCAGCTGGTTATTTATGCACCAGCTTTTACTTCAGCCTTAATCATCTGTTTACTCTGCTCTCGGACAGACGCTATGGCGCACGGGCCGCCTGCTCCGGGCTCGCTCAGCTGGCGTGGGCGGGCGGACGCCCTGCCCGGAGTCTCTCTCTCTCTCTGTGATTTGTCACGGCAGCTCCTGCATGTTTTAGTGCTTTAATTAAAGGATAATGTCAGCAGCATCATACCGGGTCACCAGATCACTGTCTGAGCTGAAAGATAAATGCAGCCAGAAAGTCCCGGCATGAATGGAAAATAAACCTCCAAACTGAGTATTGGCAAAACATCTCGCTCTCTTTCGCTCACTGCCAGCCCCCGTCCATGCCATTCCTCTCCAGGTCTCTTCAGAGTTTGAAATTATTCTTTCATCTCTGGCGTCCATAGCCTCTCCTTCGGGCAGGAGATCACACAGCTCCTCTGGGAGACGCTTTCCCCTTTAGGAAGCATGTTTGTGGAGCTAGCTGCTAATCTGCCTTGAGATGGACCTGGCTTGTTTGGGGGGTGAATTTGCTCGTTTTTTGCACGGGTGTCAGGGACTGGTGGCGAGCGCCTGGCCTGGGAGCCAGGAGCCCTGGGATCCACTTCTGCCCCTGACCTGCTGCATGCCTCAGTTTCCTCCTCTTTTAAAATGGGAGCCATGACAGCGCCCCCCCTTTCTGCTTTGCTGTGGATGGCTGGAATCGCACTGGAAGTGCTACGGATGATGGGTACTGGGACCGCATGGCTTAGGTGAGTCAGGCCTGTCCGTTTCACTCCTTCAGCAGAGCCAGCATCCCGCTGGGGTAGCCCCAGGTGCTAAGCTACACACCTCCTGCAGGGAGCCGCCTGTCCGCACAGCCCTAGCAGGCAGCAGAGCCCGGCAGGGACGAGAGGCGCTGGGTGGTATCTTCAGAGGAGCTTATGTGACCTAAGCCCCAGGAATGCGAATCAGGCTCCTGGGTCACTTCTGAAAGTGGGAATTCGGCACTGTTGAAAATGTCCCGCTGCGTGTATAAATCCCTTGGGGAAACACAGGCCTCTGGCATCCACACATGCACTAGGGCTGCCAGGTTCCCAGTGTGAGAGTCGCAGCTGATGGAACCAGTGCGAGAAGAGGCATGCTCTAAGGTAGCCAGGACCCAGGTCGTGACGGTTTTGGAAGATCCAAGTGGGTGCCCTGCATTCACCTGGGAATTAGTTGGAACCACAGGGACTCCAGTGCTGGCCCCCTCTGGCTTCCCACCACTGGGGCTGAGAGCAGGCTTTGTTCCTCGGTGCCTGAGGTCCACGTCAGAACTCCTCGAATCTCAGAAGTTGCCCGGTGGTCAGTTGCAAAGCCCCTGGATTTCGCCACCAGCCTCTTGGGGTCAGGCCGTCGCGCCGGCGAGCGTGGCGGGTGCTTTGCAGCATCAGTTCTCAGGCCACAGCAACGCTGGCTGAGCGAGTGTGCTCGTGAGTGGTGCTTGCTTTCTGCTGGCTGGTTTTCACATCTCTCTTCAGTGTAGAATCCTAGAAGATTAGGGTTGGAAGAGACCTCAGGAGGTTGTAGTCCAACCCCCTGCTCAAAAGAGGACCAACCCCAACAAAATCATCCCAGCAGGGCTTTGTCAAGGTGGACCTTGAAAACCTCTAAGGAAAGAGATTCCACCCCTTCCCTAGGGAACCCAGTCCAGTGTTTCCCCACCCTCCTGTCACTTGTCAGAAAATCAGCCTCACGCTGGCTGTCACCGCCCTGCTGGGGAAGCTGAGGCGACTGGCTGGGGAGAACAGAAAGAAGCCAAGTGTTACGATTTCAAATCCCAACAGCTGCGGTTTGGCATTTCAGCCGCCCACCGCCAGCTCCACTTGCCAGCAACAGGAAAGAGATGGTCCCGCCTCAGCTGTGGCAGGTTCGAGGGACAGGACCGCTTTGGTCAGGGGCCGTGGGCTCCACCTGGAACAGAGAGAGGGCCAATGGAGAGGCCATGGGCCGTCTGTTAATTGGCTTGGCAGGACAGGACCAAGCCTGGAGTGTGCGCTGGCAGGTGTTTTTGTCCCAGGTTGATCTCGGTGGTTCAGAAGAGCCCGGTGCTGCTCAGTCCAAAGCAGCTCCGTAGGGGTAAGTTTTCAGATCATAGCTCGGGGACTGTGCGCTCTGTCCCCAGGGGCGTCGCACAATGTGTGGCTGGGGGACGTGCCCGCAACAGCCGGCGTCTGGCTGCATAGAATCATAGAATATCAGGGTTGGAAGGGACCCCAGAAGGTCATCTAGTCCAACCCCCTGCTCGAAGCAGGACCAATTCCCAGTTAAATCATCCCAGCCAGGGCTTTGTCAAGCCTGACCTTAAATACCTCTAAGGAAGGAGATTCTACCACCTCCCTAGGTAACGCATTCCTGTGTTTCACCACCCTCTTAGTGAAAAAGTTTTTCCTAATATCCAACCTAAACCTCCCCCACTGCAACTTGAGACCATTACTCCTCGTTCTGTCATCTGCTACCACTGGGAACAGTCTAGAGCCATCCTCTTTGGAACCCCCTTTCAGGTAGTTGAAAGCAGCTATCAAATCCCCCCTCATTCTTCTCTTCTGCAGGCTAAACAATCCCAGCTCCCTCAGCCTCTCCTCATAACTCATGTGTTCCAGTCCCCTAATCATTTTTGTTGCCCTTCGCTGGACTCTCTCCAATTTATCCACATCCTTCTTGAAGCGTGGGGCCCAAAACTGGACACAGTACTCCAGATGAGGCCTCACCAATGTCAAATAGAGGGGAACGATCACGTCCCTCGATCTGCTCGCTATGCCCCTACTTATACATCCCAAAATGCCATTGGCCTTCTTGGCAACAAGGGCACACTGCTGACTCATATCCAGCTTCTCGTCCACTGTCACCCCTAGGTCCTTTTCCGCAGAACTGCTGCCGAGCCATTCGGTCCCTAGTCTGTAGCGGTGCATTGGGTTCTTCCGTCCTAAGTGCAGGACCCTGCACTTATCCTTATTGAACCTCATCAGATTTCTTTTGGCCCAATCCTCCAATTTGTCTAGGTCCTTCTGTATCCTATCCCTCCCCTCCAGCGTATCTACCACTCCTCACAGTTTAGTATCATCCGCAAATTTGCTGAGAGTGCAATCCACACCATCCTCCAGATCATTTATGAAGATACTGAACAAAACCGGCCCCAGGACCGACCCTTGGGGCACTCCACTTGATACCGGCTGCCAACTAGACATGGAGCCATTGATCACTACCTGTTGAGCCTGACAATCTAGCCAGCTTTCTACCCACCTTATAGTGCACCCGTCTTTCAGTTTCATTCGGAGGTTTCCGTTAACCAGAGATTCCCAGTAAATACGATCTGGTGAGTGGGTGTCCGCAGGGGCCTTTCCCAGCCTGCACCGGAATGGTCCCCACACTGTGGAGAGTCCCAATCAAACCCCCTCCCCACCTCACGCCTCCTGCCTGTGGCTTCATTAACAGGGAGATCAGTGATAATGCAGCAAAGCTCAGCTTGACCTTTCTCCCGAAGCTTTCACCGAAGTTTGCAGGGATTGTTTCTCCAGCCGAGCTGCTGGAGCCCCAGGCTAGCAGTCTCTGCACAGATGTCCGACCCCAAAAGAGGATGCCCGGGCCAGGCAGATAGCAGCCGTGCGGCAGCCCCAGAATCTGGGCTTCTAGCGCACGTCTAGGCACCCACTGCTCCCACCAATTTCAACAGCTCTCAGACCCAAAGCGACTAGTGGCCTTGGGGGCCCCGCTTGGGATACCAGGAAGGGGCCTGATTTTCAGCGAATGCTGAGCACCCACCCTGTGAAAACTTGACCTCTAACGTGTCACAAAGTCTCAGCCTCCCACATCACGAGTCACTCTTGTCCGTCTTGGCCTATGTGTCCTGCCACTGAATCAGTTGCAGAGCCAGAAGCAGAACCCAGGAGTCCTGAGCCCCAGTCCTGTGCTCTGACCACTGGACAACACAGCCTGTTTAATCTGTCCTGAGCCAACAGAAGCAAAGATCCTCAGCGTCTGCATTCAGCGATCCAGCCAGCAGTGCAGTAAGCGCTGAGCCGCCGGGTCTGGCCCGGAGCTGCCATGCCAATGGCGCGCTGCCATCCTGCCGGCTCATTACCGACGCGGCCGCTAGTTCCAGGAAAAGCCAGAAGCAAATGTTAAAAGAGCAGCACAAAATCTTCCCCCAGGAGAGGCCGCAGCTTGTCGGAAAGGAATGGGCAAGTGAGACAAAAATATCCCCGATCAATCGCCTGATGCCGCCTCCGCCCCTGCCGGCCCAGCCCGCGGTTAATTCGCTCTGTGGAGCCCGGGCTGGGGGCGGGAAGGTGTCTGGGAAGAGCTGCTGAAGGAGGGGCATAGGCAGGTCTGCAGCCACGCACCAGAGCTGCCTTATCACCGGGCAACTTGTGGGTAGCTAGAAAACCCAGGGCTCTGCTCCCTTGGGTTTAACTCCTGCAGCGCTGCACGGGGGATGGATGTGGCCTTGGACTTCAAGGGAGACTCACTCTGACCCAGGCCAGCAGTGAAAAATGGGGGCAGGAGTTCGAATCCCCAGGTGAGCCATTGTCCCGCCTGGTCCATCACCAAAGGCCACTTTCCTTGGCCTGGTCTAGACTGTGGTCAGGAAGGTGTTAACACCTAGTGTAGACAAGGCAGCGTGCCTCCGTCACCTAGGAGACTTGTCGCATTAAAGCCGCCAGCTGAGGTCTGCCCCACCCGGGGCCAGGCTGTGAAAGAGCCCCCTGGACAGCAGAGCAGGGGGTCATAGAATCAATCAGAGAATCCTAGAAGATCAGGGTTGGAAGGGACCCCCGCTGTCACTGCCCCTCGGACAGGCTGAAGACTGGTGTCTCTGTGCAGGGGCAGAACTCAGAAGAAAGCAGCCCCATGGGCCAGCACAGCGGGAAGGGCATGTGCATGTTTGCCGTGGGGAAACTGAGGCAGAGAGGGACTCATGTAGGATGCAGAGCTGCCAGGAAGGGAGAACTGCCGCTGGGCAGGCCAGGGAAGGGCGTGGCAGGTTGGACTCCATGCCTAGGGAGTGGCGGGATGGAAGAAATCTTTGCTCCTCTGTGCTGAGCAACACGGGATTTCACCAGGAGAGACCGGGAGAGAATTGCCTTTAGCTACTGAGTCAGTGGTGGTAGGTCTTTCTCAGAGCCGCCTCCAGCCACCACGGGGCGAGGGGCGAGCTCACAGATGTCGGGGGAACAGAATTCGCCGTTTATTTTGTTGCAGTTCTGATGGCTGGTGTTGCGGGTCGGTTTGGTTCTATAGCTGTTTAGTTTCACAGGTTGGCAGAACTGTGGATTTTATTATTTAATGACAGTAGATGTCGAGATTCCAAAAATCAAAGCTTCCTAGCAGTTAAAACGCAAACTGCCAACGTCCCATATCAAACCAGACCAAGTACATGTGCGTAGGGCAAACGCTCCTAAGTGCTCCAGCAGCCCTTCCTTACGTTGCCTCTGTACATCTCAATGAGTGTTGATGGAAATCTTTTGCCGTGGGTTTGTGGATGTGGGGGGAAATCCATGTGTCCTGACATTCCCCGATAGAAATTGAATCCTGCCAATCCTCCAGGTACGTGAGCAGGTCTGAGTCTGTCCAGCCGGGGGCAGCAGTGCATGGCCGGACAGAGCAGCCTTGCAAAACTAGCGTGAAAATGTGCCAGGCCCAGGACAAAGTGTCCTTGCCGGCCCTTTCCCCGGAGCTGGCGATGGAAAGCCAGATGGATATTAATTTCCCATCGGAACAGAGGCTCTCACCTGGGAGGGTTTTTCAAGGCTGCCTTAACACAGCAGCATCTCTGCGTTTGGGGCAATGGTTTGTCAGCAGGATCTCCAACCCCGCGGCACAGACCTCCGCCAGGCCTACAAGAGTGACTCCTTTAGCTGGTAGCAGTAGTAGACTATTATCCGATAGTGGACTAGCCACGAGAGGGGGCTGTGACACCCTTAACTATCATGTTACACAACCAGCAGAACCACAGTTGGTGTTTGTTCCACCTAGC
This sequence comes from Lepidochelys olivacea, assembly GCF_965140295.1. NCBI lineage: Eukaryota > Metazoa > Chordata > Testudines > Cheloniidae > Lepidochelys > Lepidochelys olivacea. The sequence continues at coordinate 3,420,298 of NC_140413.1, forward strand.
ACTATGTCTCCTCCCCAGAGTCAGTCCATGGGGCATAGCCCTGCCTCTGGGCTGCCCCTGCAAACAGTGGTGGAAGTTGAGAGAGCTGCTTTTGGGGTGGAGTGTCACCCTGTACGGCCCTTACTGTGCTGAGGAGTCATTGGAGGGTTAGGGCTCGCATGTGAGGAGGGCAGATACCCAGTGCTGTGCCCAGCATAAATACCCGGGGACGCAGTAGGGAGAGAGTTTGGCAGGGCTCAGAGATACTGGAGTAGCAATCCCTCCCATGGACCATTAACAGGCCTTCAACACAGGACTTGGAGCACAACAGCGCCAACCTCTGTCACTTCAGCTGAAGGAGTAACCCCGTTCACGGGCAGCAGTAGTAGGCTGGTATCCGCCATAGGTTCCCCACTAAGAAAAACGATGGTTTCTTCCCATGAGTTGGTCGTGTTAAATCCAAGCGAAGACAAGGCCTCTGTGGAGACACCCCAGGATAGGAAAGTGACACACACTCGAGCAGCGGGTCATGCTAGCTGGAGCATGGGCTGGGCTCTGCACCATCCCCAGACAGGTCCATGGGAGCTCAGGGCAGAGGCTGGGCAGGCGTTTCTGATCATTGCGAGCTGCTCTGCCCCTTGTCTCACTCTCCTTTGTTCTTCTTGTGGGGCTGGGTAGGGAGCTTTAGGCAATCAGCCTGTTCGAGCACAGCCTGGAGCCGACGGTTCTTGGACGGGGTGGGAAGGGTGAGAGAGAGAGATACAGACAGGGAAAGGGAGAGAGAGGGATGCCCTGTGTCTAATCTACAGCTCTCAGCCCCGCTAAGGATACGTCTACACTGCACTCTCAGCCCGGGTTCTGGCTCACATTGGAGCCCAGGCGTCCCTTCCATCCACGCACCAATGAGTCTGACTTGGTCAGCCTGGGTCCTCGGCCCCTGCTAGGGGCACGGGTCAGAGCCCGAGTCCTGCTGGGACTCCGCTCCAAGCCCTGTCCTCCAGCAGTGTGGACGCAGCTCCTGCCGCAGACCCAAATCACATCTTCCTCTGCAGAGTCTCGCATTGGCCAGGAGGCTGCAGTCGGTGGGCCAAGGGTCTGATCTGGGATGATAATTTCTCTGCTCTTTGCTGGGGGATTGTGGGGTGCAGCTACTCGGGGGTTCATCTTACAGGGAAGATGTGAAAACCCTGCAGTCAGCCTCCCCCAGGGGCAATGCCCCGGCAGTCAAAGGAAACCCTGTGTCTGGAAGCACGAAGATGTGTCTCCCTTCCAAACAAGTTAGCTTTGGTTTGCTTAAATCCTTTCTGCTGGAACTCCAGATGTTCTCCTTTGCCACAGTCCAGTCCTTTCCCAAATTGTGCTGGATTCCTGGCCGTGACCCTGTCTTGTGGCAGGGAGTTCCAGAGGCTATGCGTGCATTGTGTGGATTTCTGTTGATCCTGTTTTGCTGCCTTTCTCAGCACATGCCCTTGTTCTTTCATTATGAGAGGCTGAACCGGAGCGCCGGAGTTGCCCGCTCTACGCCATTCATTAATTTGTAGCTCTCCATCGTGTCTCAGCCCCACACCAAACAGTCCCAGTCTTTCCAAGAGGGCTGCAAACTCCACTGTCATGGTGTTTAACACACACACCCTGCACCTTTCCCCACTGTCCAGCTCCTTTTACACGGGATAATTCATTGCACATATGTTCCCTACACTCACCCCTGCTTAATAGGGTCTCTGGTTCAGCGGCAGCTGTTGCCAGAAGTAGTCCCAGTACAATGATAATACACTTTTAAATTGCCTGTTGCCTTTTAATGACTTAATGGATTGATGCGCTGTTCATGCTTCGTGGCATAAACGGGCCTAATGAGATAGTCGAAAATGTAACTAATTTGTTTACTTGTTACACAGGCAAAAAACAGGTGGGTAGCGGGAGCCGCTTGCCAGCTAATCCGCTTAGAGGTGAGATTGGGGCTCAGAGGAAAGGGGCTTTCAACGGCACTTCTAGGCTGGTTTGGAATCGTGGGGTGCGGCCACCCCCCCGGGAGAGATGGGAAAGTCGGGGGCTGCCCAGAGAAAGCTGGCTTTGGCCTCCCACTGCTCCCGCCTGAGTCAAGCCGACGTCCGGCCCGCAACAGGAGGGGGAGATTCTCTGCCTGCCCCTTGCGGCTAATTCACAGCTTGCTCTGAAAAGCCGGAAGAGTATTTCAGGTGCTAATTAGAGCCACACGGGGGATGCTGGCTCCGTTACTGGGGCTGGGGCAGGTGGGTCTAGGGCCTTTTCTTCTTCCCTTCTAATCAGGCCTAGTTATTGCCTTGCTGATGTCCCCCGGAGCCCCTTAACTGGCTGAGAGCAAGGTGCAGGCTCCGGCCGGGAGGCGCTTACCACAGGTGGCTCCCGGCGCAGCAGAGTTCAGGCAGGCTGCCTGCCTTCCTGCCATAGCCCCATGCTGCTCCTGGAACTGGCCGGCTGCTGGCACTTTTCTGGCGCCCTTTGGGGAGCGGGGCAGCGTGTCTCCGTGCACTGTCTGCGCTTGCAAGCTCCATCCCCACAGCCGGCCACTTCCAGGAGCAGCGTGGGGCCATGGCATGCAGGCAGCCTGCCTGAGCCCTGCTGCGCCGATGGGCTTTTAGCAGCCCAGAGATTGCGATCGACTGACAGAGGCTCCAGGGTCGACCAGTCGATCGCGATCGGCGGGTTGGTGACCACTGGATCGTATATAATTATGGATTTATTTTTGCGGGACCCCCTTAGCCCGAGGCCCTAGGCTGCAGCTCCTAAAGCCCCTGTGTTAATCGGGCCCTGCTTGCGGACTGTGGTCGGACAGAGCCCTGTGTTGGAAGGTGGGCCCGGACCACGTGGCTGGGTTGACCAGAGCCTTGGTTCGGGCTGTTGCCAGCCATTGTAGCTGGTGCCTGCCTCTGGGAAGAAGGGGTGGGACTCTGACAGGGTTGGGCAGGGGTTGGAATGCAGTAACATGGGCACAAAGAAGACAAACGGCGACGTAAATACATTGAAGCGCGTTAGGAGAGCCTGGAAGCCACCTTCGCTTCGGACCCGGGCTGCTCCAGCCTGTGGGGGTCCGGCAGCGAGGCGAGCCAGCGCTGTGATCTGTCACTGTCCCGCGCTCCGCCAGCTCTCATCACTACTGTACAGCCTTTCCCCTCCAGTATCCCTCTGACAGCCTAAAACGCCCTGGACCTTGGGTAATTAACACCAAGCAGCACGACAATTAACTAATCCGCCCTAAATGCTGGGCTCCTCGCTCAGCTGCCCCGTTCACTCCTGGCCCTAGCGGGGTGCCCAGGGGGCTCATGCCAGGGATGTCTCCCTGTAGGAGGCAGGCGTTAATCTACTCATAGAGCCGGGGGGGAAAAGGGGGCAGGGGCTTGGATCTCTCTGCTGTTCAGTCGGAGTCAGGCAGCCGGCTCCCCGACAGCCCTTTGAAATCCCAGCCCGGGGGTCCACGGCACATTTTGTCCCACAGGGGCCCAACCTGCCCAGAAAGCACTAGACCCCGCTCCTGTGATGCGGCCACCTCTGGGGTGGAACGCAGCAGCTGTTCACCGCAGCACGGCCTCCCAGCAGGAGAACTGGGGACAAAGGGACACAGGATGTGGCTGACCGTCCGAGGGGAGGGGTTGGGAACGTTAAGGGTGGGGGGACAGTGTTCTAGAGCTCGTCCTATAGGCAATACAATGGCAACCCCCCCTCCCCCCCTGGGAAAACACACCGCCACCAGCATGGCGACCTCCAGCACCTGGCAGGGGCCGCTCCCTCCTGCTCTCCTGAGGCTGCCCACGCCCCGAGCCGTGCGGCTACCTGCTGATCGGCCTGGCGGGGGGGTCGTATTTAATTCATGGGCCAGCTGCTGCCCAGGGGGTGTCCTTAGGGCCAGGCCATTCCCAAGGATTCTTGGCAGTGGGGATCGGTGCGGGCAGGGCACTGGGCTGGGAATCAGGAGGGCCCAGCCCCCCACTCTGTGTGACCCTGGCGCAGCGGTCAGTCTCTCTGGGCCCCCGACTCCCCTCTGTGGCTGAAGGGGGGAATATTTCCCTGCTGCCCGGGTGCTGTGAGGCCAGGTTCATTCATGCTGGTGGGGCGCTCACATGCTGCAGCGATGGGGGCCCCAGAAATACACAGAGGCCCTCCGCTATGTCTCTGTCCTGTGACCGGCCTTCAGCTGCTCCCTATCTCTGCCCTAGCCGGAAGTCAATGACTGCCTTCCTCTCAGGGGTCCCGAAGCGCTCTGCGGACGGCCCAGACGGCTGCCCGCCACGGACATGCAACCGCCTCTGGAGCGGGGCGCAGTGCCTGTGAAAGAGGCTGCCATGTAAAGAGTCGGACAGGGAGGGTAGATGGATCCTGTTTGCAACTGAAGCTGCCTGGACAGAGTGAAAGACTGGCAAGATCCGAAGGAATTTAGCCAGGGCAGCGGGGCTCACGCCCTCCCCCCGCTGAATTCAGAACCCCTCAGGGGTTCCAACGTGTAACCCCCACCGAGAACTTGTTAACTCCATCCTCTGCCCTTTGTTAGCCCCATCAGCCTGAGGTTCTCCAAATGCTTTCCCCACTCGGGAGATGATGGGTTGTGGGGGCAGCTGGAAGGAGGCCCTCGCCCCTTGGGAAGCAGGTCAGCTTTAGCCTCATCTACAGATGGGGAAACTGAGGCACAGCGGGTATGTGGCTCAGTAGCAGAGCCAGGAATAGAGCTCTACTCCTGGCTCCCTGTATTTTAACCATGACTAGGCCTTTCTCCCTCCCCACCCCCAGAAAGGCGAGTCAGGGTTCCAGCAGCCGAATTGGACAGTGCCCCAGACTCCACCTGCACCGAGGGGCTGGATCTATGCTGTTGAGGGGGGAGAGCAGCTTAGACATCAGGGCTCCGTCCCTTTAAACAGCCGAGGTCCTGCCCACAAGCCCTGCGCAGTTCGGCTGAACGCAGAGCGAGCACCTGGTGTCCACGGGGTGGGCGGGTGGGGGGCACTTGGGCCATCGATCTCTTCTGCGGTGGCTCAGGGCCACGGCCCGGATGGATGGAGGCTTTCCGCACCGCGGAGGAATGAGAGCGCTCCCCTTCCCAGGGTTCATATTTACACTACGGCACTGGGGAGAGACTCCGGGTTCAAAGTTCGGTGGCATTGGACCCTCTTGGGATGGCCGGGTTAGTGCTCATTGCATCAGAGGGCAGCTGTGGGTAGTGGTTAGAGCATGGGGGGGTCAGGCTGCTTGGGTCCTGCTTCCGACCCGCTGCATGACCTGTGGCGCATCACACTGCCTCTTATTCCATGTGTCTGTGCAGCACCAAAGGCTGCTGATCCCGGACTAGAGCCCCCCGGGCTCCTGCAACCAGGGGCTCCGGAACAGCTGGGGTCCGTAAGGGCGCGCGGCAGGGGGGAAGGGAAGGGGAGGAGCAAGGGGGCGGGGCCTCAGGGGAAGGGGCGGCATGGGGGCCAGGCCTTGGGGGAAAGGGGTGGGGTAGGGGCAGGGCCACGGTTCGAGTGCTGGTGCCCCTCCCACCTTCTGTCACTCCTGACTGCGAAATAAATCAATCCCCCTAACGGTGGGAGGGATCACTCCATGGTTCCCTGGTCTGTTCATTCCTGCTGGGGCACCCGGCACTGGCCGCTGTCGGCAGACAGGACACTGGGCTAGATGGACCTTTGGTCTGAACCCCCTGGCCGTGCTTATGAGGCTAGAGGGATCACGCAGACTGTGGCTTCCAGCGCTTGGCCTGGGGATTTCCATTCCCGTCGTCTGCCCCGGCGTCTCCGGCTGCTTGTCCATGTTCACGGCCTGTTGCCTGTTGCTCCCGAGAGTTCGTTCCCCGTTGAGCCGGCAGGCAGGCCTGGCGCTCCAGATCTGGGCGTGAGCCCCAGTTCACCGCCCCGGAAGCTTGTGACCTGAGTTAACAGTGACTTGGAAACAGGGAACGCTATTTGTGACGTACAGTGCCCCTCTCCTCTTGCCCTGAGTGGGTCATAACCATTGATTTCAACATTCAGGTTTCAGTGATACCAACGAGTGGCGTAAGTGATCAACGCCAGGTCCTCTTGTCTGTTCCCAGGCTCCTAACCGTGGGATGGAGGCAATCCGCAAATGTCTTCGCTGCAGGTCCTTTTGGTTCCTTGATTGATTTTCTTCTCACCCTCTCGGTTTCTGTGCTGCGTGCTCATTTATTCTCTCTTTTCACCCCCTCCTGACTACCCTGGCCAGTCTGCCCCTGGGAGGTTGATCCCCCTTCTGCTGAGGTGGAGGCCATCCCGGCTACACAGCCTCCTCTCCGCAGAGAAGGTGGGCCAGCACTCCCTTCCAGAGCACAGGCCAGCCACCAGTCGTGGGCATGTTCCCTGGGCCCATGCTGGCTGGGGTGGCAGGGCGAGGGGTAAGCGCCTGCCCCATACGGGGGGCTGCAAGGTGAGGGTTGCGGTCCCAGCCCTGGGGGACAGTGTGGCAAGGGGGCAGGCCCACCCTATGGGGGGTGCCAGGGTGAGAGGTGTGGGCCTGTGCTGACAGTCTTGGGTTCGATCTCTGCTGATGACTCCGGAAGAGAGTCCTTACGGATGGGGCCCCAAATGTGGGGCGGGAACTCCAGTCGATTTCTGACAGGCAGCTGATCCTAGAGCCAGGACCATCACCCCTCCTCTGATCTTGAGCCCAGGGACCCACAGACCTTCCCAACTAAGCCCTGTGCTGGCATCTCCCCGGGCGCCTGCAGCCCCAGCTGCTTTGCATGCCCATTTACATAATCCCCTTTAGTCGAAAAGAAAAACACCCTGGCTCGCCGGGGAAGGATGGAGAACACGGGCGCGCGGCGAATGCCAACGAGCGCGTGGAGATGTGCTGCACGTCCACGCCAGCCTATTAAAGTGTCACGTCAGCATCTCTGCTGGAGGGAGCATGTCTAAGGGTAACGGTGCGGCCGCTGACATATCAGCGACAAGCAGCAGCATCCCCGTGAGTGACAGCCCATTCAGCCTTCAGGCTGGTTTTAATAATTCTGTCAGAAGCGCGGGGAATTTTCATCAACATTCATTTATTTATTACACGGGTGCCTCCTGCCTGCAAAACCACCGGGACTCGGGGGACTGCGGGAAAGCCATGCAGCTCTGGTGGACTCAAGTCGGATGCTGCTCATCCTGTTTGATCATCATTACCCCTTCCTGGAGTGAAAGGCCAGAAAGGATCCTTAGATCCTCCGGTCTGACGGCCTGGATAGCACAGGCCAGAGGTGCTAACCCGGTTACATGCGTGCTGCGCCCCGTAACTTGTGTCTGACTGATGTGTGAATGGTACGAAATGGAGTCAAGTATTAGGGGGTAGCCATGTTAGTCTGTATCCACAAAAACAACACGGAGTCCAGAGGCACCTTAAAGACTAACAGATTTATATGGGCATAAGGTTTCGTGGGTAAAAAACCCACTTCTTCAGATGCAGCTGAAGAAGTGGATTTTTTACCCACGAAAGCTTATGCCCAAATAAATCAGTTAGCCTCAAATGGAGTCAGTGACCTGTTCGGTGATGACCTTCACAGGGATGGTCGAAGAGTCATGGTGAGGCCAATGTGGGCCAAACTGCGGAAGTGTTGGGCGAGGGTTTTGAGCGGGGCAGAAGATCCTAAAGTGCCTTGGAAACATGATTAGATGAGCCTGGCCCTGTCAAACCCCGGGAGGGGGAGGTCCCAGGACCCCGAGACAATCACCTGGTGGTTGGTGGCCTGGCTAGCAAAGCTGCACCCTCCTGCCTGCTCCCTCTCTCACTGGCCCTGCCTGGGAGATGACTCTTGTCTGAGCATCCCCCCACTGCCAATGGAAACCCTCCTCTATCCGATGGGATTGGGGAGTCGCTGTTAAGTTAGCCTGGGCCGTCTCTCACTGACTCGGCTGCCTCTCTCGTGGGCCTGGAGAAAAGCAGCCCGCGGGCAGCGGTGGAGTTGGGCTCCCAATTCCCAGGGATGTTTCTAGCCCATGTAACCCTTCTGCCCGTCAGAGTTGGCAGCAACAAGGGCCGGGTTCAATATCTAGGGGTTCCATTCCAATAACACAATGCAAACCGGCTCGAGCCCCCACCCAGTGACCTGGGACAAATATATACCACCCCCGCTGGGCGCCTCCAAGAGGCAATACTTCCCCTCTCGCAAGCACATAGTCTGAGTGTAGCAAAAGTCTTTTAATAACAGAGAGAAACAATGTGGCATTATGTTGGGGAAACACCACCAACCGGATTCATAACACAACCCATGAGCAAAAACAACCCCACCCCAGGCAAATTGGGGCATGCCCTTTTCCCTTTGGTTCTTGAGTCCAGCAACCCCAAAAGTCCAATGCCCCAAAAGTCTCTGTCCCTGGTCAGGGCAGCCCCAGAGTTCGAAAGTTTATCGGCGGAGCTTTACCTCCCAACCTGGGTAGAAATGGGACGGGGGTAAGAGGCACCTTACGTGATCTGAAGCTGACCGCCCCATAGCTCCATAGCGGCGCTCTGCTCCGCTCCGCCAGCCGCCCCACGAACTCCTTCGTTCAGCTGCGCTCCGCTCTGCCAGCCGCCCCACGAACACCTTCGCTTAGCTGCGCTCCGCTCCGCCAGCCGCCCCACAAAACTCCTTCGCGCAGCGGCACTCCGCTCCACCAGCCGCCCCACGAACTCCTTCGTTCAGCTGCGCTCCGCTCCGCCAGCCGCCCCACAAAACTCCTTCGCGCAGCGGCACTCCGCTCCGCCAGCCGCCCCACGAACTCCTTCACTCAGCTCCATGGCCCACAAGCAGCTCCTGCCATCCACACACTGCTCCGCGTCGAACTGCTTCACCAGCCCTCCCGCAAACTGCTCCACAATATATCTTCAGGCTCCCCCACTACTTAACACAACACTCAGTGATTTCAGCTCTTAGGTGAATTCAGCTTATAGTAGGGGAGCCCCAGTGCTGGGGCACTGTCAGCCCAAAGTGAGCTCAGCAGCCTATAACTAGACTTCTAATGAAATCAAAATTAGCTCTGATATTCCACAGTGGAGAGAGGAGGAAGTGCAATCAGCATGTAAGGCCCTCACCAAGGGGCCCATGCCACCAAGTATTAATACTTGTCCCCAGCCCCTCTCAATTCACAGAGTTTTGGAACCCATGACCCTTGCCTAGCGAGTGCTACTTAGATGATGGTGAATCCCTCCATCGTAACAAAAGGCCACATACAGTTCCAAGCACAGTTCCCATAATCAGGGTAATAACAATTTATTCTTCCTGCCCCAAGAACAGAGACACTGGGGATCCCACAGCAGCCAAAGTGACCATTTGGGCAGCTATGGTCTCATTCTAGGCGTGGTGGGTGTGCCTATGCAAATGAGATCTGCCCCTGAAGTTCTTTTCCACAACTTGCCACACCTCACCACCAGATGTCAGGGTGGAGCTCATCCTGACACTGCTTACATCCTCCCCCGAGCCGAGACTTTGTCGTCCCGACAAATCACACTCCCTTTATACCAACTCATTGGTTTCCTCCAAAGGGCCTCAGGAAGCCCACTTTAGCTTCCACAAGCCTGTGTGCTAAATGTATTGGCTCCTCACTAGTCACCCCAGGTGCATCATAAGTTAACCGTTTCACTGGTCTTATCACTCTGTCTCGTCTATTGAGAATCTCTGTTGCCGAAGTAAGGGGAACATCCTCTTGAGTGACAGATGGAGAGGCTTCCCTGGAGGGTCCCTCGGCTACTGGCGTAGGCCCCTGCACTCCTAGTTCTAACGCTGGAGGGTCCAAGGTGCCCAGGACATCCTCTACCTGTCTGTCCCCATTGTCCAATAACCTGTGTGTGTCATCACAGGGGGGTCTCATCAGCAGCACCGGGGTATCAGAAAGGGGCCTAAATAGTTCCGCCATTGGGTTTAGGGCGGAAGAGGGAAAACTCTCGTTTGGTTCAGCTGATCGAGACTGAAATCTTGTCTCCATCCCAGGATACACCAGGGTTGTGTCTTCCTCCTCAGACTCACTCTCAGATGTGCAGAATAGGGGTAAGTTAGCTGCAGGGGGCCCACTGTCTGTGTTGGATGGCGGCTTTGGTCTAGCACCTCTGTTCTGCCCGGCGGCCCTGCCGTGGCCCATCTCACAAGGGGTGCTTACCAATTCCCCCACAGGGAGCAAAAGGTTTCTATGCACCGTCTTTATTTGCCCTGGACCGTCTTCAGGTTTGATCTTGTAGACCGGCAGATCTCCCAGCTTTTCCATCACCAGGTAAGGTATTGCCTTCCATCTGTCAGCTATCTTGTGTTTGCCAGCAATACCCAAATTTCGCAGCAGGACTCTGTCCCCCGGCTGGAGCTCCTGCAAACGCACTCTAGCATCATATCGATGTTTGTTGCGGTCTGCGTTCTTCCGAGCCGCAGCGGTAGCTAAGCGATAAGCATCCCGCAGCTTTTCTCTTAGTCGGGATACATATTGCTGATGAGTTTCATAGCTATCTCCATTCTCTGATACACCAAAGCACAAGTCTATGGGTAATCTTGGTTCTCGCCCAAACATCAAGAGATATGGGGTGACTCCCGTAGCATCGTTCTTTGTGGCATTGTAGGCATGCACCAGAAATGCGACATGCTGGCTCCAGGTTGCCTTCTGCTCTGGTCGCAAAGTTCCCAACATATCTAATAGGGTTCGATTGAACCTCTCTGGCTGAGGATCACCTTGGGGGTGATAAGGCGTTGTCCTAGACTTTTTAATTCCTGCTATCTTCAGCACCTCCTTCAGAAGGTGACTCTCAAAATCCCGCCCCTGATCAGAGTGTATCCGAGCCGGGAATCCATAGACTGAGAAATATTTGTCCCACAATACTCGAGCAACGGTGGTGGCCCTCTGATCACGTGTGGGATATGCTTGTGCATACCGTGTAAAATGGTCAGTCACTACTAGAATGTTTCCAACATTCCTCTTGTCTACCTCTACAGACAAGAAATCAATGCATACCAACTCCAAAGGTTTGTTGCTGGTGATGTTCTTGAGATATGCAGCCCTCGTGGGCAGAGTTTTCCTTTGAACACATCGAGCGCAAGTCTCACATTTCCTGCGAACATCTTCAGCCATTCGGGGCCAATAGAACCTACTACGAATAAGTTCCAGGGTCCTCTCCATCCCTAAATGCCCAAAGTCATCATGCAGGGCCCTCATGGCCAGGGCTCTGTACTTTTTTGGCAGTACTAGTTGTGCTCGTTGTTTTTGTAAAGGGTCAGTGGTCATTCGGTGTAGCACTCCCTGAATCAGTTTTAGTTTGGTCCATTCTCTCAATAGTAGTTTACCCTCCGGGTTAGGTGGGACAACCGCAGTTGGGCTTCGCCCCTCCCTTTTGGCAAGTAGTGTATCACGAATGTCAATATCTTGCCACTGGGCTTCTTGCCAGTCAGCCGCATTGAGCATGGGCAAAGGAGATTGGTCTAATGCAATATAGTTCACCGAAGCAGAAGGCATGCATTCAGGGGGCAGGCCCAAAGCTTCTGCAACACATCCCTGAAAGTCTTCACGGGCCTCTGGCTCTCGGCGACTCACACTGCAAATAGCTCTCACTCCATCTGTGGGTATCACAGCAACTTCTGGAGCCTGCGGACGCCTGGACAATGCATCTGCATCTACATTGCTTCTCCCTGATCGGTACTGAATGCTGAACTCATAGCTAGCCAAGGCGGCCACCCATCTCTGCCCTGTAGCATCCAGCTTAGCACTTGTTAACACATAAGTCAGTGGATTGTTGTCTGTCCACACCTGGAACTGAGCACCATACAAGTAGTCTCGAAATTTCTCAGTGATGGCCCATTTCAAGGCCAAAAACTCCAGCTTGTGGGTGGGATAGCGAGTTTCACTATCAGACAATCCTCGGCTGGCAAAGGCTACAGGTTTACATTTGCCTTCCACTTCCTGGTACAGGACTGCTCCCAGACCCTCCAAACTGGCATCAGTATGCAGGATAAATGGTTTGCTTGGGTCAGCAAAAACTAGGACTGGAGCATGAGTTAGGCAAGTAATGATTTCTCGAAAAGCCCTTTCACATCTCTCATCCCACCGTGGCCCAAATGGTGCAAAGGGGCCATTGTGTCTCTGCACAGGAGGCTTTGGGGACCTCCCCTTATTCTTGGACTTAGATTTGTTCTTGCTGGACTGATGTCCCCTGGTAAGATCATTCAGAGGCTTTACAATCGTAGCATAGTTTTTCACAAATCTGCGGTAGTAGCCACTAAATCCAAGGAAGGTCTTGAGTTCTCTGTAGTTACTTGGACGTGGCCATGTAGTGAGTGCTTCTATTTTATCAGGATCAGTACTCACACCTTCTTGGGACACAATGTGACCCACATACTTCACTGAGGTTCTGCAGAACTGGCATTTGTCAATTGAAAGCTTCAGACCATAATCCTCCAACCTATCAAGCACTTTAAGAAGTCTTTCTTCATGCTCCTCTAAGGTTCTTCCAAACACAATCAGGTCATCCAAATAAACTAACACTTGCAGTAAATTCATGTCTCCCACAACTTTCTCCATGAGACGTTGAAAGGTGGCAGGTGCTCCAGAAATCCCTTGGGGCATGCGTTCGAACTGATAAAACCCTAATGGGCAGATGAAGGCTGTCTTCTCCTTATCTTCTTCTCCCAGAGGGATCTGGTAGTATCCACTTCGAAGATCCAACACAGAGAACCACTGGCTTCCCAGCAAACAGTCTAAGGCGTCTTGCACTTGAGGCATAGTGTACTGGTCGACCACCGTACGGCTGTTTAGGGTGCGGTAGTCAATACACATCCGGATTTTCCCATTCTTTTTGCGGACTACCACAATGGGTGAGGCGTATGGGCTGCGGGACTCTGTAATGATGCCATTCGCAGCCAGCTCCTGAAGATGATGTCGCACATCTTCCATCTCAGAGAGAGCAATCTTCCTAGATCTCTCCCTGAAAGGTCGAGAGTCATGTAGTCTGATATTGTGCTCTACTCCTTTTGCACATCCCACATCCCACTCATGCAGTGAGAACACCTTGGATCTTTCACAAAGTTTCTTCCTCAGGCGATCTTTCCAGTCCTCGGACACTGGTGAATCTCCAAAGTCAAACTTTGCTGGGTCTATTGCCGGAACTGGAGTTTCATACTGGGGTTTTACAATCGACTCAGGCTCAAAGAGGTCTGCTATCTTTTGTCCTTGCTTCACAAAAATATCACGACTCGTTTCATTAGCAATCAGTATAGTCACCCTTTCCTGGGCTTCAGCAGGTAGGGTTATGACTCCACTGGGGACCAGCACTCCTTCAGGGAGCTCTCCTCCCATCGGCTGCTCTATCATTGCTAACGTCCCTTTACTGCCTTTCAGACAGGTACTCATGACAAGCACTTCTTGCTCCGTCCTTGCAGGCACTACTAAGGGGGTTGTGCCCGCGTACTTCAGTGCCCCAAGCGGTAGCTCAGATGTGTCCCTTTTAGCGCTCTCAATTTTCCTATAGGCTTCAGCACAAAGCGTATGGATCATCAGGGTATTCAGGTACTGGTCCCCAGCCCGCCTTCTGCAGTAATCCGCGAGTACCTTGAAGAGACTGGAGTTGGTCCCTATCAGCACAGACACATCAGAAGTCCCTTTAGGGTCAGGGCATATTAAGGCAGCTGTGTCTACCTCTTCTCTTACCCCAGCAACCTCCTCTGGGAATTCCAGGTGCACTATGACATACCCTTGATAGGGGTATTCATCCATGCTGAGGCCACATAGGCCAAGGCCAGTCAGTGGCTGTATAGGCAGGTGCCTAAGCATCTGTTGGTAGAATGACTGAAATATAATAGTCACTTGAGATCCAGTGTCAAGCACTGCTTTACACTCCACCCCTTCGATCCTCACCATGACCTCTGCTCGAGGCCCTATCAGTCCTGCAGGGATCCCAGCTGGAAAGTCTTTTCTGGGGGAATCTTCAAATCCTGCAGACCTGGGGGGTCCCCGTCCCCAGACCCTCTGGCAGCTACCGGATCTCTCCCAACTGATCCTCAGCTTTCCATACACTAAGGAGGGGTTTTCTTCATTACGGCACTTGGCAGCACTGTGTCCATCCTGACCACATCGGTAGCAGAAGAATTGACCTTTCCCCCTTCGCCTGGGGGGGATGGTGGCTCTAAGTGCGGGCTTCTCAATCGCCACAGTTTGAGGCTTCTTATTCCTAGAAGTCTTAACTCGGTCAACGGTACTTTGCAGCTCAGCTATCCGTTCCGTCAGGACCTGCATTTGTTGGGCAAGTTCCTCTCTGGTGCTCACCATCAGTACACTGGCCATTTGCAGTGGTGTTGTGCTGGCTGGCTCCGATGTTTGGGCTTCCCAAAACTCACTGGCAGCCTGCCTTTCTTCCTCCTCTCGGACCTCTTTTATCAGCTGGGAGTAACTTGGGGGATGTTCCCGTCGTTCTCTTAGCCGGAGATGAAGTAGAATCGGGTTCTGATACTGAGTTCCTCTTACAATTTGAGCCAGTCTGGTCTGATCCATATGCTCAGCAGTCACTGCTCCCCTCATGACAGCTCTCTGAAGCAGTCTCTCCAGTCTCTGTATGTAGGCTGAAGCCTTCTCGCCCTTTTGTTGTCGGGAATTAAGGAACTTACAGTAGCTGTCTTCAGGGCCCTCTACGCTCCCAAAGTTGTGTTCAAGGGCCTCTAGGCAGTCCTTCACACTGACCCCAGGGTCAATGAGCTTCAGGGTGCGAATCACATCTAATGCTGGGCCGCCAAGGCTCTCTATAAGGCATCTTCGCTTTTCTGCATCTGGTACGGCCCACTCTTGCAGCATTTCAGTGGTATGCTCTAACCAGGGTTCAAACTCCTCCTCCCCAGCAAATAATCTTAACTTACGACAAGAGTCTGACTCAGCATGGGGCAGCACAACCTTTTCCAATATTTGCCCCAGAGCTTTTGTCCAATCATCAGCCGAGGCTGCAGCCTCCGAGCTAGAAGCTGCTGAGCCAGGGCCCAACAAACCTGACATATTAGCCATTATACAAACAGTAATTTCCTCAAAATATAAGCACAAACAAAAAAAAATATAAATTGTTTCCCAATGTAGTGGATCACTCAACAGGTGCTTGCGAGGGGTACTGACCCAGGCGATCCCGGACGAGCCCCCAACAATGTAACCCTTCTGCCCGTCAGAGTTGGCAGCAACAAGGGCCGGGTTCAATATCTAGGGGTTCCATTCCAATAACACAATGCAAACCGGCTCGAGCCCCCACCCAGTGACCTGGGACAAATATATACCACCCCCGCTGGGCGCCTCCAAGAGGCAATACTTCCCCTCTCGCAAGCACATAGTCTGAGTGTAGCAAAAGTCTTTTAATAACAGAGAGAAACAATGTGGCATTATGTTGGGGAAACACCACCAACCGGATTCATAACACAACCCATGAGCAAAAACAACCCCACCCCAGGCAAATTGGGGCATGCCCTTTTCCCTTTGGTTCTTGAGTCCAGCAACCCCAAAAGTCCAATGCCCCAAAAGTCTCTGTCCCTGGTCAGGGCAGCCCCAGAGTTCGAAAGTTTATCGGCGGAGCTTTACCTCCCAACCTGGGTGGAAATGGGACAGGGGTAAGAGGCACCTTACGTGATCTGAAGCTGACCGCCCCATAGCTCCATAGCGGCGCTCTGCTCCGCTCCGCCAGCCGCCCCACGAACTCCTTCGTTCAGCTGCGCTCCGCTCCGCCAGCCGCCCCACGAACTCCTTCGCTTAGCTGCGCTCCGCTCCGCCAGCCGCCCCACAAAACTCCTTCGTTCAGCTGCGCTCTGCTCCGCTCCGCCAGCCGCCCCACAAAACTCCTTCGCGCAGCGGCACTCCGCTCCACCAGCCACCCCACGAACTCCTTCGTTCAGCTGCGCTCCGCTCCGCCAGCCGCCCCACGAACTCCTTCACTCAGCTCCACGGCCCACAAGCAGCTCCTGCCATCCACACACTGCTCCGCGTCGAACTGCTTCACCAGCCCTCCCGCAAACTGCTCCACAATATATCTTCAGGCTCCCCCACTACTTAACACAACACTCAGTGATTTCAGCTCTTAGGTGAATTCAGCTTATAGTAGGGGAGCCCCAGTGCTGGGGCACTGTCAGCCCAAAGTGAGCTCAGCAGCCTATAACTAGACTTCTAATGAAATCAAAATTAGCTCTGATATTCCACAGTGGAGAGAGAAGGAAGTGCAATCAGCATGTAAGGCCCTCACCAAGGGGCCCATGCCACCAAGTATTAATACTTGTCCCCAGCCCCTCTCAATTCACAGAGTTTTGGAACCCATGACCCTTGCCTAGCGAGTGCTACTTAGATGATGGTGAATCCCTCCATCGTAACAAAAGGCCACATACAGTTCCAAGCACAGTTCCCATAATCAGGGTAATAACAATTTATTCTTCCTGCCCCAATAACAGAGACACTGGGGATCCCACAGCAGCCAAAGTGACCATTTGGGCAGCTATGGTCTCATTCTAGGCGTGGTGGGTGTGCCTATGCAAATGAGATCTGCCCCTGAAGTTCTTTTCCACAACTTGCCACACCTCACCACCAGATGTCAGGGTGGAGCTCATCCTGACACTGCTTACACCCACTTAAGGCTGAATTACGGGGGGGTCCAGAGTGCGGAGGCTGCCCACGAGGGTCAGGTCTCTGCAAATGGGAACAGAGGGGCTTTAGTCCCTGGGCTACTGCCCTGCTGAGCCAGTAAGGGTGTCATTGGTGCTGGGAGCCCATATTCTTTAGCGTACAATAAATGGGGTGGGGGAATCTAAATTGCCCTGGCTGCATCGTGTGTTGCTAACACAAGGCTTTGCAGACTTGCTGAGAGGACCTGGGAAGCCTCTGCAGGGGGCTCCGTAAAACACAGGCCAAATCTGTCACTGAGTTTGAGGCAAGACGGGTTTAAGGATCATCCAGACCAGCTGTTCTCAACTCGGGTACGTGGACCCCTAGGACACACAGAGCTCGTCCAGGGGCACATCAACTCACCTGGAGATTTGCCTAGCTTTACAGTAGGCTACATAAAAAGCGCTAGGGAAGTCAGGACAAACTAAAAGTTCTACAGACAAATGAGGAAGTCGGCAATTTGTCAGCTCTAGTGGGCTGGGACACTTTTGTATTTGTATGTCTGATTTTGTGAGCAAGTTGTTTTTAAGTGAGGTGAAACTTGGGGTAAACAAGACAAATCAGCCTCCTGAAAGGGGGACAGGAGTCTGGGAAGGCTGAGAACCATCTGACCTCCAGCATGGCACACAGGCCAGGGGACTTCATTCTGTGACTCCCGCCTCCGCTCCCTCGGGCTGGGCCCAAGAGAGAAGCAGCTTGTTATTGCCATTGCTGGGAGGAATTTGGATGAGGTCTCAGAGTAACGCACTTGCCCAGTGCATGTTGTACCCTAACCTAGGGGCTGGCTCAAGTAGGAGGTAACAGCCCACTATTGCTGCCAGCTGATGGGAGTTACTTCTTTAGCTCAGCTGCAGCCCAGTCCCCTGGAACCTCCGGCCCCCACTTCCCTCGTGTTGGTGACGTCATGCCCCAAACGCCTGACTCGGCTGGCTGGCCTCTCCCACCCATCGGCTGTGGGGTCACAGGTGTAAAGGGCTGGGCCCCGGCCCCCCTGCTTGTTGATGGTGAAAGGAGCAAAGCAAGTTGAACTCCCCCGACAGGGTTGAGAAACAGACCTGGACTGTCTCCAGGGCCCCATGGCCCCTCCACTGCGTGGGGCTGGGGAGTAAGAGGAGCTGGGCTCCAGGGGGCAGGTGTTTTGCTCAGGGCAGGGTGGCAGCGTGCAAGAACTCTGGGTTCAGGGGGCAGCGTGCGAGGGCTCTGGGTTCAGGGGCAATGTGCGAGGGCTCTGGGTTCAGGGGGCAGCGTGCGAGGGCTCTGGGTTGGGGGGGCAGCGTGCGAGGGCTCTGGGTTCAGGGGCAGCGTGCGAGGGCTCTGGGTTCAGGGACAGTGTGCGAGGGCTCTGGGTTCAGGGGCAGCGTGTGAGGGCTCTGGGTTCAGGGGCAGCGTGCGAGGGCTCTGGGTTGGGGGGCAGCGTGCCAGGGCTCTGGGTTGGGGGCAGCGTGCCAGGGCTCTGGGTTCAGGGACAGTGTGCAAAGGCTCTGGGTTGGGGGCAGCGTGCCAGGGCTCTGGGTTGGGGGGCAGCGTGCAAGGACTCTGGGTTCAGGGGCAGCGTGCAAGGGCTCTGGGTTGGGGGGGCAGCGTGCGAGGACTCTGGGTTCAGGGACAATGTGCGAGGGCTCTGGGTTCGGGGAGCAGCGTGCCAGGGCTCTGGGTTGGGGGCAGCGTGCGAGGGCTCTGGGTTGGGGGGCAGCGTGCCAGGGCTCTGGGTTGGGGGCAGCGTGCCAGGGCTCTGGGTTCAGGGACAGTGTGCAAAGGCTCTGGGTTGGGGGCAGCGTGCCAGGGCTCTGGGTTGGGGGGGCAGCGTGCAAGGACTCTGGGTTCAGGGGCAGCGTGCGAGGGCTCTGGGTTGGGGGGGCAGCGTGCGAGGGCTCTGGGTTCAGGGGCAGCGTGCAAGGGCTCTGGGTTGGGGGGGCAGCGTGCGAGGACTCTGGGTTCAGGGACAATGTGCGAGGGCTCTGGGTTCGGGGAGCAGCGTGCCAGGGCTCTGGGTTCAGGGGCAGCGTGCGAGGGCTCTGGGTTGGGGGGGCAGCGTGCGAGGACTCTGGGTTCAGGGACAATGTGCGAGGGCTCTGGGTTCGGGGAGCAGCGTACCAGGGCTCTGGGTTCAGGGGCAGCGTGCGAGGGCTCTGGGTTGGGGGGGCAGCATGAGGACGTGGAGCCCTGCCTGAGTCACGCCAGCTGGGACCGGCCGAGCTCGTCAAACCCCAGCGTGTGGGCTCAGCTCCAGCTGGCGCCTGACTCCTGTCTCCCCGCCCCGCAGGTACGATTCCCAGGAACTGATGCAAAACTCCAGCTTCTGCCTGGTGCCGTGGGGCCGGCGCTTGGGGTTCTTCCGTTTCCTTGAAGCTCTCCAGGTAAGCCAGGCCCCGTGCCAGGCCTCCTCCTCTGCCCGACACCCCGTGCTGCTCCCCCGCCCCGGTGCCCAGCCACGTGGCGTCCAGCAAAACGTGGCGCCGTCTGGCCCGGCTGCTGTGTGCGCCCGCTGCTGGACGGACAGACGGACGCACACCCCTGCCTGGCTCACCCCGCCCTGTCCCCCCTTCGCAGGCCGCCTGCATCCCCGTGCTGCTGAGCAACGGCTGGGAGCTGCCCTTCTCCGAGGTCATCGACTGGAACAAAGCTGCCATCATTGGGGACGAGAGACTCCTCCTCCAGGTAGGGGCCACGTGCTCGCTGCACATCCTGGGGGGGCCGCCTGACTCCCCGGCCCCTCTGAGACACCCCCCACCCACGTGGCAGGAAGGCCGCCCCTGCTCACGGCTCCGTGGGCCTGACGCCGGGGTCTGGCCGGGCGGGTGAGGTGGGGACCAGAACCACAGTGAGCTGCATGGGGCACTAATGAGACTCCCCCCGCTTCCTCCCTGCAGCGGGAGCCCTAAACCCTACAGCACCCCCATCAACTGCAGCCCCCAGCTGCCGCTCCTCAGGGCCCACCCTTTCCGAGGAGAGCAGGAGCGAGAAGCAGCGTGCAAAGGAGGCAGGATTGGGCGCTGTGCATCCCCCCCAACCCTGGGGGAAAGGGACCTGCCTCTGGTGCCAAAGGGCAGTGCCAGGCTGGGCTTGCACCCAGACCAGCATCATGGGGACCTGCGGGGCACCTCAGTGACTGGCACTCAGCCAGGCCTGGCTTCTAGCTTCCTTGGCACCAAGGCACAGAGGGTCCTACAATCCCAGCTCTGCCCTCTGAGCTCTCTGCCCCAGAGTCACCGGCAGAGCTAGGGGAGGGGGGCCCAGGGCTGGGGTAGCAGGGGGCTGTGAGGTGGGATTGGGGGCACCGGCAGATCTGGGGCTGGGGTAGCAGGGGGCTGTGGGTCGGGATTGGGGGGCACTGGCAGAGCTGGGGGAGGGGAGCCCAAGGGTGGGGCAGCAGGGGCTGGGCGTCGGAATTGGGGGGCACCGGCAGAGCTGCATACAGGTGAAACATGCCAAGCTCCTGCCTGCATTGGGCCAGCCAGATTAATGCTGCCTTTACATTGGCTTAGAAGTTGCGCCCCTCCCCACTGGCCGGCTGGGCCCTCTCTTGGGGGACACTCCTCCCCCCCTTCAGGCCCCTGCCAGGCCCCTGCGACTATTCCAGCCCAAACTCCTGGGAATGTGGCACCGTCCCCAGGCCATGTGGGGGTCTGAGAGCAGTATAGGGGGCGGGGCGGCTGTCCCACCCCAAACCCAGTCTGCTGCCGGAGCCGGGGCATGTATCTGGGGCAGCAGGACCCAGGGCTGGGGCACGGCTCCGGATAGTCCTGTTCCCATCTCCGCCACTGACTCACGGGGCAGGTTCAGGTCGCTCAGCGCCTGCCCACCCTGGGCCTCCCTTTTCCTCTCTGTGAAATGGGCACAATAAGACCAGTCGTGGGCGGCCACCTAGTGAATGGTACAAAGTGTGATCGTCGACTCTGTGGGCCAGATCTTCAAGGGCTCAGCTCCCCCAGCCAGGGTCAGATTCCCTGGCCATCTCGGGGCATTGGCTGCTGAGCCCTCCCTCCCCACGCCAGCCTGTGTCCCCAGAGCTGCACTTACCCAAGAGAGACCCTGGCCAGCTGGCCCCGTCCCTGGCTCTGCGGGGAGGCTCTGGGGGTCATCTTAGCCGACCTTCCCTCACCCCCCCACCCCCGCGGCTCTCTTCCAGATCCCGTCGATAACCCGCTCCATAGACCACGACAGAGTCCTGGCCCTCCGGCAGCAGACCCAGTTCCTGTGGGAGACCTATTTCTCCTCGGTAGAGAAAATCGTGCTGACGACCCTCGAGGCGAGTGCTCCCGGCTTTGTGGGCTCCTCGGTTACAGCCCTTGTCCCCTCACTCAGGATGGGGGAAGGGCTGGTGGGGGAGACAGTGGGTCTGGTTGGTGCACCGGATCGTGGAGGAGGGCAGGATATTGGCTGGAGTGGGAGAACAAGAGGCGCTCAGCGGGGAGGAGAGGATGTCCCGGCTCCTTGCTCCTTCCCCTTGGAGCATGGTGGAAGGCATTTAGGGTCTGCCCGAGACCTAGGCGCTGCCTACATCTCCCCTATGTCCTCTGAGCTTTTCTCTCAGAGGGGAAGGGGGGTCGACAATGCTGACACACCGCTGCTGGGTCAAGGGAGCTGCCACCCAGGTCAGGATCTGTGACCTGTGTGGAGGTGCAGAGCTCATTTGCTGACTCATCCTGGCCATCGGAACAAGTGGCTCCTATGGGCTGTCAGATGGGTTGAGTGTCTGGGAGGGGGGGCTAGGCGATCCCTGCGGGGAAATATTCTAGAGCAGCCAAGCCCAGGGGACGGCTGAAGCTGAGGTTTCGGTGATGAGGTTGTGTAACAGTAACGACAAACCCCTGGAGGCACCACCTGCGTACAGGGGAGTTCATGCAGCCATGTGCCCCTGCCCCAGGGCACCGCTCCACAGCTGCGAGTGTGGAGGCTTGGGCAGGGCCTTGGGGAGCCAGGACAGAGGTGGCCAGGACTCAGACCCTGCTGTGGATTTTCTGGCCTGAACCCAGCAGTGCAAGCTGTCTGAAAAGCACATTGGGATCCTCTGGGCTGGGAGGTTGTAACAAGGCTGGTTCTGGTGGGACCCCACTGAGAGTGCCAATTCAGGACAAATTGCTTAAAGCAGGGCAGTTACAGCCCAAGGCTGGGGTTTCTATGCACACCAAGGCAAACCAAACCAGCCCAACAGAGCAGACTTTGGTCTCACCCCACTGGCTGACCACAAGTCACACAAGCAATTCCCTTAGACACTCCAGTTTCCCAGAATCACTACCAGAGCCACTCGTTATGGGGATGAATAGTTATGAAAACCAATACCCCAGTAAAAGAGAAAAGGTTCTCTCGATCCCAAAGGACTAAACCCCAGACCCAGGTCAATAAAGAAATCAGATCTTACCCACAAATCACGCTGTTGCCAATCCTTTAGAATCTAAAATCTAAAGGTTTATTCATAAAAGGAAAAGATAGAGATGAGAGCTAGAATGGGTTCAATGGAATCACTGACACACAGCAATGGCAGAGTGCTTGGTTCAGGCCTGTAGCAGGGATGGAATAAGCTGCAGGTTCAGATCAAGTCTCTGGAGAACATCCCCAGCTGGGAGGGGTCATTCAGTCCTTGGTTCAAAGCTTCAGGGTAGCCAAGTCCCTCCAGAGGTCGGAAGCAGGATTGAAGACCAGATGGAGGAGCTGCAGTAGCTTTTTATAGTCTCTTGCCATGTGGCGTCTCTTTCTGTGTCCCAAGGACAAGCTGCCCCTCACATGGCCTGGAAACACCTCAGAGTTTGGTCCCTAGGCAGGTCCCTGCACACCTGGCTGAGTCCCCAGGCGTGTCTGCCTTCTCTCAGTGGGTCAGTTGTGTCGCTGATGGTCCTTAATGGGCTAGGCAGAGCTGACACCAACTTGTCTGGGGTGTTCCCCGGAAGCAGAGCACAAGTTTGAAATACAGACAGTCTAGAGCCAATACTTACAACTTTAAATACAAAAATGACACATGCAAACAGACAGCATCATCCTAACCAGCCAACCATAACCTCGTCTGAGACGCCTCATTTGACCCCCTTTATACAAGACTTGGTCCCACTACACGACCTTGGTTGCAACAATGTTCTATACAGTCCCAGTTCAAGTCAATAACGTCACAGAGGTGCACCGGAAATGCAGCTGTTCTCTCCAGCAAGGGCACTGGAAGGAGATTAGGAGGCCAGGCCCTTGTCTAACCTCTCCCATCCCAAGTGCTGCCACACGTGAATGAATAAAGCCTCCTCATCATCCCCATTGTGCCGGTGGGGAAATCGAGGCACGGAGTGACTTGCTCAGGGCTGCCTGGGGTCAGCGGCAGAACCAGGAGAGAGGCAGCACCCTGGGCCCAGCCCGCACTCTCTGAAGAGTTGCTGGTTTGGTCTGTGCCTCTCCCAAGCTCGCCCTGGCCCAGCGAGAGGCGGGTGAGGCCGGCGGTGGCTCGCTGGGATGCGGTCTGGTCTGAGGCGGGAGGGGAGAGGGCTCCTCGGGGAGTGTGAAGGCCGCTACAGGCCGGTTATCTCTGTGCTTCATTCATCGGGCAGTTGGGGGCCCAGGCTGCACTGCGGGGGCTCAGTGGCCTTAGGAAGGAACTTTGCAGATTCTCAGCAGTGCAGAAAAGGTCCCCAGCAGCTGCCAACCCAGCTGGTGTGTTCACGGCCTGGAGCATCGTGGTGCCCAGGGAGATCAGGGTACCAGGCCGTGGTGTTACCGCCGGGCTGGGAGAGGCCAGGCTGGATCCGCACGACAGGCTGAGGAACTGGCACAGGGGGCCGGGCGGTGGGGGGACCTTGGTTGGTTGGTAGCTGCCATGGGTACACCCTGTCACAGGCTAGGGCCACCTCTGGCCCCCAACCCCAGGCCTCAGGGTGGGCTCCTAAATCTGGCATGCGGCCATGTCCCGGCTAGTTCGTCTCGGCTGCACCAAGATGTGATCAGAGCCCTTGGCCCTGTGTAACGGCTCCTGCTTGGCTGGGGCCCTGCACCGGCAGATCTCAGTGGGGGCTTGGGGCCTTGTGCCGGGTGCGGTACAGACCTTTCAGGGAGAGACGCAGGCCCAGGCCCACAGAGCTCCATGCAGACACAACAGGGAGCGGGGCCAGCCGGAACTGGGCGGACGACAAGGGCCCAGTGGCGCAAGCAAGCGTGGCCCTGTGAGCAGTAACCGTCGCTCGCTGCCAGCCTGACCGTGGCTGTGCAGCTGTTTGGAGATCTGGGAGACCCGGGTTTGATTCCTGCTCCCCAGCCACCCAGTGTGACCCTCAGCAAGTCCCTTAGCCCACCGAGGAAGAGAGGAAGGCTGGCCCAGTGGTTAGGGCATGCCCCTGGGGCTCAGGCGTCCTGGGTTCTGCCCCAGACTCCACTTGTGATCCTCGCCCAGTCGTGCACTGGGGATCATAGTGCCGTCCTGCCTCACAGGGGGCTGGGAGGTGCTCAGATACCATGGTGATGGGCGCCTTGGAAGTGCCTAAGACAGACGTGTACAGATCAGTCCCAGGTGGGCTGGCACTCGGCGGCTAGCCCAGGCCACCACGTCTACCCTGCTGCTGCTGCCCGTGCTGGCTAATGGAAGCTGGCCCGGCACAGCTACACCGGCCGCATGGACCCACCTCTCGAGGGGCTTGTTAACAACGCCTGGGCCTGTTACGCCAAATGAGGGGGCTCAGCCCAGCATCTGCTGCCCCGGGGCGCTGCCGCCTGGAGGAGTCTCAGGTGCCCAGTGCAGGAGCCGTCTTGGGGAGCTCAAGGCAGGCTGAACAAACCCCTTTGACATGCGGACGGAGCAGGTTTGCTCTGGAGAGGAGACGTTTGTTTCATTTTGGGCGTTGAGTTGATAAACCAGCCCCTAAGCCTGGCTGTTGGGTTGGACTGGAAACGCCCCAGTGGGAGTTTAATCGGGATCCACGAAGGGAAACTGAGGCGCAGCCACCAGGGGGCGCAGTCAGGTGGCCACTCATCTGCAGGCTCGTTAGAGCGAAATGAAAGCATGGGGAGCCCTGAATTATGGGGCAACGCCTTGGAGCAATGCAGCAGCTCCCCCAACCCCCGCAAAGTTAGGGTGGGTGCTGGGGACGCCTCTCTCCAGTGCAGAGCCCAGCCTTGCTCCCTGGCATGGGAGCCTCACCCACTGCCCTGGACACTCTCCCCTCCGTGGCACCGGGTAAGGTGTCCCGGGCCATGGGGCACGTTGAGTTGTTCATGGTGTGTGCCTGGTCCCCGGGGCACGATGGTGAGCACAGAGCCTGCTGCCAGCTCTCCGCAGGGCCTTGAATCCCCAACGCTCGCTGCTCCAACTCGGTCCCTTGGTGTCCAGCGGCTGACCGGCACCAGCTGGCCTCCCCTCCAGCCTAGGCCCCTCTAGGATCAACCTTGCCCAGCCGACTGGTGACGAGAGGGGTTAACCTGCGTCTACACTGGGGAAAGGTCGTGGCTGTGCTGGGGCCAGGTGACACGTGTTCGCTAACCCCACCTCTTCTCCTAACCTAGACAAACCCAGTGCGGGGCAGGAGCCCAGCCCTCCAGCCGCTAGCAGAGATTGCTGTGGTGTATGGCCCGGCCTGCTGGTTCCCGCCCCGGGGTATATGGGACAGGGCCGGAGGCCGGGGCAGTGCAGCGTCCACGCCTGAGCCTCGCAGGGCCCAGCCCAGGGTCAGTAACGCAGCTCCCCCGGTCCCCTCGTCATTTTCAGATCATCCAGGACCGAATCCAGGCGCACATCAGCAGGAACCACGTGATGTGGAACGCGCAGCCGGGCGGGCTCTACGTTCTCCCCCAGTTCTCCACCAGCCTCGCCGACTTCCCCTTCTACTACTGCGCCCTGGGTAGGTGGCAGCGATGGGGAGGGGCCAGGCTCTGGGAATGGGCCCCCGGGGGGCCTCAGGCCCGGCGAGGCGTCGGAGCTGGCCCTGGAGTCCCAGGTCGCCCAGGCTGGGCTGGGAGCTCCCGATGGAGTAACAGCCCGTGGGCTGGACAGAATATGCAGGGTTCCTGGATATTTCTCCTGGAGGGGCCGTGGTGCCCTCATGCTTTGGTGCAGTGAGTTACAGCGGGTGGGGTTCGCTCGGGAGCGGCCAGGACAGCGATAGCGGGGTGAAGGGGGGCTGCTGGTCAGGACGGGGCATCGGAGGGGGAAGATCAGTGGGTCACGCACACAGCTCTGCTGCTGCTCCGGGATCCTGAACCTGCAGCGCCCCCGGCTGTTCCAGCCCAGCCTGTGGCAAACGGGCTTTTCCCGCTGATCGCTTGTGTAACCCTTCTGCCCGTCAGAGTTGGCAGCAACAAGTTCAATATCTAGGGGTTCCATTCCAATAACACAATGCAAACTGGCTCGAGCCCCCACCCAGTGACCTGGGACAAATATATACCACCCCCGCTGGGCGCCTCCAAGAGGCAATACTTCCCCTCTCGCAAGCACATAGTCTGAGTGTAGCAAAAGTCTTTTAATAACAGAGAGAAACAATGTGGCATTATGTTGGGGAAACACCACCAACCGGATTCATAACACAACCCATGAGCAAAAAACAACCCCACCCCAGGCAAATTGGGGCATGCCCTTTTCCCTTTGGTTCTTGAGTCCCACAACCCCAAAAGTCCAATGCCCCAAAAGTCTCTGTCCCTGGTCAGGGCAGCCCCAGAGTTCGAAAGTTTATCGGCGGAGCTTTACCTCCCAACCTGGGTGGAGATGGGATGGAGGTAAGAGGCACCTTACGTGATCTGAAGCTGACCGCCCCATAGCTCCATAGCGGCGCTCCGCTCCGCTCCGCCAGCCGCCCCACAAAACTCCTTCGCTCAGCTGCACTCCGCTCCACCAGCCGCCCCACGAACTCCTTCGCTCAGCTGCACTCCGCTCCGCCAGCCGCCCCACGAACTCCTTCACTCAGCTCCACGGCCCACAAGCAGCTCCTGCCATCCACACACACTGCTCCATGTCGAACTGCTTCACCAGCCCTCCCGCAAACTGCTCCACAATAGATCTTCAGGCTCCCCCACTACTTAACACAACACTCAGTGATTTCAGCTCTTAGGTAAATTCAGCTTATAGTAGGAGAGCCCCAGTGCTGGTGCACTGTCAGCCCAAAGTGAGCTCAGCAGCCTATAACTAGACTTCTAATGAAATCAAAATTAGCTCTGATATTCCACCGTGGAGAGAGAAGGAAGTGCAATCAGCATGTAAGGCCCTCACCAAGGGGCCCATGCCACCAAATATTAATACTTGTCCCCAGCCTCTCTCCATTCAGACAGTTTTGGAACCCATGACCCTTGCCTAGCGAGTGCTACTTAGTTGATGGTGAATCCCTCCATCGTAACAAAAGGCCACGTACAGTTCCAAGCACAGTTCCCATAATCAGGGTAATAACAATTTATTCTTCCTGCCCCAATAACAGAGACACTGGGGATCCCACAGCAGCCAAAGTGACCATTTGGGCAGCTATGGTCTCATTCTAGGCGTGGTGGGTGTGCCTATGCAAATGAGATCGGCCCCTGAAGTTCTTTTCCACAACTTGCCACACCTCACCACCAGATGTCAGGGTGGAGCTCATCCTGACACTGCTTACACTTGGGAGGAGCCGGCTGGAGACTCACTCCTCAGTTAGCCCCACCCTAGAGCGCCGGGTGGGAGGGGCGGTCACGGCACCGGATCTGGCCCATTTTACAGTGTCCAGCTCTGCCGGCCCCCTCAGTCCCAATGTGCCGCCCTCCCAGTCATCCCAGCCCTGGGCTCCCCATACACAGCTCCGCTGGCCCCCTCATTCCTGACCCGCAGCCCCCCATGTTATCCCAGCCATGGGCTCCCCCCATCTCTGCCAGTGCCCTTCAATCCTGGCCCACAACCTCTGCTATCCCAGGCCCGGGCTCCCCACACCCAGCTCTGCTAATGCCCCTCAATCCCCCCTGCTACCCCAGTCCCAGGTGCCCTTCATACTGACTTGCTCCCCTTCCTACCATTCCTTTCTTGCTGTTCCCTTTATCTCCCTTCCTACCCTGCAGCTGCTGGCCAGCCCCGCCTGGAGCAGGGGCTGCTCAGTTGGTGGCAGGCTGCGGATTGACGGGAGGGGATTGTTTCCTGCAGGGATCTCTGGAGAGCAGGGTTTGCTGGCGTCTCCGCCTGGTGGAGATCCGCCCTTCCACCAACTCACTGATGCCCTTTGCAGAGACACTGACCTCCCGGCTGCACCTAACCCTGCATCAGCCCCGGGGGTGGGGTTAGAACTTGTACGGTGGCGCCACGTCCCCCTCGAGTTGCCGGTCCCGTGAATGGCGTTACTCCTTTAGCTAAAGTGGCAGAGGTCTGATGCGGAAGGTCCTGGGTTCAAACCCAGGAAGTGCCTGGTGTCACTCTCCGATTCCCAGCATGGAGGCTCCTGGTTTGTTTCAGGATCCCGCTTAAAATTTCCGTCCTTATTTCTAAACCAGCCCATCAAAGGGAGGCAAAAATAGGGGCCTGCCTTTTTTGTGTGCTGTGTCTATCTTACAGTTTAATCGTGTGGCCCATCACCCTAGTATCTGGGCACCTTCCACATAAAATCTATGGCACTAGTGCCATTCCTGTTGGACATCAGTGAGTCCCTGGCATGCTCCCTTTTCAGAATTAGACCTTTGCTGGGAGGGGGTTAGTTTTGTTTTCAGATTTTATGAATTTTCCCTTTTTCCGCTGACATATGAAGAAGACCAGAAAGTCTTTTTTCCTGCTTCGTTTCCACTAGAAAGCCAGGTCTTGTCTAGCTGGAACTCTACGGGCATCACAGGAGAGTGAAAGCCGAGTGATTGGGAGGGGAAGGGTGTTTTAGTCGGATTGGTCCAGACTTGGTTTTTATCACCCATCCATTGCCCAGCCAACACTTGGGAGAAAGGATGTCTCTGGCAAAGAGTGACCTCTGGTAAAGACGCCCTGGGGGGTGAAAGAAGAGCTTGACAGCCCGACCGCTCCGGCTGGGAGAGCAGGGGGTGCAGAGCCCAGCCCAGCGCTGAGGATTGTTTTAAATCTCTGGATTTTGAAGCCAATCTCCTGATTGTGGGGGCTGACTCCTGAGCGCACAGAGCCAGCGATGCTGCGGCCCCCTTGGCTATTCCCCATCCCCCATGGCCAGGCCCCGAGAGCGCTATGAACTCCTCTGTGCATCATCTCCGCCCCAGCCCTGCCCAGCTGCTGGCCCCGCCCGGGCTGTTCCCCTTCCCCTCCTGGCTGCCGTGGGCCCCCTGCCCCTCAGCTTGGCCGGAGAGCGCCCGGGCCAGTCCGAGCCGGGCCGTGTGTCGTTGCAGGACGCAGCCCAGCCAAGGAGTTCACCGCCGTCATCCAGGCCGCGTCGCCGCTGCTCTCGCAGTCCCAGCCCATCGTCAGACTCATCCTCGCGGTGGCCAAGTCCAAGTATTGTACCCAGGTACGGGCCCACCTGCCAGGAGACGCTCCTCCTCCCGGTCCCTTGGGGCTGGGCCTCTGGTCTGATCCCTGAACAAGCCCCTGGCCAGCCACAGTGGGAGCTGTGCCTCTGCACCCCAGGGTGGGGCTGGGAGAGGAAACCACGGGGAGCGAGCCCAGGCCGTTCCGGGGATGGAGGCTGAGTGGTAGGGGATGGGTCCAGCCGTTCTGGGGATGGGGGATGGGCGGCGGGTTCGGTCAAGGCCGTTCCAGGGATGGGGGCTGGGCGGTGGGTTCGGTCAAGGCCGTTCCGGGGATGGAGGCTGGGTGGCAGGGTCGGTCAAGGCCGTTCCGGGGCTGGGGGCTGGGCAGTGGGTTCGGTCAAGGCCGTTCCAGGGATGGGGGATGGGCGGCGGGGTCGGTCAAGGCCATTCCGGGGATGGGGGGGTGGGTGGTGGGTTCGGTCAAGGCCGTTCCGGGGATGGAGGCTGAGTGGTAGAGGATGGGTCCAGCCGTTCTGGGGATGGGGGATGGGCGGCGGGTTCGGTCAAGGCCGTTCCAGGGATGGGGGCTGGGCGGTGGGTTCGGTCAAGGCCGTTCCGGGGATGGAGGCTGGGTGGCAGGGTCGGTCAAGGCCGTTCCGGGGATGGGGGCTGGGCAGTGGGTTCGGTCAAGGCCGTTCCAGGGATGGGGGATGGGCGGCGGGGTCGGTCAAGGCCGTTCCGGAGATGGGGGATGGGTGGCAGGGTCAGTCCAGGCCCGTCCCTCCAGGGCCCTGGGTGGGTCTGGCTGAGGTGCTATCCCCGTGGGCGTCTCTGCTCGGGCCATGCACCGTGCTGACCGGCGTGATGGTAGCCCCGGCTCTGGCCTTGGGGTGGCCGAGGCTGGTGGTGCTGGCTGGCCGTGGCTGACGGTTGGCTAAGGTCTGAGTCTGGGGCTGGTCGGGGCCGTAACCCGGCCCCGCCTGTCACCGCTGCAGATCGTGGTGCTGTGGAGCTGCGAGAAGCCCCCGCCCCCGAGGAGCTGGTGGCCGTCCGTCCCTGTGCCCTTCAGTGTCGTGGAAGGGGAACACAAGGTAGGGGGGCCCCGGGGCTGCGGCACTGCTGGAGGTGGGAGGGCAGGGAGGGGAGCAGTGGCTGGGTTTGGGGGTGGGGGTCGCACTGCTGGGGTTTGGGGGTGGGGGTGCATGGTCGCAGTGGCTGCGGTTTGAGGGTGGGGGTGCGTGGCCGGGGTTTGGGGGTGTGCGGTCGCAGTGGCCGGTGTTTGGGGGGTGGCTTGCTGGGATTAGGGGACGTGGTCGCAGTGGCTGGGATTTGGGGGTGGGGGTGCGTGGTCGCAGTGGCTGGGATTCGGGGGTGGGGGTGCGTGGTCACAGTGGCCGGGGTTCGGGGGTGTGCGGTCGCAGTGGCCGGTGTTTGGGGGGTGGCTTGCTGGGAATAGGGGACGTGGTCGCAGTGGCTGGGATTTGGGGGTGGGGGTGCGTGGTCGCAGTGGCCGGGGTTTGGGGGTGTGCGGTCGCAGTGGCCGGTGTTTGGGGGGTGGCTTGCTGGGAATAGGGGACGTGGTCGCAGTGGCTGGGATTTGGGGGTGGGGGTGCGTGGTCGCAGTGGCCGGGGTTTGGGGGTGTGTGGTCGCAGTGGCCGGTGTTTGGGGGGTGGCTTGCTGGGATTAGGGAGTGTGGTCGCAGTGGCTGGGATTTGGGGGTGGGGGTGCGTGGTCACAGTGGCCGGGGTTTGGGGGTGTGTGGTCGCAGTGGCCGGTGTTTGGGGGGTGGCTTGCTGGGATTAGGGGACGTGGTCGCAGTGGCTGGGATTTGGGGATGGGGGTGTGTGGTCGCAGTGGCCGGGGTTTGGGGGTGTGTGGTCGCAGTGGCTGGTTTTTGGGGGGTGGCTTGCTGGGATTAGGGGACGTGGTCGCAGTGGCTGGGATTTGGGGGTGGGGGTGCGTGGTCGCAGTGGCCGGGGTTTGGGGGTGTGTGGTCGCAGTGGCTGGTTTTTGGGGGGTGGCTTGCTGGGATTAGGGGACGTGGTCGCAGTGGCTGTGATTTGGGGGTGGGGGTGCGTGGTCGCAGTGGCCGGGGTTTGGGGGTGTGTGGTCGCAGTGGCTGGTTTTTGGGGGGTGGCTTGCTGGGATTAGGGGACGTGGTCGCAGTGGCTGGGATTTGGGGGTGGGGGTGTGTGGTCGCAGTGGCTGGGATTTGGGGGTGGGGGTGCGTGGTCGCAGTGGCTGGGGTTTGGGGGTGTGTGGTCGCAGTGGCTGGTTTTTGGGGGGTGGCTTGCTGGGATTAGGGGGCATGGTCGCAGTGGCTGGGATTTGGGGGTGGGGGTGCGTGGTCGCAGTGGCCGGGGTTTGGGGGTGTGTGGTTGCAGTGGCTGGTGTTTGGGGGGTGGCTTGCTGGGATTAGGGGACGTGGTCGCAGTGGCTGGGATTTGGGGGTGAGGGTGCGTGGTCGCAGTGGCCGGGGTTTGGGGGTGTGTGGTCGCAGTGGCTGGTTTTTGGGGGGTGGCTTGCTGGGATTAGGGGACGTGGTCGCAGTGGCTGGGATTTGGGGGTGGGGGTGCGTGGTCGCAGTGGCCGGGGTTTGGGGGTGTGTGGTCGCAGTGGCTGGTTTTTGGGGGGTGGCTTGCTGGGATTAGGGGACGTGGTCGCAGTGGCTGGGATTTGGGGGTGGGGGTGTGTGGTCGCAGTGGCCGGGGTTTGGGGGTGTGTGGTCGCAGTGGCTGGTTTTTGGGGGGTGGCTTGCTGGGATTAGGGGACGTGGTCGCAGTGGCTGGGATTTGGGGGTGGGGGTGTGTGGTCGCAGTGGCTGGGATTTGGGGGTGGGGGTGCGTGGTCGCAGTGGCTGGGGTTTGGGGGTGTGTGGTCGCAGTGGCTGGTTTTTGGGGGGTGGCTTGCTGGGATTAGGGGGCATGGTCGCAGTGGCTGGGATTTGGGGGTGGGGGTGCGTGGTCGCAGTGGCTGGGGTTTGGGGGTGTGTGGTCGCAGTGGCTGGTGTTTGGGGGGTGGCTTGCTGGGATTAGGGGACGTGGTCGCAGTGGCTGGGATTTGGGGGTGGGGGTGCGTGGTCGCAGTGGCCGGGGTTTGGGGGTGTGTGGTCGCAGTGGCTGGTTTTTGGGGGGTGGCTTGCTGGGATTAGGGGGCGTGGTCACAGTGGCTGGGGTGGGGGGCGCGTGGCTGGCTGGGGTTCAATTGCTTTCTCTTTGCACAGACCATGAGCAGCCGTTTCTTCCCCTACGACCTCATCCGGACGGACGCCGTGCTGAGCCTGGACGAAGACACTGTCCTATCAACCAATGAGGTGAGGGCAACGGGGGGGGGGTCCAATAATCCCCATTGTCCCTCCCTGCAGGAAGGGGGCACATCTCATAGCTGGGGGGCCAGGGGCCAGGGCTCGGATAGCCCCAGGGGCTGGCTGGGGGCAGCTTCAGTCGAGCGGGAGAGGTGGGAGGAGGGGCACCGGCAGAGCCCAGCAGAAGAGTCGGGGTCCGGTGCCGTTTGGCTGTGTTCTCGGTGAATAAAGCAGCCTGGACCCTCAGGGGCAGGAGAGGTTGGCGCTGGGTGCTGGGTGCGTGGCTGCTTCCATGCAGCCCCGGTTCCCAGCTGCCCCCTGGCTGGCCCTGTGTGCTGGGCACTGCTGTCAGGCCTTCTTCATAGAGCCTGGTGTATGGTTCACAAGAGAACGGGCCAGGTTTCCCCTCCGCACTCTCCCGGATCTGATGGGGAATTACAGACACCAAACCTCCCCGAGGCCGGCAGGGGACTGTCCCTGTCGTGGGCAAGGGGCAGATCTGGCTCTGGGTGTGCCAGGGGAAGGGGAGACACCGGGTCCCTGAAATAGGGGGCAGGGGGTGCAGTGTTTCCCCTTCCGCATTATTGTAGCCGGGGAGCTGGGGCAGGCTGACTCGGTCACAGCCAGCACGAGAGCTGGGCAGGGGAGCTGGGTGCCCTCCTGGAGGCACCATGTGGCGGCTTGGGGAGAGGGGGCTGCAGGCTGAGGCTCCCAGGCCACTGCCCCCCAGGGCTAGGCAGAGCCCCAGCCAGAGGTTCGGCCCAGGACACCGCGGGCCGGGCGGACCCAGCTGTGTTAGCCGCGGACGGTGGGGCAGGGTCAGTGCTGGGGCTGCTGTGCCGAGCCTGGCTTGTTAATCCTGGTTTTGTTCCTTTCCTGTCTCCCCCCCGACCTGCCCCCTGCCATCGGGGCCTCCAGGTTGACTTTGCCTTCACTGTGTGGTGCAGCTTCCCGGAGCGCATCGTGGGTTACCCAGCCCGGAGCCATTACTGGGACAGCAGCAAAGGCTGGTGGGCCTACACCTCTAAGTGGACCAACGAGTACTCCATGGTGCTGACGGGGGCGGCGTTCTACCACCGGTGAGCCGGGGCGGTGCACGCGGCCGGGAACCCGGCTCCGGGCAGGAAATCCCATGGCACTGGGGGCTGCGTGCGACGTGCCGCTGGCAAGGCAAGGCACAAACGTTCGCCCTGCCTGGCAGAGCACCGGGCAGCCTCCTGCAGGCACCAGCCACGAGCGCTGGCTGTACAGCGGGGCCAACGTACAGAGAGACTAACGCGAAGCAGTGGGGTGCTAGCGGGGCTCCCCGGGGACACCCCTGCAACCTCAGCTCTCCTCTGGCGGAGAGCAGAGCCTTCTCTGTAACCTCCCGCCCTTTGCAAGCCTTGTCCCTCCATTGCCACCCCCGCCCAGCTAACGGGGAGCCCCGGTGCAGACAGGCCACTGGCTTTGCAGGCTCTCGCCTCTCTCCCCGCTCAGAGCAGGTCTCCCTGATGTGCTGTACCCTCGTCCTAGCAGCTCCAGGAGCATCTCTGGGCAGAATGACTCTTGGTAAGACGATGGGCCAGACCCATCGCTGGCGCATCTCTGTAGCCTTGGGAGGAGCTCCACCAGGGCCAGTTTGGCCTGGGGTCTCACAACCCCCTCCCTCCCCGCCGGCACTCGCTGAATGCTGCCTGTTTGCCCTCTCCTTTGGCAGGTACTATCATTATCTGTACACCTTCTACCTGCCGGGCAGCCTGCACAGCATGGTGGACCAGATGGCCAACTGCGAGGACATCCTGATGAACTTCCTGGTTTCCGCAGTCACCAAGCTCCCGCCCATCAAAGTCACCCAGAAGAAGCAGTACAAGGAGACCATGATGCAGCAGGTTGGCTTCCCACCTCTTCCGACTGCCTCGAATGCATGGAATTGGGGAAGGTCTTCGGCACAGAGAGCCCAGGGGGCCGGGGGCTCAGCTGCCCCTGTGCCAGGCCTCACCCACCTCCCCAGATGGAGGGGATGGCTGCGAGGGTCGGGGGACTAAGAATCGGTATCTGGCCTCTTCATCATAGGACTAAGAACTGGGCTGGGCTATGGGGGCAGCCTGTGGCCAGTCAGGGGAGCAGACCTGGAGTGAGCGTGCCATTGAAGAGTGAGAGACCCGCCGGGGAAGGGCCAGTGAGCAACCCGGAGCTGAGTAGTGTACGTCTACACTGCATTGTGACAGGTTTCAGAGTAGCAGCGTGTTAGTCTGTATTCGCAAAAAGAAAAGGAGTACTTGTGGCACCTTAGAGACTAACCAATTTATTTGAGCATGAGCTTTCGTGAGCTACAGCTCACTTCATCGGATGCATGCAGTGGAAAATACAGTGAGGAGATTTATATACCCAGAGAATATGAAAAAATGGGTGTTATCGTACACACTGTAAGAAGAGTGATCGCTTAAGATGAGCTATTACCAGCAGGAGAGCAGGGGGCGGGAGGGAACCTTTTGTAGTGATAATCAAGGTGGGCCATTTCCAGCAGTTACCAGGAAGTCCTGACGTCCCCAGTGCCCAGAGGGGTTCGGAGCTGGAGTCCCTGTTCACGCCCGTCTGCGTGTGGGATGAAAGTGAAGAGCGGAGCCACCATCTTCCTTATGTCCCCCTGCCTTGTCCCAGCGGGTCCCCAGCTCCGTCAGGACACGGGGGCCCTGGTGTCGCTCCATTGCCCCCTGCTTTGATCCCCATCCGCCCTCCCCACTGCACAGCGCAGCCCTGCTCCCCTTCGTGAATGCAGTGCCCTGGGCAGTCCCTCAGGCCCAGCCCCCCCAAGGTATCCCGGTGCCTAACTCCCCGTGGTGCCTGTCAGAGCCAGCTGCCCAAATACCGCTGAGACTCTGGGCCTTCGGGCCTTGCTTGTTCCTCCAGAGGGTTCACTGGTGCATGGTGTGCACGCCCCGTAGGCTGACTGCGGCGTGGCCCTCAGCTGGTGCCAGCCTGGGGAGCCGGCGACTGGCGCAGGGGATCCAGCCGGAACCTCCCTGGTGCAGCGGAGAGCCCTGCCCCGGCCCCGGCCCCGGCCCCGGCCCCGGCCCCGGCGCGCCCTGGGACGAGGGCGATTCCCGCGCTGGGTGGGGAGGGGCTTGGGGCTGGCGCGGGGATCAGAGTCCAGCTCTCCCCTGCTGCCGTTACTTTTCGGGTCCCTGCGCTGACCCCTCGCGGCACCGGCCCGGCCCTGCACCGCCCGCTGCGGAGCCGGAGCTTGCGGCACATCGAAATGTCGCTACGTTTTCCAAAGCGGCCTCGGATTTCCGGGTGCCAACTGGGGGCACCAGGGGCCTGATTCTCAGTGGAGCTGAGCACCCACCGGAACCTGAGGCTCAGGCCCAAGCTGCCTCCAGTGGGCACCCCAAATCGGAGCCTGCTGCTGAAAACACTGGCCACAGCCTCAGCCAGCTCAGCTCCCGGTCCTTCCCGACTCGTGCTGCTCTCAGACCCGGTGAATTACCTACCGCCCAGGCAGCCCGTGGCTGAACAGAAGGGCCGATTTCTGGGGTGACAGGGGCAGGCTGCATTGTGCTGAATGTGTTTGGGGCTGGTTGTCAGGACGCCTGGGTTCTGCGCCCAGCGCGGGGGCTGGTGTGTTGGGTGAGCTCACCTGGCTGCACCTGGTTCCCCGTGTCTGGGATGGGGGTGGTGGGCAGTGCGTTGCACAGCTGTGCAGTGAAATCTGTCTAGATAAGATTCGTATCTGGCCCCTTCACCGCAGCCTCTGAGCTCCTTGCTGTATCTCTGTCCACAGCCCCCTGAGGTAGGAAAGTGCTGTTCTCCCTTGTGTGCACATGGGGAAACTTAGGCAGAGAGACTTACCAGAACAGGGAATTAAAGCTGGGTCTCCTATGGCCCTGTCTAGCGCCCCCCACTGGGCCACCCTTCCTCTAACAGGCTCCGTTATCCCTGCAAGGTTGCCGTGCCCTGGGCGTTGGAGTGACGTCCCAGAGCTCCAGCACGGTGGGTGACCTCCCGCCTCTCGCACTCAGGGACCCTCTCCCACCTTCCCTCCCCAGGGCTCTAAGACGTCCCGCTGGGCCGACCCGGAGCACTTTGCCCAGCGCCAGGCCTGTATGAACTCCTTCGCCAGCTGGTTCGGCTTCATGCCCCTCGTCCATTCGCAGATGCGGCTGGACCCCGTCCTCTTCAAAGACCAGGTCTCCATCCTGCGCAAGAAGTACCGGGACATCGAGAGGCTGTAGAGCTGCCGAAGCCACTGACGGAGAGTGAGAAGGGGGTGAGGACCCCCCAAAGAAGACTGCGGAGAAGGGACTCCCTCTTGGGAGCCACGGAGGCTTGGCCTGAGGGGCAGGGCCGGGCTGTGGGGCACAAGCAGGGGAGACGGCCGCTGGGCCTGGCTCTGGGGTTAAACCTCTGGGGACAGCCGGAGGCTCGGGATGCAGAGCACAGAGTCCAGGGGCAGTTCTGTGACTGCTCGCTCCGTGGCTCCTGTCGCTGATTGGTTCTGGTTTGATCCCGCTTCCAAGCCAAGAATCGTGTCTCCTCTCTGGGCCCGTGAGCTGCGAGTGCAGACGGAGCCGCACCGAGACGCCCGCTCAGCCGCTCCCTGATTTTATCTTTAGCTGCCTTTTACCTTGGTTGCCAGCAAGGGCTCAAAGTCGAACACAACGACGTCCCCACCCGCAGGTCTGGCCCGCCAGAGAGCAGCCAGGGGCCGAGCCTCCCTGCCGGGCGAGCATGGGAGCCCAGGGAATCCGAGGGAGAGCCGAGTGCGCTGCCCTGTGGAGGAGGGAGAGATCTGAGTGGGGCACATGGGGCTGCCACGCACTGAAGGGGGCAGGGAGCAAAGCCTCAGGGGTGTCAGCCCCAGCAGATCCCCCGCCCCGCACTCGCAGGGGTGGTAGAGAAGAGTCACACCGCTCCGTGTCTGCACCAGCTCAGGGCTTGACTGCGGAGCCCCGGCAGGTCGTTCTGTGTCTGGACTAGGCAGAGGGGACATCTCCCCTCCTGCCCCCTTCCAACAGGTGTCCCCAGTACATCCCGCCAGCCCCTGGGCGTGGGGGATCCCACGGCAGCCCCCAGCAGATCTTCAGCACCCTGCTCAGGCCAGAGCCAGCTCCCCCGTCTGAATCTCCCCTGGAACGGACGGGAGGAGGGCTGGCGAGGGTGGCTGAGCTGCAGGCGTGCGGGCGGGTGAATGGGGTCTGCGTGGGAGGGCAAGGTTGCTGAGGGGGCAGGGTGGGAGCAGGCATGAGGAGGGGGGCAGAGAAGTGAGAGGCCCCCAGCAGGTTCTGATAAGCTGCAGAGAAGCCGGGAGCTCAGAAGCCGGGAGCTCTATGGGACACATCGTCCCAGCCGTGGTGAGTCAACTTCGTTTCCTCCTCCTCCAGGGAGCTGCCCCTCCCTCCGTGGGGGGATCTGGATCAGGGGCAGGGAGAGCTGGTTGGGGGCTCTCTGCAGAGCTCATCGGGGGCAGAGGGAGGTGCAGAGGAGAGGAACTGTCAGACATTCGCTCAGAGCCTGGAGCGCAGGCTTGCCATGGCCGTACTTGGACACTAAGGCAGAGGTGTGGGTCCATGGTGGGTGTGCGGGGTCCCACGTGGTCTCCAAGGGCCAGTGCAAACCCTCCCCATTGCCGCTTTATCCCTGTATCGGGGGTGGGCTGCAAAGGCATCGTTCAGGGAGCGAGTCACTGGCTGGCAGCGATGGGCCGGCGAGTCGGTCCCGAAGCCAGGGAGGAGCCCGTGAACTCCTCATCGTCACCCCCAGAGGTCAGTAGCTTTGTTGCTCCAGCCGCCTCCGGCATGCACAGCGATGAGATGACGACGGACTAAGGAGACCGAGCCGGAGGGCCGGGGAGGCAGGTGCCGGGGAGAGACCTGCTCCCGCCCGGGAGCCACCTGATGAAGAGTCAGACAGGACAGGCTAGAGCCCTGGGAGCCAGACGCCAGGTTAGTTACAATGAAATAACTGAGGCCTCCAGAGAGCAATAGGCCGCAGGTGCCTGCAGGAGAGGGGGAGGAAAACCTCTTGCCACTTGCCCCTCCCCTTCTCACCAGCTCTGTCCGGCCCGGCTCCCTTTTGATCCCTCAGCAGGTCAGGGTGGAAGTAGCAAGGGGCTGGCTCCAGGTGTCCTCATTCCCACCTGCCCACGGTGCCGGCTGCCCTGTCTCCCTGCCCCAGTTCAGCCAAAGGTGCTGGCTGGAGGTGGGCTTTGAGAAAGGCGATGGGCTCCCCGCCCTGCCCCAACGCTCTGTTCGAATGTGTCTCATGCAGCAGCAAAATCAGAACGTTTTATGGCAACTCAGATGTAAAACCCCCTCCTAGGAACACCTGTAAATGCCCATTTTGTATCAGGATTTGTTGAATTAAACTGAACCGAGACTTTGTCAAGGGGCCTGTGCTGTGGTTTCTGTTCAGGGCACGGCCACGGTGTGTTTGACCCCAGCCCCGTATTGCCCTGGTCAGCGAAAACCTCTGGAAGCTGTGTGGGAGTGGCAGACTCGGGCCAGAGCAGTGACGTCAGAGTTTAGCCTGGTTCTTGCCCTGCCCCAATCGTCACAGAACCACCCAGCCCCTCCACGAGCGCAGGGAAGAGACATGAGTCTCACAGGCCGGAGCTGAGCCCTTGGGGCCAGCTGCACGTTTCCTTGGTTCTGATGAAGGTTAGCTGTGCCGTTGAGCTCCAGATCCTCCCGTCCGTAGTTAGGCAGAGCTCCCTGGTGAAGGGCTGCAGGAACCAGCCCTGAGCAGGGCCCCATGGCTCAGCAGCAGGGGCGCTGTGTGATTTAGGCCTCGTGTATGCTAGAGAGTTTAAATGGCAACAGTTCTGCCGACAGAGGGCTACTGTCAAGGCTATTTCAGCAGAGGGCATTCACATGGCATCAGATTGTAGCTGCAAAAGACATGTGGCTCTGTGGGCTGGCATCCCAGTGTCCCCTGTGCCACCTTCTGACGCCTTGTGGGGAATTTTGGCTGTGTCTTGTGGGATATCCTCACTCCTCACAGGGAATTTGGGACTGTGGGGTCGAATTCCCATAAATCCTTCGGTTCCATCCCATAATCTACTCTTATGCGCTCTGTTTTCAGCTGCACTGCTGAAACCATGGATGCAGCACTGAGCAGCAATGCTCTGGGGTCCATTTTAAGGCCGGGACAAGGCATTCTCTCGTATTTGCAAGCCCACCGTGTTCAGAGACATGGTACCGAGGATGAGTGGGCAGCAAAAGACATTGTCCAGCCGCGATAAGCATTTGCCGACCAACAGGCGTTGAGCGGTGGCATTGGGGTGTGATGCAGAACTAGGCCGACCAGCAGAACTTTTGGACATGGGAGGCCACATCCCTGGAGCTATGTGCCAGGCTCGCCCCGGCCCTGCAGCACCCAGGCACTGAGACGGCAGCTGCCCTGACTGTGAGGAAATGGGTGCTGAGAGCCAGGTGGGAGCTTGCAGCCCCACATTGCTATCGGGCGGCAGGCAAGGAGTTTGCTGCTGGGAAAAGCCACAAGGAGGGTGATTGTCATCCAGGTGCGCAAGGTCAGTAAACGTGTCCAGCTGCACAGCAATGTGACCGGACAGTGTGCAGGAAATAATAGATGGAGTCAATGAACTGGGCTTCGCTGGCTGGGCAGGGGGTGATAGACGGGCTGCACATTCCGATCCTGCCTCCTTCCCTACTTGCCTTTGAGGGGGACTCCTCCATGGTTGAGCAAGCTTTGGTGGAGCACCAGGGATGATTTACTGAACAGAGCATAAGAGCAGCCATACTGGGTCAGACCAAAGGTCCATCCAGCCCAGTATCCTGTCTTCCCACAGTGGCCAGTGCCAGGTGCCCCAGAGGGAATGATCAGAACAGAGAATCATCAAGTGATCCATCCCCTGTCGCCCATTCCCAGCTTCTGGCAAAGAGAGGCTAGGCTACTGACACGTTGGCTGGGGTGGGAAGGTCCATGGTGCTTTATCTTTAGGAACACAGCACCTCTTGACAGGTTGAAAGCAGGGACGATTCTCCCAGACAGGCCTATTGGCATTAATGGGTTCCAAAGCCCACTGGGAGTCTCAGGGATCGAGGCCACCCTTTGCTCATGAAGCCTGACACCAAGCTGGTGGTGGATTCTCCGTCTCTGACCATTTTAAAATCAAGATTAGATGTTTTTCTAAAAGATCTGTTCTGGTTCAACCAGGAATTAATTCAGGGCCATTCTCTGGCCTGTGCTATACGGGGCGGGGTGTGTGTGTGTCAGGCTAGATGGTCACAGTGGTTCCTTCTGGCCTTAGAATCAATATCTTTGTGACGGGTTGTCACACCTGGGGTGCAGGCTGGGAGCTATGGGGACTGCTGTGCTCCTTCATTCTCCTAGCTGGGTTGGCCCTTTTTCACACTGCTTGGCTGGAGATACAACCGGCCTCCACAGGCCCTGTTATCACCCAACCTGACAGTAGGTGGTACCACACCCCCAAACTGAGCTATCTGAGTGCAAACAGCAGACACCAGGCAATTTCCCAGCTCCCCAGGCTCACCTCCCCCTCTCCCCCCGGAGTATAAACCCAAAATTATACCGTCTTGCACTGCACAGGGATGTGTACAATGTAAGCTTATTAATAACGTTCGCCTTCCCCTCAATGTGGGAGGGATATGCAACAAGCCTGTGTTAACCAAGCTGAGATTTTCCCCAGACACTTCAGTCAAAGGTACTGTAGTTTAAATCAGGCAAAAAACAAGTTTATTAACAACAAAATGATAGATTTTAAGAGATTATAAGCGATAGCAAACAGATCAAAGCAGATAACCTAATAAACAAAACTGCAAACTAATCCTAAAATATCGGAAAGATTGGCTATGAATTAGCAATTTCTCACCCTGGCTGATGATACAAGCAATCCACCGGGTTTCCATACACAGGGTAGAAATCCTTTTAGCCTGGGGTCAGCACTTCCCTCAGTTCAGTCTTCTTTCCTCAGGTGTTCCCAGGAGCGTCCTTGTGTGGGGAATGAGGCCACTAGATGATGTCACACTTCACCTTGTATAGCTTTAACATGTAGCAGGAACCCCTTGTTCCAAAAACTGTTCCCAGCCCAGTTTGTGGAAAAATACAGGTACCCAAAATGGTCTTCAGTGTCACATGGTCTGGTCGCATGCCCTTGCTGAGTCATAGCAGCTCATACTTACTGGCTAGCTGAAACGTTACAGGAAGGCTAAATTCTCCCATAGCCCATTGTCTTTGCTGATGAGCCATGAGCACTGTCTGGCTTCCTCATTGTTGTGCCCACTGTGGGTGTTTTCCAGAGTAAGCACATTTGAAATACAGATACCTAGTTAACATACATAACTTCAGGTACAAAAATGATACATGCATACAAATAGGATAATCATATTTGGCAAATCATAACTTTTCCAATGACACCCTAGATGACTCATCTTGTACAAATTGCATCATAATTATTGTCATTAGATGCTACCGGTGTGGTGCTCTGCTCTTGTTCGATGATGATAACAGTCTGCTGCGTGTGTGCTCCCTCTGTGTGCTGCCCAGGCTCTGTGCAGATCGCTGACACAGCAGACCCCGAGAGAACCCGCAAAGACCACAGACTCTGATAAGGTACGAAGGCACCCGGCCACGTTTATTGTCCAACGAAACACAGTCTCTAGCTCATCGGATTAGATATCAATGGGTCTGCTAGTACTTATGTGCTCCCTGACAATGGACACAGCTCAGTCAGTGGTGGGACTTTCCACTGCCCCCTAGGCCAGACCAAGACACCGCCCCAGGGCTGTATTCTTATACACAGGTACAAACAAGTTACACATCACTCCTGACGTATCGAGGGGCAACCCCTCTACGTAACAAGGTGCCGCCTCTCTCCTGGTTCGAACAAAACAACTCTATCCATCTTTTGCCCCTGTCTTTAGGATGGGTCCACCTGTTCCTTGTTATCTGTGTGGAATGTACAGTGTTCTGGTACCGTTTAGGTTTGTGTACTTTTGCAACATCAGCCCTTTCCTTGCCAGCTTCTGTGAGCAGGGCCTGCCTCTGGCTCACAGCTTAACTTTGCTTTATGCTAGCAAAGTCTTGACTTTACTTTTAGCTCAGGCCTTAGGCCTCATACTGGGCCTCTGATACAAGGGTTTATGTTTCAGGGCCTCATCTAACTACAATTATATCATAATCATATCATAATTATACCCCTATAATGAATATGGGGTGTACTGTCACAATATTAACCCAATAACTTGTGTTTGATATAAGAATGAATGGCAGGGCAGGGGCAGGATCAACGTTATGACTTTGCCAATGTGCCAGTTAGATTTAAAGCTGAAATTTAACAAACTAGCTTTGCCAGTGGGGTCAGTGGTATAGCCAATATTGGAATGGAATTTAATTAGGGTAACCCCTCTATATTGAGGCCAGGGAGAACTAGCTATTAACCTGAATACCGGGTTCTTTCCAGGTCTACTTGTACCTTGAACGGCACTTTCCAAAACACTCAGTTCTTAACCAGTCAACAAATGTATTAATTCACAAAGGCCCACAGAGGTCTCTAATCTGCAGCATTATAGAGCAAGTGCAGAATTCAGAGGCGCAAGGTGGGTACTCAATACAAGACTGTCTTGTAAGCGACTGACACAGACAGGATTGAGGCCGAGCAGTTACACCACAGAGCAACAGGAATCACCAAAGTTTCTCATTACATTTATTCATCACCAGTTACCAGTGCTTTAGGATGTCCAGTGCACTTATCGTGCTTTAGGTCAGTCTCCAAGGAGTCGGGATGCTCTTGTCTTAGCCTGGAAGCTCTTTGGGGCAGGGGCTGTCTTTCTTTTGTGCTTGTACAGCTCCTGGCACCATGGGGTCCTGGCCCATGACTGGGGCTCCCAAGCGCTGAGAGAATTCAGGCAGGTGATTAATCCGAACGCACAGGTGTGAATGTGGTCCCGGCTCTTTCCAGTCTTTGATCTGAAAGGGACTTGGTTAAAACACCAAAAGCAAGTGTTGAACATTATGGTGTGATGTTCTCTTAGGCCAGCTACGTAGCCTTACAAAGGAGAAACATGCACACAGCGTTGCTCTGTTAAAAAGCAGCGTATGGTTACTTCTGGCCTCGCTAGCCAAAGTG
This sequence comes from Lepidochelys olivacea, assembly GCF_965140295.1. Lineage (NCBI taxonomy): Eukaryota > Metazoa > Chordata > Testudines > Cheloniidae > Lepidochelys > Lepidochelys olivacea. The sequence goes on from NC_140413.1 coordinate 3,463,575, forward strand.
CAGCCTCCACAAGGGACCTTCCAGTTACTTCTGTTAAAGAATACGAGGAGAAATACAGTCACTTACATAAAACTCACCACAGTAACCCGGGGAGAGGGCAGAGCCTTTCATGCAGCGGGGTCAAGTATCCAGCAGCCCGTCTCATTCCGCAGCCTTTTTGTGGGTTCAGCCGAACTCAGGATACCACCTGGAGACCTCAGGTTTTAGGGTTTGCTGTAGGACTCCTGTCAAATGGGCTCAGATTTCAGAACTCTGTTTCTCTGCCACTTCTGTTAATGCCCAGTAGATGGCAGCAATGTGTAAAAAATGTCTCTGATTCATTCTCACTGCAGGTTTCAGAGTAACAGCCGTGTTAGTCTGTATTCGCAAAAAGAAAAGGAGTACTTGTGGCACCTTAGAGACTAACCAATTTATTAGAGCATGAGCTTTCGTGAGCTACAGCTCACTTCATCAGATGCATCTCACTGCATTCTCACTGCAGAGACTATTGCATGGGGGGCTATTTGAATCATACGATAAATAGCTTTATACCCTGGGGGCCCATTAGGCCTGACACAAGTTCTCCCCAGGACACACAGTTCCTTGCCTGAAGCCCCTTATGTGGAGTGTGTTACAGTCTCCCTTGAAGTACCCCAAAGCTTCTGCCTGCTTCTGCTGTAATACAGAGCCCAACGGAGACCATTCAAAGGCCACACTCTATATTTATGCCAGGGATTGAGAGGGGAGGGACGCAGGCTGCAGTCACACATTTATTTCTTAGCTAGTTTAGTTGGCTCCTGATGAGCTGCCTCATTGCAACGTCATAAAGGATACCCAATTCCAACAGAAGAAAACCATGTGGGCCCTCAGGGCTCAGTGATCAGGGGAGGCAAATATCCAGAGAGGGTCTGTTGGGGGAAAGGCTGCCCAGGCTGGTGGCAGGGGGTGGGGGGATGAAGATCAGCCAGTGACATGTGGTGGCCAGCAAGCAACAAATGATTTAGATTTTCTCTTCTGGGTTGAAATTAATAATTAGCCCAGCTGCAGGTGAAGGCCCTTCATTACCTAGAGTGTCTCCTGGCTTAGTGACCCGATTTCCTTTCAGAATCTGCAGCCAGTGGTCAGGACTCCAGGACTTACCCTCTCCTGGACACTCTATGTTGGTTCATTTTTAGCCTGGCTGTAAAGTACGCACTGAGACCAGCTTAGCTCTGTTCCTACAGGCTCAGAGAGGGTGTCCCAGATCCACGTGGTGCAGGCAGATGTAACACGCTGTAGGGCTACAAGCCAGCTCCTGCCATGCTAAAGCTACAGGCCCCTGCCAGCTGGGTTAATGCAGCTCTCCTTTGCTTGGTGGAGAAACCAGTGAGGGCTTCTCCTAATATCTTTCATGCATGTGTGTCTCCTCCTCCATGCATCCCTTGCTCATGGGAGTGAGGCCCACCTGCTCTGAAGGACAGGGTCTGAATCCCAGCTCTCTCCGCACAGCCCACAGAAGCTGAGAAAGCAGGAAACTAGCTGCACCACAATCCAAGCTGTCTCCAGAGGTGATAAAAACAGTGATTTGGGGTGAAGGCTCTGGCGTAGGGGCTCAGGAGACCTGGGTTCTGTTCCTGGTTCTGCCACAGCTTTCCTGTGCCTCAGTTTGCCTATCACTATAAAGGGGATAATACTTCCCTACCTCATCGTCTGTGCAATCTTTTTGATATAGCACACTCAGATACTTCAGCAATGAGTGCCATAGAAAGTATAAATGAGTCCCTCCCCCTGCAAACCCTGACCTGCCTGGATTTTCCCCTTTATGTAGCAGATTTAACAAGCTTAAACCCGGCTCAGTGGGAGATTTTTGCTTGAATGTATTGAAGTCTAAGCCCTGGGGAAAGATACCCTAGAGAGCAGGGAGCTCACTATGGACACCTGTTGGTGAACAGGGAGAAGTGCCAGCCCAGAACCCCAGGTTGACAGAAGCTCCCTGAGGGATGGAGGTCTTTGCTGCCATCTGCTGCTGAGCAGGAGGAAAAGACTGAATGGGCTGGGCCTCATTTGCATTTCAGATGTTTGACAGTTTGGGGCATTTTGGTCAATATGCAGGTAAGTTTAGAGTTCAGGGGTGATCAAACATCATTACCTTGTCAGGTAACAAAAGGGCAAGAGAACTGCACCAAATATGCCTGGGGTGTGGGGTCACCCTAACCATACCCCACTCTGGTATAGTTGGGCAGCAGAGTGTGGAATTAAAAACAAATGAAAGAAAAAGAGTGTTTGTTTTTTTCTCAGGAGAGTGCATCCCTGGTGGTAGGGGTTCTGCTCTATATGCCACTGATTTCTCTGAAGATTTTGTAAAGCGATGTCTTTGTGTAAGCCCCAGAAGCTAGCAGATTAGGTGAGGGTCTCCTGCCCAGTACTATAACTTGTAATCAGCTGGGTCAGGTGGAAGAGCTCCCCACACCAGCCCAGGCAGCACTTCCCTTAGGGGCTGGAGATTGACTTGCCCAAACTCAAGACTTTGCTAACCCTGGATGATAAACAGTGAGTGGGGGTGCAGCAGAGGAGGGAGGTGGCTATTTCAGAAACAAATTGTTTTACTGGACACTCACTGATAGGATGAGGACTGAGTTTGACTAGTGACAAGATAACTTCGTGGGGGGATCTGACTTATTGGTATGTACAGATATTATTTATTTATTATAGCTGGCTTACTCAAGTTTATTCTGCGTCCCCTTTTCTCTCAGTAACGTTCTTTGTTTTGTGGCCTTGGTGCGTGAGAGGGGGTAGCATTGCCTATCTAGGGTGCCCAGAGGGGTATTTAATTTTCCCAGGCTTCTGGGTAGAGGCTCAAGCCAGTGTTAATTATTTAGAAGGAACCCCATGATATCCAGCCTTGGCCCTGTTTCTTGATGCCAAAACCTGGCTGAGGGGATACATAAGAAAACTCCATTCTGCACCTAAAGGGAAATGCTTCGGGGGGGATAAGCTGGCTCAGAAGCTGTGTCCCACAAAGGGATTAGTTTTGGTCCACTCCTATCTTGCCTCTGTTTGACTAAGGATGCGCTGGCTAACCAGGCCGTGGTTTGGGGCACTGGAAGTGCATTTGCTGTTAGGCCTCTTGCGGCTTGTGTTCACTAGGAAACAGATGCATTTTAAAAACTTGAGGCCAACTCATGTAAAAAATCCTAGTATAGATGAGGCAAGATGTAGTTTTAACGTGTGTAAGTGGGAGAATGGTCCCACTATTATGGGGAATCTTCCTGGCTTCTGTATGTCGGTGGAATCAGATAATGAAAGGATCTGAGTCCTCGCTCCAGCTACCTTTACCCACAGGCTTGCCTGACCTCAAGGACTCTCCTTCTGCTTTCCCATGCAGCAGAGTCCTCATAACCCTGACAAGGCTGGGCCCAAAATTCCTTAACACAGTCTTGTCATGGTCAATTAGGACAGGGACTAGAGCGGCCCCACTCCAGGGTACTCTCTCTGCACCGGCTGCTTCCTTGACCCACTGATCTCTACATTAAGTTCAAGCCAAATACAATTTATTAGACAGCAACTATAAGAAAAATAAGGGAAAAACGGAAGAGGGTTAAAGGAAACAAGTAGTCCTGCCCTGCGGGCTCGGGGGCACCAAAAATGGCTGTCACTGGGGCATAAGGAAAGTTCACAGTCTGTTCCTCACACATCCCAGCCTCCCTTCCAGGCCCTGGTTGGACTGCGGTGACGCTGCATGTCAGACACTGCTCTGGCGGCCACATGCCCTCAGGCTCTAGGTGTCAGGACCCTTCTCCCCAGCATCCGCCCTCCGAGTCCGGCCTGCAAGTTCTCTTGTCTGGTGACATTTCCTTGCACCAGGCCCTCTGCTGAGGGCCCCCCTTGGTCTCCCCAGCTGCTCACCGCACTTGGCTGCAGTGTTACTTGTGGGACGGCGGGCACCAGCTCTAGTCCCACAGCTCCCTCCTTTAGCTCACCCCTGGCTCTAGGGTTGCCAACTTTCTAATAGCAGAAAACTGAACACCCCTGTCCCGTCCCTTCTCCGAGGCCCTGCCCCTGCCCCCTTCCACCATTGCTCGTTCTCATAGAATCATAGAATCATAGAATATCAGGGTTGGAAGGGACCGCAGAAGGTCATCTAGTCCAACCCCCTGCTCAAAGCAGGACCAATTCCCAGTTAAATCATCCCAGCCAGGGCTTTGTCAAGCCTGACCTTAAAAACCTCTAAGGAAGGAGATTCTACCACCTCCCTAGGTAACGCATTCCTGTGTTTCACCACCCTCTTAGTGAAAAAGTTTTTCCTAATATCCAATCTAAACCTCCCCCACTGCAACTTGAGACCATTACTCCTCGTTCTGTCATCTGCTACCATTGAGAACAGTCTAGAGCCATCCTCTTTGGAACCCCCTTTCAGGTAGTTGAAAGCAGCTATCAAATCCCCCCTCATTCTTCTCTTCTGCAGGCTAAACAATCCCAGCTCCCTCAGCCTCTCCTCATAACTCATGTGTTCCAGTCCCCTAATCATTTTTGTTGCCCTTCGCTGGACTCTCTCCAATTTATCCACATCCTTCTTGAAGTGTGGGGCCCAAAACTGGACACAGTACTCCAGATGAGGCCTCACCAATGTCGAATAGAGGGGAACGATCATGTCCCTCGATCTGCTCGCTATGCCCCTACTTATACATCCCAAAATGCCATTGGCCTTCTTGGCAACAAGGGCACACTGCTGACTCATATCCAGCTTCTCGTCCACTGTCACCCCTAGGTCCTTTTCCGCAGAACTGCTGCCTAGCCATTCGGTCCCTAGTCTGTAGCTGTGCATTGGGTTCTTCCGTCCTAAGTGCAGGACCCTGCACTTATCCTTATTGAACCTCATCAGATTCCTTTTGGCCCAATCTTCCAATTGGTCTAGGTCCTTCTGTATCCTATCCCTCCCCTCCAGCGTATCTACCACTCCTCCCAGTTTAGTATCATCCGCAAATTTGCTGAGAGTGCAATCCACACCATCCTCCAGATCATTTATGAAGATATTGAATAAAACCGGCCCCAGGACCGACCCTTGGGGTACTCCACTTGATACCGGCTGCCAACTAGACATGGAGCCATTGATCACTACCCGTTGAGCCCGACAATCTAGCCAGCTTTCTACCCACCTTATAGTGCATTCATCCAGTCCATACTTCCTTAACTTGCTGACAAGAATACTATGGGAGACCGTGTCAAAAGCTTTGCTAAAGTCAAGAAACAATACATCCACTGCTTTCCCTTCATCCACAGAACCAGTAATCTCATCATAAAAGGCGATTAGATTAGTCAGGCATGACCTTCCCTTGGTGAATCCATGCTGGCTGTTCCTGATCACTTTCCTCTCATGCAAGTGCTTCAGGATTGATTCTTTGAGGACCTGCTCCATGATTTTTCCAGGGACTGAGGTGAGGCTGACTGGCCTGTAGTTCCCAGGATCCTCCTTCTTCCCTTTTTTAAAGATTGGCACTACATTAGCCTTTTTCCAGTCATCCGGGACTTCCCCGGTTTGCCACGAGTTTTCAAAGATAATGGCCAATGGCTCTGCAATCACAGCCGCCAATTCCTTCAGTACTCTCGGATGCAACTCGTCCGGCCCCATGGACTTGTGCACGTCCAGCTTTTCTAAATAGTCCCTAACCACCTCTATCTCCACAGAGGGCTGGCCATCTCTTCCCCATTCTGTGATGCCCAGTCTCCCCCACTCTCACTCACTTTCACCAGGCTGGGGCAGGGGGTTGAGGTGCGGGAGGAGGATGAGGACTCCCGCTGGGGGTGCGGGCTCTGGGGTGGGGCCAGAGATGAGGGGTTTGGGGTGCACGAGTGGGCTCAGGGCTGGGGCGGAGGGTTGAGGTGCGGGAGGCGGATGAGGACTCCGGCTGGGGGTGCGGGCTCTGGGGTGGGGCCATGGATGAGGGGTTTGGGGTGCAGGAGGGGGCTTAGGGCTGGGGCAAGGAGTTGGGGTGCGGGAGGAGGATGAGGACTCCGGCTGGGGGTGCCGGCTTTGGGGTAAGGCCAGCAATGAGGGGTTTGGGGTGCAGGAGGGGGCTCAGGGCTGGGGCAAGGAGTTGGGGTGCGGGAGGAGGATGAGGACTCCGGCTGGGGGTGCGGGCTCTGGGGTGGGGCCAGGGATGAGGGGTTTGGGGTGCAGGAGGGGGCTCAGGGCTGGGGCAAGGAGTTGGGGTGCGGGAGGAGGATGAGGACTCCAGCTGGGGGTGCCGGCTCTGGGGTGAGGCCAGCAATGAGGGGTTTGGGGTGCAGGAGGGGGCTCAGGGCTGGGGCAAGGAGTTGGGGTGCGGGAGGAGGATGAGGACTCCGGCTGGGGGTGCGGGCTCTGGGGTGGGGCCAGGGATGAGGGGTTTGGGGTGCAGGAGGGGGCTCAGGGCTGGGGCGGAGGGTTGAGGTGCGGGAGGAGGATGAGGACTCTGGCTGGGGGTGCGGGCTCTGGGGTGGGGCCAGGGATGAGGGGTTTGGGATGTAGGAGGGGGCTCAGGGCTGGGGCAAGGAGTTGGGGTGCGGGAGGAGGATGAGGACTCTGGCTGGGGGTGCGGGCTCTGGGGTGGGGCCAGCGATGTGGGGTTTGGGGTGCAGGACGGGACTCTGGGCTGGGGCAGAGGGCTGGGGTGCGGGTGAGGGGTCCCGGTGGCACTTCCTGCAGCTCCCGGTAAGCGGCTGCCAGGTCCTTGCAGCCCCGAGGCCCATGGGTGGCCAGGGAGGCTCCGTGCGCTGCCTTCGTGCCCACCGGCGCTGCCCCCACAGCCTGGCACTTTTCAGACACCTCAAGGCTCACGCCTGAACCGTGGGATGCCCTCGTTGGAAGACAGGCTGCCCGGCTCCCCCCCACATCCCTTCCTGCCCCACATGTGCCCCAGAAACGCTCCCCCCTGCGCTCTCCCTTCTGCTGGGCTGGTGGCAGCCAGGGCTGGGCAGCAGGAGTACGCAGGAAGCAGCCGGAGCTGGCAGATGGACAGTCGGCCCAGCAGCGGGGCCGGGGTGGGGTGCTTGTGGCCCGGCTGAGGGGAGAGAGGGGCCGGCTGGGGTTACGGGGCAGGGCTGGGAGAGCGAGGGAGGCAGAGGGAGCTGAGCAGGGGGCTGGGCGGGGCTGGGATTGGGGAGAATAGAGAACAAGAAGCTGGAGGGGAGAGCAGGGGGCTTTAGGGGTGGGGAGGTGCAGAGAGGAGGTGGGGAAGCAGGGGGTTTGGGGCTGGGGAGAGAGAGGAGGTTGCAGGGATCAGGGGGCTTTGAAGGGGAGGGTGGAGGTGCCTGAGGGCAGGAGTTGCTCAGGGCCAGTGGGTGCCTGGGGCGGACGGCTAATCCCGTTAGGATCCCTTGATGAGGGGGCAGGGCTAACTCATTGTGAACAGGGGGTTAAAAAGTCCACTTGTGAAGTGACCGGGGGGCCAGCAACCAGGGGAGTTTTGCAAGGGAATTTCAAGCGGGAGCGGGAGCCAGCTATTCCTAATAAACATTGTCTAAATTTATGCCAATAACTGCTCCCCCCCAGTAAAACACACACACACACAAAGACCAAACAAACAAAACACCAGCAAGAGTAACACGAATTCTGGCAGAAGTCCAGCAGCAAAGTTGGGGGGGGGGTGTGTGTGTGGTGGGGGGAATCCAGTTCATTGCACCCCATCCAGCGTGTGTGATTACCTGCCCTGTGAGGTTCAGTGCAAGCCACTCCTGGCCCTCAGAAACCAGCTACAGGCTCTGGAGAGCAGAGGGGCTGAACTGGAGGAGGGAAGGGAGCCAGTGAGCAGGGGTGGAGGGTGGAGCTTCCCCTTGGGGAGCCTGGCCCCCTGCCCTGCCTCCTTCCGGCTGAGGACATGCCTCCGCTTGCTGCTCTCAGTGGAGGCCTGAGAGCTTGGCTCCTCTCTCCCATGGCCCTGGCTGGGGTGGGGGGTCGGGGCTGAGAGCTTGGCTGGGGCCACGGGGGCAGGAGGGAGGGGCTGAGAGCTCGGCCCCAGCCAGAGTCAGGCTCTCAGCCTCGACCGGGACTGCGGCAGAGCTCTTGGCCCTGGCTGGAGCTCCGAGTCTGGAGCCCCTCCCCAGTTCTACCCCTTCCACCTGTGGCCCCAGCCATTGCCCCACCCCATTCCTTCCCTTCCCCTGCAGTGCCACCCCTATTCCACCCATGGACCTGTCCCCGTTCTGCCCCTTCCCCTATGGCCCTGCCCTCATTCCGCCCCCACTCCGCCTCTTCTCCCCCGAGACCCCTTCCCCTGCTAGCTCCTTCACCTCCCCCAGCCCCCGCTGCGGCCCCGAGACCGGACAAGCTGGAGCCTTGGCAGGGAGTGAGAGCTCCTCCACCCCCAGGGCTGTGGCAGGAGGAGCTTTTTCTGGGGGCCCCAAATCTGCTGCTGCCTCCCCACCCCCGGCCACGCAAGGTTTACCAGCCTACATTACATGCCGCCAATGATTGTACATAGAGGAGACTTTCCAGGGTATACCACAGTGGTCCGACCCCCGGTCTGACAGCCTCTGTGCTGTTGAGGAGGATGAACGTTTTGGGGAAGGAGAACATCACGTTGGAGCAGAGGGAAATGATCCCATAGTTTGGACCCTCCTTCCAGGTGATGACATGGTAGCCTCACACTGAGGATACTGTCTGTGAGAGGGGGCCCATGTTATTAGGAAGAGATAATAATAGTAGTGGGGGCTTCAGTGATTAAAAATATAGATAGTTTGGTTTGTGATGACCAGGAGAACTACATCTGAACATATATAAAATAAGCTTTCAAATGATACATGATGTGGGTGTGTGTTTGGTGGGAACATTAAACTCCAAAACTATGGCCCTTTTTGGAGAGTTGCCGCACACCTATTTTAGGAGGTGGGGCATTTCTCTCCTGTAGTCCTTTAAATTACATGTAGTGACTTGGGACATTACAGACCCAGGACTACTATTACCAGTAAGGTTGTGAAAATAACTGGATGCATTTTCCAGAGATATGTCACCTGATATGGTGAGTCATGCACAGGGCCGTAGGTGTAGCTGAGCATCCAGAGCCCCCTTGGAAATACGGCCATGTGTGCCAAATACTGCCAGGGTGCATTAGAGTCTTCACACTTTACAAGGGTCAAACTCCTATTAACCGCAGCCTCCCAGCCATTGATTTCAATGCGCGCTGCAGGTGCGCCTCATCTCTCAGAATTTGGCCATTCCATGCAAGCCGGCTGCCTTTGCTTGGTGTTCAGATAGATTTGATGGGAATCGGTACGATGGGTGACCAAGTTAGGGGCTGTCTTGGGATCTAGCAACTGAGATCTGATGGGTCATGAGTGTAAGCCTCCTACTATCTAGCGGTCAGTAGCTCTGAAGAGCAGTTTGGATATTTTATTTGTAATTAAATGGAAAAGTGAGTTTGAGGTCTAGGATTTTGGTAAGGTCTGTTTGATAGAAACCTGTTTTATTTCAAGGATGTAATTTTTATGGAGAATGAAGAAAACGTATGAGACAGAAATGTAGTGATAGTCTTTCTAGCTAAACACAGCTTTTCATATTTCCGGTTTTTTCTGTCTATCTTGTAAGCATGTGGTTGAGAAGTTGTATAGACTGACTACGTAGCCCTAATAAATGATGACACGGTATCATTTTTTCACATTGATAATGTTTAATTGAGCATCATGCGTATGTTTTAACAATTAACACAGGTTCTTTCCCAAAATGAGCTATGCAGAAGTTTCTCCCAGAAGCTCCTCTCTTTCATTCAGGGATTGATGTGATCTGCAGTAGAGCTGCCTAGGTTCAATTATAACCTTACAAAGACACCAAATAATTGTACTACACAAAATTACTAAACAGCACAAGCCTGTTGAAATAAGCAACCCATGTACCCCAAGCTGCAGGGCTAATGAACACATTTCATACTTACAATCTAAAAGTTAGGATTACAGGGATGAAGAATCAGTTAGCGGAGCACCTCAGAAGGCCACAGATCCAGCTGATACAAGTTCAAGAGTCCAAGAGAACCCAAAACAGGGCAATAAACAGGATCTTTTATATTCCACCTTTTGTGACTTGTTGGATATATAACTATATTGACCACCTTCCGTGACCATAATAAGATAAGATTGATACCCGCCTATTATCCATATGTGGCCTTTTGGGTTTTCATAACTACAACTTAATCATTAATATTAATAAGCTACCTCATTCATTTCTTAATAATCTCGTAATAATTCCAATACATAAATGCAGTCCAACTTCCTAGTTACTGCACAGCAACCAGGTTGCTAATGCTCCCCAAAACTCCCTGCCATGTACTGGCCCTTTCATGATCATTTGTTTAACTTCCCAGAATGAGAGGGCAGAATTTGTGTTTTGCGGTTCTCATTTAATCTAAAATTCCACCTTTAACATAACTACTGCCACAAGGCCTCACACCAATACAACAGGCCTGTAAGCATAGCAAGCTTAATAAACCGGTCAGTTATGTTCACCTACTTGCCCCAATGCACATTCCAAGCCAATAAGCAATATATACCCATCGATTTTGTACCGCTATAACGTCATTCTGCCTATAGCAAAGCAAAAAGTCACTCACAAGATGTGGCAGGGTCATAGGTCAACAAATAGACACACACACTTTCTGCTAACTGCAGCTATTACAAGTTTAGATAAACAAGACTCCCATACTTCAATGATGAAAAACTGGAATTTAATGTTAAAGTAAATGGTTCTTGCATACAAAGTACTTCTCTATCCAGATATACAGAACAAGGAGCAATGGTCTCAAGTTGCAGTGGGGGAGGTCTAGGTTGGATATTAGGAAACACTATTTCACTAGGAGGGTGGTGAAGCACTGGAATGGGTTCCCTAGGGAGGTGGTGGAATCTCCATCCTTAGAGGTTTTAAGGCCTGGCTTGCCAAAGCCTTGGCTGGGATGATTTAGTTGGGCTTTGAGCAGGGGATTGGACTAGATGACCTCCTGAGGTCTCTTCCAACCCTAATCTTCTATGATTCTATGATACCAGAATATTATAAATTTTAAAAAAAACTGTTGACCATAATGTAACTGTACCCAGATTGTGCATGTAAAATCAAACATGGCAGTGTACATTAAATACTTCTGCACTTTAGTTAGCTCTCATGCTGTCTGGGCATGATGGAGCCCACCAAATGTGTTATGCGCCTCTATGATGTTCTGTCGTGAACCAAATCTGGCACATTCTGAAGTAGGCTGCCCATAATGGACAGGTATCTGATGCCATCCCACCATTGTGTTTTAGGTCTTCCAGGTTTTTTTTTTAATATCCTGCTTTCGTTGGGTTAAAGTCAAAGATAATTCTCACAGGGAAATTGGCATCAGATCATAACCTTTTATAAAAATGGTATTTACTAATGCGTTTCTTTGCTCTTCATCTGGCTATTTCTTGCTGAGCGAGTTAATCTTTCATAATATGCTCACACCAGGGAATTTTTTTCTTTATACACTAACACACAGGCAGGTGAATTATATCACTGTAGTTAGGAAAGCTACAAGGCTCTGACGTTATAATGAGGCAACTTCACTACTGTACACTGATATGAATAGTCTTATATTTCTCTGAGTTCTATGAGAGATTAAATATAGTTTACCTTGGATGATTATCTTCCTAAATCAAAATACAAGAATAATATTTGAAAATACAGTTGTTTCATACACTTTCAAATTAGAACAACGAATTTGCTATCAGGCTTAGAATCTTTCATTCTGACTAACTTAGAACTCCTTTTCCAGCTCAGAGAGGACATCCTTTTTCGTAATTTGTTTCCACTGAGAAGGGATCTCCCCTTTGCCTTCAAATTTCCCACTGTGCCAACTCTCTAGCTCTGCCCTGAAATGACACACAAACCATTTCCAGTAAGGCTGCACAGAGGTGTCAGGTGTGATGCTCCATTTGGAATAACAAGGTCCTGCATCCCGATAATTCTTGTATGGAATTTTACGGTCTTCATCCAGCACTAATGAGCAATTACTTGCGACAAGACTTGAACAAATGTCAGTAACTAGATGATTTGTTTTATGCCACCGAATGCCAGTTGTAGCTTGAGGACGATGGAAAGAAAGACTGTGATCTCCATCATGGTTCAATATGGTATTTGTGCAAAGAGCGTTGCAAAAGGGACACGGCTCCCAGCACCCACAGAGCTGTTCAGCTAATATTTTGTGTGGTTTTCTTTGAAATGGCTCCATGTCAATGACAGCAAAGTCTTTTTTCAGATTTTCTAGCACAGGATCCAATGCTTTACTCATTGCTTCCTTAAGAAATTCTACATCTGTCGTCTCCTGATGTTCAATGCTTTTCAGATCACTTCTGGGAAGGTCTAAGACATCTCCCAGTCTTCTGCAAAATTCATCTAACCATAAGGATACATTGCCACTTCTGTCTTTGACAACTTTAGTTGAGTCACGAATAGCTGCATGAACAAGATTCTGGAAATGATCAAGGGAAATATCCAAGAAATCCTTCAATCTTTGATCTTTCTTGTCTAAACAATAATCATCAACACACTTCTTGATAAATTTCTCAAAAAAGTCCTTTGGGAAATGAATGTACTGCCTGTATTTCTCAAAGTTTTCCTCCTCTGCCAGGGATTTCAGAATATAGATTTCTAGTTTGAATCTATTGGCATTGAGGGCAGGATGGTTAGACCGCATCTCACTGGCTACATTAATGGCAGTCTTGTCATAGACTGCCTGGCGGACAGCTTTAGAAAGCTTGGTGCATAAGAAATCAGCAAATGTTGTGATGGATGTGGCTCCTTGACAGGAAATCTGAAAACATTTAAAGAAATCTTCTCTTTTACTTTCCAGATAGATGGTTGGATCATTTGCTTTTTTAAATGCTGTGTGCATGTTTTTAAATCTTTCTGCTGCCATTTTACACAGATACAAGGATAAATCTATCTTGTAGTCATCATTAAATGTGTATTTTGAGTCATTGGGTGCAGATGATTCTGTACCTCGCCTTACTTCCTGCAATATTTCATGAATGTAACTTCGATTGTAATCCATTTTCTGCTGCTCTTTCTTGTCAATGTTTGCTATGACAGCCTGAATGATGCCATCAGTAACTTGCTGAATGTTGCTTTTGTCGCATTCATCTAAACTGTGGCTGAAAAGGAACATTTTTTTCTTCATGCTGATATGTTTAGAAAAATCAACAGAAAACGTATTCTTTTTTGGGAAATTCTTAATTTTTCCTAATAAATTAGTCTGTTTAAAATGCTCTAGAAGGATATTTTCTACATCAACATTAATATCAGACTCTTCAGCCTGTGGAGCATTTGAAGCCACTTCAGTCACCCACTCGATCCACAACAAGTTAAAGTTCGCTCTCAGTTCTGCTTCACCTAGTTCCTGGCCTTTTAAAGACAGAGCCAACTCTTTGCTTCTTTTCAGAAGCTCATTTTCATATTCTGACTTCTTTTCATCCAGTTTGCTTTGGTTCCTCTTTAGTTCAATAAGTTCTTCAGACTTCCTCTTAGTTTCAACAATGAGTGACTCTTTCAGATCTCTCAGTTTCAGTTCAATACTTCCTTTCCACTGAATCAACATTTCAGAGTCTTTGTCTTCACTGAAATACTTTTCTAGACCCTTCATTATGACACCATAATTTCCTTGAATTTGCTCTTCAAGGTTTCCTTTGGTGACTGAGTGCACTTCTCCATTCCTAATTCGATTCGTAAGTTTCATTTGCAAATCTAGTACGTGACTTCTCAACTGCCAGGTCCATTGGCTAAACATTATTTCTAGCTTCTTGTACGTTGCAATCTCCAGTGTATTCTTGAAGCTGAAAATAAAATTTTCATTTAACAAAGCATTCCACAGATCACTAATGCGGACTTTTAAACCTGACAGCCTTAAAACACTGCCCTGAGATTCTTTTTTGGCAGCCAAGAGAATCTTGCTTTTTAGTTCCTGCACATTTTTGCTGTAGCTGGGGTTTGGAGGTGCCATTGGTGGGTTCCCTTCCCAGAGGTGAGCAAAGTAATGAATGTGGGTGTTCACATCAAATCGGATAACGTCACTAAAGCAAGTTACATCACAGAACTCTTGCTGAGCTGCTGTAACAGTCATTTCATCTAGTTTTTCCTGGAAGCGTCTTTGTCCTTCCATATTCTGTTCTTTTGCAGTTATTTCTCCAACATTCTGGTGCACAAACAAACAACTTGGGGAGAGCTTTACTTGCTTCATTCTCAGAAATGCCTGGACAGCGATCTGCAGGACATCTTGCATTTCTGAAGGGTTTTCACCAAAAATATTTATCACAGTCATATTACCAATACCAATAACGAAGGTGGCTAGCTCGTTATCATGATTAAATGACTGTTTATTAGCCATCTCCATAGCCCGGAGCCCTTCTGTATCAATGACTAGTATATAACTAAAGTTCAAATCCTGTTTGAGGTTCTCCTCCACTTTAATCAGTTGCATGAATGCTCCTCTGGTGCATCTCCCTGAACTGACACTAAACTGAAGACCAAACATGGCATTTAGCAATGTTGACTTTCCAGTGCTCTGGGTGCCAAGCACTGAAAGAACAAACACTTTTTCGTCTCCTAACTTCTCAATTAATTTGTCCAAAACTGCTCCAACCCATTTTAATGGCACATATGACGCATCACCATCCATCAGCTCAATGGGATAACCTGAAACCATCAGGTCAGCTGCAATTTGAGGTAGTGCAAGAAAACATTCATCCTGTTGTTTCATTGAATCCAGAGCCTCATAAATCTGAGCTACCTCTCTCAAAATGTGTTCAAGGCCAATTGTAGAATCAATTATCGTATTTGAGAGTGTTTCTAATTTATTTAGCAAAGCATTTTTCAAGTAATCATTTTCTCCTTTTTTCTTTAGTTCCAGGACTTGAGACCACAATCTGTGGTATTCTTGGTGAAGTTCTGTAAGGCAGTCAGAGGACAAGTCATCCATAAATACTTTCATCCACTGCAGGAAATATTTTTTGGTGGCTTCTGGATGTGACTGGAGAAATTCAAGCACTGACTTCATTAGATCATTGAGAGGGAATGCTCTTTTTAACTGATTGCTTCGTATTTTATGCTTGTCTGACTCAACTTGGCCCCGGTGCTGCTCAATGCTTCTGTTTCTTTTCTCCTGCAAGCGGGTAAGTTCCTTGTCCTTTTGACACCACTTGTGCCACAATTCTCCTTGCAGAGGCAACAGTTTTGACTTTATCTCATATAAATTAGTCTTGTTCAAGAGCGTCATCAGAACCCGTGCCTTTGTCTTGGCTTTCGTGCACTCTTCTTCATCTTCATCAATGACAAAACCTTGCTGGCGAGCAATATTTGTACTGTTCTCAAGACTGCAAGTTATGTTTGAACCTGCTAGTAAATCCTTGATTGTTGTCATCAGTTCATCTATTAACTCTGCTTCATTTCTGTTTTTGATGGCTATTTTTATGTTCTGTCTGGATTTGCCAGCAACAACATTCTCTTTTTCAGCAAAAAGACAGATCAAAGGTTTTTGAGATTTCCAGAGGTCATGTATAATTTTCATGCCTCTCTTATCATTTTGATCAACATCTGATATGAGAACCACATTAACAGAAGAAATTTCCTGTAAAAATTTGACCTGCTGTTCATGCTGCCTTGCATCTCCATGCAGATTAGTGAATGCGACGCAGTTGTCAAATCTGTCATCGTCTCTCCCACCTGGACAATACCAGAAGATTTCCACAACCCCATTCATCAGGAGACAATCTTTGCTGCTGCCTTTACAATGACGGTGGAAAAAGATGTCATGTTTGTGATTACACAGCAGAGCATTCAGGATCTGGGACTTTGAAGAAGAAGAAGAATGACCAATCCGTATGAAGGACACCATGGGCATAGCTGCCTGATAAATCATTTTTTTATAATTTTTAAACCTAGTCTCCGTTCCTGTTTTCTCAGCACCCTTCCAGCTCTTTGTCACTTGGCTAAGGGACCAAAGAGGGAATTCTATTTGTGAAGTACAAGGATTTGGCACCAGAAGTGGGAGTGCAAACTGGCAGAAAGCGAGCTTTGTTGAAAGATATTGTCTCATGAAATCATCTGCACAATGAAAAATTGCCATCTGGATGTCCATTGGGTGTATGTGTGCCTGATCTGTAACAGATTCATTGGTTCCATGACTGATATCATTAAAAAAGTCATCAAATGTATCTGAGGATCCACTCTCATTTTCTAGGGTGGTCAGTGTATTTGTTGTTCCTTGTTTAGATTTTATGTCATCTTTGTAAACGAGGTATCTTACCCGATAGTCCACCATCAACAGCTTTTGCAAAAAGTAAAATGGCAGCTCACATTCGGTGCTGGGCTGGCTGTCATGTAAAGAGGTCTTGTAAATGACATGGAAGTCTGCTGTCCCCATTTTCTTTGGATAGCAACTTTCAAGTCCAAGTCTCTTCAGTAAATTGAGAAACTCTTGGTTTTCAATAGCTTCATACATTTTAACATTGCTAGATTTCACTTCAGGTTTTGATTTTGGTTGATTTGAAGGTTTTGTTCCTCGGCAGATGCCTTCTAATTCTTTTATTATACCCTGTTTCTTCAACTCATCATTTGTGGCTTCAAAGTCCCCATTTTTGAGGCAATTCAGGTCTGTTTCCAGTATGTCCCAATCACTGCATGCACTGTGCTTTTTAAGGACATTTGACATTTCAGTAGACAATGAGTTTCCCATTTGATGTTTCATAAAAGCTAAACGTCTGTTCTTTTCCTCTGGAGACGTGTCTTTACATTCAAATGTTACAGTCAGACCCACCAACAGCAGGAAAGCCTGAGCTCTGGAAACATCCTGAGCCCTAAGCGTCAAATATTCCTCCTGTGCTGTTTGCATTTCCTGCAATATGAAGTTAATTTCTGGGCACCCGAGGAGATACTGAAAAGTGTGACTGTCCACCCGGTATCCTGTGCTGGCTGCAATGGAGAGCAATAACAGCTCAATATCTGTCTGCTCTCTCTCCCTTAGAGCCTGCAGAAAGGAAGACAAAGCTAAGCTCACATTTAAGGTGGCCTTTACCTTTGCTACTTGCACTGCTTCTGCAGAGGACATAGGGTCATAAGTAACTTCCTGTATGTAATTCTTCATTTCCTGTAGGACTTGAGTAAAATCAGCAAATTCAGAGAGAGAGGTATTTTTTTGCTGCTTTTTTTCTTCATGAAAGATCCACTGCATAATGGAGGAAGATTTGGGGAAATTCTTAACTGAATAGACATGAGGGTCCAGAAGGCAGCGCAGTAGAGATTTGATGTATTCAGTATTTTGTGCAGGCGAATCTTTGCACAGTGAAACTGTATTTTCCAGGAAATCTTGAAGCACCTTATCCGACAGGCAAATGTTAATCCATGTACTGTAGTTCTTAGTTTTTGCAGTCAGCTTTTGTTTGAAATTGTTCAGTGTCACTAGCTGCTCTTCATCCCCAGTGACTTCCCAGGTCTTCATTTCCTCTAAGAATGATCTGGCCTCATCCACTGCACTGACTAATCCCTCTCCAAACAAAGTACCGACCCTTTGGTTAGTTAGGACTTCATAGGCATCTCTGAGGCTGCTGCTGACTTGATGAACATCACTAAAATCTTGTCTGTGACTGGACAGGACTATCTCCCACACAGGAATTAGCTGAAAGCCTCGGTCAATGACACTCCAGGTTTTGTTACTGGCCAATAGTCCAGATTTCCATGCTGTGAGTGAATCCACTCCAGGTGGGCCTCCTGTCTTAGTCACAAACATCTGAATCTCTGTTTGGATTTGTTTTCTATCTGTGCCCTGAAATGAGGCTTCAGAACCTGATTTTGATGCAGTAACACCAGCTGCAACGCCCCAACCGAAGCCACTATAGCTGCCCCCAACATAAGAGCTGAGCGCATCAGATGTTCGTTTCTTCACCTCGTCCAGCTGCTCTGCCCGGAATCCCTCAGAAGACGCTTTCCACCAGAATATCCCACCCAAGTGAAGCGGACCCTGGTTTACGTGAGACCCGAATCGGTTGAAGAATCTCCCGCCCCTGCTCTTCAGCATGTTGAGCTTGTCCGGCTCTGGGGTGTGACTCAAAAGCTGCTCGATCTCTTTTAATTCTTGCAGTGCTGCACTGGAAAGTCGAAGCTGAGCCTTGGGGAAGTAGCCTGAGGCCAGTGGGATGTAGTTGTACTTGGTGGTGCAAATGTAGGTGTGTTCTGAGCGGGATCTGTGGGTTTGTTCGGACCCTGAAGAGCTGCTGTAATCTGTGCTGGTTTCAGCACTAAACCCCCAAAATCCACCCTTGGCTGTGACGCTAATGCTGAAGCCCAGATTTTCCATGGTCCTGGTGAATGAGGACTCTGCTTCGGCAGATGAAAACTCCTTCTTCTCAAACAATGGCCCTTGCTCTGGACCAAAGAGCTTGAACCCTTCTGGGATGTCTATGAGCTGCTCTCGCTTCTCCACCATCTCTGCAAGCTTGTTGGTTTTGTAAATGCCCTGCAGGGCCAGCCCTCCTGATGCCCATCTCAAAAGGTCCTTATCAGGGAAATTCTTGCTCTGGGACACCGTCTCCTCCAGGAGGTCTAATTGTTTGTGCACATTCTCTATCACTTCCTTCAAACACTTCTCAGGTGGTGCCCAGTACTGTGGTGCTATGTCCATAACTCCCTGCAGCTCCTCCTCTTTCTTTCTTACAGCTTCCTCATGGCGGCTTCTGCCTTTCTCCTGCATTTCTTTCAATCCCTGAAGTGCCAATGTAGCCTGCTCCTGCTTCTTCTTTAGCATCTCCAAGCGCTCCCCCTGCAGCTGCTTCATTGTTGTCTTGCTCTCTGCTATGTTAAGTAGAGTTCGGAGAGCCTGCTTTTCCCATGGGTGCTCTACTTCACACTCCAGCTTTAAGTAGTCTTCATATCTTAGGTGTTTCAAAGCATGTGCGGAGGTAATCCCCAATTTGTCTTGTAGTTTGGGCAGCCAGTACTGTGTACTCAGTCGCACTTCATCGAGTCTCTGCCCCAGTTCTTCCATCTTGGTATGTGTTTCCTTCACAGGGGTGCCCTGAACTGGATCATCGTGGTTTATCTCCTCTGCAGAGAAGGATTTAAACATAGAGAACATATTTCTGTCAGTTCTTCATGAAAACATTTACCCTCCATCAGATCATATCCTGAATCTTGATGTACTGAAGTATTCTGACATTTTACCAGCGCTCACCCTGGAAAAATTAAAATATTGCGATCCCTATCCTATCCCCCAAACCCAAATACACACTGCACTAATCCAAACCACTGTCTATGCACTCGCCCCATAGGACTAAGGGTGGACTGGCCATTCCTTGTCAGTAGGGTGACCAGATGTCCTGATTTTATAGGAACAGTCCCAATATTCGGGGCTTTGTCGTAGATAGGCACCTATTGCCCCCCATCCCCTGTCCTGATTTTTCACACTTGCTATCTGGTCACCCTACTCTTCAGCAAAGTCTATGGTCCTTAATTGTCTATAGTTTTGCTCCATCCACCCATGCCTGTTGTTTTATTAATTTCTCCAACATGCAATCTTTCCTTAGACTTCCATTTTCTTTTTTCTGGTTATTTTATCCCTCTTTCCTCCCTTTTTAGTGACTTTCCTTTTATTTTTTTTAAAGAATTCACTATTCTATTTTGTTAACTTCCTTTTTTGTAGTACTCTCTCCATCCCTCATTTGATTTTCCTATTAAGTTGTATTACACTGTACCTAGAAGCCCTAAGCAAGTTCAGGTTCCAATTGTGATAAGAGCTTGTGTGTGGAACTCAGGCACAGACAGATTAAATGATTTGCCCAAGGTCCAGAGGTGAAAGTAAGCCGGTATGGTCTGGCACGGCGTATCAGCAAGAGCCGGTACACCATCGACCGTACTGGCTTCCCCAGGTTGGTGATTTAAAGGACCTGGGGCTCCCGACAGCGGCTGGAGCCCTGGGCCCTTTAAATCGCTGCCAGAGCCCTGCTGCTGAAGCCCTGGGGTACCGGCAGCAGCCGGGAGCCCCCAGGGCTCTGGCGGGAATTTAAAGGGCCCTGGGCTCCGTTGCGGTGGTGGGAGCAGGGAGTCTCTGGTCCTTTAAATCACTGGCAGAGACCTGGGCCTCTGCCACTACCCGAGGGCTCTGGCAGCGGAGCTGGGCTGTGATTTCAAGCAGTGGTTCTCAAGGCCAGTCCGCCGCTTGTTCAGGGAAAGCCTCTGGCGCGCCGGACCAGTTTGTTTACCTGCCGCATCCACAGGCTATGCTGATCGTGGCTCCCACTGGCTGCGGTTCGCCGCACCAGGCCAATGGGGGCTGCGGGAAGGGCAGCCAGCACGTCCCTTGGCCCGCGTCGCTTCCCGCAGCCCCCATTGGCCTGGAGCAGCAAACCCCGCCCAGTGGGAGCCACGATTGGCCAAACCTGCGGACATGGCAGGTAAACAAACCAGTCCGGCGCGCCAGGGGCTTTCCCTGAACAAGCAGGGGACTGGCTTTGAGAACCACTGATTTAAAGGGTCTGGGGATTTAAATCAAGATTTAAAGGGCCCGGGGCTCCGGCTGTGGTAGCAGCCGCCGGAGCCCCGGGCCCTTTAAATCTTGATTTAAATCCCCAGACCCTTTAAATCAGTGGTTCTCAAAGCCGGTCCGCCGCGTGTTCAGGGAATCTTGATTTAAAGGGCCCGGGGATTTAACGATTCCGCCTCTTTTGCTTGAGGCCCTGCCCACTGCTCGGGACTCCAGTGTACCGGTAAGTCCTTTAAGTTACTTTCACCCCTGCCACGGTCACACAAGGAATTAAACCCAGAACTCTCAAGTCCCATGCTAGTACCTTTACCAGAAGCTCATCCTTTCATTCCTCACTTGTCCTTTCTTTCTTATTTTCTGGTGTGCCCGTGTCCGTCCTCTCCTCCCCCCAACAAATTTCTATTTGGTCTTTTATGTTCCTATTTTTGTCTCTGGTGTTTCTATTTCTCTTTCACTTTCCCATTCTCTTCTGTTTCTTGGCCACCCCTCATCTGTCTTCCCGCTTAGTTCTACCTCCATCAGTCGCCTTGTCTTCCACAAAGGACCACAATTTCTATTCCCTCCTTCCAGGGCACTCAAATTCTGCTGTGTCTCATTCTGTATCCATCTTCATTCTTTCCTTCTCTTCTCTGGGGACAAGTGTGGTGCAAAAAGTGCCACATTTCTCACATCCCCTCTTCCCTTCTGGTCCCATGGGAAACACAGACATTCCAGAAACTGGTTTACATGGGCAGTAAGTATAGAAGGTGCTGAAATAAATGCAGGAGAGAAGTATCATCTTTCATTCAGTATCAAAAGGTTGAATCCCACCCCCAGCTGACCATGAAGTAAGCCTCTGTCACCCACTTATTACATTTTGAAACACCTCTGTGCTTTCCCCATGCTGTGCCACGCACTTGGGAAGCATTTCCCGTAAACATCAGCAAACCTAACTCACTAGCCTCCTTCAGAACCCTCCTTTGCCATGAGGCCCACAAAAACAGTGACAATGGGTAGGGTGCTGGTGTGCTGAAACCGCTGCCTGTCGTAGTGACTAATATTGTCTATGTTTCCTTGTGCTCCCCCGGCAGCCTGTCGGTGCCCATCTGTTGTCTCTTGTCTTCCACGTAGATTGTCAGGTGTTTGGGGCAGGGACTGTCTTTTTTCTCTGTCTGTACAATGCCTGGCACAATGGGGCCCTGGCTCATGCCCAAAGCTCTAGGCACCATGATCACACAGCTAATAAATAATAATAAAAGTAAAGCCTGTCATGAGGAAACTGTTCAGAAAAACCAAACCAGTAAACTGTGGCTTTGAACATGACTCATTTTAGTCCCAAAACTGCCTTTGTTCCACACAGCATCAGCTTCCCCTCACTTCTGCTGCAAATTACTCACATCAGAAATGAAGGATCAGATGGAGGTAATAGAAAGAATTATCTACAGTACAGGACAAATCCTGCATTTAAAGCTTCCCATGAAATACTTTATGACCTTTGTTTTGGGTCATTGTCACCCTTTTGTGCCATGGTGGTTTCAGACATAGGCACCAACTCTGTCGGGTGCTCCAAAAACATTAGTGGGTGCTTAGCACCCACCGGCGGCCCCACCGATCAGCTCCTTCCCCCCATCCCAGCGCCTCCCACCCACTGCGATCAGCTGTTCTGCTGGAGGGAGGGGAAGGAGCAGGGATGGGACGCGCTGGGGGAAGAGGCAGAACTGGGTGGCAAGAAGCGGAGCAGGAAGAGGCGGAGGGTGGGGGATTGAGGGAATGGGTGAAGTAGGGGCTGGGCCTGGGGCGGAGCGGAGCGGGGATTGAGCACCCCCTGCACAAGGAGGCAGCTGGCGCCTGTGGTTTCAGGAACTCTCAAATTATTAGGAGTAGACCCAGAAGCCGCCTCAGCAGGTCCGACTCCTGCAGCATTGCAGGGGTAGGAGGAAAGATGGGACCCAGCTGGGTCATCCCTTCTCGCAGCACCCCCTGGAGCCAGAACCATGCAAGGGTGTCCTTTGCAGTGCCTCCCCCTTACTCTTCCCTCCCAAGCGATGAAGGCTGGAGAATTAAAATTTCAGGGAGGAGCCAACCCTTGGAAGCCAGAGAAACTAAACCTGGCAGGTGCAGACATATCAAGAGCCTTAGCAGGTCTTGAACCAGGCACCCTCGGACACTAGTGATGTCATCAGACTGGTAGTCTCTTGCACCAACCCACTCCAGCCTGTCCCTCCCAGTCACTTCACCTCAGCCTCACTCCACCTGCCTTCCTTGAACTCCGCTTCTTCTCCCCGGCCCTACTTCCCTTCCCCCTTTCCTTTCTGGATCACCTTTCCACTCCTGTGTCCTTTCATCTAGCTAATTTCCTCCTAACTGGAGGCCTTGGATGAACAAGGAAAGAAAACAGAAGTAAGGAAACAGAGGTTAACAATGGACAAAGTGTGAATTCACAAGTGGCCTTGTAAATAATACATAGCTAGTAAATAAGAATTTAAGAATGGCCAGACTGCATTGGACAAATGGTCCATCTACCCCAGTGTCCTGTCTTCCAACAGTGGCCAGTGCCAGGTGCCCCAGAGGGAATGAACAGAACAGGGAATCATCAAGTGATCCATCCCCTGTCACCCATTCCCAGCTTCTGGCAAACAGAGGGTAGGGACACTTCAGATCATGGTTTTGCATCCCGGTCCAGCCTGGCTAATAGCCATTGATGGACCTATCCTCCATGAACTCACCTCGTTCTTTTTTGAACCCTGTTACAGTCTTGGCCTTCACAACATCCTGTGGCAAACTGCTACAGGGTAACTGTGTGATGTGTGAAGAAATACTGCCTTTTGTTTGTTTTCAATCTGCTGCCTATTAATTTCATCTGGTGACCCCTAGTTCTTGTGTTATGAGAAGGAGTAAATAACACTCCCTTATTTATTTTCTCCACACCAGTCATGATTTTATAGACCTCTATCACATGCCCCCTTAGTCATCTCTTTTCCAAGCTGAAAAGTCCCAGTCTTATTAATCTTTCCTCAGATGGAAGCCGTTCCATAACCCTAATAATTTTGTTGCCCTTTTCTGAACCTTTTCCAATTTCAATAGATCTTTTTCTTGAGATGGGGCAACCACATCTGCGCGCAGTATTAAAGATGTGGGCGTCCCATGGATTTACATAGAGGCAACATGATATTTTCTGTCTGATCATCTCTCCCTTTCTTAATTATTCCCAGCATTCTGTTTGCTTTTTTGACTGCCGTGGCACATTGAATAGATGTTTTCAGAGAACTATCCACAGTGACTCCAAGATATCTCTCTTGAGTGGTAACAGCCATAGGTACCGACTCCCTGGGTGCTCCGGGGCTGGAGCACCCACGGGGAAAAATTAGCGGGTGCTCTGCACCCACTGGCAGCCAAGCGCCCTCTGCCCCGCCTCTACCCCGCCTCCTCCCCTGAGCACACCATGTTTCCGCTCCTCCCCCTCCCTCCCAGCACTTCCGCCCCGCTGCCCAGAACGCTCCAGGAGGGAGGCGGAGGAGCAGGGAGGAGGCGGGGAAGAGGTGGGGCGGGGACTTGGGAAAGGGGGTGGAATGGGACGGATCGGAGGCAGAGCGGGGGCAGGAAAAGGCAGGGCAGGGCTTTGGGGGAACAGGTAGAGTGGGGGGCGGGCACCCACTGGCGGGAGCAGAAGTCGGCGCCTATGGTAACAGCTAATTTAGATCCCATCATTTTATATGTATAGTTGGGATTATGTTTTTCAATGTACATTACTTTGCATTTATCAACTTTGAATTTCATCTACCAATTTGTTGCCCAGTCACCCAGTTTTGTGAGGTCCCTTTGTAACTCTGCACAGTCTGCTTTGGACTTAATTATCTTGAGTAGTTTTGTATCATCTACAAATTTTGCAACCTCACTGTTTACCCCTTTTCCAGATCATTTATGAATCTGTTGAACAATAGTGATCCCAGTACAGAACCCTGGGGGATACAACTATTTCTCTCTCCATTCTGAACACTGACCATTTATTTGTATCCTTTGTTTCCTATCTTTTAAACAGTTATTGATCCAGAAGAGAACCTTTCCTTTTATCCCATGACAGCTTACTTTGCTTAAGAGCCTTTGGTGAGGGACCTTGTCAAAGGCTTTCTGAAAACCTAAGTACGCTGTATCCACTGGATCCCCCTTGTCCACATGCTTGTTGACTCCCTCAAAGAATTCTAGTAGATTGGTGAGACATGATTTCCCTTTACAGAAAACCTGTTGACTCTTCCCCAACAAATGGTGTTCATCTATATTAGATAATTCTGTTCTTTATTATAGTTTCAATTTATTTGCCTGAAGTTAGGCTTACCAGCCTGTAATTGCCAGGATCTCCTCTGGAGTCTTTTTAAAAAAATTGGCATCACATTAGGTATCCTTGTCTTCTGTTACAGAAGCTGATTTAATTGATAGGTTTCATACCACAGTTAGTAGTTCTGGAATTTCACATTTGAGTTCCCTTAGATCTCTTGCATGAATACCATCTGGTCATGGTGACTTATTACTGTTTAATTTATAATTTTGTTCCAAAACCACCTCTAATGACACCTCAATCTGGGATAGTTCCTCAGATTTGTCACCGAGAAAGAATGACTCGGGTTTAGGAATCTCCCGCACATCTTCAGCCGTGAAGACTGATGCAAAGAATTCATTTAGTTTCTCCGCAATGGACTTATCTTCCTTGAGTGCTCCTTTAGCATCTCGATCGTCCAGTGGCCCCACTGGTTGTTTAGCAGGCTTCCTGCTTCTGATGTACTTAAAAAATTTTTGCTATTACTTTTTGAGCCTTTGGCTAGCTGTTCTTCAAATTCTTTTTTGGCCTACCTAATTATATTTTTACACTTCAGTTGCCAGAGTTTATGCTCCTTTCTATTTTCCTCAATAGGATCTAACTTCCACTTTTTAAAGGATGCCTTTTTGCCTCTCACTGCTTCTTTTTACTTTGTTGTTTAGCCACGGTGGCTCTTTTTTGGTCCTTACTATGTTTTTCAATTTAGGGTATACATTTAATTTGAGCATCTATTATGGTCTCTTTAAAAAGTTTCCATGCAGCTTGCAGGGATTTCACTTTTGGCGCTGTAACTCCATCATATCCCCCCTTACTAAAGAAATAGTAAGAAGAAGAGTAATGTGTGATAAGATTGCAGCTGTAGTTTTGTATTCTAGCACACTTTGTAGCTCACGGACAGCTTGTGATCTATACAGGGCTTGATTCACAAGATTAGAAGCCAGTCATAAAGCGTGTGATACAATGTGGAAAGTAATGTGCGTGTGTTGGTGTGTTTTAGAATATGTACCTAATCTCACAGGTGCCGACTCTATGGGTGCTCCGGGACTGGAGCACCCACGGGCAAAAGTTGGTGGGTGCTCAGCACCCACCAGCAGCCCCTGTGATCAGCTCCTCCCCCTCCCTCCCAGCATCTCCCACTCGCCGCGATCAGCTGTTCAGCAGCGTGCAGGAGGCGCTGGGGAAGGAGTGTGGATGGAGCACGCTTTGGGGAGGGGGAGGAATGGGGTGGGAAGGGGCGGGGGTGGGGATTTGGGGGAAGGCATGGACTGGGGACAGGGCCTGGGGTGGAGCAGAGCAGAGGTCGAGCATCCCCCTGGCAAATCAGAAAGTTGGCACCTCTGCCTAATCTGATTGGTAATGATGTATTTTGGAGTTGTGGTGCATCCCAACCCACTGCCCTACCCCGGAGCCTGGTCACCTCAGGTGTAGCTTTATGAAATGCCCAAAAAAAGAACCCTCAGTGACAAGTCCACATTTGAACGGAGGGTTTGGATCCCAGAGAGCTGGATGAAGTGTCTCCCAGAACTGAACGAGGTGTTCTGGATTAAGCTGAGTGGAAAAGGTCTCGGAGGGAATCCCCAACTCTAAATTCCACCCAAAGAATTTTAAAAAAATGTGGCACTAATGACATTTGCAGCCCTTCACTGTGCTGGTACGTTCTGCCCTGTTCCCACAGGGCTGGTCTTGTTAGCTCTTCGGGGCAGGGACTGTCTTCTACTCTTTTGTTCAGTGGCTGGTACACCAAGTCTCTCTTCTCAGCTGGCCCTCAGGCACGGCCATGTCATCAAAATAAATAATAAGTTGAGAGGCGTGGAACCAGCTAGACACTTTCACAAGGCTCTTTGCGAGGTGTCATAACTCTAAAGGAAAGGGTAACCACCTTTCTGTATACAGTGCTATAAAATCCCTCCTGGCCAGAGGCAAAACCCTTTCACCTGTAAAGGGTGAAGAAGCTAAGATAACCTCGCTGGTACCTGACCAAAATGACCAATGAGGAGACAAGATACTTTCAAATCTGGATGGGGAGGGGGACAAAGGGTTCGCCTGTCTGTGTGATGCTTTTGCCGGGAACAGATCAGGAATGCAGCCTTACAACTGTTAGTTAGTAAGTAATCCAGCTAGAAATGCATTTGATTTCTTTTTGTTTCATGGCTGGCAAAATAAGCTGTGCTGGATGGAATGTATACCCCTGTTTTTGTGTCTTTTTGTAACTTAAGGTTTTGCCTAGAGGAATTCTCTATGTTTTGAATCTGATTACCCTGTAAGGTATTTACCATCCTGATTTTACAGAGGTGATTCTTTTACCTTTTCTTTAATTAAAATTCTTCTTTTAAGAACCTGATTGATTTTTCATTGTTCTTAAGATCCAAGGGTTTGGGTGTGTGTTCACCTGTACAAAGTGGTGAGGATTCTTATCAAGCCTTCCGCAGGAAAGGGGTGTAGGGCTTGGGGGGATATTTTGGGGGAAGACATCTCCAAGTGGGCTCTTTCCCTGGTCTTTGTGTAAGACGCTTGATGGTGGCAGCATAGGGTTCAAGGACAAGGCAAAGGTTGTACCTTGGGGAAATTTTTAACCTAAGCTGGTAAGAATAAGCTTAGGGGGTCTTTCATGCAGGTCCCCACATCTGTACCCTAGAGTTCAGAGTGGGGAAGGAACCTTGACATGAGGGGAGCTGCTGTGGCAAGAGATGCTCATCTCCGGCCCTGCCCAACCCCTTTCGTGGGGTAAAGGGATTTGGGAACGTGCTCAGCCCTGTCCTGCCAGGCACAAGAACGAAAAGATCATGAGAGAGATCCCAAAAATTCATGTGATGGGTCCAGTAATCATGACTGTTTAAAATGATCAGCTAGTGGGGTTTTCTTTGTTGTGGTTTTTTTTGGCCTGTCTTCTGACTTTTGAACTTCCCCTGGCCACTCCCAAAGTGTGGGTGACAATTCGTCCTGCCGACTGCTGTAAATTTAAAAAAAAAGAACGAGGAGCACTTGTGGCACCAAATAAATTTGTTAGTCTCTAAGATGCCACAGGTCCTCCTCATTCTTTTTGCTGAAACAGACTAACACGGCTACCACTCTGAAACCTGTAAATTTAAAGCAATTTTGTCCCCTGCCGAACAAGGTGTTGCTAGCAAAGCCACCTGAGATCGGGGCCCCGTTGCGGTAGGCACGGTACAAACGCATAGTAAGAGACCGACCCTACTCTACCCTGAAGAGCTACAGTCCAGTGCAAAGAATAGCGATGGGTTTGTGACATGGGAGCTGGACCTGGGACTCACCAAACTGGTTATGTAGAGAGGCTATCAAACATCCATTAAGTGGAAGCCCTTTATAATTCTTGCTGAGCTGAGCTGGATTCAGACTGACAGCCTCCATAACCATTAATGTGACACCTGTGAGAATGGGACTTGCTTTCTGGAAAGAGAAGTTTAGTAAATGAAGTTCTGACCATGTTGATGCTCACAAGCAGGGTTTTCTCCCATTCTCTGAACAAGGCAGCAAAATCTTCCACATGTTGCTCTCAGTTTCAAATATGGTGTAAGCCTGCCACACCTTGTTCTTAAAGGGACAACTCCCATTAACCAAATAATTTTTTTATAATTTATAACTGTGAAACAATACGAACACTACATCCACCCTCACTTCCAGATGCATTGTTTTGCGGTACAGAGGCACCACTTACAATTACTCCAGGATCCTTACAGTTCCATAGTTAGGGCTGAGTTCAGATTTGCACTTAAAGCAGGGATTCCTTCACCTGATTATGTATGAAACATACAGTGTGTGCTCTCCAAAGCTATGCCACTTGTTGAGTTCAGAATGAATTTTTCTGAAAATGTACAAGTAAATTGAATAATGTGTTCATGAGTTAAATTTGATTTTAAAATGGTTTTTTAAAATAAATTTAGCACAGGTGCCATAATATTTAAGAACATAAGAATGGCCCTACTGGGTCAGACCAAGGGTCCATCTAGCCCAGTATCCTGTCTTCTGACAGTGGCCAATGCCAGGTGCCTCAGAGGGAATGACCAGAACAGGGAATCATCAAGTGATCCATCCCCTGTCGCTCATTCCGAGCTTCAGGTAAACAGAGTCTAGGGACACCATTCCTGCCCATCCTGGCTAATAGCCATTGATGGACTTATCCTCCATGAATTTATTTACTTCTTTTTTGAACCCTGTTATGGTCTTAGCGGTCACAACATCCTCTGGCAATGAGTTCCACAGGTTGACTGTGCATTGTGTGAAGAAATACTGCCTTTTGTTTGTTTTAAACCTGCTGCCTATTAATTTCATTTGGTGACCCCTAGTTCTTGTGTTATGAGAAGTAGTAAACAACACTTCCTTATCTACTTTGTCTACACCAGTCATGATTTTATAAACCTCAATCTTATCTCACTTTAGCCGTCTCTTTTCCATGCTGAAAAGTCCCAGTCTTATTAATCTCTCCTCATACGGAAGCTGTTCCAGACCCCTAATCATTTTTGTTGCCCTTTTCTGAACCTTTTCCAATTCCAATATCTCTTTTTTGAGATGGGGTGACCACATCTGCACACAGTATTCAAGATGTGGACGTACCATGGATTTATATAGAGGCAACATGATATTTTCTGTCCTATTATCTCTCCCTTTCTTAATTATTCCCAGCATTCTGTTAGCTTTTTTGACTGCTGCTGCACATTGAGTGGATGTTTTCAGAGAACTATCCACAAGGACTCCAAGATCTCTTTCTTGAGTGGTAACAGCTAATTTCGACCCCATCATTTTATATGTATAGTTGGGATTATGCTTTCCAACATGCATTACTTTGCATTTATCAACATTAAACTTCATCTGCCATTTTGTTGCCCAGTCACCCAGTTTTGGGAGGTCCTTTTGTAGCTCTTTGCAATCTGCCTGGGTTTTAACCATCTTTAGTAATTTTGTATCATCTGCAAATTTTGCCACCTCACTGTTTAGCCCTTTTTCAAAATCATTTATGAACATGTTGAATAGGACTGGTCCCAGAACAAAGATCCCTGGGGGACACCACTATTTACCTCTCTCCATTCTGAAAACTGACCATTTATACCTACCCTTTGTTTCCAATCTTTCAACCAGTTACCAGCACCTCGATCGTCCAGTGGCCCCACTGGTTGTTTAGCAGGCTTCCTGCTTCTGATGTACTTAAAAAAAAATTTGCTATTACATTTTGAGCCTTTGGCCAGCTGTTCTTCAAATTCTTTTTTGGCCTTCCTAATTGTATTTTTACACTTCCTTTGCCAGTGTTTATGCTTCTTTCTATTTTCCTCACTAGGATTTAACTAACACTTTTTAAAGGATGCCTTTTTGCCTCTCACTTCTTCTTTTTCTTTGTTGTTTAGCCACATGCTCTTTTTTGGTTCTCTTACTGTGTTTTTTAATTTGGGGTATACATTTATGTTGAGCTTGTATTATGGTGTCTTTAAAAAGTTTCCACGCAGCTTGCAGAGATTTCACTTTTGGCGCTGTACCCTTTAATTTCTATTTAACTAACCTCATTTTTGTGTAGTTCCCCTTTCTGAAATTAAATGCTACAGTGTGGGGCCACTGTGGTGTTTTTCCTGCCACAGGGATATTAAATTTAATTATATTATGGTCACTATTACCAAGCGGTCCAGCTATATTCACCTCTTGGACCAGATCCTGTGCTCCACTTAGGACTAAATCAAGAATTGCCTCTCCTCTGGTGGGTTCCAGGACCAGCTGCTCCAAGAAACAGTCATTTAAGGTGTCAAGAAACTTTATCTCTGCATCCCGTCCTGAGGTGACATGTACCCCGTCCATATGGAAATAATTGAAATCCCCCATGATTATTATTATTGAGTTTTTTTATTTTAATAGCCTCTCTAATCTCCCCGAGCATTTCACAGTCACTATCACCATCCTGGTCAGGTGGTGGGTAATATCTCCCCACTGCTGTAGTCTTATTATTAGAGCACTGAATTTCTATCCATAGAGATTCTATGGTAAAGTTTGGTTCATTTACGATTTTTACTTCATTTGATTCTACGCTTTCTTTCACATATAGAGCCACTCCCCCACCAGCAGGACCTGTTCTGTCCTTCCGATAGATTTTGTCCCCTGGTATTACTGTGTCCCATTGATTATCCTCATTCCACCAAGTTTCTGTGATGCCTATTATATCAATATCCTCATTGAATACAAGGCTCTCTAGTTCACCCATTTTATTACTTAGACTTCTAGCATTGGTATATGAGCACTATAAAATCTTGTCTCCTTTTAGCTGTCTGTCATTATACCATGTAATTGAATGGGACTCTTTTTCATTTGACTGTTTCTGATCAGACTCTGCCTGTATTTTATCATTTTCCATCCTCTCGTCCTCACTAGGACATATTCTCCATTAATAGATCCTCCCCGAAGGGATGTTCAAACCACACATTCCTACACACCTGTCGGCTTTCCCCCAGCCCTTAGTTTAAAAACTGTTCTACGACCTTTTTAAAGTTAAGTGCCAGGAATCTGGTTCCATTTTGGTTTAGGTGGAGCCCATCCTTCCTGTATAGGCTCCTCCTTTCCCAAAAGTTTCCCCAGTTCCTAATGAATCTACACCCTTCCTTCCTATACCATCATCTCGTCCACATTTATTTTGTCCCAAATCATCTTAATAATAGAATAGTGCAGACCTTTCAAACTGACCGGATAGTTCAAAATCATTTATGTATTGGTTACATCTGATGGTTTGGGGTTTTTTTTAGGATTAATGGTCATTTTTTGCTACCATTCTTCACAGTAAAGTTTTCCCCTTCAGCCATGGCTGAAGAATGATGCTGTACTACAGATCGTTCCATGGCAAACTGACCCCTTTCAAAATGGCCGCCATCTCTTATTCTCAGTGGGACGGAAGCCAAGCAGTTCTCAGGGAACATAGTCGTGTTGACAGCATATGTGGCCAGGTCACCATCTTCCTGAGAACAGTTTGGCATTCAGTCTCATTCACTCTCAAACTCTTTGGTTTCATGTTTAATTTTCACATTGGAAATTTTAATCTGGGAATTTCCTTGTTTTTTAAAAACCATGTAACAGTTTAACAGAAAGAACATTATAGCGATGTTTTAATGATCCCCAAAGAAGCATTACAGATCTAGAAAATTCAGAGGTAAGGTTAAACTTAAAAGAAATCCAAACATGTCAAGGCATGGAAATGCACAGATACCACATGTACTGGTTACATCTGAAGGCACAGGTTCCCTCTAGAGCTAAGGTACAGAGTACCGAGCAGTAATTTAGGTTTAAATATTTTTCAGACATATTATAATTATCCCCAGACCTAATATACTAAACATGCTGTGACACATGGCTGGAAAGGGTAGTTTTTGCAAGCAGTTTGCTGCAACTGATGGGTGTGGAAGTGATTTGATTGAATTAACTCAGGGTGAATCACTGTATAGAGAAAGAACAGGAGTACCTGTGGCACTTTAGAGACTAACAAATTTATTGTAGCATAAGCTTTCATGGGCTACAGCCCACTTCATCAGATGCATGCAGTGGAAAATACAGTTGCATATACACACACACACACAGAGAACATGCAAAAATGGGGGTTGCCACATTAACTCTTTAACAAGACCAATTGATTGAGGTGGGCTACACTTCAACCTCCCTGGACACTCAATTACAGACCTAAAAGTCGCAATTATTCAACAAAAAAACCTTCAAAAACAGACTCCAACGAGAAACAGCAGAACTGGAATTAATCTGCAAACTGGATACCATTAAATTAGGCTTGAATAAAGACTGGGAGTGGATGAGTCATTACACTAACTAAAAATTATTTCCCCATGCTAATTTTCCCCCTACTGTTACTCACACCTTCTTGTCAACTCTTAAAAATGGGCCATCCTGATTATCACTACAAACGTTTTTTTTCTTCTGCTGATAATAGCTCACCTTAATTGATTGGTCTCGTTAAAGAGTTGGTATGGCAACCCCCATTTTTTCATGTTCTCTGTATATCTATATCTATATCTTCCTCCTGTATTTTCCACTGCATGCATCTGATGAAGTGGGCTGTAGCCCACGAAAGCTTATGCTGAAATAAATTTGTTAGTCTCTAAGGTGCCACAAGTCCTCCTCGTTCTTTCTGCTGATACAGACTAACATGGCTACCACTCTGAAACCTGTATAGAGAAAGCAACAGTTTGTTTGGGAGACTTGTTCCAGTTCCTAACTGCCAGAGTCTTTGTGAAGTGTATGGATCCACTGACGTTGCTTTAGAAAGACCTAGTGTGGATACCTTTGAAGAGATTTCAGATGGAATACAAATTGTTAGGGAGTTCAAACATCCCTATAAGCTTAACCAGCTTGTCGGGGAGACAGTGTTGTTGGGACAGGACTGTCTCCATGTTGATTCTTTGAGTATACAGTATGTATCTCAGGTTCAGAGGGAAGACTGGACAGCTAAAACTGCAGAGCAGGCGAACAGTTGTGCAGTTAATCTCTTGAGAATATAGGGGATGGCAGGTAAACTCTCATCTCTAGATATTTTGGATATGACTTGTAGTCTCTTAGTGGACTTGACATCTGATTCCATGTGGAAGCAGAGGTTGGTAATGGAAGGACAACAGAACTTTGAGTCTAGCTTGTTAGTGAAAATGGATGGTATCTCTTTAAGACAGAGGCCAGCCTTGGAATTGGTAAAGCTTGAGGATTTGAAAACTAGTAAACAAGCTAGTGTCTGTGTTGATGCAAATTACCTGACTGACTGGGGGGAGAAAGACTTGCCACAGTCATTAGCAAAGAGGATGCACCCAGCCAGCCTATGGATTCTGTTACACAAAAGAGTTCAGATTTTGACCCCACTGGACAGAGAGAAAGGGAAGCATTGAACCTTGCAAATAAAAGCTACAGGTTAACTCTAAAATACCAAAACCCCAAGGAAGTGGTTAAACTAAAAGTCTATGTTAAGGAAGATCCCGAGTTCAAGAAAAAGCTACAAAGGTTCAAAAGGGTTATTGAACAAGGTGACCTAAATAATGATTTGTCTAAACCAAAGGCTTGGCATGACAAAAAATGATTGTAAACGTTCACATGTGATAAACCTGATGTTATGATTGTAACTAACTTGTTGCTGATACTAAAAACTGTAAGACTGTACAATGTGCATGCCCTTTTGGAAAAGCCCTTGAGCATGTTAGGAGTGGTACATAATAGAAATCCGCGTGACTATGCCGTTTGGTTCAACAAGAACACACTTTGTGTTAAAAAGCCTCATTATGTTGAAGTTTCACAGCTGATGCATAGACACATTTCTAAAACTTTCCACAGCAGAAAAACTACTACAAGCTTGAAAGGCTGCACAAAAGGGGAAACGGAGGTACAACACCTCACAGCCTTCATGCTGAATACCGGACTAAGCGCTCTCTGAAGAACATTAATGGCTATGTTAAGTCAACACATAGAACAAACCCTGGAATCACTAAAGTGTTTCACAAAGTTTGGACTAAGTTTTTGGCTGGGGCCAAAGCATGCCTCAATAATTTGGCCTTACAAAGAATTCAATGTAAACACAGCTCATATCAATGTTGGAAGGTTCTTAAGGTGTATCCAGGAGCTCTAATTTCTCCCTTCAACACCAGTCTCACACTGCGGGAGTGATCCGTGGCTAGAAAGGGTTAAACAGTTTGCAGTCTGAATGACCCAAGCCCACCTTTAAAGTCATGTTAGAAAGGTCTGGGAATGATAATTAGGGCCATTCATGCTAAATAGGCTAGAACTTTGAAATGCAAACCTATATTCACAAAAAGAAAAGGAGGACTTGTGGCACCTTAGAGACTAACCAATTTATTTGAGCATGAGCTTTCGTGAGCTACAGCTCACTGCATCGGATGTGATGAAGTAGCTCACGAAAGCTCATGCTCAAATAAATTGGTAGTCTCTAAGGTGCCACAAGTACTCCTTTTCTTTTTGCGAATACAGACTAACACGGCTGTTACTCTGAAACAAACCTATATTGTTAGAAGTAATACTAATTGTGTGTATCTCAGATGCTCCCCTAAACAGACAGTTCCTGTCTGTCACTATAACTACTGATTCAGAGATCAAAAGGGAATATTAACATTTGGATGAATTTTGGGTAAAATAATGTCATCGTCTATATGTCTCTTTGAAGTTTGTAATAGACTGCCTAATGGACAAATTACCCTAGGTTAATTTGTGTAACTAATTACTGGTGGTGTTTAGAAAGCAAAAGCCTATTGTTTAACCAGGACTGTGTGGTCAACTGGATGCTAGAACACTGATTAAAAAGACCCTTGGGTGCTGATTCTGTCATCTCAGATCTGCTTAGACTTCATCAGGGGAAGTTTGAGTCGCAAGACTGAGGTCCCAGTTATGCTAGTACGCCCTGAATATGAGATTTGGACATTGGACTATGACCTATGAACTATTTCTGAAAGAACTCTTTGTAACTACAACGCTCACCATCTCTGCTATGAATCTGAACCTCAGTGAATTGAACTCATGTCTGTCTGTACATTGACCTTTTAACCACACTTGCTCTCTTTTGTTTTTTAATCAATTTTAGTTTAGTTAATAAGAACTGGCTGTAGCGTGTATTTGGGTAAGATCTGAACCATTCACTAACCTGGGAGGTGACGTGTCCGATTCTTTGGGATTGGTGGAACCTTTTCTTTTATAGGATGAAATAAAATTTACAGAAATTTTCATCATATTTGATGTAGGTACCTGGAGGCCTGAGGCTGGATCACTTTAAGGGAACTGTGTTGTTTGGACTTCTGAGTAACCAGCGCGGTAATAAAGAAGCTGTTTTATGCTGTCTTGGTAAATCTAAGTATTGGAATATCCACCAGCTTTTTGTGGTTTGGCTGCCCCATTCTTTGCAGTTCACCCTAATTGAGAGACCACAGCTGGGTCCCCACTAGGACCCCAGTCACACATGCATAATTAAAGTACAGTAAAAAGAAACCCAAACTTATTGTGGTAAGGACATGCACAGTGAGGGCACCCAAACAAGGTCCCTTCTGTCCTTTAGTGACACCATGAAATAACTGCATGGCTTCAATTAAGGTATTTCCATGTGTGTGGCCCCAGGTGAGATTAAACTGATTGGTAAAGACTTTTTTTTCTTTATTTTTCTTTCCCTGTATCCCTAAAAGGCAAATATAAGGTGGTTTGGGTCCCCAAATTGTGCATTTCCGTAACCCAATTTGTTTGGATTTCTTTTAACCTTAACTCTGAATTTCCTGGGTTTATAGTTGGGATAATTATAGCATCCCTGTAATGTACATGTAACCCACACATCTTTTGGGTGTGGGGTTCTGTCCCCTCTAGTGGCACCGAGACCACTTAGAGAGAGAGAGTGAAATGAGTCTGCTCCACAGCCTTAGCTACCAGCGAGTTGGCTTTTAGCTCATGCGGTAGAAGCTCATGCACTAAGCTCCAGAGGCCCCAGATTCGATCCCGCCCACCAACGACTGGGGTCTGTTGGTGTTACATACACTCAATCTTAAATCCCCTTTAACATGCATTTTGCCTGGGAATTTCCTTGTTTTTTAATTAAAAATATGCTACATGAACATTGAACAAGAAACTCAAAGCAAATGCTACCATGCGATATTTCTAATGATTTGAAGTCATTTTAAAAATGTAAATGTTTAGGGCCAGATTAATCAGTATGCCGGGGCTGCTTTATGCAGCTCTGGAGCCACAAAAATCAGCCAGAGGGTACACCCCAAATTTACACTGCCTCATGCATTCCCCCCGCCCCCTCCCAGACACTCTCGCTCTCCTCCTCCCTCTTGTCCTCTCTGTTCAGTAAATGTGGTGCAAAGAGTTGCTTAGAAATCATTCGGATTAATGGTAATTTTGGCCTTCATTTTTCATAACTGAAAATGTATCTGTTGCCAGGGTAAAGCATTAAAAAGTCTCTGAAGAAACTCATGAAGAGTTGACCACTTTCTATCAAAGCCCTGGGACAAAGTGCACCAACAAACACTAAAAGCTTAGCCCAAGCTACTTCATGATATGCCTGATCCCAGGGCTTTCCCAGCCATACATCCTGTTCCCCTCCACTCCCCGCTCACTGGGTCTCAGAGCCCAGGCTGCAGCCCAAGTGGGAATGTCTACTCTGCTATTTTTAGTCCTGTGTGCAAGCCCATGCATCCAGGGCAAAATGGCTGCCATCTCTCATTGTTACCAGTGGGACTGAGCTTACTGGCTGCACAGATTTAAGATGCCCTCTTTCAAAATGATTGCCAGCTTCCACTGTTTCCAAGGGTAGTGAATCCAAGTTGCCCTCAGGGAAGATGGTAGCTTCCTATGCTGTGAAGAAGAACGAGGCTCAGGTGAATGGCAGCAGTGGCTTTCCTTGTTTAGGAAAGCCTGCGGCCTCAGTCTAATTAAGAACTGATGACCGACATTTCGAAAGAGGGCAGTTCTTGTGGAATGAAGATTATTCCCCAGCCCCTGCTGAAGGAGAAAATGTCACTTATGAAATATAATAGCAAAAAATGACCTTAAATCTAAAATAAAATCTTCATATGTAACTTATGCATAATATTTCAGTAAGTTTTAACTACATGGGAAGTTTAAAGAATCAGTATTATTTGGTTACTGAGAACATTAGGGACAAATGTGTCTGCCACCCGGTGGTAATGTCTTTAAAGGACTCACTTTAAAATTTACTTTAATTTAAATGAATTAATTGTTTTACTTGCATATGCTCGTAAAAGTCATTCTATACTCAGAGTCAATGCTATGAGTTTGGGGCGTATATGATGTATTTTTTCATACATTAAAAAAGGATGAATCCCTGCTTTAAGTGCAAAACTCACTTCAATTCTGGAGCTGCAACCGATGCCCCCAGAAGAAGCAGGAGTTCTCAACTCCCCGTGTGCCTAACTATTGTCAGTTAAAATTCAGGATCATTTGGAATCCCAAAGAAGGGGGAAAACTCTTTATGCATTTAATTTTAATAACGCAAAAGTGGCCTATTTCTGAGATGTTATCAAAGTGTGTGCGACATTTGGAGTTTGTGGAGACTGTGACTGATTTTGTCACAGGATCCCAACAGAATGGTAGGAAAATAGTAAAATTTTAAGAAGGAGAATTTTTAAATGTTTCCTCTGCACCCATTTGTCAATGTTTTTCTAAAAGTATTACATGGGAAATTAATTTGGTCTATGAAGAGTCACAAGGCCAAGTTTGTAGACAGAATTTAATCATTTAAGTGTGAACCAGACAGATTTTCATGCAAATCCTAACCGCGGAGACACTACTGATGTCCCCGTCGCTGTCATTTGTATTTCAGTGGTCGGGGCAGCTGGTCCTTAGGGAACAATGGGGCTACGTCCCACCAATATCAGTTCAGGGGTACAGTGTGGTTGGGGTACCCCCTGCTGCCACTGGGGAGCGCCTGGTGGACTCTGGAGCTGTTCCAGCCTCTGGAGCAGCGGCGTCCAATAGAAATTCAATGCTAGCCACCCTTGTGGTTTTGAATTTTTCTTATTAGCCACATTATAAAAAAGCCACATTATAAAAAAATCACATGCATTAGCCACAATTCAATAGCCTATTAGCCACATGTGGCTAGTGGCGAACGTACTGGACACCGCTGCTTTGAAGGCTGCAGGACACCTCTGTGAATAAAGAGCCAGGCACAGAAAAAGGAATTCAAGCTTCTGTGGGGCTATTTCAGATCACAGACCCATGCCTCCCCGGTTCCTGCTTTCCCAGCACAAGCAGGGGGTTTCTGAGCTTAGTGGTGATGGGTGTCAGGTGGGCAGAGGAAGAGTTCTGCACTTGGGGGTGGGTTTTCTGTGCCTGGGGGGGGTTGTAGTTTGTCTGGAGGAGTTGGGTGCGACATGGCTCAGAGCTGAGGGGTGGGTGTGCGCTGTGGGGAGATTGGGTAGCCAAAGGGGGTCTCTCAGCCTGTGCTAGGGGCGTGTGAGTGTGTGTGACGAGACAGAGGGAATGATGGAGTTTGGGTGGTTCTGAGGTAGGCAGGAGGTGGTTGAGTGGTCAGGGTTTAGTGCCGAGGGGATGGAGTCATGTGAACGAGGCTGTGGGTGAATAGCTGGTGGTGCAGGAGGAGAGGGAGGAAGAGACGGTAGGAGGAGATGGGATGGTAGAGGGACATTGGAGAGGAAGAGGCTGGGATCTGGGGAGCACAGGGAAAGGGTCCCAGAGCGTTAAATTATTACTGTTGTTATCCCCTGCCCTTTACAGTGACATGTCCCAGGTTTCCTTTCTGAAAAGGAAGGCAGAATGGAGGCATGGGAGACCCCCTCTCTCCACTGCCGCTTCCCACCAACCTCCCTGAATCGCCATCAGAACGGCTCCCTTCGACACCCCAGCCACATTGTCCCAGTTCGTCACTTTGAAAAGGGGGCCAAACTGCAAGGGGGGAGGAGATGGCAGCCGGCAGCCCCACCAGTCATTCTGGGCACCAGTTGCCGACAGTGCCCACGATGTGCCAAGTGCTCGCCACAAACGTGCAAAGACACTGTCTCTGCCCCACTTCCAGTTGAAGGAGACAAGTAATCGACAAAGTCTGTTGGGGGCAGGGGGGGAACAAAACACAACCACCAGAAAATATAAACTGTGTTTTTGCTATCAACTATCCCAAGTGCCCCTCAACCCAGCCCAGAGGAGCCTCTTGTGGGTGTTGTGGCCCAGGTGAGTCTTGAGGAGGGCGCTGAAGGAGGAGAGGGCCGTAGGCTGAGGCAGGGCATGCCGTGTGGAAGGGGCAGCGTGGAGAAACAGGTGTTAGAGAACTGGACAGATGGGGGATGGAGTTTGCCGTTGCCGGAACAGTGGAGGGGAGGGACAATGCGATAAGAGCCAGGAGCAAATAGGAAGGGAGAGCAGAGTGTGAAAGATTTAGACAGCAAAGGGTTTGTATCAGCTCAGACACAAGGGAGAGAAGGCAGAGTTTCTCTAACCATTTGTAAGCAGGTGTGCAAAATGATTTTTGTCCCCATCCCCCACTGCAGCTTAGCAGACTCCTGTCCGGGATTATCAGACTGCTGTATCCTGAG
The DNA here is from genome assembly GCF_965140295.1 of Lepidochelys olivacea. Classification (NCBI taxonomy): domain Eukaryota; kingdom Metazoa; phylum Chordata; order Testudines; family Cheloniidae; genus Lepidochelys; species Lepidochelys olivacea. The sequence continues at coordinate 3,503,363 of NC_140413.1, forward strand.
CTGGCCTGAGGGTTTTGGGAAGATCAGTCATATGGTGGAACACAGCTCATTTCCCACAGCAAGTGAGTACAGGGGGTGTTTGTGTGTGGGATCTCTAGGGCCCCGTTGCCTGCCACAGGAGCGGAGTCCAGCTACGAGTTCCTTGCAGCCCCAGTGATTGCTCTGCGTTGGTTTATTTGCTTTATGTTTTCAAGGCTCCTTGCAGGGATCTGCCTTTTGATTTTTAAAATGAAACTGAGATTCTCCTTTACATTTGTGGCTCCTCCAGAGCCGGGTGGCTCACGGCACCAGGGGCCCAAAGAAAACTTTGTAGGAAAAGCACGTGGGGGACCCCCCTGAAGACACCCTGTCAAGGTTCCTTCCCCACTCTGAACTCTAGGGTACAGATGTGGGGACCTGCATGAAAACCTCCTAAGCTTACTTTTACCAGCTTAGGTTAAAACTTCCCCAAGGTACAAACTATTTTACCCTTTGCCCTTGGACTTCCACTGCCACCACCAAACTTTATCTGGGTTCCTGAGAAAACATAGTTTGGAAACGTCTTTCCCCCAAAATCCTCCCAACCCTTGCACCCATTTCCTGGGGAAGGTTTGGTAAAAATCCTCACCAATTTGCATAGGTGACCACAAACCCAAATCCTTGGATCTTAGAACAATGAAAAAGCATTCAGTTTCCTTACAAGAAGGCTTTTAATAGAAGTAAAAAAGAATCACCTCTGTAAAATCAGGATGGTAAATACCTTACAGGGTAATTAGATTCAAAACATAGAGAATCCCTCTCGGCAAAACCTTAAGTTAAAAAAAGACACACAGACAGGAATATCCATTCTATTCACCACAGCTATTTTCTCGGCCATTTAAAGAAATCATAATCTAACGCATCTCTAGCTAGATTACTTACTAAGTTCTAAGACTCCGTTCCTGTTCTGTCTCCGGCAAAAGCATCACACAGACAGACACAGACCCTTTGTTTTTCTCCCTCCTCCCAGCTTTTGAAAGTATCTTGTCTCCTCATTGGTCATTTTGGTCAGGTGCCACCGAGGTTACCTTTAGCTTCTTAACCCTTTACAGTTGAGAGGATTTTTCCTCTGGCCAGGAGGGATTTTAAAGGTGATTACCCTTCCCTTTATATTTATGACACACCCATAGGGAACAGATCTGCTCTCCTCCCCTAAGAAATCCCTACAGCCAGGGTTGGGGGTGGGGTCTTTGTGACAGTGGATCATTTCAAACCTCACAGGGAGAGGAAGGGGACCCATACAGTCTGATAAATATCCAGAGCTTGTAAGCTTATCCAAGCTGCAGAAATAACTGTATCAAATCCTGATTCATATAAAAATAACCTAAAATCCACTAGATTTTGTACAGCCCCCGCAGTGGCTGAATAACCCACAAACACCTGGTTTAGTTGTAGGATTGTCCCTGGGAAATTCTGGGCCCCTGCTCACTTTTGGCTACTGTCCTGTGCCTGATCTCAGGTCCAACTCCAGTCCTGCCTGCTCAGGAATGTGGGCTCCCCATTCCCCGTTGACCCTGCCAGCCAGTTCAGATACTAGGAGCCCCCCACCGTGACCATCCTGAATCCACAGCCTGCTCCTGAGCCCAGGTGTCCCCCTTTGCCCGACCAGATCATCTCTGAACTCTCATCTTCCCATTGGCCCTCCTGGTCAGCTGTTGAACCCAGGTCACTGCTCTCTTTTACACAGTACACATGGGTGATTTTAATAGTTTTCTTCTCTAATTTCACTCAGGCCGCCCATTATCAGCAAAGCAACAGGAAAGTGGATAACACTGCGGCAAGTGTTGCCTGATGTGGGGAAAGCCCCAGCACCCCAGAACCATTCGTGCAGTAGGGCAGTGGAGGCAAGTTATATGGGCTCCTGGTGCCCAGGCTCCAGCAATATTCAGGGCCTGTGGGCCTGGCTCTACCAGTGCTCGGGGCCAGGCCTTCCCCACCCCCGACCCCACCTGCCGCCCCCACGTGCCTCCCCGCATGTGGCCACCGGCCTCCCCTTGCTGCCCCCGCACACACCTCCCCGGAGCAGAGCATCCCTGCCTCTCCCCTGCAGCTCCATGCTGCCTCCCTGCATCAACTCCCGTCACAGGTGCCCTAGTGCCCCCCATCCAGACTGCCCCTGCCCTTCCCCCTCAGACCCTTCCCTTTTCCGATGGGACCCTCCACCAGCACAGTCCCCGCCCCCCGCCCGCAGTCACCGCTCCTGCCCCACGCTGGGCAAGGGGCAGCCCAATCCCCCACCCCCAGTGAGGGGTAGAAGCAAGCAGGGGAGGAGGCGCACGTGTGATGGCAGCCCCCCCCCCCCCCGTCCTCCGGCACCCACCACAGCGGAGGCGAGGGACATTCCTGGACCTGAGAGGGGCCCTAGCAGCAAGTGCAGTGACAGTGGTGGGGGCGAGTGTGCTGCTGGGGGGAAGAGGGGGCCCCTACCCCAGAGCTTGCTGCTGCCAGCAGGGAGAGGGCTGCGGGAGTCCTCCTCTCTGGCTCCAGTCCCGGGGCAGCCTGCCTGCACCCCAAACTCATCCCCAGCCCTGCCCCACCCCACATCCTCAGCCAGAGCCCTCACCCCCCTGCACCCTAACTCTCTGCCCCAGCCCTGAGCCCCTCCAACACCCCAACCCCTCATCTCCAGCCCCAGACAAAGCTCTCATCCCCCCACACCCCTACTCTCACCCTGAGCCCCTCCCACACACCAAAGCCCTCATCCCCAGTCCTAGACAGAGCCCTCATCCCCCCGCATCCTAACTCTCTGCCCCAACCCTGAGCCCCCTCCTGCATCATGAACCCCTCATCCCCAGCCCCACCCCACAGCCCTCACCCCACACCCCAACCCTCTGCCCTAGCCCTGAATCCCCTCCCATGCCCCAAACCCCTCATCCCTAGCCACACCCCAAACCCATCCCCTGCCTCACTCCACAATCCTCACCCCTGCACCTCCTCCCATCCCCAAACTACCTCCCAGAACCTGCACCCCCTCCCTCTGCACATCCCATCCCCAAACTGCCTCCCATAGCCTGCACCCTGCACTCCTCCTGCACCCCAATCCCCTGCCCCAGCCCAGGTCCTGCACCCCAGACCTCCTCCCCCACCCAAACTCCCTCCTAGAGCCTTGCACAGGTGGGGGGCGGAGTTTGGGGAGGGGCAGGTTCTGGGCAATACCAAAATTTCTACAAACCTGCCACCCCTGCAGTAGGGAAAAACAAAGGTGGGCAAAAAACAGATTGCAAAACACAGAGAGATCAATCAGAACCCTCGGCGCTGTTGAAAATCCCCCTACGCATCTAACTGCATCTTTAAGCATATAAATACCTTTGAAAATCTGTCCCCAGGAGCTTAGCAGCACTCAGAAAAGATCTGGACAATTATCTGGGTGATGAGAACTTCCAGCGTTACAATAGCAGGGGTTTTAAAAACAAAAGTTTGGAAGGGACAAGACCCTCCTATGTCAAGGCATGAGCCAACCTCTAACTGCCTTGCTGGGGATTAGGAAGAAATTTATGCTACAGGCAGGGGTGGCAGGTTTGACTGGCCACTGTCAGAGACAGGAGACTGAACGGGGTGGGTCATTGTTCTCATCTAAACCCTGCCTGGGGGCCCACATCTTGCAGGGTGCCCACAATATGTGAGGGATAGCTCAGTGGTTTGAGCATTGGCCTGCTAAACCCAGGGTTGTGAGTTCAATCCTTGAGGGGGCCATTTGGGATCAGGGCAAAAATTGGGGATTGGTCCTGCTTTGAGCGGGGGGTTGGACTAGATGACCTTCTGAGGTCCCTTCCAACCCTGGTATTCTATGATTCCTATGTCCCTAAAAGCCAGCACTGTACCTTATGTCGCCAGCGTTCTCCAGCTCTCTGGTTTGCTCTGCACTTCCTCTGATTTTTCCTCTGTCTCAAGCCGGTGATTCTGCAAGGCTATTTATACAGCACAGTTTCAGTTTCAGTTTTGGTAGCTTGCCAATAACTTCCCCTGATTTCCTGTAAATCACAGAGTTTTTAGAAAGGGTGAAAAAAGTCACCTGTTGGCTAAGCAAAGTTCTGACCGGAGCGAGCAAAGTGAAACCTGGCAGGGTCTGGGACACACTCTCAGCCCTGGTCTACACTACAAGTTTAGTTAGAATTTAGCCACGTTATTTCGATTTAAGCCTGCACCCGTCCTCACGACAGAGTCGTTTCTGTCGACGTAAAGGGCTCTTAACATCGATGCCGGTACTCCTCCCCGGCGAGGGGATTAGCACTGAAATCGACATCGCTGGGTCGAATTTGAGTTAGCAAGGACGCAATTCGACGGTATTGGCCTCCGGGAGCTATCCCACAGTGCTCCATTATGACTGCTCTGGACAGCACTCTCAACTCAGATGCACTGGCCAGGAACCCAGGAAGAGCCCCGGGAACTTTTGAATTTCAATTTCCTGTTTAGCCAGCGTGGCGAGCTCCCCTGCACAGGGGACCACGCAGAGCCCAGCAGCACAGGAGACCATGCAGTCCCAGAATCGCAGATGAGCTCCAGCATGGACCAAACGGGAGGTGCTGGATTTGATCGCTGTATGGGGAGAGGAATTCGTGCTGGCAGAACTACGGTCTAAAAGACGAAATGCCAATACGTATGGCAAAGTCTCCAAGGCCGGGATGGACAGAGGGTACAACAGGGACCCGCAGCAGTGCTGCGTGAAAATTGAAGAGCTCAGGCAAGCCTACCAAAAAACCAAAGAGGCAAACGGTCGCTCCGGGTCAGAGCCCCAGACATGCCGGCTCTATGCGGAGCCTAATGCAATTCTAGCGGGGGCTGCCACCACTACCCAACCCTCATCCGTGGACACCAGCATTGGAGGACTCTCAGTGCACGGGGATGGGAAATTTGGGGACAAGTGTAAGCAGAGTCAGGATGAGCTCCACCCTGACATTTGGGGGTGAGGTGTGGCAAGATGTGGAAAAGAACTTCAGGGGCTGATCTCATTTGCATAGGCACACCCACCCTGCCTAGCGTGAGCCCATAGCTGCCCAAATGGTCACTTTGGCTGCTGTGGGATCCCCAGTGACTCTGTTATTGGGGCAGGAAGAATAAATTGTTATTACCCTGATTATGGCAATCAAGGACAGTGGAACTGCACTTGGCCTTTTGTTATGATGGAGGGACTCGCCATCAACTAAGCAGCACTCGCTAGGCAAGGGACATGGGTTCCAAAACTCTGTGAATGGAGAGAGGCTGGGGTTAGGTATTAATACTTGGTAGTATGGGCCCCTCTTGTGAGGACCTTGCATGCTAATTGTACTTTCTCCACTGTGGAATATCAGAGCTAATTTTGATTCCATTAGGAGTCTAGTTACAGGCTGCTGAGCTGAATTCACTTTGGGCTAATGGTGTACCAGCCCTGAGGCTCCCCTAGTACAAGCTGAAATCACAAAGGAGCTAAACTTACTAAGAGCTGAAATCACTGAGCGTTGTGTTAAGTAGTGGGGGAGCCTGAAGATATATGGGGGAGCAGAGCAGAGCAGAGTGGCTGGTGGAGCAGAGCCGTTTGTTGGATGCCTAGAGCAGCCCATGGAGTTACTGGCAGAGCGGAGCCCCATGGAGAGGTGGGGCCATCAGCTTTGGACCACGTAAGGTGTCCCTTAAAACCGCCCCCCCCCAAATCTCCACCCAGGTTGGGAGGCAAAACTCTGCAGATAAACTTTTGAACTCTGGGGCTACCCTGACCAGGGACAGAGACTTTTGGGTCGTTGGACTTTTGGGACTTTGGGTGATTTTGGGTTGCTGGACTCAGAACTAAAGGGAAAGGACATGCCCCAATTTGCTTGGGGTGTGTTTTTTGCTCATGGTTGTGTTATGAACCTGTTGGTGGTGTTTCCCCAGCATAATGCCACATGGTTTCTCTCTGTTATTAAAAGGCTTTTTGCTACACTCAGACTATGTGCTTGTGAGAGGGGAAGTATTGCCTCTTGGAGGCGCCCAGCGGGGATGGTATGTATTTGTTCCAGGTCACTGGGTGGGGGCTCGAGCCGGTTTTGCTTTGTGTTATTGGAATGGAAACCCTAGATCCTGAACCCGGCCCTTGTTGCTGCCAACTCTGACAGGCAGAAGGGTTACACAAGGAAGATGAGAAGGACAAGGATAGCGCTGCGCGGGGAAGCAGAGAGACCGTGATCGTCCCCCTCTATTCGACATTGGTGAGGCCTCATCTGGAGTACTGTGTCCAGTTTTGGGCCCCACACTACAAGAAGGATGTGGATAAATTGGAGAGAGTCCAGCGAAGGGCAACAAAAATGATTAGGGGTCTGGAACACATGACTTATGAGGAGAGGCTGAGGGAACTGGGATTGTTTAGTCTGCGGAAGAGAAGAATGAAGGGGGATTTGATAGCTGCTTTCAACTACCTGAGAGGTGGTTCCAGAGAGGATGGTTCTAGACTATTCTCAGTGGTAGAAGAGGACAGGACAAGGAGTAATGGTCTCAAGTTGCAGTGGGGGAGGTTTAGGTTGGATATTAGGAAAAACTTTTTCACTAGGAGGGTGGTGAAACACTGGAATGCGTTGCCTAGGGAGGTGGTGGAATCTCCTTCCTTAGAAGTTTTTAAGGTCAGGCTTGACAAAGCCCTGGCTGGGATGATTTAATTGGGGATGGGTCCTGCTTTTGAGCAGGGGGTTGGACTAGATGACCTCCTGAGGTCCCTTCCAACCCTGATATTCTATGACTCTATGATTCTGTGATTCCTCAACAGCCAGGATCTGTTTATAACCCTGGAACCAGTGCCCTCCCAACCCTCCCCAGGCCATATCCCAGACCGTGATGCCGGCGAAGGCACCTCTGGTGAGTGTACCTTTGTATATATAATACGTGGTTTAAAAGCAAGCGTTTGTTAAAAATTTATTTGCCCGGAGGACTTGGGATGCATTCGCAGCCAGTACAGCTACTGGAAAAGTCTGTTAACATGTCTGGGGATGGAGCGGAAATCCTCCAGGGACATCTCCATGAAACTCTCCTGGAGGTACTCTGAAAGCCTTTGCAGAAGGTTTCCAGGGAGAGCAGCCTTATTGCGTCCTCCATGGTAGGACACTTCACCACGCCAGGCCAGTAGCACGTACTCTGGTATCATTTCATAACAAAGCCTGGCAGCATATGGTCCCGGTTTTTGCTGGCATTCAAGCAACATCCGTTCTTTCTCTCTCTGTGTTATCCTCAAGAGAGTGATATCATTCATAGTGACCTGCTTGAAATACGGGAATTTAATTAAGGTCCCCTTAATTCAGAGGTGGCCGTTCCTAAAGTGCTGCTTGCCTGTGGCTGAAAAGAAATCATCCCTGCATTTAGGCAAGTGTTTGGGGGGGAGGGGGCGTTGGCGCTGAGCTGTTCCCTGGGATTTTCCCTGATACCAGCCATGTGGTGGGGAGGGGAGGTGATGAAACGATCATCCTAGAGAATGGGAAGCGTTCCGGGAAGGGACGGTGGCACTGAGCTGCTCGCTGGGATCTTCCCTGATACCAGCCACGCGGTGGGGGACGGGGGGTGGTGTTCAAGCTGAGCTGTTTGCGCTTGTCTATCCAAAAGGATGCGGGGGGGGGGGTTAGCTGGGTTTCTGCTGCACGTTAATCCCATAACCACAGCACCTCCTTTGAAATGGCCAGCTCAACAGGCTTTGCTTGCTATGGGAAAGGAGGGCGCTGCTGTTATGGAGGTTGAAGGGCTTACCATGGCTGCCTGCAAGCCGAAATCTGTTGACCGGCCCAGCGTGTGGGATCTCTCACACCACACCTGCAGGCATGGACACTCAACATAAGATGCAAAATGCGACCTTGTACCGAAAGCACATGTGCTATGTTCTGTGAATAGTTTTGTTCACCGTGAAAGAGTCTACGCGTTGTTCTGTAAAATGTGTCTTTTTAAATAGTACTCTCCCTTTGTTTCCTCCCACAGCTGCCAATGTTTCAACCCCAACCCAGAGGCTCGCACAGATAAGGCAGCAAAAAAACCGCACACGCGATGAAATGTTCACTGAGCTCATGCAGTCCTCCCGCACTGAAAGAGCTCAGCAAAATGTGTGGAGATAATCAATATCTCAGTCCAGGCAAGCGGCCAATGAACGGGAGGACAGGAGGGACGAGCGCGAGCAGAGGAGGGACGACTGAGATGATAGGTGGCGGGAGCAAGATGAGAGGAGGTGGGAGCGCGACGAGAGGAGGCAGGAGGCAATGCTGCGGCTACTGGGGGATCAAACGGACATGTTCCGGCATCTGGTGGAGCTGCAGGAAAGGCAGCAGGAGCACAGACAGCCACTGCAGCCCCTGTGTAACCACCCTCCCTCCTCCCCAAGCTCAATAGCCTCCTAACCCAGATGCCCAAGAACGCGGGGTGTGGGGCTCCAGGCACCCAGCCACTCCACCCCAGAGGACTGCCCAACCAACAGAAGGCTGGCATTCAAAAAGCTTTGAAGTCCAGTGTGGCCTTGTCCTTCCCCCCTCCGGTCATCCATCAGCCCACCCGGTGCTTCCCTAATCCCCCACCCCTCCCGGGCTACCTTGGCAGTTATTCCCCTATTTGTGTCATCATCAATTAATAAAGAATGTATGATTTTAAAACAACTTTGACTTTATTGCCTCTGCAATCAGTGCTCGAAGTGGGGAGGGTGGTAAGGGGGGAGGGCGGTAGGCTTAAATTGAATTGGAGTGGACCAAGGAGGCGGGTTTTCATCAAGGGAAAGCAAACAGAATTGTCATACTTTTCCCTGGCCAGTCATGAAACTGGTTTTCAAGGCTTCTCTGATGCGCACCACGCCCTCCTGTGCTCTGTTACTCGCCCTGGTGTCTGGCTGCGCATAACCAGCTGCCAGACAATTTGCCTCAACCTCCCACCCCGCCATAAACGTCTCCCCCTTACTCTCACAGAGATTGTGGAGCGCACGGCAAGCAGCAATAACAATGGGAATATTGGTTTCGCTGAGATCGGAGCGAGTCAGTAAACTGCACCAGCGACCCTTTAAACGTCCAGATGCACATTCTGCCACCATTCTGCACTTTCTACCACATTCTGCACATTCAGCCTATAGTTGAACAGCTCCTGACTACTGTCCAGGCTGCCTGCGTATGGCTTCATGAGCCAGGGCATTAAGGGGTAGGCTGGGTCCCCAAGGATAACTATAGGCATTTCTACATCCCCAGCAGTAATTTTCTGGTCTGGAAAGTAAGTCCCTTCCTGCAGGTGTTTAAACAGACCCGAGTTCCTGAAGACGTGAGCGTCATGAACCTTTCCCGGCCATCCCACGTTGATGTCGGTGAAACATCCGTTGTGATCCGCCAGTGCTTGCAGCACCATTGAAATGTATCCTTTGCGGTTTTATGTACTGGCTGCCCTCATGGTCCAGTGCCAAGATAGGGATATGGGTTCCGTCTATAGCCCCACCACAGTTGGGGAATCCCATTGCAGCAAAGCCATCCACTATGACCTGCACATTTCCCAGAGTCGCTACCCTTGATAGCAGCTGCTCAATGATTGTGTTGGCTACTTGCATCACAGCTGCCGCTACAGTGGATTTACCCGCTCCAAATTGATTCCCGACTGACCAATAGCTGTCTGGCGTTGCAAGCTTCCAGAGGGCTATCACCACTTGCTTCTGAACTGTGAGGGCTGCTCTCATCTTGGTATCCTTGCACTTCAGGGCAGGGGAAAGCAAGTCACAAAGTTCCATGAATGTGCTCTTATGCATGCAAAAGTTTTGCAGCCACTGGGAATCATCCCAGACCTGCAACATGATGCGGTCCCACCAGTCTGTGCTTGTTTCCCGGGCCCAGAATCGGCGGTCCATGGCATGAGCCCGCCCCATTGCCACCAGGACATCCAAAGTGCCGGGGCCCGTGCCTTGAGAGGAGTCTGTGTCCATGTCCTCATCACTCTCGTCATCGCGCTGCCGTCGCCTCCTCGCCTGCATTTGCAGGTTCTGGTTCTGCACAAACTGCACGATAATGTGCAAGGTGGTTAAAATGGTCTTAACGGCTGCGGTGAGATGAACGGGCTCCAGGCTTGCCATGCTATGGCATCTGCTCGGGCAATCCGGGAAAAAGGGTGCGAAATGATTGTCTGCCGTAGCTTTCACGGAGGGAGGGGCGGCTGACGACATGTACCCAAAACCACCCGCGACAAATTTCTTGCCCCATCAGGCACTGGGAGCTCAACCCAGAATTCCAATGGCCGGCGGAGACTGTGGGAACTGTGGGATAGCTACCCACAGTGCACCGCTCTGCGAGTCGACGCTAGCCTCGGTACTGGGGATGCACACCGCCGAATTTAAGCGGGTAGTGGGGACGCACGAAGGGACTGTACAAAATCTGTTTTGAGAAATCGACTTCTAAATAATCGACCAAATTTCATACTGTAGACGTACGCACAGATCTACCTCCCAACTCCAGAGCGGTCTCCTTCCATCCAAACAAAATTTTGGCCCGTCCCTCAGACATCTCGTGATGTCTAGCCATCAGCTGAATCTCAATATGGCTAAAACAGAGCTCTTTCTTGTGACAACAGGAGACTGCTTTGCATTTGGTTCTTCTCGTGGTGTGGCATTTTGAGAGTCTGTTCCAACAGCCATTAGTCACGTAGGGTTGCCAGGTGTCCCTTTTTTGACCAGAACGTCCGGTCGAAAAGGGACCCTGGTGGCTCTGGTCAGGACCACCGACCGGGCCGTTAAAAGTCTGGTTGGCAGTGCTGCGGGTCTAAGGAAGGCTAGTCTTCTTGATCTGGCACTGGGCTGTGCCCTGGCGCTGCCCAGTGCCAGGTCCAGCTCCTAGGCGAGGGGGCCACAGGGCTCCACGCGCTGATCCCGCCCTGAGCCCCGGCTCCGCACTCCCATTGGCTGGGGACCATGGATAATGGGAGTTGGGGGGGCAGTGCCTGTGGGCGAGAGCAGCACATGAAGCCCCGTGCCCCCCCCCCCCCTGCCTGGGAGCTGGACCTGGCAGCCGCTTCCGGGGCACAGCATGGCGCCAGGACAGGCAGGGAGCCTGCCTTAGCCCCACTGCACCGCTGACTGGGAGCTGCCTGAGGTCAACCTGCACCCCAACCCCAAGCCCCAACCCCCTGCCCCAGCCCTGAGCCCCCCCAAACGCGGAGCAGAGCCAGGGGTTTGCCCCTTCCCCACACATTCCAACTCAGATGCACGGGGTGGGGGGCTATAGGGACCCCGTGGAGCCTGCTCTCTGTGCAGCTCCCCATGGTATGGATAAGCCTGCGGAGGGGAGGTAAGGGGATGCCTTATGCCCCCTTATGCCTCCGCATGGGCCTGCAGGGTAGGCCCCAGTCTGGTCCAGTGAAAATAGTTGCTAAGTATCCCAACCACAATGGAGAAATCTCTTCTCGGGCATTGGCCACTGTCAGAAGACAGGATACTGGGCTGGATGGACCGTTGGTCTGACCCAGTCTGACTTTGTTCTTGTTATAAACATTAACAGATACTTCCAAAGGGAGGCCTCAGAATGAGTGGTGTGGGCCCAGTCACTGTCCCCTTTTCTGCCTCAGTTTTCCTATATGTAAAATGGGAGTGATTATGGTTATGAAACTCCATAAAGGGCTTTGAACTCTGTGCACGAAAAGTGATATACACAACCGAACTATTAATTTTTATTATATATACTACCTTGTAATTTCCAGTGAAGTACTGATGTACCATTTTTACGAATGACATAGAGGATTCAAAAGTGATTTGCACACACCATGTAATGAGTCAGTTCCCCTCAGTCAAATGTTGGCTGTCATTAATTATTTTACTCTTATTTACCTTGTTTAATCCATTTAGATTGATTACCAGAGCTTCATGTGATGAAAAACACTGGAAAACTGGGCTTTTACATGTACTAAAATCAGTCTCTTAAATTCAATTAAATCCCTGTTTAATGTGGATAAAATTTCAGATGTATGAATGAATACAGCAACAATTTAAAAGAAACCAATCAAATAATGGATTTTTTAGTGATATGATGATGATCATAATTGTCGTGTTGCTGTAACATGGAATTTCACTCTTGTAAAATTACTTTTTTTTTTCTTTTTGTCAGTTATTGTTCCATTTGTTTTTCAACAAAAGTGCTCAAGTTCCGGTGGTTTATAGGACCAGTCCTGCTGGCATGCTGAGTGAAATCCTGGCCCCACTGAAGTCAATGCAAGATTCCACTTCTGAGCGGTGTTGAGTATTTGTCATTCCAAGTGGATGATTTCAAAGGGGTCAGACTATCACCGTCTTCTCCAGAGATCCCATTGCCTTCAGAGGGGTTTCTAATTTGAGGTAGCTACAGCACAGGGTGACCAGATAGCAACTGTGAAAAAAACGGGACAAGGGGTGGGAGGCAATAGGCACCTATATAAGGAAAAGTCCCCAAAAATGGGACTGTCCCTATAAAAACAGGACATCTGGTCATGCTACTACAGCATGAAGCCCAGTATTGTGAGAGGCACTGTATGGCTTCATTTCCATTACTCAAAACAGACAGATATTTCCCTCAGTTATGGATGAAAAAACGTAGAGGTATTTAATTGCACAGGAGGTATCTAATTACACAGATTGGTCTCATTTTAATGGATTATCCTGATTAGGACTTGCATTCTGATTATGATCTGCAATTTTGTAATGTTATTTACAATAGCATATGTAAATTATAAACAGGTAATGGATAACGGATGGCTGTCTGCAACAGACATTACATTTTGGGATTAAACTCTTATTTTTAATCATTCACGTGTGAACGACTTATTTGTTTAGTTTTTTTTCACTGTAAACGTGTAAACTGAATGATTAGAAAATGATTTTGGGGGAGGGGGAGTGTCTGGGAGGAAGATGGGGGGTAGGGAGGGTGGGCTTTGTGGGAATTGGGTGGTGTCTGGGGGGCAGTAGCCAAGTAGGTGGCTGAGGGCTGGGTGGAAGTTGGAGGCAGCTGAGTCCTGTCTTGGCCAGAGATCGGGGGTGTGTCCAGTTGCCCCGAGCTATGCATATAGGGCAGGGCTTTGTTACTGTCCCAGGAGCAGCCTAGGAAGTATATCAGTGGTGCTGAACTAATTTGTAACAAAAGGGTAACAAGTCAGTTTGGAGTATCCTGAAGTAGAGGCACCCTCATCTCTGCCCAGAGTTGCATACGGAGAGACTGAGGGTCACAAAAATGCTCCAGGGGCTGGAAAACAAGCCTTATGATGTGAGCCTGAAGAAGTACAATGGATTCAGCTTATTGAAGAGAAGGTTAATAGGAGGTAACTTGATCACAGCATATTGGTAAGGACGAGAGATCTGATGGTGGTGGGACTTTTCACCCTTGCTGACAAAGGCATAACAAGATCCAGAGGCTGGAAGTTGAAGTTAGAGAAATTCAGTCTTGAAATAAGAAGCACTTTCTTAGCAGTTGTAGCCTGATCAATTATTACACATGGGTTTATTTCATGGGATGCAACATGCACTTGTCGCACATGACAGGTACTTTTTCAGGTGGCTATTTAGAGTTAATTGAGAAGATGAAATTCGGTGAAACACACAGAGAAACTTTGAGCTCTAGTTTATACAGACAAGTATAACTGAAATCATAGAAAAGTCAATATACATAAATATAAAGATAAGATCAGCACAGTAAAGTGGTTTCCTGCATTGCTTATACTTACAATCTTGCCTTGTGCATATTTACAACTTTATTGAGACCACTGGAAAGAAAGATAGAAGGAAAAGTAAGTGGAATCCGTCAGAAGGAAGTTTATAGAACCTGAAATCCAGTGAACCTGAAAAATGAGGAACTAGACTGGATCTTTTCTACCTTTTCTTTATGTAACTTATAGACTTATATCAATTTCGGCAACCATAACAAGACGAATACGTGGCAATTATCCATATATGGCATTCCAGGTGTTTCTAACCTTGCCTCGAATCATTAATATTAATGACCCATGTCACTCATTTTCTAATAATTCATATTGGTTTTTGTAGTCTAGCTGCCTAGTAACCAGATTTCAAAAGCTCCCTTCCTGTGGAATTCTGCAGCGTACTGTACTTTTTTGTGGTTATTTGTTTCTTTTACCAAAAGAGAATGCAAAATTTATGACCTGGGTATTGTCTTAGCCCTGCTGCACTTTTCTCAGCTAAAACACAGCTTCAAGCATAACTACTTCCACAAGGCCTTTAACTGTAGCAAAGCCTAATAACCCAATGATTTGTTCTCCTATTTACTGTTACAACTTCAATAACTTCCATTATTATTCTATAAGCATGCTTAGCAGATAAATTATATTTTCTTCAAACATACAGCACCTCCACGATCAGCTCAGGGGCCAACAGAGTGAAGGTGAGTAAACATGGGAACAGCTTCCCAGGGGAGATGATGGACTCACCATCTCTTGGAGTCTTTGATGCAGTATTAGATATACTCAGAGCTCTGAGATGGTATAGAGAATCCTCTTTCTGACTATCTGGCTGGTTCTTGTTTGGCTGATACTGATCACCAGATCTCGGGTCGGGATGGAGTTTTCCCCCCAGGTCAGACTGGCAGGTAGTTTTGTGTTTTTTCCCCTTGCTCTGTGGCATGGGGAGTGGTTCGCCTGCTGGGATCCTCTGCTGCTGCCTGAGTTGACCTTCTGGCTCTCAATCAAATCACACTTCTGTTCCTCTTCTGGATCTCATTTAATACCATAAATATAACACTCAAAACAAGCATTCCAGCCTTCCTGCCCCGGCTCAGTTAGTTGTTTCAGCTTATAACTGACTTCATTATCTCTAAAGCCCTCCCTCTAGGCTCAGATATCTGTCAGCAAATACAGCACCTGCATAACACATTCCTTTGCATCCTTGAGAGTAGCCATCTACTCTGTGGTCATGACTCCTTAAAGGCCTAAAGTATTCTGTATGAATTCAACTAATTGAGAGCAGACAATGGAAGGGCAATGGGAATTTTCCAAGGGGCATGAATTATGGGGCAGTTGGGAAGCTCTCAGAATACAACTCTCTTCAGTAGTCCTGTGCCTGGAAGGCATCTTCAAACTCTTCCTCAGTTGTCTTGGTCCCCTGTGTGGGCCTTGCGGGAGCCCTAGGCATAACTAACCGTGTGACCCAAAGGCTCTGCATCAAAGTAAGCCCTGGCTTGGCAAAATAACAACACACTAGATATTAGCTAACACCAAGTAAGCACATTCCTGACCTGAGAGGATGGTACAGGATGTTGTTAAGTGCTGAAGAATGTTGTTACTGTGGCAACACTGTCCCGGCTGCTAAGCTGCTCAGTGCTTCTCCCCCTGGAGCTCCAGTGTTCTCAGCGCTAGCAGAGCGTGCAGGCTGCTAATCCAGCAGAGCCTGACGTTACTCAGGCTCGCTTTGGTGGCGAAGATGCGCGGCCAGGTTTATTGCCAACGAAGCACGGTACCAGTGCCCTGGCTTTGTAGCTACAGGTGTGCTCACACGTCTGTGCGCTACCAGTTCATTCAGGGCACCAGGACGATGCCCGATAGGCTGCGCAAAGGTGACCCTCCGGTGACTTTTCTTTTTTATAAACTCTTACAAAAGTTTTGCGCTCCGGATATGCTCAGTTACCACTGTTATCCTTGTACCTGCTTGTTTGAACAAAACATCCTTATCCATTGTCCTGTCATCCCATCCTCCTATTACGAAGGGTCGGTGTGTTCCTGTACCATCTCTTATGAATACGTTTACACAGTTACTTGAGAACTCTGGGTGTCCTCTACCAGCCTCTCTGGTACAAGAATGTGTTCCCAGCTGGCTGCCTGTGGCAGTGCAGTGGGCCCGCATGGCATCGGATTGCCTCAGCAAAAGACGTGGCTCTGTGGGCTTCTATCCCAGTGTCCCTTGCGCAACCTTCTGATGCACTGCCTTATGGGGAATTTTTGCTTTGTATTATGGGATATCCTCACTCCTTGCAGGGAATTTGTGATTGCAGGGGGTCGAATTCCCATAAATCCCGTGGTACTATTCCATAATCTACTCTTATTTGCTCTGTTTTCAGCCGCACTGCTGAAACCATGGACGCAGCACTGAGCAGCAATGCTCTGGGGTCCATTTTAAGGCCGGGACAAGGCATTCTCTTGTATTTGCAAGCCCATCGTGCTCAGAGACATGATACCGAGAATGAGTGGGTAGTAAAAGACATTGTCCAGCCGCGACAAGCATTTGCTGACCAACAGGCGCTGAGTGGTGGCATTGGGGCGTGATGCAGAACTAGGCCGACCAGCAGAACTTTTGGACATGGGAGGCCACATCCCTGGAGCTATGTGCCAGGCTCGCCCCGGCCCTGCAGCACCCAGGCACTGAGATGGCAGCTGCCTTGACTGTGAGGAAATGGGTGCTGAGAGCCAGGTGGGAGCTTGCAGCCCCACATTGCTATAGGGCGGCAGGCAAGCAGTTTGCTGCTGGGAAAAGCCACAAGGAGGGTGGTCGTCAGCCAGATGCACCAGGCCAGTAAACGTGTCCAGCTGCACAGCAGTGTGACCGGACAGTGTGCAGGAAATAACTGATGGAGTCAATGAAATGGGCTTCCCTGGCTGGGCAGGGGGTGATAGACAGGCTGCACATCCTGATCCTGTCCCCCCACTTGCCTCTGAGGGGGCTTCTCCATTGTTGTGCAAGTGTTGGTGGATCACCAGGGATGATTTACGGACACATTGGTTGGCATGTGTAAGTCCTTGGGGGGAGGGATAGCTCAGTGGTTTGAGCATTGGCCTGCTAAAGCCAGGCTTGTGAGTTCAATTCTTGAGGGGGCCATTTGGGACAAAAATTGGGGATTGGTCCTGCTTCGAGCAGGGGGTTGGACTAGATGACCTCTTGAGGTCCCTTCCAACCCTGATATTCTGTGATTCTATCTTTAGGAACACAGCACCTCTTGACAGGTTGAAAGCAGGAATGATTCTCCCGGACTGGTCAATTGGCATTAATAGGGTTCCAATGCCAGCTGTGAGTCTCAGGCAACCAGCCTACCCCTTTCCCCTGGCTCATGAAGCCTGGCACCAGACTCCTGGGCAGCAGCAAGGCAAGCTTTAACTATCTCCTGCCAAGGTTGGGGAGTGCATGGATAGGCTGTCTGCTGAACACGGGGCAGCTGAAAATAGGATGTTTAAGGCCAATTTCTGACCACAGGAACAACCAACAAGAGTGTCATGGCAGGTACATGAACTACATCTGCAGATAGCTAACAACAAGAGGGCCATGGTAATGAATTGATGTATGCAATAATAAGTTAAGATCAGTGATATGCTAATCTATAGAAGGACAGTCCAAAATTAGTAAATTGAGGTGTGACATTATTGGCATGAACTGTGACCGTATAGATCATTGTTGCAACCAAGGTCATATAGTTGCGCCGAATCTTGTACAAAGGAGGTCAAATAAGGTGCCTATGAAAATATTGTAATTTGCTGGTTATGATGATGCTGTCTGTATGTGTGTGTCATTTTTGTAGTTGAAGTTATGAATATTGGCTATGTACTTATATCTCAATGTGTTTGATTCTACATAGCATCACTGAAGCATTTGGTCAGCCTCTTGAGAAGAGATTATTCTGAGTAAGTGCCCAGTCAAGAAACACTTAACTGACTATGGACCTTGGGAGGCTCCAATCCACATTTGAGGAGCCTTCCTGGGAACATTCAAGGGAGCATGTGAGCAATGGCTGCCGCCTGCAAACTGAGTCATGCATGGACATGTGACTTGCCCATGTGACTCCAGACTCCATCTTGCTGCTGTGATTTTCCACAGTAAGAACAAAGGGGTCCTTCCACATGGCAGAGGATATAAAAGGCCCTGGAAACCCCTCCATTTTCTCTTTAATCCTGCTTCTGAACTCTGGAGGGACCATGCTATAAACTGAAGCTCTGAGCAAAGGACTGAACGACCCATCCAAGCTGGGATGTTTGTACCCCAGAGACTTGATTGGTTTAAATCAGCAGTAATCCCATCAGGCCTGAAACAAGCCTGAACTAAGAACTTTGCCATTACTGTATGTATTTGATTCCATTTAACCAGTTTTAACTCTCATCTATATTTCTTTCTTTTTATGAATAAATCTTTAGATTTTAGATTCTAAAAGATTGGCAACAGCGTGATTTGTGGGTAAGATCTGACGTGTATATTGACCTGGGTCTGGGGCTTGGTCCTTTGGGATCGGGAGAACCATTTTTCTTTTACTGGGGTATTGGTTTTCATAACCATTCATCCCCCTAAGGAGCGGTGCTGGTGGGGATACTGGAAAACTGGAGTGTCTGAGGGAATTGCTTGTGTGACTTCTGGTTAGCCAGTGGGGTGAGACCGAAGTCCTCTCTGTTTGGCGCCTTAGTAGTGAAGGACCCCCAGCCGTGGGCTGTGACTTCCCTGCTCTAAGCAATTTGTCCTTAATTGATACTCTCAGTAGTGTCCTGCCAAAGGCCACTTTGTTACACCCCACAAGAGCAGAGCAGGCTAAACTGGGGACCCAAACCCTTGAAGAGAGAAGCAGGTTGCTTCAAAGATTGGAGAGCCTGCAGCAGGAGCAACACCGCCTCCAGGCCCTGCTGAGGCAAAAGCTGGGGCGATAGAGCCCCCCCCACCCGAGAGTGGTCTTAAGGGGGAGGGTGTGTCGTGGGGCAGCTGCCCCACTTTGGCACAGGAGGGGTTAGAGCAGGCTGGAGGAAGCCTGTGCAGAACGCAGCTAATCAGGGACAGGCTTATTAGGAGTCAATCAGGAGGCAGGTTGCCCCGTAGCCCTGATATAAGGGTCTGCTCAGCAGAACAGAAGGCAACCTCTCCCTGAAGGGCAAGAGAGAAGGACTGGCTGCCTTAGGGAGCACAAGGACAGAACAGCGCTGGGCAAAGTCAGGGGATCCAGAGGGAGCTCCAGCCTGATAACAGCCAGAGTGGGCCCCTGATACAAAGGGCGGAGAGGGTGCGAGGGCTATGGGGAAGTGGCCCAGGCACGGCAGGCGGGACAGGGGAGTGGAGGAGGGCAGTAGGTGGCTATTGCTCGAGGTTCCCTGGGTTGGGGCCCAGAGTAGTGAGCGGGCCTGGGTCCTGTCGCCCACCCCGCCTTGCCCCACTGGCCTCTGAAGGAAGTGGCCAGCAAATGACTGAACTTTGCCCCTGAGGGAGGAGCTAGACTATGGGCTGCAGTCCGCCACTGTGGGGCTGGGCAAAGGGCTGCTGGTTCCCCTGGAAGGGGGAGAACGGAGTTGGGGAACAGCTGGAGGGCCATGGCCTGAAGATGATGCCGTGGTCCGGAAGCGACGTGGATCCAGGGAAGGTGGAGAGAGCAGTGTGACAGTGGGCGAGACACCACTTGAAGAGGGTGCACAGGGACTGGATTGAGCTAATTCCCAGAGTGACCAGCAGGAAGTACCACAGTGGTGAGTCTGACTCTGTTACACTGTGCATGGTGTTTCTGTGCTGATATTCATTTGGGGGGAACTCGCCATAGCTGCTCTTACCATGGCTCATGAAGCCTCGCTCCAACGTCGCTGACTGAAAAACAAGGGAATTCAATAGACTGAGTAGCTGCAGAATGGTGGTGGCATGCACCCTTGGTCATCTAAAAGCCCGTTTGTGATGCATCCAGACCTGTCTGGATGCCAGTGTGGCCAACGTGGTTTGGATTATCATGGCTTGCTGTGCTTTGCGTAATGTATGTGGAGCTAAAGGGGAATACTGCCACAGCAAGTGGGCACAGAACAGAATTGCTTTGCAAAGTCTGTACAGACAACTTGACCTCACCCATGTGCACACTGCTCCTGGTTCCTGGTGGCCAGGGAAATTCATGAGGCTGTGTGCTCACACATAGTGGAACAGCAGGGAGCCAGAAGGTGCATTGGGTTTGTGCTGAGGTACAGTATAGTGACGCTTGGTACTGTTAGACAAGCTCCATATTGCATTGTGACATATTTATGTTGTGAGATACCTGGGTGGGTTTCAGACAGCTGGAGGAGGACCCACAAGGATAACTCATTTGGCCCTGGTTTTGTGATGTGGAGACTGTTAATGCACTTTAATTGAATCACTGAGCAATATTTAATCATTTTAAAAAGAAAAATAAACAAACATGGGCACCAGGTTTGAATCAGAGATTGCAAAGTGACTGTGACTACACCCTGGGTGATACAAGCAAAATGAAACATGCGAAAAGTGAAAACCAGACTATACACCATACTGCATTGCACTGCTCCTAGTTATGTTAGTGAAGAAATGCATATTGCCAGAGTGGACAGGCTGTGATGGACCTTATAGAAAACTGTGACTTAATTTAGGTAACAAGGGGCACCATTTCAGATTTTGGTAGGGGAGGCAATTTTAACCTTGATATCAAGGACTACTTAGGCACCTGAAAACTCCAGGTTTTTGGCAGATAACTTAGCAATTATCTGACAGGAGCACGGTATCTAATTCCTATATAAAAGAAAGAAAAATTAAGTAAAATATTAGACCCACTCAGCTCTAATACTAACATGTTCTGCCATTGTGGCAAGTCATTTAAGGGACCCTGGTTAGGTTTAAAACTTTAATGTATATTCTTACTTTGTTAACTCTGAGGAGAGAGAGAGACCCCATCAGGATTGCTGGGTTCTATCTCTGCTCTGGGAGAGGAGTGGGGTCTAGTGGGTTACAGTGGGGGCAGATACATTTGGGTTATATATAAGAACATCAGAATGGCCATATTGGATAAGACCAATGGTCCATTTAGCCCAGTATCCTGTCTTCCAACAGTGTCCAATGCCAGGTGCTTCAGAGGGAATAAACCTCACTGTTTACTGCCTTTTCCAGTTCCTTTGTGAATATGTTGAACTGTACTAGTCCCAGTACAGACTCCTGTGGGGACACCACTATTTACCTCTCTTCATTGTGAAAACTGACCATTTATTCCTACCCTTTGTTTCCTATCTTTTAACTGGAGTGCCTGGCAATGCTTTCAGGATCATCTAATGATCCTTAATTTAACTACAAGCCTTTAACAGGTTTCAGAGTAACAGCCATGTTAGTCTGTATTCGCAAAAAGAAAAGGAGGACTTGTGGCACCTTAGAGACTAACCAATTTATTTGAGCATCAGCTTTCGTGAGCTACAGCTCACTTCATCGGATGCATACTGTGGAAACTGCAGAAGACATTATATACACAGAGACCATAAAACAATACCTCCTCCCACCCCACTCTCCTGCTGGTAATAGCTTATCTAAAGTGATCATCAAGTTGGGCCATTTCCAGCACAAATCCAGGTTTTCTCACCCTCCACCCCCTCACACACAAACTCGCTCTCCTGCTGGTAATAGCCCATCCAAAGTGACCACTCTCTTTAAAATGTGTATGATAATCAAGGTGGGCCATTTCCAGCACAAATCCAGGTTTTCTCACCCCCCCACCCCCCTCCAAAAACCACACACACAAACTCACTCTCCTGCTGGTAATAGCTTATCCAAAGTGACCACGCTCCTCACAATGTGTATGAAATCAAGGTGGGCCATTTCCAGCACAAATCCAGGTTTTCTCACCCCCCACCCCACCCCCATACACACACAAACTCACTCTCCGGCTGGTAATAGCTCATCCAAAGTGACCACTCTCCCTACAATGTGCATGATAATCAAGGTGGGCCATTTCCAGCTCAAATCCAGGTTTTCTCACCCCCCCACCCCCATACACACACAAACTCACTCTCCTGCTGGCAATAGCTCATCCAAACTGACCACTCTCCTTACAATGTGCATGATAATCAAGGTGGGCCATTTCCAGCATAAATTCAAGTTTAACCAGAACGTCGGGGGGGTGGGGGGTAGAAAAAAACAAGGGGAAATAGGCTACCTTGCATAATGACTTAGCCACTCCCAGTCTCTATTTAAGCCTAAATTAATAGTATCCAATTTGCAAATGAATTCCAATTCAGCAGTTTCTCGCTGGAGTCTGGATTTGAAGTTTTTTTGTTGTAAGATAGCGACCTTCATGTCTGTGATTGCGTGACCAGAGAGATTGAAGTGTTCTCCGACTGGTTTATGAAATGTTATAATTCTTGACATCTGATTTGTGTCCATTTATTCTTTTACGTAGAGATTGTCCAGTTTGACCAATGTACATGGCAGAGGGGCATTGCTGGCCCATGATGGCATATATCACATTGGTGGATGTGCAGGTGAACGAGCCTCTGATAGTGTGGCTGATGTTATTAGGCCCTTTGATGGTGTCCCCTGAATAGATATGTGGGCACAGTTGGCAACGGGCTTTGTTGCAAGGATAGGTTCCTGGGTTAGTGGTTCTGTTGTGTGGTATGTGGTTGTTGGTGAGTATTTGCTTCAGGTTGGGGGGCTGTCTGTAGGCAAGGACTGGCCTGTCTCCCAAGATTTGTGAGAGTGATGGGTCATCCTTCAGGATAGGTTGTAGATCCTTAATAATGCGTTGGAGGGGTTTTAGTTGGGGGCTGAAGGTGACGGCTAGTGGCGTTCTGTTATTTTCTTTGTTAGGCCTGTCCTGTAGTAGGTAACTTCTGGGAACTCTTCTGGCTCTATCAATCTGTTTCTTCACTTCCGCAGGAGGGTATTGTAGTTGTAAGAATGCTTGATAGAGCTCTTGTAGGTGTTTGTCTCTGTCTGAGGGGTTGGAGCAAATGCGGTTGTATCGCAGAGCTTGGCTGTAGACGATGGATCGTGTGGTGTGGTCAGGGTGAAAGCTGGAGGCATGTAGGTAGGAATAGCGGTCAGTAGGTTTCCGGTGTAGGGTGGTGTTTATGTGACCATTGTTTATTAGCACTGTAGTGTCCAGGAAGTGGATCTCTTGTGTGGACTGGACTAGGCTGAGGTTGATGGTGGGATGGAAATTGTTGAAATCATGGAGGAATTCCTCAAGGGCTTCTTTTCCATGGGTCCAGATGATGAAGATGTCATCAATATAGCGCAAGTAGAGTAGGGGTGTTAGGGGACGAGAGCTGAGGAAGCGTTGTTCTAAGTCAGCCATAAAAATGTTGGCATACTGTGGGGCCATGCGGGTACCCATAGCAGTGCCGCTGATCTGAAGGTATACATTGTCCCCAAATGTAAAATAGTTATGGGTAAGGACAAAGTCACAAAGTTCAGCCACCAGGTTAGCCGTGACATTATCGGGGATAGTGTTCTTGACGGCTTGTAGTCCATCTTTGTGTGGAATGTTGGTGTAGAGGGCTTCTGCATCCATAGTGGCCAGGATGGTGTTATCAGGAAGATCACCGATGGATTGTAGTTTCCTCAGGAAGTCAGTGGTGTCTCGAAGGTAGCTGGGAGTGCTGGTAGCGTAGGGCCTGAGGAGGGAATCTACATAGCCAGACAATCCTGCTGTCAGGGTGCCAATGCCTGAGATGATGGAGCGCCCAGGATTTCCAGGTTTATGGATCTTGGGTAGTAGATAGAATATCCCAGGTCGGGGTTCCAGGGTGTGTCTGTGCGGATTTGATCTTGTGCTTTTTCAGGAAGTTTCTTGAGCAAATGCTGTAGTTGCTTTTGGTAACTCTCAGTGGGATCATAGGGTAATGGCTTGTAGAAAGTGGTGTTAGAGAGCTGCCGAGCAGCCTCTTGTTCATATTCCGACCTATTCATGATGACAACAGCACCTCCTTTGTGAGCCTTTTTGATTATGATGTCAGAGTTGTTTCTGAGACCGTGGATGGCATTGTGTTCTGCACGGCTGAGGTTATGGGGCAAGTGATGCTGCTTTTCCACAATTTCAGTCCGTGCACGTCGGCGGAAGCAGTCTATGTAGAAGTCCAGTCTGCTGTGGCCCACCTTGATTATCATGCACATTGTAAGGAGAGTGGTCAGTTTGGATGAGCTATTGCCAGCAGGAGAGTGAGTTTGTTTGTGTGTGTGTGGGGGGGGTAAGAAAACCTGGATTTGAGCTGGAAATGGCCCAACTTGATGATCACTTTAGATAAGCTATTACCAGCAGGACAGTGGGGTGGGAGGAGGTATTGTTTCATGGTCTCTGTGTGTATATAATGTCTTCTGCAGTTTCCACGGTATGCACCCGATGAAGTGAGCTGTAGCTCACGAAAGCTCATGCTCAAATAAATTGGTTAGTCTCTAAGGTGCCACAAGTACTCCTTTTCTTTTTGCGAAGACAGACTAACACGGCTGTTACTCTGAAACCTGTCATTGTAGGGAGAGTGGTCACTTTGGATGAGCTATTACCAGCAGGAGAGTGAGTTTGTGTGTTGGGGGGTTGGGGGGTGAGAAAACCTGTATTTGTGTTGTGTATTTTTGACATTTGTATATAATGTCTTCTGCAGTTTCCACAGTATGCATCCGATGAAGTGAGCTCTGGCTCACGAAAGCTCATGCTCAAATAAATTGGTTAGTCTCTAAGGTGCCAGAAGTACTCCTTTTCGTTTTACAAGCCTTTGGTTATCTTAATCACCTTGCCTCTGTTTACAAAAAAACTCCCTGCCCCAAGGGTGGAAGCTGGGAGCAGTGCAGAAGTAATCACAGATAACACTCAAGCTGTGTTGCAGTTAAGAGCTCCGTCTGGGTCTAGGGTGTCAGCAGATCTGGGAGCAGATCTCTGGTATGAAACCAGGTGGGGAGCAGGAGCCCCTTCCAGCCTCCCCAGATGGCACCCCTGGAGCACACAGTGGACTCACCTGTTTAAAGAAAAGCAGGCAACATCTCTTAAAATATTTTGAACATACATGTATTTGCTCATCTCTTATAGGTATGCATCATTGCATTCATGAGGTAATGGTAGGTAGCAGAAAAAATTGTTTATTCCTTATAAATGACATAATGTATTGCAGTAAAATCTTAATACAGAATTAACAGTAAGAAAAAGAAAAGCTATTTGAGATCATTTTTAAAGCATCACAGTCTGCACTAAGATGAGTGGCCTGTGAATGAGGGCTGACACCTGGGCTCTTGCATTTCCTCCTCTTCTCCCTTGAGGTTGATCAGGTCTTGTTTTCTTTGACTGTTGGCCAGGCTGATTTGGTCCAGGTCCAAAGTTAAAGTTGCTTCTCAGTTTGCTTTTCAGGTATAGCACAGTAGGGCATGAACTCTCTGAAATCATTGTTCAAAAGTCTGTCTCTTGGGGTATTGTTCTTTTCTTCCTCTTCTCTCTCTCTCTCTCTTATACAACCATTTTAACTTGGATGAGACAACTAGGTCTAAATTTTCAGACCTGGTCTCAATGTGCATGTGACATTACCCAGGGTACAATCTGGACTGTTGAACAGCTGTGTCCCCTTAGTTCTCCAACCTGGGGTGCTTTTTACACTGCTTTACTGTGAGAATAACCTCTCCTGTCTGTTCACACTGTAGCCCATAAGATCAGTTTGCCAGCCTGCTATATTACATAATGTTTTCTTCATTGGGTTGATTCATACTATTTTGTTATCATATCTTACTATTGCTGAATCATACTTTCAGGGGTTGTTTATAAATTTCAGTATATGTTACTCATAAGAGTTATCCATGGTTATCCATAATAGTTGGCTGTAATGCAAGGAACCTGCAGGCCTGTATTCTATATGATTAGCTAGAGCAAGTTAGTATGGGTATTTGTAATCTTTGGCATAGATAAATGGCCTATTGGTTTCCCCTCTTGACTTTGGGGAACTGAATGCAGAACCGAACAAAGAACTGAATATGTTTATCATATGTCTTGAACAGACGAGTAACTTCAGGGTACACCACAGAACATGGAAGTCACAAGTGAGGCCAAAGGTAACCGTTTCAGGAGTGAGATAATCAATATTAATACATATGAATATGTGTCATAATATGCTAGCCTATAGAGTAAGTGTACCTGAAGATCTGTTAGGGTGAGGAAATAAGATTTGGGCATGGTAGGTTGGGCCTGGATAAAGCAGTACCAGGACCTATAAAAGGGGCCAACAACCATGCAAGAGGGTCATTCATTCACCGTGCTTTTCCTATCTTTTATCAAGCTATTAGCTCAACTTTGCAATACAGCTTAGCTACTCAACACTCGAATGAAATCCCTACCAACTGGGGAAGCCTGGACCATCAAATTCATCAGGCATGCCAGGGGTAAGGCTGGTCCTCCGTCTCCTACTACCAGGCCTTCGGGGAAGGGTGTGAGTATGTTAGGCTAAGTAGTTCTCTATAATAGAGATGTTACCATCAGGAGTCACAGAGTTGTGTTATTGCTTTGTAACTCTGTGTTTCATAGCATTTGTTGTTCTTTCATTCATTTTAATATAGACCTTATCAATTTGGTATTGTCCTCAGTTTAAGTGTCCTTGCCACGTAACCCGAGAGTCCTCTTCCAACGTTGAACTTTCTGTGTTCTTGCCATTGTTGCTACCAAAGAAGACCCACTGCCTTTGAATTAATTTTCAGGAATGGCTTCTCCAAGTGGAACAAAGCATGATGGAACTGGTGATTTCTGTTATGAAGAAGGAAGTTTCTTTTGGAAAGTTTCACGGCAACTTCTCCCTTGAGCCCTACAAAAAATACTGTTGGGTTTTTTTTCAGTAAAATATGACAAACCCTCCAACACACTTCACTTTATTTTTGATAGAAAAAGTTCCTTCTTAAAGCTATTCAAGCAATATTCATTGCAAATATTTTTCAGTATCCTTTTCAAAACATAAATTTCTCACATCCGATTGATTCTTCCATCAAAGATGGTCATCATTAACAACATCTCATCACATACTTTGTCCTTGTTTAAGTCATTCCAATCAGTCGGGATTGCCCCCTTGCCTTCAAATTTTCCATTATGGATTTTTTCTAAGTCAGATCTGAAATGACTGACAAACCATTTCCAATAAGACAGTTGTGAGGTATCTGGTTTGATGTCCCAATTTGCATAGTCAGGTCCTACTTCTCGATAATTTTTGCACAGAATTGTTTTTCCATCAAGCACTATCTTGCAGTCACTTGCTACAAGGCTGGTACAAATGTCAGTGACCAGATGATTTGTTCCTTCCCACTGGATGCCAGCCAGGGCCTGAGGACGATGACAAGAAGTGCTGTGATCTCCATCATGACCAGGAATTGTGTTCGTGCAGACAGCCTTGCATAAGGGACATTGCTTCAAACACCCACTGAGCTGCTCAAATAGGAGTTGATGGGGTTTTGTGACAAACGGATCCGTATCAATCTCGGAGAATATTTGTTTCAGCTGTTCTAAGGCAGGGATCAGTGACTTACTCACCTCTTCTTTAAGAAATTGTATGTCTTTTGTCTCTTGATGTTCAATGCTTGTCAGATTGCTTCTGGGAAGGTACATGTCATCTCCAAGCCTGGTACAAAATTCATCCAACCATGAGGCTACGTTGCCATGTTTATCTTTAACAACTTTAGTTGATTCATCAATTGCCAAAAGAACAAGAGTCTGGAGAGAATCAAGATTTAAATTTAAGAAATTTTTTAATTTTGGATTTTTTTTGTCTAAACAATACCTATCAACTTCTCGTCTGATAAAATCCTCCATATAGTAACTTGGGTTATAAATAAACTCCTGGTATTTTTCAAAATTTTCCTGCTTTAAAAGATAATCCAGCATGAACAATTCCAGTCTGGTTCTATTGCCATTAAAGGCTGGATAGTGAGACCTCATTTCATTTGCTATATCAATGGCAGTCTTGTCATAGACTGCATGGCAGATAGCAGATTTAAGATTGCTGCACAAAATATCAGCAAAAGTTGTGATGGATGTTGCTCCTTGGCAGGCAATTTTAAAAGAGCTAAAGAATTCCTCTTTCTTACTTTCAAGATACCGGACTGGATCATCTGATTTCTGGAATGCTTTGAATGTCTCTCTAAACTTTCTTGTGGCCATTTGGCATAAATATAGAGATACATCCACTTTGTATGAGGGTGTTAATGTAAAATTGTTATCCTCTGAATCAGATTCCAACTTTCTGCTTATTAACTCCACTATTTCATGAAAGTAACTGGAACTGTAATTCATTATCTCTCTCGCTTTGTTCTCAATGTATTCATAGATATGCTGCTCTAGGTGTGCTGTCCTTGTCTTTAAATTCTCAACATCACATTCTTTCGTAGTCTTCCACAGCATATACCATCGTCTCTTCATTGAGATGTGCTCAGTAGGGTTCAGAGGAAAAACAGTCCATTCAGAGGATATTGTAATCCTGTTTCTTATATTGTGTTCTGATCTAAAATGATTGAAAAGGAAAATCTCCATATCAGCATTAAAATTGGGCTCCTCAACACAAGGGGCAGCAGGGGACACCTCAGTAACCCATTCATTCCACATTCTGATAAAGCTATCTCTAAGTTCCCTTTCACTCAATTCCTTATCTCTGAAATGTCGGGCCAACTCCTGGCTTTTTCTAAGCAAGTCTTCTTTATAAGTTGATTTCCTTTGGTCAAAACTACTTTGACAATTCTTTAGATTGATAAGTTCTTGACCCTTTTGACACAGTTTGTCAATCAGTTCTTGTCTGAAAAAGTTCATTTTTGTTTTAATATTTTTTTCCCATTGAATCAGTATGTTACAGTCCTTGTCTTCCCTAAAATACCTTTCAAGGTCCTTTTCAGTGGCATCATATTTTTCTTGAACTTTTTTTTCAAGATCTACTTTATCTATTTTGGAGATTCTCCCATTCTGAATTTGGATGTTCAGCTTGTTCTGCAGATTAAGCACGAAACTTCTCAGTTCCCAGGTCCATTTGTTATAGTTGTTTTCCAGTCTGCTGTATACAACAATCTCCTGTGTATTTTTAAAGCTGAATACAAAATTCTCATTTAACAAAGCCTCCCACAGGTCCTGAGTGCGTGTTTTTAATTCTGACAGTTTTAGAAACCTATGTTCAGATTTTTCTTTGGCAGCCATGAGAATTTCCCTCTTTAGTTCCTGCACTCTTTGGCTGTAACTGGGGTTTGGAGCTGCCATCGGTGGGTCTCCTTCCCAGAGATGAGGAAAGTAATGAATGTGGGTGTTCACATCAAATTGGATAACGTCATTAAAGCAGGTAACATAATTGGACTCTTGCTGGGCTGCAGTAACTGCCATTTCATCTAATTTTTCCTGAAGGCGTCTTCGTCCTTCCATATTCTTTTCATTTGCAGTTATGTCTCCAACATTTTGATGCACAAACAAACAGCTTGGGGAGAGATTTACTTGTTTCATCCTCAGAAATGCCTGGACAGCGATCTGTAGGATATCTTGCATTTCAGAAGGGTTCTCTCCAAAAATATTGATCAAAGTTGTGTTGCCAAGACCAATGACAAAAGTGGCTAGCTCGTTATCATGGCTGAGTGCTGATCTGTTTTCTAGCTGTATTGCCCGCAGCCCTTCAGTGTCAATAACCACCATAAAGTCAAACTTCAGCTTTTTTCTGAGCTCATCATCCACCTTAACTAGTTGCATAAATGCTCCCCTCGTGCACCTCCCTGCACTGACATTAAACTGAAGTCCAAACATGGCATTTAGCAGTGTTGATTTTCCAGTGCTCTGGATGCCAAGTACAGAAAGAACAAACACCTTTTGGTCTCCTAATTTCTCAATTAACTTGTCAAAGATGGCTCCAACCCACTTCAATGGCACATAAGAAGTGTCACCATCCAGCAGCTCGATAGGATACCCTTCAACCATCAAATCAGCTACAATTTTTGGTAGTTCATGATAGCATTTATCCTGTTCAGGGTGTGCATCCAAAGCTTCATAAATCTGACCCACCTCTCTCAAAAGATGCTCGAGACCAAAAGTCGATTCATTTATTTTATGTGATAATTTTTCTAATTGTTTTTGCGAGTCATTATTTTTTCCCCTTTGGTTTTGTGACCATAAATCAGGGTATTTCTGGTGAAGCTCTGGAAGATGATCAGCAGGCAGATCAGCTATAAATACTTTCAGCCACTGTAAAAAGTACATTTTGGTTTTGTGGGAAGGTGAAGTCAGAGCTGAAAGCACAGACTTCATTAATTCATTCAGGGGGAATGCTCTCTGTAACTGATCCTGTCGCAGCACATGCTTTTCTGATTTTATTTGGCTTAGGCGTTGTTCAATGCCCATGTTCTGATTGTCCTGCAAACGGGTACGTTCTTTATCCTTTTTACACCACTTGTGCCACAACTCTCCTTGGAGAGGTAATAATTTGTCCTTAATATCTAAAATATTTGTCTGTTTCAGAACACCCATTACTTTTTGTGCCAGTTCTTTGCCTTCCATGCACTCTCTTTTGTCTTCGTCAACATGGAATCCATGCTTTTGAGCAATGTCTGCACATTTACCAAGACTACAAGGAATATTTGAAGTTTCTACAGCACATTTAATTGCAGTGGTCAGTTCCTCCATTAATTTTGCCTCATTCTGGTTCTTAACAGCTATTTTTACTCGCTTTTCATACTTATTAACTGTTATTCTCTCTTTGTCAATACAGAGAAAGATGATAGGTTTGGAGGATTTTAGAAGGTCTTGTAAAACCTTTGTGCCCGTTTCATTCCGATCAGTATCTGACAAGAGCACCACATTGACAGAAGCTATTTCCTGTAAAAATTTGATTTGTTGCTTATGTTCTCTTGCATCTCCGTGAAGATTAGTGAAGGCAATGCAATTGTCAAAACTATCATCATCTCTACCTGGACAATACCAGGCGATTTCTACAACACCTTCCATCAAGAGGCAGTTTTTACTACTGCTTTTACAGTGACGATGGAAAAAAATATTATGCCTTTGCTTACTCAACAGTGTATTTAAGAGCTGAGATTTAGAAAAAGAAGATGCACCAAATCTTATGAAGGACACCACTGGTAGATCTGCTTGATAAATCAATTTATCTGTACATTTCCTAATCCCAGTCCTGTTTTGAAGTTTCTTGTAACTCTGCCATTTCTTGTTAACTTGGGCAAAGGACCAAAGAGGGAATTCTATTTGTGAAGTGCAGGGATCTGGCACCAAAAGTGGAAGTGCAAATTGACATAAAGAAAGCTTTGTTGAAATATATTGCCTCATGAAATCATCTGCACTGTGAAAAATTGCCATCTGTATGTCCATGGGATGCACCTGATCCTCATTACTTTCAGCAGATTCATCAGATTCCTGCTCATCGTCATTAAAAATGTCATCTACATTATCTGTGGGTTCATTCACATCATCGCTGGTGGTCAGTGTATTGGCTATACCTTGTTTTGTTTTACAGTCATCGTTGCAAATCAAATATCTTACCTGATAGTCCATCATCAACAGTTTATCCAAAAAATAAAATGGCAGCTCACTTTCATTGCGGGGGTGCCTGGCATGTAAAGATGTTTCATGAATTTTCTGGATGTCTGCCATCCCCATTGTATTTGGATAGTAATTTTCAAGTTTAAGTCGCTGAATTAATTTTAGAAACCCTGAGTTTTGGGGAAATCCGTATGTCTTAGTGTCTCTGGATTGCACTTCTTTGGATGTTGACATTGGTGAATTTACCTGCTTGATTTCTTGAAAAACATTTCCTAGATCTTTCTTTATATACTCCTTCAGCTGATCATCATTTGTGGCTTCAAAATTTCCATTTACAAGGGAATTCAAGTCTCTTTCCAGTGCCTTCCAGTCAGTGAGTGCCCTGTGCTTTGTAAGGACAAAAGTAACTTTCTGTGACAGCGAGTTGCCCATGTGATCTTTAATAAAAGTCAAACATTTCTTCTTCTCTTCAGGGGCTATAACTTTATATTTAGCTGCTACTGTCAGACATGTCAACAACAGGAAAGCCTGAGCTCTGGAAACATCCTGACCCCTAAGAGTCCAATATCTCTCATGTACCCTTTGCATTTCCTTTAACATGAAGTTAATTTCTGAGCACCCGAGGAGATTCTGAAAAGTGTGACTGTCCACATGATATCCTGCGCTGGCTGCGACTGAGAGTAATAACAGCTCAGGCTCTGTCTCAGCTCCCTGTCTCAGAGCCTGAAGTAATGAATGGAAGGATAAACTGAGAATCAGAGTAGCTTTTCTTTGTGCTTCATGCTCTGCTGCTGGAGAATTCATCGAGGCAGCGGTAGCTTCCCTGATGTCACTTTCCATTTGTTGTAAAACTTTAATGAAATCTGTAAGATCTGAGCTGCAGATCCGTCCTGCTTGTTCTTCTGCTAACTGGAAAATCCATTGCATAATGAAAGAAGATTTGGGGAAGTTCTTAACTGAATAGATATAAGGACCCAGAAGGCAGTGCAGCAAAGATTTGATGTACTTCTCATTTGGGGCAGAAAAATCTTTGCACAGAGAAACTGTTTTTTCCAGGAAATCTTGAAGCACCTTATCTGATAGGCAAATGTTGATCCATACATTAGGGCTTCTTGTTTTTTCATTCAGCTTCTGTTTGAAGTTCATCAGTGTCACCAGCTGTTCTTCATCCCCAGTGACTTCCCAGGACTTCATGTCCTCTAAGAATGATCTGGCCTCATCCATTGCACTGGCTAACTCCTCCCCAACCAATGTACTTGCACTTAGCTTTGTTAGGGCTTCATAGGCCCTTGTGAGGCTGCTCCTCATTTGATAAACATCTTTAAAATCTTGTCTGTGATTGGACAGGATTATGTCCCACACTGGAATCAGCTGAGAGCCTCTGTCAATAACAGACCAGGTTTTGTTACTGGCCAGTAGCCCAGATTTCCATGCCGTGAATGAATCCACTCCAGGTGGGCCGCCTGTCTGGGTCACAAACAGCTGAATCTCTGTTTGCATTTGTTTTCTATCTGTGCCCTGAAATGAGGCTTCAGAACCTGATTTTGATGCAGTAACACCAGGTGCAACGCTCCAACCGAAGCCTCTATAGCTGCCCCCAACATAATTGCTGAGTTCATCAGATGTTCGTTTCTTCATCTCGTCCAGCTGCTCTGCCCGGAATCCCTCAGAAGACACTTTCCACCAGAATATCCCACCCAAGTGAAGGGGGCCCTGGTTTACGTGAGACCCGAATCGGTTGAAGAATCTCCCGCCCCTGCTCTTCAGCATGTTGAGCTTTTCCGGCTCTGGGGTGTGACTCAAAAGCTGCTCGATCTCTTTTAACTCTTGCAGTGCTGCACTGGAAAGTCGAAGCTGATCCTTTGGGAAGTGGCATGAGGCCAGTGGGATGTAGCGGTACTTGGTGGTACAAATGTAGGTGTGTTCAGAGCGGGACCTGTGGTTTTTTTTGGATTCTTCAGATTTGCCATAATCTGAGCTGGTTTCAGCACTAAACCCCCAAAATCCACCTTTGGCTGCGGTGCTAATGTTGAAGCCTAGCTTCTCCATGGCCTTTGTGAATGTGGATTCTGCTTCAGCAGATGAAAACTCCTTCTTCTCAGACAATGGCCCTTGCTCTGGACCAAGGAGCTCAAACCCTTCTGGGATGTCTATGAGCTGCTCTCGCTTCTCCACCATCTCTGCAAGCTTGTTGGTTTTGTAAATGCCCTGCAGGGCCAGCCCTCCTGATGCCCGTCTCAAAACTTTCTTGTCAGGGAGATTCTCACTCTGGGACACCGTCTCCTCTGGGAGGTCTAACTGTTTGTGCACATTCTCTATCACTTCCTTCAAAGGCTTCTCAGATGGTGCCCAATACTCTGGGGCTATGTCCATAACTCCCTGCAGCTCCTCCTCTTTCTTTCTTACAGCTTCCTCAGGGCGGCTCCTGCCTTTCTCCTGCATTTCTATTAGCTCCTTCTGCGCCGACTTAGCCTGCTCCTGCCTCTTCTTTAGCATCTCCAAGCGCTGCTCCTGCAGCTGTGTCATTGTTGCCTTGCTGTCTGTCTTAAGTAGTTCTTGGAGGGCCTGCTTTTCCCATGTGTGCTGTACGTCGCATTCTAACTTTCGGAAGTCTTCATATCGCAGGTGTTTCAAGGCTTGGATAGAGGTAACTCCAAGTTTTTTGTGCAGTTTAGGCAGCCAGTACTCTGCACTCAGACCCGCTGCTTCCAGTCTCTTGGCTAGTTCATCCTTGGCAGCATCTCCCTGCCCTGAATTCTTGGGTTTTTCCTTTCCCATAGACATGGCTGTGAAATGGAGTAGAAAAATAATATCACACTCCAATGAAGATGGCCCTCCCTTCCTCCCTCTGCCAGCTTCACTCCCGGCCTTATATAATATACAATGGGCTACACCAGTGGTATTCACAGTTATGTGATTCGGGAGCCACATTTGCAACCACCATTAACCAAAAGAGCCACATGACTTCTGTATGCCCTGCGCACCACCCCACCAAACACACGCATACAATAATATTAAATATATAACTATAAATATAACCAAATTTTCAAATACATTTTCAATAAAACGAAAACTAAGTTCAGCTAACTTATTTATTGCATGAGGGGTTCAGAATGCAGGAGGGGGCTCTAGGCTGGGGCAGAGGGTTGTGGTGTGGTAGGAGTGAGGGCTCCAACTGGGAGGGCTCTTGGGGATGAGGGTTTTGGGGTGCAGAAGGGGGCTCCAGGCTGAGGCCAAGGGGTTTGGAGTGCGGGAGGGGGCTCAGGGCTGGGGCAGGAGGTTGGGGTGCAGGGTCTGGGCAGAAGTTAGGGTGCAGGATGGGGCTCAGGGCTGGGGCAGGGGCTTGGGATGCAGCGTGCTTACCTTGGGCAGCTCTCGTTTGGTGGCGCAGCAGGGCTGAGACAGGCTCCCTGCCTGCTCTGGCCCCCCGCCATTCCTGGAAGCAGTCGGCAGGTGGCTCCACGCACTGCCCTTGCCTTCAAGCACCACCCCCGCAGTTCCCATTGGCCGCAATTCCCAGCCGATGGGCTCTGCGGGGGCAGTGCCAACAAGCGAGGACAGTGCGCAGATGGAGCATCGGAGCTTCCCCTGATTGCCGTGCAGCTCCAGGCCAGCGGGAGGGTCGGCGGGGAACTAGGGTGACCAGATGTCCCAATTTTATAGGGACAATCCCCATTTTGGGGTCTTTTTCTAATATAGGCTCCTATTACCCCCCACCCCCTGACCCGATTTTTCATACTTGCTATCTAGTCACCCAAGGGGGAACAGCAGCACACGGATCTGCTTCCCGTGCCCGGCCAGCTGGATTAATGCAGGGACTTTAGTGGCTGTAGTCCTGGGCTAAGGGGGCCCCCGCAAAAAGATCTAGACTGGAAGACCCGGAGAGCTTTTTGCTGGCCCCCCTTAGCCCAGGGTCCTGGCCTGCAGCCCCTAAAGCCCCTGCATTAATCCGGCCCTGCTCCCTCCAGGAGTGCCATGAATCAGCTGTTCGCGGTGCTTTCGGAGGGAGCCTTGAAGAGCCGCAGGCTATGCTTCAAATAGCCACATGTGGCTCGCAAGCCGCGGACTGAGTATCACTGAGCTACTCTGTGACACTTTGCCACAGCCAGGGTGGATAAAAAATTATGACTTAAAAATAAAATAAAATTAAGGATTTTTTTGTGTTTAAACATATTTTTCTTTTTAAAAATAAACCTACTTGAAATTATATTTGAAAGTATTACAATATATGTTAAGGCCTAAACTTACTGCAAGATATTAAACAGAGTTTTAAATTAAATTAAATTATGTTAAACAGTACGTTCGCTGCCTACGTTTTTAAAAAAGTCAAAGCACTCAATGGCTGCAAATCATTATCTAAGCACCTGGAACCAGAGTTTGTTGAAGGGCTAAAGCAGCTTTTGACAGCGGTAGCTTCTTCTGCAGGTGCAGAAAATCATAGAAGCATGTTCTGTTTCTATCAAGGCTCAAAAGCAGGACCAAATCCTGCCTCTCGCCTCCTTGTCTCCTACCGCACTGCTGCCTTACTTCAGCAGGACACAGCCCTCAGGACCTCTCAGCAGGCACTGAATATCTTATAGGGTTGGGTCCACAATTGTTAAGGATTACTTAAATCAGACTGGCACAAGCAAGCTCACCATGTACACAAGTACAAACTGCTCCTAGGAGAAAATGGTTGCTTTAAAATGACATGGGTATCTAGCTGCCCCAAGTATGGATGGTGCGAGGAGCCTTCCCTCCCCGCTGGCTCCTGCAGGAAGGAGCCAGTCACAACTGCAGTCCTTGCAGTCACTTGAAAATAATGACTGCACACGGAGCTAGCAATGCTCACAGCAGTAGGGGGTGGGGAGGGTAAGGGCCGTGGGCCCACACCTGCCAGCAAGACTCCTCAGCCATGAAGGAGAGCCCACACTGAACTCTCTAACAGAGCAGAGGAGCTGGGTTCCCACTGCCCAGGGAGGCGCTCTGGGAGGTATTTCACAATGCCTCCCAGGGTTCCTACCGAGGTGACTTTGCTGTGCTTCACCCTCCAGCTCAGGCCAGTGCAATCACCAGACACTCCTTGGAAGCTTGAAATCTGCTTTGTTAACAAGATTTTATTTCCAGTGCACAGGCGTTGTTCTCTGTTATAGGGCTGCTCATCAGCGCTGATCTACTGCCATCCAGGGCCAGATTCTACTACCTTTACAGACATTCATAGATTCCAAGGCCAGAAGGGACCAGTGTTTCCAACTCCCATGATTTTGTCATGAGTCTCATGATAATCATTGTTTTCCTTAAAGCCCCAGCTCTTGGAGTCAAGTGATATGTGATGATTTCAGCCGTCATTCTTAAAGAAAATAAAGTTTCTAGCCCTTGTGGCTGTGGAGAAAGCTCCAAAATGTGAACCCCATACGCCCTAAAGTCTCAAAAAGCAGAGAGCAAGTAAAAACAACATCATATCTAGCTCATGATTTTAAACCCAATCTCATGATTTTTGGTGAGCCTGACTCATGATTTTTGAACATTTGGGGTTGGCAATACTGTTCTTTTAACATAATTTGTGTATGTGCCTGCATGTAATTTCCTAAATTTTTAAAAAAGGAAACTGAAAAACTAGAAGTTCCATCATGTGGCATCATATTGACAACCACAAGGTGATCAGCAGGGTTGAAACTTTAGATCCACCGCACAGAATTCTGCCACTTGAGGTAACTGAGTAACTGATAGCAGTAGCAGGTTGTTACCCAGTCTCCTTGCCCACCAAGTCCTAGTCTCACCCCTCCAGATTCCTGAACTTGGGCCTGTCGCCAACACCGCCCCCTTACATTGATCCATCCCACTCTGGTCCTGCAGCTCCCGCCCCCCTTTCCCTCCTGATCTGATCTTAAACCCAGCCCCCACCCAACATTTATCCCCCAACCTGCTTCTGAACCCAGCTCTCCCCATATGCCCCCCCCACAACGTCCTCTTGAACCTGGAGCCTCCCCCTATTTATCCCCTGACCTGATCCTAAACCCAGCCCTACCCCAAAAACATTTCATTCCCCAACCTGCTCCTAAACTTAGGGCCCCCATAGCTCTGCCAACCTTCCTCTGTACCTGCCCCCACAATTTGTCCCCCAGTCTGCTCCTGAACTAGATGCCCCCCCATATTTGTCTCCCCTGAGCTGCTCCTTAACCTGGATCCCCCTCAGCCCTGCTGACCCACCCCGACCCGACCCCAGGCCTCCATCCTCAGCCTTGACAGCTGGCTTGGGGACACAAGACACTCCCCCTCCACCCGCCAAACCATAGCTCTTTCAGCTGCTGCTTGTTCCCCGCATTTAGCCCTGCCAGTCCCGCACCAAGATCTCCGGCACCTCACCCTTAGCCCTTGCAACCTGTCCCTGGTACCCCTTCCTGACAGTTTAATCTCCCCAGACTACTCCTGAACCCACCCCCCGTCTGTTCCTGAACCCTGCCTGCCCCACACCCTACCCGCCTGCCCAGCATCTGCCTCCTTAACACCACCACTCCTGCTCCTGGGCCCAGGCCTGGCTTTGCTCCACTGAGCTCATGTGAGCACTGATTTCTACACTGAATTTGAACAGCTATTTTCTCACACCTGAACTGCAGAGGAAAGGCCCCGGGCTCCCTGCTTCGCCTCCCTGAACCCAGCAGAGAGCTCTGTGATGGATCAGCAAAGCAGAGGACAACAACTCCCATCAGTGCCCTCCCCACGGCACATCCCCTTATTCCTGGCCAGGGAGGGGAAAGGTCCTAGCCTGGGAATTGTCCAGGCTCTCTTTGGAAGCGGCGGCTGCATGGTGAGCCAGAGACTGCAGAGAAACCAAAGCAGCAGCCACATGGCAAGCAGGGAGCTGGAGAGAAGCTGAATTCAGAGTGGAAGCCCAAGGACTCATATACCGAGCCACGTGTGGGATGGGCTGTGTGTGCTGGACATCACAGCTGGGTGCAGGGCTCTGTGGGACTTATGGGACAACAGTAAAGTTGCCAATTTTCTAATTCCAGAAAACTGAACACCCTTGGCCCACCCTCTCCCCAGCCCCTTCCCAGAGGCCCTGCCCCCTGTCCCGTCCCTTCCGGAGGCCCTGACCTTGTTCACTCCATCCCTTCTCCCTCCTTCGCTCACCCTCGCTCATTTTCACTGCAAGGCCCAAACAGGCAACAGGAGAAGGCCAGGAGCTGCAACAGTCTGACTGTGGGAGATGCACACACCTGCCTACACAGAGACTCTTTTTCCATGTGTAACCCACACACCTCCTGGCTGTGGGGTTCTGTCCCATCTAGTGGCACTGAGACCACTTAGAGAGAGAGAGAAAGAGAGCAAAGGAGTCTGCTCTACAGCCTCAGATAACAGCCTTTTAACTCGTGCAGTAGAGGCTCCGTGCACTAGGCTCCAGAGGTCCCAGGTTTGATGCCACCCCCCGCTGTCTGTTGGTGTTACACATACACTTTCTCGGGGCCCTAGGAGGCAGGTGGTGCAGAAGTCACACAGGGCCCTGAGATGGGCAGTCTTGTGTCAGGGCTGGCCTTAGGGAAAATGGCACCCTGGGCGAACTTGCATTTTGGTGCCCCTGGCCCCCATGGGCGTGGCATGCCCTCACCCCAAGTGCCTCCCCACCCTCCCTTCACCCCTAACCCCTGCACTGTGCCCCCTTTGTCCCTAACCCCTGGCCCCTCCTGCACGCTAACTCCTACATTGTTCCCCCTTCACCCCA
The DNA here is from genome assembly GCF_965140295.1 of Lepidochelys olivacea. NCBI lineage: Eukaryota > Metazoa > Chordata > Testudines > Cheloniidae > Lepidochelys > Lepidochelys olivacea. Next base: position 3,542,162 of record NC_140413.1, read on the forward strand.
AATCCCTACACTCCCCTCCTGTGCCCCTAATCCCTGCACCCCCTTCACTCCCACCCCTGCACCTCCCTCCTGCACCCTTAACCCCTGCGCTGTGCCCTCTTCACCCCAACCCCTACCCCCCTCCTGTGCCCCTAACCTCGGCATCCCCTTCCTGAACCCATATGGGGAAACTGACCTGCGTGCAGTGATGGAGCAGTTGGCATGGCTGCTCCCCTGACCCATCCCCGCGCACCCCTAAGGGGCTGTGAGGCGGGGGGAGGGGGCAAGGAGTGAGGTCATGGCTCCCTACATCCAGGTCATTTTCCCTGCTTGGGCTGCGTCAGGAGAGGGCAGGAGAGCAGCAGCTCCAGACACTGACCTCGCAACTCTGTCTCTTTAAGGAAGCGCTCAGGGTCGGTCAGGGGCCTGAGGGCTCATTCAGACACAAGCAGCTGCAATGCCAGCAGCTCCTTGCCCAGCACAGATTCCTCCTGTCCTGTCACCCCAGCTCAGTGAAAATCAGGCACACGGGCAGGGGGAAGGGGACACCCTTGTTGCCAAGAAGGCCAACGGCATATTGGGCTGTATTAGTAGGAGCGTTGCCAGCAGATGGAGGGAAGTGAATATTCCCCTCCATTCAGCACTGATGAGGCCACACCTGGAGTATTGCGTCCAGTTTTGGTCCCCCCACCACAGAAGGAATGTGGACAAATTGGAGAGAGTCCAGGGGAGGGCAACAAAAATGGTTAGGGGTCTGGGGCACATGACTTTGAGGAGAGGCTGAGGGAGCCGGGGTTATTTAGTCTGCAAAAGAGAAGAGTGAGGTGGGATTTGATAGCAGCCTTCAACTATGCGAGGGGGGTTCCAAAGAGGATGGATTTAGACTGTTCTCAGTGGTGGCAGATGACAGAACAAGGAGCAATGGTCTCAAGTTGCAGTGGGGGAAGCCTAGGTTGGATATTGGGAAACACTATTTCACTAGGAGGGTGGTGAAGCCCTGGAATGGGCTACCTAGGGAGGTGATGGAATCTCCAGCCTTAGAGGTTTTTAAGGCCTGGCTTGACAAAGCCCTGGCTGGGATGATTTAGAATCATAGAATCATAGAATATCAGGGTTGGAAGGGACCCCAGAAGGTCATCTAATCCAACCCCCTGCTTGAAGCAGGACCAATTCCCAGTTAAATCATCCCAGCCAGGGCTTTGTCAAGCCTGACCTTAAAAACCTCTAAGGAAGGAGATTCTACCACCTCCCTAGGTAACGCATTCCAGTGTTTCACCACCCTCTTAGTGAAAAAGTTTTTCCTAATATCCAATCTAAACCTCCCCCACTGCAACTTGAGACCATTACTCCTCGTTTTGTCATCTGCTACCATTGAGAACAGTCTAGAGCCATCCTCTTTGGAACCCCCTTTCAGGTAGTTGAAAGTAGCTATCAAATCCCCCCTCATTCTTCTCTTCTGCAGGCTAAACAATCCCAGCTCCCTCAGCCTCTCCTCATAAGTCATGTGTTCTAGACCCCTAATCATTTTTGTTGCCCTTCGCTGGACTCTCTCCAATTTATCCACATCCTTCTTGTAGTGTGGGGCCCAAAACTGGACACAGTACTCCAGATGAGGCCTCACCAATGTCGAATGGAGGGGAACGATCACGTCCCTCGATCTGCTCGCTATGCCCCTACTTATACATCCCAAAATGCCATTGGCCTTCTTGGCAACAAGGGCACACTGCTGGCTCATATCCAGCTTCTCGTCCACTGTCACCCCTAGGTCCTTTTCCGCAGAACTGCTGCCTAGCCATTCGGTCCCTAGTCTGTAGCGGTGCATTGGATTCTTCCATCCTAAGTGCAGGACCCTGCACTTATCGTTATTGAACCTCATCAGATTTCTTTTGGCCCAATCCTCCAATTTGTCTAGGTCCTTCTGTATCCTATCCCTCCCCTCCAGCGTATCTACCACTCCTCCCAGTTTAGTATCATCCACATTTAGTTGGGGTTGGTCCTGCTTTGAGTAGGGGATTGGACGAGATGACCTCCTGAGGTCTCTTCCAACCCTGATATTCTATGATTCTAATTGTCACTAAAATGCTTAGGTAAGAGGAAGTGAATTGGCACCTGGGCAAAAGAGCCAAAGGGAAGACTAGAAACTTTCAAAATTGAGAAAAAACTTCTCTTCTTTGTGAGGGTTGTGGTTCTCTCTCAGCTGGAGAGACAGAGAGCAGCAGGTATGCTGTAAAGCTTTGGCCAAGTATGAAAAATCATCACCATTTATACCTAGAAATTACTTATTTGTAACTACAGATATGTAAGTAGAACAGGAAATGTTTAGTTAGACACGATCAGGTTTATCTCTTTATTCTGGGCTTGTGGATTCCTCTGTGCTAAACACAGGAGCTTTTGTTTTCTTTGTAACCTTTAAGCTGGACCCCAAGGGAGGGGTGGAAAAGCCGAGGGCCTCAGGGAAACTTCCAAGTGAGTTTTCCTGATTCTCAAGAGGCATTTTTTTCACGTGGGTGGTGGCAGCACTACTACCAAGGCCAGGGGGATCTGTAACCTTGGGAATTTAATACAAGCCTGGAGTGGCAAGGTATTTTTAAAGTCTTTTGAGGGCCCCCAGCTTCTGCACTCGAAGTGCCAGAGTGGGAAATCAGCCTTGACAGATGGCTACTTTTAAATCTGTTAGTGAATGTCCAGGGGGATCGAAGTGTTCTCCTACTGGTTTTTGTATGTTGCCATTCTTGATGTCTGATTTGTGTCCATTTATTCTTTTACGTAGAGACTGTCCAGTTTGGCCAAGGTACATGGCAGAGGGGCATTGCTGGCACATGATGGCATAGATCACATTAGTAGATGTGCAGGTGAATGAGCCCCTGATGGTGTGGTTGGGTCCTCTGATGGTGTCACGAGAGTAGCTATAGGGACAGAGTTGGCAATGGGGTTTGTTCTAGGGATTGGTTCCTGGGTTAGTGTTTCTGTGGTGTGGGGTGTAGTTGCTGGTGAGTATTTGCTTCAGGTTGGGGGGCTGTCTGTAGGCAAGGACTGGTCTGCCTCCCAAGGTCTGTGAGAGTGAGGGATAGGTTGTAGATCACTGAGGATGCATTGGAGAGGTTTTAGTTGGGGGCTGAAGGTGACGGCCAGTGGCATTCTGTTATTTTCCTTGTTGGGCCTGTCCTGTAGTAGGTGACTTCTGGGTACCCATCTCGCTCTGTCAGTCTGTTTCCTCACTTCCCTGGATGTGTATTATAGTTTTAAGAATGCTTGATAAAGATCTCATAGGTGTTTGTCTCTGACTGGAGCTGATTGGAGCAAATGCGGTTGTAGATACTCACCAGCGACTACACCCCACACCACAGAAACACTAACCCAGGAACCAATTCCTGCAACAAACCCCATTGCCAACTCTGTCCCTATATCTACTTTAGCGACATCACCAGACTCCTCGTTGCTCTCAGTTTCAAATACGGTGTAAGCCTGCCACAGCCTATTCTTAAAGGGACAGCTCCCATTAACCAAATACACATTATAAAAAATTAACTGTGAAACAAATATTAACACAGCATCCACCTCACATCGAGATATGTTGTTTTGGAATGTATAGTCACTACTACATTTACTCCAGGATCCTTATGGTTCCATAGTTGGGGTGAGCTCAGATTTGCCCTTAAAGCAGGGGTTCACCCTCTTTGCTATGTATGAAACATACAGTGTATGCCCTCCAAAGATATGCTACTTTTTGAGTTCAGAATAAATTTCTCTGAACATTTACAGGTAAATCTATTAATGTGTTCATGAGTTAAAATTCATTTTAAAATGTTTTTAACAAATTTAGCACAACTGCCAGAACAGGTATTTTGTCCCAAATTATCTTAAAAACAGAATAGTGCAGATCTTTCAAATTGACCATCTAGTTAAAAATAATTTGTGCATTGGTTACATCTGAAGTTTTTTTTTTAGGATTAATGGTCATTTATTGCCACCATTCTTCACAGCAAAATTTTTCCTTTCAGCCATGGTTGAAGAAAGGGGTAATTCATCATGGAACTTTCAAAATGGCTGCCATCTCTTGTTTGCAATGGGACTGAAGCCAAAAAGTTCTCAATCGTTTCTTGTAGGTTATGTTTTCTAGACTCTTAATCATTTTTGTTGCTCTGCTCTGGACTTTCTCCAATTTGTCCACATCTTTCCTGATATGTGGTGCTCAGACCTGCCATGAGTACTCCAGTTGAGGCCTTGTCAATGAACCCCATCTTTCAGGTGGAATCGACAGCAACACGGTTTGATCTCTATAGGGGGAGTTAAGCTCTGGAATAGGCTTGCAAGGGAGGTTGTGGTGTCACTATCATTGGAAGCTTTTAAAAACAAGTTGGACAAACACCTGTCAGGGATGGTCTAGATTTACTTGGTCCTGACACAGTGCGTGGGGCTGAACTTGAGGACGTTGAGGTCCCTTCCAGCCTGACATTTCTATGATTAGCAGGGTTTGAACTGACAGTCTTCAGATTCACATTAAAAACCACTTCTACATCAGTGATAGTGGTAACCAGCAGGGGGGAAATATGCTGTCACAATGTGGTCCAGCCCACACAGGGAGATATACAGGGGTAACCAGAGAATGGTTCAAGTAGTGGGGAGAGAGTAGTGGAACGCTGGGTATCAGGATTCTTGGTCTCCATTCCTGGCTCTGGGAGCAGATTGTGAGCTAGTGGTTACAGACAGCAAATCCAGCTGTAGCCAAGCCCCTGTTTGAATCGGCTGTGGGGACTAAAGACCCGAGTAGTAAAATCACGAGCCTCTGCTGCTTCCGCTAATGAACCAGACCTCCCAACCTGGAAGTAGTAGCAAAGTCATAAACTTCTGTATGTGGGCTAGCTGCTAGAATATGACACCGGGTCACATGCTGTCAGTGTCAGGCATCTAAGGGTTATTTAGTATTTCACGCTTTGGGTATCTGAATGTTTCTATAAATTTCAACATCTTTTTAAATAAGGACTAGAGAATGTGACGGTGGGCTGTGGTACTGGCAGCCAGAACCAAGATAGTCAGAAAAGACCCCGGGTCCTTTTTCAGTAATGAAGCAGCAGCTAACAGAGCTGCAGGGGAAGAATGCAAAATCAAAAAGACAATGCACCTCTGGAGCCATATAAGCCCCCTTAATAGGGGGTTTACAGAAACTCTGTCAGCACAAGCAAACAGTGCCGCTTCACGGGAAAACTGATCTGGCTAACACGATTGTACGGCAAAAAAGGGGCAAAGGCTGCAATATGGAAGAAATATGTATTCCCACGGAACATGCAGTGTGTACCATTAAAAGAGGTAAAAGAAGTAAACAAGACATGCTATTTAATTATAATTCTACAGAGGCTCCAAAGAGGAGTCAGAATGGATTTGTGTTTTCTTTTTCAGATGTCCGTATGCTTTGAAAGAAACCAGCTCAGAACCAAGGAAGATCAGTGAATATAAGAAATGGAGACTAACTATTGAAAATCCTATCCAAAAGTTCGGTGCAACTGGGATATAAAATCTATATGGTGGTGTTTTGTAAACGGGAATAGAATAATTGTATTAAAACTAAGCAATTGTATAAAACCCCCCTGAAATGCCCTAAACTGGAAACCAATTGAAATAATCCGTTCAATCTACACAAGCAAAGGGATCTCATCTTTGAATTTCACCCCTCACAGTACTGTAGTTCCTGTGAAACAGGGGTCTAAAGGAAATGTGAGACACTAGAAAAAAATGTAATCATGTGCCCCTTTTTAAAAAACTCAAAGCAAACCTCAAATGATATTTTCCTCACCACCTGGTATAGAGAAATCAAGCAGTGCACAAATGACAACGAACATTTACAAGGTGATACTCTAAATCAAAAGACATAATGCCATAGACCTTGTTCACCCAAGTTAGAATTGCAGTCCTGACATCATCTTACCAATGGCAGGGCTCAGAAGTGCTGATGGAGACAGACTGTAACGGGGTGGTGAGGAAATGGGCACCTTTTTCTTGCAGTGAAATGCTTGTGGGGGAGGGGAAGTAGTTATCCGTGCCCTGCCTCTCCTACAAATACCCCCATCCCTCAACATTCCCCCCAGGGCTGCACCACCAAGCTAAGTGGGTGAGCTCCCGTTCCCTCCACTGCGTCCCAACTGGGGAAGGAACCCAGCACTCCTCTTCTTCCCCATGCTTCTGGGTAGCTCCTCTGCCATGCCTGACCTAAACCTGTTTGGCTGTAGCAGGCACAAGGTGTTTTATCCTGTAGGACTCATGTGCTCTGGTCCCACAGTGTTCTGTAGCCTCTGTAAGGGCAGAGTGTTAATGTGTGTGTGTTACTGGCACATTAAGACACCTCTCAGGGTTAAGGTTAAGCATTACAGCGGTAGCATTCACCTTCATTTTGTATTTCCTGGAGTTCAGAGGTTTAATTTTAGCCACTCTTCACATACTGGATGGGCACAAGGCAGCACTAGACAACCTGAGCTCTGTGTTAGCAAAGAGTTGGGCAGTTAATTGGTTTATGAAGCTTCGGATTTTCAAGGCCGTTTGCAGAGAAAAGCCCTAAAAAGTTACTTTTAAAAAAATTAAAGGGGAGATTCTCCTTTTGAGAGAATCAGGAAATCAGGAACGTCTGCTCTTCCTGCCTTATAACACAGGAACAAGGGGACAATCAATGAATTTAAAAGATGGAGAAATTTACAGCTGAAAAGGGAATATTTTTTCACACAGTGTTAATTCAAATGTGGAACTTGCTACCACGGGAAATCATTGGGGCCAAGAATTTAACAAGCTTCAAAAATCAACTGGACAAGTTCATAGAAAAATATTCAGAGTTATCATAATTCATAACAAAGTTTGGAAGGAATATAAAGCTTACCTTGATAAGGAGAGAGATGAAGCTCAGGATATATAACACTTCTGTGGTCAGTACTGCGACATACGGGACCGGAACTTGGCCGCTTACTGTTAAGATTGAAAAGAAGTGGGACACTGTTCAGATGAAGTGTCTCTGATTTTATTTGTGAGTCACATCCTTCCTTAGCTCCCCCAAATAACATTCTTGTTCTGGGCTTCAGCCTGCCCCTGGCTGAGATGGGTCTCCTCTTCATCTAGGGACCCGAGCAGGAACTTTCTACTCAGCGGGGTTCCCCAGCTCTGGCCAGTTCTGTCCCCAACTCCCTTCACCTCCGGCTCTGCACCAGCTCTCCCACCCAGCAGCTCCCAACTACTGCTCTCTTGGGGCGCAGGCAGCTCTCTGCAGGGAACTCCCACCAGTGCCCTGCTGCAGCTTCCTGATCTGCCCTCAGCTGCTGCCAGGTGTCTTCTGTCATGTCCCATCAGGAGGCAACTAACTAGTCAGGTGACCTAGACCCATTCCCTTTTAAAGCTGCCAGTCACCCTGGGACAGGGTCCTATAGACAACAGCCCCCTTCGGTGCACAACCCTGAATTATCCTGAGAGCAGCAGGTCTGTCCTGCGTACCGAATGAGGCAGGAGTCCTGCTGGAAAACAGTACGTGATCACGTAAAAACAGACTGTGTCATAAAGCAAAAGAGGCTGAATTTAGGCTGCAACCTTAATTCTGGCATTTCCTAACTTTTCAGTGGTTGACTCTGCAACCTTAATACTGTTCTTTTAGCAGAGGCTTTCTATCTGTAATCTCCTACTCAATTGAAAAACAGTAGTTCTATCATGTGGAATCATAGTGGCATCTACATGGTTCATCAGCAGGGTTGGAACCTTTAGATCCATCGAACAGACCCCTGCCCATGAGCGAACTGAAAACGGAGAGCAACAGCAGGTCCTCACCTACTCTGTGGGCCAGCCCTAGAAGGGAACAAAACATACATTTCACCAGTGGGTTCCCCAGGTTATTTGCTGACAGCAGAGCAGTGGTGAGTCTCAGGAATCATGGGTTCCAGTCCAGGCTCTGGAGGGGCGTGTGTCTACAGAATCAGATTCTTCTTCCATCCCCCCACAAGCTCGACCCCTTTTGTCCTGTCCCCTCCAGCCTGTACTTGTCCCGGTTCTGTCTCTTCACCAACCCTGGCTCCTTGTGCCATTCTCCTCACCTACCCAGTCCCAGTCTCCATGCCTCACATTTGTCATCCTAGTCTCTTTGCCCAGCCAGTCCTCGTGTTCTCATCCTCATTCTTGGCTGCTCAACCAATTGGTTTCTCTCCTTCAAATCCCCCATTCTTCTGTTGTTCCCCCCTTCCATCATTCCTTCCCCGACACTGGCTTCCAGTTACAGTCTCCTCATCCGGTCTCATTCTGCCCCCTTCTCTGTGGATCCTTGTTCCAGTTTCCTACCTCCCCAGCTCACGTCCCAACCTCATTGCCCAGCTATTACTCGTTCACTGTCCACATCCTGGCTCCTCTTCAGATCTGTCTCCATTCCTCCTCTGGTTCTCTATCCCCCTCCTCTTGACCAGCCGGTCCCAGTCCCTCCTACTCCCCCAGCTCTCAGTCCCCGTCTCCCAGCCCATTTAGTCCTAGTCTACTCCACAACCGGAGTTTCATTCTCCTTGGCTATCCAGTTCCAGTCTCCCCATTCCACCCAACTCCCAGTCCCCGGTTCTCTGCAGCCTTCAGTCCCAGTCCCCATCACTCAAGCTCATTTCTCAACCTACTCCCCCCACATCCCTGTTCCAGTTTTTGTCTTGTCTACATTTGATTCAGGCCACTTCCTCCTCCAGCCTGCCTTTGCACCAGCTGGGGAGCCTTGAGACCCCAGGAGAAAGAGGCCCCTTGCACTCAGTTTCTGTGCCCAGCCCTGGCCCAACCTGGAGGATCCAGGAGCAGCAATTTCAGGAAAACTCCTGCTTGGCCCCTGCAGCCCCAGGCTGGGTCATGCTTAGTGCAGATGGTATCTGGGGATAATTTAACTGCAAAGCTCCAGCGAGTCTCTACTGAGAACTAAGATTTTTCAAAGGCTTCTGACTTGACCAAATTTGGGAGAAATTTCACAGGGGTGGCAAGAAGCGCATCATTGATGCCAGGCTGGACCCCCTGACACAATTCAAGTTCTTACTCCCAAGCCTGGGGCCACGAGAGCTTCTCAAGGAAAAAGCTGGACAGTGTTTTAACAAGGGCAACACAAAGTATTTTCCCCAAACCTGTTCTTGGCAGTGGTGAAGTGCTTTCGCTGAAACTTTCCAAACCTGAACCCAGCACTGACACCAGCGTGGAAAGTTTCAGCCCAAACTGTGAAAGTTTAGCAAAGTGAAAAGCAACGGACAACAGGGCTCTTTCAATGGAAATGTTAGGCACCTTAGCTATAGGCATCCCACCTGTGCTATCTGTAAGACTAGATTGTATCGTCTAATCTCCTTAGTCCTACCAGCAGGCTCTTGAGTATGGTCTCCCCGTCCCCTTGGAATCTGCCTTCCTCTTCTAACTCCAGAGTCTTCCCACCATTAGCATCCTGACCTACAACCTGCTGCTGGACCCAAATGTCCCCTCAAATGTCTGCCTGATCTGATCTGATGTTCTCAAAATCCAAAACAGAACCGTACATCTCCAAAGTTTTCCAGCTCTCTGCGTTGCTCTGTTCTTGCTCCACTCTTTTGTCACTCACAGAGCAGTGACTCTGCAAGGCTGTTTATACAGCAAAGGCTGAGCTTTGGTAGTTAACCAATAACTCGCCCCTGATTTCCTGTAAATCACAATATGAACAGAAAGGGTAATAAATACCATCACTGGCTGGGCAAAGTTCTGACTGAGGTGTCAGGTACCATAACGCCCTATAGAAGTAAGACAAAACTCAGACTGGCTGGGATGTGGCAGTATGGGATAGACTCTTAGTGGGATTTTCCTGGTTAAAATCAAAGGGGAAAAGTTAGTAATTTAGGCCCAGATCCACAACCGTATTTAGGCTCTTAACTTCCATTGGTTTAGGAGCCTAAATCCCATTGAGGGTCTAGGCCTTGCCATCTAAAGAAGACATTTTTTATAATGTTTTGTAACAGGGAAACCTGATTGATTGGCAATGGAAATATTCTATTGCTTCTTGCTATAGGCACTGAGCAACCTCCCAATCCTGGTCAGAGAATATAAATGTAAGCTTTCTACAACAATTCATCTAACAGGAGAAGGATAAAAAACTGTCAATTCAACCCTCAAAGTGCTGTAACTTCCCTGACAAAGAAGACTGAAGGAAATGTCAGACACAAGAAAAAACGTAGCCATGTGGAGTTTTTTAAAAATGGCCCTAGCAAAGCTCAAATGATATTTCCCTCCCAAGCTGCTAATAAAATTAACAATTGCATTTAAAAATGATGTTTTAACCCAAAAGACACATAATGTCAGACCTAATAATGAGCCGTGATAATTATTTATTATTTATTATTGTCATAGTACCTAGGAGCCCAGGACCAGAACCCATGGTGCTGGGTGCTGTACAAATAACTCTGTATCTTTCGCAGGGGTCCTGGCTCTGCAATAGTGCCCCAATTTCCACCCCTTCCGGGGTCCGTAAGTATCATTTTTGGATGTGTGCATTTATGGCACTGTCAGCCAGTTTTTGTGACATTTTTTTTAAATCTATTTAATTTGTTCTTATGAGAATTTCATATTTTAGAGGAGAAAGTTCTGTTGTGCATTTACTCCTAATCCAGACTGTTGCACAATTTGTTGATTCTTCGGCCCAGCTGTACACCCAATGAGAGAGCAGCATATTCAGCTGCTGCCTCTGATAGCTGTATGCAGCAGCAGGGGGTGTCAGAGAGATTCCTCTGCCTGCAGACATTTGGTGGTGTGTGGGGATGTGCAGGGTGTGGGGACCTGGAGGGGGTGCAGAGACAGGGATCGGTAGGGGTTACAGATTTCCTCCAACCCCTGCACTCAGAGCTGCTTTGTGCTTTACCCTCCAGTTAGTTCTTAGCCTCCCCTTCCCACCTGATCCCAGAAGTTCACACCTCCCATTCCCAAAGCCTCTTTTACCTTCCCCTCCCCAGACCTGGTTGGGAATTGTTCCCTGCATTCCCCTGCCCTGGGGCCCTTCTCCTTCTACAGCCTATATACACTAAGACTATGGAAGAGCTATCTCTCCTAATGAAAATGGAACAATTCCTAGAGGGTGTCCCTGAAGAGATACAAAGATACATCCTAGATGGGAAGCCCAAAACCCTAACGGAGAGAGATCGGAGCTAGGTGGGTGGAAGTGACGGAGAGGACCAGAACTAGCAGCAGGTTGGGGGGATATCAGAAGGGATGCCCAGAGATGGCATACCACCACTGGGGGCAACTCAAGGGCCTACCTCACGGGCAGGAGCCCTCTCCACCACAAGGGAAACCCCAGATGCCCTCTCATCCCACAACTCCATTCTCCAGCAACCTACTTCGCTCTAGCGACAAGCCAGCTGGGCGATGTTCTAAATGTAACGAGGTGGGGCATGTGAAGGCCAACTGCTTCAAGACCACCAGCAGAGTGCAGTTCATTGCACCAAGGTCTCAGGCCCAGATGCCCCTCAGATACCCCCAGAGCGAAGGGAGACCATGAGTGTGGGCAGGAAGAAGGTTATCCCATGGAGAGACACTGGAGCACAGGTGTCAGCTATCCGTCGGTCCTAGTGGACCCCAAACTCATGAACCCAGAGGTCCAAGTAACAGTTCAATCCTTCAAGGTGGATTCTTTTGACCTGCCCAAAGGCGCCGACTCCATGGGTGCTCCGGGGCTCAGCACCCACCAGCAGACCTGCCAATCAGCTCCTCCCCCCCCTCCCAGCACTTCCCACCTGCCGCAAGGGGGAGGCATGGGGCGGGAAGGGGCAGGGGTGGGGATTTGGGGGAAGGCGTGGATTGAGGACAGGGCCTGGAGTGGAGCAGAGCGGAGGTCGAGCGTCCCCCTGGCAAATCAGAAAGTCGGCAGCTCTGCCTAATCTGATTGGTAATGATGTATTTTGGAGTTGTGGTGCATCCCAACCCACTGCCCTACCCCTGAGCCTGGTCACCTCAGGTGTAGCTTTATGAAATGCCCAAAAAAAGAACCCTCAGTGACAAGCCCACATTCGAACGGAGGGTTTGGATCCCAGAGAGCTGGATGAAGTGTCACCCAGAACTGGACGAGATGTTCTGGATAAGCTGGGTGCAAAAGTTCTCGGAGGGAATCCCCAACTCTAACTAAACCCCACCCAAAGAATTAAAAAGAAATGTGGCACGAATGACATTTGCAGACCTTCACTGTGCTGGTACGTTCTGCCCTGTTCCCACAGGGCTGGTCTTGTTAGCTCCTCGGGGCAGGGACGGTCTTCTACTCTTTTGTTCAATGGCTGGCACACTAGGTTCCTTTTCTCAGCTGGCCCTCAGGCCAGGGACCAGCTAGACACTTTCACAAGGCTCTTTGCTCTTTGTGAGGGGAGCTGCTGTGGCAAGAGATGCTGACCTCCTGCTCTGCCCAATTGCTTTCGTGGGGTAAAGGGATTTGGGAACGTGCTCAGCCCTGTCCTGCTAGGCACAAGAATGAAAAAATCATGAGAGAGATCCCAAAAATTCATGTGATGGGTCCAATAATCATGACTGTTTAAAAAGATCAGCTGGTGGGGTTTTCTTTGTTGTGGTTTTTGGCCTGTCTTCTGACTTTTGAACTTCCCCTGTCCACTCCGAAAGTGTGGGTGACAATTCGTCCTGCCGACTGCTGTAAATTGAAAGCAATTTTGTCCCCTGCCGAAGAAGGTGTTGCTAGCAGACCCACCTGAGATCTTGGCCCCATTGTGGTAGGCACGGTACAAACACATAGTAAGAGACCGACCCTACCCTACCCTGAAGAGCTACAGTCCAGTGCAAAGAATAGCGATGGGTTTGTGAATGGCAGCTGGACCTGGGACTCACCAAACTTATGTATAAGGGCTATCAAACATCCATTAAGTGGAAACCCTTTATAATTCCTGCTGAGCTGAGCTGGATTCAGACTGACAGCCTCCATAACCATTAATGTGACACCTGTGAGAATGGGACTTGCTTTCTGGAAAGAGAAGTTTAGTAAATGAAGTTCTGACCATGTTGATGCTCAGACAAGCAGGATTTTCTCCCACTCTCTGATAGGGTGACCAGACAGCAAGTGAAAAATCGGGATGGGGTGTGCGGGGTAATAGGAGCCTATATAAGAAAAAGACCCAAAAATTGGGACTGTCCCTATAAGATCGGGACATCTGGTCACCGTACTCTCTGAACACATCAGCAAAATCTTCACATGTTGCTCTCACTTTCAAATATGGTGTAAGCCTGCCACACCCTGTTCTTAAAGGGAAAACTTCCGTTAACCAAACGCAAATTATAAAAAATTAACTGTGAAACAATACGAACACTACATCCACCCTCACTTCCAGATGCATTGTTTTGCGGTACAGAGGCACCACTTACAATTACTCCAGGATTTTTACAGTTCCATAGTTAGGGCTGAGTTCAGATTTGCACTTAAAGCAGGGATTCCTTCACTTGGTTATGTATGAAACATACAGTGTGTGCTCTCCAAAGCTATGCCACTTGTTGAGTTCAGAATGAATTTTTCTGAAAATGTACAAGTAAATTGAATAACGTGTTCATGAGTTAAAATTCATTCTCAAATGGTTTTTTAAATAAATTTAGCACAGGTGCCAGAACATTTATTTTGTCCCAAATGATCTTCTTAACAGAATAGTGCAGACCTTTCAAACTGACAATATAGTTAAAAATCATTTGAGCATTAATTACATCTGAAGGTTTGGGGGAGGGGGGCGGGTTAAGGATTAATGGTCTTTTTTTTTTTAACCATTCTTCACAGTAAAGTTTTCCCCTTCAGCCGTGGTTGAAGAATGATGCTGTACTACAGATCATTCCATGGCAAACTGACCCCTTTCAAAATGGCCGCCATCTCTTATTCTCAGTGGGACGGAAGCCAAGCAGTTCTCAGGGAACATAGTCGTGTTGACAGCATATGTGGCCAGGTCACCATCTTCCTGAGAACAGTTTGGCATTCAGTCTCATTCACTCTCAGACGCTTTGGTTTCATGTTTAATTTTCACATCGGAAATTTTAATCTGGGAATTTCCTTGTTTTTTAAAAATCATGTAACAATTTAACAGAAAGAACATTATAGCGATGTTTTAATGATCCCCAAAGAAGCATTACAGATCCAGAAAATTCAGAGGTAAGGTTAAACTTAAAAGAAATCCAAACATGTCAAGCCATGGAAATGCACAGTTACCACACGCACAGGCTCCCTCTCGAGCGAAGGTACAGAGTACCGAGCAGTAATTTAGGTTTAAATATTTTACAGACTTATTGTAATTATCCCCAAACCTAATATACTAAACATGCATAATTAAAGTACAACTAAAAAGAAACACAAACTTATTGCAGTAAGGACATGCACAGTGAGGGCACCCAACAAGGTCCCTTCTGTCCTTTAGTGACACCATGAAATAACCGTGTGGCTGCAATTCAGGTATTTCCATGTGTGTGGGCCCAGACGAGATAAAACTGATTGGTAAAGACTTTTTTTTTCATTATTTTTCTCTCCATGTGTCCCTACAAGGCAAATATAAGGTGATTTGGGCATTTCCATAACCCAATTTGTTTGGATTTCTTTTGGATTTTCCTGGGTTTATAATGGGGATAATTATAACATCCCTGTACTGTACACTCAACCTTAAATCCCCTTTAATGAAGTCCTGTGGCACATTAGAGACTAACAAATTTATTTGGGCATAAGCTTTCGTGGGCTAGAACCAACTTTGTCAGATGTGGATTCCAGGATTCATGGTAATTTTGGCCATTTTTCATAACTGAAAATTTATCTGTTGGCAGAGGCTGAAGCATAAAAGTGTCTCTGGAGAAAGTCATGAAGAACTGACCGCTTTCTATCAAAGCCCTGAGACGAAGTATAGCAACAAACACTAAAAGCTTAGCCCAAGCTACTTCCTGATAAACCTGGTCCCAGGGCTTTCCCAGCCATACATCCTGTTCCCCTCCATTCCCCCCTCACTGGGTCTCAGAGCCCAGACTGCAGCTCAAGTGGGAATGTCTACTCTGCTATTTTTAGTCCCATGTGGAAGCCAGGGCAAAATGGCTGCCATCTCTCGTTGTCCTCAGTGGAACTGAGGTTACTGGTTGCACAAATTTAAGATGCCCTCTTTCAAAATGATCAACACCATCCACTGTTTCCAAGGGTCATGAAGCCAAGTTTGCCCTCAGAGAAGATGGTAGCTTCCTATGCTGTGAAGAGGAATGAGGCTCAGGTGAATGGCAGCAGTGGCTTTCTTTGCTTAGGAAAGCCTGCGGCCTCAGTCTAATTAAGAACTGGTGGCCGACATTTTGAAAGAGGGCAGTTCTTTGTGGAATGAAGATTATTCCCCAGCCCCTGCTGAAGGAGAAAATGTCACTTATGAAATATAATAGCAAAAAATGACCATGAATCTAAAATAAAATCTTCAGCAATAACATACATAATATTTCAGTAAGTTTTAACTACATGGGAAGTTTAAAGAATCAGTATTATTTGGTTACTGAGAACATTAGGGACAAATGTGTCTGCCATACCGTGGTAACGTCTTTAAAGGACTCACTTTAAAATTTACTTTAATTGAGATTAATTGTTTTACTTGCATATGCTCATAAAAGTCATTCTATGCTCAGAGTCAACGCTATGAGTTTGGGGCGTATATGATGTATTTTTTCATACATTAAAAAAGGATGAATCCCTGCTTTAAGTGCAAAACTCACTTCAATTCTGGAGCTGCAACCGATGCCCCCAGAAGAAGCAGGAGTTCTCAACTCCCATGTGCCTAACTATTGTCAGTTAAAATTCAGGATCATTTGGAATCCCAAAGAAGGGGGAAAACTCTTTATGCATTTAATTTTAATAGCGCAAAAGTGGCCTATTTCTGAGATATTATCAAAGTGTGTGCGACATTTGGAGTTTGTGGAGACTGTGACTGATTTTGTCACAGGATCCCAACAGAATGGTAGGAAAATAGTAAAATTTTAAGAAGGAGAATTTTTAAATGTTTCCTCTGTACCCATTTGTCAATGTTTTTCTAAAAATATTACATGGAAAATTAATTTGGTCTATGAAGAGTCACAGGGCCAAGTTTGGAGACAGAATTCAATCATTTAAGTGTAAGCCAGACAGATTTTCATGCAAATCCCAACACAGCCCTAACCGCGGAGACACTACTGATGTCCCCGTCGCTGTCATTTGTATTTCAGTGGTCGGGGCAGCTGGTCCTTAGGGAACAATGGGGCTACATCCCACCAATATCAGCTCAGGGGTACAATGTGGTTGGGGTACCCCCTGCTGCCACTGGGGAGCGCCTGGTGGACTCTGGAGCTGTTCCAGCCTCTGGAGCAGCGGCGTCCAATAGAAATTCGATGCTAGCCACCCTTGTGGTTTTGAATTTTTCTTATTAGCCACATTATAAAAAAGCCACATGCATTAGCCACAATTCAATAGCCTATTAGCCACATGTGGCTAGTGGCGAACGGACTGGACACCGCTGCTCTGGAGGCTGCAGGACACCTCTGTGTATAAAGAACCAGGCACAGAAAAAGGAATTCAAGCTTCACAGACCCACTCCTCCCCGGTTCCTGCTTTCCCAGAGCCAGCAGAAGTAGGGGGTTTCTGAGCTTGGTGGTGGTGGGTGTCAGGTGGGCAGAGGAAGAGTTCTGCACTTGGGGGTAGGTTTTCTATGCCTAGAGGGTGGGTGGGTTGTAGTTTGTCTGGAAGAGTTGGGTGTGAGATGGCTCAGAGCTGAGGGGTGGGTGTGAGCTGTGGTGAGATTGGGTAGCCAAAGAGGGACTCTCAGCCTGTGCCAGACGGTTCTTGCCAGACAGGATGCTATCAAACTAAGTTTCCTTTTACATCTTCTAGGCATTTCCCTTTCTCTGGAGGTGATAGGCATTATCAGGACAGGACTGTATTCCTAACAGCCCAATAGCACCTTCTTTCAACGTGACTAGGATGTGACCGGTCGCTTCCCAGCTTATGGCTGCCTCTCTTGCTTAGCCAGAGATCTCAGCCTAAAGAACAGGGCCTCCAACTGTCACAGTAAGAGAAGGCCCTTACACCGGCAGACAGTGATTTTGATTCTTTATTTTATACCTCTAGAACTAGCCAAGTGATAAGAATACACCTACATTCTTAGAGGCTGGGTCTTTACAGACAGGCCTGAATATCTATATCCTAACACTCCACCCCTTTTTTTTCTTTTTCTTTTGGGATCCTCCTGCCCAGGTATCCCTGGAGAAGCAGAGGACATATGGCGACACATTTCCTGATAGGGCCAGGCATCAAGGGGGAAGGTGTCGATATTCCATTTGTCCCACTGCCCCGTGTGTAGTATAGTGCCCTGCACCTTCTCTCGTATGGGCATACCACACCTATTCCAATTAGTGTTCCAGACTTCCCATTAGAGTGGGCCCGAGAAGGTTGGGTCCGGGTTGTCTAGTACACTGCAGGGTTTGGAGGGCTTATTACTTATAGGTTGTCTCTATATGCAACGTAACACAAGTACAGTTAACAATACAAAATCCACAGCAACACCGAGTCCTGACCACTGCAGTATGGTCCAATATCCAAGACACCCCCAAAACACTGCCTCTCCTCCTTCGACGGGTCACGATCTGATGTGTCCAGTTGCTGGCAGTTGCAACAAGCTGCCCCTGCAGGTTTTGCTTGCTTTTGTCCATATCATAAGTCCATTGAATGTTCACAGAGAAATGGGATATTGTCCAAACTAGCTTGACCACTTGGTATGGAATCAGGCAATAGGCCCTGGTTTGATTATTCACAGCAATAAGATTCACAGATCCATTTGTGCACCAAAGTCCAGATAGCAGCATATAGATGGGTGTAGTTTAGTTATGGGCTGGTGTAATTGTGCCCCCAGTAATATGTACATTCCCAGCAAAATACCTTATACACAATACACCCAATTGTCCACCCTTGCATAGGCCATTGATCCTGCTCCTCCATAGTCATAGGAGAAGGAAAAATCAGTCCCCGGAAAAATCGTGGAGCAGGTCCTCAAGGAATCAATCCTGAAGCACTTACATGAGAGGAAAGTGATCAGGAACAGTCAGCATGGATTCACCAAGGGAAGGTCATGCCTGACTAATCTAATCGCCTTCTATGATGAGATTACTGGTTCTGTGGATGAAGGGAAAGCAGTGGATGTATTGTTTCTTGACTTTAGCAAAGCTTTTGACACGGTCTCCCACAGTATTCTTGTCAGCAAGTTAAAGAAGTATGGGCTGGATGAATGCACTATAAGGTTAGTAGAAAGTTGGCTAGATTGTCGGGCTCAACGGGTAGTGATCAATGGCTCCATGTCTAGTTGGCAGCCGGTGTCAAGTGGAGTGCCTCTGGGGTTGGTCCTGGGGCCGGTTTTGTTCAATATCTTCATAAATGATCTGGAGGATGGTGTGGATTGCACTCTCAGCAAATTTGCGGATGATACTAAACTAGGAGGAGTGGTAGATACGCTGGAGGGCAGGGATAGGATACAGAGGGACCTAGAAAAATTGGAGGATTGGGCCAAAAGAAATCTGATGAGGTTCAGTAAGGATAAGTGCAGAGTCCTGCACTTAGGACAGAAGAACCCAATGCACAGCTACAGACTAGGGACCGAATGGCTAGGCAGCAGTTCTGCGGAAAAGGACCTAGGGGTGACAGTGGACGAGAAGCTGGATATGAGTCAACAGTGTGCCCTTGTTGCCAAGAAGGCCAATGGCATTTTGGGATGTATAAGTAGGGGCATAGCCAGCAGATCGAGGGACGTGATCGTCCCCCTCTATTCGACATTGGTGAGGCTTCATCTGGAGTACTGTGTCCAGTTTTGGGCCCCACACTACAAGAAGGATGTGGATAAATTGGAGAAAGTCCAGCGAAGGGCAACAAAAATGATTAGGGGTCTGGAACACATGACTTATGAGGAGAGGCTGAGGGAACTGGGATTGTTTAGTCTGCAGAAGAGAAGAATGAGGGGGGATTTGATAGCTGCTTTCAACTACCTGAGAGGTGGTTCCAGAGAGGATGGTTCTAGACTATTCTCAGTGGTAGAAGAGGACAGGACAAGGAGTAATGGTCTCAAGTTGCAGTGGGGGAGGTTTAGGTTGGATATTAGGAAAAACTTTTTTCACTAGGAGGGTGGTGAAACACTGGAATGCGTTACCTAGGGAGGTGGTAGAATCTCCTTCCTTAGAAGTTTTTAAGGTCAGGCTTGACAAAGCCCTGGCTGGGATGATTTAATTGGGGATTGGTCCTGCTTTGAGCAGGGGTTGGACTAGATCATAGAATCATAGAATCATAGAATATCAGGGTTGGAAGGGACCCCAGAAGGTCATCTAGTCCAACCCCCTGCTCAAAGCAGGACCAATTCCCAGTTAAATCATCCCAGCCAGGGCTTTGTCAAGCCTGACCTTAAAAACCTCCAAGGAAGGAGATTCTACCACCTCCCTAGGTAACGCATTCCAGTGTTTCACCACCCTCTTAGTGAAAAAGTTTTTCCTAATATCCAATCTAAACCTCCCCCACTGCAACTTGAGACCATTACTCCTCGTTCTGTCATCTGCTACCATTGAGAACAGTCTAGAGCCATCCTCTTTGGAACCCCCTTTCAGGTAGTTGAAAGCAGCTATCAAATCCCCCCTCATTCTTCTCTTCTGCAGGCTAAACAATCCCAGCTCCCTCAGCCTCTCCTCATAACTCATGTGTTCCAGTCCCCTAATCATTTTTGTTGCCCTTCGCTGGACTCTCTCCAATTTATCCACATCCTTCTTGAAGTGTGGGGCCCAAAACTGGACACAGTACTCCAGATGAGGCCTCACCAATGTCGAATAGAGGGGAACGATCACATCCCTCGATCTGCTGGCTATGCCCCTACTTATACATCCCAAAATGCCATTGGCCTTCTTGGCAACAAGGGCACACTGCTGACTCATATCCAGCTTCTCGTCCACTGTCACCCCTAGGTCCTTTTCCGCAGAACTGCTGCCTAGCCATTCGGTCCCTAGTCTGTAGCTGTGCATTGGGTTCTTCCGTCCTAAGTGCAGGACCCTGCACTTATCCTTATTGAACCTCATCAGATTCCTTTTGGCCCAATCTTCCAATTGGTCTAGGTCCTTCTGTATCCTATCCCTCCCCTCCAGCGTATCTACCACTCCTCCCAGTTTAGTATCATCCGCAAATTTGCTGAGAGTGCAATCCACACCATCCTCCAGATCATTTATGAAGATATTGAATAAAACCGGCCCCAGGACCGACCCTTGGGGCACTCCACTTGATACCAGCTGCCAACTAGACATGGAGCCATTGATCACTACCCGTTGAGCCCAACAATCTAGCCAGCTTTCTACCCACCTTATGGTGCATTCATCCAGCCCATACTTCCTTAACTTGCTGACAAGAATACTATGGGAGACGGTGTCAAAAGCTTTGCTAAAGTCAAGAAACAATACATCCACTGCTTTCCCTTCATCCACAGAACCAGTAATCTCATCATAAAAGGCGATTAGATTAGTCAGGCATGACCTTCCCTTGGTGAATCCATGCTGGCTGTTCCTGATCACTTTCCTCTCATGCAAGTGCTTCAGGATTGATTCTTTGAGGACCTGCTCCATGATTTTTCCAGGGACTGAGGTGAGGCTGACTGGCCTGTAGTTCCCAGGATCTTCCTTCTTCCCTTTTTTAAAGATTGGCACTACATTCGCCTTTTTCCAGTCATCCGGGACTTCCCCGGTTCGCCACGAGTTTTCAAAGATAATGGCCAGTGGCTCTGCAATCACAGCCGCCAATTCCTTCAGCACTCTCGGATGCAACTCGTCCGGCCCCATGGACTTGTGCACGTCCAGCTTTTCTAAATAGTCCCTAACCGCCTCTATCTCCACAGAGGGCTGGCCATCTCTTCCGCATTTTGTGATGCCCAGCGCAGCAGTCTGGGAGCTGACCTTGTTAGTGAAAACAGAGGCAAAAAAAGCATTGAGTACATTAGCTTTTTCCACATCCTCTGTCACTAGCTTGCCTCCCTCATTCAGTAAGGGGCCCACACATTCCTTGGCTTTCTTCTTGTTGCCAACATACCTGAAGAAACCCTTCTTGTTACTCTTGACATCTCTGGCTAGCTGCAGCTCCAGGTGCGATTTGGCCCTCCTGATAACATTCCTACATGCCCGAGCAATATTTTTATACTCTTCCCTGGTCATATGTCCAACCTTCCACTTCTTGTAAGCTTCTTTTTTATGTTTAAGATCTGCTAGGATTTCACCATTAAGCCAAGCTGGTCGCCTGCCATATTTACTATTCTTTCAACTCATCGGGATGGTTTGTCCCTGTAACCTCAACAGGGATTCCTTGAAATACAGCCAGCTCTCCTGGACTCCTTTCCCCTTCAAGTTAGTCCCCCAGGGGATCCTGGCCATCCGTTCCCTGAGGGAGTCGAAGTCTGCTTTCCTGAAGTCCAGGGTCCGTATCCTGCTGCTTACCTTTCTTCCCTGCGTCAGGATCCTGAACTCAACCAACTCATGGTCACTGCCTCCCAGATTCCCATCCACTTTTGCTTCCCCCACTAATTCTATCCGGTTTGACCTCCTGAGGTCCCTTCCAACCCTGATATTCCAACCCTGATATTCTATGATTCTATGATTCTAAGGGCACATCCAAACATCTTCTGTTGATTTACACTATTTTACACACCCCTCCATTGATTCCCAGTGAGCTCCTCCCCTTCTCATTATTTCCATAGGGCTTATGGGGACCACCTTAGTTGCCATTCCATTTCCAGGTACCATGGTAGCTATTACACAGGTGCTGGCCTCCTAGCTGAGCATTTTGCATTCCCATAAACATCTTCCCCCCCCCCCCCCAGGTTAGCCTTTTGAAGCCATCCCCCACCCACATCATGAGATTTTCTGTTCACTGAAACACAACAATGCTAGCAACAAGACAAACACCACAGACAAACAGAAAACACAGGTCCATTGTATTGTGGGTTATTTTGCCCACTGGCGCCAGCTTGCTTGTAGAATGTCTGAAAAACAAAAGAAACCATTTCCACCCCCCTGGTGGGGACAGACTATTGCTTAATAATAATACCACTTTCTTTTACAAATTTCCTTGCTAATTGCAGGAAAAACAGAAGAATTACCGCCAGGCTGTCCTTATTTTGTTCTATAGTCAGGCTAGTGAATTACACCACTCACTGGTCATTTACAAAATTCATGAGGTGGTTTACCTCACTTTCCCCTCTTGTACAACAGACCATGTTTGCAATAGTTTCTCTGCTGTACCAAGCTTTAAGTTTATTCTCAGGTAATAGCTGAGACACAGCTTCAGATTTTAGCACTGTACACACACACAAAATTCTTTTTTGCCTAACATCCCTTGCATTGTGATTACTCTTTTTTACACAACTGTACCCTGATTACACTTCCATCTTGTACAACTAGACACAACCAGGGGCAGCCAAGTTAAGTTCCAATAGAAACCCCTTCCATCCTTTAGTGATTTTGATTACATTACCCAAGTCAAATAATTTTGATCAGATTCTCTCTCCTCCTGCAGCAGTCCCTTATAGACCATTTCTGTGGGAAAAGGGCCCATTTTCCCTCAGAATAGCTGTAAAGGCTTCTGGGGACAGAAGCATAGTGGTGGGAATAGTCACTCTACCTGACCCCCTTGGATAATTTAAGTACCAAGCTTCCATCCAATGTGACTGCACAGAGTTGCACATACAGTTACATTTATATAACTGGGTTTGATCATTAAACAAAAACTTCCTTCTTGTAACACCACAACTGTTACCTTTTATCATTTCCACAACTCCCAAAGGTTTACTTTCCTGCAAACCCTGTAGTATCAATTTTTGCAAAAGCTATTTGTAACTTTTCACTCACTTCTTTAAATCACTTACTTCTACATTTAGTTCTTTAAGGGAGTGTAATTTGTCTGTAACAGCTTAGCCACCAAGTACAATTATTGCCACACAGCTGCCTTAACCTGTGCTGTCTTTACCCTGAGACTGTTCAAAGAGGCAGTAAAACATTTGTCTCCATGGATGCCCATGGATCTTTTACTTCCAAAATTCCAGTGGAGTACAGCAGACCTCCCTCATACTTTGTCCAAAATAACCAAAAACATCTCACATAAGTATCCAAAGTACCCTCCATTAAAACTTCAGAAAAACAAAAGTGTGGAAAGGCAGGGGGAAAGAGATGGAAAGAAACCAATTAAGCCTGCCAGGTCAGTTTAAAGTATAGGCTACCAGCAGCAAATTAAGTAAACCGAGAAAAAGAAGAAGAAAAGGACATAGTTAGCTCTGAGCCAAGAGTAGGCTCCTTCCCCTTCTTTCTCTCCACTCCCCCAGGACCAAATCCCAGCTCTAGTCTCTAAAGGTAGTCTGTTAACTCTGCTTTTGACTTGAAACCCTGTTCTGCCAAATCATCTTTCACTACCCCTAACTAATTTACAACCCTTCAGCAGCCCTTGCTGAAGCAGCACCAAACTTGAAAGATTCCTGGCAGCTTCCCATAATGCTGCCCTTACTTCAAACCTCTCACAAGCGGACTGAAGTGCCTCCTTTCCCTGGAAGGCATTCAGTCCCCATGGGCAAGGACCTTCTTCCACTACCCATATACCAAGGAGGGTGGGCTCCTCTGCCACCCCCAATCCCTCTGGGTCCACTAACACTTCCTCCATCTCCTTTTTAATCTCATCCCAGGTTGACCCCAGAACCTGGTATGGGCCCTGGTTCTTCCTTATCCATTTATCCAAAAAATCCTTTACCCTGGCTTGCCAGAACCCGCAACTACCATCACGAGAGTTCGCGAGACCCCCTCCAAGCAGCTGCACGGACTGTTGGGGAGAGGGACTTACAGGCTGCCACTCACCTATACGATGTGATGCATCCGAGTCATGGCACCAAGATGTTAGGGGGCTCATTCCTTCACCCACTTACTTCCCTGGTCCTTCTCGCATGAACAGAGAGCAACAGTACCCGAAGTCCAAAGATACAAACAATTCAATGTTTATTGGGGTGAACTTCCAGTAAGCATGATTCCATTTTCCTTCCTTAGTGTCCCCCTTCCCAGCTCTGACACCACAGAGCCTTACCTGTGGCCTTGTTCCCATTCCCCACTCTTAGCAAAACATGATTCCCATTTCCCCACCCCCATTCCCTGTTCCCATTACCCACACCCACACCCTCCCCCTCACTTCCTGATTGACTGCAGACTATATAGTAAAACTTGAGTTCTGCTTAGCTATACCTTAATCAATCATTTTCCTGAAATTCAACTAAGCAATCCTAACATATTGTAACATGATTATGTAACCAGTTATATCCCACCACCTTAATTAGTTTACACCCAGCAAAATTAATTATACAGCAGACAGGAACAATCACAGAACCAGACAGAGATTATACAGACAAACAACAGCAAAGTGGGAACTATAATGACAAAACAATGCAGAAGTGAGGATTTCACATCCCAGCTATTGATAAGTGAGTTCTTGCCAGACAGGATGCTATCAGACTAAGTTTCCTTTTACATCTTCTAGGCACTTCCCTTTCTCTGGAGGCGATAGGCACTAACAGGACAGGATTGTATCCTAACAGCCCAATAGCACCTTATTTCAATGTGACTAGTCTGGGATGTGAGGAGGTGACCGGTCGCTTCCCAGCTTATGGCTGCCTCTGCTGCTTAGCCAAAGGCCTTAGACTAAGCACAGGGCCTCAGACTGTCACAGTAAGAGAAGGCCCTTACACCGGCAGACAGTGATTTTGATTCTTTCTTTTATACCTCTAGAACTAGCCAAGTGAGAAGAATACACCTACATTCTTAGAGTCTAGGCCTTTACAGACAGGCCTGAATATCTATATCCTAACATCTATCTGTATTTGACTTTGTGTGTGTGTGCCTACCACCCCCACACCCTGCCCCAGCCATGCTGAGAGCTGACAAAACTAGGCTTCAATCCCACTTCCTGGGATAGCTGCCTGGGGAGAGGAGTTCCAAATAACTGCCCCTTTCCTCCCCCCAGGTAGAAGCGGGGGGGCGGCCTGACTCCATTGCTTGTGCCCAGGACAGTGGGTCGGAGGCTCCTGAAGGGGAGTGGGGCTCTCCCGTGAGTCACCAGAGCAGGTGTCCTGTCCTAGAGGTGAGCATTTCTTAGAAGAGCCTTGTGCTTTCTCCTGGCCCAGGAATAACCAGCTCTGGAGTATTCTGTCCCTGAATCTGTGATCTGCAGGAAAGTGGGGTTTGCTGCCTGCTTGAATGGCAAACCAGCAAAAACCATGGCCAATGGGAGCTGCATGGGGGCAATGCCTCCGGCGAGAGCAGCGCGCGGAGCCCCGTGGCCCTTCCCAGTTCTGACGCCGCAGAGCCTTACTGCGTCCCTGTTCCCTGTTCCCTGTTCCCGTTCACCCCCTTAGCAAACATGATTCCGACTTCCCTTCTCCCCACTTCCTGTTTGACCCCAGTAATATTCTCAGCTATTCCTTAACCAATCATTTTACTGAAATTTAACATATTTAACGAACCAACCCTAACATATTGTAATACTTGTTGTATCTCTATAACAAGCTAAGTGATAAAAATACACCTAAGTTCTTAAAATATAGACCTTTACAGACAGGCCTGAATATCTATAGCCTCACAACACAGCAAAGTTTCAGTTTCAGTTTTGCTAGCTTGCCAATAACTTCCCCTGGTTTCTTGTAAATCACAGTGTTTTTAGAAAGGGTGAAAAATGTAATCTGTTGGCAAAGCAAAGTTCTGACGGGAGTGTCAGGTCAGGCATGTAAATACTAGGCAAAGGGAGACCTGGCAGGGTCTGGGACAGATTCTTAGCAGGACTTTCCTGTTTAAAATTGAATGGGAAAAAGGTTGTAACTTAACATCACAGAAACACTTATGTTTCATAACACGTTCTAATAGTGAGAGCCTATTGAGCAGCTCGGTTTCTGCTTCTTTTCTGTTTCTCCTTGACTCTAAGCAAGCCTCCTTATCCTGGACTACCAAGCCACTCCCTGTTCTCATTTAAATCCTGCATCGGGACCCACATCTACCAGGGTGCTCAGAATACGTGGCTCAGTAATATCTGCTAGCCTCTTCATTTTTTTTAATATTAAAAACGAGCAACAACTTAAATGACCCATTCAGACATGCACGTGCCAAAGTGGGATCGCATGGCTGTAACCTGTGTCCTTTCCTCACCCCAGCCTCTCCCTGCTGTTCATCACCCTCACTGGTGGTGTCTTCTCGAAATCCTGTCCTCCCTTGGTTTTGTGAGTCTGTCCTCTCTTGGTTCTCCTCCTACCTTTGGAATTACTTCTTCAGTTTGTCCTTTGGAGAAACAGCCTTATTCCACCCACCCCAGCCAGCTTTCTGCAGGGGTTCCACAGAACTCTGTCTTAGGTCCCCTTCTCTTCTCTCTCCACGCATTATCTCTGGGTAATCTCCTCTGCAAACACAAATTCCACTACTATCTCCATGCTTATGACTCACAGATCTACCTCCCAACTCCAGAGCGGTCTCCTTCCATCCAAACAAAATTTTGGCCTGTCCCTCAGGCATCTTGTGATGTCTAGCCATCAGCTGAATCTCAATATGGCTAAAACAGAGCTCTTTCTTGTGACAATAGGAGACTGCTTTGCATTTGGTTCTTCTCGTGGTGTGGCATTTTGAGAGTCTGTTCCAACATCCATTAGTCACGTAGGGTTGCCAGGTGTCTGTTTTTTTACCAGAACGTCCAGTCGAAAAGGGACTTTGGTGGCTCTGGTCAGTACCACCAACCAGGCCATTAGAAGTCTGGTCGGCAGTGCTGCGGGTCTAAGGCAGCAGGCTAGTCCCTACCTGTCCTGGCACCAGGCTGTGCCCCGGAAGTAGCTGCCAGGTCGAGCTCTTAGGCGAGAGGGTCACGGGGGTCCACGCGCTGACCCTGCCCTGAGCCCCGGCTCCGCACTCCCATTGACTGGGAACCATGGATAATGGGAGCTGGGGGGGCGGTGCCTGTGGGTGCGAGTAGCGCACGGAGCCCCGTGGCCCCCACACCATGCCTAGGAGCTGGACCTGGAAGCTGCTTCCGGGTTGCAGCGCGGAGCCAGGACATGCAGGGAGTCTGCCTTAGCCCCACTGTGCCGCTGACCAGGAGCCACCCGAGGTAAGCCTGCGCCCCAACCTCGAGCCCCAACCCCCTGCCACAGCCCTGAACCCCCCCAAAAGCAGAGCCCCCTCCTGTACCCCAAACCGCTCATCCCCGCTTATCACCCATGTCACTGAACACATGGCAAAGAAATCTTAAAGGAGAGAGGAGCAAAGAGGGTTTTAAAATTTTAGAAAAAATCAGGTTATTTTGAAATAAATGAAAGAAAAGCAAAAGGGTTATTAAATAAAACGGGTAAAAATAAAGGTAGGTTAATGAAGAAAGAGGAAAATGCAAGATTCTTTTGTTAGGCAGAGAGAGAGAAATTAAAGAAAAGGAAAATTAATGAAAATAAAGATGTCTTTGATAGGTAAGTTTAGTGAGCACATGGTAGAGAGATTTTAAAGGAGAGAGAAGAGAAAAGAGAGGGAGCACATGGTAGAGACAGGAATAAGGAGGGTTTTAAAATTTTAGAAAAAAATAAGGGTTCTTTTGAAATAAAGTTTGAAAAATAAGCAGCAAGAGAGCCTGTGTCACTGAACACACAGTCATGAAAGGAGCAATGAGGATTTAAAAAAGTTTATTTAGACAAAAAGAAGGGTTAATTTGAAATAAAAATAGAGAGAAATTAAAGAAAGAAGATTTTAAAGAAATTAAAAAATAGAAATAAGATTGTTTCAAAGGTTTATTAAAGAAACGAGTACAAAATAAAGAATCTTTTGTTAGTCTGGGGGAGAAATTAAAAAGGGTTATTTTGAAATAAATTAAATAAAAGCAAAAGAGTTATTAAATAAAAGAGGAAATATAAAGGTAGGTTAATAAATAAAGAGAGGAAAATTAAAGCATAGAAAGAGAAATTAAAAAGGGTTATTTTTGAATTAAATATTTCTTTGTTAGGTTGACAGAAACTTTAATAAGCACATGACAAAGAGAGGAGAAAAGACAGCATATGGCAGAGAAAGCGAGAGAGAGGAGCAGATTACCGAGCAGCTGCCTGCAGTGAAATGCTACCAATTCCAGGGGCTGTGAGCCCTGGGGGCACGCCAGCACCCCCCGCCCATAGCTGTCCCCCACCCCTGCTCATCAGCTGCCGCCGCCACCCAACAGCTGACAAGGGGCAGCACCACTGCCAAACAGCTTTTGGTGGCTTGGGGAGGGGTTTGGGGGGTGTGGAGAGCAGCAGCTAGGCAGGGGCCTCAGGGAGAGGGCGGGGTGGGGCGTCGAGGCAAAGTGTGGGTTGAGCACCTCTGGGGAAAAGGAAGAGCCGGGGCCTGTACGCGCCGGACCAATCAAAAGCTCTTCTACAGCTACATCCTAGAATGTGTCGTCCTGTACCAGTCATACCGTACCAAGAGTTTAAAACAAGAGCTCCCTCCCTTCTAACTGTCTGAAGATGTAAGAGGAACACTGACCCTGAAGAAACAATCCCTTTTCTTAATTCTTTTGCTAAGAGTGAAAAAACAGCACTGGTCATTTTTGAATGAGCTGTAACATAACAAGTCCTTTTGAAAGGTTGTTTTGTAGGCAGTGGGAGCTATTCGGGGCAGCAAGGTTTTTGTTTTGTTTTTTAATGCTGGTGAAAGAGTTAATGCTTTTTTTAAACCAGAGATAAGGAGACTGTTTTTCCCCACCACACCCACTTTTTTCTTTCCTAACTTTGTAAACGCTGTTAAAGTTTTAACAAATGCCCCAATCTTTAAAGTTTTGCCTAAAGGTTTTAGTATTTATACATAACATGAACACCACTGAATGTATATCCCCTCATTTACAATAAAAGTTATGTCAAACTGATGTAAGCAGAGTCAGGATGAGCTCCACCTTGACATCTGGTGGTGAGGTGTGGCAAGTTGTGGAAAAGAACTTCAGGGGCTGATCTCATTTGCATAGGCACACCCACCCCGCCTAGAATGAGACCATAGCTGCCCAAATGGTCACTTTGGCTGCTGTGGGATCCCCAGTGTCTCTGTTATTGGGGCAGGAAGAATAAATTGTTATTACCCTGATTATGGGAATCTAGGACAGTGGAACTGTACTTGGCCTTTTGTTATGATGGAGGGACTCGCCATCAACTTAGTAGCACTCGCTAGGCAAGGGACATGGGTTCCAAAACTCTGTGAATTGAGAGAGGCTGGGGATAGGTATTAATACTTGGTGGTATAGTCCCCCTGGTGAGGGTTTTGCATGCTAATTGCCCTTCCTTCTCTCTCCACTGTGGAATATCAGAGCTAATTTTGATTCTATTAGGAGTCTAGTTACAGGCTGCTGAGCTGAATTCACTTTGGGCTAATGGTGCACCAGCACTGAGGCTCCCCTCCTACAAGCTGAAATCACAAAAGAGCTAAACTTACTAAGAGCTGAAATCACTGAGTGTTGTGTTAAGCAGCGGGGGAGCCTGAAGCTATATGGTGGAGCAGTTTGCGGGACAGCGAGCGGAGCGGCTGCAGGAGCAGAGTAGTTTGCGGGATGGCGAGCGGAGCGGCTCGTGGAGCAGAGCAGTTTGTGGGACAGTGAGCACAGCGGCTGGTAGAGCACAGCAGTTGGATGCCTAGAGCAGCCCATGGAGTTACTGGCAGAGCGGAGCCCCATGGAGAGGTGGGGCCATCAGCTTTGGACCACGTAAGGTGCCTCTTAACCCGCCTTCCCCCCCCCCCAGACTCCACCCAGGTTGGGCGGTAAAACTCTGTAGATAAACTTTTGAATTCTGAGGCTGCCCTGACCAGGGACAGAGACTTTTGGGTCGTTGGACTTTTGGGACTTTGGGTGATTTGGGGTTGCTGGACTCAAGAACTAAAGGGAAAGGACATGCCCCAATTTGCTTGGGGTGGGATTTTGCTCATGGGTTGTGTTATGAATCCTGTTGGTGGTGTTTCCCCAACATAATGCCACATGGTTTCTCTCTGTTATTAAAAGGCTTTTGCTACACTCAGACTCTGTGCTTGCGAGAGGGGAAGTATTGCCTCTTGGAGGCACCTGGCGGGGGTGGTATATATTTGTCCCAGGTCACTGGGTGGGGGCTCGAGCCGGTTTTGCGTCGTGTTATTGGAATGGAAACCCTAGATCCTGAACCCGGCCCTTGTTGCTGCCAACTCTGGCAGGCAGAAGGGTTACACTTACTTATTTTGTTTACTGGAAATTGAATTTAGCTGTCCTTTTAATGTAAGCTTTGTAAAGGGAAGATTGTCATATCCCCAGCATTTAAAATAAAAGTTTAAAAGGACTGAAAACTGCATGATAGGAATAAAGCTTTATTAGCAGGTTTTGTACTGGCCGACACAAAGAAAGCAGCTTCTACAAAAAAAAAAGAGAGAGAGAGGCTACTTGTTTAAATTTAAAAGGAAAACCTTATATTTTACAGCAAGAGTCCCCCACCCCCTGCTGTCTGAAGATGTAAAATAAACATTGACCCTAAAGAAACAAACCCTTTTCTTAATTATTTTGCTAACATTGAACTAAAGATGCATCTTTTAACAAAGGATGTTCTACCCTCATAAAAAATGCACCAGCTTTCTTTTTAAAGTTTTGCCTAAAGGCATTAGATTTATACAAAACACACACAAAAGAAAAACTAGCTAATGTAAAAGAGTTAGCACTTTTTTTTTTTCCACCAGAGATAAGGAGGCTGGTTTCCCTCACCACACACACTCTTTTCTTTCCTAATTTTTTTTAAATCTAAACCAAGGACAAACAAACTTTTAAAACATTAATTAAAGGGAAGAGGCATGTAGATTTCTTTATTTAATTTTGTATCAGGAGTGAAATTACATTGAAAGACACTTGTGTAAGTTATATTAAACTTCCTTATTTTGTTTACCGGAAATTGACTTTAGCTGTAAGCTTTGTAAAGGGAGAATGTCATAGAATATCAGGGTTGGAAGGGACCTCTGGAGGTCATCTAGTCCAACCCCCTGCTCAAAGCAGGACTGAATCCCAACTAAATCATCCCAGCCAGGGCTTTGTCAAACCTCACCTTAAAAACTTCTAGGGAAGGAGATTCCACCACCTCCCTAGGTAATGCATTCCAGTGTTTCACCACCCTCCTAGTGAAAAAGTTTTTCCTAATATCCAACCTAAACCTCCCCCA
Source organism: Lepidochelys olivacea (assembly GCF_965140295.1). Lineage (NCBI taxonomy): Eukaryota > Metazoa > Chordata > Testudines > Cheloniidae > Lepidochelys > Lepidochelys olivacea. Next base: position 3,573,325 of record NC_140413.1, read on the forward strand.
CTGCAACTTGAGACCATTACTCCTTGCTCTGTCATCTGCTACCACTGAGAACAGTCTAGAGCCATCCTCTTTGGAATCCCCTTTCAGGTAGTTGAAAGCAGCAATCAAATCCCCCCTCATTCTTCTCTTCTGAAGACTAAATATCCCCAGTTCCCTCAGCCTCTCCTCATAAGTCATGTGTTTCAGTCCCCTAATCATTTTTGTTGCCCTCCGCTGGACACTTTCCAATTTTTCCACATCCTTCTTGTAGTGTGGGGCCCAAAACTGGACACAGTACTCCAGATGAGGCCTCACCAATGTCGAATAGAGGGGAATGATCACGTCCCTCGACCTGCTGGCAATGCCCCTACTTATACATCCCAAAATGCCATTGGCCTTCTTGGCAACAAGGGCACACTGCTGACTCCTATCCAGCTTCTCATCCACTGTAACCCCTAGGTCCTTTTCTGCAGAACTGCTGCCTAGCCATTCGGTCCCTAGTCTGTAGCGGTGCATGTCATATCCCCAGCATTTAGAATAAACGTTTAAAAGGCTTGAATAACTGTATGATCGGAATAAAGCTTTATTAGCAAATTGTTATGCTGGACGGCACTAAGAAAGCAGCTTATACCAAAAAAAAAGGCTACTTTTTTAAAATTTAAAAGGAAAACCATATATTTTACAACAAGAGCTCTCCCCCCCATTGTCTGAAGATGTCAGATAAACACCCTATCCTTTTAAAAACAGTGTTTTACAGTACCAAAACAACAATTGAGTATACTATGAAAACTGTCAAGTGAGGGGAGTTTACATACGTGTTTCAGTAAATCACTTAGCATGCAGTGAGGCCTATTTGAAGCAGCATGTTTTTTTAAAAGCTGTTAACATTTGCAGCAAAAGCACAGGCTTAAAATTAAATAAAGTGATTAAGAGTGATACTATCACAAATTTTTAAAATAATGGAAGCATGTTTTGACATTTGAAAAAGATGCTAACTTTACTCAAATTCCATAAGCAAACAATTATCATTTCTGCGACACAAAGATTTTAGTCCAAATGACTTACCTAATAAGATCAACCCCTGTTTACAGGAATGTAAACTGTGAAGAAATAAGTTCCTGGTGTTACGAATTACACTCGTAGGTCACGTAAAAGTTCGCTCTGAGGGTGAGGCGCATTAACCAGACAAGTAAAATGCAGAGTATTTCTCAATGAGACAAGTTTAATAACTCTTAAGTGTGGTACCCCCTCGCTAGCCAGGGGGGGGACCCCAAAATGCCGATTTACCCTTTCTTATATACACTGACTCATTACGACCCGTCCTCATGCCCAATCCTTTACATCTAGTCATGTTACAGATCGTTATCTTCCACTAACGGTGTGTCGCCTTCATACTCATGTTCAGATCCTGCTTAGTGCATACCACAAGCACAGGATGTATCTACAATAGCATGTTTTTCTCCACTGCCTCAAAAGGTCAAATTACGACCACAACAGCCTTGTTACAAAGTTCACCTTACATACAGACTATTATGCATCAAGTATCGAATCACATGCTGAGACCCATTAACTTTTCCTTAACGCTGGGGAATAGGAATATTTACAAAACCCTCATGTAAAGGATAGTTAGTGGTTCTGTTGTGTGGTATGTGGTTGCTGGTGAGTATTCACTTCAGGTTGGGGGGCTGTCTGTAGGCAATACCACACAACAGAACCACTAACCCAGGAACCTATCCTTGCAACTAAAGCCCGTTGCCCACATATCTATTCAGGGGACACCATCAAAGGGCCTAATAACATCAGCCACACTATCAGAGGCTCGTTCACCTGCACATCCACCAATGTGATATATGCCATCATGTGCCAGCAATGCCCCTCTGCCATGTACATTGGTCAAACTGGACAGTCTCTACGTAAAAGAATAAATGGACACAAATCAGATGTCAAGAATTATAACATTCATAAACCAGTCGGAGAACACTTCAATCTCTCTGGTCACGCGATTACAGACATGAAAGTTGCGATATTACAACAGAAAAACTTCAAATCCAGACTCCAGCGAGAGACTGCTGAATTGGAATTCATTTGCAAATTGGGTACAATTAACTTAGGCTTGAATAGAGACTGGGAGTGGCTAAGTCATTATGCAAGGTAACCTATTTCCCCTTGTTTTCCTAACCACCCCCACCCCCTTCCTCAGACGTTCTTGTTAAACCCTGGATTTGTGCTGGAAATGGCCCACCTTGATTATCATACACATTGTAAGGAGAGTGACCACTTTACATAAGCTATTACCAGCAGGAGAGTGGGGTGGGGGGAGAGAAAATCTTTTGTAGTGATAAACACCCATTTTTTCATGATTTGTGTGTATAAAAACAAACATCTTCCGTATTTTCCACGGTATGCATCCGATGAAGTGAGCTGTAGCGCACGAAAGCTTGTGCTCAAATAAATTGGTTAGTCTCTAAGGTGCCACAAGTCCTCCTAAACAGTTAGAGGGGGTCTTTAAAATATAGTGTTTGTTTGTTTGTTTGTTTTTGAAAGTTTTGCCTAAATGAATTGCCCAGAATGCGAAAAGATAACCAAACAAAAAACGCTGTACCTGAAAACTGTTAAGAAAGCTTTAAACATCCAGGGTATAGTTAAACCCCTCCTCACACGAGATGGGTTTTACAATAGAAAAGAATTAAAAAGACAAAAGCCACAGAGAACATGACATGGGGATAAGAGAGCTGTCCTGAGTTTTAGGGGAATATTGATAACTGATTGAAATCTCTTTTAGTGAAACAGTTTTGTAGGCAGCCATTCTTTGTTAGTTGTTATGCTTTAGCACGGGCAAGCGTTTGCCATTCAGAAACACTTTCTCACTTTATGAGGTATTATCTCCCCCCATCCAATGGACTATCAGAAGTAATGAAGAAGATTAACAAAACCATTGCGGGATTATATACTTGGAGATGCGATGCAGCAATGCCTGCTAAGCAGCGATTACAGTTTTGTTTATTATTACCTTGTCTAGGGACCCTAGAATTTTTTGTTTGTTTTTATTTTATAACACTTTTATACAAACTGTAACCCTAGATGTTTTACAGCATTAAATAGTATGAACTGGTAGATGAGAGACCTGAGACATTGCTGAAATCAGAAGTGTCATGATCACTAAAGTCCTAATGCAGCGGGCCTGGGGGGAAATGAAAAAGTGCAGCTGAAGCGGAAGATGGTATGATTTCAGAGGGGTTCTGGGGCTGCTTTGCAATGGCCCAGATGCCCCAACAGCCTATATCCCTCATGAACAAGCACCCGGGGGCCCTTGTTAGTGGAACAGGCCATCCATATACCTCTTGTTGTTGTTGATAACCCATAACCTAACTACAAGTATACTATGGGTGCAACCGTCTTCCCTTTTGACATCCACCCACTGCCATCCCGACCCCCCCTTGAGCTCCATAAAAACATGCTTCATACCATCATTTTCAACTGACATTTTATTTAAAACACGCATCTTTATTTTATTTTTAAAATACACCCTGCTTTGTTCCCAAACCACGCTCTAACTTTTAGGGTTTTTTCTCAGCAGGATTTTGTAATTTGTTGAATGAAGAAGACATTCAGCATTTCTCTGTTGGTTTGATTATTTCATCTAATGCTCTATCTTGGTCCTCTGCCTCTGTCACCTTGTCCACCAGCTCTGCCCTTGGAGATAAATGTTCCTGGGTTAAACAGAGGCACTGTAGTGCATATCCCAACGTGGTGAGGATATTTAAAACACTCTCCATACACAAATTACCACTAATTTTCTTTAATTTTACAGTTCACCACATCTACAGACCAGTTGGCACAGCCGTGACTGCTCTGACCGGGGGCATCTATGGCGCACCCAGGGCAATCTTCAATTTGCTTCTCTCTCAGGCAGTGCTTGAAGATTCTGTGCACTGCAACTCCTACAATTGCACGCATCCCGGTTTTATGGTTATGAATTTGCACAGGCTCAATACCATATTGCTTCCTCAATGTGTTATAAATTATGATAACTGTTTTATTTGTGCTGACCTGTATGTAATATGTTATGGATAAGCGATGGAGAACATTATTTTTGTTATATGGAGGTACAAGATAAAAATTCTCTGAAAACTCCCAAAAATCTAATTTCACCTTATTATCAGGCGCAAGGCCATTTTGACATCTACGTGTACATAGCGTGCGGGAGCTGCATTGTTATGACAGCAAGAGACTTCTACTGCGTCCCCAGTAGCAGTAGCCGATGTGACAGGCGCATTAAAAAGAGCCACTAGCATAAGAGCCGACCGGATGTACACTTTCAAAAGCTACCTGAGGCGTCGACGTGGATCTATACTGACCTGGATTTAACACCTGTTCTGAGGCTATAAAGGTTCCAAACTCCCAGATATGTGTGAGCCTAAAATAAAATCAGATCTTCCGTCCCAATCAATTGTGAGAGTGTTAACAGTAAGTGTGACCTTGTACATGCCAAGTGGAAACTAAAGCAGTAAAGGTTAAACTCCACACCCCTTCCTGTACCTACATAGGTAATATGACTTGTTACAATAGAAACAAAGATACCTGTGAGTCAGGAAATGTTAACTCATTTTGTTCAAATGACAATAGCAGATGTCTTGTTTTTTGCTACAGTACCACCAAGGTGAATGTTAGTCCAGAGGACTCAGGCATTTTGGAAAATAAGAGGCCTATTTGGGGCTCATAGAAGGCAATCTGTCACAATAATACCAAAGCCTCTTTTAGGTTATGTGGGCCCGGTAGTTGTAAAAGAAAATGCAGAACGTATGGTGTTAGTAGGGCCTACATACTCACTGAAGCGAGTTTCCCTGTCACTGCAGTTAAACATCAGTAAAACAGAAAGTAGGTGCATGCCCTTCATAGGACCTCTGTTAGAAGGATGGCAAGCGTGGATTAAATCCATCCTCGCTGAGGGTGCAAAGGCCAAAAGAGATCTAACTGCATCCATACTTGGAGTGCTGGTAGAGGTCTAGGTGTTTTAAACACCATTGATATGGATATATTGCCAGAAAAGTTAAGTGGCATGGGACATGATGTGTCCATGCTAAAGTCAGCCTTTAACGGACTCATTTAAGCAATTTAGCAATCTAGAGTATGAAATTGTAAAAACCTGTAACCGTCTCTTAGTGGGTCGTAACTGAGAATGCCAAATTCAGGACAAATTGCTGAGAAATAGGGCAAACAACACAAAGCTGGTGGCTATTCTTTTATAAAATATACCTGTGACGGGTTGGGTCACAGAGACCCCCTTGGGAACGGCCACCTGATGTGCTGTGGCTATTTCTGAGCCCATTTTCCCTGCCAGCTTGGGGCTTCAGAACCTGCCTGGTTGAGCCAGACATGCTAGCCTGCTGCAAACACAGACCCAGGTCTGAACCACGTCCCCCAAAAGCTGCAGACTTAACTGAAAACAGCTTAGAAAGTGTTCCTGTCTCCAACACCCAGATACCCAGTTCCCAATGGGATCCAAACCCCAAATAAATCCGTTTTACTCTGTATAAAGCTTATACAGGGTAAACACATAAATTGTTCGCCCTCTATAACACTGATAGAGAGAGATGCACAGCTGTTTGCTCCCCCAGGTATTAATTATGTGCTCTAGGTCAATTAATACGCAAAACGTGATTTTATTAAATATAAAAAGTAGGATTTAAGTGGTTCCAAGTAATAACAGACAGAATGAAGTAAGTTACCAAGCAAAATAAAATAAAACACGCAAGTCTAAGCCTAATACAGTAGGAAACTAAATGCTGGTAAATCTCACCTTCAGAGATGTTCCAATAAGTTTCTTTTACAGACTAGACTTCCTCCTAGTCTGGGTCGAGCAATCACTCTCACCCATGCAATTACTGTCCTTTGTTCCAGTTTCTTTCAGGCATCTCTTTGGGGTGGAGAGACTACCTTCTGAGACAGCTAAAGACAAAATGGAGGGGTTTCCAGGGCCTTTTATATTCTTTCTCTTGTGCAACATCACAGCCACAAGACGTGGTCTCTAGCCACCTGGGCAAGTCACATGTCTATGAATGATTCAGCTTTTTGCAGGCCAACGCCATTGTTTACATGTTAGTTTGAATGTTCCCAGGAAAGCTCAGATGTGGATTGGCGTCTCCCAAAGTCCATTGTTATTTAAGTACTCCCAATTACTTGAATAACCCCTTCACACTATGTTGACCAAATCTGTCTCATGTGCTTCCTACAGCAAACACTTTAAATATAAGCACAGAGCCAATGCTCATAACTTCAGATATAAAAATGATACATGCTTACAAATAAGATGAATATATTCAGTAGATCATAACTTTGCAAAGATATGTTACATGGCATATCTAGCATAAAACATATTCCACTTGTATCATACTTACACTCATAAGCGTATTTCTATAAAGCATTATGGGGTGCAACGTCACAATACCAAACCAGCCACAAAAGTAAACTCCTGTTTCACCAGACTGAATAACAAGAAAACATAAAGGCAGTTTCCTCAGGCATTCCAGTTCTTATATCACGACCAAAAACACTGGATTCAGAGAGGAGTCATTCTTTACAACTGGTCTCATCAAATAATAGGTTCTTCTAATCCCAAAGGACCAGCCACATGCCCAGGTCAATATATAACTTAGATCTTACCCAAAAATCACACTGGTGCCAATCCTTTAGTATCTAAAATCTAAAGGTTTATTCATAAAAAGAGAAAAAGAAAGGTGAGAGTTAAAATTGGTTAAAGGAAGCAAGTACATCCAGTAATGGCAAAGTTCTTGGTTTCAGCTTGTAGCAGTGATGGAATAAACTGATGTCTTAAGTAAAGTCTCTGGAGTACAACCACAGCTTGGATGGGTCCTTCAGTCCATTGTTCAGAGCTTCAGTTTGTAGCAAAATTCCTCCAGAGGTAAGAAGCAGGATTGAAGACAAAGTGGAGGTGTTTCCAGGGCCTTTTATAGCTTTTGCCATGTGAAGGGCATCCCATTGTTCTTACTGTGGAAAATTACAGCAACAAGATGGAGTTTGGAGTCACATGGACGAGTCTCATGTTCATGCCCAATTTCCGTCAGTCATTGCAGGAAACCATTACCTACACTCCAGATAGCACGTTTACATGACAGTCCACTCAGTGTAGATGGGCGTCTCCCATGCTCCATTGTCAACCAAGTATTTCTTGATGAGCCACTTAATTCACACAGTCCCTGCAAGATGTGCTGGATGTTACCTTAGAATCATAGAATATCAGGGTTGGAAGGGACCTCAGGAGGTCATCTAGTCCCACCCCCTGCTCAAAGTAGGACCAATCCCAACTAAATTATCCCAGCCAGGGCTTTGTCAAGCCTGACCTTAAAAACCTCTAAGGAAGGAGATTCCACCACCTCCCTAGGTAACCCATTCCAGTGCTTCACCACCCTCCTAGTGAAAAAGTTTTTCCTAATATCCAACCTAAACCTCCCACACTGCAACTTGAGACCATTACTCCTTGTTCTGTCATCAGCTACCACTGAGAACAGCCAAGCTCCATCCTCTTTGGAAGCCTCTTTCAGGTAGTTGAAAGCAGCTATCAAATCCCCCCTCATTCTTCTCTTCCGCAGACTAAATAATCCCAGTTCCCTCAGCCTCTCCTCATAAGTCATGTGCTCTAGCCCCCTAATCATTTTTGTTGCCCTCCACTGGACTCTTTCCAATTTTTCCAAATCCTTCTTGTAGTGTGGGGCCCAAAACTGGACACAGTACTCCAGATGAGGCCTCACCAATGCCAAATAGAGGGGAATGATCACGTCCCTTGATTTGCTGGCAATGCTCCTACTTATACAGCCCAAAATGCTGTTAGCCTTCTTGGCAACAAGGGCACACTGTTGACTCATATCCAGCTTCTCATCCACTGTAACCCCTAGGTCCTTTTCTGTATGTAAGCAGTGTCAGGATGAGCTCCACCCTGACATCTGGTGGTGAGGTGTGGCAAGTTGTGGAAAAGAACTTCAGGGGCCGATCTCATTTGCATAGGCACACCCACCACGCCTAGAATGAGACCATAGCTGCCCAAATGGTCACTTTGGCTGCTGTGGGATCCCCAGTGTCTCTGTTATTGGGGCAGGAAGAATAAATTGTTATTACCCTGATTATGGGAACTGTGCTTGGAACTGTACGTGGCCTTTTGTTATGATGGAGGGATTCACCATCAACTAAGTAGCACTCGCTAGGCAAGGGTCATGGGTTCCAAAACTGTGTGAATGGAGAGAGGCTGGGGACAAGTAGTAGTACTTGGTGGCATGGGCCCCTTGGTGAGGGCCTTACATGCTGATTGCACTTCCTCCTCTCTCCACTGTGGAATATCAGAGCTAATTTTGATTTCATTAGAAGTCTAGTTATAGGCTGCTGAGCTGACTTTGGGCTGACAGTGCACCAGCACTGGGGCTCCCCTACTACAAGCTGAATTCACCTAAGAGCTGAAATCACTGAGTGTTGTGTTAAGTAGTGGGGGAGCCTGAAGATATATTGTGGAGCAGTTTGCGGGACGGCTGGTGAAGCAGTTCGACGCGGAGCAGTGTGTGGATGGCAGGAGCTGCTTGTGGGCCGTGGAGCTGAGTTCGTGGGGCAGCTGAGCGAAGGAGTTTGTGGGGCGGCTGACGGAGCGGAGCGCAGCTGAGCGAAGGAGTTCGTGGGGCGGCTGGCGGAGCGCCGCTATGGAGCTATGGGGCGGTCAGCTTCAGATCACGTAAGGTGCCTCTTACCCCCGTCCCATTTCCACCCAGGTTGGGAGGTAAAGCTCCGCCGATAAACTTTCGAACTCTGGGGCTGCCCTGACCAGGGACAGAGACTTTTGGGGCATTGGACTTTTGGGGTTGCTGGACTCAAGAACCAAAGGGAAAAGGGCATGCCCCAATTTGTCTGGGGTGGGGTTGTTTTTGCTCATGGGTTGTGTTATGAATCCTGTTGGGGGTGTTTCCCCAACATAATGCCACATTGTTTCTCTCTGTTATTAAAAGACTTTTGCTACACTCAGACTATGTGCTTGCGAGAGGGGAAGTATTGCCTCTTGGAGGCGCCCAGCGGGGGTGGTATATATTTGTCCCAGGTCACTGGGTGGGGGCTCGAGCCGGTTTGCATTGTGTTATTGGAATGGAACCCCTAGATATTGAACCCGGCCCTTGTTGCTGCCAACTCTGACGGGCAGAAGGGTTACATGTAGAACTGCTGCCTAGCCATTCGGTCCCTAGTCTGTAGCAGTGTATGAGATTCTTTCATCCTAAGTGCAGGACTCTGCACTTGTCCTTGTTGAACCTCATCAGATTTCTTTTGGCCCAATCCTATAATTTGTCTAGGTCCCTCTGTATCCTATCCCTACTGTGACGATGTGACTCAGCAGGGAGGGGGGAGTGTTGACCTGGGAATGTGCCCTGGGGATGGGAGACCTGAGAGCCTGTCACCTGAGCCAGGAGGGGGAGGGGGAGGTAACACCTCTGCCCAGGAATGTGAACAGAGGCTGCAGCAGGGAACCTGCTGGGTGGGTTTAGTTTCAGTTTGGGGCTGGGTGGAGGAACACAGGGAACCCCAGGGCTGGGGTCTAAGCTCCCTGCTCCCCCAGAAGGACGTGATTGAGGGGTCCTGGTTGTACCCACAAGCTCTGTTGTGGACTGTGTTCCTGTTGTCCAATAAACCTTCTGTTTTACTGGCTGGCTGAGAGTCTCAGTGGATCCCAGGAAGACGGGTGCAGGGCCTGGACTCCCCCACACTCCGTGACACCTACCCTCCAGCGTATCTACCACTCCTCCCAGTTTAGTGTCGTCTGCAAACTTGCTGAGGGTGCAGTCCACGCCATCCTCCAGATCATGAAGATATTGAACAAAACCGGCCCCAGGACCGTCCCTTAGGGCACTCCACTTGATACCGGCTGCCAGCTAGACATGGAGTCATTGATCACTACCCGTTGAGCCCGACGATCCAGCCAACTTTCTATCCACCTTATCGTCCATTCATCCAGCCCATACTTCTTTAACTTGCTGGCAAGAATACTGGGGGAGACCGTATCAAAAGCTTTGCTAAAGTCAAGGATTAGCACGTCCGCTGCTTTCCCCTCATCCACAGAGCCAGTTATCTCATCATAGAAGGCAATTAGGTTAGTTAGGCATGATTTGCCCTTGGTGAATCCATGCTGACTGTTCCTGATCACTTGCCTCTCAATTTCTTCAAAATTGATTCCTTGAGGACCTGCTCCATGATTTTTCCAGGGACTGAGGTGAGGCTGACTGGCCTGTAGTTCCCAGGATCCTCCTCCTTCCCTTTTTTAAAGATGGGCACTACATTGGCCTTTTTCCAGCCATCCGGGACCTCACCCGATCGCCACGAGTTTTCAAAGATAATGGCCAATGGCTCTGCAATCACATCCGCCAACTCCTTTAGCACCCTCGGATGCATTAGATCCGGCCCCATGGACTTGTGCTTGTCCAGCTTTTCTAAATAGTCCTTAACCTGTTCTTTTACCACAGAGGGCTGGTCACCTCCTCCCCATGCTGTGCTGCCCAGTGCAGTAGTCTGGGAGCTGACCTTGTTTGTGAAGACAGAGGCAAAAAAAGCATTGAGTACATTAGCTTTTTCCACATCCCCTGTCACTAGGTTGCCTCCCTCATTCAGTAAGGGGAACACACTTTCCTTGACCACCTTCTTGTTGCTAACATACCTGTAGAAACCCTTCTTGTTACTCTTAACATCCCTTGCTAACTGCAACTCCAAGTGTGTTTTGGACTTCCTGATTACACTGCTGCATGCCCGAGCAATATTTTTATACTCCTCCCTGGTCATTTGTCCCATCTTCCACTTCTTGTAAGCTTCTTTTTTGTGTTTAAGATCAGCAAGGATTTCACTGTTAAGCCAAGCTGGTCGCCTGCCATATTTACTATTCTTTCTACACATTGGGATTGTTTGTTCCTGCAACCTCAATAAGGATTCTTTAAAATACAGCCAGCTCTCCTGGACGCCTTTCCCTCTCATGTTATTCTCCCAGGGGATCCTGCCCATCAGTTCCCTGAGTGAGTCAAAGTCTGCTTTTCTAAAGTCCAGGGTCCGTATTCTGCTGCTCTCCTTTCTTCCCTGTGTCAGGATCCTGAACTCGACCATCTCATGGTCACTGCCTCCCAGGTTCCCATCCACTTTTGCTTCCCCTACTAATTCTTCCCTGTTTGTGAGCAGCAGGTGAAGAAAAGCTCTGCTCCTAGTTGCTTCTGTGACGTTGCACCCTATACAATTTTATGAAAATATGCTAATGAGCATGAATATAATGTAACTGGAATATGCTTCATGCAAAAGGTCTCTTGTAAGGTATCATTACAAAGTTTATAATCTACTGAGTGTGGTCATCCTATCTGTATAAATGTATCATTCTTGTATCTGAAACTAGAAATATGAAAAAAGAAAAGGAGTACTTGTGGCACCTTAGAGACTGTCATAAATATAAAGGGAAGGGTAAACCCCTTTGAAATCCCTCCTGGCCAGGGGAAAGCTCCTCTCACCTGTAAAGGGTTAAGAAGCTAAAGGTAACCTCGCTGGCACCTGACCAAAATGACCAATGAGGAGACAAGATACTTTCAAAAGCTGGGAGGAGGGAGAGAAACAAAGGGTCTGTGTCTGTCTGTAGTCGTCTTGGCCAGGGACAGAACAGGAATGGAGTCTTAGAACTTTTAGTAAGTAATCTAGCTAGGTATGTGTTAGATTATGATTTCTTTAAATGGCTGAGAAAAGAATTGTGCTGAATAGAATAACTATTTCTGTCTGTGTATCTTTTTTGTAACTTAAGGTTTTGCCTAGAGGGGTTCTCTATGTTTTTGAATCTAATTACCCTGTAAGATATCTACCATCCTGATTTTACAGGGGGGATTTCTTTATTTCTATTTACTTCTATTTTTTATTAAAAGTCTTCTTGTAAAACACTGAATGCTTTTTCATTGTTCTCAGATCCAAGGGTTTGGGTCTGTGGTCACCTATGCAAATTGGTGAGGCTTTTTATCCAACATTTCCCAGGAAAGGGGGGGTGCAAGTGTTGGGAGGATTGTTCATTGTTCTTAAGATCCAAGGGTCTGGGTCTGTAGTCACCTAGGCAAATTGGTGAGGCTTTTTACCAAACCTTGTCCAGGAAGTGGGGTGCAAGGTTTTGGGAAATATTTTGGGGGGAAGGACGCGTCCAAACAGCTCTTCCCCAGTAACCAGTATTAGTTTGGTGGTGGTAGCGGCCAGTCCAAGGATAACGGGCGTAATATTTTGTACCTTGGGGAAGTTTTGACCTAAGCTGGTAAAGATAAGCTTAGGAGGTTTTTCATGCAGGTCCCCACATCTGTACCCTAGAGTTCAGAGTGGGGGAGGAACCGTGACAGAGACTAACCAATTTATTTGAGCATGAGCTTTCGTGAGCTACAGCTCACTTCATCGGATGCATACCGTGGAAACTGCAGAAGACATTATATACACACAGAGACCATGAAACAATACTTCCTCACACTCCACTGTCCTGCTGGTAATAGCTTATCTAAAGTGATCATCAAGTTGGGCCATTTCCAGCACAAATCCAGGTTTTCTCACCCTCCGCCCCCCCACACACAAACTCACTCTCCTGCTGATAATAGCCCATCCAAGGTGACAACTCTCTTCACAATGTGTATGATAGTCAAGGTGGGCCATTTCCTGCACAAATACAGGTTCTCACCCCCCCACCCCCTTTTTAAAAAAAACCACACACACACAAAAACTCACTCTCCTGCTGGTAATAGCTTATCCAAAGTGACCACTCTCCCTACAATGTGCATGATAATCAAGGTGGGCCATTTCCAGCACAAATCCATCCGCACAGACACACCCCTGGAACCCGGACCTGGAATATTCTATCTACTACCCAAGATCCATAAACCTGGAAATCCTGGGCACCCCATCATCTCAGGCATTGGCACCCTGACAGCAGGATTGTCTGGCTATGTAGACTCCCTCCTCAGGCCCTACGCTACCAGCACTCCCAGCTACCTTCGAGACACCACTGACTTCCTGAGGAAACTACAATCCATCAGCGATCTTCCTGATAACACCATCTTGGCCACTATGGATGTAGAAGCCCTCTACACCAACATTCCACACAAAGATGGACTACAGGCTGTCAGGAACAGTATCCCCGATAATGTCACGGCAAACCTGGTGGCTGAACTTTGTGACTTTGTCCTTACCCATAACTATTTTACATTTGGGGACAATGTATACCTTCAGATCAGCGGCACTGCTATGGGTACCCGCATGGCCCCACAGTATGCCAACATTTTTATGGCTGACTTAGAACAACACTTCCTCAGCTCTCGTCCCCTAACGCCCCTACTCTACTTGCGCTATATTGATGACATCTTCATCATCTGGACCCATGGAAAAGAAGCCCTTGAGGAATTCCTCCATGATTTCAACAATTTCCATCCCACCATCAACCTCAGCCTGGTCCAGTCCACACAAGAGATCCACTTCCTGGACACTACAGTGCTAATAAACAATGGTCACATAAACACCACCCTATACCGGAAACCTACTGACCGCTATTCCTACCTACATGCCTCCAGCTTTCACCCTGACCACACCACACGATCCATCGTCTACAGCCAAGCTCTGTGATACAACCGCATTTGCTCCAACCCCTCAGACAGAGACAAACACCTACAAGATCTCTATCAAGCATTCTTACAACTACAGTACCCACCTGCGGAAGTGAAGAAACAGACTGATAGAGCCAGAAGAGTTCCCAGAAGTTACCTACTACAGGACAGGTCTAACAAAGAAAATAACAGAACGCCACTAGCCGTCACCTTCAGCCCCCAACTAAAACCCCTCCAACGCATTATTAAGGATCTACAACCTATCCTGAAGGATGACCCAACACTCTTACAAATCTTGGGAGACAGGCCAGTCCTTGCCTACAGACAGCTCCTCAACCTGAAGCAAATACTCACCAACAACCACATACCACACAACAGAACCACTAACCCAGGAACCTATCCTTGCAACAAAGCCCGTTGCCAACTGTGCCCACATATCTATTCAGGGGACACCATCAAAGGGCCTAATAACATCAGCCACACTATCAGAGGCTCGTTCACCTGCACATCCACCAATGTGATATATGCCATCATGTGCCAGCAATGCCCCTCTGCCATGTACATTGGTCAAACTGGACAGTCTCTACATAAAAGAATAAATGGACACAAATCAGATGTCAAGAATTATAACATTCATAAACCAGTCGGAGAACACTTCAATCTCTCTGGTCACGCAATCACAGACATGAAGGTCGCTATCTTACAACAAAAAAACTTCAAATCCAGACTCCAGCGAGAAACTGTTGAATTGGAATTCATTTGCAAATTGGATACTATTAATTTAGGCTTAAATAGAGACTGGGAGTGGCTAAGTCATTATGCAAGGTAGCCTATTTCCCCTTGTTTTTTTCTACCCCCCACCCCCAATGTTCTGGTTAAACTTGGATTTATGCTGGAAATGGCCCACCTTGATTTTCATACACATTGTGAGGAGAGTGGTCACTTTGGATAAGCTATTACCAGCAGGAGAGTGAGTTTGTGTGTGTGGTTTTTGGAGGGGGGTAGTGGGGTGAGAAAACCTGGATTTGTGCTGGAAATGGCCCAACTTGATGATCACTTTAGATAAGCTATTACCAGCAGGAGAGTGGGGTGGGAGGAGGTATTGTTTCATGGTCTCTGTGTATATAATGTCTTCTGCAGTTTCCACAGTATGCATCCGATGAAGTGAGCTGTAGCTCACGAAAGCTCATGCTCAAATAAATTGGTTAGTCTCTAAGGTGCCACAAGTACTCCTTTTCTTTTTGCGAATACAGACTAACACGGCTGTTACTCTGAAACCTAGAAATATGAAATATAGCTCTGAGGGCCTATTGTAATTATGCAAAATGTGGGCCATTAATGGTGATTTGGAATCTTGATGGCTCCCATTAACCAGGACAATTGACTGTAGATGGCTCTGTTTCACTTGTAAGTCTTCCTGTATACGTGTGTGCTGGCAAGTGGGTAATGAAGTCTTACAGTGACATGTGATCATGTCACCTGAACTGGAATCCATCTTTAACCTGGTGCTTTTCCATTGAGAAGGAGGGGTGGGAACCCAGAGAGGGACAAAGGATTCCCACCTTATGCAAAAGATATATAAGTGGGTGGAACAGAACAAAGGAGGTTGCAATCATGAGAAATCCCCTAGCTACCACCTGAGCTGGAAGAAGGGCTATACCAAGGGAAAGGATTGTGCCCAGACTAGGAAGGAGTCCAGTCTGTGATAGAAGCTTATTGAAACATCTGAGGGTGAGATTTTATCTGTATTCAGTTTTCTTACTGTATTAGGCACAGACTTGCAGGTTTTATTTTATTTTACTTGGTAATTCACTTTGTTCTGTCTGCTATTACTTGGAACCACTTAAATCCTACTTTCTGTATTTATTAAAATCACTTTTTACTTATTAATTAACCCAGAGTATGTATTAATACCTGGGGCCGGGGGGGCAAACAGCTGTTCATATCTCTCTATCAGTGTTATAGAGGGTGAACAATTTATGAGTTTACACTGTATAAGCTTTATATAGGGTAAAACAGATTTATTTGGGGTTTGGACCCCATTGGGAGTTGGGCAACTGAGTGTTAAAGACAGGAACACTTCTTAAGCTGCTTTCAATTAAGCCTACAGTTGTTAGGGGACGTGGTTCAGACCTGGGTCTGGGTTTGCAGCAGGCTAGCGGGTCTGACTCAAACCAGGCAGGGCACTGAAGTCCCAAGCTGGGAGGGCAGGGAAAGCAGGGACAGAAGTAGTCTTGGCACATCAGTTGGCAGCTCCAAGGGGGTTTCTGTGATCCAACCCATCACAGGTTCCTCCAGCACTTGCACCAGGAAATTGTCCCCTACACTTTCCAAAAAGTTTCCCAGGGGATGTTTCATAAAAGCTAAACATATGTTCTTTTCCTCTGGAGACACGTCTTTACATTCAAATGTTACTGTCAGACCCGTCAACAGCAGGAAAGGCTGAGCTCTGGAAACATCCTGATCCCTGTGCTAGTTGCCTCTCAGGAAGAAAGTCCTTTTATCTGGCCTGCTCCTTCTGTCTGGCGGTTGGGGAAGATACAAAGAGCTGAGCTGGGATGCTGAGAGAGGTCCACATGAGGGCTAGGATGAGATTTTTTTTGTTTCAAAGTCTCTTTTTAACCCCCTCTAATCCTCCCAAGAGTTTATCCCCTCATTATTTTGTCCACCAATTAGTCCTAATAGCTGCTATACCATTTGGGAGCCATTAATTTCCAGTTTCATATTATCTTGTTTACCACACATAATCTCAGTATAGTCCTTGTACCATATCAGTTGGCCTTTTTTATTTTTTGGGACTAATCCAGTTTCTCTCTGGTTTTCTTGCACTTATTGATAATATTCATTATTGAAAACAACTTTACCTACTTTTTATGATTAATTTTCAAGCAGGCAAAAAGTTATAGTTTAGTGTATCATCTTATGAACCGTCACATGCCTTTTACATTTGAGATTACAATTGAGGTAGTTTTAGGCCCAATAATCACAACAGGCCCCACTCTAATAATACCATAAAATCACTTTATTATCAAAATTTGCATCTTTCAGGTTCTGTAGGATTTAATTTGCTTTATTTTCCATGAGGACAGCTCAGCCATGTTCCAGGACGTCAGAAAGAAGCTCTCAATGCTGTTGAAGAAGAGTTAAGTGAATTATTCCACCAGCTCCAATGGAAATAATCACTCTTCCACTGTCTATAGTGCAGTCTTTTTTTAATTTAAATTGAATGTAGTGATTTGGTATCACGCTCCAATGGATTCAGCTCCTGTTGCTCCAATTTCAAGCTCAACGGAGTGAAAAATCACCAAATTTTTCTCAAATGTGGAGTCTCCAGGAACACACGAAGACCAAGGATAGTGACCACGAACACAATCATAAGTACAAAGTCTTATCTGTACTGCAAATTTAATTGAAGCAATAATTAAAATTACAATTACCCATTGTGATGGACTCGGACCAGAAGGATATAAGAGAGTGATGGGAGGCAGGTATATCAGCCTCAGGATGAGCAGGTCCCTGCTCCCTGGATAGCCAAACAAAGGCTACTCCTGGTCAATTAACGCACCTGATGCCAATTAACCAGTTAAAGCCGTTAGGCTAATGGAGACAGCTGGAACCAATCAAGATCTCACTCATACTGCTTAAAAGCTCTTCTTCCAGTTCCCTCAAGGGAGCCCCAGTGAAAGGAGCTAGAGAAGAGGAAGCGTTGCTGAAGCCTGAGGTAAGGGTGAAGCTAGAAAAAGGGGACCACGGGGAAGTGGCCCAAGGAATCAAAGCAGCTCCAGTGGTGAAGGGGAAGCCGCCAACCACTGCTATCATTAGGGTCCCTGGACTGGAACCCGGAGTAGAGGGTGGGCCCGGGTTTCCTCCCCCCCCATGCTCTACGGAGACGCTCTTGAGAGGGGAAGCAGGCCTCGGTCCAGGCAGGAGGCTGAACTGCGCCGACTAGCTCAAAAGGAGCAACAGAGGCTGTGGGGTATCCCCCCTTCCCACCTCCCATACTGGCTTGTGATAAAGTAGCTCGGGAGGTGTGACCCTTGCCACTACACTGAGAAAGGGAGGTCACATTGAGGGCCTTAGCAAGCTTCGGAGGCCACTGAATCTGCCCGGAAGCACATGACCCATCAATACAGGCTCAGAGCTTTGTCACACCATGTCTATACAAATCATACAGAAACCCATGCAATAACTTCTACAGACATACTCACATCCTCAAAGATATTCTAGGGTCTGATGGATCTCTCAACAGACAATCATTGATAGAGGGATGGTTCCTGCTGGGGTTTCCCTTGGGGTCTTCCCACTTTTACCCAACCAAGGAATCTCTTTTATATTGTAGTTCTGACCACACCTAACACCTTATGCATATGCATGAAGGTTTCAGCCCTCTTTTCCTTATCTGTACTTCCACACCCCATGAATATTGGGGTGCCCCATTTTTCAAAGGCTGTTTCTTAGTTCTCCTTATTCTCATTTGCATCTTCGCATAACATGTGTCTATGGCAACTTGTGGTCAGGACAGGACTTTCCATGATGTTACAATCAGGGATCTCGTGGTCTTGGACAATACATTGCTGTCAGTTGCTGTTTTTCCGTGACATGACCTATTGGCACATCTTTTACAGTAATCTTGTGACCTTACTGGCATGGAGTTACCTGTAGGTCACCCACTCCTGCCAAGCATTCCTAAGCCTATGGCCTAGTCTAGCTAAGCTAAAATCTTACAGGCCTCAGTCTGTCGGCCTTCCATACCAGCCAGGCTTCACCTACATGTCTAATACACACACAACACTCCTAAATACTGGTTAATCTTACACCGTCTATAACCCTACAATTTAAATCTACTATGCATACATTAATTATAGAAAAAATAGCATATAAATTATCCATTACACTAAATAACACAATAATAAATGGCTGATAAAATAAACTAATTGGCTACAATAACAAAGTCTGGTACATTAATGTCCCCTTTTTATATAGGGGATGCTATACTAATGTTACAGCTGTTTCAGCTCAGAGATTACGGTCTTCTTTTCAATCTGGCCCCACTCTGGAGGGATTGCTCCTTTGCCCTCAAATTTTGCACAATAATCTTGTTCCAGTATTGACCTGAAATGGGACACGAACCATTTCCAGTAAGACTGTGCTGAGTTGTCTGCTGTGATGCTCCAATTGGCATAAGCAGGTCCTGCTTGTCTATAATTTTTATATGGAATTTGATTCTTTTCACAAAGCACCATGAAGTAGTCACTTGCCACAAGACTAGAGCAGATCTCAATGACAAGCTGGTCTGTTCCATACCACTGGGTACCATTCAGGGCCTGAGGACGATGGAAATGAACACTGTGGTCTCCGTCATGACCAGGTATTGTGTTTATGCAAAGAGCCTTGCAAAAGGGACACTGCTCCCAGCACCCACAGAGCTGTTTGAATAGTATTTTATGAGGCTTCAGTTTAAGTGGCTCCATATCAACCACAGCAAATTCCTGTTTCAGGTTTTCTAGGACCGGGGGAAAAGATTTACTCATTGCCTCTTTCAGAAACTCTATGTCCTTTATTTCCTGATGTTCAATGCTTTTCAGATCACTTCTGGGAAGGTCTAAGTAATCTCCAAGTCTGCTGCAAAATTCATCCAGCCACAAGGATACGTTGCCATATTTATCTTTGACAACCCTAGTCGAGTCATGAATAGCTGAAAGAACAAGAGTCTGGAAAGAATCAAGGGAAATATTTAAGAAATTCTTCAGTCTTGGATTTTTCTTGTCTAAACAATAATCATCAACGCATTTCTTGATAAAACTCTCTAAGAAGTCCCGTGGGAAATGAATGTATTGTCTGTACTTCTCAAAGTTTTCCTCCTCTGCCAGGGTTATCAGAATGCTGGTTTCCAGTTTGGATCTATTGCCATTGAAGGCTGAATAGTTAGACCTCATCTCATTGACTATGTCAATGGCAGTCTTGTCATAGACTGCTTGGCGGAGAGCTGCAGAAAGCTTGGTGCATAAGAAATCAGCAAATGTTGTGATGGAGGTTGCTCCTTGGCAGGAAATTTGAAAACATTTAAAGAAATTGTCTCTTTTATTTCCAAGGTAGACGGTTGGATCATTTGAATTCTTAAATGCTCTGTGCATGTCTGCAAACCGTTCTGCTGCCATTTTGCACAGATACAGGGATAACTCTATTTTGTACTCATTATTAAATGTGTATTTTGAGGTTTTGGCTGCAGAGTCCACCTCTCTTCTTATTTCATTCAATATTTCGTGAATGTAACTTTGATTATAATCCATTCTCTGCTGCTCCTTCATATCAATGTTCATCTTAACAAGCTCTATGATGTGAACTGTAACCTGCTCTATGTTCTTTATATCACAGTTATCCAAAGTCTTATGGAAGATGCCTAGTGTTTTCTTCAGGACAATATGCTTGGAAATATCGACAGAAAAACTATTTTTGCAGGAGGAACTTTTAATTTTCTCTGCTATATTGGGTTCCTGTTTAAAATGCTGCAGAAGAATGTTTTCTACATCCATGCTAATGTCAGGTTCCTCAGCAGAAGGGGCATCTGAAGATACTTCATAGACCCATCGTTTCCAAAGGCCATCAAAGTTTTCTTCCAATGCTGCTTCACTTAGTTCCTCGCCTTTTAATCTCAGAGCCAACTCTTTGCTTCTTTTGAATAGCTCATTTTCATATTCTGACTTCTTTTCAACAAGTTTGCTTTGGTTCTTCTTCAGTTTGATAAGTTCTTCAGACTTCCTCTTAGTTTCATCAATCAGTGACTCTTTCAGATCATTCAGTTTATTTTCAGTACTTGCTTTCCACTGAATTAATATTTCACTGTTTTGATCCTCAGTGAAGAATCTTTCTGTGTCATTCATGATGGCATGATATTTTTCTTTAACTTCTTCTTCAAGGTTTCTCCTGGTGACATGCTGAATTTCTCTCTTCTTAATTCGATTGTTCAGTTTTGTTTGCAGCTCTAGCATGTGACTTCTCAGCTGCCAGGTCCATTGGTTAAACATTGTTTCTAACTGGTTGTACGCTGCAATCTCCAGCGTGTTCTTGAAGCTGAAAACAAAGTTCTCATTTAATAAAGCCTTCCACAAATCACCAATTCGGACTCTTAACTCTGACAGCCTTAAAACACTGCCCTTGGATTCCTTTGTGGCAGCCATGAGAATCTTGCTCTTTAGTTCCTGCACATTTTGGCTGTAGCTGGGATTCGGAGGTGCCATTGGTGGGTCTCCTTCCCAGAGGTGAGCGAAGTAATGAATGTGGGTGTTCACATCAAATCGGATAACGTCACTAAAGCGGTTTACATCACAGAACTCTTGCTGGGCTGCAGTAATTGTCATTTCATCTAACTTTTGTTGGAGGCGTCTTTGTCCTTCCATATTCTGTTCTTTTGCAGTTATTTCTCCAACGTTTTGGTGTACAAACAAACAGCTTGGGGAGAGCTTTACTTGCTTCATCCTCAGAAATGCCTGGACAGCGATCTGCAGGACATCTTGCATTTCTGAAGGGTTTTCACCAAAAATATTGATCAGAGTCATGTTGCCAAGACCAATGACAAAGGTGGCTAGCTCGTTATCATGATTGAGTGTTGATTTACTGGTTAGTTCCATGGCCCGAAGCCCTTCAGTATCAACGACTAGGATATAATCAATGTGCAGACTTTGTTGGAGATTCTCATCCACTTTAATTAGCTGCATGAATGCTCCCCTGGTGCATCTCCCTGCACTGACACTAAACTGAAGACCAAACATGGCATTTAGCAATGTTGACTTCCCAGTACTCTGGATGCCAAGCACTGAAAGGACAAACACCTTTTTGTCTCCTAACTTCTCAGTCAACTTGTCAAAAACTGCTCTCACCCATTTCAGTGGCACGTAGGAAGCATCACCATCCATCAGCTCAATGGGATACCCTGAAGCCATCAGGTCAGCTGCAATTTGTGGAAGTTCAAGAAAATGTTGATCTTCTTGAGGCAAAGTACCAAGAGCTTCATAAATCTGAGCAACCTCTCTCAAAATATGTTCAAGGCCAATCGTAGAAGCAGTTATCTCAGCTGAGACGGTTTCCAAGTTACTTTTCAATACATTTTCTGAGTCACCATTTTCTCCTGGGTCTGTTTCTTCCAGCAGTTGTGACCACAGGATATGATATTTTTGGCGAAGTTCTGCAAGGCGGTCAGAGCTCAAGTCATCCATAAATACTTTCAACCACTGCAGGAAATATTTTTTGGTGGTCTCTGAATGGGACTGGAGAATTTCCAGCACCGACCTCATTAAATCATTGAGGGAGGATGCTCTCCTTATCTGATCATGTCGTATAGCATGTTTCTCTGATTCAATTTGGCTCCGGTGCTGTTCAATGCTTCTCTTCCTTTTATCGTGTACACGGGTAAGTTCCTTATCTTTCTTACACCACTTGTGCCATAATTCTCCTTGAAGAGGCAATAGCTTCTCCTTCATGCCCAGTAAGTTATTCTCCTTGAAGAGGGCCATCACTGTCTGTGCCATTAACTTGGCTTGCTTACACTCTTCTTTGTCTTCATCAATGAGAAAACCATGCTGGTGAGCAATTTCTACACAGGTTTCAAGACTACAAGTGAGGTTCGAACCAGCCAATAAATCTTTGATTGTTGTTGACAGTTCATCAATTAATTCTGCTTCATTTCTGTTCTTCATGCCTATTTTTATGTTTAGATTGGATTTACCTGCCGCAATGTTTTCTTTTTCAGTAAAAAGACATACAAAAGGCTTTGGAGATTTCAGGAAATCACTTACAATTTGCTTGCCTATTTTGTTCTCATCAGAAGTTGTAAAGAGAACCACATTTATAGAAGCTATCTCCTGTAAAAATCTGACTTGTTGCTCATGCTCTCTTGCATCCCCATGAAGATTAGTGAATGCGATGCAACTGTCAAATCTGTCGTCATCCTTTCCACCTGGGCAGTACCAGGAGATTTCTACAACACCGTTCATCAGGAGACAATCTTTGCTGCTGCCTCTACAATCACGATGGAAAAAAATGTCATGCTTGTGCTTACTCAGCAGAGCATTCAGGATCTTAGACTTTGAAGAATGAGGTGAATTACCAATCCGTGTGAAGGACACCACAGGTGTATCTGCTTGATAAATCAGTTTATTTTTATAATTTTTAATGCTAGCCTCCTCTCCTGATTTCTCAACATGTTGCCAACTCTTTTTAACTTGTGTAAGGGACCAAAGAGGGAATTCTATTTGTGAAGTACAAGGATTGGGCACCAGAAGTGGGAGTGCAAACTGGCAGAAAGCGAGCTTTGTTGAAAGATATTGTCTCATGAAATCATCTGCACAATTAAAAATTGCCATCTGGACGTCCATTGGGTGCACGTGTGTCTGCCTTGGTGTAACAGACTCATTAGTTCCCTCATCGTCATTTAAAAAGTCCTCGTAGATATCTGAGGTTGCCTCTGAGGATTCGTTCACCTCGCTTGACGTGTTCAAGGCACTTGTTCGTTCTTGTTTTGTTTTACAGTCATCTTTGCAAACCAGATACCGTACCCGATAGTCCAGCATCAACAGTTTTTGCAAAAAATGAAATGGCAGTTCACTCTCAGTGCTAGGCTGGCTGTCATGTAAAGAGGTCTTGTCAATCACATGGAAATCTGCCATCCCCATTTTCCTTGGATAGTAGTTTTCAAGTCCAAGTCGTTTGATCAAATTGAGAAAGTCTTGAGTTTTGAATCCTTCAGATATTTTACCATCATTTGGTGGCGCTTGGGGCTGTGGCTTTGGTAGGGTTATCTGCTTAGCCCTTTGACAGACATTCTTTAGTTCTTTTTTTATATCCTGTTTGTGCAGATTGCTACTGGAAGGTTCATATTCTCCTTTTACAAGGGTATTTAGGTCTCTTTCCAGGGCATTCCAGTCATCACATGCATTAGGCTTCATAAAGACATTAGCTACATCACCTGACAACAAGTGTCCCAGGTGACACTTCATAAAAGTAAAACGTTTGTTCTTCTCCTCTGGAGACACATCTTTGAATTCAGCTGCTGTCACTGTAAGACCTGTCAATAAGAGGAAAGCCTGAGCTCTGGAAACATCCTGACCCCTAAGCGTCAAATATCCCTCATGTGCCTTTTGCATTTCCTTTAACATGAAGTTAATTTCTGGGCACCCGAGGAGATACTGAAAAGTGTGACTGTCCACCCGGTATCCTGCGCTGGCTGCAATGGAGAGCAATAACAGCTCTATGTCTATCTGCTCTCGGCCCTGTAGAGCCTTCTGCAAGGAACCCAAAGCTAAGCTCACATCCAAGCTGGCCTTTACTTTTGCTTCCTCCACTGCTGCTGCAGAGGACATAGGGTCATAAGTAACTTTCTGTATGTAATTCTTCATTTCCTGTAGGACTTGAATGAAATCAACAAATTCAGAAACACGGATAGATTTTTGCTGCTTTTCTTCAGCATGAAAGATCCACTGCATAATGGAGGAAGATTTGGGGAAATTCTTAACTGAATAGACATGAGGGTCCAGAAGGCAGCGCAGCAGAGATCTGATGTATTCAGTATTTTGTGCAGGTAAATCTTTGCACAGTGAAACTGTGTTTTCCAGGAAATCTTGAAGCACCTTATCCGACAGGCAAACGTCAATCCAGGTCCTGCTGTGTTTTGTTTTTTCATGTAGCTTCTGTTTAAAATTGAGCAGAGTCACCAGCTGTTCTTCATCCCCAGTGACTTCCCAGGTCTTCATTTCCTCTAAAAACAATTTGGCCTCATCCACTGCACTGACTAACTCCTCCCCAACCAATGTACTTGCACTTAGCTTTGTTAGGGCTTCATAGGCCCTTGTGAGGCTGCTGCTCATTTGATAAACATCTTTAAAGTCTTGTCTGTGATTGGACAGGATTACCTCCCACACTGGAATCAGCTGAGAGCCTCTGTCAATGACACTCCAGGTTTTGTTACTAGTCATAAGCCCAGATTTCCATGCTGTGAGTGAATCCACTCCAGGTGGGCCTCCTGTCTTGGTCACAAACAGCTGAATCTCTGTTTGGATTTGTTTTCTGTCTGTGCCCTGAAATGAGGCTTCAGAACCTGATTTTGATGCGGTAACACCAGGTGCAACGCTCCAACCGAAGCCTCTATAGCTGCCCCCAACATAATTGCTGAGTTCATCAGATGTTCGTTTCTTCATCTCGTCCAGCTGCTCTGCCCGGAATCCCTCAGAAGACGCTTTCCACCAGAATATCCCACCCAAGTGAAGCGGACCCTGGTTTACGTGAGACCCGAATCGGTTGAAGAAACTCCCGCCCCTGCTCTTCAGCATGTTGAGCTTGTCCGGCTCTGGGGTGTGACTCAAAAGCTGCTCGATCTCTTTTAACTCTTGCAGTGCTGCACTGGAAAGTCGAAGCTGAGCCTTGGGGAAGTAGCCTGAGGCCAGTGGGATGTAGTTGTACTTGGTGGTGCAAATGTAGGTGTGTTCTGAGCGGGATCTGTGGGTTTGTTCGGACCCTGAAGAGCTGCTGTAATCTGTGCTGGTTTCAGCACTAAACCCCCCAAACCCACCTTTGGCTGCAACGCTAATGCTGAAGCCCAGATTTTCCATGGTCCTGGTGAATGAGGACTCTGCTTCGGCAGATGAAAACTCCTTTTTCTCAAACAACGGTCCTTGCTCTGGACCAAAGAGCTTGAACCCTTCTGGGATGTCTATGAGCTGCTCTCGCTTCTCCACCATCTCTGCAAGCTTGTTGGTTTTGTAAATGCCCTGCAGGGCCAGCCCTCCTGATGCCCATCTCAGAAGGTCCTTGTCAGGGAGATTCTCACTCTGGGACACCGTCTCCTTCAGGAGGTCTAACTGTTTGTGCACATTCTCTATCACTTCCTTCAAACACTTCTCAGGTGGTGCCCAGTACTGTGGGGCTATGTCCATAACTTGCCGCAGCTCCTCCTCTTTCTTTCTCACAGCTTCCTCAGAGCGGCTCCTGCCTTTCTCCTGCATTTCTTTTAGCTCCTTCAGTGCTGACTTAGCCTGCTCCTGCCGCCTCTTTAGCATCTCCAAGCGCTGCTCCTGCAGCTGTGTCATTGTTGCCTTGCTGTCTGTCTTAAGTAGTTCTTGGAGGGCCTGCTTTTCCCATGTGTGCTGTACGTCTAACTTTCGGAAGTCTTCATATCGCAGGTGTTTCAAGGCTTGGATAGAGGTAACTCCAAGTTGTTTGTGCAGTTTAGGCAGCCAGTACTCTGCACTCAGACCCACTGATTCCAGTCTCTTGGCTAGTCCATCCTTTGCAGGATCTCCCTGCACTGAATTCTTGGGTTTTTCCTTTCCCGTAGACATGGCTGTGAAATGGAGTAGAAAAATAATATCACACTTCCATGAAGCTGTCTCTCCTTCCCTACCTCTACCTGCTCCATTCCCAGCCTTATGCAATATATAATGGGCTACACTGTGGTGCTTAGCCACAGCCAGGGTGGATAAGAAATTATGAGTTTTAAAAAATAAAATAAAATTAAGGATTTTTGTGTTTAATTTAAATATATATTTTTCTTTTTAAAAATAAACCTATTTTAAATTATCAAAATATATTTTAAGGCTTAAACTTACTATGATGTATTAAAATCATTTAAACACAATTAATATTAAGCAGTACATTTGTTGGCTAATTTTTAAAGAAAGGTCAAACCACTGAATGGCTGGAAGTCATTATCTAAGCACCTGGAACCAGAGTTTGCCAAAGGACTAAACCAGCTTTTGACAGCAGTAGCCTCTTCTGCAGGTGCAGCGAACATTTTCTTCATCTCAGTTCATTCAAAGTTAAGAAACTAACTGGGAATTGATGAAGCAGGAACTCTTGTTTTTCTCTTCCAATCTATGAATAAAAGTTAAGTGTGAGAGAATGAGATCTACTAGTTCTAAAACCCTGAAGATTGGGATGAACAGAAACAATCTTTCAATTTACTACCCACAGATAATGCTTCCTTTACTAAATCTGTCAGTTTTAAATATGAAATATGTTTTAATAAATGTTTTTCTTATATTCAGCACATTTAAGGTAGTTTTATTTAACTAATAAGAACAAAACTTTAAATGCACTTTTTGCACATTTTCACATGAATTCCAATTTCCATTAAAACAGAGCTTGACACAAATCATAAGTAAAAAATTAAACATAATTTCAGAAATAAGAAATTCATCATTCACCATTTTCCTAATATAATAAAGAAATGTAAAAATTAAGAATCCAAATAAATGTATGTTAGGCTACGTAATTATTTAAATAAATTTGTATAGATATAGTGTATCCTCCTGGTTAGCAAAAAGTACCACCAAATTTAGTGTGAAGGCTCTAATTCATTGCAAATCAACATGTTTTTCATAGTTAGCAACCACTGAGACTCAACATTTCTTTACATAAGTATCTAAAGGTACAAATGCAAAGCAAGATTAAAATTATTTAAATCAATAACTCCTGCTTGCTGATTTAAATCAGGATTAAAATCAGTTATTTAAATGGCTTTGATTTAAATCAGTGCACCCTGGCTACAGCGCTGGGTAGGGTGTGATGTGGTGCTGTTGAGGTGCTCTGGGAGGCGTTGTGTCAGGGGTAGGAAAACATAGTATGTGATCATGTAATTAAAGGCTGTACCATTAAGGCTGCGTGGCAACCTTATTTCTGGCATTTCCTACCTTCTGAGTGCTTAACTTGGCAACCGTAGTAATGTTCTTTTAACATAGGTTGTGTGTGTGCACGCAAGTCATTTCCTAAGTTTTTTTTAAAAATGTTTTTCAACGGCAATTCCATCATCTGGCATCATATTGACGACCACATGGGTCATCAGCAGGGTCAGAACCTTTAGAGCCGCCGCACAGACCTCTGCCACTTGAGGTAACTGAGTAACTGATAGCAGTAGCAGGTTGTTACCCAGTCTCCTTGCCCACCAAGTCCTAGTCTCACCTCTCCAGATTCCTGAACTTGGGCCTGTAGCCTAAACATTTATCCCTCTCACTCTCTGCTCCTGCAGCTGCCCCCGCACTTTCCCTCCTGATCTGATCCTAAACCCAGCCCCCACCCAACATTTATCCCCCAACCTGCTTCTGAACCCCACCCTCACCTTTAGCCCCACTAAGCTGCTTCCAAACCTGCTCCCTCCCCCTTAGCCCTGCTGACCAGCCCCTACCCAAGGCCTCTATCCTAAGCCTTGACAGCTGGCTCATGGACACAAGACCCACCTCCCATACCCTAGCTCTTTCAGCTGCTGCTTGTTCCCACCATTTAGCCCTTCCAGCCTGCACCAGGATCTCCAGCACCTCACCCTTAGCCCTGGAACCCTTTCCTGACACTTTAATCTCCCCAGGCTGCTCCTGAACCCACCCCCCATCTGTTCCTGAATCCTGCCTGCCCCCAACACCCTACCTGCCTGCCCAGCACCTGCCCCCTTAACACCACCAGTCCTGCTCCTGGGTCCATGCCTGGCTTTGCTCTGCTGAGCTCATGTAAGCACTGATTTCTACACTGAATCCCTGAGGGGATGATCCATTAATAGAGAATCTCTATGTCCTAGTGAAGATGAAAGGATGGAAAATGATAAAATACAGGCAGGGTCTGATCAGAAACAGTCAAATGAAAAAGAGTCCCATTCAATTACATGGTGTAGTGGCAGACAGCTAAAAGGGGACAAGTTTTTAAAGTGCTTATATACCAATGCAAGATGTCTAAGTAATAAAATGGGTGAACTAGAGAGCCTTGTATTCAATGAGGATATTGATATAATAGGCATCACAGAAACTTGGTGGAATGAGGATAATCAATGGGACACAGTAATACCAGGGGACAAAATCTATCGGAAGGACAGAACAGGTCCTGCTGGTGGGGGAGTGGCTCTATATGTGAAAGAAAGCGTAGAATCAAATGAAGTAAAAATCGTAAATGAACCAAACTTTACCATAGAATCTCTCTGGATAGAAATTCAGTGCTCTAATAATAAGACTATAGCAGTGGGGAGATATTACCCACCACCTGACCAGGATGGTGATAGTGACTGTGAAATGCTCGGGGAGATTAGAGAGGCTATTAAAATAAAAAAACTCAATAATAATAATCATGGGGGATTTCAATTATTTCCATATGGACGGGGTACATGTCACCTCAGGACGGGATGCAGAGATAAAGTTTCTTGATACCTTAAATGACTGTTTCTTGGAGCAGCTGGTCCTGGAACGCACCAGAGGATTTAGTCCTAAGTAGAGCACAGGATCTGGTCCAAGAAGTGAATATAGCTGGACCGCTTGATAATAGTGACCATAATATAATTAAATTTAATATCCCTGCAGCAGGAAAAACACCGCAGCGGCCCAGTGCTGCAGCATTTAATTTCAGAAAGGGGAACTACACAAAAATGAGGTTAGTTAAATAGAAATTAAAGGTACAGCGCCAAAAGTGAAATCTCTGCAAGCTGCGTGGAAACTTTTTAAAGACACCATAATAGAAGCTCAACATAAATGTATACCCCAAATTAAAAAACACAGTAAGAGAACTGAAAAAGAGCCACCGTGGTTAAACAACAAAGTAAAAGAAGCAGTGAGAGGCAAAAAGGCATCCTTTAAAAAGTGTTAGTTAAATCCTAGTGAGGAAAATAGAAAGGAGCGTAAACACTGGCAAATGAAATGTAAAAATACAATTAGGAAGGCCAAAAAAGAATTTGAGGAACAGCTGGCCAAAGGCTTAAAATGTAATAGCAATTTTTTTTTAAGTACATCAGAAGCAGGAAGCCTGCTAAACAACCAGTGGGGCCACTGGACGATCGAGGTGCGAAAGGAGCACTCAAGGACGATAAGGCCATTGCGGAGAAACTAAATGAATTCGTTGCATCGGTCTTCACAGCTGAGGATGTGAGGGAGATTCCCAAACCTGAGCCATTCTTTTTATGTGACAGATCTGAGGAACTGTCCCAGATTGAGGTATCATTAGAGGAGATTCTGGAACAAGTCGGTAAACTAAAGAGCAATAAGTCACCAGGACCAGATGGGATTCACCCAAGAGTTCTGAAGGAACTCAAATGTGAAATTGCAGAACTACTAACTATAGTCTCTAACCTATCATTTAAATCAGCTTCTGCACCAGATGACTGGAGGATAGTTAATGTGACGCCAGTTTTTAAAAAGAGCTCCAGAGGTGATCCCAGCAATTACAGGCCTGTAACCCTGACTTCAGTACTGGGCAAACTGGTTGAAACTATAATAAAGAACAATATTGTCAGACACATAGATGAACATAATTTGTTGAGGAAGAGCCAACATAGTTTTAGTAAAGGGAAATCACGCCTCACCAATCTACTAGAATTCTTTGAGGGGGTCAACAAGCATATGGACCAAGGGATACAGTGGATACAGTGTACTTAGATGTTCAGAAAGCCTTTGACAAGGTCCCTCACCAAAGGCTCTTACACAAAGTAAGCTGCCACGGGATAAGAGGGAAGGTGCTCTCATGGATTGGTAACTGGTTGAAAGATAGGAAACAAAGGGTAGGTATAAATGGTCAGTTTTCAGAATGGAGAGAGGTAAATAGTGGTGTCCCCCAGGGGTCTTTGTTCTGGGACCAGTCCTATTCAACATGTTCATAAATGATCTGGAAAAAGGGCTAAACAGTGATGTGGCAAAATTTGCAGATGATACAAAATAACTAAAGATAGTTAAGTCCCAGGCAGACTGCGAAGAGCTACAAAAGGATCTCTCAAAGCTAGGCGACTAGGCAACAAAATGGCAGATGAAATTTAATGTTGATAAATGCAAAATAATGCACATTGGAAATCCCAGCTATACATATAAAATGATGGGGTCTAAATGAGCTGTTACCACTCAAGAAAGAGATCTTGGAGTCATTGTGGATAGTTCTCTGAAAACATCCACTCAATGTGCAGCGGCAGTCAAAAAAGCTAACAGAATGCTGGGAATAATTAAGAAAGTGATAGATAATAGGACAGAAAATATCATGTTGTCTCTATATAAATCCATGGTACGCCCACGCCTTGAATACTCTGTGCAGATGTGGTCGCCCCATCTCAAAAAAGAGATATTGGAATTGGAAAAGGTTCAGAAAAGGGCAACAAAAATGATTAGGGGTCTGGAATGGCTTCCGTATGAGGAGAGATTAATAAGACTGGGACTTTTCAGCTTGGAAAAGAGACGGCTAACAGGAGATATGATTGAGGTCTCTAAAATCACGACTGATATAGAGAAAGTAGATAAGGAAGTGTTGTTTACTACTTCTCATAACACAAGAACTAGGGGTCACCAAATGAAATTAATAGGCAGCAGGTTTAAAACAAACAAAAGAAAGTATTTCTTCACACAGTCAACCTGTGGAACTCCTTGCCAGTGGATGTTTTGTAGGCCAAGACCATAACAGGGTTCAAGAAAGAACTAGATAAATTCATGGAGGATAGGTCCATCAATGGCTATTAGCCAGGATAGGCAGGGATGGTGTCCCAAGCCTGTTTGCCAGAAGCTGGGAACAGGCGACAGGGGATGGATCACTTGATGATTCCCTGTTCTGTTCATTCCCTCTGGGGCACCTGGCACTGGCCACAGTCAGAAGACAGGATACTGGGCTAGATGGACCTTTGGTCTGACCCAGTAGGGCTGTTCTTATGAACAGCTATTTTCTCACACCTAAACTGCAGCAGAAAGGTCCAGGGCTCCCTGCTTTGCCTGCAGAACCCAGCAGAGAATTCTGTGATGGATTAGCAAAGCAGGGGACTACAACTCCTGTCAGCACCCTCCCCACAGCACATCCCCTTCTTGCTGGCCAGGGAAGGGGAAGGTCCTGGACCATGGATTGACCAGGCTCTCTTTGGAAGCAGTGGCTGCATGACAAGCCAGAGGCTGCAGAGAAGCCGAAGCAGCAGCCACATGGCAAGCAGGGAGCTGGAGAGAAGTTGAATTCAGAGGGGAATCCTCAGGACCCATATACCGAGCCCTGTGTGGGACAAGCTGTGTGTGTTGGTCGTCACAGCAGGGTGCAGGGCTCCACGGGACTTATGGGGCAGCAGCAGTGGGTGGGCAGGGAGCCTGTGCAGAGGGGCCCCAGTGAGAGACACTGACTGAATCTAGCCTGGAAGCCTGCAAGCTCCTACTTGCTGGACAGGAGGCTGGATGGGAGAAGGCCCCCCCAGGCACTAGGCCTAAGGAGCCCTGACTTTCTGGACGGCCCCAGGGACCCAAACAGGAACCGCTGGAACTGGAACTGTTGAAGGCTCTGTATCTAGGGTACCTGCAACCTTCCCCTTTCCTGCCAGCCCCAGTAAAACACCCTTTCCCTGAGCCATGTGTCTGAGTGGCTCCTGGGACCCACCAGGGCTAGCGCCTACACGGCCTAGCTGCGTATGGGGCTTACCGCTGAGTCCCGGTACACCAGGCATGGTACTGGCCCCTCAGGGTTTGGGGTACTGAGCAGTCCCAATAAATACTGTACGTTAGAAAAAGGGCCAGGGACAAACGAGACTCCCAAAGGGACAAACAAGACTCAGTCGGAAACACCCCCCCCGCCTCAGGGAAAATCACCAGCATTCAAGGACTGCACCTTCCTTCTCCAACACCTCACAGCTCCCTGCTCTGCTGCCACACCCGGCTCTTTCTCTTTACACAAAATAACTTTTTCTTTCACTCGGCCTATTGCTTCCTGGGCACACAGTTGCTATCTCAGCTGGCTCCTGCTTTTATAGAAACCACCCCCACTGTCCACTGAGCTTCCATGTGTAACATTAACTGTTTCCCACAGCCCAGCATGCCATTCAGCCCAAACATACGGACGCTGGACATTTCGGCAGGGGTGAGGTTGGAGGAAGGGGCTACAGTTTGCTCCTAAGCCCCGTCTGCACATGAAGCCAAAAACAAGATGCCACATGCTGTAGACTGTGGAAACCTGCATAATAGGATCATCCCTTTTCGTTCTGACCTGCTTTGATCAGAAGAACTAGTGAACGATGCAGACATCTATGTTGCTGTCATTAGGTCTCAGAGTTAACTTTCCACTGATGAATGGGGCAGTTCATGCCTGTCAGAGATACAGTTTCAAGCTGTCTCCAGCCTCGGGGAGATATCGCTGCATTGGTTACACTGGGTCACATTTTAAAGTGTTTTTTTCCCAGCCATGTAAGTTAGAGCAGCGGTTCTCAACCTGTGGTCTGCGGACCCCTGGGGATCAGCAGACTGTGTCTAAGCCCTGGTCTACACTAGGAGTTGAGGTTGAATTTAGCGGTGTTAAATCGATTTAACCCTGCACCCGTCCACACGACAAAGCCCTTTTTTTTGACTTAAAGGGCTCTTAAAATCGATTTCCTTACTCCACCCCCGACAAGGAGATTAGTGCTGAAATCGCCTTGCCAGGTCGAATTTGGGGTACTGTGGATGCAATTAGACGGTATTGGCCTCCGGGAACTATCCCAGAGTGCTCCATTGTGACCGCTCTGGACAGCACTCTCAACTCAGATGCACTGGCCAGGTAGACAGAAAAAGGCCCGCAAACTTTTGAATTTCAATTTCCTGTTTGGCCAGCGTGGCAAGCTGCATGTGAGTGCAGAGCTCATCAGCAGAGGTGACCATGATGGAGTCCCAGAATCGCAAAAGAGCTCCAGCATGGACCGAATAGGAGGTACGGGATCTGATCGCTGTTTGGGGAGAGGAATCCATGCTATCAGAACTCCGTTCCAGTTTTCGAAATGCCAAAACGTTTGTCAATCTCCCAGGGCATGAAGGACAGAGGCCATAACAGGGACCCGAAGCAGTGCCACATGAAACTTAAGGAGCTGAGGCAAGCCTACCAGAAAACCAGAGAGGGAAACGGCCGCTCCGGGTCAGAGCCCCAAACATGCAGCTTCTATGATGAGCTGCATGCCATTTTAGGGGGTTCAGCCACCACTACCCCAGCCGTGTTGTTTGACTCCTTCAATGGAGATGGAAGCAACATGGAAGCAGGTTTTGGGGACGAAAGAGATGACGGTGAGGATGATGATGAGGTTGTAGATAGCTCACAGCAAGCAAGCGGAGAAACAGGTTTTCCCGACAGCCAGAAACTGTTTCTCACCCTGGACCTGGAGCCAGTACCCCCCGAACCCACCCAAGGCTGCCTCCCGGACCGCCAGGCAGAGAAGAGACCTCTGGTGAGCGTACCTTTTAAAATAGTATACATGGTTTAAAAGCAAGCACGTTTAATGATTAATTTGCCCTGGCATTTGCGGCTCTCCTGGATGTACTCCAAAAGCCTTTGCAAAAAGTTTCTGGGAGGGCAGCCTTATTCCATCCACCATGGTAGGACACTTTACCACTCCAGGCCAGTAGCACGTACTCGGAAATCATTGTAGAACAAAGCATTGCAGCGTATGTTTGCTGGCGTTCGAACAACATCCGTTCTTTATCTCTGTGTTATAAAGTCCCTTCCTGCAGCTTTTGAAACAGACCAGAGTTCCTGAAGATGCGAGCGTCATGTACCTTTCCCAGCCATCCCACGCTGATGTTGGTGAAACGTCCCTTGTGATCCACCAGAGCTTGCAGCACTATCGAAAAGTACCCCTTGCGGTTTATGTACTCGCCGGCTTGGTGCTCCGGTGCCAAGATAGGGATATGGGTTCCGTCTATGGCCACACCACAGTTAGGGAATCCCATTGCTGCAAAGCCATCCACTATGACCTGCACATTTCCCAGGGTCACTACCCTTGATATCAGCAGATCTTTGATTGCGTGGGCTACTTGCAACCCAGCAGCCCCCACGGTAGATTTGCCCACTCCAAATTGATTCCCGACTGACCGGCAGCTGTCTGGAGTTGCCAGTTTCCACAGGGTTATTGCTACTCGCTTCTCAACTGTGAGGGCTGCTCTCATCTTGGTATTTATGCGCTTCAGGGCAGGGGAAAGCAAGTCACAAAGTTCCATGAAAGTGCCCTTACGCATGCGAAAGTTTCGCAGCCACTGGGAATCGTCCCAGACCTGCAACTCTATGTGGTCCCATCAGTCTGTGCTTGTTTCCCGGGCCCAGAATCGGGGTTCCACCGCATGAACCTGCCCCATTAGCACCATGATGCCCGCATTGCCAGGGCCCGTGCTTTGAGAGAAGTCTGTGTCCATGTCCTCATCACTCTCGTCACCGCGCTGATGTCGCCTACTCGCCCGGTATCGCTCTGCCAGGTTCTGGAGTTGCATATACTGCTGGATAATGCGCGTGGTGTTTAATGTGCTCCTAACTGCCAAAATGATCTGAGCGGGCTCCAGGCTTGCCGTGCTATGGCGTCTGCACAGAAAAAAGGAGCGGAACGATTGTCTGCCGTTGCTCTGACGGAGAGAGGGGCGACTGACGACATGGCTTACAGGGTTGGCTTACAGGGAATTAAAATCAACAAAGGGGGTGGCTTTACATCAAGGAGAAACAAAAACAACTGTCACACAGAATGCCCCCCTCAAGGATTGAGCTCAACCCCCTGGGTTTAGCAGGCCAATGCTCAACCCACTAAGCTATCCCTCCCTCTGGTATCTCAGGCAGGACTGAATTAAAGTTTTCAAGGTGCCCCTGACAGACTTCACCAAAATGATTGTCGGCCGTTAATTTCACGGAGGGAGGGAGAGACGGGGGAGCAAATGAATACAAAACAAATCTGCTCTATTTCTTGTTTTGATCCACTCCATCTATCTTTTACATCTTTGGCTGGCAGAAGATGGTGCAGTAGGACTGCAAGCCATCCACATCTCCTGCCTGCTCACCATAAGATGGTACAATAGGACTGCCTGCAGGACTAAAGAGAATGACCGGGTCGAGTCACTCCTATGTTAGTCCCTGCACCCATGTCTGCCCAGGCGTTCCTGACCGACCTTACCGCAGCGGCCAGGAGCACCTCGGACACGATGACGATGGTTTTCGGGCCTATTGCACTGTCTGCTGCCACAAGGCAATGGGTTGCTGCTGCTGTGTAGCAATGCAGTACCGCGTCTGCCAGCACCCAGGAGACATACGGTGACGGTTTGCTGAGCGGGCTCCATGCTTGCCGTGGTATGGCGCCTGCACAGGTAACTCAGGAAAAAAGGCACGAAACGATTGTCTGCCCTTGCTTTCACGGAGGGAGGGAGGGGGGCCTGAGGACATGTACCCAGAACCACCCACAACAATGTTTTTTGCCCCATCAGGCATTGGGATCTCAACCCAGAATTCCAATGGGCGGCGGAGACTGCGGGAACTGTGGGATAGCTACCCACAGTGCAACGCTCCGGAAGTCGACGCGAGCCTTGGTACTGTGGAAGCGCTCCGCCGAGTTAATGCACTTAGAGCATTTTGTGTGGGGACACACACAATCGACTATATAAAAACGATTTCTAAAAAACCAACTTCTATAAATTCGACCTAATTTCGTAGTGTAGACATACCCTAAGGTGTCCGCGAAAGACTTGGACCTAACACTGACTGAACAGAATTCAATTCTATATACAGACAATAGATGTCCAGAGGGGTCCACGCCTCCATTTGACATTTTTTAGGGGTCTGCAAATGAAAACAGATTGCGAAGCTCAGAGTGAGAGGCAGAATTTTGCTTTAAATTAAAACTTTGATTCTGGAGCACGAGATGTAGAAAACCCCCGGCTACGTGTTGGGGGCGGAGCGAAAGCTGCATCTGCCTGTTCGCGTCGGGCACGTGCTGAGTTTTGAGTGCATCATTGTGCAGCCCAAATCTCCTCTCCAAGGGGCGCCCTTTGAACGGCAAACGGATTTTCTGGTCCAAAGCCAAAGGAGGGAGGGTTGCCCTAAGAGGAGAGAAGAGCCAACGCTGAACCACGCTTTACCATGTGCACTTTGCCTGGCAAAGACGAGAGCAAATGCTTATTCCGTTAAAAGATGCCACGCTCCCCGCTCCCCACAGGGCGACCGGTGCATTAATTAGCGGGCTGCAGGATGGAGGTGCCAGCCTCAGGCCCGGCTCTCCCCACCCCAGAACCATGGGGTTGTTCCTTCAGCCCTGGGTTACCCGGCGGCATTTCCAGAGCTGTGGGGAGAGGCTGAGGCAGCCCCAGAGGGTGAAAACCGGAGGTGGAGGGTAAGTGGTGCCGAGGGCCTGAGCCTGCCCCGCTGGTAGGGGAGAATCTCACTGGGCGGGACCCATCCCCCCTGCAGCTGCAGCCTTTGTCCGAGCAGGGAACTACCTGCAAACGGACTTGGAGAGTTACAAGTTCACTGGCAGCCGCCGATTATCGGGGACACGTTGTCCTATGAAACCAGGGGCAGCGGGTTTGTGCCATTTTTGGTGGTGCCCAGAACGGGTCCAAGTCCCACCCTTACACTCCTCACACGCACCTGCCTATGGCTCTGGGAGGGGGTTTGGGGTGCGGTCTCTGGGACAGAGTTTAGGTGCTGGGTGCAGGCTCTGGGCTGGGGCAGGGGGTTGGGGTGCAGGACGAGATGTGGGGTGCGGGAGAGAGTTTGGGTGCTGGGTGTGGGCTCTGGGCTGGGGCAGGGGGTTGGGGTGCAGGAGGAGATGTGGGGTGCGGGAGAGAGTTTGGGTGCTTGGTGTGGGCTCTGGGCTGGGATTTGGGGTGTGGGGGGTGCGGCGTGCTGGGTGTGGGAGGGGGTTGGGGAGCAGGGTGCAGGCTCTGGGCTGGGACAGAAGGTTGGGGTGTGGGACGGGGTGCGGGGCATGGGGCTGTGGACGAGGAGTTTGGGGTGCAGCAGGCAGGCTGCCCTGGGGCTGGGGTGGGGGGCCAAAGAGGAGGACTCCCCCCAGCCCTCTCCCTGCCGGCAGCAGCGAGCTCTGGGGGGGCTCTCCCCAGCCCCCCCAGCATGACACTTACCCAGGTCCCCTCAGGCTGCTGCTTAGCAGGTCCAGCCAGGGTGGGGGCTGCCATGTGCCTCCTCCCCACTCCCTCCGCAGTCGCCGCAGCCTGCCGGCTGCACCGATCCCGTGTAGCTGGCGAGGGAGCTGCAGGGGGCAGCCACCCACTGCCCAGGTCAGGCACGCGGGGGCAGTAGGTGGGGCCAGGGGAGAGACCCGGCCCCAAACTTTGGTGGAGCCGGGCCCCCCGGGCCCTGAATTTGCTGGAGCCCGGCACCACAGGCCCATATAACTCGCTGCCCCTGGGTGCAGCCAGCTAGGGACACAGACACTTTTCCATTTGCTAAAGCTACTAATTTTGTTTCCTATGTAGCTGTTGGGCCCAATGCAGCCTGGGGTAAATGGACGTGGCTGGGCCACGCTCAGCAAGGCTATAAATGGAGGGGAAGGTGACAGGTTGGGTGGCTGCTGGTCAGAAACCAGGTGTAAATGGTATGGAATTAGTGCAATTTGCATTGATCTGGCACCCAGTGCATGTGCACAAGGCCTCCACGCCCACTCCTGGTGTAACTCCACCGACACCGATGGGCTACTAGGATCTTAGCGATGCCTTTGGCCCTCAAAATGCAAGACAAACGCTGACAATAGGTCTGAGACCCATTCAATGAACCCTCCTGTGTCCCTGGGGGGACCTCGCTCCAGCCGCTGAGAGGACAGGAATACAAAGACTCTACGTTGTACTGGGCAAAATCCTGGTTCCATGGAAACCAGGGGCAAAGACCCCACCCAGCTGCCCCTGAACCCAGGGCCCCACCTTTATCCCCAACCTGCCTGCGAACCCACAGCTCCCATATTAACTCCCCACAACCTGCTCCTGAACCTGGGGCCCCATATTGATCCCACTTGACCTGCCTGAACTGGGACCCCTCCTTTAACCCCCCCAACCTGCTCCTGAATCTGCCCCCCATGTTTATCTCCCCACCTGCTCCTGAGGCCTCCCCACCCTGCTCCAGACCTACCTCTTGGCCCTTAGCCCCACTAACCTGCTCGCAGCTCTGCTCCCACCCCCCCAGCTCTGCCAGCCAGCTGCTGGATGCATTTTCTGCCGGTCAGCCCATGATCTCAGGCAGGAGCCGTGAGGTGTATGGGCCCGTGGTTCCGGGCTCCAGCAAATTCAGCTCCCCCAGAGCTTGCTGTTGCCAGTGGGGAGAGGGCTGGGGGGAGTCCTCCTCTCTGGCCCCCCCACCCCAGCCCTGAGGCAGCCTGCCTGCTGCACCCCAAAGTCCTCATCCCTAGCCCAGCCCCAAGCCCCGTACCCCCTGCCTCACCCCAACCCTCTGTCCCAGCCCAGAGCCCACACCTAGCACCCAAACCCCCTCCCGTACCCAGCACCCCAAAACCCCTGCCGTACCCCCAACTCCCTGTCCCAGCCCAGAGCCTGCACCCAAACCCCCCTCCCAGAGCCCACACCCCGCACCCACTCCTGCACCCCAACCCCCTGCCCCAGCCTGCACCCCAAACCCCCGCCTGCACCCAAACTTCCTCCCAGAGCCTGCAGTCCGCACCCCCCCGCACCAACCCAGAGCCTGCACCCCCTCACACCCAAACTTCCTCCCAGAGCCTGCACCCCAAATCCCCTCCTGCACCCAACTTCCTCCCAGAGCCTGCAGCCCGCACCCCCTCCTGCACCAGCCCAGAGCCAGCACCCCTCTCACACCCAAACTTCCTCCCAAAGCCTGCACCCCAAATCCCCTCCCACACCCAAACTCCCTGCCAGAGCCTTAGGCAGGGTCGGGGGGACTTGGATCCGTTCTGGGCATCACCAAAAATGATACAGACCTGCCACCCCTGATCTCAGGGCCATCCCCCCCAGCCCGGCCCTAGCACCTTTCCCCAACACTTTACTCCTCCCACCCAGTCTGCTCCTGAGCCCTGACCGCCCCTCACCCTCCCAGCCTGCCCCAGCGTCCGTCCTGCTCCCAGGGCCTGCTCCTGGGCCCATGCCTGCCTGTGCTCCGCTGAGCTCCTGTGAGCACCGATTTCTTTATTGACTCTGACTAGCCTTGTTCTCAGGCCTAAACTGCAGCAGAAAGGCCACGGGACCCCTCCACAGCCCCATTAACCCAGCAGAGAATACCGGAGAGAAAGAGCAGGGGGCAAACAAGAACCCCATAGGCACAGGCATGAGAACCTTCCCCCTCCCTCCCCATCCCCAGGGGAAAATACCTGCATTAGAAGACTGCACCCTCTTTCTCCAGGGCTTTGCATCTGCCTCCTCCCTCCCGCTCGCTTTCCACAGTGCAGCTTGTTCACTTTCACTTTCTCTCTGACTGCAGTTGCTTCTAACTTCAGTTGGCTTCTGCTTTCCTAGAAACTGCACCCATTCTCCATGTAAGCAGAATCAGGATGAGCTCCACCCTGACATCTGGTGGTGAGGTCTGGCAAGTTGTGGAAAAGAATTTCAGGGGCTGATCTCATTTGCATAGGCACACCCACCCCGCCTAGAATGAGGCCATAGCTGCCCAAATGGTTACTTTGGCTGCTGTGGGATCCCCAGTGTCTCTGTTATTGGGGCAGGAAGAATAAATTGTTATTACCCTGATTATGGGAATCAAGGACAGTGGAACTGTACTTGGCCTTTTGTTATGATGGAGGGACTCGCCATGAACTAAGTAGCACTCGCTAGGCAAGGGACATGGGTTCCAAAGCTCTGTGAATTGAGGTTGGGGTTAGATATTAATATTTTGTGGTATGTTCCCTTGGTGAGACCCTTGCATGCTAATTGCACTGCCTCTCTCCACTGTGGAATATCAGAGCTAATTTTGATTCCCTTAGGAGTCTAGTTACAGGCTGCTGAGCTGAATTCACCTTGGGCTAATGGTGCACCAGCCCTGAGGCTCCCCTACTACAAGCTGAAATCACAAAAGAGCTGAAATCACTGAGTGTTGTGTTAAGCAGCGGGGGAGCCTGAAGCTATATGGTAGAGCCATTTGTAGCACGTGGAGCGGCTGGCGGAGCAGTTTGTGGGACAGCGAGCGGAGCGGCCATCAGTGTTGGACCATGTAAGGTGCCCCTTAACCCCCCCCCTCCCCTGCCCCCCAATCTCCACCCAGGTTGGGAGGTAAAACTCTGCAGGTAAACTTTTGAACTCTGGGGCTGCCCTGACCAGGGACAGAGACTTTTGGGTCGTTGGACTTTTGGGACTTTGGGTGATTTGGGGTTGCTGGACTCAAGAACTAAAGGGAAAGGACATGCCCCAATTTGCTTGGGGTGGGTTTTTTGCTCATGGTTGTGTTATGAATCCTGTTGGTGGTGTTTCCCCAGCATAATGCCACATGGTTTCTCTCTGTTATTAAAAGGCTTTTTGCTACACTCAGACTCTGTGCTTGCGAGAGGGGAAGTATTGCCTCCTGGAGGAGCCCAGCGGGGGTGGTATATATTTGTCCCAGGTCACTGGGTGGGGGCTCGAGCCAGTTTTACTTTGTGTTATTGTAATGGAACCCCTAGATACTGAACCCGGCCCTTGTTGCGGCCAACTCTGACAGGCAGAAGGGTTACATTTTAAACTGTACCCATTCTCCATAAGGGCTGAGATTTCCTGTAGGGAGTCAGCTGGTTTCTGCAAGCCTGCATGCAACTCAATTCAAATACATAGACACTTTAGTGCTGGAGATTTCGGTAGGGGGTTAGCTTAAGTGGGGCTACGGTTCGCTCCTAAACCCCATCCACACAGAATGCCAAAATGAGATGCCACTTGCTGTAGACTGCGGAGACCTTCATAATAGGTTCATCCCGTTTCTTTCTAACCTGCTTTGATCAGCAGAAATAGTCAACAACATAGACATTTACAACATTGTCATTAGGTTTCAGAGTCAACATTTCATTCAGATAAATGTGGCAGTTCATGTCTGAGGGAGATACAGTTTCAAGCTGTCTGAAAGCTCCGGGAGACCTCCTGCACTGCTTACATTGGGCCACTTTTAAAGGGGGTGGATTTTATTTTGGGAGGTGGGTTGTTTTGTTTTTTCTGGGGAGGGGGGCGGGAAGGTTGCAACCGTGTGAGTTAGAGACTTAATTTTGTTTTGAATTGGAACTTTAGATTCTAGAGCACAAGCTGCAGCCAGTATAGGAAAATCCAGGATATACGTAGGGAGCAGAGCTTAAACCCGCACCTGCATATTTATGCTTGGCACATTCTGACATTGCAGCGTCTCACTGTGCAATCTACATCGTCTGTGAACATGGACGGAAGAGCATCTCTCCGATACAAAGGCAGTGGCAGGAGGCCTTACCTTAGCACGAGAGAAGAGCTAGCTCCGAACCAAACTTTCCCACCTTCAGTTTGTCTGACAAAGACTCGAGTCAGAGCAAAAGATGATTCTGCTAACAATGTCATTCTCCCCTCTCACCGCAGAGGGACAGCTTTACCCTGGGCATTAATTAGCCAGCTGGCATTGATAGAGATGCCCCTTCAGCCATGGCTCTCCCCCTCCCAGAGCCAGGGGGCTTTTCCCTTCAGCCATTGGTTACCACCCTGATGGGGTTCCTAGAGCGGCTGGCGGCTGCTCACGCAGCCCAGGAGGAAGACAGACGGATGGACGTGGAGAGCTTGTGGGGTCCAGGCCTTGAGCCTGCCCATTGCCAGGGGTGAATTTCATGCAGACGGAACCTCTGACCTCACAGCCGCAGCCATTTCGCTATCCAGGAATTATCTGCAAACAGACCTTCACTTTGACGAGTTTATTGGCAGCAGTGGACTATCAGGGACATGTGATTCCATCTTCTCCCCAGCCCCTCCCCACCTACACTTCCCTTCTTTGTATCGACTGCTTCCAAACCTGCCCTCTGGGACAGAGGGAACATGAAACCCACTGGGGCTGCAGGTGCTTTTCCACGTTTTTTATTTGCTAAAGCTCCTAAATTTGCTTCCAGTATAGCTCTTGGGCCAAATGCAGCCTGGGGTAAATGGACGTGTCTGGGCCAGACTCAGCAAGGATATAAATGGGGGGGAAGGTTACAGGTTGGGTGGCTACTGGTCAGAAACCAGGTGTAAATGGTGCAACTTAGTGCAACTTCCATTGATCTGGCATCCAGTGGAGCTGCACAAGGCATCCACATCCACTCCTGGTGTAACTCCACTGACACCAATGGGATACTAGGATCTTAGCGATGCCTTTGGCCCTCAAAATCCAAGACAAAGGCCGACAATAGGTCTGAGACCCATTCAAAGAACCCTCCTGTGTCCCTGGGGGAACCTCGCTCCAGCCGCTGAGAGGACAGGAATACAAAGACTATACGGTAAAAGCTTTGTTATCTGGTGTATTGGGGGGGATGGGGGGTGCTGGTAAGTAAAACATTCCAGTTAACTAAGAGGGAGGGAGTTTGGGTGTGGGAGAGGGCTCAGGGCTGGGATTTGGGGTGCAGAAGGGGATGCGAGGCATGGGCTCTGGGAGGGTGTCTGGGTGCGGGAGACGGCTCAGGGCAGGGGATTGGGGCACGGGTGGGGGTGCAGGGAGCCAGATCCAGGCAGTGCTCACCTTGGGTGGGTCCCCGCAAGCAGCAACATGTCTCCGCTGCTCCTAGGTGGAGGTGTGGCTAGGTGGCTCTGCACGCTGCCTCCACCCACAGGCACCGCCCACGCAGCTTCCATTGGCCACACTTCCCGGCCAATGGGAGCTGCGGAGCCAGGGCGCAGGGCGGGGCAAGGCGGGGGCAGCACGCAGAGCTGCCTGCCGCGCCTTCGCCTTGGAGCAGCAGGGACATATTGCCGCTTCAGGGGAGCTATGTGGAGCCAGGTAGGGAGCCTGTTGGCCCCACGCCAACCGGACTATAAACCGGACTTTCAGTGAAGATCAGAAATGCCAGTTTATAGAGCTTTCTGGTTGGAAAGGTGCTGGATAACACAGCTTTTACTGTACACTGTACTGGGCAAAATCCTGGTTCCATTGAAACCAAAAGCTGTCACTGAACTCAGGGGAGGCAGGGTTTGTCTCTGCAGTGAAGTGTTCCACTCATCACCTGGTTCCAGCCAAAGGCTCCCGGTTACAGCCAAAGTGGCTGCTTCACACAGCTATTAAACCTGGTTCCGTTCCCTTCGGAATGCCTGAAAGCGGGCCTTCGGCAGCGCTTTGTAGGAATCTGAGCCCAGTCGGTGGTACTGTCATTATCATGACAGGTACTGTCCCCAGAATGGGTCGTACGTGAGCCACGGGGCACCCAGTCACGCATTGGTTATTGATCCTTTTACTAGTAGTGTTTGCCTAAGAAAGGGAATGAACTCGCTGTCTGTAAAACAATACAGGAGGGAGCAGATGGTGGAAATGATAAGAATGGGTGATAAAATGACCTCTTCCAAAGCAATTTCCTCACTGATTGTATGACTGACTGTCTCTGTTATATATAGTGTATGTGTATACATACACTGAAATTAGTGGCAGCTATTGGGTACTGATCACTTGAAATCAGGCAATTTATTTAGGTGCCTTAATCTGGATTTATGCACCTAACTTTAGGCCCCAAAGTTTGAAAATCTGGGCTTTTATTTTTTTGCTTGGCAGCAGAGCTCTCTACTGATGCAGGGATGGGCTCCTGCCTGCTCCCAGGGGTAACTGTATTATTTATGAGTGTAGTTTTTAATCATGCTGCGGTGCGTGGATGCTCCAATGATGAAAATTATGGATGGGTTTGGATAAGTAAATACATACAGGCCGGGATCAGTATGGACGGTTCCTTAGTCTGCACAGAATAAGAATAAAATAATTCCACATCATCGGGATGCATTCAGCCAATGCTCAGCAATTAAGTGATGCTTAACTAAGTGTTGAATAGGAGTCGAGTCCAGAGCTGATGGGAAAGGGGGAGAGATTCTGATCTCCGTGACCTCAGTGCAAGGCCCTGGCCACATAACAGCTGCTAACCAAGCGTGTAACTATTTCATGGACTGATTGGCTCAAAACATGGTTTGTGTCTACACAACCAACACCTGGTAAAAACATGGTTAGTAGCTATGGCAGCTAACAGCGTTTCACACCTGCCTATGTGACCACCCTATAACTTGGCTGCGACACTGTGATTATGATGCGGACCGGGCCCCCTCCCCACCCCGCACCAATCTGGCAAGTCTGTTTTTCTTCCCAGTTCTCTGTGAGCTGGGCTATCCCAGAATGCATTGCTCCATG
This sequence comes from Lepidochelys olivacea, assembly GCF_965140295.1. Classification (NCBI taxonomy): domain Eukaryota; kingdom Metazoa; phylum Chordata; order Testudines; family Cheloniidae; genus Lepidochelys; species Lepidochelys olivacea. The sequence continues at coordinate 3,617,907 of NC_140413.1, forward strand.
GGCTACTGGTGCTGCCCTCTCTGCATATCCTTCAGCCACTCTGTTCTCCATTGAGGTGCTATGGAGAGCTGCCCAGATTTTCCCAGTAGACACTGATACGAACAAGGTTAGGCAGCATGTTAAGTGTGGATGCAATGACAAAAAAGCTGGGTGTGACCAATAACAGAATCACGCAGCCAACAGTAACTAACTGGCTACTCCCCTAGCTGGTTACAAAATCACAGTTAATAGGTTCAGTATAGACTGGATCTAAATCTGAAGCAACTCCACTAAAGTCAATGGAGTTAATCCAGAATTACTCCAGTGTAACTGAAAGCAAAATTTGGCCAGGGTCCTGCCAAATAAATATTAAAAGAAGAAAGGGGGGACAGGGAGAGGGGATCAAACAAAGGTGAAGTGAGTTACAAAGATGCCAGAAATCACCTTTCTCAGAACAGGGATCATGTACTCCCTGATCCCAGCCTTCCAGAGAAGGGCTGAGCTGGTGAATTGCAGCAGGTAGGTTAAATTCAGGGGATCCCAAGGCCCTGGTTTTATTGGGAAGCCAGAGCAAAGAGACAGACTTGTCTCACACCTCACTCTGAAAGTGGCCAGGTTTGGGCTTAGGAATAGCTGCTGGGATTGAATTTCGGAGGGGCAAACCCTGACCCTGAGAATGCCCTGCCCTCTCCTCCCACAAACATCATCCCTAGGGCAGAGAGCCAAAGCCCGTATTCTGAGCACACATGCTGTGGCAGGGGATAGGGAGAGAGCTGAGCTAACTGGGGCCTAGACAACTTGCGGTCTGGTTTTCACTTCTAGATCCCTTTCACTTCATGTGGAGCTGTGGCTGCTCAGCACTTGGGAAGTAATTAGAGCTCTATCATTAGTAATTTAATTTGGAAGTGAGCTGGCAGGCAGAGCAGAGCACAGGTGTCATATGCTCTGGGCTGTCTGTCCTACTCAAAAGGCCATATTGCCCGCTAGCTGAAGCTTGAAAGAGGCCTTGGGCATTACCCTAGGGAAAGCACATTGCAGTGATCTAGATAGAGGTCACAACGGTCCAGATGATCACGGTCAGGTCTGAATCTGAGAGGAACAGCCAGCAAAAAATGAAGAAAGCCTCTGGCCATTGCCACTGTATGGGAGTCCAGAACAGACAAAAACCTAGGAGAAACCCAAGACCTCAGACTACTTTGACAATAGATAGGGCAGGGCCCTCAGCCGAGGGAGCAGGCTCAGGCTTTGGCAGTTCCACAAACTGCTTCCTCTTGCCAAACAGCATTGCTTCCCTTTTATCTGAGCCGATGCCAGCGTGTTTCCAGCCAGGTCCGCTTCTCTGCCGGACATTGACAAGGCAGGGAATTGGTCCCAGCCCAGATCCTGGGGAAGGAGCCGTAGAGCTGCATGTCCACCGAATAAGCACTGCAATATTTTATTTCATTTTCAGCCTTTTCCCAAAAATGTCTAATTGCCTTTTAGAGAGACAAGGTGGGTGAGGTGTTGTCTTCTGTTGGGCCAACTTTGGATGGTGAACAAGACAAGCTTTCGAGTTCTTCTTCAGGCAGTTGCCTTTTGTTAATGAGGTTCACGGGCCATTTATCAAGGTAAGCAGATGCTACAAGAAAATGGGAAAACGTTATGTAATGAGTGGTGATCATGTACCCACGTGTAAATCAGGAGTAAGTCCACTGAAGTAAATGAAGTTACACGGATGTAAAACAGCATGAGCGGGAGGAGAATCAAGCTCCTTTGGACAGGTATAAATCCGGAGTAACTCCACTGAGTTTGATTTACACAGTCGATCTGAGTTGACTGTACCCCACTGTATTGTCCCGGGAAAGGGACAAAGCCCAGAGGAGGAGGGGCTGGAGGGAGTTTCAGTTTGGGGCTGGCTGGGACATGGAGTGAAGTGCAGATGTGGTTGTCTGGCTCACTGCCCCCCAAAATGGACCCAGCTGAGGGGTCCTGTTCTCTGCACCTGCAAACTCTGTTTTAGATCATGTTCTTGTCGTCTAATAAACCTCTGTTTTACTGGCTGGCTGAGAGTCACGTCTGACTGCAGAGTTGGGGTGCTGGACCCTCTGGCTTCCCCAGGACCCTGCCTGGGCGGACTCACTGGGGGAAGTGCACGGAGGGGCAGAGGATGCTGAATGCTCCGAGGTCAGACCCAGGAAGGTGGAAGTTGTGTGAGCTGTGTGTCCTGCAGACAGGCTGCTCACAGAAAGGAGACTTCCCCAGAGTCCTGCCTGGCTTCGTGGGGAGCAGTTCCAGAGCATCGCCCAGGGACTCCGTGACAGGGGTGTGTTGCATGTGGTCTCTATGGGGAAGCTAAGCTGAAGATGTGTTGTACGTTTCGTCATGGAAGTGCTGAAGTCCATGGTTGTTCTGATGTAACCTGAAGGCAAGCTCCCCAGTTGTGGCCTAGCTGCTGGGAAAACTCACTTTCCATTTCTCAGAAGTGCATCGCCTGTTGAATCGTTGGCCTCTCCTGTGACTGTAAACAGTAACAATGATGGAATTTGTGCTGTGGACATTAATAAAGGGGTGGTACCCAGGAGACCTGGTAAGAGACTGGTTTTCACTTTCTTGGCCCCAGTCACCTGACAGAGTAGAGGCCAGCTCAGGTCACAGCCAGGTCAGTTCACTTGTGTATCAGTATAGATCAAAGCGATTGTTAAATGTATGAGTGCATTTGGCATTTAAACTGTATTAGCATAGATCAAAGCAATTGTTATATGTCTAAGTGTGTATTCAGATGTTTAAACTTCATGAAAACTAGTGGAATGTTATTTGTATTGTTTTCAGTAACGGTTCCTGTTGTAATCTAACAGCAAACATTGACATTATGTACCCCCCTGTATCTAAAAGGCCCCTCAAACGACAAAGAAGCCTTGTGAAATGCAAATGAAGAACTTTAGTGGTCAGGTTGCGTGGTGATAGGTTGTCAAAAGACTCCAAATTCCTTCCTCACTTTCCCTCACCAAAGGAAAAGCTCACGTGGGTAGAGACCCTGTCAACTTGTTTCCTGTCAGAAGAAGCTTTAAATGTGGATACCAGGAAAGATCTTTTTTCTCTGGACTGTTTTGGACTCTGACAGGGAAGTGTACCAGATGCAAAGTGGAGATCCCCAGAGAGTATCTGGGTTCCCTGAAAAGATTTTTGGAAAACTGGCAGTTTATTACATCTCTGCCACCATTTGGAATTACAAACTGTGATGCACCTATTAATATATTTCACCTGCTTTAACCTCTCAATAACTCTCATTTATTTTTCTTTTTTTAACTAATAAACTTTTAGTTAGTGTATTAGAGAATTGGCTGCCACTGTTGTCTTTCATGTAAAATCTGATTAGTAGCAATTAATCTGGGGTAAATGACTAGTCTCTTAGCACTAGCAGCAACCTGATGTGGTGTGATTTTTGGTTTGAGTTACCTTTTATTACACAGTCCAGTTTGTCTGGATGGCAAGATAGACTGGAGAGTCTGAGAAGACTATCTGTGATTCCATGGTGAGATTGTTACAGTGATCCAGGAGTTCATATTTTTCATGGGCGTGGTGAAATCTAAGCATAGTACACACCACCAGTTTGGGGTGTCTGCCCTGTTTTCTGCCAGTGGAACCTGAGAGAGGCATTCACAGTTGTGAGCCACTCCATCGAGCATGACACATAATTTGTTAGTCTCTAAGGTGCCACAAGTACTCCTTTTCTTTTTGCAAACAGTTAATACCTTTGTCATGTGGCAGGGGTCAGCATCCAATGGCTGTAGTTACAGACACCTACACTCCGACCATTGGAGTGAGACATCCCAATATAACCCACTAGCCAGCCACCAGATGAGAAAAAGTTTTAATCATTATCAACCCGGATTAGATTTGCACCGGTGACTCATAAGTGATAAACCCTATTATCTCATTAGTCTTCCTCTTAGCCCCTAGGACTTGCTATCTGATACAGCCTTTGAGAATGCCTGGTGCAACCACCCTGTTACCAAAGGTAACGATCACTGTCTATTTTTGAGCAATGTAGAACTGTGAGTGATGGATAGCAGCAGTTTACCGTGTTAGATCCTTTGAACTGAAGACTGCTTTACATTGACCAACAACCCCGACAGGTCATTTCACCAGCAGGAATCACCAGAGCACACGGACACACCCTTGTTTCCTTGGCCAAGCTGTCTGCAGCAGGGATTGTGGGGCGATGGTATACTGCCCCTACACCAGTCAGCAATTCCTCTACAGAAGGGAAAGGAGTACTTGCGGCACCTTAGAGACTAACAAATTTATTAGAGCATAAGCTTTCGTGAGCTACAGTTAGTCTCTAAGGTACCACAAGTACTCCTTTTCCTTTTACAGATAGAGACTAATACGGCTGCTACTCTGAAACCTGTCATTTTACAGAAGGGGAATCCTTAGCTGGGTTTATGGCTGCTTGGTGCGGGCCATAGTGGGTCTGACATCAAAGCACACAGAGGGAGCGTGAAGCGCAGCATGCAGCTGGCTCTCCCCAGCCTTGCAACGAGTGGGGATTTTGTTACTACCGTGGAGCTGCTGGGCCCAGTCCCACATCCAGGCTTTCCAGCCTCAGATGCGGTAAAGTGGCGTTGTCACCGATACCCGTGTCATTTTACAACCTCTGATTTACAAACGGCTACTTCCCCTCAAGGATTTATCTGTAAGGTCTCTAGGTCCAGTTGGCTCCCGCCGGCAGCCACGGCACCTCTGTGGCTGCAGCCTACGCGGACAGACCATCATAGAATATCAGGGTGGGAAGGGACCTCAGGAGGTCATCTCGTCCAACCCCCTGCTCAAAGCAGGGCCAATCCCCAATTTTTGCCCCATATCCCTAAATGGCCCCCTCAAGGATTGAACTCACAACCCTGGGTTTAGCAGGCCAAAGCTCAAACCACCGAGCTATCCCTCCCCCAGCCAAGCAGGGTCCCAGGCGCACAGCCCCCGGGCGCTACAGCACTGCAAGTCTCAGGGCTGGCCACAGGGGACCCCCACCACCCTTTCGCTAGGGTGCCTGGGATTCTGCCCCCATTGGCCCCCTTGCACCAAGGAGCTCCCTTCTCCCCCTGTAGGGGGCAGCCTTGCCAGGCCCCAGGGTGACCCTGCGTCAGGGCCACCTGCTGCATAGCTGGGAGGTGCCACGTGATCACAGGCAGGGCCTGCCCCTGCCTGTCCCAAGATGGCGGCAGCGGGAGGGCCGACGCGGTGACGTCAGCAGGCACGCCAGGTGGGCTGATGCCGAGCCCGGGGAGGGCCTGAGCGTGATTCGGGAGGCGGCTACGGCAGCCGGCGGGGGACAAGTCAGGTCCGCTCCGCGCCGCGCCGCCAGTCCCCTCGCGGCTGCTGCTGTCAGACCGGCCGCTTCCTCGCTCGCCCCGCCGCCGCCATGGCCGGCTACGAGTACGTGACCCCCGAGCAGCTGGCCGGCTTCGACAAGTACAAGGTGCCTGAGGGCTGGAGGGGGCGTGCGGGGAGCCCCGGAGGTGATGGGGGGGTCCGTGTGGGGAGCCCTGGGGGGGGGTTCATGGGGCGGGGAGCCCTGGGGGGGGGTTCATGGGGCGGGGGAGTCCGTGTGGGGAGTCCTGGGGGGGGTTCATGGGGCGGGGGGGTCCGTGTGGGGAGTCCTGGGGGGGGTTCATGGGGCGGGGGGGTCAGTGGGGAGCCCTGGGGCGGGGGGGTCCGTGTGGGGAGCCCTGGGGGGGTTCATGGGGCGGGGGGGGTCCGTGTGGGGAGCCCTGGGGGGGTTCATGGGGCGGGGAGCCCTGGGGGGGTTCATGGGGCGGGGAGCCCTGGGGGGGGGTTCATGGGGCGGGGGGGGTCCGTGTGGAGGGTTCATGGGGCGGGGGGGTCCGTGTGGGGAGCCCTGGGGGGGTTCATGGGGCGGGGAGCCCTGGGGCGGGGGGGTCCGTGTGGGGAGCCCGGGGGGGGTTCATGGCGGGGGGGTCCGTGTGGGGAGCCCGGGGGGGTTCATAGGGCGGGGGGGTCCGTGTGGGGAGCCCTGGGGGGTTCATGGGGCGGGGGGGTCAGTGGGGGGGTTCATGGGGCGGGGGGGTCCGTGGGGGGAGCCCTGGGGGGGATTCATGGGGCGGGGGGGTCCGTGTGGGGAGCCCTGGGGGGGTTCATGGGGCGGGGGGGTCCGTGTGGAGGGTTCATGGGGCGGGGGGGTCCGTGTGGGGAGCCCTGGGGGGGTTCATGGGGCGGGGGGGTCCGTGTGGAGGGTTCATGGGGCGGGGGGGTCCGTGTGGGGAGCCCTGGGGGGGTTCATGGGGCGGGGGGGTCCGTGTGGGGAGCCCTGGGGGGGGTTCATGGGGCGGGGGGGTCCGTGTGGAGGGTTCATGGGGCGGGGGGGTCCGTGTGGGGAGCCCTGGGGGGGATTCATGGGGCGGGGGGGTCCGTGTGGGGAGCCCTGGGGGGGTTCATGGGGCGGGGGGGTCCGTGTGGAGGGTTCATGGGGCGGGGGGGTCCGTGGGGGGAGCCCTGGGCGGGGACGGAGGGGGGGGTCCGTGTGGGGAGCCCTGGGGGGGGTTCATGGGGCGGGGGGGTCCGTGTGGAGGGTTCATGGGGCGGGGGGGTCCGTGTGGGGAGCCCTGGGGGGGGATTCATGGGGCGGGGGGGTCCGTGTGGGGAGCCCTGGGGGGGTTCATGGGGCGGGGGGGTCCGTGTGGAGGGTTCATGGGGCGGGGGGGTCCGTGGGGGGAGCCCCGGGCGGGGACGGAGGGGGGGGGGCTTTCACGAGGCAAGGCGCCTCAGGCGGCGGCCCGGCCCCTCCCCCCGCCGACGCACCCCGGGGCGCCGTGACAGGCGGGAGGCGCCCCGGGCACGCGCGCGGTGGGGGGCGTCGGTGCCTGCCGCGTGCACGGCGCCTTCCCCGCGCGCGGCTCGCGCCCCGCCCCGCCCGGCTCCTGCGGCTGCCGCCGGGGATCCGGGACGGCCCCGGGCGCGGGGCGGCGCGGCCGCGTGGAGCCGGCTGGAGCCGGCGCGGGGGGAGGTGCGATCCTCCGTCCGATCCGGGGGGCACGTGCCTCTGCATGAAGCCGGCCAAGTGTAATAGCCGCGGCCGGCTCCTTCGGCGTCCCCTGAAGGGCTCTTCCCATGTCCAACGTCGAGGGTGTGATTAAGGCATAACGGAGCCCCTGGGAAAAGCTTTCACCTTGATCGTGGTCGGGGCTGCTTTGCTCCTTTTAAACGGGTGTGGGTTTTTTGTTTTGTTTTTTGTTTTTTTTTAAAAAAAAGCTTTTGCTGCCTGACCCTCACTTTCTATGCAGTCTTTTCCCAGGCTGAGAAAATCCTTCTCTGCCTAATCCAGGGGTTTGCAAACCGGCGGTTGGGACCCATCAAGGGGTCCCAAGGTTATTACATGGGGGGGTCGCGAGCAGTCAGCCTCCACCCCAAACCCCACTTTGCCTCCAACATGTATAATGGTGTTAAATATATAAAAGCGTGCTTTTAATTTATAAGGGTGGGTCGCACTAGGAGGCTTGCTCTGTGAAAGGGGTCACCAGTACAAAAGTTTGAGAACTGCTGGTCTAATCAGACTCATTTGGGCAGCAGCAGCTTTTGTAACATGACTGAGTCAACTAGGGATGACACAGGATGGGGTTCTCGCACTATGTTCTGAATACAGCGGGTGTCTACACCTGGCTGTTTGTGTTCCAGTGTTGCTGACTGGGCTTGTGGCTTCCCACAGTAGGAGTGTGCTGTCAGCTTGGTGCATGGGGTCCGTTAATGGGAGTTGTGGGACTAGAGCTGTGTTCGGCTGCAAATACCTTTATGGCTTCAACCATGTTAAATACGTGGGTGCACGTTGCTGTTTATCGTGCAAAACTGATGGATGTTCTTATACAGAAGCTGATCCTCTGCTGTAGATAATACAGCTTAAAATGTATGGGAACAATGAGTAAGTCTACATCGATGAAACCTATTTAAGGAAATGATTGTAAATACAAGTAGACTTTTTGGGGGTATCCAAATTTCAGGTTACAGAAGCGGATGTTGTACCAAAACTTGTGGTCCCTTTTATAATGTTTTAGGGACACTTGAAATAAGAATCATATTAAAATAATATTTTCTTTATCTGTGGTACTAATAAAACTTCACTCAGATCAAAATAACTTTTAAAATTGGATTTTTTTTTTTATAATTGATATTCATGCCCCGGCTCCCCCCATCAATAGTGAAACTAGACTTGTTAACTTCACCTTCTGCTTAGTTTCGCTGTCTGTGCTCCTGTACTAGCATGGTATTATACCCCATTTAGGTTTTTTCATACAGCACTTATCACCATGGTATCTGAGCACCTTCAGGAGTTAAATCTAGTGATTAATACCAGTCAAGTGGGGTTCCTCTGTTCCTCACACAAGGGGAATGATTGTGTATGGATGCCTTTCCAAACCCATGGCACGTCAGGTTAATAGAAAAGCAAGGGGGAGGAACTGTGCTTTGTGCATGGGCTGGAAATGGTGGATAAGGGAGTGAGTGCCACAGTCTTGGGCCATCCCTCGTGAGAGCCAGGTCTCCTGAGCAAACCAGCAGCAGAGGACTCTTGTGCCCAAAGACCAGAATTGCTCTACGTATTGTAGGTACTTACATGGCTTCCATTATCCTAGCAATTGCTTATTTATTCTCACCATACCACGTGGAGAGAGGAGTGTTCTTATCCCCATTTTACAGATTAGGAACTGGGATAGACTGGTTTAAATCACTTGGTTTAAAAAAAAAAATCAAGTCCTGTTCAGGCTTTGAAAATTTGTGTTAATGCAACTTTATATTAAAATTTATTTGTTACATTTTAAATTGCTGTTTAAAAAAATGCCCCAGTGGTAGGGTATCTTCCTTGAATCTTCTAAAGCTGATATAGGCAAAAACCACATGATTGAAAATGTAGCCCGTGATCCTGCAAATACTTATTTAAGCAGACATGTAGCATTAATCATATGAATAGTCTCTGACTTCCTTGGGACTGCGCTCATGCATAAGTGTTTGCAGCTGAAGGGGCTAAAATTGTATCTTTATCTTAATTCCTCAGGTCTCCCGTTCCTATAGATTATGTCCCACAACCTTGAAATGTGCTTGTCTTTATAACACTCCTCTGAGGTAGGGCAATGGAGGGTAAAATGGAGATAATGATTCACTTCCCCAGGTTTGGAAGTTGGTGGCTGAAAACCAACTGGAAAACTGCATAGAACAGATGGCTACCTTTTTTTGCTGTTCTCTCCCAACTCTCCTGGCCAATGCTGTCTGTTGAGAGAGCAAATTCTTGGGTGGATATGGTGCCCACCTCAGTGATGCAGACAGTGGGACCTCAGTCTTGATTGGGCCTTTGGACACTACAGCAACTCTAATCACAGTAAATTTGAGTGGAGGTGGCAGGAGAAACGTGGCCTACTTTTTTTTAATCTTATTTCTAACTTCTGATTCTGCATATGTATCTCAGCATCCCATCTTGTGACACGTGTCGGTGTGCAAATTATTTCTGCTACTGAAAGGATGGAGGTTTGGAATCCAAAGTAAAGATTTCTTGTTCAAGGTCATGTGCAAGCCCAATGCTAATTTTACTGCATGTAAAATTCTATGAAGTACAGCCCTGTATTATTAAAGATGGCAAAGAAACCTGAAAAGTCTGAAGGATATAATATGGGGTCTGCTCAAGCACACTCATTTATTGCCTCCAGCATCCAGAGCACTATCTTGAAGGATGTATTCTGTTTAAAACTTTCTGCCATTGAAAGGAGAATAGTTGTGTAGGTACGATTCTCCAGAGGTACACAAGCTTACCAGCAAACAGTTGTTTAACCATAAGCATTGTTGTACGGGGCCATAGGCATACTTGGTGCTTCACAGTGATTGTAGACAAGGGCTCTGCCATGAGGTACTTAGTCTGGTTCCCTCCAATATTTTAGGGACGTATACAATGGGTGCAGGCTAAGAAGTGGTCTCAATGTGTACTCCAAATAGGGTGGATAGGTAAGAAAACACAAACAAATTACTACTTCAGGTCTTCGTGTTGGAGAGGCTTGAAGGAAACCCAGCCCTTCCTGCAATAACGTATTCACTACTTAGTTACAGTAATGCTGATCTCTTATATAATGCATGTTTTTCATCCATAGGCCTCAAAGCACTTTACACAGGCAGTTGGTATACTTGTTCCCATTTTACAGATGGGGAAATTGGGCAAGTCATTTCCCTGCGCTTCAAGGTCTCCCAGCAAAGAAATGGCAGAGCTGGAAATTGAACCTGAGTCGTCTGAGTCCCAGTCCTGTGCTCTGCCCAGGAGAGGGGAAAAAACGACCCAAGCCCTCTTCTTGTCAGCAAAGAAGGAAGTGAGAAATATTGTAACTTTTTACTCGTGGGAGCTACTTCGATATTGCAGTGATGGGGCCATATAAGTACCTAGACAGGGAATGCTGGTCGCTGGCAGGCTCAAAAATGAAAGCATACTGAGGAGTTCACCCCTATCATTTTGGGGTGTAATCTTGGTAATTTTTAATAAGCCAAAAGCAAAAGCTGGTTCTTAAAAAATGCCACAGTGGGTGGCTTTTTATAGCATAACTATTGGGTCATAAAATCTCCATCTTTAGCTTGCTTTTCTCTTGGAATTATCAATGACAAGTAGCTTTCTATTCATTCTCCTTCTACAGTCACTTCTTTCCTTATTCTTGAGACAAACAAAATAGTGCTGTGAATAAAGCATCCTAAGATTCAAAGTCTCACTATTAGTTATGTGAAAGCTTCATTCTGTTGTCTTGTAACACAGGTACCTTGGTTTTAGTTGATTTGTAAAGATGCAAAGTCCTGCTGGTTGTTAGTTTCTATGACTCCAAGCCTCCAGCTTGCAAAGAGCTTGCAGATTCCTGATCTGTGATCTTCAGCTTAGGCTCTAGAAGAACACTAACACGGCTGCTACTCTGAAACCTGCTTATTTCAGTTAGTCTGTATCCGCAAAAAGAACAGGAGTACTTGTGGCACCTTAGAGACTAACAAATGTATTTGAGCATAAGCTTTCATGGGCTACAGCCCACTTTATCGGATGCATAGAATGGAACATACAGTAAGAAGATATATATAAACACACACGCGCACACACACACAAAACATGAAAAGACGGAGTAAGAGGCGAATTAAGATGAGCTATTGTCAGCAGGAGAAAAAAACTTTTGAAGTGATAATCAAGATGGGCCATTTAGACAGTTGACAAGAAGGTGTGAGGATACTTAACATGGGGAAATAGATTCAATATGTGTAATGACCCAGCCACTCCCAGTCTCTATTCAAACCCAAGTTAATGGTATCTAGTTTGCATATTAATTCAAGCTCAGCAGTTTCTCCTTGGAGTCTGTTTCTGAAGCTTTTCTGTTGCAAAATTGCCACCTTTAAATCTGTTACTGAGTGGCCAGAGAGGTTGAAGTGTTCTCCTACGGGTTTTTGAATGTTATGATTCCTGATGTCAGATTTGTGTCCATTTATTCTTTTGCATAGAGACTGTCTGGTTTGGCCAATGTACATGGCAGAGGGGCATTGGTGGCACATGATGGCATATAGTACATTGGTAGATGTGCAGGTGAACAAGCCCCTGATGGCATGGCTAATGTGATTAGGTCCTATGATGGTGTCACTTGAATAAATATGTGGATAGAGTTGGCATTGGGTTTTGTTGCAAGGATAGGTTCCTGGGTTAGTGTTTTTGTTGTGTGGCTGCTGGAGAGTATTTGCTTCAGGTTGGGGGACTGTCTGTAAGCGAGGACTGGTCTGTCTCCCAAGATCTGTGAGAGTGAGGGATCATTTTTCAGGATAGGTTGTAGATCTTTGATGATGCGTTGGAGAGGTTTGTGTTGGGGGCTGAAGGTGACAGCTAGTGGCGTTCTGTTATTTTTTTTTGTTGGGCCTGTCCTGTAGAAGGTGGCTTCTGGGTACTCTTTTGGCTCTGTCAGTCTGTTTTTTCACTTCAGCAGGTGGGTATTGTAGTTTTAAGAATGCTTGATAGAGATCCTGTAAGTATTTGTCTCTGTCTGAGGGGTTGGAGCAAATGCGGTTGTATCGCAGAGCTTGGCTGTAGACAATGGATTGTGTGGTGTGTCCTGGATGGAAACTGGAGGCATGTAGGTAGGCATAGCAGTCAGTAGGTTTCCGGTGTAGGGTGGTGTTTATGTGACCATCGCTTATTAGCACAGTGGTGTCCAGGAAATGGACCCCTTGTGTGGATTGGTCTAGGCTGAGGTTGATGGTGGGATGGAAACTGTTGAAATCATGGTGGAATTCCTCAAGGGCTTCTTTTCCATGGGCCCAGATGTAATAAGCAGGAAGTTCTGCATGTACAGATGCTGCAGGCAGAATTAGATATTATGCATCAGGAAGTGCTGATTTTTCTGGAATCTCCCAGTTGCCATATGGCATATGGAGACTCAGTACTATCCTCCCACTGAGGATCTGTTATAAACAGGAAGGTAATACTGAGATCTGGGCAGGAGGCATTGTCTATCTTAAGCATTTCTAATGTGCTTATTATGATATCTGCTTGTTACATACAGTAACAATGAATTTGCCCATAAGAGAGCGTATTCATAGTCTTTCTTTGCTGCAGCTGGTGTTACTTAAATTCCTCCATCTTCTGCTTCTCATTCCTCCCCCTCCCCCATGAGAAATAAGTGTTCTTTAAAGCATATTATTGGGGAAGGGTGGAGAAAAAGGGGTTGGGGGGGTGTATCTTGCTTCATGCTTTGAAAATAAATGGGCCTGATCTCATTCTGGTTTGGTCTGGTTAGGAGCTGCAGTCAAAGGATCTCTGCAGAGCTTCACTCTGAGCAGATTCATCTGCAGCAGTATTCCTGTCAAGCACAATTGTCTTGTGGTATGAAACTGTGAGGTGGCTCACCAGAACAGAGGCTTTACCCCAACCAAGTCTTCACAGATTAGACACAAGGTATGGTTGGAAAGCATGGCATGGTTAGAATTTATTTAGACTTTATTTTTAAGACCTAATTAAAAACATTGGCCTGATCAAAACCACCCAGTGCAGAGAGAGCCATATCTTAGGCTGCACCCATGTGCTAAATTGATCTTGCATGTGAATATGCTATAGGCAGCTGTGGAACATCTGCATTACCTTGGTAGTATTGAGTAAGTTGACTTGTGTTGAATTTTCTAGCTACAGCACCTCTACTGTGACACAGTGCACCAGGTACTAGACGTCCAAATATTCTGTTGATTTTTTAATAGCATGTTAATGGGTGACAGTAGCAAAAATGATGTGGTTGAAGTCCAGAGATTAAAGGGTGCTGGGTGGATGTGGCAAACTGCTCCTAGAGGCCTATTACTATATTGGACAAATCAAGTGGTGGTTGCAACCCTTTTTGTCATTACACTTCACACTTTCTAGGTTCTTCTGGTCTCCAGAGTGCTTTTTAGATATTTTCTGGCTTTCTTTCCACGCAACCTTGGGCTGCTGATTTCTTAGCGTTGGCTTCAGAATGTGCTCTATTCCAGTCCTGAGCACTCCAGAATTCTCTAGGAGTCTGTAGACTAAAAATAATGTGTTCTCCATCATGTAGAATGCTGCTGTCATGAATTAATTGAAAGTGTCTGTGGCACACTCTCAGCTGCTGTTTCTGAAAACACAAGCTCCTCAGAAAATTAGGATTTGCTTTTCAGAATACTGATAGGGCTTAGTGTGCATTACTGACTGACTACAAGGTCTCATTTTTAAAAATTATCCCCCCAAAAGTTAAAAATTACTTCTTTATTTCTCCAACTCAGAGGACTTTCCAGTGCTTTTCAGTTGGTGCTAACAACTTGCATATCAGGTTTGAAGCCAAAGCAGTTGAATGGCCAGTTCCTACCACTCCCACGAAAATAGTCTGCATTCTTTTTCATTCTCCCTCAAGATGGAAGCTGTGGGTGTGTGGAGAAGGGGAAGCTTTGGCAGGATGTTCTTGAATCTCAAAGAGTGAGTTTAGTTAATCTCTGGAAAAATGGTGTAAGCATTTTAAAATACTGCAGTGTTGTTTTTTAAAGCGGAGTGGGGCATACCACCATTGTGATTAACAGGATTTTGTAACGAATGCTGTCAGACCTTTACAGCATTACTAATGGTCCTGCCTGTTACGACGATTGTAGGATAGAGTGACTAGTATCTGCCAACGCACATTATTTTTCTTATGTCCTTGTTGAAGGTCTAAACCTGTTTCCTAATAGATCTGCTGTGACATGTGCTACAGTATCTGTTACAGTCTTGTCGGACAGTGCAAGGTAGCTTTCTGAAATTTAGCCTGGGATAGCACGTTGCTCTCTGCTCCTTTTGGGTACCAAGTTTTTGAAATACCTGTCCAGTGTCTTCAACATGGCCCTATTGAACAGTGAACTTCCACAGCAGGCCAAATGACTGGCCTATTACAGATATGCTATACCTCCAGGGTGGGAAAAGGGTTGATGGCTACTTTCTAATCTAAGCAGTGAAGTGAGGTTAGGAGTTTTGGATTACTCTCCAGAAAAATTTCCAGAACACATTCGGCAGAGGCATATGCAGCTTACCTACTCGTTCAGTCCAGGTCTCTAACCTATTTGTGCCTTTAAGGGACAGCTGAGATCTTGCTAACAGTTTGCTGGTAGCTTATACCATTAAAGGCAAGCAGCTGGGTCTTGTGCATTGTGTTCTAAGCTATTCAAGTCTGAGCTGTCTCCAGCATGCCTAAGAACAAGGTCGCTTGGTGGCTTCTCATTGAATGTTGCTGCCAAACTGCATGTCTCCATTCATCTCTCTAAAAGGACATCTGGATGCTTGTAGACCTCTCGCTCTACTTGATTAGCGTTAGCTCTTGATAAGGCACTTCTCCATTTGGCTAAACCCTGACACTTTATACTCTAGTGGATCCTTCATTGCTTTCTAGAAGAACTGTCAAACCTTTTCCTCCAACTTCCGTACGAGAAAGTAACTCTTGCATTTCAAGATGTTTTAACTGTGGTTGGAGCTTTGCAGTATTTACTGTCATAGCAACAGATTGTCAGCGTGATTACAAAGGAGAGGTTACTGCTCTGTGCAGTACTAATCAAACTAAACAGATATGTTCATTGTAAAACTACCAACCTGTCATTTTCACGGCTACCAAATGACCTGTCTGTCCTGTGTAGTCATTTAGTATGGGCGACTTGGATTGTTTGTAACTGCATGGACCATGGCTAAGGTAGCAAATAGAATGACTGTCAGGGCTTGTCTACATTACCAGCTGGATCGACAGGCAGTGATTGATCCAGTGGGGGTTGATTTATCTTGTCTAGTCTAGACACAATAAATCAACCGCCGAGTGCTCTCCTGACCCTGGTACTCCACCAGGGCGAGAGATGCAGGCGGAGTTGACGGGGGAGCGTTGAAGACACCGCAGTAAGTAGATCTAAGTACGTTGAATTCAGCTATGTTATTCACGTAGCTGAAGTTGCGTAACTTAGATCAATTTCTCTTCTCTCCCCGCCCCTTCCCCCTCGGCCAGTGTAGACAAGGCCTCAGATTGCTGTTGCTGACTGTAATGGGTGTGTAGGTAGGCCTACACAAGAGAGGACAATTTACTGTTCGTGCTGAGAGCTTTACAGGGAAGATGGCCAAAGATGTTTCTGAACTCTCTGTAATTTACAGATGTAACTCACAGCACCTGGTATCCAGCGCGTGATTTAGATCTTTCTGTGCCAACAATTGGTATCACTCTATCTGTAGTAATGTTCTGGGGCTGAAGACTGCAGCCTTCTCTGTCCTTGTTCTTGGGCAGCTAACTACCCTGTTCCTTGTTTTTCATTTGATCGACCAGATAATTTTTGCCCCCCTCATAAATCGGAGTTCTGATTTTGGGTGACCTGAATTGATTGTGAAAAATCCTCTACTAGTGAGTGGGTAGCTTTCCCTTGCTAGAGTTGGTAGCTAAGCCACCAACTTCTGCAGAATATAAACTTTCATCTGATTAAATTATAACTAGCCCTAATGGCTGTGACGTTAACCTCTGGTGTAATTACACTGTTGTAGTTCTACTGGCATAACTCCCAATGTAGACGTTCTTATTCCAGAATTAGTGCTTCTTACTGGTTTAGTTTAAGTTGCTAAGAATGTTCACACAGGGATTTATGCTGGTATACCTCGTGGTCTGCTAATACAAATAACAATAGCATGCTGTAAATGATATGTGAGGCTGGTATAAGTGTACAGATAACCTTTTCTGTTTAGACAAGCTCTGAGCATGAAGAAAGTTGGTTCTGCCAAGGAGAGGCACTGGAGCCACAAGCAGCAGCAGTGTGAAATCAGGACATCTGGTCAGTTTTTCTGCTGCTATTTAGAAACCTGTGGGCAGCTGTGAAGCTGTCAAGAATAGTCCATTTCACACTAGTGCTCCTTAGGGATGCTGCGTGGAGCTATGGAATTAGGCACAGCAGTTATTCACAGGGTACTGAGGGAGAGGGGTGGAAACTACCCCCCATGTCTGCAGCAGCCGTTCAGACACCTTCATAATCACGTTCATAACCGGAGGATATGAAAGAGGATGCCTCCAAGTAGAGTCCATGCCAAAATCCTTATGCCCTCCCCAGTAGGTGTTTGGGGGGCAGGGTGAAAGCTGGGCTACTCAGCAGAGTCTTGCCCTAGCATCTCCCTGTTGGAGCCCCCACCTTCTTCATTTTACATTTCTGCCTCTGGGCTAGTAGGTTGGGTCCTCCGGCTGTTAGGTGTCTGGTAAATCTTCAAGCCCCACGCATGACGTGCATCTTGTAGAGTGTGTCTGCATTGCTCTGAAAGGGTGAAGGGCTAGCATGAGTTGTGTGCTTGTCATGAGCACTTCCTCTAGCCTATATGCAAGAGACATAAAACAGGGCTGGCTTTGTTTGTCTCTCGCTTTCAGAGCTGGCATTTAGATTCTTGTCGATTTGGGGTTTTGGGAGCTTCTATTGAAGAGGTTAGGTGACGTTCATAATTTAAACAGAAGGATAAACGGGTGAGAGAGTATCCATGTTGGTAGAAGACACACCCTCCTGTCACAGAGGAGCCTTCCTAGCATGGGGTAGCCTTCCAGCTACTTAAGAACTGATGGACTCAGAAGGGAGATCATTTGCTTCTCCTCCAGGAGGAGAATGGATTTAGCATGGCCCTCAGAGTAACAAAGGTATACAATCTTCACTGCAGAGTTTATGCAGGTTGGCTTAGCTCAGGTGTAAGCGGCTGTAGTCGAGTGTGTCCACTCCACTGCATCCATGCTAGTGCTTTACTGGGTTGTGTGAGGCGGTAGGACTTCTGGGGGGATATCCCAAGGTTCTAAGCACTACAGAAACCTGAGCTGCTCTGACTCCTTCTCAATGAATTGTGGGAGAACTTGACTGTCCTTTTGAGCACCCAGGGAGCAGGAGAGATGGAACAATTGGACGGCATTAGCAGGATTTACCAACCCTAGTGTAAGCAATGCTTGGGCTTTAGCCTATATCCCAGTATTTGCTGGCTAGGCAGCCCCACCATGCTCCAGTGAGACATCTGTGTGTGTGGATGGGAGCTGGGCTAGGGGCAACACCCAGAAAGGAGTCAGAGTTAACTTTGCAGCAAAGATATAGCCCTAAAGGGATGCTGGAAAAATGATTGCCACACTTGCAAAAGAATATTTTTTCAATTGTTATTTTATCCAAGGCTAGCAGCTCATGAAGAGTGGGTCTCCTCCTGTACACTCCCTCTGCTGCATAGTTGTTAGTGCATGAGATGCTCTGATCTCATGAAGTGTCCTTCCTCTCATAAGGCATTTAAGTCAGGAAATTACTGTAAGGAATTGGCCCTGTCAGCTTCACATGGAGGTTCCCAGAGGGATGCATTGTAATAGGGAAAATGACCTGTGTTCTGTTGACAGGTACGAGAAATTAGCACTCTGATCACCACACATGTTGAGTTTTTCTGATGGGATTAAAACTACGACAACAGCCTGTGGCTGTTTTGTATCTCTGCTACAATAAATCCCATTATCAATGTTCTCTGCTGACTAGCACTTGGTGCTTGGCTTGCTGGGACTGTTTGAAAAACTACTTCAGCTCATTATAGAAATCTAATTATTGTTTCCAGTCCCTGGCTCAGAAAATGGTTACACAATTAGGCCTTGCCCAGTTGACTTGGCTCAATGTACCACTATACTGTTTTGCTTTTTAGGAGTCTCAAGACTTTGCTTTGTGTAGGATACTTGTAAAGAATGCTGTTTAACTGTTATTTTCCCACACCTCTGCTAATGGAGAATGACTCAGAGTGAGCTGTAGCAGGGCTGGGAGGGGTGAACACACACAGTACAGCCCCAGCCTTGTCTGTACAACAGCATCTCTCTCCTTCAGATAAAGGCATTGCTTGAATTACAAGAGAATCTTCCTGCAGTTCCTGGCTCCTGCTGAAATCTTTCCTTGTGTTTGCTTTGGTAGATTTGTTTAAAAGAAGGTTCTGACTGTTTCCTCTTTGCATAATATAATGAGCTTCTCTTCTCTCATGTGGAATAATCAAGTGTTTTTTTTCTGGTTTTAAAAAAGAATTGACTCTGTGCAGAGGGTGTACTCAGTACTGTACTGTCCCTGCCCATAAGAGCTAATTAAGGCCTTGTCTACAGGGGAAGTTCGATCTAAGCTACACAATTTG
Source organism: Lepidochelys olivacea (assembly GCF_965140295.1). Lineage (NCBI taxonomy): Eukaryota > Metazoa > Chordata > Testudines > Cheloniidae > Lepidochelys > Lepidochelys olivacea. Next base: position 3,636,514 of record NC_140413.1, read on the forward strand.
GGTTACGTGAATAGTGTAACTCAAATTGACATAGCTTAGATCTACTCTACCGTGGGGTCCACACTACTCAATGTCAACGGGAGATGCTCTCCCACCAACTCCCCCCTATTCCTCTTGATCCGGTGGAGTGCAGGAGTCGACCAGAGAGTGAGCTGCGGTTGATTTAGCAGGTCTTCACTAGACCTGCTAAATCAACTACCGATGCATTGATCGCTGCTCATGATCCCCCAGTAAGTGTAGACATGCCCAAACAGTTCAGTATGTACTGGGAGACTCAGAGGAAAGTCGTGACTTACGGCATCTCCTCTTTCGCCTCTGTCTCTCTTTCCTTCAGCGTTTAAAAACTCTACCCCTGCTAACTGGAGTTGCAGCTAACAAGGGATGTGAAGGGTAACAAGAAGGGTTTCTACAAATATGTTAGCAACAAGAAAAAGGTCAGGGAAAGTGTGGGCCTCTTACTGAATGGGGGAGGCAACCTAGTGACCAGCTTTTTCCACATCAATGAAGTACTTGATGCTTTTTTTGCCTCAGTCTTCACAGACAAGGTCCCAGACTGCTGCACTGGGCAGCACAGTATGGGGAGGAGATGAGCAGCCCTCAGTGGTGAAAGAACAGGTTAAGGACTGTTTAGAAAAGCTGGACATACAGAAGTCCATGGGGCTGAATGCAATGCATCAGAGGGTGCTGAGGGAGTTGGCTGTTGTGATTGCAGAGCCATTGGCCATTATCTCTGAAAACTCATGGCGACCTGGGAAGGTCCCGGATGATTGCCTAGCTTTAAAAAAGGGAAGAAGGAGAATCCAGGGGAACTACAGACCAGTCAGCCTCACCTCAGTCCCTGGAAAAATCATGGAGCAGCTTCTTAAGGAAGCCATTTTGAAGCACTTGGAGAAGAGGGAGGTGATCAGGAACAGTCAGCATGGATTCACCAAGGGCAAGTCATGCCTGACCAACCTGATTGCCTTCTATGATGAGATAACTGGCTCTGTGGATATGGGGAAAACGGTGGACATGATATATCTTGACTTTAGCAAAGCTTTTGATACGGTCTCCGACAGTACTCTTACCGGCAAGTTAAAGAAGTATGGATTGGATGAATGGACTATAAGGTGGATAGAAAGCTGGTTAGATCATTGGGCTCAATGGGTAGTGATCAACGGCTCGATGTCTAGTTGGCAGCTGGTATCAAGCAGAGTGCCCCAGGGGTTGGTCTTAGTGCCGGTTTTGTTCAACATCTTCATTAATGACCTGGCTGATGGGATGGATTGCACCCTCAGCAAGTTTGCAGATGACACTAAGCTGGGGGAGAGGTTGATACGCTGGAGGGTAAGGATAGAGTCCAGAGTGACCTAGACAAATTATAGAGGATTGGGCCAAAAGAAATCTGCTGAGGTTCAACAAGGACAAGTGCAGAGTGCTGCACTTAGGACGGAAGAATCCCATGCACCGCTACAGACTAGGGACCGAATAGCTCGGTAGCAGTTCTGCAGAAAAGGACCTGGGGGTTACAGTGGACGAGAAGCTGGATAGGAGTCAGCAGTGTGCCCTTGTTGCCAAGAAGGCTAATGGCATATTGGGCTGTATTATTAGGAGCGTTGCCAGCAGATCAAGGGAAGTGATTATTCCTCTCTATTTGGCACTGGTGAGGCCACATCTGGAGTATTGCATCCAGTTTTGGGTCCCCCACTACAGAAAGGATGTGGACAAATTGGAGAGAGTCCAGCGGAGGGCAACGAAAATTATCAGGGGGCTAGGGCACATGAATTATGAGGAGAGGCTGAGGGAACTAGGCTTATTTAGTCTGCAGAAGAGAAGAGTGAGGGGGGATTTGATAGCAGCCTTCAGTACCTGAAGGGGGTTCCAAAGAGGATGGAGCTCGGCTGGTCTCAGTTGTGGCAGATGACAGAACAAGGAGCAATGGTCTCAAGTTGCAGTGGGGGAGGTCTAGGTTGGATATTAGGAAAAACTTTTTCACTAGGAGGGTGGTGAAGCACTGGAATGGGTTACCTAGGGAGGTGGTGGGATTTCTATCCTTAGAGGATTTTAAGGCCTGGCTTGCCAAAGCCCTGGCTGGGATGATTTAGTTGGGCTTTGAGCAGGGGGTTGGACTAGATGACCTCCTGAGGTCTTTTCCAACCCTAATCTTCTATGATTCTGTGCTATCCTGACATGCACAACTCCTTGTTCAGGCCTTAATCATCTCCCTCCTCAGCTATTACAGTCTCTTTCTCTTGGGTCTTGCTAAAACACTCTTGCTTCAACAGTGTCATTCACTTCCCCTTGCCCTTTTGTTTCTTATTTTTCTACACATCAAGTTCAGGCTTCTAATTCGTTCTTTCAGGGTACCCCATTTTGCAGCCCTTGCCTCCATCTCTGACCTGGTCTCATTTCATGTTCTTCCCTCATCCCCACACCCTGCAGGACCCACTCTAACAGTTGTGCTAACCTCTGTGCCCCTTTTGTAGCCTTCTGTCTGAGACATCTCTTGTTCTTATTCCATGCTTCTTCCTGTGCAGGATATGTTTTCTGAAATCTGTCAGTTTTCCACCTCTGCCTCATTCAGATGGCTACTAAAACCATAATTCTGCAGCATCACCAATACAAATATTTGCATTAAATATATATTGAGGAGGGAACAGCAAGCCATCAAAACACATAAATTTGTTAGTCTCTAAGTTGCCACAAGTACTCCTTTTCTTTTTGCGAATACAGACTAACACGGCTGCTACTCTGAAACCTACCTAATATGAGTTACTGAGACCATCTTTCTTTCATTCCCCTATGTCCCCTGCTGAGGTCTGATTATACCCCTGCCTGGCTGTTATGTTCATCACTTAGACTGTAAGCATCCTGGGGCTGGGACCAGTCATATACACTTTCTATAATGTGTCCAGCACGCATGAGGATGCCACAAAATAATTAAAACTAATGCTTAAGGATGGTGTGTGGCTTTTTTTGGGGGGGGGGTAAACTATTATTTCAAAGCACGAAATTATTTGGGCCATCTTGATTATCACTACAAAATTTTTTTTTCTCCTGCTGATAATAGCTCATCTTAATTAGCCTCTTACTCCACCTTTTCATGTTTTGTGTGTGTGTGTGTATTTATTTATTTATTTGGGCATAAGCTTCCGGGGGCTACAGCACACTTCATCGGATGCATAGAATGCAATATTGCAATGTAATATTCTTACTATATGTTCCATTCTATGCATCCGATGAAGTGGGCTGTAACCCCTGGAAGCTTATGCCCAAATAAATTTGTTAGTCTCTAAGGTGCCCCAAGTACTCTTCATTCTTTTAGTTTATAAATAGTTATAATAAAACCCCCCAACTTTTGATGTTTTTATCCTGTTTTTTTTTTTAAAAAAAAAAGATTTGTGATACATGCCCCAGGGAATCCTGATCCCAGACAGAAACTCTGAGGCCATAGTTAGTTTATTCCAGATTGCTTCTGTACAAAGGACTAAGGAGAAAACATTTTAGTTTAAGATTGGGATGAATCAAGAGGATGCAGCTGCATTTTACAAGTGCCTGTAAATCCAATTTACAGGTAAAGTAAACCAGCTAGCAGAGCCACGCCAAGACAAACAAGCCCATTTGCTCCATGTCCACATGGAAGTGGTGAGTTGGAAGCAACTTAGTACTTGTGCTTTTAAAGCTGGTACTTATTAACTTGGCCTTGTTTTCCCCTTTGCGCACTTTTTGTGCCATCAAAAAATAAGTTTACCACTTATCAATGATCTGCATCTCTTGTTCACCAGGGAAGGACTTACCAGTTCTGCTTCAACGTGAGTAGCACAGCACTGATAGTCCCTCATGAGTGTGATCTCCCAGCAGAGAGCACTGCGTGCAGGGAGGTTATTTTGGTGCGGGAGAGGGGAAGAAAGGCAACAGACTGGAAAGTAATAGTGTCTCCAGCCTGCCTGTCAGTGGCACAGCTTAGCCCTGCTGTGTCAAACCACCTTCCTTCTCTCCCCCCCCCCCCCGCCCCAACCTATTTTAAACAAAGTACCTACTGAATGGTGTTGAAGTGCCTTGCAACATGGGACACCTTGAAGAAGAATTTTAGGATAAATGCACCACAAAACCAGTGAAATCCCTGAGATACATCAACGATCTTTTCGTTCTCTGGACAGACGACTTAAACTCCCTCACAGATTTCTACCACTACATCCACCACCTGATCTGGTGGGTAGTGTAGACATACCCTTAGACACAGCTGCTTGTAAACTTATTTTAACCCACCTGCTAAAATAATGTAATTTTGTTTTAATCTCCACTTTGTAACAAGGTTCCATTGGGGCTTCTTTACTAACATTTATAATGCTCTGCCTCTGCTAATAAATGTCCAACATGCAATTTTGGAGGTACACCTCTATGAAAGAGTTAATGCCTTCAAGTACAGACTGCATTCTCCAGTTCCTGTTTAGAGGAGAAGGAAATATACTAAACTTTGTGAATTTATCTCAAATGGGCTTTGGGAATTAACTAATGACCAGTAAATAAGTGGAAAATTGTTTCTCTGAGGCACCATTGTTTTACCTCTGAATACTGATTTTCTCCTTCAGTGGGAAGTGGTTCAGAGCAGTGTTGTGAATATACTCTGTTCTAAGGAAAAGTTCCGTTTGTTCTTGCTGCTAGAAAATTGGCTTTGAGGTGAGGATTTTTTTCATAAGTAAAGTTATTAATGGTACCGCTAACCTTTTCCTGGTGATGCAGGTTTGTGAAGTTAGGGGACGTAATATTCAGATTAGATGTAAATGGGGAAGGAATAGCTTGGGCAGAACTACTTCACATTATTGGCAATATAATCACTAGTCTTGTGATTATCAGAATGCATTATCTGAGGTGTGGCCTACACTACGTGGTTAGGTTGACATAAGGCAGATTATGTTGGCCTAACTATGTCAGTGTACACACTACAGCCTTGCTCCCACAGATAAGTGCCCTACTCCCCAGAGGTGCAGGGGCTTATGGCGGTGTAGTTAGGGGGACGCAGTGCCCATGTAGATCCTGCATGCCTTACATCTGCTGTTGGCGGTCTTGTCAAGTTCAGGGCTCTGCTGGAGCCCTGAAATTGACAAGAAAGTCTAGCTCACCAACTAGGCTGCTGCTAGGGACCCCAGCTTCACGCTCCCCAGTGGGAGCCCTGCTGCACTGAGGCTCCCGTTTTTAAAAAACAAACACACACACAAAAACAGGTAACATACAGTCCAGTTTTCAAAGACAGTCTCTAATTCTGGGTGCCCAGCTTCAGACACTTAGGGTCTGATCTCTGGGGATACTAAACACCACAGCTCCATTTGAAGCCACGGGGAGCTACAGATGCTTACCACCTTTGAAAACCAGGCTCCTTCCCTCCCCCTTGTTTGCTGCGGGGAGCCCCTCACTAGTTGGTGGAAACGCTCTGGTGAGGACGTGTACCACTATCAGAATGAGGGTAGTCTGGACGTAAGCCACTGCCATAATTACTGTGGTGGCTGTAAATTGACCTAACATAGGTTGATTTGAGGTGGTAGTGTAGATATGCCCCAGAGTGACTTGTAACTGAATTCCTTCAGAGCAGCATTGGTTTTCTAGACATGGAAGCCATCCATAGAATCTGGACTATAAATCTCTATATCTTCCTACTCAAATACACAATCAGCTCCTCCTGAGATGTCCCTGTTGTGTGACGAAAAGAAGTGCTGTATGAGCCCTTCACTTCTCATTGTGAGCTAAAAACAGCAGTCAGTTAGGAATCCTGTACAGAGCTTGTTCTTGGCAGCTGAAACGCTGTCCATTGTCCTGTTAGCATGTGTTAAGTCAGTGAATGTGGGTTAGAGCATTTCACAAAAGGAAAAACACTACATCACTTGGGGACGTGGTTCAGCTTTTCCTCAGGTGCTTGTGAGCTGAGTTGATTCCTGGGATTTTGAAAATTTAGTTGTCTTCCTGTGTCAAATTGGAAGAATAACTTCTGATACTGTTTGTAACATAAGTGGCCCAGATGGGGTAATTTTTAAAAAACCACTTGAGACCAATAATTCTTTGACTTTTATTGTGCAAGTAATGAACATTGATAGGTGCTGACACACAATTTAAATGCACACTGACTTGCCTTGAAATGACTGAATTCTTCATCTTTAAAAACTTCTCCCTTCCTCTCTGAAGAAACTTTAAAGTTATAGGCTACCAATAAAAGTGGTGATTTCAAGTGTGCATTACCTTGAATGCACCTTCAAGGTGCATTATCTTGAAACTGGCCCAATGGTCCCTAATTCATTTGGTGGTGTGTCTGTACAGTCCAATTTAGGTTGTAGGCCCTTCAGGAAGGAATAGTCTTCCTCAGTATTGTAAGTGATCCCATTGCAGGTATTACTGTTTATTGTAGAAGTCTCACTTAAGCTAAATTGATAGCAGATACTCTTAAACTGATTTTAAGAATGTCTGTCCAAAGGAGTTGCACCAGTTTCAATTGGTTTCTAAATTGATTTAGTTTAATCAGTACAATGTTTGTGTCTAGACGAGGCCTAAGTATCTGTGTCTCATTCCTGCTCAGAGTAATGGCCTGATCACCAGAGATCCTCACTGGCACATCCAGCAGGCCTGCAAAACTGAGCCAAGTAGTAAAAAGCTCTTATCCCAGGGCTTGGATATTATAGTACCTTAGAAATCCTAAAATAGATTCCTTGCCTTCCCAGCCACGACTGTCCTATAATGCATCCGATGAAGTGAGCTGTAGCTCACGAAAGCTTATGCTCAAATAAATTTGTTAGTCTCTAAGGTGTCACAAGTCCTCCTTTTCTTTTTGCGAATACAGACTAGCACGGCTGCTACTCTGAAACCTGTCCTATAAGAATCTGCTGTATGTATGGGCAGGTGTACCTGATTTACAAACCATTAACCCCATCTTGTTAAATCTGGTTTGAAAAAAAGAAATTGTACCTGCAGAGTTGTCCACAACATTTGCACTAACCTGTTGAGGATTGGGGCAAGTTTTTTTTTCTTTTTCTTCAAAAGGGCCTTAACTTTGCAGAGCAAGCAATGGTAAGTGAGAAGGTGGTGGCAGCCATACAACAATTAAATATTGTAAGCACTCTGCTTTGTCTTGTATTGACAGGCTCACTCTCGGAATGTTTCTTCTTGAGAGAGAGAGAGAGAGAGAGAGCACTCCAGATTCTCTTTTAGGCTGGCTACTGTAGCATTTTTGGGAAATCTACCAACAGTGGGAGCACTAGTGTAGAAACAGGTAGGGTTAGAGGACTGTGTAGGGTTAGAGGATTGAGACCGTGCTGTGTCTACATTGTCGCTACCACCAGTAGGGCTGTGCTGGGGTAGATATCCCCCCAAAATGCTAGAGTATCAAAGGCCCTATTGTTCTTTTCCCTTTTGGTATGCTGCTGGAAGAAAGTGAAATGAACCAATGGTTGTGGTAAGTTCCACCATGGTGTGTGCATTGCAGGCATTGCAATGGAGTGGCAAGGAGAGACAAACTCAGAATGGGCAGTTTTAATATGAAAAGCGATTCTGTAAAAATGTCACTGAATTGCATTTTTGTTCTGATTTATAGTTTACTGTGATACAAATTTTATTTTATTTTTTTTAACTGCTAATCCTGGAAACACAGCCCGGGATCTTAGAGTCCTGCAGGCTCTTCCTTTTCATGAATACCTGTAACAAAAGGTGGCTGAGCCAAATTATGTTCTCATCGACACCTTTGCAGCCCCTCTGCCTTTTGTGGGTTTGCACAGGGGTAGCGGATTGGAACTTAGTCAATTCTGATGCACAAGAAGAAGCTGAATTATATTCCTTCTCTTAGCTGTGTTGGGTCTGCAGGACTAACAGGAGTGTAAAGCAGTGAAAACTTTAATTGCTAAGATCAGTCAAGATGATGGAATATATGCAGGAAGCAAACCTGTTCAGTCAAACGTTGAGTTTTAGCTTTGAACTCCACTTGAAAGTAGTAGTTTCCCAATCCATTTTTAGTTCCATGTAGACTTTCAAAGATAATGTTCCTATAAGTTGGATCAGTGGTTCTCAGTCAGGGGTACGCATACTCTGTGGGTACGCAGAGGTCTTCCAGGGGTACATCAACTCATCTAGATTTTGCCTAGTTTTACAACAGGCTACACAAAAAGCACTAGCAAAGTCAATACAAACTGAAATTTCATGTAGACAGTGATTTGTTTGTTTGAAATGTAAGTACAATATTTATATTACAATTGATTTATAATTATATGGTAAAAATGAGAAAGTAACCAATTTTTTAGTAGTAGTGTGCTGTGACGCTTCTGTATTTTTGTCTGATTTTGTAAGCAAATAGTTTTTAAGTGAGGTGAAACTTGGGGTCTGCAAGAGAAATCAGACTCCTGAAAGAGGTACAGTAGTCTGGAAAGGTTGAGAGCCACTGTGTTAGATTATTAGTGAAGCTACTATAACGCAAAAGAGTACAAGTGTATGAACTGTGGAACAGGAGTGAGTTGGTGCTTTTACCAAAGCAAGGCCTTCCCTTTGTTTCTTAATGTAAGAACAATCTGTAGTTTGTAAAACTCTCCTTGCTCTAGTATGTGAAATACGTATTTCTGTACAGGTAGAGCTAGGGTCAGCTGGTTTGTCTGTGACATTCTATTTCTATGCCACTTTTGTGTGCAACAATTATAAATAGATGAGAGTTTTGGTGTCGTTTCACTGGTGCTTCACATTGTGGGCCCAGTCTACAGCTTCACTGCTTGTGGGAGGGCTACATTCAGTTAAGATGCCTGCAGAATCAGTATGCAGCTCATAGGTGTCTGATGTAAACACTACTTCTGCTGCACAAAACATGCCTCCCCTCTCTGACATACAATGGCAAAACGTAATTGGCTAGTGTGTATGAGATGCAGTATCTCCTGTTTTCAGTCAGGGCGAGTCTCAGTGGATAGTTTGAAGGATAAATTAATGGGTATTAGAGTAGCAGCCATGTTAGTCTGTATCTGCAAAAAGAAAAGGAGGACTGTTGGCACCTTAGAGAGGAACAAATTTATTTGAGCATAAGCTTTCGTGAGCTACAGCTCACTTCATCGGATGCATTCAGTGGAAAATACAGTGGGGAGATCTATATACACAGAGAATGTGAAACAATGCGTGTTACCATACACACTGTAAGGAGAGTGATCAGGTAAGGTGAGCTATTACCAGCAGGAGGGGGGGGGGGAAGACCTTTTGTAGTGATAATCAAGGTGGGCCATTTCCAGCAGTTGACAAATTGCTGCTTCATAGGTGGGCTGCATTTCAGTCATTAGTGCAGTGATTATACCAACTACAGGAATCTAAAAATGCCTCTCTAATCTCCATGGTAATTATTAGGTTTTGTGACTGTTTTGAGTATTAATGTGCAGAAGGATCCAATTGCATGAAAGGTGCTATATTAAAACAGAATCACGATTACAAATATTTGTATGCTTGGAGTGAGAGTTTGCTGTGTGCGTGAGCTACTTGCCTTATATTTTACCCACCACTCATTTGCCCTGCCCTTGAAAGATGCTGGTGAACCATTGTCATAACTGGTGCTACTCATAATCTACAGAGCAGTACTTTGAAAGAGCAGGACTCTGAGGAGTGTAATTTGTGTTTGTTGCATATTAGTTTTTTGCACGTGGGCCCGGTGGTGTTGGAGGTCCTACTAACTTCCATCAAGAAGTAGCAGGATTGAAGTGACGGAATAGCAAGATTTTTAACAAGAGAAGAAGCTGGAATCTGAATCTTTTGGGCCTTAACAATTCTAAGAAAAAAATGGTGCTGGATTTAAACCTGCCACTCTTCATTTGCTTCACCGGTTATCAGGAGACACTGGAGCCAAGGAAGGCGATGCCTGAGACAGGCTGGCCAGATTACCCAATTGGAATACTTTTGTCAGTTAAGAATTATGTGCTAAACTGTAAGACGAAACGGTCTACTCTGGGATTGCAAAAGAAACGGGTTTAAATCTATGTGCCAGAAGAGCATGCTGTGTACTGTAGCTGTGTTCCAGATGTATCTTCCCAACGGCCCGCTTTCATTCAGAGTAGCTTGCAGTATGGAGTTAAGGTTACTTGTAAGCCATGAATTGTGGCGTCTGCTCCCTAGAGGTCCATCTGACTTTATGAATGGGGGGTAGCTCTTAAGTCTTCATCCTGGTGGAGATGTTAATTTACCAGAATGATATCTCAGTGCTTGGAAATGTGATCTCCAAAAAGCAACTTTACACACGCAGCCTGGCCTGGAGGCCTGATGATGTGAGTTCTTCCAGCCAAGAAAGATTGGATGAGGGCTCCTTCAAGCCATGGCTACTCACTCAACTAGACAAATTGTGTGCAGGTCGTTTACCTGGATCATCTGGTCCCTCCTAGTATCTGCCTGTGGCACATAATAATTTAGCGACCCGTAGGCTATAATACTTTGGTCTAACTTTGCTTGTTGGGTTTAGTGTGCGGGTGCTGGGTGGCATTAGTGGCCTGTGATCTATGGGCAGTCAGATGAGATGAACTGTTGGTCCCTTCTAAGTAGCTTATAACATGTGTTAGGGAGGTTGTCAGTGTGCCGAGACTAGCGCGTAGGCATTGCTGTAAATTTCCCACAGTGAGGAGAAGGAAGTCGTGTGTCAAAACACAGGCCTGGAATCCAGGAGTTCTGGGTTCTGTTCCCAGCTTGCAAACTGACTTCCTGTGTGACTTAGGGCAGGTTTGCTTATCACTGCTAGTTTCCCTGTCTGGAAAATGGAGATAATATTTGCCCCACCACTAGGGCTTTGAGATTTCATTGAAACTTGTAAAACACTTTGGGATCCTTTGGCTAAAAGGTGGCAGAGAAGTGTATGTAGTTGAAGCTGTCTAGAAAATTTTTCTACCTAGGGTGTGTCTCTTTTTGTCCCAAACTGTTTAGTTGCTTTCTAATTCCAAGTGGTTATGGGGATAATGAGATTGTTTGAATCTCTGTCTCCTTCTCTCCCCCCCGCCATCAGTTTAAATCTCATTCTCTCTTAAACCACTTGGAATTCCATGCTTTAAAATTACAGTAAGATGGGTGCTGAAACTCCTAGTAGTATAAGGAGATGAGATTTATGTTAGGGGGCTATTCCTTCACCCATTTACTTCCCTGGTCCTCCTTGCATGAACAGAGAGCAACAATACCCGAAGTCCAAAGATGCAAACAATTTGATGTTTATTGGGGTGAACTTCCAGCAAGCATGATTCCAATTTCCTTCCTTAGTGTCCCCCTTCCCAGCTCTGACACCACAGAGCCTTACACCTGTGTCCCTGTTTCCATTCCCCCCCCTTAGCAAAACATGATTCCATTTCCCTAACCCCATTCCCTGTTCCCATTTCCCCCACCCACACACCTATTTCCTGATTGACTGCAGACTATATAGTAAAACTTGAGTTCTGCTTAGCTATACCTTAACCAATCATTTTACTGAAATTTAACTAACCAATCCTAACATATTGTAACATGATTATTTAACCAATTATATCCCACCACCTTAATTAGTTTACACCCAGCAAAATTAATTATACAGCAAACAGAAACAATCACAGAACCAGACAGATTATGCAGGCAAACAATAGGGAAATGGGGACTACAGCGATAGAACAACAAAGATATTCTATTGTAAGGAGAGTGGTCAGTTTGGATGAGCTATTACCAGCAGGAGAGTGAGTTTGTGTGTGTGTGTGTGTGGGTGGGGGGGGGAACCTGGATTTGTGCTGGAAATGGCCCACCTTGATTTTCATACACATTGTAAGGAGAGTGATCACTTTAGATAAGCTATTACCAGCAGGAGAGTGGGATGGGAGGAGGTATTGTTTCATGGTCTCTGTGTATATAATGTCTTCTGCAGTTTCCCCAGTATGCATCCGATGAAGTGAGCTGTAGCTCACGAAAGCTGATACTCAAATAAATTAGTTAGCCTCTAAGGTGCCACAAGTACTCCTTTTCTTTTTTCGAATACAACTAACACGGCTGTTACTCTGAAAGAAATGAGGATTTCACATCCCAGCTATTGATAAGTGAGTTCTTGCCAGACAGGATGCTATCAAACTAAATTTCCTTTTACATCTTCTAGGCACTTCCCTTTCTCTGGAGGTGATAGGCATTATCAGGACAGGATTGTATCCTAACAGCCCAATAGCACCTTATTTCAATGTGACTAGTTTGGAATGGGAGGTGACCATTTGCTTCCCAGCTTATGGCTGCCTCTGCTGCTTAGCCAAAGGCCTTAGCCTAAGCACAGGGCCTCAGACTGTCACAGGGAGAGAAGGCCCTTACACCGACAGACAGTGATTTTGATTCTTTCTTTTATACCTCTAGAACTAGCCAAGTGAGAAGAATACACCTACATTCTTAGAGGCTGGGTCTTTACAGACAGGCCTGAATATCTATATCCGAACAATTTAAACCATCAGAGTTTAAGATTTTAATGCTGTGGCACAACTTTGCGAATTGTCTGGGGTCGTTGATAGCTATGGGCTTGGGGAAGTAAATACAGTATATCAGTTTGCTGAAAGCCACAGCTGTGTCCATCACAGAATGCAGAATAATCTGTCGTTGGGGTATGCAGCAACAATATTAAAGAAAAATAAATAGAAAATGGGATATTGAAATCTCCAAATAAAGAACTGGAGTCAGCTCTTATTTTAACATACTTTACATAGAAATAAATTATAATAGACAAGGTAGATGGATTTTCGCCCACCTGTTTGAGAAGGATCGTTTTCCAGTCTAATATTAAGGCCCTTTCTGCCTTCTCAGATTCCTGTTCTGTTAATCCTGGTATTTGCTCCCTCTCTTACAAGAGGCTTATGTAGGTTTGATTTGCGCCTCTTGTCACAAACTACCTTATTCGGGTGCACAAGCACGTTATCCCAAAACAAGTTTGTCTGGGCATGCCAGCATCTAATGAAAGAATAATTCTATTAGTTTTAGAGTAACAGCCGTGTTAGTCTGTATTCGGAAAAAGAAAAGGAGTACTTGTGGCACCTTAGAGACTAACCAATTTATTTGAGCATGAGCTTTCGTGAGCTACAGCTCACTTCATCGGATGCATACCGTGGAAACTGCAGAAGACATTATATACACACAGAGACCATGAAACAATACCTCCTCACACTCCACTGTCCTGCTGGTAATAGCTTATCTAAAGTGATCATCAAGTTGGGCCATTTCCAGCACAAATCCAGGTTTTCTCACCCTCCGCCCCCCCACACACAAACTCACTCTCCTGCTGGTAATAGCCCATCCAAGGTGACAACTCTCTTCACAATGTGTATGATAGTCAAGGTGGGCCATTTCCTGCACAAATCCCGGTTCTCTCACTCCCTCACCCCCCTCCAAAAACCACACACACAAACTCACTCTCCTGCTGGTAATAACTTATCCAAAGAGACCACTCTCCCTACAATGTGCATGATAATCAAGGTGGGCCATTTCCAGCACAAATCCAGGTTTTCTCACCCCTCCCACCCCCATACACACACAAACTCACTCTCCTGCTGGTAATAGCTTAATGGCATAACTTTACATTAACATATGCTCTGACGAATTCTGCATCTTTTCATAGACAGGTTAGTGTAAGACTTCTCATGGGTTGTCTGAGTCTCATCGCTGCAGAGTGCTGGGAGCATGGAAGAGACTGTATTATTTCGAAGCCATATCTGACACTTTGGTGTCTTGTCTCTGCCTCAGTTACTTCCAGTGATTCCCTGTCATCATCTTGTCCTTCATAACCTCCGCTTGTGTGTTCCTAGACTGTGTTCTCTCCTTGTGGAATACATTTTAATCAGGGAGTGAAAATAAATATCTTCTCCTGGTCAATAACTTGTGGGCTGGAGGTTCGAGACTGTCTTGTTTTGATGTCTGTAGCTGCCTTCTCTTTTCCTTGTTCCCCTCTATTTCTAAAAAGAAGGCAAATGGACATGGCTATTGTCTTCATTTGCAAATGCAGTAAAAGAGATCACTTAGAGTGGATGGCTTTTAGAAAGTGACTTTTCTTTGGTTGTAGTTGGAGAGGGGAGCTTTCCTTCGGGAGGGGGTAATTACCAGATGTGCTTGGTGTGTCCTGGGGGCACTTCACCGGGACGAAGCACATGGAATTATGAGCGGAACAATGAAATGACAGCCAAGTCACGCACTCTTCAGCACTAAGTAAGTCAGCCTAGGCATTTATATCCTCTGAATTTTTTCTTGGGATTGTATCAAAACGTCAACTTGGAGGAAGGACTTTATACAGGATAATCTTTGTACCTTTGTGCTGGATAATAGTTCTGTTTATGAGGTAGAGAGCAGATAATGTGCACTGTTATTTAGAATTAGATAGTGTCTGGCTTACTGATTTGTAAAGGAAGCATTTCCAGAGGATTTGAAAATTCCACTGGCCCCAGGAGAGTAGGGATTTTTCTAAAGAGAATACTAGCAACCTCTGCAGAACCTAAGCTTTAATTAAAGTTAAGTACACTTGAGGACCATGTCTCCTCATGTCCAAGCACTATCCTGCACTGATTAAAGAAGTGAGCATTGGGTGCTTTCACTGTGCTTGTTTCATTTCTGGAACTGTGCAGATTTCAACTCCAAAAGAAATGAGTCAGACCTTAGATATCTGGGTTTCAGGCAATTCATGACATCCCTGTCTTCAGGTAGCCTCTGTTAGAAGCTGCTGGGGTGAAGCCAGGTGGAAGCCATGGTGTCTGACCACAGCACACACAATTATTTCTCTTCATAAATCCTGCAGCCTCATAAAACTTCTTTCTCATGTGCCTGGGGTGAGTAGATGGGGTCTTGTTTAGACTGACATGGAAAACAATAGTTCTTGATCATGATGGTGGACGTGGAAGAGTGGCTTTTGTGCCTTTGCTTGTGTGGGACATTATCAGTGCCTGTCAAGTGAGAATTTCTGCTCCATTTATAATTCCTGGTTCTATGCCAACTTTGGTGTTGGCACACTTGGCTTTTTACAGTGTGCTGCACCAATAATAGCCTAAGGAAATTGAAGGGTTTGGTTCTTATACACTGTAGACCCATGGGGAAAGAATTGTAAATGTAGCCCATCTATACTGACTGCCTTCACACAGGTTTCCTTGTTGTATGTCTGGCTGAATACTAATACTGCACAGTACCTTATTTATGTTAACCCAGGCCAAGATTTTCAAGACCTACTAGTGTCTTGAGAGTGCAATTTGAGACACATTTAAGGGGCCTAATTTTCAGGGAGAGGGTGTTGTAAGATGTCTCAATTTGTGCATTAAGAAGTTCTAGTCAACTTTAAAAATCGTGTCCCTCTGCCTAGGAATTACCCTGCAGTAAACGGCTGATCTTTTACTAAGAGGACAGAAGCTACCCAGTGAATTGCTATTTAATGTATAATTTTTATATCCTCTGCATGGTTGTAATGAATGCACTGTCCAGTTGCCTAGAGCTCAGGGTCCTAACTATTGGGTGCCATATGACATTTTCTCTGTTTCCTCTGTTCTTTCGGACTGCAACACATAAGCTAGATCTGTTCATTGTTCTGAGACAGATTATAGGTGTGGTATTTTTTGTTGAGGGTTTTTTTTTTTTTTTTTTTTGACAACTGGTACAACTTCTAGCAAGTATACCCATATCCCTCCCCCCCCCCCCCCCCCCCGTTTTTTGCAATGTCATATTTCTCTTCGTAGATATATGGCAGTCTCTAATACATCAACCAGAAGAACAATCCAGTCTTGTACAAGTCCTGTCACTGAAGGAGGTAACTTTGTTTTAGATTTAAGGCATGTCTGTGGTCTTAACAGATCTAAAACTGCTTTGTTTAGACTACGTTCTTTTTGGGACAGGGCTGTGTCAGTATTTTAACTTACCGCTCCAAGCACATCATCAGCACTCAAATAGTTGTATACTAATAACTAATCTACTAAATGCTCAACATCTTGGCCTCCAATCTCTCACTACTGGGGGAATTTTGCGCTACTGCGCGTGCGTGTATGTAATGAGCCCTGCAGTTTTCTAATTTATTGGGCAGAAAAAAGCTTCTGGCCAAATGTTGCTTGCAGTTCCGCCTTTTGCCCACCAGAGAGCGCTGTGGCGCAAGAACAGCAGTAGCTCCCTGTCACTGAGGGAAGAGGGAGAGCTGCCTTCGCAGCAGGTGTCAGGCCAGGTCAGCAGACAGGGGCTGGGGTGATGGGTATGGGTGGGTGGGTGTGCGTGTGTCAGACAGGGGCTCACAGACACATGGGGGTAGGGGTGCAGAGCTACATAGGGACAGGGCAGTGGCTGGTTGAGGGCACAGACACACATGGGAGCAGGGGCAGATGTGCTTGTTTGAATGGGAGAGGCTAGGGGTCAGCCAGGGTCTGCATGGGGGAAGCTCTACTGTGGCTAATTTTCACACTTCCAGCTCGAGTGTAGACATATATCCCAAGTGTTTGTACAGTGCCTAGCACACCAGGGTCCTGGTCTGTGAAAGGGGTTCCTGGGTGCTATTGCAATACAAATAGTAATAATTATTCACTTTGCCTGTGGATGAGACACAATGAACTTCCACTCATGTCCCCCCACTTGTCGGCCATAATCAGGAGAGAGCAGGATTCTGTGTAGGAACTTGAAACTAATATTCATAGAAGCAAACCCCACAGGGCTAGAAGGGATTGCAAAGGTTATCTAGTCCGACACCACCACCCCCCCCCGGCTAACATGCAGGATTTGTTGTGTCTAAACCATCCAAGGCAGATGCTCTCCAGCCTCCTTCTGAAAACCTCCAGCGAAGAAGCTTCCACAGCCTCCCAAGGCGTCTGCTCCGTTGTCCTACTGTTCTTACAGTGAGGAAGCTTTTCCTGACATTTACTCTAAATCTGCCATGCTGAAGTTTGAACCCACTGCCTCTTGTCCTGCCCTCTGTGGCAAAAGAACAATTTTTCTCCATCTTTCTTATGGCAGCCTGTCAAATATCTGAAGACCACTATCATGCCTCCCCCCCCCCCATCTCCTCTTTTCCAAACTAAACATACCCCACTTCCTTCAGCCTTTGCTCATACGGCTTGTGTTCCATCCCTTTGATCATCTTTGTCGCTCACCTCTGGGTCCTTTCCAGTTTCTTCAACCTTTCCATACAGCGGTCACCAAAATTGGACACAGTCCTCCAGCTAAGGCCGAATCCGCATCCAGCAGAGGGGTGATGTATGTGCTGCTCCAGTAGCTTCCCAGCTGTCGCGCTCAGGCTGCCTGGCCTGTACTCCCCCAGCTCCTCCTCTTCCCCTTTTTGAAGACGGGCACCGTGTTAGCCCTTTTCCAGTATTCCGGGGCCTCACCTGCACGTAAGGGAATCATCCAGCGATCCATCCCCTGTCGCCCATTCCCATTCTGGCAGACAGAGGCTAGGGACACCATCCCTGCCCATCCCGGCTAATTGCCGTTGATGGGCCTATCCTCCATGAATTTATCTAGTTCTTTTTTGAACCCTGGTATGGTCTTGGCCTTCACAACCTCCTCTGGCAAGGAGTTCCACAGGTTGACCATTCGTTGTGTGAGGAAATACTTCCTTTTGTTTGTTTTAAACTAGCTGCCTATTCATTTCATTTGGTGACCCCTACCTAGTTCTTGGGTTTATGGGAAGGAGTAAATAATGCTGCTTTATTTACTTTCTCTACACCAGTCGTGATTTATAGATGTCTATCCTATCCCCCCTTAATAGTCTCTTTTCAAAGCTGAAAAGTCCCAGTCTTATCTCTCCATGTGGAAGCTGTTCCATACCCCTAATCATTTTTGTGGCCCTTTTCTGAGCCTTTTCCAATTCCAATAGATCTTTTTTGAGATGAGGTGACCACATCTGCACACAGTATTCAAGATGTGGGTGTACCATGGATTTATATAGAGGCAATATGCAGTGTTCCCTCTAATTTTTCCCATCCACGTACGGAATGAATTTTATGTGCACCAATAGGGAGTCCTATTGTTGCACATAACAAAATTCATGTGGTGCTGGGGGGAGGGGGGGCGGTGAGGGAGCTTAGGGCTAGGGCAGAGGGTTGGGGTGCAGGGGTGTGAAGGCCCCAGCTGGGGGTGTGGGCTCTGGGGTGGGGTCAGGGATGAGGGGCTCAGAGCTGGGGCAGAGGGTTGTGTTACCAGATTTGTCCATTACTTTGGGGTATGCTCCTTCATTAGGGTTACTGTTCTGGGGGAAGGGGGGGGGGGTCTGTACTTCTATCCATGTACTGCTTGTGTCACTTGTGTTCTCACATGGAGCTCTAATTCTCCCTTCTGCAAGTTCCCTCCCAATGGAGCTATCCTGCAGGACCGGTTCCCCAGGGCTAGGTTCCTCCAGCCCCAGTGTCAGACCAACACACACATTAACAGAGCACGTCTGAGAGGACCAGGTTAATCAGCGCTCCCAAGCTGATCCCTTATACGTCCCTGAACTCAGCAGACTGGGTTGAACAGCACTTCCAAGCTGCCACCCTCATACGTCCTAGGTTCAGCACATCCCTATCCCTACTTTCATGTTACAATTGTTCTAGTAATAACCCACTCAATGAGCAAACCCCTCAGGATTTTTGGGTACTGCAGGGATCTTTGCTTAGCTGCAGAGCAAATGGGGAAGCCAAAAAACACACATGGGGTGCGGGGGAGAGAGAAGCAACCAGCTTAACCATGAAAGTTATTTATTGCCAAGTAAACCATACAAGGGGAGCCAAACAAAACAGTTAAATTTAAGTTAGATTTAATATTATGATTACAAAAGTCAGGTTTAGAAAACTATAACTGATCACACAAGTCAGGGTCAGAAGGCTATACCTAGAGAGAGAGAGATAAGTTCTCACCACTCCATGAAGCTTGAATCGATCGGGTTCCCAGGTGGTGGTGGTGGTGGTTGAGGGTCCGGAGTGCTGGAGACAGGCAGAGCCCCCAGCACGATCAGTCAGGAGAAGATGAAGTCCCAATGGAACTGATGCAGATTTTGGATCCAGGCATCAGAACACTTACTTGAGCATGGGTAGGGGTTTTTGTAGGAAAGAACAATGGTTCAAGGGAGAACACCAGATTAGTTTGTGGGTAAACTGATGGCTCAAGGGAGTATACCAATGTTGTTTTGTTCAGGCTAGACAATAGGAGCTGATCATTCCTGGCTATGGGCGGTGTTCCTTCTAGGGAGCTCACAATGCAATTAGGCAGCTTTAGTATTTTGGATACCAATAAAGGATTTATTACTAGAATTGATAACTACTGAGCTGGGCAGGCTGGGTTCATTAAGCTTTGGAGCAGAGATTCCCCATCATGCAGTGCTTTTCTGGTCGCAAAGTTCAGTGCGGTTCTTGCCTTGGAATCTCTGTTCTCCATTCTGTATGCTAATGGAGATGCCTCCCTGTCCCATCTTTGATGCAAATGAGGCTAGGGGAGTTTCCTTAATCCCGTCACCCTTGTCCTGAGGGGTTTAGGTATGTCTTCCACTGCCTTTTCATTGATTTTTTTTGTAAGGCTTTCTTCTGATTGGCTTTGGTTCAAGCAGGGGGTGGGGGAGGTCTTTTGTGAGTCAGACTGGCTGGATACTGTGCCCTGGTTCCCCAAGAACACACAGCTGATAAGTAACAGTTGAGTACAAGGGGTGGGGGCTCCATCTGAGGGTGTGGGCTCTGAGGTGGGGCCAGGGATGAGGGGCTCAGGGCTCGGGCAGAGGATTGGGTGCAGGGGGTGAGGGCTCCAGCTGAGGGTATGGGCTCTGGCATGGGCTCAGAGGCTCAGGGCTGGGACAGAGGATTGGGTGCAGGGGTGCGGGCTCTGGGGTGGGGTCAGGGATGAGAGGTTGGGGGTGCAGGAGGGTGCTCCGGGGCTATGGTGGGAAGAGAGGTCTCTCTCCCTGCAGCAGCACCTGGGCTGGGGGGGAGAGGCGCCTCTCCCTTCTGCGGGAGCTCTGGGGCTGCAGGATAGGCACCCTTTCCCCAGCCCCAGCCGGTCCAGGCTGTGGGAGGGCCGCCCTGGCCACGCTTGGGTCTGGGCCGGGCTGCGCTGCCCTGGTCGCGGCTAGGTCTGGGCTGCCCTGGGGTCATGTCGCCCTGCCCCGGCCGCATCTGGGTCCAGGCTGCTCTGGGGTCAGGCCACACTGCGCCGGCAGATCCATGCTGCAGGCTGTGTTGGGGCTGGGGGAGGGGCACCCCAACTGCGGCACGTGCCTGGGCGGGTTCCCTGCGCGCCGGCGTGGCACTACACAGGCTGCTGTGTGGCCATGCTGTTCCCTGCACCCATTAGGGTACCCCATCTTTTCCCAGTCCGTAGGGCTCCAGGCAAAAAGCACCTACCCTTACCCAATTCGTGGGGTGAAGGGCCACATGTACAAATGGGTAGGGCTTAGGGTGTAACTAACCTGGTCAATTTAAGTACCCACGCCCTTTCCCAATACGTAGGGCTCCGGGTGTATACTGCTTCTGGGGGTGTGCAGGACCTTGTACCAGTGAAAGAGCCTTACACAGTAATGTACTATGTAACCTCTATTTATTAACACTCACCAAAAACAGACTGTACATGCTGCACATACAGTGCTCACCGCTCCCAATAAGACAGATGAACTTTTCTTGATGGCCAGTCAGGATCAGGTCCATCTGGGGGACTCCAGTTTCTGCACGGTGTCATTGGCAGAGTGTTGAGGTCTGGCCGCTCTGATCTTTGGGGCTGTGTCCTGGAGTTGGTTCCCAAAGAACTTCCTTTTGGACCCCAGTTTATGTAGAGAAATTTGAGTTCTTTTTAGCTGTACCTTAACCAATCATTATACTAAAATTTTACTCACCAATCCTATCCCACCACCTTAACTAATTTACACCTAGCAAAATTAATTATGTAACAGACCGAAACAATTAAAGAACCAGACAGAGACCATATGGATAAACAATAGGGAAGTGGGGACCATAATGACAAAACAATAAAGAAATGAGGATTTCACAAGCACAACTATTGATAAGTGGTTTCCTGCCAGACAGAATGCCATCAAACCAAGTTTTCTTTAACCATCTTAAGATCTGTTTCTTTATCTGGTGATCTTGGGGGCCATTAGGACGGGGTCTCCTTCTTAACAGCCTGATATTACATTGTTCTAATGTAATTTAGATGGAATGTGAGGATGTGACTTTCTGCTACAGATTTTTTTTAAATCTGGCTGCATACTAAGGCCTTAGGCTTTAGGCCTTACAATATGGTTGCAGACAAAGGCTTTATCCTTACAGCACAGCTTATAGGGAACTTAGGCAACATGATATTTTCTGTCTCATTATTTATCCCTTTCTTAATGATTCCAAACATTCTGTTCACTTTTTTTGGCTGCCGCTGCACATTGATTGGATGTTTTCAGAGAACTATTCACAATGACGCCAAGATCTCCTCCTTGAGGGGTAACAGTTAACTTAGATCCCCATCATTTTTATGTATATAGTTGGGATTGCTTTCCAATATGCATTTCTTTGCATTTATCAGCGTTGAATTTCATCTGTCATTTTGTTGCCCAGTCACCCAGTTTTGCGAGAGCCTTTTGTAGCTCTTCAGTCTGCTTTGGACTTAACTATCGCCATTCTGAAAACTGACCGTTTATTCCTACCCTTTGTTTCCTATCTTTTAGTCAGTTACGGACCAATGAGAGGGCCTTCCCTCTTATCCTATGACAGCTTACTTTGCTTAAGAGCCTTTGGTGAGGGACGTTGTCAAAGGCTTTCTGAACATCTAAGTACACTATCCACTGGATCACCCTTGTCCACATGCTTGCTGACCCCTTCAAAGAATTCTAGTAGACTGGTGAGGCATGATTTCCCTTTACAAAAGCCATGTTAACTCTTCCTTACAAATCATGTTCATCTATGTGTCTGATAATTCTGTTCTTTACTATAGTTTGAACCAGTTTGCCTGGTACTGAAGTACTGGGACTGTCATCCATGAGTTTGCAAATATTATTGCCAATGGCTTCGAGATTTCTTCAGCTAATTCCTTCCACACCTTGGAATGAATAGCATCAGGCCCTGCTGACTTGATTTCATTTAAATTAGTTAGAAGAAATCTCTGACGTGTTCTGTACTTATTCTGATCTGCATCCCTTCCCCTTTATTGTCTATGCCGCTAGTCGTCCGGTCACGTTATTTTTCATGTTATATTCATGGGGTTTTTTTGCAAAGGCGTCTTTAGGGGCCAGAGGGGTTGAGGTTTTGAAAATAAATTCAGTAGTCAGACTTTTCCTGAAATATGATAACTTCTGGGCAGGAGTTCCATGAGCATGGAGACTGCAGTGTTCCCAGCAAAGGTGGCAGAGTTTGCTTCAGATTTTCCCATTATCTTTAAAATGTTACTTTCCTATAGAGCAGGGAAACTATGACATCCTTCTCGGGTATGACATACGGTGACTTGTTATCTGACACGCAGCACTGTGAGAACCCCAGAACCAGGGGATGCTTGATCTCTTTGAGATAATTTGATAGTGTCTAGTCAGTATGTTTATAGGAGACCTGCTGGAGCATTCATTTAACCATATTTCTCTTCCTCTCCTTCACAGTACAGTGCGGTGGACAGCAATCCTCTCTCTCTCTATGTTATGCACCCGTTCTGGAATACTGTCGTGAAGGTGAGAATTCCTGCTGGTCATGTGGTTCTGTGCTGGAAGTAGAAGTGCTAATTTTCTGTCATGGCATAATCTCTTAGACAGGACTGCCTTTTGGTTGAAACAAACTCTGCTTTGTTAATTCCATGACAAATGCCAACCTTCGTCCTTCAAGAAGGACAATAACTGTGAGCGCGATTGCATATTGCATAACCGTCTAAAACTTTATGCTGCAGAATCATAAATGTCAAAAGCCTCTTATCACTGTCTAACACCAGTAAGTCATAACCTCCTCTCTGATGTAGTTAAAAGCAATGTGTAGTGCCTATTGCGTGCGCTAATGTGATTCCTTGTGTGTATTTTTGCCGCTTTCCATAGATTTTCCCTACATGGTTGGCTCCAAATCTGATAACATTTTCTGGCTTCCTGTTGCTTGTCTTCAACTTCTTCCTCATGGCATACTTTGACCCTGATTTTTATGCTTCCGGTAAGACTGCTTTTTTTTAAGTGTACATTTTAGAGCATGTGAGTAATAAAAGATCGGATTCTCATGTCTTCCTATACCATAGTTTTGCAATTTCATGTGCTGACTGATATGGCTTGCTTATCTACTGCTCTGGAGTGTTCTTTGGTTTTGAAATATCTATGTGGCAAGAAGTCAAGGACAGAAATCGCTGGGTGATACTACACTAACGCAACCAAAATGTGACTCAATCCTTCCAGTTTTGTGTGAGGGAATAGCCAATGTTAAAACCAAACCCCAAAATTTGAGTTCTTTGTACCTTTTAAAGTCAAGATGAACTTTGACACACACAGTCAAAAAAATATAAAACAACCCAAACAAACTCCCTTATGTTATTTATAGCCTCGAGGAAGAACAATAATACATTTGGGTGCCAATAACCTGCCTTGCTGATAAAATACCAATTTTAGGTTGCTGGCCTGCTTGTCTTTGTCCAGTTCATTTATTTTTACAGTGCTGTGTGTGCACCAGTGCTATATAACTAATCGTGTTCTTTAAAAAGGTAAAATTTGCCACTGGTACCTGTTTTTTGTTGGATTTAGAGTAATCTAAATTGGATTTAAATACACCCAAACACTACATGCTACATGTGTGTACCTTTATCTCCCTCTTCTGATGGATGACAGTTCAGTCTTTTCACAGTCTGTTACAGTCCTCCTTGTCATCATGCTAAAGGATGGGCAAGCAGACTTTATATCTGGGCTAGTAAATTTATATGGCAGTCTTGAAAGGCTGTTTTGACATTAAGGGCTGATCTGCACTGAAAACTTACATCAGCACAGGTACATCTCTCAGGTGTGTGAAAAATCCACACCTCTGGAGAAACGTAGCTATTCTGACTTAACCCCTGATGTAGAGGGGGCCAGGCTGATGGAAGGAAGAATTCTTCCCTTGACCTAGCTACCGCCTCTTGGGGAGGTGGCTTAACTACAGTGAGAGGAGAACTCTCTCCCATCGTAGTACTGAGCATCTACGCTGGAGTGCTGCAGCGGCACCCCGCTGCGCTCTGACGTGTAGACCAAGCCGACGTTTCTTTTGTCTGCATTTGTTCAAGAGAGAATCTAAAATGATTTGCTTTCTGGAAGTCTTTGTAGTATACCCCATAATCTCTACGGCAGGGCTTGCCTGTGTCTGTCCGGCATCCCATGTTGGAATGGCTCTTCCTAAACATCCGACTAAATACTTGATGAGAGAAAAGGCATAAGAAAGGAATAAGAAGGTCTGTAACCAAAAAAAAAAAGGAAGAAGTTTGGCCCTTTATCACTTGCCCTTGCACCTTTGTCTTGTCATAGATCTGGGTGTTGGCTCTAAAGCTGTGCAAATAATGAGGCTTAACAAACTGTGTGTTGTTCTGGGCACTTTTGTAACTTTAATAGTGTTCGAAGGCACAGAAGTGAAGGCTATGAGAATCTCCCCTTTGAAGGATGTGCAATCTCCCTTGAAGTGTTTTTGTCTTCCTATCCTGTAACAACCTTGCACTTGGCTTAAGTAAATGTAAAATGCTACCATTTTGATTTGGTGGTAGTGTTTTGCATCCGCATTGTACTAGGGTAAATGACTAGACACGTGCTGGGTCAGAGAATTGGACCCTGAATTAATACTGAACATTATTCATCTGAGGTCTAATTTGTGTGCCCAGTTACGTGCCATCATATAATCCCTTCTCATGGCTAATCTCGTGTAAAGAACAAAATGAGATGGCTGTTATTGATGACAGCAAATGTAATGTCTCTTCAGATTTTGTTTCACGTGTCAGCTAGCTAGGATCTTGTTGGAAAAAGCAATAGCTGTAATGGGTCAATCACCAAAATCCAGCTGGAGATCTGAGAAGCGCTAGTGAAGCTGCAATTATTAGCAGCTGAGAGGGAATTCTGCACATTTTGTTCCTTGGAGCAACTGGCAAATTTCACTAGCAAGAATACTTCTGTGCTGTAGTAATCATACACCGCCCTGGAAAGCTACAAATTTAAAAATGAATAACTCTTTTAAGATGGGGGCGCAATTCCCTGTTTCAACATTTGTCCAATCGCAGGTTCATGTTGGCTGCTTATGCAGGGAAGATACGTTGTGGTGTCCTCCATCTAGGAGAGCTAGTTATGTCAAGCTGTTGACTGCCCGAAAGGGCTTGGGGGCACAAAGTGCTGAACTAGCCTTTCATCTTGAAGACATGTACAAATGTTTGTGGTTTGCAAGTGAAATGAGCTCAGTGATCTCATCCCACTCCACAGAATTCTGTTAACGTTACTGCTGTACCGTTATTCTGTCCCCAGTAGGGAGTCAGCTGAATTTCAGAAAGGTCTGGTACTCGCCAAAAAACTCCTGTAACACTGGATTGCTAGGAGGAGGCGGTGCCAAACCATGGTACCTTTGGCATGGCCATCATCTTTCCTCTTCCCAGTGGATAGTTGTGACCGTAGGCAATAGAAGGTCTGCTTCCTTCTGCTCCCTTCTTCCAGCACTGCCCTCACTGCTCCCCTTTGTCTAATGGACTTTTGTATCAGACCTTCCTGCTTCCGTCATTGCAGTTTCCTTTCTCCCTCAGAGACTGAAGTCATGAAACGTGGCAGGCAGCAGGTTTGTCTCATTCCTCGGTCTTATGATCTGTTTTTCATAGTACCCGTGAATCATACAATCCAATGGAGAAGCCCCATCAGATCGTCCCGTCCATTTCCCTACTAGAGCAGGCTTGTCCTCTGCAGGACGTTCTCAAAGTGTTCAGGCCTAAAGTTCCAAAGGATGGGGTTTGCATCATCTCACTTGAGAAACTAGTGCATCGCCTGGGCATGATTCTTATGACTGGATCTTGTGCTCTGTGCTGAGAGACAGGCAGAACACCCCACAATCCAACCCTTTGGTCTGTAAGAGCAGTAGAAGTAGGTCAGGGTGTGAACCCACCAGGGGAAAGTTCTCGAGTTCCAAAGCTTCAGTCTCTGATTTATTTTCAGGATTTCATCAACTGCTATGACCAGTGAGGGAGGGAAGCTTCAAGCAATGTGCATGTGGCAGGATATGGTCTGTTGTAGATGACCAGATACACTGTCTCTTCTGCCTGGGCATCAGACATGCTAATGCTCTCAGCATATGTCCTTCCTGAATGGGTTTTTCCTTTAAATTACTCCAGGCCGGCCATAGGCCAGATTTATAGGGAAGGGTCTGTAAGTCAACCCCTGGATCATGTTGTTGAACGTCTCCTAACACCTTTTCACCTTTCTTATGTCTGTTCGGTAATGCAGTTCCTATAACTGATTTGCTGTACTGATTTGCCACTATCCACAAACTGTGACTCTTAATACAAACAAACAAGAACTCTCAGCAAAAGAGCTGCCAGAATTAGGTCTCTAAGACCAGAGTGTATAAGTCCACTTCTAGTTTTTTAGAAACTAATTAGTCATTTTATTAAAGTCATTCTTGACAGAATCAGTATAATTTCCGAAATATCATTGGAGAAAAAATGGAAAGAACACTTATGGCTTTGTATTGCAATTCCCATAAACCAGATATTTGATCTGCAGTGTTTCTTCTCATAATATGCAGCAGTAGCAAGTTTAAATTGGAGAAAAATAATATCTGTTAAGTTCACTATCCGTGTTAATATCCTGCTGAAATGAACGTTTAAATGTTTACTGGATCTGATATTTAGCTCCAGTCAAATGGGATTTCCAGGTATTTGGCCAAATACTAATAATACGTGGCACTTATGTATTGCTTTACATATTCAGAATACTTTTTGGATATTAATCACCAGATTACAGGGACAAAGAGAGACAGTGGTAGCAGGGCCCTAACTTATTCAGGAAGTGGTATATTGCTGCAGACAGGAGAATCAGGTGGACGGGGAGGGTGGTGTGGGTACCCCTACAACCTTATCTCAGATTTCATCTCTCCTGTCCTTGGCCAGAAACCATGCCCTGCAGGTGGAAGGCTGGTTGCTACCTCAGCTGTCTGTCTAGCACACATATAAAGCCAAATGCCAGCCTGAGCTGGTGGTGTTGGTCAGGATTTAGGTGCACTGGCAGAATGTGCGGTGTATGATAAACTTACACTGAGCTTGCTTCTAACTCTTGGTTTTCATCAGTGGCACTGATGGAGGTTGGGCATCACTTGAGGTCTAAATCACCAGAGGGTAAAATTCTGGCCCTATTGAAGGCAATGGCAAAGCTTCCATTGACTTTTTACCAAGATTTCACCCAGAATTTTTAGGGGAAATGGGCACATCCTACTTGGGCATGGTGTGGAAGAATGTCGTCCCTACTCTAGCTGCGGACTCTGGAGAGCATTGTGCTCCCTATGGAGTAACGTTCCATGTTGCAGGCGTGACTAACTGTTTAACGAGTTCTTAGAGATTAATAACCATAACTGCAACCCCCTGATCGTCTTACTGCTTAGAAAGTATGTCAGTCTGGTGTCCCCAGTTTGGAGTGAGGAGAACGGGTATACTTTAAGTGTAATCTCTGTTCATCCAGCAATTTAAACTATTTACAGGAAGCAGACTTTAAAATGCTCTTGCTATGATACCCCTAGAAAAAGTGTCCGGCATGTTTTAGGGCTGTGACTCATGGGGTAAGGTGAAGATTTTGTAATGGGTATTTTTAGTAGAAGTCATGGACAGGTCGCAGGCAATAAACACAAATTCATGGAAGTCCGTGACCTGTCCCCGGCTTTTACTAAATACCTGGGGAAGGAGTTCTAACAGGGATGTCAGCTGCTGCTCCAGCCCTGCCACTGTTTCTGCAGCAAGGGCCAACCACAGCTGCTCCAGCCCAGCACCTGGGGGGGGCTGCTCTGGTGGGGGCTGAAGTCATGGAATTCCATTAAAGTCAGAATCTGACACAATCCTATCGTTACTCAAGGGGTTTTGAAAAGTCCTTACTGGTCCTCTGTCATCCTAGTGAGGAGGGATAGCTCAGTGGTTTGAGCATTGGCCTGCTAAATCCAGGGTTGTGAGTTCAATGCTTGAGGGGGCCATTTAGCGATCTGAGGCAAAAAAAAATTGGGGATTGGTCCTGCTTTGAGCAGGGGGTTGGACTAGATGACCTCCTGAGGACCCTTCCAACCCTGATATTCTCTGATTCTATGATTTCGGCTGGGGAAAAGATAGTGAAAGTAAGGAACAGCGTACCTGGTGTGGAGGATATATATTGTCTGTCCAATGACTCCATATGTAAGAACAGCCTACCTTCTTTAGTTCCTAGAGGTATACATTTACATTGAGGTTAAATATAAATGTATACATCTAGGAACAAAGAATATAGGCCATACTTACAGCATGGGAGACTCTATCCTGGGAAGCAATGACTCTGAAAAAAGATGGGGGGGGGGGGGTTGTGCTGGATAATCCACTGAATTTGAGCTTCCACTGGGGCCAAAAGACCCTGGGAGGCATAAACGGGAATCTTGAGTTACAGCAGAGAGGTTATTTTAGCTCTGTATCTGGCCCTGGTGTGACTGCTGCTGGAATCCTGTGTCCAGTCCTGGTATCCACCGTCCAAGAAGGATGTTGATTGATTAAAGAGGGTTCAGAGAAGAGCCATGAGAACGATTAAAGGATTGGAAAAGCTGTCTTATAATGATAGACTCAAGGAGCTCAATCTATTGGACAAAGAGAAAGTTAAGGGGCAACTTGATTACAGTCTATATGAGTATCTACATGGGGAACAAATATTTTAATCATGGGCTCTTCAGTCTAGCAGAGAAATGTCTAACACGATCCAATGGCTGGAAGTCGAAGCTCAGCAAATTCAGACTGGAAATAAGGCCTAATTTTTTAACAGTGAGAGTAATTAACCATTAGAACAGTTTACCAAGAGCTGTGGTGAATTCTCACTGGCAATTTTTAAGTCAAGTTTGGATCTTTTTCTAAAAGCTCTACTCTAGGAATTATTTTGGGGCAGTTCTCTGGCCTGTGTTATACAGGAGGTCAGACTAGATGATCACAATGCTTCCTTCTGGCCTTGGAATCTATGAATCTGTGCATCCCCCCTGTTTTCAGGCAGTCCTGTCTCAGAATAGAATCATGCTTTGCAGCTGTTTTTGCTCAATTTTGTCATCAGTAAGTAAGCAGTTGGGAACTTCTATCTTTGCCCACCTCTGTTTCCATGACAGGAAAGCATCTTCGCTTTCAGTGACAGGATCGTGATTCCATGGCACGCGGCTCATGAACTCACCCTGTCCTGTCATCGCTCTTAACTTCTGTGACTGCAACCTGCCACAAAATAAATACGTTAAAAATGAAAGCTCCCCCATGTGGAGACAGAATTTCATCTTGCCCACAATGGTTTTCTCACAGCACAAAGATCTGGAACTCTTGCTCTGTGTCCCCCGTAAGGGTGAATGTGGGGGGGTGCAGAAGGCAACAAAGCCATCCTAGCAGTGAAATCCAGGATCATGGTGTACCGTAACTAGGTACTTTAAGTATCAGAGGGGTAGCCATGTTAGTCTAACTTTAAAGTTAGGTACTTTTAACTTTCATCCCAGGAAATGCAGATCTGTCTAATTACAATCTAGAATTTATCCTGTGCTCTAAAGTCTTCGACTTAAAATAGCGCATGAGTAAACATTTCAAAAGTGCCTAAGTTCCATTGAAAATGTTGCACGTTTTAGGGTGTGGGGAAAGGAGGCAGATGCTGTATTTGAGTGTGTGAAACTTGAGTGTGTGCCCAGATCTTTGACAAATTCAGCAAAAAGCGTGATCTTCAGGATCTACTGGATGCCTTGCGGAAAGAAGCGTAAGATAATGCTGGTAGGAACTGAGCAGGCGAAGGCTGATGTGATGCATCTCCTTTTGGTAGTAGAAGCACATTGAAAGAATTTAAAGGAGCCTCCTCATGACAGTGAGATGACCCACAGATTTGGATGGAATCTTGTTGCAATTAATTGCTAAAACGATTCTTGTTGAAAGCATCTCTTGTACCAAAGCATAACCTGCTGATGTGTCTGTACTCATCTTCTTTCCAATCTCGACAGCACCTGATCGTGAGCATGTTCCGAATCGAGTGTGGATCATGGTGGGTCTCCTCAACTTCGTGGCATATACACTTGGTAAGACTTAAGATTCTCATGATGTGTCTTGGATTTCTAATGTGCCTATCATCATAATGACTTTAATTAGTCAAGTGAACTGTTGTCATAGTTCTGTGTTTCCCAACCCCTTCCCTTCAGGCCCCCCCCCGCCCCCTCCCCCCAAAAAAAGGGACCAAAACTCTGATTCTGGGTAACTCCTCAGTTCCCTGCCACCCCTTGCTCTGGGGTGTTGTGAATGACGTATCGCTGGCTGAGATGCCTCTGGAAACTGCCACTCGTTCCAGGGAGGAACGTAAAAGTAGATGTCTCTTCCTATCAGAACTGACTTTATGGGGTTACTTGTGAAATATTGAATGCAGATTGTTGTTAAATATTTAACATAGACTCTTCCGAAGTCTTTTGTGTTTTTTATTTATTTATTCAGTCTGTGCACCCCCAGGGACAGTGCTGGATCCTGAAGCTGGTTGCTGACTTCTCAGCAGTGCACAAATTATCTGGCTGCTGCAGAGGAGTCCCTCGCTTTGCATGGGGATGTTTAACTTTGCCTCTCTGTGCACTTCCCTTCCAGATGGTGTTGATGGGAAGCAAGCGCGCCGAACGAACTCCAGCACTCCCTTGGGGGAGCTCTTTGACCATGGCCTGGACAGCTGGGCCTGCATGTTCTTCGTAGTGACCGTTTACTCCACCTTTGGGCGGGGATCCAATGGTGTCAGCGTCTTCATTCTCTATCTGCTCTTATGGGTGGTTTTGTTTTCCTTCATCCTCTCCCATTGGGAGAAATATAACACAGGGATTCTCTTCCTGCCCTGGGGATATGACATCAGCCAGGTGGTAAGTAGCCCTTCTGCCTCTTGATTTCAAAATACTAGTTTAGAAAACAGTGGGCAAGCTTTGGTGAATTGCCAGAACTATTTGCGTAGTGTGTGTAGGGGCCTGTGCTGCCCTGGCATCTTTCCCTTGGTGACCTCTGTCCAGGTAGTCATAAAGTGCCCGTCGCCAGACCTAAACCTAACCATATTCTGACTTCTTCAGGGGGGAGAACTTTCTGGCAGAGGACAGAGAGCTTGGTTGCAGGGTGCAATAGTGGGAACTGTATCATCAGTGCTGGTTTATGAAGCTCTGATTCAGCAAAGCAGACTGTTCACATGATTAAAGTAAGGTTTAATGAATCAAGGAACAAGGGAGGAAGTTATAATGAAACTTTTACTGCATAATTAGATTGGGACAGATCTAATTTCTCTTTAGCAGAGAGGTGATGTGTGTGACAAGTATCTTTATGTTGCCATAGGTTTTTGCATTAGCAGGAAATGAAATGTCTTTAAAAATTGGATACTAATAATTGTTGGTTGTCCAAAACTGACGGGGCCTGGGATTCTGTTGGGGCACTAGTGTAACAGTACCGACTTAGCGGTTTATACTTGTGTGCGATTGAATCGGGTCCAGTGGTTGTAGAAGCACTGATTGCCACGAGTTCAGGTATCTACTGAATCGTTGTACAACACTAGAAATTCCCTTGAAAGCTGCCCCTTCTGTCAGGAAAATCATGGTTTCTCTAGTCCTTTGCAATCAGTCATCCTCTGGCCTGTGTCTCCAGTTTCTCCTAACCTGGCACTAATCCATGGTGCATTTTCCTGATCATGCATCAAACAATTCTAAGATACCATTGTTTGGTTTGCTACAGGAGGCGGTTAGACATGGGTCTGGCGGCTGGTGCTGGGGTGCTGTTGAAGTACAACCATCCTCTGTTTGTGCTGGTCAATCCAGTAGTGGGGTGGGGCTATCCCCAGGTGCATGTGCAAACCCCATTGGCTGCAGATAGCTCGGGCAGGGGGGCAGGGCAGGGCATCACAGGCCCCTCTCCTTGCTATCCACTTTCCGGACTGGCCTTAAAACTCACAGTGACCAAGCAGCCTTTGCCTCACCCCAGGTCTCATTGACCTCCCTTTCCAGACTAGCAAAGAGGCTTCCTTGGTCATGTTGCCGGAAGCAGAGGTAGGGCTGGTTCCTGACATGCAGTCAGCGTAGGCACCTGGGAATGGGGGCATATGTTTGGGGCCCCAAGTAGTTCCGAAAGCTGCACTCGGGTACTGGGGTTGCATCTGACCTGGAGATACAGGCTTCGTCTTGTTTTAAAGCTAAAGCTGGGTAGTGAAAATCTGATTGGAAAGCAACGCTAGCAGCTCCTGGAGCTGCCTGGTGAGGAATGGTCACCCCGCCAAAAGCACATTTGGTCTGACCCGTCTTTCCAGCTGCTAATACTTGTCTGCGCTCTCTCTGCATTTCCTTTTCAGACCATTTCAGTTGTCTACATAGTGACAGCGATTGTGGGAGTTGAGGCCTGGTATGCACCTTTCCTGTTTAATTTCTTATATAGAGACCTATTCACTGCAATGATTATTGGTAAGAAGCTCCATGTTGAAGCCTATTTTTAACCACCTCCTCTTTACCAATAGCCAGTGTTTCACTTTAAAAACCCGTCCACATCTGTTTATATTTTTAGCAAAGAGAAACTTAGTAAAATATCTCTGTAGAAAACTTGCCTCAACGAGTCTTGATCTAGATTGAAAGCAACAAAATGCACAGGGTCTGATGCTAAGCCAGTTCTCACCAAAACCTCAATGGGACAAGTCGCCATGGGCTGCCTCTAACTTATATACAATAGAGAAGATTGCAGCCAACTTCCTCCTTTAATACAAACAAAGCTCCAGGAGGGAGGTGGTCCCAGTATGCAATGCTCCATGCTGCTTAGCTTAGTATGGAAGTAATACATGCTAGGACTTGTTTCCAATCTGCACCCTCTTACTAAACATCAAGGGTGGCTGTGAACGGCTCTGCGGCTGCAGTCTGTCCACCCCCTGAGCTAGATAATAGGTCTGTATTTAGAAGCCTCAGCCACTCTGGCATCTATCTAGCTGTTGCAGTAGATTGGTCTGTAGTTCCGCAAGAATGAGTCGAGCCTCGAGTGTGAGAAGATATAAATCTACAGCATTATTCTTCTCCACAGAGTTGTGTGTCAAACTTCCCCTTCACGTCAGCCTGAGAGCTGAAAAGCGTTCAGGTTGGCTGGCCCGGAAGGAATTGGGTGGCTTTACTGCTGTCTTGTTTTGAATGTATTTGTTTCACCCTTTGGAAAGAAAAGTAATTTGGTACCACTAGCCTTCAAAAGATGCCTTCTGAGGCAGCTTTCCTGCTGGGAGGTCATGGGCGAACTTCAGCTTTATTCTATTTAATCTCTTAGCTGCTGACCACCCTGGCAGCTTTCAAAGTGCGTTGGGGTTTCATGGAACTTTGGCCCTTCAGGGAGGTCCATGAAAGTTAGTCAAATGACTAAAGCTTTTGTTAATGGCAGTTCTCCATGTCCTAAATGGTGCTCATTAAATATAGGTAGTTTTTGTTTACATCTATCCTTATAATAACCTTACTGTGTCTGAAATATGTCCTCGCATGAAAAAGTGAAACCATTGATGATGCTTTCTCTGCTGCCCACTAGGTGTCTTGTTGGGAATTATGGTCAAAACGCAGATAAATATGTTTTCACTAAAATAAATGGTTATTTCCATAAATGCATTTATTGGCACTTCACTAACCAAGGCAGTGCTTTTCCTGAAGAGCTGAGTCAAATATACAAATCATGTTAGTGGCCATTAAAAAAATCTGAGCAGCAGTGGGGTGACAGTGGGTTTAAGTAAGCCTTTTAGCTACTGTAATGTTGCAAATGACTGTTAAAAAAAAAATAATAAAAAAATGCATGATGGTTAGGAGACTGTCACCACCAATGCTTATAAAGGAGTTTGGGGATTGCGTTGGACTCTGAATTACTACGCTGCCTGAACTTAGATCTTTCTCTTTCAGGGTGTGCGCTCACAGTGACTCTGCCTATGAGTTTGATTAACTTTTACAAGTAAGTTTTCCAAAAATCATGTGAACTAACTAATTCTGTAGGGTTTGAGGCACCGCATGGGATGATCCTCTTCTGCTAGGCGTTAGCCATGCAGAATACTACAGAAGGAAGTAGATGGAGAGCACGTTGTATTGGTGGCCCAGCACTGCCCAGGCTGTAATAGGAGAGCCAGGACTGGGTGTAGCTTTCTGTAAACTAGACTCCTTATAAACTTTCCTTACCTTCACTGGCAGCTTCCCTGGAGCCCCAAAGGCACTCCTGATTAAGATGGAGAAGCTGTTAAGTTGCCGCCCTTATGAATACACTAATACAACTTGCTGTGAGCACAGGTCCCTGCATGCAGGCCAAGCAGCTCAGATCAAGTGGAAGCAGTTCATTTTGGGATCTCTGGTCTCTGCTGCTGTATTAGCGGCATGTCTAGCTCTATAGTCAGAGAAGAACAGGGCAACCTGGGAAGTCGCCCCTTGGGGGATTGAGTTAGGGGGTGGATTCCAAAATGCAATCCTCCCCGCTCCCCACACTTTACTTATTTTAATAACAAAATCCTGCATTTCCCATACAGATTTCCTGATTTGCAGACGTTAACAGGTGACCCTGATAATGGCTGCTTTGAATATTGAACTAGCCATGAATCGCCTGGCATAAATCTGGATGATCTGATTCTTTGATCAACCTACTCTGACGATATAGCCTCTTACCGGCTCTGCAAGAAGGAAGTTGTGCAGGAAACCTTGTCTTTCTCATCTGAATTGTTTCCTGAACCCAGGCCCAGTGTCGTAGTCTGAACTCCATTTGGGAGCCCCTGTTCTCCCCTTTGTTACCAGCTCCCTAAAAGCTGCATCTGAGATTGGCCAGTTATTACTTCCATTTTGAAATCCATCGCCCATTTTCTCATACAACAGCTAAATTCCTACTGCTGGGCTCTGCTCAGCCTGTTGCATGCCTTACTCCACTTCAGGAAAGGTGCCCAAGGCTAGTTGGGCACTTACCTGGATTGGAGAGCTCCCTGAGGAAGGCTTGTGCCTGCCTCTGTTAGAAGCTGTGGCTTCCAAGAGTTTGACGTAAGATTTGTGTTCCTTTTGCCTTTCAGGGCCTATAAAAGTAACACTCTGAAGCACAGGTCAATGTATGAAATCATGCTGCCGTTCTTCTCGCCAGCATTGCTGTTCATTCTGTGCATGATCTGGATCTTCATGTCACCATCAGACATCCTGGAGGTCCATCCCAGGCTCTTCTACTTCATGGTTGGAACAGCCTTCGCCAACATTTCAGTAAGAGTGCTGTTTCTCCGCTAAAATGCATGTGAACGGGGGTCGCTGATTTGAATTAACACAATGGTGAGGCCTAGCAGTTTGTCAGGCAACATTGTATGAACTATCCAGTCTGCTCATGAGGTGGAAAGGCAAGTCACAAACCCAGAATGAAAATGCCAGGAATTGTGGATTGGATCCATTATAAGGGCAGGCACTGAAGTGGGCAGGAGAGAAACGCGGACTCCTTTAGAGGTGAAAAACGTTCCCTATAAACCAGATCTGACTTTTCCCAAACCAGAGAAATCCCAGCATGTGCTTTTTTTACCCCTCCCTGATACTAGATAACAATACACTTAACTGAGTTCCTGCTCTCTCAGCTTTAACATGGCCACTCGCAAGGTTCTTGGTGAAATTGGTTCAGCTGTGTGTTGTCACATCTGCCTGCGTACGTGAAAGCCCCCTGCCCTCATCCCCCCCAAATCATGACTACTGTTAAGCTGTGGAATCCGTGTCTTGCATGACAAACGGGCCGCCGTAGTGGTGGTGTTTAGGAAGACGTGCAGCTTTATTCATAGATCTGTCACTACCCTCGGACTGTGCCCAGAAGCAGGGCTTTCTGTCTTTCTCACTCTGCAGAGTTTTTTACTAACTTTCCAGATAAGTTTGGTCAGATTTGACCAGAATGGGCCAGTCAATGCAAATCAATCCTTGTGATGGTCTGCTCTTGATGTGGACTTCTCTGGTTATATGCACAAGAGGAATTCATGTCAAAATGGAAACTTTCTCAGTATTTGGGAAACTTTAGAGCAGATGATTGTCCATGATTTAATAAATATCGTTCTAGATAAGTACATGGCCCTCATTGCCATATTCTGAGTGAGTGATTCATGGGTTACAGAGGCTCGCGTTGGAAGGAAACCAAAGCATATCTAACAAACTTCTTTCCCCCTCCTGCCCCCACCAGTGCCAGTTGATCGTGTGTCAGATGAGTAGTACCCGGTGCCAGCCTCTCAACTGGATGCTGCTGCCATTAGCCCTGGTCATCTTTGTGGTGATCTCTGGAGTTGCACCCCATTGGGAAAATCATCTTCTATACCTACTGACTGCTCTCATTACCCTGGCGCACATCCACTATGGAGTAGGAGTGGTAAGTCTGCCTTTGGGCTTGGGGTTTCACTGTAGCGGCTCTGCTTGTAGAATTTACTGTGTTCCATTGCTGTTCAGTTTTGCAGGGGGTGTCGCATTTAAACCCTGGAATACTAGGTGGAATACCTCTGATCCAAAAGCATTTGCCAGGCAGATTGAGGCATTTATATAAAATGTGAAAGGAAGCTAAATAGGTGGCATCTGAAAGCTCTTATTTTGTATACCAGGAACCGACAGCCTGGCTGCAGCAGAAATTCTTCTAGTCGTTTAATTTAAAGACTGGGTCTGATCCAAACCCTGGATCCACATCCTGTTTTAGATCACAGTTTGCAGCTTAAAACATAGGAACCATACACTGGTGAAACATGGATTTAATGCTCCCAAATTCCAATGTAGTTACGGTTCTATTGGTCAGAAAAATGCCAAGATCATAGAATCATAGAATATCAGGGTTGGAAGGGACCCCAGAAGGTCATCTAGTCCAACCCCCTGCTCGAAGCAGGACCAATTCCCAGTTAAATCATCCCAGCCAGGGCTTTGTCAAGCCTGACCTTAAAAACCTCTAAGGAAGGAGATTCTACCACCTCCCTAGGTAACGCATTCCAGTGTTTCACCACCCTCTTAGTGAAAAAGTTTTTCCTAATATCCAATCTAAACCGCCCCCACTGCAACTTGAGACCATTACTCCTCGTTCTGTCATCTGCTACCATTGAGAACAGTCTAGAGCCATCCTCTTCGGAACCCCCTTTCAGGTAGTTGAAAGCAGCTATCAAATCCCCCCTCATTCTTCTCTTCTGCAGGCTAAACAATCCCAGCTCCCTCAGCCTCTCCTCATAACTCATGTGTCCCAGTCCCATAATCATTTTTGTTGTCAGAATGGGATCCAGAGACTGGGTTGGGCAAATCTCTAATTTTAAATAAATTATTCGGGGACTTAGCTAGGTACCATTCGCTTCCTAACATTTCACCTTACTTAGAACTTATTTTCTGTAGGCTGCAGCTGCTGGTGGGTAGCACATGACTGTACACTCGAATCAGTCTGACCCTGACTCCGGTAGGGGGCACTGCTTGGGCGGACAGCCTTAATGTGTTAACCCGAACACAGTGTTTCTGCCCTGTATACAGATTTATAATCTTTCCCATAGGTGTTAGCTGATTTTTTTCATACTGCGCCTTTTAAATATTGCTTTCAGATGCCCCAGGCATACTGTAGCTAGAACTCTGTCTGAAGTGCAGTGGTTATGTCTGGCTAACTAAAGAGTGAACAAAATTACTAAAGAACCTGAATCACTGATGTAGAACCTGCCATATTTCAAGCTTCTGGGAGGAGTTCATCTGCTGGGGAGAATCTGGGAAGGGAGAGCACCGTGGAATAGTCTCCCCTGTATACAGATGCCTTCAGGGATCAAGGAAGCACTGTAGCCAACTGTGGGAGACTGGCACTGTGTGAAGGAATTGGCAGGACACAGAACATCTAGGCAGTGGGAGTGCTGCTCAGTGGGAAAAGCCCAGTTGGGTTGTCCTAGGTCAACTGAACAGGAAAATGACCAGCTCGGCAGCCAGAGTGGGAACCCAAGCACTTGTTGCTTCAGGCCAGCTCAAAAATATGTACGCTAGCTGCTTACAAGATACGGGTTTGACGCAGGACTCAGTGGGTGACGTTCTTGGGCCTGTTACGCAGGAGGTTGGACTGATGGTCGTCATGGTCTCCTCTCGCCTTATACTCTATGAAAACCCCACCCATTTGAACCCCTTTGTAAGACACACGAGTGGGTGAGAGTGAGCCTGCAGTTTCTCCTCCTGAGTTGCGGGTGAGCAGGCCTTGGGTGATGTGGTTGCTTAGCTGCCATGCTGTATGTGTTGGTCGTTTCCTGCCAGCCGTATGAATGGCTTTAAAAACAACTCTGAAATTTCACAAAAAGAAAATTTGTTAGTCTCTAAGGTGCCACAAGTACTCCTTTTCTTTTTGCGGATACAGACTAACACGGCTGCTACTCTGAAATCTGAAATTTCAGCCAGCCTAATGACTTGACATAGCTCTCTGCATAATCACATCAAAAAGCAAATTTCCTGAATGCAGCCTTTAAGTCTGACGTGGCTTTCCGCTGTCTGTCGAGAGGAAACGAGCCCTTTCTGCCTTTTGAAGGTCACTGCGAGAGGAGGCTTCTCAAGGATAATTAAAAGCGGGTCTCCAAATCTCAGACATACTGTCTCTTGGCACAGTTACATACCAATGTCCTGTTTTTACTGTCATCTGGTGGGAGTGGCGAGGCAGGACAGTCTAGTGCCGGCACTGTTATGAGAGGGTGCTGTGTAGCTGCTTTCTGACTACCGCGCTCTGGAAGCGAGCTAGCCTCTGCTCTTTGTTTTTGCAGTTCATGTGTGACTAGTATTCAACTGAGTGACTTACATATGCCCTTGTTACTTTTTTAGCTAAAGGGGGCGCGGGGGGAGGGATAGCTCAGTGGTTTGAGCATTGGCCTGCTAAACCCATGGTTGAGAGTTCAATCCTTGAGGGGGCCATTTAGGGATCTGGGGCAAAAATTGGGGATTGGTCCTGCTTTGAGCAGGGGGTTGGACTAGATGTCCTCCTGAGGTCCCTTCCAACCCTGAGCTTCTATGATTCTATTCTACGATTCTATGAGCATCGGCTTCACAGCTCACAACAGGCCAGACGCATTCAAGAACAAGTGCATGTTCAGTGAGGAAAGGCAGTAAACTTAAAAACTGATCAAAGGAAATGCATTTGGTGTGCAATGTGCAATTAGCCTTAGAACTCACTGCCACAAGATACCATTTGAGACCAAGAGTGTAAGATTCCATAAAAAAGTGTAATGAAACTATCCAGCTACTTTGGGTAGGCTACAAATCTCTTGGTAAGGTGTAGAAACCTTAATGCTTCAGGGCTAAAACCAGCCACTAACAGGTGAGGAGGGTTAGGGCACAAATTTCCTTTGGAGAAGCCTGCCCAGAACTGATCCCCTTGGGGGTTTCTTGCGCTTGCCTCTGGTCATAGAATCATAGAATATCAGGGTTGGAAGGGACCTCAGGAGGTCATCTAGTCCAACCCCCTGCTCAAAGCAGGACCAATCCCCAATTAAATCAAATTGGTCGCCGTGCAGCAAAGCACAGCACTGCATTAGATGGACTGTTGGGAATTGCCAGACCAGAGAAGTATTTGATTAGTCACAACCTCTTAGACGGTCAAATGCTGGACCCCACAGTGCAAACCCCAGTGGCATGCTTTGAAGGAGCGTCAGTCTTCCCCCCATCTGGTGGAGTGCAGAGTTGGTGCAGCTGCTCCACCCCAGTCTGGACTAGTGGCTTGTGGGCTCTGTGTACCAGAGGCTTTGGCCTGGAGGGAGCCTGCCGGCATTATCACAATCCATCCTGTCAGTGGAGAGAGGGGTATTTCAGAGAAGTACTCCAGTTCGCGAAGTGTCCTGAGTGGCAGGCCTGGCCATGCACAGCAGGAACATGGTGTTCCTGTGAGACAGGTCTCGTGCACCCATGTGGGGTGATTCGGCCTTTTTAGCTGCACATGCGGCTTGCTTGGTCTGTCGTGTGGTGCATACGGTGATGTCTACACTGCAGTGAAACACTGGCAGCTGGCACGTCATCAGAGTCAGCTGATCCAGGCTCACGGGGGTTGGCCTGTGGGGCTATGAAATTGCAGTGTAGATGTTCAGAGTCTCTGAGACCCTCCCTCCTTCGTGGGGTCCAGGCTACAATGTGAGCCCAGAAGTCTACACCACAGTTTTACAGCCCCACAGCCCAACCCCTGCAAGCCAGAGTCAGTTTACCACTGTTTAAGCCCCAGTTTAGGGGCTTCTGTAAGGGAGTGACTAATAGCCCTGGCTGGGGATGAGCATAGTATGGGCAGGTACTATGCATCCTTCCCATACATACAGCACTCTGCCAAATCCCTATGGTCCTGGGCCCGAATGCTGAGCTGCTCCGTTTGTCCCCTGGATTGTTTGAGGCAGAGGTGGAAGGCATGTTGGCGGATGTATTGCTTGCAGTTGATGTCTGTCTCTCTCTCTCTCTCTCTCTCTCTTTCTCCCAGGTAAGCCAGCTGAGCAAACATTTCAACATCCGGCCTTTCTCGCTAAAGAAGCCCAGTACGGATTGACTGGAAGTAGAAGAAGAAAAAAGCAGCCTGCAGTCTGCACAAGTACTGTAAATACCTGCTGGAAATAGCCTGAACTTCAACCATCACCACAGACCTACATCGATCTTCTGGACAGACGCTGGGGCTGGTACTGGGGCTAGATCCCCAACTGCCATTGAGAAAACACATACCGCCCTATGGTGAAACCAGATGAGGGGAGTAGCCTTTCCAATTATTCCTGTATATTAGACTAGCTGAACACCCTCAAGCCCCAACTCTGCACTGGTAGAGCTGGTTTGGGAACATGGATGGCATCGCTCAGAACGCAGAGCGCCTAAACCTGTCATGGTCACCAAAAATAGTCTGGCAGCTGAGTTAGTAGCAGTGGCCTCAACACATCTGTAACGGAGACGTTTGAGCTGCAGGGTCGGTGAGGAACGTCTTCGTCGCACACGCGGCTGTCTAGTGTTAGACCCTGTCAGATGACCTTTCTCCCTTGATGCTAGAGCAGTTCCCCGGCGTGCAAGCACACGTCCATTCATGCAAAATGTTTGTTTAGAAGCTTCAAATGATATTCCACTAGGATGATTTGGAAATTGAGGGGTTTGACTAAGTGGTTAAGGCAGCTTTCCCCCCCATCCCCCATTTTTCCAGCTGTGGGTAACTGGGACCATATCTTGACAGTATCCTTCTTGTTAACCATACATTGGCCACATGCATTCTTTAATCACGAGTCCATGAAGGGAACTTGAGCTCTCAGGAGCAATGTTATTTTGGGGTGGAGGGTGGCTTATAATCACCTGCAAGAGCTAAAATAGCAGATGGCCAAATTCTCCCTTCTGATAAATCAGTGCAACCTCATTTAATGCAAGAGGGTTGGCTTGCAGGGGAAAGGGGGGTCATTACATGCTACATGGAGCTTGTCTCATTTCAGACTTGCGGTATGAACTACAAGTTGTGTGCACGTCCCTCTGAAGGGTGGGACGATCTCTATATACGCAGTCTCTCCGCTCCAGATAACTGCATTGTGGCGCATCCCACAGTTTGGAAAAGCACCTGAATAGTTCTTACAACAGCTGACATGCATATACACTTGTGGATATTTTATTTGGGGAAAAGTAGAGGTGATTTTTTTTTAATATATTCTCATTTAATTTAGGTCACACCTGTCCCGATGACTAGGCAACACATCTCATCCAGTGAGATCTTTCTGTTTACCATCTGTTAAGCCGTTTGTGTTCAGTGGTTTTATTTTTTTAATTCATTTAATTGAGTGGTGGTGAAGACTGAGTGCTGATTTTTCTTTTCTGTTCCTTGTATTTAATGAAGATTTGTGCTTGAATGAAGAGTGCAACCTAAACCCAGGCTCTGGACAGGCTGCACTCGGAAGCGAGCAAGCACAACGAATGTTCATATATAATGTATTGTGGGAACAAATTCATTCATACCTGGGGAGTAATATCTTGGTCATGGTGTATTCCTTCTGTGGGTGAAAAGTCTCCTGCACTAGGAAAACGTAACTGTAATTACTATTTAACGCTTTTCTTTTGTAAGTTTAAATCATTGTCATGCAAGTTGTATGAAACAAAACATCCAGAAGTCAGTTCACAGCATTTCTTGTAAATAGGTTGGTTTTAATTTGAATTCGAATTCTCACTGTGGTGTCCTGTACAAGATCATAAGTGACGGGTAGAGGTACACCCTGCAAGACACATGGGGGAGAATTTAATTTCAAGTGGGAAAATATCATCACTGCTTCCATCTCCAGGTGTTCCCATCATGTGTTTTGGCTGTGGGGGCGATTGGACTAACCACGTTTTAGTTGTTTTGTTAGTGTGTCATGACTGTATGTCAGGAACCGGAGGAAGGTGTTCATCTGGGAGAGGAAAAAACCTTTTATTCCCCCCTCGGAGTTTATTAAATAAGTAGCTTACTCTCTCTTATATATATAATACTGACATTGTACAGAAAAAGCTTAGGTGTACAGAGGAATTGGGTTGTGCTTGAAGTTTTGACACTCGTAACTGTTGAATTCAATATATAATTATGGGCAAATTAACTTAACTTGTAGTTCACAAGAAACATTAAGAATTTGAAACCAGCCGTTGAAAATGGGGCGCACAGTTTAACTATCTGTGGAACATTTTCCTACTGCAAAATCCACCTTTGTGGCAGCGATGTTGATGAGCTTGGGTTTTTCCGTTTGCATGCTGATGGATCATGGAATACTTGGGCCAGTTCCCCATGACTAGTCACGCGAAGACATTTCAGGGTCCCAAGCATGAAGCTGAATGTGATGCATTTCCTTTTATCGCAGGTGCCATTTCCTCTCCCCATCCCCACTCCCCCGGCAGCACTGCTGTGTTCGGACTTGGGTGGCATGAACATTGCGAGTGTTCAGACTGCAGTGGCTGCTCAGTTCCCTAATGCTCTCTTCCTCTGGCTGCAGAGTAGTACATTGAACTGTTCCTTTAGGTCGCGCATGGAAACAAACCCTGCAAAAAACACCCTGTCAGTTGTGTGGAGGCTGGCAGCTAGAGCAGGACTTGCAATCTAAACGC
Source organism: Lepidochelys olivacea (assembly GCF_965140295.1). Taxonomy (NCBI): domain Eukaryota; kingdom Metazoa; phylum Chordata; order Testudines; family Cheloniidae; genus Lepidochelys; species Lepidochelys olivacea. Next base: position 3,679,560 of record NC_140413.1, read on the forward strand.
CTTCATGCATTTTATTGACATGTTCTTAGGCAGGATGTCTCAAAACCTGGAGCTGCCTTTTATGTGCACAGGCTTATCTTTGGGGAGTCATGGAATTTGGTGCCTTAACTTATTGCATGTTGGGGCTAGCAAATCATCTACTATCAAGGTGTGCTAGAAACAAGTTTTTGCTGCTCGAGTTCAGGCAGATGAGGGCAGGATGAACTCTAACCTGTCCGATTCTGCTCTCTGGGCACGTTCTGCCCCCCAACACAATAAACGGTTTTCATTTGCGCAGTTTTTATCTGAATGTAGTGACTGATGCGCTTGATGTCATGGATTCTGGGGAATTACATGTTCGATCAGAAACAGACAAAATCACAGTCACCCCACCAAAAGTGTGTGTGTGAGGGAGCAAATCTTTTGGGTTGGTTTATTTTTAAAGAAAACTGTTGTTTTCTCCTAATTCAGTCATTAAAGATAAACTCGTTCTCTAGTGAAGGGCTGGATTTGGTCATCCTTGTTCCAATCTCTGAAATACTCAGTGAGGTAAATTGTACCTTAGCCTGGGATATTGGCGGGAAGAGCTGAGACTTGGGGAATAACACCTCGAGGCTGCCCATGTGCCCGAGTCAGGCAGTGTACATAAGTGGCTTCAAAATGGACTGTTCCATGTCTTAACTCGGTTTGTCTTTAAATCTCCACAAGCCGGTTGCCATAATGTCCTGCTCCTGTTCCTGTGCTAGAGACTAGCCGGAGCACTGAAAATAGACCAGTGGCTTGCTGAAGACACTTGGACCCATCGCGTTCCTGCAATTAGGGGTCTTTGGTTGAAGTAAGTGTTGGAAGCCTTGGGAGCGGACACAAATGCCATCGCGTGGCTTCTTCCACTCAGGGAAAACGGTTCGTTACACATGCAGCTTCATTTCCATGCTGTTGTCTTGAGCGTGTGGAATGCAGGCTTGCACTTTGCCCCAAGCCTGCAGTCCCGTCCTGCCCAAATCCCATGCAAAGTTTTCTGCCAACCCCCAGAGTTCACCCTCATGACTGTAAAATCTGGCTCATGGGACATGCATTTAGCTGGGGTGCGTACGTGCAGGTTTAACAGCTCTCTGAAGTCACTGGTATGTTAATGAAAGTAGCTGTTGTGGTCCAAGTTAGCGTCCCTCACAAGCATTTCTGTTGCAGTTGGTCCATTGGGTGCAAACAATAGGGAAAGCAGGAACTGCAGTGTTGAGATTGTACCTGGCCTTCCCATGCCTGTTGTGCCCTGTATGGTGGCTGATCTGTGAATTTATCATGCTCGCTGCCTGATCTAGGGTACTGATGGGGAATCAGTCAACACAGAATCTCATGGCTTTTTTTGAAATGGATGACTAATGTAATTCATGCAGTTTGGGGGGGTTTGGTCACTATGGCAAAAATATTCAGATCTTGGGTTTCCAGAGTTAGGCTCCTGCAGTCCATACTGAAGTTCCTAGATAGAACTGGCCTCTAAAAATCCGGTGTCTTCTGTCTGGGCTCCTAAGCCTTAGCCCCCAGATGAGAATGTTTTGGCCTGTTGTGACTTTCCAAAGTGACCCATCAGATTTGTTGTATCTTTATAAATGTTGCATTTTTGGAAGCTGTGGCCCAGTGGAATTTTCCTACATGCTGAGGACTGGTCTACGCTACTGCTTAAGTTGATGTAACTTACATCGCTCAGGGGTGCGCAAAAGACACCCCCACCCCCGTGAGCAACACCAGTGACATCGACTTAAGCGCTGACCACTCTGGCGCTGTCAGTAGGAGACACTCTCCCGTCGGCATAGTGGGTCTTCCCCAGACGCGCTACAGCAGCTCGGCTGCATCGGTGTAGCCTCGTAACGTAGACTTGCCCTTCAAAGATACACTCAGCACTGCCGCTTCCTAGGCACGTACCTTGAACAGCTGTGAAGCTCTTGTGGTGAACAGTGGCATAAAAAAACAACTTGGATTTAGGTGATTTGGTTTGTTTGTAAAGGAGACCTGCTCCTCTTTCCTTGTGCTGCAGCACTGGGATGATGGTAAATCATCTGCCTGCTGAAAGCCACTGGAGAACCTTTCTCTGCCATGGGTGGTGTTCGTTTTATGTGGTGTGCCCGCTCACTGGGGGCATCTTGGGCTGGTGGGCTGAGATCAGCTGGGCTGTCTTAGAGCTTGTTTGCGCTTTGCTGAAATGCAGCTGGACAGCAAACCAGACAAGGGCTGTAGTAGCCAAGGGAAGCCTTTGCTAGTACCCTGCTTGCCTCATGTACCCAGTCTACCTCACAGCATTGTATTGGAGGTGGCAGCAGGCCGGGGCTGCGGCGACCGTGGTTTGTGTGTGCTGACTTGGAGCATGGTTGCCACAGAAGTTTGTTTAACCTCTTTGCTGCTGACCAAGGTCTTGATTAAATCAGAAAAATCCACCAGTGCAGCGGGACTTGTCAGTGCCACCTGTCTCCTGTCTTATGGCAGCAGCGAAAAAACGTAACAGAACAGGGAGGTATCACTTCGCATCACGTTCTTAGCAGACCTGTGTCCCAGAGGAAAGCTGTTTGCTACCTGTACCTCAGCCAGCCACCATCCTGGCGTCTTACGGAACATGCTCCAGGAATAAAGATCTATTAATAGGTAGTGCTAGTCGTTACTAACCCGTTAATTGTTCGGGTGCATTTGGTTTGGAGTGATGGTCTCGTTTCCAGATATAAATCTGCCTCATTCGCTCCATTCTGCCAGGACCTATTTGTTATTACTTGACAGCTGGTCAGACTGGTCCAGTGTGACATGCTTTTTGGGCAGCAAGAAGTTCTTTCTGACACCGCATCCCCTGCCAGGGCAGCCTTTAACTGAGTGCAGAGTCAACTAAACCGAATGGTGTGCTTTGGGGGCAGGTGGGCGGGAAGCCCGAGCTGAAAGTGCTCTGGAAGGGGACTCTGTAACAATGACGTTGTGGGCTCCGTGTTTGTATCTCCCAGGCTTCTAGATCAAATGGATCTTCTACCTGCCAGCCCTGCTCATTCAATCTGAGAGTCGAGCTGGGCTCTTCCCGGCTCATCCCCAGCAATGGAGACAGTGCAGGTCACACCCTATCCTCAGTTACGCCCATACAACGGAAGGCAAAGCAGAGCAGAATCCTCCTCGTTCGGGCTCTGCAGGGCTAATGGCGTTGGAATGGAAAAGGCTCACGCTAGTAGCTGTGGGTGGGATTTTCCAAAGTATCTGACTTTCATTGGGACTTGTCACTTAGGTGCAGGTCTGTTGAGTAAGAAGGGGGCATCTTAATTGACTCTTAGCATACAACTGCCTGCTCCTGCTCCCTTCACTCTTTGGGCTAAGGGGGAAGTAACCCCCATGACACTCCTCACCGCCCCGCCTACAGAAACAAACACTTCTGGGGCAAGTAACTGTAATGTGGACCCATCGTGCTTCCTGAGCCTGGCCCTGTGTGACTGGGGCCTGCTATCACTGCTCAGAGCGCCTCTGCGTGCCCTTTCACTGCAGTGAGTGGGTCTGCCAGCACATCCTGTCACATCCCACCCAGGTGAGCCCATAGCCTGGCCGGGACCAGTCACCGCTAAGCAGACTGATTGTACAGAGCTTTAACTAAACAGCAAAATACAGTATCAATATTGTCTTGTCAATGCAGAATTCTGCCAAACCTGCGTTTCTCATCAGGATCCGTGTCTGTCTCTCCCTCCCTCTCGTTGGGAGCTTAGAGTACTGCCGTGGATTTGAATGCCAACCTGTTAAAGGCGGTTGCTGATAAATATTTATTGTAAAAAATAAATAAATATTGAAAATAAAACTTCAGTAAAGAATAAAATTTTCCAAGCCTTTTAGTGGTTTTCTCGTCTGTTTTTGCTGGTTTCAGTAGAACCCGTTGTCCAATTGCCTTGAGAGAGGCGGTCTCATCCTTTTAACTGTAGAATCGGCTTGAGGGTCGTTCAGTCTGGTTGGGTCAGATCATGCACCCTCCGTGGGAGATGCTTCGTTGGGGCTGGCACAACATCAGACAGCCGGCGGAGGTTCCTAGGTGCACGTCTCCAGTGCATGCACGCCCTTGGAAGTGACCAAAGGAGCCAGCTGTCAAGTAACCGAACACACAGACACACACAGAAAACATGGGCCCAGCCCCCCGAAGCTCTCAATGAACCAATTCCACAGCGTGCTGTCCAGATGGAAGAAAGCGTTGCATGCTCCCAACTCATGATTTTGACTTGCGGCATATGCAGTCCAATGGTTCCATTCAGAAGGTGGGCGCCTTAGGCATGTCTCCAGCAAGTGCACGGAAACATCACACTTGTGAGAGCCTCAAAGGTGGTGGTGATGCAGTGCAACACGCTGCACGAAGCCTAGTTCTAGTGCAGTCCAGCTGCTATAAAATCCTGCAGTTCAAAAGTCAATTGCCCTAAAATTCCCCCAACCTCCCAGAACTTTAGCTGAAGAATGTGAGTCCTGTCCAGCTAGCTCGTATTACATGACCATTAAAGGTTCCCTAAAACACCCACGGCCGGTAAAGAAATGTATCCCTCTGTTGTGGGGGGAGACTGAGCCACAGAGGGTAAGGGACTTGCCCAGCTGTGTCACAGCAAGTCTAGGGTGAGATGAGAGCAGAATCCAGGAGTCCTGACTTGCCTCACTAATAACCCAATTACGCTGCTGCTTCTACATTCCCCATGTATGAGGCAAATTCTTCCTTTCCCGTCGCACGCATTACACCAGAGGAGAATGAATCCGCCCGCTGGATTTTCCTTCACCCTCGCTAATGTTTACTGTCAGAAAGCAGGCTTCCCCTCCTCCCCTCTGGGAACAAGAGCCAGGCTTGGGAGCAGACCTGACTGCCCCAGTTTGCTGAGTTCCAAACAGTGCCAGCAATAATCGGACTTGCCGTAATTAGAGATGCAAATGACTTTGTGCCTCGAGCACAGTCACCTGCAAAACTGGGTCTTAGCCCAAAGCCATTCACTCTTTACTGCTGCTGTTCTCTGCTTTTTCTACCCAGCTTCAGATCCTTTTCTCTTCCACCCTCCTGGCCTTGGCACTCCCCTCTGCACTGGCTTCCAGTTTGGGGTTCCGCCCTGATATTCAGAATGCTGTGAGCCACCGTACCCGTGCTGGGAGCCCGGCGGCCATGGAGCTCCTGACCCCAAGGAGATCCCCCAGAATGGGAGCTGGGCCTGGCCTGGGGGGAAGGAGAACCATGTCCCGTGAGAGGGGCGTTGATACCCTGCTCCCAGCCCCCTCGTGGCCAGGTTTTCCCGGCCACTGGCAGTGAAGCCTGATATTTTAAGCTGAAGTTCATGGTTGTATGTTAACTAGGTAATTTGCATAACACATCGGTGCAGGAGCAGCGAGCAACCCCAAGAGGTGGAGCACGGCTCGCTCCCTGGCTGCCACTATCAGCCACCAGCCGTGGTCTCTTCGGCTCCCCTGCCGGCAGGGGCAGGGTGTGGGTCCAAGGCGAGGGGCAGCAGCTCATCCAGGGCAGCTGCGGTGTTTCGGTGCAGAGGGCAAAGAGGCCTGGACCCAGGCCCATAACCAGCCACCCGCTCTGTGGAAGGAGCAGCTGGTGCAAACCAGGGAACAGAGCTGAGCGGTGGGGCCTAGTGCATAGAGAAATGGGCGACGGAAGACCTAGGTTCTGTTCCTAGGGTTGCCAACTATCTAACCGCACAAACCCAAACACCCTTGCCCTGGCCCTTCCCTCAGGCCAGGCCCTTTCTGTGAGGCCCCATCCCCAGCTTCCTCAGTCACTCGCTCTCTCCCACCCTCACTCACTTTCGCTGGGCTGGAGTGAGGGAGGGGGCTGCGGGCTGAGCCTGGGGCACGGGGTTTGGGGGCAGGGGTTGGGGTTGGGGTGCAGGAAGGGGTATGGGAGGGGGTTTGGGTGCAGGAGGGGCCTCAGGGCTGGGGCAGGGGGTTGGGGTGCAGGAAGGAGTGAGGGGTGCGGGCTCTGGCTGAGCAGTGTTTATCTCAGGCAGCTCCCGGAAGCGACCAGCTGGCTCGTAGGCTCAGCGGTGGCCATGGGGGCTCTGCGTGCTGCCCCTGCCTGCAGGCACCGCCCCCACAGCTCCCATTGGCCGTGGTTCCCGGCCAGCGGAAGCTGCGGAGTCCGTGCTTGGGGCGGGGGCAGCGTGTGGAGTTCCCTGGCTGCCCCTGTGCCTAGGAACCAGAGGGCTGTACCGGTCGCTTCTGGGAGCCATGCTGAGCCAGGGCAGGAATGGAGCCTGCATTAGCCCCTGGAACTTTTAGCCACCTATTAAAATCTCCCGGCTTGCTTTCAATAGCCACCGGGAGATCGAGGCCGATTCCGGGAGGCTCCTGCCAATCCAGGAGGGTTGGCAACCCTGTGACTGTTCCTGGCTCCCGCACTGACCTGCTGGCTGACCTTGGGCATGGAGGGCCACTCTCTGTGCCTCAGTTTCCCCATATGTATAATGGGAGTAATGATCCTGACCTCCTTTGTAAAGTGCTCTGAGAGCTATGGATGAAAATCCATGTGCAGCCAGGGGCTGAACACAGACCTCCCTGCAGCTGCTCTGAGCAGAGCTGGCGGAGGGGCAAACAAATGCCCTCCTCTCCTGCGAGCAACTAACTCCGCTCGGCGGCGGTGGCCCCACTCTGCCCAGGGCTGGCCTGAGGAGTGCGGGGAGGGCCAGTGCAAACAGAGGGTACAGCCACATGCTCCCTGCCCAGGGCTCCTTGCAGTAGGAGAAGTGCGCCCCTGGTGCTTGCCCTGGGAACTGCGTGGACGCTGACTGCTTCGCAAAGCTGCTGGGTTTTGTGGCCGTTTGGGTGAGTCTGAGTGCGGGGTGCTGCTGTTTCCTGTGAGAGGTGATGTGCAGGTACCTCGGGCGTTGTATGGTCCGTGACAGGGCAGTGCATGGACAAAAGCTGGCGTCGCACGGGGGCTGTGGAGGGGCAATGCACGAGCAGAGGGTGTCTGGCGTCGCACGGGGGCTGTGGCGCGGCAATGCACGAGCAGAGGGTGTCTGGCGTCGCACGGGGGCTGTGGAGGGGCAATGCACGAGCAGAGGGTGTCTGGCGTCGCACGGGGGCTGTGGCGCGGCAATGCACGAGCAGAGGGTGTCTGGCGTCGCACGGGGGCTGTGGAGCGGCAATGCACGAGCAGAGGGTGTCTGGCGTCGCCCGGGGGCTGTGGCGCGGCAATGCACGAGCAGAGGGTGTCTGGCGTCGCACGGGGGCTGTGGAGCGGCAATGCACGAGCAGAGGGTGTCTGGCGTCGCACGGGGGCTGTGGAGCGGCAATGCACGAGCAGAGGGTGTCTGGCGTCGCACGGGGGCTGTGGAGGGGCAATGCACGAGCAGAGGGTGTCTGGCGTCGCACGGGGGCTGTGGAGGGGCAATGCACGAGCAGAGGGTGTCTGGCGTCGCACGGGGGCTGTGGAGGGGCAATGCACGAGCAGAGGGTGTCTGGCGTCGCACGGGGGCTGTGGAGGGGCTTTGCACGAGCAGAGGGTGTCTGGCGTCGCACGGGGGCTGTGGAGGGGCAATGCACGAGCAGAGGGTGTCTGGCGTCGCACGGGGGCTGTGGAGGGGCAATGCACGAGCAGAGGGTGTCTGGCGTCGCACGGGGGCTGTGGAGCGGCAATGCACGAGCAGAGGGTGTCTGGCGTCGCACGGGGGCTGTGGAGGGGCAATGCACGAGCAGAGGGTGTCTGGCGTCGCACGGGGGCTGTGGAGGGGCTTTGCACGAGCAGAGGGTGTCTGGCGTCGCACGGGGGCTGTGGAGGGGCAATGCACGAGCAGAGGGTGTCTGGCGTCGCACGGGGGCTGTGGAGGGGCTTTGCACGAGCAGAGGCTGGCTGGCGTCGCACGGGGGCTGTGGAGGGGCAATGCACGAGCAGAGGGTGTCTGGCGTCGCACGGGGGCTGTGGAGGGGCTTTGCACGAGCAGAGGCTGGCTGGCGTCGCACGGGGGCTGTGGAGGGGCAATGCACGAGCAGAGGGTGTCTGGCGTCGCACGGGGGCTGTGGAGGGGCTTTGCACGAGCAGAGGCTGGCTGGCGTCGCACGGGGGCTGTGGAGGGGCAATGCACGAGCAGAGGGTGTCTGGCGTTGCACGGGGGCTGTGGAGCGGCAATGCACGAGCAGAGGGTGTCTGGCGTTGCACGGGGGCTGTGGAGGGGCAATGCACGAGCAGAGGGTGTCTGGCGTTGCACGGGGGCTGTGGAGGGGCTTTGCACGAGCAGAGGGTGTCTGGCGTTGCACGGGGGCTGTGGAGGGGCAATGCACGAGCAGAGGGTGTCTGGCGTTGCACGGGGGCTGTGGAGGGGCAATGCACGAGCAGAGGGTGTCTGGCGTCGCACGGGGGCTGTGGAGGGGCAATGCACGAGCAGAGGGTGTCTGGCGTTGCACGGGGGCTGTGGAGGGGCTTTGCACGAGCAGAGGCTGGCTGGCGTCGCACGGGGGCTGTGGAGGGGCAATGCACGAGCAGAGGGTGTCTGGCGTTGCACGGGGGCTGTGGAGCGGCAATGCACGAGCAGAGGGTGTCTGGCGTCGCACGGAGTCTGTGGAGGGGCAATGCACGAGCAGAGGGTGTCTGGCGTTGCACGGGGGCTGTGGAGGGGCAATGCACGAGCAGAGGGTGTCTGGCGTTGCACGGGGGCTGTGGAGGGGCTTTGCACGAGCAGAGGCTGGCTGGCGTTGCACGGGGGCTGTGGAGGGGCTTTGCACAGCCGTGCAAGGCTGGACGCTCTGTCTGCCCCCCCCCAGAATCACGCTCGCTGCTCAAGTGCAAAGGCTTCGCTTCTGCCGCGGTTGCTCCGCCCTCCCCCGGGAAAGGGATCTGGGGCCGGGGGGGCAGGAGCAGGGGCCGCCCAGCCGCGGGCTGTATTTGCAGGGGAAGGGAGAGCGGAGGAGTTTGGGGCCCCTGCAGCCCCTTGCTCCCAGCCCCCCGGGAAAGAGACCGTGCGCCCCGGGGGTGCCCCTTGCAGCCAGGGCCTGCGGAGGTAGGTCCCTTGGGTGGTGGAGCCGGGGGGGGTGGGCTGCGGCTTGGGGCCCCTGCAAGGAGCTTTGAATCTGCGTTTGCAACGTGCCCCGGGCAGGCTGGCCCCGCTTGCCTTGGGCCTGACCAGGTCCCCCGGAGAAGCCCCGTCAGGGCCATGCCAGCCCCCCAGCAAGCAGCCCCCCCCCCCCCCAGTGTCGTGGCAATTAGGACGGGGTGCTGGGAGGACGTTTACCCCAAACCCGCAGGGAGTCCCGCAGGTGCGGGGAGGCACTAGCAGAGGCAGAAATACTCTCCAAGAAAACAAGAGCCGGTGCAAAGAGCCCTGTTGAGCGCGGGTGGGGGAGCAAGGGGGGGCATTGCAATGTAAGGACCCCCCTCCTTGCAGAACAGACCCCCCTCCTTGCAGAACAGACCCCCCGGGGAGAGCTGGCTGGGGGTTATAAAAGGCTTGTGCTAGTTGCAGAGAATCCCGGGGAGCACCTATTGCTGGGGGGGGGGGGTTGCCCCCACTGAACTTAGATTAAAAACAACAAAAGTTTGTTCCAGGAATAGCTGCTGCAATTGTATTGGGCACATGCTCAATTCCCAGCTTCTGTAGCCCAACCTCTGGTGGGTTTTTGTAGGGGTCCCCTAGGGCCCCGCGCTCCCGGATTCAGAGGTCGGCACTAGTGACAGTCCGGTCCCTTGACGGGATCGCGGATTGGGCCTCCCAAAATCACCTGGCCACGTGACAGGTTAGGCCTTGTACAGGGTGAATTGATTTTAAATCCAAGCAGTTGAAAGCACCAATTCTGATTAGAGTTTAAATCAACAAGCAGGGAACTTTGTTTTAAATCACTGATTTTAATCTTGGTTTGCATTAGGGACTTCAGTTATTTTTCCTACGGGCAAATTGATTAAACCATTAAAACGTGTGGATTTGCAATTAAATAGAGCCTTTACACTAAATTTGGTCCTTTTTTTGCTACCCTTGTATCTACACACATTTATTTAAGGATTTACGTAGCTTACATTTGTTCAATTCATAGTGTTTATATCTTTTATTACATTAGGAAAATGATGAATGGTGCATTTCTTCTTTACTAGATGATTGTATTATTTGGGTTTGTTTCAAGCTCTATTTGGATGGAAATTGGAATTCTATTACAAATGTGCAAAACCAGCATGTAAATTATATTTGGTCTTATTAGTTAAATAAAACGACCTCAGATGTGCCGGACACCTCAGAAAAAGAGAATATCAAACCACATTTTACATTTAAAACTAACAGATTTATTAAACAAAAGAATATTATCTTCAGTTAGTGAATGGAACTGTTTCTGGTCGTCCTGTGTGTCCAGATTTTAGAACTAGTGGTTCTCATCCTCTCACAGCGAGTTGTTAGTCATAGGTTGGAAGAGGAAAACAACTCCCCAGTGCGTAACTTTGCATGAACTAGTCACTGAACTTCCCTTGTTGGCTGAACTAAAATGAAGGAAATATTCTCTTTGCACTAGCAGAAGAGGCTACTGCTGTCAAAAGTTGGGGTTTAGCACGTCGACAAACTCTAGTTCCCGATGCTCAGACAGCGACTTCCATCAGTTCAGTGATTTCACTGTCTCTAAACATTCGGTAGCAAACCCTGTAGGGCCTAACGTTAATTGTTTTTAATTTAATGTAAATGATTTGAATAGACTGTCGTAAGTTTGTGCCAAATGGGTTTATTTTAAAACAGATGCATTTAATTTAAATACAAAAATCCAAATGAACTACAAATCTGATTTATTTTTTAAACATAGATTTTTGTCCACTCTGCCGGTGGGGCTTTGGACACCAGCCAGGAATGAGTGTGTACATGTAAGTCAAAGAGTTGTTATAGTTGTTGATGTTTAAAATCAGTGGAAAGGAGACCAGGCTTTAGGCAACCTGGAAAATAAATGAGGGTGGAATGTTATGGGAGAGACAAGGTGGTGAACTGTTATCTTTTACTGGACCACATTCTGCTGGAGGAAGGTGCAAGGTTTCGAACTACTCACAGCTCCTCTCCAGGTGTGGGGAAAGAAATCGGGGTGTTTGCACTCAGTATGGGTTGGGACAGATACTTCAGCACAAGGGTTAGGCTGGTATGCAAAAGGGGTTTCAGGTGGGCCCTCTGCAGGCTGGTGTCTATTATGAGAGTGGCTTGTAGCCAGGGGGAGTTCAGCTCGTGCTTCCTGTATTGATCACAGGCTTTGAAATTCAGCGGGGAACAATTGTGGGGAGAGCAGCTCTGCACAGAAGAGGCCTGGGATTCTGCGTGTTAGGAGCTTTCATTGCAGAAGGAGCTGGTCAGGCCTTGGGCCGGTGGGGGGTGTGGTTCAGGTGCCACCTTTGATTGTCTGTGATGTGAGACCTGGTGGTGGTGGTGTCTGGTGACGTGACCCTTGGATTGTGACCAGGGCAGTTGAGAGAAGAGGGGCTGATGCAGAACAATCTGCTTCTGAGCTGCTGGTTCTCTTGGAGCTTTACGCGGAATTGGAGTCCCATCCTGGGTCTAGGCTGCATGCCCAGGTTTGCTCCTGGACTGTGTCCTGAGTGCCATGGCGGATGTTATAGTCGCTTAAAAGCCCTGATTGCTTGTATTCAGTTTCAGGAGACAGCATGCAGGGCTCAGCGAGGTCTCCGGGCTTTGCTTTTCACTCTAGAATACAGACTCCAAGGAGGTCTGTGCACAGTTGGCTGTGAAAGGCCCATTGAACAATCCCTTGTCCTGAGTGTCTGCTTGGAAATGCCATGGGTGGACCAAGAGATCAGGCAAAAGATTGCAAGGCTGACTTTCCAGATCTGTACTGTGGCACTGCTGAGCCTGGCTGCCTCTACTAATCCTTTTGCCAATACATTTTAATCTAGTTCATTCGTTCATGTTGCTCATTCCCTGGGCCTCAGTTTCCCCAGTAGAAAAAACCCACCTTTATGGAGGAAGTGTGGGTAGATTGGGTAAAGTTTGCACTTTCCTTTGGAAAAGCTCATTGCTAGGATTCTGAATTTGGGTTCTATCTCTGAATGCCCAAAGCATGTTATGTGCTGCCTGCAAAACAAGTTAAAGACACGATAGGTGCCCTGGGAAGAGTAATTGAAATTGCCTGTTTTCTCCAGACTGAAGGAGCTCGAAGGCTTGTTGCTTCCTCCAACAGAAGTTGGTCCAATGAAAAATATTATGTCCCCCAGCTTGTCTCTCTCTAAAATTACTGCCCCTTTCTATTCCAGGAGGACCTTCAGATGTTAACATAAGAACGGCCATACTGGGTCAGACCGAAGGTCTATCTAGCCCAGTGTCCTGTTTCCCCACAGTGGCCAATGCCAGGTGCCCCAGAGGGAATGAACGGGCCAGGGAATCATCAAGTGATCCATCCCCTGTCACCCATTCCCAGCTCCTGGCAAACAGAGGCTAGCGACACCATCCCTGCCCAGCCTGGCTGATAGCCATTGATGGACCTGTCCTCCATGAACTTATCTAGTTCTTTTTTGAACCCTTATTAATATCTTGGTCTTCACAACATCCTCTGACAAGGAGTTCCACAGGTTGACGGTGCGTTGTGTGAAGAAATACTTCCTTTTGTTTGTTTTAAATCTGCTGTCCATTCATTTCATTGGGTGACCTCTAGCTCTTGTGTTATGAGGAGGAATAAATAACACTTCCTTATTTACTTTCCCCACACCAGTCATTATTTTACAGACCTCTATAATATCCCCCCTTAGTTGTCTCTTTTCCAAGCTGAAGAGTCCCAATCTTCTTAATCTCTCCTCACACAGGAGCCGTTCCATACCCCTAATAATTTTTGTTCCCCTTTTCTGTACCTTTTCCAGTTCTAATATAACCATGTCTCATTGTGCCAGGCACTGCCATAAAAATACAGACACAATGTCAAGCTGTCTAGAGCTCATGAATATGAGTGCCAACCTCAGAGCAGACTGCAACGAACCAGGGCACAAACCCCAACTAGCTGTGTTTTTTTGTACTTAGATTTCACCAACCATCACATGTGAGCTCCTGGAGCCCTATAACAGCCTAACCATGGAGCCCCAGACAGTCCCCCTGGGAATCGGGTCTATCATGCCACCCAGTGAGCCTGCCTTTGTGATAGATGGTCCCTTACATCAAGAATCACAGCAATATTCAGGTCAAGTATTTCTTCACACAACACACAGTCAGCCTGTGGAACTCCTTGCCAGAGGATGTTGTGAAGGCCAAGACTATAACAGGGTTCAAAAAAGAACTAGATACATTCATGGAGGGTAGGTCCATCAATAGCTATTAGCCAGGCTGGGCAGGGATGGTGTCCCTAGCCTCTGTTTGCCAGAAGCTGGGTGACAGGGGATGGATCACTTGATGATTCCCTGTTCTGTGCATTCCCTCTGGGGCACTGGCCACTGTTGGAAGTCAAGATAGTGGGCTAGATGGACCGCCGGTCTGACTGAGTACGGCTGTTTTTATGGCCTTTGGGGCTAACTGAAGGTAAACAGACAGGGATCTCTTGCTTCTGCTTAGAAGTCTTACCCACTCCCTGAAGTCCTGCAGTGTAGGAATAACAATGTCTTCTTGACAGGGATTTTTATTCCCTTCCCCCCAGAGCTCACGCTGATGGGACGAGTGTTTGTGCGGGTCTCCTCTTCGTGGGTGTGGTGGGAGCAATCAACCAAGTCCTCGGCCCACTGGTGGTCCACAATGGCTTGCCTAGTGTCTGTGGCCTTCTTGTGATGGAGAAGAGATGACACCTCTTCTGGTAAGCTAGCACTTCACACTTGGGAATGCTTCTCTCCTGCCCGGGGGCGGGGGGGGGATTCATAGTTTTAGAGCAAACACGTAAATATTCACTTACAGCGTGGGATACAGAGATCATGAGCGAGATTAATACAGGCAGCCGCTCACAAGCATTTCAGAAACACTAACCACATTGTTATAACCCTAATACCTGGTTTAGCAATGCTAACAAACAGGAGAGCCAGACTGGTTTCCAGCTCTGCATTTCAGTGTGGCCAAGGGGCCTTGGCATCAGCTGGCACCTGGTCTTCCAGCGTCACAAGCAGTCCTGGCCCCGACGAGTTTGCCATCTGTAGATGGAGGGTGGGGAGGAAGGATTGCAACGGACAAAGGATTGGTCGGGGGTTGTTTGGCTCATGGCATGATGGGTCCATGGTGTGGTTCTGTGGTTGGGGGTTTTGTTGTGTTCCCCACCCACCCCCTGTCCTGATCAGATCCTGCGGCTTTGTGCCTCTGTGCTTTTGCTGCAGAAATTTGGAGACAGTCTCAGAATTGTTAGTCAATTTCCCTCCCAGGCACTGTTAGGACCGAGGGGAATTGGGAACAGCTCGGGCATTGGCTTTTGTTTTTTTAAGAACAGATGTCGAGTCTGACCCTGAAGAAGAACCAGAAGCCGGAGTCCCTGTCCCAGGGGCCTACAATCCGACCGGCACAGATGGGACCTGCTGGGGAGCCCGAAGGAGGGAAGAAGTGAGTCTTCAGGGGGGACTGAGCTGCAGGGACGGCGTTTGGGGGTGGGAGGCGTAGAAAAGCCCGCAGGAGTGGGAGAAGGAGGCGAGTGGAGCATGGAGGAAGAGCAGAGTGCAGAAAGCCAGCGTCGGGGGCGCGAGATGAGAGACGGGGCGGGAGATGAAGACCACAGGGCAGGATGCCTTTGGTTGGCGTTCCCAGGTTTAAGGAGGAAGAGGCAGTTGCTCTCCTCCCATTGTACGTGCGTGTGGCCTAGACAGACACGGGCGGGACGCTCCAGTTCACGGACACATGTTTGTCTGCGTTTAACTTACATTGAAAAACCAGTCAGGTGTGCAGGCCCGTGGTGGGGTTGGTTTGCCTCGGGCTCAGTATCTGCCTAAGCAGGCCAGCCCATTGGAGAAACCCAAATGTTAGAAACTTGGCCCTGATCACAAGAATTGATCCTTAGGCTTAGAACGGCACTTAAAGCATTTGCCCTTATTACAGAAACCGGTTTAATTGGGCCTGGAGAGAAGATGCAAGGCTGCTTTTCGCCAGGCTTCTGTCCACACGGGATCAGACATGGCACTTTCAGGCTTCACTGTCAGGGCCCCCAACTTTAAGGGTCAGATGCTGCCTCCCTCCTGGAACTGGCAGCCTTGGGTTACTGGTGAAGCCCATTTCTCTCCAGCGTCTGCTCCTCACTGAACCACTGTGTGCAGAGACACTCCACCTGGATGCTCTCATGAGGCTGAGACGGCAGAGGGTTGGGCTGAGAGCCCGAAGGGGGTCGCCCACAGAGGGGAAGGGAGAGGAGGCCCACAGCCCTGACTGAGCTCTCTGCAGCGAGGAACCGGAGCTGAGACGTCTGTGCCCCGGTCATGCCAAACCCACAAAAAGATGCAGGAATTGGGCTGTTTTTTAGCTTAATTGGCTTGTGAGTTGCTTGTTGGCTAGTTTTTGGCTTGTGGCTTTTTGCTTGTTTGGCTTGTAGCTTGTTGCTTCTGTTTTTTTGATCGGTTCCCGGCAAGGAGGGGCAAGTGGGGGAGAGAGTCGGGGTGCACAGCGGGCCCACCACAGTCCCAGACTGCAGGCCGGGGGGATCTAGCTACACAGGGTGTTGGGGTTCTCAGGGATTGCCTTGTTCTGAAATGGGATTAGCTTGTATTTTGGCTTATTGTGAAAGTCGGGGTGCTTATTTGCTGCGTGTGCTGTGCCCCCGGGAGCGCAGGGTAGCCCATGCCTCCTGGGTGCCATCAGGGAAGTGACAGAAGTGCTTCTCAGCCACTGCTGGCCATCGTGGCTAGCTGTAGGTCACATGCAGCGGGGGAGTGGGTGGCCGACAGAGCCCTGCATCAGTCGCATGCCCTGGTGGTGGCGGTGCTCTGGGGGCAGGTTAGGAACTCTTCCAGCACGCCTGGAGGTTGTGGGGGATTAGCACAGTGTACAGATGCCTGCCTGACCCCCAGCTCAGCGAGCGCGTGGGGTTCTGGAGCGCTGCATGAGGCCTGGTGAAGGGGCCGGCCATTGGCAGCGATTAGCCAGGGACCGGACCCTTCTCCCAAGCCTGAGCAGGGCAGTTCCCTAGCCTGCAGCCCCAGTTCTTTGCTTGCTCTTCAGCACCGTGGCCAGAGGCAGGTGGGGTGGGCTGGGCTCATGCAGATGGGCCTGGAGGGCTGAGATGGGATGGACGGGCAAGGTGTCAGAGCTGCCTTGTCCCTCATACCTTGGGCCCAACACGGCTATACCTACGCTGCAAACGACAATGGCAGGCAGCCTGTTTCTGAAGTCAGCTCCATCGGGTGCTTTGTAAAGCTACGTAGCTAAATAGCGGGGCAGTTCTTGCATTTGGGGGCTGCTCGCTAGGTTCTCCTGCCTGCACTGCTGGGTCGGATGGCCCTGGCTGGGCTGACTCTGTGTACGAGACCCTTGGTAGCCGGATGCACCAGTGCATCCTCTTGGATGCCTGGCTAAGTCTCTCATGAGCCATGTGATTTTTCCCAACCCCCTCCTGCGTGCGGGAGATGTACAGAGAGGTAGCTGCAAGATGGGGCTTTGCTGAGCTGACAACGGGCTGCGGGACACCATCTCCCCCGGCGCACTCCCAGGGCAGAGGCTGGAGAGCAGACCGGGAGCAGCGGGGTTTGTGGAGAGACTTGGAGGAGTCCAGGGAGGATGCCCGCTAGATAGGTGGGACCATCCCACACCTGTGGGGTTGGCATGGAATAGATGCAAAGCC
Source organism: Lepidochelys olivacea (assembly GCF_965140295.1). Lineage (NCBI taxonomy): Eukaryota > Metazoa > Chordata > Testudines > Cheloniidae > Lepidochelys > Lepidochelys olivacea. The sequence goes on from NC_140413.1 coordinate 3,696,201, forward strand.
AGGAGTGGGAGGAGGCAGCCAAGGAGACAGGATGTGAAGGAGAAGCCGGAGGGGCACGGCGTGAGCTGTGATGGGGAGTCCCTATTCGTTCAGACCCGGGGGGGAGAAGGTTGATGTCAGCGTACAGGAAAGGGGTGAGGCTGTGTATCAGTGAGATGTTGGGGATCCAGAAGGGGAGGAGGTTACGAGAGTCCTGGGGAGCAATGAGCAAGGCTCGTGAAGGAAGGAGAGTCCCAGGAGTTGGCCATGCCTAGATGGTGGGGGGCAGAGGTGGAGAGGGGTCAGAGTGTGCTTCAGTCCAGTACCTCCCATTCCTCTGATACAAGCACACAGACATGCCATTTATTGCAGGATCCCTGCCTGCAGCAGGACAGAGCAGCCTCCCGGAGGGGAACGGACCGGGCTCAGCAGCGCCGTGGGAGAACCGTGAGATAAGGACTGTCTAATAGCATTGTGTGTCGGCCATCTGTGGGGTGCGGAGCTGGGGCAGAGGCAGCGAGAGCCCTCTATCCAGGACAGCCGGGATGGCAGCTCCTGCGTGGCTACGTTCGAAGAGCTCAGTCGGACGAGAGGGGTTGAACCGGAGCATCAGGGAGGGTTCTCAGGGGAGAGGCTGCTCTCTCCTGGAGGGAGGGGAGAATGGAGGAGTATGAGCAAGGCAGGGTCACCCTATAGCTGCCCTTCATTCAGAGGGAGGAAGGGGAAGCCAACGTGGGATACGGCTATTTCTTAGCTGTCCTGTTGCCATAACACTTTGCTGCTAATCACCTGATACAGGTACCACAGAATGCTCACAACCCTCTGTGAAGCAGCAGGTAGATGCATGCTGTCTGTTGTACAGGCAGGGAAACTGAGGCACGGTGACTTGGGGGTGGGGCTGGGAACAGAACACAGGAGTCCTGGAGCTCAGTCCTCTGCTCTAACTTGCTTCTTGCTCAAATGTAGCCTTTTTAAACAAGCCCCCAAAATGTACTAACCGTGTCTCAGGGCCTTTTTCTAAAGTGTGTGTGATGCATGAAAGGGATCGTTAATAATGTAAATGATGATAGCATTTCCGTAGCACTTTGCATGTTCAAAGCACTTGGCAGACATTAACTAATTAGTCCTCAGAGCACCCCTGTGAGGAAGGTAGATTTGTATCCTCATTATACAGATGGGGAAACTGAGGCACATACTTGCCCCAGGTGCATCAATGTCAGAATCGGCTATGACGTGACACAGAAGAGTGCAGGTAAGAGGCTGAATTTTATTTACTGTCCTTAGTAAAAGGACCCGATTCAGGGAGACGAAAAGTCCGTATTTTGGTCACCTGAGGGGGTTGGTATATGCTGCTTCCAGAAGTTGCTGTTACAGCTTCAGGCTTTTTGGGATGTTCAGTGCAAATAAAGTATCATGCAAGCGCTTAATGAACCCTGTAGCAGTAGTCTATGGTGGAGGTTGGGGGAGGCAGGTTGGACCCTCTGAGAGGAGGTTATTCCGTCTGTTCCTGTACGTCTGCCTGTGTCTGCCGCCTCCGAGCCTTTCCGGTTACACAGCCGCTTGTTCTCACGGTGGGTCTGTGGCAGGAGCTTGTCTGCTGCTGAGGTGGGTCTGTCACCTGGACCCTGTGCTGGACTCCTGGTGTTCTTTGTCAGTGACTACGCGTGTCTTCTCCGAGCACATAGGTCCTCTCAGCCCTTGTGCTTAGGCTTAATTGGAGGTCTTCTGTCCTTCGTGTAGGGCTGACCCTGGGGGTGGGTAGGATCCATATGACCTCAGTGCATACTTAGTAATTGGGGTAGCTGGCCACTTTGTCCTAGGACTGTGGAAGAGCACCAGCTGTCTCGGATGGACCCTTCCACTAGCTGCCCCCGGGCGTGTACCACAGCTCTGCCCCAGCCCTGATGAGGCTCAGCGGCGTCCCTAACAATCTCAGGATTCATGTTCTAGCACGTGGAAAAACCAGTCCTGCTACAGAAAACACAACTGCATATTGCCTGGACCGGCTGCGAAACTTCCAAAAGCAGCCCCTTAGACCAGTGGGTCTCAACCAGGGGTACACATACCCCTGGGGGCACGCAGAGCTCTTCCAGGGGTACATCAACTCAGCTAGAGATTTGCCTAGTTTTACAACAGGCTACATAAAAAGCACTAGGGAAGCTGGTACAAACTGAAATTTCATACAGACAAATGAGAAAGTCGGCAATTTTTCAGGAACAGTGGGCTGTGTTACTTTCGTATTTTTATGTCTGATTTTGTAAACAAGTAGATTTTAAGTGAGGGGTAACTTGGGGTTACGCAAGACAAATCAGGCTCCTGAAAGGGGCACGGTACTCTGGAAAGGTTAAGAGCCGCTACCTTAGACCAAACAGGATGCAGGTGGAGAGCAGTAACATACGCAGTTCTCAGAAGTGGCCCAAGGATGGGACTAGAGCCCTGTGCTGGGCTGTTTTTTAATCCTGCTCCAGTCTTGCCCTGCAATACCCCTGCCCCCCGCTCCTGTGTTGTTCCGTGCATTTTTATCCTGCTCCCACCTCCCAGAAAAACCCAGTTACTGTTGACCTGAATTTATGGGCTAGTGTATTACGGCTCGCCAGTGATCTGACCAGAAGATATTTAGGTTCTTGTCTCAATTCGGGCTAAAGGATTAGGGAACTCGGAGAGTTCAGTGTCCTGAGTAGACCCTCGGGGTGTGTGGCAAGGACACTTATCCTCAGGACAATACCAACGTTTCAAGATCTTTATTAAAATGAATGAAAGAATAATCAAAGAGATAAAACATGGAGTCACAAAGAAGTAAACAATTCTATGGTCCCTGGTCCCTTATTCTAAAAGACTATTGAGGCCTGGTCTGCACTAGCGGGGATGGTGAGCTAAGTCGGTCCAAGTTACGCAACTTCAGCTACAAAAATAGCGTAGCTGAAGTCGATGTACTTAGAGCTACTTACCGCGGCGTCTTCACTGCGGTAGGTGGAGTGCTGACGCTCCCCTGTTGACTCCGCCTACGCTTCGCCTACACTTCTCGCTTCGGTGGAGTACCGGGGTCGACGGGAGAGCGCTCGGCGGTCGATTTATCGCATCTTCACTAGACGTGATAATTCGACCCCTGATGGATCGATCGCTCCAGAGGTAAGTGTAGACATGCCTGTAAACTAGCATGCTCACACCCTTCCCGGAGACTTGGTAGTGAGAGTCAGGACCAGCCTCGTCTCTGGTGTGTCCAATGAATTCGATGGTCCAGGCTCCCCAGGTTGGTAAAGATCAGGTTGGAGTGTGGCATAGCTAAGCTATATTGCCAAAGTGGAGATTGGCCGACCCCTCATGCATTCGGCCAAGCGATGTACAGCTGCGAGGGCTTCCTGAACGGCCTAGTCCGCTCCAGGTAAAAAGTCAGAGCCTGTCTCCCATCCAGCATGTGGAGGCGGCAGTCCTCACTGGACGCACGGGGCTTGGACAGAGCACCAGCAGGAAAATTTCCTGGCCCAGTGATGAGCTGCCAAAATCTTAACAACTGGTTCCCTCCTCACCCCCCCACCCCGGGACCCTTGCCCCATCCACCCCCCTCCTCTGTCCCCTGACTGCCCCTGGAACCAGGCAGGAGGGTCTTGTGGGCCACCATAGTGGGTGCCCACCACGCCCCGCCTCTAAGAGCCAGAGGGACCTGCCGGGGGGTGAGGTGGGGAGTCCTGGCGGTGCTTACTTGGGGAGGCTCCCAGGAAGCATCCAGCAGGTCCCTCTGGCTCCTGGGGCCGGGGTAGTGAAGCTGGGGGCGGGGCGGCTGCTCTCCCCACTGATTACGTCAAAAGTTGCACCTTAGGCACCGACTCCGTGGGTGCTCCGGGGCAGGTGGCAGCTTCGCACTCAGGCCTAGGGAGGCGGAGGTGAGCTGGGGCCAGGAGCGGTTCCCCTGTGCCCCCCACTCCCCCGGGTTACCTGCTGCGGCGCGGGCGGCCCTCCTCGCACCCCCCTCCCCGCCCGAGCTCACCTCCGCTCCGCCTCCCTGGGCCTGAGTGCGAAGTTGCCACCTGCTTCTCAGCTCCTCGGTTTCCCACGCCAACAGCTGATTCGCGGGAAGCCGGGGGGGGGGGGGGAGAAGCAGAGCGGGGCGGAATGTAACTCAGGGGTGGAGGCGGAGCAGAGGTGAGCTGGGGCCGGGCGTGGGGTGGGGAGCTGCTGGTGGGTGTTCTGCACCCACCAAATTTTCCCCATGGGTGCTCCAGCCCTGGAGCACCCACGGAGTCGGCATCTAAGGCGCCACCTTTGGCTGGTTGTTAACTTTAGAAGCCCTTTTAAAACCGGTTCTCCATTGTGGGACAACCAGTTCTAAAAGGGCTTCTAAACTTAACCACCGGTTCTAGTGAACCAGTGCGAACCGGCTCCAGCTCACCACTGTCCTGACCCGTATGGTAGGCGGAGACCACCTTGAGGGAGGAACGAAGGATGTGGTTGGAGCTGGACCTTATCCTTATGGAATACCGTGGATGGGGGCTCAGAGCCTGGCACTCCGAGACCCTTCTGGCAGACATGAGCGCCACCAGGAGGGCTACCTTCCACGAGAGGTGCAACCAGGAGCATGTAGCTAGCGGTTCAAACGAGGGACCAGTCAACCTGGTCAGCACCCAGTTCAGGTCCCACTGCGGGACTGGGGGCCTAAAAATGGGAAGAGATGATCCAAACCCTTAAGGAATCAGCCAGTCATGGCATGGGGGAACACTGTGTGGCCCTGCGCCGGCGGATGGAAGGCCGATATGGCCGCCAAGTGCACATTGATGGATGAGGGCACCAGGCCCTGGGCTCTAAGGTGAAGGAGGTAGTCCAAAATGAGCTGAATCGGAGCAGCCACAGGCGAAACACCCCCATCAGCTGCCCACCAGGAAAACCAAGACCACTTTGACAGGTAGGCCCGAGTCGCAAACAGGTCCGCCTGGGGAGCGCCCCACGTTTGGAAAAGCCTGTGTGTCACTCCTGGGTGAAGAGACCACTCGTGCTGAGAGGAGAAGTGTAAGCAAATGTCGTGGGCTATACAGAAATCCCACAGCCTGAGGGCTTCCTGGCAGAGGGCTGAGGAACAGGCCCTGCCTTGCCTGCTGATGTAGAACATTGAGGCCGTGTTGTCCGTGAGAAGCCTGACATACTCTGCTCTCCAGGTGCAAGTGGAAGGCCGCGCATGCCAGACGGACCGCCCTGAGCTCTTGACGTTTATATGCAGGGCAAGGTCCTGCGTGGGCCACAGACCTTGGGTCGGAACATTCCCCACATGGGCTCCCCACCCCAGATCCGACGCGTCGGACACCAGCTCTACGGATGGGGGCCGGCCCCTGAACGGGACCTCATGGAGCATGTTCCCCAGGGAGGACCACCATCGCAGAGAGGCGATCACCGGTTCGGGCACAGTGACGACTTTGTCCATCCTGTCTCTGGACTGGGAGAACACTGAGGCCAACCAGAGCTGGAGGGGCTGCATCCTGAGTCTGGTGTGGTGAACCACATATGTGCACGCCGACATATGACCCAGGAGGTGGAGGCATGCTCTGGCTGTGGTTACGGGGAACCTTCTGACTGTGCTGATGAGCTCCTTAGGGTCTCGAACCTGTCCGGTGCGAGGGAGGCCCTGGCCGATGTCACGTCCAGAACTGCCCCAATAAACTCTATGTGCTGCACTGGGACTAACGTGGACTTGGTGTTGTTTACCAACAGGCCCAGAGTGGCACATGTGGACAGGAGGAGTGCCACGTGATCCTGCACCTGCGACCTGGAGCTGCCCTCGATCAGCCAGCCGTCGAGATAGGGGAAGATCTGGATTCCCCGATGTCTGAAGTAGGCCGCTGCCACAGACATACACTTTGTGAATACCCTGGGACCAGTGGGCAGACCAGATGGGAGGACTGTAAATTGGTAGGTTTCCTGTCCAACCGTGAAATGGAGGAAATGTCTGTGTCCCTCCAATATATGAATGTGGAAGTTCGCGTCCTGCAGATTGAGGGCAGCGTACCAGTCCCCGGGATCCAGGGAGGGGACGATGGAGGCCAGAGAAACCATGCGGAACTTGAGCTGCACCATGTACTGGTTCAGGCCTCGCAGGTCCAGGATGGGCCTGAGCCCCCCCTTTGGCCTTCGGGGTAAGGAAGTAGCGGGAGTAGAACCCCTTGCGCCCGAACTCCACTGGCACCACTTCCACCTCTCCTAGGCCAAGGAGCTGTCCCACCTCCTGCTTGAGCAGGGTCTCGTGAGAGGGGTCCCCCAGGAGGGACGGGGAGGGAGGGTGGGCGGGCGGGCGGGGTAGAGGTAAACTGGAGGGTGTAGCCCCGGGAGATGGTCTTGAGGACCCTTCGGTCCGAGATCAGCCGCGACCACTCTGGGAGGGAAGCACGCAACCGGCCGGTGAAGGGAAGCTTTATTGCGGGTGGATCCCTGGTGTGACCTGTTAAGTCGCCCCTGGGCATCCCGTCTAAACGGATGTTTTCCAGCCTGTTTACCCTTGGAGGGTCCAGGCTGGGGCGCAGACCGGGACTGCCTCTGCAGGCGTTTCTTGTAGTCCCTTGACTTTTTATAAGGGGGAATGGGTGGCCTGGGTGGGAGTCTGCTGTGGTTTAAACTTGGTCCTGGCTGGGACATAGAGAGCAAGGGTCTTAAGCGTCGTACGGGAATCTTTCAGGCTGTGCAGTTTCTCATCCGTTCTGCAAACAAAGCCATGCCATTGAGTGAAAGGTCCAGTAACGAGTTCTGCGCCTCGCTGGGCAACCCAGACAGCAGGAGCCACGACGCCCTCTTCATGGACACCGCGGAGGCCATGGACCTTGCAGTGGTATCCGCAATATCGAAGGCTGCTTGAAGGGCAGCCCTGGCAGCAGCTGTACCCTTTTCCACCAGAGCCTTGAACTGCTTTTTGTCACGCTTTTGAGAAAAGTCCTTGAGTTTGGGCACACGGCCTGACAAATTGAACCCCAGGAGAGCTTGGTGGTTCGCCACCCTTAGTTGGAAACTGGAGGATGAATAAACTTTTCTACCAGCTGGATCCAGCCTCCTTGAGCCTTTATTTTTAGGGGCTGGTTGGACCTGCCTTTCCCTGTGGTTGACCAACTTGACCACCAGGGAGTTGAGGGCAGGGTGGGTGTGCAGGAATTCATGCCCCTTGGCGAGTACAAAGTATTTCCATTTTGTCCTCTTAGAAATGGGGGGCAAAGAAGCCAGGGTTTGCCACAATGTGTCGTAAACTTTTGCCACCCCTTCATGGAGTGGAAGAGCCACCCTGCCCGGAGCCGAAGCTGAGAGGACGTTGAAGAGGGAGTCCAAGGGTTCCTCCACCTCCTCGGCTTGAAAGTTGAGGCTTGATGCCACCCTTTTCAGCGATTCTTGGGATTTAGAGTCCTCCTGTGGGACAGGTGGAGGAGGGACTGTGATTTCCTCATCCGGGGAGGATGAGGGTGCTGTACTCTCTACCCACTGGTGCCGCAGGTTCCACCACTGGGTCCCCTTCTGGGCATGGGACCAGGGATGAGCACCCCACCAACTCCTTCCTGGGAGACTGTGATAGAGAGGCCGTCAGCCTTTCCGAGGCTCTGGCCACAGAGTGAGCCACCACCAGGGACTGCATCAGGGGCCACGGGGCCCAGTGGTACCACGGTGCTGGCCAAGGAGTCCAGTGCTACTGCACCAGGGGAGCAGGCTGTCCAGCCTGACTAGCCTGTCCCAATGACTGACTATTGCGAAGGGAGGCCGGGCTGGCATACGACCTGCTGCTATCCTGGGATCAGGAAGAGTGGTGGCATTGGGAGCGGTGCGGACCATGATCCTGGCGTGGAGGAGCAGGCATACCGCTGGTAGCAGCTGCTCTGCGATCGGCTCCGGCGGGCAGATCCGTGATGGCGAGGTGCCGGCGATGGACGCCTGGGACTGCGGGAGCGGTGCCACAAGGGGGACCTCGAGCGAGATGAAGAACGGGAACGGTGTTGATGCCCATACCGTGATGGGCTATGGTAGCCTCCCAGAGACGAGGACCTCCGGTGCCGACTGTCCCGGTGTCGGCAGGACATGCTCTTCTCACGAGGTCTATGGTCCCTCGAGGCAGAGCAGTGCCTGGAACCCCTGACAGTTGGTACCCAGCCAGACAACCTGGTGGGGATTGACAAGGACCAGCACAGACTGCGCACGGGGCGGTCGCTGAGCGGGGAACGATGGCGGGAACCTTCCCTAGACTGTGAGCGGTACCGACCAGGCGACGACTGCGGGGGTCTGAGCGGTGTTGCCTCTGGACCAGGGAGCCAACGGTGGCAGTGTCCCTGGTACCGGCAGAGACATAATGTCCCGGGCCGCCTGCAGGGCCTCCGGTGTGGAGGGCACACGGACATCCAGGGAGGTTGGCTCAGTGTGGGCCGGGCTACTCCGCTCAGCTTGAGTCAAAAGCTGGGAGGCCAGTGAGGACCAAGAACTGCCCAGCGCGGGTCTAGTCTCTTCCCTGGTCTTGCTCCGGTGTCTCGGCGGAGAAGACCTCTTCTTAGCCTTCTTGGAATGCCCTATGGACGGGGAGCGGTGCCGGCTGGTGGAGGGCACCGAAGGGTTGCCACGCACCAACGCTGTGGTGCTCGGTGCCGACTCGGAGTGATGCCAGAGTCAGGGCCGACTCCGTCAGAATAGCTCGGAGCCGAATGTCCCGCTCCTTCTTGGTGCGAGGCTTGAAGGATCTGCAAATCTTGCAGCGAGTGGTCTCTCCCAGACTGTGTAAACAGTCCGCGTGCGGCTCACTCACTGGCATTGGACGTTTGCACGTGTCGCACGACTTAAAGCCCGGGGCGCACTAAACTAACCCTGAACCAACCCAAACCAACTTTGACTATAGGTACTCCTAGCTATGAACTAGCAAAGCCCAAGGGGGAAGCTACGGCGAAGCTGGAGCAGGGCAGTCCCGATGCACCTTCGCTGGCGGCAAGAAGGAACTGAGGGTGCGGGGAGCACGCAGGGCCCCTTACTCCGCATCATGGCTGCGCCACTCCAGGGTCTCTAGGGGCACTCCCCTATGGGTACCTCTAGGGGAAAAACTTCCGGGACCACTGCACGTGGCGAGCACGCACACCTATTGTGGAACACACGTGATCAATCACTGGAAGAAGAACTGTCTGTTACGTGACATAATTCCACTCTTCCTGTTACCTTCACATGTGCATAATGAGTCCCTAGTACATGGGGGAAAGTTATTACCTGACTCCTTCATGAGGACAATTGCTATTTGTCTTCTAAACACGGTATTAGCTTCTTGTGGTGTTCCTACCGTACTGACGTCTTTCTGCTGCAAAGACGTTTCTGCAAAGTAACGCTTGTCTTTAGAGAAAGCATCGTAGGAACCAGAGGTGAAAGTGGGCCGGTCCAGTGTGCCGGTAAGAACCGGGCACCTGCCCGAACGCGTCTGACGTTACAGTGGTGCTATGGCAGTGCTTTATGCTTTAATATCGCTGCCCCCTCTACCTCCCCCTGCTTCAGCGGCCCTGCCATGGGGTCCGGCGGCGCTGCTGGATGATACTGGCAGGGCTGCCGACAGTGGGGGAGCAAAAGGGGCAACTGCTCTGGGGGCCGGCGATTTACAAGAGCCTGGTGCTCCTGGCCACCGCAGCAGCAGCTGTCAGGAAGGGCTGGCTGGGGGAATCTGGCCTCCCCGCACCTTCTGCCCGAGACCCCACCCTTTCTGGTGGCCCAGAGCCCACCCCACACACCTTGGCAAGGATGCCGGCGCAGGGCATACTGGTAATCTCCGGCATTTACTTTCACCCCTGATAATTACACAGAAATAACAAATGATAATGGCAATTTGGAATTCAATATCTTTAAGGTGAGTGATCTGCAGTTGTGGTCATCGCTTTGTCTGGTATGCTGAATCTCCAATCAGATGAGGATTTGCTAATTAATTGTTGGATGAAGTATCTGAAATTCGTAAAGAGTACAGTAGTGGACTGTATCAATGAGCTTTTCTTTCCTTTTTATATTTTACAGTTTCTGTACGAGCTTAGAAATCCTTTCTCTCTCTATTTAATGAATGATTGCCATGTCTTATTGCTCATATATAAACACACTTGCTTTCATATTATTGTCTCGCTCTTACGCTGTGTATCACCTGCTGTGCTGTGCCCCATGTTGCTAATAACACCTTCGCCCTCATGCAACGTGCTACTGTTTCGTGTCCGCGTTCTGTGACGTTGTTAGCCAGACTCCGATCACACAAGTTCACTCAAAGTCCATCAGGAAGCATATTCAGTACCAGTACCCGCTGTTTTCGTTTTTCTTTGTAGCTAACAGGAAGGTATAAGTCTCATTGTTGTTACATTTCCTGAAAATATTTTCACAGTAACCGTTATTAACAGTTCTTTTGTTTTCATCGGTGCTGTCTGTAAGTGTAAATATATGTACAAATTCTATTGGTAATGGGATGATTTCAACAATTTTACAATGATTTCTCCAAAAACATTCCATTGCCATATTCTCATTTCTAGTGTCTCACTAACACACCAGAGAAAAGCGTATTGTGAATTCATTGATCAAATCATTACGGCATTTCACAGTCTTCGCAGTAGCATTTTATTTTTTAAAACTCAGTTCTTGGCATGTCAAGAGTTACCTTCACATTCCACTTTCCTTTGCATGCGCGGAACTCTCTGAAAACCCACAAAATGGAAAATTATATCCCTGCTTCCCACAGGGCCGGCCCACAACATTTTGGCACCTGAGGCGGGGAGCTCAAATGACACCCCCATACCTCCTTGCCTGGGCCAAAGCTTTGAAAGTTCTCAATTCTGCCTTCTTCCTGTTCTACTCCTCTCATGGTACGGCTCTGCTACCTGCCCCAGTAAAGGAGAACTAACCACTTCAAATGCCTTGTTCAAACATTTTAAGTAACACTTAACTTTCAAACGCCTGAAAAGCAAATATAACTTTTCTTGTCTGCATAGTAAACATTGGCATTTGTATCTGTTTGAATAATCAAAGTGGTGCTTTCCCTGCCTTCTTGGTTGCAAAGATTTGAACTGCTTCCTGCTGAAGGTCCACAGTCTGGGCCAGCTCATGCTCCGGTGAGATGGTTGCAAGGCCGACCACCCTCTCCTGTGTCACTGTGGAGCGTAGATGTGATTTTATTAACTTCAGCTTGGAGAAGCTGCGTTCTCCACTGGCAACTGTTACAGGAAGTGTTAGAAGTGTGCAAAGAGCAACAAAAGAGGGTGGTCATCTTATTTGTGCACATATATTCCAGAACAGCCTTTGGAGTTGATTCTGCTGAAATGTGTCTTGAAAGGGTTTTCAGTTCATCACCTAAATCACTCCCATCAATATTGCCCGTGTCATCAAGTGTCAACACTGTCTCTAGTGCCCTGCATTGCTGGTGTAGGTCATCTTCAGGTATAGTGATGAGTTTTGGAATATCATACAACATCCCAAATATACTGCTGTGTTCCTTGAGCTGCATGAAACGTTCTTCAACTGACTGTATTGCACAATCTAGCACCTGGTTAAAGAATTCAACTTTGAATTGTTGTTTGGGGTCTCTTATGGGATTATCCCGTGCCTCATAATCAAAATGTCGTCTTCTTCGGTGACTCTTGTATTCTTGAATGGGTTGGAAAATAGCTTCAGTGTGAAGTTCCTCTGTCAATTTGTGTGCAGTCTTCAGAATGTTTTGAAATCCCTCATCTGACCAGTAAGACCATAGGTGTGACTCTGCTCTGTCCAGTTGTTCCATTGCTCCAGATATATCAAGGTCAACACCTTGGAATCCCTTGCTTACAACATTTATTTCAAACAGTATGTAATGCCTCTACACTAGGCCTTTAGGTCGAATTTAGCAGCGTTAAATTGATGTAAACCTGCACCCATGCACACAATGAAGCCCTTTATTTCGACTTAAAGGGCTCTTAAAATCGATTTCCTTACTCCACCCCTGACAAGTGGATTAGCGCTTAAATCGGCCTTGCCATGTCGAATTTGGGGTATTGTGGACACAATTCAACGGTATTGGCCTCCGGGAGCTATCCCAGAGTGCTCCATTGTGACTGCTCTGGACAGCACTCTCAACTCAGATGCACTGGCCAGGTAGACAGGAAAAGAACTGCGAACTTTTGAATCTCATTTCCTGTTTGGCCAGCGTGGCAAGCTGCAGGTGACCATGCAGAGCTCATCGGCAGAGGTGACCATGATGGAGCCCCAGAATTGCTAAAGAGCTCCAGCATGGACCGAACGGGAGGTATGGGATCTGATCGCTGTTTGGGGAGAGGAATCTGTGCTATCAGAACTCTGTTTCAGTTTTCGAAATGCCAAAACCTTTGTGAAAATCTCCCAGGGCATGAAGGACAGAGGCCATAACAGGGATCCGAAGCAGTGCTGCGTGAAACTTAAGGAGCTGAGGCAAGCCTACCAGAAAACCAGAGGGGCGAACAGCCGCTCCGGGTCAGAGCCCCAAACATGCCACTTTTATGATGAGCTGCATGCCATTTTAGGGGGTTCAGCCACCACTACCCCAGCCGTGTTGTTTGACTCCTTCAATGGAGATGGAGGCAACATGGAAGCAGGTTTTGGGGACGAAGGAGATGACGATGAGGATGATGATGAGGTTGTAGATAGCTCACAGCAAGCAAGCGGAGAAACTGGTTTTCCCGACAGCCAGGAACTGTTTCTCACCCTGGACCTGGAGCCAGTACCCCCCGAACCCACCCAAGGCTGCCTCCTGGACCCGGCAGGTGGAGAAGGGACCTCCGGTGAGTGTACCTTTTAAAATACTATACATGGTTTAAAAGCAAGCATGTGAAAGGATTAATTTGCCCTGGCATTTGCGGCTCTCCTGGATGTACTCCCAAAGCCTTTGCAAAAGGTTTCTGGGGAGGGCAGCCTTATTGCGTCCTTCATGGTAGGACACTTTACCACTCCAGGCCAGTAACACGTTCTCGGGAATCATTGTAGAACAAAGCATTGCAGTGTATGTTTGCTGGCATTCAAACAACATCCGTTTTTTATCTCTCTGTGTTATCCTCAGGAGAGTGAGATATCATTCATGGTCACCTAGTTGAAATAGGGTGCTTCTCTTCAGGGGACACTCAGAGGAGCCCGTTCCTGCTGGGCTGTTTGCCTGTGGCTGAACAGAAATGTTCCCCGCTGTTAGCCACGGGGAGGGGGGAGGGTTGAGGGGAACAGAAATGTTCCCCGCTGTTAGCCACGCGGTGGGGGGAGGCAAAATGCGACCTTGTAACGAAAGCACATGTGCTATGTATGTGATGTTAACAGCAAGGTTTACCCTGAAAGAGTGTAGCCACTGTTTTATAAAATGTCTTTTTAAATACCGCTGTCCCTTTTTTTTTCTCCACCAGCTGCATGTGTTTCAATGATCACAGGATCTTCTCCTTCCCAGAGGCTAGTGAAGATTAGAAAGAAAAAAAAAACGCACTCGTTATGAAATGTTCTCTGAGCTCATGCTGTCCTCCCACACTGACAGAGCACAGACAAATGCGTGGAGGCAAATAATGTCAGAGTGCAGGAAAGCACAAAACGACCGGGAGGAGAGGTGGCGGGCTGAAGAGAGTAAGTGGCGGGCTGAAGAGAATAAGTGGCGGGCTGAAGACAGGGCTGAAGCTCAAATGTGGCAGCAGCGTGATGAGGAGGCAGGATTCAATGCTGAGGCTGCTGAAGGACCAAACCAGTATGCTCCAGTGTATGGTTGAGCTGCAGCAAAGGCAGCTGGAGCACAGACTGCCACTGCTGCCCCTCTGTAACCAACCGCCCTCCTCCCCAAGTTCCATAGCCTCCATGCCCAGACGCCCAAGAACGCGGTGGGGGGGCCACTGGCCAACCAGCCACTCTGCCACAGGGGATTGCCCCAAAAAAAGAAGGCTGGCATTCAATAAATTTTAAAGTTGTAAACTTTTAAAGTGCTGTGTGGCATTTTCCTTCCCTCCTCCACCACCCCTCCTGGGCTACCTTGGTAGTCATCCCCCTATTTGTGTGATGAATGAATAAAGAATGCATGAATGTGAAGCAACAATGACTTTATTGCCTCTGCAAGCGGTGATTGAAGGGAGGAGGGGCGGGTGGTTAGCTTACAGGGAAGTAGAGTGAACCAAGGGGCGGGGGGTTTCATCAAGGAGAAACAAACAGAACTTTCACACCGTAGCCTGGCCAGTCATGAAACCGGTTTTCAAAGCTTCCCTGATGCGTACCGCGCCCTCCTGTGCTCTAACCGCCCTGGTGTCTGGCTGCGCGTAACCAGCAGCCAGGCGATTTGCCTCAACCTCCCACCCCGCCATAAACGTCTCCCCCTTACTCTCACAGATATTGTGGAGCACACAGCAAGCAGTAATAACAGTGGGAATATTGGTTTTGGTGAGGTCTAAGCGAGTCAGTAAACTGCGCCAGCGCGCCTTTAAACGTCCAAATGCACATTCTACCACCATTCTGCACTTGCTCAGCCTGTAGTTGAACAGCTCCTGACTACTGTCCAGGCTGCCTGTGTACGGCTTCATGAGCCATGGCATTAAGGGGTAGGCTGGGTCCCCAAGGATACATATAGGCATTTCATCGTCCCCAACAGTTATTTTCTGGTCTGGGAATAAAGTCCCTTCCTGCAGCTTTTGAAACAGACCAGAGTTCCTGAAGATGCAAGCGTCATGTACCTTTCCCGGCCATCCCACGTTGATGTTGGTGAAAAGTCCCTTGTGATCCACCAGAGCTTGCAGCACTATTGAAAAGTACCCCTTGCGGTTTATGTACTCGCCGGCTTGGTGCTCTGGTGCCAAGATAGGGATATGGGTTCCGTCTATGGCCCCACCACAGTTAGGGAATCCCATTGCAGCAAAGCCATCCACTATGACCTGCACATTTCCCAGGGTCACTACCCTTGATATCAGCAGATCTTTGATTGCGTTGGCTACTTGCATCACAGCAACCCCCACAGCAGATTTGCCCACTCTAAATTGATTCCCAACTGACCGGTAGCTGTCTGGCGTTGCAAGCTTCCACAGGGCTATCACCACTCGCTTCTCAACTGTGAGGGCTGCTCTCATCTTGGTATTCATGCGCTTCAGGGCAGGGGAAAGCAAGTCACAAAGTTCCATGAAAGTGCCCTTACACATGCGAAAGTTTCGCAGCCACTGGGAATCATCCCAGACCTGCAACACTATGCGGTCCCACCAGTCTGTGCTTGTTTCCCGAGCCCAGAATCGGTGTTCCACAGCATGAACTTGCCCTATTAGCACCATGATGCATGCATTGGCAGGGCCCATGCTTTCAGAGAAATCTGTGTCCATGTCCTGATCACTCATGTGACCGCGCTGACGTTGCCTCCTCGCCCGGTATTGCTCTGCCAGGTTCTGGTGCTGCATATACTGCTGGATAAGGCGTGTGGTGTTTAATGTGCTCCTAATTGCCAAAGTGAGCTGAGCAGCCTCCATGCTTGCCTTGGTATGGCGTCCACACAGAAAAAAGGCGCAGAACAATTGTCTGCCGTTGCTCTGATGGAGGGAGGGGCGACTGACGACACGGCTTACAGGGTTGGCTTCAGGGAGCTAAAATCAACAAAGGGGGTGGCTTTACATCAAGGAGTATTTCAGGCAGGACTTCACGGAGGGTTCCAATAAGAAATGGTGCACCTAAGTTATTGTTCTTATTGGAACAAGGAGGTTAGTCTGGCCTCTGATTGATAACATGGCTAGATTTACCTCGCTGCACCTTCTCTATGAGTGACTGCAGTGTGACCTAGAGGAATGAGTCCCCTAGACAGGGGACGGGGGGGGGAAGCAAATGAGTACAAAACAAATCTGGTCTATTTCTTGGTTTGATCCACTCCATCTATCTTTTACATCTTTGGCTGGCAGCAGACGGTGCAGAAGGACTGCATGCCATCCACATCTCATGGCTGCCCGGCAGAAGATGATGCAGTAGGACTGCTAGCAATCCGTATTGCCTGCCTGCTCACCATAAGATGGTTCAATAGGACTGACTGCAGGACGAAAGAGAACGACCTGGTCAAGTCACTCCAAATTTAGTCCCTGCGCCCATGTCTGCCCAGGCGCTCCTGGCCAACGTGGCCAGGAGCACCTCGGACATGACGATGACGGCTACCAGTCATACTGTACCGTCTGCTGCCACAAGGCAAGGGGTTGCTGCTGCTGTGTAGCAATGCAGTACCACGTCTGCCAGCACCCAGGAGACATAGGGTGACGGTTACCTGAGCGGGCTCCATGCTTGCCGTGGTATGGCGTCTGCACAGGTAACTCAGGAAAAAAGGCGCGAAATGATTGTCTGCCCTTGCTTTCACGGAGGGAGGGAGGGAACGGGGGCCTGACGATATGTACCCAGAACCACCCGCAACAATGTTTTAGCCCCATCAGAGTGCTCCATTGTGACTGCTCTGGACAGCACTCTCAACTCAGATGCACGATTGTTTGCCGTTGCTCTGACGCAGGGCGGGGCGACTGAGGACACGTCTTACAGGGTTGGCTTCAGGGAGCTAAAATCAACAAAGGGGGTGGCTTTACATCAAGGAGTATTTCAGGCAGGACTTCACGGAGGGTTCCAATAAGAAATGGTGCACCTAAGTTATTGTTCTTATTGGAACAAGGAGGTTAGTTTGGCCTCTGATTGATTATGGCTAGATTTACCTCGCTGCACCTTCCCTGTGAGTGACTACAGTGTGACCTAGAGGAATGAGTCCCCTAGACAGGGGGGGAAGCAAATAAGTACAAAACAAATCTGGTCTGTTTCTTGGTTTGATCCACTCCATCTATCTTTTACATCTTTGGCTGGCAGCAGACGATGCAGAAGAACTGCATGCCATCCACATCTCATGGCTGCCCGGCAGAAGATGATGCAATACGACTGCTAGCCATCCTCATCTCTTGCCTGCACGGCAGAAGATGGTACAATACGACTGCTAGCAATCCGTGTCGCCTGCCTGCTCACCATAAGATGGTTCAATAGGACTGACTGCAGGACGAAAGAAAATGACCTGGTCAAGTCACTCCAAATTTAGTCCCTGCGCCCATGTCTGCCCAGGCGCTCCTGGCCAATGTGGCCAGGAGCACCTCGGACATGACAATGACGGCTACCAGTCGTACTGTACCGTCTGCTGCCACGAGGCAAGGGGTTGCTGCTGCTGTGTAGCAATGCAGTACCACGTCTGCCAGCACTCAGGAGACATAGGGTGACGGTTACCTGAGCGGGCTCCATGCTTGCCGTGGTATGGCGTCTGCACAGGTAACTCAGGAAAAAAGGCGCGAAACGATTGTCTGCCCTTGCTTTCACGGAGGGAGGGAGGGAAGGGGGGGCCTGACGATGTGTACCCAGAACCACCCGCGACAATGTTTTAGCCCCATCAGGCATTGGGATCTCAACCCAGAATTCCAATGGGCAGCGGAGACTGCGGGAACTGTGGGATAGCTACCCACAGTGCAGCACTCCGGAAGTCGACGCTTGCCTCGATACTGTGGAAGTTAATGCACTTAATGCACTTAGAGCATTTTCTGTGGGGACACACACACTCGAATATATAAAACCGACTTCTAAAAAACCGACTTCTATAAATTCGACCTATTTCCGTAGTGTAGACATACCCTAAGCCACACAGAAATTTGAAATTGTTTGTTTCTGATGGTTCCATTTCCCTCTGCTACTGTTCTCCCACAAACAGTTCCTGTCCTAGCATTATCCTCCGTATTGGCAACTATGGCATCATCTAGCTTCCCAATTTGGTGTTCAATAGGCTTTATCGCCTCCACTCGACTTTCCCATCGTGTGGCACTCAGTGGTTTCAGTGTCAGAGAGGATGTTCCCAGATGTTGCTTCAAAATTTGCCATTGATGAGTTGATGCAGAGAAGAATACAGAGATGCTTTGAATTACATTAGAAAATTCAGCAGCCTCACGAGAAGCTGATGCTGCATCACTGACCCCCAAGTTCAATGAATGAGAACTGCAAGGGATAAAAAAAGCTCAAGCGTTTAACTCTCGTATCCATGTCTGCACTGCTCTGTTCTTTCCTCTCATGTTGGCACCGTTATCGTAGCCCTGACCTCTCCTGTCAGCGATCGCAATTCCCGTCTCTTCCGGCTTTTTAAGAAGCACATTTGTCATACCAGCTCCTGTAGTATCATCAATGTCAATAAAGTCTAGAAAATGCTCTCGGACCGTCACCACTGCAGGGACATTTTCACTAGGCTCTGTTGTTGTTACAAAATGCACCATTAAAGTCATTTGTTCCGTATGGCTGATGTCAGGTGTGCCGTCCAGAATAACAGAGTCATATCTTGCTGACTTCAGATCTGCCACAATCTGCTGTTTGACTTTTGTTGCCAGGAACTGTATGATCTCATTTTGAATTGTTTTTCCAAGGTGGTGGGGTGTGTACATATTTTGGTTGGTGACTCTTCTTAGATGCTCCTGGAGCACAGCATCAAACTCAGCCATCAGCTCCACAGTTTTAAGGAAGTTTCCATTGTTTGGCACATACAGCTGATCTGAAGTGCCACGCAGGGCTAGGTTTTGGGTCGCAAGCATTCTCACCATGGCAACGAGCCTTTTCAGAACATTTTGCCAGTAAAGAGACTCTGAATCTTCTCTTGATGCTGATGATCTGTGGTGGCCTTTAACCTTAGTCTCATCTCAAGCTCTTTCCACCTATGGGATGCTCTCTGGTGATTTGCTGCCTTCTCATGGCATGCCAGATTTCTAGCCAGATTTTTCGAGTCCTTTGTTCCTGTAGAACCCAATGTGGCGGGAACATTAGACTGGAAGAGTTTGCAACAAAAACAGTATGCAGCATTCTGGGTTTTTGAGTACATAAGCCAGGCCTCTCCACTTTGTCCCCATTTGGGATTTCACGCCAGTAATGTGTTGGATGGAAACTTCTGTTTTCATTGTCTTTGGGGAACATGAAGTTTTTCACTTGCTGTGGCCCATGCAGTACAAGGAGGTGCCTCAGGCTACTGCTCAAGTGGGTCCACAGTCCTGGATCATCTAGACTTAAGGAACTAAACTCAACAGCCGCTGTTTCTTGCACCTCCACCACACTCTTCTCTGATCTACACTCTTCTTCGGGAATGTGCATGGCTACATCCATTTGAGATGGAGATATGGATGCTGCAGTAGCTGCCAGGTCACCGCTCTCTGACTGACTGGAAGATCAGGCCTCTCCTCACCACTCACATCCTCCCTGGGGCGGGAAGGCTCACCGTGAACATTTGTGTCTGTCTCTCAGGAGAGCTCCTTCCTGCTTAGACAGGAAAGCTTCCTTTGCTTGCTTTCTTTTTCTGAATGCTGCCCCCAAGGGGCGTTTTCTTCTTTCACTCCTGGCTGCTGTTCTGTGCCCGCAATAGTGGGTGTCAACACTCAGTTGAAGGGGACAAATAGGCAGGCTGGTAGCAGGGCCTGAGCGAGGGAAGATGTCAGCGTCTTAAGGGCCTAACTGGCTCCTACTACTTCAGCTGACGGCCTGTTCTCCTCAAGTGGGTTCAGGGAAGCAGCAGGACACAGGAAGCTCCCTGAGAAGCTGGAGTTAACAGTCCAGGCTCCTGCGGGTGCTAGCGAGGTACATAAGAGGCTCCTCCTCCTCTCTCTCCCTGCAGCTCCTGCTGCTTTCTATGATTCTCTCCCCTTTTCTCCTGCTTGCCTGTTCCGGCTCTTGTGCCCTCCTCCCTCCAGCCCAGCACTCCCCCCTCTCTGTGCGTCTAGAGCAGAGAGAATCCAGATGCACCAGCAGCAAAGACAATTTTCTACATTCTGGGTGCTAGTGTGGCCCTTAGAGGTTTTTAAGGTCCGTCTTGACAAAGCCTTGGCTGGGATGATTTAGTTGGTGTTGGTCCTGCTTTGAGCAGGGGGTTGGACTAGATCAGGGGTCTCAAACACGCAGCCCGCGAGGCTATTTCCTGTGCCCCCCCCCGGCGGCCTGCACGCCGCCCTCCCGGCCTACCTCCAAGCCAGGGGTGGGCAGCCCATGGGCCGCATCCGGCCAGCGGGATTGCCCCCCGTGGCCCCACGAGCCCTGCACCGCTCCCTGAAGCGGCTGGCATCACGTCCCTGTGGCCGGGGAGGGGCAGAGGACAGTTTGTGTGTTGCCCTGGTTTCCAGGCACCACCCCTCCCGCTCCCACCCCCCCCCGCAGCTCCTGTTGGCCGGGAACGGGGAACCGTGGCCAATGGGAGCTTCGGGGAGGTACCTGGAGGAGCGGCAAGCAGCGCACGGAGCCCTGTGGCTCCCCGCCAGGAGCCGCAGGGACATGGTTCCAGCTGCTTCCCGGAGCGGCGTGGGGACAGAGCCAGGGCGGGCAGGCAGGGAGTCTGCCCTGGCCCTGGTGCACAGTGCTGCCACCCCAGAGCCACTCTAGGTAAGCAATGCCGGGGCAGAGCCCGAACCCCTCCTGCACCCCAACTCCCTGCCCTGAGCCCCCTGCTGCACCCTGACCTCCTGCCGTACCCCTCACCACAGCCCAACCCCCTGCCCTGAGCCCCCTGCTGCACCTTGCACCTCAACTCCCTGCCCTGAGCCCCTGCCACACCCTGCACCCCTCCTGCACCCTCTGGGAGCAGGGGGGGCGGAGTTGGGGTGGGGACTTAGGGGAAGGGGTTGGAATGGGGGCAGGGAAGGGGTGGGAAGAGGCGGGGCGGGGTTAGGGCCTTATGGAAGGGGTGGAGTGGGGACGGGGCTGGGGGCAGTGATGGGGGGTGTCAGTGATGCGGCCCTCGGGCCAATGAACGAGTCCTCATGTGGCCCTCGTGGTCATTTGAGTTTCAGACCCTTGGACTAGATGACCTCCTGATGGTTCTTCCAACCCTAAACTTCTATGATTCTATGAAAACTTAGCCTTACTCAGAAATATTGCTATGGAAATGTAAGAAAGTTGTAAGAGACAAGAGTCTGAAACCCAGTAACACTACTTTGTTGTTCTCTGACTGCAGAGGTGTTAACAGGGCATTGCACATGAAATGATCTTTAACAATATGTTGTGACTACTTCCATTAAAGAAATCCATTCCACCTTGGTTTAGGAGAGAGACCGCGGATTGACCAATAAGAATCTGGCGTTGCAGGTCCCCATAGTGCAGTCTATATTTGCTTCTCCATTGTCAGTGCAGGTTTTATTTTGGTGAGTTTTTCCTGCACAGATGCAGGAATGTGGCCTTGCGCAGCCAAAAGTTCTGCGGCCACTGCTCATGAGCTCAAGCCTTCATTGTTGCAGGAGATTTTTGCCCTGGGGAAGGATGTAAGATGACACCAGATAGTACACTTACTGGATATTTGTGAATCCGCTTCTACACGCAAGCAATGACGTGTGAACATGGGACACTGAGGGCTGGATTCACAGGCAAGATAAGTGCAGCAAAAAGCAGTCCTCATTGGTGGATCAAATGCAAAGGAATTGTTGAAAACAGGACAGGAAACCAGTCATACCGGAAGTCACATGACCCAACAAAATAAACTTGTGCTATAAAAAGCTTCTGGTCAATCTGTTCCGCTCCAGCTTTCTTTTCTCTCTCTGCAGCAGTTTGTCTTTGGTTTCTTCATGCACCGCTACAGACTAGTGACCGAATGGCTTGGCAGCAGTTCGGCAGAAAAGGACCTAGGGGTGACAGTGGACGAGAAGCTGGATATGAGTCAGCAGTGTGCCCTTGTTGCCAAGAAGGCCAATGGCATTTTGGGGTAGATAAGTAGGGGCATTGCCAGCAGATCGAGGGACGTGATCGTTCCCCTCTATTCGACATTGGTGAGGCCTCATCTGGAGTACTGTGTCCAGTTTTGGGCCCCACACTACAAGAAGGATGTGGAAAAATTGGAAAGAGTCCAGCAGAGGGCAACAAAAGTGATTAGGAGACTGGAACACATGACTTGTGAGGAGAGGCTGAGGGAACTGGAATTGTTTAGTCTGCAGAAGAGAAGAATGAGGGGGGATTTGATAGCTGCTTTCAATTACCTGAGAGGTGGTTCCAGAGAGGATGGATCTAGACTGTTCTCAGTGGTGGCAGATGACAGAACGAGGAGTAATGGTCTCAAGTTGCAGTGGGGGAGGTTTAGGTTGGATATTAGGAAAAACTTTTTCACTAGGAGGGTGGTGAAGTACTGGAATGGGTTCCCTAGGGAGGTGGTGGAATCGCTTTCCTTAGATATTTTTAAGGTCCGGCTTGACAAAGCCCTGGCTGGGATGATTTAATTGGGGATTGGTCCTGCTTTGAGCAGGGGGTTGGACTAGATGAGCTCCTGAGGTCCCTTCCAACCCTGAGATTCTATGATTCTATGATTCTCTTGCGGTCTCTTCCTGCACGGCTCCCTTCTTCTCAGATGCAGCTTCTGGACTCCAAAATTGGTGCTGCCGGCAGCTGGCCTTTTCTCTCTCTCTCTGTACCTTCCTATAGCTGCGGTTACCTCACTCGCATGTGCGCCATCTTGACCATTACCTCAGCATTCTGATTGACAGGTCTGACCTTTAAAACAACGTGTGACTGGTATGAGTGGTTCTGACCAGCAAGAGGCTTAACTAGTGACCTGTCACCCCTTCCTTTACTGCAAATGCTCAGGAGTATTATACTGTTGGCTGTCAGGTCTTTGCCTGGGCATGTTCGAAACCGAAAGTGGTCTTTTAAAGCTTTTTAGCTCTGTGCACATGCGCACAGCAGAGGATTGCGCAACTGAGAGCCAATCATGCTCTCCAGTGGGAAATTATCGTTCGGTCTTTGCCAAGGGTTGCCAAGTCTCACAAGATAATAAAGCTGCACTGCCTTTCAAAACAAGCCAGTCCCATTTCAGTTGGTACCCTGTCCACCCCGCCAGGTGAGACTCGGTGGGGAACCTTCTTCTCGTCCCCTTACTCCAGCATCGCTTGTTCTGGACCAAACAATCAGTGCTCCTCCGGCGATACCAGGCTTTTAAAAATACAAGAACATAGACAGTACCAAACAGCAATCCTTACCTATTTTGTGAAAATACTCTGACCCGTAGCTGAATTTTAATGCACTATTCCATAAACATAACGTCTATTAAATGTTTCAGTAAAGAATCTCTCTAAAAATCATACTTGCCAAAGAAAATCCTGTACAAGCTTATGTTTAGACAGACTTTGATGGCTAACTGGGTCTTTAGGGAATCCATTTTAGCAAACAAGGTAGAGTACCAATCTTTAATATTCATTTCACATACCCTGGCCACCCCGCCAGGCAAGCCTCCCCCATCACTGCCCTTGGACTTTTCCCCCTTGCATGCTTGCACCGGGGTGTGCAGGAACCGCTTTGGCCTGGTAAATCATGAAGAGCTGGGCCGGGAAGGGAAAAGCAAACTATGGGAGATCAGCGAGGATGCGTAGAGTGATGGGACGCCAACTTCAGTTAACGGACTTCCTCGTTCTCTTCATCATCTGTTGCCTCACTGTGGTACATTCCCGTGTGAAACGGTTGAAGCATATCCTGGGTTGGAACAAAATCCTTACAGTACGGCCCCAGGCTTCTTAACTGGTACCGGATATGCAGTATGCTGCTCAGAGTCTTGTGACCCATCCTGTTCCGGTGCTTGGACTTCACTATGTGCATCTGAGAGAACACTCGTTCCACATCAGCACTACTCAGAGGCATGACAAGTAGGGAAGGCACAAACAGGGCTAGCTCTTTAAAGCACCGTTTACTGCTGCTGGCTTCAAAATTGTAAACCTCCACCCAGAACTGCTCTCTGTGTGTTTGTCCTCCATTTCTGGCAGCTGATGGCTTGATACTGGTTATCAAAGGCCCCCAAGTGACCTTTGAAAATTTTCATCATGGAGATGTTCACTGCTTGAGGTTTTGCCAACGGATGGACTGAACACTGACATAGAGTTCCACAGATTAATATTTGCTGGTAGTCTCGACTGCACTTGTTTAGCAGCTTCAAGAAGGAAGTCTCGGCATCTAGTCTTTGTAGTCTCTTCAACAGCTTTGTCAACCTTTGCATCTCCTAAAGCGATAGTGAACATGGCGCCGAAGTTAACCGCACACAGCAGCAGGTGGCTGGCTGGGTCACTCAAATCGACTTCAAGGAGTTTAGCGTCCGATACAGCGATCCTTGTGGAAACAATACTCCAGATAAAAGAGTACGAAAGAAAGACTGGAGGGTGTCCAGCATCTTGAAGGCATTACCACCAGATTACAGTTGGAACAGTTTGTTGATTCTGGAGCAGGGGTCGGCAGCCTTTCAGAAGCGGTGTGCCAAGTCTTCATTTATTCACTGTAATTTAAGGTTTCACGTGCCAGTCATACATTTTAACCTTTTTAGAAGGTCTCTCTCTATAAAGTACTGTTGTATGTAAAGTAAACAGGGCTTTGGAGCTGTGCTCCAGCTCCAGGCAAAAACCTGCAGCTCCACTGCTCCGGGCTCCAGCTCCGGGCTCTGCTCCAAAGCCCTGAAAGTAAACAAAGTTTTTAAAATATTTAAGAAGCTTCATTTAAAATTAAATTAAAATGCAGATCTTATCAGTTTAGTGTGATCCTTGCCCTTGCTTTTCCTTGCTGAGTTTTCTAGTGTCTGGCACACGTTTGGATACCTTAAGCTGCACACAGGCTTCTGAGTGATCCGTTGTTAACCGGCTCCAAGAGGGACAGAGGACAGATTTCATGTGTGAAAATACCTGTTCACACAGGTATGTGGATCCAAATGCTGAAAGCATTGCAAACGCAATTTTCTTCAAACAGTTAAATTTCACTGGCAGGGACGTCCAGCAGGTCAGAATAGAGGCCCCATGATCTCTCTCGGTAGCTTCACATGCACTCTGTCCACAATTCTGAGCTCTTTAACTGAATGAGCTGCATTTTGAAATCTTCAGCACCCATCCACTGAAATAAAGTCGCTTTCGTTGAACTTTTCAGGTTAAATTAGAAAAGAAAGCATTGGGCCAAATCGCTGGAAATCTTGAAATCTGTCAGAAAATTCTGATTCCAGTTCTTGCACGTACATTCTAATCTCATCGACACGGACAGTGCAACGTGTCGACAGCACTTTTATGTGTTGGAAGTAGCGGAGAATTGAAGTTCGAATATCCCAAGAAAAAACTGCTAATTTTACAACAAATGCCTTCCAGGCTTCATAAAGATCCAGAACCGTTTGCCCTGCACCCTGGAGACAGAGGTTGAGTTCGTTTAGGTGAGCAGTGATGTCAGTTAGAAACATGAGCTCACACAGCCATTTGTCATCATCCAGTTCGGGGTAGTTTTGTCCCTTTTCTGACAAAAAAGCCTTGATTGCATCAAAACAGTTTACAAAGTGCACCAAAATCTTGCCATGACTTAGCCACCGACTGTTGCTGTGAAGTGGAATGTCATTATCAGCACTGTCCATCTTTTCTAGGTGTGCTTGAAACTGTCTGGGAGTCAAAGCAGATCAAGCAACAAGGAAATTCACAGTTTGCACCACTGTATTCATTACATTATTAAGCTCTGAATTAGAAATTTTAGCACACAGGTTTTCTTGATGGATGTATACAGTGAAATTTGACTGTCAGGCAGCCAATTTGATCTTCAGGTAACTTTACAAATCCCTTCTGTCACCCCACCATGGCCGGAGCACCATCTGTTGTCACACAAAATATTTTTCTGATGTCAACTCCTTGTTCTTCAAAATGGTTTACAAAACTTTCCACTATATCTTCCCCCTTTGTTGTGCCAGGCAGGGGTTTTAAGCAATAAAGTTCCTCTTAGATTTCATCGGAAGCACAATGTAACCTTTCTGCCTTTTTAAGGTAGGGGTGCTGAGTTGCGCCCCCTCTTGCCCCTGTCTTGACCCCTCACTGCTAGGGCCAGTGGCCCAGAGCTGGGGGTGGCTGCAGAGCTCCGGGCTGAGGCCAGGAGCAGAGCCCCTGGCTGGTATCCCAGGCCGGCAGCGGGCTAAGCAGGCCTGGCGGCCAGGACTCCAGGCCAGCAGCGGGGCTGAGCAGGGCTGGCGGGGCGGCCGGGACCCTGGCTGGCAAGGGGCCGGTGGCCGGGACCCTAGACCAGCAGCAGAGTGCCACGGAAAATCAGCTTGCGTGCCACCTTTGGCACGTGTGCCATAGGTTGCTAACTCCTGTTCTAGAGAATTCCTGCAGAATTGGTGTTAGAAACTGTAAATACAATTTATTCACAGGCCTGGGCACCAGGTTTGTATCATATTTGGTGGTGCCCAGAACAGGGCCAAGTCCTGCCCCCCACACCTTCCTTGTAAACCTATATGTATTTTTTTAAATAATGTAAGAACGGACTGGAAACAGTAAGCGTGTAACAGTTTCTCTATATTGCACAATATCACTATCATAAGAAAACTTTATTTAACTAAGAATATCAACTGAAAGGGGAACTGTCAGGGTGGAGGGAGGTTACCAGTGGAGTTCCTCAGGGATTGGTTTTGGGACCAATCTTAGTTAATCTTTTTATTACTGACCTCGGCACAAAAAGTGGGAGTGTGCTAATAAAGTTTGTGGATGATACAAAGCTGGGAGGTATTGCCAATTTAGAGAAGGACCAGGAGATCATACAGGAGGATCTGGATGACCTTGTAAACTGGAGTAATAGTAATAGGATGAAATTTAATAGTGAGAAGTGTAAGGTCATGCATTTAGGGATTAAATAACAAGAATTTTTGTTATAAACTGGGGACTCGTCAGTTGGAAGTAACAGAGGAGGAGAAGGACCTCGGAGTATTGGTTTATCACAGGATGACTATGAGCTGCCAATGTGATATTGTAGGCATATTTCTAATATTTGTAATTCTGTTTATAATATTTGTAATTGTCCTATTTGAAATAATTGTAATTCTGCAATATTGATTTGCGGCTCTCCATAGGTGTTGACGGTGTCTGTGTTAAAGCTTGCAAACCGTCAATTGACTCTAAGTACCTTGTAAGTCGTTAATTAACTCTAAGTGGTACTATGTGATTAAGATGGACACTTGCAAACCTAAACCGCTCAATTAACTCTACTCTCTCTCTAAACTGATACTTTTGTTTGTAAACTGATACCTTGTTACTGAGATTGACACTTATAAACCTAAACCGCTCAATTGACTCTACTCTCTCTGAGTTGATACTTTCTCTTGCTTGTTATTGAGATTGACGCTTATGAACGTAAACCACTCAATTAACTTTACTTTCTCAAATGGATCTGCTCAATTGACTGTACTCTGTAAACTGATACTTTGTAATGGAGATTGACGTGTTTTTTGTAACAACCGCGGAAAGCCGTTAATTGGCACGACGCTCATAGAAATATCACATCAAGACTCCCACCCCCTATAGTTTGTATCAGGAATGTTAAAAAAGAATGTTAAAAGACAGGGAGTCACAAATAATATAACACCTCTATATTAGAAAGATTAAAGGAATGTTAAGAGACAGGGAGTTTCAAATAAATAACAATACTCAGTGAAATGATAAATGTGTTTTTATCAAAAGTAAAGAATGTATGTGAATGAATTATTGGTTTTGAATAATCAGGGAAGTGCTAGCCTAGGAATTTGGTGTCAATCGGCTGAAGAAGGCGCCAGGTGGAAACAACCAGAGAACCCCCGGAGGGCAAACTGGAATCCACCCGAACGATTCAAAGGATGAAGAAAGCTGATGAACACCTGACAGCTGTCCTGGAGCCGTCATGACTAACAATGTGATGAAGCAATTTCCATGGACTGGCATAGGCATAAATTCCTATAAAAATGGACTCTAAGAACTGAGAACTTTGAGTCTCCAGTTCATAGAATATAGAATCTCAGGGTTGGAAGGGACCTCAGGAGGTCATCTAGTCCAACCCCCTGCTCAAAGCAGGACCAATCCCCAATTTTTGCCCCAGATCCCAAATGGATTGAACTCACAACCCTGGGTTTAGCAGGCCAATGCTCAAACCACTGAGCTATCCCTCCCCCCCCCAAATATTATAAATATTGAGATTGGCCTAGAATATGACCTAGAATCATAGAATCTCGGGGTTGGAAGGGACCTCAGGAGGTCATCTAGTCCAACCCCCTGCTCAAAGCAGGACCAATCCCCACTTTTTGCCCCATAGCCCTAAATGGCTCCCTCAAGGATTGAACTCACAACCCTGGGTTTAGCAGGCGAAAGCTCAAACCACTAAGCTATCCCTCCCACCCAGTTCTGCCACCACCCTCCAGGAGCATCGGATGAGCATCTAACACGGACTCGGCTCCACTCTCGTCTACAGGCTACCTGGCCAGTACTCTGTCATGAGCAACTTCTAGGCTGCTAACTATAACCCCTATGTAGAACTTGTATGAATGAATGTGTATATCTATAGATAAGTAAGGAATAAGTAGTGACACGACAGTGTGAGTTTTTTATATATATATTTTTATTATATTTACAATAAATGTGGCATTTTGCCTTGTCCCTTTAATGAGACCCTGCTGGTTTTTATTTTCTTGGTATAACAATGTGGCCATGAAAAAAGCGAATGAGGTCTTGGGTTGCATCAGGCGAGGTATTTCCAGTGGAGATAAGGAGGTTTTAGTACCGTTATACAAGGCAGTGGTGAGACCTCATCTGGAATACTGTGTGCAGTTCTCGTCTCCCATGTTTAAGAAGGATGAATTCAGACTGGAACTGGAACAGAGAAGGGCAACTAGGATGATCCGAGGAATGGAAAACTTGTCTTATGAAAGGAGACTCAAGGAGCTTGGCTTGTTTAGCCTAACCAAAAGAAGGCTGAGGGGAGATATGATTGCTCTCTACAAATATATCAGAGGGATAAATACCAGGGAGGGAGAGGAATTATTCAAGCTCAGTACCAATGTGGACACAAGAACAAATGGATATAAACTGGCCATCAGGAAGTTTAGACTTGAAATTAGACGAATTATTAAATTAGATGGTTTCTAACCATCCGAGGAGTGTAGTTCTGGAATAACCTTTGAAGAGGAGCAGTGAGGGCAAAAGACATATCTGGTTTCAGGACTAAGCTTGATAAGTTTATGGAGGGGATGGTATTACGGGATAGCCTAATTTTTGCAATTAATTGCCGTTTGACTATTAGTGGTAAAAATGCCGAGTGACCTGTGATGGGATGTTAGATGGGGTGGGATCTGAGTTACCCAGGAAAGAATTCTCTATAGTATCTAGCTCGTGAGTCTTGCCCACATGTTCAGGGTTTAGCTGATTGCCATATTTGGGGTCGGGAAGGAATTTTCCTCCAGGGCAGATTGGCAGAGGCCCTGCGGATTTTTCGTCTTCCTCTGCAGCGTGGGGCATGGGGTCACTTGCTGGAGGATTCTCTGCACCTTGAAGCCTTTAAACCACGATTTGAGGACTTCAGTTGCTCAGATATAGGTTAGGGGTTTATTACAGGAGTGGGTGGGTGAGATTCTGTGGCCTGTGTTGTGCAGGAGGTCAGACTAGGCGATCATAATGGTCCCTTCTGACCTTAAAGTCTATGACTGTATTGTTCCTGTCTATACATGATAATGACCCAGCTCTTTTGAATATGGAAACAACCAAGCACTCTTGGATCAATAACCCTCAAAAGCAAATATTTTCTAAAATTAAAACAAAATATAGCCCCTTCTTTTGCGATGTTCTTCTAAGGCCTGGTCTACACTACGAGTTTATGTTGGTTTTAGCAGCGTTAAATCCGAATTAACCCTGCACCCGTCCACACAACGAAGCCATTTTTTCGACATAAAGGGCTCTTAAA
Organism: Lepidochelys olivacea; assembly: GCF_965140295.1. NCBI lineage: Eukaryota > Metazoa > Chordata > Testudines > Cheloniidae > Lepidochelys > Lepidochelys olivacea. The sequence continues at coordinate 3,725,814 of NC_140413.1, forward strand.
ACAGATTTCTGTACTCCTCAATGAGGGGATTAGCGCTGAAATCGACATTGCCGTTTTGAATTAGGGTTAGTGTGGACGCAATTCGAAGGTATGCAAGATAGCTATTGGCCTCCAGGAGCTATCCCACATTGTGACCGCTCTGGACAGCACCCCAAACTTGGATGCACTGGCCAGGTGTACAGGAAAAGCCCCGGGAACTTTTGAATCTCATTTCCTGTTTAGCCAGGCCAGCTCATCAGCACAGGTCACCATGCAGTCCCAGAATCGAAAAAGAGCTCCAGCGTGGACCGAACGGGAGGTACTGGATCTGATCGCTGTATGGGGAGAGGAATCCGTGCTATCGAACTACGTGCCAAAAGATGAAATGCCAAAACATTTCAAAAAATCTCCGAGGCCATGAGGGACAGAAGCTACAGCAGGGCCGCATCACAGTGCCGAGTGAAACCTAAGGAGCTCAGACAAGCGTACCAGAAAACCAAAGAATCAAACGGATGCTCCGGGATAGAGCCCCAGACATACTGCTTCTACGCTGAGTTGCATATGATTCTAGGGGGGGCGGCCACCACTACCCCACCCCCGTCCGTGGACTCCGATGATGGGGTACTCTCCGCCATGCCTGAGGATTTTGAAGATGGGGAAGATGAGGAGGATTAGGACGAGCTTGGGGAGAGCACACAGTGCACCGTTCTCCCTGACCGCCAGGATCTTTTTATCACCCTGACTGAAATACCCTCCCAACCCAACGAAGCCGGAGAAGGGACCTCTGGTGAGTGTACCTTTTTAAATATAATACATGTTATAAAAGCAAGTGTTTTTTAATGATTAAGTAGCCCTGAGGTCTTGGGATATATTCGTGGCCATTAATACTACTGGAAAAGTCTGTTAACGTGTCTGGGAATGGAGCGGAAATCCTCCAGCGACATCTCCATGAAGCTCTCCTGGAGGTACTCTAAAAGGCTTTGCAGAAGGTTTCTGGGGAGAGCAGCCTTATTCCGTTCTCCATGGTAGGACACTTTACCACGCCATGCTAGTAGCAAGTAATCTGATATCATTGCATGAGAAGGCCTGGCAGCGTATGGTCCCGGTGTTTGCTGGCATTCAAGCAACATCCGTTCTTTCTCTCTCTGTGTTTTCCTCAGGAGAGTGATATCATTCATGGTAACCTGGTTGAAATAGGGGAATTTGATTAAGGGGACATTCAGAGGTGCCCGTTCCTACTAAGCTGTTTGCCTGTGGCTGAAAAGAAATCTTCTCTGCAGTTAGCCATGCTGCGGGCAGTGGGGGGGTGGGTGGGCATTGGCCCTGAGCTGTTCGCGTTTGGCTAGCAGGGATCTTCCCTGATACCAACCAGGTGGTGGGGGGAGGGGAAGAGCGATCATCCCAGAGAATTGGATGGAGGGGGGTAGTTTGGTTTCTGCTGCTGCACGTTAACAGGAAAACTGCAGCTGTAAATGGCCAACTCAACGGGCTTTGCTTGGTATGGGAGAGGAGGGCGCTGCTGTTATGAAGGTTGCAGAAGCTGAAAGACTATGGCTTACCTTGGCCGCCTGCAAGCCAAATTCTGTTGCCTGGCCCTGCATGCGTGATCTCTAACACCAAAGCTGTAGGCACTCAATATAAGATGCAAAATCACATGTGCTATGTAATGTGAATAGTGTTGTTCACCGTGAAAGAGTATAGCCATTGTTCTGTAAAATGTATCTTTTTAAACACTTCACTCCCTTTTTTTCCTCGCACAGCTGCAAATGTTTCAAGCCTCCCTCCTCCGTCCCAAAGGCTCTCTCAGATAAGGCGGCAAAAAAAACGCACGCGCGATGACATGTTCTCTGAGCTCATGCAGTCGTCCGGCACTGACAGATCTCAGCAGAATGTGTGGAGGGACACAGTAGCAGAGTACAGGATGGTGGCCAATGAACGTGAGGAGAGGTGGTGGCAGGAAGATCAGAGGAGGCATGAGGCAATGCTGTGGCTACTGCGGGATCAAACGGACATGCTCTGGCGTCTGGTGGAGGTTCATGAACGGCAGCAGGATCACAGACTGCTGCTGCAGCCCCTGTTTAACCACACTCCCTCCTCCCCAAGCTCAATAGCCTCCTCACCCAGACGCCCAAGAACGCGGGGTGGGGGGAGGCTCCAGGCACCCAACCACTCCACCCCAGAAGGCTGGCATTCAACAAGTTTGAAAGTGCTCTTTTCCTTCCCTCCTACCCTCCTCCCACACCCCACCCAGGCTACCTTGTGAGTTATCTCCCTATTTTTATACATCAATTATTAAAAAATACATGTTTTTTAAACGATAGTGACTTTATTTCCTTTGCAAGCAAGCTGTGATCGAAGGGGGGAGGGCGGGTGGCTTACAGGGAATTTAGAGGCAACCAAGGAGGCGGGTTTTCATCAAGGAGAAACAAAACAGAAATGTCACACAGTACCCTGGCCAGTCATGAAACTGGTTTTCAGAGCTTCTCTGATGTGCAGTGCTTCCTGCTGTGCTCTTCTAACCACCCTCGTGTCTGGCTGCACATATTCAGCGGCCAAGCGATTTGCATCAACCTCCCACTCCGCCATAAATGTCTCCCCCTTACTCTGGCAGAGATTGTGGAGCACACAGCAAGCAGCAATAACAATGGGAATATTGTTTTCGCTGAGGTCTGAGCGAGTCAGTAAACTGCGCTAGCGACCCTTTAAACGTCCAAATGCACATTCTACCACCATTCTGCACTTGCTCAGCCTGTAGTTGAACAGCTCCTTACTACTGTCCAGGCTGCCTGCGTACGGCTTCATGAGCCATGGCATTAAGGGGTAGGCTGGGTCCCCAAGGATAACTATAGGCATTTCAACGTCCCCAACAGTTATTTTCTGGTCTGGGCAGTAAATCCCTTCCTGCAGCCGTTTAAACAGACCAGAGTTCCTGAAGACGTGAGCGTCATGCACCTTTCCCGGCCATCCGACGTTCGTGTTGGTGAAACGTCCCTTGTGATCCACCAGTGCTTGCAGCACCCACTGAAAAGTGCCCCTTGCGGTTTATGTACTGGCTGCCCTGGTGGTCCGGTCTCAAGACAGGGATATGCGTTCCATTTATAGCGCCACCACGGTTAGGGAATCCCATTGCAGCAAAGCCATCCACTATGACCTGCACATTTCCCAAAGTCGCTACCTTTGATAGTAGCAGCTCAATGATTGTGTTGGCTACTTGCATCACAGCAACCCCCACAGTAGATTTGCCAACTCCAATTTGATTACCGACTGACCGGTAGCTGTCTGGTGTTGCAAGCTTCCTCAGGGCTATTGCCACTCGCTTGTGAACTGTGAGGGCTGCTCTCAGCTTGGTATCCTTGCGCTTCAGGGCAGGGGAAAGCAAGTCACAAAGTTCCATGAAAGTGCCCTTATGCATGCGAAAGTTTCGGAGCCACTGGGAATCATCCCAGACCCGCAACATTATGCAGTCCCACCAGTCTGTGCTTGTTTCCCAGGCCCAGAATCGGCGTTCCACATCATTAGCCTGTCTCCAAATTGCGGGGGAACGCGGTTTTAGAGAAAAGTGTGTTCATGTCCTCATCACCGCGCTTCCATTGCCTCCTCGCCTGGTTTTTCAGGTGCTGGTTCTGCATAATCTGCACGGTAATGCGCAAGGTGTTTACAGTGGTCATAACTGCTGCGGTGAGCTGAACGGGCTCCATGCTTTCTGTGCTATGGCGTCTGCTCCTCCTCGGGCAATCCAGGGAAAAGGGCGCGAAACGATTGTTTGCCGTTGCTCTGACGGCGGGAGAGGCGACCGACAACATGGCTTACAGGGTTGCCTTACAGGGAATTAAAATCAACAAAGGGGGTGGCTTTGCGAGAAACAGAATGGACTCATCAAGGATAGAATTCTAAACCTCAAGGATAGAACTCAAAACTGGGTTTAGCAGGCCATTGATTTCACGGAGGGATGGAGGAAGGGAGGAGAAAATGAATACAAAACAAATCTGGTCTATTTCTTGTTTTGATCCACTTCATCCATCTTTATACATCTTGCTGGCAGCAGACTGTGCTGTACGTCCGCTAGCCATTGTTATCTCCTGGGTTCTCAGCAGAAGACAGTTCAGTATGACTGCTGGCCATTGTCTTCTCCTGACTGCTCTTTAAAAGTCGGTGCACTAGGACTGCCGATAGGACTGAATCGCCATGAGACGAAACTTAAAAGGGTAATGACCTGGCTGAGCCACTCCCATGTTTGCCCAGGCACCCCTGACCTCATCGAGGTCGGTTAAAAGAGCACCCTGGACTACGTTAATGTTAGCTACCAGTCATACCGCACTGTCTGCTGCCAAAAGGCAATGAGCTGCTGCTGTGTAGCAATGCAGTACCGCGTCTGCCAGCACCCAGGAGACATATGGTGACGGTTAGCTGAGCGGGCTCCATGCTTGCCGTGGTATGGTATCTGCACAGGGAACCCAGAAAAAAAGGCGTGCCGTTGCTTTCATGGAGGGAGGGAGGGAGGGAAGGGGGGGCCTGACAATATGTACCCAGAATCGCCCGCAACAATGTTTTAGCCCCATCAGGCATTGGGATTTCTACCCAGAATTCAAATGGGCAGCGGAGACTGCAGGAACTGTGGGATAGCCACCCACAGTGCAACGCTCCAATAGTGGACGGTTGCTTCGGTACTGTGGACACACTCCGCCGACTACATGCACTTGGAGCATTTGTGTGGGGACACACACAATCGACTGTATAAAAACGATTTCTACAAAACCGACTTCTATAAATTCCACCTAAGTTCGTAGTGTAGACAAGGCCTTTTAGTTTTCAGGTAAAATGACACAGTTCTGTGCCTGGCTGCACTGACTGTGCAAATTCTGGATTTAAATCATTAAACTAGCATTTAAGTGCAAAACAACCAGGAGCATTAACAGTATTTAGAGCAGCAACAAAGACAGACCATGAAATGAATTATATGATATACAATAATGAATGGCAGTTATAGCCCCATAAATAAAAAGAATAAAAGCAATAAATAAAATGAATAATATGTGAATAAATTAAATGAGCGACTGCATATAAACGTGGCATATGATCAGATACAGCTTGAAAGTGTACACCAAAAGAATTTAACTTGCATGCAGACAAAATTTTAACTCCAAAATGCACACTAATATTATAAAGCACATGAATAAAGCTCGTATATTTCAGCAGAAATACAATTTAGCACTCGGGGCAGCAAACACTTTTCATCGTTGTTCGGTTCTTGAGATTTGCAATGTCCAGTTCAGAGGTAGAGTTCTTATGAGTGTGCAGAAAGGTCAAGTGATCTATACGTTCTTGGCTCATTGTCGTTCGCAAACAAACTTTCAGTCTGCGCAGACACCGGAGTGATGGCTCAGCGGTGCCGGTTGTAGTCGGAATTCTGTAAAACAATTTCAGGGGAATCGTAACTTCTCACAACGTGTCACTCAGGCCTTCGGTTTTTTTTCAGAAATTGCTTCACTTCACTCAATTGCTTCACCAATTAAGCTGGCCATTTCTCGATCTGCAAATATCACTCAGCATTTCTAAATGAAGAGAGAGCCTCTCCGTGTTAATGTCACCATGGAAAGCTTCACTTATTGGGACGATGTCCTGTGTCGAGCCGTTTACTCCATTAGTTACATGCTTCTCCAATTCTATGGCGAATGTACAGCTGTCAGTTGAAAACCTCTGTTCAGTGGCAGCTTTGCAAGCATCAATGATCCCGACATACATTTGATGAAAATACTCTTTGGGGTCACTGTAGGTGTGAGAACGGCTTCCGCGGTCGAGCCGTCTCCGTGGCTTGCGTTTTCTTGGGAGTGTAGGATCATCCAAATAAAGATTTCTTGCCTTCTCTACTCTACCACGGTGTCAGTGAGCTGAGCTGAGTGCACTGCACGCTTGCCGTGGTCTGGCATCTGCACGAAGAAAAGGCATGAAACGATTGTCTGCCGTTGCTTGCACGGAGGGAGGGGCGACTGATGACATGTACACAAAACCACCTGCGACAATGTTTTTGCCCCATCAAGCATTGGGAGCTTAACCCAGAATTCCAGTGGGCAGCAGAGACTGCGGGAACTGTGGAATAGCTACCGATAGTGCACCGATCTGTAAGTCGATGCTAACCAGGATAGTGAGGATGCACGCCGCCGACTTAATGCGCTTAGTGTGGACATATGCAATCGACTGTATAAAATCGACTTCTAAAAATCAATTTCTATAATATCGACCTAATTTCGTACTGTAGACATACTCTGAGAATGTTTCTCCATCAATTGATATAGAAATTCACGCGCGCTGCACATCAGAAGTTTCACATGATAGAGAAGAAAACTCAATTTTTGTTTTTACCCCTCTAATTGGAAGAAAGTGGCTCACGAGAACAGGGAATAGCTTTTGGTCCTTTTGGTTTGATGCATCCACGCTAAGCGTGATAAACGAGCACTTCTCTACATCACACTGCAGTTCTTCTGTTGATAATGGAGCTAATACATTGCAGATTATTCCCTCAATTTTTGTGTGCGCAGACGAAAACTTGGGTTGGTAAAGTTTTTTAATCAATTGTGAGGTACAATCACTAGATCTGAAACTGTGTCCTTGGTGCACAGAATGGTAAGTAAACAGTCCCTCACTTGCATGTATTTGATCAGCTTCTGTGTTTTGCTTAACAAAAAATTCGGAAACACTTGGAGTTGCACTTAGTTCGTTCGGCGCCCGTGTGTTTTTTTGTTTGGAGATGCTGAGTAATGTCATTACGGCTACCGTGAGCAATGGAAAACTCGGCTCCGCATGTCTGACCTATAACCTGACTGTTGTCAGCTACTGAAGTCTTTATTTCAAAGACATGAATTGTTTTTGTAGGTCATCAGTAAAAGAACATACACACTTCTGTGACATTTCTGGAGTAAAGATCGAACTAACTTCCCATGGCTGCAGTCTAGCCCTGTTTCAGGTTGCTCAGAGCAATTGCCACCACCGCTCCCTGTCGTAAATTTGACTGCAGAAGAATGTTCTTGTGAGCACAGTAAGATTTTGTAGTGTACGTGGGTTGCAAAATCTTAATCTACCCCATGTTTACCTTTAGTTTTGTTTCAGAAAGAGAAGTCATTTGGAGAGGCAGGGGGGTAGGTAGGGGTTGTGTGCGGGCAGGGGGTAGCTCAGGGTGCAGGCAGGGGGGCACCGAGGGGCTGTGTGCGGGCAGGGGGTAGCTCAGGGTGCAGGGAGAGGGGTCGCTAGGGGCTGTGTGCCAGGAGGGCTCTCCTGTGGTCCCTGTTCCCTGAGGGCTCTGCTAGCCCTGGAGCCGGGTCCCCCAACCCGGCAGCTCTTACCGGCTGCTTGAGCAAAGGGGCTGGGAGCTAGGAGCACCACGGCTGCCTGCTCCATGGCTCCAGCCAGAGGAGCAGCTACCCTGCATGCACAGCCTGGCACCAGCTTCTTGCCTCTGATCTGGTGGGTGGGAGGAGAGAAGGAGCAGTGTGTGTGTGTGCGGGGGGGTGGAGCTGCCCCCTGGACTTCCCTGCACTTGCAGTGCAGCTTGGGGGGTGAGCAATTCTGCCTGGGGGAGCACCAGGGATCCAAGATTTAGCCCTGGCTCTTGGCTTCAAGTCCCACCGCTCATGGCTTGGGTGGGGTCAAGGATCAGGGTTTCAGCCCCGGGATCTGGGCTTCAGCTGGCGGTGGGGGTGCTAGGGATGGGGATTCAGCCGGGGAGGCAGTGCTGGGGCTTCAACCCCGCAGCAGGCTGCAGGGATGGAGACTTCAACCTGAGGGGGTAGGGTTAGGAAAAACTTTTTCACTAGGAGGGTGGTGAAACACTGGAATGCGTTACCTAGGGAGGTGGTGGAATCTCCTTCCTTAGAAGTTTTTTTAAGGTCAGGCTTGACAAAGCCCTGGCTGGGATGATTTAGTTGGGGATTGGTCCTGCTTTGAGCAAGGGGTTGGACTAGATCCTGAGGTCCCTTCCAACCCTGAGATTCTATGATTCTATGGTGCAGGGGCTTCAGCGGGGGGTGGCGCCGGGGAAGGCCTTAGCCCCACATGCGGGAAGGGGCACCTGGACTCGGGGCTTCAGCCCCACAGCCTGAAAGGGCTGGCAGTGGTGAACCCCATTGAGAAACCCAGCTTTAGGTTTCACAGGGGGAGGGGTGACATACACCCCTTCCCTGCCCCCTACAACCCCTTACCCCTCTATCCCACAGGGCTGCCTCTCCTACCTGGCATTCATAGAATCATAGAATCATAGAATATCAGGGTTGGAAGGGACCCCAGAAGGTCATCTAGTCCAACCCCCTGCTCAAAGCAGGACCAATTCCCAGTTAAATCATCCCAGCCAGGGCTTTGTCAAGCCTGACCTTAAAAACCTCTAAGGAAGGAGATTCTACCACCTCCCTAGGTAACGCATTCCAGTGTTTCACCACCCTCTTAGTGAAAAAGTTTTTCCTAATATCCAATCTAAACCTCCCCCACTGCAACTTGAGACCATTACTCCTCGTTCTGTCATCTGCTACCATTGAGAACAGTCTAGAGCCATCCTCTTTGGAACCCCCTTTCAGGTAGTGGAAAGCAGCTATCAAATCCCCCCTCATTCTTCTCTTCTGCAGGCTAAACAATCCCAGCTCCCTCAGCCTCTCCTCATAAGTCATGTGTTCCAGTCCCCTAATCATTTTTGTTGCCCTTCGCTGGATTCTCTCCAATTTATCCACATCCTTCTTGAAGTGTGGGGCCCAAAACTGGACACAGTACTCCAGATGAGGCCTCACCAATGTCGAATAGAGGGGAACGATCACGTCCCTCGATCTGCTCGCTATGCCCCTACTTATACATCCCAAAATGCCATTGGCCTTCTTGGCAACAAGGGCACACTGCTGACTCATATCCAGCTTCTCGTCCACTGTCACCCCTAGGTCCTTTTCCGCAGAACTGCTGCCTAGCCATTTGGTCCCTAGTCTGTAGCTGTGCATTGGATTCTTCCGTCCTAAGTGCAGGACCCTGCACTTATCCTTATTGAACCTCATCAGATTCCTTTTGGCCCAATCTTCCAATTGGTCTAGGTCCTTCTGTATCCTATCCCTCCCCTCCAGCGTATCTACCACTCCTCCCAGTTTAGTATCATCCACAAATTTGCTGAGAGTGCAATCCACACCATCCTCCAGATCATTTATGAAGATATTGAACAAAACCGGCCCCAGGACCGACCCTTGGGGTACTCCACTTGATACCGGCTGCCAACTAGACATGGAGCCATTGATCACTACCCGTTGAGCCCGACAATCTAGCCAGCTTTCTACCCACCTTATAGTGCATTCATCCAGCCCATACTTCCTTAACTTGCTGACAAGAATACTGTGGGAGACCGTGTCAAAAGCTTTGCTAAAGTCAAGAATCAATACATCCACTGCTTTCCCTTCATCCACAGAACCAGTAATCTCATCATAAAAGGCGATTAGATTAGTCAGGCATGACCTTCCCCTGGTGAATCCATGCTGGCTGTTCCTGATCACTTTCCTCTCATGCATTGTGCCTTCCCGCCTCTGCACGCGGCCTGAGGATACCACGTGCTCACCCGCCAGCCAGCCGCAAACAGAAGGCAGCTGGTGCTGCGCAAACCACTGACAGACCGGCAGGGGGAGCGGAAAATATGGGACAGCTTGCCCATTTTTTAAGAAGAGGCGGGGCCCTCTCAAGAGAGCTTAAATAAGGGACTGTCCCGTTAAAAACGAGACTGATGGTCACCCTCCCTCTGCCCACCCTTCTGCAAGGGGTGTGTGTGTGGGGGTCCTGCAAACTATTTCCCTGCACCAGCCCCCCACGTTTCAGTGTCTGGTACACAGGGCAGTGTCACCAAGCCATTCATTGTCCGTATGAAACTGTAGTTTGTAGAGACGTCACTCGAGCTTTCTGGGTAGCCTGTTGGAAAACGAGGCAGCCAGGCAGGCGTGCCAGCGTCTGGAGAGGGTGGACGGACCGAGCTGCGGGGCGGGGTGGGGGAGCTGCTCCAGCTCGGTAACTGCTCCGGAGCTGGGGTGCCCCTCCTCCCCCACTGCCCTGCTCCATTGCCGTCTGCAGCCCCCGCGGCTCCTGCCTCCCCGCAGCCCCTGGAGCCGCCCCCGGCTTCTGTCTGATGTGCGGGGGTGGGGGTGCTGATGTTGGGGTGTCCCCCTCCCCCCACCCGTGGACCCGGTCTCTGCTGAGCTGGGGTGGGGGTCAGGGGGAGCATGTCTGTGCTGGTGCCTCTGGGTCTGGGGTGGGGGCTCCTGAATGCCCTTAAAGAGACAGCGCGCTGACATGCTCACTCAGGCGCACACACACTCCCCCCAAACAGGGCCAGTGCAAGGATCTTTTGTGCCCTAGGCGTGTACGGTAACCCCCACTGTTTCATGTTCTGTGTGTATATAAATCTCCCCACTGTATTTTCCACTGAATGCATCCGATGAGGTGAGCTGTAGCTCACGAAAGCTCATGCTCAAATAAACTGGTTAGTCTCTAAGGTGCCACAAGTCCTCCTTTTCTTTTTGTATAGTCTCTGTTAAGCTAGCTTCTGCTTCTTCAGGATACTTGTACTGTTTTTGAGGTGCAGGATCCGGTGCGGTGATAAGAACCTCTGCCGCAATTTTTCCACGCTCAATTTTACTGGTAGCCCAAACATCCTTGTGCTTTTAGGCTATTTCTAATATTTCTGCAGGCCATTTGAGCCATTTTATTTCTTCAGCAGCCTTGAAGGCAGCTAACAAATACCCAGCTTCAATAATAATCAGCTTCTTTACATAGTGTACTATAAAGATCTGGAGGCATTTTCCATAATACTTTATTTACTAAATTGACTGTTACTTAGAGGTCTTTTAGTACCTCCATTCCTACAATACCATTATCATTTACCTCTATTAGACCAGTGGCTCTCAACCTTTCCAAACTCCTGTCCCCCTTTCAGGAGTCTGATTTGTCTTGTATACCCCAAATTTCACCTCATTTAAAAACTACTTACGAATAAACTGCTTACGAATAAAAATAGAAAAGTGTCTCAGCACACTATTCCTGGGAAATTGCTTTTACTTTCTCATTTTACCATATAATTATAAAATAAATCAGCTGGGATATAAATATTGTACTCACATTTCAGTGTATAGCGTATAGAGCAGTACAAACAAGTCACTGTCTGTATGACTTTTTAGTTTGTACTGACTTCAATAGTGCTTTTTATGTAGCCTGTTGTAAAACTAGGCAAATATCTAGATAAGGTGATGTACCCCCTGGACTACCTCTGTGGACCCCCAGGGGTACACGTACCCCTGGTTGAGAACCACTGTATTAGACCAAACTGCTCTATTCCTTGTTTTGTCCCTCTCCAAAATTGAATTGGAGGGCTAAATGGGACTTTGCTTTCTGCCTCATTAAATCCTTGCGACATTTTTGTTGTTGCAGATAGTCCAAACAAATTCTGGTTCTTAGTGCTAATTAATGAATACGTGGCACCTGTATCCACCATCTTTTGTCCCAATGCTCCCTTATTAAACTCCACATAAACTGTGGGTCTTCCCCAGGTATCTTGATCTAAATGTGTCATCAAACCAGCAGGATTTCGTGCTGATGCTGGGGAAACTGAGAGCGCCCAGCCTCCCTAATCTGAATCTTTAGGAGGTGCAGGAGCCCTAGGTACCGTCCCCTCATGACTTGCCAATTCTTGGAGCAGTTCTGTGGTAGGCAGCCGGTTCCCCTGATCCCTAGGCTCATATTGCAGCAATTCTCTCCACAGCCAATTCCTGCCTGGGTCAAAAGCTTTTCTCTGTTCATTGCGATAGGGGACAACATTGGTACCTTTCCCGTCCTCCTTATTTTGTCTGTCCCCTTTCTGTCTACCCCGCTGACCCCTTTTCCCTTTGGACCATCGCTCGAGACGGTCACTGCTGACGCCGTCTCAGGGTTTTTCTTTGGGGGAGAGCTCGCTCTCTTTCTGTGTTTCGTAATCATGGGCGCCAACTCCGTGGGTGCTCAGGGACTGGGGGCAAACAGGGGTACAGGCAGCTTCTCTGGCTGCAGGGGGTGGGGGTGGGGGTGGGGCTGAGGCAGCTTCTCCGGCTGCAGGGGGCACAGAAAGTGCCCCCCTCCAAAAGCAGCCAAATTTCTGTGAGCATGGAGCTGCTCGGTGCTGCCTGGGTGGGGGCAGGTCTGTCCTTCCACACTGTGCCTCTCCCCCTGCATCTTTCTGGCTCACTCAGTCCCTCCCCCCTGCATGAGGGTCGCTGCCTCCTGCAGGGCTGGGGGGAAGTAGTGGGGAAGGGGGAAGCCATTTCTCTTCTCCCCCAGCCCCTTTGCTTTGGAGACCCACTGGATGGGTGAGGCCGGGGGGGGGCAGCTCACTTTTATTTAAAACCTCACCATTCTCCAGCGAGGCAGAGGGATTGCAAGGCTAGAAGGGGCAGAGAGATGGTATCTGCCAGGATCTGAGCTTGCCTTCCAGCTCTCACTCTCGCTTCAGCCTCTGAGCATCCATGGAGTCGGCGCTTACGATGCTGAAAATTGCAAAACTGGCAGAACCCCCCCCCACCACACACCTCGCTCTTAAGGCAGGAGGGGGCAGAAAGGCACGAGTAAGTGGGCAGGAGGCGTTCAGGGGAGAGGGGCTAGGGGGAGGGGGCAGAGTGGTGGGCGGGAAGAGGTGGAGTGGGGACAGGGCCTCAGGGGAGGAGGCAGACCCGGGGTGGGACACCCGCGGGCAGAACCAAAAGTCAGCATTTATGTTTCGTATACGTTCTTTGCTTTCTCTACTGTGTCACGAAAAGAAGTAATAGGGTGATCAGAGCCTTTCTTATAACTGGATTGAATCCTACCTCTTAAACTGCCTCCATCATACACTTGTCTGCCTATCTGAGTGAGCCCCAAATGTTTATACACTAGATTTTTCCTGGTTCTGGTCATTCCCCTGGTCCTTGTTTTTCCCTCTGAAACCACATTACAGGGTTTTCATTTGCAAAGAAAAGCCTGAACACCCTTTGTTCTATGTTGTTATTAATTATTATTACTTTATTTCTTTCTCACCCAACCTGAATTGCATAGGGGAGTCTGGAAAAATCCCCTGGGCTCATTCACTCTTCAGTCATAGCTGCAGTATCTGCCCCTGGCATTCCAGGCGTACTGGGTGAGTTGCCAGCACTCACAAGATTAAAAAAAGTAAAACAAGCCCAAAAATCATGCCCAAAATGAGCTTGCATCACCAACAACAAACAAGCCCCAAACAAGCCCATTCCCTTTTTGGTTGGCACTGCCCACTCCCAACAAACAAGCCCCAAACAAGCCACACTTCAAAAGGGGTGTTTAAAAAAGATTCTGTAATTTATTTGTAACCCTTCTGCCTGTCAGAGTTGGCAGCAACAAGGGCCGGGTTCAGGATCTAGGGGTTCCATTCCAATAACACGACGCAAAACCGTCTTGAGCCCCCACCCAGTGACCTGGGACAAATATATACCACCCCCGCCGGGTGCCTCCAGGAGGCAATACTTCCCCTCTCGCAAACACATAGTCTGAGTGTAGCAAAAAGCCTTTTAATAACAGAAACCATGTGGCATTATGCTGGGGAAACACCACCAACAGGATTCATAACACAACCATGAGCAAAAAACACACCCCAAGCAAATTGGGGCATGCCCTTTTCCCTTTGGTTCTTGAGTCCAGCAACCCAAAATCACCCAAAGTCCCAAAAGTCCAACGACCCAAAAGTCTCTGTCCCTGGTCAGGGTAGCCCCAGAGTTCAAAAGTTTATCTGCAGAGTTTTACCTCCCAACCTGGGTGGAGATGGGGGGGGGGGGGTTTCAGGGGCACCTTACGTGGTCTAAAGCGGATGGCCCCACCTCTCCATGGGGCTCCGCTCTGCCAGCCGCCCCATGGGCTGCTCTGAGCATCCAACAAATGGCTCTGCTCCCCCAGCCGCTCTGCTCTGCTCGCCGTCCCGCAAACTGCTCTGCTCCCGCAGCCGCTCCGCTCGCCGTCCCGCAAACTGCTCTGCTCCCGCAGCCGCTCCGCTCGCCGTCCCGCAAACTGCTCTGCTCCCGCAGCCGCTCCGCTCCGCTCGCCGTCCCGCAAACTGCTCTGCTCCCGCAGCCGCTCCGCTCGCCGTCCCGCAAACTGCTCTGCTCCCGCAGCCGCTCCGCTCGCTGTCCCGCAAACTGCTCTGCTCCCGCAGCCGCTCCGCTCCGCTCGCCGTCCCGCAAACTGCTCTGCTCCCGCAGCCGCTCCGCTCGCCGTCCCGCAAACTGCTCTGCTCCCGCAGCCGCTCCGCTCGCCGTCCCGCAAACTGCTCTGCTCCCGCAGCCGCTCCGCTCGCTGTCCCGCAAACTGCTCTGCTCCCGCAGCCGCTCCGCTCCGCTCGCCGTCCCGCAAACTGCTCTGCTCCCGCAGCCGCTCCGCTCGCTGTCCCGCAAACTGCTCTGCTCCCGCAGCCGCTCTGCTCGCTGTCCCGCAAACTGCTCCCCCATATAGCTTCAGGCTCCCCCGCTGCTTAACACAAAGTGATTTCAGCTCTTAGTCAGTTCAGCTCTTTTGTGATTTCAGCTTGTACTAGGGGAGCCTCAGGGCTGGTGCACCATTAGCCCAAAGTGAATTCAGCTCAGCAGCCTGTAACCAGACTCCTAACAGTGGAGAGAAGAGAGGCCTTAGCATGGAAGGCCCTCACTGGGGAGCCCATGCCACCAAATATTAATACCTGTCCCCAGCCTCTCTCAATTCACAGAGTTTTGGAACCCATGACCCTTGCCTAGCGAGTGCTACTAAGTTGATGGCGAGTCCCTCCATCATAACAAAAGGCCAAGTGCAGTTCCACTGTCCTAGATTCCCATAATCAGGGTAATAACAATTTATTCTTCCTGCCCTAATAACAGAGTCACTGGGGATCCCACAGAAGCCAAAGTGACCATTTGGGCAGCTATGGCCTCATTCTAGGTGGGGTGGGTGTGCCTATGCAAATGAGATCAGCCCCTGAAGTTTTTTTCCACAACTTGCCACACCTCACCACCAGATGTCAGGGTGGAGCTCATCCTGACTCTGCTTACGTATTGTTAGCAATAATGTAGAGTACACACAACGAAAGAGTATATTATAACTTGTAACCGTGCCCGATAGAGACTGCAGAAAACAGGGACAGGTTCAATCATAGAATCATAGAATATCAGGGTTGGAAGGGACCTCAGGAGGTCATCTAGTCCAACCCCCTGCTCAAAGCAGGACCAATCCCCAACTAAATCATCCCAGCCAGGGCTTTGTCAAGCCTGACCTTAAAAACTTCTAAGGAAGGAGATTGTACCACCTCCCTAGGTAACCCATTCCAGTGTTTCACCACCCTCCTAGTGAAAAAGTTTTTCCTAATATCCAACCTAAACCTCCTCCACTGCATCTTGAGACCATTACTCCTTGTTCTGTCATCTGCCACCACTGAGAACAGTCTAGAGCCATCCTCTCTGGAACCACCTCTCAGGTAGTTGAAAGCAGCTATCAAATCCCCCCTCATTCTTCTCTTCCGCACACTAAACAATCCCAGTTCCCTCAGCCTCTCCTCATAAGTCATGTGTTCGAGACCCCTAATAATTTTTGTTGTCCTCTGCTGGACATTTTCCAATTTTTCCACATCCTTCTTGTAGTGTGGGGCCCAAAACTGGACACAGTACTCCAGATGAGGCCTCACCAATGTCGAATAGAGGGGAACGATCACGTCCCTCGATCTGCTGGCTATGCCCCTACTTATACATCCCAAAATGCCATTGGCCTTCTTGGCAACAATGGCACACTGTTGACTCATATCCAGCTTCTCGTCCACTGTCACCCCTAGGTCCTTTTCTGCAGAACTGCTGCCGAGCCATTCGGTCCCTAGTCTGCAGCGGTGCATTGGATTCTTCCGTCCTAAGTGCAGGACTCTGCACTTGTCTTTGTTGAACCTCATCATATTTCTTTTGGCCCAATCCTCCAATTTGTCTAGGTCCCTCTGTATCCTATCCCTACCCTCCAGTGTATCTATCAGTCCTCCTAGTTTTAGTATCATCCACAACTTTGCAGAGGGTGCAATCCACACCATTCTCCAGATCATTTATGAAGATATTGAACAAAACCGGCCCCAGGACCGACCCTTGGGGCACTCCACTTGATACTGGCTGCCATCTAGACATGGAGCCATTGATCACTACCTGTTGAGCCCGACAATCTAGCCAACTTTCTACCCACCTTATAGTGCATTCATCCAGCCCATACTTCTTTAACTTGCTGACAAGAATACTGTGGGAGACCATGTCAAAAGCTTTGCTAAAGTCAAGAAACAATACATCCACTGCTTTCCTTTCATCCACAGAACCAGTAATCTCATCAAAGAAGGTGATTAGATTAGTCAGGCATGACCTTCCCTTGGTGAATCCATGCTGACTGTTCCTGATCACTTTCCTCTCGTGTAAGTGCTTCAGGATTGATTCCTTGAGGACTTGCTCCATGATTTTTCCAGGGACTGAGTTGAGGCTGACTGGCCTGTAGTTCCCAGGATCCTCCTTCTTCGCTTTTTTAAAGGCTACATTAGCCTTTTTCCAGTCGTCCAGGACTTCCCCCGATCGCCATGAGTTTTCAAAGATAATGGCCAATGGCTCTGCAATCACATCCGCCAACTCCTTTAGCACTCTCGGATGCAACGCATCTGGCCCCATGGACTAGTGCACGTCCAGCTTTTCTAAATAGTCCCGAACCACATTTTCCTCCACAGAGGGCTGGCCACGTACTCCCCATGCTGTGTTGCCCAGCGCAGCAGTCTGGGAGCTGACCTTGTTTGTGAAGACAGAGGCAAAAAAAGCATTGAGTACATTAGCTTTATCCACTTCCTCTGTCACTAGGTTGCCTCCCTCATTCAGTACGGGGCCCACACTTTCCTTGGCTTTCTTCTTGTTGCCAACATACCTGAAGTAACCCTTCTTGTTACGCTTAACATCTCTTGCTAGCTGCATCTCCAGGTGCGATTTGGCCCTCCTGATTTCATTTCTGCATGCCCGAGCAACATTTTTATATTCTTCCCTGGTCATTTGTCCAATCTTCCACTTCTTGTAAGTTTCTTTTTTATGTTTAAGATCCGCAAGGATGTCACTGTTAAGCCAAGCTGGTCGCCTGCCATATTTACTATTCTTTCGACACATCGGGATGGTTTGTCCCTGTAACCTCAACAGGGATTCTTTGAAATAGAGCCAGCTCTCCTGGACTCCTTTCCCCCTCATGTTATTCCCCCAGGGGATCCTACCCATCAGTTCCCTGAGGGAGTTGAAGTCTGCTTTCCTGAAGTCCAGGGTCTGTATTCTGCTGCATACCTTTCTTCTCTGTGTCAGGATCCTGAACTCAACCAACTCATGGTCACTGCCTCCCAGATTCCCGTCCACTTTTACTTCCCCCACTAATTCTTCCCGGTTTGTGAGCAGCAGGTCAAGAGAAGCTCTCCCCCTAGTTGGTTCCTCCAGCACTTGCACCAGGAAATTGACCCCTACGTTTTCCAAAAACTTCCTGGATTGTCTGTGCACCGCTGTATTGCTCTCCCAGCAGATATCAGGATGATTAAAGTTGCTCATGAGAACCAGGGTGTGCGATCTAGTAGCTTCTGCGAGTTGCCGGAAGAAAGCCTCATCCACCTCATCCCCCTGGTCCGGTGGTCTATAGCAGACTCCCACCACTACATCACTCTTGTTGCTCACACTTCTAAACTTAATCCAGAGACAGGTTTTTCTGCAGTTTCGTACCGGAGCTCTGAGCAGTCATACTGCTCTTTTACATACAGTGCAACTCCCCCACCTTTTCTGCCCTGCCTGTCCTTCCTGAACAGTTTATATCCATCCATGACAGCCATCCAGTCATGTGAGTTATCCCGCCAAGTCTCTGTTATTCCAATCACGTCATAATTCCTTGTCTTCACAAGGACCTCCAGTTCTCCCTGCTTGTTTCCAAGGCTTTGTGCATTTGTATATAGGCACTTGAGATAACCTGCTGATCGTCCCTCTTTCTCAGTATGAGGCAGGAGCCCTCCCGTCTCACACACTCCTGCTCGTGCTTCCTCCCGGTATCTCACTTCGCCACTTACTTCAGGGCTTTGGTCTCCTTCCCCCGGTGAACCTAGTTTAAAGCCCTCCTCACTAGGTTAGCCATCCTGCTCGCAAAGATGCTCTTCCCTGTCTTTGTTAGGTGGAGCCCGTCTCTGCCCAGCACTCCTCCTTCATGGAACACCATCCCATGGTCAAAGAATCCAAAGCCTTCTCTCTGACACCACCTGCCTAGCCATTGGTTGACTTCCACGATTCGACGGTCCCTACCCCAGCCTTATCCTTTCACGGGGAGGATGGACGAGAAGACCACTTGCGCCTCAAATTCCTTTATCCTTCTTCCCAGAGCCACGTAGTCCGCAGTGATCCGCTCAAGGTCATTCTTGGCAGTATCATTGGTGCCCACATGGAGAAGCAGGAAGGGGTAGCGATCCGAGGGCTTGATGAGTCTTGGCAGTCTCTCCATCACATCGCGAATCTTAGCCCCTGGCAAGCAGCAGACTTCTCTGTTTTCCTGGTCAGGGCGGCAGATAGATGACTCAGTCCCCCTGAGGAGAGAGTCACCGACCACCATCACCCACCTCCTTCTCTTGGGAGTGGTGGTCGTGGAACCCCCAACCTCAGGACAGCACATCTCATGCCTTCCAACCAACGGAGTCTCCTTCTGCTTTCTGCCCCCAGATGTATCGTCTGGTCCACTCTCCGCAATGGTACCTGTGGAGAGAACATGAAAATGGTTACTTACCTGTGTCTGCGTTGCTGGTACCCGGACATTCCTCCTTCTTCTTCTGGAGGTCACATGTTGCCAAGCTTCTTCACTGGCCTCTTGGCTCCGCTGCGCAACCTGCTCTAAATCTTTAGAGCTTTGTGCCCGTAGAAGCATATCCTGACTTCTGTCCAGGAAATCCTCAGCTTCTCATATGCAACGCAGGGTCGATATCTGTTGCTCCAGACCTTCAATCTTCTCTTCCAATCTGGATACCAGCTTGCACTTTGTACAGACAAAGTCGCTTCTGTCCTGTGGAAGAAAGACAAACATGGCACATCCAGTGCAGGTCACAATAGCTGAACACCCCCCCTCCATATCACCTTGCTACTATGAGGTTCCTCAGCGAAGCTGGAAGATATAAGCCTCACTGGGCTCAGCCCAGGCGAACTCCCAGGCAAACTCCTGCTGTGTGCTGCTCAGCTGTTCCCCGCCGCTCAGCTGGTTCAAGGAGCTCTGGCTATTTTTAAACAGCCAGGCTTCCCTGAAACATACAAACAGACACCCCCAATATCCGCCCCCTGCAGGCTACCACCCAATCAGGCACTTGCTCAGGCTTTCAAACTGCCCTCCCAGCAAACACACACTCGGATACTCACTCAGCAAACACACACTCAGATACTCACCAGTCCCAGGCAAACTCCTGCTGTGTGCTGCTCTGCTGTTCCCCGCTGCTCAGCTGGTTCGCGGAGCAATATATAGGGTTATTTTTTTCCTTCAACAACACTTATGGTGGGAAATTATACATCTATATGTATAAAATAAAACATTTTGAGTGAGTTTCAAGGATTTACAGAGAAAAACCCAACCCTTTAAGAGACTGGCTGTGAGATTGCTCTAGCTTTTCTACAACATCCAGCTCCGCCACCCCCACCATCACTTCCAATTACACAAAGGCAGAAGATAAGTTTTCTCAAATGTAAGATGACGAGTAACGCACTGAAGTGTCAGGTCACAAATGCAAGGAGTTCATAAAATAACCAAGAGGAGCTGGAGCTTATGCTGAATGATGGAGACTAAAACCATGTGGCCATGACAGTGAGAGGTTGATTTTAACAACTGATTGTTAATATAGATGTGCAATTTATACCGCAGTGGCCGGGGCGGTGAGTTATATGGGCCCGTGGTGCCCGGTCTCCAGCAATATTCAGGGTCCGAGGGCCCGGCTCCACCAATGTTTGGGGCTGGGTCTCTCCCGCGGCCCCGCCTGCCGCCCCCATGCGCCTCCCCCATGTGTCCCCTTGTAACGATGCTGGTTCTGGTCGGACCCCACTGAGAGTGCCAATTCAGGACAAATTGCTTAAAGCAGGGCAGTTACAGCCCAAGGCTGCGGTTTCTATGCACACCAAGGCAAACCAAACCAGCCCAACAGAGAAGACTTTGGTTTTACCCCACTGGCTAACCACAAGTCACACAAGCAATTCCCTTAAACACTCCAGTTTCCCAGAATCACTACCAGAGCCACTCGTTATGGGGATGAATAGTTATGAAAACCAATACCCCAGTAAAAGAGAAAAGGTTCTCTCGATCCCAAAGGACCAAACCCCAGACCCAGGTCAATAAAGAAATCAGATCTTACCCACAGATCACGCTGTTGCCAATCCTTTAGAATCTAAAATCTAAAGGTTTATTCATAAAAGGAAAAGATAGAGATGAGAGCTAGAATGGGTTCAATGGAATCACTGACACACAGCAGTGGCAGAGTGCTTGGTTCAGACTTGCAGCCGTGATGGAATAAACGGCAGGTTCAGATCAAGTCTCTGGAGAACATCCCCAGCTGGGATGGGTCATTCAGTCCTTGGTTCAGAGCTTCAGTGTAGCCAAGTCCCTCCAGAGGTCGGAAGCAGGACTGAAGACAAGATGGAGGAGCTGTAGTAACTTTTTACAGTCTCTTGCCATGTGGCGTCTCTTTCTGTGTCCCAAGGACAAGCTGCCCCTCACATGGCCTGGAAACACCTCAGCGTTCAGTCCCTAGGCAGGTCCCTGCACACCTGGCTGAGTCCCCAGGCGTGTCTGCCTTCTCTCAGTGGGTCAGTTGTGTCGCTGATGGTCCTTAATGGGCTAGGCAGAGCTGACACCAGCTTGTCTAGGGTGTCCCCCAGAAGCAGAGCACAAGTTTGGAATACAGACAGTCTAGAGCCAATACTTATAACTTTAAATACAAAAATGGTACATGCCCAGAGACAGCCTAATCCTAACCAGCCAACCAGAACCTCGTCTGAGACGCCTTATTTGACCCCCTTTGTACAAGATTTGGTGCCACTACAGGACCTTGGTTGCAACAATGATCTGTACGGTCCCAGTTTATGTCAGTAACGTCACACGCCTGGCCCCCACTTGCTACCCCCTGAGCGCCTCCCCCTGGCCCCGGAGCATCCCTGCCTCAAGCGGGTGGCTGCCCCCTGCAGCCCCACGCTGCCTCTGCTCTGCTGGCTCCTGGCATCAGCTGCCACCGCAGGGTCCTAGTGTCCCCCCCATCCACTAGTGCCAGGGCAGGCTGACCCTGCCCCTGCCGTTGCATCTGGGACCCTTCCCTTTTCTGGCGGGATCCTCCACCAGCACAGGGGCCCCCCCAGCCCGCAGTCACTGCTCCCGCCCCACACTGGGCAAGGGGCAGCCCCAGCCCCCACCGCCAGCGAGGTTACAGTGCGGGGCAGCAGCAGGGGAGGAGGCGCGCGTGTGATGGTAGCCGCCCCCCTGGCACCCACCGCAGGGGACAGGGCCGTCCTTAGACATAGTGGTGCCCTGCGCAGCCCCCCCACGGGGAGGCAGGCTGGCCCCAGGCCTCCGCGGGGAGGGAGTGTCCCCAGGGCTCCAAGGTCTGTGGGGGGGCAGGAGCAGGCTTGCGGGGAGGGGGGAACCGCCGCCCAGCACGAGCCGGCGGGTGCAGGGTGAGCAGTCCCCTGGGACGTAGCTCGGGGAAGGGGTGGAGTGGGGGTGGGGCCGGGGCGGAGCAGGGGCGGGGGCTATGGGGAAGAGGCAGAGCAGGGGCGGGGGCAGCTTTCCTGGCCGGCTCAGCCCCAAATTTTCTGGTGCCCTGCGCAGCTGTGTAGTTTGCGTGTGGGTAAGGATGGCCCTGGCAGGGGAGGTGAGGGGGCTTCCTCGACCTGAGGGGGCCCGAGGAGCGTGTGCAGTGAGAGTGGTGCGAGGTGAGCGTGCTGCCCCTCCCCCGGAACTCGCTGCTGCTGGCGGGGAGAGGCCCCGGGGCAGCCTGCCTGCACCCCAAACTCCTCATCCCCAGCCCCCCCGCACCCCAGCCCTCTGCCTTAGCCCTGAGCCCCTCCCACACTCCAAACCCCTCATCCCCAGCCAGAGCCGTCACATTTTTACATTATTTTAAAATATATATGCATCCGTTTACAAAGCAGGTGTAGGTGGGTGGGTGGGTGGGGGGAGACGGGGACTTGGACCTGGTCTGGGCGCGAGCAAAAATTATACAAACCTGCCGCCCCTGGCAGTGGCAGAAAGGGAAGAGGAGATGGAGGAGTTTCGCGCTTTACAACAAAGGAATCTATAATGTCCGCAGGGTGCAATTTGACAGTGAAGTGTGCATTGTCAAAGTTCTATAAATGACATTTTATAGCCAGCCAGCCAGTCAATTACTGTGCTCTTATTTAAGGGATCCATGGATTTACCCAGATGCTCTAATTCGCTCTGGAATGTAAGGTCTTTACTCTGTCCTTTCCTCCTGTCCACCGTGATTGACCTCCACAGTCGTTTTAGTGACTGTGGTGGTGGTTATTGGAGCCGTGAGAGGTGGTCTTTGTAATTCCTCTAATTGTTCTCTACGCAGACCATAAGAGCCTAAGAGAAACTCCTTGGAATATTCGTAACAAGGGGGATCCAGATCTAGTAGATTCTCATCACCTGTCCCCATTTCTTTACTAATTCAATGACTGTTTCCAGATTTTACGGCTGCTATCACTGCCTTGGTTAGTTTTAACTCAGTTTTTAAGGCACATGTCTGGCACCTGTCCCCTGTGTCCGTAGGTAGAGCCCTCACTTCAGCTTGCCCATCTGATGCCTTTTGCTTCCATTCTACAACTTCTTGAGTTACCTTTTCCCGTTCTTTTTTCTCTTCATCTACCTCCTTCTGTGAATCAACAATTTGAGCTGCCTGTATCAGATTAACAGCTCTTAAAGTGTCCTCCCTGCCTTCACATTAATTAATCCTTTGTCCCTCTCTTCTTTTTCTTCTTTTAACCTTTGCACCCCTGCTTTTAGCCTATCTGTTTCTGTATCCAGAACAATTACTACCATTTGCAAGCCCTGCAAAGCAGCCTGCTTCTTTGCCTTTTCACATGGAACCACTAAAAAAATTGGTTTTTCTTTAGGCTGAATCCATTGTTCCCATTGCTTTGCAGGCTGTAATAGACGCTGTAACAAAGGTAAAGAGATTTTACCAGACAGCTGGTACCCAGTGAATTGCAAAGTGGATGTACTGTTTCCTCCATTGAAGAGACAGTCTTATCAGTGGAGCTGTCATCCCCTGCACCAGATGCTGAAATCTACAGCATCATGGGACGGGGATGTAGCTGAAGTACCTACAGTCTCCTCTGGAGAAGTTTGAAAAACGGTTGTTCTTTGAGATGTGTTGCTCAAATCCATTCCCATGTGTGTGCGTGCCGCGTGCACCATCGCCGGAAGGTTTTTCCCTCAGTGGTGTCCGTCGGGTCGGCTCCGGTGCCCCCTGGAGTCACGCTCTCAGGGTGCTGAATATAGGGGCCTGCCGATCCACTGCCCCTTCAGTTCCTTCTTTCCGGCAACTCCCAACAGGAGGGCGGGTTTGGGAACGGACATGAGAAACACATCTCGAAGAACAACAGTTATGGAAAGGTTAGTAACTGGTTTTTCTTTTTCGAGTGCTTGCTCATGTCCATTCCCACGGAGGTGGTTCCCAAGTCAAATCAGGAGGTGGTTCAGAGTTCAATGACAAGCAATTTTAATACTGCTCTGCCAAAACCCGCATTGTCCCTGGCCTGCTGAGTGACGGTGTAATGGGTTGCGAATGTGTGTAGCGAAGAGTCTTGCCACTCTACAGATATCCTGGATGGGGATCTGTGCTGTGAAAGCTGCTGAAGACACCTGAGACCTTGTGTAATGTGCCTTCAAAGCCGATGCTGGGATCCCCGGTAGGTCATAACACGTGCGAGTCCAAGAAGTAATCCAGGAGGAAATGCTCTGTGTTGAGACCAGGAGGCCCTTCGTCGTATCAGCAATTGCTACAAAGAGCTGCGTAGTCTTCCTGAGTGGTTTGTTCCTTTCGACGTAGAGAGCCAGCGCTCACCTGATGTCTAGCAAATGAAGTCTTTGCTCCCGGTCAGTGTCATGCGGCTTTGGGAAGAAGACGGGGAGGAAAATGTCCTGGTTGTTGTGGAATTGTGACATCACCTTAGGAGGAAGGTTGGGTGAGGGCACAGCTGGACCTTGTCCTTGAAGAAGACGGTGTATGGGGGTTCTGAAGTAAGAGCCCTGATTTCTTGTGACTGTCCAATCTCCCTTCTGCACTGAATGTGTTTGTTATAGGGCTACATTAACCAAACACCCAGGGATGTTACCCCAAAAACAGGCTTTGGGTTGCCCTAGAATAACCTGCCTATCGCCCCCTTAATCTGTCCCTCCTTGGGTATGGGTCTCCAGGGTAGTTAAGGAATACTTCAAGGACACAGATACACCTTCCAATAAGTGACTGACACAGGCAGTATTCTTTCCAAAACAAAGTATCTTTTTATTAATGTAACTAATAATCCCTAATACAATATAATCCAAAAACACGAATTAGACACAAATCCCTTATTATAAATTACACAGCACTTGATAGTATATTGCCTTATACAGGCAGTCCTCAGACTTCCAACACAATTGGTTCCTGAAAATTGCATCTTAAGTCAAAATGTCACAACTCGATTTTCCCCTAGGAACAATGTCGGATCGAGTATCGTAAAGTCAAAACCAACGTTGTAAACTTTTTCACTAGGAGGGTGGTGAAGCGCTGGAATGCGTTACCTAGGGAGGTGGTGGAATCTCCTTCCTTGGAGGTTTTTAAGGTCAGGCTTGATAAAGCCCTGGCTGGGATGATTTAGTTGGGGATCGGTCCTGCTTTGAGCAGGGGGTTGGACTAGATGACCTCCTGAGGTCCCTTCCAGCCCTGATCTTCTATGACTCTAAAGTTAAAACCGATGTCATAAAGTCGAAACAGGATGTCAATGTATAAACATCGTAAGTACCGTTCATCGTAACTCGAACGTCATAAAGTTGAGGGCTACCTCTAGTTCAAAATGATTGTAAGTGGTTGCGGTCTATTACAGGTGGCCAGTCTGCAACAGATTGCTGACAGCACTTCTTAAATTATACTTCGTTTTACACAGGTAAATTACAATTAACACACACATCTCAAACATACACGTACTATACTGTAGTATAATGAGGCGTAGCAGGCTTCTGCTGTCTGTTGGTTGTTGTCGTTGGTTGCTGGTGTTGCTTCTGTCGGCGCTCAGCTTGGTCAGGTCTCTTCAGCAGCTGTACGCGTCTTCTGTCCTCTCGGAACTGTCCCTCTCAGCTTCCTTAACTGCCTGTCTTTTATAGCTGTCCTGTTGGCTCTTACGCCTCTACTGAGCGTGTTCGCTTTCTGCTAAACATTACCTCATCCTTCGCTACCAGAAAAAAACGCCTTAAACCGGCCCAGGCCGGAGCTGTTTGACTTCTCCTTACCCTTGTATCACACGTGTTCACTTGGGTTGTTTTACCTCAAAGTCGTGATTACCTCATCCGACCTTACTGCCCATGCTCCAGATCTGACCTACTTCATGGCTGTATCTCATTTTACTCCTACTCTGTGGGGTTACCCCCAGGGGCGTAGCTAGGAGTGGAAATTTGGCCCCGACTTTCAGGTGGACGGGCAATGACAGACTGTGCTAGCTCATAGACGCCGACTTCTGCTGGCGCCCGTGGGTGCTCGACCCCCCTCTGCCCCCGGCCCCGCCCCTACTCCACCCCTGCCCAGGGAACTTGTAACCATTCTGCCCGATAGAGAGTGCAGCAAACAGGGACAGGTTAAATATGGAGGGGGTTTTTTCTTCAGCAGCGCTTTGGTGGAAAACTATAAATATATCTGTATAAAATAAAACATTTTGAGTGCGTTTGAAGGATTTACAGAGACACAATCCCCCCCCCAACCTCAACCCCTCCCCAAACTAACAGGCCACCCCCCTGTACCAGAGGCAGGGGCACATCACGTGGCAAGCTGAGGCACAGGGGCAGGCAGCTGTCAGCAAGAAAACATGCAATTCCCCCCCCCCCCAAAAAAAACAAACCCTGGCCTGTATCCACCAAACCAGCCCCCCCCATCACAACCCCCCTCCCCCCCACTTCCCCTAGTAATAATAGTAGCTCCCCAGGCAGGAGAGAAGGAGCATGGGACATAACAGATAGCTCTTCTTACTGGCACAATTCCTCACCATCCTTGATTCTCACTGAAGTCACACTTCCTTGTCTGCCATTACAGTGTCTCTTAAGGCTTGGGGACGGTACATGCTTTAGTTGCCTAAGTTTCTGCCTAGTCCAGCGTACCAAGACAAAAAGCATAATTTGCCATTACAACTTGAAATGCCAAGACTATCACAACAGGTTGTAAAATTGTATTAAAGAATCCTGCCGCTGTAGGAGACCATCTCACCAACTATGTTTCGTGTCACCTTTTATACGCTCAGTTGTTTGCTCAGATTTCTTAGTGGAGTGGTGAACAGTAATCATAACCTTTTGTGCATTTTCCTGAGCTTTTTGTAGTTGTCTTTGCCATTCAGAATGATCCATCAATTGCTTAACTAAACTTATATTTAGTCCCAAAGCTATTGGGTCAATCTTTGTAGATATTTGATACAGATCTCTAATTTCCTCATTACCAATTGCTGGTAGCATGAATTTGAAATCTCAACCAATCATTGAGGAAATATTAAAAAAAAAACATTTGTTTTCAGAAGGATTATGAGTTATGTTGAACATGTGATTAACTTTAAATAATTTACACCAGCTTCTAACACATTAACACTTCATACACATTTATTTCCAATATATACAACAACTGATCCATTAAATGGGAAAAGATCTAATTGATAATGGCATTTTTCTCCTTCTTCATTTAAAGATACATTTTATGGCAGGTTTGCATCACTATTACAAATATATCAAATTCCATGTTCTTCCATACAAGCCTCAAGTTGCAGTTTTCCATGTAAAGTTTTGTCTTATGGCCCATAGTTTATGTTCTATTGGTTGCATTACACGGTTGTTAACATTTAAACCCAGTACTACAATAGGAGATATCCATTCACTTTGGGCATCAGACACTGTGACTGTGTATGTGGGAATTTGATTTAGTTGAGGATTGTATGTGAAATTTACCATTTTCCACCAGGATTATAACTTTTGTTCAGCCCTAGTGGCATGTTTCCACATTATACTTAGAATCATAGAATATCAGGGTTGGAAGGGACCTCAGGAGGTCATCGAGTCCAACCCCCTGCTCAAAGCAGGACCAATCCCCAGTTAAATCATCCCAGCCAGGGCTTTGTCAAGCCTGACCTTAAAAACTTCTAAGGAAGGAGATTCCACCATCTCCCTTGGTAACGCATTCCAGTGTTTCACCACCCTCCTAGTGAAAAAGTTTTTCCTAATATCCAACCTAAATCTCTCCCTCTGCAACTTGAGACCATTACTCCCTGTCCTGTCATCCGCTACCACTGAAAATAGCCTAGATCCGTCCTCTTTGGAACCCCCTTTAGGTAGTTGAAAGCAGCTATCAAATCCCCCCTCATTCTTCTCTTCTGCAGACTAAACAATCCCAGTTCCCTCAGCCTCTCCTCATAACTCATGTGTTCCAGACCCCTAATCATTTTTGTTGCCCTCCTCTGGACTCTCTCCAATTTTTCCACATTCTTCTTGTAGTGTGGGGCCCAAAACTGGACACAGTACTCCAGATGAGGCCTCACCAATGTCTAATAGAGGGAAACGATCACATCCCTCGATCTGCTGGCAATACCCCTACGTATACATCCCAAAATGCCATTGGCCATCTTGGCTACAAGGGCACACTGTTGACTCATATCCAGCTTCTCGTCCACTGTCACCCCTAGGTCCTTTTCTGCAGAACTGCTGCCGAGCCATTCGGTCCCTAGTCTGTAGCGGTGCATTGGGTTCTTCTGTCCTAAGTGCAGGACCCTGCACTGATCCTTGTTGAACCTCATCAGATTTCTTTTGGCCCAATCCTCCAGTTTGTCTAGGTCCCCCTGTATCCTATCCCTGCCCTCCAGCGTATCTACCACTCCTCCCAGTTTAGTATCATCCACAAATTTGCTGAGAGTGCAATCCACACCATCCTCCAGATCATTTATGAAGATATTGAACAAAACCGGCCCCAGGATCAACCCTTGGGGTACTCCACTTGATACCGGTGCCATCTAGACATGGAGCCATTGATCACTACCCGTTGAGCCCGACAATCTAGCCAACTTTCTGCCCACCTTATAGTGCATTCATCCAGCCCATACTTCTTTAACTTGCTGACAAGAATACTGTGGGAGACCGTGTCAAAGCTTTGCTAAAGTCAAGAAACAATACATCCACTGCTTTCCCTTCATCCACAGAACCAGTAATCTCATCAAAGAAGGCGATTAGATTAGTCAGCCATGACCTTCCCTTGGTGAATCCATGCTGACTGTTCCTGATCACTTTCCTCTCGTGTAAGTGCTTCAGGATTGATTCCTTGAGGACTTGCTCCATGATTTTTCCAGGGACTGAGGTGAGGCTGACTGACCTGTAGTTCCCCGGATGCTCTTTCTTCCCTTTTTTAAAGATGGGCACTACATTAGCCTTTTTCCAGTCGTCCGGGACTTCCCCCGATCGCCATGAGTTTTCAGAGATAATGGCCAATGGCTCTGCAATCACATCCGCCAACTCCTTTAGCACTCTCGGATGCAACACATCCTGCCCCATGGACTTGTGCACGTCCAGCTTTTCTAAATAGTCCCTAACCACTTGTTTCTCCACAGAGGGCTGGCCACCTACTCCCCATGCTATGTTGCCCAGCGCAGCAGTCTGGGAGCTGACCTTGTTTGTGAAGACAGAGGCAAAAAAAGCATTGAGTACATTAGCTTTTTCCACATCCTCTGTCACTAGCTTGCCTTTCTCATTCATTAAGGGGCCCACACTTTCCTTGACCTTCTTCTTGTTGCCAACGTACCTGAAGAAACCCTTCTTGTTACTCTTAACATCTCTTGCTAGCTGCAGCTCCAGGTGCGATTTGGCCCTCCTGATTTCATTCCTACATGCCCGAGCAACATTTTTATATTCTTCCGTGGTCATTTGTCCAATCTTCCACTTCTTGTAAGCTTCTTTTTTATGTTTAAGATCCGCAAGGATTTCACTGTTAAGCCAAGCTGGTCGCCTGCCATATTTACTATGCTTTCGACACATCGGGATGGTTTGTCCCTGTAACCTCAATAGGGATTCTTTGAAATACAGCCAGCTCTCCTGGACTCCTTTCCCCCTCATGTTATTCCCCCAGAGGATCCTACCCATCAGTTCCCTGAGGGAGCTGAAGTCTGCTTTCCTGAAGTCCAGGGTCTGTATTCTGCTGCTTTCCTTTCTTCCTTGTGTCAGGATCCTGAACTTGACCAACTCATGGTCACTGCCTCCCAGATTCCCATCCACTTTTGCTTCCCCCACTAATTCTTCCCGGTTTGTGTGCAGCAGGTCAAGAAGAGCTCTGCCCCTAGTTGGCTCCTCCAGCACTTGCACCAGGAAATTGACCCCTACGTTTTCCAAAAACTTCCTGGATTGTCTGTGCACCGCTATATTGCTCTCCCAGCAGATATCAGGATGATTAAAGTCTTCCATGAGAACCAGGGCCTGCGATCTAGTAGCTTCTGCGAGTTGCCGGAAGAAAGCCTCATCCACCTCATCCCCCTGGTCCGGTGGTCTATAGCAGACTCCCACCACTACATCACTCCTGTTGCTCACACTTCTAAACTTAATCCAGAGACTCTCAGGTTTTTCTGCAGTTTCGTACCGGAGCTCTGAGCAGTCATACTGCTCTCTTACATACAGTGCTACTCCCCCACCTTTTCTGCCCTGCCTGTCCTTCCTGAACAGTTTATAACCATCCATGACAGTACTCCAGTCATGTGAGTTATCCCACCAAGACTCTGTTATTCCAATCATGTCATAATTCCTTGCCTTCACCAGGACCTCCAGTTCTCCCTGCTTGTTTCCCGGGCTTTGTGCATTTGTATATAGGCACTTGAGATAACCTGCTGATCTCCCCTCATTCTCAGTATGAGGCAGGAGCCCTCCCCTCACAGACGTTCCTGCCTGTGCTTCCTCCCGGTATCCTGCTTGCCCACTTACCTCAGGGCTTTGGTCTCTTTCCCCCGGTGAACCTAGTTTAAAGCCCTCCTCACTAGGTTAGCCATCCTGCTCGCAAAGATGCTCTTCCCTGTCTTTGTTAGGTGGAGCCTGTCTCTGCCCAGCACTCCTCCTTCATGGAACACCATCCCATGGTCGAAGAATCCAAAGCCTTCTCTCCGACACCACCTGCGTAGCCATTGGTTGACTTCCACGATTCAACGGTCCCTACCCCGGCCTTTTCCTTCCTTGGGGAGGATGGACGAGAAGACCACTTGCACCTCAAACTCCTTTATCCTTCTTCCCAGAGCCATATAGTCTGCAGTGATCCGCTCAAGGACATTCTTGGCAGTATCATTGGTGCCCACGTGGAGAAGCAGGAAGGGGTAGCGATCCGAGGGCTTGATGAGTCTCTGTAGTCTCTCCATCACATCGCGAATCTTAGCCCCTGGCAAGCAGCAGACTTCTCTGTTTTCCTGGTCAGGGCGGCAGATAGATGACTCAGTCTCCCTGAGGAGAGTCCCTGACCACCACCACCCGCCTCCTTCTCTTGGGAGTGGTGGTCGTGGAACCCCCAACCTCAGGACAGCGCATCCCATGCCTTCCAACCAGCAGAGTCTCCTTCTGCTTTCTCCCCCCAGACGTATCATCTGGTCCACTCTCCGCAATGGTACCTGTGGAGAGAACATGAAAACGGTTACTTACCTGTGTCTGCGTTGCTGGTACCCGGACATTCCTCCTTCTTCTTCTGGAGGTCACATGTTGCCAAGCTTCTTCACTGGTCTCTTGACTCCGCTGCGCAATCTGCTCTAAATCTTTAGAGCTTTGTGCCCGTAGAAGCATATCCTGACTTCTGTCCAGGAAATCCTCAGATTCTCATATGCAACGCAGGGTTGATATCTGTTGCTCCAGACCTTCAATATTGTCTTCCAATCTGGATACCAGCTTGCACTTTGTACAGACAAAGTCGCTTCTGTCCTGTGGAAGAAAGACAAACATGGCACATCCAGTGCAGGTCACAATAGCTGAACACCCCCCCTCCATATCACCTTGCTACTATGAGGTTCCTCAGTGAAGCTGGAAGATATAAGCCTCACTGGGCTCAGCCCAGGCGAACTCCCAGGCAAACTCCTGCTGTGTGCTGCTCAGCTGGTTCCCCGCCGCTCAGCTGGTTCAAGGAGCTCTGGCTATTTTTAAACAGCCAGGCTTCCCTGAAACAAACAAACAGACACCCCCAATATCCGCCCTCTGCAGGCTACCACCCAATCAGGTACTTGCTCAGGCTTTCAAACTGCCCTCCCAGCAAACACACACTCGGATCCTCATTCAGCAAACACACACTCAGATACTCACCAGTCCCAGGCAAACTCCTGCTGTGTGCTGCTCTGCTGTTCCCCGCTGCTCAGCTGGTCCGCCGCTGCTGAGCAAATTAATGGTTACTTTTATTTGTTCGCTTCCCCCATTTTGTTCTCGTCAATTTGTCTAACTTTTACTCATGTGCATTCCATAGTACCCTACTATTTATTTAATCAATCAGACATTCCGGCATTTTTTTGACATCTATCCTGATAACTCCCTGGCCATTAACCTCTAAATTTACTAGGTCAAACCTTACATGATTTTCTTGTCTTATTCCTATATTTATGGCTAGAGGGACCCTTAACAGAATGTGTATTTATTCCCCCAATACTCCTGTAGTTACATACGTATCTTCTGATAAATACTGTATGATATCTGCATCTGTTGGTGTATTTAACAATGAAATTGTAGATTCAGTATCTACATAGCAGAGCATTTCAATTTCTGCTGTATTAATACGGACCGGGACTAACGGTCTTTTATATTGATCAAGAAATATTTGAGATATCAGTATTGAGGTGGGGGTTTCTCCCTCAAGCTCCTCAATTCCATTGTTTCTTCCTCTGCTCAGCTAATCTTATGAGCTCGTCTTTTGGCATATCTATACTCATTACATTTCTTATCTCCCTTTTATCCATTAAATTTTCCATTTCCTCTTCATCCATATCTGGCATTTCCTCCAATCACGCTGCCACCTTATTTCTCTATTCTTTTTCCCCTTTTCTGTTTCTATTGAATTTGAAAATAAAAGCAGTTTTACTGTTTATACACACACACACACGTATGTGTGTATTTATCCTAATGCCCACAAGATGTTTCTTTCAAGATCTGTTGAGCATCGTAATACCTTGGGAATATCTACCCCTACTATCCCAAGTCCATTTACCCCTAGTTCCATCATTCCGAACTACGCATACTTCACTTCTTCATTTCCTATGTCAACTATTAGTGGAATACTTAGTGGAATTTTGCTTCTAATTCCCTGCACTCCCCATATTTCTTGAGAGATATATGGGAGAAAGTCTGTCGGATTATTATATATTATTCATACGACTACATTTTAGTCATGGGTAATTTTAGTATAAGTCCTGGACAGGTCACGGGCAGTAAACAAAAATTCACATCCTGTGACCTGTCCATGACTTGTACTATACCCCTGACTAAATATTGGGAGAGCCACAGTTGGGGGGGGGAACAGGTGCTTGGGGGGGTGGCGCCCCGGGGGGCACTGCAGGTGCTTGGCGGGACCCGCAGGTGCTTGAGGGGATAGTCCGGGGGCGCCATGGCTACTCGGGTGGGAGCAGCCCGGGACCTCTGCTGATACTGGGGTCGGGGGTGTTGGTGGGGCTGGCAGGCTCCCTACCTGGCTTCTCAGAAGTGGCGACATATCTCTCCCTTAGCCAATGGGAGCTGCGGGGGTGGTGCCTATGGGCGGAGACAGCGCACGGAGCTGGGAGCTGAGGGAGCGACATGTTGTCGCTTCCAGGGAGCCCGCCAAGGTAAGTGCCACCCAGAGCCTTCACCCCTTCCAGCGCCCCAGCCCTGAGTCCCCCACCCAAACTCCTGCTACTGCTGTGGTGGTGGGGAGAGCAGTGGCCCGAGACTGCTTGGGCAGCCCCGGAGCCAGCCGCACTGGATGCTGCAGAAGTCACGGAGGTCACACAAAGCACAGAATCCGTTACTTCCGTGACAGATTTGCAGCCTTAATTATTCAGTACTGAATATGTGGATCCCATGTTTAAATAGCATAGTTAACAGATCTTTCCGTTATCTATGCTTATGTTAGCTATTGGTCTTCCATATTAGTCCTTCCATAAAGGAGTTATCATTTACGGTGGTTTCTCCACTATCTGATTGATGGGTGCTATTGTTTGAGATGGTTGGTCTACCATTGGATTCAGGTTAGTTGTTTCCACAACAGGTAGACTTTCAGAGAAGTCATTGAGATCTTTTTCTGTAAACTCTGGGAGTTCATACCGTGCTCTTTCATCCCATATTTCTTTTTGCACTCCTCCTTTCTGCATTTTTCTATCGGATTCTTTTTTTTCCTGTGAGAGAGACATTATTATTACTATTTTGATTCTCCCTTCCACGTTTTTAATAGTGACAAATGGAAGCACTTGGATATCTTTCTTTTCCCTTGTCAGATAGCTAATTGATACACGGTAGGACTCACGTTATGAACTGTTCTTACTGGTCCTATCCATATTGGGCTAAGCACATGACCCTTCTTTTTAACTTGTCTGTACATCACCTATTTGCCATTCCTGTGGGTGCAGGATTGGTCCAATTTTCCTATCCATTTGCTGGTTATTTGCTTTAAGTCCAAGTGCGACTTGTCTGTGCATCTCAGCAATGGATCTTAACAATTGTTGCATCCATTGATCGGTTAGCACTTTAGGTTGCAACCAGGGATGAGCTGCCAGAAGCTGAAGAACCGGTTCCTTCAGTTGCTCCGGGTCTTCGGTGGCTGTTTGGCGGCATGTCCTTCAGTCGCTCTGGGTCTTCGGCGGCTGTTCGGCAGCATGTCCTTCAGTCGCTCCAGGTCTTCGGCGGCATGTCCTTCAGTCGCTCCGGGCCTTCGGTGGCTGTTTGGCGGCATGTCCTTCAGTCGCTCCGGGTCTTCGGTGGCTGTTCGGCGGCATGTCCTTCAGTCGCTCTGGGCCTTCGGCAGCTCTTCGGCGGCATGTCCTTCAGTCGCTCCAGGTCTTCAGCGGCACTGAAGACCCAGAGCGAGTGAATGACATGCCGCCAAAGTGCTGCCAAAGACCTGGAGTGACCTGGAGCAACTGAAGGACCTGCCGCTGAAGTGCTGCCGAAGGACTGCAGGGCCGCCGGGTGAGTAGAAATTCTCAGGGGAGCCTCCCCAGCTGAGAGCTCAGGCGGGACGGACAAGACGGTCCCGTGGGGCGCATGTGGCCCACGGCCGGAGTTTGCTGAACCCCTTTAACAACCCGTTCTAAACCAGCTGCAAAATTTAACAACCAGTTTGCGTGAGCCGGTGCGAACCGGCTCCCGCTCACCACTGGTTGCAACCCATCTGGAGGTTTTCCAACCACCCACCATTATCCAGGCAATCTCAGATCTTGCCCAGTCATGACTTTATATTGAGTTACTCCATGTGATGCTACCCTCAGAGGGTCAGGTGGCAACCTGGAAGTATAAAAGCTCGCCCTCAGAGCTCACTGGGGGGCCCAGCCGCCGGGGAGGCCAGATGCCTCCAACCTGGCTTGCAACCGGGGGCCCCCCACGGCCCAAGGTGCCCGCCAGGACTGGCCCTACTTGCCCTGCGGCCGCTATCCTGAGGAGTTGCCGGACCTGCCCTGCGCCTGCTACCCTGAGGAACCCATGGTGCTGGACGCCCCAGAGGACGCAGCCTGGACCTAGGTCCTCCAAGAGGGGGAATCAGGGAGTAGCCCGGGGGCAGCCGACCATAGTCTGTAACACTGCCGGAGCCCATGTCAGTGTGTTGCGGCCAGGAGCCCCACTGACACAGCAGCGGGTCCTCTACTGCTGCTAGGGCCCTGGGCTGGGACGCAGTGGAGTGGAAAGGCCTTCGTCCCCCCTGCCACCCAACTTGTGGTGGCCGTCTGCTCCTCCCCCAGGTCCTTTAGAGGTCTGGGCCTACTAACATTGAACCGTTTGCTCAGCTCCTGCCTGAGGGCCTGAGCTACTGATCTGGTTGTCCCGCCCTGACCCAGGGCCTGGGCCTATTTCTGTACACTGCTTGCTAGTGCTCAGCCCCTGCCGGAGGGCCTGAACACCTGACTTATTGTTGCCCCGCCCTGACCTAGGGCCCGGGCTTACAGTGCTTGTTTCAGTTGCCACAAGGTCCGCCGAGGGAGACTCCCGCGACTGGACTAATTTCCCCAAACGTTATCTGTGTGTCGTGAGCCGGTGCGGCTCCCCACCGCCCCGGAGAGGGTCGAGCTCCGGCTAGCCGCTTTAAGGTTCTGTTTAGTTCTTTCTACTTGTCTGAACTCTGGGGATGTCCAGCTACATGCAGTCTTTGCTTGATACCAAAAGCTTGACATAATCCCTTTGTAATTTCCCCTTTAAAGTGTGGCCCCTGATCTGAATCTCTCTCTTTAGGGATCGCCCACCTTGTAATAGCCTGATCAGCCAAACCTCTGGCTGTAGCTAAGGCAGCAATATTTCTCGTGGGCATCTCGACCCATTTAGTAAAAGGCTTTACTATCACCAGGCAATATTGATTTCCCTTTGCAGTTTTTGCAAGTGGACCAATGAAATCAGCGTGCAACCTGCCCCATGGACCCTCTATCAATTGGTGCCCTAATGGTCCTTTCACTACTTTAGTATCTGCATTGTTAGCTGCACGGGGTAAGCAATGGTTCACGTGTTGTTCCACATCTGCTCTTAGATTTGGTCACCATCCTGCCATTTGTAGCCTATTAAGAGTTTTGTCTACTCTGAAATGTCCATTATCATGAACTAAAGGTAAAGCTGTCATTTCAGATCTAATCTCTGTTGGAAGCACCTAAACAGACACCTTATTATCCGTTTTAGTAGCTAACGCCAATCCTGTCTCATGCTGCCAAATTTTCCATCCCTGGTACCTTTCTTTTGACACTGACTTCTTTATCTGAGGGCTGGTCTTCACTACGGGGAGATTGTCACTGTTGCAGTTGATGCAGCAGGGATCGGTTTAGCGGCTCTAGTGAAGATCCGCTAAATCGACGG
This sequence comes from Lepidochelys olivacea, assembly GCF_965140295.1. Taxonomy (NCBI): domain Eukaryota; kingdom Metazoa; phylum Chordata; order Testudines; family Cheloniidae; genus Lepidochelys; species Lepidochelys olivacea. Next base: position 3,762,063 of record NC_140413.1, read on the forward strand.
CAGAGCGCTCTCCAGTTGACCCCGGTACTCCAGCTCTCCGAGAAGAGTAAGGGAAGTCGACTAGAGAGTGTCTCCCATCGACGCAGCGTAGTGAAGACACCGGGGTAAGTTGACCTAAGCTACGTCGACTCCAGCTATTCCTGTAGTGGGAGTAGCATAACTTAGGTCGACTTACCCCCGCAGTGCGGACAAGTCCTCAGGATCTTTTCTGTGTCACGCTACTAAATCAATGTGTTCTATCTTACCTTCCTCTACTGTAGTTATTGGGGCTGATTGAAATTGTGGTCGCCATACTGTCCCCTCCTTGGCTCCTTTTTCATCCTGTTCATCGGCCTTACTGTTCTCCTGAGCTCCCGCTGCATTTTTGTTATGAGCTTTTACTTTGCCCATCAATACAGGCTGTGCTCTTCGCAGGACTGGTGCAAGGATGTTTTGCGTCCTAGGCGAAACTTCTACCTTGCGCCGCCCCGCCCCCCGGAGCCCTGCGGCAGCTCCCCACCCCCCCTTTCCGCCCTGAGGTGCCCCCCCCTCCCGCGGCAGCTCCCAGCTGCCGCCCCCTCCGCTCCCCTTTCCTCGGCCCAGGGAGCCACGCTTGGCCACTCCCTGCCGTCCCCTCCCTCCCCTTGGCCCGGGGAGCTGCGTGTTGCAACTCCCCGCCATGCGGCAGCTCCTCTCCCCTCGGCCCGGGGAGCTGTGTGGCAGCTCTCCGCCCCGGCTCACCTCTGCTCTGCCTCCTCCCCGAGCACGCCACCGCTTCTCCCGCCTCCCAGGCTTGCGGCGCCGATCAGCTGGTTGGCGCTGCAAGCCTGGGAGAGAGAGAAGGAGAGCGGGGCGGGGCTCAGGGGAGGAGGCGGAGCAGAGGTGAGCTGGGGCGGGGAGCGGTTCCCCTGCGCGCTCCCCTCCCCTCCATTACTTGCTGCAGTCGGCCCTCCCCGCGCCCCCCTGCCCCAGCTCACCTCCACTCCACCGACTCTCCGGAGCACGCTTTTGGCCACCCCCAACCACTTTGTGCCCTAAGCGACCGCTGTAGAACTGATTTGTAATTGTTCATTTATTAATATCTTATGAGACTTCATTCATTCATAAAACCAGGTACCCCAATAACTGACTAATTGACAATTAAGCTGCTTTTTAAGAACCAGAACTGGTCAAGCAGCTGCCCTTGTAAGTTTCACTTTCAATCTTATTGCTGCCTAAAGTGCTGAAATTTACACTGCGTCAATATTGTAACTTCTGCTCACTGTTTATCGTTCCTTATGCTTGTCCACATTGTAACTCAAACTCCATTTTGAAATGCTCACTCCATTTTGTAAAAGCTCACTGCAGCCTTCTGTGATGCAGCAGGGAGGGGGGAGTGTTGACCTGGGAATGTGGCAGGGGAGTTTCACTGGGGATGGGAGACCTGAGAGCCTGTCACCTGAGCCAGGAGCGGGAGGGGGAGGTGACACCTCTGCCCGGGAAACTGGACAAAGGCTGCAGGTGGGAGCCTGCTGGGGGGGGTTGGTTTCAGTTTTGTGCTGGGGTGGTGGAACGCAGGGAACCCCAGGGCTGGGGTCTAAGTTCCCTGCCCCCCAGAAGGACTTGACTGAGGGGTCCTGGGTGTACCCACAAGCTCTGTTTTAGACTGTGTTCCTATTGTCCAATAAACCTTCTGTTTTACTGGCTGAGAGTCGCGGTGAATCCCAGGAAGAGGGGTATAGGGCCCGGACTCCCCCACACTCCATGACACCTTCATTTTTGCAAAACCCTGCTGTAATCTTATTAGTTTGGTTTAAATGTGTGAATGAGGTATGTATGGTGTGACAGGGTCGGGCCAGATGGCTACAGGAGAATAATAGAAGGCAGATATATTAGCCCCAGGTTAAGTAGGTCCCTTTTCCCTGGGTAAGGTAACAGGGAAGGTTCCAGAACAATCAGGAACCTTCTGGAGACAGTTAAGACAGGCTGATTAGAACACCTGCAGCCAATCAAGAAGCTGTTAGAATCAATTAAGGCAGGCTAATCAGGGCACTTGGGTTTAAAAAGGAGCTCACTTCAGTTTGTGGTGCGCGTGTAAGGAGCTGGGAGCAAGAGGCGCTAGGAGCTGAGAGTGAGAACGCGGACTGTTGGAGGACTGAGGTGTACAAGTATTATCAGGTACCAGGAGGAAGGTCCTATGGTGAGGATAAAGAAGGTGTTGGGAGGAGGCCATGGGGAAGTAGCCCAGGGAGTTGTAGCTGTCGCCCAGCTGTTCCAGGAGGCACTCTAGACAGCTGCATGCCACAGGGCCCTGAGCTGGAACCCGGACTAGAGGGCGGGCCCGGGTTCCCCCCAGACCTCCCAACTCCTGGTCAGACACAGGAGGAGTCGACCTGGACTGTGAATTCAGAAAAACGGCCAAGCTGAGGGCTGCCGTGGAGCTCCAAGGCGAGCAAATCCGCCAATAAGTGCAAGACCCACCAAGATAGAGGAGGAACTTTGTCACAATGGATAATGGAATCAACCTCCAGCTCTAGCCTGTCCTGATGAAATAAAGTTCAAACACCAACGGCTGAAGATGCAGACAACAGCCCTAACCAAGTAAGAAGGGTCCACCCTAAAAAGAAAAGAATAACAAAAGTACAATGGAAGGAAGATCAAAGTCAGGTTCCAGGCTGAAAGCCATCTCTGCAATTGATGGGTGATCAATCACACCGAACCCAGAGGCAGCATGACACGGCAAAACCTATAGACTTTGGATTCAAACTAAAAACCTATAAAAAAGATGGGTGAGATGGAAGACTTTGGGTAATGTTCTGCTTCCAGCATCAAGGGGCATCGGTGCGCGCCCGACAGAGACCCAGCCCTTCCTCGTGCCCGGCTTTCCTGGCCAGTTAGCTACCACGAGCTATGATCCCAAGCTGCAAAATCAAGGCACAAACTCAAGCTACGTTCAGGATGGATAAACTATCTAGCAGCTGCAGAACACTGTGTGTGGGGGCGGGGGTGTGTGTGTGTGTAGGTACTAGATATTAGTTATTGGTCTTAAATCAAATTATGTTATTCTAATAAACGTGACATCTTGTCCCCTGAAACGATCCTGTGTAGTTTTATCTGTGTAACACCTCCTAGTTTGCCTAGTGGTTGCACTGGCCCTGGCTCTTTGCTGTGCTGAATCCCACAAATAAAATCATTTTTCAGCATGCACAATGAGTTTACCATCTGCTGATTTCATCCCCCTCTTTTCCCATTGAGGCATCCAGTCTACTATAGCTTGTCAGACCCATTCGGGGTCTGTGAAAATAGCCACGGTCTCATCCATTGGCGTATTTTCCAGTGCCGAATGTGGTTAGCATTGTCCCTTAAAACCCTTCGCATCGGAGATCCTCACGGCTGCACATCCAGTAGATGGTTTACCTTCCTCTGCTAACCAAACTACATCTGCATTTTCTGCTGTGTCATTTAATATTTCTCCATCTTGGAAGAATATAAGTCCTTCAGGAGGAATTTCTGGTAAGGGACATTCGTGCTGTTCTCCTTCAATGATGAGACCGTAAGGGACTGGGGATAAACTTGGGACCTTTTCCATTATCACATTTTTATTTAGTTAAGGCTAATGTCCCTTTTGCTAACCTAGGACTATAGATATGCCCATCATCAATTTTCCCTGTCAATACATATTTTACAGGGGAATGGGAGTTTTTAGGAGCACTGGGGATAGTCCCACTAAATATTCCCAGTGTTGCAAAGCCCAAACCAAGGCTAACGCCTTGTTTTCACAAGGAGTGAACCATTGTTCTACTCTATTTAAAATTCTAGAAGCATACGCCACTGATCGAAGACCTGTACCATGATCTTGACTAAGGACGGTGTTCATTCCAGTACTGGTGGTAGCTAGTTGATGTACAAAGGTTGTCCTGCCTTTGGGTATGCTAAGGATAGGGCCTGTGCTAATGCTTGTTACTCTTGTTACTCTGGGCTAATATTGTTACTCTAATCCCCATTCCCATTTATTAACTTTCTTTAATACCTTAAATAGTGGACTGGTTTTTTCTGCTTAATATTCTATAAAATCTCTTGAGAAATTAATCAGTCCTCAGAATGACATTAAAGTTGATATATCTGGGGGGGCTGGTAATTTTTGCAGTAGTTCTTCCCTTTGTTTATCTGGTGACCGTCCTTCCTGCCCTAATGTTACTCCTAAGTAATTTACTTGTTGCTGACATATCTGGGCCTTTTCCGGGCTAATCTTAAATCCTGTTTCCTTTATTTTTTCTAGAACCTGGTATAATATTTCCAGATTTTCTTCTTTAGTTTTTGTACTCATAAGGAGATCATCTACATATGATATGATGTTATCCTTATTGGGCATTTTGTCCCACTTTTTAATCATATGCATATGACCAATAGCAAGGCTCTTACGGAAACCTTGTGGAGTTCTGGTGAAGACATACTGCCCTACTTGAAACCTAAATGCACATTTATACCAAGAGTCTGGATGTAAAGGCATAGCAAAGAATGCATTTGCTAAATCTAAAACTGTAAACCACTGAGCTCTTCCCATAATAGAGGCTATTGCTTCTGGATATTTAACTGCCACTGGAGCAGTCATTGGAGTTACCTTGTTGGGTGGTCTGAAATCAGTGGTTAACCTCCAGGTTTTACCATCTGCTTTCAGAACCGGCCAAATGGCTGCATTATTTGTGCTCTGTTGTTATGTTATGACCCCTTGCTCCAAAAGACCTTGAATGGTTTTCATTAGACTAGGTTCTGCGTCTTTGGGGGATCAGGTCCAGTAATTAGCATTTCTGCATCAGTTTTCCCACATTCTGCTTTATTGATAGCCCAAATATAACCCTTCTGCCTGTCAGAGTTGGCAGCAACAAGGGCCGGGTTCAGGATCTAGGGGTTCCATTCCAATAACACAACGCAAAACCGTCTCGAGCCCCCACCCAGTGACAAATATATACCACCCCCGCTGGGCGCCTCCAAGAGGCAGTACTTCCCCTCTCCCAAGCACAGAGTCTGAGTGTAACAAAAAGCCTTTTAATAACAGAGAGAAACCATGTGGCATTATGTTGGGGAAACACCACCAACAGGATTCATAACACAACCCATGAGCAAAAACCCACCCCAAGCAAATTGGGGCATGTCCTTTCCCTTTAGTTTTTGAGTCCAGCAACCCAAAATCACCCAAAGTCCCAAAAGTCCAACGACCCAAAAGTCTCTGTCCCTGGTCAGGGTAGCCCCAGAGTTCAAAAGTTTATCTGCAGAATTTTACCTCCCAACCTGGATGGAGATGGGGGTGGGGGGTTTCAGGGGCACCTTACGTGGTCCAAAGCTGATGGCCCCACCTCTCCATGGGGCTCCGCTCTGCCAGTCACCCCATGGGCTGCTCTAGGCATCCAACAAACGGCTCTGCTCCCCCAGCCGCTCCGCTCGCCGTCCCGCAAACTGCTCTGCTCCCCCAGCTGCTCCGCTCCGCTCCGCTCGCCGTCCCGCAAACGGCTCTGCTCCCCCAGCCGCTCCGCTCGCCGTCCCGCAAACTGCTCTGCTCCCCCAGCTGCTCCGCTCCGCTCCGCTCGCCGTCCCGCAAACGGCTCTGCTCCCCCAGCCGCTCCGCTCCGCTCCGCTCGCCGTCCCGCAAACGGCTCTGCTCCCCCAGCCGCTCCGCTCCGCTCCGCTCGCCGTCCCGCAAACTGCTCTGCTCCCTCAGCCGCTCCGCTCCGCTCGCCGTCCCGCAAACTGCTCTGCTCCCTCAGCCGCTCCGCTCCGCTCGCCGTCCCGCAAACTGCTCTGCTCCCCCAGCCGCTCCGCTCCGCTCGCCGTCCCGCAAACTGCTCTGCTTCCCCAGCCGCTCCGCTCCGCTCGCCGTCCCGCAAACGGCTCTGCTCCCCCAGCCGCTCCGCTCGCCGTCCCGCAAACGGCTCTGTTCCCCCAGCCGCTCCGCTCCGCTCGCCGTCCCGCAAACGGCTCTGTTCCCCCAGCCGCTCCGCTCCGCTCGCCGTCCCGCAAACGGCTCTGCTCCCCCAGCCGCTCCGCTCCGCTCGCCGTCCCGCAAACGGCTCTGTTCCCCCAGCCGCTCCGCTCCGCTCGCCGTCCCGCAAACGGCTCTGCTCCCCCAGCCGCTCCGCTCCGCTCGCCGTCCCGCAAACGGCTCTGCTCCCCCAGCCGCTCCGCTCGCCGTCCCGCAAACTGCTCTGCTCCTCCAGCCGCTCCGCTCCGCTCCCCCAGCCGCTCCGCTCCACTCGCCGTCCCGCAAACTGCTCTGCTCCTCCAGCCGCTCCGCTCCCCCAGCCGCTCCGCTCCGCTCGCCGTCCCGCAAACAGCTCTGCTCCCCCAGCCGCTCCGCTCCGCTCGCCGTCCCGCAAACGGCTCTGCTCCCCCAGCCGCTCCGCTCCGCTCGCCGTCCCGCAAACGGCTCTGCTCCCCAAGCCGCTCCGCTCCGCTCGCCGTCCCGCAAACGGCTCTGCTCCCGCAGCCGCTCCGCTCCGCTCGCCGTCCCGCAAACTGCTCTGCTCCTCCAGCCGCTCCGCTCGCCGTCCCGCAAACGGCTCTGCTCCCCCAGCCGCTCCGCTCCGCTCGCCGTCCCGCAAACTGCTCTGCTCCCCCAGCCGCTCCGCTCCGCTCCGCTCACCCTCCCGCAAACGGCTCTGCTCCCCCAGCCGCTCCGCTCCGCTCGCCGTCCCGCAAATGGCTCTGCTCCCCCAGCCGCTCCACTCCGCTCGCCGTCCCGCAAACGGCTCTGCTCCCCCAGCCGCTCCGCTCGCCGTCCCGCAAACGGCTCTGCTCCCCCAGCCGCTCCGCTCCACTCGCCGTCCCGCAAACGGCTCTGTTCCCCCAGCCGCTCCGCTCCGCTCGCCGTCCCGCAAACGGCTCTGTTCCCCCAGCCGCTCCGCTCCGCTCGCCGTCCCGCAAACGGCTCTGCTCCCCCAGCCGCTCCGCTCCGCTCGCCGTCCCGCAAACGGCTCTGCTCCCCCAGCCGCTCCGCTCCGCTCGCCGTCCCGCAAACTGCTCTGCTCCCCCAGCCGCTCCGCTCCGCTCCGCTCGCCGTCCCGCAAACTGCTCTGCTCCCCCAGCCGCTCCGCTCCGCTCGCCGTCCCGCAAATGGCTCTGCTCCCCCAGCCGCTCCGCTCTGCTCCGCTCGCCGTCCCGCAAACTGCTCTGCTCCCCCAGCCGCTCCGCTCCGCTCGCCGTCCCGCAAACGGCTCTGCTCCCCCAGCCACTCCGCTCCGCTCGCCGTCCCGCAAACTGCTCTGCTCCCCCAGCCGCTCCGCTCGCCGTCCCGCAAACGGCTCTGCTCCCCCAGCCGCTCCGCTCCGCTCGCCGTCCCGCAAACGGCTCTGCTCCCCCAGCCGCTCCGCTCCGCTCGCCGTCCCGCAAACTGCTCTGCTCCCCCAGCCGCTCCGCTCCGCTCCGCTCGCCGTCCCGCAAATGGCTCTGCTCCCCCAGCCGCTCCGCTCTGCTCCGCTCGCCGTCCCGCAAACTGCTCTGCTCCCCCAGCCGCTCCGCTCCGCTCGCCGTCCCGCAAACGGCTCTGCTCCCCCAGCCGCTCCGCTCCGCTCGCCGTCCCGCAAACGGCTCTGCTCCCCCAGCCGCTCCGCTCCGCTCGCCGTCCCGCAAACGGCTCTGCTCCCCCAGCCGCTCCGCTCCGCTCGCCGTCCCGCAAACGGCTCTGCTCCCCCAGCCGCTCCGCTCCGCTCGCCGTCCCGCAAACGGCTCTGCTCCCCCAGCCGCTCCGCTCGCCGTCCCGCAAACGGCTCTGCTCCACCAGGTGCTCCCCCATATATCTTCAGGCCCCCCCCACTACTTAACACAACACTCAGTGATTTCAGCTTGTACTAGGGGAGCCTCAGTGCTGGTGCACCATTAGCCCAAAGTGAATTCAGCTCAGCAGCCTGTAACCAGACTCCTAATAGAATCAAAATTAGCTCTGATATTCCACAGTGGAGAGAGGAGGAAGTGTAATTAGCATGTAAGGCATTCACCAGGGGGCCCATGCCACCAAGTATCCATATCTGTTCCCAGTCTCTCTCAATTCACAGAGTTTTGGAACCCATGTCCCTTGCCTATCGAGTGCTACTTAGTTCATGGCGAGTCCCTCCATCATAACAAAAGGCCAAGTACAGTTCCACTGTCCTTGATTCCCATAATCAGGGTAATAACAATTTATTCTTCCTGCCCCAATAACAGAGACACTGGGGATCCCACAGCAGCCAAAGTGACCATTTGGGCAGCTATGGGCTCATGCTAGGCGGGGTGGGTGTGCCTATGCAAATGAGATCGGCCCCTGAAGTTCTTTTCCACAACTTGCCACACCTCACCATCAGATGTCAGGGTGGAGCTCATCCTGACTCTTCTTACACAAACCTCTTTATGCTTCTTTGCAGTTTCTAGTCCCTCTGCTGGCCAGTTGGGCCATTTTATTTCCTCAGCAGCCTTAAGAACGGCTAGCATGTGTGCTGCTCCAATAACAACTAGGTGGTCTAAGATCTTTGTTTTGTTGGGGACATTTCCGATAACACTTTATTTACCAAATCTATTGGTAGTTGAAAGTTTTTCAATATATCTAGACCTATTATTCCATTGCCATCTGAATTCATCACAGCAGAGGCACCGACTCCGTGGGTGCTCTGGGGCTGGAGCACCCACTGAAAAAAACTGGGGTGCTCAGCACCCACTAGCACCAATCAGCTGTTTATGGAGTCCCGCGGGCCCCATCAGGTGTTTCGGCGGGGCCGCAGGGAGGGCTGATCAGCTGTCTTGGCAAGGCCGGGAGCCGCTGATCAGCTGTTTCCAGCAGCGTGGCCAAAACAGCTGTTTCTGGCCGTGCTGATCAGCTGTTTTGGCCACCAGCCAATCAGCTGTTTCGGCGACTGGGACCCTGCTCCTGTGGGAGGGAGTGACTGACCCCACCACCCAGCACTGCTGTCTCCCTGCCTCCTCCTCCTGTCTGCTTCTTGTGGGCAGGCGTGTTTGGTGTGACTGCAGCTCCCAGTCTGGCTTCGACCTCCCCCAAGTAAAGGCGGCAGCAGCAGCTGGCAAGTGTATTTCAGCCAGGCCTCCGTGGGGGAGGCAGGAGCCTGCTTGGGGGGCAGGAGGAAACCCGCCCCCCCAACACGAGCTGGCAGAGCGGAGCGGGTTGGGGCCGGGTTCATAGGCGCTGACTTCTACTGGCGCCATTGGGCGCTCGACCCCTCTCTGCCCCGGGCCCCACCCTGGCTCCACCCTTTCCCCGCCCCCTCCTGTCCCCACTCCAACCCCTTCCCCAAAGTCTCCGCCCCTCCCTGCCAAATCTCCACCCCAGCCCCGCCTCTTCCCCTGGGCGCACCATGTTCCCACTCCTCCCCCCTCCCTCCCGGAGCTTGCTACAGCTGTTTGGCGGTGGCAACTGCTGGGAGGCGGTGGAAGAGCGGGGATGCAGTGCATTCGGGCGAGGAGGCGGAGGTGAGGTGAGGCAAGGTGCAGGGCCGGCTCTAGGTTTTTTGCCGCCCCAAGCAAAAAAATGGTTGGCTGCCCCCTCTTTTTTTTGGCTTTTACATGTTCGCACTTTGCAATGTTTTTTGTTTTGTTTTGTTTTGGCTGTTTAAAATTTAAAAAAAACGAGAACAGAGAATTTGTAGGTAGTGAACTAAAACGATTTCCCACTCGTGTACTCATTTAATTTTAGCAACGTCACAACTACAAACAATTTGGGTTCAGCTAGACACTGTAATGAAAAACGTTAGTGTCTTCCGGTGCCAGCAGTTTTTCCTAAATGAAAAAAAACGTCTATGCACTGAATGTTTCTGGTTTTTCTACTTGCGTCGTCTTTTAATAATTCAGTGAAATCTAAATTTTTTGCAGTGGTCCTTTCAACTGAAATGAACGCGAGAACTGACAAACCATTTTGAGACATTTTTGAGTAATTTCAGCTTTGAGACACTGCGCTCACCAGAAGCCACTCGTCCTGGTAATGTTAAACAAATGCATAATGCTAGAGCAGTGTTTGGAGTGAGGTGCTGGGGGCTGTACATCCCGCCCAGGGGCCCCCAGCCCGATCTCAGACCCGTCCCCACCCCCGCAGAGGGGACAGTAACCGACAGAGCGGCTGGGGGGCGGCTCAGCCGCGGGGAGGGGGGCGGACCAAGGACGCCCGCCAGTGCCGAGCCGCCCGGGGCAGCGGGTCCCTTACTGGCCTCAGGTCCTGCCCCGATCCCGGGTTTTGGGCTTCTCCACCGCCTGTGACACGTGCGGCAGGGGCAGGCGGCGGGGAGGAGCCGCATCGCCCAGCTCTCCCGGCGGCGGGAGGCCAAGGCAGGGACCGCCCCCAGGCTGGGGCCCCTGTGCTGAGCCTGCTGGCCTGCCCCACGCAGGGGCTCATTGGTTGAGTGAGCGGGGCCGGAGGAAAAAAAAGGGTGACCGGAACGCCGCCCCTGGAAATGTGGAGCCCCAAGCACATGCTTGCTTTGCTGGTGCCTAGAGCCGGTCCGGGCGGGGCGTGGAGCTTGGCTGCCAGTGGTTGCACAGTACCCACTAATTTTTCCTCGTGGGTGCTCCAGCACCTATGGCCGGGTTGCTCCGCTTCTTGCCACCCGGTGATTGCGGGGCGGCCTCAACCCTGCGCTCACGGGGCGGCAGGAAGTGGAGTGACCCGGCCCCAGCCTGCTCCGCTCTGCTCCCCTGGCTTCCAGCCTTGTGACTTGGGGGGCAAGGGGGAACTGCCCCCCAGCACTCACCGGTGGCATGGTTGGGAGCGGGCTGGGGTCGGGATGCTTCACTTCCCGCCGCCCGGTGAGTGCAGGGCATGCCCGACCCCTGCTGCAGTCCCCTGGGATGTAGCTCAGGGGAAGGGATGGAGTGGGGGTGGGGTTGGGGCAGAGCAGGGGTGGGGGCTTTGGGGAAGAGGCGGGGGCAGCTTTCCTGGCCAGCTGAGCCGGCCAGGGGATCGGGCTGGGCAATGGCATAGTGTGTGGATCAGCCCAGTGGTATGCCTAGCTGGTGGTTTTTTCATGCCCATGTGTCTGCAGCTTCAAGTGGCAGGAATGTGTGTCTCTGCTTCTCCACCCCCCACCTCCCTGGCGTCTGGGGAGGGGCGCGGGATGCTTCCTGCCCCTACCTAGCATCACCTCTGGTCTTCACTCGGCTTCAAGATTTCTTCCTCTAGCATATCTTTATGTCTTTGACCTCCATCCTGTATTTCATAGGGAAATCCAGCAAATTCTTCTGGATTCATGCATTCTTTTATTAAAGCTGAGTGGTCACTCCCTGTTAACCCAGCATTCCTGATGCCTGGGCTAACCATCCAACCACTGGACTCCTCTTTAAAAAAACCATGGATTTTCCTAAGGCCCTAATTTGTTCCAGGGTATACGGTCTTTCTTCTCTTTCTTCCTCTCCTCCTTCCTGATTTCCTTGTGCAGTGCTTTTAGTCACTACTAGTGGTAATGATTGGAGTCAGAGGAGATGGTCTTTGTAATTCTTCTAATTCTTTTCTTAATGAACTAGAACAGGGGAGGGAAAACTACGCTCCCTGCAGCTCCCATTGGCCGGGAACAGGGAACCGTGGCCAATGGGAGCTCTGGGGGAGGTACCCGCAGGCAAGGGCAGCCTGTGGAGCCCTCTGCTCACCACCCCCATCCCCCCCGGGCCACAGAGACGTGGTGCTGGCTGCTTCTGGGAGCGGCGCAGGGCCAGGGCAGGCAGGGCGCCTGCCCTGGCCCCTGTGCATGCTGCTGCTGCCCCAGAGCCACTCCAGGTAAGTGACGCCGGGCCGGAGCCCCCACCCCGACCCCTTCCTGCACCCCGCACCCCAATCCCCTGCCCTGAGCCACTTCCTGCACACCGCACCCCCTCCCACACCCCAACCCCCTGGCCTGAGCCTCCTAGCCCTCTGCCGTGTCCTTCCTGCACCCCAACCCCTTGCCCTGAGCCCCTTCCTGCACACCGCACCCCCTCCCGCACCCCAACCCCCTGCCCTGAGCCTCCTAGCCCTCTGCCATGTCCTTCCTGCACCCCAACCCCTTGCCCTGAGCCCCTTCCTGCACACCGCATCCCCTCCCACACCCCACACTCCCTCCCGCACCCCAACCCCCTGCCCCAGCCCTACATTCATGGCCTTGCATGCAATTTCCCCACCCAGATGCGGTCCTTGGGCCAAAAAGTTTGCCCACCCCTGAACTATACGGTCATGGGAGAAGTTCCTTAGACTAGTCATAACAACAAGGAGAATCTAGATCCTCCTCATCTGACTCCACTTCTTCACCACTCCCAGACTTTACTGTTGCTATTTACCCCTGTACTTGCTCTTAATTCCTCTTGTAGTGCACCTAGTTGTCTTTTACAGGCTGCGTGAGGTATACCTTTTTTTCATCTGCATCTGAGATGCAGCTCTCATTGCAGCTTGCTTAGCTTTTGTTTTTTTGTGTCCATTCTTCTGTTTCTTGAACCAATTTCTCCTGTTCTCTTTTTATTTCATTCAGCTCACTTTGTGAATCAGTAATAGTCACTCTTAATATATCAGCTTCTGCTTTTAAAGTAACTACATCTTTATCCTTTGTCCTTTGTCTCCTTTTCCTGTCTTAATTCCTGTATTTCTTTTATTAATTGATCTATTTCTACATCCAGGGTCTTGGCTAGAAACTATAGCCCTTATAAAGCAGCTTGCTTTTTTTCCTCTTTACTGGGTTCTCCTGAGAAAATTCCTTTTTTCTTAGGTTGGACCCATTGTTTACACAGTTGCTGGTAAGCACCAGGCCCAATGAACGTGCCTCCTTTCCAAGGACCATGTTCTGTCTTTTTAATAAAATCTTCTAAGTTGTTTCTCAACGTTATTTCTAAAGTGCTATCCTGCCTCAGTTTCCCTTTTGCTGGCATATTAATTTCTATTTAAACCACTTTCGCTAGGTGGAAATCTAGGTTGCAATCCTTGATTTACACCGTCTACAAAGCGTTTTTATTCTAAAGTTCGTACAGAAATTTTTTTTTTCCCTCTTGGGATAAAATCTGCCTCCCTCTAGCCTCTGCCTTTGGTGCCCGATTCTGTTTCCCATGGACCTCCTTCTTTGTTTAATCCTAAGGATGTTTTTTTTTAAAATTACTGACCCTTCCACCAGTCCTAATTATTATTCTAGGCTCCCTAATTTTATTAGAGTGATCGGCTCCGGCCTCAGTTACCCTACTGACCCTTCTACCAGCTTTCAGCCATTTATCTGGGCTTCCTAATTTCTTTTAGGATTATGGTTCCAGCGTCAGTATAAATAGCAGAAATACCTCTTTAAATCGTATAGCAAAAGTTCTCACCTTGAGTTACTTCCCCTTCGCGTGCTTTATGAAACTGGTTTTCAAAATAATTCATTAAAATACTGTAAACAAAACCACAAATTTTACTGCTTAGTGTCAATCGTTCTCTTATCCAGTGGGGGAACTATACCTTCCTTTAGGCTTTAAATAGCGCCTCGAGCCCACCCAGGGACACCAAGCTGTTACCCCAAAAATTGCACCCAAGGCACCCCAATAAGGGCCAGCCTATAACTGTAAACTAATTGTCAATTTGGCCCATTTCAGTGGGAAACAAGGGGTGGCCCGCCTTTGAGGAATTGCCCGCGTTTTACTAGGGAATTTGTCTCTGAACCTCAGAGGACTCCCCAGAACAGACTATTTCTGTTAACCTGTGAGAGGACATGGACACAGCCTTCCACTCAAACAAGCCTTCCGCTCAAACGGTCAAACAGTAATTCTTTGAAAACAAAATAATCTTTATTTAAAGGAAATAATCAGTTACAAAATGTTTAATAATCAAGAAAGACTACACTGTAATACATGACATGTAACAGAATTGCTTTGCATTTAGGAATCATATATTAAGGCGATGCAATAGACTACACAGACTACTGCCGGAGACCGGGGTCAGGGTGCCAGGGCTTCCCCTGCCTGGTGCTTTTGACAGTGTACGGGTCGGGGCGCGGGGGCTTCCCCCACCGTGCCCACACGGCGCTACTTCCGGGAAGCGGGGGCTTCCAGGCCACGGTGCTTGTCTGCTGGGGGTGGGGTGCCCATTTTTCCAGGGCCCCCCAATTGACCAGGGCCCCTGGGCATGGGTCCCGTGGGCCCATTGTCTAATCTGTCACTGGTCACGCCTAGTTTTGTGGGAGAGCCCCATGCTGGCTTCCTTCAGGAAACCCAACTGAAACCTTCTTGGTCTCTTGCAACCTATGGTGTCTCATGGACCCGTATGGCCAGCGTTCCCCTTTCCCTGGGACCACCATGTTTGAAAGGACGTTCAGCAAGGTCTTTTGGCAATTTGGCCTTTTGTAGGAGTCAGGAGTTCTGCATGGTCTGCCAGTAAGTGATACAGAGTAAGTCACCTCCCCTTTCTGTCCCTTGGTTGTACTGTCTGTAGAATAGGGATGAGGATACTGACCTACCTCACAGGGGTGTCGTAAGGTCTAATTAACCAACGTGTATTTCATCTTTTGGTGAAAGCTGCTCTAAAAATGCAAAGTCCTGTATTATTAATTATTATTTATTTGTTGTTATTTATTCATCCCTGTTTTATTTCATTATATGCCTGTAGTCTGATGGGGAAATCCTTCCAGAATCGAAGGACCAAATTCAGCCCCCACTGAAGTCAATGGGAGTTACTACCACTTACGCTGAGGCTAAATACAGCCCTAAATGAGAAGGGATTTAAGCATTTAAACCTACCACCATATCATGGAAAAATGTTAAAATCCGAAACACTTGCTACTACATTGGGATCCTCTGCCACCAGCGCAGACGACTCTGTCCCCTGCACGGCGTGTTTGGGAGAGTTATAGTCTGGCAATCTGAGCACAGGACTGGGAGCCGGGAATGCCTGCGATCTGATCTCAGCTCTGTCACTGGCTCTGTGTGTCCCTGGGAAAGCCATTTTTGCCGCTCTATGCCTCAGTTTCCTTGTCTGTACAGTAGGAATAACAGTGACATCACTCCAAGGGGTGGATGTAATGACTGATGGTTTGTTTGTAAAGCAGAAGAGGAAAAGCAGATTGTGCTTTTGCCATGGCACATGTGGGCACAGTCCCTGCTGTACCCTGTTCTCCAGGCTGGCGGGCCTTGCCATTAGCCATGGTGCAGCTTTTAGGTTGGCTGGCTGACAGACATCCTTTGGGCTCTTTTACAGTCTAGGTCAGAGGTGGGCAAACTACGGCCTGCGAGCCACATCTGGCCCGCGGAACCGTCCTGCCCGGCCCTTGAGCTCCCAGCTGGGGAGGCTCGCCCCCCCCGCTCTCCCACGTCCCTCGCCGCCTCAGCTCGCCGTGCTGCCAGCGTTCTGGGCGGCGGGACAGCGTGGCGGTGGCTGGCTCTGGCCGGGGGGACGCGGTTGCCAGTCCTGGTGCTCTGAGCAGCATGGTAAGGGGGCGGGGAGCGGGGAGGTTGGATAAGGGGCAGGTAGTCCTGGGGGGCAGTCAGGGGACAGGGAACAGGGGGCGGTTGGATAGGCGTGGGAGTCCCGCGGGGGCCTGTTGGTGGGCGGGGGTGTGGATACGGGTCGGGGCAGTCAGAGGACGGGGGGGACGGGACGGGGGGAGTTGGGAAGTGGGAGGGGGTGGGTAGGGGGCAGGGGCCAGGCTGTTTGGGGGGCACAGCCTTCCCTACCGGGCTCTCCATACAGTTTTGCAACCCCAATGTGGCCCTCGGGCCAAAAAGTTTGCCCACCCCTGAACTGGGTGCTCCCAGCATCGCCCCACACTTTGCCGGGTGCGGTACTCGGTTTATCATGGTGCAAGGGGCACCATGGTGCCGGGCTCATGCTCGAAAGGGGCCCTGGCCTGGCCAGGCGCTGGTGCTGCAGCCGAGCCGGGGTGCTGGTTCCTCTTCACCCCGTCCCCACCCTCCCTCCCTTCCCCGCTCCTCTCGGCAGGCCAGCCCAGGGCTCCCCCCTGGCCTGCCCCCTCAGCCCGGGCACCCAGCGCTCCCTCCCCGCCGCCCGCCTCGGCTCCGGGGGAGCCGGGGCTGGGCACGGGGCTGGCATCTACAGGGGGAGAGGCGGTGGGAGAGCGATCAGCGCGGGGGGGGGCGACCCCAAGCCCGGCCCCCCTCTGCCCGGCCGCCTCCCACCTGCGAGTTCGTCGCCGCTCGACCGGCCGGAGCCCTTTTTGGCCCCCCCAAATCTTGGCGCCCTAGGCGGCCGCCGCATGGTTCCACCGGCCCGGGGTGCCCCCAGCCAGGATTTTCACTCCTGCCCCATCTCCGCCACCGGCGCCCACCCATGGGGGAGACCCAGCGCCCCCTGCCCCATTTCCCCCACCGGCGCCCACCCATGGGGGAGACCCAGCGCCCCCTGCCCCATTTCCCCCACCGGCGCCCACCCCTGGGGGAGACCCAGCGCCTCTTGCCCCATTTCCCCCACCGGCGCCCACCCATGGGGGAGACCCAGCACCCCCTGCCCCATTTCCCCCACCGGCGCCCACCCGTGGGGGAGACCCAGCGCCCCCTGCCCCATTTCCCCCACCGGCGCCCACCCCTGGGGGAGACCCAGCGCCTCTTGCCCCATTTCCCCCACCGGCGCCCACCCATGGGGGAGACCCAGCACCCCCTGCCCCATTTCCCCCACCGGCGCCCACCCGTGGGGGAGACCCAGCGCCCCCTGCCCCATTTCCCCCACCGGCGCCCACCCCTGGGGGAGACCCAGCGCCTCTTGCCCCATTTCCCCCACCGGCTCCCACCCCTGGGGGAGACCCAGCGCCCCCTGCCCCATTTCCCCCACCGGCGCCCACCCATGGGGGAGACCCAGCGCCCCCTGCCCCATTTCCCCCACCGGCGCCCACCCATGGGGGAGACCCAGCGCCCCCTGCCCCATTTCCCCCACCGGCGCCCACCCATGGGGGAGACCCAGCGCCCCCTGCCCCATTTCCCCCACCGGCGCCCACCCATGGGGGAGACCCAGCGCCCCCTGCCCCATTTCCCCCACCGGCGCCCACCCATGGGGGAGACCCAGCGCCTCTTGCCCCATTTCCCCCACCGGCGCCCACCCATGGGGGAGACCCAGCGCCCACCCATGGGGGAGACCCAGCGCCTCTTGCCCCATTTCCCCCACCGGCGCCCACCCATGGGGGAGACCCAGCGCCCCCTGCCCCATTTCCCCCACCGGCGCCCACCCATGGGGGTGACCCAGCGCCTCTTGCCCCATTTCCCCCACCGGCGCCCACCCATGGGGGAGACCCAGCGCCCCCTGCCCCATTTCCCCCACCGGCGCCCACCCATGGGGGAGACCCAGCACCCCCTGCCCCATTTCCCCCACCGGCGCCCACCCATGGGGGAGACCCAGCGCCCATCCATGGGGGAGACCCAGCGCCCCCTGCCCCTTCCTCCCACCAGCACCCCTGGGGAAGGCTTGAGCACCCCGGCCCACCTGTGGTTCAGGCCCAGTGGGGAGCTGCACCTGTCAAGCTGCAGCCAGGTGTGACCTGGCCCAGTTCGGTTTGGAGAACAGGAGCAGATGGACAGCAGGGGTTGGCTTTGGGGTGGGCCCGAGAGTGGTCTGGCTGCAGATTCGGGGGGAGGGGTCTGGTTCAGGAATAGAGGTCCAGGAGGAGCCCTGTTCTGGTAGGCGGTGGGGAGGTTCAGGTTGAGAGGGGCTAGTTCAGAGAGGGGTCTGATCCAGTTTGGGCTGGAAGGAGGATTTGGTCCAGTTTGGGGGCTTTGGTCTGCAGAGGGATGCGGGTCTGGTCCAGTTCGGGGGGTTCAGTCTGGGGAAGGATGTGGGTCTGGTCCATTTTGGCCTGGGGAGGGACGTGGGTCTGGTTCAATTTGGTCTGGAGGGGGACACAGGTGTGGCCTGATTTGGCGGGTTGGCCCAGTCTTTTGGGGGCGCAGTTGGTCCTGATCCTAGTCTCTGTGCCTCTCTGCCGGGAGGGAAGGAAGGACTAGCACGACTAGTATGAATAATGAATAATGCTGTAAATAAAATGTAATACAAGTTTTTTGTATTTTTATTGTTGAAATGTTTGAAACAGTTTTTTAAATTGGCCTTAATTTCATCCAATAATTAAATTCAAGCCCTGGTAGTTCATACGAGAAACATGAAGGATGAGCTAGTCTGACGGTTCCCGCTTAGTGGGAGCAGCACATAGCTCGTGGTTTGCCAGCTTTGGCTTTTGTTCGCTCTTTGTACCCTCCGTGTTTTATTTTGTATTTTTTTCTTTTAGAATTTATTTGATGTACACTTCTGTGTATCTGTTTGCCTTGGGGCTGCCATTGCTGGTACCCTAACGGCAGCTACCTCCGCCTGCAACTTAAACTTGTAAATAAAATCTGTGCAGCTCTGTGCTGTGTCAAAGACAACTCCCGTGTTGATCTCCCGTCTTCTACGCCTGTTCCCCAGGGGGGCCCACAAAAATATTTGGAGCTGGGCCCACAAAAAGTTAATCCGGCTGTGATAAATGAAGGGAAGGAGGGGTAGCTCACCCAGCCAGCCAGTTAGCTATCAAATCCCTGTTAGTAGCTATTCTCTACTTGCTTTACCTATAAAGGGGTAACAAGTCCACAGGTAAAAGGAAGGGACTGGGCACCTGACCAAAAGAACCAATAGGAGGGCTAGAACTTCTTAAAATTGGGAAAAAACTTTCCCTTTGTCTGTCTGTTGTTGTCCTCCGGAGAGAGGAGACAGAGCAGCAATGCTGTAAGAAGCTAAACCAGGTATGAAAAATCATGAAATCATACCTAGGAATTGCTTATCTGAAACCCCAGATATGTAAGTAAATCAGGGAATTTCTAGGAAGATGCAATTAGGGTTATTTCTTTTATTTCTTATTGGCTTGTGGACTCCTCTGTGCTGTGCCTGGAGGATCTGAGGGTGGCAGTGGGTGAGGGGCTTCTGAAAATATTCCGGTTCAATGAGGCAGCCACCTGCCACTGCTGCCTTGGCAGGCTGGTGAAGCCAACCTGGTCTGGATACAATTAACTTAGGCTTGAATAGAGACTGGGAGTGGCTTAGTCATTATGCAAGGTAGCCTATTTCCCCTTGTTTTTTCCTACCCTCCTCCCCCCCGATCATCTTGTTAAACCCTGGATTTGTGCTGGAAATGGCCCACTTTGATTATCATACACATTGTAAGGAGAGTGATCACTTTAGATAAGCTATTACCAGCAGGAGAGTGGAGTGGGAGGAAGTATTTTTTCATGCTTTGTGTGTATATAATAAGATCTTCTACACTTCCCACAGTATGCATCCGATGAAGTGAGCTGTAGCTCACGAAAGCTCATGCTCAAATAAATTGGTTAGTCTCTAAGGTGCCACAAGTACTCCTTTTCTTTTTGGTTAAAAGATAGGAAACAAAGGGTAGGAATAAATGGTCATTTCTCAGAATGGAGAGAGGTAAATAGTGGTGTCCCCCAGGGGTCTGTGCTGGGCCCAGTCCTATTCAACATATTCATAAATGATCTGGAAAAAGGGGTAAACAGCAAGGTGGCAAAATTTGCAGATGATACAAAACTACTCATATAGTTAAGTCCCAGGCAGACTATGAAGAGCTACAAAAAGATAAAATGGCATCCGATGAAGTGAGCTGTAGCTCACGAAAGCTTATGCTCAAATAAATTGGTTAGTCTCTAAGGTGCCACAAGTCCCCCTTTTCTTTTTGCGGATACAGACTAACACGGCTGCTACTCTGAAAAATGGCGGATGAAATTCAATGTTGATAAATGCGGAATGCACGTTGGAAAACATAATCCCAGCTATATATATAAAATGATGGGGTCTAAATTAGCTGTTACCACTCAAGAAAGAGATCTTGGAGTCATTGTGGATAGTTCTCTGAAAACATCCACTCAGTGTGCAGCGGCCGTCAAAAAGCGAACAGAATGTTGGGCATCATTAAGAAAGGGAGAGATAAGAAGACAGAAAATACTATGTTGCCTCTATATAAATCCATGGGATGCCCACATCTTGAATACTGTATGCTGATGTGGTCGCCCCATCTCAAAAAAGATACATTGGAATTGGAAAAGGTACAGAAAGGGCAACAAAAATGATTAGGGTTATGGAACAGCTGCCGTATGAGGAGAGATTAATAAGACTGGGACTTCTGAATTTTGAAAAGAGACTAAAGGCGGATATGATAGAGGTCTATAAAATCATGACTGGTATAGAGAAAGTAGATAGAGAAGTGTTGTTTACTCCTGTTCATAACACATTAACTAGGGGTCACCAAATGAAATAAATAGGCAGCAGGTTTAAAACAAGCAAAGGGAAGTATTTTTTCACACAATGTTAAGTCGACCTGTGGAACTCCTTGCCAGAGGATGTTGTGAAGGCCAAGACTATAGCAGGGTTCAAAAAAGAACTAGATAAGTTCATGGAGGATAGGTCCATCAGTGGCTATTAGCCAGGCTGGGCAGGGATGGTGTCCCTAGCCTCTGTTTGGCAGGAGCTGGGAATGGGGAACAGGAGATGGATCACTGGATGATTCTCTGTTCTGTTCATTCCCTCTGGGGCACCTGGCACTGGCCGCTGTGGGAAGACCGGACCCTGGGCTAGATGGACCTTTGACCCTGTATGGCTTTTCGCATGAGTTGTTGGGGTAGGGGAAGTTTGCAGTTGTGTCGCAGGGCCAGGCAACTGGGGCTTATGGTGCCACCATCACCAGACAGGAGTGGGGCGCAGCAGAGGGTTCCCGAGTAGATGCCTTGGGCATGCACGATTCGGTTTAGAGTGAGCCGCTGCCTTGCTGACTCCACTAAGGCGCGCCACAGACTCCCTGGCACATTGGCTGTGCCATGGAAGGCTTGGGCTGCAGCACTCAGGTGCTGTCCAGCCGGCTGCTGTTCTACGCTCACGTGCTCTCGGTTCCCCTGTACGCTGGTGAGCGCCGGTTGTGGCGAGCAGGGCAGAGAGGAACCTGAGTGCCAGCTCACCAGGGTGCAGCGTTACTAAGGGCGGCATGGATGCGTTCCCTGGCGCTTTGGAATCCGTGACTCCCCCTCCTGCTGGACTCGCAGACAGAAGGGCTGCAGAAGGGCCTGTCCAGGAACTCTGAGGAGCGGATCACGGCCTGGAGCCTCTGCATCGCAGCCTGGCTGGAGGCCCAGCGCCCTTTGCCATGGACCCCAGCCAGTTTGTAGGGGCAGGAAGTGAAGAGGGAGCAGGAGCCACGCAGCTCTCTCTGCTCCCACTGCGCCGCTTCATTTTGCACACGCATGCACGCTGGCCATAACTGGGACACGGTGCCTTAGAGCAGTGGTCTCCAAAGTGGGGTGCGCCAGAGGATCCCAGGGGGTGCACGGACGGCACTCCGCCATTTTGCTTCTTCGGTGGCAGCTCTGCAGGCCTGCAGCAGGTCTTCCCTCCTTCTTCCTTCAGTGGCACACCTGCGGTAAGTCTTCCCCTCTCCTTTCTTCAGCAGTATCGTGGGGGTGCACGATCCAAAAACTTTGGAGACCACTGCCGTAGAGAGTTGGGATCCTGAAGAAAGAGTGGGATGTTGCAGGTGAGGTCGAGAGAAGGGGTGCGTTGAGGAGCAGGGAGATGTCAGATGGGAGGGAGGAGGGCTGCTGGGGGAAGAGTGAGGAACGAGCTGGCTGATGGGGGGAGGAGGGAGCAGGGACTGTGGGTGGGGAAGAAAGAATCAGGGGTGAGGGCTGGAATTAACTGGGACTTGGCTGGGCCACTGGCCCAAGTCAGGTTCTGGGGAGGCCAGAAGGAAGGGGCTGGAGCCTGCTGGAGAGAACAGACCTGACCCTTGCATGGGGCCTCTGAATACAGCCGGAACCTCACTACAAACCGTCTTGGGGCCAGTGTAAGGACACACTACCGGGCTTCTGGATAGACTTGATGTGAGCAGGCGGTCCCAGTAGAGACCAGAAAAAATGATCAAGCTCGAAGTAGGTGGGAGAGAGAGGCTGATTCTGAGCAGCGATGCTGGGTGGGCGCTGGGCAGGGCAGCGACGTGGACCCTGGACCCCTAGGCCAAAGCAGGGGTAGAGGGAAGGGCCGGGAGCTGCAGCGGGGGCAGGCTAGGTGCAAGGAGCCTGGGGCTGGGCAGGTAGCCTGGCATGGACCCCGGACCCCGAGGGCAGGCGCAGGGAGGCTGGGTGTCCAGAGCAGGGGTAGAGGGAAGGGCCGGGAGCTGCAGCGGGGGCAGGCTAGGTGCAAGGAGCCTGGGGCTGGGCAGGTAGCCTGGCATGGACCCCGGACCCCGAGGGCAGGCGCAGGGAGGCTGGGTGTCCAGAGCAGGGGTAGAGGGAAGGGCCGGGAGCTGCAGCGGGGGCAGGCTAGGTGCAAGGAGCCTGGGGCTGGGCAGGTAGCCTGGCATGGACCCCGGACCCCGAGGGCAGGTGCAGGGAGGCTGGGTGTCCAGAGCAGGGGTAGAGGGAAGGGCCGGGAGCTGCAGCGGGGGCAGGCTAGGTGCAAGGAGCCTGGGGCTGGGCAGGTAGCCTGGCATGGACCCCGGACCCCGAGGGCAGGCGCAGGGAGGCTGGGTGTCCAGAGCAGGGGTAGAGGGAAGGGCCGGGAGCTGCAGCGGGGCTGGGGAGGTGCCACCAGCCAGGCCCCTGGAGCTGCAGCGAGGCCGAGGGGCATTTGCAGGGTGCGTGGGGCAGGCCACGGCACCGGGATCCAGGCAGCTGAAGGGAGGCTGGGGGCAGCGCGCGGGGGTGTGCAGGGGGCGGGGCCGGATGCGCGCGCGGGGGTGCAGGGGGCGGGGCCGGGCGCGCGCGGGGGGGTGCAGGGGGCGGGGCGGGGCCGGGCGCGCGCGCGGGAGTGCAGGGGGCGGGGCTGGGGCGGGGGCCGGGCGCGCGCGCGCGGGAGTGCAGGGGGCGGGGCTCGAGCGCACACTCCCGAGCTCGCGCTCCGCCCCCGAGGCCGCGCGCCGCGTTGCTTAGCGACGCTGCGGCCTGGCCCAAGGTCGCCATGAGCCGGGCGGCGCTGGCCGAGGGGGAGCCCGAGGGGCCGGGGCAGCCGCGGGCGCGGCTCCCGTCGCTGAACTCGGAGGAGCAGGAGGAGCGGATCGCGGCCCGGCGCCTCCGCATCGCGGCCCGGGTGGAGGCCAAGCGCCGGTGAGAGCGGGGGGCTGGGTCCCTCGAACCGGCCCCGCCCCCCCTGAACCCCGAACCGGGCCGAACCCCGAATCGGCCCCGCCCCCCGAACCGGGCCGAACCCCGAACTAGCCCCGCCCCCCCAAACCAGCCCCCCGAACCGGGCCGAACCCCGAACCGGCCCCGCCCCCCGAACCGGGCCGAACCCCGAACCGGCCCCGCCTCCCGAACCGGGCCGAACCCCGAACTAGCCCCGCCCCCCCAGACCAGCCCCCCAAACCTGGCCGAACCCCGAACCAGCCTCGCCCCCCCGAACCCCGAACCGGCCCCGCCCCCCGAACCGGGCCGAACCCCGAACCGGCCCCGCCCCCCCCAAACCAGCTCCCCAAACCTGGCCGAACCCCGAACCGCCCCGCCCCCCAAACTCTGAACCAGCCCCCTCCAAACCGCGACCCGCCTCCCCGGACGAACCCCGAACCAGCCCACCCCACCGGGCTGAACCCCGAACTGCCCCCCAACTCCGAACCAGCCCCCCGCGAACCGCCCCTCCTGAACCCGGCCGAACCCCGAACTGCCCCCCTAAACGCCGAACCACCCCCCCAAACCGGGCTCAGGCGTAACCGCGAACCATCCCCCAAATTTTTCTTGTCTGAAAGTCAGTAGGAGCGGGAAGGGGGCAGCCTGGGTACCCAACTGTGGGTCGTGGGTGGTGGAGCCGGCCTATCCCTGGGAACCCAGGGACGGATTCTTCCCCCTCCCGGGGCTCTTGTCATCCGCTAGCCAAATTATTGCTCGCGTCCATGTGACACGGGCTGTGGGAGCAACAGCCTTAGAATATGGGGACGGATCCAATCGAAGACCAGCCTTCTTCTCTGCATGGGGTCAGATGAGCCGGTGCTCCTCTGAAATCACTGCCAACCGTCTTGCAAATGAGATCTGGACCCAAACACGGAGCAGTCCGCTGGAGCTCACTAGGCAGGAGCCTCCTTACCGGGCACTGATGTGTTCCACCATGGCAGTAACCCTGTTGTCCTTGCTAACCTCCCATGTCATGATGGGGGGACCCAGCTATCTCCCGTCAGAGTCTGAGAGCATCTGGGTTCCTCTTCCATCCGAGCACTGCGCTGACTCACCCTTGTGGGATCTTACAGGATCACAGAACCAGTTATGGCTCCATGGAGATCTTTAAGCTATAGAAGATGGCATGTTACTAAAGAGTTTCTCTTCCCCATGTGTCCACACAGGGAGGCCCTTGGAGAAGATCCAGATGCGAAGAAGGCTGAGGCAGAAGAACTGAGCAGGAGCCACAAGCAGATAGAAGAAAGCAGACAGGTTAGAACTAAGCTATGGCGATATAGATCAACATAGGCAAGTCGATCAGGGCGTCTGAATCACATATTTGGCTCTGGAGTCCTATTCAGGTAGCCTTTGATGTCACAGCCCAGAGTAAACCAATGGATCTGTGTGTTTTGACATAGCCTGATCACACAGGCTGCTCAGTTGGGGACTAATGTAATGTTTGAAAAACATGTCCATATGTCAGGGAGATCTACAACCATAAGCTCATGAGAATTGTTTCGTCTTAAGCACCCAGCTGCTTCTACCTCTTCACCTTTAGGAGCTCCTGAAAACAGCCTCCTATTTTCAGCTCTGCAGCTAAAGCCTGGCCAACACACAGTATACTGAGCTTCCAAGTACAGCACGTGTTGTGTGGTGCCCTCTCATCACACTAAGGGCGCAGCGAAGCTAGGATGCACTGTGAAGGAAGGGTCCTCCTGGTGGTCACAATGATTCTTCGAGATGATGGCCTGCGTAGAGCTGCCCTGCGGGTGACACGCAGGCCTCTGACACATCTGATTCTTTCCTGTATAGTGAGAATCTGTTGTAAGGCTCTGACCTAGAGAGGAAGGAGGGTGGGGCATGTGGGTCCATGCTGGGAGTCATCTCAAAGACCCACAGTCACCAGGGGACGTGAATCTTTTTTTCTTCTTCAGTGGAAGCAGCAGGTGCACAGACTACTTGTATTTAGGTACCCAAATATGAATGTAGGAGCCAGACTTTAGACACCCTGGCTTGAAAAATGCTAGCCAAGTAGTCCTCCAGCGTAACGAGTTTGGGCCCCTTTGCCTATCATTTTGCTCTGTCATTTTGCTGCATTCACAGAGGCTAGCTAAGCTGCTGAATGACGGCACACAGCTAGTGACAAATATCCAGGTGGCTGCAGATGCAAGGGAAACCCAGAGGAGGGCTGAGGAAGACGAACTGAAGCGACAGAGGTAAGAGATCCCATAGCTCTGCTGTGTCACTGGCAGGAAGATCTTTGCTCCCGTGCTAGGCCCTAAGCATCCCCTGAAAGCACCAGCTTGGGCCGCCCACATGCTGATCAACTGGGGGCTGCTTTGGCAACTCACTGGCAGGCGAGAACTGCGCTTAATTTACATAAACGAGCAAATTGCAGCCACCCTTTTCTGTAATATGCAGAGGTGGCGTGGAGAAGCTGCAGGTCCCTGCATGCAATGCGGCCTGCCTGATTGGATCTGGATGGAGCATTGCATGCTGGTGTGTATAGCTTCCCCAGCCCGCACTCGGGCACAGAAGGTGATGGTGATTCCTTGTGAGAACCCTGTGGCCTGCAGGTTCTCATTTAGTCACCACCCCTGGTTTAGAGGAGCCAGCACTGGCCTCTCCTCTTTGGGATTGCAGTAGAGAAGCCTGGGTGTTCAGCCCCATCTCCCTGCTGTCGGACTTAGCAGTTGTCATGAGCAAACAAGTCCAGCGTTGCTGAATGGACCCGTGCCTCTTAAGAACCCCCAGTTATTTTCATGGCACTCCACAGGAACATAGTGGGACCAGAGAGCAAGGGGACTGCTATGAAATTGTGAGCCTTTCACTTGTGGGTCACTTTTGGAGGGGACTGAGTGCAATGGTTTTGTTCTGGGCTAGTTCTTAGGTGACCTGTGTCCATCTCTCGGCTGGCAGCCTTGCTGGAAGTCTCATTAGGAAAAGCAAGCCCCCTCAGACCCTGGTGATGGCCCACTGGCAGGGCATGTGTGTGAGGGAAGCACGTGCTGCTGCTGTGTGTACTGTACCTGCTCCCTGGATGAATGGAGGTCTTGGGTCCCTAGTGCTGCAGATCCAGCACCTTCTGCTAATGCTAACCTTACTGGATCGGTGACTGCTGCTGGAGCTAGGCTTCCTGGGCCAAGCCCACTGTCAGCAGTGGTAATGGTGTGGGGTGTCTGCGATGCTGGCCTCCTGACAGACCCAGCTTGCCAGACGAGCATTTCCACAGCCAGTTTGTTCTGATCAGTTTTTGCTTGTGTAATGTGCTCCCTTTGAATCCAGTGTATTCCCAGGGCTCTGATACAGAGACCAGTCCTGCAGCCATGTTTGTAGTGTCCTCTACATACTGGCTGCGGAGTCATTTCTCTTAGTGCATGGAGTCTTTTCAGATCAGAAGATGGAGCCTATCATTAGGGCTACAGAAAACCTTGTTGACCCACTAAGATCTTGTCTACCCTTTGGTTTAAAATGGATTTAGTCCCTAAAGCTGGTTGTCCATGAAGACACTAACATGGCTGGAAATCTCAGTGTGGATGGGCCAAGGGCAGCTGCCAAACCCTCCACCAGCCCCAGTTCTGTTATCTGCCTTGTGCTGGCTGCTCTCTGCAGGCTCGAGAAACTGGAGAATGAATCCAAGACTAATCAGGACAAGTTTGAAGAGATTACCTCAAAATGGGGCTCGGCCAAAGAGAAAACCATCCCGCAGGACCTGTGGGACGTGCTCAACCAGCAGCAGCAACAGTGTGCTCTGCTCATCGAAGAGAAGAACAAGCTCATCAGTGAACTGCAGCAGGTAGATTGCCAGAGTGTGTGTGTGTGTGTGTGTACGTACACAGCTGTGGGGCACAAAGGGTCTTGTTGGAGAATGTTAATATTAGAGGGACACTGTCCGAGAGTAAGTGACCCAGAACTGGCTGGCTGTTTTTCTAGGGCACTGTGCTACCCTACAATAACAAACCCATATACAGACTCAGCATTCACTCATGTCCTGGCAGTAACAGACCAGGACCCAAAAAATCCTGTTCCATACTTTTCCCACCCGTATGCAACAACCCTCCAAGTTCACACCCAGGCTCCTTCCGAGCAATTTACTTCCCTCTCCCTCAGCTCCTCCGTTACCCCTGACTCCCCCAAGCCTTTGTGCTGCTGCTGAGGGGTGTGGGAAATATGGTTCTGGATTGTAGCTTAAATGAATTATTATTCAGAGCTCTGTATTTATATGCCTAGTAAGGAATCTATTTGTCAAAAAACATTTACTGAGTCTTTTTTGTTGTCTATATTGTTACAGACGTACTTACTGACAAGTACTTTGGAATAACTGACCAAAACTAATTGAAACTGGTTTGATTATATTGTGTTATTTTGACAAATAAAATATGTAAAATTTTGCAGAACTTAAAAAGATTGCGTGCAGAATTTTAAATTTTTTGTTGCAGAATTGTTGTTTTTGGCACAGAATTCCCCCAGGAGTAATCTCCCTGCCAATGCATGATTGTTCCTATAGTTTACTCTTGGGGCTTTCTAGTCCTGCCCCCTTTAGTCCGGACAAGGGTTAAATAGCTCAAGCATTGGGGCTTCCTCCTCCTTGGTAGCAAGTGTAGTAGATCTTCCCATCATCTCTTCTCTCTCCTAACCACTGTTCTGTTCCTCAGTTCTCTTCCCTAGTCACCTTCCATAACGTCTGAAGGGGCAGATGCAGGGTATTGATTATTAGGTTCTCTGGCTTGTGATGAACCTGTGTAGAGCAGCATTTATCAGTTCAGTGTCTGCTCTTCTCCTGCAGGAGCTGAAAAGCAAAGATGACCATTATGTGAAGGATCTCAAGAAGCAGTCAGACGACATTAACCTGCTGGTGGAGAGAATGGAGGAGCAGATCAGAAACCTAATGAAAACTTACCGTCGGGAACTCACGCAGATTGAGGTAGCAAATGGCTTCATAGCAGGATGGGAGCAAGCAGTGAATTATTCCCACAATAAATCCACCAGGGAGTTCTCCTTAATGGAATTATCTCCGGCAAAGGGGTCTTTTGCTCATTACACTGGCATTTCAGCAGCGCTGGGTTGTGGGCTGCAGTCAGATGTTTATGTGGACCAGAGCTCTCACTTTGCCAGGTAGAAATAAACATGGAGATGAACTGAGCACTGCGGGTCCAGGTTATGTGATTATGGGGTCTTCTCCTCTCTAAGTTACTGGGGATCCAGTGCAGTCCAGGTCAGTAGAGACTGAAAGTCGCTTCTGTTGATGGCTGTTCATTCCCAGATGTTTAAGGCCAGAAGGGACCATTCTGATTATCTAGTCCAACCTCCTGTAGAATGCAGGCCAGAGAATTTCACCCAATGGCCCATAAGTTTTGGTTGAGCTAGAGCATTTCTTTCAGTTTAATGTAGTGGCTTGTTGTGTGAACTAGATTTCATCCTTGCACCCATGCTAAACTGTTCAAAGCCATCTTCCTACAAACTGAGAGAGCCAACAGCCCGCTTAACCCCAGACCCAGTAACGCCAGCCTTTATACCTGGCAACTGCTGGGTCTGTGTTGCTGTCGGGGCAATAGGAAGTGCACGTTGTCTCATGGTTAGAGCAGCGCACTTAGAGTCCCGAGGACTGGTTCTCTTTCCAGCCCTGCCACTGATCCCTGGTGTGACCTCGGGCACAGGGAGAGGATGCTGTGTCTGGGTGGCACCTGGCGGCGATCTGGAGCTGGCTTCTGTCACAGAAGCCTCTTGCCATTGCTCCCAGAGCTTGGCCTGGTAAACAAGGCTCGTCCAGCATGGCAGAGCTGGCAGCAAGCAGGGAGTGGGCCTTGCGCTGTGCACGGCAACCCGCTCACTGCACTGTCTCCTTGTCAGAAAGCTTTCGAGCTGGAACGGCGAGAGCTGCTGAGCAGCAATAAGAAGAAATGGGAGCAAGCCATGCAGGACCACAACGCACAGGAGGTAAGGGCCCCAGGGGGAATTGTGATCTGCGAAGGAAGGCTCCTGGGCCAGCAGCTGCTCCTAGGCACTGAGCAGTAGCACGTCTCAGTCCCTGTGCTCGCTCTTGACATTGAAGAGCCTGGGGTCAGAAGGGGCCAGGTGTGGGCAGAGAGTAGGTGGGCCGAAGCCCAGTCCTTGGCAGGGTAATGAATGCTTCACTCTGCCCCCCTCTTGTAGGGTTCATGCTTGCTACAGGGCAGGCGTAACTCGGCAGCCCAGCAATGCAGGATCAGGCTGCCCTGCACTCCTTGTCCATATTGCTCTGTACCTTGAAAAAGACACGGGAGGCAATTGTCCTGCTCTGCTCAGCGCTGGTGAGACCTCAGCTGGAGCACTGTGTCCACTGGGCGCCATACGTTAGGAAAGATGTGGGCAAACTGGAGAGTCCAGAGGAGAGAGACAAAACTGATCAAAGGTTTCGAAAACCTGCCCTGTAGGGAAAGGTTAATAAAAGTGGGCCTGTTTAGTCTTAAGAAAAGAAGACTGGGGGGGGGGGGAGAGACGGGACTGGGGGACTTGATAAGTCCTCAGATCTGTTCAGGGCTGTTATGAAGAGGATGGGGATCGATTGTTCTCCATGGCCACTGAAGGAAGGACAAGAAGTGACGGGCTTTATCTGCAGAAGGAGATTCATGTTAGTTTTTAGGAAAACACTCTAACTCTCTGCGTAGCTAAGCTCTGAAATAGGCTTCCCAGGGAGGTTGTGGAATTCCCGTGACTGGAGGTTTGTAAGAACAGGTTGGACAAACCCCTGTGGGGGATGGTCTAGGTTCACTTGGTCCTGCCTCAGCACAGGGGGCTGGACTAGACGACCTCTCGAGGTCCTTTCCAGCCCTACGTTGCTATGACTCTATGATTCTATAATCTCCGAAAGGTAGGGCTGGAAGGGAGATCAAGAGGGCATCTAGTCCAGCCCCCAACGCTGAGGTAGGATGAAATATACCTCAGTGTGAGGAGGAGTACTGGCTACGTTGTGCTAGTACACACAGGATTCCCACTTCCTTCTGCCCTGCCCCCAGTCACTTCTGCCCCTTCAGCCAGGGCTGGTTGCTTTGCTCTTACTATGGAGGCCAGGAAGTTGGGAGAGCCACCTTGGAGCTTGGAGTCTGTGCAGAGGCAGCGAGATACCTCGGTGATGGGCAGACTAAAAATGAATGAACAGAAGGGGGATCCCATATATGGTTGGTCTTTTTTCCACTCGTTTTTTGTTGGATTGACTGTTAGGCCACATCCTCAGCTGGTGTAGATCTGCTGAGCTCCCACAGACTTCAGCGGAGCTGTGCAAGTTCACACCAACTGAGCTCTGGTCCCGGTTTTGTACCCGAACTCTTTGCTGCACTGGGGCTTCTTGGTGGCTGTGATGTGCCTGGTAAAGAATCACAGTGGAGCAGGAACAGCCGGCGTCACTTCAGAGGCCTGAAAGGAAAGGGATGGAATGGGTATCCAATTAGCCTGGCTAACAGCACGTACCGGGTGAGCAGGCATTCAGGGACTAGAGCAGGTGGCTGGCCCTGTACCGCCTATTCCAGTCACACCCACATTACACCCCGCATGCACGGTGTGTAAGGGAAAGACCTAGTGTTGGTGTCTGAAGTAAAGACTGTCCGGAGTTGGGCACAGGGAGTGACACTCCTGCCTGGTTTGTTGATAGCCCAAGGAACATTGTCCCCACTAGGCTGCTGCCTGGGAATGATCCATATCCCTCCTTGCTTTGGACTTGCCAGGGCAGCTGGGATCAGGAAGGCTGAGCAGCCAATCAGAACCGTGGCGATTATCTGCGGTCGTTTGACTCTCCTCTGGTCTCCTTCTGCCCTCAGCTAGAGAACTTGATCACCCGCATGCAGACCGTGGAGGAGTACGAGAAGCAGCTGAATCAGCTGCAGGTGAAGGATGCCGAGGAGTACACTACCGTCAAAATCCAGCTGGAGAACGATGTACAGGTGTGGAGAGCAGGGTCCCGGGGGAGTAGAGACACAGGACCCCACTGAGTGCATAGAGTGACAAGGAGAACACAGCGACAGCTCTGTGGCTATCAAGGGGAAGGTCTAAGCTAAATGGCTTTTTAGGAGGTCTAAGCTAAATGGCTACATTTCCACAAACCGCATAGCTTGTACTGAGACGGGAGAGAAGGACAGCAGAATCAAACACTCTCAGCCTTTCTGGGGCTTGGCTTCAGGGTACAAAAGTTAACAGTAGCAACCGTCCCCCCCCTCCCCCCCAAGCTGGGCTACTCCTAGGATTCCTCCCTCATGATTGCTCAACCTGCCCCCTAGATCCTCTCAGACAGTCACTTCCAGCTCTCTTATATCCAGATGGAGTAATGAGCCACATGTATTAGTGAGTTAGCAGTGCTTACTTGCGATCAGCACCTGCTAATAGGGTGGGGGTTTCAGGCAAACACTGCCTGCTTGTTACAAGGATAGAAACCTTCATGCATGTTACCTTTTATCTAACTAGGCTCAGGAAGGCACTTCCCTCTGGATAGATTATTCCAGAATTATCCGTGATTGTGGCTTCCTGTGAAGCCACTGGTACTGGCCATTCAGCCGAGAGACTGAACTAGCTGGATCCCTGGTCTGCCCGGCACAGCAATTTCTGTCTTCCTAAGTAACCACCGTTCATATTGCAGACCTTGTGACTGAGACGTAAAATAACCCTCTTCCTACCGATGTGTCTTCAAGTGCTTGAATAACAATGTGTCCAACAGGAGGGAGGCAGAGAGATTCTCACACCTGCACCTGGATTGTGCGGCTTTAGCTCGGACAGTAGATGCTGCCTCTTCCCGTGTGCTGCCATGACAGCTGAGGGCCCCTTAACACTCGCGCTGACATCGCTTGGCTGGGGGCTGCTGGCAGGGAGTTTGGAGCCTGTGACTCTCCTTGCCAGCTGATGGAACAGGACGTACAGGGCCTGGGGCACGCCTGTCCATGCTGCTGCCTGAGGGGTTGGCATGGGGGTGAGGAAGGTGATGCACTCTTTCTCCATGGCACTGAGTCGGTGGGTGACAGGCTAAATTAGGGGTTCTGTAGCATGTCAGTACAGTGAATGTTTGTAGCCCCTTTCTATCAAGGAGGGCTTCGTACAGGGCTCGTCCTTTAGAGGAGCTTCACTGTAAGACTTCTGCACTGTTTGCTAGAGCCTGGGGAGTCCGTTCTAGGCCCTCTCTTTTGAGAGCCCCAGGGCCAGCCATGGGATAGCAGGGAGGGGCTCTGTACTTGCAAACCTTCCCTTGGATACAACAGAGGATGGCTTTTTATTTTGTTTGGAATCTCAGATCCTGGAGCAGCAGCTGCAGCAAATGAAAGCCATTTACCAGCTGAACCAGGAGAAGCTAGAATACAACTTCCAGGTGCTAAAGAAACGGGATGAGGAAAACACCATCATAAAATCCCAGCAGAAAAGGAAACTCAACCGGTAAAAGATCAACCCAGTTCGTGTGGGGTTGGGGCAACGCCTGCAGCCATACTCAGCACTCTCTGGGTCACTGTCCATATTCTCACTGCAGGCCACAGCCCTCTCCCTTCCCCCACAAAGGCTGAATATAATCCAGCTTTGCACAGGGGCTCTGTGAACAGAGTCCTTCCCACTCCAGGGGTGCTGCAGCCACTGGGCTGGGACGGGGGTGAGGAGTGGCCCATGTTCAGGTGCTAGGACATGCTTGCCCTTGTATGTCCGGCTCTGGATGTGTGTATGGATTTATTTACTCCTGGGGAAATTCTGCACAGGTACATAATTTATGTCCCCTGCAGATTTCTTTGCTTCCCCACAGAAAAATGACTTTCTGACGGGGAAGCAAAGGGAAGCCGCAAGAGCGGTCATGCAACCTTCCCAAGCAGTATGTTTCGGGTGCCAGGGTAGCCGGCAGAGAGGTAAATCACTTGGGGCAGAGGGCAGGAATGGGGAAGACCCGGCTGGTGGCTCCTACCCTGCGCCGGACTCAGCTGCTAGTCCTGACTGGGCTGGGGAGGACAGGACTTCCTCTTCCCCTGCACGGCATCCGGGGCTGGGTCAGACCCACCCCCAGATTTCTCCCCCGGCTGCAGGAAACTCTGCAAACTCCACTCCCCCCACATTTCCTGCACCCATCACTCCTCAGCTGCAGTGGGAGGGATCCCTGTACAGGGAGCTGCTACCCCATCCACCCAACTCTCGTGCATCCAGACCCCTTCATACCCAGACCCTCCCACTGAGCCTCACCCCACTGCACTCAGAACCCCCACCTGATGAGCCCCACTCC
This sequence comes from Lepidochelys olivacea, assembly GCF_965140295.1. Classification (NCBI taxonomy): domain Eukaryota; kingdom Metazoa; phylum Chordata; order Testudines; family Cheloniidae; genus Lepidochelys; species Lepidochelys olivacea. The sequence continues at coordinate 3,795,289 of NC_140413.1, forward strand.
CCCTGCACCTGGAACACCCCGATGAGCCGGCGACACCTGGATCCCCACCCCACCGAGCCCCAACCAGATGCACCTGGATCCCCACCCCATTGAGTCCCACTCCCTCAGTATCTAGACCTCCACTGAGCCCCTCCACACCCAGACCCCCCTGCCAAGCTCTATCTTCCCCCATACCCAGACCCCCCCTGCTGAGCCCCACCCATCTTCACCCGGACCCCCCTGCAGAGTGTCATTACTGTTGCACCCAGAACCCTCCAATGAGCCCCTGTGCATCCAGATCCCGCCCTGCACCTGGATCCCCCAATAAGATGCTCACGCCAAGATTGCCCCACAGAGAACCTTCTCAACCCACACCTGGATCCCCCTATGCTACGCCCCTCCAGGCTTGGATCTTGCCTTGCTGAGCCTGCCTGCCCACACCTGGCACAGAGGGGCAGGGCTCTGGGGTGTTTTTGGGCAGACCCGGTCCTTGCGCTGTGTCACAGTTGGGTGCAGCCTCACTGCTGAGTCTGTGTTCCAGGGTGCGGGGGGGAGCTGCACAGTGATCTCCCACCTCTGTGCAGCCTGTGGCCTGTGCTCCCCAGTGTCATGCTGGAGCCCCCACATTTATTTGACAAACAAAATTTGCAGAATTTTGCAGGATTTTAAAATATTGTGCACAGAATTTTAATCTTTTTGGCACAGAATTTTTAATTTTTTGGCACAGAATGCCCTCAGAAGTAATTTATTGTTGTTAACAGCCTGCTCTCCTCCTCAGGCTGCATGATGTGCTCAATAACTTGAGAATAAAACTGGCCAAACAGATAAAGCAATTCCAGGAGGAGAACCAGAACCTGACGGCCGATTACAAGCGCATAGTGGAGCAGTACAAGGACCTGCAGAGAACGATGAGGTATGGTGTGTCCCAGAGACACAGCCTCTCTTTGAGCAGGACGAATTCACTTGGGCACTGGAGGGCAGCTTGGCGGGACCCCCAGGGCCTCATCAGTTAGTTCAAAGAGAGCAGATAGCAGCCACCCTCCCCTGGCTGCTTGGCTCAAAGTGGAGCATTGCTGGGGGGCCAGTAGTCTCTGGGATCTGCTCCACTGTCTTAAAGTTAAAGGCAGCTGCACGCCCCATTGTGGCCCTCACCGGGCAGCTGTGGGGAGAGAGGTTACTCTCCGAAGCCTGTGACTGAGCACTGTCGGGGGCTTCTGACCCACAGAGGCACCCCATTGCTCCAGAGCATGGAATGCGGCATGGCACAAGCCTGACTCACAGGCAGGGGCCTTCCCCCTCTCGGCAGACACTTTGGCGTCGTTGATGCCCAGAAGTTCCTGGAGATCTGGCTAATGAACGAGGAGGAAGCCAAAGGGCTGATGTGGAAAGCTCTCGAGGCTGATCGCGTCATTCACACCCAGCAGCTGGGGCTCCCCTGGGTGGAGCCTGACTACTGGTTCCTGGACAACGTGGGCCCCATCGTGCACCGCAAGGCAATCAAATCTGCCAGCAAGCTGGCCCAGGAGGTGATGGCATTAACAGGTGGGACACATGGCGGCTGTAATTCCCCGAGGATCTCAAAGCCCTTCCCATGCTCTCACTGCTGACGCCTCCCTGCACCCCATCTCGGAGGAGGAGGAGGCTGAGGCCCAAAGGGGTTCAGCGACTTTCCAGGAGGGCTCAGTGAGTCCTTACTAGGTGGGGATAAACCCCCTAGCTCCCAAATCTCAGTGCCCTGCTCTGCTTTGCCTCTCCGGGGTGTGGCGGGAAAGCAAAGGGACCTGTTGTCATTGTAAAACCCCTGGGACCGCCAGACCAGATCTCTTTCTAATGACATGCACCTCTGCCCGCTGGCCGAGGCTGGGGTGATGTCAGAGCCAGCCCTGCACGTTCTCTGCAAATCCAGTTTTAAAATGGAAACTCCTCTGCTCCCAACCACCCCATACCCACCTGCTCCTCATTGTCTCCAACTCCTAGAGGCTAGTGCAACATCAGATGCACCCGCTGCTTGCCAAGGTTTGCATCAGCTGCTGAAGTGGTAACCACACGAGGTGGCCTCCAAGCATCTCCCCTTTCACAGCCCTCTGACCAGATTCCTGTGCTGATTCCCTGGGGGTGGTTACCTGTGCCAGGTGAGGAGAGCAGCAGGCGATGGGTCTTCCCTCTCCCCTTGTGCTTCAGAAAGCAGCCAGCAGGAAGAGGAGGAGGAGGAGGAGGAGGCTGCGGAGGAAGGAAGACAAGAGGTGGCGGAGGCTGGAGAGGAAGTTAAACCTCCCCGGCACGTCTTGGTGAAGTCTGTCAAACACATCCTGGAACTCCTGTGCGACGAGTCGGTGAGTTGGGCCGTCCTGGCCAGCTCCGACCGCAGAGGGCTCTGTGCTGCAGAGGATGTTGGCCCTTAGCCGGGCCGCTCCTTCGCAGAACAGCTCCTTGGATCTGAGGATTGTCTTCTTTTCCTGACCCCGCACTCTGGCTTCCAATGGGTTCAAACATCATCTGAGCCAAGGCCAGGTCCCCGTGCTTTCTACAGCAGCACCTGGCACAGTGAGTCCCTGACCCTCTTGGCGCTACTTTAATGCTCCTAATCATCCAGCTGTCTCAGTGGAGGGGTCACCCTTCAGGGCGACTCAGACCCATTCAGCCGGGCGTTCACGTGGGGAACAGACAGGAGTGTGAGTGCTGTTGTGTTGCCAATGTCTCTTAGCCCCTTGCGGGGCTTTCCGGGTCTGAACTGCCACCTGCCCGTGCAGCATCTCTTGCTGCAGAATGTGTGTGTGAGAGGAGATGCTGGTATGTGTTTGGTGCCACCTGCCTGCCACACTTCTGGGGAGGGGGTAGAATGGGGCTGGCGCAATATGGGACACACCGAAATAGCAATTGGCTAAGCTGCATTCGCAAGAGCTTGTAGGGATCTAAAAACGTCCTTCTAGGGAGCGTCCTATGGATCGGCAGGGTCAGACAGCTGTCGCGCCATGGCACGAGCCCCATGAGACCCTCTGCCAGGGTAAACGCAGCCCTGCAGCCCGACGCCCTCAGCTCTGCCAGTTGTCAACAGCAACTCAGCGCGAGCCCTGCTGGGGACAGCTCGGGCCGTTCGTTACTGGTGGCACGAAGCTGCAAAGCCAGGGGTCCGCCTACCTCTGAGTCGGTGACACCTTCCACATCAAACAGCTGCTGGACAGGGTGTCACAGCTGTCACGTGCCAGACGTGGCCTGCTTAGAGCTTCCTCCCCAGAGGGATACACGGGAGGTTTTCCCCTACGTGTGTGTCAATACACTGCCCGCTGTGGCTGTCACCAGCTCCGGTGGAGAGGGTTATATCTGGTGCCACCTACTGGCTGAACAGTGTAATTCAGTTCGGCATCCTGTCCCAGCTGACGGCCATCAGACACACTAGAAAGTGATTTCCAAGTGCACGGGGGACGTGATTTCTGAGGTAACCAGGCCCAGTGCCCCACACTTGTCCTGCTGTTGTGTGAACTCTAACCCACCGTGAGATTGGGCTTTTCCACACCCCAGTCTGCAGCAGGTTAGGGTGTGTGCAGTGGGATTCAAATCACCATTGCAAAAGTTATTTAAAAACCTCTCTTAGTATGCCCAGGGCAGGAGTTTCTGAGCTGGGAGCTGTGCTACATTCTGGACCCAGATGAGAAATGGTCCCATCCCTCCAGATCACTTGAGTCCCCGTTATTTGAGCGTGGAGGTTAGCACAGAGTAACTGTGCTGTGGCTGGTTCTGCCTGTTGGGTGAGTTAGCAGCTCTGGGATCCTAGTGTGAATTGAAACACTCATCAGCATCTTGTGATTTCCTTCCAAGGGCTTCCTGATAGAGAGCAAGCTGCTGGGACTCCTGCAGCCCCTGGAGAGGCACGAGCGCTCCCTGATGAGGCTGGATGCAATCTTTGCGGTTAGTGGGGCGTCTTGCACAAAGCACATAGGTTAGGGGCACTGCAGGAACACACCCCAGAACCAGCCCCAGTGCCCGCGGGCTGAGAGCTGCTGGTGGATGATGCAGTTCCACAAGGGCGGACCTGCTGAGACGCTGCCTTTAGAAGCTTGTCACCTGCAAGGGGGGGAAGGGAGGAGGGGCATGGTCCATGCACATGCGACTTCCCGTAGGACTCAGCGGGGTGATCTTGTGTGCTCTGTTCCGGGAGTTTAGCTGGGGAAGGTGGGGGGGGAGGCTCCCTTCCCAAGGGGGATTGCAAGGCAGAAGGAGTAAGAGAGATGGGATGTGGCTGAAGCCAGTTCCTCCCTTTGCCACCCCTAGTGCCATCAGCTCCCACTCCCCTGGCACTCGCTCCCACTGATCCCCCAACCCCAACACACTCCTGGGCCTTCCGGCTCCCACCCTGTCCTGTGTCATTCCCAATAGAGCCCTCCATCCTCCCTGCAGATATCGCTGCTGCTGCCACTAAGACTCCACGTCTCACATCCCCTTCCCACCGGGGCCTACCCTCTTGAGGTCCTTTGTGGCCACCACCCTTTTGCCCAAAGAGAGCTGGGCTCCTCTCCCCTTCTTTGGGAAGAGGGATGGGTTTGGAGCCGTGTGACTTACCCTCTTTCCCTGGGGAAGCATGTACTGCTGCAGGGCTCCCAGCGTCTGACATCCCACTGAGAAAGACCAAGAGCTTGACCTGAACCTGGTCTTTCACTTGCCCCAGCTGAGCTCTCCTGCTGGTCCCGCACCAGCCCCCTTCGCATTGGGAAGGGAAGGGCTGTGAATTTAGCTCAGGCCCATGGGCCGCTCCTCTAAAGGAAGCGGGAAGGGACCAGAGCAACATCTCGGAGTCCCAGCTGCCACCCAATCTGCTGTTTCTCTGCCTTTCTCCAGGCCCTCGAAATTGACAATGAAGACGACGTGTATACGCTGGTGGATTTCTTCTTGAAGTTCAAAGTCCAGCAGGTTGTCTCCAGCCCGGTATGATGAACGTGGGCATCGCGGGATGAGACCCAGCAGCCCGGGAGGAGATGGGGCTTGTAAAGCCCCGCGGAGGGGGAGGGAATTGGTGTTGCTCTTACCAAGAGAACCAGCGTGGTCCAGAGGCTGCAGCCATGACACCATTGAAATGGGTGAAGTCTGAGTTTCCACCAGTGCTGAATTTGGCCCCCAGGCCCCTGTGCTTTGTGCCCAGTGAATACAGATGTCAGTCATAGACACTAAACCAGGGCTCCGGATGGCTGGAAGCCTCCTGGGTTTGTAGGTTAGGGTAGAGGTGCTGTGGGCTGGGAGGAGCATTACCGGGGTTAGCTGTAGTTGGAGCCCTGTGTGGCTGGAGTTCACTCCCGGTGCGTGTGGCTGCCGTGCAGAGTAAGGAGTGGGCAGTGGAGGAGGGCCCTGAAGAATTCGCTGTGGATGCAGCGAAGGACGACAGGGGATCCGCTGCCCCGAAGGAGGAAGGCACGGCCCATCAGAGCTCGGCAACGTCACTGTCCTCTTTGCTCTTCCATCACGATGACGTCCTCAAGGCCCTCAAAGCATTTGTCTGGGACTTCCAGAAGTCGAGGTGAGCAGAGCTCGTTAGCTGGGAATGGGGTGGGGGGCTGGGCCTCGTAGGCTGGTTGCGAATACGAAGAGTACGAGAGAACGGGCTGCAGGAGTAGCCCCGTGATCCGAGCGTGTGAGCTGGAGGAGGGGCAAGGCACGGGAACCGCGGGAGTGAGGCTGGGGAGAGCGGGAGGCGCATCTGGGCTGGGGATTGTCTGCGAATGCACTGGGCGGGTGTGCTGGGCTACGGAGGCTGGGCTGATCTGCCCAGCAGTGGAAAGGTCCCCGCCGTCTCCCCCGGGCACAACTGGTTTCTGCAGGCAACGTTGACGAGGTGGGGCAGGGCAGGTTCCCCACAGTGAGTGGGGTTCATTCTGCCTGGGACAGCTGTGCAGTGGGGAGCAGGTTGGATTGGGTGGGGTGAACATGGTGGGGCAGGGAGGGGAGGCAGTTGAGATGAACAGTTGTGGTGGAGAGGAGCCAGTCGCTGGCAGCAGGGAGCTGTGAGGCTAATGCCAGCGGTGCCCCAAGCCATGGTCCCTCCTTTCAGACCTGGCTGGGTGACCGGAAGGGTGGGCCGAGCAGTGCCGTGAGCCCAGGGCTCCTCTCTCTGTCCCTTAGGGACAAGCGGCCGCAGGTGAAGAAGGTGATGGAGGAACGGGACAACTCCAAGGACTCTGAGTATTGGGAGGCCCTGGCTCACGTCATCCCAGAGTCAAAGCTGAAGGTTTGGGACGCGCTGGAGGCGGCATTGGAGAAATACCAGTAAGTGCCCCAGCCAGGGGCCCCCAGCCATCCCACCCTTGGGTGTGAACGCACCAGGCCTGGCAGTGCTGACGGGGTTTGTCATTAGACGTGCGACAGAGCCCAGCGGCTTGCTGGGACATTCCTCTGGGCCGCTTGCCCCCAGCTGCCAGTGCACACGTGGGGGGCTTGTCTTCACGTGCCCTGAGGGCTCAGCCTGGGGGAACCTGCAGACAGTGCCTGTACAAAGGGTTACCTGGCCATTAATGAACTCCAGGGGAGTCCAGCTCCCAGTGGGGAAGCGCTGGTTCCTGGCCTGAGACACCCCTTGCTGGGCCGTGGCTGGAGGTCGGGTGACCCCTGGTGGTGGGATTGTAGAAGATCCGTTTCTTGTATCTGGTTGGTTCATGTTTGGCTCCTGCCCATCCTTGAGTGCCCTGTAAGTGACCTGAGCATGACTCTTCACCGCTACCTCCTTCAATGGAGGTTTTCCACCAGTGACATTCACAGCATCAGCCGCTCCAGCACACCGAACGCTCCCCCCAGCTGAGCTTCCCAGCCCCTGGGCCCCCTGCAGTCAGGCGGGACCGTGCTTTGTCAGTGGCGTTCTCCAGGGTGCACTTAGTCGCTTCTGTGTGGCTGCGGAAGGCGAGCTGGGAGGAACACAGGATCTAACTGAAACGCCAGGGGCCATTTGTGAGCAACACAATCAATTTAGCCAGACTGGGGCATTGCTCATCCTCTGCTCTTGAGAAAAGCGGGACCACAGCTATACGTGTGAAATACAAAGGGCCTGTTAAAAGCCAAGCCCCCAGACCCACGGGGAGGAGGCTTTGCCGTCGGGAGCTTTGACCCATTTCCCTTCCTCTTTGTGAAGCTACGTTCTGAGCCAGCGGTCGAAGCTGCTCACCGATCTTGATGGGCTCCAGCAGCAGAACACGGAGCTGCACATGCTGCTGCATCAGTACCTCACCTCCAAGGTGAGTGGGAGCTGGTACCTCGCTGGGCCCAGGGCCGCTGGGCAGCTGCACTCGCTGGCCGTCAGAGAGCTACGTGAATGCTTATTGCTAAGGCTGCCGGACGCCCTGCATGGCAGCTGCCCCCATGGCCCTGTGGCAGTGAGCAAGGGTGAGGGGAGGTGATGCAGGGTGTAACCGGCCCGGCTGACACCTCACAGGCTGCAGGCAAGCAGAAGAGGTGATTTCTGAGCTGTGGGAGGTGGGACAGGTTGGTCCTTGGGGCTGCAGCCAGGGCCTACCCATGCATCCTCTGCCAGTCAGGGTGGGCAAGTGGAGGGGTGGAGAGATGCCAGGGGGATGGGCATAGGGCCAGGAGGGGCTCTGAAGGCCAGCAGAGGGTTGGGTAGTGGGGTGGACCCAGTAGAGACCTCTTCAGGGGGGTGAAGTGATGGTGTGCGTGCAGAGAGAGGATGCCATTGGGACAGATGAGCAGAGCAGGAGGAGAGAGAAACCAACCCTGCAGTGTTTGGACTGAAATGGGCAAAGGGTCCTAGGTCCCCGGTGTGCATGTTCCCCCCCCCCGTCCCCCCCCCCACACACCCCATCTCCCAGCTGACAGCAGGTTGGGGGGCCGGGGGGGACATGCAGTACGTCCCATATTGTTCCAGGACGTGAGTATTCAGGGCTGGGAATCCGGCGCCTTCCCAGACACAGCACTTGCTGTACCCGGAGAGGAAAGGTGGGAATGGGCAGGGGACACTCACAGGGGCAGTACTAGAGTCAGCCTGGACCCGGCCAGGGAACAGCGTAGCTCTTCTCCCCATCGCGGCTCGGAACCGGAGTGTAACGCCAGCGGGCAGAGCGTAGTGGCACCTCGTCCCCACCCAGAGTGAGGGCCCTGGGGCCTCTTCCAAGCCAGTGGGTGTGGTGTGCCCCCGAGAGCACCGTCACCCTCACTGTGGCCTCGGCTTGTCCCGGCGCAGGTGAACCAGGAGCTACTGATTCCACCCACCCATGTGGTAGAGCTGATGACGCCGTGACGGTCAGGAGGCCAGGAGTGCCGGCAGCCAGCATGAGGTCCCTGCCGTACGCCCCTCCCCATGAGCCTGTGGTGCTGGATCCGGGGCATTCGCTGGATGGCAGCGGCTGGAATAAACCCCCCTTTAAAACAACCGGGCTGCAGGTGTGTGATTGCTGAGGAGAGATGCTGCCCTCTGGGATGATGCCAGGGCTGGCTGCCCTCTGTCACGGAGCAGCAGGGCTCAGGCTGGCAGCAAGGTGCCTCTCACTGTCTCTGCTACCTTGACGCTGTGTGACCTGGGTTGGCTCATTTCCCTCCCCGCCGTCTCCCATCTGTTTTATGGTGGGGTGGTCAGCGGCTGCCGGGGTACTCACACAGGGAAGATAAGGCTGATTACGTCTGGCTCCCCAAAACCCTGCCCAGCCTTAGCCCACCAAGCACCCAGCCCATCACCCACCCTTCTCTTCCTCTTTTGATCAGGCCTGCCCCCCATGCAGCAGTTACTATAAGCCTCCCCCCGTCCCGCCCAGCCCTGGGGTCAGCCCTGGTCTCCCTCAGTGGGGCTGGGAGGTGTTATTAGAGACTGTTAGGCTGGGTGGGGGGCCGTGCAGCGGACGCTAAAGGTCATGTAGGAACAGTGTGCAGACAACACCCCTCAGCCCCCCGCATGAAGTAACAACCGCAACCTGGAGCCACACACGCTGCCCGGGCATGTGCTGTGCAAAGCGAGGCACGGCTCTGCAGGCAGGACATGACGCGCGTGCATTGCATGGCTGGGGAGAGCATGACCCTGCTTCACTAACTGACACGGCTCAGTCCTGCGGGGGCCCCTCCCTCACAAGAGCTGAAAGGGCACCATGCACACCAGTAACCAGGGCAGTGTGGGTGGGTGCTCCTGTGCTTAGCTCCTACTGGGCGCGCGAGAGCATGATCAGCTGGGGAAACTGAGGCACTGAGCGTTTGTGACATGTCCAAGCTCACGCGCAAGGGCAGCAGCAGAGCCAGTTCTAGCACCAGGCCCTGGCTGGGTCTGAGAGCTAAACTCCCCCTGCCCTTTAAACGAAGACCTGCTGGACGCGCCTCTTCCCAAAGCATGGGCCTGCCTGCTTTGCTAAGCCACCAGGCCAGGGCTACCCCCACGCGCTGTGCTGGTTAACGGGCCCTGCTCAAATTAGACTGGTACCCCCTCCCTCCCTGTTGCCTCCCCGGGGGGACGTAGGTCGTTCTAGCCGGCTGGTATAGCTGGGCCTGCAGGGAACGGGGGCCTACGCTATACCTGTGCTTTATGTATTAAGCTGTGTCCGTGCCAGGGGGCGCCCCGGGCTAACGGTGTCAGTCAGATCACCCCCACCCCCATGCTGCAGGACACTGGTACAAAGTGTGGGGGGGTGGGTTACATGCAGGCCGCAGCCTGGGGACCAGGCACATGGGCCTAGTTGGGTCATTAACTGCGTGAGCCCCATGACTTGTGGCTTCCTGCCTAAACAGCCGTCTGGCTCTCGGAGATCCGGGCACTGGGGCGGGGGCACCTTGGACTCACTTGACATGCTACAGCCGCACTTCAGTGTAGACGCTACCTAGGCTGACAGGAGGCAGGAGCCGGTCCCCACAGGTAACCCACTTCCCGGGTGGAAGCCTGCGTGTCTCACCCTAGGGCTGGCTCCACCGGGGTTAGCTCGGCATAAACATCAGTCAGGGCTGGCGTCTTCCCCCCACCCCTGCACGATGGCGCTACGGCACCCGGCCGAGTTAGTGGCACCCAGGCCCTAGCCTGCCGCAGTAGGTGGTGGAGACGCAGCCGGGCCCGGTGCTGAGCCAGCTCCAGCCCCCAAGTCCAGCTGGGGCAGGGCCTGCCCAGTGCCCTGCTCCCGAACGGTTCCCATTCAGCGGCAGGGCCAGGGCCCAGTGCCTGCTGCAGGGGCCAGGGTTCAGGGCTGGGTCATGCGCTGCTCACTGACCCCCACTCCCACCAGGTAACCATGGAGCTGCTGTGCTGAAAGGAAGGGGGGGAGTGAGCCCCACCAGCACATTGTGCAGGGGGTCCCCTTTCCCTCTTCCTCTCCCCCCGGTCCATTGAGGCAACCAATCTGGGCATGGGGAGGGAGCGTGAAGTAGGATCCTGTCTCCCAGGCCTGTCCTGACCACTAGGTCATGCTGCCCCCCCCCCGGTGCACGGTGCAGTTGTGTTGCTGGAATTTGGGGGCCACCCTTCCGCCACCAAGCCTATGCAGTGAGCAGCTAAGCCGCGCTCCAAAGGGCAGCCGGCGCCTTAGGCATGGGCCCTGGGATGCCCCCAGCTCCAGCACCAGGCCCACAACTGGGGTGTTTCAATTTTCTTTCCTCTTTTTTATTGACAGATAAAACACAAACATCATAAAAACAAACGAAAGAGGCTCCCCCCCAACCTTGAAATGGCCCCTGGGCCGGCTGCTCTCATCCCAGCAGCGAGCTGGCTCAGCCCCAGGACCAGAAATCAGTGAACACCAGACGCACGCGTTCTCGTGCCCAGGTGGGAAGGGCTGAGGGGGCCGGGGGGAAGGGGGGGGGAATAGCTGTAACACATCAGGCCAAGCGTTAGCAGGGCTTGGGGCCAGCAGGGCCCCTCCCAGGATCCCCTGCGGCGACAGGTCCCGCTGCGGTTACTGGGCAGCCACACTAGAACAAGGACCGGCTGGGTGGCCCTCCAGCCAGCACCGACGGGGTTCCCACGCAAGCCGTGCACCGGCCCAAATGGAGCGGCTGAGGGTGGGGGGCTGGAAAACGGGCCCAGGCTGCGTCCAACCCACCCCCCACGGCGAGGGCAGGCAGCCTGGAGAGCTGACCGCTCCTCACGACCTGGGCACGTTTCCTCGGCTCTGCTGCTGCTTTCTCCACAGCCTCCGGGGTGAATGTCACCCCCACGGGGGGGGCAGGACGGCCAGGGCCTTGGCCATGGGCAGCCTCAGAGCCCGCCTGGGCAGGTGAGGGGCTCTGCCCCTCCGGAGCAGAGGGGGCTGCTTTTCTGGAGAGTCCCACGGCTCCCCTCCTCAGGCTGTGACCACTCGGTGTTCAACGGCCCCGTTCTCCCTGGCACCGGCGCCCCAGGGTGGCTGCGGCCGAGCAGGAAGGAGGGTGTGGAACAAACCAGAGCCGCACGTCCCCCCCTCCTTGCCAGGCCAGCCGTGATCGTGGGAGGGTGCGACTGGCCTCCTGGGGCTCTGGGAGCCAGAGCCGGGGCAGGGCTAAGAGGCTCTTCGCTGTGGGAGGTGGAAGCCGAGCTTCGCCGACGCTTCGCCCAGGGAAAGCGCGAAGGGAGCCCGGTGCCCCAGGCCCAACTCTTCCTGCCCCCGGCCTCAGGCGAGACAGACCCCAGAGGGAGCCGCGCAGGCGAACACGCAAGCAAGGCGGAGCCGCGGGCGTCCCCCTGGCCCAGTCCCGGCGCCGCCCCAGCTGGGCCGCTGCGCGTGGCGAGCGGGTGCCTGGCCCCGGGCCCGGGCAGCCTTAGGCCCCCAGCAGCTTCTTGACCATGTAGCCGGGCATGGAGTAGAGGAAAAGTCCCACCATGATGAGGAGCAGCAGCGCCAGCATGATCTTAATGATGAGCCACTTGTAGCGGGTGCAGATCAGGTACTTGACGGACTTGAGCGGGTTGAGGAACCAGATGAAGGAGGTGTCGGGGCGGCTGGCCAACGGGCAGTGGCAGCAGGAGGCAGGGGATGGGACGGGGAGGAAGAGACGCACGGCCCGGGTTAGCAGCGTTAGACCCAGCCAGGCCCCTGGGTAGGGGAAGGGCCTTCTGCCCACGCCACCGCCAGGTCTTTGCGCCTCTGCCTGCCGCCCCCTGCAAGTTCCCGCCTCCCTCGGCTATGCCCCACGGCTCAGCGGCTCGAAAGTGGGTCCCAATTCCCCACTGCGCCCGCCGTGCCTTAGCCCAGCTGCTCATCCGCCCCGGGAGACCCAGCTGGCCTCCTGCTGGCCGGTCTCCAACGAGTCGCATCTATTCCCTGCCCCTCCTGGGACTGGCCAGGGCCCCTGGTAGCCCGACTATGCCCCACCTTAGTCCCCTCCCACGCACCCGGCGCCTCACGGGCCCCTCCAGTGTTCTCAGCCAGCAAACATGCCCCGGGTGTTCGGGGCAGGAAGTACCATGAATAAAGGGGATGGTGCCCTCAGGCCCCCAGAAGCTTCTTGACCAGGTAGCCCGGCATGGAGTAGAGGAAGAGGCCGACCAGGAGGAGCGCGAGGAGGAGGAGGAGGAGTTTCAGGAGGAGCCAGCGGTACGTGTGCCAGATGAAGTAACGGATGGACTTCAGGGGGTTCAGGAACCAGATGAAGCTGGTGTCGGGGCGGCTGGGGGGGTGCAGGGGGGCGGCCGGAGTGATGGGGAGGAGGTGAAGAAAGGCAGGAAAGAAAGGTTGACAGACAGACACAGAGAACTGGACGTGTATGGGGGGAAAACAGCCTGTATCATGGGGTGTCCCCACCACCTCCATGCCCTGTAGCGTCCGATCCACGCACCTAACCCCCCTCTCCACCCAGCCTTCATCCCCACAGCCCGCCCCACATCCTCAGCCTCACCCTACCCCCCCACCAGGACCCTGCAGGCTCAGGCGTGACATTTGCCGGTCGCCCCTCGTCACTTACTTGGGTTTCTCCAGAGGGTCGGGCTCGTTGCGGGCCAGCCCCGCGGGGGATTTCTCGGCCTCCTCCGCTGTCAGCAGGTGCAGCTCGGCCTCCACCTTGCCCTGGGGGAAGCACAGAGTCTCTGGACGGCCCTGGCTGAGAACTCCCCTGGGGCTGGGGACCATCCCACAGCCTGGGCTGGCGTCCTGGGGCCTACAGCTGGAACGGTGCAGAATCCTCCAAGCAGAGCCGCCCCCAGGGCACATCATCTGAGCTGCTGGGGGTGACCGTAATCCCCCCACGCTGAGAAACAGGCTCACCGCTCCCAGGACCTACCAGGGCCAGAGAACAGAGCCAGGGGCGTGCCCAGGGCCAGGCCGTGGGGCTCGGGCTCCCTTTGGCTCGGTCAGATCTCTCTCAGCTCCCCCTGGCTCTGCGCCTCCTGGCTACAGCTGGGATCGGCAGCGTCTGAGCGGCTGCCCCGCCTGCACCTGACACCCGGCTGGGCAGAGCGCCCAGCCCCGAGAGCCGCACAGCGCAAAGACGGAGCCAAACTGCTCCAGCCCCGGAGAGCCCAACCTCCGACGGGAAAGAGTCACCCAGCGCTTCTGCCCTGCAGTCCCCCGCTGGCCTGGTCCCGGGCTCCCCGCCCCCGGCTCCGCCGGCACCCCCCAGTCCCGACCCGCAGCCCCCCCCGCTGGCCTGGTCCCGGGCTCCCCGCCCCCGGCTCCGCCGCCGCCCCCCAGTCCCGACCCGCAGCCCCCCCCGCTGGCCTGGTCCCGGGCTCCCCGCCCCTGGCTCCGCCGGTGCCCCCCAGTCCCGACCCGCAGCCCCCCGCGCTGGCCTGGTCCCGGGCTCCCTGCCCCCAGCCCTGCCAGTGCCCGTCCTCGTCGTGAGTGATGCCAGGCCCACACTGCGGTGCTGCATTCAGCAGTGACCCGCTGCCCGGCATCCTCACCGTGAGCTCCAGCTCGTCGTTCTCATTCCTGGCCACGAAGGGCCACCAGCCCTTCACCCTCTTCTGCTTGAAGATGGAGACCAGGGGCAGGTCGCCCTCGTTCGTCACCATGTCCATGCTGCACTGCTTGGCCGTCTTGGCGCCACGTGGGAAGCGGTTCAGGTCCAGCTCGATGGCCCCTGCCGGGGAGAAAGATCAGCAGCCTTCCCAGCCCGCCGGCACTGCCGTTGGGTGCACGGCGCTGGGGCGGGGGGGTGGCTGCAGCTCCAGGGCCAACACCCAGAGCCTCATGGGACGTGCCAGGGGAGCTTGAGCCAGCTGGTCCCTTGGACCTCATCCCCTGCTCTCCATCTCCTCTGAGCTCCTGGGGGTCTCCCCTGCCCTGATAGATCAGCATCTCCTTTAGTGGCTTCTTCTCCCTCCCTGACCCACCAGGTTCTCGCCTGGGGCTTCCCCCCTTCTCTCTATCCTCTCCCGCCAGCCTCGCCTGCCCGGCCGTGGACAGCGCAGAGTGGATCCCCAGATGGCGGCCTGGCGCTGCACGGCTGGGTGGCTCTCCCTGCCCCACCACAGCCTCGTGCCCAGGCCTGGCAGCGCGTCACCCCTCCCCCCCCAACGTGGGGCCGGACCCCCTTCACTGCACACCGAGGAAGTCGTCAGCCGAGAAGTGGTCGGCGTCCCAGACTTGCAGGGTGAGGCGGGCCGGGATCTTGTACTCAGTCTCATCCCAGGAGAACATGGACTCCTTCTTGGAGATGACAATCTTCTCCTCCGCCATCAGGTAGTCGAAGGGGAAGACGTAGCGCCAGTTGAAGTTGCCCTCGCCGGTGAGTGAGTGGTAATGCACGTCCGTGTCCTGCTTGTCCTCTTGCTGGCCCTTCAGCCACCTGCAGGGACCAGACCGTTGGGCAAGGGGATGGGGCTGGTCACGGGGAGCAACGGGACAACAGACACACACACACACCCCGTGCCAAGGAGCTGCTGAGACAGCACCTTGGCTGCGGCCCGCGGCCCAGGGAGACAAAACAGGGGAGCAACGACCGCAGCAATGGGCTGGAGGACCCGACAAAGGGGGCAGATGGCATGGAGCTCAGCAGGTGAGCACTAAGGGCAGGGACCCAATGACTCTCTGGAAGGGCCAGCAGGGTCCACAAGCCCAGGAGAACCCGGGTGGTCCAAGGGGACCGGACGAGGAGGAGGGGGAATGGGATTGAGGAAGGGAACATGTAAGCTGGGGACCAGTGATTGTCTCCTGGTGGGCAGATGTGCGGGGCTGTGCAGCATTCCTAGAGAAGGGGGGGCGCCTACGTGGCTTGCAGCCAGGGCAGAGAAGGACACGTCCATGCGTGCGTGAGCGTGTCTCTGTTCCTCCAGCAGCACGGCCAACAAACAGACTCAGCAGCGAGCTGGGACCTGCCGACAGCCCGGCCCTGGGGGACACTGGTGCAACCATCGGCTACGCTGTCCCCACACACTGCGTCTGTGCACCTCTGCCCCCACGGAGAGGAGACCCCCTGGGGTATGGGACGATGTCACTCTGCCTGCAGGGACTCTCTGAGGAGCCGCAGGTTATCGTTAGCAACTCTTGCTTCAGGGGACTGCCCGTTTGGCACAGAGGGGCACCAGGTGGCTGTGGGCAGGGCGGGTTTGCAGATTCATAGAGCCCAAGGGACCACTGTGATACTCTCATCTGACCGCCTGGATAACACAGGCCAGGGCACGTCCCGAGAAGCCTACCTGCAGCATCTCCTTTAGAAAAACATCCAACCTTGACTTAAAAATTGCCAGGGAGCAGGGAGTGCCCACACTGAGCGCAGGGAGTGCCCACGGAGTGGCCGAGACCAGCGAGAGCAGCTCTCAGCAGCTGCTCACTGTGTAATGGCAGCTGCTCTAACTGGGCGCCAGACGCAGAACTAACCGGCCACCGAAATCGTCAGGCATCCCACCGGCAACTAACGGTGCCTCATCGGGCCCCAGAAGGGGAATGAACGCGGTGTTGCCACAGACACTAGCCGGGCACCAGAGTCGTCCGGGTTCCGTGCTGGCACCAGGCCAGCGTGGGGAGTCGCACGAACAGGCCCTGGAAGCAGAATTCACCCCCGGCTGCAGGGACGGGTCACGACAAGGAACCCAGCGGAGTCTGGAACTGGAGTTAATTCGGTGCTGGAGCTCAAGCTGAGTGGGCTTGGGAGGAGCCAGGGGCCAGACCTGGCTGAGCCCCCCCAGATCCTCAGGCTGTGGGTTTGGGTGGGGTCTCCCGCGGGGCAGCGATGAACACCTGGGACACTCGGGACACATCGTGTCCCTCTGCACAGCCCGCAGGGGAGGGGGCCGGGCGGCAAGATGTTGGCCATTACCCCCGGACATAGATGTCAGACATCTTCTCTCCTGCCATGAAAGCATCATCCTCCAGCAGCACCTTGTCGGTGTTCCAGATCACCGCCCGCAGCTCATAGCTAGGCGGCCGGCAGGGCGGGACACAGGGACAGACCACACCAGGCGCGGAGCAGACACGGCAAAGGGGTTGGGGGGGGGACACAGACAGAGGCAAAACAAAGAAGCAGAATGTCTGTTATTCACCCCCGCAGCCCCCCAGACCAAGCGCCAGCGGGATCCCGGAGCGGGGCGGCAGCTCCGCGAGATGCTCACGCGCACGGAGGAGCCGGCTCGCCGCGCTGTACCTACCCCCTGACAAAAATGTCACTGGATTTCTCCCCAGTGAAGAAATCATCGTCCTCCAGGATTACCTCATCTGTGTTCCACACTATCACTCTAAGCTCATATCTGGCAGGGAGGAAGGGAGACAAGGAGGTGAGACGAGGCCGGCGGGGAAATCCGGGGCAGAACAGCACAGACCCGGTGGGGCGCTGGGATCGGCTCCCCGGGACAAGACCCCTCTCCTGGGGGGAGCCATGGTGCAGGCCCAAGAGCAGGGCTCAGCCGTGAGTTTCGTGGCAGCCCAGTCCTGGGCCTCCCGGCTGTTTCAGACCAGAAGGAACCATTAGGATCAGCTAGTCTGACGTCCTGCCGATCGCCGGCCGGGGGACCTGGGCAGGCAGCCCACTCCTGGGCTTGGGCAGCTTGCTCCCAGCTCTGGGGCTGGTGCAGGGCAGCCTGTTGCTGCATCAGCTGCTGGCACCTGGGCCCACAAAATTCACCTCCACATGATTCAGCTGAAGTCCCTGGGGTTGCACCAGGGCCCAATGGGAGCTGAATTTCCCCTCCATGCTCAAACCAGCAGCCCAGATGTTCCAGCAGAGCCCTGCCACCTGGCCCAGCTGGGGTCTGGGGAGCTGGGAGGAGCCAGAGCCCATGGGCTGTGGGTTTCATACCTAGGGAGCCCCCACTCCTGTAGGCTCATTCAGGCAGGGGCCCATCCAAAGCCCCTAGCATGCTGCTGAGTAACATAATAATTAATACAGTTTAGGGCTCCAGCAGGTGTGACCTGGGGTGGCTCCTTGCAATGGTTCCCAGCCAGGGATGCTGACCCACACCAGCTGATGATAATACACATCACACCCGGGGCTGCAATGCCCCCGGGGCTGCAGCCTCGTTGCTGATGGACGGGGGCTCGCGGGGTTGTTAAAACGCTGGTCTGGCTCGATCTGCAGTCTCTGTCTCACGTGCAGGCCGGGCACATTCACACCCACACGCGTGCACAAAGAAGGTGGGGGCTTTGCTGGGTGTTTCACATCACTCAGGTCTGGCCCTGGCCACAAGTCGCGATCGGGAACAGACGGCAGGGCCCCGGCTCAGCTTTCCCGGCGGCAGGCAGGCGGAAGGCGCTTTGGGGCTGGAAGCTGTTGAACGCCTTCCCTGCCCCTGCCACGGTGAAAAGGGCCCAGCGCTGGTTCACAGGGTGCTGCTGATCACCGGTTCCTCCATCGCCCTCCCTGCCCAGCCGCTCTGTCCCCCCTCCCGCAGCTGGATCACGCCCTGGTCCTTAGCTCTCCTGCTCCCTTGGTAGACCCAGCACAGGGCCAGGAGAAGGAGCCTCATTGATTTCACTGGGCTTCGGATCAGGCCCTTATCTCTCTGGCTGTGGAAGCTCAAGGCCCTGCAGGTGCTAACTCTGCCTCGGTGCCCGGCTGGGGCCCCGCGCACCACCTCTCTGTGAGCAGATGGTGGGAGCAGGAGATGGAGGACATCACACCCTAACTCCCAGCCACCTCCCAAATCCAGGGACCAGGAGCATGGGCTGGAGGGATCGCTCTTTGCGGGGCAGGGGAGGGAAAGAAAGACAGGTCCATCCAGCTGAGGGTTTCCTATAGCTCTCAGCCCAAACGAGGAGCTGGTTAGGAGCCCCAAGGCGGGCCCTGCAGCCCTCCCATTAGCAGCAGCATGAGGGGTGACCGACGTGGGGCCTGGGCTGGTCCCAGGCTACCCCCAGGTTCGTTACCTCTTTGGCTTCCTGGGAGAGATATCGATGGCAGGGCCAGGTGCCGGCATATCCATGGGGAACATGTCCACCCACATCTCCAGCCGGCCCTGCAATGTGGGGAAGACCCAGTTAGCTCCCTCTGCTGTCTCCTCTCCTCCCTTTACGGGGTTCCTTCCCCTCCCGCCTGGCAGTCACCAGCCTGAAGGTGACAGTCGCATGGAGACAAGGCCGTGACAGGCCGTGTTTGCAGACAACTTTGCCAGCTTGGGGGCTCAGCTGCAGCTCCATCCCCCCACAGAGTGTCTCCTACCCGTGGAGCAGATGAGAGGCAATAGACGAGGTACCGAGGGGACATGGGGAGGGAGGGGCGTGGCCACAGGATGGGGATGTAGGGTGGAGATGGAGGGGAAACAAGCGCACGAGGGTAGAGAACAGGGTCCGGGGATGAGGAAGGGAGCCAGAGCCCTACAGTGGTGGGCTTGGGGAACACAAGGGAAAGGGGCCTTGGGGAGGTATGGAAAGAGGGGGGAGCTAATCAGACAGGCAGAGATCATTGCTGTTATTGCTCCCCCCAGGGTGATGTTTTGGGGGAAGGGGCTCCCCATGCAGGATTCTCCAGCTGTGGGGACGGGATGGGGCTTGTTCGCTTGGCCTTGGATCTGCCTTGCACATGGGAACCCATGAGGCTCCGCAGGGCTGGCGTTCCCCGAGGGCCAGACAGGGTGCTGCGTTCACCTCTCTGTCCCGCCCCCCCGGCACCGAGCCGGTGACCCCCGATGCCAGGAGAGCGGGCGGTACCTGCTCGATGCCGGGCTTGTCGGGATTCAGCAGCGGCCGCGTCTCCACGTGCTCCGGGACGAGCTTGCAGCCCACCCGGGGGATCTCCTCCCAGTGGCGCAGGACCGCCAGGGCCAGGTGCTCGTCCGTCTGCTTCTTCTGACCTGCGTGCGGAAAGCCAGCTCTGAGCCGGGCCGGCTGGGCCAAGGTAAAGCAGCCGGGCCACGCTGTCCGCGGCCAGCCTGAGGCAGGAGAATGCCCACCCCCCGACGGGTAGGGGCATGGAGCATGGGCTGTCTCACCTCTTGGGCGTGGCCAGGCCCCTCCCAGTACTCCCAGCCCAGGCCGACCCCCAGCCTCCGTCTCCCCATTGCAAAGCAGGTGCTTGATTTTCTGGCACGCTCCTCGCCTGACCTGGGGTGCGTGTGTGCTCATAGCAGCGGAGGCGTATGCAGGTGCCTGCCAGGACGATGCAGCCGTCCGACCCACCCCTCCAACCCAGCTGGGGGAGTGCCGCGCCCCGGTCCCATTACCGTTTTCATCCTCCATCTCCCTGGGGCCGGTGAAGACCCGGTTGGCGACTTTCACCCGCCCTGGAGGTCCGTAGTGGGGCCCGTCCACCTTGCCCTCTTTGCACAGCTTGGAGAGGATCTGCGTGGGCTTCCCGGGGTCCCGCCACATGTTGTAGCCGTGGCTGTGAACAAAGGGCTGGGGTCAGGGAGAGCCGCTGCGGATCCAACCCCTTCCATCTTGCCCAGGGAGAAGGGGGCCTGTCCCGCTCCTCCGGGGCTGGGAGGAAGGCAGAATCGCACCAGCTGAAGCCAGGAATCATATGGGAAGGGACAGTGTAGACCAATGTCCCCTGCTCTCCCAGTCCTGAGCTCCCCACACATGGATCTGCCAACGCCCCTCAATCCTGAACTGTAGCCCCTTGTGGTCCCTGCCCTGGGCTTCTCATACACAGCTCTGCCGGTGCCCCCCAGTCCCGACCCACAGCCCCCTGCTGCCCCAGTCCTGGGCTTCCCCACCAAGCTCTGCCAATGCCCCTCAGTCCTGGCCTTACGTGTCCCCTCTTTGGGCACCTATGCACCCTCTGCTGATGCCCCTGAGTCCTGCCCTGCATTCCTGCTATTCCATGTGGGGTGCCCCATACAGGAGCAGCCAGGGCCAGGGGGTAAGTAGCACACAGCGTGTTTCCACCTGCCCTGCTGGGCTGCGGGGGTGGGTATAGGCCCGGGGCTGTCTGTCTGCCTGGGGACAGTTTCATTCCCACGCAGTCGGGGCAGTGGGGTGGCAGGGCCCGAGGCGGGAGGAGTTTCCATACGTGGAGTAGGTCTGTGAGATGCCGCAGGTGGCCCGGTGCTTGCTGTAATACCGATTCTCCAGGTCGATCTTGGTCTCCCCGATCAGGTCGTCAGAACCCACCAGGTCCCAGTCGTACACGGCCACCATCAGCATGGACTCCACGGGGAAGGTGGCCTCAATGTCGAACGACCTGGGGTACGGGGAGGAGAGAGAACGAAAGAGCATTTACCCCTGGGCCTCGGTGCAGGCCCCCCCCTTGCCAAAAGCCCTGGCTTGCCTTGCAGCCAGCTCTGCCCCAAGGCTTTGCCCCGCACTCCACCCCGAGGCCCCGCCCCAGCTCCGCCCACATTCTGCCCTGAGGCCCCGCCCCCATTCTGCCCTGCCCCCCCCCGCTCAGCCTCTTCCCCCCAAGGCCCCACCCACCACTCGCTTGGGGAGGGGGCAGAGAGGAGTGAGCAGTGGGTTCGGGGGAAGGGTGGAGTGGAGTGAGCAGGGGGCAAGGCACGGAGGGGGGCGGAGAGGAGCAATCAGTGAGCAGAGAGAGGAGTGAGCAGGGGGGCGAGGCGGGGAGGAGAGGAGCGAGCCGGGGGGGGGGGGGCAGGTGGAGAGGGGGCGGAGAGGCTGAGTGGGGGCGGGGACACAGTCCGGGCACTGGTGCCCCTTCTGAGTGTGGGCCCGGTGTCACTGGCACTATTGTAAACCCGGCGTGGACAAAATGGAGACAGGGAGCCTGCCTTTGTCCCGCTGCTCTGTGGGGGATGGGCCAGTGCCTAGAGCCCTGGGCTAGCGCTCAGGAGCCCTGGGCTCTCTTCCTGACCCTGCTTGCCTTCTTCAGGCTCCCACTATGCGGCTGAACTAGCCCTCGCCCGGCGGTCTCAGCTGTGGCCACTAGTCGCTACAGTAACACCGCAGCGCCTTACTTCCCAAAGATGGGGTTCAGCTGCTTGGAGATGTAGTTCTCCTTGTCTTTGATGTCTGTCTTGCCCAGCTTGATGGCGATATAGGGATCCGCTTTCCCGTTGATGTCGGCTGGGTGCAGGTCGGTGGCCTGTGAGGAAGACATGAGACACACCGTGTCCCCTGGGGGTTTCCCTGGCCACACGTGGCCCACACCAGCCACGCGTTCGCTTTCTGCAGCGTGGCTGCAAGGCTCTTGCTGTTCAAACCTCCCCTCCCTCCATTTCCTCCAAGAGAAAACTGACAAACTGCAACTTCACTTCCCTCCGCCCCTCGGAAGAACGTAACTGGGTCAGCCCCATGGTCCATCTAGCCCAGTATTCTCCCTCTGGTCGTCAGAGGCTAGGGACACCCAGAGCATGGGGTTGCATCCCCGACCATCTTGGCTAATATCCATTGGACCGGTCCTCCGGGAACTGATCTAATTCTTAGAATCATAGGGCATAGGGTTAGAAGGGACCGCAAGGGTCACCTAGTCTATCCCCCCACCAAGAGGCAGGATTTGTTGTGTCTAAACCATCTTTTTTGAACCCAGTGATACTTTTGGCCTTCACAACATCCCTTGGCAATGAGTTCCACAGGCCGACTGTGTGCTGTGTGAAGAAATACTTCCTTCTGTTTGGTTTAAATCTGCTGCCTATTCATTTCATTGGTTGATTCCAGGGTTCTCCTACAACTCTCGCAGCCTCCTCCCAGCATAGGTGCAGAAGTTTCTCATCCACTCTCCTCCTATAACACCTCCACTTGCCCCTGTGAGCCCATCCCAGCTCATCTCCTGAGCTCCCTCACGCCCAGCCTCATCCCCACCCTCCTCTTCTTCATAACCTCTTGCTCTCTTCTGGCTCTTTCCCCTCACAATACGACCACGCTCTCTTCGATTTGTAGATCCCAAGGGCAGAAGGGACCGAAGTGATCATCTAGTCTGACCTCCTGAATAGCACAGACCTTCCCCCAAACAATTCCTGTTTGAACTAGAGCAGAACTTTACGCAAAACAGCCAGTCTTGATTTTAAAATGTTCAGTGATGGCAAATCCACCACAGCCCTTGGGAAATTGTTCCAATGGTTAATTATCCACTGTGTTAAAAATGTACATCTTATTTCCAGTCCGAATTTGTTTAGCTTCAACTTCCAGCCCTGGAATAGTGTTAGACCTTTCTCTGCTAGACTGAAGAGCCCATTGTCAGATATTTGTTCCCCGGGGATTAAGCTCTTTGAGTCTATCACTGTAGGGCAGGTTTCTAATCGTTTAATCATTCTCATGGCTCTTCTCTGAACCCTCTCTAATCTATCAACATCCTTCTTGAACTTTGGGCACAGACCCGGACACAGGATTCCAGCAGCGGTCACACCAGGGCCACATACAGAGGTAAAAGAACCTCTTTAATCCTACTTGAGATTCCCTGTTTATACATCCCAGGATCACATTAGCTCTTCTGGCCCCTGTGTCACACTGGGAGCTCAGCTTCAGCTGATTTGATTCCCCCTTCCCCAAATCTTTTTCCAAGTTTCTGCTTTCAGCCTGTAAGTACAGCCTCATTCTTTGTTTCTAGATAGATACATTTACATTTAGCCGTATTAAAACACATTGTTTGTTTGTGCCCATCTTACCAAGCGATCCAGAGCAGAACAGACCTGTCCTCGTCATCATTTACAGATGTATACAGAGATACTATGTAAGGAATTTGAATATATACTGGAAATATGTTTTAAAGTCTGCATCAAGGTATTAGTCACCAGCAAAGATGAAGAACAGGTTTTGCATAAGACACGGACTAAGAAATGTGTATTTCTTTGTTGGGATGTAAACGAAGTAGCATAATCTAACACAACGGATGCTCATTTTACATACAAAGTCAAATTTTAACGAAGAGATGTGAGGTCAACAGGGAAAGCAGCACACAGGCAAAACATGTCACAGGTGGTTATCCTGTCTGCGAGGAAAGACAATGAAATTTGGGGGTACACTGAGGAGGCAAAGAAGACCCGCACCCTCATCCTGCACCTAGGAAGGAAACAGACAGTGTGTTTACATTCATGAAAAACGGATCTCAGCCAACCTTGGCTGCAGGGGACTTTGGGTTAGAGAAACTTCTTTAGACAGGAGGTTAAGCTGGTAGTTTAGTCTCTAGAAAGTGTGTTGTGCTTTTGTTTGCTATGTAACTCTTTGTTTCCAATATCCTCCCTCACCGTCTCCCAAATCTCTAGTCTTTGGTAATAAATTTATTCTTGTATCACTATCAATATATCTCAGAGAGGTGGTGTTCAGCAGCGTGCTGGCTGAGCTGAATCTTTCAAGCTGTCCTGTCCTGTTCCTTTGGGGATGGCAGCCCTGCTAATTCTGTGAGTGGTCAGTGGAGAGGGTGCTGGACTTGACAGGGGACGCTCAGAGCGGGCCAGGGGTTGGCATGTGCACAGAGACAGTGAGAGCTGCAGAGGCCTGGAGAGCAGGGCTTGTGTTGCCAGCGGCTGGTGGATTCAGGGAGCTGATTCACAGACAAGGCTGCCTCATGTTTACAGGCAGGTGGTGGTGAGGGGCCCCACAACCGTGGGCACTGTCACATGGGGACCCTACTAGACACACACCCGCTCCATGATGTGGACAAATTGGAGAGAGTCCAGCGGAGGGAAACGAAAATGATTAGGAGGCTGGGGCACATGACTTACGAGGAGAGGCTGAGGGAACTGGGCTCATTTAGTCTGCAGAAGAGAAGAGTGTGGGGGGATTTGATAGCAGCCTTCAGTACCTGAAGGGGGTTCCAAAGAGGATGGCTCTTAGCTGTTCTCAATGGTGGCAGATGACAGAACGAGGAGCAATGATCTCAAGTTGCATTGCGGGTGGTCTAGGTTGGATATTAGGACACACTATTTCACGAGGAGGGTGGTGAAGCACTGGAATGGGTTCCCTAGGGAGGGGGTGGAATTTCCATCCATAGAGTTTTTTAAGGCCCGTCTTGACATAGCCCTGGATGGGATGATTTAGTTGGGGTTGGTCCTGCTTTGATCAGGGGGTTGGACTAGACGACCTCCTGAGGTCTCTTCCAACCCTAGTCTTCAATGATTCTATGATCTATATTCCATAAAACCATGGTGATTGGCATTAATTACATTATCCTCCTTTAGTTCTTTATTAATCAAGTCCCAGATCCAGCTGTTCCATTATCTTGCCTGGGATCAATGTCAGGCTGACTGGCCTATAACTACGTAGGTCATCCCATTTACCCTTTTAAAAAATTGGTACATTAGCTTTCTTCAAGTCTTCTGGAACTTCCCCAGTGCTCCAAGACTTATTGAAAATCAACTCAAATGGCCCAACGCATTCCTCAGCCAACTCTTTTAAAACTCTTGGAGTTAAGTTATTTAGACCTGCAGTTTAAAAATGTCTAACTTTAGTAGCTGCTCTTTAACATCCTCCAGAGATACTAGTGGAATGGAAAGAGTATTATATGATATGACTACACCATCTGTTTTTTTCCCAAATACAGAACAGAAATATTTATGGAAAACGTATGCCTTTTCTGCATTATTAGTGATAATTCTTCCTTTTAAATCTAGTAATGGACCTGTACCATTGTTGGAATTCTTTTTGTTCCTAATATACTTTAAAAACTCCTTGTTGTTCTTCTTAACTCTGCTGGCCATAGATTTCTCTTTGTGTCCCTTTGCTTCCCTTATCAATTATCTACAGTTACAATTTATATTCATTACTATCAACTTCCCATTTTTTCCATTTGTTATAGCTGTCTTCACTTACCCTGTAACTAGGTTGGTTTTTTAACCAGTACAGACTTCTTCATTGACTGTGAAATTACAGCTTTTTGGGTATCTAGTAAAGTGTTCTTAAACAATTCCCAATTAACATTCACATTTTTCTGATTAAATTCTTCCTCCCCACTGATTTGGCTCATGCTTTTTTTCAGTGTTGTGAAACTGGTCCTTTCAAAGCATCAAGCATATATATCCCTGGTTTGGACTTTATTCTATTTGCACATTAAAACTATGATCAAGAATGATCACTTGTACCTACCCTTCCATTAATTTTCAGTTCTATGGTCAGTGCCTCTTTATCTGTTAGGATAAGGTCTAATACAGAATTCCCCCATGTTGGTGAAAACGCTTTTTGAGTTAGGAAACTGTCATCTAGGCTATTACGAAATTCCAAGGATTGTTTTAGCACTGGCAGCATGACACTTCCAGCATGTGTCACTGAAATAGAAGTGCCCTGGGACCACACAACCACACAGCTTTTTTACCTACACTTTAGAGCAGCGGTTCTCAACCCGCGGCCTGAGGGCTGCATGCGGCCCCATTACCACACAGCTGCGGCCTAGCTCAGCTGCATGCCAAAGGCCACGGGCCCCGGCCTCCTGGCTGCCCTGCCGTGTGGTCCCTGCCCCACGCCCCACACCCTGCTCTCCACTCCTGGTCCCACTCTGGGGGGGGGGGTCGTCTCTGGGCGGAGGGTGCTGAACAAAGGGGTTTGTGGGGGGCACTGTGGGTTTCAACCTGCGGCCCAGTTAACACTTTGTGGGCTGCATATGTACCCCACAATGATAAATAGGTTAAGATTGATCCTTAAGCGTTCAATATCATCTTCATACATGCTGGCAGTGACTTGGAAACAGGGAATACCATTTTTGACACAGAGCGTCCCTCCTCCTCTCCTCTTGCCCACTCGCTCCTCCTTTGAATAGGTTAAAACCATTGATTTTAACACATCCATGGACTGGACCATGCAGCCCAGGCTGTCCGGCAGGTTACACTCACCCTCACGATGTACACGCGGACCAGTACATTGATGGGGTCATTGTTTGGAATCCCCTGGAACATGCCGAAGTTGGGGTCGTATCCTGCCTCCTTGGTGATGTCGTCGGGAAGCGGCACTTTGTAAACACACATGGAACCCTGGTGCAAGGAAAAACACATCCCAAGTGGGATTCAGCCTGAGGACCAAGCACCCCTCCGGGCCACATTCTGATCGCCCTTATCCCAGGGTGAACCCAGAGCCACGGCGCCCTCAGCTCCAGACGTCACACTGCTGAGTTAAGCTGAGGTGGGTTCAGAGAACAAATGAGAAAATAGCATCAAGGATGGTGAGTCCTGTGAAAACAGTCCACAGTCTGATTGGCCGGGGGTGAGGGCCGCGGGAATGGCCGATACACTGAACCACTGAAAATCCGGCCAATAGCCTGCCTCTAGCTATGACGGTGACAAGGTAGGTCAAATTTTGAAGCTTCACCGAACTTGCAAGTATCCCTGTTTTATGGAATCGGAATGAGGAAAACGAAATCCAAGTGAATGAAGTCTGCAGGATGGCTGAACTGTCTAAGGCTGTCTCTTCCGTTGACCTAGCTGCGTTTATTCTGGGGGTTAGGTTGGCATAGCAATGTAGGTCAGGGTGTGGTTTTTTCACACCCTTGAACAAGGTAGCTATGTCGACATAACTTTTAAGTGTAAGCCGAGTCTCAGCATCTGCAGGTGAAAGCGCCAATTGAGAACTCCATGAAACCTAAAGCAATGGAAGGAGAGGAGAACATCTACTGATGGGCCAGAGAATCCAGGAGACACCACAGGATCTGCTGCTTTCCATGTCCCTGAACTTACAATATGAGACAGGGTGGGCAACTGCCGGCCAGTTTCTTCTGATGGAAGTTCATGGCAGTAATTATGAAAATTGCCACTGGAACTGGTTGGAAAACGTTTGTGGAAATCGTTTTCCATCAGAAATGTCTCGTTTGAATATTTGCAGAACAAAATAGTTCAAAAAAGTTTTGATGTTCTTGTATCAAAATTGAGTTTGATTTGAAAAAAAAAATGTAAAAGGGCCAATATCAAAATGAAACATTTTGAACACATCAGATCAAAACATTTCCATTGGCCAGACACACACTTTTTGTCAGAACTTTGGTTTGCAATAAAAATTTGTTGTTTCCTCCCAACTGGGGATGAGTTCCTCTCCCCCTCCCCAACAAATCTTACCACTTTTGGCAGGACAGAAAACCCGTTTCCCAACCAACCCTGCTTGTAACGGGCTGTGATTCAATACCCGTGTGAAATACCTTTGTGGGTGGCCAATCTCCTAAACCTTTCCTCGCTCGAGTGAGTCTTGCACAAGCTAATAGCCCCTTTGGTGTCAACAGGGCTACCTGTCTGAGTCGAGAACAGACCAATGGAGGAGTCACAAGTTCCCTTCCCATAATCTGGGAAGCCTGCGGAAGGGAAGGATTTGCTGACGGATACACTCTGGGTCTGGGCACTGGCTTTATGTGGCCACCAGCTCATGTGGATACTGCAGGAATTAAAGAGACACATCACGGACTGACTGAGGCAGGTTGTGACCAAGGGAGGGTTACCTGAAGGTGGGCAGGGCAGGCTGCGTGTTTCCACCCCTGCACTCTCCAGAAGCAGCTCTGAGCCCAGAATAGTCCTGCTGATACATCCGCTGGAGGTCTCCCATCTGTGTACTGATCTGCCTCAGCCCAGAAGAGCTTACTCGGTCTAACGGGCTCACATGCCAAGGGAGCAGGGTTGAAGGCACTGTAGCCGGGTTCAGTTGGGGTCCCTGTGAATTGATTTCTATTGTATCCGATCCATTTCCCTGCCTGCAGGAGGGTATCCCGGCTGGGCCAGACTCACCTTGAACCTGCCCACTATCCGCTCTTCCTCCGTCGTGGTTTCGTCATTGTCCCCGATCTTCCCCCGGAAGAGGCTGAATGTGTGCAGCCAGTCTTCGAAGCTGTCAAACTCCATTTCTAGTTCTTTGTTGTAGACCTAGGAAGGAGGCGTGGAAAGTCGTGTGGTGCACATTCCCTGTGCCAACAGCCGCAACCCGGATGGGAGCCCAGAGCGCCCTAGGGCAGTGGGCTCCCATGTCCCATTAAATGCCATTGGGGATTGGGCACCTAATGCTAGTAATTCCCAACCAACAGCAACAACATGTGGGATGACTCACTGAGCCACTCCCGAGCTTCCCAGGGAACTGCAAGGCCAGACGTGGCCGCAGAAAGCAGAGAAGGAAAAGCCAGATTACAGCCCAGCTCCTCCCGTAGCCAATGCAGGTCTGCTTCCTGCAGGACCTTTCCCGGGGCTTTATCCAGTCCCTTTGTAACTGGAGCAAGTGATGGAGTTTGTCTCCATTCCCTTGGGAGACTGTGCCGCAGTGTAGCACATCTCACTGCTAGGCATGGCAGAGCCCCGAGAAACAGCCTATGTTGAAACTAACCTTGGTTCCCCATGACCGCACAAATAACGAGAGAAACGCCAATGGCAATGACCACAGGGCTCTATTCTATTTGGGTTCTTATCTCCTCCTCCCCACATTATCTGAGCCCCTTCCAGTCCTAAGAACATAAGAATGGCCAGACTGGGTCAGACCATGGTCCATCTAGCCAGGTGTCCTCTCTCCAACAGTGGCCCGTACCAGAGCTCCATGGGGAGTGTACAGAACACCATTTATGGAGTGATCCACCCCTGTCTTGTACTTCCAGCTTCAGTCAGAGGTTTAGGGTTGCCCCAAGCTTGGGGTTGCGTCCCTGACGATCTTGGCTAATAGCCATCGATGGACCTGTCCTCCACGAGCTTATCTAGTTCTTTCTTGTGCCCAGTTATACTTTTGGCCTTCACAACATCCCATGACAATGAGTTCCACAGGTCAGTTGTGTGTTGTGGGGAAAAAGTAACTTCGTCTGCTTTGCTTAAACCTCCTGCCCATTAATTTCGTTGGGTGATCCTTGGTTTTTGTATTGTGGGAAAGCATAAACCACACTTCTCTCGTCACCTTTGCCACATCCCTCACAATTTCATACCCTCGATCACATGCCCCCTTAGTCGTCACTTTTCTAAGCGGAACGGACCTCAATCTTTTTAGTCTTTCCTCGTCAGAAAGCCATTCCGTACCCTTGATCATCTTTGTGGCCCTTCTCCGAACCTTTCCAGTTCTGCTATATCCTTTTTGAGATGGGGCGACTAGAACGGCACTCAGTATTCAAGGTCTGGGAGCACCGTGGGTTTATAGAGTGTCTGTCTTTTCTTTTTCTATCCCTTTCCTAACAGTTCCTAACCTTCTGTTAACCTTTCTGACCGCTGCTGAGTATTGAGCGGAAGTTTTCATGGAACTATCGATGGTGACTCCAAGATCCCTTTCTCAGGTGGTAACAGCTAATTTAGAACCCATCATTGTGTCTGTAGAGTTGGGATTATTTTTCCTAGTGTGCATTACTTTGCGCCTTACCAGGTGTAGCACTTTCAGGACAAATGGCTGAGCCCATGGGCCACCAGCCCCTCCCCAGGCTGGGATCTGGCACTCACCCTAGCCCCTGAGCGGCTGGCACTCACCTTCAGCTCGTCAATCTTCTGTTTGTTCTTCTTCTCAGGAGCCTCAGGTGGCTGTTGCTGCTTCTTCTTCTTGTCCTCTTTGGGCGCCTTGACCTTCTCCTTGGTCTTTGCCTGGCCCTTGGAGCCTTTCATAGGAGAGTCATCAAGTTTGATTTCTGAGTCCAAGGGGAGAGACGGGGGGGAAGGAGGTGGAGATGGGAGTGAGGGTGGGATGAACACAGGACACTCAACCATGGCGGGCATGAAAGCTGACAGCCAATGGTTAAACCTAAAGCTTATGGTTCACATGGGCAACCCCCACCCCAGCAAGTCAGTCGGCACAACCTCGCCCGGGGACATAACGTCCCACTTGCTGACGGACCAGTGGTTAAATGTCCTTTTGGTCTCAGGAGTTCTCACTAAGGGCTGGATTCCCTTCTCACATGGGTGAGATCCAGGGGCAACTCCCTGGAAGTCACCATTGCTACACTGGAACAAATGAGAGGAGAATGGAGTTTTAAGTCTCAGTTGAAAGAAAAATATCGAGGGCACCTTATTTACCGCAATAGGTCTTGCCATCCCACTGCCCTTGAGCAGAGTAAGTCTCCATGCCCAGCACCCATGATGCCTTGCAGCATGGGGAACAAACCCCAGCATGGGTTGTCAGCAGGTCTGAAGCCTAGATCTTCAGCCTACAGCACAGAGCTTGACCACTGGAGCTAAAGGAGCAATCCCATTACGTGGCAGCAGTAGTAAGCTATTACCCTCTATGCAGAGCAGCCACGACACACAAGTATGTTACCCAGGCAGCCAACAGAGGTTTGTTCAAAAGGGACCTGTGGACACTCTTTCCCCAGATCTAAGGTTCCCCCAGCCCCAGCCCAAAGTCTTTGGCGGTTTCCTTTTCCTTTGCTGTCTCCGTCTTGCCAACTTTCATGGCTTCTTTGCCGTGCAGCTGAGAACAGACAGACTGGGACAGACAAATGCGCAGTATGAAAGAGGGAGGGTAGAGCATGCGGGGCGGAAGCTGACTGTGGCCAGGCTCCGCTTGGGAATGGCTGGCAAAGACAGGGGAGGGAGGCCAGAGACACCATGCCAAGAGCAGCCAGAGTGACCTCGCGACTGGGGTGAAGAGACTGGGAGCCAGGGCTGAGCCCCGGGGGTTCTGCAGGGAGCAACCTGGTGCTTCTCATGGTGCAGAGCCCAGGGACTGAGCTGAGACCAGGCCCCTCCTCCTGACTGGCTGCTGATTCCACGCACCCCAGTACACCAATGACCAGCACCCAGGTACACCCAGGCCCTCGCTCACCCAGATGTTGGCCACAGGCAGAAACCACATGGTAGCTGAATCGCACTGGATGCAACAGGCCACATCCCCAGCAGGTGCAAACAGTGTATCGCCGCTGATGGCAACGGGCCAGATCCACAGCTGGTGAAAATCAGCCCACCGGGGCCAGCGGAGCTATACTGACTCCCAGCAGCTGAGGGTCTGGCCCCACACGGTGAGAGGTGCAGAGCCGACGGCCCCATGACTGCAGGCTTCCTCCCCAGGGAACAGGTAGAGATGGGAGCAGCACAGCAAGCTTCCTCCTCACCAGCCACCCTGCCCGCAGCGTGATGAGCCACCCAGCGGGGAGCTAAGCGGTACCATCTATGGGCCCGCCCTGGAGCCCTACCCACATGAGCGGCCCTGCTGAAGCCAGCGGGGATTAGTTCCGTGAGTAAGGGAGAGTGGATCAGACCCTATAAGGGGACTGCTAAGAGACACCCAGTAACCCCAAACATCAGTCGTCCAAGGGGAACTGACCGGGGCCCAGAACTCAGAGGTGAGAGTCCCTACACCCCATTCCCGGAGCCCCCTCCTCAGCCTGATGGATTCCCGATGTACCGACTGTTTGCTGCACAGCCCGGACCGTCCTTGGCCAGTTGGACATGGCCACGGACATTCGTAGCCAGCGTGGGCTGCATTAGTTCTTCCTGCTGGTCTGAATTAATCCTCCGGTGACACATGGATGGGGCCTGCCTTTCGCAGCAGGTTACTCAGAACCTTCATATTATTAAATAACCTAGCAAATAGGTGTGACCAGTTGGCTGGAGCAGCAATTGCAGGGATCACAACCACCCTGGGCTCTTCACCCGAGTTGTGAGTGAGATCCCATAGGGCTCGACTCCTGGAGGGGCCAGATCCACCCAGCTGGTTCTTAATGCTATGGGGAGTGGGATGGCTGGGGTGCAACTGATGTGATCAGCAATGCCTAGTGGGAAAAGCACAGGGATGGGCGTAAGGGCTCCTGGATCTGTTCCTGGCATCATCCACAGACTCACCGTGTGATCTTGGGAAAGTCATTTAATCGCCCCATGCCTCAGTTTACCCATTTGTGCACTGTTAGGGCAGACACCTTCGGGGGTGTGACATGCTTGGAGATCCACAGGTGGCATGCACTAAAGACGTGCACGCCCATGTCTCGGGGCAGCCTGGCAGGGCAGGCACTGCTGTATGCTAGTCCCTAAGCTACGCTACCCTGTGAGTTGCCCACAGCCTCCCTGAAGGGAATGATGTCACACCAGCGTAACGGAGTAGGGTGCGGCCCAAGGGGATATAATACAGTTGAGAAACTGGCCATCCTGCTTCTGGTATGGCTGTCCTGGGGGTGGGGGCTGGATAGGCTGGGAAAGCCTGGCACGCTGGCTTATTGTTAAGAATAATACTTTCCACTTCTATAGAGCCAAAGATCTCCGAGTGCTTCCCGCACACCAGCCAGAGGACCCCCGGGAGGAAGGGATGGGCAGAGAGACTAAGTGGCTCTCCCAAGGCCACACAGCAAGGCAATGACTCAGACTAGACGCTAACCACTAGACCGCATTGTCTCCCTGCCATGTCACATCTAAGCCAGGCAGACATCTGCGCCGTGATCCATCATTGCAAGACGACATGTGTCAGGTTTGGTCTCACTGAAATACGTGGGGAGACCCCAAACTGCAAGCTTGGAGCCAGAGGTACAGAATTTAGCAGAGGCTCTGATTTTGGTCTGAACTTTCCAAACCCAGAGAGAGATCTTAGCACTGAGCCCGGTTTTATCGATCTCTGCGTCGCTCTGGTAGCTGGCTTTCAAAAATTTACCCTCTGCAATCTCCAGTTCCTCCTTCTCCTCAGCTTCTGCTGCAGCCGCTTCCTGCTGCCGGAGTTGCTGGAGAGAGACGAAACGGGCAGTGAGATGCAGAGAAGGGCAGGTACAGGAACGATACATTCTATTTCCACAAATACCTTTCAGCCCGGAGCCTGCTAGAAAACACAGACACATAGCAGCCCTGAAATGCAGCCAGCTCTGGGGTGAAGCACAGCGACTGAATAACAACACACAGTCACCGTTTAGGACAGGAAGTGAAGATCAGCTAACATTGTATGCGGAGGTTTATGCAGGCAAAATATAAGCTGGAATTTGTCCAAGGCTTTAGGGATGATGCTAGATCTGGGTGAAATAAAACTGATTTTTCAATTCGCTGGCCATTCTGAAAAATTTTAAATTTTTTTTTTAATGAACCAAAAATTTTTTTAAATTATTATTTTGGATCAAACAAAACAGTTTGTTTAATTTTTAAGCTTTCAGCTTTTTAATTTTTTTTAAATAAAACACATATATTTCACAATGAAAAGTCATTTTGAATCAAAAAATCTCAGAACGTGTCAGAACAAAATATTTTGATTTAAAAATGTTGGAGGGGGGGTATTTTTGTTTTTTCCTGACTAAAGCAATTTAGCAAATTTGACATGAACTTGCAAAATATTCAGATTTTCAAAAATCTGGGGGTCTAGCTCTTTGTGGCAGGGACTCTCTGGGTTTGTACAGCGCCAAGCACAATGGAGGCAAAGTCTATAACTGAGACTCCTTGGTAGTACAATAATAGAAATACTAAATAATAATAGTTAACATCCATTACTGCAGTAAACAAAACAGACCAAAAAGTCCCATGGATCTTTCCTAACAACAAGCAGTCAGAAGCTCAGTTTTACTTCTGTTCCCAAATGAGACACCAGCTGCAAACTCCTCTCTCACGCCCACAAGGCAGGAAGAGAACGGAGAGGGCGTTGTGAGAAGTGAGTTGCCTCATGTGCGAAGGAGTAAAGGAAGCTTTAAGCCACCTTAGCATCCCATAGACCTTTGGGCCCAGCCAGACAGTTGGCCAGAGCCCTGTGTAAGTTAGAGCTGACTTGAGGCTGCTCTAAGTTATGTTCTGGATGCTGGGGTGGCTCATGATGCTGGAGGCATTTACTGGCTGGGAGAGCCTTTACTTTGAAGGCCCCTGTATGCCGCAACGAGGAGTGGGCTCAGAGCAGATAAGAATCAGCGACCTAGAGACAAAAGGCTCAGTATCTCATTGTCAGCTTCGATGCTTCTGCAGGGATAATGCGCATGTCCATATCCTCTGCTGGGAGCTGCTCCAGAAATGCCCAACCTTTGTGCTTAGGGGCCAGATTTGCCGGGACCTTGGCTCCGCTCTGGTGTCACATAGCAGCCAAGCTACTGGAGCCTGTCGGGGAATCTGGCCCTAGAATGTTAACCTGAGGAGATGAAATAGCCACTCAGCCGCGCCTGGCAGTGTGAATTCTCCCATGGGCTGGACCCCCTGCCCCCTCCCTCCCTGCCCCGCTCCTACCTCCTTCATAGTCTCAATGGAAGCAAAGTACTTGGACCACCAATCCAGCATGCTTTCATCCGGCTCCTCTTCCTCTATCTCCTCTCCCCCTCCTTTCTTCTTCTTCTTCTTCTTCTCCTTCTCCTCTTCCGACTGCCGGGGCGCGAGGAGCACAACAGAGGGAGAGAAAGAGTGAGAGAGAAGAGGGGAGAGGCTGAAAGAGCCCTGCAGCCAAGATGGGGAAATAGATCCCTCCCAACCCACCCTGTGTACTGTTAGCTCAGGTAGGGGAAACTGAGGCACAAAGCAGTGAAGTGACTCATCCAGTCACACAGGGAGTCAGCGGCAGATTTGGTGCTGTACTTGGAGACCACAGGGCCAGCCCAGTCTTGGGACATTTTAGCTACCGCTCAGAGCCCAGCTGGGAAAAGCGGAGCCCAAAGCTGCAGAGGTCAAACCCTGAGCTCGAACCCACTGGCAAAGTCTGAGGTGTTGGGAGCAGAGGTTTGGGTTGGGGCTCCTCGCTGCTCTGAACAGCATCCATTGCCAGCCCCCTGTTCCCAGGCAGCCCGCCAAGGGCAAAACCCCACCCGCAGCACTCCTGGGGCCAGAGTCTCAGCCGGCGTCACTCCAGATTGCTCCATTGATGTCACGGAGCCTGCTGAGGGTCTGCTCTTCGCTGGGAGCTGGCGGGGGGGTGCGGGTTTGGTGGCCGTAAGAACCCCACTTGGGGCTCCCATCCATTGGGGTCATGCTGGCTCTGGGCTCACCGCACCGTCTACCCCAGGGGTTCTCAACCATTTTCTTTCTGAGGCCCCCCTGACAGGCTATAAAAACCCCATGGTCCCCCTGGGCCACAACAACTGGTTTTCTGCCTATAAAATCCAGGGCCGGCGTTAGAGGGTCACAAGCAGGGCAGTTGCCTGGGGCCCCACGCCACAGGGGCCACCACAAAGCTACACCAGGTGCAGGGGCTCAGGGCCTCAGGCTTCAGCCCCATGCGGTGGGGCTTCGGCTTTCTGCCCTGCGCCTCAAGCAAGTCTAATGCTGGTCCTGCTTGGCGGACCCCCTGAAATCGGCTCGGGGGCCCTGGACCTCTGGTTGAGAACCACTGGTCTAGCCCCACGGCTCCAGCTGTCACTGACGCTGCTCATCACAGACGTGCACAGGAGTGGGGTCCAGTGCCCAGTGAATAGACAGGAAGGCCTCCCTTGACGTCAATGGGCTGTGGGTCAGGCCCATGCAGCGTGTGTGCCAGCTGACTCAGCTTCCCCGCCAGCCCCATAACAACACCAGCGGTGAGGGCTCTGCAGCAGGCCAAGCAAAGCCGAGGGTGGCTTGCTCAAAGCCAAGCAGAGGGCAGGGGCAAGGCAAAGCCCAGCACTTACCATGTCAACCTTCACCACCGCGTCGGAGTTCTGCCGCCCGGAAGGAGAGGGAACAGGGGAGAACATACCGTCAGCAACGAGCCAGGACGCACCTCTGTGCTTTGCCCACACATGCACAACACCCACCCACAATGGGGTGGGAACAGAGACGCACGACACCCACCCCCCCCCAAAGAAACAAACAAGGTGTCTGATGTTCTGAAATGAACAACTGCAATTAATAAAACTGAAAAGGCACGGACACCTCGAGGGAAAGTTTGGAAGATGATCCGTTGGGAGACGCTTCTTCTCCTGCTCTGCCAGTTAAATATCACAGTGCTAGATAGCAGGGTGATGGGCTCAGGAGAAATGCCTGGATCCACAGAGCACATACAGGCATTTTCCCCTTCTTCAGCTGCGCATGCCGGTTTGTTATTGTAGGGTTGCTGGTGAGCGGTACCCTGGTTTGTATATGGGCTGGACTGTGCATGCCGGTTTGTTATTGTAGGGTTGCTGGTGAGCGGTACCCTGGTTTGTATATGGGCTGGACTGTGCATGCTGGTTTGTTATTGTAGGGTTGCTGGTGAGGGGTACCCTGGTTTGTATATGGGCTGGACTGTGCATGCTGGTTTGTTATTGTAGGGTTGCTGGTGAGGGGTACCCTGGTTTGTATACGGGCTGGACTGTGCATGCCGGGTTATTATTGTAGGGTTGCTGGTGGGGGGTACCCTGGTTTGTATACGGGCTGGACTGTGCATGCCGGGTTATTATTGTAGGGTTGCTGGTGGGGGGTACCCTGGTTTGTATACGGGCTGGACTGTGCATGCCGGGTTATTATTGTAGGGTTGCTGGTGGGGGGTACCCTGGTTTGTATACGGGCTGGACTGTGCATGCCGGGTTATTATTGTAGGGTTGCTGGTGGGGGGTACCCTGGTTTGTATACGGGCTGGACTGTGCATGCCGGGTTATTATTGTAGGGTTGCTGGTGAGGGGTACCCTGGTTTGTATACGGGCTGGACTGTGCATGCCGGGTTATTATTGTAGGGTTGCTGGTGAGGGGTACCCTGGTTTGTATACGGGCTGGACTGTGCATGCCGGGTTATTATTGTAGGGTTGCTGGTGAGGGGTACCCTGGTTTGTATACGGGCTGGACTGTGCATGCCGGGTTATTATTGTAGGGTTGCTGGTGAGGGGTACCCTGGTTTGTATACGGGCTGGACTGTGCATGCCGGGTTATTATTGTAGGGTTGCTGGTGAGGGGTACCCTGGTTTGTATACGGGCTGGACTGTGCATGCCGGGTTATTATTGTAGGGTTGCTGGTGAGGGGTACCCTGGTTTGTATATGGGCTGGACTGTGCATGCCGGGTTATTATTGTAGGGTTGCTGGTGAGGGGTACCCTGGTTTGTATATGGGCTGGACTGTGCATGCCGGGTTATTATTGTAGGGTTGCTGGTGAGGGGTACCCTGGTTTGTATACGGGCTGGACTGTGCATGCCGGTTTGTTGTTGTAGGGTTGCTGGTGAGGGGTACCCTGGTTTGTATACGGGTTGGACTGTGCATGCCGGTTTGTTGTTGTAGGGTTGCTGGTGAGGGGTACCCTGGTTTGTATACGGGCTGGACTGTGCATGCCGGTTTGTTATTGTAGGGTTGCTGGTGAGGGGTACCCTGGTTTGTATATGGGCTGGACTGTGCATGCCGGTTTGTTGTTGTAGGGTTGCTGGTGAGGGGTACCCTGGTTTGTATATGGGCTGGACTGTGCATGCCAGGTTATTATTGTAGGGTTGCTGGTGAGGGGTGCCCTGGTTTGTATACGGGCTGGACTGTGCATGCCGGTTTGTTGTTGTAGGGTTGCTGGTGAGGGGTACCCTGGTTTGTATATGGGCTGGACTGTGCATGCCGGTTTGTTGTTGTAGGGTTGCTGGTGAGGGGTACCCTGGTTTGTATACGGGCTGGACTGTGCATGCTGGTTTGTTATTGTAGGGTTGCTGGTGAGGGGTACCCTGGTTTGTATATGGGCTGGACTGTGCATGCCGGTTTGTTGTTGTAGGGTTGCTGGTGAGGGGTACCCTGGTTTGTATACGGGCTGGACTGTGCATGCCGGTTTGTTATTGTAGGGTTGCTCATGCACACTGGTGAGGGGTACCCTGGTTTGTATACGGGCTGGACTGTGCATGCCGGTTTGTTATTGTAGGGTTGCTCATGCACACTGGTGAGGGGTACCCTGGTTTGTATACGGGCTGGACTGTGCATGCTGGTTTGTTATTGTAGGGTTGCTCATGCACACTGGTGTGGGGTAGCCTGGTTTGTACGCATGTTGCGCTGTGTGTGCCGGCCTGTTACTCTTTGAAGCAGAATTCCAATATCTATGTGCTCTCAGTCCCGAACGGGGGCTCTCTCTGCAGGTAGCACTGTGTGCATCCACCCAGGCCAGCGTGGGGGCCAGCCTGCGCCTTTCACTCAGGGCATCAGTTTGGTGGCACGTCCCACCAGATGGGTGGCCCCTGCTTTGGGTGGAGCACCCCCTGGCGGTCTGTAGCATTGGAAAGAAACACACCGCTCATGGAATGAGCTTGGCCGCTCGGATACTCACAGCCTCCAACTTCACCATGGTCTCCATCTTCT
This sequence comes from Lepidochelys olivacea, assembly GCF_965140295.1. Classification (NCBI taxonomy): domain Eukaryota; kingdom Metazoa; phylum Chordata; order Testudines; family Cheloniidae; genus Lepidochelys; species Lepidochelys olivacea. Next base: position 3,833,397 of record NC_140413.1, read on the forward strand.
TGATGGGCACCTCCGGCTCCATGCTGATGACAATTTCACCTGGGAGGCGATAGTACGGGCCTCTGTTTGCCAGGGCCAAATAGCCGTTGAGCAGTTTAGCTGGACAGAGGACAGAGAGAGAGAGAGAGAGAGAGGCAGAGAAGAGCCAGTGTAGAGGAGACCCGAAGAGATCAGAAAGCAGGAATGCGAGGGAGGCGGGTGATGGGGAAGAGAGACAAGAAATGGGAACTGTCCCGGAAACAAGAATCAGAGAAAAGGAAACACCTGCCCTCAAAGGAAAACCCAACTCAGCCGGAGTCGCTGTCAGAGGACGGGCCACATGGATGGCATTCACACCAGCAATACCAGCTAGCACACACGTGGATGAGTGAGAATTTCATGCTGGAGCACGGAGCTGGGGGGACGGCCTGGGGGACGGGCGGCTTCTACCTATCCACAGCACAGGTGCCGTGTGGACGGAGGCGTCGTCCGCTGCTGATGCTGCCCCATCCCAACCCAGGGGGGCTAGGAAGCGAGAGAGGAGTTCAGTCCCCTTGGCCTCTCGGCTGAGGCCACTGTGGCCTCGCTAAGGAGGGGCCTGCGTGGCTGTGCAAGAGGTCGCCTTTGCCCCTCTAATCCCTGGGGTTATTTCTTCCTCCCGTGGTGCCATCGGCACGCACGGAGCTTTCCTACACGGCCCCTGCCCCGGCGCCGAGTGGAGATGCTGCAGCTGTAGGGAACTGGGCCTGCACCGGTCCGGAGCTGGGCTGTGTGATCGGGGCCTGGGTGGGTTCCACAGGGATACTGACGCCTTTGGTAGATATCAACCCGCTGAACAAGCCCGTGAATCTCCCACCCATCCGACCCCCTGTCCCTTGCTCTGACCCGATGCTCCCACCCGGGAGCCCTGCCGGGCTCTCGGCCTGCCCTCTGCTCAGTTAGACGCTTTAATGAGCAGGAAACACCGCATCATAGAATCATAGAATCATAGAGTATCAGGGTTGGAAGGGACCCCAGAAGGTCATCTAGTCCAACCCCCTGCTCAAAGCAGGACCGATCCCCGGCTAAATCATCCCAGCCAGGGCTTTGTCAAGCCTGACCTTAAAAACTTCTAGGGAAGGAGATTCCACCACCTCCCTAGGTAACGCATTCCAGTGTTTCACCACCCTCATAGTGAAAAAGTTTTTCCTAATATCCAACCTAAACCTCCCCTACTGCAACTCCTTGTTCTGTCATCTGCTACCACTGAGAACAGTCTAGAGCCATCCTCTTTGGAACCCCCTTTCAGGTAGTTGAAAGCAGCTATCAAATCCCCCCTCATTCTTCTCTTCTGAAGACTAAACATCCCCAGTTCCCTCAGCCTCTCTTCATAAGTCATGTGTTCCAGTCCCCTAACCATGTTTGTTGCCCTCCGCTGGACTCTTTCCAATTCTTCCACATCCTTCTTGTAGTGTGGGGCCCAAAACTGGACACAGTACTCCAGATGAGACCTCACAAATGTCGAATAGAGGGGAACGATCACGTCCTTCGATCTGCTGGCAATGCCCCTACTTATATATCCCAAAATGCCATTGGCCTTCTTGGCAACAAGGGCACACTGTTGACTCATATCCAACTTGTCGTCCTGTCTATCACTCTCTGCCCATCCCTGCCCGGCTCGGTAGCCGGCTGGGGGCCACACGCAGCCCAGGGCGTCCGCCCCTCGACTGGTACCTGCAGTGTTCCAGTGCTGGGATTTCTTGTCCGGGGGCCGGTGGATGAACCTCCGCAGGGAGCTGACGGCGTGGGAGCCCACCAGCGTGTACCGGCCAAAGGCCCGGCAGTCCACCACCCGGATGTTCAGGGGTGGGTGGAGCAGCTCGTTCTCTGGGAGATCCTGGAAGGAAATGGTCCCCGTTGCAGGGGGTCAGGGGTTATTTTCGTGGAGGGGATAAGCCTCCTTCCTGGCTCAGACCAGGATCCCATCAGAGGGTGAATGCTAATTCAGTTTCCTTCCCCAGCCAAGCAGGACTCACTGCCAGCAGGGGAAGGGCAGCTCTCAAAGGACCCCCTGGGTTTGGGCCCCTCTCTCGGCAGGGGAGAAGGGGATTGCTTTCCAGTGGGGGAGAGCGCAGGGCCCCAAATCACGCGAGTAGGGGATGGGGCCCTACTAACCGGCCTATGTTAATAGAGGCAAAGTGCCAGTTGGTGCCTTTGTGACATGGCGCTGCGTCAACACTGCCAAACAGAGCCCCGCAGCCCTTATCGGCCCAGTGGGGAAACTGAGCCAAAGAGGGTCAGTGACTTGCCCATGGCCACCCAGGGAGTCGCTGCCCAAGTCAGGGTAAGAACTCAGGAAGGAGCTGGATCCCAGGCTAGCGCAAAGGCCACTAGCTCCCCCACCCAGACCAGCTGCTCCTGCTGGACCCCCCTGGGCTCCCAACCCTAGCCCTGCCCAGGAGGGGTCGGAATGGCCTCTCCCCGGCCAGGCAGGGCTCAGCTATCCCCCCTCCCCCGAAGCAGGCTGGACTCACCACTTCAAACCACTTGACCAGGGTGCTGAAGTTGGGGTTTTTCTTGTAGTTCTGGATCAGGGCCGACTGGACGCCCTTGCCGGCGCACTCGATGTCCACGCGGGGCCGGTCCACCTGGGCCAGGTTCACCCGCTTCAGGTCCCGCAGGCCCCAGAACAGGATCTGGGCCGAAGGGAAGGTGCCGAGGTGAGGAGCGGAGAGCCGCCCACGGCCTGTGTCTGACATCTGGAGGTGGCACTGGGAGCTGGTGCAAGGGGCCGGAGTGCCCATGGTAAATGGCTGTGGTGTGATATCGGCTGGGGAATCACAGCCCCCGGGCTGCCTGGCCCTGGCTGAGAGCCTCCCCTTCTGACATCCAGCAGTGGAGCAAGCTTCCCTGCTCTCCAGCCATGCCAGGGTACCCAGCACTGAGTCTGGACCACGCCCCAAACATTATAATGGGCTCTCCTAAGCACCCCCAGCCCCAGCTGAAACAGCCCCACATTGCCTCTGCCATGCAATTTGGACGTAGCCATTTGTGCTGCTTATTGACACCATTGTGAACCCAACCACCAAAAGCCAGCGACCCAGGAAGCAGCCGGGCCTGTGGATGAGCAGCATCCCCGGGGTTCTTACCTCCACTCTGTATTTACTCAGCACAGGTCGGATCCCCAAGGGCACCGGCAGGATGGGACCCTGCTCCATGTCTGTCGGCCCATCGATCGGAGGCAGGTCCGACTTGCCAGCCGGGCCGATCTGGAAGAGACACAACACCGATTAGGAGCCGCTCCATCGAAACGCCGCACAAGCATCCAGCCAGCGCCTCCTTTGCCAGTTCCCCCGTGCCCGGTCGGGACAGGAGGGTTTTACATTCCTGCATTCGCTCCTCAGCGTGTATTTCTCCACGCCCAGATGACTGAAGCCATCCCAAGTGAGGAGCACTGAGGAGATGAGGTTCAGCTCCAAGACACCCCGTCCTGACAGACATGCAGCTAAAGCCCTGCCAGGCAGCTCCCCGGCATGGTGCTACGAGACATGCTCCTCTGTGCGTGGCATGCACTCTCAGGGCTGCACCCCCAAACAGAGGCGATTGGCCCCCGGCTGGCTCTCAAACCTGGGACCCTCATGGCTGAAAGAGGCAACTCTACTGTTTGAGCTGCAGGAGACTTGCCCGTTGGCACCTGCCGCGATAGCACCGGTGTACTAGAGTTGGCAAGAGGCAGGCCAGCGGGCAGTGTTAGCACCGGGCGTCTTTACCAGCGCGGGTGATTAACCACTGGAAGAAACACCCAAGGGAAGGAGTGGATTCGCCTTCCCTGGGCGTCTCCCAGTCCAGGCTGGCTGCCTGTCCGGGAGGCGCGCTAGCCAAGCGCAAGTCGTTGGGGTCCGTCCAGGGGTGACTGGGTGAAATGCCAGGAGCAGACCCCACCCCAACATGCTGCCCCCTGCTGGCCCATTCATCAGCACAGGCCTCACCCCAGCCAGCGGGAAGCGGGGACTTGCTGAGCGAGGACTTAGCCTAGACCCACTGCTGCACCTCCACCGGGAGAGCCTGCAGGCTGAGTTGGTAGGGGCTGTGCTCACCCGTCTCTCCTGGGAGCGTCTCCAGCTCACGCCCGTGGCGATACACGAGCCACATCCAGCACCCCACGTTGCCGGCGCAGCTCCCAGTGCCGTGGGGAGGGGGCTCGCCCAGGGTGGAATTATCTGCTACCTCGCTCCGTGGGCTGGGCTCTTACCTGGAGCAGCTCGAAGGCGGCCAGCAGGTCCCCGGCCGTGGAGTTGCCCCGGTAGATCTGGTAGTACTCCAGCTGGGGCGGGAAGCGCGGGGGGCCGTACTCCTCGTCCGACATCTTCACCACCGGCTTGGCAAAGGTGCGGCCCATGAAGTCCGCCTTGCCCTGGAAAGGCAGGGAGAGAGCTTGGGCATGTTCCAGGAGGCTACTTCCCACCCCCCAGCCCAGCCCCATCGCTCCCCCCAGCCTGGGCGGGCAGGTTTGGGCGGAAAGCTGATCGGCAAGTGGATCGAGAGGAAGAGACTGCAGGACTCTCTGAATCAAGAGATTCTGCCCGGTTCTCCAGGGGTCTGTGGATGCCAGGGTCACTTCATGGCTGGCACCTCCTTATTATATCGTGACCCCTGGCCCCTGTGTGTGGGAAGCCCTGTGCTGGAACAGCCAGGGGGCTGCAGGTAGGGACTGAGGGGCCTCGGCAAAGCTGGGGGACAGGGGTTGATAGCAGGGGGCTTGAGGTCAGGAGGGAGGGGCATTGGCAGAGCTGGGGGACAGGAGTGGATAGCCGGAGGCTGTGGGTCGGGATTGAGGGGCATTGGCAGAGCTGGGGGCCAGGAGCAGACAGCAGGGGGGGTGTGGGTCGGGATTGAGGGGCATTGGCAGAGCTGGGGGCCAGGAGCAGACAGCAGGGGGGCTGTGGGTCGGGATTGAGGGGCATTGGCAGAGCTGGGGGACAGGAGTGGATAGCCGGAGGCTGTGGGTCGGGATTGAGGGGCATTGGCAGAACGGGGGGCCAGGAGCAGACAGCAGGGGGGCTGTGGGTCGGGATTGAGGTGCTGTGCAGCGGTAAAGGCCTGACTACCGTCTCCCTGCCTTCGGCCTCACAGTCACTGGCTCTCTCTCACATCAGCAGGAAATTTCAGCCTCTCCGTGCCACTGAAACAGCCTGTAACGAGCAGCACCGGCTGTATAATTGCCCCAGCCCTGGTGTTCTGCAGCTTCTTCCTTCTGCGTGGGAGGTGGTGCCCGGGGGTAGTTAGGGAGGGTGCCGGGGGAGAAGTGGCTCTCCACAGCCAACACCAACACGGTGTGTGCCCGTGATTAATCCTCCACCCCAGTCCCTGGCACTGTGCTCCCAGCGGGCTGGGCCGGGGTGCTCCCTCACCACCGTGTCCTGGTCGTAGATCTCAATGACGATAATGGGGGGGTCGTCCCGCATCTCGTGGGCCTCTCCGTAGAGCTCCACGTTGTCGAAGACCAGCAGCTGGTCCCAGGTCGGGCACAGCGTCTCGTTGAGCACCTGGAGGAGCAGGAAGGGGAAATAGCACCGGGGCTGTAGTTAGAGGGAGGAGAGGGGCAGACGGACTCTCCTGGTACTTCCCACACCAACCCATTGGATATACAAGATGGCTGCTTTAAAATTATGGTGGCGAGAAGGCGGGTCCCGGAGCTGGGAAGCCTGGAGGCAATCTCGTCCCAGCTAGCAGAGCTTTGCCTGTGTAGGGTGAGCCTTGGCCACATGGTGAAGGCCCCAAGTGAAGGAGAAGTGAGGTCTAGTGGCTGAAGCACAGTGCTGGGAGCTCCCCAGAGCTCCGACACTGACTCTCTGTCTGACCTCAGGCAGGTCACTTAGTCTGCTCGTGTATCAGTTTCTCTCCATGTAAAGTGGGGATCACGACAGGTACCCCCAGGGGAGTTGTCAGGATCAGTCATTTGGTGCATGTCCAACAGCACCCAGCAGGGTTCAAACCCCTGATCTTTACAGCCCCAGTGCAGCCCTCCCTGGCTTGAGCTAAAAGGGAATCTCCATCAGCTAGCAGCACTAAGTAAACTATTATCCCGCCGTGGGCCAGGCCCAGAGGGGCACCTCTCGCTCTTTGCCAGCGTGTTATACGTCCGGGCAGCACTTGATGTGCGGTGTTTTCATTACCCCTCCCGCTTCCACCAGGGTTGCTGCAGTCTGGCGGCCCAGAAATTCAGCCCAGCGAGTTCAGATGCAAACCCGCCCACCTCCCCATCCCCGGTTTAGGGACCTGTCTCTTACCTCAGTGCACTGGCCCTGGGTGATGAAGAAAACCCGGGCAAAGGGGTCGGAGAGGCCGCTGCTGTCTGCGGCGAACAAGCTCCGGGCCTGGTACATGTGGGCTCGGAGCTGGAACACCTGCTTCTCTGGGAGGAAAGGAGGGGGTGAGACTCCCGTAGCAGGCAGCACCAGAGATGTCCTGAGCCGCGGAGCTCAGAGCAGGACACTCCGGGGCATTCGGGGCAGGGATTAGCATGGACACCGGGGAGAGATGCACAACGTGGCTCCAAACTTCCCCGGGACCTGGGCGGTTTCCGTCTCTGGGCTGGGGCTGCTCCGGATGGAGTGGTGCATGCGGGACGCGCAGCACGCTGGGGCTGCCTTGCAGATTTCCACTGCACAGATTTCCTGCGCTGTGGCCTCTCCTGACCCATGGCTGATGGGCTCAGAAGGGACGGGCCACGTGGGGCAGGAAGGGGACCAGAAGGACAGTCTCCCCGCAGGCTTCCTGTGGGGCAGCACGGCTCCCCACACCAGGCTGCCATCAATCCCCGCGTGGCCCTGGGAGTGACTCCAGGGTCTAGCCCAGCCGGCAGCAGCCGCCAGCCCTCGCCCAGCACGGGCCCCCAGGAGCAGCACCCGAGGGAGCAGAGGGAGAGCGGGCAGCTCTTACTCGTGTAGAGGAGGCTGATGGGTGGGAAGGCCTGGAGGCCGAGGCCCTTGCTGGCTTTCTTCTCCTCAAAGCCGCAGGGCAGGCCACTCAGGAAGTCCTTGCATTGCTTGTTGAGGCCCAGCCACAGGTAGATCTCCATCTTGGCCTGCACCGTCCAGCCGGCCGGCCCGAAGCCCCTCTTCCCGGGCAGCTGGGCACAGGAAGAGAGCTTCAGCTGGGGCATAGGGCACACCAGACCAGACCCATCTCCTGCCCTACGGGGTCAGACCCACTGCACCATCCAACCCACCCTCCACCTCCTGCCCTATGGGGTCAGACCCACTGCACCATCCAACCCACCCTCCACCTCCTGCCCTATGGGGTCAGACCCACCGCGCTGTCCAACCCACCCTCCACCTCCTGCCCTATGGGGTCAGACCCACCGCGCTGTCCAACCAGCAGCCACCTCCTGCCCTGTGGGCTCAGAGCCACCTGGCATTTTTCATTGTCTTCCCCACCTACCCCTGTTGTGTGTAACCTAGCAGGAGGCCTCTCACGCTTACAGCTCAGGTTCTGGTACCGCACCTACAACAGCCCCCAGTACCTGACACTCGGCTCCTTCCTGCCCTTCCCCCAGCCTCTATGCACCTCCCCTGCCTCTTTTCACCCGCCCCTCTTCCTCCTGTCTCTTTCTCCATCCCCCCGTCTTGCATGGGCCGTGGTGGCCCCATCCAAGCACAGGCTGGTTACCCTCAGGAAGACGGTCTTCACTTTGGCACAGTCCTTGCCGGTCTCCTCGTCCACGATGGAGTACAGGATGTCCTTGGAGGGGATGCGGGCATAGGCGATGCGCTTGCCGTTGCTCATCATCCAGATGAAGATGTCGGGGATGCTGTGCTGTGGCTGCGAACCCCAACAAGGCTCCGCTCAACACGGCGGGCGTAGCCAGGCGCCCTTCTCCCACCTGCTCTCCCCTCATTCCTGACACTGACTGAGGCCCCAGGGGATGGACTTGTCTAGTGTCTCCCCGGGCTCACTCACTGTAGGGTCCCCCACTCCCTTCCTTAGGGACGGTTTTAAGCCTCCCCGGGTGGATTCATAGATTCCCAGGCCAGACGGGACCAGTCTGGCCTCGTACAGAGCATCCAGGCCGTGGGACTGCCCTGAATTAATTTCAGGAGGCCTGACTGGCCCTCAGGGTCATTAGCAGAGGGGTGCTGTGACGTTATTGACATAATCTGGGACGTATAGATCATTGTTGCAACCAAGGCCCTATAGTGGCACCAAATCTTGTATAAAGGGGGTCAAATAAGGTGTCTAAGATGAGGTTATGGTTTGCTGGTTATGATTATGCTGTCTCTAGGCATGTATCATTTTTGTATTTAAAGTTATAAGTATTGGCTCTAGACTGACTGTAGTTCAAACTTGTGCTCTGCTTCTGGGTGACACCCCAGACAAGTTGGTGTCAGCTCTGCCTAGCCTGCTGGATGGCCCATTAAGGACCATCAGCTGTACAGCTGACCCATTGAGAGAAGGCAGACACGCCTGGGGACTCAGCCAGGTGTGCAGGGACCTGCCTAGGGACCGAACGCTGAGGTGTTTCCAGGCCATGTGCTGGGCAGCTTGTCCTTGGGACAAAGAAAGAGAGGCCACATGGCAAGAGAATATTAAAAGCTGCTGCAGCTCCTCCATCTTGTCTTCAGTCCTGCTTCCTACCTCTGGAGGGACTTTGCTACACTGAAGCTTTGAACCAAGGACTGAATGACCCATCCCAGCTGGGGATGTTCTCCAGAGACTGGATTTGAACCTGCCGTTTATTCCATCACTGCTACAAGCCTGAACCAAGAACTTTGCCATTACTGTATGTAATTGATTCCATTTAACAAATTCTAGCTCTCATCTCTATCTTTTCCTTTTATGAATAAACCTTTAGATTTTAGATTCTAATGGATTGGCAACAGCGTGATTTGTGGGTAAGATCTGATTTATTTATTGACCTGGGTCTGGGGCTTGGTCCTTTGGGATCGAGAGAACCTTTTCTCTTTTACTGGGGAATTGGTTTTCATACCCATTTGTCCCCACAACGAGGGGCACTGGTGGGGATACTGGGAAACTGGAGTGTCCAAGGGAATTGCTTGTGTGACTTGTGGTTAGCCAGTGGGGTAAAACCAAAGTCTTCTCTGTTTGGCCGGTTTGGTTTGCCTTGGTGTGCACAGAAACCCCAGCCTTGGGCTGTAACTGCCCTGCTTCAAGCAATTTGTCCTGAATTGGCACTCTCCGTGGGGTCCCGCCAGAACCAGCATCGTTACAGGGGCAGCACACAGATCTCACGCCACGGTGAGGCCTCAAGGAGCTTTAACTCTCTGGCTGTGCCCCCAGCAGCAGCCTGTGTGTATAGTAAAGCTGGGAGGAAATCAGAGTTTCCATCTCGTGGGACGTTCCAATATTCCATCCTTTGTTTTTGCCCCAAATTGACATTTTAATTCGGAAATGTCCAAACGTACTGTTTTTATTGGCTTGGTTTGATAATGAACTGCCCGACCTGCCCAGGGCCTCAGGGGAATTCATAGATTCAGAAAAATCAAGGCCAGAACAGACCATTGTGATCAGTGAGTCTGACCTCCCGTATGACACAGGCCAGAGACCTGCCCCATAGTAATCCCCAGAACAGATCTTTTAGGAAAACATCCAATCTTGATTTAAAACTTGTCCATTTTATCCACATCCTTCCTGAATTGTGGGCACCAGATGTAATTCAGTCACATTCTTCTCTGTCGGCTGAGCTCCGTGGCCAGACTACATTTCCCATGATACACTGCAGCCACGGAACTCTGGCACCTCAACCAGAGGGGGCACTGTGGTGCATCATGGGAAATATACTCCACCCAGGGAGCCTGGTCCATAGAGGAGAATGGGAACACGAGGCACCAAAATTAGAACTCCCACGAGGCACCAACAAACCGAAATGTTTTGACCCCGCCATGAAACAATTCTGCATAATGGGAATTTTCCCAGGGAAAATGTTGGTTTGGTGGAAGCTGCATTTTCCATTGGAAAATATTTGAATGGAAAATTCCTGGTGAGCTCTCCTACATAGGGCTGCTACAGCCCCTCTCCTGGGTGGAGTCTCATGCTGTCAGGAGCAGGGACCAGGCTGCCTCCGCTGGCCGGTTTACAGACAGACCTTCAGCCCTCTTCCAGGCTGGTGATTAATGAGAGTTATTAATGTCATCCCCGTTTTCACAGCACCACTCCCTGCACTCTCTGAGTCCTCTCCTGAGCTCCACTCTGTTCAACAGCTCCCAGCCCCCATTCAGCCACAAGCCTCCCCACCAATTCTCCCCCTTCGGGCCAAGCCTATCACAGGGCAGAAATGGCTGCGTGTAACCCACGTTAACACTGTATGATTCGTTGTCCCCCTCTAGCAGCTGGTCCATATGAAGAGCTTCCTGGAGGCTAATAGCTCAGGTGCTAGCGGCTCATGCATTTACCTGCAGAGGTTCCAGGTTCAATCCCTGCAGAAGACCCAGGCGTTGCTACCTGCCCATTCAAATCAACCAATGCACTTGTGTACTGTAGGAAAGTCAACGAGGCCCAGACACCAGCATGGGTATCATAAGAACATGAGAACGGCCATACCGGGTCAGACCAAAGGTCCATCTAGCCCAGTGTCCTGTCTCCCAACAGTGGCCAGTGCCAGGTGCCCCAGAAGGAATGAACAGAACAGGGAAACATCCAGTGATCCATCCCCTATCGCCCATTCCCAGCTCCTGGCAAACAGAGGCTAGGGACACCAGCCCTGCCCATCCTGGCTGATAGCCATGGATGGACCTATCCTCCATGAACTTATCTAGTTCTCTTTGGAACCCTGTTATAGTCTTGGCCTTCACAGCATCCTCTGGCAAACAGCTACACAGGTAGACTGTGTGTTGTGTGAAGAAATACTGCCTTTTGCTTGTTTTAAACCTGCTGCCTATTCATTTCATTTGGTGACCCCTAGTTCTTTTGTTATGAGAAGGAGTAAATATCACTTATCTACTTTCTCACGATTTTATAGACCTCTATCATATCCTCCCTTAGTCGTCTCTTTTCCAAGATGAAAAGTCCCAGTCTTACTAAACTCTCCTCATACAGAAGCTGTTCCATACCCCTAATCATTTTAGTTGCCCTTTTCTGAACCTTTTCCAATTCCAATATCTCTTTTTTGAGGTGGGGTGACCACATCTGCAGGCAGTATTCAAGCTGTGGGTGTCCCATGGATTTATATAGAGGCAACATGATATTTTCTGTCTTATTATCTGTCCCTTTCCTAATGATTCCCAACATTCTGTTCGCTTTTTTGGCTGCGCTGCACACTGAGTGGATGTTTTCAGAGAAGTATCCACAATGACTCCAAGATCTTTCTTGAGCGGTAACAGCTAATTTAGACCCCATCATTTAATATGTAGAGTTGGGATTATGTTTTCCAATGTGCATTACTTTGCATTTATCAACATTGAATTTCATCTGCTATTTTCTTGCCCAGTCACTCAGTTTAATGAGATCGCTTTGTAACTCTTTGCAATCTGCTTTGGACTTAATGAACTTAACTGAGAGCAGAACACGGACACCTTTGAGGAGAAGCAGAATCCACCTGGAGCATCCTGGGCTGTGGGGCACCTTTGCCCCATACAGGCTTATAAAGCCTCAGTATGCTGGTTTCCCTTGCCCTTGGCCTAGGATCGATGCACAAAGCAACAGCCATCCACAGAGGCTGCTTGTTTCCCTCCCCCGGGGGCCAGCCAGGCTCACGCCCAGGGTCAGTGCGGAGGGGTGGTTCCTGCTCACCTCATCCGCCAGGAAGCGGAGCTTCTGCAGGAAGTTCTGCACCAGCTTCAGCTTGTCCCTCATCGTGTTCTTCTTCACCTGCGACCGCAGGGTCTTGGCTTGCTGGCCCATGTTCTCCTGCGGGTACAGCGTCCGGTGCCAAGGGCATAAAGTGAATGAGTGGTAAAGGGACCAGAGAGAAGGGAAAAAGACAGGGCAGGTCTGCATGCAGTGAGGAGGGGGTGGAAGGACGGTGCCTCAGTTTCCCCATCTATAATAAGGGGATGGTGATGCCGACTTCACAGTGAATTCATTAACACCTGTCAGATGCAGGGAGGAGCTAAGCCAAGGTACAGAGAAGGTCGCCCTAGTGAAAGGGGCTGGGTTGGCAGTCCTGGAGACCTCTATGCAGTGATGAGAGGCAGCCTGGGACGTGACAGGGCAAGTCTCTTGCCTGTTCACCAGGGAAGCGCAGTTCCCATACTCCATACTGTCCTGGAGGCTGCCGAGCAAGGGCCAGGAGAGCCAGAAGCAGCAGTGGGTCGCTGAGCTGCCAGTCCCATCTCACTGAACACCACCCGCAGTTTCAGCTTTCCCCCTTGGGCGCTGGGCTCCATATCCCATTGGCAGTGCCCAGAGCCCCCCCACCCCTCGCTGACCTTTCACCCCGCCCCACCCGCCAGATGCTCTCACCAGCTCCCGCATGCAGGATTTGAGCCGCTCTCGGTCCAGTCTGGTCCGGGCGGAGAGGCTCTGGTCTTTGTTGGCGAGGGTCACAAAGCGGCTGGCGGGGGAGAGAGACACGACATCGGCAGTCACATGGGGCTCAGGAGAGGAAAGACAGCGGCCGAAGGCGTGGGATGGGCGTGAGAGGGATGGAGGGATGGCAATGCACAGGGTGAATTTCACCCAGTAGGGACAGACCAGGATGCCTCCAGCAGGATCCCCGTTCCCTGCCAAGGATCTCTGCAGTAGGTAGATCACCTAGCCACCCACCAGACTCCCTGCAATACAGCTAATGGGCAACTGGCTTATTGGCTCATGCTGCTGGGGGTGGCATGGCAGGAGCTGCCCTCCACATACGAGGCTGTAACTCTCACAGGGCCCTGGTGGCTGAGTCCTTGAGACTTTCCGCCGTGTCTCTGGCTGGGCCTCTGCCTCTTCCCCTTCCCCCTTCCAACTCACAAGCATCCGCTGCTCAGCTCCTCCAGGACCCCTCGGAGCCGGCGCTCAGGGTGCGGCTTCTCCGTCTTCATCATCTCCTGCACGTCGTTGAGCCCCTCCTCCTGGAACGGCAAGGAGAGAAGGAGGCCACGCGTCCTTGGGGGCAGGACGGAACCGCAGCTCCCCTTGGGAGAGCCACGTTGGGAGCGAGAAGCCCCTTCCCCTCTCTCTTCCGGGCCGGGGCTGGGGAGTCGGGGTGCCCTGCTCAGTCGGCCAGCCGGCCAGGTGTAGCTGGCAAGGGCTGGGGCCGGCTCGGTGTTGTTAGCTCACACAGTCAGAGGAGACCAGTTCTGGGCCTTCTCTGGGGCTTTCCCCAGCGACTTCATGCCTCCTTGGGTGGGGCTTCTGAGATGTCTCCTTGGGGATCCCTCACCATTAAGCTAATGAGGCCAGTCTCTGGAGCTTTCTGCTCTCCCTCAGCTTCGAGCTGTAACTGGGGCTGCCCCCCATATCCCTCTGGACACCAGGGTCCCAGGCTTTGGCTCCCTATGTGGCTGGGTTCACCAGCGTGGTCCCTGCGATGGGACCGTTCATGTACCATGAGCAGTGGTCATGCAGCTGCAGGGTGCGGACACAGGTGTCAATGCAGGGGAACTAGGTGTGCTGTCCGCTGCCCCCCCGGGCTCCTAGTCCCCTAGGAGCCCTACCCCGTCCTCGGACTGACCAGCTTGTCGGCGATCTTGTCCATGATGTTGGCATTGTAGAGCCTCCGTCTTTGGTCCTGCCACCAGCTCTTGATGTAGATGCAGGGCTTCTTCTCGAAGTAAGGCAAGTGGAAGTAGTTCCTGCAGGGAAGGGAGGAAGGATACACCAGAGCGTGAGCGCACCTGGGAGGGCACTGCCGGCATCCAGGCAGCGTGAGGGCGCTCATCCCGCACAGGCTTCATGGAGCCCACCAAGGAGTGCACGGCAGATGGAGCGGAGGTCACACTAAGCGCCTCTTCCAAACCCACTGAAGTCAACGGAAAGACTCCCATAAACTTCAGGGGGCTTTGGGCCGGGCCCCAGGATCAGACAGTTGCCCTGAGCAGAAGGAAATTGTTGGTTGCTCGCTTGCAAATAGCCCCATTCATAGGTCCATAGATCCCAAGGCCAGAAGGGACCATTGTGATCATCTGGTCTGATCTCCTGTATGACTCAGGCCAGAGACCGGCCCCAGAATAATTCCTAGAGCAGAGCTTTTAGAGAAACATCTGATCTTAATTAAAAACTTGTCAGTGATGGAGAATCCAGCACGATCCTTGGTAAATTGATAATTAGCGTCACCGTCACGCATCTATGCCTTCCCATCTGAATTTGTCTAGCTTCAACTTCCAGCCATTGGATCCTGTTAGACCTTTCTCTGCTAGACTGAAGAGCCCATGATTAAATATTTGTTCCCCATGTAGATACTTATAGTGTGGGATCAAGTCACCCCCTAACTTTCTCACTGCTAAGCTAACTAGACTCAGGTAGCTCAACCTATCACTGTAAGGCAGGTTTTCTATTCCTTTAAATATTCACGTGGCTCTTCTCTGATCCCTCTCTAGTTTATCAACATCCTTCTTGAATTGTGAGCACCAAAACTGGACCATTGTGATCATCTGGTCTGACCTCCGACATAGCACCGGCCAGAGAGCTGCCCCACAGTAATTCCTGTTTAAACTACAGCAGATCTTTCAGAAAATCGTCCAATCTTCATTGAGAATTTGCCAGTGACAGAGAATCCACCCAACCTTTGGCAAATTGTTCCAGTGGTTAAGTACTGTCAGAGTCAAAAACTTCACCTCTTCTCATGCTCTCGAGGTGCGAGTGTGGACAGAGAATAGACAAGGCAGAGAAGACCTAGACTAAGGGAGGAAGGACTGCCCAGTGGTTAGAGTGCTAGCTTGGCTCTCAGGAGATTTGGGTTCAGTTCTCTGCTCCAGCAGAGATTCCCTGGACCAGTCAATTAGCCTCTCTGGGCTTGTCTACACTGCAGTCAAACACCCGCAGCTGGCCTGCCTCAGCTGCGGGCTGGAGCACAGATCAGAAGGGACCCTTCAAAGCTGCTCGGAGCTCCAGCAGTTTCTCTGCCTGGAGGGCCTAACCTGTTGTCCTGTAACCCTGCTGATGGCTTGGAAGGCAGTATCCTCTTCTCAGTTTGAAGCACCAAACTCACCCTATACTGCATTGTATTGTACCCTAATGAAGCCAGCAGGGCAGGAAGAGCCCAGTCGCTCTGCTTCCCAACTGCCTGAAAGGCAGGAGACCCCAAATTCTGTTCGATCTAATTACACACCACAAGGGTCCCCCGCTCTTTTATCTTCCACCCCCAACCTTCAGCAACACCCCGTCCCATTGACCAGCCTGGCACACTTGCCTGTCCGTGATCAGGGGCTTCACTGGCTGAGTCGAGGAGACAGAGGCCAGCTCCCCGTCATCATCGGCTTCGTCCTCGCTTGAGCGCTGGAGCAGCTCAGAGTCCTCCTGCTTGCCGTCCCCGCCCTCCTTCTTCTTCTTCAGGCTGAGCTTGGCTGTGCCGTCGATCCGGTTCCCGTAGTTGCCTTGGGAAGAGGGCGGCGAACGAAAACCCTTACCCTCGCCCCCGGCTCCGTCAGTCGCCACTGATTTAGGGTGGCGAAGGAATTCCCCCCTCCCCCTCCCAGGGGATCCTGGGGAGGTCAGGGAGTTTCAACCACCGTGAACACTGACCGGGGCTCATATCCCGGACCCCTGAACATCTTCTCTCCCTCCTTGGTATTTATTTAACACCAGGATGGATTGCACCAGGTTCTCCAGAGCTAAAGCCAGGAGCCATCACAGCTTGAGCGTAAACCCATTTTTACAAAAATACCAACCTATTGTGACCTCAAAGTTGATGGGTTTGTCCCCGATCTTCCTGTCAATCATGGTTGCTTCCAGGAAGGCTCCAAAGAGAAAGAACTCTTCCATTTTGCCAGTGCAGTTCTGCCGGAGAAAGTACAGGCTGTTAACATGGGGGCAGGGGGGCGGTAGAGACTGGCTGAACTGGCTGATGGGACTACAAGGTCCCTCTACTTAGCAGTTGGGAAGCCTGCAGACTGGCAATGTGTTTTGGTACCCACAATAGCTATCAGTTCTGGGGAGGCAGCTTTGTTGGTTTCCAGTGGACTTTATTGCCAATAAAAGATGCCAGATTCACAGGCCTACAGACTGAGGGCCTGTGTTTATTCCCAGCATGAGCAGTAGCAACCCAAGCTGCACTACTAAGGTACCTTAATCTTGATCTGTGGAGCACCCCTCTGGTTGACAGAGGGTAGCTTAGTCTCTCTTAGGACTTTGGGGCCGTGCTGGGACTTGTTGTGAGATAAGAACAGAGCTGGATGAGTAACAGGCTTCTCCGTTCGTTTGCAATTTAAAAAAAAAAATCATTTTGGGTCGCACCAAAAATGAACATTTTTGGAAACTTTTCAGGATTGGAAAGGTAAAAATCCCAAATGCTTCAGGTCCCACAAACCAGTTTGGTTTTGATTTGGAACATTTTTCAAGGTTTTTGATTTACAAAAAAGAAATAAAGGAAACTTTGACCCCAAAAGGCATTCTGAGCTGAAAAATGGAAATGTTTCATTTCAAAAAGGCTGAAACAAAAGGACGCCATTTTTCAGAATTTGTTCTTAGCTTTTTTCTCCCCCAGTGAACCATTCAGCAAAATCAACACAAAATGGCACAACGTTTTGGGGTCACCAAATCTACATTTTTTTTTGGCCGAAAAAAAAGTTTTTGTCAAAAAATGTCATCCACCTTGGGGTACGGAGCCTTTCACCGCTTAGTCCCGGTTCAATCCCCGCCAAGAGGTGGTGGTGGGGGCAGGGCAGACAGACAGCTGTCACCACATGAAGGCTATTTGGTTGCCATCGCGAAACAAGGGTCTCTGGTGACCTGTTTCTAACAGAACAGATGTCTCCAGATTCCAGAAACCGCGCCCTGGCTGGGACTAACTTTCCCTGTTGGTGGCCGTCCCAACAGGGGCAGACTGCCCCTGCCCCATGCTCGCTGCACTGAGAGACAAGGGATGAACAGGCCTCGGAGGGGTGAAGCAACCTGACCGTCAACTCGCAAGACGTGGCACGGGAGCTGGCTAGGGAAATGGCGGGGTTGACTCACGTCTGCGACCGGCGTGGCCTGCTCCACTTGCACCTCTGTGGAGCTGGTGATCTCCGGGTTGCTGGTGTCCAGGATCTCCACGGCGAGGCTGAGGAGCAGCCGGGCGCGGAAGGAGACGCCCTCGCCCAGGCCCTCGTTCAGGTCCTGGTGCTCGTCCATCAGGGTGTAGTTCCGGGTGGAGCCATACATGTTCACCCAGGCTGGGCCGAAGGTGGGCAGGAAGCCTGCAGCAGAGAGAACATGCCTGGTGAACGGGGTGAGGGCAGTGCAAACACCAGGACATGGCCTCACCTGAGTGGCGTGGGCATGGAGGACTGTGTGAATGTGCACAATTGCACCGGTGCGTGCCTTCACGGGTACCCAGACGTGTGTGTGTGAGCACAGGCTGCCGGTGCACAAATACCGCTGCCTATCATCACGCTGACCAATATCACCTCACTGTTTCCTTGTGCTCCCCCATCTGTCTGTCTCTGTCTGCCATCTCTCGTCTTACACGTAGCTGGGAGTTCTTTGGGGCAGGGTGGACTTTTTGTTCTGTGTTTGTACAGTGCCTAGCACTGATTGGGGTTCACAGGTGCTACGGTAATACAAATAACAACAACAAGTGGGAGTGTATCAGATTTGCACCTGCCTGTGGCAGAGCTTGTGGAAGTGACTAGTGGGCTTCGGGGCCCAGCTGGAGATGTCTTACAAGGGCCTGATTTGCAGAAGATGGGTGCGCAGCACTTTCTGAAGCGAAGCCTCTCAGGCCGGGCACCCAGGCTCACTAATCTCTAGGCTGAAGGGGGAGGTAAGTGGTGCCTATGCCATCATGTCGGCCTTTTCCAGCAGGGTGGAGGATCAGCCCCCGGGCTTTACCTTTGTCCCCTTCATTGGAGATCTTGCGCAGGTCAATGAAGTGGGTGCCGATGGCCATGTCGTTGACCTTGTCCGAGTCCCGGATCTGGACCTTGAGCCGCTTGCACAGAGGGGGGAACATCTCCGTGAAGATGATCTGCTCGTTCCAGAGGGGCTCATAGCTGCTCTTCTGCACTGACGTTTTCCCCTGCCAGACGGGAAGAGCGGGAGCAGGATCGTGGAGTGGCCTAGGCTAATGACCACCAGGCTGTCTTCACCTGTTGCCCCTGCTGGTGGTAACCAACGGACCATGCACTGAGCCAGCAATTCTCTCCTCCCAGCATATGCAATGGGACCTTCCCGCGACTGGCGGCTATCGCAAAGTGCTGAACAAAATTGTTCACGTTGTTTGGACACAACAGAGGAACGTGGCAAACAGGAAAGCTTTGCCCAGTGATTGCCTTTCCCAGGGCATCTCCCAGTGCCACGGCTCAGCAAATAACCTGCTTACCTTCTGCCCTGCAAACAGCACCTGGACGTAGGGGTCCACCAGATCCTTGTTCTCTCCGATGAGTGCCTTCTTCACGTTGGCCATGAGGCTGGTGTTCATGCGGGGCAGCCCCTCCGCGCGGTAGATCTTGATGTAGAAACGGGCCCACTGCCGCTCTGGCGGGATGCCATCTGGAAGAAGCAGGTTCCTGCAACGTGGACACAGACAGACAGGGCTGGAGGGGGTCACTGGGCCCAAGGGGAGGAGTTGGCTAGTCGCACCGTGGCTGAGGGACCGACTCTGGGGAGGCGAGACTTTCAGAAGTGGGCACAGCTTCCCCTTCACGCTCTGCGTCTCCCTTCGGCACTGAAGAAGAACATAGATGAGTGACCATCACATGAGTGATCATCTCCATGTCTGGAGCCAAGTTGGCTTCATTGCTACATCTCTGCCAACTCTCCCGATTCAGCATGGAGACTGGCCGTTTTACGGAGGACTCCCCATGGATCTGGCCTTGCAATGCATGTGACCATTGGGCTGGATCTCATGAACAGGTTCTCATCCATATGGTCTCTGGTCTTGCTATTTATTTCCACCCTGAGATCTGTCCAGGGATAAGTCGCTTAAATAGGTGTTGTCCTGAATGGGCAACGAGCGGAATGCCCCTGCCCGTGTGGGACCGCCCCCGCCAGTGTGGGAACGCCCCCACCAGTGCGACCTCCCACGCACCATGCAGAGGACGCCATTTTGCTCAACCAAATGGCGTCTTCCATGTAGTGCAACCATCATGCTGAGCGGAGGATGCCAATGGAATCCTCTGTGTGGCAAAAGTGCCAGAATGCGGCTCTGGCCCCACGACCGCACTAGGTTGTCTGGGGCGAGATGGGGGTAACTTTCTCGCTACATCAGTGGACAGCACAACCTTCTGGCTAAAAATGGGCCAGATTGCACCCTCAGTCACCCACCTGCAATCTCAGGGATGTCAGATGGGGCCAGAATAAAGCCTGGGGCGGTTGCAGCAAATGGCGTGGGACATCCCTTCTAGCCTGGTTGCCGGGGATGCTGTATAACCAGGGGGATGCTAGGTAACCAGACAGGGACCTGAGGTTTGGCTTTAAAGGCCCCAGACACCTTGAGCCACTTCATTGGTCTATCATTGTGGGGGTGAACTAAGTTTTGAACCTCATGGACTTTTCTCCTGAGTATTTTGTAGGGATTTTCAGTGCTCTGCATCAACACCTCTGCAGGCTTCCCACCCCTGTGTCCCCCACAGACCCAGGCCAGCAGGGGAGTGGCAGAACAGCTTCCCTGCAGTGCCCTGACAATGAGTTTAAGCACGGTCTGAATGAACTCTCCCCTGATAGCTAGTTCTGGAGGGAGAGAGACTTTAGGAGCAAACTGTATTTACATGAACACACCTACTCTGCCTGCGTATCCAGCAGACAGAAGCTGCGTAGCTCCAAGTGATCAGCTTTGGCTGGTGTTGGGTTACAAATCCCTTTAGTACTGAGTGCAGGGATAGTGAAATGTTGTTATCTTCCTTGTATGACTAAAGGGGAGCAGAACTGTGCTGAGCTTATCCCGACTGAGGGGTCACCCTCAGCTGAAAGGAACTTACTAAGCCAGGGGCTCGAATGCCAGACCCCTGTGAAAGTAAGAGGGGTGGGGACAGGTGTTTCAGAGAGGATGTGGGGATTCCCTCCCCTAAACGTCCTTGGGCTGGTTTAAGCTGTTTCTACCCACTGTTAAAAAATAAAGCTAAACAGGCTTCCTTGGGAGCCTTTTGTTATGTTAAAGTGCTCAAATGGAAGTGGGCGTCGCTGGCAATGGGGCAGTGTTTCTGCCCAGTCTGCACAGAGCTGATAATCACTAAGAGACGGGATGTGCAGAGATCACAGCAGGTGGCAGCAGAAGGTGACTGACAGTCGGACAGTGAATGAGCAGCTGGCGAGGTGGCCAGGCTCTCACCCATATGCACCTCTGAGCCCCGGGTGCTCACTGGCCAAGGACAACCACTGTGAGTGGGCTGTGGTGAGGGGGCACAGTAAAGGAATTATTGGCTGTAGAACTCAAGAACACGGGGTGGAAGGCCCGGCCCCACGCACTCTGCGGGGGGGGGGGGGGGGGCGTCCTGCTCACAGTTTTATGTTTATGAATCCCACTTGTGGCATTTTCCCTAATTAATGTCGGGTGACTTCTCTCCTTTCATTCAAAGTTTCTTTTCTACACTCAGACTCTGTGCTTGCAAGTGGGGAAGTGTTGCCTCTCAGATGCCCAGGGGTGGTGTGTAAATTTCCCAGGTCACTGGGTGGGGGCTCAAGCCGGTTCTGTGCTGTATTGTTGAAAAGGAACCCCTAGATATTGAACCCAGCTGTAGTTGCTGCTGGCTCCACCTGGCAGAAGCTAGAGCAACCCCCTTTTCTAGAGGAGAAGACAGCCTCCCTGGCCCATACAGTCCTTGGCATCTTTGCTGAGGCTGCCAACAATGTGGCCTGCTGGAGCAGTGGTTTAACAATGCAGGCACTATGCCGAGACCGCTCAAAAGTGTTTTGCTAACAGACGCCAACTTGGCTGTCAGTCATGACCGCCCTGGGCTGGACTGGAGACCTGGCAGTTGAAGACCTGTTACAAATCACTGAAACCCATCAATCTACCCCGCATGGATCTGTGGCACAAGGATGGTCCCTGAGCTGTGAGAGACGGCTAATGTTTGGAGGTGGCTAATTCCAGAGTGGTGAACCCAGTTCCATGCTGCCTCACCCTTCGATGTCATCCTCGTCTGTCTCGTTGGCTTTGTGCGGTGTCTTTATGTTGTCCCCTTTCCCCACCACAGCGATGTCACACTTCAGGTACCCTTTCAAGCCGGCCGTGATGTCCTCGGGATCGGACAGGATGGCCCATTTGTGATAGAACTGATGCTCTGGAAGCCAGGAGGCAGGGAAAGTCAGTCACCAAAAGAAAGTTCAGGGGTTATTTATGGAGTAGGAAACTGTCTGACCCTTTTCTGCGACCTCCATGTGGGAGTGCCTGTCTCAGCTCCCATGAGTGAGAGGAATACAGATGGCACTCCATGCTTTTTATGCTCAAAATCTTTCTCAAAGGGGAAAATCCCAGTGATCTAGCCTGTAAAATACTAGCTGCCTGTTATCTGAAGCTCTCCTGAGCCCACCCCAAATGCCTATATATTTTGAAAACTATGTCAGGGTTTTGTGTAGTGCCCATAGCTTCTCAGTGGAGGCGAAACCCATAGATAAACTGCCGAGTGACCTTATCAACTGCATTTTTCACACCCTTTTGATTGTTTCACCTACACTCGGCCTACCAATTCAGCTCAGCCAGGACAACCACTAACACGCCAAAGCGGCTGTCAGTTTTTAAAAAAAAAATCAATCTGCCGCAAACAGGTTTCCCTCTTACCCCACCGAAAATGTGACATTTCTCCCCAGTTTCGCATCGGCAATGGTGCCAGATGGTGAGATTCAGTCCTGGACAAGAGGCAGGGTGGTGGTCCACTATCTTGTAAAGGGCCGCAGTGCCAGAGCAGTGTGAAAGGGCCATGGCCTTAAAGTCCCTATAAGTGTGGAGCCTTTTCCAATGGGATACAGCCTTTGGCATATTGTGACATTTTGCACCTTAAAAATTGCACCATTATTCTGTATAGAAAAAAAAAGTAATTTTAGGCCCTTTTAGAGGTTTCTTAAATGTGTTAGCTATGACTTATCTCCTTCCAAGGCAAGCCCACTGTGAACCATGGGTCTAGATAAGCCCTGGGATCCAGGGACCACTTGATGCCAACTGGCAGAAGGCAGAAGGGGTGCGTAGGGGTTTATAGGGATCCCCTGGATCTGATGTCTACATAATAATGGGCCAAAGGGTGGAATGTGAGGTCTCCACCAACAGCCAGAGCTACGCTAGTCATCAGGGAACGTACGTAAAGATCCTATTTAATCGGTTAAGTATCTGTACTGAAAACTATGTTCTTAAGGTAGGTGAGTTAAGGCAGGTCAGCTGAAGGTGACAAACAGGTTCTGTTCAGGCAGGGTTAGGAGACACTTCTCCCTCCTTGGCTGACCGTTGTGTATGCTGTATCTTACGACAAGACTCTTTCATACAGAGCCATCAGCTTATCAAGACAGCAGAGACAAGAGATCTCAAAGCTTACAGGAAGGAAGACACAACAGGAGAATTACAGAATTAGTCAGGTATATCAGGAGAATACAAGGGGACACATGGCTTCCTTCCCCTAGGAGATAAGCTGAGAGCGTAAAAAGGGATCACAGCCAACCTGGCAGAAAAACAGCGGGAGAAAGATTTTGAGTGAGCTAAACGTCCTTAGAGAATCATAGAATCATAGAACTGGAAGGGACCTTGAGAGGTCATCTAGTCCAGTCCCCTGCATTCAAGGCAGGACTAAGTATTATAGAGAAGATGGTGTCTTGTTAGTTAAGTCTAGATTCTAGAAGGTGTATTATGATTTTGGTTTAGATGTAACCAATTGTTTCCAAAAAAAGAAAAGGAGGACTTGTGGCACCTTAGAGACTAACCAATTTATTTGAGCATGAGCTTTCGTGAGCTACAGCTCACTTCATCCGATGCATCCGATGAAGTGAGCTGTAGCTCACGAAAGCTTATGCTCAAATAAATTGGTTAGTCTCTAAGGTGCCACAAGTCCTCCTTTTCTTTTTGCGAATACAACTAACACGGCTGTTACTCTGAAACCAATTGTTTCCAATACTTCTGCCTACTTGCGATTATTTGAATCTCTGTTCTTTGTTAAATAAACTTATGCTTGTTTTCACAATAAACATCGCTAAGCCCTGTATGCACTGCTGTTATAGCCATGGCAGTCCCAGGATATCAGAGACATGGTATATAGCCCCAAGAAGCATCACCACCCTGCCTTGCCAGCTGGAGAGACGGGCCAAATAAGTCCCAGTAGTAACATTTCTTGTTGCATGTGTGCAAACACACTGAAGGGAGAATGCAGATGGGCAGACATTTCCTTGACAGGCCTATCAATCAGCTTCTTCGGTCACTGACGTGGCATAAACCAAACACACCGTGGGATGGAAATGGCCCGAAGGTTTTGTCGGCACATCACTTGTGAGCATGGCAGCCATCCCAAGCAAGCGCTGATAAAACCTTAAGCCTCCACCCCCTTCTCTCCATTTCAACTGACCCACAGAGAGGCCAACCCTTCTGTTAACAAAGTGGGGTTTGAGCACAGACTTTTCCCCAGGCATGAACCACCCCCGCCCAAGCCACTGCTACGTACCAGGCTGCGTGTAAACGGTCCCAACATCCATTTTGAAGGAGCCCACCAAGGTCCCACTGCGCAAGAGGTTCTTAGAGTGGATGACCTTTCGATCAACAAAGGCACAAGCAAGTCAGTACGCACTGAGCTACTGCACTGCCCCCAAGCCCAGCCATGCGGGGAGTGGGGCAGCAGGTCCCAGAGTGCGGATTCAGCCTCCCAGATCTGGAAATGTCATGAACGAGATGGGTGCATGGGGGAGGGTTCTCTTAGTCTCCCTTGAGCATGGGCCCACAAACGGCGAAACCCGGCATCTCTGCCGAGGACCTGAATGGCAGGAGGAAGCTGGGAATCAGCATGGAGGTGCGTTAGCAGAGCGGCATGTGACCAGACTGGAAGAGCAGGATGGGGCTCAGGTGAATGGGCTGGGTGCGAGGTGCCGAGACTGGAATTGCAGCATGTGCTCTAGTCTACAAGCGAGCCCTGCGTGGGCGTACCCAGGCCTGGAATAACGGAGGGCCCTGGACTAGCAGAGGGGGCTGTGGGCCAGGAGAGAGGGGCACCGGCAAAGCTCTTGCTCAGGGAAGCTTGCACAGTGGTTGACAGCGGCATCCCCCAGCGCCTTCCCTCACTTTTCACCTGCAAACGCCACCGGCAGGTGAAATGGGCTCTTTCCACCCATACTCTGAAAGGGCAGCGAAGGGGCCGCACACACGCGCACCCGCTCAAGCACGCTTACCGACAGTCTGATGACTTTATCGAACATGACGTCCGGGGGCACGTGGAAATCAAAGACGAAGTACTGCAAAGGAAAGGGAAGCTGTAAGGGAGGGGGAACAAAGGGGCGTGCCTTTCGGAGGGAACGTCAAAATGGCTACCAACGACCAGCCCTCGTTACCAGAGACAACCATCGCATGGGACTGGCTCCGGGCAACGGAAGTTGCTGAGGAGGTGGGGTGGGGGGGAGAAGGAAGATCCAAATCACCTTAGAAAATGACAGCGTTTGTGGTCAAATGGAATGGAAAATATGATCCGCTATGAAAACTGGGTCAATGGGACAAGGGTCAGTAAATTCAACATAGATCAAGCGAACAGACGCTTTCTCTCGTAAAAGCACTCAGAGGCATTGGCTGCTTTCCCTGGGTTTTCGCTCATCCTAGCTGCACAGGTGCTGTCGGGGCAGCTCGGATCTGGTTCTGAATTCCATCCCCCTGACCCTGTCAGGAAGCAGAACCAGTCTCAGGGTGACCTAACGAGCACAGGTGGCCTGCACAAGGCTGCCTGATGGGGTGGAAGAGTCAACAGACCGGCTGCTCAAAGCATTTGCCCCTGGCTTCGATAGCGCTTCGGCCTGCTTGTTTCCACCCTTTCCTTGCTCCAGTTCTGGCGCTGGCCGTAAGGCCCCCAGGGATCTAGAACCCAGGCTGCAGAGCCACCAGGCAAGCGCCAGCTCCAGGCCATCACCCAGAAGCAGCTGCAATTAGCTCGCGCTCCACTGCCCATGACTCACAGTGGACACAGACCACAGGAAGTCCTGCCTCAACGGTTGTGATAGGCAGCAGCCTCCTGGCTCCTGATTGGCTCCCTGCCCTATATAAACCCAAGGGGCGGTCCAAGATGTGTCCACGCAACAGTGTGGATCTCCTGTATATGCCAGGACCTGTCCTACTCCTGAACTGGCTTCAGGCTTGATTTGAACTTTGCCTCCTGACCCAGACCCTGAAACCTGACTTGAACTCTGACCCTTGGTGTCGACCCTGGCCTGGAACCTGACCGCAAACTCCTGCACTACTCCTCAGGTTTGACCCTGCTCTGACCTTTGGTCCTGACTGCCCTTGATAGGATCCTGAGCCTAGGCTCTGATTCCTGGCTATCGACTCCTGCTCCAACCACTGGCGTGACTGCCCATGTCCCGGGCACTCACAGACCCATCCCGAACACAAGGACACGTATGTTCAAAGCGGACGGACCCTCAGTCAGGCGCTGCCTCATTCACATGGAAAGACCACAGCCAAGCAAGCCACTTGCTGTAGTGTTGGTGTGCTTCGAAGAGCCAGCGTTCTGCGGGAATGTGGGGCAGATCCCACGGTCTCTCCTGCCCCAGGCAGCTAGTCCCACCGGGCCCGTGGAGCAGTACCAGAGGGGCTTTTAATCCCAAGTATTTGGCACGCTAGTCAGCAAGGCAGCAGTTCTCCAAGCCCAGTGCAATACTCTGAGGCGTCCTGTGACTATCAATGGCTAGATCCGACCTTTATCTTCCGCTAACCCTGACCCGAGAAGTCAAACACCCAGCTCAGTCTAGTCTCTACATCTGTCTACAGGTGTGTGTCAGAGCCAGGTCTGGGGAGAGGCCAGCTCACCTCATTGTAGTAGGGGCAGTTGGTTGACTCCTTCATGGATGTGTATTTCTTCTCTTCCCCCACCTCCACGCACACCACGGGGTCCATGTTCAGCCCCACCAGCTGCCGGGCCTCGATGACTGTGATGCTCACCTGGGGAGGGGAGATAGGGACACCCACCCTTGTGAGAACCGGGTTCATCGCTTCTCCGCGGTATCCGCCGGCCTGCATTCGTCTGCTGACGTGAGATCAGTGCTGGTGGGGAGGTGCCAGAGCGACAGCCCGAGACCCCAGGCAGGGTCAGCTTCCCTACCCCAATGCTGCTGATGTCCTCACGCCCTGGCCTGGAGTGGACGTGAGCTTATTTAGGCCAGAGCCTGTCCTCTGAGGCTTGGGTCATGAAGTTGCTCTCATTTCACTAATGGAGTGAAGTTAAACCGATTTAGTTCGGCCAGTGCAGCTTTGCATGTGGACACTCTCCACTGGTTCACACCTGGGTCACACTGGTTTTGGGGTCCCCACATAGTTGCACCAGCTGACCTATGTCAGTTCATACCGTTAGTGAAACTGATATAACATCTGTGTGTAGACAAGCCCTGAGACTCCCAGCTGACAACGATGGTGGCTGGGTCTGTATGAAATGGCCACCCACCCAGCAAGAACTGGACTGAGACCACCTCTGCGCCCCACCTAATTAGCAGCCTCCCTGATTAACAATTTCTCCTCCCCACCCCCGTCCTATCTGTCATATTCTGACTGTTACCTGCATCTTTCAGAAGCACCGTATCAGACAGATGAAGTGAGCTGTAGCTCATGAAAGCTTATGCTCAAATAAATTTGTTAGTCTCTAAGGTGCCCCAAGGACTCCGTTTCAGACTGTGGTTCTCAAATGTAATTGATTTCCTAAAATTTTTAGGCGTTCAGCAAAAGCCAGTTTGTTATGGAAAATGGATCTACCGAGGGTTAGCAAACAAGCCCCATGTGTCCCCGACTGTGTTTTGTCATTGCCAGTTCTTCTACACCTCAGAGCTGAGCCATTCTAGACTAAGTCATGTCTCCACACCCTCATGATCTTCTCCATTCCAGACTAAGTCACGTCTCCACACCCTCGTGCTCTTCTCCATTCCAGACTAAGCCATGTCTCTACACTCGTGATCTTCTCCATTACAGACTACGCCACGTCTCCCTTGCCCTTGCAGGACCACAATGATCTCCCAGCTGGCCTGCCCGCTCTTTCCATCTCTTGCTCATGACTGGTTCAGAATTTACCAGCAGGCTGCATTTCTCCTGTACCCCATGACACTTCCATTACGCCATTAATGACTGAGCTATACTGGCTCCCCATTAGCCTCACAATCCGGTTTAGTTTATAGTCAAAGCTCTTCAGTTTATATCTCCATTGTATTTGCCTAATTTCATTTGGGCTGCTGTTCCCGCGTGGGACTGGCCATCCACTGGCGATGCGTTCCTGGGACATGCTCCCATTTGGTGGAATGTTCAACAAGTCCACCTGTGGCCGAGCGAGTCACTTGTGTCCCTTTCTCCTGACCAGCTGTGATCTAGATGTTTTAGGGCTCTCTAGGCAGCTGCCTGGTATTTGCAAAGGGCCATGAATACAATCCAGCCAATCAATAATTACAACATCTGCTCAAAACAGGAATGGTTGCGGGCATGCGGAGTGAGAGCAGTCAACAGCCAGACTTCCCCAGGACTCCCTGGCATGAGCTACCCTCCCCAGGCTGTTTCAGGTCATTCAGAATGACCAGACCCCTGGGTGGGTAGGTGAAGTGCTGCAGTCCATACATGGCTAGCCGGGCATTGCTGCCCTCTTCCCGAAACATGGGGAAGATGGAAACATGGGCTCATGTAGATGTCAGCCCTTTTCTGGCACAGGTCTGCTCCTTTAATTCAGTGGATGCTAGAGGCCTGGGATTCTGGAGGCTGATGGTCCCAAGGATGAATTCTTGATGGTCCCAATCCTGTGCTTGCTACGGTCAATACATCACCTCGAGAAATAGCCACAGTGACTAGCTCTGGTCTTTAGCCCAGCAGCAGGTCATAAGATGTGGCTTGGTGACTCTTTCTGATCAGGAAGAACTAAATAAAGTTTCCATGGCCGCCCACCCAAGCTTTAATTTAATGTTCCCTAGCCCTAAAGGCATCTCCTTGGAGCTATCTGTAACAGACAGCCGCCTGCTTCAGAGGTCTCCATGTCAGACCCTAGCTGTGTGCCCCTGTTGGTAAGTTATGTCCTGGCCTTTCAGCTCAGGGCGTCTCCCAGCGGGTCGGGACAAATAGAAATGAAGATACACGCTGTAAATACATGGAACCCTGGGCATCGCCCGTTTCTGTCCTGTGCCGCCCACCCCGCAGCCTGCCTGCTAGCCGCTTGGTTGGGGTGGGGCGGGGCACGCAGCTCGGCTCACCAGGCAGGGCTGGACCATTGCCCTTCCCCCTAAGCAAAGGCCCCTCTCCCAGGCTGCCCGAATGAGTCTTCTCTTCCCTTCTGGAAAATGTCTGGCCTGCACATCCTCAGCCTTGCCTTAGCCGCTGGCCTGCACCGTTTTCGAGCCCGTTACAATAAACTTCCCAACCGGCCTGAGAGCATGAGGCAGACGGCTGAGTTTGGAGGTTCCCCCAAATGTTTGCAGGGAGTCTCTTCCTCCCCCTCCCTCTTTTAATCTCCCCAGCAGGGCATTCTGCTCCCCCCCCGCCAGCCTCTAGCCCCAGGAGCATGTGGAGGATAGGCAAGGGGTCACAGCAGCCCCACTTACTTGGTAATCCATTGGCCGGCCAGCACTGGGCTCCATTTTAATGTCAGGCTTTGACCTTGGAAGGGGAGGAGAAAAATCAATGTTCATAAAACAAAGAGATGAGCAGCGTATTCTGGCTGCTGCAAATGTGGAGACCTTGACAAAATATTTGCAAAGCTATTGAGCCTCTTCCCGCCTCTCTCTCTCTGGATCTAAGCGATAGGAAACCTCCCCTGCCCCGAGTTTTGCCTTCTGCAGGTGGCAAGATCTCAGGCAGGTCTTTAAAGAGCCATTGCGGTAACAACCCTGGCTCACCCCCCCCCCCGAACGCAGGCGGAGTGTGCATCTGGACTGTGGGCCGGGTGATGTCACTTCCTGTCTCGTATTGGCTCAAATTTCCTCCCTCACCTCTTATTCGACACATCGGTGGTAACGGCTGTGACCGAAGCCAGAGAAATGGTGTCTAGGTCGAGGCCTCCTCCGAGCCGCATGGCTTTCCGGTCCAGGTCTCCTGCCTCCAGAATGGCAGGTTCATCTGATGGACGCACACAAACACAGACCAAAGAATGACTTTCCCTCGTGCCCGTGTCTCCCCTATATAATAGCGCGTTAAATACCCAACGGCTCAGCGAAGGCCAGTCAGTGACTCCGAGTCATCCAACCCCAGAATGCAAAGGCAAGGGTCCCCGCATCAAATTATAGGCAAGAGTTTTCAAACCAAGGGAGCGGAAGCAGGCTTTCATGCTGCATATAATTAACCTGTGAAATTTACAGCTGTAGGATGTTATGGAGGCATATATCTTAGGAGGATTAAAAAACACAAAGGATCAGAGACATTGAAATTAGCATAATACCTGAAGTTACACTGGCCAGGAGAAGAGTTAGAAAGCTAGCAAATCTCATAATTCAGGACTTGGTGGGTCAAGAAGAATTTCCCCCTATGGTTCAGTGTTACTCAGCTAGATGGATGATGGGTGTGGGCGGGTCCCATGCTCTGCCCTAAAGCACCTGGCATTGGCCACAGCTAGAGAAAACATACCAGACTTCATGGACTGCAGATGTGGCCCAGATGTGGCATAAAGAGGGATACAGACGGTTCCTATATATATAAGGTGAGATGCTGAACCAGATGGACTGTTCCTCTGTTTGGATGTGGCAGAAAGTGAAATACCAGACTAGATCATAGATATTGGACATGGGGGAATCATAGAATCATAGAAGATTAAGGTTGAAAGAGACCTCAGGAGGTCATCCAGTCCAACCCCCTGCTCAAAGCAGATCCAACACCAACTAAATCATCCCAGCCAGGGCTTTGTCAAGATGGGCCTTAAAAACCTTTAAGGATGGAGATTCTACCACCTCCCGAGGTAACCCATTCCAGTGCTTCACCACCCTCCTAGTGAAATAGTTTTCCCTAATTTCCAACCTAGACCTCCCCCACTGCAACTTGAGACCATTGCTTCTTGTTCTGTCATCTGCCACCACTGAGAACAGCCAAGCTCCATCTTCTTTGGAACCCCCCTTCAGGTAGTTGAAGGCTGCTATCAAATCCCCCCTCACTTTTCTCTTCTGCAGACTAAATAAGCCCAGTTCCCTCAGCCTCTCCTCATAAGTCATGGGCCCCAGCCACCTAATAATTTTCATTGCCCTCCGCTGGACTCTCTCCAATTTGTTCACATCCTTTCTGTAGCGGGGGGGAGGGCAAAACTGGATGCAGTTCTCTAGGTGTAGACCTCACCAGTGGTGAGGAATAATCACTTCCCTCGATCTGCTAGCAATGCTTGTACTAATGCAGCCCAATATGCTGTTAGCCTTCTTGCCAACAAGGGCACACTGTTGACTCATATCCAGCTTCTCGTCCACTGTAATCCCCAGGTCTTTTTCTGCAGAACTGCTGCTTAGCCAGTCGGTCCCCAGCCTGTAGCAGTGCATGGGATTCTTCTGTCCTAAGTGCAGGACTCTGCACTTGTCCTTGTTGATCATCATTAGATTTCTTTTGGCCCAATCCTCCAATTTGTCTAGGTCTCTCTGGACCCTATCCCTACCCTCCAGCGTATCTACCTCTCCTCCCAGTTAGTGTCATCTGTGAACTTGCTGAGGGTGCAGTCCATCCCATCATCCAGATCATTAATGAAGATGTTGAACAAAACCGGCCCCAGAAGTGACCCCTGGGGCACTCCGCTTGATACCGGCTGCCAACTAGACATCGAGATGTTGATCACTACCCATTGAGCCTGACAATCTAGCCAGCTTTCTATCCACCTTATAGTCCATTCATCCAATCCATATTTCTTTAACTTGCTGGCAAGAATACTGCTGGAGACCGTATCAAAAGCTTTGCTAAAGTCAAGATATATCACGTCCACTGCTTTCCCTATCCACAGAGCCAGTTATCTCATCCTAGAAGGCAATCAGGTTGGTCAGGCATAACTTGCCCTTGGTGAATCCATGGTGACTGTTCCTGATCACCTTCCTTTCCTCCAAGTGCTTCAAAATGGATTCCTTGAGGACCTGCTCCATGATTTTTCCAGGGACTGAGGTGAGGTTGACCAGTCTGTAGTTCCCCAGATTCTCCTTCTTCCCTTTTTTAAACATGGGCACTATATTTGCCTTTTCCCAATCATCCAGGACCTCTCCCGTTCGCCATGAGTTTTCAAAGATAATGGCCAATGGCTCTGCAATCACATCAGTCAACTCCCTCAGCACTCTCGGATGCATTAGATCTGGACCCATGGACTTGTCCAGCTTTTCTAAATAGTTCTGAACCACTTCTTTCTCCACAGAGGGCTGGTCACCCCTTCCCCATGCTGTGCTGCCCAGTGCAGCAGTCTGGGAGCTGACCTTGTCTGTGAAGACCGAGGCAAAAAAAGCATTGAGTACTTCAGCCTTTTCCACATCCTCTGTCACTAGGTTACCTCCCCCATTCAGCAAGGGTCCCACACTTTCCCTGACCTTCTTCTTGTTGCCAACATACCTGAAGAAATCCTTCTTGTTACTCTTCACATCCCTTGCTAGCTGCAACTCCAGTTGTGCTTTGGCCTTCCTGAGTACACCCCTGCATGCTCGAGCAATATTTTTATACTCCTCCCTAGTCGTCTGTCCATGTTTCCACTTCTTGTAAGTTTCCTTTTTGTGTTTAATCTCACCGAAGATTTCTCTGTTAAGCCAAGCTGGTCCTACTTTCTGTGCATCGGGATGGTTTGTTCCTGCACCCTCAGTAAGGCTTCTTTAAAATACAGCCAGCTCTCCTGAACTCCTTTCCCCCTCATATTAGCCTTCCAGGGGATCCTGCCAATCCGTTCCCTAAGGGAGTCTAAGTCTGCTTTTCTGAAGTGCAGGGTCTGTATTTTGCTACTCTCCTTTCTTCCTTTTGAACATCTAGTCCATTTTCCCTAGGCTTGTTCCCTACAGCACATGTCTTATCTGGTCTAGTTTGAAATGTTTCCTGCAAAGGGGTTTCCTTCTACCATTTCTCCTGGGAGCCTACTCCACAGCCTAACCCATCTCTCTGTGATGAAGACTGTTGTGATATTTATCTTGAGTTTCCTTTTCCCAATTCCACATCATGATCCCTAGTTACATCCTCCAGCACCATGTTAAACTATTCCCCTCCCTCCCAGGGATTAGAGCTTTCAGAAACCCATTGTCATGTCTCCGCTGAACCGTCACTTAGCCAAGCTAGATGGGTGCTCAGTCTGCTCCAGGCTGGGATACTGGATAAGATGGACCAGCTCTGGGACAGCATGGGGCGGGACTCCAACCAGAGGGACCAGTGATCGGTTTGGTATGGTGGGAAGAAGGTGGGACTCTGTGCCGGATGGACCATTGCTCCGCTTATTCACACTGGCCAGTCCGATGCTTCTCTTCCCGCCCATGTTTCGTTGCAAAGGAGGCTGCATTACAGAGCACTAACCTATCGTGTGACAGCACCCTCTTGGCTCACCTGCGCATGCTCGACCCACTAGTGACGCGGTAAGTACCGCACAGTGTATTTCGATATTAGTGCGATGCAAGGCAAGCGGCCTTGTAATCACAGGATGCAACACGCATGTCTCCTGGCCTCTCAGCTGCCAGCACCAAGGTGACATGGTAATGACACCTTAGCCAGGTGAGCCCACTACAGCCCTCTTGAGCTGCTGAGGTTACGTAAGCAGAGAGGCATCTGCAGCTGGTAACACAGAGCCACAGCAGTGGGGGAGAAACGGATGGATGGGGACAGGATATTCCTCCATCAGACCCTGCACTGATGCTGCACACGGTACCCAGCCCCTGCAGCCCAGGTGCGACAACAGCCAGGAAGAGAATGCCCTCCAGGCACAGCCTGCCCTCACCCGTGCATCCTGCCCAGAGATCAACACTTGACTTGCCCCGTTGTCTTAACTTCCTGTGTGTTCTGAACAGCGACGCAGGGCAGGTGCCGAGGGGTGTATCCATATCGTGTTTCTATAGCTCTTTCCTTCTCCAAAACTCTAATCAGAGAAGTATAGGGCTGGAAAGGACCTTGAGAGGTCGTTTAGTCCAGTCCCCGGCACTCAGGGCAGGACAAAATAATAACTAGACCACCCCGGCAGATGTTTGTCTAACCTGCTCTTAAAAAGCTTCAATGATGGAGCTTCCACAATCTCTCTAGGTAATTTGTTCCACTGATTACCCACCCTGGCAGTTGGGAATTTTTTCCTAATGTCCAACCTAAACCGCCTTTGCTGTAATTTAAGCCCATTGCTTCTTGTCCTCTCCTCAGAGGCTAAGGAGAACAATTTTCATCCCCCTCCTTGTTAACACCTTTTATGTCTCATTTCTCCTACCAATCCTTTTCCCGTGGCTCTATTTCCATTGACGTCTGCACTCATGGGGAAAAAAATCCTAACTATGCCGACAGATCTGTCCGCCTATCAATCATTCGGGCTGGCTGGCAAATAGTAAGGATTTTCCATGGAAAATATTTGAAAAGAAACAAGATTTTTCCCTCCCCCAAAATTTGAATTTTTTTCATCTAAACGGAAAAAAATCGGTTTGATTTGAATTGAAAGAA
Organism: Lepidochelys olivacea; assembly: GCF_965140295.1. Taxonomy (NCBI): domain Eukaryota; kingdom Metazoa; phylum Chordata; order Testudines; family Cheloniidae; genus Lepidochelys; species Lepidochelys olivacea. The sequence goes on from NC_140413.1 coordinate 3,867,115, forward strand.
AACGAAAAAAAAATCTGTTTCACTCACCCCGTCTTTTCCAGGGGGTAGAGGACCCTTGAAAAACGAGGGTTCAGTTTGATTTTGATGAAAAATTGAACAGTTGAAAGAAAAAAGATGAAAACCATTTTTACGCATTCACCCTCTCTCTCCCCCTGCCCCCCCGTCGGTCTGTAACATGCAACATAAAGAAGCAATGGAGCAGCACAAGTTGATGGGGTACTTGCAGGTCATTGCTAACTCAGCCAGCAGCTGCCTGGTCAGCCAGATTTCAGCGTGGTCTCACCCAGCTGGGGCCCAGCTCTGCACAGCTGCACGTACCTTGCTTTCGGTGAGGGTCTTCCTTTGGGGGCCGTATCTTGCCCAGCTTCATGGCTGAAAAGACTCCTTTCCCAGCTCTGCAAGAAGTGGGGGCGGGGGGGGGGGAAAGGCAGAACTCACTAAATACAGGAATTGCACATATTTTTTTCTGGGCATTTCAGCGCTCTGGGGGTTAACCTACCCCAAACTAGGACACGCTACTCTGGGACTCAGATGCGACCTAGATTTTCATCTGTAGATCTCAGAGTGTTTTACAGAGGAAGCCAGTATCGTCAGCCCCATTTCACAGCTGGGGAAATGGAGGCACAGAGCAGTGATGTGATTTACCCATAGTCACCCAGCAGAAGAGGAGGGAAGAGAACCCAGCTCACCCAAGTCCCAGTCCAGTGCTCTATCTACTAGGCCACTCTGCCTCTCTCACGCAGTAACCATACCCCAAACTAGGGTGAAAATATCAGCTAAAATATTCCACTCTGAGTGTTAAATACCAATCAGCCTATCCCAGACTAGAACCAGAATACCCCCAAACTGGGGCTAAAACACCTGGCTGAAATGGGGCCAAGACACCCCAGATTGATAATGGTGATGAGCCATGTGCGCTTGCAGCCATGTGACTTTTTTTCCATAAGCTGCCTACCGGCCACAGGTCAGCGGGGGGTGGATTTCCCAACGCAGAGGGGCCAGCACAAGCCCCAGGCACCACGGACATCCCGCAGTGGTTGTGCTTGGTCTCTGCACGGGGAGGGGGGGAATTTTCACCCTGAATCATTTTGAACCATAAGACTTGGCCTGCAGCGTGTTTGCCAGCCGCTCATTGCAAATATTCAGCCTCCGGGGCTGGCTCCTTAACTGGCGCGAGTTGTCCTAGAGCGCTGTTCACTGCACTGGAGCTGCAGCAATTTATAGCCGCTGAGGAGCTGGCCCCTGAAAGCCAGAGTGCGTTGATTACTTTGGATTAACTACACAGATCACATGGTATTTTTTTATGTTGCCTGATTGGATGAAAGTGTCTCAGGTTCCTGGCATACATATTCTCACTTATGGGTTCAAAATTCACTTCATAGAATCATAGAATATCAGGGTTGGAAGGGACCTCAGGAGGTCATCTAGTCCAACCCCCTGCTCAAAAGCAGGACCAATCCCCAATTAAATCATCCCAGCCAGGGCTTTGTCAAGCCTGACCTTAAAAACTTCTAAGGAAGGAGATTCCACCACCTCCCTAGGCACTTGCTGTTAATATTCACTGAAAACTCATCAGCCCCACTGTCAGGGTTCCCTCCCCACTCTGGACTCTAGGGTTCAGATGTGGGGACCTGCACGAACAATCCCCTAAACTTATTTTTACTAGCTTAGGTTAAAATCCCCAAGGCACAAATTTCACCTTGTCCTTGAACAGCATGCTGCCACCACCAAGTGATTTAGACAAAGAACAGGGGAAGGACCACTTGGAGTTCCTATTTCCCCAAAAATATCCCCTCAAGCCCTTACACCCCCCTTTCCTGGGGAGGCTTGAGAATAAACAAGATGAGCACAAACCAGCCTTGGATTTTTAAGACCCAAAAACCCCAATCAGATTCTTAAAAAACAGAACTTTATTAGAAGTACAAAAAAAGATAAGAGAACAACTCTGTAAGATCAGAATGGAAGATAATCTCACAGGCAGTCAGATTCAAAACACAGAGAATCCCTCTAGGCAAAACCTTAAGTTACAAAAAGACACAAAAACAGGAATACACATTTCCTCCAGCACAGCGAACTTCACAAGCCAAAACAAAGAAAACCTAATGCATTTTCTAGCTAGATTACTTACTAACTTTACAGGAGTTGGAGGGCTTGCATCCTTGATCTGTTTCCGGCAAAGACAGTAAAAGCCTTCCCCCCCCCCTCCAGATTTGAAAGTATCTTGCCCCCTCATTGGTCATTTTGGTCAGGTGCCAGCGAGGTTATCCTAGCTTCTTAACTCTTTACAGGTAAAAGGACTTTGCCTCTGGCCAGGAGGGATTTTATAGCACTGTATACAGAAAGGTGGTTACCCTTCCCTTTATATTTATGACACCCACTGACATTCCTGCCAGTAAAAACGCTTGCTAGAATATTTCTTCAACACTTGCTGATTTATAATGGCATTAAAAATGGGGATCGGGGGGTATTCTGGCTACCTTAGACTCATAGACTTTAAAGCCAGAAGGGACCATCATGATCAACAAGTCTGACCTCCTGCACCTCACAGGCCACAGAACCTCACCCACCCACTCCTGTAATAGACCCCTCACCTCTGGCTGAGTCACTGAAGTCCTCAAATCATGGTTTAAAGACTTCAAGTTACAGAGAATCCACCATTTACTCTAGTTTAAACCTGCAAGTAACCCATGCCCTGTGCTGCAAAGGAAAGCAAACGCGCTCTCCCTCCTCCAGAGTCTCTGACAATCTGACCTGGAGGAAAATTCCTTCCCAACCCCAAATATGACAATCAGTTAGACCCTGAGCATGTGGGCAAGACCCACCAGCCAGACACCTGGGAAAGAATTCTCTGTAGTAACTCAGAGCCCTCCCTGTGTAGTGTCCCATCTCTAGCCGTCAGAGATATTTGCTGCTAACAGTTGCAGATCTGATTTAAAACGACAACATACAACCAAGGCAAAGCTAGGCACAAAGTGGGTTCAAAACACAGCCAACGTGAGTTTAAATGGATATTCATGGCAAACATTTTGCGGTGTTTCTGGCTGGTTCAGTACAGTATGCTAGTCTGATATGACAATAATTTAATATACTGGCTCCCAAGCTGAACAGAACTTGGTTCGCAGGGTTAATAAAATATAGTTCTTTAATACACTGACAACTCTAGCATGGCAGACTGGGTTCATTTCATCGGACGGCATAATAAATATGCAGAGCTTGTCAAGTAATATAACAACTGACTGCAAGTATTTTTGCTCTTTGGTTTCACTGTTATTTGAGTTGAGGGAGAGCTAGGTGAAATTCTTCAACCAAAGGTTTTTAGGTGAAAAATTCTGATTTCACTAAAAGGTTTCACAAATTCCTGTTGATTTCACCAAATTGTTCATTTCAAAGCACCGACCCCCTGCCCCAATTTTAAAAAAATCAAAATGTTTCATTTCAACATTTTCAAAATGAAATGTCTGGATTTTTCACTTGGAAACAACTTTTGGTTTAGAAATTTCATGTAGTTTAAAAAAATTAGAAAACTTGAAAAAGGCTCAAAATTGAAACGAAACATTTAGCTTGACCCAAAGCATTTTTTCTTTGATTTGCCCAAAATATTGAAAATGTTTCACATCTCTTGCGCCCCAAACCATTCTTTTGTTTCAATTTTTCAGAATTGCCAGCGATCCAGAAAAATCCCTTATTCAGCCAGCTGTAGCTGGGGGTTCACTGTTACTTATGGAATCATTTTATCTGCTGTTGGTCGTGGACGGGCACCAGTTATCTTGGTGAAAATATTACTGAATCTGGAAAGTTTCATGACTTTTTCACTTCAAGAATGATTCAGCTGGACATCGGGACCAGAAAGAGTATTCTTCGCTATTCTCCAGGCACCAAGAAGCAGAAACAAGGCCTCACGGTACAGATGGCCAATCCTATGCCACAAATACCGAAGAGCAAACAGCTGCTGCTACAGAGTGACCTACTTGTGACCAACCCAATGGATGAAGTTTGTTTGCTAATCTCTGAGTAGGAATATGCTTGAGGGTTTCACATACATCCGCAGCAGTGACGATCGGGGAAAAAAGGATTAACTGGATAATTTGTACATTCACGATGAGTGAAACTCACCCCGTGCTGTAGGGCAAGGCACAAGGCCCATGACCCACATACATGCAGCGTTTAAGTGGGACTAAAGTGATGTAAGAAGCGTTAAAATCAACGGGCAGATTTCTCCTTGCTGTTACTCCACTGCGTGTGAGTTTGTCTGGAGGTGACTGAGAAAAGAGCAGAACTGAAAAGCAGTTTATAAATCTGTACTGATCTCTGCTTAACAACAATCTTCTATTATTCAGCTTGCAAAGAGCTTTTGCTTTAAGAACATCATTCTCTCCAACATCCCGCTTCCACTTGGCAGCTGGAGAACTTCAGCAGATTCTGAGCATTTGGGCAGGACTGTAATTATTCCTCCCGATGTAATTAAATGTCGTTCTTTTTAATTAGTCGCTCCAAACCCCAAATCCATCTCCGGCCCAGGGGTGGTACAAGACAGCCGCTTACTGGCAGCTGATTAGCACATAATGAACAGCCACTGAAGCCATGGTATTAAATATTAAGGTGTGTTTTAATTTGGGAACAAAAAAGAAGGCAGAGGGTGTGTGCGTGCGGGCGGTAGGGGGGCGTTGCAGCACTGTAGGGTGGAATCAGAGAAGAAAACAATGCTCCTAAAGCTCCTCTATGCACGGCAAAGAAAGAACTCATTCCAATGGCATGAATGGGAATCACAGCTCCCATTCAGCATAGCCCTTCAGCACAGGTCTAATCCGTCTCAGCAAACCAGTTCAGCACTGGCTTCCTGTTAAGCATGTTTGCATGCTCTTTGCTGAATCGGGATGGGTGGAAGTGTGTGGCTGAAGGTTTGCACATGGGAATCATTAAGAAAGGGAGAGATAATAAGACAGACAATATATTGCCTCTCTATAAATCCATGGGACACCCACATCTTGAATACTGCATGCAGATGGGGTTGTCACATCTCAAAAAAGAGTTATTGGAGTTGCAAAAGGTTCAGAAAAGGGCAACAGAAATGATCAGGGGTATGGAACAGCTGCCCTGTGAGGAGAGATTAATAAGACTGGGACTTTTCAGCTTGGAAAAGAGACAACTAAGGGGGATATGATAGAGGTCTATAAAATCATGACTGGTGTGTTAGTCTCTAAGGTGCCACAAGTACTCCTTTTCTTTTTACAAGAACTAGGGGTCACCAAATGAAATTAATAGGCAGCAGGTTTAGAACAAACAAAAGGAAGTATTTCTTCACACAGTCAACCTGTGGAACTCCTTGCCAGAGGATGGTGTGAAGGCCAAGACTATAACAGGGTTCAAAAAAGAACTAGATGCGTTCGTGGAGGATAGGTCCATCAATGGCTATTAGCCAGGAAGGGCTGGTGTCCCTAGCCTCTGTTTGCCAGAAGCTGGGAATGAGTGACAGGGGATGGATCACTTGATGATTCCCTGTTCTGTTCATTCCCTCTGGGGCACCTGGCACTGGCCACTGTCGGAAGACCGGATACTGGGATAGATGGACTTTTGGTCTGACCCAGTCTGGCTGTTCTTATGTGCTCCAGCACTTTGCTAAATATTTCAAGGGAGGACTACGAACAGCCCCCTGTATTGTCTGATATTTTCACTAGGAGGCTGTCATGATCGCCCCACCACCGCCCTCAGCATTCCCCGGGGAACCTTTGCAACTCTCTCCATGGACCTCATCCCCAAGCCCAGCTCTCTGCCTCTTTCACCCACCTTCTCAATCAGGTCAGCAGAGGACACCCCTGTGCTGGCACAGGGGAGCCAGAGCAGCTTCATTTAAAGGGGCCAGCTCCCCTACGACAGAGTACAACCGAGGGCTCCAAAATGTGTGTCTTGTCTTAAGGTCCCTGCCGGATCCTCTAGCCCATGCTGGAGGAGGGTTCCCAGCCCTGGCTGACCGACACGGAGTAGGGTTTATAAGAACAGGAGGCTTCCCCCATGAAGATAAGAGCTCAGGGTTAGGACCTGCCACACATGTGCATCCCTTCCCCGCTCCTTCCATTCCCAGTAACGAATGAGGCAATTTTCCCTTCTTTCGGTCTTTTTTCTTAAAGGCCGCATGCTCCTGGGAGCGAGGACACAGCAAACTGCCGGCCACATGACAACTGGGAAGAGTGAGAAAAATTCCTGCTTTCCAGAGAAAAAAGAAAGAGCGAATGAGAGAGAGAGAGAAGCATTCAGGGCCGACACATCCTCGGGGCTGCCAATGACAGAACGCTCTAGCTAGCTCCCCCTGCCCGCCCCCAACCCTCCCATGGCTCCAAGTCCCACCTGTCACCCTTTCAGGTCAAGGTAAAGTGAGAGATGGCAAATACCTCCCCCCTTCCCTGGACCCCTCATTTCCGTGCACGGCCAGGTTCTACCTTCACCAGCCGACAGTCCACAGTCCGGCTTTCCCCGAGAGATGGGCAGAGACAGGAGAGCGCCTACCCGGCTGCTAGGGCGCGTGCCGGCGGCTTTACCCGTGCCGCCCAGCAGCCATCCCTGCCAGAGCCCACCTCAGAGCGGGAGCGGGGGCTACGAAACCAGCAGCAAAGCCTCTGGCCGCGCTGGGGTTGATCTGGGGGCGGACGAGGAGGGGATCTCCCGCCGGTTCTCCGCTCCCACCTGCCTCTGGCTCTTTGCCGTATTAAAGAAAGGTTAAGCCCCCTCACCCCCAGACAAAGCGGGGAGTGGAAGGGAGCTGGCTGGGCGGGCGGCGGTGGAGAGCTGACACCGTCCCTGCATGAATATTGGATGAAGGCCCGAGAACCTGAGATGCCAGGCCCTGGTCTGGCAGTCGTTGCAGGTGAGGGCTCCGGCCTGGGGTTTTTCTGGGTCACTTTGAGACCCAGCCTCCCGGTTCCCCTCCCTGTCTCTCCCAGAGAGGGGGCCTGGGGGCGTGCGTCCGTGCAGGGGGCGCTGGCCGCCTCTCCCCACAGCCTGTGTCCCAGCCCTGAGGCCTGGATCTGGTTACAGGCTGCCATTGAATTATTCACAGCTGGCTCTCACTTTTTAACCATCACTTCTTTGAGGGGGGAGGGGACATTGGCACATTTCATCTCCTCGTCCACGATCATGCCTTAAAGAGACAGGATGTCAGCCGAAAATCAGGGGCTGGCCCCCGTACCCCCCGTCGAACTCCCCCCACCTAGCAAAGCCAGTGGGTCCGCCCCCCCCCCCGAGGATTTCCCCTATGCATGCAAATCTTTGCATGGTCGCAGAAACGCCATAACTGCTTCTATGCCACCTCCTCCTGGCACAGAGCGCTTGGCTGAGGGCAGGGGTGGCGGTCCGAATGTCTATACACCCTGGCAGTCGTCCACAGATAATGGCCTGGCCCCTTGGGGCAAGGGACAGCCAGGTGTAAATTAGAGCAGCCCCGAGGCTGCCAAATCAGAATCCTCCACTCATTTGTACCAGGGTCAGGGTCAGATACCAACCTGGCACTGAGGAAGACGACAGCACAAGGTGCAGGGCCATGGGAACCAGATCCCATGTCTCCAGTATTGTTCCTATTCCTTCTTTCATAGTGGATTGAAATTCTCTCCAGCGTAGAGAGTCAGCACCAAGTAAATCCAGTGGGACTGTGAGCTGGCCTTCACATGGAGTCAATTTCACTCAGTCAGAAGGTGAGAGGCCAGGGGGTGGGCTAGCACCTATGAATGCTCCCATAACCTATCACCTCATTCACCTTGGGCATAGAATCATAGAATCATAGCATATCAGGGTTGGAAGGGACCTCAGGAGGTCATCTAGTCCAACCCCCTGCTCAAAGCAGGACCGATCCCCGACTACAGGCGTTGCAGACACGGTAAGCCATAGCCACCACAGCTGAACCGGAGAGCTCAGAAACCAGCCAACGGCACCCTTTGAGTGGCCCCTAGAAATCCAGGGATCCAGGCGGAGCAGAGCTGCCGAGTTTGCTCTCTAGCCCCCAGGGAGCACTAGGAAGTCATAGAATCAGAGAATATCAGGGTTGGAAGGGACCTCAGGAGGTCATCTGGTCCAACCCCCTGCTCAAAGCAGGACCAATCCCCAACTAAATCATCCCAGCCAGGGCTTTGTCAAGCCTGACCTTAAAAACCTCTAAGGATGGAGATTCCACCCCCTCCCGAGGTAACCCATTCCAGTGCTTCACCACCCTCCTAGTGAAAAAGTTTTTCCAAATATCCAACCTAAACCTCCCCCACTGCAAGTCCTCACAGCAAAAGGCAACTCTGAACAGGATGGAACAGGAAAGCTGAGAAATGTGGATGTTACAAATGAGGGAGAACAAGTTTGCTTAGATTGACTCTGTCTTGGGAGAGAGCTGGGGGAGAAATTGTATCACGACAGGGAAACAGAATATGACTTTGAAACATCTTAGTGCCATTTCATATCACACATCAGAGCAAGTGAGTTCTTTGTCCCTTTCTATCGGCTGGTCCTTGTAAGAGGATAAAAGTCTACTACCGCTGCCAGCAAATGGAGCTACTCATTTAGCTCCATAAGTAGAGGTTCATGCTTTTAGCACTGAAGATCCCAGGCTCAAATCCCACTGTTGGCCCTAGCAGGGTCTCCGTGGGAAAAAAGCCCCCATCCTGGGCTCTTTCTTAAATCAGTGCTCAGCTGACAGCCCTGAAGACCAAAGACCCCCAGCCCAGCACCCACACTGAGCTCTGCCAACATGCTTCCACCCTGCCAGGGCCGGGATGCCGAAGGGAGAGGAGATGGGGAGATCGCTCACCAGGCCCACTCCGACCTGGAGCTCTCTGCTCACACTGCATCCGATGAAGTGAGCTGTAGCTCATGAAAGCTTATGCTCAAATAAATTGGTTAGTCTCTAAGGTGCCACAAGTACTCCTTTTCTTACTGCCAAGAGAGGGGCCGTAGATTCATAGGAGACAAGGCCATGATGCTCATCTCATCTGTCCTGGATGATGCAGGGCCTGGGACTTCCCCAATTTAATTCCTGTCTGAACTAGAGCGTGTCTTTTAGAAAACCGTCCAGCTTCCCAGCCACAGCCCTTTGAGCGAGAGCTGGTTTTCTCTGTGCCCTGGGTCCGGCGGCTGGAGGCTGAGACAGTTGGAGAGGAGGAGAGCCCCGGGGTCGGCTCAGCCCCGCCAGCCATGCCCAGGAGATAGCGCGAGCATGCAGAGAGAGGGCACCTACTTGTGCTCGCCATCTTTGCCCCTTTTTGTCTTCTCTTTGCCTTTGCTGAAGCGAGCGGCCAGGCAGCGAAGGAACAAAAGGGAAACAAACCAGTGGGTGCCATTTACAGATTGATCGCCAGCATCAGCCAGTCGATAAAACGTACATGAGGCCCCCTGCCTAGCCGCTTTCCCAGTCCCTTCTAACTCGGCAGGTCACTACGTGGCGCTGGCCATCACTCAGAGCCCCATTCCCAAATGCCCCTGGACACTGATGTCACTGGGGTCCAGGCTCCAACGTTGCCCCTTTCTACCCAAAATTCGGGGACCAAACACCCCGATACATGGAGGAAGTTTGGGTTCAGAGGTCATCTTTATGACCTGGACCTGTCTCTCTAAGTCTAACCCCCCCTTAGATCTCTGAATGAGCATCCACTGAGCGTCTTCCAATACGGGTGATGCGGGGACTGCGTGACAGAACAGTGAAGCTCAGTGCAGATGGAGGTGATTTGCAGATGAATGAATAATGTGTGGGTGTGTGCGGTGTGTGTGTGCACGCACGTGTGTGTGTTCTCCCCTCCCCAGGCAGCATCACCTTCCTCACCCCATTTAATACACCCTGGGGCCCTTGCACAACGGATCAGAGTCCCTCAAAGTGAGGCTGGAATTTGGGACGCCATGGACATGTGAAAGAATTCAGGCTCTTCTTCCGGATCCATGCCCCCATTCCCAGAACCCTCTGGGTTTCCCCGGGGCAGATCAGAGACGGCAGGAGTGAGGAATTGGTGGGCACTCTGGTGCCCTGGTTTTCATCAGAAAGTCCTGCTCCTGAACATGTCCATCACCATGGTATCCGGGCCCTGACTCAGTGCTCTGAATCTCAGCACATTGTCTCTACTCTCTGCCCACAGTGCTGCTTCCTTTCCCTGTCGTCTTTCCTCTCTCATTCCCTTTTCTCTGGTGCATCTACATTCCTTTAGTCTGATCGTGCCTCCTTTCTCCTGCCCCTCCTCTTTTCCCTTCCTTTCCCCTCCTAATCCCTGTCTGCTCCCACCCCTGCGCTGCTCTGCCCCTGGCTTGCCCCACAGCCGCGTGGGACAGCAGACGTGCTCTGATGTGCCCTGGTGCTTTGGGGAAATTTCCTGTCACCCCCTGCTCTTCTCAGCCTCGAGCTCCGGCTCCATTCAGCTGCGGAAGGCAGAAGAGCAAGGGAGTGGGTGGAGAGAGAAATGAACACATAGTGCTAACGGACCTCACTGACTGTTAATTGGAGTTTGCTGCTCTGCTCCCAGCAGCTGGAAGGGGGGGCAGTTGGTGAGGAGGAGTGGGGCGGATGAATTCACTGAGCTCCTAGATAATGACCTTCCCCGGGGGACCCTGAGAACAGCACATGGGCCTAATACACACCGGCCCATTCCTGGCTCGAAGCAGCCTAGCCTAGTCTGGGTTCCCTTGGGGCGAGATTTTACCCTGTGCAGAGGGGCCGGTACAAAGTCTTGCACTGGCCCCCAGCACAGGGGGAATCTCACGCTTTGTGTCTCACCAAGCGTATGCTGACAGGAGCTGGTCTCCATCCAGCTGAGCTCGCCGTCAGGAGGAGTGAAGCATGCAGAGGAGACTCATAAAATCAGCCCCGTTGAAGTCGGCTGAGCTATTGCTGCCCAGTGACCCCGCTGGGAGGGCCTGGGGGCATTTCTTGTTCGGGTGACAGCGTCTTACGCCACGTCTTGAGTCCAGGCAGAGTGAAGGAAGGGAATGAAATGCACCTTCACGTACTCACTCATGCCCCCTGCTATACATGGCAGAAGCTCCCTGTAAACATCTGCAAAGCAACCTGACTGTCCTCCTTAAAACTCCCCTACCAAAACCTCCACACTAGCAGGGTTGGCAACTCTCACAAACAGCCTCCTGCTGTTTGGGGTTTTGTCTTAAAGCTTCAGCTCCTGGAGTCACGTGAATCTCTGAGAACCAACTTTCATTTAAAAAAAAAAGTTTCTAGCCCTCCTGATTGTGAAGAAATGCAGGAAAACGTGACACCCCCCGCCCCCGAAGACACAGTTACCAAAATCCAAATATTGTTGGATTTTTAAGTAAATCTCATGATTTGGGGGGCCTGTCTCATGATTTTGGAATGTGTGGGGTTGGCAATACTGATGTGCTGAGACCGCTGCCTGTCACACAGACCGGCTCTCCTTGTGTCCTTGCACTCCCTGTCTGTATCTCTGCCTCTGGTCCTACACTTAGATTGTATGCTCCTTCAGATAGGGACTGGTTTTTCTGTGTTTTTACACCTCGCACAATGGGGTCCTGATCTGTGACTGCAACCCCTAGGCGCCGTGGTAATACAATAACAAAAACAATACATGTCGAAAACATTTCCAAAACACACAGAAAACCCCAGAAGAAACAACAAACAAAAGAAAGTGCTTCCCCCACCCCCATCCCGTGTGTTTAGATATTTTAAAATACCTCCCAGAATCCTTTGGGCTCGCTGCAGCCGTGTGGATCACGGCACGTCCCAGAGAAAGGAACATTAGAACATCTTGTGTTCGTTGGGACCCGCCCGCAGTCTCACTCCATTCCCGTGAAGCGGAACGCAGGACTCCGACAGCCTGGCTTCCCTGGACTCCTGGGAATTCGGGCACCAGGAAGACCCAGGTCGACAGGGCGAGGGTGGAAGAGCGAAAATCTTCGCTCGCCCCCCGACTCCCTGCAATCTGTCCCGTGTCCGCTGCACTGGTGCATGCACACTGCTGCCCTCTGCTGGCGGCAATCAGACATGCTCAAGTGCTTTTGGCGGCTATGTCTCCCTCGAGTGGATGGAGGCCCACAGGGATGATCTAAGACCCGGTACTATGAATAGCTGATGCGGATTGCCCCTCAGAGGCCTGCATTCTGGAGCAGCAGATGCTAAATTCTGCTCTCCTTGCAGTCCAGGCTTGTCTAGAGCCCACTGGGCGTGGAGTTACTGAGCACAGACTGTTGGGAGGGTCTCACGCCACCTGACGGCACAGTGCATTTTCTCACACAGGGACTCTCTCTCTAGGGAAATCACTTTCTTCTCCCTTTTCCACTTTGCAGAATGTCCAGATTTGACTCACCTACTCCACAAGGGGGCGTTTCACACCCCTCTGGGCTACCCGGCCTCCTCCCTGCACCCTCGCCGCCTAGCAGAACTACTGTTCCTCCCACTGCCTCCAACCAACATTAGGCTCTTTGTACTTGAACCCCAGTGGAAGGACGGACAACGGGAGAGATTCCCCTACCTGCCCATTGACACCAGCAGGGCCTCCCCCACTCACACCAGCCGGGAATTTGACCCTATGTATTTTCATTAAGTCAAATTAAGACACCACCAGGGGAGTTTAGACTGGAGCCAAAGCTCATGAGAGTCTTTCCCGTGACTTCCGTGGGCTATGGATCGGGCCCTTAAGCTACAAAAACCATACTGAAAGAAGCAGCAGCTCGTACTGGTGCTGAGGAAGAAATCAAAGTAGCCTCAGGCATGAAATAAGCATCTATAATAAATGGCTCACTAGCAGCTTTGCATCTATGCGTGTGTGTATATATATTTATACATGTACTCATCAGCCAATAACCAGACAGAGAAGAGAACACAAAAACTAACATATATACATACACATGCCAAAAGATGGCAACTCAGACATATGCATATATGCCATATATATACACACCCACGCTAAAGGGCTTGCATTCTGGGCCTTACAAGGTGAAACGTAATCAGTCGCATTTGCTTTTAATACTCAAAGGGTTAAATGTTCATAGTTTTGTTGTGGTCACCGATCAGCAGCCCTAGTCCGGTAGACAGGAAGGAGCCAGTTAAATCCCCACATATTAAGTCTGATTCATTTCTCTCCATCCAGGTGTGTGTGTACCTGCCCGCACACATGCACATGGGTGAACATGAGCGAATTTAAGTGTGCCTTGTCCCCCTCTAGCGGCCAGTTCCTCTAGTGGATAACAACCTACGGCTGCTGCCAGCGAATGGAGTTTCTCCTTTAGCTCAAGTGGTAGCGTTACACGCTTTTACTTCTGAAGAGCTAGGGGAGACACCCTGCAGGGAAGCCAGGAGAGGGGCTGTCCTGCGGAGGCATGAAGCAGTAGGCTACAACAGTTGTATTCAACCTTTCCAGGCCATTGCACCCCTTTACCAGACTCAGACCCCCACTGTGCCAGGCCGCGGCCTCTCCCCTGCTGCTGTATGTGCTAGATACTGTGGCTTATAGAGCACGCTCAGCTGGGCGGGAGGCTGGCAGTGACCCAGCGTGGTGGCCTGCTGAGAGGGCAGGCTGGAGCTCCGTGACTGCATGGGTGACATCGGAACCCGGGGCAGGGTCTGACTGCCCCGCTCAATTCTTCCCTGCCGTCGGCCAACGTTCTCTGTGCGGGGCCAGCACCTGTGGTCCTTGGCGGTGCCCAGTGTCGATTCCACGCCTGGGGCTGTCCCACACCGTCGAACCAGGAGCAAGGCACAAGAGAACCCAGGGGGCTTGGGTCTGATCTGTTATCCTCCACGTGCCAACTGTGAGCCTGGATCCAGCCCCAGAAGATGGGCTCACTGGGGCCCGCTCAGGACCACAGATTCTGGCCTCACAAAGACCACGTACTCTGGCCCTTCTTATCCAGAAGGAAAAGGGTTTCAAGCCAATCAGAAACGTGGGGAAGAGAGACCAGCGGCAGCCCGGCTACTGAGGGCTAACAGCTGAGGCTGGGGAGGGAGTACCGACCCCCGCTAGCAGGGTGATGGGGGCGGGTAGGGTCAGGGTACCTGAATGGCATAACGAGGTGCCTTTTCTCTCTCCCCTTAGCTCTGAAATCACAAAGATCAGTCGATTCAGACACAAGCCGCTCGGCGGCAAGAACACAGAGCTCGCCCCGCCCCCGCCCCCCGAGCTCATGCGCCAAGCAAACCACAGCAAACCACAGCAAAACCTCACTGCAATGGCATGCTGCCGTCCACGAAGCAGGCCAGGGCACCGGGACAGAGAGCAAGGCGGAGAGACGGCAGGGCCCAGATACAGTGGGGAGGGGTGTGGCAGGCAGGCAGACAGACAGATAGGTGGGTATGCATGGAAGCCCCACACCCCCAGGGCAAGTGGGGAAAAGGGAATGAGTGGAAGGAAGCCCTGCTCCCTGCCCCCATTCAAGAGACTGGGGGAGAGGAGCAACTGGAAGCCCCGTCCCCGCTGAGGTGGGGGGAAGGGAAGGAGTGGAAGGAAGCCCCTCCCCCTTTGGTCGCATGGCGGGAGGGGAAGCAGTGCTCCGTGCAGGCTTTTCCAAAGTCACGCCATGCCACGTGCCACGCCGGGGCTGACAGCCCAGCACACACACCACCTGCCATGCACGTGCCGTGGCGAGGGAGGCCTCGTGCCCGATACCTGGGGTCCCTGTGCGCGTCGCTGGTCAGGAGAAACACCATCGACGGTGTGAGTGCCAGGGAAGAGCAAGGCCAACCCCAGCCCTCCGCATCCTTCCCCTGCGCCATCCGCCCTCGAGCACCCACAAGGAGAGGGGAAGAGGCCTGGGGGCTGCAATGAACTCCAACAGGATGGCTCCCTGCTCGGGGTGGGATGTACTGAGAGCAGCTCAGAGCCCCCTGTTGGGGAGCCAGACGCCTGCCCAGAGCTCCCATTAGCCTGAGACTCCATCACTGCCTGGGGGAACCTCCTCCCAGCTCACTGGTGCCGCATTGGCCCCCATATCTCAGCCTGTCACCCCCGATGGCTTGCCAAGTGCAGGCCTCTCCCCTCCCTCTCCTGTGTAACCCCCAGCCCCTGCACTGCAGGGCCTGGAGGTGCAAGTCTGCAAAGCCCTCAGGAGCCCGTCAGCACCGCTCGGCATGCCCAATGCAGGGAGTGCTGAGCGAGGGGTGTGGGTACATCTGCTGGGACCCAGGTGGGTTGGTTCTGAGGAGCTCGGGTCCACAGACACCCAAGGAGAAAATCTCCTCTCTGCCCTCCGGCGTACAGGGGAGCTCTCCCTCCCTGCTGCATTCGCAAAGGAAAGAGATGTCACTGGTGGGAAGTGTTTTCCGTTGTGAAATTCAGTTTCCCTGAATGCAAAATCTTTCCCAGCAACGTGTCAATTTCAAAGGAATTTTGGACAGCAAAGAGTTGAAATGAATCATTTCGCCCTTCTCGTTCCGTTTCACTGACGTCAAAACATTTTGTTTTGATAAAGTACAAATGTTTACTGTCGGCTTCATTGTTTCAATTAATTTTGGTTAGATGTTTCTATTGTATTAAAATATTTATATATCAGTAAAATCCTAGAACCATAGGGTTAGAAGGGACCGCAAAGGTCATCTGGTCTAACCCCTGCCAAGAGACAGGATTTGTTGTGTTAATTATATCTATAATCTATTTAATGCTATAGAATATAAGAGATGAAACAAAATAAATCAAAACAATGAAGACAGACCAAAACATTTCAGTGGTTCCAAATCAAAATGGTTCCAAATTTTCATTTCACGGGAAATTTTGTAGTATCTACTTGTTCGATTCAAAATGAAAAAATGTTTTGAGATGTCGGAATTTCCCACGGAACAGAAATTCTCTAAAAAGAGGGTTTGTGCCTCTGTCCCGTCCCCCCGCGTCTGTGATTTTCCTGCTGCTGAATAAGGCACTGGATTCACATGTAGAGCACTGCCCTGGGATAGTCCAATCTCTAGTTCCATTCAGTCCTGGGGCCTCTGCAGGGGGACTAAGGTGGTGACTCTGAGACCAGATACACAGGGGAAGTGGATACCAGCTCGTTGCACAGGGGCTGCCGAGCAGATAAGCCAGGTGGTAATCAGATTTACTGAGACCCTGAGTGTATTTCTATGCAGAGTCATACGGGTTCACAGGATCATGGGGGTGTGGAACAGGTGGTGTGTGGGAGCAACCCAGAACAACACAGGCATAAGAAGATGGGTGGGGTCAGAGAGAAAACCCTCCTCCAATACTGTACACAGCCTCCCTCCAGACCCAGGATAGTGGTACCTTGCTACTGACTTGTGTCCGTCATTGAGTTTATTCCTCATTTCAGACATTTTGCTGAGTTAGGTGCAGAAAGGGGGGTGGGGGAGAGAAATAACATCACATTGTCAGATTTAAAAGCATCCCACCAACAGCAAGAAAACCATTATCCCTAGGACACATCACTGGGCCTGATCCAATCGGATCTGCCCTTGCCAGATCAGATCTGCTCTTAGCAAGACAATCTATAATGTTGTGCCTTGTAATGATACGTTTACTTGTAATTATATTACCCAGCCACTAGATAGCTCTGTGTGCTCTACAGAGTTATAGGCAGAGTGTGGTTTGTGGTTAACAACACAGACAAAGCTGGGACTTAAGCTGTGTATAAGTTGGCCTATTTGTGTCAATAGTTTGTAGCTGTTTCTTTAATAAATGCCTCCTGTGTAAGATGGACAGTGATTCCATATGCCGTGACACCTCCCAGGCCATGGCTGAACAGGATTCTTGCTCAATCATTTGAGACCAATCCCTGCAGAAGAGATTGCGGGGAACAGTTATGCCCTGGCCTGGATGGGGGTGGACTGTATGCCCCAGTTCAGTCCTTCCCATCTGCAACTCCTCTCCTCCCAAGACCAGACTGCAACACTCAGAACATTGGATTGCATCGTGGTTCATTCATATCAAACATCCTCTCTGTTCCTGTTCTTCTACAGTCTCTGCATGCACCTGGTGGCCTGCTGGATGCCTAGACTGTGAGCAATTCATTTGGCTGACAATGTTTGCCTTTGCAACTGAGCACAAGGAGGTGGTGTGTGAGCACGCCAGGGAATGAAATGGAGATGCTCCCCAGGTGTGCCTGAAATTATGAATGCAAACCTGTGCCCCCAGAGAAAGAGGCTGCATTGAGAAACCAGGTTCTGTTTATCTCAGAAGGTGTCGCTCAAGCCTATAAATGAACGAATGAATCCAGGGGCTCTAAATCCAGATATAAATATTGACAGACACACCCAGGGGACTCATTAAATGGTCCCAAATCGCTGCAAGAATCTGTGGCCGGGGCTCAGCAACCCGTATCATTCAGCCTCCTTCCTGTGCGTTGGCTTAAAGGGTTCACACTCGGGTCCCTGGCTCGGAAGCAACCGGCCCACTGAGCTCATTAGCAACGGACCGAGCTCACCAAGCAGCCGGGCACAACTTGGCTGCATCAGCAAAGCCAAAGAAAGGGAAGCATCAATAATTCACTCCGACCAGATTGCAGTCGGTTACAGAGCTCCGTGCCCCCCATGAATTTTTAAAGGCAAACAGCTATCAGGTTATGCTTTTTGGTCTCTTGTTTTGTGCTCGCCGGCAGCCCACTCGCTGCTCTGACATTCTGGCTCTGTCTTAAATAAGGAGCCCGAGAGAGAGAGAGGCTTTGATGCCGTCACTCTCAGCATGGCTGGGACACTGCTCAAGGGAGCTGGGCCTACACGTTAGACAGTCTAGGAGGTTGCACAGCTATTTACCCAGAATTCTCCTCTTCGGCATCTTCTCCCAGGCTGGGGCGTTAGAGATGTATCAAAAATACAATGGAAAAGAGTTAGTCACAGAGGGTCTCTCTCTTTTATAAGCATTGTTAAAGGGGGACACGCATTTGACTGGGAAAGGACCATGAACATAACACACAGAGATAGGGAAAGAACTCCATGCATATTGGCTCCCCCCAAAAAACTTTCTGCTTCTTCCCAGAGCTTTGCACCCAGCCCTGCGGTGCATTCTGGAGAAAACATATGCCAAATGGCGATGACATCTGGACAGGGGCTGTGAGCCCAAGAAAGAGAGAATCCCTGTGTAGCGGGGTGGACACCCGCTCGGGCCCAGAGGGGTTTAAGACAGCCCTGGGAGAGGGCTGGGGCAGGGGAAGAGCTGGGCTGATTGGTAGAGCAGCCGCAGCTGGGGGCCACGCCCCAAACAGACCTTATAGAAGCCAGGAGCAGAAGAGTACTGTCCCTCTGCCTGTAAAGGGAGAAGGGCCTGGCTGCAAGGTGCCGAGCAGGACACCTAGATTGGAGCAGGGCTGGGGAAAGGTCAAGGAAGCTCTGGCCTAGGAAAGACCCAGGCTGCAGGCCTGGGAAGGCCTATTAGGTATGGGGGTTGCAGGGGCAGCCACAGGTAGGCAGAGGCAGCAGGTCCAAACTCAACCTTGCCTGTGATGAGTGGCTCATACTGCAGTCTGCCCCAGGGCGCGTGGGCTAGCTGGTGACTGGCAGGAGCCTATGACTGAGGCAAGGTAGGGATGGGGCGGGTTCCCTGCCCAGGGGCCAACACCCAGTGAAAGGGGCACTGCGGTCCCGGAAGGGACACGGGAGCCAGCAGCAAGGCGAGACACCGGCCTGAAAAGGGCGCTCCGGAGGCTGGTGAGCTAATTCCTGGAGATGACCAGCAGGGGGCGCTGCCGGTGAGTCTGCTCCCGGTTACACCCGGGTAAATCTGGCTCGGGCCCACCCAGCTGAGAACGCCGTTGTGGGGCCCTGATCCTCAGGAATATTCGTCATTATTTTTCAGGCATCTGAAAGTGCGCTCAGCCCCTCCCAAAGCAAAGGAAAACACTGCAAATCAAATAAAGACGCTACCAGAGTTTGCAAACCAAAAGCGTTCATGCTCCGGCTTAACTTGTACCACGTGAGCCAGTCCCATTGACTCCAGTGAGTCTCCCTAGGAGCTTAGTAAAGTACGCGAGTAAGTGTTTCTGGGACAAATTACTACTTGTGTCTTGCTTACAACACTCCTGCTAATACATCCCAGAATGATGTTCACTTTTTTCAATGGCGTTACACCGATGACTCATATTTAGCTTGTGATCCACTCTGACACCTGATCCCGTTCCACAGTACTCCTTCCTAGGCAGTCATTTCCCATTCAGTATGTGTGCAACTGATTACTCCACTGAGGAAGGAGCACTTTGCATTTGTCCTTATTGAATTTCATCCTATTTACTTCAGACAATTTCTCCAGTTTGTCCAGATCATTTTGAATTTTAATCCTATCCTCCAAAGTACTTGCAACTCCTCCCAGCTTGGTATCATCCGCAAACTTAATAAATGCATTCTCTAGTCCATTATCTAAACCATTGATGAATTATATTGAACAGAACTAGACCTAGAACTGATCCCCCTGCAGGACCCCACTCATTATGCCCTTCCAGTATGACTCTGGACCACTGATAACTACTCTCTGGGAACGGTTTTCAAACCAGTTTTGCACCCGCCTTACAGTAGCTCCATCTAGGCTGCATTTCCCTAGTTTGTTTATGAGAAGGTCATGCGAGACAGCATCAAAAGCTTTACTAAAGTCAAGATATACCACATCTACCGCTTGCCCCCTATCCACAAGGCTTGTTACCCTGTCAAAGAAAACTATCAGATTGGTTTGACATGATTTGTTCTTAACAAATCCATGCTGACTGTTACTTACCATCTTATTATCTTCAAGATGTTTGCAAATTGATTGCTTAATTATTTGCTCCATTATCTTTCTGGGTACAGAAGTTAAGCTGACTGGTCTGTAATTCCCGGGGTTGTCCTTATTTTCCTTTTTATAGATGGGCACTCTATTTGCCCTTTTCTAGTCTTCTGGAATCTCTCCCATCTTCCATGACTTTTCAAAGATAATCGCTAATGGCTCAGATATCTCCTCAGTCAGCTCCTTGAGTATTCTAGGATGCATTTCATCAGGCCCTGGTGACTTGAAGACATCTATCTTATCAAAGTAATTTTTAACTTGTTCTTTTCCTATTTTAGCCTCTGATCCTATGTCATTTTCACTGGTATTCACTATGTTAAACATCCAATCACCACCAACTTTCTTGGTGAAAACTGAAACAAAGTGGTCATTAAGCAGCTCTGCCATTTCCACATTTTCTGTTATTGTTTTTTTCCCCTCATTGAGTAATGGGCCTACCCTGTCTTGGTCTTCCTCTTGCTTCGACTGTATTTGTAGAATGTTTTCTTGTTATCCTTTTTGTCTCTAGCTAGTATGATCTTGTTTTGTGCCTTGGCCTTTCTAATTTTGTCCCTACGTACTTGTGTTGTTTGTTTATATTCATCCTTTGTAATTTGACCGAGATTCCACTTTTTGTAGCACACTTTTTTGAGTTTTAGATCATTGAAGATCTCCTGGTTAAGCCAGGGTGGTCTCTTGCCAGACTTCCTGTCTTTCCTACGTAGTGGGATAGTTTGCTCTTGCGCCCCTAATAATGTCTCTCTGAAAAACTGACAGCTGTCTTCTATTGTTTTTCTCCTTAGAGTTGCTTCCCATGGGATCTTACCTACCAACTTCCTGAGTTTGCTAAAGTCTGGCTGCTTGAAACCCATTGTCTTTATTGTGCTGTTCTCCCACCTTTCATTCCTTAGAATCATGAACCAGTTCCTCCCTATTTGTCAAAAGCAATAACAGGTTTAATACCAATGCTTGGCACTTTTCACCGCTAGAGCTCACACTTCTCTGCACACCGAGTGTAATGCGACAGATGGGGAAACTGAGGCATGGGGCACGGCGGTGATTTGCCCAAGGGGACACAACAGACCAGTGGCAGAGCTGGGAACAGAATCCAGGCCCCAGGGCCTCCACGGTGGTCTCTTTGCTCTAGTGACAGAAGGGTCTGACAGCCAGTGCAGGGTCGCTCTTCTAGGTCCATCTGCCCCTGGTGGGGTGGTTGCCCTGGCTGGAGAGCTAAGCCATAATACTCAGGGATGGACTGCCCTGGGCAGCTTGAGGGCAGGAAGAAAGAGACCCCTTATGCCCCCGCCCCCCCGGCTAGCCGCAGACGCCAGCGCGGCCGGCACTAGCTTGGCCGAAGGAGTTTCAGGTAAAATGCACCAGTGCTTTGGAGACAAGTGGTCCAAGAGCCACCTGGTGGAGGCAGGTCACCACACTGACGAGTGCTATAGTAAGTCATCCGGGTCACCCCTCTGTCTCTGGGGCCCCGGCAGTGTGGGAACAACCCCTAGCAAATGTGCCGTCCTTGGAGTCACACGCAGGGTGGCTGTGTTCTCGCTCTCTCCGTTTTTTTTGTCATTACCTGACAAGAGTCCTGTCCTGTCCACTTTTCACCATGGCCCCTCCTGCCCCCCTCGACCAGGCCGGCAGCTGAAGCACCACCGGCTCCACGGACCCTCCATCTGCCTGGGTGGGAGGGGGCCGAGAGCAGCCCCTGACCCATGTCCCTGCTCCCTGAGCCCCCCACCCATGGTGGTGGAGGGTCTGCAGCTCCTCACAGCTGCCCGCGTGGCTCTTAGCATGGCCGGGCTGTGGCTCCAAGGCCCCGTCCCCTGGCCAGAGCTGGGTCAGGGTAAGAGCTGCATGGGCAGCTGTGGGGAGCCATGAACCCTCTTGCCCTGGGCGTGGGGCCTGCTGGGTGGGGACACAGGCCGGGGGCTGCTCTTGGCTCCCCCACCCCAGGCAGGTGGGGGATTCATGGCTCCTGGCCCACTCCGGCTTCAGCTGGGCCGGAGGTGGGTGCCTCAGGTGGAAGGGGCAGGACCATGGAGGGGGTGGGAAGGCTTTTGGGAAGGCTCCACCATCCCTGCACTCGGATACTGTGGTCATGGGTGTGGTGTAGAAGCCAACACAGAACAGAACAGAAGGCAGCAGCCCTTGGGCCCGGCAGGTCTCTGCTCTAACATCCGAAGCCCTTCACAGGCTCGGCTTGTGCTACCCAGGAGATGCCTTTCCCTCCACCACCAGGACCTTCTCCAACAGCTCCCTTCCCTGGGACACTGAACCTGCCAACCACTAGGGGGAGGCTTCCGAGGGCAGGAGACAGGAACTTCCACAGGGGCTGGTCCGAGCCTGTGGAACTCACTGCCACAAGCGGTAATGACAACCCCGGGCTTCTGTGTATTGAGAACTAAATGCAGCACGGTTTTGCACTGAGACAGCAGTGTCTCTGAAATGAATTGGCTCGTTCAGGCTTATTGCCTGGAGCCTTGTTTTTCAATATGCCATTTGTCTCTGAGTCATTAGTGATGGAGAACCAACTTCCGAGCGTTGGAGATGCCTGCAGCCCCTTCTGTCTATTTCCTTGATGGATTATTTAATTCTGACTCCCAGGACCAGAGGTAGGAGATAGTGATGGGGCTGGGAGGGGTGAGAGACTCCTGCACAGCCTTGGTATGAATCCCGGCTTGTCCTCATGGAGCGCAGATGTCTGCAGAAAAGGACCTGGGGATTACAGTGGACGAGAAGCTGGATATGAGTCAGCAGTGTGCCCTTGTTGCCAAGAAGCCTAATGGCATTTTGGGCTGCATTAGTAGGAGCATTGTCAGCAGATCGAGGGAAGTGATTATTCCTCTCTATTTGGCACTGGTGAGGCCACATCTGGGGTATTGCATCCAGTTTTGGGCCCCCCACTACAGAAAGGATGTGGACAAACTGGAGAGAGTCCAGCGAAGGGCAACGAAAATGATCAGGGTCTCGAACACATGACTTATGAGGAGAGGCCGAGGGAACTGGGATTGTTTAGGCTGCGGAAGAGAAGAATGAGGGGGGATTTGATAGCTGCTTTCAACTACCTGAAAGGGGGTTCCAAAGAAGATGGATTTAGACTGTTCTCAGTGGTGGCAGATGACAGAACAAGGATCAATGGTCTCAAGTTGCAGTGGGGGAAGTTTATGCTGGAAATGAGGAAACACTATTTCACTAGGAGAGTGGTGAAGCACTGGACTGGGTTCCCTAGGGAGGGGGTGGAATCTCCATCCTTAGAGGTTTTTAAGGCCCGGCTTGACAAAGCCCTGGCTGGGATGATTTAGTTGGGGTTGGTCCTGCTTTGAGCAAGGGGTGGGACTACATGACCTCCTGAGGTCTCTTCCAACCCTAATCTTCTATGATTCTATGTCAGAGCTCAAGGTACTGATGGCGAAGAGGCCCTTTCCCGGCAGGGAGGGATTTGGTGAACAATTATGCAGCACCTTCTGGCACTGCTTTGCAAAGGGATAGACAGGCCGCCATGCAGGCTCATATCTCTCCTTCGTGGGGCTGTATTCGTCCTGCCAAGGCGTGCACTTGGCTTGCTTTTAGCTGGCGTGATGCTTCAGCCAAAGACTGGTCTCCAGGTAACATGCTGGCAAAGGGTGTGCATGTATCATGTCCCCCTGTATGGGCTGGCCCACTGCAGGATAACAGCTTACTACTGCTACCTTCCATACAGAGAGAGCCGCCCGTAGGAGCCAACAGATATCTCTAACCAATTCCGAGAGGGATGTCTGCCGGTCTACACGCACATTTACACTGGACAGAGCTAGTCAAAGCACTGAGCCCCCATGCCCCCTGCCCAGCCAGGAGAGAGGGAAGGAACAAGCCACTCGGAAACAAACCACTTAATTTCTGCCGTAAGATCTGCTGATGGAGCTAGATATGTACCCTTAGCATAAGCCATTGTCCTGGGCTTCCTGTCTAAGGTGCTTATCACAGTACCTGAGCATCTCACAGTCTTTAATGTATTCATCCCCACAGCCCCGCCGTGACACAGGGCAGTGCTATGATCCCCATTGTACAGCTGGGAAACTGGGGCACAGAGACTTACAAAGGGAGTCTGGCAGGACAGGGCCTCGAACCCCCGGGGTGTAAGCTGTAGGTTAGCACCCTAACTGCCGCCCATCCTCCCTCTCCCCAGAATCTGCGTCTCAGCTTGCCTTCTTGGCTGACATCCAGTTAACGGGCTGTCACCAAGCTTCATTGCTGGACCCGTCTATCTGGAATGTCCGACTGGGGCCAGGCCTCCCTTATGGTTCGCCCAGGGTGCAAACTGATCCCGACACATCCCCGAGTGAGCAGCAGAGCCCTGCCTATAAACGACTTGTCTTCCCCTTCCCCAACGAACGGCTTACTCTGGATGTTACCATATGGGGCCGACTCCAGCCAATTGACAGCAGTGCGTGAGCCCAGACCATGCATGGAGCAGGTGTGAATCAGTTCTGACTTGATCCATGCAGCTAACAGGGCGGAACATGCGCGCTGGGAAAGTGACCCTAGGAGATAGGACGGCCCTTGACTGGACAAGAACTTGGGGGACACGTGGAGCGATTTATAAATTCTTTTCCTTTCGGGGTCTGTTTATTCCCCCCCCCATGGGACAGAAAAATCAGCGGACGAATGTCACGTCTTCCCACTGGGACAAGTGATAAGTGGCTTTTGAATGATTTGCAGGCAAAACTAAAGGCTTGAGCCAAAGCCACAGAGTCAAGAGTGATTTTCCCCACTCTCTTAGTGGGCTTTGGATCAGGTCCATGACTGGGAGCTGCAGCTAATAAACCTGCTAGGACATGGAAGGATCTGGAGATATGAGCTGATGTCACTTTAAACCACGTTTGAGAGGCCAGAGAGGGGGGCATCAAAGCAAATTTGCTCTGCTGAGCCCACCTGGGCAGAGGATGCTCTGATGGAAAGTACAAGCTAGCCTCAGAGAATCAGAAAGGCCCGGGGCATCCCCTGTGGGAGTCCGGTTTATCCCCCAGCCAACAGCCCCATCAAGGAAAACAGCAGCCCTACCAGGGCAGGAGTCCTTAGCACCACCTCTCTCTCTTTTGGTGCCTGCTCCAGGAAAAAAAGGGGTTAACAAGTAATAAAAAAGGGGCATTTCTTGAAAAAAAATAGTTAATTTTCTGTCCAAAAAAAAAAAAAAGTTTGGAGGGAAAATTTTGACCCACTCTGTGTAATACATCAGGGGCCTGAGTCTGTTCTCATTTACACTGGGCTAAACCTGTTGTGACTTCAGTGAAGTGACTCCTGATTTACTCCAGTATAGATATGAAAATTAAATCTAGGACCATAAGCCACCCCTGACGTGCAAGAAGGAATTAGGGCTCTCACCTCGTATTTGGGACACCAGGGTGCAAGCTCTTGCTTTTGCCAGTCACCCTAGGTGGCCTTGGGCAAGTCACTTAACCTCTCTGTACCTCATTTCCTCATCTGTAGCATGGGGATAACAGCCCTGCCCTGTCTCACAGGGCTGCTGTGAGGATACATACACTAAAGATTGTGAGGCATCCAGATATGAGGTTAATGGGGCCCAATAAGTACCTTAGATCAGTGGTTCTCAACCTGGTGTATGCAGAGGTCTTCCAGGGGTACATCAGCTCATCGAGATATTTGCCTAGTGTTACAACACGCTACATAAAAAGCACTAGCCAAGTCAGTACAAACTAACATTTCATACAGACACTGACTTGTTTATACTGCTCTATATGCTGTACACTGACACGTAAGTACCATATTTATATTCCAATCGATGTATTTTATAATTATATGGGGAAAATGAGAAAGTCAGCCATTTGTCAGTAGCAGTGGGCTGGGACACTTTT
Source organism: Lepidochelys olivacea (assembly GCF_965140295.1). NCBI lineage: Eukaryota > Metazoa > Chordata > Testudines > Cheloniidae > Lepidochelys > Lepidochelys olivacea. The sequence continues at coordinate 3,892,619 of NC_140413.1, forward strand.
GTGTTTTTATGTCTGATTTTGTAAGAAAGTTGTTTTGAAGTGAGGTGAAACTTGGGGGTCCGCAAGACAAATCTGACTCCTGAAAGGGGCACAGTAGTTTGGAAAGGTTCAGAACCGCTGCCCTAGATAGACAGCAAATGTAGCTATGGTAGCACGGAGTAAATATGGAGCTTAAAACATCCTATGGATGGGAAAGAGGAGGCGATCCTATGACAGATGGGTCCTATAGACGAACTGGATTGCACCTGGGAGTGCTGCTAGAATCTGAACTATAGCACACCAGGAAACCTCTCTCCTGTACGTCCCCCCCGAGGGAATATACCATGGAGCGTGCAGCCCTCTACCCACAGGCCAGGTGCAGCGTGGGGGGCAGGCTTCCCCCCATGCTGTCTTGCCACTGTGCTCCACCACTGAGCCAGCGGGACTGCCCACGTCAGACGGGGAGTTCAGGCTTGCGACTCATTCAGCCCTGAGCCGCTTTGTTGAGGGCACTGATGGTGGTGACTGGAGAGTGGGCCTCCCCCTCAATAGCCCGGCTGAGCCCTCCAGCTCTTTCCCACAGGCCACCCCACAGCCATCAGCTGAGAAGAGCGTTTGGTCAGCCCTGGTCTGGTTGCACTGGGACCGGTGTTAGAAGGGTGGACGGATCTACAGCCCCGGAGACCCCCCCGCCCCGTGCTCTCAACTCCTGTTAGAATAGAGCGGCTCCATCAAGGCTGCGTCTGCAACTGGTGTTGGACGTGGGGGGCAGGCGAGCGGGGAAAGCCCCGGCCTTTGTGACAGGACACACCATGCACACCACAGCACACTGCAACCTGACGGCCCAGGCCCGGCCTGGCCCGATACCTCATGTTGAGGGAGCCCTGGCTCAGGGTGTCTGCCTCGCCCAGGAGTTCGTCCTCGCTGTGATAATACATGTCGTCCTCTTCAGACCTGGGAGCAGCAACGTGGCACACGTCAGCCTCCTGCGTTCAATCCTCAGCTCCGCCAGCGAGGGCAGCAGGCCCACGGGGTGACGGGGATGGAGACATTGGTAATAATGCAGCCGCTGGGTTGCCGGGGAGCAGGTGGACCAGGACGTGGCAGGGACAGCCTGCAAACCCTCAGCGTGGACGGCTGCTGGATATTGCTTGCTTGGGCGCAATTCCCAAATCTCATTACAATGCTCAGCCACGAGGGAGTGCGTTGGGTGAAACCCTGGCCCCACTGAAGTCAGTGGGAGTTTTGCTGCTGATTTCAACGGCGCTAGGATTTCACCCATTCACGCAGGCAGCTGCAGTGGCATCCTGTGACCCCAAAGACTTTTCAGACTCTGCGTACAGGGACCAGCATTGAAATGCAGACACTTCTGGGGTGGCACGTGGCAGCTAGTTAGCAGTGAGCATGCAGCAATGCTGCAGAGCCAGAGCTATTTAAGGGAGACAGGATAGAATTACCCACATTCAATTTGCTCAGGACAGCAGGCCTAACACCTCCCGTCTTGGGGAAAGTGCCACAGGAACACCTTACAGTTGGTAGTTTGCTAACTTGCCATTATTGCTTCGCCCCTTAACAAAACCAGGGAAAGCCCAGCCCACCTCCTGCATTAGCTGTGATCATGAAAAAACAGGAAGGTGCTAAAATACTCCTGTTTCATACACAGAGCAGGGGCCTGATCCTGAAGGGTCCCAGGCATCCGCCCCTCTGAGCATTAAGGCCCACACAGCAGGTTGGTCACTGCAGGGCATTTTAGTGATCTCTGAATGGGGGTAACTGAAGACAAACTTTATGGGGCCTTTGTACGAGACTTAGGAACTGTCTGAGCAGGGATTGACTCCCCCTCTGCTAGGGGGCACTGATCATAGAATATCAGGGTTGGAAGGGACCTCAGGAGGTCATCTAGTCCAACCCCCTGCTCAAAGATGTTTTAGGGCAGACTACATAGCAGTACACAGCTACAGGTCAGCAGCCCTGCATCCTAATGGTGCTAACACTGGGTACCAGAGTGCAGTTTAGCCTCCGAGTCCCACAGCCATGACTCAGGCACTAGCTGGGCTGTTAATTTTGTGTCTGACTCCAATCGACTGCACACAGTGTCTGTCACCCTGAGCAAGTGCACTCAGTGCCCCCAAAATGCAGCCAGCTCTGGGGTGGAGCCAAATGTCACCCAGCAAAAATACACAACACTGAGGAAAGAAGGGAAATTTTGACCCTGGACATGGCTCCTTCTCTGGTATCTTCACAGTCCAGATGGAGCAAATCGGACACTGATTTAGAAGCTCTCCTCTGAACAGCCGAACTATTGTAAGCTACATGGCTCTGCGCGTACCTATGCCAGAAGGATGGAAATGGGTGTTGATTGTTCCAGGATTTGAACCTGCTTTTGTAGAGATTATAAATCAAAAATCCAGGCTACTAAACCCCCAGGTAGTGTTACACAATGTGCACACTTGACAAACAGCGGTGCTTGCTCCCTTTGAAATCCGTTAGCATCTTCCCTGTACAAAAAATGTACTGTGTATTGAGCTGGGAAACTGATCTATGGTTTCAATTAGGCTGGAAATCCACAGGACACAGGCCAATTCTCCGAGTAAATTAGCTGCTTGCCAGAGCATTTCGGAGCCTCTGGGAGCACCCTCCCGCAGCATTCTGCTAGGAGGAAAGGACAATTTCCTCCTTAAGTGGTCACGTAGGAGACAAATCTCGAGAGAAAAACCAGGCAGCCTAAGTACAGAGAGTGTGGGTGGGTCTGTGAGCTACACAGCAGACGCCCGACCGGCCCTTTGCAGCAAAAAAGGTTTTCAAATGCCTGTGCAAAAAAGAACACGGCTCTAAATCCTACAAACTGGATCTATTTCTAAGGCACGTGATTGGCCACTGCAAAGCTAGCCTATCGTCTGTCTCGCCTGGGACGGGTACTGTGTCACTCTGGCTATACCCTACACAGTGCCACATTCAGTGAGGGCCCTTAGGAACCATCATATGATAGAGCAGGGAATAGGCCCCCTCCCGCCCTCATGGGAGGAGAGGCAAGACAGCAGATCCTAGCTTGGACGTCTGAGAGCTGTTTCCCTCCAGTCCTGAACAGGGCTGGGTCCACACTGGGTGACCCCATTTTTTGACAGTTTCCCTGGAGCTGCCACGGGGTGAGGTAGGAGTACCGCAGTGGTGACCCAAGCCCCCATCCTCCAAGCTATTTTCAATCTATTCAGGTCCGGTCAGCTCTCCGGTCCACCTTAACATGGGAGTCACTGATCAGCACCTCCCTAAATAGACAGCTCAGACAAACGCCCTGGGCCTGCTCCTGCTCTGATGCGCCAGCGTAAACCTGAAGGCCGAGGCGTTCACCCAGCCCAAGTGGGATCAGAATCAGGCCCTAGCCCCTCTGGCTGCGAAGAGCCCTCTGGCTGAGCGTAACTTGCCTTCGGCTGGTGTGTGACATGGGTGCAATCCGCACCCAGGCGTTATTCCAGAGAGCCTGGACCCGGCGCTTGGCTGCATCTGGCTCCAGTGAGCGACTGGGACTCAGGGGTCTTTTCCTCCCTGGCTGGATGGAGCAGATCCTGGTCTCAGCCACGCTGCTGGACATTCAGCACGACTCAGTGGAAGTCGGTGGAGCCGCTCCAGGTTTCTGGTGGTGTGAATGAGAACAGGAGCCCTCCCTGTACATGGATGCAGCATCAGCTTCCTCTGCCTTGAGAATTCACTCTCCATGGCCCATTTGGCCCCAGCCTCTGCTGAGACTGACAGCCTGAGGGTTCCCTTTAGTGCCCGTTGTGTGCGGGTGGGTTCAGGTCATGGGAACGAGGAACTCTGTGTTCTCTTTTATCCCCATAAAGTGGCCGTAAAGGGCGCAGGCCCCTAGTTTCTCTTTCTAGCTCGCCTTGCATTTTTATTCTCCATCAGCGATTTCCACAGCTGGTTTCCAAAGCCAGGCAGGCCGTTTCTCTCTCCATATCAGCCTTGCTCACTCCGCTAAGTCACTGGGAAATCAGCTCCCATCCTTCCTGCTTCTGGCATCACCGCCAGCCCAGCTAGGTTCATTGCTAGGAGCTGGGCATGGTTCTGCAGGGCTCCCTTTGGGGATGGCTTGGCTCCGCCCCCTCCCCCCCAGAGCCAGGTGAAACGTTTGGATCAAAACTCGGGGACCTTGAGACATTTTGTCAATTTGTGTTTATGTCGCTGAGCTGTTTCAGCTGGAAAAACTCTAAAAAAGTCCCGAAAAAACCAGAAACTTGTCAATTTTTCCATTCAAAATGACTTTTGGCTTTGGCATTTCATTTCATTTTTCATTTTAAAAAAATGGCAGATGTGAAGAAATGCTCCTAGTCCCAATGCAGCCTTTCGTTCAACCCAAAGTGATTTTTATTTTACTTTTCAATTTGTTGAAAATTTCGAAACATTTCCCTTTCTGTTCTACCTGAAACAATTCTCCCTCCACCACTCCATTGTTCGGAAATGCCAACAAACTGAAAAATCTGTTATTCACCCAGCACTAGGTATTGCTGCCAGCTTCCAACGCAGGGTTACCTAGCTGGGATTATTTCTGTCTCTTCTCTTTAACCTTCCCTTGTGAGCACCCCCTACCTGTTCATGCATGCGTGAACCCAGGCAGTGCTCCCCACCTCCTGTCCCTCCGCACACATGCAAACTTGGGTGTCCATGCCTGTGCCCCACCACGAGCCCCACATTCGACTGTCATTTCATCTTCACGCCCATGTGCATAGGCCTGGCTCCTATCCAAAGTGGCTGGGACATCTAGTTACTGGGGTGAACAGTGCTGAATGCTTTGTAATGGTCTGTATGAGCCGCTGTCCCAGGGGTGTGGAGTCGGCAGGAGTCAAATTAGAGCAAAACAAAACAGCAAACGAACTCTTCATGGGGATTTGATTGGGTACAGAGCAAAATCCGTTCCAAAGCAGACTGCACTTCTGCCTACGCATCTCCTCCTTCCTGGCTGGCCAGCTAAGCGATAAGCTGTTCTGAGCACAGGCCATGCATCAGGAGGAAGAACTTCTGACACTGATGCAGAACGGTTCAGGGAGACTAAGGAGCAAGAAGTAAATCCACGGCTCTATAAGCGTAACATGCTCATAAAGCGTGTTGGGTCCCTCGCCGGTGATACGGCCTCGTAGCGGATAGTGGCTGACTGCTGATGTGCATTAGAGGAGTTACTCCTTTAGCTCTGTGGTAGAAGCCCGTGCTGTAGTATAGCAGGTTCTGAGTTCAAATCCTGTGGAGGATCCATGAGAGGGGACAGGCCAGGAAAACTGCATGGTTACCGCTATGTCACATACAACCGCTACCTGGAACATCACAGTATCTACCAGGGGTAGAACTTGGATCCTTCTGTTCCAAAAGCCCAGGTCATCGGGGGAAGGGGTTACGATCTCATCAGAAAACCAAGGCTCCATCTGCTCAGGGTGCACGATAAAAGGTGCAAGAGCTTGCCCTGCACCCTGGACCAAAATATCCCAATTTGATCTGTCTAGCTAGGTGCTTACACCATGTCCATCAGCTCACTGTGATATATGAGCATCTGTTTTGCTGTGCACTTGTCAGCTGAGCTGCCGCTCCCAACCCAGACACAGCTGCATGTCAGTGGTGCTGTAACCCAGCTGCCAGATCCCACCCAGAGGTAGCTGCACATCCACAGCACTGTAATCCAGATTGCACTCCAGAGGTGGCTGCATGTCAGTGGCACTGTAACCCAGCTGCCAGATCCCACCCCAGAGGTGGCTGCATGTCAGTGATGCTGTAACCCAGCTGCCAGATCCTACCTCAGAGGTGGCTGCATGTCAGTGGCATTATAACCCAGCTGCCAGATCCCACCCCAGAGGTGGCTGCATATCAGTGGTGCCGTACTCTGTGAAATGCTGTGGGATCCTTTGGGATTCAAGGCGCTATAAAAATACCAAGTATTACAATCCCATCCAATATGAAGAGGCCTAACCAACAGCCAGCCACCTAATCCTCCCCACATCTGTATTTAATTATATTTGCATTTCCCACTCCTCCCGGGCACATTACAAACCTCAGTAACTGGTTTGCTTTAACACTCAGCTCCACCCCAGGGCCCAGGAACTGGGCTGACTGGTCTCTAGGAAATCACCGGCTACTTGGGCCCAGCAATAACTGACATTTCCAATTCATGCCTAACCAATTCTGAGTGAACGGTCGGAGCTGCTCTCCTAACGGCCACTGAACTCCTCCTGTGCGCATGTGTCTGCATGGGACAGCCCTCACCCCCCGTGACATTTACACCAGCGCTGCGGTCCTCACCTGGAAACCCAGAGAGCAGGCAGTGTAAACATCACACCCTCGAGCAAGCTGCTGATCGCTGCTTCTCCTCCCGGCCTGAAACCGCACCCAGCACCGGGGTTATATCCCTAGGTTGCCGTAAGACCTCTGCATTTGCCAACAGTTACCACCTGGTGGCAGCTAATATCACCACAAGTTTCCCTTCTACTTAGCCCTGCGGTTACGGTGGGTTAGAAGTGCAGTATCTGTTGACAAATGTTGCGTTCCCCCCGCCCCCCGGAATTAGCCTGTAACCCATGTCTCTCGCAGGAGCCATCTCTCAATGGGCAAAATCTGGCACTGAAGCAGACTGGACAATGTGTCTTATTCCAAGGGGCGGGGCCTTAGTCTCAGGGGCGGTGCTTGGCTTCCGAAAGCGCGGCGCGGCCACCAGGGAGGCAGAGTGAGTCTGTCCGGCTAATTTTCTCCTGTGTTTTGCAGCCTTTTTTTTTTTTTTTTTGGCCTGAGTTTCAAGGCAGAGGAGAAGCAGCCGCAGCCGTGTCCCGCCCCACGCCCACCTGCGCATCGACCTGTTTAAAATGAACAGGGGCGGAGACACAGCTGGAAATGCAAATCCAGCAGAGGTGAGACGCATCTGCGCTAGCTCGTACACCTATCTCCCTTCGCTGCAGCGTGACGTGAAGACGGTGGCGCTATGAACAAGGACAAACAGGGCCCCCCTCCATAGGCATATTGAGGAGGGCTCATTGCCAATGCACACTCATGCCAAGAAGTCTGCCCGCACCGGGCAGTGCCTGGGAATCGAGTTGGTGCCGCGGGTGGAATGTTACCTCCTGAAGTTCCTCTCTGCCGGTTTCAGGCTGGGGTTGGATTTGCCAGGAGACACGGCCGCGCCCTGCCGGTGCCCGGGGAGCAGGCTTTCTGTCTCCAACGGGCCTTCGCCCTCCGACCGGTAGTTAGGACTCTCCAGAAATTCCCCGTCATTCCAGGTGCCCACGGTGCCATCCATGGCCTGGTACCTGATCTCTATGGAGACGCTGGTCTGGAACACAAACCAAACACACGCTCAGCGAGTGAGGCCAGCGCGCAGGGAAGATTTATTCCTAAATACTGAGGCCAGAAGAGGCCATTAGATCATCTCACTTGACCTCCCGTGTAATGTGACGCCTGCCTTGAGCCCTCCACAGGGCATTTGGCTAAATCAGTGATACGCAGACCGAGGCGTGCTAGCCGCAAGTGGCTCTTTAATGTGTCTCCGGCAGCTCTTTGCAGCACAAGATATTAAAACACGGTGGGATTGAATTATTAAGCGATCTAAGCTATTAACCAATCAGGATGCTTTCATTAGGTTATTAACCAATTAAGTTAACTTGCACTAGGTTATTAATATATGGACGGCGGGTGAACCCCACCTTTGGGGAGGCTAGCCCCTGGGCCCGCCCCTTCTGTCCGAGGCCGTGCCCCCCACCTGCCAGCACCCCATACCTGCCCGCAGCCGCCCAAACCACTCCGGCTGCCCAGCTGGCCTGACCCCCGAGCTGCCTGACCCCCGGGCCAGCCCAAGCTGCCCCAGGCCACCGGCTGGCCTGCGCGCCGTCCCTCGCTGTCCCAGCCCCGAGCTCCAGACTGCTGGCTGGAGCTGAGCCCCTGCTAGCTTCAGGGGAGAGGGGGAGTGAGGACGGGGCCTCGGGGTGGAGCGTGGGGGGGACCACAACCTGGTTAGGGGAGGCTAAGCCTCCCCTGGCCTTGGATACCCACCGCTCTTGTAAATGAAGCCATGAATTCACACACCGGGGGCTCATTTGGGTAACGCTGATCTCTAATTTGGCTCCTGAAACACGGAGGGCTAAAGCTTCTTCCAGACTGGCAGCCAGTCTGGATTCAAAAAATTGGAGAATCCACCATTTCCCTTGGCCGTTTGCTCTGATGGTTAATCACCCACACTGGTAAAAATTGGTGCCTTATTTTTCATTTGAATTTGCCTGGCTTCAGCATCCAGCCATTGGTTCTTGCTCTGCCTCACTCTGCTAGATTAAAGAGTCCTTTAGTACCTGGTATTTCTCCCCTCGAAGGTGCGTTTACACTGTAATCAAGTTACCTCTCAATCTTATTTGGAAAAGCTGAACAGATTGAGCTCCTTAAGTCTCTCACTGTAAGTCATTTTCTCCAGCCGTTCAGTTATTTCTGTGGCTCTTTTCTGTACCCTTTCGAGTTTTTCAATGGCCAGTTTAAAATGTGGACACCAAAATGTGATGTGTTATTCCAGTAGTGGTCTCACCAATGACCTCCCTGAGTACCCCCAGGTTTAGAATGATAGAATCGGAGAATCTCAGGGTTGGAAGGGACCTCAGGAGGTCATCTAGTCCCACCCCCTGCTCAAAGCAGGACCAAAAGTAACGTGAAGGAGGATGTGCCTTTTGAAGTTCTTGGAGGATAGGGGGAGAGGCTCCCTGCCACAGGGGGAGAGGCTCAAAGGCCTCACATTGGCCTTTCTTTGTCACTGCATTTTTGTCATTTTGTCACACTTTGTCACTGCTAGTGTGCCCTTGTTGCCAAGAAGGCTAAGAGCATTTTGGGCTGTATAAGTAGGGGCAATGCCGGCAGATCGCGGGACGTGATCATTCCCCTCTATTCGACATTGGTGAGGCCTCATCTGGAGTATTGTGTCCAGTTTTGGGCCCCACACGACAAGAAGGATGTGGAAAAATTGGAAAGCATCCAGCAGAGGGCAACAAAAATGATTAGGGGACTGGAACACATGACTTATGAGGAGAGGCTGAGGGAACTGGGACTGTTTAGTCTGCAGAAGAGAAGAATGAGGGGGGATTTGATAGCTGCTTTCAACTACCTGAAAGGGGGTTCCAGAGAGGATGGATCTAGACTGTTCTCAGTGGTAGCTGATGACAGAACAAGGAGTAATGGTCTCAAGTTGCAGTGGGGGAGGTTTAGGTTGGATATTAGGAAAAACATTTTCACTAGGAGGGTTGTGAAGCACTGGAATGGATTACCTAGGTAGATGGTGGAATCGCCTTCCTTAGAGATTTTTAAGGCCCGGCTTGACAAAGCCCTGGCTGGGATGATTTAATTGGGGATTGGTCCTGCTTTGAGCAGGGGACTAGACTAGATGACCTCCTGAGGTCCCTTCCAACCCTGATCTTCTATGCTTCTATGCATCACACCCCTGATTTCTGTTTGAGCTGCTGCATAGTCAGTTATGATTTAGAGACTGCAAGTGATCACGTGATGCAGAAGTCACCAGGATGCAAAGATGAGGACTTTGCTTCTCACCAACAGACCTCAGAGCATTTCACAAACACTCACTTAATTCCCATTGCTACGGTGAAAAGATTTTGGCCAAAAATGATAGTTTTGTAGGAAAATAGATTTTGTTATCTAAATGGAACTTTCTGTGGGAAATACCTCATTTATGATCAGACCATAGGGGTTTTGTCATAAAAACGAAAACTTGAAAAATGTAGCCAAAAAGCTGAAAGAAATGTTTTGTCTATATTTTTCAGGGATCTGCTCACAGCTCCTCAGGGAGACGGCTGAGTGTCATTATTAGAGCTAGTCCAAAACCGCTAATTATGTTCTGAAGGAAATTTAGAAAATTTTCCAGTTAAAAAAAATCCCTGCCCCTTTTTTTGGTTTGTTTTTCTATGAAAAAAATTTGAACTAAAACCTGGGAACAAATTAGTTTTCGAAAAATGCTTTCAGATAAAAAATAAAAATTGGTTCTAGTAAAACGTTCCCGTTTTTGTAAACCCCCCCCCCCCAAAAAAAAAAGAACTCTCACAATTTTTTACTGATTTGTTTTCTCAGTGAAGAGCTGGAAAAATTTGACCACCATGAACAGTTCATGTTGCTTGAAAAGCCATTTAAAAAAAATCATTCACCACTGATCATTATCCCATTTTATAGATGGGGAAAGTGAGGCACAAAGATGGGACGTGACTTGCCCAAGGTCACCCAGAGAGTCAGTGGCAGAGAACAGGTCTCCTGGCTCCCAGCCCGCTTGCTCTGACTATGCTACTGTAACAGCTCTGCATCCGATTCCCTCTGGTCCCCATATGCGAATGGTCTAAAATTGCAGGTGACACATTTCTATGACTGACAAAGGAAATAGTATCTTTCACAGCCTGGAGAAAGCCTCTTTCTAGCTCTGGTGATTACGTGGTCAGGTCTGAGAGGAGCTACTCAGTCTGGAGTTATTCACAGGGCTTGCATCCTCACTGCCTTATCCCCTGCAGAGCGCCATGGGATGTGTGCTTAGAGCAGCAGCTCTCAATCAGGGGCATGTGTACCTTGGTGCTACGCAGAGGTCTTCCAGGTGGTACTTCAACTCATCTAGATCAGTGTTTCTCACCCCAGGGGGGTCGTGGGATGGGTTTAGGGAGGTCGCAAGTGCAGGGCTGGCATTAGTGGGTAGCAAGCAGGGCAGTTGCCTGTGGCCCCATGCAGGGCCGGCTCCAGGCACCAGCGAAGGAAGCAGGTGCCTGGGGTGGCCAATAGAAAGGGGTGGCACTCCGTCCGTCACTGGGGTGGCATGTCTGGGTCTTCAGCGGCAATTCGATGGCAGGCCCTGCAGTCCCTCTCTTCCTCTTCAGCGGCACTTTGGCGGCAGCTCAACCAGGTTTGGTTTTTTGTTTTTTTTCCTTCACCGCTTGGGGCAGCCAAAAAGCTAGAGCTGGCCCTGGCCCCACGCCACAGGGAATCCTGCAATGCTAAGTTACATGCTTCAGCCCGAGGCACCAGGACTCGGGCTTCACACGTCTGAAAGGGCTATTGTAGTCTGAAAAGGCTGAGAACCACTGGTTTAGAGAACTCATCCTCTCCCCCTATTTAACACAGTCACTGGAGCTGCAGCAGAGGGGGGTTAGAAGGAATTTACATGGCTAAATTGTCCTTTCTGTCCTAAGAAGTTGCCATGGATACTGCATGGGAAAAGGCAAGTCTAAAATTCTGCGTAGATCATATACCCCCACCAACGCAACCACTCCTGCGCAGCCCAGATTAACAGGACCAGAACACCAGAGTTCCGTCGGAGGGCGTCAGCAATTAAGGGACAATATATTCCAGGGATGTTACAGTTGTCCCAAAGCAAGCGGTATGAACCCAGGAATATGAACATTGGATATATATCAAATGTGTTTCTCTGCCTCACACACGAACACACAGGATGCGACTCCAAGGACTTACTGAGGGACCTACGGGGGATCTAGGTGCTTTTCACTCTATCATTCTGTCTGCCAAACATTTGTGCCAAATTCCCAGGAAAAGATAGTTTGGTATTGGCAATGGGGCTTTATATGTTTTTCTAAGAACGGCACAAACGCTGGCTCATTAATCCCCACAACGTCCCTGGGAGGCAGGGAAGTATTATTTTGCAGATGGGGAAGCTGAGGCCTTGAGACCAGATGTGACTTGCCCTGGTCAAACAGTCAGTCTGTAGCGAAGCCAGAGTTAGGTCACTTCTCCTCTTGGTCTCCAGTCCTGCACTGAGTCCTCTAGTTACAGATTCATAGAGTTTACAGCCAGAAGGGACCAGTAGGTCCTCACAAGTCACAGAGTTTCACCCAGGTACCCTGTCCTGAGCCCAGTGACTTGTGTGTGGCTAACACTTCTTCCATAGAGGCCTCCAATCTGGATCTGAAGACATCCCCCACTTCCCTTGGTAGTTTGTTCCAATAGCTAATAACCCTCCCCATTGAAAATGTGTGGAATTTCTCTGGCTTTAGCTTCCAGCCGTTGGTTTTTTGTTCGTCTTTCTGCACCAGACTGAAGCATCCTTTAGTACCTAGTATTTCTTCTCCAGGAAGCTCCTTATATACAGGCTTGGCAGAATTCAATTTTTTTTTAACAATTTCCATGGATAATATCGATGTTTATTTTTAAGCATTAAAATAGTTTTTAGTGATTTAAATTTTCACAGCTGTGCAGAATCGTGGGTTTTAAAGTATTCTTTCTCTATTTTTATCAATTTAAGTTTTCACAGTTGCAGGAAATTGGGGGCGGGGGCAGGCGATGTGGGAGATCAGACAAGAATCACTTAATGACAGGAGACACTGCGATTCAAAAAGTGAAAACTTTACAACCTTTAAAACATAAACGGGTAAACATCACAGGTCAAAACATACGAAGTAAATATCCTCAGATCAAACTAAGAAGTCCTCAAGCAGCATTTTCTTACGTTGCCTACCTGTCAATGTCAAGTATCCTGGGTGGAAGTCTTTTCCCATAGGGTGGATGCGGGTACGGTGAAAGTGACGTGTATCGACATTTACTAATAAAAATCGAATGCTTCCCAATCTATTTACACCCCATGCTCAAGTCACCTCTCCATCTCCTTTTTGGTAAATTAAATAGATTGAGTTCTTTAAGTCTCTCACTGCAAGGTGTCTTCTCCAGCCCTCGACTCATTCCTTTGGCTCCTTCCTGTCCCCTCTCCCATTTTTCAACCGCCAGTTTAAGGACTGGACACCCGAGCGGGATGCAGGATTCCAGCATCGCTCTCACCCTTGCCGCACACAGAGGTGAAATCAGCTTCCTAGTCTTCTAGTCCTCACGTTTGCGAGCAGCTGGCACACTGGAAGCATTTTCCCCCTATGGTTTTTAAATTTATCAGGAAATTATGGATCCCTGTTTTTCAAAATGTCAGCCTTTTTGCCTAGAAATAATTCAGAAGATGATGGGCGGTCTGTATAAGAGGCCTGGGGAGGCTAAGCCTCCCCCCAAAAGGCTGGCCATGCAGGAGGGCAAATGCCGCGGATGTAGCATGGGTCACCTCCCTTTGGAGGCGTGTCGGCCTGCCGCCTTTGGAGCGCCGGAAGCGAAGCTCCCTAGAAGTGGGGGGCCACTGGTGCCCAGACCATGACCCTGTCCACACTCTGGCCTGAGACCCTGCCCCCTCTCTGCCTTCTCCCCCAAGGCCCCGCCCTTGCCCCTCCTCTTCCCCCTAAGCCCCCCTCCCACGACACAGAGGAGTGGGCGGGCGGCCGGGCCTTGGGGGAAGAGGCAGAGAGGAGTGAGTGGCAGAGGGGTGAGGTGGGCCTCAGAGGAAAAGGAGTGGGAGAGGAGTGGGAGGAGCCTAGGGGGGAAGAGGCAGAGTCGGGACGGGGCCATAGTCCAGGCACTAGTGGCCCCCCCACTTCTAGGGAGCTGTGTGTAAGCCTCCCCAAATGGAAGACTCACTTGCCGCCTATGCAGAAGCCGCTTAACTTCAAAGCGTCTCATGCAGCCCAGCAGGGAACAGCTGTTGGTTGATTCAGTTTGACAAATATATTTTAATAATGCCGGGTTAAAAACACAAGGGCTGACCCGAAGGCAGTCGGAGTTTCCCCCACTGACTTCAGTGGGCTTTGGATCAGGCCCTAAGTCATTAAAACATAGTTTTCATACCTACATGGTATGGAACAGCGGGAAATTTCATCATTGCCAAGGGCACACAGTTGACTGTAGAGCTGGGACGGAGTAGGGTCTCCAAGTCCTTGTTCCCAGGCTTCTAGTCTGCCAGCAATGGTGCGCTCTGCTCTGCTCTGCTTGTTTCTGGGGAGCACGATGTGCCAATGTGCATTGGACAGGCCACGTTAGCTCCCTGCAGACCTAGTCTGCCATTCCCTGGAGCAGCGTAGAGCTCAGGGCTCTGATAAAGCCACGGGACCAGGTTTTATGCATCATCTGAAAGTACCCCAGAAATGGGGTATGTCTGCACTTCGAGCTGGGGTGTAATTCCACTCAGTTTTCAGCTTGCTAGCATGATCAGCACCAGCACAGGTAACAAGAACAGGAGGACTTGTGGCACCTTAGAGACTAACCAATTTATTGGAGCATGAGCTTTCATGAGCTACAGCTCACTTCATCGGATGCATTCAGTGGAAAATACAGTGGGGAGATTTATATACACAGAGAACATGAAACAATGGGTGTCACCGTACACACTGGAACCAGAGTGATCACTTAAGGTGAGCTATTACCAGCAGGAGAGCGGGGGCCAGGGGAGGAAACCTTTTGTAGTGATAATCAAGGTGGGCCATTTCCAGCAGTTGACAAGAACGTCTGAGGAACATTGGGGGGTGGGGTGAGGGAAATAAACATGGGGAAATAGTTTTACTTTGTGTAATGACCCATCCACTCCCAGTCTTTATTCAAGCCTAAGTTAATTGTATGCAGTTTGCAAATTAATTCCAGTTCAGCAGTCTCTCGTTGGAGTCTGTTTTTGAAGTTTTTTTGTTGAAGAATTGCCACTTTTAGGTCTGTAATCGAGTGATCAAAGAGATTGAAGTGTTCTCCAACTGGTTTCTGAATGTTATGATTCCTGATGTCAGATTTGTGTCCATTTATTCTTTTACGTAGAGACTGTCCAGTTTGGCCAATGTACATGGCAGAGGGGCATTGCTGGCCCATGATGGCATAGATCACATTGGTAGATGCGCAGGTGAACGAGCCTCTGATAGTGTGGCTGCTGTGATTAGGCCCTGTGATGGTGTCCCCTGAATAGATATGTGGACACAGTTGGCAACGGGCTTTGTTGCAAGGATAAGGTCCTGGGTTAGTGGTTCTGTTGTGTGGTGTGTGGTTGCTGGTGAGTAGTTGCTTCAGGTTGGGGGGCTGTCTGTAGGCAAGGACTGGCCTGTCTGCCAAGATCTGTGAGAGTGATGGGTCGTCCTTCAGGATAGGTTGTAGATCCCTGATGATGCGTTGGAGAGGTTTTAGTTGGGGGCTGAAGGTGATGGCTAGTGGCGTTCTGTTAGTTTCTTTGTTGGGCCTGTCCTGTAGTAGGTGACTTCTGGGAACTCTTCTGCCTCTGTCAATTTGTTTCTTCACTTCCGCAGGTGGGTATTGTAGTTGTAAGAATGCTTGATAGAGATCTTGTAGGTGCTTGTCTCTGTCTGAGGGGTTGGAGCAAATGCGGCTGTATCGTAGAGCTTGGCTGTAGACGATGGATCGTGTGGTGTGGTCAGGGTGAAAGCTGGAGGCATGTAGGTAGGAATAGCGGTCAGTAGGTTTCCGGTATAGGGTGGTGTTTATGTGACCATTGCTTACTAGCACTATAGTGTGCAGGAAGTGGATCTCTTGTGTGGACTAGTCCAGGCTGAGATTGATGGTGGGATGGAAATTGTTGAAGTCATGGTCGAATTCCTCAAGGGCTTCTTTTCCATGGGTCCAGATGATGAAGATGTCATCAATATAGCGCAAGTAGAGCAGGGGCGTTAGGGGATGAGAGCTGTATTTTCCTCTGAATGCATCTGATGAAGTGAGCTGTAGCTCACAAAAGCTTATGCTCAAATAAATTGGTTAGTCTCTAAGGTGCCACAAGTACTCCTTTTCTTTTTGCGAATACAGACTAACACGGCTGCTACTCTGAAACCAGCACAGGTGTGTCTCCTCAAGATGGGAATTCCACTGCCATCTCAGAGTGTAGACACACATCCATAGTTCATACCTCTTGACCCTGGATGAGCCGTCATGAGAAATCAGTAAAATCTGACGGGGAAAGGCTGCCAAGATTTGGAGATTCCGGGGCATAGGTGGACACTAGAGGGCGACAGTCTCACGTGCACTCATGCAGCTCTGTCATTCCCCCAGCAGGGGGCAGCGGTGCCACACGCGCACATTGCAGGAGGACAGAAAGCGGCCACTGTTGTCTGTCACCTACCCGAATGGCGGAGTTATTGTCGTCTATTAAAGTGTCCGTCACCTCCAGCTGGCCTTCCTCCACCACCTTCTGCAGGACCATCCGGAACGTGCCGATGAGTCTAGGAAACAAACGGGAGAGGGGGTGAGGAGCCGCAGGCTGGGCGAATTCCTGGGCCCTAGAGAGGCGGTGAATCCCCGCCAGCCCAACGCAGCCATCAAAGGGAAGGGAACTCCTCTGCCCAGCTGCCATTGGAGCTGGGGGAGGGCGTCTTTATAATCAGAGGCTTCATTTCCATTGCCACCTTGGTATATATTTGCCTAGCTCTGGGGGAGACTTTCAAAAGGTGCAAGATCCATGGAGAGTCCAGGATGCTCCCCGCAGCAGGTGCTGTCCCCAGCCTGGTGCCCATGGCTGGGATACCCCATTATAGACACAAGCAGAAGGCACAGGGTGCTGGAAACCTCCCTGAAATTACCCAGGAAGGCAGGAGCTTGGAGGCAGAACATAAACTGGCTAGCACAGGGTCCAACGAGTTAGGGAACTGCCAGGAATAATCAGCCCTGGATTGGTCACCTGGGCTGGGGAGGGATGGGACCAGCTGGGGCCGTTTTCCATCTCTAATTCCTATAGGCCCGCAGGAAACGTACTGGCGTGGAGTATCTGAGCGCCATCTTGTGGCTGAGCCCACAGAACAGCTCCGACTCCTGCTAGCGAAGGGAGCTCAAGCTGTAGCGGAGGCCTGAGGACCACAGCTCTCAGCCCACCTCCCAGGTGCGTCATCTCGCTCATCCTTTCCTCCGCGGTTGGCAGCACAGGGGGTCGCTGCAGCGTGTGGACGGGCTTGTACAGTCAACGCGCCCCCTGGAGTCAGTGGCCATGGAGCCTGAGCCATAGGGTGACCAGATATCCCAATTTTATAGAGACAGTCCCGATTTTGGGGGCTTTTTCTTATATAAGCTCCTATTACCCCCCCCACCCCCGTCCCAATTTTTCACACTTGCTGTCTGGTCACCCTACTGAGCCAGCACTGCAGAATTACACCCCGGCGGCCAGATGCTGTGGCAAACTGGCCCCTCATCCTCCAGCGAGGCCCCTCGGCTCTGCAGTTTGCTAGCATGGCAGCCTGGAACTCCAGCATCATTGGCAAGTAAATTAACCAGCGGCCATGTCTGTCAGATGACACGGGGAAATGAATACAACGCTCAGCGTCAATGCCCCTGGGCTGTCTCAGCAGGAGTGGCAGAAGGTCCCTAAAAGTGGTGGTGGGGGGGCACTGGTGCCCAAACTGTGGCCCCGACCCCCTTTCTCCCTAAGCCCCCACCCCCACACTACCCCTTCCCCCTAGGCCCTGCTCCCATGCCACCTCTTCCCCCCAGGACCCTGCCCCTTGCTTGCTCCTCTCTACCCCCTCCCCCTGTGGCTTGCCCTCACATCCGGTAAAATGTGGGAAGGCCTAGCACTCCCACTTTTAGAAGTGGGCCGGCCATGGTGCCCTCGCCCTCCCTGTTCCGGTATCTCAGCATCGGTTCAGTTTATTTGATGCTGCTCCGTTTGAGGCTGCTGTTTCTTGCTTTGCATTTTTGGCGTGGCACCAAAACGATCTGTGCACCTCACCAGGCCATACGAAGCGAGCAATGCTGCAAACGAGGCCACCTATTAAACACGGAGCTGCTTATAACCCAGCAGAAGCCCTGGCACAAAGCATGTGCTATGCTCTCCCTTACCCTCGGATCTGCAGTGCTGATAAAGATCCTCCTGCTATCCCAGAGCTACAGACAATGTATCTGGAGGGCTTGTCAGAAATAATTTCACAGTGCTCAGCTTGCTGGGGCCAGTGAGAACACTGCCATTAATTACAGTCTCTTTCTTCTTCCTTGTAAGCCTCAGGGCATTGTTCAGTCTCAGGGCAGTGATCTATCTAACCATTGTTTCACAGAGGAAGCAGAATCATAGAATCATAGAATACCCGGGTTGGAAGGGACCCCAGGAGGTCATCTAGTCCAAACCCCTGCCCAGAGCAGGACTAATCAATTAATTAATTAAATCATCCCAGCCAGGGCTTTGTCAAGCTGGACCTTAAAAACTTCTAAGGAAGAAGATTCCACCACCTCCCTAGGTAACCCATTCCAGTGTTTCACCACCCTCCTAGTGAAAAAGTTTTTCCTAATATCCAACCTAAACCTCCCACACTGCAACTTGAGACCATTACTCCTTGTTCTGTCATCTGCTACCACTGAGAATAGTCTAGATCCATCCTCTCTGGAGCCCCCTTTCAGGTAGTTAAAAGCAGCTATCAAATCCCCCCTCATTCTTCTCTTCCGCAGACTAAACAATCCCAGTTCCCTCAGCCTTTCCTCATAAGTCATGTGTTCCAGTCTCCTAATCATTTTTGTTGCCCTCCGCTGGACGTTTTCCAATTTTTCCACATCCTTCTTGTAGTGTGGGGCCCAAAACTGGACACAGTACTCCAGATGAGGCCTCACCAATGTTGAATAGAGGGGAACGATCACGTCCCTCGATCTGCTGGCAATGCCCCTACGTATACATCCCAAAATGCCATTGGCCTTCTTGGCAACAAGGGCACCCTGTTGACTCATATCCAGCTTCTCGTCCACTGTAACCCCTAGGTCCTTTTCTGCAGAACTGCTGCCGAGCCAGTCGGTCCCTAGTCTGTAGCGGTGCATGGGGTTCTTCCGTCCTAAGTGCAGGACTCTGCACTTGTCCTTGTTGAACCTCATCAGATTTCTTTTGGCCCAATCCTCTAATTTGTCTAGGGCCCTCTGTATCCTATCCCTACCCTCCAGCGTATCTATCTCTCCCAGTTTAGTGTCATCTGCAAACTTGCTGAGGGTGCAATCCACACCATCCTCCAGATCATTTATGAAGATATTGAACAAAACCGGCCCCAGGACCGACCCTTGGGGCACTCCACTAGATACCAGCTGCCAACTAGACATGGAGCCATTGATCTCTACCCGTTGAGCCCGACAATCTAGCCAGCTTTCTATCCACCTTATCATCCATTCATCCAGCCCATACTTCTTTAACTTGCTGACAAGAATACTGGGGGAGACCGTGTCAAAAGCTTTGCTAAAGTCAAGGAACAACACGTCCAGTGCTTTCCCCTCATCCACAGAGCCAATTATCTCATCATAGAAGGCAATTAGATTAGTCAGGCATGACTTGCCCTTGGTGAATCCATGCTGACTGTTCCTGATCACTTTCCTCTCCTCTAAGTGCTTCAGAATTGATTCCTTGAGGATCTGCTCCATGATTTTTCCGGGGACTGAGGTGAGGCTGACTGGCCTGTAGTTTCCAGGATCCTCCTTCTTCCCTTTTTTAAAGATGGGCACGACATTAGCCTTTTTCCTGTAGTCCGGGACCTCCCCCAACTCACTGGGCTCACTGGGCTTCAGATTGGTCCCCACGCTGGCTAGCTAATGAATTTAGCTGGTGCCCTGCATCATAGTATCTGAGCACCTGACAGTCTTCACTGTATGTATCCTCACAGCACCCTTGTGAGGCACAGTGGGGCTGTTACCCCACTGTGCATATGGGAAACTGAGGCAGAGAGAGACTATGGTTACGTCGACACTGCAAAAAAAGAAGAATACCCTGCAGCAGTGAGTCGGGGTCTACAAAACCAGCAGTGTAGGCGTTCCCATGTGGGCTGGAGCTCGAGCCCTGAGCTCCACCCTCCTCGCTGGGTTTCACAGCCTGAGCAGGCCCATCGACACAGCTGGCTTAGCACCGTAGTGCAGGACCGTAGACCCGGGCTCTCCGACTCGCTGTCACAGGGTTTTTTCGCAGCGTAGGCAGACCCTGCATGTCTTGGCTAAGGTCACTCAGGGAATGTGCAGCAAAGCAGGGAATGGAGCCTGAGTCACCCAACTCCCAAGCCAGTGGGCCCTTCGTCCTTCCTGTCACCAGCCCAGCTCTGCTCTGCAATGAGACACTGCTTCTGAACAACTCTTAGATCATCAATCACTTGCCCCTCAGGCCATGTCTACACGACACCCCTCCATGCAGCCGCCCCAGTAATTACATCGCTCCTGTGCGTCTCCTCTTTGCTCCTTGTATCGGCCGTATGTGTCCTCACCAGGAGCTCTTGCTGTACTGTCAGCGGGGGCCATTGTGGGATGGCTCCTGGAGGCCAGTGTCTGCACTGACATTGCGTCGATCTAACTACATCGCCCGTGACTCTACACTGCTCAGGGAGGTGGAGTTTTTAAGTCGGCGTAGTGGGGCAGTTACATCAGCGGGAGCCAAATTTAAGTGTAGACACGTGCAGAGTTAGGTGGACGTAAGCTGCCCTGTAGTGTCGAGTAAACCAGACCTCAGTGACTTCAGATCCAGGCTCATGTGGGACCTTCAGCCTACCTCTTCCAACCCTTTTGCTATTCCCTCTGCATTCACATCCCTGGAAACACCATAGTTTGCCTAAGGGTTTGGAGACTGGCTGCTCTTCGCACCAGTCGCTGTGGTCCTGTGTGAACACACTCATGTAGCCAGGTCGGAGCAGGGGAAGCCTTTATGCGTTATTGGCTAGTCTCACATTTTTTTAAAGTTTTGGTTATCCAATCAGGGAACAGAAATAATACCATGTGACCAATCACCGGGCCGCTAATTGAACTGTTCATGAGCAACAAAGATGGTAGAGTTGATTTGACCAAACCACCTGGCAAAATGTGCTTGTTTGGCCAGCACCATCCAGCCATAGCAACGGGGAGATCCTCCCTGAGCCCTTGTCTCAGAACCTAAGAGATGCCCCAGATGATCCATCCCTCCAGCCTGGTGACATGCCTTGTAGCTGATGCTTTAGAAGAAGGCAAGCCCACCTGTCCAATGGAGCAACGCTGCCCATTTGGTGGGAGACTCTTCCTCTGTCGGAGAGGTCTATTAGTGTCACGTGCGAGGGACCCTTTGCCGCCTCACCCCCGAGATTCCATGTTGAGCGAGCTCAGAGATACCAGCGTTCAGCTGTTGTGTATTCATTTAAGATGCCATGTAGCCCATTAAACATGAATTGCGTGTGTATTTCATTCCGCTGTGTATGCAATGAATAATGCATGGCCACCTCAAACAGAGACCTGGATCTTCTTTCAAGTGTACTTTCAAGTATCATGAGAAAGACTGAGGCAGAGCCTATATTTCCCCCAATGGTCAAAGAATTGGTAATACTCTTTGTAATCCTAGAGCCTTGCTAAAAGCTTGAAAAGGTTTCCTCAATGCAATGCATTTATTGGTTTAAAATTCCAGCATGTGACGGCCCTAAGGGAGTAAAAACACAATCTTGGAATAAATTCACACCCACCTAGGACTTCACGGATGTCACTGGGCTGCACTCCACAGACACTGGGACCTTCATGGCAGCAGTGAGGACAGAACTCAGATGTGCCTACCCCAGAAACCCAATCCCCTGCCACTCAAATGAAGAGAGTCTCCATTCGCTGTTAGCACTATAGTGCCTATGACACACATAGTTCTGATTCCTTCCTTTAGATGGCAGTGGTAGCACATAAACATTATGCCTGCACATTACAATAATGCAGCACATTTCATCTGAGGAATTGTGATGATGTGACGCAGCAGGGAGGGGGGAGTGTTGACCTGGGAATGGGCCCTGGGGATGGGAGACCTGAGAGCCTGTCACCTGAGCCAGGAGGGGGAGGGGGAGGTAACACCTCTGCCCAGGAATGTGAAGACAGGCTGCAGGAGAGAGCCTGTGGGGGGTGGGGGGGTGGGCTGGGGTCTAAGCTCCCTGCTCCCCCAGAAGGACTTGACTGAGGGGTCCTGGGTGTGCCCACAAGCTCTGTTTTGGACTGTGTTCCTGTTGTCCAATAAACCTTCTGTTTTACTGGCTGGCTGAGAGTCTCAGTGAATCCCTGGAAGAGGGGTGCAGGGCCTGGACTCCCCCACACTCCGTGACAGGAATGTAAAGCTCTTTAACAAACATCAGTTTCACAAATCTTGGGTAAGTAATATTAACCCCACTGACAAGTGGGGAAACTGAGGCACAGAGTAAGGTCAAGTCACTTGCCTGGTGTGACACATGGAGATAGTAACAAAGCTGGGAAGAGAAGCCAAGAGTCCTGACTCTTGTCCCTGTGGTGCATGGGGTCAGGTGAACAGTGCAGGGAATCAGATACCTCTGCTAATGACCTGTAGCGGCGTTAACCATCCCGCCAGGCACAGGTATGTGCCCTGCACTCCAGCAGCCCACAGAACACGCCAGACCAAAACCCTGGAACGCAGCAGCACAAACTCCGCACAGAGCCAACAAGCTGGCCTGGATCTGAACTCGGAAACACAGGCCCATGGGATCCTCCCCACCACCGGAATACACTGATGGGGCGGGAGGAGAAGCAGAGAGAATCTGAACTTATCTGGCCTGCTGCATGGATCTAAAATACTTGAAGACCTGGAGCTGGGGGCCCAGATTTTTCAAGGCATTCAGGTGCCAAACTCCCATTGAAACAAACGGTTTTAGGTACCTAAACACCTTTAAAAAGCTGGCCCTTACTTACTACACCAGAGGCTAGTAAAACCTTCAGGCCAGGTTCACCCCTGCTGTAATGCCACTGAGTTCTAGCTGTGGGAGGGCAAAGCAGAATTGGTATTTGCAGTGCTCGCAACTGAATATAACATAAGAACGACCACGCTGGGTCAGACCAAAGGTCCATCTAGCCCAGTATCCTGCCTTCCGACAGTGACCAATGCCAGGTGCCCCAGAGGGAATGACCAGAACAGGGAATCACCAAGTGATCTGATAACAAGTGATCAAGTGAACTGAGAACAACCTGTTAGTGGCAACGCATGACTCCACACAGAGCACCGCCGGCTGTGTCGGGCCTAGGAGCAGCATGTGTCAGGCCCAGGTCACTGGGTACTTTGGCAGGGCATGCCCCAGGGTCACGGTGCGGCAGCCCATCTCAGCTTCTGCGAAGCGCTCGAGAGAACGGTGCCCAGGCTGCCTGCTTAGCCTGCTCCTGCAGCTGCTGCCGGGCAGAGTCCGGACACTCACCTGCCGCAGCGGGCAGGATGCCCAGCGCATAAGCCGAAAGTCGTAGAGGTGAATGGCTGGTTCAATGAGACTGTGCTGCTGGCTGGCTGCTCCATCGGCTTCGCTAGCACGGATCCCTGTGTGTGAACGAACCCCAAAGGGGCCCCAGCACAGGCTGGAGAGTCTGTACTTCAGATCCAGCTGCAGGAGCGGCTCTTAGCCTCTGTGTCTTGGTTACTCCATATACGAAATGGGAATAATGGGAAGGGGGATGAGGTGGACGAGGCTTTCTTCCGGCAACTCGCAGAAGTTACTAGATTGCACTCCCTGGTTCTCATGGGAGACTTCAATCACCCTGATATCTGCTGGGAGAGCAATACAGCGGTGCACAGACAATCCAGGAAGTTTTTGGAAAATGTAGGGGACAATTTCCTGGTGCAAGTGCTGGAGGAACCAACTAGGGGCAGAGCTCTTCTTGACCTGCTGCTCACGCACCGGGAAGAATTAGTAGGGGAAGCAAAAGTGGATGGGAACCTGGGAGGCAGTGACCATGAGATGGTCAAGTTCAGGATCCTGACACAAGGAAGAAAGGAGAGCAGCAGAATACGGACCCTGGACTTCAGAAAAGCAGACTTTGACTCCCTCAGGGAACTGATGGGCAAGATCCCCTGGGAGAATAACATGAGGGGGAAAGGAGTCCAGGAGAGCTGGCTGTATTTTAAAGAATCCTTATTGACATTACAGGGGCAAACCATCCCGATGTGTAGAAAGAATAGTAACTATGGCAGGCGTCCAGCTTGGCTTAACAGTGAAATCCTTGCTGATCTTAAATACAAAAAAGAAGCTTACAAGAAGTGGAAGATTGGACAAATGACCAGGGATGAGTATAAAAATATTGCTCGGGCATGCAGGAGTGAAATCAGGAAGGCCAAATCGCACCTGGAGCTGCAGCTAGCAAGAGAAGTTAAGAGTAACAAGAAGGGTTTCTTCAGGTATGTTGGCAACAAGAAGAAAGCCAAGGAAAGTATGGGCCCCTTACTGAATGAGGGAGGCAACCTAGTGACAGAGGATGTGGAAAAAGCTAATGTACTCAATGCTTTTTTTGCCTCTGTCTTCACGAACAAGGTCAGCTCCCAGACTACTGCCCTGGGCAGCACAGCATGGGGAGGAGGTGACCAGCTCTTTGTGGAGAAAGAAGTGGTTAGGGACTATTTAGAAAAGCTGGACAAGCACAGGTCCGTGGGGCCGGATGTGCTGCATCCAAGAGTGCTAAAGGAGTTGGCGGATGTGATCGCAGAGCCATTGGCCATTATTGTTGAAAACTCATGGCGATCGGGGGAAGCCCCGGACGACTGGAAAAAGGCTAATGTAGTGCCCATCTTTAAAAAAGGGAAGAAGGAGGATCCCGGGAACTACAGGCCAGTCAGCCTCACCTCAGTCCCTGGAAAAATCATGGAGCAGGTCCTCAAGGAATCAGTTCTGAAGCACTTAGAGGAGAGGAAAGTGATCACGAACAGTCAGCATGGATTCACCAAAGGCAAGTCATGCCTGACTAATCTAATTGCCTTCTATGACGAGAGGTTCTGTGGATGAAGGGAAATCAGTGGACATGTTGTTCCTTGACTTTAGCAAAGCTTTTGACACGGTCTCCCCCAGTATTCTTGCCAGCAAGTTAAAGAAGTATGGGCTGGATGAATGGATGATAAGGTGGATAGAAAGCTGGCTAGATTGTCGGGCTCAACGGGTAGAGATCAATGGCTCCATGTCTAGTTGGCAGCCTGTATCAAGTGGAGTGCCCCAAGGGTTGGTCCTGGGGCCGGTTTTGTTCAATATCTTCATAAATGATCTGGAGGATGGTGTGGATTGCACCCTCAGCAAGTTTGCAGATGACACTAAACTGGGAGGAGAGGCAGATACGCTGGAGGGGAGGGATAGGATACAGAGGGACCTAGACAAACTGGAGGATTGGGCCAAAAGAAATCTGATGAGGTTCAACAAAGACAAGTGCAGGGTCCTGCACTTAGGACGGAAGAATCCAATGCACCGCTACAGACTAGGGACCGACTGGCTCGGCAGCAGTTCTGCAGAAAAGGACCTAGGGGTGACAGTGGACGAGAAGCTGGATATGAGTCAACAGTGTGCCCTTGTTGCCAAGAAGGCCAATGGCATTTTGGGATGTTTAAGTAGGGGCATAGCCAGCAGATCGAGGGATATGATCGTTCCCCTCTATTCGACATTGGTGAGGCCTCATCTGGAGTACTGTGTCCAGTTTTGGGCCCCACACTACAAGAAGGATGTGGAAAAATTGGAAAGAGTCCAGCGGAGGGCAACAAAATGATTAGGGGACTGGAACACGTGACTTATGAGGAGAGGCTGAGGGAACTGGGATTGTTTAGTCTGCAGAAGAGAAGAATGAGGGGGGATTTGATAGCTGCTTTCAACTACCTGAAAGGGGGCTCCAAAGAGGATGGCTCTAGATTGTTCTCAGTGGTAGAAGAGGACAGAACAAGGAGTAATGGTCTCAAGTTGCAGTGTGGGAGATTTGGGTTGGATATTAGCAAAAACTTTTTCACTAGGAGGGTGGTGAAACACTGGAATGCATTACCTAGGGAGGTGGTAGAATCTCCTTCCTTAGAAGTTTTTAAGGTCAGGCTTGACAAAGCCCTGGCTGGGATGATTTAATTGGGGATTGGTCCTGCTTTGAGCAGGGGGTTGGACTAGATGACCTCCTTCCAACCCTGATATTCTATGATTCTATGATAATGATACTCGCCTCCTGGAGGGGCAGGTACTTGTGAGGGCACCTCTCTCGAGCCAGTTTCATCCCCACTCTAATCCCATGCCCCTTCGAGGGAGTTACACCAGGAATAAATTTGGCCCACTAGTCTCTATCAGGCCAAATTTTCATGCCCCCCACCGCATGCCCACCAGTCCTGCTGCCAGCCCTGTCGGGGAGACGCCAAATGCCTCATACGTCCCTTTTCCCCGTTCAGAACGACTTCTGTCGGCACTTTCCGTATAATAATTAACTACTGCAGTAGAGCTATTATCATTGACCTATTGAGCATGCCCTGCTACCCCACGTGTTCCTCAAGTCCACCACGAACATCATCTACAGCCGCCCGGGAAAGCTCCTGGACCAGAGTGGGCCCAAGGGATCCCGTTGGGGAACGTACGACAATGGAGGAAGGCTCAATCCATTGAGCGCAGACACCACTGGTTGTTACAAGGGTGTATTTTGCCCAGGGTGCAGTTGTGCTCAACTGCAAACCCCAGCTGCAGAATCGCAAGTGTCTCACCACTTGTCAGTGTAAGCAGGGTCTGCGCGAGCTCTCCCCTGACGTCTGGTGATGAGCTGGGGGAGAAGACTTCATGAGCTGACCTTGTTTGCATAGACCCGCCCACTCTGCCTAGGTGCACAGCATGATGAGGCTGCTTTGCACAAATGATTGCTTTTGGCTGGTGTTGGATCACAAGTCACTTTGTTATTGGGGCAGGGATAATAAAGAGTGGTGTATCCTTGTAGTGTGAGCCAGGGGCAGCAGAAGTGTGCTTGGCTTACCCTGATTGAGGGACTCACCTTCAACAAAACTGCACTTGCTAGGCCAGGGACATGGGTGCCAAAGGCCAGTGGTGTTGAGAGAGGGTATTTGTACTTGGCTGTGTGGGCATCTATCTGACACCATTTGACCCTTTCTGTCTCCACTGTGTAATAACAGACCTCATTAAGATTCAATTGAAGGTCTTTGTTGTAAATCAGCAGAGCTGAAACCCCAGATAACCAGGTCTAACCATTAGAGCTACTTTGGGACAGTGCCTCTGATACAAGAGACACCCAATCAGGGCCTTGGGGGGAAGAGGCAAAGCAGGGGGTGGGGCTGGGGGAAGAGGCGGAGCAGGGGCAGGACCTGGGGGAAGAGGTGGAGCAGGGGGTGGGGCCAGGGGAAGAGGCGGAGCAGGGGCAGGACCTGGGGGAAGAGGTGGAGCAGGGGGTGGGGCCAGGGGAAGAGGCGGAGCAGGGTTGGGGAAGAGGTGGAGTAGGGGCAGGGCCTGGGGGAAGAGGCAGAGCAGAGGGTGGGGCCCCGGGGAAGAGGCGGAGCAGGGGGTGGGGCCTGGGGGAAGAGGCGGAGCAGGGGGTGGGGCCCCGGGGAAGAGGTGGAGCAGGGGGTGGGGCCTGGGGGAAGAGGCAGAGCAGGGGGTGGGGCCAGGGGAAGAGGCAGAGCAGGGTCGGGGGTTGGGGAAGAGGTGGAGCATGGGGTGGGGCCCCGGGGAAGAGGCGGAGCAGGGGGTGGGGTCTGGGGAAGGGGCAGAGCAGGGGATGGGGCCAGGGGAAGAGGCAGAGTAGGGTTGGGGGTTGGGGAAGAGGTGGAGCAGGGGGTGGAGCCAGGGGAAGAGGCGGAGCAGGATCGGGGGTTGGGGAAGAGGTGGAGCAGGGGGTGGGGCCTGGGGGAAGAGGCGGAGCAGGGGGTGGGGCCAGGAGAAGAGGCGGAGCAGGGTCGGGGGTTGGGGAAGAGGCGGAGCAGGGGGTGGGGCCTGGGGGAAGAGGCGGAGCAGGGGGTGGGGCCTGGGGGAAGAGGTGGAGCGGGGACAGTGGTTGGGGGAAGAGGCAGAACAGGGACAAGGCTTGGGGGAAGAAGGGGAGCAGGCGCGGAGTCTGGGGGAAGAGGCGGAACAGGGACAAGGCTTGGGGGAAGAAGGGGAGCAGGCGCGGAGTCTGGGGGAAGAGGCGGAACAGGGACGGGGCCTGGGGGAAGAGGCATAGAAGGGGGCAGGGCCTCGGAGGTCCGGTTACCAGCCATTAGAAAGGTAGCAACCCTACTCATCTCCAACACGCCACCTTCCATGAGCCAAATTGCACCCGTTGCTCTCGGCTGCAGGCGCGGCTAGGGCGGCTCATGGCCTTGTTACCTCCAGGCTGGAGCAATGCAAGGAAAGGGCCATGGCATGAGGAAGCTGCAGCTAATTCACCAGCCGCCTGTCTCCTCGCTGGGGCCAGCTAAAGAAGGGTGCTCGGGCTGGCTTGCGCCCACCGCTGGATCCACTGGAGGGGTCTGGTGTTGATCAGGGAAGTCTTTACTGCACTAGATCCACTCTGTCTCGCAGGATAGGCCACGGCAGCTCCCACTGGCCAGCACCCACTTGACACAGGCTGGGAGATTCAGAGGGGGAGCCCATCCCCACGAGCATCTTCAATGGAGTTACGCCAGGGATGAATCTAGTCCATCGTCTTAGCTGCCTTAGATGCACAGGCATGCCCTGGTCCCCAAGGGTCCGCGTTAGCTTTGCTGCCTCCCCCTGGCACAGGTACTTGGGGGAAGGACCATCCATGCAGACTGCTTTGGTGGGGCAGCTGCGTGACGACGAGTCGAAGGGCCAGCTGGTTTTGGGTGAGCTCAGGGGTAAGTGTGCACTGTTTTGGGGTGTGCAGGCTACTGGGCCAGGGGGATCTTTAATCTGAATGCCCCACCGGTGCCCAAGGAACGCGTTTCTGGCTCTTCCTGTGCTGGGGAGTCTAGTCTAGGCAGTTGTCTATCAGGTAACATCCAGCCTGACTCCCAGTGAAGTGGGGAACCAGAGTTCGCCTCGGCCAGGATTCCAGACTATTTTCGTCTCAAGCCTCTTTGAGAGCAAAAGGTGAATTCACCAGTGTTCCTGCTGGGATCATAGTAGGGGCTGAGAGAGACGGTGAGTGTATGAGCATTTCCACCACTGTCCTGTTCTGGAGGGAATCAGGCCTGCTCAGCTCTCTACCACTAACAGCTAACAGAGATTTTCCTGTAGCTCAAGGGACAGGGGCCTGTGGTTTAAGAGCAGGAGGGTCTGAGTTCTAGCCCTGCTTTCACTGGGAGCAAAACGGCAAGTGTGACGTCTGCGCTGGCCCTGCAAGCGTTACACGGTGCGTTTCCCTCCTGGGCCTTCCAGCAGCGTTTGAGCTTCTGGCAGAACAGGCACAATGCTGCTCCCAGCAATGGCTAATATAAAACCGTAGCAAGCCGGCGTCCATTTCTAGCCTGCCCCCTTTCCCTTCGGAGACAAGACAGAGCTACCTCGGCATGCCGGTCTGCTTTGGATCCGACGAATCTGGGGTCACAAAAGCCGAGGGAATAAAAACGTCCATCAGCAAGTTCTTGCCGCGGTGGGAAGAAAAGCTGGGCAATTGGAGATGGTGCTGTCCTGCCGAGTTCGGATGGTAGCCGATTACATCCCATTAACCCGCTGTAAACAATTTCTCTCCCTTCCTGGGCCATTCAAACACTCTGTCCCCCCTAGAGACATTAAGCCAAGCTAGACACAGGGCTCAGGTCCGATACGTTTTCCCTTCTAAGCCAGTTCCTGTTACCCCTCTCCTCTGAATCCTCCTCCTCTATATCCCCAAGGCCCAGGCCTGGCTTTGTACGTTAGCGTGTGAATTATTGAGAAAGTACTGCCTCAGTGTTTGGCTTGTGATCAGCCCTCTCCCACCCTCCTCCCCCGGCCAGACAGGAGAGGGTGAAATATTCAGCAGCCATCTACACAAGACGTTACTTCCAAGTGTTTCATAATTCATCCAACGCCCCTCTCCTTGCCTGTCTCTTCTGCTGACAGAAAGGCAAAGACTGTTTCTGGGTCACTCTGGACGTCTGCTGTGTCAAACACGTTCTTGCTGCCACCTTCCTCCCAGGGCTGCAGATTCTTCTCCCCTTATTAGCGACCTTCTCCCGGAACCTCTGCCCCCTTCAGGGGAGCAACATGTGCTTCTTGCCAGACACCTGGGGCCTGCCTCTCTCCGGACTGGGACCTTATCTTCCAATGTGTTTGTGAATCAGCGTGCAAGATAATCACCTCTCACACGCCTGGTGCTCCAGCCATGCTCTTGTCCTGGTCACCGTCACCCACACGGGACTTACCTTCTTTCAGTCCATCCCTATACTAGCCTAACATGACTCCCCTGGCTGAGTCAGCAGGGGCAGGTATTGAACTCAGGACCTCTGGATCCAAAAAGCGCACGTCTCTAGGGAACCTATCTCCTTTAGCTGAAATCTCTAGCCATGGACTAGCCCCCAAAGGGGGCAGAGAGCTGCACTGAGCTAGCATAGGCGAGACCACGAACAACCTCCCCATTAACCTGCATCCACTTGCCCCCCCACCCCCCCCGAAGCCCAGCTGTCCTACAGTTGATACCTGCTACGATCACCACATTCTGCACATGCCCTGGCAGCCTGGGAGCTTCTCGGACAGGAATCCATTCTCTTTACAGCACAATGACTTATTATAAAGTCCTGGTAAATGACTGCTAGCACAGCACACCTCATCCCCCCCGTCACTTCACTCCCAAACACCCAACACGAGGTGGGTGAAGAGTTCAGGTTTTAAGCCCAGAAGAACCAGGATGGTAAAGGCCGGATGCTCCATCCTGTTCCCAAGGTTTGGTTTGCACGCTCTGGTTGATTGTGTTAGCTTTAGTGAAGGTCTGAAGCCAGAACCCTGGTTCTGAACCACTTGGAGAGTCAGAACCAAACCCAGAAAGGGCAGTTTGCCAGTTCTGATTCAGCAGAAGTCTTGCAAGTACGGCTTTCGAGTTCATGTCAGTGTCAGCTCAGAACTCAAACCTAGTCCTGCTCCAGCCTTGAGCCCTGAACCCCAGACTTCATTCATCCTTGAACACCCAAAAGTGAATCTTGACTGATTCATGTACCCCAAACCTCAGTCCCGATTCAGCT
This sequence comes from Lepidochelys olivacea, assembly GCF_965140295.1. Classification (NCBI taxonomy): domain Eukaryota; kingdom Metazoa; phylum Chordata; order Testudines; family Cheloniidae; genus Lepidochelys; species Lepidochelys olivacea. The sequence continues at coordinate 3,923,199 of NC_140413.1, forward strand.
GTGAATCCCTCCAAACCAGCAGGGATTCCACCTTGGACCTCAGCTTCAGCCGCCTCCAAGCTCACGAGCTGAACACAGCCTTGTTAGCCTGCCTCTCATTGGCCTTTCTGGCTCCCATGAACATCCCAGTGCTGGTTGTGGGTGAGAGCATAACCATTCATTGTTGTAAGTGGATGTATTCAGCCCTAAACTCCAGCACTACCGCGTTCTGGTAGTAAGGGCTTCTGGGACGTGCAATGCACAGGGGACGGCTGGGAGTTACGGACTACAACTGCAAGGCATGCTGGGTGGGGAGATTAATAGATTATAAAACCAAACTGCACCGTTGTGATCATCTGGTCTGACCTCTTGCCTAATGCCAGCCAAAAATGTCCGTTTGAACTACAGCAGACGTTTTAGAAAATCATCCAATCTCAATTTTAAAATCGCCAGCGACAGAGAATCCACCACAACCCTTGGCAAATTGTTCCAGTGGTTAATTATTGTCACCATCTAAAATGTGCACCATCCAGTCTAAGCCCGAGCAGCTTCATTGGACCTTGTTATTCCATTGTCTGCTAGATTGAAGAGCCCTCTGTTATGAAATTTCTGTTCCCCCTGCAGGCACTTCTAAACTGTGATCAAGTCACCCCGAAACCTTCTCTTTGACAACAGAAATAAATTGAACTCCTTGAGTCTATCGCTACAAGACAGGCTTTCTAATCCTTTAATCCTCATTGTGGTTCTTCTCTGAAACCTCTGCAATTTATCAACATCCTTCTTGAACTGTGGGCACCAGCACTGGACACAGGATTCCAGCAGTGGTCACACCAGGGCCAGATACAGAGGTCATCCTCCTTCAGATTCCTGTTTATACATCCAAGGATCCAAGCCTTGTTGGCCACCATGTCACATTGGGAGCTCGTGTTCAGCTGATTATCCAACAAGACCCCCAAATCTCTTTCAGAGTCACTGCTTCTCTGGATAAAGTCCTCCATCATGTAAGTATGGCTTACATTCTTGGGTCCTAGATGTATACATTTACAGTTAGCCATACTAAAATGCATATTGTTTGCTTGCCCCGCAGCTTACCAAATGATCCAGATCACTCTGTATCAATGACCTGCCCTCTTCATTATTTATCACTCGCCCAGTCTTTGGGGGATATTCAGATGTTATCAGCAATGATTTTATTTTCATTCACATCATTGATAAAAACATGAAGTAGCTTAGGGCCAAGAACCGATCCCTGCAGGACACACTAGAAAAAAGCCCTCTCGATGAAGATTCCTTGTTTACAATGATAATTGAGGCCTATCACTTAGCCAGCTTTTAATCCATTTAATGTTAATTTTGTGCTGTTCTGGTTTCTTAATCAAAACGTCATCCGGTACCCAGTCAAACGCCTTACAGAAGTCTAAGTCTATTACAGCAACACTATTACCGGTATCAACCTAACTTGTAAGTGGGCCCCAGGTGGGAATTTATTGTAAACCTGATGAAAGAGTCTGGGACCAAAGCCCAGGGCAGGTCCTATTGATTTGGGCTTTCTTTACCAGGCACGGGGAAGAGTCTGGGCTCTCAGGAGAAGTGGGGGGAGGAAGAGCCCTGTGAAGGGATACTGGCCTTTCATTTACCCCCAAAGGGGAAGGATCTGCTCGAGACCTAAGCCAACCAACAATCTGGGGAAACTGAAGCAATGGTGGAGTGGCAAGCCACGGCCACCATCAGCAAGAGCTGCTGCTCAGGGAGCTGGGTGTACGCAAGGCGCTTCTCGGCCCAGCCCATCACATGCCGGGGCGGCTCATCTCCAAAAGCGTCCCTTCACCACTGACCCGTTTCCGTGGAGCTCACTCTGGGAGGGCGGGAACGGGATGTGCGGCTGTGCCTGCAGAGCCAAGGCTGGGGCCACGCTGGGGTGAGATGGTCGAATGCGATTCCTGCAGCCACACTGAGTGGGGATGTCAACGAGACAGGGAAAGCTAGGAGAGAAAAACCACCCTCATCCGCCACACAACAAGGGGGCTGGGGGACCCTTAATACCATAGAAACATAGGAGCTGGCAGGCTGCAACAGACCACAGGCCCATCTTCCCCGGCATCCCGTCTCCAAAAGCAGCCAGCAGAAGGTGCTCCAGAGGAAGGTACACGAAACCGCAGCGGGCATTAACAGGATAATCTGTCCCCAGGGGAAACTTCTTTCCTGGCCCCAATAATGAGAAAGACTTGAGGTTTTTTAATAAGACGTTTAAAGCTTTCTAAGACGCTCTGTGATGAATGAAAAACGAATCATCCCTTGTAGTGCCATTCCTTCCCAATATATCCAAGACACTGCTTGACTTCGGATCAGCTACACACTCTTGGGCCGACGTAAAGCAGCCCAGCTCCACTGAAGTCAACGACACTCCCCTGTGCTACCCCTGCCAGGAGTCTCTAATCAAGCAGGATTTAATTGGGGGAAGTCCTACATTATACAGGAAGTCAGACTAGTAGATGATCACCGCGCTTCCTTCTGACCTCAGGGTCCACGAACGTCAGCACAGGAGCGGCCCCATTTATTCGGAATGTGAATTCCTGCAAGGGTTTGCTAAAACAATGAAGTCACTGCAGCAACTTCTCATCTCCTGAGGTTGCTTGGCAGAGTGGCCTCATCCCATACATTTTACCACACACTTTATTCCAGCCGTTTCAGAATAATAATGTAATGCGTTTTGCAAACGAAGCACAGATGTGGGAACTAAGGCGGCTGTGCTGCAAAGGGGATAATTACTGAGGGAAACAGCTCAGTCAGCTTTAATTAAAAGGCTCTGACAGTTATGCTTGCTCCAGGGGGGAAAATTTACAGTTTCATTCTGATTCAAGCTCCAGGTCATAGACAGACTGACTGAGGGTCAGGAGGAAATGGAGCACTTGAGATAGTGCTTCATGTAGATCTAAGTACTGAAACCCCCAGCATCCAAAAAATCAGGTCAGCCCCCCCCCCCCCCCATCATGACACTAAAAAATAAAACAAAAAAAACACTTTGGGATTTTTTTATTTGCCTTCTGGTTTTTGAGTCTAGGCTGTTTTTGCACAACCACAAGAGCAAGAGATTTACCTTTTCTATTTAATGAAAGCAGAGATTCTTCTGCACTTCCATGACTCCAGAAGCTGGGGATCCAGAAAGACACCATCTTCTGCGAGGATTTATTTGCAAAACCCAAATGAAACATGGAAACCTTGATTTTTGAAATCTCTTGAGCTTTTTTCACACAGAGCCTGCAAGATGCAGGGGACAGGACGCCCCAGGTCAGGGGAAAAAGGGACTTTCCCAAGAAAATCTCAAGATGGTGAACAAAATTGTAACCATCTCAGCAGGAGCCTGGGCAACACCCATTTTAAAAATCAGCTGGCAATACATAAATGTGTATGTTCATAAGCACTCCGATCTCTTTGGCTCTCTGTGTTTCAAAGCACTTCAATCACTCAAGCATTTTCAGGTTGAAGGTTTCATAATTTTTCATTTTGCAAGTATATCTAGAGGCGGTAACTGGGCTTGTGCTTTTTGTATAAAGGAGAATGAAAGTCTTTTCTCTCTCTCTTTTTTAACACTTTAGAAACACAAACATAGAATGTAAAATCTGGGTTTTCAGGGCGACCCCGCTGTGTATTCTGAGCTCTCAAATCTGAAACAAAGGGCTGCTGACCCTTCAAAGAGCTCCTTTCTCCAGCATGGTCACTGGTCAACACAATTAAATGCGTGTTTTTAAAACAACAACAATGGCTGGGGGGGGTGTAATAAGGCCAACTAAAAATCTTCTTCATTGCTCGGCTTTCACCATCTTGGCTCTCGTGATGTCATCGACTGAGAGGTCCTCCAGTTGTCACAGAGTTTCATAGCTTAGACAGACCTGAAATTTCTAATGTAAAAAACCCCCCTGGCAGAGAGAACACTTCCCTGTCAGCAAAAGTCCATGCTGCCTTTGTACACCATAAGGAAGCAAAAGAAAAGGCACAAATACATGCTTTCCCCTTTTGCAGGCCATTTTTAAGCAAGGGGTATTCTCATCAGTGGTCATTCACTGTACATCCAATACACCGATTCCAGCAAATCAGGGCTGTTTCCTTTTCTCGTTGACTTAAACCCGGCTCTTTCATAAGCAAAGATTATTGTGTTTACATCCTCCTCCATGAGAGACCCTGACTCCACGATTCATTGTTCGCTGCTGCCTTCTCTTTGGTTAACACACGGCCTGTTATGATTAGCCCCCCTTTCCCGATGCCCGTGCTCGGCATTTCACAGCCATGCGTTGGCGAGCTTTGGGTTTACCCCTCCGCCACAGTTCATTAAATGAACTGTAATAAAACCTGCCCCTTGAAAATGCTCCGAGCGACTGAACTGGTTTAAAATGAGCTAGTGAGTCAAGCAGGTCGTAGTGCTCAGGTAAAGGTCACCCAGTCCCCCCCGTTGCCCCCCACGAGGGTTACCACCTTTCTAAAAGGCAAAAGCAGGACACATGCAGTAGCCCCCACCCCCCCGAGCCAGGCTGTGATAAGAACTGCCCAGGGACCCTGAGCCGCTGTGGGGAGCCCTGGACCCACCACCTGCCCAAGAGCAGCCCCTGGCCTGTGTCCCGCCCCGGTCCGGGACACGCCGCCCAGAGTAGGTGGAGGGTCTGGGGCTCCTCACAGTGGCCCAGGCTCTCTGGGCAGCCCTTACAATGGCCCGGCAGCAGGGGTAAGAGGAGGAGTTTGGAGGCAGGGCCTTGTGGTGAGGGGCTAAGGCCCACCTGAGCCCCCCACCAGGAAGAGGCTGGTGGAGCCCTTGAGCCTCGGGCAGGCATGGAGCAGCGCCTCAGGGAATCCAGGACAAATGTTCCCAGAGTCATTCAGCCCGGGACTGGGGCTTGAGCGCCATATTTCGGGACTGCCCCACCCCATTCAGGAGGGGTGGTCACCCCACTGCCCTGTGAAGCAGGGTTAAGTAGATCTACGGGGAGTTAGGCTGGGACACTCAGATGTCGCAAGCCCTTGGCAGAGAATTCCTCCACCAAGAAGCAGCGTCGCTAACAAAGACAGTGATCCCCATTCACGGATTAAAACAAAACCAGCACACCTAGCGGACAGCCAGGCGCTCAGCCTTCTGGGAGCTTGCAGGAGGGCAGCCAGGATGGCCTGACGAAGCTGGTCGGGGGGAACGTGCCCTTATGGGACAGACGAGCCAGGTCTCTGTACTCGGCTTTGTGCAAGAGGAGGGAGTTCATTGCTGGCTGGGAGAGAGGTCAGGACTGGAACGGCCCACGTTGCGCGTTCTCAGTGCCGCTGCTGAGCGGGCAGCGTCCATGCTGCTGTCCGAGCTGCAGACTGGGCATTAGACCCCTCCAGGCCAGACGCTGCGGGCGCGGGAGCCCTGCTATTCTATATGGGTTTGTACACCACGTGCATCACTGCAGTATTTAGCGCCTCCCAGGCGTGCGTGAGACAATGCCAGTTCCCGGCCTGCTGGGGGTTAATTTAGCATTTCAGCCTCACCACGGCACATAGAAAACACACCATTGCTTTGTAGGGTCAGTGGAGGTCTCCTCAGGCCCCTGTCTATGCCCAGCAGGGCCGAGTCTGAGCTGAGCAGGGGCGCTGGGGGATCCCATTTTACTCCTTACCCCCTGCCTCTTTGTCACAGATCCCTGCAAATAAGTCACATGTATCCTCGAGCAAGGACAGGGCAGGGCTGCCAAGACAGCCCTTTCTCCGGGGACAGACTTAATATTAACTCAGAATTAAAAGTGCAGGAAGGGGACTTGTAGCAGACACTTTAATTAAATTCCTGGGCTAGAGGTGAGAGCACAGGCCTGGGAGCCAGGCGGGAGCCTGGAATTCAAACCTCTGCTACTGACTCATTGTGTGCCCTTGGGAAGGTCACTTTGCCTTTCTGTGCCTTAGTTTCCCCCAAGTATAAAATGAGGAAGATAATGCACGTCACGAGCCGCAAGTGAGGTGTAGTTATAGTGAGGCATTCTGAGATCCTCAAATGGGAAGGGCTGGGGAAGCATTCAGGACAACACAATGGGGAACTCAAAGCCACACAGATCTCACCACACTGGAGTTCGACTCTCTGCATCTCGTATGAGTCATCGACAGGGTCTGAACCCAGGGCCTTGGGAACCACGGCACAGCTCTCTACCACTTGAAGTTAAGGGGTGCACCCCTAAGATCCCCTCCCTGCCACTGGTTTGCTACCATTGAACAGGCCTGACAAACTCGATGCACCTACCACATCGCTGTCGTGATATCTATAAAGAATGCCGTATAAAATATCAAATGAAAACTTACGTCGTACAGGTCATCACAATCCTTGTATTATGGCTGTATGGGTGTTAATTAAACAGTTGTCTGTTTATGCTAAAAATGTGTATAAAACCATGTAACCAGGCACAGTTGATGAACAAGTCTCCATTTTCAGTTTCTGTTATCTCTGCTTAGTATCACTTAAAGCTCTGGTCGTTATTAATAAAGTTCTTTATTGAAGTGAGGTGTGAATTCCCAGCTGAGCCAGGCTGGCGTGTGATCGGTCTCTTTGGAAACACCGGACTAGGTATTTCTGAGGGCATCCAGTGACAGGGGCTGGATGCCACAAGGAGATGTTTCTGGAAAGCTCGGGAACTGAAATATGCCAAGGGTTAACCTGCAAGGCTAACTTTGGACTGGCAGAGTCCACAGGAGTTTGTTTGGCTGGCTAACAGACTGGGGTAGCAAGAGTTTAGCACCAACAAATTCCTCTTTTGCTAAAGCAGGCGGTAACAGGATGATAAAGCTCTGAACGCCCTGGGCAGGGACGTTCAGAACCACAGCACCACTCTCTACCACTGGAGTTCAAGGGGTAATTCCATTCACTGGCAGCAGTAGCAGACTGTTATCCTCTGGGTCACATCCACCTACAGTACATTGATCAATGGTCCCAAGGGTGGTTATCACTGATTGGGCTCTCTATCAAGCTGTAAAGCTGTATTTGTAGCCCTAATGCTCAAGGGACTGGTCAGGAGAAGTTGCTTTAATGGGGCCTGAATGGCCCGTGATTCCTGGGTTGTTCCCAGATACAGAGACAGGTATAAGAATCTCTCTAAGTAACCAGCCGGCCCTAGGGTTCAGTTAATAGAGTTTAAATGAATATTTATTTATTTACCAGCTCAGAGTGCCTCAACCATGCAGAGTGAAACGTAATTATAAGGAAACGGCAACAGTAAACATAGGACTTAGAGATACCAAAGGCCTATTAGATTTTCCAGCCCACGGGCTGCTCCTCCCAGCCCTGGCCAGTACAGCATGGCCTAGTGTTTCGCCCAGCTCAGGTTTAACCCATGGGGCTCTCACCCCTTCTCATGGGATGCTGTTTCCTGTTGGCTTGAGCCTTCGACTGCGTCTGTGTCAATCTCAGCTGCTCCTCGTCCTACACAGACAAACGGATTCTCATTCTATGTGAAGTTTTCCATGTCGTCCAACACGTCTCACTTTCAGGAACTGTTTCTGGCAGTTCACCTGTATTGTCCTGTTCTGCATTTAACTTCCATGGCTCCCAGTTAGATTGCACCCCGAACACGGCCTCTTCCAGGGGTGGATTGACAGTTAGTGGGGCCCCCTGGTCCTGTGCACAGCTTCATTTTCGGGGTCCCCACAGGGACCCAGACACGAAAAAGAACATTCTCTCTTATCTCCCCCCCATTTGTCATTCTTTTTTTTTCATCCTCCTCCTATATTATAAGTAATGGGAAGTAAATGAAAATAAAGTGAGGGACCTTGATTGGGGCAGGGGGTTGGGGTACAGAAGGGAGTGCGGGGGTTGGGCTCCGGGAGGAAGTTGGGTGCTGGGTGCGGGCTCTGGGCTGGGGCAGGGGGTTGGGGTGTGGGAGGAGGGGTGAGGGGTGAAGGCTCCGGGAGGAAGTTGGGTGCTGGGTGCGGGCTCTGGGCTGGGGCAGGGGGTTGGGGTGCGGGAGGAGGGGTGAGGGGTGAAGGCTCTGGGAGGAAGTTGGGTGCTGGGTGCGGGCTCTGGGCTGGGGCAGGGGGTTGGGGTGCGGGAGGAGGGGTGAGGGGTGAAGGCTCCGGGAGGAAGTTGGGTGCTGGGTGCGGGCTCTGGGCTGGGGCAAGGGGTTGGGGTGTGGGAGGAGGGGTGAGGGGTGAAGGCTCCGGGAAGAAGTTGGGTGCTGGGTGCGGGCTCTGGGCTGGGGCAGGGGGTTGGGGTGTGGGAGGAGGGGTGAGGGGTGAAGGCTCTGGGAGGAAGTTGGGTGCTGGGTGCGGGCTCTGGGCTGGGGCAGGGGGTTGGGGTGCGGGAGGAGGGGTGAGGGGTGAAGGCTCCGGGAGGAAGTTGGGTGCTGGGTGCGGGCTCTGGGCTGGGGCAGGGGGTTGGGGTGTGGGAGGAGGGGTGAGGGGTGCAGGCTCTGGGAGGAAGTTGGGTGCTGGGTGCGGGCTCTGGGCTGGGGCAAGGGGTTGGGGTGCGGGAAGGGGGCAGGGGGGGCAGCATCGGCACCCCCCTCCCCCACTCCAGCAGTGGCTCCTAGGCGGGGGGCGGGAGGCAGGGGGTCTCCGTGCGCTGCTGCCCGCAGACACTGCCCCCGCAGCTCCCATTAGCAGCAGTTCTTGGCCAATGGGAGCTGCGGAGTCGGTGCTCAGGGCAGGGGCAGGACGCAGAGACACCCACCAGCCCTGGGGCCGCAGGGACAAGCCGGCCACTTCGGGGAGCGGCGTGGCACGGAGGGAGGGAGGCAGAGTGGGCAGGGAGCCGCCTTAGCCCTGCTGCTGGCACGTCTCTGTGCGGCCCTTGGGGGTGGGGGGCTGCAGGTCTCCGTGCACTGCCTGCATGCGGAGCCGCCTCCCCCCCTGCCAGGGGCGCGCAGAGACGTGCCAGCAGCCAGCTGCTTCCGGGAGCAGCGTGGGGCCACCGGCCACGGCATGCAGGCAGCCTGCCTGCCTGAACCCTGCTGCGCCACCGGCCGGGACTCAGGGGCAGGTAGTCAGATATTTGTCCTGCATTTTGGGGACCCCCTGTTGTTGGGGGCCCTGTGCCACCGCATGGTTAGTTTCATGGTAAATCCGCTCCTGCCTCTTTCTGTTCACCCCGTCCAAATACAGCACTGAGCGGTCAAAATTTCTCATGCATAACAAGACCCAGTTCAGTTCAGCAGTTAAAACTAATTGCACTGAAATGGACGTGCTCTTTCTCTCTCTCTCTCTCTGACAAGCTGTCATGTATCAACCTAGTTCCAGGCCCCCCAGCCAGGATTTCCCCAGGGTGGATCTGTGTAAGAGTAAACGGCTAATTTCTGACTGGATTGATTTTCACTGGGGCTGGCAGCGAGGAGATGTCCGCGCCTCGTTTATGGGGATCTGAGCGTGGGAGAGCATGACAATCAGCGGTGGCAGGTTGTCACTGCACATTACTGACTGATGCGTTTCTCTTCCTGCCATTGATGCAAACGCCATGTTCAACGTAAGCTTGTAGAGTTGCTCTGGGCAAAGTGAGGGATCCATGTGAAATCGATCCCACAGGGAGGGCGACGGTACAGTAACATTTCAGATCAGTTGCATCTATAGCCGGCTTTGTCCCTCACCTCTCTTGCATCTGGAGTGGGGGAATCGAGCCCTCCATGGCCTGCAATCATAACAAGTCGCAGCTTGGTGGCTGATGCAGGAGGCAGATTAGAATCCAGCTGTGTCTCCCTCAGCCTCGCTGATTCTGTGGAGCTGCAGATGGAAAATCTTGTTCCTACAATAAACGCTGGGGTTTATTGCATGATGAGATCCAACCACCACATGAAAAGCAGCAGCTTTCAGCTTTCCTGGCAAACTCCACATGGAGACCAAGTTTCAGGGAGGTTTGAGTGATCCCAGAGCCGCTCTCAGGTTGGGAAGGAAATTGCCCAGATTTCACTGCTCTGCATGGTGTCAGTGAGTCACCTGCATGTTGTGGCTGAGTTTTTGTAACCTAGAATACCGGATCACTCAGTCTGACCTCCTGTATATCACTGGCCCCCAGCACCATCCGGCTCACCAAACCCAACATCCGAAACTAGCCCAGACTGTTAAAACCCTCAGAAGACTAAGCTCGTGTTTTGCTCTGCAGCTTAACGTGTGTCCAAACCCCAGACTCAAGAGGAGACAACCCACAGGGAAGGAGGTGGAAGAAAGGCACAGGCCTCTGCAGAACCAAATTACTAAGCGTCACCCACATAGAACCACCCCCATAGAATCATAGAGTATCAGGGTTGGAAGGGACCCCAGGAGGTCATCTAGTCCAACCCCCTGCTCGAAGCAGGACCAACCCCCAACTAAATCATCCCAGCCAGGGCTTTGTCAAGACGGATCTTAAAAACTTCTAAGGAGGGAGGTTCCACCACCTCCCTAGGTAACGCATTCCAGTGTTTCACCACCCTCCTCATGAAATAGTCTTTCCAAACATCCAACCTAAACCTCCCCCACTGCGACCTGAGACCATTACTCCTCGTTCTGTCATCAGCTACCACTGAGAACAGCCGAGCTCCATCCTCTTTGGAACCCCCTTTCAGGTAGTTGAAAGCAGCTATCAAATCCCCCCTCATTCTTCTCTTCCGCAGACTAAACCGTCCTTCAGTGGTGCTGAGGAGACTCCAGAGACATTGCGGGGAGCAGATCTAGCATGGCCACCTCCCCAGAGTCACTCGGCAGGGCTAACGGGACCAAAGGGAGCAGCGCAGCAGGGAGCAAACCCCACACGACAGAGGTGCCAACTTTCTAATGTGCGGGGGGGTGTTCCCCCCGACTCCGCCCCAGACCCCGCCCCCACTCCTCCTTCCCCCAAGGTCCCACCCCTTTCCTCCCTCTTCCTGCCCCATTCCGCCCCTTCCCCCGAGCACCCCGCCCTCGCTCCTTCCCCTTCCCCGCCAGTACCACCTGCATGCCATGGAACAGCTGATCACGGCGGGCGGGAGGCGCTGGGGGATAGGAGGGGGTGCTGATTGGTGGGGCCTGCCGGCAGGTGGAAACCACTGGAGGGGAGGGAGAGGCGCTGATGGAGCACCCACGGAGTCAGCATCTGTGCCACATGACACCAGAGGGGCGAAATGAAATGCACTATCTTACACAGACCGAGCAAACGCACCAAAAGAATCCAGTTTCATCTTACTCGCTGCTCGCTCAATTCAGCCAAATTACTGCACAACACCCAGGGCTTAATTTGGGCGAGGGCTTGCCAGGGCTGAGCCCCGGCACCTCCGGGCTTGTCAGTTCACAGCCCCGGCACCTCCGGGCTTGGCAGTTCACAGCCCCAGCTCCTCCGGGCTTGTCAGTTCACAGCCCCGGCACCTCCGGGCTTGTCAGTTCACAGCCCCGGCACCTCCGGGCTTGTCATTTCACAGCCCCGGCACCTCTGGGCTTGTCAGTTCACAGCCCCGGCACCTATGGGCTTGTCAGTTCACAGCCCCGGCACCTCTGGGCTTGGCAGTTCACAGCCCCGGCACCTCCGGGCTTGTCAGTTCACAGCCCCGGCACCTCTGGGCTTGTCAGTTCACAGCCCCAGCTCCTCCGGGCTTGTCAGTTCACAGCCCCGGCACCTCCGGGCTTGTCAGTTCACAGCCCCGGCACCTATGGGCTTGGCAGTTCACAGCCCCGGCACCTCTGGGCTTGGCAGTTCACAGCCCCGGCACCTATGGGCTTGGCAGTTCACAGCCCCGGCACCTCTGGGCTTGGCAGTTCACAGCCCCAGCTCCTCCGGGCTTGTCAGTTCACAGCCCCGGCTCCTCCGGGCTTGTCAGTTCACAGCCCCGGCACCTCTGGGCTTGTCAGTTCACAGCCCCGGCACCTATGGGCTTGTCAGTTCACAGCCCCGGCACCTATGGGCTTGGCAGTTCACAGCCCCGGCACCTCTGGGCTTGGCAGTTCACAGCCCCGGCACCTATGGGCTTGGCAGTTCACAGCCCCGGCACCTCTGGGCTTGGCAGTTCACAGCCCCAGCTCCTCCGGGCTTGTCAGTTCACAGCCCCGGCTCCTCCGGGCTTGTCAGTTCACAGCCCCGGCACCTCCGGGCTTGGCAGTTCACAGCCCCGGCACCTCCGGGCTTGTCATTTCACAGCCCCGGCACCTCTGGGCTTGTCAGTTCACAGCCCCGGCACCTATGGGCTTGTCAGTTCACAGCCCCGGCACCTCTGGGCTTGGCAGTTCACAGCCCCGGCACCTATGGGCTTGGCAGTTCACAGCCCCGGCACCTCTGGGCTTGGCAGTTCACAGCCCCAGCTCGTCCGGGCTTGTCATTTCACAGCCCCGGCACCTCTGGGCTTGGCAGTTCACAGCCCCAGCTCGTCCGGGCTTGGCAGTTCACAGCCCCGGCACCTCCGGGCTTGTCATTTCACAGCCCCGGCACCTCTGGGCTTGTCAGTTCACAGCCCCGGCACCTATGGGCTTGTCAGTTCACAGCCCCGGCACCTCTGGGCTTGGCAGTTCACAGCCCCGGCACCTCTGGGCTTGGCAGTTCACAGCCCCAGCTCGTCCGGGCTTGTCATTTCACAGCCCCGGCACCTCTGGGCTTGGTAGTTCACAGCCCCGGCTCCTCCGGGATTGTCAGTTCACAGCCCCGGCACCTCTGGGCTTGGCAGTTCACAGCCCCGGCACTTCTGGGCTTGGCAGTTCACAGCCCCGGCACCTCCAGGCTTGCCGCATCCGTTATGAATGTAAAAAAATTGCTTGAGCCCCAGCACTTCTTTCATTACAAATGAAGCCCTGACAACACCCTAACCAGATACTTTCCACCCCATGCCCTGATTCTGCTGATATTTTCCAACAGGTTAAGAAAGTTTAGGTTTAAGGTGAGGAGCGACAGAAGAGTCTAGCAAAGGAAGGGAAGATTTTAGATGCTGTTTGGGTCATGCACACGCTATAATAAAAAATTAGTCATAGAACCATTGGGTTAGAAGGGTCATCTAGTCTAACCCCATGCCATAGATGCAGGATTTGTTGTGTTTAAACCATCCAACACAGATGGCTATCCAGCCTCTTTTTGAAAACCTCCAACAAACTTCCCTGACTTCCCTAGACAGTTTGTTCCATTGAAATGAAACACAGCTCCTTTCATCAGTAGATCTCAAAGGAAATCAGTACTAAGATCCCCATTTCACAGGTGGGAAAACTGAGGTACAGTGAGGTGCAGTAATTTGCCCAAGGTCATCCAGCAGACCAGTGGCAGAGCTAGGAACAGACCCAAGGTCTCTGGAGCCCCAGTGCTGCGCTCTATCCAACAAGCCATACTGTCTCCCACCACTGAAATGTAACCACCTCTGGGGGCAGAATATGGGAGCTAGTTTAAACAGTGCACGGCAGCCCTATTGAAGACTTATCCCATGCAATGCTATATCCCAATGGAACTGCACTGGGAAATTTTAGGCAGGCAGATTGGAATTACCCAAGCTAGAATTGGGTCAGAGGACGGAGAAAACATTTCTGTTCCTCAGGAAGTGCTCTGGGTTCTTTAACGACCACAAGGGGTCAGAGCCTCTGTTTTATTAAAGCATCTTCAGTGGCACAGCGCCTCCTAGAGCCCTGGCCCAAGCACTCACTCAAGGGGACAAGCGGCCCCCATTGAATCCCAACCACCCCATCCTGGGTTTTCCTTCGAGGTCTCCCATCCAAGCGTGGACCAGGCCTGAGGCTGGGCAAGCCGGGGACAGCTGCCAGGATCACAGCTGGCAGAGAGACGACTTTTCATTTCATTTCCCAAGCTATTGTCTCCTGCCCTGTCCCAGTTGCATGGAGGTGGAATGCTCTTTGCGCCCGCCCCTGCACCTGGTTCCCAGTGCTGACATGTTCACGGTGCAGCTTGGAGCCAGGGGGGCAGGTGGGACTGCAGCTTCCAACAGTGGAGCGGGGGAAATGAGCTCTGATAGAGCCCTCCCCGTTCCTAGATCCCACTGCACTGCACAAAGGTGGCCGAGTATTATTAGCCCCATTTTATAAATGGGGAAACTGAGGCACAGAGCAATGGAGTGACTTACCAAAGGTCGCCCATTTCTTTTCCTGCACAAAATTCTGGCCACAGAAATCGGCCCGATTTCACAAAGCATTTTGATTTCAATGGAACCACAGATTCGGAGGGAAAATGGTTCCATCAGAGTTTCTCCAACCAGCACAACTTGTAGCCTCTTTAACAGATCAGGACAGGGACTCGGGGGAAGGGGTGGCCCAAGAGTGGGGAGTTTGGGGAATGTGTGGCATGAGGGTGAAGGCTCAGGGAGAAGGGACGGTGTGGGGGAAGGGCCTGTGGGACCCCTCCCCACCTTTAGGATGCTTCCACTGCTCCTGACTAGAGCCAATCATTTAGAAAAACATCCAAACTTGATTTTAAAATTGACAGTGATGGAGAATCCTGCCCATCCTGAGGCCAGTTGTTCCAATGGTTAACCACCCTCACTACTAAACATTTACTCCTTGTTTCCAGTCTGAATCTGTCTAGCTTCAAATGTCCGGCCATTGAATCATGTTAGATCTTTGTCTGCTACACTGAAGAGGCCTCTACTGTCATATTTCTGTTCCCAGTGTGGCTCCTTCTAGGCTATGATCAAGTCACCCCTTAGCCTGCTCTTTGTTCAGTTGTATGGACAGATGTACAACGTGCTGCCAACCCATCCTTCCTCTGACTGGCTTGGCATAACATTTGGGGGGGCCTTAAAAATGGTTCTCCAGGAAGACACTGCGTGTCCTGCCATTGGCTCTTGAAGAGCCAGGCCACCTGGTGCAATTCCCTGCCCTCCCAGCGAGCCGGCAGACAAGTGGCTGGTATAATCCACCTGGGCCCCATGCCCAGCCCAGGGAAAGGATCGTTTTCCAAACTAATTAGCTGTGTGGCAATTGCTACCCTGGGATGGAACAAAAGCCCCACAATGAGCCATGCACCAGCATCTCAGCCGCGGCCCTTTCAATAATTCACATGAGCCAGTGTCGGGTGTCATGCCTTTATCTGCAAGTCCAATAGATATCCCTTACCAACACCTGTGAATTATTCAGGAGAAACAACGATTGCTTTCCCCACCACGGAGAGAAAGCTCTGTGCCCTGCATTGCCTCGTTCCCCCGCCACTGTAGGATTTAACCCCTTCGGCCTTTTCGCTAAAGCTCACTTGTGGGATAGAAGCTTGCTCTGCTGTTAAGACATTGGGCTAAGACTCAGGAGGCCTGGGATCAGTTCCTGGCTCTGCCATACACTCCTGGTGTGAGTCCAGGGCAAGTCCCTTTATCTCTGCGTGTCTCAGTTCCCCAGCTGTGACATGGGGGTAAAAACCAAATAGTAACACACCTGTGCGGGGGCCGGCAGTGTTACGTGGTCAGTATGTTCGCCCCACCCAGCACAGCAGCCTTGGGCTGGGAAGTCCTGGCTGTTTAAGGACCCCCCACAGATATACCAGCAAGGCAGCCGGACCATGCAACAATCAATACCAAAACACAGCGCTCTACCGTGTGAGCTACAGGAGTGCTCCATCCCAGGGAAAATAATGGTAAAGTTCATAGGGGATTTGATTAACAAAGTATTAAAGGAGAGGAATATAATTCATGCCAGTCGATGTGGTTTTATGGGGGGAAAAAAAGTCCCGTCAAACAAGCCTGATTTCATTCTTCGATTGCAAGTTTGGTTGATAAAGGTAACAACATAGAATAAGAACCAACGGCTGGAAGCTGAAGCCAGACAAATTCAGACTAGAAATAAGGGCTTGTCTATACTCTGGAGCACTCCTACAGCCCCATAGCTATGCATACAGGGCCATAGCTGCGCTGCGGTAGTCTCCAGATGTAGACACACACTACAGCAATGGAAGAGGTCTTTCCTTCACTGTAGGAACTCCACCTCCCTGAGCCAAGGTGGACATGGAGGATGGAGCTGTTCTCAGTGGTGGCAGATGACAGAAGACAAAGCAATGGTCTCAAGTTGCAGTGGGGGAGGTCTAGGTTGGATATTAGGAAACACTATTTCACTAGGAGGATGGTGAAGCACTGGAATGCGTTACCTAGGGAGGTGGTGGAATCTTCATTCTTAGAGGTTTTTAGGCCCAGGCTTGACAAAGCCCTGGCTGGGATGATTTAGTTGGGTTTGGTCCTGCTCTGAGCAGGGGATTGGACTACGTGACCTCCAGAGGTCTCTTCCAACCCTGATCTTCTATGATTCTATGATTCTATGTCCATGGAAGCATTCGTCTGTCAACCCTAGCTGCATCTACACTAGCGGTTAGGTCCACAGAGCTACAGCGCTCACCCGTGTGAATTTTTTCCCACCCCTGTACACAGTAGCTATGTCAAGCTATGTTTTAAGGGCAGAGCAGGCCTGAGGCAGACGTTTAACCTTGTGGGTGATTAAGCCCTGGAACAAACTACCATGGGGAATGGTGGATTCTCCATCTCTTGATGTTGTCTTCCAGTCCAGACTGGCTACCTTTCTGGAAGATGCTTTAGCCAAACACAAGGTACTGGCTCAATGCCGGGGGAACTGGGTGAAGTTTAAAGGCCTGTGATGCACACGGGAGTTCAGACCAGATGATCCAAAGGTCCCTGCTGGCCTCACACTCTCTGTGCATAGTTCCAGGGCTTCGTAAGACCAACAGAACTTCTCATTGGTGCCCATTGCCAACGGCTTTTGCACAGTCCTTTGCCAAACCCACGGTGACCTCAGGAGGAGTCTGAGGCTGAGGAAAGCTGCTGTAAATGGGGGAAGTTACGCTGGAGTCCAAATAGCTACACGAATTTGTACCTTCTGAGGATCTTGCTCTGTTTATTCTGAACGCAGTCAATCCAGGACCATGCTTGAGCCAACTGGTGAAGCTAGCAATTTGCTTTTTTCTGGAGAAAGGGGACGAGCTTGGTTTACAGGTCTCTAAGCAGCAATGAGCGTGAAACAACGAGACTATCTGGCTGAAAAGTGGTAGCCAGTGCTGGAGCTCTAACTCCTAGCTCCAGGCTCTGGGAGTGGATCCTGTTTCCTTCCCTATGGAGCAGCAAATCCTCTACCTGTGGTAGAGGCCTCTCAGCTGGCTCCTCATCCTCATTTCCAGCGGCTTGTATAGACATTCACATAGACTTACAAGCTCTTTTCCTTAGCGTGCGAGCAAATGTTGAGTCTTTGAAGAAATGCTGCATTGTTAGCTGTGCAATGAGTCTTTGCAGGAAGCAGTGATAGGCAGTTTGCTCTTTTTTCTCCATACTTGGAGGCAATTTTTGACACAGAGCAGTTGCCTGAGAACGGGTGTGTGCGCTGAGATGCGGAGGAAAGGGAATTGCCTCTGTTCTAGGATTGGTTCATGTGTGCAAATAAAGCAAATCACACTTAGATTATTCCCAGGCTCCATGTCAAATGACTTCTCCTCCAACGGGAAAGCTGACCTGCAAAGTCCTGGAAACAGGCTACTGCTTGGTACGGGGGCAATTCTGATGCCAGAAGTGGTCACGCCAATATCTGTGGTTCATTGCAAACAGTCAGTCCATTGCAATACTTTGTCCATTTATGGCCCCTTTCATTGCAGAATCTCACAGCATTTTACGGACATTAATTCTCACAGCATCCTCATAAGCTGTAGATCCCGTATTATCACCCCTATTTTACAGAGGGGGAAATCAAGGCACAGAGAGGCTTTGAATGAGGCAGTGCCCTGAAGTTAGCAACGCAGCTGTGGCGATATCAGGGGGCCATTCCAGGATGTACCTGTGGTCTCAGAGGGGACTGTACTCGAGGCGGCTAGAAAATGAGACTTGTCGTAAAGGCAGCATGTCTCTGGCTAAGGTACTTACCTGGCCTTTATTAGCATAGTACCATCCTTCCTCTCTGCATCAGCCTTGCAAGTGACTCCCTCCCGCCCCACAACACACAGGGGTTGGAGCTGTCTGGGACATCTTCAGTCGCTCCCAGAGTGAGGTGGGCTCTGCCCTCAGGACAGCGACTGAATAAATATGCTCAGTTGAACAGATCCGGTGCTCAGCATAATTGCTTAGGGCCTCGAGGAGCTCCAGGGCCCCCACTATTAATTATTAGTATGTGTTGTGTAGGGGGACCCAAAATATTCCTGCTTAGGGCCCCCGCTGGGATAGCACTGTCTCTGCTCAATTCAAACTCTCATGTGATTGTCCAAAACTCTCAATGAACCTGAGACACAGTGAGGTCCAGTTTGATATTTTAAAGCGATTCATATTCAGCATCCCTGCCCTGGGAACCATCTGTCTGTATCGTCACTTGAAACAAGCGTCAACACTCCCAGCTGGTGGCTCCGAAGACCCAGACTGGGGGCGAGACCCTGCGCAACACACTGGCTTTTAGGCCTTTAGTTTCTGTAACTCCTGCCTGTGTGAGAGTAGCTCCTAGGAACCTCGGCTGAGATCCGGGCCCCACTGCGCTGGGTGCTGCACAAACATGAAGTGACAGCCACCGCCTGCCGCAAAGAGCTTCCAGCCCAAATAGACAAGAGAAAGGGCACGAGCGGAAGCAAAGGCATGGACGGAGGCGGCGAACCCAAGGTCACCCAGCAGGTCAATGGCTCTTCACTCCCACTCCCGTGCTCTACCCATGAGTTCAGATGTCTCCAGTGAGTGGCTGTCCCCAGGGACTGCAACAACCTGTTGCTTTCCCACATCTAACAGAGCTCTCTGTTAGCTCACACAGTGAGGGCAGCATTTGTTATGCTAAAAGTCTTGGGTTCGATACCCACTGATAGCTTGTGGTGCCTATATCTGTAGATGACCTTGTTCTAGGGTTGGCTTTCCCCACCGGAGACTCACGTATAACTCAGGAATGGCTGCGTGCTTAAACAAAGCTGATGTCTGAGTAGTGGTGCAGAGCTGTGCGAAGCATGCGTGGGCCTTCTCTGGACAGGCCACTGCCTAACAGGTGAGGCATCCAGCATGGGCTTGCTCATGCTTGGGGGTCAGGTGCTGATTTCTGGTGTATAGTTTGGGCTGGGAGCTGAGCGGCTGCCCATCTCTTTAGCTCTTTCCTCCGACACATTTAGTGCAGGCCAAATCCACGCACCCCCAGTGATCATCCAAACAGCAGCTCCCTCCCGGCTCCGAACCCAAATATCTCACCATGCGCTCACACCTGTGTAACACGTGTAACACGTGTAACACTGCAGGATCACAGCCTAGAGCTGCTACTGGCTAATGGAATTCCTCTTTTAGCTCCAGTGTGGATATCCTGTTGGGGCAGGTTCTTGACTTATATATGCTGGCTAGCATATGTTTTGTATATATATAACATATGCTAGCCAGCATATATAAATCAACAATATATATAAAGCATTAAACATAAATATTAAGTATTAATATAGCAGTTATATAGCCCAGATTAGCCTGTACCTTTGTTATAATCCTGTTCATTTATGCTAAGCATCCCATAATACCTAGCAATAGTTGCAGTAAGATTTGACTTAAGAGATTGGAAAATTTTTAGTAGCAGGATCTATGATTGTTTCCTTGTAGCAACAGAAAGTGAGTTACCCTCACAAGCCTGACATAGGCACAGGGAGGTGTCTTCCTGCCTCTTAGCATGTGGAATGCATGTACCCAGCACAAAGCTAAGGGTGCATCACGGTAAACACGGAGGGTATACAAGGATGGCTTTAGAGGTGTACCTCTGGGAGCACACCGTCTGCGTAAGGTGAACGCAACGTCACTGCACAGGAGACCGGTACGGTATAGCAGAGCAGTGTCCAATACCTTCGCCGCTAGCCACATGTGGCTAATAGGCGATTGAATTGTGGCTAATGCATGTGGCTTTTTTATAATGTGGCTTAATGTGGCTTTTTTATAATGTGGCTAATAAGAAAAATTCAGAACCACAAGTGTGGTTAGCATCGAATTTCTATTGGACACCGCCGTGCCTGCCATTGGTTGTTTGGTCTCTTGAGTATATTTCGTAACAAACCAAAGCAATTGACAATACAATTTATCAACCAGGTGGAGTCATTACACCTAGTCTGTGCTTGGACAGTTACAGATGAAAAGCAATCACTGGAAGCCTGCTAGATAGCAAGCCTTTGCTCTTATGCTGAACACTGGTCAGTGCTTAACAACACTGGTCATACACCAGTGTGGGAGTATGACCAGTGTTGTTAAATGCCACAAAGTATGTGCTGCTAATTACTGCTAGGGGCCAGATTCAGTATGGCCTTTGCTGGTGCATGAGCCAAAAGGCAATATCCCCTCTCCCCATGTGCTAAAGATACGTCCACATTCGGGAGGACGGCCCTGCATTTCATCACTGGGACACCAATAACTGGCAAAGGCAGAGAACTGGAAGGCCAGTTAAAGGATTAGCAGAGATGAGTGAGAAGGAAAGATTAAAGGAATTTAATTTGTGCAGGCTGGAGAAAAGGAGACCCGGGGGAGTGATCGGATACGAGGGTGCAAAGGGCTGGAAGCCAGTAACAGAGCCTACCAGAAGGGGAAGGGCGTTGATCATGCCTGAGGCTGGGACCCACGAGCGATGGATTCAGACCAATGGGATCCAGGTTAGAAAACAGTTTCCAAAGTTGGGCTGGCGGAGCCCAGTCGACTGCCTCCCACGCTTAGCGATAGTAAAACGGGGGCTCAGTCTAACATTGCCATTTTATTCTGCTTCTTATGCCAGGGTCTATCCCTGCAGTGTCTGATCCCCATTAGCTGGGCAGAGGGTAATCGAGGGTGAATTCCTCCCATGGGCATGGGAATGGCAACACGTAAGTCCCACTTCAGGGAAGTGGGTGGGTCAAAAGGTGATTTTACAGCCCTTCTGTGCGTTTCAGCCCAACGCAGATAGAGAACCACCATTGTAAACTGCCCCCCTATTTTGTCTGGTTATTAGCTGCCGCTCAGTATAAGCAGTATGTGGCCTGTAGGAGTGCAGATCTTCCTCTCCCCTTCCCCCCGTAGTGGGTATAATGACTGCAAATTTTAGCTCTGATTTCCAGCCCATAGACTCAGCATGTTTCAAATTCAGGTAGTAAAGATTCCGGTGGGCTTGGCTTGCTCGTCCCCTTGGAAGATCTAGTAACCTCCTCCCATCTCTCCAGCCTCCAAACAAAACCATGACACCAGCTACCAGGCCGGGGGGTGGCCTATTCCACACGGCATGGGACTGGCCCCACCACAGGGGAAGAGGAGGACTCGCTCTCACCTGTTGGTGAAGACTTTGCTGTAGTTGAACACCTGGATCTCCAGCATCTCGTTGCCATCGATATTGCTGGCGATTGGCCATCGGAAGGTCTGCGGGAAAACAACGGAAGGAGAAAGTTAGGGTTCTGCTGGGCTTTGTTCCAGGGGAGAGGTTACGTTGGTGGGTTTTTGCACCCACAGGAATCAGATCCTCAGCTGGTGGAAATCAGCAAAACTTACTTTATTGTATTATCCGTGTTACAGTCGCTCCCAAAGGCTGCAGCTGAGATCAGTGCCTGGCATAGTACATAGAAAGTTTCTGCCCTGAACAACTAAGGGCAGACAAAGGGTGAGTGGAGACAGAGGCAGGAAATGACTTGGAAATGTGAGGAACCATTAGGAAAGGGATAAACAATAAGACAGAAAATATCACATTGCCACTATATAAATCCATGGGGTGCCCACAGCTTAAATACTGCGTGCAGATGTGGTCGCCCCGTCTCAAAAAGGGTATAGGGGAACTGGAAAGGTTCAGAGAAGGGCAACATTGATGATCAAGGGTATGGAACAGCTTTCCGATGAGGAGAGACTAAAAAGATGAGGGTTGTTCAGCTTAGAAAAGAGACGACTAAGGGGCGATAATGGAATTGTCCATAAAAGCATGAGTGATGTGGCGAAAGTGAGGAGAGAAGCGTTCTGTGCTGTTTCCTACAGCACAAAAACCAGGGGTCACCCAATGAAATTAATAGGTGGGAGATTTACAACAAACAAAAGGCATTATTTCTTCACACAACACACGGTCAACCTGTGGAACTCATTGCCAGGGGAAGCTGTGAAGGCCAAAAGTATAAGCGGGTTCAAAAAAGAATTAGATAAGATCATGGAGCACAGGTTCTCCAATGGCTATTTGCCAGAATGGGCAGGGATGCAATCCCCTGCTTGAGATCACCCTACACCTCTGACTACCAGTTGCTGGGAGGGGAAGGCAGAGGTGTATCCTTCCAAAATTTCCCTGTTCTTTACACTCCCCCAGAAGCTGTGCTACTGGTCATTGTCAGAAGACAGGACACTGGGCCAGATGGACCTTTGGTCTGATCCACTATAGCAGCTCCTATGTTCTTACAGCCAAAGTCACATGGCAAGTAAGTGGCAAAGTGAGGCACTGAACCCAGGTCTCTAGGACACCAGACCAGACATCCTGCCCATTGGGCCACACACCCTCTCTGGCAGCCCCTAGGTCGTCTTTACCTGTTCCTGGCAAAGAAAATGGCTTTATTTTCTCCTAGATAATGTCACTGCATTTCCAAGAAAGTTTAATGGGGGAGAGTGACCCAAGACAGACAGGCCAAAAGGGGTATCCACTTGCAGTCCCCATGAGGACGCGAATGAGGGGCTCTTTCAACAGGAGCCGCAGTGAAAACACAGGCCTAGCGCTGATAAGGTTTCATTGTCGGTGCTCGGACTAGCACAAGAACATAAGAACGGCCATAGTGGGTCAGACCAAGGGTCCATCTAGCCCAACGTCCTGTCCAACGGTGGCCAGTGCCAGGTGCCCCAGAGGGAATGACCAGAACAGGGAATCACCAAGTGATCCATCCCCTGTCATCCGTTCCCAGCTTCGGGCAAACAAATTCTATTTTTATTGTTTTTTTGCAAGCCAAGCAATCAGCCTGCTGGGACAGTTCACACAAGGAAGTAAAAAACGTTATCCGATTGTCCAAGACATTACCCTCTCATGCCCACTGGGAGCTGAGGAAACCTTATTACCAAACTGCAAACAATGCATTAGAGGAAGGCAGCCGCAGCGAGCGAGTCAGAACAATGCTGAGTGCGAAGGCAATATCCCAAGCTGCTGAAACATCCCTGCAGATCTCCGGCTTTACTGGAGCAACACAAAGATAATTATGTTCAAAGGGGTGAAAGGCGGGGGTGGGGGGTTATCAAGACATTATCCAGTGTTTGGAAGCTCCTGGAGACACAGCCAAAGCAGAAATGGCCTGATGGGTCTATTTCCCCTAACCGACACTCACTCTAATACACACAGCAAGTTTTGTAAAATTTCCTGCGGAGCTGTTATTGCCAAATGGAGGAAAGGAAAAAACTGGGTTGTGATTCCAGCTAAGTGAGAGGAACTGGTGCAGTGAAAGAGCATTTAATTTGTACAGGATTTGTATTTCTAGGTAATTCTTTTCACTGCCTGGGAATGTATCCCCATCATAAAGAGTTTGGCTGAATTTGGAAATGATACCCCTATGGGCTTGAATATTTTATAGACACAGACACACAGACAAACACACACACGGGAGAGTCACTAGATTGTTGGCCCTGCTCCAGATGCTTTGTATTGCAGAAGAACCTCAGAGTTACGAACACCTCGGGAAACTCTGAAATGTTCGTAACTTTGAACAAAACATTAGGGTTGTTCTTTCAAAAGTTTACCAGTGAACATTGACTGAATACAGCTTTGAAACTTCATCATATGGACCCATGGGAAGGAGGCCCTTGAGGAATTCCACCTGGATTTCAGCAATTTCCAACCCACCATCAACCTCACTCTGGACCAGTCCACACAAGAGATCCACTTCCTGGACACTACACTGCAAATAAGTGACGGTCACATAAACACCACCCTATACCGGAAACCTACTGACCGCTATTCCTACCTACATGCCTCCAGCTTCCATCCAGGACACATCACGCAATCCACTGTCTACAGCCAAGCCCTAAGATACAACCACATTTGCTACAATCCCTCAGACAGAGACAAACACCTACAAGATATTTATCAAGCATTCTTAAAACTACAATACTCACCTGGGGAAGTGAGGAAACAGATCGACAGAGCGAGACAGGTATCCAGAAATCACCTACTACAGGACGGGCCCAACAAGGAAAATAACAGAACACCACTGGCCATCACATAAGAACATAAGAACGGCCATACTGGTTCAGACCAAAGGTATATCCAGCCCAGTATCCTGTCTACCAACAGTGGCCAATGCCAGGTGCCCCAGAGGGAGCGAACCTAACAGGTAATGATCAAGTGATCTCTCTCCTGCCATCCATCTCCACCCTCTCACATACAGCCCCCAGCTAAAAGCTCTCTAGCAGATCATCCACGATCTACAACGTATTTTGGAAAACAATCCCTCACACTCACAGACCTTGGGAGGCAGGCCAGTCCTTGCTTACAGACAGCCCCGCAACCTGAAGCAAATACTCACCAGCAACTACTCCCCACACCACAGAAACATGAACCCAGGAACCAATCCCTGTAGCAAACCCCGTAGCCTACTCTGTCCCCATATCTAGTCTAGCGACACCATCATAGGACCCAACCACATCAGCCACACCATTGGGGGCTCATTCACCTGCACATCTGCTAATGTGACATATGCCATCATGTGCCAGCAATGCCCCTCTGCCATGTACATTGGCCAAACCTGACAGTCTCTATGTAAAAGGATAAATGGACACAAATCAGACATCAGGAATGGTAACATACAAAAGCCAGTAGGAGAGCACTTCCATCTCCCTGGCCATTCAATAACAGATTTAAAAGTAGCCATCCTTCAACACAAAAACTTCAAAAAACGACTTCAAAGAGAAACTGCAGAGCTACAATTCATTTGTAGACTTAACACCATTAATTTGGGCTTGAATAGGGACTGGGAGTGGCTGGCTCCCTACAAAAGCAATTTTGCCTCTCTTGGTATGGACACCTCCTCATCAGCTATTGGGAGTGGATCACATTCACCCTGACTGAATTGCCTTGTTAGCACTGGTTCTCCACTTGAAAGGTAACTCCCTTCTCTTCATGTGCCAGTATATTTATGCCTGTATCTGTCATTTTCATTCCATGCGTCTGAAGAAGTGGGCTTTTTTACCCACGAAAGCTTATGCTCAAATAAATCTGTTTGTCTTTAAGGTGCCACCGGACTCCTTCTTGCTTCAATTGAACATGAACTTCCAGTGCTGTACTACAGGGAAGGGTGTACACGTGAACTGGGGGAGTATAAACAGGGACATATCAAGTCGGAGTAAAGAGATGTTATTATCTCTGTATACAGTGTTTGTAGTGAGACCAATACGGGAGACTGGGTCCCGTTCTGGTGATGTTGAAAAATTGGAAAGTGTTCAGAAAGAGCTACGAGAATGGTGTGAGGTCTGGAAATTATGAGTTCTAATGAGAGGCTCAGAGAAGCTCAATCTATTTAGTTTATCCCAGGATGAGACCTGACCAGTCTGTAATTAGCTGGAACCAAATAAACAGCCAGCCCCCCAACCTGAAGCAAAGGGATGTGACTAGCAGTCCCAAGCTCCCATTGCTTACTGTATGTTCGGTTATGCTAAAATCACGCAACCTTGGCCTGCAAACCTGCCATCTCTTCACAGCTCGGGCCTGTGCCATGACTGGGAAGCAGATCTCCAAGGCAAACCAAACAGGGCAGTAAAAAATGGTAACTCAGTCGGTGGCCAGTACTGACCCAATTCCCTCTCACAGTCCCAGGAGGCGCTATGCTGCTGCCTTTCCAATGGGATTTAAAGTGCAGAGTTGTGGTCACTGGTGTCCCCATAACGCTTTCCACAAGCGCCTGGTAGTGTCCTATTGCTAAAACCCAGTCTGAGTTCTTCTGTCCCACTCCCTACCTGCAGTGTCAGCTCGATATGGGACTTCCCTTCCTGTCCTGCACTGTAGCCGGACATTGCTGCTGCATTCCACCCCAGAGACAGCTGCATTTCATAGCTAGCTGAAACGATTCCTTCTTGTAGGAATCATTTGCCAACTTCTTCCCTCGGAAAGGCTCTATGCAAGTGCCAGGTTTCACTGTTACTTTTACAGAGCCTGACCATTTGCTGCTTTTCCAGGCCCAGAACCTCCCAGTGTTTCTCACGCTGAGAGCAAGAACCTTCCTTCCATAACCAGCCTGCATTCTGGGGACAAGCCAGCTGGGTTCTGCTTGACTCCTCTCCTCCTTCCCTGCTGCTTTGGGCCTCCTGTCGCTCTAATGAAGCCTTAACTTGGCCATCTGCACCACTCTCCTTATCCTTGGCAAATGCTAGACCTGCCATTGGCCCACCCCTGCCTGAGGAAGAGAACAAACCACAACACGGACATTAGCGGCTCCTTATTTGCACTAAAGCTCTAACAGAAACAAGGGGCTCTGAGACCCAGCAAAAAGCTGAAAGCACAGACTAGCCAGAATACATCTACAGCCAAAGCAGAGTTCTTCCAGCTGAGCCACACAGGCGAAGGACCAAGTTTAGCACCTTACAACTTGCAGGCTGGCAAGGTGCCACTGTGTCTCACGAGGGAAATTACAGATGTACCCAACCTCTGGACCCTGGTGTCCCCCAGGTTCAAGGATGCTTGAGCTGAGCCCATAGTTGCAGGGAAGGATCGCTGATGGAGGGGTTTTTGGATGCGTCTGATTTCTGAGAGCACCGTGACAATGTTACAAATAGAGGTGACTGGAATTCCCCCCCCCACCCCCCTGAAAATTGCAGTGTAAACCAACAAGAAGTCAGTCTGTCCACATTTGTAGTTGAAATCTGAATACTGAAACATTTTGGCTGATGACTGGGGAGAAGGGGGAATTGGCTGAAATTGATCAATTTGGGGGTTTTGGATTATTTGAGGAAAACAATGACAAGATCGGTTACGGTGCCTGGCCAGGTTTCCTGTCGAGGAAGCACAGCAATAGCCCCCGGCAGACTCTACGAGGAGACTACAACACGTGTGCTACAGAGGTTTCCTTCTCTATTTCTGCACCGAGAAAGAGATGGAAAAGTTCACATGCTGTCTCTGCCATATGGGAGAGCAAGTCAAAGCATTTCCTTTAATTGGCTGAAGAGAGACTAAATCAAAATGCAGATTAGATCTTATTTGCACTGGTGACTTTTCTCATTTTCCACTGCCGTTTTCTTGAGTCATTCATCTCCTCAGGTCAAAAAAAAAAAAGGATCTGTAAACCCCACTACAGACTTCAGCAAAATGGGAAGAGAATATGCAGGCAGCTTTATCCAGGAAGCTCATCTGTGTGTTCAGATACCAGGCTGCTGAGAGCCATATGAGTACCTGGGTAGAGAGCTGGGATTCTACAACCTGTGTTGGATTTTATGGCAGTCCCTGCGTGGACTTGGATCTCTGCTGCATGCTCACAGTTCCTGGACTGCCTGGGAAAACTTGGGGTGTGAAGCAGAACCCCCAAATGCAGCAGGATCACCACAGCCAGCTGCTGCTACTTAATGACTAGAGGAATTTACACAAAACTGGGGGAAGAGGGGTGCAAGGGTCGGCAGTGTGATCTGGTGGTGAGAACAGGAATCTGGGAACCTGCCAGTGACCTACCAGCGGCAAATCATTTACCCTCTTTGTGCCTCAATTTCTCTACCTCGTAAAGAGAAACTGACAAGCCCATCTCTCACTGTCCCCCCTCCCCAAAGGTAAAGAAACAGAACCAATGGTGAGAAGGACGTTTATATTTTTAAGATTTAATGTTGAATCATCTGAAGTGTTGTGCGGAGCACAGGCAAAGAGATACATCTTTAAAACCTCCACTACATTGAAACCGACAAGCTGCGCCTTTGTTTTGTTTCGGCTCTGGATTTAGCTGCCTTGCTATAGGCACTGAAGTTGGAAGATGTTGGCCTTGCAGAGACTGTGTCAGCTTGAAATCGAAACAATTGAAAGAAAGAGTTAAAACGGTTTCAGGTCCTTCCTCTGCCCCTGCCAGCTTTTGTGGGGTTGACTTGCATGTTCCTGCTTTGAGAAGCGCTTTGCTCACCTCACCCAGGTGCTGTGTGAAAGACCCACACAAACCACACAGGAAACACAGTGACCAAAGCTCACAGAAATCGATGGGAGATGCCCATGGGCTCAGCATCAGACTGTAACTGACTTACACAGGGGAGGCTTTCCGTCCGGCCCTCTCTCGCCTCCCAGAGACACATGGCCTCCGCTCCAGTCCACACCAAGTGCAGCTGTTTCAGTGAGCTTCCTCCCCCATCAATGTCATGGCATTACTCTTCTATTGGAATCCCTCCGTCGGGTCCCCGTGTGTTAGGGAATCGCTCATCTATGAGCATACGTTTGATCTAACTGGTATTACTGAAACCTGGTGGGATGAGTCGCAAGATTGGAATGCCAGAATCAATGGTTCTAACCTATCCAGGAGGGGTCGGGTGGGCAAAAGGGATGGGGGAGGGGCGCTCTATGTCAGAAATAGTGTTACCTGTTTCCGAGTCACTGATAACTCACACAAAAATGATCCTGAATGCTTAAGGATCACTGTCCTAACAGATAAAGCACAAGATGGGATATTCATTGGTGTCTGTTACATACCACCAAAGCAAATGATGGAACCGGATGACAGGCCCCTTGGACACCTATTTAAAATGACAGGTTTCAGAGTAACAGCCGTGTTAGTCTGTATTCGCAAAAAGAAAAGGAGGACTTGTGGCACCTTAGAGACTAACCAATTTATTTGAGCATAAGCTTTCGTGAGCTACAGCTCACTTCCTCAGATGCATATCGTGGAAACTGCAGCAGGCTTTATATATACACAGAGAATATGAAACAATACCTATTCCCACCCCACTGTCCTGCTGGTAATAGCTTATCTAAAGTGATCATAAGGTGGGCCATTTCCAGCACAAATCCAGGTTTTCTCACCCTCCACCCCCACCCCACACACACAAACTCACTCTCCTGCTGGTAATAGCTCATCCAAACTGACCACTCTTCAAGTTTAAATCCAAGTTAAACCAGAACATCTGGCGGGGGGGGGGGGAGTAGGAAAAAACAAGAGGAAACAGGCTACCTTGCATAATGACTTAGCCACTCCCAGTCTCTATTTAAGCCTAAATTAATAGTATCCAATTTGCAAATGAATTCCAATTTAGCAGTTTCTCGCTGGAGTCTGGATTTGAAGTTTTTTTGTTTTAAGATAGCGACCTTCATGTCTGTGATTGCGTGACCAGAGAGATTGAAGTGTTCTCCGACTGGTTTATGAATGTTATAATTCTTGACATCTGATTTGTGTCCATTTATTCTTTTACGTAGAGACTGTCCAGTTTGACCAATGTACATGGCAGAGGGGCATTGCTGGCACATGATGGCATATATCACATTGGTGGATGTGCAGGTGAACGAGCCTCTGATAGTGTGGCTGATGTTATTAGGCCCTGTGATGGTGTCCCCTGAATAGATATGTGGGCACAATTGGCAACGGGGTTTGTTGCAAGGATAAGTTCCTGGGTTAGTGGTTCTGTTGTGTGGTATGTGGTTGTTGGTGAGTATTTGCTTCAGGTTGCGGGGTTGTCTGTAGGCAAGGACTGGCCTGTCTCCCAAGATTTGTGAGAGTGTTGGGTCATCCTTTAGGATAGGTTGTAGATCCTTAATAATGCGTTGGAGGGGTTTTAGTTGGGGGCTGAAGGTGACGGCTAGCGGCGTTCTGTTATTTTCTTTGTTAGGCCTGTCCTGTAGTAGGTAACTTCTGGGAACTCTTCTGGCTCTATCAATCTGTTTCTTTACTTCTGCAGGTGGGTATTGTAGTTGTAAGAAAGCTTGACAGAGATCTTGTAGGTGTTTGTCTCTGTCTGAGGGGTTGGAGCAAATGCGGTTGTATCGCAAAGCTTGGCTGTAGACGATGGATCGTGTGGTGTGGTCAGGGTGAAAGCTGGAGGCATGCAGGCAAAAGAAAAAGGACACTAAACTTTCTAAACTACTACATGCTACAAGGGGCCACAGCAATGGTTCCCTCAACCCACCTAGCAATATTGTTAACCTATCCAACTATACTCTCAGCCCAGCAGAAGCAGCTGTTCTATCTCGGGGCCTCTCCTTCTGCCCCTCCACCCCCACGAACATGATACAGTTCTGTGGTGACCTAGAATCCTATTTTCGATGTCTCCGACTCAAGGAATATTTCCAAAATACCTCTGAACAGCATACTAATCCACAGAGTTCTCCCTACCAACACTACAGAAAGAGGGATTCTAGGTGGACTCCTCCTGAAGGTCGAAACAGCAGACTGGACTTCTACATAGAGTGCTTCCGCCGACGTGCACGGGCTGAAATTGTGGAAAAGCAGCATCACTTGCCCCATAACCTCAGCCATGCGGAACGCAATGCCATCCACAGCCTCAGAAACAACTCTGACATCATAATCAAAAAGGCTCACAAAGGAGGTGCTGTTGTCATCATGAATAGGTCGGAATATGAACAAGAGGCTGCTCGGCAGCTCTCCAACACGAGTTTCTACAAGCCATTACCCTCTGATCCCACTGAGAGTTACCAAAAGCAACTACAGCATTTGCTCAAGAAACTTCCTGAAAAAGCACAAGATCAAATCCGCACAGACACACCCCTGGAACCCCGACCTGGGATATTCTATCTACTACCCAAGATCCATAAACCTGGAAATCCTGGGCGCCCCATCATCTCAGGCATTGGCACCCTGACAGCAGGATTGTCTGGCTATGTAGACTCCCTCCTCAGGCCCTACGCTACCAGCACTCCCAGCTACCTTCGAGACACCACTGACTTCCTGAGGAAACTACAATCCATCGGTGATCTTCCTGATAACACCATCCTGGCCACTATGGATGTAGAAGCCCTCTGCACCAACATTCCACACAAAGATGGACTACAAGCCGTCAAGAACACTATCCCTGATAATGTCACGGCTAACCTGGTGGCTGAACTTTGTGACTTTGTCCTTACCCATAACTATTTCACATTTGGGGACAATGTATACCTTCAGATCAGCGGCACTGCTATGGATACCCGCATGGCCCCACAGTATGCCAACATTTTTATGGCTGACTTAGAACAACGCTTCCTCAGCTCTCGTTCCCTAACGCCCCTACTCTACTTGCGCTATATTGATGACATCTTCATCATCTGGACCCATGGAAAAGAAGCCCTTGAGGAATTCCACCATGATTTCAACAATTTCCATCCCACCACCAATCTCAGCCTGGTCCAGTCCACACAAGAGATCCACTTCCTGGACACTACAGTGCTAATAAACAATGGTCACATAAACACCACCCT
Source organism: Lepidochelys olivacea (assembly GCF_965140295.1). Lineage (NCBI taxonomy): Eukaryota > Metazoa > Chordata > Testudines > Cheloniidae > Lepidochelys > Lepidochelys olivacea. Next base: position 3,954,330 of record NC_140413.1, read on the forward strand.
ATACCGGAAACCTACTGACCGCTATTCCTACCTGCATGCCTCCAGCTTTCACCCTGACCACACCACACGATCCATCGTCTACAGCCAAGCTCTGCGATACAACCGCATTTGCTCCAACCCCTCAGACAGAGACAAACACCTACAAGATCTCTGTCAAGCTTTCTTACAACTACAATACCCACCTGCAGAAGTAAAGAAACAGATTGATAGAGCCAGAAGAGTTCCCAGAAGTTACCTACTACAGGACAGGCCTAACAAAGAAAATAACAGAACGCCGCTAGCCGTCACCTTCAGCCCCCAACTAAAACCCCTCCAACGCATTATTAAGGATCTACAACCTATCCTAAAGGATGACCCAACACTCTCACAAATCTTGGGAGACAGGCCAGTCCTTGCCTACAGACAACCCCGCAACCTGAAGCAAATACTCACCAACAACCACATACCACACAACAGAACCACTAACCCAGGAACTTATCCTTGCAACAAACCCCGTTGCCAATTGTGCCCACATATCTATTCAGGGGACACCATCACAGGGCCTAATAACATCAGCCACACTATCAGAGGCTCGTTCACCTGCACATCCACCAATGTGATATATGCCATCATGTGCCAGCAATGCCCCTCTGCCATGTACATTGGTCAAACTGGACAGTCTCTACGTAAAAGAATAAATGGACACAAATCAGATGTCAAGAATTATAACATTCATAAACCAGTCGGAGAACACTTCAATCTCTCTGGTCACGCAATCACAGACATGAAGGTCGCTATCTTAAAACAAAAAAACTTCAAATCCAGACTCCAGCGAGAAACTGCTAAATTGGAATTCATTTGCAAATTGGATACTATTAATTTAGGCTTAAATAGAGACTGGGAGTGGCTAAGTCATTATGCAAGGTAGCCTGTTTCCTCTTGTTTTTTCCTACCCCCCCCCCCCAGATGTTCTGGTTTAACTTGGATTTAAACTTGAAGAGTGGTCAGTTTGGATGAGCTATTACCAGCAGGAGAGTGAGTTTGTGTGTGTATGGGGGTGGGGGGGATGTGAGAAAACCTGGATTTGTGCAGGAAATAACCCAACTTGATTGTCATGCACATTGTGTAAAGAGTTGTCACTTTGGATGGGCTATCACCAGCAGGAGAGTGAATTTGTGTGGGGGGGTGGAGGGTGAGAAAACCTGGATTTGTGCTGGAAATGGCCCACCTGATGATCACTTCAGATAAGCTATTACCAGCAGGACAGTGGGGTGGGAGTAGGTATTGTTTCATATTCTCTGTGTATATATAAAGCCTGCTGCAGTTTCCACGATATGCATCTGAGGAAGTGAGCTGTAGCTCACGAAAGCTTATGCTCTAATAAATTGGTTAGTCTCTAAGGTGCCACAAGTACTCCTTTTCTATTTAAAATGGTAGGTAGAAAGGCTGTGGGATCATGGGGGACTTCAGTTTGGAAGACACATGCTGGAGGTCTCATGCTGCCAGTATAAAAGAGCATCCTTGGAATTTCTGAACACTTCGGATGACACTTTCCTTACTCAAAAAATGTTGTAGCCAACATGGGAAATTCTTTATGAGGCTTTCTTTTACCAGAGAGAGAGGATCTGATTACAGAACTAAAATTAGTGGTAGCTTAGATCCCAGTGGTCATGACTTGATCACATTGATAATGTGGAAGCAGAATAAAGTCCAGGCCAGTAATAGATACACTTGCTGCTTTAATTTCACAAAGCTGAAAAAAATTATGAGCCAAAAGAGCCGAGAGGCAGAATTTAATCTGAAAAGTATGAATAATTGGGAATCATGTAAGAACTCCTTCTTAGATGTCCAAAAAGCCACAATCCCACAACTGAGGAAGAAGGGTGTGCCGGTTAAAAAACTGGCTTGGTTTAGAGGGGAAGTAAAGGCAGATATAAAAATATTTAAAAGTAATATATAACAAAGGGAAGAAAGGGGAAGTTGATAGTAATGAATATAAATCAGAAGTTAAGAATTGTAGAAAATTGATAAGGGATGCAAAGGGACACAAAGCGAAATCTATGGCCAACAGAGTTAAGGACAATAAGTAGTTTCTCAAATATACTAGGAACAAAAAGAATCCTGACAATGGTACTGGTCCCAGATGGAAATGGTAGAATTATCAATAATAATGCAGAAAAGGCAGAAGTGTTCAATAAATACTTCTGTTTTGTATCTGAGGAAAAAACAGATGATACAGCCTCATCATATGGTGATAACACTCTTTTCATTCCACTAGTATTTCTGGAGGATGCTAAACAGGAGTTATTAAAGTTAGAGGTTTTTAAATCAGCAGGTCCATGTAACTTGATTCCAAGAGTTTTAAGAGAGCTAGCTGAGAAGTTTGCTGGACTGTTAATGTTGATTTCAATAAGTCTTGGAGTACTGGGGAAGTTCTAGGAGGCTAGAAAAAAGCTAATGTTGTGCCACTTTTTAAAAAGGGTAAATAGGATGAACCAGGTGTGTGACCCTGACATCAACCCCAGGCAAGATAATGGAGCAGCTAATATGGGACTTGATGAATAAAGAACGAAAGAAAGCTAATGTAATTAATGCAACTAGACATGGGTTTATGGAAGACAGATCCTGTCAAACTAACTTGATTTTTTATGAGATTACAACTTTGGTTGACAAAGGCCGTAGGGCTGACAGAATATATTAAGACTTCTGTAAGGCGCTTGACTTGAGACCACAAGACATTTTGATTAACACAGTAGAATGATACCCAATGAACATGACGCACATTAACTGGATTAAAAACTGGCTAGCTGATAGGTCTCAAAATGTAACTGTAAATGGGAAGTCATCATGAAGCTGATGTGTTTCCAGTTGGGACCCGCAGGAATCAGTTCTCGGCCCTATGCTATTTAACGGTTTTATCAGGGACCTGGAAGAAAACACAATCTTCACTGATGAAGTTGGCAGATGACACAAAGACTGGGGAGTGGCGAATAATGAAGAGGACCGGACGCTGATAGAGAACGAGCTGGATCGCTTGGTAAACTGGGCAAGCAAACTATGCATTTTAATGTGGCTAAATGTACTCTTCTAGGACCAAAGAATGTAGACCATACTTACAGGCTGGGGGACTCTACCCTGGGAAGCAGGAACTGAAAAAGATTTGGGGGTCCTGGTGGATAATCAACTGAACACAAGCTCCCAGTGTGATGCTGTAGCTGAAAGAGTTAATGTGATCCTGGGACGTATAAATAGGGGAAACTCGAGTAGGAGCAGAGAGGTTATTTGACCTCTGTATTTGGCACTGGTGCAAACATTGCTGGAACCCTTTGTCCAGTGCTGGTGCTCACAATTCAAGCAAGATGTTGATAAATTGGAGAGGGGTCAGCGAAGAGCCACGAGAATGATTACAAGATTAGAAAACCTGCCTTGTGGTGATAGACTCAAAGAACTTAATCTATTTAGCTTAGCAGAGAGAAAGTTAAGGGGTGACTTGATCACAGTCTATAAGGGGAACAAATATTTAACAATGGGCTATTCAATCTAGTAGAGGAAAGTGTGACATGACCCAGTGGCTGGAAGTTGAAGCTAAACAAATTCAGACAGGAAATAAGTCATCAAGTTTTAAGAGTGAGGGTAATTAACCATTGGAACAGTTTACCCAGGGTCATGGTGGATTTTCCATCACAGACAATGTTTAAATCAAGACTGTGTGTTTTTCTAAAAGCTCTGCTCTGGGAGTTATTTGGGGGAAGTTCTCCGGCCTGTGTTAGACAGGAGCTCAGACTAGATGATCACAATGGTTCCTTCTGGACTATGAGTCTAGGAATCCCATCAAATTTACACTCCTTGTCATCACCTTCAATGCTGTGCCCCTCCCTGCTTGATCTTGTCACCTGTGCACTGCCAACTTTGCAACCGTCACCTGCCCATTTGCCAGCATCTCCCACTGTTGCTGTCAAGCTTTCTTCTGCATGGCTTCTCTATGCATGGTCAGTCCACTCTGAACTCATTGGTAGGGCCCCACCCTGGCCACATTTAAGTGCTACTTAAAGGATCACATCTCCCATGCTGTCTATAGTGAATTGGGTCAACCTGTAAACAGTTCTCTATTTGTTTGTTCCCCTTCCCCCAAGCGCTGTTTACTTGTCTGTTTGTCCTTTGACGAGGTGCTCTTTGGAGCGGCAAATGCCTCATCTGGAACGTTCCTAGCACTCTGTGAGTGCTACCGTGAGAATAATAAATGCAGCTGATGATTTATACTGTGTCATCAAATGCAGAAAGTAAAGAAACTGAACAAACCAGAGGGACATTCATTTTCTTTCAGTTACAGTCATCACAACAACAGTAAGGGAAACATTTCAGAGAATTATGGTTTAAAATCACCGATTTTTTTAGAGCCAGACTGGGCCATTATGATCAGCGGGTCTGACCTCATGTAGAACCCAGGCCTGAGGATTTCACCCAGTGGTTTCTGAATCAAGCCCATATCTTATGGTTGAGCTAGAATATATGCTTTAGAAAGAGACACCCAAAATTGATTGAAAGACTTCAAGAGATGGAGAATCTAGCAAATCCCTAGGTGAATTGTCCCGATGGTTAATTACTCTCAATGTTAAAAACATGGGGCTTATTTCTTCTTTGAATTTGTCTGGTTTCAGCTTCCAGCCACTGGATCCAGGTCTGCCTTTGTCTGCCAGATTGAAGAGCACTCTACCATCAGAACTTTAGCCATGTCATCTCAGAACGTGATGGTGTCCTTTTCACATCTGTGGAGACACCCTGAAATAGCTGTCCTTGGTCCTGAAACTACAGGCAGCCAGGGTAGATTCACTTGTAAATGGCAAATGTGTGTTTCTTTCATTCCTGCCCTTAAAACAAGCCGAAGAAGGTCTGAGTATGGAAACCGCTGCTCAGTTTTCAGCTACTCCAAAGGAAGCTCCTCTTCCTACAGGCAAGAGCAAAACTGCGAGGCTGTTTCTAAACCCAAGACATATTATTAGTAGGTGCATTGCATGCAAGCCAAGGGGCTGCTGTCAGGATCGGGGCCCCATTGTGGCAAACAGAGGAAAATACAGACCCGGCTCCAAGAAGCTTACAGTCTAACAGGGGGGAAATGCTGAGGGAACATAACAAACATTCAGAAGGAAGAACAGAAACAGCCATAAGAAAGTGTCTGTGTAGATCAGCTATATTTGTATTTTCCTACGAAAAGCCAACAGCTTTGAATGTGCTGAAAGCAAGTGCCTTGGGCTCTGAAATGTCTTGCATAATCTCATTGCAAATTTATGTTACTCTCCTCATTGCTAGTTCTGTTGCACGGCACCAAGGGACTTGAGCTGCACTCTCAGAACCGCTTCTCTTTGCAAAAAGGGTTTGATTTTCTTAACGCAGCTGCTGAGTCTGCAGAAAGTGAGGTAACAGGGCAAGAGTTTGGGGCTCACATTGTCTGAGCTATGGGTAGCCCTGAGAGAACTCCATCCTTGGTCTATTCAGCCTCACAAAACGCCTGGAGGGTAGGAAAATAGCTCCTAGCCTTTAAATCAGTTGGGTAAACTGCGGTGCACAGATTTGCCTACATTGACATTGCAAGTCAGTGGCACAGCTGGAATTAGAATTCAATAGTCCTCAAACTTACGTTCTATCCACTGCCCGACATGCCTCTTAAAGGGCTAAGAGCCAACAGCAATGTGCCCGGTAGTACAGTGACTCTGAAGCGAAGGAGCCTAGGATAATACTGGCTGGCATTTATGTAGTGCATTTCATCCAAAGATTCGAAGTGCTCAGCAAACATTTACTGAGATCACTAACCCCGCCTTTCAAATGCGACCACTTCTGGGGAAGAACACAGCAGCTGTTTAATACCTCACAGCAACACTATAGGACAGTTTAGGGGAAGAAACAAAGAATGGTATGACAGAAGGGGATTTAGGGATGCAGAGAATTGGCATTTCAGCAGGATGTAAGAAATAATGCCCCAACCTTGCAAAAAGTATCAGGGAACTTTTAATTATCAACATTGGCCAGGACCTCGGATTTAAGTCTCATGTGAAAAAAGGCAGAAGCACAGCACTCATCTGGGGCTTTGGTTTAGTATTAACTCAGAAGGAAGAGCACCACCTATTGAATCAGAAGCAAGGATGTGTGTTCCTAAAGGCTTCCCTCCCATCCAAACTTTGAACAGGCCCTATCCGGAGAAGATCACAACCCGGTGTGAAATGGCTGCAGGCGAAGGCCCTAGCGATCACAGCTGTATGGTTAGATATGAAATATTCCTTGTTAGGATATAGATATTCAGGCCAGTCGGTAAAGGCCTGTACTCTAAGAATTTAGGTGTATTCTTATCACTTAGCTAGTTATAGAGGTATAAAAGAAAGAAACGCTGGCAGACAGCAATTTTGAAAGGGCCTTCTCTTACTGTGACAGTCTGAGGTCCTGTTCTTAGATTAAGGCCTTTGGCTAAGCAGCAGAGGCAGCCATAAGCTGGGAAGCGACCGGTCACATCCTCACATTCCAAACTTGTCACACTGAAAGAAGGTGCTATTGGGCTGTTAGGATACAATCCTGTCCTGATAATGCCTATCGCCTCCAGAGAAAGGGAAGTGCCTAGAAGATGTAAAAGGAAACTTAGTTTGATAGCATCCTGTCTGGCAAGAACTCACTTATCAATAGCTGGGATGTGAAATCCTCACTTCTGTATTATTTTGTCATTATAGTTCCCACTTTGCTATTGTTTGTCTGTATAATCTCTGTCTGGTTCTGTGATTGTTCCTGTCTGCTGTATAATTAATTTTGCTGGGTGTAAACTAATTAAGGTGGTGGGATATAATTGGTTAAATAATCATGTTACAATATGTTAGGATTGGTTAGTTAAATTTCAGGAAAATGATTGGTTAAGGTATAGCTAAGCTGAACTCAAGTTTTACTATATAGTCTGTAGTCAATCAGGAACTGAGGGAATGGGTGTGTGGGTGGGTGTGTGGGTGGGGGAGATGGGAACAGGGAATGGGGGTGGGGAAATTGGAATCATGTTTTGCTAAAGGGGGAAATGGGAACAGGGAATGGGGGTGGGGAAATGGGAATCATGTTTTGCTAAGGGGGGAGATGGGAACAGGAAATGGGGGTGGGGAAATTGGAATCATGTTTTGCTAAGGGCAGGAATGGGAACAGGGACACAGGTGTAAGGCTCTGTGTGTCAGAGCTGGGAAGGAGGATACTAAGGAAGGAAACTGGAATCATGCTTGCTGGAAGTTCACCCCAATAAACATCCAATTGTTTGCACCTTTGGACTTCGGGTATTGTTGCTCCCTGTTCATGTGAGAAGGACCAGGGAAGGAAGTGGGTGAAGGAATAAGCCCCCTAACATCTCTGAAGGCAGGGGCCAGGAGGAAAGAGCACGTCTGACCTTAGCAAAGCCGAATGAGTGGCTGCTGGCATTAAGACATCGCTGCAGGGGAAATCACAGGACGGAGAAGCCGATCATTAGGAGACAGTCTGACTGGCTGCTGCTGGAACTCATGCCTGTTCTGCACAAGCAGGAAAACCTGCTCCAGCAAGGATGTAAGAGCTAGTCAGAGGGATAGAAGCCACAGGCTTTGTAATTCACACTGATGCAAATGGACACTGCCGAGGTCTGAAAGGCCAGAGTTGGAGCTGCATAAGCCCCTTAGACCAATTTGCAAGGGATGTGTCATTCGCTTCATTTCTTTTTTTCAAAACAAAAGTTGCAATGTGGAAGGTTTTTTCTTCCAAAATCATTCAGTCCTGAGCAACCCAACACTAATATACCAGCATACAATGCCCAACCCTCATGACCAACCCTACAATAACAAACCTGTTTGCTTGTCCACATGATAAAGAAACATTCCATTTTCCAAGCTTCCAAGAGGTGGTTATAATCAGGAAGCAACAATTATTTTTAAAAATTCTGAAAAGAGACCTCACCAGCAACGTCCCTTCTATTTCTATGGGGAGATGAGCATTAAAGCTTTTGGGGAAACATTCGTGTTCTGCCACCATGGACGCAAGTCAGGAAAAAGAGACTGCACAGAGAAATAAACTTTAAAAGTTGATATTTAGACGGTGGAACTCACTGCCACCGAAAGTTGTTGAGGCCAAGAACTTAGCAAGATTCAAAGAGTGATTGGAGGTTTATGTGGTGTGACAGGGTCGGGCCAGATGGCTATAGGAGAGTAATAGAAGGCAGATATATTAGCCCCAGGCTAAGCAGTTCCCTTTTCCCTGGGTAAGGTAACAGGGAAGGTTCCAGAACAATCAGCAACCTTCTGGAGACAATTAAGACAGGCTGATTAGAACATCTGCAGCCAATCAAGAAGCTGCTAGAATCAATTAAGGCAGGCTAATCAGGGCACCTGGGTTTTAAAAAGGAGCTCACTTCAGTCTGTGGTGTGCGTGTGAGGAGCTGGGAGCAAGAGGCGCGAGGAGCTGAGAGTGAGAACGCGGACTGTTGGAGGACTGAGGAGTACAAGCATTATCAGACACCAGGAGGAAGGTCCTGTGGTGAGGATAAAGAAGGGGTTGGGAGGAGGCCATGGGGAAGTAGCCCAGGGAGTTGTAGCTGTCGCCCAGCTGTTCCAGGAGGCACTCTAGACAGCTGCATGCCACAGGGCCCTGGGCTGGAACCCGGAGTAGAGAGCGGGCCCGGGTTTCCCCCAAACCTCCCAACTCCTGGTCAGACACAGGAGGAGTCGACCTGGACTGTGGGTTCAGAAAAATGGCCAAGCTGAGGGCTGCTGTGAAGCTCCAAGGCGAGCAAATCTGCCAATAAGCGCAAGACCCACCAAGGTAGAGAAGGAACTTTGTCACAGTGGCTAACAAGAATATTCAGATTTGTTACCATTAGTGATAACAAAACATTTGGAAAGGAGATTAAACCTTGTGCTGGCCAGGAGACAGGGTACTGGACTAGATGGACTGCGACTCTGATCTCGTCTGGCAGTTCCTATGTGCCCATGGATTTACCTATTGCATTGGCCAGGTCTACACTACTGCTTACATCAATGTAAGTTACGTTGCTCTGGGGGTGTGAAAAAATCGCTCCTTTGGGCGACGTAACTTACACTGACTTACCCCGGTGTCTACACCGTGCTATTTCAGCAGGAAACGCTCTCCTGCCGTCATAGCTTCCATTTCTCTTTGAGGTGGATTAATTACATTGACGAGAGAGTGTGCTCCTGTCGACATAGCATGTCTTCACCAGATGCACTAAATTGATGCTGCCACATCGATTGCAGTGGTGCCGATTTAGCGGGTGAGTGAAGACAAGTCCATTCTTTCTCTCTACCCTGGCTCTCTTTGGAGCAGGTGCATTGCCCTCTGAAGTCTGCAACGAACCATCCCCACCTCTGGCACTATACGAATAAGACATATTTCATAAAATAATGAAATCTCGTAATCAAAACAGTTCCATGCTTTTATGATCTCATAGGAAATTATATTTTAATTGCAATAGATTCACATCAGTCACAATCTGTCCCCCAGGACAGAACTGGTCCATTAGCACAGTTTAATAAAACATCCCCTTTGCTAGATCATGCTTCACTGTCACCTGGTGAGCCAGTGTGTCTTTAATGCCAGGCTAACCACACTGTGCTTCTGACTGTATCCAGACTGCTCTGTGGTGCCTGGCAGCCAGAGAGGATTTTTACCAAATAGCTGACAAATTGCTTCCATCTAGCTTTGCCAAGGAAAAAGCAGAGGGGACTGGTTGGGTTAAAGGATCAGGACGGGGGACACAAAACCCTTTGGCCTGCAGGGTCAGGTGGTTCAGATCTGGCCCACATCACAGTGATCCTAGCTATACTAGCTCTTACAGGTGGAAAATACTTTTGGCGTCATCCTCAACAAGCTAATCAGTGGTGGAAATAGAAGAAAGGCTGCCCAATTAGAGTGGAACAAAACCATGGCTGACCAATCAAAGTGGAGCAAAGAAAAAGGACCAGCCAATCAGCAGAGCAAAAAACAAGCAAGCCAAACAGCAGAGTAAAACTGGATGGCGATTCAGAGTGGAATAAGGGAAAATCCAAGAGGAACACTGGTATGGTGCCCCCCACAGGAAGGAACCGAGGGCAACCAGCCCACTCACCAGCCCCTAGAAGCAAGCCTGCATATAGCTTTATCCAGATCTCATTGGTACAACTTCTAGAGTTTTACACCTGACAGGAAATGTCATGATTCCATTTTACCAATGGGCAACTGAGACATGCTTGGACACGGTCTCACAGCAGGTCAGCTGAGCAGGGGGTGGGACTAGATGACCTCCTGAGGTCCCTTCCAACCCTGATCTTCTATGATTCTGTGACATAGCTGAGAATAGAACCCAGGTGTCTGGACTTCCAGTCCAGGGCCCTCCACCCACTGGGCCATACTGTTAGTGAGAGCAACCTGTCCATGTCCGGCAGGTGATTAGTCACTTATTTGACATGAGTTTAGTGGAGCTTGGTCCAGTTCCACTGTACACATAGAACTAATGGGCCTCTCTGTCAGCAGTCCCAGCAGAGAGGTCAACAGCTGCACGGGCCAAGGAGCCTGAACTTTCCTCTGTTGCTAGATGGGTTGTGGCACCCTGTGCATCAAAGCAACACCCTGGAACTGCCATATTCACCACTGTCATGTCAGTATGACAGGTTTTGTACAAAGGATGCCTTGTGAGGAAGCATTTTAAAGGTCTTGATCTGCTGAACATTACTATCCTGTTGGATTGTGTGTGCTGTCACTGGATGGGAAGTTATGAAGTTTTGCTCTGTGTGTTACTGAGACATGTTGTGAGGTTGGGAACACCCACAACCAGCCTTTCAGGTACAACCATGGGGCAGCCAGACATGCTGATGGCCCATTAAAGGGAATCCACCCTCTCAAGGCTATCCCAGGATCTGTATACAATGGAGACTTCTCAGAGGGGGCACGTAGACAAGGGAGACTGCTTAACTCACATCATAGCAAAGGCTCTTTCCAGCAAGCTGGAAGAAACCATAAAAGAGAAATGGCACCATTATTTAGCCTCACTCCCCTCACAACTCAACACCTGGAAACCTGTCTGGAGGGCAAAGATCTTGAACTGAGGAAGTGGTCCCAGGCTGGAGGAGAGTTCCAGCCTGTGTACTGAAGATCTATAACCTACTTGTACAATCTATCAGGGTGAGACATTGCTTGCTTCAAATCCTGTTTAGTTTATAGAACTTAGATTGTGCACTTATTTTTATTTTCTTTGGTAACCATCTCTATCCATTATGCCTTCCACCTATAATCCCTTAAAATCTATCTTTCTTTAGTTAATAAACCTGTCTTATATTTTGCCTAAAACAGTGTGTTTTGCTTGAAGTGCCGGGGGAACCTCTGCTCAGTGTACAAAAGCTGAGGGAGAGGGGTGTACAAAATCCACATTGAGGGAGGGGTGGACTGGGTAATAAACTTACACTGGTCAGGCCTCTGACCAGGGCAAGACAGTACAGCTCTGGGGTCCTAGGCTGGGGAGCTGGGGGGAACTGGCTGGAGTCTCTCTATTGTTGGTTCATGATTGGCTAGGAGAAGCATTCATGTAACTCAGCTGGGCATGTCCCTGCCTGTGGATGGCTGTGTGTGTGCAGTATCTGGAGAGGTTTGCAGCTTGTCACAATATCACAGTGTGAGAGAGTGCCCAGGTTTCTAAGCCAGAGGGCTCAGCAGTATACCATTTCCAGATGCACCCCAGGAAAACCCATCACATGGATTTCCTAGGAGTAGGAGTGAGGGATGCTGGCAGAGAGCAGGGTGTTTGTGTGTGCATGCAACATAGGATGTGTGCTGCATCCCCCTTTAACGTTTGATCCTCTAGGGGATAACGTTTGATCCTCTAGCCTACTGTTGCTACCAGCCACTATTATTCTTTAGCCCTACACTGAACTCAAACGCCACTGTCAATCCATGCCCATCTCCTGTGAACCAACAGAGAGCTGCGTCTCCCAAGGCTGTCGATCTGGGACCTCCGCCCAGCACAAAACTCCCCAAAAGCAATGAAGAGAGAGGGAGCAAAAGCCTTTTGTCTGGTACCTTGTCTGCTCTGGGAAGAGCTTGCACAGCAAACAGGTTGGAGAACTTCTGGGGGAGGTGGGTAATCGGGCTCCCATGCCTGGCAAAGCTACTAAAACACCAGGCTCCATTTTTCTCCCAAACTGTCTCATTCCGATTGGTGAGGCTCTCACAGAAGTGATTTCTTCCATGCTTTATTGATTTTCTCCCCCTTTTTTAAAGTTAATGGTTTAAAATGCCAGTGGGGCAGAACAAGGCCCCTTCGGACTGATGCACACACATATCGAGTCCGGGAGGCCTGTTAGCTAATGCCTGGCACTTGGCATCACCAGAGAGCCTTGGAAATACCAATGAATCAGCACAGCCTTTGACTATTACCTTTGACTATTACTCCCATTTTACGGAAGGAGAAGCAACTTGTCCCCAAGGTGAAATTCACCCCAGCACATGGCCCCGTGGGCTGAAGTGGGACTTATTCCAACAGTCACAACTAGGCCACATGCTGCCGCTCCACCCAGGGGTGAATTTCACCCACAGGGGATCCGTGCCCTCATATCCAGCTGGGTCTGCCCCCCCAGCCCCATGCCCACACTGCCTTCCCTACAGCTGAACTCACAAGCTGCCCTGCACTCACATCCAAGGTGATCAATTTCACTTTCACCCCTTTTTAAAGGAACAGAGACCCTCTGCCCTGCCCCGACAAAATGTGCAAACTACTTATCTGCACAACGGACCCACCAGCAAACCTGGTGCTTGTGCAAATGTTCCTGGCACCCCTCCAGAAGCTCCCTTGGCCCTTTGGCCCTTTAACACCTTTCTCGGAGAGCTGGGGAGCGTTAAACCTCTCAGCAGCAGCAGGTAACAATGGGGTGGTTAGAAAGTGTAATTGGCTGTTTTCCTTAGCAGCCCTCCTTGGCATCAAGGCATTCATCTCCCTTTGCAGGCTTTGGGAAATAGTTCAAACTGAGGGTGAATTCGGATGCAGAGCTTGGGTGAAGCGGAAGGTCACCGCAGCAGCTTCCTCTTTGATGGCAGAAAGAACCCAACAGCGATTAGAAGAAGGTGCAGGTGGGAGCAGTTTTGCTCTGTTGTTTAATTGCCTTAGTGCTCGTTACCGTGCCTAAGCCACATGGAAAGGTTTTTACAAAGAGAAAGTCTCTGTAACCTTCTGTAGCTTTAACAATTCCCAAAGGCTGGGAAGGGACCCCCATTCCAGTAAGGCTATGCCAGAATAGTCCCTGTGTGAGAGTGTGGACACTCCAGTCTGGAATCAAATCACTTTTATTCTGGAGTCACTCGAGAGGAAATGCTTATTCTGGTATAGCTCTGCCAGTCAATTTCCCCATGTAGACAAGCCCTTGGCATTGAGTAGGGCCCTATCAAATTCATGGACCATGAAATCCGGTCTCCCCCGTGAAATCTGGTCATTTGTGTGCTTTTACCCTGTGCTATACAGATTTCACGGGGGAGACCAGCGTTTCTCAAACTGGGGCTCCTGACCCAAAAGGGGGCTTCAGGGCGGTCACAAGGTTATTGTAGGCAGGGCATGTTAGTCCACCCTTACGTTTGCCTTCAGAGCTGGGCGGCCGGAGAGCAGTGCTGTTGGCCGGGCCCCCAGCTTTGAAGGCAACGGCCCGCTAGCAGCGCAGAAAGAAGAGTGGCAATACCAGACCATGCCACCCTCGCTTCTGCTCTGCTGCTGGCAGCAGCCTCCGCTCTCTGGCCACCCAGCTCCGAAGGCAGCGCCCCGCCAGCAGCAGCCCCGAAGTGAGGGTGGCAACTCCATGACCCCCCTCTGATAAACTTGCAAACCCGTTCCCCCTCCCCTGCACAACCTCCTTTTGGGCCAGGACCCCTACAGTTACAACACCATGACTTTTCAGATTTAAATATCAGAAATCATGAAATTAACCATTTTTAAAACCCTATGACTGTGAAATTTACCAAAATGGACGGCGAATTTGGTCGGGCCTTAGCGTTGAGCCATGCAGCCTTCCTGCACTGGAAAGTCTCCCCGATCCCGGGCATACACTCCCCTCTCTCCACCCAACCGGCCGCATAATGAGCTGTGGGCACTGCAGGCTCACAGACATCGTCAGCAGCTGCATTGCATACAGCAAGCCCAGAGCCTTCCAGCTCCAAACACGCTAGGCCTGCCTTCACCGCAAAGCTGAGTTAGGGGCCAGGCTGGCGTTGAACCCCGTCCACACCCAAAACCCCTGAGCCCAAGCATGGTGGGTGCTTTTCACTGGAGTTGGCTAACACCATCACACGGGCAAGGCCCAGCGTGATTTCGCACCGCAGCCCCTCTCACGTGAGCTTGGCTCGCCTGAGAGGCGTTAACCCTGCCGTGAAGACACAGCCTAGGTTAGACTTCTCTGCCCGTGCCAGCAAAGGGACCGCTCCCTAGCTTTGGCTAGGATCGCGATGAGCTCGAGCATTCCCCTCTGTCCTTGCCCTGGGGCAGTTTATGGGCACAGGGGGCAGCGCTGAGTTTTGGTCCCCTTGGTGCTAGCAGCACGTGCATTTTCCAGCAGCCGTGTAACAACCAGCAGCTCCCCAGCTCCCCACAAGCCTCCATAAAGGACCGTTAGGGTTGCCTGGCAACCAGGAGGCCGAGGGAGTAGGGGGCCCAAAGGAAGCTGTGGATGCGTGAACAGAACCAGGCTGCTTGGATCTGCTCAGGCAGCTAATGGCCACCAGTCCTGGCCGCTCAGCAGGGCCAGCACAGTATGCCCCAGGGTTCGGGGCGGGGAGCACAGGAGAGAGAGTCGGCACCCGCAGGAAACGCTGCTTCCTCGTACAAGGGCGAGGGGTGAGGAGCGACGGGCCCCTGCAGGGCGCTGAGTTTCTGCACCACCAGGCAAAGCCAGGGAGAGCTGAGGAGGTTCAGACTCTGGCAGGATTGGGCCTGCAGTAACTCTGGCCATGGCCCATACCAGAGCTTCAGGAGGGGTGTACAAAACAGCAATTAGGGGTGATCCACGCACCTTCCGCTCCCAGCTTCTGGCAGTGAGAGATTTAGGGTTGCCTCAAGCCTGGGGTTACATCCCTGACCGCTTTGGCTAATAGCCATTGATGAATCTACCCTCCGTAAAATTATCCAGTTCTTTTTTTGAACCCAGTTATATCTTTGGCCTTCACAACATCCCCTGGCAATGAGTTCCACAGGTTGCCTGGGAGTTGAGTGAAAAAGGATGACTGAGTGTTTGCACTAAACCTGCTGCCTGTTAGTTTAATCAGGTGACCCCTGGTTTCTCTATTGTGGGAAAGGGTAAATAACACTTCTCTAGTCATGTTTCCCAGACCATTCACGATAGTATAGATGTCTATCATAGCGCCCCTTAGTTGTCTCTTTTCCAAGCTGAACAGCCCTCTGGTGCTGGCCAGCCAGAGCCAGGAAACTTGGCCAGATGGGCCCCAGGTCTGATCTAATCTAGCAACTACATTCCTAGGAGGTAAAAACTTGTATGCACTGTGTGTCCTGCTATTGTCTCTTGTCTTAGACTGTTAGCTCTTTGGGGCAGACCCTGGAGTTTTCTTCTGTATTTGTACAGTGCCTGGCACAGTGGGGTCCTGGCCCTTGCCTGGGGCTCCTAGATGCTACCTCAATCCAAATAATACATAATAAGTATGTGTTGCTCTCCGTGCTCTGAAGACAATTCACAGGGAGTTCAAGTGTTTCTGGGGCCGTGTTTTAACCGTCCAGCTGTAGGATTCTGCCCGGCAGGGTGAGTAACCGAAGCTGGGTCAGATAGGCCGGATGGCAAAGCCATCCCGTTATCTGCCACGCCTGTCTCATTCCAGCCCAAATGCAGATTGTACACGAAGAAAACAGATGCGGTGCAGCCCCACGGTGTCTGAAATGCCACGGTGGCCAGGCCTGCTCTCGGTATAGTTAGAGCGAAGGAAGAAGAAATACTCATCCCAGCAGAGGAGGGGAAAGCAAATGATTCCACCCCCACCACTTCAATCTCATCACATTTAATTTCATCTGCAGCAAGGAAGTTGCTAATCAGCATCTCAGTGATAGCACAGCCCCAGATCTGCACAAACCTTGGCTCTGCAGGAGCCCGTCCCTTCATCCATCTGAAATGCCAGACGAGGACGCTCTGTGGGAGCCCCATTAAAGGTGACTGTCTGGTTTATTAGCTCTCCATCAGCAGAAATTGTTTGTATTCTCATTAGTTAGTCAATTGCACAAAATGAATCAAAGCAAAAACGCCTGGAGGGGAGGTTCCCAGCAGGCAGCTTCATTCCTTTCTTTCCCTTCCTAAACATTCTGCGGGGCTGGTGGAAATGAAGGGGGTGATAAGACTGGGAATAGCCAGGCATGGGGGCCCGTGGGCAGTGAGTAACCTCCCTTCCCCTCATCCTGCTCCACTGGCCCCCTTGTTCCGGACTTCCGGCACACCGCTCTGTCAGTGGACGGGGAGACTTTGGCAAACCAGTAAAGTGCCTGAAACCACTATGGCTTATTGCTAAAAGCAGCCAAGTCAGCAGGCTGTAAATTAGCCAAGTCAGCAGGTTTAGCTTAACCAAGGCAGGAGGGGAGGGGTTTTTTTTGGGTGCAACAGAGAGGGCAGCTTGACCCCCGTCCTTCCTGATAAGAATTGCGTTGAAGTGGCTGATACATGCATCTTAGAAGAGCAGGGTGTGCCCCAGGAATGTCTATTGGGGCCTCAAGGCTGCAAACTCTGAAAAAACCCACCCCTGGTTAATCGATAATCAGAAGGAACCTCTCGCTTGACCATTGAAACTGCTTACTTAACAAGTTTGCTTTAAGGGACATGTCATTCTATTACTAATGTATAAATAAGGGGGAAAAGTTTGAGGTTGTGGGACTCTTCAGGCCTGGACTTTCCCTCTGGATGCATCTTGTGTTCCCCACTGGCAGTGTCTGCCGCTGTGCCACTCGAGAGCCACACTCAGCTTCGGTAATTATCAAGTGCTGGGGCTGTTTTACTAACCTGTTGCAGACGTGTGTGTAAGTGCTCGAGACTAAGTAAAGTTTAGCTTTAAGTGAAAGCCCTCTTGGGTTGTCCTGTTTGTGCCAGGACGGCCGTGTCTCCCCGATTTATTTCCTGACCCCACCTCGCACAGAATAAACATTACCAAGAGCTTTGGGTTGGAAGAACCCCGGGTAACACCAGTGCCCCTCAATCCTGACCCGCAGCCCCCAGCCCTTTTCCCCCAGTGCTGGGCTCCCCCTTGAAGCTCTGTTTTGATGCCCTCAATCTTGACCTGCAGTGTCCCTGTCTCTGCTATTCCCATGTTGCCCCCTCCCCAGCTCTGACTGACCCTATTTTTAACCCTAATGTGCCCTTTGTCTGACCATTATCTATTGCCTCATTAATCCTCACGCCACATGAGCTCCCCACAGAGATTCCATAGCGCCTGGCTGAGGTCGGGGTTCTAGCCCCGTCACTCTCTGATTTCTAAAGTCAAACCCCAGAACAGGACAGGGGGAATCGGACCCTCTCCCGCCTGGCGAGGCTTTGGGGTGAGATGAGGACTCCAGCTGGCCACACTTTACACATGGAAACATTCAGAGTAAAAGGAATTTATTTCGATGAGTCAGGTGGGAAATTCCAACTCAACTTTAACTATCCAGGATCCATGCGTGAGCATTTCACACGTAACACAGGAATACCTAGGCTACCCCAACAAGTACCACAGGTCCTGGAGTGCTGGTCCCAACACAGACCTCTGCAGAACCGGCCTGTGAACCTCACTTTGCTGGGAGTGGCAGCCGTTCATGGCCGGTTTCTTTCCACACATGTTCGTTTTTTAACACACGTCTTCGCCCCTCGCCCGGGGGGTTATTTAGTTTCCTTAATTGTTTTTTATGTGTTGCCCTTTGAAAAGCTGTGCAAAAAACCAAGCCTCTGGGTGGCCTTTATCTATTTGATTAACTGAAAGCCCCCTTGCCGATTAGAATGGATGATTCGCCTCCTACTGAATCTGCACTGGGTTACGTTCACACGCACTCAGAAGCCGGATAGAAACAAACCATACTCTTGCTGGAAGGTTGCAATGTCACCCTGCTTTATTCCTTAGAATTCAGAACAGTACCACACAAGAACCCCAAAACAGAGAGGGACAAAGCAGGCTGCTCCCTATGGCCAAGAGGCACTGCCCACCCTGCCTTATTCCAGGCTGGCACGGCACAGACTGACTGCTGAACACATCTGGGCATTGCCAGCAGATCGAGGGACGTGATCGTTCCCCTCTATTCAACATTGGTGAGGCCTCATCTGGAGTACTGTGTCCAGTTTTGGGCCCCACGCTACGAGAAGGATGTGGCAAAATTGGAAAACGTCCAGTGGAGGGCAACAAAAATGATTAGGGGACTGGAACACATGACTTATGAGGAGAGGCTGAGGGAACTGGGATTGTTTAGTCTGCGGAAGAGAAGAATGAGGGGGGATTTGATAGCTGCTTTCAACTACCTGAAAGGGGGTTCCAAAGAGGAGGGATCTAGACTGTTCTCAGTGGTAGCAGATGACAGAACAAGGAGTTATGGTCTCAAGTTGCAGTGGGGGAGGTTTAGGTTGGATATTAGGAAAAACTTTTTCACTAGGAGGGTGGTGAAACACTGGAATGGGTTACCTAGGGAGGTGGTGGAATCTCTTTCCTTAGAAGTTTTTAAGGTCAGGCTTGTCAAAGCCCTGGCTGGGATGATTTACTTGGGGCTTGGTCCTGCTTTGAGCAGGGGGTTGGACTAGATGACCTCCTGAGGTCCCTTCCAACCCTGATATTCTATGATTCTATGATTCTATGATTGCACCTTTCCCTACAGAGCCCCCTAGCCTGCAAGTAGGACCAGAAACTCTTAGGATTTAAAGTGACAGTGTGTAATTTTTACAGATTTCAATGCACCACGTTTCTTCACATGATAGGTAGCGAAGCGTTGCACCATTCCGTACTGCCCTAGACAGCCTCAGTTTCCCCAGCAACCAAGAGGAGGGTCCCCAGCCAGTCATGGCCTGCATCCCGTTTGACTTCCATTTTTCCATCAGCCAATTAAGCAACACGGAACACGAGGTCATGGCCTCCTGCTCTGAGCAGATTTCCTGCTAGTTGGAATTAGTGTTCACAGATGCTATGCAATCCTAGACGTTTAGAGTTAGGCTGCAGTTCTAGGACACAGCCCATAATATGGGACAGTCCACGGCTTCTCCACCCCAGGAGCACCCCAGAGCAGGAACTGTGGCTTAGGGAGATGTAATTTCCCCTCTGCTGCCCCCTTTGGGCCATACGGGGTAGTGCCGCTGGCTTTCACCAGCATGTACTCCAGATCCCTGCAGTGACTAGCAAACGAGGGGGCGGAGCCAAGGCTCCTCCTGTCCCCGCCCACCTATCCCAGCTGGCACACAGCTCTCACAGGTGCCTGGACCCAAGATCTGATTAACCCACACAGAGACAGGCGTGTGTGGGGAGGAAAGGTTCCTATTCCCTGAGGTGAGCATGTAGTCCTAACTAGCCCTTAGTGTTGGACGGCCATATTTGCCAAAGCCTCTTTATCCACTGCTCACTACAGCCTCTGAAGAGACCCAATGGATGGGTGCAAACTCCTCCATCTCCCGGCTTGGCAGCCAAGCTCTGCCTGGCTCTCCAGGAAGTCTTGTCTCTTTGCAGATTAAGCTCCTCAGGGAAAGGCTCTCACCTCTCCATACATTTGAAAAGCATTATGTCCCGTATGCAAACAACAGAGCAGAGGCCACAAGAGAACAGTCAGGTTCCCCTTTCCCATTTCTTTCCCTGACTTGCTGTGCCCCCTTGGGCATGTTACTTCACTTCCCTGCACTCAGTTTACCCATCTGTACCAGGCGGATTGTGGGACTCACTTAAAGTTTGTGAAATGCTTTCAGGAGAGAGACAGATGGACTGCAAAGAAAAGGTGCTACACGAAAGCAAAGCTGTCTAATCATGCTGCATTCCTACGGCCCCTTTAATCGAAGGACTCTCTGCCTGAACGCAAACCTCTCAAGCATCCCTTCCTACAGAGAATTTTAGATCCAAGTGAGTCTAAACACACCCTAACCCTGAAGAATGTTCTCTTCTGATCGAGAGGTGTGGCAGATAATGCTACTGCAGTGACTCTTCCTGCCCAGGCCACGGAGTGGACTGAATGACCCACGAGGTCTTCTCAAGTTGTAAACTGCTGTTATATCGATGGGTGCTCTTCTGTTATTATTTACATTACAGGCCCAGACATGCTAGGCATTGTATGTACAAGAGACATGCCACACAGAGCTAATCTGACTAGACGAGACAGTCAAAGGGTGGGAGGAAAGGCTTCTTATCCCAATTTTACCAAGGGGAAACTGAGGCACGGAGATAGCCCAAGGTGACCCAGAGCTCCAGAGTCTAAATCTAGGGCTTTAACCACAGCAGTCTTCCCCTCTGCCAGTCGCATTGGATAGACCAAAGCAGCCCTGTTTACACACAGGAAGACCCAGGGGCTTATCTTTCCTGAGCTTCAAAGAGACACAGGTTTTGCATAATTTATTAAGAAATGAATAGCAACAACAAAATATAAAACTTCAGAGCAACCGAAGTACAGGCTGGGAGTGAATTTGTGGGGGATTTTAAGAAGTAGCAGGACAAATTAATTCCTGATTAGCTGTCCTCGTTCAAGGGGGGCATCCGGACCCTTTAGTGTCTTGCAGACTGAATGCAATTATCTTTACTTGTTAATCATCCTGGGCTCTGAGCTGAAACGCTGAGCATCATTCTCTCATCTTAATGCACCGGACTTTACGTGAGACGCAGGATGCAAATGCTGACGCTCTAGGGGGAAGAGACTAAGCTACGGGTGCTGGATGGCAAAGAACTTTCCAGCTTTGTTCTATGCAGGGTCCTTGCTATTTCATTTTTTGGGTGTCTGGTTCATAAATAATCAGCGCTGCATGTGGAGGTTTGAAAAGAAGGCAGATAGTGCCAGATACGCTGAAACAAGAGGCTGGTTTGCCCCCACCCAAAGTCATGCCTTGAATGTTCAGAGAATCCTAGAAGTCAGAGAGGGACTCGAAGGCTTGGCTCGTTCAGTGAGTCGATCTGCCATCTCAGCCACGACCTTGGGGTTTTTGCTGCACTTGGCCCTTGCAGTTCATTTCCCAGAGGTTTTAAGTCAGGACTGAGGCAGAGCCACGTGTGGAATGCGGCAGCCGTGACTGCCTGGCCTGGACTTGGCGCTAGCCAGCATCTATCTTTCCCTCTTATAATGAGGGTTACACTTAAATGCTACTCACGAGACCAAGCAAGTGTAATGCTGACAGACCCCGGTCGTCGGCAGGCAGGATCAAACCTGGGACCTCTGGAGCTAAATGCATGAGCCTCTAGTGCATGAGCTAAAAGCCTCATGGCCTTAGCTAAGGCTGTAGCAGACTCAATCTCTCTCTCTAAGTGGTCTTCATGCCACTAGCTGGGACAAAGTGCCACATCCAGGAAGTGTGTGGGTTACACAAGCAAGCAGCATGTTTCCCAAGTACCTGATCCAACATCCCAGCCTCCCTCTCCTCTCTTGGCATATGCATCTCCTCTATAAACGCCCAGTCTCTCTTAGTTCCTGAACCCAACGCCTTCCCACCCAGCTGCCCTTCCTCGCTGCAGTGCCCCAGCTCGCCCCCATCCGGCGCTGAGCATGACGGGAGAGCTGCCCAGCGGAGGTCGGCTGAGCACACAGCCTGGTTGCCGAACTGGGCGCTGGGCCCTTCTCCAGCCGCGACCAAAGGCAGAAGGGACGCCAGCCATTAACACCCTCCCCTTCCACGCAGGCGGCTGACGGGAAAGCCGGTTTGTCATCCCGGGTGACAGTGTTCTCGCCGTACTGACCGGCCTCGGGGACAGGCCAGTGCCAAGGAATGGCCTTGTCATTAAACGTGCCTCACCCCTCCAGCACCAGGCTGGAGAATCAGTCCCAGGCTTATACAGTGGGGAGAGGACCAGCTGGAGCACAAACAGCATGCCCAGAGATTTTCCTTCCAAGTACTGAGCGCCCCCTGTAACAGTCCTCTTTGGCGTGGGAGGGGGTATTGCAGCGATGCTTACAGAGGCAGAGCTACATACGTTGCGGGAGCCAGATGGGATGAAATCAGAGGGCCCCCAGGACAGTGCACGGGAACGGCGAGCCCCGGGCCTGGCAGAACACAAGAGCTTGAGGACAGATTGGTTTTGTACTGGGGGAGAGTACAGTGCTGAGCATCAGGAAGGGAAGGCGCTGCCTGGAACAGGAAATCATGCTTCGTGTGTGCTCCTTGTCAGTGGTCCCTGGCAGGGTATCTGAGATGTTACATAGACCTTCTGTGCTACAACCCTTACATAACGTTCTCCTCCCCTGCACTGCAGGCTGCAAGGGTGTGAGCTGGCTCAGGCTGCTAGACCCAACTGCTCTTCATTCACTATTGCCAATAGCAAGTTTCCTTTGGCGTCCCTGGCAGTACGGATTCATTGTCTATGTGCCAGGAATAGCTTCCCCCTCCAAATCCCTGCCAAGCCTTGCAGCGCTAATGAGATGTGTAGACAGGTCAGGAGAGCGTTTTCTCCTCTACCCATTGTTTGATGTGACATACAAAGCAGGATAATGACTGCCTATGACATTAGCCAGCTCAGAATGACATTCATTCGCCAGTACATACACAGCCCAGTATGATACCTGCTTCTCATGGGCACTCTCATTAGCTAATTAGCTTTGAAGAGTCCAGTACAGATGCTGACTGACTCACACCAAGATTAAACACCTCCATCCCCATTGCACTACGGTCAGCAGTCAAATGGGTCTGCGTGGCATTGTGTTTCTTTTGCTAGCACGGTAGAGGCAGGCTGGTCCAGTGCTCAGGGAGAGATCCGGATTCAATTCTTCGCTCCAGCACCGGTTTCCTGTGTGAACGTGGACAAGTCATGCAGGGCATGTCCCCACTTGGAGCTGGGGGTGAGATTCCCAACTCGAGGATACATCCTCTACCCATAGGGTCTGACTGGGTTTGTACTTGGGCGGCTAGCCTCTCTCGCTGCTTCCTATGAGATCATGGTGTCACTATTGTTTTTAGCACGCTAGTGCACTGACAGCTATCAAAAGTATGTCTCCTCAAGAGTGGAGTCATGCTCTTAGTTCCAAGTGTAGATACACCCTTAGTGGATCTGTGCCTCAGTTTCCCTTCTGTACAATGGGAATCAGAGCACTGATAATAATACCTCACAGGGATGAGCATAAATACATGAACATAACAATATAAGAATGGCCCCATTTGGGGTCAGACCACAGGTCCATCTAGCCCAGTATCCTGTCTGCTGACAGTGGCCAGTGCCAGGTGCCCCAGAGGAAATGAACAGAACAGGGAATCATCAAGTGATCCATTTCCTGTTGCTCATTCCCAGCTTCTGGCAAACAGAGGCTAAGGACAGCATCCTGCCCATCCTGGCTAATAGCCACTGATGGACCTATCCATGAATTTATCTAGTTCCCTTTTGAACCCTGTTATGGTCTTGGCCTTCACAACATCCTCTGGTAAGGAGTTCCATAGGTTGCCTGTGCGTTGTGTGAAGAAATACTTCCTTTTATTTGTTTTAAACCTGCTGCCTATTCATTTCATTTGGTGACCCCTAGTTCTTGTGTTATGAGAAGTAGTAAACAACACTTCCTTATCTACTTTCTCTACACCGGTCATGATTTTATAGACCTCAATCATATCTCCCCTTAGCCGTCTCTTTTCCAAGCTGAAAAGTCCCAGTTTTAATAAGCTCTCCTCATACGGAAGCCGTCCCATACCCCTAATCATTTTTGTTGCCCTTTTCTGAACCTTTTCCAATTCCAATATCTCTTTTCTGAGATGGGGTGACCACTTCTGCACACAGTATTCCGGATGTGGGCGTACATGGATTTATATAGAGACAACATGATATTTTCTGTCCTATTATCTCTCCCTTTCTTAATTATTCCCAGCATTCTGTTCGCCTTTTTGACTGACGCTGCACATTGAGTGGATATTTTCAGAGAACTATCCACAATGACTCCAAGATCTCTTTTTTGAGTGGTAACTGCTAATTTTGACCCCATCATTTTATATGTATAGTTGGGATTATGCTTTCCAACGTGCATTACTTTGCATTTATCAACATTAAATTTCATCTGCCATTTTGTTGCCCTGTCACTCAGTTTTGAGAGATCCTTTTGTAGCTCTTCACAGTCTGCTGGGGTCTTAACCATCTTTAGTAATTTTGTATAATCTGCAAATTTTGCCACCTCACCATTTATCCCCTTTTCCAGATCATTTATGAATATGTTGAATAGGACTGGTCCCAGAACAGATCCCTGGGGGACACCACTATTTACCTCTCTCCATTCTGAAAACTGACCATTTATACCTACCCTTTGTTTCCTATCTTTTAATCAGTTACCAGTCCATGAGAGCACCTTCCCTCTTATCCCGTGTCATCTTACTTTGCATAAGAGCCTTTGGTGAGGGACCTTGTGAAAGGTTTTCTGAAAGTCTAAGTACACTGTATCCACTGGATCCCGTTGGTCCACGTGCTTGTTGACCCCTCAAAGAATTCTAGTAGATTGGTGAGGCATGATTTCCTTTTACTAAAACCATGTTGACTCTTCTTCAACAAATTATGTTCATCTATGTGTCTGACAATATTGTTTTTTATTATAGTTTCATCCAGTTTGCCTGGTACTGAAGTCAGGGTTACAGGCCTGTAATTGCTGGGATCACCGCTGGAGCCCTTTTTAAAAACTGGCGTCACATTAACTATCCTCCAGTCATCTGGTACAGAAGCTGATTTAAATGATAGGTTAGAGACTACAGTTAGTAGTTCTGCAATTTCACATTTCAGTGCCTTCAGAACTCTTGGGTGAATCCCATCGGGTCCTGGAGACTTATTACAGTTTAGTTTATCTATTTGTTCCAAAACCTCCTCTAATGATACCTCAATCTGGGACAGTTCCTCAGATCTGTCCCCTAAAAAGACTGGCTCAGGTTTGGGAATCTCCCTCACATCCTCAGCTGTGAAGACCAATGCAAAGAATTCATTTAGTTTCTCCGCAATGGCCTTATCGTCCTTGAGTGCTCCTTTCGCACCTCAATCGTCCAGTGGCCCCACTGGTTGTTTAGCAGGCTTCCTGCTTCTGATGTACTTACAAAAAATTTGCTATTACTTTTTGAGTCTTTGGCCAGCTGTTCCTCAAATTCTTTTTTGGCCTTCCTAATTGTATTTTTACATTTCATTTGCCAATGTTTATGCTCCTTTCTATTTTCCTCACTAGGATCATAGAATCATAGAATATCAGGGTTGGAAGGGACCCCAGAAGGTCATCTAGTCCAACCCCCTGCTCGAAGCAGGACCAATTCCCAGTTAAATCATCCCAGCCAGGGTTTTGTCAAGCCTGACCTTAAAAACCTCTAAGGAAGGAGATTCTACCACCTCCCTAGGTAACGCATTCCAGTGTTTCACCACCCTCTTAGTGAAAAAGTTTTTCCTAATATCCAATCTAAACCTCCCCCACTGCAACTTGAGACCATTACTCCTCGTTCTGTCATCTGCTACCATTGAGAACAGTCTAGAGCCATCCTCTTTTAACTTCCACTTTTTAAAGGATGCCTTTTTGCCTCTCACTGCTTCTTTTACTTTGTTGTTTAGCCAGGGTGGCTCTTTTTCGGTTCTCTTACGATGTTTTTTAAATTGGGGCATACATTGAAGTTGAGCCTCTATTATGGTGTCTTTAAAAAGTTTCCACGCAGCTTGCAGAGATTTCACTTTTGGTGCTGTTCCCTTTAATTTCTATTTAACTAACCTCATTTTTGTGTAGTTCCCCTTTCTGAAATTAAATGCTTCAGCGCTGGGCTGCTGTGGTGTTTTTCCTGCCACAGGAATATTAAATTTAATTATATTATGGTCACTATTACCAAGAGGTCCAGCTATATTCACCTCTTGGACCAGATCCTGTGCTCCACTTAGGACTAAATCAAGAATTAAATGAAAGAGTGTGAAGTGCTCAGAAACTAAGGTAATGGTGGCCATGAAATTTTACCTACAATAGACAGATGGAATGTAAGCAGTGCTTCAGTGCTTTGCAGTCTCAAAGTGCTTGGTGTTAAAATAATCCTCCCAGCGTGCGGTAGGAATAATAACAAACACTTTGTACAGCACTTTTCCTCTGCAGGTCACAAAGCGATTTGCAAAGATGAGGAGGGACTATCAACCCCATTTCTGCAGTGGTGGAAGTCAAGGCACAGAAAGGGTTACATGCTTTGCCAACTGGCTTCAGAATCCCTACTCAGTCCAGTAGCCCGCAATAAAGTAAAGCTGAGAATTCTCTGTCAAAATGGTTTGTGACTCTCCCAACACTGAAATTTTCTGCAAAAAAATGACAATTTTGCTGAAATTTTTCTGTTGGGGAAAACTGAAATCAACTGTTTTGTTTTGTGTTGGGTCTGTTCAACCTTAATCTGTGGCTGAGCTGCCACGGTGCCTTATGGGAGTTTTAGTTCAGGCATCTCCTTCCCCTATTCACACTGAGGGCCTGGGCTTCCTGACTGGACTACATCTCCCATGATGCATCAGGGAGGCTATAGTGCATCATGGGAGATATAGTCCAACTCATGGGAAGAATGAGGGCAGGAGATAGCTGAACTACAGCTTCCAGGAGGCTTTGTGATGGTTCAGGCAGACACAGTTTAACCCTGAACTGAGCCAAAACATTGAATCAAAATTTTTCATTCTGTGCAAAGAACAATTTGGGACAAAACCAAACATGGAAATATTGGAATTTCCAGTGGGACAGAAAGTCTGATTTTTGATCAGCTCTACAGTTAAGTATGATTATCCCTGTTTGACAGATGGGGAAAAGGCACAGAGCAACTTTTCCGAATTCGGGGCAGAGGCAGAGTGAGCCGATGTCAGACCCCAGGCATTCCTGACTCCTGGTCCTGTGTTTAAAGTCCACCCGTCTCTCAACACTGATGGTTCTTGCAGGAGTGGCCTATTCAGGAGAGCCCTGATTTAGCTGCTCTTTATAAAATTCCTCGTCTGGGCTGGTGTACGGTTACCTCACCAGAAGGAGGAGCAGTCTGGCTCGATGACTCGAAGGGGGGAATTTTTATCCTCTCCCATGGTGCCATCTCCTGGCTTTTCCATGGCTGGACAGAGCTTTGTGGGTTCTTTCAAAGCAGGGCTTCCCAGGCTAACCTAGGAAGGAGGCAGACCCAACCCAACGCAAACCATTCTGGGTGGCTATTTATGCCTAGTACTGGCTGGGCAAACGGAGAGCCCTGGGATCTCTGCAGGTCTATCTGGACCACAGAGCTGTCGCTGTGTACCAGTGATCATGGGGCTGGAGGGATCAACTGATGAGCTGCTGAATTCATCTAGCTGGGCTGAATGACAGCTCCAGCAGGGACAGGGGGAGAGAGGGTAACCTGGAAGGTGTGAACATCGTGGAGCGGGGAGGTTTGTGTGATCCAAGGGCTTAGAGCCCGGGCTGTTGGGACAACCTTGCAGCCCAGCCCTGGTCCAGAAAAGCCCTTCAATACCCGCTTAGCTTAAGAAACCACTGGGCCTAGCATGTGCTTAACGGCTAAGCACACGCGACACGTGCTGTGCTGGATTGGGGCCAGCATACACAGCACTTTCCGGCCTCAGGGCCATCATGAGCACATGGATGAACACCAGGGACAACTTCCTCGGGATGGGAGCTGCCAGGCTGTGGGATTGTTTTCCCAGAACGGGAGAGACGTTAAAAGCTAGGCTGGAGTAAACCACTGGGGTAACAGAGCAGAGGGGCAACCAGATGCTGTAGAACCAGAGATTTTCGATCCCCGACCTGTAGGAAGCCAGGTTAATTCAGATCTGGTCCTTGCACCTAACCGAGGCTGGAAGGGTGAAATTCACCCCTGTGCACAGAGGCGCCAGAAGGCCAGAGAAACCCCCTGAACCTGCTGACGTGAGACCCCAGCTCCCATGCACACAGACGGACAGACAGACTCTTCCACAAGCACGTCCATCCTCTGTACTGCAGCACCCTCAGGCTGCTGGGGCCGGCCAGGTCAGAGCAGGGTGGTGGCTGGCCACGCTGTGCTCCGTGGCCAGTGCTCAAAGAGGACTAGCAGCGGGACCCGGCGCTGCTGGGCACCGAAGCCTGTCACACGGTCAGAGGTCAGCGGCTCCGGGCCACGCTGTCCTTGTCAGAGACTGGGCGCCACTGCAGTGGCTAATAACACCCAAAAACAGGCAGGTGGGGAGAGCCCATCCAGCGGGTCTGAAACCCCAGCCCTTCTGTGGGAGCCTGCTGGGGAAGAGTCATTCCGGGGGCTCTGTGGACCAGCAAATGCCCCATGCCACTAGGCCTGGTGCAGCCATTTACCACCTGTTTCTCAGTCTCCCCAGGTAATCGCTCCCTCCCAGCAAACTATTTAACCGTAAGCCAGTGGGGGGGGCCACCCTGTACCTCAGTTCCTCCCGCTCCCTCTCCCCCACAGGGCATGGCAGCCAAGTCCTGCTGATGATTCATCTCCCTAGAGACCTACTCACCTCCCAGCTCTTAGACCCTCCCGCCCTCTCTTCCACCACTACCCTCCTGCCTCCTCTCACCCTGCGGGGACGCGCTGGGGACTCTGATTGTCCCCAGCCTGGCATTCTGGGCCAGATCTAGAAAAGGGAGGCCAGCGACACGGGGGACACACACACCACCGACACAGGAAGGTTTCCAGTCATGGTGGGGTAGGACTCTGCTCCAGACAGGAGATCCGAACTCCCTGATGCCTCCTTGAGCCCTAGAGAAGTCCTCCCGTCCCTGCAGCTGATCCTACTCAGCTACCAAACGACACAGCACTTGTCCCCCCAGTGAGCAGCTCCAGAGGATGTATCCATGCCCCCGGACTGCTTGAAATCCCTCTGCCCCCGATCCTGCATATGCCAAGTCCCGAGAGCATCACCCACACGCCGTAGCTGGAGGATGAGTGTGTGTGTGGAGCTGGCGGATTACATGGCTCAGGCTCTTTATGTGCATGCGTGAAAGTCCCCCAAGCCCTGCTCTTTCTCCTCCTCCATCGCCAGCCCGTGACGGACGGATCTGAATAAATAACGAGGGAGAGGAAGGGCTCAAGGAGAGAGCTCACTTGGAGACGGAAGGCAGGGCAGAGCTAAGCCACAGCTGTGCTATTCACACGGTCCCCCCGCCAGTTCCCAGCTACGCTTCCTCCTGCAAGTGTCTCTTTCCTTCAGGAACGCCCTGCCTCAAGCGTCTTCTGTGTCCCCATATGGATTTCTATTGCTCCCATCATCACCCTAGCAGAGGAGCCAAGCACAAGTCCAAGGCCCGGTCCGCATGCAGAATCACTCCAGTTTAATTACAGGTGTGATTGAGTTACACTGGTGCAGCGTTAAACCTATTTAAAATTGACAAATTCACAGGCACAAGCTAAACAGATACAACCAGTCTGACACCAATATGAGAGCATCCACACAGGGGTCCGCACCAATTTAGGTTAAATGGATGCAAACTGTGTGTGTAGACACTCTCCGAGTGACACCCTTTTTGTACCATTCACCGCTTCTCCTGAGCGAGGGGCTCCACAATCTTCTCACCTTGGAGCGTGACCTCCGCCAGCCTGGTCGGCGCTCGGATGGGCGACCTCCCAGGAGCACCCGCGGTGCTGCTCTAAGCGGTGTTAGACACTAGATGGCGCTCCTCCTTCTGAGTCAGTGAGCCAATGCCCAAGGGTGCTGCTAGGGGGCGCTGTGATGTGGGAGGCATCTTTGATGGGCTGAGTCCAAGACTGTCCTAAAGTCATGTCGTCATTCAGGATCCCATGAGTCTGTATCCAGGAGCTGAGGGGTTACACGCTGGCGCCCTGGCTAAATTCCATTTTGGGACATTGCAATTTACCTCCGAACTCTCGTCCTGTCATTTCTATTGGGAACGGTGTTGTTCTTCTCTTCCTGGCCTAAACCGCTACGCAGTGGGATTCCTCCTCCAAACTCACTTCTTTCCACTAGCTTCCCGTCGGTACCTTTCCCCCCAGCCTCCCCTCCAGACACCATCTGCCCACACTATTACAATCAAAGGAAATAACTAGATGTGTATGTAACATCCCCCCACCCCTGGCCTGGCACAGATCGTCAGAGGATTTGAATTCCAGCACCATCAGAACTGGAGCCAAAGGGTTAAGTCCATTAGCTGATAACAGTAGTAGGCCATTATCCCCTATATGGACTAACTGCTAGATGGGGCCATGACACACATTGTGGAGGGATATTACACCATACATGACAATAAGCTTTTCTCGCCATCTTTCTCCTTTAGGGTCCTTGGCCTTCCACAGCCCATTCCTGACTCTTGCCTATTTCTATCCTTTGCTGTCTTATATCTATTTGAGATCAGAAGAGTCTCAGAGCTGAGGTTTGGCACTCGGAGTGGGTCTGTACAGCGCCATGCACACCTATGGCACTATATGAAACTAATAAGTACTGTTGTGCACTGTTGGACAGCTGCCCTGTCCCACCTCAGAGGGGGCAGCATCTCTGTGGTGGGGGAAAGGATCCCTGTATTTCATTTGCAGAACATTTGGGGATGAGGGCTGCTCCATTAATGCACATTATCAGCATTGTAATAAATGGCCTCATTTCAGATCCACGGAAATTTGCATCCCATTAATCCGAATGGCTTCCCCACAATGATTCTGCTTTAAGAGTGACTTCATTTTGTTAAACCAGCCAGCCCCTGCCTGTGAAGGGGCTGCCCTCTGAGCATCTCCCCTAGACTTGGAAAGGGAGAGGGTGGCTACCACAGATCCACCTGATCAAAGAGGGAGTGTTGCCTGATGATTACAAGCAGGGGTTGTGACCTAGTAACTACTCAGTTCTTGTCCCAGTCCTGCCACTGACTCCCTGCGTGACCTTGGGCAAATCACTTAACCATGCTCTGCACCTCAATCTGCAATGTGGGGATTAGCTCACCACACGGGCATGTGGTAGGCTCAATCTTCCGTGCTCAGGGACCCTGGATTATTTCATTCCCTTCTGCAGCCCACTTCATGTGAGAGATTCTCTCTAGGCAGGTCTGAAATATTTTCTTCTGCCTTTTACCTAGGCATCACATGCCAGTTGCCATGGCAACCCACTAGGCTTAGCATGTACCATTTTGGGATCACAAGAAGGGTGGATGGGATGGGCAGGCTCTTGGGTGAGCCTCTCGCTCCAAGGGAAGAGGACACCACCAGGATTTGGTCCCCCACAACCCTGGGTCCACAGCTTGAGAACCGTTAAGTGAAAGGAGTAAGCAGGTGCTAAGTGACATGGGTCGCTGGTTGCAATTCCTTCTCTGCGGCCCCTGCAAGGGGGCTGTGATTGGGGTTCCCCACTCAACCCAACACGGCCCATGCACAATGCATGTTGTCTAAACTCACCCCCCACCTCCTCCCTCCCTGGGATTTCCCTCTATCCATCAAGTACCAAAGCCCTAAGACAGGATTGTGCCATACCTATAAACATAACCCTTCGCCTCCTAGCTCCCTTCTGAGTG
Source organism: Lepidochelys olivacea (assembly GCF_965140295.1). Classification (NCBI taxonomy): domain Eukaryota; kingdom Metazoa; phylum Chordata; order Testudines; family Cheloniidae; genus Lepidochelys; species Lepidochelys olivacea. The sequence continues at coordinate 3,985,861 of NC_140413.1, forward strand.
GGATGATTACAGTACCTGTCTGAGGCACCTCCTAGCTCCGTCTTGCTTCTTCCTGCCTGGTGCTAATGAGACCAGCTGGTCTGGTTGTCAGGGTGGGTCAGTAGCACTGACTCTCCGTTCAGCCTGACACTAAGTTACAGGGTGTCCAGAAAACACTCACGGGTTCTCCTTTGAATCCAGCTAGTGTGGGTAACAGCAGCCATGAAGAGAGCACCACGCAGCCTTCAGAGCGGGCAGCGCCAACCTGCCACAGCCCAGAGGGCCACTTGCTGGTGGGATGGGCTTGAACAAGTGACTGGCCTCCTTTTTCAGATACCGATTTCAAGGCCAGAGGGGACTCTGCGGAGCATCTAGGCTGACCTCCGGGAGCAGACCGGCTGGAGAATCTTCCCCGCTGAGTCCTGCGTAAAGGCCAGAGCGTCCGGTTGGGCTAGAGCAGATCCTTTGGAAAGCCCGAGCCATACCTACCCGTCTTTGTAAAGCACACGGTAAGTGCTAAGTATGAACCCAGGGAAATGGATAATACAGCCTGAACCATGGGGTCACGGCCAGCTCTGCACCCCGATGATCACTGAGAGGCTTTTCTGTGCTGCTCCCCACTATAGCACCAGGGCAGCTGAAACCTCAATGGATGGGTTTAGCCTCACCCCAGGCCTGAGCAGGAGGGAAGTCCTGTTATCCCCATTTTACACAGGGAAACTGAGGCTCTGCGAGACCGAGGCACGTCTACACTGCAGCGAAATACCCGTGACTGGCCCGGGTCCGCTGGCTTGGGCTCCTGGGGCTCGGGCCGCAGGGCTAAAAATTGCAGTGTGGATGGTCAAGCTCATGCTGGAGCCCGGCCTCTGGGATCCTCCCCACACAGAGTCTGGGACTTGGTGCCGCGGGGGGGTTTCTTGCAGCGTAGACATACCTGAGGGACTTGCCTTAACGTGTGTGGATCAGAGCCAGGATTAGCTCTCACGTCCTAGTCCAGAGAGTGTGAAGCCCCAGAGCATCCTTCTTCTCTGGCAGGGGCATTTCAAGGGAAGAGCCTACACTGCAGCCCTCCCTTCGCACCCCTCCGATGGCTCCCACTTCCCGAGCGCATCAAGCTGCTGGGCTTCTCTTTGAAGGCCCTTCTCTGTCTAACCCACCCTTCCCGTCCTCTCTCCTTCGCTATCAACGCCCAGCACCCACTCGTTACATTTCCAGGTGCTGTCTCTCCCCTGCTGCCTGCCCCTCACGCTTGGGAGGCGCTCCCCATAGCCATCCACCAACCTACATCCTCCTCCTTCCAACTCTCCTTTGCCTTGCTGCCTGGACAAAACTACACAACCGTGAAGCAGCTGGTGTCCTGAGATCACTACCACCCATAGAGTCACTTTGTTTCCTGGTCATCCCCCCGTCTGTCTGTCTTCATCTGTTGTCTCTTGTCATATACTTTGATTGTAAGCTTCTTAGAGCAGGGACCAGCTCTTTGTTCGGGGTTTGTAGAGCACCTACCACAGTGGGGCCCTGGTCCATGACTCGGGTTCGCAGGTACTATGGAAACGCAAATCCTTAAACAACAATAAACATTTCACTTCTCCAGCAGAGCTGCAGTGAAAGGTACAGACTCAGTGAAGCAACACTCTAAGTCCCCGAAGAGCAGTTACTGTAACTTGGATTGTGACCGTCTCTGAAATAAAACCCGACCGTCACAGATGAACTGAAATGCTTTAAAAGGATAAAGAGTTTCAAGGTGTCGCTCCCAACCCACTTGTACAGTTTATCTTCTGTAAAAGATACAGTAGAAATCAAAGGAAACACCCACTCTCTTTTTAATACACATTTTCTTTTTCAGTGCGACATACTGGTGCTATCTTTAGTCCATGCTTATCTGTGATCTTATGTCATTGTACTCCGAATATTTCTGTCACGAGCGTTTAAGAGAAAGCTACATTTCAAAACCACAAACCCTCTGAAATCCAATTGCTCTTTCACATCCTTTCCAAGTGCCGCGCTGAGAGTCTGAGGTCAATAAATCTGGACTTTCAGGCCAAAAGAAATAAACACTGTCTTATAATGTTGCGTGGGGTTGTGTGAGCATGTGAAAACAGGCCCTGTTGTGATGGAGAGCAGCAAGCTGGGGCCTGAGGCATTTGCTCTGAGAATCTTAAACTTGGAATTTTTTCCCTTTTATGCAATTAAAGTCTAGGAATGGCAAGCTGCATGTCCAGAAAGGTTTGCAAAATCCAGTACCGATAGCAATAGTTTTCATGTCATTTCAGTGCAAACAGTGGGGATTTTTTCTTTAAAGAATCATTCCCCAGATGCACCAACACTGATCAGACCGAAACATGAAAACCTCTTTGGGATCCGTTTCCACTGGAATGGCGGGTGTGTCTTATTGGACCGACTTCTGAGGGTGAAAGAGACAAGCTTTTGAGCTCCCCAGAGCTCTTCTTGTATAGGCTCGAAAGCTTGTCTCTTTCACCAAGAGAAGCTGGTCCAATAACAGATATTACCTCACCCGCCTTCTTTCTCGAGGGTCCTGGGACCGACGTGGCTATAACGCTGGGTAAATATAAGAAAGGTCTGGGAGTCATCAGTACACCGAATGCATTGCAGCCACTATCTCAGAAACCTCTGAGCACGTTGAACTGTAGGCCACCTATGACACCCGCTAGGGGAGAACCCTTGGGCCAGAGAAACAACTGGCCACAACCAAAAGACACACATCAGTTTAAGCTTATCAACTGTAACTAGATTTGTTTTCTCTGCAGAGCTCCATCCTAATCATCCGTGCCTCAGACAGACAAATCAAGCCCACTTACACTCTTGGGATGGAGCTGATAGGATCCACCTGGTCTGCCGTCAGAGTAGGTCAGCAAAGAGAGCTCTGCAGCTCTACCCAGGGACTTGACGTGAGGGTGAGTCAGCGAAAGTGCTCTGTATCTGTACACAACTATGAACTTGATACCATGGTTACAGCTTTATGGCTTAATATTTGTTCTGAATGCATTATAGTAAGGGGGGAAATACATTTCAGAGGGTGTTAACGTTTGAACAGGAAGAGAATTATTTAAAAAAAGACCCCAACCCATCCCTGCAAACCGAACGGTGAGAAGTCAATTGGCCTGAAGATGGGCTCGTCTCTTACCTCGTCAAACCTGGCCTCATCCGTGCAGTTTTCAAGTACTCGGGTGTAGAAGGAGAGACCTGCGCAAAGCAGAGAGGAAAAGAGCTTCGTTACTTCAAAGCCCGAGGGGACTGGGAGAGGGACACTGTTAGTGGGAGGAGAGGGTGTCTGGGGGGAACGGAAGGAGCTGTCCTGAACCAAGAGGAGCTGTTAACAGCACTGTGCTGCGGGAGTGCGAAGGGACCTGTGTCTGAGAGCAGGAGAGAACGTATGGATGCGACAGGTGCGAGTCTGCAGTGGTGCGCGTGGCCTCTGAACGTGAGAGGGTGGAACATGTGCAGGCATGAACATGAGTGCATGTTCTACCCCGAGCGAGCAGGCGGTGTGCGCGTACGCCCTCTGTCCGGGGGGTACGTGTACGCCGAGCGAGCAGGCGGTGTGCGCGTACGCCTCCTGTCCGGGGGGGTACGTGTACGCCGAGCGAGCAGGCGGTGTGCGCGTACGCCCCCTGTCCGGGGGGGTACGTGTACGCCGAGCGAGCAGGCGGTGTGCGCGTACGCCCCCTGTCCGGGGGGGTACGTGTACGCCGAGCGAGCAGGCGGTGTGCGCGTACGCCCCCTGTCCGGGGGGGTACGTGTACGCCGAGCGAGCAGGCGGTGTGCGCGTACGCCCCCTGTCCGGGGGGGTACGTGTACGCCGAGCGAGCAGGCGGTGTGCGCGTACGCCCCCTGTCCGGGGGGGTACGTGTACGCCGAGGGAGCAGGCGGTGTGCGCCTACGCCCTCTGTCCGGGGGTACGTGTACGCCGAGCGAGCAGGCGGTGTGCGCCTACGCCCTCTGTCCGGGGGTACGTGTACGCCGAGCGAGCAGGCGGTGTGCGCCTACGCCCCCTGTCCGGGGGGGTACGTGTACGCCGAGCGAGCAGGCGGTGTGCGCGTACGCCCCCTGTCCGGGGGGGTACGTGTACGCCGAGCGAGCAGGCGGTGTGCGCGTACGCCCCCTGTCCGGGGGGGTACGTGTACGCCGAGCGAGCAGGCGGTGTGCGCCTACGCCCTCTGTCCGGGGGGGTACGTGTACGCCGAGTGAGCAGGCGGTGTGCGCGTACGCCCTCTGTCCGGGGGTACGTGTACGCCGAGCGAGCAGGCGGTGTCTGCCTACGCCCTCTGTCCGGGAGGGTACGTGTACGCCGAGCGAGCAGGCAGTGAGCGCGTACGCCCCCTGTCCGGGGGGGTACGTGTACGCTGAGCGAGCAGGCGGTGTGCGCGTACGCCCCCTGTCCGGGGGGGTACGTGTACGCCGAGCGAGCAGGCGGTGTGCGCATACGCCCCCTGTCCGGGGGTACGTGTACGCCGAGCGAGCACGCGGTGTGCGCCTACGCCCTCTGTCCGGGGGTATGTGTACGCCGAGCGAGCAGGTGCTGTGCGCCTACGCCCTCTGTCCGGGGGTACGTGTACGCCGAGCGAGCAGGCGGTGTGCGCCTACGCCCTCTGTCCGGGGGTACGTGTACGCCGAGCGAGCAGGCGGTGTGCGCGTACGCCCTCTGTCCGGGGGTACGTGTACGCCGAGCGAGCACGCGGTGTGCGCCTACGCCCTCTGTCCGGGGGTACGTGTACGCCGAGCGAGCAGGCGGTGTGCGCCTACGCCCTCTGTCCGGGGGTACGTGTACGCCGAGCGAGCAGGCGGTGTGCGCCTACGCCCTCTGTCCGGGGGGTACGTGTACGCCGAGCGAGCAGGCGGTGTGCGCGTACGCCCTCTGTCCGGGGGTACGTGTACGCCGAGCGAGCAGGCGGTGTGCGCGTACGCCCTCTGTCCGGGGGTACGCGTACGCCGAGCGAGCAGGCGGTGTGCGCGTACGCCCTCTGTCCGGGGGTACGCGTACGCTGAGCGAGCAGGCGGTGTGCGCGTACGCCCTCTGTCCGGGGGGTACGTGTACCCTGAGCGAGCAGGCGGTGTGCGCGTACGCCCTCTGTCCGGGGGTACGTGTACGCTGAGCGAGCAGGCGGTGTGCGCGTACGCCCTCTGTCCGGGGGTACGTGTACGCTGAGCGAGCAGGCGGTGTGCGCGTACGCCCTCTGTCCGGGGGTACGTGTACGCTGAGGGAGCAGGCGGTTTGCGCGTACGCCCTCTGTCCGGGGGTACGTGTACGCTGAGCGAGCAGGCGGTGTGTGCGTACGCCCTCTGTCCGGGGGTATGTGTACGCTGAGTGAGCAGGCGGTGTGTGCCTACGCCCTCTGTCCGGGGGTACGTGTACGCTGAGCGAGCAGGCGGTGTGTGCCTACGCCCTCTGTCCGGGGGTACGTGTACGCTGAGCGAGCAGGCGGTGTGTGCGTACGCCCTCTGTCCGGGGGTATGTGTACGCTGAGTGAGCAGGCGGTGTGTGCCTACGCCCTCTGTCCGGGGGTACGTGTACGCCGAGCGAGCAGGCGGTGTGTGCCTACGCCCTCTGTCCGGGGGGTACGTGTACCCTGAGCGAGCAGGCGGTGTGCGCGTACGCCCTCTGTCCGGGGGTACGTGTACGCCGAGCGAGCAGGCGGTGTGCGCGTACGCCCTCTGTCCGGGGGTACGTGTACACTGAGCGAGCAGGCGGTGTGCGCGTACGCCCTCTGTCTGGGGGGTACGTGTACCCTGAGCGAGCAGGCGGTGTGCGCGTACGCCCTCTGTCCGGGCAGTATGTGTACGCCGAGCGAGCAGGCGGTGTGCGCGTACGCCCTCTGTCCGGGGGTACGTGTACGCCGAGCGAGCAGGCGGTGTGCGCGTACGCCCTCTGTCCGGGGGTATGTGTACGCTGAGTGAGCAGGCGGTGTGTGCGTACGCCCTCTGTCCGGGCAGTATGTGTACGCTGAGCGAGCAGGCGGTGTGTGCGTACGCCCTCTGTCCGGGGGTACGTGTACGCTGAGTGAGCAGGCGGTGTGTGCGTACGCCCTCTGTCCGGGGGGTACGTGTACGCTGAGTGAGCAGGCGGTGTGCGCGTACGCCCTCTGTCCGGGGGGTACGTGTACCCTGAGTGAGCAGGCGGTGTGCGCGTACGCCCTCTGTCCGGGGGTATGCGTACGCTGAGCGAGCAGGCGGTGTGCGCGTACGCCCTCTGTCCGGGGGTACGTGTACGCTGAGCGAGCAGGCGGTGTGCACGTACGCCCTCTGTCCGGGGGTATGTGTACCCTGAGCGAGCAGGCGGTGTGCACGTACGCCCTCTGTCCGGGGGGTACGTGTACCCTGAGCGAGCAGGCGGTGTGCGCGTACGCCCTCTGTCCGGGGGTATGCGTACGCTGAGGGAGCAGGCGGTGTGTGCGTACGCCCTCTGTCCGGGCAGTATGTGTACGCTGAGCGAGCAGGCGGTGTGCGCGTACGCCCTCTGTCCGGGGGGTACGTGTACCCTGAGCGAGCAGGCGGTGTGCGCGTACGCCCTCTGTCCGGGGGTATGTGTACCCTGAGCGAGCAGGCGGTGTGCACGTACGCCCTCTGTCCGGGGGTACGTGTACGCTGAGCGAGCAGGCGGTGTGCGCGTACGCCCTCTGTCCGGGGGTACGTGTACGCCGAGCGAGCTGGCGGGCTGTATATGTACCATCTCTATAAGTCCCACCTCTTCTTTACCATGAGGGATGACAGACCGGGGGTGCTGGAACAAGAGGTGCTGGGTGCTACCGCACCCCTTGGCTGGAAGTGGTGTCCATCATAACCAGGGTTTACAGTTTGGTTCAATGGCTCTCAGCCCCCCCCCCCCCCGTACAAAGTGTTTCAACACCCCTGCGACAGACCCAGACTCTGGATCGAGATTCAAACCAGAGAGTTTGCAGCTGAATTTTTATCGCTCCTATTTACTGCACTGGGGGTCTAATCTGGACATCTAAAACTTCGGGAGAGTTTGGGTTTGGATTTCCTACCTCCTGGCTCAGGGGCATTCAGCCCCAGGGGCTTGGCTTGGGGTCAATCTCTTCTTGCGGTGCTCATGAACCTTAGGGAATCATTTGACCAACCCACTCTGAGTTTATAACAAACCTTGAAACTGGGTGAGTTTAGGCCATCCCAGGGAATAATGGTTTGTGCAGCTCTTACAATTAAACACTGAAACACAGCTCTCGCCTATGGCCCCCCATCTCACTCTTCCTGCTTTACTGCTCAGTAAACCAACGATCCAAACAGGTCCAGGGAATGATGATGTAAAATTCCACGTCCTAATGTCCGCAGAAAGCATGCCTTTAAACAACCGAGAAGGCGCTTCCCTCCCACCACCTCCCGGAAGCTGCTCCTGCTGCTTGTCTTCCAGTTGTTTGATCAGGTCTCGTGAATTTCATTCACTCATTCAAAATAAACACGGAGAATTTGAGAGGTTTAGCTTCTCTCTGTCAGCGGAGATTACGACAGGTCTGAAAGCAAATTGCCGGCTGGGAGGATGCAGACCAATGTGCCGGATAACCCCTCGGGATGGGCAAGGGGAATCTTTTGAATGGTTTTTTCCTTTACTGCCGGCGTGAAATACATAAATCAATCCACCATTGGATCAAAGGGTTCACATTGTGCTTTCGGCTGCTCTGGTTTCAATAATCTTTCTGACTTTGCCGAACCAATATTGTTATTTAATATCCACTGTGCAATGCTGCAGAAAGAGAAGTGATTAAAATGCTAATTTTAAGGCACTGAATCCAGACGAACCCTCTCTGTCTCAAAGGCAATAATGCTTCTGGGTTATTAAATACTGACATGTTTCCAGCAGGGCAGAACCATGTATGTATTTGTCCAGGGTCCAAAATTCCCAGGACATCTGAGCACCTGCAATAACATGCTCAGAGCTTTGTGGGGGTAACTTTGGGGCACGGAGAGTTAAAATGTGCCAGTCCCACATATTTATTAATATTTATTGTACCAAATAGTGAGTTGTTATGACAAGGATCCAGGTTCCAGCATGTGATACTCTGCCCTCATTACCTTCCCCTTTCTGACTGAACGCTGATATGAGTTTACAAAATGAGGCAATTATGGCAGGGGACTGAGACTCTGGATTTCTGGGTTCTCTTTCTAAGGGAAACTCTGCAGTGCTTTCGGCTTGCACAAAACTTGAGACTTTCGTTTAAGTCTTTGTTTCATGAATCGTTTCCCCTGTGAAATCGTTTTAAACTCCAGGGAAACTTAATAAATAGCATCTTTTCTAACTAAACAGCCGCCTGTCCTCCAGGAGTGTAAAGCGGCTGTGTGTACAGACACCACCGATCGCCAGTGGGGGTTCGACCCCTAGGCTTTCCGTATTCATGCTCTTCTGCACAGTCACCACATCTACCACTGTGCTTGGACAGCACCCGGCACACAGGAGCCTATTCCTGATGTGAGTGGGTGGGTGGGTGGGGGGCTCTTCTGGCCTTCAGACAACCCCCAACCTCTCCACGCTCATCATCAGAAACAAGGTCCCCATAGACCAGGGCACACCAACTCAAAGCAGCACCAGATCCTGCCAGAACAACAGATACAAAACCAGCAGACACATCTCCATCGCTACAATGATCAACACCCAGCACAACACACCTTTCAAGATCCATGGGTCCTTGTGATGGGGTGTACAAACCTCATACTAGACAACAAGGGGTTAAGGGATTCTTTTGGGCTCATCCAGCCCTGCCCCGCCCCACCTGCAGCAAATGCTCCATTTGCTGGGGCAATTAAAAGGCAGGGAACGAGCTCATTTGGGGGCTGTCATAACCATACAGCTAAGGGTAGCCTAGAATTCCTCCTTACCTGTTAAGGGGTTAAGAAGCACAAATAACCTGGTTGGCACCTGACCAAAAGAACCAATGGGGAAAGAAGATACTTTCAAATCGGGGAGGGGGGAGGCTTTGGTTGTGCTCTTTGTTTGTGTGTTCTCTGGGGAAGCAGAGAAGCATCAGGTCAGAAAACTCCTTCTCCTATAAACCATCCTAAAATGAGTCTCCATATTGCAAAAAAAAGTAAGTAATAAGGCAAGGCACGTTAGATTATCTTTTGTTTTTAGCTTGTGAATTTTCCCTGTGCTATGAGGGAGGTTTCTCCCTGTTTTTTGTAATTTTAAAGTTTTGCCTAGAGGGGAATCCTCTGTGTTTTGAATCTGATTACCCTGTAAAGTTATCTTCCATCCTGATTTTACAGAGGTGCTTCTTTTACTTTTTTTCTCTATAATAAAGTTCTGTTTTTTAAGAATCTGGTTTACCTATTTGGTTGGTATATTACTCTCAAGACTACCCAGGAAAGGGGGTGAAGGAGCTTGGGGGGATATTTTCAGGAAGAGGAACTCCAAAAGAAATCTGACGAGGTTCAACAAGGACAAGTGCAGAGTCCTGCACTTAGGACAGAAGAATCCCATGCACCGCTGCAGACTAGAGACCGAATGGCTCGGCAGCAGTTCTGCAGAAAAGGACCTAGGGGTGACAGTGGACGAGAAGCTGGATATGAGTCAGCAGTGTGCCCTCGTTGCCAAGAAGGCCAATGGCATTTTGGGATGTATATGTAGGGGCATTGCCAGCAGATCGAGGGACATGATTGTTCCCCTTTATTCGACATTGGTGAGGCCTCATCTGGAGTACTGTGTCCAGTTTTGCGCCCCACACTATAAGAAGGATGTTGAAAAATTGGAAAGCGTCCAGTTGAGGGCAACAAAAATGATTAGGGGACTGGAACACATGACTTATGAGGAGAGGCTGAGCAAACTGGGATTATTTAGTCTGCAGAAGAGAAGAATGAGGGGGGATTTGATAGCTGCTTTCAACTACCTGAAAGGGAGTTCCAAAGAGGATGGATCTAGACTGTTCTCAGTGGTGGCAGATGACAGAACAAGGAGTAATGGTCTCAAGTTGCAGTGGGGAGGGAACCCTGACAGGGGCAGAGCTGGAGGTGAGGAGATCTGCAGCCCGCAGCCCCAGCAGAGCAGAGGGAAACCCAAGACTCTGACACAGATGCCCAAAGGGGCCCTTCCTGAGGGAAGGGGAGACCCACCCCGGAGACAACCAGAGAGGGAAGTATCCTCTGGACCTTGGACTTTGTTACCCCCTCTTGTGGTTTGGGCTTCCACACCAGGCGAAGGCCTTGGACTAAGCTGACCCCAAGTGGGATGGACGAGAGGAGGAGGCCCAGGGAGGACAGCCTTGGTTGCCAGACTACGGGTAGCCCAAAGGGCCCTGGGTTGGATCCCGGTGCGGTGGGAGGGCCCAGGCTCCCCTCCCCACAATCCCCTTGGCAGTCGGGAGTTGCAGCCGTGACCACTAGGCCATGCTCCCTAAGTGGGAACCGTTACAGTCCAACATGTGCGGTACCTCATCCACTGCACTAAATGCCCCAACAACTATGTGGGTGAAACCAGACAAATCGCTAGGCTCTCGAATAAACTCACCCAGAAAAATGATAAAAGACAAGACCACCTTATCACCTGGGGGTGAACACGTTTCACAAAGTGCCCATCCTATACCCAGCCTCTCAGTCCTCGTCCTCAAAGGAAACCTGCACAATGCCTTCAAAAGACAAACCTGGGAGCTCAAATCTGTAACTCTGCTAGACACCAAAAATCCCGGACTAAGGACGTGTGCGCTGCAATCTTAAATCGACCTAGGCTAGGTCAACTTACAGCCACTGCAGTCATTGCTGAGGTGGCTGATGTCCACACTGCCCTCCTTTTGTCGGTGGCGCGTGTCCTCATCAGAAACACGACAGAAGAGGGGCAGTGTGGGGGGCTGACAGCCAGGGCTCTCAACTCCATGCAGCTCCTCGCCAGGAGCCCAGCTGTCCCCTGGGACTCCATGCCTCCCGGCTCCCAGCCAGGAGTGGCGGGGAAGCCATCCAGAGCTTCTCGCTTTTGGTGGGGAGATCCGCACCAGGAGTCCAGTCGGCTGCCATATGCCTGGCGTCCCGGAGTCCAGCTGGCAGCCCAAGTCAGGAGCCTTGGTGGCAGCCCGGTTAGAGTGGAGATCCAGAAGCAGCCCAGCTCGGGTTCTGGGAGCTGGATTTCTTGTCAATTTCATGGCTCCAGCCAAGCCCTGAAATTGAGAAGAATGACAGGGGACCACTGATGTAAGGATCACAGTGTCTCCACAAACTACTGCATCACCCTGACTATGGCAACGTAAGCTCTATGCCCCCGGTGGAGGTGGAGTTGTTAGGTCAGTGTAATAGGAAGCAAGGCTGTAGTGTAGACCAAGCCTAGGTAGAGATTCTGGTTTTATGACTTGTTACAACAATCCTACTAACCTTCCCTTGTGCCATGACTGCACAAGTGTTAATTGCCCACTTCATTTGGTTTCTTGCAACGTGCGTTAACTCCTTATGCTTAACAGTCCGTCCCACCTTGTACTTAACTGTGACACTCAGGTTACTTTCCCCAGACCTGAGGAAGAGCTCTGTGCGGCTCGACAGCATGTCCCTTCCACCAGCAGAAGTTGGTCCAATATAAGATATCACCTCACGCATCTTGTCTCGCTCACATCCTGGGAGCCACACAGCGGTAACGCCGCCAAGAACCACCGCCCAGCTCAGCCCAAGTCTGCTCAGGCTTCTGAGAACTTCCAGTTCAGGCCGGGTCTGTTCGGAGACTGAACCCGGGCATTTGCATGGTCGCTTGCACTCTCAGACCCATCCTTAGCCACCCCACTGTTCTCCACTGTGTCATACATGGGGCACAAGGGCCCGCACCCACGTTCCTGGCTGCAAGGGCTGGGGCTCTTGGCTTTCCCTCAGTACCTGCATCCGCAGGACAGGGAGACTATTGGAACAAGTCCCCAGATGTGTTGCACGTATGCGGGCTCTCCGGAATGTCCCAGCGACACCAAGGATGAGACTGAGAACAACCTGCCCCAGTATCTAAAAACCTCTCCAGAAACCCAGACCCATTAAAGGAAGAGACCCTGCTGGTCCCCAGGTCAGGGCTGGCCCCTACAATGTGTCCTCAGGCTAGATTTGAAAGTGTTAAATAATGGGACTGCCACCACACCTATAGTAGAGAGACTGCTGGACCGCCTGACAGACATCACAGCGAAGGGATGCTCCCAGATGTGGCAGGGTGAGATCCCAGCTCATGGATAGAACTCGGGACAAACTGACTACTGTCACTAGTGTCTGCCCCTGATTTGCTGGGTGACCGGAGGCATGGCACATTGTCTCTGTGACTCAGTTTCCCCATGCGTAAAACAGACACTGTGATCTGTACAGAGAGTACAGATCTGCCTGGCAAGGAGTTTGTGAGGACAAATGAATGCTTGGGAGCGTGCAGAGATCCCTGGATGGAAGAATATTCACTCTATACTTGCCTTTTGCTTATTTTATCCCTTTATGCCTAAACAATTCCCTCTGTCCTGGCTCCTTTGTGGAGGATTCTACAGATTTGTGACTTTTTATCCCTTACTTGAACTAAAGTCAAGCAGCAATTCAGCGCAATCCTCCTGCTCAAATGCACATTGAAACCTGCCACCTGCTGGCCTGACTTCTGACTTAACTTCTTTCTTGCAGTCATAGAATCCTACAGCTGAAGGAGCACACAACCACACAAAGCTCTGCTGCACACCCACGGGCAGCATTGCTGGGGAGATGGGAGTGGGCAAATGCCAGCTGCCAGCAAGAGAAGCTAAACAAAACAACCCACACCTGCGACACTCAGCTGGCTGTAACAATGAGAGAGAAGTAATAATAATGACTGGCATTTGCATAGCACTTTTCGTGCTGAACCTAAAGCAAAATTACAACCGGCTGTGAGCTGCGTTCAGGGATCACCGCTTCGCCACCACTGAAATGCAGCCACTTCTGGAGCAGAACCGGGTAGCCTGCAAACGGCTCACAGCAATGGTACGCACATCGTTCGGGACAGAATGTGGTGGGTACTGAAACTACAAAGGGCATGAATGGAATTATTTCGAGACGCTGTGAATAGCACAGGCCTGGTCCCAGGAAAGTGCCCTGGGATCTCTAATGGCCACGGGTGGCGGGATCTTGACGGCTCGTTGTTAGTAGTCTTGCAACAAAGTCTAGGAGCCTGAGCAATGGATCAGAGCCCCGTTGCGCAAGGTGTGGTGCAAAGTTACAGCAACAAAAATGGTCCCTGCCCCAAAGAGCGTACAGTGAAAGTCTGAGACTGACAACAGGCGGATACAATCAGATGGGAGGAGCATAAGGAAAACATGGGACGATTGTGTTCACCGCTCGTCGAAGGCGGTAGCTCCAGTGAGAACAGCGCCCCCTAGCGCCGCCCTGAGGCATTGGCTCAGTACCAACTCAGAGAGAAGAGTGCCTCTTGCTGAATTTTCAGCGCTGGTGTTTTCCATCTGAGTGTTTCCTACCAGTTATCATTTCTCTAGCATTGTAAGTGTTTTACACAACAGGACAACAGGCCAGGTCCCCACCCCACGGGGCCTGCAGTTTGAAAGACAGATACATTGCAAGGCTGCAAGCAGTTTACTGAGTTTTTGAGGAATTAGCCAAGGCAGCAAGAAAGTGACGCATTCCTGGTTATTGTCTCCATCAATAAATTTGACAACAGTGGCACAAACTTCTTAACAGCACAGAGGGATACAGAGTCACAGCAACGTAGGGCTGGAAGGGACCTCAAGAAGTCATCGAGTTTAGCCCCCTGCGCGGAGGCAGGACCAAGTAAACCTGGACCATCCCTGACAGTTGTTTGTCCAGCCTGTTCTCAAAAACCTCCCATGACGGGAATTCCACAACCTCCCTTGGAAGCCTGTTCCAGTTTAACTCCCCTCAGAGCTAGAGAGTTTTTCCTAATATCTAACCTAAATCTCTCTTGCTGAAGACTAAGCCCATTACTTCTTCTCCTACCTTCCGTGGGCATGGAGAACAACTGATCACAAACCTCTTTAGAGCAGCCCTGAACAGATTTGAAGACTTATCAGGTCACCCCTCAGTTTACCACGCCCAGTTTTCTTTAACCTTTCCTCACAGGTCTGGTTTTCTAAATCTTTGATCAGTTTTTGTTGATCTCTCTTCAATTTGTCCATATCTTTACTCAAGTGTGGTGCCCAGAATTGGACACAAGACTCCAGCTGAGAGAAGAGCAGGACAATTACCTCCCATGTCTTAAATACGACACTCCTATCAATAGATCCAGAAGGATATTAGCCTTTTTCAAACTGCACCACGTTGTTGGCTCATATTCAATTTGTGATCCACTATCTCACCCGGATCCTTTTCAGCAGTACAACTGTTATTCCCCATTTTGTAGTTGTGCATTTGATGTTTCCTTCCTAAGTGAAGTACTTTGAAATTGTTTTTAATCAATTTCATCTTGTTGGTTTCAGTCCCGTTCTCCTGGAGGGTAACTCAGGAGGGGAAGGTGGAGGAATGCAAGAGCCCAGACAGCCAGTACATATTTTCAAGGAAAGTATGATTTAGTTGGGGTTGGTCCTGCTTTGAGCAGGGGGTTGGACTAGATGACCTCCTGAGGTCTCTTCCAAGCCTAATCTATGATTCTATGAAGCTGTAAAGGAAGGGAATTACCCAGAGACTTGGAGCAACGAAGGCAGGAAGCTAGAACTGGTCAAAAATTGGGTCCCCTTCCAGCCATGGAAAATTTTGTTTTTTTGACAAAAATTCAAATACTGAAAAATATCAGGCAAAACCCGCAATATTTCTACTTGGAAATGCTGTGGTGCCTCATGGGAGTTGTAATTCAGATTCCTCACACTCCCATTCTCCCTTAGAGGCAGGGCTCTCTGGTCGGACTACATCTCCCATGAGGTACCATGGTCTTGTCTCAGAGTGGGGAGAGGTGGTGCATCATGGGAGTTCCTGGCTCCTGGGGCCAGCCACCCCATGAGAGGGATGTGGAGGAAGAATTGTCCACTGAAAAGCAGCTTGGAGGAGCATAAAAATTAGAGATGGGAGAGACCTTTTGGGCGTTGATCGATTCTGAGTGAAATTCACCCCTCTGCTGCGTGCCTAGACATCCCTAGACGGGGGATCATTTAGCATCTGGAGCCAGGATGAATGCACACTCATAAGAGGAGTGGCCCAATGGGTAGGGCGGGGGATCTGATTCTAATCCCCTCTGACCCACTTTATGCCCCTTGGCAAGTCACTTCCCCTCTCAGTGCCTGTTTCCCCTCCTGTCCTGTGGCTGTCTTGTCTATTTAAACTGGAAAAGCTCTCTGGGGCAGGGACTGTCTCTCACTCGGTGTCTGTACAGCGCCTAGCACAACGAGGTACTGAGCACAGCTGTGGCCGCTAGGTGCTGGGGTGATACAAATAGGGATATCCCTCCGGGTTTCTAGGTTTGAGGGTCTATTGATGTGGTATTCCTGAGCTCTCCAGCAGCGAGAAATGCTCCCTTTCCCCACCCTGGCTGAGGACTCATTTAAAGCGGCCAGGGAACAGCTGAGGAGGGGGAAGCAGGGAGGCACCGGTGAGACAGTCCGAGCCACAGCTAGCTCCTAACGCCCCTGATAGGACAGCCTGTGTGGGTGCCTGCATCACTCAGGCGGAGGAGAGGCGTCTGGGGGAGAGAAGGTGCTAAAAATAGACCTGTCTTAGGGAGAAGCAAAGCAGCAGCAGGCCAGTCTGAGAGGCAGCCGAGAGAGAGAGGCTCTCTCAAGTTTCCTCTTAGTGATGGAGAAATGAAAGGCCAGGAATAAATATGTTCGGTGAACAGCTTCTGCCTCCAGAGGAAGGCTGGGCCGGGGTCAGGGCACCAGCCAGAGACTTGGGATATCCACGTTCAATTCCCTGCCTTACCACAGACTCCCCTGGGCAAGTCACTTAGTTTTTGTGCCGTGGTTTCTCATCAGTCACATGGGGACCCTGGCAGGGGTGGTGTGAGGATTGATACATTAAAGATTGTGAGGTGCTTGGGTACCATAGTAATGGCGGCCAGATAAGCACCTTGACAGATAGATATCAATGATAAACTCTCCTCATGCACCCCCATCAGAGCCAGACGCTGAAATGAACAACCGAGGGCAAAATTCAGCCCTGACGTGCTGGTGTATCGATTTGGGCCATGCTTGTGTCTCATAACAGAAGAACAAGGGGACATCTGCTGAAATACCAGGGTGGCAAATTCAAAGCTGGTGGGAGAAAATATTTTTTTCACACAATGCACAATTAGCCGGTGGAACTCATTGCCACTAGACAACACAGAGGCCAACAGCTAAGCAGGACTCAATAAAAGATGGATAACGAGCATGTCCAGTGATATTCTAGGAAATACTGAAACATAATCAAGAGTTAGGAAGGGCCATAAACCTTCCTGTTTAGGGAATAAACTGACCTCTAACCAAGACCCCCCCCCACCCCGACAGGTTCTTTCATAACTTCTGACTGTGGGATTCTTTTTTATTCCTCTGAGACATCTGGCGCTGGCCACTGTCAGAGACAGGACATGGAGCTAGATGGACCCTGGGTCTGACCCAGTCTGGTACTTCCTTGTTCCTATGCTGTGTTCCAGACCATGCCAATAAAGCTATTGACACTGAATAACACCCTTCTCTCTCATCCTGAAAAGCCCATCCAGAATGGGCTAATGCAGCCATCTCTGGGGTAGGACCCAGCACCGGTCACAGCACATTAATAGGTGAGGAATGAAGAATGACCCTGCAGTTGAAATGACAATGGGAGGGGGACATAATAAAATTGCTAGAGAGGTCCTACTAGGTCTGTTCCTTTCCTTCCCGAGCTGCTTTGATGCTCACATTAGTCCTGCCGGGGAGTGGGAATGGGGGGGAAGGGCTATTCAGCACCTACTGCAAACAGCAATAACTAAATATTGGTCCCCTCCGAGCCGATGAATGGGGAGACGCCACGAAAGCCATCGCTGCTCCACAGAGACGGGGTTACGCTCGACCTGGGAAATGCAGATTTCAGCCGCCAGAGGCTCTCTCCATATTTCTCAGCAGCCTTGAACTGCTGTGCCCCAGTGCTCCCCCAGAACAGAGTCAACAAAGACCACCTGCCTCACGCTGGGAGGCCTGGACCATGCTGTGGTCGGGGGTTCTGCCTGATCCGCAGAGTGAACCCCTTGAATTGCCTTGGGGGGTCAGGCTGCCTGGTCATTTCTCAATAGCCCCATTGACATGCATGGAGCCAAAGGCACAAGATTCCTAGATCCCAAGGCCAGACAGGACCCTTGTGATCACCTAGTCTGACCTCCAGGATAACACCGGCCACAGACCTTCCCCCAAATAATTCCTAGAGCATCTCTTCTAGGAAAACCATCCAATCTTGATTGAAACATTGGCCAGCAATGGAGAATCCACCACGAGCCTTGGGAACTTGTTCCGACGGTTAATTACCCTCCCGGTCACAAATGGATGGCTTATTTTAGCCTGACGTTGTCTAGCTTCAACTTCCAGCCAGGTTCCTGGCTTGATGGCTTGCCTGTCTGAACCAGCTGTGACGTTATTGACATAATCTGGGACCGTATAGATCAGCCTAGCCCATTAAGGACCATCAGCGACACAACTGACCCACTGAGAGAAGGCAGACACGCCAGGGGACTCAGCCAGGTGTGCAGGGACCTGCCTAGGGACCAAACTCTGAGGTGTTTCCAGGCCATGTGAGGGGCAGCTTGTCCCTGGGACACAGAAAGAGACGCCACATGGCAAGAGACTATAAAAAGCTACTGCAGCTCCTCCATCTGGTCTTCAATCCTGCTTCCGACCTCTGGAGGGACTTGGCTACCCTGAAGCTTTGAACCAAGGACTGAATGACCCCTCCCAGCTGGGGATGTTCTCCAGAGACTTGATCTGAACCTGCAGCTTATTCCATCCCTGCTACAGGCCTGAACCAAGCACTCTGCCATTGCTGTGTGTCATTGATTCCATTCAACCAACTCTAGCTCTCATCTCTATCTTTTCCTTTTATGAATAAACCTTTAGATTTTAGATTCTAAAGGATTGTCAACAGCGTGATTTGTGGGTAAGATCTGATTTGTTTATTGACCTGGGTCTGGGGCTTGGTCCTTTGGGATCGAGAGAACCTTTTCTCTTTTACTGGGATATTGCTTTTCATAACCATCTGTCCCCATAACGAGTGGCACTGGTGGGGATACTGGGAAACTGGAGTATCTAAGGGAATTGCTTGTGTGACTTGTGGCTAGCCAGTGGGGTGAGACAAAAGTCTGCTCTGTTTGGCTGGTTTGGTTTGCCTTAGAGGTGGAAAAACCCCAGCCTTGGGCTGTAACTGCCCTGCTTAAAGCAATTTGTCCTGAATTGGCACTCTCAGATGGGTCCCACCAGAACCAGCCTCGTTACACCAGCCTGACAGCGTAGGGAGATATAAATGCCAGTAGACCAGTAGGTGGGGAGGGTAGGAGAGAGTCACCCAAGGGAAGGGGAAGCTGATCTTGGTTAGCGTCTCTGGAATAAAAATAAGCGACCACCGGGGGGGCTCTATGGGATGGAAAAGGGAGGGCTCTCTGCATTGCAGGAGCCAATGCACGTGCCTTTATCATCAACGCCTGAAGCAGAAGAAAGCCACTCGTAGAGTGCGAGGTACCAGCCGATTGCAGCTGCCCAGAAGTGCTGTGTCGCTGGGTGACTTCAATGCAGTCTGCATTTCCCAGCGGCCAGCACCGGCTACTTCAGAGGAAGGCACAATGCCTGCTGGCTGTGCTCAGTCCTCCTCTTATGGCACCTAGATCAGCTAGAAATCGATGAGCCTGCTACAGCCTGGGCTAATGGAGAGGTGTCTTTTAGCTTATGCAGTGGAGGTTCATGTGTTAAACCTCAGAGGTCCCAGGTTCAATCCCACCGGCCACCGACAGGGGTCAGTCAGTGTTACAAGTGGCAGCTCATCTGGGAGATCAGCCGGGAAGTCTCTGAAGCTCGGGACGCGCTTCCTCAGCTGGGGGACGTATGTAAGCCATGCCTGCTCGGTGTGGCGCTGTCCTCCTCTACTGGTGCCTATACCAATGTTTGTTTCCTCTTTTTCTGCTCCGCGCTCTTTCCCTGGAGGGCGGCGGGCGGGGGGGAGAAGCATGTCAACAAATGAAAAATTTCAATTAAAACCTAATTGAAAATTTTCACCTGATTGAAAAATGGAAAGATGCCGAAAACTGTGAACAAAAGAGCACGCTTTCTTTTTAACTTTTCTGGGGGGGCGGGAAATACGAGACCTGGTAGAAAGTTGTCCGTCTAACCTTGTCTTTGATGGAAAATTGGGTTGTGAACCAAATGAAAGTTTCTGTGGAAAGTGTCCACTTTCCTCTGCAATTTCCAAGGTTTCATTATGAAAGAGAATTTTTTTTCTTTCAGTTTTTCAACAAAAAAATCAAAATTATCTCTGGAAAAATGCCCACCGGCTTGGATGTTTTTTGACCAGCACTACCCACCAGCCTGCTGTCGCATAATCACGTTGCCCTCTACTGACTCAAGGGGTCACAAGACTCAGGATTAGCACAATTGGCAGAGATGAGTGCAAGGGACAGAGGCTTTGGCCAAGATTGTCCAAGCTGGGTATGTAAAGAAATGAACTTTCAGAGGCACTGAGGTTCCACAATCACCAGACAGCTGCCGGTGCTCACTCAGCCTCTCAGAAAACCAGCCCACTTATTTAGGTTAAAAACCTTGGCTTTGTCTTCTTGAGGCCAAGGGTCCCAAGATCAGTCCCCAGGGCTGCCTCTGTGCAAAATATGAGCCATTTTGGCCACGTGTGTGACGATGGGTTTGATCTAATAGGAGTACTTCTGTGTTCCTGAAGATTACTAAGGACTGCTGACACCTACCGTAGGTGTCCGGACACCACTGTGATGAACAAATCCCTAGCTAGGGCGGAAGACAGATTAGTCAGATGGAGCGCTCCATGGGTCCAAAGGTCATTTCTGAAGCAGCTTGGTGTGAAGAACAGCAATAACTTTGGTCCCTGTTCCGTGCAGCAGTAATTCAGGAAGGAAATTCCATTTGTGGCGTTTCTGGTGACATCTACTGGAGGATTGGGACTCCCGCAATCTGGGGGCGCTGTATTCCTCTGCACAAGGGGTACAAGGGGGACCTGGTGGCCTGTGTAGTTACTTTGTGTTGATCTATCTAGGCACTTGTACAGCCTCCATCCCCTTAGCCTGTGAGAGTGCATGCCAAGCGGGCCGTGCATAAGGTGTCCCATGGCGACGTCCCAGGGGACCCTTCTTAATATGAGGTGGTGGTCTGGCCATTAGAGCTTGTAAAGAGCTTTGAGCCCTTCGCTGGAGAGACGAGCAAAGGGGCTGCTGTTCTCACCACTCAGGGGGATTCACTCCTGGGGATTCACAATGGAGCTAAGCACCAAATGGAAGTTATTGCATCCGTGTAGTGCGCTGGCAGGGGTCTGTGCAGCGTTGCCAGCCTTGCGATTTTATTGCAAGTCTCGCGATCCCTGGCGTTTTTCTTAAAGCCCCAGGCTCCTGGAGGCCCCCGATGAAGCGAGAATCTCAGCGTTCAGTTAAAAAAAAGAGGTGACGTTTCAAAACGTGACCTGTCCGTGACCTAGAGGCTCAGAAGGCAAAGCGGAAGAACTCCCCTATTGATTATTTTTAAAAATGGCATGAACTAAACCAGGCTCAGGGGGCCTGACTCATGATTCAGTCCTGTCCGGATCTGGTCACCCCTGGCTCTGGCAGTCACTGATACTCCCAGGCTACGTCTACACTACGAGCGCGGGGGGGATTCCCCTACCCGTGTGCACAGGCTGGCATGCCCTCTCACTGAGCGAGTGCCAATGTGAATAGGGGTGTAGCCATGGCAGCGGCAGTGGCATGGCTTAGCCGTGTCGATCACGTACCCACCGGTGTCGGGCGGGTTTGTGCTCAGCATGGCTAAGCCGTGGCTCCGCGGCCAATCGCCGGGCGACCGCAGCTATGCTGCCTTTACACTCACCTAGCTCCACGACAGCGACTGCGAGTATGTGCGTGCGAGCGGGGGAATCGCACCCCTCGCGTGGAGTGTAGACGCAGCCCAAGAGCACCGCACGGAGACGTTCAGTCACGAGGATTTTGCATTCTTTGGCCAGGCGGAAGGAGGAGCCCTGCTACACGCTGGTGACCCCTGTTATGTTCGCACCAGCGCCTGGCCCCCAATAAACAATGGGCCTCTGACTGCTGACAACACTGCATGCCAAAATCACACCCAGTCCTGCACGGAAACCTCTGGGGTCCTGGCACTTCACAGCCAGGTCTGAATGGAAGTACAACCACAAAGCTCGCTCCTCGATACCCGGCTGGAGCTCCTGTCTATCGGCACGCAGCTGAGTGAGTGACACCAGAGAGACTGCACTGCTGGGATGAATCCAGCAGACACAGAGACTCCCTAGAAGAGGAGGATAGTCGGCAGAGCTGGGAGTAAGGGATTGAGCAGGATAGGATGAGCAGGGGGACTGCAGGTCAGAATCAAGGGCCATTGGCAGAGCCATGGAGGGCAGGCCTGGGATAGCAGGGGGCTGTGGATCAGGATTCAGGGGTACAGGCAGAGCTGGGGGGCTGCGCCCAGGGCTGGGATAATGGGGGCATGTGGGTCGAGACTGAGGGGCAGTGGCAGAGCTGGGGAGGGTGAGCTTTCAGGAGCCGCCCAAGGAAAGCGCCGAACCCTGACCACCTCCTGCACCCCACCCCCCTGACCCAGCCTAGAGCCCGCACTGCCTCCCGCACCCAAACCCACTCCCAGAGCCCGACCCCTCACCTCCTCCCACACCCAAACTCCCCCCCCCAGAGCCTGCACCCCTCTCATCTTCCCACACCCAAACTCCCTCCCAGAGCCCGAGCCCCCTCCCACACCCAAACTCCCTCCTCCAGAGCCTGCACCCCTCACCCCCTCCTGCACCCAAACTCCCTCCCAGAGCCCAACCCCCCACACCCAAACTCCCTCCCAGAGCTCGACCCCCTCCCACACCCAAACTCCCTCCCTCACGCACCCCAACCCCCTGCCCCAGCCTGGTGAAAGTGAGTGAGGGGGGGGAGAGCAAGCAACGGGGGCGGGGGGTGGAGTGAACAGAGTGCGGGGCCTCAGAGAAGGGGCGGGACAGGGCTGTGGCCGCAGGGAAGGGGCAGGGCAGTAAGCTGGGCAAGGGTCTTTGGGTTTGCGCGATTAGCCAGTTGGCACCCTACCGGGCGGGCACGTGGAAGCCCTGGCCGTGCTGGAAAAGCGCGCCCAGAAGCGCAGCCGGCAGCTCGCTGGGCACCAGCCAGTGCAGGTACGGCACCGCCCAAACGGCAGGCAGACCGCGTCCGTGCGAGCGCGGCTTGTGCGTGAGTGGGGGCCCCACTGACTGTTCTGCCCTGGGGCCTGGAACTGCTGTCAGCGGGCCTGGTTAAACGACATGGTGCTGAAAACGCCGGTGCCCCGTCTACACTATAGCTGCACAGCTCGAACTGCACTGGGACAGAAAACCCCAGGATTCCCGACCCCCAGTCCTGTAATCTAGCCACCACACCGCCGCTGTGCAGAAGGCAGCACTCGATATTTCTTTGCGCTGTTCCCTGCTGGAGTTACAACGGAGCGGAGTAGTGCTCCTCGCTTACACCGTTATCCATCGTTACAGTTAGAATCCCCTTCCCCTTGCCTCCACAAGGCTGCCGGCTACTACGTGAGCCGTCCTCTGGGCCCAGAGCGGGGTGCCAGTCCAGTGCTGCTGGTAATATGCTCCCCTAGACGAATTCAGTGCTCCCCATGAAGGGTTTTGTGCATCTCCTTCCGGAGGATAGAATTCCTAGCAGGCGAAAGAGCGACTATGAATGAGGCCAGGAGAAAGCACTGTTGTGGGAATAAAAGCAGCAGCCCTGGATAAAGTCAGATTCCTGGCAGGATCGAGGATCCACAACACATTCAGCCAATTTCATAACCCTGAGCCATTCACTTTTGTGTGGGGTGGGGAGGGGCTGTGCCGTGATGGTTTAAAACCTTAAGACTCCATGAAGCGACTGGGTCAAATCCTGGCCGATCTGACTCAGCGCTGGCCCTTTCCAAAGTCCGGCACCTTCCACCCATTTCCACGCGGTTTGCTGCCTTTTTGTCATCCCGGTTCCACGGCCTATTTTGCCAGAACAGGAGTTTGTCCTGGGTTTCTCTGGCAAACCTGCTCTCTGTGCGGTGGCTGCTCTCCTACCCCAAAGGGGGTTACGCTTCAGCGGCTGGGTGCCCCACGGTGGGTACGATGCCGAGGGGTCCCTGGGGTTGGAAGGTGCTATCGAAACCCCTCACACCGTTAATCGGTGCACAATCCCCTTCGAGAAACTAGTGAGAGACTCGGGGTTACAGACTGGAAAGCGACCTGATGTGACAATAAGGACAGAAGTCAAGCGAGGCACAGTCGTGGGTCAGGATCCAACACTTTGCCCGTCTTTGGCATTGTGTTAGCCCCTCCAGGGCAAGGGAGCTGCTGTGGCCTGAGCATTAGATCTGACCCCTGCCCTAGGAAGATGTCAGTGGTCCATAGGGCCATACCAGCAGGTTCCAAACTTTACTGGCTCGCGCGCCCCCTTTGCTGTGGCGTGAATGGAGGGCACATGGAGCTCACATGCCAGGCCCCCTGGGTGACTCCGCACCCTCCTCTGAGCACAGACCCCGAAGGTGGGTCTCTCCACCACCTGTCTCGGAGCTGGTGGCGGTCCCCATTTCGCAGATGGGGGACACAGAAGCTGGAAGAGCTGGGACGAGACTCGGGGGGGCCCCGCTCCCAGCTGGGGCCGCTGGCCACCGGGCCACCACGACCACGCGCCAAGCTGTGCGGGGTGATCCACAGGCAGGGCAGATGGCCCAATGCCCGGAGCCCATGGGGCAGGTGACTCTGGCTCTCCCTGTGGAAATACCCTGGGGCTGTTGGACGGGGGGGGGGCACGAGAAGGCAGCCAAAGGGAGCTGAATCTGCAGCGTCCTCATGGGGGGGACGGACACTAGCCCCGGCCACAGAGCCCAGCTCAGCCCCGGGCCACACGGGACCCCGAGCCCAGCGGCCCCAGCCTCTCCCCTGCCCCCAGCAGCCCCCAGCCCCGCGGAGAACTTTTCCTCCCCAGCGGCTCCCTACCTCTGAACGCCGCCTTGGCGAGCCGGTCCCCCTTGCCCCGCAGCTCGGTCACCGCCTTGAGGCGCACGAGCAGCGCCATGGTGCGCCCTGGGCGAGCCCCCGCGCCGCCGGAGCGCAGCCTGCACGCCCGCCTCTCCTCCCCGGGCCGGCGCCGAGGAGCGCGGCGGGGCCGCTGGGAGCAGCCGGTCAATTATTCAGGAGCTGCCCGCGCCGCGCTCCGTGGCCGGCCGTGCGCTCCTCTCCTGCGCCCCATCGCTCCAGCCGGCCCCCAGCGGGCGGGCGCCGCGCCGCCTTCCACGCCCTGCCAGGCAGCCGCTCCACTGCTTAGCTGCGGCAGGGAGGGGCGCCTTTCCCGGACTCCTGGGTCCCTGGCCTTGGGCCAGCGGGGTCCCATTCCCTGCGTGACCTGCAGGAGCCAGGCTAGGGGTTTGCACCCGCCCCCGAAAAATAGCTTTGAAGTTGCACCTCTCAGGCCTGCTGGGCAATTCCCCACCCACAGGAGGGGGCTCCTGGCACTGCCCTGCCTCAGGGGGCGGGGGAGGATAAACGCCTGAGAGCCTGGGACGTGCTTCGAGATCTCCCGGTGAAAAGTTCTCTGCGAGAGCCAGGTCTTGGCATTACCCATGTCACAGAAGCTAGGGAAGGGAAGGCTGGGTGGCTCCCTGCCTGCACTGTCCGGTGTTGTGTGTTTAAAAGGGGAAGATGCTATTTCAGTGGGAAGTCAGCACATACAGCTTTGCACGTTCATCTCTCTCTGCTTTCCAGTGCCCAGACATGACGGGACCCACAACATCCCAGGGACAGGACAAGGAATCTTCATTCCTTGACAGAGGGGGAAACCGAGGCACGGAACTGTTAACTGACTTTCCCAAAGATACACAGGGAATCAATATCCAAGCTAGGAGTAGTCTCCATTTCCCTGCCCATGCAATCGACCCAACCCATGAGCGCTCAGCTGGGTTTCAACCTGAGGCCTTCAACACTGCAGCACACATTTCTGTCACTGGAGTTAAACAAGCAGCCCCATCAGCAGGCGGCAGCAGTAGGCTGTTATCCTGTAGGCAACCAGCCAGGAAAAGGGGACAACACACACGCTGGCACCAGCTTGGATTACACCAGTCACAAGAGGGGCACATTCATACAGTTAATAAACGTGTCATCTGAGCCATAGATCAACATGGGATTTCGCCACCTGCCCCCATTGTCTTTTCCCCACAGCAGCTGGACCTGCATCAAAGCCCCAGCACCAAGCCATCGCAAACATGGGAGCAGTTTAATGTCAGAGCCAAACTCTCTGGTCCAGGCTGTTCTCTGTAACACACCCTCCCTCCCCATCCCTCTGAGATGGGATCCTGTCCCCTCAAATCCACAGCCACGCTGCCGCCTGCTGCCCTGGGGCCTCTGCTATTCCTCTGGGGTTTATTGAGCCTCCCCCTCTGTCCCCCTTTCTGACTAAAGAGCGGGCAGGCTGCACCGAGGGGGCACATGCCTGTCCCAGCTCCGTGGCCCAGGCTGTTCCTTGGTCTCCTCTTCCCTTTCATGTGTTGTGATTCCTATTAGCAAAGCACTTACAAGCCCCAGTCACAGACCAGGACCTCCCTGTGCTGGGCACTGCGCACAGAACAAACACAGCCCCCAGACGGAGCTGCCGCCCTGCACCCAGAACGAACTGCCTTTGCTTCTGAAGGAAATTTCAAAGCCAAAATGGAAGACCCTCAATTTATAGAACAAGCCCCACCCACAGGCAAGGGTCTGCCAATTGTTGGAGAGGAAGGTGGAGCTAAGTCCCTCCTGCATATATAGGGTGACCATATTTCCCTATGCTGAGTACAGGACACCTGGTAAAATTGCTCGTATTCAAGTGAATTCAGTGGCAATCAATCAGACCTATGCAGTCCAAACATTCAAATTAACATCAAGGTGACTGAGCCCCTGTTATAAAGAAATACTGCGTAGTTGGATTCTTTTTATTTACCTTCTTACCTTTAAGGTTTTAGGGTTCAGAGTAGCAGCCGTGTTAGTCTGTATCCGTAAAAAGAACAGGAGGACGTGTGGCACCTTAGAGACTAACACATTTATTAGAGCATAAGCTTTCGTGAGCAGCTGTAGCCCACGAAAGCTCATGCTCTAATAAATTTGTTAGTCTCTAAGGTGCCACAAGTCCTCCTGTTCTTTTTAAGGTTTTAGGGTTCACACAGGGAGGGGGTGACACACAGGGGACGAGGTTACACACACACTCCCGTACCCCTTTCTCACACTGGAGGGTGACTGAGTGACCGACCCGACCCTCCTTGCCTGGCGCTCTCTGCCCTCCATGCCTGGCTGGGCCCCCAGGACGGACCCGCCTCTCCTGGTACCTGGGGCTGCATCTCCCCGAGGCAACACATGGGAGGGAGCATGCAGGATCACTGCCAGGGTTCACACCAGAATGTGGCCAGCAGTAGCCTTTTGGAGCTGTGCAGGAGGGAAAAGGACAGGATCTGCTAACACCTCCAGGCTGCTGCCGGCCACCAACATAACCAAGCTGCCTCCTGTGCCCCGGGCTACAGCGTGGGCAGGAAGGGGTTAAGCCCTAAGGACACATTGTGCACCAGGGCCCAGGGAACCCGACTGCAGGGGCTTCAGTGAACCCAGCCAGAGAAGTGGCTCAGCAGGGGAGGGTGCCTAGGGGATGGAGCAGCCCCTCGCTTGCTGGGGCAGGACCCAGGGCAGGGGCAGGGGGACTGGGGAAGAGGGTGCTAAGCCCCTGCTGGGGGTCTGTTGTGAAGCCTGCTGGATCGGGGCACAAACAGGCTGGAAATCGCTTCTCCCCCTCCCCCCACCACTCCAGAGCTTAGCTTAGCTGAGGGGCAGAGAGGCTTCCCCATGCCAATGCTGTACAGGGCTTTGGCATATGCAGGGCTCGGCTCCTCCTGGCCAGCACCCCGGCTCAGAGGATCTTGGGCTTTCCCAAGGCACCAGCCCAGCCAGAGGCAGTGGGGTAAGGAAGGAGCCTCCCGGCCAGGCTGTTGGTGAGCTGAGTGCTCTGACCAGGGGCTGCTTCTCCGCACAGTGCTGGGAGCAGGATGCACCCCGCTGGACGGGGGGGGAGGGTGGGAGATATGGAGGAGCAGCGGGGCTGGGAGCATGAAGGGGCACAGAAGGGAGAGGACAGCGAGAGGGGAAGCACATAAAGGGCCGATGGATGGGTAACAGAATCATAAAATATCAGGGTTGGAAGAGTCCTCCAGAGGTCATCTAGTCCAACTCCTGCTCAAAGCAGGACCAACCCCAACTAAATCACCACAGCCAGGGCTTTGTCAAGCCAGGCCTTAAAAACCTCTAAGGAAAGAGATCCCACCCCCTCCCTAGGGAACCCATTCCCATGCTTCATCACCCTCCTAGTGTAAAAGTTTTTCCTAATATCCAACCTAGACCTCCCCCACTGCAACTTGAGACCATTACTCCTTGTCCTGTCCTCTTCTACCACTGAGAATAGTCTAGAACCATCCTCTCTGGAACCCCCTTTCAGGTAGTTGAAAGCAGCTATCAAATCCCCCCTCATTCTTCTCTTCCGCAGCCTAAACAATCCCAGGTCCCTCAGCCTCTCCTCATAAGTCAGCGACGACACGTAACGGGGCCGCCGCCTGGCGCCTGCCCACACACACCCGCCTCTGCAGTCAGTACGCAGTCAGCGCTGGCTGGAAACGGGATGGGATGGCAGGCCCCCGCTGACCAAGAGCTGGAACACCGCAGAGGCTGTGCTGATGGACCGGCCTGGGGAGCGGCCGGCCTGGCACGCAGCATCTTCGGCCTGCCACTAGCCTTGCACACCCACCCCCATTGTCGGCCACTGGATCCCCGCTCCCTCACCGCTGGCAGGTGAGCGGCTGGCGAGCAGGGACCTGGCCAGCAGCAGGACCTGCCACTACTGATGAGGGTGGGGACAGAAAATAGGGGACAATTTGCCCTTTTTAAAGAAAAAGTCGGGACACCTGCAGGACATCTGGTCACCCTATGCATATATACAGCTGGTGAAAGGTCCTTGGGCTGAATTTCAGAAAGAACAGGTTTCCCTCCCTTTATTCACAATGCACTCCAAATTTTCTCCCTTGGGCTGTTTCCCCTCATTCTCCAGTGCCACAAAGCATGTCACCAAGTCCTTGTCTAAGCGGCCGGGAACACAGCTGTGTCCTAACCACGTGATAAAACATATTTTGGCTTTGCTTCCATAGACCTGACCAAACTGTTATACCCATGGCAAAGGAATGATGTTAATTGCCGCTCTGAGGGCTAGTCTGCCTGGGGAAACTGACCAGCAGAACTGCAGCAGTATAATTAGACGGCTATGTCTTTGCCAGTCAGTATATCTGCCCACGGGGAGACTATTCCAGAATAAAAATGGTTTTTATTCCAGTTTAATTACTCCTCTTATACCGGCATAGCTAGAGCCGTACAGTTATACCCCTGCAGTTCTGCCAGTCAGCTCCCCTGTGGAGATGAGCCCTAACTAAAAGAGAAGATGGATTTTGCTGCAGAATCGCTATATGCAAGAAGACACCTGGAGAGAGAGACCGTTGCTAGAGCACTCCTGATATATTAGATCTCTTTTTTTAATATCTTCTCACCTATTTGAAATAACAAATAGTCTTGCTTTGGAAGTATCTTTGCTCACATGACAGATACGTAATAATCGTGGTGTATTTGAGCAATGTAACTGCCCCATGTACCTTTTGCTTTCTGTGCGCTGCATCTTTAAATCTGAGGTCTACCAAAGACAGGCAGGCATAGTGGGAGTTAGGGGCCTAAATATCTTTGAGGGTCCCATTGTGTTCAGTTTGGTGCAGACTGCCCGGGGCCTCAGGAGACACATATACTGTCCTCTCTCCTGGAGACTTTACTTCTGTTCTTTCTTGTTTTCTTTTAGCTCAGATAAATCAATTTCCACTGAGAATATAAGGCTGCTGCTGCTATGTGGGAAAATGTGACGAGATTGTATATGTAAGGGCTTGCTGTCAGCCTGCTTATGTCTCTGAAATTATAAATTTCCCTCACCTGCTGTTCAGACAATTCCCAGAAGTGTGATGCACTAAGCTAGCCCAGGAGAGCCCTTTGTATTCTCACGAGACAGGCAGGGGCAAAACCCTCATAGATATACAACAGAACACAGGAAATAAGGCATCCTTCTCAATCTGTTCCCATCCACTTCTATCAGAGGGCTTTGATTCTTGTCATTCTGCCAAAGAAAAAAATCATTAAACTCAGTCATAAGTACATGTAAGTGAACTAACTTTGGATTAATACTGTGTCATTTTCTATTAGGTTCATAATTATATCCTGGCAGCACTGCTGAAGTAAGAAAAGATTTTCTAACGTAGGAGAGAAGGGTGATAGTACGTATGCCGGACTTCTGCTTGCTGTGTATTCGGTCAGTGAGTGTTACACAAGATGGACCTGTATAACTGGATGGCACAACAGGCCCTGTTCTGCTAAAGATAATTCTGGCCTTATGCAGGGTGTGTCTTCACTGCAGTAAAAAAATCCACGGCACTGAATCTCAGAGCCGGTCAGCTGACCGGGGCTTGCAGAGCTCAGGCTGGGGGCTAAGAGTAGCAGTGTAGATGTTTGGGCTGGGGCTGGCGCCTGGGCTTTGAGACCTTCCACGCCCCTGGACTTGAACGTCTACACTGCAGTTTTATAGCCCAACAGCCCTGTGAGCCTGAGCCAGCTGCCCCAGTCTTTTTAACCCCTCCTCATACAGAAGCAGTTCCATAGAATCATAGAATCATAGAATCATAGAATATCAGGGTTGGAAGGGACCCCAGAAGGTCATCTAGTCCAACCCCCTGCTCGAAGCAGGACCAATTCCCAGTTAAATCATCCCAGCCAGGGCTTTGTCAAGCCTGACCTTAAAAACCTCTAAGGAAGGAGATTCTACCACCTCCCTAGGTAACGCATTCCAGTGTTTCACCACCCTCATAGTGAAAAAGTTTTTCCTAATACCCCTAGTCAATTGGCGGCTGAACTTTGTGACTTTGTCCTCACCCATAACTATTTCACATTTGGGGACAATGTATACCTTCAGATCAGCGGCACTGCTATGGGTACCCGTGTGGCCCCACAGGATGCCAACGTTTTTATGGCTGACTTAGAGCAACGCTTCCTCAGCTCTTGTCCCCTAATGCCCCTACTCTACTTGCACTACACTGATGACATCTTCATCATCTGGACCCATGGAAACGAAGCCCTGGAGGAATTCCACCATGATTTCAACAATTTCCATCCCACCATCAACCTCAGCCTGGACCAGTCCACACAAGAGATCCACTTCCTGGACACTACGGTGCTAATAAGCAATGGTCACATAAACACCACCCTACACTGGAAACCTACTGACCGCTATTCCTACCTACATGCCTCCAGCTTTCACCCAGACCACACCACACGAGCCACCGTCTACAGCCAAGCTCTACGATACAACCGCATTTACTCCAACCCCTCAGACAGAGACAAGCACCTACAAGATCTCTGTCAAGCTTTCTTACAACTACAGTACCCACCTGCTGAAATGAAGAAACAGATTGACAGAGCCAGAAGAGTACCCAGACGTCACCTACTACAGGACAGGCCCAACAAAGAAAATAACAGAACGCCACTAGCCATCACCTTCAGCCCCCAACTAAAACCTCTCCAACGCATCATCAAGGATCTACAACCTATCCTGAAGATGACCCATCACTCTCACAGATCTTGGGAGCCAGGCCAGTCCTTGCTTACAGACAGCCCCCCAACCTGAAGCAAATACTCACCAGCAACCACACACCACACAACAGAACCACTAACCCAGGAACCTATCCTTGCAACAAAGCCCGTTGCCAACTGTGTCCACATATCTATCTATTCAGGGGACACCATCACAGGGCCTAATCACATCAGCCACACTATCAGAGGCTCGTTCACCTGCACATCTACCAATGTGATATATGCCATCATGGGCCAGCAATGCCCCTCTGCCATGTACATTGGTCAAACTGGACAGTCTCTACGTAAAAGAATAAATGGACACAAATCAGACGTCAAGAATTATAACATTCATAAACCAGTCGGAGAACACTTCAATCTCTCTGGTCACTCGTTTAGAGACCTAAAAGTTGCAATTCTTCAACACAAAAACTTCAAAAACAGACTCCAATGAGAGACTGCTGAATTGGAATTAATTTGCAAACTGGATACAATTAACTTAGGCTTGAATAAAGACTGGGAGTGGATGGGTCATTACACAAAGTAAAACTATTTCCCCATGTTTATTCCCCCCACCCCACCCCCCACTGTTCCTCAGACGTTCTTGTCAACTGCTGGAAATGGCCCACCTTGATTATCACTACAAAAGGTCCCCCCCACCCCACCCCCCGCTCTCCTGCTGGTAATAGCTCACCTTAAGTGATCACTCTGGTTCCAGTGTGTACGGTAACACCCATTGTTTCATGTCCTCTGTGTATATAAATCTCCTCACTGTATTTTCCACTGCATGCATCCGATGAAGTGAGCTGTAGCTCACGAAAGCTCATGCTCAAATAAATTGGTTAGTCTCTAAGGTGCCACAAGTCCTCCTGTTCTTCTAGTCAATTGGGTTGCCCATCGCTGTACTTTTCCCAAGTCTAATATATCTCTTTTGAGATGAGGCGACCAGATTTGCACGCAGTATTCAGGAATAGGGCATACCATGGATTTATATAGTGACAATATGATATTTTCTCTTTTATTATCCATCCCTTTCCTAATGGTTCCGAACATTCTGTTCTCTTTTTGACAGCCGCTGCACATTGAGTGGATCATAGAATCATAGAATCATAGAATATCAGGGTTGGAAGGGACCTCAGGAGGTCATCAGGAGGACGTTGGCAGAGAACTATCCACAATAACTCCAAGATCTCTTTCTTGAGTGGGAACAACTAATTTAGACTCCATCAGTTTGTATGTATGGTTGGGATTATATTTTCCAGTTTGCATTGCTTGGCATTTATCAACATTGAATTTCTTCTGCCATTTTTGTTGCTTCGTCACCAGGTTTTGTGGGGTCCCTTTGTAGCTCTTCACAGTCTGCTTTGGACTTAACTATCTTGAGTAATTTTGTATCATCTGCAATCATTGCCACCTCAGATCATTCATGAATATGCTGAACAACACTGGTCCCAGTACAGATCCCTGGGGGACAACACTGTGTACCTCCCTCCACTGTGAAAACTGACCATTTAGCCCTATCTTTTGTTTCCTGTCTTTTCTGCCTACTTTGCTTAAGAGTCTTTCGCAAGGGACCTTGTCAAAGCCTTTCTGAAAGTCCAAGTACACTGTATCCACTGGATCTCCTTTGTCCACATGTTTGTTGACCCCCTCAAAGTATTCTAATAGATCAGTGAGGTGTGATTTCCCTTTACAAAAGCCATGTTGACTCTTTCCCAACATATCGTGTTCATCTGTATGTCTAATAATTCTGTTCTTTACTGTAATTTCAATCTGTTTGATCCTTTGTTCCCTTGATCATCTCTGATCAGCCTCAATCAGCCTTGTGATCACCCTCCCCCTGTGTGATTAATGACGGAGTAGGGCTGACCTACGAAGGAAGGCCTTAAAAGCCAGAGGCTAAGCAACCAAGGGGAGCTAGGGAACAGGGGAATTTGAGAGAGGGAGTATGTGGGAGGGAGATATAATAAAATCGCTATGGTTAGGAAGGGCCACATCACCAGTGCCAACACTGTGCCTGTCTCCTTCACCTGCACTTGTAACCAGACAGAGAACCTAACCATGGATGCCTCTACCCAGATCCTGGTGTGGATTTGCGGAGACTGTGGCCTGCATTTGCCACTCACAGAAAGCCCGGCTGGGAGGACCATCTAGTGTGCGAAGTACCTGTTGGTGGAATCTCTCAGGAAGCAGATGGGAGAGCTACAGGAGGAGGTGGCCATACAAAATGGAAAATGACTGCCTAGGAAGGAGTACTGTAGAAAGGGATCTGGGGGTCATAGTGGACCACAAACTAAATATGAGTCAACAGTGTAATGCTGTTGCAAAAAAAACAGACATCATTCTGGGATGTATTAGCAGGAGTGTTGTAAGCAAGACACGAGAAGTAATTCTTCTGCTCTACTCCGTGCTGATTAGGCCTCAACTGGAGTATTGTGTCCAGTTCTGGGTGCCACATTTCAGGAAAGATGTGGACAAATTGGAGAAAGTCCAGAGAAGAGCAACAAAAATGATTAAAGGTCTAGAAAACATTACCTACGAGGGATGACTGAAAAAATTGGGTTTGTTCAGTCTGGAGAAGAGAAGACTGAGAGGAGACATGATAACAGTTTTCAAGTACATAAAAGGTTGTTACAAGGAGGAGGGAGAAAAATTGGTCTTCTTAACCTCCGAGGAGAGGAGAAGAAGCAATGGGCTTAAATTGCAGCAAGGACAGTTTAGGTTGGACATTAGGAAAAAATTCCTAACTGTCAGGGTGGTTAAGCACTGGAATAAATTGCCTAGGGAGGTTGTGGAATCTCCATTATTGGGGATTTTTAAGAGCTGGTTGGACAAACACCTGTCAGGGATGGTCTAGATAATACTTAGTCCTGCCTTGAGTGCAGGGGACTGGACTAGATGATCTCTCGAGGTCCCTTCCAGTTCTATGATTCTATGAATTTGCCTGGTACTGAAGTTAGGCTTACTGGCCTGTAATTGCTAAGATCACCTCTGGAGCCCATTTTAAAAATTGGCGTCACATTAGCTATCCTCCAGTCATCTGGTACAGAGGCTGGTTTAAGTAATAGGTTACATCCCACATTTAGTAGTTCTGCAATTTCATATTTGAGTTCCTTCAAAACTCTCAGGTGAATACCATCTGGTCCTGGTGACTTATTACTGTTTAATTGATCAATGTCTTCCAAAATTTCCTCTATCATCACCTCAATCTGGGGCAGTTCCTTAGATTTGTCACCTAAAAAGAATGGCTCAGGTTTGGGATTCTCCCTCGCATCCTCTGCAGTGAAGAGTAATGCAAAGAATTTATTTAACTTCAACCTTGTCTTCCTTGAAGGCTCCTGTAGCTCCTCAATCATTCAGTGGCCCCACTGTTTGTTTGTGACTGCTTCTGACTTACTTCAAAAAATTTTTTGCTGTTACTGTTTATGTCTTTTGCTAGCTTCTCTTCAAATTCTTTTTTGGCCTGCTTAATTATACTTTTACACTTGACTAGACAGAATTTGTGTTCCTTTCTATTTTCCTCAGTAGGATTTCACTTCCAAAATTTAAAAGATTTTTTTTTTTTTGGCCTCTAACTGCCTATTTTACTCTGTTGTTTAGCTATGGTAGCATTGTTTGGTCCTATTACTGTTTTTTTTTTATTGGGGGTTATTCATTTATGGAGCCTCTATTATGGTGTTTTTTATAATGTTTCCATGCAGCTTGCAAGCATTTCACTCTTGTGACTGTTCCTTTTAATTTCCATTTAATTAGCCTCCTCATTTTGTGTAGTTTCCTTTCTGAAGTTAAATACTACTTGTGGTGAGATTCTTTGGCACTTCCCCTCCTACAAGGATGTTAAATTTAATTACATTATGGTCACTATTACTGAGCGGTTCCGTTATATTCACCTCTTGGACCTGATCCTGTGCTCCACTTTGGACTAAATCAAGAATTGCCTCTCCCATTGTGGGTTCCAGGACCAGCTGCTCCAAGAAGCAGTCATTAATGGTGTCAAGAAATTTTCTCTCTGCATCCTGTCCTGAGATGACATGTATCCAGTCAATATGGGGATAGTAGAAATCCCCCAAGTATATTGGGGTTTCTGTTTTCATAGCTTATCTAATTGACCTGAGCATTTCACAATCACTGTCACCATTCTGGTCAGGTGGTCAGTAATATATTTCTACTGCTATACTCTTATTACTCAAGCATGGAATTTCTATCCATAGAGATTCTACAATACTTTTTGCTTCATTTAAGATGTTTACTATATTCGACTCTGCTTTCTTTCACACACAGTACCACTCCCCCACGACCTGCTCTGTCATTTCTCTATATTTTGTACCACGGTATTACTATGTCCCATTGATTAGCATCATTGGAATGCATTACCTAGGGAGATGGTGGAATCTCATTCCTTTGAGGTTTTTAAGGTCAGGCTTGACAAAGCCCTGGCTGGGATGATTTAGTTGGGGCTTGGTCCTGCTTTGAGCAGGGAGTTGGACTAGATGACCGCCTGAGGTCCCTTCCAACCCTGATATTTTATGATTCTATGATCATTCCACCAGGTTTCTGTGATGCCTGTTATATCAATATACTCATTTAATACCGGGCACTCAAGTTCACTCATCTCAGTATTTAGACTTTTTGCATTTGTGTTCAAGCACTTAAAAATTTTGTCAATATTTAGCTGTCTGTCTTCATGTGATGTAATTGAATAGGACTCTTTTTCATTTGGCTGTTTCTCTTCAATTCCTACTAGTACTTTATCAGCTTCTAGCCTCTCCTCTTTACTAGGGTATAGAGTATCCCCTTTAATAAATCCTCTCTTAAGGGACGATCCCTGAGCACTTACTGGATGCACGAACAATCCACTTTCATCCACTTCCTAATCAAGATGCACTGGGCTGCTTCTTGAATCCTCCGAGCACCCTGCTAGAATTCAATAAAAGCAACAACAACTAGCAGGGCCATCTCTGCTGGGCCCTGACATCGATCCTGCCCTGTCTACAGGTGATCCTGCCTAACCTGACAAAGATATCATCCCACCAGCATTTCTGCAGTGCAATCAAATGCCCCAGATTGCTCCTCACTTGATTAGTCTGCTGCTTCCTCTTCTGGGCAGACCCCACCCCTCACCCCAGTGAGCCAGTGTCCATTCATGGGGAAATGAACCCATGCAGGAGACCATAGAATATCAGGGTTGGAAGGGACCTCAGGAGGTCATCTAGTCCAACCCCCTGCTCAAAGCAGGACCAAGCCCCAACTAAATCATCCCAGCCAGGGCTTTGTCAAGCCTGACTTTAAAAACTTCTAAGGAAGGAGATTCCACCACCTCCCTAGGTAACGCATTCCAGTGTTTCACCACCCTCCTGGTGAAATAGTGTTTCCTAATGTCCAACCTAAACCTCCCCCACTGCAACTTGAGACCGTTGCTCCTTGTTCTGTCATCTGCCACCACTGAGAACAGCTGAGTTCCATCCTCGTTTCCTTCAGGGTGGAGTTACGCATCCTGCCAGCTGCGGAGGAGATGCCCACAGCATGTTGGCAGTGGCAGGGCGTCAACAGGCCAATTTAATTGCAGAAGAGAAGTACAGAACCATTACATGGCCGAGGCTGGAGCGCGGTCGGGATTTTTTTGAGCGCAGCCGAAAAAGAGGTACTTATCAGAGACAGCCCGAGCCGGGACACGCGGCAGCTTTGTACAAGGCTGGAGAGCATTTAATTTTCCAGTGGATGATTTTGTTAACAGAAATATCACCAGTCCTTTCTTCTGGGCTGGCTGTTCTTTAAAATGCTTTCAGCTGCGCTGCTTTCTAATGGGAGCTTGGTCACTGACTTCCACACCAGCAGGACTGGACCTTCAGCCCAATCCCGCTCTTCCCTTGGATTAATAATTGAAGTCACTTTTAAGGCCAGTTAACAACCCAGGGCCCCTAGAATAAATATGGCCCAGGCAACAGCCAGGCACCTTCTCACCTTATACCGTCCTGTCCTTCCTGTCCAGAGGTGAGAGGGGAGGTCAGTCTCCCTTCCCAAGAAAGAAAGCAGCGGTGATGCTGGTTTCTAGGATGTGGACAGGTTACCAGCAACTGTTTTGGTTCTGTCTATTCACGTCAGATTTGGGAGACTTGATGGCTCAAGGGTCTGTCGTGGGACACGAGGCCTATCACCTGCAGGCAGCCAGCAGATCCCACCCGGGTGGTGTGTGATGGAGAGATGTTACCAGCTGAGGGCAGCTTGAAAAGAGGTTGGCCCAGTGGGTAGGGTGCTAGGCAGGGACTTGGAAGGGGGTGGGGGAGCAATCCTTTGTCCACCACAGATTTCCTGTGTGACTTTTCCTGTGCCACTTAGCCTCTCTGTGCCTCAGTGAAATGGGGTTACTACTAGCACCTCACAGGGGTGTTTGGTGGATAAATACCGTAAGGATTGTGAGGTGTGGATCTACAGTGCTAATGGAAGCCAGAGAAGAACCTGAGCCAGACTGTCTGCTTTCTCAGCTGGGATCCGTTCTGTGGATCATGCATGCCAAGTTTTATATACCTGAGATTGCATGCTCCCTTCCTGCGTCTGTCCATCACCTGGCACGCTGGTGGTTACATAGTTAAAGTATCACAATAATCTGTAGCTCTCCAACTCTCCAAGTGCTTTACAAAGGAGATCACTATCTTTATTCCCATTTTACAGA
The DNA here is from genome assembly GCF_965140295.1 of Lepidochelys olivacea. Classification (NCBI taxonomy): domain Eukaryota; kingdom Metazoa; phylum Chordata; order Testudines; family Cheloniidae; genus Lepidochelys; species Lepidochelys olivacea. The sequence continues at coordinate 4,023,290 of NC_140413.1, forward strand.
GGGGGAAACTGAGGCACAGAGAGGGCAAGTGACTTGCCCAAGGCCACCCAGCAGCAGAGCTAGGCATATAATCGAGGTCTCCTGAGCCCCAGTCCCATGCTTTGTCCACAACCGATTATCCCCTGGTGAGCCACCTGCAGAGGGGCTCCTCCCCATTCAGATACCCCTGGCCCATACACAAGGTGGGAGGGCAGCCACCTCTGTGGCCCTCGAGAGGGCTCTTGTCTTCCCCCGGACACCTCAAACTCTGCAGGGAGTCTGCCCAAAAGGTCGTGGGTTCTACAGCAGCGTGACTGCAATGGAAGTGTACTGCCCAAAGCTAAAGGGTGACTGGGCATAGATGCTCAGGCCATACTCCCTGTTTCTCCCTGGAGAGGGAGAGCAAACCCTAGCTCCCAGGAGAGTCCACCAGGGGACTCCGATGGAACTGCGATGGGGCAAGTGCCTATCAGGGCAACAGGACAGCAATACTGATAGACATCTTCAGCAATGAAGAGACTTTTGCCGCTTCCATACCTACGGGCCTCAGCCATCCTTGTTGTCTGTCTCCCCATTGTGGTGTCCCATGATTGCAATTGTTTTGCAGTTTCCTCACCTGTCATGGCTGCAGCATGGCACCTGGAAACCGAACGCGGCTTCCTTGCGCTCCTTAAAGTCAATGCAGAACCCCCATCAACTTAACTGAAAGCAGGACTGGGCTGGAATACTTTTATTAGGAGAATAACAACTCTTCAGGCATCTCTAATACATTTATTGGAAGAGCTTAAAGCACTTTACAAATGTTGCATATGCCTCACGTCTCTTCTGTGAGGACCAGCCACATTAATACAGCTTTACAAGTTGGTAAACTGAGGCGCATGTTGGCGACTGTACACTATTGACATGCTGGAGGCATGAGTCTAAACAGCTGCAAAATGAGTGCACAAACCAATGCCCAGGAACAAGCAGAAGGAACTCCAGGGGCACCATTTCATTCAGTTTCACAGGGCCTCTCTCTACCTCATTGACTCGCCATCTCTTTTCCGATCTCTGCTGCAAGATTCTCTTCCCTCACTTGCCTCATTTCACTCTGCAGGGTTTGGAGGATGCAGCTGCCATGAATAAGGCTCTAGCTGCATTACGCTGCAATCTACAATTAAGTGCGCCAAAGTGGGTGGCTTTCTCCAGTTCCGAAAACGCCGCGGGGGCGGTTTCCATAGCGTCCATGCAAGTCTGAGCGGATGATGGGTTGGCTAATTACGGCTCATACGCAGTGCCAATCAATCCAAAAACGCTGAGGCTCTTCTTCTGTCTGCCTCCCAGCTGGGAATCCCCTTTACAACTCAGAGTCCTGTTCGGCTGCAAACCTGCAGGCCGTGCGGAGAACCAAAGTCTCATGAGAATGAGCTCTGGTCCTTTAAATACTAATCAGCCAAACGTCAGCTCCCAGAGTGACACTGTGTTCAAAAGAGCTAATGCGATCCTGGAATGCATAAACAGGGGAATTGCAAGCAGGAGCAGAGAGGTTTTTTGACCTCTGTTTGCCCCTGGTGTGATCGCTGTGGGAATCCTGGGTCCAGTTCTGGTGCCCACAATTCAAGAAGGATGTTGATACATTGGAGAGGGGTCAGAGAAGAGCCATGAGAATGATTAAATGACTAGGAAAGCTGCCTTATGGCAGTAGACTCAGGGAGCTCGATCTATTTAGCTTAACCAAATGAAGGTTAAAGGGTGAGTTGATCACAGCCTACAAGTGTCTACAGAGGAACAAATATTTAATAATTGGCTCTTCAATCTAGCAGAGAAAGGTCAAACAGGATCCAATGGCTGGAAGTTGCAGCTAGACAAATTCAGACTGGAAATAAGATGTACATTTTTAATAAGGAGGGTAGTTAACCATTGGAACAATTTATCAAAGGCCGTGGTGGATTCTCCATCACTGACAATTTTTAAATCAAGTCTGGATGTTTTCCTAAAAGCTGTGCTCTAGGAGTTGTTGTGGGACAGATCTCTGGCCTGTGTCATCCAGGAGGTCAGATTAAATGATCACAACGGTCCCTTCTGGCCTTGGAATCCATGAATCTATGATATAATAGCTGCTGTATTTGGGCTTGCTCCTGCAGGCCAGCACCAACCCTCCCATTGACTTGAACAGGAGCACAATAGGGGCCCAAGACACCAAATTAAGGAAGGACCCTGTAATGCCCTGGCACCCCACTATTCACCACTGTCATGTAATTAGGTTATGTTCTGTACAAAGTCTGCCTTGTGAGGTGTCATTCTAAAAGTCTTGACCTGCTAGACAGGCATATCTTGTTGGATTGTATGTGTTGTCATTGTATGTGAAGTTATGAAGTTGGGCTATGTAGGTGTTACTGAAACATGCCATGAGATTGAAAACACCCACAAGCAGCCTTTCCGGTACAACAGTAAAAAGGCCAAACAATGTAATGGCTTATGGAGGAAATGCACACAAGCACAAGGATTACCCCAGGAACTGTGCACAGAGACAGCACTACACAATGGGAACTGTTTGACCCAGGTCCCAGCAAAAGAGCTTTCCAGCAAGTTGGATGAAGATATAAAAGGGGGAAAATGACATCATGGGGGTATCTCATTCTCCCTACAACAACACAGCTGGAAACACCTGAGGAATAAAGACTGAACAGGGGGGAAATGATCATCCCAGGCTAAGGGATTTCTAGCCTGTGCATGAAAACCTGGGAAACCCAAGCTGAAAAGCCAAGGCAGCTTGTGCCTTAAGAATCTGCCAGCCTGTTTATCACTCATGGTGAGAAGTATGTTAAGCTCAGTTTGTGGTTTTGTTTATTGACTAGGTGATCTGCTTAGATCTGTTTGCTAGCACTTATAATCTATTCTTTTGTAGTTAATAAACTTATTTTATGTTTTAATCTAAACCAGTGAGCTTTGATTGGAGTGCTTGGGGAAAACCTCTGCTTGGTTACCTCAAGTGTGCATTGTCCTCTTCACATTGAGGGAGAGGTAGACCGGGTATTAAACCCATATGTTGGCCAGATTTGACCAGGGCAGGTACTGCTCTGGGGTCACAGGCTGGGAAGCTGGTGGTTAGAAAGCCTGGGTGTAATTGCAGCTGGGTGTGTCCCTAACTGTGTGAATGCTGGTGAACGTGCAGGCTGGAGGGCTTTGCAGCTTTCCACAGCAGAACAGTGTGAGAGGGAGCCCAGGCTGGTGGGTCGGGGGCTCAGTGGTACCCCAGTTCCAGGTATCACCCTGTGGTGAACCTGTCACAGACCCCAACAGTCCATTTTAGGGCTGCCAAAAATGCTTGAGGGAGCAACCGCGGCAACCTCCGAAGGCTCAGGATTTGGGTTTGTTTTGGATCAGTACCCCACAGTTGTTTCTCTGAACTATCCCAGCTGCTCAAATCTGCGACAATGGACTGCAGATCTCACCAAAGCAGGCTCATTTAAAAGATTCCCAGCTCCCCTCTTTCTGGCGCCAGCCAGGAGCACCATGGCAGGTGCCTCTTTCTGTGGGATTCCATCACTTCCCATCCCAACTAGAACTCAGAGCTCACGGAGATGGGAGACAATTCAATAGCAAACCTAAAGGTTCGTTTTGAGTGCCGTTAGAAAGATGGCCATGATTTTAACCAACCTGATTCACCCACTTAAGGGACAGGCCAGCTGGGTGGCCAGACTGCTCGTGAGCTCTGGCAACTCCTGGTTCTGGGAATGGCTCCTTGGGGGTCACTGCAGGAGCAACACAAAGCAGCCCCAAGGCTACCCAAGTGGTGCCAGGTCCGAAACTGCCTCAGGCCAACCCCAGGACTGGGGTGGAATAAAAGCTCCCCCTCCTCTGCACCAAGCTCTCCATCTCCGGCTCTGTGGACTGCCTGCCCTTTAGTAGCACCAGGGTAGGGTGTCAGAGTAACAGCCATGTTAGTCTGTATTCGCAAAAAGAAAATGAGTACTTGTGGCACCTTAGAGACTAACCAATTTATTTGAGCATAAGCTTTCATGAGCTACAGCTCACTTCATTGCTTTCTCCAGGTGTATAAAATATTTTCTTCAAGCTGTTTCAGGGGTAGGATGCTAACTGCTTTTCACTTGCAAAATAATATCAGTCTGGTAAAGCACGTGTGTGAAATGTCTGAATTTCAGACTGCATTAAGGGCAGATATGAAAAAGCTTTTAACAGCAAGCTGAGCTGGACAAAGAATTCCTTTGTCTCAACCGTACATTTGTCTGTGGGCTGTTATAAATTCCTATATATTTGTACCCTGCCAGGGATCAGCAGGCATCTCTGTGCAGCAGATTGGAACTCGGGGGTTCTATTTTCTCACCGGTACCTTTATTAAATTTGCATGTGACTGAGAATTAAAATGCACAGTGATAAGAGCACAGCTTGATCAATGAGGTTTTACACTGATGCCCACTGAGCCTTGAAGTGTCATTCTGCTCTTTGAAGTGGCTCCTTGCGGAGGGAGGGGGTGGCGTTTCAACATTTGATATGGAAAGACATCCCAGCCAATCTGCTCCGTTTACATGCAGAGTAATGCCGTCCAATGCTTAGACTATGTCCACACTACACACCAGTGGCAGCGGGAGAAGCAGGCTGCGTCCGCTCTGCGGCATGTAGCTACCTGTGTCCGTGAAAGGCTCCGGCAAGGGGGAAGCAGCGAGGAAAGGGCTCCAAGAACTGCCTACTGCTGGAGCCTTTCACTGCGTGAGAAAAGGCTCCGGCAGGGAGAAGGCAGTGGGGAAAACCACTGCCGTAGGGACGGATATAAATAGCAGCGTTGATGGGGGAAGCACTGCTGGGTCCTGTAGAGAGGTGTGGGGGGTATATACCCTAGGGTTCAGGCATGTCTTTAGTCTACTCGCCTAAGCAGTGACTCTCTGTCTACACTGCTACTTATGCCCGTGCGAAGGGTACAGCATGCAGTGTGGACGTGCCCTTGGAAGTGCTGAACCCCAAGGCCCTGATTCAGGCCAGCACTTACCCGTGTGCTTACATCAGTGGGATTTACGCACCCGCGTCAAGTTAACCATGCGTGTAGCTGCTTTCCTCACGCAGGGCCCAGGTGTTGCCGATGGCAACTGTAGGTGGTCAGCAGCTCTGAAAAACCAGGTCCATGCTTAGAAAGCTAGATAACGGCCAGCCCTGCAAACTCCACCAGCCTCTGCTTTGGATTTAAAGGTGTCAGGTACTCTTAAGCGTCATGTTCACAGCACACACAGAGCAGATAGATAAAAACATCAAATACTCTTGCTAGAAAATTGTGCTGGGGCCCTGCTGTTGAACCCAGGTCCGTCAGGTCCCTAAACAGCTTCCACAACCCAACAGTACATAGAACCATGGCCCCTGGCCAACAGCTGCTCCAGGCCTGTAGTGCCCAACAGTTACATCCGAGGCCCCTGATTGGCTGGCCACACAGGATTTTCATTGGCTGCCTAGACTATGTTAAGATCCCAGAAGAGGAAGCTGTCTGAGCAGCAGGCCATTGCCCACTGGTTGCTGCTAGGCCGCCTGTGCGTGACCTCACCTCGGCTCCCTACTGCCTTGCCTGACCCTGTTGCACTGGACCCTGCCCTGCTGCCAAAATCAGAGAGAGACAAAACAGGCTGCTCCCAAAGGCAGAGAGGCACAACTTGTTCTAGATCGGGTCTTTCCAGACTAACTCTGATTGCACACTTTCATACTGAGCCCACTGTCCTGCAAGAGGGACCAGGAAACCCTTCACAATTAAAGTGACAGCCTACAATTCCAACAGTTTTCCAATGCACCACATTTAGCACGTGCTAAATTGGTCAAGTTAAAGTCTTGGCTCTCTGCAGTCTTTAATTTGACTGACTGATCTAGATCAGCAGTTCTCAAACTGTGGATCAGGACCCCAAAATGGGTCCCAACCCCGTTTTAATGGGGTCACCAGAACTGGCTCAGACTTGCTGGGGCCCCGGGCCAAAGCCTGAGCCCCACCTCCTGGGGACAAAGCTGAATCCCAAGGACTTTAGCCCTGGGCAGTGGTGCTCAGGGTCCAGACTCCCTGCCTGGAGCTGAAGCCCTTGGGCTTCTGCTTTAGTCCCCCTTGCTCGGGGTGGTGGGACTCAGGCTTTGGACCTCCCAACACAGGGTGGCAGGGCTCAGGTGGGCTCAGGCTTTGGTCCCCCCTCCTGGGATTGTGTAGTAATTTTTGTTGTCAGAAGGGGGTCGCGGTGCAATGAAGTTTGAGAACCCCTGGTCTAGGTAATACTTAGTCCTGCCATGAGTGCAGGGGACTGGATTAGATGCCTCTTGAGGTCCCTTCCAGTCCTATGACTTAGCCTGACACTGTGCCTCTTCTCGTCTAGACTTTTCAGATGTGTTAGCTACCATGTTGTAACAATGCACCTTTTATCCTAGCCTAAGACAGGCCTGAGAGCCAAGCTAGGTTTGTTTTCCTTCTATCAATAATAAAGATTAAGTAGATCTTCATATACATCTGTCTGATCCCTCCCCCCTTGGAGCCCAGAGCGCACACACCCCGCGGCTGCCGGCCCCACCACACACCTCCAGCCCTGGGCGAGTGGCTTGGCCCCAGCACCCCCAGTCCCGGAGGGGCAGGTGGGTGGTGCAGTCCCAGTGCCCCCAACCACAGCCCCGGGCCTTGCGAGCACTGGTCCCAGTCTGCCTGCCCTAGTCCCAGCCTCTGGGCCACAGAAGAGCGGGAAGAAAACTGGAAGCAGGCAGGAGGGGACCTAAGGTGGAGCGTGGGCGGGGCCACGCTAGGCTGTTTGGGGCAGCACAGCCTTCCCCAACCTATGATGCCCGCTGCCCATGGTTCTGTTGATGATGTTTGAACGACAGTAGAATCCAGCTCCCTGGATTCATCGGGAACGACAATGGATCCACCTCGTGAAATAGCTGGGCTGGCTCTGCAGGATGAAACAGAGTCAAAAGCAACAGTAGCTTATTGTAAAGTCAACATTTAGGGCTCTGAATACACACAGGGGGCAGTTCTGTTCAGATCTTTTCAGAGGAGCAATGCAATCTCAGCCAAATAATTACCTGTCATCTACGACTGAAAGCTAAGCAGTTCCCACCATTCTGTGGTATTATTATTTATTAAGAACATAAGAACAGCCATATTGGGTCAGCTCATGGTCCATCTAGTCGAGCATCCTGTCTTCTGACAACGGCTAATGCCAGATGCTTCACAGGGAGTGAACAGAACAGGACAATTATTTAATGATCCATCCCCTGTCTTCGAGTCCCAACATCTGGCAATCAGAGGCTTAGGGACTCCCAGAGCATGGAGTTGCTCCCCTGACCATCTTGGCTAATAGCCATTGATGGACCAGTCTTCCGGGAACTTATCTAATTCTTTTCTGAACCCAGTTACACTTTTGGCCTTCACAACACCCCCAGCACTGAGTTCCACAGGTTGACTATAACTGATTGGTGAAACTGAACTATAGAACTTCATAGCCAATTTGGGGTTTGTGCCCTGGTTCCTAACAGTCTGTCCTGAGGTTGATGCCCATGCTCTTGAGTTTCTGCAGGCAACTTTACAGGGGAAATGGGCAGAAGAATCTGTGTCCACCATAGCACATTCCCCGCCAGAGCCTGGAATGGAAACCAGCATCCTCTGCTGTCAGCAAATATCAGTGAAACCCAACAGAAAGCGTGTGGCTCAACCCTCTCTTGTGCTGGTCCCCATAGCAGGTGACAGCCTGCGACTGCTGTCAATTACTCAGTTAGCTCAAATTACTCAGTTACCACTCAAGAAAGAGATCTTGGAGTCATTGTGGATAGTTCTCTGAAAACATCCACTCAATGTGCAGCGACAGTCAAAAAACTGAACAGAATGCTAGGAATAATTAAGAAAGGGATAGATAATAAGACAGAAAATATCATATTGCCTCTATATAAATCCATGGCATGCCCACATCCTGAATACTGCGTGCAGATGTGGTCGCCCCATCTCAAAAAAGATATATTGGAATTGGAAAAGGTTCAGAAAAGGGCCACAAAAATTATTAGGGGTATGGAACGGCTTCCATCTGAGGAGCGATTAATAAGACTGGGACTTTTCAGCTTGGAAAAGAGACGGCTAAGGGGAAATATGATTGAGGTCTATAAAATCATGACTGGTGTAGAGAAAGTAGATAAGGAAGTGTTGTCTACTACTTCTCAAAACACAAGAACTAGGGGTCACTAAATGAAATGAATAGGCAGCAGGTTTAAAACAAATAAAAGGAAGTATTTCTTTACACAATACACAGTCAACCTGTGGAACTCCTTGCCAGAGGATGTTGTAAAGGCCAAGACCATAACAGGGGTCAAAAGGGAACTAGATAAGTTCAGGGAGGGTAAGTCCATCATTGGCTATTAGCCAGACTGGGCAGGGATGGTGTCCCTAGACTCTGTTTGCCAGAAGCTGGAAATGGGCGACAGGAGATGGATCACTTGATGATTCCCTGTTCTGTTCATTCCCTCTGGGGCACCTGGCATTGGCCGCTGTCGGAAGACCGGACACTGGGCTAGATGGACCTTTGGTCTGACCCAGTAGGGCCATTCTTCTGTTCTTATGTTCTTGTAGAAAAACTGGTTGTAGGGGACAACCTTGGTTCGAGTGATCATGAGCTAATTCAGTTTAAACTCAATGGAAGGATAAACAAAAATAGATCGGCAACTAGGGTCCTTGATTTCAGAAGGCAAACTTAAAAAAAATTAAGGGAACTAGTTAGGAAAGTGGACTGGACTGAGGAACTCCAGAATCTGAATGTGGAGGAGGCTTGGAATTACTTTAAGTCAAAGTTACAGAAGCTCTGTGAAGCCTGCATCCCAAGCAGGGGGGGTCTCACGGCTCTGGGGGCGGGGGGGGGGCGAGGGCTGGGGGGTCTCATGGCTCTGGGGGAGGGGGGGCCAAGGGCCGAGGGGGACGGGGGGGGTCTCCTGGCTCTGGGGGCGGGGGGGGGGCGAGGCTTGGGGGTACGGGGGGTCTCATGGCGCCGGAGGCTGGGGGGGACGGGGGGGTCTCACGGCTCTGGGGGCGGGAGGGGCCGAGGGCTGGGGAGACGGGGGGGGTCTCCTGGCTCTGGGGGCAGGGGGGCCGAGGCTTGGGGGGTACGGGGGGGGGTCTCATGGCGCCGGAGGCTGGGGGGCCGAGGGCTGGGGGGGACGGGGGGTCTCCTGGCTCTGGGGGCGGGGGGGCCGAGGCTTGGGGGGTACGGGGGGGGTCTCATGGCGCCGGAGGCTGGGGGGGACGGGGGGGTCTCCTGGCTCTGGGGGCGGGGGGGCCGAGGGCTGGGGGGGACGGGGGGGTCTCCTGGCTCTGGGGGCGGGGGGGGCCGAGGCTTGGGGGGACGGGGGGTCTCCTGGCTCTGGGGGCGGGGGGGTCGAGGGCTGGGGGGGACGGGGGGGTCTCCTGGCTCTGGGGGCGGGGGGGCCGAGGCTTGGGGGGTACGGGGGGGGTCTCATGGCGCCGGAGGCTGGGGGGCCGAGGGCTGGGGGGGACGGGGGGTCTCCTGGCTCTGGGGGCGGGGGGGCCGAGGCTTGGGGGGTACGGGGGGGGTCTCATGGCGCCGGAGGCTGGGGGGGACGGGGGGGTCTCCTGGCTCTGGGGGCGGGGGGGCCGAGGGCTGGGGGGGACGGGGGGGTCTCCTGGCTCTGGGGGCGGGGGGGGCCGAGGCTTGGGGGGACGGGGGGTCTCCTGGCTCTGGGGGCGGGGGGGTCGAGGGCTGGGGGGGACGGGGGGGTCTCCTGGCTCTGGGGGCGGGGGGGCCGAGGGGGGACGGGGGGGCTCATGGCGCCGGGGGCTGGGGGGGAGGGGCAGGGGGCGCCCCCCCCGCGGCCCCGCCCGTTGCCCGGTGACGGGGTTTGTGACCCGGCCCCGCCGCGGCCTCACTCGGCGGCTGCCCCGGAGCGAGCGAGGGCCCGGGCCCGCCATGGCCTCCCGCAGCGCCCGCCCCGCCCCGAGCCAGCACCGCGCCGCCTACCTGCCGCCGGCCCTCATGCCCGGGTAACGGGGCCCCCCGGCCGCCCCCTGCCCCCCGTCTTCCCCCTGCGCCTCCCGTCTGACCCCCGGCCGCCCCCTGAGCCCCATCAATCCCTGGGACCCCCCCAGCAACCCCCCCACCTCCCCTGCACTCCCCATAACCCCTGCACCCACAGAGACCCCCCCATACCTGCCCTGCACCCCACCCTCCTCCCCTGCACCACAGAGACCCCCCCATACCTCCCCTGCACCCCACCCACCTCCCCTGCACCCACAGAGACCCCCCATACCTCCCCTGCACCCCATAACCCCCTTCCCCCCACCCACCTCCCCTGCACTCCCCATAACCCCTTGTGCCCCCATATATCCCTGCACCTCCATCAACTCTTGGGACCCCCATCAGCCCCCTGCACCCCCACCAACCTCCCCATAGCCCCTCTGGACCCCATAGCCCCACCAACCTGCATCTATCCCTGAGCCCCCGATCAACCTCCCCATTGCCCCGTGTACCCCCCGTCACTCACTGCACCCCTCATCAACCCCTGGGCCCACCCTATTGCCCCCTGCAACCCCTTGCACTCCTCATAACCCCCCAGCACCCCCACCAACCCCCATAGCCCCCCGTGCTCCCATCAACTCATAGGGCCCCCATAACCCCCCGCACTCCCCATCAACCCATAGGGACTCCTGCACCCCGTCAACACCCGGGACTCCCCATATCCCCCTACACCCCATCAACCCCTGGGACCTCCCATAACCCCCTCTACCCCCACTAACCCCCCCAGGGAACCCCATTCCCCTGTATCCCCCACTAACTCACAGAGACTGCACAGCCCCCTGCACCTCCATCAATCCCCTGCACCTCCTCATCAACCCACAGGGACCCCCCATCACCTGCTGCACCCCCCATTCACCCCTGGAAATCCCATAGCTCCCTGCACCTCCCATAGCTCCCTGCACATACACCCCACTAACCCTCATAGCCCCCTACATCCCTATTAACTTCTGGGGGCAGCAATAATCCTCATATTAACCCCAGGAGAACTCCCTGCACAGTCCCCTATGTCCTCCCATTAAGCCCAGGACCCCACTTTTGAGGGTACCTCCTATCTCTAACCTGCCGCATGCTACTTCTATCATTCCATATATCCCCCTTTTCCAGGAGTAGATATCCCCATCCATTGCTCCCTATGTTCCCCTCATTCCCCTATTACCTCCACTCCACCTTCCCGAGAGGCATCCCACATCTATCATCCCCTAAACACTCTCCTTGAGGCATAGGAATCCCACATAATTTCTTCCCAACTCCCCTACACTTCTCTCTGTGGAAAAGACCCACTATCTGCCCCAGAGTGTGGAAAATCCCCCTCGCCAGTCTATGCATTCTCCGCACGGGAGACCTAATACCCCCATAGGAAGGGGAGAATGGAGAGGGTTTGAATCACGCATAGAGGGGGAGATCAGGGCTGTACACATGGAGATCATAAGATAGGGTTGTGCATGGAGGCTGCAGTTTACGGGGGTGCGGAGAGGGGCGGGTGCAATTTGTGGGGTGGAGGAAGGGGGCGTAAAGGGAGGGGATTCAAACCAATAGCGACTCAAGGGGTGCAGATACCCCTCTGCCCACCAAAGGTGTGTCCAGGAAAGGGAACCCTTGTAATGTGCTCTAATCAATTACTTTGGGCTTGCAGTATTGAAACCTGGGTAGGGCAAACAGATTCTCCTGGGTTATGCTGGAAACTTAGCCTATTCAGGTCCCCTCCCGCTCTGGACTCTGTTGGATCAATAATGGAAACAAATTGCAGAGGCTGATCCCCCCTCCCCCCCAAGAAATCCCTCTCCCCCAGCTCTCAGATCGATGGAGCTCTGCTCACTCTAGCATTTACCATGAGAGTCAGGGCCAAGGCAGCCAGGCACCTCTGAGAGCTGCTTTCTCCTTCTGGTGCTGTTGGAGGAATAGTCAAACCTGCCAACATCTCCAGGCAAAACAAAGAGATTTTCAATGTGCATAAGTCTGCAAATTTCCATAAATTTAAGCAGGCTCTGTCTAGGACAGAACAGCCATACTGGGCAGCCCGATGGTCCATCTAGCCCAGTGTCCTGTATTCCGACAGTGGCTGATGCCAGATGTTTCAGAGGGAATGAACAGAACAGGGCAGTTTATTGAGTGATCGATCCCCTGTCGTCCAGTCCCAGAATCTGGCAGTCAGATGCTTCAATACATTCAGAGTAGGGGGCTGCATCCCTGACCATCTTGACTACTAGCCATTGATGGACCCATCCTCCAGGAACTTACCTAAATTATTTTTTGAAGTCAGTTATACTTTTGGCCTTCACAACATCCTCTGACAAGGAGTTCCACAGGTTGACTGGGTGTTGTGTGAAGAAGTACTTCCTTATGCTTGTTTGAAACCTGCTGCCTATTAATTTCATTGGGTGGCCCCAGTTCTTGTGTTATGAGAAGGAGCAAATAACATTTCCTTATTCACTTTCTCCACACCAGTCATGATTTTATAGACCTCTACCGTATCCCTTCTTAGTCGTCTATTCTCCAAGCTGGGGATTCGCCCCCAGTATTGCTCTCAGTGTGGCTGTCCAATTCCACTCTTTATGTAGACAGGCAAAGCTGTGATTTTGTCCAGTGGGAATTAACACAGGGTAAACTCCACCAGTGAAAATAGTGGCTTTTCTGGCTATACTAAGAATGGCATTGGTGCAGCTACACCAGTCTAGAAAAAGATACACAAAGGCCCCTCCATGAACTAATCACCTGCTCCCCTCCAAGGAGAGCCCCCCATGAATTCATCCGCCCCCCAACCCCAACCCCAACCCCAACCCCACTTGTGCTCCCAAGCATGCCTCTTCAGATTCTGCAGCTGCCACTTCTTGCCCTGTTGCTTTGCTTGGCTTAGCCAGCTGCTCTGCCCCCTCTCAATGCAAGGTGAAGCTGGGGATACACGTGCACATGGTTCGCACGGTAGGTGGTTTATTCGCTTCCCAGTCCTAGCAGGGGGGCAGCACTGGAAGTCAGAGGGCAGAAACTGCGTCTTTGGGGGCAGGGGAGCTGCCCCTCGCATTGGAGAAGGACAATAGCTGCTCAGCACATTGAGCAACTCCAGTTGGCTGCCTGCCTCCCCGGAGGCAGGGAAATGGGGAAGGCAGCCAATCAGAAGTGAGTTCCCTGTAGACTGACAGGTCTTCCTTGTAGAAGGGGATGGAAAACCTGAAGTCTACTGGGAAACCTATGGCATTGGCAGGTCTGGATATAACGTAGACAGATGTCTGGTATGATGCTGAGGGACCTGGTGAGAACGAACTAGAATGAGCTGCCTGTGAGCAGGAGGCACCTGGAATCCATCTCAAAACAACTAGGGCTGAGTGCGTGTTTCCCCTGTTCTGGAGAGCTCCAGCCCAGCTGGACTGGCCTTGCCATGTCCTGGAGACACAGAACCAGACTGCCTACTATCTGTAGCACAGGGGATGTTTTGTGAACTAGAGCCAATTGGAATCAGCGTGTGGATAAAATATTAAAAGCCTCTGAGCCAGCTGTGCTGCAGCTTTGGCTAAAATGACAGTGTTTGCCTGGTCTCGGGGTTGTAGCTACATTGGGGAAAGTTCACTGATGTCACTGGCAATTTTAGCCCTGTATCTAGTTGTCACCGTAAAGTGAAATATTGATTTGATAATTCATGAGCATCTCTCTCTATTTTTAATACATAAGGACCCAAAAATGCTTTAAGCGCTGATTTACAAGTGATTAGAAATCATTGCGTTGAGCACAGAAAAGGTATGTGGAGTAAAACAGGGCAGCTGTTTAACACTTCACAGCAATGCTGCATGGCAGTTTAAGACAGGAAATGAAGTATGCAGAGCCCCACTGAACCTTGAAGAGTAGGGAGAAGGTTTGGAATTTGTCCTTAACACTGGGATTAACAACCTATGCTTAAGAAGATCTTTGATGAGCACAGGGACTCAGGACTTTGGTTTAACATCTCATCTGAATGTGATAATTATTGTAATAAGAAAGAAAGTTAGATTATTGCAGCATTTTTACATTGTCAGCTAGACTGTGGTATGGAGCCAGCAGTGTAGCTGTCAAAGCAAGGGCCTGATCCTGTGAAACATTACTGACCTGAGCAGTTCCTATTCACATGTGTAGTCTCGTCGGCGTCACCGTGGGCTGCGTCAGAGTTTTCAGGTGTGGGCCCTGCAGATGGAGAGAGTCCGTGTGAGTGCAGTGATCACATGCACTATGTAGCACGTTTAGAAGAACCCCACTTCTTTCTCTTCCCTTTTATTATTTCTCTTGCAGCAGTGCCATAGAACCTCAGGTCTGGTCTACCTACAGACCTGTATCGGTATAACTACATTATGCAGGGTGGTGAAAAATCCACCCCCCAAGTGACGAAGTTATACCAACCTAACCCCCTGTGTAGACAGCACTCTGTCGGAGGGAGAACTTCCAGCATGAGACCGGAAGTCTACACGGCAATGAAACAGCCCCTGAGCCCGAATCAGCTGGCATGGGCCAGCTGCAGGTTTTTCACGCTGTGTAGACATACCCACAGTCACTGGTTTCTCTGGAGACTGTGCCAGCAAATGCCAATTGTGGTGGTGGGTTTTTCTGAAGGGGACAAGGTGTCCAGGGGCTGGACTGCAGCCCACCAAAGAGCCCTCAGCTGGGAACTGTTTTCAGTCTACCCCTCAGAATGCATTTCTAGGGGGTGGTAGGATCTCGATCCCATTACCAGTTCTCTTCGTCATCCAGCCCTCTGTTTTTAGACTACAAATATTATACTCCTCCACACTGACAGCTCAGTACTCCACATTAGTTACAGTATTAGCTGCGGGTTAGCTACATGTGTGCTGTCTGCAGTAGTCCTTGCATAGAGCACACTGCTTCCAAGAGGAGCCTTACAGCTGGGTCATAGAAGATCAGGGTTGGAAGGGACCTCAGGAGGTCAAATAGTCCCACCCCCTGCTCCAAGCAGGACCAATCCCCAACTAAATCATCCCAGCCAGGGCTTTGTCAAGCTGGACCCTAAAAACCTCTAAGGAAGGAGATTCCACCGCCTCCCTAGGTAACGCATTCCAGTGCTTCACCACCCTCCTAGTGAAAAAGGTTTTCCTAATATCCAACCTAAACCTCCCCCACTGCAACTTGAGACCATTACTCCTCGTTCTGTCATCTGCTACCACTGAGAACAGTCTAGCTCCATCCTCTTTAGAACCCCCTTTCAGGTAGTTGAAAGCAGCTATCAAATCCCCCCTCATTCTTCTCCTCATTTGTCAAATCATTTTGCTCCTTGGTTTTCAGAGGGAGCCATAAATGATGCAGTCTGCTGTTCCGTCTGTGATCAGGACTCTGGAAAAGCAAAGTCCCTGTGCTTTATGTTGGATGGGTTTTCCATGGGCCCTTTTTTGCACAGCCAGAGACAAATGGGCTGATTGCTTTCTCAGCTGCAGCAAAAACCTGGCTTCCCTTATTTGTTTGTATAGCAACAGCTGTGCTCCAGGTGCTTTCCAGACAGGTCGTTTGTCTCAATTCTTGCTCCGAAGTGCTTACAACCAAAGTATTTTAGGTCCCTTCTCTGGTGACTTCTGGCACGTGGGAGCTGTTCCATCTCTGGCCGATCCAGCACCCACTCTCTGCTTGCCCTCTCATGATGTCCCATGTTCTCTCGCCCTGTCTCTCTGAAATAGGCAGGCAGGGTAGTTGGGCCTTTTCCTGCCTTGAGTCCCTTCCTTTCCCCCCATTCATATTTTGCTGTCTTAGTGCCTAGGATTGGCTAGTCGGATTATGATGTACCAGTGCAGTCTGGCCAGGCAGACTCAATTGGGCACTAGCAGAGAATTACCATGGCATGTGGATGCCACTCCATTAACACCGTAGAGGTGGGAAAACAGGGGCTGGGGCAAGCAGTAACCCTATTCCTCTAATATCTCACGATTACCATTTTGGTTTCTACCCTGCATGTCTACGTGCTGAGTCCAGAAGAGTGACAATGGGATAGTGAGACACCAAACCATGTATCAGTTACGCTGCTTGGAAAATTAGCTTTAACTAGGTCATTGCTGGGCACAAAGTGCTTTTCCATGGCCCTTTGTGTAACTGTGTAGTGCCTCCCAAGTTTTATGTACAAGCAGGGAGGGCAGCTGTCATCTCTAGATTCAACCATTTAGTCACTGCTGCACTATGTCCATACTTTAGAACCAGTTTTCCTTAGGAACCTCTGAATTAACAGAGCACAAGGAGGTACCTGGTACATCCAGCCACATTTGGGAATGGCAGTTCATGGACTGTAGCAGACTGGAGTTCAAAGTAGTTTCCTTCTTTTGTCTATCAACCCCTGAATGACGATGTACCTTGAAAAGAGAACAGGAGGACTTGTGGCACCTTAGAGGCTAACCAATTTATTTGAGCATGAGCTTTCGTAAGCTACAGCTCACTTCATTGGAGGCTCATGAAAGCTCATGCTCAAATGAATTGGTTAGTCTCTAAGGTGCCACAAATCCTCCTTTTCTTTTTGCGAATACAGACTAGCACGGCTGCTGCTCTGAAACGATGTACCTTGAAGCAGTTCCACAACCACGCAGGGCTTTATCCTGATTTTGTCCCACTATAATAATGGGGAACTTGTGATCATAATTAGGCCTAATCTTGTAAAAGGAAATAAGGGTTCTGGTGTATTTCCTCTCTCCCTCAGACCTCTTTCAGTTGCACTCAGCCAGTAGATTCTCTCCGGTCCCAGAGCTATTATTGCTGGGATGGGAAAGGCATCGTAAGTAGCAGGCTGAGTCGGAAAGAGCTGCCTGTGAGAAAAGATCAAAGAGCTATGTATGGTTAGCTTAGCTACATGACAGCTAAAGAGGGACGTGATGGTCTGCAGGTATCTGAAGACTGTAAAACACTAACGAGGGAGAGGGATGGTTCAGGGTGACAGAAGAGGAATGGGGGGGGGGGATTTGAAGAAGGGAAATTCAGTTCTGTTAGGTTGTAGAATCGTTTCCCAGGGGAAGTGGTGAAAGCCCCGATGCTTGGGCTATGTAAATCCAGATGAGAGGGATTAGATGATCTAATCACTTTTCTCTCTGAATATCAATTTCTGTTTTCCTGTTTACATCCCAAACCGTGTTAAGAACATGAAGTTTGCAGGGTCAGGCACTCAAAAGCTAGGAAATGCCAGAATAAAGGCTGCCCGTGCAATGTGTATTCATTCTCCCGTGCATATGCATTGCATGCGTTTAATTACATGATGGCATACTCTGTCTTCCCACAGGACCCTGCCTTATTCAGTGACTGGGTAGCTCTTCCGCATTTCCTTTTATGCTATACATTCAATGCATGGTGCCAGGGCTTATTTAACATGCATCATCCAAAGTCTTCACTGACTACAAAAGTACTGATTCCCTCATGTACGCAGTGTAGTTATAGCTGTGTCGGCCCCAGGATGTCAGAGCAACAAGGTGGGTGAGGTAGTAGCTTTTATTGGACCAGCTTCTGTTGGGGAGAGAGAGAAACTTTTGAGCCACAAAGAGCTCTTCTCTGAGCATCACAGCTGCATGCACAGGTGGGACGGATTATGTACTAATTACTTACACTAAACAATCTTAGTACGTAGGGTATTTTTACGTTCAAAGCGTGGCTCCAAATCAACACAGGCTGCAGCTGTGAGTGCTCAGCACTTCTGCAGATCAGATCCCAAGTGACTCAAGTTGCACACCCACCCAGACAAGCAGAAACACACAAGTAATGCCCAACTGTGAAAAGTGTGGGTTAAGTGACTTGCCCACCATCACGTATGAACAGGCAAGGATAGACTCCAGGTCGGCATTCAACTTCCTTAACCATGAGGCCAGATTTTCTCTTCCTGCAATACCTGGCCTCAGTTACTAGACATTTTTCAACTTCTGCAACAATAAATGAGGCCGGGATTCTACAGACAACAGCCTTCTTCACTGCACAACCCTGATTATTCTCAGAGCAGGTCCATCCAATGCACTCAAGTAGGAGTCCTGTGGAAGGAATATTATATGATCATGCAATTAAAGATTGTATCATACTGCACATGCACAAGGGTTGCATAGGCAACCTAACTTCTAGGTGCTTGACTTTGCAACCTTAACGTTATATTAACATAGTTAAAGATGTAGGTTCCTAATTTTAAACAAACAAACAGCAGTTCAGTCACATGGAATCCCACTGATTCCCACTTGAGTCGTCAGCAGTGTTTGGCTCTTTAGCTCCACAACCCAGATCTCTATGACTTGAGCTAACCATAGTAGGCTGTTATCCTCTAAGTGACCCAGTCAGCATGGGAGTAGGAAATGAGGTACACACCTTGCTAGTGGGTTTCACAAAAATAGTTCTTAAACAATCGCAAGGAAAGTCAAGATGCAGAAATATTAAGGTGGAGATTTGAATCATATCAAAGTCGGGTAATAACTGCAGGTGTGGTTGACTTGGCAACCATAGTTTAACCACGTTGCACATGTAGGTTAGAGAGATAGTTAACAATTAATAACATTTTGCATTTATAGAACACATTTCATCCATGGATTAATTTCAGTTTGGCCTCGAGGCATTACCATAACAGAAGTCAATCAATCATTGGTTTCAAAGTGCTTTGCAAATGTGAGCAAGTGTCATGAGCACCCCTTGACAGATGGGGCAGCTCAGGCATAGAGAGAGGGATGTGCGACCGTCAGCCTCAGGAAGTCACTGGTGTTAAATGAACAGTAGCCCCAGCTCAGGCCTGCCTACACTCATAGAGGCTCTGGCAGGCAGCAGTCTTGTGTGCAGCTCCTGATCCCAACCTGGCCTCTCTCCTAGGAAGTGCGAGCTCCAGATCGGCCCTCCTTCCCACTCAGCTGAGCTGTGCTCTCTCCCTTCCAGCCCAGCACCTGCCACAGGTGTAGTGGGACAGGGCAGCTCATTAACTCTTTCTTAGCCAATGTGGGGTTTGTATATGCCATCACAGTCGCTCTAGCCACATTTTGGGGTAGGAGGCAGGAAGAAGCCCCACGGAAGCCCCATCTGTTGCACCCAAATCTGGCTGCATCACTGTTATTTACCGTTCTCCACGCTGTAAAAGGCAGTGGAATACAGTGTCCATAGTACAGAGGAAGCGATGGACCAGGCTCTCATACTTTGCTCGTGCTGATTAGTCCCATACTCAACTTGAATCAGATGATCAGAATATGGCCCGTTCTTGGAAACAGCTTTTTTACCAAGGACCCTGAGATTAATACTCCTGCTCTCATGAAAAGTGTCCTGGGGCCTTTAATGACCATGAATGAGCAAGACCTTGATGTTGCTTCTCATTCAAAATATGAGCACGAGAAAGCTCCCAGCACTGAACGCACTTACTGTCTGAAAACCCAGCAGGTGCTCGGGATTTTCCATGCCAATCCAGGCCGTTTTGTGCATAAGAAATTTGGATTGATAGGAAAAGAAAGAAATAAAAAAAAAAAAACAGTTGTAGGTTTTGGGTTTTCTCCCTCCCCCCAGCACTGACAGAACAGAGCTAGCTGGAACAGGTACTGTTTCTTTGCTTCATCTCTCCAGATCCCAGAGAGGTAATTTGGAGCATTCTATCCATCAAATAAGCAGCACACAATGATTTTATATGAGGCATACAATAACTGCCAGTTATGGTACGTCTGTGTAATGAGGATTGGCTGAGAGCGAGGAGAACTTGGCAACATTGAGGACTGTCTTCAAGAGACGTGTCTCAGGCTAGCATCTCTCAGGATTCCACCACTGAGACACGGGGAAAAAAATATCCCAGGGCAATCTAGATATGTTGAGTCATAAATGTTTATCTTAAAGCAGAATCGATCTTGTTCTCACTCTGCATCTGGATCCCACGTACTGTGAATTATACACTTGATTCTCTCCCCATCAGTCCCTCACAACAGAGACTGTCAGGCTGAGATTTTCACAGGAACCAATGGGATTTAGGAACCCACCTCCCATTGAATTTAGTTGGTTTCATCTCTAGACCCTTTGGGTTCCTTTGCATTTATGTTTTGTTGTTGTTGTTCACCATAACCGTAGTTTCTGGATAGATTTCTCTCTTCACCTCTGAGATGTTTCAGCTGTTTATAAAGCATATGTCTTTAGATTTCTAAGCAGCATCTTATTTGGCAAGATCCTATTGTTACAACCTCACAACTGGGTTATTTTTCACCAGCGGAAATGCTCTTTAGAGGCAATATACAGAAAATCTTTATCTTGCAGCCAAATTCACTCCGCTTCCCCAGTGAATTAACACAGTCAAAAAGAAAAGCAAGTGCTCTGTTCAATCCAGCCTCTTGCAGAATCTAAACCAGGGATCAAACACACTGTCTGTGAATCCATCACAAGTTTGCCCTCTTTGCTTTTGCTATAATGTACATTTCCCCCTCTGAAATCAGAAAGCCCAAGGGTATTAGCGTTGTGGTAAAGCTGGTTCCATGCAATCATTACAGTGAGCCAGAGTGAGAATAATGTCAACTTGTATAAATTCTGTGCAGACTTACTGAAGGCATAAATGGCTTTTTTTGGTGGGGGAGGGGGTAGAAGAGGGGATACATTACAGCTTCATAGCTACTCTTTAAGCTTTTATTATTAGTAAAATTTTCAGCTACAAATGTTGCCAGAGTTACCAGGAATTCCACCTAATCGTTTTTATGAGCCAGATCCTGAAGTCAATGGAGCTATGTCAGTTTACACCAGCTGAGGATCTGGCATTACATATTTACCATGGTGATGAAGCGTGATGTGCATGTCGAGCTAGGTGATCATCGGTTCCGTCCCTCTGCCAGAGCAGCGTAGGTACGATCACACAGCGGAGGATATGAAACTGCTGCCGTACTGCTTACTGCCAGGCAGCCAAGAGATGCGACAGGAGCAGGGTTGAGCCCAAGAAGTGAAGTCAGGTTGTTGGCAATTGCAGAGCCAACTGTGAGGACTTTGGAAAGGGCGTGGTGCCGTGGGAGCAGCAGGAGAGGACATTGGGTGTCGCAGTGGCAGGAATGGAAGTGGGTGTCGGGAACTGTCAAAGCATGGGCCAGGGTTCTGCTCGAAGGAAGGGAAGGATTTTGGAGACGTTACAAAGGAAGAAGCAGCAGGACTGAGCAGCCAACTAGGATGTGAGGGACGACACAAAGGTTATGCCTACACTGCAGTCAGAGGCATGATTTCAGCACGGGCCTGCACACCTGTGTTAGCTAGCACAGCTAAACATACCAGTGACAATACCAGGCTGTGAGTGGTTGTGCCCAGTGGTTAGAGCAGGCATCAGGCCTAGTGGTTAGAGCAGGCATCAGCGCTAAGAGTCAGAACCAGAGCTAAGGGTGAGAGCTGAAGTCAGGAGTCAGAGCCAAGGGTCAGGGCCGGGTTACCTGGAGTGAGACAAGGCAGGAGCAGGGCTGGGGCCAAACAGGTGCCATCACAGCCCAGAGTGAGTGCTTTGAGCAGCCACTCACCTGCTGCTGCTGCTGGGCTGAAAAGCCAGGCTGCTGATGCGTCCAGCCAACCAGGCAGCCTGGTACAGGCCGGCTGAACTCGTTAGGTAACCTGGAGATTGGCTCCGCTGCAGGCGCTGATTCCTGACAGAATGGGCTTCAGCTTAGGCTAGCGAGGCAAGAACTCGCCAGGGTCCCCAGGGTGCTTGGACTGCCCACCCTAAAGCCCCTGCCACCGCATCTAGGTGGCTGTTTTTAGCCGTGCTCGCGAGATTCAAGTGAGCGGGGAGACGCCAGCCTGTGCTGCGGTCACCCACTGATCTCAGTGTAATTGCACCCTGAAGTGCGAGCGTAGAGAGCGGCAGAATCACTGGCTGACTGTGTGTGATGGAGAAGGAGGATGGGGATGGCTTGCTGGGGGGAAATGACGAGGTGTGTGAGCTCGGTGCGTTGCGTTTGTGATCGTGGCATCTGGGAAAAGAGGTCTGAGAGACAGCAGCAGATGCGTGTCTGTGTGGACTGCGTCAGATCTGTGTATCTGCTGTTCAGAGCATGCCCGTCACCCCAGTACCTAGGCAGCATGCTATCAGGTCAACTGCGTGTGTGTTTGCAGGTTACCATCAAAAGCAGCTCTCCCCGGCTGTCACAGAGGAACGATTGCTACCATCTCTGCTGTTGGGTCATTAGCAGCAATCGCAGTACATCAGAGTGTCCCTTTGAGAGAAGTCACCTGGGTTCTGTAACTCAGCTAGGGCAGCCAGGCACTTAAACTGGCCCCCAGTTATCCGGGGGCTTCTAACTTACAGGAAATGGGGGTGCTCTGCAGCACATATCGTGCCTCTAACTGCCAGGGCGGTTCTTTGATACTCTCGTCTACGATGGTTTTTCCTCCCCTTCTCTAAACCTTTTGTAAAACTCAGTTCATGTGCCACCAAAGTGGCTAAGTTGTTCTTTTATTCAAGTGAAGTGGGAGTGAGGCTAGGATCTCTTTTGAACCTGGGGGCTTAGGGGCAGTGGCCAAGCAGTTAGCTCTCCATCAATAGCCCAACCCGGGTAAAGCTCAGCTTGGAGAATTCTTTATTTTAGTGGAGGGGAGGGAAAAAATCCAAAGGAGAAAAATCTTCTCACAGTTGCAGCTGATGTCAGAGGATGGGCACTTGGGGATGTGGGCAACTGGCATCCCTTTGGCTGCTGCAGCTCACGCTAATGCCTAAGCTGGGGTATGTCACCCCCTCCAGTGTCTGGCAACTGCATGTCGTAGCAGGGCCGGCTCCAGCTTGTGCGGGTCGAGGTAGGTGCCTTGATGGGAGTCACTTGGTGAGGAGTTCTGACGACCTAGACAGCTGCTCCTTGGTGTCCCAGTGGGTGGGAAGCAGTTTCAGGGTGAACCAGCAAGCCTTGTTCTATGGAAACAGCCAGTGCTTTCCAGGGCTGGGACAGCCTGGGCGCCCCGCTCCCTTTAGTCTCAACCCTAAGGGCCTGGTCCCACTTCGTCTCCCCTTGCCAGAGGCAGCGGCCTAGGCAGAACATCACTCACTGGGCTTTGACGGTGGAGGGACAGATCCACCAACCAGGAGTGGATTCGGTGTATTATGCACTGTGCAGCTGTTGCTTAATTGCCTCCCTTAGCTGGTGTTCGTCAGCCGGATGTTCACACCCCCTTGTTCCACCTGGCATGAAGAACCATGTCCCATTGGGCGATGGGCTAATTACTACATCCCTTTTCCCTACATGGTGTGGGGTAGGTGTGTTATGTGCATGGACCCTGCATACACCCTATTTTACCTTGTTCATCTAGCCCCACTCGGGTGGTGTCTGGGGGGCGCTGTGATGAATCTGGGGAATGAGGCCACCAGGGGCTGGAGCAAGGATAGTGGGATGGCCTCGGCCTCTTCTGGATCTCTGGGAGCCACATGGATCCTGGGACTGCCACCCAGTTTCAAGTGAGGGGTCCATATCCTTTCACAGGGTGGGGGTCAAACCCAGCCCCTCTCCAATGACATGCTGTTGGGAAAACTCTGCAAGGCATTCCTCATGGAGATTTCCACTGAGAGAGCCCCTCCCCGTGGATTGTACCTCCATTCCTTGCTCTGCCACTCACCTGCTGAGTGGTCTTGGCCAAGTCACGCTCTGTGCCTTGGTTTCACTTCCCTATTTGTTGTGAGGCTTAATCAAGTGCTTTGGGATCCTCGCGCGAACAGTACCTGGGAGGTGTGAAAACTGTTAATAAAATTAAAGCTTTGCCCCATAGGAAATTCAGAGTCCCTCCTCCCCCACGTCACTGAAAGCGTCTGACCTGCAATGGTTCTCAGAAAGGGTGAACGCAGCCCCGTGCATTGTGAACCTGGCGTTGTTGACGGGGAGTCCGTTTGATCCCTTTGCTCGTTGTAGGGGGGTAGCTCTTGTCGATGTGAAGGAAGAGCAGTTAATGAGGAAGAAGGACTGCACATGTCTGGAGTCGGGAGGGCCAGTATCAATTTGATAGCAATTTATCCTCCTATGGAACATCACACGTGAAATGTGCTAATGAAAAGACCGAAGCCGTGATAAAGATGTCTCTGCAGTCACCCTCTGGTCTGTTCTCGTCTCACTATTGCTAGATGCCTTTCATAGCCCACATCACAGCTTGCCAAAGTCTATTTTATAAGCTGCATATTTGCAGAGCCCAGTACGGAAGCATCTGTGAGGTGTTTAGCTATGGGACAGCCCATGATTCTGTTGCCATCATGAATGTACAACAATCCTGGGGTTTATAATCTGGCCAAGCTGATATTTAAATTGACAAGAGCCTTTCATCAATGCTTCATCTCTTCAGAGGACTGTGCAAAGACTCTGTAACCCTCCCAACCCCCTCCTCAGCACTAGCTGGTCATAGCCCCATTTTGCAGATGCGGAAGTTGAGACACTGGAGGTTAAAGTTCAACATTGCAAGTGCCCATTAATTCCAGGCATCCAACCGGGGCCTGAGTTTCAGAGATGCTGAGCACCAGTACTGGCCGTTGACGTCAACACTTCTGGAAAGCAGGCCCTAGGAGTCTCCAGTTGGACCCACCCAAGGGGGTGGGGCAAGGCTTAGACAGCAAGTGTGAGGCCCAGCTGAGACCAGTGCTACAGAGCTCCTGGCTTCCAATCCCATGCATCTCACCAATAGGCAGTTCCAGCAGCTGGCCAGTTTAATGGCTGATAATATCTTCAGCTATGCATGTGAAGATCAGGGTAAGAAAAGGCTTTTGGGTGTAAACTGATGGCCCCCAGGACCTGGGAGGAGCCCCTGCCTCCTCCCTCCCAATGTGGCTCAGTCAGCTTGGAGCAAGGTGGGACATGACATGCGGGCCACAGGATGTATGTGGGGGAGAGCTGCATGGTCCCTCTCTGATGTATTTAAACCAGAGCCATCAGCCCCTCACTTTTGCAAGCAGTGCATTTAGAAGTGTTTAGAAGGAGAGACAAGGGCCCTGTCCCTAGGGGGTGCCCCTGGCCTTTCCCGGTCCCTCACTGGCTCTGTCTTTCCTCTGCAGGTACCGCGGGCATGTCCCCAACACGGTGTTTTCCTTCGGCGACACCTACGGGAACACCACTCTGAAATACTTCCAGGATTTCCGCAATGCTGCCATGGAGACCAGCCACTGCCCATACAGCAAAGGCGGCCAGTTCCCCACCCTCTTCTCGCCTGACCCTGGCTTAGTGCTGGGGTGCAGGGCGCGGGGCTGGGACAGGTGGCTGCACGTCCCTTCCTATTCCCGCTTCAACTTGGATTTCAACCGCTCCGAAGAGCTGAAGGAGTTTTACAAGGTGAGAAGGTGTTTCTTGCGGCGGCATGGCCTGCACACAACAGCACGGCGGGCTTGATCCGACACAGCTCCTGAGCACTACACAGTAGCCAGCGCAAAGCAGTCAGGCCAGCACCCACGTGCCCCAGTGAGGGGTGCCTTGGAAATGCCCTGGACTGAGCCAAAATGCAATCAACACAAATATATAATCAGTCACAGCCAAAAACCAGCGCCCTCGGCCTTTGACACCTACCCGCCACACTGAGATGGTCTTTTTCACTGCCCTAATACTGGTTCTGAAGGCAGCTTCTTGAACATAAGAACCTAGGCAGACAGTCACCAGAAAACCCAGTTGGCATTATTGTAGGGGAGGCTCCAGTTGTCCCGTCTCCACCGGTTTGCATGCGCGTGACTGGCATGCGGAGGGAGGAGTCAGCATGGAGAGCAGTGGTGGTTGCCGAAGAGCAGGGCTCCCCTCCCATGGTTACAGCGCAGACATCTCTGCGTGTGCGGTTGCGGGCAGGATTGCCTTGGGAGCTGTTTGAGGAGTCATCGAGCTTTGCTGAGTTGTCTGAGAGAGGACGTGGCAGCTAAAGGGGGAAGGAATGCGAGGGTCACCCAGCTGGCGTAGCTCACAGCATAGGACACAGCCGGAGTATAGCCCCACTGCTCAGCACAGCGAAACTGTGTCCCTCTCCCTGAATCTTTGATCTGAGACAGGAGGGGGAAGTGGAGCAGAGAGGTGGAGCCCAGAGTCCCTGGGTGAAGAAAGCATGTTATCCCAGTAATAAATAGCATGAGAGGAGGACCGGTGTGTGGGTGTGGCTGTGGGACCATGCATGGGCCTGGGCATGTGTCTGATTGCACATGGGGGATGTTCCCCCCAGCTAAAGAGAGCAGCATCTCTCTAATCAGACTCAGCCAAGCTGCACGTTGTATGATTTGCGCCCAAAACACAGTGTTGTCTCTCCACTTCTCAGCCATAGTGAAGGCCCAGAGCCACGCCTCCATCACGGTGCCTCAGGAATAATTACAGCTTGCATCGATGAATTCCCAAGCCAAGCCCAGATGCTATTGATCACGATCGTCACTTACCTGTATGTGCTGCCCGGAAAGCACCTGAGGGAGGGGAGTTTTAGAAACATGGTTGTTATTAGTTCTATAGCAGCGGAGAGCAGGTTGCGCTTTGCACGTCTCTAGGAAGAGAGGACCCTGCCCTAAAGAAGCTATCCCAGCTAGTGAATAAGGCTTTGGGCCCTGGGCCCTGCTAGGCGGTGTCCCTTCGCAGCAGGGAAAGAGGGATGCCGCACAAGGCCTGTTATCTTTTCCCATTGCATTTCCTATTTGGTATTTTAACTCTTCGGTTGCCTTGCCAGCTAATGCAGCTCTGCCCTGTGCCGGAAGCCTGGGTTCTGAGTAGTTTGTTTGTCCCGCAGCTTTCCCAGAGGCACCGCGAGCATTACCGCGACAAGACCGGGACAGAGTATGTGGTTCCCTACTTTGTGCTGCCGGTCAAGGAGAAGGACAAGTACCCCCACCCTCTTGATCTGTGAGTAGCAAAAGCAGCCCCCAGAAGGTGTGCTTGGTAGCGGCCCTTTCCCCACTCCTAACTCCTGCGGGATAATTTAAATAATGCTTTGGTTCCTGAAACAAATCCTGTGTGTGGACTGGGTCAGTCCAGCCCCAAGTACCTATGGGGTTTCCCTCTAGCTCCCCACCCCCATCCAAAATAAAACAGCCCCTCCCCCCATAGAAAGGGCACAAGACAGGCTGGATTCAACAAAGAGGGCTAATGGGGGGGTGGGACGGGAAGGTTTGTTTTGTTTGTTTTTTTAATGTGAAAAGGACACGCCCAGATTAAAAATCACAGGGCAAGCTTCACCAAGGGACAGATCCCAGAATCAGGCCCCACTGTTGGGATTCACAGAACCCCTGCTCAGCAGCTGTTGAACCCTGCAGGCACCTCAATCGACTGAGCACCCAAGTGTGTGCAGTGAAAGCTCAGTCAGCACACGCAGGACTGCCGACAGCGATTCCAGGCCCCAGGGCCAGAGCCGTCCCTGGGAGAGGGGGCCAAAAGACAGGCCTTCCTCCGCCTAACCCGCCTGCAGGGCCCAATCCAGTAAGCGTGCTCCGAGCTGGCCCACCAGATGGAGGCCCTGTAGGCAAGCTTGTCTAATATGGCTGGGGGGAGAGGGAGGCAGACCTTCCTCTTAACATTTAGCCCAGTGGTCAGTGTACTCCAGCTGAGGAGGAGAGGGGATCTGAAGAAGGATCTGCCACCTCTCTGGTGAATGCCCTACCCCCAGGGCTCTGGAGTGTTCTGATGTGGGGCTTTCTCAGTCTCTCCTATTGAAGCTGAAGGGGAATGATTAAAAGTCATTAGAGCAGGGGGCTGGATCCTGGGTCTCCCCACTCCTAGGTGAGTGCTCTAACCACTAGGCGACAGAGCCATTCTAATGCATGCTGGTGGTGTGGCTCTCTCTCTCTCTGGGTCTTTCATTATTTATCCACAGTAGAACAGCTTCACCAGGAGAGGGTGAGGCTACGTCTACACTACAGTGGCATAGCGGCAGCATGGTTGCTACAGCAACAGAAGGGGTTTTTCCATCGCTGCAGTGAATCCACCTGCACGAGCTCGGTCAGCAGAAGAATTCTTCCGTCGACCTCGCGCTGTCTACACCAGGGCTTAGTTTGGCTTAATTGCGTCTCTCGGGTGTGAATTTTTCACATCCCTGGACAACGTCACTTGGTCAACCTAAGTTTCAGGCGTAGACTTCGCCTGTGGGAGCCCCACCCCAGATTTTCCCATTAGCCCCACAGTGAGAGTACTCCCCTGAGAAGTGGCAAATCCCTGTTGAAATCCCTTCTCCCCCTCAGGGGGAGGTGGGATTTGAACCAGGGGTCACCCACGTCCAGGCGAGTGCTCTGACTACTGAGCTAAAAGTCGTGAGGGTGGTGCTCCTCCCCCCACCCCTGTCTCTTGTCAAGCCGGTGTAGGTTCCTAACTCCAAGAGAGGGGTTTCAGCTGAGAATCCCAAGCAGAGGGAGGCATCTCCCACCAGAGGGGTGGGGCTTAGCAGCCCCCCTCGTCTTGGCACTGCCCATTGGCTAGGTTAGGGGAGGAGCCGCCTCAGTGCCAATCCCCTTCTGGGGCAGCTCACTGTCCCCATGCATTGTGCAGGGAGCTGAGGCACTGGACTCAGGGTCACCACGCCACCGTTTCTTTGAGAATCTCGTCCACGGAGATTTAAAAAGCAAACACCCTGACTAGAAGCTCCCAGGATTGTGAAAGCACAAATCCATTTCAAAATGGAATGTGCTTTCCTCACTGCTGTGATTCTGTATTGCACCTGGCAGGTCAGTTTCACCTTTGTTCCTGGTCAGTTTCAGGTTCTGGGCCTGGGGGGTGCTCAATCCCCCACTCCACCCCAGGCCCTACTCCCTTCCCCCAAGCCCCTACCCCATCCTGCCTCTTCCCAGCCGCTCTCTGCCCTGGACCTATTGGAGATAGTATTTTGCACTTCCTGTTCTGATTTCTTGTCAAACAGCTGCCTTGCTCTGCCCCAGAGGTGGGTGCATTTCACTGGTGGGTGAAGTGACCCTACTCAGGCAGTGTTGGTGTCACTGTTGTTATGTCTTGATATCCAAGTGCTACCAACGCTAATACAGCAAGGGTCGTTGCTTTTGTTTGTAAAGCTCTTGGGAAGGAGAAGGGCACTAAAGCGTAGCAGCCAGTGCCCTTCGCAGTGGCTCTGAATCCGAAATGGCAGCAGGCCCCTGCAGCCCTTGACTGCAAACCTGCGAACGTGCCGGCTGCAGTGTATGAACATTAACAGTGTTGGCCCGCTGAAGTCTCCAGCAGATACAGTAACTGACATCGCCGGCACTGGCTAGACTGGGCGCTCGCTGCGTTGTTGAGGCTTGCTCTGGGTTCCGGCACGCCCCACAGCAACGGGGATAGAGACCGTGACGGGACAGGCGTGACTCCATCAGTTGGTGTGTCTCCAGAAGGGCCGTCCCTCAGCAGGGGATTTTCATCGACTCTTCTGCTAGCTCCTGTTTTTTGGCCCCTGCAAAGTGTTTGCCCACCAGCCAGGTGCTCTGTCTAGGAGGGAGTCGCCGTCAGTTCTGAGCGTGTCACTATTACATCTCAAAGAACTCCCATGATCCCTCTCTTTTCTCACTACCCCCTGTCCTTGGGTGACCCCATCCGCTCTCGGGGTTCAGCCATCCCCTCCATCCTGCGAAGTCTCAGATACATGTGCCCCCCAGACCCACCTCCTGCACTTCACTCTCCCGTCACTCCTGGTCTCAGTAAGCCTCATCCTGGACAGCTCAACAGGGTCAAATGGATCTTTCCTCCCAAACCTGCTCCCCTCCCTTCACCCAGTCTTGTAACTTCTGCGTCCTCCCATTTCCTTCTCCTCCTCAGAGCGCAGATCTTCTCTTGTCCTGCACATGCCTGGATGGATAAAGCACTTGTCCACACGCCAATCCTCTGCCACCACAACGGCTGCAGTCTCTTCTGCTTGGGTCCTTTTGAAACCAACCGTGCTTGCCTCCAAAACGCTGCCTGCATGGTCCTGCTCCCCCAGAGCTCCGAGCATGCCCCTGACCCTCCCTTTGAGTCGCTTCCAAGTCTCATCTCTTGTCCTTCCTCTCAGGGCCATTCGTCTCCTACTTCCATCTCTGATCTGCTCTCCTTTTGTGTTCCCCATCTCTCCCCCCACCCCAAGTCTGGCGATCACCTGTGTGCCAGCCTTGGTGCCCGGTCTGTATCCTCCTGCCCCAGCTGTCTCTGTGCTTCCTTCCATGCTGGCCCAGCAATTAGGAACCACCCTTGCCTCATTCAAGTGAGCTGTAATTGCCTCCCTTCTCTGTGCCTCAGTTTCTCCGTCTGTAAAATGGGGGTGAGGACTCTCCTTGGCAAAGGGCGCTGTGCTCTAAGGCTGAAAGACACCAAATGAGAACTAAGCATTGCAGTGTGTTATTTCAAAATAACTCACACACTTCTGCAGCCCTGCCTGTTTAAAGAGGCACGTTTGTCCTCCACTAACAATAAACATAAGTCATCCAAAGGGATGTCTGCCTGACCTGAGTAACTGTGTAACCTGGCCCTTTCCTGGTGTGTTACATCCTCATTCAGCTGCCAAGCCGGTTATCTAGGCTGTTCAGGGAAGTGCTGTTCTATTCCTGTGCCAGGAGGAGCCTAGCAACCCGATGGGAGCTCTAAACTAATAGTCACACTTGGAAGGAAGGCAAAATAACCTCATCACGCACCTGGCCAGTTGTGCAATGCTGTAAATGGGGGTGGGGAGGGGGCAATGGTAGGGTGGGATTATTCCTTCCTGTTCCATGCTCCCAGCAATCAGCAGTGCCCTGAAGCATGAGAGTAGACTGGCCCAGTCTTCACATTCAAAATTACACCAGCAAGTGACCTGCCCAAACTGCTTCACTTACAAATGAAGCCAGGGTTACACTGACTGGAACAGCACGTCGGCATGTCTGGCCACCCCACATTTGAGGTGCAAC
This sequence comes from Lepidochelys olivacea, assembly GCF_965140295.1. Classification (NCBI taxonomy): domain Eukaryota; kingdom Metazoa; phylum Chordata; order Testudines; family Cheloniidae; genus Lepidochelys; species Lepidochelys olivacea. Next base: position 4,053,989 of record NC_140413.1, read on the forward strand.
AGCTTCCAGGCCGGGACCCCAGAAAGTTGAATTAAAAGAGCCAATGAAGCCATGGCCAATGCCCCATCCCCCTGCCCGAGCTATCCAGGGCGGTCAGCGTCCATAGCATGCGGTAGTATTAACCCTGCCCATTTGGTAGCATCGCTGGTTTCAAACCGGGGGAGGCAGGTGGCATTTAAATTGTTTCCTTCCAAGAGTCCAGGCCCAGTCCCACCTCCCTACAGATAAAACCCTCCACGCCCGGGCACCACATCTCACCTCCCTAAACCAGCCAACTGGCAAGTCCCTAAAGGGTTAAACACCCAGGGTTAACCAGTGGGTATGGAGCTTAGTTTGGGGAGGGGGGTGGGGGCCTTCAGAATCTTCTATAGGTTCCTCCACATAGGGTAGGAGCCACAGGATTCAGTCCTGCTGCCCATACTCCTAGGAGTAAACCTTACACACGTGGATTGTCTCGTGAGCTTGAGTAGCACTCACAGGAGTAATAGTTAATGGATCAGAGTGTTCCTCTGCCTCAACCTGCCAAAACCCCACTTCCCATCTGTGGGGCATGGTTTTATAACCGGTCCCCTGCCACCCCTCCCGGTGTGCACTGGAGAGCTGGGACCTGCTGGGGTACATCTGCACAGCAAAGAAAAACCCACAGCTGGCCTGTGCCAGCCGCCTGGGGCTGCTGCGGGGCTGTTTCCCTGCTGTGTAGACATCAGAGCTCAGGCTGGAGCCCAAGCTCTGGGACCCTCACAGCTCCAACCCGAGCCTGGACGTCTACACAGCAACGGACCAGCCCTGCAGCACGGGCCAGGCACGGGGTTTTTGTTGCTGTGTAGACGTACCCCTAGTGTGAGAGCTCCAAGTGGTGCTTGCTCCCTGGCCAGGTGAAATCCACCCACTGGGTCCCCGGCTGTCTCTGCCCCTCTAGGCGAGGAAGGTTCCGTGGAGTTTGTTCTCGTGGAGTCTTTGTCTGTCGCTGCTGTAAAGCTGCTGGTTAGCAGGTCCTGAAAGCTGAAGGGAAGGAGGCTGCCTGGGACTGATGCAGCTTTGGATTGGTGCCAGGCAATAGGTGGCTGTTAATTATCAGCGTCTTTGTGTGTCTGTGTGTGCGGGGTAGGGGGGTACACGAACGTGGAAACGAGCACTGTGCTTGGGTGCAAGGCGAGCCTGGGATATCAGGAACGGCAGGCGCTGATGTGAGGCTTGGCCGCATCGCTTGTTCCTAAGCCAGGAAAAGCTCTCACTGCAAAGCACTGTTCTCTGCCGCCTCAATGGTCTGTCCCAAGGGCTGCATGGCCCGTGCACATAAGTGAGCCTCTGGTCTCGTATCAGGCCCTGCTCCTGTAATCAGCTCCCCACGGGCAGCCCCTTGGACCCACTGGCTCTATGGAGGCGCAAGAGCCCGATCGGAGTGCAGGATTGGGGCCTGCACCCTCAGAACAGCAGGTTTTCCATGTGTTTGTCTCTTCATTGATGGAGGCCGAGAACCAGAATGGGGTGAGTGGTGCAGAATGGGGCTGAACACTGGACTGGGAATCTGGGGCTTCTGATTCCTAACCCTGCCTCTGACACCCCCTCCTTTGTACGAGTCATGCCCCCTGCCTGTTCCCTCCCTCTACTGCTGCTGCTGGCCCATCTCACGGAGGTCACGGGAGGCCTGGTGCGTAGCTGATGGTGAAGTAGATGGGCGCAAGCGTTAGTGAATTCATCAGTACTAAAAAACCTGCAATTGCTCAGCTTTGGCCTGCAGGTACAAAGAGGCAGGGACCGTGGGTTGTTTGGGACTCAGGCTTCCCTGCTTCAAGCTGAAAATAATCAAATGCACTTGTTGTGCTTGGAGCTGTACACCTGTTAGCTCTTTACTCTGCATGTCTGGCCAGGATTAGGCTCTGTAGCTTATAGACCACAGTGAGGGACCTGTAGAAGGCTGGTCTTGTGGCTTTAGCATGAGACTAGAAGTCAGGAAACCAGGTGCTAAACCTGGCTCTGCCACTGACTCACTGTGTGATCTTGGGTAATACCACCTGCTCTGTCCCTCAGTTTCCCTATCTGTGAAATGGGGGTAACGTACATACCTGTTGGGAGGCTAGATTGGCTGGTGCTTGTGAGCTCCTCAGATAAAGATGCAAAAGGCTTGAAGAGTGCTAGTCAAAGCCACAGGCTTTCTGAGTATCGCTGGCTGTCAAGGCTCTAGTTCAAACAAGAATGATTTCAGGGAAGTTCTCTGGCCTGGGATATACAGGAGGTCAGACAAGATGATCACAATGGTCCCTTCTGAGCCTGAGCATCACTGAATGGCAGCAAAGCAGGGTCCATTGGGGGGAGGGATAGCTCAGTGGTTTGAGCATTGGCCTGCTAAACCCAGGGTTGTGAGTTCAATCCTTGAGGGGCCCATTTAGGGATTTGGGGCAAAAATTGGGGATTGGTCCTGCTTTGAGCAGGGGGTTGGACAAGATGACCTCCTGAGGTCCCTTCCCCCGCTGATATTCTATGATTCTATGAATCCGCTGCCAACACATGCCACCAATGCACCTGCCGTAGGGCTAGCTCTCTCTGTGTCCCTCCAGACAGCCCAATTGGCATCCCCTCGCTTTGAGAGGGGGAGCACTGAGCAAGACTGTGCTCCTCCAGGGAATGGCTGAAAGCGGGAGGGAGCACTTTCTGCACCAAACACAGGCAGCTTTTAGCTTTGCAAAGACTCATTTGCATTTGCTTTTGTACCCTCGCCTCTGTAATAACCACCCCCCTGTCCCGCCTTGATTCTGCGCTGGGTGCACAAAGCCTGTGCAAGCCGGTCCTTTCCAAATGTCTGTTGTCATTCATTTTGCTGCCAGTGTTTTGGTTTTGTTCTATTCTGCAGCGTTTTCCTCTCCCGCCCCACCAGGGACCCTGGCACAACCCTCTGCATGTTTCCATCACTTCTGTATGATAAAACACACAGGGCTTATTTCTAGGCACTGATTTTGTCTGGGGGGTTGAGGTGGGCTCTCTGCAAACATGAGCCCTTTGAATTACCTGACATGCTGCAAAGAAGGAAGGGGTTTCTGTTCTCGGTTTCCTAGGCTCCACTGAGTCTGTTTTAATTAACTCTTTGGGTGCTGGTTCCCCCACTGCACCTGCTGCTCAGCCTCTGGCCATTTGGGTTCCTTTGTGCTCACTGGAATGTTAAGATGTTTTTGGACTGTTGAGACACAGAGAAGGCACCAATCCCCGGTACATTCAGACCCTTGTTCCATGGGCATCTCTGTGTTCGGCAGCACACCCAGTAGTGTACAGCGTCTTTGGCTGTCCTCTTTTGTTTAGCTATGAAGCAGGAGAGTTCTGCATGGACAGCCCTGGTGCATACTGCCACTTTCTGTCTGCACACCCTTGAGAGGGTGTGCCGCCTGGCAGCTGCAGTCTAGCTGTGCATCCCTGCCATGCTGATCTGAGAGTGAAGAGGGAGAGCGCCTGGCACGTATGTACTGGGATGGAGGGAAGGGGACGCATTGAAGAGTGCCTGCTTAAAACCCTGCCTAGCCAACCTCACTCTTTCTTGTACATTTTGTAATAGGGGGCTCAGACTCTGCCTCTGAAGAAGAGGTGTGAACTGTAACCCTTTGGCTTTGCTGACAGAGTTCTCATTTGCCTGGAGATCTCTTCATTAGGACTCTCAGCAGTGGAAGGACTTAGGCATTTGTAACAGTGGAAATAGATCACTGGGTTCAGAATTCACATGAATAAAACCTACCCTATGATTTTAGTTGCCCGGCTTAATATTCCAGGAAACCATTTCTTCTGTTTCCAGCTGTGTAATATTTTTTTCCATTAAACCCTCTTTAGCCCTATTCACGGCATGTCTGCCCTGGAAGGGTCTTTGGAGAACTAATGAAACGAGGACATCGCATGACACCAGAGCCTGGAAAGTGATCACCAGAGACGGGACAGGATTTTAGTCAGACTCTGCTACCTAAAGAACACTTGGGAGAAAGGACTTCTTTGTTGAAATTAGCTCTCTCGATGCACATTTCCTCAGAGCCCCCAGGAGTCTGCTAGCAAAACCGGGGGAGATCAGACTTGACATTCCCGGTATTTTGAAGGCAACACACAAGCAGGCACAAAACTGCTTGGGCTTTGGGCATCCATGCCCAAGGAGTACAGAGCCAGCTGGTGGAGCTCCTTGGCTGGTTACCTCTGAGGCTACCGAGCATGTGATGCAGGGATAGGATCTGGGACTCAGAGATACAGGCCCCAATCTTTAGTCACAGTACAACTCAGGCTCAGGGCACTCCCGCATCTCATTCTGGGCTGACTCTGTGCTGAATTGGTCCACAGCCTGAGTTAGAGTAGCAAGAAGGCTGCTCTAATTTATGCTGAGTGCCTACATCCCCAAGTGGTCGATAGATTCCAAGGCCAGAAGGGACCATTGTGATCATCTAGTCTGACCTTCTGTATAACACGGGACAGAGAACTGCCCCACAATAACTCGTAGAGCAGAGCTTTCAGAAAAACAGCCAGTCTTGGTTTAAACATTGTCAGTGACGGAGAGTCCACCACAAACCTTGTAAGTTGTTGCAGGGGTTAATTACCCTCACTGTTAAAAAGGTACGCCTTATTTTTTGTCTGAATTTGTTTTTCTTCAGCATTTAGCCATTGGGTTGCGTTAGACCTTTCTCTGCTAGATTGAAGAGCCTGTTATTAATTATTTGTTCCCCATGTAGATACTTATGGATTGTAATCAAGTCATCCTGTAACCTTCTCTTTGTTAAACTAAATAGATCGAGCTCCTTGCATGTGTCACTATAAAGCATGTTTTCTACTTTAATCATTCTTGTGTCTCTTCTCTGGACCCTCTCCATTTTTCAACATCCTTCTTGAATTGTGGGCTCCAGCACTGGACACAGGATTCCAGCAGCGGTCACACCACGGCCAGATACAGAGGTCGAATAACCTCTCTGCTCCTGCTAGAGATTCCCCTGTTTATGGGGAAGCCCTAGCCACACCCCCTATCCCTTTGCCCTGCCCCTTTATATCCACAGCAAGGTGGATGGCGTAGGAGCCATGATGCCAGTACTGCAGGAGGATCCATCTATGCAGCGGTGACTGTGGCTAGTTACACTGGCTTTAGGGACCCTGTGTGCTAGCAGAGCAATGCGGAGAAGAATCCGGGCCAATTCGTTAACAGTCTTATGATCCGACTGGGGGTCTTGGCCCACACCCAGGTGCACGTCAAGCTCTGCAGAATCACCCCTGGGACGTGGAACCGCACCTGGACCCCATGATGTGCTAGGAACCCCGGGGACTGAAAATTCCAGAGTTAAGGGACTAATCCGCTCTCGCTGGCATCTCCCCCACATCTTTCATTCACTGCCTTCCCCCAGGAGACAGAGCGCTACCGAGGCAGAGCTAGCCCCGCGTCGGACTGCCTGCCCCTGGGAGCTGCAAATCGTGAACACACCAAAGGGATCTCACATGAAGCAAAACCAAGGCTGTGTCAGTACCCTGCTGTGCTCAGCTTTCCAGATCGCACCGCCTCTGACCGTCAGCCCTAGCCTCAGGATGTTGGCGTTCCTACCTGCCTTGGCACAACTCCCTGCCCCTGTGGCTAAGCGACCTGCCTTAAAGCCTCAAATCACCATCCATAGGAGGTGCCCCTAGGCCTGGTTTAATTTTGCACTAGGAGCTACGAGTCAAATTCATCCCTGGTGTAACTCCCCTCATGTCACTGGGGTTACACCAGGGCCACAGTGACTTCAAGACACAAACACCACCACAGCGATTGGCCCTAATTGATCACCCCAGGCTGGAGATTTCGGCAAAGGCACGTAAAACTGGACAGGCCATGGAGACTGGATCTCTTGTCTGCCCTCTAGAAGTGCCCCCTGACTGGTGGCATGTCAGAGGAGGTGGGTGCCCCTGCCATAGAGGAATTCAGCCCCCAGGTGGTCACCCTTCTTTCATACTCCCAGTCTCGTTTTCTTTTTTTGTTGTCCCACGAGATCGCATGATTTTTGGCTCCTGTGGCCCCTCCTTCCTGAGTGGGCAGGTTGTTAGTTCCTGGGGCTCCATCCACCACCCCCAGACTTCCAATCAGCCAGCATCGGATGCCAGCCCCATCCCCGCCCTCACAGAGCAAAGAAAGACGACCAACGGGAAAAGTCGGGTTGCCATGCTGGGCTAGGATGCTATAAAGAGGGGCATCGCCTAGCGGTTACAGCGAGAGCTGAGGCGGATAGTTCAGCACTGGTTTTCAACCCAGATCAGGACCAAAGGTTGAAATGTCAAAAGATTTCGCAGAACAGAAATTCTGACATTTTTGATTCAGAAATGTTGAAACATTTCGACCTTCCTGAAATCCAGCTGGTTCATTTCTGGTTGTTGAAAGGACCCAAGATGCTACGTTTCATGTCAGCTCAACATTAACCGGCCTTTTGCGCTTGGTGCCCCTATTCTATCCTGTGGGTCAAGCTCTCTGGGCAGACAGAAATGTAACCCTGGAACATCACCCTGCTGGAAATATTCTGAGCAGCTGCAGTCCAAGCAAATGTTTGGGGTTCAAGAGGCCTTGGTTCTGTTCCCAGCACTGACTTCCTGTGTGTCCTTGGGCAAGTCACTTAAAACAAACCTCGCAGAGCCTCAGTTTCCCCATCTGTAAAATAGGGGTGCATCATAGGGCCACCCCACCTGGAGTGCCCTCCTGTGGTAGGCTGCTACACGACAGGCACGCCTGCCTCAGTTTCCCTCCTGCAGACTCCCCAGAAATTGTCCAAAGCCTCTTCCCAAGTATAAATATATTGTGGGGTTCATTTGTTACAAGAGTCCCGAGCACATAAATCATAACAAGTCCCAATTCAATACACCAGAATTCCCCCAGCAGAGTTCTTACAGTAAATGCAACATATGCCCCAGCGTCCCTCACCCCGCCCCGAGTGCCTGGCGCATCCCCAGTGTCCCTCACCTCACTCCGAGTGTCCAGGCATCCCCCACAGTGTCCCCTGCCCCCACCTATCCAGCACAGCCATTTCCTGTTCTTGTACCAGGACAGCCACCCCAGCCCTTCCCAGCAGGAACCTCCACAGATGCTCTGCTGGGAGATCATGTTCAGCAGGAAGCATCCCTCAGTCCCCCCCAGGCCCTTCCACTGTTCCCGGGTCCAGCTCTCTGGCCCTAGAGATGTCAGGAGGGACGCTCCTCTGCTGCCCTCCAGCCCTGGCCCTCTGGCTTGGGAATGTCAGCCTGAAAACTCTCCTTGCTGCTCTGCTGCCTTCAGCCTTCCCCCAGGAACCGCCGTCTGCCTCTGGCAGCTCCATCTGCCCAGCTTGACTCTCACGTGGGCATCTCACACTCACCGGATTTCCTGTCTCTCTCTGCATCTCTCTGACTGATTCAGGCGGCCCTTGACTCACTGGCTCTCTCTCTCTCTGGTCCTTTATGGACTCCAGGTGTTGCCCTGCCCTTTTAATTAGCCAAATGAGAGCACCTGCTTTCGCATAGGGGCCATAGACCTACTTGATTTACTGGGGCCGGCCAGCCTGGGACAGGGTTGTAATACTGTCTATCTTCCATCTTAGATATGACATGTCCCCCAACACCATGAAAGCTGAGCCCCTCCCTGTCTTTAATTCACTGATCTTCTCCACACCCCCCGTGAGGTGGGGCAGTGCGATGAGCCCCATTGCACAGATGGGAAACTGAGGCACGGGGAGACTAAGTGACTTGACAATGCGGATGTACCTACCTATCTGGGATGTTCTGAGACTCGGTTCAGTTTTGTACAAAGCTCTGACATTGGGAAGCACTCTGAAGAGAGGGGAGAGAGTTTTTATTTGTTTCGTGGCCAGATGGATGTGCTGGGGAAATAAGAATTATTCCCTCCGGTGAAAACCGTGTTCTGTCCGTCGAACGCTGTTCAATAATACATTCAGTGCTGACGCTTGTACTGCAGTGCAGAAAAGGACTCTGTAAGAACTGCAAAACGGGTCATAGGCCCTCTCCAGGGGCCCTGGGCATTAATAAGGAACCAGCAGCTTTGGGACTATCTCATATGGCAATTTCTTCCCTCCCATTGCATTTACAAATGACCTTTACGGATTCATTGAGGCAGCCCTTTGGCTACTGAGCTGTACCTGCCTAGCCCACCGAGGCGCTTGGCCTGCAGCCGTGATGCTAACGCCAGGGTGGGTGAAACCTACCCTCCTTATGTGATGTGCCTTCACTTTGATAGCCATCGGTGCATTCATCCAGGGAACTCAAAGCACTTCACAAGCTTCACCTGACTAATCTGCACATTTCTCTGGAGGGATTAGTATTGTTATTGTTGTTATTCATTGTCGCACCCTAATCAGGAACCCTGATCAGTACACTCTGAGGGAGATTTCATACCGCACCCTGATACGGACAGAGCAACCTCGGATCCTTTTTTCTCCTACTCTTCATGGCTAGGGGTCATGGTCAGTCTTTGGTGTCAGAAGGGCACAGGACCATTTCCCATAGATGGCCTGAAAGTGCTATGCATACCTTCCTGCTAGCACCTTGGAAATGTGGAGATCCCATCTGGAGCTCTGTAGGGAGACAGCTCCCCAACTCCATGTTCCAGCCCTGTCCATATCACGGGAGACCAAGTCATCACAAGAAAACTCCTCTGCTTGGAGACAACCCCTTAGTTCCTTGATCTCCTGATTGCCCCACACCTGCAGTGAAGACATGCTAGGTTTCCAAATTGTCTGTTTAAACTATGGAATAAATTAGTGGATCTGACTGTCCAGTTCTTACCCACACCCCAAATCATTAGCACGACGCCACCACATTCTGCAAGCTCATTGTTCCGGTGTGTGTCAAAACTCCTCTTGTTTCACATAATGGCACTGGGAGGCTTCTTCTCCTGAGAGAAATATTGGACCAGGTGTTTCAGGAACAGATGGCAGATTTGAATTGTCACATTGTGTCTAGCCATCTGCTTATGAGTATAAAAAGTAAAAATCCCAAGAACATAGACACAGTGATTAGATTATTTCTCCAAGAAGAAGCAACTATAAATAATTTCATTTTTTAAAAAGTAAAAACTTACCTTGAAAGGATACTAGGGTTGCAAAGACAAGCACTCAATAGTCAGGAAGTGACAAAGTAAGGTTGCCTGGGCAACCTTAACTTTGCCCCTTTGTACATATGCATTACAAGATAGTGATCATGTGATTAAAGACTGTCATGACATATAGAAGCACAGTCCATGTGAAACAGACCATGTACAGACTATAGGCACAAACAGACTTCCACATGGCTTGAGTTCCAGCTTTGTCCTCTGTTTACCAGGAAATATAACATGTCTGCAGTTCTACATAGCTATCAGACATCTAACGGCTGCATTACATACTGCAAGCTAATATATTACAGTCATATGCTATTTTTCCCCAGAACCCCTCATTCAAAACCCTCTGCAACTTCAACTGTGAATCAAGCTTTTGTTCCTTTCTGCACCCCAGTTGTACTCCCTGCACCACCCTGTCTCATTCACTGTCCACCCTGTGCACAGAATGTGTCAGGGCTCCTGCAGAAAAAGTACCTGAGCGTGTAGTTAAAGAATGTACTGTAATGTGTACGCACAAGAGGGTGGAATTACAGAGGCGCATCGCCAATGAACGTAATCACTGTATATGTGAAGCCACAACATTATTACAGATGCATCCCTTCCTGCTCCTTACACACACATGCTGAGCATTCAGAATTTGCCATTGATTTCTGTGGTGATGCCTTATAGAAAAAAACATTGTGATCTCAGTCTGTTCTTCATAGACTGTAGGGCTTGATCTTGTATGATGCTCAGCATCCCCAACTCCCAGACTTTGGTCTCTAAAGTTTCCTGAGCAAAAGACTAACTGCATTTGGCAACCAGTTTCTGCCAGTCTCTGGGGTGGGTTGAAATAGACAGAAAGTGCCTATCCTTTGTTGTCTGAGTGGAAGTGTGGGAATTCACCCTTTGCCTCTTGTGAGCTGCAAAATGCTAAGAGGTTCAAACCAAGATGCACAGATGCCATCTAGTGCTGGGAAGCTGGTTAATTTTCACATTGCCCAACAGAGAAAAAGTAGTCAGAGTTTCAGGCCAGAAGATTGTATCATCTAATCTGACCTCCTGTATAGCACAGACCAGAGAATTTCACCCAGTTACCCCCTTACTGAGCCCAATAACTTATGTTTGGCTAAAGCATCTTCCAGAAAAGCAGCCAGTCTTGATGTGAAGGCATGAAGAGATGGAAAATCCACTACTTCCCTTGGTAGTTTGTTCCAGGGTTTAATCTCCCTCACTGGCAGAAATGTGCATCCAGGTTCTAATTGGAATTTGTCTGGCTTCAGCTTCCAGCCACTAGTTCTTTTTCTGCCTTTCTTTGCCAGAATAAAGAGCCCATTAGAACCAGGTATATTCTCCAGAGGAAGGTCCTTACACACTGTAATCATAGAATCAAAGAATATCAGGGTTGGAAGGGACCTCAGGAGGTCATCTAGTCCAACCCCCTGCTCAAAGCAGGACCAAGCCCCAACTAAATCATCCCAGCCAGGGCTTTCTCAAGCCGGTCCTTAAAAACCTCTAAGGAAGAAGATTCCACCACCTCCCTAGGTAACCCATTCCAGTGCTTCACCACCCTCCTAGTGAAAAAGTTTTTCCTAATATCCAACCTAAACCTCCCCTACTGCAACTTGAGACCATTGCTCCTTGTTCTGTCATCAGCTACCACTGAGAACAGTCTAGATCCATCCTCTTTGGAACCCCCTTTCAGGTAGTTGAAAGCAGCTATCAAATCCCCCCTCATTCTTCTTTTCTGCAGACTAAACAATCCCAGTTCCCTCAGCCTCTCCTCATAAGTCATGTGTTCCAGTCCCCTAATCATTTTTGTTTCCCTCCGCTGGATGCTTTCCAATTTTTCCACATCCTTCTTGTAGTGTGGAGCCCAAAACTGGACACAGTACTCCAGATGAGGCCTCACCAATGGCGAATAGAGGGGAACGATCACGTCCCTCGGACTGCTGGCAATGCCCCTACTTATATAGCCCAAAATGCCATTGGCCTTCTTGGCAACAAGGGCATACTGTTGACTCAGATCCAGCTTCTCGTCCACTGTAACCCCTAGGTCCTTTTCTGCAGAACTGCTGCCGAGCCATTCGGTCCCTAATCTGTAGCGGTGTATGGGATTCTTCCGTCCTAAGTGCAGGACTCTGCACTTGTCCTTGTTGAACCTCATCAGATTTCTTTTGGCCCAATCCTCTAATTTGTCTAGGTCCCTCTGTATCCTATCCCTACCTTCCAGCGTATCTACCTCTCCTCCCAGTTTAGTGTCATCTGCAAACTTGCTGAAGGTGCAGTCCACACCATCCTCCAGATCATTAATGAAGATATTGAACAAAACTGGCCCGAGGACCGACCCTTGGGGCACTCCACTTGGTACCGGCTGCCAAAGAGACATGGAGCCATGGATCACTACCTGTTGAGCCCGACAATCTAGCCAGCTTTCTTGTCTTTTCTAGCCCACTTTATTGTCCATTCATCCAGCCCATACTTCTTTAACTTGCTGGCAAGAATACTGTGGGAGGCTGTGTCAAAAGCTTTGCTAAAGTCAAGGAACAACATGTCCACTGCTTTCCCTTCATCCACAGAGCCAGTTATCTCATCATAGAAGGCAATTAGATTAGTCAGGCATGACTTGCCCTTGATGAATCCATGCTGACTGTTCCTGATCACTTTCCTCTCCTTTAAATGCTTCAGAATGGATTCCTTGAGGATCTGCACCAGGATTTTTCTAGGGACTGAGGTGAGGCTGACCGGCCTGTAGTTCCCCGGATCCTCCTCGTTCCCCATAATCCTGTCACCATTGAATCTTTCTGAGAAGCTAAACAGAAGGAGCTCTGGAAGTCTCCCACAGGGAGGCATTTTCTGCAACCCTGGGACCCTTTTTGTGGCTCTTTTCTGCCCCCCTGGCCAGGTTTCCAGCGTCATTTTAAAACCATGGCTGCCAGAAGTGAAGGCAGGATTCCAATATTGGTCTCACCAATGCTACATTTAGAGGTAAAATCACCCTCCGACTCCTGCTCCCTACTGCAAGGCTGGCATTTGGGTGGGGAGCTCATGCTGAGTTGCTCACCCACTCTGACCCATAAGCCCCTTCCAGCGGATGAGAAGGGCATTGTAGGATTTTTGTCCTATGCACATTGAAGTGTAATGTTGGGGCCTGGTTAGACTAATGATAAACGTAGCACACATTAAAATTAACACACATGCTTATTGCAAATGGGATTAGCAGTTTAGGGCTTTGATAACGATTTTGCCCCTTGAATGCCATCTGACCCTGCCCCTCCCAAGGGATGGATTACTATAGTGTTTGTGGGTTTTGGTGTGGTGCGCACACACACACGCACACCCGTCATGGGAAGGTATTGCACACACGCACACCCGTCATGGGAAGGTATTGCACTATCAGCCAGGTGCATCTTGTGAGGGACGTATGTCTTCTTCTGAAGCATCTGATAGAGGCCACTGCTGGAACACTGGACTGATTTGGGAAGTGCAAGCAAAGGGTGGCCCATTGCTCTGCCCCAGTGTGGCAGGACCAGGGAGTCGGAAGTAGATGACCCATTGCTCAACCCCAGTCTTGCTATTCCTAAGTTTCTAAATGTTCAGTCTGGATCACAAACCGTTCTTTGAACTGGATGTTTTCTGACAGCCGAATGTGCTGAATTTGTTCTAATCCTTCGGGTTACCCTCTCATTTTGGGTTGTGTGGTTGAATTCCCTCCTGGCTGGCTTGCTCCTGTGTTTGCCCTTTCCCTGTGCTGCTGTCGAGTGTCTTGTGATGGTGGGAACTGTATGCTGCAAATACAGACATGGAAAGAAATAGACAGTTCTCTTTCTGTGGCTGATGCTTTCTTCCTCAGAGAAGTGCTCCCTGGGCCAGCTCCCCAGCTGGTGTAGATCAGCCGCATGCCATTGAACTCAATGAAGTTGCCCTGATTTATACTCTAGTTGAGGGTCTGGCCCCTGATGTCAATGCCTGAAGAGCAAGGAATAAGACTGAAAGACCACCCTTCACTGCGGCTTGCGGCATTGTGTCAAAAGGCAAATATAGTAGTACAGGGCAAACACAGGGTTCTACATACATGTTTAGGCTCTGAAGTAAGAGGGCCTCATTTGCAGAGGGGCTGAGCTCTGCGTGTCCCGTACCAAGCCCCTTATCGATGGTTATCAAACCATGTCCCTGCCTGAGTCCAGCTGAAAGGAACAAGGTCAGGCTAGATGAGCTAACACAGGGGTGGCCAACCTAAGCCTGAGAAGGAGCCAGAATTTACCAGTGAACATTGCCAAAGAGCCCCAGTAATACGTCAGCAGCCCGCCATCCGCTCCTCCCCCCCAGCCCCCAGCGCCTCCCGCCCACCGGCAGCCCTGCCGATCAGCGCCTCCCCCTCCCTCCTCACGCCCACCGCAATCAGCTGTTTTGCAGCGTGCAGGAGGCTCTGGGGGGGACGGGGGAGGAGCGAGGGCACGGCCGGCTCAGGGGAGGGCCGGGAAGGGGTGGAGTGGGGGCAGGACCTGGGGCAGAGCCAGGGGTTCAGCTGTGAGCACCCCCCGGCACACTGGGAAGTTGGCATCTGTCGCTCCAGCCCCGGAGTCGGTGCCTAGACACGGAGCCGCATGTTAACATCTGAAGAGCCACATGGGGCTCCGGAGCCCCAGGTTGGCCCCCCTGAGCTAACGGTTCCTTTTGGCCTTAACACGGATGGAAGCAAACATCTGCTGGAACCAGGATGTTTTAGAGACATGTGGTTCGGTCATCTGATCATTGAGTCACGGAGCCGTTACAGCCGTGCTTTGGATTAAGGCTTCATTTATAAATAGTTTATGAAGTGCTGATAAATGATTAATAGATGTTTTAATACACGGGGCATAGATTATAAAGCCAGAAGGGATCACTGTGATTATCTGGTCTGGCCTCCTGAATAACACAGACCCCAGGATTTCCCGGTATTAATTCTTGCTTGAACCAGAGCAGATCTTTTAGGAAAACATCCAGTTTTGATTTAATAATTGCCAGTGATGGAGAATCCACCACGACCCTTGGAACTGTTAATCACCCTCACTGTTAAAAATGCCCCTTAGTTCCTGTCTGAACCTGTCTAGCTTCAACTTCCAGTCACTGGATCTTGATAAACCTTTGTCTGTTAGATTGCAGAGCCCTCAACTGTCAAAATTCGGTTCCCAATGTAGGTACTTATAGACTGTGATCAAGCCACTCCTTAGGCCTTTGTTCATCCCGCCAATTAATTGTTATGAAGCCTGGCAGGTCATAAGAACATAAGGACGGCCATACTGGGTCAGACCAAAGGTCCATCTAGCCCAGTATCCTGTCTTCTGACAGTGGCCAATGCTAGGTGTCCCAGAGGGAATGAACAGAACAGGGAATCATCAAATGATCCATCCCCTGTCGCCCATTCCCACCTTCTGGCAAACAGAGGCTAGGGACACCATCCCTGCCCAGCCTGGCTAATAGCCATTGATGGACCTACCCTTCATGAACTTATCTAGTTCTTTTTTGAACCCTGTTATAGGCTTGGCTTTCACAACATCCTCCGGCAAGGAGTTCCACAGGTTGACTGTGCGTTGTGTGAAGAAATACTGCCTTTTGATTGTATTAAACCTGCTCCCTATTAATGTCATTTAGTGACCTCTAGTTCTTGTGTTACGAGAAGGAGTAAATAACACTTCCCTGTGTACTTTCTCCACACCACTCATGATTTTATAGACCTCTATCAGGGCATCAACAGATTGCTTAGTACCATCTATAACATGCACTGCTCATGTCTATAATGTCTATTGATCATTTATTAACCCTTTAGTAGCCATTTAGAAATAGAATGTTACTATGACATACTCTACCTTGAATGGTCCCTTACAACATGTGCTTACTACTTATGTTAAACCATCCGTTCCACCTTGTATTTAGCTGACACTCGCAGTACCTTTCCCAGACCCAAGGAAGAGCTCTGTGTGGCTCGAAAGCTTGTCTCTCTCACCCTCCAAAGTTGGTCCACTAAAAGATATTACCTCCCGCACCTTGTCACTATGAAGCAAGACCATTATTAGCATGCAGGTTCCTAACATGTTAAATGTGCAAGCTAGTTCAGAGCCATGATAATGTTCATTGTATTGCCTGCCTCAAGTATCTTTTAGTTCCAAAAATCAGACCCCACCAGACTGTAAAGTCTCCAAAAGTCACATGCAATAACTCTCTGTGCTCCAACATCCCGTCTAGTAACAAAGTAAGAATATACATTAATTTTTTAAACCTAACCAGTGTCCCTTAAGTGAATTGACACAACAAGTATTAGAGCTAAGTGGGTCTAATATTTATTTAATTTTCTTTCTTTATAGAGGAATTAGAAATTATTATCTGACAGGAGCACTGTATCTAAGTTATTATCTGCAAAAAAACCAAGAGTTTTCAGGTGCCTAAGTAGCCTTTGGAATCACGATTAAAGTCCGCCCCAAAAAATCTGAAATGGTGCCCCTGGGTTAGAGCCCAGAAGGGGATACCTTGATGGTCAGGTGCACTGCAGATTCACATCCTGTCTGGCAGCACTGTAACTTGCCATGTAGACAAGCCTAAAGGAATCAAGATGAAGACTAGGCTGGGCTGATTTTCAGCCCCTTCAACATGTATGTTGCCCTTGGAGAGTGTGAATTGTCCCGTGTCTTCACACCGGCTGCACTGCAAAGCCTGACCTGAGTTACTGTTTCCTCACTGGCCCCCCGCATCCCATGTGCGTTGCAGGCTCTCCGGCAGGGCACATCCCATGGGTCTTTGCGCGCAGGAAGCTGAGCCGCTCTGTGATTCTTTCCTAGGGACCTGTGGGAGAATTTGTCTGTCCTTCTGGGCACCCACGCTGCATGGGGGGAGGCACTGGAGGACTGGCAGCATTTGAGTGGGTGGGTTGCCAGCTTCAGTGAAAGCAGCCCCCGGGGCTCTAACGCACCCCCCGAGCTAGCCCAGGTTGAAAGGACCGGATGGAGAGGGCTCTGTGTGTAGATGGAAGGGGGGCTAGGGCCAACACCCGAGTGAGCGCTGCATGCCATCTCTGAGTAGAATTAAATGGGAGGATACTCAGGGCTGTATGGGTGTGTTTGTGCAAGCAGATACACACATAATTTACCACCTGCTGTTACACACACACACACTCTGGTCCTCCACCAAGTGTGATCCAAGAGCACTTGAGAAGATCCATGGGACTCCAGCTGCGATAGCCAACTGGATTTCCCTTTCCAACCCGCCTAAGCATTTTTGCAGTTAGGGCCAGACTGTGCAATCGTTATTTACACCAGTGAGCATGTACGCACCCCGGTGAACTCACTTGTGCAAGGCTCCATGTCTCCCCTGCTCACCCTTCCTCTCCCATGGGACACATCTGGGGCAGGGCTGAGCTTTCGGGGGCTGATCCCCAGCCATGTAACCCACGTTCTGCTCTTCTGCTTCTCCCCAGCCCGCCTCTGAGCGCGAAGACCCAATGGCATTTATTCCGCGTGTCTCCAGAGAATCTGCGGACGTACCAAACCTTCCCCTCAGGGAAGAGGGTGACCTCCCAGGAGAGAGAAATCAGAGACAGCTATTTTGAATACAGAGCATAAGGAGAGAGGTTCCCCTTCTACCGCCGGTTCCTAGATGAGGAAGGAACGGTGAGAAATAAAGCACTGGGAGTTAGCAACCCCCCTGGATTGTCTCTCCAGGCTGTGGCTGTTTCTAGACAGGACAGCTCTTTCATTACCCACCTGCAGTGCAAGGAGAGGCTGTGCGTGTGGCTGCAATAAGTCCCAGACTATGCGCCTGCCACTTTAGATGTACATTTTACACAGAGATAAAGGACAAGTGGGGTGTGTCCTGAACGCAACAGATTCAGCAGCTGTCGGTGAGAATGTGGAGGCTCAGCTCTGGCTGGCACAGCCTTCTATTGTCCTCCCGCGAGATGGGGATCAAAGCAGAAACTCCGCCCTCAACTCAAACTGGACCAACAATCCAGGCTCAGCTCTTTCGTAAGAGGCACCGCTCACAGCAGGTGGGCAGGCCTCCATAATAGGTTTTCCTCTCCTCTTCCTCACATAGGTTTTTGGCAGAGAAATAGTTAATAATGCTGACAATTAAATGGTCACCATTAGGCTTCAGAGTTAACACCCACCAGCGTAAATAGAACCATTGACGCTTCTCTCAGAGTTGTTGTTTCAGGCTCTCTGAGGACTCAGGGTCACAACTGGATGCTTTTCTACTCCACTATAAGGGCCAGAGACTTGTTTTTAAATGAAAGCTTAGATTCTGGAGCAAAGAGGGCAGGCAGCAGGGAAACGGACTCCTTTGCCAACCCCCTGGGAGAACTATTTATACAGAGGATATAAGAACTGGTTTCTGTTAAGTGTTCCATGTTTTGTAAAAAAGTAGTCCCTCATAAACCTAAGAAGCATGCAGCCTGTTGCTGCTCTGATCCGCAGCCTCAGGCCAGACCAGGAACCAGCATAGTCTGACGAGCCCACCTACTGCAGTGCAGCCCCACGCTCATCGCTCTTCAGTTTACTGTCAGGTTCACAGGGTGAAATTCACCAGCCCCAGGAACTCCCACCTGAGCACATAGGGCTTGTCTGGGCCGTCTGTACGAGACCAATTTCCCCCTGGATGAACAGTGAGAGTAAAGCAGCAGAAGTGTTGAAAGAAGCTGCCCCAGAGATAGGCCCACATCCCCCTTGGCTGTGAGTCAGGGGTCCCATTAACTTAAGCCTTATCGCTCTTCTTTGGTGCTATTGCTCATGATGCATGCTGCTGTCTTTCCCAGGCAGGTCACAGATTCAGAGTTCCTAGGGCTAGGAGATCATCTAGTCTGGCCTCCTGTGTCGCACAAGCCAGAGAATTTCACCCAATTCCCCCCATCCTGAGCCCAGCAACTGGCCCTGGCCCTGCAACCAGGCCACCAGTGAGGATCTGAAGACATGGAGAGATGGACAAGCTGCTGCTTCCCTTGGGAGTTTGTTCGAACGGTTAATCGCCCTCCCTGTGGTCTTATTTCTAATTTGAATATGTCTGTGTAATGCGGGCCTCTTCCTGCCAGAGTGCTCCCTGCTAGCAGTGTGCTGTTTTGCAGGGGATTTTGTCTCTGTCAACCTCTGGTGGCCACTTCCTTGGCCTGGCTCTGGGCCTTTTTCTTAAGTTCAGCCCCTTCCGCAGTAACAAAAGGTCCAACTGAAAGTCCAAATAATACTGCGTCTGCTTCTCTTGGGCTCGCTGACATTCCCTGCTTCTTGGCCCCTGTTCCTGGGCCCTGCCGAGCTTCTCCACTGCTCCTTCCTCCTCGCAGGCTTTCCCCCCACTGTCTCCTGCCCCAGGACTCTGGCAGCTTCCCACAGGGATCTCCCTGCTCCTTGTAAACCCTAGCTCCGTGCTCTCGCTCGGGAGCCTTCCTTGATCCAGCCTCGCTCCCCCAGGCCCTACTCAGAAAGGGCACTCCCCAGAACATAAGAATGGCCAGACTGGGTCAGACCGAAGGTCCATCTGCCCAGTATCCTGTCTTCTGACAGTGGCCAATGCCAGGTGCTTCAGAGGGAATGAACGGAAGAGGGCAATTATCAAGTGATCCATCCCCTGTCGTCCAGTCCCAGCATCTGTCCCCTTGTCAGAGGCTTAGGGACACACAGAGCATAGGACTGCATCCCTGAGCATCCTGGCAAATAGCCATTGATGGACTGATCTTCCCTGAACTTATCTAGTTCTTTTTTGAAGCCAGTTATACTTTTGGCCTTCACAACATCCCCTGGCAACGAGCTCCACAGGTTAACTGTGCGTTGTGTGAAGAAATACTTCCCTCTGTTTGTTGTAAACCAGCTGGCTGTTAATTTCATTGGATAAACCCTGGTTCTTGTGTTATGTGAAGGGGTAAATAACACTTCCTTATTCACTTTCTCCACATCACTCATGATTTTATAGACCTCTAGCATATCCCCCTTAGTCATCTCTTTTCTCAGTTGAAAAGTCCCAGTCTTATTAATCTCTCCTCATATGGAAGCTGTTCCATACCAGACCTAATCATTTTTTTGCCCTTTTCTGTACTTTCCCCCAATTCTAATTTATATTTTTTGAGATGGTGCGACCAGAACTGCACGCAGTATTCCAGATGTGGGCGTACCATGGATTTATATAGAGGCATTATGTTATTTACTGTCCTATTATCTATCCCTTTCCTAATGATTCCCAGCGTTCTGTTTGCTTTTTCGACTGCCGCTGCACATTGAGTGGATGTTTGCAGAGAACCATCCACAATGCCTCCAAGATCTCCTTCTTGAGTGGGAACAGCTAATTTAGACCCCATCAGTTTATATGTATCGTTGGGATGATGTTTTCCAGTGTGCATCACTTGACATTTATCAGCCTTGACTGTCATCTGCCGTTTGTTGCCCAGTCGCCCAGATTTGTGAGTTTGGAGTGAGACCGAGTTCACAGCTCTGGTTAAACAGCCAGCGCTCTGATCCCCTGCAGCTGGGGTCAGTCATTACAAGGGGACTCCATCATAGTCAGCTTGTGACAATCTGGCTTCAGCTGCTCACCACTGGTTCTTCTTGTGATTTTTTTTCTGCTAGATTCAAGAGCCTTATAAGTGCCCAATATTTCCCCTCCAGGGGGGTACTGGTACCTTGGAATCGAGTCACCTTTCAATCTTTTTGCTGAGCCAAACAGCTGGAGCTCTTTCAGTGTATGTCCGCACTGCAATAGACACCAGTGGCTGGCCCGGGTCAGCTGGCTTGGGCTTGTGGAGCTATCAAACTGCAGTGTAGACATCCAGGCTCAGGCTGGAGCCTGGGCACTGGGACCCTCCCCGTGGGAAGAGCCTGTCTCAGGAAAGCAGACACATTTGTACAAGGCTAGATTGTGTCTGCTTCAAGTCACACACACGCCACGCAGCAAAACTGGCTCTTTCACTGTAAGGATTAAGTCTGAGACTCGGAAAGGAGCCCAGAGGAGGGCCCAACTCCCATTAACTGTCAATGAGATTGAGGCACCCAACTCCTCTAGGTGCCTTTGGAAATCACAGTCTAAAAATAAAGACACCGACTAGTGCCCACACTGTGTAACTGAGCATCTCCTCTGCTCCAGGCAGGGCTCCAGGAGTCCTGGTTAGTGACTCCAGGAGTCATGGGGCAGGCTGTGCTGAGAGGTGTAGGCAAGGGGGCTGGCTTGCAAGGGATAGTCATGAGCATCTGAAGACATGAGCTGAAGGCTGCCAGCCACTGAGCTATACCCTGTACTAAGAACTCGTTGCCCACCAAGGCTCCCCAGGGTTTTAGTGACAGCTGATTGATGTTACATCCCTGCTCTGCTGCTCTCAAACAGAGCCAGCTCAGGGCCTGTGTTCTAGAGTCTCATGTAAGCCCGAAGGAGGCAAGAAGCAGCATTGCCAGCTCCAGCAATAGTTGCTGTCCTTCTCCAAGCCCCAGCTCCTGGAGTCAGGTGATCATGTGAGACACTCAGCTTTCATTTAAAAAAAGAAAGTCAGTTTCTAGTTCCCGAGACTGAAAAGGCAAACCCTAAAGGCTCAAAAAGCAGAAACCAAATAAGCCCCCGGGTGTGTTTTGAGAAGCAATCTCATGCTTCGTAGGCCAGGCATGATCTTAGGGGCCCTGACTCATGATTTTTGAGCACTTGGGGTTTGCAGTATTGAAGAAGCTTCCTGTTCCTCTCGCACATCTGCACAGCACCCATTCTTACCCCGGGGGGCACCAGACACCCCAGGGGGGCAACCACGATACTGACCATCAGGTGTCAGGGATATCGACCCTGATAACGGGGCTAATGTCAGAAACTCCTGTTCCCATTTCTTGTTAGCATAGCTCTGCTGGAGCCTTAGCACAGGGCGGGTGAGGGACCAGTCCCCATCACCCTTCCACACCAGCCTGGGGAGCACAAGCCGGGTGCATACTTAGCCAAGGGCAAGTACGCTACACCTCCAAAAGGGCATCCCCCCTCTGCTCTGGGAGGGCTTGGAGCTCCCTGAGGCAGGATCTCCGCATTGGCATTGCTTCCAACCGGAGCCTTGGGCTAGAGGGCACGGCTGAGCCCTTCCCTGGGAGCCATACACAGAAATCCATCAGAGGTACTTAGCTGGCCCCTTTCCCATAGTATCTGAGTGCCCCACAATCTTTAAGGGATCATTATGGTTTGGGTTAACCCCATGAAACTGCTGAGGTTAACAGTCACCTTTCCGTCAGGTGACATGTATGAAATGATACAGTTCCCAGGATCGAGGCACAACTGGGCAGAGGGGTGTTTGCTGACTCAGCGTGTCTGGGCGGGAGCGGAAGGCGGAGAGGGTCAGACAGCACAAGGAGCCAGACACACAAGGAGGGAGGGGACCGGCGAGTAGGAAAAAGCAGCCACAGCCTGCAGAACTGGAGTGTGGGAGGGATAGCTCAGTGGTTTGAGCATTGGCCTGCTAAACCCAGGGTTGTGAGTTCAATCCTTGAGGGGCCATTTAGGGATCTTGGCAAAAATTGGGGGTTGGTCCTGCTCTGAGCAGGGGGTTGGACTAGATGACCTCTTGAGGTCCCTTCCAACCCTGATCTTCTATGGAAGAAGCCTAGAGAGGTTTGGGGTCGGAGCGCTGGTGCTGGGAGCACGGCAGCCGTGTCCTGCTGTTTGGTGCCTCCTGGGCTTTGTACACGGCTTTGTACGTTCTTTGTAAATAAAGAGGATTGTGCCACAGGTACCAGCCTCCTGCCTCAGTTTCTCCTCCCAACTGGAACAGCCCTGAGGACCCTGAACTTTCATCAGCTCTGGGGACCAAAGGGATAGCCCTCTTTACCCTCCCAATGCCCCGTGTGACTGGGGTGACATAGCAGGGTCTGTCCAGCCCGCCCACCCACAGCTACTCTGGACCTGCGGTGGTCTGCGTCTCCTCATGACTCACTTGTAGTCTCCCTGTCCCGGGTAACAGAGAGTCGCCCAAACAATAGTCCAGGTCTTCAGCCCGACTCTGGGTCCAACAGTCCATGCGCCGCTCGGATCAGGGACCTTTCACACCACCTTCTGAAGCTCAGATCTGCTGGCAGCCTCCCTGGGCCACTTCCCACCTCAGCCTGTCTCCGGGCCTTTTCCCCAGCCCCTTCGTGGGCTCACGCCTCCCCAGGCTCGGCCCTATTCTGTACGGCTCTGGAGCAGAGCAACGTCCCCTCCAGACCCAGCTCCTTGGTTGCCTCTCCCGTAGTTCTGTCTGCCCATGGCTCTTTGGTCAGAACCTGCCTCCCTGGGTCTGGTCCTTTCCAAGCTCACTCCACTCCTGCAGCTTCTCTTTGCCTGGCCAGCTCCCTCCTCCTGCCCTGCTGTCCTTCCTCCACTCCCTTGGGACCCACCCCTAACAGAGCCCTCAGCTTAGGGTTACCAGATAGCAACTGTGAAAAAACGGGACGGGGGTGGAAGGTAACAGGCACCTGTAAAGTCCCCAAAAATGGGACTGTCCCTTTAAAAAAGGGGACGGATGGTCACCCTACCTCAGCTGGAACTAATCCTAAAAGGGACCTGCCCACCGGGTGCACTGATTGCTCTCTGGCTCCGTTAACTCTTTCTCTGCCAGTGTGGAGGGCAGAAGCAGAACCAGAATTGTCCGAAGGAGGGGCCCAAGCAGTGTGTGTGGGTGTGTGCAAGGGATTCCCTAACTTTGTATTGCTGTGAGCTGCTGCCTCTCCTCCCAGAGCGGGCTGGGCACAGAAGAGGGAGAGGAAGTGTGTGTGGGGGTGCGTCAGGGGCCGGAGCCCCAGGAGGAGCTGCTGATCCTGCTCCAGGCCATGCTGGACACTGACACCTTCAATCAGCTCCTTTCCCATCCCCAAGGGCCAGTTCCAGATGAGAGAGTGGCCGGGACCTCCCCCCACCCTAGAGACTGGGATCGGCCAGGACCACTCCCCATATGTCCCCCACTCAAGACTGGGACTGTGAATCTGTAGCAGTGTCCATGGCTGGGGGCCAAGTGTTGGGGCTGGCGACGGAGATATCCCACCACAGTGCCTAATTCCCATTGGTTTCCATGGATGTGAGGAGCCCGTGATAGGGTACAGGCCCCACGCTGACCAGGAAAGGGTTAATGGGGTCCTGTGGGGAACCCAGAGCAGAGGGCAGGCCTGGCCCACCAAGGACTGGCAGCCTCATGCCCCATAAGCTGGGCTGAACCCAAGGAGAGCTGGACTCGGGATTCCCTGGAAGGGGCAGGATTAATAATGATGTGAGGACCTGGGTGTGACTTGCCCAGATCCCGTTGTAGAGCAGGTCTCCCAAGTCCCAGCCTCGCACCCTAACCACTGGACCACGCTTCCTCTCTCAGAGATATTTTACATCAAGAAAAAATGTCTCTGCTTCTTTACCTGTAAATTACTTCCCCCCCCCGGCCGCGTTCCCAGAGGCAGATCCCTGCGAGAGGGGACAACAAACACCAGATGATTAGATTGGGCTCAGTTTCCAAAGTACAGGATGGGCTTTGAGGGTTGAAGTCCAGTAGGCTCTCTCTCCCCTGCTTCTCTTGCTGTTTCAGAATCCAAAACACGCCTCACTAACAATCCACGGGACTGACAGAGGTTTTGGCTTTAGCGATGTGCTGCCTTGCGATCCTTTTAACCTGCTTGGGTCCTGCACGGTGCCCTGGGGTCAGAAATTAATCCTAAAGGAACTGGGGAAAGACGGTGATTAGTTGCACGCTTCCTGTTGGGTCACAAGCAGTGTGGACCTGTGCGAACCCCCGCATCACCCGGAAACAGGGCTGCAGACTCAGTGGGAGACAGATGACCCCTGCCTGTCAACCCTCAGGGCAGCCGACTTTAGCAGGATTATTGAGTATGCTCAGTCCATGTAAGCATGCTCAATACAAGCCAAGCAGCAACTCTGGGGGGAGGACATGAGCCTGCAAACATGCCTCCCAATGCGTCGCCTCTGGGGGGAAACCTGTGTATAGACTGGGAGCTCTTTCGGGGCAGGGACAGAGCCGGGAAAACGGTGTTTGTTTATTTCTTTGACTGTGGGAAACGGAAATTGACCACCGCAAATTTCATTCTGGTCGAAACCCCCAATTTTCCATCGAGAAACCGTTTCGCTGGCAAGTTTGTGACCAGCCCTTGCTGGGCCCTTGTTTCACTGTTGTGGGAAAGCACGGCCCAGGCGTACTAATAACTGATACGTCCATCCTCTAACAGAGCTGGGTAAATAATGGGGTTTTTTGGTTCGCCAGCAACTCTGAAAAGTCGTGAAAAGTTTCATTTTGGCAGGACGCAGGCATGACATTTTTCAAACTTTCAGTGACTCCAAAAGAAGAGTTAATCATTGGAGCTGGTGAGCGGGCCCAGATTAATCTTTTGTGGGCCCTGGCACCTGGACCGTGGGCCGGCCCCCTGCTCCCCCTGTGCGCCACCCCGAGGCCCTGCCCCCACTTGGCCTCTTCCCCCCGAGGCCCTGCCTGCTACTTGCAGAGAGGAGTGAGCAGGGTGAGAGCCTATGGGGGGAAGAGGCTGAGCGGGGGGCAGGTTCTCAGGCTGGAGCAGGGGGACAGGGTCCGTGGTCTGGGCCCCCTTGTGAGTGTGGGCCCAGCACCAACACAAGCGCCATTGTAAACCACCAAGCTGTAGATTCATTCTCACACGCACTCCCTGGCCCAATGACTGTGCCGTGCCACTATGAATGACAACAAAGAGTCATTGGGCCACTCGTACAAGGTGGACTAGCATCAGCAGGAGAAATTGGGAAAGCCCCAGATCAAAACATCCCATAGCCCAAGGCACTCTGCTTCATTGGCAGAGACCCACGTTCCCACCTCTTGTCTATCTCAGGCAGAGGGGGGAATTGAACCCACGTTTCCTGCCTCCTAGGTGAGTGCTGTAACCCCTGGGGTAGCCCGTCTGAGGAAAGCGGTAATGGCACCGTCTTCAGCTGTGACTCCCGCCCCAAAATTCTCAATGTTTTGGTAATGTCAAAACCAAACCGAAACATTTCCGTTGCTCAGTTTGGTCAAAACTATTTGGTGGACTGGATATGGATTCGCAAATGCGTGTCTTGAGGAGGAAGCTATTGGCTGCATTTGTTTCGCCCAGCTCTAGCCTTTAAATCAGGGGGTCTCAAACTTTGTTGTGCCGCAACCCCCTTCTGACAACAAAGTTACTACATGACCCCGGGAAGGGGCTGCAGCCCGAGCCCTGCCGCCATGGGAGAGGGGAGAGGGGGCCGCAGCCCGAGCCCTGCCGCCTTGGGTGGGGGGAGAGGGGGCTGCAGCCTGAGCCCTGCCGCCTTGGGAGAGCGGAGAGGGGGCCGCAGCCCGAGCCATACCGCCTTGGGAGAGGGGAGAGGGGGCCGCAGCCCGAGCCATGCCGCCTTGGGAGAGGGGAGAGGGGGCCGCAGCCCGAGCCCTGCTGCCTTGGGTGGGGGGAGAGGGGGCCGCAGCCCGAGCCATGCCGCCTTGGGTGGGGGGAGAGGGGGCCGCAGCCCGAGCCCTGCCGCCTTGGCTGGGGGTGGAGCTCAGGCTTCAGCTTCAGCCCTGGATCCCAGCAAGTCTAATGCTGGATCTTTAAAATGGGTTCACGACCCACTTTGGGGTCCAGATCCACAGTTTGAGAACCGCTGCTTTGAAATCAGCCCTGCAGCTTAACCCAGAGGGCCTAGTGTTGTACAGAGGGCAGGATCAGACCTTCGGAATATTATTTGCTCCCACATGGTGAGATTCCCTTTGCCAGATGTGACAAAGTGGAAATTTTCTGTAATATTTTTATGATGCCTATATGTGCCTCAGTTTCCCTATATTTCATATTCTTACCCAGTTGGCGGGGCCGGGGGAGGCTCTTTGCTCTCAGGGCAGGCTAGGGGCATGTCTACACTTACAATGCTCCGGTGGCACAGGGTGCTGCTGTAACGCTTCGGTGTGGACACTGCCTATGCCAACGGGAGGGGTTCTCCCGGACCATCCCCCCGAGAGGTGGTAGCCAGGTTGATGGAAGAATTCTCCTGGCGACCTAGCACTGCCTATACCAGGGATTACGACAGTTTAAATGCATCACTCGGGGGTGTGGATTTTTCACACTATTGACTGATGTAGTGAAACCGACCGAATTTTCTAGTGTAGACCAGGCCCAGGAGGCCCAGGTATGAATCTCGCCTAGCTGCCTGGGCCTGAATGGAGCATTGAGAAAAAACCCGGCCTCATATCAATGGAGGTTCTGAGAAGACAATGGCCAAGCCAGTCACCAGGACACTGACCCCCAACAACCCTAAGGGAGAGGGATTTCCCCACTGGAGAACAAAGGACTGGGAAGGTGTGAGGTGGAGGGATAAGTGTTGGCTGCTGGAAGGAGTCGGGGCTCTCATCTGGGAACTGACCAAGGGGGTCAGAAGGAGAGACAGACAGAACTTAAACAATGGGGTTCACTACAGCTTGGCTGGGCTGTGGGCTAACCAGAGTGGACTTGGGCTATGCTTTAACCTACCGATCTCCATGATAACCTACGGACTTTCTCGGCTGGATTCCAGCTGACTATTTTGACAACACTGGTTGAGAGTCACTGCAATGCTGGGCGCATTAATCCCTGAAGAGCAGACAAGTCTCTACCAGGAGTCTGGCTCAGTTGGACCCGATGAACAGAGCTCATGGTGTGAAAGGGGAGTGCTGGAGCCCCAGAGGTTCAGTCTAAGGAGGTGGTGAGGGTACATGATGCTCACCAAAGGACGAGTGAGACCCCTTGGGGGTCTAGCACATTGCAGGGGGTCTGGCACTTTGCAGGGGCTCCTCCTAAAGTCCGTTCCAAAGCTGAGATTGTAGCACTGATCCTGTGGATCCATGACACCTAGAATATTTCAATAGCCTGTTTTTATAGCACAAGATCAGGCATTACTTTTGTAGGCCAGAAGGGACCACCGTGATCATCTGTTCTGACCTCCTGCATAGCACCGACCAGAGACCTGCTCCCCCATAATTCCTAGAGCAGAGCTTTCAGATAAACAGCCGATCTTGATTGAAAAATGCCAGTGATGGGAGTTTCAGAGTAACAGCCGTGTTAGTCTGTATTCGCAAAAAGAAAAGGAGGACTTGTGGCACCTTAGAGACTAACCAATTTATTTGAGCATGAGCTCACGAAAGCTCATGCTCAAATAAATTGGTTAGTCTCTAAGGTGCCACAAGTCCTCCTTTTCGTTTAGTGATGGGAGTATCCATCCCGACCCTTGGTAAATGGTTCCAATGGCACGTAAGCCCTTGCTTAGAGAACAGTGCAATCCAACATCTAGGCAGGAGGCAAGCGGAGCCAGCTGCCTGCTGTACAACATGACCTCCTTTACTTTTCCCATGTCCTCCCCCCACCCCTCCCACTTGTCTGTTTCATCCACCTGTCACAATAATCGCACTTACTGTAAAAAATCGGGCGATTTCGACATGGCGTGCTCAATCTCCGCGAAGGACAGCATGTTGTCATTGTCCAGGTCGGCCTCCTCCAGCACCTGTTGGGATGGGATGGGAGAGAGACAGACAAAAGCCACAGAGGGGAGAGAAGGATTAGCACTGCTATGTTCAGGTAGACCCAGCAGGTGTTGTGTTATAAAGTATGAGGCTAAAGGTAAAACAATCCATCCCAGAAAGAGCGATAACAGCGTGATTGGTAACACCGTGAAGCCACAGAGGATACCATGTGAACAAACCATATAGTAGGAACGTGGACACGTACATGGTTTGTCAGTGTGATGAGCTCTTCCTCCGTTAGGCCGTCGCTGTTTAACAGTCGCTGGATGATGCTCTGCAGGTCTTCCTCGTTGATAAAGCCGTTCTCATTGAAATCTGTTGGCAAGAGCCATTTGAAAATGCAATGAGAAGACTAATTGGACCTGGGGTTTTTTACAATTTGTGACTGCAGGAGGCCTGAGCTCCATGGGGCTAGGCACTGCATAAAATGGACCAAAACCATGTTCCCTGCCCCAAAGAGGCTAAACAGAATTGACAATGAAGACTGGTTGATATTTTTCAGTGGAAACTGTTTCTCAGTGGAAGACTGGAGCCTTGTTAAATGCATTTGTGTTTGAAAAGTGTCTTGGGTCTACAGAACATTTTGAATGTTCATTGAAAAACTAAATGTTCCCAAATCAAAATATTTCATAGAATCATAGAATATCAGGGTTGGAAGGGACCTCAGGAGGTCATCTAGTCCAACCCCCTGCTCAAAGCAGGACCAAGCCCCAACTAAATCATCCCAGCCAGGGCTTTGTCAATCCTGACCTTAAAAACTTCTAAGGAAGGAGATTCTACCACCTCCCTAGGTAACGCATTCCAGTGTTTCACCACCCTCTTAGTGAAAAAGTTTTTCCTAATATCCAATCTAAACCTCCCCCACTGCAACTTGAGACCATTACTCCTTGTCCTGTCATCTGCTACCACTGAGAACAGTCTAGATCCATCCTCTTTGGAACCCCCTTTCACGTAGTTGAAAGCAGCTATCAAATCCCCCCTCATTCTTCTCTTCCGCAGACAAAACATCCCCAGTTCCTTCAGCCTCTCCTCATAAGTCATGTGTTCTAGTCCCCTAATCATTTTTGTTTCCCTCCGCTGGACTCTTTCCAATTTTTCCACATCCTTCTTGTAGTGTGGAGCCCAAAACTGGACACAGTACTCCAGATGAGGCCTCACCAATGGCGAATAGAGGGGAACGATCACGTCCCTCGATCTGCTGGCAATGCCCCTACTTATACAGCCCAAAATGCCATTGGCCTTCTTGGCAACAAGGGCATACTGTTGACTCAGATCCAGCTTCTTGTCCACTGTAACCCCTAGGTCCTTTTCTGCAGAACTGCTGCCTAGCCAGTCGGTCCCTAGTCTATAGCGGTGCATGGGGTTCTTTCATCCTAAGTGTAGGACTCTGCAATTGTCCTTGTTGAACCTCATCAGATTTCTTTTGGCCCAATCCTCCAATTTGTCTAGGTCCCTCTGTATCCTATCCCTACCCTCCAGCGTATCTACCTCTCCTCCCAGTTTAGTGTAATCTGCAAACTTGCTGAAGGTGCAATCCACGCCATCCTCCAGATCATTTATGAAGATACTGAACAAAACCGGTCCCAGGACTGACTCTTGGGGCGCTCCACTTGATACCGGCTGCCAACTAGACATGGAGCCATTGATCACTATTTGGATATACTGCTGCAGTGCCTCATGGGAGTTGCAATTCAGGTGCTCCGTAACCCCATTCTCCTCCATGCGCTGAGCTCCTCTACCAGAATACATCTCCCATGATACAACATGTCCCCTCTCCAAGAGAAGAGACTGTGGTGCATCATGGGAATTGTAGTCTAACCAGGGAGCCTGGCCTATAGAGAAGAAAGGGAGCATGAGGCCCTCAACTATAGCTCCCACAAGGCATCACGGCAACATTTCAGAACTGAAATAATTTGGTCTTCAAATTTTTCACCACAAAAATCAAGATTTCTGTGGGGAAAAAGATTTCCTGTTTCCTGACCAGTCCTACTTATAGTTTAAAGATTGTTCCTTTCATTATGATCCCTACCTCCTCCCTTTGTGGTACCTACCCTGGGCCCACCATGACTAGGAGCTCAGCACTTGGCTGAAGTGGTGGGGCCCTGAGCAAATTCATGAGTGAAGGCAGGACTCATCCCTCCCCGCCTGTGGAATTGCTCCAGGTGGGGACCATTTTAGGAGGAGTCCGAGGTAGAGGAATTGCGGGCATGGGGCCCAAAGAGGGGGTAGAAATAGCCCTGCTGAAGAGAGAACGTGCAGGCAGGTAGCCACCCTTCCTCTCGTAACTGCTGCCCGTTGGAAACGGAAACCAGGAAGACGTGCTCCTGGTCAGCACAAGGGCAACTCTGCAGAGCCATCGGTGGCATGCGTGTGGTGACAGTGTAGCCCCCTCCGAAGGAGGCAGGGTCTGACTACAAGGGGGTGACGAGGACACAGCCAAACACCCTCAGAAAAAGATGGGTGGGGCGGAACGTTTCTGAGTCTAAGTTCCCACCAAGCTTTGCTGGAGCAACTTGCGCTTATTGGACTCAACGTATGTTAGGTGCAGAAGGCTGGTGTGGTGGATCAGGTGCTGGACTTGGTCTCGGGACACCTGTGTTTAATTCCGGGCTCAGCCACAGACTTCCTGTGTGACCTTGGGCAAGTCACTTAGACTGAGGTTTTTAAAGGTATTAGGCCAGGGCGCAAGGCGGCACGCAAGCCGATTTTTAATGGCACGCTGCTGCCTGCCGGTTCCCAGCCGCCGGCCCCGCTCAGCACCCGCTGCCGAACCCAGGCCGGGACCCCGGCAGGCAGCAGCGTGCCATTAAAAATCCTGGCCCCCCGGCCCGATCTCCGCCCCTCCCCCGCAGGGGCAGGGTGAAGAAGCTTGGTGCTGCCGGCTGCTGCTGCAGGGCAGGCAGGCTCCCCCCTCCCGCCGCTGTGCTGGGGTCCTGCCCCTCCTCCTCTCCCTCCCTGCTGCCGATCAGCTGATGGCCCTTGCGAGGGAGGGGGAGAAGCGGAGCCGCAGCACGCTCGCTGCTCCGGGGAGGAGGCGGAGAAGAGGTGGGGACGGGGCCTTGGGGAAGGGGGGTGGAATCAGGGCATATCCCCTCCAGCCCCCTGCCGTAAGCCGCTCTGGGCGGGGGGCTGGGAACACCCCCATGACCCCAGCCCACACCCCCAGCCCTCTGCCCTGACCCCTGCACCCCCCACGCCCCCCCAGCCCTCTTCCCTGATCCCTGCATGCCCCCATGACCCCAGCCCTAACTCTGGCATCCCCCACACATACCCAGCCCCCACACCCTCTGCCCTGACTCCTGCACCCCCCTCACACGCCCTCTGCCCTGACTCCTGCACCCTCCTCACACACTCCCAGCCCTCTGCCCTGATCCCTGCACCCCCCACGACCCCAGCCTTGACTCCAGCACCCCCCACACATACCCAGCCCCTCCATGCCCTGACTCCTGCATCCTCCTCACACACCCCCAGCCCCCTGCCCTGACTCCTGCACCCCCACACATACCCAGCCTCCCCCACCCTGTGCTTTGACTCTTGCACCCCCACATTCTCACCCCCACCCTGAGCACCAAACGGGAGCTCCTGCACCCCCCCCCCACATTCCTACCTGCACCCTTTGCACCAAATGGGAGCTGCCCAGGTAAGTGCTCCATACCCAAACCTCCTGCCCCAACCCTGAGCCCCCGCCCTCATTCTAGCTCCTGGCCAGACCCTGCACCCCAACCCCGAGCCTGCTCCTTCACCCCCAGCCCTGTGCTCAGTGCACTCCCACCCTCAGCTTAGTGCAGAGAGAGAGGAAGAGAATGGCCAGAACCAGGGAGAAGGTAGGTACCCACTGTATGTGGTCAGGGCCGGGACCCCAGACCGGCAGCAGGCTGAGCGGGGCCGGCAGCCGGGACCCTGGCTGGCAGGAACCGGTGGACAGAACCCCAGACCAGCAGCGGGCTGAGAGGCAGCAGGCTGAGCGGCTCAGCCCACTGCCAGTCGGGGGTCCCAGCTGCCGGACCCACTCAGCCCGCTGCCTGTCTGGGGTTCTGACTGCCGGCCCCTTGCCAGCTGGGGTCCTGGCCGCAGGCCCCGCTCAGCCTGCTGCCGGCCTAGGTGAACGGAACCCCAGGCTGGCAGCGGGCCGGCAGCGTAAGATCAGCATTTCAATTTCATTTTAAATGAAGCTTCTTAAACATTTTGAAAACCTTGTTTACTTTACATATGACAATAGTTTAGTTATATAGTATATAGACTTATAGAGAGAGACCTTCTAAAAAAGGTTAAAATGTATGACTGGCATGCGAAACCTTAAATTAAAGTGAATAAATGAAGACTCGACACACCACTTCTGAAAGGTTGCTGACCCCTGTATTAGGCATTGCAACGTGGAGCATAGCAACTCCTAAATGCCTTTAAAAATCTGGGCCGCTGTCTACCCAGTGCATGAGCTCCCCACCTGTGAGGTGGTGATCACAGTCCTTCCCTACTTCACAGGAGAAAGCAAAATCCATGAATAAGTGCGAGGTGAGTAGATATGGTGGTGATGACAATAATACAGATAATAAATAATAATTTAGGCCAAGATTTTCCAAAGTGACAGGTAATTCTGTGTGCCTGCATGCTTACATACCCAACTGAAGATGCCGGTGTGCCCCAAGAACCTCTTAATGCCTCCTGTCCGAGGGGTTGTAGGAATCTCCTAATTCTGGGTGTACGGTAAGGTGCACCAAAGAGCGTCATGAAAGGCCTCAGATGGAAGCTGGCGTGACACTGGCCATTGATATCACTGTGCAATGTGTGTACAGATCCTATCTAAGGAGTTATGTACATAGGGTGAAAATACGTCCTTCAAGTCTGCATCGAGGTATTAGGCAACAGCCAAGGTGACAAAGAGGTAATGAAAGAGGCAGCGTCTGCCTTCCCCGCTATCTGTTTTCATGTAAACTGAGTATTGTCTCGTTCCCAAGGGGTCCCCTATAAGCAGTGTGGACTGAATGCAAATGAGGGAGTGTAAGAAAGAAGTCCAGAAAGGAATTAACAGGAAGAGAAACCCGGCTGGGGAAGAGAACCTGATCTTGAGGTTTGCTTGAGTATATTGGGGGGGGGGGGTGAGAGGGGCAAAGGGGACGCCCAGGCACCCTTCACTGAGGGGAAACAAGGACAGCGATCTTGCTTCATGAGAAAGGATCTCAGCCAGATGCGGCGAGACCTTTGGGTGCGATAAGCTTCTTTAGACAAGAGCGTGACTTGTTAGTTAAGTCTGGTGTCTAGAAAGCATGGTCTGATTTCGTTTCGCATGTAGCCATTTGTTTCCTATATCCTCGTTCACTATCCCTTGGCTCTCCAGTCTTTGACAGTAAGCCTGTTCTTCTTTTCACTATCCGTCTATCTCAGTGCTGTGGTGCGCGGCAAAGTGCTGATCCTGAGTTGGACCTTACAGGCCGGTGTGCCCTGCTCCGTTGGGAACAGCAGGCCTGGCAGTTCTGTGAGGGTCCAGAGACGCTCTGAGACCTCGGGGGTTGGTGAGTGTCTGTCACTATCGAGACCTGGAGGGCACCATTTGCGCTGCCAGAGGCTGTTGGTTTCAGGGAGCTGATCCACAGCGGGCACAGACAAGCCTGCCTCACGTGAAGGGCAGGGAGTGGGGAAGTGCTGGGGCATGTCACTGCCTGCATTTCAAAGGGCTGCTCAGCACTGGCTGAGAACCTGACCCCTGGGAGCAGGCGCACGTCGGGCACCCGAAATCACTCGTTACATTTTAAAATCTTGGCCTATTTGTTCCAATGCATAAATGAGTAGCTGCTGCAGGCTTTAAGCGCATGGGTTATTAAAACGCACACGTCAAAAGCTAACTCATCTGTCACAACACCAGCGCAGTAAAACCCTGTGTCCCAGGAGCCCAGATGAAACCCTGCACGATTTCGCCACGCACCCTGGGGACGGCTTGGCGCTTTGTTGGCTTGTTAAATCTTGCTGCTGGTGGAGTGGGACCTCTTACTGTAAATGCAAAAGGCATATTCTATTTTTAGACGGGGACTAGCTTTGTCGCTGAAGACAGAGGCCATGCCTAAGACATCCCCGAACGTAAAGGTGCCATCCATGGAGAACACTCGGCAAATTCTGTCCCTAAAGGGATTCACCTACGTGAAAAGAAGCGGGATTTGTTTAAATATACCCTGCTTATATATATATAATATACTGCAGACAATCCCCTGTCCC
Source organism: Lepidochelys olivacea (assembly GCF_965140295.1). Lineage (NCBI taxonomy): Eukaryota > Metazoa > Chordata > Testudines > Cheloniidae > Lepidochelys > Lepidochelys olivacea. Next base: position 4,087,702 of record NC_140413.1, read on the forward strand.
AGCCAAACCCTCTTTTAAAAGAATTCTTGACATGTAGGAAATGCCAGAATTAAGGCTACCTGGACAACTGTAATGGACTAGGTGGTACCGAGACAGTATTTTGGTACCTTTATGCTCCCGTTTTTTTGTCTGCACCTCAGCTTGACCCTTTGCTGAATCACAGGCCAGAGTCTGTCTTTCCATGACTTTTCAGAAAGTATTACACACAGTTTAACCTCAAGTAGGTGAGTCTAGTTCCTAGTCAGCTTCAAAGGGAGAGACACAATTTCTGAGTAACCAATTAACACACACCCAGCACTGTAAATGGTCCATGGAATACTTCTGGCTAACGCTTAAAGAAAAGCTATTAGATTGTAAATCTCCTGGTGTCACTCACACTGACAGCAACACTTTGCCGTCTTACATATATTTCAGGGCATCGTTTCAACATAACGCACTTTATCACACACACGTACAGACCCATTTCTCTCTGATCTTCTCTCAGACATGATTCATCAGTCTCTATCGTGTGGCCATAGTAGGGTCTGTTTTCTTCAGAGCTTAACTCTTGGCTGAAGCATAGGCCAGACTGCCGTCTTGTCAGAAGGCATTGCACAGTGTTAAATTTCAGAGGTATTGTATGTAAAACCGTGAGCAATGGAGGGTCATAGTTCCCAGTCACTTCATGGAGAAGCAGCAGCCACTTTCTTAGTAAATGCTCACATCTTGTAAATCATATGAAATGTTGTTTGGAATATGTAGACAAAAGCTTTCAGGCAGTAACGTCTACTGGTGTTTCTTGTACCGATTCTCCCCCTTTTGTTTCTTTCTCAAACATTCACACCTAAGGTTTCCACATAACAGTTTCTGTACATCAGGTCACACGTCAAAACGCGGATCTTCTTTGCAGTGTGACCGGAGTAGTGTGATCGTGAGTCACCTGGACTCTTCAGAGCTGGAGAAATGTCAGTGTCCCTCACTCCTGTCAAACACTTTGGACCCTGGCAGCGAACAAACCCTCTGGGGAGCTCCCCAGCTAGCAGCTTCCAGCCCTTGGGGCAGTAGCTGACTGGGCCTCTCAGTTGCTGGTGAAACACAAATCTGTAGCCTGTGTCCAAAGTGCTCCAGGGATCGGGATCATCCTATAAAATATTGCCCGAGCATCCCTGGCTCCTCCCATGACCCAGAGTACCAAATGCTGCAGTATAAAGCATGTGGATTGTATAACCTTAACTCTGCCCCCGTGGGCATTACGCAGTACTCTTTGAGTATATGACCACATACCATTTTCCCCCACAGGACCCCTGCCCCATTCCATGCACAGGCCGGATGAATGAGATCAGGGCTGTGTACTGAAGGAGGCTGCTGTTTGTAGGCTCCCTGACTCTTGCTGCAAAAAAGTGGCAGATAAGCAGCGAATGAGGCGGGAATTGCGGGAAGAAAAAAAAGAGGGTCTCATGGTAAGACAGTTGAATGCCCTGCTGGAAAACTAGATTCAGGCCCTGTCTCTGGCACAGAGGCCCCGTGTGATGCTGGGCAAGCCATTGAAACCAGCATTTTCGCAGCTGGCCCCTGATTAGGTGCTCATTTTCTGGGTGAGCAGCACTACGGATAAGTATTCTTTAAAATACACTATTTGTAAATCATCCTTTATAACCACGTATTATTTGTCCGGTGGTGGCCCAGAGACCTACGCAGGTAAGGGATATATACATCCATACCCGCCGCTTGTACAAAGACAGGAATTTAAAGGTCGCAAACCCACGACGTTATTTCCATAAGCAAGTAACCATCTATTCCCACCACTGTAATCCTCATCCTCTCCCTGCCCCCACACCTCCCATTACAAAATGTTGTCTCAGGGCTTGGCTGCATGACCCGCAGGATCGACTGGCAGCGATCGATCCAGCGGGGGCTGATTTATCGCGTCTAGTCTAGACGCGATAAATGGACCACCGAGCGCTCTCCTGTCGCCTCCGGTACTCCACCAGGGCACGAGATGCAGGCGGAGTTGACGGGGAAGCATCAGCAGTTGACCCATTGCAGTGAAGACACCACGGTGAGTAGATGTAAGTACATCCGCTTCAGCTACGTTATTCACGTAGCTGAAGTTGCGTAACTTAGATCGATTCTCTCCCCCCCCCCCCGCCCAGTGTAGACCAGGCCTCAGTGTATATGGCTCGTCTATATAGAGAGTGCTATCTACTGGCAGGGACAGAAAATAGCATCTGTTGTACCATTCAGACAGGGTTGTGACAGGGTCGGGCCAGATGGCTACAGGAGAATAATAGAAGGCAGATATATTAGCCCCAGGCTAAGCAGGTCCCTTTTCCCTGGGTAAGGTAACAGGGAAGGTTCCAGAGCAATCAGGAACCTTCTGGAGACAATTAAGACAGGCTGATTAGAACACCTGCAGCCAATCAAGAAGCTGCTAGAATCAATTAAGGCAGGCTAATCAGGACACCTGGGTTTAAAAAGGTGCTCACTTCAGTTTGTGATGTGTGTGTGAGGAGCTGGGAGCAAGAGGCACTAGGAGCTGAGAGTGAGAATGTGGAGGACTGAGGTATACAAGCATTATCAGACACCAGGAGGAAGGTCCTGTGGTGAGGATAAAGAAGGGGTAGGGAGGAGGCCATGGGGAAGTAGCCCAGGGAGTCGTAGCTGTCGCCCAGCTGTTCCAGGAGGCACTCTAGACAGCTGCATTCCACAGGGCCCTGGGCTGGAACCCGGAGTAGAGGGCGGGCCCGGGTTCCTCCCAAATCCTCCCAACTCCTTGTCAGACACAGGAGTCGTCGACCTGGGCTGTGGGTTCAGAAAAACGGCCAAGCTGAGGGCTGCCGTGAAGCTCCAAGGTGAGCAAATCCGCCGTTAAGCGCAAGACCCACCAAGATAGAGCAGGAACTTTGTCACAATGTGTAGGTTACATAAAGTTGTTGCTAATCAAACAGATTCCCGGGTGCGTCGCAATACCTGTGACTGTTCTTTTAAATCTTACATAGTTCCCCCACAACCCCTTTGAAAAGCTTTATGCAAATCCCCTTTAGAATGATGAAACTCTGGGAGCCCGTCGGGCTCAGACCATGGAGTACGTTACATAGCGTCAACTAAGACAGGAGCAACAATCTCAGGTTGCAGTGGGGGAGGTCTAGGTTGGATATTTGGAAACACTATTTCACTAGGAGGGTGGTGAAGCGCTGGAATGGGTTCCCTAGGGAGGTGGTGGAATCTCCTTCCTTAGATGTTTTTAAGGTCAGGCTTGACAAAGCCCTGACTGGGATGATTTAGTCGGGGATCGGTCCTGCTTTGAGCAGGGGGTTGGACTAGATGACCTCCTGAGGTCCCTTCCAACCCTGATCTGCTGTGATTCATAGAATCATAGAATGTCAGGGTTGGAAGGGACCTCCGGATGTCATCTAGTCCAACCCCCTGCTCAAAGCAGGACCAAACCCCCATAGTTGCCCCAGATCCCTAAATGGCCCCCTCAAGAATTGAACTCACAACCCTGGGTTTAGCAGGCCAATGCTCAAACCACTGAGCTATCCCTCCCCCAGCAGGGTTCTTACAAAGAGGAGAGCTGTAAAAGGATGAGGGGACCATTTGTTCTGTGTCTGAGCCACACTCAGCACTCTGGGGCCCTGGGACTGTGACCGGGCTTCCTCCAGTGTTGCCAAATTAAAAACTCATGATTTCTCAGCCACATCTCGTGCGCGTGGGGAGCCTGGTCCACTGAGGCAGCACCGCAGCGGTGCAAGGTACACCGGTTCTTGTAGAGCAAAACGAGGAAAGGCAAACAACAAGTGATGGTCTACTGCCATCTAGTGGGGGGTGGGACTTCCTTTTCCAGACCAACATAGGTAGAAACGCACCTATGGCTGACAGCGATAAACATTTATTTCCCTTTTTAAGCAACAGTAAAAATAGGGTGATGGTTTTCTGCTGTCCGGATACAAGTGCTCACAAAAATGGAGAGAACATGTTCGAACCACAGTGAGCTGTAGCCCACGAAAGCTTATGCTCAGATACATGTGTTAGTCTCTAAGGTGCCACAAGTCCCCCTGTTCTTTTTTGGGGGCTAGCAAGGTGGTCACAGCAAATACTTCAGCCCCAAGTAGCAGCAGTAGGTCAAGTTACAAAACTAGCATGTCAAAGAGAGTAAAAATGTTTCCTGCAAGAGGGTCTCTCTCTCATATACACACACAACTAGGGTTGCCAACTTTCTGACTGCAGACAACCGAACACCCTTGCCCCGCCCCCCTGCCCGAGGCCCCGCTCCTGCCGCACCCCTTCGCCGAGGCCCAGCCCCCGCTCACTTCATCCCTCCTCCCTCCGTCACTCGCTCTCCCCCACCCTTGCTCACTCACTCATTTTCACCAGGCTGGGGCAGGGGTGCAGGAGGGGCCTCAGGGCTGGGGGGTGGAGCCGAGGGGTTTGGAGTGTGGGAGGGGGCTCCAGGCTGGGCAGAGGGTTGCGGTATGGGAGGAGGTGCGGGGCGCGGGCTCTGTGACGGAGTTGGGGCATGGGAGGGGGCTCAGGGCTGGGGGAGGAGGTTCAGGGTGTGGGGCGGGCTCCGAATGTGGGGCGGGCTCCAAGCAGTGCTTACCTGAGGTGGCTCCCAGAAGTGGTGACGTGTCCCTGCAGCCCCTATGGACCAGGGAGGATCCGCACGCTGCTCTGGCCCAAAGGCGCCGCCCCAACAGCTCCCATTGGCCACTGTTCCCAGACAATGGGAGCTGTGGAGCTGGTGCTCGGGGCAGGAGCAGTGCATGGAGCCTTTCTGGCTGCCCCTGAGCTAGGGGCTGCAGGGACATGTCGCTGGTTCCAGGAGGTGCGCAGAGCCAGGGAAGGCAGGGAGCCTGCCTTAGCCCCACTATGCCACCAATTGGACTCTTAATGGCCCGGTCAGTGGTGCTGACTGGAGCCACTAGGGTCCCTTTCCGACCTGGCGTTCCAGTCAAAAACCAGACACTTGGCAATCCTAACACACACACACAAGCAGTTGAGATTTGGAGCCTATAAAATGTGTTTGGTTCATAGAATCATAGAATACCAGGGTTGGAAGGGACCTTAGGAGGTCATCTAGTCCCACCCCCTGCTCAAAGCAGGACCAATCCCCAACTAAATCATCCCAGCCAGGGCTTTATCAACCCGGGCCTTAAAAACCTCCAAGGAAGGAGATTCCACCACCTCCCTAGGTAACCCATTCCAGTGCTTCACCACCCTGCTAGTGAAAAAGTTTTTCCTAATATCCAATCTAAACCTCCCCCACTGCAACTTGAGACCATTACTCCTCGTTCTGTCATCTGCTACCATTGAGAACAGTCTAGATCCATCCTCTTTGGAACCCCCTTTCACGTAGTTGAAAGCAGCTATCAAATCCCCCCTCATTCTTCTCTTCTGCAGACTAAACCATCCCAGTTCCCTCAGCCTCTCCTCATAACTCATGTGTTCCAGTCCCCTAATCATTTTTGTCACCCTCCGCTGGATGCTTTCCAATTTTTCCACATCCTTCTTGTAGTGTGGGGCCCAAAACTGGACACAGTACTCCAGATGAGGCCTCACCAATGTCGAATAAAGGGGAACAATCATGTCCCTCGATCTGCTGGCTATGCCCCTACTTATACATCCCAAAATGCCATTAGCCTTCTTTGCAACAAGGGCACACTGTTGACTCATGTCCAGCTTCTCGTCCACTGTCACCCCTCGGTCTTTTTCTTAAGAAATAAGCAGATGTTAGGGTTTGACCTAAGAAAGACTAAGAAAAGAGGAGTATGGGAAATTGTGCTTGTTAGTGGGAGCAAAAGTTAGAGCTAAGCTGGAGACAGTAAAATGGGAAAACTGATGTTAGCAACGATCCGGCCCAGCTTATACTGGGGCCATGTTTTGGTTCTAACTGGTTTTAGCGCGGTTTGTAATAAGTGTTTGAGGGTGTGGAATGTTTTATTGAAATGCTCCCTACAGTGACAGTGTGGGGAGAGCCTTGGTACAGATGTTAATTTAAATAGTTTCTGATGTAAAGAGCCACTACAGAGGCGGCTAAAATGTGAATATGGTAATGGGTTGGCTTAATATGAGTTAGTATTACAAAGGAGAATAAAATGAGTGGCCTTGCTAAATTAGGAGCACTCCAATTAACATCCAGAGGGTACTGTTAGGTTACAGGGTAAGAAGGCTGGTCATGCTGTTGTCGGTGGATCACCCACTGATACACCATTCCATCATTCGATGTGTGTATCATGGTAACATCAGTGTCAACCGTAGGCCTGTTTGCTTAACTCATCGTTTTTCGTTTGAATAAAGTTTGGCTCTGCCATTCAAAGCATCATCCAGGGTCCTGTAGTCAATTCAGTTGTCTGTAGCTGAGCTGAAAACCAAGTTTGGTTTATTGAGTGCTTAGCTTTAGCCACGTAATATTAATTGGGAACCCTTAAAATGCAAAATTACAGGTTCCATCCCACAAATGCTTACGCCTGCAAAGTACATTTACTTACAGGAGCAACCCCATTGAGTTCAATGGGATTACTCATGGGAGTGAAGATACCTTCTTAAGTGTCTGCAGGATCAGACCCTTCATTTGTATGTAAGAACGAGGCTCTCTATGAATGCCCTCAATTGCTGGGACAACACAGCATTTGAAATAGCAGCGATCCCAAGACCTTATCTGGAGTGGAAAGGGTTTGCCGGCATAGCTGTCATAGAATCATAGAATATCAGGGTTGGAAGGGACCTCAGAAGGTCATCTAGTCCAACCCCCTGCTCAAAGCAGGACCAACCCCAACTAAATCATCCCAGCCAGGGCTTTGTCAAGCCTGACCTTAAAAACCTCTAAGAATGGAGATCCCACCACCTCCCTAGGTAACCCATTCCAGTGCTTCACCACCCTGCTAGTGAAAAAGTTTTTCCTAATATCCAACCTAAACCTCCCCCACTGCAACTTGAGACCATTACTCTTCGTTTTGCCATCTGGTACCACTGAGAACAGTCTAGCTCCATCCTCTTTGGAACCCCCTTTCACGTAGTTGAAAGCAGCTATCAAATCCCCCCTCATTCTTCTTTTTTGCAGACTAAACAAAACTGGGGGGATTTGATAGCTGCTTTCAACTACCTGAAAGGGGGTTCCAAAGAGGATGGATCGGGGGGGGGGGGGGCAAAACTGGACACAATACTCCAGATGTGGCCTGACTAGTGCTGAATAGAGGGGAATAAAGCACACTATTGACTCATATCCAGCTTCTCGTCCACTGTAATCCCCAGGTCCTTTTCTGCAGAACTGCTGCCGAGCCATTCGGTCCCTAGTCTGTAGTCATGGGATTCTTCCGTCCTAAGTGCAGGATTCTGCACTTGTCCTTGTTGAACCTCATCAGATTTCTTTTGGCCCAATCCTCCGATTTGTCTAGGTCCCTCTGGACCCTATCCCTACCCTCCAGCGTATCTACCTCTCCCCCAGTTAGTGTCATCTGTGAACTTGCTGAGGGTGCAGTCCATCCCGTCATCCAGATCATTAATAAAGATGTTGAACAAAACCAGCCCCAGGAGAGACCCCTGGGGCACTCCACTTGATACCGGCTGCCAACTAGACATCGAGACGTTGATCACTACCCATTGAGCCCAACGATCTAGCCAGATTTCTATCCACTTTATAGTCCATTCATCCAATCCATACTTCTTTAATTTCCTGGCAAGAATACTGTGGAAGATCATATCAAAAGCTTTGCTAAAGTCAAGGTATATCACATCCACCGCTTTTCCTATCCACAGAGCCAGTTATCTCATCCTAGAAGGCAATCAGGTTGGTCAGGCATGACTTGCCCTTGGTGAATCCACATTGACTGTTCCTAATCTGTTTTAGCCAGACAAGCCTGCATATTTTGCAACACTGCTGTAAGCCTGTGAGCAGAGAGGCAGCTAAAAGCAATGTGCTAACCAGCCCAATGCTGGTATAAGTTTGCCAGGTTTCAGAGTGGCTGATATAAGACTGTGGGCTGTGTCTGTGTTTTTGCAGCAGTGAGGTTGCGGGGTTCAGTGCCAGAGACAGAAGCTGCATTTTCTGTCTTTGCTGTTCTTTTCTCTCCCCTTTTGTAGGTGGCTGTCTTGCTTTTAATTCTTTGGAAAGGGGATCGAACTTTACCACCACCACTTTCAGTGCATCTCGACTAACTTCTTCTACATTCCCCAAGCAGGACAGCTAGCTATCTTTGGTATCTTCTAAGAGACTGTCGCACAAGGGGTTTTTTGCTCCTAAAAGTGCTCTCCAGCTAAAGGGGAAGGGAACAAGGGATGTAGGTAACATGAAAACCTTATTTAATACTTTACATTTGAAATGCTTTAACTGTTTCTGTTTCTGTGTCTGTAATAAAATGGTCAAAGGATTTTCAGTTGGTGTCAGGTCACTGTATATCGAAATTTATTTAACACTGTGGAATGCTGGAGAGCGGCTGGGGCATCTTGGACTCTGTGGGCCCCTATATTCCATCTATCTTAGTAGCACACCCCATTGTCCTGAAGAGGGCAGTGTTCCTCCTGCAAGGAACCTTTCCCAGAACTCTACCGTAAAGATGGCATCCAAATGCTTACCCGAAAAGCGAGTGCTGCAAGCTTTTAACGGGGTGGGGGGGATCAACACCCCAGCTCCCTAGCGGCATGGCTCCACGAAAACAGATACTCCCGCTGGCTGCAGTACCCCCGGGAGTCCTGCAGGGGGTGGTAGTGGAATGTTCAACGGAAGACAATGGGGGTGTTAACAGCTTGAACCCAGGTTCAGTTCCTGGCTGAGCTACAGGCTCCCGGCATGACCTTGGCCAGGTCACTAACTCTGCCCTACCCCACAGGTCCCCATTGGTTTAATGTGTAGAACAGCACTTCCCGGCCTCAAAGAGATGTGGGAGGGGGAGCGGGGGGGAAATAAAATCCACAAATGAGGAGGAGATGCTCAGATATCACAGCACTGAGGGCCATATACGCAGATAATTTATGCTAATGAGAAGTTGCATATAACTAAGAAATTGCAAGGCGCTCCCATACTAGGCTAATGGGGGCCCTATCGGCACTGGTCAGACAGAACATTGGATACTACAGCAGAGGGCTGGAGGGCTGCAAGTGTCTGTTGAAGTGGAAGTGATGAAGCTGCAAGTGTCTGTCTGTTGTTGAAATGTCTGGCGGGACGATCCTGGTCATTAGAACTTGTCTATACAGAGATTTAGTGTGTGGCCAGCTGGGGTGTGCACCAGCCTTCCACACACTAAGGAAAAACAAACACGGGCTCTGGGACCCTCCCTGCTGACCAGGTTACAGAGTCTGGGCTCCAGCCTGAGTCCAAACGGCTGCCCTGTTATTTTTAGCCTGGCAGTCTGAGCCCAGCGAGCCCAAGTCAACTGACCCGGGCTTGGAGTCTTGCCACCCCGAAGTGGCCAGATTGACCCTGTGGTCATGCACTAAAAGTGCCCTAATGCACTTTGAAAGAAGAAAAGGAGGACTTGTGGCACCTTAGAGACTAACCAATTTATTTGAGCATGAGCTTTTGTGAGCTACAGCTCACTTCATCGGATGCATCTGAAACCTGTCCTAATGCACTTTGATGGGCGGCTGTCATGTAAATTGGTGGAAACAATTCGCAATAGAACTATAAGATACCTAAAGGATCACGATACAAGAGAACGACGAGGAGTCCGGTGGCATCTTAAAGATTAACAGTTTTGGGCATATGCCCAAATAAATCTGTTAGTCTTTTAGGTGCCACTGGACTCCTCGTTGTTTTTGTGACTACAAACTAATACGGCAACCCCCTGATACTTGATAAAGAGAGACAACAGCGTGGCTGCTGTAATGGAAATTCTTGCATCCCTGATCTGTTAGAAGACTGTGAGTGAAAGCAGAGGATAAAGGACAACTGGCTGATGCGATTTATATTGGGTTTGAGAGTCTCTGACAAAGTCCCTCACCAGACGCAAGTAAGAAAATGGAATGGTTCTGGGAGGAGAGGCAAAGTATTGTCCTGGAGCAGAAACTGGCTAAGAGACAGGCAGAGACAAACACCTACAAGATCTCTATCAAGCATTCTTACAGCTACAATACCCACCTGCTGAAGTGAAGAAACAGATTGACAGAGCCAGAAGAGTACCCAGAAGTCACCTACTACAGGACAGGCCCAACAAAGAAAATAACAGAACGCCACTAGCCGTCACCTTCAGCCCCCAACTAAAACCCCTCCCACGCATCATCAGGGATCTACAACCTATCCTGAAGGACGACCCATCACTCTCACAGATCTTGGCAGACAGGCCAGTCCTCGCTTACAGACAGCCCCCCAACCTGAAGCAAATACTCACCAGCAACCACACACCACACAACAGAACCACTAACCCAGGAACCTATCCTTGCAACAAAGCCCATTGCCAACTGTGCCCACATATCTGTTCAGGGGACACCATCATAGGGCCTAATAACATCAGCCACACTATCAGAGGCTCGTTCACCTGAACATCCACCAATGTGATATATGCCATCATGTGCCAGCAATGCCCCTCTGCCATGTACATTGGTCAAACTGGACAGTCTCTACGTAAAAGAATAAATGGACACAAATCAGATGTCAAGAATTATAACATTCATAAACCAGTCGGAGAACACTTCAATCTCTCTGGTCACTCGATTAGAGACCTAAAAGTTGCAATTCTTCAACAAAAAAACTTCAAAAACAGACTCCAACGAGAGACTGCTGAATTGGAATTAATTTGCAAACTAGATACAATTAACTTAGGCTTGAATAGAGACTGGGAGTGGATGGGTCATTACACAAAGTAAAACTATTTCCCCTTGTTTATTCCACCCCCCACTGTTCCTCAGACGTTCTTGTCAACTGCTGGAAATGGCCCACTTTGATTATCACTACAAAAGGTCACCCCCCCCCCCCCCCGCTCTCCTGCTGGTAATAGCTCACCTTAAGTGATCACTCTGGTTACAGTGTGTACGGTAACACCCATTGTTTCATGTTCTCTGTGTATATAAATCTCCTCACTGTATTTTCCACTGAATGCATCCAATGAAGTGAGCTGTAGCTCACGAAAGCTTATGCTCAAATAAATTGGTTAGTCTCTAAGGTGCCACAAGTCCTCCTGTTCTTTTTGCAAATACAGACTAACACGGCTGCTCCTCTGAAACAGGAAATAAATGGTGGATTTTCCTCACGGCCAAAGGTTAGCAGCAGGGGGCTGGACAGTTCTGTATTAGGAGCAATGTTGTTCCATATGTTGTTATGCTGAAAGGTGCTAAAAGCTGCTATGGGTGTGAGGGCTTGGATCCAAAGACAATCACAGACCTCGTTAAAGCTAATGTGTGTTTGCCAGAAGGATCAATTATGCCTCTTTCTAAGTAGCTGTAAAACCAGCTGCAAACAAACAATCTGAGATGCCAAGCTGCCTAGACTGAGGGGTTTCCCTGGTTGCAAACAGAGGCGTTGGAGGCAGGCTTGAATGACCGTGTGTGTGTGTGTGTGTGTGTGTGTGTGTGTGTGTGTGTGTGTGTGTATTGGAGGAAAAAGCCTGGAGAAGGAAATGTAAGCGTGACTCTGAGAGGATGCAAAGAGATGGAGCCTCTTGGGCACAGAGCAGCAGACTCGGTGATTTCTGAGTTAGGCAAAGAATGGTTACTTGCTTGACCGTAACTGTGGTTCTTTGAGATGTGTTGTCCACCTGGATTCCAGCCTTGGTGCACATGTGTCCCATGCTTCTGAGAGCAGGTTTTTTTGGTCTGCTGGGGCCAGGCCTGTGGCCTAGATGTCCTCACATCACCCTACCCCTCCTCCTCCACCAACTTCAGGGCATAAAGGGTGGAACAGGCCCAACTGTCCCTCAATTCTTACCACCCATGGCTACATAGCATGGTCTAACCACTCCAGTAGATACCTAAGGTCCTTGGCGGGGATGTACTTGGGAGGCTAGTCCATGCAACTCCCCCCCGCTATCTTGGCTATGCTGCTATTATTACACGAGCTAATTTTGATCTAAGCTATCAAAGTTGTCTTGGAAAAGCCTATATGAGCTGCAGTCATGCCTCTTGATTCCAGTGTAGATATACCCTTTGGATCCGTCCTTTGTAAACAGACCTGATTATGCCAAGAATACACCAGTCTCATCTCAGCAATGTCTCCTCCTAACAGAAACAACCCTTCAAGACTCTGACTTTTGGCTAATGGCTTGGCCAAAGGAGCAACAATATTTATTAATGATCTGGAACAGGGAGTGAGCAGTGAAAAATGCCAGATGAAACGTGTTATTTAAACTAGTTAAGGCTACAGAAGGCCATGAATTGTTCCAGAAGGACTGAACAGCTCCAGGGCATGGCTGATGAGTTTCAGAGTTGGCAAAAGGTGATGTGCATTGGAAGGAATAAATCTGAACAATTCATACGGATTAATGGGCTCTGAATTACATGTAACCACTCAAAGGAAAGACCGGCTTATCATTAAAGACAGTTCAATGAAAACATCTGCTCAGTGCACGGGGGTGGTTAAAGCAGAGCAAACAAAACATTAGTGTGAATAAAGAACGAGATAGGGAAGAAGACTTAAAACATTCTTAACACAATTATAGACATGAATGAGGAGCCCTCAAGGGAAATGCTGTATTCATTTCTCAAAAAGGACCAAGTAGAAAGTGAGAGGGGGGTCTAGAAACAGGCGCTAGGAAAATGACTGAAGGGCCTGGAGAGAGATCAGAAAAAGTAGGACGGTTTAGCGGACATAAGAAACATGACTGTGATACAGGAACCAACCAATGGGGTTTGGAGTAACGAGGTTCGGGTTTGCATTTACCATAGAACTCCTCTCCACAGAGCAAGCAAAGCAGAAATGTTCAAATGCACAGCATTGAAAAGTGAAATGGGTCTTCGTTCTCACAGGGTTTGAAGGCCGTGTTGAGCCAAACCCCAACAGTGGAGTCACTCCCCTTCTCCAAAGAGCACTTTATGTCTCCGGAATAAATGTTTACATGGTTTCCCCCTCTGAAGAACTGGAATGTTCATAAATGAAAAGGAATCATAGAAGAATCATAGAAGGGTAGGATTGGGAGGAACCTCAGTCGGCTGTCTAGTCCAGGCCTCTGCACTCAAGGCAGGACTACATAATAACTAGAGGAACACAGACCAGTTCAAACTCGAATGAAGGCATGCATTTTTTTTAACAGCAAGGGTAATTAGCCATTGGAACAACTTACCTAGGGCCAGGGTGGATCCTCCATCTCTTGAAGTCTTTGGGCACGTCTACACTCACAAGGCTGCACCGATGCAGCTGCACCGCGGTAATGCTTCCATGAAACTCTCTCCCATCGGCGTAGCGAATCCACCTCCCCGGCAGGCGGTGGCTGTGCTGACGGGAAAAGCAATCCCGCCAACATAGCAGTGTCCACACAGGGGGTTACATGGGTATAACGATGTTGCTCTGGGATGTGAATTTTTCACACCCCTGTGTGACGTATTTATACCAATATAGGTGTGACACGGGACCTCTAAGTCACACCCTGGAACCGCCATATTCACCCCTGCGATAGGATTATGGTATGTTCCGTACAGAGTACACCCTGTGAGGTGTCACTCAAAAAGTCTTGATCTGTTGAACGTTACTATCCTGATGAATTGTGTGTTCTGCCACTCTGTGTGAAGTTATGAAGTGTTGCTATGTGTTTGCGGCTGAAACATGTGGTAAGCGGGAAATACCCAGAGCCAGCTCCCATGCACATTGTAGGGAGAGTGGTCACTTTGGATGAGCTATTACCAGCAGGAGAGTGAGTTTGTGTGTATATGGGGGTGGGGGGTGAGAAAACCTGAATTTGTGCTGGAAATGGCCCACCTTGATTATCATGCACATTGTAGGGAGAGTGGTCACTTTGGATGAGCTATTACCAGCAGGATAGTGAGTTTATGTGTGTGTGTTTTTGGAGGGGGGTGAGGGGGTGAGAGAACCTGGATTTGTGCAGGAAATGGCCCAACTTGATTATCATGCACATTGTGTAGAGAGTTGTCACCTTGGATGGGCTATTACCAGCAGGAGAGTGAGTTTGTGTGGGGGGGGGGCGGAGGGTGAGAAAACCTGGATTTGTGCTGGAAATGGCCCGACTTGATGATCACTTTAGATAAGCTATTACCAGCAGGAGAGTGGGGTGGGAGGAGGTATTGTTTCATATTCTCTGTGTATATATAAAGTCTGCTGCAGTTTCCACGATATGCATCCGATGAAGTGAGCTGTAGCTCACGAAAGCTCATGCTCAAATAAATTGGTTAGTCTCTAAGGTGCCACAAGTCCTCCTTTTCTTTTTGCGAATACAGACTAACACGGCTGTCACTCTGAAACCTGAAAAGACAGATTTACATCTAGATTGGCCAGAGAGGCGTTGATGGCCCATTAAAGGGAATCCACTCTCCCAATGCCCCCCCCCCCCCCCAGAGACTTGGCAGAGGGCACGGACAAGCTGGAGGGGGCCTCACTCCTGTGACTCAGCAAGGATCTTTCTAGCAGCTGGAGGAAAGTATAAAAGAGGGATAGTGATATCATCATTTGGCCTCTCTCCTCCCCCATCTCAACACCTGGAAGACTGTTGGGAAGACAAAGACTTTGGAGTGGGGAGATTGGTCCCAGGCTGAAAAGGGAACTCAGCCTCCGTATTAAGAACTGTAAACTGCCTGGAACATCCAGTGGGGTGAGAAAAGCTGTTGGATTCAAAGCTGCTTAGTCTGTTAAAGTTAGAATTTAGACTGCGATTCTATTTTTATTTCTTATGTACCCAACTTTGACCTCTGTGCCTAACACCTATAATCACTTAAAATCTCTTTCTGTAATTAGTACTCTTAGTTTAATGTTTTATCCTTACCTATGAGTTTGTCTAAAGTGCTTGGGGAAATTGGCCAGATTACAAAGGCTGGTGCATTTCCACTTTCCTTTGCCGAAGTGGCGAACTAATTAATGAGCTTGCACTGTTCAAGAGAAGGCCATGAGCAGGGTAAGACAGGACATCACTGGGGTGCAAGGCTTGGGGAGATTTGCTGGTGTCTCTCTCTGTATAATTCATGAGCGGCTTAAGAGCATTCATGCAATTTCGCTGGGTGTGTCCCTGCCTGTTGCCTGCGGGATCACAGCACCCGGATGGGGTTTTGCTGTTTGTCACTAGGACAGCAGTGAGAGAGACAAACCAGGCTGACGTGCTTAAGGGGACTCAGCGGTCTCACAGTCTAGGTTGTACTCTGAGGATCCCATCAGAATAGGTCTGTAGTGTAGCCTGGACCTTTAAATCTCTTTCTAAAGATATGCTGTAGCTCCACGAGAAGTTCTGGGCTTGACACTGAATGAATGGCTGAGGTTCTCTGGCCTGTGTCCTGCAGGAGGTCAGACTCCATCAGGGGTTCTCCAACTTTTGTACTGGTGACCCCTTTCACACAGCAAGCCTCTGAGTGTGACCCCCCCCTTATAAATTAAATATACAAAAAAGTGTTTTTAAACAGCATTATAAATGCTGGATGCAAAGTGGGGTTTGGGGTGGAGGCTGACAGCTAGAACCTTGTAACCCTCGGAGGGGTCTGGACCCCCAGTTTGAGAACCCTGGACTGGATGATCGCAGTATTGATTATGCCTGTTCTTTGGACAGACACATGTAATAGAGGGAAAGGGAGGGGGGAAGCAAAGAAACAATGAGACAATGAAGAGCGCGGTTCGCAGCAAACCAGCTGAGGTCGGAACGGTCGCTGAGGTCGGAAATTTAGTGGAGTTTGCCAGCCTCAGCCCTGCTCTCGCGCGCTCTCATGCTCAGCAATGGCATTGCCCTTTGAACTAGTTGCCCCTAGGATTGTCCTGGAGTCTCCAGAAATTAAAGATTAACCTTTAATGAAAGATTATGTCATGTGATGACACCTCCAGGAAGGCGACCAGCCAAAATTGGCAACCCCATTTCCCCCTCATGGGTGGCGGGTAGAAAGCCTCCCCTGCCACTGCCGTCGGATGCAGGTTTGGCCGGGGAAGTTTTTGCTTTTTATTATGTCCCATGCAGGTTCCGGGGCAGCAGAGGAGGCGGCATGTGCTATTCAGCTTCCTGGGTTCCTCAGTCATCGCCCTGGACTCCAGAGCTCGCATTGTTCAAGAGGTGAGGAGCCCAGGAAGGTGAGTAACGCATACCGCCCCTTCCGCCGCCCTGGGACCTGCATGGGGCATACACAAGCTCCGGTTCTTCTTCAGGAAGAGACGCTGTCGCGGTGCGACTTTTCCCAGGTGGCTTGGGAGCTGGAGAAGGGAGGGGAGGGGAGGTGCGGCACAGCTGCGGCTAGCCCCGGGGTCCTTCGGGCAAGTGTGGGGCGGTTCGGGGCTCCTCCTGGCAGGTGGGGGGGGAGGTTTGGCCAGTGCTCCTCCAGGCAGGGGCGGGGGGGCTCAGTGCCCTGGGCTTTGGCCAGCCTGGGGCTCCTCCAGGTGGGGAGGGAAACTCATTGCTCCAGTCACGGGGGGGCATGGGAGGTCTCAGGGCTCTGGCTGCAAGAGCAGTGAGGGGCTCCAGCCCGGGGGCAAAAGGAAGGCACGGACAGAAGGGGCAGAGCCAGGGGCTAGCTTCCTCAAAGGGGGGCTCCACCTGGTGCCCGTGTTCCCCCCTCCTGCAATTTGTGCTTGTTTTTTTATTAGCAATGTTATATGTCATGACTGTCCCCTCTTACCCACTTCATTTCACCAGGCGTTTGCCGATCAGGCACCCTTAGCCCAGCAGTGCTTCTCGCAGCGAGACCTCACCATTCATGGCCACAAAGCCAAACGTGGTTTTATTTTAGCTACCATTGTAGGCTGATCTTTCCCTTGAAGGGTTACATCTGCCCCAGATGGAAGCAATTGAAGCTAATGGGGCTACTCGTGGTGGCAAGCGCTGCATCTGACAATCCGTGTTTGTAGGGTTGGGTCATCAGCATTAGCAACAGAGAGAGGCAGGGTGATTTTGTGGGTACAGCACTGGGCAGAAATGTGGGTGTGATTCTTGGCTGGACCGTTGACTTTTCAGATGACCCTGGGCAATTCATTTTATCTTCTGGTGCCTTAGATCTACGTGGAGAACTGGAGCTAAGGATACTAGGGACCGCAAGGGTCATCCAGGCTAAGCCCCTTCAAAGATGCAGGATACTTCCTCTCTCCCACGTGTTTCTGTTTAGATAATAAGCTCTTCAGGGCAAAAAATGCCATATCCTGGATCTGTACGGCACCTAGCACAAGGAGACACTGATCTCTGCTGGGAGGCCAGCCTCAGACAAATAATGCAGAATAAAGAGAACCATATTGTCAAACATCAGAAACAAAAACCAGGTGAAAGCTGACACGCAGAGGCAGAAGCCTGTCTGTTCTCTGTGCAACTCTATAAAAAGCATTTTCCTACAAAGGAGAATAATTGGTCATTTCTTGACAGAGCTATCTGCATAAATCACACAGGCTGAGAGATGCTAGAGCACTCGACGTGTCTGGTGGAGAACGCCACTTCTCCATTACGCACACGTGCATGGGTGCTTCTCGATTGTCTTTGCAGCCAGGGTAATGCCTGCAGCGGCAGCCTCGTGAACGGCTTACACTGAGTTTTTACCAAATACAAAATGTTCATCGGAAATGATCCATTAAGGACACTGGGCAAGACGACCCTTGTCTCTCATGTGCTCTGAGCAGAGGCCACGGCATCCGTAAGAAAGGCAGGAAACATGGACCCTGACATTTCCAGCACCCGAAGTGAGTTTGGTTTGTTCCAGGGAGAGTTTTGTGCCCGCCTGGCTGCTCAGGGATCTGCTGAGCCAGACAGAACAAATCCTTCATGAAATGTCCCTTTTGCTATCACTGGAATTAGAAAGGACTGAGTCATCTGGCGTGACGCAAAGAGACGATCTGGAGTTGTTTAGTGATTGTAGCCTGAGCAAAAAAGACGCAGTATGGCGGGGACCTGTCTATACCTCAGAGGTCCCTTTAAAAGGCAGGTAAGCACATATTACCTAGGCGACTCACCCCTATAGTGACCGGTCTGCATAAGAGGATATAAGCCTACTACGGAGGAGTTGTTCCTGTCGTTCAGTCCCTGAAGACTCATGCTGAGGGCTAGTTCTGAACACACAACTCTGTAGTAGCTAAAGTCGGTTAATATTCCTCCCCTAGCCAGAGGGGGAGGCTAGCAAAAGCAAAGGAAACCAGCGGCTCCCAGGCTCACTGTGCAGAAGAATCCTTGCTTTGCACTCCCCTGATGACTCCTCCCCAGTTAACGCACGTGGCTGACTGGTAGCCACATGGCTACTGCTTGCCAGCCCCTGGCTACATTCTGCAAACTGCCTGAAGTAGGGGTCACAGAGTGTGCAGGGCAGTTAATGGGGTTCAAGCAGCGTTAACCCGCCATCACTTTTACACAGCTCTTGCTGGGTGGTTTTTCTCCCCTCCATGCTGTGCTGTGGGAAGCCAGGGATTGCAATATACAAAATGGACAATATCCCTGTAAATGTTCTGCTCTCAGACAGGAAAACGATTAGCTCTGAGCTGCACACTTCTGCAGGCAGGTTGGGGGGACCTGGGTATTTCAGCCAGTGTAAAAACCCAGAGAGAGAAGTCAGGAGTCTGTCTTGTACCCATCAGAGAGGGGGTCACATGGCACACCAGAAAGAAAAAGCCAAGTCCTAAACAGCAGCCAAAGGAATCTACCCAGTGAGAGGACAGATGTGCTGAGTCGGAGGAATATTCCGGCCTCAGGCTGATAAATATTCTGGAGACCAGGAAACCGACACTTTCTCTCTGACTCCAGAGCCCTGCTCAGAGTCACTTCTGCTGGAGAAATGACCCCCGTCAAGCAGTAATACAATAGAACTGATGATGTTTGGCAGAAGGAGAGGTGGGGTGGTGCCAGGGATCACTTCAGGTTCAGCTCCCCATTCTGCCACTGACACCCTGGGTGCCCTTTGGCATGTTCCTTAGGATCTGTTTTCACTGCAGTTAGTCTGGCCTTTGACCTGGGAATTTCCTTTAACTCCCTCCCATCCACACACAAAACCCTCTGGCCTGAGTTTAGTGGGGCATTCAACCCAGGCTAGCTGGCCTGGCCCAGGGTGGCTAAGCCAGGTTCTGCTTTCATTGCGTCTGGTAACTAGGGTTGCCAATTTTGGTTGGATCTATTCCTGGAGATTTCATCACATGACATAATCTTTAATTAAAGATCAATCTTTAATTCCTGGAGATTCCAGGACTATCCTGGAGGGTTGGCAATGGTGTGTAAGCCACCCACTTTGCAATGAGGACAGGAAAAATCCCACTCCTTCCCCCGTGCCCAGAGGGACCAGCAAGTTCTCCCACAACGAATCGGAGCAGCACAAAGAACCACAGGATCTTGCCCCAGGGGTCCTACCGGCACGCACAGGGGAGCGCAGTGCCAGTGAGGATGCAGTAATTGGGGTAGGGCTTTGCAGTGTGTCTGTTCAGCCCCAGGCTAGGCTAAGCCGGGTGCCCGGCCCTGGGCTCACTCTGCAGTGAAGCCTCTTGGTGCCTCAGTTCCCCATCTGTACAATGGGATAGTGTTATTGCACTACCTCCTGAGGGGCTGTGAGAATAATGACGGTGAAGGGTGTGAGGGGCTGAGGTACTATGGTAACCGGGGCCAGACAAGTCCCGAGACTGGGGTAACAGGATGGTTTGAGGGCTACAGCCGTGGAGCCAGCCAACCTAGTTACTAAGGAGGTAGCACACCTGAGCAGGGAGTGGCTCATTCCCCCGCAAAGAGCAGCAGGGAGGGACTCCAGAGGAAGAGCAGAGCAGAGACGGAGCAGAAAGCTACCAGAGCCCCAGGGGGCTGAAGATGGCCAAGGACAGAAGGCATCACATAAGGATCTGAGGGTGCAGGTCTAGAACCCAGGGCTGCAGGGGCCCTGGGTCTCAGACTCCCTCATACCACCAAGAGAGACAGACAGAGCAGCACCCCTCCAGCCCCAGAAGATTGGGCCCCACACGACGTCCCATCAGAACGCCCCAGGCTGGCGGGAGCCTGAGTGGCTCACACCCACAACCCAAGTCTGCAGGGTGGGCTGTGCGAGCCACCCCACAGACGGTGGTGTGCCCCACATCGGACCCCATTCTTAGCCTGTCTCCTGTGATCTGCATTCAACCCCTGGTCCCAGATCCTGCTCTGCCCTGCTCCTGGTTTCTGCCTCACTCCTGTGTGCTTGCCCTCAGTTCCTGCCTCATGCCTGATCCCCACCTCCTCTCTGACTCCTGCACCTACGCTCTGCCCTGACCACTAGCTACCAGTCCCGGCTCATCCTCTGGCTTCCGACTCCAACTCGACTCCCAGTTCTGACCCTCGGCTTGACACCTGGCTCGGACCACTAGCCCTGACCGACTCTGCCCCACTTCTTACCACTCCGCAGTAGCAGAAAGACACTCAGCCAGCTAGGGCTGAGAGTGGCCTGGCAAGGCAGGGAAGAGCTACAGAGAGCAGACTCCGGGGAGAAGAGAAGCCCCGGGACTAAGTTTTGTTTTGTGTCTTCGGTCAATAAATTAGACCCTTGGGAAAGGGGGCCTTATTGGACAAAGAAACCTGTGTGGAATTTATTTAAGAAGCCCCTTAAAGGCAGAAACTGAGGTGGGCGGCCTGTAGCACAACCTCAGGCCACGAGGAGGTGTGCAGGTGAAGACCAACCTGAGGACAGCTAGAAAGAGAGACCGTGGGCTTGTCTAGACTTGAAGCTTTCCACTGACTCTGCCGAGGAGAGGGGTTCTCCCCTCAGCATGGATTATCCGCCTCCCAGATAGGTGATAGGTCGGCCAAGGAAATAATTCTTCTGTTGACCTCGCGCTGTCTACACCGGGGGTTAGGTCAGCCTAGCTATGTGTTTCAGGGGTGTGGATCCCTGAGAGATGTAACTACGCTGATGTAAGTTTTCAGGGTAGACCAGCCCCAAGACACGCTAATTCCTGCTGCTTCCAAGAGAGAAATGGTAAGGCTCAAGTCAAGTGACAAAGCATGTCCCCGGAGCTGTAAGATATCTCGGGCTTGATCCAAAACCCAGTGAGGTCAATGGAGTCTTTCCGAGGAGTACATTGGACTTTGGATCAGGTCTCTAGTGAAAGAGGAGCGGAGACAGTAATAGGAAGGAGGAAAGATCTCTCAGCCAACACTGGACTGGCCATGAAGCAAACTATCACGGATGGCTGGTCTACACTGGGGTCTTACAGTGGCATAGCTCTGTCTTTCAGGGGCTTGGGAGATGTAGCTAGGCCGACCTAACCCCTGGTGTAGACAGTGCTAGGTCAAAGGATGAATTCTTCCATTGCCTTAGCGACCGCCTCTCAGGGACACGGACTGCCGACACCTACAGGGAAACCCCTCCCGTGGGCATCGGTTGTGTCTACACTGAAGCGCTACAGTGGCGTGGTTACAGCCTTTTAAGGGCAGACAAGCTCTAAGGTCTGCACCAGGATCACAGAATAGATGCAGCTAGCAACGGAGAATCCAGGGACAGACACCAAGGACACAAGCTGACATTAAATTTCATCTCTGAAAGAGCTTGTGATCCAGATAACCATAATCACCGTTCCTACAGAGAGTAGAGTTTTTCTGACACTGTGTGGGGATACCAAAGACATTTTCTGAGGCATATGTTGCATTGCAAACACCTGTACAGTAGTTTAAATCCTTGGTTTTGAGGGAAACTTTGCATTCATAGTCTCAAGGAAATGGCTTGGTAATTGAAACACGAGGACTGTGTGAAATAGTCACAAAAGGCCTTGCTGAATTTTTTGCCCTTTGCACAAAAGAGCCCCAAACAGCCAAAAAACACCCTCATCCCAAACGACACATTGTGGAAAGTCAGTCAAAAAGAGGATCTTTTTTGGGTGGGGATGGTATAATTTGCATCCCATAGTCACCTTTTCAACAAAACCCTTAACTTCCTAAAAGTAAATGCATTGACTTTCTAAATAAAGAACCTTTGCATACGTTGGGCTCTACTAACGGACGAAGTTGTCAAGGAAAGAAATGCTGGTGAATAACAAACAGTGAAAATATGTCAGACGATTAATTTTGCTCCACTTATGAATGTTCAGCAAAAAACGATTTAATTAACAAAAATCTAGCTAGCAAACGTGTGCTCTATTTTGTGGTAAACGCTCCAGGTGTTGGAGGAAATAATACATCAAAAATAGCATTACCAGTTTCCGAGTCATTGACAATTTGGAAAATGATCTCGAATGCGTATGGGTCAGCGTCCTAACAGATAAAGCACAAGCTTGGGTATTCGTTGGTGTCTGCTTCAGGTCACCAAATCACACTGGGGAACAGGATGGCAGGTGCATGAGCAGCTGGTTATAACACAATGTGTAGGGAACAAAAATCTGCATGGGGACTTCAGTCTAAGCGACAGATGCTGCAGGTCTCATGATGCAGGTACTAAGTCATCCTCGAAATTTCTTAATATTACAGCTGACAAATTCCTAATTCAAACAGTGTTACAGCCAACACAGAGGAATGCTATATTTGACCTCAACTTGACAGATAAAAAGGAACTGATCAAAGAACTAAAAGTTAATGGTCGCCTCAGTACAAGTGACCCTGATTTGGTCGCATTTATAATGTACAAACTGAATAAAGTCCAACCCAGTAATATATAGACCTGCTGCTTTAAGAGGGCCAATTTCATAAAGCCTAAAACACTTATGAGCCAAATCAGCTGGGAGGAAGAATTTAATCAGAAAACTGTGAATGATAATTGGGAATTGTTTAAGAACATTTGACTAGATGTCCAAAAAGTCACAGTCCCACATCGAGGAAGAAGGCTGTAATGGGTAAAAGACAGACCTGGTTTTAGAGGAGAAATGAAAGCAGCTATAAAAAAAAACATAGTGTAGAACAGGTGTGGCCAAACTGCGGCTCGTGAGCTGCATGGACTTTTTATAGTTAAAGTGCGGCTCGCTGAGCCCCCCACACTTCCCCCCATTCTCCACCTATCAGACTGGGGCAGCGGAAGCTCAGGGCTTTTGCCCTGCAGAAGGGTGGTGGGCTTAGGGGCTTTTTTTTTGGGGGGGGGTGTCTCAGGGCTTCATGGCAGGCACCTATTGGGGCTCAAGGCTTCAGCAGGAATGGGGCTGAAGCCTGGAGCCCCAGCAGGTGTGCCCCACAGGGCTGAAGCCCCAAGCCCTGGCAGGTGCACCTGGCTCTCAAACTTCTGAAGATTATCATATGTGTCTTGGAGGGTCAGTAAGTTTGGCCACCCCTGGTATAGAACAAATGGAAGAAAAGGGAAGTTGATAGTAACGGATATAAATCAGAAGCTAGGAATTATAGAAAATTGAAAAGGGAAGCAAAGGGACACATGGAGAGTTCGATGGCCAGCAGAGTTAAAAACAACAAGAAGTTTAAATATATGAGGAACAAAAAGAACCCTGTCAATGGTACTGATCCATTACTCGGTGGAAGTGGTAGGACTATCAATAATACTTCAAAAAAGGCAGAAAAGTCCAGGACATATTTCTGTTCTGTATATGGAAAAAGAACAGATGATGTAGTCATGTCATCTGATAACACTCGTTCCAGTCTACTAGTATCTTGACGGGGTGTTAAACCGAAGCTACTAAAGGTAGAAATTTTTAAATCATCAGGTCCAGATAATTTGCCTCCAAGAGTTTTCAAAGAGCTGGCTGAAACGCTCACAGACCATTGATGTTGATTTTCATTAAGTCTTGGAACACCAGGGAAGTTTCAGAAGACTGGAAGAAAAGGTAATATAGTTAATATAATACAAAGGTAATATACAATAATACAAAGGTAATATAGTTAATGCCAATCACCATGGGTTTATAGAACATATATATTGTCAAACAGCTCAATTATTTTTTATGAGATTACAAGCTTGGTTGATAATGGTAGCAGTGCTGACGTCATAGACATAGACTTCGGTAAGGCATTGGACTTGGTACCACACAACATTTTGATTAAAAAACTAGCACAATACAAAACTAACACGGCATGCCATTAAATGGACTTAAAATTGACTGATAGGTCTCAACATGTAATTGTAAAACAGGGAATCATCACCGAGCGTGTGTGTTTCTAGTGGGGACCTGCAGAGTTTGGTCCTCGGCCCTACGCTACGTAACATTTTTATCCATGATCCCCAAAGAAAACAAAATCATCACTGAGAAGGTTTGCAGAGGACACAAAGATAGGGGGAGTGGTAAATAATGGAGAAAACAGGTCACTGATACAGAGCAATCTGGATTGGTGCAAGCAAACAATGCGTGTTTTAATACGGCTATATGTAAACGTATACATCTAGGAACAAAGACTGCAGGCCATACCTACACAACAGGGGACTCTAACCTGGGAAGCAGTGACTTTGGAAAAAGATGTGGAGGGCCTTGTGGATAGGCATCTGAACGTGAGCTCCCAGGGCAATGCTGTCATCAAAAGGGCTAATGCCATCCCTCGATGCATTAACAGGGGAATCTTGAATAGGAGGAGAGAGGTTATTTTACCTCTGAATTTGGCACTGCCTGTTGGAATTCTGCATCCTCTTCTGGTGTCCACTATTCAAGAAGGATGTAGATAAATTGGAGAAGGTTTAGAGAGGAGCCACGAGAATGATTAAGGGATTAGAAACCTGCCTTATAGTGAGACATGCAAGGAGCTTGATCTATTTAGTGTAACAAAGAAGGTTAAAGGGGTGACTTGATCACAGTCTGTAAGTATCCACTGGGGAACAAATATTTAATAATGGGCTCTTCAGTCTAGGGCATAAATTAACAGTGAGGGTAATGAACCACTGGAACAAAACACTAGAGATCATGGTGGATTCTCCATCACAGGCCATTTTTAAATCAAGACTGGGTGTTTCTCTAAGAGACCTGCTCTAGAAAGTATTTTAGGGAAATTCTTTGGCCTGTGCAATACAGGGGGTCCACCTAGATGATCACTGTGGTCCCTGTATGCCATGGAATCTATATCCCAGAGCACAGCCTTGCAAAATCAAAATGTACTCGCCCAGACACAAAACCTGTTTGCCCACCTTTACTGTCATGATGGCACCAAAGAGTTATTTTCACAGCTGGCTGAATTTTCCAGCCTTTTGAGTGTAATGATTTTTTTGTATTGAAAAATAAAAACTTTGTATTGGAGCCCCCCCTGAAAACCTTTGTCAACGTTTCTTCAGTTTTTCACCTGGCTGAATTTTTTTGACAATCAAAATGTTTCTTATAAAACATCCACTCCAGGTGCTGGCAGAGCAAAGTTGTTCCTCAGACTCGATGAATACACACAGCTACTGTGTGCAGCCCTCCAGGCAAATGACTTTAATTAAACATGTAAAAATAAAACATACGGCAAGTATGCAACTGTGTATCTAAATACGTTTAATTCTTGGATTTTAATCAAACCCACCCAAGCAGTCATTTGATTCTTTAAGTACAACTCACTCCGTTTTTTGTTTTTTGGTTTTTTTTACTCTCTATTCTCTGGGAAAGAGGAAAGTATTTCCTATGCCACGGACACAGGTGGGCAGTAAAGACACTCGTGTCTATATAATTAAGCATGATTGGGGTTGGGAATTCAAGATGGGTCCTTGTGATCCTGGAAGTACATCTGAATGGGTCCTAGCAAAAGTGTATTTTGTGACATACTGATTTGGCAACGTGAAAGTTGCTCACTGGTTGTATTACAAAGGATATAATTTTGTTAGCATTAAAAGACCCGAAGAATACAGCATCAGCCTTGAAACAAAGAAACCACAGCAGTAATTTTAAGTAGTGCTTAGATACTCCCACCGGGGATACTATAGACAATTCCAGATGGACCTGCCGTAAACTCCTGGCTAGCTCAGCTGTGGGGATTGAACCCAGAACCTTTAGTGCTAAATGCATAAGCCACCAATGCTTGAGCTAGAGAACGCCTTCCAGTCAGATTTTAATGCCAGAAGGGACCATTACGCTTGTCACATCTTACCTCCTGTATAACACAGACCAGAGAGACTCACCCAATCATTTTTGTATCAAGCCCATAACTTCTACTTGAGCCAGAGTGTACCGTTTAGAAAGCCATCCAGCCTTGCTAGAGAGACTCCAAGCGATGGAGAATCTGCTGCTGCCCTGTTCCAATGCTTAATTACTCTCGCTGATGAAAATTTGCACTTTTTTCTCTCGTCTGAATTTGTCTAGTTTCAGCTTCCAGAACTGGATCTTGTTATGCCTTTTTTGGTAGATGGCAGAGCTACCTAGAGTCAGAAATCTCTTTCCCATGCAGGTACTTGCAGACTGGGAAAAATAATCCCCTGTTCACCCTCTCTTGGGTAAACTAACCATATAGAGCTTCTTAAGTCTCTCACTATGAAGCATGATTTCCAGACTGCAGCTCATTCTTTGGCTGTTTCCTGAACCCTTTCCAATTTCTCAAAATCCTGGTTGAAGTGTGGACACCAGAACTGGATGCAGTGTTCCTGAACCTGGTCTTACTAAGTCTTGAAACAGAGAGAATACCGCCTCCCCACTCCCGCTTGGAATTCCCCTGCTTGTACAAGAGGAAATTCAGTCTCTCATTTAAAATATCTAGAGGCGTTTAGCTTCTAGACTCAACCACAATTTAAACCCTGTTCAGTTAGTGCAGAAGAGTCATTAACAGAGCCCTGCATGGATACAAAATTTGTATCTGCATCCGAGCCGCGACCTGCAAAACCTGTCCGCGGATGCAGAGATCTGCGGCTATAAAGCGGGCATCTGCAGATTTGCAGGGCTCTACAAGTTGCCGCGCAGCAGGGGACACAGAGCTGTCCGAAGCCCCTGACCCCCAACCACTCCCCACTTCTCCCCAGAGACCTCCTGACCCGCCACCCGCTCCGCCCCCACCATACCATCTTCCCCGCTCCGGCCAGGGAGGCTACGATCCTGGGCCCTCCCATGCAGCACTGCCCTCCCGTTGGGGGTCTTTGACACTCCTACGCAGCCGCGGCGGCTCTGACACCCACAGTGCCCATCCTTGTTGCCTGGGAGTCTAAAGTACGACGACACCTCTTTCAAAATGGCGCTTGGCTCACTGCACAGCAGCACATGGCCGAGCTACCTTCCGGGAACAGTAGTTTACCTCCTCCGTCCGGGCCATGCGAGCTGGGGACTACGCCTCCCAGAATGCCCAGCGGGGTTGTGCCCCACATCACAGCATGATTGAGAGAGCCGAGCTGCGGCCTGAGGGCCGGGTGACTCTGTGCGGCAGAGCCCTGCGTGGATGCAAACTCTGAATCTGCGTCCGAGCTGCAAACATGGCCCGTGGCTATAAAGCGGATAGCCACAGATTTGCAGGGCTCTTGGAGGAGGAGCAGATGGAAGTGTCTTTACGCGGTCCAGTCATTAGAAGGAGACAAAGATCCACACTGCTATTAATATGGGTTACAGAGAAACAAGATGATGGAGAAGTTGAGATGAGCATAAGAACACTGCCCACATACGCTTTACTAACTACCCGCGACCGACCATGATGGAAAAAAACAAAGCTATTTTCCACATACTTCCAAATGCTGGAAACATAGGGCTATCTTCCAATCTCGTTTACACTGGTGAAATTCCATTGATGTTAACCCTGATTAGCATTAGCACTAAACAGCCCCCCCCTCTGCCCCCTCCCAGGAAGCCCCCCCATAGTTAAGGAAGAGTCACAAAGGTATCATGTCCTAAAAGGTGCCAGACCCTCCAAAGCCAAGAATCCTCCATTTCAGCCCTGGAATGATGGAAAGGGGGCACCGGTGACTGGAATCGGGAGGGGGGGGGAGGAGCTCTACTCTGAGGGGTCCAGGGCTGGAGAAGGAGGCCGTCTCTGAGATAGCCAGAAGGCTGTGCACTCCCCCAGTGCAGAAGGTGAAGGCTGCCGGAGAAGAGAAAGCAGCAGCAAAAGTATTGACCCACGTCTGCACTGGTGAGTCCAGCCCCCAGCCTAGCTCATGTAGACAAGATGAGCCATGATTTGCACTGCTGGAACTGGCTCCTGCTGGAAACAGGCACCTTGTCTACACTAGGAAGTGGCACAATTGGAATCAGGGCAAGTCTTCATAGCAGACGAGGTCCAAGACTTAAGCGTGTGGCCTGGGTGGCAAACTGGAGAAGGGGGCTTCAGCCCTGAGCATTTCCACTCTGTCTGTGTCTCTGCCCTGTTTCTAGAGCGCTCAGCGCTGTTGCAGCAAAGTTGCTGGGTGGGTCAAAATGGTTACTGTCCCCCCAGCGCATTCTAGTTTTTCTAATTAGTATAAATCCATGTAATTAGGACATGTACATTAGCAACCGTAATTGCTAGACAATTAGAGCAATGTCCTAGCCCGGCTGAAAGTTTAGCTAGTTGTTACCACTGGGTGGCGTGTCCAGGGGAAAGAAGAAATAATCTATTCCTAGTCCAATTGTCCGCCTGGGAGCCCAGCTCAGACGCCAAGGTACCAGCCTCCCTCATGCACTGGGGCTCAAAATGAACAGCTGCTTTCCCCTCCCAGCCCCTCGCGCTGTCTATGCCACGGAGAGACCGTAATGAAAGGAGATGGTGATTACAGTGATCTGGACGTATTGTGCCCAGCACCTTGGGAAAGGAGCAGGCTGCTGATAATGGAGGTGTCTAATTACACAGTGGGGGAGGTGGGGGGGGATCACTAGCAGCTGTTGGACAAAACTTCACACACACACACACGCTTGGCATACGATGTACAAACTCCAGTGCTCTGCCCCCGACCTGGACGCATTGTCGGGCTTACCCGGGCTCTGCACAGCTCTGATGGATGACAGCAAATGTGGGAAAGTGACGGTAACAGTCAGAGCCAAGATTGAAGCAGGTCAATTTGAGCTGGCCAGAAAAACCCAGGAATGTTTTCAAATGGCCTCCGCTGATAAAATAACGGGGGGGCTGCTGTTCCTCCACACGGTCCATCGTCTACAGCCAAGCTCTGCGGTACAACCGCATTTGCTCCAACCCCTCAGACAGAGACCAACACCTACTAGATCTTCACCAAGCAGTCTCAGAACTACGATGCCCACACGAGGAAATAAGGAAACAGATCAACAGAGCCAGACGTGTACCCAGAAGCCTCCTGCTGCGAGACAAGCCCAAGAAAGAAACCAACAGAACTCCACTGGCCATCACATACAGTCCTCAGCTGAAACCTCTCCAACGCATCATCCGTGACGTACAACCCGTCCTGGACAAAGATCCCTCACTTTCACAGGCCTTGGGAGGCAGGCCAGTCCTCGCCCATGGACAGCCTGCCAACCTAAAGCATTTTCTCACCAGCAACTACACACCGCACCATAGTAACTCTAACTCGGGAACCAATCCATACCACAAACCTCGATGCCAGCTCTGCCCACATATCTACCCCAGCCACACCATCACAGGACCTAAGCAGATCAGCCACACCATCACCGGTTCATTATCCTGCATGTCCACCAATATAATCTACGCCATCATGTGCCAGCAATGCCCCTCTGCTATGTACATCAGCCAGACTGGACAGTCCCTACATAAAAGGATAAATGGACACAAAGCAGATATTAGGAACGGCAATATACAAAAACCTGCAGGGAAACACTTCAACCTCCCTGGACACATAATAGCAGATTTAAAGGTAGCCATCCTGCAGCAAAATGACTTCAGGACCAGACATCAAAGAGAAACTGCTGAGCTTCAGAGTAGCAGCCGTGTTAGTCTGTATCCGCAAAAAGAAAAGGAGGATTTGTGGCACCTTAGAGACTAACAAATTCATTTGAGCATAAGCTTTTGTGAGCTACAGCTCACTTCATCGGATGCTCACGAAAGCTTATGCTCAAATAAATTTGTTAGTCTCTAAGGTGCCACAAGTCCTCCTGTTCTTTTTTCTGAGCTTCAGTTTATTTGCAAATTTGACCCCATCAGCTCAGGATTAAACAAAGACTGTGACTGGCTCGCCAACTACACAAGCTGTTTCTCCTCCCTTGGTGTTCACACCTCCACTGCTAGAAGAGGGCCTCAACCTCCCTGATTGAACTAACCTCGTTATCCCGAGCCTGATTCTTGCCTGCATATTTATACCTGCCTCTGGAAATTTCCACTGCAGGCATCCGACGAAGTGGGTATTCACCCACGAAAGCGCACGCTCCAATACGTCTGTTAGTCTATAAGGTACCACAGGACCTTTGCCATTGTTCCTTTTGCCGCTCTCTAACTTCCCCAAAGCTGGCAACATTTTGAAGAGTTACAGAGCAGGAGAAGGAAAAGAAAAAAAGGGGGAGACACCCCAATACTGGACATGATTCTATTGAATTTAGTGGCAAGAAAGTGGGGGGAAAAATCAAGTTTTGGACTTTAAAATATTTTGCAGTTGTTGAAAAGCAAAGTCAAGCCTTTGATTCTGAACAAATACTGTTCCACTTCGTCATTTCCTGTCAAAGAGTTCAAAAGTGACAGCTGGGCTAATTGTACAGGGCTGGCCTCTAGCCCTTAAAGATGCAGATCATCCCATTAGAGGCCCCGATCCTTTATTGGGCCCACCAGGGTACTATCATAATAAAGAACTGAGCCTGCTTTTTTGTTTATCATTTTGAAAATAAATATTGTCCCTGGCCTGGCATCTCACGTGACATCTTTAAGCACAGAGCCAGTTTTTATGTCCAAGTTAGAGAAAGGTGGGTGGGTGGGTGTTGGAAACAGCTGTGGACTAGTAGCTATTGCACAGAGATTGGAGGCTACATGCCTGATTGTGCCAGGCTGCAGCTCAGGTGAGAAAGAGGACTAATAAAGCTATTCCCTGCCATCAAAGGCAACTTCTGGGGTCTCCCAAGCAGAGGAACAAGCCACCCCTAAAGGATCAGAGACACGAGGTGGAGCTAGCAGCTGTAAAGAGGGGGAGCGAAGGGGCATGATGTTCATGCACTCCCACTGCACACCTTGATGCTTCCTGAGGGGCTGTGCCTGCCAACACTTTGGCTGGGATTGTGCGGCTCTGCGCAGCCCCCGCTGCAGGTCTGTGCCGCTCAGGTGTAAATGAGCCCACAATATGGTGTATTTCTCTAGCACCTGCCATCCGAGGATCCCCAAATCCTTGACAAACATCAATGAGTTGAACCTGACAACAGCCCTCAGAAGCAGGTCTCATTATCCCCCCTTTTCCAGGAGAGGAAACTGAGGCACAGAGCAGCAATGTGACCCACTCACGATCACATGAGGAGTTTGTGATAGAGCCAGGAAGAGAACCCAGATTGTCTTACTCCCAGGCTCGGTTTTAACTACAAGAGCCACTCACTGCAAGGGACAGAGCAGCCTGGACTCCTGTTGATCTTTGGAGGCTCTGTAGATGGAGGTTCTGATGCTACTTTCCCATCGCTGGATGTAAGTTGTTTTCTGTTCCTCGTGTTTTCAAGCCTGTCTGAATCGACACTGCAGGCTTACCTTTAATTCTGGCCAGGTGCATATCTGCTCCAACGTCAGTTTCTCTTCTCTAGGATCTTTCAGTTCTGGACACCAACTCCTGAAAGTGTTATGAATGCTGAAAAAGAAGACAGCAAATTAGGGAGAGTGACCTGTTACCCACTGAAATCAGTGCTGAGTATGGTTCTGAAATGAACCATCTCCCATCTCTGAATTGAGTCAAGATACCCTGACGCTGGTGAAATGAGGAGTGTTAATATTTAACAAAACAGTTTGTAGTTGTCAGTGAAACTGACCGAGCTATCTTTGAGCTCATGGTGAGGAAAGCCAGTCTAAAATCAAGATTCAGATGTTTAATGGATCATGCATTTACCTCCATTCTAATATCTGGTGTCCCTGTAAACATGATCTCTCACAATGGGGAACAGCACAAGTGACAACTGACAATAAGCTACAGTCTTTTACCTCTTTGGCATTAGTTTGAATCCAGCACTGGTCAGCAATGACCAAAAGGAGTCACCATCTCATGACTCTTCCATGGGGCGTGGCTGCCTCATCCCCCCAGCTATGGGAGTGTGACACTGCCAGTAGTCTCTGCCTCAGTTTCCTTCACCAAGGTCTCCCCAGACTGGTTTTGGCTGGAGATATGGCTTAGCCCTCCAACTAAGTCAGAACAAAAATATCTCCTTCCAGGGCAGCAAAAGTCCAAACAACCAAAAGATTCTTCTGCCCTTCAGGGCATCTCTTCGGCCCACCCCATAGGCCCTGTTCCCAGATCCTGGCTCACAGCCTTCCCCTAAGAGCCTGCCCATCCCTTATGACTCAAGTCTCCACACTGAGCTTTCTCAGCCCCCTTTTAAGGTCCAGGTATCCATTATCTCTCACCTGACCCTCCTTAGTCCCACCCCCTTAGGTTGGGAAGCAGTGAATTAATTACAGCACAGGGATGGCTCACCCCCTCTCCTCTCCAAGGGGCAGGTCACCTGGTAGCAGAGGGCCTAGGTGAAATGAGTTTGATGGGTTTTAGTCCACCATACAAGTGTCCATATCCCAAAATCTACCACCATGATTGCCATTAGTTAGCAAGAGAGGCCAAGGATTAGATGGGCATGCAACCAATGAACTCCAGACCATCAGAGTAAAGCTTCTCCGTGTGGCAGGCAGCACCCCCTCGGGGGCCGATCCCAGACTGTGGAACAAAATCCCCGGGAAACGAAGGACCACCCCAAACTGGCCCATCTTCCCCTCCAAGCTGCAGGCACCTTTCTTCTCTCGTGTAACACAGAGCAATAAGTGCATTGGTCAAAATAATCCCCTCCCCACATACAAAACCCTACCGGAACAAACCAGGGCACACCCAGTTCTCCCTGTGCGGGAGGAGGAGCAGATGTTAGTTGTATCATTTAAAGCATGCATGAAACGGGCTCGGATACTGGTAGTGAGGGCAGGATAAGAACCTATATTGTTACATCTGTTTCTATCCATGGTATCTAAGGGCATAGGAGCAGTCGGGGGGTGCTCGGCCCCAGGCCCGCCCCCACTCTTCCCTTTCCCCCAAGCCCTGCCCCCACCCTGCCCCGTCCCCCACCTCTTCCCATCCACGCTCCACCCTGTTCTGTCCTGTAGCCCATAAGGCCAGTTTGCTAGCTTCCTATATTGCATAATGTGTTTTCTTTATTGATTTGATTTATCTTATTTTGTTATCATATCCTATTATTAGTGAATCATAGTATTTTCTTGGGTTTTGTTTATGTTAAATTCCAGTTTATGGTATTCATAAGAGTTATTCATGGTTATTCATAATTGTTGGCTGTAACGCAAGCAACCTGCAGGCCTGTATCCTGTATGATTAGCTAGAGCAAGTTAGTATGAGTGTTTGTAACCTTTAGCATAGATAGATGGCCTACCAGTCGCCCCCCTTAACTTTGGGGAACTGAACGGGGAACCGAACAAGGAAGTGAATCTGTTTACCTGAGGTCTGGAGCAGACCGGTAACCGCAGGGACACTGCAGAACATGGAAGTCATGAGTTAGGCCAAGGGTAATGGCTTCGGGAATGAGATAATTGATACTAATAGGTATGGATATATGTCATAATTTGTTAACCTACAGAGCAAGTGCCCCCGAAGATTTATGTGGGTGAGGAAATAAGATTTGGGCATGGTAGGTTGGGCCTAGATTCCGGCAGTGGGCAGTACCGGGACCCTATAAGAGGGCAAACAATCATGCAAAGGGGTCACTTTTTCCTATCTCCTATCATGCTACCAGCTCAGCTTCACACTGCAGCCCAGCTACTCAACACTCGAACCTAATCCCTGCCAACTTGGGAAGCCTGGACCATCAGTTCCTCGGGCCGGCCAGAGACGAGGCTGGTCCTCTGTCTCCTACTACCAGGTCTCCAGGGAAGGGTGTGAGTATGCTAGTTTAAGTAGTCTTTTAGAATAGAGATGTTACCACTCGGTGCCATAGAATTGTATTACTTCTTTGTGACTCTGTGTTTTGCAACGTTTATTCTTCTTTCATTCATTTTAATAACAATAACAAGTTTGAATTGTCCTCGGTATAAGTGTCCTTGCCATACACCCCGAGAGTCCTCTCACGATACTGAACTCTCTGTGCTCTCTATCCCTGTAGCCTGAATTGGGACAAGATCCGAAAATATCTTCTGATCAGATCAGTGGCAAGCCGTAGTATACTAGCCCATAAATTCAGGTCACCAGTCCCCTCCCCCGAGCTCACCCCACCCTTGCTCCTTCCCCTCCCCCGCCAGCGCCTCCTGCATACCACTCAACAGCTGATCCGCAGCGGGCGGGAGGTGCTGGGGGGAGGGGGAGGCGCTGATCCGCGGGGTTGCCGGTGGGTGCTGAGCACCCACTATTCTTTCCCATGGATACTCCAGCCCCAGTGCAGCCATGGACTCGGCGCCTGTGTCTACGGGCTTGATCCAAAGCCCACTGACGTCAATGGACACCCCTAAATGGAGACCCCTAAATGGTCCTAATATTTTTAATACTCTTCTCGAAGTGTCCGCCGGGTGAGGGTTGAGACAAGTTCACTAGGGGTGCAGCCGCGGTCTGTGCAGCCCCCGTGTCTGGCTAAGCCTCGGGTTTCATTCTACAGGGCTGTGAATACTAAATTCACTCCGAAGAAGTGACATCCACAGCCTGGCAGCAGTGATGGAGTGAAAGGAAAAAGCCTAAAGATTCACTTACCGTACAATTTCCTCGCTTGTCAGGAACGTGAATGCCTGCAATAAATTAGAGCTATGTGAGGGGGGTACAAACCTAGCAAGTTCGTATGCAACCTGCGCCCTGCCTTTCATCTCCTGCACAGCAAGCTGCTGTATGGATGCATTAGTCACCTCTAATGGGAACACTGGCTCCAGGGGGACGTCAGCTAGGGCCCCGGATAGTCCATGGAAAAGTGCATAGTGCGAGGAGTTGAATTAATGGCTTAATAGATTAATGGACACACAGACACACCCACGTATGTAGACCTCAAAAAAGCCAAGTCTTGACTCTCAGAAAAGTCAGGGCATACAAAGCTAGAGATCCCAAAATAGCTGTAATCTAAGTCCCCTGCGTGTATAGACATGGTGCAAACTGGCTAGACGGGAGGTCATCTTGTGGGTTACAGCACTGGACCTGGACTCAAAAGATCGTGGTTCAATTCTTGGCTCTGCTACAGGCTTCATGCAAGACCCTGGGCAAGTCACTTACCTGCTCTGTGCCTCAGTTTCCCCTCTGGACAATGGGGATGACAGTACTTTCCTTCCCACTCTTTGTCTGGCTTATCTATTTAGAGCATGAGCTGTTTAGGGCAGGGGCTGTCTCTCACTATGTGACTGTTCAGTGCCCAGCACTAGGGGCCCCCAATCTCAGCCAGTGCCTCTGGGTGCGATTGGAACTCAAAAAGTAACTAACCCATTTAAATGTCCACCTACAATAGCCTGTATGTGGGCTCACACCGGTGAGCCTTAGGCTATCCATGGGGTCAGTGGGAGTTTTGCCTGAGTGAGGCCTGAATATAAGAACATGAGTAGTTGAAAGATGGAGTCACATGCCATAGTGACATTGCAAAGGGAGCCAGGTAACTTTCTGACTCGCAGTAATTGCTGTAATCACACATATCCACTGTAATATTTGCAGTCATCTGTAGTGAGGTTGGGCTCATCAAACCTCAAGCTTCAGGGCACAGAGTGGTCAGGAAGGGGATTTCCCTTCCCTTCCCATCTACAGCATTTCCTAAGTTTCCAGGTGCATTATGGGAGAGGATTTTTTTTCTTTTTGCCTTCCTCTGTTGCTTCATACACAGAAGATGGGATAGTGGAGATGATGGGCCATGGGTTTGATCCAGCGCGACCGATCCTGTGTCCCTACAGTATTACACAAACACGAGTGCCTGAGTCTCTCCCCAGATGCCACTGGGATGTGACTGGTGCTGTCGAAAGGTGCCCTGGGGAGCCTGGAATTTGCAGGGTCTGTGTCAAAGGCAGGGGTTTTTCCTACCTAGGGATTGGAGCGCAGAGAGCTTGTGGTTCTCCCCGGATGCCCTCTGGCCCCACCCCACTCACAGGTATGCTATTCCACAGGCTTCCGGGGTCTCAGAGCCCACACTGTCTGGGTCCGGGAAGAGAAAGCATTACAGCAAATGCACTGGAGAATGATTGAATTCCCACCCTGAGGACCAAAGCTCCTGTCTCTCCAGGCACCCCAGCAGGGCACCTGCCTTCCCTCCTGCTCCCAATCCCTAGGATACCTCCCTAGTCCTCTCCTAGGGATTGGCAGGCTGAACTCCCTCTCCCCTGCCCTCCTACCGGGATGGCAGCCTCAATCTCTTTGCCTTCTGCCCCCTGGCTGCCAACCTGACCTCTCTACCGCCCCTCGCCAGGTTCCCTCTGTCCCTGGCCTTACTGTGCCATACCAGAGATTTCTCCTCTGCAAGTTCTCAGCCTGCCAGGGCCTGTTAATTTCAGCCAGAGAACCAGGAACGGAAGGTGTAGGGCACAGCAGGAAAGGGGCCGAGGGAGCCGTCCCTGGCAGGGAGGAAGCTGGATGAGGCTTGGAGTCCCGTACCTAAAGTGGATGGAACCCCCCCGACACACAGCACCCTCTTGTGGCTCCATCCCTCAAGGGGTCAAACCCTTGGGGACTTGCTAGTGTCCTAAAGGCAACAGCCCTGCTTCTGTGAGGCCCTGAGTGCCGTCAGCTGCCACTGGATCCCTGGGCTCTCAGGACAAGACCCT
This sequence comes from Lepidochelys olivacea, assembly GCF_965140295.1. NCBI lineage: Eukaryota > Metazoa > Chordata > Testudines > Cheloniidae > Lepidochelys > Lepidochelys olivacea. The sequence goes on from NC_140413.1 coordinate 4,124,298, forward strand.
GCAGCCCAGATCCTCAAAGGACACAGGTGCCTAACTCCCACGGAAATCAATGGGAGCTAGGCAAGGGGAGTTCAGTACCCAAATCCCTTGGAGGATCTGGGCTTAGAGTCACTGGGGGAAGAGGACTGTGCTGAAACGGAGCACTGGGCTAAGTGCCCATTGCTGAGATTTCTGGGATCGTCATGAGTGTGGCTGGGGAGGGGTGTTCACACTCAGCCTCGTGTCACACATCACCATGGTCTGGCACGGGGTGTCTGTGCCGTGGCCACCGCGGCATGGAACGTGGGTTGGTCCCGTCAGATGCCAGGTGTGTCCTAGGGCCACCGTGGCAGGGAGCGTGGGTTGGGTTGGTCCCGTCAGACACTACGTCTGTGCTGCATGGAATGTGGATTCTTGGCCCGGGGATTCATCCCATCAGACGGACACTGGCCGCCCCGGTGGGGAGGGACGGTGGCCAGGCTGACGATGCCCCACACAAGAGCTGCCCTTGACGAGAGGCGGGTGGGGTGAGGCAGAGAGCACAACCCCCCCCCGACCTGATACTCCTCCAGCTCCTCGTGCCGCATGGACGGGCGCCAGCCCTGGCCCATGCCCCTGCCTGGGGTACAGGCAGCACCAGGCTTCCGTGTGACTGTTGGTAACCTTGGCAACCAAAAAACCAAGGCCTGATGTCATGCGAGGGTTGCAGAATTGATGGGGAGCGGGACAGAGGGGATAATGGGACAGGGGGGACGGGATTGATTTGGGGGCAGAATTAATTGCTGGGCAGGGGTGGGGTGATAACAGACCCCCACTTGTTGCAGACTACAGGACTTTAAACACTAACAACCCCCACACACTGCCTATGTAAATATCCCCCCCCTGTGTGTGTATAAATGGCCTCTTCCAAGGATATGTGCATGTGTAATGACCCCTATAATGAAGTGTCACATACAGATAACCCTGTATAATATATAGCCCTCTATAGTCTCTAATAACCCAGTGTGCTAGATGATCTCCTCCTACAGCCGGAGCTGTAATGCGTGTGTGCGTTTGCATTATCCAGCAGCAGGACATTTGGGTCACATTCAGTCAATGAGAAACGCCACCCCGCTCACGTATTGCAGATTCCCGCAAAAGACAAGAGGCTTTTCCTGAAAGCGGCAACCATTTATTGAGTCTGAACCCCAGAGCCGAGTGACGTGACACCAGATACTAGCTCCTGGAGTAATCTTACTTGAAGACTGAATGTGCAAATAGATGCACCCATAGGTGAGGCATGAACCCTGAAGCCCCCCAGTCCAGCCCCTTCCACTCCGCGTTTTGCCTGCCAGAGGCCTGAGTGCCCCCTCGCCGTGGCCGGAGGAGCCCCGGCCAAACTGCTCTGGGTGCACCAGCCTGCCTGCTCCAATCCCCAGGCTGGCCCAAGCCACCGCAGGCTGCCAGCTGGCCAATCTCAGCTCCAGGCCACTGGCCCGAGCTAAGCTCCTGCTGGCTTCAGCAGGGAGGGGGAGTGAGGGTGGGGCCTCCGAATGGAGTGACGGGGGCACGGCCCGTGTTAAGGGAGGCTCAGCCTCTCCTGGCCTATTATACCCACTGCCCATGGATGCATCGATTCATAGGGTGATGGTGGATTCTCCATCAGTGATCGTTTTTAACTCAAGATAGGCTGTTTTTCTAAAAGCTCTGCTCTGGGAATTACTGTGGGGCAGGTCTCTGGCCTATGTTATACAGGAGGTCAGACTAGATGACCACAATGGCCCCTTCTGGCCTTGGGATCTATGAACAGATTTGAAGAGCACAGAATGGGCCAGAGATTCCTGCATGGAGCCCGGAGACTTTGGCCAGCATAATTACTAGCTGTTACAAGTGACCGCTCAGCCCTCTATAAACAAGCACATTTATTCCTAAATCGAAAGCATTACTGAGAACATATGTTAAAAACAATGAAAGTTCATATACACACGCTAGACGCTGACCAGAGATCACCCATCAGTCTTATGGAGATCTGCAGGTCAAAGTCCTTCCAACTCTTCCCAGGAAAGATTGGGGCTCCCCTTGGACAGAAGGTTCTGTCCATTTGCTGGCTCAGAAAGAAGGCCTTGAGTCAATTTAAACTCAGGCTGTTTATCTGTGGGTCACTGGAGAATCCAGTCTGAACTAGTTTATGTGAAAAGAAAAGGAGGACTTGTGGCACCTTAGAGACTAACCAATTTATTTGAGCATGAGCTTTCGTGAGCTACAGCTCACTTCATCGGATGCATGCCGTGGAAACTGCAGCAGACTTTATTTATACACAGAGAATATGAAAAAATACCTCCTCCCACCCCACTGTCCTGCTGGTAATAGCTTATCTAAAGTGATCATCAAGTGGGCCATTTCCAGCACAAATCCAGGTTTTCTCACCCTCCACCCCCCCACACAAATTCACTCTCCTGCTGGTGATAGCCCATCCAAAGTGACAACTCTTTACACAATGTGCATGATAATGAAGTTGGGCCATTTCCTGCACAAATCCAGGTTCTCTCACCCCCTCACCCCCCTCCCAAAAACCACACACACAAACTCACTATCCTGCTGGTAATAGCTCATCCAAAGTGACCATTCTCCCTACAATGTGCATAATTAAGGTGGGCCATTTCCAGCACAAATCCAGGTTTTCTCACATCCTCCCCACCCCCATACACACACAAACTCACTCTCCTGCTGGTAATAGCTCATCCAAACTGACCACTCTCCAAGTTTAAATCCAAGTTAAACCAGAACATCTGGGGGGGGGGGGGTAGGAAAAAACAAGAGGAAATAGGCTACCTTGCATAATGACTTAGCCACTCCCAGTCTCTATTTAAGCCTAAATTAATAGTATCCAATTTGCAAATGAATTCCAATTCAGCAGTTTCTCGCTGGAGTCTGGATTTGAAGTTTTTTTGTTTTAAGAACTAGTTTATGTGAGTCTCTCCAGGTGGGATGCCTCCTAGTAGCTGGTTTCAGAGTAGCAGCCCTGTTAGTCTGTATCCGCAAAAAGAAAAGGAGGACTTGTGGCACCTTAGAGACTAACCAATTTATTTGAGCATGAGCTTTCGTGAGCTCACTTCATCGGTGAAGTGAGCTGTAGCTCACGAAAGCTTATGCTATAATAAATTGGTTAGTCTCTAAGGTGCTACAAGCCCTTCTTTTCTCCTAGTAGCTGTTACAACCTAAGCGAATTTGCCTAATCACCCCCCACTGCTCTGAATTCCTGGAGGAAGTATGGTCACCCTCTCCCATGGAATTACATACAAGCCCTGGCCCACAATGATACATATGCATGACATAGTAATATCTCCCAAAGATATTGCAGGAAACTGCCATCTGTCAAACTATGACCTTGCGTCTGGCTGCATTAAAACATGTTTGTTTGTACTCAGGTTGCCACCTGATCCAGATCGCTTGGTATCAATGATTTGTCCTTGTCTTTATTGACCAACACACCAATCTTTGTGTCACAGGCAAACTGTATCAGCAGATTTTCATCCATGACTAGCCTGACCCTGAGAATCGTTAATTACCCTCACTAGAAAGAGCATATGCCTTATTTAATCATAGACTATCAGGGTTGGAAGGGACCTCAGGAGGTCATCTAGTCCAACCCCTGCTCAAAGCAGGACCAATCCCCAATTTTTGCCCCAGATCCCTAAATGGCCCTCTCAAGGATTGAACTCACAACCCTAGGTTTAGCAGGCCAATGCTCAAACCACTGAGCTATCCCTCCCCCCATTTCTTATTAAACAGTTAAGATGCCAATATTTAAAAATCCTAACCTTTGTTGTAGCATTGTAATAAATCTATCTGTGGTTCTGAACATTTCTCCTATCATATCTGTATGGCAACTATTAGCGAGCCCCCGTTGAATAATCGCTTTTAGAGACAGACACACAAATGGCCTAATAACGTCTTTAACCCTTACAGCATGCAAACCGACGAAAAGTGCTTTATGACAAAAAAAAATAAAGAAAGATTCATGCTGTGAAGATGTAATTACTTTAAAATGAAATACCGTCAGTCATTTAGTACCACCTGCCTCTTATTTCCATAGTGGTTGGCCTGGCTACATTTTAAATTAATTTCCATGTGTAAGGGGACTGTTGCCCCCTTACTAACATTCAGTGGGGTGTTTTGGTTTTCTAGCTCCCAGTACTAAAAAGGGGGAAGGGTCGATGGGGAATCAGGACCCTGAGACTGACAGCCCCCAGGAACAATGGGGAGAGGCCCATGCTCCAGGTCAGCCTGAATGACAGGGCAGGCAGGCTAATCAGGGAGTCAGGAGGCCAGGAAGGTCCCATCCTCTGTGTGAGCTGGACTTGCCTGGGTCAGACAGAGTGGAGCCGAGTTAAGGAGAAAGCAGGGGCCCAAGCTAAGCTGGGGGGCAGAGCTGGGCCAGATCCAGAGGGACCAGAAAAGCAGCCCAGAGAGAGCAGACCCTGTCCTGGGAGCAGAGCTGCAGCCCCAAAGCCAGAGGCACAGCCCAGGGAGAGCAGACTTGCCCTGGGAGCGGAGCTGCAGCAACCAGAGCCAGAGGGGCCAGAAGAGCAGCCCAGGGAGCAGGTCAGTGCTGGGAGCAGAGTCAGAGAAGCAGCCTGCCGAGCAGACCTGTCCTGGGAGCGGAGCTGCAGCAGCCAGAGCCAGAGGGGCCAGAGAAGCAGCCCAGGGAGCAGGTCAGTGCTGGGAGCAGAGTCAGAGAAGCAGCCTGCCGAGCAGACCTGTCCTGGGAGCGGAGCTGCAGCAGCCAGAGCCAGAGGGGCCAGAGAAGCAGCCCAGGGAGCAGGTCAGTGCTGGGAGCAGAGTCAGAGAAGCAGCCTGCCGAGCAGACCTGTCCTGGGAGCGGAGCTGCAGCAACCAGAGCCAGAGGGGCCAGAGAAGCAGCCCAGGGAGCTGGAGGCAGAGCAGCAGCAGCAGCCTGGCTGAGACCGAGTGGTGCAGCTGGGCCTGGAGCAGCCCAGAGCTGGGTGCAGTGAGCAGCTGGGGAGAGCGAGGGGGACCCTGGGCAGTGGGCCCAGCACAGGGAGACGCCTCAGCCAAGGGGCTCTGCAGGCCAGGCTTGGATCGTAACCCCGACAGGGCGGGGGCGACACTGGGCAGAAGGGTCCTGCGACTTAGAGCCTGAGAGCGTGTGGCCACCACCAGAGCAAGTGTCCGACCCGCAGCCTCCCTGCAGCACAGCCAGGGCCGGAGCAGGAGGCCTCGGACTTACAAGGAGCAGACTGTGAACTGCCCGGACGTTCCAGGGACACTGTTTGTGATGTTCCCTGCCACAGAGCGGGGTGATGTGTTTCCTTTAACCTTTCCCATTATTCCTTATTCGTTTTAAAATTAATGGTTGATTAAATAACTTGCATTTGCTTTAACTTGTATGTAATGGTCAGTGGGTCAGAGAAGTGCCCAGTGCAGAGAGAGTACCCCGGAGTGGGGACACCCTAGCCCCTGTCCTCGGTGACCACAGCAGGGTTGGGGGTCGAGCCCCTCAGGAATCCTGGGCCCAGCCTTGTTGGGGTTACGAGGACTCTGCCAGACAGGAGAGTGGAAGGGGAGTCCTCAAGGGCAGGGAGGCCACTGGGTAAAGGAAGTGGGAGCGAGGACTCAGATCCTTTCGCTAGCCCACTTCACCGGGGTAGTGCAGAAGCCAGGAAAGTTCCCCACAAGAGCGGGGCTATTCCCCCACTTACACATGGATGGTGGCAAACATCAGTGAGCAGCTAACAGTCATTTTAAGCCCAGCACTGAAGTGCTGCAAGGTACTTGTGCATCACTTTGTTGAAACCACAGACATTCTTCCAGACGGGCAGGTCTGTCGTCAAGTGCTCACTCCCCCTAGCGTTGTCATTGCAATCCACGCACAGAACACTTTCCATGGCTCGAATGTGCTGTTCGGAAAGAACTTGCTGGTCAGTTGTATGGCGTCCAGCGATCCTACAATTGTAGGGATGTTGGTGCTTAGACCCTTTCTCCTCCTTAGCCTTTGCAACAAGGACCCTGTGAGGTGGAAGGGTCCCAGAGCTCAGGCTCCAGCCTAAGCCTGAATGTCTACACTGCAGTTAAACAGCCCCTTTAGCCCAAGCCCCATGAGCCTGAGTCTGCTGGCACAGGCCAGCCCCGGCGTCTAACTGCAGTGTAGATGTATCCTGTGGAAAATCACAGCAGCAAGATGGAGTTTGGAGTCACATGGGCAAGTCACATGTCCATGCATGACTCAGTTTGCAGGCGGCAGCCATTGCTCACATGCTCCCTTGAATGTTCCCAGGAAGGCTCCTCAGATGTGAATTGGAGTCTCCCAAGGTCCATTGTCAGTTAAGTGTTTCTTGATTGGGCACTTACTCAGAATAGTTCTTTCTCAAGAAGCTGACCAATTGCTTCACTGACGCTACGTAGAATCAAACACACTGAGATACAAGTACATAGCCAATATTCATAACTTCAAATACAAAAATGACACACACATACAGACAGCATATTCATAACGAGGAAATTACAACCTTTTCATAGACACCTCACTTGACCTCCTTTGTACAAGATTTGGTGCAACTATGGGACCTTGGTTGCAACAAGGATCCATGTGGTCACAGTTTATGTCAATAACGTCACATACCCTAAGCCAGGAGTCTCAAGCCTGCAGGCTGCATGAGGCCCACGGAGTTATTTCCCGCAGCCCGCCATAGGGGCCAACTCCACCGGCAGCCAAGCTCCCCTCACCCCCACACCCCTGCCTCGTCCCCCACCCCGAGCACGCCACATCCCTGCTCCTCCACCTACCTCCCAGGGCTTCTCACCACCAAACAGCTGTTTGGTGGTGCTTAGGACTTTCCAGGAGGGAGGAGTGGGGATGTGGCGCACCCAGGGAAGGAGGCGGAGAAGAGGCGGGGCCGGGGCGGAGATTTGTGGAACGGGTTGGAATGGGGCAGGGAGGGGGCAGAGTTGGGGCGGGGACTTTGGGAAAGGGTTTGGAATGGGGGCGGGGAAGAGGCGGGGCGGGGCCTCATGGAAAGGGTGGAGGGGGGGCAGGGCTGGGGCGGGGGTGTGGGGAGCTTTTGTATCTTTGCATGAAAAGGTTTCTCTGATGCGGCCCTCAGGCCAATGCACTAGTCCTCATGTGCCCCTCGTGGTGATTAGAGTCTGAGATCCCTGCCCTAAGCAGTCAGCTTGCAATGCATGGGCTGTAGCTGGCATGTGGATGCAGTAGGGCAAAGGGGCATAGGGGAGGGCAGGATTCAAAGCTAGTGCTCTTCCTTGGGCACCATGACAGGGGCGTGGCCTCTAGGGCTCACACACCCCACACTGACTCTACAGCTGGCTGTTACAGCACTTAGATCACCCCCCTCTCCTTGGCATCCCCCGCTGGCTAGCTTAGGCGGCTCCCTGCCTCGCAAACGTGGCTTCTGTGGATCGCAGGCTGCGGTGCCTCTCTCTCCCCAGTCATTGTATAGGAGCCTCACTCAGGGTCTGTGGATCACAGCCATTTTCGAGGCATCTAACAGCTAGCCATGGGGACGCGCCGTGTCCCAAGGCCCAGCTCCTTTCGTGCATTCAGGCCGGAGCGGGCGTCTGCACCAGAAAGGCTTCCACGGCACGGCTACTGAGCTGAGCCGTGCCGACATAGCGCCATACCGTAGACGCTTCCTGCAGTGACGCAAGCGGGTTTGCCACTGACGCCATGAATCCGTCTCTCCGAGAGGTAGGAGCAAGGTAGACCGAAGAATTCTTCCAACAGCCGATCCCCATCTGCACTGGGGCGGAGGCTGACCTAATTGCAGAGTTCAAGTGGCAAAATTTTTCCCAGCCGTGAGTGCCCTAGCTAAGTCGATCTAATTTGTAAGTGTAGACCACGCCTTAGGATTTCCTATACCTCAGGGGCACCAGAATCGGGGGGCCAAGGCCCCCCACTTTTTACCAGCCGTAAGGGCAAGCGGGAGAGGGGGGTGAGAAGAGCAAGTGGTGGTTGGGGTCTGGGGGAAAGAGGTGCATGGGAGCAGGGCCTCAGGGGAAGGTATGGTGCGAGGGTGGGGGCTCAGAGAGAAGGGGCAGTGCGGGGCAGAGCTTTGGGGAGAAGGGGCAGGGTAGAGGCAGGGCCTCAGGGAAGGGCACAGGAGGGGCGGGCCCTTGGGCGGAAAGGACGGTGCAGGGGGCAGGGCCACGGCTCGGACGCCGGTGCTTCCCCCCACTTTTAGAAAGCTTCCACTGCCCCTGCTACAGTGTCCATCGCTTTAGTATCTAAAGGCCTGATCCGCATTCCCCTGGAGTCAATACAACCCCATCTACGGCCCCCCCTGATTGCATCCTGGGTGCGTCCCCGCCCAGAGCTAGTTCTGGAAGCACTCCGCTCTCCCTAGGAACCTCCTTGCCAACATATCCTGTGCCGCTGATGCGGAGAACCGTGCGTTTCCAGGCGCACCGGATAAGAAATCGATGTAACAGATGGAGAATGGAAAACCCCACGTTGTCCTGAATGGAGTCGATCCCATCTGAGAGGAACTGATGAACGGCGCTTTAGGGCCACCGTTATCCTAACACAGAAATCATGACACGCAATTGCCTGGAATGGAGCTAAGAGGTGATATCCATCCAAATGGTCATCGGGAAGACCTGCGCGGAAAACAGCCCAGTTTGAACGGGATGGATAGGATTCAGAGAGCTTAGCGAGGTGGTAGATGGCTTTGTCTCTGGATGTAAGGAAACATTTGCACTCTTAAGGGGCCAGATCTCCTCTAACGGGGAGAAAACTAAAATGGGGGCAGACAATACAATTTGTGAGGCTCCCTTTGCCAAGTGTCCACAGGATCCTTGTTCCTTCGGGGAGCAGCGAGGGGCAGGGTTTGCAGCCCCGCTCCTCCAATTGGAACGACCAGTGTGGGAGGGGTATGTGATCCCCATAAGCCTGGATTTCAGTGTGGGAGCCACAGGCACCAAAGATCACGCATGCTGAGATCATGTAACTCCACGGCCCATGCCGGGCTCTTCCACAGCGGAGCACCTCTGCTGGAAACACCCGGCCAACCAGCCACTGCTCTGGGAACCTGCTCGGAGGACCACAGACGTAGGCTGCCCTTGAGCAAAGGAAGGCATCGCTCTATCAAATCCGTCCACCGCCCCCAGCATTGCGTAGCTCAGTGCAGGTTGGGAAGAGGCTCTGCAGACCACTTTGCCCCCTTCCTTGTAACCTTCCTTCCAGAGACACATGCACCTGGCCTGCCCCATGCCAGTGGCTGGGCCTCAGTGTTTTCCAGGCTCACTGCTACTCTAGATCCTTGAAAATCTCCTTGACCGTTGACCTTAAGAGATGCTCTTCCTGCGCCAGCCCCCTCACGAGACCCTGGCCTCAGTTCCAATGTTATGGAGCTTCCTTCCCAGACCTGAATCATCCAGCTTCCCTCCAGAGCTAACACAGAGCAGAAATTTTCCATGCATTAAGCCCCTCGAGGGATTAGTTTGTTGCTCTCTGTTTCATGTTCAAAGGGCAGGTCTCTCCGTTCCTCTGTGTCCGTCTCCTTTCCGTACCGACTGTTCCCTTCTCTGGCTGCAAGCCCCTGCCTTCGGCTTCACACAGAGAGGTCGTCTGGCAGAGCAAGGCAACGTCTGTTGATTGTCATATGCCGGGCTGTACATGAGGCAGTGTGAGGAACGCCAGCTGACCCCGGGGGAATGGGAATTGGGAACAGTGGAGGGCCATTTAAAAAAGAAGGGGTGATTTCTTCCACTATTGGAAATATCCATGCTTTCCAATAGGTGGCCCCCCAGAGTCGCTCTTTGGGGTTGGTGCTGGTATTTATTCAGCCCTGTACTTCTTCCTGTCCAGTATAGATTTGGGGTAGGAGGTGGTAGGGACCATTCATGCAGCTGTTCGTAGCCACCTAAATGCCCTGGGCTCGGCCCTTTGTTGTGAACTGGACCATTACTGGGTTGATGTCCCATTAGAGAGATGGAACGGAGGAGAAGTACCCCGTGAAAAACCTCGAGCGAGAAGTGGGGATTGAGGGATCGTCCAAAAGAAGAAGAGGGAAACTGAGAAAAAGGAGCATGGAGCTGGGGGAAGAGGAGCGAAAAATCCAAGGGGTGCAAAGAGAATGGGAAAAGGAGCAGACAGATTTTTCCCTCTCTCCCTCTAAGGGAACAGCAGCAACAGGGGGAACCCTGATTCACCTTCCCTGCCATAACTCCCTTGAGGTCACTGGTGCTTCCCCCAGGGTGAAGTTGGTGCAGTGTACGTGGCATATACAGGGCTTGGGAGAATGACAGAATGGATGAGCCAGTAGTCCGGGGCTCAAGAGAGCTGGGTTCAAGTCTCTGCTCTTCCATAGTCTTCTTGTGTGACCCCCGGAAACGTCTCCCAGGCATTCAATGCCTCAGTTTCCCCACGTGTACAATGAGGATGAGTGCCTTGCCTCACAGGGGGGTCATGAGGCTAAATACATTTAAAAAAGCAAGGTGCTCCAATGCTACTGTGATAGAGGGGCAGAGATCCTGTCCACACAGCATACAATCTAGCTAGTCTAATTTGTTTTTACATTTGGGAGAGAAGATGGGTTTACACTACAGAAAAGAAAGGTTTGCAGATTTGTCCATCTGTCTGTCTATGTATCTTAGGCGTGTCTCCAGCAGCCATCAACACAAGCCTCCAGAACCCATGGTGATGGACACTACATGAGAGCCTAGATAAAGAAGTGTAACGACCCCCCGCCAGAGGTCATCAGCGATCGGAAGGACCATCAGCACCGCACCACAGACCTCCATTACTTGAGTTAAAGGAGTAATTCCATTAATTGGTAGCAGTAGTAGGCTGTTATCCACTATCTGGTTCAGCCACTACAAGAGACACGGTACACACACCTGTCCCATAACTCCAGAAGACAGTAGTTTAGATTCCCATAGGCGACATCATAGGCAAAGCTGGGGCTCCAGGTTAGTGACTGCAGGGCAGAGTTAGGTGCTTCGCGGAATCCTGCAGCCTGTCCTTTTCTACCAGCCCCACAAATAAACCATATTTTTTTAAAGCAGGGAGAAAGAATCCAAAACTGCCTGGTCATGGCAGGATGGGACAGGGAGCCTGGGCATTGCCCGACCCTCCAGCTCATGACTGCACCGCTGCGAGGGCCATCCGCACCCCAGCACGCGGGCGGCAGGGAGCATTTTGTTAGAGCGGGCACTGTGGTTGGAGGGATCTGCAGGGTAGCAGGGATGGACCCAGATGCACATTCTCAGGGGACTCGTTTGCCCCTGTGCCAACTCTTCATGCACACCGGTGGGATCATCGTACACCCGTCCGGCACACATAAGGCCTGGCACACAGTGCTAGGTGGTGGAGAGGTGAGTTCGGCAGGGCAGTAGGGAAGAAGGTGCTCGGAGGTGGGGTTTCCATCGCACACCCCTGTCCTTTGGCAGAGGGAAGCCCGACTGTCTTTGCATTTTGGCTCTTAGAGCAGGATGTTCTTTGCCTGTCCTGTCCTGTTTGGTAACAAAGCGCAGAGCTGCGGGGGTTTAAATGCCGTGTAGGTGTGGGGTGAGTCACACCTTCATCCCCTCTTGGCCGAACTACAGCAACGCCACAGACCGGGGCCCAAAGACTTCAGCACGACAACTTGTCTCCTCAGCAACACAGGTGACCGCCCGCACATCACATCTGTCTTCTGCTCTCTATGCCGGCTTCCCAGAGAAGAGAGAACCAAGGTCTCAGTCTTCCTCTTCAAGCTCCTTCCATGGTCTGGGCCCAGAGTATCTACAACAGCCTAAAGCTCCATGCCAAAAACGTGGTCAATAGCTCAGCTCCTCTGGCATAACAGGTCTCTCAGCAATCAGGGGAAAGCTCGTCTGTCCAGGAGACAGAATTTCCTCAGGGGCTAGCCCAAGTCTGCTGAATACAAATTCCAAAACGTGATCCTTCACCACATATCCTCACCTCAGGGGGAGAAGTGCAAGAGAACAAACACGAGACAGATGTTGGTCACCTTATTTAAAGCCCTCCTGGAAGGCATTCAGTTACCAGTGATGAGTGTGGTATAAGAACCTATATAGACTATAACATAATACAATCCTTTCTGGCTCAGATTGGCCTGTCGCAGCTGGTACCTGAGCTCTCGATGTTGTCATGACATACTGAATAACTGTCCAACTCAAACAACTACAAACTATAGCCACAAGCAAACAGGCTTCTACACAGCTTGAGTCCCAGCTTTGTCTGTGTTGTTTACCAAGAACCACACCCTCCCTGAAGCTTTGTACACAGAGACACCTAGTGACTGAATAATGTACTGCAAGTGAACATATTACAGATGTACTGCACTTGGGAAAAGTTTATTTCTACAGTGTGCTTGTCAAGGGAGCTGGGTGAGGAATTTAGACTCCACCCTAGTACGATGCTTGGAACATGCTGGATGCATTTCTCCAGTCTCTCTGGTTCTAACCTAGCCCGCCTGCATTATCACAATTAAAAGACATGAATGGCTGGTGAAATCTGCATTAACAACAACAACAAAAATCACTCCCTGGAAGCCCAAGTTCAAATCCTGCCTGAGACCAAAGCTGAAATGAAAGGGATCCCCCAAGGACCCCATCACAGAGCCATCCCCAAATTGAATAGGGCTCACAGCCTGGAGCCCAGAGAGGCCCTAGACAGGCCAAAGGGAATGTTTCAGGCCAGAGCTACTCGACAGGAAAAGCCCTGTTGGGTTATCCAGCCCCTCTGCCTGGCCAGTGCAGAAGTGTCCCCTGCAGTGTAGGCGTCAACATCTCAGATGCGCTGGGGGAGCTGTGGTCTCCTGTGGTCTCCTTATTGCCTCTCAAGCGCCCCCTCGTGGATGGAGGTTGCTCTACAGCACCCTGCCTCTGGCCATCCCGTCTCTTCGGGGGCTCTTTAAGGACTCGCAGTTCACCAAGTTAATCAAACAGCCCCCAGAAGGGATCCCGTTTATTCAGTCCTCAGGGGGCCAGGGGCCCTCCAAGCCCCAGCCCTAGGTCAGTCTCTGGTTCCCAGCAGCCTTTCAACACACAACACAAACGTATACAGTCTTCACTCCAGGTTCAGCTGGGCATGGCCCCCTCCTCCCTGAGAGTCGGTCTGTCTGTCTGTCAGTCTCTCTCCTGCTTCTTGGGCAGGGTGTCCCCAATCCCCCCGCTCCTTGCAGCACTTTCTCCTGCTTTCTGCAGTCTCAGTTACTCTCCCTCCCCTTGGCCTGGGATCACTTGATTCCCCTGAGGTGGGGCTCCTCATGCAATCAGGACTGGCTTGGCCCCAGAGTCCCCAGCTAAAGGGCAAGCTACCCTGGTAAGGTCCTAAGGAGTGCAATGCGGGAAGGCGTGGGGGACAGGTGGAACTGAGGTTCATCAGCTGTGGCAGAAGCCCAGTTTGGAGGTGGGGAAGGGGCTAGTTACTGTCTTTCTCCCTTGCCAGTTCTGCTGATGGTGCAGTTCATGGGAAAAGAAACTTGGAATGGATCAGAAGTGTTGAGCTGGCCAGCTAGCATGGCCCTTTCTTACAACCCCTGCCTTTCTTTATCTCTTACCGTCCAGTACAGAGCATGGAGGGAGAAAGATACAGTGAGCTTTGTCCATCTCAGAGGCGGCTGACGTGTTGTAATTCTTCACAGCTTTTTCGCTGAGCCTCCATGCGTGAAGGGATCTGAAAATTCTCCTGATTAGATTTTTTGTTGTACAGATGTCCAGAAAATGAAACCATATGGCAGAGTGTAAAGAAATGACAGCTTCCCCGAGATGTTTTCATCCAGGAGACTAAAACAGTTTGGATCTATTTCCCCTCCCTCCTCCAATGTAGTAATAAAGCAATTAGAGTTTTCTCTTTATGAAAGAGGCGCTCGAGGAAGTGGCAGGGAGAAGAGGCCATTCATGCCTGTAGACACTCGTATTTAGACGCTGTTGTTGCTTTTAGAGCGAGGTAAATTGGAAGAGAATAAAAGGAAAATGTGGAAGATGCATTTCTCTTTTCAGTGATTGCTGTGAATTCATCCAACAGAGAAACAAATTCCTTCTGGGGCATTAAAACCTGGCTTGATTTTCCGCAGAAGCTCTGAAAAAATCAGATCAAATGACCACCTTGCTTTAGTGATCACCAGAAATGACTCAACGATTCTCATTGTTTGCATCTCTCCACAGGGGGCGCTGTTTTTCCCAGGTGCCATATTTCACTGGGATAACCCCCGATTCCAAATAGGAGGCAGGAGGGCTGTTTTCACTGCCCAGTTGTTGAAGAAGCCAGCTCTGCCAGGAGAAAGAACTAAGCATGTTACCCCACCCACCCCAGCAGGCCCAAAGGCAAGTCAACCAAAGTGCGCAGCCAGTGGGTATGGAAGGGTGCTGGTAAGATGCTTGCAGAGGCGGACTTACGGTGAAACACAGGGTGCCAGCTACAGGGGGCCCCCCAACGAGAGGGGGCCCCAGAGCCAGGCAGCTGTGGGGGCAGAAGCTTGGTTCGGCCGGTTCCAGGGGCTCCTGCTGCAGGCTCCACCCACACCCACCGGCAGCCAAGCTCCCCCCGCCCCTGCCTCTTCCCTGGGTGCGTCGCCTTCCCGCCCCTCCCAGCGCTTCCCCCACCACCAAACAGCTGTTTACCGGTGCTCAGGTTGCTCCAGGAGGGAGGGGGAGGAGTGGGGCCGCAGTGCACTTGCGGGAGGAGACGGAGAAGAGGTGGGGGCGGGGCCTTGGGGAAGGGGGTGAAAATGGGGCAGGACAGAGCAAAGGCGGGGCCCCCTAACTCCCCCCACACATACCCCACCCCCTGCTGTGAGCTGCTCAGGGCAGGGGTCTGGGGTGGGGCAGGGGATTGGGAGCACCCCTATGACCCCAACCCCCTGCCCTCCCTGACTCCTGGACCCCTCACATCCCCTCCACTCTGAGCACCAAACGGGAGCTCCTGCAAACCCCCCACATTCTCATCTGCACCCCTCGCACCAAATGGGAGCTGCCCCAGGTAAGCGCTCGACACCCCAACCTCCTGCCCCAACCCTGACCCCTTTCTGCATCCTGACTCCTGGCCAGACCCTGCACCCCGACTCCCTCCCAGACCCTGCCCCTCCAGCCCTGTCTCCTGAACCCTCTCACACCTCCCAGCCCCCTGCCCTCCCTGACTCCTGCACCCCCTCCCACATCCCCACCTGCACCCCTCGCACCAAACGGGAGCTGTCCCAGGTAAGCGCTCCACATTCCAACCCCCTGTCCCAGCCCTGAGCCCCCTCCCGCACCCCAGCTCCTGAGCAGACCCTGCACCCCAACCCCCAGCCTGCTCCCACACCCTAACTCCCTCCCAGACCCCGCACCCCCAATGCTTTTCTACGTTTGTTTTATAAAGCTCTTATCCAAAGCACTTTACAATAGTTAGCTAACAATACGAACTATAACTGGAGAGATCATTAAGTGGCCCGCCGAGACTCTCAGCGATTTTTCAAGTGGTCTGTGGGAAAATGAGTTCAACTACAAAAACAAACAAGGTCCCTCACTTTACTTTCATTTACTTCCTATTACTTACAGGAGGAGGATGAAGAAAAAAGAATAAGACCAGGGTCGGAGGGGAGATAAGAGAGACTGCTCTTTTTCTTGGCTGGGTCCCAAGGAGGGGTCCCCAGCATGAAGCTGAGCACAGGCCCCACTAACTCTAAATCTGCCACTGGATGCTTGACTGGCATCTGTCACTCAAAGGGGGTTGAAGGTCACTGATGTAGCCCGAACAGGTCGCTCAGCTATTCTGCAGTTCTGGGGGGAGCAGGGCAGCGTGGATCAAGCTGTATAAACATGACACACACACACACACTCACTGCCTCCTGTATATTTTGGTTCCCTGGAGATTAATCTGTTTGCTTCCTGCGTCCGTTGCAGAATCGGGTTATGAAATGTCACCACTGTGTCGTCACTTCTTTTGCATTATTATAATTTCAAAACTCACCAGCGTCAGATCCCTTAATCCAGATTTACGACATGTCTCAGGCAGATGCTCCTCGCCAGTCCTGCCGGAGGGTTTATTAAACCTCTATCAAAGCAGAGTTTGGTTTTCCCCCTTTCTCTTGGCAATCAGCCCCTGACATTCTGGCTGGCCCGCTGCTCCCTTGTTGTGACGAGAGGCAGGGCTAATGATCTGAGTATGGTGCTGGGTGCTGGAAATGTCCAAATTCTAATCCCAGCTCCGCCACTGACTCGGCCACGGCCACAGGCAAGTCACTTTGCTCACAAGTTTCAAAAGCTGCCGCTTGTTTTGCAGGCCTGCTTGTTTGGGTGCCTGGGGCCTGGTGTGCGAAGCGGCTGACAACTCACCGCTCCAGCTAAAGCCAATGGGAGCTGCAAGCAGGGTGGGATGGAAGGTGCTGACTTTATCCCTTAGGGGCCAGATTTTCAGCAGAGCTCTGCGTGCTGCGGGGAGGAGCAGGGATGGTATGGAGCACTTATGCCAGCTCTCGATCAGGCAGATATTGCCCCAGGCCAGAACTGGCCAGTTAGGGCAGCATTAAGTCCCTTTTGCACCACCGGAGTGTGAGGAGAGGGAGCAAGGAGCCCTGCCCCCACGCACGGCCCATGGAAGAACCAGCCATGGCTGCGCTCCCTATGCTCAGCGGGAGTGCAGGAGGCATTCTGCTTCTCCCTGGTCTTTGCCCTGGAGCACGGGGACCCCCCACTGCAGGGCTGGGCAGTCTACTCCTTGCACAGTGCTTCGATGCTGCCGTGACAGCTGCTTTAGAAAGACCCCTCTGCAGCCAGGCCGAGCTCTTGGAGCTGTTTGAATCCCACCCCTGGCTACTGCAGCTGAGCCCCTCCTCCCCACAAGCTAAGAGTGCTTTCTGACAGCCGAACACACAGTCTTTGTGGACCATTCAGAGAGACTTATGTTAGCTGGGCGAAAAATAAGTGCCCAGCATAGAAATGCTTTTCTAGGCCTCCCCTTTCCGACCCACGCTGACTCACGATCCGCCTGACCCACGCTGTATTGGAAACCACTGTCCCAGGAGCAGCCTAGGGACGCAATGGTGGCTCTTAGGGGACGTCTACACTGCGATTGGACACCTGCGGCTGGCCCGTGCCGGCTGACTCGGGCTTGCGGGCCTCGAGCTAAAGGGCTGTGATATTGTGGGGTAGACGTTTGGGCTCAGGCTGGACCCCGCAAGGTGGGAGGGTGCCAGAGCTCGGGCTGCAGCCAGAGCTTGCATGCCTACACTGCAATTCACCAGCCCCTTAGCCCGAGCCAGCACAAGTCAGCTGGCACAGGCCAGCCGTGGGTTTTTAATTGCAGTGTGAACATCCCCTGAGAGTCACACTTCATTTCCTCTTTACGGGGCACCAAAGAGCCACTTTGCTCTCCCCTTGTACCAGGGCCAATCAATGCGCCTGCATTCTCCCTGCCTGTGATGTGGCAGGGCTTCTCAGCAGTGATAAATGCAAAGAAATGCAGATTGGAGAAAACAATCTCAAAGACACGAATGCAGTGCCGGGGGCTCAGTGAGCTGTCACCATTCACGAAAGCGATCTTGGCGTCACCGTGGATAGTTCTCTGCAAACATCCATTCAATTATTCAGCAGCAGGCAAAAAAGCGAACAGAATGTTAGGAACCATTAGGAAAGGGATAGAAAATAAGACAGAAAAATATCACAGTGCCACTATATAAATCCTGACTGCACCCACACCTTGATTACTGTGTCCAGTTCTGGTTGCCCATCTCCAAAAGGGTATAATGAAACCAGAAAAGGTTCAGAGAAGGGCAGCAAAGATGATCGAGGATATGGAGCGGCTTCCAGATGAGGAGAGTCTAAAAAGATTAGAGTTATTCAGCTTAGAAAAAAAAATGATGAATGGGGGGGATCTGATAGAATCATGAACGGTGTAGAAAACGTGAATAGAGAAATGTTATTTACCCTTTCCTATCCTCCAAAAACTAGGACAAAATTAAGAGGCAGCAGGTTTAATACAAATAAGAGGAGGTATTTTTTTCACACAACACCCAATTAACCTGTGGAACTCATTGCCTTGGGATGTTGTGATGACCAAAAGTATACCTGGGTTAAAAAGAGAAGTGGATAAGTTCCTGGAGGATAGGTCTGTCAATGGCTATCACCTAGGTGGTCAAGGATGTAAGCCCATGCTCAGAGTGACCCTAAACCTCTCTTTGCAAGAAGCCAGGAGGAGAAGACAGGGGTGAGTCTCTCCAAAATTGCAGTGTTCTGTTCATTCCCTCTGGGGCACCTGGCACTGGCCACTGTCGGAAGACAGGATACTGGGCTAGATGGACCGTTGGTCTGACCCAATATGGCAGCTCTTATGTTCTCCCCAGCTCGACAAGCTCACTGCCATGCCTAGTCGCCTTTAAGTAGGTTATTTGTCCAAATATAAGCACATAAAGAGACAAAACCAGTTCCTCAGCTCACTCTTTGTCCTAGGATTTCCTGGCCTCCCCTGCCAGGGGTCTCCAGTAATCCTGTGCCAGCCAGGTCCCTTCTCACAGCCAGTTCTCATGCAGCCAGCTCTGTTCCCCTTCCTGAATGCCGGCCCCAGAGCTGCATCTCTGAGCCCCTGGCCCTTCGTTCCGGGACTCCTCACCAGAGTGAGCTCCATGACTCTGCGGTTCCTCTCCCCTGCACGGCCTCCTCTTCCTGCCCTTTGAGAGGCCTTTGTAGCCCCCGGGGCACCCCACCCTTTCATTGGCTCAGTTGGGCCCACTTGCTCTGACCCAGAAGAGCTGGTCCTGCTCCCCTGTGACAGTCGTGACATCAAAAGCATTGTACCGGTCTGCTATTAACGCCTTCAGTGGGCGCGTTTCTCCATTCAGCAGTGGCTTGCCATATATTCAGTTTGATTTTTGCAACATTTTGGTGTATTTTTCCTTGGACTTTGTGCC
Source organism: Lepidochelys olivacea (assembly GCF_965140295.1). Lineage (NCBI taxonomy): Eukaryota > Metazoa > Chordata > Testudines > Cheloniidae > Lepidochelys > Lepidochelys olivacea. Next base: position 4,143,125 of record NC_140413.1, read on the forward strand.
TCTTGGTGAATTATCCCTGTGTCTGCTGCATTTATTCTCTGCATTTGGATGGGAGCTTTTCCACTAGATTTGTGCGTATCTATTGCTCCTGGTAGACTTTGTGTGGGTCCTCTGTGTGTTCTCCTTTGATCTCCTGCTGCTTTTGTCCCTAGGAGTAACTTATCCCAAATTAGTCAATCTTTTAAGATTTGAGGAGCACCTGAGCTGGCCACTTGGTGCAGTCTGGCAATACAAGGGGCTGTTGTCACTCCAGAGCGGTGAAAAAGCACCTTTCATTGGGGACTCTTTTTGTGGGTTGAAAACGCACTTCAGGCGCTTCTAAGATTTTACACGGCTCCTTCTGCTGACGTACCCAGCTGCTGCCTGAACACGTGCAGCCTTTGCCCTTCACAGCTAATGGCTGCCGTTATTTTGTTTTCTTCTTTATCCAGACCCCTTGCAATTTTTCCACTGTGATCTAAAGAATGTCCATTTACTAAATACCTCCCCTTTCATGTCCAGCTACTCAGGGACACGACTCAGATCCCACAGTGATGAGAGGGATAAGAACCTACGCAGAAGAGAACAGGAATAGAAGAGGGTTGAAAAGTGCTACATACGAGCTGTTGTTTATTATCATTCCGGTGATTCGGTGGAAATATTATTTAGACCACACTAGCGCTTGGAGACCACCCAGTCACGACTGGGGTTGCATTGTACTGGGCGCTGTACCAACCCAGAGTCCCTGCCCTCAAAAGATTAGAAGCCTCATGCTGGATGCTGTTGCAGGTGCTGGTCCAGCACAATCTCCACCTCTCAGTATGGCAACACTCCAGCCTCAGTTTCCCCCTCAGATGAACTCAGGCACACCTGGAGGTTTCAAAGACCGTCCCCCTCTTGGGGTCTGGATACAGTTCCTTCAGCCCTCCCATGCTCAAACAGCACCTCCTCTGGTCAGCAGGGTTCGCCACAGCCCTGGGAGGAACTACAAGTCCCAGCATGACCGTTCTTAAAGGATCCAAGCCTTAGCATGAGGCTGGCTGTCCCCGGGCTGCAAGGCGTATACTCTGTGTTTCTTCTTTGTTCTTTGCTGCTTGTTTGCTTGCAAACCAAAGCTTGGTTTATTGCAACGCCAGTTCGCTCCCATAAGTCCTCCTCTGCAGTTCTGCCTAACACACAGGAGGGGAGGGTTTTTTTAAAAGATGAGCTGATGTATTGTAGAAAATGTGGCCCCCTTCTAGGCCCAAATGCCCCCCCCCCCGCCCTTCTGCCCTGTGTGTTACTCAGAGAAACCCACTGACACCTGCCACATATTCCTCCCCACAGATAGCGCTTTGGGCAGAAGCTCCATAACCAGCCAGCACGGAGTAAATCGTGGGTTGATGCATCACGAGATGTGGGATATGCCACACGAGATGGAGGCTTTAAGGAAATAAAGGATCCGATCCTGGTACCAGCTACACAGCAGTGTAAATCCAGAAAAACGTGACTTTATTGCTATTTGCATTTGTGTTAGAGTCTCATGTAGAGGCCTGCGAGGCCACGGCTGAAATCGGGGGCCTGTTGCGTTAGGTGCTGTACAGACAGATAGCAAGAGGCCTGGTCTACACTTAAAAGCTTTGCTGGCATAGTGATGTCAGTGAGGGGTGTGAGGACATGGTTATCCCAGCTAAAAAGTCCTTTTGCCAGTCGAGCTTATTACCTTTGGGGAACTGGTACAAGCAACGTCTCCATTAGGAGGGTTTGCTGGTTGAGCTAGACTGGTGTATTTATACTGGCAAATCCTTTCCAGTGTTGACACAGCCTGAGACAGTCCCTGGCCCAAAGCCCTGACAATCTAAATCAGTGGCCCTCAACCTATTGACCATTGTGGGCCGCATGTGCAGCTCTATTTGTGTGATCTGGGCTGCAGCCACACAATATATGTACTGCCGAGGATGGCACATGGTTGCAGCGGTGTGCTGATTGGGCCGCAAGTGGCCTGTGGACCGCAGGCCGAGAACCACTCATCTAAATGGACAAGACAAAGGAGGAAAGAGGAAACAGGCAGCGAGAGGGGAACTAAAGAACCCAAGGTCACAAACAGGTCAATGAAGAGCACCCAGGTCTCCTGGATCCCAGTCCAGTGCCTTACCCATGAGATTAGACTGCCTCCCTTGATATTAACGGAGCCGTTCTGGGTCTACTCCAGTGTCCCTAGGGTCAGGCTCTGGCCCAGTGACACAATGCAGTAACCTCCCTTGTGCACAGGGTCACAACATGCTCTACAGGGGGGATCAAGTTGTGAATTAAGGAAGAGAGAAAAGTTTTCGGGCGAGGTTTCCAGTAACTCAGGGACTCGCGGTATGTCTACACTGCAATAAAAGATCCTCAGCAGCAAGTCTCAGAGCCCAGGTCAGCTGACTCGGGCTAAAAATATCCATGTAGACATTTGGGTTCAGGCTGGATCCCGGGCTTGGAGACCCTTCCCAGCTCCAGCCCAAGCCCAAATCCATACACTGCTCTGTTTAACCCCATAGCATGGGCCTGAGTCAGTTGACCCAGACTCTGAGACTCGCTGCTGGGGGTTTGTTATTGCGTGTAGACCTGCCCTTAGTGGTACCGTCGGGAGGCTGAGGCAGCAAAGCCGTTGGGAGCTGGACACCGGGTGTGAGGTGGGACGCATGAGCAGAGGGGTAACTCTGAGGTCAGGGATGCGGGCTGAGGCCTGGGTGACCCCTGTGGCGTTGGGATGGGAAGTCAGCGGGATGGGGCGGGGATGTGAGGAGTGGAGAAGAGGTGGGGGGTGAAGTCAGCGCGTGGGGTGAGCAGGTTACAAGGGGTGAGAGAGCGGAGAGGTGGGATGCAGATCGGAGCAGCAAAGTGAGCGGATGGATAGGACAGGTGATCAAACGCCGCGGTGATGGGTGCGGGAGAAGAGCCTGCCCAGCAGGTCAGAGGAGTCAATCCTGTTTTCATGCATACACCCTTAATGCAACTGGAGGAGAGAAATACAGCAGCTGGTGTGAACTGGTGCATCTCCCTTGTTTTCCATGGAGTGTTGCTCACCTACTCCGTCACCAGCAGGGGACCTGGCCCAACCCAGCTGCCCTCCACACAGCCCCGCTTGTCCTCCGAAAGCAGCTCAGCCCATTCCTCGCAAGGTGAGGGCTGATGAAGAGGGTACTTCATCGTCTGAGTCTCCCTGAGAGCTGGCTCCTTGGCGGGGCTGCCCTCTTCAGCCCTCCCATGTTAACAAGATCTCACTTACAGACATCGGCCGCAGTGTGACAGTATCTCTGGGCCGTGCCATGGGAGGAGACGTTAGCTTCAAAACAAGAGGCGTACTAGGTATAAAAATACCCCTTTCCAGTAGCGTATCGGCCGCAGCCTTTCCACCAGCAAAGGGGAAACCTACACGCATTAACGCTCAGGGCTCTTGGCTACGCGGTGGGCCCCTGCCCGTACCCGTACAGCCTTCCCCATGCATCCTTCGTTCTTTCTAGCTAGCAAGTGCATGACCCTGATGGACCTGGCCTGGATTCAAACCAGTGAGGCAAAGCACTGAAAAGCTGGCCAGCCTGCTGTCCATTTCCTGAGCTAGAGGAAGTGTTATTGGGCTTCCGAGCTGTCCCTTGGGAAGGGCAAAACCGGGTGATTGCCCTGGGCCCCGCACTTTGATGAAATCTGGACTGTCCCGACATGTAACCCTTTGTCCCCTTTAGGGACGGCCCTGTTGGGCTTACTCCGCTTTTGCTATGAGGATGCATAGAAAATGCAATCGAGGGCACTGTGTTACCTACTACTCTTGAATTATATGCTGACCTCCCACAGTGCTGGAAAGATGATACATAACTTGCTCCCGTACCTGCCTGCTTGCCTGCACTTCAGAGTGGAATGCAAGAGCCGGGGTGCTGCTGACCATATAGCTTGACGGATGCCTCCCCCAACGGCAGATCCTGTTCCCCAGAAGTTACTCAGACTTGTATCAGCCCTCGCCCTGTACATCATTCAGGAAGCGTGTCTTGGCCTGGCCACAGGTGCACAGCGTCCAGCCACTTTGGAAATATTCCCAGAGAGATTTCTCTGCTCAAGCGGCTTCTCTCGCCTGTTTCGTTGTTGTCACCCTGTATCCTACGGGGAGAGCGGTGGGGGTGGAGATCAAAGAACTAAGCTTAAACTCTCCTGCCAGTGTAATTGAATTAAGCTTCTTAATAAAGCCGGGTGTTGTTTTTCTAATTCCCCTCCAGACTCTCTAATGCTATTACCCCAAACACAGCACCGTTTAAATAGCTTATTATTGATGGGTTTGGAAAGCAAGCTCGCTGCGTATATAGCAGACACACAGCACCGGCTCGGAAGGAACGGGAGGATGGTGGCTGGCATCTTATAAATATAGAGATTAGATTAAAAAGCGGGACGGCGCAAAGCGGCTTTTAAATGGTGAGGGGCCGAATCCAGCTCCCATTGATATCACGGATATCTTCAGCTGCTCTTGGATCAGGCCCTAAGAGAGGTCAAGGCCACGTTTACACTGAGATTTTAGCCAATGGTGCAAAGGCCTAGTGTACAGACAGTTTACACCAGTGCAGTGTCTCCTGGTGGAGATTGCTCTGCCCTTGTGTAAATTGTGTCTGCACTAGGTGGCTAATATCCCAGGGCAGACAAGGCCTGATGGATGGTTCCGTTCTGTCTTCAGGTCAGTGGGACGACCTGTGTCAGTGTCTGAACAAAGGTGTCACAGTCAGAGGAGTGGTGGAGCGTAGGAATCGCTCAGCCCGACAATCCACCTGGCCCAGTGCCCTGTCTCAGCACCAGCTGCTTCGAATGAAGATGCAAAAACTCTGCAGCAGACAGATGTGGGATAATCTGCCCTCCTCCATAGCACTGGAAGGGACCTTGAGAGGCCATCTAGTCCAGTCCCCTGCACTCATGGCAGGACTGAATATTAGCTAGACCATCCCTGACAGCCATTTGTCCAACCTGTTCTTAAAGACCCTCCAGTGCCATAGGTTCCACAACCTCCCTAGGTAACGTGTTCCAGGACTCCCTGCATCACCTTCTTAGTGGGGTTTTGAACCAGTGGATCTCTGGCCCCCTGACAATGCCTCCCTGCACAGTGCCCCAAGGAACACCTGCAGCCCACCCCCTGGCACAACAGGAATGTGGCATTTCGGCTGTATTTCACGTCTCACGCATTAGTTGCTTTCTTCCTATTTTTAGCAGTCTTGTCAATGGCAGCCTCTGTACTGCTGGTGAGTTTGGGGTCATCTTCAGCTTAGGTAAAAAAGCAGGAAACTACCCCAGAAAAAACTGTCAAAAACCAGGCCCTGCCAAGCATGGGATCTGTCCTCCCCGAGGTATTCGCATTCTTAGGAGTTTTGTGCCAACGGCTGCTCCATGAACACACAAAGGGGATAACAGACCCCTTGTCTAGAGACAAGCACACAGGATATAAGGGGCACAAAATTTGCAATGCCAAGCACCATGCAACTTTTGCATACAAGTGGATTATTTATAATCTGATAGGAACTTTGCACACAACCATAATATCTGCCTGGACTTAATCATACCTTATTTCAAATTTAAATATGTCTGGCTTCAGCTTCCAGCCGTTGGTTCTTGTTCTGTTTTTCTCCAATAGATTCAAGAGCCTGGTAATAACTGGCGTTTTCTCCCCATGAAGGTGCCTGTACATGGATCAAGTGACCCCTTTGAGCTCTTCAGATCTCTAAGTATAGGGTATTTTCCAAGTCCTCAGATCATTTTAGTGGCTGTTCTTGGCAACCTTTCCAAACTTTCAACATCCTTCTGCTCTGACCCAGGGCCAGTCTACATCAGCACTTCCACCCCACCATTGCTACCATTTATGTTGGGAGACGTATCATGTGCAAGCAGTCTGTGAGTTGTGGATTTCAAGGTACAATTTGTCCAAAATGAGATCAGAGTGAAGGGGGGCAAAATAGTGATCCTCTTCTTAATGTCTGCCCCATGTGATGAATGTGGGAGTTTGGGTGATAGTTCTTTATTCCAATAAGTGCTTCAGTTTCCCTCTGTGCCTAGTATTACTATGTGCTGAGTAAAGAGCAGGAGACATGAGGTGTCTTGTCACATAACAGTCTGGGGTGACAGGAATGGGTCATTTAGGACTGGCAGGGACCAACCCAGGTCAATGGAAGACCTTATAGAGACAAAGGACACCCCAAGTTGACACCAATCAATGGAAGGCTCCCAGCTTGGCTGCGTGGAGCGCACGTGAAGTCAGGAGGAAGACAAGAGGAGGAGGTGACAGGAGGCCATAAGAAGAACAGGGTGCAGAGCAGGGAGAGCTGCAGGCCCACCTGGAACTAAGACAAAGAGGCAGAGAAAGGAAACCAGGATGGTTCCTACAGCAGCGTGGCTCACGAGATCCTGGGCTTGGCCTGTGTGAGCTGTCTTCACCTTTGCTTCTCTGTGCTAACCTAACAACTTCCTGATGCTGCATTCCAGTTGACTAACAAACCATACTCTGTTTTAAAAGGCTGCCTAGTGTCACTGAAAGTATTTGCTGAGGTGCATTGACCCCTGCAGAGGGGAAAGGTCTCTCAACAGAGCTCATGGTGTGAAATAGGAGTGCTGGCAACAGAGGCTCAGTCTCAGAGGCTTTGAGGCTGTGTTACCTGGGGTTTTCTTAACGTGAAACTATGGTAACTAGTCTTTTTTTTAAGGCAGTTTCAGGATATAAATCAGTGGGAACACAGCTCCTCCATCTGATGAATGATTGGTACACACAAGAGTGCTTTCACCCAAAAAATCCTTGTTTTTAATTAATAATTGTTTAGAGCACCCCAGATAGAGTTACCCAAAGTCAGAGATGGTGTTGAGTGGTCAGAAGCAGGTTTCTGGTGATCAGCCTTCTTCCTAGCCACTGGAGAACTGGATGTTTGTCTCCTAGGTCATTGAAAAATTTCTCCAAATTACGCTTTCCAGAAAGAGATTAGTTGGGTTGCTCAAAACAAAGCACATATCTCATAATAACCCCTACAGGGCTAACAATTTTCCTAGCATCAGCAAAATAACTCCTATTTCCACTTATCAGCAAAGCAACTCCCAGCAAGAAACACAGAGTCAGACTCTCAAATCTACACTTCCCATTTACATTATCTACACTTCCTCCCATTCTCATGAATCTGTCACTTTATCTGTCCGTATTAGCGACACTGCAGCTATGCAGCTATTTGCCTGCTTAGGTAAAGGCCAAATTATTCCTGACTACATGGTGTTTTCACTTCCAATTAATGGTGGCTGAGTACACAAAATGGCTGTGGTTATGTCGAGTCCAGTTCTCTCGTAACAGCTGCGTAGAGTCATAGAATCATAGGCCTGGAAGGGACCTCGAGAGGTCATCTAGTCTTTCCAACGGAAGAAGTTAAGCTGACTGGTCTGTAATTCCCTGGGTTGTCCTTATTTCCCTTTTTATAGATGGGCACTATATTTGCCCTTTTCCAGTCTTCTGGAATCTCTCTCGTCTTCCATGACTTTTCAAAGATAATCGCTAATGGCTCAGATATATCCTTAGTCAGCTCCTTGAGTATTCCAGAATGCATTTCATCAGGCCCTGGTGATTTGAAGACATCTAGCTAGTCTAAGTGATTTTTAATTTGTTCTTTTCCTATTTTAGCCTTTGATCCTACCTCATTTTCACTGGCATTCACTATGTTAGATGCCCAAACACCACCAAACTTCTTGCTGAAAACTGAAACAAAGAAGTTTCTGTTATTGTTTTTTCCCCCTCATTGAGTAACGGGCCTACCCTGTCCTGGGTCTTCCTCTTGCTTCTAATGTAGTTGTAGAATGTTTTCTTGTTACCCTTTATGTCTTTAGCTAGTTTGATCTTGTTTTGTGCCTTGGCCTTTCTAATTTTGTCCCTACATGCTTGTGTTAGTTGTTTATATTCATCTTTTGTAATTTGACCTAGTTTCCACTTTTTGTAGGACTCTTTTTTGATTTTTAGATCATTGAAGATTTCCTGGTTAAGCCAGCCTGGTCTCTTGCCAGACTTCCTGTCTTTTCTACGTAGTGGGATAGTTTGCTCTTGTGCCCTTAATAATGTCTCTTTGAAAAACTGCCAGCTGTCTTCTATTGTTCTTCCCCTTAGACTTGCTTCCCGTGGGATCTTACCTACCAACTCCCTGAGTTTGCTGAAGTCTGTCTTCTTGAAATCCATTGTCTTTATTGTGCTGTTCTCCCTCCTACCATTCCTTAGAATCATGAACTCGACCATTTCATGATCACTTTCACCCAAGCTGCCTTCCACTTTCAAATTCTCACCCAGTTCCTCCCTATTTGTCAAAATCAAATCTAGAACAGCCTCTCCCCTGGTAGCTTTCTGCACCTTCTGAAATAAAAAATTGTCTCCAGTACGTTCCAAGAACTTGTTGGATAATCTGTGCCCTGCTGGGTTATTTTCCCAGCAGATGTCTGGGTAGCTAAAGTCCCCCATCACCGCCAAGTCCTGGGCTTTGGATGATTTTGTTAGTTGCTTAAAGGAAGCCTCATCCACCTCTTCTTCCTGGTTAGGTGGCCTGTAGTAGACCCCGACCATGACATCACCCTTGGTTTTTACCCCTTTTATCCTTACCCAGAGACTTTCAACAAGTCTGTCTCCTATTTCTATCTCAACCTCAGTCCAAGTGTATGCATTTTAATATATAAGGCAACATCTGCTCCCTCTCCCCCCTGCCTGTCCTTCCTGAACAAGCTGTACCCTTCTATACCAATATTCCAGTCATTCATATTATCCCACCAGGTCTCTGTGATGCCAACTATGTCATAGTTGTGTTTATTTACTAGCATTTTGAGTTCTTCCTGCTTATTCCCCATACTTCTCACATTAGTATACAGACATCTGAGATCCTGATTTGATTCCCCTCCCCCAGTTCTGTCTTGTCTCTCTTTTTTCCCTGCTATAACAGCCCAGGCTCCCCACAAATTCTGACCCTTTCCCCAGGTCTCCATGTTCTTGACTTACCTGTGGGCTTTGGTCACCTGCCCCCTTCGAACCTAGTTTAAAGCCCTCCTCACGAGGTTAGCCAGTGTGTAGCCAAATATACTCTTTCCCTTCCTCGATAGGTGGACCCCATCCGTGCTTAGCAGTCCTTCTTCCTGGAACAGCATCCCGTGGTCAACGAAGCCAAAGCTCTCCTGGCAACGCCATCTTCGCAGTCAGGCATTCACCTCCAGGATGCATCGGTCTCTGCCTGGGCCCCTACTCTTGGCCCACCGAAGGGGTGCCTCCCACAGACTCTTTCATAGTAGAAGCATAGCACAGAGCCTGTGGATCCATGACTCTGCAATCCGAGAATAACTGGCAGTTTCTGCTAGAATGATGTGCTGGGAACTAGTAAAGTGCTGATATTTCTTATGAATATCAAACAGCTTCCATTAAGAAGACATAGGCACCGACTCCGTGGGTGCTCTGGGGCTGGAGCACCCATGGGGGAAAAATGAGCCCATCAGCACCTCCCCCTCCCCCCAGCGCCTCCTGCCTGCTGCTGGCCCCCGCCAATCAGTGCCTCCCTCTCCCTCCCCGTGCCTCCCACCCGCCACAGTCAGCTGTGTCGCAGCGTGCAGCAGGCTGGGAGGGAGCGGGGAGGAGTAGGGATGTAGCATGGGCTCAGAGAAGGGGCAGAACTGGGCAGGAAGAGGCGGGGTGGGGGTGAAGCGGGGGTGGGAAGAGGCAGGGCCTTGGGGGAAGGGGTGGAGCGGGGTTGGGGCCTGGGGCAAAGGTGGGGATCGAGCACTTGGAAACTCGGCGCCCGTGTAAGAAGGCACTGCTATCTGGAGTCTTACGTTCAAAGAGAAAAGTCACAAAGAAATAGCTGGACCCAGGGCCCCTCTCCCCCGCTGTCCCTTCCGACTTTCTAACACAATCTATTTCCTATTGAAAGAACACAGCATACGCTCTGCTTAAGTGATTACACATCTTGTGAACACACCTAAGCCAGCAAAGCTTCTTGATGGCAAATTAGGAAGCAAGATTTTGCTAAACAGGGTCGATGAGATAATTAGTGACAAAGGGGAGAGGATATGCTCAGATGCAAAGTCTCTCTGTGATTTTGGGATTCCCAAGAGTCAGCGATGATGGTGCATATGTGATTAATAGCGATGAATATGGCAAGGTAACAAGTGCTTGAATGCTTATGGATCAATGTCCGATCAGCTAAAGCACAAGATGGGGTACTGGTTTGTGCTACACTAGTGAACATGATGATAGACTCCTTATGCAGCAGTCTATAATGCACAGGGAATAAAGCCTGCATGATCAAGGGGGACTTCAGTCTGAGCACCAGATGTTGTAGATCTCATGTTGCCAGTACTAAAATATCCTTGCAATTTCTACACATATAGGTGATAATTTCCTAACTCAAAAAGTGTTGCAGTCAACATGGAGGAATTCTATATTAGACCTTATCCTAACAGAGAAAGAGGCACTGATCTCAGAACTAAAAGTTAATGCTAGCTTAGGTATAAGGTATAACTTTTATAATGTGCAAGCGGAATAAAGTCCAGACCAGTAATATGTATACTTGGTGCTTTATTAGGGCCAGTTTTCTAAAACTGAAAATAATTGAGCCAAATCAGTTGGGAGGAAGACTTTAATCAGAAAAAATGTGAATGATAACTGGGAATTATTTAAGAACACCTCCCTAGATGCCAAAAACACCACAATCTCATAACTGAAGAAGAAATCTGTGCTGGTTAAAAAACCAACCTGGTTTAGAGGAGAAGTGAAGGCAGCTGTAAAAAAAAATAAATTTATATATATAATGTATAACAAATAGAAGACAGGGAAAGTTGATAGTAATTTATATAAATCAGAAGCTAGGAATTGTAGGAAGTTGATAAGGAAAGCAAAATGACACAAGGAGAAATTTCTGGACAGCGGAGTTAAGGACAAAAAAAAGGAGTATTTAAAATATATTAGGAACAAAAAAAATGCTGACCATGGTACTGGTCCACTACTAGATGGAAATGATAGGATTATCAATAATAATGCAGATAAGGCAAAAGGGTTCAATAAATATTTGTTTTCTATCTGGGGGAAAAAACACATAATGCAATCTCATCATATGGTGATTGGTAACAACTCTTTCTATTTCACTAGTATTTCTGGAGGTGGTTAAACAGTAGCTACTAAAGTTAGACATTTTTAAATCAGTGGTTCCAGATAACTTGAATCCAAGAATTTTTAAAGAGCTGGCTGGGGAGCTCACTGGACTATCAATGTTGATTTTTCAGTAAGTCTTGGAGCCCTGGGGAAGTTCCAGAAGACTGGAAGAAAGCTAATATTGTGCCAGTTTTTAGTCAGCCTGACATCGCTCCCAGGCAAGATAATGGAGCAGCTGATATGGGACTTGATTAATAAAGAACTAAAGGAGGTAATGTAATTACTGCAAATCAACATGGGTTTATGAAAAATAGAGCCAGTCAAAATAACTTTATCTTTTTTTAATGAGATTACAAGGTTGGTTGATAGAGGTAACAGTGTTGAATTGATATAATATACTGAGACGTCTGTAAGGTGTTTAATGTGGTACTGCACAACACTGATTTAAAAATCTAGAATATTAAATTAATATGGCACACATTAAATGCATTCAAAACTGACTAACTGATAGGGGACTTGCCATCAAGCAGGTCTGCTTCCTGTGTGGTCCCGGAGGGAAGAGTCTTTTGGCCCTATGCTATTTAACATCTTTATCAATGATGTGGAAGAAAACGTAAAATCATCACTGATGAAGTTTGCCCAGATGACCAATTGGATGTAAAGCGCTACCGGATCCGAGTTCTCCGCTCACACCAGTGGTAGCATTAAACACCCACATTGGACAGGCCAAGCTAAAAGGCAGATAAGAATGAGGCCCTTTGAATTCCACAGCTCAGCTGTGGTGCAGAACTCCATCCTGAAATCTATTTGTTTGTTCACAGCTGCCTTGGCTTACATGGAAGCACAGTATAAAATCCTGTATCACTCTCAGCTCATGCTGAGATGGCTCCTCCACGTGAAATGCCTTGATTAGGATTCTGTTTGCCATAATTGTAATGCTGCGGGTGATTTCCTCATATGCGGTGGACACATCCTATTACTGTTAATTACCAGAAGGATGCCCACCAACACACTGAACAGACAGCAGGTTTGTCTCCAGCCTGGGAGGTACAAATTGGAGAGAGTCCAGCAGACGGCAACGAACATGATCAGGGGACTGGAGCACATGACTTATGAAGAGAGGCTGAGGGAACTGGGTTTATTTGGTCTGCGGAAGAGAAGAATGGGGGGGGATTTGATAGCAGCCTTCAACTACTTGAAGGGGGTTCCAAAGAGGATGGAGCTCAGCTGTTCTCAGTGGTGGCAGATGACAGAACAAGGAGCAACGGTCTCAAGTTGCAGTGGGGGAGGTCTAGGTTGGATGTTAGGAAAAACGTTTTCACTAGGAGGGTGGTGAAACACTGGAATGGGTTCCCTAGGGAGGTGGTGGAATCTCCATCTGTAGAGGTATTTAAGGCCCGGCTTGACAAAGCCCTGGCTGGGATGATTTAGTTGGGGTTGGTCCTGCTTTGAGCAGGGGGTTGGACTAGCTGACCTCCTGAGGTCCCTTCCAAACCTAATCTTCTATGATTCTATGACAGTCGACCCACAGATCCTTTATTTCCCAGCACCCTGCCTTTGGGCTTGACTCTGCATGTAGCCCATGTACGGACGCAGCTCATTTTGGAGCACAGCCCCAGAAGTTCTCGGGTAGCCAATGTGCTGGGACAGCCGGTGGGATTAGCACTTCCTGGCCGTGCAGGCCAGTCCGGCCCATGCCCACACACGGCTGAAGAAGCTACACCGAGGAGCCGGTTAGCGGGGTTGCTTTGTTTTTGCTGCAGCAGTTGTGCCCGAGTCCCAACGGTGCCGCGGTACATCACACTGCAGTACGGCCGTGTCACACTGAGATCCTTCCCTGCCATCACCAAGACACCCGGCTAAAGCCTGGATAAACAGATGGGCCCAAAAGATCAACAGACTTGAGCTTGGTTGGGACCTTCCCCTGAATGTCCTGCCCTGGTCCCTGGAGTCTGGATTACCCAGCTGGTCTCGATTGCCATTACCAAGGCACGAGGATTGAGTTCAGGAGAAATGCTAGTAAAGGGGGCTGTGTGTGGGAGTGTAGGCCAGATCCATGTGATGTCTGGGGCCCTTCTCCCGCTTTCACTAACTGGGCCTCTCTCTCGCGCCACTGACTTCCTTGGAATTGCTCCTCATTCACAGCAGGGTGAGTGAGAGGAGAATTGGACCCCTTCCCTGGGGTATGCACTCCCTTCCATTGCGAGGGTGCATGTATTTGGGGGGGGGGCAGCAGGGATGTGGTTGGTATTTGAGCATGTCGGTGTGGAGCTCTTGGCTTGCGTGTGCAGGTATTTGTGCGGGCGGGTGTTGCAGAACCCCTGGGAACATCCTTGACAGCGTTCACCCAGACCCTCCCCAGCCGCCGCGTTCCACCGCTATGCCAGTTACAGCTGGTCATTGGTGCCCTCTGGCCCGCCCACCAGGGGCCGGCCATGCAGTGGCAAGTCAGGCACAATGTTACAGAAAAGCCCCCCACCAGTTTCCAAAAACCCTACAAAACGTGACCCTCCTTTCCACTTTTAAGAGAGGCTTGAAGTCACTTTGAGCTTCCTAAGGCCGTTAGCATGGAATTACAATAGTTTAAATCACATTTTAATGCCTCGCCGACTGGTTTAGTGCGCCGTGGGATGTGAAACGTCCCAGTAGATAAGTGCCACATGAAAATAATTTATTATTATCATTACTATTAATTATCTTCATTAAAATGCAAATGACCTTAACTCTAGTGGCAAACGGGGCCTGTTAGATTTCTGCTAGATGATTAACATGCAGACAAAGGTATTAACTATTCTTCAATTTGTATGATATAGTATTCCCCATTATAGAATTGTAGGACTGGAAGGGACCTCGAGAGGTCATCTAGCCCAACCCCCTGCACTCATGGCAGGACTAAGTATCATCTAGACCTCTTTAAGAAGTTTCTGTTGTCCGCTCAGTGAGCAGCAACAAAAGCACGTGACGTAAGTGATCAGTCACACACTGCATAGAGCCAGAGAGTTCACCAACAGCCCATAGGCTAGGATTAGTTTTCATAAACCATTGTCCTCGTAGAGAGTAAGCACTTTGGAGCAAGGACTGGGTATCTGTACAGCACCTAGCGCAATGCCACCCTGATCCTGAGGGGGTGCCTCCATAGATCCCTGCGCGGATACCCAATTTGGATCCGCATCCAGTCTGTGATCCACAAACCTGGTGCATGGATATAAAGTGGATATCTCCAGATTGTAGGGCTCTAGATGTAAAATTTGGATCTGCATCCATCTGTGATCCGCAACATGGTCCATGGCTATCCACTGATTTGCTGGGCTCTGTGCCTCTGGGAATTACAGCTGTACAGACGATAAATAATAACAATACTTACAAATAACAATGCCATTCCCACAAAGCAGCACAGGTTGGCGAACAGAAAAAAGGGCTAAATTAACAGGGGAGTTTTGTTGCAATGAATATTTGATCAGCAGCGGTTCTGGAGAGGAGGGCAGGACTTGTGGTTAACGCAGCAGCGTGGGACTTACGGGAAGCAAGTTCAATTCCTGCCTTCATCACAGACTTGCTGGGTAATGTTGGATAAGTCCCCCAGCCATTGGTGGTTTGATTGATGGATTTAGCGGGCAGGTTCTGTTGGCCTGCAATATAGAGAAGGTCAGACTAGATGATAAGAACGTCCCTTCTGGCCTTAAACTGTACGGTCCTGATTTGGGAAAGCCTTTTAAAGCCTTATTCCGGCGAAGTGCAGCCGTTAAGTGCTGTCCTGAACTGGGGTGTCTGTGACTCATGTGAGAAATAGAGACAATGCTCCCTGGAGCATCTACCGACAGACCCTGGTCATCGGTGGGCGCGATCGAACCGGGGACCTCTGGAGCTTAGTGCATGAGCCAACTGGCTCTTAGCTAAGGCTGTAGAGCAAATTCATTTAACGCTCCAAGAGCCACTAGATGGGACAGAACACCACACTCGGGAGGTGTGTGGGTCACATACTTCCCCTCGCTGAGGAAGCGCGTCCTGAGATTCAGAGCCCATAACTTGTAAAAGCAACAGACCCCAGTCGTCAGCGGGAGGGATCGAACCTGGGACCTCTGGAGCTTAGTGCGTGAGCCTCTACCGCGTGAGCTCAGAGCCGACTGGCTGTTAGTCAAGTCTGTAGCGCAGACTCATTTTAACTCTCTCTTTAGGTGGTCTTGGGGCCGCTAGCTGGGCCAGAACGCCACACCCAGCAGGTGTGTGGCTTACTCTCACACAGGCGCTGTCTCTTGCTCCGTTTCTGTGCCCCAGGGGGCCCTGATCTCCGTTAGACCCTGTTTGGTTCTACTGAAATGCAAATAACAGTAATAATGCCCATCTGTGTTTATTTCCCTGCTCCACCTCCCAGTCCTCGGCAGAGGAGACGTTCGCTATGATGTTATGAATCACAGAGCAGGTGCTGGAGTCGAAGCTCTGATTGTTAACGCTACTTTTCTTGGTAATTGCAGCCGCTGTAAGTGCTGTCTGATTTCTCACTCTTCGCCGTCTCTTTCTCTGCTGATTCAAACGGTGCCATTTACCTCGTCTCTTTCCCTCTCACTATTGCAGGAAGGCTGTCTGGGCAGATGCCTTCCCTTTCTGAGACAGGACTTTCTTTGCATGGCCGCCGATTACCAAAGCAACCACCAGCTGACACAGCCAGGGCCGCAGCATCTCTGGAGCCTGCAGCTGTGATCCTGTCAGCTCTCATAAGTAAACAGGGTCAGCCCGGGACTGTGCTTGGATGGGGAACTGCCACTGGGAACCTACTTATTGCAGGGCAACGGTGCTGTTCCCGCTAAGGCCGTACTGCCCTGCTGTGTTGCAGAGCGGGCTGTGGGGGCCGCAGGAGCTGCCAGGTTTCCCTCTGAGTGGTTGCTGTTTCCAAAGTACCAGCATGGAGGTAAGAGGCGCTTTTCTTCACAGCAGTGCTGAGCTAATTCCCCGTCATACCATCACGGGGCGCTGGGTTGCTACAGGTGTGGCCTGCTGTGTAACTGAGGTCACGGCCCACTTGCGGGGCACCCTTTGTAAGCAGAGGGGTGTTAATTCTGGCCTCCTGGCTAAATTCGACACTGGGTAATTATATTCTGCTCCCCCTGTGGTTTCAGTTGAATAAGGACTTCCTCGTCCCTTCCTGTCTGAACCCCCTGGGTGGCGTGGCTGGATGTCATCGAACAGCTGCTGCATTTCAGGTGGCAGGATTTCAGTGGGCCCAGGACAGCTTGCGAAGCACTGGGCGAGCCTTTGAGATGGAAGGTGCCATGTGGTGCAGAAGTTCACTATCCTTAAAACTCGGCAGCATACGTCACTCGTTTGAGACTCAACCTGCTGTTTCCAGCAGAAATGCAGGAGCCTGGAACCGTAGCTGTGGGTAGCGCTGATCAGTGTATTCCCGCAATGCTGTTACTGTCCCTAGATCATTATGTTTGCAATGGAATGAGCTTCCCAGCTGGTCTCTCCTGTTATGCCATCAGCCTTTGTCACTACAGTCCTCCCAACGAATTTAGGGCAGAGATTTCTGTCTTCACTGCCAAAATCCCAGCCTTCAATTTGAGCGTCCTTGGCATACTGCAGTGCACCATCAAAAGGTACTAGGTACCTCAAGCACTGAGCCTGGCAGGGAAATATATTGACAAGTAGAATAACAACATCTGAGGCCAGACATTTTATTGGGGCTGAGCTTGGTTTTGAAAGCGCGTTATTCTGCACTGTTGTTGTTTAATCCTCCCCCCGCGCAGAAGGCACACGCTGTGTCCAAACTTCGTGACTGGCCGCACGTCAGGGTTTTATTTCCAAACAGAGCTTTACTGGGGACCCGGTTTATCGGGTACAAACTCAGACTGACGGTAGCCGCAACAAAAACAGTGTTGGGCTTTAAATAAACCCATGTAGCACTTGCAGTCTGACGTTCATAGAATCATCATAGAATCATAGAATATCAGGGTTGGAAGGGACCTCAGGAGGTCATCTAGTCCAACCCCCTGCTCAAAGCAGGACCAATCCCCAATTAAATCATCCCAGCCAGGGCTTTGTCAAGCCTGACCTTAAAAACTTCTAAGGAAGGAGATTCCACCACCTCCCTAGGTAACGCATTCCAATGTTTCACCACGCTCCTAGTGAAAAAGTTTTTCCTAATATCCAACCTAAACCTCCCCCACTGCAACTTGAGACCATTATTCCTTGTCCTGTCCTCTTCCACCACTGAGAATAGACTAGAACAATCCTCTCTGGAACCACCTCTCAGGTAGTTGAAAGCAGCTATCAAATCCCCCCTCGTTCTTCTCTTCCACACACTAAACAATCCCAGTTCCCTCAGCCTCTCCTCATAAGTCATGTGTTCCAGACCCCTAATCATTTTTGTTGCCCTTCGCTGGACTCTCTCCAATTTATCCACATCCTTCTTGTAGTGTGGGGCCCAAAACTGGACACAGTACTCCAGATGAGGCCTCACCAATGTCGAATAGAGGGGGACGATCACGTCCCTCGATCTGCTCGCTATGCCCCTACTTATACATCCCAAAATGCCATTGGCCTTCTTGGCAACAAGGGCACATTGCTGACTCATATCCAGCTTCTCGTCCACTGTCACCCCTAGGTCCTTTTCTGCAGAACTGCTGCCTAGCCATTCGGTCCCTAGTCTGTAGCGGTGCATTGGGTTCTTCCGTCCTAAGTGCAGGACCCTGCACTTATCCTTATTGAACCTCATCAGATTTCTTTTGGCCCAATCCTCCAATTTGTCTAGGTCCCTCTGTATCCTATCCCTGCCCTCCAGCGTATCTACCACTCCTCCCAGTTTAGTATCATCCGCAAATTTGCTGAGAGTGCAATCCACACCATCCTCCAGATCATTTATGAAGATATTGAACAAAACCGGCCCCAGGACTGACCCCTGGGGCACTCCACTTGACACCGGCTGCCAACTAGACATGGAGCCATTGATCACTACCCGTTGAGCCCGACAATCTAGCCAACTTTCTACCCACCTTATAGTGCATTCATCCAGCCCATACTTCTTTAACTTGCTGGCAAGAATACTGTGGGAGACCGTGTCAAAAGCTTTGCTAAAGTCAAGAAACAATACATCCACTGCTTTCCCTTCATCCACAGAACCAGTAATCTCATCATAGAAGGCGATTAGATTAGTCAGGCATGACCTTCCCTTGGTGAATCCATGCTGACTGTTCCTGATCACTTTCCTCTCATGTAAGTGCTTCAGGATTGATTCTTTGAGGACCTGCTCCATGATTTTTCCGGGGACTGAGGTGAGGTTGACTGGCCTGTAGTTCCCAGGATCCTCCTTCCTCCCTTGGAGCAAAACGTTGCTCAATTGCACAGAGACCCCAGCTTGTTAGGCCGTCTAGTGTCTGACTACACCACCAAGAATAGACCAAATCTATTAAAGAAATGAACAGTGCAACATTTCAAACTTCCACCTTTTCCATCAGAACATCAGAGCGGCCACACTGGGTCAGACCAAAGGTCCATCTAGCCCAGTGTCCTGTCTTCCAACAGTGGCCAATGCCAGGTGCCCCAGAGGAAATTAACAGAACAAGGGAATTATTGAGTGATCCATCCTCTGTCATCCACTCCCAGCTTCTGGCAAACAGAGGCTAGGGACACCATCCCAGCCCATCCTGGCGCTAATAGCCATTGATGGACCTATCCTCCATGAACTTAGCTAGTTCTTTTTTGAACCCTGTTATAGTTTTGGCCATTCTTTCTTCCATTCTTCCGTGGGGCTCTTTGTTACGCATAGAAACTCAAATTAAACCTCAGCCAACACAATGACGTCTTAGTGACACTTAATAGATATTTAGGAGCTGCATGACAGTCCCCTGACAGATTATAATATTTTAATAGTAATTTTCACAGACTCCTGACACTGTCCCTTTAAATGGTGACATGCTGCTCTAACTCCTAGGATGCCTTTGCCTAGGGGCCCCCACCTGTTCTTACATTTGCTTACAGAGGTGTCTGTTTGTGGAACGAGCCATGAGTCCTGTGGACAAACGTTATGGATGACCATATAATTAAAGACTGACTCCTAATTCATACACCCAAGGAGGCAGAATGAAGGTTACCCGGACACCCTTAATTCTGGCATTTCTTAAATTTTGAGCACTTTGCTTTGCAACCTTGATCATGTACTTTTAATGTTCTACTTTGTTATCATGTAGGGCCAGCAGTACAGTATTATGTAGTGTAATATTGTCACCCTGTTGCCAAACGGAGCTGGGGGCCTTGGAGGTCAGTTTCACTGGAGGAGAAATCAGTGATGCTGACTCAGGGTATTTTCTTAGTGTACCTTGTTTATTGGCACTGTATGCACCAGACCTTCAACAGAGGTGATACAAACAGCCTAAAGGCAATCCCCTGTCAGGAATCGCAGGCCAAACACCAGTGCCTGGTTCCCAGGAAGCAACTCTGCCTCAAGAGTTGGCTTTAATTAGAGAGACTGAGCAGATAGCAAACTCTCATGCTGTTTGCAACAGATCCCCAACCAGAACCTGCCTCACAAAACCAACAACAGTCCAGATGTCTGCAAAGACTGTACAATTACTTGAATGCTCAAGAGCCAGCAAGAATATGGAACATTTTCTGGCCCGTGCCATAACTATTTTACATCTATTTAGCTTATTTTTTCCTTTACAAACCAAGGCCCAGATCCTGCAAACACTCTCTGCCATGCATTGCACTTCCTACTGTGAGCAGCCTCACTGAGAGCCATGGATTAGGAATCACCTTACCCACAACGTAAACGCAGACACGTCTTGAGTGGAACAGAGGCAGATGTTTAACAGTAGACAGCACCAGGGCATGACGGTTTCAGACAGGAAGTGACATACATTCTATGTCAGGGGTGGGCAAACTTTTTGGCCCGAGGGCCACATCCGGGTTGCTAAACTTTATGGAGGGCTGGGTAGGGAAGGCTGTGCCTCCCCAAACAGCCTAGACCCCCCCCATCCACCCCCTCCCACTTCTCACCCCTGACTGCACCCCTCAGAACCCCTGACCCATCCATCCCCCCCTGCTCCTTATTCCCTGACCGCCCCCTCCCAGGACCTCTGCCCCTAACTGCCCCCTGGGACCCCACCCCCTATCCAACCTCCCCTGCTCACTGTCCCCCAACTGCCCCGCCCCCTATCCACACCCCTGCCCCCTGACAGGCCTCCCGGGACTCCCACCCCCTATCCAACCCACCCTGCTCCCTGTCCCCTGACTTCCCCGACCCCTATCCACACCCCACCCCCTATCCAAACCCCCTGCTCCCCTTCCCCTGGCCATCTCCCCCCGAACCTCTGCCCCATCCAACCGCCCCCTGCTCCCCGTCCCCTGACTGCCCCCCCAGGACCCCATGCCCCTTATCCAACCCCCCCCCCCGCTCCCCGCCCCCTTACCACGCTGCTCAGAGTGGCAGGAGCTCACAGCCACGCCACTGCCCTGGCTGTGCAGCGCGCTGAGGCTGCGGGCAAGGGGGAACAGTGGGGGAGGGGCCAGGGGCTAGCCTCCCCGGCCAGGAGCTCAGGGGCCAGGCAGGACGGTCCCGCAGGCCGGATCTGGCCCGCAGGCCGTAGTTTGCCCACTTCTGTTCTATATCCGCTGGAAACTACAGGGAAACATAGAGAGGCAGAATATAATTATTCTGACTTGGAATTTGCCAAGATGTATGGGAAAGTGCTGTGGGATTTAATAAAGTTCTGTGGAGGAAACAACTTTCAAAACCTGCTATGTTCTTAAGAGAATGAGATCCTGTCCATGGGGTATTTTGAACCATCTTATAAAACTCTATCTACATTTCTCTATTCAACTCCACGGAGTGGTTCACCTCTACTCCTGCAGAAAATGCCACCAGCTCTTTAATGACTGCAAAGTAGACACGTTTCCCATTCGGTGCAGACAGCCCTTCCAATGACACCGTGCCCCTGGCACCAGGCTGGGCTATTCAGACAGAACTGACCCCGAGTGAAGAGCACCACCCACTGAAGAACCAACACCCCTTCCTGGGGTTTGTTGCTTAGGACGCCAGCCAGCGTGCCACATTTTGTCTGCTTCTGGTTTGGTTTACACTACTGCTGGGGGGTGCGACACGAAGGCGGTAGACACGTCCTCCAAAACATTAACAAGCTGCCATTCACTTAAAACAGCACGGAGGGGTATGACTGACTGAAACCACCTGCTGCACACAAGGTGGACAGTGGTTCCACGAGGTGCAAGCAAGCAAGACCGACAAGAAGACGCGCCTGCCTCCAGAAGAAAACAGCTACCCCTGCAGCTCTTGCTGAGTTGCTGCCCCAAATGACTCTGCAGCACCCTTTTGGTGCCAGCCTCAGATGATCGACAGCATACCAGGGCTGACAGCTATGTCCTCAGAGAGTGGCAGCAGCTCTGGGATACAGAGACGGGCAAGCTGATGAATTTCAGAAGCCCTTACTTACATCCACCTCTTTGCAACCTGGGATGCAGGTTCTGCAGTAGACTTGAGAAGGCTGCTGACGGCCGCCACGCCGAAATTTGGCTCAGTGCAATCTTCCTAGTGTGACTGCGGGGCAACAATGAAGATGGTCAAACATGTGGTGGAGGAGTTCACAATGAGAAGACTGGAGGGTGCACCTTGCTCCCCTCCACAGTGCAAGAGTCAGATGGCTGAGCAATCTAGACATCAAGCTGCAAGTCCTCAAAAGTCTGTCATCCAAGCTTTGATCCAGTGACATCCTACTTCTCTGGGGGCAGCAATTAGCACAACGTCTTTTCGCTGCACGTAGACAAGACGAGGAGTGTTTGGGTTTGATTTCATGCCACCGCTGGCATTGCGAGACAATGTAAGGGCAGATGCTATCTGGGGCATGGGAAGCTTTTTCTCCCTCTGTAGTGGCAGACCATAGGCCCCACATAATAAAGTGAAGCTGACTGGTGCGAGCCGTAACTGGGACCTTTTTGCTTTTATCCTAATGATCTTTGTCATAAATAAAAAGGGAAGGGTAACCACCTTTCTTTATACAATGCTATAAAATCCCTCCTGGCCAGAGGCAAAACCCTTTCACCTGTAAAGGGTTAAGAAGCTAAGGTAACCTCCCTGGCATCTGACCCACAATGGCCAATAAGGGGACAAAACACTTTCAAATCTGGAGGGGGGGACAAAGGGTTTTGTCTGTCTGTGTGATTCCTTTGCTGGGAACAGATGAAGGATGCAAGCCCTCCAACTCCTTTAAAGTTAGTAAGTAATCTAGCTAGAAAATGCGTTAGGGTTTTTTTGTTTTGGCTTGTAAATTCGCTGTGCTGGAGGGAATGTGTATTCCTGTTTTTGTGTCTTTTTGTAATTTAAGGTTTTGTCTAGAGGGATTCTCTATGTTTTGAATCTGATTACCCTGTAAAGTATTTACCATCCTGATTTTACAAAGGTGATTCTTTTACCTTTTCTTTAAATAAAATTCTTCCTTTAAGAACCTGATTAATTTTTCATTGTTCTTAAGATCCAAGGGTTTGGGTCTGGGTTCACCTGTACCAAGTGGTGAGGATTTTTATCAAGCCTTCCCCAGGAAGGGGGGTGTAGGGCTTGGGGCAATATTTGGGGGGAATAGGACTCCAAGTGGTCCTTTCCCTGTTCTTTGTCTAAAACACTTGGTGGTGGCAGCGTTTTACCTAATCCAAGGGCAAAGACTTTGTGCCTTGGGGAAGTTCTAACCTAAGCTGGTAAGAATAAGCTTATGGGTTCTTTCATGCGGGTCCCCACATCTGTACCCTAGAGTTCAGAGTGGGGAAGGAGCCTTGACAATCTTGAAGAGGAAAAACTGCGTCCCCTGCTTGGGAAGACTGGCAACAGTAAGTGCATCCGTTTCGCCTGGACTCAGCGGAGCCGGCTTCCATTGGGAGGCAATTTGTACAAAGAAAATCAAAACACCATCCCCTCCCCTCCAGCATACCCGCACTTGCTAGCGAGAGAGTATGATGAGGCAGCCAGGAGGCGAGCTCTCTGGTGCTGTGAAATGTCTCCTCTGGGCTTCACAGCACATTACTGTAACAGCAAAGGAAATAATAATTCACTCGGATCATTTGGTTCTTGGAGGCATTTCTGATGCTTGTTTATGTCACTAGAGGAATAACCCGACACGACTGCGGTGGGTGAGGGACGTGGGAGTGATGAACATCTCCTGTTGCTTCTCACCGCACTCCTCAGAGGCCAGGGCCCTGGCTGGAAAGCATGGGGGCCCTGCACCGAGCACAGTCCATTGCACCAGTGCAATGTCTGTGCAAAATGGTACCACTCTGGCTTAATAGCATTTTGCACCCAGGGTGCCCCTGTGTAAATGACGACACAAGGTGCCAGAGCCCAGTCCCTACTGCCATGCGTCGCACTTCTGACGGTGAGCAGCCTCATGGGAATCCATTGAACAGGAATCACCTTAGTTCCCACTGAAATGCAGCCACTTCTGGAGTGCAACGTTGGCCGCGAGGAGACAGCAACACTGCACAACCATTCCAGCCAAGCAGTGAGGTACATTCCCTGTTTGTCCCCTCCTTACAGAAGCAGCCTCATTGCTTTCAGCGAGCTTAGGGGGGTGCTTCCCAGGGTGGGCAAACAGACGCGCTAGCTCCGTTTGAACTGGGGTGCTAAATGTAGCAGCGTGGCCCCGGCTCCATGGGCTAGCTGCCTGAGTGCACACCCGCCTGGCCCCTGAGCATGTATGGAGGTGGCTAGCGTCAGCCGCCACCGCCAGGCTGCTAGTTTGAAGCGTGCGAACCTGAGCAGACTCCTCCGTCTAGCCCTGCTGGCTGTGGCCAGCTGCTGTGTACATGGACCACAGTCAGGGGAGGAATGTCGGCAGGATCAGGTCCAGTATCTAGAGTCAGCCATGGCACCTGGCAGACTGAGATTTTGACACCGAGGATTCAATTCAAGGTTCCATCTATTCCCCTTTGAAAAGTCCCGTCACCTTCTTTGGGGCCAATGTCCCACAGCCCTCCCTGCGACCAACCCCGCCCGGGGCCCCCGGGGCCTGACCAATCACTGCGGGCCCAGGAGACCATGCCCCCTTGCCCCTGCTGCGTCAGCGGGAAGGGACAGATAAAAGGAGGCAGCCCAGCTCCGTCTGGGCTGGCTGGCGGGGAGGAAGGACGTTTGCTGCCGGCTCCCGGTGGAGTGCTGCAACTCTCCAGATGGTGGGACCCGCGGGTCCGGGCTAGGCTGCGGATGACCAGCTGGTCGTGGAGACTGACTGGGACATGGCACTGCTGCCCGCCGAGGAGATGCCTAAGATGAGCCTTGTGGCAGGAAGTGACCCAAGGAATGTATTAGAAGCTGATGCTTGAACCCTTAACTGGGAATTTCCCGGATTCACAGGGCCCTGGGTTGGAACCCAGCAGAGTAGGGTGGGCCTGGGTTCCCCTACCCTGACCCGCGCACTTGCCACTAGGGGCGGCTATTGGGGGCTACAGCCAAAGACTGATTGTTTGCTTTGCCCTGCCCAGAGGGTCAGAGCCCCCCAACTGTTATTGTCTGTCCCAGCCAGGAGGCTCAGACTGAATGTTTGCTTGGCCCTCCATGGGCCCTAAGTCCCCTTCATTGAAATTGCCTGAAATTGCCCCGTGACACTCCCCTCCCTGTTTTGTGTGGAGGTGCATGCCGATTCGCTGCTGCCCTCCTCCCCAGAGGTGGTTGCATTTCATGGGGCTGTATTTATGCAGCTTGCAAGGCATGTGGAATCCCTTGAGATGGAAGGCAGCTCTGTTCCTCCCCAGAGGCTGGCAGCCCTTCTAGCGTAGGGTAGGGTGACCAGATAGCAAGTGTGAAAAATTTAGCCACTTTTTTTTTCAGAGTGTGGGGGGGAATAGTTGCGTATATAAGACAAAGCCCCTAATATTGGGACATCTGGTCACCCTACTATAGCGATCCAGACTGACACTGCCTGGGGCTCTCTTCCCCTGCTCCTGTCCACCCCGCTCCGGCTCCCGACCTGTGTTTACACCTCACAGGGCAGTGACTCTCCTCTGACCAGGAGAACTGAGCGGAGTTCCTTTTGGAGCCTCGTTCATGGCACTCCTTGCATGAGGGTTTATTCAAAATAAATACCTTCCTTCCCATTCGGGCTCTGGAGCCCCAGGCATGGAAACCAAGAGACAGAAGCTGGAGTCCAACCTCTGAGTGGCAGCAGCAACACACACCAGATCTCAAAGCACTTGGCACCCAGCATCACCATTAGATGGGGAAACTGAGGCACAGGCTTGCTACTGGCCATACAGTAGGTCAAAGCTGATGAGTGGACCGAGCTCTTGAGACTCCCTGTGCTCGGCCCAGTTCACTGGATCACACCTGCTTCACGCCCTGCTCCCTTGGCTCTGTCGCTCTCTTGGCGTGCAGCCCCCTGGAAGCCATGACAGCAAATGTCAGAGGCTCCCTGGCCGACGCAAATGGAGCCTGGAATATTTTCCCGTCCACGCCTGCCTGCCTCCAAGGGGCCTGGTATTTAAACGACCCACCGTCTGGTCTTCGCAAAGTTCAGCCGCGCTCCAGCTCTTCCGAGCTCTCGTCAGAAAGTTTGGGGCAGCTCCCCCACCCGCAGACCTCCTGTGGCGTTGGTTTACACCGCCGGCTGAGGAGCCGCACCGTCCGCGCAGGGCGTGGAGGAGGAGATGGAAATAGATCCGTATTCCAGCTGCAAGTGACACAGGCAAATCGGTGCCTCATGCAAATGGGGCCTGGGATTGCACGCAACGGCAGGAATGACTGGCAGCTTGATTTGTTTCTTCCCAGCTCTCTGAGGTGGCACCTTGGGTCTTGCACAGGCCCACCAGGAAAGAACGGCGGAGGGGAGGATCTGCAGCATGGGGCGGGTGGCTTCAAAGCCGCTGTCGATTAGCCACCATGCAGGAGCCAGAGCTTGTCATCAGCAGCAGCCGTCTCCAGGGGATCGGAGTTTCCACTGAAAACATTTCTTCCCCCCCTCTGTTAATGGCACCACTCCTGAGAGGCTGCGCTCTTGCAGCAACGTGATGCAAAGGTAGCGCCAGCTGCCTGCTCCCAGCCGGGACTCGGGGGGGGAAAGCTGCTCGCCCAGTTTCTCTGCACAGTGAAGGAGGCAGAGCACGGGCAGTGGGGGTGGTTTTGCAAAGCTCCAGGTTGGACGAGGCCCTGGCATCCCTTGCTGGTTTCCACCCCAGCTGTGGGGCCGTCAGCAGCGTCAGATGCTGGTCGCGGATAATTCCATCGATCAAATGAGGGTCAAACCGTGACTCATAACAACAGGCCTCATGCTGGCCGACGGCTCTGTCCACTTAGTGCTGTGCCAGGGTCACAATGTTCCCCACCCACTCTAAGCACCCCCACCTTTACCTTTCTGGTGAATTTCAGCTCCCCCACCTTTTCCAAGTTCCCAGGGCTCAGGGCATAATCTTCTGTGGGTTTGTGGGGCCTTTGAAAGAGCCTTACACAGTAATATCCTTAACCTCCATGTATTAACAGTTACACACTACAAATACAATGCTCACCACGCCCCATAAGGCCGACGAACTTTTCCCGGGGACCAGTCAGGATCGGCTCATCTGGGGACTCCAACTTCTGCACCGTATGGTTGGCAGGGTGTTGAGGTCTGGCAGCTCAGGTCTTGGGCTGTGTCCTGGAGTTAGGGTTCAAAGTACTTCCTTTTGGACCCCAGTTTATATAGTGAGACTTGAGTCCTGCTTAGCTGTACCTTAACCAATCATTTTAAACTAAAGTGCTACAAAACTGTTTTTTTTTTTACCAATCCTAGCCATTATGAAACAATTCTTTAACCAATCAGACCCCACCACCTTAGCTGATTTAAATCTTGCAAAACTCGTTATGCAACAGACAGAACCAATCAAAGAACCAGACAGAGACCCTACAGATAAACAATAGAGAAGTAGGGACCATAAAGGCAAAACAGTAAAAAGGTAGGGATTTCACACTCACAGCTGTTGATAAGTGATTCCTTGCCAGACAGAATGCTATCAAACAAAGTTTTCTTTAACCATCTTACGATCTGTTTCTTTATCTGGTGGGGGGGCCATTAGGACAGGAGCATCTCCGACAGGGCCCAATATTACATTGTTTGAATATACTTTGAAGGAACGTGAGGATGTGACTTTCTACTTGGCTCATAGCTGCTGCTGTCCTAATGTGGCTGCAGAAACAGGCCTCAGACCTTGCAACAAAGGGCCCAAGAGCAGCGCTGTTAGCCAAGCCAGGGAATCCCCCAGGGGCATGAAGCCAGGACAGCCAGCTTCATACCACCAGCTCCCCACCCCAGCCCTAGAGGATACGGCTGGGGGCAGAGTCTGAGCGCCATGTCCTGCAGCAATCTGAGCAGCCAGGGCAGCCCATCAGCTGGCAGGGGAAGTGGCTTCTCCCGCAGCCTCCCTCAAGCGTCCGGCCTGCCTCAGGCTGACACAGATCGGGGCTAACGTCACCAAAGTTCGCAGGGCCCAGGTCATCCCCAGGCCTGAGCTGAGACTGGCATGGAGACGAGGAGGTGGGGCGACGGCCTCTCCTTTGGGTCCCGGCACCTTTGCCTCTCCTCAGTGCTGGGGGCGAGTTTGGGGGGCCTCCGAGGCTGCCCTATCTCATCCCTGCGGGAATAGCTGGAGCATGGGAACTCCAGGAATAGCCGGAGCGTGGGAACTCCACAGCCCCATCTCGCCAGCTGGCCACTTCCATGAAGGACGCCTGCGGTGTGGGGCGGAGAGCCAGCAAGGCCCATTTATGTCTGCCAAGGAGTGCTCCTAAATTGGGGGGTGTTCCTGCAGCAGCCCTGATAGCAGCTTTACAAGAGTAGATATAGGGCCAAATCCTTAAAGGCATTTAGGTGCCTAACTCCCATTGGAACTGGGCCGGAGCCCTGACAGTGATCCCGGCTGGGAGGTAGGTGGGCAGGTGCCCAGGTTGCTGGGGTGAGCTGGCAAGGGACGGAGTGAAAAGGGGCATCACGGGCCAAAGCATTCTGATGCCCGGGCTGCTGCTGTCACAGCAAGGAAATTGATCCAGCAGCTGGAGCTGAGCACCAGCCTCCGGTGATGGGAAATAATGGAAGGAGGCTCAGCCAGAGAAGGCAGCCTGAAATCAATTGTGAAGTCAGGAAATGTCACTGCAGGGGAGGGATGACTCAGTGGCACAGGGAATGCTGCGCTCGCAGCCAGGCCAAAGTTATCGTACATTAAACCAGCCCCTGTGAGAGTGTAATGGACTTTGATTATATACCCAGCTCATCTCCCCTACCCTGCACGGCGTGGCTTTCACGAATGCACTGGGTAAGGCTGCACTGATGCTGGCTAATTGGCAGCAATGGGCTAGGATGGGAAAGTACTGTTGCAAATGCGACAACTGCTGAAGACCGTGTCACACTGTGATGCGGGGGAAGGGATTGGTTTGGGGAGAGAGGACAACGGGGGGGCGTGGGGAGACCTGATTCTGTTCTTGGCTCTGCCACTGACCTGCTGTGTGAACTTAGGCAAGTCATTTCCCCTCGCTCTGCCTCAGTTTCCCCATCTCTCCCTTTGCCTGTCTTGCCTGAGGTTAAGGAGGGACTTGGTCACTGTCTATAAGTAAGGCTAAGATTTTCTCGTGGGTATTTTTAGTAAAAATCACAGACAGGTTGCGGGCAATGAACAAAAGTTCATGGGAGCCCACAACCTGTCCCTGACTTTTACTAAAAATGCCCTGGAGGAGGGGTGACAAACAGCAGTGCCCGGGCTTGCAGCTGCTCCATCCCCATAGAATCATAGGAGATTAGGGTTGGAAGAGAGCTCAGGTCATCTAGTCCAACCCGTTGAGCCCGATGATCTAGCCAGCTTTCCGTCCACCTTATAGTCCATTCATCCAGCCCATACTTCTTTAACTTGCTGGCAAGAATACTGTGGGAGACCGTGTCAAAAGCTTTTCTAAAGTCAAGATATATCACATCCACTACTTTCCCTATCCACAGAGCCAGTTATCTCATCATCGAAGGCAATCAGGTTGGTCCGGCATGACTTGCCCTTGGTGAATCCATGGTGACTGTTCCTGATCACCTTCCTCTCCTCCAAGTGCTTCAAAATGGATTCCTTGAGGACCTGCTCCAGGATTTTTCCAGGGACTGAGGTGAGGCTGACCAGTCTACAGTTCCCCGGGTACTCCTTCTTCCCTTTTTTAAAGATGGGCACTACATTTGCCTCTTTCCAATTGTCCGGGACCTCCCCCAATCTCCATGAGTTTTCAAAGATAATGGCCAATGGCTCTGCAATCACATCTGCCAACTCCCCCAGCACCTGGGATGCAGTGCATCCGGCCCCAAGGACTTGTGCATGTCCAGCCTTTCTAAATAGTCCTGAACCTGTTCTTTCACCACTGCAGGCTGCTCACCTCCTCCCCATGCTGTGCTGCCCAGTGCAGTAGTCTGGGAGCTGGCCTTGTCTGTGAAGACCGAGGCAAAAAAAGCATTGAGTACATTAGCTTTTTCCACATCCTCTGTCACTAGGTTGCCTCCCCCATTCAGCAAGGGGCCCACGCTTTCCCCGACCTTCCAATGGCTGGAAGCTGAAGCTAAGCAAAGTCAGACTGGAAATAAGATGTACATTTTTACCTATGAGAGTAATTAACCATTGGAACAATGCCCCAGGGGTCGTGGTGGATTCTCCATCACTGACCATTTTAAAATCCGGGGCAGGTCTCTGGCCTGTGCTACACAGGGGGTCAGACT
The DNA here is from genome assembly GCF_965140295.1 of Lepidochelys olivacea. Classification (NCBI taxonomy): domain Eukaryota; kingdom Metazoa; phylum Chordata; order Testudines; family Cheloniidae; genus Lepidochelys; species Lepidochelys olivacea. The sequence continues at coordinate 4,172,927 of NC_140413.1, forward strand.
AGTTTACCACAATGGTCTCCTCTGGCCTTGGGTTCTACAAAATCACTTTGCTCTAACGCCCGACTCTGACCGTACCAATGCTGGGGTCAATCCGGAGCAATTTTGCTGAAGTCAGTGGGGTCACGCTGATGGAAAGTGGATGAGATCAGGGTGGTGTATGGCTGGGCCCAGCATAGTTTGATTTGTGTGGGAGTTTGATGTGGGACCAGTCCCACACGGTCACGCTATGCAAGTTTGTTACTTAAGAATGAGTGTTATTTATGTTACTGTTATTAGTGCTTCGAGGCCCTAACGAAGGCCAAAGGCCCATTATCCTGGGCGGTGCCCAAACACAAAGACAGAGACAGTCCCTGCCACAAGAGCTTACAGTCCAAGTGGACAAGGCAGCCTGAGAATGGGAGGGGAAACAGAGGCACAGACGTGCCCAAGGTCACGTCACAGAGCAGCTCAGTGACACAGCCCGATTGCCGTGCCGGTGCCCGGTCCCACTAGGCTACGCTGCCTCTCCAGTTCAATGGGTGTCCCATGCAGGCAGGTCTATCCTTCCGCATGTTCTGGGCTCCCCGTCCACAGACCCTGAAAACTCCCAGACTTTGGTGGCTGGGGAGCCCCGGGAGCAGCCTGTGAATCCTGCAGCGGACGCCAAGGCCGGGGGAACACGTCGTAAATCAGTGAGGGCTATTGCTGCTCTGCGTGGGAGCGGGCTCGGCTATTTTTAGCAGCTTGTTCCCGGGGCGGATGGTGACACTGCACAACGCACTCCCAAATGTTGTAACATCTCCAGGACAATCGGGCCAACTGGCTCAGTCACTTAAAATAACCAGGTTTGTGTAACTGCAGCCTGATGCACTGGGGTTGCTGGACATGCTGCCGCCCCTACAGCTGTAAGGAATGAGAGTGGATGTATTCAGGGGAGGATTCGTGCCCTGGCTGCATTATGCTCTCGTTCACACCAGGCTCCGATCGGGATCTCCATCACACCCTCTGTAAATCAAGAGCAAGCCAGTCAGGTTCCAGCAGTGCAAACCCACTGGATTCACAGCAGAGAGCAGAAGTTGGCCCCAAATGTCCCGTACGCAGGGACACCTGCCTCTGATCTCATACTGGTGTAAATCAGGAGCGACCCCTAGCTAAGTACTCTGGAGCAGAGCCCGTGCAAGTGAGCCCAGAGCCTGGGGCAGAAGCCTTGCTGATGTGAACTGGTTTCACTCCCCTGCAGTCCCCGGAGCCAAGCCAGTTTGCACCAGCTGCGGAGCAGGCCCATATCTTTAATGGTGGACATTTTATACGACGCCTCTCAGCCGAAGATCCCAAAGTGGGTTCGAAACGGGCCAGACTCTCCAGAAGGGCACTGCTGCTTTGTAGCCCGCCACCAGTGGTCGGCTGGCGTCTGGGGACTCCTCCAGGAGTCAGGCCTGGCATAGCAGCTCTTCCCCCATGGTGCAGCAGGGAGAAGGCGCCTGGCCAGGAAACCTCCAGGCTACCCCGAGGTCTGGCTGCATGTTCAGCTCCCCGTGGCTGCTGAAGCCCAGACAGAGCACAGGTGACCAGCGGCAGGAGCCAGGGAGTGCAAAGTCTCACCCCACCTTTGCACGGCTCCACCCCTTGCTTGCACTAGAAGAACATCTCTGGGTGCGGGGGGTGGGAAACACTGGCATTGTGGGGTCAGTCACCACTTTCTTTATTCCCACCTCTCCCCCTGTTCTTGACCTTCTAATTTACACTGTGTGGCGATCAGTCTTTCCCGCGCCGGGACTCCCCTCTCAGGTATCAGGGATCTAGCCGGCACCTCCCCACAGTTAGCAATAAATAGGGACACAGCCTGGTTCAGCGCCAACGTCCATCGAGTCCACTGTCTTGGCTCTGACACTGGCGAGTGCCGTATTCTTCAGAGGACGGTGCGAGAAAGCCAGATGTGTGAGACCTCCTGTGCCCCATGTAGGCCTCCTTCCAACACTTCAGAGCCAGGGACCGGTTAAGCCCTGAGGCAGGAGGTATAATATTCCTTTCCAGTTTTTTGTTATAGCTCTGGTTATTCTTGATATCCATATAAATGTCCAGTCTCTCTTCGAGTCTTGCTATCAGTGACTTCCTGTGGCAATGAGTTCCACAGTCTAATTACACACTGAGTGACCAAGTGCTTCTTTCGATTAGCTGCAGGTCCCCTGGCTCTTGTGTTGAGAAACAGGGAGACCAGACGCGTCCAATCTCTCATTTCCAAGCCTCTTTCCCCTCCACACCACATAGCAAGTGGAGGGAGGAGCAACCCTATGACCCCTAGGTCCAGAATCCATGGTCTAGATGATGATTAATTATTGCTAATTAGTGATTTACTGTGCTTTGTAACTTGCCACACAGTAGTGATTATGTCACACATTTTGTAAAGTGTGTGTCCTGTTCCTGTCTAGTCACTGGTTCACATCGAGGATAACAGCCTCCTACTGCTGCCTGCTGACAAGGTTAGCTGACGGGGGAGACGGCTGTGCTGTGGTTCTGGCGTGCTCAGGCTCAAATCCAACTGATGAACCAAGGCGTGGTTGTTACCATTAGAAGCTCTTTAATGCTATATGACATCTTCTTGTCTGGCTGTTGTTGCAAACATAACTAAAGCTCCTCTCATATGTTAGCTTGAAGCTGTTGACTTTGATGCAGTTTCCCCCTGGTTTGACGTAGGATAACTGAGATGAATTGGGCTTGTCGTTCTTTATGGCTCAGCACAGGACAAAAGGGTGACAGGTTGCTTTGTCAATCACTGGGTGTGTCTTCCACTCTCCCTGGATATATTCGTGTGGAATTGCGTTCTGGAAGGTGTCAGTTGCAAACAGCCTTCAGCCCAAGCAGAGAATCGGCCTTAAGGGAGGCATGTCGCAGCAGAGGTCTCTGGTGCTTTGGGTTTGTTTGTTTTGCTTCTCTCCACACGTCTGGAATGCTTCCAGCATAGCCTTTTATTAGAGTGTGCCTATAAACGCCCTAGGGATACTGTGGAAAATCACCAGCTGATTATCTGTGCTCCACATTCATGTAAAACAAAACCAGGCTTCCTCCCTCCCCTCCCCACGAAAGGGCAGGCTGAAACATGGCTCTGACCAGGCAGGCGAGTCTCTCTGAAATTCGAAAGGTGTAACCTAATGGTTATAGCAGGCTTCTGGGAAGTATGACGCCGAGGTTCTATGCTGGGTTTGGCCACTGACTCACAGTGTGATGTTGGGCATGTTCAAATGTCTCATCTTCCCCATCTGTAAACCACCGGATGGCACTGAGACGTCATAAGTGGGCAGTGTTAATATTTAATATATTACATTTGCTAGATCATCTGTGTGGTGAGAGGTGAAAGTTTATTCACCTTGGAGGGAAGTGTGTATGTGTAGGTAGCCAGGTGGGGAGGTTTGTGTTATAGTTACCTACACAGAAGTAAAACATGTACCTTCTCTAATGACATTTATTTTTAGATGGGGCGGGGGGGGGGGCAAGAAAGAACAAAAGTAAAGTTTCCATGGGAGAGCACAGTATGTGTGTCTCTCTGGTACAGGCCACCGCAATTCTGAGCACAAAATGCCTGCCAAGTTCTTAGTGGTTTAAAGGTGCAGTACGCAGAAAACAAAGGCATCCACAGCCTATGCCAGCTGAAACTGGCCCCCGGATGAAGAGCAGCTGGCTAAAGCTGAACCCAGGCAAGACTCAGGTGACGCTTGAGGGAAGGTTTGAAAGAACTCACCTCCCCTGTGGTATCCCCCATTAGAAAGGCCTTCCGCTTGTTAGGCCTCACTGCAGCCTTGAGGTCCTGCTTAAAAAACTTAGCTATTTTGGACTCCACCAGGCTACTGGAAGCCCAAATAGGCTCAGCAGTGAAAAGTTCCCACGTCCACCTGCAACTGGCCAGAAGATGGAGCCCTGCCGCACCTGACACGGACCGGGCCGTGCTGAGACAAGCGTTCGCGACCTCTAGGCTCGATTACTGGAGCTCGTTCTATCTAGGAACGAAGCCGTGTGGCCTAAACAACCTCAGCTGGGACAGAACGCAGGAGCCCACCTGCTCAGCAGCATGTCACTCCTGCATTGGCTCCCCATGTAACAAAGAGGCCAGGCTAGGTCTCTGCCCTGATGTACAAAACCTTCCCAGCCTGGGCTATGTGAGAGACACTGCCCGCTCCTCAACCAGGACCGCCCACCACAGCTGCGATCCACCAGAACAATAGACTCACCCACCAGTGGCAGGATGCGTGAGTGGGCCAAGCCCATGGAACTCATTGCCACAAGAGAGGAAAACAGGCCCAGGCCTCAGAAGCGAACGCAAAGCCCATCTCCTGGACTCAGCCGTCCCTCAGTGTCTTCACGCACAGACCCCAGGGCACATTCACTCACTTCACACAATCACCAGGCGAACAACCCACCACTAAGCCAGGTGAGCTTCTCCTACAGGCTGGGAAACAGACTGGGAATGGTGGCTGCTGTTTCTATTATGAAATACTTGCAAGATGCCTGGAGGCTTGACAAAGCCCTGGCTGGGATGATTTAGTTGGGGATTAGGTCCTGCTTTGAGCAGGGGGTTGGACTAGATGACCTCCTTTCAACCCTGATACTCTATGATTCTATGATTCGATTGTGGGGTGGTGTACAACGAAGTGGATCTGGGAAACAAAGCCCATGGTGGAATCTCAGTGCATATAGTTTTTCCTAAATTGGGCAACTGGGATTGTTTTCAGTTGAACCAATGCGCTCTATGGAGTTCAAACTCTATGGAGTTTGGCAGAACCATGGGTTTTTTTGTGCATTTATCCCTTAAAATAGCCCATTTGTGTTATTATTCCAAGGCTTTCCATCCAACTAGCCAATAAAATATCCTTTCAGGGGAGGATGACACTGCAAAAGTCCCTTATGCGGATTCATTCGGGCGGACATTCATTGTTTATAGGTTGCCTCCATGCGATGGTTCAGACCATTTTATGTCTCTTGGCAAGCTACACAACAAAAAAGGTAATTATTCTAGACAGGAGGAAAGCGATGATGTCATTGGAATAACTGCAGAGCAATTAAAATGAAATTAAGTCCTCTGACAAGTCCGTGGCGATACTGTCTATGGAAGATGGCTTTTATCTGACGGAGGAGCTGGCTGAGTTTGGGTTTTAATAAACATTTCATAAGAAAACTTTAGATTTTTGTGCTTCTTTGCAGCTGGGGCTGAAGATGGTATTTATCTAGGCTGGGTTGGGGCACAGGCTGAGTGGCTGAGCCCGTTGAAAGCCAGGAAGGGCTCAGTACCTGTCAGAATCAGGCCCCCCTTGGTTTGTAACAGTGCCTCTGGGCTCCCAAAGGTGACTCTGGAGAAGTGGCATCATGGGGTCATCTTAGTCCCCTTCCATATCAAGCATTGTTTGGGTTTACAAGCAAAGCCACAGTCTCTCCACTAACCCGCCCTGGTATCTCAGCCTGGGATCCGACTCCCTGGGGCTCTTTCTAGCTCGCCCATAGTAAAGGCACTGCAGGGGACTTCCCGGGAGCTATGTCCGTTTTCCCCAGCGGAGAATCCGGCCCAGTGTCTCCAGGACATCACACAGTTCTCTGAGCGTCTCATTCCCGGCACGCCAGGCGAACGGCGGCGGAGCTTGGAGAAGGGCGACGCAAATTATTAAGCAGCCTGGAAGAATTGATTCGTGGGGCTAGATTAAAAGCACTCCGTTCTCGCCAGGTGAAACGATTCCTGATGGGGACACGACAAGCGCCCACGAGCGTTTGAAGAGGGCGAACACCGAGGGATAACATCCAGCCTAGCATTTAAATAACCCTTTCTAATTTTCAAAGCGCTTTGCAGCCGTTCATTAAAGACTCTGTGCCGCGTCCCTGCTGGGCAGCCTGTCAGAATGATTACTGCTCTTTCAGAGAGGAGGGAAAGCAAGAAGGCGCTAAGGGGCTCCTCGCAGCCAGGCATTGCCACAGCCTGGATTAGATCGGAGGCAGGGCTCCCTAGCCCAGTGGTCCTCAGCCTTTGCCATACTGGGACTCCGGAGCACAGGTGTGGGCCCCGACACGTCCCTTCTCCCATCAGTGCGCCAGCCCCCCCCCCATGCGGCTTCCCTCTCCTCCCGCAGAGTGGTGGAAGTGCCAACAGAGGCTGGGATGAGGGCAGGGGGCTCCCCAGTATTTACCCCAGCTCTCGTCTCTGGCTGCCACACCCAGAGCTGTCTGTGGGGACGGTGCTGGCAGGGTCCCTGAGGAGATGCCTGGAGCAGTTCCCCCACTCTGAGCTGTTTTCTCGGGCTGTCTGCAGCCTCAGGCAGACGTTGCCATTTTGGTTGCCTTTGGAAGCTTTTCTTCGCAACCAGATGCACTAGACATGTGCTTTTTTTTCTTTCAAGAAATAAACCAAAAAGAGCTACAGTTCTCATGTAATTTAGTTGGGGGGTCGGTCCTGCTTTGAGCAGGGGGTTGGACTAGATACCTCCTGAGGTCCCTTCCAACCCTGATATTCTATGAATCATGTGACTCCCGGAGATGAGGCCCTGTACATGGGCCTACAGTGTCTTTGCCTTAATCTGGCCATGTTGGGACCACTTTTTCTACCACAGGACCCGCCCCCCGGGCCTCACTCCCATCTGCATGAGACTCCCCCGCACTTAGTGTAACCCACACGCCTCCTAGGTGTGGTGCTCTGTCCCCTCTAGTGGCACCGAGACCACTTAGACATTCGTGAATCTGCCACAGCCTCAGCTACGGGCCATGTTGTGGCTTTTAGTTCATGCAGTAGAGGCTCATGCAGTTAGCTCCAGAGGTTCCCAGGTTGGATCCTGCCCGCTGCCGACTGGGGTCTGTCGGCGTTACATTAGCAATATGGGACAGGCAGGGTAGTTGTGACCCCCTGGTTTAGAACCTCTGCATTGGACCGTGGTAATGTTAGGAAGCAAAATGGAGAGGAATTAGTACTGACTAGCAGAGCTTGTCAAAAAAGTGAGTTCTCTCCCGCACAAAAATTTGATTTTCATTGGAAATGTGAAAGCTGAACTATTTCATCCACATGCCAAAATATTTCGGTTTGCCACAGTGCCTCACGGGATTTGTAGGTCAGTGGTCTCATGCGCCCATTCTCCTCTATGGGCTTGGCTCTGTAGTTGGACTACATCTCCCATAATACATCTCTTCAAGAGGGGTGATGGTTCATCCTGGGACTCCCTGGCCATAGTGGCTTATGGAAGATGTAGTCTGGCTGGGGAGCCTGGCACATAGAGGAGAATGGGACAGGAGGTAACCAAACTACAACGACCAACAGGCACCGTGCCATCCTCTCCCTATCAAAATATATTGGTTTGCAGCTGAAATATCAAAATTTTCTTCAGAAAGCAGATGCTTCTTACCCAATTATTTATGTATTTGAAAACCCAAATTTCTTTCTGAAAACAGGTTTCAGAGGGGTAGCTGTGTTAGTCTGTATCAGCAAAAACAACGAGGCATCCTTGTGCCACCTTAGGGACTAACCAATTTATTTGGGCATAAGCTTTCGTGGGCTGGAACCCACTTCATCAGATGCATGGAGTGGAAAATACAGTAGCAGGTATAAATACACAGCATATGAAAAGATGGGAGTTGCCTTACCAAGTGTGGGGTCAGTGCTAACGAGTCAATCCAATTAAGGTGGAAGGGGGCTATTTTCAGCAGTTGACAAGAAGGGGTGTAAATCACTTTTGTACTGCTAATGAGGCCAGTGTAATCAAGGTGGGCCATTTCAAACAGTTGACAAGAAGGTGTGAGTATCAGCAGGGGGAAATTAGTTTTTGTAGTGACTCATCCACTCCCAGTCTTTATTCAGGCCCAATTTGATGGTGTCCAGTTTTCAAATTAATTCCAGTTCTGTAGTTTCTCACTGGAGTCTGTTTTTGAAGTTTTTTGGTTGAAGAATTGCCACTTTTAGGTCTGTTATTGACTGACCAGGGAGATTGAAGTGTTCTCCTACTGGTTCTCCTACACTCTGTTTTCAGGCCTGCTGCCAAAACCCCGAACTTCTGCCAGTGAAGTTAAAACAGTTCCAAGCATGGCATAAGCCCTCTGCTGGCAAGCACTGTGCTTGTGTGGATGCTGAATTATTTGCACTGGCACAAAGAGTCCTCCAGCAACAATCCCACAATGCCACTGTCCCTGCGAGAGGGACTGCTCTGGTCGAAGTTTTGACTTCTCCTGCCCAGGGGTCACAGTGACCCGAATCCTGCTTCCCCTCCTGCCTTTAAAATCTCCAGCGTGTTTTGTAAACATTTCACTTCTTGGGAGCCCAAGCGTAGAGAAACGTTTTGTTTTTAAATAGGAAAAGTCACAGCCTTTTAGATGGTATTACCTGTCCTTTGTCAGGAAAAAACAAGAAGGGAGTTGAGATGGTCTGAAGCTGAGCTTGCTGAAGTTTGATCCGCTGCTCTTAAGACAAACACACCCAAAGAGTGAAAGAAAAGAAAAGAAAAGAAAAGAAAAGAAAAGAAAAGAAAAGAAAAGATAGAAGATGCAGTGTCTGTCACTCTCACTTACAATCTCGCTGCTGGGGACACATGGGCACAGGACATGGCCACGCCAGCTACGCCAAGACCTGGTAAATGCGGACCACGGTCGGGCTGTTTAAGGCATTGCCTTTAGCGGCCTGGCTGGTCACGGGCTGCTGCAAAAGGTGGAGTTGTCTTGGCGGGATGAGCCAGATTCTTGTTACATGGAAGGCAAGAAGAGAGAGACGGGAAAAAAGCGGGGAAGGAAAATAATACACGAGGGAGGGGCTGACTGCAGGAACCCAAAGCTCGCATCCCAGGGGTTTGGGATTTAGCTGGAGCCTGTGGCAATGTCATCTGCTTCCCTCCCAGGGTGCCTTTCAGACCAGGATGATGAAGGCCCCATAGTGCCATGGTGAATCCCAGGGTCCCAGGGGAGGCTGGGGTGGCGCCCGTGAGGGTGACGCTCACTCCTTCCAGTCTACTTGTCTTGCTGATAAACAATGTCCAAGAAGCACTGTCTGCCTCATCCCATTAGCATTAACCAATTGAAACACGTTTCGGTAATTTCAGCGATAACCCTTTCCTCCCCTTTGCCTCATTGTCATGCCAACCCGGGCCTTTCCCAGGAGCCCTGCAGACCCCTGCGCATGGTTCTCTCAACCTCAACAATCCCAGTTCGGCTCCAAACCTCAGCTGACTTTTATGAACAGTTGGATGTGGCAGGCCGAGCAGCACATCTGTTCCCCTGGACAACGTTGAGGACAGCCTCTTCCCACGAGGGCCGGCAGCGCACGCTGTAAGGATGTGCGGGTTCGTTTTTAGAAGCAGGAGCACTCTTCGGAAAGCTCGCACACGCAGCAGGCTTGCACGTGAACTTTGCAAAACACCCCAGAGACCAGGCAAAGCAGGTGACTTTCCAGGTCTCCCCACCATTGTGAGTGTCACGTTAACATCACCCTCGGGTGCTGTCTGGCTCAAGGACTCCGGAGCACCTGCGAATGCTATTTTGCAGGGCAGGGATTCCCAGCAGTGCTCTCGCTCGCTCCCACAGGTGTGCTCTAGCTAGAACTGGGCTTAAACTCTTCAGCAGGAATGCCAGCACCCTGGCAGTCTCTTGCTCTCCGGGTACTACGGTGGCCCTCATCACCATGGCATCTGAACTCTGACCCCCGCACAGCTGTGTCTCACAGAGGAGATTCCTGCTGAGCAGGTCCCATGAAGGGCAGAAGATGAAGGCAGCACGAACACGAAGGAACCTGGAGCTCCTGGCAAAGAGGCAGCTGCCATCCCAAGTGAGAAGAACAAGTCAGCCACTCACTTCAAGCCTTTCCTCCACCAAAGGCTGGGCTTTATACCCTAGAGAGACAGCTCCGAGCATGCCTCATTCTTAAAGGACATGTGTGCCTTCCCTTGAGAGGAGCTGTGGCCCAGATCCTCGAAGGTACATAGATGTCTAACTTGTGTGTAGGTACGTAACGGCCTTTGAAGCCCTTTGATCTGGCCTGTTTGGTTCCACTGAAGGTAAAGGCTAGACTAGAGGTAAGTTGGCCGAGAAAAGGATGGTAGGAAGGGGCTACTGCAGTTCCCCAGGGCAAGGCTCCTCTTCTGCTCTGTCAGCTGTTCCAGTAGGGAGTGCTTTGGGGAGGCAGCCAGGCTGTTGTCAAGCAATTCCCCTGGGAGATGAGAACAGCTGTGTCTAGGCTCCCTGGTTACCCAGCCCAGAGCACACATTAGCCTGGGAGTTTTACGTCCAGTGCTGCTGCTCTTTACCGGAGAAGTTGAATGCGTCCGTAGCACCAGGGAGAGCAACTGTTCAGGTGTCTGGATGGATCCGCCGGGAGCACGCAGGCCTGGGGTGGAGTCTGGGACTCGTGTGCACCCAAAATGGATCCAGAGAGCACAGACCCAAGGGAGGGCATTGGGTAAGGGCTGAGCCGTCACTGAACCTGTCTGCACTGGCAGCCCCGCGGCCCTGGTTCAGCTCCCCACGCCTTGCTCAGGGTATGCCTGGGGGCAGTCTGTTCTCTGGGGGCTCCCCAGCCCTGGTCAGGAACCCGGAGGGGTCAGGAACCCCGACAACATTCAGTGCGATGTGTTCTAGAGTCCAAGGCTGTGCGCCAGTGACGGCTGGTCACATAGAATCATAGAATCATAGAATATCAGGGTTGGAAGAGACCCCAGAAGGTCATCTAGTCCAACCCCCTGCTCAAAGCAGGACCAATTCCCAGTTAAATAATCCCAGCCAGGGCTTTGTCAAGCCTGACCTTAAAAACCTCTAAGGAAGGAGATTCTACCACCTCCCTAGGTAACGCATTCCAGTGTTTCACCACGCTCCTAGTGAAAAAGTTTTTCCGAATATCCAACCTAAACCTCCCCCACTGCAACTTGAGACCATTGCTCCTCGTTCTGTCATCTGCTACCATTGAGAACAGTCTAGAGCCATCCTCTTTGGAACCCCCTTTCAGGTAGTTGAAAGCAGTTATCAAATCCCCCCTCATTCTTCTCTTCTGCAGGCTAAACAATCCCAGCTCCCTCAGCCTCTCCTCATAAGTCATGTGTTCCAGACCCTAATCATTTTTGTTGCCCTTCGCTGGACTCTCTCCAATTTATCCACATCCTTCTTGTAGTGTGGGGCCCAAAACTGGACACAGTACTCCAGATGAGGCCTCACCAATGTTGAATAGAGGGGAACGATCACGTCCCTCGATCTGCTCGCTATGCCCCTACTTATACATCCCAAAATGCCATTGGCCTTCTTGGCAACAAGGGCACACTGCTGACTCATATCCAGCTTCTCGTCCACTGTCACCCCTAGGTCCTTTTCCGCAGAACTGCTGCCTAGCCATTCGGTCCCTAGTCTGTAGCGGTGCATTGGATTCTTCCATCCTAAGTGCAGGACCCTGCACTTATCCTTATTGAACCTCATCAGATTTCTTTTGGCCCAATCCTCCAATTTGTCTAGGTCCTTCTGTATCCTATCCCTCCCCTCCAGCATATCTACCACTCCTCCCAGTTTAGTATCATCCGCAAATTTGCTGAGAGTGCAATCCACACCATCCTCCAGATCATTTATGAAGATATTGAACAAAACCGGCCCCAGGACCGACCCTTGGGGCACTCCACTTGATACCGGCTGCCAACTAGACACGGAGCCATTGATCACTACCCGTTGAGCCCGACAATCTAGCCAGCTTTCTACCCACCTTGTAGTGCATTCATCCAGCCCATACTTCCTTAACTTGCTGACAAGAATACTGTGGGAGACCGTGTCAAAAGCTTTGCTAAAGTCAAGAAACAATACATCCACTGCTTTCCCTTCATCCACAGAACCAGTAATCTCATCATAAAAGGCAATTAGATTAGTCAGGCATGACCTTCCCTTGGTGAATCCATGCTGGCTGTTCCTGATCACCTTCCTCTAATGCAAGTGCTTCAGGATTGATTCTTTGAGGACCTGCTCCATGATTTTTCCAGGGACTGAGGTGAGGCTGACTGGCCTGTAGTTCCCAGGATCCTCCTTCTTCCCTTTTTTAAAGATTGGCACTACATTAGCCTTTTTCCAGTCATCCGGGACTTCCCCGGTTCGCCACGAGTTTTCAAAGATAATGGCCAATGGCTCTGCAATCACAGCCGCCAATTCCTTTAGCACTCTCGGATGCAACTCGTCCGGCCCCATGGACTTGTGCACGTCCAACTTTTCTAAATAGTCCCTAACCACCTCTATCTCCACAGAGGGCTGGCCATCTCTTCCCCATTTTGTGATGCCCAGCGCAGCAGTCTGGAAGCTGACCTTGTTAGTGAAGACAGAGGCAAAAAAAGCATTGAGTACATTAGCTTTTTCCACATCCTCTGTCACTAGGTTGCCTCCCTCATTCAGTAAGGGGCCCACACTTTCCTTGGCTTTCTTCTTGTTGCCAACATACCTGAAGAAACTCTTCTTGTTACTCTTGACATCTCTTGCTAGCTGCAGCTCCAGGTGCGATTTGGCCCTCCTGATATCATTCCTACATGCCCGAGCAATATTTTTATACTCTTCCCTGGTCATATGTCCAACCTTACACTTCTTGTGAGCTTCTTTTTTATGTTTAAGATCCGCTAGGATTTCACTATTAAGCCAAGCTGGTCACCTGCCATATTTACTATTCTTTCGACTCATCGGGATGGTTTGTCCCTGTAACCTCAACAGGGATTCCTTGAAATACAGCCAGCTCTCCTGGACTCCTTTCCCCTTCAAGTTAGTCCCCCAGGGGATCCTGGCCATCCGTTCCCTGAGGGAGTCGAAGTCTGCTTTCCTGAAGTCCAGGGTCCGTATCCTGGACATATCAGCTGCTGCATTAGCCTACGCATTCGCTGCACTCCTGGGTTGAGAGCCTCAGGCAGGGGCACCAGGGGGGCTATGCTGATTTTCACCAGCTGAAGATCTGGCCCCTGGGTCTGAACGCTGCCTGAGAAACCCCAGTTCTGCTCTCTTCCAACCCGCCTGAATCTCTGCAAAGCCCCATCTGGTGACAGCGATTTGTTCTTTTCTCCCCAGTGGCCTTGGCAGGCCAGGATTGCTCTGTGAAGCCTGGGGGAAAGCCGTTAGCGTTAGCACAGGGCGGCCCTCGGGGTGGCATGAAAGGGAGCCCCACCCCTCTTGCAGTCCCCAGCACCTGCTCATGAATGAACCAGCTAGCTCCACTTAAAAGTCTGCTGCATGCACCCATGGCCACTGGGCCACCCGGCAGCTGGAGCAGCAGCTCGAATGATTTGCAGATGCAAACACAGGGGAAATCATTACATGGAAATTGGCTTTAATCTTCTACTGGTACTGCTGAGGCCCATGGCTGGGAGCCACTGTCCAGAGCAGAGAAACGTATTAACATTTTCTCCTCTCCAAGCACCCTGACTGGTTATCGTAGGATGTGATCTGAAAGCTCAGAGGTCAGAGCTGGGGACCAGCAAAACACAAGCAGCGTCGCTGGGCCTCCCCAAACCAGCGTGTAGCCCACAAGGCCTTGCAATATGTGATGCCGGATCCAAGGGTGTCAGTGCTGAGGCCGTGGCCGAGAGTCTCAAAGGGGGCCAGTAATTTTGGCAGCCACGGGTTGGAAGTGCCCAGCCTGAGATACCTGCTAGGGGCCTGGTTTACAGCGAGCAGGTCCTCAGCACTTTCTGGGAATCAGCGCACAGGTCTAGGACGGGAGATAACCATGGTCCCGTCCTTGCTCTGCCTGCTTCAGAGCAGAACATGTGAACTCAGATGGGAACCGGTGCCTGAATTTGTCAACTCGTACATTTCAATTAATTCAGGAATGGGATAAATCTGGAGAGGCGCTGAGCACCGGCAGCTGCCACTGACTGCAGGGTGAGCTGCAGGTGCAAAGACAAGACGTGGCTGGAATGAATTTACAAGGGAGTCTTTGCTGAGGCACTGAACCCAGATTGACCCTGTGGTTCTTTCTGGCTTCTCACAACCTGAACTGCCTAATGTCACCACACAGGGTCTCCTTAACTCTGGCCTGGAAGGGACACCAGCTGGCTATGGGTGTGTTATGTTCCTCTCTAGTGGCTGGGCCACATGGGGGATAACAACTTACTACTGCTACCAAATAAGTAGGTTAAATGGTAGAGTGCTGACAGCACTACCGTCTGTGCTTAGTACATCTCAGCAGTAGGTGCTTTAAGCTCCTTGGATGGAATGTGCTATAAAATATCAAAATTATTTATTATACCCCTCCAGTAACCCTTTAAAAACAGAGTACTTAGACTAGAAGCTTTTTAGGGCAGTGTGACAGGTTGCCCACCTCCGGGATGCCACCTGATGTACTGGGGTACCACTGAGACTGCCCATTCCACCAGCCTGGGCTCCCCCACCATGTGCTGCTGAGCCAGGCCCTCAAGCAGATCAAGACTTTTAGAATGACACCTCACAAGGCAGACTTTGTACAGAACATAACCTAATTACATGACAGTGGTGAATATTGAGATTTCAGGGTGTCACAGGCAGGAACTGTCCTTTTCATGGCTGGTGCATAAACCACCTCTTCGGAGAAGCAAGCCTGCTGGCCTCTCCCCTTCCGCCCAAGGCCCTTCCCCTTCCGCCCCCCTCGCTTTCCAGAACCTGGAGCCCTCCACCATGGCAGGAGGAGCTGTGGCCAAACCAGCCCAGCCCCTGGGCCGCTGGCCAGCCCACCCCAGCTGCGCCAGCCAGCCCAACCCCCAGGCCACCGGCCAGCCCCGAGTCATCCCGGCCCGCTGCTGGCCAGAGCTGAACCTCCATTGGCTTCGGGGGAGAGGGGTGGCCTTGGGGTGGAGCATAGGTGGGGCCACGCCTGGGTTATGGGAGGTTTAGCCTCCCTGGCCTCTGATACCCGCTGCCCACGGTCCTTTTGTTCTGTGTTTATACAGCTCCTACCACAACAGGGTCCTGGTCCGCGAGTGCTGCTCCTCTGGCCTAAATTAGTAAAATTGAAAGCACTGTAGCAGATCCCGAGCAGTGTCCAGTGCAGCCTCCGGTGGCCTTCTTCCCCAAGTGATTCGGACCCAAACGGATTCTGTTTTACCCATTCCATCACGTCCCATTTCTTTGCAGTCTGCCGCATCATTAATATACACTGCTGCTCCGCCACCTTTACCTGGAGTTCTGTCTTTCCTGAACAGCACGTACCCTTCAATCCCTGCACGCCAGTCGTGACTACAGTTCCACCTTGTTTCTGTTATCCCTAAAATATCTGGGTTCACTTCCTGCACCAGGAATTCGAGCTCCCCCATGTTGCTATCCGGGCTCCTTGCATTGGTGCGCAGACGTCTTCGTTGTTTCTGCTCGGCTTTGCCCAGACTCCTCCCTGATCGGGTCCAGTCATTCTACTGCCAGTATCACCCACCAGACTGGTAGTGTCACTGGTATCACCGCTACCTTTCCTCTTGTCCATTCTCCTACCCTCCGCTGGTCCTTTCTCCATTGCTGTGCCATCTCTTACTTGATTTGCCTCCGGCTCTCTATTAGAATCAGGCGTGGAGATTACATGAGCATCTCCCAGCCATCTCCCCCGAGTTCCTCGTTTTAAGCTCTTTTAATCAGTTGCGCCAACCTCCCAGAAGTCGATTTCCCTCCCTACTCAGGTGGAGTCCATCCCAAGGGAACAGTTCTCTGTCCGTGAATGCCTCCCAGTGGTCAAACATCCCAAAGCTCTCCTGAAAGCACCACTGCCTGAGCCATCTGTTGAGCATCATAATCTTGTCTCGCCTTCATTATCCTCCTCCAGGGACAGGTAGAATCCCACTGACGATCACCTGAGCCTCCATTTCTTTAAGTATCTCCCCAGCCTGCCACAGTCTCCCTTGATGTGTTCCAGCGAGAATCTAGCAGGATCGTTTGTTCCCACGTGAAGGACAACCAGCGGATTCTTTCCTGCTCCCATTAGGATCCTCTTCAGCCTCAGGTTCACATCCCGTATCTTAGCTCTTCTCAGACAGCACACCAGCAGCTCTGGTGACAGGCCTGTCCATCCTTCTCAGGCGGGAGTCCTCAGTCACATAGACCTGCCTCATTGTGATGGTGGTGCGATTCTCCGGCCTTCCTCCTGTTGTTTCTGGCTGCAAGTCTTCTTGTCTTTTGTTCTCCCTTGCCATCTTCTGTGAGTCATCCTCTATCCTCCTGGGCTCCAAATGTAGCTATCTCCATTGACTTTCCCCCTCTTCTTACAGGACTAGCCACTCTTCTCTTCTTCCTGGCCCTCCCACCTTCAGTTACAGCCTGCTGTGCCCTTTCTTCATTCTCCAGCTCAGCAAACCTATTCCTGAGCTGTATTCGTCCTTCACTCACAGGTCTTGTCCTCTGCCTGGTTCTCGTAGTCACATGCTTCCACTGGCCACTTTCTTCACCCAGCAGCCTACCCTCACGGTTCTGCAGTCCAGCTTGTACCTCCAAGTCTTGACTTTTCCCTTCAGCCTTCTCTCACCTTCTCTCCATCCTCCACTCGAATCCCCTTTGAAACTCAACCTCATTTCCACCTGCATCTTCAAACCTCGGATCTTCTCTTCCACCAGCTCTATCAGGTGGCACTTCATACAAACGAAGCTCTTTTTGGGTACCCACTCCAGGATAATGTACATCTTGTAGCTTCCACCTCTGGTCATCTTCTTTGTCTCTTCCATTCCTTGGGTCACTACCACTGCTGCCTTTGTATCTGTCATAACCTTCCAGTCTAAGCTCCTGTCAAGAAAAACACAGGCTCACACAAAACAAAAACAGAACACCACAGACTCTCCCCCACTGTGATCATTAGACTTCAGAGTTAACGAGTCATCAAGTTGAACAGAGGTTGTCAATCACTCTCAGAGAGAAACTGTCCCCTCTAGCTCTCCGGATAGTGAAGTCCTCAGTGGGAGTTGTGACAAAGATGTACCTGTGCCTGGGTTTAGAGTAAGACCAGCACTTCCCTGAAATGAATGAGAGTCTTTCCATTGGCTTCAATGGGTTTTAGATCAGGTCCCATTGACGTCAATGGATAGAATCCCATTCGGTTCACTGAGCCCAGGATCAGTCCCTTGGTTTCTGGTGGGTGAATAACTTACAGCAAGACGATGTATTTATAGCAGCCAACCCATGAGTTTTTAATTAAAATTCCATTTTCTTGTGCTCCAGATGTCATGAATAATGCTGCTCTCAGTGTTCTGTTTGCTTTTTAAAGAAGCACTAAATGTTCTGGGTGATTTTTTGCCCTGCGCAGCACGTCGACTCTCTTTACGTGAGTGAGGCAGGCGGTGAGGGTTTGTTTGTTTAAAGGAAGAACCCGGAATGTGGCTCTGTTCGTTACTGACCCCTTGCCCCGTCAAGACAACAGCATGGTCTCACAGGTGCCGTTCATCCAGTCCAAAGAGGAGGAGAAAGAAGACTTCAGAGCAGGAAATCAGATCAGGAAACCAAGCTAAATCGAGTTGGCTGGAGAGGCCATTGAATTACAGGGTGCGATGGTGGCCGAAAATAATCAACAGCGGCTGCTGCCTGAATGCTGAGTTGGGACGTGGGTTGAAGTTTGCACAGAGCCAAGGGAATGCTGGGATTGTCGGAGTGGCAGGAAAGAGGAATTCTGAGATGGTGGGGGGGGGTCACTCACTACTTTATTTATTCCTACTGCTACCCCATGCCTTAGCCTTCTGTTTGCACTGTCCAGCTCAGTGGCTCTCAACCTTTCCCAAACCCATGGACCTGGGATCTAGCCGGCACCTCCCTCCAATTTAGCAATAGACAGGAACACGGGCATTGCCTGGTTGGATCAGCCCCAAGGTCCAGCTAGTCCAGTGTCCTGTCTCCGATGCTGGCCAGAAGCTAGTATTTAATTATAACCCCACTGAATACTCTTCCCACCCAGCCAGCTCCACTCATCATTAGCCTTTGCTTGGGATCCCTCAGCCAGCTTGTTGCCCACCTGACAAGCCAATCTGAATGCAGCTTTCCCGGGGGGTTCCAGGATGCTTCCTCCAACACTTCTCCAAAATCCAGATCTGCTGCTGTCCCTTTATCCACGAACGGCGCAGAATCTCTGCCGGGAAATGATCACGTTTGCCTGGCAGGATTTGTTCATTGTAAACCCACCCCGCTGGAAGTGCTCTTTCGGGTGGATCCTCGCTTTCCAACAAGCCCCTCAGGCCTTGCCCATGCTCACATCGGTTTAGCTAAAGCTGTTTTAAAACTGATTTAGTTAGACTCAGAGGTACAAGGTGGGGGAGGTAATATCTGCTACTGGACCAGCTTCTGTGGGTGGAAGAGACAAGCTTTCGAGCTTACACAGAGCTCTTCTCTCTCCCCCACAGAAGCTGGTCCAATAAAAGCTTTACCTGGCCCACCTTGTCTCTGTAATATCCTGGGGCTGACCTGGCTACAACAACACTGAAAACATCAATTAGTTAAACTCATGCAGGTCTGTGCTGGATGTTTAGTCCCCTGGCATCTCAGCCCAGGCGGACAGTGTCTGAGTACCAGGATGTGTGGGTTACTTCTTGGGCAGAATGTGCTACAGTAGCATCCCTTTGGATCTTCTCTGAATGACTCTGCAGTGTAACGCTTGCCAAGCAATGCCTCACTGGGGCAGCGTTAAGGACGAGTCCTCATTGTCGGCCTTCATCGATGAGCTGCTAACAGAGAAGCAAGAGCGCTCCCAACCCAGTCAAAGGAATTTGTGGGATGGCTTTGAGATTACACCCGAGGCCGTGATGGATGGTTCTGCCCTGTGGTTACGGCACTAGACTGGGACTCAGGAAATCTCTTTCTGGCTCTCTCTTAGGGTATGATACTGCTGCCCATCCCCATAGCATCTGGGCGACGTCCATGTAAAATGACTAGCAACAGCAAAGTCCTGAGTGGTCTTTGTGGAGTCTCTGGCTCTTCTGCCCCTGCCCCCACTATCCCTTTAAGGAAAGAGGAACTGGGCTGGATGGGGTCCCAGTTATTCCCTTCCAAGTTGCCCCCACCATACAAAAACTCTGGGGAGAGCAGGGGCAGATGCAGAGAGAGAAGTGGTCCTGGGTTAGAAATGAGACTCAGCAAGAAGAGGTGACTGTTTCTTTAAGACCCCGGAGCCAGGAACCTTGTAGTGAAGTCGGGGGGGGGGGAGCAGGGGAGGGGCTCCCCTCCAGTCAATCCCCCACCTGGTCAGACCAAACCCCTGGAGGACGAGCAGCCTACGTAAGCCCCCCTACTCTCACTGAGATGGAAAGGGACGACCTGGGTTCTCCTGTCCAGGCTGGGGAGGCGGAGTCAAAGGCCACCCCACCGAGGAGGAACATGGGGCAGAAGGACCTTTGGTATCCAGGTTTGAGTTTCTAGTCATTTTTGATCTGGAAAGGCTGGCAGCCAAGCCAGGTGGAGCTGGGGCCAGAAAATTGAAAGGGCCCACCCAGAAATAGAGTGGATCCAAGCGGTAAGCCCATCACAGGGGCCTAAACTCTGCGGGGGCGGGGGGTAGGGCTGTGGGTTAAGGGTATTTTAGATTTCACCCATTTTCTTATGGTCTTGGTTGGGATTTTTGAGGGAAAGGGGGTGCTCAATCTTGGAAGGGTCCCAGAGGGAAGGCTTGTCAAAGAGAGAGGGGTTTTGCAGGGTTTCCTAAGTATGGCCGCACTTGGGATGTGCCCGATCTCTGGAAGTCTGTTCCACAGCCTGAACCCCGCGACAGAGGATGCTTTGGCCCCAGCTGTCATGTGCTTCGTCCTAGGCTCTGTGGCCTGCAATGTTCCAGAGGAGCGCAGCTGCCAGGGTGCTTCATCAAGCAACATTGGGGGGCTTTAGCCATTAGTTGCTTTGAAGATTAGGACCAAAGAAATTAACAGGGGTCGGAAGCTGAGCAGGAGCTAGGGGAAGGACTGGAGCACAGGCCTAACATGCTCGCAGCAGCCTGAGCCAGGACGAAGGTGGGCAGCCATGTACCGGCTGGACCCTTTGCATCTTCTTCACGTTCAGCGGCAGAAACAGTGAATTACAGTCGTCCAGCCTGGATCGGACACATGCATGGACTGCTGTGGCCAGGACCTTCTCTAGGAGGAAGGGACAAGGTTTCCTAGAGATCTGGAGGTGAAAGGAGGCATTTTGGAGACTGAAACTACCTGGTCATACAAGTATAGTGAGGAGTTCAATAGGAACCCGAGGATTTGCATGACGGTGGCCTAAGCACCCCTTTATGCCAACAGGCAAGGGGGTGCTGGAATCTCCTGAGTCTGCTGTGTACATTCTGGTGCACCAAGGAATGTCTTGTGACACCTCTAATGAAAGCCGGTGTCACGCTGGTCATCAATACTATTGTGAAAGATACGCACAGATACTATGTAAGGAGTTGCGGACATATACCGAAAATATTCTTAAAGTCTGCATCAAGGTCAGCAGCAGAGGTGACAAACAGGTTTTCTGTCACACGGGAGATGTCCATCCATCTACCTGTTTACATGTAAATTGACTATTGTCTGGTTCGCAGTGGGGCCCCTTATCACCAGCTTGAACTGACTGCAAATGAAGGAGCGTGAGGACTTCAGAAAGAAACTAACAGGATGAGATAAGCAGCTGGGGGGAAGCCCTTCGTGGAGCGTACATCAACGGTTTGCTTGAATATATTTGGGGAGACAAAAGGGAGACCGAGGCAGCCTTCACCGAGGAAGTAAAAGGGCAGTAATTTTGCTTAAGGAGAAAGGGGTCTCAGCCAGGCTTGGCTGAGAACACTGGAGAGACCTTTGGGTGCGATAAGCTTCTTTAGACAAGAGCGTGACTTGTTAGTTAAGTCTGGTGTCTTGAAAGCATGGTCTGATTTCGTTTCGCATGTAGCCATTTGTTTCCTATATCCTCGTTCACTATCCCTTGGCTCTCCAGTCTTTGACAATAAACCTGTTCTTCTTTTCACTATCCGTCTATCTCAGTGCTGTGCTGTGAGGCAAGGTGCTGGTACTGACTTGGACCTTAGAAGCTGGTGTGTCCTGCTCCGTTGGGAACAGCAGGCCTGGCAGTTCCGTGAGTGTCCAGTGGAGAAAGGACAGAGACGCTCCAAGGACTTGGGGGCTGGTGGGGGCCTGTTGCTACCCGTACAGAGAACGAGGCAATGCTTGTGCTCCCAGAGGCTGTGGTTTCAGGGAGATGGTCCACAGCAGGCACAGACAAGCCTGCTTCATGCCAAGGGAGGTGACCTCAGGAGAGCGTCACAACCACTTTAACCAGTGGGGACTGTGTGCCTTCAGTGGAAGGTGGAGCCAGCTCTGCCCAGCTTTTCCCCTCTCCAGCCAGCATCACTTCGGTCTTGCCTGGCTTCTGCTTGAGCCATCGGCTCTCCAGCCACTAGCCAGGCTCCCCAAGGCAGTCTGACATTTGAGGAGCGGCGGAGAATGAGCCATCGAGTTGAGTGTCATCAGCATCCCGTTGGCAGCTAAGCCCTTGGCTTCTCAGGATCTCTCCCTGTGGTGTCACATAGACATTGAAGAGAAGCAGGATAGCATGGAGCCATGTGGGGCCTGGTGAGAGCCTTGGGCAAGGAGGAGCAGTTACCCGTCGTCACTCACTGAGTTCTCCTGGACGGGCATGATTAAAGCCCCTGTCACACTGGGCCACCTACTCCTGATGTGCCATGCAGGCGGGTTAGCTGGGCCTTGCTGTGTATCGTCAACGGCTGTGTCATAAATATAAAGGGAAGGGTAACTACCTTTCTGTATACAGTGCTATAAAATCCCTCCTGGCCAGAGGCAAAACCCTTTCACCTGTAAAGGGTGAAGAAGCTAAGATAACCTCACTGGCACCTGATCAAAATGACCAATGAGGAGACAAGATACTTTCAAATCTGGAGGTGGGGAACAAAGGGTTCGTCTGTCTGTGGGATGGTTTTGCTGGGAACAGATCAGGAATGCAGCCTTACAACTGTTAGTAAGTAATCTAGCTAGAAATGCATTTGATTTCCTTTTGTTTCATGGCTGGTAAAATAAGCTGTGCTGGATGGAATGTATATCCCTGTTTTTGTCTCGTTTTGTAACTTAAGGTTTTGCCTAGAGGGATTCTCTATGTTTTGAATCTGATTACCCTGTAAGGTATTTACCATCCTGATTTTACAGAGCTGATTCTTTTACCTTTTCTTTAATTAAAATTCTTCTTTTAAAAACTTGATTGATTTTTCATTTTTCTTAAGATCCAAGGGTTTGGATGTGTGTTCACCTGGACAGATTGGTGAGGATTCTTATCAAGCCTTCCCCAGGAAAGGAGGTGTAGGGCTTGGGGGGATATTTTGGGGGAAGACATCTCCAAGTGGGCTCTTTCCCTGGTCGTTGTGTAAGACGCTTGGTGGTGGCAGCATACGGTTCAAGGACAAGGCAAAGTTTGTACCTTGGGGAAGTTTTAACCTAAGCTGGTAAGAATAAGCTTAGGGGGTCTTTCATGCAGGTCCCCACATCTGTACCCTAGAGTTCAGAGTGGGGAAGGAACCTTGACAGGCTGCAGAGAAGCCCAGCAGTGGGAGCATGGAGATCTCAGCTGTGTCCAGGGCTCTGAGGAGTTCGGGTTTTAGTGCCACCAGGGTGGTCTCTGTGCTGTGCCCTGGTCTGGACCCTGGTTGTGAGGCATCCAGGATGTTGACTGCTGTCATGTGTTATTATCATGTGTCATGAGTTGGCGCTTAGTGGTTGCTACTTTCTCAAAAAAAGAAAAGGAGGACTTGTGGCACCTTAGCGACTAAAATTTATTTGAGCATAAGCTTTCGTGAGCTACAGCTCAGTTATTTTGCACAGGAGTAAGAGGTTGGAGATGGGCCAGTAGTCGGAGAGGTCTTCAGAGAGATCTGGGCTTGATTCCTGGCTCTGCCACAGACTTCCTGGGTGACCTTGGGCAAGTCACTTAATCTCTCTGGGCCTCATTTCCCTGTCTATAATACAGTGATAATGCTTCCCTACCTGACAGCAGTGGTGCGAGTTGCTCAGATGCGAAGGTGACTGGGGCCACGTAGGTACCTAGAGAGGAGGCCAGAGCTGGGAGAGGAAACACTTCGTCTATCTTGCCACTGAGATTTCTCTCCAGGGGTCTTGCTCCTCAATTACTGCTGATGGTGGCAGCTGTGCCCAGGTGGAACGGTGCCACTTTGGAGCCAGCTGTGCCACAGAGATTGCACCTGCTCAGACGCTGACAGGACCAGATCACACACGCTGGGCTGCCCGTTGCAGCAGGGACAACCGCGCCCACTGGGCGTGCTGTGCTTCCACGGGGGCTGGGTGCCCGCAGACAGAAAACCCCAGGGCTGCTGCCAGCATGTCCCCATTAACGTCCCATCGATTCCAGCCCCTCCATCTCCTGAGCCGTGGGGAACGGCGAGCCCATTGCTGCGCGGCTGACCCGGTGCAGACACAGAACTCTGCCTCCGTCATGCCGGGACGAAAGGTCCGTTCCGATCACTCTTCTGCCTAAACGCCACCGCCGAGAAACACACGCCCGGCCTGGCGACCCTTGCAGTTTGCTGGCAGGCTCTCTGTGCTCAGCTGTTCCCTGAAAAGTCAGCGATGTAAATAGCCCATCCTGGGAGCGTGAAGCTCTCAGCCCCTGCCAACAAACCTGGCCACAGGGCTAGGATTGAAAATAACCAGCTGCTCTTTTGACTTTCCCTGCTCTAGCCTCAGCTCATAAGCTAAGCAGGGTCAGGCTGGTTCAGAACATGGATGGGAGATCTCTTGGGGCTGCTGGAAATGGGGGAGCTGGCCCTCCATGGGAATGCCCCAGTGTGGAGTTAGGGGGTGCAGTGCTATAGGAGGGAAGTCTTTCAACTGCGAGCACCTCTGGTCATTAAGGTCCAGATCCTCATGGGTGCCTAACTCCTATTGGAGTCAATGGGCGTTAGGTGCACACATCCCTGAGAAGATTTGGGCCTATGCCCCTTCTAATCGGGATACGGGTATTAAATGTGGGGTGCTGGCCACGTTCCAGCTCAGAGAATGACATTCTGCTGCTTTCCATGCCCCCTGCCATTTTAATTCCACACCTCCTGTCTGGCGGCATTGCTGTGCGTCATGCAACAGCTGCCGTGTCCCACCCCAGCCGCGGTGGCTGCATCTCAGTGGCTGCTGAGCTGACCGGGATGGGTAGTTTGTCAAGCTCATCTGGCATTGTGAGGCCCTGTGGGTTGAGAAGTGCAGGAGCCGTGGCACGCCCTTGGCGGGGATTGCCCGTCTGCAGCGTAGTTATAAGGGAACCCATGGCTGCTCCCCAAAATGAGGAGATCATCCTGGTTCACCCCAGATTCAGGCTCTTCTGAATTTCCCAGTACACTCTCTGGCTCTAGCATGAGTGTGGGTCCTCAGGGCAGGGGCTGCCTTGAACTGTGTTTCCTTGGCGTCTCTCTCTACTCCCCTCCTCCACCCGCCATCGTCACATGGGTGACCGACTCTCCAACCTGCGGACTCCTCTCCCTCCAGCCAGACCCACCGCCTGGCCTGTCTCCCTGCCGTCTCTGTCAGCCTGGACCCCCTTCCCTTGCCGGCTGGGAGCCTGGCAAATCCTTGCCTCCACCCTCTCGTGTGCCGCCCCCCAAGCCAGATCCAAATGCGGCCCCATCTTTCTTTGTGACAATGCTAAGATCTGCTCTGCTCTGTTCCATACCCATTGCTATCCTGTCCTCATCAGTGTGGTGTCTGTGTGCCTTCCTGCCATGCCCTGAGTGATGTGACTGACACTTGTCCTGTGTGGTTCTATCTTGCCCCTCTTCTGTCCCCAAGCTGCTGAGAAATAGGGCAGACACACCCCAAAACTGGTGGTTATTCTTCTATAAGATATACCCAACCAGCAAGAAACGTCAACTTCTGTCTCACCACACTGGCTAACAAGAAATCAGAAATGCACCCTGCTTAGGTATTCCGGTCCTGGATTCAACACCCAGACACTACACTTAATGAGGAGTGGTTATTTAAAACCAATTTAATGAACCAAAGGGTTCTTCTGATCCCAAAGGACCAGCCGCAAAGCCAGGTCAATATATAACTCAGATCTTACCCAATAATCACACTGTTGCCAATCCTTTAGTATCTAATAACTAGAGGTTTATTTATAAAAAGAAAGAAAGGTGAGAGTTTAAATTGGTTAAAGGAATCAAATACACACAATAATTGCAAAGTTCTTGGATCAGGCTTGAAGCAGTGATGAAATAAACTCTGGCTTGTTCAGTCTCTGGTTGCTTCCAAATGATTTGGAAGGTCCTCAGTCCCTTGGTTAGAATGCTCCCATTAGTATAAATCCATAATCCAGATATCAGAGCAGGAAAGAGGCAAAATGGAGGTGTTTCCAGGGCCTTTTATAGCTTCTGCCCTGTAGAGGGAAACCCATTGTTCTAGCTTGTGGAAAATTACAGGTAACAAGATGGAGTTTGGGGTCACATGGACTAGTCACACGTCCTTGCATGCTTCGCTGAGTCATAGCCATATTCTAGCTAGAATGTCCACAGCTCATCGGGCGTGGATAGGCGTCTTCCGTGGCCCAGTGCGAGTGAAGCGTTCTTTGATGGGCCATGCAACGTGAATAGTCCTTTCACACTGTGCTGGCTAAATACCTCGTGGGTGTTAGCCAGAAGCAAACACATCTGAAATACAGGTATAGAGCCAATATCCATAACTTTAGATATAAAAATGATGCATGCATACCAATAGGATAATCATATTCAGCAAATCATAACTTTCCCATTGGCACCTTACTTGACACACTTTGAACAAGATTTGTTGCGAGGGTATAACAGTGGTAGTTTAACCATATAACGCCATAGGGGGTTCTTTGGAGCTCTTGCATTTTGTCTTGTTTTTCTGGCTGCTCCATTCTGTGTGTGATTGACGGCGTCTGGGGCCCAGAGCGGAAGGTGGGGAGGTCAGGACTGTTTTTAGTTCCCGGGAAAGTTCGTTCCACAGGTTCGGACCAGCCCCAGAGGAAGTTGTGCTCAAATGAACTTTCCCCAGATGGCAGAAAGCTCCCTGAGGCCTAAGAAGCGAAACTGTTGCCCACAGCCCCCTCTGGATGCTCTGGTCTCTTTTCGGTACCCTGGGCATCATCAGAGCTCCCCCCTCTGCGCTGTCCCTGGGGGCACGGAGCGCCACTCCTGCACTGCCCTGTCCTTCTGCCAGTCCCGTGAGGCGATGGCTGCCTTGCAATTGCTGCTCGGCAAATGCTTGGAAAAGGGGTGTGCATCAAAGAGTCCATGTTGCCCAGTGGCTGGGGCCCTGGCCTGGTGCTCAGTAGCACCGGGTTCTGTTCCTGCCTCTGCCACGATCTCTTACGCGACCTTGGCCAGTCACCTCCCTGCTCTGTGCCCGTTTCCCCTTCTACCCATTGTCTGTGTAGACCCCGTGACTTTCCCAGGACAGCGAGTGTCTCACACGATGCGTCTCTGCAGCGCCCAGAACAATGGGGGCCTGTGACTGGTTGGTGTGACTGGGCTACACATAACAATAAACGGGGCTGCTAATTTTGGGAGCCCAACCTGAGGCACTTGGGGTTTGATTTTTCCCAGGTGCCCAGAGCCAACAATTTCAAACCAAGTTAGTGGGGGTTACGGATGCTCAGAAATCTTAAGATGGGCACTGAGAGGTCCAAAATCCGCGGTCCCTTTGAAAGCACCAGGGCTCAGATCCTCGACAATATATAGACACCTAATTCCCTTTGAACAGCTGGAGCCATGTGCCTTAGCGCCCTGAGTTCGGAGTGCGATTTGGATGACATGAGATGGATTACCAACTCACTCTCTTGAGCAAAATCAAGGGTAACTAGGAGGCCATCTGATATATTCCAAGAGTCATGGGCTACTTGACTTCTGCCAACTTGCAGAATACAGGACTGTAGGTTCCTTGTGTTACTGCTAAGAACAAGAAAAGGCAAAGCTACCTCTATCAGCTACAAGTCGCCCCCCTACCCATGCCCCCGCCTTGGCACTCTATGGGCTAGAAATCGCACAAGCAGCTCACAACTGCAGTCCGTGTGGGTGTGTTAAAAATGGCACCAACTAACCTGGGCATTCCCGCTGTACACTCTTCTCGCATTTCTGCACACGTCCTGGTGCCTCAGGGACTGTTACTCTAAACACCTGCTCACCACTTGAGAGGGGTACGGCCGAGGTCCTCACCACTCATGCTCATTAAAAACCCCACGGCCCATTTCCTCAGAGCAGTGGTGCATTAACCGCAGTGTCTCGGCTTAATTCCACGGTGACCAGTTGCATTCTGCCACCCTACGCTGCACCTGCAGTTTCAGCCGAACACAGGAGTCTTCTTCACTTCCATTCCTGAACTGTTCCTGCGTGCAGTTAAACAGCTGCCGCGCTTCTCCCCAGAGGTGGCTGCATTTCCAGGGGCGGGCAAACGGATTTCTGCCTGTTTGTGGCGAAAAGCACTTTGGCATCTGTCGGGATGCAACGGATGGGGATAAGCATCGTTAATGAGTCTTGCTCGTTGCTAATCAGCGTGGCCCTCGGTAATGAGCATGGCATTGCCTATTCATGTCCAGTGCGAGTTGTGGTTCATGGGCTGAAACTACCTTACGCTGGCACAGCTCGCCTGGGCTAAAGAGCTTGAGGAAACAATGCAGCGGAGAGGGAGGAAGAGGAACATTTTGGGGGGGGAATAAATGGCCTTGCCTGAGTGCAAATACATTTGTGGCTTTCAAGCTGCAGCCATACCTGGATCTGGACTGGGAGCACTGTGCTGGCTGGCAGTTCAGAGGGCTCCCACGATTCAGTCACGCACATCTGGGCTGGGACAGGCCGGCGGCCGGAGCAGGAATCACGGGACAGGGAGACTCGGCAAAGCTCTAAGAGTTGCTGTGCAAAACATTGGGTTGGAGCAATGTTTGCAATCATGGCAGATCAAATGCACTTTGTTCCATGGGAGTGGGGCAGGCAGACTAGGGACTGGGAGGGGAGCTGGTGGCTGGGATTGGGGGTGGATGTAGGGGATGGGAGGGCATGCTTTCTGAGCAGATCCCTCGCTTGTGTCCTTCCGCCTGAGTGAACCCCTCCAACCCTGAGCCTGCATGAACACCTCAGTGGCTGAACAAGCCCCCGACTCTTCTCTCCCACCCGTTTGGAGCATCAGCCGGAGATCAGGGGACAGCACCTGGCGAAAACGCCGGCAGGAGATTTTGCTGAGTCAACGTCCCTGCTCCTTGCTCACCCTTAACCCAAAATGCTGACTCACCAGCTCAGTGCTCCACTCTCTGACCAGGGGCCCATGGACACTGCTGGGCATTTTGACTGTGCGAGGACCGAGCAGGGAGCTATCGTGGTGCCCCGGGAGATAGGTTTTACAGCTGGGTAAACTGAGGCCCAAGATGGTTGCAGCCACACAGTGACTCAGTGGCAGGGTCAGGCTCAGACCGGAGCAGCCCCATGCTGGTGTCCAGCGGGGAGGCACATACTGGATTTCCTCTCTCCGTTCCCTTCGAGGGCTGCCGGAGGGGTCGCCGTTTCCCCCTTGCTCTGCCCTGGACTGCAGCCTCCTCTCAGATAGCAACAGGAGCAGGGAGCCTCCAGCCCTGCAACAAGTAATCCAGATCAGCTGCCATCGACCCATCCCACACCTTACTGCTACTGTCGCCCACAGCTGGGTCCCCTGATCGCACTGAGGGCTTCTGCAAGTCCTAAGGCCTCAGCCGGTGCCACCAGGGAGGAAGGGGGAGACATCGGCAGAGCTGTAGGGGGCGGGTGAAGTCCAGGACTGGGATAGCAGGGGGCTGTGGGTCGGGATTGGGGGGCGTCGGCAGAGCTGTAGGGGACGGGGGAAGCCCAGCACGGGGATAGCAGGGGGCTGTGGGTCGGGATTGGGGAGCATTGGCAGAGCTGTAGGGGGCAAGGGAAGCCCAGGACTGGGATAGCAGGGGGCTGTGGGTTGGGATTGGGGGTGGTTGGCAGAGCTGTAGGGGGCGGGTGAAGCCCAGGACGGGGATAGCAGGGGGCTGTGGGTCGGGATCGGGGGGCATCGGCAGAGCTGTAGGGGGCGAGGGAAGCCCAGCACTGGGATTGCAGGGGGCTGCGGGTCAGGATTGGGGGGCGTCGGCAGAGCTGTAGGGGGCGGGGGAAGCCCAGCACTGGGATCGCAGGGGGCGGCGGGTCAGAGCTGAGATGTGTAAGCCTGGCTGGAGGGTGTCAAAGCCCCCTCAGGCTTTTCTTTCACATGCGAAGAGACCCCTTGCCCCGCACACACAGGGCTGGACTTGCTCAGCTCACTGGGCCGACACTTCCCGGGGGCCCAGTACTGGCCATTCATTACGTGGATGACAACACCGCAGAACACAGCAGAGCCTGAGGGCGGCCTGCCCAGCACCATAACTCTGCCTGTGGGGTTGCGCTGCCTTGTGCTGTGCGGAACAGGATCCTAAACACCTGCGTCCTGACCCACCCTGACCATGGGCCCTCTGTTGGAGGAAGCTTCTGAAGAAACCTGTCGATCTCAATACGCTGAGGACCTAGATGGAGAGAGAACTAAATGAAATGACAAAGCCCTGGCTGGGATGATTTAACTGGGAATTGGTCCTGCTTCGAGCAGGGGGTTGGACTAGATGACCTTCTGGGGTCCCTTCCAACTCTGAGATTCTATGATTCTATGAAATGCAAAAAGAAAAGGAGGACTTGTGGCACCTTAGAGACTAACCAATTTATTTGAGCATAA
Organism: Lepidochelys olivacea; assembly: GCF_965140295.1. NCBI lineage: Eukaryota > Metazoa > Chordata > Testudines > Cheloniidae > Lepidochelys > Lepidochelys olivacea. The sequence goes on from NC_140413.1 coordinate 4,202,509, forward strand.
GTTTTCGTGAGCTACAGCTCACTTCATCGGATGCATCCTGTGGAAAGTGTAGAAGAAAGTGTACACATAAAGCATGAAAAAATACCTCCCCCCACCCCACTCTCCTGCTGGTAACAGCTTATCTAAAGTGATCACTCTCCTTATAATGTGTATGATAACCAAGTTGGGCCATTTCCAGTGCAAATCCAGGTTTTCTCACCCCCCCCCGCCCCCCCCACACACAAACCCACTCTCCTGCTGGTAATAGCTTATCTAAAGTGACCACTCTCCTTACAATGTGTATGATAATCAAAGTGGGCCATTTCCAGCACAAATCCAGGGTTTAACAAGAACGTCTAGGGCGGGGGTTAGGAAAAAACAAGGGGAAATAGGTTACCTTGCATAATGACTTAGCCACTCCCAGTCTCTATTCAAGCCTAAATTAATTGTATCCAATTTGCAAATGAATTCCAATTCAGCAGTTTCTCGCTGGAGTCTGGATTTGAAGATTTTTGTTGAAGAATTGCAACTTTCATGTCTGTAATCGCGTGACCAGAGAGATTGAAGTGTTCTCCGACTGGTTTATGAATGTTATAATTCTTGACGTCTGATTTGTGTCCATTTATTCTTTTACGTAGAGACTGTCCAGTTTGACCAATGTACATGGCAGAGGGGCATTGCTGGCACATGATGGCATATATCACACTGGTAGATGCGCAGGTGAACGAGCCTCTGATAGTGTGGCTGATGTGATTAGGCCCTATGATGGTGTCCCCTGAATAGATATGTGGACACAGTTGGCAACGGGCTTTGTTGCAAGGATAGGTTCCTGGGTTAGTGGTTCTGTTGTGTGGTATGTGGTTGCCGGTGAGTATTTGCTTCAGGTTGGGGGGCTGTCTGTAGGCAAGGACTGGCCTGTCTCCCAGGATTTGTGAGAGTGTTGGGTCATCCTTCAGGATAGGTTGTAGATCCTTAATAATGCGTTGGAGGGGTTTTAGTTGGGGACTGAAGGTGACGGCTAGTGGCGTTCTGTTATTTTCTTTGTTAGGCCTGTCCTGTAGTAGGTGACTTCTGGGAACTCTTCTGGCTTTATCAATCTGTTTCTTCACTTCCGCAGGTAGGTATTGTAGTTGTAAGAAAGCGTGACAGAGATCTTGTAGGTGTTTGTCTCTGTCTGAGGGGTTGGAGCAAATGCGGTTGTATCGCAGAGCTTGGCTGTAGACGATGGATCGTGTGGTGTGGTCAGGGTGAAAGCTGGAGGCATGTAGGTAGGAATAGCGGTTAGTAGGTTTCCGGTATAGGGTGGTGTTTATGTGACCATCGTTTATTAGCACTGTAGTGTCCAGGAAGTGGATCTCTTGTGTGGACTGGACCAGGCTGAGGTTGATGGTGGGATGGAAATTGTTGAAATCCGGGTGGAATTCCTCCAGGGCTTCTTTTCCATGGGTCCAGATGATGAAGATGTCATCAATGTAGCGCAAGTAGAGTAGGGGCGTTAGGGGACGAGAGCTGAGGAAGCGTTGTTCTAAGTCAGCCATAAAAATGTTGGCATACTGTGGGGCCATGCGGGTACCCATAGCAGTGCCGCTGATCTGAAGGTATACATTGTCCCCAAATGTGAAATAGTTATGGGTAAGGACAAAGTCACAAAGTACAGCCACCAGGTTTGCCGTGACATTATCGGGGATAGTGTTCTTGACGGCCTGTAGTCCATCTTTGTGTGGAATGTTGGTGCAGAGGGCTTCTGCATCCATAGTGGCCAGGATGGTGTTATCAGGAAGATCACCGATGGATTGTAGTTTCCTCAGGAAGTCAGTGGTGTCTTGAAGGTAGCTGGGAGTGCTGGTAGCGTAGGGCCTGAGGAGGGAGTCTACATAGCCAGACAATCCTGCTGTCAGGGTGCCAATGCCTGAGATGATGGAGCGCCCAGGATTTCCAGGTTTATGGATCTTGGGTAGTAGATAGAATATCCCAGGTCGGGGTTCCAGGGGTGTGTCTGTGCGGATTTGATCTTGTGCTTTTTCAGGGAGTTTCTTGAGCAAATGCTGTAGTTTCTTTTGGTAACTCTCAGTGGGATCAGAGGGTAATGGCTTGTAGAAAGTGGTGTTGGAGAGCTGCCAAGCAACCTCTTGTTCATATTCCGACCTATTCATGATGACAACAGCACCTCCTTTGTCAGCCTTTTTGATTATGATGTCAGAGTTGTTTCTGAGGCTGTGGATGGCATTGCATTCCACGCGGCTGAGGTTATGGGGCAAGTGATGCTGCTTTTCCACAATTTCAGCCCGTGCACGTCGGCGGAAGCACTCTATGTAGAAGTCCAGTCTGCTGTTTTGACCTTCAGGAGGAGTCCACCTAGAATCCTTCTTTTTGTAGTGTTGGTAGGGAGAACTCTGTGGATTAGTATGTTGTTCAGAGGTATGTTGGAAATATTTCTTGAGTCGGAGACGTCGAAAATAGGATTCTAGGTCACCACAGAACTGTACCATGTTCGTGGGGGTGGAGGGGCAGAAGGAGAGGCCCTGAGATAGGACAGCTGCTTCGGCTGGGCTGAGAGTATAGTTGGATATGTTAACAATATTGCTGGGTGGGTTGAGGGAACCATTGCTGTGGCCCCTTGTGGCATATAGTAGTTTAGAAAGTTTAGTGTCCTTTTTCTTTTGTAGAGAAGCAAAGTGTGTGTTGTAAATGGCTTGTCTAGTTTTAGTAAATTCCAGCCACAAGGAAGTTTGTGTGGAAGGTTGGTTTTTTATGAGAGTATCCATTTTTGAGAGCTCATTCTTAATCTTTCCCTGTTTGCTGTAGAGGATGTTGATCAGGTGATTCCGCAGTTTCTTTGAAAGCGTGCGGCACAAGCTGTCAGCATAGTCTGTGTGGTATGTAGATTGTAATGGATTTTTTACCTTCAGTCCTTTTGGTACGATGTCCATCTTGCATAATGACTTAGCAGGCAGTGTCTGTTCAAAATATCAGACCTGGTTCTGACATTTGGGATGGTTAATTTCCTTGTTTCATTGGAGAAGATACATCTATGAAATTATTTCAGTCTGAGAGAGAGAGACCAAGGCAGAAGATATTTAGGTGACTTACTCCTAGCATCTGCCATCTACATACTTTTGAGAATCTGGGCCAAGCTGGCTGCTGGTGATAACGCTTAGCTTCTCATCCGAACTGCACCACATCTGACAATAAGCATCTCTCCAAGATCTAGCTGCCTATACATTGAGAGAAGTAACAGTGTCTGTTCTATCATTACCTTGTGACTTCCAGTAACGTTACACCACTGTGCTCAGACGATAAGAAATCGCCATCAGCTCCAGCTGTTCACTCAGCTTTAGCGCCCTGCAATAAGAATAGGATCTTACTTGCCTTATGTTTATCAGGGCCTTCTATCCCAAAGGAGCTCTAGACTGGGACTCAGGAGACCTGGGTTCTATCCCTGACTCAGCCCCTGGCCTGCTGGGTGAGCTCAGGCAAGTCACTTCACCACTCTGTGCCTCAGTTTCCCCATCGGCAAAATGGGGATAGTGATGCTGACCTCCTTTGTAGAGCGCTTTGAGCTCTATGGGTGTAAAGTGCTATGTAAGCGCTCAATGTTATTCGTGTGGCTCACACTCAAATGAGCAGTCTCAGCTGCTAGATTAAAGCTGTGGAGAAGTGGGAATTTGGGGTAATATTTTTATGAGGGCTATGTGTGCCTCAGTTTCCCCTATATGCTGCATTGTTACCCAGTGGGATGGGAAAGGACCACTTGATTTCAGGGCAGGCTAAGACAGGTGTGAATGTAGCTTGGCTGTCTGGGACTACGTGGGTCACTGGAAAAGGCCAGCTGAGGCCAACCCCAGAGCAATGGAGAATCATAGAATCATAGAATCATAGAATATCAGGGTTGGAAGGGACCCCAGAAGGTCATCTAGTCCAACCCCCTGCTCAAAGCAGGGCCAATTCCCAGTTAAATCATCCCAGCCAGGGCTTTGTCAAGCCTGACCTTAAAAACCTCTAAGGAAGGAGATTCTACCACCTCCCTAGGTAACGCATTCCAGTGTTTCACCACCCTCTTAGTGAAAATTTTTTTCCTAATATCCAATCTAAACCTCCCCCACTGCAACTTGAGACCATTACTCCTCGTTCTGTCATCTGCTACCATTGAGAACAGTCTAGAGCCATCCTCTTTGGAACCCCCTTTCAGGTAGTTGAAAGCAGCTATCAAATCCCCCCTCATTCTTCTCTTCTGCAGGCTAAACAATCCCAGCTCCCTCAGCCTCTCCTCATAACTCATGTGTTCCAGTCCCCTAATCATTTTTGTTGCCCTTCGCTGGACTCTCTCCAATTTATCCACATCCTTCTTGAAGTGTGGGGCCCAAAACTGGACTCAGTACTCCAGATGAGGCCTCACCAATGTCGAATAGAGGGGAACGATCACGTCCCTCGATCTGCTCGCTATGCCCCTACTTATACATCCCAAAATGCCATTGGCCTTCTTGGCAACAAGGGCACACTGCTGACTCATATCCAGCTTCTCGTCCACTGTCACCCCTAGGTCCTTTTCCGCAGAACTGCTGCCTAGCCATTCGGTCCCTAGTCTGTAGCTGTGCATTGGGTTCTTCCTTCCTAAGTGCAGGACCCTGCACTTATCCTTATTGAACCTCATCAGATTTCTTTTGGCCCAATCCTCCAATTTGTCTAGGTCTTTCTGTATCCTATCCCTCCCCTCCAGCGTATCTACCACTCCTCCCAGTTTAGTATCATCCGCAAATTTGCTGAGAGTGCAATCCACACCATCCTCCAGATCATTTATGAAGATATTGAACAAAACCGGCCCCAGGACCGACCCCTGGGGCACTCCACTTGATACCGGCTGCCAACTAGACATGGAGCCATTGATCACTACCCGTTGAGCCTGACAATCTAGCCAGCTTTCTACCCACCTTGTAGTGCATTCATCCAGCCCATACTTCCTTAACTTGCTGACAAGAATACTGTGGGAGACCGTGTCAAAAGCTTTGCTAAAGTCAAGAAACAATACATCCACTGCTTTCCCTTCATCCACAGAACCAGTAATCTCATCATAAAAGGCGATTAGATTAGTCAGGCATGACCTTCCCTTGGTGAATCCATGCTGGCTGTTCCTGATCACTTTCCTCTCATGCAAGTGCTTCAGGATTGATTCTTTGAGGACCTGCTCCATGATTTTTCCAGGGACTGAAGTGAGGCTGACTGGCCTGTAGTTCCCAGGATCCTCCTTCTTCCCTTTTTTAAAATTGGCACTACATTAGCCTTTTTCCAGTCATCCGGGACTTCCCCGGTTCGCCACGAGTTTTCAAAGATAATGGCCAGTGGCTCTGCAACCACAGCCGCCAATTCCTTCAGCACTCTCGGATGCAACTCGTCCGGCCCCATGGACTTGTGCATGTCCAGCTTTTCTAAATAGTCCCTAACCGCCTCTATCTCCACAGAGGGCTGGCCATCTCTTCCCCATTTTGTGATGCCCAGCGCAGCAGTCTGGGAGCTGACCTTGTTAGTGAAAACAGAGGCAAAAAAAGCATTGAGTACATTAGCTTTTTCCACATCCTCTGTCACTAGGTTGCCTCCCTCATTCAGTAAGGGGCCCACACATTCCTTGGCTTTCTTCTTGTTGCCAACATACCTGAAGAAACCCTTCTTGTTACTCTTGACATCTCTTGCTAGCTGCAGCTCCAGGTGCGATTTGGCCCTCCTGATAACATTCCTACATGCCCGAGCAATATTTTTATACTCTTCCCTGGTCATATGTCCAACCTTCCACTTCTTGTAAGCTTCTTTTTTATGTTTAAGATCCGCTAAGATTTCACCATTAAGCCAAGCTGGTCGCCTGCCATATTTACTATTCTTTCGACTCATTGGGATGGTTTGTCCCTGTAACCTCAACAGGGATTCCTTGAAATACAGCCAGCTCTCCTGGACTCCTTTCCCCTTCATGAATCCATGAAGGCGAGGGCAGATCCAATCACCAAGCAACCAATGGCCACAGATTGCTCTACCTCTCTGTGGGAAGCCGAGCAGTGTGTCCCCAGGACTGGGAAGGTGGGAGGTGGGGGAGAAGCACTGGCTGCTGGAAGGAGTCAGGGCTCGCATGTGGCCAAGGTCGGAGGTCAGAGGGATGGAGAGACGAAGCTTCCCTACAGCTTGGCTGGGTCTGGGTCACCAGCCCAGACAAGGCTTTAGCCTTCAGTTGTCTGACTACCCAAAGCACGGCCTGGGCTGCGTGCCAGGTAACGAACAGTCCCTGAGGAGCAGACACAGCCTCAATGGGCCACGTAGAGAGGAGTTCCCGGGGTGAAGCAGGGGTGCTGAAGGCCCAGAGGTCCCATCTAAGGAGGCAGTGAAGCCGTGTGGCTCACCCTGGAGGAAGAGAGAGACCCTGGGGTCTGGCATGCTGAAGACGTTCCTCCTCTGAGCCTTCAGTTCTCCTGCGTCACCCCGTGAGTGCCACTCAGCGGGTCCAGCTGAGACAGACCCTGATGGAGACTTGGCGGCTCTGCAGGGACAAATGCACCTCTCCCAGCATTTGCAGTGGCCCTCACACAGCATTGTCACAGCTGTCCAGTTTATGCATTAGATGGGACAGCCACTTGGCTGCTTGGCTTCCTGCAGAGGTGGCTGGGTATGTGCGGGGCGTGCCAGGGAGCCGGGGGTGGCTGGGAGTGGGGTTGGCCAGCATGGTCTCTGGGTGCGGAGGCAGCCTTAGCTGTTGGTTTCCTTGGCCCAATTCTGCTCTAAGTTGCAGTGGTGTAAATCAGTCACCATTCCCTCCAAGGCAGTAGCTAACTCCGGGTGCACTTTGCTGTGGCTCAGAGCTGAATCTGGCCCCTTGGGTTTTGGTGACTGTCCTGGGGACATTGAGCATGTGAGCAATCCTAACTCTAAACTAACAACCGGGGGGGATTTCCCAGGCAGAGGTGATGGGGGGGGGCAAGCAGGGTCTCGTGCCCCCCAACCCCAGATTTCTACTAGGGTTTATATTTTTATTTCTTTTTTTGCAGAGAGTTTCTCCCACAGAACCTTGAAATTGTCCATCAGCAGTTACGCATTGCCTCTGGCCCCAGGTGTTTGGCTACGTATCTGCATGGACCCTGGTCATTATTCACTTGGCCATGAACATCACTGATCAGCATGGCCCTCCCCATGCCCTCGAAGAGCCCCCAGCCCTGGCTCCCAGCAGAGCTTCCCCTCAGTCTCCCAATGCCCCCCATTCATAGCCCGTGCGGCCCCAAAATACTCCATCCCACCCCGCCCTTCTCCCCCACTCCCTCCCAAAGCTCACGGCTCAGCATCATCCCCTCCCACATGCCCATTCCTGCCCCACTCAGCCCCCCAGCCCAGCCCCTCTCCCTGCACCTCCACATCCCCCTATGCCACCACGTGGGCTCCCTGGGGCGCTGCTGCCTGATGCACAAGCTGCAACACTGGGCCTTGCTCCCCCAATCCTCCATCTGTCCCCAGTGACCCCCACCCAGACCCCCTCCCGCCACTGCCCAGTCACCCCCACTGGCTGCCCACAGGCTCGGTGCAGGGCAGAGCCAGAGGAGTAAAGAAGCGGTGCTGGGGAATGGCTGTAGCCAGAAGAACTACTTGTGTCTCCTAGCAGATTGCAGCAGCCAAGGGGAAAGGCTGCTCCTGCTTCCGTGTAAACAGTGGTGGAGCTGGAATGGGAGAGGAATGGGAGCTCATGGCTGCTCTGTCTCCTCTTTCAATGGTTTCTCTGCCTCCGCTAGGGAGGGAAAAACACATGGTAGAACATGCAAGTGGCCACAAACCCCCGTTCCCGTTGTGCCCCGGATGGCTCCTCCCAGCCTCCCCTTCCCCCCAGGCCTCTGGCAGCCTGGCACAAGGTAGAGCAGCCAGCAGGTGGCCCTGATTTGCGCCATGTGGCAGAGTTACTCTCGGGCTGCCGGCAGAAGGGCATTGAGGCGGCTCAAAGCCCCTGTCCCCGACTTGCTGGACCCAGCAGGGCCTGGGGAGGGGAGATCCAATCCTTAAAGTGAGAAACCGGGATTTTTGGAGCTGCTTCGAGGGCACCCGTTGCTATGGAGCCGCTCCCAGTCCCTCCCTAGGCTCCCTGAGACGGGCTGCGGTCCCGGCCAGGTGTCTTTGCCATCGGCACCACCCCAGCCCGCTTCGCTCTGCCCAGAGAGCCAGCCTGCTCCTGGCAGGGCTGTGACAGATGGGCAGCGAGGAGCTTAAGGCCGGGCCGGGAGTGGGTTTAATGCTGTTACAGGGCCGATGACGATCGCACGGGAGCGGCCTGATCCCTCTCCCCATGGCAGGCTCAGCTGGCCGGGAAGTGTGTCCCCCACACGTGCCCCTAACCCCAGCCTGGCACAGGGGCCTCTGCCTTAGCCCCACAGGAGCAGGGAGGTGGACCCCAGGTCTAGATGCATTCCTTCTGCCCAGTGTTGTTGGCAGCAGCAAGGGCCGGGTTCAAATCTCTCAGGGATCCCCTTGAATGTTGCAAGCACACTGGTTCGAGCCCCAGCCCAGAAACCGGGGCAAGACCTAGACACCTCTCCTGGGGGTAGCGCTTCCCCTCTGCCACGAGCACCGAGTCTGGCCAGGAAACAATGACACTTCAGTAAGGGGGAAAGGGACAATGCCCTAACTTGGGAAAACTCAGCACCAATAAATCCACCAGTGACTCCCCCTTTGCCTCAGTTTCCGCAGCTGCCGGTGTGAATGTCTGATGGACAAATATCCTTTTAACACCCCACTCCTCCCATTGCACTCATGGGGCCTGTTGGGTGGCTTCCATGAACAGCCCCTGGCTGCCACCTCTGTCCTGTCCCTCACCACGCTGCTGCCCCTCACCATGACGCCAGGTCGGGTCAATAGGCTCCACCCTGTAACCCAGCACTGGTGATTTCAGCTCTAGGGACTGCCAGACGAAGGGCCCACAGCCCCAGGTCTCTAGCCCCCCGTTGTCACACTCTAGGGAGAATAGCATTGGGTGATCCCAGCGCTTACACAAAACCTAACCAGAAGGTCCACACTGGGACAGTGCCTTTGAAACACGCAAACAAGGTCTGAGTCTTTCTGTCTCTCCCTCCAGTTCACCAGTAGATGATGGCAGAGAGTGCCCTTGCCATGCATGCCCCTCGATTTACGGAGCAGATCCAGGACATGACCAGCATGCGCTGCACTGCAGCTGTTCTCTGCTTCCCAGTGGCTGTGAGAGGCAGAGTGTATGTTAGAGCAGCTGTGGGGTTGCTCTAAATTACACCAGGGGCTGGGCAGGGTCTTGCATTGTTCTAGAGTACAGAGACAGCCAGGATGACTAATAATAATACCTGGCTTTTATATAGCACTTTTCATCTGTAGCTCTCAAAGGCAGGTTGGTATCATTATTGCCAATTTACAAATCGGAAAACTGAGGCACGGGGAGGGATGTGACTTGCTGAAGGTCACCCAGCAGCAGAGGTGGTAATAGATCCCAGGAGGGTGGTTATTTGACCTCTGTTTTTGGCAGTGATGTGACCACTGCTGGAATCCCGTGTCCAGTGCTGGTGCCCACCGTTCAAGAAGGATGCTGATAAATTGGAGCGGGGTCAGAGAAGAGCCACGAGAATGATTAAAGGATTCGAAACCTGCCTTACAGTGACAGACCCATGGAGCTCAATCCTTTTAGCTTTACATGAAGAAGGTTGAGTGGTGGCTTGATCACAGTTTATCTGTACCTACAAACACTAGATAATATAGGGCTGTTCAGTCTAGCAGACAAAGATCTAACAAGATCAAATGGCTGGAAGTTGAAGCTAGACAAATTCAGACTGAAAATTAGCCAGGATGGGCAGAGATGGGGTGCCCCTAGCCTCTGTTTGCCGGAAGCTGGGAATGAGCGACAGGATGAATCACTTGATAATTTCCCTGTTCATTCCCTCTGGGGCACCTGGCATTGGCCAGTGTCAGAAAACAGGTTTCAGAGTAGCAGCCGTGTTCGTCTGTATTTGCAAAAAGAAAAGGAGTACTTGTGGCACCTTAGAGACTAACCAGTTTATTTGAGCATAAGCTTTCGTGAGCTACAGCTCACTTCATCGGATGCATGCAGTGGAAAATACAGTGGGGAGATTTATATACACAGAGAACATGAAACAATGCGTGTTACCATACACACTGTAAGGAGAGTGATCACTTAAGGTGAGCTATTCAAGGTGGATATAAATCTCCCCACTGTATTTTCCACTGCATGCATCCAATGAAGTGGGCTGTAGCTCATGAAAGCTTATGCTCAAATAAATTGGTTAGTCTCTAAGGTGCCACAAGTCCTCCTGTTCTTTTTGTCGGAAAAAAGGATACTGGGCTAGATGGACCCTTGGTCTGACCCTCTATGGCTGCTCTTAAAATAAGGGGCAAATATTTAACAGGGAGGGTAATTAACCATTGGAGTAATTTACCAAGGGCCATGATGGATCCTCCATCCCTGAAACTTTTTAAATAAAGACTGGATGTTTTTTTTTATAAATATCTGCTCTGGTTCAAACTGGAATTAATTCCAGGGCAGCTCTATGGCCCTGGTTCACACTAAATGATCAAAGTCATCTCTTCTGGCTTTATTATCTACTAATCTATGGGGGAAATGGTTTCCCCCGTCCCTGGCACAGAGGAGACAGTTTTCCCACATAGATTTGCAGATAACCCACTATCCACTAGGCCACACTGCCTCCGGGTGGCTTAAAGCCATCTCCCAGCCTGCTCCTCTTGCCAGCGTAGGAGCAGGGTAACTGAGCGTCAGGCCCACGTATTTTCCGAGCAGAGATTCCCACTGAACTCAATGAGAGTTTTGCTGAGCAGAGGACCCCAGGTTGTGGTTTGAGCTCCTGGCTGCTTGTTCCTAAGACAGCCCGAGAGCCGCAGCGGTGGGGGCGGTGGCAGCTGGCAGGGACAGATTGTGTTGCTTTCTGTTCTGTAACGCTGCCCGGCACCATCTGGCAAACAGCAAGGTGTTTGTGGTAAGCAAAAACAGAGCTGCATGGGGCCAAAACCTGCTCTCAGGCGAGCTCCAGAGTGAACAGCAATGGGCGGCTTAACCACCTTGCTGGGGACTCAGCCTCCCGTCCCAAGATCATCCCCACACCCTGACCAGGGAGCAATTGGTTATTCCCCCAGAGAGGGACCCAATCTCGGCCTGGTACGCCACTCTCTCTCCTGCCAAAGGAACAGTCGGGGCCACGTACCACAGCTTTCACTCAGTCCTCACCTGGGCAAAACTCCCATTCATGCCGTAATGGTTTTGGCAAAGTAGGAAACAGGTGAGGACTTTGGGCTTTGCAATGGGTCTTACGACAGTGAGGTAAAGGCCCCAGCTGAGATCAGGGCCCCGGCACACAAGGGACTGCCCAGATACACAGGCAGAGATGGTGCTTTTCCCGATGCATTCACCATCCGGCGAGAAGAGACCCAGAAACTCACCTGAGGTTAGTGCTGGAGCCGGGATTCAAACCCATTGACTCAATGGCCCGCCCTTGATAACAAAAGCAACGTGCCCAGAGCTGTACATTTACATGGGCTTGTCCAGGTGTGGGGCTCAGTCCCACATCCATCCAACAGCCACTTAGCCATCGGCTTGACCGGCTAGATCCTTGGCTTGTCGTGCTTGCAGAGCTCCTGGAGTGACTGAGAGCAGCCCCGAGGCCGTCCACCCTGTTCCCATTCCCCAGCCCCTGGCGCTGGGTTTGTATCGCTGCAGTGGGACTTGAAGAGTTGCAGCCAAAGGACCGGATTCAGAGGGGAGGCTAAGTTGGGGGCAACATACATCTGCTTCCTCAGCCAGCAGCCTCCAGCCCCACAGCGCCTCAGACCCCTTATGCAGGGCCTAGCTCTGCCCCTTCCAAGGCCCGACCCAGTCTGGCCCACTGACTCTGAGCTGGTGTGACTCACTCAGCGAGGAGCTGTGAAGGGGGTGTGTGGGGGCAGAGGAAAGGTCTGAACCGGAGGGAGTGAGAAGGCGAGCGTTAAATCTGGGCATGCCCCACGGGAGCCTGCCCCTGCTCACACTCCCGCCTCTTGCCCTTGGTGCGTGAGTTATGCCCACAAACGTACTCAGCAGGCTCCGGTGGACAGTGGTGCCCGCACTGGGCCGGCCTGGCGACCCACGGGGCAGCGCTCTGAGGTGGGGGCTGTCTTTGCTGTTTGATGGGAGCGCGGCAGTGACTGGAGCCGGCACTAGATGCTCCGGCACCCTGCGCCGTTGCTAAGCAGTGCGGGAGAGGCGGGGTGGATGCAGGGTATCACCTCCCAAAAGGCACAGAGGCCCTGGTTGGGAGGGAGCAGCTGGGCCCCAGACAGGTTAGTTCAGAGGTTCCCAGCCCTGGCCAGGGCTGCATACCCCTCAGGCCAGCCTTGGGCATCACCTTGGACTAGCCTAGGAGAATCCTCTCTTCTGCTCTGCCTGAGACTTGCAAGCCCAGGGATACTGAGGATCCCAGCAGACATGCGGAGGGCAGGACAAGGTGTCCCCCAGTGACAGGGCTGGGAGCAAAGCATGGGACCTGCTAGGGAGAGCAGGCAACCCCCAAACAGCCATTTCCCCTGCTGCAAAGCACCTTGGTTCCTTTGATCCTGCTGATCGGGGTGCTCGCTGCATGGCTAGAGGAAGGGGTGCAGCCCCATCATCTCCCTAGGGACACAGCAGGCTGCGCCCTGACAAATCCGTTTGGAGCATTTGAGCAGACAGGGGCCAGCTGTTTGCTGCGAGCTGCCCTTCATCCATTCTGCCTCGCGCTGCTTGTAACCACTTCGCAAACAGCCAGCTCTTTCCAGCTGCCACGGCAGGGGGCAGGTATCTTGCACTGGCGCAGATCAGGTTAGACCTGGGCCCCCCGTCACTGGCTTCTACAGGCTGGAACATTTAGCATCATGTTATTGCAGCAGGTCGGCTTTTTCTCCTGGGGTATAACTCACCCCTTGCTCACCTGAGCTCTGCGTGCATCACACAAGCCCAGACTGAGTCCTCAAAATAGGGTGGTCAACTGACTTAGGCTCCCACTGCGGGGCTGAAAAGAGCAGCTTAGCTCATTGGGATTGGGCTTGGAGCCTGAGCTATGAAACCCAGCCAAGGGGGAGGGTCTCGGACCCCCAATGTCTCCACTGCCAGTTTAGCCCTGCAGCATGAGCCTTGCAAGTTTGAGTCAGTCGACCAGGGCTCTGAGACTCACGGCCATGGGGGTTTGTTTGCTGTGCAGATGTACCCTTTGTTAAGCTAAAGCTCCTTGATTCTGTCACGACAAGGCAGGTTTCTAATCCTTTAAACATTGTCATGGCTCTTCTCTGGCCCCTCTCCAATTTATCAACATCCTTCTTCAACTGTGGGCACCAGAACTGGACCCAGGACTCCTGCAGGGTCACACCAAGAACAAACAGAGAGGTCAAATAACCTCTCTGCTGTTACTCCAGATTCCCCTGTTTATACATCCCAGAATCGCATTAGCCCACAGGGAGCTCATCTTTGGCTAATTATCCACCATGACCTGCAAATTTTTGTCAGAGTCCCTGTTGCTCAGGATCGAGTCCCCCACCCTGTAAGTGCGGCCTGCAGTCTTTGTTCCCAGATGTACACGTTTACATTTAGCTGCATTAAAACCCCTATTTGTTTGCATTACATTTAGCCATGCTAAAATGTCTGATTAATTAGGCTCGTGAGGAACCCGCTCTACAGGGGCAAATTTCAACTCAGCCAGACACAGCGCAGGCAGACACCTGTAATGCAGCCCTGATCATAACAGGCCTCTTCTGCTGCCCCCCAGAGTCAGTAGCTGGATGGCCAGGGAGCTCACTGAGATAGCTAGAAGCTGGGGAGCGGCCGAGAAGAGAATCCCTTTCTGTTACATTCAGATTTATTAAATATTAATAGTCAATTGTTGCCGAATTTCACAGTTTCAATGCGCCACTCAGGCTGTAACAGGTACATCCGTGGCTCACTTCCTCGAGTATGCATAGCCCTCATTAGTGCCAAGGGGGGCTTGTTTCCTCGATCCCTTGATGTCAGGAGTCTGGTGGCCATGCAGAAGTGCCATAATTCTTCACCTGTGTGTCATAGCTCCTGTACCAGCAGCAGCTTGGGGGAGATTCTCCTATCGTGCAAGCGGGTGGCAGCAGCGTGGGCTTTTGGAGCAAGAGGACCTGGATCCGATCCCCGCTGGCAATGGGGAAGCTCTGAGCGATTGCAGTGTGCCGCATGGCGACAGCTCAGAGCTCCTGGGTCACTGCAGTAATGCATCCACTCAGCGTTTCCTTAGCAAGAGCGGGCTAGGCTAGCAATAGTGATTGATAATCCTCCGTGGCTGGCAGCCAAAGCCAGATGAATTAAGGTGGGGAATAAGGTGCGAATGTTTAACTATGAGGGTGATTAACCTTTGGAACAGCTCAGTATGTGGGGGCGTTCTCCACCACCGGCCCTGTCAGCTCACAGCTGGAGGACGTGCTAAAAGATATGCTCTAGATCAAAGTGGGATGGCGTGGAAGCAAACCAGGGCGTTGTGTCGGTCCAGGACTCCAGATGTCTGGGGATGGATCTGGCTTCCTCCAGACACGGGAGGAGTTTGGTAAGTCTCCAGCCTGGATTTCTGTCCGTCTCAGAACGCGGTAACCCTAAGGCAGAGCTGAGGGTGACACTGCCTATGGGGCATTCTGCGGTGCTGGCCCTTGCTGTGTGCCAGTCACCCCCTTGGCACTGAGTGGGGGGCAAATCCCACCCACAGGGCATTCGCCTTGGTCCATGCTGGGCAACTCTCCATGCCTCTGTGCCAGGCTGCTCAGCTGTGTGCTGTTGAGACAGGCAGGCTCAGTAGAGGAGCTATGGCTGACAGCCCCCACACACCAGGACCAGGAGGCTCAGGGGCCCCTCAGCTAGGCTCTGAGCTCACTCACATGGGAGTCAGTGAAGTTGCTGCCTATTTACACCAGTGTACATGAGATCAGGGTCTGGCCCTAGGACTTGACCCCTAAGGGCAGCGAGGTGGCTGGCTGCCGGGGAGCTCTGCGGCTGCTTCAGGGCGGGGAATCCATTCTGGCTGATTTGGTTCCGGTGCCAGATCCCCAGCTGGGGCGAATCAGCAGCGCTTGCGGCTACGCTGTTCTATGCGTGCCTGGAGCCTGTCAAACGAGTGGATTTTACATGTCGAAAAATATATCGTTTTTTTAAAGTGAGATGTGAACGCTAATTGTTCCCTCTGCGGGCCAGGGAAGCTCCCTGAGGAGGGACAGATCACGGTTAATTTACCGTGACCATGTAGATACCCGTTGGTGCCCTGTTCCGGTCCAGGAGCGACGGTGGCATTAAATCATTCTCCTGCTTTTCCATCCCCATGAGCCCTGGTCGCGTCTGTTCAGGGGAATTTTCACACTCGGCATTATTTGCATTCAAACCATGTTCAAGCAATGTCTAAATGCAGTTTTAAAAGGGAGCTGCTTGTCTGTGAGTGGAGTCGCCCGGTAAGTGGAGCAGAACCTTAGGAGCCAGGACTCCTGGATTCTAGTCCCAATATTATCACAGACTTTGGCCGCTGTGGGTGACAATGCTGTCCTGAACTGCACACATTCAGTTATTTAAAGTACTGCTATATGCAGGCTGTACAATTGTAATATATTTCTGGTGTTGGCAGCTGATTACCTATGTGCTTAAGCCCACTATTTGTAATTTATCATTTTCTTTGTCCCCGATGTTTGGCTGCTAATAACATTCCTTCCAGTTTTAACAAAGATGTTTTCATTTCAGATCATGTGATGTTGTCGAGAATACCGATCAGCTCATCTGTATTATGATGAAGAGACACCAACACCGTAGCTGTCTTAAACCCAGCTATGTATATATATCAATGACACACAACCTCTCCTCCCCCCCCAGTAAAGGAACATTCAGGTTGCAAAGTCAAGCACTCAAAAGTTGGGAAAGGCCAGAATTAAGGTGTGTCCCCCCCACCGCCTCTCCTCAGGGATCTGATCTCCGTTTTCTACACTACCAACTGATTCCCAGTCCCCTCCCCACCCCAGCTTCCAGTCTTAGCCTCCATCCCTAGTCCCAATCTCTTTGCCCTGCAAGTTCCAGCCTCCACGTCTCCACCCCAGACCATGGCTTTTCCTTCCCCCATTCCACTCTCACCAGGCCCCTTGTCCCATCTACTCCTTTCCCTCCCACCTCTAGGCTGGCTCTTTTCCTCTCTGCGTTCGGCTCAGGTGGCTTCCACCTCCAAACCGCGTGGACACCAGGGAGCGGAGTGGGGCGGGGCGGGGGCCTGGGAGCACAGGAGAGCGAGCTCCGGGGCTGGATCACGCTCAGTCACCCTATGGGCTAGGGCTGTGGGAGGATGCAGCGTGCTCAGTGAAAACAGAATCATCAGAGATGGTAGCCGTGAAATTCTAAGACGTCTCCACCGAGCGTGTGTGAACTTGCAATTTTTCGAAGGCTTAGGTTGCTCTGATTTTGGTGGATTTTCACAGGGATGGCAAAAGGCATGTTCCTGACACCAAGGCCAAATTTCAAGTCCCTGCTCCAAAGGAGAGGGGTGCAACCGCATTTTAACAGTATTTAACGCATTTAAACGGCTCGTCCGTTTTTTTTAAATGGCACACTCGCCCGTTGTGTTGCTGCCCTTGTTCTCAGACGCAGCTGATCCATTTCGGCTGAAAAATTCCCCCAAACTTCAGCCCGAGGCAGGCACCCAGCCGGCAAATTTCAGCCCAGCTAAAGTTTGGCAAAATTATAAGCAACACAAGGTGTTAAGATGGGAAGAGTTGAACAACTGTAATTACAGTTACTGCTACCAGATCCACCTATCATAAATGCCCGTCACACTCTGGGAGATTTCAGATCCTGATCTGGTTCTGGACTTCGCAAGATGTGCCCATTTCCAGTCTAAACAGGCATAAATGATCGTTGTTTGCTTGCCAATGACAATGTGCTTGGTGCTGTATATGAAACAGATCAGAAAGGCATGTAGAGTCCCGAAGAATTTACAGTCTGTAGCCTGGTCTCTGCTAGTAGAATGATGCACTGCCGAGAACGGGGGGTCAGCTAGACCTAGGCTGACTGCAAGAGTAGAGAGAGCCAGACTGATTTGCACCAGTTCAGGAACTGTGTGCAACATGATAGACCTGCTCCGGAGGGGGTGTGAAAAGAGCCCAGCCCAGCAGCCCCCTCTCTTACAAAAATCCCATTCAAGTCAGTGGGAGCTTAGCATGAGAGAGGACTGGGGACCTGCTTTTACGCTCACTTAAGCTGCTGGAAAACCATATGATTCCAAAAAGAACAGGAGGACTTGGGGCACCTTAGAGACTAACTAATTTATTTGAGCATGAGCTTTTGTGAGCTACAGCTCACTTCATTGGATGCATTCCAGTTTTCTATCCACGTAGGTGCTTGTCTGGCCCCATTACCATGGTATCTGAGCCCCCTACTGTCTTTAATGTATGTATCCTGACAATACCCCTGCAAGGCATTATCACCATTTTACAGATGGGAAACTGAGGCACAGATACCGCGCCCCCCCCCCCAAAAAGGACAGTCTGTGGCTGAGCCAGAAACAGAGCCCAGATCTCCAAGCCAGTGCCCTGTGTGCTAGCCCAGCCTTCCTCCCACCCCTGCTGCTTTAGTGGCTCTGACCCAAAGCTTCCCGGCCAGAGCCCAGGAATCAAACTGCTTCGAAACCAAATCTGCCCTGGCACCCAGAGTGTTACAGAGAGCCGGATCCTCCTGCCGGGATCCCTGCCAGGCCCCTCCCCAGAGCAGCTCCCGCTGCCCTCACCCCATTCTCTGGCCAGCTCTCTGGCTCTCCCTGCCCTGCCTGCTTTCAGCCACCAAGGAAGCGTTCGGTGGGCCGAGCCCCTGAGCCTGGTGGCTGCACTTTGACTGGAGTCAGACTCCCCTGGGGGTCTCTGTGACTAGTGGCAGCCCTGGCCCCACACCAGACCCAGGCCAGAGGCAGTGGCGGGGGTGGGGGGGAGGGGGCTGGGATGTTAGATGCATGTAATAGACACTCAGCTGTCTCCCTGGGCATCCCCCTCTACCCACCCCCCGTGTGTGTCCTTGTATGTGTGTGATCTCCCCCCCCATGTGTGAACTCCCCCTCCTTGTGCGTGTGTGAGCTCCCCGGCGTGCGTGAGCTCCCCCTCCCTGTGTGTGTGTGATCGCCCCACTCTGTGTGTGTCTCCCTGCTCTCTGTGTGTGATTTCCCCCTGTGCGTCCTTCTGTGTGTGTGATCTCCACCTCCTTGTGTGTGTGTGATCTCCCCGCTCTGTGTGTGTCTCTCCCTATGTGTGTGTGTGTAATCTCCCCACTCTGTGTCTGTGTGTGTCTGTGTGTGTGTGTCTCCCTGCTCTGTGTGTGTGATCTCCCCACTCTGTGTGTGTGTGTCTCCCCGCTCCGTGTGTGATCTCCCTGCTCTGTGTGTGTCTCTCCCCACTCTGTGTTTGTGTGTGTGTATGTCTCTGGAGGTGTGTGTGATCTCCCTACTGTGTATGTGTGTGTGTGTGTGTGTGTGTTCTCTCTCTGCTCTGTGTGTGTGTGTCTCCCCACTCCGAGTGTGTCTGTGTCTCTCCCTGCTCTCTGTGTGTGTTTGTGTGTCTCTCTCCCTGCTCTGTGTGTGTCTCTCCCGGCTCCCTGTGTGTGTGTGTCCGTGTGTGTCCGTGTGTCTCCCTGCCCCGTGTGTGTGTGTGTGTCTCTCCCCGCTCTCTCTCTCTGTGTCTCTCACCGCCCCGTGTGTGTGTGTGTGTCTCTCCCCGCCCCGTGTGTGTGTCTCTCCCGGCTCTGTGTGTGTGTCTCTCCCCGCCCCGTGTGTGTCCGTGTGTGTGTGTGTCTCTCCCTGCTCTCTGTGTGTGTCTCTCCCCGCCGTGTGTGTGTGTGTGTCTCTCCCCGCCCCGTGTGTGTGTGTGTGTGTCTCTCCCCGCTCTCTGTGTGTGTCTCTCCCGGCTCTGTGTGTGTGTCTCTCCCCGCCCCGTGTGTGTCCGTGTGTGTGTGTCTCTCTCCCTGCTCTCTGTGTGTGTCTCTCCCCGCCCCGTGTGTGTGTGTGTGTGTGTCTCCCCGCCCCGTGTGTGTGTGTGTGTCTCTCCCTGCTCTCTGTGTGTGTCTCTCCCCGCCCCGTGTGTGTGTGTGTGTGTGTCTCCCCGCCCCGTGTGTGTGTGTGTGTGTCTCTCCCCGCTCTCTGTGTGTGTCTCTCCCGGCTCTGTGTGTGTGTCTCTCCCCGCCCCGTGTGTGTGTGTGTGTCTCCCCGCCCCGTGTGTGTGTGTGTGTGTCTCTCCCCGCCCCGTGTGTGTGTGTGTCTCTCCCCGCCCCGTGTGTGTGTGTGTGCGTCTCTCCCCGCTCTCTCTGTGTGTGTCTCCCCGCCCCGTGTCCGTGTGTGTCTCTCCCCGCTCTCTCTGTGTGTGTCTCCCCGCCCCGTGTCCGTGTGTGTCTCTCCCCGCCCCGTGTGTGTCCGTGTGTGTGTGTGTCTCTCCCTGCTCTCTGTGTGTGTCTCTCCCCGCCCCGTGTGTTTGTGTGTGTGTGTCTCCCCGCCCCGTGTGTGTGTGTGTGTGTCTCTCCCCGCCCCGTGTGTGTGTGTGTGTGTCTCTCCCCGCCCCGTGTGTGTGTGTGTCTCTCCCCGCCCCGTGTGTGTGTGTGTGTGTGTCTCTCCCCGCTCTCTCTGTGTGTGTCTCCCCGCCCCGTGTCCGTGTGTGTCTCTCCCCGCCCCGTGTGTGTCCGTGTGTGTGTGTGTCTCTCCCTGCTCTCTGTGTGTGTGTCTCCCCGCCCCGTGTGTGTGTGTGTGTCTCCCCGCCCCGTGTGTGTGTGTGTGTCTCTCCCCGCCCCGTGTGTGTGTGTGTGTGTGTCTCTCCCCGCTCTCTCTGTGTGTGTCTCCCCGCCCCGTGTCCGTGTGTGTCTCTCCCCGCTCTCTCTGTGTGTGTCTCCCCGCCCCGTGTCCGTGTGTGTCTCTCCCCGCCCCGTGTGTGTCCGTGTGTGTCTCTCCCTGCTCTCTGTGTGTGTCTCTCCCCGCCCCGTGTGTGTGTGTGTGTGTGTGTGTCTCCCCGCCCCGTGTGTGTGTGTCTCTCCCCGCCCCGTGTGTGTGTGTGTGTCTCTCCCCGCTCTCTCTGTGTGTGTCTCCCCGCCCCGTGTCCGTGTGTGTCTCTCCCCGCTCCGCGTGTCTCCCCGCGTGTGCCCCTGCCCTTATATGGCCGGCCGGGGCGCCGCGGCGGGGCGCGCCGGCTCTCCTGGGGGTGGTGCTGAACGAACAGCTCCCCGCGGCGCCCGCCCACCCCGCGCCAGTCGGCGGCGAGCGCAGCCCGGGCCCCAGCGCCGCTGCTCGCGGGGTGCGTCGGCGCAGCCATGACCCAGGCCAGCCCCGCTCCCGCCGCCGCCGCCGCCGCCGCCGGACCCTCGCCCGCCGCCCGGGCGCCGCCGCCGGCCGCAGCATGAAGCGGCAGAACGTGCGGACCTTGGCCCTCATCATCTGCACCTTCACCTACCTGCTGGTGGGCGCCGCCGTCTTCGACGCCCTGGAGTCGGAGCAGGAGACCTCGGAGCGGCGGCGGCTGGAGGAGAAGCAGCGGGAGCTGAGGGGCAAATACAACCTGAGCGGCGACGGCTACAAGGAGCTGGAGCGGGTGGTGCTCAAGCTCAAGCCCCACAAGGCCGGCGTGCAGTGGAAGTTCGCCGGCTCCTTCTACTTCGCCATCACCGTCATCACCACCATCGGTAAGGCCGGCGCGCCCATCCCCGTGGCGTCCGGGCGGCGGGCGGCTCCGCCCCCCCCACCCCGCCCTCCCCAGCGGCTTTTATGGAGCGGCGGGGGGGGGGGAGGTTATTGGCCGGAGAAAGGAGGCTGCGACTGCTTCCGCGTGGTGGGACCCCCTCCCCCTGTGACGCCCCCCCCCCCCCACACTCTCTCTCCATCCCCTTTTAATCCCCGTCCTTAAAAGCCCGGGTTAGTTCGCTTTGCACCGGGGGGGGGGGGGAGGGATAGCTCGGCGGTTTGAGCATTGGCCTGCCCAACCCAGGGCTGCGACTTCAGTCCTTGAGGGGGGCCCGTTAGGGATCTGGGGCGAAAAGTGGGGGATGGGTCCCGCTTGGAGCAGGGGGTGGGACTGGATGACCTCCTGAGGTCCCTTGCAACCCTGATCTTCTAGGGTTGGACCCCTTCGGAGTCAGCCCCAGTCCTGGGCTACTTCCAATTCCCGGAGGCCTCCCCCGGCAAAGGGGCCCGGAGCAGGAGTTCGGGCCGTGGTGTAGGGAAGTCGAGTTGATTGCAGGGAAGGCGGCGCGGGGTTTGGTTGATCTGGGTAACGAAGGGGGGTGATTAGCGGGGAAGAATTGGAAAGCGCCCTGCAGCCCGTCAGTCCGCTTGTGGGGGGTGCCGAGGGCATGGGGCAGGCACAGGCGGGAGCGCCCGAGCCGAGGCGCCGGGCCTGACTTGGAGGGTTTGCAAGCTGCTGGCAAGGGACTGTTCCTCCCCGAGAAGCGGTCTGGGACCCCCTGGGAAACTCCAGGCTGCGTTTTGCTCTGGGGCTGGGTTTTCTGCACGGTGACACGCGCACGCACTTGTTTTGCAATTTGCAAGCGTGCAAAAAGGGGAGGGGGTGGCGGATTGTTTGCAGATTCGCCGCTTGTTTTGCCGTTCAGCAAGGCATGAAAACAAAGGCGGGGCGGGGGGGGAGCGGCTTTCCACTCCCCGGGGCTTGGCTTTTGTTGTTGCTGGGGCTGCGGAGGGTTCCTCCCTCCTGGGTATTTTTAAAAGGTGTCGTGTAGAAGCAGAAGCGATTCCCAAAGTGGGACCTCGCGCCCTCCCCCACCCGGGCATGGCTCTTCTCAGCCGGGGAAGTTAGCAGGCAAGAGCCCCAACCCCCAACTCAGCACTGATTTGGCCCATTTGCTGCCGGGCAGGCTTGAATGGGATCTCACGCCTGTTTTAGGCTCTTGTAGCGCCTCCGGGCTCCCGTGCAGTTGCTCCTGATGTACCGCGGCGTCAGTCTGAACAGAATCCGGTGCAAGACCGCTTCTGAAACAGATGCAGATTGGTGCAGTTTGATACAGCGAGGAAGGGCCAATTCCAGCGTCCGGATTCATTTCTGACCCCCATTTTTACACCGGTGTGACTCCGGTTGAGCCACTCCTGATTTACACCGCTGCAAAATCTGGAGTAGAATCAGGTGCCAGGCGCCTGGGGTGTTAGTGAGCAAACTGGATCCAGAGCCGGGAGCAAGTCCCTTCCGGATTCCAGATGATGTTGCTGCAACCCAGGCCGGGTCTAGTCTCGTCTACTCTAAACTGCTCTTTTTTAAAGACTCCGTTGGCAGCTCTTTGTGAGCTCCTGTGTTGAAGCAAATCTCCCTGTTGTGGGGTTGATTTAGGACATCCCTTTGGCTGAGGACGCGTTGTCTGCCCGGGCCTTCTTGGTTGCAGAACCTCATTAAATGGCCTCACATTGTCTGCATTTGCCTTGTTCCACCGAGGGTTATCTCTGCAAACGGCTCCAAGGAGTTCGAAGATGATCATCCCTTAGAATAAAGCCGCCTTGGCCGTCACTCGCGCAAGGGTCTTGTTTTGCTACCAAGCCCCGTAAAAAAAACAACCCACTTCTGATGTTTTCCCTCCCACTGTTGTGGTCTTCGATCTTCCTTTGGTCCCAGGAAAGGGAGGGATTCGTGGCAGACGCAGTGGCCCCGTCCGCACTAGGGAAGTTGCCTGAGTGTTCCCCCCTTTGGCTACCCCCTGCCGAACTCCACCAGCGTTAGCAGCCCCGTGAGCCCTGGTGTAGACAGGAGACTGGTGTTTCTAACCCTCTGTCATGGAATCCGGCTCAGAGCAGGATTCTTCGATGTGGTGTTAAAACCCCCGGAGGTGGCGGGTGGCTCCTAGCTCTGCTGACACCGGAGCAGGTGGGCTGGCATGCAGCCATCGTGCAGACAGCGACAGTGAGGTCAGACGTGGGGCAGGCCTCAATCAGGAGCTGGAATAGCACCTGTTCCGGCTCCAAACCAACCTGCCAGGGCACCTCAACCCTTAGCTGCAGCGCCCCCTGCTGGCCCAGTGCTGCCCCGCTGTGCCAACGCCCTGCAGTCCTGACCCGCAGCCCCCCCCGGTTCCAGTCCTGTACCCCTCCACACACACACCCTGACGATGCCCCTTAGCCCTGCCCCAGCCTGCTGAGCGGGCAGCCAGTTGTCCCAAATCCTGCTAAGCTGTGTCGTGTTTTCCTCTGGAGCGGGAGCACACGGGGATGGACTCACACCAATTATCAGCCCTACGTCTGGACTCCACGCTGCGGCTGCCTGAGCTCCTCCCTCCTGGCTGGCTTCGTTCTTTCCTTCTCCCACTCCCCTCTTTCCCTCTGCCAGCCCCTTCCCTGCCCTCTGCTTCCCTCTCCTCATTCACCCCGCTCCACTAACACACATGCCGTCTGGGGGGCCTTTCCAGCCTGGCTATGCAGGGGGTGGGGGGCAGGTGGAGAGCCAGGCTGGCTGATTTGTGGCTCTGCAAATATACTGGCCCCCCCACACTGAAGTGCAGCAGCCATGGGGCGGCTGGTAGCTTAGGGTGCCAGAGTGGCTCTGTTCCGATCCATGGGGTGGGGACAGGATCCCTCCTGTAGCAAGCCTGGCTATTCAGGGTTGGGTCCCATGTCTACTCTAGACAGTCTTTTCCCTAGCGGTTTCCATCATTACAATATCGAACCCTGGGGCAACCCAAGCCAAGGAGTTCAATGCACAGACCCCGCAGGGCCATGACTTCCATCCAGTACCTCACAGGGCTGGGCGGCTCCTTCCTTCCGGAGGGCAACAGAAGCCAGGGCGCCCAGCATCTTGCAGGAAGCAGATGGTAGCTTGCAGCATGGGGCCTCTAATTTGCATTAAACAGAGCAGGTTGCAGCTGGCCTCCTCGTGGGTACAGAGGTGCAGGCCGCAGCATGCACAGTGTTGCCTGGATCCAAGTGGCCAGGCATGTCTCGGCTCCCAGTGGAGCATTGCGTGCTGGGAGCCATAGCCCTCACCGGCTGCACATCTGTGTTGTTCATCTGTGTGGTTAACACCCAGGGGCTGTGTTTAGCTGCCCGTTGGCCTCCCTCTCTCCATCCCATCCTGGAGATCTGGGGTCCTGCCATCCTCTCCCCTCACCCTCGGGACAGTGTCTACAGAGGTTTGACAAATCTGCCCATCTTCCCCCCACGACCGTCCTCCACTGTCTCAGCTGCCTGGTTTTCCGCTTTCCTCCTTGGCCAGCTGGGAATACGCTCCGGCAGCCTTTGACTGTCAGCAGGAGTCATCTGTGCTGCTGGGCATTGCATGCGTTCCCTCCTCCTCTAATTACCCTTTTAAATTGCTTACATTTATTACCATTACTGATCTCGCAATCCATTTCTCCCTACCAGGGAGACTTCCCATAAACACTCCACTGACAGTGTCTGTTCCTTCCTGTGGTAGAGTTCTTTTGCCTGACACACTTCTCTCTGGACCAGCATTTCTTGTCCCTTGGAAATCAGCTTCCTGAAAGAACTGTCAGAAACTTGTGCGGCTTTGATAGGAACCATCGGACAGGAGCAGATCCCAGGTCCCTCGGTTCCATGCCCTGTGTAGCACTCAGTGGCTCAGAGGAAGGTGCAAAGATCTCTGCAATGGGTTGTTAGGGAGTAACCACTGGGAACGTTTCTTCCTGCCACACAGTAGTGAGAGGTCTCGGCTTATGCCCTGAAGCAGGGAGGTTGATAACTAACCCTTCCAAATTCTTGGTTGTGTGTGAATTCTTCTAACTCTAGATGTTCTCAGTACCCACATAAATGCCCAATCCCTTGTTTAAATCCTGCTAAGCATTTGGCCATAGTGCTATCCTATGGCAGTGGGTTCCACAGGCCTGCTCAGTGTTGTGCAAAAGTGTGTCCTTTGCTCTGTGTTGAACGTGACACATTTTGGTTACTTTGAGAGCCCCTTGTTTTTGTGTTATGAGCCAAGGCAACTGCCAGTACTCATGAAGAGCCACAAGAATGATTTAAAAATTAGCAAACATACCTTATAGTGACAGACTCAAGGAGCTCACTGTATTTAGCTTAACAAGGAGAAGGTTAAGGGGTGACCTGATCACAGTTTTTAAGTACCTACATGGAGAACAAATATTTAGTAATGAGCTCTTCGGTCTAGCAGAGAAAGGTCTAACAGGATCCAATCGCTGGAAGCTGAAGCTAGACATGTTCAGGATATAAGGCGTCCACTTTTAACAGTGAGAGCAATTAACCATTGGAACAATTCCCCAAGGGTCGTGGTGGATTCTCCGTCACTGACAACGTTGAACTCAAGACTGGCTGTTTTTCTAAAAGCTCTGCCCTGGGACTTACAGTGGGGCAGGTCTCTGGCCCGTGTTATACAGCAGGTCAGACGAGATGATCACAGTGGTCCCTTCCGGCCTTGGAATCTATTAACCTATTGCAAACTACTGCTCTGGAGCCCCACGTCTCTGCTGTTTTAAAAACAACGCCATGCTGAGCCAGGTCAGCATTTGGTCGGACGACTCCAGTGGTAAAGGAATAATTTAGGATCCGTCTTCTGTGCATCAGGCTCTAAGAGACAAAGCTGGCATCTCCTGGGGGAGGCAAGGGTCAGCTGCTCGTGTTGGACATCAAGGGCGCTCGTTCAATGAATGCTTTGTTGAGATGATGGAATTGGGATCCCCAACACGTTGACGCTTTGGGCTTTGCGGCTTGTATTTCTCTGTGCAATACTCCACTCCTGCTAACGGAGGTGGCTGGGACAACACTTGTATTTTCAGTGGGTTACGGTTTGTAACTGTCTCAAACCATTGCTCTCTGGGGTGAGTTTTAGCAGTTTGGTCTACAGAGGTGCCATTTTTCTGGTGGCTTTAATTCAAGAATATGGAGGGGAGGCAAAATTTAAATTAAACGCAAGGAGTTATGAAGACTTAGAACATAAAAACATAGGAACGGCCATACTGGGGCAGACCAATGGTCCATCTAACCCAGTATCCTGTCTTCCAATGGTGGTCTATGCCAGGTGCTTCAGAGGAAGTGAACAAAACAGGTCATCTTATCAAGTGATCCAACCCCTGTCCTCCATTCCCATTCTGGCAATAAGAGGTTTAGGGACACCAAGAGGATGAGGTTGCATCCCTGCCCATCATGGATAATAACCATCAATGGACCCATCCTCCATGAACTGATCTAGTTTGTTTTTGAATCCAGTTACACTTTCCCAACATCCCCGGGCAACAAGTTTCACAGGCTGACTGTGCGTTGTGTGAAGAAATAATCCCTTCTGTTTGTTTTCAACCTGCTGCCTATTCATTTCCTTGTGTGACCCCTGGTTCTTGTGTTATGAGAAGGGGCAAATAACACTTCCTTATTCCCTTTCTCCACACCAGTCATGATTGTACAGACCTCTAGCATATCCCCCCTTAATCGTCTCTTTTCCAAGTTGAAAAGTCCCGGTCTTATTAATCTCTCCTCAGATGGAAGCCGTTCCATCCCCCTACTCATTTGTGTTGCCCTTTTCTGAACCTTTTCCAGTTCCAATATCTCTTTTTAGAGACATGGCAGCAATAAGTGCAGGCAGTATTCAAGCTGTGAGCGTCCCATGGATTTACATAGAGGCAATAGGATATTTTCTGTCTTACTATCTCTCCCTTTCTTAATGATTCCCAACTTTCAGTTCGCTTTTTGGACTGCCGCAGCACATCGAGTGGATGTTTTCTGATAACTGTCCACAATGACTCCTAGATCTCCTTCTTGAGTGATAACAGCTCATTTAGACCCCATCATTTTATATGTCTAGTTGGGATTATGTTTTCCAGTGTTCATTCCTTTGCATTTATCCACATTGAATTTCATCTGCCATTTTGTTGCCCAGTCACCCGGTTTTGTGAGATCCCTTTGTAACTCTTCGCAGTCTGCTTTGGCCCTAACTATCTTAAGTAATTTTTCCCATCTGCAAACCTTGCTTCCTCACTGTTTACCCCTTTTTCCAGATCATTTATGAATATGTTTTACAGTATCGGGCCCAGTACAGACCCCTGGGAGACTCCACTGTGAAAACTGACCATTTATTCCTCCCTTTGTTTCCTGTCTTTTAAACAGTTACTGATCCATGAGAGCACCTTCCCTCTTATCCCAGGATGTGCTGTTGAGAGGGGATCAGGTGGGTAGTATAAATGGGAAGAACCACGGTAAACCCGGATTGGGCTAGCCATTGTAAAAAAAGCTTTCACTTTGATCTGACAATCTGCACTCTAAAGTCCCTGATCATCCTGCCATTAGCACAGCCAATCCAGGAGACAGAAAAATTGGGAAAGAAGGCTATGTGGGTTAAAAACACATCTTGGCTGAGAGAGGAAGTGAAAGCAGCTATATATATATATATTGCAATATGGCATGGCCAGAGGGCAGCAGGAGTGTGATAGAGGGGAGATATGTAAGCCCCAGGATGATGAGAGCCTTATTCCCTGTAGAGGGAAGAGAGGTTGCTATAGATTCATTAGAGCACCTGAAGCCAGTCACCTGATAAAACCCCCCTCCTTCATTCAGACAGTTGGAGAAGTTGAAGCAGGGTGGTTGGTGTTGAAGCAGAGAGCAGTCTGAAGGAGAGCAGTTTGGAGGGAAGCAGAGGAGAGTTTGGAGAAGTGCTGTGGCGGGCCAGAAGACCAAGACCCGAGGTAAAGGGAAACCCGGCTTGTGCAGAGCAGAGGGACTCCACAGACACAAGGGGTTGGGAGAAACCTGGCCCAAGCAGAGAGAGGGCAGGAAGCCCCACAAACTGAAGGGCCGGAGAGGGAAGTAGCCCAGGGGAAGGAATCGCTAGTTCAAGTGGTTTGCTGCTGTCCCTAGGGCCCCTGGGCTGGGACCCGGAGCAGAGGGTGGGCCTGGGTCCCTCCCTCTCCACTCCCCTTCTCTGGGATACTAGTGGGACAGCTGATAGCAATTGTCATGGACTCACAGGACTCGTGCTCTCTCCTGGCTCTGTACGGTCCCTGGGAGGAACCCCCTTCAACCTTCTCTGGGGTTAAGCTGTTGGCCCCTCCACCTCCTGGAACCTCACCTCTCTAAGCCTTTGCAAGCCTGTCTCTCTCCGTGGGCCCCCTCAGGGAGTCCACTCACTCTGGACCCCCGGGCCTCTACACCCAGAGGGAATAATGCCCCCCTGTTCTCTAGCCCGGAGCGACTCTCAGCCAGCGTAACACAGGAGGGCTTATTGAGCGTCCGAACCCAGCACAGCCTCAGGCCTGGCATCCCTCAGCACAGTACGTCTAGGTCTCCCCAGCCTCCAGGTGGGTTCTGGCTGCTCTCTCCTCCCAGCCCAGAACCCCCTCCTTCCAGCTGGGCATCTGATATTACCGTCCCCCAAGTCCTGCCTCCATCCTTTGTCTCCTGTTCCAGGTAAACAGGCTGCCTGGGCCTCCTCTCCTCTCAGCCTCTCCTCTGATCCATCCTTTGTTTCCCCTCTGGCTGGAACTGGCTGGTTAGGTCACCAGGGTCCTCTCTCCGCAGCCCATTGTTCTCCCACTGGCCAGAACCGGCTGTGACTCCCGAGCGGGGCCTCCCAGTCACCAGGTCACCAGTCGCTGGGGTACCCATTCTCCAGGCCATTCACTGCCCCTCTGTAACAGCAAACTCCCTCTCCTACCACCTTGTTAAACCAGTAACATACAAGGAAACTGAGTCCCACGCCCTCTGCATGCAAACCATTGAAAACAATAAGAAAGCCACCTGCTTCATCACAGTAATGAATATAAATTAGAAGCTAGGAACTGCAGAAAATTGATCAGGGAAGCAAAAGGACACAATGAGAAATGAATGGCCACCAGAGTTAAGGACGACATGGAGTTTTTTTAAGTATATTAGGAATAAAAGAAATCCCAACAATGGTATTAGTCCATGACTAGAAGGAAATGGTAGAATTGTCAATAATAATGCAGAAGAGGCAGAAGTGTTCACGAAATATTTCTGTCCTATATTTGGGGAAAAAGTAGGATAATGTATTCCTAGCATATGATGATGAAATATTTTCCATTACAACAGTAATTCAGGAAGATTCAGATTCAGTAATTCAGCTACTAAAGTTAGACCTTTTTTAATCTGCAGCTCAAGAGTTTTAAAAGAGCTGGAGATCTCTGGGCAGTTCGTGTCGATTTTCAATCCGTCTTTGAGCACTGGGGAAGTTTCCAAAGACGGGAAGAAAGCTAACGTTGTTGCCAGTAGTTTAAAAGAGTATAGGGGATGACCCAGGTAATGATAGGCTTGTCAGCTTGATGTCAGTCCTGGGCAAAACACTGGTACAGGACTCAATAAAGAATTACAATCGGGTTCTATAGCTAATGCCAACCAGCATGGGTTTATAGAACATAGATCTTGTCAAACTAACTTGGTATCTTTTCTGGATGAGGTGACAGGTTTGGCTGCTAGAGGTAGCAGCGCGGATATAATACGCTTAGACGTCTGTAAGGCTTTTGACTCGGTACCATGCGGCATTTTGATGAAGAAGCTAGAACAATACACAGTCAACACGGCACATATTAAATGGATTAAAAGGTGGCGAACCGACAGGTCTCAAAATGTAACTGTAAACGGGGAATCCTCGTCGAATGGGTGTGTTTCTAGTGAGGTCCCGCGTGGCTCGGTTCTTGGCTCTACGCTATTTAACATTTTTATCAATGACCTGGAGGAAAATCATCACTGCTAAAGTTTGCAGATGACCCAGAGGGTAGGGGGGATGGTAAATAATGAAGTGGACAGGTCACTGACACAGAGCAATCTGGTAAACTGGGGGCAAGCAAACCCCATGTGTTTGAATATGGCCAAATGTAGAGTCCTGCCTCTCAGACCAGAGCATGTAGCTGTGTTCACAGGATGGGGGACTATGCTGGGAAGCAGTGAGGGTGCTGGGGGTGGATAATCAGCTGAACATGAGCTCCCACTGCAACGCTGCAGTAAAGGAGGTTAAACCAAAAGCACGTCTCTTCTGAGAGCACCGCCTTCCCGGCGTGAGCTGGGGCATCGCCTGGTGCCTGGGGCTGCCTGCATATTGCCAGCTCCGTCCCCAGTGTAACTTCAGCGGAGTTGCACCACAAGTTAACTTGGCCCCAGACGCCACCACGTCAACTGCCCCACGCATCTCAAATGCTCTTAGCTCTGAGCCCGAATGGCGAAAGACCTGTTCGAATGTCTTTGCTCTTTCACTGCTGAGCCTTTCAGCAGAAGCTTTTGGCTGCGCTGGGATTGCAGCTGGAGCTGGGTAAACTATCACTGCTCCGTCCTTTCCCTGGTCCAGCCGCCCCTCCAAACTCTGCTCAGATGGGTGCTTAAGTTAACTGTATGGGGCCAGATCCCCAAGTGACTTCCCTACAGTGATGTTGATTTAGGTCAGCTGAGGATCTGGCCTGTAAAGTCCAAGAAAGTTTAACGGAGCTGAAGTGATCCAACGCCATCTGCGAAAAGCTTGCTGCTCTGCTGACTCTCTCTCTCTCCTGCACACACTTGGAGGTGGTATTGTCTTCGCACACTGTTTTATCTGTCTACATGACGTGGGCCTGCTGCTGCTCTCCCGCTGGTTTTAGGCAGGTGGTACTGCACTGACGTGCATTGACGCCCCCGCTGAGTCCAACCCACGGGGTGTGGAGCATGGATCTGGGGTATTGTCACTTCTTCATATGCCTCTGAGCCTTTGCCCAGCACCAGTTGCATCTGTGGCCCTGCACGTCAGGGGGCTTGGTGAAGCCACGCTGCGCGAGCAGCTCTTTGTCCGACTGCGCCGTGGGGCAGGGAGGGAAGGTGAGCACAGCATCGGGTGCGTCCGCACAGCCAGGTTCTGAGTCTCTGGTGCGTTGCGGCCCCATAAAGCTTCCGTGCACTGTACAGAATGTACGGCATTCCCGGTATCCCTGCGCCTGGCATTAGCATTGCAGCTCTGCTCACTGCGGGCAATTACCCCGATCAAAGTCCTGGCTTTCCCGCAGGGCCACCCTTATCTCTGTAACCACTTCCTAATCTGCTTCTTCGGTGGCCCTGGAGATCTCTATCATAGCTTATAATGGCCACCTTATTACCCAGCTTGCGTTCGCTCCGAGCCCTGTCTGAACTGCCAGCAAACACGGAGATGTTTCTTTTCGAAGCAGGAGGCATCGGTCCCGTGACAATGGCTCTGTCCCAAAGGGTTTGTTTCTTGTCCCACCGCCGGGCTCCTGGAAGTTCAGCCATCCGAGTTGGTGGCTTCATGCCCACGCTCAAGTGACAGGTGCTCGGATTTCCTCATTCGGATTGGTGCAGAGCGCAGACTTGCTGGGTGTTTTCCAGCCAACCAGAGGAAGGCTGTTGATCTTAAAGGCAGTGTTACCTAGTGATCAGAGCAGGGGGGCGGGGATTCAGCACTCCTAGGTTCTATTCCTACATTTCCATGCCTCGGTTTCCCTATCTATAAAACAGGGACAATAGAGGAATTATTGACGTCCCTTAGCAGGGCTGGGCGAGCGGGGCTTAGGGAGAGCAAAGGGCTCCACTTGGAAAGCTCTTTGAATGGGGAAAAGGGCTAAAAACAATGGAAGACAAGGCCCTTTGCTAAGTTTTATAAGGCCCCCAAGGGATTATTCGGACAGTCCCAATCTGCGAGTGAATAGCCTCCCAGCTCTGCCTCTCCCCACTGCGAAACGGAGGCTTTCCCACGATCACTGGACGCGCTTCCAAATGAGCGTCCCGTGAAGCTTCTCAGGTGAGTCGGTCGTGGGATGAGCCGCAGCGTACCCGCCTTCGATGAATTTTAAAACCGAGATTCAACCTGGTTTCTCCCAAATCCTGCATCGGAACACGGGTCTGCTGGAATTGCCTTGAATTTGGGCACCACTTTCTCTGCTGGCAACAAGCCCCGGGTGCAAAATGGCTTCGTTTGGGCGGTTCACAGGCAGGCTTATAATGGAAATCAAGGGCCTGAGCCGTTACTGCATCACTGCAACCGAACACCAGTGCAATGGTGCTGAAATCAGTGGAATGACACCGACAGCTAGCGTGAAAAATCGGGATGGGGGGGGGTAATAGGAGCCTATAGAAGAAAAAGCCCCAAATATCGGGACTGTCCCTATAAAATCGGGACATCTGGTCACCCGAGATGCAGGGATGAAGCCAGGCCCAGTTCTTGACCTTCACCCCGCAGGTGGGGCTGGTGGAATGTTCACATGATTGCCAAGCCCAGATGTTTAAAAATCGTGAGGCAGACCCTCCCCCCGTCCCCTCCCCCCACCCCAAAAAAACCCCTGGTGAGATCAGCTTGAAAAAATCATCCTGTTAAAAATAACACATCACTGGTTCATCGTACTGATCTTCTGGCCTGGTACAGCCCAGGAGTCAGATCCTCAGGCTTTGTTCCGCAGCCCTGGCTTCCTTACACATGGAAGCTGAGATTTTCACATCCTCCCGCGTCCCAGAGCTGAGCCTTTAAGGAAAACAGCGAAAAGCATGAGATGCAAGAACACAGAGAGAGCTGGCAGTACTGAGCCGCATCACAACCTGGCCACCACCACCGGTGTCCGGGTAGCTGGCAATCAATAGACTGGGGAGTTTTGCTGGCAGGTTTTGGAAGAGGGAATCTCTTCCTTCAGCTGCTTATTCTTCAAGTGCTTTCGCAACCAGGCTTCTTTCTGTCCAGCTAACGGTTTGTTTTCAATGTATTTATTACACTGAACTTTGCTCCGTTATTAAGGGATGTGTGACTGGCTGCCCTTGTTCCATCTGGGCCGGAAATCAGACCTGTGCACGGTGTATCCAGCGGAAGGGGATTTAATTCATGGGCTGGCTCATTGAAAGGCGCTTCTGAGCTGCTTGCAGTGGGTTTTCCTGGGCTCTGCAAGGACAGACTTCCAGTTGGAATGGGAAGAGGGGGGTGAATGGGCAGCAGAGTGGGGCGATGGGGCTGACATAAATTGAGTATCCCACCCCCGCTTTGCACGCGCATGGGCGCAGAGATTTGCAAGGTGCGCCTGGGCAGCATTTTGCTGCCTTTGCACCTGGTGAAAGTGGGACTGGGTTACCCGTTCAGGTGTAGTTAACATTGAACCGGATTCTGGTCTCATTTAATCTGGTGTCAGTCCAGAGCAATCTTGTGAACGTCCACAGTGCTGGGCAAGCCACTGGTGGGTGCCGCTGAGCGTCCCTGCACGGAAAAGGAAGACTGGCCAAGTGGTTAGAGCACTAGGCTGGGCGAAGGGAGACCTGGGTCCAACTCCCAGCTTGGCCTCAGACTGATCCTGGGCAAGTCACTTAGCCTCTCCATGCCTCAGTTTCACCTTCTGTGCAATGCGAATGGCAGCCAGGATAAATATGGTAAAGCCTGCAAGGTGATCAGACACGACAGCGGTGGGGACAGGTAATGCCCTGAGATGCAGAAGGGTCCCCGAGCAGCCTTGGGAGGGAGGGCTGACCACTCTGCAACCCCTCACTCCTAAGTCTAAGATAGAATCTAGGCTAGCCCAGGCTGGTTATTCCCCCACAACTTGCAGTGGTGGAGAAGGGCTTTGCCTGCCTAATAGCTCTGGGCGCCAGCCCTGAGAGAAGGAGAGTCTTGTCTCTGCCACCTTCCCCCTGCAACCTCCTGTGCACCCCCCCCCCTTGCCTCCCCAATCTTCTCTGCTGCACAGAGGCAGAATTGACGTAGGTCCCAGCACCTCCCAGCTCTGGTTCTCCACAGGGCCTAGCATGCTGCAGAGCTGGGATCCTCCCCACTGCTGGAACAGATCTGTGGGGGCCACGTCCCCTCCTCCCCTGAATGCACAGAGTCAGGGAGCCACCTGTGGGTGTCTGCCAGGTGCCGGGTGCCCCTGCGGAAGGCACGGGCTGAATCAGAGGGATGGGGCAGGGCTGAGCGCTTTGGGAAAATTGGCTTGGCAGGAGACCGTCCCAAGAACCCACAAGTTGGAGGAAATCCTCACCAGCCCCTAGCCAGGAGGGACGAGGGAGGCAGCTCCGCCATGTGCAGGTTATTCATGAATTACTGAGCGGCTGTAGCAGCTCGTGCCTCTGAAGCAGCTGATGCTGGTCAGTGTCTGAGGCGGGCCACTGGGCTACATGGGCCCCTGGTCCCATCCCGCCTGGCAGCTCCCTGTGAGCTCAGGC
Organism: Lepidochelys olivacea; assembly: GCF_965140295.1. Classification (NCBI taxonomy): domain Eukaryota; kingdom Metazoa; phylum Chordata; order Testudines; family Cheloniidae; genus Lepidochelys; species Lepidochelys olivacea. The sequence goes on from NC_140413.1 coordinate 4,236,570, forward strand.
TTGGGATCACGGCGCTGCAAACCGCTCCAAGCGGCTGACAGTCTAGCTGGCGTGCTCTTCTTTGGGGCAGGTGGCAGGAGCAGGCAGTGAATACTAAGGACAGCGTCACCATCTGTTGTGTCCTTCCCCAGCCAGTGGGTTCCTTACTGCCCTAGTCACTGCTTGCAAGGGGCCTGGGCTGCCTCGTCCACCCACGGGGCTCGTTTTGAGCCAAGGAATTAACTCCCTGTGTTTTGCGCTGGCTTGTCGTTTGATCTGAGTTGTGGCCAAGAGAAGGAGCTTTCTGAGACCTCTGTGGGGCAGACCCCAATGGGTAACGGCCCTGCTAGGTAGAGTGGCTGCCCCTTTGCTAATTGCAAAGCTCTGCCTCAAGCTCCCGCGTCTCCAGGAGCCGTGACGGTCCATAGTGCGCATGCATGCAGGGTGCGTGTGCGTATTGGCATGTGCATGTCCGGAGGGGTTGCGGGCACTCGAGGGCACCCTCTCCCTGCATGAGCATGCATGTGAGTTTACAGGTGCACATGCCAGGGCATCAATGCACGCCAAGTGTGGGCAAAGCAGCACGTGCCTGGGGCATGGCTGGGTCCGAACCGGGCACTGACCACATGGCCTCCAGCCGCACGTGAAGGGGGCATGCAGGTGCATCTCCAGGAGAGCGCCCGCGTTTCCTGCTGGGGGCATGCACCTGGGCCACGGCCTCCCTGCGACTGGCTTCCTGGGTGACAAGCCTGTTTTCACTCTGGCTGCATGGGGCCGGCAGCCCCTCCTGCCGCTGCAGCCGGGGGATGAGGGGGAAGAGCAGGGAATCAAGCCGCAGACAGAGCAACCGCGGAGCTGCTGCTAAAGGGTGCGAGATCCTCGTCTGTGGGTGGATCCCTCCCAGCCCCCGCAGCGCATATCCCGCCCCGCCCCCCGGAGGCTCCTTCACGCGGGAGATCCCTCTGCCCCTGGGCACTTCGTGTGACGTGCCCCCACCCCTGTCCATACTCTTCCCCCTCTTGCCACCCCCCCAAAAAGGCCCATCTAACCCACCCCAGCTGCCATCATCCCCCACCCCAGGTGGCTTTCCTACCGCACCCCTACTCCTGCGTAGCTCAATCAGAGACAGGGGGGTCCCCTGGCTCCGTGCACTGTTTGGGAGCGACCAGGTCCCTGCCCCAAGGCGCTTGCAGTTGGACCCGTTGGTGCCCAGGGGGAGGTGCAGAGACTTGGGAATCGGCTGTTGTTTGGGTCGGAGCCCACCCAGGGGTGGTTCTCCACAGACATTCTGGAGCATCATTCCCTGGCCAGGAGGATGCGGGCCCCACACGAAAGGGACCGGGTGCAAATCTGGCTTGTGGGGATCTGGCCCGGAAGAGCCAGGCTGGGCTGAACCCGAGTCCCTGTGAGCTGGCTCCGCCGAATAACCTCTGTGGCGCTGCTGAAGGGGATTTGGGAGCAGCTGTCCTCTCTGCATCCCGCCAGTGTTTATCATTCCAGGCCTGCTATTTGAGCCGGGCCACATGCCTGGATCTCGCTGGCCGAGCGTCATCAGTCCTGAATATCCCTGGCCTTGGGTCATCTCCAGCGACAGCCACATGTTCCTCTTTCCTGATTGCTTCTGAGCCCGGAGAGGCCAGCAGCTCTCTGGTGTCTCCCCCGGGGTCAGACGCCCCCCTCTTCTACCTCTCGGGGCAGATCCTCAGCCGTCAGCCAGCAGAGCTACCCTGGTTTACACCCGCTGGGGATCCGGCCCATTATCCTAGGCACGGATCCGACCTGCGAAGTCTGCAGCGAGATCCTAGCGCTTTGGTGGCTGCAGAGCTGAGGTTTTGGTTCCGGCCCGTCGTTAATGGCTCGCTTGCAAAGCACACGGCACGACACCCATTGCACCTGATGGATAGCGCCCGGTTAGGGTGAGTCCTTTCAGGCCTAGATCTGGCCCCCCTGCACTGACTGAGTCTGTACGGCACGGCCCAGCCTTTGGGGCGGCAGGTCTGATGCTCTTAGACTCCTAGAGATTGGAGATGGAAAGCAGCTATGGTTCATCTCCATGCCTTTGCCCCTCCTCTGGGTATCTGGGCAGCACCATTCCCTACGCTGTATTCTCCAAGGATGTGGCCAATCTGTGGAGTTGTCAGGGAGAGGGCTCAGGTGAGGGCCGCACGGCGCAGGGAGATCGCTGGACGCCGTGTGTATGGAGTATCTTCCCCTGAGCGCAGGCTAAAGGGGGAAGGGTGTGGAGAGGTCTCCGTCTCGCGTCCAGAGCGTCTGTCACTGAGCAGATGCCACACAATCGCCTGCCAGCTGTGTAGTGCTGGGTAAAGCCAGAGCCCCCGTGGCTCTGAGCACCGGCTGCCCCCCAGAGGGACTTGCTGGCTCAGGGGAGCCTCCCACACTCAGCCGGCAATCCAAACGCCCCTCTCCTCTGCTTTGCCGAATTTCCCTTTGCCAGGTTTGCTCAGGGCTTGACAGGTTTGTCACTCAGGCCTTCCACCAGCCCCCCAGCTCTGCCCCCCGCCCCCTGCCAGTCTCATACCCTGCTCCAAGGGGCAAAGTAATGACACCACAAGCAAAGGCTTATCAGCCTAGTGTAATGATGGTTGGCATGCACACATTTCATAGAATCATAGACTATCAGGGTTGGAAGGGACCTCAGGAGGTCATCTAGTCCCACCCCCTGCTCAAAGCAGGACCAACCCCCAACTAAATCATCCCAGCCAGGGCTTTGTCAAGCCTGACCTTAAAAACTTCCAAGGAAGGAGATTCCACCACCTCCCTAGGTAACCCATTCCAGTGCTTCACCACCCTCCTAGTGAAAAAGATTTTCCTAATATCCAACCTAAACCTCCCCCACTGCAACTTGAGACCATTACTCCTCGTTCTGTCATCTGCTACCATTGAGAACAGTCTAGAGCCATCCTCTTTGGAACCCCCTTTCAGGTAGTTGAAAGCAGCTATCAAATCCCCCCTCATTCTTCTCTTCTGCAGATGAAATAAGCCCAGTTCCCTCAGCCTCTCCTCATAAGTCATGTGTTCCAGTCCTCTAATCATTTTTGTTGCCCTCCACTGGACGTTTTCCAATTTTTCCACATCCTTCTTGTAGTGTGGGGCCCAAAACTGGACACAGTACTCCAGATGAGGCCTCACCAATGTCGAATAGAGGGGAACGATCACGTCCCTCGATCTGCTGACAATGCTCCTACATATACAGCCCAAAATGCCATTGGCCTTCTTGGCAACAAGGGCACATTGTTGACTCATATCCAGCTTCTTGTCCACTGTAACCCCTAGGTCCTTTTCCGCAGAGCTGCTGCCGAGCCATTCGGTCCCTAGTCTGTAGCGGTGCATGGGATTTTTCCGTCCTAAGTGCAGGACTCTGCACTTGTCCTTGTTGAACCTCATCAGATTTGCACTGCACTATTTGTGTTTGTTTCCTGCATGGCTCTGCTGTGTTTCATAGTCACTATACTGAGCAGAGCTGGTGGGGATTCTCCTTTCACCCAGCTGGCAGGAGCCTGTGCTGTTTGCAACAGGAGGAGCTAAATTCCATCCCTGCTGCAGTATAAGGGCAGCTGTGAAGTCCTAGGGAGTAATATTGTTTCTGGCACTGTTTATGTGGGACCCATCACGGTGGTGCTGATCATGCTTCATACAGATCAGAGCAGTGCCAAGCAATGCGAGTTGTCACTTCATGTCCTGAAGGGGCAAAGGCCCGAAAAGGGTGGGGGGGTCTAGAGTGGTCTGGGGAAGGAGGTGTTAGCAGTGAGCACTGGGAGCTAGGTCTGCCACTGACTTGCCATGCAGTTTTGGACAAGTCCCTTCTCTGGATACTTCTCGCACGGGGACACTGGCCGTTGCTGAACAGTAAAGCACTTAGCAAGCCTTCAGCGTGAGGAGCTAGCAGAGGGCAGCGTTTCACCGGGGCATCCAAGGGTCAGGGAATAAAAACGTGCAAAGGGAACTGGAGGTGGACCCTCAGGAGGTGTTTTCTGCCAGTGATCTGTTGCATAGGGGAAGAGTCACCGGGGTGTAGGGTGGGAACCCCATCACTTGGGACTGGCCACCCCCCTGGGGAATGCAGTGTAGGCAACAGTGCTGCCCTGATACCCAGGTGAGGGGCTTGAGCAAGGAGATGAACAATAGCTCCTCTCCTGAGGTCTCTTCCAACCCTAATCTTCTATGATTCTATGAATAGCTTCAGTCCATCTCTAGGTGTCTAAGAACACCAGACCCACCTGGCTGCCCTTAGACACACCCCGACCCCCTCCCTCCAGGAGCTCCTGCTTCTTTCACCAGCCTCTCCCAGGAACAAACCTGAGCCTCTTCTCTCTCTCAGTATCCCGGGTCCCAGAGCGAGCGGGAGGATGTTGCAGGGGATAAGGCCAAGGCCTAGAGCCAGCCTCCATCAGTGTGTCTGCAGCTGACTTGCTGTATGACCTCAGGGCATGGCTGTCCCACCTGGGTGCCTCCAGACAGGCCCCTAAATTCACATTTGGACCCTTAAACAAAGGACCTGATGTCCAGAAGTGCTGCCAGCTCCCCCAGTGTGACCTCAGGTGAGCGCCCATGCCTCAGTTTCCCCATCTGTGGGAGGGAACTCACAATGCTCCCTAGGAGCCATGAGGCTGAATTCCTGACTATCTCTAACATTGCTAATTATGGAGGGCACGGAGATCCAAGAGGGTCCAACTGGGGGCCAGGAGATGAACTGGAGCTGAGAAGTCTGAGGCTCCCGAGGGACCAGGCTAAAACCACATCGCTTGGGACAGTTCAAAGCAGCCTGGGCTAAACCCTGGAGAACAGAGTGTAGGGAACGATCCCACGCTGGCCCCGGGGGCTGGACGAGATGGGACCCGGCAGAACTTTCTGTTTATTCTGATGCTCCCGGCAGATTGGACCGAGGTTCGTGTTCAAGGCTGCATCCCACTCAGGCAGCAGAGATGCTGAGAAACCCAACACAGCCAGAGAGCCCAGCCAAACATAGACTCCTTTAGCATCTCCTGTGCGTCTCTATCCTGATCCCTGGCTGGTTCACGCTGGGATGCCCTGACGCTCAGTATTAGCAAGCAGTCGCGACGCAGCCGAACTGTGCATGGTATGATAGAGCATGGCCAGAGGGCAGCAGGAGAGGGTTAGAAGGGAGCTTTATTCCCTGTAGAGGGAAGAAGTTTGCTACAGATTAATCAAAGCACCTGAAGCCAATTAGAGCCCCTGAAGCCAGTCACCTGCTAAAACCCCCCTGCTTCAATCAGACAAGGGAAGGAGTTGAAGCGGAGCGGATTGGCGCTGGAGCAGAGAGCGGTTTGGAGGAGTTGAAGCGGAGCGGATTGGCGCTGGAGCAGAGAGCGGTTTGGAGGAGTTGAAGCGGAGCGGATTGGCGCTGGAGCAGAGAGCGGTTTGGAGGAGTTGAAGCGGAGCGGATTGGCGCTGGAGCAGAGAGCAGTTTGGAGGAGTTGAAGCGGAGCGGATTGGAGTTGGAGCAGAGAGCGGTTTGGAGGAGTTGAAGCGGAGCGGATTGGCGCTGGAGCAGAGAGCGGTTTGGAGGAGTTGAAGCGGAGCGGATGGGCGCTGGAGCAGAGAGCGGTTTGGAGGAGTTGAAGCGGAGCGGATTGGAGTTGGAGCAGAGAGCGGTTTGGAGGAGTTGAAGTGGAGCGGATTGGCGCTGGAGCAGAGAGCGGTTTGGAGGAGTTGAAGCGGAGCGGATTGGCGCTGGAGCAGAGAGCGGTTTGGAGGAGTTGAAGCGGAGCGGATGGGCGCTGGAGCAGAGAGCGGTTTGGAGGAGTTGAAGCGGAGCGGATTGGAGTTGGAGCAGAGAGCGGTTTGGAGGAGTTGAAGTGGAGCGGATTGGCGCTGGAGCAGAGAGCGGTTTGGAGGAGTTGAAGCGGAGCGGATTGGCGCTGGAGCAGAGAGCGGTTTGGAGGAGTTGAAGCGGAGCGGATGGGCGCTGGAGCAGAGAGCGGTTTGGAGGAGTTGAAGCGGAGCGGATTGGAGTTGGAGCAGAGAGCGGTTTGGAGGAGTTGAAGTGGAGCGGATTGGCGCTGGAGCAGAGAGCGGTTTGGAGGAGTTGAAGCGGAGCGGATTGGCGCTGGAGCAGAGAGCGGTTTGGAGGAGTTGAAGCAGAGTGGGTTGGTGCTGGACCAGAGAGCCGTTTGGAGGGAAGCAGAGGAGAGTTTGGAGAAGTGCGGCGGTGGGCTCAGAAGACCAAGACCCTAGGTGAAGGGACACCTGGTTTGTGCAGAGGGAGGGCGGGAAGCCCCACAAGCTGAAGGGCCGGAGAGGGAAGTAGCCCAGGGGAAGGAACCGCTAGTTCAAGTGGTTTGCCGCTATCCCTAGGGCCCCTGGGCTGGGACCCGGAGTAGAGGGCAGGCCCGGGTCCCTCCCTCTCCACTCCCCTCCTCTAGGACACTAGTGGGGCCGTTAATACCCCAGATCAGGGGTGAGAAACGGTGCGCTGACCCCCCCCCCCAAGAAGAGAGAGCACGAGACCCATCAAAGTAGTGCGGGCAATTTGCCACAATGGAAAGGCAGCTGTTACGGATTTGGCTTGTCTCCACCAGGCTGGGCAGGAACGGCCTTGCCTTGCGGGGTGAGAGAAGGGGCTGAACCGGCCCCTGGCCCAGCTTGGGTAACAATCCCCCGACCTCAGTGCAGGTTCTAATCCTGGAGTTGTACTTCCCAGCTGGTACCTGCCCCGCTTTGAGAGCTCCCTGAGCAGGGATCATCAGGGCCTTTGAAATCAAGCCCCCGGCATAAACAGGGGCCTTCCTCTTCGCAGCGGGGAGGGTCTGTAAGGGAGGCAGGTTGTACCCCACCCCAAGAGACAGCAATGGCAGAAACAGTGCCGTTCAGATCCGCCTTCTGCCAGCTGCATGCATACACGCACACTCACAAATCCAGAGACATTCACACGCATCCCACGTGTGTGCACACATTCACCCCGCTGTGCACGCACCCCCATATATACCTGGGGTGCACGTGTCCTGCACCCGTCCCCTTCCCTCCATACCCATGTGCCCTGCGGCAAACGGATCCTAACTCCAGCTACTCCCCAGTGCAGCAGAGCAAGAATTCTGGGACAGACTCAGGTAATTGGAAAAGCTGGAGGGGTTTTTATTAAGTTAAATATGAAAATGAATAATACACTCGGCACAGCTCCCCTTGAGCAATTCATTTTACTCTTCAATTTCATTTATTTTACCCCTGCTCCTGCATTTTTCATCTGCCGCTGACTTTTGTATCGACAGCACAGAGCTGCGTTGTAGCAGCTGTCAGGGGAGCAGGCCAGTGCGCTCTGGTAGCTTTGGTAAGGGGCAACGGGGCCAAGCAGCCTCAGATGGTGAGATAAAAGTGGAGGCTGGCCAATTCCGCTAAAATATTCAGCAGTGAAAGAGTGAACACTGGTACCATTTAACAGGACACCATTAGGTTTCAGAGTCAACACCCTCCTGAGATGAACAGGGCCCTTCATACCTTTCTGAGCAACTGTTCCAGTCTGGCTGCAGACTCAACAATTTACATTTGGTGCGTGGCTTTTCGGAGACTCTTCCCGTCCTCAGGGGCTGAAAACAGCCTTTATATTTGTGAAATGAAAGCCTAATTCTGTGGCCAAGGCCTCAGAAACAGACATGTGGCCTTCACAGCATCCTGGGTGGTTAGGTGTGGGAGCAGCCCTCTGAGCCTGTTATAGGCTGAAATGCTTGTATGGTGCTGCATATATTGATCTCACACTTACAGTATTGGTAGCCTGTGGTATAAAGTTACACTGAGTGTTTGGATTGGAAACCTCTGTAATTGTGTTGGAACGGAAAGAAGCAGTAATTAATGTACAGTGCTTGGCCTGCCCCAAGAAGGGCCAGTGAAAGCAAATGAGCCATTGGGAAACATCAAAGGACAAAGACTTTGTTGATTGACACCCCCTTCCCCTCCCACCGCCCCAACCATAGAGAGGAGACAGGCGCAGACACTTGACCCATAAGTTTGAACTGTGGGAGAAGGGAACAAAAATATGTGACCTGAAAGAACTGGGTCCCTGAGCTGCTTGGCTCTGGAGAGGGCAATATTTCTAAGCATAAGCTGCAGTGCAGGTTCACTCTAGAGGACATGGAAAGTTTGCACTTCCTAGCCCCATTCGGAACCTAAGACTGTCACTCCCTGGTGTATCTCTGTTTACCTGCTTTAACTTTGGGAAGAACTCTCTTTCTTCTTGTCTCAGTGAAGAAACCTTTACTTAGTTTATTAGAGGGTTTGCCACAAGCGTGGTCTTTGGTGGGAGGTCCAAGGTACATTGGACCTGGCGTAAGTGACTGGTCCTTTGGGACTGGGAGTAACCTGAATACTGAACATAAGAACGGCCACACTGGGTCCATCCAGCCCAGTATCCTGCCTGCCGACAGTGGCCAGTGCCAGGTGCCCCAGAGGGAATGAACAGAACAGGGAATCACCAAATGATCCATCCCGTCGCCATTTCTAGCTTCCATCAAACAGAGGCTAGGGACACCATCTCTGCCCATCCTGGCTAATAGCCATGGATGGATCTATCCTCCATGAACTTATCTAGTTCTTTTTTGAACCCTGTTATAGTCTTGGCCTGAGGAGTCTGGCTCGACCACCTGTGGAGCCGACCGAATTGATCTGGACCCCTGTGCTAGGGGCTGGAGCCTGGGAACAGACAAGGACAAAGGCCCTTTGGCTGGATGCAGAGACCCACCTCCAGAGGGGAGGTGTCAGGAGTGAGGACTTCCCGCTGCGCCTGGCCAGTCTCTGGGCAGCCTAGGAGCACAGCAGGGCCGCCCGAGGGACCGCTCCGCCTGACTGGGTGGGATCAGCCAGGCTGAGCGGGAGACCAACTGGCTGCTCACTGTTCACGCCCGCAACTGGGCTCGCTCCTGGGCCTGCCCTGCTCATACCTTCCTCCAGCCCTGCTCCCCACCCTGCTCCCTACTCTGCTCCTGCCTTCCTCCAGCCCTGCTCCCTACCCTGCTCCCTTCCCTGCTCCTGCCTTTCTCTAGCCCTGCTCGCTACCCTCCCCCAGCCCTGCTCCCGCCTTCTTCCAGCCCTGCTTCCCACCCTGCCCCAGCCCTGCTCCCGCCTTCCTCCAGCCCTGCTCCCCACCCTGCTCCCGCCTTTCTCCAGCCCTGCTCACTACCCTGCTCCCCACCCGGCTCCCTACCCTTCTCCTGCCTTTCTCCAGCCCTGCTCGCTACCCTGCCCCAGCCCTGTTCCTGCCTTCCTCCAGATTGACAGACAGTGACTATACTCTGCCCCAGTGCAGTATCTTCAGCCCAAGGATCCCAAAGAAGTTTAGAAACTCCTGAGAGGGTCAGGCTACAGATGGGGAAACTGAGGCATGGGGAACACAAAGTGACTTGCCCAAGGTCATCCACCAGGTCAGTGTCAGAGCTGGGAGGTTTTGTGATGCCTCTAACTACTAAGCCATGCTACCGCTGTATCTTTCTGAACAGATGGCTTGTAGATCTCACTGGAGAAAAGGAGGGGGGAGGGGCTACCGGCAGTCTCAAGGAGCAAAGGCAGCCTCCAAAAAACCTTCAGGTTGAAGGCAAAGCTGAGCCTCTAGCCGGGGAGGCAGAAATGCGCTCAAGCCCGGCGGCCGGGCGTGCTTTGGTGTGGGGTTCTGCAACCCATGCTAACGCCGATCAGACTTACCCTTTGGGCTGGCAGTGAGCTGCCAATGCAGCCCTTGCTGTTGCAAAGTCTGGGCACCCGGGGGCTGAGTTCTCCTCTTCCCGGCTTTGTGCCAAGGAGTGGGAGGGGGGTGTTGGTGCAGCTCGTGAATAATGGAAAGAGTGTGGCTGTACGGGAGAAAGATCAGGAGCACAGTGGGTGCACGCGTGTCTGGCTCTCCCTGGGGGTCTAGATCTCTGTGTGTACGTAATCCCTCCAGGTACCTGTCTGAGTCTCCCAGTGCTTCTGTGATCCTCCGCCCTGCAATATTGGGGAGCCTGCCTCTCTCCTTCTATCAGATCCCTCTCTACTCTGTATTTCTACTGCACCTCGGGCCCACCTCCCTGGTCTCTGATCTCTCTAGTTTCTGCCTCTAAACTCCCTCTCCGTCTAATCTCTCTAACCCTTGCTGGTCTCTCGCCCTCTCCAGCTTCTCTCCTCTGTGTGGGCCTTTATCCCATTCTCCTCCCACGGTATCCTTGTCCCCTACAGAAATAGGCAGATACCCCCAGGAGCCTCATAGCAGCTGATACATGCTTTTTTGCTCCTCCAATCCTCCTCCTGCAGGTTGCATCGCTCCGGGAGCTCGATGGGGGCTTCTTGTCACTTCTGCTCCCGAGGTCCCCTGAACGTCATGCCCCCCCACAATCAGAGCCCCATCCGGCTGGTGAGCCACACCCACCCCACAGCAGATGTGTTGGGGGTTCGAAGGGTTTGGCACGGTCCCTGGTGGCGACGTCCGGCCGACACTCTGGCTGGTGACTTCCACCAGCGCCCACGCCCCCAGAAAGGATGTGTTGCTGGACCGTGATGGGTCACACAGCTCACCCGCGGCTACTCCGCTCCCTTGCTCCCTCTCAGTGCCCGGCGTGCGCCTCGTTAGCGGCTCCTTCAGGGGGTCTGGGTCTGAGCAGGCCCTGGGCTCTTCGCTTTACATCGATGCTACGGCCCTGAGTTATGCAGGAGATCAGATTAGATTATCACATCGGTCCCTTCCTCTGGAGCATCTTCGCCACATCTTGGTGCCCCCCTCTAGCTCCAAACCACCCCTCGTGAGACTGCCCTGGCTGCGCGCCCCCCGGCTGGGATCCACTTTGCAGGGAAACCCTTCCCGAAACAAAAGCCTCTTGAATTTGCTTTAAAACCTGTCAGCGTTCTGGGCTTGTCCTGCCCAGTCTATAAGACTTCTCCTCTGTGTCCCGAAGAGATAACACCCATTAATGACAACAGAGACTCCAGCCTGCCCCCGCCTTGGCTTTTCAGGCCTCTGCCTCTTTAAACTTGCCAGGAAAAGGCTGACTAAGCGCGACACATAAACAGCATGTGCCCAGGGAACAGAAACGCGGGGGGGGGGGTGATTTATTTGCTGATGTCAAATTGAAAAAACAAGGGTCACTACAGATTCAGAGGGCTCCGGCGGCCGGGGCTGGCAGTGGAAACCTACGGCGCATTCTGGCGTGGCGATCGCTCCCCGCGCCCTGATTTATGCCGCCAATTAACTATTTATCAAGCGGCTTTCATGCTGAAGTGACGGCAGCTCGCTGGATTTACGGCGGGCGCTGGCTCCTCGAATAAATCCCCACGTGCCTCATGGGGAGTTTAATGTCACAAACGGTAGATGAGAGCGTTCATTTGGTTTCCTGGGTTTGAATAAAATTTGGAGGGGAGGGGAGGAGTCTCTTGTGAAGGAGAAAAAGAAGAACACAGCCCATCGTGCTGACCAATATTGTTTCCTTGTACTCGCCCATCTGTCTGTCACTATCTGTCATCTCTTGTCTTATTCTTCAGTTCTCAGCTTTTTGGTGTCTTTTTGTGCTGTGTTTGTACAGCACCTAGCGCGACAGAGGCCTGATCCAGTGATACCAAAGCACAACAATAATGATCGACAAAGACACAAATGCCACCAAAGTATTCGTTACAACTGCTATCAGAGTGTGTTTGTGGTAGGTCGGGGTCAGCAACCCATGGCATGCGTGCCAAAGGCAGCACGTGAGCTGATTTTCAGTGGTACTCTGCTGCCAGCCTGGGGTCCCGGCCCCTGGCCCGCTCAACCCGCTGCCAGTCTGGGGTCCCAGCCCCTGGCCCTGCTCAACCCGCTGCCTCCCTGGGGACACTGGAAAACTCAGCAAGGAAAAGCAAGGGCAAGGATAAGACCAGCATTTTAATTTAATTTTAAATGAAGCTTCTTAAACATTTTCAAAACCTTGTTTACTGTACATACGACAATAGTTTAGTGATATAATATAGTCTTATAGAGCGAGACCTTCTAAAAAGGTTAAAATGTATGACTGGCACGCGAAACCTTAAATTACAGTGAATAAATGAAGACTTGGCACACCGCTTCTGAAAGGTTGCCGACCCTGTGCTAGGTACTGTCCAGAAGGCAAATCCTAACAGACAGTCCCTGCCTTTGAGAACTTAGCATCTGCATAGATAGCACAAGCCCAGGGTGGGAGAAAGAAAGGGTTATTGTTCCCATTTCGTCGATGGGGAAACTGAGGCAAAGTGAGATTTTTTTTTTCTATTTTTTTTTTGAAAGGGGCAGTTTCACAAAGGCACCAATGGGAGTGACCCCCTTTGGAAAGCTCTCCCCTGTGTCCCTGGCCCATGGCACAGCCAAGAACTGATTCCCAGTTTTCCTGCGTCCCAGTCCACAGCCTTCCTAAAAGAGAACGACCAAGGGAGAGGTGTGAGCAGGGCTGACGATCATAGTCCTGGGAGATGGAACACCGGCATTCGCTCCCTGGCTTTGCCACCGACTTGCTGTGGGACCAGAGGCAGGTCATTTCCTCTTGCTGTGCCTAAGGCTTGTCCGTGCTGGAAACAATGGAGCAGCAAGAGCACTATTGTGCTTAGTGGAGACCGGTCCTCTGGTTTGGGGATCGTGATAACCACCGTCTCTACGTCCCAGAAAATCTTCTCCGTTTATTCAGCAGCAGTCACTTTAACAGGTTGGCGAGAGTCACTTTCCCGGCTCTTGGGGAATAAATTAATTAATGAGGGGTGTGAAACAATTGGAAATGCTGCACATTGTTATTTGCTCTTCCCTTCTGTAACAGGAGTGATCGTTTAGACCTGGTTGACCTACGGGTATTGTACAGTGAGCGATTTATAGAGCTCAGTCTGGGGGTTGGGGGACAATTTGATCTGGGTTTATAAGTACCCATGTGGCGGAGAGGGCTCTTCAGTCTAGCAGACAAAGGCAGAGCAAGAGCCAATGGCTGGAAAATGAAAAGCGACAATTTCAGACTGGAAATAAGGTGCCATTTTTTATCAGGTTAATTAACCGTTGGAACAGCTCAGCATGAAGCCTTTAAATCAAGACTGGCTGCCTTTCGAAAAGGTGCCCGTGAGTTCAGCCAGCTGTTATTGGGATAGATATGGGAATAAATGAAATCTCATGCCCAGTGTTATGCTGGAGGTCAACCTAGATGATTGTAAAGGTCCTTCTCTCTGGCCTTAAACCCTAGGGATAATATATGATAGGGGACGTTTGAAGTTTTTAATCTGAGGGCTGTGGCAGGGTTGTGCTCCTGGGACACAAACAGGAAATTAAAAGGTAACCAATTCAGAAATAGATAAATGAGATACATGTAGTATGTTAACCCGTGGAACTCATTGCCACATGATGCAACTTAGCAATATTTTCTTAAAGGGTTGGGTCAGTTGGCTGAATGAGAGCAGACTCTCCAGAGGATCAAACTGCAAAGGCTGGAAATCCTTATTCTTCAGGGCACAAACAGGTCACTAGCTGGGGTCAGGAAGAAAATTGATCTTCTTGGTGCTGCATGGTGGGGGTCACACTTCCCTCTGATGCAGCTGACATGGGCGACTCTTGGAGATAAGCTTTGAGACTAGTTGGACCACGGGTTTTTTCTGGAACTGGAAGGGTGATTGTCCTGTGTTCAGCTATTATTTGAGTTGCAGTGCACCCAGAACTCCCAACCAGAGCTGCGTGCATAACCCATTGTTCCATTCACTGGCAACGCCAAAAAATTGGGGGGGGGAGGGAATCATTTCAGGTTGAACCAAAACCAAAATGTTCCCAAATTTTCCGTGAATTGAAAAGTAAAAAAAAAAAATTAAAATGTTTTGGGTTGGACGAAACGTTTTGTTTGGCCCAAACTGGAACGTTTCCTTTGGATTTTGAGCATTTTTGAGCGGTTTTTAAAAATTGAACTGACATGGAAAGTTGTTCTGCACCCAAAAATCAGAACGTTTTGACTTTTTTTGGAATCCGGGGCTGTGTTGTGGTGGTTTCCACGAACAGTCTGGTGAAATGAACACCCGTCTGCAAAATGTTTCCTCCTCACTGAATCTGCGGGGTTTTTTTTGGAATCCGGGGCTGTGTGGTGGTTTCCACCAACAGTTTGGTGAAATGAACACCCGTCTGCAAAATGTTTCCACCTCACTGAATCTGCGGGGAGTTTTTTTGCCCAAAAAAGGTTTCAAGCTGAAAAAATTCTCCCATCTCTATGCCCTACCAAGACCAGTGGGCTGGCTGCTGTACGAACGCATCCAGCCAGCCCTGCCCAGAAAACTTACAGTCTAGCTAGACAAGATAGACACAGGGTGGAAGGGGAAACAGAGTCGCAGAGCAAAGAGATGACTTCACTGAGCTCATCCATCAGAGCCAGCAATAGACCTCAGGTGTCCTTGGCGCTAGACTACACTGTCTGCCTGGAAAGTCAATGAAATAACCAGCCTGCTGATCGAGTCTGTGTCATTGTATCACCGGGGCCATGGTTTGGACAAACTGCTTGTTGTTAAATATAAAGTTGTTGTGGGTGAGGATGGAATGGATGAGTCTGGTGAGATATTTGAGGTGGATTTCCGAGTGTTGTCCATCATCTTACCATGGAATCATAGAAGGGTAAGACTGGAAGGGACCGCGAGAGGTCATCTAGTCCAGTCCCCCACACTCAAGGCAGAACTACGTAATAACTAGACCATCCCCGCCAGGTGTTTGTCTGACCTGTTCTTAAAAACCTGGAGATGGAGACTCCACCACCTCCCTAGGCAATTTATTCCAGTTCTTAACCACCTAGCTAGTTAGGAAGTTTTTCCTAATGTCCAACCTAAACCTCCCTTGCTGCAATTTAGGCCCATTGCTTCCTGTCCTATCCTCAGAGGTTAAAAAGAACAATTTTTGTAACAATGTTTTATGTACCTGAAAGCTGTTATCATGTCCCTGGCTCAGTCTCTCATCTCCTGACTGGAAGATATCGGAGGCAGGCAGCAAAGTTGTCATGGTGAGGGATGTTGGTGTATAGGGGAGGTGATATCCATGGCAGTAAGGATGGGGTTCTGAGGGAGGTTGTTAATGTTTTAGAGTTTCTGGAAGAAGTCAGTTGTGTCCTGGAGGAAACTGACCCTTTGTGTGGTGAGTGATTTGAGGATGGATTCTGTGAGTCCTGATATTCCTTCAGTAAGAGTGCTATAGCCTGATAGGATGGGTCTGCCTGGGTTCCCTGGCTTGTGCCTCTTGGGAGCATGTAGAAGGTCCCTGGGGTGGGTTTGTGGGGGATGAGGATGTAGAGTTTCTGGTGGAGTTTTTTGGTGCAATCCTTAAATTCCTATGTGGATTGTGGCACAGGGTCTTCTTTGCGTTCTGTAGAATAGGTGTTGTCGGAGAGCTGTTACAGTTGAGGACTACGATGGTTCTCCTTTTGTCTGCTGCTTTGATCACTCTGTGGGGGTTGGATTTCAGGGACTGTATGGTTGTCCTCTCGCTGGAGGAAAGATTGAATGGATGTGACATTTGTGAAGGATTTCTGAGACAATTTTTTTCCTGAAGCAATCCATGTAACGGTAAAGTGGGTGGTTCTGGCTGCTGTGGAGTGTCCAGTCAGATGGTTCTCTTTCTTATGACTGTTGGTGGGGATGGGGTAGTTGTGGGTGGTGTCATCTTCGTTGTGAACGAATTCTTTGAGAAAGAGTCGGCAAAAGAATTCTTCTAATTCTCCACCTGTTAGCACGGTACCGGGTTCTGTGGTGGGGCAGAAGCTCCGTCCCTTGGAGAGAACAGATAATTCAGTCCAGTGAGGGGTACTCTTGACAGGTTGATGACGCTGGGGGGTTGTGTAGTGTCCATGTGGTGGGTCTGGGTGCCCTGGTTTCTCCTGGAGGTGGTGCTTTGTGGCGTTGTTATAGCTGGTTCCCCTTTTTGTCTTTGTGTTGGATGGGTGTCATCAGCAGTGTTGATCCTTGTTTTGGGTCTCTTGCATCGTTTCCAGGTAGGGTGACCAGATAGCAAGTGTGAAAAATCAGGGCTCTTTTTGGGGGTGTTGGGGAGGGGCGGGGGGGGGAAATAGTAGAGTATATAAAACAAAGCCCCTAATATCGGGATGATACCGATCGTATTGAGACATCTGGTCACCCTATCTCCAGGTTGGTTTCCTAATCCTTTTTTTCGTACAGTGGGTGGGAGCATATGATGATTTCTTGTTTTGAAGTAATTATTTAATCTAATCTATCTATCGGTCTGTCTGTGTGTCTGTCTATCTCCATACACCCCCTCCATCTATCTATCTGTCTATCTGTCTATCTATCTATCCCCATACACACACACCCCGCTCCCTCTCTCTATCTGTCTATGTCTGTGTGTCTGTCTGTCTGCCTACCCACACTCCTTAGGGAATGGGTACAGCCCTGGGTAGGCTAGAGAATTGACCCAGTCTATCAGCCCCGTATTTCAGGGTGGGATATGCAGGGGGAGTGGGGCAGGGGGCGCAGGTCTCCCGGTGGCCATGGGGAGGGAGTTCCAGCATGGAAGGAGGCGTGAAGACGAGAGCGGGAGGAGACAGGAGGAGCAGCTGCCTGGGGGCGAGGTGTTCATGACCAGGTCACAAGGTACAGCCCTGACTCCTGGCCTGCAGGGTGCCCAGTGCAGCTATGCCTGGGGGTGAGCAGAAAGCTGAGCACCCAGGGGTGAATGCAGCATACGAAAGAGCAGCTACCAGCCCTGCTCAGGCCACACAGCTCTGCCCACGTCCCGGGCTCAGTAGCTCAGAAACAGGAGGCGATCAGACAGCGGAAGGTAGTTTGTGGGGCTGAGGAGGGTTAGGAGCTCTTGTGTCTTGGTCAGGAGTTTGGATTGCTGGTAGCGTAGCGAGAACAGGCCACACTCTGGGAAGGAGAGTGCCGTGCCTCCAGGGCTGAAATAGGGCAATTTGGGGCCCTCGGCACAACTCTCATCCCCATGCTACGCCTCGCCCCTTTTTGGGGTGGTGGCAAGTTTCAGGATCACTACAAATGGGGCCACTCACACATCTTAGAGCTCTTGTTTCAGGCTCTCTGCTGACTCAGGCAGACATTGGTTACCCTTGTGAAGTTTCCAAGCTTTTCTTTGCATCCATGAAGGCTGGAAACAGAATCTTTTAAAAAGAAAGTTAAGATTCTGACCTTGTCTTGCTCCAGAAGCTGGCACCCAAGGCATGAGGCTAGGATCCCTTTTGTTTTACTCCAGCCCCGTGGGCCACCTATTTGGATCATCTGCATCCAGATTCCAAGATCCAGAGAGCCCATCTCTGGGGTGGGGGCGTGTCTCTGAGAAGTAGGGTGAAGGTCCCTTGCAGCAGATGCTGCTGGATACTGGAAGAGATGGGAGGCAGCCCAGTGTACTGGGAGAGAGACAGAAGGAGGCCTGGGTTCTCTCCGGAGGTTAATCACTGAGCTGCTTTCTCAAGTCAGGTCCCTGCTCTGTGCCTCAGTTTCCCCATCTGTAAAAGGGGGGTCATGTCTGGCTGGAAAGGGCACTCTCACTGTTGATGGGAGGCAGGCTGTGCTGACCCAGATGGACAAGCATCGCTGGAGGAGAAGGATTGCTTGGCTTCCCCGTCCCAGGGGGTGTAGAACGTGAGTGTGACACCAGCTGCCTTTCAGCCCTCCTGGAACTGGGCCGCAGAGCAAGTCTGTGTCCCCACCTCTGAACTAGCCTGGCCCGGGGATTAACAGGGAAACGCCTGGCTCCCAGACCTCAGACACACTCTACTGCCCTGGCTCAGCAGCGAGACACCGGGAACTAACCACGCCCTTCCACGCCTTTGTCAGCGCTCCCCTGGCAGGCGGGCAAAGCCTGGTTAATTAGCAGATAATTAGGTTGCTCACCAACTGCTTGTGTAAATAAGCAGCAGGAGGTCTATGACGAATGGCAGTTTCCTCCAGTCGCTTGTGTGAGACAGCAGCATGTTGGGCCCCGGTTCTTCACTCACCTCCCCAGGGAGAACTCCCCTCCGGGCTAGGGGGAAAGCAGCTGCCAGCGACCAAACCTGGGACTCCCAGAGCTCAGAGCATGAACCCCTTGTGCTAAAGGCCGGGTCCTCCTGTGCCAGACCAGGGACATGACACACACTGAGTAGTGCCACCCGGCTCGTGGCCCAGAGTGTTTTGAATGGGGATGTTGCATGTCAGGTGACCCAGGCCACTGTCACAAAAGCACTGGGGGCTCCCGGTCCAACGCCATCCCTGTTTCAGGGGGGTAGGCTTTTCTGCTCTCCGTCCTAAACTGTTGTGTGTGCGGGTAAACAGCTGCCTCGTTGCAGCTCAGAGGTGGCTGCATGTCAGTGAGGGGTGAGTTTGCACCGGGTGTGGTTTGCTGCTCCCCTCTCGGGATGAGAGGGGCTGTGTGATGTACCGTTGGCTGACGAGGCGCTCACTGCCCCCTGCCTTGCAAAGCTGCTTTCAGTCCCTTGGGGGTTGCCTGGATTTTCCCCATCCCCGGAGCTCTTCTCCAGGGTCAGGACCAGAGACACCGCCGGCCCCCCTGTCAAGCAGACGGGCTTGCAGGGACCCTCTTTACCTTGAGTTTAGTTGTTCAGCCAAACTCTGCTTCCCTGATCATTCCACAAGGAATTGTCGCCAGGTGCCCACCCAAACGGCGGGGGGGGGGCGCCCTGGGGGTTTGAAGGGGTGGATAACCAAGGGGCACAGTGGGGACGATACCAGGAGGACTGGGGTGTGGGGGAACAACTCGGAGGCGATGCAGGGAGCAGGAGAGGCAGCCCAGGGCGTTGATAATTGGGTTTCTGGGGACACGCTACCCACAAAATTTCTGGAATTCAGGGCCGGGCGGGGTGTCTCCTGGCATTATTGGGCCAGGGGCAGGGAGACAGGTCTGGCCCCAGGGTCAGGGGCCTGGAGTGAGGGGGGCCTGTTTTGGGAATTGGGGGGCGGGTTTCAGCCATAGCTGGGGATGTCTTTAAACTGGGGGGGGCTGCAGGAGGGGCAGCAGGTTCTATCCATCAAAAGGTGGCCACCCCCAGCAGCACAGCACCCCCGCTGGCCGGGCAAGGGAAGAGTGTTCACCCACTTCTGGCAGCACCCGGGGGTGTCATTGGTGGTCTTCCACCCAAGCACTGTCCCGGCTTCGCTCCTTTATGGGTCCCTGGCACCCTCTAGCTCTGTCTCCCCTGTGTGAGCACCCCCTAGCTTTACGGGGCCTCCAGCTCTGGCCCCTTTGGCCGGGCCGTGACGTTGGCTGCTGGCCAGGCGCCCTTTCGGCCAGCAACCACAGGCCAGAGCTGTCCTCAGCCGCTGGGTCAGTCATTATCTCCAGCCGTGGCTTAGCTGAGCCACGCGGGAGATCACCCAATCCCGTCGAAATCCTCGTGGGGGGGGCAAGGCGGGGGGCAGGTTGTCACGGTTTCTATTATGTAACCCGCCGTCCCTGTCAGCTGGAGTGGGAGGGCTGGTGGCAGGTTCGGGGCAAACGGCTGAGCACCCAGACATGGGCACCCGCACCTATGCAAACACACATATGTGCAAACATGGACGCACGTGGGGGGGCGGGAGGGCTCAACAGCCTCCAGGATCCCTTCTGAGCAGGGCTTAAATTCTTAAAGATTATTTCCTGGAGGTCCCCCCCACCCAATTCAGTGCTCTGGGCTTTAGTTCCGGGGGGGGGAGGGGGCTTGGGGCTTTAGCCCCATCGGGGGACGTAAGGGGGCTTGGGGCTTTAGCCCAGCGGGAGGGGGAGGGGCTTAGGGCATTAGCCCTGCAGTTTGGGGGGAAGGGGGCTTGAGGCTTTAGTCCTGCAAGGGGGCTTGGGGCTTTAGTCCTGTCGGGGAGAAGGGGAAGGGGGGCTTTAGTCCTGCAAGGGGGCTTGGGGCTTGGGTCCTGTCGGGGAGAGGAGGAAGGGGCTTGGGGTTTTAGCCCTGCAGGGAGGGAAGGGGGCACTGGGGCTCTGAGCTTCAGCCCTGCGACATGTGCTGGGACTCGGGACTGACGTCTCATAGCAAGTGCCGGGGCTGAAACCCCAAGTCCCGGCGTCCCCCGTGGGGATGAAGTCCTGAGTCCCAGTGCTTCCCTAGAATCTCATGCCTCAGGGTTTCAGCTAATTACTGGCAGGGGTCAGGAAGGATTCTCCGCCCCGCTCCCCCAGGCATTGTGTGTGTTTGTTTTTCTCCTTCTGAAGCATCAGGGATGTCCCTGACTGGAGACGGGACGTTGGCTGGGGTGGGCCAGGGCTGTCGCTCAGGTGCTGGCTGGTTTTTGCTCACAGGCTCAGGGCCGAGCTGATCCCCGTACGTGGAGTCGGAAGGAATTTTCCCCCAGCTCAGATGGGCAGTGACCTTGGGATGTTTTCAGCTTCCTCTGCAGTGTGAAGTGCGGGTTGCTGGCTGGGATCAGCTGGCTGGATCTCACGTCATTTCCCTGCTATCATGAGGCCTCGGGCACTGCTGCACCCTCCTCTTCTCCCCCCGGGGCATGTCACGGTCGAGTCTCCGGGGGGCTGTAATAGCGTGGCCCAGTGTCGGTTGGCCTCGGGAAGCAGGGCCAGCTTGGGCACCCCATTCTCTGCCTGTGGCCCTGAAATCCCCTGAGCACTGATGTGCTTTGGTCTCACTGGCGATCTTTGGGCTCCATAGAGGGGCAATTGCCCGTGCTAGCCTGGAGGTCAGGCTTGGGGGGTCTCACAGCATCTTCTGGCCTTAAACTCTGTGGACAGATGTTCTAACCCGGAAGGGGGCGGGATCTGAGCAACTGGGAAAGAGGGAAGAATGGCAGAGCCTCTTGGGAGGCTGCCAGGGGGAGAGGAGTAAAAGCCACCACGGGCCTGGGACACAGAGAGCTGGATGTGGGGGTTCAAGGCCGCTGACTTGCTGCCCTTTTCTCATTTCGTTGGGTGTGTTTCCAATGTGCCCATTCCCATGGTCTCCCGCCGAGCCCATTAGTAACCCAGAGCCCCCATGGCACTCTCAACACGGCTCCCCTTTGGGGCTGAAGTCCCCATCCTTGCACTGCCCAAGTCGCCTTCCCAGCCCCTGGATCCTGGTGGCTGCACAGAGCAAGCTGGCTCGGGGGAGAGTTGTGGTCGCAGTGACCCCATTGCACTAACAAGAGGGGGAGGCACCCGGCGAGCGGGGTGGGGGTGTGATTCGAGGAATGTTTGCCTGGAG
The DNA here is from genome assembly GCF_965140295.1 of Lepidochelys olivacea. Lineage (NCBI taxonomy): Eukaryota > Metazoa > Chordata > Testudines > Cheloniidae > Lepidochelys > Lepidochelys olivacea. The sequence goes on from NC_140413.1 coordinate 4,257,632, forward strand.
CTGGGGAGAAGGGCTTGGAACGAGACCCACACAGGACAGGCCTGGCCAGGCTCCAACACAAAGCGAAAAATTGCCAGTTTCTGTTGGCACAAACACTCCCCTTGGCTGCCGCTGAGATTTTCCATGACACTGGCCGCTCCCGTGTTTGCTTGGCTGGCCCCCAGCTCGTGGAGGGTTCCATCTCCCTAGCAGACGACGGATCTGAGCTGACAGCAGGCGCGGGGCTGCAGGACGGACCCTGGAGGAACAGGGCGGGCGGGAGGACAAGAGAAGAAGGAGGAGGAGGTTGGGAAGGAGCGTCTCTGTGGACATGCATGCGAGCCTGGTGCCAAAGGTGAGGCTGGGCCCGGGGAACTGATCCACCGACCCACACATGACACAAGGCTCTGCCCGCGCACCTCCCAAGCTGCCTGGTTCGCTGTCCGCAGATCCAACCCAGACTCCCGCCCCGGGCCATCCACGCAGCTCCCAGCCCGGTCTGGCTCTTGCTCACCAGACCCCTGGCTACGCGGGAAGCAGATGGTGCTGGACCCTGGCCATCAGGGGCGTTCCAAGCAATTGAAATGGAAAGTGCTAGTCATAGAATCATAGAATCTCAGGGTTGGAAGGGACCTCAGGAGGTCATCTAGTCCAGCCCCCTGCTCAAAGCAGGACCAATCCCCAATTAAATCATCGCAGCTAGGGCTTTGTCAAGCCTGACCTTAAAAACTTCTAAGGAAGGAGATTCTACCACCTCCCTAGGTAATGCATTCCAGTGTTTCACCACCCTCCTAGTGAAAAAGTTTTTCCTAATATCCAACCTAAACCTCCCCCACTGCAACTTGACACCATTACTCCTTGTCCTGTCCTCTTCTACCACTGAGAATAGTCTAGAACCATCCTCTTTGGAACCACCTCTCAGGTAGTTGAAAGCAGCTATCAAATCCCTCCTCATTCTTCTCTTCTGCAGACTAAACAATCCCAGTTCCCTCAGCCTCTCCTCATAACTCATGTGTTCCAGACCCCTAATCATTTTTGTTGCCCTTCGCTGGACTCTCTCCAATTTATCCACATCCTTCTTGAAGTGTGGGGCCCAAAACTGGACACAGTACTCCAGATGAGGCCTCACCAATGTCGAATAGAGGGGAACAATCACGTCCCTCGATCTGCTTGTTATGCCCCTACTTATACATCCCAAAATGCCATTGACCTTCTTGGCTACAAGGGCACACTGCTGACTCATATCCAGCTTCTCATCCACTGTCACCCCTAGGTCCTTTTCTGCAGAACTGCTGCCGAGCCATTCAGTCCCTAGTCTGTAGCTGTGCATTGGGTTCTTCCGTCCTAAGTGCAGGACCCTGCACTTATCCTTACTGAACCTCATCAGATTTCTTTTGGCCCAATCCTCCAATTTGTCGAAGTCCCTCTGTATCCTATCCCTGCCCTCCAGCGTATCTACCACTCCTCCCAGTTTAGTATCATCCGCAAATTTGCTGAGAGTACAATCCACACCATCCTCCAGATCATTTATGAAGATATTGAACAAAACCGGCCCCAGGACCGACCCCCTGGGGCACTCCACTTGATACCGGCTGCCAACTAGACATGGAGCCATTGATCACTACCCGTTGAGCCTGACAATCTAGCCAACTTTCTACCCACCTTATAGTGCATTCATCCAGCCCATACTTCTTTAACTGGCTGACAAGAATACTGTGGGAGACCGTGTCAACAGTTTTTCTAAAGTCAAGAAACAATACATCCACTGCTTTCCCTTCATCCACAGAACCAGTAATCTCATCATAGAAGGCGATTAGATTAGTCAGGCATGACCTTCCCTTGGTGAATCCATGCTGACTGTTCCTCTCATGTAAGTGGACCTGCTCCATGATTTTTCCGGGGACTGAGGTGAGGCTGACTGGCCTGTAGTTCCCAGGATCCTCCTTCTTCCCTTTTTTAAAGATGGGCACTACATTAGCCTTTTTCCAGTCATCTGGGACTTCCCCGGTTCGCCACGAGTTTTCAAAGATAATGGCCAATGGCTCTGCAATCACAGCCGCCAATTCCTTCAGCACTCTCGGATGCAACTCATCCAGCCCCATGGACTTGTGCACGTCCAGCTTTTCTAAATAGTCCCTAACCACCTCTTTCTCCACAGAGGGCTGGCCATCTATTCCGCATGTTGTGATGCCCAGCGCAGCAGTCTGGGAGCTGACCTTGTTAGTGAAGACAGAGGCAAAAAAAGCATTGAGTACATTAGCTTTTTCCACATCCTCTGTCACTAGGTTGCCTCCCTCATTCATTAAGGGGCCCACACTTTCCTTGGCTTTCTTCTTGTTGCCAACATACCTGAAGAAACCTTCTTGTTACTCTTGTCCACGCCTGCGTTCCCATCATCCCGTCCCAAGGCCATTGAATAACACTGAGTTCCTGTATCTAAAGAGCCTCCTTTTTTGTGGGACAGGCGGGATTTTAGGGCGTCTTCATTTCTGGGGGCTAGGATCTGGGCAGATCTAAGCGAAGCATGGTCAGGCCTAGCAATGTTTGGCTAGGAGAAACGCAGGGTGTTGCAATGAGTGGGGAGGATCTACAGGGGGTGCTCTCCGGGGCTTAATTTGTAATAAAAGGGGTGCCACTTTTTTTTACATTCATAACTGATGTGGCAATCCCAGAGGTGCTCGGGGCTCTGAACTGCCAGGCCCAGAGGTGCCGGGGCTCTGAACTGCCGGGCCCAGAGGTGCCCGGGGCTCTGAACTGCCGGACCCAGAGGTGCCGGGACTCTCAACTGTCGGGCCCAGAGGTGCCCGGGCTCTGAACTGCCGGGCCCAGAGGTGCCGGGGCTACAAACTGCCGGGCCCAGAGTTGCCGGGGCTCTGAACTGCCGGGCCCAGAGGTGCTGGGGCTCTGAACTGCCGGGCCCAGAGGTGCCGGGCCTCTGAACTGCCGGGCCCAGAGGTGCCCGGGGCTCTGAACTGCCGGGCCCAGAGGTGCCGGGGCTCTGAACTGCCGGGCCCAGAGGTGCCAGGGCTCTGAACTGCCGGGCCCAGAGATGCCGGGGCTCTGAACTGCTGGGCCCAGAGGTGCCCGGGGCTCTGAACTGCCGGGCCCAGAGGTGCCCGGGGCTCTGAACTGCCGGGCCCAGAGGTGCCGGGGCTCTGAACTGCCGGGCCCTGAGGTGCCGGGGCTCTGAACTGCCGGGCCCAGAGGTGCCGGGGCTCTGAACTGCCGGGCCCTGAGGTGCCGGGGCTCTGAACTGCCGGGCCCAGAGGTGCCGGGGCTCTGAACTGCCGGGCCCAGAGGTGCCCGGGGCTCAGCCCTGGCAAGCTGTGGCACAAATGAAGCACTGGCAGTCTCCCCTCACAGTCAGCGCTGCCCCTAATGCAGCACAAATGGGCCCGGTGTTTCAGGGTGTACGGTGGGAGACTCGACAGCATGTGCTCCTCCAGGGGAGTCAGTGTGGACTCGGGTGCCCCGGCACCACGCTAAGGGGTGCTGTGCTGCCGATGCGTCACGCTGCAGGGGGCGCTCTCCCTTCTGAGCCTGATGCCCCCTAGGGGGCGCCGTTCTGCGGCGTGGAATCTGTCCCACGAGGTGGAAAAATGCGGCCCTAAGCATTCGTGGCCCTCTCCTGAGAGTCAGCACGTTAGACCCCAGTGTCTCGGGCAAATGCCTACAAGGAGAATTACCTTCTGCCTGACAAGGGCTCCTGTCCTATCCCGTTGTGCTAGGTTGCCATCGTGTTCCACCCCAGAGGTGGCTGCCTTTTGTGTGGCCAGTTTGTGGAGCCCCCTGGGGTGGGAGACCTTGTCCAAATGTCAGCTCGTTGTCGTTGTGAGTGGGGCGGCTCCCGGGGTCCTGGGTGGAGGGTGCAGAGGGCAGAATGGGGAAGGGCGGGCTGCTGCTGGGTGCCTCTCCTGGGGCTAGCTGGGAATGTCTCTGCCTCCCAAGCCGCCCCCCGTGCGTTATGAGTGCAGCCCTCAGGCACGCGCTGAGACCAGCTGCTGGCCACGGCGTTGGCCTGTGTGAAGGAGAGCCTGGAGCACCCCCAAATCCCTCCAAATAGAGCCCTGGCATCCTGCCGGCGCCTCACAGGGAAATGGGGGGATTACCAGGGAATCAAGCGTTCCGGGACTGGAGGATTACGAACGTTTCCAATTCCACTCCCAGCGGCCCCAGCCGCCTGTTGGGCCTCGGCAGCCCCCGCCTTCCCTCGCTCTGGTCCAATGCCTCAGCCCCCCCCCCGCCCCGGCCCTGCCCCCCCACGTCCCAGGCTTAGCTGCTCCAGCCCTGCGCTGTGGCTTGTGCTGGGGGAAGCTGTCTGCGATATCCTCACTCCCTCAGCCCCCAAGCTGTGTACCAGCCCCTACATCCCCCCCACTACCCTCTCGCAGGACGGGGAGGAGTCACAGCTGGCTGCCAAACCCATAGCAAGGACCCTCACTCCTGGGCACCTCCAGGGAGCAGAGGGTGAAGTTATGGCAGGAGCGTTCATTCCCAGGTGGGGGGTTCCCCATTTTCTGTGGTGGGGAGAGGTTCAGGTCTCATACCCATATGCCGTGATGTAAGGGATGTTATGCCAGGTACCCACAGAAGCTGGCACGGCATTACATTAGGTTCCCACATGCCAGGGACCAAGCAGACCCCTGCACTCCCCCTCTCCTTGCCAGCTTCCCCCCGCCCTGCCCCCCCCCCAGCATCTGAGCCAGCCGTGCATCCCTCACCAAGTGGTGCCACCAGCCTGGACACAGAGAGGCTGCTGAGCGCTGGTGGTCATGGGCCATGGGACCTTTGTATAAGTCGGCGTGTTAGCCCGGGCATGCCAGCTCCCCTCGCTCGCAGCCCTGGAACACCTGGTGGCTAAAGCCCATCATTATAAGAACACCAATGATACTGCCAAGAATGACCTTGAGGGGGGGTCACTGCAGACTATGTGGCCTCTCTGGGCCCCATTCCTTCTCCACCCCAAGGCCCAGCTCAGCCAGCTGCAAAAAGCACCTGAGTCACTGGCCATGCTGCAGTGATTACCTGTCTAGTATTAGGTCTATCGCAGCAGCCTTGGCCAAGATTGAGCCTTCGTTGCGCCGGGCACTGTACAAATGCTGAGATGGCCGCTGCCCCAAGAGGCACTTCAGTCGCCTGTGTTTGGCGAAGGGATTGGCCCAAGGCCACCCAGGGAATCGGTGGCGGAGCTGAGGGCAGAACACAGCCCTCCAGGGTGGACTCTCCGTCACCGGCCCAGCACCCATGATGTGCAGTGCATCACAGTGGGCAACCAGCCTCTGCGTCCTCTCTGCCTCGAGCCCTTCCCGGCACATAGGATGCAGAGGAGACAAACTCCCTTGACTGGCGCCTTCTCTCCAGAGGGCAGATAAATCGGAGTTCAATCTTAGTTTCCGCAGATAAACGTCTGCATCTCAGTTCAGAGGGAGCGTCTCCCTTTCATCTCGGGTCCCGCCACGCCTTTCATTGCATTCAGTCTTGTAAAGGACGTTGTTTGTATGAAAGAGACAGAACCCTGGCAGGAGCCGGGCTGGTTCCTCATGAGTTCGTTCCGAAGACGTGTGCCTCGTGACGTTCAGCTCCGAGCGTCTAATCGGGGCTCTGCAGGGAGCCAGCTGGCTACATGGGGCTCAGCGCCGCTAACATAGCTCCCCCTAATCCCTCCTTTCCCCCCATCTTAGATCCTCACCCCAGACAGACTTCACCTCCCAGCCTCACCCCAGAGCCTGCTTCCACTCCTGAGTCATTCATCTCCCCTTCCAAGCCCGGGCTAGGTCTAGCAAGAGCAGAGTCGGAAGTGACAGACAGCTTGGTGCTGGCTAGGGTTGGCTTTAGAAATAGGCGGATGCAGGTGATTAAATTAGCTAATTGGCATTTTTAATGCGAGATAAATGATTCTCCTCCCTCCTTTCCTTACATGTCACATCCCTGGCCAGCAGCTCAGAGCTGTGATTAAAGCGACCCTAGCAATGGCCACCCGTGCTGGATGCTGCGTGTGTCCCAGCACCCTGACTGCAGCTGTGGCTGCTGGGTCCCTCTGCATACATGGCTGTCCCGCAGGTGCGTAGTCTGTGAGGGTGGGAGGCGCTCAACCGTACCGTCCATCAGCAGTGCTCAGAAATGCCAAGCTCGGCACGGCAAACGTGCTGGCACAGAAGGAATCTCAAGGTTACTCTGCAAGGCTTGAGGTTATTTTTGCCTTTGGGTTTTTGCCGGGGCCCAGCTGCAACAGGCCTGCGCTTCACAGCTGGCTGCAGATCCAGAGGCCGTCCTTGCCTCCCCTCAGGGTGCCTCGCTGGGCCAGCACAAGGGGACTTTGTTAGCCCAGTGCACTAGGATGTTGGAGCTGAGTTGGCCCCAGATGGTGATAGCATAAGGGGTGAGATGGGACAGCAGAGTGACTGGACCAAAAGGACCATTATATGAAGTGGCTGGACATGCTCACCTGGCTACTGTGTTCGTTCTGCTTGCTCACCTTGCTTCAAACAGGAGATTGCAGAAATAGGCGTGGTTTAGAGATGGGCAACAAGATGGAGTCAAGACCTGAAGCGCCATCCATCCCATGGAGAGACTGAAAAGCCCAGGCCGGTTCGGTTCAGACAAGAGGCGAATAACAAGAGACGTGACACACAACAATGAACGGTGGAGAGAAGGCCCAGGGGCCGCTCCTGTTTGCACTCTCATCATCACAAAGCCAGGGGTTGGCCAATGGAACACTGCAAGTGGTAAAAGGAAATGCTTTTTTACTCAGTGCAGAAGGAACCTGTGGAACTCATTGCCACAAGAGAGTGTTGGGACTAAGAGCTTAGCAGGATTCCAAAAAGGACAGGACATTGATAGAGAGAACATCCAGAGTTCTGTTAGAGGAATAGACCTGCATGCTTTTAGCTATGGTCTTTATCTGGCCCCAGCACTGAAGTAGCTTGTGAAACCCTATTGGACAGATGGGGAACTGAAGCACATCAAGTCTAAGTAACTTGCCCAAGGTCACGGAGAACTTCTGTAGCAAAGCAGGAAATTGAGCCTACATCTCCTGAGTCCAAGGCGAGTGCTGTAGCCACTGGACCGTTTTGCCGCCACTCCGGGGTATTGACCAACCTCTTCCTGGTAGGGGTTAGAAGGAAAGATTCCCTTGGTGCAGGCTATGCCGTCACTGCAGGGTTTATTTCGCTTTTCTCTGCAGCAGCCGTCAGAGGCAGGGGGCTTGGCTAGATGGCCCCCAGGCTGGCAATTCCTAGGGTTGCTATTATATTCTTTACTAAAGCAGAGCAGAGTTTGACTTGGGTCACGCTGCCGTTTCTCAAAAGACTCCCCAACCCCCAGCCATTCGTTTTTAGTATCACGCATTCTGACGAGCTGTTTTTCCTCTCTATTTAGTGTCAAGTGACACCAAAACCTGACAACTTAGAGGGGAAAAAATAGCCCATATGCTATTAATAGTCAGCCGAGGAAACGTACCATGTGCTAAAGATACAACTGAACAGAATCTGGTTATGTATTATTCAGCAGAGGCAGAATTTATAACCCAAAGTGGCATTTAATTCTACTTTGCTGGCTGAGACGTTAATGATTCTGCTGGGCTGGTTGGTTGGTTTTAATTTTTGCACTGAAAATCAATGCCGCTAAATGGGCAGCTCACTGAAATAGCCGCTGGGAGGGTCAAAATGCAGCCTGCAGGCCAGATACAGCCCACGCGGCTGGTCTCACCTTCACACAGGCACCTGCAGACACTGCAGAGCCGAGCATGCAATGCACCAGCTTGCCATAAGGAACCAACGCCCCCGCAACTATTCAGAGCGAGAATTCCTGCAGCGGCCCTCACCGCACTGGGCTTTGTCCCAGGTACAGCTCCTACAGCTACCTGGATAGAGACCCCCAGGGAGGTCAGGACCCCATTGCGCGAGGCACTGTTCATAGATGTGGCGAGAGACAGCCCCTGGCCCAACGAGCTCATAATCTAAACAGAAAAGACAGACAGACAAAAGGGGAGGGAAACGATGCAGACAGGAAGGGTAGGCAGTGACTGACTTCCTTGCAGGGGCCGTGTTTCTCTGCTTTCCCTTAGCTCCTCATTCCCAATATCTCATCCCACTCCCTGAAGTCGCTCCTCCCCGGATCTGGCGCTCCCTCTTAGTGCCGTGGGTTTGTTGTGTGTCGTGCATGTCACGTTTCACGAAGAGGCCTGCCATGCTGAAAGGAGCAGCCCGTGTGAGAGCGGGGCTGGGACGGATCAGCCCCGGCATGCTGGGGTCCGTCTTTGGTGGCAGGGCTGCCATGCTGCAGCGTCCCCAGAGCCAGCAGCGGCTGCCCTTGGCAGAAGGACACCCCCGCCCATGCTGCTGATGCGGGTTGGATTAGCACCCGTTAGTGCTGCAGCTCTGTCAATTTCAGGCCGAAGGTAACTGGGATGTAATGCCATCGCCAAAGGACATGAAGCCTTTTGGCTACAAGGCTAAACCGGCTCCTAATTCCCCGCTGGCTGCCGAGCTCACTGCACGGACCGTCACTAGCCCGAATCAGCATCTCGCATTGGCCCCCTCTCGCGAAATGTGCCGTGGTAGGAGTCTGGCTGGAGCGCAGGGATTTCTACTCACCCTGCCCCTGGGGCTTCTGGGAGAGAGACAGCCTGGTCTCAGCCTGGGCATGGCCTCTACCTCCTCTGGAGCACCCAGCCCACCCCCCAGCTGACCCACTGCCACTGAGAGTCTGTCTTCTCCATCCAGGGCCGGCCCACAACATTTTGGCCCCTGAGGCGGGGAGCTCAAATGCCCCCTCACTTGGGCCAAACCTTCGAAAGGCTCTCTTCAAAACTTTGAAGGCTCACCGTGGACATTCGTGTCTATGTGTCTCAGGAGAGCTCCTTCCTGCTTAGACAGAAAAGCTTCCTTTGCTTGCTTTCTTTTTCTGAATGCTGCCCCCAAGGGGCGTTTTCTTCTTTCACTCCTGGCTGCTGTTCTGTGCCCGCGATAGTGGCTCTCAACACTCAGCTGAAGGGGACAAATAGGCAGGCTGGTAGCAGGGCCTGAGCGAGGGAAGTTGTCAGCATCTTAAGGGCCTAACTGGCTCCTACTACTTCAGCTGACAGCCTGTTCTCCTCAAGTGGGTCCGGGGAAGCAGCAGGACACAGGAAGCTCCCTGAGAAGCTGGAGTTAACAGTCCAGGCTCCTGCAGGTGCTAGCGAGGTACATAAGAGGCTCCTCCTCCTCTCTCTCCCTGCAGCTCCTGCTGTTTTCTGTGATTCCCTCTCCCCTTTTCTCCTGCCTGCCTGTTCCGGCTCTTGTGCCCTCCTCCCTCCAGCCCAGCACTCCCCCCTCTCTGTGCATCTCCAGCAGAGAGAATCCAGATGCACCAGCAGCAAACACAATTTTCTACACTCTGGGTCCTAGCGGCGCCGGAAGTTGAGACTGAGCATTGAGGGCCAGGTTTCACGGCCTGCTGTTCGCAGGCTCCGCATCCGGAGCTGGGTTTGCCAAAGATCGCTCCAGCAGATTTTCAAAGGATCTGCCCCCCCAGCGTGCATCCGGCGTGCAGAGCCGCCCTGCAAAGCTGGCCCCACTTGTGAGCCCGGGGGGCCTCTGGCCTTCATACCACACCTGGAGCAGCTGAGGCCTGGGGAGGGAGATGGAGAGGAAGGATGATGGAGCATAGGGGCGCGAACAGCAGCTAGACGCAGTGCTTCTCAAGCTATCTGATGTGGGGGACTGGCATTTTTTTTTTCTAATGTGCGTGCAGACCGGCTGCTGGTGGCTCGCGGACCAGCACCGGTCCACGGACCACCACTTTGAGTAGCACTGAGCTAGAGAACAGGCTGGGGGTAACGCAGGGCATGCTGGGAAGTTAGCTCAGCAGGGCTGAAGTGTAACCGGGCGAAGTAGGCAGAGCGTGGAGAAACGCGTGGGGGTCGGGGTCTCTGGGCAGCGAGCGCATTCCAGGCTCTGCACACAGAACTGGAGAGCCCTGTCGTAACAAGGAAAATGCCGGCCAAAGAGTCTGACCTGAGGAATGCGGCCCGGCCCAGGGAGCTGTGAATCTATCAGGGGATTCAGCTATAAAGTGTGCGTCTTTTATTTTACTAGGCCGCGGATGAAGCAAAGCCGTCTGTTTGGCTTGGCAGGGGAGGCGGCTTTGTCACATTCCCAATATCTTCCCAGAAGCATGGAGGGGCCCCGCGGGATGCGGCCAGCCTCTCCATCACATCCCCAAAGCCATGTCGACTTTTTGAGAGCGGCCGGCTCTCCCCCTCCTCCAGCCCACAATAACCTCTGGGCCCTGGACGCAATCACACTGTGCCAGGCCCACTAACTCCCGCAGGACTATTCTGAGATGACACCGGACGTCACGCCGGGCCTGCTCCTGGCGCGAGCAACAGTCTCTTGTAGCACCGACACAGACCAACCCCGTGGTTCTCTCGAGCTCCCAAGCTGATTAACATGGCACGAGGGTCCAAAGGTAGAACGTAGCTGGAATCTGACCCACACTGATGCCCCCGTTCTGCAAAAAGTGCCAGGCAATGCACAAGCGGGCAGGATTCAGTAGAAAGGTGGCACCAGGCTAAGGACGACTTGAGGGAACTGCCACTTCCTGCAGGCCCCTGGATTTTCCCCTCCAGGAGCTGACCTGTCCCACCAATGCTCTGCTCGTGCAATCACAGCAGCTGGTAGCTGTTCCCACAGCAGCGCTGGATCTGGCCTGGCATTAAGGAAAGCTGTCAGCTCCCATCTCGCGGCCCAGAGGAGCCCCATGCACAGGAGAGGACAGCGCAGCCATGACGTTCTCCTGGCCAGCTGGGGCCAGGCAGGCAAACTGTGCCTTGGGGATGCGACCAGTGCACTGTTACATCGATCGTTCGCCCAGTAACAGGGGGTCAGTCCAGTTCAGTACCTCTGCACCTAGCCTGCGGGCTTTAGCCTGGTGTTCCACCCCGACCCCATCTCTCCAGGCCGTCAATCAGATAACATCAGTGCTGCTGATGCATTGTACAGTCAGTTGTTTGACCGCTCTTTGGTTCGTTATGACGTACGCCCGAGAGACCAAATAGCCAGTAACACCATGGTACAGAAAACCAGTTCTGTACAATACTGTCTGCGGGAAGCCGGCCCACGCAGCGGTGTTAGGTGCAGCATACACTGCAGGTGTGCTCCCAGTGTCACACGTCAGCTAGGAGGAGTTATAGGATGATTTCACAAGCTACAAAACTCTTTGCACATCGTTCACATCCGACCCATCAGTTCATCCCCGTTCCTGACCTTATTGTTCTGTGCCTTGTCTGGGGTGCGAGCATTCCAGGGACTGGTCCGGGCAGGCCCCTCTTGACCTTGTACTAAGACACAGAACGACTGGAACTTGGTTTTGATAAGTTTTCTATCGGCTTGTGCCAGCTGCTGAGTTGTGGAATCGCAGGGTATTGTGGGACGGAGTTTAGCTGGAGTGAACAGCACTCTGGGGAACCCTACGCCAGTTCAGTTCTTATCACAGCCAGGCTTTGGTATAGCGTGGTCCGTACTAGCCGAACCTAACTGTTCTCGAACAAAGAGCCCCACTTCACGTCACGTGCTTAGTATATCTCGGAGGAACAGAGCAGGCGACAAAGTCCCGGACTCCAGGGTTCTGTCTGCTCTTACATATGGCAGCGACTTGATGTGTGAGCTTGGCCGAGCCCTTCAGTCCAAGTGTTTCAAACTGAGGTGCCTAAATTTAGTATTTAGGTGCTTGAAGAATCTTATGTAGGTGACTAAATGCATTCCTTGGGGTTAAGCCCCAGAGGGAGCGCTATGCCCAGCCAGTCTGACCTCCCTTAGAGCACAGGGCAGGGACTTCACCCAAGTGATTCCTGCACCCAGGGCAGCACGGCCAGTTGAGCTAGAGTGTCTCTTTACCAAAGAGCCGCCCTACCGTGATTTAAAGCCTCCAGGTGACCGCGAAGCTGCTCCGTGCCACGGGAATCTGTTCCAGGAGTTAACTTTCCAAAAGGGTTTTGTTGCTTTTCTTTCAAGACACTTTTTGGCCTTAGCTGCTCTGCGTCTCAGTTTACCCATCTGCCCAGTGGGGATAATGTTCCTTACTCCCCAGGTGTCTTATCTGTAGAGTCCTCTTAGGTGGCAGAAGAGGTCCCTAAACGAAATGGGAGATGACCCAACGGACGGTCCGGGGGGAGAACAGACTGCAGGCAACAACCCAGCATTGGCTGACTGTCAGACTGATGCCCTAGCGGGACTTTTCCATGTGCCTAGGACCTGCAGGTGGAAGGAGCAGCAAGTCAGGCTGGCTCTAGCTCTGGTCCCAGCACAGAGCGGTACTGGCCCTTTAATAAGCCCGGCTGAACTCAGCAGTAGTAGTTTCCTGCTCCGCACGTGCCTCTTTCCCATAAATAAGCCTGGCATGTGGGCATCGGGGGCGGGAGTTGGCTTGGGGGAGGGGATTAATTGAGACTCCTGGTCTGTAAGAAATAGCTTGCTTGAGGGAGGGGGGAGCTGCTGCTTCTTCCAAGCGTCTCTGTTGGCCTCTGGCTCAGGATTTACGATGCTACGGCGCCCGGGTGCATGAGCCGAGTCTTAAGAGGCTTAAGAATTCGGGAAGGAAAGCAGGCCCTTGGCTGCAGATTAAAGGCCCCGCCGTGGTCCCAGCTGGGGGCTCGGTGCGCTCCAGTAACAGCTGCGTCCCATTCCTGACGCGTTTTTGCTGTCAAGGTACTGAGGAGAGCGGGCAGGGTGAGACCAGGAGGTGACTGGCCAGAGTGGCTGCAGAATACTTCAGACCCAGGGGCCTGGTTCCCCCTCTCCGCCCGGCTGCGAGGGACCCAGAGAAATCTGTGCAAACTCTAAGCTGCCGGCTCCTGGCCTGATTGCTGCACCCGGATCCTCTCTGGCCTCCCTGCATGGGGTTAGCATTAAGCCACCGGGCTAGGACTCTGGAGTTTGCTTTGCCCCATGTAACAAGCCTGTGACTTAGATCGCAGCTCCTCAAAGGTACTTAGCCTCCTAACTCCCATTGAGTTCAAAGGAGGTGAGGCCCCTAATGACCGTTGAGTCTTTGTACCTCAGTTTCCCCATCTGTAAAAGGGGAGTAATGACCCTTCCTTTCTCCCAGCCATTGTCTGTCCTTCCCCAGCTCCGGCCTTGACACTTGCAAACCTACAGCCCTAGAGAGACAAATGCCCATGAATACTAATGAGCCAGATCCACAGCACTTTGGCTCAGACTTGCAGACGGGATTAGTGATTTTTGGTGCCTCCAGGGCTTTCCGCTGGCTTCAGATCAGGCTGGATGGGCAGAAGGCTGGCTCGGTGGGCAAGGCACTGAACTGGGCCTGGATTCAGGAGAGGATCAGGTGTTCATTGGCACTGTGAGAACACCCAGGATGGCATGAGCAAGGATCAAAATTCAGGAGGGAGGGGCCCCTCAGGCCGGGGCCTACCTCCAAGTGACAGGACGGGGCACTTCCAGTGTCCTCAGCAGAACCAGGACGGGGAGTGGATGATGCTCTGGTCTGACGCCCTCTGGCAATGCCCAGGTTCCTCTGCATAGGGCTGGTTGCAGCTGGGTTAGAGATTCAGGGGTGGCATCTGTCCATAGATTCAGGGCTACCTTTGCCAAGAAAAAGTCTGAAAACTTAATTTTAACTGGAAGCTGAGATTTGTCTTCTTGGGGACCTAGTAACAGGAGGCTCGCATGACCCTCCTCTAGCGCCTCAGGGCTTTGGATCAGCCTATATGGATAGCAGTGTGGATTAGTGGTTAGAGGACCAGACAGCCATTTGGCAGATCTGGGCTCTATTCCCAGCTCTGGCCTACTGAGCGAGACCTTGGCAAATCACCTCATTGCTCTGTGCCTCGGTTTCCCCCCACTGTAAACTGGGGATAATGATCCCAAACTCTTTTGTAAAGTACTTTGAAGTCTAGTGATGAGAAGCATTCCTTAAGTGCTAGGTTTCAGGGATCGTGTTTTACTCCGAGCCAGAGAGAACGTCCAAAGCTTGAGTCTGAGGCTGAGTTCAGAGAAGTGCTCGAAACTCCTGAACTACCAAAACTGGCCTCCTATCCCATCAGGAAATCTCAGGAGGGCCCCTGGGTGGCCCGGCAGAGCTGGAGGAATGGGAATCTGGAAGATTTCAACAAAACCTCTTCTGAGTGACGTTCTAGGGCCGTTCTTATTTTACCCTAATTCTGAGACCACCTAAATCTCGGCCACATTAGATATGTCTAGACTGCACACTAACCCTGCGCTCTGGCTCAGGTTTGACCCCCCCAGCCCTCTTTATGTCAACACACACATTGCTCTGACTGGGGTCAGGAAGTGCTCAGGACCCAGGTCCGAAGACCCTGCTAGGGAGGTGGGTCGGAGCCTAAGTCCCGCTGTGACTCAGGTCCAAAGCCTGTCAGTTTGAAGTGTGGACACAGCTCAAGCTGCAGACTCAAGCCAAAAGGTCTACACAGTGCAATGTGGATGCGTGAGCATGGCTATAAGACCCGGGGCCAGCAATTGTAAGCCCAGGTTTACAATGCAGTGTGGATGCTCAAACGTGGACTCGGACTGGCTCCCACAGACCCACATGTACAATGCAGTGTAGACGCATCCATTGAGGCTGCTGGATTTACAGAGCAATGATTATTCAAAGTAGAGAAACGAGCATTGTCCCCCGGGTGCTTCCATTGAGGAAGGAAAGCCTATGGGTTAGGATGCTACTCTAGGACTTGAGAGATCTGGGTTCAATTTGCTGCTCTGCAACAGACGTTCTGGGTGACCCTGGGCAAGTCACTTGGCCTCTCTGTGCCTCAGTTTCCCATCTGTACAAGGGGGATAATCGCCCTGCCCTGCCCCACAGGGCTGCTAGGAGGATAAACACAATGCAGATTGGGAGGTGTTCAGATACTGCGGCAAAGGAGGCCATCCAAGTACCTACGATAGACTGGCCAGATGGGAAACGGTACCTCCTCCAGGCTGGTCCCCCATGCTAGCTACTCACAGAGCCACTGGGGAGGAGGGATCCACTGGGGAGGAGGATCTGTCAGTTCCCGGCATTCGGTAAAGACTCCAGTGCACCTCATTCAACCCAAGGCAGGCTGGGCCTTAGAGGGTAGGAAGGGCTGGGGCAGCAAGAAGCTCCCCGCCCAAGAGTGGCCCCTGGGCGGATGTAGCCAGCCAAGCAGGAGATGTGTTTGTGGGAGCCCCATGCAAGGGCTGGGCAGTCACCTCCACAGAAAGAGGAGCAGGAAGCCCCTCGTGGCCTGCCTCAGTCGCCTGCCTCTCCCTGGGGTCGGGAGCTCGGCCGCCCCCGGGTGCTGGGGTCTGTGATACCGCCTCGATGGCCGGATGGTTCGTAGCCAGGGATCAGGGGCAGGGAGCAGCTGCCGGAGGGCTCTCGCCAGGGAGTTTTCAAAGGCTGCGCGGTTCTCAGAGGCACTCGCGGGGCCGTCAGCTGGGAGGGCAGGGACAGGGATGGTGCAACAGCAGCCAGAGCGACGGGGTGAATGGGGCGGGCACAGCAAGCACTGGGGCCCAAGACTGGGGCGGGCACAAGCCAGAAAACTTGCCCTGGGCAAGTGGAGATGATTGGAGTGGCCGAGGGGAGGTGGTACCCCTAGGTCCATGGCACTAGGCCACCTCCTTGCCTGAGGGGGTCATTCCCATGGCGCGGGACTTGCCAGGCCCCCCTTAGACTCCCAGCAGGAGGGCTGGAAATTCAGTGCCGCCTGGGGAACAATCTGTCCCCCTCCGGCACAGACTGGATGGGACCCTGTGGGGGATCTGCCCTCTCTTTCTCCCCCGAAATGGCTCCTCCCACCCCCAGAGCCGAAAGCACAGCAATCCCCCCAGCCATTGCCTGCCAGCTCAGTGCCAAGCAGCTCTCACCTGGCAGCCCGTCTCTCGTCTCATTAGAGCGAGAGGGATTAAGGGAGGAGAGAAAGTGACCCCAAGGCAGAGGACCGGGCCGGGGGCTGAGCTGCTCCTGGGAGTGCAGCAGGGCCGCCCAGAGGGGGGGCAAGTGGGGCAATTTGCCCCAGGCCCCACAGGGGCCCCCACGAGAGTTTTGGTGGCAATTCGGCAGCAGGGGGTCCTTCCGCTCCATGTCTTCAGTGAAGTGCCCCGAAGACCTGGAGTGGAAGGACCCCCACCGCCAAAGACCCCAGGTCCCCTGAATCCTCTGGGCGGCCCTGGAGTGCAGCCCCCCGGATGGGGCGGAGGGGAGAACACCACCCTTGGATTTCTGCCTGGGGGCCGGCATGGATGGGAGGGGTGTGCCCCTAAAGCAAGCTGGCACCTCCTGCCCCTTCCCCACCCTGCGTCTCCTCCCACCCCTGGCCTTCAGCACAAAGGCCCAGCAGAGTAGGGCTCACCTCCTAGCATCTGGAGACGGGACAGGTCAGGTCCCATCTATACCAGCTCCCCAGGGCTAGTGCAGCGTGTGTCCCTCTTCTCCAGGGCTCTGGGCAGTCTGGGGAGACATGTCCCTGCATTTCCCCAGTTGAGGAGACTATTCCACAGCCTCAGGGCTCCCGCTGGCAGGCTGCTTTCTGTGACTCTGTCCCATCCCTCAACCCTGCCTGGCAGGCACCGCCTCTGGGGCAAGAT
Organism: Lepidochelys olivacea; assembly: GCF_965140295.1. Classification (NCBI taxonomy): domain Eukaryota; kingdom Metazoa; phylum Chordata; order Testudines; family Cheloniidae; genus Lepidochelys; species Lepidochelys olivacea. Next base: position 4,274,179 of record NC_140413.1, read on the forward strand.
TGGTCTCCAGGGACCATCCCACCCTCGGCCTGTCGACTGAGGCCGGCCCGTTAGTGCTGGTCCTGGTTCGCGGGTCACCAGGGGTTAGGTGACGTGGGCAGCAGCCCATTAGGAAATGGACAGAGCCCCCTCCGCCCCCCAACACACACACACCACCAAACAGTGCCCAGGGCAGTAACAGCTGTTGGGTGCTACTCGCCGGGGCTAGATTTGCATGGGGCCACCACCCGATTGAATCCAGTGGAGCAAAAGGGTGTACAACAGGCAGGCATGGATTGTGTTATACAGGAGGTCAGACCAGATCTACTGGTCCCTTCTGGCCTTGGACTTGAGGAATCTACCTGTGACCTCGATAAGTCAGAGAACTTCAGGTGTCCTGTACCCCACAATTCTTACTGAAGGTAGCAATCCATGCAGTGCTGGCCCCTTTGCTGAATGTCTCAAGGGAAGGTTGGTTTTATGGCTAAAGCAAGAGACCTGTGGGTCCTATTCCTCGCCCTGCCACCAACGCCCTGTACAACCTTAGACAAGTCACTTATGCCCAGAGTCACCATGATATTTAGGTGCCTAACCCACTGATTTTAGGCACCTTAGGGTGATTAAGGTGCCTTAATCACTCCCTGCCTCGGTTTCCCCATATGCAAAATGGGGATTTCAGCTTGTTTGGGTCTGACTCTTTAACCTTTTCAAAGACCTGCAAGAGGTGCAGAGTATTGTCAAAATTGGACAGCCGGGGTTATCTTAGGTTTCCTACCATTTCTTTTATAGTGCCCGAGAGAGAGAGAGAGAGAGAGAGAGAGAGAGAGTTCAGCTCTTTCAGGGTTAAAGAAGATGAAACAATGGGTTAGGGAACATGGAAGCCGGATAGACTGGGGTGGAGGAGTTACCTGTGCAGATTGCAGTTTCAAAAAGAGAGGTTGCTAATTATCTCAGGGCCCTTGTTTGCAAATAATGACGTCATGTCGAAAGGGTTTTCACACATAGGTGAACGTGACTTCATCTTTGATATTTGTCGAGGTATTTAACAATTGAGCAACGCAGCACTATAAATAACGTGGCAGGAAGCGCGCCAGACTGCATTCTCCACTAACAGCTCACACAGGAATTGCCAGAGCCCTGCACAGCTCCAAGCGCTCTGGGGCGGGATGGTTCCCCCGGCCAGGCAGCGGGGGAACTGGCCGAGGTGTCAGGGGGTTGGAGAAGAAAGATGAATTCAATATTGGGCAGGCTGGGGATTGGGGCTGGCCCGAAGTCAGATTGCTGGTTAGTAGCAGAGGTGGGAATAGAACCCAGGTTGCAGGGAAGCAAATCTGGTGTCTTAGCCACTGGACAATGCTACCCGTTAGTTGCACAGTGTATTATGTATTTTTCCTTGTAGCTCCTAGAGGGCCCAATGGAGATCACAGTCCCGTTGGTGCTAGGTGCTGTCCATACATACAATAGGCGATCGTCCCTGCCCCAAAGAATTTACAATCTAATGATCCCATTGTACAGTTTAGGCACAGAGACATTAAGGGTACATGTTTCAGAGTAACAGTCGTGTTAGTCTGTATTCGCAAAAAGAAAAGGAGGACTTGTGGCACCTTAGAGACTAACCAATTTATTTGAGCATGAGCTTTCGTGAGCTACAGCTCACTTCATCGGATGCATACCGTGGAAACTGCAGCAGACTTTATATATACACAGAGAATATGAAACAATACCTCCTCCCACCCCACTGTCCTGCTGGTAATAGCTTATCTAAAGTGATCATCAGGTGGGCCATTTACACTTTCTTAGAGTCCAAGGCCAGAAGGAGCCACTGTGATCATGTAGTCTGACCTGTATAGCACAGCCCAGAGACCTGCCCCACAATCCTTCTAGAGCAGATCTTTTAGAAAAAGAGCTGGTCTTGAATTAAAGGTAGCCAGTGATGCAAGTCACGGGCAGTGATAGCACCTCTCTGCTCGGCACTGGGCCGGCCTCAGCTGGAGGACTGTGTCCAGTTTTGGTCACCGATGTAGAGAAAGGATGGAGAGGAACTGGAAAGGCTCCAGAGGCGAGTGACAAAGATGATCAGAGGATTGGAATGAAAGCCATGCGAGCAAAGGCTGAAGGAACTAGGTATGTGTAGTTTGGGAAAGAGGAGATTAAGGAGGGACATGACAGCTGGAAAGCTGCCCTAAAAAAGATGGAGAAAAGCTGTTCTCTCTTGCCACAGAGGGCAGGGCGAGAGGCAGGGGGGTCAAGCTCCAGCTGAGCAGATTTAAATTAAATCTCAAGAAAAACTTCCTCACTGTAAGAACAGCAGGACATGGAGCAGACGCCTGGGGAGGTCGTGGAAGCTCCTTCCATGGAGGTTTTCGAAAGGAGGCTGGAGCCATCTCCCTTGGATGGTTTAGACACAACAAATCCTGTGTCTTGGCAGGGGTTAGACTCACGGTCCCTGCTAACCGTATGATAAATTGTTCCAATGATTAATTACCCTCCCTGTTACAAACCTATCCCTTATTTCCCGTCTGAATTTGTCTAGCTTCAATTTATAGGATTGTGTTAGACCTGTGCTAGATTGAAGAGCCGATTATCAAATATTTGTTCCCCACGTAGGTATTTAGAGACTGATCAAGTCACCCCTTAAACTTCCCTTTGTTAAGCTAAATAGATCAAGCTCCTTGAGTCTATCGCTATATGGCAGGTTTTCTAATCCTTTAATCGTTCTCACAGCTCTTTTCTGGACCCTCTGCAATTTGTCAACATCCTTCTTGAAAAAGCCAAGGCAGGTTTAGGATTTGAACCCAGAACCCGCCACACCCAAAGCAAAAATCACACCCTTAGATCCTCCCCCAAAGCCAGCCGCTGTGTAAGCTAAAGATCAAACCCAGGTCAGCTGGTTGGAAGGCAGCGAGGCTCACCACTAAGCCATCACCTTTTTGAGCCAGAGGGGTAAGTTCAAACTCGATGCTAGTTCTGATCAAGCTCATGTGCTAAAGCTAGCCCGAAGCCCCAAGCGGCTAGCCACCCCAAGTGCTCCAGACCGATCGGAAGTGCCAGGTGCACACTCGGGTGGTGAGTCCCCCCAGCCACTCGCACCACCATGGCTCCACGTCTGGTTTTAGCACGCTAGCTCGAGGAATGCCAGTGCAGGAAGTACACCTCCAGCATAGGCCTACCCCACGTGACCTGCCCAGCATCCCATGGGGAGCCAATAGCCGAGCTGGGAAACGGGCCCAGCTTTCATGAGTGCAGTGTCTTAGCTCTGAGACCATCCTTCCTCGTCACAGGAGACAGGCTTGTTTCTCCTCTTGAGTGTCCCTCCAACTCAACAGGACAAAGACTGAATTCCTCCTCCCAAAAGCCTCCTGTCCCTCACATTTCTCTGTCCACAGCTCCAGCCTCCTCCCCTTCAAATCCTCTCGCCTCCCCACAGATTCGGTCACTAAACCCAGCCCCTTGCTCTCCGGCGCCTCCTCTAGGCCTTGACCACCTTGTGTCTCAGCTCCAGCCACTTCTTCCTTTCCAGCCTGACCTACCCCTAGCTCCCTCCTCTCCACCCAGCGCACCAGCCAACGCATGTCAGAAAACATCTCTACTTCATCTGATGCTGCAGCCACGTCCAGTCCTGCTCAGACCACCTTTGGTGGCTTCCTACCATCTCTGGAATCACAAAGAGGCACCCGGGCACATCCCTGGCAGTGCACAAGTGAGGAATGGCTCATGGTGGCGGGAGTCCTATCATGCAAAATGTTATAGAAGCAGCATCTGTTGGACGCTTGTGGTCCTGGACTGAAATGCCAACGGGAAAGGGAAGCAAGGCCTGCAAATGTCCATAGAGATCCACCCTCTGGCTCTGAATTTTCCCCTGGTTAGCGGGTGCCCAGTGCTAAGATGTTGGTTTATCCCATTAGAGAGAGAGGCAAACCAAGCCACAGAGTAGTACTTCCCTGGCGCTCGGGGTGTAGAACTGGCCAATTCTGTGGCACTGGAGTCCTTGGGAGTCTTTGCATCAGCTTCAACAAACCAGGCCCCGTTTGTAGGATGCTAGCACCCAGAAGTCCGGGTCAGGCCCCCTTGTGCTGGGTGCTGAACAGACACCTCAATCAAATCATCTTCAGGGCCACTCCGGGAGGGACGGGGGTTGGGGGCAAAAGGGGCAGTTGGACCCTGGCCCCCCTTTTCCAAGTGGCATTGTGACTTGGTCACAGCACCACTCAGGTTTGGCCCAGCTGCCCCTCTGTCATGACGGGGGGTGGCCAGGCCAGATTGGAGTGAGCCATGCTGGGGCCCCATGCGCCAGAGCACAGCCCCCAGAGCGGGGAGCCAGGCCCAGCCCCGCAAGACAGGAGCCATCCCTGGAGAATGAGCATGGGCCAGGCTCGCTCTCCAAATCATCCCCCTCCCCACGGTGGACATTTTCTTGGAAGGGTGCGGGACGAAGTCTATAAATCAAGACTGGGGGTCTAATTCTAAAAGCTACACTCTGGCTCAGCCAGAACTCCTGGGCCAGGTGCAGGCAGCTCATTCTGCAGGTCAGACTAGATGGGCGTACTGGTCCCTGCTGGCCTGCAGATTTAGGCATAAAAGGCAGCCCCTCCCTCTCTGAGAGCTTCCAGTCTCCCTCAAGACACAAGTCAACTGGTGGGTGCAGAACTACAAAGAGAAGAGGAGGGCACAGGGCGACAAGCGGTGCCAGGACAGGGTACCCAGGGCTGGAGAGATTAGCTTTGTGGATACGTTCCAGGCTGTTTTATTTCAGGCCACAAAGAAGTGAAGAATAAATCTTGATGGACCCATAAGGGACCACTCGTGTAGCCGAGTTTGCTGGGGAAGTTAGGAAAGAAGCGAGGCTGTGATTGCCATCTGCTGTAGCAATGTTTTGTTGGAGGTTTGGTGGTGGGGGCAGTTGGATAGATATTTAGGTCAGAAGGGACCATTATGATCATCTAGTCTGACCTCCTGCACAACGCAGGCCACAGAATTTCACCCACCCACTCCTACGAAAAAAAAGCTCACACCTATATCTGTGCTACTGAAGTCCTCAAATCGTAGTTTAAAGACTTCAAGGTGCAGAGAACCCTCCAGCAAGTGACCCGTGCCCCATGCTGCAGAGGAAGGTGAAAAAACCCCAGGCCTCTTCCAGTCTGCCCTGGAGGAAAATTCCTTCCCGACCACAAATATGGCGATCAGCTAAACCCTGAGCATATGGGCAAGATTCACCAGCCAGATACTACAGAAAATTCTTTCCTGGGTAACTCGGATCTCACCCCACCTAATAGCCCATCACAGGCCATTGGGCCTATTTACCATGAATATTTAATTACCAAAACCATGTGATCCCATCATACCATCTCCTCCATAAACTTATCAAGTTTAATCTTAAAGCCAGATAGAGCTTTTGCCCCCACTGCTTCCCTTGGAAGGCTATTCCAAAACTTCACTCCTCTGATGGTTAAAAACCTTCATCTAATTTCTAGTCTAAATTTCCTAGTGGCCAGTTTATATCCATTTGTTCTTGTGTCCACATTGGTACTGAGCTTAAATAATTCCCTCCTCTCCAGTTGGGTCATATCCCAGCTGGGATCCTTGCCGTTCAATTTTCTCGGGGCTTTTTTTCACACAACACACAGTTTTTCACACAACGCACAGTCAACCTGTGGAACTCCTTGCCTGAGGATGTCGTGAAGGCCAAGACTATAACAGGGTTCAAAAAATAACTAGATAAGTTCATGTAGGACAGGTCCATCAATGGCTATTAGCCAGGATGGGCAGGGATGGTGTCCCTAGCCTCTGTTTGCCAGAAGCTGGGGATGGGCGACAGGGAATGGATCACTTGATGATTCCCTGTTCTGTTCATTCCCTCTGGGGCACCTGGCATTGGCCATAGTCGGAAGACCGGATAATGGGCTAGATGAACCTTTGGACTGACCCAGTCTGGCCGTTCTTATGTTAAATGTCACTGAGGTGTTCCCCTAACAACTGGGGGGTCCATTGAATGGGTGTTGATCGCTGTGTGAACTCCGATGCTGTTGTATAGATGGCAGGTTACCAGCCTTATGCTCACAGGAAAGCATGGGAGGGGGCCAGGGATGGAAGTGCTGTCAACATCTGCAGGGCCCTGAAGAATTTATTTGGCATCCTATTACAGTCCTGAGGCATAAGTCTGATTTAAGATACTGTTTTGTCCTGGGCCCTGCCTCGTTGCCGCTGTATATGCCCGCCGCCTCGCTTGGTTGGCCACCAAGGAGCAGCCAACCTTGGGCAAAGATCCCGCGGGTGAAGTGTCAAGCGACTCGGGTCCCTTGTGGGGAAGTTAGTGAAGGGACTGGAAGAAAACCCAGGAAACTTTGATCCTAACTGGGCTGAGACTAGAGCCGACTGGGAAATTCCCCATGGAAAGGGTTGGCTGAGGGACTAGTGCTTTTCGACAGAGTGGCCATTTTGGCCAATAAAACTCCAAATGTTTTCCTTGAATAATTGTGAGGTCGTGTCGAAAAGCCAAGCTCAAGAATTGTCAAGCTGGGGGGCTTTGGCCCAAATTTGGACAAAAGCAAAAAGACTCACAGGGAAAATCATCCTCCCCCAGCCAATTCTGTGCAGCATCTTCGCCTGCAGGGTCGGGCTGGGCTGAGGGCAGGCAACCAGGCTGCATTTTCAGCAGCTCCCTGCCCCTGAGATTCCCCTTGCAAAGCGGGCTGCGACCATCGGGGAGCAGGATGCCAGGCAGGCGTGGGGGGCTGCAGAGACCTGACGGGCCAACATGCAAAGCTTGGCTGGTCTTTAACCAGCCGTCTCTGTCGGTGACTTATGCGTTCCCTGCTTCTCTGCAGTGAAGCAAACTGACAGAGCTCCCTGCAGACTGAGGACTCATGAGGACAAGCTGCCTGTGGGAGGGGGAGGCGAGCACTGGCATTCGCATCCCCTCCCTCCCCACAGCTTCCCCGCCTCAGCTCGCAGGGTGATGCATCAGGACATGGCAGCTGGGAAGGGGGATGGGGAGAGGGGGAGTGCTGTGTGCTTCCCAGCAGCTGCCTTTGCAGCATCTCCCTGAGCCACAGGTGTCTTTTGGGGACCCCCGGGCTGCACCGTGGGGATCCTGAGCTGAATCAGGCCTCCTGAGAGCGGTGCCAGAGGGACCGTCTGCAGAGCTCTCCCAGAGCACGCTGGGCCACGTGGCGGAGAGCTGAGATTTCTAGGGATGGGGGGCATCCTTGTGTCTTACCCAGGCCACCTGGGTGGCCTTAGAAGCCACTGCCACGAGATGGGGGTATGCAGTGAGGAGGGCCCCACCCAGCAGCAGCGGGCCAAAGGTCTGCCCGCAGAGTGCTGAGGACGGCAGATGCAACATCTGTTCCCCACCCGCGCACAAGGCTCCTGCCACCTTCCCGTAGAAGGATGGGGCAGGGTTGTGTCCACCCACCCTCTGGCTGGATGCACCCCAAGGTGGCCCTCACACTCCGCCAAGAGGTGCAAGGAATAGGATTCAATCAAAGGCGATTGAGAGGTGACTTGATCAGTGTAGCAGGGCCTGCATGAGAAGACACTGCTGGTTATTAAACTATTTAGCCTAGCAGAGACAGGCAGACCAAAGGACCAATGCTGGACATTAAAGCAAGACATTCGAATCAGAAAGAAGCCACAAATCGTTCCCAGTGCAGGCGATTAGCCATGGGAGCAAGGTACCAAGGGAAGTGGTGGATTCTCATCTCTTGATGTCTGCAGATCCAGATGGGATAGCTTTCTGCATGGGCGGCGGATACAATAGGCCAGGGCAGGCTAAGCCTCCCCTAACACAGGCCGTGGCCCCACCCTCACTCCCCCGAGGCTTGTGCCAGCTTGTGCCAGCAGCCTGGAGCTCGGGGCAGCTGGGACAGGAGGGTGGGTGCTCGGGGCGGTTCAGCCAGGGCTCCTCTAGCCATGGGATGGGGCGGGAGGGCTCGGGGCTCCAGCGGGCGAGGGGAGACAGAAGGGGCAGGGTATGGGCAGGGCTGCGGGGGGGAAGGGGCGGGGGTCCCCGAAGTGGGGGGGTTCACGTGCCGCCCGGTCTTTTCCAGAAGCCGCTTTAGCCAAGCGCAATCTGTTGGGCTCAACGCAGGCGTGCAATTTGGTGAAATGTAATGGCCTGTGCCATGCAGGTGATCAGACTGGATGAGCGGCTGGTCCTTCCCTGCTTAAGAATCCAGGACCCAATAGACAATGGTGGGATCTGGATTTAGAGCAGACCTTTTTTCAGAGTAACTTTCTAGCTCCTTTTGGCTCTAGGGAAACTGTGTAGGGAGCCATGCAGGGCTGGGACAGAAGCCAGATGCCAGGCTGTCGATTTCAGTCGAGGGACAACCACTCTGAGGTTGGCTTGGGTTCCACACTGCTGCCGTGGTTGTCCTAAAGCCCTGGCACGAAGGGCTTTCAGGCAGGAGTCTTCAAGGTTCACAAAGCTCAGGAGAAGCAGCTTGTCCATTCGTGTGCCCTCGCGAGCAACGCTCGCCCATCGCGCTAGAGCCAAGCCCAAGTTTAGAACCTCCCACCTGAACGCTGGAGCTTGGGGTATAAAATCAAGCCCAGCTACAAGCAAGCCCTTGCTTTGGTTCCGCACACCCGCATCCCTGTCTGCCCAGATCCGGGGGGAAATACGTCGCCGGATGGCACATTTTGCAACGATACAGCTTTGTAGACGTTACCCAGAACCGGAGAGTCAGCTGCACCCCCCCACACCATCCCGGATCATTTATAATCCTCATCCAGAGCCGGGTTGAGCTGCCCAAGCACCTCATTCAGGGCAACAGGACCTGTGGGTGCTCAGCACCTCTCCAGATCAGGCCCCGAGAGCGACTGAGAGCCCGGCCATGACAAATCTCCTGCTGATTTCAACGACAGTAGGGTCAGAGCCCAGGAGCTGCAGAAGCAGGAGGGGGTTATTTTAGCCCCAGCCTAGAGGTGCTGTAATGGGTACACAATTCCCTCCCCGCACGTGGTGAGTCGTGGTTCCCACCACGGCAGGACCTAGCCAGATGGACAGGGTTAGTGCCCTGACACGGCACTGCCCGTCGTGCGTTTGGTGTGCTTCCACCCTTCCCCTCCTGGGCTGCTGCCATAGGGGTAGCCGTTGGGATTCGAGGCGAGGCATTGCTGGCGGGTGTTACGAAAGGTTTCCGCACAGAGGTATTTATGGAAGCAAAAGGGAACGGCCTTTTGATCTGGTTAGCAAAGCTCCATCTGCAGTTCCCGGAGCTTCGCAATAAATAAATACAACGTTTTGAAGAGAGAAATCAGGGTCTCGCTGCAAGGCTCATTTAGGCACCAAGAGTTGGATCCTCCGCTGGCGGATCTCTGCACAGCTCCGCTGAAGCCACGGGGGTGACACCCCGGAGACGTCACCTGGGGTTCCAGGCCTCAGACCAGACAAACCAGATCAGGCTATCTGGTATCCCACCCCTTGCCACACTGCCTCAGATCATTGGCCCAGCCCGTCCAGTCTTCTGGCATATCGGAGTAGATGATTGGCCCACCTGAGCTGTCACACCAGATCCAATCATGGTCCCATCTAGTCTGGTATGTGGTCTTTGGTAGGGACAGGGCTGCGTGGGAGATACCAGTAATGAGGGCAGCCCTGTCAGATGCGGGAGAAGTTCTTCCTGATCCGAGCTGGTTGCGATCTTATGCCCTGAGGCAGGTGAGCCATAACCCACCACCGTTGGGCTGTTCTGTTAATGAGACTTTCAAGGCACCTACGGCCTGATTTTCAAACCGCTTGGAGTCAGGTTCAATGGGAGTTTGGGAGCTCACACCGCCAATAACTCGCCCCGTCGAACCTTCCATCTCAGCACCACTCAGGAGCTACATATGCAGCCAACTTTGGAAATGCAGCCAACTCTGGGGTGGGAGACAGCCGCCAGCTCACTGTAAACAAATCCACTCACCGCTAGCCACCCCCTCGTGGCCAGGCATGGCATGGCAGCTCTGTCCTTTCCGTAGGGCCGCCTGGTGGATGGGTGCTCTGGGGCTGTGACTTCTGGTGACTCAGCCCCCCCTCAGTGGGGTCACCATCTCACGTCCACCGCTTCTGGCTCACCCTCTACTCTGGGTCCCTATACTGAACAGCTAACTCCACTCCTCCATCCTTTGCGGATGACACTAAGCTGAGGGGAGAGGTAGATATGCTGGAGGGTAGGGATGAGGTCCAGAGTGACCGAGACAAATTGGAGGATGGGACCAAAAGAAATCTGATGAGGTTCAACAACGACAAGTGCAGAGTCCTGTGCTTAGGACGGAAGAATCCCATGCACCGCTACAGACTAGGGACCGAATGGCTCGGCAGCAGTTCTGCAGAAAAGGACCTAGGGGTGACAGTGGACGAGCTGGATATGAGTCAGCAGTGTGCCCTTTTTGCCAAGAAGGACAATGGCATATTGGGCTGCATTAGTAGGAGCATTGCCAGCAGATCGAGGGACATGATCATTCCCCTCTATTCGGCACTGGTGAGGTCACTTCTGGAGTATTGCGTCCAGTTTTGGGCCCCCCCTACAGAAAGGATGTGGACAAATTGGAGAGAGTCCAGCGGAGGGAATGAAAATGATGAGGGAGCTGGGGCACATGACTTACAAGGAGAGGCTGAGGGAACTGGGCGTATTTCATCTGCAGAAAAGAAGAGTGAGGGGGGATTTGATAGCAGCCTTCAACTACCTGAAGGGGGGTTCCAAAGAGGATGGAGCTTGGCTGTTCTCAGTGGTGGCAGATGACAGAACAAGAAGCAATGGTCTCAAGTTGCAGTGGGGAAGGTCTAGGTTGGATATTAGGAAACACTATTTCACTAGGAGGGTGGTGAAGCACTGGAATGGGTTCCCTAGGGAGGTGCTGGAATCTCCATCCTTAGAGGTTTTTAAGGCCTAGCTTGTCAAAGCCCTGGCTGGGATGATTTAGTCGGGGATCGGTCCTGCTTTGAGCAGGGGGTGGGACTAGATGACCTCCGGAGGTCCCTTCCAACCCTGATCTTCTAGGATTCTATGATTCCTCCACCTGTTCTGCAGTTCACCCAGGTCCCTTTCTACCGAGACTCTCAGCTTCCTCTTCCTTCTCCTCCTTTCTTGGTCAGGGTCTCTCCCAGGGCACTGTGCCTGGAGACCTTATCCTCACTTGGCTTGGAGTCCCCCCCAGCTTTCATTCTTGTGCTGAGCTTCTGCCTGGATAAGAGCCTCCCTCCTGGGCTTTCTCACCGCTTTGCCTGGCTCTCCCTCGTTAGTGCAGCCACCTGCTTCTCTTAATGGCCAAGTGCCTGATTCCCCTCAGGGTGGCGGGCTCAGGTTGGCCTAGCCCCAGGCTGTCCAGCACATGGGGCAAGCCACCTTGTGGCTCCAAGAGTTCAAACCTGCAGCTCAGACCCCTAAGTCGCCCCCTCCAACCTGCCCTTGCTAGCTGTGACATAATGAAAAAGCTGAAAGACTGACAAGGTATGATATGGGCGCAGGAAGCTGTTAAATTGCAGCTCCCTCTCTGTATGCATGGTGTCCATACAGCATTATAAACGGGGAGGAGGTGTATCATGGGCTTCTGCAGAGACCAATGGCCAGGATACTCAGTCAGGAAGGAGCAGACTGTTACCAGGTTTCTTTGATCCCTGCCAAATCTCTGAGTCAAGCACATTTCCCACAAAGGCTCTGCCGAGCCCGCAGGCTCCACTGGATACAGATAATTGGGTGGCAGTCATAAGGAATAAGGCCTTTTACCAGAATTTGGCACGTGGTTTGTACCATGGAGAAAACAGATTAATTGAAATCTGGATGGATTCAGGGGCTTTGCGTGAACATTATATCCCCGGGGCACTGCACAGGTGCCCCCGACTGCCCCACATTCTCACCGAGGCAGTGTCTAGGAACCCCAGCCCAGGGCAGAGCTCCCATGCATTGGAGGCTGGGTGGGCAAGTAACAAAGATGCCCGTCCCCACTCCAGAGAGCTCACCCTCAGAGGAAATGATGGGCATTTCAAGGGAGCCAGGATACAGGCAGGAGAAGGGGAGATGGAGTTTTTCCCCACCCTTGTCTTACCCCTTGGCTAAATTCAAGGACTCATAGGCTTTAAGGTCAGAGGGGACCATCGGGATCATCAGAAGGGACCATTGGTTGTCTCTTTGCCTTCATCAGTTTAACCTTCTCTCTGGCTTTTCTGCCTGGCCACCCACCCGGTTGGTGCCTTTCTCACCACTGCTACAACCCTGGACTCTCTTCGTCTCCAGCTCTTCGGCCTCACCTTGAAGACCATCACCCCACCCCAACCCGCGCTCTACGTCACCCATCTCATTTCCTCCTGCTCCTGCCTTTGCTCGGTCTGCACCTCTTCATCCCTTCCTCTCACACACACTTTCATGCCTTCGCTCATGCCTGGGGGAAGTCTACCTTTTCCCTTTGCACTTGCCTTCAGACTCCGCCTCTTCCACTAGCCCTCCTCCCACCTCCTCAGAAACAGGCAACTCAATGGCCCGCTCAGTTCTTGGCTTTGTTCTGCCCATAACTTACGTGCGTTGTAAGAATCTGGGGGTGACAGTGGATCATAAACTGAACATGCGGCAACCATGTGATGCAGGTGTGAAAAAGGCTCCATCTTGGGTGTATTAACAGGTGTGTCGTATGTTAGATGAGGGTGATAAGTGTCCCGTCCTATTCAGCACTGGGGAGGCCTCAGCTGGAGCACTGTGTCCAGTTCTGGGTGCCGGACTTTAGGAAAGATGTGGGCAAATTGGAGAGAGTCCAGAGGAGAGCACAAAACTGATCCAAGATTTAGCAAACCTTACTTATGAGGAAAGGTTAAAAACACTGGACCTGATTAGTCTTGAGACAAGAGGATTGAGGGGGGACCTGATAACAGTCTTCACATCTGTTCTGGGCTGTTTTAGAGAGGATGGTGATCAATTGTTCGACATGTCCACTGAAGGTAGGACAAGAAGTACATTAGAACGGCCATATTGGGGCAGACCTATGGCCCCTCTAGCCCAGTATCCTGTCTTCTGAAAGTGGCCAATGCCAGGTGCTACAGGAGGAATGAACAGAACAGGGTAATAAGTGAGTGATCCATCCCCAGTCATCTGGATGGGCCCTTCTCCAGAATTTTGAGGGACGTTTAGATCCAGGGGTTCGGTTCAGCATTAGATAAGGGGTGAAATGTCAAGTTCAGACCCAAATTTGGATCCAATCTCCTGCTTGTCTTCACTAGATAATGAGGCCATGACCTTCAAAAGTCACATTACCTAAGAGGTTAAACATGACTTCGTTGTCAGTGTAGACGGGCACTGTGATGTTTAACACTGTGTCAGCTGCTCATGGGTAAAGCCTACTAGAACCATAGAGTTAACCAGATCACCACCCACTGACATGATGTTAAATGCCCTGGCACCCATCCACACTGAGTGCCAGTCGTGTGGGTGAAATCCTGGCCCTACTGAAGTCAGTGGGAGTTCTGCCTTTGACTTCAGCCGGGCCAGTGTTTCACCCCAGGTTAGAATCATAGAACCATAGGGCTAGAAGGGACCACAAGGGCCATCTAGTCTAACCCCCTGCCGAGATGCAAGATTTGTTGTGTCTAAAGTTAGTTAACGTGATTCCTCAAGGCTGTGTTCTAAGACAACCTAGTATTCAAACAAAGGTAGGGGATGGTGAGCTTCGAGGGTTTGGTCCTGGCCCATCTCTCGGATCAGAGCAACTGATTACTAGCAAACCTTTTCCTACAAGCCAGAGGCAGCAGTACAGTCCCTAAAGGCCCGTGAATCTCTTGGAACCCAGGTCTTCTGATCCTCTGCTGGTTTTTTGATCATGCCAGGGGCTTTATATGTTCTTTCTTTTTCTTTTCCTTTTTTGTTTGTTTGTTTGTTTGTTGAGGTCATGCTATCCTCTTAGTCTGTAAAACCATCTGTAATTATTTCTTGTAACTGCAGGATGAAGATAAAGCTGATCAGCTGCAGGTTTTTATTGCTGTTGGACTCAGTCCAGAAGCAATTCCTAATCATCCCTTGAAGAAGCTGCAAGTACCGCAGCAGCAGATGTCTTAGGCACTGTGCATTTGTCTTTTCTCCCACCCTTTGTCTTGTCTGTGTAGATTGTAATCTCTCTGGGACAGGGACTGCCTCTTTCTGTGTATCTGTGCAGTGCCCAGCACAATGGGGTCCTGATCTTGGTTGAGGTCTCTAGGAGCTTCCATAATAAAGATAAATAATAGTGATATCCTGCAGAAAGGATTCGTTGAGTCACAGAGTTTAAGACCAGAAGGGACCGTTAGATCCTCTAGTCTGAGCTGTATATCAAGACCAGAGAATTTCACCCAGTTATGTCTTCATTGAGCCCAGTAACTTGTGTTTGACTTACAGCATCTTCCAGAAAGGCAGCCATGAAGCCATCAAGATATGGAGAATCCACCACTTCCATTGGTAGTTTGTTCCATAGGGGTATCCATTGGTATGGCCAATCTGGGTACCCCTAAACAATAGCTAAGGAAGGGGAAGGTGGGAAGAGAGTAGGGTTTGGAGTGTACTAACCAGGCAATGTGCTTTGTATTTATGGTCCGTAGGGTACGGCCATGCAGCTCCAAGCACAGACGGTGGGAAAGTCTTCTGCATGTTCTACGCCCTGCTGGGGATCCCGCTCACACTCGTCATGTTCCAGAGCCTGGGTGAGAGGATCAACACCTTCGTCAAATACCTTCTGCACCGCATCAAGAAGTGCCTTGGCATGAGACGGACGGAGGTGTCCATGGCCAACATGGTCACTATTGGGTTCTTCTCCTGCATCAGCACCCTGTGCATTGGGGCCGCGGCATTTTCCTACTACGAGCACTGGAGCTTCTTCCATGCCTACTACTATTGCTTCATCACCCTCACCACCATCGGCTTCGGGGACTACGTGGCACTCCAGAAGGACGAGGCGCTGCAGACCAAACCCCAGTATGTGGCCTTCAGCTTCGTCTACATCCTGACGGGGCTGACCGTCATCGGGGCCTTCCTCAACCTGGTGGTGCTGCGCTTCATGACCATGAACGCCGAGGACGAGAAGCGGGATGCCGAGCACCGAGCGCTGCTCACCCACAACGGGCAGGCCAGCAGCGTGCACACCACGGACACCACCTCGTCCACCACCGCGGTGGGAGGGGGCGGCGGGGGCGGGGGCGGATTCCGCAACGTCTACGCGGAGGTGCTCCACTTCCAGTCCATGTGCTCGTGCCTGTGGTACAAGAGCCGGGAGAAGCTGCAGTACTCCATCCCTATGATCATCCCCAGGGACCTGTCCACCTCGGACACGTGCGTGGAGCAGAGCCACTCCTCGCCTAGCCGCTACCCCAACACCCCCTCCAACAGATGCTTCTGCAACGCCCAGCGCTCGGCCATCAGCTCCGTCTCCACGGGACTGCACAGCCTCTCGGCCTTGCAGGGACTCATGAAGCGCCGCAGCTCTGTGTAACTCCCCCGCCCCTCGCCCCCCGCCCCCACCATGCACACACAACACTGAGGACCCTTCGTTTTTAATATAGAGAGGAAACTTATGGAGACCAGCAGAACCGGGTGAAGGAAAACGGTCAGATTTTATTGAGATTCAACAGACCGATTCCAAAAGGGACAGCCCGAGAGACGGGGAGTATGTTGGCTGCACAAATGTGCGTGCAGACGAGTGTGTCTGTGCGTGAGTATATGGACGTATAGCTACAGATGTACACACGTGGGGAAGCTGGGAAGCTGTCTCTAATGCTCCTTTCATTGAGAAACTCTTTTGCATCATTTTGCAACAACTCCGTGAAATGTGAAACTTGAAGCGAATACACGGATAGCTTTTGAAACAGCCGACGGAGGGGTGCGCATCGGATCGGCTCTGGTACAGGCAGATCCCGTCTACGTTTGCATCTCTCTATTTATACCTCTCTGGACTGACAGGTGGACCTAGTGTCCTCTTAGCACATCTCCCTGCCCACGCCCTGCCCTAGATAAATACCTGGGCTACGCACCCCGCTGCACTTCTAACCTCACCCCACGCTGTCCCGGTGAGCCGGACGCGCCGGTATGTCATACACTTTGGGGGTAGCTTCGCAGCTGCACTGGAGGTTAAGAGAGAGTAGATGTGCGTGTGTTTTTGTGCACACGCCCAACTTTGTACCTTTCATGCAGGTCGGTCAGTTACACACACAAAATATTCCCAGCCAAAGAAGCAAGTAGGGGTCTTGGACAGGGGCTTTCTTCCTGTTTCCATCTCCTCCTCCCCAGGAGCTTCGCTGTGTTTCTGTAAAAGATGCACTGCCAGTTTCCCAGCATCTGCCGCATACCAGCTCACAGAGTGGCCACACAGTCATGTCTGCCTCTTAACATCACGCCATGGCCTCGGCGCTTGGCTGCATCGTTGTTACATGGCGTGACGTCAATGGCGTTGTGACATGACTCCCAACATAATCCCTTCGGTAATCCCATGGGCTGGTCCCAAATCCCATGGGACGCAGGACTGTGCTGCGACCTGCGGGGAGGTCTGGCACCAGGGACGAGTCTCTGCTCTTAGGCCAGCTGGAAAGGATTGTATGTTTTCTACTGGGGGATCAAAGCCAGAGGTGATATAAACACTGGGATCACTGACACATTGATAAGGCAGAGTGGGTCATAACTTACACGCCATAGGGGGAGACGTAGTTGATTCTATGTCTCCGACTAGAATGGTGCCACCCTTGCTGACACCCTTTCCACCCTAGCCGCGGGTAAGTTACATCAACCACTTCTTGATGGTTCCCACCTTTGACTTTCGGATCTAAGAGCATTACTAGCCGCGGCCCACCTGCTCATTCCTCCTCCGATAGTAGTCCCTGTCCCCTCGACATCATTTGCTAACATCGGTTCAGAAAAGAAAGGGGGGATTCCAGGGCAGCAAAGCCTCCTGGTTAAAAGTCGTGGCTGCATCACCGAGCAAATCAGGCTAAGAGGGTCTTAGGCAGAAGCTTTGTATATTCCTATGCACGTGATCCTGCCACAACAAGCTGGGTGTCACGTAGCCGGCTCTCTGATTCCGGCAGGACTGGGATGGAAATCAGATCTGGGCCAGGAGGAGTCCTTTTTTAACTGGTTCTAATTCACCAAACCGCAGGTTTGTGGCTGCTTATATATCGCAGCTGAGAGGTGGTTGAAAGCTACAACAATCCTTGAAGATGAGGAGATAGGCACCTCCTCTTGCATTTGGGCCAGCACCCCCTAAACCAAACCAGTGTATCCATCCATGTCAGGAAAGCGTAGAGACCCGCCCTAGACAGTGCAAGACGAGCCTGGAAAATAAAAGCGACCGACCCTTTCTGTTTATTATTTAATACAACCCTGTTGTGTTCTGAAGAAGGGTGTGTCTGCTCCATGGCTGATAGTGTCTAGGTCTCTTCCGTGGTGAGCAATAATGAAATGGGAGTGGGTGTTATGGACAAGTTTCTGTATCTAGCCATTTACGCATGGGTGGCTAACAAAACCATCTGTCTTCCCGAGTCTTAGCCACAAAGGGATGGGAATTGCACGTCGCTGGGCTGGGGAGACTTTCCTCCTAAGACGCTTGACGTTGAGTCCGGAGAAGCGGCTGCTGTGGCCTCCCCTTACATTTGGTTCTGCTCCGAAAAGGGACGGTCCAAAAGCACTCACTTCAGTGCTGCCCTTCCTCGTGGGATCTGGGTTCTTTCCTTCTCCCACATCAACGACCGCAATAGTTCAAGCGTTCGGTTGATGGTGAAAGAACAAATTCCAACCCCCCTCCTCGACAGCTGTATTTGCTCTGCTGGGCTCATGGGAATAAAGCATATATTTCCCACCATCTACCGCAGATAGGACTCTGGGCTACCCCGGTGGAGCAAATCTGATGGGTAAGAAGGGGCTGTTTTTACATAGCTATGCTCCTTTTCATGACCACAACTGCATTTTCATACGAACTCTGAGCAAGGGATCTGCAGGTAAGATCTGCTGCTACTCTGTGGCTGGCGGAGAAGAGTCGGGACTCGAGTGGGTGGGGCTACCGCATTCACACAGAGGGTTGCCACGTCCCCTTTTCTCCTCCCACACCCGCATCTGGGGAGTACCTCCCCGGTGCCTTTTTCGGCACATCGACTCTCAATATGCAACTTGTGCAGGGAAGCAGCTGCCGCGGGGGTGAGGCTGGGGCAGGCAGGGCTCTGGTAATTGTTTGTGGGCGCCCCATGGCATTGGGTGCCTTTCTTTCCCTTTCACAAGAAGAAGAGTTGATCAGAAATTCTGTACCTAGGTCATTTCTTCAGTTCAGTTGCCGATCTCCTGCTCGGCTTTTGTCCCCGTTGCTCCGTCCGGCAGTGGCAACGCGAGACGTCTGGGTCGGGAGGACCGCAATGGACAAACGCAGCACAGGGCAGGTGAGGCGGGAACCATCCCAAACACGACCCCAAGAGCTGATGCCCCCCAACAGGTGGAAGGCTCCATCCAAGTGCCAAGGAGTGCCATGGGGGGGATGGGCAGGGCGGAGAGGGAGGACTGCTTCGGTTACCGCCTGTCTCCTGTGGCTAAGGGTTAATGAAAGGCACCCTGGCTTTGGGGAGAAGCAGCCTGCCCTCCCCTCAGGCAGGTTCGCCCGCCCTTGCCTCTCCTTTCTGCACTCTGATCTCAATCCCATCATCAGCATAACCCAGGGGAGATCTTAGCCTCAGGGGTAGCCGCTGCTGGGCTGGAGAGGGCTCTGGGCAGGCAGGGGAGGGAATCATAATGTCAGTCGTTCCCAGGGACAGAGTCTGGCATGGGATCAAAGGCCCCTGGCGGGACAGGAAGCTGTGAGGATGCCAGGAGCAGCCCGCAGCCTCGCCCAGGATTTACCACCCCCCTGCACATCTCAAAGCAAGGTGGGGGCTGCGGTGACATCCCACCCCTCCCAGTGAGCCGAGGGCTTAAAGAGGCAGCAGTAAAGACGGATGGGCCCCAAATTTGACCTGCCTTTCCCCCTTCCCCTGATTTGTTTCTCTCTTTGCACGTTTCTTCCTGCTGAGGATCTCAAAGAGCTTCACAGATGTTAATGGGCTGAGCCTGCCAGCCCCACTCCGGGGCGGGGACGGGTCATTTGCCCCGTCCGACCCAAGGGAAACGCGAGGGGGCAGAGCGAGGTTATGTGGCTTGCCCAAGGCTGAAGGGAAGGTCAAGTAATAATGTGGAAACATACCCCAGCAGGTCTGAACAGCTGGTTCCCTGCCTGACTGGGCCCCAGCACCTGTTCATGGGCCCTCGGCACCCGGAGCGCCCATTAACACCTCTGTGTCAGCACTTAGGCTGGCTCAGGGACGGAGGGAAGGTGGCTCACGCTCTCCCAGTCCTGGGGCAGTCATGGCCCTCAGTGCAAGCTGGGACAGCCCTGAGGGTGTGCTACCCTGTGCCCCTTCCTCAGTGGCTCCTATCAGTCACAAAATACCCACGACATAAGAATCCCCAGGCCAAACCTCCACTTGCATTTGTCCACTCCCCACCCCTGACATGCTCCTATTCTGGGGCTCCCTTTGAGGTGGTGTAGAGATGGTGGAACCGGCTCTGCATCGGGCATGTGGAGACCACTTGCATGGGGGAATTCCCTGGGAGGCAGTTCACCCCTGGCCTCCAGCCCCTTTGTGCCAAGCCAGCTGTTGGGCAGGTGTGACTGCAGCCTCCAGGGTGCTGAGAACATGCAGGTCCCATGGCTCCTTTTGCCAGATCCGGGGAATTCCTTCTTCCAGTTCCGTTGCTCAGCTTTTTCCGAACGAAAACTGTGAAATAGACGCGTCAAATGAGAGAAAGCCTTGGCTCCAGACAGGCCATTTTTGATACGTCGCACAAATGAGAAACTTCATTTTCCTCAATAAAAAAATGATAAGGTTCCGCAATACAAACGATCCACAACCCCTCCCCCCCACCCGAGTTAGGGGAGAGAGATTGCCCACGAGATTCATTTCAAAACGTAGCCAAATAATATGTCCCCAAAAGTTCCAGGGTGAAATCCTGGCCCTCCCTGACATCAGTGGGCTTTTTGCCATTGATTTCAATGGTGCCAGCATTTTACCCCACATTGGGCCAGTCTTCATATCTTCTTCTTTCGACACAGATGCTTCCACTGAGGTTTCATCCCAGAGTGTGTCTGTTTGTCCCACGTACTGCAGCACAGAAGGCCAAAAACAAAACCAATTCCCCAAGTCATAATCAAGGGGAGCAAGGCAACGAGAAATCTGTCTCAGTTCTCTGTGAGGCACTGCCCAAATGCACTGCTGCATCACAGAGACCTCTCTGTCCAGGACGTGCATTAAAGAGCTAGCAAGCCACGCTTCAGTGCACTTGCTAAACTAAAATTGACAACAAGCAGTCAAGTCCTATCAACCCTACATCGGCAAACAAGTGTGCACAGCCCAGCACTCCTGCGCAACTCCAGTCTAAACAAGTGTGTATGGCCCAGTGCTCAGGAGCAACCCTGCAATAACAATCCCTAAGGAGAGGGAAACGACCCTGAAAGGAAACAAGCTTCTGTTTCGTGTTCCCTGTGCCAATGCATTATCCATGCATCTTGCTGCAGAGAAAAGGCGGGGGGGAGATACCAAGTCCACAGCTGGACCAGAAGTGCCCAGAGTTGAGGGTGGATTTAGACCTGAGGGGCTGGTTCAGCCCATTCTAAACTTAGAGTTCAAGCACAAAGTTCAGACCCAGATCTCAGGGCTATTAGGATCCCAGGTTTTGGTCCAGCAATGGGGGTGGCCTTTCGGGGTATGTCTATACTGCAATGTAAGCCCATGCTTGAGCCCTGGCTCCAGGCTAACCCCCTTTGGGTCTATACTGCAACCGTGCTAACCCAGGGCTCGGACCCAGGGCATGGCAGCTCCCAACAAATGCAGATAAGGTCAGCTTGTAGGTAAGAATGTATGGGCTGGCCCTAGGGTAAACAGAGATCGTCTAACAGAGAGAGTCCAGCGAAGGGCAACAAAAATGATTAGGGGACTGGAACACATGACTTATGAGGAGAGGCTGAGGGAGCTGGGATTGTTTAGCCTGCAGAAGAGAAGAATGAGGGGGGATTTGATAGCTGCTTTCAACTACCTGAAAGGGGGTTCCAAAGAGGATGGCTCTAGACTGTTCTCAATGGTAGCAGATGACAGAACGAGGAGTAATGGTCTCAAGTTGCAGTGGGGGAGGTTTAGATTGGATATTAGGAAAAACTTTTTCACTAAGAGGGTGGTGAAACACTGGAATGCGTTACCTAAGGAGGTGGTAGAATCTCCTTCCTTAGAGGTTTTTAAGGTCAGGCTTGACAAAGCCCTGGCTGGGATGATTTAACTGGGAATTGGTCCTGCTTTGAGCAGGGGGTTGGACTAGATGACCTTCTGGGGTCCCTTCCAACCCTGATATTCTATGATTCTATGATTCTATGATTCTATCAGAGAGGTCGCCGTGTTAGTCTGGATCTGTAAAAGCGGCAAAGAGTCCTGTGGCACCTTATAGACTAACAGACGTATTGGAGCGTGCGCTTTCGTGGGTGAATACCCACTTCGTCGGATGCCTGCAGTGGAAATTTCCAGAGGCAGGTATAAATATGCAGGCAAGAATCAGGCTCGGGATAACGAGGTTAGTTCAATCAGGGAGGTTGAGGCCCTCTTCTAGCAGTGGAGGTGTGAACACCAAGGGAGGAGAAACAGCTTGTGTAGTTGGCGAGCCAGTCACAGTCTTTGTTTAATCCTGAGCTGATGGGGTCAAATTTGCAAATGAACTGAAGCTCAGCAGTTTCCCTTTGAAGTCTGGTCCTGAAGTCTTTTTGCTGTAGGATGGCGCCCTTTACATCTGCTAGTGTGTGTCCAGCGAGGTTGAAGTGTTCTCCTACAGGGTTTTGTATAGTTGTCACGGAGTCCCTGGGCGATGCTCTGGAACTGCTCCCCGTGAAGCCAGGCAGGACTCTGGGGAAGTCTCCTTCCTGTGAGCAGCCTGTCTGCAGGACACACAGCTCACACAGCTTCCACCTTCCTGGGTCTGACCTCGGAGCCTTCAGCCTCCTCTGCCCCTCCGTGCGCTTCCCCCAGCGAGTCCGCTCAGGCGGGGCTCCTGAGGAAGCCAGAGGGTCCTGCCCCCCAACTCCGCAGTCAGACGGGACTCTCAGCCAGCCAGTAAAACAGAGGTTTATTAGACGACAGGAACATGGTCTAACACAGAGCTTGTAGGTGCAGAGAACAGGACCCCTCAGCCGGGTCCATTTTGGGCCCAGTGAGCCAGACAACCACGTCTGCCCTTTACTCCATGTCCCAGCCAGCCCCAAACTGAAACTCCCTCCAGCCCCTCCTCCTCTGGGCTTTGTTCCTTTCCTGGGCCAGGTGGTCACCTCATTCCTTTGTTCTCCAACCCTTCAGCTTTCACCTTGCAGGAGGGGAAGGGCCCAGGCCATCAGTTGCCAGGAAACAGGGTGTCGGCCATTCTCTGTGTCCAGACCCCTGCACACACCTGCCCTCTAGGGCTCTGCAATGATCATACCCCCTTACCCCACCACCTAGATACTTAAGAACTGCATAGGGGAAACTGAGGCACCCCCACAATATTCGGAGGAAACATTAAGAACAGTCCCACTTCGTCACATTGCCGTTCCTAATATCTGCTTTGGGTCCATTTATCCTTTTACGTAGGGCGATTTATCAAGTGATCCATCCCCTGTCGTCCGCTCCCAGGTTCTGGCAGTCAGAGGTTTAGGGAAACCCAGAGCATAGGGTTGTGTCCCTGACAATCTTAGCTACAGATTTTCTTATAGACAATAGCTATAGACAATCTTAGCTGTAGCCACTGATGCACTGATCCTCCATGAACTTATCTTGTGTCACTGGAATCTGGTATGCAGCTTGCCCTTAAAAGCAAGATGTAGTCAAACAGGCTGATGTACTGCATAAACCCTGACTATAAGGGTGCGGTCGGAGGGGGGACAGCAGGCAGAGGTGGAAACCCTCATCGGTAAAGGTGCATATTTATGGAAAAGGTAAAGGAGGGGGAGGGAGATCAGTGGCACTTGGCCTCCTGGGGGAAACTGGTTTTTGCCTAAAAAATGGAAGCTACTGCTTTACACACACACACACACACATGGACGGGGAGAGCACACACAAAGCTCAAACTATGGAGGGGAAAAGGGAAACATTTTGGACACAATTTTTTAACAATAACAAAAAAGAAAAGAAATCTAGACTGGTTTTCACCAAACCACCTGAAAAACTGTCACTGGGGGAGCCCAGGCTCTGCCCGGATAAGAAGCTCCATGGGCAATGAGATAAGGCAGAAGTAGTTTGTGCCCAGGGCTCCAACCCCCAGCTCGGTGCAAGGCAGCTGCAGAGCATTTGGGCGTTCTACGTGGGTGCACGTAGAGAGCCGTCTGGTTTCATTTTCCTGCCAAGTGTTTTGCAAAGCAAAAGCAAAATCTCTCGTCCCTCTCACCTTCCCTGACCCCTTCTTCCCAATCGATAGTCTCCCGAGTTCCATCCCTCCACAGACACCAAAGCCATGAGCGGAGATCAT
Organism: Lepidochelys olivacea; assembly: GCF_965140295.1. Lineage (NCBI taxonomy): Eukaryota > Metazoa > Chordata > Testudines > Cheloniidae > Lepidochelys > Lepidochelys olivacea. The sequence goes on from NC_140413.1 coordinate 4,297,638, forward strand.
ATTCGGGACCTTCTGCACCCAAAGCACAGCGCTCTGTCTCCTTGGGCAAAAGGCGCCCCTCTGCTAGCTGCGAGTCCATAGCAGGCTCTTATAACTGTTGGCACCTCCAGGGCGGGACACGGTAACACGCACTAAGCAGCGGATTCCCCACACTGGTGATTTTATAACTTGAGGTAGCTGGGTTAGCGGTGACAAACAATGTAACACAACTGTTCCCAGAGCAGCATTTTCAAAGCACGAGCCAAACCCATGTCTCACCTTTTAATGAATGAAAAATGTGTTTCTAATACTTGATGACATGTACATACTGTTAGATATGAGAAGATATTTATTATAGATGAAGGTATATTCATCATATCTCTATAAATATATAAATATCGATCGTAAAGGAGCATTTGGGGGGAATTTGGAACAGGGTTTTAATGACTCTGGGACGTTTTCTCTTAGCATCTTTCTCATCTTTAGACATGGAGAGAGTTAAACACCGTCAGACAAAGGTTATCTGTTTCTCATGCCAAAGCATATTTGTACTGCTGTTTTACTTTCATTATAGAGAGAAATAAAGTCTGATTCAAAGCTCAGCGTTGCTTCTGCCTTTTCTTCTCAAGGGACAATCTGGATTATATTCAGATTACTTACGAGTCTTTGCACTACTGTTGCAGCCCTAATTGAGATCACAGCCTCATTGTGCTAGGTCAGGGTGTGCAAACTTTTTGGCCCAAGGGCCACATCTGGGTATGGAAATTGTATGGCGGGACATGAATGCTCACAGGATGGGGAGGTGGGGAGGGCTCTGGCTGGGGGTGCGGTCTCAGGGGTGGGGCCGGAAATGAGGAGTTCACTATGTGGGAGGGGGCTCCAGGTTGGGGCAGGGGTTGCGGGGGGAGGAGAGGGGAGGGCTCCAGCTGGGGATGTGGGCTCTGGGGTGGGCCTGGGGATGAGGGGTTGGGGGTGCAGGGGGTTGCACTGGGCTGAGACAGAGGGGTTTGGAGGGCAGAAGGGGGATCAGGGCTTGGGCAGGGGGTTGGAGTGCAGGAGGGGTGCAGGCTCCAGGCGGTGCTTACCTCAAGCAGCTCCCAGAACCAACGGCATGTCCCGCCCCCAGCTCCTATGTGGAAGCACAGTCAGGTGACTCTGCACTCTGCCCTGTCTGCAGGCGCTGCCCCTGCAGCTCCCATTGGCCTCAGTTCCCAGCCAATGGGCGCTTTGGGGGCAGCGCTTGGGGCGGGGGCAGCATGTGAAGCCCCCTGGCTGCCCCTATGTGTAGGAGCCGAAGGCAGGACATGCCACTGCTTCCGGGAGGTACATGGAGCGGGGCAAGCCCCCAACCCCACTCCCCGGCTGGAGCACCGGAGAAGGGCAAGCCCCAGACCCTGCTCACTGCCGGGAGCTTGAGGGCCAGATTAAAATGTCTGGAGGGCTGGATGCAGCCCCTGGGCCGGTGTTCGCCCACCCCTGTGCAAGGTCCTGTAAATGCCCATAGCAAGAGATAGCCCTTACCCCAAAGAGCTAAATAGACAAGGAAGAGAGGGGAAGGGACTTGCCCTAGGTCACTGGCAGACATGGGACTAGAAACTAGGAGTCCTGAGGCCCATGCTCTGCCTACTGGACTACACTGCTTCTCAGGATCAAACTGGAGCTGAATTTTATCTTCACAGTCAGCAGATAAGTTTATGAGAACTATCTGCTACAGGCAACCAAGCTGCAAGATGCTGGCCTGGTCCCTTACCTGAACTCCCCCTTCCAATACCTTCTGCAGTACTGCACCCAGATTTTTAATTAGCTGTTTCCTTCCTGAAATTGTTTCCTTCCTTGGCTTGTTGTTGCAGAGCTGCCTGCAAGGACTGGGCTGCACACGCTGCACGCGAGAAGGAACAAGGACCAGGAGAGATGGGAATTCAAGGAGAGACTAGGAGCAGCTGGATAGAGAAACTAGGGTGTCACTCCGCGAGCTGCGAGTCCATAGCGGAGGGGGAGCCAGCAGAGCAAGGGGCCCCTCAGCAGTTAGAGAGAAGTCTGGGAACAGAGAAAGAACCCGAGAAGAGATGGAGAACAAAGGGGAATGGGAGCAGAAGGGACTAAGGGGATGGGAACGAAGCAAGCAAGGAGTGTGGGGGCCTGGGAACCTAGATCTTGGAGTCCAGGGATCTAATCCTAAACCAGCTGTCTGCCAGTGGGGTCCAGGCATCTGCCATTTCTTTGCACTTGTATTTATTTTTGCATCTCTGAAATGTGAAGGTTTCTTAATTAGAAGAGCCTGTTCTCCTGCCTCCTGACATTTCCCATGGAAAAAGCTGAAGCCTTGTGTTTTTCCAGGACTTCTGCCTCGTTTGACCAGCCCCTGGATCTTCTCAGAAAGTCCTGGGGCCGCTTGTGAAGGCAGAAGCCTTCAGAGTTATTGCCGTCGGAGCCTGTCACCACAGTAACACTGCGACACAAGGGGACACGTGATGGCAGGGGCAGCGTAGGCCACATCATGCAGGCCTCAGTCCGATCACCTCCCTCTGAGAAGCTGAGATCTAGCTAGCTAACGTCTTCTACTGCTGTCCATCAGTGGAGCAGGTCAGCACTTATGATCTGATGGGAAATACCAGAATTTGCCAGATAAATTTGATCTCATCTTTCCTCCCCGCCTCTGCTTTGTTTGCAACAGCACTTTTTTCTTCTTATTATTATTATTATTTGTCTTACCATAGTGCCTTGGAGTCATGAACCAGGACTCCATTGTGCCAGGTGCTGTACAAACACAGAACAATAAGGCAATCTGGACCGGCTCTTATTCTGTGTTAATAGCACACCCTAGCTATCTATCTTCAGTACCTACACAGCACCTATTACCCTAGTTTCTGAGCACCTCACAGTCTTTATTGTGTTTATCCTGATAATTCTGCTGTGAAGTGGAGCAGTGCTATACTCCCATGGTGAAGATGGGAAACTGAGGCACAGGGTGGATAACTGACTTGCCCAGGGTCATGCAGGAGGCAGAACAGGAAACTGAGCCATCACTCAGCCATCCTTTTCCTCCACCCTGTTCCTGACTCGGGGTTCTGCATCTGACTGTAACATGGTAATTAATAGAGCACAACAGTATCTGAGGGGCTGATCCAAAGCCCACTGAAGTCAATGGAAAGATACCAAGGACCAGCTAAGTTCTCACTCCTGCTTCCTGGCAAGGGTGCTGCAAGGTGCAATGCTCGTGTCCCTGGACCTTCCAGTGACTGAGCTCCAGCTCAGATCCCGTCATCCCCAAATCTACCAGAGAAAGCTAAAGACGGGCTGGAGCCCACCAAACAGGCGGGCGGATCAACGAAGCTCAGGGCAGTGGCAGGCGTCACTGAGGCAGGGAGAGCCTCTCTTGATGACGTGGTTAGCAAAATGGGTCCAAGTGCCTTTTGGGGAGGAGGGGGAATACCTGGGGACTGGCTGTCCTACAGCACTCCATGTGCTCCTCCACCAGGGCCCCTGTGGGGAGGGTACGGGGGACTCTCCGACAAGCCACCGGGTGAGGAATCCCTGCTCCTGCCCCTCGCAAAACAATTCCTCTTCCGGGCCGTGCGGGGTCCCAGGCAGCTGAGTCAACTTAGAGGGGAAAGCAGGTGTCCCGTTGCAGAGCAAGGCTCTAAGAACTTCCTACCCAGCTTCTTTCTGAGGCCACCCTTCTAACGCAGCTGAGCTGCCCAGTTGTCACCCCACCCTCCATGTCTGATCAATCCAAACAAACTGATGCAGTAAATTCATAACTTCCACAGATCCTTTGATAAAACAGCTTTCCACTCACAGTTCCTCAGCCACCCCCCAACTGCCACGATACCGTCAGAGCCCCAACTTTCCACTGACAGCCCCTCAGCCACCCCCCAACGGCCACGATACCGTCAGAGCCCCAACTTTCCACTGACAGCCCCTCAGCCACCCCCCAATGGCCACGATACTGTCAGAGCCCCAACTTTCCACTGACAGCCCCTCAGCCATCCCCCAAAGGCCACGATACCGTCAGAGCCCCAACTTTCCACTGACAGCCCCTCAGCCACCCCCCAACGGCCACGATACCGTCAGAGCCCCAACTTTCCACTGACAGCCCCTCAGTCACCCCCCAACTGCCACAAAACCTTCAGAGTCCCAATGTTCCACCCAACGGTCCTAGGCCCCCAACTCTCATGGGTCCTTTGGGGCCCGAGCCTTCCACCAGACAGACCCACAAATAACCTCAGCTGCCAAGAACTTTGTGGGAAGGTCAGGGGGACCCCAGGGCCTGTTCAGGGGGCGAGGACATATGCCCCTGCCCATGCTGTACCTCTTCTGTGGCTGAAGCAGACTGATCTTCTTTCCGAGAAGATTGTGCACAGTCCCTCACCAGGTCCACACGGGGAGACGTAAGCTCCTTGCTCCGTGCCCTAATAGGCCCAGCGGCTTGGTTTTTTGAGCCCACTCACCGGAATTCGTTTTCCAACATTAAGTAACATTAGGAGATATTAGGATATTTTTGCTTCAGTACCCAATCCCTGCTTAGCAGGCACCCAGCTGTCAATTGGGAACGTATGGAGGTGCCACCCTGTTTCCGGCGTGGAGAGGGAGACACAAGAAATCAAACACATCCTGGCAGTGGGGGTGATTTTAATCTCTGTATTCCAAAGGAGGGGAGGGGAAGGAAAGGAAGGGAATTGCCTGCGATGGGATTTGGCCAAGACCTGGAGGCTAGCACGTCTTCTTGGAGAGCAAACAGCACAAGCTCTGTAATGACCGTGTGTGGTCAGGAGCTCAGTTTTACGTCTCATCCAGACGACAGCACCTCCCGCAGGCCCAGCACAGCACCCTCTGGGTCATGTGCCCTATTGATTGAGCAGCAGCCGCACTTCCCACCGCATCCTGGGAGGTCTCCCACTCCAATACTGACCAAATCCCATCCTGTTTAACTAGTGAGACATGGTGGGTTCCCAGTCCATGGCGCTTGTCCCCTGGCTCCTTGCCTGGGCCAGGTTTCAGAGCTCGCTGAGTCACACACCAACACACCTGGCGATAATCTTTCAAATAATTGCCCTTTTCTGCCAGTTTCGCAACCGCTTTTCTTTTTACGTGGATAATATGTGCTCAGTTCACACCAAGTCGATAGCAGCCCTGAGACGCCCTCTAATCTAATAACATTAAGCCCTGAAAGGAAGAAATCTGCCCTGGCTTACCGCGAGAGCTGCTTATCTCATGAGCCGCTCCATCCCCAGTGCACACAGGGTTCAGGCCCGACCAGGCTCGGGTACCAGACGCTCCCTGAAAGGTATATGCCAGCAAAGGATTTTTCTCCCCGGTTGCTCCGCTTGTACCTCTCTGAATTGTAGCAACCCACCATCCACTCTGCCATAAGAGGCCCCCAACACATTCAGAGTGGGACACTCGAGGGCAACATTAGCTATTGACTTCAAGGCAGCAGCTGCTCCTCTTGCCCACCGCAGTAGCTCCCAAAGCAACAGAACATTGGATCCCAAGGTCCCAGCTCACCTCTGAGCTGCCATAGACATAGCACCCCTGTGACGCTGGCAGGCCGGGTGCCAGCTCATGCCCAGGTCCCCAGGTCTTCGTGGGACACTGACAGATACCTAGCTAGACTCACCCCTGTGTGTTAGCCCTGCTGAAATGGGTACCAGAGTGATCAAAAGGTGTTAGTGTTCAGACTTTGTCGAATACTTGGTGAGTTGCTGCATCTCACTTACTGGCATCCCACCTTGTAAGGTCAGATCTGAACAGTTGTATTGTGAGCCCAGACAGGAGAGAGAGGTAACTAGCAGGAAGGGTGATCTTCGGCAGTAGGTGTTACGCCCTTCCCAAAAGGAAAGGTCCGTTGATACCAGAGGAGATACTGTGGGACATGGCAACTGGAATTTCTCTACCTATCATCAACAAGAGGACAACAGACGTTTTTGTTGTTATTCTGCCTCCTCCCATGATGATGAGTCACGCAGGGAACTGCTCCCATCAGCCAGAAGAGACTAAAACCCCTAAGAAGAAGGAATTGCTGAGCCCGCTGCTGCTTGGACTCTATGGGGCAAAGTTTTCTAGGTATAAATAAGAGATCCCAGCTGCTTAGCCTGGGTTAGCCCTAAAGGACATCTAGAGCTTGCTGATTATAGAAGCGTCTATTACCTTTTAAAACTTAAGAGTATAACTCATTGGTGTATCTATTTTTACCTGCTTTAACCTTGTCAATAACTCTCTGGTTTTCTTTTCAATCAACCTTTATATAGTTTATTATAGGATTGGCTACAAGCATTGTCTTTGGTGTGAGACCAAAGGTACAATTGACCTGGGATAAGTGACTTGTTCTTTGAGACTGGGAGTAACCTGAATACAGCTAAAAGAACAGGAAGACTTGTGGCACCTTAGAGACTAACAAATTCATTTGAGCATAAGCTTTCGTGAGCTACAGCTCACTATTTGTTAGTCTCTAAGGTGCCACGAGTCCTCCTTTTCTTTTAGTGGATACATACTAACACGGCTGCTACTCTGAAACCTGAATATAGCTGTGATTCTTGGTATCAGGGACCCTCTATCACAAAGGCAGGCTCACCTGGGTGGCGAGACAGGTCGGTGTACCCAAGGGGACTGTCTGGGACTCCATGTGAGGGCTATTATAGTGCCTGGGGACTTTACACTTGACCACTGGTTGGTGAGATCTAAGTATAGAACTCACAGCCAATGTGGGGTTTGTGCCCTGGTTCCTACCGGTCTGACCTGAGATAGGCACCCATGCTTTTGAGTCACTGCAGGCAGTGTTACCGGTGTCTCTCTTCTATCTCTGCAGCACCTTTCCATCCTAGATCACTTTAGAAACTCAGTGCAGGGACCATATCACTCGCTGCTGAAATGCAGCCACAGAGATCAAGTACAGCAGGAGTTTGACAGCACCCAGCAACCTCCTGCCCTGCTTTCCTGTCCAGGGCCTTACGAGACTCTAAGGGTATGTCTACATTGCAATTAAACGTCCATGGCTGGCCCAGGTCAACTGACTCAGACGTGTGACGCTCAGGCTGTGGGGCTGTTTGTGATGGAGGTGTTTGGGCTCAGGCTGGGGCCTGGGCTGTAGGGGGGAGGCTCCAGCCCAAGTCCGAACATCTACAATTAAACAGCCCCGTAGCCCAAATCAGTTGACACAGGCCAGCCACCAGGGTTTAACTGCAGTGCAGACGTACCCTAAGACACTGCTGTGGTGAACACAGGTCTCGCCCCTCTCCTGCGCATTTCCTACCAGCTAGCTTAGCTACCAGCTAGCTACCAGCCCCTCAGCCACCCCGCAACCAGCTAGCTACCAACTCCCCGCTCAGCTTGCTGGCTTCTGTGACGCCCTTTCTCAGGGCCTGTCTGCACTTGGAAAGCTACAGCCATAGATACTACCTATGCCAACAGGAGGGGTTCTCCCGTAGGCAATCCACCTCCCCAAGACGCGGTAGCTAGGTCGACAGAAGAATTCTTCCACCAACCTAGCCCTGTCTACAGGGGAGGCTAGGTTGGCTTCGCTACACTGCTCAGGGAGGTAGAGTTTTTATATCCCTGAGTGACGTACCTTTTGAAGGTAGACCAGGCCTCCGGCACCGAGCTCTTCCACACAACGCATGGGGAGCCAAGGCTGAGGATTCTCAGCCAGCCCAGTCCTGGTTTCCGGAGTGAGAGCATTGGCTTCTGATCACCGCAGGAAATCCAGCACAAGATCTAGGCACCCACTAAGTCCTATTTTAGCCCTGTGGGCTGAAGTGGGACTTTAATGCTGCCTACGCATCACATTCAGTCCCCTGGACAGGGATGAATTTCACCCCGTGAGCGCTCCCATTTCTTTGTACATCCCTGTACAAATATTTACAATCCACTGTAACTATTTAAAATTCTTCCCTGTGATTAGGGAGCACGGCGGCCTTCCTGCAGCGCATTAGCTGCCTTGTAGGAGAATTAGTGGTTATTTATGCTACTGGCTTAATTTGGGAACAAGATGCAAATGATCCCAGGAAAATAAGAAAGGAGAAGTCTTGCCATCCCCTCTCCTGCTGGGGTATCTGTCTGGTTCTCGTCACCAGCTCGTGGTGCAAACGAAAATGCTCCTGAGAAACCTGTGCTGGCAATGAATCTCGTGGTGGCTTGCTAACCAGAGACGCACAGGAGCAAGGGATGGGGTGGGGAATATGTGTCCCCTGCAGTGTGGGTCTGTCTACATGCATTGTAACCTGGGCTCCGACTCAGGTTTGAGCCCAGCATCCCCTACCGTCCCCCACAAATCTGCCTGACTCAGGCCAGGAAGCACTAGACCCAGCCCAAGTCCTGTGGTGAGCCAGAAGTGTGCTGTGGCGTTCTGCAGTGTGGATGCAGCTCAAGCCACAGACCCGAGTCAGAAGGGGAGTGCTGTACGGACGTGTTAGCAAGGCTGTGAGGCCCGTGTCCAGCAATTTGTAAACCCAGGCTTACAATGCAGTGTGGACAATCACGTGCAAGCCCACGAGCCCATTCAAGTCTCTAAGCCTGGGTCCCACAGACCCAGGTTTACAATGCAATGTAGACATACCCTGTATCGCTAATCTAGTCTAGCTATGGGATTTCCCAAATATTTGCCACTTGGGAATCTAAGCACTGGCCCTCCATTGAGAGAGAAACGGTTGTCTAGTGACTACTGCACTGAACAGGGACACAGGAGATCTGTTTTCGGTTCCTGATTTAGCCACAGGCTCCTTGTCTGCCCTTCGGCCACTCACTTCATTGCGCCCCTGTCTGAAAAGGAGAGAACAACCTAACAATTGCGAGCTTTACAGGTAGAGACCATCTCCCACTATCTCTCCGTTTGTGCAGCGTCCGGGCATTCTGCAGCTTCTGCCTTCGGGCATGGGCTTTAGGCAATGGAACTAGACTGGGTCACTTCCCCCTTTCAGTTTTAGTGGAGCTGCTCAAAAAACGCCAAATAAGGTTTGTGGGAGACTTGGGGGTAGGGGAGGGGGTATTTGTTTGGTTTTTTAATTTTCCAGGGGGGAAAAAGCAGGTTTTTTTAAATGAAAAAACAAAAGTGAAAACCAAACATTCTGGTTTTTCAAAGCAATTTCCAGAATGTTTGGTTTTCACTTTTGTGAAAGGGTTTGGGTTTTAAAAAAAGGCTTTTCATTGAAAATTTTGACCAAAACACTTTTGTTGAAAAGCCACGTTTTTGTTGAAAAAAATGATTGGATGAAAACGTTTCTCCCAGCTCTGGTCAGTTCCATTTTCAGCTTCTCATGCATTGTTACAGTGTGGCGGAAATTCTGATTTCTTAAGACCTACTTTTGTTGGGGGAGTTTTTAACACCCCTGGAAATCATGGAATCATAGAAATGTCTGGCTGGAGGGGACCTTAAGAGACCATGTAGTCTGACCCTCTGCGCTGAGAGGACCAAGCAAACCTAGACCGTCCCTGACAAGTGTGTTTTTCCAGCCTGCTCTTGAAAAGCTCCAGTGAGGGGGATTCCACAACCTCCCTTCGAAGCCTATTCCAGAGCTGAACTCCCCTCAGAGTTAACAAGCTTTTCCTAATATCTAATCTAACTCTCCATTGCTGCAGAGTAAGCCCATTACTTCTCCTCCTACCTTCAGCGGAGACGGAGAACAACTGATCCCCATTCTCTTTATGACAGCCCCTGACACATCTGGAGACTGTTATCAGGTCCCTCAGGTGTTTTTTGTCTTTAAACTAAACATGCCCAATGTTTCTCCTGGTCCTGAGGTGTGTGAAAACAAGGTCAAATTGCAACTACCTCAGCAACAAGATTTGAACTTGGAAACTTCGCCACTACACAACAGACGACTACTAGCTGGGCTAAGGAAGAAGCTGTAACAAGCTGTTGTGTGTTGGCCCCTTAAAGGGCCAACACACAACCCTGCCAAAACCAGTGTCTCTTTCATTAAAACTGTCGAAAATTTGCTTGATTGTGGCATTGTCCCTTTAAGAAACATACCAGAGGTACAGCTAGACATGTTCTGATCTTGTTCCCTAGGCTGTCTGGTAGGTTCATATTTGGTCAGGAAGATAATTAAAATACTCAAATACCTTTAATTAAGGGAGTTAATTGACTCTAAATCCTTCCACATGGCTGCAGAGAAGCCATCGCAGGAGGGGTAATTGATCAAGTTTGTTTTTAACAGGATGTGTCCATAAGGCTTAGCTAATACAGAGAGGGTGACGTAAGGCCTGTGTGTTTTGGATGCCGCAGTCTCTCTGCCTGCAAACATTAATCTTTCATGGAGCCTTTGCTTTGCTGCGCTCGGCTGCTGCTTATACATTGTGACATGTCTCGAAGCACGGCTCCGGTGGTGCACTTCCACGGCCTCCGTATAACAGAAATTCCTTTCAGAGCGCCAATTCCTTCACGCTCCTGATTAGCACTTGTCCACGCCCCCCCCCCCCACACACACACACTGTCTAGGTCGCAGCTGGTGCTTTCAGTACGTTTTCATATTGGTGCACAAACAAGCATGGGACTTTTGCAACTTTAAAAATGGCTGATTATTTAGGGTGCCCCGTACCACAGGAATCCAGAGGCCAAATGAATTTAAATGTTCCTAATAATGTCTACCCTGGACCCTGACCTGACCTCTCACTTTTCAGGATGATCAGACTTTGGGAGCAGAATTTAGAGAGGGTGGAAAATTCAGCTTTCCGCAGCTTCAGATCCATCTCTCGAGAAGGTACCATGTCTCCATAATAAAAGCAACACAGCTCTTAAGATGAGAACCTACTCTCAGAGCTGAGGAATGACGTGATCTGTTCCCATCTCCCTGTCTCTCTTCCTTCAGTCTGTTTATGGCCCTAATTCAGGTCATTTTCCCTTTAGATTATAAGCTCTGTATGTTTTGTACTTGTTAGCAATATAGGACTTATGACACACAGTACGGAGGTTCTGATTCCAACCACTAGAGGGCAGTGGTACATAAGAACATAAGAATGGCCATACTGGATCAGACCAAAGGTCCATCCAGCCCAGTATCCTGTCTGCCGACAGTGGCCAATACCAGGTGCCCCAGAGGGAGTAAACCTAACAGGTAATGATCAAGTGATCTTTCTCCTGCCATCCTTCTCCACCCTCTGACAAACAGAGGCTAGGGACTCCATTCCTTATCCATCCTGGCTAATAACCATTAATGGACTTAACCTCCATGAATTTATTTAGTTCTCTTTTAAATCCTGTTATAGTCCTAGCCTTCAAGTCTCCCCCTCCCCCCACGCACACACACACACCAGTTCATTACAATCCCTTGCACTTCTGTAGCACCTTCCATCCCAGGATCTCAAAGCACTTTACAAGGCCAATTAAATTAGCTTTGCAATGAGCCTGTGCACTAGGGATCATTAGCATCAGTTTATAGATGAGCAAAGCAAGAGGCTAAGTGATTTCCCCAAAGTCAGACAAGATATCAGCTGCAGAGATGGGAAACGAAACCCCATTTCCTGACACCCTCTCCTGCATCTTAACCACAAAGGCTGTAATTTTGCCGGCCTGCTTTTTCTCCTCCGGATGAAGGCTTCAGCGACTGCAGTTTAACAGTTTGTGCCAGTGCAAATTAATCTAGATGTTAGCGTCTGAAGGAGCAGCCTCCCAGTCCCCATTTCCAAGCCGCAGATCTCCCACCTCCTTTTGAAGAGTCCCGAGAGCTGTTTGCAAAGCTCTCTGCATGCAGCCAACCTGCGGTGCATCATGCCAGAAGCATCAGCTACAGAGATGTCACGGTGATGTGGTCTAATTGCTAATTGTGCTCAGGAAACAGCAGCCTGCCTCTATCCACGTTGTCACCCATCCCAGAGAGCATCTATGTCATCGTCCTAGGAGAGAGCCAGGCTCGGACGTCAGACGCGGGGATCTGCGTGCCGTATGGCGCCGTTTAAGCAGCAGTGATCCTCTGCCAGGCAGATCGGCCTGGGGACTGAATGCGTTTGCACAAGCTGAGTAGACAAGGTAGCTTAGCTTTCCCAGATATAGAAACCGGAGGGTGGGAGCAGTCAGCAGGTGAGAAGCCAGCTTGGAATGTGACACGGCAGCTAATAAGAAAAGCAAATGCTCCCGACTCATCCATTGAAGTCAATGGAGATGAATTGGGCCCAGTGCGTTTTGGGCTACATAGAGCAGGGACATGATAGTCTCTCTAACGCCATCCAGTGGCTGGAGGCTGAAGCTAGACACATTCAGCCTAGAAGCCAGGCATGGGTTTTTTTACCCCAAGGGTAATTAATCATTGGCACAATTTACTTAGGGACAGGATGGATTTCCAATCACTTGGAGTCTTTAAATCAAGACTGGGTGTGTCTTTCTAATCCACCTGCTCTAGGCAAGCACAAGTTCTGGGTTTGATGCAGGAATCACAGGGTGACACCCCCTGGCCTGAGCTCAGCCGGAGATCAGGGGAGGGTAAACACAGGTGTAGTGGGGATGGCTGCCCCACTCCTGCAGAACAGGGGATAAAGGCAGCCCTGGAGAGGGCTGCAGCTGGGAAAAGCAAGGCTGACTGGGGGCCACAGCCGCAGCCACGCCCCAGTCAGGCCACAGCTGGCCCTATGAAAGGGCTGTGAACTCTGGAGGGAGAGGGCCTAGCTGCTGGGGAACATTCGGTACCTGAAACTGGAGCAGTGCTGGGGATTAGGGCAAGAGGAGCTGGGGAGCTCCAGCCTGGTAAACCCCCAGGCTGCAGGCCTTGGTGAAGGCCTCCAGAGGTACTGGGGCTGCAGAGGGGCAGCCCGGGGATAGGCGGAGGCAGCAGGTCCTACCCCCTTGCTGGTGATGGGTGGCCATTACCCATCTGCCCCAGTGAGCGGGGGCTAGATGAGGACTGGCAGTAGCCACTGAGGCAAGGTGAGTTTAGAGGGGAGACCCAGAGCGTGGGGTTACTGCTGGGGCAGAACCCCGAGGTAAAGGGCACCGGGGTCCGGGAGGGACACGGGGCCAGAGGCAGACGAGACACCAGCCTGCAGAGGGCGCGCCATAGGCTGGAAAGGAGCTAATTCCCAGACGACCAGCAGGAGATGCCGTGCCAGCGAGTCTTCGCTTTGCTACAACGGGTAAACAGTTTACTCATTTGGGGAATATGGCACTTTACCCACCTCTCCTTCACGGAATAAAGCATTTACTCATTCCCACTCTGCTGTGACAAGCAAATCCGAGCCGCACAACCCCCACAGCTGACGTGCGTGTTACGTACTGGCTGGTTACGCTCAGCCAGAAATATATTTTAATGGCACGTCTGGTTTTTGCCCCGCTGTCATCCTAGCCTAAACCCAATTCAGCATAAAGGCATCGCTGCACGGCTTTCCTGACTATCGTACCACTGCCTAAGGTTAGTTTGCCCTCTTCTTTGTTTACCGCTACGGCCCTGCCCAGCCTGGGTGGGCATGACCGTCCCTTCTGGCCTGAACATCTATGGCTCTGCTGAAGGCTCCAGTCAAACCAGCTCCGCAGTCGTACCTGTGTGGTAGGGGCAGAAACACACGCGGGAGGGAAATCAGAGAAGAGCAACAAAAAGGAGGAAGGAGGCGGCAGATAGTTCAGCGAGACATTCATTGGGCAAAGAAGTCACATGGGTTTGTTTTTTTCTGTTCACTGATTAGATAAGCAAAGTATGGTTCCAGGTAATGGTTCTCAGGGTACTCCAGACCATGTTACCCCCAGCCTCACCTTGTTACTCCCGGCCTCCCCCAGGAGAGAATCTGGTTTGAGTTTAGCTAGCTGTCCGCTTCCTAACACCCCCAGCCTGTCAGCCACCCAAGCACTCTCCTCTGGGCTCTGCCAGTCCTTACTCTGCCTTGCAGGTTAAGAATAGGTGCACCCCAAGCCCGAGTACCTTTGAAGTGTTCGATATCCAGCCCCTGACATTGGCTACTCACAAAACTACCAGGTCTGCTTTTCCCACAGGAACAGGACACGTCAGCTTGTAAGAGTCAGGTCAGGACCAGCACTTTGCTGAACACCAGAGCACTGAGGTATATTGATAGTGACATTTGATAGAGTTTAAAACATATTTCCAGTATATATACATAACATGAAGGATCAGTGAGCCACTGCCTTTCATTTGAGCCCCCATATGACATTATTTCATGAACTAGAATGTACATACCAGAATCAGGCTATTCCTGTAACCCCCTGGCCAATTGGCATTAAGAGGTTCTTGGGTCTCATCAAGGTTTGGTGATAGAACCCATGACCTCTCAAGTTAAGAGCATGAGCCTTTCTAGGTTGAGCTAAAAGACAAAATCTCCTAGCTGGGTCCTGTAGCTGACTTGCATCCTCTGTGGAGGAAACAGAGAGAGGGGTATGTGAGAGGGCGCTTGGAAGGCCAGGTGGCCTAGCAATTAGTGCATCTGTCCTCCAGCCCCTTGGCTCTCTGTCAGGGGAAGTAGAGGTGCCTGGTTCCTGCCCCTGGATGGAAGTATTTTGGCCCCAACCTGCATCTGGACCTTTGCTCTTGGGTAGGGTGTGGTAGAGGGACCCAGACCCTCCCTCTTCATCAGGTCCCACTGGTAGAGTCCTTCCTGCTAGGGTGACCAGATGTCCCAATTTTATAGGGACAGTCCCGATATTTGGGGCTTTTTCTTATATAGGCACCCATTACCCCCCAGCCCCTTCTCGATTTTTCACACTTACTATCCAGTCACCCTACCTCCTGCAGAAAGTCTAAGTCTGCTACCCTGGGCTACTTCTTACTTATGTGATCCTTCAGATAAGGTCTAAAACAGCCAACTTTTCTTTTCTTTTCTTTTCTTTTCTTTTCTTTTCTTTTTTGGTTAAAACTAAGGAGCAGGGCGCTGCAGGACCTGCTGGTTCTCAAAGCAGGTGCTGGTTGGAGAAGGCTCAGCCTGTGGGCCTCACCCATTCTGTGTTCCCCTCTTCAAGCTCAACCATCTGTCTGGCTTTCCAAAGGAGTCCTCTCTCCTGCAGCCTGTCCAGCACCTTTACCTGGGCTTCTGAGCTCCCTTTAACCCGCTTCTCCAGCTGGAGCATGAGCATCAGGACCAGAGGGACGGGGCTACCTGAGCCCATTTAACCCCCTTCAGGCCCAGTTCAGGGTCTGTATACCTCCTAACTCAGACTATTAACACTTTGAGGCAGGGACTGTCTTTTTGTTCTTAATTTGTACAGCACCTAGAACAATGTGCCCTGCTCCATGACTGGGGCTCCTAGGTGCAAAGACAACAATATTATAATAATACAAACTGGGCAGATACATATACCTCTCACAATCCGTGTCCCCAGTACAAAGGCAAATTTGAATTTCACTTCCCATGAATATTCCCCACTCTTCGTTCAAAACCCACCGTTTTCCCTGGCTCTCTTGACAACAAACTCATTCAGCAGAAGGTTTATGGGCAATGAACACAAAGGGGGCAGGGACACAGGCAAAGCAAACTCATTTACAAATTCAAACCAAAGTCTGCAAACCACTTTTTTTCTCCAACTGAGCTGGACTCACACTGCAGAGATGGACTGGGTCAAAATGCTAATCTCAATGAGCACACATCAGTCAATGCTATTACCCCATTTCACAGGTGGGGAAACTGAGGCAAAGGGAGAGGAAGTGAATTGTGCAAGGTAGCACAGCATATTAATGACAGATCTTGAAATAAACCCCAGGGCTCCTAACCTCTGGGCCCCTGTTCTCTGGACCACACTGTCTCAGATAACACCCCCACTAGGAAAGGAGTTCATGAAGTAGCGTCTTTATTCCCAGGGTGACCAATACGCTAGACCCCAGCCCTGATTCTGATCTCACATCAATTTTATCTACCAATCAAGGTTCTTATGTGGCTCTGATCGCTGTTAGCACCTCACAAAACACCCCTTTGTGGTAGGGAGGTATTATCAGCCCCATTTCAGTGTAATACGTTGGTCTAATTTTGATTGTTGGGTTCCCTGTGCGGGTGTTGGGTGGTGTTGGTGGCCTTTGATCTACAGGAGGTCAGAGGAGATGTCCTGATGGTTCCTTCTGGCCTTAAACTCTATGACACACAGATGGGGACTATGGGACCCAGGACGATTAAATAACTTGCTTAAGGCCACACAAGAAGTGTGTAGCAGAGCTGGGAATTGCCACCAGCTTTCCCAGTCCCCCTTCAGTCCCATAAGATCAATCCCATCCTCTGTCCAATGGAACCATTCTAATTTCAGTGGAGTTAATCCTGAGGCATGTGAGCAGAAAATCAAACCCTGGTGCTTTTATGGTCACCTCCCAGAGTCCTTGCTCTCAGAACTTCCCTCCTGGAGACCTGCAGGGTTGTCCTGCTTGGAGGGGCTCTGTGGGAATGTCCTATTTCAGAGGCAGCTGTGAGAATGGAGGGACCTTGCGATGGACAGGGCAATTTCTTGCAATATCCTTGAAACAACCTTATCAAATTATGTCTAAGTGTGGCCAGAGTCCACTGTATTCAATGCAATGGTCATGTATGATGGTGGGCCTGGATGGTGAAAGGACTGTATTGACCAATGTGGTGGACAAGAACGGTCTTATGGGATAATGTGTGTGAAGTTGATTTCTTGGGAAACATCTAGTGGGAGGTGAATGCAAATCCCACTCCCACCCCCAGTGATTCAAAAACCCAACCTTTTGAAGCTATGCCCTATGGGGGCACCATGGTCTGCTGATTACCTGTTCCTGGAATCTGAAGATCAAAAGCCCAGGCTGTATAAAGGAAACACTGAGCTATTCAAGGGGGCCCTGAGCTAAGGTTGTTATGGGCTTGTAATGACAGGAAAAGCCCCTTGGTGGGATTGGAAGGACCAACTCCTCCTAGAGCCCTTGTTGGAGCTGGGGTGCCATCTGGTTAGCCTGTTAGCAGGCAGTGTCGGTTCTTTTATTGTTTTTAAGATGTTTTCTCTTTCATGCTTTCACCTTAAGAATAAATGTGCTTGCTTAGAAAGGGCTGGGTGGTAACTGACAACTGCTGGCAAGTGCAGCTGTTCACAGCCTTTGGAGAGAGAGCAAAGCACGGACGCTGGCCTGTTTAGGCAGTCTGGCTTGCTGGGGATATCGCAGTGTCAGCCAGGAAGTGGGAAGCCTGGGAAAGCCCCAGTGAGGAAGGAGAGAGATGTGAGTCTCTATCCAAGAGAGGTGGTGGCAGAGGAGCCTGGGGTTTAGGGATCCTGGGCAGATCATGAAGGGGAAATACAGGTGCCATGTAGGGTCTCTGGGATTGCTCAGCCCTGAGGTACCTACAACATGACCGCTGGGACTTGCGTGGATCTTCTGCTCCAAAGGACTCTGTAGGAGTGTTCTGCCTCCGGATGAGCCACTGGAAACTGCAAAAGATGAAGGCCAATACGCGTCAGGGAATGTGCCGCATAAGGGACCCCTTGGCCCCACAGGTAGGCTGTGAATTGAGGGGGCCTGGGGCATTACTCCCCACAGAAGGAACCACTGAGAACTGGTGGGATGTTCTGCTGTGAAGGACCCATGGGAACGAAGGAAAGCTCCATACAAGGGCCCTGTAGGAATTGCAAGAACACACTGAAGTGGGAGGTCCCTAGAAGCCGCCCAGCACCACGGGAACCTGCAGGAAAGCTTTGCAAGTTTACAGCTGTCTCTGGAGGATAATCAGACAATTTTAAGCAACTGGAATCGAGCCAATTTTGACATCTGCGGAAAAACCTCCCTTGATCTCCTGCCGCGTTTCTCCTCTCGGGCAGGGTGACAGGATGGATTTGAGTCCATTTGTCAGACGAGGATTCTGGCTTGTCTGGAGAGATAAATGTCTGGTTTGACCCACACACTGCATACATGGGGAGGAGCCTGGACTGGACAGGGCCCTGTTATTGCTAAGGCAGCTATCTAACATCTCCAAGTAACAGCTGGAATCTGAGCCCAGTCTCTGTATGGCAAAAAGATCGCTAGGAACTGGCACTATAAAACTCCGGGTGCAAGTAATCCCCATGCAGAGGGCTGGCAGTGCGGCTTAATCAGTGCCTGGGGTGAATTTCACCCCCGAGACTCACTGGAATAACAACACATGCTTCCTCAAATCCAACCGCAAATCTAGTGGGCTTCACGGCTAACACCTTCAAGGCACCTGCATCCGCTCATGTGCTGCCCTCGCCCTCAGCCACCCTGGGGCAATGATTAGCAATTAGGACAAACTGGGCCAGGCCGCACAAAACATGTTGTGTGTGCTGGTTTGTTATTGTAGGATTGCTCATGAGCACTGGGCTAAGCACACCGGTTAGTGATTATAAGATTGTTCACTTGAGGTGGGTTGCGTACGTTGGTTTGTTATTGTAGGGTTGCTCAGCTGGGACAACCTGCATGCAGGGGATTGTTATTGTAGGGCTGTTCAGTTAAGAAGATCTAAATGCATGGATTTGTTATAGGTTTGCTTATTTAGAGTGGGCTGATTTCTCCAATTTGTTATTATAGGGTTGTTCAATTAAGGTGGGTTGTGTACATTGCTTTGTTATTGTAGGGTTGCTCAGTTGGGGAGACTACATACGTTGGTTTGCTATTGTAGGGCTGCCTGTGAACTCTGGCCTGCATGCACATGAGTTCTGTTGGTTTGCTTTCTTTTTTTTTCTTTTTTAAGAAATAAGCATTGATGCATTAAAGGAATGGGAATCAAAGAAACTGCACAGACTTTGCAAAATGTGGAGGTGATATTCTGAGCCTTCCAACCCTGACTAAGGTCCTGGATCGTTACTTTACTATTTGTTTTGCTGCTTCAGACAAGAACCAGAAAATGCTGGCTTCGTGTCTCTCTGGTTCCCCATCACCCAGCACAAATATCAACTTCCAATTCATGACCAGTGTCTTAGGGTGAGCCTGTGCAGAGCTGCAAGCTAAGGAAAAGATCCAGCATGCAAATGATCATGGAAACACCAGATTCTGTACCCCACCTCCTCCCTTGTGGGTAGCAATAACAAAACTACCATTCATACAATGCCCATTTACAGACAAACAGTTGCACATGCAGCCACCTCTGGGGTGGAACACAGCAGTGTAGCGCAGCATGTTGAATGATTCTCTCTCCAGTGGACAATGTGAAGGGAATTGTAGATAGGCAGTATTATTACCCAAATGTGACTCTGGCCAGGACACCCGAGTTAACACCCCTCCTCAGGAGATCAGGCGGAGTCAGGACTTTGGTTTTAGTTGCCCTCTGGGCATCGCTCATGAGCACCATCCTAGCATTTGAGTTCATTGCTGACCCAGATTGGTTCATGGCTCAGTCCCTGCAGCAGTCTGCTGCATTACCCGTAGCAGTCTCTTATCCACACACTAATCCAACCTGACCCTGCTTCGCTTGCAGGGTCTAAACCGATCCGCATGACAGACAAGGGCGCTGTCCCCTGATGTGGTCAGAGGCAGACCATTGCACCCCGGTGACCCTGCGGAGGTTAGACCGGCAGCTTCCAGACTCTGCTGCTGCCCCGTGCCCCGGCTCAGAGCTGCCCTTCCAGGCGTGAAACCAACATTCCGCTTTCTAGCAGATCAGGTCCAGGGAAGAGCGGCTGTTGGCGTCCTCAAAAGAGATGCTGATAGGCCAACAACCGAAGAGGGCGCCTAATGCATTTATGAACAGCATTCTGTGCCTGCAATAGCAGGAGACTGGGTTTGATGACCTAGGAGGTGCTGTCCAGTGCTATGCTCATGGTCCCTGGCTGATCCCCTTCCCCTTCACAAAGCCGACATGCGTTCCAAGCTGGGAGCTGGATTTTTCAGCCCCATCAATGTATGGGTTTAGATGTTTGTAGGTTGGAGTCTGCCCTGCTGTGACCATGCAGCTCTGCCCCCTTGGCCTGTGTCCATCTCCGGTTCAAATCAGCTGACCCTACGGACCAAAACAAGAGCTCGCTGCCTTCTAGGACTGCTGGCCCTGCACAGCTCAGGGAGAGCAAGCCGGATTTCACTCTGGCCCTGGCATCAGCAACAGATTCCCAAGCCGAACTGCAAATGCAGAGCCAGATGGTACCCTCGGTTACACGGGAGTGATTGAAACCAAGGGGATTGCCCGGGTATCGTGGAAACCAATGGCTTCCCAGGGCAGCACTGGACCTGAAAAATCTCTGTGACTAGGGTGAGGCCTGAGAAGGAAAAAACCCAGCTTGACTCTTAGCCAGATCCTCAGCTGGGGCTGCAGAGTCTTCATCTCCTCCCCGTCCTTTTGCTGGTAAACCGAGCGAACTGGCTGTGGAGTCGCTGACAGATACCAAACAGCGCTCTTTCTGAGGCCAGAGAGCCGCCCGCCACGGGCTGGGACTGGCTAATCCAGGAGGAAAAGGAAGCTACGTAACCCAGTTCAGTCCTCCTCGTTAAGCTAACTGGCGCACTCCACTTAGGAATAAGGCCAAATGGGAGGGGATTCAACCCCCAGCTCTGGCTGGGGATTTGGCCCGTCTCTGGTCGGAAGGAGCACAGTGATCCTTGTGCCTCATCTGGTGTGGCCCTTTCCAAAGCCAATAAGGACCTGTGCAACAAAGGCAGCTCCTGAAGGCCAGGGCGGCGCAGTGCTGCTCAGCGGAGAAGTGGAGGGGGCTGGGGAAGGGTGGCGGGGTGCCCTGCTTAGCCCACCTTGCCCGTGCAGCCATGGTGGCCCCTCGGCAGAACTAGGGGCGACTGGGAGTCCATGTTGCGGCTGAGTCCATTGAAGAGGACTGCTCTTCTCTGCCAGAGCTCAGCCCCCTCGCACGGTGCTGCCACTCATCGCCAGAGAGGGCCTGAGTCTGAGGAAGGGAAGGGCTCCTGTTATCTGGGGCTCCCGTCCACTGCCCATGCCCCTAGCCCCCAGAACACCCATGGCCAGCATCACACCTTGGCCTGCTGGATGGGCCTCATCTTTGGAGGCCTCTCCTACAGTGGGCGGCCACTGTCCTGCTTCCGAGCCTCCGCCCCCTTCTTGGGCCCATTTGTCTCCTCTTGGGATCACAGGGTATCTCCATCAGCTGACCAGCTCTTCAGCTCCAAACCTACAGGCAGGGCTTAATTTGTGCCAGGACTTGCCAGGGCTGAGCCCCGGCCCCTCTGGGCCTAGCGGTTCGTAGCCCCGGCCCCTCTGGGCCTGGTGGTTCGTAGCCCCGGCACCTCTGGATTTGCCGCATGTAGCCCATAGGATTACTTTGCTAGCTATTATATCCTACTAATCCAGCCAGGTGTATCAAATAATATGTTTCTCTTTCTGAATTAATCCATTTCGTATATGATTCTTATATTTTATTAGTATTAATTCCTATGAAATTAGGATGTGTTGAGGCATACAATATGTGTTTCCTAATAATTATACATAGAATAAATTTTGCTGAAATGCAAGAAGCCTCCCGGCCTGTATCCAGTAAAATCAGCTAAATAGCTAAAAGTATGATCAGTTAAGAGTAAGTCAGCATAAAGGCTGGCAACCTTTGACACAGATAAAAATGGTCCCTGAACACAACACTGAATAGGTTTATCCGACATCTGCAACCGGTTGGTAACTGCAGGGTAAATCACAAACCTGGAAGTCACCAAGAGAGCCTAGGCTGGCAGTTTTTGGAGTGAGACAATCCTTAATATGTAGAGAGTAAAGGTCAGAATCCACTAACCGTAGGATACGGAAATAAGATTTGGGTATAGTAGATTGGGCCTGAATTACATAGTGTCAGGACCCTATATAATACCATGTAAGGATATCTTAGGGAGCGTTTTCTTCTCTTTGTTCTCCTATAGTCTATAGACTATCTTTTTATCGACCCGTCATTCTATCTTCCATCACGCTATCCGCTAAGCTTGGGCAGTACAGTATAACTACTCAACATTCCCAACTACTTGGGGAAGCCAGCACCATCATGTTATCGGGCATGCCAGGAATAAGGCTGGTCCTTCACCTCCTATTACCGGGCCCTCAAGGAAGGGTGTGAGTATTTTAGGTTAAAGTACTTATAATAGGAATGTTACCACTAGGAGTTTTGCAATTCTTTTACTGTTTTGTAGTCATAAGTTTCACAGCATTTATTATTCTTTTGTTAATCTCAATAAAGCTTTTATCAATTTGGTATTGTCCTCAGTGTAAGTGTTTTTGCCAAGCACCCCAAGAGTCCTCTCCCGATATAGAACTCTCTGAGTTCTTGGACCCTGCATTGGACAAAAACCTATAAATCTTCTAGTTGGATGCTATCAGTAGCGAGCCATAACAACTAACGCATAAAATTCAGGTCAACACACATCAGTTATGAAATTAAATAAAAGTGCTTGGTCCCCAGCAGCTCTTCCATGACAAATCAAGCCCTGCCTATGGGAAAGGGGGAGCAGGATCTCAGCAAGGTACTGGCAGCTGGGGTACACCAACAGGGGGATTTGGGGCAGGTAGAGACAGTTCCCACTCCTCAGTGCCTTACAAGAGGTGAGGCTGGACCCTGGAAATCAGCAGAGCTGTGGCTTCGAGGAATATGTGATCAAGGTGCCGGAGATCCAGTAGCGGGCACTCTCCCTTCTGAGTCAACACCCCGGCATCATGCTCTCTTTTGAATGAGATGTGAAACAGAAGCCCTGCTCACTTGTGCTGGATAAAGAGTCCACAGTGCTTTACAGGTGAGTAGAGGGGTTACCCTGGGTACTCAAAGCAAAATTTCAACTCTAGCACATCCATTCTGCATCCCTACATGCCCCCTGAAATGTCAGTGTGACATCTTCTTCTTCCCTTCCTGCCCTGAACTCTTGTGTGGTGTTGCTGTGAGCTGTTAAACGGGTGCTGCATCTCGCCCCCGAGGTGGCTGCATTTCAGCCATGGCAAAGTGTTTCCTCTACAGGTGTGGTTTCCAGTCTGTGGAGCCTGGATCACACTAGGGATCTGCAGAAGTGGGGTCCACGGAGAGCTGGCTGGTCACATGGGGCTGGTGCCTGCTTGTATCCAGCTGCCCAATCACATGCAAAGAAGCAGAAAACACTAGCATCCCTTTTACCATGGCCAGCAGCCACTGTGGTAACCCCAGGATGTCATGGAATCAGGAACTGATGGGGAAGGTGGGTCCAGGGAAGAATCTTTCCATGGACAGGAGGTCAGCCCTAGGCAAAGGTTTGGGAAGCTCTGCTCTGACGAGTAGCTTACAACAACATGGAAATACAACAGCATTTCTGAAGTGTTTTTCATCCCTAGATCTCAGAGCGTGTTAGAAAGGGAGAAACAGGATAATTATTCCTTATTCACAGATGGGGAAACTGAGGCTCAAGACCGTTATGACCCAAATTTCCAAAAGTGGCCACTGATTTTGGGGTGCCTAACCTGAGACACAGCCCATATTTCTACCCACGCACCCCAGAACAGGGGATCACCGGGGCTGATGTGCTGAGCTTCTCTGACTCCAACGGCAGCAGCAGATATGTGGCTTTCTGCAGATCAGACCCTACCACAGAGAACAGGAGGAGAAAGGCTGGAGAATTGCACCAACACCAAGAATAGGCAGGCCTATGCGACTGAGACCTCCATACTAAGAAGAACAGACGGGCCTGATCCGGAGAACAGAAGGGTGTCCTGTCTGACAGGAGCTAAGATACAGGATGTGGACCTGAGGCTGAAGAGGATCCTAACAGGGAAGGGAAGACTCCACTGATTGTCCTTCACGTGGGAACAAACGATCCTGCTAGATTCTCGCTGGAACACATCAAGGGAGACTGTGGCAGGCTGGGGAGATACTTAAAGAAATGGAGGCTCAGGTGATCGTCAGTGGGATTCTACCTGTCCCTGGAGGAGGATAATGAAGGCGAGACAAGATTATGATGCTCAACAGATGGCTCAGGCAGTGGTGCTTTCAGGAGAGCTTTGGGATGTTTGACCACTGGGAGGCATTCACGGACAGAGAACTGTTCCCTTGGGATGGACTCCACCTGAGTAGGGAGGGAAATCGACTTCTGGGATGTTGGCGCAACTGATTAAAAGAGCTTTAAAACGAGGAACTCGGGGGAGATGGCTGGGAGATGCTCATGTAATCTCCACACCTGATTCTAATAGAGAGCCGGAGGCAAATCAAGTAAGAGAGGGCACAGCAATGGAGAAAGGACCAGCGGAGGGTAGGAGAATGGACAAGAGGAAAGGTAGCGGTGATACCAGTGACACTAACAGTCTGGTGGGTGATACTGGCAGTAGAATGACTGGACCCGATCGGGGAGGAGTCTGGGCAAAGCCGAGCAGAAACAACGAAGACGTCTGCGCACCAATGCAAGGAGCCCGGGTAGCAACATGGGGGAGCTCGAATTCCTGGTGCAGGAAGCGAACCCAGATATTTTAGGGATAACAGAAACAAGGTGGAACTGTAGTCATGACTGGCGTGCAGGGATTGAAGGGTACGTGCTGTTCAGGAAAGACAGAACTCCAGGTAAAGGTGGCGGAGCAGCAGTGTATATTAATGATGCGGCAGACTGCAAAGAAATGGGACGTGATGGAATGGGTAAAACAGAATCCGTTTGGGTCCGAATCACTTGGGGAAGAAAGCCACCGGAGGCTACACTGGGACACTGCTGGGTGTGGATAGAGACCTCTTTAATGTCTCCAGTTAAATAAATACTACTGGGAATTGTGTGATTATGGGAGACTTCAATTTCTCAGCTATAGATTGGAGGACAAGTGCTACTAACAGTGGTAGGATCCAGATTTTCCTAGATGTGATGGCTCACAGATTTCTTCACCAAATAGTCAGTGAATCAACAAGAGGTGAGGCCATTTTAGATTTGGTATTGGTGTGTATTGAGGCCCTCACAGAAGAACGGGTGGTAGAGGACAGCCTTGGTTCGAGTGATCATGAGCTAATTCAGTTTAAACTAAATGCAGGAAAAGCCAGTAATAGGTTTGTCACTAGGGTTCTTGATTTCAAAGGTGCAAATTTTAAAAAATTCAAGGAATTAATTAGTGAAATGGATTGGACTGAAGAACTCAAGGATCTGAACATGGAGGAGGCTTGGAATTATTTGAAGTCAAAGTTGCAGAAGCTAGCTGAAGCCTGCATCCCAGCAAGGGGAATAAATTCATAGGGAAGGGTTGCAGACCAGGCTAGATGATCAAGCATCTCAAGCCGGTTATTAAAAGGAAGCAGAAAGCCTACAAGGAATGGAAGAAGGGATGAATCGATGTAATGAGGCAGGCTGGCCTCATTCTGGCACAGAGGGGCAGGGATTTCCCTACACACACCCCCTATAGGGGGTGTATACCTCCCTGAATTTCCCCAACAACCCCCCACCCCCCGTTTTGGGAACTAGTTACATGCAGTGTTGCCAATGTAAGGATTGTTTGGATGTTTGAATTGAAATTGAAACATTAATACACACTTAAAAGCATATACAGTATATGATAAAATACATGTATCTGAAAAAGTATCATAGATTTGCAAAGTATGAACATAGACTAGCTTCCTTATACCGCTCTTGTTTTTTATGACAGTGTCAGTGCATTCATTTCAGTGATGTTGGCCAACCTAATCATTTCAAATGATGATTTGTAAGCAAAGTCTAAATGAGCTCTCCCTGACAGCCAGTGATGAGCTGGCGGCTGCGGGGAAAGGCTTCAGGACCAGATTGTATTTACATTCCCACCTAATCTACCTAGGTATCCAGCAAACAGAGCTGTGTTGCCTAAGTGATAGAGTTTGGCTGGGGTTGGGTTACAAATCACTTGAATGCAGGGGGGAGGGGTAATGAAATGTTGTTTATATTGTAGGAGTAAAAGGCAGTAGAAAGGTACTTAGCCTCCACTGAGTGAGGGCATCAAGAGAGGGTGGGGACAGGTGCTTTGCTTGGTGGTCTGCCGGAGGCACAAGTACGATTTGACCTGCCCCTCTCCACTGTTTAAAGACAGAGCTGATTAGGCTCCATAGATCCTCTCTTGTTTTGTTAAGTGACCACTACAGCTGAAATCACTGATAATCAATCAGGTCTCAGTGCTTAGACCTGCTGGGGGACAGTGCCTCTGTGGAAGAGACGGCCCAGTCTGCTCTAGCAGTGAGGTTCCCCCACTGAGAGCTCCGCTGAAATCACGGAGAGCTGGGTGGAACCTCCAGAGACCCACTCGCAGAGGTCACAGTGGCAGGTGGCAACTGAAGGTGACGGCGCAGGGCCATTGGGAACGGAGCGATGGCGTGAACGGTGGCACAACGAACAACAGTGGCCGGAGCGAACAGTGAGCAGCTGGAGGAACGAGCAAGGTGCCTTCTTGCTCCCCACCTGGGAGGTGAACTCATGTGAAAGCACCTCTGAACTCCGAGTCTCCACTGACCAAGGACAACACCGGTGAGTGTTAATGAGGCTATTACACAACACAGTTCATGCGAACCAACATGGCTGTGGCATCCTACTTTCTATTTAAGCAAGAGATACCACACACTGCAAACTGGAGGCCAATGTTAATTTTATTGTCACTTGTTCTTCCTGAAGCTGAACACTGGTTTCGAACAAGACCAGCAAATGCTCACTGACTTTCTGCAAGAAACTCAACTGACTGGCTAGAAGTGTGCGGTGCAACAGGAAAGACTCAACAGTTGAAAAAGTGAAGAACTCTCTCATCACATTCAAAAAAATTGCATACATGGCTGATGAATGCACCGATGCAAATGGTCATCAAGTATTAAGTTATTGTGTATGTTATCTTGATGTCAGTGGTAGGCCAGTAGATACATTTCTAGATGTTCAAGTTATAGAAGACACATGGGCTGCATCTATGACAACCCACACCTTAGAAGAGTTAAATGCTTGTCAATTGGACCCAAACAGATGGCTGCTTGTGCATTTGATGAAGCTGCAAACTTCTCTGGAAGACATGGTGGAGTACAAGCTTTGCTCAGAGAAAAGTGTAACCCTAGTCTCTCCTATACACACTGCAGAGGCCATCTACTCCAACTAACGCTAGTACGAGCTGCAGACTCTTCAAAAGACATTAAAAAAGCTATAAATTTAATGTCTTCATTATGTTCTTTTTTCATCAAGAGTGAAAAAAGACTGAATATCTTAGAAAATATAGAAAATACACTGGGACTGAAGTTCAAATGAGTCCAACCTGGGAAAACCCTCTGGCTTTCTCATGAGCGATCCTTGGCTGTTGTCTTAAAATTACTCCAGCTGTTAGTACTGGCTTTAGAAAGTATCTACCAAGATGTGATGGATCTAAGTAGTGAAGCTGGTGGATTACTTTTCTATTAAGTTCACAGAAGACTATCGCCATTCTCTCTCTTGTAAGTCTACTGTTGAAACCACTTGGGTCATTAACCAATGCCATTCAGGCATCTGCTACAACAGTGGTAGATCTTTGTCCAGCAATGGAAGCTACATTTGGATCAATCAGAGAGCTATCCATTAAAAAAGTACTGGAAGAAACAAAGACTTCAGTCCAGAAGCTGACTAATGAAGGCATTTATATTGAATCCTTAAGTGAATAGGATAAGAGGTGTTTGTAAAGACAACTGAAAAAGTACACAGACTTGATTCTTAAAAATCTACAACAGTGACTTCTAGATTCTACTCAACCTCTATGTAGCTTTTACAGATCCCTGTCCTATAAAACACCGACAGCTGAGCGGAGTGAGGCTGTACCAGCAACGGGGCTGCCATGTGCTCAGGACAGAATAGAGAATTTGAACACGCAGTGGAATATCGTATGACGAATGAATGAAGATGTGACTTCAACTTCTTTTTTATCATCACTAGTGGCTCGATCTGATCTTTGTGCTCTGTTTCCTGGGATGAAAGAAGTAGGAATTCATCTCTTGCTACTCCCAGTCACAATAGCTACAGCTGAGCGTTCTTTTTCATCATTGAATAGAATTTTATGTTCTGAAAGAAGTCGCCTTCTGCCTGATCATGAACTAATGAGCATATCAATTGAAGGAATGGAAGTCCTGGACACACGAGAAGCCACCAGAGATGAACACATTGCATTCAAGAAGTTCATTAACAGAGTTGTACAAATTTATAACAAGAAACCAAGAAGGATGTAGACGTAGTGCTTCATAGAAGGCTTGAGTAGCCAACTTTAATTTGTGTGATGATTTTAAAACATGAGTTAAATCTAATAAAATGGTCATGAAACATTTTTCAGTTTTTACTATGGTGCCATACAGCCCACCTTCACCCTCACGGTCTCACCCCTCATCGGCCCTAACCCCACCCCTGTAAATTTGAACACCCCTCTAATTTCAATTCCTGGGGAAAACACTCCTCTCAGAGGGGGCTAAGTCACTCTCTTGGGCTCAGCTAACTCTGTCCCATCCCCCTGGCAGGAAGTGTGGGGGCAGGGCCCTGCAGTGCAGTTGGAGCCAGATCAGGGAAGGATCCAGACGTCCTTCCAGGGAGCCGAGCCACCGGCAGAGCCCATGACCAGCTGGGGCAGGTGACGTCTCTCCTGAGCCGGCCTGGAGAGAAGGCCAGACGCTGCCCTGGGAGACTGAACAACCTGAAAAGGGAGTGGAGAATGAGCCTCCCGGCAAGGAGACTGGGAACCAGGCCCCAGTGCCACTAGACGCTGGTAGGAAGAAGCCCAGGGAAATGAGACATTGGTCTGGTTCCATTGCCAGGAGGCGAGGCCGTGACCTCACATTTTCCCGCCAACCCCATGACGGGGTCACCTGTTCCATCGAGGGCCCTGGGCTGGGAGCTGGTGAAGCAGGGTGGACCCAGATCCCCCTACCCCTGGTCTTGCACTGTTACGTCTTCAGCTGCCTAGCCGCAGGCCAGAATGCCCAATAGATTAATCCAGGTGAGTACTGACTCCCTGACGCCACCGAAGCAGGGAGATCCCTGGCCTTGAGACGCAGGAACATTACAATCAGCAAGGAAAGCTGCCTCTTGGAGGTCAGAACGTGTAGGGGAAAAGTGAGAACTGCTCAAAGCCAAGCGGAGCTGGACCTTGAAAAGGAAATTAAAACCAATAGTAAAAGGTTCTGTAGTCATGCAAATAAAAAGAAAACAAGAGAAGAAGGGGGACCGCTCAACACCGAGGATGGGGTGGAGATTAAAGATAATCTAGGCATGGCCCAACACCTAAACAAATATTTTCCTCCATTTTTTAATAAGGCTAATGAAGAGCTTAGAGGTAGTGGCAGGGTAGCTTATGGGAGTGGATATGGAGGTTGAAATTACCACATCCGAGGTGGAAGTCAAACTCAAACAGCTTAATGGGAGCAAATCGGGGGCCCGGATAATCTCCATCCAAGAATATTAAAGGAACTGGCACATGACACTGTAAGACCAATAGCAAGAATTTGTAATGGATCTGTAAACTCAAGGGTTGTTCCCTAGGGCTGGAGAATTGCTCATATTGTAGTACCCATTCTTGATTTTAAAAAGTGATCCGGGAAACTATAGACCCGCTAGTTTGATCTCAACTGTACGCAAGGTCTTGGAACAAACTTTGAAAGAGAAAGTAGCTAAGGACATGGACGTGAATGGGAATGGGGATAAAATACAACAGGGCTTTACAGCAGGTAGATCATGGAAGAATCATAGAATCATAGAATATCAGGGTTGGAAGGGACCCCAGAAGGTCATCTAGTCCAACCCCCTGCTCAAAGCAGGACCAATTCCCAGTTAAATCATCCCAGCCAGGGCTTTGTCAAGCCTGACCTTAAAAACCTCTAAGGAAGGAGATTCTACCACCTCCCTAGGTAACGCATTCCAGTGTTTCACCACCCTCTTTGTGAAAAAGTTTTTCCTAATATCCAATCTAAACCTCCCCCACTGCAACTTGAGACCAACCTGATCTTTCTGTGAGAAGATCACTGACTTCTTTAGACAAAGGAAATACAGTAGATCCAATCTTTTTGGATTTCAGTAAAGCGTCTGATACAGTCCCACACGGGAAATCATTCATTAAATTGGCGAAGATGGGGATTAATAAGAGAATTGAAAGGGGGGTAATGAACTGGTAAAAGGGGAAATGAAAGGTGAACTGTCAGGCTGGAGGGAAGTTACCAGTGGAGTTCCTCAGGGACTGATTTTGGGACCAGTCTTATTTAACATTTTTATTACTGATCTTGGCACCAAAAGTGGGAGTGTGCTAATAACATTTGCAGATGACACAACGTTGGGCAGTATTACCAATGCTGAGGGGTACTAGAAATGGGATGACATTTAACAGTGCAAAGTGCAAGGGACTAACAACAAGATTTTTTGCTGTAAGCTGAGAATGGAAGCAACAGAGGAGGAGAAAGACCTGGGCGTACTGGTCCATCACAGGACGACTATGAGTCCCCAACGTGATGCAGCCATGAAAAGGGCTAAGGCTGTCCTAGGATGCATCAGGCGAGGTATTTCCAGTAGAGACAGGGAAGTGTTAGGACGGTTATACAAGGCACTGGTGAGACCTCATCACTGTGTGCAACTCTGGTCTCCTATGTTTAAGAAAGATGAATTCAAACTGGCACAGATGCAGAGAAGGGCTACTAGGATGATCTGAGGAATGGAGAACCTACCTTACGAGAGGAGATTTAAGGAGCTTGGCTAACCAAACGAAGGCTGAGGGGAGATATGATTGGTTGCTATAAATACATCAGAGGGATAAACACGAGGGAGGGAGAGGAGTTATTTCAGTTAAGGGCCAATGTGGACACAAGAACAAGTTTAGTCTTGAAACTAGATGAAGGTTTCTAACCCTCAGTGGAGTGAAGCTTCGGAACAGCTTCCCAAGGGGATCAGTGGGGGCAAAACACTGAACTGGCTTCAAGACTGAGCTTGATAAGTTTCTGGAGGGGATGGTATGGTGAGATTACTTATAATGGCATATGGCCCATCTGTAACTGCTAATAGCAAATATACCAAATGGCCGGTGACGGGACACTACATGGGGAGGGCTCTGAGTCACCACAGAGAATTCTTTCCCAGGTGTCTGGCTGGTGGGTCTTGCCCACATTCTCAGGGTCTAACTGATCGCTGTATTTGGGGTTGGGAAGGAATGTTCCCCCCGGATCAGGTTAGCAGAGACCTTGTAGAGATTCCTTCCTCTGTGGCATGGGGCACAGGTCGCTTGCTGGCTTGAAGTAGAGTAAATGGTGGAGTCTCTGTAACTTGAAGTCTTTGAGTTGTGATTTGAGGACATCAATGACTCAGCCAGAGGTGATGGGCCTAAAACAGGAGTGGGTGGATGACCTCCTGTGCTATACAGGAGGTCAGACTACAATCACAGTGATCTTTTCTGGCATTAAAGTCTACGGGTCTATGTTCTATTTCAGCTCAGCAGGGCGACTGGGGCTTTAAGGAATAAAAATGGAGCTGTTCTCCCTGTAGGGAAGGAAGGGCCATAAAAACTACCAAGGAGGTGTCATGGAAAATCTCCAGCTCTCAGCTCCTCTCCCCAGCTGTGTGAGCCACTCCGAGCTGGCAAATCAGATTAGTTAGCTAACCTGTTTCCTGGAGCAGGAGAGGTAGAGAGATAAAAAGAATTGAATGTTCTATTAATGAAGAGCACAGGACACATGTCCTGATTAATTATGACAGAGCAGAGAGTGCCTCTTGGTACGATAAACAGCCTTGACATCAAGGCTGCGCTGATGCTTTTAACTGTAATTCCCCTTTGTGCTCAAGTACAAGCAGGTGTGTCATAAGACAGCCCGTTGTTAGTGCCTGGAAATTTGGCGGGTGGAAAAATCGCTCCTTCTGAAGACAACAGAACAGAAGAAGAACATGCATGGAAAGTCTGGTGCCAGGAAATAACAGGCTAAAGGAGCCACGATTCAAGCAGCCTCCAGCACTGGTAGCTTTGTTTGTTCTCTCAGCAATTGGGGGTCGGAGGTTGGCAGGCTGAAAATCGGTAAATCAAACTTTTAGCCATTGGAGCCAAAGTCCTACTCACTCCCCAGCAAGGGCAACAGTGGGTCCACCATGGGTCTGCCAGCAGGGCGAGAGTGCAGGGACCTTCAGTGCCAAAGCACTGTTCTCTACCACTGGAGCTAAAGGAGTAACTCCATTATTTGGTAGCAATAGAAAGCTGTTACCTTCTATACAGCTCAGCCACCAGAGTGGGACAAGACACACATCTACTCCTGTTTAACAGGGAAAACTTATCCAGAGCATGTGAGAACCACAGGAAATTGTTTCACCTTAGAGACTAACACATGTATTTGAGCATGAGCTTTCGTGAGAGGTCAAGCTTTTTTCACGAAAGCTTATGCTCAAATACATTTGTTCGTCTCTAAGGTGCCACAAGTCCTTCAACCTCCTCTCCTCCCTGCAAGCTGTGAGATCGGGGCTGGGGTCTCCCCGCCTGGAGCTGAGGCACCTGCGTAAGGCCTGATGGCCTCTGATGTACGCGACTGTTGCAGGGAAAATAAGCAGAGCTTTTATCCGGTGCACGACATCTCAAAAGCCTTTAAGAAGCCCGGCAGCTGCACGCCACAGCTTTGACCCAGAGGGGAAGTAATGCATTAGAAACTCCTTCCCTTTCATTCACGACGCTGGCGGTGCCTTTCTTCTCTGTCCTGTGCACGCGGAGTCCATTCGGGGCTCTGAGTTGCTGCAGGCTGTTACGGGGCGATACATACACTGTGCTCTCTCCCAGAGAGTTGACTTGTAGCTCTTTTGTGCTTTCCCTTTATCTAAACCAACTGCCATTTTAGATAGAAAGTGCACACTTTGCTCTCTGTGCATGGACCATTTGGTCTAAGTGCTTTGGCATAACACACACCCAGCCTCAATTAACTTGATTGGGATCTGGAGTGGCTTCCCTAGGAGGAGAGACCAAAAAGACAGCTAAGGGGTGATATGATAGAGGTCTATGAAATCGTGAAGGGTGTGGAAAAACCGTCTAGTGAAGTGTTGCTTACCCTTTCTCGCACTACAAAAACCAGGGGTCACCAGTGAAATTAATAGGCAGCAGATTTAATACAAACAAGAGGCAATATTTTTTCACAGATCTCACAGTTAACCTGTGGAACTCATTGTCTGGGGATGTGGTGATGGCCAACAGTAAAGATGGGTTCAAAAAAAGAACTAGATAAGTTCATGGAGGATAGGTCTGTCAATGGCTGTTAGCCTGGATGGGCAGGGACCCCCCATGCTCTGGGTGACCCTAAACGTCTGACAGCCAGAAGCCATTCCACCGTCCCTGCCCTCCCCTCCCCTCGTTGGCCTCCTGTGTCCAGCAGGAGGTGACCGGTGTGACATGTGTTGGGCGTGGGTGCTAAAGCTGGAGATCCTTTGCCCTGTGCAGTTCTCATGGTGTTGGTTCAGTCACATGGTGCCGTTGCTGTTCCCCAACTGGATCGCTTTCATGACTAGCCAGTAAGTCGTCCAATCAGAGTGCAGACGCAATGCCATGTGACTTATGGCACTCCCCACCGCTGTGTGTATTTCAGTGCACGTCCCCGCTTGGGACAGGCACGTCCCCGCTTTTGAGCAGGGGGTGGGACTAGATGACCTCCTGAGGTCCCTTCCAACCCTGATCTGCTATGATTCTATGATTCTATTCTATGATTCTAGGACATGAACTCGCAGGTCGTGCCCACGGAGGGGTGATCACCTGTGTTCTTAGCTGTCAGTGCACATGGAATGACCCCCCTCGGGGTGGCCAGCGGGGTTCAAACCCCAGACTTTCAGCACCTGTCTCTCCCGCTGGAACTAAAGGAGTATCTCCGGTCACTGTTGGCCGGAGCGGGCTGTTATCCTCGAGGGGACCAGCCCCTAGATGCGTCTGAGGCACACTTGGCCAGGCTGTTGCACACACTTTTATACAGCTGCCTGCACCGGTGCGCACTGGACGTGCATGAAGAGCACAGGGGTGTGCGCTAATCCGTCCGCGTACACGCCACACACCTCCTCATGCCCAGGTCCACGCCTGCACACACGCACACCTGGGCCAAAACTGCCCGCCCCGCTGGGGGACCTGTGCTGGGGGCAAACTCCAGTTCGGAGCCGGTGATCCCCGGGAATGTGGAAATGAGACACTGCAGAGCCGAAGCAGCCCCTCCTCTAACTTCCCTGAGCCTCCAGGGTCACCGGGATTAACGCCGACCGCTCGACTCAGGGGAAGGGAGCTAAATCCCGCCCTGCAGCGCCGGTGTGCAATCCACACACGGACATGCTCCGCAGGACAGACACTGCCGGGGCGGGCTGCTCCCTGCTGGTGTCTATGTAGCCCTACCATGGCTGCTCCTGGGAGCGCTACCTGCCCCGTCAGGCTCAGCAGAGCTTTGATTCAAGGGGGGCTGTGCGCTCTAGCGGATCTAGAGAGCTCAGCTGAGCTCAGGGCCCCACTGTGCCTAGGTGCTACACAAACACAGCCCCAAACTGCTTACGGTCGAAACAGACAAGCCAGACGAAGGATGAGAAGGGAAACAGACGTGCCCCCAGGTCGCACAGCTGGTGAGTAGCGGTGCTGGGATTAGAACCAGATGTGTGACCTGGGAAGACGTGTTACATCCCTCGTGGCGGGGCGGGGGAGGGGTACACCCCTGAGTGACATAACTTGCATCCACTTAAGCGGGCGTATAGAGCTGCTCTGAGGTCTGCTTCCTGGGCCCAGGAGTGGGGGCTGTGAAGTGAGGGGGAGGGCAGATGGGGTGCACTTGGGGCTCCATGGCAGGACAGAGGGAAGAAGGTTAGTTACCCCCTCCTCGCTGTGTGACATGGAATCATAGAATCATAGAATCATAGAATATCAGGGTTGGAAGGGACCCCAGAAGGTCATCTAGTCCAACCCCCTGCTCAAAGCAGGACCAATCCCCAATTAAATCATCCCAGCCAGGGCTTTGTCAAGCCTGACCTTAAAAACCTCTAAGGAAGGAGATTCTACCACCTCCCTAGGTAACGCATTCCAGTGTTTCACCACCCTCTTAGTGAAAAAGTTTTTCCTAATATCCAATCTAAACTTCCCCCACGGCAACTTGAGACCATTACTCCTCGTTCTGTCATCTGCTACCATTGAGAACAGTTTAGAGCCATCCTCTTTGGAACCCCCTTTCAGGTAGTTGAAAGCAGCTATCAAATCCCCCCTCATTCTTCTCTTCTGCAGACTAAACAATCCCAGCTCCCTCAGCCTCTCCTCATAAATCATGTGTTCTAGACCCCTAATCATTTTTGTTGCCCTTCGCTGGACTCTCTCCAATTTATCCACATCCTTCTTGAAGTGTGGGGCCCAAAACTGGACACAGTACTCCAGATGAGGCCTCACCAATGTCGAATAGAGGGGAATGATCACGTCCCTCGATCTGCTCGCTATGCCCCTACTTATACATCCCAAAATGCCATTGGCCTTCTTGGCAACAAGGGCACACTGCTGACTCATATCCAGCTTCTCGTCCACTGTCACCCCTAGGTCCTTTTCCGCAGAACTGCTGCGGAACTGGAGACATGGTCCCTCTTGCTTGACATGAGGGATGGCCCAGGATACGCCGGGGGTGTTGAGGTGGGGGTCAGACTTGCTTCCTGAGGAAGCAGCAATGGTTGAGTGGGCAGAGGAAATGTCTAGGACTTTAGGAAAGCCAGGTCCTAGCCCCAGCTCTGCTGCGCGCCCTTAGGCAAGTCGCGGCTCTGCCTCGGTTTCCCCAGCTGGGGATCACAATGCTGAGCCAGGAGGGAGCCGAGGAGGACAGCAGAGCAGCAGAAGGGGACCTGTATTCTCCACTGGTCCCCGTCCCTGGCCAGTGCAGGAGTACTCCCTTCTGGGCTTGCCCCAGTCCACTTTCAAATGACCCAAGCAATGGGGCTCCCTGGGGAAACTGTCCCCCCCACACTCTAGTAGATTTCACCCTCATGAACCCTCAGCCTCTGGTCAGTGTCATCCCATCCGCCCTACCTGGGAGCTGCCTGACATACCAGCCCTCCAGTGCATGGCTCCATCGGCCCAAAGGGAGCACAGAGGAGAGAGAGCTTTGCCTTGTGTGAATCGGGGAATCACAGCGATTGTCCAAGAGAGGCCATCAGGATAACACGCGGCTGTCCCAGCCCACCCCACGAGCCTGCAAATCAGCAGCCTGGAGAGACGTTTCAACTGGGATAAGTCACTCAAGCAGCTCTGGGAGTCGCCTGGGGGAGCTGAAGTGTGAGGCAGCAGGGGACCCCCAGATCCATCCTTCCCTCCCACAGGGGCATTTTCCACCTGATTTGCTTTGCTCCCGTCTCCCCCGTCCGCTCAGACCGTTTTCCCAGGGGACTGTCCGAGCACCAAACCGGCAGGTCCCAACGCTCCTCAGGCCCCATACACACCTGGCGGCGCTGCTCACACTGCAGCCAAGCCACGTGTGTGTGCAGACACATGTTCGCCGGCAACGCTGCCCATGTGGCATTGTGGGCGGGACGTTCAGCTCCTTGAGCTGGTAGCAATAGGAGGCCTTTTATCCGCCCTGTGGTCCCAGCCACTAGACGGCGACCTGGTCACTTGCTGAGCTAGTACATGACTACACTCCTCCTGCCGGGACAGACCCCACCAGGCTAATGCCCTGGGGAACGTCTCAGGCAGCCCCACGTGATGCCAGTTGCTGGGGGCACTGTGTCTGAGTCCTCCTTCCCAATGCCCCCACCCCAGATGGCCATGCCCCCAGAGGCCCCCCAATAAAGTCCCATTCCCCTTCCATGTGTCGGATTTTCTAGCCAACAGGGAAGATCCCTGCGCTGGGGAATGAGCTGCAGGCTATTTTAGGGGAACCCACAAAATGGCAGTGGTCATGGGAGGAGAACTGTGGGGAAGGAGTTACTGGGCACCTCTGCTTTTCTCCCTTTATACTCCCCTTCTCCTGTACCTCCAAGCTCCTAGCCTGCTGGTGCTGCTCACTCCGGCGGCAGGGGCAGTGGACTGGGGCCCAGGAGATCTGGCTTCTCTCCCCACCTCTGCTGCTGGCCTGCTGGGTGACCTCGGGCAAGTCACTTCCTCCTCTCTGTGCCTCGGTTTACCCATCTGCAAATGGGGCTAATAAGCCTGACCTCTTCTGTGAAGTGCTTTGAGATCTGCAGATGAAATGTGCTAGACAAGAGCCAGGGATTCTTTATTACTCTTTGGTGGTGCCGCTCCAAGCATCAGCCAGACGAGGGTGCCAAAGAACGATTGGACCTGCTCCCATCTCCATCAGGCGCCTGGCAAAGCTGACTTCAATCTGAAGGAACACAGTGCCCCCCTGTGGCAGCACCGAGCACAGCCATTGCCGTAAACCTTCTGGGCTGGGCCCAGGGAATAGCTGATCAATGCTTTGTGCTTTGCTAGCCCCTCCCCTACGGGGCTAGTATTGGGGAACGGAGACAAGTAAAATGCTGTCTACAGTATTGAGGGTACCAGTGACGAATCCTCATGCTGTAGGGCATGAGCATCCAGGGTCAGGAACCATTCATAGATTCATAGATACTAAGGTCAGAAGGGACCATTATGATCATCTAGTCTGACCTCATGCACAATGCAGGCCACAGAATCTCACCCAGCCACTCCTGCGATAAATCTCTCAACTATGTCTATGCTATTGAAGTCCTCAAATCGTGGTTTAAAGACTTCAAGGAGCAGAGAATCCTCCAGCAAGTGACCCATGCCCCATGCTACAGAGGAAGGCAAAAAAAACCCCAGGGCCTCTTCCAATCTGCCCTGGAGGAAAATTTCTTCCCGACCCCAACTATGGCGATCAGCTGAACCCTGACCATATGGGCAAGATTCACCAGCCAGATACCCAGGAAAGAATTCTCTGTAGTAACTTAGATCCCAACCCATCTAACATCCCATCACAGGCCATTAGGCCTATTTACCATGAATATTTAAAGATCAATTAATTGCCAAAATCATGTTATCCCATCATACCATCTCCTCCATAAACTTATCGAGTTTAATCTTGAAGCCAGATAGGTCTTTTGCCCCCACTGCTTCCCTTGGAAGGCTATTCCAGAACTACACTCCTCTGATGGTTAGAAACCTTTGTCTAATTTCAAGTCTAAACTTCCTGATGGCCAGTTTATATCCATTTGTTCTTGTGTACACATTGGTACTGAGCTTAAATAATTCCTCTCCCTCTCCGGTATTTATCCCTCTGATATATTTACAGAGAGCATATCTCCCCTCAGCCTTCTTTTGGTTAGGCTAAACAAGCCAAGCTCCTTGAGTCTCCTTTCATAAGACAAATTTTCCATTCCTCGGATCATCTTAGTAGCCCTTCTCTGTACCTGTTCCAGTTTGAATTCATCCTTCTTAAACATGGGAGACCAGAACTGCATGCCGTATTCCAGATGAGGTCTCACCAGTGCCTTGTATAATGGTACTAACACCTCCTTATCTCTACTGGAAATACCTCGCCTGATGCATCTCAAGACCCCATTAGCTTGTTTCACGGCCATATCACATTGGTGGCTCATTGTCATCCTATGATCAACCAATACTCCAAGATCCTTCTCCTCCTCCGTTACTTCTAATTGATCCGTCCACAACTTATAACCAAAATTCTTGTTATTAATCCCTAAATGCATGACCTCACACTTCTCACTATTAAATTTCATCCTATTACTATTACTCCAGTTGACAAGGTCATTCAGATCCTCCCATATGATCTCCTGGTCCTTTTCTGAATTGGCAATACCTCCCAGCTTTGTGTCATCTGCAAACTTTATTAGCACACTCCCACTTTTTGTGCCAAGGTCAGTAATAAAAAGATTAACTAAGATTGGTCCCAAAACCGATCCCTGAGGAACTCCACTGGTAACCTCCCTCCAGCCTGACAGTTCACCTTTCAGTAGGACCCATTGTAGTCTCCCTTTTAACCAATTCCTTATCCACCTTTCAATTTTCATATTGATCCCCATCTTTTCCAATTTAACTAATAATTTCCCATGTGGCATGGTATCAAACGCCTTACTGAAATCTAGGTAAATTAGATCCACTGTGTTTCCTTTGTCTAAAAATCTGTTACTTTCTCGAAGAAGGAGATCAGGTTGGTTTGGCACGATCTACCTTTTGTAAAACCATGTTGTATTTTGTCCCATTTACCATTGACCTTGATGTCCTCAACTACTTTCTCCTTCAAAATTTTTTCCAAGACCTTGCATACTACAGATGTCAAACTAACAGGCCTGTAGTTACCCGGTTCACTTTTTTTCCTTTCTTAAAAATAGGAACTATGTTAGCAATTCTCCAGTCATACGGTACAACCCCTGAGTTTACAGATTCATTAACAATTCTTGCTAATGGGCTTGCAATTTCGTGTGCCAATTCCTTTAATATTCTTGGATGAAGATTATCTGGGCCCCCCGATTTAGTCCCATTAAGCTGTTCGAGTTTTGCTTCTACCTCAGATATGGTAATATTTACTTCCATATCCTCATTCCCATTTGTCATGCTACCATTATCCCTAAGATCCTCATTCGTCTTATTAAAGACTGAGGCAAAGTCTTTGTTTAGATATTGGGCCATGCCTAGATTATCCTTGACCTCCACTCCATCATCAGTGTTTAGCGGTCCCACGTCTTCTTTCTTTGTTTTCTTCTTATTTATATGGCTACAGAACCTTTTACTATTGGTTTTAATTCCCTTTGCAAGGTCCAACTCTACTTGACTTTTAGCCTGTCTCACTTTTCCCCTACATGTTCTGACCTCAATAAGGTAGCTTTCCTTGCTGATCCCTCCCATCTTCCACTCCCTGTAGGCTTTCTGCTTTTTCTTCACCACCTCTCTGAGATGCTTGCTCATCCACCTTGGTCTACAACTCCTCCCTATGAATTTTTTCCCCTTTCTTGGGATGCAGGCTTCCGATAGCTTCTGCAGCTTTGACTTAAAGTAATCCCAGGCCTGCTCTGCCTTTAGACCCATAAATTCTTCAGTCCAATCCACTTCCCTAACTAATTTCCTTAATTTTTGAAAGTCAGCCCTTTTGAAATCAAAAAGCTGAGTCGCAGATTGATTTTTGTTTATCCTTCCCCACATGCTCCCAGTGACCGGGGCCACCAGCGGCACTGAGATAACCGGGAGGAGGCAATGGGGCAGCTTCCTTTGCAATATCCTGCACTGGCCCCAGCTGGAGGCCGGGCTCCCAGAGAGACAGCTGGCCTGTGCCGACCCAATGATAACTATGTCCCTGGCTGAAGCTCCAGCCTGTGGCCCCCATAACCCTGCCTCTGGCACCGTCGGGGGCAGCGGCTGGGGTACATGCGCCGTCCAGGATGGCATTTTTTTTTAATCAACAAATATCTAAATCCCTGGATAATCCGGAGCATGAGCAAGCTGCAGCCGCTGGCTCACAGCAGCGAGGCTGATGGCTGACGCACTGAGAACTCACTTGTGGCCTTCATCATCCACCCCCTCCCTCTGCCCCTTCCTCTCACACCGCCCCCAGCATCCCATCCCGCTCCTTCTCCTGGCCCCAGGTGCCTGCCCAAGCCGTGTGCAGGTGACGTCCATGCCCCGGTCAGGGGTGGCAGGTTTGTATAATTTTTGGTGGTGTCCAGAATGGGTCCAAGTCCCGCCCGCCCATGGGGTGGGGCTGGGGATGAGGGGTTTGGGGTGTGGGGAGGGGGCTCAGGGCTAGGGCAGAGGGTTGGGATGTGGGCGGATGAGGGCTCTGGGTTGGGGCAGGGCTGGGGATGAGGAGTTTGTGGTGTGGGAGGAGGCTCAGGGCTAGGACAAAGGGTTGGGGTGCGGGGGTGTACGGGCTCTGGGTTGGGGCGGGGCTGGGGATGAGGAGTTTGGGGTGCCGGCAGGCTGCCCCGGAGCTGGGGCCAGAGAGGAGGACTCCACAGTCCCCCAAGCCCTCTCCCCCCCGGCAGCACACTCATCCAGCACCATCACTGCACGTGTTCCTGGGGTCCGGACCCCTTTCAGGTCCAGGAACCCCCCTCGGGGGGGAGGGGGCTGCCATCACATGGGGCCTCCTCCCCTGCTGCAGCCTGCTGCCCCTCACCGTAGCCTCGCGGGGGATGGGGCTGCCCCTTGCCCAGCGTGGGGCAGGAGTGGTGGCTGCGGGCGCGGCCGGGGGGAGGGGGGGGCGCAGATCACACGGTCGGACACTCACCCAAGCCCCAGCAGCTGCTCAGGTGAGGTCCAGACTCCGTCCCCCGGAAACCCCTTCGGCGTTGCCTCCCGGTGGGTGCCGGGGGCGGGGAGGGCTGCCGGCGAGGGAGAGCCGCGCCGAGCAGCCGGGCAGCCACCCGCCGGAGGCCGGGGTGCTCCGGGGCCAGGGGGAGGCGCGTGGGGACAGCAGGCGGGGCCGGGGCAGAGACCCAGCTCCGAACGTTGGTGGAGCCAGGCCCCCAGCCCTGACTCTTCCCGGAGCCCGGGCGCCACGGGCCCATACACCTGGCCGCCCCGGGCCCCGGTCTGTCTGAGCAGGGCCGGCCGGTGCAGACTGTGGCCGCCCGGGGCAGGTCACAACAGGGCTCCAAGTGAAGCCCCGGCCGCTGCTTCGCCTCCAGGGGACAGGCGAGGGGCCGGCCGCGAGCCGGGAAACCCTCCTTTGTCCAGGCTGGCACTGACAACGGTCCCAGCCCCGCTGCCGGAACGGGGCCGAGTGGAGCTAGGGTCACGGGCTCTTCTCTGGTCCCAAGTCCCGGGGCGGGTCAGGAGCAACAAATTCCCACCAGCTCCCGTCCCCTCCAGGGTCCCCAGCAATCTGCCCGGGCCAGGCTCCGGAGCACAGGGCAAGACGTGTCTCCCCACCCAGGCCTGCCAATGTCTGCAACCTCCGGCCACAGCCCCTGGGCCAGGTTCCCCTCTTCCCTGCCCCGTAGCTACCGCCTGCTCCCCTCCCCGTCTGCTGGCCTGGCGCTCCTGGGACAGGACCCTTTCGCCCCACACGCCAGCCCTCTCACCCTACACATGGCCCCTCTCGCCCCACACGCCAGCCCGATAACCCCACACACAGCCCCATCCACCCTACATACTAGCCCTATAGCTCCACACACGGCCCCTCTTGCCCCACATACCAACCCTATAATCCCACACACGGCCCCTCTCGCCCCACACGCCAGCCCTGTAACCCCACACACGGCCCCTCTCGCCCCACACGCCAGCCCGATAACCCCACACACGGCCCC
The DNA here is from genome assembly GCF_965140295.1 of Lepidochelys olivacea. Classification (NCBI taxonomy): domain Eukaryota; kingdom Metazoa; phylum Chordata; order Testudines; family Cheloniidae; genus Lepidochelys; species Lepidochelys olivacea. The sequence goes on from NC_140413.1 coordinate 4,339,517, forward strand.
TCTCGCCCCACACGCCAGCCCGATAACCCCACACACGGCCCCTCTCGTCCCACACGCCAGCCCTGTAACCCCACACACAGCCCCTCTCATCCCACACGCTAACCAAACACACGGCCCCTCTCGCCCCACACGCCAGCCCGATAACCCCACACACGGCCCCTCTCGCCCCACACGCCAGCCCGATAACCCCACACACAGCCCCATCCACCCTATATACCAGCCCTATAGCCCCACACACGGCCCCTCTTGCCCCACACACCAGCCTTGTAACCCCACACATGCCAGCCCTGTAACCCCACACACGGCCCCTCTCGCCCCACACGCCAGCCCTATAATCCCACACACAGCCCCATTCACCCTACACACTAGCCCTATAGCCCCACCCATGGACACCTGTTCATTCCTGCTTGGACACAAGCAGGGTGAGTGTGAGGGAATGAAAGGACATGGGGATGCCCTCAGGGACACGCCTCTCACCCCACAGGGAGGTGGGGCAAAGTAAAGGCCCCCCTGAGATCTGGCATGTCTCAGGCCCATTCTGGCTGGACTGGTGCCCACAGCGCGGGAAATGCCAGCAGAATGGGCAGCGATGGGGGTTGTTGCCCCCCCTCAGCGTAGAACGGGCCCCCAGAGGGTGGCAATGCCAGCAGGGGCTGTGGGGCAGTTTGCCGCTGCCCATCCGCCCTGTGGAGAGAATGCATCTGGGTCCAGGGCCATTCATTGATGAAATCACCTCTGTGCCCATCAGGGACTAAGGCACTGTCTGGGCTGTACAGCAATTGTGCTGGGGAAGCTAGTTACACTTCAGTCTGGTCTTGGTGTGTAGACGGGGCCCACCCACCTCCCAGTGCCACGCCACAGACTGGGACCTCTCAGGAGCTAATCTGGGAGCGTGGTTAGTGCAGGGCTCATTCCTGCCTAAGTGCGCCACATGGGGGATAACAGCCTACTGCTGCTGCCAGCTACAGGAGTCGCCTCCTTTAGCTCAGAGATCTGTGCTGTAAGGCCTGAAAGTCAGACTTCGTCTCCCAGGATGCAGCACAGCCAGGGACTTCCGTGACACACGGCCTCCGCTCTCCAAGAGGGGAGACCATGGTGCATCATGGGAGATGTGGTGCAACTAGGGAGCCCCACCTATAGAGGAGAATGGGAGCACAAGGCACCTGCACTACAAGTCCCATGAGCCACTGCGGTTCTCTTTCCAAATAGAAATATTTCGGTTTTCGACTGAAATTTTGCAGGATTCAAATTTTTGCCGAAAAATCAGAACTGTTGTGGGTAGAAGGAAGAAAATCCCGTCCTGCTGTAGCTGGGGCCAGGCCGCCCCAGCTGCCTTGCTGTGCCAGGGCCAAGGTGGGCTTTGGCCAGGAGAACTGCTGGTCTCTCTGGCGTGGGACAGGCACCGGCTCACACATCGCAGGGGTTGCAACAGCCCAAGGTCCCGAGGAGAGTTCCCATCTGTCTGTCCAGCTCCAGGCACGGCCCCAGGCAGTTCCAACCACCAGAGTTTGCTCTCACCCCTGCACGTTGCTCCCCAGGCTTTGGGGTGCTCCCTTTGGATAGATTTTATATGAGAAAAAATATCCACGGCCACCCATGTCTGTGTCTGCACCTGGATCTCCTTCAAATCTGCCACCAGCTGCCACCACGTGCGAAGTGCCGACTGGGAGCTCTGATCCCCACCTCACTTCGCCCGGGTGTGAGCAGAGACAGACGACAGGGGGTTGCCCTGGGGCCGGTCTGACACAGGTGTGTCTACACTGCAACAGAGGCTGGAATACTGTGCTGCCCTTAATCTAACTAGCATGGCCAGAGAGAGCAGTGAAGGGGCGGTGGCATGGACCCTGGGGCGTGCTGGCATCTTCCCTGCTGGTCTGAGCTGCATTAGAGAGATTAAAGCTAGTACGGTGATGCCAGCCCAGGCACTGTGGACAGATCCTCTGATGCCCACGGTTACTGCGGGAATGCTACCTGCAGGGACTCGAGAGCAGGGCACAAACCCCAAACTGGCTGTGAGTTCTGGACTCCGATTCCACCCACCGAGTGTAAACACCCCAGGCACTGTAACAGCCCTAACAGGGAGTCCCAGGCAGTCCCCTTGGATACGCAGACCTGTCTTGCCACCCAGGTGAGCCTGCCTTTGTGATAGAGGGTCCCTTATGCCAAGGATCACAGCTATATTCAGGTTACTCCCAGTCCCAAAGGACCAGTCACTGACCCCAGGTCAATTGCACCTTAGATCTCAGACGAAAGACAACGCTTGTAGCCAATTTTGTAATAAACTATATACAGATGTATTAAGTAGGAAAGAGAAACCAGGGAGTTATTTACAAGGCCTAAGCAGGTAAACAGATACACCAATGAGTTATAATCTTAAATTTTAAAAAGTAATAGAAGCTTCTATAATCAGCAAGCTTTATATGACCTTTAGAGCTAACCCAGGCTAAGCAGCTGGGGATTTCTTGCTGATGCCTAGTAAACCTGGCCCTCCAGAGTCCAAGCAGTTTAGCAATCCAGGTCCCTCTTGTTAGGAGTTTTTGTCCCCTTCCTCCCTTGTGCTCTGAGCTGAAAATTCAGCTGACAGGAGGAATCCACTGGCATGACGCCTCTTAATGGGGGGAGAGGGCAGAACAACCAGTGCCTTTTGTCCTCTTTAACACCCCACTCTAGTCCATTTGGTGTCGATGGATCTTTCCAGTGGGGCAGGACATTATGCCTTCTGTTAGAGATCAGCACTTCACACTAGTTTATGTCTCTCTCTCTTGTTTGGTGATTTACACAGTCAGAGAGGCTTATAATACAACTCCTCAGATATTATCTTGCAATATTACTCCTGCGGGCATTCTGCGCCAAAAAATTAAAAAATCTGCCCCCCCAAAATTAAAAATTCTGCTCACAATATTTTAAAATTCTGCAAAAATCTGAAAATTTTATTTGTCAAATAAATGTGGAGGCTCCAGCATGGCATTGGGGAGCTAGGAGCACAGGTCACTGGCTGCACAGAGGTGGGAGATCACTGTGCAGCTCATGCCCAGGACACGGACTCAGCGGTGAGGCTGCACCCAACCCTGACACAGCGCAAGGACTGGGCCTGCCCCAGAAACACCCCAGTGCCTTGTCCCTCCATGCCAGGTGCACCAGGTGTGGGCAGGCAGGATCCAAGTGTGGAGGGGCTTAGTGTGGGGGGATCCAGGTGTGGGTTAAGAGGATTCTGTGTAGGGCAATCTGGGTGCAAGCGGCTCAGTGGCGGGATCTGGGTACAGGAGGGATCTGGATGCCCAGGGGCTTGTTGGGGGGTTCTGGGTGCAACAGTAATGGGACTCTGAAGGGGGGTCCAGGTGAAGGTGGTTGGGGTTGTCAGGGGGGATAGATGTCGGCAGGGGAGTCTGGGTGTGGGGGCTCAGTGTGGGGTCCAGATACTGGGGAAGTTGGACTCAGTGGGGTTGGGGCTTGGTGGGGTGGGTATCTGGATGCGGGTGACTTGTCGGGGTGGTCCAGGTGCAGGGGGAGTGGGGCTCATCGGGGGGGATTCTGAGTGTGGGGGGAAAGGTGAGGCTTGGCAGGAGGGTCTGGGTATAAGGGGGTCTGAATGTACGGGGGTTGGGCCGATGCGGGAGCAGCTCCCTGTACAGGGATCCCTCCCCCTGCAGCAATTGGTGCAGGAAGCAGGGTGGGGGTGGGGAGTTTGCAGAGCTTCCTGCAGCCCAGGGAGAAATCTGGGGGTGGGTCTGACCCAGCCCCAGATGCCATGCAGGGAAAGAGGAAGTACCGTCCTCCCCAGTCCAGCTGGAACTAGCAGCTAAGCCCAGTGCAGGGAGGAGCCACCAGCTGGGTCTTCCCCTGTCCTGCCCCGTGCCCCACAGTAATTTATCTCTCTGCCGGCTGCCCTGGGCACCCGAAACATACTGCTGGGGAGGGCTGCATGATCGCTCTTGTGACTTCTCTTCACCTCCTCATCAGAAAGTCATTTTTCTGTGGGGAAGCAAAGAAATCTATGGGGGACATAAATTCTGCGCATGCGCAGTGGCACAGAATTCCCCCAGGAGTACAATATGGGGTACAGATGTTGTAAGTGAGGGGACTGTAGGCAGCCACTGACAATCACTCAATAAAGGCTAAACACTAAAAACGTTCTTATAATTCTACCACCTGTTTTAACACAAGTGAGCCAGACTGACTCCAGCTAGGTATCTGTCAGTGCTCCACTGAGCTTGGGGCATGACCTGGCACCTGGTCTGCCGGCATCACAGCTACCAAAAGTCAGAGATGTTAAGGTAAGTGACAGTGTTAACAAGGAGTAAGACTCAGTTGTCACATTTTTGTCCCCTACTGTTGCCCCTTTGAACTTTCAGGCATCACCAGGGACCAGATTTTGCATCCTCCCGCCCCCAAAGCACATAGTTTAGCTCAAGGGAATCACTGTTAGCAGTATAGGGCATATGACACACAGATGAGCAGTGCAGATTCTCTGTAGTAGAAGGAAGTGGTAACATCCACACAGGTGCCAGTCCATCAGGGTATTTTTAGCAGCTGCTTTTCCTCACAGATGGCTGCTCTGTATTTTTATAGCTCGCACAAGACAAACAGTGGAAGCTATAAATAAACGCCAGCAGCTGGGGTTACTGGAAAGCTGCTAACCATGTGGCCCAACTGCACACACATTCCTGAAGCTAGCCAGACCACCGGCCTCTCTGCCTCTCTGATTCTGGTCTGGCCCACCGGCTTCTTGCAAGCCACCATCCCCACGGGAGCTCTGAGCTGTTTTCTCCAGCTTAGCTGGTGCTGACTGAGCAGGAATCTGGACAGGTGCCACAGTATGGGGCTAGGATACTAAAACCCAGGATGGACGGATACCTAAGGTCTCCTACCTGGCACTGCCAATGAGTGCCTCAGTGCCTGTGATCACGTCAACCCCTAGTGGCTAGGGCCAAAGATTTACATCTCCTAGCACAGCGCATCTAGGCATTGCGTCCCGGTTCCCCACCCAGCCACTGTCCCCCCGCCGAGCTTTAGAAGACGCAAAGCTGATCGCACCAGGGGACACAGCACCCCGCTCAGCCCTAGCATGGCAGCTCCTGGGTTCCTATATCATCCTCTGTTTATACGTTTTCTAAACAGAGCCACGCTGCCACTTCTGGGCTATAAAAACCAGCGCTTACACAGCGCTTTCCACATTCAAAGCGCCCTGCAAACGCCAGCATGACCTGCCTCCCCTCCCAGAGCAGGCTGTAATTAATTAACGCACAAATGTTTTCATGTGTGGTGAAAGTTCACCCCAACCTAAGAAAATCCATCTCCCGTTAAAGTGAATGCCCTTGGCTGTGTAGTCTCTAGCCATACTGTGTGCAGGACCTGGAATAAACTGAGGCAAGTGTGTGTTACTACTGGAATAAATTAAATCTGCCCAGCTGTGTTTCATATGCCCTGTACTGCTGATCCCAAGTCAGACCCTGAAGACGGCGCCAGACTTGGAGACTGGGATTCAGCTCTTGGCTTTGCCACTATCTGTGTGTGGGGGATGTAGGGTAAGGCCAGGCCTGGGTTTTCCCTCTGCAAACCAGGGATGCGAGCACCGACCTCCCTCAGCAGGGTGCTCTGCAGCTCAGTTCGTTAATGTTTGGGAGGAACTCAGATGCTGCGGTGACAGAGAGATGGATGCCCAAGTGACAGCAGGGTCTGTGCTTCTGGAACAGGGGGGCCTGATCTCTCGCCACGAAGTTCCATATGCAGCAACATGACAGCGGCGAAACCCCAGCTGGCCACAGCGTTGGGATTTCCCCTGCCTTTCCCAGTGAAGATGAACCGGGGGCCCTGAGCCAGGCGGCTCGTGCCCCTTTGGACATTGATCGGTTCCATCCTCAGCTCTGCCCCACCTGCATGAAATCCCACCCCTCTAACTGTCTGAGAAGCAGGTTTTAATCAAGTCTGAGCTAACAAAATCTCTGTGCAAACACGTCGCTGGCTTCACCTGGCACAGAGCAAACACCCACGCTTTGCCTACCAGACCTCCCCTCTTCCTGAGTGCTTCGTCCGTGCCTGGCTTCCTCCCCCTTCCCCCTCCAATGGATAGCAGAGGGACCAGGGCTGATCTTATCATCTTGTTATTTTCCACTGGTTATAAATCTCTAAACCCGCTCGTCTGTGTGTTTGTCTCTCTGTCTCGAGTGAGGGATTATGAAAAATGAGCGTGCACTCGGTGTCACCAAAGAAGGAGAAATCAATGAGGCTACAGGGCCAGGGAGAGGCTGCAAGCTGGAGAGGGGGGAGGACACCATGCATTTAGATTGGTTTTTATTTCATTTTCACTTTCCACGTGCCGGGATGTGGCTGACTCTGGGGGCAACTGTCATAGCCCCTTGCCTCGAGGGAAGCGCAGGGTCAGCAGCTGGGCCTCGGAGCACCCCAGGGGCCTTGTAGATGGGATAGGGAGGTGAGAAAGGAGCAGAGAACGAGAGAGCCCAGTTCAGTAGGAGAAAGAGGAACAGGTTCTCGGGGTTTGCCTAGAACACCCCCGCCCTGTTAGCAAACGGTTTGGCCCAGTGGGAAAGGGTTAAATGGGTTCTGTTGACTCTCTGAGGCAAGTGGCCTGGCGCTAAGGGAGGGGGAAGGGGGTCTCTGAGGGAGAGAGGATCTAGAGTGTGGGCTGAGCCAGCTCGGATGAGGAGCAGTGCAGCTCGGGGAGACAGTTTCAGCTGAACTTTATGTGATCATTACTTTCTTGGTTAATAAAACCAAACCTCAGGACCTGAGCGTGAAGCTGGGCCCTACCTAGCACCTGGCTGCAGAGCAAACTGGGAAAAAAGGGCATCGCTCAAACCAAAGAGCCAGGCCGCTCCCGTGTGATTTCATGGGGCCAGCCCAGCAGAGCTCCACGGCTTCCTCCGCAGCACTGGTGCTGGCCCATAAGAAATACAAGCACAGCGGCTCTTTGCTGCTCGCACAGCTCCCTGGTTTTGTACCATGACACCTGCTGGGACTCCTGTTTTGGGAGGCGCCTCTGCTTGGCGTGAGAGCAGGAGCTCCCGGCATATTGGAAGAGGCAGGCAGGGCATTTAAGTAGGGCTGTGCAGTAGGCCCATTTAGCCTGCGAGTTCCAGGAGGCGTCGTTTCCTGTGAGTTTTGTACAGCGCTGAGCACCCTGCAATAAGTGGTGACCGGATGGCCATGTGGGAATGTGTTGGTTCCGCATAGTGCACGCAGGATCATGGGGTTAAGCCAGGTCCGGGAGGCAGCAGTACTGTGCCACTAGGGGCGGCTGTCACTGCAAACCCTGGAAGTGGAGAGAGAGACTTCCAATGAAAACCCAGGTGCTGCATTAGAGAGCCAGTAGGGGCCGCTCTTCACTCTGAACCAATGCCCCATCCTAATGGTAGGGGGCGCTGTGGTGTAGGAGATGAGACATGAAACCAAAGCCATGACTGCTTTGTTGTTAAAGGATAATCGTAATATTTAACATTTGGATTTTTTAACGTATTTAACATTTAATCTGCAGTTGTTAAAGAATAATCGTAATATTTAACATTTGGATTGCAGTGCCACCTACAGGACCACAGCCAGGCTGGGTCCCGTTGCGCTAGGTGCAATACAATGAAACCTGGGGCTTTTATCAGGGCATTAGCCCTGCGTCCTGGCTCAAGTCTGGTGTGGCCATTGCACACTGCCTACCAAGCCTTTGCTTTCAGGTTCACCTGTAAACAGTATCCTTTCTCACTTCCTCTCTTAGCCAGCATTACTGTATGCGGGTCAACAGCTGCCGTGCCCCACCCAAGAGGTGGCTGCATTTCAGTGGCAGACAAAGCGATCAGTGTAAGTGAGCCAAGCCCTTTGGGTGATTACATTCCGCCTCCCTAAAATCCCCCCTTCACTTCCTGTCCTGCACGGTTGCTCTGAGACAGCTGCGGTGCCGGATCCCGGTGGCCGAAGCACGGCAGACAGTGGGAGAACGCTGTGTCTCACTTGTGGGCCCGAACACGCCTGCTGCAGCGGGGAGCCTCACTCGGAACCTACCGCACTGCCCCGCCAATCGCTCCTTTCGCCGCTGATGGAAGCCAGGGAATGAAAATAACCTTGGCAAAGACCTTTTCAGCATTTTTCCATGATTTTCCCCCCTGGCCTCCTGCAGGTCACGGCCCCGGGAGGCTGACGTCGGATGGAAAAACAATTTGTCTCTGGGCTGGTGTAAGACAGCAGCGCACTTCCAGGGGGTTAGCTGCTTGGCTGGAAAAATCCACACCAGGTGTAAACGCAGCCTTCCCAGGCCCCTGGCTCGTGAAATACCCTGGATCCCAGCGGGTGGGAGGGTGGGAGGGGGGGGCCCTAGCTGGGAGCCAGGGGATGAGACTGAGCAGAGGAGAAATCTACACAGACTCGGAGCAAATGTTTCCTGGCAGGGAAATCTGGTAGGGGGCAGGATGCTGTCCCAGGGCAAGGGGTCAGAGCCCCAGTGCACGGGTCCTATAGAACCACACGGGGGGAGGATGAGCGGAGGGGCTGATCCTGGCCCCCTGAGGGGGAACTTGGCTGTAAAGGGTGATCCTGCCCCCCACAGGAGAATAAGCTGGGGGAGGGGTGATCCTGTCCCCCCAGGGGAATAGGCTGGAGGGGGTGATCCTGCCCCCACCCCAGTGGAATAGGCTGGAGGGGCTGATCCTGCCCCCACCCCAGTGGAATAGGCTGGAGGGGGCCATTCCCCATGCTGGCACGGATGGCAGGAGACCGGGCTGTCCTCTGTGGCCATAAATTCTCATGCAGCCACTTTGGTAGCTTGAGGCGTACAGGTGGGCTCGCCGGGGGTGAGATCCCAGCTTGCGGGTGCCAGACCGGGCAGGGTGGGTCAGTGTTCGGATGGGAGACCAAGGGGAGAGATGCTGGTGATGCCAAGGGGAGGGGCGTTCCTGGCCACTCTGAATCAGCGTGGAATCGGCACCCGGCATGGTGCCAGGTTGCAGAGATGTGTCCCGAAGGGGCCAACTTCAGAGCTTGCATTGGAGCTCTCCCTCTGGAAAACTTCCCCGCCCACCAAAACAGCATGCTCTTTGGCATCTGTGGAGCCCAGCAGGGCATGATGCAGCCGTGCTGTTTTATCGCAAGCCTCCTGCTAGCCAGTGCGTTTCTTAAACTCCCAGCTCCTCGAGGCCTGGGATTACGGTAGAATCACTGCTTTCATTTTAAAGCAAACACAAATTCCTAACCCGGCTTGTTGCAGAGGAAAGCCCCCAAACACCCCCCACCTCCACCTCCCTGCCAAAGGCAGAAACCAAAAAGCAAAGAAATAGAACCGATGGTTATTATTTTAAAAAAAGCTCTCATGATTTTTAAGCCAATCTCATGCTATTTTGGCAGAGGTGGGGGGAGGAGAGGGGCTGATTTGTGGTTTGCAAATGCGATCCCGATTACACTCCTTTCCCTGGCAGCCCAGCCCCTGAGCAGCCCCGCTCTGCAAAGCAAATGCGGCTTTGCTGTCTGCTCTCCAGCCAGCAAGCGAGGAAATAATGACTTCACACAGCAGCAGGAGGAAGAGATCCGCTCCGGCTGTTCCCAAAGCTGCTGCAGCGGTGCCATCTGCCGGGAGAGAGAGCCCCAGCATGCGGAGAGCACAGGCAGGGGGAGATGCTTTTGCCCTGGGCCCCTTTCCACCTGCCCTCCTCCTCCACAGCCAGCTGCGGTGGGACCAAAGGAGGCAGAGGAGGGGGAGGCATCGGCGAGAGCCCTGCACCCGCTGCCCCCTCCGGTTTCACCCTGGGGCGCGTCGGAGGCTCGGATCTCAGCGGGCAGGATGTGGCTCTGGCGATCTCAGAGGCGACTGGCATGTCTGGCTGCCTCGAGCGAGAACGCCCCGCGGCGAGAACGCAGGAGGCTGGCCATCAGACCGCGGCTGCAATCGCATGTGGCTGGAGGCAGGCGCTGGGGATTCAGTGACCGGCGCTACAGATTCTGGGCTTGACTGTGATTGCCCTCCCCGTGCCGCGCCGCTAGGCCTGTGCCAACAGTGTGGGTACAAACCCAGGCCCGCCCAGACTGGCCAGGTCGCAGAGCCGGGTTGATGCTGTTTGCACAGCCACAGATGTCCTCCCCCCACTACCACCACCAACCACCCCCTTCCCGAGGCTCCAGCATCCTCGCCTAGCTATTCAATGCCTTCGGGATGGACCAAAACCTGCAGCTTTCCAGCCTTGGGCTGGGAGTACCCTCCCCCGGGGGGCCGCTTGCCCGCTCCCCCTTGTTAGGATATAGATATTCAGGCCTGTCTGTAAAGGCCTCGACTCTAAGAATGTAGGTGTATTCTTCTCACTCGGCTAGTTCTAGAGGTATAAAAGAAAGAATCAAAATCACTGTCTGCCAGCGTAAGGGCCTTCTCTCCCAGTGACAGTCTGAGGCCCTGTGCTTAGGCTGAGATCTCTGGCTAAGCAAGAGAGGCAGCCATAAGCTGGGAAGCGACCGGTCACCTCCTCACATTCCAACCTAGTCACATTGAAATAAGGTGCTATTGGGCTGTTAGGATACAATCCTGTCCTGTTAGTGCCTATCGCCTCCAGAGAAAGGGAAGTGCCTAGAAAATGTAAAAGGAAACTTAGTTTGATAGCATCCTGTCTGGCAAGAACTCACTTATCAAGAACTGGGATGTGAAATCCTCACTTCTGTATTATTTTGTCATTATAGTTCCCACTTTGCTGTTGTTTGTCTGTATAATCTCTGTCTGGTTCTGTGATTGTTCCTGTCTGCTGTATAATTAATTTTGCTGGGTGTAAACTAATGAAGGTGGTGGGATATAATTGGTTACATAATCATGTTACAATATGAAAAGGAGGACTTGTGGCACCTTAGAGACTAACCAATTTATTTGAGCATAAGCTTTCGTGAGCTACAGCTCACTTCATCGGATGCATGCCGTGGAAACTGCAGCAGAGCTTGGCTGTAGACGATGGATCGTGTGGTGTGGTCAGGGTGAAAGCTGGAGGCATGCAGGTAGGAATAGCGGTCAGTAGGTTTCCGGTATAGGGTGGTGTTTATGTGACCATTGTTTATTAGCACTGTAGTGTCCAGGAAGTGGATCTCTTGTGTGGACTGGACCAGGCTGAGGTTGGTGGTGCTAATAAACAATGGTCACATAAACACCACCCTATACCGGAAACCTACTGACCGCTATTCCTACCTACATGCCTCCAGCTTTCACCCTGACCACACCACACAATCCATCGTCTACAGCCAAGCTCTGCGATACAACCGCATTTGCTCCAACCCCTCAGACAGAGACAAACACCTACAAGATCTCTGTCAAGCTTTCTTACAACTACAATACCCACCTGCAGAAGTAAAGAAACAGATTGATAGAGCCAGAAGAGTTCCCAGAAGTTACCTACTACAGGACAGGCCTAACAAAGAAAATAACAGAACGCCACTAGCCATCACCTTCAGCCCCCAACTAAAACCCCTCCAACGCATTATTAAGGATCTACAACCTATCCTGAAGGATGACCCAACACTCTCACAAATCTTGGGAGACAGGCCAGTCCTTGCCTACAGACAGCCCCGCAACCTGAAGCAAATACTCACCAACAACCACATACCACACAACAGAACCACTAACCCAGGACCTTATCCTTGCAACAAAGCCCGTTGCCAACTGTGCCCACATATCTATTCAGGGGACACCATCACAGGGCCTAATAACATCAGCCACACTATCAGAGGCTCGTTCACCTGCACATCCACCAATGTGATATATGCCATCATGTGCCAGCAATGCCCCTCTGCCATGTACATTGGTCAAACTGGACAGTCTCTACGTAAAAGAATAAATGGACACAAATCAGATGTCAAGAATTATAACATTCATAAACCAGTCGGAGAACACTTCAATCTCTCTGGTCACTCAATCACAGACATGAAGGTCGCTATCTTAAAACAAAAAAACTTCAAATCCAGACTCCAGCGAGAAACTGCTGAATTGGAATTCATTTGCAAATTGGAGACTATTAATTTAGGCTTAAATAGAGACTGGGAGTGGCTAAGCCATTATGCAAGGTAGCCTATTTCCTCTTGTTTTTTCCTACCCCCCCCCCCCCAGATGTTCTGGTTTAACTTGGATTTAAACTTGGAGAGTGGTCAGTTTGGATGAGCTATTACCAGCAGGAGAGTGAGTTTGTGTGTGTGGTTTTTGGGAGGGGGGTGAGGGGGTGAGAGAACCTGTATTTGTGCAGGAAATGGCCCAGCTTGATTATCATGCACATTGTGTAAAGAGTTGTCACTTTGGATGGGCTATCACCAGCAGGAGAGTGAATTTGTGTGGGAGGGTGGAGGGTGAGAAAACCTGGATTTGTGCTGGAAATGGCCCAACCTGATGATCACTTTAGATAAGCTATTACCAGCAGGACAGTGGGGTGGGAGGAGGTATTGTTTCATATTCTCTGTGTGTATATAAAGTCTGCTGCAGTTTCCACGGTACGCAACTGATGAAGTGAGCTGTAGCTCACGAAAGCTCATGCTCAAATAAATTGGTTAGTCTCTAAGGTGCCACAAGTACTCCTTTTCTTTTAGCGAATACAGACTAACACGGCTGTTACTCTGAAAATGTTACAATATGTTAGGATTGGTTAGTTAAATTTCAGGAAAATGATTGATTAAGGTATAGCAAAGCAGAACTCAAGTTTTACTATATAGTCTACAGTCAATCAGGAAGGGAATGGGGGTGTAGGGGGGGATGGGAACAGGGAATCGGAGTGGGGAAATGGGAATCATGTTTTGCTAAAGGGGGAAATGGGAACAGGGAATGGGGGTAAGAAAATTGGAATCATGTTTGGCTAAGGGCAGGAATGGGAACAGGGACACAGGTGTAGGGCTCTGTGGTGTCAGAGCTGGGAAGGGGGACGCTAAGGAAGGAAACTGGAATCATGCTTGCTGGAAGTTCACCCCAATAAACATCGAATTGTTTGCACCTTTGGACTTGGGGTATTGTTGCTCTCTGTTCATGCGAGAAGGACCAGGGAAGTAAGTGGGTGAAGGAATAAGCCCCCTAACACCCCTCCACCTTACCAGTCTTCAGGGCCAGGTATCTGCGTCCCTGGAGCCTTAGGGGAGCTAGCAAGCCCAGAGCATCATGGGAATTTCTCGTCGTCCCCCACCAAATCCTGAGCGGCTGCAAAAGGGGATGGAGCTTGCATCCCAGCTCCCATTAGCCTGTCCCTGTGTGTGCACCCAGGGGCTCAGTTCCCACCCAACCCCTCTGCAAACTATTATGGGATTCGGGAAGGGGTCCGATGGAGATTCAGGTTCTGGAGGAGCCCATGTTTCCACGAGGGACGAAACTGGCGGATTTGCTGCCAGCCACGGGGAGCCTGCCCCTTTGAGACCAAGTTCCCATTGCCCGGAGGAGCTGGAGCCTGGGCCCTCAAGGGGGACACAGGGACTCAGTCGCCATGGCCTGTACCAGCTGCGGCCTCTCCATCGTAGAATCAAAGAAGATTAGGGTTGGAAGAGACCTCAGGAGGTCATCTAGTTCAACTCCCTGCTCAAAGCAGGACCAACACCAATTAAATCATCCCAGCCAGGGCTTTGTCAAGCCGGTCCTTAAAAACCTCTAAGGAAGGAGATTCCACCACCTCCCTAGGGAACCCATTCCAGTGCTTCACCACCCTCCTAGTGAAATAGTGTTTCCTAATATCCAACCTAGACCTCCCGCACTGCAACTTGAGACCATTACTCCTCGTTCTGTCATCTGCCACCCCTGAGACCAGCTGAGCTCCATCCTCTTTGGAACCCCCTTCAGGTAGTTGAAGGCTGCTATCAAATCCCCCCCACCCCCCACCACTCTTCTCTTCCGCAGACTAAACAAGCCCAGTTCCCTCAGCCTCTCCTCGTAAGTCATGGGCTCCAGCCCCCTAAGCATTTTCCTTGCCTCTGCTGGACTCTCTCCAATTTGTCCACATCCTTTCTGTGGGGAGGGGGGGCAAAACTGGATGCAATACTTCAGAAAAAAAAGGCTTACAAGAAGTGGAAGATTGGACAAATGACCAGGGATGAGTATATAAATATTGCTCGGGCATGTAGGAATGGAATCAGGAAGGCTAAATCACACCTGGAGTTGCAGCTAGCAAGAGATGTTAAGAGTAACAAGAAGGGTTTCTTCAGGTATGTTGGCAACAAGAAGAAAGCCAAGGAAAATGTGGGCCCCTTACTAAATGAGGGAGGCAACCTAGTGACAGAGGATGTGAAAAAAGCTAATGTATTCAATGCTTTTTTTGCCTCTGTCTTCACGAACAAGGTCAGCTCCCAGACTACTGCACTGGGCAGCACAGCATGGGGAGGAGGTGGCCAGCCCTCTGTGAAGGAAGCAGTGGTTTGGGACTATTTAGAAAAGCTGGACATGTACAAGTCCATGGGGCCGGATGCGTTGCATCCGAGACTGCTAAAGGAACTGGTGGATGTGATTGCAGAGCCATTGGCCATTATCTTTGAAAACTCATGGCGATCGGGGGAAGTCCCGGAAGATTGGAAAAAGGCTAATGTAGTGCCCATCTTTAAAAAAGGGAAAAAGGATGATCCTGGGAACTAGGCCGGTCAGCCTCACCTCAGTCCCTGGAAAAATCATGGAGCATGTCCTCAAGGAATCAATTCTGAAGCACTTAGACGAGAGGAAAGTGATCAGGAAGAGTCAGCATGGATTCACCAAGGGAACGTCATGCCTGATTAATCTAATTGCCTTCTATGATGAGATAACTGGTTCTGTGGATAAAGGGAAAGCAGTGGACGTGTTATTCCTCGACTTTAGCAAAGTTTTTGACACGGTCTCCCACAGTATTCTTGTCAGCAAGTTAAAGAAGTATGGGCTGGATGGATGCACTACAAGGTGGGTAGAAAGTTGGCTAGATTGTCAGGCTCAACAGGTAGTGATCAATGGCTCCATGTCTAGTTGGCAGCCGGTATCTAGCGGAGTGCCCCAGAGGTCGGTCCTGGAGCCGGTTTTGTTCAATATCTTCATTAATGATCTGGAGGATGGTGTGGATTGCACCCTCAGCAAGTTTGCAGATGATACTAAACTGGGAGGACAGGTAGATACGCTGGAGGGCAGGGATAGGATACAGAGGGACCTAGACAAATTGGAGGATTGGGCCAAAAGAAGTCTGATGAGGTTCAACAAGGACAAGTGCAGAGTCCTGCACCCAGGACGGAAGAATCCCATGCACCGCTACAGACTAGGGACCGAATGGCTAGGCAGCAGTTCTGCAGAGAAGGACCTAGGGGTGACAGTGGACGAGAAGCCGGATATGAGTCAACAGTGTGCCCTTGTTGCCAAGAAGGCCAATGGCATTTTGGGGTGTATAGGTAGGGGCACTGCCAGCAGATCGAGGGACATAATCGTTCCCCTCTATTCGACATTGGTGAGGCCTCATCTGGAGTACTGTGTCCAGTTTTGGGCCCCACACTACAAGAAGGATGTGTAGAAATTGGAGAGAGTCCAGTGAAGGGCAACAAAAATGATTAGGGGACTGGAACACATGAGTTATGAGGAGAGGCTGAGGGAACTGGGATTGTTTAGTCTACGGAAGAGAAGAATGAGGGGGGATTTGATAGCTGCTTTTAACTACCTGAAAGGTGGATCCAAAGACGATGGATCTAGACTATTCTCAGTGATAGCAGATGACCGGACAAGGAGCAATGGTCTCAAGTTGCAGTGGGGGAGGTTTAGGTTGGATATTAGGAAAAACTTTTTCACTAGGAGGGTGGTGAAACACTGGAATGCGTTACCTAGGGAGGTGGTGGAATCCCCTTCCTTAGAAGTTTTTAAGGTCAGGCTTGACAAAGCCCTGGCTGGGATGATTTAGTTGGGATTGGTCCTGCTCTGGGCAGAGGGTTGGACTAGATGGCCTCCTGAGGTCCCTTCCAACTCTGTTATTCTATGATTCTATGAGAAGTGGCCTCACCAGTGCCAAATACAGGGGAATAATCACGTCCCTCGATCTGCTGGCAACGCTCCTACTAATACAGCCCAATATGCCATTAGCCTTCTTGGCAACAAGGGCACACTCCATCCAGATGCCCCTGAATTAAACCCAAAGGGAGGCCAAGTTGTGTGTCACAGGCAGACAAGGGGGATGACCAAGGGGGTACCAACGCCCCGGGCCCCTGCAAGGGCAGGTGAGATGTGCTGGGATGAGGTGATCCATGCTCCACGCTGTAGAGGAAGATGAACCCCCCTGCCAGGATCCCTGCCAGTCTGGCCTGAGGGGAATTCCCTTCCTAGCTGCACGTGTCCATCAGGTTTAGCCCTGGAGCAGGTGAGCGAGATCCATCAGCCAGGCATCGACAACCAACGAACGGCACAGAACTAGCCTGCTGACTTGGAGAGCAAATTGAGGGTGAGATAACTGGCTCTGTTGATATGGGGAAAATGGTGGACATGATGTACCTTGATTTTAGCAAAGCGTTTCATATGGTCTCCAACAGTATTCTTGCCAGCAAGTTAAAGAAGTACAGATTCAAAAAATAGACTATAAGGTGGATAGAAAGCTGGCTAGATTGTCGGGCGCGACGGTTAGTGATTAACGGCTCGATGTCTAGTTGGCAGCCGGTATCAAGCGGAGTGCCCCAGGGCTCAGTCCTGGGGCCAGTTTTGTTCAACATCTTCATTAACGATCTGGATGATGCGATGGGACTGCACCCTCAGCAAGTCTGCAGATGACATTAAGCTGGGGGGAGAGGTAGAAGCTGCGCTGTGTGGTTAGCAGGGTGTTGAGGTCTGGCAGCTCTGATCTTGGGGCTGTGTCCTGGAGCTGGTTCCCAAGAACTTCCTTTTGGACCCCAGTTTATATAGTGAAACTTGACTCCTGCTTAGCTGTACCTTAACCAATCTTTTTGCTAAAATATTAGTAAACAATTCTCTAACCAATCCTATTCTTTAACCAGTCCTACCTCACCACCTTAATTAATGTACACTTAGCAAAATTAATTACGTAACAGACCGAAACAATCAAAGAACCAGACAGAGACCATACAGATAAACAATAGAGAAGTGGGGACCATAAAGACAGAACAATAAAGAAATGAGGATTTCACAAGCAAAACTATTGATAAGTTTCAGAGTAACAGCCGTGTTACTCTGTATTTGCAAAAAGAAAAGGAGTACTTGTGGCACCTTAGAGACTAACCAATTTATTTGAGCATAAGCTTTCGTGAGCTACAGCTCACTTCATCGGATGCAGTGAGCTGTAGCTCACGAAAGCTTATGCTCAAATAAATTGGTTAGTCTCTAAGGTGCCACAACTATTGATAAGTGATTCCTTGCCGGACAGGATGCTAGCAAACTACATTTTCTTTAACCATCTTAAGATCTGTTTCTTTATCTGGTGGTGGTGGGTGTTATTAGGACAGGAGTGTCTCCGTCACGGCCCGATATTACATTGTTTTAATGTAATTTAGATGGAATATGAGGATGTGACTTTCTGCTTCTTGCCTAATGGCTGCTGCTTTCCTCATATGGCTACAGGCAAAGGCCTTAGGCCTTACAACATGGCCACAGGCAAAGGCCTCGTCCGTACGGTGTCTTGGAGCTCTAGTGGCAGATTAGGACCCCAGTGTGTTCGGAACTGCACAAGCACAGGACGAAAAGACAGTCCCTGGCCCCAGAGAGCTGGCAGTGGAAGTATAAGACAAGAGGCATCAGGTGGAAACAGGCAGATGGGGGAGTACAAGGAAGCGATGAGACACTATCGATCCCACGACAGGCAGTGGTCTGGGCCCAGCAGCACCCTGTCATGAAGTTTTCTGCAGGCATCACAGCCCAGCAGAGTTTTGCAGTGGAGGAGGATAATGAGGTCGTTTTGTGGGTGTTTGTGACGAACTTGTCCCAAAGGCGAGGAGCGGCAGGGGGAGCACACAAAGGTGCTTATATGAAAACTGAACAAGTGGGTGGTAGACCTTGGCATCATGGGCGAATCGGAGGTAAGAGCATAAGAACGGCCATGCCAGTGGTCCATCCAGCTCAGTATCCTGTCTTCCAACAGTGGCCAATGCCAGGTGCTTCAGAGGGAATTAACAGAACAGACAGTCATCAAGTGATCCATCCCCTGTCATCCAGTCCCAGCTTCAGGCGAACAGAGGCTCAGGACACTCAGAGCATGGGGTTGCATCCCTGCCCATTCTGGTTAATAGCCATTGATGGTCCTATCCTCCATGAACTTATCTAGTTCTTTTTTTTAACTCTGTTATAGTCTTGGCCTTCACAGCATCACCAGGCAAGGAGTTCCACAGGTTGACTGTGCGTTGCATGAAGAAATACTTCCTTTTGTTTGTTTTCAACCTGCTGCCTATTCATTTCATTGGGTGACCTCTAGTTCTTGTGTTATGAGAAGGAGTAAATAACATTTCCCTATTCACTTTCTCCACACCACTCATGATTTTATAGACCTCAATCATCCCATTTTAGTCGTCTCTTTTCCAAGCTGAAAAGTCCCAGTCTTATTAATCTCCCCTCAGGTGGAAGCTGTTCCATCCCCCTCAACATTTGTGTGGCCCTTTTCTGAACCTAGCTGGTAGTCAATATCTCAGCAGTGAATGAGATGAGAAGTAGGTGAGGATTGGCCAGGAAGGTATGCTAGAGAAAGGGGAGCCAATGGAGGGCTGCAAAGCGATGGGCCAGGGAAATGATTTTGGCAGCAGTATTCTGAATGGACCAGAGCAGGGCAAGCTTGCGTCTGTCAAGACCAGAGAGGAGGCTGTTGCAGCAACCAAGGTGCCAGAGGATGAGCTGGGATGAGAAGTGCAGCTGTGGGCATGGATAGGAAAGGCCAAACCGTAGAGATGTGATGCAGAAAAAAACCAGCAAGATTTAGAGATAGTCTGGATGTGAGGGCCTACAGAGAGGTCTGAGCCAAAGATGGCAGCCAGGTTACAGGACTGTGATGGTCCCTGGAACAAACAAAGGAAGTCTGATGTCTTCATATCAAGACTGAATGCCTTTCTGGAAGATATGGTCCAGATAAATTGCTTTCAAGAGTTTTCAAAGAGCTGGCTGATGAGCTTGCTAGGCCATGACTGCTGATATTCAATGAGTCCTGGAACATTGGGAAAGTGCCAGAAGACTGCGAGAAAGCTAGCATTGTGCCACTATTTTACAAGGGTAAATAGGATGCCTGAGGTAGTTATAGGCATGTCAGCCTGACACGGATCCCAGGCAAGACAATAGACCAACGGGTATGGAACTCAGTTGCTAAAGAATTAAAGGAGGAGGATGTAATTAATGACAATCAATATGGGTTTATGGAAAATAGATCCTGTCAAACTAATGTGAGATCTTTTTTATGAGATTACAAGTTGAATTGATAAGGGTAATAAGGCTGATGTAATATACTTGGACTTCTGTAAGGCATTTGACTTGGTACCACATCACATTTTGATTATAAAACTAGAATGATACCAAATTAACATGGCACACATTACATGGATTAAAACTGGCTAAGTGATAGGTGTCAAAATATAATTGTAAATAGGCAATCATCACTGACTGGGTGTGTTTCTAGAGGGGTCCCACAGGGATCAGTTCTTGGCCCTATATTTAGCATTTTTATCAATGAATGGAAAGAAAACATGAAATCATCACTGTAAAGTCTGCAGATGACACAAAGATTGCGAGAGTGGTAAATACTTAAGAGGACAGGTCACTGATACAGAGAGATCTGGATCACTTAGTAAGCTGCTAAATGTAAACATGTACGTCTGGGAACAAAGAGTGCACGCTGCACTTACAGGATGGGGGACTCAATCCTGGGAAGCAGGGACTGAAAAAGATTTGGGGGGTCATGGATAATCAGCTAAACATGAGTTTCCAGTGCAAAAGAGCTAATGCATAAACGGGGGATCTTGAACAGAGAGGTCATTTTGTCTCTGGGTTTGGGACTGGGGCGACCGCTGCTGGAATCCTGTGTCCAGTTCTGGGTGTCCACAGTTCAAGAAGAAGGTTTATTAATTGGAGACAGTTCAGAGAACAGCCCTGAGAATGATTAAAGGACTGGAAAACCTGCCTTGTAATGACAGCATCAAGGAGCTCCATCTATTTAGCTTAACAAAGAGGTTACAGCATGACTCGCTCACAGTCTCTATTTACCTACATGGGGAACAAATATTTGTGTTAAGAAAGGGCTCTTCAATCTAGCGGAGAAAGATCTAACACGATCCAATGGCTGCAGATGGACAAATTCAGAGGGAAACACTGTAAGGCGTACATTTGTCAGAGTGAGAGTAATTAACCATTGGAACAATTTACCCCAGGGCCTGGTGGAGTCTCCATCACTGGCAATTTTTAGAATCAAGACCAGCTGTTTTTCTAAAAGATCAGCTGCTCTAGGGATTATTGTGGGGCAGGTCTCTGGCCTGGGTTACCCAGGGGGTCAGGCTACATGATCACAGTGGTCTGGCCTCGGGATCTGTCCACGTTACTGGGCTGGGTAGAGCCGTGACGGGGTGAGATTTGCTCTGTTGGGTCAACAACCATCTGCACAGAAGTTACTGTCACCCCTTGCCAGGAAGCGGCCAGAAATCGCAGCCAGGGCGGGTCCCACCACCTTGTAGACGCCCGGCAAGGCGAGGCCTGTTTCCTGGATCTTGCCTTGGCGCCGTCTCTCCTTGGCACAGCCTTGCCTGCCAACCCCCCACCCCTTCCACCTGAGCCCTGGCAGGTTTGCGCCCCCCGGCCGTGGGGCACGGCTCCCCGGCTCAGAGCCCCCCAAGCCCTGCCTGCTGCCCTGCCCCACGGGGGGCAGCCCGGGGGGCCCGAGCCTGCTCCAGTCCATCCCAGGGCTTGCGGCCGGGCAGCCCCTGGCCCCAGCCCCGCTGCTCGGTGGGGCCGGGCGAGGATCGCCCCCCCCCCCACGGGTGGGGGAGGGGGGTCAGGTTGCAAAAAGGGGCCTGGGCTGGTTCTCTCAGCTGACTGCGGTCATGTGACCTCCCTTCCTCCGACTCCTCTTCCCCCGCCCGGGGCTCGCTCCGCCCCTGGAGCTGCCGCGGCGGGCCCGGGTGGCGGGGGGAGCGAGCCCGGCGCCGCAGCATGGCCTGGACCCGGTACCAGCTCTCCCTGGCCGGGCTCATGCTGGCCACCGGCTCCATCAACACCCTCTCGGCCAAGTGAGTCGCCGCGGAGCGGGAGCGTAGCTTGGGGGGGGCCCTGCCCCCGGGTCCCGGGGAGCAACGCGGGGGGCGCTGCTGGGGGGGGGCCCTGCCCCCGGGTCCCGGGGAGCAAGGCGGGGGGCGCTGCTGGAGGGGGGGGCCCTGCCCCCGGGTCCCGGGGAGCAAGGCGGGGGGCGCTGCTGGAGGGGGGGGCCCTGCCCCCGGGTCCCGGGGAGCAAGGCGGGGGGCGCTGCTGGAGGGGGGGGCCCTGCCCCCGGGTCCCGGGGAGCAACGCGGGGGGCGCTGCTGGAGGGGGGGGCCCTGCCCCCGGGTCCCGGGGAGCAACGCGGGGGGCGCTGCTGGAGGGGGGGGCCCTGCCCCCGGGTCCCGGGGAGCAACGCGAGGGGCGCTGCTGGCGGGGGGGGCCCTGCCCCCGGGTCCCGGGGAGCAACGCGGGGGGCGCTGCTGGCGGGGGGGGGCCCTGCCCCCGGGTCCCGGGGAGCAACGCGGGGGGCGCTGCTGGGGGGGGGGCCCTGCCCCCGGGTCCCGGGGAGCAACGCGGGGGGCGCTGCTGGAGGGGGGGGGCCCTGCCCCCGGGTCCCGGGGAGCAAGGCGGGGGGCGCTGCTGGGGGGGGGCCCTGCCCCCGGGTCCCGGGGAGCAAGGCGGGGGGCGCTGCTGGAGGGGGGGGCCCTGCCCCCGGGTCCCGGGGAGCAAGGCGGGGGGCGCTGCTGGGGGGGGGCCCTGCCCCCGGGTCCCGGGGAGCAACGCGGGGGGCGCTGCTGGGGGGGGGCCCTGCCCCCGGGTCCCGGGGAGCAACGCGGGGGGCGCTGCTGGCGGGGGGGGGCCCTGCCCCCGGGTCCCGGGGAGCAACGCGGGGGGCGCTGCTGGCGGGGGGGGGCCCTGCCCCCGGGTCCCGGGGAGCAACGCGGGGGGCGCTGCTGGCGGGGGGGGGCCCTGCCCCCGGGTCCCGGGGAGCAACGCGGGGGGCGCTGCTGGCGGGGGGGGGCCCTGCCCGCGGGGGGCGCTGCTGGCGGGGGGGGGCCCTGCCCCCGGGTCCCGGGGAGCAACGCGGGGGGCGCTGCTGGCGGGGGGGGCCCTGCCCCCGGGTCCCGGGGAGCAACGCGGGGGGCGCTGCTGGCGGGGGGGGCCCTGCTCCCGGGGAGCAACGCGGGGACGCTGCTGGCGGGGGGCTCTGTCCCCGGGTCCCGGGGAGCAACGCGGGGGGCGCTGCTGGCGGGGGGGGGCCCTGCCCGCGGGGGGCGCTGCTGGAGGGGGGGGGCTGTACCCGGGTCCCGGGGAGCAACGCGGGGGGCGCTGCTGGAGGGGGGGGCCCGGGTCCCGGGGAGCAACGCGGGGGGCGCTGCTGGCGGGGGGGCCCTGCCCGCGGGGGGCGCTGCTGGAGGGGGGGGCCCTGCCCCCGGGTCCCGGGGAGCAACGCGGGGGGCGCTGCTGGCGGGGGGGGCCCTGCCCGCGGGGAGCAACGCGGGGGGCGCTGCTGGCGGGGGGGGCCCTGTCCCCGGATCCCGGGGAGCAACGCGGGGTGCAAAGAGATAGGGGGTGTTTTCTGTGGGCTCCCCCCTGGTCTGTCTGGTGGGGAGGGCAGGAGATAGGCTCTGATCTGGGTGATCGGGGCTCCCCTGGCGGGGCCCTCGGTCTCCCTCCAGCCCTCAGTAAATGGGGGGAGGCTGGGTGTTGAAGGGACCCTATTTCTCTTGGGAGCAGGGTTGGGGGAGCTGGGGGAATGGCCCTCCCTTCCCATGGGGGGAGCTGCGGTGGGATGGGCCCTTTGCTCCATGTTGAGGGGGGGTTGTAACCCTGTCACTACCCCGGTGGGGTTAAGGTCCTGCTGCTGTGCGTGTGGACACGGCCCGTTCCGTGCCTCAGTTCTCCACCTGCTGCGCCGTGTGTGGCCGGCGCTTAACCCACTGGCATGTGTGTGTCCCGTGCTCTCGGCTCCAGAAGGCTCTCGGCGGGGAGCCCGGCTCTGGCCCTGGAGTAACGGGGCACGGAGCCACGGGCCTTTGATGCAGAGCTAATGCTCTGAAGGTCAGCCGGGAACAGCCCCCCGCCAGGCACAGCAAAGTGAGTTAACCTGTTGCCGAGGTCGAATCCTGTCCGGGTTGGGGTTCTCCTTTCATAAGGTGGCTCAGCGTGAGGAATAGCGCCCGGAAACGGAACAGTCCCTCCTCTGAGGGTGGCAATGCCCCGCTCTGCAAGGGAAGTCGTAATATCCCTTGCTGGGCAGTGCTGCACCATATGGGGAGGGGAGATTTCTTCCACCCATTTCTCTCCCTGCCCCCAAAATGCCAGGCCACTGCCAATCAGGTATGCGCTGAGATCTCCTAGCCCGGCCCACACAGCTGCACCTGTTCGGCCCGACAGCTACAACTTATGCATCTGTCCATGGGCTGGTCCCGCCTATGGGACTTGACTCTTCACCAAGCTGGAGCTAATTCCTGCCG
The DNA here is from genome assembly GCF_965140295.1 of Lepidochelys olivacea. NCBI lineage: Eukaryota > Metazoa > Chordata > Testudines > Cheloniidae > Lepidochelys > Lepidochelys olivacea. The sequence continues at coordinate 4,363,076 of NC_140413.1, forward strand.
TGGGGCTGTGTGTAAACTCGCTGTTAAGTTGCTTCTGGTTTCTAGGCCTTGCACAGGTTGCAGTGCTATAAAGCCAAGGACATGCAGTTGGTTAGAAATGGGGCTTCCTTTCCCTCTGCAGCCAGTGAAAGAGCTGAGAGTGGGGATTTGCCCTCTTCCCTTCCTGCAAAGCCTGCATGGGGAGAGGGATAGGAAGCCAGCTCTGATCTCCCGGCTTCTTGCGCCCTCAGGCGAGTAGGGGGGCGGAGCGCTAGCTCCGAGCGTTGTCTACCCCGTCTTTGTTGTATCCGAGCGCTTTGCCGCAATGAATGAAATCGCAGATGCGGAAACTGAGTCATGGGGAAATTAAAGCAACTTGCCCAAGGTGGCCCAGGAAGCGACCCCACATGTCCTGAGCCCCTGCCTTGGCAAGCGTCTCAACAGAAACCTCTGATTAACTGTTTTGTATGCCTCTTGCGAAATGCAGAGCTGAGTCAGTGTGGTGGTCAGCTGGCGGGGTTGATGGGTGTCTGGTCATGTGGTAGGTGAGGTCAGGCTCTGCCCTGACTTGTGCAGAAACTCTGCTGACTTAGCGTGAAAGACGTGAGCAAAGTCAAGAAAGCGGCTTCCACTCTGTGACATACCGGGGCGCCTTCCGTCACACGCCCCCTGCCCTACTTCGTGACTGTCTGGGTTGTGACCTCCGGTCCCTCTAGCTTTTCCTGCTGAGCTTTGAGGTTGCATTTTAACACATCTTTCCTGGTGCTCAAAGCATGGCACAGATGCTACCTACACTCGTGGTGCAAGATGCAACCCATGCTCTCTGCTTCTCCAACAAAACTCAGCTTTGCCTCTCCTGATTTCCCCACCCCGGTTAGAAGTGACCTTGAATCCACGGGCAATTTAATTTGCATGGTCGATTTTTAAATTCAGGCCGGTGGCACAAGTGGCTCAAGGCCGTTGCTGTCATGGAGTCCCTGGGCGATGCTCTGGAACTGCTCCCTACGAAGCCAGTCAGGACTGTGGGGAAGTCTCCTTTCTGTGAGCAGCCTGTCTTCAGGACACACAGCTCCCACCTTCCTGGGTCTGACCTCGGAGCATTCAGCCTCCTCTGCCCCTCCGTGTGCTTCCCCCAGCGAGTCTGCCCAGGCGGATTCCGGGGGAAGCCAGAGGGTCTTGCCCCCCAACTCCGCAGTCAGACATGACTCTTAGCCAGCCAGTAAAACAGAGGTTTATTAGACGACAGGAACATGGTCTAAAACAGAGCTTGTAGGTGCAGAGAACAGGACCGCTCAGCTGGGTCCATTTTGGGGGGCAGTGAGCCAGACAACCATGTCTGCACTTCACTCCATGTCCCCAGCCAGCCCCAAACTGAAACTCTCTCCAGCCCCTCCTCCTCTGGGCTTTTTCCCTTTCCCGGGCCAGGAGGTCACCTGATTCCTTTGTTCTCCAACCCTTTAGCTCTCACCTTGCAGGGGGGGAAGGGCCCAGGCCATCAGTTGCCAGGAAACAGGGTGTCGGCCATTCTCTGTGTCCAGACCCCTGCACACACCTGCCCTCTAGGGCTCTGCAAGGATCATACACCCTTACCCCACCACCTAGATACTTAAGAACTGCCTAGGGGAAACTGAGGCACCCCCACTCTATTCAGAGGAAACGTTAAGAACAGTCCTGCTTCGTCACAGTTGCTGATCTGATAGGGGTTGTACTTACATCCAGAGTGCGTTGGACTGATTGAGGCTGGGAGACTTAAGGTGGCCTCTGTACGTGGCAGTAGCCCCCCATATGTTGCACAGGTTGGGAACCGGAATGGCCACGCCTGGGGATGTTGTGATATTTGGAACAAAAAAAAAAAAACTTTGGAGTCAGAACAAAAAAAAATGTTCCCACACGATGGAAATTCCAAAATATTTCCTCTTGGGAGCAGTCAAACCCGCTTTTGAGCCCTTTCACTTTCATATACAACGGTTTTGACTTTTTCCTGTTTGGGAAACTGCATCGAAATCCCCTTGTTTCTGTCACGTACGGTGGGTGCCGGTTAGTCTCAAACTCTCTGATCCCCGGGAAGTGTGTTAGCCGGAAGTTGCTGAGGAGTGAAAGGCCCGTGCCTGGGACAGCAGATTGGGGTGGCAAGGGGCCCGCCACCTGCACAGGAGGTAACACAGGAGTCCCGCCCCTGCGGCGTGGGAGGGGAGGCCAGTGGGTCGGGCAGCAGGGAGGGGGCCCTGCAGCCTGGATACTGGGGCTTTCCACTGGGGACGGAGTACTGGGGAATGTGGAACTGCATGGTACCTCTTCTTGTTTTCTCTGGGTTGTGTCCTGCCCTGGCACCTGGCCTCTTGGGCTTGGCATGTCCCAGGGCTTGCTTCCCTGGCTGCAGCCCTACAAACCTGCCTGCAGCCAGGGCCACGGGAAGCAGGATCCAAGGTAGAGTCCAGGGAGGGGTTCCGTGCAGCCCCATGAACTCCCAGCATCCTGCTCTCCATGGAAAACCCTGGCTGCAGCTTAGGAGCCTGGGCTTGACATGTCCCAGGGCTTCCTTCCTTTGCAGCCCTACAAATCTGCCTGCAGCTGGGGCTTTCAATGGGGAAGGGGGGCCTGTGGGCCTGCACGGTACCTCTCCCTGCTCCAAAACGTTGCTAGTATCCAGGGTGGATTTGATTTAAATCACTAGTCAGAAAGACTCGATTTAATCATGGATTTCTACATAAAAGTGCCTTCTTGTTGGTTGTTATAACCTCAGTACATATTCTTCACAACTCAGAGATAGATGTAGGTTTCATTTTTAGAAGGGACACACTACACACTTTTAATTTTGATGTTTTATTTTGAAAACTTTTCAGATGAGTTTTACAGCTATATCAGAAAATGATTGTTTGGTTATTTCATTTACCAAAGATAATTGAAGCAGATATTGAGGAAGTCATTGGGAGGTGAACTATCTCCAATTCAAAAGGTTAATCTTTAATATTTGGAGGACTTTCTTGCCAGGCTGTATTAGGAGGAGAACATCACCAGACAGACATTTCAATTGTTTTATTTAACAATTTCTCACCTCTATATATTATTTATTTAAAAGAATTTTTGCTGTTAACAAGTATCTTATCTCTGGAGACACAAATCCACAGTTTGAGAACTGCAAAACTAAGCATCTCTGGTGGTATTTTCTAGACTGAGCACTGACTCCCATTGGGTAGATAGAAAAATTAACCTAAATAATCTCTACAGAAGCCCCTGGAACCCCATAAGATTGGGTCCCTAATCCACAAAGTTTTGGAACTCATTTACAAAACTTTTCTTAAACGTGACATGAATATATTGTCTCAAACTATAGAATTAGAATGTATAATCCCTATTCCATGATGAGATCTTTGAGCTATAATGTATCTTAATTAAAACTATCTTTAGATTGATTTTTGAGGAAAAAACCTTTTTATCAAAAAAATCCGATTTAAATAAAAAACAGATTTTTTTTTAAAAATCATTGATTTTTATCCACCCTGCTAATAGCTAACTCCTGTTAAAGTCCGTGCGACGGGATCGGTGCTCAGGGGACCGTTGCTAATACTCGAAAGCTGTCTTCATCAGCATTGCCAGTGCGACGCTGGCAGACTAGGTGCCCGCTCATGCCGAAGCCCCGGCCTCGCTGGGTGCTGACAGATGCATAGGTGGAAGCCAGGTCGAGTCACTTGTCTATGAGCTCAAAGTGCTTGTGTTTGGTGTTTAAACTTCCTGAAAACTAGTGGGCTGTTACCTGCGTTCATAGGTGCTGATTTCCTCTCCAACCTAACCCGGAGGGTGCTCGGCCCTGCCCAGCCCCACCTCTTCCCACCCCTGCCCCAGGCCCCACCCTGCCTCTTCCCACCACCTCCCCTGAGCATGCCCCGTCCCTGCTCCTTCCCTCCCTCACACGCACCACGGAACAGCTGATTGCAGCAGGCGCGGGGGGGGGAGGGGGGGAAACGTGGCTGCCTTTCCATGTGTGTGTAACACCAACAGACCTCGGTCGTTGGCAGGCAGGAGGGATTGAACCTGGGACCTCAGGAACTAAATGTGTGAGTCTCTCCTGCATGAGCTGAAAGCCATGTGGCTCTTCGCTAAGGCTGTAAAGCAGACTCATTAATCTCGAAGTGGTCTTGGTGCCACTAGATGGGACAGAGCACCACGCCCAGAGGTGTGTGGGTTACAGGTGCTCCAGCCCTGGCGTATCCGTGGAGTCGGTTCCTATGCCTGCAGCGTTTTCACTTGTCTGTCTCCCGCTATAATGGAGCAGCGAACGTTTCCACTGCGTGTACCCCGTCACTGAGGCTGTGTCTACACTGTCAATTGAACGACCAAACGGTGGTCTTTCAGAGGAGTTAAACCCAACACCTCCCCTCCTGCCCAAAAAGACACAAGTTTTGCCGCCACGGTCCCAGTGTGAACAGCGCGTGGCCGGCAGGAGAGTGCAAATGCTGCTCATGGCGGGTGGAAGAGTTTTGTCGGCAGGAGAGCCGACAGACAGTGGCTACACTGCGCGGCTTTTAGCGGCTCGGACACAGCCACGTCACTAAACGCTGTGTAGTGTAGACGCAGCCTTAATAAGCCCTCGATGGGGAGAGAGAGCCTCGAGAATGCAAATGAGGAACTTTAGCAGGAAATGTCACTTTCAAAGCAAGTGGCCATTGTGTGTGGTGATCGGAGAGAAGACTCTAGATGCATTTCTCACTCTCTGTCCTCAGAGCCCACCCATGGGTAGTGACCCTGGCAGCTTGTTTTCTGGGAGAAGAAGACAGAAGTGTGGATTCAGGGAAAGATCCTTGTCTCTGGTCTGTCTGGATTCTAACGGTGCACCAGACGAGGGAGATCCCCAGGGTTATTCTGGGTAGCTCTGAGAGACTTTGGGGAAACTGGCAGATTGCTACATCTCCGCTACCATTTGGAATGATAGACTCTGACTCACCTGTGCATATATTTTACCTGCTTTAGCCCCTCAATAACTCACTTTTTCTTTGCTAATAAATCATTAGTTAGTTAACACTGGTAGCCAGTTCTCGAGTAGTCTTTGGTGTAAGATTTGTGGTACCAATTGATGGGGGTAAATGACTGGTCTCTTGGGACTGGGAGCAACCTGATGCGGTGCGCTTTTTGACGTAAGCGACCACTGATCACGAAGACCAGTTTGTCTGCGTGGCGAGAGAGACTGGAGAGGCCAAGGGGAGTGTCTGTGACTCCGTGGTAAGACTGGTCTAGTGACCCAGGAGTTCACATTCTCTTGGGGAAATCTGATTATAGACCACCCCACCCGTTTGGGGTGTCTGCCCTCTTTTCTGACAGTCTGCCCGGAGGTGGGCACTCACGGTCGCGAGCCGCTCCAGGCAGCGCGACAGCGAGTAACCGGCATCCACTACAGCAGACGGCGTGTGTGTGTGCCACGGGCACTTTGTGAGCAGCTCTGCCCCTATGAAGGGTGGACACGTGTGTGGCAAATCATGGGCGCTTAAAGATCGGGGAAGGGGGGCGGAGAAGATGGAGAGGCTGGAAGCCTGGAGCAGTGTGTTTGCCCTGCCACTGGTTACTCCCCTTGTTTTGTGGAAACGGGGGCCTTGGCTTCTCAGGCTTCAAACTCGGCTCTTCTCAGCAGCTCGGGGGTCTGAGAACAAAGCCCTGGAAACACCCCCTTTCCCCACATATCAAACTTCCCTTCCCCAGGTAGCACTTTGCATCCCCGTTCTGCTCCGCACTTCTGAGAACAGGCTATCCATCCCTGAACCTCCCCTGGAGCTCTCACCTCTGTGTAATTACCTGGGGACTGACCTTGTGAATTCCTCAGCTAAGCTAGCCGGGTTCATGTTGGCTCTCTGATGTGTGGGTGTCTGGGGGGTGGGGGTGAGGTGTTAGGCGCACATGGGAACTAGTTAAACTGCTGGCGAGACAGATCCATCCCTAGACCCAGTCACCCACCTCCCCTGGCCGTCATCGTCTAGGAACAAATTAGGAGTCCCGCAGAGGCAGACCCGAAAGCACGTCCGATCAGAGGATAGGAAGCTAGTTGGTGAGACCTTGGGTCTGAATTGCAGCCACCTCTGGGGTGGAGGTGATTGTGCCAGTATTGGAGGGGCAAGGGAGACCATCGGCTTGAAGCACGGGGCCGGTGGAGCCTCGAACGTAAGACCGGCTCAGCCCTGCGTCTTTCCAAGGCAGAGAAGTCGCTGCGGCCAGGATTCTGATCTGTCACGTGAGGAGTGGCTGGCATCCAGAGCTGGTGCCTAGACCCCGTCGCTGTTCCCTCTCTGGTTTGGCGGAACTGGATGCTGGGCCGGCAGCTCCCGCTGAGCAGCGCGCCTGCTGGCAGCTGAGCGAGGATGTGGCATAGAACGAGCGTGATTGGGGAAGGAAGCTAATCACAGGCCCTTGTCTCTCCTTGCCTGGCGCCTGCGTAACATGGGTGTGAAGGGGCAGGGCAGGGGGAATTGGGCCCAGGATCAGCCTCCGCCCGTCTTGCAGCCGGGGCAAAGGCAGTGCCGTTCGTAGGGGTAGAACGCTCTCCCCTTCCTGTCCCCTGCCAGCAGCTGATGCAAACCCCCCGGGCGGCCGATGGTGCTGTTCTGAAAGCTGCCCTTGGGCAAGCAGTGCTGGGCTGGAGCTGGCCCCATGGCTTGGACACACTGGGGCAGAGGAGGGGCCCCTCTCTCTTGCTAGCCTGTCGCTGCTGGATGCAGAAACCTGCCTCCAGATGGGTTAATGTTGCGGGGGAAGGGGATGGGAGGCGGCTGGACAGCTGGTTCAGCCTTCACCTCCCCAAGGGCTGCCCCGCCATTCCTATCTCCGCATGCACAGGATCACCTGTCTGCAAAGGAGGTGCTGCTCCCTGGTTGGAGGGATCCCCGGCTCTCACTAGGCATCTCTCTTTCCCCGCAACCATGGCTGATCTAGTGAAGATTAATGCGGAGCTGACATCTGATTCCCAGGGGCCAGCGCTCTCTTACTCTGTCTGTTACATAGAGGTGTCCGGTTCGCCTCACTGTCACTCCCTGCCAGGGTGGGGCTGGAATTGGTGCCAGGAAACTTAAAGCTTTGTGCTCACCACTGGGCTTGCAGGCGAGTCTGTACAACGACTGGCCACGTGACAGCCCTTGTGTCTGCAGGCCCCTTTGAAAGCAACCTTTTCCCTCCTGGGAAGTATCTGCTGCTGGGGTGGTCTCCAAAGAGCGCTTTATCTTGGCTGCATGTCAGGAGTTTTGTAAACTGTAACACTGGCTGGGAACTCTTTGACAAATCCCTGACAAATCCCTTTTTGTCCCCCAAAAATGCTAATTTGTCAAAGCAGAAAGGGTTCACAAGATGGGGCTGGTTTGGACGAATCTCCCAACTTGGGAGAAACGTGGCAAGTTTTCCAGTTCAAAGTGACTTCTTTTCAGAACGTAAGCTTGCTAGGCTGAAAAGAAAAAAGAGAGACGATCAAAATGAAACACTTGGCTTGACCCAAACAAAAATCTTCTGACAGCTCGTTCGGCCACAGACGTCAAGATCTTTGTTGCGGTTCCAATTCGGGATGGTAAAAAATTCAAAACTCTTGAAAATATTCCTGGGACGGGGCAAGCGTTCCCCGCTGAGTGTGAACTGCAGAGACGTCGGTCCCCTGAGGCAATGGCCCCTCTGCCAACCTGCCCCAGAAGTGAGGGCTGGAGAGGGCGGCCCAGCTGCAGTCAGTCTCCAAATCACCGACAGCAGTGTGGGTACGTGGGGCACTGTGTTGCCCACTGCTGGGAGGTGTCCCTGATACTGCACTGTCATTCTGGGTGGGTGTCATGGCCATGGGGGACTTGAACCCCTGACTTTGCTCAGACAGTGTTCTGTGGCTTGCCTACGCAGCTAGAGCTCTGACAGCTTCTCAAAGCAAGGCTCTTCCCTTTGTTCCCCGGCTGGACTGTGCACGCTGCTGCTCTTAACCGCTTCCCCAAATCTGCAAGCCTGTGAAGCACGCCCAACGGCTCCCATCAAAGAGAGCCCTGAGCGTCACTGGCCCAGACTAACTGGAACAGCTCCAGCCTAGTGATCCCGCCTGAAAAGTTGGACTTATTCTCTAGGAACAGAAATCTGGGCAGCCAAGGTGACTGGAGTGAGACAAATGCAGTCCCCTTCTGTTCTGATTCATTGTCCGTCTAGTCCTGGTGACATATTAGGCTAGATAAAGCAGCAGTATGTGTCCAGTAGGCCAGGCCCTGTGTATTCTGCAGCATGCTTCTTAGTTGCAAAATCTATCCTTTGCTCCAGAATTGCAAGGGTCTGGTATTTATGGCTGTCAGGTAAGCCTTCCAAATGCAAACGGATGCAGTGTAGTCCTTCTGGGGTGGCAGCCAGGCTGAAACGCCCGCTAAGGGAGGGGTGGAGTGCCCCCTTCAGGTTGATGTGTTAACTCTGCTTAAATTGCCAACTGTCTCACTGCTGATCGCTTAAAAGCCATCCAGCTGGTGGGTTTCTCCTACCCTCTCAAACTGTTAAAAGCCCCAGCTGTTCCCTCCAAAAACCCCTCACCTTCCGCCTTGCAATCTAATCTTCAGCAATGTGGGGTTTATGTTGTCAGAACACGTAACACATGGAGAACTTGGGTGCAGCTTAAAACACATAATGTCAAAACACATAGTGCAAAGGACACAGCCCAGATTGGATGAATCCCTTTAAATTCAGTCCAAAAACGCTGCTAGAGAACTTGCTGACACCAGACTGCCGGGTGCTGGGCCCGGGGCCTTGATGGTCGGCCATGATTTTGCATTTGCAGGGAGCTGGACTTGACCTGAAACACTTTCCACCTCTCAGTTCTGTCGTGCAGGCTGCCCAGGGCAGAGGCCAGGTTGTGTGACAGGAAGACGGCGCTTTCCCCGTCCTGGATATACCGTGATCTGTGGGGGGGTATTGAATAAAGCTCATTTGTTTATGAAATGCTGTGAGCCGCTCCGTGACCTCAAGCACTTTCCTAAAGGGCGGTGGGTTGGGGGTAACCCAAGAGCTTGTCCAGACCTTTACAAATCTCATTGGATGAGAAAAGGGGGTGGGGGGCAAAGAATTCCTCCTGTCTTTCAGCCAGCCCTAAGTAATCCTCAGTGGGCCGGTACAGGGCTAAGACCTGATTGAAGCAGAGATCAGCCTGTCCTCTCCTTAGCGCCTGTCATCCAAAGATCTCCAGATGGATAACCTCCCCTCCCAGCATCCTGGGAGGCAAATATTCCCCAACCAGCCATGAAACAGCGAATAATGGCTTGGGCTGATGGAGCAAGCTGGAACCTAGGAGTCCTGGGCCTCGGGCCCCTGCTCTAATACCTGGACCACGCTCCCAGTAAGAAGCGGGCCGAGGCGATGCAGCTGTGCAGAGAGCTGTTCATTTTTAAAACGCAGCACTCCCTTGGCGCAGTTTGCTCTCCACGTGCCCGGTGGGGAAGTGTCCTCGGCCGAGCCATGTTCCTCGGTAAATACCAGAGATCCCTCCGCTACCTAGTGCGATACTTAGAGACTACTTTTCCTCGCCAGCTGCGGAAGAACCTTGCCCCGTTACGGCTGCGCACTGGTTTCCCCTGCAGGCTAAAGGAAGGGGGCTGCCCGTCTGCTCTGAAAAGTGTCCGTTGGGCAGCGCCGCTCTTGGGGATGCGTGAGCCGGAGGAGAATCCAGCTCGCTCTGCCAGCGCTGCGCTGGGCTGGTGGGAGTGAGTCTTGCTCGACCCGGAGCGGATCTGGTCGGTCAGAAGGGGCTGTCTCCCGGTTGTAGCTGCATGCAAGAGTCTCCGGCCCCGGCTGTTAACCCTCAGAACGCTGGTGTTTTCCAGCAGGACTTAGCGCAGAGGTCCCCAGTCTGGGGAGGCATGCGCCCCTATGGAGGAGCATTCGGGAGGGTGCAGCTGGGGCCTGGGCCAGCCCCCACAGGGGGCAGGGAGGGAGCACCCCCAGCTCCGCTCCTGGACCCAGTCCCTGCTGCCGGCCCCATGTCCGAGATCCCGGCTGCTGGCACTGGCTGCCGGCCTCAGCCTCTAGCTATGACCCCAGCCCCCTTACCCCTGTCTGTGTCCCCCCCTCCCAGAGCCGTGGCCCTGCTCCTGGCCCCGGTTTGGGGGGACACGGGGGGGGTGGCGTGAGGTAAAACATTTGGGGACCCTGGCTTAGCGGTAGCTGGGGTCACTGTAGCAGGTCCCCGGTTCGTTGAAAGGGGAAGGGCCGGGATTTACGCTCTGCAGGTTTCCTATTCTAACGGCAACCCTCCCCCCCACCCCGTCTCGGTTTCAGATGGGCTGACAACTTCAACGCGGGGGGCTGCGGTGGGACTGCAGAGCACAGCTTCCAGCATCCCTTCCTCCAGGTACGGCCGGCGCCCCACGGGGCTGTGGCTTTCACCAGGCGTGCGGACTCGGAGGGCTCACGCACGCCCCGCTCGTGGCAGATCTCTCCTCCCAGCCCCCCTGGCGGGGGGAGGGGAGATGGGGCTCAGCAGAGCTGGGTTCAGGCCAGCTGTTGACCATGCTTCCTCCCTGGCCCGCCCTGATGGCAGCGCCTTTCGGGGAGCAGAGGGGGTTATTCTGGGGGTGTGTGTCATGTCCTCCCCCCACCTCCCCATCTCTCCTCCCCTTCCCGGATCAGCAGGTTTGCGCAGCTGATGGTATAATGTTTTAAGCTCTGGCCTGTCCCGCCATCCAGGGCCTGTGGGATCCACTGGCACAGCTGAGGGGGAGGCTGGAGCTGTGGGGCGGCAGAGCTTCCCGGGTCTGCCTCGCTCCGGGGAGCAGTCACTGGGTGCGGAGCTGCGGCTGCCCCTGAGATACCAGCGCCCCGTCTCTGCCGAGCCGCCTCCCCACAGAGCTGCCGTGTCCGTGTTTCAGGCCGTGGGAATGTTCCTGGGCGAATTCTCCTGCCTGGCTGCCTTCTACCTCCTGGTCTGCAGGGACCGGCGGCGAGCAGAGCCCAGCCTGGCCCCCGCGCAGCCCTTCAACCCACTGCTCTTCCTGCCTCCGGCGCTGTGCGACATGACCGGGACCAGCATCATGTATGTGGGTAAGTGCTGGGTGCTCCGGGCCTGGGGGGCGGAAGGGGGCACCTGATAAGCAAGGGGCAAGTGGAGTTGTCTTTAAAACCCTGTGGAACGTCATGCCTTTTTGCAGGTGGTCCTTCCTGGGGGGGTTAACGCCCCACAGTTAATCCCCCCGGAGCACTGCATTGCTCATCTGTTTTGCAGAGACACCAAACCAACAGGCCACCGAGCAATGTGTGTTCCCCGGTCAGCTCTCCGGAGATTGCACCTTCTCTCGGAATGAGGCCCGCTTCCTGTAGGGGGTGCCCTCTCCTAGGTGGGCAGAAACTGAAGTTATCTTAAGTACTTATCTGGCCCCGTTACTGTCACGTCTGAGCACCTCACACTCTGGAGTGCAGCTTTCCGTGCGACCCCTCTGTGAGGCAGAGCTATTAGCTCTAGTGTACAGAGGGGAAACTGAGGCACAGACGGGCAGCGACTTGCCCACAGTCGCACAGGGAATCTGGCGGAGCTAGGATTTGAACCCTGGCCTCCTGATTCCCAAGGTAGCATCCTAACTTTGGCACAGTCCTTCCTCTAAGCTAGCCATCCCCCAAATCATCTGCTTTGACCACTTCCTTCCTCCAGCCAATCAAGGTGAGGACGGAAGCCCTGTGTCCGCAAATGGCTAAGAAGCTCTTATGTTCTGATGTCCTTTATGAAAATAATCAGTTTTAATAACCCCCCCTAGAAACTCAGGGCCCGATTCCCCACCGCCCTGCCCCTTGGGTCATCCTCATTCACCCCTGTGCAGAGTGGGTGGGAAATGCTGTGAGTTGCGTGCACTTTGCCAGCTATAAATAACACAAGGGGCAAGGCTGGGGGGGAAATGGGCTTTAAAACCAGGGGCACAAATCTCATTCTGGCTGCTCCTGGACCTAGCAGCGAGAGAAGGCTCGGAAAGGGGTTCTTGCTCAGCTGGCTCGGTCACGTTAAAATCAGGAAATAAAACCATCCACCACAAAACGCAAGCTGTCCTGCCCTTGAGCAGAGGGGGAGGGGCCCTTTCCACAAGGTCTCAGCACAGAGCCCAAAGCTCCAATGAAAGTCACCCCAAAAACTCCCTCGCTGGGAGCGGCATTGTGCCAGTGACCCTCCCACGCGCGATGGATGAAGCACAATTAATTGCGAGCATGTCAAAGGAGACGTCGCTCAGACTGATGCTGATTAAATCCTATTTAACGTCCGGTGGTTGTGTTCTCGAGCCGCATTCTCCCGCAGGCTGGAGCCGTTGGAGGGACGGGGAGCGGGGGAAGCTTTGACTGCAGGCTGGGAAGGATGCCGCGGCTGAAACATTCTGCTGGGCACAATCGCTCCCTCCGTGCCTCCCAGATTTAAAAGGCCTCATCGTGCTGCCTTTTGGGGGGCTAGAACCGGGATCCTCGGCTGTGATAAACCAGAGCTCTAGCGTTTGAGTTGGAGGAGATGCTCTGCAAGCTGTACTGGTATAAAGGCATTTATCCTCTGGGCTTCCCGCCACCAGAAGGCGACGTAGTCATAGAATCATAGACTATCAGGGTTGGAAGGGACCTCAGGAGGTCATCTAGTCCAACCCCCTGCTCAAAGCAGGACCAATCCCCAATTTTTGCCCTAGATCCCTAAATGGCCCCCTCAAGGATTGAACTCACAACCCTGGGTTTAGCAGGCCAATGCTCAAACCACTGAGCTATCCCTCCCCCCAAGGAGTCACCCACCCGCATGCTACTCTGCAGGGGAACAGTGAGCCCCTTGCTTAATGGGCTCCTGTAATGGCCTGGTGTGGAGACAGCTGGCAGGACAGGAATAGCAATGGGGCTGCGGTGCATCTAGGGGAGAGGGGAGGAATGGCCTAGCTGGGGGTCAGGATTGAGGCGTGTCTGGTCCGGCAGCTCCACTCACAAGCACGTTCCTTCGCCGTAGCCCTGAACATGACCAGCGCCTCCAGCTTCCAGATGCTGCGCGGGGCCGTGATCATCTTCACCGGGCTGCTCTCGGTGGCCTTCCTGGGCCGCAAGCTGGTGCCGAGCCAGTGGCTGGGGATCTTGGTCACCATGGCCGGGCTGGTGGTGGTGGGGCTGGCGGACATGCTCGGCAGCCGCGACGAGACGCACAAGCTGAGCGAGGTCATCACAGGTACGTGGTGGGGGGGAGACAGCCTGGGAGGGCCACGAAGGAATCTGAGAGGGGGTCGTCACTGGGGATAGATTTTTCTGGGTGGGACTGGCTGCGGGAATGCGGGTCCTGAATGCAATAGATCCCTGCTGCGGTTACTCCGCCCGGCGGGTGGGGCGTCGCTGTGTCTGGAGACCCCCCCACGTTCTCTCTTCCCCGCCCCGCTCCAGGTGACCTGCTCATCATCATGGCCCAGGTGATCGTCGCCATTCAGATGGTGCTGGAGGAGAAGTTCATCTACAAACACGACGTGCACCCGCTGCGGGCCGTCGGCACGGAGGGTAGGTGGCAGCGGGGGGAGGGGGCTGGGTGGCGGGAGCCCCATACCGGGTGCTAGGTGGAGGAGCTGTGGTGACCTGTGGGCCGCTCTGGGCTACTGACTCCGAGCAGGGAGCCTGCGGCCGAGCCCCCTTGCCGCTCGCACTGGGAGACGCAGCAGGCGGCATCCTGCATCGCAGCCTCTGAGGCTGGCGCTAGGCTGTGGGGACTGAAGCGTTTATGGGGGACACCTGAAGTGTCCCTGTCCGCTGAAAACATGGGGTCCGGGGTCTGCACCCAGGCAGCAAGGGCAAACTGGCAGCTGGCGGGAGGGGAGCAAGGGTCTCTTTGTTGCCACCCACCACTCCAGTCACAGTAAATGGGGCTGGGGGTGCTTGGAAGAGCTGTCTTTAGCTAGGCTGCTTTCCATGTGACTGAAACAGCGTCGGGGGTGGATACTGCAGCAAGGGGGAGGAATATAGGGTGGGTCCAGGGGAGGTCTCCTTAAAACTCTGGTTCATTTCCCGCCCCTGCAGCTCACTTGTGCCTGGCGGGGGGGTGACTGGATCCTGCGTGACTCAGGACAGCCTCTGAAAAACTGCATCTTTCTCCTGAAATCCATCCCACCACAAAACCCAGATCCAGCGTTCAGGGGCCCCAGATGGATTCCCGGGGAAGGAAAGGCCCCATGTTAAAGGGGGGTGGAGGGGACTCTTGAGGAATGAGCCCCAACCAGCAGCGCCTGGTTTTTCTGCCCCCCCATCACCACCCCCTGCCTTGCTCCCTCCCAGGTTTCTTTGGCTTCGTCATCCTGTCCCTGCTGTTGATCCCCATGTACTACATCCCGGCGGGCAGCTTCAGCGGCAGCCCGCGGCAGGTGCTGGAGGACACGCTGGATGCCTTCTGCCAGATTGGCCGCCAACCCCTCATCGCCCTGGCCCTGGTGGGCAACATCAGCAGCATCGCCTTCTTCAACTTCGCCGGCATCAGCGTCACCAAGGAGATCAGCGCCACCACCCGCATGGTGCTGGACAGCCTGCGCACCGTGGTCATCTGGGCCGTCAGCCTGGCCGTGGGCTGGGAGACCTTCCACGGCCTGGAGATCCTGGGTTTCCTCATCCTCCTGGCCGGCGCCGCCCTCTACAACGGCCTGCACCAGCCCCTGCTTGCCAGGCTGCCCTGGCGCCGGCCCCCAGCGGGTGCCGTGGGCTCTGAGGCCGAGAGGGAGAATCTGCTGGGAGGGGAGAGGGCACCCATCAACGGGGACAGCTGAGGAGCCGGACCCCATGGGGCGTGGATGCCAGATCCCCGCCCTCGCCTCCCCCCACCCCAGCCCCCTGGCACGGTCTGGGACACCGAGCCTGCCGCTCTGTTGGCTCTACTGGGCCCCCAGGCATTCTGGGCACGGCGGGGCCCTGATCTGCGGGGGATCTCCCTTCTGCCTTGTATAGCTGGGAAGAAGGGGGTGGTGCTTTCATCTCCCAGCAAGTGCCTACTCTCCCATGCATGGAGGTCTCTATTCCCCTCCCCTGGAAGCTCTCTGCTTCAGCCATCTCCTGGCACAGAGCTGAAGCCGTCTGCAGGGTGGGGCCCTGTTTGCTGCACCCAGGGTGGTGTTGGGGGACTTTAATGCTGCCTGCTGGCCCCTAGGAGCTGGGCTGCCGGGGGCCAGTGGAGCACAGGTGGCTGGCAGGGGCGCGCCGTGCCATGTGCAGGAAGATGTGCCATTCCGCGCATGCGTGCAGGGTGTGACCTTGTGCAGACAGCGTGTGCAAGGTCACACTGGGTGGAGGGGGCCATTTTGTTCTACAAAATGGCGTCCTCCCTGCAGGGGCTGGCTGGAATCGGCTGTGGGGCTGGGGCATGCAGTGTGTACATAGGCACCACGCCCCTGCGGGCTGGTTCCTGCCCTGCTCCCTCTGTTGAGGGAAAGGTTGTCACGCCAGGCAGAGAGCGATCGAAGCTGCTGGACTCACCCCAGCCAGGGCGCTCGCAGCCTGACCCGCCCTGCAGCTGGGGCGATACAGGCGTGGCCTGGCCGGGGAGGGACATGATGCCCATCTTGCCTTGTCTCCTGTAACCAGTAAAGCACAGACCAGGGAGCCCCCTCTGCAGCAGCTGCCTGGGGTCGGGGGAGAAGTCTGGGCCTTGTCTGCCTTTTACCGGAATCGCTCACCCTCCTGCTGGGGCTTCCTCTGCCTGCTGCATCCCGGGTTGTGCCCAGCGGTGCCTGGGCCTGCTGGCCAGCTTCCCCCTCCTGCCTCCTCCTATGCAGAGCTGAGCCCTTACCGGGGCTCCACCGTCCCTCAATGTCCTTGAACTGGCCCAGGGCCTCGCCCCGAGGTACCTCCCCGTGCCCGTCCTCATTGCTTTCCCTGCCCCTTCCAGCGCAGGAGGGAGGTGGTCACATTTCAGAGCCCCCACCTGTATTCCCCCTTCAGCGAGGACACCTGCTCTCAGCCCCCAGGCTGCTACTGCTCTGGGGTGGAGCCCCCTCTCTCTCCCTTCTGACCAGGGTTCCCTGCCTTCCCTGGGTTGTGCCCAGCACAGCCAGGCTGCCCGGGCAGGCCTGCTTGCTTTCCCCTCTGAGCTGGTTCCCGGTGCCTGCCGGCGTTACAGCGATCGTACAGCACTTCCTCTGCTGGCCTGTGTTAGGGTTAAGGTAAAGGCACTGCAGAGAAACCATCACAGGAACTTGCGTGCCCAGCTCCCCCCCGTGTCGTCTCTTCTCCCCCCCCCCCCCCATGGGCTCTGGGTCCTTCACCGCCACGCTCCAGGGGTTTCCGTGTGGGTTCTAGCTCATCACAGCTTCAGCTCACACCAAGCACCCTGGCTTATGGGGCCTGGTCCTCCCACCCCTGCCCTGAGGCTTGGGACCTGCTATGGACCAGAGGTCCTGTCTGTGCTGGCTCAGGAGGAAGGCCCTGCGTGGGTTTAAAATCAGGGTATTTATCCAGAAATCTTTTCTTTGGCCCCTGGAGCATGGAGTTTGGACTTGTATTGCGTTTCTCCCCAGGGGCTGGCTTCAAAGGGCTGATAACCGGAGGAACTAGGGTCGTGTCCCCCCCCTCCAGGAGCACACTTTTGCATGTTTAACACAATGGACCCCGTGGTATTAACCCACCTTCACGAACGTTTAACTCACTTCAGTAGTGTGACTCTGAATTCCCCAAGGCTTGTCCAGGACCCTGCAGAACAGGGTCCAGCTGAACGGCTGGGGAGCCTGGGTTCTCTCTCTTCACTCTCCTCTGCATTTCTCCTCCCCAGCTCATTCATTCCCTCCTTCCCCCACACCCTCCCAACCTCCAATAAAATTCAAAACCTTTCTCCCTTACACAGTGGAGTAAAAGCAGCCCCATTGCTCTCCCTCTGTCCACCTGCTTTCCTGTTCGGTTTGCGGGGCTCAGGCCAGGAGCTGATCTGCCCTGGTGCAGTGCATGCCAGGTGGGATCCTCCCTCCCTAGGCCCCAGTCAGCTCTGGAAGCTGATTTCCTTCCCGGTAGCCAGCTGTGTGCAATCCCCTACGTACGTCCTCCGCTGCCCGCATGTTGGCAGCGTGGCAGGCCAGTGGTACAGAGAGGGCCATGCCCATCTTTAGGGCTGCTAAGGTGGATGTTACATCCCCCAAACCTTCCAGCTTTGCGGAAATGCTCACTTCCAGCCCATCCCCGGGGAGAGGAGGGGGCGAGTTACTTGGGCCGAGAGGGGTAGAGAAGCTGCATGCGGGGCCTGCTGGCTCCTATGATGTGGAAGTGCAGCCTGGGGAAACTAGCATCCTTGGAGCTGATGCTGGGGCAAAGCACCTTCTGGCTGGGTTGGCAGAGATGCCCCCCATTGGCATGTCACCTCTGCAGGCTCTGCCCTGTGTGTCTTGGCTGGACAGGTCACTGCTGCTGCGGCCCCACTCCGCCACCTGGGGGCACTGGGCACAGCCTGCAGCAGGCGCCCCGATGTCCGGGTGATGGGTGGCTCTTGAAGAGCCTGGGATTCATAGATTCATAGATACTAAGGTCAGAAGGGACCATTATGATCGTCCGGTCTGACCTCCTGCTCAACGCAGGCCACAGAATTTCACCCACCCACTCCTGCAATAAACCTCTCACCTATGTCTGAGCTATTGAAGTCCTCAAATCATGGTTTAAAGACTTCAAGGAGCACAGAATCCTCCAGCAAGTGACCCGTGCCCCATGCTACAGAGGAAGGTGAAAAACCCCCAGGGCCTCTTCCAAGCTGCCCTGGAGGAAAATTCCTTCCCGACCCCAAATAGGGCGATCAGCTAAACCCTGAGAGGAGGCTGCAGCAGAGGGTCCTGGGTGTCCCTTGCAATGCAATGCTCTGCACAGCAGTGTCTGGGGCCCTTTCCCTGGATTAGGGACCCCCATTTCCTGCAAGGCGGTGCTACCAATCCGACACCTCTTTCCTCTCAGTAAGAAGCATGAGGAGGCCATGACAGGGAGCTGGGGGTTGCACTTCCTTGCAGAGCTGTGGGAGAATGCATCCCTGGTCAATGGCTCACGGGGGGGGGGCGGGGAGGATTTGGCTCTGAGGAGAGGGGCAAAGGAAGGCAGAGGCACAAATTAAGTCCTGCTTATGGGGCTGAAGTGGGACTTGGGGGCTGCCTTGGCATTGCACTGGCCCTCAACCCAGGGCTGAATTCCTCCCCTTCCCCACTGAGGAACCCCTGTTGCTAGGTGAAGGGGTCGGTTCTCCGGGCTGCCATGCCGCATAGCCTCCTTCTCTTAGGAACTCCCTCTGCGGTGTCTGTAACTCTCAACAATTTGCATTCAGGCTTGCTGCATATGTGCAGCTTACTGGGGTGGTGCTTGGAGCATCTATCAGGATTGTGGCCCTGTTACGCTAGGTGCTGTACAGATCCTTAGAGAGAGAGCCCCTGGCCTGAAGTATAAGGTAGGAGGCAGCAGGCGAATACAGTGATCAGGATGAGCAAGGAAACCATAAGCTAATTATGAGAGGACGGATGGCTTAGGGTTTGGAAGACAGGAGTTCAAGTCTACTCCAACCTAGATTCCCTGCAGGCACTTGAGCTGTAGACTTAGCCTTTCTGTGCCTCAGTTTCCCCTCCCTAAAATAGGAGTGACAGCACTCTGCCCTACTTCACATTTCAGGACTGCAAAGATTGTGCACATGTGTTTCGGTTTAAAGATCATGAGGGACTCAGCTGCTACGGTGGTGGGAGCCTTATAAAATAGGCAGGTTTGGAAGGGTTGGATTTATGTCGGCAAACGTCAATTTCACAAACTGAGCGAACCATGTTTTCATCGATAACAATGAAAATTTACACACCATCAAAGTAAGAAAAACGCTGCTTGAAAACTTGCACTTAGAGTGAAAATCCAGTGATTTAGAGCTTGGAATTAGGCTGGTTACAAATGGCCGCATCAATGAACCATCAAACCAGATTTGCTTTGTTGATTCAAGGATCATTTCAATGTGTATTTTGACATGTGACATTGACAATTTGTCTTTGAACCGTTTATCAAGCTTTCACTTCTTGAATTATGAATGTCGACCACCATTAAATAAGTGCGGGCCTCTCCCCACCGTGATTTCCCACAATTGTGAACATTTACATTGATAAACATCAACAAATGCTTCAGAATAAAACAGAGAGATTAGCCCCGGACACTATATAAAAAAAAATTAAATTCTGCCAAGCCTAAGACTGTTTGTGGCGTCGATGCAGCTGTGTTGGTCCCAGGATAGGAAAGAGAGAAGGTAGGTGAGAGAAAGTCTTTTGTTGGACCATCTGTTGGGAAGTAGAAGCTTTTGAGCTTCACAGAGCTCTTGTACTGGTCTGGGGAAGGTAACCGGCGTGTCGGCACTAAATACAAATGGGGTCAGATTATTGGTTCACACGTGCTGTAGGACAGCGGTTCTCAACCAGGAGCCCCTGGGGCTAAGGGGTTGTATGAGATTCCATGGGGACCTGCAGCTGAAGCCTGAGCCCCAGCACCCCCAAGGGGCTGAAGCCAGGAGCCGTGGCGTGAAATCCAGAGTCTTGGTGCCCCCCGCAGGGCTGAAGTGTGGAGCTGCTGAGCTGAAGCCACGAGTCCTGGAATCCCCCATGGGGCAGAAGCCCTGAGCCCTGGTGCCCCCCATGGATCTCAAGTGTGGGGCCGAAACCCATAGAATCATAGAATATCAGGGTTGGAAGGGACCCCAGAAGGTCATCTAGTCCAACCCCCTGCTCGAAGCAGGACCAATTCCCAGTTAAATCATCCCAGCCAGGGCTTTGTCAAGCCTGACCTTAAAAACCTCTAAGGAAGGAGATTCTACCACCTCCCTAGGTAACGCATTCCAGTGTTTCACCACCCTCCTAGTGAAAAAGTTTTTCCTAATATCCAATCTAAACCTCCCCCACTGCAACTTGAGACCATTACTCCTCGTTCTGTCATCTGCTACCATTGAGAACAGTTTGGAGCCATCCTCTTTGGAACCCCCTTTCAGGTAGTTGAAAGCAGCTATCAAATCCCCCCTCATTCTTCTCTTCTGCAGGCTAAACAATCCCAGCTCCCTCAGCCTCTCCTCATAAGTCATGTGTTCTAGACCCCTAATCATTTTTGTTGCCCTTCGCTGGACTCTCTCCAATTTATCCACATCCTTCTTGTAGTGTGGGGCCCAAAACTGGACACAGTACTCCAGATGAGGCCTCATCAATGTCGAATAGAGGGGAACGATCACGTCCCTCGATCTGCTCGCTATGCCCCTACTTATACATCCCAAAATGCCATTGGCCTTCTTGGCAACAAGGGCACACTGCTGACTCATATCCAGCTTCTCGTCCACTGTCACCCCTAGGTCCTTTTCCGCAGAACTGCTGCCTAGCCATTCGGTCCCTAGTCTGTAGCTGTGCATTGGGTTCTTCCGTCCTAAGTGCAGGACCCTGCACTTATCCTTATTGAACCTCATCAGATTTCTTTTGACCCAATCCTCCAATTTGTCTAGGTCCTTCTGTATCCTAACCCTCCCCTCCAGCATATCTACCACTCCTCCCAGTTTAGTATCATCCGCAAATTTGCTGAGAGTGCAATCCACACCATCCTCCAGATCATTTATGAAGATATTGAACAAAACCGGCCCCAGGACCGACCCTTGGGGTACTCCACTTGATACCGGCTGCCAACTAGACATGGAGCCATTGATCACTACCCGTTGAGCCCGACAATCTAGCCAGCTTTCTACCCACCTTATAGTGCATTCATCCAGCCCATACTTCCTTAAACCCAGATTCACAAGCTCCTGTGCCCTCAAGGGGCAGAAGCCCTGAGCCTCCGTGCCTCAAGGGGCTAAAGCCGGGGAGCCCAGAGCCCTGGTGCCCTGCAAGGAGGAAGCCTGGAGGTGCCCCCCTACTGTCAGCAGCTAAAGCCCTGAGCCTCCAGTCATGCAGGGCTAAAGCCCTGAGACCCCCGCCCGCTCCGTAGCTGAAGCCAGGAGCCCTCACTGGGTCCTGGAGTTTTCATAGCATGTTGGGAGGGGCTCAGACCCAAAAGGATGAGAACCCCTGCTGTAGGAGAAAACAAAATTAAGTGGACAATTGAGGGTTAGGGTGTTAAGATCTGGGTACCTTCCCCAGTTCTGAACATAATGGCCATATAGGGTCAGTCCAATATCCATCTAGCCCAGTCTTCTGCCAGTGGCCGGTGCCCGAAGATGTTTCAGAGGGAATGAACAGAACAGGGCAATTTCAAATGATCCACCCTCTGTCGTCCAGCCCAGCTTCTCACAGTCAGAGGCTAGGGACACCCAGAGCAGGGGGTTGCGTCTCTGACCATCTTGGCTAACAGCCATTGCTGGACCTGTCCTCCAGGAACTTCTCTAGTTCTTTTCTGAAGCCGGTTATACTTTTGGCCTTCGCAACGTCCCCTGGCAATGAGTTCCACAGGTTAACTATGCGGGGGGAGGGGGGTGTGAAGAGCTCCATGGTGACATAACAAGAAGCTAAAGCATCATCGCCTGCTAAAGGCCACAAGGGTTAATGTCACAGGGCGGAAGCTCAGAGTCAACCACGCCTCCGGGCGCCTGCTTGTGTCCAGCTGAGGCTTTGCACCGGGGAGTTTGCAGGGCGCAGGGGGGCGGAAATCCCCGGCCGCGGGAGGAGCCGGCGGGCTGCGCGGAGCGGGGCTGGGCGCGCCGGCTCCCGGGCCGGGCTGCTTTCGCTTTCGCCTGGCAGGAAATGGCCGAGAGCGGCCAAGGGGCGCGCTGCAGCCGCACGGAGGGGCAGGCGGGCGCAGGGGAGTCTCCCGGCGGCGGGGCGAGCCCCGAGCCTGGCCAGCGCGCAGGAGCCGAGCCCGGGAGCGGGCCGGAGCTCGGCTCTGCGGCGCCGGGGGGAGGCGCTGACCCCAGCCCCGCCGAGTGGAGGGGACCCGTCCTGATGGCCTGGCTCCTCTCCGTATTTGCGAAGGGCCCCGAGGCGTCCAGCCGCAGGGACCGGCCGGACGGGGAGCCGGACACCCCGATGCCCCAGGTGAGGACGCCCAGCGCGGCCCTGCCTCAGGCCCTGGTTGTGGGGCTGCGGCGGCGCTCCACCCCAGAGCTGGGTGCATTGCAGGGTGGGCTGGGAAGGCACAGTTAGGGGGCCAGCCTAGGCCAGCGGCGCTGGAAGATGCTTTGGGTGCAGCCCTGGGGCGACAGCCCGAGCAATAGCAACTGGGTGGGGGGGGGGCTGTTATTTGAGAGGTGCCGGGTATGAGCTGGGGGACAGGAATAACTCTAGAATGGGCTCCCCCCTCCCTGCCTTTCTCCCTAGTTAACTAGGACTTTAAAAAAATAGCCAAGTTTCGATACTAAGGCCCAGATCCTGGAAGATATTTAGGCTCCTCCCTTCTGTTGATTTTTGATGGAAGGGAGGAGCCTAAATGCCTTTGAGGATTTGAGCCTAATTCCCTTGACATCCAGGAATCTCAAAGCCCAGGAAGGGACCGCTGTGATGATCTGCTCTGACCCCCTCTATGGCACAGGCCACAGAACTGCCCCAGAATAATTAATTCCCAGAGCAGAGCTTTTAGGAAAACATCCAATCTTGATTTAAACATTGGCAGTGATGGAGAGTCGGCCACAACCCTTGGGAAATGGTTGCTATTACTCTTACCATTAAAAACTGATGTCTTATTTCCAGTGCGAATTTGTCTAGTTTCAATTTCCAGGCATTGGATCATGTTAGACCTTTCTCTGCTGGATTGAAGAGCCCATTAGTAAACATTTGTTCCCAATGTAGATACTTATAGACTGAGATCAAGTCACCCCATCTCACAAAAGATACATTGGAATTGGAAAGGGTACAGAAAAGGGAAGCAAAAAGGATTAAGGGTATGGAACAGCTTCCAGATGAGGAGAGATTAATAAAACTGGGACTTTTCAGCTTGGAAAAGAGACAACTAAGGGGAGATATGATAGAGATCTGTAAAATCATGACTGGTGTGAAGAAAGAAAATAAGTAATTATTTACTCCTTATTACACAAGAACTCGGGGCCACCCAATGAAATTAACAGGCAGCAGGTTGAAAACAAACAAAAGGAAGTATTTCTTCACACAACGCATAGTCAGCCTGTGGAACTCCTTGCCAAAGGATGTTGTGAAGGCCAAGACTATAACAGGGGTCAAAAAAGAACTAGATAAATGCATGGAGGGTAGGTCCATCAATGGCTATTAGGCAGGATGGGCAGGGATGGTGTCCCTAGCCTCTGTTTGCCAGAAGTTAGGAATGGGCGACAGGGGATGGATCACTTGATGATTCCCTGTTCTGTTCATTCCCTCTGAAGCACCTGGCATTGGCCACTGTTGGAAGACCGGATACTGGGCTCGATGGACCCTTGGTCTGACCCAGCGTGGCTGTTCTTATGTTTTCTTTGCTAAGCTAAATGGATTCGGCTCTTTGTGTCTGTCACTAGAAGGCAGGTTTCTAATCCTTTAATCGTTCTCATGGCTCTTCTCTGACCCCTCTCCAATTTATCAACATCCTTCTTGAATTGTGGGCACCAGCACTGGACACAGGATTCCAGCAGCGGTTGCACCAGGGCCAAATACAGAGGTCGAATAACCTCTCTGCTCCTGCTAGAGATTCCCCATTTATACATCCCAGGATCACATTACCTCTTTTCAGAGTAAGAGCCGTGTTAGTTTGGTCACAGCATCACACTGGGAGTTCATGTTGAGCCAAGTATCCACCACGAGCCCCAGATCTTTGTCAGAGTCGCTGCTTCCTAGGATAGAATTCCCCAGCCTATAACTGTGGCCTGCATTCTTTGTTTCCAAATGTATACCTTTACACTGAGCCCTATTAAACTGCATATTGTTTGCTTGCGCCTGTCCTCTTCGTTATTTACCACTCCCCCAATTTTTGGCTTAGCTGCATGTTTAGGCATGTGAATTCACTGAGGATTGCCAGGAGGGAAGGGAAGTACCATAGTCCCCTGTTATAGATGGGGAAACTGAGGCAGAAAGAAGGGCTGTCCACCAGTGGTAGAACCAGGAATCGGACCCAGGAGGCCTGACTCCCAGCCCTGTTCCTTAAGCAGTTGATACTCACAAAAGATAGAGACAGAAAAGGCACTTTAGGTCCCTCTTGCACACAGCGCCCCCCCCACTCCCCACCCCCCGTCACTGCAGCTGTGTTCCAGGGCTGTGGGTAGTTCAGATATATGCCCAGTGGGAGACTGTTCCACAGTTTGATTCACTGGTGCTGAACAGTTTGTATCGTGGGGGGGCTGAGAGCCATTGAACCAAACTGTAAACCCTGGGTATGATCGAAGCCGCTTCAAGCCAGGGGTTGTGGCAGCCCCCCAGCACCCCTAGTTCCAGAACCTGTGGGTTGATTGAGCCCTTGATTTGAAGCGATCCTCTGATGTCCCCTGAAACTCAAGTGATGGCAAAGGACAGAGAGATTGAAACCAGGCCAAAACACTGGGCATTATTGCTATTGTTCGATTGTCTCTTTGTCTTTCAGCTCGGTGCTAACAGAGCCCGGGGAGCAACTGGACCAGCACAAGAGCTCCGGAAGACAGTGGAGAGGCTGCAGGCTCAGCTGGAGGTGAGGGACTTTCTGACCATTCAGATTCACTGAGACTTTGTCAACATGATCAAATCTACACACGACGGCTCATATTAGAGACAAACTACTGTGTACCTCTCAGAGTAAGAGACACCCAGGGTAAAGCTACACGCTGTCTCTGGGGCTCGATCCTGCATCCATTTGTCACTGATCTACTGACAAGGACAAGTAATAACTAGTAAATACATCTATAGTTTATTTCTAATATGATAGAGCCTGGCACCCCAGTCCTGGTCCAGGATGGTGCTGGGTGCTGTACAAAACGGCGGTCCCTACCCCAAAGAGCTGGCGATCGAAGGACCAGGTTGCTGGGTAGAGTGAGATCCCATTTCTTTCCTCATCGCTGGCTGACGATTCCCGACGACTTGTGGGATCTCTTTCTCCTGCTTCCCTGCACTTGGGACGCTCGGCTCAGGAAGCGTTTCTGCATCTCATGCCTTGTCTGCAGCATATAGGAGTCGTACCGCATTAGCTACTCCGGGTTCGAGTGGTACAACGCCCCCTAGTGTGGACACAGTTATGCCAGGACTGAATAAAGGTGCTTATATGGGTATAGCTAGCTCTGTTCAAGAAGGGGGTTCGTAGGTTCCAAGGCCAGAAGGGACCACTGTGGTCATCTAGTCTGTCCTACCGCAGGCTGCAGGACTTCCTCGGATGAATTCCTGTTTGGACTGGAGCATTGCTTTGCGAAACACGGAGGCTCCTAGAAACGTAGGGCTGGAAAGGCCCTCGACAGATCGTCTAGTCCAGTCCTCTGCACTGAGGCAGGACTAAGTGTTGTCTGGACCAGCCCTGACGGGTGTTTGACTGACCTTGACTTAAAAATCCCAGGGACTAAGCTCTCCTGATATCTGGCACCTCTATCCCGGTTAACTGTGTCCACACTGGGGCTTTGATCAGCATGACTCAGTAAAGAATCAGCTTTCTGTCCCCCATAGTTCTACTGGTACAAAACCCGTCTGTAGGGCAGCCCTCAGCCGCTCCTTTGTCACGTTGGTTGACCCATGGCCCTCTCTGGGTTTAGACAGTACCTGCTGCCTCCCAGGCTCCATCTGCCTGAGCTCCTCACAGGGTTTGATGTATTTATCCTCACAACACCCAGCGACTGGGATGTGCTATTATCCACATTGTACAGCTGGGGAAACTGAGGCACAGAGACACCGCAGCACTGGGAGTTAGGCGCCTAAACGCTTTGGAGGATCTGGGCCTGCCTGAGTGACTTGCCCAAGGTCACGCAGCGAGTCAGGGAGAGAACCCAGGAGTCCTGGTCCCTGGTGAGACCGGGATCTTGCACCGTCTCCCTGGCTGGTGCCTGTCCCCTGTGCTGGGATGTTGAATAGCACTGAGCCCCTTCCACTCCCCGCAGGCTCTGAAAGGCTCCTCGGACCCCGAGACACTGGAATTCCTGCAGGCACTAGACGCGCCCGTCAGAATCGCCAGCCGCGTGCTTGTTGAGAACCAGAGACTACGGCGGGAGGTGGAGGAGTTGAAGGGCAGGTTGGCAGCCCCACCACCCCTGAAACCAGCCAGCCAGCCTCCAGCTTGCTGGGCATCGTCCCCCTGGACCTCCCAGACATCGCCTTCCCTGGCCACCCGGAGCACAGGTAGGCACTGGCATGCCGTGGGCAGGCATTTCGCCTGACCGGGTTAACATCGGGGAGCCTGGGTAGGGCTGGAATGGGGGTTCCTTTCCCCTGGGAGGAGCAGGGACCAGAGACCTAAAGCCAGGCAAGCCGAGGGAGCAGTGGGGCTGGGGTCGCCTCGATTGATTCGGGCAGCAGTGCTCCACCCTGATTGAACTGCGGCCCCTGAAACAGCTGAAAGACCCTCCTGCAGCCCCTCTTCCCCCCATGACCGTCTTTACCCACAATCCTATGGGATTGAGGCTGCAGGAGCTGCAGAGGAGGATTGGCACTGCTGGGTGTGGGGGGGGGTTGGCACTGCTGGGTGCGTATGGGGAGGTGGGCGGGGGGAGCTAGCGCTGCTGGGTGTGTATGGGGGGAAGGGCATATTTTGTGCTGCTGGATAAGTGGGGGAACGAGGGCCAGCAAACTCATACCAGAGCCCCAGCTTTCCCCCCTGAACCAAATTGATACTTGAGAACAGCTGGATCAATTTGGCAGGGTTAAAAGAGACAGGCTCCTCCAGCCCCCTTGAGTACCAGTCTTCTGTGGCATCAGGGATTTGCCCTTACCCATAGTAGGGTTAGGGCTTATACCCCTTTGGGTTTGCAGCCACTGGGGGCAGACTGCCCTGCACAGGAACAGAGCTGGGCCTAGCGTACAGCTGGGCACACGGCCCTGCCGCTCCATCCCGCTAGCTCTCATTGGAGCTGGCTGAGCCAAGGACCGAGGGGAGACTGGTCTCTAACCCACCCTGGTCCTTGCCAGCCTTGCCCCTGCAGGTCTGCACGAGCGGTAAGACGGCTGGCTGCGAGAGGCAGTTCTTGGACCAGGTGGCTCACCTCCTTGCGGCCCAGGGCATCTCCCTGCAGGCAGGGGAGTACGAGCTGCACTCCAGCTGCCCGCTGCTGCTTTTCTGCCCCATCTCGTCCCGCTTGGGCACAGACATCAGCAATGCCCTGGAGGGGATCTCCGGTGAGTAGCCTTTCCCCTGCATGGGCTGAGCCGTTCTCCAGCAGTCACCCCCCACTTCCCTTAAACTAGGTGACTAAGAGCAGAGCCCATTAAACAGGTGGACCCTGGTGCAGGCATTGAATGGCCAGGGACTGGCCTGGCTGGTGCACCTCAATCCCCACCCCAGCCATCGCTCCTTGACCCTGCCCTCCCCTTTGTGCTCTGCCCCCTAACTTACAGTGGCAGATTAGCCCCCGGGCCCGTGCCTGGGGGCCTCTGGAAAAAATTCACTGCTCCTGGCAGACGCCTGGAGCCCTGGCTGCCAGGGCTGGGAAAGTCCCCACACCCTGACCCGACTCTGCAGCAGCAGCTGCCAGACGGGGTTGGGGGAAGCCCCCTCCGGTGGCCACAGCTGCTGGGTGGAGGAGGCCCCCACCAGAAGCCCCAGTGCTCCAAAGCACTGGGCAGAGTCAGGGGAAGCCTCATCACCCAGACCCCCACTGTGGCCTGGGGCTGTGGTGCAGGGATGGAGATTCTCTGGTCTTGTGGCTGCAGGGGACCCTGCATGGAATGGGGGCAGGCCTGGGGAAGGGGCTGCAGGCAGAAGGGGTGGAATGAGGGTGGGGTCACAGGCGGAAGGGGTGGGGAAGGACTTCTCCCTCCTACTTGCTGCGTCCTAAGGCCCCAGGAAACCTTAATCTGCCCCTCACTCCTGTTCTCTCCTCTGCGGCCCAGCGGCGAGGAAGACGATCCTGGTGGTGCTGCATCTCCAGCCCAAGGAGCGGGCCGAGCTCTATGCCAGCAGCAAGCGGGAGGCCCAGCACCCGGGCCTCCTGCACACCGTGGACGGCTGCTTCTCCACCCATTCCGGCTTCTACCACTGCCAGGCCAACACCGCCGCCGTCGCCTCTGTGGCTGCCGCCCTCCAGCAACTGGCCATGGGTGGTCAGTAGGGGGCACCCCCCGAGGGGGCACCAGGATCTGCGAGCTGCAATGTGGAGTGCCTGTGGGGCTGGGCTAAGCCCTGGTGACTGCGCTAAGCCCTGGTGACTGCGCTGCCCTGACAAGTCCTAGTGGGGATGGCTTGGGGGACCCCCACCCCTGCCTGGGCCAGGCCAGCACTGGAGCATAGTGGACTGTTACCTGGGGGAATGCCCTTCTATGGCCTGGCACTGTTCCTACAAACCTTTGCCCCCCAACTACCCTTGGGTCAGTCCATCCCCTCCCACATCACGCTTGGCCTCAGAGCTGTGCAGATGTATTAGAGCCTGCCACGTTACACAGCTAGCCCCCTCCCTGTGCTATGGGTGTTGTCTGGGCATGCCCCCCAATTTGCTCACCCCCTCAAGCTGCCCCTAGCCCCCTGTGAACATGGATCAGTCCCTGCAGGGATCTCATGCGAGCAGTGTGATGAGACAAGCTCTGGCTCTCTTGGGTTCTGGGCTGGGGCCTGGTGAGCGTGGAAGCGCTTTGGGCTGGACTCTGGGACCAGCTGTCTCGCCGGCACTGGGCACACGTCCCTCCCAGCGCAGTCAGGGCCAGAGTGTCCACTGGCTGCAGGAGGCGACCAAGGGAGGCTCTGCGGCCCACCTAATGAGCGTTGTGCTCTGGCCAAGGTTCTCTCTTGGCCTGTTCTTGCCCATGGGCCCTTCCTGGTATTTCAAACTCCAACCTGAGCTAGCTGCCTGGGCCCCAACGGGCTGGGGGAAAGGGTGTTGTAGGGCCAGATTGGCTGCAGCTTGGGGTGGATGTGGATAGTTCTTTGATTTTCCACTTGTGGGTTGACAGCCCCTGGCTGGAGCCAGCCCCAGGGGCTGTTCATGTGGTTAAGGGTGGGGCATTTTAGAGAGCTGTCCTAACCAGCACTCTGCACATCCCCCCCTGCCCTGGCAGCAGGGCTGCTATGGCACCCATGAATATGCTACCTGAGGGCTTCTCCTTTGTGCCACAGTGGGGCTCCTAGCTTGGCCGTAGAGGCTAGGGCCCACGTCTGAGGCTGCTGCCTGCGGTTGGTGGAGCTGCACCGTTAGCTGCAGGCTTGTGCTTTTCAAATGCACAAGCCCCGTGCTGGGTTCCTGCCTGCGACCCACCTCCAGGGAGTGCTGCAGGTGGAAGGTGTGGTAGATCTGGGCTGAGAGCATGGGTCATATGGTGGAATAATGACTACACTGATCTGGACCAGTGGGTTGGAATGCCCTCTAAAGCCCACCTCACCTGCGCCCTCCTTCAGCCACTAAAGAACCACCGCATTTCCCTCA
Source organism: Lepidochelys olivacea (assembly GCF_965140295.1). Taxonomy (NCBI): domain Eukaryota; kingdom Metazoa; phylum Chordata; order Testudines; family Cheloniidae; genus Lepidochelys; species Lepidochelys olivacea. The sequence goes on from NC_140413.1 coordinate 4,392,399, forward strand.
CCCCCCTGCTTCTTGTGCCTTTTTGGTCGCAGAGGCCAAGCCAATAAACTACACCAAGCCAGGCAGGTTCTCCGTGTCAGATCTAAAATTTTATTTCTCGTTTTGGGTCCCTACAACCCAGCAGCAAAGTACAGTGTTTAACCTACTAGTGCAGAGCGCGAATCAGGGCTGCGTGCCAGGCCGAGGGCTCCTCCGCAGCTCTAGGGGGTCTATGCAGCATGGAGAAGGGCATTGCTGAAGGCTATGGCTTATCTCTTCCGAAGACTAGACTGAAGATCAGGGCAGACGACGGTGTCACTCACTGTTGGAAAGAAGAGATGGTGCATTGAGTTTAGCACAGCACAGGTTATGGGGTGGCGGAGTGGGGTGTAGGGTGGCAGGGGGCCAGGAGAGGGTTAAGGAAATCAGATCCTCCTCAGAGAAGAGTTGGCCTGGTGCTAAAGGCCTAGTCTGGGGCTCAGCTCCCAGTTCTGCTGCAGGCTTTGTAGCTAAGCACTGGAATAAATTGCCCAGGAATAAATTCTAGAATCTGTCATTGGGGGGTTTTAAGAGCAGGCTGGACAGACACCTGTCAGGGATGGTCTGATAAAGCTTAGTCCTGCCATGAGTGCAGGGGACTGGACCAGACCTCTCAAGGTCCCTTGATTCTATGGGCAAGTCATGGAGTCTGCCTCAGTATACCCAGCTGCAAAGCAGAGACTATTTCCTGCCTTCCCCCCCCAAATTTTGTCGGTCTTGTCTGTTTAGAGCATGAGCTCTTTAGGGCAGGGATGGTCTTCGTGGGTTTGTGCAGCACCTAACAGTGTGTTGCTAGAATACAAATCATATAACGCAGCCCAGTACAAATGAGTGATGGGGGTTTGGAGAGGTTGGACCAGGGTTCCTTTTGATGGTGACTGGTCATTTCTCTGGCCCTTTCCATCCCAAGGTCATTTATGACGCTCACGGTTGCAAACCTCTGCCCACCCACCACTGAAATGCAGCCATTTCTGGAGTGGAACACAGCAGTACTATACAACATAGGATGGGAATGAGAGAAGCAGCCGCTTATCGCGGTTGAGACTGGGGGAAGGATTTTAAGGGGAGGGGAAGTCTGACCTGGCCTGACCCTACTTAGCTTATGAGCCCTGACGAGCTAACACCCCAGAGCACTCTGGCCTAAGCAAGGCTTTTCTGCTCTCGGCTGAGCTCAGCAGCTGCTCCGGGCTGGGAGCCTACGTGCCGGGGCTGCGAACTCACATGGCATTCTGCTTGTAGTGCTTCAGAGCCTCGTCCGCTACCACCTCCATGAACTTGGGGTCGTCCCAGGGGATCTCGCCCGGCACCGTCAGGGACAGCGGATCCGAGTCGAAGAGCTGCACGGTCACCTGGGTGTCAGAAGGCCTGGGGGAATCCTTGCGGTTGGGGGTCTTGGAAAGCACCTAGGAGAGGAAGCGGGAAGGAGCCTGTTAGCACAGGCCCAGGGCTTTAGGCATCCAGCACTAGGGGACGGGGGAAAGTGGAGAGCTCCGCTGGTGCCCTTCAATCCTGTCCCTGCCAGTCCAGCCCTCAGATCCACCGGGACCCCTCACTGCTGACCCGCAGCCCCCCTGCTTCTAGTCCAGCCTGGGGCCCCTGAAGCATGGGCAGATGCCAGTGGCAGCAGCCCCGCGTGGCCCTGCCCGCAGCTGGCCCTGTACAGCTCAAAGGCTTGTGTCAGGCTGTCTGGGGAGAGAAGCACTTTTGCCCTGGAGACAGCTGCCTGATTATATGCATCCCACTCCTGACCCACTTTGCCTCTTCCCAGCTCTCTGCTATTCAGGGGAGGGGACAGGGGGCCATGGGAGCCAGCGCTTGCAGCTGAGCCGAACTCAGGAGCACCACACCCAGCTGGTCACACAGGCAGCGTGATGCAGGATCCCCGGGGTGGGGGGGATATAGCTGGGGAGGGGGCCATGGGGAATGGGCCAGTCCTGGCAGCGTAGAGCCCCTCGGAAAGGTTGGTTTCCCAACTGGCCTTGATGCCTCATTCATTTGGGCGGCACCAGCTGGTGCCAACCAGGTAGCACCCAATGCCAGGCTCCAATGGGCCACCCTGCTCCTCCATGCCCCCTAGTCCCCTGCTCTGCCCCTCAGCTGGTCCCTCCTTGCAGTCAGCTGCCTCCAGTCCAGGCTCTTTGTGGTGAAGAGGGAGGGTCACATACCCACCAGTTCTCTGGAGACCACAGGGAGTGCCCCATGGGCCAGAGGGGGGGACAGGACAGGGGAGGGAAATCTATGGTTCCCATGCTGTCCACTGATCTTAGCAGCCCATGGCACCCCCCCACCCCTTCCAAGGGCCCCCCCAAGCAGCGCAGGAAGGGCAGCGGGGACCCACCGTGGTGACCTGCAGCATGCCGTCGCCGTTCTGGGTGAGGTTGGCCAGGCGGGACACCCAGCCGAACTGCTTGTTGAGCTGGTCCAGGAGGCTGGAGGTGTTGAGCATCTCCTCCTGGAAGGTCCTCAGCAGCTCGTCATACTTGCGGGTGAAGCGCTCCGCCAGGCGCAGGGCGTCCTCAAACTGCTCCCGCAGCTGGCCCTGGGCTGGGTCCGTCTGGGAGCAGTCTTCAACCCGGGGGGGGGGGGGGGGGCGGCAGGGGAGAAGAGGGCATTACAGACACAAGAAGGGGTCAAAGACAGACTTGCCAGGATCCCTGAAAGCAGGAGGGCAGCAGGACACCTGGCTCCCTGCCTACTGCCCTGACAGTGGGTCTAAACCCTGTCGAGACCCCCGCCAAGGGATCAGTGCGGGACTCTGGCTCCATGGCTTTGTCGGCCCTTGGTTACTCCACCAGCCAAGCCAACCGACCAGCGCCGCTGACGTGTTAGGACACGATTGCATCTCCCCTAACAGCACCAGGCCCTCCAGCCCGGCTCCCCTGCTGGCTAATGCAGGGCAGGGAGGTTAACAGCACCCGAGTCCACTTGCACCCCATCACCAAACCTGGAGCCGGCCAGCTGCCACTTGGCGCTCAGAACCACCGGCTGCTCGGTTGATTGAGGCCTGGGGGGTCTGGTGCAGAAGGCCTCCCCTCCCGTTCCCCTCCATGTTACATGTGGGCTGGTGACCGAGGTCTACGGCAGCTCTGAGGAGGTGTCGATTGGTGTGACTCTGCTCCAGCTGTGCCAGTTTACACCACTGAGAACCTGGTGCTGGATCTGTGGGGGCCTAAATGCTGGTTACACATCAGTGTCTAAGATATTGGACCGGTACTGAAATCTGCAATATTCTGCACCCAACCTGCCCAATCTAGAAACACAAAATACATGGGGGGGGGGGGGAAATCGCATCTGGAGAAGAGCCCATTTATCTCACCCAAGAGGGGTGAGACGCCCCAGAGCCAGTGAAAGGTGCTAACCAGGCAGGGATGGAACTAGAGGAAGCAGGTTCTACTCCCCCTGTGGTGTGTTTATCTATGAAGCTACAGGCAGTTACCAGCCCCTGGTTATACTGGGTCTCCTTTGCTCACCTACAGACAGAATTTCCTGGCATTTTTCACACTTGTCCTTCATCTTCAGGCAGCCAGCAGAATTGCGGCGGATTTCCCGGCACACCATGCGGTTGTCGCTGGAGTTGAGAGTCTCTGAAGGGGTGTGGGAGGGAGGAGACACCACAGCGGTATAGCTTTACTTCTCAGCACGGGCAAAACCGCCTGACACTGCCAGATGCACCAGCTCTCATGCATTCATACAGCACCTTGCACTCCAATGCTCTTTACAAAGTACTAGTCATGTAGACAGTAAGGCCTTCCTGCCCCACTAAAATGCAGCTGCTTCTGGGGTGGAGTGTGGCAGCTGTTTAGAGCACAGCAACTCTGCATAGCAGCTCAGGATGGGAAACAGAGAATACTGCAGCCATTCAGAACCAGGGAAATATAGCAATTAACCAGACCCTGGAGTCTTTTCAGTAACTCCTATCCCTAAGACACCCACACAAGAATTGAAGGTTTATATAGTCTGTCCTGTTATTCCTATTAAGTCTAGCAAATGATTTATGAACTTGTGAATTACCTACTTAGGAGTGTAAATAAGCTTCAGATTGCTTTTGCCATAATTCCCTGGCTCTGACATTTATTTATTCTACAAGAGGGTTTGAAAATGCTCCGTGATTGCTTTCAAGCCAAGCCAAGAGGAGGCAATACATCACCTCCTGTCTCCTGGAGTAATTCCAGTGGTATTGTTGGCACCTTTCATCCTCAGACTATTAATACATTAGTTAATCAAGTCTTGCCCACCCGGGTAAGGGAGGTGAGGCAACCAGTACTGCCCTCTACTGGACAGAATCAGAGCTGCTCATCTGTGTGTCATAGGCCTTGTGCTGCTATGAGCCCACAGAGCGACCCCTTTAGCTCAAATGGCCAGGGCCTGTGCTGTTATCTGGAGTGGGAGGTTACAGGGTCTAGCTTTGCTGCAAACTTCCCAGTGGCCCGAGTGCAGCCTAGAGACAATCTCTGAGCCCTAGGTACCCATGGATTTGTCAGAGTCAGACCCACTCGATGGCTAGGGAACATGAGGCAGAGACATGAAGCGACTCGCCCCATGCTGGAGCGGAAGTCAGCGTTCTCCCCCGCTCACCGCCTTGTGCTCAGCTCACGGGAGCAAACCTCTGTCATGGGATCTGGGGGCGCCTCGTGCCGTTTCCCCAAGGGGCTATTTGAACTAGAAAGGCCACCCCCCTGCTCAGCAGGGAGCGGACCAGTGCCCTTCTCCTGCAGCCTGCTCATTCCATGAGAGCGGCTGCCTCGCAAAATAAACCCAGGGATCGGAGCACATGTGGGGGCGGGAGACCGCTCCCCCTCCTTTGTGAGCAGCAGATGGGACTTGGACTGCTGTTGCAGTCTGCCCTGACCATTGCTGAAAGTATAACGGGGTCACGGGGGGGGACGACTCAGTGTGGGGCTTGCTCAGGGCAGGACTGGAGCTGGGCGGAAACCAGACATTCCATGTGGTGGGAAATTCCAGGATTTCAACATTTTTTGATTTTCTTAAAAACAACCCCCCCCCTACACACACACCCCCCTTTTGCTGAACCCAAACATTTGGATGGAAAAGTTTCCCCTCTAGCTCTACCTTGGGCTCTGCCAAGGTGCCCAGCTGTGGGGCCAGCTATGCAAACCAGACCATTTGTCCCCAGAGTGGAGGCCTTCTTGGGGTGGGGACCCCACAGATTAAGGCCAGAAGGAACCACTGATCACCTACTCTGGCCTCCTGTATACACAGGCCATAGGACTGCCCTGAGTTAGTTCCTCTCTGAACTAGAATATCCAATCTTGATTTTAAGATGGCCAGTGATGGAGAACCTCCCCTGCCCCCCATCCCTAGATAAGTTGTTCCAAGGGTTAATCACACTCACTGTTTAAAACAGTGTCTTTGGCACAAGGCTAGTGCTAGATAAGGGAATCCCAATTCCTTCTGGACTCGCCCCTGGTGACTAGTGTGTGCCTGGGGGCAGGTTCTCCAGCCCTGGTCATTACCCCCCCCCCACCCCCCAGCTCTGCTGGATCTGCCCCTAGGCCCTTGAATATCCCCCACCTGTGGTGGACCCTCCCAGCAGGGGGTCCTGGCTGCCTTCGAACCACTGGCCGTCCTGCTCCATGGCCTTCTGGGCTCCCTCGAACATGCGCTGGGTCATCTCAAAGAGCGGCTCGAAGAGGCGGTGGAAGCCATGGTGCCGGAGTGGGGAGAAGAAGGGGTGTGTGTCACGGACCACCCTGGCGTTTGCGAAGGGGAAGCGGAAGCGGAAGGGGGCATGCATGGCCCTGCGGGAGCTCCCCGCGAAGGGCGAGCGGAAGAACGGGGCCATGCGGCCGTAGGCCCGCGTGCTCTCCTGGAACAGGTCGTCCACACTGTCCTCCACCATGCTGTAGCGCTCCTCCAGGTCCTCCAGCCAGCGGCCCTGCTGCTGGTCCTCCTCTAGCAGGGAGTCGATGCGCTCGCCGTTCACCCAGATGGAGATGGGGGAGGAGCGGTTCAGGAACTCCTCCAGCTACCAGAGCAAGGCAGGGACAGGACGCAGTGAGCTGGCAGGCCTCTGCAGACCCACCCGCCACCCACCCTACACAGAGCTGGGGCCCACACCGCTGCATCACAGGGAGACCTGCTCCCTACCAGCCTCAACTGGGCCAAGTCAGTGACTGCTATGGACCACAGGGAACAGGTGCTGCGGACCCACATCCATATGGAAGGTGGGGTGGACAATGGCCATCATTTAACTCCTGTTGGCTCTCCAGCGGCCGGGAGATAATCAAGGCTAGAGCCCCCCCAGTGCATTCTGTCCATCTCAGAGTTGGAGCGATTGAGGTTGTCTACCAAGAAAGCACAGGCTCACGGGTCTCCTGGTGCCAAGGAGCCCTAAAGGCGCCATCCTCAGCCACATCACCTAATTCACATGCTACTCCTCTCCCGTACAAGCCCTGCTGATCTTCCACTGTGTCCCACACCCTGGTGGAAAGAGGTCCAGGCTCTTCTACAGCATGATGCCAAGCGCTAGAGAAGGGCCTAGACTGAACAGCTCGCTCACCTGCCGGCCAACCAGGCCCGAGCCGCTCCTGCACGTCCTGGAATAGAACCTCATGCAGGTCTGCTTCAGGCAAGGCTTACATTCCTCCCACAGGGCCAGCATGGTCTCATTGCACACATCCGGCTTCTCGGTCAGCTTCTTCTCCGTTTCCTTGGCTAGTTGCATGGCTTGCTGGAAGTGAATGGGTTAAAGCCCCGACTGTGAGGGGCTGGGCAGCTAACAGGGATTCTCCCTTAGCTCAAGAGGCAGGAGCCTGGGTCTTTAGTGCAGGAGAATCATAGTTCTAGCCCCACTCTTGCCAGAAAGCTGCTGCTGACTAGCATGGGAAGCCCACCACCACCACCCAGGGAACCTCAGGGGGGCTGTGGATTCATTAGAGATTGTCCCCCAAGCTCCCAATGCAGAGAGGATAAGTGACGCAGCCACGTTCCATGCAACCATCGGACCCCCGTGGCCCGAATCGTGGTGAGATTCAGCGGCAAGCTTTGCAGGGATATTCTCCCATTGGTTTCCCTGCCTGCCACTTGCTCACCTCTTTCTTCTGCTTGGTCTCCTCCAGCGTGGTCAGGATCTCCTGGTGGTCTTTGCTGGTTTTGTCCATGAGGCTTTTCATCTGCTTCACCCCGTTGATGGCATTCTCGATCTGGGTGTCTATGTATTTGCTCCCTGCTACAGACATTTCTGAAAGGGGCGGGGGAGGGGGGGAGGGGAGACTAAGTTAATTGCCTCAGGAGAGCTACGCTAAGATGGCCTTCTGCTGAGGACACCTCTTCTAAGATGGCTGCCCAGATTTGACATAACATCTTTCCCACCCAAATATTTGCATCTCCAAAGCCTATTTGCCCCCAAAAGGGTCAAATCCAATTCAGCTGAAATTTCACACAAACTTCTTATTTGCCCAGCTCCGTTTTAACCTTGCTTAGATTTGGCTGGGACCGTGCCAGAGGGAGGTAGCCAAGAACAACTGAATTTTGGTGCCAAAGATCTAGAGTAAAGACTGATCCCACCCAGTCCCCCTGAGCCCACTCCTCTCTCAGAGCCGCAACAGCCCGCTCTCAGGTCTGCTACTCGGGTACATCGTTGTCCACAGGACCCGACCTAGCAAACCCTGAAGAGTTGATATTTGTGCGGTGTTACCTAGCAGGAAGCTATGGGAGAAATGATCTCATAATGCAAGCACCTGGCTTGGACCCAAGACACTCCTGATGCCAGGGACTTGGGGGAGAAGTTTGTTTAGATGGTCCTGACCCACACCGCCCAGATCCAGATTTCCCCAGAGCTTGGGGTCCTGGCCTCAGGGGTTTGGACCACAGATTCCTAGATTCCTAGGCCAGAAGGGACCATTGTGATCTCCTGTACAGCACAGGCCAGAGACTACCCCTCAATTCCTAGAGCAGAGCTTTAAGAAAAACATCCAGTTTTGATTTAAAAATAAAAAAAATAAATACATCATTGATGGTGAATCCACCACTGCCCTCAGTAAATTGACCAGGTTCATCCCTGATCTTTTGTTTTGGTTCCTGGGGGCTCTTGCACCCAGTTTCTGGTTCTTTCCAGCCTAATCCGAAGAGAAACTCAGCCAAACTCCTGGAGGTTTGCCACGTTTCAGATCTAAACCCACATCAGCCTAGCCCCCTCCCCTGAGCGTTCCATATAAACACTGGGGTCCCACACCCCAGTTTAACCCCCCATGCACACGCTGCTCCCCTGACTCTTACAGGCAATCAGTACAATGGTGATGGGCGCCATAGATAAATAGAGCCGCTTTTTGGGGGTCCTAAAGGCAAGCCCTAGCAGGAAAGCCCAAGTAACAGCCGTGGTCAGTGGCTGGCGGGGCACCTGTCAGCTGGAGCATGGGGCACAAATCAGAGAAACTGATCCCTGTAACAGCCTGTGACGAAGTGGGCCTGTTCTTAATGTTTCCTCCGAATATTGTGGGGGTGCCTCAGTTTCCCCTAGGCAGTTCTTAAGTATCTAGGTGGTGGGGTAAGGGTGTATGATCATTGCAGAGCCCTAGAGGGCAGGTGTGTGCAAGGGTCTGGACACAGAGAATGGCCGACATCCTCTTTCCTGGCAACTGATGGCCTGGGCCCTTCCCCCCTGCAAGGTGAGAGCTGAAGGGTTGGAGAACAAAGGAATCAGGTGACCACCTGGCCCAGGAAAGGAACAAAGCCCAGAGGAGGAGGGGCTGGAGGGAGTTTCAGTTTGGGGCTGGCTGGGACATGGAGTGAAGTGCAGACATGGTTGTCTGGCTCACTGCCCCCAAAATGGACCCAGCTGAGGGGTCCCGTTCTCTGCACCTGCAAGCTCTGTGTTAGACCATGTTCCTGTCGTCTAATAAACCTCTGTTTTACTGGCTGGCTGAGAGTCACGTCTGACTGCGAAGTTGGGGTGCAGGACCCTCTGGCTTCCCCAGGAGCCCCGGACTCTCTGGGGGAAGCGCACGGAGGGGCAGAGGATGCTGAATGCTCCGAGGTCAGACCCAGGAAGGTGGAAGCTGGGTGAGCTGTGTGTCCTGAAGACAGGCTGCTCACAGGAAGGCGACTGCCCCAGAGTCCTGCCTGGCTTCATGGGGAGCAGTTCCAGAGCATCGCCCAGGGACTCCGTGACACAGCCTGCCTGGCCCTGCACCTGAGTGGCGCTGTATGTCCTGAATTACTCCACATGTGCCGATCCCACCAGCCCCAGCCACCTGGGGAGTTTCCGCCCTGGCGCACGGAGCCTCACCAATGCCACTTACGTTGCAATTCATTGGGTGGAACCAGGGCCTGGCCTTCCTCCCGGGACAGCAGAAGCCCCAGCAGCGAGAGCAGCAGCAGCCTCATCTTCCTCACCCCCGAGCAAACTCCAAGGTCCTGTGCAGGCCTGAAAGACAGGGAGGAGAACTTGGGCAGGCTCCCCAGGCCGAGGGCCTACATATTTACCCAAACAGGAGCTCAAGCGGTCACAAGTCTGTGAACACTCATAGGATGTTACAATAACCTAGGAGGACAAATCGTGCCAGGACAAGGTACAAGGAGACAGAGCGACTGAATGAATCTAAACAAAAAGGCCAGTTGATCTGATTCAAGGACAGTGTTGCAATTATGCTCATGACAACACACAGGACCTGGAGCCAGAAATAAGTATGTCAGAGTTTAGGCCTAATTCATGGACAAAATAACGAGGGGATGGGCTATTCTGCCCAACACTCGCTTTTGGGATCCGTAGAAGAAAAAAAAATAACTGAATGGGGAAAAAGAAAAATAAAAACAGACAGGCTACTCCAGCAAGCTTCCCCATCCCAACTGGGGCCCCACCTTCCCCTGGACCTTCTTCAGCCTCCCCCTGAGAGATGTCCTGGCCAGAACAGGCCAGAGAGAGCAACCCAGATGAGATCGCCGCCTCCAGATGTGTCCCAACCACTACCTGCCATCTTTGACGCCATCTAAGAGACGGCCAAACTGGGGGCTTTTCCTTCTAAAAATGGTCTCCAGGTAAAAGGAACAAGGGATGTTGTTCAAACAAAAGCCTGACTCGATACTTTACATTTCAAATACTCCAACGGCTTTTCTAGATCTTTCATAGGTTTTACAAACCATTTGAAAAGGTAGGTTTGCCATGGTGCTAACCCCCAGCCTTGTTTAACACTGGACGGTGACTAGGGACGTTGACAGCTTTAGTCCCTGCTCTGCATCTAAATGATTAGAACAGGCTGCTCCAGCCCAGATGCCCGAGAGACAGAAACGCATTCAAGATACAGGGCTAAAAATTGTCTGGGGTTTAACAAGAGAGCCAAACTCCACCAGCCTGACCAGAGGCCTGGGAGCCAGGAAGAACTAAGCTCTAACTTCTGCTCTGACCCAGGCTCCCATCATGGCCATGTCACTTATCCCCACACTACAGTGGAAGGCAGAGAGGTTACCTCACACAGGTGTTTGGGAAGCACCATGAAATCATCAGGTCTTTCCTAAGTGCTACATATTACAGCAGCCTGTTTATCCCTCTAGCACCATAGCTATGCCCAGCACAGACCCTGGATAAGTGCTTGTATTGAAGTGACTGTTTAACCCACTGGTTCAGCATCTCCAATACTTCAAGGGCTGGTCCACACAGAGGATAAGAGCCAACTACTGCTACCAGCTTATGGAGTTACTCATTTAGATCACGGTCCATGTTTTTTGTGCTGAAGGTCCCAGGTTCTATCCTGCTAATGACCCTTTAGGGAGGGATTTTGATATCAGCAAGCTGGAAAAATAGGATCTGGATTCTGAGTGCTCAGTGGTCTGGGGCATTTGGATCCAGCTCCAACTCTATCCCAGCCACATCAGAGACTTGCTGGGGTGGATGTCTGGACCGGGGACACGGAGTAATGCTCATGGGGGGAGCAGGGCTGTTCTCGGCTCAGGGGAGATGGCTCTTTGGCCACAGGCAGAGGAGGGTCTGCACCCTAGGAGTCCCCGATTCGCATGAACCCACAGATTTCAAAGCAAGAGGATTGAATAAAGGAGGACTGAAGAGTGACTGCTCCAACCATGAGCAAGACAGGCTGTCGCTCAGAATTACGATGGCTTAGCCAGGCTTTGCCCCGAGAACCAAAACAAAAAACCACAGGAGAAAAATGAGCTATGACTCATTCTAATGACTCAACCCCCCACACCCAGGGGTATCTGCTTATTTATACAAGCACAAGGCCCTGGTGTCCCTGCTGTGACCCAAATGCCCACGAATTTCTGGCCAGGGGAGCTACTGCAGCCATGAACTCAGTCCGGGAGCAGATGCCAAAACCTGATGTCTGGGAACATCTCTATTGTGCAGCAATCGGAAGATCTTACATAAGAGCCCCCAACCGATGTTGTGAGCAGCTGGAGGACAACCAGTTCCAGCCCTGCTTGGGGGGACTCTTTCCAACAGGTTAGTGAATCACAACGCAATTGGCATGGGCTTGGGGGAGTCTGGGGCCAGGCTGCCTCAGATTTCTCGCCCGCAGTGTTCGTGAGCAGCTCCATCGAATCCTGACGGAAGCTAGAGACTATAGGAGGAGAAAAAACTAACCAGCAGAGGCCCATCTCTGCTGTCTCCCATTCGCTACAGCCGTGCGGGATGCAGGCACAGAGCAGCGCTCAGCCCTCGCTTTCGCACACCCCAAATCCAGCTGGAGGATGCGTAACAAAACACGGAGCCCCCGAGGCTGAGCAAAGCTTCCTGCACTTTCCAGCCAGGAAAGACCATGAAAGGTTTTCCTCCACCGGCGAGAGCCCAGCTCGCCTGTTTGTCAGAACCAGATGCCGGACAGGTTTGCCTTCAAGCGTAGCGCCTACAGCCGGTTACAATGGGGGCAAGTGCGTCAGACACCAGGAGAGTGGAGATCAGCAGAAATAAAGTTAATGATCAGGACCTCTGATCAGCAGATCTCAAAGATGGGCTGGTAGCACAATCCCCATGCAACAGCTGGGGAAACTGAAGTCGAGCAAGGCACAGGCCACACAGACCCTCCTGTCTCCTAGCTCCATGCTGTAGCCACTGAACGACACTGCCTCGCAGATCAGCAGGTAGCATGCACTTCACTGCATGCTCATTGCTTCCTGGGCTTCCCTTTCAGTCCTAGGCAGCGGGGGCTGCTTTGAACTAAGCCTTTGGCATAGGGGGCTTTTATAGGGGACAGGGTGGTCACTGGGGATTTTCACACCTGGAGACAGCAGGAATCAATGCAGAGTCCCGCATCAAGCGGGATTCTGCACAGGTGGCCCCATTTGCCAGCAGCACTGGGGAAGTGGGGCGGCAGCCAGACTGGGTTTAGCTCCAGCTCTGCGGTGGGGCTGGACCCAGCCCAAGCGAATGACACTGAAGTGATAAGATACTGAACGACCTTGCCAGAAACACCAGATCCCTCAGGGCCAGAGCCAGCAGGATCGATCAGAGCTGGCCCAGAGGGGGCTGAGCAGCAGGAGCTGCACGGCAACGGAGAGGGGGGTAGAGGGAAGTGTAGGAGTCCGGGGGGGGGGTGTGGGGGGGGTGAGCTGGAAAGTAGCACCTCTCACAGGGAGGGGGGACTGGACAGGAGGACAAGGAAAGAAACACAAGGCAAGCCAGGGAGATCAGAACTGGTCCAGTGCCATGGGCTCCAGGGTTATTTAGAGCTGTAGGAAGTGAAGGAACGAAGCTACTCCATTAATCCAGCCTGCACTCCCCTGTGCTGCAGATGTCCCCCAATCCTGACCCACAGCCCCCTGCTATTCCCCAGTTCCCTGAGACAGCTCCATAGATGCCCCCATCCCAATCCTGACCCCACAGCCTCCCTACTCCTCCAGGTCCGGCCTTCGCACACACAGCTCTGATGCAGCAGTCCTGAGTGAAACAGATCGACAACCCTGCTGAATTGGGGGGTTGTTTTCATCTAAAGTTGTCCAGCATCTAGTTGGAGTTAGGATAAGATTGGAGACTCATCTCGCTTGTGATGGAAGCCCGGAGCACAACCTGACTGCAGCCCTGGGCATTACCCCGGCATTCCATGGGTCCCACGTAAATCTCTTCAATGTGGTTTAGGAGGGGGAACAATATGGCCTGTGGGGCCCCCCTCCCTACAGAGCAATTGCTTCAAGGACAGTGGCGTAGCTGTACAGTGTTGTGGTTGGAGAGCATTGTGCCTTTACCTTGAACTCCCACTCCCCACCAGCGCAGGCTCCCTGAACCAGGCGCTGCTATGAAACTACTCCTGGTTTTGACGAATTCCCCCCCCAAACATCCATGCATTCCCCACCCCCACACTAGGCAGCTAGCCAGGTGCATTGTGGTTATCCTCCCCCCCACCCTGCATTGCTCAACTGGTGAGGTGCATTATGGTTATTTTCCCAATGTTTAAATACAATGAGTCAGAGCCCCAAGAGATTCTTTTTGTTTTAAAACAATCTGGAGATTAAAAACAAAAGCTGGATTTTTTTTTTTAATTGGCCTTCCGGGCCTCGAGCAGAGGTCCCATTTTCAAGCTTCTCTGCCCCTAGCAGGGCTGGAAGGTTACTTTTTAACAAGAAAGCCAGGATGTGACTTCCTGGGGTTTTGAAAGAAAACAGCAACTATCACAAGACCTTCAATAAAATAGTCCCTGGCAGCAACACTGTTGCTCACTGCATTGCACCAGGCGAATTTCTCCTTCCTTTGAAGCGTCTGGCACTGGGAACTCCTAGAGGCCAAGTTCCCAGGTTTGCCAGGCCAATGGTCTGATCACGAGAACCAACCGTGAATGCCAAGATCCACTAACTGTATCACTCTTTCACGCTCAGGGGGCCTTCTCTCTCATACATTGATTATTAGCACCCCACTTTCATGTCACCGTAAGCAAGACATGCCAGTGAAAAGCTAGAAATGGCCATGACATGGCAAATCATAGGGCCGGTAGCCCAGTATGACATGTCCAAGAGCAGCCCATTCCCACTCGAGGCCCCAGAACTGGCCAAGATGTAGGAATTCCCTCCTGACGCCAGGAGGGGAGCCTTGAAGCATGAGGATTCAGAACCATTAAAGAATTCTCCTGGGTTACATACCTGCAGGGAAGGTGGAAACACGGGGCTGCTGCTGAGAGCTGGCGGCGGGGGGGGGGGGGGGGCAGACAGTTAAATGCCCCCACCCCATTGGGCCAAGCAGTGCACAGCCCTTAGTTACACCCACCAATCGGTCAGGGAAAGCCCTTGCAAGCCCATCCCTTCTCTGAGGTGCAAAAGGGGTGTGCAGGTCCTCTCCCCAGACGGGCAGGGTGAGCTAGGGCCACTAGCCAGCCTAACCCGGCTCCCTCTTTCCCTAGAGATCGCTGCATGGATCCATCCCCCTCCCACCCACCCAGGACGGATCAGGAGCCCCCCCCCACCCGTCTCTCTGCCCTCCCCAGGGCGCGCACAGCCCCGGACGCTGGGGAAGCGGAGAGCGCCCCTTCCCCGCAGCCTCCAGCGCCAGCTTCGTGCCCTGCGGCAGCTTTGCCCAGCGGCGAGGGCCGCCCCTGCGACGCGCACACGCCTGGCCGCAGACCCTCACCCCGGCAGGGCGCACGGGCAGCTGCCGGCGGCCCGCGGAGTTTGCGCGACTAAGGCGGCGGCGGGGGTCAAACAATATCCCAGCCAGCCAGCCCCAGCCCCCCGCGAGCTCGCCCCCCGCAGCCCTGCGGGGCTCACCTCTGCGGCTCCGCGTCCTGCGCTGCGCAAGCGGGGACTGCGGCGCTGGGCACCGTATTTATAGCCCCGGCTCCCACCGCCGCCGCGCTCTGAGTCACGCCCGCAGAACGGCCTGGAAGGGGGCCCCGCCGGCCCCCGCCTCCCGCCGCGGCGGCCGCCAGTGGGCGCCCTCGCACCGCGCACGGCCGGGCTGCCGCCTCCCTGCCCAGCCGCAGGCCCGGCGGCTCCCCGGCTGAAGGGGGCCGCTGGAGCGAGGCTGCGGTGAGGGGCGCCCGGCCGCCCCGCTCTCTGGCAGGGCCGTAAATGCGCTCCTGCCTGGGTCCCCCCGGTCCAGGCTGGTGCCTTGGGCTGCTCCAGCCACTGGGTGCCCCTGAGGCCCTGCCCCATTCAGTCAGCCCTGCCCAGCCCCCTGGGGGTCACTCAGGCCAGCAGCGACCATGGGGGCTCAAGGCCCCGACGGTGACCGGTGCTGGGTCTGTTTGCAGCCCCGCCCCATACCCTGGTTTGGGAAACACCAGGCACTTCGCTGCCCCTTTCCTTCCCCCCCTGCCCCTCGCTAGGAGCCCAGGTTGCCCCCTTCTGCCGCAGGTGCCTTAGGAGAGATTAAAGGGTCCGATCCTGCCCCCCTGCAGGGGGTGGAGCTGGTGGGAGCTGCAGAGCTCAGGTTTGCCTGCCCCTTCCCTGTCTCCGGCTAGCTCTGGGGCCTCAGGCAGTGAGCCGGCCTGTCTGGCCATCTAGGGATATGTTACCAGGGATGATGCTACGCTGTGCTCCTTCCTGCCCCCTTTTCCCCCCGACAGACGGCTCAGGAAGAGCGTCCCCCTTTGGGAAGGGGAAAACTAAGGCCCAGAGTTAGTGGTAGGGCTGGAAATAGAACCCAGGAGTCCTGCCCTCCCCCTCCCCCCATTAACCGCAAACCCATTCAGGCCTCTCTCTACCAACTACATCTTCTCTTCTCCCTCCTCCTCCCTTCTTTCTCTACCCACAGCCTCCTCCCTTCTCCTCCATCCTCCCATGGCCACCAGCCGTCTCCACATAAGGTCCCCAATGGGACCCCCACCAGTCTCTTTGCTGTGTGCATCACCTCCTGAGGCCTGTCTCCCTCCTCACAGCTTGTCCAGCCAGATCCTGGCTCCGTTGGGGGCTAGCAGATAAGTTGTGCTCCTCCTTCCCAGCTGCCTGCCCTTCTGTAATGAGAGGCACAATGGGGGGCGGGGAGATTGGGGGCGGAATGGCACAGCAGCCCTTAGGAGGTGGGTGGCTCATTCCCAGGTGAATGAAGTCCTGGAACAGCCTTCCAAGGTGAGCAATGGGGGCAAAAGCCTAACTGGCTTCAAGACTCAGCTTGATAAGCTGATGGAGGGGATGGGATGATGAGATGGCTTACAACGGCATGTGGCCCGTCAGCGACAGCTAGTAGCAAATATCCCCAGTGGCCAGAGATAGTCACTGTATGTGGAGGGCTCTTAGTTACTACAGAGAATTCTTTCCTAGGTATCTGGCTGGTGGGGCTTGCAGACATGCCCAGGGTCTAACTGATCGCTGTATTTGGAGTCAGGTTGGCAGAGATTGTTTGTTTGTTTTTTCTTTCCTCTGCGTGTGGGCTCATTTGCAGGTTTAAATTAATGTAAATGTTGGATTCTCTGTAACTTGAAGTCTTGACATCACGATTTGAGGACTTCAGTGACTCAGCCAGAGGTTGTGGGTCTATTATAGGAGGGGGTGGGTGAGGTTTTCTGGCCTGCCATGTGCAGGAGGTCAGACCAGATGATCATGATGGTCCCTTCTGGCCTTAACATTTGAATCTGAGTCACAGTTCAGGGTAACTGCATCTGTACTTCACGCTTATAGGCACCCCCTGTTGGGCTTCTGATTCCTAGCCAGCACCTCTCTTGGGCAGAGACCACTGTTCCCATTAAGCTGCGTGCATGTGCGTGCTCACAGATCCTAAAGCCTGTGCACACGGCGAAACACCGCGCACACAAACATTTGCACAGAAGCACAACAGTTTGCACAGAAGAAAATTTTTGCGCACACGGCCCATCAAAAATTTGCACAGAAGAAATTTTTTGCTCGCACGGCCTGTCAAAAATTAGAGGGAACATTGGTGGAGACCCACATCTCTCTCCCTCCTGACTGGGGTATTTCCAGGCTGCACAGTTCCCTGCCTACACTGTGATATCCCCAGCAAGCCAGACTGCCTAAACAGCCCAGTGTCTACACTTTGCTCTCTCTTCGGAGGCCATAAAGAGCATAATTGCCCCCAGTTAGAAGTGACCACCCCGCCCTTTCTAAGCAAGTGCCTTTATTCTTAAGGTGAAAGCATTACCAAGAGAACATAGTAAAAAGACTCAAAGAACCTACACAAGTGCTAACGGGCTTACCAAAGATCACCCCGATTCCAACAAGGGCTCTGGGAAGAGTCAGTCCTTCCAGCCCCACCACAGGGTTTTGCTGTGGCTGCAAGTTTGCAACAGCCTCAACTCAGATTAGTTGGGCCACTTGGCCTGTTTCTTTATATCACCTGGACCGTTGATCTTTAGGAACAGGTAATCCGCAGACAATCACCCTCATCAGGGGGTAGCTTCAAAGCCTGAGTTTTTGCGTAACTGGAGTTGGGAATTTGCATTTCCATTCGCCTCCCGCTAGACTTTCCCCAGGCACTTCATACTCTTTGTCTCCAAAGTCCCTCTTGTCACTGTCGAATCCTTTGAAGTTCAGAACACTTCCCAGAGTTCATGTCCCATTGATCCCCTGCAGAAAGGTTACCCACGATCCTCGCCCACAATAAAACAAACCCTTTGTATTTAGCACAATGGACTCCAAAGAGATTTAAACATCATTCAATAAGGTTTTCCAAGCAGATTGCAGGAAACTGTCCCTTCTGTCACTCCGGGCAGGACTGCGGACAGGGGACGCTTGGCAGGTGTTCGGAGGCTACACGTGGCTTTTTAACCCTTCCCATCTCTCTGCTGCACAACTTATTTTTCCAGTCTTGCTGCCCTTTCTCCTGCCCCCCCCTTTGCCCAGCCTGCTTCCGGCAGTTTCCCAGACCGGGAGGGCTAGATGTGGTTGTGCTGTTGGTAAATTTCATAATGTAACCCACATATAGGTTTATTTTAACTAGAGTGTGGCATTAGGGGGCCTATAAATTGCCCTGGCCCTGGGGCTAGCTGAACTGGGTTAAAACCTGGCAGTGAAGTGACTGGGCCAAGGGAATATATAGGGCCTAATGACGTCCCTAATAAGCATAAATACCACATGTGAGTGGGGCCTGATGGCACCTGTGTATAGGCTTGTGGTGTATAATGGTGCTTTACGGTACAGGATCAAGTCAGCACATTCCGGCCAAACACTGCAGGAATCTGGGAACACTTGGATGAGACTCTGCCGGTAAACTCCCCAGCTCAGGCTTTGGTCTATAATGACCTAGAACTGGATTGATTCCCCCAGTGCAGCTCTCCTCCCCTGGCTCCTGAGGGAGCTTGGACTGCATCTGGATCTCGGTCATGGGGTTGGCTAAGCGTGCATCTCTTAGGAGATGGCTCCCTGGGCTGTTAGGGGTAGCATGCCCCTAAGTCATGGGTTCAAATCTAACCCAGCTTTGGCATCATGCAGCAGCTACTGATCAGGCAAAATTAGTGGAGTCTTGTTCAGGCCCAAGGAGAGAGGTGTCTGAGGCCTATAACTTCAGCAGATTTAGGTGCCTGAGTCTTGGGATTAGAAGGGACCTCGAGAGATCATCTAGTCCAGTCCCCTGCACTCATGACAGGACTAAGTATTAGACCATCCCTGACAAGTGTTTGTCCAACCAGCTCTTAAAAATTTCCAGTGATGGAGATTCCACAACCCGCCTAGGTAATTTATTCCAGTGCTTAACCACCCTGACAGTTAGGAAGTTTTTCCTAAAATCCAACCTAACCCTGCCTTGCTGCAGTTTAAGCCCATTGCTTCTTGTCCTCTCCTCAGAGGTTAAGAAGACCAATTTTTCTCTCTCCTCCTTGTAACAATCTTTTATGTACTTGAAAACTGCTCTCATGTCCCCTCTCAGTCTTCTCTTCTCCAGACTAAACAAACCCAGTTTTTTTCAATCTTCCCTCACAGGTCATGTTTTCTAGACCTTTCATCATTTTTGTTGCTCTTCTCTGGCCTTTCTCCAATTTGTCCACATTCTTCCTGAAATGTGGGGCCCAGAACTAAACACGATACTCCAGCTGAGGCCTAATCAGCGCTGAGTAGAGCAGCAGAATTACTTCTCCTGTCTTGCTTACAACACTCCTGCTAATACATCCCAGAAGGATGTTCGCTTTTTTTTCAACAGTGTTACACTGTTGACTCATATTTAGCTCGTGGTCCACTGTGACCCCCAGATCCCTTTCCACAGTTCTCCTTCCTAGACATTTTGTATGTGTGCAACTGATTGTTTCTTCCTATGTGAAGTACTTTGCATTTGTCCTTATTGAATTTCATCGTATTTACTTAACACCATTTCTCCAGTTTGTCCAGATCACTTTGAATTTTAATCCTGTCCTCTAAAGCACTTGCAACCCTGCCCAGCTTGGCATTGTCTGCAAACTTTATAAGTGTTCTCTCTATGCCATTATCTAAATCAATGGACGTTAAGTGCCTAAATACCATTGAAGATCAGAGTGGAACTGCCCAGCCCCTTGCACCATCGCAGGCATGGAGCATGCTCAGCCCTAGAGCAGGGTTCCTCCGGTGGGGAAGCCCGTGCTGCCCATGCTGTGTCAGGGGCCTACAGCCTGTAGGGCCATCAAGCGAGCGCTGGATTTGAAAGGCTGCGTTCTGTGCTCTCGCTTCCGCAGCAGAGGGCAGCAAGGGGTCACGCAGCCCTTCTCAGGTCTGGCTCCAAGGCTAGAGAGAAGCATGCAGAGGCAGCATCGGCCTCTTTGCCTGGCTCCCATCGACCCCGCTACTGTGGCGTTCCTCACTTGCAAATGGGATCAGGCATCCACTGGGACCCTGCCCAGAGCAAGGAGGGCTTGCTGTGCCCAAGGTGCCAGCTCAGAGACACCAGCACCCCAAATAGGAAGTTTAGGATTCCCTGACTGTGGAGTCCAGGCCAGGGCTTAGGGAGACCCTGCGTGGTGAGACCAGGCAGCACGAATCATGAGTCAGAGAGAGTCACCAAGTCTCCCTGTGCCCTGCACCCCTGGTAGAGTCATTACAGCCCAGCCCCAGCTCTTCACCGCCATGGGGGCTGCTATCTGCAACACCACCCGGACTTCTCAGCCTGGTCCCACCACGTCCCCCAAGCTGCCTAGGACCCCATTGTTCAGAATTCTGTGGGCCCCTGCCCAGGAGCCCTTGGTGTTGCTGCAATACACCAGGAGCCTTGGTGGGTGGGCCATCTGGGGTCAAAGTCCCCACCAGAGTGCCTCCAAATCCGACCGTTTCCCGTGGCCACGGTGCACTCGCTGGCCCGAGCTGTCATCGACGGAGGGGTCAGACCGGCTCTGCCTCGTGAAGTGCACTGGGACTTAACTTAGACCCCCAGGAAATAACGCCATTGCCCTGCGTTCTTCTTCCTGTGCTTTGTGCACTTGCCATGACTTGCTACAGACCCAGAGACTCTAATTCCTGGGGGGTCCCTTCCCAACCAGAAGGGCCTGTTTTTAGACGCACCCTTGGATTCCGTCGCCACCCCAGCAAGTATTGGCAGGGCCTTGGTGAGACACTCCAGACGGGGGACTGCTCAGAGCAGGGAATCCTAGAAACCTGAAACCACAGGGTTAGAAGGGACCGCAAGGGTCATGTAGTCAACCCCCCTGCCGAGATGCAGGATTTGTTGTCTACAAGACGCTGGGACTCGCTTCCAAACTGGTTTGGGTGCAAGCTGCCCGTTCCCAAAAAGCCGTTGCGAAATGCTGGTGACCGTGCTACACCCTCGAGAGCAGCAGATGTGGGAGCCGCTCCTCAGGTGAGGAACCGAAGCTGCCCGTTCTCTGCGTACCAGCCCCTCCGCTCACTTGCTAACCCAACATGGCAGCAGCCGCGAAAGGGTTAATGCGGCTCCACTTTCCCCGTCTCTGCGACCGACAGACCCAGCACCCCAGAGCTGAACGTCATTCCCCCAAATGCCCCGTATAAATGGACTGACGCAGGACCCCAGATCGGGAAACGTGCCCTCCCCGAGCCAGGTGCCGGCTCCGTTTAGGATCTGGCCCCTAGGGTTGGCAGGACCAGCATCACTGACCAGCTCCCTCCCCCCTGAGTTTGGGTCTGAACTGGATCCCAGCTGTCCCCGATTTCTGTAGACGGGCAGACCCAACCCCCTGGCTCCAAACGCTCCTGCAGTTTTGTAGAGGCTCAGAGCCGACCGAACTTTGCAGCGAGCTAAACCCCAGCTCTGGGGAGGCCCGTTCCCCACCCCAATCCCCACCCCAGCTGCCCCCGCCCCGTTCCTCCCACACAGCAGAGTCCCCGCTCTTTGCTGGAGCCTGGACATTTGTTAGCAATTAGGACTGGCGGGAGGGAGCGGGGAGCAGCCTGTCTTCTCCAGCACATACTTTGTGTGTCGTATTCCGGTGGGCGAACTCGGGCGGAGAGAACTCCGACGCTGGCTCGCCCCAGCCAGCCCCCCAGGCCGCGGCCATGGGAGGAGTGGAGGCTGCCGGGGGAGACGGCGGGGCACGGACCCGCTGCTCGGGGTGGTTTTGAAATAGCGAGGAAGTTGATCTGGGCTGCCGACCAAGGAGCAAGAGCAAGAGAGAGAGGAAAGGGGGAGCCAGGAGGAGCCAGGATCATGCACTCGGCTCGTTGAAGCCAAGCAGGCCAGACGGGGATGCCCACGAGGAGAGGCGACCCCGGCTCAGAGCACTAAGGGGGGTACGTGTCGGCAGGGAGGCGGCTGTGGGGCCTTTCCCATACAGGGGCTGACCAGCCTCCCTTCCTGGGCGTTTCTCTCCCCAGAACCCGCTTGCTTGGACGGAGCAGCAGCTTCCGGCCCCTCCGTGCCCCTGACGAGAGGACCATGAAAGGTGAGTTCTGCACCCGGGGACAGCAGCCCCTGCAAGGCACAAGGTGCTCTTTTGTCTCCTGGCTGCCCTGGGCGAGGTGGGAGTATCCAGCCCAGGGTTAAGGGGACCGGGGAGGCAGCTGACCGGGAATGGACCCAGTGAATTGGGGGTGCTGAAAGTGGGGTGGTTGAGGAGAAACAGATTCACAGATCCCAAGGCCGGAAGGGACCCCCTGCTCTGAGCCTCCCTGTCTAACACAGGCCAGAGAACCTTCCTCGGTATAGACATTGCATTGAATTCAGATACAGAATTGGGGACAGCAAGGGGGGCAGACAGGGGTCGGGGAGAGAGCGTTTGGGAGCAGAGAGGGGAGGGGACAAGGGATAGTTTTGTGGTATAAGGTGGGGAAGGGGCTGAGACACTGGGGTCAGGAGCTGAGAAATCCCCTCCGACCAGCCCCTCACTGTCCCAACCCCCCTGCTCCATCTGCCTGTGGCAGGATCCTGAAGAGGGAGCCCCCAGCGCGGATCCAGGGCGTCCCCCATCCCTGTGCCAAGGACATCATCCCTTCAGTGCTGTGTGTGTCCATGGGGACTGGTGCAAGATCAGCCATGCGAGGAGCTGCCTTCCCTTCCCCCAGGGCCAGCCGCTGCCCTCCTCACCCCTGTCAGCCCTGCCTGTCGAGCAGTGGTGAGCAAGGATGCTGTGCTCTGGTACTGCACACCATCCACGCTGCCTAGAGGGATTCATCTTTCCTGGTGCGCAGGAGAGCATATGGCAGGCTGCCAGCTCCGGGACAGGGCTTGGGAGTGAGTTTGTTCCGGGCCTGGGAGGATGGAAGCTTCTCCGATTGCATCTTAGCTCACAGGGATTTCTGAGTGCCCGCCTGGCAGCCCCCTGCCGCCCTGTATCCTCTGATGGCGCTGCAGTATCTTCACCCCTGCTCAGAGACACTGGAGAGCATTGCGACCCCGGGGGGGGGGTGCTTAGGGGGCTAGGTGGCGGGTTTGCAAGGTCCTAAAGCTGCAGTTTCCCTGCCCAGGAAGGTTAATACAGGAGAAAGGGTTTGCGATGGTAACATGCTTGGATGCCGTGATAATGGGGGCCGGGTAAGGACCCGACAGCCACATGGGAGGGTTGGCTCCGCCTTTTGTCTTTTCAAGGCAGATAAACTGAGTTCCATGCAGCACGATCCCTCCACCCCAGAGCGGGCTGCACTGCCTGCATACAATGTGTAAAGCTCGCTAGGGTCAAAGGCAGAGTTTAGGATGATGATGGTGGCTGATTCTCATCGGAGCGGGTCCAGCCATTCCCCCACCACCCCGCAACTATAATGCCGGTCATGGAGAAATGCCGTGCCCCAGGTGCTGGGAGGCAGCATGGGCACGTTCCAAACTGGCCGCCCAGAAATAACCATCCGAGGGCTGAGAGTTCCAGGTAAACTGTAAACTTGCTGCCCGGTGCACTCCATCAGATGGCTAATATTTGAGCCGCTCGCCACGATGGTGCGTGTGTGATGGAGAGTCAGAGGGCAGCTTTCCTGCCTTGGCAAATGACACGCATGGCCGGGCTCCGACAGCCCCTGTGTAAAGGAGAGGGAGTTTTTTAAACTGGTGCTAAATGCAACCCTGTCAGAGGCTGAAATTCAAGCCCCGTTGAATATCTGTTTGCAAAGTCTGTGGAGTCACACATGGAAACCTTGGTTAATTTAGCGCTCGAGAGCATTTGCTCAGAACACTGCAAGCATTAACTAGGAATCAGGAGCACAGGTCTGGAAAACCTGCCTTACAATGAAAGGATTCAGGAGCTTGCTCTGTTTAGTTCATGGAAGGGAAGGCTCAGAGGTGACCGAGTCAGGGTCTGTATGTTCCTACTCAGGGAGAAGATCTTTGATATTAGGGGGCCCTTCAAGCTACTGGCAAAGGCAGAACAAAGTCTAATGACTAGGGGTCGAAGTTAAAGCCAATTCAAGGATAATTAACCTTTGGAACGATTTACCAAGGGTTGGTAGTGCATTCATAGAATCATAGAAATTTGGGACTGGAAAGGACCTCGGGAGGTCATCTAGTCCAGTGCTCCGCCTGAGACAGGACTAAGTATTATCTAGACCAGAGGTTCTCAAACTTCATTGCATCTTGACCCCCTTTTGACAATAAAAATTACGACATCGCCCCGGGAGGGGGGAACCGAAGCCTGAGCCAGCCTGAGCCCCAAGTTGAGGGGGGACAGACGGATGGACAAATCTGAAGCCCAAGGGCATCAGTCCCAGGCAGGGGCCTGTAATCTGAGTTCTGATGCCCAGGGCTAAAGCCCTCAGGCTTCGGCCCCGCACAGTGGTACTCGGGCTTCAGCGTCAGCCCCAGACCCCAGCAAGTCTAAGCCAGATTTCGTGACCTCATTAACATGGGGTTGTTTGAGAACTGCTGATCTAGATCATCCCTGCCACGCATAGGCGCTGACTCCGTGGGTGCTCCAGCCCTGGAGCACCCACGGGGAAAAATTAGTGGGTGCTCTGCACCCACCGGCAGCCAAGCTCTCCACCCTCCCATGCCTCACCTCCTCGTCCTCCCCTGAGCACACGTGTCGCCGCTCCTCCTCCTACCTCCCAGTGCTTCCTGCCCGGCCGCCACCAAACAGCTGTTTGGTAGCATGCTGGGAGGGACAGGAATGTGGCGTGCTCAGGGGAGGAGGCGGGGAAGACGCGAGGCCGGGATTTGGAGAAGGAGTCGGAATAGGGGCAGGGAGGGGGCGGAGTTGGGGTGGGGACTTTGGAGAAGGGGTTGGAATGGGGGCAGTGGTGGAGTCGGGCGGGGGGGGGGACAATGGCAAAGGGGGGTTAAGCACCCACCGGTGGGAGCAGAAATTGGCGCCTATGTCTAACCTGCTCTTAAAAACCTCTCTTGACAGAGATTCCACAGTCTCCCTCAGCAATTTATTTCAGTGCTTAGCTACCCTGACAGGAAGTTTTTCCTAATGTCCAACCTAAGTCTCCCTTGCTCCAATTGAAGCCCATTGCTTCTTGTCCTGTCCTCAGTGGATAAGGAGAACAATTTATCACCCTCCTCTTTGTACACACTTAAAGACCATTATCGTGTCCCGCCTCAATGTTCTCTTCTCCAGACTAAACAAACCCAACTTTTTCAATCTTCCCTTGTAGGTCATGTTTTCTAGATCTTTAATTATGTTTGTTGGTATTATCCACAAACTTTATCAGTGTACTCTCTCTCTGCCATTATCTAAATCATTTCTGGAGATATTGAACAGAACCAGACCCAGAATAGATCCCTGTGGGACCCCACTCATTATGCCCTTCCAGTCTGGCCTGGACTATTGGTAACTACCCTCTGAGTATGATTTTCCAACCAGTTGTGTACCCACCTTATAGTAGCTCCATCTAGGTTGTATTTCCCTAGTTTGCTCATGAGACAATCACATGAGACAGTATCAAAGGTCTTACTGAAGTCAAGAGAGATCATATCTCCATCACTGGCAATTTTTCACTCGCGAGTGGATGTTTTTTTAAACAGCTGGTCTAGTTCAGACAGGAAGTAGGGCCTGTGTGATGCAGGTCAGACTAGATGATCAAAACGGTCTCTGCTGGCTTTAAAATCTGCAATTCTCTGAGTCTAGGCAACATGCACACCCAACCCAATCCCAGTCGTCAGGCCCACTAGCATCGGGACACAGTCGGACCACTCACTCCCGCACGCTCCCTTCAATTCAACCAATAGGCAGCTTCAGTCAAAAAAGCAAATGGAATGCTGGGAATAATTAAGAAAGGGATAGAAATTAGGACAGAAAATACCATGTTGCCTCTGTATAAATCCATGGGACTCCCACACCTTGAATACTGCATCCAGATATGGTCGCCCCATCTCAAAAAAGTTATATTGGAATTGGAAAAGGTTCAGAAAAGGGCAACAAAAATGATTAGGGGTCTGGAATGGCTTCCGTATCAGGAGAGATTAATAAGACTGGGACTTTTCAGCTTGGAAAAGAGACGGCTAAGGGGAGATAAGATAGAGGTCTATAAAATCATGACTGGTGTGGAGAAAGTAGATAAGGAAGTGTTGTTTACTACTCCTCATAACACAAGAACTAGGGGTCACCAAATGAAATTAGTAGGCAGCAGGTTTAAAACAAATAAAAAGAAGTATTTCTTCACACAACGTACAGTCAACCTGTGGAACACCTTGCCAGAGGATGTTGTGAAGGCCAAGACTACAACAGGGGTCAAAAAAGAACTAGATAAATTCATGGAGGATAGGTCCATCAATGGCTATTAGGCAGGATGGGCAGGGATGGCATCCCTAGCCTCTATTTGCCAGAAGCTGGGAATGGTTGACGGGGATGGATCACTTGATGATTACCTGTTCTGTTCATTCCCTCTGGGGCACCTGGCATTGGCCGCTGTCGGCAGACAGGATACTGGGCTAGATCGACCTTTGGTCTGACCCAGTAGGGCCATTCTTATGTTCAGTGCACACATCAGAGGACTGAAAATCACACTTAATAATCCTGACCTCCCACTGCTGCATTAATTATAGCTTAAGGACCAGTATTATCTTCAGACCACACTCCTAGCTTCTCCACATCCAATAAGTGAGCCAGAGAAGCAGTATAGAGTTGCAGGACTGCTCAGTGTCTTTCACCTTATCAGGAACATGAGTGTCTTCCATCAAATTTGCACGTATAGTTGACATGGACTCATGTGCACCATTTCATACGTGTTCATAATATGCTGTCCAAGTAAATAACAGAAGAACTAGGTCTGAGTTATGGTTGAGCAGTGGCAAGTAAGTTGTCAGTTGCTTGATGCTTTGCGTGTCCCATTTGTACAGTGTTCGGCTTGGCCTCCTCATTTGTGTTCCTGGATGGATGCAGAGAGAGGAGAAAGACCTGAGAGGGGAAGCATGCCTCGTGGTTAGGCCACACACAGGACATCTCAGCTGCTGGATTCTATTCACAGCCCTGCCATTGACCTTACTTTGTGGTCTTGGGCAAGTCATGCTCCCCCGTGCCTCAGTTTCCCCATCTATGAAATGGGGACAATGACACTGGCCTCCCAGTGGTGGGCTGGGAGGCTCCATGTTTCTCATAACAGCCCTTTGCCGTCTTCCAGTGGCAGTGCTGTGGAAATGCAAAGTGTTATTCTTTGTGGTGGCAGTTTGCTTCTGGGATTTTTCAGATGCTAACGCTAAGAGGGACCCTTTATGATCTTCTAGCCTGACCTCCTGAGAACCTCACCCAATACTTTACACGTCCCATTACTGTTGGCGGGAATTGTCCTCTTCTCTCTCTGTCTCTCTGCGGGGAGAGCACAGTCGGAGCTCTGCTGGAGGGAGCAGCTACGTTGTACCCCGGAATCTGTTACGGCTGGGTCTTGCTGGGGCAGGGCATCTGGCTCCAATGACCAAGGCAAAGCACCAGGGTTAATGCCAGGCAAACTGACCTCATGGCTCTTGGGTGATTACAACCCGCTTTGGCCTGGCCTCCCAGCTTGACACCGTGCCCTGACACCACTGAGAGGTGGGGTGTGTGCCCATTCGGGGCTGCAGGCTGCCTTGATGTCGTACACAGAGGGGGAACAGAAGGTGGAGGAGCGGGATGGCTGCGCAGGTGACTGTGAGCGATATGTGCACCCTGGGAAGGTCTCTGGTGAGATCACAGGCATCAACAGAGCACGAATCAATTGGCTTTTTGATTCAGTCACAACCAGGAGACCACTTGCTGGGTTGTTTTGTTAAAAATACCTGACCGACCACACATTAATATAATCACACACAGGATTAAAACTACAAAAATTAAAATCTTGTATACAAATAGTTTCCTCTCCCCTCCTGGGTGTTTGTTTGGTAACATTTGGCCTTGCTAGAGATCAGGTGTTGCAAAGAGAGACAGATGAAATGTTTGTGAAGGAGCCTGTGAACGTGCAGAACTCACCCAGTTTTGCGAGGGGTTATAAAGCCACACTTGGGCTGGGTATCCTCGTAATGTGGGTGTTATGCATCCACAGAGGATAAGCGCTTACTAGTGGCACCAGATAATGGAGTTACTCCTCTAGCTCAAGTCTGTGCTTTGGTACTGAAGGTTGTTGGTTCAAACTAAGCTCTCGGACCACGGTGCAGGAGGGTTTTTCCATCTTGTGAACCTAGATCGGCGCAAACCTGCGACTAATTTATGGAGTCACATCAATTATATGCCTTGTTCTCAGCTCACCTTGGGTTTACACCGGTGTAGCTCTTCTGATGTCAGCGGGGTTAGTTACTCGGGAATTACACAGGTATAACTGAGAACAGAATCAAGCCATGTGTCATTTTCAGTTCTGCATGGTTCATGAGTCTAGGGCCATGTGAGAGAATCTCCGCGGAATTTGTAAATCTCAAAACCTGCAGGTTTGACCATTCCTGTAGAATGAATAGAAAGTAGCGTTGATCACAGAATGAAAACAGTAATTCAGGTTTGCGAACCTACTCACAGGTAAATGACTGGCCTTTGTCCACAGAAAGCTATTGCAAATGTCACAGTGTTTCCTTGGTTATTTTTGTGCCTTTCTAGTTTTGATATGAAACCTGGGGATTTTGACGGAGTTTTTGCACTTTGAGATTAGAGCTTTGGGATGGAGCCAGCTGCAGATCAGAACTGCAGCAAGTTTTCATAACCCCCATATTGCAGAACTTCCCCGGGCCCTGGTTAAGGGAGAGAATCTTTTTTTAGCCTTTACAATTTCACTTCCAAGCAGTAAATTACAGATTGTTCTTTCTTCTTGATGGGTAGAATTCTGGCTTTGGCAGGGGATTCAGCCACTCAGCATGAAACTGACTCTCAGCTATTTGCATAGTTTGATCCTATTGGCTAAACCGTCCTGTTTCATGGTAATTACATCAAAGCCGTGAGATGTGGCTCTTTCATGTGCTAGAAATCTCAGTGGAATTTTTTTGGACATATCTGTTAAGTAAATTTGGTTACATCCAAGACTGACAGATGGTTCCTAGCCGTCATCTGACTTCCCTGGGCACTAGGACTGATCAGGAAAATCAATGTTCATGTAATTCCCTAATTGATTAGACATCTGTCTAGACCTTGGTAGCCAAGTGGGAAATTCCCATGTCCATGGAAAGACAGTAAAAATCCTAATTACATAAATCTAATTTAACCTCTGAGGTTTTTCCCCCCCTACACCCTGTAATTTAAAAGAAACTCCAAAGCATGTTGTCAGAGTCAATGTAGCCTGTAACCTACCTATGACTGTACTCAGGGAGAATGCTAAGAATTGGGGTTCAGATCCAGAACAATGTACAAACTGTGCTCCAGATGGATGTTAATAAACACCACTTTTTATTACCTCCAGGGTGACATTCCAACCCTAATGGGGCACAGGTCATCTGTCAGCAAGGGCTGCTGCAGAAATGCATCCCATCCTTTGACTCTTTAAAGCACAACATCTTGTAACGAAGAAGCCTCTGGACATGGCATTGTCTAAAGTAAGATACTTAGTTGGGATGAGGCTAAGCCAAAATCCTGTCTATGTTCAACATTCTCTCCCCAGCAGCCCTGGAGTTTAGTGGGAAGTGGTTTGAAAGCACAATCGGTATTTCACAGTTGGCTCTCCCGTGTTTCTGACATGCCAAGGCGAAACCCCAGTCCAACCACCCTCAGAACCCACTTCCGAACGTTACGGCTCAGGAAATATTTGGAAGCAGATTAGGCCTCATTAGTGCCTTTATTCAATGCAGCGACTCGATGATGAGGAGCTGAATTGTGCATATTATCTGCAGTGTCAGGGGAAATTAGACTCAGACGAGATCTCTTTTTTCCCCTTTCCTGTCCTGTGACCGTTCTCGTGTGAAACAAAACACGCTACAGAGGCAGTGAGCGGCCTGGATCACTCCTTGTGTATTTCAGTCTTTCCTTGTCTCTGTGATTAATTTACCAGCCTCTCTAGGTCAAGGGGAGAAAGGAAGATGTGTCATTCTTTCCTCAGCATGCATGTGTTTGCCCATAACAGCATGTTTTACGTTACCAAGAGACATGGATTTGGTTCAGATACAGGTGAGGTTTAGGGAGTCCCCTGTGATGAAATTTTGCAGGATTTCGGTTCCGTCCAACCCAGACCTGGGGAGCAGATCCTTGGGACAAGTCGGGATAAGAAGCCATTTGCGGGGCATAGCCAGAGGGACTTGACTGCATCTTCTCATTTGTGAACAATGCCACCACGTGTTCTGCCCTGCCCTTTGGTTCTGGATCTGACCCAGCAGGGCTGCCCGGGGTCTCAGTCTGCATGGGAGGAGAGCCCTGCAGATTCTGAATGAGAGAGGCTGGATTTAGGGGGGGATTTTGAAAGGGGCCTTCCGCTTTCTAATGACGCTTTGAGGAGGACTCAGGTCAATGGGGCCAGACCCTCAGCTGCGCCGGTTCCCCTTGACCCCCCGGGCCCTCTCCACCCAGGAGGGGTTGAAGCCTTGTTCCCTGCACTGGTCAAGAACTTGGGGGTGATAACTTGAGCCCCTCGAGGAGTCAGGATGGAGCCCTCCATCTTTCAGCATGGGAGATACGCCAGGTTCTTCCTTCCTGCTGGTTAACAAGAAACCCCAGTGGGCTGGTCCCTTCACAAACGCCTGCACTGTTCAGGGCTCAGTGCGAAGGAAGTGTTGGCTAGTGCACTGGGCTGGAACTCAGGAGATACGGTGTCTCTTCCTGGCTTTGCTGCGGCCTCTTGGGTGAGGTGCTAGATCTCTGTGTGTCTCTGGGCCCCAGCTATAAAATGGGGTTAATCATTCTGTCTTTTCTCCTTAGAGTGTGAGATGGGCAGGGCAGGGCATGTTCTTTACTGTGCATGTGTACAGCACCTAGCGTCCCTGATCCACAAAACAACAACTGGACCAAATCCAGCCCTGGTGCCACGACTGGAGTTAAGGGCTGGCTCCAGCCCAGCCCATCAGCTGACCCCCTCCAACACCCCACTGGCCTGGCGTGGGAGTTTGTAACAGAAGGTGACATGATGAGGAGAGCAGATCAGAAGGGGCCGGGTGGTGGGCACATCAACCCTGTGGCTGCTGGAGGCCTCCGGTCAAATCCCGAGTCCTTCGCCGTGGGAACGTGGGTCTGGGTCGTGTCGAAGCCCTAGCAACCTTTTTGTCTGTTGCACGAGCTCAGTATGTGATTGGCAGCCTCTGCCCAAGAACAACGGGAAGAGGGGGCTGCGGGTCAGGATTGGGGGGCACTGGCAGAGCTGAGGGTGGGGAGCCCCAGCTGGGGTAGCAGGGGCTGTGGGTCAGTGTCCATCCTGGGGCTGGTGTCCCAGAGTAGGACTATGTCAGGTCTGGTGTTCTCCCCCTCTCTGATGAGTGGCTTTGGCCCAGCAGGGGTGCTTCTCGTGAGAGCGCTGCCTTAGCTAGAAATATAAATGCCTCCTATTCGAGCAGATACTTAGCACTTATCTTTGCTGAGCTTCACAAAACATTCAGCTAAGGCAGCGTCCTGTCCCCACCAGTGACTGGTCCCAGCTGCTTCAGAGGAAGATCCAAGAAATGCCCTGGTGAGCAATTATGGAATAACTTGCCCAGAGGGGAAGTTTCTTCCCAACGGCCATCAGTCAGGGATTCCCCTGAAGCAGGAGAGTTTATATCCCTTATCCCTTTTTCTGTCCTGTCTAATGTACTGGGGTTATTCTCATTATCCATCTAAATGCACAAGCCTGCTAAGCCCTTGGCCTCAGTGCTATCTTGTGGCAAGGAGTTCCACAGGTTAGTGTGCATCATGGGAAAGCCAGTCCTGAGGCTGGGAGCAAGGCTGTGTCTCCGGGAGGGGGGGACCCAGACAGGGGTAAGGGGCCGGGGCTGAAGCCACAGCTGGGGGCGGGTGTGGGGCAAGGAGTGGAGCCCTGGGCAGGGGCCAGCAGCTGGGACCCCACATGCAGGGCGAAGAACTGAGCCCCAGCCGTGGGGCTGGGCGCGGGGCCCCAGGCCTGGGGCCAGCGGTAGGGGAGCGGGGCCAGCGGCCGGGGCCCCAGGAGCAGAGCCCCGGGCACAGGGATGGTAGTGGGGCAGTCCCTGGGAGCAGAGGGCTGGGAGCGGGGGTGGGGCCGGCATGGGGCCAGCAAGCGGGGGCCAGCGGCCAGCGACTGAGACCCAAGCCCCACCTGAGCTGAGGGGTTGGGGAGCAGAGTGTGGGCAGGGGTCCAGGAGCAGGGCATAGGGGCAGGAAGCACCTCCAGGTTTTATGCATGGAGCCAGCAGCTGGGGAGTGGGGCCAGTGGCCCCACATAAAACAAGGGGGTGCTGCAGCACCCCTGCATCTCTACTTCTTGTGCATACGCCGGGAAAGCGTCTTGCTCTCAGTAACCTGGGGTCAAAGATGCACATGAGCCCGAGCGCTTTCCCCGCAGTCCGGGATAGGCTCCAGTGCATTGGAGTCAGGATCCCGGGATTAATCTAGCCCTTGATGGTTGCCAACAGGCTGAAAGTCTTTAGGACCCAGCAGATGTCTACAGGCAGAAGAGCAATGCTGGGAACAGGACAGGCTCCTTCCCTGTTGCTGAGCCGAGCCCAACCAGTGGCTGGCAGGGAAACCTGTGGGACTGCAGCTCGCTCTAGCTAACTGCAGCTGCTGGGAACGTGCGTCACTTGTTTAGAAACAAAGCGGAGCTCGGGCGGTGTGTTTTCCAACGCAGCCTGCCTGGGCGTCTTCCCACCTTCCAAACCGCCTGGCTGGCCCGGGAGGAAGCTCGAGGGAACTGAGCCCAAAGGAGTTTATGGGAGAAAGGCCCAAAATAGATCGTAACCATGGACCCAGCTTTGCACCTTCCACCGCCAGCTGGCTTCTGCTGCCCCTACTCAGGCCGAGTGGCATCCAACTGGAGTCCTTTGTAGAGTAAGGGGCTACGCAGGGTGGGGACGGGTGGCACAGTCTGGCCCTCTGCCGTCACGGCTAGTGATTCCGTGGAGCAAAGTCAGGGAAAGCTCTGAAGCATCTGCCTGTCTTTCAGAAGAAGACCTCATTGGAGAAGACGACGACATGCCATCCTTCAGATACAGACCAGACGGTGAGGGCACCGACCGGCCTGGGAAGTTCGGTGCATGCGAAGGCCCATCAGGTGTCGCCCACTCCATTCCCCGTGGTCAATGCAGGGATGCTCCCTAGATGCTCGCTCCACATGGCGAGGCCCCGAGGCTGTGACGTGCTGTATGGGGGAGAACTTTAATTAGCCCAGGTGCCCATAACTGAGGGGGAGGGAGGGAGGGAACCAGGGCCTTGTCTTGGGAAGGGTGTGAAGAAGGCGAGCAGGTTTTGTTCCCTGAATGGTGGCCTTTTCCCTCTGCTGGCGGGCAGGTGTAGGAGAGCAGAGACAGGAGTAGCTTGTAGTGTCCGGCGTCGGGACGCGAAAGGACCCTGGGGTTCTCCAGCTCCCAGATTCACTCTCAGTCTGCACAGTTGCTGAGCCCTGGCTCGGGCTAGGCAGTCACGGAGGGGGGCTGCTGCCCATATGGCAGGGGGGTCCCTATGAAGTCCCACCAGCCTGAGGCATCTGTCAGTACCATCACCTAATGGAAGGGCAGGGACTGCCCCAGGTCCTGTGCTCCGGGCTTGATGCTTGCTCTCTGGAGAAGGGAGCCCAGCCAGCTGGGTTCAGAGCCCTCGGCCAGCCCTGGAGAACCCCGATCTCTCCTCACTTTGGCTAGAGGAGGTGACTGAGGAGATGCTCAGGGCGGGCTCTGACAAGTGGGCTTCGGCCCTGGCTGGCTGGGACCCTAGGCCTGGGTTTTTGAAAGTTTTTAGGCACCTCAGGGTGCTTTTAAAAATCCCCCTCAGCACCCGGCTGCGTCTTGAGCTGCCCAAAAACCTGTACAAACCCGGCCCTCGTCATGGCCAGGCAGGGGCAGAGCAAATGCATCCAGGCCTAGTCCTCGGCCCACCAGAGTCAGTGGGAGCCTTTCCATTGCGTTCAAAGGACGTTGGCCTCCAGCCCCGTGTCCTGTCCACCCCCAGCTAGCTAACCCCAGCATTGGTTGTGCCCCGGCTGGAGCGGGCGAACGGCTCCTACCCCAAAACCTGGGCCGTGCCAACCCATGGGACTGTTATCCCAAAGTGGGCAACTGCAGGTTGCAGGGCAGGATCCTTGTTCATAGCCTTTGGAAGAGGGATGCGGGGGAGGGACTCTCTAAACGAAGGACACAGAGCCAGGAGGAGGCAGAAACACTGCGTTTTTCCTTTCTTTACCCTCTCTCCAGCTCTGCCGTTACCTCAGGCTCCCAGCCTGGCCTTTCTGCTGTCAGTACCAGAGGGGACCCAGGGAGATGCTCTTAGATCTGGTGGACAAAATGGGTTGATTTGTGGGGAACGTCCTTGATTCTACCCTCTGCTTAAAGAGATCCACCGGATGGCGCTGCGCGGCCAGCTGATGGGATGTAAATAGGGTTAGCTGCCCCAGAGCTCACAACCGGGAGGGCCGTGTGTGGCAGGGTGGGGGCGAACAGAGGGGCTTGAGGGGTGCATCCTTCCTGCCCATCTGCGGAGGGTGGACTCCAGGCCTTGTGCCAGAAAAGTCCAACCTTCCCTTCTCGCCTTTGTCCGTGTTCAGGCAGGACACGGACCAACTGCAGCCGGTGCCAGAAGAACCTGTCGCTCCAGACCTCCGTCAAAGGGCTGTACGTCTTCTGCGTCTTGCTGATCATCGCCGTGATGGTGCTGGCGTCCCTGGGTGAGCGCAGCCTCGGGGGACCTGACTCCCTTTTCCTTCCTGCCTGCCCCTCCCCAGGAAACACGAGCGGACCAGCGTAACACGGGATTTCCCTGCCTGGGAAACCCACCTGGTCACCATGGGGCTTGGAGGATTGTAATAATCGTGGTATTTAGCTCTTGAAATCCTCACATCACAAAGGGGGGTGGGCGGGAGAGAAAGACAATCACCCCCGTTTTACCCATGAGGAAACTGAGGCACAGAGGGGAAGTGACTTGCCCAAGCTCATGCAGTGGATCAGTGACAGAGCTGGACTAAAACCTGGGTCTCCTAACACTAGGGCCTGACCACTCGCCTGCTTGGGTTAAGTATGCATGTGCACCCCTGACATCACTAGCAGATAGAATCCAAACTGCTTTGCTGTGTGTTATAGCCCCTCTACTGCTAACAGAGACTCCCCTTTAGCTATGGCAGCAGGGGCCTGGGCTTTGGGAGCAGAAGACTCTGGGTGCTGTCCCCACTGCTGCTGTGAAGTTCTGAGTGTGGCCATATGCAGCCAGTCGTAAAGCCCAAGATTTATGGTGTCTATGTTCCCGCAACTGCTCCAGCAGCCACTCGTGGGTAACGGGGCTTGCTGCTGCAGGGATTTGTTATATGCTGCAGAGCCCTCATACCATAGAGACATAAGAACGGCCATACTGGGTCAGACCAAAGGTCCATCTAGCCCAGTATCCGGTCTTCCGACAGTGGCCAATGCCAGGTGCCCCAGAGGGAACGAACGGACCAGGGAATCATCAAGTGATCCATCCTGTCGCCCATTCCCAGCTTCTGGCAAACAGAGGCTAGGGACACCATCCCTGCCCATCCTGGCTAATAGCCATTGATGGACCTGTCCTACATGAACTTATCTAGTTATTTTTTGAATCCCGTTATAGTCTTGGTATTCACAACATCCTCTGGCAAGGAGTTCCACAGGTTGACTGTGCGTTGTATGAAAAAATACTTCCTTTTGTTTGTTTTAAAATTGCTGCCTATTAATTTCATTTGGTGACCCCTAGTTCATAACAATGACCAGCTCCAATCCACTGCCTGAACACTCATAATTCAGTCCCACCCATCAGCCCTCTTATATCACAAGTGCTCCCCTTTGCCTCCTACCATCACCATCTAGCTGTGTCTGTTCCCTCGCTGTCCCTCAAGCCCTTGCAGGGCCAGGAAGAGAACCCAGATCTCCAGTGCCCCGGGCACTAGACAAGCACCCGTCCAAACCAAGCCAGCATCCAACCCCCTCTCCATCCCCTGATTCTCAGCACAGAGCTCATGGTCTGAGACCCAGCGAGCATCCCGGCAGGGCCCCGCTCACCAGTGAGCCCGGCATCTTGGTCTTCTTGTGGCTGCTTCTGTGGGAAAGCAGAATGGCTCCCCTGACCTGCAGCCCACCGGGGAGCAGAGATCCTGGAGACAATGCCCTGGAGAAATTCCGCAGTCGCAGAGTAGGTTTCTGCCTCCCACAACAAGCGAAGACCACCCACAGTCCCTCAGAGCCGTAGGCCAGAAGTTTTGCCCTGGAAATCTCTTGTTTGGGACAGGGCCTTCGTGCCAGTTAAGCACAGTAATTGGCCGGGTGGTTTCCTTTCGGCTTGTTTTGCAGTGTTTTATTTTGGGCAGAGAGCTGCCAGATCCCACAGCCCTGGGTATCGGAGGAACCTCTGCTTGAGCTCCGCTCTCTCACCAGCTGCGAGGAGCTAAGCATGGGTGGCCTGGAACAGCCCTCTCCTCCCTGCTCCAATGGAAGTTCCTACACACCCTGGGCTTCTCCTCCTCCCCAGCTAGGATGGGCCACCAGAGCACAGGTCTTCTCCATGGATCCCTGCCATCTGGCTGGCCCACTGCACCAGGGGAGTGGAGGCCTGCTGGGCTGGCCCTGCAGCACCAGCTGGCTGCCACGCTGACATGGTGAGGCAATCTTGCCATGCTGTGCGATGACTGCTCCACAGCCAGGCTGCCCGCAGAGACCGGCCGGCTGGACCTGACCCAGCTGCAGTCTGTGCTGATGCAGTACAGTGCCATTAGATAGGGCCTCATCCGGCACTGGGGTAAAGGGGCTTCCCCTTCCCTGGGCATCCCCGAGCAGGGGCCTGGCACATTCCTTGGGCTCCGAGAAGCTAGCGGGGGGCGGGGGCAAAGAGAGGCTAAATCCATTAACGATTGTGAAGAGCCCAGATACTGCGGTGATGGGGGCCCTGCAGGTACCTGCGAGAGATTAGATAGAACAAACAAGTTGTTTTGTCACAGATGATGGGGCCAAACCAAGAGCTGGATCCAAACTCACCACCTTCGCCGTAGAACTGCGTCCACTTACAGGAAAGCTGCTCCCGCGGGCATCAGGGTGGGAGCTGGGAACACAGGCCTGGCCGGGCCCATCTGGGTCATCGAGTCTTCTCCTGGGCCTCCCCATCCTGGAATCCCATTTGTACAGTTGACAAGCTCCGTCTTCAGCCCAGCTAGGTTGTTAATCCCATGTCTCTGCAATGGGCCAAACCAGAACCTAGCACCCGCAGCCTGGGGGGCGCCTATTCCCAGATCTGAACCTGAACACGCCCAGTCAGGGGCTGAGTCAATGGTCAGACTTAACGCGCTTGAGACAGTGCTTCGGGCTGGGACCTCCGATCCAAACCCAGAACCTCTCCTGACCCTGTCTGCCCGCCAGCACCTGTCCCTTCTCCCCTGGCCTGCAGAGCCCTGGTGCAGCAGCTCAACGAATGCCCCAGCGTAGGTGACCTTTCCCTGGTCCATAACCTTTCCCTTTCCAAACTCCTGAAGAAGGGTTGGCTTCCCTTGGCGGGTCTGATTCCCGCCCGCTCTGGGCTCCTTGCCCACCCCGCACTCCAGAGCAGCAGGAGGCTAGTGTCGTTTTAGCCTTTGGCTGCTGCTCCCATTTGTCATCCCATGAAAATTGCCTCCATAATCAGGTTTGGACGGGAAGAGGCCCACCACAGAGCCATGATACGGGAGAAGCTCTTGGCAAAGGGAGGTGATGTGGGAGACAGCGTTTCTGCAAAGCTGACACAGGGGTTGGCTCGCTTGGCACGGGTTGGAAACGCCAGATGGTCCTTTGTAGAAATAGCATGAGTGGGCCAGACCTCAGCTGGTACAAAGTGGCCGAGCGCTGTTGACTTCCACGCAGCTCCCCCCGATTTCCACTGGCTGAGGGTGCAGCCCCGTCAATCCCACCCACCCAAAGGATTCGAGCAAATCCTTTCCAATGCTGGCTCCGCTTTCTCCTCCCCTTGTTACGCTCCAGCAACGGCTGGCCGCTCCAGTGCCTTGGAAGGTTTCCCGCATGTCCAGCGCCCATTACAAATAGACATTCTCTGGTCACGTTCATCGCTTGTAAATTACATCTAGGAGGAAATCAGCAGAGGGAGATGGATGGGGAGCCGCCGCTGCTCCCACTGGAAAGAGAGCAGCACCCAGCATGGAAATGGCTCTTGCCCCCGGGGGCCAATATTCACACACACACACACACACCTGCTCTCTCTTAACCACGAACGTAGTCTGGATCATGTCTGTGTTGAGCAGCGCAGACCCTGGTGCCCATCCCCAGTGGCTGATCCGATTGCAGGGTCAGACCTGCCTTGGTAAGAAAGGCAGAGGGGAGAGGAAGAATCTGCCCCAGGTTTAGGGTTAGGCAGATTCTCATGCTTCAGAGCTTCTGCTGGTCACCTGCAGGGGTCAGGAAGGGCTATTTTCCCCCTCAGTGTATTCTGGTTTGGGTTTTTTTGTCTCCTTCCTCTGAAGCCGCAGGTTTGGCCACGGCTGGCGAGAGGTTTTGTGGGCAGGAGCTGGGTGGGGCTAGTTGCCTGGAATACACAAGAGATCAGGTAGCTGATCCGGTGATCCCTTCTGGCCTTAGGCTCTAGGATGGGTGGGATGAGAGATTTCCAGGTCAGAAGTGGCCTTAGACCGTAAGATCCTCCGGGCACAGATGTTGAGCTTCATGCCAGCACCAAGCAGGTGCCCAGTGCCACCATCCTGATTTACACCACTGTGCACTGGTGTCATGAGGACTTGTCTCTCTGTTTAGTGCCCGGTGCTCTTGGGGGGGCTACAGAAGCATCCCTCATTCCCTGGGGGTTGCTGAGCTCCTGCGGAAAAGCAAGCCGATTTGGAAAGCTCCTTGTGCAGAGGGCAGGGTTCTATCTGTTTGTGGTCCTTATGTGGCACTGGAATGGGGTCACCACTCACCACCTGCACATCTAGGTTGGGGGGTGTCGCTCCGGCCATGTCAGGTGCCCCCTGGCTGCTTGGCGCTTGCTCCGCAATAGCCTTTCTGCAGGTAACTTCGCCCTCCGGCCAGCCCATCACTTAGACCACCCCTTCCGGGGTTACAAAGTCCAACCAGATTCCTGCCCGAATGCTGGTGCCAGCCGGTGTTCAACCCTTCTAGCTCTGTACCATTGCACCAGTGGCTGGCAGGGGTACCCAGGCCTGCATGCTACATGGGTTCCTGCCAAGGTCCTTAGCCCCATCCCTGTTTCCTTGGGCTCCTTCCCTATCTTCTCCCTCCTGCTTCTGGGTTCACCACTGGAGCCTTCCCCACTCCCCATAGCTACTACTTCCCCCCTCCTGGCTACTGGCCAGATGCCTTATTCCAGGGCAGGATCCCCGGACTTACCCTCCTGCTGCGTTTCCTCCTCTTCCAGGATGCCTCTTGGAGCAACTGCAGGCCCCTTCTGCTTTCAGCCTCTTGGCTTTATGGTGCTGGCCCAGCCCTTCCCCGGCTGGGTTTTGCTCTCAGTTAGCCCTGGCCCTCCCTCTCTCAGGTGCCACCAGGTAACCTAACTGGTTTCTCAGGCCCTTGCTAACTCTGTCAGGACTGGTGTGGGGTGCACACCCCATCCCAGGCGCTCATCACCCTGGTATCACAGCACCTCACAATCTTTATCCTCACTACCCCTCTGTGAGGCAGGGCAGGGCTGCGATCACCATTGTACAGATGGGGAAACTGAGGCACAGAGCGATTGAGTGACTCTCCTAAGGTCACGCAGGGAGTCTACAGCTGAGCAGGAACTTGTACCCAGGTCTCCCCAGTCCTAGACTGGTGGCCTAACCACTGGACCAGCCTTTCTCTTGTGGGGCCTGCAGTGCATTTGGCTTTGAATCGAATAATAAATAATTCTTCATCTTAAATACTGTATCCAGTTCTGGTTGCCCCATCTCAAAAAAGATACATTAGAATTGGGAAAAGTACAGAGAAGGACAACAAAAATGATTGAGGGTATGTAACACCTTCCATGTGCAGAGAGACATTAAAGACTGGGACTTTTCAGCTTGGAAAAGAGATGACTAAGGGGGGATATGATGGAGGTCTATAAAATGATGACTGGTGTGGAGAAAGTGAGTAATGAGGTGTTATTTACCCCTTCATGTAACACAAAAACCAAGGCTCCCCCAATTAAATTAACAGACACCAGGCTTAAAACAAACTAAAGGAAGTACTTCATCACATAACGCACAGTCAACCTGTGGAACTCATTGCCAGAGGATGTTGTGATGGCCAGAAGTATAACTGGGTTAAAAAAAGAACTAGGTAAATTTATGGAGGATAGGACCATCAATGGCTATTAATCAAAATGGTCAGGGGGCAATCCCACGCTCTGGGTGTCCCTAGACCTCCAACTGCCAGTAGCTGGGGCTGGACGATGGATCACTCAGTAATTGCCCTGTTCTGTTCTGTTCATTTCCCCTGAAGCATCTGGCACCGGCCACTATCAAAAGACAGAATACTGGGCTAGATGGACCATAGGTCTGACCTAATATGGTAGTTCTTATATTCTGTGTTCTTAATCTCATCACAAAAAGATATCAAGTTAGCTTGACAGGATCTATTTTCCGTAAAAACCCATGCTGATTGGCATTAATGACATTACCCTCTTTTATTTTTTTATTAATCGAGTCCCATATCAGCTGCTCCATTGTCTTCCCTGGAATCGATGTCCGGCTGACTGGCCTATAAATACCCGGGTCATCCCATTTGTCCTTTTTAGCTATTGGCCTGACATTAGATTTCTTCCAGTCTTCTGGAACTTCCTCAGTGTTACAAGAGTTATTGAAAATCTACATTAGTGGTCCAGTGAGCTCCTCAGCCAGCTCTTTTAAAACTCTTGGACCCGCTGATTTAGAAATGTAAACTTTTGAAGCTGCTGTTTAACATCCTCCTGAGATACTAGTGGAATGGAAAGAGTGTTATCATATGTTGAGATTGCATTGTCTGCTTTTTCCTCAAATACAGAATATAAATATTTATTGAACACTTCTGCCTTTTTTACGTTACTAATGACAGTTCTACCATTTCCATCTAGTAATGGACCAATACCATTGTCAGGATTCTTTTTGTTCCTAATATACTTAGAAAACTCCTTATTGTCCTTAACTCTGCTGGCCATGGATTTCTCCATGTGTCCCTTTGCGTCCCTTATCATTGTTCTCCAATACCTAGCTTATGATTTATTTTCATTACTGTCAACTTCCACTTTCTTCCATTTCTTATATATTCAAAAGATTAGAGGTCAGGACTTTAGCTGGTGTAAATGTATGCCAGCTGGGCATCTGACCCCATTGATTTAAATGGAGCTATGCTTATTTACACCAGAGAGGAAACTGGCCCCATTGAGTTCAGAGGAGCTTCATCAGTTTCTAACAGCTGGGGATTTGGTCCAAAATGTCTGCTAATGCTAAAACCGACTAACAGCTCTTTCTATTGGAAGAGAATCCATTTCGGACAAATTGGTTTCCAGAAAAATTTCATTATTCACTCACTTTACCTAGAAGAGCTGAAAGCACAGAGCACCCCTCATATTCCCATCTCTCTCTTCCCCACAGTCTTTAAGAAGGTCAATTCCATAGCCGATGACATCAGCTCGACCCAGACTTACTATGAGAAGAAGATCGTGTCTGTCCAGGAGAACCTCCAGGAGCTCGGTGAGTGTTCTGATCCCCACGGAGCACTGGCCCCATTATATCTCCTTACCATGGGCTGCGAACCCTCGGGCAGCAGAGTAGCCCTTGGAATTCAGGGACTTTGCGGGGTCACTAGTCAGATGGGATTAGGGGGGTTGGTGGTCAGTGGTGCAAGCACCGCATGGGAAGGGCAATTCTGCTGCCAGTCAGCTGGGTGGAAGCTGCTGTTTGCTCTAGCAGTTGGAAGGGGGCTGGTGCAGGGAAGGTCTTACAGAGCCTTCAGTGTGAGCCTCTATCCTGACTGGAGAAAGAACTAGGAGGAAGTCCGAGGGGGAGGAGGGAAGGCCTACATCTCTCCCACAATTTCCTTGTAAAAGTTCCCGTAGGAAATATGGGAAAGCTGGATCATAATAATCCTGAGCACACTCTATGGGTCGATGGCAAAGTGTGTTCCAAAGGCAGGTTAAGTATCACTATCCTTGTTTTACATGTGGGGGAAACTGAGGCACATAGTGATAGGTGACTTGCCCAAAGCTGTGCAGGGAGTCAGTGTCAGAGCTGGGATTAGAACCCAGGCAGTCCTGGTTCTTGGGCCTCCCCCACTGTAGAGATCTGTAGTTTGCCCACATGTGGCTTAGCAGTACCTGTGTCCAACTAGTAGGAATCCCAGAGCACATGGGGAGAAGAACGTGTTGTGGAGAGAGCCTTGCAGACACCGGGGTCTAGTCCGAGGGGGATGTGTCCATTCTCCACAGCTGACTTGTGTGTCGTTGCTTGGCGCACAGCATGACAGAGCTATGTAACTCTCGTTCAGATCAGAAATCCTCGGGGAACTGCTCCTTTTGCCACGACACAAGGCAGCTGGGGCAGGAGATAAGCAAGTTGCAGGAAGAGCTGGAGGAGATTCAGAAGATGCTCTTGGTCCAGGAGATCCTGCTGGACCGGACCTCGCAGAGTTACCAGCAGCTCTCATCCACCAGCAGCAAGATCACCAGTGAGATGGACGGCTGCTCATTCTCCATCCGGCAGGTCAACCAGACCTTGGGGCATTTCCTAGCCCAGGTGAGAGGCTGGCAGGCGGCCACCTCGGCTCTGGATGACTCCCTGAAGGGGCTGCTGCAGGAGCGGTACGACGTCAAGGCGGTGGTGGAGCAGATGAACTTCACGGTGGGGCAGACCTCGGAGTGGATCCACGCCATCCAGCGGAAGATGGACGAGGAGACGCTGACACTGCAGAAGGTCGTGACCGAGTGGCAGAACTATACCCGGCTCTTCGGAAGCTTGAGGGCCACCTCCTCCAAGACCAGCGAGCTGGTCAAGAGCATGCAGGCCAGCATGAGCTTGGCCTCGCAGAGGATCAGCCAGAACTCAGAAGGCATGCATGACCTGGTGTTACAGGTGATGGGGCTCCAGCTGCAGCTGGATAATATCTCCTCCTTCCTGGACGACCACGAGGAGAACACGCACGACCTGCAGTACCACACCAGGTACACGCAGAACCGGACGGCGGAGCAGTTCGAGACCCTGGAGGGGCGCATGACCTCCCACGAGATCGAGATCAGCACCATCTTCACCAACATCAACGCCACAGACAGCCACGTGCACAGCATGCTCAAGTACCTGGACGACGTGCGGCTCTCCTGCACCTTGGGCTTCCACTCCCACGCCGAGGAGATGTATTACCTGAACAAGTCCGTCAGCCTGATGCTGGGCACCACGGACCTGCTGAGGGAGCAGTTCAGCCTGCTCAGCGCCCGGCTGGACTTCGACATCCGCAACCTGTCCATGGTCATGGAGGAAATGAAAGTGGTGGACGTCAGGCACGGGGAGATCCTGCGCAACGTCACCATCTTACGAGGCGAGTTGCACGTGGGTACATCTTGGCCGGGGCTCGAACCCGGGACTGCCAGCGGTGAAGGACCAGGCCCCTGGGGTGGAAGAAGTAGCAAGCTCATAAAGCTCTTCTGTGGTGGTGACCCACGCGAGTGTGTGTGCGTTCACCAGGGAGCCCAGGGGGGAAACTGAGGCAGCAAACAGGTGACCCAAATGGGGGAGCTAGCTCTTGTTCTGTGTCTGAATGGGAGGATTTTGGCTGCAGACAGGGGCTTTTGGGGGTATCTTGGGCCACTGGTTCTACCACAAAAATCTCAGGGCCGTGATTTCAGAAGTGATGAGTGATCTTTGGTGCTTGACAGGAGACACTGGAAGGGGCCTGGTTTTCAGTGGTGGGGAGGGGGCTCAGCGCTTGCGGGCCCCTTTATGGTGTCTCCAGCCGGGCTCCCCACAGCCCTAGCCGCTGTGACGTGCTCGGCCCCGGGCAGCTGGGGTAACCGCTGCTGCTGCTGTGGGTGGCATCCACAGCGCAGAGGGAAACCACGGCCTGCCAGCGCCCTGGTGAAAACACGGCTGGAGTCCACACGTCACAAACACACACACCTCGCAGTGCACCTCCCCACCCCTCCACTCCCCACCAAGAGACACTCACCCCCCCACCGTAACACACACCTCACCCTGCACCTCCCCACCCCTCCACTCCCCACCAATAGACACTCACCCCCCCACCGTAACACACACCTCACCCTGCACCTCCCCACCCCTCCACTCCCCACCAATAGACACTCACCCCCCCACCGTAACACACACCTCACCCTGCACCTCCCCACCCCTCCACTCCCCACCAATAGACACTCACCCCCCCACCGTAACACACACCTCGCAATGCACCTCCCCACCCCTCCACTCCCCACCAATAGACACTCACCCCCCCACCGTAACACACACCTCACCCTGCACTTCCCCACCCCTCCACTCCTCACCAAGAGACACTCACCCCCCCACCGTAACACACACCTCACTCTGCACCTCCCCACCCCTCCACTCCCCACCAACAGACACTCACCCCCCCACCGTAACACACACCTCGCAATGCACCTCCCCACCCCTCCACTCCCCAACAAGAGACACTCACCCCCCCACCGTAACACATACATCACCCTGCACCTCCTCACCCCTCCACTCCCCACCAAGAGACACTCACCCCCCCACCGTAACACACACCTCACCCTGCACCTCCCCACCCCTCCACTCCCCACCAAGAGACACTCACCCCCCCACCGTAACACACACCTCGCAATGCACCTCCCCACCCCTCCACTCCTCACCAAGAGACACTCACCCCCCCACCGTAACACACACCTCGCAATGCACCTCCCCACCCCTC
Source organism: Lepidochelys olivacea (assembly GCF_965140295.1). NCBI lineage: Eukaryota > Metazoa > Chordata > Testudines > Cheloniidae > Lepidochelys > Lepidochelys olivacea. The sequence continues at coordinate 4,436,920 of NC_140413.1, forward strand.
CACTCCCCACCAAGAGACACTCACCCCCCCACCGTAACACACACCTCGCAATGCACCTTCCCACCCCTCCACTCCCCACCAAGAGACACTCACCCCCCCACCGTAACACACACCTCGCAATGCACCTCCCCACCCCTCCACTCCCCACCAAGAGACACTCACCCCCCCACCATAACACACACCTCGCAATGCACCTCCCCCACCCCTCCACTCCCCACCAAGAGACACTCACCCCCCCACCGTAACACACACCTCGCAATGCACCTCCCCACCCCTCCACTCCCCACCAAGAGACACTCACCCCCCCACCGTAACACACACCTCGCAATGCACCTCCCCCACCCCTCCACTCCCCACCAAGAGACACTCACCCCCCCACCGTAACACATACATCACCCTGCACCTCCTCACCCCTCCACTCCCCACCAAGAGACACTCACCCCCCCACCGTAACACACACCTCACCCTGCACCTCCCCACCCCTCCACTCCCCACCAAGAGACACTCACCCCCCCACCGTAACACACACCTCGCAATGCACCTCCCCACCCCTCCACTCCTCACCAAGAGACACTCACCCCCCCACCGTAACACACACCTCGCAATGCACCTCCCCACCCCTCCACTCCCCACCAAGAGACACTCACCCCCCCACCGTAACACACACCTCGCAATGCACCTCCCCACCCCTCCACTCCCCACCAAGAGACACTCACCCCCCCACCGTAACACACACCTCGCAATGCACCTCCCCACCCCTCCACTCCCCACCAAGAGACACTCACCCCCCGACCATAACACACACCTCGCAATGCACCTCCCCCACCCCTCCACTCCCCACCAAGAGACACTCACCCCCCCACCGTAACACACACCTCGCAATGCACCTCCCCACCCCTCCACTCCCCACCAAGAGACACTCACCCCCCCACCGTAACACACACCTCGCAATGCACCTCCCCCACCCCTCCACTCCCCACCAAGAGACACTCACCCCCCCACCGTAACACACACCTCGCAATGCACCTCCCCACCCCTCCACTCCCCACCAAGAGACACTCACCCCCCCACCGTAACACACACCTCGCAATGCACCTCCCCACCCCTCCACTCCCCACCAAGAGACACTCACCCCCACACCGTAACACACACCTCACCCTGCACCTCCCCACCCCTCCACTCCCCACCAATAGACACTCACCCCCCCACCGTAACACACACCTCACCCTGCACCTCCCCACCCCTCCACTCCTCACCAAGAGACACTCACCCCCCCACCGTAACACACACCTCACTCTGCACCTCCCCACCCCTCCACTCCCCACCAAGAGACACTCACCCCCCCACCGTAACACACACCTCGCAATGCACCTCCCCACCCCTCCACTCCCCACCAAGAGACACTCACCCCCCCACCGTAACACACACCTCACCCTGCACCTCCCCACCCCTCCACTCCCCACCAATAGACACTCACCCCCCCACCGTAACACACACCTCGCAATGCACCTCCCCACCCCTCCACTCCCCACCAAGAGACACTCACCCCCCCACCGTAACACACACCTCACCCTGCACCTCCCCACCCCTCCACTCCCCACCAAGAGACACTCACCCCCCCACCGTAACACACACCTCACCCTGCACCTCCCCACCCCTCCACTCCTCACCAATAGACACTCACCCCCCCACCGTAACACACACCTCGCAATGCACCTCCCCACCCCTCCACTCCCCACCAAGAGACACTCACCCCCCCACCGTAACACACACCTCACCCTGCACCTCCCCACCCCTCCACTCCTCACCAATAGACACTCACCCCCCCACCGTAACACACACCTCGCAATGCACCTCCCCACCCCTCCACTCCCCACCAATAGACACTCACCCCCCCACCGTAACACACACCTCACCCTGCGCCTCCCCACCCCTCCACTCCTCACCAAGAGACACTCACCCCCCCACCGTAACACACACCTCACCCTGCACCTCCCCACCCCTCCACTCCCCACCAATAGACACTCACCCCCCCACCGTAACACACACCTCGCAATGCACCTCCCCACCCCTCCACTCCCCACCAAGAGACACTCACCCCCCCACCGTAACACACACCTCGCAATGCACCTCCCCACCCCTCCACTCCCCACCAAGAGACACTCACCCCCCCACCGTAACACACACCTCGCAATGCACCTCCCCACCCCTCCACTCCCCACCAATAGACACTCACCCCCCCACCGTAACACACACCTCACCCTGCACCTCCCCACCCCTCCACTCCCCACCAATAGACACTCACCCCCCCACCGTAACACACACCTCGCAATGCACCTCCCCACCCCTCCACTCCCCACCAGGAGACACTCACCCCCCCACCGTAACACACACCTCGCAATGCACCTCCCCACCCCTCCACTCCCCACCAAGAGACACTCACCCCCCCACCGTAACACACACCTCACCCTGCACCTCCCCACCCCTCCACTCCCCACCAATAGACACTCACCCCCCCACCGTAACACACACCTCGCAATGCACCTCCCCACCCCTCCACTCCCCACCAAGAGACACTCACCCCCCCACCGTAACACACACCTCGCAATGCACCTCCCCACCCCTCCACTCCCCACCAAGAGACACTCACCCCCCCACCATAACACACACCTCGCAATGCACCTCCCCCACCCCTCCACTCCCCACCAAGAGACACTCACCCCCCCACCGTAACACACACCTCGCAATGCACCTCCCCACCCCTCCACTCCCCACCAAGAGACACTCACCCCCCCACCGTAACACACACCTCGCAATGCACCTCCCCCACCCCTCCACTCCCCACCAAGAGACACTCACCCCCCCACCGTAACACATACATCACCCTGCACCTCCTCACCCCTCCACTCCCCACCAAGAGACACTCACCCCCCCACCGTAACACACACCTCACCCTGCACCTCCCCACCCCTCCACTCCCCACCAAGAGACACTCACCCCCCCACCGTAACACACACCTCGCAATGCACCTCCCCACCCCTCCACTCCTCACCAAGAGACACTCACCCCCCCACCGTAACACACACCTCGCAATGCACCTCCCCACCCCTCCACTCCCCACCAAGAGACACTCACCCCCCCACCGTAACACACACCTCGCAATGCACCTCCCCACCCCTCCACTCCCCACCAAGAGACACTCACCCCCCCACCGTAACACACACCTCGCAATGCACCTCCCCACCCCTCCACTCCCCACCAAGAGACACTCACCCCCCGACCATAACACACACCTCGCAATGCACCTCCCCCACCCCTCCACTCCCCACCAAGAGACACTCACCCCCCCACCGTAACACACACCTCGCAATGCACCTCCCCACCCCTCCACTCCCCACCAAGAGACACTCACCCCCCCACCGTAACACACACCTCGCAATGCACCTCCCCCACCCCTCCACTCCCCACCAAGAGACACTCACCCCCCCACCGTAACACACACCTCGCAATGCACCTCCCCACCCCTCCACTCCCCACCAAGAGACACTCACCCCCCCACCGTAACACACACCTCGCAATGCACCTCCCCACCCCTCCACTCCCCACCAAGAGACACTCACCCCCCCACCGTAACACACACCTCACCCTGCACCTCCCCACCCCTCCACTCCCCACCAATAGACACTCACCCCCCCACCGTAACACACACCTCGCAATGCACCTCCCCACCCCTCCACTCCCCACCAAGAGACACTCACCCCCCCACCGTAACACACACCTCACCCTGCACCTCCCCACCCCTCCACTCCCCACCAAGAGACACTCACCCCCCCACCGTAACACACACCTCACCCTGCACCTCCCCACCCCTCCACTCCTCACCAATAGACACTCACCCCCCCACCGTAACACACACCTCGCAATGCACCTCCCCACCCCTCCACTCCCCACCAAGAGACACTCACCCCCCCACCGTAACACACACCTCACCCTGCACCTCCCCACCCCTCCACTCCTCACCAATAGACACTCACCCCCCCACCGTAACACACACCTCGCAATGCACCTCCCCACCCCTCCACTCCCCACCAATAGACACTCACCCCCCCACCGTAACACACACCTCACCCTGCGCCTCCCCACCCCTCCACTCCTCACCAAGAGACACTCACCCCCCCACCGTAACACACACCTCACCCTGCACCTCCCCACCCCTCCACTCCCCACCAATAGACACTCACCCCCCCACCGTAACACACACCTCGCAATGCACCTCCCCACCCCTCCACTCCCCACCAAGAGACACTCACCCCCCACCGTAACACACACCTCGCAATGCACCTCCCCACCCCTCCACTCCCCACCAAGAGACACTCACCCCCCCACCGTAACACACACCTCGCAATGCACCTCCCCACCCCTCCACTCCCCACCAATAGACACTCACCCCCCCACCGTAACACACACCTCACCCTGCACCTCCCCACCCCTCCACTCCTCACCAATAGACACTCACCCCCCCACCGTAACACACACCTCACCCTGCACCTCCCCACCCCTCCACTCCCCACCAATAGACACTCACCCCCCCACCGTAACACACACCTCGCAATGCACCTCCCCACCCCTCCACTCCCCACCAGGAGACACTCACCCCCCCACCGTAACACACACCTCGCAATGCACCTCCCCACCCCTCCACTCCCCACCAAGAGACACTCACCCCCCCACCGTAACACACACCTCACCCTGCACCTCCCCACCCCTCCACTCCCCACCAATAGACACTCACCCCCCCACCGTAACACACACCTCGCAATGCACCTCCCCACCCCTCCACTCCCCACCAAGAGACACTCACCCCCCCACCGTAACACACACCTCACCCTGCACCTCCCCACCCCTCCACTCCCCACCAAGAGACACTCACCCCCCCACCGTAACACACACCTCACCCTGCACCTCCCCACCCCTCCACTCCTCACCAATAGACACTCACCCCCCCACCTTAACACACACCTCGCAATGCACCTCCCCACCCCTCCACTCCCCACCAAGAGACACTCACCCCCCCACCGTAACACACACCTCACCCTGCACCTCCCCACCCCTCCACTCCTCACCAATAGACACTCACCCCCCCACCGTAACACACACCTCGCAATGCACCTCCCCACCCCTCCACTCCCCACCAATAGACACTCACCCCCCCACCGTAACACACACCTCACCCTGCGCCTCCCCACCCCTCCACTCCTCACCAAGAGACACTCACCCCCCCACCGTAACACACACCTCACCCTGCACCTCCCCACCCCTCCACTCCCCACCAATAGACACTCACCCCCCCACCGTAACACACACCTCGCAATGCACCTCCCCACCCCTCCACTCCCCACCAAGAGACACTCACCCCCCCACCGTAACACACACCTCGCAATGCACCTCCCCACCCCTCCACTCCCCACCAAGAGACACTCACCCCCCCACCGTAACACACACCTCGCAATGCACCTCCCCACCCCTCCACTCCCCACCAATAGACACTCACCCCCCCACCGTAACACACACCTCGCAATGCACCTCCCCACCCCTCCACTCCCCACCAAGAGACACTCACCCCCCCACCGTAACACACACCTCGCAATGCACCTCCCCACCCCTCCACTCCCCACCAAGAGACACTCACCCCCCCACCGTAACACACACCTCACCCTGCACCTCCCCACCCCTCTACTCCCCACCAATAGACACTCACCCCCCCACCGTAACACACACCTCGCAATGCACCTCCCCACCCCTCCATTCCCCACCAAGAGACACTCACCCCCCGACCGTAACACACACCTCACCCTGCACCTCCCCACCCCTCCACTCCCCACCAAGAGACACTCACCCCCCCACCGTAACACACACCTCGCAATGCACCTCCCCACCCCTCCACTCCTCACCAAGAGACACTCACCCCCCCACCGTAACACACACCTCGCAATGCACCTCCCCACCCCTCCACTCCCCACCAAGAGACACTCACCCCCCCACCGTAACACACACCTCGCAATGCACCTTCCCACCCCTCCACTCCCCACCAAGAGACACTCACCCCCCCACCGTAACACACACCTCGCAATGCACCTCCCCACCCCTCCACTCCCCACCAAGAGACACTCACCCCCCCACCATAACACACACCTCGCAATGCACCTCCCCCACCCCTCCACTCCCCACCAAGAGACACTCACCCCCCCACCGTAACACACACCTCGCAATGCACCTCCCCACCCCTCCACTCCCCACCAAGAGACACTCACCCCCCCACCGTAACACACACCTCGCAATGCACCTCCCCCACCCCTCCACTCCCCACCAAGAGACACTCACCCCCCCACCGTAACACATACATCACCCTGCACCTCCTCACCCCTCCACTCCCCACCAAGAGACACTCACCCCCCCACCGTAACACACACCTCACCCTGCACCTCCCCACCCCTCCACTCCCCACCAAGAGACACTCACCCCCCCACCGTAACACACACCTCGCAATGCACCTCCCCACCCCTCCACTCCTCACCAAGAGACACTCACCCCCCCACCGTAACACACACCTCGCAATGCACCTCCCCACCCCTCCACTCCCCACCAAGAGACACTCACCCCCCCACCGTAACACACACCTCGCAATGCACCTCCCCACCCCTCCACTCCCCACCAAGAGACACTCACCCCCCCACCGTAACACACACCTCGCAATGCACCTCCCCACCCCTCCACTCCCCACCAAGAGACACTCACCCCCCGACCATAACACACACCTCGCAATGCACCTCCCCCACCCCTCCACTCCCCACCAAGAGACACTCACCCCCCCACCGTAACACACACCTCGCAATGCACCTCCCCCACCCCTCCACTCCCCACCAAGAGACACTCACCCCCCCACCGTAACACACACCTCGCAATGCACCTCCCCACCCCTCCACTCCCCACCAAGAGACACTCACCCCCCCACCGTAACACACACCTCGCAATGCACCTCCCCACCCCTCCACTCCCCACCAAGAGACACTCACCCCCCCACCATAACACACACCTCACAATGCACCTCCCCCACCCCTCCACTCCCCACCAAGAGACACTCACCCCCCCCACCGTAACACACACCTCACAATGCACCTCCCCCACCCCTCCACTCCCCACCAAGAGACACTCACCCCCCCCACCGTAACACACACCTCACAATGCACCTCCCCCACCCCTCCACTCCCCACCAAGAGACACTCACCCCCACACCGTAACACACACCTCACCCTGCACCTCCCCACCCCTCCACTCCCCACCAATAGACACTCACCCCCCCACCGTAACACACACCTCACCCTGCACCTCCCCACCCCTCCACTCCTCACCAAGAGACACTCACCCCCCCACCGTAACACACACCTCACTCTGCACCTCCCCACCCCTCCACTCCCCACCAAGAGACACTCACCCCCCCACCGTAACACACACCTCGCAATGCACCTCCCCACCCCTCCACTCCCCACCAAGAGACACTCACCCCCCCACCGTAACACACACCTCACCCTGCACCTCCCCACCCCTCCACTCCCCACCAAGAGACACTCACCCCCCCACCGTAACACACACCTCACCCTGCACCTCCCCACCCCTCCACTCCTCACCAATAGACACTCACCCCCCCACCGTAACACACACCTCGCAATGCACCTCCCCACCCCTCCACTCCCCACCAAGAGACACTCACCCCCCCACCGTAACACACACCTCACCCTGCACCTCCCCACCCCTCCACTCCTCACCAATAGACACTCACCCCCCCACCGTAACACACACCTCGCAATGCACCTCCCCACCCCTCCACTCCCCACCAATAGACACTCACCCCCCCACCGTAACACACACCTCACCCTGCGCCTCCCCACCCCTCCACTCCTCACCAAGAGACACTCACCCCCCCACCGTAACACACACCTCACCCTGCACCTCCCCACCCCTCCACTCCCCACCAATAGACACTCACCCCCCCACCGTAACACACACCTCGCAATGCACCTCCCCACCCCTCCACTCCCCACCAAGAGACACTCACCCCCCCACCGTAACACACACCTCGCAATGCACCTCCCCACCCCTCCACTCCCCACCAAGAGACACTCACCCCCCCACCGTAACACACACCTCGCAATGCACCTCCCCACCCCTCCACTCCCCACCAATAGACACTCACCCCCCCACCGTAACACACACCTCGCAATGCACCTCCCCACCCCTCCACTCCCCACCAAGAGACACTCACCCCCCCACCGTAACACACACCTCGCAATGCACCTCCCCACCCCTCCACTCCCCACCAAGAGACACTCACCCCCCCACCGTAACACACACCTCACCCTGCACCTCCCCACCCCTCCACTCCCCACCAATAGACACTCACCCCCCCACCGTAACACACACCTCGCAATGCACCTCCCCACCCCTCCACTCCCCACCAAGAGACACTCACCCCCCCACTGTAACACACACACACACACACATCACAACGCATCCTCACATCCAACCCTCTCTCCCCTCTACACCCATATACACTCACCTACCCACCATAACACACACATACCTCATCACAACGCATCCCCCCACAGCTCCAACCCCCTCTCCCCTGCACACTCATATACAAACAGCCACATACCATAACACACACACATCACAACGCATCCCCACACCCAACCCCCTCTCCCCTTCATACCTATATACCCTCACCCACACACCGTAACACACACATCACAATGCACCTCCAACCGACACCCTCTCCCCTCTACACCCATATACACTTACCTACATACCATAACGTACACACAATCACAATACATCCCCACACCCTACCCACTCTCCTCTCCACATCCACATCCACTCACCCCCCACCGTAACACACACATCACAACACATCCCCCTGCACCCAACATCCTCTCCCCTCTACACCCATATATACTCACCCATACACCATAACACCCCCCCCCAGTCCCAAAGCATCCCCCCCACACCTCCAACACCATTGGCTCTGGGCCGCTGATGCTGTCTTGCCCGCCCTCCGGGCTGCCTCTGGAGGGAAGACGGATTATCCTTGATTATGGGATGTGCAGAGCGCGGGCTGGGCTGGCTGCGTGCCCGGCTCTGCAAGGACACCACGAGACACGGCCGCAGGGCTCTCTCTCGGCCGTGGCCCACCCAGCCCTGCCAGACTTGGAGGCATTCATGGACCGACCTCAGCTGCACCCTTACTGGGTTGCCCGCTCCTCTGCTGTCATTAACGGGCTCCTGCTGTTCACCCGGCTTCCTCTCTCTCTTCCCGTCCCCAGTTTTATCATGCCCCATGCGGTCACTCGAATGGCCCTGTCTCCGGCAAGGGGGCCAGGCCTGGGACCTTCCCCATCCACCGGCAGCTCATCTATTAGCAAACCACCTATGTCTAGCCGGTCATTTGTGTTGTAGGGCGCTCATTTGTCAATGACCCTGCTCACTCTCCTCCCTCCTCCCCGATCAGGGCTGGCTCCTTTAATTAAGATAATTCACCCTGGCCAGCAGCTGGCTTCCCTGTTATTACCCTCCCCGCGAGTGCCCCCTAGTGCCCCAAAGCGTGTGTTGCAGCCCCTCACTCCCCGTATTAAATCAGCACTGGACCATCTCAGCCAAGCCTCTGTCCCGTCCTTCCCCTGGGGTCTGATTGAGCGATGTCTCCTGGGTTTTCTAATGACTGCGGGATTGATCACGTGGGGGTGAGCTTAGCAGCGTCACGGGCCGCTGGAGTGACGGGCTTGTCGAGCGTGTGTTGGCTTCGTCCCTCCCGTAGCTGCCCTGCTTGCAGGATAATAGCCTATTACTGCTGCCTCGCAGGGGAGCTACCCCGTCACCTCGGGCAGCAGCAGCTCTGAATTCTAAAGCCACGGCCCATTTCAGGTCTGCCGTGTCTTGCTCTGTGATGAGGGGGGTCTGACCCACACAGGGGTGCTATAAATAACACTATCATCTATATCCAACCCCTGCCCAAGCAGCTACAGAGCTCTCCCTCCCCATCTCCTGCCCCCCCCACCCACCACTGGACAGGTGCCTAGGCCCACTCTCCCACCTCAAACCCTTCCCCAGCCTAGTCACTATTCCCCCAGCTGTACAGGCAGACTTCCAAACCCCGCCTTCCAGCTGTCGCATGTTCCCCCGCACCCCGGCCCCAGCTCTCCTGCCTCCCCCTGCTGCCAAGCCAGCCCCACTCTCCTATTGAGCGTTGAGCCTGGGTGCCTTTTGGAAAGCGCTTTGGGAACCTGCTGGGCGAAAGCCAGGGCATAGGAATTACTTTAGCGACCATTGAAATGCAGCCACCTCTGGGATGGAGCACAGCAGCTGGTTGGCAACACACTGCAGCCAGGGCAAGAGAAAGCTGCAGGAGGGAGTATAGAGAGGGAGAACATTGCCCATGCTGGAATTTGGCCAGGACGCCCAGGGTGCTCCAGCACCGGGGAACCTCCTATTGACATCCCATATTAGCTAACCCCCCTCTAGCAGCATGTTGCAGTCCAGAGACAGAGCATGCCTCTAGTGCTTAGAGGTGAAGGGGGAGCAAGGGTTAATCCCAGCTTCCCAGAGAGCAGGGAACCTCCCTGGCACAAACACACCCAGCTCTCCTGGCTGCCATTCTTGTTGCTGTGGTCCTGTTATGGAAAAAGGGAGCAATGCAAAACAAGCTGTGGACCTGGCAGGGCCGGGCAGTAGGTGCAGTTCCTCCCACAAAGCCCCTAGCTTCAGACAGTGCCTCGCTGTGTGTCTATCTGCTGGCAGGGCCGCTTGAGTCAACACATGACGGCATCTCTAATGGGCAGGGAGGGTAAACAGGAGGAGCTGGCAGGGGATGGGCACCTGGCGCCTTCCCTTGGCTCCTGCTGGTGGACTTCTCCATGTGGTTCCCAAGGGATGCCAGTCAATTCCACAACAGTCTCCCCCAGCTGGAGATCGGACAATTACTCAGACACCAGCCATTTCCTGGGAGCTGGACGATTAACCCCAACGATTCTGGCAGAGGGTCAACCCGCTCTCCAAACCCTGGGGCGGGGAGCAGGGGCAGAAAAGATGCTTCCCTCCCTGGGTGCATTGGCTAGGCTCCCTCTCTTCTGTGACACTGAGCAGGGTTAGGATGGGGTAGGCATCTCCCATGTGATTCGTGCCCATGGACTTTGGTCCTTCGTTGCCTTAATGTGTCATCCGCCTGGGGTGGGGCGGGGGGGTCTCCAGCTGCAGAGCTCAGTGCTGTCCAGTGGCATGCCCCTTGCGGGGCAGGAGGACCACTCAGGCTCCCATTGCCAGGACACTGTAACCCAGGTAACACTGGTTAACGATGTTCTGCACTCACCACTTGATCCTTTCCCCCGCAGGTGTGCCTGGCCTCCCTGGACCCAGAGGACTCAAAGGCGACATGGGAGTGAAGGGGCCCGCAGGAAGAAAGGGGGAGAAGGGTGATGCCGGGGGCCTGGGCTCTCCTGGCCCACAGGGCTCCAGAGGACCTCCAGGCATCCCAGGCCCTCAAGGCGAGAGGGGACCTATTGGCGTGAAAGGCGTGCCGGGCTTTAAAGGTGCTAAGGGCAGCTTTGGGCAAGCTGGCCTCAAAGGACAGATGGGCCTGAAAGGCGACATAGGCCCTCAGGGGCTGGAGGGAGCTCCAGGGCCAGTGGGTCCAGCAGGGCCACAAGGGAAGCCAGGGATCCCAGGGAAGCCAGGGTCACCAGGCCAGCTTGGGCCACCGGGTCCGAAGGGAGACCCCGGCGTGCGTGGGCCCCCAGGCTTACCGGGGCCGCCGGGTGTCTAAGCCAGCCCCACCCGCAGCCCTGCCCTACGGGACGCTGGCCCAGCTGGGACGGGGAGGGGAGGTCTCTGCAGTGCTGAGTAAATGTGCCATCTGGCTGGAGGCGCATCCCAAGGTCTGTCACCAGCATCCCCCTGGCCCTGCAGGAGATTCAGCCGGTGATCCCAGCAGGCAGCCCGACCCCCCACATCCCTCCCGGGACGTCCTGCCTGAGCAGAGCGGCTGGGATCCCCGCTCACTGTTAGGACCTGGATCCATGCTGACCTGCACAGTGCCCCCAGCAGCCAGCACCCGTTGTTCGTTCACAGGCCCTCAGAGACAGCCAAGGGCAGCACGGCCCCCCCCGGATGGGAAACCAGCGCTGTCCACATCCTGCCCTTCCCTTTCCAAGATCCTGCTTGTTCCTGTTTGACCCAGACACGCGGGGATGTTTGAAAGGCAAAGAGCTAAATCTTCGTGCGTCAATGGGAGTGCGTGTGTGTGTGAGAGAGACTCTGGCTTCGGGACTCTGCTAGGCCTTGCCAAGAATGCACTGGGCTTTGCCCTGCTGCTGGGATCTGGGGAGCTGGGCCCAAGCAGGTTTCCCATGTCTCCCTTTCACTGGCAGAGCTTGGGCGTTTTGCTGCCTGGCAAAGATGGACGTGCCTCCAGTCGCATCATTGCCTTGGTTTCCATCATCCACTTCTTTCCCTGCAGCCTCTGCTCCAGACCTCGCTCACTGCAAGTGGGTCTGGGCACCGCGCTCTCATGCCACAGCTGGTTGGGGCCATCCCTGAGCATCCCACAGTTCTGTATTCGGACACTTCGATTCTCCCTCCTGACCCGCACGGCAGCCAGTTGGGCTTGGTCCAGGTGGCCTCAGCTGTCGGTACCCGTTCAGCTCCTGGTAGGCAGAGGCCCACGGCACCATCACCCACAATCTCAGATGGCACCCTCCCTGGCCGCTTGCGATAGAGGGGCCAAGGATCGAATGATCCCTGGAATCCCTGCTCCCCGTGAAAAGGGTTCCCTCTAAGTCAGGATCGAGGGATTTGGGGAGCAGACACTGTGCCCTAGGCAGCCAAGCCAGCAGGCTCCAAATTCCCGTGTAAAACCTCCAGCCCCTTTGCATCGAGAGCCCCTAAGAAGGATGCTGACAAATTGCAGGGGGGTCAGAGAGGAGCCATGACTGATGAAAGGGTCAGAGAACGTATGCTATGGTGACAGGCTCAAGGAGCTCAATCTATTTAGCTTCACAAAGAGCCGGGTGGGGGTGACTTGATCACAGTCTACAAGTATCTAATCATGGGCTCTTGAGTCTAGCTGAGAAAGGTCCAACACTACGCAATGGCTTGGAGTTGAAGCTAGACAAATTCAGACTGGAAATAAGGTGTGCAATTTACAAAGTGGGGGGTACTTAACCATTAGAGCAACTTACCACGGGCCGTGCTCGATTTGTCATCAGTGCCATTTTTAAATCGCGATTGGACTTTTGTCTCAAAGCTTCTGCTCTAGGAATTATTCTGGGGCAGGTCTCTGGCCTGTGTCATGCGGGGCGGGAGAGGGGGGGTCAGACTAAATGATCACAGTGGGCCCTTCTGGCCTTGGGATCCATGAAAAGCTCATTTGACAGCTACCGAGGCCCTGGTGACCTGCCGAAAGCCACTTGCTGAGCCAGGGGTAGGGCTGGCGTTAGACCCAAAGCCCCTGACTCCCTGGCCGGTGGCTGATCAAGAGGAGCACCGCTACCTCCGTGGCTGGTCTGCACAGCTCGGAATCGTGTTTAGATCGCCCCGTGCTCATGGCAGAAGCTGGGTGGGAGTCAATGAGAGGCTAGGAAGGGGTAACACAGCGAGTCAGCCAGACAGCTGGGAACTGAACCCGGGTCTTCGGATACCGGCTGCGGGACGCGGCAGTCCCTGGCAGAGAGCTGCAGGAGCCGGCGCCTGGCGGCGGGAGCCAGTAGACCAGGGTTTCGCAGGAATTGGCAGACTGGCTCAGCCCCGCGGCCCAGCTAGCCCAGCATCCTGTCTCCGGCAGCCGTTAGCATCAGATGTTTCAGAGGATGGTCTGAGACACCCTTCCCTCCCCCCACCAGTTGCTGATGAGGGAGAACCTGCCCCTGACAAAGCGCTAATCCTGATCGCTAACGGTTAGTTATAAGTCTGGATAGTCCTGTTATCCACAGACATGCCCAAGTCCTCTTTGACTCATGCTCAATTGTTGGCCTCAATGGCCTCCAGTGGCAGTGAGTTCCACAGACTAACTGTGCCTTGTGTGAAAAAAATATTTCCTTTTATCACCTTCTCAATCTGCCCCCTTCTAATTTTCTTTTCACGTCCCCCTCAGTTTCCCCATCTGTGAAATGGGAACAACCAGACCCCCCCCCCCGCCACCAGCTTCAAGAGGTGTGGCTGGAGAGTGCTGCTTGTTACAGCCATTTGGGCCTGTTTGCAGCGGTGGGTTAGATAGAGACGGAGGGAGATCTGCCGCTGGCCCAGCTCAGTCCCCATCTGTTCCTATTCAGCAATCCATCACCATGGGGTCAATGTCTGTTGGAGCATGGGGGAACCAGCCATGGGGGGGACTTTACACAGCTGCAGCGGCTGGGAAGTACAGGGGGGAGCAGGAAGCTAGTGGTGGGGAAGGAAGGGGAGGCCTAGAGAAGTGGCAGAAGGCCGGGGAGAGGCACAACGTGGCTTTTGGGGAGCACCCAGGGCGGTGGGGGAGGCTGAGCTGTGGGACTGGGGTCATGAGCCAAATGGAAGAGGAAGTGTTTGGTGGGAGACAGTGCTGGGGAGCAGTCTGGATGGGGGGCCTAGAGGTGAAGCAGGTTGGGGGAGGTCTCGGGCTGTCTGGGGAGCTGGGGGGGATTGGGAAGAGGAGCGGTGAAGAGGCTGGGGAGACCCTGGATCTGAGACCCTGACCGGCAGGCGGCCCCAGCGCTGCACCAGGATGACGGGCCCAGGCCCTGCCTCTGTTCAAACATGGGGCCCACGGTTCATGGCAGGCACAAAACTTTGGGCAAAACGGCCTCCCAGAGGCCCGTGGGAACACAACACTCAGCCTCGCTATCTGAGCCGGCCCTGCCCCGGAACAGCCACTGTATTATGGTTCAGACCCTGCCTCTCGTGCTCTGAGCCCGGGCTGGCGTGGGCGTCTACCTGCAGGACCGTCCCACCCCATCCCCCAGCCTGCCTCAACCCCCCAAACCCACCTAAAACACCAGCACGCTGGGGAGTGCCCGGTCTGGCTGTCACCCCCGTGCCAGGCCCGAGGAACCCATCCCCTAGACAAAGTCCCCTGCCCTTCCCTTGAGAAAGGGACAAGCGCTTGGATCTGGGACCAGGCAGCCGTAGGGCGGGAGCGGGTCCTGCCCCGTTCCTGCTGAGCGCCGAGGGTGCCGTCCGCGATGAGACATGTCGCAGGCTGGTGTGATGTCGCGTGTGTGCTACATGGTGCAGCTGGGCTGCGTCATCTCCTGCCCTTTTCACCCCAGTATCTACCTACGATATAGTGGCAAATGTATTCCTGGCTCAATAAAGATACGACTGTATGGGGAGAGCCCGCGCCCTGGCTTTGTGTGTGCGGCATTTCCCATTGCTTTGATGTTTAGGCAAAGAGACGACTGCCCAATGCACGGCTGGCTCCTGGAGACACCCCACTCCCGGCTGGCACCTCGGGGGGTGAGGGGCTCCCCTCCTGACGGGGAGATTTCAGCATCAATCATGCTGGCAGGCCCCAGATTGGTGCTGACCAGCTGTTTAGGGACAGCAGGGATGGAAGGGTGGACCCTCCCCGCATGAGGAAGGGAGCAAGAATTGGGGATCCAAGAGGAGACACCTCCTGCCGCCCCCAAATGAAGCCGGGACTCACTGGGTGTGTCTATAGCAGGGTTACTCAACCTGCGGGTCACAACCATGTGGGAGGGCCAGAGAGGTGGGGGAATCAGGTCCTGTCCCCGGGAGGCTGGAAGACCTGTGGGGGTCAGGTCCTGTCCCTGGGGGAGGGTTGCAGACCTGCCCCGCACTGACCCCACAGTGGCAGTCTGCAGCTCCAGTCCAATGGGGCTGGCTGGGCTGCTCCCCACTGCGGAAGCTGCGACCGGGTGCACGGGGTTCACAGCACCACTCAGCTTCGGCCCCGCCACCCCTCCGGCATGACGGCAGGAGATCGGCCAAGCCGAAGTTGAGCAAGCAGCACTGCGCCCCCATGCATCCGGGCACATGCCGCTCGCACACGTTTTGACCCAGCCCCTCTGATGTGGGGGCCTTGCTTGCAGACCCTGGCTGCAGCAGTCGCACCGCCCAGACCAGCAAGCCACGCCGAGCCTGGAGCTGTTGCTAGGGTATGCTCGGTGCACTTATTTAGTGCTTATTACGTTCCCGCCTGTCTTACTATTGTGGGTAAGAAATATTTCAGACATCCGATGGTTTTTGCACTAAAGCTCTTTCCAGGGGCACGACCGACCATCAAGGTTTACAAGAACCACGGAGCGATCCTGCAGTCCCGGGGTGTGATCGCAGGTGGGGTATTCACAGCGGCAAAGCTCCCAAGATGGGTAGTTCACCAGTACAACAGAGCTGCTTTCTGAGAGGACATGGGAGGCTCTCCACTGCTCCCAGCTCCTGCGGCCGCTCCGGCACATCTGGCCCCCTCCAGAAAGAGGTGGGCAGTGATCAGCTGGTGTGGCTCAAATGACTCAAGATGTTACAGGGCTTTTCCCCTCCAAGGGGAATTGGCCTTCTGAAACCTCTGTCCACCCCCCACCCCACCCCACCTGGCCCCAGCCAGATCCATTCCCTGGGAATGGCAGGCACCAGCCATGCCCTGGGGTATCAACTAGAGATGGAAGGTATCTGGACTGCCAGATTGGGGTGAGGGAGGATGGTCCCCCAGGGCATCTTGGTGAATGTGACACTTCCTGGGGGTACCCAGCGTTGCCACCTGCCCTTAGCGTGAGGGAACCTTGTCTGTGCCTGCCGGAGGTCAGCTCCCCGACTCCACCAGCCCCCGGCAACTCAAGCACTGCCCTCCCCCAGCCTACGCAGACCCTGCTCTCTTGCTGCAGATTAGCAATAGCTACACCCCGACCCCCGATCCCTCTAAGCATCACCCTGGCACGCCCAGCCCCTGGCCCACTGGATGCTCCCCGAATTCACAGACCCGCTTGTCACACTGTCTGGAGGCACTCACAGCCGTGAGTCCCCACCCCCGGGCAGACTGTCGAAAGCAGGGCAGACACCCCAAGCTGGTGGTGTGAACTCCTGGATCTCTGCAACAGTCTTACCATGGGTCAAAGACAGTCCCCTTGGGCTCTCCGGATCTATGTTACCACCAGGCAAGCTGGATTTAGAGATCCCTGGTCACTTACACCAAAAATCACACCACATTTAGGTTGCTCCCAGTGCCAAGAGACCAGTCACTTACTGCAGATCAACTGGTACTCTAGATCTTACACCAAAGACAACGCCTGAAGACAATCCTGGCATAAAACTAACCGTTTATTAACTAGGAAGAAGAAATGAGAGTCATTTTCATGTTAAAGCAAGGAAACATACAGGCACCTGAGTTACCATCTATGGTTCCTAAAGGTGACAAGGCTGTAATAATCTGTCCCTTCAAAATGTCTTTCAGGGCGGACCCAGGTTGACCCCGGGGGTCTCTGCTTTAGCTACTGTCTCTGGCCCCGTGAGAGTTCAAAGAGACGATGCTTTTTCCTTGTGAGGCATTTTTATATCTTCTTCCCTCGGAAATCAAGCTGATAGCAACAGTTCCCACACAGGTCCCTGCTTCATGCGGGTGGAGGGGATGCACTTAAAAAAGTCTTTGATCCTTGATCTAGCACAGTGATTCTCAACCAGGGATACACGTACCTCTGGGGGTGCGCAGAGCTCTTCCAGGGGGTACCTCAACTCATGTAGATATTTGCCTCGTTTTACAAGAGGCTACACAAAAAGCACTAGCCAAGTCAGTACAAATTAAAATTTCATACAGACACTGACTTGTTTATACTGCTCTATATGCTGTACACTGACACGTAAGTACCATATTTATATTCCAATCGATGTATTTTATAATTATATGGGGAAATGAGAAAGTCAGCCATTTGTCAGTAGCAGTGGGCTGGGACACTTGTATTTTTATGTCTGATTTTGTGAGCAAGTTGTTTTGAAGTGAGGTGAAACTTGGGGTACGCAAGACAAATCCGACTCCTGAAAGGGGCACAGTAGTCTGGAAAGGTTGAGAGCCCTGTTCTAGCACAATGGCTCATTTGTGTTTAATGAACAGGATTTAGCATCTTCTAGTTAGAGACCGTCGTCTGCATTCTACAAGGCTTTCTCTCTGTTCATAAACGATCCGGAAAAAGGGGTAAACAGTGAGGTGGCAAAATTTGCAGATGATACAAAACTACTCAAGCTAGTTGAGTCCAAAGCAGACTGCGAAGGGATCTCACAAAACTGAGTGACTGGGCAAGAAAATGGCAGATGAAATTCAAGGTTGATAAATGCAAAGTAATGCACATTGGAAAACATAATCCCTACTATAAATAGAAAATGATGGGGTCTAAATTAGCTGTTACCACTCAAGAAGGAGATCTTTAACTGGGTGATGATTTAACTGGGAATTGGTCCTGCTTTGAGCAGGGGGTTGGACTAGATGACCTTCTGGGGTCCCTTCCAACCCTGATATTCTATGATTCTATGATCTTGGAGGCATTGTGGATAGTTCTCTTAAAACAACTACTCAGTGTGCAATGACAGCCAAAAAACAGAACAGAAAGCTGGGAATCATTAAGAATGGGAGAGATAATAGGACAGAAAATATCATGTTGCCTCTATATAAATCCACAGTACGCCCACATCTTGAATACTGCATGCAGATCTGGTCTCCCCATCTCAAAAAAGATATATTGGAATTGGAAAAGGTTCAGAAAGGGCCACAAAAATGATTAGGTGTCTGGAAGAGCTTCCGTCTGAGGAGAGATTAATAAGACTGGGACTTTTCAGTTTCGGAAAGAGACAACTATAGAGAGATATGATAGAGGTCTATAAAGTCGTGACTGGTGTGGAGAAAGTAAAGAAGGAAGTGTTATTTACTCCTTCACATAACACAAGAACTCAGGGTCACCACATGAAATTAAGAGGCAGCAGGTTGAAAACAAACAAAAGGAAGTATTTCTTCACACAACGCACAGTCAACCTGTGGAACTCCTTGCCAGAGGATGTTGTGAAGGCCAAGACTATAACAGGGTTCCAAAAAGTACTAGATGTGTTCATGGAGGATAGCTCCATCAATGGCTGTTAGCCAGGCTAGGCAGGGATGGTGTCCCTAGCCTCTGTCTGCCAGAAGCTGGGGATGGGCGACAGGGGATGGATCACATGATGATTCCCTGTTCTGTTCATTCCCTCTGGGGCACCTGGCATTGGGCACAGTCAGAGGACAGGATACTGGGCTAGATGGACCTTTGGTCTGACCCAATCTGGCCGCTCTTATGTTCTGCTCTGTTTGATGAGTTACATAGTCACAGAGGTTTACAGCGCAGATGCTGGCTATCACTTTATAACCTGGGGTACAGGTGATTGAGGACAATACATGCAGTGGCTTACAAGCATTTTTAAAAAACACGAAACACCACTCATCAACTGAACATCTGATGTCCATTGTGGTGATGCTAACACACAGGGGAGCAAGCCCGCTTTCCAGCGATGCATTTATAAGTGTCCACTGAGGCCTGGGCACGAGCTGGCATCTGGTCTGCCAGCGTCACACCGCTATTTCCAAAGGAACAGTCGTCCCCCCTGCCCCCCCCAGTTTACCAGTCACCCCTCCGGATCACCGCGCCACTTCACTGACAGCACGTAGCTCCGACTGCCCCCTTCACAGGGAACGCTGGGTTCAGTCACTGAAACCAGCCGACACCGCGGTGCTCGCTCCAGGTGCAGGGACTGCGCTGATTAGACAGTGACATTATACTGCTGAATAACAACAAGGTAGAAGGGGTCCACGGTTATTCAAAGCCAGGAGAGACTCGGTCACAGGAGAGACTGGAATATCAACATTGTTTCAAGACGAGCCAAGCAGGAGAGCGCCTGATTGAAGCCTATGAAATAATGGATGATTATGAAGCAGGTAAATCAGGAGTTCCTTGTATCATGCGCAGTGTTAACTAGAAAAAGGGGATACCAGTGAAACTGTAAGCCAAGCCTGCGGCCAGCTTGTCCCCTAGGGGAAGGGTGTCTCTTTGCACCCCAAGTTATACCCCCAACAATCCATTGTCTTCACTCATAGACAGGTTATGCCCTCCCCGCCCCCCCGGCCCCCCCCTGGTTTTGTTTTTTTCCTGCAGGTTCCTTTCCTGTTGCTTTTACAATGGCTTGGTTTGGCTTGGACTGCAGACAGGCCTCCATTGCGACATACCCAGTACTCAGTTTACAGCTAGCCAGACTGGGAGATAAGCATGAAAGAAACTTGTTTATCACCTTCTGGTGACCAGCCCCAACTCACAGCCCTTAAGCCCGTAGTTTAGTGGGGACACATTACTCCTTCCCTTTTACCAGTACAGACAATTCACAATGATTGGGCTTTCAGGAGAGACCTTACTTGACACCCTTTGATGATTATGTCGAGATCAGACCCAGGGGATCCCTGTACACTCTGAGGCTGCCCCTAGTGAGCATCAAGGGGTCACATTGGGGCCTCGGTGGATCTTGCCTTCCCCATTAAAGCACCGATTGGGGATCGCTCGGGGAGCGCCCCTGTTAGTCTAACACCAGGTGGGGGACTGACAGATCAGTGGAGCATCTCCCACCTCATCAGTTCCCCCATGATTCCAAGGGGGCAGCTGTTCTCCTTTCCATTGTCTTCTCTGCATGGCCTAGTGGCCTGCACACAGGCCTGAGTGCCAGGAACTCTGGGGTTCTACCCCTGACTTTCTGTGTGGCCTTGGCAATTGATTCGACCTCCATGTGCCTCACGGGGACGGGGTGAGGCGTGCAGGGAGGGAGCGTGTTAGAGAGCAAACCGCAGCCTGCGGGCACCCTGAGGTGGAGAGGGGGCAGGAACCGCAGTGGAGATTACGGGCTGGACTAGCAATGGTGCTCAGGGCTGAGGAGCATCAGTGGAGGGGCTCAGCCTTGGGGTAGGCCCCAGCCTCATTCCTAATATATCCCGGCCTCATTCTCTGGGCATCACCCAGAGGCAGGGTCCTGGAGAAAAAAAACGTGTGGCTGTGAAATTAGAGCGTGCCTCATAACGCACACACAAGGGGGCAGAGTTAAGGGCATACAGGCTGTCTGGACGATGGCACTGATGGGCTTTTGGTATTCTTTCTTGGATGGAAACACCCGTTCTGATTCCGCACTTCCTTCCACGTTCAGTACCGTCCTCATGAGTGCAACCCCACCGATTTCACGCGCCTTGGGCTGGCGGGCGTAGAGAATGTGCGCCTGTGTGTGGGTGTGAGTGGGTGTGAGTGAGTACGAGCGTGCATGTAGGTGTGCGCTTGTGTCCATGGGGGTGGGGTGGGGGTGGGTGTACGTGTGCGTGGGTGTGCATGGGTGTGGGTGGGTGTGCGTGGGTGTGAGCGTGCATATGGGTATGCGCTTGTGTCCATGGGGTGGGGGTGGATGTACGTGTGCGGTGTGGGTGGGTGTGCGTGGGTGTGTGGGTGGGTGTGCGTGTGCACACACATGTGGGGGGGCGGGTGCGTGCATGTGCCCCCCCCAAAGTCTTTAACTCACAGTTCTGATTGCTCATTTGCTACCCACATAGCTAGTAAACACCCAGGAAATCACCCGTTTAGGCAACGTTACAATCCCGACTGGCTGTCGCCCGCCCAGCTACTTAGCAGGACGTATCCCAGAGCCCGCAGTACACTGTGCCTCCCACGACACTCCCACCCTCTCCCTCACAATCGCACTCAAAGAGCCCACCTGAATTCAAGGCCCTGCCGCCATTCTGTGCTGCGACCTTCAGCGCACTCAGCGTAAGCACATTGGGTGGCATTAGGCCAGATCTGTACCCCGAAGGATGCCAGGCCTGGCCCCCGATATAAATTAGAGCAACCCCCAGGCTGCTCTAAATGCTTTAGCATCCAAAAGGGCCCACCAGATCATCTGTCTGACCTCCTGTAGATCACAGGCCACTGACAGTGTCAAGTGGAGTGCCCCAGGGGTCGGTCCTGGGGCCGGTTTTGTTCAATATCTTCATAAATGATCTGGAGGATGGTGTGGATTGCACTCTCAGCAAATTTGTGGATGATACTAAACTGGGAGGAGTGGTAGATACGCTGGAGGGCAGGGTTAGGATACAGAGGGACCTAGACAAATTGGAGGATTGGGCCAAAAGAAATCTGATGAGGTTCAACAAGGACAAGTGCAGGGTCCTGCACTTAGGACGGAAGAACCCAATGCACCGCTACAGACTAGGGACTGAATGGCTCGGCAGCAGTTCTGCGGAAAAGGACCTAGGGGTGACAGTGGACGAGAAGCTGGATATGAGTCAACAGTGTGCCCTTGTTGCCAAGAAGGCCAATGGCATTTTGGGATGTATAAGTAGGGGCATAGCGAGCAGATCGAGGGACGTGATCGTTCCCCTCTATTCGACATTGGTGAGGCCTCATCTGGAGTACTGTGTCCAGTTTTGGGCCCCACACTACAAGAAGGATGTGGATAAATTGGAGAGAGTCCAGCGAAGGGCAACAAAAATGATTAGGGGTCTGGAACACATGAGTTATGAGGAGAGGCTGAGGGAGCTGGGATTGTTTAGCCTGCAGAAGAGAAGAATGAGGGGGGATTTGATAGCTGCTTTCAACTACCTGAGAAGTGGTTCCAGAGAGGATGGTTCTAGACTATTCTCAGTGGTAGAAGAGGACAGGACAAGGAGTTATGGTCTCAAGTTGCAGTGGGGGAGGTTTAGGTTGGATATTAGGAAAAACTTTTTCACTAGGAGGGTGGTGAAACACTGGAATGCGTTACCTAGGGAGGTGGTAGAATCTCCTTCCTTAGAGGTTTTTAAGGTCAGGCTTGACAAAGCCCTGGCTGGGATGATTTAACTGGGAATTGGTCCTGCTTCGAGCAGGGGGTTGGACTAGATGACCTTCTGGGGTCCCTTCCAACCCTGATATTCTATGATTCTATGATTCTATGACAGCAAGCAGCCCCCGCACACGAAACCCCAGCTTTGAATGGCTGTCTATGGGCCACTCTGCTGCCCCAGAGAGCTGGAGGGCCATGTTCACCCTTCCCATCCCCCAGCACGTTCTGTACCAGGGGCTGCAAGTTGTGGGGGCCAGGGGCAGTTAGGGCTCCGGGGCTGGTCCTGCTCTCACCGGCACTGGACTAACTTGGCAACCTCGGGCCCGGTTTGCACCAGCATAAGTGAGAGGAGACCCAGAACCCGGTGCCGAGCTCTCTATCATGACGTGCTGCGTGGGCCGCATTGCAGCATGACTGGCTCAGCGCCCTGATCAAACCAGCCGGGGAACTCAGTCAAGCAAACAGACCCTGCGGGGGCCTTTCCACATTGTATCCATCTGATCCCACCCCTGCGCCAGCTGTCCCAGTGCCAGCAGCTAAGAGAGTGACAGTCAGAGGTTGGGAGGCGTCGGTTTTCACCGCTGGAGCCACCAGTCTGCTGGCCCTGGCCGATAACCGGCTCCGGGGGCTCTCCGTGTCCTGGGAATCTCTGCCATGGCTGTAGCTTGGCCTGGCACAGGAAAGGAAGAGGAGCCGGACGAGTCCCCCGGGGAACAGCCTTGGTAGCTACTGTGGCCTTTGGTTCTGTTTACACAGGGGCCCGCGACTGTGGGTGCATGAAAGGGAAAGCGAGCGGCATAACCACTAGCCGCATGGATTAGGGGGAGCCAGAGCTGGAGCCAGATGGGGAGAGTGAATGCAACGACACCTTGCTGGGATAAAATTACCGGGGGAGAGCGCCCCTCCGGCGACGGGCACAAGCCCAAGAGCTGCTGGGACCAGGAGGAAAAGTCCCCGTGTGTTGGACAACCAGCCAGAGGTGTGACTCTCCAGCGGGGGCAGGACCCTGCTGTCCGTCATGTGGACCCTTGGCCTAGTCCTGGGACAGCCCCTATGGCCCTGTTTATTTCCAGTTGGAACAGAACTCACAAAACTGGGGGACTGGCAACGAAATGGCAGGTGAAATTCAATGGGTCTGAGTCTGCGACAGCATCCCGCCCAAGGAGCCACAGAAGCTCAGGAAACCACCTCTGCATGGTCTCGCTTCAGCAAGGCTGCTAAGCAGGGGGCCGTGACTTTCAGTCCCTGGGGCAGATGGGAACCGATGAACAGGGGGGTGAAAACACCCCCACGGGGCCACACAGGGTGGGGTGTGCAGCAGCTCTCTCCACAGCGAGGAGCTTGCCTGGGAGTCTGCCCATCATGGCTCCAGGTAGTACCAAAGCCCGCCTGGGTCCAGACCAAACCCCGCTCTGGCTCGGTGCACGGCTGGATGGGCCGGTGGCTCCCCGCAGGACAGAGAAAGCCTGTAACAAAGTCCAGCTGGCGAAACCCCCTCGTCCCGTGGCAGAAAGCTTGCTGGGATCGAGTGACCGGCCTGCGCCGAACCCAGACTCATTTCCCTGAAGTCACCGCTCGTTCCACGGGAAACGGGCGACGCCAGGAGGGAATTACAGAGAGGCCCAGCAGCCTCCCCTCCAGAGACCTGTGCCGGCGCCCGATGGCTGGCAGTGGCAAGGGGTCGAGGCCGTGCAGTAGATGCCGGGGTCCAGGCAGTTGGCTCCAGGCCATCTTCAAGTGGCTCTCCTCCTGGCGCTGGGTGCCGAGCGGGGAGGGGGGTTGGGTGGACAGAGAGCTCTGTGTACTGAGGCTGCACGTGCCAGGCAGGAAGGGTTTGGTGGCAGGGAAGGGGATTTGGGCAGCCCCCCGACCCCGGGCACCCAGTGACAATGAGACACACTGAGGAAGAGTCTCCCGAGAGTATCTCATCTACTGGCTGGCAGCGAGGTGGAGGAGACAGGACCCAGCCGGCCTTGGCCAGCTCCAGAGGCCTCCCTTCTGTGCTTGGAGGAAACGCAAGCTCTGGGCTGAAGCGCCCGGCCCCTCGCTCACCCCCCAACCCCCAGCACTCTCCCCTCAACCCCTGCGCGGCAGGAAGACACCGCTAGCGCTGATCCCTAATTTCTACATGGCCTGGAAGCCAAGCACCTCCGGCCCTTCGCAATGGGAACGGCAGATGCCATGGGAACCAGCAAGCCATGAGTTGCAAAACGCTGCAGCCAACTAAAATTGAGGGTTTGACATAAACCCCTGAGATCCGGCCGGGCTCAGCGCTGTGGGAGGGACTGACGTTGTAAATCAGCTGGGGACGGGGGGGGAGAGCAGCCTGGGAGGGGAACAAGGGAGCAAAGACTCAGCTCTGTTGCCCCCGTGGATGATCTGAAAGGCCAGGAGTAAGCTGTACATCTCCATACGCACGTAACCAACTGGCCAGTGGGGGTGTACGCACGTGTGTGTGCAAGTAAGCATGTGTGCAAGTGAGCATGTGTGCATGTGTCCCTGCCCTATACTGGGAGGGGTCCTAATGGATCTACTGTGTGTCATAGGCCTTATAACTGCCACCAGCTAGTGGAGATTCTCCTTTAGCCCCAGTAGCAGGGACATGGGCTTTTGGAACTAGAGGATCTGAATTCCAGAAGGGCCGAGTGACTGCAGCCCAGTGACAGCTGTCGAGGTGGCCCCAGAGTTTTTATTCTGGACACGCGTGTTTAGCTCAGATTTTCCACTGGGAAATCTCCTTGCTGGGTCCCAATTGCCCAGGTGCATGCTGGGATCCAGGGTCTGATTTTCACCCACAATTCCAGTTGGCAGCAACGAGGCCTGCGAGGGGCCAGCGGTGCTGGAAAGCAGCTCCTGCGTGTCTCTAGCTGGGCTCCCAGAAATGGGGACAGCCAAAATCAAGGGCCTCAGGTCACACAACAGCTTGCCCGAAAAGGAGAGAGAACCCAGGAGTCCTGGCTCCCAGACGCCTGCTCTCACCACTAGCTGGCTTTCCAGCAGCCCTTTGGCCCCTATGTTGGCTTTTAATGCAAAGACTCGAACAAACCGTGATCACCCTGCAGCTCACCACTTTGCTAGCCAAGCTGAGAGCTCTGGGTTCGTAGCCAGGCTCAGCCCAAGCCCTGCTGGCCAGTTCCAGAACCGGAGCTGAGTCTATTGGCCCCAAAGCTCGGGGCATTTGGGTTGGTGTGCACAGGCTGGCCCTGTGCCAAGATGTCTGGGTCTGCGCCATCCACGCACGAGACAGATCTGAGCTTCCCCAGAGCCAGGTCCGGGGCGAAGATGGGGTGGGAGGGCGAGAGATGTCACTTTTAGCCTCCCCGGGTTCTGGGGCCGTGCGGGGTCCTGCTTGGCCCCTGCTGGAAGTCAGAGCAGCCTCAGGATGCTTGAATTTACGCTGTGCTGCCCGTGGCCCTGGACGGTCTCCGGGACATGAAGAACAGCCACGGTCCAACCCGCTCCCCGCCCCAGGGGCTGAGAGCAGGACCCTGACGTACTTTGTGCTGGAGCTGTTGTCAAAGGGCTGGTTCCACCCACGCTAAGGCCCTTTGCGATGCACAGAGGGACAAAGCACAGGTCCCAGGTATCTAGGCTGGGCTGAACTCTGGGAGGCAGGTCACACAATCCATGCCACCAGGAGACTGTTGTCCCGTCTCCTGCCGTGGCTTTGAAAGCAAGGATGACCCGGTGGAACAAAGGCATTTCCCAGAGCTGAAGCACAAGCTTCATGCCTTGCGGGAACCGATACGCCTGCAGCTCGGATTTCAAACAGCAAATGTCCATCGGCCACCATCAAAGGGAAACAAACGCCCCGGCAGCCGAGCCAGAGGCTGGTTCTAATTAGGGGTGATTCTGGCGCGAGGCAGAGGAAACAGCCTGGAAAGAGTCTGTAGAAAACTCTTCGAGGGAAGGGGCGAGCAGCCCCGACGCTGAATCAGCAAGAGGTTTGGCACGTTCTTCTACCTCGAGGTTGTAGTTCACGGCAGGTGATGGGCCCAAGCCGAGAATTTCAGCCCCAGATCCAAACCACCCCGAAATCCGGGCATGTTGCATCCAGGGCTCTGGTGCAGTCCATTTTTAAAGCTGCAGGCCTGCTGGCAACTTCAGAGCCACTCCGCCCACGGCCATCTCTCCCGTGGCGGCTGCTTGCCTCGGCTCTGCATGGCCTAGGAGCTGGCTGTGCTGGGAGTGCGTTGTAAGTGAGACGCTGGTGTAAACTGTCATGGGCTAAGAGGGAAGGTGCTCTCATGGTTCGGAAACTGATTAAAAGATAGGAAACAAAGGACAGGAATAAATGGTCAGTTTTCAAAATGGAGAGAGGTAAGTAGTGGTGTCCCCCAGGGGTCTGTTCTGGAACCAGTCCTATTCAACATAGTCACCAATGATCTGGAAAAAGGGGTAAACAGTGAGGTGGCAAAATGTGCAGATGATACAAAACTACTCAAGATACTTAAGTCCCAGGCAGACCGCGAAGAGCTACAAAAGGATCTCACAAAACTGGGTGACTGGGCAACAAAACAGCAGATGAAATTCAAGGTTGATAAATGCAAAGTAATGCACATTGGAAAACATAATCTCAGCTATACATATAAAATGATGGGGTCTAAATGATCTGTTACTGTTCAAGAAAGATCTTGGAGGCATTGTGGATAGTTCTCTGAAAACATCCACTCAGTGTGCAGCGGCAGTCAAAAAAGCGAACCGAATGTTGGGAATCATTAAGAAAGGGAGAGATAATAAGACAGAAAATATCCTATTGCCTCTATATAAATCCATGGGACGCCCACAGCTTGAATACTGTGTGCGGATGTGGTCTCCCCATCTCAAAAAAGAGATATTGGAATTGGAAAAGGTTCAGAAAAAGGCCACAAAAATGACTAGGGGTATGGAACAGCTTCCATATGAGGAGAGATTAATAGGACTGGGACTTTTCATCTTGGGAAAGAGACAACTAAGGGGGGATATGATAGAGGTCTGTAAAATCACGACTGGTGTGGAGAAAGGGAATAAGGAAGTGTTATTTACTCCTTCTCATAACACAAGAACTAGGGGCTACCAAACGAAAATAAAAGGCAGCAGGTTGAAAACAAACAAAGGAAGTATTTCTTCACACAATGCATAGTCAACCCAAGGAACTCTTAGCTAGGCTGGGCGGGGCTGGTGTCCCTACCCTCTGTTTGCCAGAAGCTGGGAATGGCGACAGGGGATGGATCACTTGAGGATTCCCTGTTCTGTTCATTCCCTCTGGGGCACCTGGCACTGGCCACTGTGGGAAGACCGGACTCCGGGCTAGATGGACCTTTGGTCCGACCCAGCGTGGCCGTTCTTCTGTTCTTACGGGAAAATAGGCAGTGACTAGAGCTGGCAACAGGAGGCGGCCCTCAGGGACATGGCGTTCCTGGGTCCTCTGAGACCAGTGAAACTTGTGCTGCCCCTTTACAGGACTTTTTAAACTCTTGCCATGTCCCCATCTGCTCACCCCCAGCCGCACATCGATCCACGCCCTGTGTCTTTCTCACACTCTCACCTCTGTACCCTCCTCCATGCAGTCCCCTGATAGACCCCCACCCATCATGCGCCCACGCTCCTTCCAGGTCGCTGACGGACTACAACCCTCCCCCCACCTAGGGAATATCTCCTGGCCGGGTCTGGGACTCGGAAGGTGTGTGTGAGCCATGCTGCCGTGGTGCCCCACATAGGTCAGACCAGGGTGGGGTGAAGCTCATGACCTGTGACCCAGAATGGCCATCACTGCAGCGAGAGGGGGACCAGGTGTCTATGGCCCACTCAGTCTGCTATCCCCACCGCTTCCACCAAAGGAGCCAGGTAGTTCCAGATGTGATCTGAGTTTCGGTGAGGAGGAAAAACGGGGGTCCTGTCCACTAGGAAATAGACAATTTACAAATAAGACTTGGGATAAAACTTTGTTTTCCACATGGACCAATAATACAACTTTGACAATACACAAGGTACAGAGTCATATGTCAAGCCTGTATAGATTGGAATATGGTTCGCATTAAAGACTAAGTGAAAGTTTGTATTGTTGAAGGATTTTCCACTGGCGGTCCAGAAACTTGGAGGAATTATTTTCCAAATTTTATTGAAAGGTTAAAAGTAATAGGTAAAAAAACTTGTTCTTAAATATGACATAAAAGAAAATGAACAAATGCCTTTTGTGGATTGAATAGAATCTCTCCCTTAATTAAGGAACCCTGGGGCGGGGAAGATATAAATCATATTAAAAGTGAAGGTAAATCTTCGCCAATAAATGATGAAATCCCATATGGATTATGGAAAAACCAAACCAAATGTCAAAGCTTAGTAAAAAATGGAGCATTGACCATATCTATTTAGCATACAGTGATTATATATGACATAACATGTTAGTTAATTGTAACACAATAAATGAACAATAAACTCAAATAACTGGCTACAAAAGGTTTAGAAAATCTGACCCAGGAGGGAAGTGTGAAGAAACCGGGTACCTTTAGTCTTGAGAAAAGAAGACTGAGGGCAACCTGGTAATAGGCTTCAAATCCGTGAAGGGCCATTACAGAGAGGACGGGGATCAGTTGTTCTCCATGCCCACGGATGGGAGGACAAGACATAAAGGGCCTTATCTGCAGCAAGGGAGAGCTAGGTTCGATATTATGAAAAACTTCCCATCTCTCAGGGTGGCTAAGCTCTGGCTTTCCAGAGAGGTTGTGGAATCCCCATGACTGGAGGTTTGTAAGACCAAGTTGGACACACCCCTGTTAGGGATGGGCCAGGTTTACTTGGTCCTGCCTCAGCGCAGGGGGCTGGACTAGACGGCCTCTCGAGCTCCCTTCCAGCCCCGCGTTGCTATGATGATTATACCCCCATTTTATAGCTGGGGAAGTGAATCCCAGAGAGACTCAGACTGAAGTTCTTAGCAGAGCTCTGTTGCTTAGGGAGGTGATTTTTCACTGAACCCTCGCGTGGGTACAATTATCCCAGGGTAGCTTGTGCCAGTCAGGGGAACCGACATCAGCTCTCCTGGT
Organism: Lepidochelys olivacea; assembly: GCF_965140295.1. NCBI lineage: Eukaryota > Metazoa > Chordata > Testudines > Cheloniidae > Lepidochelys > Lepidochelys olivacea. The sequence goes on from NC_140413.1 coordinate 4,466,826, forward strand.
ATGAGCACTTCTAGAGCCCTATCACTGCATCTGCGCTGGAGGGTTTAGCTGGCACAGGTACACCACTTGGTCCCTCCTCACCTCAAAGTGACTTGCCCATGGATGGTCACAGAGGGAACCTGTAACAGAGCCAGGCCTTGAAGCCAGGTCTCCTCACACCGAGCACGGCGCTCCGACTACAAGGGCAGCCGTGCTGAGCTCTTTGGCTGGCAGCGTATGGGAAGTCAAGGAAAGGATTCCCTTTGATTTCAACAGGAACTGAACCAGACCTTAAGTCTAGACATGCTGACACAGAGGCATGCAGCAGTCCAGTCATTTGCAGTCAGCCCATCCCCTGCTGTATTCCCCACAAGGGCCCCAGGAGCTGATCAGCCAGGTCACACACCTTATCTAGCTTTCCCATCATTGCTCTGGCTGCCGGCAATGGGGAGGGGCCTGGTGTAGATGAGGTGCTGGTGCCGTGACAACCTTGTCACCTAGGAGGAGGCAGTGTGGTCTAGAGGATAGAGTCCCAGACACATGGGTTTCTAGTTCCGGCTCTGCCATTGGCCGGCTGGGTGACCTCTGGCAAGTCACATCACTGCTCTGTGCCTCAGTTTGCCCATCGGTTACCTGGGGATAATGAAACTGATCGATCTCAAACCCTGCTCAGAGCAGTGCTTAAAATCCCAACTGGCTGTCTCAGCTCAGGCCCCAGCATAAAAATGCCAGGGTAGACAGGAGGGCAGGTGGGCGTGAGTTGTTTTCCTCTCTCTGTAAGTGGAACAGATGGTGTCTGCTGGCAGCCATCTCTCCCCTCTCTGCCTCCAAGCCAACTTCACTCTGTGTACCAGGTTTCCCTGGCATGGGGATCTGGGCTACAGCCGCCGGTGCCAAGAGAAATACACAGCTCAAGGGAAAAGCTGGGTTGGATGGCTCTCCCCATCTGCAGCATGGCAGAGGAGTTGGTTTATTTCAAGTGGCTGGCAGTGCTGCTCCCCACACCCGACCCCACTTAGCAAAATTTATGGGCTTGTTTCACTGGCTTCCTGGAGGCTCTGGGGGCCTGGCGGCAGCCAGCCCTGATTTCTATTTCTTGAGAAGGAGAAGAAAGAGGATCGTAAGTAGCACAGGGCTGTCTAGTAGCCAAAGCCGGGTGCTGGCAGCCAGGACACCTGCCTATTCTAAGCTCTAGGAGGGAGAGTTGTCTGGTGGGTAGAACTCCAGGCTGTGAGTCAGATCGCCAGGAACTGGCATTGGGAGGGTATCAAAGCAAGAGTCAGGACGCAGCCTGGGTTCCAGTCCTGTCTCTGCCACTGATTTCCTGTATAACCTTAACCAAGAGTCCCAGCCCCTCTTTAGGCCTCAGTTTCCCCATCTGTAAAATGATGCTCACCTCTGAGAGAAGGGGTGGGGCTTATGTTTGCAAAGTGCTTAAAGAGGCCACATAAGTGCGATGCATTTGTATGAGCCTGCATTACGGTTCTGCTATTATCACGCCCCTATGTCCATTGACGCTCATGCCGTTTTACAACAGTGTGGGTTGGGCTGGAAACACTTCCCCATCTAAGACCCTGTTTTCAGCTGCTTATAACTTTGTCAAACTTCAACCATTTAGGCTAAAAGTTTTCATGTCAGGTGTTGGCCTCAGGCTGAACGATTCTGGAAAAGTTCGGAGATTTGGAAACCATAGCATGTGAGCATGTAATTAAAGACCGTATCATACTGCATACACACAAGGGGGCTGAATTAAGGTTACACAGGCGAGCTTAATTCTGGCATGCTCTATCTTTAGAGCACTTGGCTTTGCAGCCTTAATAAATGTCTTTGAACATAGTTTTGTGTGTGTAATAACACAGAGTGTGAGAAAGGCTGCTCCAGTGCTGAGGGTAATAAGCTGAGATCTGAATTCAATCCCCAGTTCTCCCACAGACTTTGTGTGGGGCTTCCCCATCTCTGTTTAGACTGCAAGGTCATTGGGGCAGGGGCCGTCTCTCCTGCCATGTCTGTGCAGCGCCTAGCACAATGAGGTCTTACTCTCATTTGTGGCCTGTAGTCATTTCTATGAACTTCAGCTGACTTCCTCTGGTTCTGCTGGTGGGGTTCACCCCATGTCCCCTTTGCGGGGTGTCCTCCCTGCTCTGAGTCCCGTTGCCGGAACCTCACAGCTACTCACCTTACAGAGATCGCGGGAAGGGACAAAGGAACGGCTACAGAGGCAGCTGCTTGTGCTGAGCTGAGCGATTCCAGGAGGCCTTGGAGAGAAACAGCAACGGCTGCACTCCGGGTCCACCTGTGGACACAGGTGGGCAGAGACCTGCTGTGGGAAAGAGCAGCAGGGTGCATCAGAAAAGCTACAGAGCCCCCTCCTCTCGCTCCTCCTGGGTATACGCAGGACTCCCTGCTTTATACCGTTCGGCCTCGCCCCGCCCTGGGAGGATAACCCTGGTGGAGGCGGCTGTGCGGCCAGACGGGGCTGGTGCTTTGGCTTGGCCCGGCTGCCGTATTTGCTGAGCAGGGCGAGCGTGGGAAGTGCAGGCTGGGGCAGGCCCTTGAGGACTAATGCAGGAGGAGATCACAGCACGAAGGCACCTCCCAAAGGGTCCCCAGCCTGGTGGGTTGTGGTGGCCGACCATCTGTGTTACAGAGCCTTCTCTGTGCCGATCCCCGCTACCCCAGCCCTGGGCTCTCCACACAGCTCTGCCGATGCCCCTCAATCCTGACCCAGAGCCCCCCTTCCCCACAGTGCCAGCCCTGGGCTCCCAATACAGCTCTGCTGATGCCCCTCAATCCAGACCCACAGCCCCCCTTCCCCACTGTGCCAGCCCTGGGCTCCCAATACAGCTCTGCTGATGCCCCTCAATCCTGACCCACAGCCCCCCTTCCCCACTGTGCCAGCCCTGGGCTCCCAGTACAGCTCTGCCGATGCCCCTCAATCCTGACCCAGAGCCCCCCTTCCCCACTGTGCCAGCCCTGGGCTCCCAGTACAGCTCTGCTGATGCCCCTCAATCCTGACCCACAGCCCCCCTTCCCCACTGTGCCAGCCCTGGGCTCCCAGTACAGCTCTGCTGATGCCCCTCAATCCAGACCCACAGCCCCCCTTCCCCACTGTGTGAGCTCTGGGCTCCCCACACAGCTGTGTGGGGAAGGAGAAGAGGGAGGCAGAAGCCCAGGGCCCTGGTGAGGAGCCTGCTGGATGACTGCGGCTGAGCAAAGGATCGAGGTTCCAGAGCAAACGCGACCGTCTCCTGCTGCAGGGCCCAGCACTCTGACTAGTAACCGAGCACACACAGCGGGGCGGCACTGGGCTGGGGGCTGCCCCGTATGCAGCGGGGAGACTGAGGCCAAGGTCACAGCTGGGAATAGAACCCAGGAGTCCTGATCCCCACTCCCCTTCCCTAACCACTACAGATTGCTGCCTCCTGCAGAAGACTGTTTTTTCCTAAGGCAGGGGGCAGGGGAAATGCCTTAGCACATGTATTACCCCCCCCTCCCTCCGCACGCACCCAGCTCAGGGACCCCCCAGATGCCTGTATCTGTCCGGCCTCCTTATCTGCCACCCACGCCTCCTTCAGCTGTGGAGGACTGAATGGGGTCGGAGGCGCCTTTGCCAGCTGTCAAGCAAGGGGCCACGCTGCCCGCTCCTGCTCCTCCAGGGTGGCTGTCTGCATCTGCTGAGCTGCCCTTCGCGGTGATCTCCCGCCCACACACTGGCCAGGTACAGCTCTGCTCAGCTTGCAAGAGCCCAGCGCACAAAAGCTCTCTGTTACGTGCACGCTGCCCGACCCTGTACCAGCCATCCTTCCACGGAAGCTGGGCCCCCCCATTTAGGGCCACTGGGACCGTTGCCCTTGTCACTTTCCTGCAGCCTCTCTGAACGTCCCAGGGACAGCAAGGGCAGAACGCCGCCCCTCCCGCTCCACAGGCCCCTGCCACACCAGCTGGAATCGGATCCTCCCTCAGCAGCTGTGGGCAGTAGAGGGCTCGGGACACACACTGGAGCAGTTCTGGTTCTCTCCAGTAGAGGGCAGTAGAGTCACCGCTACACCAGTGGGGCCAACGCATGTGAAAGGTGAAGCCAGGCGGCTGCGAAGCTCTTCAGTTGTTTCAGGGCCCTGCTGAAGCCCCCGTGCCTGCTGGTGAAAGTCTGCCTGCAAAGGTGCAGGCGTGAGCGTCACGTGGCTCCAACTAGCCCAGCTGAAGGTGTCACCCTGCCCCTAAGAGTCCCGCTCTCTTGGAGGGGCCGGCCCCTCTCCCTGTATCCAGCAGGTGCTGCCCCGCGTTGGATGCGTTTGTCTCCTGTTCCCACCTGAGCATGCTCCTCCCCAGGTAGCTTTGGCCCAGCAGCTCCAAAGACACAGGCCTCTAGGCTCTGGAGCTACAGGACAGCTCCCTTAGCTAGCAGCAGTAGCAGGTCCTTTATCCTGTCTGGGGTCTCAGCCGCTACAGGGCAACCTCTGCCCTCCATCACCCCCATATTACATTTTCAAACAAGCACCCTTGTGCCTTCTCCCCTGCTGCCCCTCACGTGTGGGAGGCACTCCCGTAACCCACCACCAAACTACCTGTTATCTTCTGTCAAACCCCTCCTTTGCCATGAGGCCTGGACAAAGCCTGACAACGGTTCGGCTGCTGGTGTGCCGAGACCACCGTCAGGCTGACCAATAGCATCTCGGTGTTTCCTTGGACTCCCCGTCTGTCTCCAGCCATTGTCTCTTATACAGTGCTTTGGCTGGCAGCGCTTTGGGGCAGGGACTGTCTCTTGGTTCTGTGTTTGTACAGCGCCTGGCGCGACGTAGTCCGTGGTCCCAGGACCAGGCCTGCCAGGCGCTACTGCTGAAAAACTCCTCCAGAAGCTCTGGGCCACCATTCACTGGCCTGCCCCCTTTCCTACTGGTTAGGCTGCGTCTTTGCTGTTGGAAGGCGCTCGGAGCGCTGGGAAGAGCAGGGACGGAGCGACAGCGATTTGCACGGCACTGCCAAGTCTCTTACAGAATCAGAGACGTGGGGCTGGACCGGACCTCGAGAAGAGGTGCTTGGGGGGAGGGGCTCCCCTCCTGGCTCCGTTCCTTTGTCAGGGTGTTTGCAGACTTCCGGTGGGAAAGGCAGTCGCTCCCCACCCTCTGCTCCCCCGCAGGGCGCGGGATCCAGCTCCCCAGGCTGCTTGTTGCTGTTGGCAATGCTGCTTCCTGTTTTCTTCCCAGAGTTACTAATTGCCTAAGCCTGGCTGTGGGGCTCTTTGTTAAGCCAGTCAAATAACCCATGTCCTGCCACCTCGCTGCAGAAGGAGTGGGATGGGGGGGACGGCAAAGAAAAGATCCACTGGCAATGGAAGAAGTAAGAAACTGGGGGAATAAGTTTACCAGGGTGACACCAGGGGAGTGCGTGCCCCTGTGGAGGTGGCATCCATGGGCTAAAGGACAGAGCTACACGATACACTGTGCAATCACGGGCTGCATTAGGGGAACGTAGGTGGCATGAAAGGCCAAGGCCGAGGAGAGCAGAAACGGGTGAAAGTTGGCACCTCTGCTTTGGCTTTGTTGGGGGATTCCCTGGGAGAGCCCTGCACATCCCAGCCCTGAGGAAAGGCTGGATCTAGAGAAGCTGTGGGAGAGGGCCGCTGGCAGGCTATGGTAGGCAGAAGTCCAGGGAAGCCGCAGCAAAGAGTCTGAGGGAGCAGACCGAGGCAGCTGGTTATAGGGTCTCCGGACTGGAACCCCATATAGTGGGAGTGCCTGGGCCTCCCCAGCCAGCCACTGGGAAGGCAGCGTGCGGCCCTGAGAAGGGGATATGGATGACATGAGGATCCTGGGGCCCAGAGCCAGGGCTGAAGATCTTTTGTGAAGCTATTGGACTGGTTGGTTGGACTATTTGTTACCCTGGAAGGAGTGGGGCTAAAACAAGACCTGGCCAGAAGACCAAGTTGTGAGAAGAGGTCGACTGCCATGGGCCTGGACCGACTGTCAGCAGAGGGCTCTAGAGAAGGAGAGCCTGCTATGCTACACTCAGCCATGAGGAGGCGCCCCAGCAGTGGGTCTGCCCTTCTACAACTTCCTGTCCTAAACTGTTGTGTGGTGTTGCTGTGGGCCGTTAAACAGCTGCCATGATACACCCCAGAAGTGGTGAAATGGCCATTCTATTCCACGCCAGTGCCCCTCAATCCTGACCTATGGCATCTCTGCCCCTCTTATTCCAGTCCTGCCCTCTTGACTCTGTCAAAGTGCCTTGGGCTGTATCTGGGGAACTCCCTGCAATCGCGACGCAGGGTTGAAAAGCCACCTTAAATTCTGAGCCACGGCATTCCCTGTTAGCCCAGTCTGGGGCTCCAAACTTTGGAGCTGCAGCTCTTTCTGCTAGCCCAGCCCCGGGCTCCCCGCACAGTAGCTCTGCAGCTTTCCCTGGGTCCTGGCCTGCAGGCCCCTGCTCCCCGTTATCCCGCTCCCAGACATCTTCTAAACAGACCCTTCCGGCAGTACTGAACTGTGTGCGGTTGTGGGATGCGTGTGACCTCATGGTTGAGAGACCAGCAACCGCATCCTGCCTTATGACCTGAGCGGCTCGTCGGCCTTCAAACAAACTGTCTTCCATCCCAAACCGAAGCTACTTCTTAATTTTTTCTTTGCAAAGAATGCCAATATGCTACAAACCCAAGCTTTTGTAGGATGGCAGCTGGAGACGGGTCTGGCTGATATGAAAGGCCAGTGCCCTGAACCATAGTGCCAGCTGGTGGCTTCTGCTTCCACAGATTTCTTTCTCCATTGCTGGGGTAAACCAGGTTTGGATGATAAAAATATTCATAGATTCCAAGGCCAGAAGGAACCATTGTAATCATCTAGTCTGACCTTCTGTATAGCACTGGCCAGAGAACTGCCCCTTGATAATTCCTAGAGCAGGTCTTTTAGGAAAATATCCAGTCTTGATTTAAAAATGGTCAGTGATGGAGAATCCACCATGGCCTTTGGTAAATTGTTCCAATGGTTTATTACTCTCAGTGCTAAAAATGTATCCTTGTTTCCAGTCTGAATTTGTCTAGCTTCAACTTCCAGCCATTGGATCGTGAGATCCCTTTCTCTGCTAGACTGAAGAGTCCATGACTAAATATTTGCTACCCATGTAGGTACTTACAGACTGTGATCAAGTCACCCCTTAACCATCTTGTGTTAAGCTAAACAGGCTGAGCTTCTTGCGGCTGTCATTCTGAGACGTGGTTTCTATCCCTTTGATCATTCTCGTGGCACAACTCTCTTGAATTGTGAACACCACGTTAAAATGGCCCATTCTGCATTGTATTCCTTTGTTGTTGTTTGCTGAAAGTGGTGCCTAGGCGTTAGAGCGGGACATTGGGAGACAGGACACCTGGGTTTGCTCCCGGCCTCTGCCCCTGATTCCCTGGGCAACCCTGTGGCAAGTCACTGGGGCCAGGGGTTTCAAAGGCCTCAGCTTCCCAACTTGAGACCAGTGCGGCCTGGTTTTCAGGGGAGGCCGAGCATCCACAGCTGCAGCTGAAGTCAGTGGGAGGCTGACCCAAAATCAGAGATCGCTGTGGAAAACACTGATTTTCATCACTCTGTGCCTCCGTTTCCCCATAAAATGGGGCTAACCTGTCTCCTGTCTCCCGTCTCCCACTTCTTCCGCAGCTCCAGTCCCTTCTCCTGGGGACAAGGTAGCTTGCTCACACTGGGGGGCACCATTGATTGACTGGTTTGCTTTCCCTGATGAGCTGCGTCTCCTTCCCCAGCATTCTGGCTTGACGGCCGGAGAAGTAAAGAGCCGGAGGAAAGGTCCCGCGATGCTTGCGACGTGTCTGCCGATGCCGCAGAGGGGCCAAGCAGATTGGTCTTTGTTTATCAGGATGATGACGGTGAAACTTCTTTTTCCCCACAGTAACGAGAGTCCCTGTAATAACACCCAGCGCTTACGTAGCACTCCTCAGCGCTTTACAAGGGAGGTCAGTGTCATGCTCCCCACTTCAAATATGGGGAAACTGAGGCACGGGGAGGGGAAATGACTTGCCCAAGGTCACCCAGCAGCAGAGCCGGGCATAGAACCCAGGCTTCCTTTGGCCTAGTGCTCTATCCACTAGGCCACACTGCCTTTTAATACAGACTAATCCAGAAGCAAAGTGTAACTGGAAGCTGTCAACAGCCCCAACGGTCTCTACGGTCTGCTTTCATTTGAACTTGTAGTATACTGGATGGTGTGTGCTGTACCGCTGCCCTCTGCTGGTTGGAATCCAAACGGCTCACCTGTGTGTGTCATAAACCCTATACTGCTAAGTGCTAATGGTGGTTCTCCATTAGCTCAACAGGCAGAAACCTTTGGCACAGGAGGATCCAGTTCTAGCCCTCCTGACCACCACAGATTTGTTATACATTTTATGGCAAGAAAAAGGGAATTGGAGGGGGGAGAAAGTGGGAGGGAACTCAGAGTCAGCAAAGAGGCCAAGGACAGAGGCAGCATGGAGACTAACTCTCCTCTGCCACCCCCTGAAGGTCAGGGCCAGGGTACATCAGCGGAGGGCAGCGTGCAGCAGAACCCCCAAGAGATGGGTGTAGAATGGATCTAAGACAGAAGTGGGCAAACTACGGCCCGTGGGCCACATCCGGCCTGCAGGAGAGTCCTGCCTGGCCCCTGAGCTCCCGGCTGGGGACGCCCCTCCCCCACTGTCCCCCTTCCCCCACAGCCACGCTGCTCAGCGGACGGCGTGGCGGGCTCCGACCCGGTGGCGTGGCTACGAGCTCCTGCTGCTCTGAGCTGCATGGTAAGAAGGGGGCGGCAGAGGGGGGTGGGAGGTTGGATAAAGGAGTAGAGGGTCCGGGGGGCAGTCGGGGGACAGGGAGTGGGAGGGGGGGTTGGATAGGGGATGGGGTCCGGGGGGCAGATAGGAGCGGGGGTCCTGGGAGGGGGCGGTCAGGGGACAAGGAGCAGGGGGGGTTGGATGGGTTGGGGGTTCTGAGGGGGGCGGGAAGTGGGAGGGGGCGGATGGGGGGGGTCTAGGCTATTTGGGGGAGCACAGCCTTCTCTACCCGGCCCTCCATACAGTTTCACACCCCGATGTGGCCCTTGGGCCAAAAAGTTTGCCCACCCCTGATCTAAGCGGATCCTCCTCTCGCAGGGCGCTAGGCCTCTGGATATGTGGAGCAAAAGGCTCCCACAACCAGTTTGTATTTTCCCTGCTGGTGTCGCCTTCCAGGGCTAAGCAGCCTCGTAGTGACCGGCGAGTGGGGAGAAGGCTGGGGTGTCAGCTTGTTTCGTAGATCTGTTACCGTCTGTGATTACTGGGAACCGAGCGGGTGTGTGTGTGTCTGTGTGTTTTGGGAGTGGGGTGGGGTCATGTGCAGGAGCTGGGCATTTCTGCTGCTCTCAGCAATGGTGCCTCAAGCCAAAGGTACGTTCGATTTTCAAAAGAAACAACCAAAGAAACCAAAGAAGCCCCCAGCTTTCCAGAGTGTGGGTGTGTGTGTGTTTTCTTTTCCCCTTTGAGTCCCATGAAAGACAATGCTCCCACCCAGGGCGGGGTCAGGGCAGGGAGTGGGGAAGAGGGGTTCTTGGAGGGGTTTGGGAGGAGCACTTTTTGCCCACGATCCAGTGACCTCATCAGTCGATTCATCCAGTACCCAGAAGCCTCTATTCTGCCATTGCAAGAGAACTTAACAAAGTCTCGTCCCTCTGATCCCATGCAAGGCTGGGCTTTTGATTTTGCATGGAAGAAAACCAACGGCTTTCTCTCCCCATCCAACTCTATTTATAGCATCACGTTGCACCCACAGGGAAACTGAGGCACAGAGCAGGGCTGACACTCGTCCGTAGCAGAGCTAGGACTAAAACCCAGGTCTCACAGCACAGCCCCTTCTACACTAGCCCACTCTGCCGCCTCCTGCACAGACAAGAGCCCTGCCGCTAAATCCCTTTGCCGACAGTCCCTCCACAGGGCTGGATCCAAGGAGGAGCAGCTGATCTTATACCCAAAGCCCGAGGAGGTCTCCCTGGCCCTTTCATTCACCCCACTCGGCCCTTTAAATGGCTCCAGGTTACACCAGGGCTGGGTAAAGGCCCGGCTGGCAGGGATACGAAAACGCTTCCTCTCCCCAAACAAGCCCCTGGGGCTGTTAATGGAGCCGGCAGCCTCTTTCCCAGGATCTCCTCGAGTCCATGGAAAATTGCATGGCCTGGATCACAAAATCCCACTGGAACCGATGTCCCGGGAACACTAGGGTGACCAGATGTCCCGTTTGTTCACAGTTGCTATCTGGTCACCCTAGGGAACAGGCTCTCTGCTGGGGGAAGAGGGCGGGTCTAGAGCCCGGCTGGCAGGAGAGGCCTGCAAACCACTTGATGATAACACCGGCAGCCAGCGTGTTAACACTGGAGTGTGAATGCCTTCCCCTGCTGCGGGACAATGTGCAGGGCCTGGCTTGGCAGCCTCCCGTGGCCAGGGCAGCTGACTAGTGCCATGGGCAGCCCTTCCCGGGCATTCGCCTGCCGGGGAGGGAGGGTAACATTTCAAATGCATTAGCAAAACTCAGCCGAGGCGAGGAGCGGTCGGGGGAAGACACGGGGTGAGTGGCCTTTGGTCCTAGGGTGACCAGATGTTCAAAAGCCCCTGCGTCAGCCAGTCTCTGTGGCGGGTTGGACCTAGATTATCCGGCAGGTCTTGGCCTTTCCTCTGAAATTGGTGCTGGCCGGGGTCAGAGACAGGCTAGTTGGCCGGACGGATCTCAGGTCTGAGCCAGGCTGGCAGTTCCCATGTTTTTAATGCAAACCCAATTGCCTCCAGGGCCGGGTTCGGCTCCCCCCTGCCCCAGGGGCCGGCTTCCCCCACAGCTCAACCCCCAGCAGCCCGTGTTGGGGCATGGAGGGCTGGGTTTGAAACTGGCCCCGGTTCCTGCCGACCCCAAGGCATTGCCATCTGAGAAGGTGGGGGGTCTCAGCGCTGCTCCCCCCAAGCAGCCATGTCCCTCGCAAATCTACATCTCTATTGGAAGCGAGGAGTGGGCCGTAGATTTGCCTCCTGGAGGGGTTCTGCCAGGTCCCAGAGGTGGAGGGGCTGGCGGGGAAGCTGCTCCGGGGGTAGCTAGCGATCTCCAGGGCTGTCAGTCTGGTGCCTGTCCCAAGAGGACGATGCAGCTGGGTTATTTTGTCCAGATAATGGGTGTCGACCTCCAGGACTCCAGCAGCAGCCTGAGGGTTAAAGGCAAGGCTGGGATTCTGTGCTGGGCAGGCCCCCTCCGCTGGGCTGGCAGAGACCCTGGCAGGTCTCCAACGGCAGCAACAGGTCAGCAGTGAGGGAAAGGGCGAGGCAGGGCTCCAGGGACTCGGGGGCGTAAAAGGGACTGGCAGAAGTTGAGCACCATCCGCTAACCAAGCCCAGATGTGCGCTCTGCAGCCGCTGCCTAGGGGCTGTCACGGGGGAGCCACGGGCCACACCTGATGGAAGGATAAAAACACCTCCAGCCACAGGAGTCCCCTTGGCGCTGGCTCCAAGCCCCCATCACAGCCACCCCCACTTTGGGTGGAAATATGCCCAGGGCTGCCTCCAGCTGAGAGGCTCTGCCAAATGTTTTGGGTCCAGCCCTGCCTGTGATAATGGGCAGAACCTGGCCCTGCAGGAGGCATGGGTGATGGCTGATCCCGGGAGGGAGGCAGGCCCAGACGGGCACCGGAATTCCAGCCGCCCCAGCCCCGCCAGCTTGGGGGGTTCCCGACTCATGAGTCAGGGCCCATGAGATTGACCTTAAAAATCGTGAGATTTATATAACCGATGGTGGGTTCTGCTTCACTCCCTTCTGGCTCCAGAGCCTTTACGGTCGCCTGCCATTTGTGTTTCCAAGCATTGCTCTGCAGCAGGTGGGCTAGCAGCTGCCTTTTCTTGGTGTAACGCAAGCTGAGATCTCACCTAATCCCATGACTCCAGCAGCTGGGGCTTGAGGGGAACCCCCCCAGCATTGCAAGACTGGTGACAAAATCGCCACCCTCTGAGCCCCAATACGCTTAGCGAGAAGGAGAGAATCAGCAGTAGCTCAGGCTCTCAGGATACGCCTGAGCCAGAGGCCCTGGGAATAATCGGATGATCGTTTACATACGCAGGGAGGCAAACCTCCCCCTCGGCACAAGAGCCTCTTTCACCTGGAGCCAAGAGAGCGGCTGCTAACGTTTACCACTCGTGTTATCACTGGATGCCAAGAGCGGCATGCAAGGGCTGCTGTCCGGCCAAACCAAGTGAGAAGGGGTGAGAGATATTCCCGGTGCACCCTGGAAAGGAAGCCCCCCATGTGTAAATGGGGGTGAGAGCACCCCAACCCCCATCAGATTAACCCCTTGTCTCCTGATCTCTGTGCACACTTGCTGGGAGCTGAGACTCGGAGATCCTCTACCTGCCTTGCTCCATCAGTCTCCACCTGGCTGTTTCACATTGTTATTGCACCTAATCTGGGGGACTTTTAGACCCCAAGAAGAAATACCAGGCAAAGCAAAGAGGCACTGTCAGGTTAAATGACTGATGAAGAACTAGCTGGGGTGTCTGTGTTACCCTGACCCTTTTTTGGAAAAAAATCAGAACTGCTGAACTGTGTGTCCTAGGCCCTGTACTGCAAACATCTAATGGAGAGTCTTCTTTAGTTCAAGTGGCAGAAGCATGGGATTTTGGAGCAAGAAGTTTCTAATCCTGCTGCCATAACGGTCCAAATGGTGATGGTGGGCAGAATCTGTGATGTCCAGATTTGCTACAGTCCTATGTATTTCATGGGAGGGTCTCACAGTGCTTGAGAAGCATGAACTAAGCCTCAGAGCCCCTCCTTCCTCACGAATGTGGTAATAGCCCCATTTTACAACTGGGGAAACTGAGGCACAGAAAAGGTGAAGGAAGTGCCCAAGGTCACATGGTAAGGTAGGATTAGTATTCAGAACACCTTAACGTCCAGCTCCCTCCTCTAACCACCAGACAACACTCCCCCTTTCCAAAATGGCATCACTCCAGCCGGAGCACTGGAGGCAGGAGAGGGCAATTTTCCATAGCTAGGGGCCTGCCCGTGGGGTTAAAGGCCCCCACCCCCAGTCGGCCTGTTACTGAAAAGTGCCCCTGATGCCACCAGCTCAGCAGGAAGGTGCGCGATTACATAAAGATAAGTGCCGAGAGAACGCCAAAGCCTTGGGGCTTGGAGGCTTTATTTTCGAGCCACCAGAGCCAATGTCAACATTTTCCCAGCTGCGGGGCTGGCACCGGGCATTTCTGATGACAAAGTAACTTTAAAAGATGAGCTTTCAATGTGCGAACACTTGAAAAACACGGCCCGCTCTATGAAAGAGGCTATTGACTCCGGGGGAAGGATTAGAAGAGCTTAATCTAAATCTGCCTCGCTTGGCTAAGCAGCGACCGAGTGCAGGGGCCGGAGGAATGGCTGCAAGGTGCTAACGGGGCTAAACACCAAGGAGGGAACTGGGTTTTTTGGGGTGTTCCCAGAGGGCTACAACCAGGGGCGGGCAAGGAAATGAAGCAGGGCGTGATGGGAAAGCTTGCTGACAGTAGCTGGCTGGGGCTCAGAGGAAGCGGGCAAGCCCCGTCACTTGGGACATATAAAAACTAAACCAGACTGATGGAGAACATCCCCTTGGGGACAATCCCGCCCCAGCCCCTTGGGGATTGACTGTAAGGGCTGACACGGGTCAGGCCCTAGTAGTGCAAAGCATGCGCCAATTACTACATGGCTGCTGTTAACTCGGAGAGGATGACGGAGATACTCCCCACAGGAAAGTCACACTAGAACTGAAACTCTGGAGGTTGCGAGCGCTTCCGATGGGTTTGTACAGTGCCTAGCACAATGGGACCCGGAGCCTTAGCATGCCTCCTCCCCCCACGTTGTGTTCCCCCCCCCCGCATTGTGTTGCATCACAGCTGGGCCCTGAAGCTAAACCTCCCACACGAGCACCTCCCAAAATGTAAACATTGGTCTCACGCCACATTTTGCAATGACCCTTTTCTCTGCAACAGACCCAATGAAAACTCTGGCGCCAGATGCCCCTAGGAGATCCTGATCCTGGTGCAAGTAGCTCAGCTCAGTCTCCGCTGAATGGGCCATCATAGTGCCACTGAGATCTTTTGGAGTGTGCTCTTTATCGCTGAGTGGCACAAATACCGGTTTGGCTTCTAAGGTTCAAGTCCCAGGAGGGGACAGAAATTCTTACAGTTGCCTTCAAGCAAAAACCATCTGGACCCATTGAACGCTGCTCACTTGATAGAAAGCTCCTAAGCCACAGAAAAGCCTTTGTGTTTAAATGAATCTCGGCAGAGCAGGAGCCACCCATGGCGTAACCAGGTGTGAGGATCCAGGACCCTGCATGGAGATGCAGAGCTATTCTACTGACTCCCCGGTAGCTTGGAATTATACTTAGATTGGAAACTCCTGGGGGCAGAGACTGACTTGTTGTTCTGTATCTGTGCAGGGCCTAGCACATGGGGTCCTGGGGCGTTAGCGGAGAGGCAAGGTGAAGGCTCAGGAAGGAGAGGCGTTAGAGAGTGTGGGTGGGATGTGGGAGATACACAGGGTAGTGCCAGGATTTGCTGTATAAACAAGGGCTGGAGCTTTAACCTGGATCCAAAATTCCCTCACATCTAGATGGGTTGAGCTCCAGCTTCTGGCTCCCGCTCATGGAATTTGGGGCTGGCTCAATGGATTGGTGATGGTTCAGCCCGGCTCAGTCACGATGCCGATCGCTCTCTTGGGCACTTACATGGTCCCATCGCCATTAGCATCTGAGCACCTCAGCATCTCTGGTGGTGCAACAGGGCAGGGCTGGTGCCCTCCCCCCATTTTACAGATGGGGAAATTGAGGCACAGAGACACTACGGCCCAGATCCTCAGGTGTAGTGAGTGAAATCAATGGGAGTTAGGCCCCTACATTCCTTTGAGAAGCTGGGCCTCAGTGACTTGCCCATGTTAGGGCATCGACAACACCCGGAGAGAGCAAAAGCTGACCCCGTCCGATGGCTGCTGGGCCTGGGCGTGACTGGTTCTCGTTCCAGGCCACGTGAGACCCCAGCAGGGCAGTCGGCCCGCAAGCGGCTGGCCTGGCACTGAGCAATCTGGGGCTGAGTCTGACCAGCTGCAAGGGAGGGACAGAGGCACCAGAGAGCTTGAGTCACTCCTCGAACTGAACCAGCTGCCCTGAGGGACAGGGATGGGCTCACTGGCTCATTCCACCATCCTCCCTGCTAAGAGACACTTGCTTTGTCCTGGGTGACACGTTGTCGGTTAGCCCTGGTACAGTGAGGCCTGGCTGTGAACCTGAGTGCTAGCACGCTCCTGCTCCAGCCACGTGCTGCTGGACTCCCTGCTCTGCGCAGCGCGAGGGGGGAGTGCTCCTTAGCTGTCAGCCAGAATACCTGAACAGGTGAGAGCAAGGAGGGTTAGGAGCCAGGACTCCTGGGTTCTACTCCTCTCTCAATGTGACTGCAAGGAAACAAATTCACCTCTCTGTGCCTCAGTTTCCCCATCTGCAAAATGGGGACAAGGATTCCTAATTGGGAGGCAGGGGTGATGCACTAGTTTTCCAGTGTTTGTAAAGCACTTTGATCACCTGGTCTAGAAAAGGGTTGTTCCGGGAAAGTGCCAGGCCAGTTTGGAGCAGAGGTATGCAAAAGCTGGAGTGTCTGGGAATGTTACAGACTGTACGGGGAGGATCTCTCAGCAAAGGGCCGCTCAGCTTTACTAGAGATCACCTGGAAACAAACACTGATTCCATGTGCCCTGGAACCTGGATCAAGATCCAAATTTTCTAGCTAGATTTTTAAATATACCCATCAAGCTCAATAGCTCCTCCTTATCCCAGTGACTGGCACCCAGCCTCCCCATGGGCCCAAGTCTCCTCTCGCTGACCCTGGCATAAATCAGGAGTAACCCCGCTCCATCAATGGCCCCCACCTTGCGTTGTCGTGGCTCTCGCTTTGCACAGGTACAAAGGATGTCTCAGTGGTCCAGGTGGTTGGGAATCAGGCCCTACATGGGGAGACTCATGCTCCTCGGCTCCCACCCCGGCCAGCAACCCCCACTGGGTCTTCTAGCTGGGTGCTGTATCTGCTCTGGGGTGAGAGGCAGGTGTCTGCGGCCGTGGCAGGAGAAGTGGCTGTCTCCCTGGCACTTGGGAAAGCACAGCAGGGTTCGGGGGGTGGGGACGTTCTCGCTCTCCAGCCTGGACTTGCTTGTTTTGGAGTCGTTTGCAGAACACCGTGCATCATTCCTGCTGGTTTGCTGCCAGGGCCTCCCCGGGGCCGTGGGCAAGGCCCTCCCGGCTCGAATGGGTTTGGGCTGTTGAGAAGACGCTGGCTGAACATTGCAGGCACTTGGGTGCCTGGAATGACTGAGGTGGCCAGGCGTGCAGGCTGCAGCCCTTCTCCCACCTCCACTGTGGCCATGACGCTCAGGCCGTGGGTCCACCCGCCTCCGTCCTTTGAGGTGACTCCCCGACCCAGATCTTCACCTACTGAAAGCCAAGGCAAAGCGGGCAGATTACAGAAGGCTGGGACGGAGACTGGGATGCACTGGAATGACTTTCGCTCACAGGAAATCTCCCTGGCAGGGAACGGTGTCTGTCCATCGCTCTGCACAGCACCTAGCGTACCTTGGGTGCGGACCATTAGGAAACCCAAAGCCACGGCCTCAGCTAGTCAAGGGGATCACGTAGGCACTGCCCATGCACTGGGATCTCTGTTGGCCGTGGGAAGGCGATGGCTACTTGGCGTTCCAATGAGATTGTCTTCCTGCAAAGACCAATTCCCTGGCTCGTCACTTTGACCATGTCTCCCTCCCCTGGCTCCCCTTTCTCCCTCCCATCACACACCAACTGCTCAGCTGCACTTTCCAAGCCATGCATGGCCCATCCCCGCCCTCCGATCCTCCCATTCGCTAGTGCACCGTCGGCTCCTACCCTCAATCGGCCTAGGATACCAGCCTAACATGCCTTTGTGCGGCACACCGGTGGAAGGAGCTTCCTGTATCCACAAAGCCACCTCGTCGTCTTCCTTCGAACTCTGACTGGTGCCTGCAGAAAACTCGACAACGGCCAGGCAGCTGGTGGGCCGAGACCTCTGTCCATCCCCCACCCAGAACTGTTTGCTGTTTCCTCCTCTGTCTCTCTCCACCTGCTGGCTTTTGTCTGCTACTTACATATGTAGCTCTTCGGGCAGGCACCCTCTCTGTGTTCTGGTCGTACAGCGCCGAGCGCAATCCAAATAATTAATCCTCGTCGTTCTGCCGGAGCCAGGCAGATAATCCAACTCCACAGTCAGACCCAACTGCTAAGCTGGACCCGTGGCTATGACAATGGCTTCAGTGCTGCTAGCAGCCCCTGGGTCACCGAGAGAGCTCCCCAAGGAGTGCCTGGCTGCAAGACACGGCCGCGCTGAGCCTGGCAGACAGACCTACCCAGAGGAGATGCCCGGATTGATGCTGCAGGGTAGCGAGACCCGAGAAAGAGCAAGGAGTCCCAGGTGACCATGGGGGAGAGCCGCTCTGAGGGAAGGGTAGGTTTTCCCACATGGATCAGCTCAGTTAGGTGCTTTGCTGGGTTATTTCTGGGAGATCAGGGTCGACATGTTGATTCCCAAGTTTGTTTGCTGGGCCTTTAATTTTCCATTGACTTAAACGGTCAGTCCTGGGCTAGCTGTGGTTTGTGCAAAATTCAGTGACTGTGGAGTTTGGGATTCAGGAATAAAGGGACTGATTCTGACTGACTGATCAGCAGGTGGAATGGACAGCTACAACGGCACCAGCTGTCCATCAGTCGAATTATTTAGCTACCCACATGGCCCTCATCACTCTAGTATCTGAGCGTCTGCTGGTGCAATGTAGGTTTGTAATGGGTCTGAACCAAACACAGGGGCACCAGGTCTCCTGATCTAGTGCAAGCCTCGTGCTAGCTGGTGCTTTTCCTGAAGGTCTCAGCTCCGGCCCCCCTCTGGCGACTATGGGAGGATTGCAGCTTTCATTTAAAAGTAAAAGTTTCTCACCCTCGTGATGGCAGAGAAAAGCTTGAAAACACCACTCAAGGCTCAGGAAACAAGGCAAATAGAAAGATCCCAACATTTACGAGTCTTGCGATCTTGTGATTTTGGAGCCTTGACTCGTTCTTCGTGAACAAGTGAGGTTGGCCTTACCGCAAACTCCCTACATCCAAATGCAACCAACCACAGCTGCAGTAATACAGACATGGCAAGATCCCAAGAACTGCTGCCCCAAAACCAGAGACTACCCCTAATCTGAGCTAATGTTAGGGCTCCTTTAGCTGTGAGTACACAGGGGGCTGCAATAGTCAGTGGGGCCACTAGAGGGAGACAGGGTCCTGCCCACTCAGGGTGCGTCTACACTGCCATGGCCTTTGGTCTAGCTAGCTTAAAGCTAGCTCAGGTCCGTCTACACTAGCTCCAGTCACACGCCCCGATTGCAATGTAGACAGACACAAAGCAACTGTGTTGCACAAACACTTCCCAACAGAGGGAAGGTTCAGAGCCAGCTTTGAACATGCTGGCCAGGCCTTGCCTGTCTGGGCCAAGCCAAACCCTCGATCCAAGCACCTTTGATCTTTGGCTCCATCTCTGTTTTTAACTTCCCCTCTCCGTTAAACATCAATAATGCTGGAATATTTCACCCCAGCTGGGTTTTGGTTACCAATGGTAACAGATATTTACCATTTCAAATCAGATCCTTCCATGCCCGGGTGCAGCCCCCTCCTCAATCATCTTGTCATGTGACCTTTTATCCTGGTGGTGGAGCTCTGCTGGAAAGACCCAGGGGCATTAGGAGTTTGCGAGGCTCGAGGCTCGTCCACAGACGAGGCTAAAAGTCTGCTATAGCTGCTTGCTAACAGATACGCTCTTTTAGTTCAGGTTCATGCTGATGGTCCAGGGTTCAACTCCTGCTGCCAGCCCCAGGAGGGTCAGTTATACAGCCAGCCTACAATGTGCTTTTAAAGCCGGGGCAGAAGATCACACAGGTCTGGTGGGGAGCCGGAGGCCAAGAAGGATGCAGAACTCCCGCAAAGGGGATCCTGCTGGCCTGGGTAAGATATTCAGCACTAGGATGGAAGAACAGCCCCTCTTGTTCCAGGTAAGAGGTAGGTTCAGCCACCTTTTGGTCCCACCGCTGTGTGACCTTTGACCCCTCTCCACTACATGCTGTGTGGCTTGAGCCCTCTGATGTTTCAGGCTCACCTGGGGTTTTCTTGGATCAAGAGGACTGGCCCCGCTCCAGTGCAATTCTCACCTTTCATGCTCAACCGGCAGAGGGACTCCACGCCACGGGACTCCACCTGAAACACCCCGTGGAGGGGAGGGGACGGGGAGCTGTCACAGGCACCAGGGACTTTCAGAGCCTGGGAGGCAGACGTCTCTGCTGAGCAACAGTTGTTCTCTGCTTCCATCTAGCGGCCCCCACGTTAATCACACGTGGGGCGAGGGACAAAATCCAGGCGAGGGTGACCCGCCCGTCAGATCTCAGACCCTCCACGGTCTGCAGCGCTGAGAGCGCCCCGTTGCATGGGGACGTAATAAGGCAGGATGAAAACTAACTGCCCTGAACGTGATGGCAACAGATGAGCCTCGGGCACCTCCTGCCCTGCTGGCTCTGGGTTGTTTCTTTCATCTCCTCCCCAAGCACACTACAGCTGCAAAAAAGCACAGCTCTGGAGCGGCCGTTGCACTGTAGTCGCTCCCCATCGCCGTAGTTAACCCCCCCCCCAGAGGTGGTAACTAGCTCAACAGAATTCTTCTGTGAACTTCGCCATGTGCACACAGGGGTTAGGTCAATGGAACGACAGCGCACAGGGGCTGAGCCACGTTAGCTAGGTTGATCGGATTGTTGCATGCAGAGCAGCCTACAGATTCATAGGCCAGAAGGGACCATGGTGATGCGGAGAAGGGACTATGCTACATTGAAATGGTACGGATCCAGGGGGCGTCACAGGGTAAGCGTTAAGCAAAACTTGGAGGGGCTACGTTGTGGGACGACGACCAAAAGAACATGGTGGGTGCACGCAGAGACGGAGGCTGGGATTTTGGGATGGAAGCTCGGCGGGAACGTTGGAGCGGGTGGGTTTGAATCGGAAGGGGCAGCGGTTGGCGAAGGATCACAGAGAGGGTGGGGGAACTAGACTGTGATGAGGAAAGGAAGAATCGCTCGGGTGATATAAGGTTTCCCGAGGGGAAGGGTTACTGAATGCTGTTGTCATGTTTCATCTGATTAAGTAAAAGCTCAGTGTTTTGGCAAAGCCAGAAGTCAGGGACGTGTCGTCTGTCAGGGGTTGTTTAAGAGATCCGCAAGGCCCTCAAAAGAGAGTTAGGATATTGACAAGCAAGGGTCTTGAGAGGAAGAATAATGGGGAACAAGGCTATAGTAGTGCTCCACAGATAGTGGTGTCGAACAAGGTGTGTGGCATGGGGACGGTCAAGTCAGTGATCTAGTCTGATGTCCTGTATCTCACAGGCCATAGAATTCCACCCCATTACACCACTTTGACATCATCTGCACATCTGATTGCATATAAAGCGGATCCCTGCCATGCCCCATCTCCAGAGGAGCAGCTGACAGAGGGAAGCAGGAAGATACCACAGGGTTAGGCTCCAGAGGGGCTGGGGCTTGATGAAGATGTGGGCTCTTTGTTTCTGCCTTGCATCAGGGCTACACCCACCCCAGTTTGTTTCCTCTTGTTCCTTCACATTCCCTAGTCCCAGAGGTGGCAGCAGGGAGCTGAGAAAAGTTTACAGCTTAAAAACGCTTGGTTTTAGCCATACTTAAAAACAAACAAACAAACAAAAAAAACCAAATCATCCCCTCTACCGGATGGAATCAGAACTGCCCCACCGAGTGTCAGCAGCCCTACACTGCTAACAGCTAATGGAGAGTCTCCTTGAGCTCCAGCAGTTTTGTGCAGTTGTGAGTGGTTGGGATCTGCAGTATAGTAACACCTGTGAATTCTTAGAAGGCTAAAGCTTGGACACAATGGTGTGTTGTAAATCCTATCCTGCCCCGCCTGCATTTTAAAACAAATACTAACATGTCTGGCCACAAACTGATCAGCAGAACCCACTTAAGGCCATTTCTTGCCCTTAGGCAGCTAATTGAAATGTGCTGTTTTTACTCAGAGTCTATTCAGGCTATAAAAGTGAGGCAAAACACCATGAGATTTCAGACCTTAAGTGCTTCCAGCATTGTGTTAGCTGGATTCAGGGCATCCCAGCACAGAGAGAGGGCAGCTCAGACAGGAAATCGTCTTAAACAGGAAAAGGACCCAGAGTTTAAAGGCCATAATATTTTTATTTCCCATTCCCTTTCGTTTTCTCTGCCATTTGTAATTTATAACCCTGTCTCTGAAGCCATCTGTCTGCAGGGGAGCCTTCCAAACACATCGAGCAGAGCTGCCTCATAATTCACTGGATTCCTCTGCTTTGACAGCTTCAATTAATCCTACATTTCCCCTTCACAAGAGCACGTGAACTTTGGCTTCCCAGAGCTGTTAGAACTCAGAGGTGGAACCCAAAGTCCTGGGAGAGATGCCAGTTACTAGTCCTAGCCAAAGGTAGGCATATCTAATTTCCCAGATTCAGAGTTTACGGCTAATAGGGGCCATGATGATCACCTGCCGCTGACCGTGCTACAGAACACCGGCCATAGATTTCACCATGTGATTCCTGCATCAAGGCCAGAACTTTTGATTGGGCTATAGCACCTCTTCCAGAGCCACATCCAGCCTCGATCTAAAGCAAGGGCATCAAACTCATGTCCTGCGATGGGCCTGACCTGATGCCCTCCCACTTGAGCAGGCCACAGTCAGCAAGAGCTATTAAAACAGAACAGGCTGAAGAGAAACTCTGCTGGTCATTAATTACATTCATTCTGTTTAACGTTTCCTTGTCTTTGATTTGCCAGGTTGGAGTCTCTATGTTCCCGCTGGTAGCTAAGCGCTCTTCAGTGCCATTCCCCCTCCCATAGACACATATTGCTTCTGCCAGACTCACGCCTCCCCAGCACCTCTTAAATGCAACCAAGCGGGTCTACGCCGGTCCGTGAGGTTTGCTGACTTGCTGTGCTGGTGTCTGGACTACAGGGCATGTGATCTATAGAGCAAAGCCGCATGCTGTGCTCCAGGAGCCCCGTGTGGGCCCTGCTGGCGTGCACTCAGTGTTCCCTGGTGTCCAGAGATGTTGTCCTATTTGAAACAAGATGGACACTAGCAGGTTCCACACAGGGGGGTGAGAGCACCATGCAAGTGTGCTCTACAAATCACTGCCCCACAGTGCGGACTCCAGGACTGGGCAGCCAAGCCCAAAGATTCACGGGAAATCTGCAAGCTAAGTGAAACTGTTCTGTTTGATACACCTGATTTAAAGACTTCAAGTAATGGAGAATCCACCATATCCCATGGGAAGCTGTTCCAATGGCTAGTTCCCTAAAATTGGGCAGGTCCAATGGCTAACTAATAAAAAATTGCATCTTTTCAGTTTCAATTTGTCCCGCTTCAACTCCCAGCCATTGGCTCATGTTGGGCCTTCGCCTGCTTAAGACGAGAGCCCTCTACCATCAGATAGCGGTTTCCCAACCCCATTTGAGGTGCACAGGGTCCCCCCAGCAGTTGGGAGTCAAGTGAGGGAGCAGGGGTTGTGATGGGGCTTAATGAGAATTCTCTGAGATGCACCCCAACCTTGACACCTTTGAGAAGGACAGGGATTGTTTCCCCTCCCCTGCAGGAGAGGGGGAGCCCCGCTTGTGTAGAAACTGGTTCATGCCACAGCATGCTGCGGCTTCCTTTTAGATGAAGACAAGATTCTTTTCCAGGGGGCTCCCCCCGGCGGCCCCTGCTCACTGCGGGGGTTGGTGAAGCTCTTTTAGTGCTTCAGAGGCAAGCTAGGTATTAGCCATGACTAGGGGCAGGTACACTAGACTTTGGGAACTAGCTGTCTGTGGCAAACCCAATAATCTGAGCACAGCAGTGGGGTTGGATTAATAGAGCCCAGAATACCCAGCTAGTTGTTAGCAACACAGTCATTATTGCTATTAGGACCAGCTCTATCTTAGGTACTTACGTGGCCCCCATCACAGCCAAGCACTTCCTAACCTCTTTATTGTGTTTGTAGGGCAGAACTACTATCCCCATTATACAGATGGGGAAACTGAGGAAGGGAGACTATGTGACTTGCCCAAGGTCACACCTGGAGTCTGCAACAGAGCAGTGAACTGAACCTGATTCACTTACATTCCTGGCTAGTGCCCTAGCCACCAGAGCACCCTTCCAAGTGGGCCCCTAACGCTCGCTGTAGCCGCAAAAGCAAAGAGCGCGTATTCCCTATTTCATTGCAGCAGGCCCTCAGAGCAGCAAGGGCTTGCCCATAGCCTGAGCTGCAGTACCCGGGCACAGCTGAAGATGGGGTGGCAGCCATGAGCCTGGATCTTCTGACCTCCATTCCACATCAGAAGCCCCAGGGTTCTCTCATTCTTTCATTTCCTTCACATTAGTTTTACAGTAATATTATTAAAGCCAGGCAATCAGCCAGTGGCAGGAACGTTCCTTATGGCCACAAGAGGTCAGATGGGCATGGCCATAAGATTCCAAATACCTTGTTTAAATGGATAGAGGGATACATCTACACAGCAACTAGACACCAGCGGATTGAATGTCTACACTGCAATGAAACAGCTCCGTGTCCCCAGCCCGGGACGTTTCATTGCACATACCCTTAGCTTCAGGTCTGCAGCTTGAATGGAGTCTGGCCTGGCAGTGACCAGAAGGCTGAGAGAGCCACCCGACAGCCACTCCTCTAACGGGTCAGTTAGTCTCAATCCATCCCCTAAATAGGAGAAATTTGACATCACTAAGCTATCATCCTAGTGGGAATTAGCCTCCCCTGCAGACCGCTCAGGCATTGGGGTAAGCAGTGAAGACCCACTTCTC
Organism: Lepidochelys olivacea; assembly: GCF_965140295.1. Classification (NCBI taxonomy): domain Eukaryota; kingdom Metazoa; phylum Chordata; order Testudines; family Cheloniidae; genus Lepidochelys; species Lepidochelys olivacea. Next base: position 4,490,739 of record NC_140413.1, read on the forward strand.
ATTTCTAGAATAGACCCCTCTGGCACAGGGCTGAAGCGCATCAGCAGGGCTGCAAAGGAAGCCTGCTGCACTGCCCAAGCCGTGCCTGGTCTGTGGTTAGAGGGTTTCCACAGGGCTGCTAGACCTAGCCCCTTTCCAGGAGCAATTCAAGCCCCCACACTGGAAATTCCTAGCTAAATCCACACCAGGAGCCAGAAAGCAGAGTTTCCGGCCCCAAGTCCAATAATGGCTAACCGCGCTTTCAGTAAAGGGAAGCGGAAGCTGTGCTTTACAGCAAGCATGTGACAGCTACTAGCCCAAGCAGCAACCAAGTAAAATTCCCTCTGAATAACTGGCCGGCAGCTGGCTAGTAATCCTGCAATACACTCAGGCACTAGCCCAGCCGCACTTGCGTGCTTCAGAGATTTTAAGGCCAAAAGGGACCAGCAGGTTTGACCCTGGGAAGAACACAGGCCAGCCTGAGGGGGGCAGCCAGCCAATACCGCTACCGAACCCAATCAACTCCATTTGGAAAGACAGCTTGAAACCATCACGTGAGTTCCAGGACAGATGTTGGAGAGAAACAGAGACTAGCCTGGCTGATGCTGTGCAAACTGCTCCCACCCAGCCCCATCAGCATACCTGACCCCTGATCAGATAGGGTCGCCTCGCAGGAGAAGAATGTAGTCCCGGGACCTACTCAAATCACTGGCCCCTCTGCACAGGTGAAAAGCACCAAACACAACAGGGCCCAGCCTGACTGTGGGGTTCACAGTCACATCATCAACCCCTGGAGACAACACTGCAGGATTAATAGAATTGCTATCCTGGAGTCTCCAGAGAGAGCTCACTTTCGACTCCTCTAGATCACCTGCTTCCCTGGCAGAGGTGGAGGCTGCACTGGGGCATGACTAAGGGGGATAAAACAGCAGCAGTGGGGGCAGACACTGGATCTCTTTGTGCGTTTAAACTGCTCTTCCCGCACTGTAGCAAGAGAGGATACTCACAGCGCTTTTTCAGACCTGTACAACACTCAGCTGAGACACATAGATCCTGGTTAACATTGTTTCGTTGCTGATCAATTAGGGAACATGCTCGTTTAAAGTTGCGCAATGCTCCCTTATAACACTGTTTGGAAGCTGCCTGCTTTGTCCACTGCTTTCAGGAGGAGCAGCCCGTTGGCGCAAGCCCGGGGGGGGCTTGGAACCAGGGTGGAGCAGCAGCCCCCCCATCAGCTCCCCGCTCCCTTAAGTTCCCTGTGCGGCAGCCGCCCAGCAGGGTATCAATTGCGTGCAGCTCAGCTCTCCCTCCCACCCTGCCATGTGCTGCTCCTGCCCTCTGCCTCAGAGCTGCTCCCAGGAGCCTGCTGCTTGCTGTGGGGGGGAGGGGGGGTTAATATCAGGGTGCCCCCCTCCCCCACTTACCCTATCTCCACAACTACTCATACGCGAGCCCTCCCTCATGCTCCTCCCCCAGCTACAATCCCATGTTTTGAGTCCACACAACACTGTGAACAGAGGACCCCCGACAGCAACACGCTTTAACAGCTGTTATGATTTTAATTCTAACATATATACACGTTGCGATAGTTACCACCATCATTTTGAATGTACTATTATCCACATCACATCACGAGTTACTTAGTTACGTGTTCCGAGTCGGCTTACGGGCTTTTCAAACGCCAACACTCTTTATTTGCAAAGTTAATCCTTTAGAAGAGCGGAGCCATGCGTGTAGCCCAGTCCAATTTAGGACTATCCTCATCTACAGGTGTGCAGCCTAACACCACACCCCCAGCATGCATTGCTCCACCTCACTCAGAATGGTCAGGCTGCTATGCAGGCCAAGACTCGTCTCCAGAGGCGGCAGCTCCATATTAAAACGAGGGCAGCTACGCTTTACTACATTTGCAAGATAGGTGGAGCTCTCTGGCTCCAGGCGGATTTTCAATCTGCCCATCAGCTGGGCCAAATACAGGCACCCCTGGTTTATAGGGATCCCCTGGTTTTGATGAACACACACATCCCATCAACAAGAATCACTCAGCAAGAGGGGAGCAGAGTCCTCAGGCCAGCAATTCTGATTTCAGGCTTGAATTTATACCAGGGAGACATTACAGTAATGGAAACATTTTTTAAATAAGTCTATTGCCAATTCACTAAGGCAGCACAACACTCCTGTAGCTCACATTAAGAGCCCCTCCCTCAAAATAAATATATCAAGATCCTTGTAGATCCAGAACATATGCTCCACCCCCCCTTCTCTCACACTCACACACACACAGTTAAGATACTGTCTTTAGGAGATACATGGCACAGATCTGGTCAGATATTGCCAGTGAAGGTTCAAACAGGGCCTGAAACTGAAGTCAGAATTTGGTTTTTTGGCATCTTATTGAGAGTGAAAAATTAAGACAGAGTCCATCTCACGATTCAGAAAAGAGAGAGTGCCCAATTCACATGAAGTCATCTGAATCATTGCCATCCTGTGGAGAAAGAAAGAAGGGAATTATTGAGATACCTTTTTAAAATGGAAGTTTAACACTGGCGAGATAAGTTGAAAGCCACTGGACTACACTTTCTTCATTTGCTGACCCTAAAAAATTTCAAATGGAGGTGCAGACACCTTTAGAAATCTTAGGCAGTCTGCAGACGCTCAGACAAAGCTGCTGGTGTAGTCAGCTGTCTCTCCCATGGTTTAAGGAAGTGGCGGAGTTTTTTCTGGTTTCCATACATAGGCCACAAAATCAGCCTCAGCTTACTCAACAGGCTCATGGTCAAAGTTCTGAAACTAACAAATCCCAAAGCTAGGTCCTTTGGATGTTGCTGCTAACATTTCACATGTTGAATACTAGTATTCTCCTATTCATTCAAGAAGTATGCCCCACTGAGAGATTTCCCCTCTAACTCAAAGCCTGGGACCCAACCAGCCAACTGTACAACTACAGATGAAATATAAAATCTGCAACGCTTGCTAGCCATCCAGTAAATGAGCGCCACACGTTCCTAGTACAGCAGGTCATCCATCCATGTGTAACCCTGGGAGGCAGGGGCTGGCGATTAAGCTCGGATAACCCTTGACCTGGTTACTTCAGTAACCTTTACCTATATCATGCGACTCGTGCCATGAAGTGGAGCTCAGTCTCTTGCCAGCACTCCTGTGTATCAGCCCTTTGTGACCTTAACTTGATCTGACTCCAGCATAAAGGCACCAGTCTGACAACACATGTAGCTTAGACACAGAGAGGGCTGATGACCCCATACATGGGCATTTCCTTTATATTTCCTCATATGGCATGTCACTAACCAGACACAGCTTGCACATGCATAGCAGGAGGAGCCGCTGCTTAAACCGCATAGTTCTTTTCACTCTATCACGGTCATCTGTGATCTGGAAACCAGCCAGAAGAGTCACCCCTCCCCCCCAAAAAAACAAAAAACACCCCATGAAAACCATAAACCTATCCCAAGCAGCTGCTGAGCCTCTGGGGATGTGATGGGTGAACAGATTTTAAATTAAAATTTGTGAGAGGCACTCTGAGCTCCTCGTTTGCCTGGAGATATCACCAATGCAACAGAACGTGAGGGTACTTGCTTTCAGAGAAAGGATACCAGGCACAAAGCAAAGGGATGCAAGAGCCCTAGTACGCACAAGGGAAACGATGCCTTCCTCACTCAGTTTAGCTCCTTATGTAACCCAGCTCCCATTCATCTCTCAGCACTCATTTTCCTTATGTTTGCCCGTGGTCATCTCAGTCCTTGTCTCACTGCTCTGACTCCCAGCTCTGTCTCATAGCATGCGGCTCCTAACACAAGATGCTTCCTTCTCTCCTCCTTTAAATCCACCTCTTCAAGTAATCTCAGCTGCCTCTCTATAGTCTCCTGGCCCTTCCTCTCCTGGTCTATTGTCCCATGTCTTGGCTTCAGCAGGCCTTTAGATTGCCTACTCCTCAGGGACAAGTGAGACACCCTTGGTTTAAGGACTATGTACACCTTTAGTCACAGACTAATACAAAGATATGTGATTCCACCAGCCCCAAGACAAACCAGACATTGGACTAAACAGGCAAAAGGACAAACAGAATTTCACTTAAAATTCTTACTCCCCTTTTGGTGGCTGTCCCACCATAGCACAGTCATCCTTCCCACACAAAACGTCTCATCCCTACTGACAAGAGGCTCTGTACGCAACCAAAGGGAATTCAGAGCAGCAGACTGGAGAGAAAAAGGAGCGGATGCATCCTTGTCCCGTTTAACATCTCTGGAGGACGTTGCAGGAAGGAGACTCCCTTTCCCTGTAATCATGCACTTCCCCTCTCCTTGGATTTTGTTCTGTAACTCCAACGGTAAGAGGGGGATAACGCGTGGAACAATTCACCACATGCAGCTACTGGGCTGAAACTTGCTTTCGCATCTGTATCCTCATACCCTACTCTGATTCTTATTCAGGCTCTGGAAGCAAGGTCTTCACAGGTGCCAGCCTGAACATACCTGGTTGGAAGACATGTTCTCAGACTTCATTAGTGAAGAGTAGCTCCTGTAAGGGAAGAGAAATTATGTAGCAAGATGCATTTTTAAATGTACATTATGAAACAGGGCAGAGTGCCGACAAGATTAGCCCTCCTATTCTTCAGAGGGAATTCAAACACATCAGATTTCAACATCAGCTTGTCTTCCGAAGAACATACTCCGCCCCTAACTGAAGAATCAGTGTACTGTGGGGAGCAAAGATACCTTGGCACAAAAAACACTTAAGTCAGAGATAGAAGAGGTCACCATAGTCCATCAACTAGGAGCCAGTGAATGGGTTTTCTACAACATTCTTCACAGCTTTGTCCAGATACACTACCAGCGAGACAACTAAGAAGGGGTTATAAAATCCTTTGCTTGAGGATTACTATAAAAGTGGCTTGTGGATGGCTAAAGCAGCTCATAGGTGAGAGAGATGGTGTGAGCTGTAATCCAATGTCCCCACCAGCACTCCTCTTGCCTTCAGAAATTGAACTGGGACTCAGATGCCTCTGTGTTGGGGCTGTAAGTTATTGCTCCTTTGAATTACTGAGTGCACCAACAGGAGCTGTGGGATCTAGGCTCCCCGATTCCAGCCTCATGACCATCTAAATTACTTACTATTTATTGTAACATTTTATATGTACAAAGCAGTCATAGGGTCAGACACACTCATGTGCGTCCAGGTTTGTTTGGTAGTCGGGGGTTAACAGATCTACCTTATCTACTCTTTTCTCAAGGACCAACATGGTCACAAATGTTTTCTGCCTGTCTGCTGTCAGATTGGAAGATCAACACATGCAGCTGTTCATCACTGTGCATTTACAGGCGTACATAATGCCTTTCATGTACATTAGGATTAATTTGTGTTTTTAAAATCACTATTTGTGAAGTGCTTTGAAGCTTGACAAGCACTACACAGGCTTTGATTTTCACTAGAGCAATTCAGTGCTTTATAGATATAGCAGGCAATTCTACCCATTTCACAGAGTTCAGTGACTTGTCCAAGTTCATACAGCAAGTTGGTGGCACAGGTGGGAAAAGAACCCAGGAGTCCTGACTCCCAGCTCTGCGAACTATTCCTCACTCCAGTTTCTAGTAAGTGAATTGGATGAATACATCTAATTCTCAAGACAAAGGCAAAGAAAGGGTTGCCAGGTACAGCAAATACTATTTCTTAAGACTGTACCAGTCTAAGACAGAACAGAGTACGACTGATTCAGCAGGAACCACGACATGCCCTGATCAAAGTCTTGCTCCCACCACTGATAGGAAATACTCACAGTTAGAGTTAGTCACAGCCATTACTCACCTGAGATCTTCCATTTCTTTCTTTTTCTTCATTTCCTCCTTCTCTTTCCGTTTCATCTCTTGGATCTGGGCTTTTTTCTCATTCCTCTCCTCTCTGTCCCGGGCTTCCTTCTCAGCAGCTAGGTCAGGGAACCGCTCCACTTTGGTCTTCTCTAGCCTGTTCAGTATCTCATTCACCTTCTTCTCCACTGTCACTGTTCTCACCTTTGGGATGGAAAGAACTATAATCCTTACGAAAAAACGCTTCCACCTTGCATTTCACTGAGAAAGACTTTCCACACAGTGAGGTAAATTACAAGAAAAGGAGCATTTTCTCCTCTACATTTGGCTCCTGAATCTCATTTAAACAGATGGACAGTCATGGCCATCTGGTGCTGTTCAGTGGCCTGTGTGAAAAGAGCTGGGAACTCAGTACAATCTCCGACGGGCACAAGAACACAAACCACCATCGCAACTATCACTAATGGGTTTTCTTGGCTGCAGTCTCAGCTGAGGGGCCCAGGATTGACTGAATCATGCAGAATGGTCATCCACCCAATCCTGAAGTGAGTTTCAGTGGACATGCTGGCAAGGGAAGCTCATGCTGCTGAGTGTGTTGTGCCCATTCTGTGGACCAATGTCTTCAACCCAGGGTTCCCCAGTATTGATGTGTGTTTTAACAAGCACTTTGCACTTCTACAGAACCTGCCACCCAAGGATCTCAAACTAGTTTACAGTCAAAAGTCTTAACACACCCAGAAAGGTACAATCCCAATTCTCAAGACTGGAAAATCAAGCACCAACAGCCTGAGTCAAAATCTGTTGAAGTCAATGCGAGTCTATTGACTTCAAAGGGCTTTGGATCAGGGCCCCAAGAGATTAAATGGCTTCCCCAAAGTCACAGAGGAAATCTGTGGAAGGGTGAGAGGCGGACTCGGATCCAAGACCTGGGCCTTTACCGCTAGACGATCTTTCCTTCTCTCCCCTGACAACCTAGCTCTTTTACACACATCGTTCTAGTGCTCTGGAAGTCAGTCTTTACGATTTCCTGGCAGGATGCTCACCTGAGTGCTAAGAGAGAACTCTTCTCTGAACGCAAGTCTGACTGTCAGCAATTTTGAAAGTGACAACTAGATTCATGCTTTAAGTCTGGAAGTTCCTTCAACATTGAAAATTATGAAAAAACCCAGATTTTACAGGAAAAAGGATCCGATGAAGCCTGATTTTCAAGACTTCCCACTTCCAGAAGGTAGGGGTCACCTATTACAAATGTTACCAGTCAGAAGCAAACCAGCTGCGATTATGGTGTTACCAGGCCAGAGGGGCTTCAATCTTACTGAAGACGATAATCCAAGCGTAGGTGGAAATTCAAGCAGAAAGTGTATCTGACACTTGGTTGTATATTGGCAATATTTTATACTGACCATAACGAATTACTCAGCTCTGTATCCCTGTTGTAACTTGTGCCTTCCATTTGTTGTAGTGGTTTTACTTTACTACAGGGGTTCTCAAACTTCATTACACCACAACTCCTTTCGGACAACAAAAATTACTACATGACCCCAGGATGGGGGACCAAAGCCTGAGCCCATCCTAGCCCCACTGCTCCAGGTGGCTAAAGTCAAAGCCCAATGGCTTCAGCTCCAGGCAGGGGGCCTCTAACCTGAGCCCTGCTGCCCAGGACTGAAGCCCTAGAGCTTCGGGTGGTGGGGCTCAGGCTTTGGCGTCGGGCCCCAGCAAGTCAAAGCCAGCTCTGACAACCCCATTAAAATGGGGTCCCGACCCACAGTTTGAGAACCGCTGCTTTACTATATTCCGATACCCAAGTGGAAACTTAGTTTAGCCCACCAAAAAACAGCTGGGATTTTTCCCATGCCCCTGGACCACAGTAGTTTCCCCTGATTTAGAGCCCCTGTGTGAGACTCAGTATGCTCACTCTCAATATGGCAGTATGATGGAGAAGGAAGGTACTGCAGTCAGCTGGTGGGTTTCTTTGCAGCTGCATAGCAACCACTTACATCCTTTTGTCTGTGAAACCCTATCTGTCCCACATCCATGTCAGCTGTTTTCTTCAGGTTGGTCCACGGCGTATACACCACGTTGATGTTGTTCATTTTGCAGCCTACAGAGCAGTAAGGGGAGAAAGGAGAGTTCTTGTATCAACGGCTCAGAAGTGGGAAATATTTCTATTCTCCGTCCCTACCCCAAACCTTCTGACGAGCAGTCTCCACAATCAGCCAGAGTCATGCTGTGTTACATAGCTTCTAGTCAGTAACATTTGTAAGGATCTGTCCTCTTCCTCCTATCTGAAGTAACAGCATTGCAATGGAACAGAAGGACTTTGCTATATCGCGTTCTGTGGCAGCAAGGGCCAAAAAAGTGTTAACTAACTCCAGATGGAGTCTGGCTTTGCCAGAAGGCTGCCTGCTACAAAGAGGGCCTCAAGTGGGTATTAGAGGGAAAATTGCAAGACCCCTTTTGGCTTAAAGGCACCATCAGGAATCAGGAGATTAAAGTTTCAGTATGAAAATATCAGCAGCAGCACCAGCTGTTGCAAGTGACATCTGTTTCCCATGAAAACAACAATCTATGAAGTGTACTTAAACTTCACATTATTCTGATGTCAAAAACAAGAAATTTCAGGAATTTGGGATGGAATAGACACCCCCACAGACACACTCCCCCCGCCCCCGTACACAGTCCCTTAACCTCCATAGGAGACTTGCCAATTTCAATAGTAAATGTTACCTTGAATGCTATTGGCCTTCACTAGATGGGCGCAGTCTATCAAAACTTCTTTGGGAATATCATCCACTGTTTGCCCCTAAAACAGACCAATGAAACATGAGTGGTTTACTGTGCCATTTGAGGGAGCAATATGGGACTTATGAACACAGAATAAACACCACACCAACAGTGCACTTGGACCATGCTATGCAAACAGGGGTATGAGCCCCTGCATTACACACACAGCTTAGAATACTTTACACTTCTATAGCACCTACCAGCCAAGGATTTCAAATCACTTTACAAACAGTTTTGCCTCTATACCCCTCAGAGGTATTAGCCCCATTTTACTGAAAGGGGAATGAGGTAGAGATAGGACTAATCATTCTAGGTCTCACAAATCTATGGCAGAGCCAGGAGCTGTGTTCCCTCAAAGCTGCACGGTCACCCAGGAGTGAATCAGGTACCGTGCACATCCAGGGGTGTGTGTTCAGGCGCCCTCCCCCTGCTGCTCTGCAGTCATGTTGATCTTGCCCTCTGCCTTGGAGCCCCTGGCGAGCTGCTCCTGGGACCCTCCTGCTTGCTGTGCAGAGCACGGCAAAGGCAGGAGAGAGAAGGGGGTACTGATGCGCACGCACGCACACGCACACCCCTCCCAACACGTACTTGTGTTACTGTTGTTACTTCTTGGTACTTCCTGCAATGCACATATATTCTTGGTAATTTTATTCTTTCAAAGTGCTGTTATTTGTGGTTTTATTTCTCTTTTATGCTTAAATTTAATTCTTTGAGCAGTGAGTTCTAAAATGCTTAACCTGTCCTGACTGGAGTAATTATCCCTATGGTAACTTTTTAAAAATGTATATTATAGTGAGGTTTTTTGTTTCTACTGGTGGCGCACATCACCTCGATATTAGTGCACATAACAAAATTCATTCTGCACATGGATGGAAAAAATTAGAGGGAACATTGATCAGGCGCTGTACTCAGATGAGGAGACTTCCAGCTTTGTCCTATATTTTGGTTGCACCATTTCCCCTGCCCTTCCTAGGTTGCATACTAACAGATGCCCAAGTTCTGCTACACACCTGCGCCCTTGCAGACCGCCATTAACATCAGAGGCTCCATGTTGTGAGCAGGTGGGTCTATGCATTCAGAGTTCATAGTGGAATGGGAGCCTCAGATTGTAAGATCTTCAGGGCAGGTATCGTGACTTCCTATGTGTGTGAATAATGCCTAGCATATTATGCGCATCATCAGAACACAAATCCCCCACATTTAGGTGTATAATCTCAATAAATATTGGAGGCAACAAACCCTCCTAAACCAGGAGGGACTAGACTTAACATTCCTGAAAGTTCGAGGGTTCAAAATAAGCAGAGAAAGCCAACTCCTGAAAAAATATTTTCTGGAAATGAGAAGATACAAACCCAATTTTTAAGCAATCCTTTGCAGGTCACTGTTATATCAGTACATATTTGTTTAACTGCACCAGGATTCTGTGATTACCTTGTGTAATCGGAGGTACACGTGTGCAGAGGAGAGCTTATCCACATGAAACCTACAGAATAAAAAGGCACATTTAGCAGAGGGTCTCTTGCTCTGAAATAAATGCTACAATACAGCTTGCCATAACAGACTAGGAGTCCCATAGGTAAAAGCATTAAAATAAATTCTGAACATGCATATTTGACAGCATGCAACGGAATTGTTACACCTTATCAGGTGTTTCAATCTTTGAGCAAATATTCACCTACCTGTAAGAGGAGGAAATTGAAAAGCTAAATATTTTCTTTGAAACATAATATACTTAGACATTAACAGAAAGATCTTATGAATAAGATATTGCGATTTGCTCCCTCTAGTGATTCCTAGGGAAATGACATAGATGTCTACCCTTTCTAAAAAAAGAAAAGGAGTACTTGTGGCACCTTGGAGACTAACAAATTTATTAGAGCATAAGCTTTCGTGAGCTACAGCTCACTTCATCGGATGCATAGAATGGCTTTCTAACTAAATAATGATATGAGAGAAACAAATTAGTATATCACTATAGCAAAGCATGTTATTAAAAGTGACGGTTACTCTAACAAGACCCAAGGATCTCCCATCATAGGGTATGTCTATATTGCAATAAAACACTCACAGGTGGCCCATGTCAGCTGACTTGGGCTCATGGAACTTGGGTGCCCGGGTTATAAAATTTCAGTGTAGATGTCCGGGCTCAGGCAGGAGCCTAGGCTCTGGAGCCCGGTGATGCTACACTGCAATTTTATAACCCTGCAGTCCAAGCCCCACAAGCCCAAGACAGCTGATACAGGCCAACCGCAGGTGTTTTACGGCAGGGTATACATACTCCCAGAGTCTTACATTCTCAATTTGCAGAGCTGGTGCAAGAAAAGCAGAGGCAGGGCACACTTCTTACTCACTAGCTCCACCAATATGCCTCAGTCCACCCCCAAAAAGACCATCTCTAGGAATGAGAAGGGAGGACAGTCTATGTGGCCCACTCAATTGTTAGCCTCTCAACTGAAATGGCTAACAAGGAAGCAAGTATCAATTATGATGATGGGGTTTGTATGTGGAAGCCTGTCTACTGAAACAACTGGCCCATTCCATTTATCATCTAACAGCTTTACAAGGCCCCAAGCAAATTTGGCCACTGCCAACATAGAAAATTTGGCAAGGATTAACACAAACAGCAATCGATAGTATATTTGCAGCTAACAGTGAGTTGTCCTAACTGCCCTCTCTGATTATTTCCTTTTCCATGTAGGGGGACCAAAACTACGTCAACATGCGTGGTAGAGAGCAGTGCCCACAGCCACCCCTGTGCATGCGACCAGTTAGGTCTGCTTAGGTTATGCACAGCTTTTGCCTCTCATGATTCTGAGAGTCGTTCAAGCTCAACTCATGGAGCCAGAACAAAGGCAAGAGCTGAGACAAGAAGACAGGGAATATTTCACTCTGCCAGGCAGCGTGTGTATACAGTAGACATGATGGTGACATTGTGTATATACATGTACAAGAAGAAATCAGACAAAGGGATTGGGTTGGAGACCCAGCATGCTCCTGCAGAGAGGATACTGATCTGGGGGTCAGGAGACCTCGGTTCTATTCCCATCACTGTTGCTGATCTGCCATGTGACCTGGGACATGTTATTTCACCTCTGTGCCCGTCTCCCCTATCACTAAGGCCCTACCAAAGTCTTGGCCACGAAAAACACATCACGAACCATGAAATCTGGTCTCCGCCCACGAAATCTGGTATTTTATGTGCCTGTATACTACATTATATAGATTTCATGGGGGAAACCAGCATTTCTCAAATTGGGGGTCCTGACCCACAAGGGAGTTGTAGGGGGGTTGCAAGGTTATTTTAGGCAGGTCTTGGTATTGCCACCCTTACTTCTGTGCTGACTTCAGAGCTGGGCAGCCGGAGAGCAGCAGCTGTTGGCCGGGCCCCCAGCTTTGAAGGCAACGCCCCTCCAGCAGCAGCGCCGAAGTAAGAATAGCAGAACTGCAACCCCCCCTACAATAACCTTGTGACCCCCCCCCCACAATTCCTTTTTGAGTCAGGACCTCTACAATTACAACACTGTGACATTTCAGATTTAAATAGCTGAAATCATGAAATTTACAATTTTTTAAATCCTATGACTGTGAAATTGACCAAAATGGACCTATTCCTGAATAGCTCCATGTGTGGGCACACCTATTCCATGTGCACACAAGCCATGTGGATAGCTCAGTGGTTTGAGCTTTGGCCTGCTAAACCCAGGGTTGTGAGTTCAATCCTTGAGGGGGCCATTTAGGGATATGGGGCAAAAATTGGGGATTGGTCCTGCTTTGAGCAGGGGGTTGAACTAGATGACCTCCTGAGGTTCCTTCCAACGCTATGATTCTATGACAAATGCTTTGGGGGGCAGGGACCAGCTCTTACTATGTGTGTGAGAAAGTACCTAACACAGCGTGTCCCCAGCCTCAGTTGGGACCTCTAGGTGCTACTCTATAACAGCCCTCTGTGACTGTGTTTAAACTAGTTAATATTCTGAATAGCACCTATAGTAGCCAGAAGAGCCTCCCACTGAAGTTCACTATGAAGGGCATTTCATTTCACAAGCATAAAGGACTTACATGGCTCTTTTCAGTACCTACCAAATATCTTCAGGCCAGCCATATTTTATCAGGTCTTCATCTGCAGGCATTAAAAAAAGAATACTGAGCAAAGAAGGATACCTCCCCCAGCAGCCAGCCAAACGGCCCATTGGGAGACCGGCAATGAGGGGAAATGATTGCTTGAGTTAGGGTCCTGAACTCATTTTGACACACCACTAGTTACTTTTTAAAAGCTAAAGGGCCTTAATATCAAGAGTGTTTGCACTACAATATGGCACCTGGAGAGTGAGTGTGATGGATCCCCAAATAAGGCCTGAAACACACAGTGCTCTCAGGCACAAAGGTGCGAAGGCCAAAACTCTGAACAGTTCTAAGTTCTCCCCCTTTTCCTCCACTCCAGTCTCAGGGATTTTTTTTATTGGGAGACACTGATCTTTGCATAACTATCCTATGTAGGAGATTTTCAAGAGAGCAATTCCCAAGATAAAAGCACCAACTCTCTTCAATTGAAGTGCTAATTTTGGTTTTGCCTTAAGTACTGAATGGCCAGCAGTGACATGAAATAAAGCAGGACTGTACCCTGGTTTGTTGGAAGAGGACACAGCAACAGAAAACAATTTGAAGAACACTAACTCAAGATGGGAAAAAACTGACCAATTATGCAGGGAACAATTAAACTAAACAAATAAAGTGCTGTCAAACCATACTAGGCTTCTACCATTGTTTCCTTGACCATTTTATAGCCTGACAAAAAGTCCAGAGTGCCCACTGACTTCAGATCAAGCCCACACACAGCTTCCCCTCTCACCAGTCCCAGACAATGGTATAAAGTAATGCTATAGACTGCATAAGAAGTTACTGTATAGCATGATTTGCAAAGCAGCTATCATGAAAAATCTGCCTTCTATCAACGCAGTAAAATCAAACAGAAAAATTAAAAAACAAGGTTAAAAAGGCAAAAAAAGCAAACCCCAACCTATCAAGCCTTGCCAAGTATTTTCATGTACTTACTTTCATATTTATCTTTTCCCATGTAAATTGTGTAAACGGAGGGAACAACTGAGGGATAGAAAGAGGACACATCAAAAGGCGTTTCAGACAAAACTGTGCACAGAGGTACTGACAAATACACCATCTATGTCAGTGGCTCTCAAATTTTTTTTTTACCGGTGACCCCTTTCACACAGCAAGCCTCTGAGTGCGACCCCCCCTTATAAATTAAAAACACTTTTTATATATTTAACACCATTATAAATGCTGGAGGCAAAGCAGAGTTTGGGGTAGAGGTTGACAGCTCATGACCCCCCCCCCCATGTAATAACCTCGTGACCCCCTGAAGGGTCCTGACCCCTGGTTTGAGAACCCCTGATCTACATCTCCGAACATCTAATCCATCCCATTCCCTTCCCGGGGCCAGAGCAAGACTGAGTCACTTTAAAAAGTCATAGAGAACAAAGAACTAAGTTTCCACCAATTCCCTTGGAAGACTAGTCAGCAGTATGACAGTCCTCGGGGCAAGACACTTCATGAGGTTCGGGCTCACTTTAGCTTTATATAAAAAAAAGTAGGGTGCAATCCTATCATCTCAGCATAGGACTGGGAGTCAGAAATTCACAGCTCTGATGCTGACTCCCTTTGTGGCCTTGGACAAGTCACCTAAGTTCTTGAAAAAAGAAAAGGAGTACTAGTGGCACCTTAGAGACTAACCAATTTATTTATCTCTAAGGTGCCCCTAGTACCCCTTTTCTTTTTGCGAATACAGACTAACACGGCTGCTACTCTGAAACCTAAGTTCTTGAAGCATCCTACCTAATTCCTCTCTCTCCTTGGGTGTGCACACCCACCACTCTGCCTAGACATCTGTATCATGCCATTCTGGGAAAAACTGGGCAGCTCTCCCATAACTCCCTCAGCAAGGGACAGCGCACTTGACGACAAGGCAGGGGAACAAGAGGGGCAATATACTTTGGGATATCCAACTGTAGAGAAAATTGGGAGGAAGGACCACTGCCTAACCATGTTATACAGTCATTTAGGTGGTCCCTTACATATGGCAACACAGAGTTACAACCTTAGTAGCAAAAATAAAGTTATATGCTAGCCTAGGTCACTGGCCACAGTGACACATGGTTAGTTTCCATGATTACTGAGTAAAAACCATACTGTGTGTGAACATAAACAGTACTTAGAGCCAGCCAAATTATCAATTGCTTACAAACTCAGAAATTACAGTAAACAGGGACTAACATCTAGCTTATATTGATAAAAATAAAAACGTATCTAGGTCTCAGTGTAAATATAACACTGAGTCCAGATTTTTACTGGATAGCTACAAATAAGATACAGGAAGTAGAGAAATCTGCTGAACCATCAAGACTGAGGAGTTTCACGCAACATTGACCTGGCCTCTGAAAAACAGAAGACGGAAGTCAGCACGGTGAGAAGTTACATGGAGGAAGCACTGTAGAGAAAAGTCTCCTTTAGAAACACGGGGTCTGATCCCAAGCCAGTTGGAGGAGCTCCACGGAAAGAAAGGCTACTTACCTATATGGCAGATACAATGGTGGTAATATCAACCATATCTCACATACTATGAATCAGCCCCTTTGGGGGACTTTTAGTGACCTGGGATGGTTTTGTGAAAATGAAATCAATCCTGACACAAAGCTACAGGAATGGATTAGATGACCAGCAGCAGAACCTTTCAACTCGTATGATCTGATGCACTTGGGTTTCAATGGACAATATTTTAAATAACTCCCAGGAGGTTATTGTTCTCTCTCTAATTCTGGCCACTTAAGACTTAAGTGTATGACATCACAGGAATCCCCTAGATCACAGGTTTTCAAACTGTGAGGTGTGGCCTCCTGAGGAGAGGCAACAAGGTTATCAGGGGGCCAGAGGACTTGATGTGAAGTAGAACATTCCTGCATCCTTTCCACTTTCCAAGGAGCAGGAGTCAGGGAAGACGAAGACAGAGCCTCTCCACAGGTAGAAGCAATGACAGTGGCTAGCACACAACAGAGTAGGTCGGCAAGACACAGGAGAAGGAGTTCGGGGGGGCCCAGCGGGGGATTGGGGGGCCCGAGTCAGGGCTGTGGGTCGGAGGGGGGATGAGGCTGCAGGGTTGAGAAGGCCTGAGGGACACAGAAGGGGATTGGGGGGGCCCGAGGGACACAGGAGAAGGGGGTCGTGGGGGCCCCGAGGCGGGGGGATTGGGGGGGCCCGAGGGACACAGGAGAAGGGGGTCGGGGGGCCCGAGGCGGGGGGATTGGGGGGCCCGAGGGACACAGGAGAAGGGGGTCGGGGGGCCCGAGGCGGGGGATTGGGGGGCCCGGAGGGACACAGGAGAAGGGGGTCGGGGGGGCCGAGGCGGGGGATGGGGGGGGCCGGAGGGACACAGGAGAAGGGGATCGGGGGGCCCGAGGCGGGGGGATGGGGGGGCCGGAGGGACACAGGAGAAGGGGATCGGGGGGCCCGAGGCGGGGGGATGGGGGGGCCGGAGGGACACAGGAGAAGGGGGTCGGGGGGGCCCGAGGCGGGGGGATTGGGGGGGCCGGAGGGACACAGGAGAAGGGGGTCGGGGGGGCCCGAGGCGGGGGGATGTGGGCCCGAGGCGGGGGATGGGGGGGCCGGAGGGACACAGGAGAAGGGGGTCGGGGGGGCCGAGGCGGGGGATGGGGGGCCGGAGGGACACAGGAGAAGGGGTTCGGGGGGGCCCGAGGCGGGGGGATTGGGGGGGCCGGAGGGACACAGGAGAAGGGGGTCGGGGGGGCCCGAGGCGGGGGGATGTGGGCCCGAGGCGGGGGATGGGGGGGCCGGAGGGACACAGGAGAAGGGGGTCGGGGGGGCCCGAGGCGGGGGGATTGGGGGGGCCGGAGGGACACAGGAGAAGGGGGTCGGGGGGGCCCGAGGCGGGGGGATTGGGGGGGCCGGAGGGACACAGGAGAAGGGGGTCGGGGGGCCCGAGGCGGGGGGATTGGGGGGGCCGGAGGGACACAGGAGAAGGGGGTCGGGGGGGCCGAGGCGGGGGGATGTGGGCCCGAGGCGGGGGATGGGGGGGCCGGAGGGACACAGGAGAAGGGGGTCGGGGGGGCCGAGGCGGGGGATGGGGGGGCCGGAGGGACACAGGAGAAGGGGGTCGGGGGGCCCGAGGCGGGGGATGGGGGGGCCGGAGGGACACAGGAGAAGGGGGTCGGGGGGGCCGAGGCGGGGGATGGGGCCGCTGGAGGGGGAGGGGCTGGCGGCGCCGCGGACTCACCGCTGGAGGTGAAGTAGAACACCATGGCGGCGGCGGCGGCTGAGTCCCGGCTCCTCGGCCGGCCCGCCCGGGCTGCTCCCGGCTCTCGCAGCCCGCTCCTGGCGCTAGGACGCTCGTCACGCCCCGACTTCCGGCCGGCTTCCGGAACCGCGCACCGGAAACAGAAAGGCTCGCGCAAACCGCCGGCCGTACGCATGCGCCGGCGTCAGAACGGCGGCTTGAGCGCAATTAGAGGTCGGGGAGAGTGGGCAAGCCGTGCGCATGCGCAGATTTGTACTCTGGGCAGGTTGCTGTAGTAGGTTGTGCGCATGTGCGTTGCAGCCGTCTGTTGCAAGGATGGCTGCTTGTTGGTGGGTCCACGGCTCTGGAAGTTCTTGTCGGTGAACTTCCCGAGCTACCTAGTGTGTAGTGCCCAGTGTCCCCAACATGGTGCTGTGGTTAGCACACAGACCTGGTGGGTCTGCAGCTCTGGTCCTGCGTCACCTTGGCCACTTTTGGGGGGCGTGTAATGTTGCATTGGTGCAAATGTCTCTCGTGTAGACGGGGGCTTAGTCCCTCTCTCTGGAGCACTTAGTCCCTGATGATGTGGGCCAATAGAAATGCCGATAGACATTTTGGATTATAACTTCCTTTCGGCAGGGACTGTTGTTTTTGGTATGTGCATGTACAGTGACCAGAACAGTGAGGCCATAGCCCATTAGAGAGAGGCTTGTAGGCACTAATATTGGTTAAGGTAATCATAGAATCGTAGGACTGGAAGGGACCTTGACAGGTCATCTAGTCTAGTCCCCTGCACTCTTGGCAGGACTAAGTGTTGTCTAGACCATTTCTGACAGGTGTTTGTCTAACCTGCTCTTAAAAATCTCTAATGATGGAGATTCCACAACCTTCTTAAACAGTTTATTCCAGTGCTTAACCACCCTGACAGTTGCACCCTTGCTGCAGTTTAAGCCCATTGCTTCTTGTCCTATCGTCAGCCCCATACAAATTTCAGTCTGACACAATCTATGCCTCAGATTCAAGGTAAGTGAGGTAATATCTTTTATTGGATCATTGTCTTTTGCTGAAAGAGACAAGCTTTTTGGCTAGACAGAGCTCATCAGGTCTGGGAAATGGTGTTACAGATAAATACATGATGGAACAAATTGATTGGCATAAGTAATTAATACATACTCTAAGGGACAAGGTCGGTGGCGTAACATCTTTTATTGGAGCAACTTATGTTGGTGAGACAGACAAGCTTTCAAGCTTTCTGCTGGTCCAATAAGAGATATTATCTCACCTAGCTTGGCTCTGTCATATCCTGGGCTACAAAAACACTACAAACAACAATCTTTTTCTGTCTCTTCCTCTCCACAATGCAGCAACATTCTTGCCCCATGTAGCAAAATTATTTTCCAATTTTGTTTTGGATTGATGGATTTTGTTTTTAATTTTGGAAATTACCACCATTCACCTCCCATTTTTTAAATTTCTGAGCAAGAGTGGGACCATTTAAATGCTCAAACACTAATAAGCACAGCAATCAAATGAACAAAAGCCTAGTAATAGTTAAGGACATCTTTTAAAGGCAAAAAGAAAAGGTGGACTTGTGGCACCTTAGAGACCAACCAATTTATTTGAGCATGAGCTTTCATGAGCTACAGCCCACTTGTGAGCTGTAGCTCGCGAAAGCTTATGCTCAAATAAATTGGTTGGTCTCTAAGGTGCCACAAGTCCTCCTTTTCTTTTTGCGGATACAGACTAACTGAAACCTTTTAAAGGCAACAGTCTGCAAAGTTTTTGAAGAAAGAAATTTGTAAATGCTAACAGATTTTGGAGCTCCTGGGGCTGGATGGCTCAGGACACTGGCATTTCATCTCTAGATTGATAGTCTGAATTACAGCACGAAAGTCACAATCAATAGGAAGTCAGTAAGCATTCAGTAAGACTGAGGCCTGATCTGCAGTGGATTAAAGAGGTTGTCTGCCACAGACGAATTAACACGTGGGAGGGATCATGTTATAACACACTATGGCTTTCCATGGGACTGGACTGTGGTTGCTAGGGCCGCACCGGTCCCAGCATGCAATTCTCTATTCTGCTCACAATGCCACTCCCAGCGTGCAATGCTCCGCTTCGCTCTGGCTGTGACGCAAGAGGACTACAGCTTCCGGCAAGCATTGCGACAGGACTTCATCGTAGAAGGCCGCCTTTTTTTCCCTGCAGTGCATGGTGGGAATTGCAGTCTCCGAGACTGAGTGAGGGGCGGGGGCCAATGTTGACAATGGAAGCTGAGCGCGCCGCGTGCGTTCCAGAGCTCTGATTGGCTGGCGGGCGGTAGTGGGGGTGGTGCTCCCCACGCCGTCGGGTCGTGGCTGCAAGCAAAGAGCTTGGCCAATGGACGTGAGGGACGGCGAATGACGACAGGTGCGTCCAATGGGAGCCGGGCTGGCCGGCCGGCGAGGGGCGCGCGGCAGAGGGGCGGGACTGGGGTGCGCGCGCGCCAGGAGCCCGCGCGGATTCGAAGGAGAGGCGGTTGGCGGCGGCGCTGAGGTGATTTTTGCCTGGAGCTCACGGCTGGAGCTGCAGACCCCGGCCCTCTCTCGCACCAAGAGCGGCGGTCTCGGGGATTGAGGTCAGCGGCTCCCGCCTGAGGCGGGGGGCTGCGTGCGCCCTACGGGTCCCCGATAAATAGCGTCCTGGGAGGGACGGGGCCTTACCCGTGCGGCTCCTTAGGGCACAGGAAACGACCCACCCATATAGCCACACTCCACAGCAGCGTGGGGCAAGGGGGGGCAGTCCCCACCGCAGGGCTCCTGGCCCCTGATGTCAGAGCTCGGCCTAGGCCCTGGAGCCCCGCCCAGCGACCCCCCCCAGGACTGTGCAGGGGCGACCCTTCCTCTCTGAGCTGACGGGGGGGGGGGCGGCTGGCACCTGCTCCCCCTCCCCCCACGCGGGGGCCTTGAGGAAACGCTGCAGGAGGAGCCAGCCAGAGACTCCCCTAGAAGCAGCCAGAACAGGGAGCCTCCGGGAGAGTTGTGTCATTTGGAGGGGCCTTTGCCCTTTGCTGATTGGCTGTCTGCTCCAGCCCCCTCCCCCCATCTCTTCCCCTCCGCTTAGTTCCACCCCTGCCTCCCTCATCCTCTTCTCTCCTGCTTTGATCCCATTGCCCCCCCCCACCTGCCCATTTTCTTTCTACTGATCCCCCTCTTTCTTACTAATTCTCCCCCCCTCTAACCCCCCCCCCTCAATCCTGGCACTGAGGTGCTGTTTGCTGCCATCACACTGGTGACGCCTACGCAGCCTGCAAGGTATGGGCACTTCATGCTCAGCTAGCCTGGCAAAAAATAGCAGTGTAGATAGGGAGAGGTGGCTTTGTAGAATAGCATGCGCTACATGCCTGATCCTCCAGGTTGTATAACCTACATGGGATTTCTACATGTCCAAACAATGCCGCCCCCCATCTATGCTGCTATTTTCAGCAGTGTAGTGTCCTACTGCCTCTCTTCACGCCCCCCTCTCCCCAGAGCCTTTCCATATGGTGTGTAGCTACCACATGTAGTGCCAGTAGTCTACCCCTGCTATCAGTGTAGATGTAGCCATTGTTCGTTTTGCTGTTGTGTTCTAATCTTCTCCCCCCCCCATGTGTATGTCTGGTCTATTTAGACTGTAAATTCTTCAAGTCAGGAACTGTCTGCCACTGTGTTAATACAGTGCCTAGCACACTGGGGCTCCGTTCTTGGTTGATCCTTAGCTGCTACTGTGATTAATAATACCTTTCCTCTCTCATGTTTTGCTATCCTCATTATGGACCTGACGTGGGTTACCATGTAAAGAAGGAAAAAACGGTATTTTGTTCTGTTTGTGCCCAAAGAAAGTGGAAGGTTGTGGTTGAAGGTCTATTTTGCACATAATTTTCTGGTCCTTGTGTGTGTTCAGGAAGGAAAGTTTCAAAAAATGAAAAAAATAGACTTGCAAGCAGTGGTCTTGGTGGCTCTGTAGCATTGTAAAGCACTGGTTGCTTGCAAAGTAACTCACAACTTCAGATCAAATAGTGGAGCAGAGAAGAGCAAGTGATAAATGCAGAATGCTGCCATCCCTCTCTGGGGTAAGAATCTCATCTGGTAGTTTTTCACTCTCTAGATGCCTGGCCAGCTTTCATATGGAAATAGTGAGGCTTTTTTAGTTTAGAGAGAAGACAAACTGGGATATGCAAAATTAATGGTGTAGAAAAAGTAAATGGGACACTTTTATTTACCTTACCCATAAGGCAAGAGCAAATTGACATAAATTAAATTGAAAAGCATTAAATTTCAAACTGATAAAAGGAAATACTTATTTATGCAATGCATAACTAACCTTTGGCCACAAGATATGTTTAAAGCCAATATCTTAATAGGATTCAAAGAAAGGATTGGATATTTATATGAATAGTGAGCATATCCAGAGTCCTATTAGTTAGGATAGCAATTTTTTTATTACATAGGTTATAAACCCTCATGCGTCCAGGCAGAAGTGAACTGCTAACTGACATGGGTCAGGAGGAAACTCCTCTTATTGGCAGATTAGTCAACAATTATACCTTATCCAGGTTTCTTGCACCTTCCTCTGAAGCATCTGGTACAGCATTGAAGATAGGATGCTTGACTACAGGGACCACTGTCTGAGCTGGGATTTCAGTTCTTTTGTTCCATGAGGGTCAGCTAATGTAAAGAGACTTCTCCAGCTTCATTGTAACTCCATCTACATTATGGCTTAAACCAAATTTGGGAACTGCCATTTAAACGTTGCTGTAAAATGGTTTGGCCCTATTTATGTTGTCTCACCAAATTCCTATCTTTATTATAGCCATGTAATACCACAATCAATGAACTATATAAAAGAATTTTAGACACACTGGCATTATGCAATAAGCATATATTGCGGTACACTAATGTATTTGTAGATGGCACATGAGAAATGGCCTTTAATACTTTAATTTAGCTTCAGTACTGATGGGGCTTTTTGTTTTCCTTGTCTCCTCAAAAGGGTTTCTTCGTAAATCCTTTCTGCCTGAAGTTTCTCATGTGTGGTCCCCTGCCAAGAGAAGGCTTTTTTCGGCAAAGTTTGAGATTAATGGGCCATGATATTTCGGAGATGGAAGATCTTTGGAAATTAGGTTTAGGAATAGTCATTTTCCTTTAAATGTTCTTTCTTTAAAAATAAGAAAACGTTTACTCTAGAAACCAATGGAAAGTGGCCCTTTTAGGTTGGTATGCGTGTGCTTGTTAACTTTTTTACTTAGTATTACAGATATTTTAAGGCTATTTTAAAGAGTGAATGTTATATCGTTTATAATACGGTTATATTTCTGTGTAATATAACTTCATAAATTATATCTTGAAATGTCTTCTAACTTTCAGGCACTTTATTGAGATGGCAGCTGTTACTCCAAGAAAAAGGAATCGTAGTTCTTCTAGCTCTGATAGGTGTGTTTATCTGTTCATAATCTTGTCTTTGCAATTTATTACACTGAAAACAAATTATTTAATAGTTCACTTCATGTACTGAGAACAGAAGAAATGTTTTAATTCCCTCAATGCTTTTACTATAAAATGGGGGGGAAAGTTATGAGATGCAATAACTTAAGTGGCTTTTTCATTCTTTAGTAGTGCATAATGCTTTATAAATGTATTGTACTGAGCAGCTTGACAGCTTTATTTAAGGTAGAAAGAAACCCTAAGCTGTAAAAGATTCTACATCTAATAGAATATATAGACTTAAAAATTATGACTATAATTTGAATATGAATATATAGACTTAAAAATTATGATAAAAAGATTAAACTGTCTGCTGTAAGTCTGGGTTAATGGGGCAACGACACACTGGTTTGTACTGGGGTGGTTTTATCTTACTTGGAAATCACTTGTATCTAGTACTGTACATTTGCATAACTTTTACAAACTGCAAAACTCACTCCCAGCCCTAATGAGGTCACAAGATGGTTCCATTATTTAATTTTGAAATGTAAATGTATAAGATACTTTAAAAGGAGAGATATTAGTGAATTAGTAGTTTTACATTGGATCAAGTGACTTGGAAACTGTTTTACAGCTCTCCTAAAGGAATATAAATGGTGTAGTTTTTGTTTGGTTTTAAATTTTGACACTTAAGCTCCCAGTCCTGCACTGTGTTCTGCAGGGCTAGGCTTTTGTGCCTGCATGAAGCCAGACTGACTTCATGTTTAAAGGGACATTAGCTACTGGAATTTTAGTGACATTAAAAAAACAAGTTTAAAAGTAGTTTCAGGTAGTAAACTTGCTCTGACATATTCATGTTTTTCTCATTGCTGTGTGAAAGACTTGCAAAAAAAGGGAAAATTGTACACAGTATGATCTGCCAAATGCATAAAGGATACAAAAATAAAAGAAAATGTAACTTTTCCTCTGTTCTTTTAGTTGTAGTAATCATAGGTGTTACTCAAAACAAGTTGAAGAAAAAACATTTTTGGAAGTGTGATTTTAAGTTGAGTGTTGCTCTAAAATGAGCCAAGTGGGGAAGATTTACAATATTTTTTTCTCTGCTTAAGGGAATATAAGATGTCAGATATTATTCTTGGAGCTCTAGTGGCAGAATTGATGCTGCTTATGATTAATAAAGAAGTAAAATGGCAGTTGTGCTCTAAGGGCTTGTCTGCACTACAGATGCTACAGCAGCATAGCTACGCCACTAGCAATGCTGGCATAGCCCTGTACCATAGAGGTAGCTGACCGAAGGGGTTTTTCCTTAGGTCTAGCAATACCCCCTTCCCAAATGACGGTAGCTACATTGACAGAAGCATCCTTCAGTCAACACAGTGGCACCTACACTGCGGGTTAGGTCAGCATATCTGTGTCGCTCAGGGATGTGAATTATTTTATTCACACTCCTGACCGAGGTGGCTGTCAGCCTAACTTTTAAGTGTAGACCAAGCCTTTAATACAGGCAGGCAAAGAGATCTATTCGTCACTACTGTTAGGGGAAAAATCGTAGACCCTGTGCTGCCCTCTGTTCATATTTCCAGGTCCCAGTGACATTTATAGAAACTGTAGATGGAAGGTAGTATACAGCTCTTTATTAAGGTGCTTGAATACTACAGTGAGTGTAGTTTAAAAAAAACAAAACACCCTAGATAAGTTCTGTGATTATTTACCAATAGAGGAAACTGTTTTAAGAAAAACTTTAGTGTGACTTAAACAGAGCCTTGACTATGCCTGAAGGATTCTCCAATCTGTAGAAGAGGGAAATATTTGTTTTATTTTTTTATTTTTGTAGCATGTTCTTAGCACTTGGGACTCCAGCAAAAAAATTGATGATGGACATCACTGTGGATCTGTCTCCAGTCAAGACATCTACAGATCGGACCTTTGCTTCTCGAACAAAATGGCCACCTAGATTTAGTGATGAGGATAAAGAAAACCAGGCTTCCCCTCTGAAATCCTCCATGTCAAGGAAGCTTGATAATTCCCCACTTCAGATAGCCAGCATCCCAATGACAGCATGTAGGGAGTTCCTGAGTAAAGTGTCTCCAAAATCTGGTTCCCCATACAAGCCCATTGTGCCTGCTGCATCCTTCTACAGCAAAGAAAAGCAGTATCTTACCCCACTGGAGAGGAAACTGGTAAATGAAAGCCGCCCTCTTAGTTGGAGGGACAACGATGGAGACCTCCCCACTGCCAATAGGACAGAGAAAGTACAGGGAAATATGAACCTCCTCAGGAATGCAAGCTCAAAAACATCCAAACGTCAGACTGATTCTAGGCACACCAAGATTTTACCAAGAAACTCTAAGAAAGCCAAGGTAGATATAGCCCCTGTCAAACCTGTTGTGGAAAAGGAGAACGTTATTCGCCCAATTGAAAAGAAAATGGAGGGTCCTTTCCGAGTCCTAAGCATGAAAATGAAACCCCTGCTGAAGCTCCAGATGGGAGCAGCATTCTTTTCCACTGGGAAGAAATCCCATTCTGGTCCTAAAAAGCTGCCTTCAGGCCTTAAATCCTCCCACCTTCTCTCAAGTTCTGCAGCAGAGGGTGACCAGCTGAGACTATCAGGAGATGCAGAGTTTCACTCAGATGATAAAAACGAAGTTGCCAAGGCCAGTGAGGTATCAAAATGTGCAAGTGTGCCCCAGAAGAAAGGGAATGAAGATAGAGAGGAGGATAGGGTGAAATTGGCCAATAACATAAGTCAAAAGAAGGTCATTCACAAATTGAATGTCTCAATGCAGAAAGTTGAATTGATCCCATTCAGCCGCTCTGATTTCTCAAAGCCTTTGACTCCAGAGGAGACTGATACAAGGAACCTGGTAAGTAGCATGGAGAGTGTCACTTAAGATTTGTGTGTATATTAAAAGTGTGTACTTGCTTTGTTCAGCAAGGATGAAGTTGCATTGCTAGTTCTAATCATTCTGAAGCACAGGGAAAGTGTATGGTACTTTAAGTAAGGCATGTTTGAGAGCTGTATCAAAGAAAGATATTCCTTAAAGATTTTCTTCTGATTCATGTGACCTCAGGCAGTAACTAGAAAGCTCTTTGTCAGTGCGGGTTTGAATTCCTGAGCATGTGGATGCAGGATGCTGTGGAGTAGGGCAGCGCTGAAACTAATAACTTAAATCCATACTTCGAGTGACATATGTAAATGTACACAGAAGTCTTGAGAATTGAACTCTCATCTCTTCACTGCTGCTTTGTTCCATCTACTGGTCACTATTGCTATTTAGGTTTAGGTTAGCTGAGAGGAAAGCTTACCCAAAAGGAGTTTTTGTAAAATTGGATTCATACCCTTTTTTACTTTCTTTAATGCAGCATAAAAGTCAGTTAAAAATCTGCTTTTTTAAAAACCTTATAAATATTAGGAATATGAAGTGTGGAACTTCCTTGTTTGGCTGGAGGACTCGTTGAGGCTCAGATTTATAGTCCGAGCATTCTCCTTGTCTGTGTCATATCTATATCCTAACATCAGTATTGAATCTTCAACAAAGCCAACTTTTCTCCCAAGTGTACTTGGTGCAAGAGTTGCATAGTTATTAGTAAAAATGCAGGCTTAAACTGTTAGATTAAAAATCTCTTACCCTTTTAATTGTTCAGCTTTGTCGCTTAAGTCTTGTGTTGTCATTTAACTTGACCATTGGTTACCATAGAGCCTTCAGGGTAGACAAGACCTGAAATTGTAATGCCTTTAAAAAAAAAAAAGGGGGCGGGGGGTGTGGGAGAATATGACTTGGTAGTTGGGGAACTTTCAGGTTGCCTTCATAAATCTTAACCATAAAGGCACAAACACAATATATTTGTTCTTTGTACTCTACCTTTAACGCACTCTGTCTACACTTATATCCCCTTTATGTCCTAATTAGGCTGGTAATTAAGTCTACCAGTAAGTATTGCATTTCCAAAATATTGACTTCACTTTTAAAAAAGCAATCTGTTGAGAGGCATAATATAAAATGGAAGGGACATTGAATAATCACAACTGTTTTTTACTGTACCAAGAGGTGTGCGAAGCCATGGGTTCCCTGCAGTTCCAAGGAATTGATAAGTAGCATACCCTACCTGATCCTAAAAGATCAGGCTCAAGTCTCCAGAGGAAGCCAGAATTCTCAAGGTCCCTGCCAAGGTACTCTCTTTGAGATGTTTCCTTGTTAGCCTCAGTGTCAAAGTGAAACAAACAATTGAGCAAAGAAACAAATCTGTTTCCAGATTTGTTTTGAGACTTCTTCTGGGTCCTGAGGATTCTGTTTGTACCCTTGCTGGTAGCCAGTGAGGCCTGAGTGGTGACTTGGGAATGCTACAAATGAACTCCAATCTTGAATGCAAAGATTGCTCTAGAGTAATTCCTTTCCTTGTAGAGTCTGTGTGCTGGTTCTACAGATTCCCCAGTCCAAGGGGTGAGATTAAACCCAATCTTATTACGCTTAAGTGAAGCAGTAACAATGGATTTACTGAGCTGGTCTCTATCCAAAATATTTTAACCTTTTAGCTTCTGAGGATGGTGGCTCTTCAGTATAAGATAAGGAGCAGTATAAGATAAAGGGGCGGGGGGGATTTTGCACCATTGTTCCCCACAAATTTCTTCTCTGCAGAAAATACATTCTGCTGGAGAGGTGCTGCAGTTGCACCTCTTGCCCACCAGAGGCTGTTGTGGCACCAGAACAGAGAGCAGGTGGTCTCACTGGCAGTAGTAGCCGGCTGCGTTCCTCACAGCAGCCTACTCATGGAACCTGGTTAGGAGGCACAGGATATGGAGAGGGAGAGATGGAGCGGAGCACACGGGGCTGCTGCGGGAGGTCACATATACTGGGGTTCAGAAGGGCTAGTGGGAGGGACAGACTGGGGCAGGGGCTGAATGGGAATAGGGGTGTGGGGAGATGGAGGAAGGGGCCGAGGGGTTTGCTGGGACATATGGGGATGTGGGAAGTGGGGTGCAGGGCCACATGGGGATGGGGCAGATGTGCCTGACTGAATGGGAGCTAGGGGTCAGCCAGTGTCTGCATAGGGAAGGCTCCCCAACTCCCTAACAATCACTCCCCTGCCCCCCCCCCAAAAAAAACCCCGAAAACCTGTTCTGTACTTCTCCCACCCATACCCAACAACCCTCCAGGTTCACTCCCAGGCTCCTTCCCAGCAATTACTTCACTCTCCCTCAGCTCCTCCATTACCCCTAACTTCTCCAAGCCGTTGCAACACTTCTGAGGGATCCGGGAAATACAGTTTTGGATTGTAGTTTAAATGAATTATCGCTCAAAGTTCTGTATTAATATGCCTAGTAAGGAATCTAGTTGTCAAAAAACATTTTTTGAATTTTTTTGCTGTCTGTATTGTTACAAACATACTTGCTGACAGATATTTTGAAAAAAAATCACCAAAATAATTTGAAGTTGTATGATTATATTGTGTTAATTTTGACAAATATGTAGAATTTTTCAGAATTTTAAAATATTGCATGCAGAATTTTTAATTTTTGGCACAGAATTCCCCCAGGAATAACTTATTAAGCACTGGTTTCAGAGCAACAGCCATGTTAGTCTGTATTCACAAAAAGAAAAGGAGTACTTGTGGCACCTTAGAGACTAACCAATTTATTTGAGCATGAGCTTTCGTGAGCTACAGTGTTCTAGTGCTATACAAGAAAGGAGATGTTCTGAGAGGATCTAAGTCCAAACAGATGGAAAAGTGAATGCACAATGAGATTTGGCGGAAACTTTTAGCTTAGAGCATCTTTCTTTTGGTAATAGGTGGCTTGGTGTATGTAGACTTGGAGACAGGGTGGGAATTCGGACATAGGAGGTAGTATCAGAGAAGATGTGAAGCTGAGAGTGGGAAGGATAGAAAGTGCAGTATAATTCAGAACGAAGTTGAAGAAGGGTGGTGTAGGCTTGGGTTCAAAGAGATGTGGTAACATGATTATCAAGTGGAGTGCCCCAAGGTTCAGTCCTGGGGCCAGTTTTGTTCAATATCTTCATTAATGATCTGGAGGATGGCGTGGATTGCACCCTCAGCAAGTTTGCAGATGACGCTAAACTGTGAGGAGTGGTAGATATGCTGGAGGGTAGGGATAGGATGCAGAGGGACCTAGACAAATTAGAGGATTGAGCCAAAAGAAATCTGAGGTTCAACAAGGACAAGTGCAGAGTCCTGTACTTAGGAGGGAAGTATCCCATGCACTTTTACAGACTAGGGACCGAGTGGCTAGGAAGCAGTACTGCAGAAAGGGACCTACGGGTTACAGTGGACGAGAAACTGGATATGAGTCAACAGTGTGCTCTTGTTGCCAAGAAGGCTAATGGCATTTTGGGCTGTATATGTAGGAGCATTGCCAGCAGATCGAGGGACGTGATAATTCCCATCTATTCGGCATTGGTGAGGCCTCATCTGGAGTACTGTGTCCAGTTTTGGGCCCCACACTACAAGAAGGATGTGAAAAAATTGGAAAGAGTCCAGCGGAAGACAACAAAAATGATCAGGGGGCTGGAGCACATGACTTATGAGGAAAGGCTGAGGGAACTGGGATTGTTTAATCTGCAGAAGAGAAGAATGAGGGGGGATTCGATAGCTGCTTTCAACTACCTGAAAGGGGGTTCCAAGAGGATGGCTCTAGACTGTTCTCAGTGGTAACAGATGACAGAACGAGGAGTAATGGTCTCAAGTTGCAGTGGGGGAGGTCTAGGTTGGATATTAGGAAAAGCTTTTTCACTAGGAGGGTGGTGAAACACTGGAATGGGTTACCTAGGGAGGTAACAAAGGGAGGCTTGACAAAGCCCTGGCTGGGATGATTTAGTTGGGGATTAGGTCCTGCTTTGAGCAGGGGGTTGGACTTGATGACTTTCTGAGGTCCCTTCCAACCCTGATATTCTATGATTCTATGTTCTGTGGCACAAAGAAAAGGATTTTAGGTGCTGTCTGCAGAATAGACTAGTGGAGTAAGGTGGGTATTAGGGAGACCAGCGAGGAGGTGGTTGCATAATAAAGAAGGGTGAAATTCAAAATGGCCAAATGTTTTGACCCAAACTTCCAAAAGTGCTTAGTGATTTTGGATGTATGAGTGTTATGGTGTACAACCTGAGACAATTTATAGGGGCCTAATTTTTAGATAGGTCTGAGCACTTCCAGCCAGGCTTCTTTAGGATGTCTCAGACAATGAGGCACCTAAAATCACTAGGCCTTTGAAAAGTGGGGCCTCTAGTTCTAGGGACAGAGTAAGGGTATGACTCTTAAAAACATACCTTGTATGACAATCAAACGCATGTTCAGCACTCAAATGGTTTAAATTTAAAAATGACTCTCAAAAATCAACACTGATGAATTAGCTCCCACTAAGTTTTACTTTTGTGGGTTGCTAGAGAATTGTTTCGTTTTGGAGATAAGTTCTGGTTTCTAACTCAGTGTATAGATGCCACAGGTAAGATTGCCAATGGAAGAGTGGAGCAATAAAATACCTAATGCAAACCAGGTTTGGGGCCTTTTTCATTATACTTAATCTCACATTTTACTTCTATTTTCTGGCACCTAAAAGGTGTTTGGAGGAGAGGATAAGTGGTATTGGAATGCTTTTTCATAGCTGTACTGGTCCTTGAAGGAAAACAATAGACAAGGTGAGTATTAGCTTTTATTGGACTAATGTGTTTTATGCTCCTGTGTTGGTTTAATAAAGAGCTATTTATTGCCTTCTGTGTTCATTTGTACTGTATTAATGTATCCATCACATTCCTTACTTGATTGCCAGCGTGTTTTTACAATACAACATTAATAAAATACAAATGTTGGGTAGGTCAACAATCTTGCATATAAAATAAAAAATATAACTTCAAAGCAGCTGGGCCTGCTGTGGTTGCAGGCTCTTAGGATAATAAACTGCATTTTCAGAAGCCTTGGGTGTATGGAAATGAATTTGTATCACTGGATTTGCTATCACAAAATTATAGGCCAACATTATAGGCTTTGTGCCTTGATCTAGTCTCAAACAGCTCCTGTTTGACTTGATGGTTTTAATTGGTGGCTGTCCATGGGATTATGGTTTTCGTAACGGGGAGGGGAGGATTAATATGTTCTAGTTGTCATAGAAGCTAGAAGTTGGGCAGAAGTTTAAGGTAAAAATCAATCTAACATGGTCATTCGTTGAATCTTTGCAGGAAGTTCCCAAAGGCTTTGCAGTTTCAGAATTATAGACACCTGTGTAGGACCAGGATACCAAAAATATTGAAATGAAGAAATAATCCTACAGAACTGCAGCTAGAAGCAGTAGAAAGCCACGTGAGGGACATAGACAACTTGCCGTAAACCTGGCCATAAATAACTTGCGCCCCCCAAAAAAAGCTTCTTCAATACTGAGGTGCGGCCCATGAGACTGCAGATTTCAGCATACAGTATTATCCAGTAGTGTTCAGCTCAAGGTGGAGCATTACATGGTGGAACCTCTAGCCTCTGCAAACCACGTTTCTGTATTGAAGAGGATAAAGGCTGTTAGTTGCATTTCAGAATATCCTTGGCCACATTTGGCCTGAGCACTTGAGCTACGTGAGATTGTGTAACTAGCAAACTGGAAACTAAGTCAAGCTGACAGGTTTTTCTTTGAGAATGTTTATCTGTATTACAGAACTCGGATGAAGCTGGATCTTCCATAAACCGTGAGTTCAACGATCAAGAGAATATTCCTTTCAGTCAGTCTCCAACAGAGAATAATAAAGGTAAATAATGCTGTAGCTGTATTGGTCTAGGCACCTGTCATGATGTTTATGTCCCAAGATCACTAAGTAAGGAATTATGTAGCTCAACTTCATAGAGAGTATTTTTCTTAAAGGGATTGATTATAAAATTACTGTTTAGGCCTCTCTTCTGGCTTGCCTCTGTATTGCTATCTGTTTTCTGTGTCTGATGTGGAATCTGATGGGAGGGAAAAATGCTGCTCTTTGGCTATTGGCAAATATAGTCAAAATGCTATGGAAATTAAAGGCAGTCCAACAGCTGAACTATGAAGAAGGTCTTCCACCCTTGTGGGACAATATTTACCTTTTTTTACTTTGTTTTCCTCATCAATTTTGCTAAAAAGGGACTGAAATTTCTTCTGTTGCAGTGAAGTCTAGTGCTGAATTTGTGACATCACACTTTCTCTAAGATTGTGAAACCATGAATACAGAGTATGCTTTAGCTCTAAGATCACAAGTTGGGAAAGTCTGGGTTACGAGAAATGGTGTTAGACATAATTTTATTAATAGCAGAAGACTATTAAGCTATTGATGCAACAATTTGCTCTAATAAGAATTTTCACGTGTTCCCTGGTGAAGGTTCTACTGGAGATTTGGTTTGCCCTGACCCTTGGCTTGCAACAGTTTTTTTTCAAAGCATAAAGCACAGGATATTCTGTCAATAGTTAATTGGATCAAAAATAGCAAGTTCCATATAAAAATATTGAGTGGGTTTTATTTGTTGCAGTACCAAAAATTTTCTAATGCTAATGTAAACTCTTGAGTATTGGGAGTTCAGAGTTTTTCATGCTTGTGTATCAATTGAAACTACTGGTTCACCTAGGCCCCTTTTCTAGATACACACATGTTTTGTATCGTCATTGTGTCCAATACTAACAAATTGTGTGACTCTTTCCAGTGTCCCCTTCAACAGATGTTGTCTATCCCATATTCAGTACACCCTCAGTCAACAAAGTAAGGTATGTCTGTTTTACTCAAACACTCTCCAAGAATGAGACAGAATTTTGAGCAATACCTCCAAAAATCAGATTTTAAAAAATAAGAGATCATAAATTCCAAAAATAACAAACAA
Organism: Lepidochelys olivacea; assembly: GCF_965140295.1. Taxonomy (NCBI): domain Eukaryota; kingdom Metazoa; phylum Chordata; order Testudines; family Cheloniidae; genus Lepidochelys; species Lepidochelys olivacea. The sequence goes on from NC_140413.1 coordinate 4,522,892, forward strand.
TTTCTCTTTACCAGTGAGATGTGGTGAGGGCTGAGAAATAGCCATCATTAAGATATGAAAGTGTTGGATTTTATTTTTGAGAGGGAAGATGAAACACTATTCTTTCTTTGGGCTAAGCTGCAGACTTGGAATTTAGAGATGTGGGTTCAGTTCCTGGCTCTGCCACCCTTTACTTGTGTGATGTTGGGCAAATTACTTAATTTCTGTCTGCCTTATTTTCCCCATCTGTAAAGCGAGGATAATATTACTTTCCCCATCTTTTGTCTGACTTGTCATTTTAGTTTATAAATTCTTCTGAGCAGGAATTGTCTCCTATGTGAATCTGTCTAGCCTAGCACAGTGGAGCCTTGATCTCAGTTGGGTCCTGTATGTACTGCTGGAATATAAATAATAAAAATTGTCTAGTGGAATGGAGGAAGACAATATCAGGCCTTAGCATAGGGACTTGATACCCTAGTAATATTTTCCATCTCTGACTATTACTATCTTATATTAAGTTTCAAACTAGTGAAATAGTTCCTGTTTCTGAAGTAAAGTCATGTTTACTGAGATTATTTGAACTACAGTTCCCAGAATGCTTGTGTAACTTGCCCATGTGAATGTTCTAAAATACTACTAGGAGTCCTTGTGGCACCTTGGAGACTAACAAATTTATTTGGGCATAAGCTTTTGTGGGCTAGAACCCACTTTATCAGAAGCATGGAGTGGAAAATACAGGATGAGGTATAAATACATGAAAAGATGGGAGTTGCCTTACCAAGTGTGAGGAGAACACTTCAGTCTCCCTGGTCAGTCAATAACAGACCTAAAAGTGGCAATTCTTCAACCAAAAAACTTCAAAAACAGACTCCAACGTGAAACTGCAGAACTGGAATTAATTTGCAAACTGGACACCAACACATTAGGCCTGAATAAAAACTGGGAGTGGTTGGGTCATTATAAAACCTAAACCTAATTTCCCCCATACTAATTTCCCCCTACTGTTACTCACACCTTCTTGTCAACTGTTTGAAATGGGCCACTCTCATTATGACTACAAAAGTTAGTTTTCCTCCCTTGGTATCCTACTGTTAATTGAGTTGTCTCGTTAGACTGACCTCTCACTTGGTAAGGCAACTCCCATCTTTTCATGTGCTGTGTATTTATGCCTGCTCCTGTGTTTTCCACTCCATGCATCTGATGAAGTGGGTTCTAGCCCATGAAAGCTTATGCCCAAGTAAATTTGTTAGTCTCCCTAAGGTGCCACAAGGATTCCTTGTTGTTTTTGCTGATACAGACTAACAAGGCTACCATTCTAAAATACTGTCACTTCTTAAACTTCATGTCAGTTTGGTAGACTACCTTTCTGCTGCTCTTCTTTAGTAATGTGGCTTTCTCTATATTGTAGTGATTAATGCTAGCAATATGACTGTTCCAGAAATGTGAGGGTATCTGGTACACTGGGAAGTACTATATGGAAGACCCCGTGAACTTTCAACCATCTGAGAAGTTCATATATCTAATATAATTGCACTGGGTTCAAGTGTTGTCTCTTGTTAAATCTTTAACTGCGTAAGGAGTATGATGTGGTTATACCAGATATGGTACAGTCAACGTTTCTCAGCTGATAAGCCTTTCCATAATACCCAATGCCACTGGTGTTCAGACCATCTTTTTTGTGTAAAAAGGGGATTGCAAGATAGAGAAGTTGTGAAAAGAATTGAAGCTTCTATTTTCTATTCGTGCTCTTCCCTTTGTTCTAACTCAACCTTTATCTAGTTGAGCATGTGTTTCAAAGGTCTGTTGGGCACTGGCCTTTAGCATTGCCCTTCATTATATTGCATAACTTTATAAGATTGATCTGTGTGATTATCTGTAACAGTATGAACACCTTGTGCTGTTAAATAGATTAGTACAGTCCTGCAAATAATCTTCCTTGTAGAATATGCTCATGCTAATGTGTCCATGACTCTGATGACTTATTCGTTTGACAAATCCATTGCCATATTATGTTTCCAGTGGAAATGTTCTGTTTTCCCATGCAGAACAAAAACCACTAATCCCTCTGTCTTATTTAGTCATCTTTCTTTGGAGCAGATTGCTAGTAATCAAAACATTCTGATAGAATTTGTTGTGAACATAAAATCATTTAAAAATTGTTTTAGTTCTGAAAGAGGAAAAAAAAAAAACCAAAAAACCCAAATAACTTGTCAAACTTATAATTCTCTACCACTTAAGAGTGTGTGTGAGAGAGATCTGATTACATATTTACATTGCTCCCTTGTGGGGGCTTTTCAAATACCTTCCATATTGATGCAAATGGAATTCTGGAATATGCCAAAATCCTGGTGTTTGTGATTAACTAAAATATGGCCTTGGATTTGCTGTTACCTCCTACACTGTCTCTTGGGAATAGATAAGTAGAAACTTTTTCTACTAGAACTATACTTTAGCTCTCTGCTTTGGGAACTGTCCTTAGCATCCAAACCTAGAAAACTGTTCAGTGCTTATCTCTGTTAATCCCATGTTAAGGCTGTTGTACAACAGCAAATTTAAAGTGGTAGTTCCTAAAGTAACCCTGCCAGCTTGTGTGTAGCTGAAGCATTAAAGGTAATTCTATAAAGCACCACTTATTTATTAACAATTTTAATGTGTGCTTTTCCAAAGAGCAAGTTTCACATAAATGTTTTTAAAAATTCATATAAAGACTCCATCTGGGTCAATAGTCTCATGAACAATCCTTTCCACATCTCTCAATCTACCCATGCCCTCTGTTAGCCTTACTATTTATTTTGAAAGTTTGCAAAACTTTGTCTCCATTGGACCAGAATGGAGAATTGAGTCCCAGAATTGAGGGACTTTCCCTGAAAATGCCTCCAATTCTATTATCTAAATCTGGTACCTGTTATTTCAGAATCTCAGATAATCTCCACTGCTGGAGCAGAACTCGGGGAGAGGTGGTCTGAGGTACTATAGGGCATGTGAAGGATGTGCTTGAGAGACCAAGTTACAGTTGGGGCATTCAAAGATATCGTCCCAACTTTTTGTATGATTAATGCCCCAGCCTTAAACATTTTCATAGTTCATGTTCCTTTTCTTAAAGGGGGATGAGAGAGGGAGTGATGCTCCCGTGTTTGGGTGTATGGAGTAGCAACGGCTTTCACCCATTGTCTCTTTTCCTCTGAGCACAGGAACACTTAGATCAGTGGTCATCAACCTTGTTAGAGCCACCATCCTCAGTGAATGTAAGGAGCAGGAATCCTGGCAGCTTAGCTCCGTTGACTCATATCTGCAGTATGGAGTGTCCTTGAGATCAGATTTAACACTTCAGATGTAGGCTCTTGTATTCTTCCTCTAGAACAGTTCTAGAGCTACAGGTTTGGGGTTAGAGTCTAGATGCAGTGTTGTTCCTCAAAGCCTTGACTTTGTTTTTTGGTGCAGCCCTTAGAACCTTGGTTGTTTGCATCTCAATACTGCCATCAGTCCAGCTTCCTACTATCAGTTTTAGTATGGGGTCTCTTGAAACAGGAAGAACTAACCTGCACACATCTGTTGAGTTCCTTTGCTGGTCTGTTCTGGGGAGTTAGTCACGTTAGTGTTCAATCTGACTGAGAGTGTGAAATGACTAATTCAGATGCAACTCTGAAACTACTTTCAGACCACAGCCTTTCCCAGATGATCTGGCTTCTCCCCTGGGATTCAGCCCACCTACAAAAATGGTTCATACCTTCCAGAAAACCAGCAAGAAAACAAAAGACCTAAGCAAAGACTTTAAAGACCAGATGATCATTGTGAGTATCCCTCTGTGGGCTGTTACTCATTCTTAGGGGAGCTTGCGCTACCATGTGATAGTAGTGAAATGAGCTTTCAGGCTAACCAATACTAGATTCCCTTACATATAAATCTCAAACACTGTATATGTACAGCTCTAATGAATTGTATAAATCTGTCTCCAAAACTTCAAATGTAAAGATTGTGCCACTATTTGTGAAACTCTTTTCTAAGGTTTACTTGGGGTTAAAGCTTTACTATATCTGTGAATAAATAGGAAATGTAGAATTTGCTATTAAAAATGCCTGTATGGATACCATAGGAGTGAATTTGCTTGACACAGAAATCCTTTGTTTCCTATTGCTGCATGATTTGTTGCCTGAGCAGAGCCAGCATAATGCTGCAGCCACATTAGTGGACAACTAGGGTCATGAAGGACAGTACCACAGTAGGGATGTTGTCTAAAACATTCTGTACCTGGGAGTTTATCTGTGACTGAAATGCAACCCCATTTAACCAATGGAGGGTTTCATATAACAGATATGAGGGATGAAATCCTCACCTAGTGCTGTCCTGTGTATATAGTTCATTCCCTTTGAAGTCCTGGCCTTACAATGGTATGTGACTGAATGGCATCATTCGCTATTACCAGCAGGACAGTGGGGTGGGAGGAGGTATTGTTTCATATTCTCTGTGTGTATATAAAGTCTGCTGCAGTTTCCACGGTACGCAACTGATGAAGTGAGCTGTAGCTCACGAAAGCTCATGCTCAAATAAATTGGTTAGTCTCTAAGGTGCCACAAGTACTCCTTTTCTTTTAGCGAATACAGACTAACACGGCTGTTACTCTGAAACCTGTCATTAAGCCCCGTGTGTCACTTGCAATAAGCTAAGTCACCTGTATGCACACAGGCCTGGCTTGACATGAGTAATTGGACATAGGTGAGGCCTCATTTCTTGGGAGACAGGATTAGGGCAGTAAATGGATCAGCAGGCTGGGAACAGAATGTCTGTACTAACTAAGATAAGGGTGAACAACAGGGAACCTTTTACAGTGGGCAAGATAACAATGGATAAGATCTTTACATTTCTGACTTATGAGGTAAAAGTCGTTCATAGGCAGTGCGTGGACAGATCGTGCTGTACAGGGATTGGTTCCTACAGAGTAAGTAACCAAGGCAATCCCAAAATGTGATGCAATGTACCATGTAAAGGAAGAGGCCAATTCCCTGTGTTTGAGTCTCATCAATTCAGTGTACCTTTGCTATATGTCCTATAGAGGAACCTGAGTGATGAGCCTGGAATTGAACTGAGGTCTTGGGGAACTCCAACAATGGATTCCCATTGGGCCTTACATTTAGAGCTGCATTTTTTATTACAGTTTGTTCTTTATTAATTTTATCTGCTTTTAAAAAAACCTTGGAGTTTAATTCCTTGTTTCCGCATTGCCTTCCAAAAAAAACACAACAAATACAGAATGACTTAGTGAATTCTTGATACAAAAACAGGAGGCACTGTGGTCTGGAGGAATGACCATGGAATTGGCTAAATAATCCCAGCCCTGCCACTTGCTCACCTGCTCAGTCTGTGGCCTTATGCCATTCCCTCAGTCTCTGTGCTTTAGTGTTTCTATCCATACAATGGCACCTATCTCATGAAGGGCATACTGTAGAGATTATGTTCATTATATGCCTTGAATATGTGAAGTGCTATGTACAGTTCTGAATAGTCTATAAAAAAAACAAAAGCTTGTCCTCTGTCATCTCTGACTCTTCTGACTTTGCTTTGTAATGACAGGATGCTGGACAGAAGCATTTTGGTGCCATCATATGCAAATCATGTGGCATGATCTATACAGCTGCCAGCCCAGAGGATGAAGCCCAACACATCCAGCATCACCAGAGGTTCCTTGAGGGAATTAAATATGTGGTAAGGCAATGGCTGATGCTTTTGCCAAAGAACCCTTGAAGTAGTACTTATTGTTGCGTATAGAGTTAAAGCTATACTAGGCAAAGGTTTTGTATCCAAATAACATGAACAAATTAAATTACTTATCTGTTATTCCAGCAATTGCCTTTTATTGACATATGTGAGCTAACGGGTTAACATACGTGATTTGATTTCCTGCCTGCAAACTGGGAGGGTTCACATTACAACTATGGAGTCTCTTTTATTAAAGAAGCCTTAGCTGAATCCTTTTGTTTTTTTCTTCCTGGCAAATAACTTTCTTTTTTTCTCTGTGGTAGGGTTGGAAGAAAGAGCGTGTGGTAGCAGAGTTCTGGGATGGGAAAATGGTTTTGATCCTTCCAGATGATCCAAAATATGCCATCAAAAAGGTGCAATATTTCTTTCTAGCTTTGTCTGTTCAGTGCCTAGCATGATAGGGCTGGGGTCTGTATGTGCTACTACAATATTAATTCTAAATAATAATCACTTGTGTCCCACTTGTCAGGAGAAATCCTATTTAGTGATCAACCTCTCACTCAGTGATCACTCTGCAAGGAATTAACATGGCTGGTTTCTACAATACTTAGAGGAGGGATGAACTTGTGGCCGATTCATAGATCCAGGAGGCGGGAGATATGGGTTCTAGTCTCATCTTTGCCGCAGAATTCCTTTGTGACCTTGGGCAAGTCACTCACCTCACTGCAGATAGGGCTGATACCTACTTTTGTTTAAACTCTTTTCTTCTTTACAAATCTTGGAGCTAAGTAATCTTATGGCAGCCGTGTTAGTCTTCCAGTTTCTCTTATTCACAATCATGAGCAGTTAATTCACAGGAGTAGTCTCACTGGAGTTAATGGGGCTGCTTGTGTGAGTGACTGCTCATCAGTGTAAGTAGTTCACAATCTGGCCCTAAGATACTTGAGGTAAGAACAGACTTTTGGGATACTGTCATTTGTAGAACATTGCTCTTGCTACCCTCTTGTAGAAACACTTGGTAAGAGCTTGTCCTCCATGCTCCAGATTATGTTTGTAAAATCCAGCCTGAAACACACAACTTTCACACTAAGTGGAAAATCTTTAGCTAAATTGATTATTAAAAGAAATGTTCATACAGTTGTGTATGTTGTTTTTCTAGATTCTGTTGAAGTTAAACTACCTGAGGTGCTGGAAGTACCCAGTGGGTTTCTTTTGGTGCTGTTGAAAAGTAACACTGTTTAGAAGCCCAGTGGCTCTGAGAGAGGGTGTTTATGTACATGGATAGTATGGTGATTAGCAGTATAAGAGCCAGGAGAGAGATTTGCGGAGTGAGCAGGAATACATTAGACCAGAGTATCCTAAAATAGAGAGGGAAGTCCCCAGTCCTGGAGTCTGCCTAGTATAAGGCACTAGTGCTGCTTAGAGTTGCTGGCTTTCTGTGTGGCTTAGTTATTACTGTGCTTTGTTAAAAAGCAATGAAAACCTGTCTCAGCTGATTTGGAATCAGTCCACATAGCAGCTAGTGAGAAGCAGCTGCTGCTATGTTAACAAAGCTCCTGTGATTCAAGTCACAGGCTAAGTTTTGGCTGGGCCCTTCCCCTCACATCTCGTCAGTCATGGAGTGGGGAATACCAATCTGCTGCCTTTACCATGTGAGCTATGTGTCAGTGTGCAATGACACCCTCACCCATGACTTTAGGCTGAGCTCCCATCTTCCACAAAGACAACGGTTTGCATGTTGCATAAATATTAAAGGATAGGGAGAGTCTCTAAGAGACTATCTTTCTGTCTGTGGAAGAATGTCCACAATAGCATAAAGGATTGTCTACTCAAATGTATCAAGCAATGAACCTTCTACCATTCTGTAGGAGACTATTCCAGTTGCATAAATCTCACAATAGTGCACACCTACCAAACTATGTATTTGGCACAAGCTGCTAGTGCTTTTAATGAGTTGCTAGATGCTCTGCAGTTGGACAGTGAACTTCCATTGTGGTGATCACTGAGTTCCATTCAGGTGCACAAGCCCTCTGTTTGAAATCGATTACTTCTCTGAACTCAAACTATGTCTATCCTAGACTCTTACGTGCATCTCTGAACCTCTTGTCCTAACATCTATAGGCAGAAGATGTGCGAGAACTTGTAGATAATGAACTGGGATTTAAACAAATTGTGTTAAGCTGCCCATCCAAGATTAAAACCTACTTTTTTGTGTCCAATGAAAGGAAGATAGTTGGTTGTTTAATTGCTGAACAAATCAAACAGGTATGTGTTCTAAATAGTATCTTAATTGTATAAGATGAAAGAAAATTTGCATTCAGACTCTTGGGGTTGTTAGCATTGATCTAAGCCTATATGTCACAGGTACTCCTGGCCTTGTAAAGGGGGGCAGAGAAATGGGGTTGGCTGGATGGTTTTAGAGCTCTACACTCTCACCATCATGAAAATGCAAGTGACAAGAATTAACCAAGTTGTTAGTGATGGATGCAAAAATCTTCCATTCAGTGTACCTTCAGCTGAATTCAGATGTTGGGTAAAGGTGGTTTATGTAGCCATTTACCTTTCTTTAGAGGACCAGCGTAATAAATAGTTGATTGCCTTTGGTGTTACAGCAGCAAACTCACCTGCATGAGTTTCCATATTTCCCTCAGGATAGAGACTCATTTGACTTAGTGTTTGTCCTTGATAGGCATTCCGAGTGCTGTCTGAGCCTAATGTTCCGCAGTCCCCTAATCAGGATGTCCTGCAGCACCATCGTGCCTGGCGTTGTTCCATAAAGCCGGAAGTTGCCATTTGTGGGATCAGTAGAATCTGGGTGTTCAGCCTGATGCGGAGAAGAGGCATTGCACGTCGTATGGTGGATGTAGTCAGGTAAGGAAAAGGGATGCCTCTCCCAAAATGAAACTGCTAAGTAAGCCATTAATATGGGTGCACACATGATGGGAAGAAGACTTCAGCTTGGTTTATTTTCAGGGGGAAGAAAGTGCTCACAGCAAAAACATTAAGTAAATGTTTTTAGGAAAGGTGTAAGCTAATGTATTTCAGCAAGTCTGAGAGGTTCATGTCACAGTGCAAAGAACTGATTGAACAGATTGAAATATGCACTTAGTCCGACATCAATCTGTGCCCTGGTGCTATTGTGGTGGGTGGAATAGAAATGCATAGAACCATGTAAGTATTGTGGCTTGGATTTTTGACAGTGCTCTCCTTTGGCCAGACTTTGCTTCCACTGAAGTCACCATGAGAGCAGAGTTTAGCCAAGGCTGAGCACTTTTCAAAACATCACCCTGTATGCTCAAGGTTGGGGTTATTTCACGTTTAACCAAATAGAATATAGGCTCTGAACCATTTAATAGGTGTGGGCTTTGTTTGCTTGTTAACCCTAAATTAACAGTTGATGTTGGCCCAGTACTCTGAGAATTTGTAAGACTTCAAAATGAATAAATACTTAGTCTGCCATTGCAGTCTGTATTTCGCATGTCTATTGTAATGCAGCTTCTTAAAACACCAGTTTATTCCTGGTAAGTAGCTGCTGTGGTTGGGAACCTTCACATTTCTAGAGAGTATGAAATGAATGGATTTTCTCTTTCATTGAGAACTGTTACCATCTTAGCTGGTTAGCTGTTGCTGACTGTTTTAAAATGCATCCTTCTGGTCACTGACCTGCAGATACCTCCAAGCAACTGTTCTCCAGTATACATTTAATGTGTGAATGCACAGAGCAAGTTTAACAGATTACTATGGTGAACTTCACTTATCAAATCCTGACTGTGATATTGGTAATCTGAAACCACTTGTTTTCAGATTAAACTTCTGAATAAAACTGCTCTAGTACTGTACCTGCTATATTCTCCTGTTTCAAATATGGTAATCACTCCAGTGCTGCTGCTTTTTATGTCAAATTACATGGAGTAAAGTCTCTACCCAGAAATGGCTTCCCCCAGTTTGGAAAAAAGTGTATATAATGAAAATGCTGTCAAAGTATAGAAGAGGTCAGGGAACAAAACACAGGCATTTATATTACAGTAATAAGAGCCATATAAATACTGAGGCAGAACCAAACTCTTGTACTGCACTAATAACTGTCCTTATCTGTTTCAGAAACACATTCATGTATGGTTGTTACCTAAGCACTGATGAAATCGCCTTCTCTGACCCAACACCAGATGGCAAGCTGTTTGCAACCAAATACTGCCAAACCCCTAACTTCCTTGTTTACAATTTTATTAGTTAAGACCAATTCCAAACAATCACAGTTAAACTGAACTGGAGCTGTTTAGTTTGCTAAATGTAAAGCAGTTTTCATGTTTAATTGTCTTATTCAGCCATGTTCCATTTTAGATTCCTACTGAATGCTAACTCTTGCTGCTTGATCAAGTTAAAGGGCATGGAGTTAAAAGAATGTCACTTTCTGTACATAATTGTGTTCTGTATTTTAATGTTTGTACTTTATGAAACTAAACCCAAGTTTGATTCTAAATGTTTGTTCTGAAAGCTAAAGTTTTTATTGCAATAACTTGTAAATTTCAAAAATAATTATATTAATATAAAGATTTCTCTGAGTTAGATTTGGCTTGGATAAATGTCTGGCTACTTCATACCACAGGATATGAGGGAGACTCCAGCTAATCTTGAAACTTTATATGTATGCTACTTGCTTTGGTACAGCTGGAGACCAGTGTTCTGCTCTCTGTGCTGCTGAGGGAGATACCAGTGTTCCAGGGATGTTGCAGATATAGATTATACCTGGTGCTAGAAGTTGCATGCTGGGAGTCAAGTGACTGGGTGAGGACTCTAGACCTATATGGTACCTTTCCAGAGTGGGAGTTGCAGTGAACAGAAGATAAAGCAAAACATACCTGCTGGTTGCTGTTACTGACACAGCTCTAAAACTTACCTGAGACAGGAGCAGATGTAAAGCACTTGTAGCATGGCCTGGACCCCTTATGCCCAAAAGTCAATGGGACTATTAATATTAATAAAGGGTGTATTTTTCAGTAACTTGGTCTAGATATGCTCAGATAGAATCTCCACCTGCTGCTCAGGGATTAAAGTTAAGATTGATCCTAAATCTTGCTGTAGACAGACTCGGTAGTATTCTTGCACTGGTGGTGGTGGTGGTGATATGGATAGTTTGTTCAATAAAAGTCCTCTGAAATTTAATTGGGTGCCTCATTTCTGAAGGTTACAAGTACAAGCAGTTGGATGATCACTTGCATCTTGGGTTCAGAAGTTTTTTTTAAATGAATCCCTTTATCCTATTTTAAGGCTCCAGCGGCCCCTTTGAATTCACAATCCCATGTAAATTTTCCTAGTCACTCAATTAGTCATTCTCTGGCTTGCAGGGTTGGTCTCCACCTTTCCACTGACAAATCAAGCAGCAGTAGTGCTAACTTCTTGCAACAGTTTTCTGCATTAGAGGACTCATGTGAAGGAGCCAGAGGGAAACTCTTTTATGGGCTCCATTTAATCCCTAGTTTCACTGCCATGCTATTCTCCAGGAAACAGGTGTGGTCTGGTCTTTACCTCCCCTAGTATCACATCTCCCCTTAACTATAAATATATTTGAGTGCAGTCCGACTACTCTTCCTGGCCCCTGCAAATTGAAATTGGCATGTATTTATTTCCCTCCAGATATAATCTTTCACTAGTTTTGAGGCATGGCTTGTTCTCTAAACTGATAATGCTATTACCAATATCTGTATTTTACTAAGGATGGTATGTCAGCCACTTCTCTTTGCTGCTGAGTCAGGTTTCTAAATGCAGTGGATTACTACTTTAGTTTCCTAGGATGTTAGCTAGGTGGACTGATTTGCTTAAGTGTCTTCAACTATTTTAACCTTTGTAAGCATACTGGGTTTTTTTTGCCCTGGCACAACCTGCTCATCAACTCTGATAAAACTCACCTGACTCATGGCCTTACAAGAGTACAAAATCTTTCTCCTTATGCTCTGGCTTTAATTTCTGTTTTGCTATCTTTGTTTTCCTTGTGTCCACTCCCCTTTCATTTTTGTTATGGCTACTAGCATATAATTAGTTTGCACTGAAGTAATTGGCCTACACTTGAAATGCTTGTCATTCTAGGTTCTTCACAGCCTGTTCTATACAGTTCTGTTAGAATGTACATGTGTACTTTGAAGTTGCATAACCAGGGAGTCCTCACCTTGTTACAAAGCTGTAGTCAAAAATCTACACAATTTGTTTCTAGCTCTGCTGACTAAAGATTCTTGAAAACAGTAACCACTGATGGGTCTGCAACTGTAGACAGCCCAATGAAGTATGAACTAACCTTCATTTAGTTGATTCTGAAACTTTTTTCTTTGAGGCCCCCCCAACATGCTATAAAAACTCAAAGGCCCACCTGTGCCACAACTGGTTTTTCTTCCAATAAAACCTAAGGCTGGCATTAGGGAGTAGCAAGCAGGGCACTTGCCCTTAGCCCCAGGCTATGTGGCTCAGATTGTGGCTTTCTTTCCTGGGCCCCAGTGAGCTTAATGCTAGCCCTGTTTCTGAGACCCCCTAAAACCTGCTCACAGCCCCCACCCCATTAAGAACTATTGGTAGATAGAGCACTTTAGGGTAAGGGATGTCTTACTGCTCATGGTGGTTTAAGTATGATTGCCTCTTAGTTAAAGATTGGGGGGGCTGCTCATGTTTTCCAGCTATCAGTAGCCTCCAAATGAGGCTTCTATGTCTCTTGCAGCCCATCAGTCCTATCTTGTCTGACTACCCTTTGCCTGGTTCCAGTAACACGAGGTGACTCTGCAGGCAAAGGCCAGAACTAGCTCCACCTCATTACCTCTACTAATTCCAACAATCCATAACAGTCTAAGGCAGGGGTTGGCAACCTTTCAGAAGTGGTGTGCCAAGTCTTCATTTATGCACTTTAAGGTTTCGCATGCCAGTAATACATTTTAATGTCCTTTTTTTAGAAGGTCTCTCTAAAAGTCTATATATTATATAACTAAACTATTGTTGTATGTACAGTAAACAAGGTTTTCAAAATGTTTAAGAAGCTTCATTTAAAATTAAAATGCTGATCTTATGCCACCGGCCCCCTGCCAGCCTGGGGTTCCATTCACCTAGGCCCGCAGCAGGCTGAGCGGGGCCTGCGGCCAGGACCCTGGCTGGCAAGGGGCCGGTGGCCAGGACTCCGGACCGGCAGCGGGCTGAGCTGCTCAGCCTGCTGCTGGTCTGGGGTTCAATCCACCAGCTCCTGCCAGCTAGGGTCCCGGCTGCCAGCTCCACTGAGCCTGCTGCTGGACTGGGATCCCAGCCCTGCCCACATAAAGTGGGTACCTACCATCTCCCTTCTCTTTCTCTCTCTGCACTGAGCTGAGGGGGGGAGTGCACTGAGCACAGGGCTGGGGTAGGAGGCTTGGGTATGGAGCGCTTACCTGGGCAGCTCCCATTTGGTGTGAGGGGTGCAGGTGGGAATGTGGGGGGGTGGGGTGCAGGAGCTCCCATTTGGTGCTCAGGGTGGGGGTGGGAATGTGGGGGGTGCAGGAGTCAGGGCTGGGGGCATGAGGGGGGTGCTGTAGTCAGGGCTGGGGGTGTGTGAGGGGGGTGCAGGAGTTAGGGCTGGGGGGTGGGCTGGGGTCACTCCCTGCCCTAAGGGGGTCACAGGAGGGGCCTGGAGGGAATATGCTCTGATTCCACCTCCTCTCCCCCTCCTCCCTGGAGCCGCTTCTCTGGCCATCAGCTGATGGGATCAGTGAGGGAGAGGAGGAGGGGCAGGAACCCAGCATACTGGGGGAGGGGGGGCAGAAAAGTAGCAGCCAGCCAGCAGGACCAAGCTTCTTCACCCTGCAGGAGGTAGGGGGGCAGAAAAGAGCAGGCTGGGGCAGGCAGGATTTTTAATGGCACACTGCTGCCTGCCGGGGTCCTGGCCTGGGTTTGGCAGCGGGCTGAGCGTGCCGTAGGTTACTGACCCCTGCTCTAAGGCAGTTAACACCTGAGCACTAAATCATGGGTTCTTAAAGCACTTTACAAAGTAGTACTCTGTCTTTTCCTCAGTTTACAAATGGGAAACTCAAGGCATACGTAATTAAGATCTCTCAACACATACTTGACAAAAAATAAGTCAAAGCTCCCACTCAGCGTACCTGACGGCAACAATACTTAAAATATGGTTCAAAAAAAGTTTACTGATTTGGACACAACTAGCTGCCAGATGAATGGACAGTGTGGAACTCTCAGCATTGCAGGAAGTCATGTACTTAAGTTACCTTACTGTTTATAAAAATGCCTGAAGTGTAATCGAGACAAGCACATGGTATTTAAAAAGATTAAAGTTCTTATGTCAAACACAGCTATCTTGTTACAAACCAATATTTTATTAAATCAAATTCACATCAGCACTATCTGTTTTAAGGAAGTGCTAGTTTTTTCTCAAATGCTTAATATTTGTTTAAAGCTACAGAATGCTATGAACTTATCCAGTGCAAAGGTTACTACTTAAAGAATTCCCCATCAGAATGCAGAGATATGAAATCATCAGTTACTGGTGATGCATGTCTTCCTCCAAGACTGCGACAATGTGTGCAGCAGCGGGGCGCTGCTTCGGGTCCTCACACGTGCAGATGGAAAACATTTCAATCACTTTCTGGTATGACTGGTCCAGCTCCTCCATGTTCAGTGGTGGCCTGGTGCCCAGAGCTGCGTAATACGCCTCATCATCAAAGTCCTCTTCATCAAATGTTGTTTCTGGCAAAGAACATTTAAAACAAGTCAGCAGCAGTAATTGGTAGTCTTAATTGGAAAGTGAATGCCACCTTCTCAAGGGCCATCCATCCATTTAACCCATGCAGTCTTTTCCGCCTCTGAATGGGGGTTTGAAGGGTAGGGAGCAGGAGAACCACGGAACTGGTCCTTTGAAGAGTTGCTTGTCATTCTAGAGCTAGAGTTCAGCACATGCTACCTTAGATCTTGTTTGTTTTGCTTACAAGCCCATGGATCATCTCACATGCGGCAACGCTTCAGAAGCAGCTGGGCCTCTGCCACTTTGGTTTGCTGATTCAGTCCCTTTGCATTTACAATCTACCACTTCAAACTATAATCAATCATTTGGTTTTCTAGACCCCTCAGAAAAAGCGCCAACTGTGGACCGTTGGGACAAATGCAAAAGCCTCCCTGCAGTTACCACGTCTAGATACTTGCCAGCAAGCCATGTTTCCTGTTGGAATCTCATTAAAACAGGAACACCCCCCCAAGTGATTATACAGCTGCATGGTTTATAGCCAGGGAGATTCTGAAGTATTTCCAGAGATTTTTAAATACCAATTTGTAATTTCCTTGTTTAATTTACATGTTTACTCTTATCCCACTGAAGTCGGTTTCAGTACTGCTATCAGCTTCATTAGGATCAGATTCTACCTGAATGAAATTTTCTGTTAGCTAAGGTGAAAGTTTAGTGATTTTTTAAAAATCTTTTTTTTAGTTGTCCAACTGTTAACTTTAAAGTCATATACTTCACTACTTCCCACAGGGTGTAACAGTCTTGGTCACACACCTGGTGTAGGCAAACCCTACTCCATCTTAAGAGGTGTGTTGAATGTCAGGATTAGGAAGCTCAGCGAGATGCCAACTGTGCTTATTTGTATGTCAATATGTTGACTGCTCTGGTACTTTGTGGAGATACTGGGGCTTGAGTTAGAGGAACAAAGAAAGCTCTAGGGTTGCTGCTGGACTGGCCAGCTTGTTTGAAGGCCAGAGCAAAGGGAGTCATAGAATCATAGACTTTAAGGTCAGAAGGGACCATTATGGTCTAGTCTGACCTCCTGCATAACGCAGTCCACAGAATCTCACCCACCTACTCCTGTAACAAACCTCTAACCTATGTCTGAGCTATTGAAGTCCTCAAATCATGGTGTAAAGACTTTGAGGTAGAGAGAATCATCCAGCAAGTGACTGGTGCCCAATGCTGCACAGGAAGGCGAAAACCCCCCAGGACCTCTGCCTTGGAGGAAAATTCCTTCCTGACCCCAAATATGGCCATCAGCTAAACCCTGAGCATGTGGGCAAGACTCACCAGCCAGACACCCAGGAAAGAATTCTCTGTAGTAACTCAGATCCCACCCCATCTAACATCCCATCACAGGCCATTGGGCATATCTACCGCTAATAGTTGAAGCTCAATTAATTGCCAAAATTAGGCTATCCCATCATATCATCCCTTCCATAAAAACTTATCAAGCTTAGTCTTGAAGCCAGATGTCTTTTGCCCCCACTGCTTCCCTTAGAAGGTTGTTCCAGAACTTCAGTCCTCTGATGGTTAGAAACTTCTCTATCAGACTTATTTTGGGAGGAGTTTCTACCTAGAATGACAGTTTTAGGATTCAAATTACATTGGTCGTATTTATATGGATTTTTTGGATAAAGTTACCACTCTCCTTAAAAAAAATAGTGAATTCAGTGCTGGCTTGACAGCCCTGGAGACTGAAACCTCCACGGATCCAGTACGGATACAGCATAGGAGTCAACAGCATATGCTTCTTCCACTCTGCCAACATGCCTCAAAA
Organism: Lepidochelys olivacea; assembly: GCF_965140295.1. Taxonomy (NCBI): domain Eukaryota; kingdom Metazoa; phylum Chordata; order Testudines; family Cheloniidae; genus Lepidochelys; species Lepidochelys olivacea. The sequence goes on from NC_140413.1 coordinate 4,539,085, forward strand.
GTAACCTGGCAGGACCACTTCTAAAGGTAAGAGAAGGAGGGTGTCTCCAGAACCTACTCCCTCCTTAGTCTGTCTAGTCAGCCAACACGTTTCAGCGTCAGTACGGGCGGTGGGGTTTTGGCAACATGCATATATGTGCTCATAGATTGGCCTGATACCACCCAACCCTCTTCGCACAACTCACCAAAAGAGCCAGCTAGTTAAGGGCCAACTTCCGATCACTTCTGGCCTTGGCTGGAACTAAGGTGACAATCTAGGGATCCCAGGTTATCCCCTTATAACCCTACAGATTTCATCCCCAGTCACCCGCACCATCTAGTGCCCCCTTTCAAAGGGCCGTTTTGTTCTGTTTGAGGACCACTTTTTGGTGGAAGGAGGAGAGTACTGGCACTTGGGCCAGCCAGCGTCTAAAACAGCAGTCACGGATTAGTGAGGCTGTCCGACTTTTGTGCAGCAGAGACAAGGTGCCTGAATGGAGCAGCACTGGCCTTTTAACAAGGAAATGGAAATATCACTGCGCTATTACAATATAAGCCCTAACCCAAAAATGTAAAGCCAGGAGCTGTTTAAATGCTACTATAATAACGCACTGGCTGGGCCATCTGCAAGACTAAGTCTAGGAGCTGGACGACTGTTAGTTCAAGCAGGGGAGGCGGATGTTTTCAGATCTAGAGATCCTGGGGACACATTCACACTGTTCAACTAGGTTATGCATCTATTTTGGCTTCCGAGTCTGAGTAGTCCAATTGCCTCTGACGCCTTGTTGAGCTCAGTTTGCTGGGCTGGAGAAGAATGTTGTTATCCTTTGACTGTCATGCTGACCACATCACTTTGGTCCTAGTTAAACTGCAGCTACCCCCATGGTAGATCCCTTCCCCAATACAATTAAAACATGACTCAGTCTTGCAGTATAGATGGACCAGAATCATAATCTAAGCAACTTCACTTAGCTTTTAGCAGGGCCGTAGCATGATTCAGAAACGTGCTTTGGTCCTATCTACACTTCAAACGGGAACCATGTTGAGGGACTATCCAGTTGTAACTTGGTTCTCGTGCCAAGTTTAGTGTTGAGAGGAATTTGATAAGCAGCAGAATTTCAAGGGAGAATTCTCCTGCAGCTGTTTAACAAGCAGCTGGACTTCTTATGGGGCACGTCAGTATTTAAAATGATTAATTAGGCACATTTAACAACTCATTTGGATTTAAAAAGCCAAACAAACTTTAAAGCAGCTCAGCCACCTGCAAAACCATTGTGCACAGCAGCCAGGCACATGTTTTGCAGTAAGCCCCCTCCCCCCGAGTAGCTTTGAGTGCCTCTTCTGTGCTGCAACACGCTCCCGGCAAGGTGAGACAACCGGAAACTTACCAGCCAGGCAGTTCTCAGAAGCAAAAGAAAGGGTTAAAAAAAACAATCAGTGAGCAGAGAAAGGTCTTGGCTAACCTTTCCCCTCACTATTTCCTTATGTCCTCTTTCAATAGGCTATTTAAGTAGATGAACACAAGACAGTTTAATTGTTTTTCTAGTTGTATTGATAGCAGGTCATGATTGACACATGTCTTCGCTAGTGGATGTGCGTTAAAGAAACACTAAAGGCTTGTCTACCCTACCACTTTTGTCAGTATAACTTATGTCGCTCGGGGTGTGGAAAAAACAAAACAAAAAACCCACCCCTAGGTAATGTAAGTTACACCGACAGAAGCACCGGTGTGGGCAGCCCTTTGTTGGCAGGAGAGCTTCTCCTGACAACACAGCTATTGCCGCTTGTGGGGGTGGTTTTATTATGTCGACGGGAGAACTCTCCCGTTGGCACAGAGGAGTTACAGGAGCAATCCTACAGCGGTGCAACTGTAGGCTTGGTAGCGTAGACAAGCCCTAAGGCATCCCCTGCACATACAAATGTTCGACACAGTCAGTTCCACAATTGGGTAAATCCATCTTTAAGGGCAGCTTCCTGCAAGAGGTGCTTGATTTTAAGAGTTGGGACTGTAAGAAATAAAAGCTGACCTTCATCGTCGTCATCATCATCATCAGGCAGGTTCAGATGAGGTATGGAAAGGGTCATCATCTCCCACAGAGTCAGTCCAAAAGCAAAGATGTCCGCCTTATCAGTGATAACACCACCATCCTCCAGAGCTTCCTTAGGTTTCCATGGCTCCGTGCCAATGTAAAGTGCCTCCGGGTCACTCACTGAAGAGAAACAACACGTGACTCAAGCTATGTCCACACTAGGAAAAACGGTGTACTTAACATGTTAAACCATAACTGCCTCAACTACACTAGGATTTGAAGATGCGTTAGCTGAGCAAAGCAAACTCTAGGAGGAAGTGAGGGGTCACCATACCCTGCTAGTGTGTTAAAACTACGGCTTGACTTGTCCACACTAGGATTTTAACACAGTGTGTTAATTGTTAAAAACATTTTCTCCCCCTACTTAAGAAGAGGTCTTAAAATGAACAGAAAGAATCAAGTTTGAGGTGTGTCCCAACACCCAGTGATTAGATTCACACCTAAAGAACGCAGGAGGACTAAGCTACATACTGTAGAAAGGTAACATTTTGCACCAGCGCAGGGCCTGTACCCCATCATGCAGATATCCTGTTCTGTGCTGCAGATTTAAGTCAAGGATAATAAGCACCGAATATAGACTTCTACTAAAATCATGCACGTTTTAGGAACAACACAGGACATCACAAATAGAGTCCACTGCAAAGTCTGCCTGCTTGGCGCTATGAGGCATGGGTCTTAAGATCAACAGAATACTAGAAGCTCCACTTCAGGATTTAATACACTGAGGAGTTAGGATCATTTAGCATTTGGTCTGCTTGAACAGCATGACTAACAAACATGTTCTGAATGTGAATGATAATTGGGGATCATTTAAGAACACTTTACAAGATGCCCAAAAAGCAACAGTCAAAGAAGAAAGTTGTACTGTAAAATATAAATAAATATATATATAACAAATGGAAGAAAATGGAAGTTGACAGTAATACTATAAATCAGGAGGCAGGAATTGGAGAAAACTGATAAGGGAAGCAAAGGGACGCAAGGAGAAATCTATGACCAGCACAGTTAAAAACAATAAGGAATTTTTAAATATATTTAGGAACAAAAAGAATCCTAACAATAGATGGAAATGGTAGAATCATCAGTAATAATGTAGAAAAGCAGAAGTGTTCAATAAACATTTCTGTTCTGTATTTGGGGGAGGCGGGGGGGGAAACAGATAATGTAGTCTCATCAAATGGTGATAACACTCTTTTCATTCCACCAGTATCTCTAGAGGATGTTAGACATTTTAAAATAATCAGATTCAGTTAACAAACCCAAGAGTTTTAAGAGAGCTGGCTGAGGAGCTTGTTGGAGCGTTATTGTTGACTTTCAATAAATTCTGGGGGACTGGGAAAGTTCCAGAAGAAAGCTAATATTGTGCCAGTTCTTTAAAAAGGGTAAGGGGGAGGACCCAGGTAATTATAGACCCGTCAGCCTGACATCAATCCTGAGCAAGATAATGGAGCAGCTGATACAGGACTCCATTAGTTCTTTAATAAAGGAGAGTAATGTAATTAATGCCAATCAACATGGATTTATGGAAAAACCGTAGTTATCAAACTAACTTGATCTCTTTCTTTGATGAGTTTGGTTGATAAAGGTAATAGTGCTGACGTGATATACTTAGGCTTCTATAAGGCGCTTGACTTGGTACTGCACAAAATTTTGATTAAAACACTAGAATATAAAATGAACATGGCACATATTAAATGGATTAAAAAACTGGCTAGCTGATAGGTCTTAAAATGCAATTGTGAATAGGGAATCATCACTGAATGGGTGTGTTTCTAGTGGAGTGGCTCAGGGATCAGTTCTTGCTATTGCTATGCTATTTGACATTTTTATCAATGACCTGGAAGAAAACAAAATCACTGATAAAGTTTGCAGGTGACACAACCAAAGTCAGGGAAGTGGTAAATGAGCACAGGTCATCAATAATGAACGTGAGCAAACAGTGTGTATTTTAATATGGCTAAATGTAAATGTGTACCCCACAGAACAAAGACTGCAGGCCATACTTACAGGATGGGGGACTCTATCCTGGGAAGCAGTGACTCTGACAAAGATTTGGGGGTCCTGGTGGATAATCAGCTGAATACGAGCTCCCACTGTGACATTGTGGCCAAAAGAGCTAATGTAATCCTGGGATGCATAAAACAGGAGAATCTCTAGCAGGAGCAGAGAGGTTATTTGACCTCTGTATTTGACACTGGTGCAACCGCTGCTGGAATCCTGTGTCCAGTGCTGGTGCCCACAATTCAAGAAGGATGTTAATAAATTGGAGAGGGGTCGGAGAAGAGCCACAAGAAGGATTAAAGGATTAGAAACCTGCCTTGTAGTGACAGACTCAGAGAGCCCAATCTTAACAAAAGAGAAGTTTAAGGGGTGACTTGTTTATAGTCTGTAAGTATCTACATGGGGAACAAATATTTAATCATGGATGGGCTCTTCAATCTAGCAGAGAAAGGTCTAGAATCTCACCTTTGTGATTCGTGGGAACCTTATGCCGGCAGAGAGGCCTGGATTGGAATATGATCCTGAGGTGCAGCACCTGCGATCTATTACACTGATGAATCAACTCTACCTCTCCCAGTCAATCGACAAGAGTTCTATTAAAGCCAGAGGACAACGCCTCTGACAGAGTCCATTTCCCAGCTGTTGTCTGAAGGTGGCTGGGATGGAGGGATGAATTTACATCATGCCAGGTGACCCGCTGCTAGCAAGACAACGATTTACCTTTCTTTAATCCAGCAAAGGTTTATTACTGGTCAGTATGTTTTTAAAGTCTCCAAGAGCTCCTAGTTAATCTTATAAAGAGTCGAAAAAATGTCGGTATCTGACTGAATAAGGAGACCCAGTCACTGACTTGATGCCCGCTCGCTCCTGCAGAAGAGATTTTGGTGCAGCAGGTTGCTTTTTAGTGAAGCCAGCGTGCTGAGCTGTACGCTGATGCTCCAGCAAGCAGTGGCTTCGGCACACTTTCCCCATTGCCTAATAATTCACTGAGCTATCAGAAGGCTCACAGCTGCTCGAGAAACATTACACTTGTGCTGCAAGGCTGATCTTCAGAAGTATCTGGCACTAATGAGAAATTAATGTTAGAATCCTTATCACTTTGTAGACCATCATTCTTTAATTCTTGGATACCCCACGGCGAAGGCTACGGGTATTTTTAATAAAAAGTCATGGACAGGTCACGGGCAGTAAACAAAAATTCACGGCCCATAACCAATCCATGACTTGTATTATATACCCCTAACTAAATCTTGGGCAGTGGCGTGGCCTGGGTGCCCTGGGGGTGAATGGCCCGGGGGGCGCCGTGGGTGCTCTGGGGGGAGCAGCCCAGGACCCCTGCTGGTGCTGGGGGAGCAGGCTGCAGCATGCGGCCTGGCACCCCTGCTGGTGCTGGGGGGGAGGAGGAGGTTTGGCAGGCCCCTTATCTGGCTCCTTATGGCTCCCCCCTGGGCAAAGGTGTGGCCAGATGGCTCCATATGCTGCCTCCACCCCAAGCGCTAGCTCTGCAGCTCCCATTAGCCAGGAACCGCGGCCAATGGGAGCTGTGGGGTCAGTGCCTGAGGGCAGAGGCAGCCAGCGGAGAGACGTTTGCTAGGAGCGGAGGGAGGGACAGGTGGCTGCTTCTGGGGAGCCCCCCGAGGTAAGCACCGCCCAGAGCCTTCACCCCCAGCCCTGAGCCTCCTCCCACACCCAAACTCCTGCTGCTGCTGAGGGGGGCTGAGGTGGCCCAAGATTGCCCCAGCAGCAGCTGGCCCAGGGGCTGCCTGAGCTGGCAGCCCCTGGGCCAGCTGCACCGGCCGCTGCAGAAGTCACGGAGGTCCTGGAATCCGTGATTTCCGTGACAAACTTGCAGCTTTACCTATGGATAAGGACTCAGTGTCCTTTTTTGGCCAGTTGGATATTGTCTCCATGTGACACACCACAAGACTTCACTCAGAGCTGGGCTGAAGGTTCTTCTAATCTAGAGGACTTGTTCTTTGCAGTCACCCCATAATTTAATGTGTTTAACTACCCTCCGCACTGGGAGATCTTTCCTGTGGCCCTATCCCCTCCCGGCTCCAAAGCCCATTTTGTCATGGCAACATTCCCTTCTCTTCCCTTATAAAATGAAAGAGTTACTAATAAAAATCTAATAGTGCAGCTTCATACATCAGTCAGCTGGTGCAAACCCAAGCACTGGGGAAAGAAACAGAGGGGGAAGTGATTTTGTAATTAACCCAAACACATTCCTGCTTTTGACAGCTATACCAACAGGCCATTAGACATCTGCTTCTTGTTGTAGTTAAGTAAAACATTGATAATTTTCACAATTGGCTCAGGCTGGTCTCCAGAACTATGAAATAGAAGGTTAATTTACTTAACTCTCAAGCAGGAGTTAAGGTTTCCCCACAGCCAGATGCCAGTTCAAAATCTGTTAGGCCTAATCCAGTGTTCCTTGTACACTGGAACTCCATTGCACGTTAAGGTGAGTTCGGGGGTCCAAGAAATGCAATATGGGGCCCTTTGGGGTAACATGGAAGTTTCTTGCATTTATGCAGTACCATTCACCTGGAAGGCACTTAAACTATAAGAAGCACCTCCACTGAAATGCAGCCATCTCTGGGGCAAAGAGTAGCAACCACATGGCATAGAGCCAGGGACGGAAACTGCATCCTTGCACAGCAAACTCCTTTTATGAAAACACAATGGGATCTTTAATGTCTACACAGAGCAGACACCACCTCAGTTTAGACCAGTAGGTCATCCTTGCCCCTTCCAGGTCAAAAGCTAGCTTTAGTTTTCTGGTCCCGGACACCCATAGTGTCCAGATGACTGGAGCAGTCCAAGCTGACAGCCCCACATACCAGTCATGTTTTCATCCAGTGGCAGGGACACTCCCACATCGCAGATTTTTATCGACTCAAAGTCACCTTTAATGACAACGTTAGAAGACTTGATGTCTCCGTGGAGCAGTTTCTTATCGTTATGCAGATACTGCAAGGCAGAAAAAGGAACAAATAACATCCCACTCACAGATGAGAAGCAATAAACAGAGAAAGAGGCTATTTTAAAACAGGTTTGGGCAGTGAAGCATCATCATATTATTATTTAACATTCATACTGCAGAGTCATCTTACGGTTTCAGTTGTGCTAGGTCCAACAGTCCCTGCCCCAAAGAATCTACTAATCTAGAAGACATGACATATCAGATGAATGAGACAAACAAGCAGACTTCAATGGAGCGATGCGGATTTACACGAGCAGAGAATCTAGCCCAACATTTTTACATTGCTACTGTGACACTAACAACAATGCGAGAACTATCACTGAAAAGGCTGTTCCATGCAACCTTCCATTTTCATGGCTTATAACTAAGGCTACGTTTTAGTCCCGGGTATTTTTAGTAAAAGTCACAGACAGGTCACGGGCTGTAAACAAAAATTCACAGCCTGTGACCTGTCCGTGACTTTTACTAAAAATATCAGTGAATAAAACTGCCCAGGGGCCCTGCAGGTGGTAGGGGAGAGCGATACAGCTGCTTTTTTCTTTCTTATGCCTCTCTTTGAGTACCCCTCCAGTATCTTCAGGACCAAACCCCTCAGCCTCCCGGTCAGATTATCTGCCCATCCCACCTACCCACAACGTCTGCTGGTGCCAGAGCTCCTTTATTGGCTGCCAGCATGAGGCTGAGGGTGGACTCTAGCAGCTAGCAAGAAGGAAAAGGGGGTGATTCCGAAAGGAATGGAAAAGTGTGAGTAAGCCAGTGGGGGCCCGTATTAACAAAAACAAAGTTGAATCACTTATTGTGTTACTTTCACTGTAAGCTGTTTGGGGCAGGGACTATCGTTTTGTTCCATGTTTGTACAGCACCTCGCACAATGGGATTGTGGTCTCTTTGGTCTCAAGATCACGTTCCACGAAACCAGAGTGGCACCTTAACAAGGACTTGTGGCATCTGCAAACCACGCGCCGATACTAGTGCAGCATCCTTTGGATTCTCTCAGGTTGAGTTACTGGGAAAATAAAGTATCACCCCTGTATACAGCTCTGCCATGAAACAGCTAATATCACTAGAAAACATACCTTCAACCCTCTTGCCATGTTCAAGGCAACTTTGAGAATTGTAGCAGGAGGAAAAGGGCCCTGATGTTTTGTATTTCTCTCTTCAATTAAGTCATTGAGAGATTTTTCTCCTCCGTATTCCATAGCAAGGCACATGCTTCCATCGTTGGCCTGAGTAAATGCACGGTATCCTTAAAACAATTAGAGATGTAATCTGTTTTTAGGGGACCAGAAGAGGCAATATCTGCAGAAGAGGCATTTTACGCATATGCTTAGTAGCACAATTTGACAGCAGAGTCTCACTAATTCACAATGATATTTAGGCCACCCATCATTACGGAATTTTGTGAATAAGTAAACAAACAATATCAAAGTGAAAAGGAGGACTTGTGGCACCTTAGAGACTAACCAATTTATTAGAGCATAAGCTTTCGTGAGCTACAGCTCACTTCCTCAGATGCATATCGTGGAAACTGCAGCAGGCTTTATATATACACAGAGAATATGAAACAATACCTATTCCCACCCCACTGTCCTGCTGGTAATAGCTTATCTAAAGTGATTTCCAGCACAAATCCAGGTTTTCTCACCCTCCACCCCCCCACACAAATTCACTCTCCTGCTGGTGATAGCCCATCCAAAGTGACAACTCTTTACACAATGTGCATGACAATCAAGCTGGGCTATTTCCTGCATAAATCCAGGTTCTCACATCCCCCCCACCCCCATACACACACAAACTCACTCTCCTGCTGGTAATAGCTCATCCAAACTGACCACTCTTCAAGTTAAAATCCAAGTTAAACCAGAACATCTGGGGGGGGGGGGGGGGGGTAGGAAAAAACAAGAGGAAACAGGCTACCTTGCATAATGACTTAGCCACTCCAAGTCTCTATTTAAGCCTAAATTAATAGTATCCAATTTGCAAATGAATTCCAATTCAGCAGTTTCTCGCTGGAGTCTGGATTTGAAGTTTTTTTGTTTTAAGATAGCGACCTTCATGTCCGTGATCGCGTGACCAGAGAGATTGAAGTGTTCTCCGACTGGTTTATGAATGTTATAATTCTTGACATCTGATTTGTGTCCATTTATTCTTTTACGTAGAGACTGTCCAGTTTGACCAATGTACATGGCAGAGGGGCATTGCTGGCACATGATGGCATATATCACATTGGTGGATGTGCAGGTGAACGAGCCTCTGATAGTGTGGCTGATGTTATTAGGCCCTGTGATGGTGTCCCCTGAATAGATATGTGGGCACAGTTGGCAACGGGCTTTGTTGCAAGGATAAGTTCCTGGGTTAGTGGTTCTGTTGTGTGGTATGTGGTTGTTGGTGAGTATTTGCTTCAGGTTGCGGGGCTGTCTGTAGGCAAGGACTGGCCTGTCTCCCAAGATTTGTGAGAGCGTTGGGTCATCCTTTAGGATAGGTTGTAGATCCTTAATAATGCGTTGGAGGGGTTTTAGTTGGGGGCTGAAGGTGACGGCTAGTGGCATTCTGTTATTTTCTTTGTTAGGCCTGTCCTGTAGTAGGTAACTTACATGACAAACTCATGAGAACCTGGATTTATGCAGGAAATAGCCCAGCTTGATTGTCATGCACATTGTGTAAAGAGTTGTCACTTTGGATGGGCTATCACCAGCAGGAGAGTGAATTTGTGTGGGGGGGTGGAGGGTGAGAAAACCTGGATTTGTGCTGGAAATCACTTTAGATAAGCTATTACCAGCAGGACAGTGGGGTGGGAATAGGTATTGTTTCATATTCTCTGTGTATATATAAAGCCTGCTGCAGTTTCCACGATATGCATCTGAGGAAGTGAGCTGTAGCTCACGAAAGCTTATGCTCTAATAAATTGGTTAGTCTCTAAGGTGCCACAAGTCCTCCTTTTCTTTTTGCGAATACAGACTAACATGGCTGTTACTCTGAAATATCAAAGTGTTCACAGTTACAGCTGTATAACTGTAATGACCACAACTTCTGTGACACCTTTAGCCTGATCAGCGCTAGGGTTTCTCCCCAAAAATTCTAACTGGTTTTAACAACAGTTTCAACAAAACCAATTTTAAAACCATTTGGAGCCATAATATAAGCCAGGTTTCAGGCAGCCTGGACCATTTGAAACTGGTTTAGGCCACCTGGAGCCTGCTCTACATTACAACTCCAACCCATTTAAAATTCAAATTAACTGACCTGGGAAAACCAGTTAAGAGTTTTTGGGAAAATTTTCACAGCACATACCGGCCTTCAGGTTTTTTCCATATAAAGCCACAGGCCAAGTTTTCCAGAAATGGGTGCCCAACTTGAGACATTTTAGGGAGAGGTGTCTAATTTTCAGAAAGTGCTGAGTGCCTCTGCACTGAAATCAGACTCATTTACAGTGTCTCAAACTGGACACCTAAAACTTGAGGCACGCAAAAATCATTAGCCCCTTTTGACAGTCTTGGCCATGGCATTTGACTATGTTCAATAGAATGGCGCATGGGGTTTTAAAATGGTTTCAGCATTTAATAAATGGTTTAGACTATTTTATTGTAAGTTAAAGGATAATTAGTTGACTTCACATAATTTCCCAGGATAAACTCCCTGATATTAACATATTATGTTATGACTTTGCAAATTTCTCCCCAACTAAAAAGATGACACTTGCGTTTTTGCATGATTTTTCCCATTGTATAACGGACAAATAATCATGTACGTGTTCTGTAGTACATTTTGCAAAAGCAATGAAATCTTTGCAATATGAAACCTCAATACAATGTTCTTGGCCATTGAATTCTTGTTGAGAAGGGAGAACACTCATCATTTGGGGGGATATAAATTGATAAAATTCTCCTGGAGCACTTAAGATGTTTTCATTTTTGCTAGAAATACCATGATTTTTTTTTAAAATGTACAGTAAAGAAAAAAGCTAAATCAACTGCTGATTTCAGTGACAAAGGTAATAATCCCAGAGATTAATGATATATTACGGTAGTAACCAAAACTTCACTGAATATACCATGGTTTCACAAACTATTACTAACACTGAAAGTCAAGAATTTTTATAGAAGCTGTTTTCAAGAGGTTCTAGACTTTCCATAACTCAGGAACTGGCTTATTTTGCATACATTAATTCATTTTATTATTATTAATGAGCGCACAGCATCAAAGATCCAGTAAAGAGCTGGACTGAACAAGCTACCAGAATGCCTGTGTCTGCTTACAAAGTATTTAGAGCGCAATCTTTGGCAGTAACCACTTTTTGTACTTGATGCTGTGCTCATTTCTGTTTGTCTGCTTTTTGAAATGTCAAGTTTGGCATTTTATTCAGTGTGTTAATGACATCACCCCAGATATCAATAAAAGATTTCTAGCACCCTACACTGGACACATTCTAATATGTTGTCACTATTCCCTCAGGTCCTGAACCTATAAATACTGGCACATACTTAATTTTGTGCATGTGAGAAGTCTAATTGTAGTCATTGCGAAAAATCATATAAGTGTAGGGCTGGAAGGGATGTTGACAGGTCACCTAGTCCAGTCCCTTGTGCTGAGGCAGGACCAAGTATACCCATATAGTAAAGTTAAACTTGTGTAAGTGTTTGTAGGATCTGGGCACTGAAGGGAGTCTACAGGATGCCAGCAGGCAATCTGAATCAAGTTGCAGTGGGGGAGGTTTAGATTGGATATTAGGAAAAACTTTTTCACTAAGAGGGTGGTGAAACACTGGAATGCGTTACCTAGGGGGTGGTAGAATCTCCTTCCTTAGAGGTTTTTAAGGTCAGGCTTGACAAAGCCCTGGCTGGGATGATTTAACTGGGAATTGGTCCTGCTTTGAGCAGGGGGTTGGACTAGATGACCTTCTGGGGTCCCTTCCAACCCTGATATTCTATGATTCTATGAATCTTTGCAAGGCTGCTCTGGGATAAGCCTAGCATGCCTGCGAATAAGATCTCCGGTTCATTCCTCTCCTGTGGGGACAGAAAGAGAGCGACTCTACAATGCTTTGATAACCCACATGCTAGAAGTGGGATATTGAGGTATTTCTGAATTCTCCTTCATGGCAGCACCAGTACGCTGGCCAGAATTAGATCTTTTAAGGTTACGCTTAATGTTACACAGAGAGTTACATGACCTGTTAAGCCAAATCGATAGATTTGGAACTCTATACACGGCCAAGGTAATACCTGATGGAGGAAGAAACTAGTTGCAGTGTGACCATGTCAGCTGGTGGATAGAGAGGAATGAAGGGAGAGTTGGAGGGGCCAGTACATTTGTAATCTCTATGGAATGTAGGGGTCAGGGGATATGCACATGCACCCTCTGCTGCTCAAACAAGGTCCAGGGCCATTTGTACCCTCCCCCCCGGCTCTGGGAAGGTAACATCAGGAAGGAGACACCTGTCTTACTAAGCCTCAGAGATGGCTCCAATAGTTACATTTGCAAATTAAGCATCTTAAGTTGTGTCTGAAACTTACCTACAATGTTTGGGTGCTGAAGGTTTTTCAGAATCTTGGCTTCTTCATTCAGCCTCTGTTGATATATATTTTGCTGCTTATTGTCACATTTTGGATTAATTTTCTTCACAGCCCATGGGGAACGAGACAAGCCTTTAGGAGATCTGTATGGAAAAAATTCGCTCTGTTAGCAAATGAAGCATCGTCCCATCCATATTTGACATCAGTGATGAAAGATCTATCACAGGCATCTATTCAGTGTTGGCCAAGAGTAACATTCACATAATGATGGATGTACAATTAATTTGTGGAATTAAACAGTAAACCTAAAACTATGAAATTAATTTTGCCAACTTAATAATAAATCATACACTGCACAGCACAGAGTTCGAATTTCTACTACAGTCATATATTATATCAACCTCAGAGGAACTCCAGCAGTGTGGGGTAATCCCAGCAAAGTCTCCAAGAATTAATGAGCCATGAAGACTGAGCTAGTAGTGATGACTCCAGTTTAGGTTTAAGGCATACTGATAAGGCCGTATGGGGCATCTTGTGTACACAAGCTGTGGATAGATTTCAGTTTCCAAGACAGGCAAGCCAGCATCTTTCATCAGCACAGAAGTCTCTTTAAAAAATCTATCCTAGCAGTATATGATCTAAAGTCCCAGGTAATGGCCACCCTATCCTGTTTATGTTCTTACACTTACCTTTTCATAAGGTAAACATTTACTCCAGTTCCATATCCAAGCTTCTGCATGAAAGGAGAGGCTGGAATTACTACAGAAGCTGAAGGTCCGCATGGCCCATTGTCTAAAAACACAAACCAAGAAAAAAATCATTCCATTTCTTTAGCACCTTCCATCTGAAGATCTCAAAGCTCTTGCTACAAGCATTTTTGACTACAACTGTACTTGGAGCTTTGTATGGAAGAGAGGTAGATGAGATTTAGTTTTTTTTAAAAAAAAAGCGCTTAACAAACCTCCTCTTCTTTGATTAGACTTCAGGAAACCATCCAAATATGTATGCGTCATACCATCCTTGGTGTACATCTCAATGGAAATCTTTAATAAAACTTCACATGGAGTTTTATTTTCCCAGTCATTTAAAGTCTGATCTCAAAACAAACTTATTTTTCTCTCACTTTCAAATCCACATTGTAATGGTCATGTTTATAAATAGTCACTCTAACAGGACATGATCAGCACTATCTTGTTTATTAGGCAACTACAACCGCACCACCACTAGCTTTGTATTGTGAAACACTGGACCCAGACATAATCTGACTAAAAAACTTCAGCATTGATTATACTTCAGTGGAAGTGTTTTAGGGGATAAAATTAACCCTATTCTACAATAGTTAACCAGAGGCCATATTTGAATACAACTTACCAGATTTCTTCCTATTAATTATTTTGTTAGGAGTCTTGAAGGCAGTTGCTGTTTCCATTGTGGATAATTGTCCTGAGCTTTATGACACAAGAGAGTTGCAATTTACATTAGATCTGCCTGCAATGTATTTCTCCGGTGCAGAACATCATCTATCTATCTCCTACCATACCTTTAAGCACAGTCTATAATTCATACTAATTAGCACATTCTATAAATATGTGCTGTAGATTTTGTCCTGAACTTAAGGGAAACCTGAACCGACACTGCAACCCAGGTCAGAGCTTTCTAGCTGCCCTAACAAGTTGTTTGCAGTGTTGTTTTAGCCATGCGGCCCCGGGATATTAGAAAGACAAGGTGGGGGAGGTAATAGCTTTCATCAGACCAGCTTCTGTTGGTGAGAAAGACAAGCTTGAGAGTGTGCATAGACAGAGCTCTCCCAGGCTCAGGTGGATCAGACGGGACACAGGACTCCTGGGTCCCCTGCCCCGCTGGAGTGGATGGGAGGAGTGGGGGGAAAGCACACAGGACTCCTGGGTCCCCTCCCCGGCTCCGGGGGATGCGGGGGGCCACACAGGACTCCTGGGTCCACTCCCCGGCTCCGGGGGATGCGGGGGGCCACACAGGACTCCTGGGTCCACTCCCCGGCTCCGGGGGATGCGGGGGGCCACACAGGACTCCTGGGTCCACTCCCCAGCTCAGGGGGATGCGGGGGGGGGGAAGCACAGGACTCCTGGGTCCCCTCCCCGGCTCCGGGGGATGCGGGGGGCCACACAGGACTCCTGGGTCCCCTCCCCAGCTCAGGGGGATGCGGGGGGCCACACAGGACTCCTGGGTCCCCTCCCCAGCTCAGGGGGATGCGGGGGGCCACACAGGACTCCTGGGTCCCCTCCCCAGCTCAGGGGGATGCGGGGGGGGGGAAGCACAGGACTCCTGGGTCCCCTCCCCGGCTCCGGGGGATGCGGGGGGGGGGGAAGCACAGGACTCCTGGGTCCCCTCCCCGGCTCCGGGGGGGGGGGGGAAGCACAGGACTCCTGGGTCCCCTCCCCGGCTCCGGGGGATGCGGGGGGGGGGGGGAAGCACAGGACTCCTGGGTCCCGGCTCCGGGGGATGCGGGGGCGGGGGGGAAGCACAGGACTCCTGGGTCCCCTCCCCGGCTCCGGGGGATGCGGGGGGGGGGGGAAAGCACAGGACTCCTGGGTCCCCTCCCCGGCTCCGGGGGATGCGGGGGGGGGGGAAGCACAGGACTCCTGGGTCCCCTCCCCGGCTCCGGGGGATGCGGGGGGGGGGGGGAAGCACAGGACTCCTGGGTCCCCTCCCCGGCTCCGGGGGATGCGGGTGGGGGGAAGCACAGGACTCCTGGGTCCCCTCCCCGGCTCCGGGGGATACGGGGGGGGGGAAGCACAGGACTCCTGGGTCCCCTCACCAGCTCAGGGGGATGCGGGGGGGGGGGAAGCACAGGACTCCTGGGTCCCCTCCCCGGCTCCGGGGGATGCGGGGGGCCACACAGGACTCCTGGGTCCACTCCCCAGCTCAGGGGGATGCGGGGGGGGGGGGAAGCACAGGACTCCTGGGTCCCCTCCCCAGCTCAGGGGGATGCGGGGGGGGGGGAAGCACAGGACTCCTGGGTCCCCTCCCCAGCTCAGGGGGATGCGGGGGGGGGGGGAAGCACAGGACTCCTGGGTCCACTCCCCAGCTCAGGGGGATGCGGGGGGGGGGGGAAGCACAGGACTCCTGGGTCCCCTCCCCAGCTCAGGGGGATGCGGGGGGGGGGGGAAGCACAGGACTCCTGGGTCCCCTCCCCGGCTCAGGGGGATGCGGGGGGGGGGGGAAGCACAGGACTCCTGGGTCCCCTCCCCGGCTCCGGGGGATGCGGGGGGGGGAGCACAGGACTCCTGGGTCCCCTCCCCCAGGGGGGAGGGGCGAATCCCGGCCCGTTACCTGCCGCGGCTCCGTTCACTGCTCAAACCGCTGCCATTTGAATCCGCGCGCGCTGATCCCAGAGCCGCCCCCCCCACGCGGCTACGGCGGCCGCGCGGCCCAAACAGGGTCGGCCGGGAGCGTGCGACAGGAGGGGCGGGGCGCGGAGCGCGAGGGGGCGGGCCCATTGGGGTGGGCGGAGCCACGGGACAGGGGGGAGGGGGGCGTGTGTCAGCCGCCACGGGGCTCCTGGAAGGGGCGGGGACCCATCGCTCCCCCGGGGGGGGGGCTGGGAGAGCAGGGGCCCAATCCCCGGGGGGGGGCTGGGAGAGCAGGGGCCCAATTCCCGGGGGGGGAGCTGGGAGAGCAGGGGCCCAATGCCCGGGGGGGGGAGCTGGGAGAGCAGGGGCCCAATCCCCGGGGGGGGGCTGGGAGAGCAGGGGCCCAATCCCCGGGGGGGGGCTGGGAGAGCAGGGGCCCAATCCCTGGGGGGGGCCTGGGAGAGCAGGGGCCCAATCCCTGGGGGGGGGGCTGGGAGAGCAGGGGCCCAATCCCCGGGGGGGGGGCTGGGAGAGCAGGGGCCCAATCCCTGGGGGGGGAGCTGGGAGAGCAGGGGCCCAATCCCGGGGGGGGGAGCTGGGAGAGCAGGGGCCCAATCCCGGGGGGGGGGAGCTGGGAGAGCAGGGGCCCAATCCCGGGGGGGGGGAGCTGGGAGAGCAGGGGCCCAATCCCCGGGGGGGGGCTGGGAGAGCAGGGGCCCAATCCCCGGGGGGGGGGGAGCTGGGAGAGCAGGGGCCCAATCCCCGGGGGGGGGGAGCTGGGAGAGCAGGGGCCCAATCCCTGGGGGGGGGGAGCTGGGAGAGCAGGGGCCCAATCCCCGGGGGGGGGCTGGGAGAGCAGGGGCCCAATCCCCGGGGGGGGGCTGGGAGAGCAGGGGTCCATCCTTCCCTTTGCGGGGAAGCAGGGGGCCCATCCCCAGGTGGGGAGCAGGGGCCAACCCCCTGGTGGTGCTTGGGGGGAGCAGGGGACAACCCCCTCCTCCCTGGGCTGTGACCTTTTTCTCCTTGGATGGCCCTCGGTTTATGGGTGGTGTTTATGGCGGGCTATCCCCTGATCTGAGTGACGCCTCCCTGTTGGGCACAGCCCTGGCTGGGGCCAGGGGTGCGATCCCCGCTGCCTGCGTGTGCGGTGTCTGACACGGGTGCCGGCAGCAACTGCTGGAGTTCAGGCTGCAGAGCAGTTTCCGCGAGGCCTCTTGTTCTCGCTTGGTCTCACCTTCCCCAGCCACTTCCTTGCGGGGGATGAGAGGCGGCCGGTTTTGTCACAGCCCAGAAGGGACTTTTGGAGCTAGAGCGGCAGAGCGGTTTTTAAGCGATACGCCAAGACCACGGGGAACTCACCCTCTGGAGCAGCTGCTTCAGAGTCCTCTTGGATTGCGAAAAGGCAGATTTTCTGGCAATTCCTCTGCTGGATGCCAGTGAGGTAGTGTGACCTAGTGGATAGGGAACGGGACTGGCACCCATGAGAGCTCAGATCAGTTTCCAGCTCTGCGACTGGCTGTGGGGTGACCTGGGGCAAGTCTCTTCCTTCCTCCTGCCTCAGTTTCCCCATTGTTAAATTGGGATAATGATACTGACCTCGTTTGTAAAGCACTTTGGTATCTATGGAAGAAAAGATGCTATATGACAGCTAGGGATTATTATTTATCCTGTTTTAGCTCCCAGCTGAAGCCTGCTCAGTGAAGAAATTCTCTCTGCCCGCCTCTTGCTCCCCATCACAAGGGAGAGCTTTAGCTGCATTGAGTGTGCTCCAGCTAGACACTCAGCCTGCTCCTGGAGGAGAAAATATTGTCCAGCCAGGCATCTTTTAACTGGACACTGGGAATAAGATTGTAGATCCCTGTCTCCACCCCTTGAATGCTCAAGGCCACAAATTGAATTATGTTTACCAATTATCCCAAGGTGAACAAAAGGTCACTGCCAATCTGAGCTGGGGGGAAATTCCTTCCTGACTCCACGTACGGGGATCAGCTCGACCCCTGGGCCTGTGCGCAAGAGCCAGACAGCTGAGCCCCGAGCGAGAGGATGCTCCGTGCCACCTCACAGCCCTGGCCCACCCCAGCCAATGTCCCGTCCCCCAGCCAGGGACATCCCTGATGCTTCAAAGGAAGGAGATTAAAAATGCCTTCCAATACACACTGTGGGGAGAAATATCCCTTCTTGATCCCTGCCAGTGGGCAGCTGAAACCTTAAGCCATGCGCTTTAGGAACGTAAGACGTAAACCGGACATGAATGTTAGTGATGTTAATATAGCATTCAGGCCTGTGTATCTGCCTGAGATAGACATTTCAGGGCTTGTTTGCCCGTTTGACTTACGATATTCTTATATCCGTAGTAATATCATTCAGACCCTGCTTACATGTGTGAAGAAAGAACAAAGACACCGTCTGTTGCTTCTGCCCAACCAGATGGGTTTGTTAGTATAATGAGAAAAGATAAGGAATAGAGCTAAAGCATTACTGGCTTTTGGTGGGAATTTAATATACGACTGCCTTGGCTCCTATCTCAAGGCAAGGTCAAGCAACAAGACGGGAGGGGCAAGGGGAGATGAGAGGAGGCATAAGAAACGCTAAATAGCCAAAGAAAGGGTGACCCTGGGCAAAACACAACCTCACTCCTTACCCCCCTCATGGGGTACACAAGAGGTGGTACTGAAGCCCGCAGACTCACGACCCTCCAAAATGGAACATGACCCTAAATTGTAAGGGGTGTTGCCAGGGGCGTGCACTGCAGGTATAGTTAGGCCTACTAAGAAAGAGGAGGGGAAACAGGGACAGGAAAAAGCTCTACCGGTGTGCAGAGCTGTGGATATTGTGACAAAGTTCTTGCTCTACCTTGGTGGGTCTTGCACTTATTGGTGGATTTACTCGCCTTGGAGCTTCACGGCAGCCCTCAGCTTGGCCGTTTTTCTGAATTCACAGTCCAGGTCGACTCCTCCTGTGTCTGACCAGGAGTTGGGAGGTTTGGGGGGAACCCAGGCCCGCCCTCTACTCCGGGTTCCAGCCCAGGGCCCTGTGGCATGCAGCTGTCTAGAGTGCCTCCTGGAACAGCTGGGCGACAGCTACAACTCCCTGGGCTACTTCCCCATGGCCTCCTCCCAACCCCTTCTTTATCCTCTCCATAGGACCTTCCTCCTGGTGCCTGATAATGCTTGTACTCCTCAGTCCTCTAACAGTCCGCGTTCTCACTCTCAGCTCCTCGCGCCTCTTGCTCCCAGCTCCTCACACGCACACCACAAACTGAAGTGAGCTCCTTTTTAAACCCAGGTGC
Organism: Lepidochelys olivacea; assembly: GCF_965140295.1. Taxonomy (NCBI): domain Eukaryota; kingdom Metazoa; phylum Chordata; order Testudines; family Cheloniidae; genus Lepidochelys; species Lepidochelys olivacea. Next base: position 4,558,271 of record NC_140413.1, read on the forward strand.
CCTGATTAGCCTGCCTTCTATTACTCTCCTATAGCCATCTGGCCTGACCCTGTCACAATATGCTTGATTAATCCAATAAACATCGCATTGCCTGCACTTTGGACTCTGGTTTTCTGCTTTCTGTCTCTGTGACAAGGACCAAGGGAAGGGCGAGGGGGAAGCCCTAACAGTGAACCTCATGGCTGTTGAGCCCTGACTGTCCCCCCATCACAAGCAGTCCCATCAGACATTTGCATTCAACATGTGTCCAGCTCTCTCTTAAAACTGAGTTATTTGCCCCTCCACTCCTATTTGGAGACTGTGCCAGAACCTCACCCTTCTGATGAGTAGAAACCCTCCTCTAAATTCCAGCCTGAATTTGTTCATGGCCAGTTTATTTCCATTTATTCTTGTGCCACCAGTTTACCTAGCTCTTCACCCTCTGTGGTATTGACCCCCCCCCAATGTATTTATAGAGACCAGTCATCCCCTCTCAGCCTTCCTTTTGCCAGGCCAAACAAGCCAAGCTTTCCACTGTTTTCTCATAAGATAGGCTGACCACTCCCCGATCATCCTAGTAGCTCTTCTCTGCAGCTGCTGCAGTTTAAATTAATCTTTCTTAACCATGGGTGCTCAGGATTGTACAGTGTTCCAAATGAGTTCTTCCCAACACCTTGTGCAATGGCATTCGTATTTCTCGACTGGAAGTGCCTGGCTGAATGCCTTTTTCACAGCCGCATCACCTTGGTGGTACGTAGTCATCCTGTGATCGAAGCACACACCCAGGTCTCTTTCCTCCTCTTTTGCTTCCATGTGATGAGTCCCCAGCTTGTAGCACGAATTCTCTTTTTCTCACTTCCTATCTTCTGTTCTATGTAGGTTCTTAGACCATGCTTATCACTGGAGTATCAGTGCCCACCTGCTTTTCACCGACTGCCATCTGCATAAGGACAGTACACTTCCTCATCCCCCTTATTGCCATGTGTTTCCTTCACCCACTACTGCCTGCCTGAGTTAGGTCAAAATTAAGGGCTTCAGGATTTGGATCCCAATGAATAACAGTCAGTACTGTTGAGTATAATTTAATTTAGGGTGTGCCTCAGGTAGCCATGGTATTCCTAGTATGCCACAGATTTCAGTAGCATCATGCCACAGAAATCAAGGGGCTTGGCTGTAGAGCTATTTGGGACTCTGGTTATTGTAGACAGTCCGCTGTCTTTTCCGTGACTGCATAGGCCAGGTCAGGATTTCGGGAGGTGCAAGGGGCACAATCTGTTGTTATTCAGTTTGGGAGCTGGAGAGCCAGAGAGAACCATGGGATTGGCCTGTACCCATTAGACTCCGTAAAGAATCCCCGTCATGTTTGTTACAACCAAGCCTTGATACTTCTTTGCCACAAGCAGCATCGCTAACCCCAAGTGTTCAGAAATCACGAGTCAGGTCAAAAAATCATGAGATAGATTTTGGGTTCTTTTCATTTGCCTTTTAGTTTTTGAGCCTTCTAGTGCACGTGAATCACATAAGGACGGCCATACTGTGTCAGACCCAGGGCCCATCTAGCTCCGTATCATCTTTTCCGATGATAGCCAATGCTGGATGCTTCAAAAGGGATGAACAAAACAGGGAAGTTATCAAGTGATCCATCCCCCGTCATCCAGTCCCAGTTCCTGGCCGTCAGAGGTTTAGGGATACCCAGAGCAGGGGGTTGTGTCCCTGACCATCGTGGCTAATAGCCATGGATGGACCTGTCCTCCAGAAACTGATCTAGTTCTTTTTTGAACCTGGTTACGCTTTTGGCCTTCACATCATCCCCTGGCAAGGAGTTCCACAGGTTGACTGTGTGTTGTGTGAAGAAATACTTCTTTTTGTTTGTTTTCAGCCATTCTCTGCAAACATGAGGGCTAGACACTTTTTATTTAAATGAAAGCTGCCATGTTCACCTAATCACATGATTCCAGAAGCTGGGGCTTGAAGAAAAACATCAAACATCAAACATCAAACATGGTGAGATTTGCAATAAATCCACAAGAGCTGGCAACACTGCACAACGGACACAACAGTTATGAAGTTATGAAAAAAAAAACCCATGCAATTTCCTGTTCTTGCAATATGAAGCGTGAAAAATCTTGTAATTCTGATCCTAGTTTGTATAACTGCAATTGCTATTCTTATTCATAAAGATACCTAATCCAATTAAAAACCTTGCGAAGCTCTTGGCCTCAACAATATCCTATCCCAGTAAATTCCAGGGGTTAACTATACATAGTGTTAAAAAACCTCAAAAGAGATAAGAAGTTTATATTTCAATAGTAAACATTTCACATACCTGTATCTTCACTGAAATGATCTTAATTCTGTACAATGTCATTCAACAATGTCAACCTTGCCAGAGGATGTTGTGAAGGCCAAGACTATAATAGGGTTCAAAAAAGAAGTAGCCATTGATGGACCTATCCTCCATGAATTTATCTATTAGTCAGGAAGAGCAGGAATGGTGTCCTGAGCCTCAGTTTGCCAGAAGCTGGGAATGGGCAACAGGGGATGGATCACTTGATGATTCCCTGTTCTGTCCATTCCCTCTGAAACACCTGGCATTGGCCACTGTCAGAAGACCGGAGACTGGGCTCGATGGACCTTTGGTCTGACCCAGCGTGGCCGTTCTTATGTTCTTATCTGCAGTTCTGTGGGATCCAGTTCCAAGGTCCACTGAAGTTGCTGGGATCAGGCCAGAAGTAAGGTGATTGTGGGGCTATTTTTAATGCTCGTGTCATAAATATAAAGGGAAGGGTAAACCCCTTTGAAATCCCTCCTGGCCAGGGGAAAGCTCCTCTCACCTGTAAAGGGTTAAGAAGCTAAAGGTAACCTCGCTGGCACCTGACCAAAATGACCAATGAGGAGACAAGATACTTTCAAAAGCTGGGAGGAGGGAGAGAAACAAAGGGTCTGTGTGTCTGTCTATATGCTGTTTCTGCTGGGGATAGACCAGGAATGGAATCTTAGAACTTTTAGTAAGTAATCTAGCTAGGTATGCGTTAGATTATGATTTCTTTAAATGGCTGAGAAAAGAATTGTCCTGAATAGAATAACTATTTCTGTCTGTGTATCTTTTTTGTAACTTAAGGTTTTGCCTAGAGGGGTTCTCTATGTTTTGAATCTACTTACCCTGTAAGGTATCTACCATCCTGATTTTACAGAGGTGATTTCTATTGATTTCTATTTCTATTAAAAGTCTTCTTGTAAGAAAACTGAATGCTTTTTCATTGTTCTCAGATCCAAGGGTTTGGGTCTGTAGTCACCTAGGCAAATTGGTGAGGCTTTTTACCAAACCTTGTCCAGGAAGTGGAGTGCAAGGTTTTGGGAAGTATTTTTTGGGGAAAGACATTTCCAAACAGCTCTTCCCCAGTAACCAGTATTTGTTTGGTGGTGGTAGCAGCCAATCCAAGGACAAAGGGTGGAATATTTTGTACCTTGGGGAAGTTTTGACCTAAGCTGGTAAAGATAAGCTTAGGAGGTTTTTCATGCAGGTCCCCACATCTGTACCCTAGTGTTCAGAGTGGGGAAGGAACCTTGACAGCTCGTAACACAGAGGATGAATTAATTGTTGCTTGTAAAGTGCTTTTGAAGAAGAAAAACCCCCTAGAATTGGTCAGTATTGTGTGTTTATTTATTTGGCAGGAGCAATGTAAAAGAAGCTTAAGTGGGAAAAATTGTTTTGATATTCTTTATTAGTCATTCTGTCTGTGTCTCTCTCTCTCACACACACACAGACATGCTGTGCAAAAAGCTTCAGCAGTTAGCTTAAACTCACCACTGGCATTCTGGCCACAGGGCTGATGGTCGAGTAATGCATTTGCTCGGGGTAAATTGGAGTATTTACCAGTGTGTGCTTCTCTGAGGTCCACCAGGGTCTTGTTAGCTTGTCCTTCACGTCTAGAGGAACTAAACTGTTCTGCCCAGTGTGCCTGGGAACTTGACAAGCGGCTGGGGTGAAAGACTCAGTGTGCCAAAAGCAATACAGCTTGATTTCCCTTCCATGGAAAGGCAGGCCGGGCCGCGGGGGTGTTTTCAGAGGAATTATAAATCTGGAAAGATCCCATCTCATCTGTTGGGGGAGTTGGAACCAAATTTATAAAGCCACTCGCAAAACCACATTGATGATATTTCCATGTCTTCCTGTTGTACTTTGTTCTGCAGGAGATGGTGTAAGCTAACACCCTAGTCAATATCCTACTATTAGTTAACATCCTAGTGTCAGACAGGCAGTGTGTGTGGGTGCAGGGTTCTATATTCTCAGCTCCTATCTCAGAGATGGGCAGTGGATTAGAGGGGAGAGCGGAAATCAGAAGACTCTACATTACTTTAGCAAAAAGAAAAGGAGTACTTGTGGCACCTTAGAGACTAACCAATTTATTTGAGCATAAGCTTTCGTGAGCTACAGCTCACCTCATCGGTTGCATACTGTGGAAAGAGTAGAAGATCTTTTTATACACACAAAGCATGAAAAAATACCTCCCCCCACCCCACTCTCCTGCTGGTAATAGCTTATCTAAAGTGACCACTCTCCTTACAATGTGTATGATAATCAAGGTGGGCCATTTCCAGCACAAATCCAGGGTTTAACAAGAACGTCTGGGGGGGGCGGGTAGGAAAAAACAAGGGGAAATAGGTTACCTTGCATAATGACTTAGCCACTCCCAGTCTCTATTCAAGCCTAAGTTAATTGTATCAAATTTGCAAATGAATTCCAATTCAGCAGTTTCTCGCTGGAGTCTGGATTTGAAGTTTTTTTGTTGTAATATCGCAACTTTCATCTCTGTAATCGCGTGACCAGAGAGATTGAAGTGTTCTCCGACTGGTTTATGAATGTTATAATTCTTGACGTCTGATTTGTGTCCATTTATTCTTTTACGTAGAGACTGTCCAGTTTGACCAATGTACATGGCAGAGGGGCATTGCTGGCACATGATGGCATATATCACATTGGTGGATGTGCAGGTGAACGAGCCTCTGATAGTGTGGCTGATGTGATTAGGCCCTGTGATGGTGTCCCCTGAATAGATATGTGGGCACAGTTGGCAACGGGCTTTGTTGCAAGGATAGGTTCCTGGGTTAGTGGTTCTGTTGTGTGGTATGTGGTTGCCGGTGAGTATTTGCTTCAGGTTGGGGGGCTGTCTGTAGGCAAGGACTGGCCTGTCTCCCAAGATTTGTGAGAGTGTTGGGTCATCCTTCAGGATAGGTTGTAGATCCTTAATAATGTGTTGGAGGGGTTTTAGTTGGGGGCTGAAGGTGACGGCTAGTGGCGTTCTGTTATTTTCTTTGTTAGGCCTGTCCCGTAGTAGGTGACTTCTGGGAACTCTTCTGGCTCTATCAATCTGTTTCTTCACTTCTGCAGGTGGGTATTGTAGTTGTAAGAAGGCTTGATAGAGATCTTGTAGGTGTTTGTCTCTGTCTGAGGGGTTGGAGCAAGTGGGGTGGGGGGGGAGAGAACCTGGATTTGTGCTGGAAATGGCCCGACTTGATTATCATACACATTGTAAGGAGAGTGATCACTTTAGATAAGCTATTACCAGCAGGAGAGTGGGGTGGGGGGAGGTATTTTTTCATGCTTTGTGTGTATAAAAAGATCTACACTTTCCACAGTATGCATCCGATGAAGTGAGCTGTAGCTCACGAAAGCTTATGCTCAAATAAATTGGTTAGTCTCTAAGGTGCCACAATCCTCTTTTTCTTTTTGCAAATACAGACTAACACGGCTGTTACTCTGAAACCTACATTACTTTAGGAACAGGAAAAGGCCACCTGACACTTCACCTCCCATCCAGCCCCACCTGCTTTGACGTTATCCAATGTACCCCATCTTTTGTGCCCCAACATTCCCCTCTGTGCAGACCCCAAGATATTCTATCCACCCGCAGCATCTCCCCTCTTCTCCTGCATTCAATCCAGCATGCCTGCTCTTTTCCCATGTGGGTTTTCTGAACGACCACAGCACTAGATACGACACTGAGACGCACTTAGAAATATTGTGGGTGGATGCAGTACATACTATAATGCTTTGGAGCCATTTTTAAGTTTACCTTTCTGAGTCAATTTTAAAAGTGACCGAAAACAGTTTATCAAACTGCCCTGCCAGTAGTGGGAATAAAGACTCAAGACTCTACCTGTCATGAGATCTCTAATGCTTGAGAGTTTTACACCTCACATGCCCTGGGCCCTCCCAGCTCAGGAACTAGGGAATCAAACTTGGGATCCGTACTTGTGACTGTTTAGAGCATTCCATTCTCCGGGTTGTCAAGTGTGCACTTTATTCTTCTTGACTCAACACCTAGCTGCCTCTAGAATCACCTCAACTGTGCTCTGCAAGATCAGATCCAACAGATCTTTGGAGAACCCAATGCTCCTTGGTCTTTCCCCAGTGCCCATGACACTTGCAAGAGGCGTCATTTGCTGTACATTGCCCATGTGTGTTGAAAGTGAGCATCTCAGGGCTTTCTTCAGTTGCTTTCAGAGATGGAGGTACTTGACTTGAGAGTCATAGGTGGATCTTTTATCCTGTGGTGGAATCTTTCCAGATTTCCCACCAACAGTTAAGTCTAGGTGTATGGAATCTGGTGCCATACGCAAACCCATCGCTCTCTGTTTCTTGCCTCCCACCTAGTCCTCTGTTTGCATCATTCCCTCCTTCAAAAGGGATTTACATTTCTGCTGCAGGGCAGGTCGGGGGAAGAAGAGGAGGCTGTCAACAGGGAGGGCAGGACTGGCTACTGGAATGAGTCCTGATCCATCCTCTTCCTGCTGGCCCGAAAGCCTTCCTTTTCCCTAGCACAGCACCCACTAGTGGCCCCATAAAACATAATTACCCAGACCCCAGCAGACACCTACCTGGGGCAATAGCCAGTTTGCTTAGAGATAAAGCAAATTTTGTGTGTCTATTTTCATACATCTTTGGAGTTCTCCTTTAAGGGGAAAAAATAGATTATTTTCTTTGATTCTCTTAGACCAACTCAGCTGAAAAGATACAAAACCTGGTCCTGTACACAGAGGGTGGCAATGTTTTTCAAACTGGGTTTTCAATAGGGTTTGAAAATAGCCATAAATAAAATGCTTAATCTGCAAACTCAGGTGGCCAAATAAAAACCAGGTTTTCGAATAGCAGTTCAGTGGCGTGTGAGAGTGAATAAAAACCCCTCAAACCCTTTCTTGTTAAATGTGCTGCTTTAAATGCCACAACACAGGAACACGGCTTCAGGAGTTTCAGTGTGTTTTGTATTTCAAAGTGAGGGGTTTGTTTTTTTTTAAATTGATGGTGACTAAAACCATTTCCACAGATGGGCATGTTGTGGGCCTGATCCAGAATCCATTAAAGTCCATGGGAGTCTTTGGATTAGTCCCTATGTTCTTAAAACCGCCACTAAACTCTTCCTTGAGCAAAGCCCGTGGGTTGCTTTGCAACAGCAGCTCGTGGAGCTGTCATTTTATGAAGGTAACGTTCTTGCTTAGTAGTACTGCCGTGCCGTCTAGAGGCCCGAATTGAGATCAGGGCCCCATTGTGCTAGGTGCTGTACAGATGCATGGTTTAGGGCCAGTCCCTGCTCCAAAGGGTGAAGACATGGCAAGCAAGTTTAAGGGATTTTCTGAGGGTTTCACAATACATCGGTTTCAGAGCTAGGGATAGAATCCAGATCTCCAGGTTCCCAGTGATTTGCTCTAACCACTAGACCATCGCTCCTTCCTTCCTTGAGTCTATTTTTTTTTTTTAAACCTCACTTTTAAATACTGGATGGAGCCCAGAGTCCTCTGTCTTGCCTGATGATTGTTTGGGAAGGCAAATCATTCGGGGCTGTACAGCTGTGCAGCCAGGCCCCTGAGCAACCTTGATTAAGGTTTTGGTTCCAAGTGACCTCCAGCCCCTCCACTGTCGAGTGCGTTTGGGATGAAAGGTGCTATGTTGACGTGGATTAATTATTATTATTATTAGGCTGGAGGAAGTCGGAATTTAGTCAAGAGAAACTTGTACAAACTAGCTAGTTGTTTCCAGTTTTCCTAATAAGTGACTATTTCAAGAGCATCAGGTTTCAGAGTAGCAGCCGTGTTAGTCTGTATCCGCAAAAGAAAAGGAGGACTTGTGGCACCTTTGAGACTAACCAATTTATTTGAGCATGAGCTTTTGTGAGCTACAGCTCACTTCATCGGATGCATTCAGTGGAAAATACAGTGGGGAGATTTATATACACACAGAACGTGAAAAAATGGGTGTTTATCATGCACACTGTAAGGAGAGTGATCACTTAAGATGAGCTATTACCAGCAGGAGAGCCAGGGCGGGGAGAAGAAAAGCTTTTGTAGTGATAATCAAGGTGGGTCATTTCCAGCAGTTAACAAGAACATCTGAGGAACAGTGGGGGGAGGGGGGCAGAATAAACATGGGGAAATAGTTTAACTTTGTGTAACGACTCAACCACTCCCAGTCTCTATTCAAGCCTAAGTTAATTGTATCCAGTTTGCAAATTAATTCCAATTCAGCAGTCTCTCGTTGGAGTCTGTTTCTGAAGTTTTTTTGTTGAAGAATTGCAACTTTTAGGTCTGTAATCAAGTGATCAAAGAGATTGAAGTGTTCTCCGACTGGTTTTTGAATGTTATAATTCTTGACGTCTGATTTGTGTCCATTTATTCTTTTACGTAGAGACTGTCCAGTTTGGCCAATGTACATGGCAGGGGGGCACCTGCCCGTCTGCCACCGCAGTGGGAGCAGCACAACCAGGGGCCAGGTGGGTCGGGTGAGGAGACGGAAGCAGGGCAGAATCATCAAGGCCTGGGATGGCGAGGGGGAAGGTGGCACGGTGTAGGGCTGGGAAGGGGGGCACCTCTGAGCTGTGTGAGGGTGGAACCCCCGCCTGGCCACAGACAAAGGATCGAGCAGAATGAGCGGCCCATAGAGGGTCGGCAGACTTGGCTGGGGGCCTGGGAAGGAGGAGAAATTGGAAACACCTCTGTGCTCCCCCAATCCTGGGCAGGTGCGTCCGCCTTGGGTACGTCGGAGCAGCCTGAGGGGCCGTTAGGACAGCTTGGGACTGCTGGGGGCGGAGGCAGGGGGATTTTGGACCTGCCACCCTTCTTCCCAGCCAAACTGCCAATGCCGGCAGCCAGGGTGGGTGACGGAGGAGCCGCACCACGTCCTTCACCTGGGGCGATGCTCGGAGCACCGGGGATAGGACGGCTGGAGATGGGACATTGGCCGTGGAGGGCCACGGCTCTGCTTGGCTGGGTGCTTCTTGCTCACAGGCTCAGGGTGTAGCTGATTATCGCCATGTGTGGGGTAGGGAAGGAATTTTCCCCCAGATCAGAAAGGCAGAGACCTTGGGGGGGTTTCTCCTTACTCTGCAGCGTGCAGGTGCTCACGGTCACTTGCTGGGATCATCTGGGTGTGTATCACACTTCACCATTTCCCTGTCATCGCAGGGGCCTTGAGCACTTCGGTCCCTCCTATTCTCTGCCTGTGGCCCGGAATAGTCTCGGCTTCATATCTTCATAAATGATCTGGAGGATGGTGTGGATTGCACTCTCAGCAAATTTGCGGATGATACTAAACTGGGAGGAGTGGTAGATACCATGGAGGGCAGGGATAGGATACAGAGGGACCTAGACAAATTGGAGGATTGGGCCAAAAGAAATCTGATGAGGTTCAATAAGGATAAGTGCAGGGTCCTGCACTTAGGACGGAAGAACCCAATGCACAACTACAGACTAGGGACCGAATGGCTAGGCAGCAGCTCTGCGGAAAAGGACCTAGGGGTGACAGTGGACGAGAAGCTGGATATGAGTCAGCAGTGTGCCCTTGTTGCCAAGAAGGCCAATGGCATTTTGGGATGTATAAGTAGGGGCATAGCGAGCAGATCGAGGGACGTGATCGTCCCCCTCTATTCGACATTGGTGAGGCCTCATCTGGAGTACTGTGTCCAGTTTTGGGCCCCACACTACAAGAAGGATGTGGCTAAATTGGAAATAGTCCAGCGAAGGGCAACAAAAATGATTAGGGGTCTGGAACACATGAGTTATGAGGAGAGGCTGAGGGAACTGGGATTGTTTAGCCTGCAGAAGAGAAGAATGAGGGGGGATTTGATAGCTGCTTTCAACTACCTGAGAGGTGGTTCCAGAGAGGATGGTTCTAGACTATTCTCAGTGGTAGAAGAGGACAGGACAAGGAGTAATGGTCTCAAGTTGCAGTGGGGGAGGTTTAGATTGGATATTAGGAAAAACTTTTTCACTAGGAGGGTGGTGAAACACTGGAATGCGTTACCTAGGGAGGTGGTGGAATCTCCTTCCTTAGAAGTTTTTAAGGTCAGGCTTGACAAAGCCCTGGCTGGGATGATTTAATTGGGGATTGGTCCTGCTTTTGAGCAGGGGGTTGGACTAGATGACCTCCTGAGGTCCCTTCCAACCCTGATATTCTATGATTCTATGATTCCCAGGGCTCTAGTACTATGGTCTCATTTAAGTTGTCGGGCTTAAGTGTGTGGGAGCGGGGTGGTGCGGGTTGCCTGTGCTCGGACGTCAGACAGAAGATCTGGTGGTCCCGTCTGGCCTTAAACTCTATGCCTGGGGAGTGGGCGGAGATTGGCTCTGCTCGCTAAAGGGTTAACGCAGGCAAAATGGCACAACGTGGCCATGGAAGCAGAGTCATAGAATTTATAGCCCTCTCGTCGGACCGGCTGGGGAACACAGGCCTCTTCTATGTAAAGCTGTTCCATTTAATATTCAAGAGGCTCGCCCCTCAGGTCCGGAGCACGAATCCCATCCACTAGCCCGCATTAAACTGTCTGCCATGAAACCAAATAAGATGTGGGAAGAAATAGCCTCGGAGGAAGTACTGGAAATGAGCATGGCTGATGATGACGCTCTTATTATCTGCACTGAGGTGGCATGGCATGGGTAGACACTGCCCACGCTGATGGGAGGGGTTCTCCTGTAGGCAACCCACCTCCCTGGGGGCGGGGGCTAGGTTGGCCTACTGTTGTCTACAGTGGGCGTTGGCTTGCTATAGCCATGTCTGTCTGGGGTGTGGAGACCAGCCCTTAGACTCAAAGTAGCCCGGCTGTAAAGAATCACGGTACCAAGGGATGGAAAGAGAAGAAATTTTTCAATTGCCTGTTTACCTGTCGTGTGTCCCTTTAGATACTTTGTGAGCCTGCTCGTGGCTCTCACCATGCTCCACGGTTTAGTCACCACTAATCACCCAGGGCAGCAGCGTATATGTAGCTAGGCCTTGCTTATTTGTGTATATTTAGCAAACACCGTCATTTGAAACCCAACCATGCCCTGGCCATTTCTCCAGCTGTTTTAGGAACTTACGCACCCATCCCCCCATCACCAAAGCAGTCTTTAATGTATTTACCTTCACAACACCCCTGTGGGGCAAGGCAGTGCTATCATCCCCATTGCACAGAAGGGAAACTGAGGCACAGAGCGGGTAAGTGACTAGCCCGAAGCCACACCGGACACATGTGGCAGAGCAGAGAATTGAACCCAGGTTCTATGTCAGTGCCCTAACCACTGGGCCATCCTTCCTCTTATTTCTGTTGTGTAAAGAGCAAAAGACACAACCATGCCAGTGTAGTAGGCAGGTAGCAAAGCACCCCATAGGAAACAGCTGATGTCACATGCCATTCCCACTGCTCGTCTTAGCGTGGGACTCGGGCAGTCTGCCTTGATATGGTAGAATGCATAACTGCTATGCTGCAATTCCTTCCCTACCTCGGCCCACCCCGAAAAAAGGTCTCAAGTAGTTAATGATTCTGTGACCTGGAATCTTGCAACTGGATGCAGGAGAATCCCAGATTTGGCTCTGATTCTTGACGTTCTCATTGGCGGTCCCTGAAAGGTGACCAGTCTGTTCTGCGTGACTGCAGCGGGTCAGAAATGTGGCTCACGCCTTCATTCTGGCTAGCCACCATCTCTCCTTTGGTTAGAAAACTGCTTCCCCAGCGGGATAAGGGGAAAGAAGAGCACTCCTGCCAAAAGGAGGGATGGCGGTCGGGAAGCTCTCTCAGATGGAATGTGGGAGCCTGGATGGTTCTGTGACAATTAGACAGCTGACTGTGATGAGAAGGGCCAGGGGGGCTTCTGGAAAAGGAGTTTCAGGAGCACCCAGGTGGTCACCAGTTCTAGTCTCGCTGCAGGAAAGTGAGCTTGCTGCCAGAGCCCCAACTGGTGCCATCTTTTCTGGGACTTTGTTCAGCCCCATTCTCAATGTCCCAAACGACAGGGCTCCCATGCCCTCCCCTCTGCAGACTATTTCACTGCCACATGGTCAGGACCATTTTCCTGATATTCAGCCTCCATTTCCCTGTCCTCAGTTTCACCCCATTCCTCAGCCTCCCTTGCCCCTTCAGGTCACCATGCGGAATCCCTGTCCCTCCCCAGGGTTTAGACTGGTGACCTGAATTTATGGGCTAGTATACTGTGGCTCGCTACTGATCTGATCAGAAGATATTTTCGGATCTTGTCCCAGTTCAGGCGACAGGGATAGAGAGCACAGAGAGTTCAGTATCGTGAGAGGACTCTCGGGGTGTATGGCAAGGACACTTATATAGAGGATAATTCCAATTTGTTGTTGTTAAAATGAATGAAAGAAGAAGAAACGTTGCAAAACACAGTCACAAAGAAGTAATACAATTCTATGGCGCCGAGTGGTAACATCTCTATTCTAAAAGACTACTTAAACTAGCATACTCACACCCTTCCCTGGAGACCTGGTAGTAGGAGACAGAGGACCAGCCTCGTCTCTGGCCGGCCCGAGGAACTGATGGTCCAGGCTCCCCAAGTTGGCAGGGATTAGGTTCAAGTGTTGAGTAGCTGGGCTGTAGTGCAAAGCTGAGCTGGAAGCGTGATAGAAGATCGGAAAAAGTGACCCCTTTGCATGATTGTTTGCCCTCTTATAGGGTCCTGGTACTGGCCACTGACAGAATCTAGGCCCAACCTACCATTCCCAAATCTTATTTCCTTACCCACATAAATCTTCGGGGGCACTTGCTCTGTAGGTTAACAAATTATGACATATATCCATACCTATTAGTATCAATTATCTCATTCCTGAAGCTGTTACCCTTGGCCTAACTCATGACTTCCATGTTCTGCAGTGTCCCTGCGGTTACCGGTCTGCTCCAGACCTCAGGTAAACAGATTCACTTCTTTGTTCGGTTCCCCGTTCAGTTCCCCAAAGTTAAGGGGGGTGACCGGTAGGCCATCTATCTATGTCAAAGTTCACAAACACTCATACTAACTTGCTCTAGCTAATCATACAGGATACAGGCCTGCAGGTTGCTTGCGTTACAGCCAACAATTATGAATAACCATGAATAGCCTGGTGAAAATGAGAGAGTGAGTGACAGAGGGGATGGAGTGAGCGGGGGTGGGGCCTCTTAGAAGGGGCGGAGCATGGGCGGTGCCTCAGGAGGGCGGGGCAGGGGCGGGGCAAGGGTGTTTGGTTTTGTGCCAGTAGAAAGTTGGCAACCCTGCCTCCCCAGGAGAGAAAGCGGCTCCCTGTGGAGACACAAGAGAGAGTCAGTGTTCTCCCCGTTGTGGCCCTGGAGATGAGTCAAATCCAGCATTAATATACCAGTAGCATTTGCTGTTTGTACAATAGTGTCTCCCCGACAATGACTTACACTGAATGTCTCATCCCCTGTAAACCAACCCCACCGAGCCTTCTCTGTGGGACTCCTTTCCCCCTCCCCTCTCAGGACTGGTGCAACGGAGTCAGTCCTGCCTACAAGGCCTGCTTGGCACTGTAGTTCATTGTAGGACCCCATGCCGTTCGCCAGCGTATTGGAGATCCTGCTGCACTGTGGGGCTGTGGATGGAAGAGGGCTCGCCAGGCTCCCGGCAGGGCGGGGTTCTTCTCTGCATAGCACTTTGTGTTTGGCAAGCTGAGCTCCAGGGGAGGCTGTTTGGGTGTTTCCTGGCTTACAGGCCTGTGCTGGGTGGTACTTCGGCATCGGTGCTGTCCCCGCTTGCCCCCTGGTGGTGTGGTGCGGCACTTCAGCTGTTCTGCCTCAGTTTCCCCAAGAGACTCTTCACCACAGTTTGATTATGGAGGTGGCTTAGCTCTCCAGCCGAGTCACCGAGAGAGTCCGGCCCTTTCCCGGGTAGCGGCGTCCCCAGTCTAACATAAACACAAAACCAACAGAGCCTTCAGCCCCGCCAGGCTCAGCTGTGAGCCCCCTTTCGTTCAGCAGCCACCAGCTGCAGCCGCTTGCCATATGGCTCACCGGAGGGTTCCTGGGAACAAATCAAACTAACAGTCTGTGTCAGTCCAACTTTTCATGCAACCGGGAAGCTGCCAATCTGTTCTCCTTCCCACTCAGTCCCCAGCTGAGCCCACTGTCTCCTTTCAGTGCCCCCTCCCTGCCGGACAGCTCTGGCAGGGGTGGGGTGGGGGGGGCTGATTGAGCCCCCCAGCAATTTATTAACCCTTTCTGGGCAGTGTGGGGTTTACACACCCCATCGCAGGTAGCGAGATGTAATGGCTTATTGGGCGCAGTCATGTCTGCATCTAGGGAGGGCTCTGAGGGCTGTAACAGCTGGCAGCTTAGAGCAAGCGTTCCTCCTTCACCGCGAGTGGAAGAGGTCTGGGTTCGTGGTGCTGAAAGTGCCAGGGCTGATCCCCGCTGATGACCACCCTGTCCGTGTTGGTGCTGTGGCGTAGGGATAGTCAGTTCAGAGGAGGCGGTGTCTGGATCCAGATCAGATTCAGCCTGGCGTTTTAGGGATTCAGATTCAAGGCCGATGAAGGGTTTGGGTTTGGAGGTCAGATTTCACAGCTCTTAACATCTCATGGGATCTTCTCGCAAAACGGTGGAGATCTCACGAGAGGAGCAGACAGCCAGTGATCTCCAGAGACATCTGCCACCAGGGGCTGGAATCTCATGAGAATGTCTATTCCTGTGGCCGACCTGGAATCAGAAAACAAATCCCTGACGGCTGTGGGTTCGACCTGGAATTAGAACCCCACTCCTGAGTCCCCGGGGGCGCTATAGAGAATTAAGGCCTTCGCATGTATTGTCTGCAAGCATGGACTGCACAAGGACTGGAAGGAATGGAATTTAAATAACTCCATGGGGTGTTAACCTTTCCCCCATCTGCCGAATGCTGCTCCCCCATGCTGCCATCACCCCCCCCCCCAGCAGGTTAAAGCTCAGCTAGACGTCCTTGGGCAGGGATGTTAGTGTCTCTGCAGTGGGCTGCAGTCTGGGGGGGGGCCTACGTGGTGCCCAAGAGGTTCAGTTTTTGGTGATGGAACCATTTGCCTTTACAGAGAAAACTGCCAGTCTGGAGGGTTGCAGGAGGTGAGTTACTCTCCACTGATGTGATATGTTGCACCTGACCTGTTCTCGCCGGTCTTGAGCACGTTCTGCTTTATAGTTATTGTATGTTAGAGGGTGTAATGAGCTGGTTAGTGTGTATGTATGTGTGTGTACACCCAGTGCCTAATATTGAATGGAATCAGAACTACCCAGCTGTGTGTCATAAGACTTATACTGCTTTCATCTAGTGGAGATTCTCCTTTGGCTAATTAGGTTTTACTGGTAGGGTGATCAGAAGTTCAAAGTGGAAAACCAGGGCACCTTTCTTAATATGACTTCTTGCATGACTTTGGCAAATCATGTCCCTTTTCTGTGCCTCAGTTTCCCTTAGGTGTGCGATGAGGATGGTGATACCCACCATTGTGAAGTGGTTTGATCTATGCAGATGAGAAGTGCTTGATATCACTATAACTCTTGTAGACTGTGCCCCCTTGGGCTGTGTGGAAGTCTCCTCTCCCATAAGAGCAGACACTACCGAATGGTAAAAGTGGGGAGATTCCTGACTGACCCTGGTTCTAATAAACAAGACAGTTCATAAGAAGTGGAGATGGGCCTCGTAAATACGAGTTCTGTTTGATCAGACCCAACAAAGTCCAGATGGTCCTGTTAAAAGCTTTGGGCCCATTGTTAATAAGCAGCATTGACAGAAAAGTCACTGGAAGTTAAATCAGTTCTGAAACCCCTGACACCAAATCCATAGACTTCACTGGAAGCTGCACCCCTTACAGCACATCTGAGTTTCCCCCCTAAGGTACAATACAGTCCAGAGCCAATAAGAACCTCCTGCATGATTGATCCCTGATGGTCACATGGTCACTGTCTATCTGAGGTACTTACATGACCCGCACTGGAGCACCTCCCAGTCTGTAATGGATTTATCCTCACAACACTCCTGTAAGGCAGGGCAGTGCTATTATCCCCATTGCACAGATGGGAAACTGAGGCACAGAATAAGTGACTTGCCCAAGGTCTCACAGGGAGTCTGTAGCAGAGAGGGGGCTTGAAGCCAAGTCTCCCACGATGCAGGCTAGCGCCCTAAGCACCGGACCATCGTTCCTCAAAACAGTCCTCATATAAACTTAACAAGGCCAGGAGGACCATCTGTCATGATTAAGACCAGGATTTGTCATGTGCTGGGCATGATGAAAATGGCAAAAGCTCTATGTTTCCAGTAGAAATTCCAAATTTGTTTCTTTAGCAATAAAAAGTAGCTTAAAAGCCAATAAACGCAATGCTTGGCAACTAACCAAACGTAGCACTTTTTAAAATAACCTTTTTCTTCCCGATTTTTTTAAAAATACCTGTTTAAATGAAGTGTGGCTTTTCAACAAGCAACCAGTAGGCTGCTGTACGTAATTACAGGCAGCAGAGGGAGCAGCTGGAGCTGTTTGCTCAGGTTTTCTTGGCCCTATGTTACCATTTTTTAAACCCTACCCCTAGCCCTCCTGGCTGGACCCATCTGGGAGGTTTTAAAAAACAGTTTCCCTCTCCAAATGCATAATGCTGGCCCTCTATGCCTTCGCGCGATGGTTAGGGGGTAGCAAGGTGAGCCTTGATTTGTCTGAGGTCTGCAGAAACAGCTCTATTACTTTGTTTTAACAATGGCTGAAAAATTGCATCATTCCTCTCTCCTCCCCCTGCTCTCGCTCACACCCACGTGCCTGGTGATAACACATCAGCTTCAAGCCCAATTCGTGCTGCACCAGGAACCCTGGTTGTAGAAAACAGTAATTTTTTTTGCATATGTGGACAAAAAATAACTGCTGTAACCGTGTTAAAGACCCATTTCTATTCTAGTCCGTATCAGATCTTATGCCACGGTGGCTGGGCGTCTTCCCAGCGCACGTGAAGCAATGCGCCTGTACATTTGTCGCGTGTCTGCGAGGGGCGGAGTGCTTTGGTTTGGATTTTTTTGAGTATAATATAGACACACTCAGGGTCCTCTGTGTTTATGTTCAAGAAGGCAAGTCAAAGATGGTTTGGGATGGGCCTTAGCTCCTGGGTGAGTTCATTGCCGGTATCTAGCGGAGTACCGCAGGCGTTGGTCCTGGGGCCAATTTTGTTTAACATCTTTATTAATGATCTGGATGACAGGATGGACTGCACCCTCAGCAAGTTCGCAGATGACACTAAGCTGGGGGAGAGGTAGATACGCCGGAGGGTAGGGATAGGGTCCAGAGTGACCGAGACAAACTGAAGGATTGGGCCAAAAGAAATTTGATGAGGTTCAACAAGGACAAGTACAGAGTCCTGCACTTAGGACAGAAGAATCCCAGGAACCGCTACAGACTAGGGACCGACTGGCTAAGCAGCAGTTCTGCAGAAAAGGACCCAGGGGTGACAGTGGACGAGAAGCTGGATATGAGTCAGCAGTGTGCCCTTGTTGCCAAGAAGGCCAATGGCATATTGGGCTGTATTAGTAGGAGCGTTGCCAGCAGATCGAGGGAAGTGATTATTCCCCTGTACTCAACACTGGTGAGGCCACATCTGAAGTATTGTGTCCAGTTTTGGGCCCCCCACTACAGGAAGGATGTGGACAAATTGGAGAGAGTCCAGCAGAGGCAACGAAAATGATTAGGGGGCTGGGGCACATGACTTAGGAGGAGAGGCTGAGGGAACTGGGCTTGTTTAGTCTGCAGAAGAGAAGAGTGAGGAGGGATTTGATAGCAGCCTTCAGCTACCTGAAGCGGGGGTCCAAAGAGGATGGAGCTCAGCTGTTCTCAGTGGTGGCAGATGACAGAACAAGGAGCAATGGTCTCAAGTTGCAGTGGGGGAGGTTTAGGTTGGATATTAGGAAACACTATTTCACTAGGAGGGTGGTGAAGCCCTGGAATGCGTTACCTAGGGAGGTGGTGGAATCTCCTTCCTTAGAGGTTTTTAAGGCCCGGCTTGACAAAGCCCTGGCTGGGATGATTTAGTTGGGGTTGAGCAGGGGGTTGGACTAGATGACCAACCCTAATCTTCTATGACTCTATGATTGCACAGTCTGGGACCAGCCACTGAGAAAGTTCTCTCTCCCACACCGACGAGCTTTGCTCCGTGACAGAACGTTCTGCTGTGCCAGAGGAGCGGAGCTGCTGGCTACAGTCCTCAGCCCAGAGCTTTGGGCTGTTGTGTGTACCGTAGTCACCAATCATGGAATGCCTTGAAGAGAAGGACCAAGCTCTTGAACTTGACTCGCTCGGGGAGCCAGTGTAGAGCGCAGAGGACAGGTGTGACGTGCTCCCGGTAGCCTGTCTCAGTGAGGCAACGTGTTGCAGCGTTCTGTACTAGATTTAGTTTCCTGAGCAGTGAAAGCTTCATGCCCAGGTCTGACGTATTGCTCTAGTCCAGCTGAGAGATGGCGACAGCATGAATAACTGAGACCGGGTCATCATCTGCCACAATGGGATGGAGTCCCCTAACTAACCATAGAATCACAGAAGATGAGGGTTGGAAGAGACCTCAGGAGGTCATCTAGCCCAACCCCCTGCTCAAAGCAGGACCAACCCCAACTAAATCATCCCAGCCAGGGCTTTGTCAAGCCGGGCCTTAAAAACCTCTAAGGATGGAGATCCCACCACCTCCCTAGGGAACCCATTCCAGTGCTTCATCACCCTCCTCGTGAAATAGTGTTTCCAAATATCCAACCTAAACCTCCCCCACTGCAACTTGAGACCATTGCTCCTTGTTCTGTCATCTGCCACCACTGAGAACAGCCAAGCTCCATCCTCTTTGGAACCCCCGCTCAGGTAGTTGAAGGCTGCTATCAGATCCCCCCCTCACTCTTCTCTTCTGCAGACTTAATAACCCCAGTTCCCTCAGCCTCTCCTTGTAAGTCATGGGCCCCAACCAAGGATGTTAGAAAGAGTTACTCATGGATGCTTCTATGTGCAAGTACCATGTCAGTGAGGAATTCAGGAGTACTCCTAGACTACAGACTGAATTGCCCAGTTGTGGTGTGAGCATTCACCCAATGGAGAGTGCACCAGGGCTGGGAACTCGGCCAACCGCTTTCCTCTGCCCACCAGCCTAACCTCTGTCTTGCTTGGGTTCAACTTCAGCCAGCTGTTCCTCATCCGTGAGCTGATCTGGTCTAAGCACTGGGTTTTCTTGATGGTAACGGTGTGGTTGTACGTGGTCTTCTTCGTTCATATGGCAAGAGAGGTGATTAGCAACGTTCAAATAGTAACGTCCAGGTTAACGAGCCAAAGGGTGGCTTCAGAAGTGGCCTGGTGTTAGCCTGAGATGCCACTGACAAATGATCGACGCGGGCACTGAAATCCCTGGTGAGCAGGTCTGGGGCTACCTTTCAGGCTGGGGGGTGGGCAGCGTTGCAGCAGAAGACCACGCAGAGATGGCACTAGGAGCGCGGTTCACTGCTGCCCACGGCCATCGCTAAGAGCTGAAATCACCAAAAAGGGGGCTCAGCAGTGGAACCTCAGGGCAGGGCAGGGCAGAAGCGGAGGTAGGCGGCTGCAGAGATAGCAACAGCGGCTGAGAAAACAGCAGCAACAGTGAGGCAGTTGCAGGGGTGGCACCAAGAGTACAGGGATTTCTCGTTCCCCTCCCCTCCCCCCCACCCCCCGGCTTTTTCAGGGGTGGGAGGTGAACACACCACTGAAATCAGGGTCTTGCTGAGCAAGGACAGCCAACTGTGAGGAGGATGTAGCAGAGGGAGACAGGAGCAGCGTGTTAAAGGGACAGTCATTCCTTGGACTTTCAGCCTCAAGGTGGGAAACTGAGGCAGTGGACGCTGCTTAACGTACTGTGAGGTGCGAGTTTTGCTCATGGTTACGTACTTCTGAATCATGGGTGTGCTGTTTCCCCAAATTAATGCTGAGTCCCCTTCCCCTTTTAATAAAAATGGTTCTCTTTTGTTATATACAGACCCAGTGCAGGCCAAAGGGGGGTGTGACAGGTTCCCCCCGAGGTGTCACTTGGAACTGGGATACCACTGAGCCCACCTGTCCCACCAGCCTGGGCTCCCCTCACTCTGTGCTGCTGTGACAGGCTCTCAAGCCCCCTCCAGCACACACACACATGCACACAGATGCTGAGATCAGCTCTGCCTGGGAGAGCTCAGCTAAGGAATTGCCCAGCACTCAAGTGCACCCCCCGCCCCCCGCCGGAGTGTAAACCCAAAATTTGTATTGTCTTTTGCTGCACAGAGAACTGTACAGCGCAAGCTAATTGAAATTCGCCCTCTCCCTCAAGGTGGAGAGAGATATGCACAGCTTCCCCCCCACCCCCACCACACCCCAGTTATGAATTACACAAACTGGGTGTAAAACAAAAACAAGTTTATTAAGTACAAGAGGTAGATTTTAAGTGATTATGAGGGATAGCCAACAGATCAAAGCAGATTACCTTAGTAAATAAACAAAAACCGCAAACTGAGCTTAACACACTAAATAGGTAGGATATAAATTAACAAATTCTCACCCTGAGTGATAAACAGGCTGGCAGATTCTTAAGGCACAAGTTGCCTTGACTTTCCCAGGTTTTCATACCACAGGCTAAAGATCCTTCTAGCCTGGGACCAGCATTTCTCACAGTTCAGCTTTTGTTCCTCAAGTGTTTTTAGGTGTGTTGTTGTAGGGAGAGTGAGGTCCTCCCATGATGTCATTTTCCCCCTTTTATATCTTCTCCCCACTTGCTGGAAAGCTCTTTTGCTGGGACCTGGGTCAAACAGTTCCCATTGTGTAGTGCTGTCTCTGTGCACAGTTCCTGGGGTAATCCTGGTGCTTGTGTGCATTTCCTCCATGAGCCATTAACATTGTTTGGCCTTTTTACTGTTGTACCGGAAAGGCTGCTTGTGGGTGTTTTCAACCTCACGGCATGTTTCAGTAACACCTACATAGCCTAACTTCACATACGACGGTAGCACAAAGAATCCAATGAGATATTAATGTCTAGCAGATCAAGACTTTTAGAATGACACCTCACAAGGCAGACGTTGTACAGAACATAACCTAATTACATGGCAGGGGTGAATAGCGGGGTGCCAGGGTGCCCCAGGGTGCCCGAAGTGGTGGTTAGTTTCCCCACGTTACAAGGTGGGGGCTCGAGCTGGTTCTGTGATACATTGTTCAGAGGAACCCCTCGAGATTGGCCTCAGCCCTTGGTGCTGCCGATTCCACCTGGCAGGAGGTTTACAAACAAAATCACATTCTCCAAAGTTCCTACTACTAATAGACATGCACATGGCTGTCATTCCTCCAGGCCAAACCTAGGGCTCACGTCACCCACCACTGAAACGCAGCCACCTCTGCGGGGAAGGCGCCCGAGCGGCTGCAGGGTCGAGGCGGAATGAAACAACAGTTGGAAAGGCTCAGTGCCACTGGGCTGGGAGGCCCTAAACACAACGTTTCTGCTGTGCTGTGAGGAGTTGGGGTGTGTGTGGCCTGGGCAGTACAGAGGAGAGGCAAGTAGATTCCAGCGGTGTGTAGACACATAATCCTAAACCGCTCTCTCCGGGGCACAAAGGGAGGGTCCCGCTGCTATTAAAGTTGTGGTAATGGCAGTGAAGTGACTGCAAGCCCCTTTATTTGGCTCTTTCGCAGGGGGTCCAACGCTTGGTGCTAAGAACAGAGCACCCCCCACTTTTCCCTCAAACCCTCCTAGGGCTTCCAGCCACCTGACCCCCTTTGGGAGATCTGGGTGGGTGTTCTGCCGTCACTAGAACACCCCTTCCCCGGCATAGTCAGCTCCCTCTTCTGATCCAGGCAGAGTTTCCAGCCCTCTCTCCCAACACACACACATTTCAAAGTCTGTCTGTCATACTTCAGGGGCAAGTGACCTAGAGGAGGCAGCTTCAGAGCCCGCCAGAATGACAGAGGGTATAAAGCGTCCTGAGAAACGGAGATCTTATAGAGTCGTAGATTCCAAGGCCAGAAGGGACCATTGTGATCATCTCGTCTGACCTCCCTGCATAACACAGCCCAGAGACCTGCCCCAAAGGAAGTCCTAGAGCAACAGAGTTTTTAGACAAATGCCCAGACTTGATTTAAACATTGTCAGTGATGGAGAATCCACCACAAGCCTTGGTAATTCCAGTGAATCCCATGGGTAATTACTCTCACCCTTAAAAATGTACACCTTACTTACAGTCTGAATTTGTTCAGCTCCAATTTCCATTCATTGGATCATGTGATCCCTTTCTCTGCTAGACTGAAGAGCCCATTATTAAATATTTATTCCCCATGCAGGTACCTATAGACTGTAATCAAGTCACCCCTTCACCTTGTCTTTGTTAAGATAAATAGATTGGGCTCTCTGAGTCTATCGCCACCAGTCAGGTTTCGAATCCTTTAATCATTCTTGTGGCTCTTCTCTGACCCCTCTCCAATTTATCAACATCCTTCTTGAATGTGAGCATCAGAACTGGACACAGGATTCCAGCAGTGGCCACCAAATACAGAGTGCCAAATAGCTTCTCTGCTCTTCCCCTGTTTATGCATCCCAGGATCACATTCTCTCTCTTGGCCACAGTGTCTCCCGTTCAGTGGATTATCTACAGTAACTCCCAATTATTTGTAAGAGTCTCTGCAAACTTTATGAATGCTGATTTTGTTGTTTCTTCCAAGTCATGGATAAAGATCTTCTGAACACAGATAGACTCTTGAGAGCTGTAAAGGGAACGAAGGAAATTTCTGAGTTTTCCACTAACTTGAACCACATGGATCCTATGTGTCCTGATCTGATCTTGGGGAATTAAGAGCTGATTCATTGTGTCAGGAGGATACTAGCTTTGAACCTGGCTCTTGATTTTCTTTGCATTACCCAGGGGAAAAAGATTACAGTATATTTTAAACTGAGACTCTGGTGCTGTGAGCCATTACTCCGACTTTCAGCCGGTTAGCAATCACTGCAGCTCATATCAAAAGCTCTGCCTTCATTGTGAAGCACATTTTGATTTGAATGAGCAATAAAAGATGTGTGTGCTCTGGCTCAGCGCAAAGCCCTAAACTTGCCAAATTAGAAACAGACTCTTTATTAAATATACACTGTGCCTGATACAATGCTGCTGGGTGTGTGTACGATACGCCACAAAACATGTCACTTTCAAAAGCAGGAAGACTGCTTCCCAGACTCGCCCATTTCACGGTCAGCTAGGTTTTCCCTTTATCTTCAGACTCAGGGCTTGTCGTCACATCCAGTGCTACAGCAAGGCAGCTGAACTGGGCTGGATTTGGTGACCTCTTGAGGTCCCTTCCAGCCCTACATTGCTATGGGTCTGTGAGCTCTCTGCCTCACACAGGTGAGGTGAGGACTGATCGTTACTGGCTGTAACCAGCTATGTAAGCAGCATCACTGCTTCCCACTCTACCCCTGACCAGGTCTGAGGTGCAAATGACAAGTGGTGGGAAAAAATGGAAATTTTTCACAACACTTGGGCTGAGTTCTGGTTCTAGTAATGGGTGAAGGCACTGAGAGATGTTCTTCCATTACTTTCAATGGGTATGGGGTTGCAGACCCTCTTCCCAGATTCATCCCCATCTCCCTAATAAGAATCTGTCATCTTGTATTCTCAAAATAATCTCTCTTCCACAGTCCTTAGCTCTTTCATTCACTTCCTCACCTCCTGCAGATCCTGCTGTCCCAATCCTCCCAGTTCTTGTCTCCTTTCAGATGACTGCAGCCTCTCAGGCCACAGCACACTAGATGTTGGGCATTTTGACCAATCCAATCAGCAGTTAAATATGTCGTGATACTGTACTTTGTCATCACTAGGTTTCAGAGTCAATACCCCAGTTGGGAAGAATGCCTTTCTTACTGCTATTGTTTCCGATAATCTGTAGTCTAAATAAACCTATGTTTTAAGGGATTGGCTGAGACCATAGTCTGTCATGCTGTGATGTTATTGACACAAACTGTGACCGTATAGATCATTGTTGCAACCAAGGTCCTATAGTTGCACCAAATCTTGTACAAAGGAAGTCAAGTAAGGTGTCTATGAAAAGGTTGTAATTTGCTGGTTATGGTTATGCTATCTGTATGTGTGTATCATTTTTGTATTTGAAGTTATTAATATTGGCTATGTACTTGTATCTCAATGTGTTTGATTCTAAGTAGCACCAGTGAAGCATTTGGTCAGCTTCTTGAGAAAGGAATTTTCAGATTAATTGCCCAATCAAGAAATACTTAACTGACAATGGACCTTGGATGACGCCAATCCATATATGAGAAGCCTCCCTAGGGATGTTCAAGGTAACATGTGAGCAATGGCTGCTCTACCTGTAAAGAACCGAGTCATGCATGGACATGGAACTTGCCCATGTGACTCCAAACTCCATCTTGCTGCTGTGATTTTCCACAGTAAGAACAAAGGGGTGGCCTTCCACATGGCAGAGGATATAAATGCCCTGTTTTATGGGCCTCCATTTTGTCTTCAGTCCTGCTTCTTACCTCTGGAGGAACTTTAATACACTGAAGCTCTGAACAAAGGATTGAATGACCCATCCCAGCTGTGGATGTTCTCCAGAGACTTGATTTGAGCCTGCAGTTTATTCTTTCACTGCTACAAGCCTGAACCAAGAACTTTGCCATTGCTGTGTGTCATTGATTCCGTTTAACCAATTTTGGCTCTCATCTCTATTTTCTTCTTTTTATGAATAAGCCTTTAGATTTTAGCTTCTAAAGGATTGGCAACAGCGTGATTTGTGGGTAAGAGCTGACTGGTGTATTGACCTGGGTCTGAGGCTTGGCCCTTTGGGATCGAGAGAACATTTTCTCTTTTACTGGGGTATTGGTTTTCATAACCATTCATCCCCATAAGGAGCGGTGCTGGGGGTGATACAAGGGAACTGGAATATCTGAGGGAATTGCTTATATGACTTCTGGGGTAAAACCGAAGTCCTCTCTGTTTGGTTGGAGTGGTATGCCTTCGTAATAAGGGACACCCAACCTAGGGTTGTGACTGCCCTGCTCTAAGCAATTTGTCCTGAACTGATCAGTGCTGACTAATATTGTTCCCTTGAATTCCCCCCTCTGTCTGAATCCATCTATTGTCTCTTGTCTTATACTGAGGTTGGCAACTCTTTGGGATGGGCACTGTGTTTGTGTCTTTCCTCCCTGTGTCAGGATCCGGAACTCGACCATCTCATGGTCACTGCCTCCCAAGTTCCCATCCACTTTTGCTTCCCCTACTAATTCTTCCCAGTTTGTGAGCAGCAGGTCAAGAAGAGCTCTGCCCCTCATTGGTTCCTCCAGCACTTGCACCAGGAAATTGTCCCCTACATTTTCCAAAAACTTCCTGGATTGTCTGTGCACCGCTGTATTGCTCTCCCAGCAGATATCAGGGTGATTGAAGTCGCCCATGAGAACCAGGGCGTGCGATCTAGTAGCTTCTGCGAGTTGCCGGAAGAAAGTCTTGTCCACCTCATCCCCCTGGTCCGGTGGTCTATAGCAGACTCCCACCATGACATCACCCTTGGTGCTCACACTTCTAAACTTAATCCAGAGACTCTCAGGTTTTTCTGCAGTTTCATACCGGAGCTCTGAGCAGTCATACTTCTCCCTTACATACAGTGCAACTCCCCCACCTTTTCTGCCCTGCCTGTCCTTCCTGAACAGTTTATAACCATCTATGACAGTACTCCAGTCATGTGAGTTATACCACCAATACTCTGTTATTCCAATCACATCACAGGGTTGCCAATAGGGTTGCCAGTTCTGGTTGGAGATATTCCTGGAGCTGTCAGCACATGACAGACTCTTTAATTAAAGATTAATTTTTAATTCCTGGAGACTCCTGGAGGGTTGGCACCCTTAGCCAGGAACGGCACAGAGCCCTGGAGCGGGCTTGAGGCACTTGCTGCCATTCAGCGTGAAGAGTCACGCTCAGCGTTTAACCACCATGTCCCCAGGGTAGCCTCCCTGCGCTGTGGCCCCAGGGGCCTGCTGGGTCACAGCCTCTTGCTCGGACAGTTTGAAACGGGGGAGGGTGCAGGGGGGAGCCCCAGAAATGATTTGCAAGCTGAAGAAACTGCCTGTCAGGGCAAGGCGGAAGGAGCGCGACATGTGTCGCTGATCGCCAAGCAGGCTGAGCGCGGGGATGTCATTTCAGAAAAATTTGGGGGAAGGGCAAAGTTGTGCCATAATCACTGATGGCCGGCACGGGACAGGGCTTGGAGCTCAGCTGCGGTCCAGGCTGTTGCTTCCTGTCCGGCTGGCAGGGAGAGGAGGGTGGCGTCAGAGGCCGCTCAAAACAGTCTGCTGCCCCCCAACCCCCAGACGCCTAGGGCAGCAGATTTGGCCCAGCCACCCTATAGCATGATGGAGGGGCAGCTGGGACCAATCTGTGGATGCCTAAAATTTGGGGGTGGGGAATGCCCTGCCCTGCCCCTTAGCATATTATGCCCTGAGCGCAGTGTGACCTAATTACAGTGTTTAAGACTCTTCACCAGGAAAAAATACCAGGTATTAGAGGGCTTTCGGGGGCTGGTTTATACTGGGAACTGACCTGGGTGTACTACGGCTCGCAGGGGTGTGAAAAATCTGCACCCCCCCAAGAGATGGAGCTACATCGAACTGATCCCCAGTATAGACCACGCTATATTCTTCCATCGGTCTAGCTCCCACCTTGCACGATTAACAACACCGACCGGAGAACCCCTCCTGTTAGCGAACACAGTGTCTCTGCTGAAGCACTCCAGCGGGAATGGTAGCAGGCCAAGCGTAGGCAAGCCTCGAGGCTCTTGGCAAAGGGCAGGCCAAGACCTACCAGCCGGAAGCGAAGCCAGGCACATTTGCGTTAGAAACAAGGCACAAATGTTTGGCAGTGAGGGTGATCAGCCATTGGAACGACTGGCCCAGGGAAGTGATGGATCCACCATCTCTTCCGAGCCAGACTGGCTGCCTCTCCGGGAGATGCTTTAGTCAAACACAAGTTATTGGGCTCAACGCAGCAGTCGCCGCCTGAAATTTGCTGGCCTGTGATCTATAGGCCCACCTGGTCTGAAACCCTCTGAATTGCTGAACGAAAAGCAAAGCGAAAAGTAAAACAACCCACCCACCGGAGCCTTTGCGGGAAGCAACGTCAGTGCTTCAGAGCCATGTCGGCGGTTATATGCCTTACCCTGAAACAAACAGAGGAAATGTTTGTCCCAGGGCCAAAAGAAGGAATCGATCATCCCAGGAAACAATCGCTAACCGGGGGCATTACACTGTCTGGGTCCGTCTTCACTGCAGCTATTACTTGGGTGTTGCCCCAACCCTGCTCCCATCAGCACACAAAAGCCTCTCACACAGGTTCACTGGTGCTTCCACCCTGGGTTTGCTGGCCCGGCAGGGGGCGGGTGGGTTGGAGCCTGGTGCTGCTTTCCCTTCCGCTGGGAGCCTGCCCGCTTTCCGGTGAGGAGACAGGCTCAGCCTCTCCGGTGCTGCGAGTGCTCTGATGTCTTCCCACAATTCCCCCCGTGTGCCCTGAAGGACGGACAAGTTCTCCCATCAATCACTGGGAATAATCGTAGAGCGGCTCAGCTGCAGAAAGAGCTCCAGGACGCACCCTTCCCAAAGTCCTAGCGACACATACCGGGGAGTACATGCCAGGGAGGACACTACCTCGGGTAGGGCTTGCAGTGTGGCTGCTAACACCCAGGCTGGGCTAAGCCAGGTGCTGATCACCAGGGGCCGGGCTAACTGTGCAGTGAGGACGTGCCCTCAGAGTCAGGGAAACCACTTAGCAGGCCCCTTGCCTGACGCGTGGTGCAGCTCTTCATGGTCATCCCCATTTAAAAATGCTGCACAAATGCTCCCCAGGCTGCCTCACCATTAACGAGAAGTAAACGGGGGCTTGGCACAAGCCCTGATGGGCCTCAGCATGGGCAGGGAACGACACCGAGCAGGTGAGAACTTCCTCGAGATGGCGAAAAGCCCAGTCCTGGCAGGGCTTCTCGTCGCTTCTCATTAGAGACTTATCCCAAATGTAGGAGGCATGTTGCAGACAAAGATGCAGGCACCGTCCCTGGCCCATCGCCTTACAGTGTAAATAAGAACAGGACCGAGGCCTGCTGGCAGAGCAGGATGGCGAAAAGGGTCCCACCATCCCAGCTACCAAAGAGGGGGGTTCCAAAGGGGATGGAGCTCGGCTGTTCTCAGTGGTGGCAGATGACAGAACGAGGAGCAATGGTCTCAAGTTGCAGTGCGGGAGGTCTAGGTTGGATATTAGGAAACACTATTTCACTAGGAGGGTGGTGAAGCACTGGAATGGGTTCCCTAGGGAGGTGGTGGGATCTCCATCCTTAGAGGTTTTTAAGGCCCGGCTTGACAAAGCCCTGGCTGGGATGATTTAGTTGGGGTTGGCCCTGCTTTGAGCAGGGGGTTGGACAAGATGGCCTCCTGAGGTCCCTTCCAACCCTGATTTCTATGATTCTGTGATCTCCTGGGGACAAAGAGAGAACTTCAGTCCCCAGGGCTGCGCCTCCCTCCCTGCCTGATGTATGCAGAGTTCTGGATTCCTTCTCAGAGCAGTGGGTTCTCTGCTCTCTGGCCCCTCGTTTTACCCTACAACCTATTCGCCCATCCCTGTTTTTTGCTGTCTTTGTCTGCCTGTAGCTGGCTGATCCTTGTTCTGCAGCCTGCCCTTCCTTATTTACTGTGTTGGGTAGAACTCCCTGCCCTCTCCATGCCAGCCACAGAATCAGGACCAGCATCGATGGCCCCCAGAGTGTCTTTGCCACTGAGATGCGTTTAATGTGTACACATAACTTCAGTTGTGATGGAGCACCAAGCCCTGGCTCTGCGGAGTCTTGTCTGTGGTCGGATCTATGTCTATAGATACCCCAGCGACATATAGATATTTAATTGGCCCCTTGAATGTCTGAAGACAGCTCAGCGCTCATTCAATCTTTACAGCAAAAGTGTTCATCACCCTTGTGAAAGAGGCGAACAATGTAGAGCCAGATCCTCAGAGGGTGTAAAATACCATAAATCAAGACAGGAGGTCTCCTTCTAACAGCTCTGTCCTACCTCCTCCATGACAGCTGAGACAAGTGCAAGAACTACTGGGTGGAATTGTGTGACCTGTGTTTTGCAGAAGGTCATGGAGCCATAGACTCCAAGGCCAGAAGGGATCAGTGTGAGAGTCTAGTCT
The DNA here is from genome assembly GCF_965140295.1 of Lepidochelys olivacea. Taxonomy (NCBI): domain Eukaryota; kingdom Metazoa; phylum Chordata; order Testudines; family Cheloniidae; genus Lepidochelys; species Lepidochelys olivacea. The sequence continues at coordinate 4,587,689 of NC_140413.1, forward strand.
GACCTTCTGTATAGCACAGGCCAGCGACCTGCCCCACGATAATTCCCAGAGCAGAGCTTTTAGAAAAACATCCAGTCTTGATTTAAACATTGTCCGTGATGGAGACCCCACCACGCCCTCTGGGAAACTGATCAGGTTAAACAGAAAGGTCAGTCTAGTAGTTTAATGGTTTTCAACCTTTCTTCATTTTGAATGGCGGCGCGGACCCCTTTGGAAATCACAGACCTCGTCTGCGGACCCCCAGGGGTCCATGGACCAAGGTTAAAAACCGCTGAACTAGCTTGTCAGAATGAGCCTGTCTGGCTTTAGCATCTATGTGAACTGGTGACCGCCATGGAGTGACACCAAGGTACATCAGCTAAAACAGGCCCACAGGGTTTGGTGTGAAAGCCAAGACACAGAACTACTGTATTTAACTAGTGCCAGCACAAATGCTGGGAGGTACAATCACTTCTTTGCTACACAGAAATGTTTGCCAGGGCAAAACCACTGGGTGACTGATGCTGAAGTGGGACTTTAATCTCCCCACACTAGGCTGAACACGGGACCTAGTGTAGCACGGAGCATGGGCTAGTTCCTCTCCCGCCTTTCTTCTGTAGGGCTCAGTTTCAGTGTTCAATTAAGAATCCTGGGGTGAAATCTGGACTCCATTGTACTCAATGGCAAAACTCCTCTCGCCGTCAGAGGGAGCAAGATTTCACTCAGAGAACCCGAGAATGTGTCTCATTTCTCGCCTCTTTCCAAGGTTAGTCCAATCCACACCTTTATAATGAACCAGTCACCACTGGGCTTGGCGCTGCTGGCGAGATCGACAGGTCAGTCTAGATGATCGGGTGGGTCCATCTGGCCTGAAACTCTCTATCTCTATGATCATTGTATTTAGGATCCACGTCTTACGTCCCTCAATAGCCCCACGTGTTTTATTTCTCTAGATTACTAGGCAGATTAGAGGCCTGACCTAAAAGCCTACTGGAGTCAATGAGGGTCTTCCACTGATTTCAGTGGGCTTTGGCTCAGGCCCCCAGTGACTTAATGTCTGGTTCCATAGTGCATGGTTCTTAGGGAACATTTTGATGTCTGAAGCAGCTTCACAGAGCTAACATGAGAGGTCCCCACAAACCATCCCCCTAGCGGTGAAACGGGGGAGGGGGCCGTGTGTTGTTGTGGTATGTGTCTGTGTGCATGGGTAAGGGCTCCTCTGAATGTTACTGAGAGGTGGGTGGCTATGTTGCATGAGCACCCAGTGGTATATGTAGCCTCATCATGACGGAACCTAAGGATACGGGGTCAAAATCAGTAGCTTCTACTGACAAGAGCCATTGAATTACACGGAAGAAGACAGGATGATTCCGGATGCCCCGCCCGCTGCAGAACATTACAGAACATTAATCACATGTGGTACGTCAACTTGCTCTTACCATCGGATCCCAGCTCACTGCTCTGGTAAAGACAGGACCCATGCCGTCCCCCCAAAGGCTCAGCGATGTCCTTATTCTTGTGTGCATGCTAGGCCCTTTCCGGAGGATGGAGAGTGGGGACTGCAAAGAAGCAATGTGTTTACTCACCTTCAGCTGGGAATAGAGATGCAGTCTCACGAGCTTATCGTGAGCCCTTTCACCTGTAGGTCGCTGGTTTGAATCTGTCCTCTGCCAGCTATCGCCAGAAATTGTTGGCAGTTGTTGGCGGCCTACAGGAAAGGAGTATGGCTGGTGTCTCTCCAGTTCCCACACTGAACTGGTGTCCGTTCCACAAAGACCACCTTCCCAGTGGGCACGACTTAGCTGTGGGCCCACCTCACTCCCATTGCTCATCAGAGTCACGGCCCTGATTTCAAAAACACAGGCGCGACATGAAGGTGAATCAGGCACCTTGTGGCAGTCCCAGCAGAGAGCCCATGGCCATAAAGACAAACGTATACCCCTGGGGTTAGCGGATGTTCCCATGCAGGCTAGAGATCAGCCGAGACCACACTGCGCTCAGCTGGAGCAGAGACCTTGGCTAAGGCTGACCTGAGAAGAGACGGTCCAGGCTTTAATAAGGTGAGCGGTACAAAGGGCTTGGTGTCTTTCTACACGGTTCTTTTACTGGGCTGCCAGCTCCTTTCAGCACAGCGACTATGGAATGGTCCATGAGGTCGTTTCCAGGCTGCCTGGCCACTGACCAGCCATGCTGTGGGACTGCCCTCCTTTGGGCGGGCACAGGGTCACACGGCAAGGATGGGAGCCGCGTGGCAGCTGCGTGGCAAGCCGGCGAATGGCCGTACCGTGGCACGTAACGCTAGGCAGCTAAGACAGCGGCTCAGCGTGTGAGAGTGTGTCTCCCCCTAGTGGCTGGTCACCACGTTTATCACAGCTTGCTGCTTAACCAGCTCATGGAGTTACACCTTTAGCCGAAGCAACTCTGGTTTCTCTATGTATGTGGCCACGACTAGCTATAAAAAAAGAGAGCAAGGTCAGATATTACTGGGCTGAAATAAACTGATGCACCCTCTGCACCCATCAGGTGTAACGAGTAAGGAATCTCTCTCAGCAACGGCTTCGCTTGCGTAGACTTTTGTGACTGGCGCCTGGCGACTCCCCGCGGGCCCCAGTCATCTGCCTTCTGCTTTCCACGGGGTGCAATGTGGGGAACTCGAGAAGAATAAAAAAAGACATTTATTTCTCAAATAAAATGTTTGAGGACGCATAGGCTGGGGCTGGTTCGCTGGCTTGCTAAAGCTAAACAGTAGACTACGTCTGTCTCCGGCCAGCCTAAGTGCAATCGCTCCTCGTCGTATATACCTTGGAGTCTGCACTGGTCTCACAGTCCAGTCCTACTAGCCCGCGGCAAGATGATGCATCTCAGCTGCTATTAAAATACCCATGTATATTACAGGGCTGGAGAAAGGAGAAGGGGTGGCTAGGGATAATGGGTCTGCAGCCTTAACTTTGGTCTAGAAGCGAGAGCAAGAGACAGACAAGGCAAGGAGGGGGAAGGCTACAGGAATTGCTAATATTACCCAGGAGAGTGGGGCACACGGGAGAGGAGTCACAGCAGATCAGAAGACAACAGACTCTGCAGTGAGCCCGGAGGCAAAAGGCAGATGCTCAGTCACCCTGGAGCAGGTGGCTGGGCTAAGGATATACGGGGTGGTTGCTGCAGCATTTCTCAGTGTGTCCCTCTCTCTCGGCACAGCCCCCTCCCAGTGGGATAATCTGGCTTCTCACTGGCGGCTTGTCCTTGAGGTCACTGGGTGAGGCACTTCAATCCAGCGTCCTCGGCGTGGCCGCAGTTGCTCTTCCCCCAGCTGGAGAAGCTGCACTGAAACAGACTGTCCTCTGTGCCTTTGCAGGCAACGTCGTCCATCCAGATCCGACCGATACCTGAGGAAACATTGGGACAGCAACATTAGCTGCAATGCCAGGCTGCCTCCAGTAACAGCCTGGTCTTATTCCGGGATAATGCTTAAACCTCCAAACCCAGCAGCTTGCCTGCAGCAGCATCACAAAGCACTGGCCTGCAAAGATCGTGTCACCCACCACTGATAGGCAGCCACCTCTGAGAGATCACCGCAGAGGGGAGAATTGGCAGGTTTGCTTCTTTCTGATGTACTAAGAGAGCCTGGATTGCCTTTTCAAAAGCTTTTTCCTGCTTCCTCTTTAAATTAAGAAGAACAGGAATGTCCAGAATGTGTGTGTTGGAGGGCTAGCTGACAGCCACAGGGATGGTCTAGATAATACTTAGCCCTGCATTGAGTGCAGGGGACTGGACTAGATGACCTCTCGTGGTCCCTTCCAGTCCTATGATTCTATGTGCAATTGGAGCTAGCTAGGCCTTTAGTTAAAAGGGTAGGGCTGCTGTGTCTTTAACAAAGAGAGTTTTTCTCCATAGTGTTTGAGCTACATATGTGTTAAACAAAATCAAGCAAAAAGCAAAGAGTTGTTAATGGTCTGAATAAAAATCACTTCCCTTCTGAATTAATCAGCTTTCACTTCCACACTAGCCTCCCAGATCTCTAGTTATCCACAGAGTCTGTCAGGGTTTGAATTTGTAATGTAAAGAACAGGTAGGGAGACCCCCTTTAATGCTATTAACCAAGATGGTCAGGGATGCAACCCCATGCTCTGGATGTCCCTAAGCCTCTGACTGCCAGAACTGGGACTGGACAACAGGAGATGGATCACTCAATAAATTGCTCTGTTGTGTTCATTCCCTCTGAAGTACCTGGAACTGGCCACTGTTGGAAGACAGGACACTGGGCTAGATGGACCTTTGATCTGACCCAGTCTGGCTCTTTTTATGTTCTTATTTTATTTTGAAGGGCAAAAGTGAAACCTTTCTGGCCTTCATCATCCATCCTAAAGAAGCAAAAAAAAAAGACCACGTCTTCCTCCTTTCCATTTCATAGGTTGACAGGAACATAGGCTTTGCCAGATTGGATCAGACCGGGGTCCGTCTAGTTCAATGTCCTGTCTCTGACAGTGATGGCACCAGAAGCTTCTGAAAAAAGAGCAAGAAATCCAGCAGAAGGCAAATGTGGAATAACCTTTCCCCTGTGAAGATCTCATCCTGATCCCTAATAGAGATTGGCATAAACTCTGAAGCATGAGGTTTTATATCCCTTCCAAAATTTTGCTAGCATTAACTAGGATAGCTCGGAATAGTCTTGTAACCTATTAAATGTCCAGTTTCTGTTTGTGTCTTGCTCAACATTCAACTCTGGGCCTCAACAACAAATCCAGTGGCAGTGAGTTCCACAGTCCAATTACGAGCTGTGTGAAACTCTAAGATGCAAACCATACTGGAACTGTGCTTAAACTCAAATTTCTCTAACTCTGAGAGTAAACCTACTGATGAGGCCAAGACACAAAGCTCTGCTATAAGGGACTCAGATCCAGGGTTTTTATGTTGACCAGGATTGAACAGATGACCTGACTATGATCTGATTCCCCACAGAATTCAGAGGTGTTCAGATCTGGCAGTGTGCCTCTGGCCCATCTCTCATTAAAACCAGAAAGATGAATTCCTCAGAGCCCCAGCATCTTTGGGAACAGAGAGAGTCCCAGAGAGGCTAGACTCTCCCTTGTCAGGGTTAAACACTCCTGCCTTGGTTGGTAACGAGATTATAAGAATGGCCATACTAGGTCAGACCAAAGGTCCATCTAGTCCAGAAACTTGTCTTCCAATTGTGGCCCAATGCCAGTTGCCCCAGAGGGAATGAACAGAACAGGAAATCATCAAATGATCCATCCCCTGTTGCCGATTCTGAGCTTCTGGAAAACAGAGGCTAGAGACACCATCCCTGCCCATCCCGGCTAATAGCCATTGATGGCCCTATGCTCCATGAACTTATCTAGTTCTTTTTGGAACCCTGTTATCGTCTTGGCCTTCACAACATCCTCTGGCAAATAGTTCCTTGGGTTGACTGTGCATTGTGTGAAAAAATACTTCCTTTTGTTTGTTTTAAACCTGCTGCCTGCTAATTTCATTTGGTGGCCCCTAGTTCTTGTGTTATGAGAAGTAGTAAACAACACTTCCTTATTCACTTTCTCCACACCAGTCACGATTTTATAGACCTCCATCATATCACCCCTTAGTCGTCTCTTTTCCAATCTGAAAAGTCCCAGTCTTATTAATCTCTCCTCAGACGGAAGCTGTACCATACCCCTAATCATTTTTGTTGCCCTTTTCTGAACCTTTTCCAATTCCAATATCTCTTTTTTTGAGATGGGGAGACCACATCTGCACACAGTATTCAAGATGTGGGTGTAACATGGATTTATACAGAGGCAATACGATATTTTCTGTTGTCTTATCTGTCACTTTTTTAATGATGCCTAACATTCTGTTGGCTTTTTTGACTGCCGCTGCACATTGAGTGGATGTTTTCAGAGAACTGTCCACAATGAGTCCAAGATCTCTTTCTTGAGTGGAATGGAACGGTGGGATGCGGGGTCCCACGCCCAAATGTTCCTTTGAGCTTGTATGTGTCAGGGCCTCTTGGCCCCCCATCCCTGGGAACAGGGCTGGACGGTATCAGAGGCAGCCTGGCGATGAGCCACATGCCGTGCTGCGGGATCTGATTACAGAGCAGAGAGATCAAAACCACACGGGCGCCCAGCCTGGTTAAGTGCAAGAGAGCGAGTGTCACTTGCACTCATTTGCTTCTCTGTGACAGGCCTCCGATGCCCACATCCCGACGAACGCTGGGGACGTTCAGACATGGGCCTCGACTTTGCTGCTGGGACCCAGCTCGTCAAATTACGAGACTAATAGGTGCCAGCAGGTGCAGTGGGCATAGCCTCGGGAGCGTGAAATAAGTGACCGGCAAATAGGTAGGGGAATAAATAGATCATTCTTCCCTGCGCACATGTACCATGCTGGCCTGGCACATGTGTGCCTGTCTCCGTCTGGTGGCTGGACCGAGTGACTACACCAGCCTGACCCTGCTAGAGGCATTAGCTTCGGTCTCTTGGCACCGAAGAATAGACATTTCCTGACACGAAGCCCCCCGGAGACGACCACACATGCTGGCAAGAAGGAAAAGCCCCCGTGGCCCTTGCTGGCTGCCCAGCGTGGAGCGCCAGACACCGAGCTCAGGCCAAGCTCTTTGTCCGGCGCGGGGCAGGAGAGTCTGTTCACGCTGTAGTCACCCAGCAGGAGTCCTCTCAGAGAGGAGACTGCTGGGCTTTAGTTAGGGCGTTTGGAAAAACTTAAGTGTCATCTCTCTCTCGGCCCAGCCTTCAGCTCGGAGGAACCGGCTCGCACGGGGCTCTAACCTGCCTGGCAAGGCCTCCGTGTTTGTCATTCTGTTTGCGATGCCCCTTGGCCCCCGCAAGAGAGACTGAGAAGGAGCCATCTCGCCCTGAGCCCCAGCTTCTCCGAGAGCTGGAGGGGCGGGAGTCCCACGTGCAGATGGCACAGCCTCGAGAGCTGGCACGTCCGACCAGCACGTGAGCCTGGGCCACGGGGGCGCTGGCTGCAGGGGAGGGGTGGTGAGGCCATGGCCACGGAGACGGTGGACGGTCTGGTCTTCCAGGGAATGTCTTCACAGCAAGCGGGAGCGAGCCTCCAAACCTGGCGCAACAGACCCAGGCCCGTGCTACTGTGCTAAGAATGGCTGCAGAGACTGTGCGTTGAAGTTGCCATTTGGGTGGGAGCTCGGGCTGTGAGGTCTAGGAAGGGGGCGGGCTTCAGAGCCCATGACACATCCCGAACGACGTCTGGAGTCCCCAGCAGTCTAAAAAGGCTCTTCCTTGGCAGACAGTGCCGGGGACCTGGGGTTGGGACCGTCTCCTGTCCACCCCGGATCAAACTGAATTGATTTGATAATGTCAAAACATTTCGCTGCTGTCAGGAAAAACAGGTTCATTTGGACGTGGTCATTTTGTCTTACTTTTTTTACTTTTATATGAGAGTATCATATGAACTTCAGCGGCTATGGTGTGTGTTACGTTGGATATGATCGTATACTGTTTCAGAGTTCTCACAATGCAACGGTTTGATGTTTCTGAAACTGACAGTCCACTCTGTGAAGAATTCGGACATTTCGATTTTTCGTCACAACTCAAAAGAAAAACAAATTTCAAAATGTCCGGCTTTCCTGGGGGACTGAAAGTCCATTGCCCGTCCAGCTCTGCTAAAGAGTCAGACCCAGATCCGCCCCGATGGCACAGAGAGGCACAAAGCCCGGTGTGGCACATTGCTTCCTGGTAGGTACTTCCCCAGGGGACCAGCTCCATCTGCCAGGGATCCATGCTGTCTTTCCGCGTTGTGATTGGCTCTTGCTGTCTTTGTTCTTCTTGTAGATTTACCTCCCCCTGTTAAAGTGTGTTTCTGCTCAGAAAAGTGACTGTAAAAAAAAGAAAAAGAAACAGCGACCCTCTTCTTACTCAGCAGATCTGCTCCTCAGGAGCGTTCAGGGTCTGACCTGCTGACTCAAGCTGAGCAGACTTTACCAGCTAGTCATCCCATTGATTGCAAGGGGCAGTAAGGGCCCGATCCAAAGCCCATTGATAGGTTCCCAGACTTTGGATCAGGACCTAAGGGACTACTCTAAGTGAGTAAGGGTAGCAGAATCAGAGAATCCTAGACTATCAGGGTTGGAAGGGACCTCAGGAGGTCACCTAGTGCAACCCCCTGCTCAAAGCAGGACCAATCCCCAACTAAATCAGGTCCTCAGTGCTAAGCTTGTACTCTGTTTTATTCCCATTTGCCCTGCAGAAGAGTGAGCCGCATTCTTTCCTGGCTCACGCGTCATCAAGCGACTTGTTAACTGAGTCCTAATTGAGGACTCTTTCCAGCTGGACAGACCCCAGCTTGACTCAAAGATCCCGGGGCCGCATTCGCAGGGCTGGCGGTGAACAGGTCTGTACTTGGAAATGGAGCAGGTTTGATCCGGGGAACATGGAGACGCGAGAAAGACGGGTCCCTTCGATGCCATATCCATATTGTCACTTTACAGAGGAGAAACACACATCAAGGAAGGTCAGTTCAGACACCTCAGCAGAGGGACGCTGCCTCTTTAAGTGGCAAGTATGGTCTCTGACAACGCAGGCTGTTCAAGCCAAACACGCTAAGACACGAAATGTTTGGACGGCCTCAGTGGGGTTTTTCCTAGAATTAGGGGCCATGATGCGACTGTTCTTTTATTAAAACGGATCAGGGAAAACTTCCGCCAATTTCTTTGCCATTGTTTTATTTTCCCCGCCAAGAGGGAAGGGCAGCTGATAAAACCCCTTCTAAGAAAGGAAATGGACGGCATTAATGGGAGAGATGAGTTAGTTTTGGCCACAAAGTCACCTCTGGGCTAAAACAACAGATGGCTAGCGAGCGAGCTGTCCTTCCGCTCTGCATGGGTTTCAGGGCTTTACGATCGTGTCAAGAGGAAAAATTCCCTATGTGCCACAATAAATCACCGTGAGTTTTGCCAGATGTTCGGGATTAGCTCCCCGCAGCTCGATTTGATAAATGACGATGGGCTGGGGTGCTTTGCTAGGGGGAAGCTGCAGGTGTGAGAGGGGTGGGGGCGAAAAGGATGGCAAAAGCAAGATGAATTGAGGTCCAATGGCCTGCATGCGTGCTTGGGGGGGTAGGAGCTCCTGGGCTCTCATCCTGTGACTTGTTCTGTCGCCTTGCCCAGGTCCCAGCTGTTTTGATTTCAATGGGAGTTAGATGTCAATATCTTTCTTATCTGTAAAATGGGGATACTACTATTTACCTCCTCCCCAGGGTGTTACAGGGGTTGGCAAAATCCTGCCATCTTCTACTGCCTTAGTGCATGGGATACTTTCTGTGTTCTCCCTACATTTGCCACACCCTCACAAATAAAGAGACATGGGTCTGAGGCTGGAGAGAGTTACTGAGGGAAGGAATCCAGAGACACTTTTCAGTTTCCTAAGTGGATAATTGTTTAGTGCTCCTTATTTTGGGCCTTTGGCACAGACTGTGTCTGCTTTTAGGCCTGGGTCGGTTGGGAGCAATGAGCGGGGGCCGGAGATACCCTTCGTGGGTCAAACCCTCAACTTCCAAAGTGGGTGGAAAGACTTCCACTGACTTCAGCAAGCCTTGGATCCAGCCCGTGGACCAGACCTCAGGCTGTGGAAAACAAACCCAGAACTCACAGTATTATTACAGCCGTAGCACCTACAGGCTCCCGCTAAGATCAAAGCCCCTTGTGCTAGCTGCTGCAACCCTCCCCCCCACTGCCCCCCCAAGCGAGGGACAGTCCTTGCCCTAAATGGTTTACAATCTAAACAGGTGTGGTAGAAAGTGACTCGCCCAAGGTCACACAACAGGTCAGTGGCAGAGGCAGGAAAGGAGGCTGTGTTTTGGGAGGGCCAGCCCAGTGCTCTACCCATTGGGTGACGCTGCTTCTCTGTGTGCTTTCCCCTCTGTTTCACTTCATTTGTTCCAATGGCGGCTGAAAGCGCCACAGACCAAGCACTCCCTGCAATCTAATTTCCCACTTCAGCTGGGGGGCTTAACAGCTAACCGGCTCTCGGATCTCACTCTGGCCTAAACACTGACACAGGAGACAGCCGCGTGGCTGGCTCCCTCCAAACCAGGGCTTTGCGTTTGCCAGCGGGCGAGCCCCAGCTGGTTACTGTTCCTGGTGGAAACCATTTCACGGCCTTTGTCTGTGGCAGGCCAGATGCACGCTCGGCTGGTCAAGAGATGGGGCACCAGCCAGGAAGCAACACGATCTGGAGTTGCACGCCTGTGTTCCTCTGTGTGTGTGTGTGTACTGGAGTTATGGGGCTGTGCATAAGGGGCAACTGTGTCTATACAGGGTTGTGTTTATTGGAACTGATGCTGTGTATGGTATGTGTGTATAGGCAGGTTGTGGAATCCCCGTGACCGGGCGGCTTTTAAGCAGAGGCATGACAAACACCTGCCGGGGGTGGTCTGGGTTCACTTGGTCCTGCTTCTGTCCTTTCCATTTCTGTGGTATTGGGAGCAGAATCTGTATGTGTGTGGCAGGGGTTGTGTGTAGATGGGATTGTGTTGGTGGGTATGGGAGTAACTGTGGGTATGGGCTGTGTGTATATTGGAGGTGTTTTTGTCGGGGTGCAGAAGGTGTCATGTTTGGAGTGGATGTGGGAGTACGGGGCATGTATGCCTAGCAGCATGAACATCAGCACTGCTTGCGGGAGAGGAAGAGTAGCCTACTGGTTAGGGCACCAGCTGGGGACTTAGGTTCAATCCCTGGTGTGACCATTTAGCCACTCCGTGCCTCAGTTTCCCCATCCATCCAATGTGGATAATAGCACTGCCCTGCCTCACAGGGGTAGACAGAGCTGATCGGCTGAAGGGCCCCTGCCCTGAGCTGTGGGAGAGTTGGATAAAACGGGATGTGGCTCAAAACCACCCCAGGCCTGAGTTTTGTGATTCACTGGCAAAGCGTTGCAAAATTAAACTGCCCTCTGGTTTTGCCCATCTCTGGAGCAGTGGTTTACGGATCCAGAAATGAGTATTTCAGTGTTTCCTTCTGACTATATTCTGCTTCTGCTCCAGATAAATGGGCAGGGTTTGTGGCTGGGCCTCTGCATATGGTAAAGGCTCTGAGAACATCCACATCCTATGAGCAGTAGGCTCTATGTGGTTAGGCCTGACCACTCTATGGCAGAAGGTGGTGATTTTCAGAGGTGTCTATGGGAGTTTGGTAGCTCACGTGCCTGACAGATATTCAATTGGCGGCAGGCGCATCCACCTCCTCTGGGATCCACTGAAAATCCCAGTGCAACTGTCCCTCCTGCAAAGGGTCCTAAGGAACCGCAGCATCACAACGGAGGACTTGCTCCACAGAGACCATCTGAACGTCGACACATCAGTCCCGTAGGGGGCTGATCTCCAATCAAGAGCTCCCACAAGAAACCTGGTCAATTACACAACAGTCCAGCCAAGGCAGGCCACTGAGAGCTGGTGCCAGGCTAGCTAATATTTCCTCTCCAAAACCTACTGATTTATTAGGTGTGAAAACCCACTAAACAGGAGGGTACATGTGGCTCATTCCTGCTAACGATCTATGTTGTTTTATAGAGCTGAGCTGGAGGTTTCTAGGACAAAGGTTGGGAAGAAAGAAGGGGAAGCAGCAGCCAGTGTCGGCTTTCACCCAGCCTCCCCCGGCCCTTTCAGTGCTGGGAAAGTCTCAGACACTCAATCCCCAGAGCACTTTTCCTAGGGCAGAGTTTTTCGACAGGCAGGGTTAGGGGGTATGCGTGAGAGAAAAGCAAGCGCCGGGGAAAGAGCTGGGCTGGAGAAGAGCCAGGGATCTGTTTTCACAGAAACCTTCAGGCAAACGTCAAAATATTTGCAGAACCCAAGGCCTGGGGTGAGGAAGGAGTGGGAGCCAACCCAAAACGACAACAGTTCAAACCACCAGAGCATCCCCTGTCCCTCTGGCACGGAACCCGCCGATGCTCGGCAGGGTTTATTTGGAAACAAGTTTGGTTTATTTTCTCCGTGGATTTCCTCCTGTGACTGGAAGCTCTTGGATGGCACATGGCCTCCCAGCTTGGGGATAGCAAAGCAAAGTAGCCTCAGGACTGAACGGCTCAGGAGATGGGGGCAGGGGGAGCCTTCAGGCTGCCACTGGGAATCTGGAGTGACTGAAAATTGGGCCGTTTCATGGCCGTTTCAAGCCCAGCTCTTTCCCCGGCGCTTGCTTTTCTCTCACGCATACCCCCTAACCCTGCCTGTCGAAAAACTCTGCCCTAGGAAAAGTGCTCTGGGGATTGAGTGTCTGAGACTTTCCCAGCACTGAAAGGGCCGGGGGAGGCTGGGTGAAAGCCGACACTGGCTGCTGCTTCCCCTTCTTTCTTCCCAACCTTTGTCCTAGAAACCTCCAGCTCAGCTCTATAAAACAACATAGATCGTGGTGAGCGAAGGACAGTCCTGGACAGCTCATAGCTATCGCTGTCACTGGCAGCCTCGGTAGAGAAGCCAAGAGCTGCATGGACCGTGGAGATGAAACTCCCCTTGTGGTGGCGGCTGCCGGTCAGGGTGAGGCACGCTGGCAGGGCCTGGTAGCCATGTCCAGTGCTGCCCCTGGCCTCTAGCTGAGGGGAGGAGGCCCCCACGCTGGGCGGCGGACAGTTCGCCATCTTACCTTGCCCGAACTTGGCCATCCTGTACACCTCCTCGGCGCCTCGGAAACCCAGCATCCTGCAGGCCACGTCGCCGTCCTTTTTGTCCCAGCTGTCGTCGCACACTGTCCCCCAGTGCCGGTCGTGGAACACCTCCACCCGCCCCTCGTGGGGGACGGAGCCGTTCACCAGCCGGATCTGCTCCTCCTCGATGGCGGCTGTCGGGAAGAGAGACACGCAGAGCAGATGGTGAGTGTCTCCTTTGGGGCCATCCCTCCCTACAGAGAGTGCCAGGAGCTCTTCCAAGCACCCCTCTCAACCTCCCCCCTGTTCTTACCCGCCCCAGACCAGAGCACCCCGGTCCTTCCAGCCCCCTGCAGCTTACAGCACTCGTAGTACCAAGTACACTGTCTGGCACAGCCTCCGCTGGGGGACCAAAGCCTGCTCCTATCAACTTGATCCTTCTCCCACTCAACTCAATGGCCTTGACCTCCGCGGTGCATCTGTCTGGCTCTATGTAATCAACCAAGAGTGGAATGCCGGTTCCACTGAAGTCAAAGGCAGAACTTCCAACCACTTTAATGAGGTCTTTTCCCTTTTCTTTTCCCCCCTTTCCCTGCCTCCACTCCCTCTCTCTGACTCCTTTCCTCTCCCACTCCCATTGGATATGACCTTCCTTCTCTTTCGGGAGGGGAGAAGCCTGGGGCCACTGCAGCTTATTTGGCCGGGGAAAGACTGAGGAACACACACAGCAGAGAAATCAGGCCAAAGAGGAGACAACCTTAAGCAAAGCCTCCTGCAGCGCTAAAATAAATTGAAATAAACACTCCCCAAATCTCATTATCTGGGATTAGATATGAATTGGATCTGGATGACAGAAGAGAGGCTCTGGACGGTTGGATTCGCTCTGTGACTGTCTCATCCACATTCGATTCTGAGGTTGCAATTAGTGGGTCCCGGAAAGAAGGAAAGGGAGGTTTTTTGCTTTTAAATCGCAGCTGGTTAGTTTTTTTCATTTGAAACCTTCCTTTTTTCAGCGTAAAGACAGCTTTGTCAAAATGGACATTTCTACTGGAAATTCTGACAGCTCTGGGGGGGGGCGGGGTTTACTGAAAAAGGGATTTAAAAAAAAAGTCATTTTTCCCGCCAAAACCATTTTCAGATTCCAATTTTTCAGTAAAGATCGGACCATTGTGCCCAACTGGCCTACTTCTTTTAGTGTTCTGGTCGCAAGAAACCCCTGATAAATTTGCAAAAATGTTCAAATTCCCAAAACTCCTTTTTTTTCAGTTTCCCAGTTTCCAGTGGAAAACCGGGGGAAAAATATAGAAAAAATGAGAAGAGAGCAGTGTGGAGTATTTAGCTGTTGTCAATTTTTTTCAAAGGAAACCAGTTCCAAGACCGCCCTAATGTGCATGGCTACACAACCCTCACTCACCCACTGTCTCCCTCATGTGGCCGGGCCACACAGCGGGTGTTGAACCTGCCAATGGCTTTGCACTAACACAGCTGGCTCATTTAGCTCTGGTATTACAGACTCATGATTTTTGATCCAGAGATCCTCAGTGGAATCCCTAGTGCGTCCCGAGTGCCGGTGACCCATGCCAGGGTGTTGTGTTAAATGGCCACATTTCCACGAATGTAGACGTCATAGGCCAGAGGAGGAGGGGTTGGAGATGCTCAAATAAATTGGTTCGTCTCTAAGGTGCCACAAGTCCTCCTGTTCTTTTTGCGACTACAGACTAACACGGCTGCTGCTCTGAAACCTGTCATAGGGCAGTGAGACTCAAACCTCAGTGGTTCAGGAGACGAATTAGTGATCAGCATTCCCCAAAAGAGCTGCAGTTGTATTAATTCATTGTTTCATTTACTATAGTGCGATATAGTCATGTAGCAGGACAGGGAAATATTTAGGTTTTGCAGATATAGTATTCTCACAGCAAAATGACTAAGTATTATTATTTTATCAACTACAATTGGTCACTATCATAGTAAAAACATCCCGATTGGTTAATAACGTAGACTGGTTAATAATTCAGTCACACCGTGTTTTAATATCTTGTGCTGCAAAGAGGCACAGGAGACACATTAAAGAGCCACTTGCAGCTCCCGAGCCTCAGTCGGAGTATCACTGAGGTAGGCAGTGAAGGGTCTCCCAGCACCAAACAAGTGGCCCCCGCCGTAAGCGACCATTTGAAAGTAGCCCCAAAGGTTCCAACCCCAATTTGTTTGACACCTCGTTAAGATCCACCTGGACTAAGTCTCCACCTTTTTGCGGGTCCCTTGGGGTGTGGCTTAAGACATGTTTTCCTGTAAAGCACCATTGTGAGCAGGCAGAAGAGGGGAACCAGTCCAGGGATTGCTGCCTTTGCATTACGTCCAGGTCAGGTGGTGAATCTGAGAGCAGGCAGGAGAGATGCATAAGATTCGGCAGTGCTGGGTTGGCTGGGGCTTGTGCCAAATCTGGTGGTGGTTTTGCGCTCCTGGGTTTGTACGCTTTCCCATGTCACTTTGAGTTGACCCCACAAGAACCAAGAGAACGCATTTGACAGAGCCAGGGATGACCCATACCTGACAACAGTGGGGAGGGCGCAGGGGGAGGGCAGATGCTTCAGCAGATGTTACGGAGCATGCTCAGTACAAGCCAAGCAGCAAATCTGGGTGGAGGCGGGGCACGTGACCCCCCGCGTATCCCCCCACATGTCACCTCTGGACAGAGCCATGTTCCACCTGGTTTTGCTCTAAAACCATGATCTCCCCCTGGTTTTGACATGAGACCATTGACTGACTCCAGGGTCCACTGGAAACTGGGCTCAAATTCACTCAAATTAAGAATCTCTGAGAACCTTTTGCTAGACCTGGGCTGAGTTTCAGGTATGTAACAATGCCTGGAAACAGGGAAGTTTCAATATGGCTTTTGATTCCATTGCAAGCATCCCACCTTGCTGGAGATATAGAAGGACACAGTCTCCAATTTCTGACAGGCTCAGAGGGGTTGGGATCTGACCAGGAGCACCGGAAGCTCCCTAGAAGTGGAGCGGCCACTGATGTCTGAACCATGGACCTGCCCTCGCTTAGCCCCTTCCTCCGAGGCTCTGCCCCCGCTTGCTCCTCTCTGCCCCTTTCTCCCATCGCTCACCCTTAAGGCAGGTAAAAAGTGATAGGGCCATGGCCCCTGACCCCCCCCCCCCCGTTCCGGCACCCTTGGATCTGACCATTTAGAAATGCTCAAATTACACTAGTTGCTCTCTCTCAATATAAAGGGTACATAATAATGTTGTTGTGTGGCACAGATATTTCACTGGTCTGAGTGCGGGATGGCAACATTAACTGGACAGTTGGTCTGAATTCAACAAGATGAAATTCAGTTTAGATCAGCGCCTAAGTACTTCACCTAGGAAGGAAAAAATAACCAAATGCACAATCACAAAATGGGAAATAACTGGCTAGGTGGTAAAACTCCTGAAGAGGATCAGGGAATATAGTGGATCAGAAATTGAATATAAGTCAGTGTGATGCAGCTGAAAAAAACGAGGCTAATATACTGGGGTGTATGAACAGAAGTGGTGTATGTAAGACACGGGAGGTAATTATCCCACTCTACTCAGCACTGGGGAGGCCTCAGCTGGAGCACTGTGTCCAGTTCTGGGTGCCGGACTTCGGGAAAGAAGTGGACAAATTGGAGAGAGGCCAGAGGAGAGCAACAAAAATGAGCAAAGGTTTAGAAAACCTGACGTGTGAGGAGAGGTTAAAAAAATGCTGGGCTTGTTTAGTCTTGAGAAAAGGCGAGTCAGGGGGACCTGAGAACCCTAAGGAATTTAGCGCTAAGGAATTTGTGAAGGGCTGTTGTAAAGAAGATGGGGATCAGTTGTTCTCCACGGCCATGGAAGGTAGGGCAAGAAGGAATGGGCTTAATCTGCAGCCAGGGAGATTTAGATATTAGGGAAAATGCTCTAACTCGGAGGGGAGTTAAGTTCTGGACTAGCCTTCCAAGAGAGGTTGTGGAAACCCCGTCATTGGAGGTTTTTAAGAACAGGCAGGACAAACACCTGTCAGGGATGGTCTAGGTTTACTTGGTCCTGCCTCAGCACAGGGAGCTGGCCTCGATGACCTCTCGAGGTCCCTTTCAGCCCGACATTTCTCTGATTGCTCATGAGTGGAGAAGCCACAAGTGAATTATGCAAATCATCCCAAAGGTGTGCTTAAAAGAATGGTCTTTTGCAATTGGGTATGGGATTCTTCATCACTTCCTGCCCTAAATTGCTGTGCATAGCTAAACAGCTGCTGAGTTCCACCCCAGAGGTGGTGGCATTTAGGTACTGGGTGAAGTGACTCTTCTGTATCCAACACTTTGTTGTTATTGTGGTCACAGCTTAAAACTTCCAGGTAATCAGCTCAATCCAGTCCAAATTTGGTATCACATTCAACACTGATGTACCCTGCCAGCCAACAAATCCAAATTCCCAACTCCCTGATCCAAATGGGCTGACTCCTCTAAACTAGCAGCAGCTGGACTGTGCCAGAGAAACCCAAGATATGAATCTTCTGAACGCTCCCCTTTGGCCTAAACCTGCACGTCTCAGGCTGAGACTGGAAGCGACGTGTCACGAATGTACAGACTCCAAAGTCGTACGCCCATGTGACCCCTACCCACTAAGCTGTAACAGATTGCTAAACTGTATTATACAGCCCAGCCACGAGGAGGCGCTGTGTATGAATGACCTTACTTAAACTAACTTCAGCCGTACCAGGCAGAGCATTAAAGAATCTGATGATGAACACATCTGGTGTGTATAAGCAAGCTCTGTAGCCAATCCTTATCTGGGACAGGAGCATAACATGGAGTCAGGCATAAACTAAGAACAGAAGCAGAAGGAATACAGCAACACAGGCTGCACAATCTCATCAACATGTCGCTCTTCAATGCCCCAGAGAACTTCAGCTTTGACAGACCTTCCCAAGGGACAGACTGGAAACAAGATTTCGCAAGATTTCACATTGCAAACGAGCTCCACACAGAAACCGGAGAGACAAGGGTATCTTCTCTAATTTATGCTCTGCTCGCTTCCCCATAGCATATCTTTAAATTAGGGCTGTCAAGTGATTAAAAAAATTAATCGCGATTAATCGCACGGTTAAACAATAATAGAAAACCATTTATTTAAACATTTTTGGATGTTTTTTACATTTTCAACTACATGATTTCAGTTACAACACGGAATACAAAGTGTACAGTGCTCACTTTATATTCATTTTTTATTATAAATATTTGCACCGTAAAAAATAAAAAAAATAGTATTTTTCAATTTACTTAATACAAGTACTGCAGAGCAATCTCTTTATCATGAAAGTTGAACTTAAAATGTAGAATTATGTACAAAAAAACTGTATTCAAAAATAAAACAATATAAAACTTTAGAGCTTAAAAGTCCAATCAGTGCTACTTCTTGTTCAGCCAATCGCTCAGACAAAAAAGTTTGTTTACATTTTCAGAAGATGCTGCTACCTGCTTCTTGTTTACAATGTCACCTGAAAGTGAGAACAGGCGTTCGCATGGCACTATTGTAGCCGGCGTCAGAAGATATTTACACGCCAGATGCACTATAGATTCATATGCCCCTCCGTGCTTCAACCACCATTCCAGAGGACGTGCATCCATGCTGATGCCGGGTTCTGCTCGAGAATGATCCAAAGCAGTGCAGACCGACACATGTTCATTTTCATTATCTGAGTCAGATGCCACCAGCAGAAGGTTGATTTTCTTTTTTGGTGGTTTGGGTTCTGTAGTTTCTTCATCAGAGTGTTGCTCTTTTAAAACTTCTGAAAGCATGTTCCACACCTCGTCCCTCTAAGATTTTGGAAGGCACTTCAGATTCTTAAATTTTGAGTCGAGGGCTTTAGCTATCTTTAGAAATTTCACATTGGTATCTTCTTTGCATTTTGTCAAATTTGCAGTCAAAGTGTTCTTAAAATGAACAACGTGTGCTGGGTCATCATCCAAGACTGCTATAACATGAAATATATGGCAGAATGCGGGTAAAACAGAGCAGGAGACATACAATTCTCCCCTAAGGAGTTCAGTCACAAATTTAATTAATGCATTATTTTTTTAACAAGCGTCATCAGCACGGAAGCATGCTCTTCAGCATGTCATCAGCATGTCCTCTGGAATGATGGCTGAAGCATGAAGAGGCATATTAATCTTTAGCATATCTGGCATGTAAATATCTTGCAACACCAGCCTCAACAGTGCCATGCGAACGCCTGTGAGAACTTTACACTTTGCATTCTGGGTTGTGACTGAAATCAATATACTTGAAAATGTAGAAAAACACCCCAAAATATTGAATACATTTCAATTGGTATTCTATTGTTTAACAGTGCAATTAATTTTTTGAGTTAATCATGTGAGTTAACTGCGATTAATCGACAGCCCTACTTTAAATCCCTTTACTGAAGACAGTCACAAAGCGACCATGAAAGGTTTCTGGCTAGGTTTGGTGCATACTCAGAGAAATAGATTTATGGAAGAGTATGTTTTCACTAGAGAATCCAAGAACCAGGGAGGGAAATGTTGAATGTTTTATAAGAGCTCTGCATACATTGACTGAAAACTGATTTTGGGAATGCAAAACATGAAAATATCAGAGACAGGCTGGCTATTGGGTTAGCAGATAGAAACTTTTCACAGCAGCTATAAGTGAAGAGAGATTCAATCCTAGCCAGAGCTATGCAGACAGCAAAGCAGTCAGAATCAATTAGTCAAACAACAGCCAGGAGCAACTTGAAAAACTTGGAACTAGCTTAGAAGCTAGAAACAGATACTTGAGTGTTAAAAGTCCTTATTGTAAAACTCCTGAGGCAAGGAGAGAGAACTCCCAGGCTGAGAGGGACAAATTCCAGCTTATATGCCGAAGGAATGGGAAAAGTCATATTCCAATCAATGATGCATGTCCAGCCAGAGGCGCATGGTGTGATACATGCACGAAATATGGACATTCTGCAGCTGTTTGCTGCACCAAAGCAGTCAGGGAGTTGATCCTTTTACAGACACTCAAGACTAGAGCCATTGTTTCTGGGATCTATCACCTGTGATGACATAAAAGATCCTGCCTGGAGAGTGAAACTGAATAGTCATGGCAAGACTACTGACTTTAAAATTGATTCAGGAGCTGACACACAGTTAACTGAGAATAACTTATAATCACCTTCAACCCCTCCCAGAGCTGGAGTCACCTGACACAGCTCTGACTAGCCCTGCAGGGATTCTGAACTGCAAGGGCCAGGTCATCACAGAAACAACTTACAAAGACAAAAGCTTTGCATTCAGGGTTAAAGGACCCTGTGATCAAAGAACGCAGATCAACAGCCTGCTCAGCCACAGCATGGCAGCCAGGATGGGCCTAGTGAGAAAGGCAGAAGAACTCAATGGAGTATTTGATGATCTTGGACTTTTGAGAGGAGGTGGAGTACAAATCAACTTCAGAGACAATGCTGCACTGTACAGCGTACAAACACCCTTACCAGAGAGACCTTGAAAAAGAGGAGTTGCAGATTTATGTGAATTCAGAGGACATCATTACCTGGTTGTAGTGGACTATTTTTCCAGATATACAGAAATAATGTACTTGAACGATGTAATGTATCACAGTGTTACTGGGAAACTGAAGTGCACTTCTGCTCACTTCAGTATTCCAGGACAATTAGTGATGGACAATGGACCAGAAGTCACTGCAGCAGAATTTAAGTCATTCTGAATGAAATATGATTTTGATTACTAGCAGCCCACATTACCCACAAGCAAACAGAGAGACTGAGCTGTACAGACAGCCAAGAAAATCCTACAGCGGGAAGATCCATTCCCGTTCTTCTGAGTCACAGATCCACACCAATAGTGGCTACTGGATATAGTCCAGCACAATTCCTGATGGGAAGACAACTCAAAATTACTGTTCCAACTTTTGGAAAAGATTCTCTCTCCAAGTGGGCAGACATGAAAAGAGTTGCCAAATTGGATAAAAAGGCTACAAGAGCTAACGCACACTTTTACTACCTATGTCACTCAAAGAACTGCCAGGTCTAGAACTTGGTGACCGTGTTCATGCCAAACTGGTTGGAGAAAAAGGACGGACAATTCCAGCTGTCATAAAGAGAAAGAATTCAGCACCCGATCATGTGTAACTGAGACCAACAATGGAGAGTTCAGTAGAAACCCTCAACATCTACAGTTTGTTCCACAGAAAGAACAATCAACAGAGCAAACTCTTCCGATAGCAGATTCAGAACAAGAAGACGACTCAAAAATTCCAAATCAACCACGGCCAGTTGTTGTAACTAACGGACAGCCAGATGACCATGTTGTTACATGTTCGGGTTAGGCAATTAGCAAAACAGTATGATGCAGAGACACTTAACAGACCGACCCTTACTGGACTTCAAAGACAGCGTGATAGTGTAAATACCCTATTTCAGCTAACCTCAGCCATACCTGGCAGAGCATTAAAGGACCTTACGATGGACACATCTGGTGTGTATAAGCAAGCTCTGTGACCAGTCATTGCCTGTCAAGCTTGGTGAGGTCTGTGCTTCCTGTGAAATACAGTGGGCTCGAGACATCTTGAAACCATTCACATGTCTGCTCTGAGGACCCCTGGCGAGCCCGGGGCCCTGGGGAGTGCTGGCTGCTTATGGCCTTGTGTCCTATTGAGAAGAAACTCGTGGCCAGAAAAGAGGATCTTTTCCCTGGAGCCGTTGCATCACATCTGTGACTGTTACTAGGAGGCGACTGAGAACCAAATACCTAAGCAGGCTCGTGCTTTTAACCATCGGCACATTTTCACTACCGTGTAACCATTTTACTCCGGAGATGGCGCGGCTGTGTCTACATTAACGGCACGCCCGGAGGTATTTGGTATGTCCAGCAGCTGGATTCAGCCATAGACACTACAGGCCCCAAAACTCCGGGAGTCACATGATTTCATTGAAAAAGAAAGTTGAATGGAAAGCCAGTTTCTAACCGTCGCGGTTGCAAATGTGGCTTGTGCGTCACCAACACAGGGACGCCCGCCTGAGGCTACGTCTACACTCGGAGCTTGGTGGGGCATTCCCCTGCTCGGGTGCCTCTGCTGAGCTAGCGTGAGTATAAATCCCAGTGTAGCCGCGGGAGCACGGGCAGCAGCGGCAGGCCTCAGCCACGTCAATTACGTACCCACCGGTTGCCGGCGGGTTTGTGTGCGGCATGGCTCAGCTGGGCCTCCCCTTCTGGTACCCGTGCTACCACGGCTGCACTGCCGTTTATACGTGTACTAGCTCGATGGGAGCTAGCCTGAGTATGCGAGCCGGGGAATCACTCCCCTCCCTCGTAGGGCAGACATAGCTCCAGTCTGCAGAGATCCCGAAGCAATGGCTCTGAGAGGAGGGGAACTGCCTCATGTGTCTCAGTGGGGTGCTGGCTCCTAAAAGCCAGCGTTCCAGGGCCCCTGCACCAACACCGGTCTGGCAGAAGAAGAGGGCTGCCTGCCTGACTCAACCCTCGACCAGAAACACTCCAGCTGCTGGGAGGAGCTGGGGACACCCCTGCTTCTCTAGGGGCTTAGGGCGGGGGGAGGAAAGAAGCTTTGCTGTTCCCAAAGAGGCCCCTGCCCGCCCAGGACTCCAGAGTGCCATGATCTGGCCTGAACTAGGGCATGTATTTCCCAGCGGAGCAGACCCGCTCCAGGGCTCTTAGTGCCCAGCCCATCCCCGCTGAGCTCAGCTTTGCAAACTGAGTTTTGCTTTGAATTCGCAAAGGCCCCATAAATGCACATCTCTGGACAAACCGTGATGGTCAGCAGGGGAGGGGAGCACCAGCCACGGCCGCTTCTCCCATTGGCCAGACAGAGGGGGAGTCTGGAGGCTCCAGACAAGGAGATCCAGGCTGTTCAGATGTGCCAACAGATGTCTTCCCACTTTGAGCCTGGCCACAGCTATGCCCCTTTGCTGCCCCCTGACGGTGCCCCTGACAGGACCTTCCCTGCAGTGCCGAGGAGAGATCTCGTACCACTCAATGAGACGCCAGTCAGGTGTCTCTCCGGTGGCCAGCTCCTCTCTCCCGTGTGGGGGGTTTATTATGGCTCCGTGCCATGTGCAGGGGATGGGGCTTGGCTGGGGATAAGCCTCCTCAAAGCTTGCTCTGTGCTAAAGGCAGAGTGCTCACTGTGCCCTCCCCAGGGCAGACCAGGGCTGAAGCGGGACAGGCTCTTGGGAAGGGGACATTTCCATTAAGCCTTAGGGCGAGGGCGGGTAACAGAGCTACAGTGAGACAGACGGGAGCATCTGAGAACCCTCTTCCGCTCTGTCTGTGGGCGAGATCCAGGACATCATTCATAGGGTTAAGAAAACCAAACCCAAGACACCAACGCCAGCGAGTCCGTTCTGACAAGCTGCCCTGCAACAACAAACCCGCGTGCCCAGCCCAGCCCAGCCCAAATGAGCAACCCGACAATAACAAACTGGCCTCGGCTCACAAGAGCCCTGGCTCACGAGGGATGGAACACACCATCCAGTGTCTCACCTGCAAGGCCATCTGACACCAGGGTCAGCAGTGTGCGTGGAGCTGTACAAACACCTAGCAAAGCCGGGCGCCTGCACTGAAGAGCTTACGATCTAAAAAGCTCAAAGTCTAAACCCAGACGTGTAGATACCCCATCTCTGCCTCCCTGCTGCAAAGCATCATTATATCATCAGTGCACCTCTACAGGGGCAGGGCAAGGGCAGGAAGAGTCAAGTGGCTAAGGACATCCTTCCTGCAGTAGGTAGCTGGCCTTGGGGCTCTGGACTAGGACATAGGAGCTGTAGGTTCAATTCCTACCTTGGCCAGTCACTTTGTTTCTCTGGACCTTCATTCCCCATCTGTAAAATGAAGCTCAAAATCCTTCCTTTATCTTTCTCAGCTGCTTAGATGGTGAGCTCCTCAGGGCAGGAGCTGCCCCTCGCTATGGGTCTGTCTGCACTGCAGCTCAGGAGCACATAGCTGTGCTAGCTTGAATCTAACGAGTGGGACTGAAAGAGAACCATAGAAATGTTGGTCTTGAAGGAGCCTCAAGGAGTCATCAAGTCAGGACCCTGTGCTGAGTCAGGACCAAGTAAACCTAGACCAACCCTGTTCTTAAAACCCTCCAGTGACAACCTCCCTTGGAAGCCTGTTCCAGAGCTTAACTCCCCTGAGAGTTAGAAAGTGTTTCCCAATATTGAACCTAACTCTCCCTTCCTGCTGACTAAGACATTTATTTCTTGTCCTACCTTCAGTGGATGTGCAGAACAATCAATCTCTGTCCTCTTTGTGACAGACTTGATCTAATTTGAAGACTACCAGGTCCTCCTCCTTTAGTCTTCTTTTCTCAAGACTTAACATAGCAGTGAAGATGCAGCAACACGGGCTTGGTGTGGGCTGTACACACACTCCCGGGCCGCTGGGGGTGTACTTGCAGGGCCAGTCTGCGCTGGGTTTATTTTTAGTCACGCACGCTTGATTGAAGCTAGTATGGGTATAGAAGCCCATACTGCAATTGCCAAGAAGGCCAATGGCATTTTGGGATGTAGGGGCATTGCCAGCAGATCGAAGGACATGATAATTCCCCTCTATTTGACATTGGTGAGGCCTCATCTGGAGTATTGTGTCCAGTTTTGGGCCCCACACTACAAGAAGGATGTGGAAAAACTGGAAATAGTCCAGCGGAGGGCAACAAAAATGACTAGGGGACTGGAGCACATGACTTATGAGGAGAGGCTGAGGGAACTGGGCTTATTTCATCTGCAGAAGAGAAGAGTGAGGGGGGATTTGATAGCAGCCTTCAACTACCTGAAGGGGGGTTCCAAAGAGGATGGAGCTCGGCTGGTCTCAGGGGTGGCAGATGACAGAACGAGGAGTAATGGTCTCAAGTTGCAGTGGGGGAGGTTTAGGTTGGATATTAGGAAAAACTTTTTCACTAGGAGGGTGGTGAAGCACTGGAATGGGTTCCCTAAGGAGGTGGTGGAATCTCCTTCCTTAGAGGTTTTTAAGGTCAAGCTTGACAAAGCCCTGGCTGGGATAATTTAGTTGGGGTCAGTCCTGCTTTGAGCAGGGGCTTGGACTAGATGACCTCCTGAGGTCCCTTCCAACCCTGATATTCTATGATTCTACTGCCTGCAAAATGGTCTGGCCTTGTGTCTTTTGGAACAACTTCCCAGCGCATGGGGGATTATTTGTTCCTTCTGCACCATACCCAATAAACCCCTGAGATTTCCATTCCTTTCGCATGTTTGTTTTTACTGCGTCAATTGCTTCCAACCCCCGCTCCCCTCCCATCCCAGAAAGAAAAACAAGAAAGGAAACGCGAAATAAACCCGAGTGGCTAAGAAAACAAGGGCCTGATTCTCTACAGCTGCACCAAGATATCATCGCCTTCTGGATAATTGGGACCATCTGCTTGGTAAGGAAGTGGAACAGAATTGATGCCCTGGAACAGAAGAGTTCACTCCCACTAGAGGAAGACTTTCTGCTGCAGAATGTCTCAAAGCCACCGTCGTTATCGTACGCAGGTCGGAGTTTGCTCTTTGATATGGAGGCTGCAGCGCTGCTCGCATGTGAGGAAGGGACACATGATAACAGGGTGAGCCTCTGGCGACAGAGAGGGTTTTTGGGTGTCAGCCCTTCCCACAGCAGCTTCGATTGCCTCTGACTGCAGTGCTCTCAAATGCTGCACATTAACCGGTGCATTGGACGTAAGACACGGGAGGCGACCGTCCCGCCCTGCTAGGCACTGGTGAGGCCTCCGCTGGAGCACCGTGTCCAGTTCTGGGCACCGCACTTTAAGATGTGGACAAATGGGCGAGAGTCCAGAGGAGAAGAACAAAAATGATCAAAGGTTTAGAAAACCTGACCTCTGAGGAAAGGTTAAAACCACTGGGCCTGTTTAGTCTTGAGAAAAGCCAGCTCAGATGGTGGAGACATGATAACAGTCATTAAATACATAAAAAGGTGGTTACCGAAAGAGCGGTGATTGTTTGCACTCCATGTCCATCAAGGACAGGACGAGAGTGTTGGGAGATGTTAGGGTTAAGTGAAGACCTGGGGAGCTGCTGGTAGGCTGACATGGCATTAGGGAAGAAAGGCACAGACAGGCAGCATTGCTTTGTTTAATAAATAAGTTGCCATATTTTTCCCTTCCCTGTTGTTGAGAATTGATAAGCCTTGCAGCTGCATAAGTAGTTGTCTAAAAAACAACAACCAACCCCTTTGTGTAAAGAGGTGTTATCTCCCCCTCCCTTCTTTCCCAGCTACACAAGCGAGCCCTGGGTCACAGCCCCTCCCTCCCTCCCCTGAGAACCCGTGGATTCAGGGAATTTGTAGCAACAAATGACTGCAAAGAAATGTATTTTCAAGGTAACAATGCCTGTATAACATGCGTACTGCTGTGAACGATAGGGGTGGGTCTACTAATCGTATGGGTGTTTCTCTTACTTCGTAAAGGGTTTTAGGGTGTTGTAGTAAATGTAGGTTTCAGAGTAACAGCCGTGTTAGTCTGTATTCGCAAAAAGAAAAGGAGGACTTGTGGCACCTTAGAGACTAACCAATTTATTTGAGCATAAGCTTTCGTGAGTTACAGCTCACTTCAGTAAATGTAGGAATTTAAATACTAACTTAGATAAAGAGAGTGTGCTGTAACTAATCCAGTGCTTCCTCGACAATTGGGTCGAGGGGAACAAGTATCGCAATAAAGAAACCCGTACTCAAATCCGCCTCTGGGTCAGCCTGCTCCTTAATTGCCTTAGTTTGCAGTATGGAAGCTTTAAGCTAGATATTAGGGAAAACTTTCTTATGAGAAGGGGTGTTAAGCTCTGGAACAGGTTATCAAGGGAGGTTATGGGATCTCCCTGGGAGGCTTGTAAGAACAGGTCAGACGAACACTTGCTAGGGATGGTCTAGGTTTACTTAGCCCTGCCTCAGCATGGGGACCTGGGCTAGATGACCTCTCAAGGTCCCTTCCAGCCCTAAGTTGCTAGGATTTTGTGTTGGTCAGCGCTCTGGTTAGCGCTGAGCAGGTTTGAGCCAGGCTAGCACTTGGATGGGAGGCTCAAGGTGTCAGGACCCTGGGCAAAGATAGGCAGGACTAGTGCCAGGAGCTTGGGATAACCGAACTGAGCCAGTGGTCGGAGCCAGTGTCAAAGTCAGGAGTTAGGCCAAAAGTCTGACCCAGAGGCAGAGTCAGGCATTCGGCTGAGGGTCAATACCAGGTACCAGGGTCCATGATGGCATTCCAGGGATCAATCAGGAGCCAGAGCTGGGAGCGCGGGGAAAAAAGAGCTGGAGATCCACATTCTTGCCTGGACACTTCCTGATATGCCCACCCCATGGTTTTACATAGGATCCAGGAGCCAATCAGGGATCGCTAGGACCAGTCAGTCATAGCTATAGGATGCTGTGGTCCAGAGACCTAGGCCAGCTCCCTTCTCTGAGCTCCCCTCACTGTCTCTCTTCCCCAGGGAGCCTGGCTAGGGTTGGCAACTTTCTAACCGCACTCTTGCTGCCATGGTCCCTGCCCCTTCCCTGAGGACCCACCCCCACTCACTCCGTCCCCCCTCCCTTTGTCGCTCACTCTCCCGCACCCTCACTCGCTTTCTTCAGGCTGGGACAGGGGGTTGGGGTGCGGGAAAGGGTGAGGGCTCCCGCAGAGGGTGCGGGCTCCAGAGTGGGACAGGGATGAGGGGTTGGAGGTGCAGGAGGGGGCTCCAGGCTGGGGCCGAGGGGCTCGGAGTGCGGGAGGGGACTCAGGGCTGGGGCAGGGAGTTGGGGTGTGGGAGCGGGTTGAGGTGTGGACTCCGGGCGGGCGGCGCTTACCTCAGATGGCTCCTGGTTGGCAGCGTAGCTGGCTCCGCACGGTTCCTGGAAGCGACCAGCATGTCTCTCTGGCTCCTAGGCAGAGGGGCCAGGGGGCTCTGCGCGCTGCCCGTGCCCACAGGTGCCGCCCCCTCAGCTCCCATTGGCTGCATTTCCTGGCCAATGGGATCTGCAGATCTGGCGCTTGGGGTGGGGCAGCGCACAGAGCCCCTGTGGCCGCCCCTGCACCTAGGAGCCAGACATGCCAGCTGCTTCCGAGAGCCGCGCAGAGCCAGGGAGCCTGCCTTAGCCCTGCTGCGCTGCCAACTGGAATTTTAATGGCACGGTCAGCTGTGCTCACTGGAGCCACCAGGGTCCCTTTTCGACCAGCGTTCTGGTGGAAAACCGGATGCCTGGCAGCCCTAAGCCGGGCAGGTCTCTTGGGGCTCACCCAGGGCTTGCCCCCGCGCCGAGGCCTGCTCTACCCTGGGGGTTCCTCCCAGCCTCAGCCGCTGTAGGGCTTCTCTAGGGAGAACTCCTTTTCTTCTCAGCAGCTCCCTCCTTCCCACTGGTGCGAGCAGCCTCCTCCCAGCTCAGCTGCTCCATTACTAATTAGCTCCAGAGGCCGCACCTGGAGCCCCGGATGGTTCCCAGGTGTGGCCCACCTGGTCATTTTGGGCCAGTTCAGCCCTGCTCCTCCCTGGCGGCGCCCCTCGCCATCGATCCCCTTCCCTCTATGCCTCAGGCTTTCTGCTCCCCGTTGCTCGGCCACATCCTGCGGCCGCTTTACCCCGGCCCTGTAACCTCCTTTCATTGCCTGGCTCAGAGGTGCCGACTTACATTTTTCCAGGTGCATGCTCCAATCCCGCTCCGCCCTGAGGCCACGCCCCAACTCCGCCCCTTCCCTGAGGCCCCGCCCTGCCACGCCCCTTCTGCCAAGGCCACGCCCCTGCTCTGCCCCTCCCCCCCGAGGCCCTGCCCTCGCTCCACCTCTTCCCGCCTCCGCTTTGCCCCTCCCGCCGCCCACCGCTCGCTACTCGCTGCGCTCCCCCCGAGTGCCTCCTGCCAGCCGCCAAACAGCCGATAGGCGGCCCCCGCTGAACAGCTGTGGCTGGTGGGTGCTGAGCACCCCCTATTTGTTTTTCCTGAGGGTGCTTCAGCCTCAGAGCACCCACAGAGTTGGTGCCTATGGCCTGGCTCCTTTGTTTTTGATGCACTAACTGCTTCCTGCCTGTTGAGCCTTCTGTCCTCCGGGCGGTCCTGCGGCCCCAGTCAGCCCCTATTTCCCAGCCTTTCACTCCTCCCGTCCCTGCAGAAGCATACGCAGGGCATGAGAGCGTGTCACTCCCTGGGCCCTGTTTACTCCTCCAGGATCTCTGCCCCATAGATAATGTCACGGCTTACCCTCCTGTCCCTCTCCCACGCCCGGAATAAAAACCGCTTCAGGGAACTGGTTACTCTCTGGGATTTCTCATTTCCCAGAAGAGGACTCTCTGGCTGGTCCCTCCTCCAGGCCAGCCTCTGCACGGCAGGGATTCTTGGAAAAGCCATTCAAAGGCATGAGGAGGCTATTTGAGAGTTCAGCCTGCTCCAGCTTGCAGGGGAGGGATCATGCATTCCTGGAAGTGGTGATTTCATGCTTCCAGAGAAGGCTTTATTCCCTGCCAGTGCCCCAGCTCACACTCTGTCCACTCAGAGGGCCCATTCATGCCAGGTCTGAGCACTTCCTGAGGAGTTAAAAAAAAAAAGAGAGAGAACAATTTCTCGCTCTGCTTCCCTTCCCAGCGGCAGGAAAAAGAACTCTGGTTGATGACAGAGGCGTCTGTCATTCGTGTGTGTCTGCACAAAGCACGTACAGTGGGAAAACTAAGTCAAAGGGATGAGTCTTACATTTCGTGGGTCGAGTTGTCTCTTGTGGCAGTGAGTTCCACAGTCTAGGTCCAGCCCCTGGGAAAGTTCTCGGCTGTTTCCTGGCTCTGATGGAGCACATCTGTCATGGGAGGCAGGTTCCACAGGTGGAAGAATCCAGAGTCTGTATCTGCATCCTGGTGTTTTTCAGGGGCTGGGTTTTGTGAGCCTGTCAAGCCCCTCCTGCCAGCTCCCCTTCCCTATCGCTTCCTCCATCCTCAGGGCCCTCTGGTTATGGCTGCAACCCTCCGGGTGAAAGAAGGCTGGATGCAGCCTCTCCTGGATTGGCCCCACCACCTGCTACTGATCTGGGGAAAGAAACAGAACCCCGCCTCCTCCCACATGCTATTACAACTTACTAATTGGTAGCCCACCAGGCCACTGGCTTCTGCCACTGCTGCATCCCAGCCTATGTTGAATACATCACAGCTAGCTAAGGCAAAGACCTAGCAGCTTTATGCAGTACATCCAGCTGGGCTGGAGAGCTGTGTACGCGTGGCTAAACACTCCCCATAACATCTGGTCCCAGCTCCCACTGGATATTCACGCAAAACCTGGGATGGCTCAGCTGGGATCTGTGGTTGTTCCAGAGTCCCAGCCCAGACTATAAAGGGGACCCATCCAGGACATGTCACCACCTGATTGCGTTAGTCTTAGGTCAGCCCCAAAGCCCCATCCCTATGCTACGCTGTCCTTGTGAAAGAACACCCTAGTACTAGTGCATGGAAGGGATGTCTGGTGTTCATTACTGCCGGAGCCTGAAGACAGGCTGCTCTGGAAGGGTTGTGCCCGGGAAGGAACAAGGTCACAACTCTGGCACTGTACAGCCAGTTTAGAGGCAACAAGCTTAATTTGCCAGTAAAAATAAATAAATGTGCACGGCCAAATGAATTCACAGATTTGAACTTGATCCACTGACCCTGTTTATTTCCAGGGAAGAACCGGGAGGCAGAAAGCCAGACTCAGCTGCAGGTATTAACGTCCTGATCCTGATTAGCCTTGATGAAGCCAACCCTCTACTGCCAAGAGCCTTTGCTGCAGCAGAATCAGTCCTGACATGTTTTGTTTAACAGCGCTGGAAGATTTTGCTTTGGATATTCCAATAGTCTTAATAGGAGATGCTGGGCAGTGGAATAAGGGCTATGCTGGAATTGCTGCACCATCGGTACACAAGTGTGTATGGTGATAAATATGTCTACCTCCCACCTCAGTCTCCAGGCATGCAGAATTCTTCTCCTCCATGTTGGAAGACTCAGCAGTGCGTACCAGCACTCCGAATTAGGTCTTCCAAGGTGCATTACCGTGGCATTTGTCAGTACTGAATTTCAGCTGGCATGGAGCCTGGTCTCCATGTAAAAACTAGATCAACCTAGCTACATCACTCGGGACTGTGAAAAATGTCACGCTTGTGCAGTGTAGTTAGGGAGACAGTCCCCAGTGTAGACCCAGTGAGGTGTCCTACCTACCGCCTCTCGGAGAGATGGATTACTCATAGCAATGGAAAAGCCCCTTCCGTCGATGTAGGAAGCATCCACTCTCCGGCACCATGGCGGCACAGCTGTAGCTGGGTCGTTGTAGGGTAGACGTGGCCTCATAGTCTTGTAGACTCAATGAGTCTAACCCAGTTCATTGTGTGTCATCTGCAGATCTTGCCACTTTATCCTCCCCTTTTCCCAGATTACCAGTGAACAACACTGGTCCTCATACAGAACCTTGTGGTAACCTCTGGCCATGATGACTATGGATCATTTGCTCCCACTTTTTGCTCTCTGTCTCAGTTTCTTCCTGATCCGTGGCAGTAGAATCATAGAATCATAGAAGATCAGGGTTGGAAGAGACCTCAGGAGGTCACCTAGTCCAACCCCCTGCTCAAAGCAGGACCAATCCCCGACTAAATCTTTGCCTCTCACCTCATGGCTACTTAGCTTCCTTAACAGCCCGAAGAGGCTTCGACTCCACAGTGGCAAAGGGCTACACCGCAGACTCCGCCCCTGGTACCACCAGAGGAGCTGCGTCAGTGGAGAATCACAGGTCCAGGTTGTTTTAGGGCTTGTCCACATGAACCATTAGACCGCAGCATGCTGGGGCGTGACTCAATCCAGCACGAGCCTGCTGCGGACTAAACTGTCCATGTGTGCCCTGCTGACACGCGTGAACCATTCGTTAATGTGATCTGAGCTCATCCTGCTTCAAAGTGCTCTGACAAACGGTTAACACTAGTTACAGGCTAGATTCACACCCCAGCTTGCCACAGCCTAATTGTTTACGTAGGCAAGCCCTTAGCGCACAGAAGGTTCAAGAGAACTGCTCTGAAGAATAACCTTTGCCTTAAAACCTCTCTGATCACGCAGCTTGATGTCACAGGCTAGCCAAGAGCCCTGGCACTATGAAGTTGTGTCTCAGCCACACCCAAGCCTGGGGAGCATTTCACAGGTGTAGCACAGTCTCCTCAGAGCGGAGGAGGCAGGGCTGGAGTGGACACTAAGCTGGAGGGATACTGAAGGAGAACACTGAAGAAGCCCAGCAGAGAGGGATAAACACAGGCCGCGTATAAATGTCAGTGTTACACACAGGGCAGCTCCAGACAGAGTGGCAGAATATTGTTAAGGAGGAGTCAATCATGTTATGACTAGAAGATCTACAGCTACAAGGGACACGAAAAGACATGCAAGTGGGACTCCCATCTAATTCTTCAGGGCACAGACTAGTCACTTACATGTTGGGGGAGAATAAAGAAGCAATTCCTCACCCCCTCTACCCATTGCAGTATCTACAATAGACCAACAGAAGGGCCTATAGAACCTCCTTGGGAGAAGCTCAACAGGGATTACCGCTCAGGATAGCAGCTGCTTACCTGTTTCGCCACCTCTGTCTCCCTTCTCTCCTTTCTGGCCTCGATCACCTGAGAAATGAGAGAAAGATCATATCAGGTGGTGATGGACTAAATGCATCACAGTGCAAGAAAGTGGATAAGCTTCAGATCTGCTAAAATATCTCTGGCTCAGGAACCAAACGGAGATAAAGCCAGAAAACTCTGGGGGAAGAGAACATTCAGGACATGTTAATTTCACGAGCCGTTTCCTGTTTGGCAACCAGTGCTTTATTTCTTTCATTTCACACTCACATTTATATGGAAAAGAACAATATCTGAGGATACAAATGACAGCATAAGATATGAGGAGGTCCGAAACCTAATGCCAGCTGAGCTGAGGAAGAGACTTCTCCCTGGGACACAGTATTACACAGTTAAATGTCAGAGCAGCATCTCTTCCTCTGGAGCACACAGTCTGAGCCACTCTTGAAACAGGGTCCTGGAGTAGAAATGCAGCCCCTGCACTGCCCAACAGTTCTGGGAGGGGAAATTTTGCCCTAGGACACTGAGGCAAACCCAGATTCTTACAAAATATGCTGTGGGCTTGTTAGGGCAAAACGTTGATAAAGGGTGAAATTCACCCTGATGCAGCCTGAGCCCTGGGCATCACTTGACTGTCACTAACCTCCCCTCGGAGTTTAAATCCCATCACTGGCAGACAGTGTTGTGCTAGTCGTTGGCAAGGGCGTGGGTTTTGCCCAAGGTCTGCCTGCAATCTTAGAATGATAGAATCATAGAATATCAGGGTTGGAAGGGACTCAGGAGGTCATCTAGTCCAACCCCCTGCTCAAAGCAGGACCGATCCCCAATTAAATCATCCCAGCCAGGGCTTTGTCAAGCCTGACCTTAAAAACTTCTAAGGAAGGAGATTCCACCACCTCCCTAGGTAACAGATTCCAGTGTTTCACCACCCTCCTAGTGAAAAAGTTTTTCCTAATATCCAACCTAAATCTCCCCCACTGCAACTTGAGACCATTACTCCTCGTTCTGTCATCTGCTACCACTGAGAACAGTCTAGAGCCATCCTCTTTGGAACCCCCTTTCAGGTAGTTGAAAGCAGCTATCAAATCCCCCCTCATTCTTCTCTTCCGTAGACTAAACATAAACATGAACTAAAACTAAAACTAAACATAAACTAAACTAAACATCCCCAGTTCCCTCAGCCTTCCTCATAACTCATGTGTTCCAGTCCCCTAATCATTTTTGTTGCCCTTCACTGGACTCTCTCCAATTTCTACACATCCTTCTTGTAGTGTGGAGCCCAAAACTGGACACAGTACTCCAGATGAGGCCTCACCAGTGTCGAATAGAGGGGAACGATCACGCCCCTCGATCTGCTGGCAATGCCCCTACTTATACAGCCCAAAATGCCATTGGCCTTCTTGGCAACAAGGGCACACTGTTGACTCATATCCAGCTTCTTGTCCACTGTAACCCCTAGGTCCTTTTCCGCAGAACTGCTGCCGAGCCATTCGGTCCCTAGTCTGTAGCGGTGCATTGGATTCTTCCATCCTAAGTGCAGGACTCTTAGCAAGAACCTGTTGTCCCGCTCAGAGGAACAGGGCTGGTGTACCACCGTGTGATGGAGAATGTGGGGTTTGGATCCGAGCTGCAGATGTGGGATATGTATGCTGCAGATGTTCATTTTATCTGTGCGTACGCTCCCCTGCCATACCCAGTAGTTAGGCGAGACAAGTTGGGAAGTGGGTGACGAGAGAGGTTAATCTGGGCAGTGGGGAAGTTTATGGACATTTTTGGGATAGAAGGAACAAAAACCAAGATGAGATGAGCTGGGAAAATCTGAATTTTGCTGCTGACTCTGAAAGTGCTGGCAAGGATTTCAGTTCTTCCTTCCCACCCTGAACCAAGCTGATCTACTAAGCTGGGTTTCCAGACTGACTGACTGACTAAGAAATATCTGCCCTCCCCTGATCTAAGGGTCATGCTTACTGTTGGTTGGAAAATTGATTAGTCCAGCCAGAAAGCCCAGCCCACAGAGTGAGACAGGTACCCAGAAGTCACCTACAACAGGACAGGCCCAACCAAGAAAATAACAGAACACCACTGGCCATCACGTACAGCCCCCAGCTAAACCCTCTCCAGCGCATCATCAATGATCTACAACCTATCCTGAAGGATGACCCATCACTCTCACAGGCCTTGGGAGACAGGCCAGTCCTCGCTTACAGACAGCCCCCAACCTGAAGCAAATATTCACCAGCAACTACACCCCACACAACAGAAACACTAACCCAGGAACCAATCCCTGTAGCAAACCTCATTGCCTATTCTGTCCCCATATCTACTCTAGCGACACCATCAGACGATTCAACCACACCAGCCACACCATCAGGGGCTCATTCACCTGAACATCTGCTAATATGACATACGTCATCATGTGCCAGCAATGCCCCTCTGCCATGTACATTGGCCAAACTGGACAGTCTCTATGTAAAAGAATAAATGGACATAAATCAGACATCAGGAACGGTAACATACAAAAGCCAGCAGGAGAACACTTCAGTCTCCCTGAACACTCAGTAACAGATTTAAAAGTAGCCATCCTTCAACACAAAAACTTCAAAAACAGACTCCAAAGAGAAACTGCAGAGCTACAATTCTACAATGTAGAAAGAATAGTAAATATGGCAGGTGACCAGCTTGGCTTAACAGTGAAATCCTTGCTGATCTTGAACACAAAAAAGAGGCTTACAAGAAGTGGAAGATTGGACAAATGACCAGGGATAAGTATATAAATATTGCTCAGGCATGTAGGAATGGAATCAGGAAGACTAAATCACACCTGGCGTTGCAGCTAGCGAGGGATGTTAAGAGTAACAAGAAGGGTTTCTTCAGGTATGTTGGCAATAAGAAGAAAGCCAAGGAAAGTGTGGGCCCCTTACTAAATGAGGGAGGCAACCTAGTGACAGAGGATGTGAAAAAAGCTAATGTACTCAATGCTTTTTTTGCCTCTGTCTTCACGAACAAGGTCAGCTCCCAGACTACCGCACTGGGCAGCACAGCATGGGGAGGAGGTGGCCAGCCCTCTGTGAAGGAAGAAGTGGTTCAGGACTATTTAAAAAAACTGGACGTACACAAGTCCATGGGGCCGGATGCGTTGCATCCGAGAGTGCTAAAGGAATTGGCGGATGTGATTGCAGAGCCATTGGCCATTATCTTTGAAAACTCATGGCGATCAGGGGAAGTCCCAGAAGATTGGAAAAAGGCTCACGTACTGCCCATCTTTAAAAAAGGGAAGAAGGATGATCCTGGGAACTACAGGCCAGTCAGCCTCACCTCAGTCCCCGGAAAAATCATGGAGCATGTCCTCAAGGAATCAATTCTGAAGCACTTAGACGACAGGGAAGTGATCAGGAAGAGTCAGCATGGATTCACCAAGGGCAAGTCATGCCTGACTAATCTAATTGCCTTCTATGATGAGATAACTGGTTCTGTGGATGAAGGGAAAGCAGTGGACGTGTTATTCCTCGACTTTAGCAAAGCTTTTGACATGGTCTCCCACAGTATTTTTGTCAGCAAATTAAAGAAGTATGGGCTGGATGGATGCACTACAAGGTGGGTAGAACGTTGGCTAGATTGTCGGGCTCAGCGGGTAATGATCAATGGCTCCATGTCTAGTTGGCAGCCGGTATCTAGCGGAGTGCCCCAAGGGTTGGTCCTGGGGCCGGTTTTGTTCAATATCTTCATTAATGATCTGGAGGATGGTGTGGATTGCACCCTCAGCAAGTTTGCGGATGACACTAAACTGGGAGGAGTGGTAGATACACTGGAGGGTAGGGATAGGATACAGAGGGACCTAGACAAATTGGAGGATTGGGCCAGAAGAAATCTGATGAGGTTCAACAAGGACAAGTGCAGAGTCCTGCACTTAGGATGGAAGAATCCAATGCACCGCTACAGACTAGGGACCGAATGGCTAGGCAGCAGTTCTGCAGAGAAGGACCTAGGGGTGACAGTGGACGAGAAGCTGGATATGAGTCAACAGTGTGCCCTTGTTGCCAAGAAGGCCAATGGCATTTTGGGGTGTATAAGTAGGGGCATTGCCAGCAGATCAAGGGATGTGATCGTTCCCCTCTATTCGACATTGGTGAGGCCTCATCTGGAGTACCGTGTCCAGTTTTGGGCCCCACACTACAAGAAGGATGTGGAAAAATTGGAAAGAGTCCAGCGGAGGGCAACAAAAATGATTAGGGGACTGGAACACATGAGTTATGAGGAGAGGCTGAGGGAACTGGGATTGTTTAGTCTACGGAAGAGAAGAATGAGGGGGGATTTGATAGCTGCTTTTAACTACCTGAAAGGTGGATCCAAAGAGGATGGATCTAGACTATTCTCAGTGATAGCAGATGACAGGACAGGAGTAATGGTCTCAAGTTGCAGTGCAGGAGGTTTAGGTTGGATATTAGGAAAAATTTTTTCACTAGGAGGGTGGTGAAACACTGGAATGCGTTACCTAGGGAGGTGGTGGAATCCCCTTCCTTAGAAGTTTTTAAGATCAGGCTGGACAAAGCCCTGGCTGGGATGATTTAGTTGGGATTGGTCCTGCTCTGGGCAGGGGGTTGGACTAGATGGCCTCCAGAGGTCCCTTCCAACTCTGTTATTCTATGATTCTATGAATTCATTTGCAAATTTAACACCATTAATTTGGGCTTGAATAGGGACTGGGAGTGGCTGGGTCACTCCAAAAGCAACTTTCCCTCTCTTGGTATTGACAGCTCCTCCTCAATTAGTGGGAGTGGACCACGTCCACCCTAATTGAATTGGCCCTGTCATCACTGGTTCTCTACTGGTGAGGTAAATCCCTTCTCTTCATGTGCCAGTATATTTATGCCTGTATTTATAATTTGCACTCCATGCATCTGACGAAGTGGGTTTTTTACCCACAAAACCTTATGCCCAAATAAATCGGTTAGTCTTTAAGGTGCCACCAGACTCCTCGTTGTTTTTGACAGAAGAGAGAGTGAGCATAAGGTATCTGAACTACAACTCCCATGAAGTGCAGCAGCATGATTTTGAATTGAAATTTTCCGGTTTTGGCCAAAAACATTTCAGGTTTTGGGGCATTTGCCTTTTTGACCAAATATCGAGATGTTCCATGGAGATCAGGCACTTCTCACGAAAAACGTGGGTTAGTCAAACCCCATTTTCCTGTAAAAAAACAAAAGAAGGTGTTTTGGTGGAAAATTTTTGACCAGCCCTAGTCATGATCCTGGTGAATTAAGGCCTCTACTCTGTAACCAGGCTGGCTTTAAACATGGTGCTGTGTCCTGACACAACCTGGTTGAGATATGGTTAGTAACCGTGATAATGAACAGTGTGTCATCTCTGTTAGTGGTTTGGATTGCATGTGGCAGCCCTCCAGCAATCATGTCCTCACACTGCTATTTTGCTGAACTGTGCTTGTGTGAATGGCCTGGCTGTTTTTTCTTCCCTCTATGCATTAGGACATCCCTCTCTAGGCATGTCCCCCAGGCCCCTCCTGAGGCAGTATGGGATAGCTGCCCAGAGTTTTCCCAGCATGCTCTGAAACAAACATGGTTAGAAGGCGTGGTGAAGGAATGATGCCAGGTGCACACAACTGATGTGCGGTGCCGTAATCGGGTCAGACAAGAGTGTCACAGCACTGGTTACACAAACACAGCTGTTACTAATGGTGTGCATAGCATCCCGCTGAAGCATCTGGTGTTGGCTACTATCAGAGGCATGAGAGAGGCCTAGATGGAGCATGGTGGTGGTACCCATCTTCCTATACATTCCCATCCGTTCTACGTACTGTGCTCAAACCTACCAGCTATGCTGCATCATACGCAACGTATGGCCATTCCAGAACTGGCATGGAACATGGGCTGCTCCTTCATCGGCTGCTGCTGTTGCCTATGGACTGCGTCCTGAGTGGAACTTGCAGGACAAAACCCTGGCATATCTGAGATGCATTTAAAATGCACTCGTTTATTGCTCTAGGCGCATGCACATGATACCCAGAGACTGGATCGCAGTCCCCTATTAAAACCCTTTGCTTCTCCTCCCTCCCGCACCTGTTGGCAGGTCACCGGAAGGGAAGCAACAAGAGGAACGAAAGGGCACCACCCTGATTGCTGGTCCTCTCCGCGAATCATCCGCAAGCTGCCCCCGGGCCCGAGCCCTTCAACGAGCAATATCCAGGCCCGGCTTTGACACGTCCTTCTATTTGGTCTCTGCGTGGTAACAACACACACGAGTTGCAAAGAAAAAAAATCCAGGAAATTCTTGCCCTTTAGCTTGGAGGCTCTGGGAAGACGATTGCTCCCAGGGCCTGCCTCAGCTGTGTCCAATGGAAGAAACCTGCCTGGAGCCCGCTCTGCTGATGAAAAGCAGATGAGTGCAGAACAGAGAACAGCAGGACGAAGGACGCGGCCGAGATGGAGCAGCTGGGGAGGGGACCATGAAAGAGATCTATGTCCAGTGTCCCATGGATGCAGCGGCTGGTGCTCCTGTTCCACACCACACTAGGAGACGAGGTAGGAAGTGGCCAGGGGGGCTGACCATTGGGCTGGGTGCTGTCAGCATGTTGCAGTCAGATCCCTGCTGACCCAGTGGCAGAACCATCCGCCACTGTTAGGGCCCTGGGCTGGGACTCAGTGGAGTAGGGTGGGCCTGGGTCCTCCTATCCCTGCTGCCATCCCCACCCCGGCGGTGGCAGCCTCCCCATCCTAGGCCAAGAGGCCTGCGTTCATTTGCCATCTATCTGAGCCAAAACGCCAGGCGATAGGCTGTCTACTGCTCTGCCCCACATAAAGGGTCAGGGAGCCCCTGATCCTTAGACTACTTGTAGCTCCGCCTTGCTTGAGGGCTGAGCTTCCTAGACTGTTTGTAGATTTGTCCTACCAGAAGGCTCAGCACGTCCATACTGACTCTGGCTAGTACACCACACAGCCCTGAGGGAAAGGCAGCCATATTGACTTTGGCCCTGAGACCGCATGACCCCGAGGCTAAGGGTGATTGAATGGACTTAACTGCGGGGCTGTAACGACCCCGACCCCATCCCAAAACAGGGACAGGGCACACTTGCCTCGTGACATGCTGGGACTGTGTGTGCTGGGGGTGTTGCCACACCCCTTTGCTTGAAGTAGTAATAACAAACACCAGATACATGGTTTCCATCATCGGCACTCCCACTATGAAAATTGCTCCAGCAGCCCTGCATGAAAGGTGGTAGGATGTGTTCTGGGGATTCACCCCAGGGTCCAGAGAGGGGTGGCAGGGCTGGAATTTGGGGGAGACGCATAGTGTTGCCTCGCTGCTGAGTGGTAGCAGATGTCGGGGCCTTGCAGGCTGGCCTCCCACTGCAGCAGACATCAGTGACGTGGAGTTTGGGCATATTGCTTGTGCAGCTTGTTTCTTTACACCGCACCAGTCCTGGAACAGAGGTGGTCACAAATGACATGTAGACAAGCCCCTCTTCCAGGACTCTCAGCCCACATCAGTGCCCCATTCCCAGGGAGCAACTCTGCCCTAAGAATTGATCCTAGTGTGAGAGATTAAGGCAGGGCAGCAATGCTGCCCAGTGTGTCTAACTTGCTGCTGGTTGCAAACCGCAACACTTCTATTCATAGACGTGCACTACAATGCTAACAACAACACCGCATTTCTTCAAAGACCGACCATAACATGCCCACCAAGAACAACAACATGCCAGACTCTGTGTAACAGTGCCACTTGGTGGCTCCTGCCAGACCAATGTCACATTTCTGTTTTCTGAAATTGCAAAGTCAACAAATCAGAACTAGCTCTAGTAACAGCTGCCAAACTCCTGCATTGGTTCGAGTTCCCATCCAATTCCTCCATGTGGTACTTCCCATATAGACAAACTGACCTCTGTGCAGGCTTTGGATAGGGTGAGGGTGTTTTTTTCATGAGACCTTAAAACCAAGGTCTGATCTATTCTACCAGTGGTGCTACTAATGAGAAGGGATTTGTCCCAGTGACCACAGCGAAAATCTCCCCTCCCCAATGCCGCAATGCAGTGTGGAGAGTCCTGGCTGGGTGCAGCACTCCACCCCAGACGTGGCTGCATTTCAGCAGTGACATGACTATGCTCACTATACACAGACAAAAAGCACTGTGTCAATGAAAGGTTACTAGTACAGAAAACCAGCCCTTCACCGAAAGCATGGAACTGGGCTATTGCCTCACCAGGTATCTGCTTCCTCTAAGTTACAGCCATGACTATCAATCACAGAAATTCAGCAATTACCGCCAGCGTATTTGGCCATTTATTGGAGATGGGCCTGGACCAGTCCCCCAGATCTGAACACCCCTGAACTTGGGGAGTTTTGAAACCCAGGTTTGGAAGCTGAGGCCTAGCCCATCTCCCCCTGAGCCTGAACCACTCGGAGGGGCCATTTGTAGACGACAGTCTGAAAAAGGGCAAGTGGGAAGGGATCCCATGTGCGAGAACATGGGCGGTAACACTGGGTGGTTCCCTCATGGATACAGCAGGGAGGAAAATTCTAAAAGTTTAAACCCTAGAGGGCGGGGTATTCTCGGTCACGCGTCCTCCATCCCCTCCTGTGCATGGATCAGTGACCCCTCCAGGGGACTAGCTTACACATTCGATGGTAGAGAAAGTCTGTCATTTCTAACCTGCTGAGGGAAGCACATCAAAGACGGCAACATTCACCGAAAGTCCAGGGGCCTCTTATAGTGGCCAGATCAGATCAATTGATTAGTCTAAGCCCAGAGCTGGAAGAGGCATGAGATCATGAGACACAATTTATCATATAGGCCCCAGCAGCCTTATTGCCCGGCAGCCCAGGACAATCAGAAATCAGATCCAGGTGAATTTAACCTAATCACTTACTGACCAGTGGGAAAAGTGCTGTCTCGCCCCTACAAACCCTGGGTGTGCTGGCCAAGTGACATATCCCATGTGAGGCTGACAGTGAAAATTAGTCTTTCATTAACTCAGGCACCAGACTCTAAGAACATAAGAATGGCCATATTGGGACTGACCAGTGGCCAATGCCGGGTGCCCCAGAGGGAATGAACAGAACAGGGAATCATCAAGTATCCAGCCCCTGTTGCCCATTCCTGGCTTCCCTACCACGATGAAGATCATATAAGAACCTGGGTGGATGGACAGCAGAAATGCATGACTTTTCCCACCTTGCTTGTTGCTCTACTCTGACAACCATGTTTGCGATCCAGCCTGACCTTGGAAAAAGTCACCTTCCTGTCCACAGCCCCAGCCTGATATGCGAACCTTGGAGATAGACTGCTAGGGTCTAAGATGCATTTGGCAGGTAGATCAACATCTATGGAGCCAATGTGAGTGGGGGAAATGAACAATCCCTATTCTCTTATTTCTGCAGGAAGGAGGCTGATTCCTAATGCCCTGGCCATCAAATTAATGTAGCTAACGAAAACTCTTTACCCAGCAGCCAGACCGTACACTCAGAGCGTGAGTCCCAGCTCAGGGCAAGTAGCAATCTCTATTGACTGGTTTAAGCAAATGAAACGATCTTGACAACAGAGTTCACTGTAAAGATGATGGGACAGGGGTTGAGACTGTCTTTCTTACGTGGGAAGAGGAGTGGAAGAGCAGGCCGTAAAAGAGGAGAGACCTTTTGAAGGAGTTTCGCAAGCATCGTCTTGAACATGAGAAAAGCTTATCCCGCCGTGAGAAAAACAAAACCCGTCTGGTTTGGCAGTGTTCCCAGATCATAGGCTGTGATTCCCAGTGTAATATTTCCCGACAGGCCCACGCCGAAGTCGTTAAGTCACATACAGGACGGTTTAATGTATTTATTTTATGTGTGCAGGTTCAAACCGCAACTCTAATAACATTTGTGTGGGGGGGTGGAGAGTGAGAAAACCTGGATTTGTGCTGGAAATGGCCCAACCTGATGATCACTTTAGATAAGCTATTACCAGCAGGACAGTGGGGTGGGAGGAGGTATTGTTTCATATTCTCTGTGTGTATATAAAGTCTGCTGCAGTTTCCACGATATGCATCTGAGGAAGTGAGCTGTAGCTCACGAAAGCTCATGCTCAAATAAATTGGTTAGTCTCTAAGGTGCCACAAGTACTCCTTTTCTTTTTGCGAATACAGACTAACACGGCTATTACTCTGAAACCATCCAGAGAATGTGATTCCTTATTGGACCCATCTCTTGGATAGCAATAGGCACTCCTTCCGCTGGGCAAATTTTGTTTTCACGCAGACTTTGGCCTTGAATGGGGCAAGTTGGACAAACATTTACAGGGCCGAGGATTCAAACATTCCCTTTCTCACTCACACACACTCACACATTGGCATGGGTGTGCAGGAAACATGTGTGTTTAATAGCATACTCCAGGGCTAAGAGGGGGAGTGTTTGCCTAGGACTGAAGTAAAGGTTAATTTGCTTAATGCTCTTTGCCTGTCAAGCTGTTATTTGGCAACCGTCGATGAGAAAAATCTACCGTCCCCTCG
Organism: Lepidochelys olivacea; assembly: GCF_965140295.1. Lineage (NCBI taxonomy): Eukaryota > Metazoa > Chordata > Testudines > Cheloniidae > Lepidochelys > Lepidochelys olivacea. Next base: position 4,630,345 of record NC_140413.1, read on the forward strand.
TCTCTGAAAGGAAAGAAAACCACAGACCACAACTATAATGTGGGTTTGGCTGGGGGATGCCAAAAAGCAGGTTGTGTGATTGGCTTCCAGCTGCTGCCACCCCCCTCCCCAAGAATTGCAGTGCTCTTGAAAAAGATGCAGGGCTGTGATGATCATCTAGTCCAGCATTTCTCAAACACGGGGTCCCAACCCAAAAGGGGGTCGCAAACCTATTGTAGGGGAGGTCGCGGTATTGTCACCCTAACTTCTGTGCTCTCCGGCTGCCCAGCTCTGAAGGCAGCACCGCCCGCAGCAGCAGTGCAGAAGTAAGGGTGGCCTGGTATGGGGAGGGCAGTCACATTTTTGGGGGGGGTGTCGTCACAGCCTGAAATATTTTCAAAGGGGGTCCCAGCAAAAAGAAAAAAAGTTTGAGAACCCCTGATCTAGTCTGACCTGCTGCAGGACACAGGCCAGTGGTTCCTGCATCAAGCCTGTACCTTGTGACTGAGCTAGAGCGGGATGCCCACCAAGCCTGGTGAGTGACACCGCTGCGGATGCTGAAGCCCCATGTCCTCAGGGACTGTACTCATCTCTAAAAATCCTGGTAAGGAAAACTGTCAGCGGCTGTAAAACAGAGAAAACAAACTGGAGCTACTGCAACCCACACATTTATTCTCTTGTTCCTTCAGCTTCTCATCTTCCCTTCTTCTTTCCTCCTCCCTTTCAGCACCAGTACATCCTGCGTAGGGCTAGGCCCACACTTTTGCGGGCCCTGCTGTCTGCATCAAGCCATGTGTAGGCTGAGAAGGAAGCTAGCTGTGTTTTTCTGCACATACCCCAGAGCCGGCTCCAGTCCTGTGCCCACACAGACATACCAGGGCTTATGGGTTCTTTGTTCTTTTCCAAAGAGAGAAAGCCCTGGACTAATAACAGCAACTCACAGTGTCAAGTGCTTTCCGTCTTCCAAGCACTGCACAAATACTGTCTATTCACCCGGGAGATTTGAAGAGCCAATTGTGCCCTAGGAGCACAGAAACCCTTTGAAGGCAAGATGGTGCCGAGCAGAGGACATTTGGGAGGCCAATGCAGAGAGCAGATTCTCCCTCTTGAGAAACCAGGTTGGTATCTGGTACGTGGCCACCAAAGTTACCGTGGTGACAATGGGGTGGGGTTGCCACTCATTCCACGACTTATAGGACAGGCTTTGATTTTGAGGGTCATGATCCAGGCATCCTGACATATCTCTGGGGCCAAAGCAGCGTCATTTGGTTTGTGGCACAGATGGAACAAGGCAAAATCGTGGTGCCCCAGATCTGTCTTGAAGAGCTGGGAGCCCTTCTGCATCCTTCTTGTTTTGCTGTTGCATGGCATTGAGAGACAAGGGCTCTCTGCCCTCCCGCTGGCCCTGCCCTTTGGGTCTGGAATCCCACCTCTTCTCACATGTTTGCAGGGTGCCGACAGGGACAGCATGCCCCTGCTCGGAGGTGCATGAGTGTCAAATATCTCCCTTCCCAGTGCTAGCATGCTGCAGCACACCATGGGGGCCACGAAACATGCACAGTGCTGCATAGTCAATGGGACACATCCATGCGGCTAAACAAAGTTCCAGCCGGATGCATCTCACCGATATGATACCGGGAATCCCATGACCTTATTTTAATGAATCCATGGCTGCATTTAATGACAATGCCCACATCGCAGTCACCAGCTCAACTGCACACATGCAACATTGGAAGTAGAACTCAGGACTGTCTCTGCAAGCTCTCACTCCCCTCAGACTCCAGATGAAGGAGAATTTCTCTTAGTTCATATAATCGTAGAAGGTTAGAGTTGGAAGAGACCTCAGGAGGTCATCTAGTCCAACCCCCTGCTCAAAGCAGGACCAACCCCAACTAAATCATCCCAGCCAGGGCTTTGTCAAGCCGGGCCTTAAAAACCTCTAAGGGTGGAGATTCCACCCCCTCCCTAGGCAACACATTCCAGTGCTTCACCACCCTCCTAGTGAAATAATGTTTCCTAATATCCAACCTAGACCTCCCGCACTGCAACTTCAGACCATTGCTCTGTTCTGTCATCTGCCACCCCTGAGAACAGCCGAGCTCCATCCTCTTTGGAATCCCCTTCAGGTAGTTGAAGGCTGCTATCAAATCCCCGCTCACTCGTCTCTTCTGCAGACCAAATAAGCCCTGTTCCCTCAGCCTCTCCTCGTAAGTCATGGGCCCCAGCCCCTAAGCATTTTTGTTGCCTTCCACTGGACTCTCTCCAATTTGTCCACATCCCTTCTGTAGTCCACATCCTTGTCCACATCCTTCCTAGTTGTAGTAATATTAGTGCTTATATCCTCTACGGGCCATGAAGAGAGGGTGACAAGAACAAATCAGCGGGACATCTTGCCCATGATGAGCCCATTGCGGACCGCTGAATATTTACCTGGCAAACAAAGACAAGTCAACTTAACCAAGACATACTGAGTTATTGAGGAACGGAGGTGCTGTTTCCACCCCAGAGTGCAACCAGTTCTGACTCACCCTTATAGGAGGGAAGTCAAGGAAATTCTTTTGCCCCCCCATTCCCTGGCTGCAAAACAACCAGTCCCGAGGAATTAATTTCCCCCTTGTCTACAGAGCATCAGAGATGGAGAAGAGCTAGTCAGTACCATCTACTCCGCTGTCTGCTCTTCTTTGGTTTGCATTATGAGGATCTAAATATTTAGGACACCTTCTTTACCTAGGGCCGCAGTTCTGAAATCTTTGTGTGGCTTCCTCTCCACTTAGCAATGTCACCCATAAATCTCTCTTCCCACATCTCCTCTCTTTAGGACAGAGCTTCCTAGAGCTGCAACTTTGCTCGCTGACAATCTGGGGGGTGGTGTACCCACCAGGAATGGTTCCTCTTACAAAGGTGGCATGAAACGAGGGACAAACGGAGGAACTGGTCCTTTCAATGGACTGGAATGATGCTGGTGGTAATTCCTGAATTGCTGAATTACTACAGCGACATACATATTTGAGAGTAGACAGCTTGATCCAGTCCTGAGGTCCATCTAATGCAGTCTCCTATCCCTGACGGATGTATAGAAAAGCTGAAAGGTTTCATTCTCTGTGGCACTTTCCCCACTGTGCACCAGGTGCATGTGTGTGATTCAGAGTGAGAGGTATGTTAAAAGAAGACACTTGTTTCGTTTTCACAATGCACCGTTAACCTGGAGAACTCACTGTCACAGTGTATTATTGAAGTTAAGAGCATAGTAGAATTCCTAAAAAGTTTAGACATTTATATGGCTATCATCTGCAGGAACAGGACAAAAAATGTGTGAGGAATATCAACCCTCATGTTTCATAGTAGAAGCCCATCAGTATCTGCCTGGGGTCAGGAAGAAAGTTCTCTTCAGGGCAGGTTATTCCATAAGTGTTCACTGGAGGGTTTCTTTCACCTTCCTGATTTCTATTTCTATTAAGACACCAGACTAACTGGGGCTGTATGGCAATTGCTCTGTTTCTGTGTTAGGAGTTGTCTATTTGTATGAGAGGCATGTATTGCATGCCAGTAACCCTGCCTGACCACCTCTCCACACTTCATCCCTCTGGGGTTCTTATGCAAAGCAGGAAATAGCAGGCTTCACTGGGAACTTTCTGTGGGTGCACCTGGCTTGAAATGACGATGCTTTCATTTTCTGCACCTTTAAATGTCTAAGTGCAGCGCCTAACTGCAGAGAGAGCAGCCATTTTGGTTTTTAGAGCTGCTGTAGAGTGTTACAAAGACACACACACACTGTGCTCCCCTCAGGGAGACTTGACTTTTGTTCTTTCTTGGCTACCATAAGCTAAAGTAAACGCTGTTTGAGTCAGAAAGTGCATGTTTTGGAAACATAACCATTTCTTACGGGTGTTTTTTAAGTTTACAGTATGCGATTTTTTTTAGACAGCCTACCTACTCATTTGCTCTGCTAAAATAGGTACATAAACTCTAACTATACCATGGCATCAAAATAATGGTTTACACTCCATGATCTCACACCTGTTTTTAACCTGGGATATAATGAGACTCTTCAAAACCACAAGAAACCAAAAAGAAGTGGCAGAAAAAAATATTTGATATAAGGCTAACTAGCGAGCGTGCACGTGAAAACTCCCCTTCCACCCAGAGGGATGTATAAAAAGCCTGACGCAAGTCCAGACGCCCAGGGGTTGGGTGGATCCTGGCCCTGTTTTAGCCTCCTTCATCCCAGGCCTCTGAATGGCCTGATTCTCAGCTCCCTCCACTCCCACCGAAGCTGAGGGGGAGCGGCAGGGGCTCAGCACCACTAATTAACAGGCCCTATATGGGCACATGGGAGATATCGTCTCTCGTCTACATTTGACCAGCAGGTGTCACCAAAGCCAACATGCCTCGGGAAGCCCAGACAGAACCAAGAACCCACATGCCAGGCATCTGGAGCATGAACTCTGAACAGTACCTTTGAATCCCCGCATCCCAGTAGAGCCGGATGGGCCGAGGTCTCCCTTGTCTCCTTTCAGGCCGGGTGGTCCCAGAGGCCCTCTCTCCCCAGGGAGCCCTGGATTGGGAACGAACAACAGACAAGGTGTTGTTATGACAGCAGGAAACCAAACCGGCGAAGAGCAGTACCTGGCGTGCAGGCTGCCTGAGTGCTAACTGGCTCTGCTGGGCCCACCTGGCAGCGTGAGACCAACGAGAGGTGCACCCTCTCCATCCCGCTGTCCTGCTAAACCAAATGCCCTCGCTGCTCTTGGCCGATCAGAACCGAAGACGGGCCTGCACTACAAAGCTCACACACAGACACCTAATTCCCCAGTGTTCAGTGGGGCTCTGGATCCAGGCTTCTAGTCTGGGCCCAAGCCTAATCAGAACCGCCACGGTGAAGAACCCGTTGGTACATCTACAGCTCAAGTTGCAACATTTCAGGTGCCTTTGTGGGGGCTCGGCTTGGTGCAGAGCGACCCAGCCAAATGTAAAAGGGCAACCTCCCTGCAGGAGACCACAGCATGTGATGGGAGCAGGGCGGCTACTTGCTACCTGCTCCAGAATCCACAGGATGGCCCAATCTCTTGGGTCCGTCCCACAGCATTCCTAAAGGGCCTTTAAAGAACCCTGAACTGACTTAGCACTGGGCATCATGTCCCAGTCTCATTGGACTTTTCCCACTCTAGTTGATATGCTCCTCTGAGAGTGCCGGTTACAGGGAACCAAGGCATCTTGACGTCACCCCGCCCCGTCACGCTTGCCTGTGCCCTGGCTGGCTGTGTGACCCCCGGCAGCTCACTCAGGGAGATGTATGTCCTGTGCAGAGGGATAGTACAAGGACTATTCACCATCTGTGGGTGAAAGTGGGACTTAAGCATTACCTGGGCCTTGTGCTGGTCCCTCTGCATGGGTGAATTGAACCCTCAGGGCCCAGTGCTGTGGCCACGGAGGTCTCATAGACTCTAAGACCAGAAGGGACCATCATGATCATCTTGTCTGACCCCCTGCACATCGCAGGCCACAGTACCTCACCCACCCACTCCTGTAACAGACCCAGAACCTCTGGCTGAGTCACTGAAGTCCTCAAATCATGATTTGAAGACTTCAAGTTACAGAGAAATCCCACATTTACACTAGTTTAAACCTGCAAGTGACCCAGGCCCCATGCTGCAGAAGAAGGTGAAAACCCCCAGGGTCTCTGCCAATCTGACGTGGGGAAAAATTCCTACCCGACCCCCAATATGACAATCAGTTAGACCCTGAGCATGTGGGCAAGACCCACCAGCCAGACACCTGGGAAATAATTCTCTGTAGCAACTCAGAGCCCTCCCCAGCTAATGTCCCCATCTCTGGCCATTGTAGATGCTAACAGAAGTCACGGATGACTCATATGCCATTGTATCATCCCCCCACCCCCTCAATTTATCCAGCTCAGTCTTGAACCCAGTTAGGTTTTTTGCCCTCCACTGCTCCCTTTGGGAGGCTGTTCCAGAACTTCACTCCTCTGACAGTGAGAAACCTTTGCCTAATTTCAAGCCTAAACATATTGATGGCCAATTTCTCTCCATTTGTTCTTGTGTCAATATTGGCCCTTAACTGAAATAACTCCTCTCCCTCCCTGGGGTTTATCCCTCTGTGGCAGGGGTGGCCAACCTGAGTCTGAGAAGGAGCCAGAATTGATCAGTGTACATTGCCAAAGAGCCAGAGTAATACGTCAGCGGCCCCCCATCAACTCCCCCAGCCCAGCTCCCAGCGTCTCCCCGATCAGCTGTTTTGTGGTGTGCAGGAGGCTTTGGGGAGGAGGGGGGAGGAGTGTGGGCATGGCAGGGTCAGGGGAAGGGGCAGGAAAGGGTGGAGCGGGGGCAGGGCCTGTGGCAGAGCCGGGGGTTCAGCCGTGAGCACCCCCCGGCCCATTGGAAATTTGGCGCCTGTCGCTCCAGCCCCGGAGTCGGAGCCTAGACAAGGAGCCGCATGTTAACGTCTGAAGAGCCGCATGGGGCTCCGGAGCCGCAGGTTGGCCCCCACTGCTCTGAGGTATTTATAGAGAACAATCACATCTCCCCTCAGCCTTTGTTTGGTTAGGCTAAACAAGCCCAGCTCCTTAAGTCCCTCTAACAAGGTAGGTTCTCTATTCCTCTGATCATCCTAGCAGCCCATGTCAATGGGAGTTTTCAATCAATGCCAGGGAATACCGACTAGGCCCTAACCCTTTCTGCGCTGCATTCTAGGGACATCATAATTCTTCCCCCATCCCACGGCAGGCATGGGGCTTCAGGATCTGATTAGTTGCAGCTGTCTGAGTGGGGGAAGGTGCTATGCAGAAGGGGAATTAATGCTGGCCAGCTAGCCTTTTACATGCTTCCCCTGCACCCCATCACAAGCTGAATTCCTTTCTAAACCCCAGGCCATGGTGGTGCCCTGGCTGGGAGAATTTCTTTGATCCCGTGTGAAAGACAAAGGAGCCAGCAACGGCGGAAATGTACAAGCAAGTTTCAAAATTGACACAAATCTTAAAGAGTTAACAAACAAAAAAAGCAGCAGCAGCCAGACAATCCATTTGTGATGCTGATTAAACCCAAATAAAAACAGCCATTAATCTGTCAACGAGCGTGCAATAACATGGGTAGCCATTGCTGACAAGCTCTTTAGTAGAACAGATGGGTTTTTCTGCCAGCTTGGCTGGTTTTACAGTCCCACTTGGGGCAGGGGAGTGTGTCTTACAAGACCATCCAGCCTAGCACACACAAGTCATCAGCAAGGCTCGAACACAGGGCTTCTAGCACCACACCCCATGCCTTTAAGCATCGGAGCTATAGGAGGAAGGCTAGCAGCAAGTCGCAGTTGTGGATCCAGCCACTAGAGGGTGACAGGGATGCACTCAGCCAACGTGTCACGTGGCTGACATGGTCAAACCCAACCTGTCCTCTCCAGGCGAGAGACGAGTATTTGCAGCCAACTGAGAGTGTCTCTCTCATCAGATGGGGAGTGGGATGAAACAGAGAATGTGTTGGCTGACTCTGTGTGTGGTGATGGATTCTGGGATTCTCTGCACCCCAGCAATGCCACCAGGATCCATCTTACAGGGTGTGGGGAAAGGAGAGTCATTTGGATATGGTCAGTGTCTTGGGGTGTAAATGGGATTAGATGCCTAACCCAGCGATTCTTCTTCACATGCTCAATGGGAAACTGTCTGATGTGGGGGGTGGAAGGACTTCTCTCCCATGGTGTCCTGATACACGGAGGGAGGTCCATGAAGCTTTGTAATAGTCTCCCAATAGAAGGCGTGGAAGCCCCATCACGTGGGATGTTACAAAGTAGGCCAGACAAAGCCCTGGAGAATACCCTGGAGGGAACAGCCTTGCGTTGCTGGGGAGATAAACTGCATGGTCGAATAGGCCTTTTCCCCATCTGACTTCTCCAGGTTGTTTTATGATACTGGTTGTGCCACTTACAAGACTTGCTCGCAAATCTGGAATTCTAGATTTGGATCAGAACTAAAAAAAAACACCCCCAAACTTTGGGTAAGTTTGTATCCACCTGGGCCGGTCCCCAAATAGCTCAGAACTTTTGTGGTCTGATTCAGCTTGGTTCTGGGAGTTCCGGGCCGCTACAGATGTCTGTCTCAGCCCCTTTTGACCTACATACAGACTTCCACTTAGATAGAAAAACATGCTTTCCTTTTGTTTTTAATTGAATTTGCCTTGACAAACAATGGTTTAAATTAAGGGGGGGGGGAATGTTTCCTGAAACTTGGAAAAGTTTCATGTAACCCCTAAGAAAGGTCCAGATTCCCAACCCCACCAGGATCTCAAATTCCCATTCCCCAGCACTTCAGGACCCCATGTGCGGCTGCTTCCCGCTGCCTTTGGTTTTACTTTGTTTTTTTTGCTGATACTAACCCTTTGTTTCCTGCCTGCAAACCATCTGCTTAGAAGTTAGTGGTTTGCTGGAAATGTCAATTCCACTAAACCATGCAGCGTGTGGCTATGAAAGGAGCAGGTGATCAGATGCTTAGTTTGTTTACATTAAATTGCTACTCCAGTGAATGAAGGCAGCATGGGAGGATATCAAAGGACCACTCTGGCAGACTATCAGGCCCAGCAACTATCCCAGCAAGCCATCAGCACTGCCGGAGACAAAGGCTCACCTTGCATCTCTGAGCACGTGGGGGTGTCCATAGGAATGCAAAGAAGCAGGGAATTTGTTTAGCTCCATACCCAAATCATGTTGTTAGTATGGCAAAGGCATCACAGCGTTGGACAGCAGTGACTGGCTGATGACGACTGATGTGCCACCCCCCCTCCACCCCAGAAGCGCTAATTCCAGGAGCGGCTCGAGGACCCGGGTATGCCTGTGAGTATGGTTGATGGCTGATTGCCACCTGAAGGCCCCCATGAGCCTGCCCGCTACATGCCAGCTCTAAGTCAGTGGTCACTCTATGGAGGCATAGTGGGACAGTACACCTAGTGCACCGAAAGGAAGTTAAACTATCCCACCCAACCTAGCTTTATGGCAGGAGAAAGGGGATCGGATTACAGAGGGGAAAGAGTTCAAGAAGTAATATGGGCTGAGTTTCCAGGGCGGTGATCTCTGGAAGTCAGCCTCTAAGCATGCACAAGATGGCTCAGAAGCCTGGGGAACAAGATCGTTGCTCCAAAGGATTTGGAATGCTGCAAACGACAGGGAGAGGAATTGTCTCGGGTGACATAACCAGGGGTAATAATTAGCCCTTCTGTAGTGTGTTTTATCCAGAGCTCCTCGAGGTGCTTGTTTCAAGGAGGGCTGGCATCTGTACCCTGAGTCTTACAAGTGGGGAAACTGAGGCACAGAAAGGGGCAGCAAGTTAGCAAGGTCACATGGCAAATCAATGGCACAGCTGGGAATAGTACTCCTTGATTGCCTGTGGAGCTGGTGTCTGGACCTCTAGGTCACATTGCAAGACCACTTGCTAGGTCTGGGGCCCTACAAAACCACTCAAAGGTAGTTATGTGTTGTAACACTAACAGAACAGAATTAAGCCAACAATAAAAATTAGGCACATAGGGGAAAATGTCAGGACAATGAGATCTCCTAGTTTACGGATCAATCTCCTAAAGATTGTGATGGAAACTCCATCATCTGAGTCATTTAAAACTAGACTGGACAAAGTGCTGGAGAATCGACTCTGGGAAACAAACCTGTATTGGCTGGAGGGATGGTACCCAATGCGTCTTGCTCATCTCTTTGTTACTGCTATTTATTATTTGTATAGTGCTAACAGTGTGCCATAGCCCATTGAAGTTGATCGGCATATTTCCTGGAGCAATTCCTGTGGGCACCTAGTACATAGTCTGTTACCTCTTAGTCCAGGTAAACCAGGAACTCCAGGCTCGCCTTCCATTCCTTCATTGCCTTGGTCTCCTTTTGGTCCTGGAGGCCCTGAAATATGACACGTAAAGACGGTTAGTGGCTCTTTAGACAGAGCAGTAGCAGCAGCAGATGGACACATGCACACCTCTGCCCTTAACTGTCGATTATTATTTAGCAAATGCCCAGAAAAGTGTGGGAAGTGCCTAATGGACATGGATTAAAGGCAGGCCCCTGTCCCAAAACATACAAGCGCCATGACTGAGGTGAAGTTTGCCAGGTGCCTTCTTCCCCGATTCATGGATTTCAAGGCCATGATCATCTCATTTGACTTTCTGAATTGCACAGGCCAGAGAAATTCACCAAGTAATTCCTGTCAGAGGCGCCTGTTTAGAGATGGTCAAAATTCAGAATTTCCATCCCAGAAGAAATTCTGACATGTCAAAATTTCCTTTCATCCCGAATTGGAATGAAAAGTCAAAATTTCATCATTTTCTGCAAACATTTGCTTCGGAACTATTAAAACCTCCAATGCAGGGGAATCCTGTCTTGGATTTCATCATAACAGATAAAGAGGAATTGGTCACAGAAATAAAAACAAGTGGTAGCTTAGGTACAAGGGATCACAACTTGATTACATTTGTTATGTGCAAACAGAATAAAGTCCAACCGGTAACGCATCTAGCTGGCGATTTAAAAGCAGCAATTTCACAAAGCTGAAACCAATTATGAGCCAAATCAGTTGAGAGAAAGCATTTAAACAGAAAAATGTGAATGATAATGAGGAACTGTTTAAGAATATTTTATAGATGCCCAAAAAGACACAATCCCACAGGAGAGAAAGAATGTTACACTGCTTTTAAAACAACAACAGCAACAAAAACAACTGGACTTAGAAGCAGAAAGAAGTGAAAGCAGCTATCATTTTTAAAAAAAATCATATATAACAAATGGAAGAATGGGACTCTTGACAGTAATGACTCTAATCAGAAACTAGGAATAGGAGAAAATTCATAAGGGAAGCAAAGAGGCACAAGGAGACATCTGTGGCTAGCAGAGTTAAGGATCCTTAAAGTATAAACCAGTAATGCCAGGTTTTACAGGGGAGGATGAAGGGCGGAGCTATGTCTGGTATTAAAGGGGAGGATGAAGGGCGGAGCTATGTCAGGTGTTAAAGGGGAGGATGAAGGGCAGAGCTATGTCTGGTATTAAAGGAGAGGATGAAGAGTTTTTCAGTGAGGTGAGAAAACAGCAGCTCTGAAGGCAGGACCTTTGCGTGCTCGCTCTGTGGCTTGTCTAAGTTCTCAGAGAAGGGAGATTATGACAGCAGGTGCTCTGGAAGCTTCTCCATACACACAGCTCTGCCAATGCCCCTCAGTCCTGACCTGTGACCTCCCTTTCCCCCATAATTCCAGCTCTGCTGGTGTCGCTCAGTCTCATCCACAGCCCCCCTGCTATTCCAGACCCGAGTCTCTAGTTCTCTCAGGACAGGCCCTGAACATAGACTCGTCCCCATTGCTTTGGTTCGTGGCCAGTTTCACTCTCGAGCTCTGCTGCCCTAGCCCTATGGTGCAATGCCTGGGCTGCGAATGCCGCAGGGGACCAGTCCTTTGTTCAACCCAGGATCTCTTCACTGGATTTAAAATCAAAGCCAACCCTGGAAACGTTTCCGTTTGCTCTTGGGGCTCTCAGAAAAGTTCCTTTTCTGCATTCACAGAGCCTGCACTGGGACCTAAATTTGACCTGCATGTCCCTTTCCGGCCTTCAGTTAAAGTCTCTTCACTTCACAGGGGCCCCAAAAAGCAGATCCCGAGCCAGGAAATACCTAGAGAGAAGGCTCCAAACCATCCCATGGCTGAAGAGCTCTTACGCTTGCACTCAGCTGGCTCCAGCGTGGCTGGATTCAAGGTCCCTCACGCAGCAACTGCTCCATAAAGTTCCACATGGCCTCGCGTTACAGGCGCACTGGAAAATAACCCGAGCCAGGGCCCCGCCTGACTTCCCTTAAGCCGGAGAGACACGTGTGTGCTTTTCCCCAGGGGCATTGCAAAATGGATCTGCATTGCCCCTTTCACACCAAAACCTACAGCTGGTCCCCACCCCCTCCACTTCCATCACCTCCCCCCACAACTATCCAAGCTGTGCCCCCACATTAGTGAGAATGGGATGTTGGGGGCAGGATGGTTTTGTTAAAGACAGTTTCCATGTGTTCAGAGCCACCAGCTTGTTTTCATCCCAGACCCTCCCCAGGGGCAACAATCAAACTAGCTTAATGATTTTAAATTTAAAGGGCCTCAGTAAATTACAGGTTTAAGATGGGGGCGGGGGGCTCACTAATGAAAGCCAGCAACCGTCTGAAGCTGTCTGCCCGCAGTTGGCAAAGACTCCCCACACTCAACCGCTCCCCCACCCTCCCCACACACAAAGGCAGGAGTTGGTCTTAAGACCATGCAGATGGTCACCTGTGGTGCCCCCATGCCCTCCTGACACCGAAAGAGGAAGACAGTGGACAAGGTGGACAGTGGACAGTGGACAGAGCAGACCAAGGCCCTTGGACGGGGGGAGGGGACCGGAGGGATGCTCCTAAAAATGCTGTAATGAGCCCTTGACCACTAGGCTGCCCATGAAGGAATCCCAGAAGCAGCAGGGATAGAACTCAGAGCCTCCTGCTTCCAAAGCTACCTGAACTAAAGGGAAATCTTCGATTAGCTGCCAGCAGTCTAGGATCTATGACAAAGGCCTGGGAAGTTCTGACTTCATCCAGTAGAGGGTGCACGCACATACACACCCACCAGTTCACGGCTGTGTGTCCGTCTGATCAGCAGTACCACTGGCAAGGGGAAGTAGTCGTAAAAGGAGAAGGCGGGGCAAGGAAAGAGGATAAGGAGTTTCAGGCTGATATCGCCTGCAGCCTATAGGTGAAAAGAAAAGGAGGACTTGTGGCACCTTAGAGACTAACCAATTTATTTGAGCATGAGCTTTCGTGAGCTACAGCTCACTTCATCGGATGCATACCGTGGAAACTGCAGCAGACTTTATATACACACAGAGATCATGAAACAATACCTCCTCCCACCCCACGGTCCTGCTGGTAATAGCTTATCTAAAGTGATCATCAAGTTGGGCCATTTCCAGCTCAAATCCAGGTTTTCTCACCCTCCACACAAATTCACTCTCCTGCTGGTGATAGCCCATCCAAAGTGACAACTCTTTACACAATGTGCATGATAATCAAGTTGGGCCATTTCCTGCACAAATCCAGGTTCTCTCACCCCCTCACCTCCCTCCCAAAAACCACACACACAAACTCACTATCCTGCTGGTAATAGCTCATCCAAAGTGACCACTCTCCCTACAATGTGCATGATAATCAAGGTGGGCCATTTCCAGCACAAATCCAGGTTTTCTCACACCCCCCACACCCCCATACACACACAAACTCACTCTTCTGCTGGTAATAGCTCATCCAAACTGACCACTCACCTATAGGTGGAAGCATTTGCCAAGTAAGGTAAAGTTATAAGCGAAAGCAGTAATAGCCTCAAAGCCTGTAAGACAATAGCTTAGCCAAAGTTGAAGCATAAGGCCCAATAAAGCTGTAGCAGGTGTTTTAGCACGAGTAGCTGACTGGGAGTAGCTCTAGGATCTCACAAGACAGAATGCTGCCATGGAGAAGTCTGACGAAACTCCCGGCAGGTAACCGCAAAACACCAGCTAATGCTAGTGTGGGATATTTTAGGATAGGAACATGGCACAGACGGTCAACCACAAGGATGACATGGTAACCTAACTGCCATCTAGGCAAATGAGCCTGCAGTAAATGATATACTAGCCTATAAGGAGATGACACGCCACATTATTAGGGTGAGACAGTTTAGATATGGACCACAGAGGCCAAACATCCTTATGAATATTCATGGTGGCCACAGAGCCCTATGATAGGGCTATCCATGGCTCAACCCACTGGGCTCTTCTTGGCACGTAAGAGATAGAACCATGCATGGATCATCTGTCCCATCCCTTTGAAGCCTCTGCGAGGGATGGTGTGAGTACATGGACGCTCGGGGCGCTTCGTATTATCTCTGTCTTCTTTGCCGGATTGGAGTGTTTGTGCTTTTGCCAACCGTGCTCATAAAAATATTACAAGGGCAGAGAGCCTTGCCTAAGTGTGACTGTCTCTGGCAAGCACACGGGAGTTCTCGTAATAACTCATACTTCTGGCTCCAATCACAAAGCAGGACCCCACCAAACGACAGTGCTAACTGGCATTTCTAATTGATCAATATAACTAATACACATCAACAGATCAGACAAAACATCCACCCCAAGATGATGAGTGCTTTTCGGCCAGACATCAGAAGTTTACATGTAAACTACACAGGAATCTCAGTCTCCCGTTAAAACTCTATTTGTCACCAGAAATCGGGGGTGGGGATTCATAGAGTCCTAGAAATGTCGGGCTGGAAGGGACCTCGAGAGAGGTCATCAAGTCCAGCCCCCTGTGCCGAGGCAGAACCAAGTAAACCTGGACCATCCCTGACAGGTGTTTGTCCGGCCTGTTCTCAAAGACCTCCCATGACGGGGATTCCACAACCTCCCATGTCTTACATCCAATAATATTTGGCCACTCAAAAGCCACTACCGCTTGAGAGAAAAGGCTAACCCCCACAACTCTCCGCCGCTGGAGAGCCAAAGTCCCACATGCTGCCAATGGGGGTTACACCTAGACAGGATAACAGAGCATGCTGCAAGCCAGGCGTAAGGGGCATTGGCAGGACGGCGTGTGGGGAGCCCCGGACTGGACTAGCAGGTGGGAGCCTACACATCACAGTTGAGTGGCATTGGCCAAGCTGGAAGCAGGGCAGACCAGTGGGGACACAGATCAGGACTGAGGTGCATTGGCGGAGCTGGGAAGAGGGGAGGGTGAGAGACTGGTACAGCTGTGGGGGCTGCAGAGCGGGACTGAGGTGGCCTCTGCCCAGGGTTATTAGTAGCCTGTACTAATGGAAGAAAACACCAAGCCAAACTCATCCCTTATTTAGTCAGACTGACTTCAATGGAGCTACACAAGGGATGGATTTGACCTGAAGTTTGTACAATGATTATTTATCATTTCTATTACGGTAGCACCTAGGAACCGTAACCAGGGCCCCAGCGTGTACAAAGCAGTAAGGATTTGGTCTTTGGTGTTCACAGAGCCATAGAGTCTCCGATTTTTAAGGGCAGACGTTGGATTTGTCTCATGCATGATCAGTTCATTTATAGCAGAGTCCCACTCAGCTGCCAGTCAGAACCCTTGCTGGATGTGGGTGGATTTAAAATATACACGGGGCTTTGGATGAAGAAGTTCTGTGGGGGAAGAATCTGGTCATCCACACACTAGAAAATCCTCTCTCGGCCATATCTAACAGAGGTTCCAAACCACTGTGCAATTAGGACCGTGATGCTGTCTTGTTCTCCTAACGGCCTGGGAATGCCAGAGCCCCGGGCAGCCTCGGCTCTGTATGGGGTGCAAGGCACCACCTAGGCAGGAGGGCTCCCACCTCCCCCTTCCCCAACTGGGAACATTGGCTGCATTGAGCCGAGGACAGGCGGAGGGGGAGAAAGCCCTTTTGGAAGGCGGCTCGGCCAAGCAGGGCGGCGGGATCGTAAATTACCTGATTCGCAGCACGCTGGCGATGACAGCGAGTGGGAAAGGGAGAGAGCGGGAGAGCTGGAGATCCAAAAAGAGAGGGAGTGGAGGACGAGACTGCCAAGAAAGTGTCAACCCAGAGGTTGGCCCATCTGGAGAGAGTTTGCTGTGCTTGTATTCATCACAGTAACACACCCTGTGTGTCAGGATCCATCCTGTCCTCAGCCACAACCAATCCCTCAGGCAGGGGGGCAAAGCCACACCTAGAGAGGCCTGCAGTGATGCTGGAGGGGCAGGTGCACAGCCTTATGTCTACACAGCACACCTGGGCTCTGACCCATGTTTAAGCCCAGATTCACCACACACCATCTACCATGACCATCCACACACAAAGCCCACTGACATGTACCTGCATCCTCTCAGAACATGGGCTACCTGGCTCACCCAGGGGTACCAGCCCCTGGCCCTCTGTAGCCCAGGCCCAAGCTGGCCCCTTTTGCAGCTAGCAGAAGCCAGCGTTATGAGGCTTGTGTTTGGATAATCGGTCAATGCTATCCCCCAATCCTCTGGCCCTTCTGCCTCCCAGCTCGCCACTTGCCTCCCATGAACTGAAAGCGACTTCCGGGTTCAAATTCAGCTGCTGGGCATTTAACCTTTCATTTCCATGCAGGCTGCTTGATTTTACAGACAGATAAACCTTGCTTGATGAAAAACTGCAAACGCCCTCCCACCCACTTGTTGCTAGCTGGCCAGAAGAACGCACCCGGGTATAGGGGTGTGGCATGATTATATCCAGGAGGCCTTTGTCTTTCAGTGACACAGAGCCTCACCTTCCAGGGCATAGTCTGATCACTGGTTGAGTTCACCGGGAAATCTTGTGCTGTAGGCCATCTAAAATCTCTGCAATGAAAAGCCTCCTCGGGCTGCCTGGGGGAACTGAACCCAGGGCAAGTGGAGCTAAAAGCATGAATCTCTAACACTCCAGGGCCATTAGCTCATAAGCCTCTTACACACTCCAGCCATTAAAGTGGGACAAAGACCCGTACTGTACTAGCATGGATTATATAACGATATTTAAAGGCGACCTGCAAAGGGTTTATTTAAAGTTGGGCTTGAGCCATTTTTGCTTTTTTTTGGATGAAAAGAGAAGGCCTGGAGGGTGCATTTTAATGAGAGAATTTTATTTCGACACGTCCTTTGACCTTAGGATCATCTATCTGGTCTTCCCCGGCGTGGATGCTGCAAACTGTAACATTGAATTCAGTGTTTTCTAAAGAGTGGGGCACAAGATGAACTAGCCAGGGGAGAATAGGGGCCAGGGGTGGCAGGTGAGATGGGCCTCTCACTTGATCTCCAGGTTCAGCTTTGTGTTTTGAAAAAAAGTTAGTCTTTCGTGATCATCGTTGCGAATAAAGCCTTGAAAATGTGACCTGAGTGAAGCTGATGCAGAGACACCTGCCTGAGCCTGCAGAGAGCTTGAGACAATAGCTCTGCCTGGGTCACTTCAGTGGGTGCTCACTTGGAGGCCAATGATGATACTTTAAACGTCAGCATTGTCAACCATTTTATAGCTCATCAAGGTAAGGAAGAAAGGAGAGGAACAATCAGATTAAGGAGACCTACATGATCTACTGTGACAGCTCATTTCGAGTGGCCCTTTAACACCTCCTAGGGCAGCTACTTTCATTTTCTGGAGGCCTGAGCTCAGATTTCAAAAGTTTGGGAAACACTGGCTTAATTGGAGGGACACAGGGTGTGGAACCTTTAGCAATGACTTCCTTTCTCCAGCACGACACAACTGATCACTGGAGTGAAATCGGTGTCATGGAAAATAACGTGTCCCAAACAGAGAGCTTTAAACTGTGTAACTATAAAACTTCTCCCGTCCTCTCTTAGCTGCTCAACTTCCTCTCTTCAGTTCCAGCCGCTCAAACTACAGTTCATGGCACGGGGCACCCAAGCCCAAGGGAAACACTCCACATGCCCATGCTCTCTGAATCTGCTCTCTACAGCCAGGCTCACAGATGACACCAAATATGATCTGAGGAGAGAGTCCCGGATTTGCACCTTAATACACTCAAAACCGCCTTCACCAAACAAGGTCACTGCATCAGAGAAGTAGATCGCATCATGGAACGGGCCATCCAAATACCGCGAGAGAACCTGCTTCAACACAGAACTAAAACACACTCCGAGTGCACACCCCTAGTTGTCACCTACTACCCCACAAGGGAACCCCTACAGGGTATCATCAAACAATGACAACCCATCCTGAAAGAAATCTTTCCTGAACCCCCTCTTCTGGCCTTTACACAACCCCTCAATCTCTCCAAGCTCATCATCAGAAGCAAGCTCCACACAAACCAGGACACACCAACTCAAAGCAGTGCCAGACCCTGCTGGAACAACAGATGCAAAACGGCAGACATATCTCCACCGCTACAATGATCAACACCGAACACACCTTTTAAGATCCATGGGTCCTACTCATGTCTGTGACTACATGTGGGATACCTCACCCAGTGCACTAAATGCCCCAGTAACAACTATGTGGGTGAAAAGAGACAGTTGCTACACTCACAAATGAACTCACACACAGGGAAAGGATAAAAGATGAAAACACCCTGTCGCCTATGAGTGAACACTTTTCACAGAGCAATCACTCCATAGCTGACCTCTCAGTCCTCGGCCTCAAAGGAAACTTGCACAACACCTTCAAAAGCCCAGCACGGGAACGTCATAACTTTGCTAGGCACTACAAATCATGGACTGAATAGACACTGGATTTATGGCTTATTACAATAATCTATATCCCACTTAACAACCCCCCCAGCCTTTCCCCATCCCTTTCCCCCTATGATTGGAGATGTACTAATGGGCCACTTCACCTTGAATGGTCCTTTGACATATGCGCTAACTACTTTTGCTCAACGATCTGTTCCATCTCGCATTTAGCTGTGACACTCTGGTTACCTTTCCCAGACCTGCAGAAGAGCCCTGTGTAAGCTCGAAAGCTTGTTTCTCACCAACAGAAGTCGGTCCAATAAAAGCTATTGACTCCCCGCCTGCTGGGGCCGACCTGGCTACAACAACACGGTACACACGCTCTCTACGGACACTTCCGTGCCATCTCTCTGCTTCCCTGCAGTAAGCTGAGCGCGAGGGTGCGCTGCTAAACCCAGAGGGGTGGTTAAAGCCATCCCAAACCACACATTATGGTTCAAACCAAGCCACAAGCAAGCCGGCCGGAAGGGAGTGCCGCCTCCTAGACCCAAACCTACCCTACAGGACACAAGTTTCCATCTTCAGTGCTGGCTGGAAACTGCAGCCGGTGGCCCCAGAGCCACCTCCGCAGATGTCTGCTGTCGGCCCTGCGCCCAGGCGGCAGGAAGGTGAAAGCATCTAGCCTGTCTAGCCGACTAGCCTGCTGCCCCTCCCCGAGGCAGAACAGCCCAGGGAGAGCGAGGACGTGGCAGGAAGGTCAGAAGAATGGGCTGGGGGGTAGGGCTGGAAGTCCAGAGACACCGGACAGGGGCTCTAGAGACTGGGGCTTCTTCCCTTGTTCAGCTCCATCCTTCTCTTGTGACTGTGAGCAGGTGGCCCCACACATAGTCGGCAATACCCCTCTCCCCCACGCCCAGCCGAGAGGCGCACGGAGGCTGACGTTGGCAGAGTAGCCGCAGCAGCCGTTGAAGCAGGGGCTGCTGATTTGGGGCAGGAGGGGGAAAGGATCCCCCGTGCTCGGCCCCCCGGGGTGCCTCCTCTCCCTCTCCAGCGAGGGCCAGATCTACACTCAGGCGGTCAGTCGGCCCAGCTACGTCGCTCGGGGGTGTGTGTGTGATTAATCCACACCCCTCAGCAACGCAGTGAAGGCGATCTAACCCCCGGTGTAGACAGCACTAGGTCGATGGAAGAATTTTTCTGTCGGTCTGGCTACTGCCGCTCAGTGGAGAGGCCGGGGGGGGAATGGGAGAACCCCTCCCACAGCGCTGCAGCTAGGCTGCTGTAGCATTTCAAGCCTGAACAAGCCCTAAGCCCCCGCGGGGAGGAGCCAGCGGAGACCGTGGCTGGCAGAGCAGTGGCAGAAGGAGCTCAAGCGGGAATCTCAGGACGCTTCACTCTGACCGGACTTTCTCTGCCCTGCCAACCTGCTCCCTCACCTTCACTTCAGCCTCACCCCACACCTGCCCCTCTCCCCTGCCCTGTCCCCTTCCTCCCTTCCCTGGCCTTTCTGTTTCGCGAATCCCCTCCTAACTATACCCACCCCTGCCCCGCAAAAATGATAGCACTCACATGCCATTGGAGGTCACCACATTGATCGCTTGGCTTCTGCGTGCCAGCCCTTTCCCCCACCCCGTGTCCGATGGATGTAGGGCAGGGACTGTCTACTATTCTGTATCTGTACAGCTCCTGACACACTGGGACCTTGAGCTCAGGCAGTCCTGAGGCACTATGTTCATAAACATGATTAATACGCTTTCAGCTTGCAGCTCTGCTAAGAGACCCTCGCACCCCTGTCCTTAGCTAGCCAGGCAGTTGCGGGGGAAGCTTCCACCTGTTGAGCTAAAGGAGTAAATCCATCAGCTGGCAGTGGTAGTAGGTTGTAAACTCCCTGCAGTGCTGTACAGTCATTGGTGCATGTGATGTGATGGGTTCACATGGCGCCATCGGCCTCGGCTGAGGAGAGCCAGCCGAACGCCCTTACCCCGTATCACGGAGATGTTCCTCAAGGCAATGGAGTGCTCCCAGTCCTTCAGCCTCAGGTCCTCGGTCACGTCGTTCAGGATGGCCAGCTCGTGCTTCAGCTGCTGCTCCATGGCGATGTGGATCCGCCTCATCTGCCGGGCGTCCTCCGTGGCGTTGCTGATCAGCACCTGCAGGTCCTGGATCCGGGTGTGGTGGAGGCCCACGTCATAGGAAAAGGTCCTGTTGATGGTGCCCACGGCCCCGCCCACCTCGGTCAGCTGGTCACTCAGGCTCTCCACCTGGGCGGCCAGGTGGGTCAGGAGGCTGTCGTGGTGCTCCAGAAGCAGCCGGCTGCTGTTGCCCTCCACCCAGAGCCTGTAGGTCTCCAGCTGGGCCATGTCGCTCTGATGGTTCAAGCTGTCTCTCAGGCTGGCCACGGCCTTGTCCGTTTGGCTTGCCTGCGTCTGTAGGCTCCAGAGGAACCCCTCCAGCTTCTGCAGGGAGCCCGTCATCAGGAAGAGGGAGTCTGAGTGATTCTGCAAGAGATCCTGGAGCCGCCAGATGTGGTCCAGGATGTCCCCTTTGAGCGGCAGCTGCAGCAGCTTGAGCTGCATGTCCCTGATGCTCTCGTTCAGGCGGTTCACGTTCCCTGTCAGCGCCTTCAGGTCCTCGGGGGAGCTCTGTGGCCTGGAGACTGCAGGAGAAAGAGAGGAACCAGGTGTCAGACGCGCACAGGGAGTCGGGAGGGGGCAGGCCGAGAGCCGCTGGTAACAGCAGCTCCGGTCCCCAAGGAACATTCCTCACACCTCCCTCCCCACCTGACAGCTGCCACTGTGCAATACGGCCATTGGTCTGCACGGCCCGAAATTGATAGCACCACCTGCAGGTGCACACAGGGACCTGAATATGGCTCTTGGTCATTTGCCTATTCCCAAATTCTGGCCCCAAGCTCTAGACGTGTGGAGGGGACCGTCTGTGCCTAGACCTACACCTATCCCATCTGAGTCCCTATCGGCCACCGTCCCTGTTCCCTAGACCCCGCAGGGGTGGGGATCTGTGCGGGACTGGGGAGGAAACGCACATGGTCTCCTTCAACCACATGGAGCTGGCCTGGGAATACACTCAAGTCTGGCTAGTGACCCATACATTGCTTTATGTCTCGGCTGAGTGCCTTGAACATCCCTGGGTTTGGGGCAAGGTTCTGTGCTGCATGGGTGGGGAGTCAGAGTTGCCAGAAAGCTGGGGGTGGGTGTGCTATGGGGCAGCAGATTATGGCTTGGTCTGGATTTAGTTTTCCTGCATTTAACCTTCCAGCTACTAAAAATGTCCATTTCCCTTCCCTAAGCGGCGCTAAAACCTGCCCGGCTGGGCTTTTTATTTTTGGTCTGTAATTGTGGCACAGTCAGGTTTCCTGGCTGGCCAGGAATTGGGGACCAGGATTGAGTTCTTTGCTCTCTAATTAACACCAGCAGCCTGGCTTTGTCAGCTCCTGGAGTGGTTTGCAGTGCTTCCCGGGAGCTGTCAACCAGTCAAACGAGGAAGCAGAGATTAAAGGGCTGTCAAGGTTAACTAGACAACTCGGAATGTGAGGGTATAAATTAAACCCTTCCTGAGTTAGTACTTGGCTTTCCCCTGGAGGCCTCTCACACAGATGCGTCTGCTGCATTGTCTGTGGTAGAAGGATCTATAGGCAATGCCTTGTCCTTTTGCCACTGGAGACTCCAGTCAGGTCACTCACAGGTGCAACGTGTGCAGTCAGAGTGCAGAGGTGCCCTGAGCACACCCGTATCCCCCTGGCCAGGCCCCCTACCTGGGAAAGCACCAGGCAGCTGATTAGGCCAGGTGGAGGCTGCTTGGCATTGCACCAAGCAGCCGGAATGCGGCCCGGAACCTGGCCCTTTCAGACTCGCCTGTGACTGCACCGTCGGCGTTGGACCCACAAGACGTAATGACAAATGGCTTTAATGCCAGCCTCTGGGCTGGTGGGATGCTGCCAGCCTGTTAGGCCCAGCTGGAACCTAATCCCTCTCCACGGCAGCCCATTATTTCCAGGGGACCCTGCAGGAAATCGGAGACATCGGCCTGATTAATGCAGTGAGAAGCTTGGCAAAGCCCGCGGGGAGGTGATGGCTCCCAGCTGCCATAGCTGGCAGGACCATTCTCCCCCGTTGTGCAGCCAGCCCTGGAGTCCTAGCCAAAAGTTCTAGCTGGGTGACTACCATATGCTGCTCTACACTGCCCCTGCCTACAGGATTCTTCCCCCCTTCCTGTCCCAAGAGCTGCACCTGTCGGGGGCACTGTGAACCCTTCAGGAAACCGGCTGTTTCCCTACCGGTGTGACCTGGGTACAAGCTGATTTTTAGGATCTACCCTAGACCACAAGCAGGTGTGTGACATCCAGAGAGGTCTGCAGTCAGTGCTGAATAACTTGCCCCCTCCCCCTGCCTGGAATCACCCCACCCCATGGATTTGCCCCTCAGCCACTGCTGGATGCCAGCCCCTCTCTCAGCCTTGGTGGCAGTAGTGGGGGGCAGGAGGGGGGGAGGGCAGGGAGAGGCTGGCAATGAGCTCAGAGAGGTGCCAGGCGGAAGAGGAATCCAGCAGCACCTCACCACCAGCTAAGAGGGAGAGTCAGGTGCCTTAGTTGCCATGGGTCTGGTTCTGTGCTGTGCCTCCTGGAGCCTGGGGGATGGGGCCTATCCAAGGTGAGATGCTCCAGGGGTTCAAATGATCCTGAGTGTAAGTTACAGCAGCCCAGGGGCTGCTCTAACTTATAGCAGCCGCTTGTCCCAGTCTGCAGTGCAGCTAGGAATCCCCCTAGCACCCTGGGCTAAGAGCTGCTCCGCTCAGCAACCGTCTTGGGGTGACACAACAGCAACTGTATTGAACCCTCAAGCGTAGGGACAATACTACAGATGTTACCCTAACCTGCCAGTTGATGGCGCTCTCTAGGTGCGCGAACGATATGCAAACACTGGGATGCTGCTGCTGCTTTTTGCATGCAACTCATGTAACACTACACCCTGTCCCTTCCTGCCCCCTTTACTGGAGCAGGTCGCTTGAGCGGGAGGGTGTCACGGCATCCCACGCTTGCTGTACCTGCATCGGTGCAGTTGTGTCCAGCTAATAGCCGGGCAACACCAGCACCAGGACCAGCACCCGGCCACACTGGCACGGAGAGTCTGGAGCAGAGGAAAGCTTCTCTCTCCGTGAGTGCCCAGCTCAGAGGGAGAGGAAAAGTACAGCCAGCAAAATCCAGGCACCGCTGAGACTCACCGAACCAATTCCTTGCCATCACATTGATGCCACCTTGGTCTCTCCTGTTCTCCGCCCGTGGCAGAGACTAAAATGCTTTGGTCTGCCTAAAGTTTGTGGGCTTAACACTGACCTATCTGGATGAAATGTAATGACCTGTGATACACGTCAGGCAATAGGGTCTGCTGGCCCCTTCTGGCCTGAAACTCTATGAAAACAAACTGAAGCAGCTGTTCTCTGTTATGTCTCCGCCGTCGGGTATCTTGGGCTCTTCCAGGGCTGGCACCAAGCACTGCTGCCCGGGAAAGGTGGCAATCTGCTCTTTCCAACTGCATGAACCTGCAGGCTCCCAATGGACTAAACCCAACACTGGCCCTGCACTGACTCTTGCCTGTCCAGGGGCCATATTTTGCGGGGAAAATCCCACAACTGGGAACAAAGGGAGTAAATGTGACTCTGACAACTTTGCTTAAAAATAAATGGAAAATGTGTCAAATGGCTTGGGGTGGGGGGTTGGGATGTTAGAATGAGTCCCAGGGGAGATGGACTGTGGGGGCAGAGTGCAGGTGACACAGTCAATGGGGTCAGGAAGGAATTTCCCCCCAGGTCAGATTGGCAGAGTCCCTGGGGGAAAGTCGCCTTCCTCTGCAGCGTGGGGCACAGGTCGCTTGCTGGTTTGCACTAGTGTAAAGGGTGGATTCTCTGTAACTCAGCGTCTTTAAATCAAGATTTGAGGACAGCAGTGACTCAGCCAGAGGTTGTGGGTCTAGTACAGGAGCGGGTGGGCGAGGTTCTGCGGCCTGCCATGTGCAGGAGGTCAGGCTAGATGATCCCGATAGTCCCTTCCGGTTTTGAAGTCTGTGAGTCCATGAATACTGCCTGGGAACTGCAATTGACCACAGGGATGTGACTGCCACGTAGGCAGTGTGCATATATGCTAAGCAGGCACAAGTGCAGGCATGCACACAGAGACCCAGAGTTTGCCTGATCTTTAGAGGTGCCGAACACCCAGGACTCCAGTGCTCTGCCCTTCTGAAAATCAGACCCCAAGGAGCTCTGTGTTCAAAATTCGGCTTGGAAGTAGCAGCTGAAACAGTTAAGATCAAAGATTCCCCAGACCTGAGTTGAGAGGTGGACCCATTTAGAAGGGAAGGGGGACAACACCATGCTCTGGATCCAGGCTCGGGATTTCATTCCTTTCTCTCAAGTTCTATTTATTGTGCAGCCTGAGGTGTGAGGGATCAAAGCCAAACCCAACCAAATAAAAAATCATCATCAGTTAAAATTTTATTAGGATTCACCTGGCCGAAAGCCATCGGATCTGGGAATCGCCTAGCAACTTACCCTCTTGTTTATAAAAAGGAGGAGAAACAAAATGAGGACATTTGGTTCAAATTACAGAGTGGGGCCTGTATATACAGAGGGGACACACACACACACACTTCCAGGGCTTCTGGCTTGGATCCACCCCCAGCAAACACACTGGGTGAAGTTCTGAAGTTCACACTTATTGCAAGGTTAGCAGGGGACTGATTTAACAGGATATTGCTTGAAGGGGAACGGGATGGCTGGATTTTAGACAATAGTCTGTGACGAAGGGGGGGAAATGCCCACTGAAATTCTAGTTGCCAGCAGAAATCACTCCTCTGGCTAGTTCTTGGTGAGGTGCCCCTGTGTTTACAGCTCTGTGATGGGAAGGTTGTTGCCATAATAGAAAGGAGTCATGTATCTTCCCAAGCCGCAGAGAGATGGAAAAAAAGCTTTTTAGATCATCATCCACTCTTGTCTCTTCCTGCCATTGCAGGACTGTTCCCTATGGGATGCTTTCCAGTGTCTTGTCCAGTCCGTTCCGACATGTGCCAGGACATGGGACTTCTCCTAGGAGACCATACTGTACGCAGAGATCTTGCTGGGGTGAGTAACCTTGCATCTAGCTTGATTTGAGTGCAAGGTTAAACTGTAAGCAAGGGTGTGACAGGCTGTGTGCTGGAGTCCCAGATGGTGTTTTCAGGCTAATTGAGATAAGCTGGAAGACCCTGCACTGATAAGCTTGAAATGTAGATGAGGTGAGGACCTCAGTGATTGGGCCTTACATGATCTGCAAAGTAACGGGTCCTTACGTGCTCGGTATGATCCCCAAACCAATTAGATTCAAGAAGTAGATGTTAGTAGCAAGGAAAAATGTGTATAAACCTAATATCTTTCTTTGACAGGCTAACAAGCATTGTGGATGGGGGGCGGGGGAAGCAGTAGATGTGGTATATCCTGACTTTAGTAAAAAGAAAAGGAGTACTTGTGGCACCTTAGAGACTAACCAATTTATTTGAGCATAAGCTTTCGTGAGCTACAGCTCACTTCATCAGATGCATACTGTGGAAACTGCAGAAGACATTATATACACAGAGACCATAAAACAATACCTCCTCCCACCCCATTCTCCTGCTGGTAATAGCTTATCTAAAGTGATCACTCTCCTTACAATGTGTATGATAATCAAGGTGGGCCATTTCCAGCACAAACTTCCAGGTTTTCTCACACACCCCCCTTCCAAAAACCACACACACAAACTCACTCTCCTGCTGGTAACAGCTTATCCAAAGTGACCACTCTCCTTACAATGTGTATGAAAATCAAGGTGGGCCATTTCCAGCACAAATCCAGGTTTTCTCACCCCCCCCCCACCCAAAACACACACACACAAACTCACTCTCCTGCTGGTAATAGCTTATCCAAAGTGACCACTCTCCCTACAATGTGCATGATAATCGAGGTGCACATCCACCAATGTGATATATGCCATCATGTGCCAGCAATGCCCCTCTGCCATGTACATTGGTCAAACTGGACAGTCTCTATGTAAAAGAATAAATGGACACAAATCAGATGTCAAGAATTATAACATTCATAAACCAGTCGGAGAACACTTCAATCTCTCTGGTCACGCAATTACAGACATGAAGGTCGCTATCTTACAACAAAAAAACTTCAAATTCAGACTCCAGCGAGAAACTGCTGAATTGGAATTCATTTGCAAATTGGATACTATTAATTTAGGCTTAAATAGAGACTGGGAGTGGCTAAGTCATTATGCAAGGTAGCCTATTTCCCCTTGTTTTTTCCTACCCCCCCCCCCCGATGTTCTGGTTAAACTTGGATTTATGCTGGAAATGGCCCACCTTGATTATCATACACATTGTAAGGAGAGTGGTCAGTTTGGATGAGCTATTACCAGCAGAAGAGTGAGTTTGTGTGTGTGGGGGGGGTGAGAAGACCTGGATTTGTGCTGGAAATGGCCCACCTTGATTATCGTGCACATTGTGGGGAGAGTGGTCGCTTTGGATGGGCTGTTACCAGCAGGAGAGTGAGTTTGTGTGTGTATGGGGGTGGGGGGTAAGAAAACCTGGATTTGTGCTGGAAATGGCCCACCTTGATTATCATGCACATTGTAGGGAGAGTGGTCACTTTTTGCGAATACAGACTAACAAGGCTGTTACTCTGAAACTTGACTTTAGTAAGGCTTTTGATACTGTCTCATGTGACCGTCTCATAAGTAAACTAGGGAAATACAACCTAGATGAACCTACTATAAGGTGGGTGCACAACTGGTTGGAAAACTTCTCAGAGAGTGGTTACCAATGGTTCACAGTCAGGCTAGAAAAGCATATCAAGTGGAGTCCCACAGGGATCTGTCCTGGGTCTGGGTCTATTCAGTATCTTC
This sequence comes from Lepidochelys olivacea, assembly GCF_965140295.1. Taxonomy (NCBI): domain Eukaryota; kingdom Metazoa; phylum Chordata; order Testudines; family Cheloniidae; genus Lepidochelys; species Lepidochelys olivacea. The sequence continues at coordinate 4,657,443 of NC_140413.1, forward strand.
TTAAATGATTTGGATAATGGCTCAGAGAGTACACTTATAAAGTCTGCAGATGATACCAAACTGGGAGGGGTTGCAAGTGCTTTGGAGGATAGGATTAAAATTCAAAAGGATCTTGACACACTGGAGGATTGGTCTGAAATTAATGGGATGAAATTCAATAAGGACAAATGCAAAGTACTCCACTTAGGAAGGAACAATCAGTTGCACACATACACAATGGGAAATGACTGCCTAGGAAGGAGTACTGCGGAAAGGGATCTGGGGGTCATAGTGGATCACAAGCTAAATATGAGTCAGCAGTGTAACACTGTTGCAAAAAAGCAAACATCCTTCTGGGATGTATTAGCAGAAGTGTTGTAAGCAAAACTTGAGAAGTCTTCCGCTCTACTCCATGCTGATTAGGCCTCAATTGGAGCATTGTGTCCAGTTCTGGGCACCACATTTCAAGAAAGATGTGGACAAATTGGAGAGAGTCCAGAGAAGAGCAACAAAAATGATTAAAGGTCCAGAAAACATGACCTATGAGGGAAGATTGTAAAAAGTTTGGAGAAGACTGAGGGAGACATGATAATCGTTTTAAAGTACATAAAAGGTTATTATAAAAAGAGTTGGGTAATAAATTGTTCTGCTTATCCACTGAGGACAGGACAAAACAGGAAGCAATGGGCTTATATTGCAGCAGGAGAGATTTAGGCAGGACGTTAGGAAAAATTTCCTGTCAGGGTAGTTAAGTACTAGAACAAATTACCTAGGGAGTTGTGGAATCTCTGTCATGGGAGAATTTTAAGAGCAGGTTAGACAAACACCTGTCAGAGCTGGTCTAGATAACATTTAGTCCTGTCATGAGTGCGGGGGACTGGACTAGATGACCTCTCGAGGTCCCTTCCACTCCTACGTGTTTATGATTCTATAAGGTGTGTACGGTGTGACATGATTTGCAATTGTGGTTTCACCCTGTATCTAAACCCCTGCCCCTGGGCCTGGCATAGAGCTGCTACGCACCTCAGAGCAGAACCTGAGTGACGAGGCAGAGTTGACCTGAGCTTTTGGATCCCAGAGAACTGGAGGAAGTTTGCTCCCAGAACTTGGTGAGATATTCTGGATAAGCTGAGTGGAAAAGGGCTTGGAGAGAATCCCAACATATACCACCCCTCTAATTATCTCCCCGGCAGAGACCTGTGCTTCCAGGGCTCTGAGTTCTAATCTTGCTGGTTCTCTGAAGGCCCAACTTTCTCCTGAGATTCAGTTGATTTCCGTAGCACCCAGGGCTGCACACAAACACGCAGAGTAATATGCTTACCACCTAAATAGGCAGGATAGATAAAGGAAGCATTCTCACCCTCATTTTACAGGTGAGGAACAATTAAACATCCAGGGATGAAGCAAAGCCAGGGATGGCAGGGTTGGGTGTTTGAGACATGAAAGAGCATTGTTTCCTCATTAGAAATGAGTCTCTTTCTGTCCTTCCGTTTGTCTCGCTGTCTCAATCCCCAAATGGCCACCATCCCTCTCATAGACATTTAGATGACTTCCCAGGGAAAGAAAGAAATTTTAAATTGCACTGAATGCATCAGAACTGCAATGACTTTTAGCTAGTGGACCACTGCCCTCTCTTGGGTGGCCTCAGAACTGTCCCCCTGTGTGTCACAGGTGCCCTATCTCGGTCAGTGCATGAAGATTCTCCTTTAGAGGGCCGTGCTTGGAAGAACCGTGGTCCGAATCCCACTGTTGCCATGAAGTCACAGGTGGCCATGGATTTGTTACAACATGCATCAGTGAGTTAAGAGGGAAAACAACCGTACTGGAACATTGTAGGGGAAAGGATAAAAACGTTAAATTCAGGAACTGAGCCTCCTTCCCCCATACCAGTGCTTCTCACCCTATTGACTATTGTGGGGCACATATGCAGCCCTCTACATGTGATGTGGGCCGCATCCACACAATATATATACTGCCTGAATGGCCCTGAGGATGTCACGCGGGCTGCAGCTGTGTGCTGACTGGGCCGCAAGCAGCTCACAGCCTGAGAACCACTGCCCCAAACACTACAACGGATGTACTTGCTGTGCAATGCTGGCTTGTGCTTTTGCAGATTCACAGCAGCCAGCTGCAGCCTTCCCAAGGCCTGTATTGGTGCCACACGTTCCTTCAGCACGCTGTGGAGTTCCTAACGCATCCACCCGTCACAGTGAATAATGTGATCTCACCCCACCCTAGAACTCGCCTGAGACCAACAGGCTGAAACGAACGGGGAGGTACCAGACCAGGCCATTGCGATGCTAGGACCAGCCAAAAAACATTGGGAAACTTTCAAGAAATGAAAACACCTCATGGTTTTTTTGTTTTTTTTCTTAAACAACAACTCTCATATCTCCAAAACGCCTTGTCCCATTTGCCTCAAACTTTCCACAAAATATGTACCCTGGCGTAGGATCATTCATGAGAAATTACAGATGGCTTGATTTAGTTTTGGCTAAATCAGAGGGATGGGGGTGGAAGTTGGTCAGGACTGGGTTTCTGCTGGAAAGCTAGGTAACCCACTGGCAAAGTGTGTGAAATGTGCCCCTCCAGTGGCTGGTCTATTACAGGATAATAGCCTACTACCATTAGCTAATCGGGTAATTCCTTTAGCTCAAGGATGGAGATCCTGGCTTCAGACCTTGAAGAGGGACATCACACTGACTTTTATCTTTTCCATACAGAGGCTAATGTCTCTCCAGAATAAAAGCCGCAACTGCAGTTCCACATGGTGGGATAAAACTACGGACGCTACTAATCCTCATGCTTCAGGGCATGAGGTGATCAGCAATGGGGTCAGGAAGGAATTCCTCTCATGAGACACTATAGCACAAGTCGGTAAGCTACAGGGATTCCTCAGAAACACTCCACATTGGCCCTGGTGACAATACCACGCTCAATGAACCACTTTCAGATATATTTCCCATAGCAAGACAGCTGCCCACTCTGTTAACAGCTGGGTCCTTCCAACCCAGCACCCCATTGCTCCCAGCCCGTTGCAAGAGCTATTAATTACCAAGCCCCAGAATCCGGCGGGTAGAGAGCACGAATCAGGCTCCTAACACTTTGCACAATTATGGCACTATCGAGCCAAAGCCCTTTGTTCATTTGGGGCTTGAATCTTCCGAAATCCAAAGAGGGCTTTGTCAGGTAGGTCAGCAGCAGTGGGATCAGGTTGTTCACCTCAGGTCATTAGCCCTTGTGAAGTATGATCATCCCTGTTTCCCACTCTTTTTTTCTGGCAGCAATGGCCAAGTGACATATAGAGGGAAGTGCAGGGATCTTTAAATACATGTGAGCTCCAGCTACAGCTGCTATGCAAAGCGGCTGCCCATCCAGGGGATGTTTCTGGGGACATGTGGCCTGGCAGGAGTGCCCCTGGGCTCCAGCAGTCCCCACCCATGAGACTGTGCGTAGCTGGGTGAAATGTAGAGCAGCCCTGGTGGTGCTCTAAGTTGTGTCTGGAACTGGACTGGTTTCCAGGCAGCATTAGGATGGGGAGTGAGTAGAGGTGCATTACGGCCTCTATTGCCTTTCCCCTCCAGTCCTGTAATAAGGGCCTGATCCAAAGCACATGTGTCAGGGCTTGAGATGCTCACTATCAGAGGTTGGGATGAGACCTACATGAGGGGCAGCTTATCCCACGTCTGCTACAGTGGGATTCTTACTCCTCCGAAGCAGTCTGGCAGTGCCCACTATCGGAGACAGGACCCTGGGGTAGGTGGACCTCGGGTCTGATCCAGTCTGGCTGCACCTACTGGAATCAGTGGAAAGATTCACAGTGGCTTTGGATCAGGACCTAGGAGCAGTTCAGCAGGACCAGAGGACCTACTGTTTTCAACCTGCCAATGTCCCTTTAACAGGCAGGTGGGGCTGACCAAACACACTTACACTTTAGCGTGTGGAGGGAAGATTTCTGAGGGTGCTGGGGATCTACTGCAGAGAAAGAATAAGCTCTTCTGAGCTGTGATGGTGAATCCCCCACTGCAAACAAAAATAAAGAGCAAGCAACGTTCGCAGCAGAGCAGAGAGCTCCTAGGAAGAGGGTTTCCAGCGTGAAGACTGAATTATCCGGCACAACAGAGGAGGTGAACAGGAGTGAGGAATAGCATCAGATCCACAGCCACAAGCAGGTGGCTTTGAGAAAGAAACAAGATACATCAGGCGACCAGACTCTCCCAGATCACCTGACCCAGCCAGGAAGATGGAGCTCTCCAAAGCCGGGCTGAGGCACATCTGGCAAGGAACCCCAATGGCCAAACCCTCTGATCAATCGCAAAGAGGATGTGAGGCTCCGGAACTCATCTGGGGGCTAAGCAGTTTTCGGGTGTGTTTGGTACTTGGATGGGAGACTGCCAAAGGAATCCTAGGAAGTGGCATTGGTGAGGCAGTAGCAAGCTTGTTTCCTTGGCAATAAGTGATAAAGCAGGCAGAGTTGTAGGAAAGAGATCTTTGCTGTGCGTGGCCAGAGGCCAGTGTCACATGCTGAGAAGTGTTCATCTCTTGGCCTGGCCACCGCCTTGCATTCCAGAGCATTAGGATGTGATTGTTCCCCTCTATTTGGCATTGGTGAGGCCTCATTTGGAGTACTGTGTCCAGTTTTGGGTCCCACACTACAAGAAGGATGTGAAAAAATTGGAAAGCAGAGGGCAACAAAAATGATCAGAGGACTGGAACACATGAGTTATGAGGAGAGGCTGAGGGAACTGGGATTGTTTAGTCTGCAGAAGAGAAGAATGAGGGGGGATTTGATAGCTGCTTTCAACTGCTTGAAAGGGGGTTCCAAAGAGGATGGATCTAGACTGTTCTCAGTGGTAACAGATGACAGAACGAGGAGTAATGGTCTCAAGTTGCAGTGGGGGAGGTTTAGATTGGATATTAGGAAAATCTTTTTCACTAGGAGGGTGGTGAAACACTGGAATGCGTTACCTAGGGAGGTGGTGGAATCTCCTTCCTTAGAAGTTTTTAAGGCCCGGCTTGACAAAGCCCTGGCAGGGATGATTTAGTTGGGGATTGGTCCTGCTTTGAGCAGGGGGTTGGACTAGATGACCTCCTGAGGTCCCTTCCAACCCTGATATTCTATGATTATATGATCACACCAAACTAAGAGCCTCCTGGAATCTGACTATCCTTTTCCAGTCACACCCATCACACGACAGCATTAGGGGGGTGCGATGTGGCTGGACGGGGCATTTGTTAAGTAGGGTGAAATGCCACACTGGCTAATTACATTATTTTCCCCTACATTCCACTGCAATCTCACTGCTCACCCTACCCTAAGCCACTCTGGGGTCTTGCTGGTTCAGCGTGGCTGGTCTGTTCCACCCCGCAGCTGGAAGATGCTATAGAAATATAAGATGTTGCCTGCATCTTAACATGCCACCCTGCTGGCCCAGTGCTAGTTCTCTGGTACTGCCCTGGCGCTGAAAACCCTCATCGCTCCTGGGAGTCAGTGGGTTGAGTGCAGGACTGGGAGGTCAGAGGGTGCACTCAGGGCCACAAAACTTCTTGCCAGCTGAGTCAGGATTTGAACCCGGGTCTCTCAGTGTGGAGGGGACAGAGACTTTCCATCACCTCAAAACGTATGGGGGGTTTACAGGCAGGGTCAGAGAGTGGAACAAGCCCAGATGGAAGGAATATACCCTGCTCTATGCCAGAGACCCTATTTAGATGGGCAGCTGGAGCTAGGTTAACGTTGCCTGGGCACTGTGGGCCAAGCAAACATATTGGCCCCCCCTCCCAAATACCATCACGGGGCTGCAGTCAACTGGAAACTAGTTCTTGGAGCTCCAAATAGCCACTTGCCTGTTTTTGCTGTTACCCTTCTGTCCTTCTCCACCTCTCTGTCCATGCTACCCAGGGAAGGAAGGAAAACACTCTGTTTGAGCAGCATGACCAGAACAGGTCCACCCTTCAGGGCCTGCTCGCAGCTCTGGTTCTTACGTAGCACGGGCCTTATTGACCCCGCTGCTCTCGCCCTCTGAGGCTGGGGAATTCCAGCAGAAAACGTCACAGCGCTAGTGAGGCCAGAACTCAGAGCCTTCCAGCCCCAAAAGGCCAAGCCCCTGCCACGCAAGCTGAAGGAGAAGCACTATTAACCTCCCAAGGCCTAGGACCTGCAGTTGGGCAGCTCTGATTCCATCCCACACGAGGCAGCGGTCACCCACCCAGATCATTACCACACTTTTCACTGTGGATTCTGGCTGACACAAGCCTTTGTGTTTAGATTAAGGAGCCTTCAGGGGTCTTCTGTGGTTTGGAGGGAAGGCCGGGACATTCCGTCTCATCGGCGAACATTAGTGAACAAGCCGCACCTTCCCCTGGGGCCAGCAGGCCGCTCAGGCTGTGCAGATTCCCTTGTCTGGCTGCCACCTCCTATGGACCGCTGCTCAGCTGTTCGCTCAGCCGATCGGACCCATGGAAACCAGACCGCAGTGCATTTGTAATGCTAGGGTCCTGTCCTCGCCGCCCCACAGCCTGGCCCCGAGCTGAATTCGGATCTTGCTGAATGCCCCTGCTCCGCCGAGGTGATGACAGGCTCAGAGCTGGGTAAGGTTCCCAACCCGACTCGTAATTCCATTAGGCTAATCAGCCACATGGTACAGTTCAGTGAATCCCACTCATGCAGAATGACTTTGATCGCTCCCAGAGACAGCCAGAGAAAGGATGTTGTGCAACTGGCATCTGGGGAGTTTGGGGGACAAAATCTGCCAACTAAATAATCCAAGCATGGTGGCTAAATCCTGGCCTCACTGAAGTCCGTGGCAGACCCCCCACCAACTTCAATGGGGCTAGGATGGCCCTCTTTAACCCAAAGAGGGTTTAAACTGCTGCCTTGCTTTGCCCAGGACCAACAAAACCAGATGCCTCTGTGACATTGCACTCCGTATGTTTTATGGAAATATACTTATGAGTGTGAATATGATGTAACTGGAATATACTTTATGCAAAAGGTCTCTTGTAAGGTATCATAACAAAGGTTATAACCTACTGAATATATTCCACCTATTTGTATGCATGTATTGTTTTTGTATCTGAAGCTAGAAATATGAAGTATAACTCTGAGGTCCTATTGTAATTATGCAAAGTGTGGGCCATTAATGGTGGTTTAGAATCTTGATGGCTCCCATTAACTAGGACAATTGGTTGTAAATGGCTCTGTTTACTTGCAAACCTTCCTGTGTACATGGGGGCAAGCCCTGGAAGAATGGAGGCTGGGGTCTAATACTGGAATTCATCTTAAATCTGGTACTTTTCCATTTTAGAAGGAGGGTTGGGGACCCAGTGAGACAAAAGATTCCCGCCTTGTGCCAAAGCTATAAAAAGGGGTGAAACAGGACAAAAGGGTCACAGTCATGAGAAAACCCCTGCTTATCACCTAAGATGTCTGCTGGAACTAACAGGGACTGTACCCTGGGGAAAGAAAGGTAAGCAGCAGAATACGGACCCTGGACTTCAGGAAAGCAGACTTCGACTCCCTCAGGGAACTGATGTGTAGGATCCCCTGGGGGAATAACATGAGGGGGAAAGGAGTCCAGGAGAGCTGGCTGTATTTCAAAGAATCCCTATTGAAGTTACAGGGACAAACCATCCCGATGTGTTGAAAGAATAGCAAATATGGCAGGTGACCAGCTTGGCTTAACAGTGAAATCCTTGCGGATCTTAAACATAAAAAAGAAGCTTACAAGAAGTGGAAGATTGGACAAATGACCAGGGAAGAGTATAAAAATGTTGCTCGGGCATGTAGGAATGAAATCAGGAGGGCCAAATCGCACTAGGAGCTGCAGCTAGCAAGAGATGTTAAGAGTAACAAGAAGGGTTTCTTCAGGTATGTTGGCAACAAGAAGAAAGCCAAGGAAAGCGTGGGCCCCTTACTAAATGAGGGAGGCAACCTAGTGACAGAGGATGTAGAAAAAACTAATGTACTCAGTGCTTTTTTTGCCTCTGTCTTCACGAACAAGGTCAGCTCCCAGACTGCTGCGCTGGGCAACACAGCATGGGGAGGAGGTGACCAGCCCTCTGTGGAGAAAGAAGTGGTTAGGGACTATTTAGAAAAGCTAGACGTGCACAAGTCCATGGGGCCACATGTGTTGCATCTGAGAGTGCTAAAGGAGTTGGCGGCTGTGATTGCAGAGCCATTGGCCATTATCTTTGAAAACTCATGGCGATCGGGGGAAGTCCCGGATGACTGGAAAAAGGCTAATGTAGTGCCAATCTTTAAAAAAGGGAAGAAGGAGGATCCTGGGAACTACAGGCCAGTCAGCCTCACCTCAGTCCCTGGAAAACTCATGGAGCAGGTCCTCAAGGAATCAATCCTGAAGCGCTTACACGAGAGGAGGGTGATCAGGAACAGTCAGCATGGATTCACCAAGGGAAGGTCATGCCTGACTAATCTAATCGCCTTCAATGATGAGATTACTGGTTCTGTGGATGAAGGGAAAGCAGTGGATGTATTGTTTCTTGACTTTAGCAAAGCTTTTGACGCGGTCTCCCATAGTATTCTTATCAGGAAGTTGGGGAAGTATGGGTTGGATGAGTGCACTGTAAGGTGGGTACAGAGTTGGCTAGATTGTCGGGCTCAGCAGGTGGTGATCAATGGCTCCATATCTAGTTGGCAGCCGGTATCAAGTGGAGTGCCCCAAGGGTCGGTCCTGGGGCCGGTTTTGTTCAATATCTTCATAAATGATCTGGAGGATGGTGTGGATTGCACTCTCAGCAAATTTGCGGATGATACTAAACTAGGAGGAGTGGTAGATACGGTGGCAGGTAGGGATAGGATACAGAGGGACCTAGACAAATTGCAGGATTGGGCCAAAAGAAATCTGATGAGGTTCAACAAGGATAAGGGCAGGGTCCTGCACTTAGGATGGAAGAATCCAATGCACTGCTACAGACTAGGGACTGAATGGCTAGGCAGCAGTTCTGCAGAAAAGGACCTAGGGGTTACAGTGGACGAGAAGCTGGATATGAGTCAACAGTGTGCCCTTGTTGCCAAGAAGGCCAATGGCATTTTGGGATGTATAAGTAGGGGCGTAGCCAGCAGATCGAGGACGTGATCGTTCCCCTCTATTCGAGATTGGTGAGGCCTCATCTGGAGTACTGTGTCCAGTTTCGGGCACCACACTACAAGAAGGATGTGTAGAAATTGGAGAGAGTCCAGTGAAGGGCAACAAAAATGATTAGGGGTCTGGAACACATGAGTTATGAGGAGAGGCTGAGGGAACTGGGATTGTTTAGTCTGCGGAAGAGAAGAATGAGGGGGGATTTGATAGCTGCTTTCAACTACCTGAGAGGTGGTTCCAAAGAGGATGGTTCTAGACTATTCTCAGTGGTAGAAGAGGACAGGACAAGGAGTAATGGTCTCAAGTTGCAGTGGGGGAGGTTTAGGTTGGATATTTTTAAGGTCAGGCTTGACAAAGCCCTGGCGGGGATGATTTAATTGGGGATTGGTCCTGCTTTGAGCAGGGGGTTGGACTAGATGACCTCCTGAGGTCCCTTCCAACCCTGATATTCTATGATTCTATGAAAGGATTGGGGCCTGACTAAGGAGGAGTCTAGTCTGTGAAAGAAACTTATTGGAACGTTTCTGAGGGTGAGATATTACCTGTAATCAGTCTCTTAATGTATTAGGCTTAGACTTGTGTGGTTTTGCTTTATTTTGCTTGGTGACTTACTTTGTTCTGTCTGTTATTACTTGAAACCACTTAAATCCTACTTTTTATGCTTAATAAAATCACTTTTGTTTATTAGTAAACCCAGAGTAAGTGATTAATACCTGGGGGAGCAAACAGCTGTGCATATCTCTCTATCAGTGTTATAGAGGGCTGACAATTTATGAGTTTACCCTGTATAAGCTTTATACAGAGTAAAATGGATTTATTTGGGGTTTGGATCCCATGGGGAGCTGGGTGTCTGGATGCTGGAGATAGGTGACCTGCTGAGCAGTTTTCAACTAAAGCCCGCAGCTTTGGGGGCGTGGTCTAGAACCTGGATCTGTGTTGCAGCCGGCTAGTGTGTCTGGCTCAACAAGGCAGGGTTTTGGAGTCCCAAGCTGGCAGGGAAAACGAACTCAGAGGTAATTTCAGCACATCAGGTGACAGTTCCAAGTGGGTCTCTGTGACCAAACTCGTCACAGCCTCTCAGCCAGGACTCAAGCGGACAGGAGAAAGCATTGAAAATGCCATAGCCTGGGGAGCCGAGCCTGGGGAGATGGGAGCTGCAGAAATGTAGCAGGGCACAAGGCAGAACCAGAGAGATTCTCTAGTGTCTTATGGGCAGGAATGAGCCAAGGAGACAGTAGGGGGATAGGGGAGCAAGGGCACCCCAGCAAAGCTCTTGGAATGCTACAAGGCAGGCCTGAGCTGGGAGCACAGCACAGTGGGGAGGTGGAGGGGGGCTCCCATAACACTACAGGGCAGGGCTGAGCTGCAGGATTGGACGGGAGCCTGCACGTTTCTTTTCCTTGCGTAAGATACAGACCCGGGGGTGCTCGAGAGCGGACGGCGGCATGACTAACCCAGAACACACATGCAGAGCCCAGAGTCCAGGGCCAGGGATCCAAGGCAACTGCACCCTACCGGGGTGGGCAGAACGCAGCAGGAGCTCCCGTTCCTGGAACGGATCCGGGAGGCGGCCGAGTTTTACCCTTGTTGTTGTGTTCAGGACATTTTGGGTGAGGTAATATCTCCGGTTGGACCAACGTCTGCTGGGGAGAGAGATGAGCTTTCCAGCTTACTGTGTTGGGCCAGTGAAAGCTATTACCTCACCCACCTTGTCTTGCAAATATCCTGGGACTGACTCGGCTACAACACCACAGCATGGGACAGGTTGTTCTGTTAGCTTGTTTTCCTCCCCTCGGATCGCAGTCGAGTCTTTTCCCTTGGCCAGGGGCCTGGCCGGGATGCTGCACTCAGCAGCCAGGTATGTTAAAGGTGGCGCTTTGAGGAGACAGAGGGTTCGGAGTCTTTAGGACCAGCAGCTGGTGTTTGCTGGGTGCACTGGGCCCAAAGCCCGTTTATCTTTGTAAGGACCCTCTGTTCTCCTGTCTTCTTCCCCACCCTCTCCCCTGAGAGGCAAGGGAGCAGCATTTGTATGCGGGGTTGGCGTAGCCGTGTTGGTCCAAACCTGTCCCTCTCACCAGCAGAAGTTGGTCCAACAAGAGATATTCCCTCCCGCACCTTGTCTGTCAATTATCCTCTTTTGACAGATGGGGAAACTGAGGGGAGATGACTTGCCCAGTTAGTTCAGGACAGAGTCTGCAGTAGAACCCAGGAGTCCTAGAGCAGGGTCGACAGTGCAATTAAAACCCCGCCGCTGGCCTGTGCCAGCTGACATGGGCTCACAGGGCTCAGGTGACAGGAGTTGTTTACCTGCAGTGTAGATATTCAGGCTCAGGCTGGAGCACAGGCTCTAGGACCTTGCAAGGTGGGAGGGTCCCAGAGCTCAGGCTGCAGCCAGAGCTGGGGGGTCTACACTGCAGTTAACCAGCCCCACAGTCCCACACCCAGGAGCCTGAATCAGCAGGCGTGGGCCAGCCGCGGGGTTTTAAGTGCAGTGTCGTGACCAGCCTCCTTTCCTAGCCCTTTCTCAGCACACAGTGAAGAAGCAATTTTTTCAGGCAGGTGTATTTCGGAAAGGAAATGCTCGCGCAGCCCAGAAACAGGGCTTGATCCCTTACAGCCTGATCCAGCACCCCACGAAGCCGATGGAAAGAATCCCATTTGCGTCAATGGACTTTGGATCAGGCCCCTGCAGCTCTAGATGACACCTGCTGCATATTCTTAGGGCCAAACCTCAGTAGATGGATCCAGGTCCAGAGCTGCCGGGAAGAGGCAAGTTCCCAAACTGCCCCGAAAGCCGAGGGCGTTCGCATCCAGTGGTTCTGATCAGAGCGAGGACATTGTGACCACTGGAGCAGAGGTGACAGACGCTTGCTGTGAATGGGCGAGGTCTGGGGCTGGGGGTGGGCATGGAGGAGCCTGGGGCACAAAGTGAGCTCGGGGAACGCCTGGGGCCCCGGCAGAGGCAGGAGCGGCGGGTGGGGCAGATGCCTTGGCCTCGGAGAGGCGTGGCAAGCCGAGGAAGTAGCAGGGACCGAGCACCTGCAGCAGCATGAGGTATGGCTACACTGGAGCTGGGTGGAGCTCCCGGAGTCCAAGCCCACCCATCCTCCTGGGTCCGAGCTCCGGGGGCCAGCCCGAACCGCCAACGCTGTCCACTCTGCTACCGTTAATGTGCTAGCTACCCGGCCCAGGACGCTCGCTCCCAGCCGCGGTGTAGCCATAACCCATGGTGTCCCCGCTCCCCACCCTGGCACCTAGAACAGCCGTCCTCCCACCCACCTGGCACCTGGCCTCCCACCTCCGCTGCTGGCAGCATCTCCTGCCCTGGAGGGGAAACAGCCCTCCTCCCCCAATCCCACAAATGACACATCTCCACCAGGCTGCCCCTTCCCCGCCCAGCCCAGCGCTGAGGGGGCTGGGCCAGAGGAGGCCTGGGGCCCAGGCTGCCCCTGGGTACAGAGAAAGCATTGCGGTGGTGGAACCATCAATCACCTTATGTCCACTATTTCCCCCATCGCTCCCCCAGTTCCGCCACCTCTACGTTCAGGGAGGATTTCGGTGCACCCTGGACGTTGACCCATTCACCCAGAGAGATCCACTCCCCTTTCGACCCATGTAAATAGCCCCCAGTCCCTTTCATCCCAGTACGCTCCAGTCTCTGGAATACGAGAGCACGTCAGCCCCGGGCAAAGGTTTGTTTTCAACGACACTGAGCCCAGACTGTTGCTTGAGCCTTGCATTCAAACAGTGTTTGTTCGCTGCACTCCTCCCAGCTTCCTCTGAGCTCTCTGAAACCTCTGAGACTCGGAAACTAATCGTTGGCCTGCATATCTGTGCTAGAACACCTTCTCTCTCATGTTTTCCCCCAGAAAACATGATGAAAACATATGAGATCATTGGGATTTATATAGACAGGTTTGGCAGCTTCTTCCTATGTACTTGGCCTGCGGGATAGAAAGTCAAGCTAGGGCTCTCCTTCCAAGAAAAGGATATGTGTTGCCTGGGTAAGCATGAGAGGAGTGTGGCCTAGTGTTCTAAGCAGGGAGTGGGAGCCCTCTGGTTGGAGCAAGTCACTCAATAGTCCTGTGACTCAGTTTCCCCACCTGTAAAATGGTAATTGTAACATTTCCCTCCCTTACTGGGGTGCTGGGAGGATGTGTAAAAGCTCAGGTTAGTACATTAGGGATTATTATTTAGGGTCCAGTCCTGAACATAAAAATGGTCAGACTGGATCCGACCAATGGTCCATCTAGCCCAGTGTCCTTTCTTCCAACAGTGATCCATCCCCTCTTGTCCAGTCCCAGCTTCTGGCAATCAGCGGTTTAGGGACACCCAGATCCTGCAGTTGTGTCCCTGACCATCGTGGCTAATAGCCATTGATGGACCTGTCCTCCATTAACTTATTTAATCCTTTTTTTAACCCAATTATACTTTTGGCCTTCACAACATCCTCCGGCAATGAGTTCCACAGGTTGACTGTGAGTTGTGTGAAGAAATACTTCCTTCCGTTTGTTTTAAACCTGCTGCCTATTCATTTCATTGAGTGAGCCCTAGTTCTTGTGTGATGTGAAGGGGTAAATGTCACTTCCTTATTCGCTTTCTCCGCACCAGTCCTGATTTTATAGATCTCTAGCATATCCCACCTTAGTCGTCTCTTTTCCAAGCTGAAAAGTTCCAGTCTTTTTAATCTCACTCAGGCAAAACTCCCGCTGAGTTACTGTATACATAGTCTAGCTGCCCATTATGACAATAACGGTTCCTTGTGCTGTGGTCCTGCTTTGATCCTAATTTCAGCCCCTTCCCCTCATCTCCTGTACCCTGAGAACCAGCCTTGCGAGCAGCTCTCATATTAAACCCAGTTAAAAACAGGTTTTAGTAATAAATGAAGGTGTTAAGTTGCGTATTTCTTCGGCACAACACAGGGAAAGATTCTCTCCAAGGGTGCTGAACTGCAACCTGCCTCATCTACCCCAACACAGACACACACCCGTGTGCACACACATTCACATTCATTCACAATTTTTCACACTCACCTGTTTGCACACAGAGACACACGCCTGTGTTCACAGGCATTCACACAGTAGGTGCATGTTTACATTCACTCACACTCCTATGTGTACACACACACACATTTGCATATTCAAACACCCTTCTAAGCACACGCTCACATTCACGCATACACATTTTTACTTTATGTACACACACACTCGCACAAACACACTTACATGTACACACACAATTCTATTCCCTGTAGATTTTATCATTCGTCACTGTCGTATAAGCACTGTGCAATAAGCAATGTGACCACACATTGACACACTCACCTGTGCACACACTTAGAGCACACACAGACACCTATGTGCACACAACCCCCATGTGAATGGCACACGCACACAAGTATATGCACACTCATTTGATCTGGAAATTTACGCCTTGGAGCCTGAAATTCAGCTCTGACCAGAACATAAAACTTTCTCATGGCAGCTCCCTTTCTCTCCATTGCAACACTGCACCAGCCCACTAAGCATAACACCCAGAGTGCCTGGTAGCAAAGCTCCCCAGATTGCTCATGCTGAACACGTGGGAATCGAGACATCCTAAGTTAACAAGAAAATTTCAGCCTGATTCCTTGCCAGGTTTCCAAGTTGCATTATCAGTTACTGAGAGGTTTTTAGGGCTCTGATTTCTATTTCAGCACCCGGTCTTTAGAGATTGATTGATGCTGAGCAAAATGAGAAAAATTCAAACTGACTGCATGAGCAAAATGAGAAAAATTCAAACTGACTGCATCACAAAGAGTGCATGGGGTGTTCCGCTCCTTGAATCAAGAGTTTAAGAGACCAATTCTCGTCTCACTGATGCACTGTAAAACTGGAGAAACCCCACTGATTGCATGGAGTAAAAGTTCTAAAAGGAAAATCAGACCCTAGCGGTACAAAAATATAGAGAGGTAGAGATTTCTTTTCTGGCCATGTACAAACTTGAAAACATTCCCTATAGGTAATACACTGTATCTGAATTCATCTAAACGGTTCCTCCTTTCTCGGCTTGTGTTCTGGCAAACCCATCTTCACTGCATATTGGGACTATGTTTAATCGGGTCAGGGGTTGGGAACAACCATCCTGAAATTGGGGCCCTGATAATGGCTGAGTTTGTAATGTTAACTGACCCTTTGGCATCATCTGCACAACAAAAATAACCATGTGTAAATATGGTTGTGGCCATTTTTAAAATATATGAAGAGAATCATGTTTTAGCTGGAGCTGGTCCAACAATGTTTTTTTCTTCCCATAGTAAATTTTGGAGTTTTGAAACCAAACCAAATCACATTTCATCCAAAAATCAAAATATTTTGATTCTGAAATGCTGCTGCAGTGCCTTCTGGGAGTTGTCATTCTGGTGCCTCATAATCCCCATTCTCCTCAGTAGGCCAGGCTCCCTCAATGGACTACATCTCCTGTGATACATCATGGGCTCCCTTCGCGGTGATAGGAGGCCCTGTCTCATGGCAGTGATGCATCCTGGGAGATGTAGTCCAGCTGGGGAGCCCGACCCACAGAGGGGAATGAGCCCAGGAGGAAGCCAAACTACAACAGGCATTTTGGGATAGAAATATTTCAATTTTCAGCCAAAAACATTTTGGTTGTAGGGCATTTGGGTTTTCAACAAAGAATTGAAATTTTCCATGGCCAGCAGACAGTTTTCACTCACACACACACACACTTATTACGTAAAAAAAACAATTATTCTTTAACAGTTTCAACAGAAACCTTCTGATGAGCCCTACTTTTTAACCATGGTGAGTAAAACATGCTTCTCTACCAGACGTCTCAGCACCAATTTAGGCTGAGAGCTCTTTGGTTCAGGGAGGGTCATTTCATTTTACAGATGTGTAGCACCTACAATAAGTCCCTGACCCTTGCTCCTCTAGGCACTACTGCAAATAGTAATTATTATTTTTATTTATTTGTATTACCGTAGCACCTAAGAGCCCTCATCACAGACCAGGACCCCGTTGTGCTGTTCAAACACAGAACACAAAGACCTGCCACAAAGGCCTTACAAACTAAGTATAAGATAAGAGACAACAGAGGGCCAGAGAGAGAGGAGAGCACAAGGAAATAATGAGACAATGCTGGTCAGCAAGATAAGCTGTGTTCCCAGAACTGGTACCAGCAGCCTAACTTGTCAGGATTTGTGTAGGCCTCACAACAGAGTAGAAGTGCCTGAGGAACAAATATCTAATCATGGGCTCTTCAATCTAGCAGAGAAAGGTCTAACACAATCCAATGGCTGGAAGTTGAAGCTGGACAAACTCAGACTGGAAGTAAGGTGTACATTTTTAAACAGAGGAATAATTAACCACTGGAGCAGTTTCCCCAAGGGTCGTGGTGAATTCTCCGTCACTGGCAATTTTAAACTCAAGACTGGCTGTTTTTCTAAAAGCTCTGCTCTAGGAATTATTTATAGGGCAGGTCTCTGGCCTGTGTCATCCAGGAGGTCAGACTAGATGGTCACAATGGTCCCTCCTGGCCTTGGAATCTACGACTATGATAAAAGAATTTTGAAGAAAGATAATGAGTTTTGTGGATGTTTCAAGAGGATTTGCTTCACACAAGTAGGGGGAAAAACATGTTATAACATGGTTAAGCCAAAACTATACTTAAATATGGATAGTTTTGATGTGTAGGTGGGCATTAGTGTTCGAAAGTTGCCAATTAAGGAGCAATCCATTTTTCTGCGCTGGGTCTGTTGGTAATCCACTTGTTTAATCCAGAATATTTTAAAAGACAAATTCGAGTTTCTCCATGGAGGAGGAAACAGTGGTGTTAACATTATGGACCTTTGTGTTCAATCCAAAGTATATTAGATGAATCCAATGGAAACAGACAGGAAAGGAGCCGGAAGGTCAATGAGAATATTGAGGTTAGCAAACTGGACTCTGACATTACAAGCAGAGTTACTTGTTATTAGCCCCCGGGGCATGATTACTGGAACTTGCATCAGATCTCACTGCTAAGAGGTTTGCCTAAGATGAAAGGAAATAGCTTGTCCAAAGCCAAGTCAACAGCCTCTACTGAGAGTTATTGGGAATTTTAACATTGCACATGTGGGGACTGAGCTGGGTGGGAGGGGGTTGGGGTTTTTAACCTTTCAGCAAACACTTGTGGCTTAAATTCGTCCCTGGGCAGAGACACAGCATGAAGTCTATGGCCCCACTTAAGTCCCACTTCTGCCCAAAGCACCCTTATGTGCAATTAGTGGCTAAACTGAAATATACAGGCCCAGGGATATTGTGCTATACAATCTGCAAGCTGGTATTTTTTTGCAGCTTCAAGCAAGCTTTGGGGGGAAACTTTGGAGGTTGGTAAAAGTGTTTTTGTCAAAGCAGGGGTGTAGCAGACCACAGACTCACTGACGCGGCGCCTCCTGCTGGTCGTCAGGGAACTAGTGAGCTCTGGAGCACCCTCTGCTGGCCGGTTACTCACAGGCCACAGGCCCCATGTCCCTCCCAGACCCTGGTGCCCCTTACCTCGGGGTTCTGCCCCAGCAGTACCCCCACATGCTGGGTCTCCCCTCCCAGGGGAATCCCCAACCCTCTAAGCCCACCTTGTCTCAGTGGCTACTGCCAGTCGTCATCTAGCCCCCGCTCACTGGGGCAGACTGCAGTCTGTAATGGCCACTCATCACTGGCAAGGGGGTAGGACCTGCTGCCTTCGCCTATCCCCGAACTGCCCTTCTGCAGCCCCAGTACCTTTCATAGGCCTTCACCAAGGCCTGCAGCCTGGGGCTTTACCAGGCTGGAGCTCCCCAGCTCCCTTTGCCCTTCCCCAGCTCTGCTTCAGGTACCTTGTTCCCAGGCAGCTAGCCCTTCCCACTCCAGGGCTAGAATAAGACTCCTCCAGTTTCTGGCCCCCCAGCCCTCTTATTAGGGCCAGCTGAGCCCTGATTGAGCTGGCCACACCTATGGTCAGCTACTCCCTCAGCTGCTCCCACTCCTTTTATCCCAGCCACAGCCCTCTCCAGGGCTGCTTTTTAACCCCTGCATAGTGACGGGTTTCAGAGTAGCAGCCGTGTTAGTCTGTATCCGCAAAAAGAACAGGAGTCCTTGTGGCACCTTAGAGACTAACACATTTATTAGAGCATGAGCTTTCGTGGACTACAGCTCACTTCATCAGATGCATAGAATGGAACATATAGTAAGAAGATATATATACATACCGAGAACATGAAAAGGTGGAAGTTGCCATACCAACTCTAAGAGGCTAATTAATTAAGATGAGCTATTATCAGCAGGAGAAAAAATTTTTTTGTAGTGATAATCAAGATGGCCCATTTCAGACTGTTGACAAGAGGTGTGAGGATACTTAACATGGGGAAATAGATTCAATTTGTGTAATGACCCAGCCACTCCCAGTCTCTATTCAAGCCCAAGTTAATGGTGTCTAGTTTGCAAATTAATTCCAGTTCAGCAGTTTCTCGTTGGAGTCTGTTTCTGAAGCTTTTCTGTTGTAAAATTGCCACCTTTAAGTCTGTTACTGAGTGACCAGAGAGATTGAAGTGTTCTCCGACTGGTTTATGAATGTTATGATTCCTGATGTCAGATTTGTGTCTATTTATTCTTTTGCGTAGAGACTGTCCGGTTTGGCCAATGTACATGGCAGAGGGGCATTGCTGGCACATGATGGCATATATCACACTGGTAGATGCGCAGGTGAATGAGCCCCTGATGGCATGGCTGATGTGATTAGGTCCTATGATGGTGTCACTTGAATAGATATGTGGACAGAGTTGGCATCGGGCTTTGTTGCAAGGATAGGTTCCTGGGTTAGTGTTTTTGTTGTGTGGTGTGTGGTTGCTGGTGAGTATTTGCTTCAGGTTGGGGGGCTGTCTGTAAGCGAGGACTGGTCTGTCTCCCAAGATCTGTGAGAGTGAGCGATCATTTCAGGATAGGTTGTAGATCCTTGATGATGCGTTGGAGAGGTTTTAGTTGGGGGCTGAAGGTGACAGCTAGTGGCGTTCTGTTATTTTCTTTGTTGGTCTGCCCTGTAGTAGGTGACTTCTGGGAACTCTTCTGCCTCTGTCAATCTGTTTTTTCACTTCAGCATGTGGGTATTGTAGTTGTAAGAATGCTTGATAGAGATCTTGTAGGTGTTTGTCTCTGTCTGAGGGGTTGGAGCAAATGCGGTTGTATCGCAGAGCTTGGCTGTAGACAATGGATCGTGTGGTGTGGTCAGGGTGAAAGCTGGAGGCATGTAGGTAGGAATAGCGGTCAGTAGGTTTCCGGTATGGGGTGGTGTTTATGTGACCATCGCTTATTAGCACAGTAGTAACAGAACGCCACTAGCCAGCACCTTCTCCAATTTGTCCACATCTTTCCTGAAATGTGGCGCCCAGAACTGGACACAATACTCCAGCTGAGGCCTAATCAGTGCGGAGTAGAGCGGAAGAATTACTTCTCGTGTCTTACTTACAACACTCCTGCTTATACATCCCAGAAGGATGTTTGCTTTTTTTGCAACAGCGTTACACTGTTGACTCATATTTAGCTTGAGATCCACTATGACCCCCACACTCTTTTCCGCAGTACTCCTTCCTAGGCAGTCATTTCCCATTGTGTATGTGTGCAGATGATTGTTCCTTCCTAAGTGGGGTACTTTGCATTTGTCCTTATTGAATTTCATCCTATTTACTTCAGACCATTTCTCCAGTTTGTCCAGATCATTTTGAATTCTGATCCTGTCAGAAAGCGCTTGCAACCCCTCCCAGCTTGGTATCATCCGCAAACTTTATAAGTGTTCTCCCTGTGCCATTGTCCAAATCACTGGTGAAGATATTATCACATTGTTTCCTTGTACTCCCCCATCTGTCCGTTTGTATCTATCCGTTGACTCCTATAGCTCTCTGGGGCATTTTGCTCTCTATTTGTACAGCGCCTAACACAATGGTGTCCTGATCCATGACTCGGGTGCCTAAGCAGTACAATAACACAGATAAATAATAATAATAATGGGGTGAACTTACACGAATATAAGGCCTCTTTGTGCCAGTTTAATCGCATCCACACTAGGGGTTATACTTGTATAACTAGTTTGGAAACGCTGATTGACAGGTTTCCAGTGGAACGTTTTTCTGTCGGAAACTGCCATCTCATCAGCATGGAAATATTTTGCAGGACCAGTTTGATGAAATGTCATTAAAGCAAAGAATGGAAACCACGCGTTTCGACAACGGCAACGCACTCCGTTTCCACGCTGTCAGAAGGAAACATTTCAATTCTCATTTTCAAAATTTGAATTTTTAAAAAGTGGTGATCTGTTTTTAAAGTCAAAATGGGAATGAAACGAGATTTTTCTGACAATTTGCGTTTCATAAAGCCATAGCGTTGCAGGCCAGAAAGGGACCACTGGATCATCTATCTGACCTCCTGGATATCACAGGCCACCAACACCGCCCAGCATCTGCACGTCAACCCACAGGTGCTGGAACTAGGGGTGCGGCTGCACCCCCCAGCTGGAAGGGGTTTCCATCATAACCAGGGTTTACAGTTTGGTTCAGTGGCTCTCAGGCCCTCCACTGTACAAATTGTTCCAGAGTCCCTGCACCAACCTCAACAAACAGAACTGGACCAAAGCTCTCAGGACACTAAGTTATTATGTGCCACAGGCAGAGAACAGGAGGGACCGAGGCCTCCCGCAATGGCAGGGGAATTGATTAAGTGAGACACACATAACTGATCCTAGCAAGAGACCTGCAGAAAAAGGAAATCAAGGTCCCTGCTAGTCTGACCTGGGGAAAAATTCCTTTTTGAGCCCAAATTTGGCACTTAGACACTGAGCATGTGAGCAAGACCTAGGGGAAATTTCAATATTTTTTTTACTTTCATTCCAAATTGGAATGAAAACAAATGTTGGAATGTCTGAATTTCCCCTGGAATAGAAATTCCACCTTTCTACCAGCTCTATATATTGGTAAAACCAAAACCTACATCCCTAACTGAAATAGTTATACCGTTACAAAATCCGTGTAGATCAGCCCTAAAACGACGTGCCACGGTAACCCGCAGGGCTTGAAATGCATCAAGAGGTGGGCGAAACAGCTACAGAATCATCCAACTGGTCTCTTCCCTTCCCACACACATGCTGCAGACAAGTGATCTAGTGAGCTCTGGGCAGTGGGGCCTTGGGCTGAGGTTGGACCAGAGGGTTGGATAGAACAGGACCTGCCAGAGTGGTCTGGCCCGAGGGCTCGGATCCACTAGAAAACATGATCATGCTAGAGCATGACTTTGAGGAGTCAATGTTAAACATCTCCTGGCGTACAGTGTGGACAAGGACAGATTGTGTTGAACATCATATTAGATAATACAAGCTAGATTTCCAGTAAAGATGAGTCCAGAGACCCTGGGGCAGAAGCGGCAAGGATGGGGGGCAAAGAACAGAGACTCCCATTCCCTCCCATGTCGATGGACACAATGCACAAAGGAGCATCCTTGCCCACACGCTGTCGTGCTTCGCGACACACATGCGTGTT
Organism: Lepidochelys olivacea; assembly: GCF_965140295.1. Classification (NCBI taxonomy): domain Eukaryota; kingdom Metazoa; phylum Chordata; order Testudines; family Cheloniidae; genus Lepidochelys; species Lepidochelys olivacea. Next base: position 4,679,058 of record NC_140413.1, read on the forward strand.
CCTCACACGCATCACTGCTAGCCACATGACATTTCATACTGACAGGTACCATGCGCATTCGTGCTCACTTTTACAGTTATATTGACAAACTTGCCCATAATCTCCCTCTCTCACATGCGCACGTCTTAGTGACATATGCACACATCTGCACTCATCCTCTGTCTCACATATACTCACGCGGGTGTACAAATGCACACCCCCAAACACTCTGATTGGGGCACACCCACTTGCTTTGTGTCCCTAAGTCACACAAATAGCGATTGCTAGGATGCTAACACTCTTTGCTCTCCCTGTTGAGCTGAGCCGGCTGCAAACAGCCCTCTGTCTGGAGGAGGAGCAACTGAGCCCTGCTCCTTTCACTTCTCTGTTCATTTCAATAAATCGTTCATGCAGTTAAGGCCAAATAAGCCTTCAGTCTCCCTTTCTCAATCTACTTTACCAGGAGTCAAATTCTCCCCCTGTCCACACCCGTGCACCTCCACTGAGATCAGTGGGAACCACACTGGTGTAACTGAGAGCAGAGGCTGCTCTGTGACCGCTCCAGTCTTGGGGAAGCTCACATCAGAGGCAGAAACCACCCTGGAAGCAGCAGAGTGCCCAACCAGGGCTGTGATACAGAACACGGAGGAGTTAAGATGTGCCTTCCAGCGTACAGCCTTGACAGAGCATCGCCTGCCCTGGGATTCCCCTCCCCTTTTCTCGGAGGGCTAGACCTCTGATTTGCGTGTATCAGCTCCCACTCTCAGCAAACAGATTCTCCTTTCAGGAGAAGCTGCTCAGGTGGAGAAAAGAGAGGCCCCCTGTCCTGGCTGCTCCAGCTACGAAAGGAATGTCCATTCTGTCCAAGGGCTGCTGGAGGGGTTAGAATCTGATTTATCCCCTCTGACATAGAGCCTGGAAGGCAGAGACCCTCTCACAAAGCGGGGTGGGAAGGAATGTTGTTCATCTGGGAAAAACAATGCCTCTCAGATACAAGCTAGCAGGAGACGTTATTTTCTTTGGAAGGTGCTGGAGGATCCAAACAGCCATAAATCCTTAGTCTTTGATCTCATTCATTCTGGCAAGGTTTGAGCTGGTTGGCTGCTTGGATGAGAGTTCTCCAGCGAACACTGGCAAATCTGATAGTCCTGGGATAGAACAAGTCACTGATGTGCTGGTCAGAGGCGGGGTGATTCTGTGGCTGACCTGTTTTGTGTTCTTGGGCACGGCACGTCTCTTTCTGGACTGGCTGTTGAGACTGGAAGCCATCTTAGCAGGGTCTGCCTCTCTGGGTTTGCACAGGGCTCTGGTCTAGGTACTGGTGTAATAATAAAACAGGATTTGTCCCTGTCTGCACTAAGTGGTGTTTAATGTTGTGAGGTTTAGCGCATCTTTATGTCCTTGTGAAGGCAAGCCCTCAGACGGCCACTTTTCAGTGGTAGGAAGGTGTTCTCCCTCTCTACCCTCTGTACAGCACTTTAAGACAAAGTGCGATAGGACAGTATACTATTATTGTTATGAATAGCCCAGGGAATTCTGCTTTTGGAGATGCTATTCCCTGCTCTCCGGGAAACAGGGCTAAGTGGCTCGCCACTGCATCAAAGGAACAGAGATTCTAAGGTTGTTGGAGAAGGCCAGGTGAACTTTCCTGAAGGTGTCATTTGCCTCCAAAGATACACCTGCAACTTTTATGCATTGTTTAGGGTAGCTGATGGCCAGCTAACCCTGCTCCCCATCCTTGCTGGGAGGTGACCTCCTTGACAGCTGAGTTTGTTGCTCTTTATGGGAAGGATTTGCCATGTATAAGCCACTGGCTCAATGTGTGTAACATGTCCCCCTTTTGTTGTTTGTCCACATACAAGATAAGAGCCTTCTACTGTTACCAGCTAATGAAGTTATTCCTTCAGATCAAGTGGCAGAGGCCCATGCTTTTAGCACGGAAGGTCTCAGGTCCAATCCCCGCTAGTGACCCATGGTTGGACACGAGACATGTACACTGGTCTGAACATAGCATGCTCAGGGAGATTGAATTGATTTGGGCAGTGCAGCAGGATGTCTAGTCATTGCTTTAGTGTTCTCCCAGGTAGAATTCACTCGCAGATGGTGTTCTCCATTGGCAGACAAAAGGCAAAACCTTTACTGTGGAGATTCTTTGTGCCCCAAAGGGAAGTTGTGGAGATGCTCTCCACTGAGCCCTTTGAAGTGGGCTGGACAAAGGCCGGGGGAAGCCAGGCAACAATGCTGCATGGGCCAGAGATGCACAAGATACTCTGCATTTTCATTCTTGTCCGTTCCATCTGAGAATCTCACTGTCTTTTATAAGCACTCATGCATGAACCCCACAAAGCATGTGAAGTAGGTAAGAAACTGTTATTCCCAGTGTACAGAGGAGCAAACCTGGGGCACAGAGCAATGAAGTGACACTCCCAAGGTCATACAGCAAGTCTGTTGCAAAGTCAGGTACACAACCTGGTAGATCTGACTCACAGCTCTATCTCTTAACAAGACCATCCAGGGCTTCACCATGTTCTACACGGACACACAGGGGGAGATGTCTGATGCTAGAGGCCTCTTTAGTCTAGTGGACAAAGGCAGAACAAGATGCAGGGGCTGGCAGCTGAAGGTAGAAAAATTCAAACAGGAAAGATGCACAGATTTCACACTGCAAGTGAGTAGCCCCTGGAACGGCTAACCAAAGGCTGTGATGGGTTCCCCATCCCTTGGAGTCTTTACATCAAGACTAATGACTTTCTCAAATACGGCTGGCTCAACAATAAGTTGTGCTAGAAGAACGAATCACTGGGTGGGCTCTCTGGCCTGTGCTCTACAGGAGGTCAAAGGAGACAACGAATCCTTCTGGCCCTAAAGTCTATGGATCTTGCTCTATAAATCTGACTCACTCTTTTCCTTCTCTGCTTTTTATGATTCCCCTCTCTCTTCTGTCAAGTGGTTAGAACAGACCAATACAGATTGAGTAAGATTGTTTATGTCCTCAGGAGTGTATAGAAATGAATTAGCCAAAAGAACCGCACTACCTCTTGAGTCTTGCAAAAGAGGATATTAAAAGCAGACCAAATTTAAAACCAGCCTAAATCTCCAGCCTATTACATCCTGTTTTGCAAGGCTCCAAGGTAATTCAAGATATTTTTAGTGGTTTGCTCATTCTTCTGTCCCTTTACATAGAGCGTATTGAGAATCACATGATGCTAGCTCGAGCCAAATTAGGAAAGGAGCTCTCCTTAACAGGGAATCTGCAGTATGTTCCTGGAAATACAAGAATGCCAAATTGTTTTGTGCTCAGGCCTAAATCACACGGCTGTTATTTACGTGGTGTGAATTTCACCTATAATGAAACAGCTGGTGCTTCACAAGCAGATAAAGGCAAGGCCCCCATCATTTGGAAAGGTCACTTGCAACAGATTCTTTAGGTGGGTGTCTTGTTTATCGAGAAATGTACACCCAGGGAGTAGCTGTTGGGAGCCATCTGGCTCACTAGACTGATAGCAATGACCATGCCCAGCTCCTTATATATTCTGAAACAATGGAAAGCAGCTACTTAAGACTCCACCATGTTGCTGCTTAACATCTTTGTCTCTTCTGCACAGATCTGCAACCGTTCAGCTATGATACGACTGTAACAATCAGGGTCCAGACACCCGAGAATGGGGAGGTTGAACCCCGAAGAGTAAGCAGTTGAATCAAGTGGTTGTATACAATGTTATCACGCTATACCACTATCAGGTAATTTACGAACGCTTGTAATGTTCTGAACTTGACAGGCCTCTGTCTCTTTTGTGGTTAGGGATGTATGTATCGGTATAGATCAGGGGTTCTCAAACAGGGGGTCGCAAGGTTGTTACACAGGGGTCGTAAGCTGTCGGCCTCCAACCCAAACTACACTTTGCCTCCAGGATTTATAATGGTGTTAAATATATAAAAAAGTTATTTATTATTTATTTTATTTATAAGGGGGGTCGCACTCAGAGGCTTGCTATGTGAAAGGGGTCACCAGTAAAAGTGTTTGAGAACCGCTGGTATAGATATAAAGCCATGCTCATACTTGTGCTGTGACATTCAGCTCCTCCTCACAACGGGGCAGTGGGCTGTCAGGCAGGGACAGGCACTGCCTCCCTAGAATCATAGACTATCAGGGTTGGAAGGGACCTCAGAAGGTCATCTAGTCCAACCCCCTGCTCAAAGCAGGACCAATCCCCAACTAAATCATCCCAGCCAGGGCTTTGTCAAGCCTGACCTTAAAAACTTCTAAGGAAGGAGATTCCACCACCGCCCTAGGTAACGCATTCCAGTGCTTCACCACCTTCCTAGTGAAAAAGTTTTTCCTAATATACAACCTAAACCTCCCCCACTGCAACTTGAGACCATTACTCCTCGTTCTGTCATCTGTTACCACTGAGAACAGTCTAGATCCATCCTCTTTGGAACCCCCTTTCAAGCAGTTGAAAGCAGCTATCAAATCCCCCTTCATTCTTCTCTTCCGCAGACTAAACAATCCCAGTTCCCTCAGCCTCTCCTCATAACTCATGTGTTCCGGTCCCCTAATCATTTTTGTTGCCCTCTGCTGGACTCTTTCCAATCTTTCCACATCCTTCTTGTAGTGTGGGGCCCAAAACTGGACACAGTACTCCAGATGAGGCCTCACCAATGTTGAATAGAGGGGAACGATCACGTCCCTCGATCTGCTGGCAATGCCCCTACTTATACAGCCCAAAATGCCATTGGCCTTCTTGGCAACAAGGGCACACTGTTGACTCATATCCAGCTTCTCGTCCACCGTAACCCCTAGGTCCTTTTCTGCAGAACTGCTGCCTAGCCATTCGGTCCCTAGTCTGTAGCAGTGCATTGGATTCTTCCGTCCTAAGTGCAGGACTCTGCACTTGTCCTTGTTGAACCTCATCAGATTTCTTTTGGCCCAATCCTCCAATTTGTCTAGGTCCCTCTGTATCCTATCTCTGCCCTCCAGCGTATCTACCTGTCCTCCCAGTTTGGTATCATCTGCAAACTTGCTGAGGGTGCAATCCACACCATCCTCCAGATCATTTATGAAGATATTGAACAAAACTGGCCCCAGGACCGACCCTTGGGGTACTCCACTTGATACCGGCTGCCAACTAGACATGGAGCCATTGATCACTACCCGTTGAGCCCGACAATCTAGCCAGCTTTCTATCCACCTTATAGTCCATTCATCCAGCCCGTACTTCTTTAACTTGCTGGCAAGAATACTGTGGGAGACTGTTTCAAAAGCTTTGCTAAAGTCAAGGAACAACACGTCCACTGCTTTCCTTTCATGAACAGAATCAGTTAACTTGTCATATAAGGCAATTAGATTAATCAGGCATGACTTGCCTTTGGTGAATCCATGCTGACTGTTCCTGATCACCTTCCTCTCCTCTAAGTGCTTCAGAATTGATTCCTTGAGGACCTGCTCCATGATTTTTCCAGGGACTGAGGTGAGGCTGACTGGCCTGTAGTTCCCAGGATCCTCCTTCTTCCCTTTTTTAAAGATGGGCACTACATTAGCCTTTTTCCAGTCCTCCGGGACTTCCCCCGATCGCCATGAGTTTTCAAAGATAATGGCCAATGGCTCTGCAATCACATCCGCCAATTCCTTTAACACTCTCAGATGCAGCGCATCTGGCCCATGGACCTGTGCTCATCCAGCTTTTCTAAATAGTCCCGAACCACTTCTTTCTCCACAGAGGGCTGGTCACCTCCTCCCCATGCTGTGCTGCCCAGTGCAGTAGTCTGGGAGCTGACCTTGTTCGTGAAGACTGAGGCAAAAAATGCAGTGAGTACATTAGCTTTTTCCACATCCTCTGTCACTAGGTTGCCTCCCTCATTCAGTAAGGGGCCCACACTTTCCTTGACTTTCTTCTTGTTGCTAACATACCTGAAGAAACCCTTCTTGTTACTCTTAACATCTCTTGCTAGCTGCAACTCCAGGTGTGATTTGGCCTTCCTGATTTCACTCCTGCATGCCCGAGCAATATTTTTATACTCCTCCCTGGTCATTTGTCCAATCTTCCACTTCTTGTAAGCTTCTTTTTTGTATTTAAGATCAGCAAGGATTTCACTGTTAAACCAAGCTGGTCGCCTGCCATATTTACTATTCTTTCTACACATCGGGATGGTTTGGTCCCTGTAACCTCAATAAGGATTCTTTAAAATACAGCCAGCTCTCCTGGACTCCTTTCCCCCTAGCCAGGCAAGACTAGGTCCAAACACCTAGCATCAAACGATGGGCCGTTAGAGTTAATGGAAAAACACTGAGACATTCTGGCCACCAACTCAAGAGGGAATTTCCCCCACCCTAAATAATCGTGAGCATAAGAAAATAAGAACGGCCAGACTGGGTCAGACCAATGGTCCATGTAGCCCAGTGTCCTGTCTTCCTGCAGTGGCCTGTGGCAGGTGCTTCAGAGGGAATGAACAGAATAGGGAATCATCAAGTGATCCATTGCCTGCCGTTCATTCCCAGCTTTTGGCAGTCAGAGGCTAGGGACACCCAGAGCATGGGGTTGTGTCCCTGAGTATCTTGGTTAATAGCCATGGATGGACCTGTCCACCATGAACTTATCTGATACTTTTTTGAACACAGTTGTAGTTTTGGCCTTCACAACATCTTCTGGCGACAAGTTTCACAGGTTGACTGTGTGTTCTGTGAACAAACACTTCCTTATGTTTGTTTTAAACCTGCTTCCCATTAATTTCACTGGGTGACCCCTGGTTCTTGTGTTATGTGAAGGGGTAAATAACACTTCCTTATTCACTTTCTCCACAGTCATGATTTTACAGACCTCTATCTTATCCCCTCTTAGGTGTCTCTTTTCTAAGATGAACAGTACCAGTCTTATTAATCTCCCCTCATATAGAAAGTGTTAGATTCACAGATTTATAGATATTAAGGTCAGAAGGGACCATTATGATCATCTAGTCTGACCTCCTGCACAATGCAGGCCACAGAATCTCACCCACCCACTCCTGCGATAAACCTCTCACCTATGTCAGAGTTATTCAAGTCCTCAAATCATGGTGTAAAGACTTCAAGGTGCAGAGAATCCTCCAGCAAGTGACCCGTGCCCCATGCTGCAGAGGAAGGTGAAAAACCCCCAGGCCTCTTCCAATCTGCCCTGGAGGAAAATTCCTTCCCGACCCCAAATATGGCGATCAGCTGAACCCTGAGCATATGGGCAAGACTCACCAGCCAGATACCCAGGAAAGAATTCTCTGTAGTAACTCAGTTCCCACCCCATCTAACACCCCATCACAGGCCATTGGGCCTATTTACCATGAATATTTAAAGATCAATGTTCCATACCTCTCATCATTTTTGATGTTCTTCTCTGAAATTTTTCCCAATTCGAATATTTATTTTTTCAGATAGGGCAACCAAAACTGCAAGCATACCATGGATTTATACATACCAGGGATTTATATCGTGACATTATGATATTTTCTGTCTCATTATCTATCCCTTTCTCCATGGTTCCTCACATTCTGTTCGCTTTTTTCACTGCTACTGCACATTTTGCAGATATTTTCAGAGAACTATCCACGAGTCTAAGATCTTCTTCTTGAGTGGTAACAGCTAATTTACATCCCATCATTTTAGCTGTATAGTTGGGAGTATGTTTTCCAATGTGCATTACTTTGCATTTAGAAACAATTAATTTCATCTGCCATTTTGTTGCCCAGTCACCCAGTTTTGTGAGATCTCTTTGTAGCTCTTCACGGTCTGCTTTGGACTTAACTATCTTAAGAATTTTGTATCCTCTGCCACCTCACGGTTTACCCCTTTTTCCAGATCATTTATGAATATGTTGAACTGGTCCCAGTACAGACCTCTGGGGGACACCACTATTTACATCTCTCCCTTTTGAAAACTGACAATTTATTCTTACCCTTTGTTTCCTGTCTTTTAACCAATTACTAATCCATGAGAGGACCTTCCCCCTTATCCCATGACAGCTTACTTTGCTTAACAGCCTTTGGTGAGGGACCTTGTCAAAAACTTTCTGAAAGTCCAAGTACACTATATTCACTGAATCCCCCTTGTCCACACGTTTGTTGACCCCCTCAAAGAATTCTAATAGATTGGTGAGGTGTGATTTCCTTTCTCAAAAGCCATGTTGACTATTCCCCAACATATTGTGTGGATCTATGCATTGGAAAATTCTATTCTTTACTATAGTTTCAACCAATTTGCCTGCTACTGAAGTTAGGCTCACCAGCCCGTAATTGCGAGGATTGCCTCTGGAGCCTTTTTTAAAAATCAGATTATTTTTAAAAACCATGAGTCACCATGCCAGGAGAAAAAAAAAGGAGGGGGGGGGGAAAGGGGGCAGGGAGAAAGCCTTTTAAAAATAAGGCTTGAAAATGAGGCCCTCATCCGGAAAGTGAGGGGCTTGACGGGTGCTGTCGGTGAAACACGCTGGGAAGCTGTTCAAAGGCAACAGGAAACTTGTACTAGAAAGGGAAATTTCTCTGGTCTGCAAGTGTAAAGCCTGTGGTTGCATCTTCCTGTTTATTTGCTGTCACGTGTGTTTGCTTTTCCTTACTATTTTATCTCTGAATCTGTGATTTTTCTAATAAATAAACTTTCTATTTATTTTTACTCCAAGCACACTGCAGGGAGTGTCTGTGCCATCAAAAACTGGTGTTCTGGGGGCTGGTTTCACACCTGTGGGGGGTGATGAATGAGAGGGGTAAAGTCCGAGTGCCTGGTAGCTAAGAATTTGGGATGGATGGACTGGGGGACCAGAAGGGCTGCTTGGGCGGGTCACACTGCAAGGACTAATTAGCCTGATGGAAGCCAGCGTGAGATGTGTTTGTGGGCTTGCTACCGAGGTCAGGGCTCTAAGATACAGCAGCCCAGCATTAAGGCACCCAAGGATCCAAGACAGGTGATAATGGAACCCCCTTAACTGGCCTGGGTGATACCCAAAATGTCACGATTACTAAGGATCAACTTCTCCGGGCACAAACTTTAGTGCCTGCAGAATGCTGCAGCACAATCATAAGCTGTTACACTTCATGGCGGAATCACTCCGAGCTTCTTTGGCCTGTGCTCGTCAGGCGGTCAGCCAGGATGGTCACAATGGTCTTCATGGCTTTAGAATGTATGACAGGCTCCAGCCAGGCAGTCTAGGAGACTAGAGTCATTTTTCCCCACAAGAGCTACAGCCTAGGGCGTGGGCCATATCATCTTCCTAACAACATTCCCCCAGGAAATGTGTCTGCTTTCTGACCTGCAGCCACCTCTGGGAGACTGGGGAGTCGAGCTGGCTGGAAAACGGAATTTCCACCCCGGGAAGAATCAACATGATGTTTTTTGTCCTGATCCAGGATGAAAAGTTAAAACCTCACTTTTTCATGGTACAGAAATTCCAAAAAATTCTGTCTTGGGAGAACCGAAATGGGATTTTTTGGCTCGCTAGCTGCTTGCTTGGAAGGGTCTCATCAATTTACTTTTCTCCCTTTAAAGTGAGATTGATGAGACCCTTCCAGCCGTGTAGCTGTGGTGCTGTCATTTAGCTTCTCCCAATGGAAATTAATCAATTGTTGGGGGGCAAATTGAAATTTCCCCATGGAAAATTCCGATTTTGCATAAAGGGCATTTTGTGTTGGAAGATTATTCCGATGGAAAATCCCCAGCCAGCTCTGATGCCCACACAATCTCTGCTGGGGCTGATAGAAAGGTTTACTGGGATGTTATTTCTGCACTAGGAACTGGGCTGAGACCCACCACCTGAGTCAGCAACAAGCCATCAGATGGTGATGACTGCTGGGCAAGACTGGAGCTGTGCCAGATTTGAACAGATGACCTGGAAACGAAACTGCAGGGGAGGTTATCCTCATCACTGCCTATGCTGGAGCTGTTCTCTGCCTAGAGGGCTGCAGACTTCACGACTGGCAATCCACGACTTCACACCACCCACTTAATTCAGAACTCAGCCCCACTACAATGTGGGGCAAAGGGGCCACATGGCTGGTGTAAACAACCAGCTGAAGATCCCCAGTTGGCATAAAGCCAATGTATCTGCCTTCTGCCACCCTCTCCCACCCCTGGCACAAAGGAGTCATGCTGGGGAGTAAAGGCCATGGGTGCAAGGGGGAGAGACCACAGCATATTGCGAGCCAGCAGTGCCTCGAGAGATGGCTGGTGGTCTCTAGGGGGCTGCCCAATAAAGTACCCAGATCCACTGAGAGAGATTTAAATAATAATAAATAATAATACCACGGCTATTTTAAGCTAAAGAAACCCAACAAGATATACCTTCCATAACATAACTGACACCAAATCTTCCAGGCAAAACTTCCTCCCATAAGCCTGACTCCCAGCCAGAAGCCAGGGAGTTTTATAGAGGGCTTCCCTACCCAGAACCCTTTGCGGAGAAGAGAAGCCCTTCCCCTGTCTCTCTGGGTGACGGACAGCCCATCCAGCCAATCATCTCTTTCTTCCTCACTCCTGGCTGGCTCTGCAAGAGCTTCACACACCTGCTCCCCTGCAGTAGCTCTGAAGCGTCTCTGCAGCCTCCTTATCTCGGCTGCTCTCAGTGGGACTGGGCGGAGCAGAGGATTGAGCTCTTCATGTAGAAACAGAAACTTCTCCCCTTCAGTGAGTCCCTGACTTGCTGACCTCAGGCTTTGCTTCCTCTAGCACAAGCTGGGCACTTGGCCGGGAACTAGGGGCCCGCGTATGACTTTTAGATTCACGTGGTACCAGAACATTTTTCAGAGAAGGCCAGCTGAGTGCTCCGGGCCGAGCCAGGCTCCTGGGGTCTTCAGCGGCAGGAGGAAATAAAATCCTACAATTCGAAAATGCCGATCTCGGGAAACGGGTCATGGGGAGGGAGAAAGAGCTCAGCGTTTTTAAGCTCGTAAGAAGCAGCAGCAAAATGCCCAAAGCCCTTAGAGATGGAAGTCCCTGTTGCTTTCCTGGCAAGCTGGGAGACACAGCGAGTGGACGCAGCTGCTCGAGGACAAACAAGACAGGCTGGAGCATTGCCACCGGAACAACAAGGTTGCACTGGGCAAGGAACGGGGCCGGAAGGACTGGGGAGAGGTTTACAGGGGTGAGTCAGAAAGGTCCAGTTACAGGATGCATTATTGCAGGATCTCATCTCTGCGTGAAGAATCCATCCCTGCTGCAATCTGAACCCGGGGACACACAAATGGAGTTCAGGCTCCATTGTCTGTTCAGTCCTCAGCCTCTCTGCTGAGACCGTACCCACTGCAAGAAGGAACATCTAGGATTGTTCGAACTATGATGCTGGTTTTTGCAATGTGGATACCTGGTCCCTGGGGGAACTGAGCCAAATCCACCAAGTGCCTATCAGACGGGTAACGCTTTTTGATCACCAGCAAGCTGGGCAGGATGTGAACTCATGGTGAATGGTTCTATTAGCCACCCACCATGCCATCCACTTCCCTTGGCTATGGGGAACACCCATAGTGCACTTGGCAACAGGGGCTTGATCTTACGCTCTTTGGAATTAAGATCCATGAGCTTTGAATCAGGTTCCCGGTCAGCCGGGGGCATTCAAACCCAGCGTTGGCCAGGACGCTGAGCTTAAACAATAGCCCTATGATGCCAGGGCCAAAGATAGGCAGAAGGGAGGGACCGTGGTCCCATCTGAAGGAGAATGTCTTTAACAGGCAAATGTCCTCCCCTTTAAGGCACTGGGATATTAACTCTTCACCAACCTGTGTAGGACCAAACTGCTAGCCCCACATGCCATCCTTTCATGTTTTCAGACCTCCACCATTTATCTACTCAAAAAGTGATGTTTCTGGATGGATTTTTGCAGCTTTTTCTCTAAAGCCAAATGGTTTCCTCTGGCATAGGATTTTTCTTTTGCTATCGACTCACTCCAACCCCACCCAGTCTTAGTGATCTCCAGGGTCCCTAATAAACTTTCATGACAGACAGGACCATTATGATCACATAGTCTGACCTCCTGCACACTGCAGGCCACAGACCCTCACCCACCCACTCCTGTAACAGGCCCACAACCTCAGGCTGAGTTACTGCAATTCTTAAATCTTGATCTAAATACTTCAAATTACAGAGAATCCCCCATTTACTCAAGTTCAAACCAGCAAGTGAACCATGCTCCACACTACAGAGGAAGGTGAAAAAAACCCAGAGTCTCTGCCAGCCTGACCTGGGGCAAAATTCAGCCCTCCAGCCAGGTCACTATGGGGCTTCCCCTTCTGGGGTACAGAGTCTCCCTGGACCCTTTGTCCAGGCAATGCCACCCCATCAGTGGCTCAGGGGAACCCAGGTACACCCACTACTCCAGGTTCCAGCCCAAGGACCCTACAACATACAGCCAAGATTTGCTCAGTCCCTAACCTTGCTCCTCTCTTCCTGAGCTGCTGCCTATTCCACCTCTCACAGGCTTTTTCTCTCCCCGCTTCAGGTTACACCCTTCCCTCAGGGCTGGGCTCCCAGGGTCCTATTCTTTCCCTGGGGTCCCTCCTTCCCTCTCTAATGCACAAAAGGTGTCTGCAGACTTCCTCACTACAGCCATGTCTGCGGCCAGCTTCCTGGCTTTATCCTAGCCCGGCCTACACCTGCTCAGCTGAGCTCCATCTTCCAATCAGGGGTTGCTTCTCCAGCCTAAGCCCTCATGTGTGGCCTATCTCACTAACCCAACCCTTTCGCAGCTTCCTTCAGCTTTTGGGGGCTGGTGTGGGGTGAACACCCCATCACAGGGTTGTACAGCGTTCCTGGCAGGGTATGGTCCCTGGTAAACAAGGGACAGAAGCCGGGAACTCAAGCTGTGTAGAAGCTTGTTTGTTTTGGCCTGTAGTTTGTAGGTGTTTTCATTAAGTTAATAAATGCCTCTTGTTGAAGATGGACTGATTCCATAGAACATGGCAGTTGCGTGGCATATAAAACACTAAATGTTTTTCTGTTTCAGCATCATTTACCTCTATTTCTCTTTTCTCCTCCATCTGCTTGCTGTGTGTCTGTAACTCTCCTTTTTCACTTCTTTAGCAATCTGGCTTCAGTTCCTTTGGACTTCTGCTGCTTGTTTGTGCTCACGATGAGTGAACTTCACCCTACGCCGTGAGCCAGCACAAGAGGCCCAGGACATGTCCTATTTTAAGGGCTTTGTGCTGGGCCTTGTCCATAGGGGTGAATTTCACCCACCGGCCCCCATCCAACAATGGGATCTGCCAGCATGGACCTAGGTACTAGCACACACTGAAGGGGGCAGGGCTCTCTGCATCGAGGGCTGCTACAGCCAACCCCTGCCCCACATGGCTTATATTTTTATTATTCTAGATTCTCGCCTGGACTCAGGGGTTGGAAGCCAGGACTCCTGCATTTTGTTTTGCTGCGTGGCTGGGGCCAAATGTTCAAAGACAGCCTGTGATTTTGGAAGCCCAACTTCTAACAGAGGGAGGAGGGCAGATTTTTAGAGCTGCTGAAGTAACCTTCCCCGGCTGTGTTTGAACTCAGGACTTTCCATACCAAATCACAGGTCTCTACCACTTGAGCTAAAGGAGTAACTCCCTTTGCTATTAGCAGTAGTTGGCTTTTATCCTCTATGTAAACTAGTCCTTATGAAGGAACAGAACGCATACTTTGCCAATGTATTATACTGAGCACTCCCCAGTGAATTCAATGGAAGTGGGTGAGTACTCAGCAATTTTGAAAGCCAAGCGCTTGTGGATAAGTGACTTCAGTAAACAGCTGCAGCCAACATTAGAGGCCATCTTTAAAAATGGAGGTCTTACCCTCTTGTGATCCCCAGTTCACCAAGGATGAATTAATCTGTTTGTAGAGCACTTTGAGTGCCTGAGATTAAAGGTCTTAATTAGGTGTCTTAATTAATTTAGGGTACAGATTCAGTCTGACCAATTCCAAACGTTCAAAACTCATACGTTGGGTCCCCCAAAATCATGAGCTTGGGTTAAAAATCAAGAGATTATAAAATAAACCAACATGGAATCCTTTTTATTTGGCTCCTGGTTTCGGAGCCTTTGGCGATCACAATTTCAAGCTCTCCTCTGCCACCACAAGGGTTAGACACTTACTTTTTTTTTTCACGTGAGGGCTGAGAGTCTAACGTAATCACCTGACTCCAGGAGCTGGAGTTTTAGAAAAAAATGCTAGAGATTGTGATAGAATTGTGAGAGTTTATGGTGGGGTAGTCCGCCCCCTTAAGGGCAGTACTGCCTACTGGCCAGTCCACCCTGCCACCTGGCATGGCTCTTTAAGGGTTGAAAGCTCTGATTATAGATATAAGGACCTGGGAGATACTGGGAGAGAGGACAGGGTCCCAGGAACAAGAAGGGTTGGGGAGGAAACCCTGTTATTGTTTCTTCAAGGGCCTGGGGCCAAGAGCCTTGCAGAGATGATGATAAGCTGGGAGAAGGAGGCCCACTTAAATGCTCCCTCATCCCCCATAGCAGGGCAGATGCCCACTGAAGACTGAGAGATAACCCTGAGGGGGAACGCAGCTTCGTGCGTAGGCTTCAGAGGAACCTGGAAACCCTGAAGCACCTTTTGTTTATTTGGGACTTTTCGTTTGGTACTCTTTTGCATGAGATTTTCCGACAAACAAGCTCCAAGGAGGGTAACCTTGCATCAAGGGTGCCTGAATGGAGTTACTGGCTTCCTGAGGAGGGAAACTGAGGCAGGGAGTACCCGCAGCATCACGCTAACTCAGCTTGGGGCACTGCAGGACACTGCCGGGGAGGCACACCCTGTGACAAAGTTGGCTACACTACAGATTTCCTGTGACTGCTTGTCTAATGGAGCTGCTGTGGGGCTGACAATTGTAAATACACCTGGAATAAGGGGGCCAGTTCCCTCATCCCTGCACAACTCCTGACACGAAAAGGGTCAGGACCCTTGGTTCAATAACAATATTCCTTGGCCCACCCCAGAGCCCACACCCCCCTGCACCCCAAGCTCCTGCCCCAGCCCAGAGTCCCCCCCACACACCCTGAATCCCTCATCTCCGGCCCTACCCCAGAACCTGCACCCCCAGCCCAGAGAATCCCCTGGGGAGCCCGCACCCCCCTGCACCCCAACCTCCTGCCCCAGCCCAGAGTCACCCCCACACACCCTGAATCCCTCATCCCCGGCTGTACCCCAGAACCTGCACCCCCAGACCAGAGCCCCCACCCCCCTGAACCCCAACCTCCTGCCCCAGCCCAGAGTCTCCCCCCACACACCCTGAATCCCTCATCTCTGGCCCTACCCCAGAACCTGCACCCCCAGCCCAGAGCCCGCACCCCCCTGCACCCCAACCTCCTGCCCCAGCCCAGAGTCACCCCCACACACCCTGAATCCCTCATCTCTGGCCCTACCCCAGAACCTGCACCCCCAGACCAGAGCCCTCACCCCCTCCCGCACCACGACCCGCTGCCCGGAATGTAGTGAGCCGGGGAGTAGGGCCTCAGGGAAGGGACGAGGAAGGGGACAGGACCTTGGGGAAGGGACGGGGCTAGGGTGTTCAGTTTTGTGCAATTAGAAAGTTGGCAACCCTACCAGGAGAGCGACTGTTGGCAGCGTGTTGACTTTGGAGATTTGGCTCGAGTCCCGTGGGTTAAACCCTTTCACAAACTGCAAAGGAGCAAGACTAGGGAAAGGGATCAGCCGATGCAGTTGCCCTACCTCTGCGGAAGAGTGGGTCGGTGTTTCCATAGGCACCTGGCATCGGGGAAGCTCCATAGGGATGTTTGTGTGTAAGTGTGATGTGGGGCCGGGCTCCGGCTTGCCTCCATTCACATGATCTGCCTGCACATTTTAAATTACTCCCAGCAGGGGAGAGAATAAAAACATACAGACAACTGACATGAGGCCCACCCTGCCTTCCAAGCGTTCCCTTCCCCACCCCAGAGCTCCGCGCATCCTGTGCTTTGACAGCAGGCAGATGGCCTGCTTCCAGCCCGCCTTGCTCTCCGGGAAGAAGACTGTCAATATTGAGAAAGCAGAGGGATTTTTTGGAAGATGGACGGGTGCTGCATGGATCCTGTAGGTGATCTATACATGCTTGCAAACCAGTCTGGGTGTCACAGCCCAAATGGTTTCTTAATTCATGCTCCGGTCGGGGTGGGGAGGTGAGTGTGAACGGAGGACGGAAGGAAGACACTGGTTGGATTCTTTTGTAAACTGTCGAAGGGACCAAGTTCGAGCTCTGCTTCCATTTAAGTACCCAATGCTACTGCGCACCCATAGTAAATGCTGTAGTGAACAGGCTGCGGTGTATGCGTTAACAACACCCTCTGCTGGATTGAATGAGACCGGTGCTGACATGTGTCTCAGTGACCCTATACTATGAACTCCCAGTGGAGATTCTCCTTTGGCTGAAGAGCCCAGGGGTTTTGAAACAGGAGGAGCTGGGTTCTATGTCCCTTGTTGCTGCAAAGTTCTGGGAGGTCCTTCTGTGTTCTAAGTCTCCACGGATTCGGGGATGGAGAGGAGTGAGTGGGGGGCAGGGTCTTGGGGGAAGGGGCGGCGCAGGGGCTGGGCATTGGGGGAAGGGGCAGCGTGAGGGCAAGGGCTCGGGGGAAGGGGCGTGGTGCGGGCGGGGCCTAGGGACAAGGGGTGGCACGGGAGCAGAGCCTCCGCGGGAAGGGGTGGCCTGGGGGGGCAGGGCCACAGTTCTGGCGCCGGTGCCCCCCCACTTTTAGGGAGTTTCCACCGCGCCTGCCTCTTAGTCCAGGGCAGGGTATCTGGGGCTCACAGTTGCTAGCCTGATTCTTCCCCCCTGGCCCGAGCTCGTTCTAGCAGTAAGAACTCAACCCCGATCCAGTACTGCCCCCCAGCTGTGTGAGGTTTCTTTCCCCACTGCAACTATTGCCCGCCCGCTTTCCTCCAAGAAGTATGTGGACGTCTCACGATGCCTCGTGGGAGATCCGAGTTCAGGAGTGCTCTCAGGAAACTCACTGGCACAGTTGCTAGGCTGCTAGGGGGGTAAAAGCCTACTGCCGCCGGCTGATGGAGCTCCTCCTCTAGCTCAAGTGATAAAGGTCAGGATTGCGGTGCTGATGGCAAGGGATTCAAGCCACGCTGATGACCCAGGCAGGGGGAGTTCTTAGGGTCAGCCTCTCACGTCCCAGGCTGACAAGGCCTGTGGGAATCTGGTGCACTGGAGTCCTGCCTACTTGTGCAATTGATCAAGATCCCAGGTAGCCCTGTGGGTCCGAGTCTTGGGAGATGCGGCTGAAATGCACACAGAGGTCTTTGTGATGATTAATAATCACGCTTATTATGGTGGTGTGTAAGGGCCAACCAAGAATGGTGCCCCACTCTGCTAGGGGCTGTACAAACCTTCTGAGCATCCCAGCCAGGCCCAGAACGATGGCGTTTCTCCAGAGTTGTGTGGAGTCAGGACTTGATTTCCATGGTGTCGGGTTTGGGAGGCCCATGCTGCTCTCCGTGGGAGGCCTCTCAAACTAAACAAGAAGTGGATGGGTTGTTTCTTTCAAGGGTCAGAGTGAAATCAAAGGCCCAGACCGCCAAGCGTTGCATTGCAATTTGGCCTTGGGGCAGCTGGGAACGATTGCAGTGGAAGTGGCTTTGCAAAACATTCGGGTGGAAACAGCCCAGCCCACAAAACCAACACATCAGCTTGGGACCGGGGCAGGTCAAGGCTGCTCATTAATCCTCCACTTGGTATGCCTTAGCCTGATGCAACACGGCCCTCTGGAGCCAAGAATTACTCATGCTGCGCCTGGTTGAGCATGGGGTACGGATACACCCAAGGTGCCGGGCGGTGGAGTAAACAGATAATCCTGGAAACATGCTGGGGGAATTAAGGGCTTTCCGAGGGAGATCTCTGAGGCTCAGCGACGGAAGGAGGAAGAACGCGGCCGCGGAAAAGCAGAGGAGGCTCTGGCCCACTCATTATGTTTTGCCTTTCTCTAGTGCCTGAAGATCTCAAAGCACTTGACAAGCATTAACTGATCAAGCCTCACAACCGCCATGGGAGAGAGGTACAATTGTTATCCCCTTCCTAGGAAGATGGGAAAACTGAAGCCCGGGGAGATTTTTTTTTGTAACATGACTTGCTCAAGATGATGCAGCAAGTCAGTGGCAGGGCCAGGGGGTCACCCTCGGTAGTCCATCACTTGACTGGTCCTACGCGTGGTCACTAAAGGCAGTGCCCAGGGCTGCAGGCTGACAGCTGCCCTGAGGGACGACTTAGTGAAAAAGTGAGACAGAGAGGGCGACCACAGCTGGGCATTTGGGTCTTGGTGAGTCCTAAAGATTTCAAAGCCAGAAGGGACCACTGTGATCATCCAGTCTGACCCGCGTTTCCCGCCCCTCCCTCCCCCGGATAGCACTGCCGGAAAACTTCCCTGCATTGATCCCTGCTGGAGCTGGAGCCTGGCTTTTAGAAACCACCTTAAGCAGCTCATGCGGTGCCACGAGCATTTTCGGCCCCGCCTGGCTGAAAGAGGTGGCAGCCCAGAGACGGCTGCGGAGGCTCTGGTACGAATGCGGCCTTCCCCACCCCTTTCTGCTCCTCCCCGGAGAGGGAGGCAGATTGGAGGCGCCTTTACCTGCCAGGATGAAGACGCCGACGAGGATCAGGAACACGAGTAGGTAGAGTCCGACCACCGCGTACTTCAGAGCCGCGATGGACCCCAGCCGGCCACAGCGCCCCACTCCCTTCCTCCTGACGCCTGGACCTGGTGGGGGACAAAGACCTGTTAGGAACAGAATTCTCCTCTCCTCTCTGCTTGCTCGCCCTCAGCCGTCCTCATCCAGCTCCTCTGCAATGCTAAGAATGAACACGTGTGGAGGAAAACCCGCTGGCCCCAGAGCGAGGTGAAAGCGTGGGAGCCTGGGGGCTGGCCGTAAAGGCTCATTGCGTGGGACCCAGCCAGCTTCCACTAGCATCAGTGGGGGTGGATCAGACCTGTTTTGTGGGGCAGACCCAGTGTCCGAATCACCGGGGAAACGAGAGAGCCAAAGAAAAGCGGAAGGGAAAAGGAGAGAGGGAGAGAAAGAAAAGAATGAAAAAGAGAAGGAGGATGAGAGCCGTGAATATGCCGACAGCTGGCCCAGTGCAGCGGTCAGATTGTCATCACCCAGCAGCATTGGGAAACGTGGCCAGCCGCGGGCCCAGAGCCGGGGCAGCTCTGCGGCTGGGATTTTGGAAGGAAACAACCAACGGGTTAGGGAGGGAGCCGGGCGGTCTCTCCAGGGGCACCTCAGCGCATTGCAAGGCAGGAGCAGAAGAGCCAACTCGGCCCTCTTCCCCTCCCCTGCCACACCCCTCCCGTCTCTGTAAAAACCTTTGAACAAAGGTTAGCGGGGCCGCCTCCTAGCAACGCTTGGGAAATGCCGAACACGGTGAAAACCAGCCAGTGGGGAGGCCCTGCTACATCCCTGGGTGTGAACCCCACCGGGCAGCTGGGCAAACTCTGGCCCCGGGTCCTCTGCAGCCCTGGGCCGGAGGATGGGACAGCATCCCTTGTGCTCAGCGGAGCAGAGGGAGGAGCTAGGCCTATCTGTGAAGCACCCTGGGGTGGGGGCAGTGAACTGGCCAGGGCATTTACAGCCACTCCCCTCCTGTTGACATCTGGAGCCTGGGTGGGATTGGGGGTATGGCCACCGTTCCTGCCTTGCTCAGACCCCCACCACCCGAGCTGGCAGGACTGAGTCAGCCGTCCCCCCTTCAAATGGCAGCTGCCTCCTGTGTGGACATAGGGAGGAGAAGGATCTCAGTGATCCCTCTTTTCCCGTCCACACAGGGCCAGCCGTGACTCGGTCCAAGCCAAAGCACGTCAGCGCGGGCACTTGGCCATATGGCCATGGAGCTGGTCACAGCACCTAGCCCAGCGCTAACTCCCAGAGCTAGGCCCCCAGCGGGACGACTGCTCAGCAGTGCATCTCACACCGTGCGCATCTCACACCGCAAGGTTTTCAAGCCCCGGACCTGCCAGACCGGCTCTGCCAGGAGACCACCAGCCATGCCCCCGGGGCCAGGCACAGCACGAGCCTCTGCCTTTGAGAGGGAGCAGGGAACAAAAGCGCCTGGCCTTGAGACATGAGGCAGGGATGCAGCAAGGTCCCGGCAACAAATACATCGCATGCCTTCGAGAGGGCGAAAATAACATGGGGCCGGCTGGAGCGCAGATAAAACAGAGGGGAGAGAGAGAGAGAAACTGATGAAGACCTGTGCTCGGGAAATCCCGACAAAAAGCCCTTTGTTTACTGCTGTCCGGAGACGTAGAATGTCCTTCCGCAGTTATTGCAAAT
Organism: Lepidochelys olivacea; assembly: GCF_965140295.1. Classification (NCBI taxonomy): domain Eukaryota; kingdom Metazoa; phylum Chordata; order Testudines; family Cheloniidae; genus Lepidochelys; species Lepidochelys olivacea. The sequence continues at coordinate 4,699,297 of NC_140413.1, forward strand.
CGTTATTTCTTTGTGTTACCATAGTGCCTAGGAGCACCAGTCATGGACCAAGAGCCTGTTGCGCTCGGCACTGTACAAACACCGGACAAAAAGACAGGCCCTGCCCCCAGGAGCTTACACTCCACATATCTGACAAGAGACCACAAGTGGATACCACAAACAGACTGGGGAGCCCCTCTCGTTACATCGCACCTTTCATCCTTAAATGTAGTAGAGGCTGGGTCTATTCAAGTGTCTCTAACGCACCATGAGTGTGGTCATCATAATCATACCTAGCTCTTATATGGCGCTTGCTTCAGTAGATCTCCAAGCTCTGTACAAAGGAGGTCATTAGCATGACCCCATTGTACAGATGGGGAAACTGAGGCACGGGAAGGTGCAGTGACTTGCCCAAAGTCACCCAGCAGGCCAGTGATACAGCTGGGATTGGAACCCAGGTCTCCAAATCCTAATCCAGGAGCCCACTAGGTCACACCGTCTCCCCCGAGCCCCAGTACTTAGTCATTTGCTAGCTCTTTGCAAACACTAAGCACAGCCTCACGACAGGGACTGCAGAGATTGGGCTGCATTATCAACACCATTTTTATGCAAGGGAAAACGGGCCCAGGGATTAAGTCTCCAAGTCTCCGGAGGGAATCAGTGGCCAGATGGATACATGAGCTCAAGAACTCCTGGCTCCTAGCCCCTGTGCTCATTCCACTAGTCCATGGCACCACTCGCCCAGGGCTGGGAGACCTCCCACCCCCTTGAGGTTGCCAAAGTTAGTGCCAACTAGGAAGTGATCAAAGACTTGCTAAAACCTAAGGATGCTACTGCAACTTTACCTCGTTGAGTGGAATTTAGTTGGATTGAGACTGGACACATCTCAGGGCAGGGGCCTTGTCTACCCAAGTGTCTGTCCAGCACCAAGCACAACAGGACCCTGATCCCAACAGGGGCCCATTACTTAGGACAATTCTATCTATTGCTAGCCCCCTAGCCCCATCAGGCTGTACCTGGATTCTGCAAACATACCAGGAGCACGTCGCTCGGGCAATAGATGACGAGTTTCTCTGTCCCACCAGCTGTTGGCGGTCTTGTACCTCTCGAGGAGGTCTGACGGCTGGCTGCTCTTGAGCGATCTCTACCCAGGGTGGCCAGGTGCCTGGTTTTTGACTGGAACGTCCATTCTAAAAGGGGACCTGACAACGTCCGGTCAGCTCCACTGACCGAACACCCAAAGTCCAGTTACTGTGGGTGGGGCAGGTGGAGGGGCTGGGTCATCACCCGCGCCAGCCCCCACTCAGCTGGGGCCGCCTCCTACCTGCATCGGGCGGCTGCACCTCCCAGCTGCAGCAAAGCAGCCGAGGCCCTCCTGCGAGGGATGGGGGGCAAGAGGAGAAGACGGGGTGGAGCCTCGGGGGCAAGAGGCAGGGCAGGGCCTCGGGGGGAAGAAGCAGGGCCGGGGAGGTTCAGAATTGTCCGGTTTTTAAATATTACCAAGTTGGCAACTCATCCTCTACTGGGGCAGGTACACATTGCAAGGGGGGCTCCACAGCCAGTCCGGCTTCCTAGTGCTCTGCGGCAGCACTTGCATGTGGGCAACCCCTGGCCACAGCCGCTCCGCTAGTGACGCTGTGGTGGGAATCACCGGCTCTGCGGATCAGAGAAGCTCTCCTGGAGCGTCACGTAAAGAGACAGGCGGGGTTACCCTGACGCAGGCCTGTCGGTTCAGAGCTGTGCCCAGTGATCAGCTCCGAGACAGTCAGCTTGTCTCGTCCAGCCTTCAGTCTGAGCTTCTGCGGCACTCAGAGACTTTAAGGCCGGAAGGGACCATCGTGATCATCTGGTGTGACCTCCTGCACATCGCAGGCTACAGAACCTCACCCACCCACTCGCGTACTGGACCCCTAACCTCTGGGAAGAAGGGCAGAGGGTTTGGGTGCACGGGGGTGAGGGCTCCGGCTGGGGGTGCGGGCTCTGGGGGGGGGGGTGTTACCTCCAGCTGCAGTGTAGGAGTTGGTCTCCACCCCGCCCCCCCACACTGCTTCCCCCAGCTGCAAAAGAATCAAGGAGTCTCTCTCCCATTCTCTTAGCAGTTCCTGAGACCTTACCCTTTCCCTTGGGGGTCCCAGCATAAAACTCCCTCCTGCTGCAGGCAAATACTTTAACCTGAGCTACACGGAAGAAATCATTACCAAGGAGCAGGTCGACTAGGAGGTGTTCCATTACCCCACACTCAAAACACTTTCCAAACTTTCCCACACCACATGGATTTTAGCTAGTGGTATGAGGAATCTGCTTTCGCCCACCCCCACAATCTCTGCCATTTGGCCAGGCAACATACTGGCCTTTGGGACCACACTCTGCTTAACCAGAGAGATCTGGGCCCCTGTATCCCTCTGCCCCAAGTATTCCCTGCCGTGAATTTGTACAGCCTTAACATGCTCCATATCTGGTTCTGCAGAGGCTAACCTCACGAAACCAGTATGATAGGTTCCAATTGCCTGGGGGCGGGGGGCGGGGTGTTCTGTATTGAGGACAGCAGAACTAACATGAGCTATTGGTTGCCTGCTTCCTCCTAGCCCAGGGCATCTATTCCTCAGGGGATGAGTGGAATTACATCGATAGCACCTTTGGGGCTCTTCTCCTTTTACAGGAGATTTGGGATGAGGGTTAGAGGAATGTTTTTGGGTAAGAGAATGTTTAGGCTCCCAGCCCCCTTCTCTCTTCCCAGGGGCAAAATGGGATCCTCCCTCCCCACAGCTTTAAACCCTCTTTCTGGGGTCTGCCCTCGATAGACACCCGCTTATGTTCGAAGGCATCAGCTAAAAAAGCCAACTCAGCCCCAGACTTCACATCTTTGTTGCTGCTTCACATCAGCTAGACACACGCCTAGGAAACGCTCTTGAGCAACAAGATCCAACATTCCCTCAAAACTCGCCACCTCTTTACCTCTCACCCATTTTCCCAACCAATCTTTCATACTCCTCATTACTCATCCCAATATCCCTCTTAAGATTCCTAAATGTAACTCTATATATTTCAGGGGTAATCTGAAAACTTCGCAAAACAGTATCTTTAAATTTATAATAGTCTAAAGCATCTTCAATGGGCATTCCAGTGAATACATTTCCAACTTTACCAGTTAATTTTGCAGTCAGGGTAGGAACTCTCTTATCAGCAGGGATTTCATGTATCACACTTTGCCTGTCAAAGACAGTCGGATATTCAGCAATATCCTCCTCCTCACTGTATGGAGGACATAAGTGTTCCCATTTGTGGATTTTTGGAGTGATGGGAGTCGTTGGGGTCGGGGGCCTCTGGTTCTGCTTCTCTAGCAGGTCCAGTTGGTGTTTTCGCTCTCTTTCTTCCCTCTCTTTCTCTTTTTCTTCCATGGCCCTTCTGTGTGCAGCTTCCTTCCTGGCTGCCTCTTTCTCTTTTTCTTTTATCTCCAGTTCTTTCAGTTGTAGTAATCTCTGCTGCTCCCCCTCCATTTCTGCAGACTGAAGCCTAAAAAGCTCCAACTTCGTAACTCCTTCACTGCTTTCACTCATTTTCCTGTTTTTCTGTTCTTACTTCCCCTTCCCAAAATAAGCAAACAGAAAATAACAAAACTGTGACCTCCTCCTGACTATTCTTAGCCACTGCATGTAAGACTCGTTTAAAATCACAAATATCAGTGCTTAAAGTGTGAACTTCACTTGGAGTAACAAGCCGCACATACACCCTGCTCGCTGCCCCACTGTGATGTTCCCCTCTGGTGTTATCCAGACTGGTGATTTGCTAGGCCTCTCCAATCCTTGACTCTGGGAGCCAGCCTTGCCCTGTTCTGCCATGAGAACCCCACTGCTGGGCCATTCACGCACAGCCTCTGACATGTCAGCTGCTCCTTGGATTAATCAACTGAATGACACTAGCCAATATCTCCGGTCCCAGACACAACCCTAGTAACCTCCACCTTGCAGGGTCCAGTTATGCCGGCTGGATGCTGCAAGCTTATATAAATTCGTCAATTTAACAAAGAAATTGGTATGTACCAGGCTTGTTATCCCAAGGGGAGTCTCTGACACACTGCAAACCAAACGCACTGCTTCAGGTAGAATAAACAAACAGATTTATTAACTATAAAAGGTAGATTTAAGTGATTATAAGTCAAAGCATAACAAGTAATATTTGGTCAAATGAAATAAAAGCAAAATGCATTCTAAGCTGATCTTAACAGTGTCAATGTCCTTAGAAACTCAGATGCTTCTCACCACAGGCTGGCTGCTCTTCGGCCAGACTCTCACCTTTGATCAGCTCTTCAGTCACTTGGTGGTGGTGATGTCTGTAGATGTTGGTGGAAGAGAGAGAGCATGGCAAAATGGCTCTCCCTTTTATCATGTCCTTTCTTTCTTCTTGGCTTTGCCCCCACCCCCCGCCTTCAGAGTCAGGTGAGCATTACCTCCCTGCAGTCCCAAACTGCCCAAAGGAAGGGAATGACTCCCTTGAGGGTCCAACAGATTCTTTTGTTGCTTCCTAAGCCAGTGTCCATTGTTCTTGGAGAGTTTTTGCCTGGGCTTGCTTTAAGCCACGAAGATCCTTTTTAAGCCTCATGACTATATACATGAAATTATAACCTATAACCTCACTATGACATGACTATGACATCACTATAACAGCCATGCTCAGGGCATCATGAACCTTCTGAAGACATGCACCATGACAATCTTTGCACTGGGTACCACACAATCATTTTATAAAGATGAACATGGGGGTGTAGGGTGTTCCTCCAAGGTACAGAGCATCACACTGGAGATGAGAGGTTTGGGGTGTGGGAGGGGGCTCAGGATTGGGACAGAGGGTTGGGATGCAGGGGGTGGTTTGAGGGCTCCAGCTCGGGGTGCAGGCTCTGGGGTGGAGCCAGGAATGCGGAGTTTGGGGTGCAAGCTGCCCCGGGGCTGCAGCGGGGAGAGAGGACTCTCCCCAGCCCTCTCTTCCAGCAGCAACACCTGGGCTGAGGGAGAGTGTCTCTCCCCACCACAGCAGCTCTGGGGCTGGGGGTGGAGCCAAGGGAAGGCACCTCTCCCCACTGCAGCCCCGGCACAAGTGCTGATCTCCTCAGGAGGCAGTTACTTCACAATCCAGACGCTGCCGGTGGCTGCTGTCCTTTGCACAGGAATACTTGGTACAAGGAGCTGGCTCTGAAGTGACCCCGACTGGTCCCACTGTGTCTGTTCCCATCCTAGTGCTGGCTGGGAGGTGATATTTTTGCTCCATGTGTTTTGATGAAAATTATTTTGTTCCCCCCATTTCCGTTGAATTTTTGGGGGGCTTTTCATACATTCCAAGGGGACCCCCGAGATCAGCTAGTCTGACCTCCCGCATAACAACAGGCCACAGGCCATCCACAGAACAACTCCTGTTTGAACTAGAGCGTCTCTTTTTAGAAAGGTTAAAACATCCCATCTTGACTTAAAAATTGCCGGTGTTGGGGAAATTGGTCCAATAGTTAATTACCCTCCCTGTTAAAAATGTATGTCTTATTCACAGCCTGAGCATGTCTGGCTTCAACATCCAGCCACTGGGTCTCGTTAGCCCTTTGTTGGCTAGATTGAGGACTAAGTATTTGTTCCCCATGCAGGTACATCTGGACTGTGATCACATCACCCCTTCATCTTCCCTTTACTAAGCTAAACAGACCAAGCTCCTTGAGTCTATCACCATAAGGCAGGTTTTCTAATCCTTTAATCCATTCTCATGGCTCTTCTCTAACTCTCTGACCTCACGTCTGCCAGCTAAACCCTGCAAGGGGTCACTCCTGATTTGCACAGGTGTTCAGTGCAGGAAGTAGCAGGTTCCTAGGGCCTGGAAAAGGGACGACCGAGGGAGGACATGATGGCAGGGGTTTATTGAGCATCTCAGGAGACGGTCAGACAAAGAGCAAGGTCTGGAAGCTCTGGGAAGGAGAGCGTAGGCCAGGCATTAGGGGAGTAGCCCTTAAGCACTACCATGACTGCACAGAGGAACAGACTCTCAAGGGAGTTGATCCAATCATCACTGTTGTGGCTATCCTGGAACACCTTGGGCACCGAGAAGGATTCAGGAGCAAGCCCTGGCACCAGTGCCCAGCTGGCTGCTGAAGGAGGGGGAATGGCCAGTGGGTCTGCAAGATTGTAGCTGCCCCTTCCCATCTATACCTCAGCTCAACCCTTCTCTTCCTCCAAACCCACTGTTCACACTGGGAACTCAGCAGCACCAAGCTTCCACAGCATGGGGTGTGTCTATCTCGGCACATCTTGCCTCTGCCCTGTGCACTGGACAAACACGGGCACTGTTGTGTTTGTTGCTGGGGGATGGGATCAGGCATTACCCCTTAAGGAGTAATTCTGTGGGCAAGGGGACATAAGAGGGGCTGAGCCGAGTGGTATTTTCTGGCCTTGTCTTGGAAGCTATTCAACTCAGGTCTCCCCTCCGTGCTGGTGGGAGTCCCAGGGGGCCCCTCTGAACAAGCAATCAGCCCCACTGCCACATGCCAGGCACATGCAGAGTAATTCCCCCCTAGATTACGCCCACCAGCACATCTGGTTTTCTGGTCTCCTGGCAGCGGCCAGAGATTCTCCCCAAAGGCAAATTTTCACCTAATCTGGCAAGCCAAGGATTTAGGCTGTCCTCGCAGCGTAGTTACTACCCTCTGCTTGTGGAAACAACAGGCTGGCCTCCTGCTGTGCTGGGATGAACCTGGGTCGATTGGATCGCAACCAGCACAGATTCCAGGGGAGGCGTCACATCTGGAGCAGAAGAATATCTCTACAGTGTAGATCCATGATTGATACCCACTGAGGATCCGGCACCGTCATTTCAGTAAAGTCAGACAACCACAGTCCTGGTGGAACGCCCTCGACTCCACAGCTGTGCCCACTTACACCAGGGTTGAATTTGGCCCAGTGGGGGGTTTGGTTTTTTTTGGAGGGGTTCCCACAGGGTATCAGCAGCAGAGCTGGGTAGAAAAATTAACATTTGCAATGAAGCCTGTAAGCAGACAGGACTCGCCTGGCTCCAGGCTCTGTCTGAATTTGAAACTCAAATTGAAATCTACAGGCATCTGGCCAGGTCCTGGGCTCAGAAGGAAAACTCACTGGTGGCAAGCAAGGTGGGTTTACAGGTGAATCCACTTTCAGAGCTACTATCTCTCTGATGTTTGAAACTAACAGCCCTGCTCCGAGCACCCCCCTGTACGTTGGGGTGTGTGAAGTCCTAACATACGTTTGCAGCTCAGGCCCCATCTGAATCAGAATCATCAAGAAAGCATGGAGCAGCTCCCTGCAAGCCAGATTCATTGTGCCTCGAGCGGCCAGCTCTGTACAGACAGCTGGAGCACGCAACCTTCGATAATTGTGCAAAGCAGGTGTAACTAGTGGCTGGGTGACCTCAGAGATGGCCAACAGCTGAAAGTTAGGATGCTTCTTATCTGAAGCAGTTTGCTCTGCAAACAGAGCTGCAAATCCTACAAGATTTCCCAGCACTGCCTGGTTCCAGCCACGGCGAACGCACAGACAAGACTTTACAGGGGTGGTTATGTTGCATTTCACTCTTGGGACGTCACAGCCGGGTCTTCATGCACTGAACAGCCAGCCCCCTGCCAGCAGTGCAAACTGAGAGTCCCTGCATTCCCAAGCGATCGTGGTATTTTCTCTGTGAGTCCCTGCCAAATCCAGCCAGTACACAAATGGAGACTAAGAAAAAGGCAACACCTGATAAGTCAGTCGAACTTCAAAGAAGGGTTGGGTTATTACAGTAGTACCTAGCAACTGCCCCCACGTTCAGGGCCCCATTGTGCTGGGTGCTCCTAAGAGACAGTCCTGTCCTGAAGAGATTACATTATAAACAGGCAAGGCTGGCAGAGGATGGGAAGAAGGAAACAGATGGAGGATGGAGGGAGAGAGAGAGATTAAATGTCTTCGCCAGCCAAGGAATCAAGAATAGATCTCCTGGGTTCCAGTCCAGTGCATCATCCACTGCCCCATCCTGCCTCTGGCATTTGTTTTTTATATTAAATCTGAGCGCTTGTCATCTGACCTTGACCAGCTGCAGCTAACAAGCTCCCACGGGCTTTAAACCTAAGGTCTTTTCCAAATTCCTGGCTGAATAATTGCCAGCTGCCTCCCTAATTTGCCTTGAGGTTTCACTGGGGTGTGGTCTCCCCAAGCCCATGTCAGAGGATTGCTGTTGACTTTAAGAGCTGCCACCTTCCATGCCAGAGCTGACCAGATAATAAGAGTCCTTGATATATTTTAGTCCTGCCTGAATGGAAATCCCAGCACAGCCCTAACTGTGGAGTTATTCCCGATGCCTCTACACTTATAGCTCCATAATAGATTGTGTTTTATACAAGAACAGCCAGACTGGGTCAGACCAAGGGTCCATCTAGCCCAGTATCCGGTCTTCCAACCGTGGCCAATGCCAGGTGCCCCCGAGAGAATGAACAGAACAGGGAATCATCCAGTGATCCATCCCCTGTCACCCATTCCCAGCTTCTGGCAAACAGAGGCTAGGCTGCATAAAGTGCTCCAGCCAGTTTTATATTATGTCTTAACCAGATGTAATCTCCTAAAAAGAGATGGGAGGAAGCAGGAGTCCACTTCCCGCAAATGTGTGACAAGGGTGGAGATACAACCATCTTATTCCCACCCCCTGTGATTCATAGACTCCAAGCAAGAAGGTACTATCTAGTCTGATCTCCAGTATAACACACAGAATCATAGAATCATAGACTTTAAGGTCAGAAGGGACCATTATGATCTTTAGTCTGACCTCCTGCACAACGCAGGCCACAGAATCTCACCCACCCATTCCTCTAATAAACCCCTAACCCTATGTCTGAGCTATTGAAGTCCTCAACTTGTGGTTTAAAGACTTCAAGGAATCATAGAATCATAGAATATCAGGGTTGGAAGGGACCCCAGAAGGTCATCTAGTCCAACCCCCTGCTCAAAGCAGGACCAATTCCCAGTTAAATCATCCCAGCCAGGGCTTTGTCAAGCCTGACCTTAAAAACCTCTAAGGAAGGAGATTCTACCACCTCCCCAGGTAACGCATTCCAGTGTTTCACCACCCTCCTAGTGAAAAAGTTTTTCCTAATATCCAATCTAAACCTCCCCCACTGCAACTTGAGACCATTACTCCTCGTTCTGTCATCTGCTACCATTGAGAACAGTCTAGAGCCATCCTCTTTGGAACCCCCTTTCAGGTAGTTGAAAGCAGCTATCAAATCCCCCCTCATTCTTCTCTTCTGCAGGCTAAACAATCCCAGCTCCCTCAGCCTCTCCTCATAACTCATGTGTTCCAGTCCCCTAATCATTTTTGTTGCCCTTCGCTGGACTCTCTCCAATTTATCCACATCCTTCTTGAAGTGTGGGGCCCAAAACTGGACACAGTACTCCAGATGAGGCCTCACCAATGTCGAATAGAGCAAGAATCCTCCAGCAAGTGACCCCGTGCCCTACGCTGCAGAAGAAGGTGAAAAACCGCCAGGCCTCTTCCAGTCTTCCCTGGAGGAAAATTCCTTCATGACCCCAAATATGGCGATCAGCTAAACCCTGAGCATGTGGGCAAGACTCACCAGCCAGACACCTAGGAAAGAATTCTCTGTAGTAACTCAGATCCAACCCCATAGAATCATAGAATATCAGGGTTGGAAGGGACCCCAGAAGGTCATCTAGTCCAACCCCCTGCTCAAAGCAGGACCAATTCCCAGTTAAATCATCCCAGCCAGGGCTTTGTCAAGCCTGACCTTAAAAACATCTAAGGAAGGAGATTCTACCACCTCCCTAGGTAACGCATTCCAGTGTTTCACCACCCTCTTAGTGAAAAAGTTTTTCCTAATATCCAATCTAAACCTCCCCCACTGCAACTTGAGACCATTACTCCTCGTTCTGTCATCTGCTACCATTGAGAACAGTCTAGAGCCATCCTCTTTGGAACCCCCTTTCAGGTAGTTGAAAGCAGCTATCAAATCCCCCCTCATTCTTCTCTTCTGCAGGCTAAACAATCCCAGCTCCCTCAGCCTCTCCTCATAACTCATGTGTTCCAGTCCCCTAATCATTTTTGTTGCCATTCGCTGGACTCTTTCCAATTTATCCACATCCTTCTTGTAGTGTGGGGCCCAAAACTGGACACAGTACTCCAGATGAGGCCTCACCAATGTCGAATAGAGGGGAACGATCACGTCCCTCGATCTGCTCGCTATGCCCCTACTTATACATCCCCAAATGCCATTGGCCTTCTTGGCAACAAGGGCAAACTGCTGACTCATATCCAGCTTCTCATCCACTGTCACCCCTAGGTCCTTTTCCGCAGAACTGCTGCCTAGCCATTCGGTCCCTAGTCTGTAGCTGTGCATTGGGTTCTTCCGTCCTAAGTGCAGGACCCTGCATTTATCCTTATTGAACCTCATCAGATTTCTTTTGGCCCAATCCTCCAATTTGTCTAGGTCCTTCTGTATCCTATCCCTCCCCTCCAGCGTATCTACCACTCCTCCCAGTTTAGTATCATCCGCAAATTTGCTGAGAGTGCAATCCACACCATCCTCCAGATCATTTATGAAGATATTGAACAAAACTGGCCCCAGGACCGACCCTTGGGGCACTCCACTTGATACCGGCTGCCAACTAGACATGGAGCCATTGATCACTACCCGTTGATCCCGACAATCTAGCCAGCTTTCTACCCACCTTATAGTGCATTCATCCAGCCCATACTTTCTTAACTTGCTGACAAGAATACTATGGGAGACCGTGTCAAAAGCTTTGCTAAAGTCAAGAAACAATGCATCCACTGCTTTCCCTTCATCCACAGAACCAGTAATCTCATCATAAAAGGCGATTAGATTAGTCAGGCATGACCTTCCCTTGGTGAATCCATGCTGGCTGTTCCTGATCACTTTCCTCTCATGCAAGTGCTTCAGGATTGATTCTTTGAGGACCTGCTCCATGATTTTTCCAGGGACTGAGGTGAGGCTGACTGGCCTGTAGTTCCCAGGATCCTCCTTCTTCCCTTTTTTAAAGATTGGCACTACATTAGCCTTTTTCCAGTCATCCGGGACTTCCCCGGTTTGCCACGAGTTTTCCAATATGGCCAATTCACAGCCGCCAATTCCTTCAGCACTCTCGGGTGCAACTCGTCCGGCCCCATGGACTTGTGCACGTCCAGCTTTTCTAAATAGTCCCTAACCACCTCTATCTCCACAGAGGGCTGGCCATCTCTTCCCCATTTTGTGATGCCCAGCGCAGCAGTCTGGGAGCTGCGCTGGGCATCTAGCATCCCATCTAGCATCCCATCCCATGGGATGCCATCTAGCATCCCATCACAGGCCATATCTACCGCTAATAGTCAAAGTTCAGTTAATTACCAAAATTAGGCTATCCCATCATATCATCTCCTCCATAAACTTATCAAGCTTAGTCTTGAAGCCAGATATGTCTTTTGGCCCCACTGCTCCCCTTGGAAGGCTGTTCCAGAACTTCACTCCTCTGATGGTTAGAAACCTTCGTCTAATTTCAAGTCTAAACTTCCTGGTGGCCAGTTTATATCCATTCATTCTTGTGTCCACATTGGTACTGATCTTAAATAATTCCTCTCCCTCCCTAGTATTTATCCCTCTGATATATTTATAGAGAGCAATCATATCTCCCCTCAGCCTTCTTTTGGTTAGGCTAAACAAGCCAAGCTCCTTGAGTCTCCTTTCATAAAACAGGCCAGAGAACTTCCCTGAATTAATCCCTGTTTGAACTAGAGCGGCTCTTTTTGCAAAATATCCAGTCTTGATTTTAAAATTGCCAGCGATGGAGAATACACCATGATCCTTGGGAAATTGTTCCAGTGGGTAATTACTCTGTTAAAAATGGATCCCTTATTTCCAGTCTGAATTTGTCTAGCTTCAACTTTCTCCCCTTGGATCCTGTTAGACTTTTCTCTGATAGACTGAAGAGCCTATTATTAAATATTTGTTCCCCGTATAGGTACTTACAGACTGTGATCGAATCACCCCTTAACCATCTCTCTGGTAAACTAAACAGATTGAGCTTGTTGAGTGTCTCACTTTAAGGCCTGTTTTCAAATCCTTTATTGTATTAATTGACAAATAATTTATGCTGGAATAAAACGAGAGCATATCCTAAAGCAGAATCACAAAGGGGCAGAGTTAAGGTTAATTTTGTATTTCCCCATCCTTAACATTGCATTAATGTCAGTTTTTGGCCCAACGTTGACCCTGTGCTTAACAGAAGACAGACCATGACTCCCTTCTAGCCCAATTCATGATGGCTACCAAATCTGCCATCAGATATTAACTATTGCTGGTTGCTAGTGCCAACTTGGGCCAGATTTGAACCGGAGACTGCTTACAGAGCCTATTCTCAATGGCTTGAGGTCTCCCGTGTCTCCGTTCCATCGGAATTTTGATGCGTCAGTTCGTCTTTTAAAATTAAATCTCCTTTCTAGCTTTGCCAGACTTCTAACTCTGGCTATGTCTATACTGCAAAGAAAACCTTGCAGCTGGCCGGTGCGAGCTGAGTCGGGCTCCCAGGGCTCAGGCTGGCCAGCCGTTTCTCTGCAGCGTCGACTTAGCCCAAGCTCTGGAACCGTCCCACCTCACTGGGTCCTAGAACCTGGGCTCCAGCCCAAGCCCGGAAGTTTACACTGCAATGAAACAGCAGGGCGAGCCTGAGTCAGCTGGCACGGGCCAGTCGCAGGGGTTGCGTTGCTGTGTAGACAGGCCCTCTGTGACCGCCTAGGAGCCTATAACAACAATACAGTACTGAGCACTGCTGGGGAACAGCATTCGGCACGTCATCTGAAAAGCGCTCCACGAAGATAGATCAAGTAACGTTATTCTCATTGTACAGCTGGGGAAACTGAGGCACAAGAGATCAAGGGTCCTGTTTTCCAAAGGGGTCCTCTAACTCTGGGTGCCTCCAGTTTTTGGGGCGTGCCCCTTTCGAGACACTTCGGCCCCGCTTTTTAGAGCTGCTGAGTACCTACACCTTCAAATCAAGTTCGCTGGAGCTGCTGGTGGCCAGCATGTCCGGCAAGCAAGCCCCAGGCATCTCTGGCAAGGGACCCAGCATCAGAGGCCACTTAGGGGAGCCTGGCCCATAATCTCCTGGAGCCTCTGTGTCCCTAGGTGTGAAATAATCCAAGTGCCCTGTGCAGGATCGTACAGAGAGGGATGGGAGAAGAACCCAGGCACCCTGGTGCTGCTTCCGTCCAGCAGCGAGATTCTGATTTGCAGTGGTACTGAGCACGCACAGCTCCCATTGACTTCGCAGGGAGCGGCAGGTGCTCAGCACCCACTGAAAACCAGGCTTGACGGAGAGTGTGGAGGAGGAACTGCTCGCGATACACCAGCCTCAACCCCCCAGAGCCACCGTGCAGTTTGGATCCTGATGCAAACGACTGCAGCCTCCAAAGGGTTACGCTGGGTGTAGAGCTGCGAGGGGTTGCGGCCGGCATATGAAATGATAAATTGCTGAGGTCACTCCCTGACCGTGGGAGGGGCCGGATCCCTCGAGGAAACGTTTTAAGAGGCGATTCCGAGCAGGGATTAAGCCGTGAAATGCAGCAGTCCCAGCTCTCCTGCGTAAGTCAATCTGCAATTCATTAGCAGCATGCGGTTCCCATTTGCTGGCCCGGGCATTAAAGTCACTGGCCAAACAGATGGAGCCGGGGGGTTCATAATGAGGATAGCTGCAATACTTTTCTGACATTAACACTTAGGTCAGGTCCTCAGAGGGCGCACGAGGAGCTGGCCTCAGCCCTCGAGCCACCCACTCCCTTCTCGCTTGCTCGCGAAGTGGAGAAAGGACCGCAGCTGTCCAAGCAGGGCTTTCACAACCTCCGAAAGGGAGCCCAGGGCTTAGGGTTTGCTCTCATCAGTAACCAAGGGGAAAAGCAAATATTTCTCCCTCCTCTTCTTCCCCCCCAAAGGATTTTGCAATCTAGCCAGCCCAAGGGGCAGCCCGATCAGCCAGTTGCTGCCCCCTCGCTGTGCCTTGCCCAGAGCTGCTGCTATCCCATTTTCCAGTGTTCACTTTGTAACGAGCAGGTTGGCATGTAGGTCTTTGTGCTACCGCCCTCTGTGAGACGGCATCAGAACAGCTCAAGTGTGTCATAAGCCTTATACTGCAAACAACTAACAGAGATGCGCCATTAACTCAAATGGCTCAGGCCTGCATTTTGGGAGCCAAATTCCATCCCTCCTACCGCTGTGAAGTTCTGAGCACCTAGTGACAGCTAGGATGGCAGACAGGGCCAAAATTTGTTACAGTATTTTAGTATTTTTGGACATTTCTACAGTTCAAACCATCAAGATGCTCATTATGGTACCATCTCATGGCCCAAGAGGGCTCCCAAAGGTTGAAAGAGGAAGCCCCCATGAATTAATTTGTTATAATTACTCACATCTGAGAACAGGTGAAGAAGGAATACGCTGAAGTGGGGAGGGGCTGGGTGTAATGGTCAGAGTAAGAGGCAGGCAGGCTGGACACTTTGGTCATATCCTCAGCTGGGCCACCAACTCGTTACATGACCTCAGGCCAGTCACAAACTCTCAGGGCGTGTCTGCACTGCAGTTAGACACCCACGGCTGGCCCATGCCAGCTGACTCAGTCTCATGGGTCTCGGGCTAAGGGGCTGTTGAACTGCAGCGAAGATATTCCGGCTCTGGGACCCTCCCACCTTCCAGGGTCCTGGAGCTCGGACTCCATCCCGAATGTCTACACTGCAAATAAACACCCTTTAGCCTGAGCTCCGTGAGCCCGAGGCAGCTGGCAAGGGCCAAGCGTGGGCTTTTAATTGCAGTTTAGATGTACCCTTAGAGTTTCAACTTGAGCAATAAAACTGAAAAGAAATATGTCAAAGGGGGTGTGTGTGGTTTAGTTTGTGTTTGTAAAGACCCCGGAGACTGTAAAGGTGTGCACTGTCCTGCACGCCCCCTGGTGTCCAGGTGTGGAACTGCAGGTGACCCCCGCCCTTACTTTCACCTAGTTGGGGAGTCAAAATGTTCCCTATAAAGGATCTGGGCCAGGGGAAGCCGGAACAAACTAATCCAAACCAGTCTGTCACCTGGAATCAGGACTCAGGGAAGGAGAAATCACAACAGACAGCCCATAAGGTCCTCGCCTCAGCATCCTCCCAAACTTAGAGTCCTCATGCAAAGTCTCTGGGTCTGGGCAGGCTCCAGGAGCCAGAGAGCAAGTGCATCACCTCCTGTAGGCTAGGTGACTTCACAGCCCTTCCCTAGACCTCTCAGCCAGACCTGCTCCCACCCGAGCTCAGCACCCTCTTCCAACAGCCCAGCCCCAGGGCCTCCTGGATTACACCCAGCCTGCCCTGTGAGGGGTGGAACACTCCTTCACAGGGCCCTGGCATGTCCAGTGCTGTAGCAGGGCCCTGGGGCTAGCCTGCTCGCTTGCTATATTCAGGTCAACAGTACTCCGCCTCGACAGACGCAACCTTCAGCAAAACCTGGCAGGCAGACTCGAGCTCCAAAGAGCATTAACGCCACAGCCCTGGTTGGCACCCAGGGGCCCCCCCAGCCCGGTGTGACGTCTGTGCTTGCGGTCGCTGTCGGGCAGGAACTTTGCCTTTGTGTCTGTGCAGTGCCCCACATAACATCCATCCTCATGCCGTCAAAGCAGCTCCCTAGGATTCGAGGCGGTAAGCTCACGACCCCGCTCAGAGGTGGAGAAGTAGCCACCAGAAGTAATTTATACGGAGACTGAGGGCTCAGTCCTACTCCTACAGCGCAGTGATCTTGCGCACGGTCTCACAAGGAGTCTGCGGCACAGCTAGGAATTCAGCTCAGAGCTTCTGAATATCCTACCTGCTAGACCAGCCTTCCTCTCCAGCTACCCGTCCTCCTGGGATCTGGGCTGAGCTGGGGGAGCACGGAGGAGCTATAGGACCCGAGCCACGAAGTCTATGGGAGCTTTGCTAGGCCCAGGAGTGCAGAATTTGGTCCATCTGCCTTTCTAGCTGCAGAAAGATTTAGCTGCAGGTGTGTGTCTCCCAAACAGCTCAGCTTCACAAGCTGGACCACCTGGGGTGGGGGCAGCGCTTCCATTTGGAAATGCCCTCAGGTGGACAGCAGGCATCCGTCCCAAATCTCTCTGCCTCCTTTACTCGGTTTGCCTGCCAGCAGCCAAGACTAATTAAAACGGCTGAGATAGACGCCTACAGCCACCACAACACCTCCGCGAAGGAGCCAGTCCCCTCTAGGAACCACACCAGTCTCAATTCCACTTGAAATATGTTACAGAAGAAAGCAAAGGTCTAAGGCAGCATGGTCTAAAAAACAGAGCACTGGACTGCGAGTCAGAGCACCTGGGTTCTGTTTACTGACCTGCTGAGTGTTTTGGGCAAGTCCTTCCCCTCTGTGCACCTTAATTTCCCCTGCGTGTACCGTGTGGGTAACAGCCACTGTTTTCCTTTGTAGAGAGCCTGGAAACCTATCAATGAAACATGCTCTATAAGAGTTAATATTGGTATTATTCTGTCCTGTGTAGGTACTTATCCCACACTCATCACCTTGGTATCTGAGCGCCTTCCAGTCCCACATTAACATCAGTGCTACAGGCCAATGGAAAGGAAGCCAGCACTCGCTGGCTCAAATCGGGGGCTGCTTCTCATGTCCCAAACCTGACTGAAGCTCCGACGAAAGAAGCCCCAGGATTCCGCCTTGCCCATAGACAGTGGACTCACAAAATGCAGAAGAGATGGCCAGCCCTCTGTGGAGATAGAGGTGGTTAGGGACTATTTAGAAAAGCTGGACGTGCACAAGTCCATGGGGCCGGACGAGTTGCATCCGAGAGTGCTGAAGGAATTGGCGGCTGTGATTGCAGAGCCACTGGCCATTATCTTTGAAAACTCGTGGCAAACCGGGGAAGTCCCAGATGACTGGAAAAAGGCTAATGTAGTGCCAATCTTTAAAAAAGGGAAGAAGGAAGATCCCGGGAACCACAGGCCAGTCAGCCTCACCTCAGTCCCTGGAAAAATCATGGAGCAGGTCCTCAAAGAATCAATCCTGAAGCACTTGCATGAGAGGAAAGTGATCAGGAACAGTCAGCATGGATTCACCAAGGGAAGGTCATGCCTGACTAATCTAATCGCCTTTTATGATGAGATTACTGGTTCTGTGGATGAAGGGAAAGCAGTGGATGTATTGTTTCTTGACTTTAGCAAAGCTTTTGACACGGTCTCCCATAGTATTCTTGTCACCAAGTTAAGGAAGTATGGGCTGGATGAATGCACTATAAGGTGGGTAGAAAGCTGGCTAGATTGTCGGGCTCAACGGGTAGTGATCAATGGCTCCATGTCTAGTTGGCAGCCAGTATCAAGTGGAGTGCCCCAAGGGTCGGTCCTGGGGCCGGTTTTATTCAATATCTTCATAAATGATCTGGAGGATGGTGTGGATTGCACTCTCAGCAAATTTGTGGATGATACTAAACTGGGAGGAGTGGTAGATACGCTGGAGGGGAGGGATAGGATACAGAGGGACCTAGACCAATTGGAAGATTGGGCCAAAAGGAATCTGATGAGGTTCAATAAGGATAAGTGCAGGGTCCTGCACTTAGGACGGAAGAACCCAATGCACAGCTACAGACTAGGGACCGAATGGCTAGGCAGCAGTTCTGCGGAAAAGGACCTAGGGGTGACAGTGGACGAGAAGCTGGATATGAGTCAGCAGTGTGCCCTTGTTGCCAAGAAGGCCAATGGCATTTGGGGATGTATAAGTAGGGGCATAGCCAGCAGATCGAGGGACGTGATTGTTCCCCTCTATTCGACATTGGTGAGGCCTCATCTGGAGTACTGTGTCCAGTTTTGGGCCCCACACTTCAAGAAGGATGTGGATAAATTGGAGAGAGTCCAGCGAAGGGCAACAAAAATGATTAGGGGTCTGGAACACATGACTTATGAGGAGAGGCTGAGGGAGCTGGGATTGTTTAGCCTGCAGAAGAGAAGAATGAGGGGGGATTTGATAGCTGCTTTCAACTACCTGAAAGGGGGTTCCAAAGAGGATGGCTCTAGACTGTTCTCAATGGTAGCAGATGACAGAACGAGGAGTAATGGTCTCAAGTTGCAGTGGGGGAGGTTTAGATTGGATATTAGGAAAAACTTTTTCACTAAGAGGGTGGTGAAACACTGGAATGCGTTACCTAGGGAGGTGGTAGAATCTCCTTCCTTAGAGGTTTTTAAGGTCAGGCTTGACAAAGCCCTGGCTGGGATGATTTAACTGGGAATTGGTCCTGCTTTGAGCAGGGGGTTGGACTAGATGACCTTCTGGGGTCCCTTCCAACCCTGATATTCTATGATTCTATGATTCTATGACTGCACTCAACCACGGTCAGACAACGCGTTGAAGGCGTGGATCTCTCCACCACAAATGGAAACTCATCGAATCACCACACTGGGACTGTGGCGAGAAGCAAACCACAAGACACTTCACGGGAAAACTGCCCCTTCCAGGCTCACAGTGGTGGCCCAATGGGTGGGGGGTTCTTTGGAATCACAAGATGAAATTATAATCTCAGTTTGCTGCTTTCCTAAGGCTGCCCGACAGAAAGAAGAAGATGACGCACATCTGGCTGGCGTTTGTTCTCCCCTCCTCTCCCCAGGGGGAGAAGCGTGTGCAGGAGAGAGTCTTACTTGGGATTTTACTCCCAGACGGACAGATACATACTGCTCAAGGTTTATGTTAGAGAAGGCACGTCAAAGGACTGCGGGAAGATCTGAGAGTTTGGTCAAATGTTTGCATGTCAGTGAGGAAGGGGGAAGAAAGAAATGGAAATTCCAGGAGTCAGACCAGAAATAATGACTGTTTTTTTGCGTTTCGAACAGAGAGGGGGAGGGGAAGATCACGACACCGCGACACACTGCCATCAGATCTCCTGTTGCAACAGCCAGAAAAAAATTAATCCTTCGGCTCAGTACAAACAGTCCAACAAACGCTCTCAGGCCGATTGGAGTTCTCTGTCCATTCGAGGTCACCCCCAAAGCCCTGTGTGCCAATGCAATGGAGCCCAATCCTGCCCCTGGGAACAATGCCCCACACGTTACCCAGGCAGCGTCTGCTGGATGTTGCCTCCTCGTGGTAGCTACAACGTTCCGCGCAAGCCTGTGGTGATATCTCTGCCCCCCAGATCTGTGCTCGCACCCCAGGCCACACAGGCCTCGCGAGAGGTTGATAAAGGGCCCGGGGCAGTTTGTAAGACCACCATCCCAGCCACCTCGCCTGTGGAATGCAGGCCTCTTGGCAATCAATGTGCAACCCAACTCCGTGCACCTGGGGCTAACAGGGGAGACATGTATGGCTGGCCACAATAACTCCCCGGGGAGCCCCTGGGAGAACAGCATTTGCGGGGGCAGAGCAGCGCATGGTGCCAAGGCTGGCAGAGGTGCAATTTTCATAGCAATGCCAGCGGAAACATTCTCCAGGCTGACCGGGTTTACTGGGACCTGGGGGGATTGCTCTGGGTGTGCTGGGGCAGACACTGGAGTTTGCGTTGCTGGCAGGCAGGGCTATTCGGCCTGCTCGCGACGCAGTGAATTCTACACTCTGCAGAGCAGTTTGCTGTGTTACGTCTGCACCACTCTTGTGAGTGTGTGCATGAGTGAGGGTGCCCTCTGGTGGCTGAGCCAAACCCAGGATACAAGACCTACTATTGCCAAAGGCCTGAGCACCCATCACAGAAGGATCAGGACCGTAGTCCCAGCTCCCTTTGTGTGCGGGAAATATCATGATGATGGTGTCTATTGTCTGGAGACAACAGATTCATGATAAGCTCCGGGAGCAATGCACAGCCTAATGGTTAGAGCCTGGCATAGGGAGCTGCGTGATTGGGCTCAGATCTGCCACTAACATGCAACGTGACCTTGGACAAGTGGTGCTGACTTTTCAAAAGGAGCCTCTGCTTCGGGGTGCCCAACGCTTAAGCTGTCCCTGGTAGAGAGGCGGATACACATGGCTGAGCAGTTCTGTTTCCACCAGCACACTCTCTCGCTCTCTCACACACACACACCCCACACACACACCAGTGCCCTGGGCAACCACAAACAATGCCCCAGTGCAAAAGGGGACCTTTCAGAAATCACCAAAGGCCCTTAAGCAAAATAAGCTGTCCTGGGATAAGAGGGATGTGCTCTCATGGGTCGGTAACTGGTTAAAAGGTAGGAAACAAAGGGTAGGAATAAATGGTCAGTTTTCAGAATGGAGAGAGGTAAATAGTGGTGTCCCCCAGGGGTCTGTACTGGGACCAGTCCTAGTCAACATAATCATAAATGATCTGGAAAAAGGGGTAAACAGTGAGGTGGCAAAATTTGCAGATGCTACAAAAGTACTCAAGCTAGTTCAGTCCAAAGCAGACTGTGAAGGAATCTCACAAAACTGGGTGATTGGGCAACAAAATGGCAGATGAAATTCAAGGTTGATAAATGCAAAGGAATGCGCATTGGAAAGCATAATCCCAACTCTACAGCTAAAATGTTAGAGTCTAAATTAGCTCAAGAAAGAGATCTTGGAGTCATTGTGGGCAGTTCTCTGAAAACATCCACTCAATGTGCAGCAGCAGTCAAAAAATCGAACAGAAAGTTGGCAATCATTAGGAAAGGGACAGATAAAAAGACAGAAAATATCATAGTGCCTCTATATAAATCCATGTTAGACCCACATCTTGAATAGTGTGTGCAGATGTGGTTGCCCCATCTCAAAAAAGATATATTGGAATTGGAAAAGGTTCAGAGAAGGGCAACTAAAATAATTAGGGGTATGGAACAGCTTCTGTATGAGGAGAGGTTAAAAAGACTGAAAATTTTCAGCTTGTAAAAGAGACGACTAAGAGGGATATGACAGAGGTCTCCAAAATCACAACTGGTGTGGAGAGAGTGAATAAGGAAATGTTAGTTACTTGTTCACAGAACACAAGAACGAGGGGTCACTCAATGAAATTAATAGGCAGCAGGTTGAAAACAAACAAAAGGAAGTATTTCTTCACACAGCACACAGTGCACCTGTGGAACTCCTTGCCAGAGGATGTTGTGAAGGCCAAACTATTAAAGGGTTAAAAAAAGAACTAGATAAGTTCATGAAAGATAGGTCCATCAATGGCTATTAGCCAGGGCAGAGATGCAACCCCATGCAACCCCTAGCCTCCGACTGCCAGAAGCTGGGAGTGGACGACTGGGATCAATGGGTGATGACCTGTTCTGTTCATTCCCTCTGATGCACCTGGCACCAGCCGCTGTCGGAAGACCGGATACTGGGCTCGATGGACCCAGAGTGGCTGTTCTTATGTTCTTATGAATCATGCACTGGCATAGCCCAGGGGTCTCTCTAAACCCAGACCCAGCTTGCCTAGTCTAGAGCTGTGAAAGCTTCAGAGCAGCCCCCTGCAACAAGCATAATCTTAACGTGCCTCCATGGCAGCCACCACTCAAGGAGGCTTTTATAAACTCTCCCTAGATGGAGGTGGGTCTTGGGAGAGCTAAGAGGCGGAGCCAGTCCTTTAACTCCACCCCCTTAGGAAGGCTTAAAAATGGAGCCCCCTGCAGCAACGCCGCCAGTCCTGCCCTGTCCTGCACCAAGACAGCCTGTCACGCCAACCTCCTTTCCCTCAGCTACCAAGGCAGTCAGAGACTGATCTATCAGCCCCCAGCCCATCCATCAGTATCCAGCCAGCGCTAACTAGACTCTCTGCTTTACCACACACCAGTGGGGGGGGGGGGATTGGTGGTTTAAGGGGCTAAGTGAGGATGTTGACTCTCTATTCCCCATTCAGCTCTTGGCATCTCCACTGAGACTGTCACCAAGGGGCCAATTCGTGCCAGTCACAGATGTGGGGTTTTCCCCCCAGACGGATGCTTGTGCACTGAGATATGGACAGAACCCCCCCCCCCCCGCCACCAACTCGTGTCACAAAGGCCCATCTTTCAAGGCTGAAAGTAGCTGTCCCGTTATAAGCTGGGTTTCCCATCTCCCTTCCCGAGTTCAGGCTAGATGGGCTGGGAAGACTGGGTGGGGGGAGTCAGTGATGGAGAATTATATGGCAGTGGGGAACTGGCTGAATCATTTCACTGGCCATTTCCAGACTTCCTAAGGTTGGGCTGTGAAAATTTTATTTCAAACAATGCAATATTGTTTTGGGCCGTTAGCTGGTCTCCATGGAAACACACACTCAGCCGTAACTCTTTGCTGACTGAGTCCAGTTTGTTGTGAATAACAGCTTTCGGTCACGTCTCACCTGGGCTGGATTTGTCGGGGGGAAAGTCCACATGGGCCAGTAACAAGTCTCCTCCACCAACTAGCATTTAAAATCTCTCTCTGACATGTGCTCCTTTTCTCTCATTGACTCCAAATCAGATCAGCATGCCAGTTAAAATAATAATACCTAGCTCTTATATGCGATGTTTTCCAGCTCTGCAGATTCACCTGGGATCTGAGAGTCAAGCTGGGTTCTTCCCTTCCCATATATCATCCCCAGTAATAAACATTTTGCAGGGCCAAGATGCCATCGGTTGCACCTGAGCAACCCGCTCTGCTGTCCATAGGATTGCACAGGTGTTCTGGGTTGTAATTAAGGAGGCAATTGATGCCCAAGAAGGGGCAGACTCCAGCTCACTGGCAGTGTGGTATGATGGCTCTCAGGGGAAAAGAGATCTGCTGGTTAAGCAGCTGCCATTTTGACACATTGTTATTAATAATCACATACAAAAACCTACATTCAAAGAACGCTCCTTAGGCTGCAAAGTCAAGCACTCGGAAGTTAGGAAATGCCAGATAGACAGTTGCACGTGCAACCCGCTCTCTGGCCCCGTGTGTGTCCCACGTGTGCACTGACGCAGTGAGTGACTAACTCATCTCGCAGCGGCAGGCAACAGCCTGGCCGTGAGCACAAAGACCCAAGCTCTGCAGCTGAAGGGCTAGCCTGGAGTTCCCCTTCCAGCAGTGGGACTCTCCACGCCCATTTGGCAACGCTACCGGATGGAGAGGCAGGTCCCAGCCCCACACCCCTTCTGCCCCACCCTCTCTTGGCAGCCGCAGCCGCGCTCCAGCTGGCCTCGCTCTAACAGGGCATGCTAGAAGATCCAAAGCTGAACCCAAAGCCCAAGTGCATCCCCACACCCCAAGCCCCAAGACGTGGTCCCTGAGGCTGGCCCACAGGGAGCCCACGCCCTGGTGAGGTTCATCAATGCAGCCTGTTCCCGAGAGAGAGCAGCAGCTAGCCGGAGTGGAGCGTGGAACCAGGCTTCACATCTCTGGCCAACACACCACTTGTGCTGCAGGACGTCCGGACACTGCCCAGTCTGACGCCGGGTGTTCAGGAGGGACCTGTCAGCCCCTCGGGGAGGATTCTCCCATCACTATGTATTCCCTGGGTCAGGTGCTATTCAATATTTTCATTACTGACGTGGATGATGGAGTGGAGAGTACGCTTATCAAATCTGTGGATGACTGGCTAGGGAGGCGTTGCAAGTGGGGAGCGGTTGCAAGCACTTTGGAGGACAGGGTTAGACTTCAAAACAACCTTGAGAAATCGGAAAATGGGTCTGAAATCAACAAGAGGAAAGTCAACAAGGACAAGAGCAAAGTATGTCACCTCTAAGGAAAAATCAAATGCATTACTACAAACTGGGGAATAACCGGCTAGGGGATTGGACTGCTGCAAAGGGTCTGGGGGTCACAGCGAATCACAATTTGAACATGAGGCAACATTGGGATGTGGTTGCGAAAAAGGCTAATCTCCTTTTGGGGTGTATTGGCAGGAGTGTGGTATGGAAGATAGGGGAGGTAATCATCCCACTCTTCTGGGCACTGGGGAGGCCTCAGCTGCAGCACTGTGTCCAGCTCTGGACACTGCACTTCAAGAAAGAAGTGGACAAATTGGGGAGAGTCCAGAGAAGAGCAACTAAAAGGATAAATGTTTAGAAAATCTGACCTGTGAGGAGAGGTTAAAACCACTGGGCATGTGCAGTCTTGAGAAAAGAAGACTTGGGGGGACCTGACAACAGTCCTCACGTACGTTCTGGGCCATTACAGAGAGGACGGGGATCAACTGTTCTCCTTGGCCACTGAAGGGAGGACAAGCAGGAATGGGCTTTATCTGCAGCAAGGGAGAGTTAGGTTCAATGCTAGGAAACACTTGCTAACTCTCCGGGGAGTTCAGCTCTGGAACAGGCTTCCAAGGGAGGTTGTGGAATCCCCGTCATGGGAGGATTTTAAGAGCAGGTTGGTCAAACCCCTGTCAGGGCTGGTCTGGGTTTATTTGGCCCTGCCATAGTGCAGGGGCCGGGACTTGATGACCTCTCAAGGTGCCTTTCAGCCCGACATTTCTATGGTTCTACGATTCTCTATTATCATCTGGTTTGAACAGGTCCCTACAAACCTCTGCTCTTTGGATTCAGTGGAAGACACCTCATGAGGGCAGGGGACCCGAAAGCCTCTTAGGGCACATGCTAGGAGCTTTGTCTTGTCTGGGATTTTTACGATTTGATCCAACCAGAAACATCTCAGAGGCAATGGATATATGGACTCTGGGGCTTTTGACATCCAGCCAACATCTGTGCTTCATTTGGTCTGGGATTCACGTTCTCAGCAGTGCCCTCACCCGCTTGCACCCCTAAACGCGATCCCTAGACTTAATGTAGTGATGCTTGCCTCGGAAACTGTTGCATCATTTGTGTTGGTGGGTTTCAGTGTGAAGTGCTGGCCTGACAGCCCTAGGGACTGAAATCCCCAGCTCAGGTACAACACAGTCACAGTGCGAGTGTCCCCCAAGCTGCCCTGCCCAGGTGCTTCATCTCTCTAGTAAGGTGAGGGCAAGTTTGGTGCCCAGGGGCCCATCCAGGCTGTCAGGGTTCCCCCCGCCCATGCTGAACTCTGCCCACATGAAAGTCCCCCTAAGCTTATATTCTACCAGCTTAGGTTAAAAACTTCCCCAAGGCACAAGTTCCTTTCCTTGTCCTTGGACGGTATTGCTGCCACCACCAAGTGACTTACACAAAAATTCAGGGAAGGGTCACTTGGAATCCCTGTCCCCCCAAAATATTCTCCCAAGCCCCTTCACCCCCTTTCCAGGGGAGGCTTGAGAATAATATACCAACTAATTGCCTTAGCAATTTGAGTACAGACCAGACCCTTTATCTTCAGGACACTAAAATCAATCAGGTTCTTAAAAGAAGAACTTTATTATAAAGAAAAAAGTAAAAGAATCACACCTGCAAAATCAGGATGGAAGGTAACTTTACAGGGTAATAAAAAGATTTAAAACACAGAGGACTCCCCTCTGGACTCATCTTCACAGTTACAAAAACAGGAATAAAACTACCTTTGTAGCATAGGAAAATTCACAAGTTAAAACAAAAGGTAATCTAACGCATTTCCTTGCCTGTTTACAATTTCTGTAATTTTAGATGGATCATTCCAGGAGATGTTGTACCGGCTTGGTCTCTTTCTCCATCTGGAGAGGGAACAAACAAAGAGAGCCACAAACAAATCCTCCCCCGCCCCCCTCCAATTTGAAAGTATCTTCTTTCCTTATTGATCCTTCTGGTCAGGTGCCAACCAGGATATTGGAGCTTCTTAACCCCTTCCAGGTAAAGCGATTTAGTACAGCTGCCAAGGAGGGATTTTATGCTATCCTTCTTTATATTTATGACACAGGCCTTGGTCCATCTGCTTATAAATTTGAGATGCAGGGAACAGCTTTCACGGTGAGTTCTCTGCTACCTTTCAGTGCACATGGCTGCTGAGCAGAAGGACCAAACGGTTCCATTGCATCTGGAGCTCCCCCTCGCCCCAAAGCAGCCGTGAGGTTTAACACCAGCTCTTGTGGGGGCTCAGGCCCCCAGGGTGCGGGAATGGTGCCCATTTTCCCATGGGCAGAGAGTTCCTGAAGAGCCTTGCTCAGGGAAGCTTCCCCTGCACTTACCATCCTCACAGAGGTTCAGTTTGGACAGGTTCCTTCCATCAAATGACTCCTCGAAGATGGAGCCGTTCTCCCGCTCGCTGAAGGTGTGCAGGTACATGGCCTTGTTCTCCATCCTCTCACTGCCGGGGAAACAGAACAGCCAAGTGAGAGATTGAATGCGGGGAGGGGACACAGACACCACAGGGGCAGAAACTCCCTGTCACCCCCATCTCTGCCCTGTAACTGTAGGCACTGGAGTAACCCTGTGTAACCCCGACCCACCCCTGGGGTTAGCCTCCACTAGCTCCTGCTCCATTACCCAGCACGCACTTGGACGTGTGTGTCTATCCATACGTGATGGTGCCCTCTAGTGGCCGGTCCACAGAGAGGATAAAGCACTTACTACTGCTGCCAACAGACCGTGCTCTCCGCTAGCTTATGCAGTAGATGCCTGCGGGTTTGGAGCTGAAGGAGCAGAGTTTTTGCCCTGGGGAGAATATGGGGGTCGTCTCAGGGCATGGATTCTTCACACACCGACAGCTCAGCTAGGGACTGGAAATGCCGCGAGCCTTGACATCTCCCTGAGCCAGTTGCACAGTGCTAGGAGAGGCCAGATGTGCTGAAGCCGAAAGGCCTCATGCTGCCAAGCAGGGGGTGAGCTAAGGTCTCCAGAATCACTCAAGCATGGCTCTGGCCCAAGCCTGTCACAGCCCTGGTTCGTCTCAGGGAACAGCCATGTTAGAAGCACGTCAAGCCGCCTCACGCTGGAGCACCCTAGGGTCCTCCTTGGCCATGGACTAAAACACAAAGCGTCCGTACCACGCTGGGGATTTCAGACATGGCTGCCAGCATGTGTTAACTCCCCTGCGATCAGGGCCTAGAGAGACCCTTGGTGGTTACTGTGGGTGCGTGGGCTGGAGAGGTGGAACCGGGTCATTAGGCAACCCGACACAGTGTCCCCTCATCCCCCAGGCCCTGCCTTTCGCCTGCCCCATGTGGGAGGCCAGGCACCCTAGAGAGACTAGCCTGGGTCCATCCAAAAACCTTCTTACAGGATGTCCTGGCCCTGCGACATCGCGGCTAACGCCGAGCCAGCCGACCCATCTTGGCACCAGTGGGGCTGATCCCACAGTCCCTCCCTCGGTGGGAGTCGGGCCGGCTCCATGGAGAGATTTATCAGGGTCAGCGTGGTGCCAGGGAAAGGGAATCAGGCCTGATGGCCCCACTCCCCACCGGCCGTTCCCCTGGTATTGCTGGCCTGCACCACGGGGGTAAAGCAGTGCTAGGTGGGGATGGGGGGTATTACACTGGCCTGGCACTGGGGGGACTGACGCAGCTGGCCAAGGAGAGCCAGGCCAGGCCCAGCGCACTCTCCACAAGGGCTGTGGTGTGGAGGGGATTAATATGGGGCTGCTTCCATCTGAGCAGAGCCTGCCAGGTGGAATGTGCTGAGCATCCCCAAACTCATCTCACGTGTGCCCCTCAAGCGCTGGCTGTGGTGGAGAAGGGCCTGCTCCCTCCGCCAAGCCCCCTCCGGGCCCCTTCTGGCTTCAGCCACCATCAGCTGCCACCTGCTAACTCCTCTGGGTTTATTTACCGAGACTCCCGGGGCAAACGGCTCCGTCTCCATCTGCTCTGGGACCCCCAGGGCTGCCCTGGTCAGTGAGTCCCCCCTGGTTGGAAACGGCTCCACTCGGCTCTCACACACACCCAGCCCTGCACCGAACGCTCGCGGAGCATTCACACCCCAGCGCGGATTCGCGCCGAGCGAGAGGCGGGTTCTTTAGTCTCTGAAAAACAGATCCAGCCGGGCCATCCGGCCCAAACCAACCGTGCCTGGCACATGGCGCAGAAACCCTGGGCATTTCCATCGGGCACCGCTGCTCCAGCTGGGCGGGCGGGGGAACCCGCCTGAACATACCCAGCCCGCGAAGGAAGCCCTCCACGCCCAGCCGGAGCTCACTGGTGGACCCACCCTGTGCTCTCCCTAGGGGGGGCAGGGCTCTCCCGGCCCCACGGGCCCCCGGCGCAGGGCTGGGGTGAGGTGGCAGCTAGCGACTTAGTGCATCACACGCTGTACGTGGGCAGCTCCTGGGCAGCACTGAGGCACTGAGCAGGCAGGGACGGTGTCGCTGCCCCGGTTTTACAGAGGGGCACAGTCAGGTACAGTGAGGTGAAGGCCACAGTTCTGAGAGCCGTGGTGGGTTCTCTTGGGGGGGGGGGCAGCTTGGGGACACAACACTTCAGCACCCACAACTGGTGGCCACTTTGGAAAAGGGGAGCCTAAGTAACTTGCCCAAGGTCACAGAAGTAGCAGCCTCTTGGATCCCCGAAACTCCTGCTCTAACCACTACCCCGTACAACCAGAGAGAGAACCCCTGAGTCCTGGCTCCCAGCCCCTTGCTCTAACCACTACCCCGTACAACCAGAGAGCGAACCCAAGAGTCCTGTCTCCCAGCCCCTTGCTCTAACCACTACCCCGTACAGCCAGAGAGAGAACCCCTGAGTCCTGGCTCCCAGCCGCCTGCTCTAACCACTACCCCATACAGACAGAGAGAGAACCCCTGAGTCCTGGCTCCCAGCCCCCTGCTCTAACCACTACCCCATACAGCCAAAGAAAGAACCCAAGAGTCCTGGCTCCCAGCCCCCTGCTCTAACCACTACCCCATACAGACAGAGAGAGAACCCCTGAGTCCTGGCTCCCAGCCCCCTGCTCTAACCACTACCCCATACAGCCAAAGAAAGAACCCAAGAGTCCTGGCTCCCAGCCCTCTGCTCTAACCACTACCCCGTACAAGCAGAGAGAGAACCCAAGAGTCCTGGCTCCCAGCCCCCTGCTCTAACCACTACCCCGTACAACCAGAGAGAGAACCCCTGAGTCCTGGCTCCCAGCCCCCTGCTCTCACCAGGAGATAACCCTCCTTCCCATGCAACTCTTTCGATAGTGCATCCCTTCCCAAGCCGCTCTGGGAACCCCCGAGCTCACCGGCCCACCCATGGCCATGGGAAATCGGGCCACCCTGGAGAAGTTGCTCAAGCCGTGTCTGAAAGGGACTCACCTGCAGGTTGAAATCTTGCAGCTGGACGGACGAGGGGTTTTCCGCTTAGGTCCTAGGAGACAGCATGGCCAAGGGAGGGGGAAAGAACTTTGTGCTTTACAGGGAGCTCCAGAAACTCAGGAAGGGAAGAAAAGAGAGAACTAGGCAGCTCCTTCCATAGTCGGCTGGGGCTGGTCAGCCTCTCGCAAGGTTGCGCAGGGGGATCACAGAGATTTCCCCAAATCCTCCCGACTCCTTCCAGGCTCCTTCCCAGTAGGCGAGAAGTGAGGGGGGAGCCCCCAGGCCTGCTCTAGGACCAGCCAGTGCCACAGCCGGGTGGGTTTGCCCGGCTCTTGTATGCAGCCCCCATGCCTGGGGGAAGAGGGCACCGAAGGATGCTTCGCAGAGCCAGAGGCAGCTGCAGGGCTGGGCTGCTGTGAACTGAAGTTGCTCCTTGGCAGGGGACTTTTGTGGCTCTTGGAGGAGTTGCCAAGGCTGAAGTTGAGGGTTTGCGCGCCCTCTTGTGGCCAAGACGCGACAGTGAGGG
This sequence comes from Lepidochelys olivacea, assembly GCF_965140295.1. Taxonomy (NCBI): domain Eukaryota; kingdom Metazoa; phylum Chordata; order Testudines; family Cheloniidae; genus Lepidochelys; species Lepidochelys olivacea. The sequence goes on from NC_140413.1 coordinate 4,728,804, forward strand.
CGTACAGGGGGAGTGCATAACAGGGCGAAACCCACAGCGAAATAGCCAGGGGCTCGTCCTAGCTATGGTCTCTCGGCCCCTGAGTATCCGAGCACCGTCCTCTTTATCCTCCCGCCAGTGGGAAAGGCTGTTTCCCCATGGGCAGAGGGGAAACTGAGGCACAGAGGGACTAAGTGACTTGCCCAAGGCCATACAGGATGCCTGCAGCAGAGTGGGGAACGGAACCCAGGTCCCCAGCTCGTGCCTGAAATACTGCCCCCGCTCCCATCCCGCCCCTCCCTGCCCTACCCCGCCCCATCCCACCCCACGCAGGAAGGGTCAGGATGGCACAAAGAGCAGTCCCCTCACTCCAGCCACATGCACTAGCCATAGTGGGAGCCCTCAGCTGGGTTTGAACCCAGGACTGACAGCACAGCTGTCTAGCACTCAAGCTAAAGAGTAACTCCACTGGCTGGTAGTCATAGTAGACTGGTATCCCCCAGTGAGCCAACCAGTGTGTCCGTGGATAGAGGGAAGACGTGACACACCTTGCCAGGATATTTCCCTTCCCCCCCCCCCAAGAGGCTAATGATTGAGTGGCACGCTGGCTTCATAGCCCCACAGCAGATGTGGGGGTTACAGGGATCGCAGACCCCAGCCCCACCTCGCAGAAGCGTGAATGTTTCCGTGACGCTGCACAGACGTTTCCCCGGCACCTCTCAGTGTTTCTGAGCGGCGAGGCGAATACCTCCGCCCTGCCAGGAAGGAACGTGGCCCTGTTTCCCCTCAGAGCAGGACATGAGCTTCCTTGTGCCTGGCAGCGGGAGGAAAAGGAGGAAGAAACCCCCCCTCCCTCTAAGGCAGAGGTCTTCAATCTGTGGGGCATGCCCCTCTGGGGGGGGGGGGGGGACGACACAGAGTAACATTCAGGGGGCACGGCTGGGGGCTGGACCAGCCCCCACAGGGAGCGTGGAGAGAGCACCACCCAACTTCGCTCCTGGCCCCGCGCCTGCAGTCCCAGATGCCCACCCTGCACCCAGGGATCTGCACCTGGCCACGGCTGCAGGCCTCGGACCCTGGCCAAGGATCCACTTCCGCCTCCCTCCCCAGCTGGGGTCCCAGCCTTGGCCTCTTTACCCCTGGCCGCGTCGCTGCAGTCCCGTCCCAGCTCCATGGGTGGGGGTAGGTGGGTGAGAGGTAAAAAGTTTGGGGACCACTGCTCTAAGGGCCTCCCTGCAGCCCTCCAGCTACTGTACCAATGTCATTAATGTCATTGCAGGGACGGATGGACCAGAAGATGATCCTCTTTCCTACCCGCCCCCCATCTGTCCCCTGACATTCAAGAGCCCTCTCAGCTGGGATCCACACACACCCTGAGGGCACACCCCTCTGCCCAGCATCGTCGTCCCAGCTCCTGGGCCCCTCTTGTGCCATGGACAGGGGCTGAAAGGAGCCATTGTCAAGGCCAAGTCCCCTCGCCCCTCGGCAGGCAGCTGGCCTGCCACATGGTGCCCTGGGAATTGCTGGGCCAAGGCCGGGCTGTCCCTGGCCTTGGGGTTAATAAGGCCATGGGCACGGTGCCCCTTGCTGGCAGGGTCTCGCTGTCCCTGGCAAACAGCTCTGGATGGTCTCACGCTGCAGCAAGCCCAGCTGGGTTTGTCTCTGGGATTAGCTCCTGGGGCTGGGTTCCGCGGAGCTGCCCAGGTGAGGCCCAGGGAGGGGCCAGGCTGTTTAATTTGGTTTCATCCTAGTCCTGGGAGCAGGATGAGAATGATTTAACAGGGAAGAGAAACCGTCTCCCTTTGACGTAGCCTCTCCCGAATGAGCAGGGCGACCGGGGAATGTGTCAACTGCTCCAGGCTCTCGGACACCCCGAGCCTGTGCTTGGGGCAAGAAAGGCGGAGGGAGTGCTCAGGTACTTTTACCCTTGCTATGGCCTGGGTCTGTGCTGGACACTGGCCGCCCCTGCTGTCGGCTAGAGCAGCCTCAGGGCTGCTCCGACTCACAATCTGTTCCCCGTGGCTGGCTACAGGCCCCGGGAAGCTGAGTATGGCTGACGTGCAAAGCACTTTGTCTGTGCCCCCACCTGGCCTCTCCTCCACACGCAGAACCTCACCCCAGCTCCACCTTGCTGGGGAGCCCTCCTGGGCTGCAGGTTCGCTTAGTGGGTCACGTCTGCCCCTGACCTTGTCAGAGCGGCATCAAGGGACCTTCCTGGAACAGTGAGGCTGGTGCCCCAAGTTCCTGTGGGCTGCAGAGCCCAAACCTGGGGGCTTCTTTGGGTCCCTGTGGCTATAAAGTATATGAACTCTCGGCTTTCTGCCTCCATCTCTGAGCGCTCTGCCTGTGTGAGCAGACAGCCGCCATCGTGTTCTCAGCATCGTTGTGTGCACACATGCACACACAGCAGGACGGGGAGATCACATGCACACACCAAGGCAGACGGGGGCGTCTATTACATGTAGCTAACATCCCTGCCCCCTTCTCCCCCTACACGACTCTCTCATGCAGACTTTACTTTTGTTCTTTCTTTTTGTTGTTTTCCTTAGTCTCAACTCAAAGCCCTTCCCCCTGCAGCACAGAGGCGACCCCCTGTGGATTGGAAAAAACACCCTCCTGGCTGCTGCCCTTGGGAAAGCCAGGCACCGGGGCTGAAGGCAGAATTCGGTGCTGACGCTTTGCTGCCATGTGGAGCTCATCCACTAGTCCGGAGGCCACAGGTTGGAGTTGCGCTTTGAGATCACTTTGTCTCCAGCTCGCAGCCATGATCCTCTGCAGCGGCAGCCAAATCCCAGAAGTCTGCTCTGCTGGGAAGCCCAGTTCACAGCCCCACATGGTCTCTTCCACCACGAACAACTGCTGTTGTGTCCTGTACTTCATTCAAGCAACTCTTTGTGAGAGGGAGGAGCGGCTGGGAGGGGAAGGTCCTTGGCCCTAAGATACTTGACAAAGGGGAAAAGAAAAATCAGAGTCTCTCTGGCTTCACTGCCCCCCTTTGTGACAAACTCCCAGCGCTTTGTCTCAGGGGAGCATCTGATAGGATTTTACAGAGTCATGATTTAAGTCTCAACTGCCCAGGGGGAAGGGAGGTGGGTGTAATTCTCCCTTGTCTACAGCGATATGTGTGTAAAACAACCTCAATGCTATTCTGGGCCTGGAGCAAAAAAGTTTGGGGGAAACTGAGGCACGGAGAGGGGGATCAGGGATAGAGCTGAGAATAGAACCCAGGAGTCCTGCCGCCCCCTAGTGGGCTTTTACTTTTAGGTTGCCTCTAGTCCCACCAAACAGAGCTTTAATAGGTTTTCTCGAAGCCACAAATGGCTTGGAAATAGCCTCAGCTCCTCCCCACGTCCATGTACCCTGTCACCAATTCCTCTGTCCTTACAGCTAGAATTAGCATTAAAGCCCGTTGTCAGGTAGCTCCTGCCTTAGCCACACCTGGTGCACTGGGAATAAGTCTATACAGGGTGATCGTACAGGGTCTGTGGTTCATAGCCAACATTCAAACAGCAGAATGGGGGGCTGCAGCGAAAATGTGGCCAGAAGCCAAACTGTCCATACACTAGCGTACAGGACACAATGCGGCATTCATAGCCCAGCCTGAAAACATGCTAAAGAACTCACAGATTCTTTGCACGCTCGGTAACATAGTTTGTTTAACGTACGGGGCAGTAGAGAGTGCGGTATACCAGCTTCACGGGGACGTCTGGGTTACACTGGGGAACTCACAGACTCAAAACAGCCTCTACAGTGTTTTGGATTGTGGAAATAAAAAATCTGAAGCCACTCCAAAAACCAGTAGCAGTAGTAGGTTGTTATCCTCTATACGGCTCAGGTATCCAGTGGAAGACCCAATACGCGCAGCCACTGTATTACACTAGTGTACGTTTTCTTCTCAGAAAACCCACCTCAGTGTACAGAGATAGGCCACAGAGGCAAGGTCCAGGATTCTGGCTATTGTGAACCAATGGACGCTTCTCGTGTCATTGAGACCCTCATCTCAGGGACTCATCCGCACGGCTGGGCGTGGCTTTCCAGGGGCTGCATGCTTTCTGAGAGAGGGAGCATGCCTTGGTTTGACAGCCACACTTCGATGCGGAGCTCTTTGTCCTTTCACTCCATGCGTGCACTGCTCCGAGCACAAAGGGGCCCAGATGGCCCATGGGGGCCGCTCAGCTGCTGCCTCTAGGCCAATAAACAAGGACAGTGCCATTTTCCCCATCGACCCCCAGGCGCGCTTCGGTGGGGCTGGCCCCGGGAAGCCCAGAGAGGCTCCGCACCTCGCAGAGTGCTCCTCGCGCAGAGCCGGCTGCAGGGGGAAGCGCCCTGAGCTGTACTGGTGTCTAGCAGGGGCCAGCCCCAAAGCAGCTGCCTCCAGGAGAATGAAAAGCATGCAAAGCATTCCTGGCTACACCCACAGCAGAGCGAGCCAGAACGGCCAACCCCCGGCAGATCCACTCGGGCTGGCGCTGCCCGTTCCCTACTCCTCCCCTACTCACTTTGGGAGGGTTCCCCTGGAGCGCCCAGCCCCCTTCTCCACTCAACACTCACTGCAACAGCAGGTCTGCTGCCCCCAAGAGAGTCGTGCACACCCCAGCTTGGAGGGTTCAACTCAGGGTCAGCAACCTGCACGGAGATTTATACTGGAAACAACACGGTTATCAGCAGAGATTCACGAGATAGCGAGCAGGGACAGTGAAAACAAGAGGTTACATCCAAACCAGAACACGCTCTCCAGAGAGTAAGAACAACTTCCCAGGCTCACTTTCTGTCTGGAGCAACTTATCTCACCCCACTTCAGCCAAGGCTGGTCGTGATCCCGTTCTCATCAGTGTAATCGCCCTGGCTGATCACTTCCCAGGCGTAGGGCGAAGGGCTGTCTTCTTTGCCCTCTCCTTGTGGCCCCCAAAGGGCATTGTCTGTACTCGAGGCACAGTGATCCCTGTGGCTCGTTCACCGGTGCCCTGCCTCCTGGTGATCTGGGTCTGCCATTGAGTTGGTTTGCAATGCTTCATTTTTTATTTTTTTTGGTAACACTGTTGCAAAAAAGCAAACATCGTGCTGGGATGTATTAGCAGGACCGTTGTAAGCAAGACACGAGGCGTACTTCTTCTGCTCTACTCCGCGCTGATACGGCCTCAACTGGAGGACGATTTCAGGCAAGATGTGGACAAGTTGGAGAAAGTCTAGAGGAGATCAACAAAGACGATTAAAGGTTTAGAGAACATGAAAATTGAAAAAATGGGGTTTGTTTAGTCCGGAGAAGAGAAGACTGAGAGGGGACATGATAACAGTTTTCAAGCACATAAATGGTTGTTACAAGGAGGAGGGAGAAAAATTGGTCTTCTGAACCTCTGATAGGGCAAGAAGCAATGGGCTTAAATTGCAGCAAGGTGGGGTTAGGTTGGAGATTAGGAAAAACTTCCTACCTGTCAGTGTAGTTAAGCACACGGCGGGCTCAAGTTTGGGAACCAGGGATGACAGATCCAGAGATGCCAGGGCTGGTTTCACCACAAACAACACTAAGCACTTCCTCACCCACACTCCACCTGTCCCTTAGTCCTCCCAGCCCATGTGCTCCCAGGGGGCAGTGCATAGGAAGGAGTCCCCTGCCCCCCGCTAGAGCTCAGGGGCTGGCAGCAGTGTTTGCAGTACATGGGGTAGTTCCCCTCCCCATGGCTACTCAGCCCCACAACCCCCAACCAGGGCCAGGTCTACCCCTCCCCTAAAGAAACCAGAGCACAGCGGATTCCTTCACTCAGCAGTGCCCCCAGCCTAGCCCCTCTGTGATTCCTATGAGATGCACCGTCATGGACTCCTTGTGCCCAGCAGGCTGCAGGGCTGCTCCCAGCACCTCGGCTTGTGTACCGGATTTGGCCTGGCTACAGAGCGTCCATCAAGGGGTGTGTCTGTTTTGATGCACGGCCAGGTGTGGCTGTTACTGGCTCCGGTAAGGTATGTCACAAACAGCGCCTCTTAGTGGCTGATCGGTGTACAACAGGTTTAGCGTTCCACCACACCCCCGTGGCCCCAAGCTCCCTGTTACCCTGCCCACCTGCAGCAGCTTTCACCACCCCCTCCCCCCACACACTGCTTTGATGCAGCTTTTAACCCCTTCCACGCCTACTCAATGGGGGAGGGGAGTTGATTGTCAGCAGGTGGGCTGGGCTGGGGTGTATTCTCCCTTGTGGACAGGGGGGCCCCATACAGAACTGATTAAGGCTAGAAAGCAACTCAGCGAGTGACCTCGTACCTCTAAGGACAAGAACCTCTGTGCATAGCTAAGCTCTTCCCTTATTCACATTCCCTCTGGTATCTAAGCACGGACTGGAGGGGAGGACCCAAGGGGACGGGGAAAGGAAGGTGATCGGCCCTTAAGGAGAGAAGGCTGTAGTCAGTGGGCGTGAGGCTGCAAGACTGCAGTTAAAAAGAGAGGCAGCTTGGATTGTACAGGAGCGGCTGGGGCCAGCCGGAAGCTGCTGGCTTGTTCCAGCATCTGGAGTCTCCGAGTCTGCAGGAGCAGGGCCCTTTGTCCTGCACCATCCCTCATGGGAGCTAAGGGACAGGACTGGGCAATAATCGATGTTGTGAGGCACTGAGGACTGTGTTGGTGTTGCAAGCTATTGCCTTATGAGTGTGTGTTGAGGGGAGGTTTTCCTAGTCCTGCTTGCAGGTTAGTGGGTTCTGCTGGGAGGCGGGTGGTATGACCAGAGCCTGGAAAGAACCAGCCTAGACCAAGGTGTGGTGAGTTGTGTCTCTCTTTGAACTCTTCTTTGACTCTTTTAGAAGGCAGCACAGTGTTTCTGAACAAGGCTGGCGGATGTCAAAGGGAAGAGGCCCATTAAGGGGTGTTGGATCCAGCCTGAGATTCTGGTCTCAGTTACGCCAATGTAAATACAGAGCAAATGCCTGCACTTCAGTGATGATACCAGCGCCTGTGACAGGAGAACCGGGTGGAGAGGTCTCCTTCAGAGAGAGGATCATTTTCTGGTGTCCAGGAGGACGCTTAAGGCAAACAAAGACAATACTGTCTGGCAAGTGGGGGCCTGCCTTACTTTCCTGACACAGCAGTAACAGTAGAAGGGAGAGGGACTTCAGGTTTCCCCTGCTGCCAGCTCCTGGCAGGAACAGGAGGAGGTAGGAACAAACCTGCCCTGTGCAGACGCTGACAGCTTCCCTTATTACACCCTGTATTATTCTAACTCCTCATCCTCCTTTGGAGTTTGGACCCAAGAGGGCCGACATGATGAGACTTTTGTGGCACAGGGGCCCTGCTGAAAGACTAAAGGAATTCAAAACGCTGTTGGGTGACAAACTACATCCACTCCCATTTAGGCTAAAATGGTTTCTTGGCGCTGCTATTTGGTTCGTTTTAAGACAATGTGTTTACCTGTATGAATCACATATACATGGCAAAACAGATAATTGGCCAAATTACCGCTTCTGAGGACAGGTGACTCCTTTCAAATAGCTGATCTCTGCTACGTTCTTCACCCCAGTTCTTCTGCCCTCTCCGCTTGTCAGGCACCTCGCTTTTATCCCCCTTCCGTAATGTGGTGCAGACTCAGCTTGCTCAGCTGTGTACCTGCCTACTTGAAACCCCAACCCCAAAACTTTCTTATACTTAAATCACAACAACAACCCCAAACGAATATATTATTGCTTATCCTATGAAAACTTATTTTTATCTGTCTACTTCTATCATCTATTCTCCGCTGTTCATTTCACTAGCTCCATCCAGTTTCTCTTATCTTACAGGTCTGTTTTTGTGGCTTTGGGTTTTGCTTGTTAGGTTGCCTTGGGAGGCACCTGAAGTTACCAATTCCCTCATGACGCCCCATTTACACGGACCAAGGTTTTACAAAGTCAGACACACAAGCCAGATTTCACACAACCCTGAAGTTGTTTCAGTTAAGTTCTGGAATGCTGCATCAGCAGAGACACAAGCAAAAAGTAAAAATTCCTTTATTTCCTGATAGAATATTCATTTTTCTAACATTTGTGTGTGTGTGTGTGCGTGGTCTCTGTCTAACACATTTCATTACACCATTTTCTAACAAGGCAAGCAGCTGGCTTGGGCCCAAGTGCAGAGAAAGGGCCAGAGATGGTGATTTCCCTCAGGGCGCAACTCCACCGACCGCAGTGTTAGGTCCCCTGTGGGCCATTCTTGCCACCTTGTGATTCCATTTACTTCAGTGGGGGTAGCCCTGATTTACACCAGAGTCAGATTTGAAATTCACCTTAAGTGTGAAGTCCTGTGCAGGCAGGTTCATGCACAAACCACCACTCCCCTGCAGACCCCCATTGACTTCAGTGCGGGACTGTGGGCAAGAGCGGGGGTCTGTGCATACACATTGCGTGGTATGAGGACTGCACGGGGGGAGGGAACACCATGACAATACCAGGCCATGGCGTGAAGTCCTTATTCTGTCAACACTCCCACTGAAGTCAATGAGAGTCTTTCCTGAGCAAAGACCTCAAGATCCAGCCCAGAGAAGTCCCAGAGGGTCATTAAAACATGTTCTGTTGAGAGCTATTGCAGACAGATGGATGCAGAGGGAGGTGATGGACACACAGCTGTCTGCTGTGGTAGCTTTCATTGTTCTGGTTGCACAATAGACACTAACAGGAGAGTGAGGTTTTGCACTGAGGAGTGGGGGAGAGCACAGAGCCCCCTGAACATTTAAAGGGAGAGGACATCACATTCCTCCGCTCTACTTTAAAAAGCTTTCCAAACACAAAAACATTATTGTTTACAGCAGGGGTGGGCAAACTACAGCCCATTTTAAGCCAGCCTGCGAGCTCCAGCCTCGGTGCAGGGTTGGGGGCTGCTCCATGCAGCTCCCGGAAGCTGCAGCATGCCCCCTCTCTGGCTCCTACGCGCTCCAATGGCCCCCTCCGGCGCTCCAATGGGAGCTGCAGGGGTGCTGCCCGTGGATAGGGCAGTGTGCAGAGCCGCCTGGCTGCGCCTCTGCGTAGGAGCCGGAAAAGGGACATGCCACTGCTTCCAGGAGCCACTTGAGGTAAGTGTCGCACGGAGCCTGCACCCCTGAGCCTCTCCCCCACAATCCCCAACCCCCTGCCCCAGCCCTGATCCCCCTCCCACCCTCCAAACCCCTCAATCCCAGCCCTTAGCACCTTCCTACACCCCAAACTCTTGGACTCTTGGGGTCTGTCCCTGTGGTTGCACACCATCTCTCTGTCTCTCAGTCTGCAGCCCTTCTCTTGCCCCAGGAGCTTCTTTGTGACTCAGCCCTCTGGCCAGGTCACTAACTAGTCTCCCCTTCTGGGGTGGAGACCTTCAAAGTCTCTTCTCTTCAAGAGGCATCAGGCATTTCTCTCACCCGCTGCCTGATCCTGTCACTCCTGCAGTGACCCAGGCAGTCTTCTAGCTCACTGCCCCGAACAGCACCACTCGGCAGGGGTTGGTAGGGGACCCAGGCCGGCTCTCTACTCTGAGGTCCAGTCCAGAGCCTTTTACCGAGCAGCCTGCAGCTACCCTAACCTTACTGCCTCTTAGCTACATAGAGGCTCCACCTGTTCCCTCACAGGGGAGCTTCCTTCTAATTAGCTTCCTCCAGCCTAAATCTCCTCCCTTTGCAGCCTAATTGGCTGACTGGGCCCATTTGGTCTAATTCAGCTCCTGAAGGGCCATTGTGGGGAGTATGCCCCGTCACACATGGCTAACAGCAAACACTAAATAACCGAACTCTGGCCTGCTCTACAGCACAAAGTGAGGTCACCATAAGCCCCCCTGTGTCAACCTAGCTGTGCAAATGTCTACACTTAAAGTTGTCTCCCACCAACGTTAAGTGCCCTGTCATGCTGACATAGTTACACCACCTCCGTGAGCGGCACTGAGCCACGGTCGATGTAGGGAGGTCCACGCAGTGTGAGTGTAGACACTGCGTTACCTATGTCAAACCTTCCAGTCCTCCAGCCACTGTCCCACAATGCCTGACACTGACCGCTCTGGTCACAGTTGCAAACTCCACTGCCCAGGGGTCATGGAGACCAGAAGCGCATTTAAAACCCATTTTTGAAATGCCTTTCCCTGATTCCTGAAGAGAAGAATGAGGGGGGATTTGATAGCTGCTTTCAATGACCTGAAAGGGGGTTCCAAAGAGGATGGATCTAGACTGTTCTCAGTGGTAGCTGATGACAGAACAAGGAGTAATGGTCTCAAGTTGCAGTGGGGGAGATTTAGGTTGGATATTAGGAAAAACTGTTTCACTAGGAGGGTGGTGAAACACTGGCATGCGTTACCTAGGGAGGTGGTGGAATCTCCTTCCTTAGAAGTTTTTAAGGTCAGGCTTGACAAAGCCCTGGCTGGGATGATTTAGTTGGGGATTGGTCCTGCTTTGAGCAGGGAGTGGGACTAGATGACCTCCTGAGGTCCCTTCCAACCCTGATAGTCTATGCTTCTATGATTCTCCAGCTGAGTGAACACACCTAGCAGCTTCCACGGTTGTGTGCAAGTGCCCAGCTGCCTGGGCCAGCTACATGCTCCAGACACGCTCCTGCCTGGAGATACTGGATCTCCTGGGCTTGTGGGGAGAAGTGGCTGTGCTCTGAACCAGCCGTAGGAATGTCGACATCTATGAGCAGATTGCTGGGAGCATGCAGGAGAAGGGCTACACCAGGGACCAGCAGCCGTGCCACGTGAAAACCAAGGAGCTGCGGCAGGCACACCAGGAGGCCAGAGGGGGCAACAATCGATCAGGTGCTGAGCCCCAGACCTACCACTTTCACAAAGACGGTCAAGCCATACTTGGCGGAGACCTCAGCATGACTCTGTAGTCACTGTGGACACCTCAGAGGATCCCGAGTCACAGGCCTCTGAATGACCAGCGAGGAGGATGAGGAGGTGAGCAAGGAAGAGGAGGAGGAATATGGGGAACAGGTGACTGAGCGGTCCAGCTGTGCTGCAAGCCAGGACCTGTTTTTGATTCCATTGCTGTCCAGCCAGTCCCTGCAGTCAAGCAGGAGAAGGAACCTTGGGTAAATGTGTAAATACATTTCCCATTACAATTAAGGCTCCCCCAACTTATCAGGGCACAGCTATCGGATTTTCATTAATTTGCTCCTACTAGAAGAGGTAGTAATACAGCAAAGAGAGGTAGAATTATCTGCTTTTCATTCCCCTGTAGAGTTGGCCTGGGGTGGGAGGCATGCAGACCGGTTTGTTGATGTACACAGGGATGTCCTTTAAATCCTCCTGAGAGATCTCCATGAAACTTCTATGGAGGTACCTGCAATCCTCACCCGAAGGTTTCTAGAGATGGCAACCTTATTTCTTCTTCCGCGGTAGGACGCTTTCCCATGCCATTCGGCGGTAACTTCGGCAGGCACCATTGCAGTACACAGGCTAGCAGCATACGGGCCCGGGTGATTCTCGGACGCCAGCAGCCTTTGTTACCCTCAGGAGAGAGTTTTCAGCTAACATCCCCACCGCCAGTGCCCTATACTCAGTTCAATGCATCCCAGCAATTCCTTCCCGATTCCCTTATCACTGGCAGGTAATAGTCACCCTGATCAAGCACGCTGAAGCAGAAGTGCCAATAAGCATGTCTTGTCTGATTAAGGGAAGGGGGATTTATGAACCCTAAGTTTTGTTTTCTGTACATACTATATTGACAATGGTACCGCAGTGTATTTTACCTGTGGCTGCAGCCTTGAGGGATCTACTGCTGTGGTGAGTGTAACAACTCTCCTAGACGAGGAGGGGGAAAAAAAGAGGATGTGGAAGGACTGGTTCTTTGAGATCCTGCGAGCCAGTGTTACATCAGACTTGAATAGAGAGCCACTCCTCGTCATCCCAAACCTGCATGATGATGTGATCCCAGTGCTCATTTTCTGGGCCCAGAAGCAGCATTCCACCATCTGCAGCTGCTCTGTGAATTCTGCCAACAACCGTGATTTGGTCTGTGCTGCGTCCCACAGCAATCTGTCCCCCAAGAAATCGTCATGTTCTCGGCCGTTCTTCCTATGTCAACATACAGCCACTGCGGTTGATGCATTGCTTGTGCAGGTTCATACTTGGCTCCATGCTTCAGTCAGAGATGGCGGACAGAAACACGGCAAGCGTGGGATTTTGGGAAACTGAAAATAGGCACAAAAATTATGGGCTAGAGATGATATTATGGGCTAGAGACCATTGCATTGTGGGAAGTTGACCTCTTACTTCCAGTCACCCATATGTGACTTGTTTATGCCCCACCATGCACTGCCAAACCGACCCCAAAGACGGCACACTGAATGGTGGTGGATTGCACAGAGGCATACCTACCCATGGTGCAGTGACCTGTGCATTGACACAAGCACTCCTGGTGAGTATGCCCACCAGTGGGGCAAGGAGCCAAGTGTGAACACACACAAGCAATATATTAACTGTGGCGGCTGTATGCCCCTGCAACATGCATCAGAAAAGCTTTGTAGTGTAGACATGGCCTAAGAGTTAGGGATTACCACAGGCTCTTAAATTTTAAGGAATTATTCTGCCTTGGAATAGCAACTCACTCACTAAACAATTTATATGTTCAAGTGCACAACTGGTTTTCACACTCTCTTGGGATAACATAGTGATGGTGGTGTGACAGTGTCCTGAACAATAGGAACAGTTGGGGGTAAGGAATCAACTGGATCTGGTACCAACATTTTTTTCCACCAAGTCATCAAAATTAGAGGTTGTAATGGAAGGAGGTTCAATTGGAGGAAGAGAAAGTCTTACTGGAACATCCCCAGACTCTGGTACTAGTTGAGGCTGCAACTGGTCCATATGTTGTTCCCCAAAACAAACAAACCCCACATCAGAAAGTTCTACCACAAATGAAAGAGTTCCCATGCATTTTACAGGTTTTCCAGGTTCCCATTTTGCTCCACAGCCATAGTTGTGAGTCCACACTGAGATTCTGACTTCAAAAGAACGATGACAAGTCTCATATTGTCAAACAAATTGCATAGCTTCGGATTTCACTACAGATGAGGAAGTATAGGATGTAGCAGGTCCCAACATGTACACAAAGATAGCTTTAAGAAAAGAGTTGAGGGTCACTCCTGGGTAGTCGCATGTTGTGTGTTCCTGTGGACAACCAAGAAATTGTCCAATTTTTGCTAATGATTTAGAATAGACTTTTTAGCTTTTAAGGCATGCTTAAGTGTTTGTATGAAGTGTTTGACGAGTCAGTTTGTAGCAGGATGGTCAGGCGCTGAGCATATGTGCTGAATTCCATTTGAAGCTAGGAACCTCTGAAATCATTCTGAACAGAATTGAGGTCCATTCTCACTCACCAACTGTAACAGTACATCAAACGAGCGAAACAAGGTACAAAGACATCTAATGGTCTTGGTAGCTATAGTAGAAGTAATTCTAAAAATTTCTGGCCATTTTGAATGGGCTTCAACTATGACCAAAACCATGTAATCTTCTAAAGGTCCAGCAAAATCCACATGGATACGCGTCCACAGAATCTAGGGCTAGAACCCAGTGTGTAGACGAGCTGGGCCAAGATCATGCTGAATTTGTTGACACCTAGTACAGGATTTTGCCTTCCTTTCAATGACTTGGCTGTTCCCTGGCCACCGGACTGGACTCCGAGCTATGGCATTCATTCACACAATGAAAAAAATGACTGTCTTGAAGAGCTTCCAAAACCTTAGACTGAAGTGATTTCAGAATGATCACTCACATTCCCCATCAGACACAACTGTGATTCACAGATAATTCACAATTGTGTAAACTAGGGATTCTTTTGATCCAACACTGTACCTCGTAGTACCATCCCCTTCACAAGAGAAAGCACATAATTCTTCATGGTTTCTTTGTTGATATCTGTGCTAGTGATGGGTAACTTATCCATCAAATTGAGATAGAACAGTTCACCTGAAGTGTCCTTGGATTGATGAGAACTTGGGCATGGCAGGTGCGACAGCCCATCGGCATTGCCATGCTTAGTCCCTTTATGAAACTGAATAGTATAGGAATGAGCTGACAGTAGCAATGCCCTTCATTGCACACAAGTAGCAGCTAATGACAGAATTCTGGGATATAGTCCAAAAACTGAAAGTAACGGGCAACGATCCATCACCAAGTAAAATGCCTACAATGCAGATAGGTATGGAATGTCCAAATTCCAAAGCTAATCAAGGAGATGCCATCACTGACTCCAGCTCTGATTGGAGATCGGACTGCCACCTCTGACCCAGATGCTATCTCTGTTTCCAGCTTCTGGTAATACGTGTAGTGCTAGGTCTTGGTCAGTGTCTCGAGAGCTCTTACCTTTTCCCACATTATGAAATTCTGACACATTAGAAAGTCGGCGCTTATGCCAGGGGTAGTTGGAGACCAGAGGTCATGCAGCAGTCCGTTTGCCTTTCGACCCATCACTGACAACGAGGCTGAAACTCTTTGTCTGTCTGGAACCGTGTGGCAGGTTACCAATTGCTCAAAACCTTGGAGATAAACCACCCACGATTCGCAGGTGTTGTTGAACTCACCAACACTGCCCACAAACGGTGCCATTTCATTGCTGTCCCGCTGGACTTCACGCCTCCTGGACGCCTTTTCCACAGGGAATTGTTTTGTTAAGGCCCTATCCGTGCTCGATCCCACTGCTGGCTCTGTGCTTACACACGCCTTTGCTTGTACTTGGGCTCCCTCTGCTGGCTATAGACCCTCAATGCAGGCTAACTTGTGCGCTGGCGTGCCGGCTTGCATGATATCCATCCATCCGTCTGCCTGCTTACAGGGCACTGCTCTGTGTGAACAGTTCTGGCAGTAATTGCACAACCCTTAGCTGCTATTCTCTCTTTATTTCCCTACTTCTCCTTCTCTAGCTGGCTGGTTCCTGCTTTTCCAGGACAGCCTGTACCTCTAGGTGAAGTGACTCCCCTTTTTATAGCATTATTTGCTTACTTGTTCATCTTCTTGGTCATGCAGTGGGAGCACTGGACACTCGTGGGATAGGATGGCCAGGTGCCCAGTCTGGTTGAAAAGAGGACCTGACAGTGTCCAGTCAGATCTACTGATCAGACACCCAGTGTCCGGTTACTGTGGGTGGGGGAGGCAGGGTGGTACCAGATTATCACCCATGCCAACCCCTACTCAGCCGGGGCCACCTCCTACCTGCATCAGGCGGCTGCAGCTCCCAATCCTGGCTTTGCAGATGAGATTCCCTCCTGATTTGGGGGAGTGGAAAAGCAGCAAATGACGGAGGAAGGGAGGGGGGGAATAGGAGCGAACGGTAGTGGAGCCTTGGGGAAGGAGGCATGGCAGGCGTGGGTCCTCGGGGTAGGGGCGGGACCTCAGGGGGAAGAGGCAGGACAGGGGAGGTTCCTGCATTCCTGCTGGAGTGCCCAGTTTTTAAATACTACAAAGTTGGCAATCCTATCGTGGGATATAAATTGCATGTCGTCAAATGTTATATTCCTGGAGCCAGTCAGATAGACAGACAGACTCAGACAGAGGGAGCTGAGGTCTGCTGTGCTAGCTTTTATTGCTCTGGCTGCGAAACTGAAAGTAACCTGAAAGTGAGGCTTTGGCACAGAACCCCCTGCACATTTCAAGGGACAGGACATCACAAGAGCGGGTAGAAATTTTTCCATCAAAACATGTTCTTGATGAAACAAAAATTTTAGCAAATAAAGTCCATTTCATGGAACATTTTTGGTTTTCATGAAAACACAGGAAAAAAACTGACTTTTTTTTTAAGCAAATAACACAATTTGCAGATTTTTTCCCCCATAAACCTGAACATTTTAAAAAATTGCAGAAAATAATAATTTCCTGAGCAGTTGTAGTTCTGTTGCTATAACATATCCAAGTTTGCATTTGACGTGTACACAATTGATTCCACCATTAGCAAGCTGCGCTTTTTGCACATGCTGTATTTTGGAATTAAAATCTATGAATAAAGTATTTGGACTAAGATGAGTATAAAAACATGGTTATCCCCTACAAGCTACTATTACAATGCATTGTAAATTCATGAAATGAGAGTGTATCTTTACTCTCTCAGCATTCCATGATGGGACATTTAACCTATATTTCATGCTCTAATTAATTACATAAAATATGTTTTAAATTTCAGATTTACAAACTATTAAACAAGAGAAAATAATTCACTGAAATAGCTCAATTAACACCACACACAATTACAGAAAAAAGTCTCTAACAAGCTCATTAAAACACAGATTTTATGATAGAGAATTTCTGATGTCTCTTTTTAAGAACGTCACATTCTTTGCAGCATTTTGTGAGTCCATTCAATTTCTTGGTATTCATCCTGTAAGTCTGCAAAAAAGAACAGCAGATTAAAACATGGTTCATTTTCTTTGTTTTGAACAAGAATTGTCCATTTCCCTTTATTATGTAGTGAGGAAAACGTTCTAATCCCCAACACAAACGAAGGAAAACAATACATTTAATGTATTTAAGCGTTTTGCTGGATCGGGGCCTTAATACCTCATAGACTCAGACTTTAAGGCCAGAAGGGACCATCATGATCACCTAGTCTGACCTCCTGCACTCCTGTGATAGACCCCTCACCTCTGGCTGAGTTACTGACGTCCTCAGATCATGGTTTAAAGACTTCAAGTTACAGAGAATCCACCATTTTACTCTCGTTCAAACCAGCAAGAGACCTGTGCTACAGAGGAAGGTGAAACGGCCCAGGATCTCTGCCAATCTGACCTGGGGAAAAATTCCTTCCCGACCCCAAATACAGCAATCAGTTAGTCCCTGAGGATGTGGGCAAGACACGTGAGCCAGACACTTGGGAAAGAATTCTCTGTCGTGACTCAGAGCCCTCCCCATCTAGTCTCCCGTTGCCAGCCATTGGGGATATTGCCAATAGCAGTTGCAGATGGGTCATACGCCTTTGCAGACAACCTCCACTCTTATTAATCTATTTACTCTTGAGTTAATCATACTTAGCACCCACCTAGGGCTTTTCATCCATAGAGCTAAAAATACTTTGGAAAGGTGGGTAAAGTCTCATTATTCCCATTTCACAGATGGGGAAACAGCAATTCAGTAATTTACACAAGGCCACACAGAAGTAATCAATAAAATCAGCAACAGCAGATGGCCTTGTGGTTAAGGCACTGGCTTAGGACTCAGGAAATGTGAGTTTGATTCACAGCTCTATCAGCATCCCTGTGAGCCCTTGGGCAAGTTGTTTATCCCAGCCACCCAAGTCAATGGAAATTACCTGAGTGTCAAGGCTGTATGCATGGAGGTCTCTGGTTGGGTGGCCAGGGTGTAAGGTTGCCATACAACTCTCCCTGCTCCATCTGCAGCCCCTCCATGACTGTTGTATGAGGCAGGTTTTGGGGTCAGGGAGGCCATAGGTCTCTCACTTCTTGAAAGTGGACAGGCCAGGCCCATGCACTTTTCACCAGGGTGGACCCCACTCCCTTTCCCTCTGTAATAAATGAAAAGGGGTGGGGGGGAGCTTCCTTTTATGAACACCCAGCCAGCCAGTTAGCTATAAAATCCCTCTTGGTGGCTGTTCTCTGCTTACTTTACCTGTAAAGGGTTAACAAAGTTCCCCAGATAAAGGAAAAGGAGTGGGCACCTGAGCAAAAGAGCCAATGGGAGGCTAAAACCTTTTAAAATGGGAAAAAAGTCCCCTTTGTCTGTTGTACTCTGGAGAAGGAGACATGAAGCACCAATGCAGGAATGTTGTGTAAGGCTTGAAGCAGGTATGGAAATTCATCTTCCATACCTAGAAGAAATTATTTGGATAGGGCATGTTTAGTTAGACACAATCAGGGTTATTTCTTATTTTGGCTTGTGGATCTGCTCTGTGCTAACCCCTGATGCTTTTGTTTGCTTGTAACCTTTAAGCTGAACCCCCAAGAAAGCTAGTTTGGGTGCCTAGTTTTTGCAATTGCTCTTTTAAAATCTAGCAAAAGCCCCTAAGTTCCAGATGTATTTTTTTCCTTTTTGTTTTTAATAAAATTTACCTTTTTTAAGAACAGGATTGGATTTTTGGTGTCCTAACAGGTTTGTGTCTATGCTGTTTGATTAGCTGGTGGCAACAGCTAATTTCCTTTGTTTTCTTTCTCAGGTCTTCCCCGGAGGGATGTGTGTGTGAAAGGGCTTGAGGGTACCCCACAGGGAGGAATTCCCAAGTGCTCCTTCCTGGGTTCAATGGCTTTTTTTGTATTTGAATGGTGGCAGCGTTTACCAAGCCAAGCTCAGAGAAAAGCTATAACTTTTGGAGTGTAATACAAGCCTGGAGTGGAAAGTATTATTTTTTAAAATCCTTGCAGGCCTCCACCTTCTGCACTCTAAGTGCCAGAGTGGGAATTCAGCCTTGACAGCCTCCTCTTCCCTCCAAGGCCCCATCCTATGGTCAGGCTAACTTGGAGCCCAGTCGGGGAGCCCGGGCAGTTGTGGGACCCACAGCGGACCCTTGACCAGCCTGGGGTGTGGGCTGAGAACAGCCCCCGGTCTGTGTTCCCGTCCCCTGGGTTCCCCGCCCAGCGCAGGGCAGGTGGAGGTGGAGTGTCCGCGACAGCTCCACACAGCTGCCCGCACAGCTCTGTCCTTGACCCGGCTCCAGCCAGTGGCGGGAGGGCTCGGAGCTGCAGCCTGGCCATGGTAAGACTTGTACCATGGGCAGCTGTGTGGAGCCATGGATTCTCCATCTGCCCTGGGGGGGGGAATCAGGGGATGGAGACACAGGCAGGGGACTGCTTTTGGCACCCAGACCTTGCTCCATCTTCCAGCTTGGCCGGAGGTAGGATCTCTGAGGGAAGATGAGGGGTTGTGGGGGACGGGGCTTTGGGGGAAAGGGAAGGGGGAGGGGCAGGGCCCCCCCAAACCCTTCCCCCCGACTTGGGAAGGCTCTGACACCCTTGGCTGGGGTCACTGAATCTGCATAAAATGCAGCTCCTGCCCTCACAGGGATCTTCTGCATTAGACCCCTTTTTAAGGAGGGAGGGTGGAGTAACGGTGTTTCAAAGCTCATTCCCTCAGCCCCACTGAGCCATCCAGCCCTTGCTGGGGGGACGTTCCTGCTTCCCCACACAGTGCGGCTCCATATACTAAGGTAGTGGACTTCTCCCCATACATACAGGCAAGTTCGCACTCAAATGTCATGTCAGGGCCTGGTTCAGCAGCTGCCCCCTGTAGGGCAGCCTGCACATGAGCGAACGTGTGGCAGGCTGTTGTAGCATTTCATACCACTGGGGCAGAGAGGGTTCTGACTCCAGCCATGCCCAGGAAGAGAGAGCAGAGTTTTACCTGACAGCTTCTCGGTGAGTTTTTCCCAGTGAGACAAGCCGAGTTTGAGCATGGTGGAAATGTCTGTCTGCAGCTTTGTCACGATGGAGTCCTGCAGCAAACACATTGCACAGCACTTGAGCATGGAAGTGACCTCAAAGCAACTCAGTCCTGGCCGTCAGCTCATCTAGGGGAGAAGGAACCGAAATCTGCACCATCTGGTGCAGCGTCAGCTGAATAGTCTGTGAAGTTCTAATCACAATCAACCACTCCTGTGCAATGCCACCAACCAGTCATGCAGGTACCACCTAGGGCATCATGTGAAGGCTCTGGGGCTGCACAGGTGTAACCATGAACCTTGTTTGCCCTGCAGAACTTTTATTGCTGGTTATGACAGGCAGGAAGGAAAGAGCCCAGCTTGACCCTCAGATCCCAAGGGGAATTTACAGAACTGGCAAGTGGCTTGTAAACAGAGAACATTTCTTGTGGAGTGACAGTACAAATGATGCTCACAATGCCATTTTTACGGTCACTTTTCAGAATAGAACCATCTATTAAGGTTTCATCTGAGGAAGCCAAACACAGTGAACTGCATGAAACTCAATATGTCTATGCATATTGTGACAAAGTTCCTCCTCTATCTTGGTGGGTCTTGCGCTTATTGGCAGATTTGCTTGCCTTGGAGCTTCACAACGGCCCTCAGTTTGGCGGTTTTCATGAACCCACAGTCCAGGTCAACTCCTCCTGTGTCTGACCAGGAGTTGGGAGGTTTGGGGGGAACCCGGGCCCGCCCTCTACTCCAGGTTCCAGCCCAGGGCCCTGTGGAATGCAGCTGTCTAGAGTGCCTCCTGGAACAGCTGTGCGACAGCTACAACTCCCTGGGCTACTTTCCCATGGCCTCCTCCCAACCCCTTCTTTATCCTCACCACAGGACCTTCCTCCTGGTACCTGATAATGCTTGTACTCCTCAGTCCTCCAAAAGTCCGTGTTCTCACTCTCAGCTCCTAGCGCCTCTTGCTCCCAGCTCCTCACATGCGCACCACAAACTGAAGTGAGCACCTTTTTAAAACCCAGGTGCCCTGATTAGCCTGCCTTAATTGATTCTAGCAGCTTCTTGATTGGCTGCAGGTGTTCTAATCAGCCTGTCTGTCTTAATTGTCTCCAGAAGGTTCTTGATTGTTCTGGAACCGTCCCTGTTACCATACCCAGGGAAAAGGGACCTACTTAATCTGGGGCTAATATATCTGCCTTCTATTACTCTCCTGTAGCTATCTGGCCCGACCCTGTCACAATATCTAATTTATATATTGTGACTGGGCAAGGCCAGATGGCTATAGAAAAGTAGTGGGAGATAGATATATTAGCTCCAGGCTAAACAAATCCCTGGTACCAGGATAAGTGAAATGGAAGCTGCTCCAGGTCAATTAAGACACCTGGGGCCAATTAAGAACTTTCCAGCAGGCAGGGAGAATGCTAGGTTGATTGGGACAACTGAAGCCAATCAGGGGCTTCCTGAAACTAGTTAAAAGCCTCCCAGTTAGTCAGGTGGGTGTGTATGTCAGGAGCTGCAGGAGGAAGTTGCACTGTTGGAGAGACTGAGTAGTACATAGTACTACCATATCAAGCACAAGGAAGGAGGCCCTGAGGTAAGGGTGTAGTGGAGCTTGAGGAAGCGAGGGCTGCTGTGTGGGGGAAGTAGCCCAGGGAATTGTACATGTCATGTTTCTAAAAGGTCAGCTACCATAGATGATACTAATAGGGTCCCTGGGCTGGAACCCAGAGTAGAGGGTGGGCCTGGGCTCCCCCTGCCCACCTTTGCCCCCTGATTAATCATTGAGTCTGGGAGACAACAGAGACTGTGCAAGGAAGGATAACTTCTCTTCACCTCCCTAACTGGCTTATGATGAAAAGGGCTCAGTAGACTGTGACCCTTGTCTCTAGAGAAAGAAGGGTTATGTGGAGGGTCACAGTGAGCCTCTGAGGCTAGCAAAATCCACCAGGAAACACGGGACCCACGGAGGCAAGGACAGAGCTTTGTCACTATATATATATATATATATATATATATATATATATATATATATATAGGGGAAGTTTATAAAAATGAATATAAAACAGAACTAGGAATTGTAGAAAAATGATAAGGGAAGCAAAAGAATAAAGAGAATTCTACGGTCAGCAGAGTTAAGGAAAATAAGAAGTTTTTACAATATATTAGGAACAAAGAAGCCTAATAATGGCATTCTTCAATATTGTCCATTATTGAATGGATGTATGGTATTGGACTATTAATAGATGGAAAAGATAAAATTATCAATAATAATTCAGAAAAGACAATAGTGTTCAATAAATATTAGGCAACTAGCCAAAGACTCAAAAAGTAATAGCAAAATGCTTTTAAGTACATCATAAGCAGGAAGCCTGCTAAACAACCGGTGGGGCCACTGGATGATGGAGATGCTAAAGGAGCACTCAAGGACGATAAGGGCATTGTGAAGAAACTAAATTAATTCTTTTCATTGGTCTTCACAGCTGAGGATGTGAGGGAGATTCCCAAACCTGACCCATTCTTTTTAGGTGACAAATCTGAGGAACTGTCCCAGATTGAGGTGTCAATTAGGGGAGGTTTTGGAACAAATTGATAAACCAAACATAAATAAGTCACCAGGACCAGATGGTATTCACCCAAGAGTTCTGAAGGAACTTAAATGTGAAATTGCAGAACTACTAACTGTGGTATGTAACCTATCATTTAAATCAGCTTCTGTACCAAATGACTGGAGGATAGCTAATCATAGAATCACAGAATCATAGAATATCAGGGTTGGAAGGGACCTCAGGAGGTCATCTAGTCCAACCCCCTGCTCAAAGCAGGACCAATCCCCAATTAAATCATCCCAGCCAGGGATTTGTCAAGCCTGACCGTAAAAACTTCTAAGGAAGGAGATTCTACCACCTCCCTAGGTAATATGACTCCAATTTTTAAAAAGGGCTTCAGAGGTGATCCCGGCAATTACAGGCCAGTAAGTCTGACTTCAGTACTGGACAAACTGGTTGAAACTATAGTAAAGAACAAAATTGTCAGATATATTTTCCCCATAATTTGTTGGGGAAAAGTCAACCTGGTTTTTGTAAAGGGAAATCATGCCTCACCAATCTACTAGAATCCTTTGAGGGGGTCAACAAACATGTGGACAAGGGGGACCCAGTGGACATAGTGTACTTCCAGAAAGCCTTTGATAAGGTTTCTCACCAAAGGCTCTTAAGCAAAGTAAGCTGTCATGGGATAAAAGCGAAGGCCCTCTCATGGGTTGTTAACTGGTTAAAAAATAGGAAACAAAGGGTAGGACTAAATGGTCAGTTTTCAGAATGGAGAGAGGTAAGTAGTGGTTTCCCCAGGGGTCTGTACTGGGACCAGTCTTATTCAACATATTCATAAATGATCTAGAAAAAGGGGTAAACAGTGAGGTGGCAAAATTTGCAGATGATACAAAACTACTCAAGATAGTTAAGTCCCAAGCAGATGCAAAGAGCTATAAAAGGGTCTCACAAAACTGGGTGACTGGGCAACAAAATGGCAGATTAAACTGATTAGGATATGAAACGACTGCCATATGAGGAAAGATTAATAAGACTGGGACTTTTCAGCTTGGAAAAGAGATGACTAAGGGGAATATGATAGAGGTCTATAAAATCATGACTGGTGTGGAGAAAGTAAACAAAGAAGTGATATTTACTCCTTCTCATATCCCAAGAACTAGGGGTCACCAAATGAAATTAATAGGCAGCAGGTTTAAAAACAAACAAAAGGAAGTATTTTTTCACACAACGCACAGTCAACCTGTGGAACTCCTTGCCAGCAGATGTTATGAAGACCAAGACTATAACAGGGTTCAAAAAAGAACTAGATAAGTTAATGGAGGATAGGTCCATCTATGGCTATTAGCCAGGATGGACAGGGATGGTGTCCTTAGCCTCTGTTTGCCCCTCTTTTATACTTTCTTCCACTGCTAGAAAGATCCTTGCTGTGACATGGAGTCAGGCAGCCCCCATTGGTCAGGCAGTTCCCCATTGCACACGTGTTCTCTCTGAGAAGTCTCGCGGAGAGTGGATTCCCTTTAATGGGCCATCAGCACATGTCTGGCTGGTCCTTTGTGTTGGAATATGTAAGGGTTAAGTAAAGCCCTGGAAAACCGCTGGTATGCTGGCATGGTATTAGGGAGTAGAAGCATGGGCCGTTTCTGCACTTGATAAATAAAATGCTACCCCTCTCCCTTCCCTTTTGCTTGTGAAGGATTCATAAGCGTTGCATCTGGATAAGGAATGTGGGGATCTAAGGGATACTCTTTGGGTAAAGCAGTGTTATCTCCCCCTCCCTTCCTGTCCCAGCTACATAAATGAGCTCGGGGTCATGGCCCCTTCCTCCCTTCCCTGCGAACTGCTGATTAGGGGAAAACACAGTTACTTACCTCTCGTAACTGTTGTTCTTCAAGATGTGTTGCTCATGTCCATTCCAATAGGTGTGTACGCGTGCCGCATGCATGATCACCAGAAGGCTTTTCCCCTAGCGGTACCTGTCGGGTTGGCTGTGGAGACCCCTGGAGTGGCGCCTTCATGGCAGTGTATATAGGACCCTGCTGACCTGCCGCTCACTCAGTTCTTTCTTGCCAGAATACTCCAACAGTGGGGAGGCGGGCGGGATTTGGAATGGACATGAGCAACACATCTCAAAGAACAACAGTTATGAAAGGTAAGTAACCATTTTTTCTTCTTCGAGTGATTGCTCATGTGTATTCCAATAGGTGACTTCCAAGCAGTTGCCCAGGGGGAGGGGTCGGAGTTCACCTGATCGCTGAGTGCAGGACTGCCCTACCAAAGGCAGCATCATCCCTCGCCTGCTGGGTAATGGTGTACTGTGAAGTGAAGGTGTGGACGGAAGACCATGTTGCTGCCTTGCAGATATCCTGGATAGGGGACCTGCACCAGGAATGCCGTGGATGCCGTCTGTGCTCTGGTAGAGTGAGTCGTAAGCAGAGGGGCTGGAACTTTAGCCAGGTCATAGCAAGTCCTGATACAGGATGTGATTCGTGACAAAATGCGCTGTGATGAGATCGGAAGCCCCCTCATTCTTTCTGCGATGTCAATAAAGAGCTGTGGTGATTTATGAAATGGCTTTGTGCATTCAATGTAAAATGCCAAGGCATGTCTAACGTCCAGGGAATGGAATATACGCTCCCTGATAGTGGCATGGGGTTTAGGAAAGAACACCAGTAAAATATAGATCTTGGTTCACATGAAACTGGGATACAGCCTTAGGGAGAAACAAATGGTCCCTCAGACCAGACATCACTCACTCGATTTTCCAGAGGTGGGGCTCTCATATAGGTGTATAGAGTGGGCGATGCAAAAGTCCCACCGCGTGAGGGCTTCCCGACACAGGGGAGAGGAGCGAGCACTACCCTGTTTGTTTATATAAAACATTGCGCAGTATTGTCCACGAGCACTGATACGAATGTGCCCTGGAGGCAAGACTGGAATGCTTGGCATGCCAGGCGAACCGCCCTCAGCTCCCTTCCGTTGATGTGCAGCGATAGCTCTGTATGGGACTAGAGGCCCTGGGTTCTGATATTGCCCAGATGTGCTCCCCAACTGAGTGCCGAGGCCAGGGAGAGCGTAGGTTGGGGTTTGGCAAAGGGTACTCCTGCACAAACCAGCTGTGGTTGTAGCCACCAGTGGAGAGAGTTGAGAATCCGAGGCGGGAGGGTCACTATTGTGTCCGGTGGGCCCCTGCACAGTCTGGGCACTTGCGCTAACCATGCCTGGAGGGGCTGAAGGCGCAGCCTGGTGTGCTATACTACGTATGTACAGGCTGCCATGTGCCCCAATAGCCTCATGCAATTTCTGGCCGTAGTTGTGGGAAAGCGGTGCAGGGTCTCGATAATGTCCGTGAGTGCTTTGAAACGCAGTTCTGGAAAAAATGTCCTCACTTGCGTGGAGTTCAAGAGAGCTCCTATGAACTCTATTCTTTGTGTGGGGGTCAGTGTGGACTTGGGCTCATTCAACATAAGTCCCAGCCTGCAAAATATTCCACTGGTAAGGGACACATGTTCTGTCACCCATTCCTGGGAATCGGCCTTGATGAGCCAGTCATCCAGATATGGGAATACCTGCACCTGGTGCTCGCGGAGGAAGGCTGCCATGACCGCCATACACATGGTGAACACCCGGGGGGCCTTGAAAGGCCAAAAGGGAGCACCCTGAACTGGTAGTGCTGGCCACTGACTACGAATCTGAGGAAGCACCTGTGGGCTGGGAAAATGGAAATATGGAAATGTGTGTCCTTCAAGTCGAGGGCGGCGTACCAGTCTCCTGGATCCAGGGAGGGAATGATGGTGGCCAGAGAGACCATGTGAAACTTCACTTTCTTTATGAATGTGTTGAGGTCTTGTAGATTCAGGATAGGCCAAAGCCCGCCCTTGGCCCTGGGGATGAGGAGATAGAGGGACTAGAACCTATTGCCCCATAACTCCTGAGGAACCTCCTCTATTGCCCCTAGAGCTAGGAGGGAATGCACATCCTGCAAAAGGAGTTGCTCGTGAGAGGGGTCCCTGAAGAGGGATGGGGAAGGGGGTGGAAGGGCAAGAGGGAACAGAATTGGATAGAATATCCCACCCCTACTGTGCTGAGGACCCAGCGGTCTGACGTGATCTGAGACCAAGCATTGTAGAAGCGAGAGAGTCAGTTCACAAAGGGGGGTGGGGTGGGGGAAGGATCCAAGATAGCATCTGGTTCACTGTCCTTGGGCGCATATTCAAAGTTTGGCTTGGGCCCAGGGAGCTGTTTGGTCGAACCCTAGCCTTGGCCTGAGGAGGATTGTGGAGGGCGCCTCCTATTATTCCTGCCCCTTCTCCTTTGTGGATCTCGCCTAGGGGGCCCAGGGTAGAAGCAGGACAGGGGCTGAGGCCTAAAGGGTTTTCTCTGAGGCGCAGGGGTGTGTAGCCCCAGAGACTTCCGAGTCGCCCGCGAGTTCTTCAGGCTATGCAGGCACGTGTCCGTATTTTGGACAAACAGGCCCTCACAGTCAAAGGGGAGGTCCTGTATTGTGTTCTGGACCTCAGATGGAATCCCTAAAACCTGGAGCCAGGCGATGTGCCTCATAGCGATGGCGGTGGCCATGGTATGAGCTGCAGAGTCCGCCGCATCCAGGGCTGCCTGGAGGGAGGTCCTAGAGACTACTCCACCCTCCTCAAGGAGTGCGCCAAACTCCTTGCAAGAGCTGGCCAGGATTAACTCCTGGAACTTAGCTAACAAGCTCCAGGAATTAAAGGCGAAGTAATTCAGCACTGCCTGCTGGTTCGCTACTTGAAGCTGGAGCCTCCCAGTCAAATAGACTTTACGGATGAAGAGATCCAGCTTCTTGGCATCCTGTGACTTAGGTGCGGGGCCTGGCTGTCCCTGGCGCTCTTTGTGGTTTGCCACATCAACCACCAGAGTCCCCAGCCAGGGGTGGGTAAAAAGGTGCTTATAGCCCTTTTGTGGCACAAAATACGGTCTCTCAACCCCTTTAGCCATTGGTGGTATAGAGGCTGAGGTCTGCCAGAGCACCTTTGTGGTGTTCTGAATTGTCCTTATGAGGAGCAGGGCCACTCTAGAAGGACCTTCAGGAGTGAGGATGTCCACCATCGGATCTGAGTCCTCCGTAACCTCCTCTGTCTGGAGGTTAAGGTTATGGCCACCCTCCTAAGCAGGTCCTGGTGGCCTTTGGTGTCCTTTGGTGGGAGAGTGGTGGAGGTGTCTGCCACCGCCTCATCCGGCAAAGAGGAGGAAGAGGTTCCTGGGATAGGATCTTCCTGCCCTTCCGGTTCTCTGGAGGTTGGGTCAGGTACCTCGGAGCTCCCCGCGACCACATGTGGCTCACGTGTCACCGACATGGGTGCAGGAGGGGCTGCGCTTGCCTGTGGCTGCTCAGCAGCCCTGTCTCGTACGGAGTCCTCAGGGGCCCTAGGGGTGTAGCGTGCCAGTGACGTCGCTGATGGGGGGGCACGGGGTGCCGATGCTACCGATACCGGCCTGGATCCCTGACCCTGAGCCTGGTGGTAGGCCCAAGGGGTCCAAAAGGGCCATTGTACTGGGCCCTGCCACCGGGGCAGCCAGGTGCCGGTTGCTCTGCTGGCCTACGGTGCCGGGATTGGTGCCTGGACCAGGAGCGGTGGCGGCTGTGTCGGGAGACAGAAGACTCGGCTTCTGACCCTGACGAGTAGTCTGTACCTGACCACAGGGGCGCAGAGCCAGACGGTGCCGGCGAGCGGTATCAGGGGACCGCGATTGGCACCGCAGCATGGTGGGCTTCCCCCGACGACGAATTAACGGCGGTGTCACCAGCGGTGCCGCGATGGATGTTGGAGCTGCCCGTGGTGCCAGGCTCGATGCCGCAGTCGGTGCCGTTGCTGATGCTACCGGCCCTGCCTGCGTTGGCAAAGCCGGGCCCCGCACCTGCGGCGCCGGGTACTGCGCAGTCCTGGCGATGAGCTCTCGGGCCGCCTCATAGGTGTCTAGAGTGGAGGGGAGATCAAGCTCATCCTCCAAGTCGTCCCTGGTGGGGGAGTCCATTCTCGCCGGACTCAACAGCTCCGCCACTAGGGCCGGAATCAATGGTGCCACTTCTTGAGGACCAGACCGAGGGTGTCCCGCCAGAGGACGCACCCCACTAGAATCCCCCCATGGCTTCTTGATGAAGGAACATCCCCTGTCTGGCCTCTTTTTCTTACGTGGCACCGGGGATTGGGAACGGTGCCACCTGGAGGCACTGGCCTTGAGGGCTGGGGAGCAGTGCCGGTGCTCCCTGGCAGAGTCCTTCCTCGGTGCCGGGACATCCCACACTGAGGCAGGTGCGCTGCACACTGAGGATGCCAGTGCCGGTTCTGGCTGAGGCCGAAGGGCTGACTCCATTAGGAGGAGCTTAAAATGATAGTCCTGCTCTCTCTTAGTCCTGGGTCTGAAGCTCCTGCAAATTGGGCCCTTATCTTTCTGATGGCCCTCCCCGAGGCACTTGAGACAGGCGGCGTGCGGATCACTTGTGGGCATAGGCCTCGCACACCTCTTGCACGCCTTAAACCCCTGCGACCAAGACATGGTCACTGGGGAGAGAAGAATGGGGGGAGAGCCCCCCAAAGTAAGCTAAACTAATCTACAACTATTAATAACTAACTGACTAACGACTATTTACACAAAACAAGGGAACCACTTGGTAAGGCACTTGCAGATGCAAGTGACTGAGCTGTTCCAAAGACCATCGCAGGCGGTAAGAAGGAACTGAGCAGGCGGCAGGTTGGCAGGGTCATATATACACAGCCATGAAGGCGCCGCTCCAGGGGTCTCCACAGCCGACCTGACGGGTACCGCTAGGGGAAAAGCCTTCTGGCGATCATGCATGCAGCACGCACAAACACATATTGGAATGCACATGAGCAATCACTCGAAGAAGAACTTGTGGCTACAGTTACTGCAAAAAAATGTATCTTCAAGGAAAAATGTCTGTATGATATGCTTAATGCTGTAAACAGTAAACAGGTGCATGTATAATCATATTCAGCTTATAGCTATTAATATTCATTGTATGGGCATTCATATTACTCAATAAGGGTTTTGGGGGTGTTGTAGTAAATGTGGGTATTTACAAACCAACTTAGATAAAAGAGTGTGAAGTGATTAACTCAGTGCTTACTCGACGATTGGGTCGAGGGGAACAAGTATCGCAATAAAGAAGCCCGTACTCAAATCTGCCTCTGGGTCAACCTGCTCCTTTTCTTCTAACACTTTGTTGCCACTGAAAGGCCAGCTGTGGGCATCTCCCAACCTCACAACATAGTTCAGTAACACATCCAGCAACACTTCATACCTTCGCATACAACGATAGCACATGTGAGTCAACAGGATATTTATGTTCAAAAGATGAAGACATTTAAATGATACCTCACAAGGCAGCCTTGTACAAAACATATCAATCACATGACAGTGATGAATATGGGGGTTCCAGGGTGCTACTTTGAGGTAAAGAGTGTCACACTCATATCATACAATAATGATAACACTCTTTCCATTCCACTAGTATCTTGGGACGATATTAAACAGCAGCTTCTAAAATTAGACATTTATAAATCAGCAGATCCAGATAACTTGCATTCAAAAGTACAAAAAGAGCTGGCTGACGAACTCACTGAACAATTGCTGTCGATTTTCAATAAAGTCTTGGAACACGGGGGAAGTTCCAGAAGACTGGAAGAAAGCTAATGTTGTGCCAATATTTAAAAAGATTAAACAGGATGACCTGGGTAATTATAGGTCTGTCAGTCTGACATTGATCCTCGGCAAGATAATGGAGTGGCTAATACAATCAACCCACAGGTGTCAAACAGTTACAGCCCTTATTTTATGAGGACCACATCTTGAAAGAATTTTTTCCCTAAACCCCTTCTGCTGGGTTCCAAACAACCCCCAAAACTTGCTAGTCTCATAATCAGAAGCAAAGTCCCCATTGACCAATTCAAAGCAACACCAGATCCTGCCAAAACAGTTGCAAAACCTGCAGACATATCTCCAGTGCTATGATGGTCAATCCACCCACCCCCTCTCCACAACACACTTTTCAAGATCCAGGGGTCCTACATATGCCTATCCCAGCGTATGGTGTACCTCATCCATTGCATCAAATGCCCCAACAACCACCATGTGGGTGAAACCAGATAATCACCACACCCTTCAATGAACTCACACAGAAAAATGAAAAGAGACAAAACCACCCTGCCACCAGTGGGGGAACACTTTACACAGAGCGATCACTCTATAGCTGATCTCTCAGGCCTCGTCCTCAAAGGCAACCTGCACAACACTCTCAAAAGACAAGCCTGGGACCTTAAATACATAACTCTGTTAGACACCAAAAATCAAGGATCAACAGAGACACTGGATTTGTGGCTTATTGCAACAATCTGTAACCTACTAACCCTCCTTTGTCCTATGACTGCAGAGGTGTTACCTGCCCACTGTATGCAAAGTGGTGCCGCATGTTAAACCCTTATGCTTAACCATCAGTATCACCTCGTATTTATTTGTGACACACTAGTTACCTTTTCTAGACCTGAAGAAGAGCTCTGTGAAGCTTGAAAGCTTGTCTTTCTACCAACAGAAGCTGGTCCAACAGAACATATTACTTCATCCACCTTGTCTATATCAGGGGACAGCATTTACAATGTCACCAGAACGGTTCGCATCTCACAGTTGCTTTTTGTAATAACTAGGCAGTAGCTATGCTCAGTACTATCCACAGGGCCGGTTCAACAAGCCTTCACACTCACTGGGAGCCCCATCAGTTTGCATGCGTAAAAATAGAGAGCAGCATCAAAATGCTTGTTTGCATCTTCCAGTGTCCTGCAAATACTTGGATTCACCTACAAACAGATGTGCTCACAGTTACCATGGGCACATAGCTTTAACGGGCTTGCGGAAAGTGTTGCTCGTTACACTGAGCCAGGTGACCCGCTTGTTGTTCTATACAAAGAAGGTACGAGTTGCTGGAGCATACACTGACTCTCAGGGAAATGGTGCGATCACTACTCTTTCTTGCTACACCTTCGAGTTCCCTGCAGTTCACTGTGGAGAGATCAGTTACACTCTGATCACCTGTTGTCTCTTGTCTTATACTTGGATAGTAAGCTCTCTGGGGCAGAGTCTGTCCTTTTGTTCTATGTTTATACAGCGCCCAAAACGGTAGGGTCTGGCCATGACCAGTGCTCCTTAGCGCTATGGTAACACAAATAATAAATATCAATGATTCTGCAAACTATGCTCACACTTACTTTAAAGCCCACTTGTGGTTCCACTGGAGTCAATGGTCCTATTCATTAGTCACATGCGTGTTTGCAAGTTCAGACCCTTAAAGGACGCCTTGAATATCAAGGTCACATTGTGTCTACTCTTGGTGGAAACTGAACATCCCATGAAGCAGGGGGTTTGCGCCAATATCTTTGGCCCACATTCTGGCTGGGTAGCTTGCTCTGGGCCACTCCCTCTGTGGACACTGTACTGTGGCCAGACAGCACCACCCAAACCCATAAATACAGCCCCACAGAGCAGGGGGGAGCATCCCTCACCTTCAGTTCCTGGAGCTGCATGTTCATCTTCTCCTTTGCCATCTCAAACATTCCACCCGCCGCCTTTTTCTCAATGCTCTCCTTGAGGGTATTTTGCATCCTCTGGCAGGATTGTGGCCCGTGGATCTTAGCCGCCTCTGTTGGAAAGATGGAAGCAGTCAGAGCTCTAGACAAGAGTGGGCAGGATTTGGGCAGGGAGGGTGGTGGGTGCTGGGTTTAGATGAAGAAAAGAATGGCAGCCAATGGCATTGACAGCACCACCGGAGGGGACATCTAGCTGATTCTTCTAGTGACAGTGACTTTAGTGCTGGAGAAAGGAGCCAGCCTGGATGCCCCGGAGAATGACACTCCCTCATATTCCTCAATGCAAATGACGCTGCCATGTTCACACGTGCCCCAGCCCAGAGTGGGAGGGGCCTCACCACCTCAGGGCACTGCAGAGATGCCAGTGAAACTCTGAGCAGGAATTGATTTGTGCCAGATCCCAATTCCTGTTCCAAGACTCTTCCCCATCCCACGCCTCTGCCTCAGCGAAGTGCCCTGGTTCCTTCTCCCGTGCCTCTTTAATCCTTCTGGAACTCCTCTACCCAGGGCCATCCCTAGGGAGATGTGGGGCCTGGGACATAGGCGCCGAGTTTCTAATTTGCCCAGGGGTGCTCCCCCAGGCTCCGTCCAGGCCCCACCCCCACTCCACCCCTTTCCCCAAGGCACCACCCCTTTTCCCTCCTCCACCCCGCCCTGCCTCTTCCCTGCCCAGTTCCGCTCCCTCCCCGGAGCGCGCTGCGCCCTCACTCCTCCCCCCAGTGCCTCCTGATGCTGCGAAACATCTGATATGCGGCAGGCAGTAGGTGTGCGAGGGAGGGGGAGGCGCTGATTGGCGGGGCCTGACAGTGGGCAGGAGGCGCTGGGGGGAGGGGAAGGTTCTGGTAGGGGGCTCCTCCTTGAATCATAGAATCATAGAATATCAGGGTTGGAAGGGACCCCTGAAGGTCATCTAGTCCAACCCCCTGCTCGAAGCAGGACCAATTCCCAGTTAAATCATCCCAGCCAGGGCTTTGTCAAGCCTGACCTTAAAAACCTCTAAGGAAGGAGATTCTACCACCTCCCTAGGTAACGCATTCCAGTGTTTCACCACCCTCCTAGTGAAAAAGCTTTTCCTAATATCCAATCTAAACCTCCCCCACTGCAACTTGAGACCATTACTCCTCGTTCTGTCATCTGCTACCATTGAGAACAGTCTAGAGCCATCCTCTTTGGAACCCCCTTTCAGGTAGTTGAAAGCAGCTATCAAATCCCCCCTCATTCTTCTCTTCTGCAGGCTAAACAATCCCAGCTCCCTCAGCCTCTCCTCATAAGTCATGTGTTCTAGACCCCTAATCATTTTTGTTGCCCTTCGCTGGACTCTCTCCAATTTATCCACATCCTTCTTGTAGTGTGGGGCCCAAAACTGGACACAGTACTCCAGATGAGGCCTCACCAATGTCGAATAGAGGGGAACGATCACGTCCCTCGATCTGCTCGCTATGCCCCTACTTATACATCCCCAAATGCCATTGGCCTTCTTGGCAACAAGGGCACACTGCTGACTCATATCCAGCTTCTCGTCCACTGTCACCCCTAGGTCCTTTTCCGCAGAACTGCTGCCTAGCCATTCGGTCCCTAGTCTGTAGCGGTGCATTGGGTTCTTCCTTCCTAAGTGCAGGACCCTGCACTTATCCTTATTGAACCTCATCAGATTTCTTTTGGCCCAATCCTCCTTGCCCCCCAGCCCGCCTGCCGCTCTCCTCCCCATTCGCCTCCTCACCCCGCTTGCCCTCCTGCCTCACTTCCCTGCCCACCTCCTCATGATTTTATCAAAAGCGCGGGGCCTGGGGCAGTCGCCTCGATTTGCCATATCCAAGGGACTGCTCTGCCTCCACCCATCCACAAGGATCTCAGACTGATCCTAGTAGTAGAGAGAGAGAGAAAGAGACAGACAGACACACACACACATAGCATGGAGCACGGGGTCATGAGACCTGAGCCAGAGGCTGTGAACCAAAGTCAGGCCATGTATTAAAGCTGGTGCTTACAAGTTCACTGTCTGGTACATGAACTGGGCAAGGATCCTGCTAGCATTGGTAAAACACAGGCACTTCTAAGAAGCACCAGTCATTGGGTATGTATGTAAACACATTCCAGAAGGCTAGCACAAGTACACCCCCAATCTAGCACAAGATAAGAGGATTTGACAGAAGTGATGAATAAGGATGTTTTGCCAGAGACATCAGGAGCAAGGAGGTAACAAGCAGGTGTCATGGAACACATAAGGCCGTCTGTAAGTTGTTTGTCTCAGTCTATTAAATGTTGGGGAACCTCGCCTTAACCCTTTGCATGGCTGACAGGACAGCAGAAATTCCACCTGCTGGCTGAGCCGCTCCTTGCCAGGGGGCACTGTGCCTGGAAGGCAATAAACCTGGCCAAGTGCCTTTGTCACTGAACTGTGCCTCTGGTCTTTCTTTATGAGTAACATCGAGGGCTGCTGAATTAGCAGGCTGCACTATTTGCTAGTGCTGATAATGCCGGAGCTCCAGGAACAGAAGCACTGAGCAGCTGTAACAGCTTAGCAGCCTGGACAGCATTACTATGGTAATGACAACCCCCAGTCACCAAACCTTCCAGCCAGGCCCAAACAGAGACCCACCCCATCCCCTACCTGGTCATCACTCTCACAATGACCCTCAGCAAGTATCTATCCTCTGTCCCAGAGATATGCCTCAGTCCAATCCCCCATCCCCAGAAACACTGAGAATCACCACCCCGCACCCCAATTTCCAGGTGAGTTTCCAGTTAAAAGGCAAGGGAGCCATGACTGGTTCAAGTCCTCAGCCTCTCTGCTGAGATTGTCAATAATTGGACTGAGTTCATGGGTGGCTTCTGAGTTGTTGACATCCGTCCCCTAGCACCTGGGCCAATGCCCACCTGTGACAATTTGGGAATCTGTCTGTACAAACGTATGACTTCTGTTTGACACCGGTGGATGTTGCAGGTCCTGTGCCAGGCTGCAGACTCCATTTTGAAAGTGAGAGCTAGCTGTCCTCTCTGTTATGCTATTGCCTTTGTATTGGGCTGAAATTCCAATGCACAGTGACACAGGGCTGATAACGGATGGTCTTTAACAGAAGATATTGAAATGTAATTGCCCTAGACAGTGGACTAGCTCACCCAAGGGAACTGATATGTCAAGGTAGAGGTTGCCTGGGCAACAAAGTCACCTGACAGGGGTTTGTGTTCACATGAAGAAGCTGGCAAGGGTATTGCCTGACAAAAGGTGCTAAAAGTGATAAAGAGGGATGAGCGGATCTATGGGGTCTTTGGCTGTTTTGTTTCTACCTCAAAAGGAGAAAGAAGCAACTTGGCATGCAGGGGCTGCAACAGGCAGAGGGTGTGTCAAGGTTCCTCCCCTACTCTGAACTCTAGGGTACAGATGTGGGGACCTGCATGAAAACCTCCTAAGCTTACTTTTACCAGCTTAGGTTAAAACTTCCCCAAGGTACAAATTAATTTTATCCTTTGTCCTTGGAATATCCACTGCCACCACCAAACTCTAACTGGGTTTACTGGGAAACATAGTTTGGACACGTCTTTCCCCCCAAAATCCTCCCAACCCTTGCACCCCGCTTCCTGGGAAAGGTTTGGTAAAAATCCTCACCAATTTGCATAGGTGACCACAGACCCAACCCCTTGGATCTGAGAACAATGAAAAGCATTCAGTTTTCTTACAAGAAGACTTTTAATAGAAATAGAAGTAAATAGAGGTAAAGGAATCACCCCTGTAAAATCAGGATGGTAGATACCTTACAGGGTAATTAGATTCAAAACATAGAGAATCCCTCTAGGCAAAACCTTAAGTTACAAAAAAGACACACAGACAGAAATAGTTATTCTATTCAGTACAATTCTTTTCTCAGCCATTTAAAGAAATCATAATCTAACGCATACCTAGCTAGATTACTTACTAAAAGTTCTAAGACTCCATTCCTGGTCTATCCCTGGCAAGAGCAGCATACCGACAGACACAGACCCTTTGTTTCTCTCCCTCCTCCCAGCTTTTGAAAGTATCTTGTCTCCCCATTGGTCATTTTAGTCAGGTGCCAGCGAGGTTACCTTTAGCTTCTTAACCCTTTACAGGTGAGAGGATTTTTCCTCTGGCCAGGAGGGATTTTAAAGGCGTTTACCCTTCCCTTTATATTTATGACAGGGTGCCTGCTTGCTTTCCTGAGCCCAGATGGCCCCAGGGACTGCCAAGGGAAGAGGTTAAACTGGCAAGGGAAAAGGAAACAAGCTGACCCGGGGGAAGAAGGCTCCATGTTGCAGCCCACAAGCCGTGCACTGAAGCAGGACTATGGATAACCCAAGGGACCCTGACCTCAGCCCAAAGAATGCCTTGGAGCGGTGAGGAAACAGAGGCAGGGAAATGCATGTAGGGTTTAGTGTTGTGTGTGC
Organism: Lepidochelys olivacea; assembly: GCF_965140295.1. Taxonomy (NCBI): domain Eukaryota; kingdom Metazoa; phylum Chordata; order Testudines; family Cheloniidae; genus Lepidochelys; species Lepidochelys olivacea. Next base: position 4,764,648 of record NC_140413.1, read on the forward strand.
TCGGTATTCTCCTGTGCTTTATCTGAAAAAGTCTCTCTTTGGTGTTGAATGCTTCACAACTACTGCCTGCCTCTGCAGAGAGTTACACTGTAAACCAGAAGCTTCACACCTTTGAGGTGGAGTTCTTGGAGAGGGTGTGTTTAAGTAACTGGGGTGTCTTAGGGAGGATCAGTTTGTGGCCTGGGGGCCCAACACAGGAGGTGTGAGGAGCTCCATTTCCGTGAAGGGGTAGCAGACTGGGAGTTGATGTCCAGGAAATGTTCCAGAGAGGCCAAGGGAGGAACCAGTGCTGCACCCCACTGAGACCCAGGGAAGTTTAAAACTCCCAGGGATCCAGAGGCTTGGATTCCCCTCACGCAGTCTGCTGGATAGCTGGAAGGGAGCACCGGCCGGATCTACGGCACCATCAAACCCATGTTGCCCAAGAACACCAATTTACATATTTTGCTTCATACTTTACTGGTGCTAATGAAACTGAGATGGTCCCTGTAACTAGTCCCCAGTGAGAGGCAAGAAGAGTTCTATCTGCCTGGAAAAAACATCTCAAGAGGCCAGAGAACAAACTTCTTCTTCGCTTTCCTGTCCCATTTTAGTCAGGGTCAGTGGCTCTTGTTCTTGGTTTCCAAGCATTCCTGTCAAGTGTATCTTCCAGCCTGACACGAAACTTCTTCATGTCCTCCTCCAGCATCTCAAACCACCCTTTTCTGGGTCTTCCTCATGGTCTTTGTCCTGTGAATAGTAGATATTGTACTCTCTCAATGTGTTGTTGTCTCACACAACCCAACTACCTCAGTCAACACTCCTTCAGCTTTTTCCTGATGGGATGTACCTGCATCATTCCATCTCACTGATTAGCCTCTCAGTTCTGGTCTTACCCATTGTCCCCCAGAGCATTCTCATTTCTGCAGTGTGAAGTAGTCATTCTCTCTTCCTCCTTGGCCAGCATTCTGACCTGTATGTCATGGCTGGTCTAACTATGGTCTTATACGCTTTGCTCTTTAGTTTTCTTGGCATCTTGGTACTAAAGAGAACTCATCAACTCCCTCCATTTACACACCAAGTGCTCTTCATGAGACTCTTAACATCCATTTCCACATTCCCATCAAGGCTCAACACTGATAAGAGGTATTTAAATTGTTGCATGTATTGTAACGCTATACCATCCAGCTTAATGGCTTCTCCTTGTCCCTCTCCATAAAGCATCATGTGTATTCCATCTTTTGTCAGCTGATTTGTAAACCGTGTTCTTCTCCTGCAGCCATCCATCATTCTAGGCCCCTTTCTAGTTCATGTTTATCCTTGTGACACAACATTATGTCATCCGTGAAAAGCACGCTCCATGGAGCCTCTCTCCTAATGCCCTGCCTCAGGGTGTCCATTACAATCACAAATAGGAATGGCTTAAAGCTGATCCTTGTTGTAGACCTTACGGTAAATGGCCCACTGGAGCCAGAGCTGCTCCTCACTACTATTTTGCGGCCCTCGTACATGTCCATGATCATCTGAATATATAACTCCAGCAGATTGTGAGTCCACAGGCATCACCTCTAGGGATGCTCTTATAAGCCTTCTCTAAGTCCACAAACACTAAATGAAATTCCTTGCATTTCTCTCTGTACTTCTCCTGCAGGATTTGGGCTGTAGACACTGCGTTGATCATTGACCTTCCTGGCACAAACCCAAATTGTCTGTCACTTACTTGATGCTCCAGTTCCTCACAAAGTCTTTTCTCGATAATTCTTTCCAGTCATTTCATCATATGACTCATTTACTTGATGGGTTGGTGCCCAGAAATCTGAAAACTCTTTCTGCCCTTAAGTTCATAAGGGGGTCATAGAAGCATAGAATCATAGACTATCAGGGTTGGAAGGGACCTCAGGAGGTCATCTAGTCCAACCCCCTGCTCAAAGCAGGACCGATCCCCAACTAAATCATCCCAGCCAGGGCTTTGTCAAGCCTGACCTTAAAAACTTCTAAGGAAGGAGATTCCACCACCTCCCTAGGTAACACATTCCAGTGTTTCACCACCCTCCTAGTGAAAAAGTTTTTCCTAATATCCAACATAAACCTCCCGCACTGCAACTTGCGACCATTACTCCTCGTTCTGTCATCTGCCACCACTGAGAACAGTCTAGATCCATCCTCTTTGGAACCCCCTTTCAGGTAGTTGAAAGCAGCTAACAAATCCCCCCTCATTCTTCTCTTCCGCAGACTAAATAATCCCAGTTTCCTCAGCCTCTCCTCATAAGTCATGTGTTCCAGCCCTCTGATCATTTTTGTTGCCCTCCACTGGACTCTTTCCAGTTTTTCCACATCCTTCTTGTAATGTGGGGCCCAAAACTGGACACAGTACTCCAGATGAGGCCTCACCAGTGCCGAAAGAGGGGAATGATCATGTCCCTCAATCTGCTGGCAGTGCCCCTACTTATACAGCCCAAAATGCCATTAGCCTTCTTGGCAACAAGGGCACACTGTTGACTCATATCCAGCTTCTTGTCCATTGTAACCCCCAGGTCCTTTTCTGCAGAACAGCAGCCTAGCCATTCGGTCCCTAGTCTGTAGCGGTGCATGGGATTCTTCCGTCCTAAGTGCAGGACTCTGCACTTGTCCTTGTTGAACCTCATCAGATTTCTTTTGGCCCAATCCTCCAATTTGTCTAGGGCCCTCTGTATCCTATCCCTACCCTCCAGCATATCTACCATGCCTCCTAGTTTAGTGTCATCTGCAAACTTGCTGAGGGTGCAATCCACTCCATCCTCCAGATCATTAAGGAAGATATTGAACAAAACCGGCCCCAGGACCGACTCTTGGGGCATTCCACTGGATACCGGCTGCCAACTGGACATGGAGCCATTGATCACTACCTGTTCAGCCTGATGATCTAGCCAGCTTTCTATCCACCTTATAGTCTATTCATCCAGCCCATATTTCTTTTACTTCCTGGCAAGAATACTGTGGGAGGCCATGTCAAATGCTTTGCTAAAGTCAAGGAATAACACGTCCACTGCTTTCCCCTCATCCACAGAGCCAGTAGGGTCAGTAGGGGAACCCAGGCCTGCCCACTCCACTGGGTTCCAGTTCAGGGCCTCAAGCTAGAAAACCTGGATCAGCATGTGTCGACTCTGGCTGTGCCCTGAGCTCCTTCCTACCTTCCCTCAGGTTTCTGCAAGCTTTTCAGCCTGGTGCTCTGGTTGTCTCTTTCTAGGGTGTTGTCCCTCTTGGCAGGAGTTCCCTTCTCCGCCTGCTCACTCCTCTGGCAGGTGCCACGGCCCTCTGCTTCTTGGCCCTTTGATACTCCCAGCTGTGGTGAGGTTGCCAATCAGCAGGGCCTGTGCTAAACCTTTGCTTGCTGGGCCAGCGTGGGGTACATACACCCCATTACAGTCAGTAATAACGACATGCTTAAATATCCCCTTTAGGCTTGAAGATAGAGACCAATGTCTTGCAGGCTTCTCTGAGTAGTTACAACAGCTCCTGAAGAAGCTTGTAGAAGGAAGATAATATGGATGGTGAGAGTTCAGTTGTTGTGACCTGCACTGGATGTGCCATGTTGGTCTTTCTTCCACAGGACAGAAGTGACTTTGTCTGTACAAACTGAAAGCTGGTCTCCATATTGGAAGAGAAGGTTCAAGGTCTGGAGAAACAAGTATCGACCCTGCGTTACATAAGAGAAACTGAAGATTTCCTGGACAGATGTCAGGATATGCTTCTATGGACACAACGTTCTGAAGATTCAGAGCAGGCTGCACAGCGGGGACAGGAGGACGGTGAAGAAATTTGGCAGCATGTGACCTCCAGAAGAAGAAAGGGGAGCGTCCATGTACTAGCAGGGCAGATACAGGTAAGTAACCGTTTTCATGTTTTCTCCACAGGTACTAATGCGGAAAGTGGACTAGATGATACATCTGAGGGAAGGGAACAGAAGGAGACTCCACCGATTGGAAGGCATGAGATGCGCTGTCCTAGGGTTGGGGGTTCCACGACCACCGCTGCCAAGAGAAGGAGGTGGGTGGTGATGGTCGGGGACTCTCTCCTCAGGGGGACTGAGTCATCTATCTGCCGCCCTGACCGGGAAAACCGAGAAGTCTGCTGCTTGCCAGGAGCTAGGATTTACGATGTGACGGAGAGACTGCCGAGACTCATCAAGCCCTCGGATCACTACCCCTTCCTGCTTCTCCACATGGGCACCAATGATACTGCCAAGAATGACCTTGAGAGGATCACTGCGGACTACGTGGCTCTGGGAAGAAGGATAAAGGAGTTTGAGGCGCAAGTGGTGTTCTTGTCCATCCTCCCTGTGGAAGGAAAAGGCCCCAGTAGCGACGGTCAAATTGTGGAAGTCAACTAATGGCTACACAGGTGGTGTGGGAGAGAAGGCTTTGGATTCTTTAACCATAGGATGGTGTTCCAAGAAGGAGTGCTAGGCAGAGACAGGCTCCACCTAACAAAGATAGGGAAGAGCTTCTTTGCAATCAGGCTGGCTAACCTAGTGAGGAGGGCTTTAAACTAGGTTCACCAGGGGAAGGAGACCAAAGCCCTGAGGTAAGTGGGACGTGGTATACCAGGAGGAAGCAGAAGCAGGAGAGCGTGAGAAGGGAGGGCTCCTGCCTCATACTGAGAAAGAGGGACGATCAGCGAGTTATCTCAAGTGCCTGTACACAAATGCAAGAAGCCTGGGAAACAAGCAGGGAGAACTGGAAGTCCTGGCACAGCCAAGGAATTATGATGTGAGTGGAATAACAGAGACTTGGTGGGATAACTCGCATGACTGGAGTACTGTCATGGATGGATATAAACAGTTCAGGAAGGAGAGGCAGGGCAGAAAAGGTGGGGGAGTTGCAATGGTAGGTAAGGAAGCAGTATGACTGCTCAGAGCTCCGGTATGAAACTGCAGAAAAACCTGAGAGTCTCTGGATTAAGTTTAGAAGTGTGAGCACCAAGGGTGATGTCATGGTGGGAGTCTGTTATAGACCACCGGACCAGGGGGATGAGGTGGACGAGACTTTCTTCCGGCAACTAACGGAAGTTACTAGATCGCATGCCATAGTTCTCATGGGTGACTTCAATCACCCCGATATCTGCTGGGAGAGCAATACAGCGGTGCACAGACAATCCAGGAAGTTTTTGGAAAGGGTAGGGGATAATTTCCTGGTGCAAGTGCTGGAGGTCGAGTTCAGGATCCTGACACAAGGGAAAAAAGAGAGCAGCAGAATACAGACTCTGGACTTCAGAAAATAAGACTTTGACTCCCTCAGGGAACTGATGGGCAGGATCTCCTGGGAGAATAACATGAGGGGGAAAGGAGTCCAGGAGCAGGGACAAACCATCCCGATGTGTAGAAAGAATAGTAAATATGGCAGGCGACCAGATTGGCTTAACAGGCTTAGGGGACTGGAACACATGACTTATGAGGAAAGGCTGAGGGAACTGGGATTGTTTAGTCTGCGGAAGAGAAGAATGAGGGGGGTATTTGATAGCTGTTTTCAACTACCTGAAAGGGCGTTCCAAAGAGGATGGATCTAGACTGTTCTCAGTGGTAGCAGATGACAGAACGAGGAGTAATGGTCGCAAGTTGCAGTGAGGGAGGTTTATGTTGGATATTAGGAAAAACTTTTTCACTATGAGGGTGGTGAAACACTGGAATGCGTTACCTAGGGAGGTGGTGGAATCTCCTTCCTTAGAGTTTTTTAAGGTCAGGCTTGACAAAGCCCTGGCTGGGATGATTTAGTTGGGGATTGGCCCTGCTTTGAGCAGGGGGTTGGACTAGATGACCTCCTGAGGTCCCTTCCAACCCTGATATTCTATGATTCTATATCTTCTCCCTTCATCAGGCATTTTTCCAGTTTGGAGGATAAAGTTAAAGTAGTTCATCATCATCACTACTTCCTCACGGCTTGATGCCAGAGAACAAACACCACAAAATTCAGGGTCACCCAGCAAAAGGGTCCTACCTTCATAGTAAGGCTTTAGGTCACTCTGGATGGATAGCGGAAGGGACTCGTAGACAGCCATTTTCTTCTTAAGGATCTCTCTTTCCAGGGTCCTCAGGATGACGTTTGTCTGTGTGAATCAATTTAAAGCATTTGCCATTATCTTTTCAATCCCTCATTTGTAAAAACGATCTGAATAAACGGTTTGGAAGAGGAGACCTGATCAGGGATTTCGGGGTGGGGAGGTGCTTTGCTTATTGGTTAGACCCAGAATCAAGGTGGAATATGCAGGTGTGGGATTCTTAAGGCCAGAGTTTTAGATACAAATATGTGAAAACAAACAGCCTGTGAGCTCCACATACCTTTTCCCAGCTTAAAGGCTAAAGAGCACCTGGTGCCTTCTAACTAACTTCATTACTCCTGTGGCTCTTGAAGATTTCCTGGTTGGGGGCGCAGAATTTGAGTCTCTGCTGAGTTTCCCACCTGGGGGCTGCGGGAAGCCGCGTGGGCCGAGGGATGCGCTGACTGCCCTTCCCACAGCCCCCATTGGCCTGGAGCGGCGAACCGCGGCCAGTGGGAGCCGCGATTGGCTGAACCTGCGGACGCGGCAAGTAAAGAAACCGGCCCGGCCCGCCTTGGACTTTCCCTGAATAAGCGGTGGACCGGCATTGAGAACCACTGCTCTAAGTTATACCAGGGCCAAACCAGTCCTGGAGTCAAAGTGATTTCTTCCCCCCACCCTCTTGGGTCCTGTTCTAAACACTGCTCTGCTGCACCTGAGAGTCTGGCCCTGCATGGATGCCAGGTAATAAATGCTACACACTGTGTGTTGGCTACAACATACAGCTGTTCATGTCTCTTATCAGTGGGTCAGAAGGCAGAGTTCATCACAGAGCCAATCTCACAGAGACTCCCTGAGAGTCCCCATCAACCATTGTTACTCTCCCATTGTTATCCCCATCCTGCAGCCCTCCTCGGCCCTGCCAAGCAGAGGGGCAGGATAGCAGGATGAGCCTTACCCCAGATGTGCTGGCTGGCAGGGCAGAGCACTCACTCTTATCTTAACCTCAACTTACTTCCTCAATGAAGAAGTTGAGCTTGCAGTGGTCACTGGTCACTGGGCTCTTCTTCCCAACCTCGCGGATTTTCTCCTGCACCGAGTCTTTGAACATGTCAAGGCAGGGTTTCAGCGAGGCTCTGGTTCCCTTTTGGATCCTAGTTGGATAATAAAATATGAATCATTAAAAAGACAAATGGGCTCGACACAGCTGAGTGGGGAGGTAGGAGGAGAAACAAAGGTGGCTCTAAGACATCTATATCCCCCCCCTCCAATCCCACAGCTGGCCAGGTGCCATGCTGACTCTGGCATAAGCTAGAGCAGCCACAGGGCTAGTCTAATATCACCTGGACTGATCCCCTGAGAACTGTTCTGTCAGCTCAGGATCACTTGAATCCAGTGCACACAGGTGCCTATCACACTCCCTCTCTCCCTCCGCTCAGCTCCAGATCACCCTCTTCGCTAGGGCTAGGGGCAGCCGATGGTGTAAAGCTGGAATAGTTGGGAGAGTCCCCTAGGTGAGAGCAGTTTTAAGTGCCCTTTACACCAACCTTGTCCAGGCTGAGGATGTGATCTTAACAGTTTAATTCTCTGGGAAGGAGTGAAAATCCAAACACACCTTTCTATAGCAGCTGGGTTAAACACTTTGACCTCCCCAGCTCTGCAGCAGCCACACCTCCACTGCCTCAACTACTGAATCATAGAATCATAGACTATCAGGATTGGAAGGGACCTCAGGAGGTCATCTAGTCCCACCCCCTGCTCAAAGCAGGACTGATCCCCAATTAAATCATCCCAGCCAGGGCTTTGTCAAGCCTGACCTTAAAAACTTCTAAGGAAGGAGATTCCACCACCTCCCTAGGTAACGCATTCCAGTGTTTCACCACCCTCCTAGTGAAAAAGTTTTTCCTCATATCCAACCTAAATCTCCCGCACTGTAACTTGAGACCATTACTTCTTGTCCTGTCATCAGCTACCACTGAGAATAGTTTAGATCCATCCTCTTTGGAACCCCCTTTCAGGTAGTTGAAAGCAGCTATCAAATCCCCCCTCATTCTTCTCTTCTGTAGACTAAACAATCCCAGTTCCCTCAGCCTCTCCTCATAAGTCATGTGTTCCAGTCCCCTAATCATTTTTGTTGCCCTCTGCTGGACTCTCTCCAGTTTTTCCACATCCTTCTTGTAATGTGGGGCCCAAAGCTGGACACAGTACTCCAGATGAGGCCTCACCAATGTCTAATAGAGGGGAACGATCACGTCCCTCGATCTGCTGGCAATGCCCCTACTTATACAGCCCAAAATGCCATTGGCCTTCTTGGCAACAAGGGCACACTGTTGACTCATATCCAGCTTCTTGTCCATTGTAACCCCTAGGTCTTTCTCTGCAGAACTGCTGCCTAGCCAGTCGGTCCCTAGTCTGTAGCGGTGCATTGGATTCTTCCATCCTAAGTGCAGGACTCTGCACTTGTCCTTGTTGAACCTCATCAGATTTCTTTTGGCCCAGTCCTCCAATTTGTCTAGGTCCCTCTGTATCCTATCCCTACCCTCCAGTGTATCTACCACTCCTTCCAGTTTAGTGTCGTCTGCAAACTTGCTGAGGGTGCAATCCACACCATCCTCCAGATCATTTATGAAGATATTGAACAAAACTGGCCCCAGGACCGACCCCTGGGGCACTCCGCTTGATACTGGCTGCCAACTAGACATGGAGCCATTGATCACTACCCGTTGAGCCCGACAATCTAGCCAACTTTCTAACCACCTTATAGTGCATTCATCCAGCTCATACTTCTTTACCTTGCTGACAAGAATACTGTGGGAGACCATGTCAAAAGCTTTGTTAAAGTCAAGGAACAACACATCCACTGCTTTCCCTTCATCCACAGAACCAGTTATCTCGTCATAGAAGGCAATTAGATTAGTCAGGCATGACTTGCCCTTGGTGAATCCATGCTGACTGAAAAGGAGTACTTGTGGCACCTTAGAGACTCCACAAGTACTCCTTTTCTTTTTGCAAATACAGACTAACACGGCTGTTACTCTGAAACCATGCTGACTGTTCCTGATCACTTTCCTCTCACCTAACTGGGCTGAGCCCTTCTCCTTTTGGGCACCGGGGATGGATTGAAGCCACGGAGCTTTATTCACTTCCTTACGTGCCACTATCCAAAGCCACTTAAACCCCAAATGTGCACAGGGTTGCATTTTCCTAAGTTACTTAGGTACAGTGCAATTAACGAAAATGTGAATGGCAGGTGGGAGCAGGCCCGCTGAAATCAATGGAGCTGCAAAATTTGTCAAGGTGTCACCTTATTCTCCTGAAATCCCTCCTTAAACCCAGCTCTGCTGGGACCTAGACAGCACCCCCTCAGGCCTGGCCTATGCTAGTGGCATCTGATACTTCTGCTTTTTGCTAACCCCATTTAATTTTGTTACTCATCTTCCTATCCATCACCAGCATTTGTCTGACGCCCAGACTGTGAGCAGGGTCTGTCTTCTTCTTAACATGTCCGCATAGTGCCTAGCACAATAGGAGCCAGGATCTGTCACTGGGGTTCTGAGGCCCTACCATAACAATTATAAATGGTGGACAAGAGAGGAGAGTCAGGGCTGATCGTCTCGTCTACAGCCATAATAATGTGTCATGACTGGAGCTTGGACAGTCATGCCTAGTGGTCAGAGCAGGGATGGTTAGAGGCCAGGATTCAGAGTATGGGTCAGAGCTGTGGTCAGGAGTCCAACAGTGAGCCAAGAGGCAGATCTTACAGACTAAGACTTTAAGGCCTGAAGGGACCATCATGGTCATCTAGTCTGACCTCCTGCAAATTGCAGGCCACAGAACCTCACCCGCTCACTCCTGTGATAGACCCAGAAGCTCTGGCTGAGTTCCTGGAGTCCTCAAATCGTGATTTCAAGACTTCAAGTTACAGAGAATCCACCTGTCAAGGTTCCTTCCCCACTCTGAACTCTAGGGTACAGATGTGGGGACCTGCATGAAAAACCCCCTAAGCTTATTTTTACCAGCTTAGGTTAAAAGTTCCCCAAGGTACAGACTATTTTACCTTTTGTCCCTGGACTTTATTGCTGCCACCACCAAGCATCTAACAAATATAACAGGGAAAGAGCCCACTTGGAAATGTCTTTTCCCCCAAAATCCCCCCAAGCCCTACACCCCCTTTCCTGGGGAAGGCTTGATAAAAATCCTCACCAATTTGCATAGGTGAACACAGACCCAAACCCTTGGATCTTAAGAACAATGAAAAAGCAATCAGGTTCTTAAAAGAAGAATTTTAATTAAAGAAAAAGTAAAAGAATCACCTCTGTAAAATCAGGATGGTAAATACCTTACATGGTAATCAGATTCAAAACATAGAGAATCCCTCTAGGCTAAACCTTAAGTTACAAAAAGACACAAAAACCTGAATATACATTCTATTCAGCACAACTTATTTTATCAGCCATTTAACCAAAACAGAATCTAATGCATATCTAACTAGATTGCTTACTGACTTTTTACAGGAGTTCTGACCTGCATTCCTGCTCTGGTCCCGGCAAAAGCAACACACAGACACAGAGAACCCTTTGTCTCCCCCCCCCTCCAGCTTTGAAAGTATCTTGTCTCCTCATTGGTCATTTTGGTCAGGTGCCAGCGAGGTTGTCTTAGCTTCTTAACCCTTTACAGGTGAAAGGGTTTTTCCTCTGGCCAGGAGGGATTTAAAGGTGTTTACCCATCCCTTTATATTTATGACACCACCATTTACACTAGTTTAAACCTCTAAGTGATCTATGCCCCATGATGCAGAGGAAGGCAAAAAACCCAAGGCTCTCTGCCAATCTGACCGGGGAAAGAATTCCTTTCCGACCCCAAATATGGCGGTCCATTGGACACTGAGCATTTCAGCAAGACACACCAGTTAGACACCTCAGAAAGAATTCCGTGTAGTACTTCAGAGCCCTCCCCATCTAGTGTCCCATCACCACCATTGGGGATATTTGCTACTAGCAGTCAAAGATCAACTACATGCCATTGTAGGCCATCTTATCAAACCATCCCCTCCATAATTTATCAAGTTCAGTCTTGAAGCCAATTAGGTTTTTGCCCCCCATGGCTCCCCTTGGGATGCCGTTCCAGAACTTCACTCCTCTGATGGTTAGAAACCTTCATCAAATTTCAAGCCTGAATTTGTTGATGGCCAGTTTATATCCATTTGTTCTTGTGTCAACACTGGCCCTTAACTTAAATAACTCCTCTCCCTCCCTGGTGTTTATCCCCCTGATGTATTTATAGAGAGCAATCATATCTCCCCTCAGCCTTCATTTGGTTAGGCTAAACAAGCCAAGCTCTTTGAGTCTCCTCTCATAAAGTAGATTTTCCATTCTTTGGGTCATCTTAGTATTCCCTCTCTGCACCTATTCCAGTTTGAATTCATCATTCTTAAATATGGGAGACCAGAATTGCACACAGTATTCCAGATGAGCTCTCACCAGTGCCTTGTATAATGGTATTAATACTTCCTTATCGCTACTGGAAATACCTCGCCTGATGCATCCGAGGATCACATTAGCCTTTTTCATGGCTACATCACATTGGGTGCTCATAGTCATCCTGTGATCCACCAATACACTCAGGTCTTTCTCCTCCTCTGTTGCTTCCAACTGATAAGTTCCCAGCTTATAGCAAAAATTCTTGTTAGTTCCTAAGTGCATAACCTTGTACGATGAAATTTCATCCCATTTCTATTACTCCAGTTTTCAAAGATTGTCCAGATCTAATATGATATTCTGGTCCCACTCTGTATTGTCAATACCTCCTAACTTTATGTCATCTGCAAATTTTATTAGAGCACTCCCACTTTTTGTGCCAAGGTCATGAATAAAAATGTTAAATAAGATGGTTCTCAAGACCAATCCCTGAGGAACTCCACCAGCAATCTCCCTCCAGACTCACAGTTCACCTTTCAGTATGACATGTCGTAGTCTACCCTTTAACCAGTTCCTTATACACATCTCAATTCTCATATTAATCCCCATCTTCTCCAATTTATCTAATTTCCCATGTGGAATTTATCAGATGCCTTTCTGAAATCCAGGGAGATTAGATCCACTGCATTTCCTTTGTCTAAAAAAATCACTTGTTTTCTTAAAGAAAGAGATCAGGCTGGTCTGGCACGATCTACCTTCTGAAAACCTCTGTTGCATTTTATTCCAATTTCTGTTTACCACTATGTCCTTAACTACTTTCTCTTTCTTTTGTTCTAAGACCTTGCATACAACTGAGGTCAAACTAACAGGGCTGTAGTTTTTCAGATCTCTTTCCCCCCCTTTCTTAAAAACAGGTTGTCAGGGTTCCCTCCCCACTCTGAACTCTGGGGTACAGATGTGGGGACCCACACGAAAGACCCCCTAAACTCATTTCTACCAGCTTAGATTAAACCTTCCCCAAGGCACAAATCCTTTCCTTGTCCTTGTACAGTATTTCTGCCACCACCAAGTGATTTAGACAAAAATCCAGGAAAAAGGGCCACTTGGAGTCCCTGTTTCCCCAAAATATTCCCCCAATCCCTTCACCCCCTTTCCTGGGGCGGCTTGAGAATAATATACTAACCAATTGGTTACAAAGTGAGCACAGACCAAACCCCTGGGTTTTTAGCACACTGAAAATCAATCAGGTTCTTAAAAGAAGAATTTTATTTTTTAAAAAAAGTAAAAGACTCACACCTTCAAAATCAGAATGGAAGGTAACTTTACAGGGTAAATAAAAAGATTTAAAACACAGTGGATTCCCCTCTAGGCTTAGGTTCAAAGTTACAAAAAACAGGAATAAATCTCCCTCTTAGCATAGGAAAAATTCACAAGCTAAAACAAAAGATAATCTAACACATTTCCTTGCCTTTACTCACAATTTCTGTAATTTTATATGTATCATTTCAGGTATCTTTTCAAGAGATGGCTTACCTGCTTGGTCTCTCTCTCTCTATCCAGAGAGGGAACCAAAAAAAAGAGCACAAACAAAACCTCTTCCCTCCCTCCCAGATTTGAAAGTATGTTCTTTCCTTATTGGTCCTATTGGTGTATTTTGGTCAGATGCCAACCAGGTGATTTGAGGTTCTTAACCCCTTACAGGTAAAGGGATTCTGTACTTCTGGCCAGGAGGGATTTTATGTTACTGCATACATAAAGGTTGTTACCCTTCCCTTTATATTTATGACACAGGTACTATATTAGCAGTCCTCCAGTCATAGGGTAATACTCCGAGTTTTCCAGATTCATTAAAAATCCTTGCTATTGGGCTTGTGATTTCATGTGCCAATTCCTTCAGTATACTTGGATGGAGATTATCCAAGCCCTCTGATTTAGTCCCATGAAGCTGTTTAGTTTGACTTCCATCTCAGATGAGGATAAGGAAGTACAGTAGAAATTACCACATTTCCATTAGCCACCCTGTTACTACCCCTGAGCTCCTCATTTGCCTTAGTAAAAACTCAGGCAAAGTATTTGTTTAGGTGTTAGGCCATATTTAGATTATCTTTGATCTCCACCCATCCTCCATGTTTAGTGGTCCTCCTTCTTTCCTTGTTTTCTTTTTGTTTATATGGCTACAGAACCTTTTACTATCGGTATTAATTCCCTTTGCAAGGTCCAACTCTGCTTGGCTTTGGGCAGTTCTCACTTTTTCTCTACACTTTCTGACCTCCAAGAGGTAGCTTTCCTTGCTGATCCTTCCCATCTTCCATTCTTTGTAGGCTTTCTGCTTTCTCTTCATCACCTGTCTGAGATACTTGTTCATCCAGCTTGGTCTGGTAATGCTTCCCTACAAATTTCCCCCCTTGCTTGGGATCCAGGCTTCAAGTAGCTTCTGCAACTTTGATTTAAAGTAATCCCAAGCCTCCTCCACATTTAGATCCTTCAGTTCTTCACTCTTCTGTGAGGTTCTCACTACACACTAATACCAAAATCTAAAATGGCATCACCCTCTTGTGGGTTCGGTGACTCTTTGGCGAAGAAATCTGTCAGCCATCACATCCAGGAAAATCTGGGCCCAACTATTACTAGCACTTGTCCTCTAATCTATATCTGGGAAGTTAAAGTCTCCCATAATCACACAATTCCCAGTAGTATTTATTTCACAAAAAACATTAAAGAGGTCTCTATCCAGATCAAAATCAGATTCTGGGGTCTGTAGCAGATCCCCAGCGCTAACCCAGTAGAGCCTCTGGTAGCTTTCTTCCTCAAAGTGATTTTGACCCAAAACAGACTCTGTTTTATCCATTCCATCACTCCTAATTTCTTTACAGTCTGCCTCATCATTAAAATACAATGCTGCTCCACCACCTTTACCTTTAGTTCTGTCTTTTCTGAACAGCACGTACCCTTCAATACCTGTATTCCAGTTGTGACTACTATTCCACCATGTTTCTGATATCCCTATAGTGTCTGATTTCACTTCCTGCACCCGTAGTTCTAGCTACTCCGTGTTGTTCCTCAGGATCTTTGCATTGGTGTACAAACATCTTAACTGTTGTTGGTTGGCTTTGCCCAGATTCCTCACCCAATTGGGTACAATCATTCTACTGCCAGTATCGCCCGTCTGTTACCTTCACAGGTATTGGCAGTATCTTTCCTGTTAATGTCCATTCTCCTACCTACTGCTGTATTCTGTCTTTCTTGGTTTTCCTCCTGGTCAATATTAGAATCAGGCGTGGAGATTACATGAGCATCTCCCAACCCCCTCCCCCAAGTTCCTCGTTTAAAGCACTTTTAATCAGTTGCGCCAACAGTTGCGCCAACCAGTTTTAATCAGTTGCTCAGGAGGGAGAAAGCCTCCTGATCTGCCCTGCCCCCTGCTGAGATGCCCCACACGCTGCTTGTCTCACATCGTGCTTCCTCCCCTTAGCCATTTGCAACATGTGCAGAAGTCTTGTCCGAGGGAGGCAGAATTTTCCAGAGGCCGCTGTGGTGCCAGATCAGCCTGAGCTGGCTCGAGCTGACTGGTTTTGTGAGTGGCAGCAAACAGCTGGCAGGCAGGTGGTGGGGGCATTTTTTCCTCAAGTCACAGCAGCCTTCTCGGAGCCAGGTTAGGAGGCAGAGCAGGCCACAGAGGGCTTCTGGAGGGCTCCAGGCAGGGCCACATGGGGATGCAGGAGGGGGGCTCCAGGCGGGGCAAGATGGGGATGCAGGAGGGGGTGCTGAAGATTCTGTGCCTAGGGGCGCGTAAATTGTAAATCCAGCCCAGCCCATATCTTAGCGCCCATCAGACAGCACACCCTTCTTTTCTCTGGATCAGCTCTGGTGACAAACCTGTCTGTTCTTCTTAGTAAGGAGCCCCCAATCAGATGGATCTGCCTCATCTTGGAGGTGGTGCGATTCTCCAGCCTTTTTTCTGGCTGCAAGTCCTCTTGTCTTTTGTTCTCTCTTGCAATCTTCTGCAAGTCATCCCCAGGAGGATAGAGGCTCTCTCTATTGACTCTTCCCCTCTGCTTTTAGGGCTAGCCACTCTTCTCTTCTTCCTTGCCCTCTCACCTTCTGTTACTGCCTGCTGTGCCCCTTCTTCATTCTCCAGCTCAGCAAATCTGTTCCTGAGCTCTATTTTCCCTTCACTAGCCAGTCTTTCCTCTGCCTGGTTCTTGTAGGAACATGCTTCCTCTGGCCACTTTCTTCACCCAGCAGCCTACCCTCACAGTTCTCCAGTCCAGCTTGCATCTGAGAGTCTTGACTTTTCCCTTTAGCTTCCTCTCACCTTCTCTCTATCATCCACTCGAATACCCTTTGAAATTCAACTTAGTTTCCACTTGCATCTCCAAGCCTTGGATCTTCTCTTCCACCAGCTCTATGGTGGCATTTCATGCAAATGAAGCTCTTTTCAGGTACCCGCTCCAGGATAATGTACAACCTGCAGCTTCCACATCCAGTCATCTTCTTTGTCTCTTCCATTCCTTGGGTCACTACCACTGCTGCCTTTGTATCTGTCATAACCTTCCTGCTTAAGGTTCTGTCAGGTGGAAACAAAAAACAAACAAACACCAAACACCAAACACTACCTCCCGCAAGCTCCCCTTATAAACTCCCACTCGAACTCCCCTGTCTTCTGTTCTGTTTGCTCACTCCTGTGCCACTGACTGGCTGCTTTGCTGCCTTTATAGGGCTCCTAATCAGGGAAGTCCCACCCTCTAATGGGGGAAGGCCCATCCCCTAATTAGGGCTCTGCTATGATGAAAGGCTTTACTTCTCTCATAGCACACTGGCCCCTATCAGCCCCTGCAAACTGAAACAACCACCACCACCACACAACACACAAGAACTCGCTCACTTCCCCTAAGGAACAGGGGCTTGCCTCCTCCCTTCTCCTCCAATGGAACTCCCACTTAAATTCCACTGGTTTCAGCTCCGTTTGCTGGTTCCTGTGCACATCACTACAGCTAGGGAGTTCACCTGGTTTCACAGACACTTCCTGGCACTCCTCCTGGGTTTAACTAGGGTGCCTGGACCAATCAGGGGCCACGAGGGAAGCTGTCAGTCTGGCCTTCCCAGGTGGTACTTCCTGTGCTGTTTATCTCCATGGTTCTCAAACGTTTGTATTGGTGACCTCACCCACACAGCAAGCCTCTGAGTGTGACCCCCTCTTATACATTTAAAACACTTTTTATCATTTCACACTATTATAAAGGCTGGAGGTGAAGGGGGGTTTGGGGGCGGAGGCTGACTGCTCACGACCCCCCCATGTAATAATCTCACAACTCCCTGTTTGAGAATCCCTGGTCTATATGATAACACATGTAGCCCTACCGTGGCCGCTGGGTAGTCATGTGGAGGTGTCAGCCGTCCTGCACACCCAGGTTCTAGTCCCCACAGAACCTCACGTCATGCTCCAGCTGGAATGGGGTTGGGGAGCTGGTGGGGGACTCCACCAGACTGGGTTACCCAGGAGGGCCAGAGAACAGGGTTCTGCAGGATCCTGAGGCCAATGGGGAGCCCAGACAGCCCTACCAAAGGAGGCTCGGTGTCTTTGCAGCCTGAGTGGGACAGGGCTCCTCTCACCTGAATATGTTTGCGAACTTTGGGTTGATTTTGTCATAGATGGGCTGAGCGAGGGTGACATTCAGGTCTATGCGGGCGAAGACCCGGGACGCATATACACCATTCTTCTGGCACACGGCTTTCAGGGTCTTGTGGAAGCCTCTGTAGCCAGTGTCTCGCTGGATAATTGGAAACACAGTTGTAATGAAATGGGTATGGGATACATTACATACAATTTGTATTACAGTAGGACCTATAAACCCGAGTTAAGATAGGGCCCCATTGTGCAGGGAGCTGTACATACATGCAGAGGAGCTGGAAGATGTAATTTCCAGCTGAAATAGACATATCCACACTAACTCTGATCTGTCCAAGACCCTAGGTATGTACTTGGGGCAGCTAACCCCCAGGGCCGGTGCAAGGATGTTTTGCACCCTAGGCAAAACTTCCACCTTGTGCCTGCCCCCCCCCCACCCTCAGCCCTGCAGCAGCTCCCCCCTCTGCCCTGAGGTGCCCACCCTGCGGCAGCTCCCTGCCGCCCCCTTCCTCCCTCCCTCCCCTTGGCCCAGGGAGCTGTGTGGCAATTCTCCGCCGCCCCCTCCCTCAGCCCAGGGAGCCGCATGCGGCAGCTCCCCGCCCCAGCTCACCTCTGCTCCGCCTCCTCCCTGAGCACGCTGCCACTTCTCCCGCCTCCCAGGCTTGCGGCACCAATCAGCTGTTTGGCGCATGAGCCTGGGAAGGAGAGAAGCAGAGCGGGGTGGTGCTCAGGGGAGGAGGCGGAGCAGAGGTGAGCTGGGGCGGGGAGCGGTTCTCCTGTGCACCGCGCCCCCCCCATTACTTGCTGCAGGCGGCCCTTCACCCCCCCCCACCCGCCCCAGCTCACCTCCACTCCACCGCCTCCCTTGGCGGCCCCCTTGTTCGCTCAGTGGTTGCACCGGCCCTGCTAACCCCCCAAACTCCCAACACCCGTGCCACCACTGCTACACTTCTATTTGTAGTGCATTCACTCGATCAGATGCCAGCTGCAGTGTAGATGCACCCATAATGAGAGACAGGCTCTGTCCTGAAGAGCTACTCTAACCCATGTGCTTTACCCTGAAGCATTTGACTTTGTCCCTTCACGGGAGGCGGGAGATACAGTGGGGGAGAGACATGGATCTTAGCTGGTTATTCTGTGTCTTTGCAGAGACATGAAGACATGCAGAGAGCAGGGCAGGACAACTCCGAAAGACCCAGAAACTTCCAGAACAGGGCATGGCAGTTATCTGATGAGCTCAGTAGTGGTTAATGAGGCTGTGTAGCTTTGCAGGTCATACCCAAGTCACCTCTGAGAGCTGAGCCAATCAGCGAATGGGGGAAAGTTATAAATAGAGGAATTAAAAACAGCCCTGTGGACTCAGCAGCTGAGTGAAGCAGGACCAAGAACTGAAGTTGCTGTGAGGGCTGGGTCCCAATCCCTGCACCACTACGGGTACAGGTCAGTGCTATTCCAGCTTTACTTACTAGGGAAGTATTAGGATAATATTGGTCCATACTGTGACGTTGCACTCCATATGCTTTATAAAAATATGCTTGGAATGTGAATATAATGTAACTGGAAAATGCTTTATGCAAAAGGTATCTTGTAAGGAATCATTACAAATCTTATAATCTACTGAGTGTGTTAATCCTATTTGTATGAATGTATCATTCTTGTATCTGAAGCTAGAAATATGAAGTATTACTCTGAAGTCTTATTGTAATTATGTAAAGTGTGGGCCATTAATGGTGGTTTAGAATCTTGATGGCTCCCATTGACCAGGACAATTGGTTGTAAATGGCTCTGTTTACTTGTAAGCCTTCCTGTATACGTGGGAGCCAGCCAGTGGGTAATGAAGTCTCACAGGCCATGTGAACATGTCATATGATACTGGAATCCATCTTAAACCTGGTGTTTTTCCATTTAGAAGGAGGGGTGGAAACCCAGAGAGAGACAAAGGATTCCCTCCTTGTGCCAAAGCTATAAAAAGGGGTGGCACAGAACACAGTCATGAGAAATTCCATAGTTACCACCTGAGCTGGAACTAACAAGAACTGTACCAGGGAAAGGATTGGGCCCAGACTAAGAAGGAGTCTAGTCTGTGAAAGAAGCGAATTGGAACATCTCTGAGGGTGAGATTTACCTGTATTCAGTTTCTTTACTGTATTAGGCTTAGACTTGCATGTTTTGTTTTACTTTGCTTGGTAACTTACTTTGTTGTGCCTGTTATTATTTGAAACCACTTAAATCCTACTTTTTATACTTAATAAAATCACTTTTGTTTATTATTAAACCCAGATTAAGTGATTAATACCTGGGGGAGCAAACAGCTGTGCATCTCCCTCTATCAGTGTTATAGAGGGCGGACAATTTATGAGTTTACCCAGTATAATCTTTATACAGAGTAAAACGGATTTATTTGGGGTTTGGATCCCATGGGGAGCTGGGTGTCTGGGTGCTGGAGAGAGGTGACCTGCTGAGCAGTTTTTAGCTAAAGTCTGCAACTTTGGGGGCGTGGACCAGACCTGGGTCTGTGTTGCAGCCGGCTAGCGTGTCTGGCTCAGCAAGGCAGGTTTCTGGAGTCCCAAGCTGGTAGGAAGGCTCAGAGGTAACCTCAGCACATCAGGTGACAGTCCCAAGGGGGTCTCTGTGACCGAACCCGTCACACACAGTGATGTGTTTTATGGACCTAGAAGGAGAGCGGGGGGCGGGGGAACATTTATTACCTTTAGTGGTGTAGCCCATTGAGCTAGCTTAGCCTTTTATTTTACTTAGCAGTAACGCAAGGAACCTACAGGCCTGTATCCTGTAAGGCACTGACTTAACCACCTTAGGATAAGTAAAGTACGCCTATGACCCTTAGCATAAATAAAATGGCCCGGCAGTTCTCAGTTCCCCAAAATCTAGGGTAATAGCTTGCTCAAGAGAGGGAGCTGGTATTTAACGATACCAGGCAACTGCAGAAACTAGAACTGATACTGGGCTGGGATATTTTAGGATAGAATTGTTGGCAGATGTTTAACCACAAACTTGTATTAGCAATAGCTGACATCTATGATAATGAGCTAAAGGCATTAATATGTTAACCTATCAGATAAGGGCACCCACATATTATGGGGGTGAGGAAGTCAGATTTGGACATGGGAAGCTGGGCATCTGAATGAATATTCATGATAGCACCTAGGCCCTACAATAGCCCAAGCCACCATGTAGCGGGCACTAGCTTTCCATCACTGACCCTTCAGCTCTTCATTGTTCTTATCTACCACTGACCTTTGGGTGTTGGGGGTCTGAACCATCAGACTCATTTGGCATGCCAGGGACAGGGCTACTCCTTTGTCTTTCACCACCAGGTCCCCTAGGAAGGGTGTGAGTATAAAAGTATATGACCATATGGAGGGGATGACACCACAGGTATCCCTAATGCTATATTACTGCTATTTGTTTTTGTGGTTTGGAACTTCCTTGTCTTCCTTGATTGTGTTAATAAAAGTGGCTAAGGCTTTGCTTTGCCCTCAGCGTGAGTGTCTTTGCCATGCACCCTGGGTTCCCTACAAGATATTGAACTTATTTGTTTTAATTCTGTTGAGTCTGATTCTGGAATGAGAATCTATTAGCCCCAGCTCATTAAATTAATATCAAATGGCAATCAATACCATTAACAACCATGCTACAGAATCTGTGGAACTTATACTTAGCTCTCAGCTAACTGCTCTGAACTGGGATTCTGTCTTGGTTAGAGAGCATGTGAATGGGGAAGCACTTACTGAGGGGAGGGTCTGTGAATTCTTGCCCATGTTAGCTGGGTCTGTGGGGAGAAGATGGTGCCCTGTAGAGTGTGAGGTTTGTAGAGATCCAGGGAATGGATATTTTATAGGCTGATCCCAATCCCTGCACCGCTTTGGATACAGGTTACAGATTTGTGTTTCACCAGCAACTGAGAGGCCCAGTCAGCTACTGCCCCAAGGGCTGGAAGCTGCTAGCTGGGGAGCTCCCCAGAGGATTTGTTCGTTGCCAAGGTCTGAGTGTTTGACAGGAGCATTCTCGACCTCTGAAGCGTCCAGGTGACACACATGACACACCACGGTCGCACTGCCAAGACTGAGGGCTTGTCTACACTGGGGCTTTACAGTGCAGCAACTTTGTCGCTCAGGAGCGTGAAAAATCACCCCCCGAGCGCTGCAAGTTTCAGCGCTGTGAAGCGCCAGTGTAGACAGTGCACCAGAGCGGGGAGCCATGCTCCCAGTGCTGGCAGCTACGCCCCTTGTGGAGGTGCTTTTCTAGAGCGCTGGGAGAGCTCTGCCGCGACTGCACAAGCCACGTGGCATGGCTTTAACGTGGACGAGCCCTGAGAAATCATCTTTGAGAGGAGATCGGAGGCAAATGTGTTTTGATGTGTGAGCTAAAGTACAGACAGAGTTACACGGAAACCTTAATTTGGAATGTTTGTAGCCAAACCAAAAGGCGGAGAGTCTCTATAAGCAGATTTACTGTCTAAGAGCTTTTGTTTAAAAGTTCTTCACAGTATTCCAAATGCGATTACAATGTTGTATAGAATTCACTGTGTGTTTTGTGAGCACTCAAAGTTTGTTTTATCAATAAAGTGTCCGGTGCTTCCCCAGGAAACGACTGGGAACTATGACCCTCCATTTATCAGGGTTTTACTTACAGTAGCTCCAGAGTTACAACAGAGAGGTTTGACTCTCTTTCTGGAAAGACAGAACTCTGGCCAGCGCGTCAGCAAAAAGCTAAGTTGAGGTGCAGGAAGAAGGGGACTGGGATAGATCTATACAGAATTTTGTGTAAGCACATCCTGCCCTTTCACTTACTGTCTTAATAGACTGACGAAGGAAGGATAATTATCTCTACCGTACAGATGAGGAGCACAGGCACAGAGACTAAGGCCTGGTCTACACCTAAAATGTAGATTGACATAACTATGTTGCTCAGGAATGTGAACGATTCACGCCCCTGAGAGATTTAGTTAAGCTGACCTAAGCCCGGTGTAGACACTGTTAGGTAGATGAAGAATTCTTCTCTCGACCTAGCTACCACCTCTCAAGAGGGTGGATTAACTCTAGGATAGAAAACCCCTTCTGTCGCAGTAGAAAATGTCTACACTACAGTGACACAGGTCAAGTTGAAAAGCATCTTACTCTGCAAGTCATCCCACTGAGGGCTACTCAGGGGAGCAAAGTACTACTCACCCGAGTAAAGGCAGCAGAATGGAGCCCTACATTAATTTGGGGCTGGATTTCAATACCCTTACTCACTGAGTTGCGCTGGACCCCACAAGGAGTCCCATTGGTGTAAGTGGCTACTCCATGAGAATAAGAGAATCAGAATCTAGCCCATAACATGCTGCTCTCCTCTGGTGCCTTTCATCCAGTGCCCTTTACAAACTTTAATTAATCCTCTCAACACTCAATAATACTACATAGCCCTTATAGGACTTTCCGCCACAGATCTCAAAGCACTTCTCAAAAGTTAATAAGCTACAGGGAAGCAAAGGTGGAGGTGGTTGCTGGCCAGAGAATGAAAGCTGCACATGAGGTCTAAGTCAAGAGCTTGCTACTCACTGTAAGGAGCTGAGAGAACGCTTTTTGATGAGATAATTTTGCTTGCTTCACGCCTTCGTTAAGGGGCTGTTCCAGCTGGGCAAAACATTGCTCAATCTCCTTCTTCAAAGCCTTGATCTTGTCCTCCACAAAGCCTTCCAAGCCGCTCTGCTGATAGTGATCCTGCAATGGCAGAACAGCACAGGACACATCACTGTGCAGCTGATGCTGGAGGCAAAATAAAGATACACTCCAAGATTTCTTCTTGAGAGAAACCGCAGCGCAGGCCTGGGTTCGGTCAGCACCTGGATGGGAGGCATCTAAAGAACACACGGTGCTGGAAGAGTTGGTGTCGCCCGTCCAGCTGGGGTGCTCTGAGTCAGTACTGAACCAAAGCCCTAGCGTGGCATGATGCTGGAGGCCGCAGGAAGGAGAGGGGGAAGTGACAGCTGGGCAACAGGGGAGGTACAAGGTTTGGCTGCCTTTGCAGATAAAGCCTGTAGTGATTTTAAACTTCAATTATAGATAGGGGGAAAGGAACAGAATCTCTGTATCTTTTTCCTCCTTTCACTGCTTTGCCCACCCACAGAACACAATGGACGCAGGGATATGTTTTTGTCCCCCAGTGATATGGGTCAGTGGTGAGCAATTGGGAGGTAGTGCTTGGTGTCACATCATCAAAAAGCCCAACTGGCCAAGTAGAGCATAGCCTTGGACAATGTAGGTGTGTCTCCCCTAGGGAAAATAGCATGTTTCAACTCAGACGCAGTTTCACTGATGCTGCCAATGGATTAAGCTGTACTGTAAAAAGGGTGCCGGGTTTACTACCATGTCATCATCTAGCCCTGCTCTAGGGACAGAACTCAGAGCCCCCGTGTCAAAAAGTATAGTCCCTCTCCCTACGGAACTGACCCCATTAGCGGTCAGCAGTATAGGGTCTATGGCTCCAGATCCATCCACTGGGGGGCAGTGAGGCATTTACACACTAGCCAGCTCATTACTAGATTTTTTGGAGCAGATCTGCATATGTTTCCTGCTAGGAACCATGGGGCGAGGGGCCTGGTTCAAAGTAACAGGGATGGAACGGGGAGAAGGCAGAGTGCAGAGAAACTGCTGCAGTGGGAAGAGAGGGGAATATTCACTGCATCATCACTATGCTAGCCATGAAGCAGATTGTAGTGCTCAAAGCTGTTCCAGCCGTACCACCATGTCTTGTGTGGAGTTGAAATTCTCAGCCAGCAGGACAATGCTGAGAGCCTTGGTTACATAATCCACTAGGAGCTTCTTCTTCTCTTTCAGATAGATATTCCTGACGTACTCTCTCAGCTTGGGGATCTCTGGAATAGCACAGATAGGCGGAGTTAGTCCTGGTCTACACCGAGGATGACCTAGCCATGGTGCTCAGGGCTGTGAAAAATTTCACACCCTGTGTGATGTAAGAAAGAACATAAGAATGTCCATATTGGGTCAGACCAAAGGTCCATCTAGCCCAGTATCCTGTTTTTATTTTAAACCTGCTGCCTATTCATTTCATTTGATGACCCCTAGTTCTTGTGTTATGAGGAGTAAATAACACTTCCTTATTTACTTTCTCCACACCAGACATGATTTTATAGACCTCTATCATATCCCCCCCAGTCATCTCTTTTCCAATCTGAAAAGTTCCAGTTTTATTAATCTCTCCTCATACAGAAGCTGTTCTATACCCGTAGTCATTTTTGTTGCCCTCTTTCTAAACCTTTTCCAATTCCAATACAGTATATCTTTTTTGAGATGGAGTAACCAGATCAGCACGCAGTATTCAAATGTGGGCTTGCCATGGATTTATATAGTGGCAACATGATATTTTCTGTCTTACTATCTCTCCCTTTCTTAATGATTCCCAGCATTCTGGTCGCTTTTTGGACTGCTGCTGCACATTGAGTGGATGTTTTCAGAGAACTATCCACAATGACTACAAGATCTCTTTCTTGAGTGGGAACAGTTAATTTAGACCCCAACATTTTATATGTCTAGTTGGGATTATGTTTTCCAATGTGCATTACTTTGCATTTATCAACATTGAATTTCATCTGCCATTGTGTTACCAAGTCACCCAGATTTGCAGGATCCATTTGTAACTCTTTGCAGTCTGCCTGGGACTTAACTATCTTGAGTAGTTTTGTATCATCTGTAAATTTTGCCACATCACTGTTTACCCCTTTTTCCAGATCGTTTATGAATATGTTGAATAGGATTGGTCCCAGAACAGACCCCTGGGGGACACCACTATTTACCTCTCTCCATTCTGAGAAATGACCATTTATTCCTACCCTTTGTTTCTTATCCTTTAACCAGTTAACAATCCATGAGAGAACCTTCCCTCTTATCTCATGGCAGCTTACTTTGCTTAAGAGCCTTTGGTGAGGGACCTTGTCAAAGGCTTTCTGAAAATCTAAATACATGATATCCACTGGATCCCCTACATGCTTGGTGACCCCCTCAAAGAATTCTAGTAGATTGGTGAGGCATGGTTTCCCTTTACAAAAACCATGTTGACTCTTCCCCAACAAATTATGTTCATCTATGTGTCTGACAATTCTGTTCTTTACTATAGGTTTCAGAGTAACAGCCGTGTTAGTCTGTATTCGCAAAAAGAAAAGGAGTGAAGTGAGCTGTAGCTCATGAAAGCTTATGCTCAAATAAATTGGTTAGTCTTTAAGGTGCCACAAGTCCTCCTGTTCTTTACTATAGTTTCAATCAGTTTTCCCGATACTGAAGTCAGGCTTACTGGCCTGTAAGTGCCGGGATCAGCTCTGGAGCCCTTTTTAAAAATTGGCATCACATTAGCTATCCTCCAGTTGTCTGGAACAGAAGCTGATTTAAATGGTAGGTTAGAGACTACAGTTAGTAGTTCTGCAGTTTCACATTTGAGTTTCTTCAGAACTCTTGGTGAATCCCGTCTGGCCCTGGTGACGTATTACTCTTTAGTTTATCTGTTCGTTCCAAAACCTTCTCTAACGACACCTCAATCTGGAACAGTTCCTCAGATTTGTCACCGAAAAAGACTGGCTCAGCTTTGGGAATCTCCCTCACATCCTCAGCCTTGAAGACTGTAGACAAAGCTGGATCAGCAGCCTTGCTACCGCCTCTCAAGGGGATGAATTTGCTACGGCAAAAGAAAAACCGCGTCCGTTTCTGAAGCGAGTGCCTACACTACAGCACGTCAGCAATGTAGCTGCCATGGCAGCGCTCGTAGTGCGGACAGAGCCTTAGACATGTGGCAGGAGACGGTCCTCCTGCAGGATGTTCAACAGGGGGAACATTGCTCCTGCAGAGCTTCCCGTCAGTGAACACAGGGTTGGATTAAGGCATAGGCCTAGGACCCCAGCTCCAGGAGCCGTGTGATTACATCAGAACCCCAGCCTGCATTTACAAAAAGTAAAGTCTCTAGTCCTCACAATTGTGAGGAATAGCTTGGAAACTGGTTCAGTAACATCTGCCTGAATCTGCACAGAGCCTGAACCAATTGCTGTGCGGGTGGGCACTGCCCCATTTATTTCAGTGGGGTATTAACCCCGCTACCCTGGGGCTCTCCGAACTCCAGCCCAGCAGAGCGCTCTGTGCATAGCAGGAGGGGAAGAGTGCAGATGGCTTGACCCATCCAAACAGAAACACAGAAAGCAGAGGGGACTCCTGTTTACACTCATGCTGCTCCTGAGGAGAAGGGCATTGGGCAGTCAGGCCTGGTGGGAAGAAGTAGGCTCTCTCAACTATTAAGCCAAAGGACCTATTGCTAAGTAAAGGCCTATTATCAAGTGAACCAACCGCTTTGCAAGCTTTATGAATAATTTGTAATAATGATGTTACGTTGTGCAACCTTTATTAAGAGTGGAAAATTTAGTTTGGTGAGAGTGGAGAATTTAGTTGCTTGAGGTTTAGCATAACATCCTGTTTATCAGAACAAGTGCTTTAACTGCAAGATGTACTGACCGCATTAGTATGGGAAGTTTGGATATTGCAATATGCGTTTGGAAATTTGCAACATGCCTTATTGTGATAGAGGCTCAAGGTAAACCTTAACCTTTTCTTTGTTAAGTTAAATAGATTGAACTCCTTGAGTCTATGTACCTAAATGGGGAATAAAAATTTGATAATGGGCTCTTCAGTCTAGCAGACAAAGCTGTAACATGATCCAGTGGCTGGAAGTTAAGCTAGACAAATTCAGACTAGAAATAAGATGTACATTTTTAACATTGAGGGTCATTAACCACTGGAACAACATACCAGAAGTTGTGGTGGATTCTCACTCATTGTAAATGTTTGAATCTAGTGCTGAAAAGCTAGGTCTTATTACTGGATGTTTTTCTGAAGGGCAGGCTCTAGTTCAAACCCAGCAGTTGGACTTGGAGCAGGAATTACTCCAGCGCAGTCCTATGACCTGTGTTATGCAGGAGGTCAGACTAGATGATCACACCGGTCCTTCTGGCCCTTACATCTGTGAATCTCTGCCATTGCCACTCTGGGAGCAGAGGGGGCCCTCCTAGCACTGGCAGTATAGGTGGGGGTGAGGACTATAGGGGTGAAGCCACGATACCCCCTCCCCATGTCATGATGTGCTTAGAGCTCCAGGCTGCTTTGGTATGAACATGGGTGAACGTTCCCTCTATAGAACAGCTCTTGTTTCAGTCAAGAGACTTGGAGGAAAAGCTGGTGTCTCAGAAACTCAGGGACCTACACATGGCCTGCTGCAGATCTGAGCAGGGCAGCAGTGGCTGGTCTGTACAGGTGTAACCCACACATCTCCTGGGTGTGGTGTTCTGTCCCATCTAGTGGCACTGAGACCATTTAGAGAGATATAGAAAATGAGTCTGCTCTACAGCCTTAGCTAACAGCCAGTTGGCTTTTAATTCATGCGGTAGACGCTCATGCACTAAGCTCCAGAGGTCCCCAGTTCGATCCCGCCAATGACCGGGGTCTGTCAGTGTTACACAGGGATCTGCACACGGAGGCACAAGCTACACAACGTTGGGAGAGGAAAAGGGGAAGCAACACAAAGAAGAAAACAGGGGGCCGAGAAGCAGAGCTAAGCCTTGCTATCAACAACACATATAGTGCTGTGTCCTGTGAATGCCACCTCTCCTGCAGCTTCCCGGCAGGCTGTGTGACAGGCAAGGAAGGTTGTGGCTGTGCAATGACAGGTACTTGGGGTATTGAACCTCTAGCACTCAGGGGCTGAGTTAAGTCCCCTCGCTGGCCCTGTATGTTATACCCCCTGAGGCTCAGGCAGAGACAGGGATTCACAGCACCCACAGCAGTGACATCAATGGCTACAACGTCTGCTTTGCCAGAGGGCCAGTGCAGCCCGATGTGTGGGCAGTGCGAGCTGCAGAGGTGGTGTTGCTGGAACAGCTGAGGGATAGGCTAATACAGGGCACTGATCCCTGGGCAGCCCCCATCTCCTGGAGAGCCCAGGCCCTCAGCTGCAACGGAGAAGGTGCCTCCCCTGCAGGAACCCCACAGAAGGGCGCTGGTGGCAACAGCACTTGCCTCCCCTTAGGACAATGCCTCCCTTTGGGTGCAGGGGCCAGGCTGGGGCAGGGGTGCGGAATTTACAACACCCTGGGCCAGCTTTAGCGAGTCTGATCCTTGATCATTAACAGGTAAAGCTTCTCAAGCCTTGCACTGCAGGCTAAGCTCCCGTTCAGGGCACAAAGATGCCAGGATTCTGGATTCAGCAGTGGATGGGCCCAGCAGAACAACTGGGTCCCATGCAACAAGGCAGCATATGTAGGGGGCTGTAGGTGAGGGCTACCTAGATGTCAAGGGAAGGGACTGGACAGGGGGCCTATAGAGGTTTGGGTTGGGAGAAAGATGGGGTCACTGGTGGAAGAGAAGCCAGAAGTGGGGCTCTCAGATGGTCATTGGAGAGGGCCTGAACCTGAGAGGTGCTGAGCACCTGCAACCCCCATAGATTTCTGTGTCTGCAGTGCACTAGGACTCAGAGTTGTGGATTCAATTTTTGGCTCTGCCACAGATACTGTGTGACCTTGGCCAAGTCACTTAATCGCTGAGCCTCAATTCCCCATTAAAACAGAGACAGTGACACTCACTTTGTTTGTCGAATCTATTTAGATCATCAGCTCTTTATGGCAGGGACTGTCTCTTATTATGCGCATGTAGATCGCCTAGCACCACAGAGCCCTGATTGTGGTTTTAGATTTGTAATACAATTGTAATACAGGTGTAATTGTAATACAAATAACAATAAATATAATCCCCACAGTTTGGGGAAAAGCATCTGCACATTTAGATGCTGCTTTGAACCAAATTCCTGCATCTGTGGTGTGTGCTCATCACCAGTAAGAGATGCACACAGATGCAGAGTCAGCACTCCGAGCAATGAAGCATTAGCAATTCATGTTGAAAGAATAATTGCATGTTACCTGTCTCTTCCTTAGTGATATAATTCTCCTTCCAGTACTCTTTAGCGCTGACCGTATAAACGAGATCAGCCTTGTTCAGAATTTCTGAGTCACTTGGCAGTATTTTCTAAAAAAAAAACAAAAATCAAACAAACAAAAAACCACCCACACAGAGATTGTGTAAAAAGTGGGGTTATTTAAGCAGCTTCAGAAAATACATAAGAACGGCCATACTGGGTCAGAATAAAGGTCCAGCTAGCCCAGTATCCTGTCTTCCCACAGTGGCCAAGGCCAGGTGCCCCAGAGGGAATGAACAGAACAGGGAATCATGAAGTGATCCATCTCCTGTCGCCCATCCCCAACTTCTGGCAAGTCCTATTGTCACTGCAGAATTCCGCCACAGTTGGTACAATAAGTGGTGCAGTAAGTGTGAATTGAATCAGTTGCGTATCCTCAACCTACCCCATTCATATCAGGATCCAGTTCAAAACTGCGCTTCCTCCCTCCAGCGGCAAACTCCTCTGTCTCGTCACATAATCTCACCATTGTTGGGGTGAGAGCCTCTTCCCCTGCAGCTTCTCCCACCAGGAACAGCCTTGTGAAATTTCTGCCCCATCAATGTCCCAGCTCATCTCTCTCCCTTTCTGAGGCCTTGTTTCCTCTCTCCCTATGTTACCAGATTCGTTTAAGGAATGCTTTGTGCTGCAGACAAACAGTGCATCTTAAATTCCTAATTCTGTATTACTGTGAAACGATGGGATTTGTGATGTCAAATTTTCATTGAGCAAACACCGAATCAAGGATCAGCTTTGTCTGCACATTGATTTTAATGCCTGGATCCCTTATTTATGACTCAGACTCAAACCACAGAGGATGGTCAGCTCCAAACACACAAGTTTTTATCACTGGAGGTAAAGGAGAGTTCCCTAATGGGATTTTCAGAAGTGCCTAACAAGGTTAGGCAACTAACTCCCATTGGAAGTTGACAGTAATTAGGCACCTGAAAGCCAAGATAGATCTGGCCCCAGAATTCAATAGGGCTTAGAACTTTGTGTGTTGACATCGAGGTTTTTATAGTATAGTTGAGACCACCTAGAAATCATCACATCTCATGGAAAAATACTTGCTTACAAATGTTAGTCCAAGGACCATCACATTTACTATTGAAATATAATAGGAATAGGTTTCCTGAAACTAGAAAACCCAGTATTATACTTTACCTTGAGCTTTGTCTTCATGCTATTGCTTTTTTTCCTTTTCACGGATGCGTTCCTCTCTAAAATGGCATCGTGTTTGGTTTCTATAGGTTTCTACATTTGGAAAGACAATGAAAGCTACTATAGGTAGTCCCCAAAATGTTTTCATAGATTTTAAAGCCATCAGACACCATCTATTCTGGTTTCCAACATAACACAGGGCAAACTTCACCCAGGAATTTCTGCATCAAGCCCAGAACTTATGATTGAGCTAGAGCAGATCTTTTAGGGCTTGTCTACATGAACCAGTAATGGTAACTATAGGGATGTGATTTCTAGAGCCCACTAATATGTTGCACATTAACTGGCCCATGTGGACCCTGCCAGCGTGGGCTAGAAGTTCCCTAGTGTGCTTTTAACATACTGCTGTTTGAAACAGCACTATGTTAGTAATAGTCAACATGGATCGTCAAGAACAAATCATGTAAACTGAATGTAATAGCTTTCCTTGATGGGGTAACAAGCCTTGTGGATGTGGGGAAGCGGTAGATGTGGGATATCTTGACTTTAGTAAGGCTGTTGATACCGTCTCGCATGACCTTCTCATAAACAAACTAGAGAAATACAGCCTAGATGGAGCTACAGTAAGGTGGGTGCCTAACTGGTTGGAAAACCGTTCTCAGAGAGTAGTTATCAGTGGTTCACAGTCAAGCTGGAAGGGCATAACAAGTGGGGTCCCACTGGAATTGGTCCTTGGTCTGGTTCTGTTCAATATCTTCATCAATGATTTAGATAATGGCATAGAGAGTGCACTTAAAGTCTGCAGACAGTGCCAAGCTAGGAGGGTTTGCAGGTGCTTTGGAGGGTAGGATTAAAATTCAAAATGATCTGGACAAGCTGGAGAAATGGTCTGAAGTAAATAGGATGAAATTCAACGTACTCCACTTAGGAAGGAACAATCAGTTGCACACAAAGAAAATGGGAAATGGCTGCCTAGGAAGGAGTACTGTAGAAAGGGATCTGGGGGTCATAGTGG
The DNA here is from genome assembly GCF_965140295.1 of Lepidochelys olivacea. Classification (NCBI taxonomy): domain Eukaryota; kingdom Metazoa; phylum Chordata; order Testudines; family Cheloniidae; genus Lepidochelys; species Lepidochelys olivacea. The sequence continues at coordinate 4,795,861 of NC_140413.1, forward strand.
ATCACAAGCTAAATATGAGTCAACAGTGTAACGCTGTTGCAAAAAAAGCAAACATCATTCTGGGATGTATTAGCAGGAGTATTGTAAGCAAGACACGAAAAGTAATTCTTCTGCTCTACTCAGCACTTATAAGGCCTCAGCTGGAGTACTATATCCAGTTCTGGGCACCACATTTCAGGAAAGATGTGGACAAATTGGAGAAAGTCCAGAGAAGAACAACAAAACATGACCTATAAGGAGAGATTGAAAAAATTGGGTTTGTTTAGTCTGGAGAAGAGAAGACTGAAGGGAGACATGATAACAGTTTTCAAGTACATAAAAAGTTGTTACAAGGATGGGGGATGAAAAATTGTTCTCCTTAACTTCTGAGGACAGGTAAAGAAGCAATGGGCTTCAATTGCAGCAAGGGAGACTTAGGATGAACATTAAGAAAATCTTCCTGTCAGGGTAGCTAAGCACTGGAACAAATTGCATAGGGAGGTTGTGGAGTCTCCATCACTGGAGGTTTTTAAGAACTGGTTGGACAAACACCTGTAGGGAATGGTCTAGTTATTACTTAGTCCTGCCTTGAGTGTAGGGGACTGGACTAGATGACCTCTCAAGATCCCTTCCAGCCTTACCCTTCTATGATCCTATGGTAAAGCTCACAGGGAACTTCTAATGCATGCTGGCCAGCTCCACATGAACCAGTTAATGACTAACATGTCAGTGCTCTTCACAACTCACGCCCACGACCCATAGTCCACCTTACTGCTCTGTGTGGACACGCCTTTGGAAAGACAGTCAGTCTTGATGTAAAGACTCCAAGTAATGGCCCCATCCTAGGTAAGTTGGTTCAATGATTAATTACCTGCACTGTTAAAAAAAATGTGCCTGATTTCTAGTCTGAATTTGTCTAGTTTCAGATTGCAGGCACTGGATCTTATTAGGTCTTTTTTGCTAGATTTAAGAGTCATCTGCTCTCAGAAATCTCTCTCCCATGAAGGTATTTGTAGCTTGTGATCAAGTCACCTTTTAACCTTCTCTTGGCTAAATTAAATCAATTGAGCTAACTGCTCATTATAAAAAGAGTTAAACAGGATTATTGCTTTCAATAACATTAATTTTATTTTTGGTTCATGTAATTTAAAAGTATCCTTTATTAAGGTTATTATCCCAGGTTAGTTAGTGAGGCAGATATCGCTGCATGAAACATAAAAACCAACTCTAGGGGAGTTAATTAGTACTGTAACCTGCAGCACATCTTCAGTTCCTAATTTGGTCTTGTTCTGGAGCCATTTTACACTGGGAAATACTCGATCAAGGCTTGTTTTGTCTGTGAACTGAACTTAGTTCTTTGAACCCTTGTTTACGACTCAGAAATAAGCCATAGAAGGCTAGAAAAGATGGTCTAATGGTTAAGACACTGGACTGGGACTTGAGATCCAGACTGAATTCCCAGCTCTGCCACTGACTCCCTGTGTGCCATTGGACAAGTCACTTAGTCTCTCTGTGCCTCAGTTCCCCACCTGTAAAATGAGGATAACAGCCCTGCCCTGCCTCACTGGGGCATTGAGGATAAATTCAATAATGTTTGTGAGGCATTCAGATACTACTGGGATTATGGCCATAAATAAGTGAACCCATATGGCTAAAAAAACAACAAGGAGTTCGGTGGCACCTTAAAGACTAACAGATTTATTTGGGCATAAGCTTTCGTTGGTAAAAAACCCACTTCTTCACATGCATGGAGTGAAGATTACAGATGCAGGCATTATTATGCTGACACATGAAGAGAAGGGAGTTACCTCATAAGTGGAGAACCAGTGTTGACAGAGCCAATGACACCTCCTAATCAATTATTGGGAGTGGACTACGTCCACCCTGATTGAATTGGCCCGTCAACACTGGTTCTCCACTTGTGAGGTAACTCCCTTCTCTTCATGTGTCAGTATAATAATGCCTGCATCTGTAATCTTCACTCCATGCATCTGAAGAAGTGGGTTTTTTACCAACGAAAGCTTATGCCCAAATAAATCTGTTAGTCTTTAAGGTGCCACCGGACTCCTTGTTGTTTTTGTGGATACAGACTAACATGGCTACCCCCGATACTTGACTCCATATGGCTAAGTCCACTCAACTTTGTTGTTAATGTTGCTCAGCTGCCTAAATTCTAATGTCTTGCATTCCTCAGGGCTCCCATGTATAGCGACGGCCTTATTGCTCCAGTTTTACAGCTGGAGAAGCTAGGGGGCACAGAGGTTAAGTGACTAGCCCAAGGACACACAATGAGACTGTTACAGAGATGGGATGAGAACAAGGGACTTTGCAGCTCTCATGCCACTGCACCAGGCCTCTCTTAGGATATTTACCCTATTCCAGCTGATGATCAACTTCCTTCCTGAACTACAAATGCCGATAGCTCTTGTAATTTTACCCTGATTGTGGGCTAAACTGTCTTTTTCTTACCCACTCAAAGCGAATGGGGGGCTCACATGTGTAGGGTGAGCAGGTGATACCTAGACTGGGCCCATGGATGCTATAAATGCCTACTGTTTAAAAAAATTAACCCGGCAGCTCCTCTTACAGTAATCAGGACTCTTGTTAGCAGCCCTAGTGGATGACTTCCATCTTCAGAAGACAAATCAGTGACCCCTCATTTTTGTTTATGGAGAGTTCCTTTTTAAGACTATAATTTGTTTTTTAAAAAGTCTGCAAATACTCACGTGTTTCTCTTTTCTTTCCCTGGAAAAAAATCAAAATGACACATTTAATCAGGTATGGCAAACATCAAAAATCCTGTCATGCCCCTTGCACATAACTATGTGCAGGGGGTTATGGGAAGGTGACAATATACAGTCTGGAAAGTAGGAAATGGGCTTAGCATATTCATAAGCATGGCCAGACTGGATCAGACCCGAGGTCCATCTAGCCCAGCATCCTGTTTCTGGCAGTGGCCAGCACCAGATGTTTCAATGGAAGGTGCAAGAATCATTGTAGAAAGCAAGTATAGAATGACCTGTTTATTCCTAACCCCTGTGACACAGAAGTGAATTGGTGGTTCGCAACTCTTGTCAGATCTAACATACTTGCTACACCTCACACACTGTCATCATGATATATATCCAAAAGTTTGCATGTAATATATCATTAATATTCTTGCATTATGTACATACATATGGTCAACCCACAAAGAACTTTACAGATGGGCAGGAAATATGTGACTAAAATATGTGTAAACCAGGCATGTCAGGGGGAATTGATAACTTTTCTCCAGACAAAGGAAAGAGGCAGACATCTCAGACCAGGTGTGCCCAATTCATTTGTATCTCAGGTTGCAAGAAGAGATCATTTGCATTGTAAAAATCACCAGCAAGGGAGAAGACAGCCTGGAATCTACAGGAGACAGATTGGCAGCCACACCCAGCAGGGGAAAGGAACTTTATCTGGGAATACATTTCAAAGGCTTACTGGACTATAAAGAGAGGGGGAGCAAACCCATAAATGATAGATCACTTAGGGGATTCAAGAGGCCAGAGCTCTTGAAATAAGAGGTTACTTACTGTACTGGAGGTTCGTCAAGATGTGTGGTCCCTAGCTGTACTCCACACATAGGTGTACATTCACGCCATACACTCGAGTCCTGCTTTTTTTCCAAGCAGTGTCTCTTGACCTGCATGTGCGTGGTATGTCCTTTTGTGCTCCCGACTGAGAGTGTAAGGGGCAGTGCAGATCAACACTACTCCAGTTCCTCCTCTTACTGCACTGTGGTGAAGTCCGAAGCAGAGGGACAGGAGGGCAGGTAGTGGAATACAGCTAGGGACCACACATCTCAGAGAACCTCCAGGTACAGTAAGTAACATTCTCTTCTTCAAGTGATGGTCCCTGTGTGTATTCCACACGTGGGGGACTTGTGAGCACGGATCAGTGTGGTACTGGGTGCAAGGAGGCTTATTGTAGAGTCATTTGCAATACACCTCATCCCATGGCCTGTTTCTTCCTAAATCCCCTGTGACACACATACCAGCTGGTGGTTCACTACTCTGTGTCAGCAACTCTCGTCAGGCCTGGCATACTCACTACACCTAACATACTGTTGTCATGATACATATCAAAAACGTGACATATAACATATCACTGGAAAACTTACTGTTCACTGACCATTAATGTTCTTGAGTCATGTACGTACCATCAACCTATAAAAAACTTTACAGGCAGGCTGGAAATATGTGACTAAAATGTATTTAAACCAGGTGTGTTGGGGGACTTGATAAACAGGTTTTCTCCAGACAAAGGAACGAGGCCAACACCTCAAACCAGCTGTGGCCAAATGTAATGGGCTATTCATTTGTATCTGAGGTTGCAGGAGGAGATCATTTGCATCGTAAAAATCACCAGCAAGGAAGAAGACAGCCTGGAATTTACACCAGACCAACTGGCAGCCACACCCAGCAGGGGAGAGGAACCTTATCTGGGAATACATTTCAAAGGCTTACTGGACCATAAAGAGAGGGGGACTGAACAATTACTTGGGGGATTCAAGGGATCAGAGCTCTTGAAATCACAGGGGGTTGAAGTTTCTGGGAACTGAGGGTAGGTGAGAAAGATTGTAACTTGCTGATGCTTAAATTAAGTTTTAGTCATAGGATAATGTCTACACTGGCAGAGTTACAGTGCCGCTCAGAGACCGCTGAAGGGAAACTGCTGTTGTGTGTTCACACTGACAGCTGCCTGCACAATAGCGTGTTCACACTTGCAGCAGTATTCGGAGCGGTGCACTCTGGGCAGCTATCCCACAGAGCATCTCTTCCTCTTCTGCCGCTAAGAGTTGTGGGAAGATGGAGGGGGTCGCAGGGCATCCTGGGTCCTGTCCCAATGCCCAGTGATGCATTGCTTCACATCCCTGCAATCCCTGTGCTTCCGTCCGCATTTGACGCCATCTTTCAACGGTTTGTGTACTCCACACTCTGCCTCTTTGGTCTGCAGGAATGGATCCTGAACTGTTGACCAGTATGCTGCTTGCTCTGACCAACACATAATAATAATATGCTCCATAATATTTGTGAAGGGAAGGGTGAAAGCTTCACTCAGGGCTGTACCGCTGAGGCTCAGCGCCTGGAAGCTGAGTTTGAACAGCCAGAGACCAGGGCTATTAGAGGGGTGCAGCGCTGGGCCATAAGGATGCCTTGAGGCAGCAATTTGAAGCTGAAATCCACTAATATTTGTTGCTATGCTCGGGAGTGCAGCGCTTGTAATGCTAGGAGGTGATTGTGATTGGTGCAGACGATGCAATATGAAGGTTTAAGATAATTTTCTGTTGATTTTCAGGGCTCTGTTTCCTTTCAATTAATAGAATAAAGATTACTTTCAAACCAACTCAATTCTTGTATTAAAAAACAACAATCGGAGGAGAGAGTCAAACAAAAAAACACATCAACACTGAGGGGGATTGGGGAAGGGAAGATCCAGGAGGAGGAGGGGGCCCCAGGACAGCTAAAGATCTGTGTATGTCCAGGGATCATATCCAGCCTTCTTCTCTGGAGTACAATGCAGCGGGTACTGTACTTCAGCAGGGCCAAACTGCAGAGGGAGGGGTGTTGAGTGCAGTGGGTGCAGGGAGTCTGCAGTGCTGGACTGTGACGGGGTAGGAGTGGAATGCCACGGGTGCAGACTGGAGTCAGGAGGTTGATAAGAGTGTGTTGGCTGTGTCTGGGGGACACTTGAGGAAGAGTTTTGCGACAGCGGCTGCAGGGGAGGGTGGGCGCAGAGCTGCTCGGTTTGCATTACTGGTAATGCCTGGAGCGTGTCTGCTTGGTGTTCCATAATGTTTAAGAGCCGATCTGTAGCTTCATTCTGGCGTGCCGTGTTCTCCTTTCGGTCCCTCTTCTCGCTGTCCCGCCATTCCTTCAATTCCTGTTTTTCGGTCGTGAAGTGCATCATAACGTCATGCAGAAAGCCCTTCTTAGTTCTCCACGGCTGCTTTCTAATTCTGCGCAGCCGTTCAGCTGGCGATAACAAAGAGGGAGGCTGGGCACCCAAGGTCATCTCTGTGAAGTTTAAGTGCAACGTTTTACAGAAGCGGTATTGTTTGCAAGACACAGACCACTGATTCAATGATTTAAAACACAGCCAGAGTTCACATACCTGTCACTAACTGGATGACCCCAGGCAAGCACACATGAGCCACAAGACCCCCAAAATGGTGAGTAGCTGCAGGGGCAAGGTAAATCAGTGTTCCCGGACCCTATTGTACACTGGGCATGTGGCTCTTGGGGGAGCCAGCACAGTAGCGGGGGCTGATAATCATTCCTGTCCCCACATTTTCCACAGGATGTGGTCATTACGGAAGATATCTGGCTTCTGAGGGTGAGCAGGGAATCAAGTGAGGGTCTTCTCCAAGACTGCGGCTTCCGCCCTGGCCCTTATGCGGCTTGCCTGCGTGCAGCAATGATTCCCCCTATGCCCGCCCTCCCTGTGTGACAGCAGAGTGGCGTGGGACAGTTACCATTAATGGGGCAAGAAACAAAGTAGCTCTGCCAAAGAACCTGCGGCAGCGGATTGCCCAGTATCTCCATGAGAGTTGCCTGGAGATCTCTGAGGGAGATTCCCATAAAGTGAGGGATTCAATCAACACCCTGTTCCGCCACTCAGACTAGGCATATGGTGGAACATGCATCATACAGACACAAGCCTGCTTTCTGCAACTCTCCTGCCCCCAACAACTCGCCTCAGCGATTCCCAGAATCAAATCCACTTACCAGGGGCCTCCTCTCCTGTATGCGCGTCACCAAGATCCGACAGCTGTGACTGGCTAGCCTCCTCCGAGGTAGAAAAGAGCTGGCTGCATGCATTTCTCACTTCCGAGTCATCCTCTGCCTCTGGGTCCCCCTCCTCGTCCAAGATCTCCTCCACCGAAATATCCAGAGTGGCCTTCGCAGTGGAGGTGGGGTCACCACTGAGTCTCGCGTCCAGCTCTTTGTAGAGCCGGCACCTCGTGGGCGCAGCACCGGAGCGGCAGTTTGCCTCCCGCGCCTTGTGGTAGGCGTTCTGCAGCTCCTTCACTTTGACCCTGCACTGCAGTGTGTCCTGGTCATGGCCCCTTTCCGTCCTGCATCGTGAAATCTGTCCGTAGGTACCATAATTCCTATGGCTGGAGCGCAGCTGGGACTGGACAGCCTCCTCTCCCCAAACACTGATGAGGTCCAGCAGCTCGGCATTGCTCCAAGTGGGGGGTCGCCTGGTGCGTGGAGCAGACATGGCCACCTGGAAAGATGCACTGAGACCACTGCATGTATCACCGAAGGGAAGGGGACTTTCAAATTTGCAAAGGAATGTACGGGGTGGGGATGACAGTTGGTCACCTGAGGGCAGGGCAGTAGAATTCAAACCGATGACCAGAGAGGCGAGAACAGGCCTTGTGGGACACCTCCCGGGGGCCAATCGCAGCGCTGTCATCACCGCAGAGCTGTACCCCCGGCACAGAAAGCTCTATGCTGCTCGTCGGGGTGGTTTTTTTACAGCGCAGTTTCTGTAGTTTCTGCCCACTAAGGAGCTTGGCAGTGTGTACACCTCGGGAGTTACACCACAGAAAGCTGCTTTACTGCACAGAAACTTGCCAGTGTAGACAAGGCCTTAGAAGCATGGTTTTATTTTTGTTTGTTTGTAACCTTTTCTATCTTCATCCCTTATATCTGAACTCACTTTAAACCTCTCTCTTTGATGAAATAAATGTGTTTTACTTTTACCTAAACCAGCCCAGGCCATTGATTGAATTGAAGTGATTCCACTACCTCAGGTATTCCTTCAGATACAGCTTATCAGACTTGGTGACCACCAGAGCGATGTCACTGCACATCCCGCCTTGGTAAGCTTTGATGCTCTCTGTCAGCAGCACTTCATGGACTTTGTCCCCCACAACTCGTTCGATGTCGCTGATAACCCAGATGACTGAACATTTATTGATGCTCTTAAGGAGAGAGAGAGACAGAGAGACAGAGATAATTATATCTGGAACCAAAGAGGTAGCCAGGCTCCATCCTGAGACATGCCAAGCACCCTGGATTCCCCACTGACTGCAATGGCAGTGCAGAGTGCTCAGTCTTTGCAGGATTGTGCTAGCAATTTGCAGACTTCAAGCCCTTCAGCTGTGTGCCACTCCGGACTGTGCTAGCTGGGGGTTCTGTGCTGACTGCTAGGGGTATGCCTACACAGCAATTAAACACCATGGGGGAGCGAGGGTCCCAGAGCCCAGGCTCCAGCCCAAGCCGGAACATCCACACAGCAATTTTACAGCCCCAGAGCCCGAGCTCAAGCCAGCTGAAGCGGGCCAGTTGTGGGTGTTTAATTGCTGCGTAGACATTCCATGGGATAGCCCAAGTGCAGAGAAGATAAAGGTCTATCTGATCGTTGCAGGGTCTGCACTTCTGAGGAAAAACCTCAGTTTCCCAGTGAAGTGTGGATGGAGAAAGGCACTATGGGTCTCTGATGCTACAGGAATCCAGGAGCAGCAATGGATCCAAGCCTGGAAGCACCATTAGCTAATATCAGAGGTTCACCCTCACTATACGGTGTGGACGCTGGTTCTGTTCATTCCACTAAAGCCTTCCCCAGGCCACAGAGCACACTGCCCTCTCTAGAGCTTTCCTTCCTTTATTACACTGGAATAATAACATTAGCACCAATGGTTAAATGCTCTCCAGCCAAATAGCATATCAGCATTTTCCCCCACACACCACAGAGCTGGTAAGTCACCTCTTTCCACATTTCATCCCTTTTGCTGTTGTAATCTCCTGTCCCGGGAATATCCATAAACACGACACCTTCCGGAATCATGTCAGACTTCGGAATAGTCACTTCCACGTATTTGATTAGCGGCCAGAGCCGCATCTTGGCTTTCTCTTCCTCCTGTGCTGGCTCCTCCTCATCCTTGTCACTCTGACACCGCACATAAGGGTCCAGTTTGTCAGAGAGTTCTTTTGCCTGAAACATGATAAATAAATCAAACTCTGCCCCTTCATGGTGATAGGACCTCAAAGTCATCCGTGAACAGTAATTAATTGAACAACCTGCCACCTGGGCGTGTTATGAGACTAAGTTTCGTTTCCCACCATTTACAGAGGAGGAAACTGAGGGGCCGGGAGGAGCAAGAACACGCAATGAGTCATTGTCTGAGCTGAGAATAGAGTCCAGGAAGTCTAGCCTCCTTCCACTTCTGACAGAGCTTTCACAAGAGCTAAACAGCATGGTGGAAGCACAGAATCTCCCTCTCTGGTACTGCAGAGGACACCTGAGAGAGTCACTGTAGCCCGAGGCCTGATTAACTTTCTCTAGCATCCCCCATAAGTCCCTGGGAGGTGGGCTGCTGAGGGCAGAGGGTTACAGCTGCCTCTGCATGGCTGGCAGTAGAGCTGATCAGAAAAGCAGAAATGTTCCCTGTGGTCAATTCCTCAGGGAAAATTCCCACCTGAAATTTGGGAAGAGAAAGGCAGGAAATCCCCTGAAAATCCCAAAGCCAAGATGACATTTTTAAATGGAAACAAAGCAAAACAATTGTTTCACAGTGATGATTCACCACAAAGTATTGTTGCTTTGGTTTGATGTCCCTGATCAGAAAAAATCAGAATATCAGTTACAATGCACATTTTCCTGCCTAATATTTAGACTTCAAATAACCCAGACTTTCCCACCGGAAATTCTTTGGGTCAGGAACTGTTGCCAAGCTCTAGGTGGCAGCACTGGAGCTGCCTTCCTGCCAGGGGGTGTGGAGGAGTGGGATGGGGCAGGCAGAGTTCACTCCCTCAGTGGGACAGACTGGGTTAATCTCCCTGGGGAATCCCACAACAGATTCATGCAGGAGGGGACAATTTTGCCCTGAGTTTTGCCTATTCCAAGTTCTTTGGAAAAATCCATTCTAATCCAGCAAAGCTGGTTTGTAGCTAAACGTAAAGCTGAAAGAGGCACCTGCTGAATTTAAATGTTACCACCTTTCCTTAAAGAGAAACAAATAAGGGAGGTTGCACTGAGAACGGGGACAGAGGGGTATGATTGCAGCACACGGAAATGTACCCAAGCTAGCTTTGACATAGGTACCGCACAGACCAATAGCAGTGAAGCTGCAGTAGCACGGACGTCTGCGTGGGCGAGCTGCCTGAATAATTATCCAGGGTTCTGGGTGGGTTTGTACAGCTGCCGCAGGCTTACTGCTATCGGTTTATGAGCTAACTGGATCACAGCTGGCTCAGGTGTGTCTATCACACATCCGACTGCAGTACTGCCAACCTCAAGAGATCGAAAATCTTTCTGTGATTTTAAAAACCACCAAATCCTGGTTTTTTAATTTGTCTTTTCACTTTTTAACTCCCCTTTATGCCTCAGTCACTGTGTGTATGATAATTTCAGGTTGAAAAAGTTAGACTTTAGTGTACACCTCTCCCTATCCACTCGTCCCCTCCTCACCCCTAAGACTGGGAAATGCCTGGTCACCCATTTCCTATCACTGTCTTGGCTCTGTCCCCTCCTACTTTTGTTCCTCTGACAAAAGAACGGCTGGCTGGTAAATAGTTTGAGCATCACTGCCCTAATTAATGTAGCAGGAATCACGCTCCCACACAGAACTTATATAATTGTTCAGGGTTGATGACTTACATATTAAAGAACTTTAAATTTATGTTTGTCACTCATATAAGCGATGTCACAGGAAAAACTATGAGGAATTGGTTTAGCCATTGGCAAGAAGCAACACTGCCCTGCTTCTCCTCAACACCTCTCCCCTGCCTTCACTCTCTGAAACTGGGACTGAGCCCAGCTGCTCCAGACTCCCTCTCCCCACCCATGCCTCCCCTGGCTCTAGCACCTCCCTCCCCTTCCCCTCGCCTCCCCAGCTTCCTCCTGCTCTGGCCTCACCCTCTCCACGCATCTCCCGGACATAAGAACGGCCATACTGGGTCAGACCAATGGTACATCTAGCCCACCACCCGGTCTTCTGACTGTGGCCAATGCCAGATGCTTCAGAAGGAGAAAACAGAACAAGGCTCTTTACCTAGTGATCCATCCTGTCATCCACTCCCAATTTCTGGCAGTCAGAGGTTTAGAGCATGGGGTTTGTCCCTGACCATCTTGGCTAACAGCCATTGATTGATCTATCCTGCATGAACTTATCTAATTCTTTTTTGAACCCACAACGGTCTTCTGGATTTGGAATTTATGAACACACACTCACTCACCTGCACTCCCTTGAGGAGAATACATTTTGAGGCAGGAATATTTACTAGTGGCTTTGCCCTCAACAGGTCTTCATAAGGTCTGGTTTCAGCATGTCTCCCGTAGAGCGCTCGAAGCTTTTGGACAGCTTCACCTACATCATCCTCGCCCTCCCCTTCCTCCTCCTCTTCTTCCTCCGCCCTGGGTTTCCGCACAAGCTCCACCAGATTCTTCATTTCCTCCTTCCATTCCTGCCAGTACAGAGCAGAGCAAACAGGCCATTGTTATTTTGGGCATTCGGGGGGCAGGGGCTGGGCAAGGTTGCGACAGAACAATGCAGGTGTTGGAGCTGGGTTTAACTAGGGTTGTACGGGCAGCAGTAGTGGATTTCAGGAGGTATGGCGGTGCCTAGAGCTCAGGCTGGGTGGGATTGGTGTAAAAGCATTCCAATCAAAGGGACTACAGAGCTCTTTTAGTGCAGAGCAGAGGGCAGAGGATGGGAGCTGGGAACCGGCTCGGTGCTGCAGGAGAAGGTGCGGGGAGCTATAGTGAAGAAGCAGCACAAGTGGTTCCCTGGCTTCTGCAGCAGACAGACCAGCTGTGGTTCCAGCAGCGGGATTCCCCTCTGGACAACTACAAGCAAAGCAGGGAGGGAAGTGTTGTTGCTTCCACCTGTCCCCTCCTGGCTCCTAAGAGAACCAGCCCCAACCCTGTCCTTTACTTAGAGGTCACTCATTCCTTCCTGCAGCCCTTGGCAATCATCAGGCAGGGCTGAGGTTTAATACAAGAAACAGCCAGCAGGGGCCTTCTGGGCCAGGGAGCCAGCTGCCCTCTCCATAAGACAGAGTTACCTTGCAGAGGGGCTGTGGCTACACACTCTGCAGCCAGGATACTGTCCTAAAGAACCCATCTGTGCCCTGTGCCATGCTGAGGAATTAGCCTTGCCTGTAGTGAGAGAAGGTGAATTTTTGCCTCATAGTTTTTGCTCTGGCTGCTGCTGACTTGCACCACGCACGACGTGCAGGCTTCGCTCCCCGACACTGGCAGGAAGAACTGCTGCTCGATGATGGCATTGAACAGAGAGCTCTTCCCAGCCCCGGTGCTGCCAACGAGCCCAATGTAAATGGGGTCCAGAGAAGACTTTTCTTTCAAGGTGAGGAGGCGGTTCCTGTGGAGAAGGCAAGAGGGAGGGAGGGTTAGACAGATTAAAATATTTGGGAAGGGCCAGGCAGCTCCCTTCCTCACAAATACAGCCCCATTGGAGTCAATAGAAAGATTCCCCTTCTCCCCTACCCCTAAATTAATTTAGATGAACACTGGAAAGAAAGAATAGCTCCGCTATTGTTAAGGTTTGGCTGGATGGTGTTACGAATTACACCTGGGAGGACACGCACACAACTGCTGCGAATTACTCCTGGTAGGACACGCACACAAATGCTGCGAATTATACCTAATAGGACACACACAGTTCGAATCTAGGCTGAGACACATAAACAAAGTCCACAACTGCGGAGTTCCCAAAAGACACTAAGTTTATTACGCTTGAGCGTGGTGCCCCCCTGCTAGCCAGGAGGGGACCCAGAATACAGATTATACAAAGGTTATATACTTTTTAGCAAAGCATGTTGCCCTCGTGCATCAGAAATCTTAGCCAATAAACAAACCCTTTTCTTATCTACCTCCTATCCCTGCTTGGTGCATTCCTAGTGCTAAACTAGTATGTTAATTACACAGCATGGTCCTAAAGCCATGCATCGGTAACTTTTATGATCAGGATGGGAGGCCTCACATCAAAGGCCAGGAGATAGGGAGTTTAGGGACTGACAAAGAACAGATACTGGGAGTCAAGGCAGGCTGGAAACAAGGAGGAGGATTTTCACAGGAATGCAGTAGCTAAGGAACACGCCTCCTGGTGCATGATGTGCTTGTTTTTGGACAATGGTGGGCCCCAGACCAAAATGGAGTCACATGTGCTAACTTTTCCTTAACAGTGGACAGACAAGTTTTCCCACCATACACCATGAACCAAGGCCTAGAGCAGCTACAGCTGGGGAGGGTGCTAGGAACCCTGGAATGTGCCCCTAGAAGCAGAAGGTCTGTGTCATGAGGTGTATGTACCCCATGCTTTCCCAGCAACCAAAGGGTTAATACAGGCACTGCCAGCCACTGCTGATTGGCCGGCTAACAGCAGCTGGGAGGATAAAAGGGCTGGGAGGCAGAGGGTGGGTGGCTAACTGAGGAGTGAGCAGGCAGGAGAAAGGAAGTCCTGTCAGCAGACTACTAGAAAACTGCCCAGGGACAACACCCCAGCAAGGGGCAAACAGGCCAACAGACTGAAGAGGCTGCAGAGGCCCGAGGGAAGGCAGGAAGAACCTCAGGGTACTCTCCGAATCAGCAAACCCTGACTCTCCTTGTCTGGCTTGAGGGCCCTGAGCTGGAACCCAGTGGAGTGGGTGGGCCTGGGTTCCCCTACCAGCCCCCGCGACAGACCTGAGAACAGAGAGGTTTTCCAGGTTCCTGGACACCAGGAGTGGCCTAAGAGCCCTGCGGAGCTGAGTGAGCCAGAGCCATGCCCTCTCCACGTTTGGCTGTGGGGACACCTTTGCACTGATGCACCACCTCACGGTCTGACTCAGGTCTGCATAGTGCAGTATGGACGTGTCAACACAGTTGTGAGTCCTGGGTCCAGCCATCGTAAACCTGGGTTTACTATGCCATGTGGATGCACAAGCGCAGTCTGTGTCTCCAAGCCTATCTAGGCGTGGGTCTCACAGACCCAGGTTTACAGTGCAGTGTAGACGTACCCCTAATGGCCTTATTCTCCCCATGTCATCCTGTTCAGGGGGCAGGGTTCACCCTGGCTGGAAAAGGCAGTGGGGCCCAATCCCAAACTGGGAGCATCCCCAGAGAGCCACGTAAGCCCAGAGAAGCCTGTGCAAAGGCCCTGAGCCGTCAGACCAGCTCTTTGCTTCTCCTTGGTTCCTGAGCTACAACATTCTATAGAATCCGCACCACTAGGGATGGCTCCTGGACACAATTTCCTCTTGGAGCCCTGGGGGGAGACCCATGCTGAGAAGGTATCTGTAGTGGAGTTCTCTTTTCCAGGGACATCCCAGAATTGTGGGGGTCTTATACTTTCCTCTGAAGCAGCTGGTGCTGCCTCTGTCAGAGACAGGACCCTGGGCTAGAGGGACCGTGGTCTGATCCAGTCTGCCAATTCCTATGGTGCTATCTAGACACAGGCCTGCATCAGAACCCTGCAAATGCAGGAGGTCAGAGCTAGATCTGCCCATTGCAACATGGGTCTGTCCATAGAGCAGGTAAGCAGAGCCCTGCGTGAGCGTAGGCTGTGGTGTCTAAATCATTAGGCTTTCAGGGAGGAACTGGGCTGCAGACTCACCTGAGATATTTAATCTCATCCGACATGTTATCCTGGGACAGAGAGTTGGTCAGCTTCTCATACGTAGTGTTCAAAGCATTTTGGATCCTGGATTCCATATTTTCATCTGGAAGGAAGATACAGTTACATGCTAGGGATAGACTCAGCTCTCACCAGCTAAGCAGCATTGTGCCAGGTCAGTGCAAGGAGAGGAGACCTCCAAGGAAAACCCAGGATGCCACAGAAAATGGCAATGGTGATTCAATAGATGGCTCTTCATCCCTATCAGCCACAATGCTCCAGCATGGTGCTAGGGGGTTCTGTGCTATTAGACCAGTGGTTCTCAACCCACGACCTACAGGCTGCTTGCAGCCCAATCAGTACACAGCTGCAACCCATGTGCCATACTCAGGGCCATACAGATAGTATATATATTGTGTGGATGGGACCCACATATTAACATATTGAGAGATGCATATGCAGCCCTAGGGTGACCAGATAGCAAGGGTGAAAAATCGGAACGGGGGTGGGGGGTAATTGGCACCTATATAAGACAAAGCTCCAAATATCGAGACTGTCCCTATAAAATCGGGACATCTGGTCACCCTATGTGGCCCACAATGGTAAATAGGTTCAGAACCACTGTGCTAGAGGCTATTTCAGATGAGCTTTAAGAGTGAGGCCCTGCGGCCAGATTCCACTTGGTGCAACCACGGCATGCAGGGTGGTGGCCAGAGTGGCATTCCCCTGGTGCGGAGGACCTGGGCATAATATTTAAGGAATAATGTCACTATATTGAAAATTTGTGCCCTTAAGGTCTTGGAATGAAAGTGAGCCACTAGGGAACATATGTCTGGGTGATGGCCCAGTCAAGTGGGAGGGAGTTGTCACTCCTCCCTGGCTAGCCAATCATGTCATGCATTGCTTATTCTCTGCGTTTCCCCAACTCAGAAAAGTCAATGGAAAACCATCAAAGACAAACGATAAACCTCCAAACCACTTGGAAGGGAAAAGGAACAATACGGCAATGAAGTAATGTCCCTGCCTGTGAATAAAGACAAAAGACTGATTCAGTAGATCAACGTTTCCCAAACTTTTTTGGCCACGGAACACTTTTTAGCCTATTACGTAGTCGTTTGGTTTTCAAATAAAAAATTGGGTTATTTAGGCTCAAATATATTTTATTTTATAAAACAAAGCAAAAATACAAATTTAAAATAACTTGAACTAACAATTTCTAACTGGAAAGCGCGTATAAAATAGTACAAAAATCAAGTGCAAGAGTCAAAATTAAATTCTAGATTCTTTCACGGAACACCTATTCACATCGTGCGGAACACCAGTGTTCCACGGAGCACAGTTTGGGAAATGCTGCAGTAGACAATAGGATGAGTGGGGGTTGTTCATGGAAGACTTGGTCTTGGCTACTTGGGACAAGCAAGTGCTACAAAAGACAGAACTTTGGGGTGAGACTCTACTCTATTAGCTAGGAAAGGTAACTATTAGTAAGTGTAGACCGTAGTTCATGTCTTATGATCTTGTTTTATATGAAATCATTTGTTTCCATCACTCACACTTGTTTCCAGTTGAATCTCTAGTCTAATTCCCTTTCGTTTCACTATGATTAGGGCCCTATCAAATTCACAGCCATGAACAATGTGTCATGGACTGTGAAATCTGGTCTTCCCCCGCCCCCGTGAAATCTGGTCTTTTGTGTGCTTTTACCCTATACTATACAGATTTCATGGGGGAGACCAGCGTTTCTCAAATTGGAGGTCCTGACCCAAAAGGGAGTTGCAGGGGGGTCGCAGTGTTATATTAGGGGGTTTGTGGTTTTGCCACCTCTACTACTGTGCTGACTTCAGAGCTGGGCAGCCGGAGGAGAGCGGCAGCTGTTGGCCGGGCCCCCAGCTCTGAAGGCAGCGCCCCGCAAGCAACAGTGCAGAGGGGTGGCAATACCAGACCACGCCACCCTGACTTCTGCGCTGCTGCCTTCGGAGCTGGGCTGCCGGCCAGCAGCCGCCGCTCTCCAGCGGCCCAGCTCTGAAGGCAGAGCCGCAGCGCAGAACGACGAGTAGCAGTACCGCAGCCCCCCCTTGCAATAATCTTAACTTAAATAGCTGAACTCATGACTTTTATGATTTTTAAAATCCTATGACTGTGAAATTGACCAAAATAGTTCGTGAATTTGGAAGGGCCCTAACTGTGACTGAACTGAAGAGCTGTGTGTGGTACAGGAGGTAAAACTGGGATACATTGTTCCTTTGGGAACAGAGGATCTGGGATTTCTGTGGGTATCCAGTGACCAGGGGCTGGCCACCACAGAGGGACACTTTGAAGGCACTTGTGGGCTGGCATGTGTCTATTGTCAGCCTGCAGGTCAAAGGCAGGGCTGGTGTAGCCCAGAGGAGAATGCTTGAGTGGCTGACAGGCTGGTTGTATTATAGCGTTAACTGCCAGCTGGCACAAGACTCCCTCACACGGGAAGCAGGTGGCAACAAGGTGACTCACAGCCCTGGATGCCCTGAGAAGCATCACAACTTCCATGGGATGCTGCAGCCCTGATCCTCCCCTGCTGCAAGTGCCATAGAGCAGTCACATGAATATGGGCTGGTGTAGCCTTTCACCCTAGCCCTGGGGAGGGAGAGCGGCTTCTGTACCCTCAACCACAGCCAGGGCTGGATCCAGTTTTGCCCTCTCCCCAAAACTCTGTGTATTTCAGGCACATCCTGGGCACAGCTCCCCAGTATCAGCAGGAACTGGGGACAGTTTTTCATACTTACAGACTATCAGGAACTCTTGCTCTTCTGGTACAAATGCTCGATACGGATCCAAACGCCTCTTTTTCTTGGCAGGTGGTTCATTTATATCTTCCCCCTTGGCACCTTTTCAGATTAAAAGGGCCTTCTCGTTAGCATGATTGTGCTAGAGATAGACACCTGCAACAATGCTCACTAATAAAGGCCCTGAGGTTCAGTACAGATGGCATGCAGAGACACTGACCCATTTACTGGTATAAACCCAGCATTGTTATTTTCATTACAGTACTGCTAGAGGCCGAGACTGCGCTAGGTGCTGTACACACACTAAGACCTGGCTGCAGTTATTCATGCCTTTGTGACCTCTTGGCTAGGCTACAGAAATGCAATAAACCTGGGCCTGAAACCTACAGCATTTAGGAAACTCCAACTATTACAAAACATAGCAGTGCATTGCCTCAGCTACGCACGCTACCACGAGCTCATAACACCTGTTCTCCGCTCCCTAAATTAGCTTCCCATAGAATCATAGAAGATTAGAGTTGGAAGGGACCTCAGGAGGTCATCTAGTCCAATCCCCTGCTCAAAGCAGGACTGATCCCCAACTAAATCATCCCAGCCAGGGCTTTGTCAAGCTGGGCCTTAAAAACCTCTAAGGATGGAGATTCCGCCACCTCTCTAGGTAACCCATTCCAGTGCTTTACCACCCTCCTAGTGAAATAGTGTTTCCTAATATCCAACCTAGACCTCCCCCACTGCAACTTGAGACCATTGCTTCTTGTTCTGTCATCTGCCACCACTGAGAACAGCCGAGCTCCATCCTCTTTGGAACCCCCTTCAGGTAGTTGAAGGCTGCTATCAAATCCCCGCTCACTCTTCTCTTCTGCAGACTAAACAAGCCCAGTTCCTTCAGCCTCTCCTCCTAAGTCATGTGCCCCAGCCCCCTAATCATTTTCGTTGTCCTCCGCTGGACTCTCTCTAATTTGTCCACATCCTTCCTGTAGTGGGGGGCCCAAAACTGGACACAGTACTTCAGATGTGACCTCACCAGTGCCGAATACAGGGGAATAATCACTTCCCTCGATCTGCTGGCAACGCTCCTACTAATACAGCCCAATATGCCATTAGCCTTCTTGGCAACAAGGGCACACTGCTGACTCATATCCAGCTTCTCGTCCACTGTAACCCCTAGGTCCTTTTCTGCAGAACTGCCGCTTAGCCAGTCGGTCCCCAGCCTGTAGCGGTTCCTGGGATTCTTCTGTCCTAAGTGCAGGACTCTGCACTTGTCCTTGTTGAACCTCATCAGATTTCTTTTGGCCCAATCCTTCAATTTGTCTAGGTCACTCTGGACCCTATCCCTACCCTCCAGGATATCTACCACCTTTCCCCCAAGCTGAATGTCATCTGTGAACTTGCTGAGGGTGCAGTCCATCCCATCATCCAGATCATTAATGAAGATGTTGAACAAAACCAGCCCCAGGGCCGACCCCTGGGGCACTCCGCTTGACACCGGCTGCCAGCTAGACATCAAGCCGTTGATCACTACCCATTAAGCCCGATGAGCTAGCCAGCTTTCTATCCACCTTACAGTCCATTCATCCGATCCATACTTTTTTAACTTGCTGGCAAGAATACTGTGGGAGACTGTATCAAAAGCTTTGCTGAAGTCAAGATATATCACATCCACTGCTTTCACCATATCCACAGTGCCAATTATCTCATCATAGAAGACAATAAGGTTGGTCAGGCATGACTTGCCCTTGGTGAATCCATGTTGACTGTTCCTGATCACCTTCCTCTCCTCCAAGTGCTTCAAAATGGATTCCTCGAGGAATGCTTCAGGAATTTTCGAAGGACTGAGGTGAGGCTGACCAGTCTGTAGTTCCCCGGGTTCTCCTTCTTCCCTTTTTTAAAGATGGGCACTATATTTTCCTTTTTCTAATTGTCCGGGACCTCCCCCGATCGCTACACGTTTTCAGAGATAACGGCCAATGGCTCTGCAATCACATCAGCCAACTCCCTCAGCACCCTCAAATGCATTGCATCTGGATCCATGGACTTGTTTATGAAGCTCTGTCAAGTTTAAGATCTTGATCCTTATCTTGAAGACACTCCATGGCCTTGGCCGGGATACCTAACAGACCCTGTAAAGCTCTGTGATGAAGACCGTGGTCTGTAACTTCACTCCTCTGGCCCAATGGAACTCTCAACTGTACGAGCAAAGCTCGTCTGTGCAGCAGACCGAACATTCCCTGGGGTGCTCCGGGACTGTGAAACGGACTTGCCCAAGAACTGAAGACCATCACAAACCTCACCACTTACTGCTTTAAGTGCAAAGTGCATTTCTCCGACCTTGCCTTCTCTGTAACAGGTATATTTAACTAATGATAAAGTGCCTTAACTCTCCGTACAGTTAGAAAGCTTTCATAATATCTAACCTAAATCTCCCTTTCTGCAGATTAAGCCATTTACTTTTTGTTCTACCTTCAGTGGACATGGAGAATGATTGCTCACCGTCGTCTTTATCACAGCCCTGAACAGATTTGGAGACTTACCAGGTCCCCCCTCAGGCTTCCTTTTCTCAAGACTAAATAGGCCCAGTTTTTTAACCTTTCCTCACAGGTCAGATTTTCTAAACCTTGGATCAGTTTTGTTTCTCTCTTCTGGACTCTCTGCAGTTTGCCCACATCTTTCTTAAAGCACGGTGCCCAGAACTGGACACAAGACTCCAGCTGAGGCCTCACCAGTGCCAGGTAAAGCGGGACAGTTACCTCCTGTGTCCTACTTACAACACTCCTGTTAATACACCCCAGAATGATATTAGCCTTTTTCACAACTGCATCACACTGTTGACTCATATTCAGTTTGTGATCCACTATACCCCCAGATCTTTTTCAGCTGTACGGCCGCCTAACTGGTGACTCCCCATTCTGTAGTTGTGCATTTCACTGGTTTCTTTCTAAGTGAAGTGCTTTGCAGTTGTCTTTATTGAATTTCATCTTGTTGAATTCAGATCAATTTTCCACTTTTTGTCAGGGTTGTTATTACTTCTAATCCTGTCCTCCAGATACTAGCAACCCATCCCAGCTTGGTGTCATCCACAACTTTTAAGCATACTCTCTACTCCATTAGCCAAGTCATTAATAAAAATATTGACTAGTAAATGACCACTGTGGGATCATACTCAACACATCCTCTCAGTTTGACAGCAACCTACTGATAACTACTCTTTGAGTATGGTCTTTCAACCAGTTTTGCACCCACCTGATAGTAACTTCATCTAGAGTGACCACATTTCCCTAGTTTGCTTATGGTTATGTCACAAGGTACTGCATCAGAAGCCTTACTAAAATCAAGATATATCATGTGTACAGCTTTCCCCCATCCACTAGGCCAGTAACCCTGTCCAAGAAGGAAATTAGGTTGGTTTGGTATGATGGGTTCTTGACAAATCCATGCTGATTATTCCTTATAACCCTATTGTCCTCTAGGTGCTTACAAACTGATTGCTTAATAAGTTGTTCCAGTATCTCCCCAGGTATCTAAGTTAGGTTGACTGGTCTAGAATTCCTTGGTCCTTGTTCAGTATTGAAAAGTTGACTCTGGCTTCTGATCAGCCCACGAGGCCAGCTTCCATCGCCAACTTGTTAAATTTCCAAACAATCCCCTTCCTCCCATGCTGCCTCTCATGCTTGGAAGAAGCTCTGTGTAAACATCCACAAAATTATCTCATTATCCACCTGCAGCTGGTTTCACTCACAGGCTGGCAGGCCTTGGCCTGACAGTCCTTCCACCCCCATAGTCCTGTGTGCATGTGTGTGGTTGACTCACAATGTGTGTATGGGAGAACAACTGTACTTGGAGTGCTACAGGGGCAAGTCTGGCTGGCAATCGGCAGGACTAACAGTCAAGCTGCAGCCCGTCAATTCCCAGTGCAGTGGCATTTTCCTGGACAGAGGTAGTGGGAAAGGTAGGGGACCCTGGGCCCTCCCTCTCCACTGGGTCCCAGGGACCAAGAGGGAGAGGCATGGAATGTCTCGGTTGCTTCCTCCTGGTGCACCTGGCCAACTTCCCCGGGGCTGCTTCCTACCTCCTGATCGCTTTCCGTTTGGGGCATGGTCATAGCCCACTGCCCCCTGTCCCCCAACAGGCAGTTCTCATTCAGTCTCAGCAGCTCACTCAGCCAAATAGGCATTCCCCAGTTCCCTTCCTAGTGTCCAGTTATTTTCTCTCAGCAGGGAGTGGGGAAGGGGAAAAGATCAGGCCCCTATGCTCCTGGTTGGCTCTTACCCACAGTCCAGACCCTCTCCTGTGCATTGCATGGTCCCCAGAAACAGCAAACTGGCTTCCTCCCTTCAGACAGCCTCCCCTTCACTCTTCCCCTCAACTGCGCTTGGCTGTCAGGGTCCCCTTTACAGCAGATCCCCCATTTGGAGCCTGCTCCGCTGCTGCTAAGTGGTGGGGCTCTCTTTGTCCAGTACTGCTCCTTTACTCCCTATGTCTCTGTGTGGGGTCTGTAAAGCCCGTCACACGACCTTCAAAACCCTCCTTAACGCTCTGCTGTGCCGGGCTGCCTGCAAAAACCTGACAGTGGACAGGCTGCTGCTGTAGTAGAACCACAGCCTGTCCACTGTCAGGTTTTTGCAGGCAGCCCGGCACAGCAGAGCGTTGCAACATTGTCTCATTGCGCTGCCCAATCTGTCCATTTCTAATTGTTGTCTCTCGTCTTATGCTTACATTGTCAGCTCTTTGGGGCAGGGACTGTCGTTTTGCTCTTTGTATTTGTACAGCGCCTAGCACAATGAAGTTCTGTTCAATGCCTAGAACTCCTGGGGGCAATCGTTAACCTTAACTATAACAACCTTAACTATAACAAGTTTTACTAAGAAACAGGGTTGAAAACAGTTCAAATGTCAGGGGCAAAGTCCTCAGCTAACTCGGCAGAGCTCTGCTGTCTTCAATGCAGCCACACCAATTTGCACCAGCTGAGGATCTAGCCCAGATCGTAAGCAGGTTTCAACCTTGATTTGACTTTAGCAGCTCAGCCCTTGCTCTGTGCAAAGTCTAAGACTGACAGAAACAGAACACTTTTTTGTTTTTCCCTACTGGACTTAGAGGTTTTGCACTGGCATCCATCACTGTGGTATCTCAGCACCTCTCAGCTTAATTAGATTGACATGGCATGGTCCCTACATGGCAATTAAAGACAGGCAGCTGACCTGGGTCAGCTGACTCAGGCTGCAGGGCTGTAAATTTGCTCTGTAGACATTTGGGCTTGAGCTGGAGCCTGAGCTCTGGTACCCCGTGACGGGGGAGGGTCCCTGAGCCCAAGCCCAAGCCTGAACATCTACACCTCAATTTTTAGCCCCTCAGCCCTAGTCGGCTGACCTGAGCCGGGTCTTTTATTCCAGTGTAGCTGTACTCAAAATGGCTGAACATATTTTCCTCACACTCCCAACTGTCCCCTCTGGACTCTGGCTAAGCAGGGAAAATCTCCCATTTCAGAGTTATGAGCAAGTGAGAGCACAGGGTTAACACTGAGATCCTGGGCCAGATCTCCCACTAGTGTAAATCAGTGTATGCAGAGCTACACCAGCTGGGGATCGGTTCCTCTACATCAGTGGTCAACAAATGGTAGATTGCGATTGATTGGTCGATTATGGGGCCTCTGACAGTCTATCTCAGTATCAGTTAGGGTTGCTAACCCTCCTGGTTTTGCCGGGAATCTCCCAGAAATGGGCTCGATCTCATGGAGGCTACTGCAGCCAATCCGGGAGATTTTCGGCTGCTAAAAGTCCGGCGGCGCAGTGGGGCTAAGGCAGGCTCCCTGCCTGCTCTTGCCCCGTGCTGCTCCTGGAAGCGGCCGGCATGTCCCTGGGGCCCCTAGGGGAGGGCAGGGGAGGTCTCCACACGCTGCTCCTGCCCCAGCACCAGCTCCGCAGCTCCCATTGGCTGGGAACAGGGAACTGTGGCCAATGGAAACTGTGGGGGCGATGCCTTCAGGGAAGGGCAGCTGGCAGAGCCACATGCCCACCTCCAGGGGCCGCAGGGATGTGGCGGCCGCTTCCGGGAGCGGCACGGGGCCGGGGCTAGGCAGGGAGCCTGCCTTAGCCCCACTATATCACCTACCGGGAGCTGCCTGAGGTAAGTGCTACCTGGTGTGAGCCTGCACCCCTCACCCCTCCCGAACCGCAACCCCCTGCCCCAGCCCTGAGCCCCCTGCCAGAGCCTGCACCCTGAACCCCCTCCTGCACCCCAACCCCCTGTCCCAGCCCTGAGCCCCCTCCTACACCCAAACTCCCCCCAGAGCTTGCACCCTTCACTCCCTCCTGCACTCCAACCCCCTGACCCAGGTTCAACCCAGAGCCCCCTCCCACACTCCGAACCCCTCGGCCCGACCCCAGAGCACACCCCCTCTTCCGCACCCCAACCCACTCCCCAGCCTGGTGAAAGTGAGGGAGGGTTGGGGAGAGTGAGTGATGGAGGCAGGGGGGATGGAATGAGTGAGGCGGGGCTTCGGGGAAGGGGCAGGGTAGATCCTGGATTGCAAGTAAATTCAAAAGGTGATCTTGTGCTTAAAAAGGTTGGAGACCACTGCTCTACATGTAACAATGTTCACAGTAAGGGTATGGTTTCAGAATTTGGCAGCATGTGACCTCCAGAAGAAGAAAGGGGGGCGTCCATGTACCAGCAATGCAGATACAGGTAAGTAACCGTTTTCATGTTCTTTCCACAGGTACTAATGCGGAGAGTGGATCAGATGATACATCTGAGGGAAGGGAGCAGAAGGAGACTCCACCGATTGGAAGGCATGGGATGCGCTGTCCTAGGGATGGGGGTTCCATGACCACTGCTCCCAAGAGAAGGAGGAGGGTGGTGGTGGTTGGGGACTCTCTCCTCAGGGGGACTCAGTCATCTGTCTGCCGCCCTGACCGAGAAGTCTGCTGCTTGCCAGGAGCTAGGATTCACGATGTGACGGAGAGACTGCCGAGACTCATCAAGCCCTTGGATCGCTACCCCTTCTTGCTTCTCCACATGGGCACCAATGATACTGCCAAGAATGACCTTGAGAGGATCACTGCAGACTATGTGGCTCTGGGAAGAAAGATAAAGGAGTTTGAGGCGCAAGTGGTGTTCTCATCCATCCTTCCCGTGGAAGGAAAAGGATTGGGCAGAGACCGTCGAATCGTGGAAGTCAACGAATGGCTACGCAGGTGGTGTCGGAGAGAAGGCTTTGGATTCTTTGACCATGGGATGGTGTTCCAAGAAGGAGGAGTGCTAGGCAGAGATGGGCTCCACCTAACGAAGAGAGGGAAGAGCATCTTCGCAAGCAGGCTGGCTAACCTAGTGAGGAGGGCTTTAAACTAGGTTCACCAGGGGAAGGAGACCAAAGCCCTGAGGTAAGTGGGGAAGTGGGATACCGGGAGGAAGCACGAGCAGGAGCGCGCGAGAGGGCATGGGTCCTGCCTCATACTGAGAAAGAGGGACGATCAGCGAGTTATCTCAAGTGCCTATACACAAATGCAAGAAGCCTGGGAAACAAGCGGGGAGAACTGGAAGTTCTGGCACAGTCAAGGATTTATGATGTGATTGGAATAACAGAGACTTGGTGGGATAACTCACATGACTGGAGTACTGTCATGGATGGATATAAACTGTTCAGGAAGGAGAGGCGGGACAGAAAAGGTGGGGGAGTTGCACTGTAGGTAAGGGAGCAGTATGACTGCTCAGAACTCAAGTATGAAACTGCAGAAAAACCTGAGTGTCTCTGGATTAAGTTTAGAAGTGTGAGCACTAAGGGTGATGTCATGGTGGGAGTCTGCTATAGACCACCGGACCAGGGGGATGAGGTGGACGAGGCTTTCTTCTGGCAATTCATAGACGTTACTAGATCGCAGGCCCTGGTTCTCATGGGAGACTTCAATCACCCTGATATCTGCTGGGAGAGCAATACAGCGGTGCACAGACAATCCAGGAAGTTTTTGGAAAGGGTAGGGGACAATTTCATGGTGCAAGTGCTGGAGGAACCAATGAGGGGCAGTGCTCTTCTTGACCTGTTGCTCACAAACCGGGAAGAATTAGTAGGGGAAGCAAAGGTGGATGGGAACCTGGGAGGCAGTGACCACGAAATGGTCGAGTTCAGGATCCTGACACAGGGAAGAAAGGAGAGCAGCAGAATACGGACCCTAGACTTTAGAAAAGCAGACTTTGACTCCCTCAGGGAACTGATGGGCAGGATCCCCTGGGAGAATAACATGAGGGGGAAAGGAGTCCAGGAGAGCTGGCTGTATTTTAAAGAATCCTTATTGAGGATGCAGGGACAAACCATCCCGATGTGTAGAAAGAATAGTAAATATGGCAGGCGACCAGCTTGGCTTAACAGTGAAATCCTTGCTGATATTGAACACAAAAAAGAAGCTTACAAGAAGTGGAAGATTGGATAAATGAGCAGGGAGGAGTATAAAAATATTGCTCGGGGATGCAGGAGTGAAATCAGGAAGGCCAAATCGCACCTGGAGCTGCAGCTAGCGAGAGATGTGAAGAGTAACAAGAAGGGTTTCTTCAGGTATGTTGGCAACAAGAAGAAAGCCAAGGAAAGTGTGGGCCCCTTACTGAATGAGGGAGGCAACCTAGTGACGGAGGATGTGGAAAAAGCTAATGTACTCAATGCTTTTTTTGCCTCTGTCTTCACGAACAAGGTCAGCTCCCAGACTACTGCACTGGGCAGCACAGCATGGGGAGGAGGTGACCAGCCCTCTGTGGAGAAAGAAGTGGTTCGGGACTATTTAGAAAAGCTGGAGGGGGTAGGAAAAAACAAGAGGACACAGGCTACCTTGCATAATGACTTAGCCACTCCCAGTGTCCTCTTGTTTTTTCCTACCCCCCCCCCCCCAGATGTTCTGGTTTAACTTGGATTTAAACTTGGAGAGTGGTCAGTTTGGATGAGCTATTACCAGCAGGAGAGTGAGTTTGTGTGTGTATGGGGGTGGGGGGGAGGGATGTGAGAAAACCTGGATTTTTGCAGGAAATAGCCCAACTTGATTGTCATGCACATTGTGTAAAGAGTTGTCACTTTGGATGGGCTATCACCAGCAGGAGAGTGAATTTGTGTGGGGGGGTGGAGGGTGAGAAAACCTAGATTTGTGCTGGAAATGGCCCACCTGATGATCACTTTAGATAAGCTATTACCAGCAGGACAGTGGGGTGGGAGGAGGTATTGTTTCATATTCTCTGTGTATATATAAAGTCTGCTGCGGTTTCCACGGTATGCATCCGATGAAGTGAGCTGTAGCTCACGAAAGCTCATGCTCAAATAAATTGGTTAGTCTCTAAGGTGCCACAAGTACTCCTTTTCTTTTTGCGAATACAGACTAACACGGCTGTTACTCTGAAAGCTACAGACTAGGGACCGAATGGCTAGGCAGCAGTTCTGCGGAAAAGGACCTAGGGGTGACAGTGGATGAGAAGCTGGATATGAGTCAGCAGTGTGCCCTTGTTGCCAAGAAGACCAATGGCATTTTGGGATGTATAAGTAGGGGCATAGCGAGCAGATCGAGGGACGTGATCGTACCCCTCTATTCGACATTGGTGAGGCTTCATCTGGAGTACTGTGTCCAGTTTTGGGCCCCACACTACAAGAAGGATGTGGATAAATTGGAGAGAGTCCAGCGAAGGGCAACAAAAATGATTAGGGGTCTGGAACACATGACTTATGAGGAGAGGCTGAGGGAGCTGGGATTGTTTAGCCTGCAGAAAAGAAGAATGAGGGGGAATTTGATAGCTGCTTTCAACTACCTGAAAGGGGGTTCCAAAGAGGATGGCTCTAGACTGTTCTCAATGGTAGCAGATGACAGAATGAGGAGTAATGGTCTCAAGTTGCAGTGGGGGAGGTTTAGATTGGATATTAGGAAAAACTTTTTCACTAAGAGGGTGGTGAAACACTGGAATGCATTACCTAGGGAGGTGGTAGAATCTCTTTCCTTAGAGGTTTTTAAGGTCAGGCTTGACAAAGCCCTGGCTGGGATGATTTAACTGGGAATTGGTCCTGCTTCGAGCAGGGGGTTGGACTAGATGACCTTCTGGGGTCCCTTCCAACCCTGATATTCTATGATTCTATGATTCTATGTAAGCAGAGTCAGGATGAGCTCCACCCTGACATCTGGTGGTGAGGTGTGGCAAGTTGTGGAAAAGAACTTCAGGGGCTGATCTCATTTGCATAGGCACACCCACCCCGCCTAGAATGAGACCATAGCTGCCCAAATGGTCACTTTGGCTGCTGTGGGATCCCCAGTGTCTCTGTTCTTGGGGCAGGAAGAATAAATTGTTATTACCCTGATTATGGGAACTGTGCTTGGAACTGTATGTGGCCTTTTGTTATGATGGAGGGATTCACCATCAACTAAGTAGCACTCGCTAGGCAAGGGTCATGGGTTCCAAAACTCTGTGAATGGAGAAAGGCTGGGGACAAGTATTAATACTTGATGGTATGGGCCCTGTGGTGAGGGCCTTACATGCTAATTGCACTTCCTCCTCTCTCCACTGTGGAATATCAGAGCTAATTTTGATTTCATTAGAAGTCTAGTTATAGGCTGCTGAGCTCACTTTGGGCTGACAGTGCACCAGCACTGAGGCTCCCCTACTACAAGTTGAATTCACCTAAGAGCTGAAATCACTGAGTGTTGTGTTAAGCAGTGGGGGAGCCTGAAGATATATTGTGGAGCGGTTTGCGGGACGGCTGGAGTGCCTTGTGGACAGGCTGGTGAAGCAGTTCAATGAGGAGCAGTTCGTGGATGGCAGGAGCTGCTTGTGGGCCGCGGAGCGGAGCTGAGCGAAGGAGTTCGTGGGGCGGCTGGCGGAGCGGAGCGCAGCTATGGGGCGGTCAGTTTCAGATTATGTAAGGTGCCTCTTACCTCCGTCCCATCTCCACCCAGGTTGGGAGGTAAAACTCCGCAGATAAACTTTCGAACTCTGGGGCTGCCCTGACCAGGGACAGAGACTTTTGGGGCATTGGACTTTTGGGACTTTGGGTGATTTGGGGTTGCTGGACTCAAGAACCAAAGGGAAAAGGGCATGCCCCAATTTGCTTGGGGTGGGTTTTTTTTTTTGCTCATGGGTCCTGTTATGAATCCTGTTGGTGGTGTTTCCCCAACATAATGCCACATTGTTTCTCTCTGTTATTAACAGGCTTTTGCTACACTCAGACTCTGTGCTTGCGAGAGGGGAAGTATTGCCTCTTGGAGGCGCCCAGCGGGAGTGGTATATATTTGTCCCAGGTCACTGGGTGGGGGCTCGAGCTGGTTTGCATTGTGTTATTGGAATGGATCTCCGAGATATTGAACCCGGCCCTTGTTGCTGCCAACTCTGACGGGCAGAAGGGTTACACTTATATATTTTTAAGGTCAGGCTTGACAAAGCCCTGGCTGGGATGATTTAGTTGGTGATTGGTCCTGCTTTGAGCAGGGGGTTGGACTAGATGACCTCCTGAGGTCCCTTCCAACCCTGATATTCTATGATTCTATGACTCTATGAATATATCATCTTACCTGAGAATTCAGGTCTTTTGTCTGACATTCTAGCAGGCCAGTTCCAAGGTTACTACCGAGCTCTACTTGACACTGGGTTGTTAGTGCTTTTCGAAACCAGGACTCATTCAGATTTGAAGAAGACTGAGGATGACACTGCAAGGCGTAATTACCACAAGAGCTGCCCTAGAGGGAATAAAAATAAGAGTTACATTCTTAACTAATCTGCTTTGTGTTTAATCACCTGCGTCATTAGCTTGTGCTGTTTACACCTTCCGCAGCTCCACAGTGATTTTCTTATTACCTGGGATGCTCAGACTGTATCTACACTGGGAATTTGCACCAACTCCAGCCAGCAATGCAACCCCCTTGGTGCACACACAAACCCGCTATTTGCACAGGTGCAGTTAATCCCCTGCTGGAAAGCAGGCTGTTGCATCTTTGCTGGTATCAAGCTTCTTGAGTCTTTCACAAAGGGGTTCGGGCACAAAACAAACTGGGGTAACTATCCGCACGTAGCTAGCTACAACATGGGCTAAGCTGCACCACTGAAAATCATGGCTTCGGGTGACTTCCCCCATTTACACCAGGGCTTTGCATTGGGGCAGCTACCCCAACAGCTGGAATTGGAGCAAACCCCCAACACGGACAAAGCCTGGCACTTTTTCCAAGCATTTGTAACCAGCTGTGATGTAGTTAATACTTGGCAGCAGGCCAGGCACTCCCATACCACAAGGAAGGATCCTCCCTACACACTTGGACCCCGCCCTCCCTCTGCAATGGAATCCTAAACTGTATTATACGGTTCAGCCACTGCTTGGCACATAATGTCTTCTTGGTACAGTATGTATGTGACAATCCCCTTTGGTATTATCCGGACCAGTGATCTGCTAGGTCACTCCAGTCCTCGACTCTGGGAGACAACCTTACCCTGCTCTGCTGTGAGAACCCCCACTCCTGGGCTGGTCACGCACAGCCTCTGGCATGTAAGCTGCTCCTTGGATTGTGCAACTGAATGACACTAGCCAATATCTCTGGTCCCAGACACAACCCTGGGAACCTCCGTCTTACAGCGTCCAGTTATGCCCACTGGATGCTGCAAGCTTATATGAGTTCGTCAATTTAACAAAGAAATTGATATGTACCAGGTTTGTTACCCCAAGGGGAGTATCTGACATGCTTCAAACCAAACGCACTGCTTCAGGTAGAACAGATAAACAAATTTATTAACTATAAAGATACATTTTAAGTGATTATAAGTCAAAGCATAACAAGTAAGATTTGGTCAAAGGAAATAAAAGCAAAACGCATTCTAAGCTGATCTTAACACTTTCAATACCCTTACAAACTTAGATGCTTCTCACCATAGGCTGGTTGCTCTTCAGCCAGGCTCTCCCCTTTGATCAGCACTTCAGTCGCTTGGTGTGGTGTCTGTAGGTGTAGTAGGAAGAGCTGGCAAATGTCTCTTCCTTTTATCATGTCCTTTCCTCCCCCTTGGCTTTGCCCCTCCCCTCAGAGTCAAGTGAGCATTACTGAGTTTCTCCAAGCAAGGTTGAGTAATTCCCCTGGTGTGGCTTCATGCAGATGAGTCATCGCATTGTAGCTCCCTTGCTGGACAATGGCTGTGGATGGTTGTTTGACACCCCACCCGGGTGTTGGTTACTTTCCTTGCTGTTGCCTCTGGGGAGCTAATATCTGGCTGATTCCCCCAATTTACAGCATGTTTTAGTGACAACCATACTACACAATTCTCATAACTTCATATGCATTAATGATACACATATATGGATAGAGAAATGACTTTCAGCAGATCATAACCTTTCCCCGATACCTTACAAGGCATACTTTATATGGAAGATCACAATTATATGAAAATGAGGAATATGGGGGTTACAGCATGCTCCCCCACAGTATAGAATGTCACAATGTGACATACCTTATCTAAGCTGATGACAGTGATAGCCAGCGGTGCATTAACGTATCTTATGGTCTTGGAGGACACATGTCTGGCATCTCTTTCTATAAAGGAAGTTCTGTAGCCAGTCTGTAACTGGTACAAGAGCCTGACCTACTATCAGCAGCCCTGCAACCTACCGTGTACAAGGAATACATGACATAGACCTACACGAGAAAATTAGGTTGGTTTAACCACATTTGTCAGGAATGTGAAAAATCCACACCCCTGAGTGGCATTGTTAAGCTGTCTAAGTCCTCATGCAGACAGAACTAGGTGGAAGGAAGAATTCCTCTGTCGAACTACCTACCATCTCCAGGGGGGTGGATTACCTACATTGATGGGAGAACCCCTTAGGTCGGCATAGGTGGTGACCTCTGCCGAAAGGCTACAGTGCTGCAGCTGTGCTGCTGTAGGATTTTAAGTGTAGACAAGCCCACAGTGTCAGAGGTAAAGGCGAAGGGGGTGAGGTAATATCTTTTATTGGACCATGGTGAGACAGACATGCTATCGAGCTTACAGAGAGCTCTTCTTAGAACACAAACCAAAGGAAAACAGCAACAAAGGTTGCAAACAGAAATAAAGAAAAAGCAAGAAGCAACACAGGTTGGAGGATCTCATGAACATGCTTCTCTTCAATGCCCCAGCAAACTTCAGCTCTGAAAAACCTAGAGCGTGGACAGACTGAAAGCAGCGTTTTGGAAGATGTTGCTGCAGACATTCAGGCATCATCTTTACTTTATGCTGTAGGGAAGCTTTATATTTAAATCCCTTCCCTTTACTGAAAACAATCACAAAGGTGACTATGACAGAATTCTGGGTGTATTTGATGCACACTTTATACCTCAGAGAAATATGGTTTATGGAAGGGCGTGTTTTCACCAGAGATTTCAACAACCAGGGGAATCTGCTGAATTGTTCATAAGCGCTTTGCATGCATTGACAGAAAACTGTGACTTTGGAACTGTAACACATGAAAATATTAGGGATAGTGTGGTTATTGGCCTGCCAGATAAATCTTTGTCAGTAACTAAAGACAGACTTAAACCTTCACACAGCTACCCAAAGAACAAAGCCCTCTGAACCGGAGCAGCAAAACAAACTTCGCAAACCTGAAAAACCAGAAACTAGCTTAGAAACTGAAAACAGACTCAGGGAGAGCTTAATTTGTGCTGAGGCTACTCAGAGCCAAGCCCCCTGGGGACCTCCCTCCTCAGGCCGGGGCCCCGGCTGCCCCGGGGGAGCCTCCTCCTTGCTCTGGGGCAGCTGCTCTTTCGGCTGGGCCCAACGCCCCCCGCAACACCTGCTTGTCGCACCAGGGCCCAGCCCTCCAGTGCCTCCCCTTCAGCCCAGGGCTTTTCAATCCTATTTGAGCTCTGCATCGATTGTTATTTGGCCTCTCAGGCCATCACTCACATTCCACCCTCCCCCCTCGCCTTCTGAGGGGCTGGGCCACCTGCCACTCATTCATCCCGGGCAGGCCCTGCAGGTGGACTGGCCAATCGCTCTGCCGCTCGCTTGCAAGACCTGCCCCTTATTGGCTCCCCAGCCTGGGACCCCAGCGTGGTTCCCACTTCTCCTGGCTGCTGATTAGCTGCCTTTTCAGGTGTGCTGAGCCTCTCTCCCCACATAGGCTAGGAAGGGGGGGACAGTGCTGGCCAATCAGGGCTGCCTTGGGGGGCAAGGCTGGACTTTGGGGTTGAACCTGAGGTTCCAGCTGCATGAGTGCAGCTCTCGCTGGGAGGGGAGGATTTCCTGGATGTGGGGGAAACAGGAGGATGGATTTCCTGTTGTGGGGGGGGGAGCCCTTTTGGGGAGGGGAGAGAAAGCCAGTGGGAGGGACAGGAAGACCCTGGGGGAGGGGGACTGTGTGTGGGAGGAGATCCCAGGAAGATGTGAACGGGGAGGGGAAACAATATTATCATCCATGCCTGAGCCCCAGCACCTCTTCATTTACAAATCAACCACTGGCCCCTGCATGACTGCTAAAAGTCATCATAGTAAAACCTCTGGGGCAGGAGCGTTAAGTCCCAGGAAAACTACAGAGCCTTTAAGGCTAAATGCACAAGATGTGGAAAAATTCATTGCCCAAAAGATGTATGTCCAGCTAAAGACACAAAGTGAGCTGTAGCTCACGAAAGCTCATGCTCAAATAAATTGGTTAGTCTCTAAGGTGCCACAAGTCCTCCTGTTCTTTTTGCGAATACAGACTAACACGGCTGTTACTCTGAAAGATGTAATAAATGCACAAAATGCAGACATTTTGCAGCTGTTTGCCATACTAAGGCAGTCATGAAGCTGACTATGATTACTGACAGTCAAGAGCCATTGTTTCTGGGATCTGTCATGTGTGATGACACAGAGCTGGCCTGGAAAGTGAAAATGAATAGTCACAAAACCACTATTGACTTTAAAATTGACTCAGGAGCAGGTGTGACAGTCATATCAGAGGGGACTTACAATCACCTTCAATCCCTCCCAGAGTTGAAGTGACCTAACTAATCCTGGAGCTATTCTGAACTATATGGATCAGTTAACCACAGAAACAACTTACAAAGACAAAAGGTTTGCATTCAGAGTGCATGTGATCAAAGGATCAAAGACCAACAAACTTCTCAGCGGCAGAGTGGCAGTCATGATGGGCCTAGTGAGAAAGGTGGAAGAACTCCATGGAGCAGTTACTGCAATTGGATTTTTGAAAGGAGATCCAGTACAAATAACCTTGAGAGACAATGCTGAACCATGTAGAATAACAATGCCTCTACAAGACAGACCTTGAAAGAGACTAGCTGCAGACTTGTAGAATTCAGAGCATATCATTATCTGATCATAGCAGACTATTTTTCCGGGTATGGAGAAGTAATGTACTTGGAAAACAAGGTATGCTGCAGTGTCATTGAGAAGCTGATATGCACTTTTGCTCCCTTTGGTATTCCAGAACAACTAGTGATGGACAATGAACCAAAATTCACTGCAGCGGTAAGTCAGTCCAAATGAAATATGATTTTGATCATATTAGTAGCAGCCCGCATTCCCGACAAGCGAGTGGAGAGGCTGAGACAGCTGAGAAAATTCAACAGTAGTAGCAAGGAATGGGTCTTCTTCTGTGCTAGCCATCAACACCAATATGGATATAGTCCAGCACAACTCCTGATGAGAAAACAATTCAGAACTGCTGTTCCAACTGAGGAAAAGGATCTACCTCCAGAATGGCCAGACATGAAACAAATAGCCAAGTCTGATGAAAAGGATTACAAAAACTTCTATAACAGATGTCACTGTTACAGAACTGCCATATCTAGAACCTGGTGCCCGTGTTTGTGTCAAACTGGATGGAGAAAAAGGACGGACAACTCCTGCTGTCATAAAGAAAACAAACAACCAAACAAAAAAACAAAAAAAGTGCCTAGATCATATGTGATCGAAACTGAGAGTGGAAAGTTCAACAAAAACTATTGATATCTATATTTTGTTCCTCAGAAAGAACAGAAGCAATGTTGCCAATTAAGTCATTAGTTGGAAATTTGAATTGAAATTGCAACTTTAATATACACCTTAAAAGCATCTATGGTATATGATAAAATACTAGTACCTGAGAAAGCATAATAGGTTTGAAAAGTATGAACAAAGTCTAGCTTCCTCACACAGCTGTTGTTTTTTATGACAATGTTGGTGCATTTGTTTCAGTGATGCTGGCCAACCTAATAATTTTAAATTATGATCTGTGAGTAAGGTCTGAATGAGCTCTTCCCTGACAATTAGTGATGAGCCAGGAGGTGTTACCTATCAGCTTTGTGTTCTTGGGGAACCAGGGCGCAGCACCCAGCCTGTCTGACTCAAGAATGACCTTCTGCTCCCCAGCCTCAGCTTGAACCAAAGCTGATCAGAAGAAAGACTTACAAAAAGCAATGAAAAGGCAGTAGGAGACACACCTAAACCCCTGGGATAAGGGTGACAGGATTAGGGAAATTCCCCTAGCGTCATTTCCATCAAAGATGGGACAGGGAGGCATCTCCATTAGCATACAGAATGGAGAACAGAGATTCTAAGGCAAGAACCGCACAGAACTCTGGGACCAGAAAAGCAGGGAAGCACTGCATGATGGGGAATCTCTGCTCCAGATGTTAATGAACCCACACCTGCACACACCCAGCTCAGTAGTTATCAGAACAGTTCTAGTAAAAAATCCTTTATTGGTACCCAAAATACTGAAGCTGCATAACTGCATTGTGAGCTCCATGGAAGGAACACCGACCATAGCCAGGAATAATCAGTTCCTATTGTCTAGCCTGAACAAAACAACTGTGGTATACTCCCTTGAGCCATCAGTTTACCCACAAACAAATCTAGTGTTCTCCCTTGAACCATTGTTCTTTCCCTAGAAAAACCCCTACCCATGCTCAAGTAAGTGCTCTGAGGCCTGGATCGAAAATCTGTATCAGTTCCATTGGGACTTCATCTTCTCCTGACTGATCGTGCTGGGGGCTCTGCCTGTCTCCAGCACTCTGGACCCTCAGCTACCACCACCACCTGGGAACCTGATTGATTCAAGCTTCACCAAGTGGTGAGAACTCATATCTCTCTCTCTCTCTAGGTATAGCCTTCTGACCCTGACTTGTGTGATCAGTAAGAGTTTTTTTAACCTTTTATCATCAAATTTAAGTTAGATTACTATAATAACTGTTTTGTTTGTTTGGCTCCCCTTGAATGGTTATTACCTGGCAATAAATAACTGTCATGCTTAAGCTGGTTGCTTCTCTCTCTCTCCCCACCCTCGTGGATATTTTTTTGCCTTCCCCATTCGCTCTGCAGCAATGCTCCTCGTACTTAAACTAAAGATCCCTGCAGCACCCAAAAATTCTGTGGGGTTTGCTCATCAAGTGGGTTACTACCAGAACACCTGTAATGTGAAAGTGGGGATAGGAACGTTCTGAACCTGGGGGATACAAAGGTGGCAGCTTGGAAGTGTTGCTCGACCCAGTCTGCTGAGTCCAGGGGCATATAAGGGATCAGCTTGGGAGTGCTGATTAACCCGGTCCTCTCAGACACGCTTTCTTAATGTGTGTATGTGTGTGTGTGTTTGTTCATCTGATTCTGGGTCTGGAGGAACCCAGCCCTGGGGAACCTCGGTCCTGCAGGATAGCTCCATTGGGAGGGCACTTGCAGCAGGGAGAAGTAGAGCTCCGTATGAGAACACAAGTGACACGAGCAGTACATGGATAGAATTACAGAACCCTCCCACCCCTTCCCGGAAGAGTAACCCTAATAAATGAGCATACCCCAAAGTAATGGGCGAATCTGGTAACAAATTGGTGGAGGAACCCAGGCAGCACGTGACACCAATCACATGGTACTTGTTCAGTAGTTGCTGCAGAGTGGGGAAACTGAGGCACAGAGCTAAGCAAACTGTCTCTTCCTTTTTCAGACTAAGCTCCTTTAGCGAGGTCCCTCTCTCATAGAATATTTGATAACATCCTGTAATTTTTAAGTTAAGAATCATGCTTAGAATAACAGTAGGACCATGCAATAAAGAGTTAAAGGGTTGTGCCTTAAAAGTAAAGATTTTAGAGCAATACTCTGACTGCGTGAAAGGGCTTTTGGTAGGGATCATTAGTGAGATAAGGGAAGAGATGGCTGGAAAAAAAAACCCTTGGCTGCTCGCTTGAGACAGGAGAAAACCAACAGGTTAGAGAGATGGGTAATGAAGAAGGGGAAATGCCCCTGGGAAAGGGGGTGCTTTAAGGGTGAGAATCCCCTGCTTGAAGCGAGTCTGAGCTTTGAACAATATTGCACAACTTTTAAGTCACGGGGTAGCAGAAAGAATGTGGCTGCTGCGTAGGTGTTATTTTATGCATGTCTGGAAATGGTTGAAATGATAAAAGGGAAGGCAGGAACTGGAGCTGGAGAAAAAGCAGTTACAACAGCGTTTGAATAAATGAGAGATAGATGCATGTGAATTTAGAGCAGAAAAGCTTAAAATGGTGACTCTACTTAGAAATATGCAAGAGGAGAGAGACAAGGCCAGGAGGAATGCAGAACAGTATAGGAAAGAGTTAAAACTCACAAAATTTTGTTAGAAAAAGTGAGAGCAGCAACTTGCTTCCTTGCAGATGAGAATAAGGCAGCCAAGGCAGCAGCAGGCCATCAGAAGTGTGAGGCAGAGATTAATAAATTGTGTGCCCAACTGAGAGCCCATAAAGGGGTGGTAGCGGCTATAAGGTTGAGGGAGGAATGCGATTTGGAGCCCCCTGGGAAAAAAAATACCCCCTGATGCTGACCCCAAAAACCCATTCAACCCTGATTCGCCACAAATACATAATGTTGCCCCTCTTTCCACAAGGGAGGTTAAACACAGAGTTGCAGGAGCCGATCTTCCCACAACAGAGCTGGTCAAGGACGTAGTAAGATGG
This sequence comes from Lepidochelys olivacea, assembly GCF_965140295.1. NCBI lineage: Eukaryota > Metazoa > Chordata > Testudines > Cheloniidae > Lepidochelys > Lepidochelys olivacea. Next base: position 4,833,063 of record NC_140413.1, read on the forward strand.
TCTCCTAATCAGGAAACCAAAAGTCACACAAGCAATTTCCTTAGAAACAGGGTGTAGCCTCCTTTACTCTGGCAACCATCCAAACAAACAGTGAAACAGGAAGGGGAGAAGATTAGCATCCCAGCAGGGTGGCTGGTAACATGAAACTTGTTAGAACCTGAAATGTCCTATATGCAAAATCACTGTTGTATTGTGTGTCAGAAGAACAGAAAGAAAGAAAGAAACTGAAAGAGAGAGAAAAGCAAGAAATGGCAATGCTTTTAAGATTAGCAACTCAGATTAGCCGGATCTCATTCCCATTGATTTTAGTGTGTGCAGAATCTGCCCCTGAGATTTTTGATTTTAGACACAGTGGTGGCAGATAACAGAACAAGGAGCAATAGTCTCAAGTTGTAGTGCGGGAGGTCTAGGTTGGATATTAGGAAACACTATTTCACTAGGAGGGTGGTGAAGCACTGGAATGGGTTACCTAGGGAGGTGGTGGAATCTCCTTCCTTAGAGGTTTTAACCACCCGGCTTGACAGAGCCCTGGCTGGGATGATTTAGTTGGGGTTGGTTCTGTTTTGAGCAGGGGGTTGGACTAGGTGACCTCCTGAGGTCTCTTCCAACCCTGATCTTCTATGATTCTGTTATTTACAAAGCAAAAAACAAACAAACAAAAAATGAAAAACTAAATATGAAAACACCTTGCTCTCATAATTTGATATGAAGGTACTTTACACACATATCTTGTATAGAAATACAGGGGTCTCAGCCTATTCTCATTGAAGTCAATGGAAAGGCTCCCTGAGGGAGCTGAATCAGACCCATTGTGTGTGTGTCATCATGCATACATAGGTTTTAGAAAGGATGCAAATTTCAGCTTTAAACAGAAACCATGTTATACCCATAACTATGGTTCATCAATACCCCATGCTGCTCATACACATGGGCACTAATAATACTGTCAGGTCTGAACTGCAGCAGATCAGCAATGGCTACCAGGCTCTGGAAGCTAAGGTGAAGGGACCAGGGGTGTAGGTTCTGTTCTTATCCATCCTGCTGGATGAGGGTAAAGGCCCAGGCAGGGACATGTGCCTCCTGGAGATTAATGCATGGCTGTGCAGATGGTGTCCATGGGAGGACTTTGGCTCACTCAACCATGGGATGCTGTGGTCTGCTGGGGAGAGATTGGGTCCACCTGACCAAGATGGGGAAGAGCATCTTGAGTCTCCGATTTGCCAACCTAGTGAGCAGGGCATCAAACTAGGCTCAAAGGATGCAAGTGACAAAAGACCACAAGTAAGTATATAAAAAAAGGCGACCTTAACAGAGGGTTAGATTTTGGGAGGGACACAGAAAATTATAATAGGGTTATAGAAGCTACAAGAGGGAAATCAAGGGGGGAATCTGATCAGCATCTTAGATATCTATATACAAATGCAAGGCAGATGGGGAATAAACAGGAAGAACTGGAAGTATTAGTACACCAGAACAGTTATGATTTAATTGGCATCACAGAGACTTGGTGGCTTAAGACTCATGACTGCAATGTTGGTATAGAGGGGCATGGTTTGTTCAGGAAGGATTGGCAGGGTACAAACGGAGGAGGGGTTGCATCATATATCAAGAATATATATATACAGATTCTGAGGTCCAAAAGGAGGTGGGAGGCAGACGAGTTGACAGTCTCTGGGTAAAGATAAAAAGGAGTAAAAAATCGGGGTGATACAATGGTAGGCGTCCCACAGTAGGCCACCAAATCAGAAGGTGGTAGATGAGGCATTTCTAGAACAAATAACAGAAATATCCAAAACATAAGCCCTGGTTATAATGGGGGACTTTAACTACCTAGATATGTGTCCAGTAAGTTCTTGGGATGTACTGGGGACAACTTTTTGTTCCAAGAATTGGAGGAAGTAACCGGGAGAACGGCCATTTTAGACTTGATTCTGACTAAGGGGGAGGAATTGTTTGTGACTCTGAAGGTAAAAAGCAATTTGGACGAAAGTGATCATGGAATGATAGATTTCATGATTGAAAGGAAAGGAAGGAGTGAGAGCCACAGAATAAGGCCATAGAATTAAAATAGACTTTAAGAGAGAATTGGTAAGTAAGTGTTACCAACTCATCCAGGATTCTCCCAAGGGTTTAATCTTTGGTGGTGGAGTGGCTGAATACACAGAGTCGAGGTCTTCTTTGAAACCTTTATTTAACAGCAGAAGGCATTCATATAGTCATTCTCCCGACTATAAGCCAGCTATCCATAATAGTCAATGCAAGGCTTACCTTTCAATGACTGGGAAGCTTGGTGGGTTGAGATGGATTCACTGTCCAGCTCGTTCTTCCTCAGGCTGATCCTTCTTCCTCTGCCTAATTCAGCTCCTCCCTTATCATAAAATTTCCTATGACTCTTGCACTGAGTGATCCAAGCTTTAATGATACATTCAAACTAGCAACAGTCAACTACCAACTGCTAATACTTGTTAACCCTTTCCTAGCTGCTTGAGAGAGAGAAAGAAAAGAAACAAAACTTGATTAAGAACATTCAGTTCTACAGTGAAAACGGTACAGCAGGTAAAAACACAGTTAACAGTCAGTCCTGTAATCAGTGCGTCAGAGCACGTAAAACACGCCACACTCAATTCAGCAGTCAGTGTGGCAGGGCAAGTCCCATGCACTCAAAGGGTTAACGTTCAGCTCCGAAAGCAGCAAGCAGCAACCCTTAGCTGTGCAAGCAGCAAGGGCATCTGTGCTCCAGGTGTTCCAGAGGAGGAGAATTAGGAGAATTCTCTCTGCTCCTACTCCTGTAGGACCTTACTGGGAGCTCATGGGAAGAAAACCTCAGGGAAAAAGAAGTTCAGGAGAGCTGGTGGTCTCAAGGAGGCAGTATTAAAGGCACAACTGCAAACTATCTCTGCGCAAAGGAAAGATAAGTAGAATGGTAAGAGGCCAATATGGCTCCATCAGGAGCTCTTTAATGACCTGAAAATAAAAAGGAATCCTACAAAAAGGAGAAACATGAACAAATTGCTAAGGAGGAGTACAAAAGAATAGCACAAGAACGTAGAAACAAAATCAGAAAGGCTAAGACACAAAATGAGTTAAATAGCAAGGAACATAAAAGGGAACAAGAATAGATTCTTTAAATACATTAGGAGCAAGAGAATAACAAAGGAAAGTGTAGGTCCTCTACTTAGTGGGGAAGGTGATCTACTAACTGATGACATCAAAAAAGCAGAGGTGTTTAATGCCTGTTTTGCTTCAGTCTTCACTAGAAAAGTTAATGGTGACCAGATACTGAACACAATGAATATTAACAAGAGGAAAGGAAAACAAGCCTAAGTAGGGAAAGAACAGGTTAAAGAATATTTTGCATAAGTTAGATGTATTCAGGTCGTCAAAGCCTGATGAAATTCATCCTAGGGTAATTAAAGAACTACCTGAAGCAATCTCAGATCCATTAACAATTATTTCTGAAAAAAAAATTCTGAAACCTCCTGGAGGACTGGTGAGGTCTCAGAAGACTGCAGAATCATAGAATCATATAACCATAGAATATCAGGGTTGGAAGGGACCTCAGGAGGTCATCTAGTCCAACCCCCTGCTCAAAGCAGGACCAATCCCCAACTAAATCATCCCAACCAGGGCTTTCTCAAACCTGATCTTAAAAACCTCAAAGGAAGGAGATTCCACCACATCCCTAGGTAACGCATTTCAGTGCTTCACCACCCTCCTAGTGAAAACGTTTTTCCCAATATCCAACCTAACCTCCCCCACTGCAACTTGAGACCATTACTCCTCATTCTGTCATCTGCTAACACTGAGAACAATCTAGATCCATCCTCTTTGGAACCCCCTTTTCAAGTAGTTGAAAGCAGCTATCGAATCCCCCCTCATTCTTCTCTTCCGCAGACGAAACAATCCCAGTTCCCTCAGCCTTTCCTCATAAGTCATGTGTTCCACTCCCCTAATCATTTTTGTTGTCCTCCGCTGGACTCTTTCCAATTTTTTCACATCCTTCTTGTAGTGTGGGGCCCAAAACTGGACACAGTACTCCAGATGAGGCCTCACCAATGTCGAATAGAGGGGAATTATCATGTCGCTCGATCTGCTGGCAATGCCCCTACTTTTACATTCCAAAATGCCATTGGCCTTCTTGGCAACAACGGCACACTGTTGACTCATATCCAGCTTCTCATCCACTGTAACCCCTAGGTCCTTTTCTGCAGAACTGCTGCCGAGCCCTTCGGTCCCTAGTCTGTTGCGGTGCATGGGATTCTTCTGTCCTAAGCGCAGGACTCTGCACTTGTCCTTGTTGAATCTCATCAGATTTCTTTTGGCCCAAACCTCTAATTTGTCTAGGTCCCTCTGTGTCCTATCCCTACCCTCCAGCGTATCTACCACTCCTCCCAGTTTATTGTCATTTGCAAATTTGCTGAGGGTGCAATCCACACCATCCTCCAGATCATGGGAGAGGGGAACGATCATGTCCCTCAATCTGCTGGCAATGCCCCTACTTATACAGCCCAAAATGCCATTGGCCTTCTTGGCAACAACGGCACACTGTTGACTCATATCCAGCTTCTCATCCACTGTCACCCCTAGGTTCTTTTTTGCAGAACTGCTGCCGAGCTATTCGGTCCCTAGTCTGTAGCAGTGCATGGGATTCTTCCGTCCTGGGTGCAGGACTCTGCACTTGTCCTTGTTGAACCTCATCAGATTTCTTTTGGCCCAATCCTCCGATTTGTCTAGGTCCCTCTGTATCCTATCCCTACGCTCCAGCGTATCTACCTCTCCTCCCAGTTTAGTGTCATCTGCAAACTTGCTGAGGGTGCAATCCACACCATCCTCCAGATCATTTATGAAGATATTGAACAAAACCGGCCCCAGGACCGACCCTTGGGGTACTCCACTTGATACCGGCTGCCAACTAGACATGGAGCCATTGATCACTACCCGTTGAGCCCGACAATCTAGCCAGCTTTCTATCCACCTTATAGTCCATTCATCCAGCCCACACTTCTTTAACTTGCTGGCAAGAATACTGTGGGAGACAGCGTCAAAAGCTTTGCTAAAGTCAAGGAACAACATGACCACCGCTTTCCCCTCATCCACAGAGCCAGTTATCTCGTCATAGAAGGCAATTAGATTAGTCAGGCATTACTTGCCCTTGGTGAATCCATGCTGACTGTTCCTGATCACTTTCCTCTCCTCTAAGTGCTTCAGAATTGATTCCTTGAGGACCTGCTCCATGATTTTTCCAGGGACTGAGGTGAGGCTGACTGGCCTGTAGTTCCCTGGATCCTCCTTCTTCCCTTTTTTAAAGATGGGCACTACATTAGCCTTTTTCCAGTCCTCCGGGACTTCCCCGGATCGCCACGAGTTTTCAAAGATAATGGCCAATAGCTCTGCAATCACTTCCGCCAACTCCTGTAGCACTCTCGGATGCAATGCATCCGGCCCCATGGACTCGTGCTCGTCCAGCTTTTCTAAATAGTCCCGAACCACTTCTTTCTCCACAGAGGGCTGGTCACCTCCTCCCCATGCTGTGCTGCCCAGTGCAGTAGTCTGGGAGCTGACCTTGTTTGTGAAGACAGAGGCAAAAAAAGCATTGAGTACATCAGCTTTTTCCACATCCTCTGTCACTAAGTTGCCTCCCTCATTCAGTAAGGGGCCCACACTTTCCTTGACTTTCTTCTTGTTGCCAACATACCTGAAGAAACCCTTCTTGTTACTCTTAACATCTCTTGCTAGCTGCAACTCCAGGTGGGATTTGGCCTTCCTGATTTCACTCCTGCATCCCCGAGCAATATTTTTATACTCTTCCCTGCTCATTTGTCCAATCTTCCACTTCTTGTAAGCTTCTTTTTTGTGTTCAAGATCAGCAAGGATTTCACTGTTAAGCCAAGCTGGTCGCCTGCCATATTTACTATTCTTTCTACACATCGGGATGGTTTGTCCCTGTAACCTCAGTAAGGATTCTTTAAAATACAGCCAGCTCTCCTGGACTCCTTTCCCCCTCATGTTATTCTCCCAAGGGATCCTGCCCATCAGTTCCCTGTGGGAGTCAAAGTCTGCTTTTCTGAAGTCCAGGGTCCGTATGTCCTAGGGATGGGGGTTCCACGACCACCGCTAGATTGTCCATCTAGTTCAACTTTCACCTGGAGTATGTCATCTGAGACTAACTTTTCTCTGTGATAAGTCTTCAAAACCTTGGAGATTTCTTCTAGGGGAACTTGTGACAAAATCTGGTGATAGGTAGATGCAGATCAGTGAAACAGCAAGTCCAGTATTAAGCTCTATTGTTGTAGGAATTCCTCGATCAAGGTTGTAACCAAATGCCATCTCTGACTCCAGCTTCTGATAACACATGTAGTGCAAGATCTTGGTCAGCGTCACTAGAGCTCTTATCTTTTCCCACATTAAGAATTCCCAACTTCAATCCCTTCTTAGATTTAGTCTTCAGAGGTGTCTTCTTGAATGTACAGTTACTGTGTTGTTGGTCATTGAACTGTGTAACATGTCATGCCAATGTCTCCTTTATTCTGGCACTTGCTGCAAATAACCTGATGTTCTCAGCGATCCAGTTTGTGCACAAAGGTCAAACAGAAATGCCTTATGTGCCCGTGGTCCTCTGTCTCACCAATGCAAGAGGAGAACTACTTGGTTCATGCTAAATTCCAGAGAATCCTTCTCTGTGGTCACCATTGCAACTGCTACTTCAACAGGTTTCTTGAATGTAAGCGCTGATACAGTCAATAACTTCTTCCAGATCTGGTCATTTCATAATCCAGAGACTAATTGGTTGTGCAGGATATTACTTAATGTTTGTCCAAACTCTGCTGGCTGTGTGCTTACACACACCTTTCATTGTTCTTGGTCTCCTTCTGCTGGCTTTGGACCCTCAGTGTGGGCTAAGCTGTTTCTTTACCAGCCTGCTTGCAGGAGATCAATCAATCTGTCTGTCTGCTTACATTTCACAGTTCTCTTTGAACAGTTCTGGCATAATTGCACAACCCCTAGCTGCCATTCTGTCTTTATTTCCCTACTTCCCCTTCTCTAGCTAGCTGGTTCCCACTGTCCCAGGAGCAAAAACAGCAGTCTGTTACCCTGTGCCTCTTGGTCAGTGGTTTTCAACTTGTGATCCTTGGACCCCTGAGGGTCCATGGACTGTGTATAAGATTTCCAAAGGGGTCCACACCTCCATTCGAACATTTTTAGGGGCTGGCAAATGAAAAAAGGTTGTAAACCACTGCTCTAGGTGAAGTGAATCCCTTTTTTTTAGTATTATTTGTTTACTTTTTCATCTTCTTGGTCGGGCAGTGGGAGCACTGGACACTGATGGGATATAAATTCCTCCTCATCAAATGGTATATTTCTAGAGCCAGGCAGATAGAAAGACAGACGCAGAGGGAGCTGATGGGCACACAGCTGTCTGCTGCTCTAGCATTATAGTTCTGGCTGCAGAACTGAAAGTAACCTGAAACTGGGGGTGGGGGGTGGGGTGGGGTGGGGAAGAGCACAGAGACCCCTGGTCATTTAAAGAGAGTGGGTACAAAATTTTCAGTCAAAACAGTTTCTCAACAAAAGAGAAATGTTAGCAAATAAGTTCCATGAAAATGGACTATTCTGGGTTTACATAAAAACAGAGAAAAACCTCAAAACTGACTTTTTTGGTTTTTAGCAACCAAAAAAATTTGCAGTATTTCTCCCCCCCCCTGCACCTGAAAAATATTTTTTTAAACATTTTCAGAAAAAAAAAATCATTTCCTGAGCAGTTGTAGTTCTGTTGCTAAACATATCCAAGTTTGTATCTGACATGTACACAATGGACTCCAGGATTAGCATACTGGGCTTTTTGCACATTCCGAGTTTTGGAATTAGACTATGAACAAAGTATTTTAACTAAGAGGAGTATAAAACCATGGTTCTCAGGGCTGGCCTTACAAGTAAGGAAGAAGGGGAGAAACCTAATCTGTATTATACTGTTCAGCTAGTACATAATCCTTTAGACATGCATTAGACATAGTGCAGCATAGCATATTATTAAACTTATATCCCAGCCTGTGGCTTGGGGAGGGACAAAGATGGCCCTTGAGAGGTGCCAGGATGACAGCCACTGGCGATTGTGATTGTTAGGGGGCTTATTCCTTCACCCACTTCCTTCCCTGGTCCTTCTCGCAGAGAGCAACAATACCCGAAGTCCAAAGGTGCAAACAATTTGATGTTTATTGGGGTGAACTTCTAGCAAGCATGATTCCAGTTTCCTTCTTTAGGGTCCCCTTCTCAGCTCTGACACCACAGAGCCTTACCTGTGTCCCTGTTCCCATTCCCGCCCCTTAGCAAAACATGATTCCAATTTCCCCACCCCCGTTCTGTTCCCATTCCCTCCCTTAGCAAGACATGATTCCAATTCCCCACCCCCATTCCCTGTTCCCATTTCCCCACCCACCCACTCACTCACTTCCTGATTGACTGCAGACTATATAGTAAAACTTGAGTTCTCCTTAGCTATACCTTAACCAATCATTTTACTGAAATTTAACTAACAAATCCTAACATATTGTAACATGATTATTTAACCAATTATATCCCACCACCTTCATTAGTTTACACCCAGCAAAATTAATTGTACAGCAGACAGAAACAATCACAGAACCAGACAGAGATTATGCAGACAAACAATAGGGAAATGGGGACTACATAGAATCATAGAATCATAGAATATCAGGGTTGGAAGGGACCTCAGGAGGTCATCTAGTCCAACCGCCTGCTCAAAGCAGGACCAATCCCCAATTAAATCATACCAGCCAGGGCTTTGTCAAGCCTGACCTTAAAAACTTCTAAGGAAGGAGATTCTACCACCTCCCTAGGTAACGCATTCCAGTGTTTCACCACCCTCCTAGTGAAAAAGTTTTTCCTAATATCCAACCTAAACCTCCCCCACTGCAACATGAGACCATTACTCCTTGTCCTGTCCTCTTCTACCACTGAGAATAGTCTAGAACCATCCTCTCTGGAACCACCTCTCAAGTAGTTGAAAGCAGCTATCAAATCCCCCCTCATTCTTCTCTTCTGCAGACTAAACAATCCCAGTTCCCTCAGCCTCTCCTCATAAGTCATGTGTTCCAGACCCCTAATCATTTTTGTTGCCCTTCGCTGGACTCTCTCCAATTTATCCACATCCTTCTTGTAGTGTGGGGTGCAAAACTGGACACAGTACTCCAGATGAGGCCTCACCAATGTCGAATAGAGGGGGACGATAACATCCCTTGATCTGCTCGCTATGCCCCTACTTATACATCCCAAAATGCCATTGGCCTTCTTGGCAACAAGGGCACACTGCTGACTCATATCCAGCTTCTCGTCCACTGTCACCCCTAGGTCCTTTTCCGCAGAACTGCTGCCTAGCCATTCGGTCCCTAGTCTGTAGCTGTGCATTGGGTTCTTCCGTCCTAAGTGCAGGACCCTGCACTTATCCTTATTGAACCTCATCAGATTTCTTTTGGCCCAATCCTCCAATTTGTCTAGGTCCCTCTGTATCCTATCCCTGCCCTCCAGCGTATCTACCACTCCTCCTCGTTTAGTATCATCTGCAAATTTGCTGAGAGTGCAATCCACACCATCCTCCAGATCATTTATGAAGATATTGAACAAAACCGACCCCAGTACCGACCCCTGGGGCACTCCACTTGACACCGGCTGCCAACTGGACATGGAGCTATTGATAAGTGAGTTCTTGCCAGACAGGATGCTATCAAACTAAGTTTCCTTTTACATTTTCTAGGCACTTCCCTTTCTCTGGAGGCGATAGGCATTATCAGGACAGGATTGTATCCTAACAGCCCAATAGCACCTTCTTTCAATGTGACTAGTTTGGAATGTGAGGATGTGACCGTTCACTTCCCAGCTTATGGCTGCCTCTGCTGCTTAGCCAAAGATCTTAGCCTAAGAACAGGACCTCAGACTGTCCCAGTAAGAGAAGGACCTTACACCGGCAGACAGTGATTTTGATTCTTTCTTTTATACCTCTATAACTAACTAAGTGATAAGAATACACCTAAATTCTTAGAATATAGGCCTTTACAGACAGGCCTGAATATCTATATCCTAACAGTGATGAGGAAGGTGATGGTGATGAGGAAGATAATGGCTAACATTTCAGGTTGTTCTGCAAGGGATGGTGTGAGTATATGGATGTTCAGATGTACATTCTGTAGTGTCTGTCTACCTTGCTGGGTTAGAGGGTTGGTAACTTTGCTAACTGTACTAATAAAACTATTGCAAATACAGAAGGGTTCCTAAGTGTGAGTGTTGCAACCGTGCACATCAGGGTTCCCAGGTGAACAGTCATTTTAATAATACTGGGCCTGATAAGAACATATCAACCCACATATAACACACAATGGGCCAGTGGAACTCATTGCCACAAGGTATCATTGGGAGCCAGAGCTTAGCAACATTCAAAAAAGGATTGGACCTTTATATAGATAAGGTAAATCTCCAGAGTGACACAAGTAAGGATTACAGAAAGATCAACCAGAAGATTTGGAAGGGATGTAAACCCTCATGTTTCAGGGCATAGTCTGATCTCTGACTGCGATCAGGAAGAATGTTCCATGTGGACAAGTTATTCCACAATTGTCCACTGCAGCATTTGTTGCACCTTCTTCTGCAGCTAGAGCCAGAACTAGGGGTAGGTGACCCAGGCAACCTCCTGGGGAGGTGGGCTTGGGGGGCATCGGGCTTTGGGTGCTGTTATTGCTCTTAGTGACAAAAGGGAAAATAGAACGTTTGAAGTAAAATGTTTCAGGTATTCCATATGCGGATTCATTTTTCACTCACTTCCTAGAATGTTCTGGACCTTTGTAGAATCTTGTGGAACCTTCCAGACTTTGAGAGCTACATTTTCCTTGAACCTCCTAGAATGTTGTCAGCCTCACAGGTATATTTGCTTATATATGGCATGAATAAAATATAGATTTACAGATCCTAGTTTGCAAATTTATTGTTTTATATGACAGGGATAAATCATGCATGCAGATCATGGGTCAAAGTCTTGAAATGGGCTACAAATGCAATAAAAATAAGGTTTTCTAAAGTTTAATAAATGGAGGGGGCGCCGAAGACGCTCCTCTCCTGGGGTAACATTTGGTTTAGGGATGGCCCTGTACGCAGCAGCTAGTGCTGGCCACTGTTCAGAGACAAGAAAATAATTAGATGGACCCTGATCTGATCCAGGTTGACAATTCCAATGTTTCAAAATTAGGTTCCTAAATCCATATTAAGGCACCTAATTAAAGGGGCCTGATTTCCAGAGATGCAGAGCACCCACAGCTTGCAAGGAACCAGGAATTTTTCATGACTATTAAAGTGACCAAACTTGCCCAAGCAGAACTTCAGTCAATGCCATGAAACATCTGCACGCATAAAACAGAAAATAGCCCAGTGAGAGCACCAAACCTAACCACCAGAACACACCAGATACAGTAAAGCAGCTCACGCAGCAACTCCCTCTAGGTTAGATAATGAGCAGATTGTCTTACCAACACCCTCCTCGAAGTGCTACAGACTCTAGCCACCTTAACCAGTAAAAAAACCCTGTCACTTACTGAGGAACAAAAGGATTTTGTCTACACCCCACTTGTATTACCCAGAAGTGCCTTAAAAGTTACCACCTCCTCCCAAAAGAAATATAAATATAGTTAAAACATGCAAGTTTATACAACCTACTTCTCACTTGGTGTCCTCTGACTGACTCCTGACTCCTCCTTAATTTCCTGGAACAGCAGAAACGAAACTTAGCCTCCATCAGAGGTTACAGCTCGGAAAAGAGATGACTAAGGGGTATATGATGGAGGTCTATAAAATCAGGACTGATATAGAAAAAGTAAAGAAGGAAGTGTTATTTACTTCTTCTCATAACACAAGAACCCGGGGCCACCCCATGAAATGCACAGACAGCAGGTTTAAAACAGACAAAAGGAAGGATTTCTTCATACAGCCCACAATCTGTCGCTTTTACCTTGTTCATAGAATCAAAGAATATCAGGGTTGGAAGGGACCTCAGGAGGTCATCTAGTCCAACCCCCTGCTCAAAGCAGGACCGATCCCCAACTAAATCATCCCGGTCAGGGCTTTGTCAAGCCTGACCTTGTTTGCCTTCTTTGGCTAACTGTCAGTTCTATTTTTAGGCTTACAGCCATCACTTACCTCACAGGGGGGTGATCTGCTGAATCACTGTTGTTTACCACCTTCTTTTCCCCACCAATTTGGTTTTCCCACCAATTTCTAGTGCTACCTGACCTGCAGTTGTCAGCTAATGGTGGAGTGACTCTGGCTTATTTAAAACAGAAGCCAGGAACACAAAAGGGAGTCTGGGGACTTCAAAATGGAGTTTCTCTGGTATCACCGTCCACCACTATCCCTGTCCTGGGCTCCCCACACGGCTCTGCTGACGCCCCTCAATCCTGACCTGCAGCCTGCCTGCCCCCTGCCATCCCTGTCCTGAGATCCTCCTCCCCCAAGCTCCTCAATCCTAGCCCGCAGCACCCCTTGCTATCCCAGTCCCCTCACCCCCGCTGAGGTGTCTTGATCCTGAGCCACAGTTGAGCGCCACCGACCCTCCCTATCCCTCAGATCCCCATCGCCTTGTCTCAGGGGAAGCCCCGTGGCCCGGCGCGCTAGAGACCTAGTCACATCACACAGGAGCGCCGGAACCTCGGGGTGGGGGGGCACTGAAATGGGAACTTTGGCAGCACCCCCTGCTCCTTCTCTCCCCCCCAAGGCCCCACCCCTGGTCAGGCCAGAAGCTGGAGCCGAGCCATGGTAAGAGCTGCCCAGGGAACCTAGGACCATTGTGGGGAGCCCCAGACCCCCCACGTACCCTGGGTGGCATGCCCCAGGGGGTAGGGACGCAGGCCAAGGGCTGCTCTCAGCTACTACACCCATGTTAAAAAGTGGGTGGGCCATGGCCCCCAGGACCTCTCCCTTGTTTCTAGCACCCCTGACAACCCAGCAGGAGGAGAGTTTGCTAAACTGCTCTTTGATCCTCTGGGTTTGGAGATCACAGAGGGCCCTGGGGTCACCCCGCCTGGCCCTCTAGCTCTCCCGTCAGAAACCACACGTGCATTGAAGACCAATGGGTTGTCCTAGGCTACAGTGGCGGTGGGCCGATACCTGACTCATCCAAGGGTCTTGGGGGGGGAGGTCCCTCTCTTCTGCAAGCACCTGGCCTCTCTCCATGGAAACCCCTCTGTAAAACTCTGTTATTTCCTGGACAGCCCCAGCCACACAGCCAGGGCTGAGCAAAGAGCGCTCCTCTCCGGGGATGTCACGCTAACCGGGAGAGGCTGGGCCACATGGGAAAGGGGCTAATGGCGGGGAGCGGTTTGTGCTGGTGTCTGAACACCAAACGTGTGTCACTGGTGAAGTGAATCCTGCTGCCATTGCGACAGGTACTCTGGAAAAACCTAGACTCGCGCAATAGGTCAGAAGTCGTTAACCCATCGTTCCCCCAACTCCCGGGCATCAAGCTAAGCCACATGCTGGGGCAGCGTAGACCTCCCAGGGCCCAGACCTACTGCCCCCCGACCCAGGCTGCTCCCTATTCAGCGAAGGGGGAATTTCCCCCGCTGCAGCAGTGTGCGGGCTGATCCCACGGGTGGCTGCTGCCACTCGAGGCCGACATAGTTACAAAACGCGGGAGGGGCTCTGACGTGCCATGCAGCGTGGGGACAGCCTGGCCAAGCGTGCACAGCCCGGCCACCTTGACTGGAACCCCTCTGCTCCGATTGAAAGGCACCTTCCTCAGCGGCTAATGAAGAAGTGTGCTGCAGGGCCCGCGGGCTAGCCCTTCTGAAGGCCTGGTTGAAGTGAACGCTTGAAACGATTCCTCCCAGGCCCCAGTGGATGTTTGTCCATCTCCCAGCATCGCCACATAAATCTCCACATTGTACCTCTTTACTCAAGAGAGGCTAAGAACTGGGATAGCAGGTCAGGAGTGAGGGGCCTGGACAAGGCTGTGTAGGGAGCCCAGGACTGGGATAGCCGGGGGGGCTGCAGGTCAGGAGTGAGGGGCCTGGACAGGGCTGTGTACGGACGGTCCCCCAGCCCCCTGCCCTGACTCCTGCACCCCCCTCATGTCCCCCAGGCCCCTGCCCTAACTTCTGCACCCCCCTCACACTCCCCAGCCCTCAGCAATGACTCCCGCTCCCCCCTCATGCCCCCAGCCCTCTACCCTGACTCCTGCACCCCCCCAGAACCCCAGCCCTGATTTCTGCACCCTGACATCCCCAGCCCCCCCACACCCCATGCCCTGACTCCTGCACCCCCTCACACACACCCAGCCCCCAGTCCTGACTCCTGCACCCCCCTCCACATCCCCACTCCCACCCTGAGCACCAAATGGGAGCTCCTCCCCCTCCCCCCCGCCTACCCACCTGCACCCCTTTCACCAAATGGGAGCTGCCCCAGGTAAGTGCTCCACAGCCCAACCTCCTGCCCCAACCCCGAGCCCCCTCCCTCATTCTAGCTCCTGGCCAGACCCTGCACCCCAATCCCCAGCCTCTTCCTGCACCCTAACTCCCTCCCAGACCCTGCACCCCCATCCTCAGCTCAGTGCAGAGAGAGATGAAGAGAACTTCTTGTCAGCAAGTTAAAGAAGTATGAGCTGGATGAATGCACTATAAGGTGGGTAGAAAGTTGGCTATATTGTCGGGCTCAATGGCTCCATGTCTAGTTGGCAGCCGGTGTCAAGTGGAGTGCCCCAGGGGTCGGTCCTGGGGCCGGTTTTGTTCAATATCTTCATAAATGATCTGGAGGATTGTGTGGATTGCACTCTCAGCAAATTTGCGGATGATACTAAACGAGGAGGAGTGGTAGAGTGTGTCCAGTTTTGCACCCCACACTACAAGAAGGATGTGAATAAATTGGAGAGAGTCCAGCGAAGGGCAACAAAAATGATTAGGGGTCTGGAACACATGACTTCAGTGTTAGGGGGGTGCAGGACCTAGGGGTGACAGTGGACGAGAAGCTGGATATGAGTCAGCAGTGTGCCCTTGTTGCCAGGAAGGACAATGGCATTTTGGGATGTATAAGTAGGGGCATTGCCAGCAGATCGAGGGACGTGATCGTTCCCCTCTATTCGACATTGGTGAAGCCTCATCTGGAGTACTGTGTCCAGTTTTGGGCCCCACACTTCAAGAAGGATGTGGATAAATTGGAGAGAGTCCAGCGAAGGGCAACAAAAATGATTAGGGGTCTGGAACACATGAGTTATGAGGAGAGGCTGAGGGAGCTGGGATTGTTTAGCCTGCAAAAGAGAAGAATGAGGGGGGATTTGATAGCTGCTTTCAACTACTTGAGAGGTGGTTCCAGAGAGGATGGTTCTAGACTATTCTCAGTGGTAGAAGAGGACAGGACAAGGAGTAATGGTCTCATGTTGCAGTGGGGGAGGTTTAGATTGGATATTAGGAAAAACTTTTTCACTATGAGGGTGGTGAAACACTGGAATGCGTTACCTAGGGAGGTGGTAGAATCTCCTTCCTTAGAGGTTTTTAAGGTCAGGCTTGACAAAGCCCTGGCTGGGATGGTTTAACTGGGAATTGGTCCTGCTTCGAGCAGGGGGTTGGACTAGATGACCTTCTGGGGTCCCTTCCAACCCTGATATTCTATGATTCTATGACTTATGAGGAGAGGCTGAGGGAACTGGGATTGTTTAGTCTGCAGAAGAGAAGAATGACGGGGGATTTGATAGCTGCTTTCAACTACCTGAGAGGTGGTTCCAGAGAGGATGGTTCTAGACTATTCTCAGTGGTAGAAGAGGACAGGACAAGGAGTAATGGTCTCAAGTTGCAGTGAGGGAGGTTTATGTTGGATATTAGGAAAAACTTTTTCTCTAGGAGGGTGGTGAAACACTGGAATGCGTTACCTAGGGAGGTGGTAGAATCTCCTTCCTTAGAAGTTTTTAAGGTCAGGCTTGACAAAGCCCTGACTGGTATGATTTAATTGGGGATTGGTCCTGCTTTGAGCAGGGGGTTGGACTAGATGACCTCCTGAGGTCCCTTCCAACCCTGATATTCTATGATTCTATGAATAGGCTAGAACCAGGGAGAAGGTAGGTACCCACTCTATGTGGGCATGGGTGAATGCGGGATCCTGTTTACCCCCTAAGCTCACAGTTTACTCCCGGCCCCTCCCTTGCTCCAAGGACCAACCCTAGTTCCCGCCCCACTGTGTTTTTGCCCCCAGCCCCTGACTTACTCCAGGCAGCAGGGACTAATCCTCCTCCCATGTCCCACTGTGCTCATCTTGCCCCTGGCCCCTGCCTCGCTCCAGCTGGGGACCAATCCTTCCCCCCACCATGCCCAGCTGTCAGGGTGGATAAAAATCCATGACTTTTAAAACAAAATAATAAAAAAATTAGATTTTTTTAATTTAAATCAGATCTAAAGATTGTTTTAATTAAGATACATTATATCATGGAATAGGGATTATACATTCTAATTCTATAGTAAGAGACACTATATTCATGTCATGTTTAAGAAAAGTTTTCTAAATGAGTTCTAATAGTTAATGGATTAGGGACCCAATATTATGGGGTTCCAGCAGCTTCTGTATCGATTATTTAGGTTAATTTTTCTATCTACCCAATGAGACTCAGTGCTCAGTCTGGAAGATCCCACCAGAGATGCTTAGTTTTGCAGTTCTCAAACTGTGGATTTGTGACTCCAGACGTAACATGCTTGTTAACAGCAAAAATGTTTTAAATAAATAAATAATGTATCAAGGTGAGAAATAATAGACCTCAACTCTATTGTCCCTCTGCAAATTTGTGTACACAGGGTCAACCCCTTACCTCTCTTTAAAAGTGAAAAAGTTCAATGAATCGAAGATTGTTCGGGGGAGGGGGGGCACAATAGATCTGGAGAAGCAGAAGAAGTCTGGAGATAAATGTGAGAAGTGAGGGACATGTGCTTTTTTGTTAAAAAACAATATTTGCTGTTGAAGCAAAAAAACAATTGAAATGTCTGTCTGGTGATGTTCTCCTCCTAATACAGCCTGGCAAGAAAGTCCTCCAAATATTAATGATTAACCTTTTGAATTGGAGATAGTTCACTTCCCAATGACTTCCTAAATATCTCCTTCAATTATCTTTGGTAAATGAAATAACCAAACAATCATTTTCTGATATAGCTGTAAAACTCATCTGAAAAGTTTTCAAAATAAAACATCGAAATTAAAAGTGTGTAGTGTGTACATTCTAAAAATGAAACCTACATCTATCTCTGAGTTGTGAAGAATATGTATTCAGGTTATAACAACCAATAAGAAGGCACTTCTATGTCGAAACCCATGATTAAATCGAGTCTTCCTAACTAGTGATTTAAATCATGATTTAAATCAAATCCACCCTGCCCGCTGTGCTCTCGCCCCGGCCTCTTCATTCCCCAGGGGGGCCCACAAATATGTTTGGTGCTGGGCCCACAAAAAGTTAATCCAGCCCTGGAAGAAAGGGACATGGCAGCGTGGGGAGGGGGGAATGATGAGGAGGGAAGGAAGGAGGGAGGAGCAGGGAGGGCAGGAGAGTGAGGCTGGCAGCAGGAGATGGTTCAGAGGATGTTGCCACAAAAAGTCAATCAGTAGAGAGGAAAGAGTCTCCAGAGTGCATAGGTAGAAAGCAGAATTTGGTGCCATCCTTTTGGGTCCAGGAGGCGGTGAAGATGCCTCCCCCACCATCGTCCGGTGCTGCTGCCCTGAGCTCCTGCTCTGGGGAGAGGAGATCTGTGATTGCAGGGGCTGGCTTCAGCCCACAAATAACTAGGAGGGGACAGTGGGGCCCTGGTTCCCTGGTCCCCCAAACCCTCCAACCCATTTCATGTGGCTACCTAAATATCCACCTTTAACAACCAGCCCCAGATGTGGGGTTTAATAAAAAGCAACATAGGGAAATAAGAGATGACACAACAGTTGAGATCTGAGGTTGGGGAAGAGCCATCAAATGGGGTTAAAACCCCTTAATTCATAGGACTAAGGTTGTTCAGAGTCATGGGTACGGATCCTTTCAGCTGAGTTTGTTTGCAGCTCCCTGCGTCCCCCTTCGCTCTTGTATTCATTCTGTCTCTGCAAAAATCAAATCCAATTAAAAGAGGGTTAGTCATTTCCAGAGGAGTGTATTAAAAGCAGGAGTTCGGGGAGTGACGCTTTGCTTCACCTATTACTCTTTTAACATAGCGATAAATATTATTCCTCCACCACGGTCAAAGCAGACCAGTGTGGGTGTTGTCCTGGAGCCAGCTGACGGAGGTACTGCTCTAGCTTAAGGGGCGGTGTTTTGGGCTGCAGGGCTCCAAATCGAGCGCAATGTGTAGCGCCTCAGGTGAATTTCTGATACAACACGGAATACTTCGCTTTTCCGATTGTTGTAGCTTCCTAGCAGTCAGGAAAGATTTGGGGCCAGGGCCTCAGCTGGTGGAGGCATGCTGATTTCTGCGGGCTGACGATCTGACCCTTGGTTTCCTTGCTGGGAGAGAAGTCCGTGCTTACAGGCTCGGGGATGTTTGCTCCTGCTCTACCCTCATGTTCAGCATCGACATCGCTCCAGTTAGTGCTTCCAAGCGGGAACGATACGAAGCAGCAACAGCAGCAGGGAAGCTGAGTTCACTGCCGGCTTAAAAGCAGCTGGGTTCAAAGCACTCTGCTCCTCTGTCATAGCTGCTCCCCCAACCTCTTAGCAGCCTTTAAGGGCACATTCCTTGGCTGCCACACCAGATCCCCCAGTCCTTGCCAGTCAGGCTCAGGCTGAACAAAAGGGAGCCATGCTGGCAGCTCCAAAAGTAACACCTCAGGTCTGCTTATGACCTTCTCAAAGAGCCTTGGAGACAAGCGGTGCACAAAGGGCAAAGGGTGGGGGAGCTCCAGAAAGGTGGAAAATGTATGTTTTGGGGCTGGGGGTGGTTCTGCTTGTTAATGGGGTTTACATGAGAAATTCAGGTCTTCTCTCCAGTCATAGGAATCTACCCAGTCTGACAGCAGGCCCATCCTCTGCCTCAGTTTCCCCTCTCAGAAGTTATCCACAGGCTGGCAAGCGGCTGTGGGGTTCTCATGTAGGAGCACTGCTGCACCGGGGTGACATAGCCAAGTCACAGAGTTCATCGCAGTTGGAGTCAATCAGAGTCCAAAGGAAAATGCCAAACCCCATCTTCCAGCCCAGCCCTTCCTCTGAGGGTCTGTCCTTTCCCCAGCTGGCTTCAGCCCCTCAGTTGGCTCCAGCATCCAGCCCTCCTGGGCTCCAATGTTGCCCTTGTTATGGGGCAGCATAGGGGGAACACCCACCCACCGTCTACTTCAGGCCTTGGGATCCTAAACAATTGGTCTGCCTCTCCTATATCCCAGGCTGCCCTGGCTTCCTTTCCCAGGGCCTCTTCCCATGTGCGCATGTAACCCATGCATCTGTCACTGTTCCTTGAAACAGTCATACAAGATGGTTTGTTCTTTTTGCCAGAGGAGTGAAGCAGCTGTCTACAGGCCCCAGCTAGTCTGGGACTAATGTGTGTGTGGAGGGAAAGTTCACAAATCCTTGGGACATGCTGTCATGGTCTTTCTGGTTCAGGGTACAAATCCAGACCAGCGAGGGGCTGTGTCACCATCTTCCCTGTAACCGTGGGTGCCTCACAGTGCTTTGCTGTTGTAGCTCCCAACCTGGGCCACTCACAACCAGCCTACCAGCAAGCGGGTCACCCCCTGAGTTTCTGTGTGTCAGGTGCCCTGGTTCCGCAGCTCTGACCCCAGTAGCCTGTTTACAGCCCCCTCTGGCTTCCACCAGCCTGGGTTACTACATGCAGGGTGACCCCAACACACACCCAGTCCTGGATTTTCCTCAACCCATGGACAGTCCAGAGAAATCATATGGTTTGTTTCTTCCTTTAGAGACACCAAAGCCCTTCACAGCTTATTCACTTAACTGGAGGTAACTAGACCCTTCCCTTGAAACGCAACCCTGAGTTTAGGGTCAAACTGAAATGAGTCTATTAACAAAACTTACATAGGAGTCACTGAATTCAAGTACAAAGAATGCAGATAGAAAGAGTTACAAGTTAAACAAAACAAATTACACTTTTAATGGTCTAAAACTTAATCTAGCAAGACACAGGCTCTGTTCAAGGTGGTTTCTCTCATCCACAGTCTCGCGGCAAAATGGTGACTGGCTCTCCCCTTGCTCAGGGTCTCTTCCAGGGGCCCAAAGGTGCTCGTGTTTTTGTTTTCTTAGGTGAAAGAATGTGGGGTTGTCTGCCTCTTTCTTTTATAGTCCATTGACTCTTGGAAGTTGATTCTTCTAAAGCAGTGGTTTAGACAGGGGTACGGGGTAGACAGAGGTCCTCTAGGGAGGACATCAACTCCTGTAGATATTTCCCTAGTTTTCCAGCAGGCTACATAAAAAGCATGAGTGAAATAAGTACAAACCAACATTTCGTACAGACACAAGGAGAAAGTCAGCAATTTTTCAGTAAGAGTGTGCTGTGACCCATCTGTATTTTATGTCTGATTTTGTAACCAAGTAGTTTCGAAGTGAGGTGAAACTTGGGGGTACACAAGACAAATCAGACTCCGGAAAGGGGCACAGTAGACGGAAAAGGTTGAGAGCCACTGTTCTACAGGACATCACTCAAAGCAAAGTTTATCCAAGCTGTGAGGAAGGCGACCTGAAGTCTGGTGGTCGAAGGCTCCATGTGTAACCCACACACCTCCTGGGTGAGGTGTCCTGTCCCATCTAGTGGAACCAAGACCACTTACTGAGTGAGAGATCAAATGAGTCTGCGGTACAGCCTCAGCTCAGAGCCAGTTGGCTTTTAGCCCATGCGGTAGAGACTCATGCAGTATGTTCCAGAGGTCCCAGGTTTGATCCTGCCTGCCAATAACCAGGGTCTGTCAACATCACATGTGCTCTTCTTTTTTCCCCCCACTTGTGTTTGCTGAAATGTAAATTGCCCTGTTCTCTACCATCTCCTTCACCTGCTTTCTTGATGACCCTGTTTGCTGCTTGCATAAACCCCCATTCCTTTGCTTAGGACAGACATCTTTCATAGCATTTGCCAAGGAGGGGCTGTCGAGTTTTCACAAGTAATGTCGTAGAGGGGGAACTCATAACTCTATATGTGATGTTGCATCATAATCTTATTGACCAGAGAGTTGTTCCTTTTCAAATGGTACCTCACAAGGCATATTTCGTACAAAGATTCTTACCACAGCATGTAGGGTGTGAATAGAGGGCTGCTTCGGGTCACACATGCTCAGAAGGGCATCTCCAAGGGCGGAGGGCCACTTCCACTCCCAAATTGAAAAAAAGGGGGGTGCCAACCTGTTCCCCCACTTCAGCCACCTCCAGAGGCAGACAGCCGTACCGGAGGGGCGGTGAAGATCCTTGCCCTGAGGACTGATGTTCACAGGCCTGCTTTGACTACCTGCAGCAAGCAGAGAACTGCCAGGAGAAGGATCCCAGCCCATTCAAAGAACAGGGTCCTTGCTGCTTGCTCAGCTCAGGAGGGTGTGAAGACATAAATGCCAAATAAGCAGCGCATGCTTCAAATGCATCGGCTTAGTGGCCCGTGTACCTTTCAGTACTGAAGAAATCTGTTATTATTATTTTTCTTTGACCGCTAGGAGCTGTATTGCTGTAATGATAAGAGCATGTTTAGATTTATGAGGCGTCTTAGTTAATCCACAAATTGTCTTCTTATAAAGGGAAGGATTGTTTTGATTAGTCTGAACAGCTTTACTACACTGTGGTGTCTTTCCTCCAAATTGGAGCAACTCAGGTGACTGGCATCCCCACTGTCCCAATTTGCATATTTGTGTTCTCCACAGGTGGGAGTTCCGCTGTCAGAACAGACTGAACCTGCTCACTAGCCCTGAACTAAAGTGGAATTACTATGGGTACGGGTGTAATCAAAGTTTGGTGGGTTACACTCAGGCCAGGCCCTTGTCTCTGGCTCTTTAACGGAGCACTGACTCTGCTCTCCCAGGAGCCCCTCTCTGCCTGAACACAGGTTGCTCTTACAGACCCAGCTCACGAGGTGACATCTCCCCTGTCTTTCCACCCAGACGCCATGGAAGGCTGGAGAACTGAGCAGGATTATGACATCACAGGTATCAAGGAGACTGAAGAGCTGTAACAGAAGAACGGCCACGCTGGGTCAGACCAAAGGTCCATGGAGCCCAGTCTCCAGTCTTCCGACAGTGGCCAATGCCAGGTGTTTCAGAGGGAATGAACAGAACAGGGAATCATCAAGTGATCCATCCCCTGTCGCCCATTCCCAGCTTCTGGCAAACAGAACCTAGGGACACTCAGAGCGTGGTGTGGCAATCCTGCCCATCTTGGCTAATAGCCATTGATGGACCTATCTTTCACGAAATTATCTCATTCTTTTTTGAACCCTGTTATTGTCTTGGCCATCCCAACAGCCTCTGGCAAAGAGTTCCTTGGGTTGACTGTGCACTGTGTGAAGAAATACTTCCTTTTGTTTGTTTTCAACCTGCTACCTCTTAATTTCATGTGGTGACCCTGAGTTCTTGTGTTATGAGAAGGAGAAAATAGTGGTGATTGGAAGAGCCCAGACTAACCACCACAGGAATGTACTGACTATGACCCCTTACTTCAAATGCACTGTGGCCTCGTGGATAGAGCACTAGATGGAACTCAGAAGGCTTAAGTGCTCGTCCTGGCTCTGCTACTGTCTTGCTGGGTGATCTTGGGCAAGTCACTGCTCTTCTCTGTGGCTCAGTTTCCCATCTCTAAAAGGGGGCTAATGTTCCACGCCTCCTTTGTAAAGTGCTTTGAGATCTACTGATTGAACATGTTAGATAAGAGCTAGGGCTCTTTATTTTCTTATGATAGAGGGTGCTTTTCCTAAAGCTTCCAGGCCTGGAGTCAAGTGAATTATTTGAGAATCTCTGCTTTTTAGTTTATTTGTTAACCATTTTCAAGCCCTCCTGGCTGCAAAGAGAAGCTGGAGGACGTGAATTGAATGCACCCTCGCGGCTGAGACACCAGCAGGCAAATGAAGAGTTCCCCAGAGGAATTTTTTTGGAAAATCTCACTATTTTGAAGCCACTCTCATGATTTTGGTGGGGCCCAACTCATGGTTTTGGAATGCTTGGGCTGGCAATACCGTGAAAGTTTGTCTGCACTCGTAGCGCTGGGTAATCACTTCAGGGCTGCTTCTCGCTTCAGGCTGGGAGATTCCGCCTCAGTCACAGCGGTTTTATGAGTTCCCACAAGGAGGGGGAAAATGTCCCTTGCCTAGAGGCTTGAGAGTCGTAAAGCTCGGAGAAGACCCAGGGTTTTCCTGGGAAATCGGATGCCCTCTCTCCTGCCTTATTCTGAGCTCAGCAGCTCAGCCCCCTGGGGCGGTTGCCCCATCCTATCTCCTGATGTAAGTACGGCATTGACAGCTCACAGGCGAGAGGGAGATTGCAGGAGGGCAGCCCCATTCTGACCTACTGACGACATCAGCACCTGCCTGATGCCAGAGCAGCAAGCTGCAGTCAGGTGTAGCCTGGGTACTTGTTGCTGGTTTGAGAGTATCTGTGGTTCTTAGTGTCTGAACCCTGGGAAATGAGTTCACTCCTCCTATATCTCAACTGGGCCTCCTGCCTAACGATCCTGAGATGCACGGTGCTGTTTCTTGCCTTTCATGCTGTGATGAGCCTCGCCAGATCAGAGGTAAGTGAGAATCCTCGAGAGATGGAAATGCTGGACTGATGCCAGCTGAATGCAGAACCAAACATAAGTATTTTTAAATCAGCAGGCTTGGATCATCTACAGCAAAGAGTCCTCAAAGAGCTGGTTCACGAGGTTATTGGCCCACTGACCTTACTTTTTAACAAATTTAGGATTACTGAGGGAATTCCAGAAGGCTAGAAGTATGCTCATGTTTTGTCAATATTCAAAAAGGTATGGGAGGCTGACCCGGCTTATTATAGGCCAGTTAGCCTGAAATAATGGGCAAAGGGATACAGGATTCAATCGCTAAAGAATTAAAGGACGGGAATATATCTAAAGGAGGTTAACGATGTTTTATGGAAAATGGGTCATGTCAAACAGAGATGTGACAAACTTAGACTTTTGTAAGGTGTTGTTTTTCATAGATTCCAAGGCAAGATGGGCCTATTGTGATCTTCTAGTCTGACCCTCCTGCATAGCACAGGCCAAAGATCTTCCCCACTGTAATTTCTAGAGCATACCTTTTATCAAAATATCCAATCTTGATTTTAAAAATTGCCAGTGATGGAGAATCAATCCACCAGGACCTAGGGAAATTGTTCCAATGGGTAATTACTCTCACCGTTAAAAATATACGCCTTATTTCCAGTCTGAATTTGTCTAGTTTCAAGTTCCAGCCATTGGACCATGTTAGACCTTTCTCTGCTAGATTGAAGAGCCCATTTGTAATTATTTGTTCCCCATGTCGGTATTTATAGCCTTTTAATCAAACCACCCTTAACCTCTTTAAGCGAGATTGACTGAGCTCCTAGAGTCTATCACTACAAGGCATGTTTTCTAATCCTTTAATCATTCTTTTGGCTCTTCTCTGAACCCTCTGCAATTTAGCAACATCCTTTCTGAATGTTAGACACCAGAACTGGACACAGGCTTTTAACCTCTCTTCTCCAACTTGAGATTCCCCTGTTTATGCATTCAAGTACCGCAGGACATTTGGATTAAAAAATTAGAACTATACAATATCAATGGAGCACAGGTTTAATGGATTGAGTACAGGCTAATGGCTAACTGGCAGATCTCAAAAAGTAATTGTCAACGGGCTCCTCGAATGTGGCTGTTTCTAATGGGGCTCTGCAGGGATCAGTACCCGGTCTGATGCTAGTCACTATTTTTATCAATGACTTGGAAGTAACTATAAAACTGCTGCTGATAAAAATTTGCTGATGACCCGAAGATTGGCAGAATGGTCAATGGTCGATGAGGAAAGGGCAGTCACACAGAGAGTTCTGGAGAGGTTGTTTGGCAAATGGGGCCCATTCAAACAAAATGAATGTTCACACAGCCCAAAACAGAGTTATACATCTAGAAAAGGGAGGGCATATTCAGCTTTGGATTGGACTAGCTTTAGTTTTGTATCATCTGCCAGTCTGGCCACTTCCCTGTTTCCCCCCTTTTCTAGATCACATATGAATATGTTGAACATCTCTGGTCCCAGTACAGATCCTTGGGGGACCTTGCTATTTATCTCTCTTTATAAACTCAAAATTTCTTCCTACCTTTTGTTTCCGATCTTTAAACCAGTCACTGGTCCATGAGAAGACATTCCCTCTTCTCCCATAACAACTTCTTTTGCTTAAAAACTTTCTGAAAGTTGAGGTCCACTAGATCCACTGGATCGCCCTTCTCCACATGCTTGTTCACCTCTGTAATGCCCCATATTCTTCATAGAAATATTGTTAGATGAATGTGGCATAACTAAGGTATGTTTTTTGGAATATGGGTCGTGTGAGATATCATTGGAAAGGTTATGATTTACTGAATGTGATTATCCTTTTTGTGTGGATGTATCATTTCTGTATCTGAAGTCAGGAATATGAGCTATGTATCAATTACAAAAGTGCTTGCACCAGGGGAATGCCCACCAAACAGTAGGGAGTCAGCCTGGATGGGCCATTAGGAAGGACAGTGGGACTTGGAAGATACGAATCTTCCTCCTTCCTGAGAAGTTTCCTGGGATGCTGCTTTGACACTGCAGGGTCATGTGATCATGTCACCTGGTACTGAGCATCATTATGGACTGGTGGTATTTGTCCACTAGGAGGGAGTGGGGGTCAAACTGGGAGACAAAGGATTCCTGTCCTATCCAAAACCTATTTAAGGCTTTTGGACTGGAGTTAATCTGGGTTCTTGTCCACCACCTCCCTGCTCAAAAAGGAAGACTGCTGAAAACACCTGGAGAAAGAAAGAAACTAAACTGTGGGGGAGGAGGGCAGGGGCTGAGCCCAGGTGAGAAAGATCTAGCCTGTGAAAGGAATAGCTGGATATTTAAGCTGCAAGCAGTGCAGTTTACCTTCCATAAACTTTGCAACTGCACAAAACAACATTTAGGGTGAGAATGTACTTTCTATTGAGCAGTTAATTTCGCGTATTAAGTTTAGGTGGTGTGTTTTGTTTTATTTGCTCAGTAATCTGCTTTGATCTGTTTCCTATCGCTTCTAATCTCTTAACATTTACCTTTTGTAGTTAATAAACTTATTTTTACAAATCAGCGTTACATTAGCGACCCTTCAGACATCTCAGACAGAGGATGATTTAAGCAATAGCTTACGTACCACAGTTAGTAGTTCTGCAATTTCATATCCGAGTTCCCGCAGTACTCGAGGGTGAATCGGGAGTGCCTTCACGAAACCATTCATTGAGTCAAACTCAAATGATAGGACTCCACACAGGATGAAATATTCTGGCCTGTGTGATTCAAAAGGTCAGACTAGATGATCGAATGGTCCCTTCTAGCCTTAAATGCTATGAATCTGTGAATGATTTTACACCTCTAGCATGTTCCCTCTTGAAATAGTCCCAGTCTTTTCAATCTCTCTCTGTATAGAGGAGTCTTTCCAGGCTTTTAATCACTTTGGACCCTCCCATTTCAACTCATGACAAGGTGCTCCACCCTTCCCCACTACCCCCGGAAGAGGAGGTGAAAGTGCTTTGGAATGCAGGGAGAGTATCTTCCACACCCCAAAGGGATGGTCCCTGATGACAGCTGAGTCTGGGGTAGAAGCACCTTAAAAGGAAGATTTTGAGCCATGGGAGAAGTCCTTGCTCACAGAAAGAAGCACACTCAGTCTGGGCCTGGGTTGAGAATACTTGTCCTACAGAAAGGACCCAGAGCTGGGCAGAGTGATGCTCTCTCAACGCAGGGTGCTTGGTCCTCTTAGCACTGTCATAACAGTCCCCGGTCAACCAGGGACACTTTGTTGTGAGTTAATGCCTCAAGAGGGTGAAATAAGACCTGCAGTGGGTATGTAGCGAAGTGTTTGAAGCCTGAAGTTGGCAGACCTTCATCAGCCCACTGCGGGCTGGCAGGTGTGGTGCCAAGAGTGGGATCTACAAGGCACCATATCCCAGTGACTGCTGCTGTGGTGGGCAGAGAACCAGACCCACTGCTATCCCTTTTACAAATGGCATCTCGGCAGCCTCGGGGGCATGGATCAATGTTCACATTGCACTCCCTGACCCCAGCGGTACCCAGGCCGGGTCGGGGAAGCCAATGATCCAACCAACAGACCAAATTCATTGATGAATCCTGCTCACGTGCCACTTGAGGCACCTTGTGCGTACGCTAAGAAGAAGAAGCAGCAGCCTCAAATGTTA
Source organism: Lepidochelys olivacea (assembly GCF_965140295.1). Classification (NCBI taxonomy): domain Eukaryota; kingdom Metazoa; phylum Chordata; order Testudines; family Cheloniidae; genus Lepidochelys; species Lepidochelys olivacea. The sequence continues at coordinate 4,860,421 of NC_140413.1, forward strand.
GATAGCAGCTTTCTCCCGCCTCCGGGTCAGATGCCACCCCTCCCTGCAGGACTAGCCTAGGACTGGCCACCAGAACTAGCACCACTGACCCAAATGGTCCTGATCATGATCCTAAGGTCACCATGAAGAGCCCATCAATGCTCAGCAGCTCCCAGGCAAGTGGGCTGAACTCGTGCCAAACTGTTTTCTTTTGGTGTAAAACAGCTGCCGTTAAGGATGGTATCGGGGTTATATCAGCACATGTTTGGGAGAATTTGCATGACCCATTCCTGGCTTCACCACTCAGGAGTAGCATGGCTATCGCAAATGCATGCAGATAAAACCCCTATATCATGCATTCTCTAAATATGGAAATAGGAAACACTGTTGTCCAGATGTCAGATTTCTCCCCCAAGGTCTGAATTCGGGGACTGGTATCTGTGGTTCGTTGCATACACTGCAGTCCTTAAACCTGCAGAGTTTTATAAGCTCTGCAGGAGGGAGAACTTTGCAGGCTCTCTCCTTCAACGCTGATAAACTCTGCAGGCTCCTGGTGCCAGCAATCCCTGTTTCTCCAACTCCTGGATTATTCCAAAAAGAAAAGGAGTACTTGTGGCACTTTAGAGACTAAAAAATTTATTTGAGCATAAGTTTTCATGAGCTACAGCTCACGGCTCCTACGCTGAAACCTGGATTATTCCAGTGACCCCTGTCATGGGCTGTGCTGTGTGCCCTATATGGGCTGAATCATAGGAAAGCACAATGCCTACGCATGATGCCTCAGAGTGCAATACTCTCCCAGAAGGAAAAACTTTCCTCTGGCCCCACATGGCAATCCCCTCTGGCTCCTTGTTATCCCAGTTTTATTGAGGAGTTCTCTCTAACCGTGCTGCTTTTTCTGTGTGTGGCAGGCTTCTGAGAGGAAGATGAGGCGCAGACACAAAAAGAAGAAAAAGAAAGGTAAGCAGTCCCTGTCCCCACAGCTGTGGTGGCAGACTCGGGCCCCATGCAAAGCAGAGAAGTCTATTCCCCCAGTTGCCTCCCCTCTTCCTGCGAAGGCACAGACATGCCCAGAGTCGTACAGAGGCACTGGCTGGGGCTCCGTTCACACGCTGCCCCTGAAATCTGGGGCTCTGGGGTGCTAGGAAGCAAAGGATGCCCATGCAGTTCAATATCTCCCTTATGTCTCACTTCTGGCAGCTTTTGGACGTCGTGAGAAAGAGATGGAGGAGGCTTGTGCACCCCTAGAGACATGGTAAGCAATGCCCCCCTCCATAAATCTGCAGTGGCTCAGTCCCCTCCTTTAGCGTCATGCAATTCATCCCCACTCAGGGGTAGTAGCCCTAGTAATCCCTCCCCTGTCCCGACCTGTATACCAGGCAAGCATCTATTCTCCTTTAGAATCATGCAATTCATTCTCACCCAGCAGAAGCTGCCATCTCTTATCCACCCCCATGCATCATACAGCGGGTCATTCCGTTCTTCAAGCATCATGCGGCCCATTTAATCTGGAGTGGGGGAGGGGCAGTAGATTGTGTCTACTGGACTGGACCATCCTCCCCTGCAAGAGCGGGAGAAAACGTTTTCTGGGAGCAGCCCTGTGCACACCTGGGAGGTGAGGTGGAGAGTTCAGGTAGGAAGGCTGGCCTTTCTTGTACGGTGAGTAGGGTGAAAGGGATCCGGCAGCACTTCTGTAATGCCCACTCCTCCACCCCCACCTCCAGTCCCCCAGCATGCGTTCTCAGTTGAACTTCAACGTTGGACCTTCAGCTCTGCAGCATAAAGCACCCCTTCGAGCTAAGGAGGTAGGTGCATTAGTTGGTAGCTGCAGTAGGCCATTCTCCTATTTGTTGATTAGCTTGTGCGGAAGGGACATGACACACACGCTGCCAGTAGGACACACTCTCACCTTCTCAGCACTAGACAGGGATCACCTAAGAATCCAGCTTACCCAAAACCAGAACATCCAAGGCCTGGGTATTGCAGGGGAGGAGGTTGCCTCAGTGGAGAATGGGACACGGAGCCTTTCAGTGCCGCACCTCTGTGTGAAAGAGGGCCTGAGAGCAGGGCTTGCCCTCAACTATCTGCTCTCTCTGTTCCACAGCTGCTGCGTGCCCCTGGAGAGGCTCACCTTGGCTGACAGCCTCAGGCTGGTTGAGAGGAGGACACAGTACGTGGACAGATACCTGGATGAAGTTCTGATACCGTAAGGCAACTGAATGGGGGGCACCAGACTGGGGTCTGTGTGGGAGGGGATAGTGAATGTAGAGAGCAGGGAACAGAGAAAACCAGACACTCCAGGAACGTAAAATAACAGGGAAAAAGCCTCTAAGAGGCTTTAGCTTTCAAGGTGAGACACCAGTGAAAGTGAGGTGAGGGAGCAGGGAATTGATTGCAAGCAGGCTCAGTTGGGCAGGAGTAGGCCAGGCCTATAAATCCAGGAAACTGGCAACAGACGGAGGCTGCCGCTGGGAAAGGGCAGTCCCTCCCTGGGAAGAAGGGGGAGTGTTTGGAGGTTGTACACCCAGCAGGGGAATGAGGAGTAACAGGAAGCAGTCCAGGGAAGAAGTGGTGAGGCTGGGAGAGGAAAGCCCAGAACTCCTGGCTGGAGGGTCCCTGGACTGGAACCGGGAGTAGAGGGCAGGCCCAGGTTCCCTACCAGCTACTGAGGGCGTGGCACAGACCGGAAGGACAATGAACGGGAAGCCTGCCTGGGTCACTGCAAGAATCATAGAGAATTGAAGGACTGTACCCCAAAGGGGAGAAACGCTGAGAGACAGGGCCAGCGGGCTGAGTCATGAAGACTGAGGTTCCTGAAACGAGAGAGTAGCTGCACTCCCAAGAGAGAGACGGAGTGATGGCGTGCGACATGGGAAGGGGCATTGACCTCAAGAGCCCATCCACGGAGTGACCAGGAGGAGGCACCAGAGAAGCAATGAGGGGTGCCCCCCGTGACAACGTGGTGGGAAATGCGGGTACTCGGTCACCTCTGTGGGAAAGGGATTGTGCAGAGGACTGTAGACCGAGTGAAGCGTTGTATGAGACAGTCACCCTGATGTCAGGGGACTGTGAGAGAGACTGTACCTGACGGTCACCCCTGATGTAAGGGATCAGATCTAGATTATACAGGATGAGTACCCCAAGGGGGCTAGAACGAGACTGTAAAGCAGCTGAACGCTGCCAAAAGGGTCTGTATTTTGGGAACTGTCCTCAAGGGCAAAGAAAGACATTCAAGAAAAAGGCAAAGGCCTGAAGAAAGAAAAGAAAAGGAGAAAGAGAGGCCCCTAGTGAACCTGTAGATGTTGTGGTGAAAGCCAAAAGTCAGGTGAGACTGGGGGGAGCAGAGAGACCCCCCCAGGGGAGGAAGCTTAAGCAGGTAGGAATTAATGCCGAGGTGACCCACAAGACAGTGGGGACTGAGACCCTGAGAGCGAGGGTGCTGGAGGACTTGATGGGGCAATGAAGCAACTGTAGGGGAGGCTAGTAGCTGCAGCGCAGACCCTGCAAGAGGTTGTGCAAGACCTGGAATCTCAGCAGCAGAAACGGAGAGACAGCACGGGGGAGAAACGGAAACTACTCATGGTGGGTGACATAAAGAAAGAGAGGGAAAGTCTGTACACTTGGCTGCATGAGAGGCAGGGGAGGTGCTACCTTCCTCTCCTCCCCCCATGAGGAGCAGTCTTGAGCGGGAGGCTCTGTGATGAGCTGTCCACCCCACCTAGGACTGGAAGGGGCTAAGGTGGCCAGGCAGACGTGTGAACTCTGCAGGGTGCACCCGGAGGAAAAGTCAGGGAGCAGTGAATTGACTGCAAGCAGACTCAGCTGTGCAGGAATAGGCGGGGCCTATAAAGCCAGGAAGCTGGCAAGAGATAGGGGCTACTGCTGGGAAAGAGCAGTCCCTCCCTGGGAAGAGGGGGAAGTACCAGTTTGGAGCTGGTACACCCAGTTTGGAGCTGGTACACCCAGAGCAAGGATGGGAACCAGGAATAGTAGGAAGCAGTCCAGGGAAGTAGCAGTGAAGGCTGGTAGAGGAAAGCCCAAAACTACTGCGTTGAGGGTCCCTGGCCTGGAACCAGGTGTAAACTGCGGGCCCGGGTTTCCCGAACGGCCACCGAGGGCACGGCACAGACGGGTGGGGCACTGAAAAGCAAGACTATCCGGGTCACTCTCGGAGTGAGAGATAATTGAAGGACTGTACCCTGGAAGAGTAGGAAATGCTGTGTGGCCTAGCCACGGGGCTGAGACAAAAAGAGGACACTGCAGTTCCCGGAACGAGAGAGGAGTTACAGAATAGAATCTTTCTATTAAAAGAGCACTCGGTCCCCAGTCATGCTCAAGGCCCCATTGTGCTAGGTGCTGCACCTGTGCGTGTGACAAGGGGGTTATCGTTATCGATAAAATGGGTGCCAGCTCCCTCTCGCAGTCCTTCGTTCTCCAGTTGATGTCCTTGTGTCAGAGTGTGGTGTGCCATGAATGCCTAGACACTGCCCCATTGCAGTACAGTTGGAAGGCTGTGCCCAAGGTTTGCCTTTGCTCAGCAGGGCCATGTCCCATCTGTCCCTGTCTGCTCTCTCCCACAGGCCGAGTGTGATGACATTTGCCGTGAGCCGGTTCTCTGATTCCTCCATGGAATCCATCAGCTCTTTCCCCTGGAATCCCAGCTCCTTTTCCCTGACAGAAGCCTCCGTGGCTCGGTCAGAGCCCCTCTGCCACACAAGGGAGATCATGGCTGTCACGGGCTGGGAAGGATCCACTCATCCCATCCAAGACCAGCCTCTCCCCAGGCCTCCTGTCCACAGCAGACGAAACCGGCGAGAGCAGATCACGAGTCTGGACCAGACATCAGCCCATGGCTTAGACTTCAACATTAGACAGAAGCATCTGCAGAGCCAACTGGGGACACCTACCCCATACACAGAGTCACTGGCCAAGATGATCCCTAATGCCCCTGCTCTGCACCCACCAGACAGAGACCCCAGGGTGAAGTTCAACATGAGCGGGATCCCTTTCCTAAGCCATGAAGTCCTGGAGGAGCTGGACTGTCACCTTAACACAAAGAGACTCCAGCATGAGCAGGGCTTACCCCTCACCCCGCAGAAACCTCACACAGCTCCTCTGTTGCCTCTAAGGGCCCCCAGTAAGATGTGGCTGGAGGATGGACATGCCCTACCCACAGACAGAAGGCAGGAGACTTGTTCCACACGTCTTCCAACACCAGTGGAAGATACCACCATGGAGACGGGCAGGAGTGATGGCACAGCTGGAAACCAAACTAACCCGGATCACTGCACTCTGCCAGCAGGGGTGGATCTGACATCGGCACCTCCAGGAACTGTAATAACAGAGAAGATGCTCGCTGTGACATTCCACATTGATAGGAGTGAGCTGAGAAAACCCCTTCCCAGTTTGAGTGGCACCAAAGGGACTGAAGAGAAGCTGGAGCTGCACATGGAGAGGAAGGTTATCTCCGGAGAAGTCTCCTGCCTGAGGCCAGGGGCACAGGCTAGTGAGAGCAGGGAAGATCTTCCCAGGACCCAATGCCACCAGGTTGTCCCAGAGGCACCAGGCTCTGGGCAGCTACCAAGATCCATTCTTGACTCTCTTATTGCTGGGCAGGCTGCACACGACCTGCAGATCAATCACCTGATGGAAATGTTGAGCAGCTCCTGCCCCTTGGCGAGCCATGTCTCAGTCTGCCATCTGTGCCGCAAGGCACATCAAGGAAAGATGAAGGGTAAGAAAACTCAGGAGGAGACACAAGAATCTGCTGAGCTTCATAGTCTTCGAGACATCCCGACTCCACATGGGTTCGATGGAACTGTGAATTCAAAGCTCTTCAGGGACCAGCAGCCTATCAGAGTCTGCAAGAAGTGCGGTAAGCTTCTACAGAAGAGACCAGCTGGCTCTGCAGGTGCTGACTTGCCCAGAACATCCCATGGAATTCCCCAGAGATGGACTCCAGGAGACTCTGCAGCGTCATCCAACCACAACAAGATGCCAGTGGTGTGGCTCCTTCCAGCAGACAGGAGCAAGAAGCAGGATGGAATGGGGAAAAGGGCTCCCACCAAGCAACCGAAGATGGTGTCCATTGTGACAAGTACAACAGGGCTTTCGCAAGCAGGGGAGAAAGCAACTGGGAGTCCTGACGCTTCTCCTCCAAAGCCACCAAAGGCCTCCAGAGCTAGGACATCATCCCCTGCAAGGAACAAATTTCCAGTTCTCAAACGGATCTTCATGTGCCTGAAGCAAACCTTCTCCAAGCTTCAAAAGAAAGTGAAGTCCCAAATGTCCAAGGACTTTTGTTCAAGAACACCTAATCCTAAATTTACAAAGCCACCCTTTCGAAAGGCAAGGGCCTCTAAGGGTGTCTGGTAATAGTATAAGAGACCTACTGTCAAACAAACCCTAACTCTGCCTCTTTACCCCTTATACCCCACTCCTTGACTGCTTCAGCCCCGACTCCCTGTCACCGGAAGTTCCACCCATGGGGGTATTACTTCCAGAGTCAAGGCGGACACATGACAGGAAGCAGAGTGTGTCATGTGACCCCCTCGAAGAACTCCTCCCACTGCCCTCTACTAATCAGGCTCAGTTTTTCCCCCGTAGGCCTCCCCGAGAGGAGATTTGACTGATCCGGGGGAGTTCCGGGGCAGGGTGACCCCACTAAGAACTCCTCCCACCACCCTTCTGCCAATGAGGAGGGGTTTCAGCCTCATAGGACTGCCCTGAGAGCAGATTTGACCAGTCGGGGGTGTTCCACGTTTGGGTGACCCATCCAGAAGTGTTTCATGTGACCCCTCAAAGAATTCCTCACACCGCCCTCTACGAATCACGAGGGGTTTCAGCCACATAGGGCTGCCCAGAGACGAGATTTGACCAACTGGGTGTGTTCCAGGGTGGGGTGACCCATCCGGAAGTGGTTTGTGTGACCCCTCTAAGACCTCCTCCCACCTCCCTCTACCAATCGCAATGGGTTTTGGCGGCATAGGACCACCTGAGAGCAGATTTGACCCATCAGGGGTGTTCTGTGGCAGGGTGACCTGCCCAGAAGAGGGTCCTGTTACCCCTCTAAGAACTCCTCCCAGTGCCCTCTGCCAATCAGAGTGCAGCACCATCACCCCATAAGTCCCAGCACTGGGGCAGAAGAGGCCATCTTTTACCAAGAACGCGTGCTTTAGAAATCGTGGAAACATGGACTCCTTCACCACCCCCGTGAGAACTTGGGACTTTCTTTTAGCCCTGAGGACCTTTGGACTTGTGTGGAGACACCCCGATGAGCGTGGTGGCCTCTTGTCATCCACCCCCCTGGAGGAGGCAGGCGAACGAAGCTTGGGGGAGTCACCAGAGAACAAGGTGAACGGAAAAGACATGGCTCAGGTAAATGAATGATTAAGAAGTGGCGGTTGATGATGGGGTGAAATGGGGTTAGGAACCGGAGGGGCGGGAGAGTTTTGTAAATTTAAAAACAAGCAGTGGGAACTTACACTGTTTCTTTTCTGAAAATCTCTCGACAGATCGACGATGCCTTTCCAGAGGCCCCGGAGGCCCCAGACAGCTTCGCATCAAGCAGCGAAAATGAACCAGGCCCACCTTGTTTTTGCTCAGCGCCGATCCAAATTGTTGAAGAGGACTCCGAGGATGACGGCTAGGAGGCGTTTCGGAGGAGGTTTGGCATGGAACCCACTGAGCCAGTGCCACGTCGTGAGCGTAAAAAAGTCATGCGGACTATTGTACGCGTTGCTGTTTCTGCTGTCCTCAATCGGTGCCTTCGGGAAAAGCTGTTTGAAGATGAGAGGGCTGTGTCATCGGTGCGCCAGCCTAATGGCACCATGGCTGTGTGACTTGGACTTCAGTGGATAGAAACTGCCAGCTCCGGGGCCGGCGTGCTGAGCTGTGTTTGGAAAGCCTATTAAACACTGTTCTTGCCATAGGTTAAGCTGTGCAATGTCTGTGCCTCACCGAAGAACATTTAGCGCACGGGGTGACCTTGATAAATGCTGTGCAATTTAGTGCAGACCCTGACCGTGTTTGAAAGAAAATGACCAAACCGTAAGATGCTGCTTCCAGCGTTATATTGACCGTCTGGTCTGCACAAAAAGTTACAGAACCCTGCTTCAGAAAAAGGCCAGTTGTAAGAAATCAAAAAGGATTAAGTTAGAAAATGGTGAGGGGACAAACAGCGACATACAACTTGGTAGCTGTAAATTGAAAAATAAAAAAGAGGGCTTTGTGACTATCTGTGTTTCTGTTAGAAGGTCTCTGGCCCTTGGTTTCTTTTCACAGAGCTGTATGTCTTTTAAAGAAAAGAAAAGAAAAGAAAAGAAAAGAAAAGAAAAGAAAAGAAAAGAAAAGCAGCCCAGTTGTGCAGACAACTTATTCCCCCACCCCAGATCACAAAAGGGAATGCTAGGGAGGGGGAATCCAATCACCTTGCTAGTTATTTTGAAACAAAGAGTTACGATGGTATAAAAGCCTCAGGTAGCTTGGAGACTGTCTCTTTCAACAGAAACTCTCTTGAATTGCTGCTTAGGGCGTTTAGACAGACACGTCCACTGTGCGTCGAAAAAGCGAGTCGAATGCCTGTCTAAAACTTTGTGTGATAAGTGTCAGTTTTGTGTGGACAAGCGGCACAGGTGTGAAGGGAGGCGCTGTAAACAGGGTCAGGGTTTGATCGCTGGTGATGTAGACAGTCACCTGTGTTTTCTGGAGAGCATTCGAAAACCCGAATCCTCAGAAAAGTATATATTTTTTATGATTTTGAATGCACACAGAAGACTGGGTTGCACACGCCCAATTATATTTTCGGTATGTCCCGAAAGCCTGAAAAGTCCTGGGAATTTAAGGGCGACAAGTGTCTTTCTCTGTTTGTTTAGACCTTTATTGGCAAAGAGTTCCGGGACTACACGTTCCTCGCGCTCAGTTCCAAAGGTTCTGATACGTACTTCATCGCGAGACCAGCCTGTACTCTTTTGTAAACAAACCAAGGAATACCCCATCGGACACCCTGATATAATTTACGACAAATTTGGACCCCTTGCAAATTATTTTGGAATTGCAAAAGTTAAAGTGTACCCCCTGCGAAGCCTCTTTTTCCCGTTGTTACCTGTCAGAGTCGGTGGCAAGCTTCTGTTCCTGCTATGCCAAACCTGTGCAGAAACTGAGCAGCGGGAGACATACATCCACAGTGATGAGGAGAGGGCCATCCTGGGGACTTCGTGGATGGTGGAATTGAATACGGCCATAGCAAAGGGGTATGCGGTGGCTAAAGTCTATGAAATGTGGCATTTTAATGAAAAATCTGATGAACTCTTTTCAGCGTACATAAAATTACACTTCTACCAGAAAGAAGAGGCTTCAGGGTATCCCAGCTGGTGCACAGATGAAGAAAAACAAAATAAGTACATTAACGATTTCTACCAGCAAGAAGGCGTGCTTTTACGCCAACACGAGATCAGGTCGAACTCCGCTAAATGCCAAATCACTAAACTGTTTTTAAAATCTCTGTGGGGTCAGTTTGGCCAAAGAACAAACCTACCCAACACCAGCATCATGAGAGATCCTGACAAACTCTTTCAGAACCTGTTTTCCCCCAATTACAAGGTTTCATCCTGCAAGTTTATTGAGGATGAAACCGCGTGTGTGTCTTGGAAGCAGGCAAAAGACCTGCACTCTGTCTCTGGCAATACCAATGTCTTCATAGCCTGTTTCACCACCGCTTATGCCCGCTTAGAACTATACAACCTCCTAGACAGGTTGCAAGAGCGGTGTCTGTACCACGACACTGACTTGGTGACATTTGTGAAAAGGGAGGGTGACCGGAATCACTTTCTGGGGGATTATTTAGGGGACCTCACAAGCAAGATCCCGCCTGATCCACACATCACCGAGTTTGTGTCGGCAGGCCCAAAAACATATGGGTATAAGCTGTTGGGAGGAAAGGCCTTAGGAAAGTCAAAGGTATTACCCTGAACGTAGCAAACTGTGAAAAGATCAACTTTGACAGTATAAAAGATCGAGGTCTGGACTATTGCACGGGCCTGCGAGAAAACACCTCAAAAAAGACAGAAGTGCAGCACCCCTCTATCGCAAGGAACAAAAATCAGTGGCAAATAGCAACAAAAACCCTTCAGAAAACAAACACAGAAAGTCATTTACAACAAGAAGGTCCAATGAGAGGGTTTAAAACCCTACCCTACGGTTTTTAAAAATGGATAATTTCGAAACACCCCTTTTCTGCAATTCTCGCAGGGCCTAGCAACTGCCGGAAAAGTTACTTTATAAAAAATGTGTTGGATAACCCCAGACAAACACTGTCTGTTATGCCTGAGAACATCGTGTGATGTTACAGTTGTTGGCAACCTCTGTAGACAGAATTGCTCTGTAAATATCCCTTTCTCAATGTTGTGGAGGGGCTGCCTGATGCTTTTGACGATGACCGTTTGTTTCCTACCAGTAAAGTAAAGACGATTATCTGATGAACGATCTGATGAACTCTGCTTGTGAAAGCGCTGAAACCGAGGAAGGCTTTACCAAGTACATGCGTCACAGAAACCAGAGCATTATGTTTATAGTTCAAAGCGTATTTTGTCAGGGGAAAAAGAGTCGCAAGATTAACCTAAACACAAAGTACATGGTTCTGTTCAAAAACCCCAGGGATAAATTACAAATCTCTACACTCGCTTGGCAAATGCCACACTCAGGGACACCCGTACTTCCTTCAAAAAGGATCACGGATACAATGATACAGTGATACAATGCACAGTTTAAAGCCTTCTGCCGCACTGCCCGTTAAACAGAAAGTGTCTTTAATGCACGTCAGTTTAATGTTCACATCCACTCCGTTCAACAAAAGTTTTTCTTGAAAAAACAGGTCACTGTGCAGATGAACCAGCAGCTCTACCATCCTGCTCTGGGCCATCAGCTTTGCACACCTCACAAACCCTAGATTCCCTCCATCCATCTCGAGTTTCTTCCTGTTGTCTGGCAGTGTCTTTGTAAAACAGGCCGGTGGAAAATTGCATGGCGAGGGTGTCGTCACTGTAATTGAGCACCGATTCTATAAAGGCCCTGTAAGGGTAACAGTTGTTGCTTTGCCTTACAAGGCGGTCTCCCAGCGTGACATCGCACTGACTAGAAATAGAGGCCACGGGGTAATTCACCAGGCCCACCTCGGCGTCCACGGTGAGTTCAGTTATTCTCCTTTTACAATCTTGCAACACAGCTCCAGCAGCGTGTTGTTTAAATCCATACAATTTACACCATTCCCTGCTACAAAAAAGTCAATGGGGGCAGACTCCATAATGACCGACAGAGGCGGCGCCTCGATGTAGATGCTTTTCTCAATGCTGGTCTGCGTAGGGGCTATTTGGAACAAGTCTAGTTCGGATGTGGTCCACTCATCAGACCTGCAGTGAACAAAAGCCATGTTGATTCAAATATATCTCTTTCACCAGGTGGAGAGCGTCTCCTCTTTCGCCCAGGCTTCCTCTTGGACTTTCCCTTGTGGCTGGCCTTGCGGGTCAAAGCCCTTCTTTTAAAGGGTTTTGGGGGACCTGAGCATCGCGAGTATGACACATTGCTCGTGCTCTTCCTCCTTTTAATGTACATCAGCCCCGATCCTTCCTGTAAAACTGTGTTCCCCACTTTCTCCAGAACAGCGTGGGAGACATGACCTACCACGTCTGTAGCTATGTTTTGAGTGGCGGTTTTTATGTGGACTTTTATAATCTCTAGCCCCCTCCTCAAAAGTGGTACAGCTTTTCAAAAGAGGGTGTGAAATCTTCCACGAACACCAGCCCCGTGAATCACGGGGGCCCCATGACATCCAGGAAGGGCGTATCCAGCCTGGGCTTTGTAATAGTTTCTGTAGATGGTGGGGTCACCGTAATTTTTTAGGATCGCCAAAATAGTATTTTGCTTTTCAGAAACCTCGCTCTCTCCGTGGACGCAGGTGCAGCTTGACGATCACCTTGCCAAAGCAAAATGAGACGCGTCTGTTCTGATCTGTCTTTAGTTCAATGGTGATGGTGGCAATGTGCTGTTTACTGTCAGGGACGTAGTGAGGTTTATCATAAGTGATGGTGAGAAACTTTTTGTTCCTTCTCGGACGGGGATGCAGCGTAACTGGGCAACAGAAAGTCCCCCACAAACTCGTGTTGTACAATAACTGTGTACAGATACAAAGAGTTGAAACCCCCTGTGATGTCAGCCGAGACGGGAAATTTTTGAGCACCGCGCTTGGGGTCCAAACCCAGAATGTTAGCTAGCTCCCTGCTGGTAGAAAACATGTACGTAAAATTGGCAGATTTAAGTCTCATTTTTCTACCCACAGGGTCGTAGTTCATGACCACCTCACGTGGTGCGGAATGACAAGCCACGGTGCTGTTCATATGATCCAGTAATTCGGGTATGGTCGAGTAATAACCTCGTCGTAGGATGAAATTCCACCTCTTATCTCCAAAGGTGATTTTGAAAGGGGTGTCTTCGTTGATAGTGTTCCAGAAGTGCGGGTATTGTGTTTCCACTAACCCCACCTCCTAGGCACCCAAGAGATCCAAGGGCTTAATTAGTCCTATTTTAACGTTGGAGCTGGTCTTTTGAGGAAAAGCTGCAGAGCTGGCATTGCTGGGCAAAGTAATGTAAAACCCGCCATCACTCATTTCTCTCTCGCTCTCTCTGTTTGGGTCTAAGTGTCACAGAGTTGAAAAGCTTTCACCTAGCTGTTAAACTCATCGGGCCACCCCAACCATTTCACCAGTAGCTGCTTTTTTCTCCCTTTTCCTTTCGCCGCTCTCACTTTTTCAACCCTGTAAATCCTGTCTCGTTTGGGGTTTACTTTTTCTAATTCTTTAGGGTAAAAAGATCCAGTAACTGTCTCACCCTCGTAAAATATCTCCACATCCTAGTTTTTAAAGTTTTCTTCAATTGCTCTAGAGCCCCTGCTTTGACTTCAGTATTAGTAACAATATGGTGAACTCCATGCCGCTTTAACAATCTCCTTAAAGGTTTGTTTAAAAATTCTTTCCCCCGATCGGAATGTAATTTTTGAGGCACGCGACCTTTGGTGAAAATAGCTTTAAAGGCCTTGGAGACCTCACCACTCGTCTTGTCTTTTAGGCCGAAGGCCCAGGCATATTTGGATAGAATGTCTACGACTGTTAAGATGGACTTAAAACCGCTGTTGCGTTTGGAGAACCGGTGCATATCCATCAAATCTGCCTGCCATTACGCATCCACATCTGAAACAATGGTCTTGTTTCTTTTAAAACATATTCGAGCTGGTTTGTGCCAAGTGTAAGCGTCCTGGTGTGAAAACCAAGCTGTTACTGGTCTTCATTTAAAGTTTTAATCTGCTCTTTGGCCACTTGAAAAAGAGGGTTCACCCTGCCGAAGCTCCCAACTTCTCCGGGGGTCAAATATATTTTCTTTCACAGAGCTGCCTGTGTAGACATGACTCTTACTGGTACCGTCTCTTACTCACACACATATGAAGGGGGACACATTCATATTAACACTTTTAACTAAGTGTTATTAATCGCCTGGTTTAACACGACCTTTTACAGCCCCCTGTAAAAATGGATGCCATGAACCCTACCAAAAGGGAGTGATTCTGCCATTTTGTCCTTTTCTGGATTTTCCTCTTGAGATCTGTGTCTCAGACATGAGGAAAACCAGCGGATGCATGGTATATTTACTCCCACGGGGCAACTGATGTAGAAGTTCTCAAATGCCTCTGGAAAGGCATCGTCAAGCTGTTGAGAGATTTTCGGAAAAGAAACAGTGTAAGCACCCCACTGCTTGTTTTTAGATTTACACAGCCCCCCGTTTCCTAACCCCATTATACCCCATCATCAGCTGTCACTTCTTAATCATTCATTTACCTGAGCGACGTCTTTTCCCTTCACCTTGTCCTCCGGTGACTCCCCCGAGCTGCGTTTGCCTTCCACCTCTCGGGGGGCTGACAATGAGAGCCCATCATGCTCCTCGGGGTGCCTCAGAAGAGTTTGGGTTTCAGGTTCTGGCGTATCCATCAATGGGTGAGTCAAAGGGCCCTCGTCAGACCTGTCACTGATGTAGCACTTTCTCCACACAAGTCTAAAGGCCCTCGAGGCTAAAACAAACTCCGAAGTTCTCACGAGGGTGGTGAAGGAGTCCATCTTTCCACGATTACTAAAGCACGCGTTCTTGGTAAAGGGTGCCCTCTTCTGCCCCTGCGCTGGGACTTATGGGGTGATGGTGCTGCGCTCTGATTGGCAGAGGGCGCTGGGATGAGTTCTTTGAGGGGTCACGTGGCCCTCTTCGGTGCGGGTCACCCGGCCCAGTACACCCCTGATTGGTCACATCTGCTTTCGGGGCGGTCCTATGCGGCTGAAACCTATCGCGACTGGTAGAGGGCGGTGGGAAGAGGTCTTAGAGGGGTCACACGAACCACTTCCAGATGGGTCACCCTGCCCTGGAACACCACTGATTGGTCAAATCTCCTCTCGCAGCGGGTGTATTGGGGCAAAACCCATCCTGATTGGTTGAGGGCAGTGGGAGGAGTTCTTAGAGGGGTCACATGACACATTTTGCATCCGGTCATGTGTCCGCTTTCACCCCGGTAGTAATATCCCCCATTGGTGGGACTTCCAGTGACAGGTGGTTGGGGCTTAAGAGGTCAAGGGGCGAGGTTTCAGGGGCCAAGGGGCGGGGTTAGGGTTTGTTTGACAGTAGGGCCCTTCTACTACTTCCTGTTTCCATATTACTGAATCCCACCCTGCCAGCATTCTCACTCACAGAAGGGGCCCACAAATTCTACTATCTCCCTCGCATCCAGCGGGCCTGGTAAGCATGGACCAAAGTGGCTGAGAACAATTGCATGTTGTCCTGGGACACAGAGACTGATGTATAAGAGACTCTCCTTGGGGTATGACGTTTAACCCCAGATTCCAAGGTGAAAGGCAGGCCTGGGGCTTGGATGAGACTGAGGGTGTGAATAGATCACTGGATTTGTTACTTTACCTCATTTAGTTCGAGAATAAATCCTTTCTTTGCAGATTCATGGCATAAGTCTTGTCCTTTCAGATGTTTTGGCCACAAGTGTGAAGAAAAGCCAAGAATCCATGGAGGAGGATAAGAGCAAAGCCTCAAAGTTTTCAGAAACTGACCTGGTGCTAGACATGGAAGGGTGGTAGCAGTGGGGGGAAAAGCCCCAGAGATGTTTATACTCGAGGGTGGAAAGCAGGGGACTCCGTGGTGCACTTAGATTGCACGGGGCTCAGAAGAGAAACTTACTGGGAGATAAAGGGCAGGTCTTTCCTGGGGTGATGGAAAGAGAGATTTTGGAATTTCCAAGGTGGCAGACCCAAAATCCGAGGGAGGGGCTGGGGTAGGAAGGAAGTGAGGCCCTTGAACCAAAGAAAGAAGGAGAGATCTGCCACAGAGCTGAGGGGAGTACCATCCACCTGGAGTGATGACCAACCCCCATTTCCCCTCTCTACATCACACCTTCCAAGAGCTGAGATGTCATGGGCCTGGGGTGTCGGAGCGGGGGAGGAAGATACCAATAATTAAAGGGGGCTTGAGCATAATGAATGGCCACGGCCAAGCTGTGGAAAACAGAGATCTCAAGAACTGAGGCTTGGATAATTGAGGTGCCCTGCAACTTAAACCCCAGTCCACTGTGCCTGCATTGCACACGTTAGCTGAGATTCCTGGGCTCAATTACCTGCAGCACAGGGACGTAGGTAGGCCAAGGTTTGGAGAGCAGAACGTGGGCCATCTACCTGGTGTCTGAGAGCAGACAAGTGGCTGGAGATAAGGTTCTGCTAACCCTCTGAGAGAGGCAGGTCCTATTACAGCAGGAGTCTCCGGTCTTAAAGGGATACAAACCTCAAGTACAAGCAACCCAGTGGCTAGCCATCCTCAGCATCAGTGGGCGTGGGGATTGGCTGCATGGGGTGGCACTAGGGCCCAGGGAAGGTGTTGTAGCTGATACCTCTACAAGGAGCTTCTCAAGCCTGGGAATTATTGTGGTATCTAGCTCAAGGAACCTGATGAGATCAACTGATGACAAAACCAAGTCCTGGTTGGTTTGCCCCAAGTCATAAGGGCCGGGGCAGGTTATGGGTCTATTAAAGGAGGGGATGGGTGAGGTTCATTGGCCTGCAAGGTGAAGGAGGTCAGACTAGATGATCACAATGGTCCCTCCTGGCCTTAAAGTCTAGGAGGAACTTCTTTGCTTTCCAAAAGATGGGAATGGCTCCGAGGGGATACCAGGTAGTAAGCCCCTAACCTTCTGAGCCCCTCCCAGGTGTGATTTCTTCTTCCGATGAGCTCATATCTCTTCCCAGCTCTGCCTCCTTCTTGGGGCCAGATTCACCAAGGGGCTTAAGTGCCTAAATGTTCATTTGGACACTTAACTGCCAGAATCAGGCCCCACTGGGATTTCCAACCTCCCGCCCAGCTGCTGCTCACTATTGCAGCATCCAAAACATTTTTTGTAGAAAAAGTTCACAGGGCATCTGTGTTTCTGAGCATGCACCCTGCAGCCCCCACACCAGGGACGGTAGGAGTTTGCCACCTAACATGGCTGTGGGGCCCAATCAGGCTCCTCTAAGGGAGCTTACATAGGTTGAAGGAAGGATGGGGAGGTGGAAGACCCAATGTCCAATATCCCTGCACCAATGTTTTTTTTTTAGTTATTTCCCCCACGATAGAATAGCTTCAGGGGGAGTGTCATAAATATAAAGGTAAGGGTAAACCCCTTTAAAATCTCTCCTGGCCAGAGGAAAAATCCTCTCACCTGTAAAGAGTTAAGAAGCTAAAGGTAACCTCGTTGGCACCTGATCAAAATGACCAATGAGGAGACAAGATATTTTCAAAAGCTGGGAGGAGGGAGAAAAACAAAGGGTCTGTGTCTGTCTGTATGATGCTTTGGTCGGGGATAGAACAGGAATGCAATCTTAGAACTTAGTAAGTAATCTAGCTAGGTATGTGTTAGATTATGATTTCTTTAAATGGCTGAGAAAATAGCTGTACTGAATAGAATGAATATTCCTGTGTGTGTGTCTTTTTTGTAACTTAAGGTTTTGCCTGGAGGGATTCTCTATGTTTTGAATCTAACTACCCTGTAAGGTATTTACCATCCTGATTTTACAGAGGTGATTCTTTTTTACTTCTATTAAAAGTCTTCTTGTAGGGAAACTGAATGCTTTTTTCATTGTTCTAAGATCCAAGGGTTTGGGTCTGTGGTCACCTAGGCATATTGGTGAGGATTTTTACCAAACCTTCCCCAGGAAGTGGGGTGCAAGGGTTGGGAGGATTTTGGGGGGGAAAGACATTTAGAAACTACGTTTTTTTCAGGAACCCAGATAAAGTTTGGTGGTGGCAGTGGAAGTCCAAGGGCAAAGGGTAAAATTAGTTTGTACCTTGGGGAAGTTTTAACCTAAGCTGGTAAAAGTAAGCTTAGGATGTTTTCATGCAGGTCCCCACATCTGTACCATAGAGTTCAGAGTGGAGAAGGAACCTTGACAGGGAGTGATTGAGGGAGCCCCTGTCAGGCTGTCCCAAAGCCCAGTGTGTTCACCTGACAGGTGGCAGATCCCCATTCAAATTCTTCTCCCCTCAGCTAGAGGGTGGGACTTCAACCTGGAGTCTTCTCCATCGCCAGCTTTTGTGAATCCCTTTCTCAGGTGTCTGTCTCTCCCCAGTTGTTCTACAGGGAGTCGAGGCACCAACGCAGGGTTTGTGAATCATCCAAAAGATCGGCATGGTGACGTTCAGTGTCACCGCACCTCAGTCACTTGTGAATTTAGCTCTTGGTGTTCTGTGTAAAACTGGGTGACATTCTTTGGATGAGGAGGATTATTACATGAAAAATGCAGTTCTGAGTGACCTGAAATGAATAGCGCATTCGACACACACAGTTTTGGCCAGTCCCAAAAGGGCCAGGAGAGAAGGAGAAAGGTGGTGCCCCTGGTGTTGTTGCAGCTGCTCTGTCTTTAGTCCAGTGGTTCGGGTGCATTTCCCCTCGCTGTAAAAGGCAGCAGTTCAAATCTCTGCTCTGGAATAAGCCACCACAGCCTGTCCTTGAGTCACTGAAAAGTTTCACATTCAGTTTGACCCCAAACAAACGAATGTATTTCTCATAAGTGCCACTGACCGGAAATATCCATGATTTGCCCAGCTCTAGCTCTGGAGAGAGCCCACTGCCGTAGTGCCTGGGCGTCCAGTCAGGGAGTCTGGGCCCCTGTGTGATCGAGGGGCATCCCCCTTTCACCTGCAGCAAACCCCATGTCCCAGGGGAGCCTGAGCTGCAGACAGGAGGCGCTGGGGCAATCTGCATTGGTTTCCACAGTGAAGCAAAACCACCACAACCGAGCCCAGACCGAGGCCCCCGGGGCAAACAGACTGATATCATGCTGTATGGGGTGGGAACCGTTCCAACCCGGTCCCTGGCAGATGTGCTGAAGGTTTTGTCAGGGCAGCCCCGGGCTTCCCGTGCAGTCGGAAGAGGGACTGGAGGGTGGGTGGATGAAGAGCTTGGAAGGGGGGAACCTCCCCCAGATCTAAGGACTGTTTGGAGCTCCAAGCGTCAGGGGCTCCCTGTGTGTGTTTTGAACCCCGATTTCCGGTTCAGTCCACGGGGCCTGCTCTGGAGATCGGCTCTAGGCCGGCGGGAGGGGGCTGCTGGCCCCCACGGACACTCAGAGGGGTTTGTGGCTGGCCTCTCCCAGTCCCCAAAGAAAGGGGAATGGAGGGAGAGAAATCAGGGTCCTGAGACTGACAGTCCCCAGGGCCAACGGGGAGACGCCAACGCTCCAGGTCAGCCCGATTGACAGGGCAGGCCAGGCAACGAGGGAGCCGGGAGCCCAGGGTCCCGTCCTGCGTGTGAGGGGAGCTGCCGGAGGCGAGCGGGGCCGAGCTAAGGGCAGAGCAGCAGCCAGAGCGGGGCCAGAGCTGGGGGAGCCGGGGCAGCCGGGAGCTGGGGCCGTGCAGACCAGCCGCGCCGTCGGGGGCCCGGCCAGCTCGCGCCTGAGGGCCCGTGGCCAGCGCCAGAGCCGGGTGCGACACGCGGTGTCACTGCCGCCCAGCCCGGGCCTGGGAGGGAGGCTGGGGGTGTGAGGAAGAGCCGGTGAACTTTCCCTACGTCCCAGAGACACCGGTGGTGGTGCCCCCGAGCCCACAGGGCGGGTCCCTTGTTCCCCTTCACCCTCTTCCATTTTTCCTTATTCTCCTCACCGTTGCTGTTTAATACACTGTCTTTGGTGTGAACTCAATGCACTGACCAGGGGGTCAGGGAAGGGCCGGTGCGGAGGGAGCACCCCAGAGTGGGGCCGCCCCCGAACCGACAAGAATCTCCACTTTCGTTTGAAAAATAGGAAATGTCTCGCCCGTCATGCTTGAAAATGTGACACCCCCCCCCCCAAGGTTCAAAAAGTAGAAGGCAAATAAAGAGAATCCCCCAGATCATTTTAAAATCTCCTGATCTGGGAGGCCTGACTTGTGATCCTGGAATGAATTGGGTTGGCCGTACTTGGCAATGTGTGGGGGGTTTGGAAACACTTCTCTTTACAGCCAAGCAAATAATTTCTGGGGATAATTTAGGCTGTGAATCCGTCCCGTTTTCCTCTTCACAAATTCTCCGTAAGAAGCTTACAAGGTTCTCAAATTTATCCCTATTTCAAACATCATCACGGGGTGAGTTCAATGAATAATTCTTATTCAGGAATCAGTTTGCTCGTTAAAACTCACAGTGTGTGGATTGGACACTCGGGTCATATGACTTGACTTTTGTTCCCTGATTGGATGAGCAGAACTCCAGGACTGAGCCATTCAGTGGGCTGGGCCCAAGCTGTCCGTGTCCTGTATCTTTCCTAGGTGGCTCCTGGAGGCAGCAGGAGGCATGAGCCCGGTGCCAATCTGCTTCCTGCCAGACCTGGACCTAACACGCAGGCCACCTGAGGAGATCCACTCTCTTTGGTTCCAGCTGACCCGGGGGGCACTGGGTCTGAGACATCAGATCTGCCATGGTTTCCCCTGTGTCCTGGGGCCTGGCTTGCTCAGAGGAGGGCAGGGGGCAGGTTGCAGAGACAAGGCGAGTGCGGTTACTCATTAGCCCTTCTTCGCCTGGAGGAGGGAGGTGCTTTGCTGGCCAGACACT
The DNA here is from genome assembly GCF_965140295.1 of Lepidochelys olivacea. Lineage (NCBI taxonomy): Eukaryota > Metazoa > Chordata > Testudines > Cheloniidae > Lepidochelys > Lepidochelys olivacea. Next base: position 4,880,543 of record NC_140413.1, read on the forward strand.
TTCCCAAACAGGTTTCAGAGTAGCAGCTGTGCTCATCTGTATCCGCAAAAGGAACAGGAGTACTTGTGGCACCTTAGAGACTAACAAATTTCCCCAAACAGGTACTGCATCCAGCCAGGCTGACTCAGCGGCTGCTCTCTGCTGCCCTTGCAGGTCAGTAGAACGGTCTCCCCACTCCCTGCTCCTGCTCATCTTCTTCTGCCCCATCTGGACACAGCCCACCACACACCACAGCCTCCCTTCACCTGGAGCCACAGCCCAGGTGCCCTGCTTTGGTCAGAGACCAGACCCCAGTGAAACCAGTGTGATGGTAAGGATCTGTTCCTGGAGGAAACTGCTTCTGGCCTCTGGGAAAAGGGGTGAGGGTGAAACCCCCTGCTATGGCTCAGGAATAATCCAGGGGTGCCCAGGGGTGCAGGGCACACATGGGGGGATTTTTAGAATTGTAACTTGCGCGGGGGGTGGGGGGGATGAAAAATACCTCTTTGACCAGCTCCCAGCTTGTTGATGAAGCAAACAGGCCCTACACCAGAAACCGCTTCATTTTTGCTACCCAACGGTCAGGTTGGGGGCTCGGGAAAGCAGCATTATTTTGGGCATAAGCTTTTGTGGGTAGAAACCCCCACGAAAAGCCTACCCACGAAAGCTTATGCCCAATTCAATCTGTTAGTCTTTTCGGTGCCACCGGACTCCTCGTTGCTTTTGTGGGTACAGACTAACACAGCGACCCCCGATACTCAGAATTATTTGGTCCACCTGCAGTGAAGACAGACCCTGGATTTCCTCCCTTGTAATGCTGGGATAGGGACGACTTTGTAGCTTGGCAATTGGGGGCGGAGGGTTTCCTCCGAGCTGGTGTTGAGGCAGTAGCAGGTTCTCAGAGGGAGGGAAAAGGATCCCCCTCAGTTCTAAGCCGTGGGGATGTCTAGAAGAAGGGCAGAGGAGAGGGAGATCATAGAATGATATAATCATAGAATATCAGGGTCGGAAGGGACCTCAGGAGGTCATCTAGTCCAACCCCCTGCTCAAAAGCAGGACCCATCCCCAATTAAATCATCCTAGCCAGGGCTTTGTCAAGCCTGACCTTAAAAACTTCTAAGGAAGGAGATTCCACCATCTACCTAGGTAACACATTCCAATGTTTCACCACCCTCCTCGTGAAAAAGTTTTTCCTAATATCCAACCTAAACCTCCCCCACTGCAACTTGAGACCATTACTCCTTGTCCTGTCCTCTTCCACCACTGAGAATAGTCTAGAACCATCCTCTCTGGAACCACCTCTCAAGTAGTTGAAAGCAGCTATCAAATCCCCCCTCATTCTTCTCTTCCGCAGACTAAACAATCCCAGTTCCCTCAGCCTCTCCTCATAACTCATGTGTTCCAGACCCCTAATCATTTTTGTTGCCCTTCGCTGGACTCTTTCCAATTTATCCACATCCTTCTTGTAGTGTGGGGCCCAAAACTGGACACAGTACTCCAGATGAGGCCTCACCAATGTCGAATAGAGGGGGACGATCACGTCCCTCGATCTGCTCGCTATGCCCCTACTTATACATCCCAAAATGCCATTGGCCTTCTTGGCAACAAGGGCACACTGCTGACTCATATCCAGCTTCTCGTCCACTGTCACCCCTAGGTCCTTTTCCGCAGAACTGCTGCCTAGCCATTCGGTCCCTAGTCTGTAGCTGTGCATTGGATTCTTCCGTCCTAAGTGCAGGACCCTGCACTTATCCTTATTGAACCTCATCAGATTTCTTTTGGCCCAATCCTCCAATTTGTCTAGGTCCCTCTGTATCCTATCCCTGCCCTCCAGTGTATCTACCACTCCTCCCAGTTTAGTATCATCCGCAAATTTGCTGAGAGTGCAATCCACACCATCCTCCAGATCATTTATGAAGATATTGAACAAAACCGGCCCCAGGACCGACCCCTGGGGCACTCCACTTGACACCGGCTGCCAACTAGACACGGAGCCATTGATCACCACCCGTTGAGCCCGACAATCTAGCCAGCTTTCTACCCTCCTTATAGTGCATTCATCCAGCCCATACTTCCTTAACTTGTTGACAAGAATACTGTGGGAGACCGTGTCAAAAGCTTTGCTAAAGTCAAGATACAATACATCCACTGCTTTCCCTTCATCCACAGAACCAGTAATCTCATCATAGAAGGCGATTAGATTAGTCAGGCATGACCTTCCCTTGGTGAATCCATGCTGGCTGTTCCTGATCACTTTCCTCTCATGCAAGTGCTTCAGGATTGATTCTTTGAGGACCTGCTCCATGATTTTTCCGGGGACTGAAGTGAGGCTGACTGGCCTGTAGTTCCCAGGATCCTCCTTCTTCCCTTTTTTAAAGATTGGCACTACATTAGCCTTTTTCCAGTCATCCGGGACTTCCCCGGTTCGCCACGAGTTTTCAAAGATAATGGCCAATGGCTCTGCAACCACAGCCGCCAGTTCCTTTAGCACTCTCAGATGCAGCTCGTCCGGCCCCATGGACTTGTGCACGTCCAGCTTTTCTAAATAGTCCCTAACCACCTCTTTCTCCACAGAGGGCTGGCCATCTATTCCCCATGTTGTGATGCCCAGCGCAGCAGTCTGGGAGCTGACCTTGTTCGTGAAGACAGAGGCAAAAAAAGCATTGAGTACATTAGCTTTTTCCACATCCTCTGTCACTAGGTTGCCTCCCTCATTCAGTAAGGGGCCCACACTTTCCTTGGCTTTCTTCTTGTTGCCAACATACCTGAAGAAACCCTTCTTGTTACTCTTAACATCTCTCGCTAGCTGCAGCTCCAGGTGCGATTTTGCCCTCCTAATTTCATTCCTACATGCCCGAGCAATATTTTTATACTCTTCCCTGGTCAGTTGTCCAACCTTCCACTTCTTGTAAACTTCTTTTTTATGCTTAAGATCGGCTAGGATTTCACCATTAAGCCAAGCTGGTCGCCTGCCATATTTACTATTCTTTCGACACATCGGGATGGTTTGTCCCTGTAACCTCAACAGGGATTCCTTGAAATACAGCCAGCTCTTCTGGACTCCTTTCCCCTTCATGTTAGTCCCCCAGGGGATCCTACCCATCCGTTCCCTGAGGGAGTCGAAGTCTGCTTTCCTAAAGTCCAGGGTCTGTATCCTGCTGCTTACCTTTCTTCCCTGTGTGAGGATCCTGAACTCAATCAACTCATGGTCACTGCCTCCCAGATTCCCATCCACTTTTGCTTCCCCCACTAATTCTACCCGGTTTGTGAGCAGCAGGTCAAGAAAAGCTCCCCAGCTAGTTGGCTCCTCTAGCACTTGCACCAGGAAATTGTCCCCTACGCTTTCCAAAAACTTCCTGGATTTTCTATGCACTGCTGTATTGCTCTCCCAGCAGATATCAGGAAAATTAAAGTCACCCATGAGAACCAGGGCATGCGATCTAGTAGCTTCCGCGAGCTGCCGGAAGAAAGCCTCATCTACCTCATCCCCCTGGTCCGGTGGTCTACAGCAGACTCCCACCACTACATCACTCTTGTTGCTCACACTTCTAAACTTAATCCAGAGACACTCAGGTTTTTCTGCAGTTTCGTACAGGAGCTCTAAGCAGTCATACTGCTCCCTTACATACAGTGCTACTCCCCCACCTTTTCTGCCCTGCCTGTCCTTCCTGAACAGTTTATAACCATCCATGACAGTACTCCAGTCATGTGAGTTATCCCACCAAGTCTCTGTTATTCCAATCATGTCATAATTCCTTGCCTTCACCAGGACCTCCAGTTCTGCCTGCTTGTTTCCCGGGCTTTGTGCATTTGTATATAGACACTTGAGATAACCTGCTGATCGCCCCCCATTCTCAGTATGAGGTAGGAGCCCTCCCCTCCCAGACATTCCTGCCTGTGCTTCCTCCCGGTATCCCGCTTTCCCACTTACCTCAGGGCTTTGGTCTCCTTCCTCCGGTGAACCTAGTTTAAAGCCCTCCTCACTAGGTTAGCCAGCCTGCTCGCAAAGATGCTCTTCCCTCTCTTCGTAAGGTGGAGCCTGTCTCTGCCTAGCACTCCTTCTTGGAACACCATCCTATGGTTAAAGAATCCAAAGCCTTCTCTCCCACACCACCTGTGTAGCCATTCGTTGACTTCCACGATTCGACGGTCCCTACCCAGGCCTTTTCTTTCCATGGGGAGGATGGACGAGAACACCACTTGCACCTCAAACTCCTTTATCCTTCTTCCCAGAGCCACGTAGTCCGCAGTGATCCGCTCAAGGTCATTCTTGGCAGTATCATTGGTGCCCACGTGGAGAAGCAGGAAAGGGTAGCGATCCAAGGGCTTGATGAGTCTCGGCAGTCTCTCCGTCACATCGCGAATCTTAGCCCCCGGCAAGCAGCAGACTTCTCGGTTTTCCCAGTCAGGGCGGCAGATAGATGACTCAGTCCCCCGGAGTAGAGAGTCCCCGACCACCACCACCCGCCTCCTTCTCTTGGGAGTGGTGGTCGTGGAACCCCCCATCTCAGGACAGCGCATCTCATGCCTTCCAACCAGCGGAGTCTCCTTCTGCTTTCTCCCCCCAGACGTATCATCTGGTCCACTCTCCGCAATGGTACCTGTGGAGAGAACATGAAAATGGTTACTCACCTGTGTCCGTGTTGCTGGAACCCGGACATTCCCCCTTCTTCTTCTGGAGGTCACATGTTGCCAAGCTTCTTCACTGGCCTCTTGGCTCCGCTGTGCAACCTGCTCTAAATCTTTAGAGCTTTGTGCCCGTAGAAGCATATCCTGACTTTTGTCCAGAAAATCCTCCGTTTCTCCTATGCAACGCAGGGTCGTTATCTGTTGCTCCAGACCTTCAATCTTCTCTTCCACTATGGAGACCAGCCTGCACTTAGTACACACATGACCATGCCTTGCAAATCCAAGAGTTGCGATTCCAGATCCGGCTGGCCTGGGCCACGCTGGCTTTTCATGGTGCCCATTTGACGAGGGATTTCCCTGTGGATGGCCCATTTCCCCAGCAGGAGCAGCAATCTCGCTGGCATTAAGGACTCTGCGTGGCCGAGCCTCCCAGGCTATGCACAGGGGCTGGCTCAGCTTTGAGCCCAAGTCCCTTTCCGTTCACACACACATCAGGCTGACTCGGGCCAGCGAGCACCCAGGATGTGGCTCCTCGGTCCTGGCTGGGGCATGGGTCAGAGCTGAGCCCTGCTGTGACTCGGGTCCATGCCCTGTCCTTGAGCAGTGTGGACACAGGCCCGAGTCAGAAGGTGGGCGGAGCACAGAGGGACGTGCTAATACAGGTGTGAGACCCGGCTCCAGCGAATGGAAACCCAGGCTCACAATGCAGCCTGGACACTCAAGTGCAGGCACGGAAATGCCGAGTCCACAAGCCTGGATCGGGCAGCCCCGGGTTTACAAAGAGTGTGGATGCTCCCGCAGGGAGCTGGGTGGCCATACAGAGGGTTGTGGCTGCAGTTAGAGAACCGTTTACAAAGGCAGCTTCTAGCAGGCCAGGCATTGCCTGCTCCTGGGCAGTGGAGGGACGGGGGCCGTAGGGGTTGGGTGGGTGGGAATACAAGAAATACCTGTGGCATTTTGTCCCTGCTGGGACCACTCCATATAAAGTGATCCGGTAAGAAGAGGCTCTGTTCTTGAATCCTCCAATTTTCATGAATGCTTTAAATTCAGCAAAATCACAAAGAAGAAAATGTCTGATAAGAGCAGGCAAATACAGACTTGTTTTGCTCAGATTAAAATGCAGAGCAGCCTCTAATTGGCATTTTACAGGTATATTACAAGTTAAAATATTTACTCTAAGATCAAATGAATAATTCATGACCTCCAAGCAACAAATACTTAACCATGTCCTTTTGAATATTTAGTTTTAATAGAGATTTATCTGGAAGAATGTTCCAGGACTTCATTATGTTTTCCTGAAGGCTGCAGCGCTTGTCACAGTCAGCATTTCAGATGCCACAGGTTGGGTCATTATGTACCCGTGAGTTGGGCACCTCTGCAGTGCACCTTCTTTCCAACTGCGGAAGTAGAAAATAAAAAGCAAGTTCGAGTTGTAGCTCTTTTGGGATGATGTCCCTGCAACATGGAGCCAGTCTGTAGGAAACCAAAGAAGTATCATTTCTTTACTCTATTTGTGCAATTTGGCACTGACTGGGGGTCTTTTAATATTGTCCCAAAGGATCTAAAATATGAGAAGAAAATATTAGCAACTTTGCAAGCTGTGCTCTATCGAAAAAAGTCAATGTTTGCTTCACTCCCTGTAGACTAGCTCAACGTTACAGAGGTGGTTAATAGTTTGAGGCTTCCTGTGGCATTATATTGTAATAGGACCACATAAAAATAGAGGATCGTGCCTAACAATAAAAATATAACTGAGTTTCCAGTGTTGAATACCCCTGTTTAGCCTGGTTATTGGCAACATTCAGAGCATGTAGTTGCAGAATGTTGATAATTCCCTTGGCAGGGTGATTAACATTTTGTTTTCACGTTTTTTCATTCAAATGATGAAAAGCATGTCCAAGTGGGAGGGGAGTTTTAAAACGCAGAATCGAATATTCTGTGTTTACTTCCAGTTTGTGGGGATGTTAACAGTCTCTGGTACTAAGTTTTAAAGGACAGTCTACTGAAGCCATTCAGAGGTTCCATCCTGTGAAGTGTAACAGTTCTGTGTTAGGGGGTGGTAGTCTGCAGTGAATTCTATTTCCCTCCTTCCTTGCTTTTGCTGCCAAACTAATGTTGTAACTTTTAGTGTGTAGCATCCATCGTACAGATCAACATCGTGCAATCAATTTATTTTTTAGAGAACTCTTTAAGTGATGTCTGACAAGCCACTAAAGAGAGAGAGAGAGAGAGAGAGAGAGAGAGAGAGAGAGAGAGAGAGAGAGAGAAATTAGTACATTTATATTGTCGGAATCTAAGATTCGCAGAAGGCAGAAAGGATAAGCTAATGTGCAAAGATGGAGGAAAGTAAATGTAACCCTTCTGCCCGTCAGAGTTGGCAGCAACAAGGGCCGGGTTCAATATCTAGGGGTTCCATTCCAATAACACAATGCAAACCGGCTCGAGCCCCCACCCAGTGACCTGGGACCAATATATACCACCCCCGCTGGGCGCCTCCAAGAGGCAATACTTCCCCTCTCGCAAGCACATAGTCTGAGTGTAGCAAAAGTCTTTTAATAACAGAGAGAAACAATGTGGCATTATGTTGGGGAAACACCACCAACAGGATTCATAACACAACCCATGAGCAAGAACAACCCCACCCCAGGCAAATTGGGGCATGCCCTTTTCCCTTTGGTTCTTGAGTCCAGCAACCCCAAATCACCCAAAGTCCCAAAAGTCCAATGCCCCAAAAGTCTCTGTCCCTGGTCAGGGCAGCCCCAGAGTTCGAAAGTTTATCGGCGGAGCTTTACCTCCCAATCTGGGTGGAAATGGGACAGGGGTAAGAGGCACCTTACGTGATCTGAAGCTGACCGCCCCATAGCTCCATAGCGGCGCTCCGCTCCGCCAGCCGCCCCACGAACTCCTTCGCTCAGCTGCGCTCCGCTCCGCCAGCCGCCCCACGAACTCCTTCACTCAGCTGCGCTCCGCTCCGCCAGCCACCCCATGAACTTCTTCACTCAGCTCCACGGCCCACAAGCAGCTCCTGCCATCCACACACTGCTCCGCGTCGAACTGCTTCACCAGCCGTCCCGCAAATTGCTCCACAATATATCTTCAGGCTCCCCCACTACTTAACACAACACTCAGTGATTTCAGCTCTTAGGTGAATTCAGCTTATAGTAGGGGAGCCCCAGTGCTGGTGCACTGTCAGCCCAAAGTGAGCTCAGCAGCCTATAACTAGACTTCTAATGAAATCAAAATTAGCTCTGATATTCCACAGTGGAGAGAGGAGGAAGTGCAATCAGCATGTAAGGCCCTCACCAAGGGGCCCATGCCACCAAGTATTAATACTTGTCCCCAGCCTCTCTCCATTCACACAGTTTTGGAACCCATGACCCTTGCCTAGCGAGTGCTACTTAGTTGATAGTGAATCCCTCCATCATAACAAAAGGCCACGTACAGTTCCAAGCACAGTTCCCATAATCAGGGTAATAGCAATTTATTCTTCCTGCCCCAATAACAGAGACACTGGGGATCCCACAGCAGCCAAAGTGACCATTTGGGCAGCTATGGTCTCATTCTAGGCGTGGTGGGTGTGCCTATGCAAATGAGATCGGCCCCTGAAGTTCTTTTCCACAACTTGCCACACCTCACCACCAGATGTCAGGGTGGAGCTCATCCTGACACTGCTTACATCCTCCCCCCAGCCGAGACTTTGTCGTCCCGACAAATCACACTCCCTTTATACCAACTCATTGGTTTCCTCCAAAGGGCCTCAGGAAGCCCACTTTAGCTTCCACAAGCCTGTGTGCTAAATGTATTGGCTCCTCACTAGTCACCCCAGGTGCATCATAAGTTAACCGTTTCACTGGTCTTATCACCCTGTCTCGTCTATTGAGAATCTCTGTTGCCGAAGTAAGGGGAACATCCTCTTGAGTGACGGATGGAGAGGCTTCCCTGGAGGGTCCCTCGGCTACTGGCGTAGGCCCCTGCACTCCTAGTTCTAACGCTGGAGGGTCCAAGGTGCCCAGGACATCCTCTACCTGTCTGTCCCCATTGTCCAATAACCTGTGTTTGTCATCACAGGGGGGTCTCATCAGCAGCACCGGGGTATCAGAAAGGGGCCTAAATAGTTCCGCCAATGGGTTTAGGGCGGAAAAGGGAGAACTCTCGTTTGGTTCAGCTGATCGAGACTGAAATCTTGTCTCCATCCCAGGATACACCAGGGTTGTGTCTTCCTCCTCAGACTCACTCTCAGATGTGCAGAATAGGGGTAAGTTAGCTGCAGGGGGCCCACTGTCTGTGTTGGATGGCGGCTTTGGTCTAGCACCTCTGTTCTGCCCGGCGGCCCTGCCGTGGCCCATCTCACAAGGGGTGCTTACCAATTCCCCCACAGGGAGCAAAAGGTTTCTATGCACCGTCTTTATTTGCCCTGGACCGTCTTCAGGTTTGATCTTGTAGACCGGCAGATCTCCCAGCTTTTCCATCACCAGGTAAGGTATTGCCTTCCATCTGTCAGCTATCTTGTGTTTGCCAGCAATACCCAAATTTCGCAGCAGGACTCTGTCCCCCGGCTGGAGCTCCTGCGAACGCACTCTAGCATCATATCGATGTTTGTTGCGGTCTGCGTTCTTCCGAGCCGCAGCGGTAGCTAAGCGATAAGCATCCCGCAGCTTTTCTCTTAGTCGGGATACATATTGCTGATGAGTTTCATAGCTATCTCCATCCTCTGATACACCAAAGCACAAGTCTATGGGTAATCTTGGTTCTCGCCCAAACATCAAGAGATATGGGGTGACTCCCGTAGCATCGTTCTTTGTGGCATTGTAGGCATGCACCAGAAATGCGACATGCTGGCTCCAGGTTGCCTTCTGCTCTGGTCGCAAAGTTCCCAACATATCTAATAGGGTTCGATTGAACCTCTCTGGCTGAGGATCACCTTGGGGGTGATAAGGCGTTGTCCTAGACTTTTTAATTCCTGCTATCTTCAGCACCTCCTTCAGAAGGTGACTCTCAAAATCCCGCCCCTGATCAGAGTGTATCCGAGCCGGGAATCCATAGACTGAGAAATATTTGTCCCACAATACTCGAGCAACGGTGGTGGCCCTCTGATCACGTGTGGGATATGCTTGTGCATACCGTGTAAAATGGTCAGTCACTACTAGAATGTTTCCAACATTCCTCTTGTCTACCTCTACAGACAAGAAATCAATGCATACCAACTCCAAAGGTTTGTTGCTGGTGATGTTCTTGAGATATGCAGCCCTCGTGGGCAGAGTTTTCCTTTGAACACATCGAGCGCAAGTCTCACATTTCCTGCGAACATCTTCAGCCATTCGGGGCCAATAGAACCTACTACGAATAAGTTCCAGGGTCCTCTCCATCCCTAAATGCCCAAAGTCATCATGCAGGGCCCTCATGGCCAGGGCTCTGTACTTTTTTGGCAGTACTAGTTGTGCTCGTTGTTTTTGTAAAGGGTCAGTGGTCATTCGGTGTAGCACTCCCTGAATCAGTTTTAGTTTGGTCCATTCTCTCAATAGTAGTTTACCCTCCGGGTTAGGTGGGACAACCGCAGTTGGGCTTCGCCCCTCCCTTTTGGCAAGTAGTGTATCACGAATGTCAATATCTTGCCGCTGGGCTTCTTGCCAGTCAGCCGCATTGAGCATGGGCAAAGGAGATTGGTCTAATGCAATATAGTTCACCGAAGCAGAAGGCATGCATTCAGGGGGCAGGCCCAAAGCTTCTGCAACACATCCCTGAAAGTCTTCACGGGCCTCTGGCTCTCGGCGACTCACACTGCAAATAGCTCTCACTCCATCTGTGGGTATCACAGCAACTTCTGGAGCCTGCGGACGCCTGGACAATGCATCTGCATCTACATTGCTTCTCCCTGATCGGTACTGAATGCTGAACTCATAGCTAGCCAAGGCGGCCACCCATCTCTGCCCTGTAGCATCCAGCTTAGCACTTGTTAACACATAAGTCAGTGGATTGTTATCTGTCCACACCTGGAACTGAGCACCATACAAGTAGTCTCGAAATTTCTCAGTGATGGCCCATTTCAAGGCCAAAAACTCCAGCTTGTGGGTGGGATAGCGAGTTTCACTATCAGACAATCCTCGGCTGGCAAAGGCTACAGGTTTACATTTGCCTTCCACTTCCTGGTACAGGACTGCTCCCAGACCCTCCAAACTGGCATCAGTATGCAGGATAAATGGTTTGCTTGGGTCAGCAAAAACTAGGACTGGAGCATGAGTTAGGCAAGTAATGATTTCTTGAAAAGCCCTTTCACATCTCTCATCCCACCGTGGCCCAAATGGTGCAAAGGGGCCATTGTGTCTCTGCACAGGAGGCTTTGGGGACCTCCCCTTATTCTTGGACTTCTGATGTGTCTGTGCTGAAAAGGAAACTGAAATTTAAGAGCAGTCCTGGTCAAACTAAAAGGTAATTATCACTGCACATTAGTTTCAATTGGAGGAGAATGGGAGTAGGAAATAACGGGAGGGAAGGGAAAGATGAATGGGATTCTGAGTCAAACTAACACAACCAAGATGGTCCTTAGGCAAGATCTGAAGAGAGGAAGTAACTTGAAGGAAGGGAGAATGCCCTATAAATCTGGGACGAAGTGAAAAGAGCGACCCTCCCCAACTCTGGAAAGTTATGTGGAGCTGGAGAGCAGAGAACAAGAGTGGAGAAAGGGAGAGCAACCAAATGGGAGAATCGGTGGCTGTCATATTCGTGGTCAAATGAGTTTGGAAAACAACGAGAAGAATTTTGAATTGGATCTGCAGTGGCTAGGATTTGGAGAAGCCTGTAAAGGTGACTGAGGACAGGGGATATGGCCCCAATTCTGAAATGAGAGGAAAAACCTGGGGCAATGCGTTTGAAACCCCTGTAGTTCCGATAAGAGGCACTTAGGGGGATCATGAATGACCATCTAGTCTATCTGTGTGTGCAGAGTGTTTACAAATAGACGAAGGAAGCAGGAGCGGATTTACCATGGCGCCAGCCCTGCGCCGGGCCCACGCTCCTAAGGGGCCCCGGCAGCCGCTCTGCTCCGTCCCCCGCTCTCCCCGGCTCGCTCAGCTTGGTGCTGTGGACAGGCGCCGACTCCGGGGTGCTCCGGGGCTGGGAGCGGGAGGGAGGGAGGGAGGGAGGGGGAGAAGCGGAGAGGCAGCGGCGCGCTCGGGGGCGGAGGTGGAGCGGAGGCGAGCTGGGGCGGGGAGCGGTTCCTCTGCCCCCCCCAGGGTTACTTCCTGAGCCCCTGCCCCGCTCAGCTCTGTTCCGCCTCCTCCCCGAGGCACGCCACCGCTCTGCTCCCCCCTCCCTCCCAGGTTTGCGGGGGGAGGGGGGAAATGGGGCGCGCCCGGGGGAGGAGGCCGGGCAGGGGATCTGGGGAAGGGGTTGGAGTGGGGGCGAGGCCGGGGCCTGTGGTGCTGCGGCTCCCCGGGCTCTGTCCTGCTGCAGCCGGGCTGGCTCCACAGCCGCCAAGTTCCCCCTCCCCCGCCTCTGCCCCCAGCGCACTGCGACCCCCCCCCCGCCAGTCAGCTGTATGCCCACGCGAGGGGGGGAGGACGGAGAAGGGGGCGGGGCCTTGGGGAAGGGGGTGGAATTGGGGCATATCCCCTGCCCTGCCCCTCCCCTGACTCCCACACCACCCTCATGCCCCACCAGCCCCCTGCCCTGACTCCCGCACCCCCAGCCCCCTGCCCTGATTCCTGCACCCCCTCACACACACCCAGACCCCAGTCCTGACTCCTGCAAACCCCCCTCCCACATTCCCACCCCCACCCTGAGCACCAAACGGGAGCTCCTGCACCTTTCCCCCCACATACCCACCTGCACCCCTTGCCCCAAATGGGAGCTGCCCCAGGTAAGCGCTCCACACCCCAACCTCCTGCCCCAACCCTGAGACCCCTCCCTCATTCTAGCTCCTGGCCAGACCGTGACCCCAGTCTCTTCCTGAACGGTTTAAAAGTGTGTAGTGTGTACATTGTAAACATGAAACCTACATGTATCTCTGAGTTGTGAGGAATATGTATTCAGGTTATAACAACCAACAGGAAGGCACTTTTCTCTCGAAACCCATGATTAAATCGAGTCTTCCTAACTCGTGATTTATATCACATCCACCCTGCCCGCTGTGCTCTTGCCCCTGGCCTCTTCATTCCCCAGGGGTGTAAAGATAAAATCATAAGGCCATCTCGAATTCCTCTAAAGAACAACTGAGCATCCATCTTGTAAGCCCTTGTCGTCCCCTCCTACCTGCAGTTTGGCGTTTTTTCAGTTTTGGCGGAAAATGCCAGGAGCTGTCAATCTCCTAATCTGCCTAGTGACCAAAAGTCTCGGTAAGGCAGTGTTCAAATCAGATCGGGGCGGCCCATCTGAGTGGTAGTGTGTGGTGAAGACAAACTCGGTAATTAAGGGTCGGCCATTCACCCCACAAGGGTTACTTGTCATACTGACCTCCACACACCGAATCCACCTGTCTAGAATTCACTCACCACACGCAGAGCAACGCAGAAGAGGGAGTGGAAGGGTTTTAGCAATTTACCTAAAAAAGCACTCGCCTGACCCTGTCTTGGTTCCCTGGTTCCAGCAGTCCTGCTGTCCTGTGCTACCCTCAGGAAAAAATATCCGTAAATCAAGCTGCCAACAATGGTCCTGTCACCATCACTCGATTGTGTTCACAGGTCCCTTATTGGTACAGCCTGCCTCATTTTGTGATTTGCCTAATCGTTACCTGTTTACCTCGTTTATCCCGGGAGTTCTTGCCACCTCCTTTAATAAATTCTGTTGTACCTTTCTTGGTTTAAGTTTTATGTAAAATTTACAAGCCCCTGGTAATAAATACGGGTAAAAAACAAACCTAAAACCAAAAAATCTGTGCCACTTTTAATTTCAGCTCCTATTTCGGTCAACAGGGGGGCCCACAAATATGTTTGGCGCTGGGCCCACAAAAAGTTAATCCAGCCCTGGAAGAAAGGGACATGGCAGCGTGGGGAGGGGGGAATGATGAGAAGGGAAGGAAGGAGGGAGGAGCAGGGAGGGCAGGGGAGTGAGGCTGCCAGCGGGAGATGGTTCAGAGGATGTTGCCACAAACAGCTAATCAGCAGAGAGGAAAGAGTCTCCAGAGTGCATAGGTAGAAAGCAGAATTTGGTGCCATCCTTTTGGGACCAGGAGGCTGTGAAGATTCCTTCCCCACCATCGTCCTGGTGCTGCTGCCCCGAGCTCCTGCTCTGAGGATGGGAGACCTGTGATTGCAGGGGCTGGCTTCAGCCCACAGATAACTGGGAGGGGACAGTGGGCCCTAGTTCCCTGGTCCCCCAAACCCTCCAACCCATTTCATGTGGCTACCTAAATATCCAGCCCCAGGTGTGGGGTTTAATAAAAAGCAACATATGGAAACAAGAGACGACCCTACAGTTGAGATCTGAGATTGGGGAGGAGCCATCAAATGGGGTTAAAACCCAGTAATTCATAGGACGAAGGTTGTTCAGAGTCATGGGAACGGATCCTTTCAGCTGAGTTTGTTTGCAGCTCCCCGCGTCCCCCTTCACTCTTGTATTCATTCTGTCTCTGCAAAAATCAAATCCAATTAAAAGAGGGTTAGTCGTTTCCAGAGGAGTGTATTAAAAGCAGGAGTTCGGGGAGTGACGCTTTGCTTTACCTATTACTCTTTTAACATAGCGATAAATATTATTTCTCCACCATGGTCAAAGCAGACCAGTGTGGGTGTTGTCCTGGAGCCAGCTGACGGAGGTACTGCTCTAGCTTAAGAGGTGGTGTTTTGTGCTGCAGGGCTCCAAATCAAGCGCCCAGTCCTGGATTTTCCTCAACCCGTGGACAGTCCAGAGAAATCATATGGTTTGTTTCTTCCTTTAAAGACACCAAAGCCCTTCACAGCTTATTAACTTAACTGGGGGTTACTAGACCCTTCCCTTGAAACGCAGCCTTAGTTTAGGGTAAAACTGAAACGAATCTATTAACAAAACCTGCATAGGAGTCATTGAAGTCAAGTATAAGGAATGCAGATAGAAAGAGTTACAAGTAAAACAAAACAAGCTGCACTTTTAAAGGTCTAAAACTTAGTCTAGCTAGACACAGGCTCCGTTCAAGATGTTTTCTCTCATCCACAGTCTGGCGGCAAAATGGGGACTGTCTCTCTCCTTGCTCAGGCTTTCTTCCAGGGGCCCAAAAGTGCTGGTGTTTTTGGTTTCTTAAGTGAAAGAATGTGGGGTTGTCTGCCCCTTTCTTTTATAGTCCATTGAGTCTTGGAAGTTGATTCTTCTAAAGCAGAGGTTGTCAACCAGGGGTATGGGGTACACAAAGGTCTTCTAGGGAGTACATCAACTCCTGTAGACATTTGCCTAGTTTTCCAGCAGGCTACATAAAAAGCATGAGCAAAAGAAGTACAAACTAACGTTTCATACAGACAAAAGGAGAAAGTCAGCAATTTTTCTGTACAAGTGTGCTGAGTGTATTTTATGTCTGATTTTGTAAACAAGTTGTTTCTAAGTAAGGTGAAACCCGCATACATCCTGGGTGTGGTGTTCTGTCCTATCAAGTGGCACCGAGACCATTTAGAGACAGTGAAATGAATCTGCTCTACAGCCTTAGCTAACAGCCAGTCGGCTCTGAGCTCATGCGGTAGCACCTCATGCACAAAGCTCCAGAGGTCCCAGGTTTGATCCTGCTCTGCCAACAACCAGGGTCTGTCAACATGATGCATGCTCTTCTTTTCTCCCCCCACTTGTGTTTGCTGAAATGTAAATTGCTCTGTTGGCTACCGTCTCCTTCCCCTGCTGTCTTGAGGACCCTGTTTGCTGCTGATATAAACCCCCATTCCTTTGTTTAGGATAGACCTCTGTAACAACGTTTGCCTAGGAGGGGCTCTCAGGTTTTCCCAAGTAATGTCGTAGAGGGGGAACTCATAACTCTATATGTGACGTTGCATCATGATCTTATTGACCAGAGAGTTGTTCCTTTTCAAATGGTACTTCACAAGGCATATTTCGTACAAAGATTCTTACCACAGCATGTAGTGGGTGAATAGAGGGCTGCTTCGGGTCACACATGCTCAGAAGGGCATCTCCAAGGGCGGAGGGCCACTTCCACTCCCAAATTGAAAAAAAGGGGGGTGCCAACCTGTTCCCCCACTTCAGCCACCTCCAGAGGCAGACAGCCGTACCGGAGGGGCGGTGAAGATCTCTGCCCTGAGGGCTGATGTTCGCAGGCCTGCTTTGACTACCTGCAGCAAGCAGAGAACTGCCAGGAGAAGGATCCCAGCCCATTCAAAGAACAGGGTGCTTGCTGCTTGCTCAGCTCAGGAGGGTGTAAGGACATAAATGCCAAATAAGCAGCGCATGCTTCAAATGCATCGGCTTAGTGGCCCCTGTACCTTTCAGTAGTGAAGAAATCTGTTTGCTGGACACGATTATTTTTCTTTGACCGCTAGGTGCTGAATTGCTGTAATGATAAGAGCATGTTTAGATTTATGAGGCATCTTAGTTAACCCACAGGTTTCAGAGTAACAGCCGTGTTAGTCTGTATTCGCAAAAAGAAAAGGAGTACTTGTGGCACCTTAGAGACTAACCAATTTATTAGAGCATAAGCTTTCGTGAGCTACAGCTCACTTCATCAGATGCATATCGTGGAAACTGCAGCAGACTTTATATATACAGAGAGAATATGAACCAATACCTCCTCCCACCCCACTGTCCTGCTGGTAATAGCTTATCTAAAGTGATCATCAGGTGGGCCATTTCCAGCACAAATCCAGGTTTTCTCACCCTCCACCCCCCCACACAAATTCACTCTCCTGCTGGTGATAGCCCATCCAAAGTGACAACTCTTTACACAATGTGCATGACAATCAAGTTGGGCTATTTCCCGCACAAATCCAGGTTTTCTCACATCCCCCCCACCCCCATACACACACAAACTCACTCTCCTGCTGGTAATAGCTCATCCAAACTGACCACTCTTCAAGTTTAAATCCAAGTTAAACCAGAACATCGGGGGGGGGGTCTTCTGGCTCTATCAATCTGTTTCTTTACTTCTGCAGGTGGGTATTGTAGTTGTAAGAAAGCTTGACAGAGATCTTGTAGGTGTTTGTCTCTGTCTGAGGGGTTGGAGCAAATGCAGTTGTATCGCAGAGCTTGGCTGTAGACGATGGATCGTGTGGTGTATACCTTCAGATCAGCGGCACTGCTATGGGTACCCGCATGGCCCCACAGTATGCCAACATTTTTATGGCTGATTTAGAACAACGCTTCCTCAGCTCTCGTCCCCTAAAGCCCCTACTCTACTTGCGCTATATTGATGACATCTTCATCATCTGGACCCATGGAAAAGAAGCCCTTGAGGAATTCCACCATGATTTCAACAATTTCCATCCCACCACCAACCTCAGCCTGGTCCAGTCCACACAAGAGATCCACTTCCTGGACACTACAGTGCTAATAAACAATGGTCACATAAACACCACCCTATACCGGAAACCTACTGACCGCTATTCCTACCTGCATGCCTCCAGCTTTCACCCTGACCACACCACACGATCCATCGTCTACAGCCAAGCTCTGCGATACAACCGCATTTGCTCCAACCCCTCAGACAGAGACAAACACCTACAAGATCTCTGTCAAGCTTTCTTACAACTACAATACCCACCTGCAGAAGTAAAGAAACAGATTGATAGAGCCAGAAGAGTTCCCAGAAGTTACCTACTACAGGACAGGCCTAACAAAGAAAATAACAGAACGCCACTAGCCGTCACCTTCAGCCCCCAACTAAAACCCCTCCAACACATTATTAAGGATCTACAACCTATCCTAAAGGATGACCCAACACTCTCACAAATCTTGGGAGACAGGCCAGTCCTTGCCTACAGACAGCCCCGCAACCTGAAGCAAATACTCACCAACAACCACATACCACACAACAGAACCACTAACCCAGGAACTTATCCTTGCAACAAAGCCCGTTGCCAATTGTGCCCACATATCTATTCAGGGGACACCATCACAGGGCCTAATAACATCAGCCACACCATCAGAGGCTCGTATTCCTGCACATCCACCAATGTGATATATGCCATCATGTGCCAGCAATGCCCCTCTGCCATATACATTGGTCAAACTGGACAGTCTCTACGTAAAAGAATAAATGGACACAAATCAGATGTCAAGAATTATAACATTCATAAACCAGTCGGAGAACACTTCAATCTCTCTGGTCACGCAATCTCAGACATGAAGGTCGCTATCTTAAAACAAAAAAACTTCAAATCCAGACTCCAGTGAGAAACTGCTGAATTGGAATTCATTTGCAAATTGGATACTATTAATTTAGGCTTAAATAGAGACTGGGAGTGGCTAAGTCATTATGCAGGGTAGCCTTTTTCCTCTTGTTATTTCCTACCCCCCCCCCCGATGTTCTGGTTTAACTTGGATTTAAACTTGAAGAGTGGTCAGTTTGGATGAGCTATTACCAGCAGGAGAGTGAGTTTGTGTGTGTATGGGGGTGGGGGGGATGTGAGAAAACCTGGATTTGTGCAGGAAATAGCCCAACTTGATTGTCATGCACATTGTGTAAAGAGTTGTCACTTTGGATGGGCTATCACCAGCAGGAGAGTGAATTTGTGTGGGGGGGTGGAGGGTGAGAAAACCTGGATTTGTGCTGGAAATGGCCCACCTGATGATCACTTTAGATAAGCTATTACCAGCAGGACAGTGGGGTGGGAGGAGGTATTGGTTCATATTCTCTCTGTATATATAAAGTCTGCTGCAGTTTCCACGATATGCATCTGATGAAGTGAGCTGTAGCTCACGAAAGCTTATGCTCTAATAAATTGGTTAGTCTCTAAGGTGCCACAAGTACTCCTTTTCTTTTTAGTTAACCCACAGATTTTCTTTTTATAAAGGGAAGGATTTTTTTGTTTAGTCTGAGCAGCTTTACTACACTGTGGTGTCTTTCCTCCAAATCGGAGCAACTCAGGTGACTGGCATCCCCAACTGCCCCAATTTGCATATTTGTGTTGTTCTCCACAGGTGGGAGTTCCACTGTCAGAACAGACTGAACCTGCTCACTAGCCCTGCACTAACATGGAATTATTATGGGTACAGGTGTAATCAAAGTTTGGTGGGTTACACTCAGGCCAGGCCCTTGTCTCTGGCTCTGTAACGGAGCACTGACTCTGCTCTCCCAGGAGCCCCTCTCTGCCTGAACACAGGTTGCTCTTACAGGCCCAGCTCACGAGGTGACATCTCCCCTGTCTTTCCACCCAGACGCCATGGAAGGCTGGAGAACTGAGCAGGATTATGACATCACAGGTATCAAGGAGACTGAAGAGCTGTAACAGAAGAACGGCCACGCTGGGTCAAACCAAAGGTCCATCGAGCCCAGTCTCCGATCTTCCGACAGTGGCCAATGCCAGGTGTTTCAGAGGGAATGAACAGAATAGGGAATCAAGTGATCCATCCCCTGTCGCTCATTCCCAGCTTCTGGCAAACAGAACCTAGGGACACTCAGAGCGTGGTGTGGCAACCCTGCCCATCTTGGTTAAGAGCCATTGATGGACCTATCTTTCATGAAATTATCTCGTTCTTTTTTGAACCCTTTTATAGTCTTGGCCTTCCCAAGAGCCTCTGGGAAAGAGTTCCTTGGGTTGACTGTGCATTGTGTGAAGAAATACTTCCTTTTGTTTGTTTTCAACCTGCTGCCTCTTAATTTCATGTGGTGACCCTGAGTTCTTGTGTTATGAGAGGGAGAAAATAATACTTCCTTCTTTACTTTTTCCACACGAATCATGATTTGCTATCATATCCCCTGTACTTGTCTTTTCGAAGATGAAAAGTCCCAGTCCTGTTCATCTCTCCCCATATGCAAGCTGTTCCATACCCCTACTCATTTGTGTTGCCCTTTTCTGAACCTTTTCCAATGCCAATATATCTTTTTTGAGGTGGGGAGACCACATCTGCATGCAGTATTCAAGATCTGGCTGTACCATGGATTCCTGGAGGGGCAAGATGATATTTTCTGTCTTGTTATCTATCCTTTTCCTAATGATTCCCAACTTTCTGTTTCCTTTTTTGACTGCCGCTGCACATTGAGCGGATGTTTTCAGAGAACTACTCACAATGCCTCCAAGATCTCTTGTTGAGTGGTAACAGCTAATTAGCCCCCATCATTTTGGCTGTATAGTTGGGATTATGCTTTCCAATGTGCATTACTTTGCATTTCTCAACCTTGAATTTCATCTGCCATTTTCTTGCCCAGTCACCCAGGTTTGTGAGATCCCTTCGCAGTCTCCTTTGGACTCAACTAGCTTGAGTAGTTTTGTATCATCTGCAAATTTTGCCACCTCACTGTTTACCCCTTTTTCCGGATCGTTTATGAATCTGTTGAACAGTACTGTTCCCAGTAGAGATCCCTGGGGGCACCACTATTTACCTCTCTCCACTGTGAAAATGGATTATTTATTCCTACCCTTTGTTTCCTATGTTTCAGCCAGTTACTGATCCATGAGAGGACCCTCCCTCTTATCCCATGACAGCTTCCGTTGCTTAAGAGCCTTTGGTGAGGGACCTTGTCAAAGGCTTTCTGAAAATCCCAGTATGTCAGTGCACTGCAAGGTCGTCAATGGCTTCTAAACTTTCTCATGGGGACATCGGAGACATGGTCCAGTTAACTTGTGTTCAGGCCGAACAAGAACCCAGATGCAACCTGCTGTGCTCATTTAAATAATGATGCCCCTGTTCCAGCACAGGTCACAGGTCAAAATGTGTAACTTCAATAACAATGGTGATTGGAAGAGCCCAGACTAACCACCACAGGAATGTACTGACTATGACCCCTTACTTCAAATGCACTGTGGCCTCGTGGATAGAGCACTAGATGGAACTCAGAAGGCTTAAGTGCTCGTCCTGGCTCTGCTACTGTCTTGCTGGGTGATCTTGGGCAAGTCACTGCTCTTCTCTGTGGCTCAGTTTCCCATCTCTAAAAGGGGGCTAATGTTCCATGCCTCCTTTGTAAAGTGCTTTGAGATCTACTGATTGAAGATGTTAGATAAGAGCTAGGGCTCTTTATTTTCTTATGATAGAGGGTGCTTTTCCTAAAGCTTCCAGGCCTGGAGTCAAGTGAATTATTTGAGAATCTCTGCTTTTTAGTTTATTTGTTAACCATTTTCAAGCCCTCATGTCTGCAAAGAGAAGCTGGAGGACGTGAATTGAATGCACCCTCGCGGCTTAGACACCAGCAGGCAAATGAAGAGTTCCCCAGAGGAATTTTTTTGGAAAATCTCACTATTTTGAAGCCACTCTCATGATTTTGGTGGGGCCCAACTCATGGTTTGGGAATGCTTGGGCTGGCGATACCGTGAAAGTTTGTCTGCGCTCGTAGCGCTGGGTAATCACTGCAGGGCTGCTTCTCGCTTCAGGCTGGGAGATTCCGCCTCAGTCACAGCGGTTTTATGAGTTCCCACAAGGAGGGGAAAATGTCCCTTGCCTAGGGGCTTGAGAGTCGTAAAGCTCGGAGAAGACCCAGGGTTTTCCTGGGAAATCGGATGTCCTCTCTCCTGCCTTATTCTGAGCTCAGCAGCTCAGCCCCCTGGGGCGGTTGCCCCATCCTATCTCCTGATGTAAGTACGGCATTGACAGCTCACAGGCGAGAGGGAGATTGCAGGAGGGCAGCCCCATTCTGACCTAGAGACGACATCAGCACCTGCCTGATGCCAGAGCAGCAAGCTGCAGTCAGGTGTAGCCTGGGTACTTGTTGCTGGTTTGAGAGTATCTGTGGTTCTTAGTGTCTGAACCCTGGGAAATGAGTTCACTCCTCCTATATCTCAACTGGGCCTCCTGCCTAACGATCCTGAGATGCACGGTGCTGTTTCTTGCCTTTCTTGCTGTGATGAGCCTCGCCACATCGGAGGTAAGTGAGAATCCTCGAGAGATGGAAATGCTGGACTGATGCCAGCTGAATGCAGAACCAAACATAAGTGTTTTTAAATCAGCAGGCTCGGATCATCTACACCAAAGAGTCCTCAAAGAGCTGGTTCACGAGGTTATTGGCCCACTGACCTTACTTTTTAACAAATTTAGGATTACTGAGGGAATTCCAGAAGGCTAGAAGTGTGCTCATGTTTTGTCAATATTCAAAAAGGTACGGGAGGTTGACCCGGCTTATTATAGGCCAGTTAGCCTGAAATAATGGGCAAAGGGATACAGGATTCAATCGCTAAAGAATTAAAGGACGGGAATATATCTAAAGGAGGTTGACGATGTTTTATGGAAAATGGGTCATGTCAAACAGAGATGTGACAAACTTAGACTTTTGTAAGGTGTTGTTTTTCATAGATTCCAAGGCAAGATGGGCCTATTGTGATCTTCTAGTCTGACCCTCCTGCATAGCACAGGCCAAAGATCTTCCCCACTGTAATTTCTAGAGCATACCTTTTATCAAAATATCCAATCTTGATTTTAAAAATTCCCAGTGATGGAGAATCAATCCACCAGGACCTAGGGAAATTGTTCCAATGGTTAATTACTCTCACCGTTAAAAATATATGCCTTATTTCCAGTCTGAATTTGTCTAGTTTCAAGTTCCAGCCATTGGACCATGTAAGACCTTTCTCTGCTAGATTGAAGAGCCCATTTGTAATTATTTGTTCCCCATGTCGGTATTTATAGCCTTTTAATCAAACCACCCTTAACCTCTTTAAGTGAGATTGACTGAGCTCCTAGAGTCTATCACTACAAGGCATGTTTTCTAATCCTTTAATCATTCTTTTGGCTCTTCTCTGAACCCTCTGCAATTTAGCAACATCCTTTCTGAATGTTAGACACCAGAACTGGACACAGGCTTTTAACCTCTCTTCTCCAACTTGAGATTCCCCTGTTTATGCATTCAAGTACCGCAGGACATTTGGATTAAAAAATTAGAACTATACAATATCAATGGAGCACAGGTTTAATGGATTGAGTACAGGCTAATGGCTAACTGGCAGATCTCAAAAAGTAATTGTCAACGGGCTCCTCGAATGTGGCTGTTTCTAATGGGGCTCTGCAGGGATCAGCACCCGGTCTGATGCTAGTCACTATTTTTATCAATGACTTGGAAGTAAATATAAAATTGCTGCTGATAAAAATTTGCTGATGACCCGAAGATTGGCAGAATGGTCAATGGTCGATGAGGACAGGGCAGTCACACAGAGAGTTCTGGAGAGGTTGTTTGTCAAATGGGGCCCATTCAAACAAAATGAATGTTCACACAGCCCAAAACAGAGTTATACATCTAGAAAAGGGAGGGCATATTCAGCTTTGGATTGGACTAGCTTTAGTTTTGTATCATCTGCCAGTCTGGCCACTTCCCTGTTTCCCCCCTTTTCTAGATCACATATGAATATGTTGAACATCTCTGGTCCCAGTACAGATCCTTGGGGGACCTTGCTATTTATCTCTCTTTATAAACTCAAAATTTCTTCCTACCTTTTGTTTCCTATCTTTAAACCAGTTACTGGTCCATGAGAAGACCTTCCCTCTTCTCCCATAACAACTTTTTTTGCTTAAAAACTTTCTGAAAGTTGAGGTCCACTAGATCCACTGGATCGCCCTTCTCCACATGCTTGTTCACCCCTGTGATGCCCCATATTCTTCATAGAAATATTGTTAGATGAATGTGGCACAACTAATTTATGTTCTTTGCAATATGGGTCGTGTGAGATATCATTGGAAAGGTTATGATTTACTGAATGTGATTATCCTTTTTGTGTGGATGTATCATTTCTGTATCTGAAGTCAGGAATACGAGCTATGTCTCAATTACAAAAGTGCTTGCACCAGGGGAATGCCCACCAAAGAGTAGGGAGTCAGCCTGGATGGGCCATTAGGAAGGACAATAGGACTTGGAAGATACGAATCTTCCTCCTTCCTGAGAAGTTTCCTGGGATGCTGCTTTGACACTGCAGGGTCATGTGATCATGTCACCTGGTACTGAGCATCATTATGGACTGGTGGTATTTGTCCACTAGGAGGGAGTGGGGGTCAAACTGGGAGACAAAGGATTCCTGTCCTATCCAAATCCTATTTAAGGCTTTTGGACTGGAGTTAATCTGGGTTCTTGTCCACCACCTCCCTGCTCAAAAAGGAAGACTGCTGAAAACACCTGGAGAAAGAAAGAAACTAAACTGTGGGGGAGGAGGGCAGGGGCTGAGCCCAGGTGAGAAAGATCTAGCCTGTGAAAGGAATAGCTGGATATTTAAGCTGCAAGCAGTGCAGTTTACCTTCCATAAACTTTGCAACTGCACAAAACAACATTTAGGGTGAGAATGTACTTTCTATTGAGCAGTTATTTTTGCGTATTAAGTTTAGGTGGTGTGTTTTGTTTTATTTGCTCAGTAATCTGCTTTGATCTGTTTCCTATCGCTTCTAATCTCTTAACATTTACCTTTTGTAGTTAATAAACTTATTTTTACAAATCAGCGTTACATTAGCGACCCTTCAGACATCTCAGACAGAGGATGATTTAAGCAATAGCTTACATACCACAGTTAGTAGTTCTGCAATTTCATATCCGAGTTCCCGCAGTACTCGAGGGTGAATCGGGAGTGCCTTCTCGAAACCATTCATTGAGTCAAACGCAAGTGATAGGACTCCATACAGGATGAAATATTCTGGCCTGTGTGATTCAAAAGGTCAGACTAGATGATCGAATGGTCCCTTCTAGCCTTAAATGCTATGAATCTGTGAATGATTTTACACCTCTAGCATGTTCCCTCTTGAAATAGTCCCAGTCTTTTCAATCTCTCTCTGTATAGAGGAGTCTTTCCAGGCTTTTAATCACTTTGGACCCTCCCATTTCAACTCATGACAAGGTGCTCCACCCTTCCCCACTGCCCCCAGAAGAGGAGGTTAAAATGCTTTGGAATGCAGGGAGAGTATCTTCCACACCCCAAAGGGATGGTCCCTGATGAGAGCTGGGTCTGGGAAAGAAGCTTCTTAAAAGGAAGATTTTGAGCCATGGGAGAAGTCCTTGCGCACAGAAAGAAGCACACTCAGTCTGGGCCTGGGTTGAGAATACTTGTCCTACAGAAAGGACCCAGAGCTGAGCAGAGTGATGCTCTCTCAACGCAGGGTGCTTGGTCCTCTTAGCACTGTCATAACAGTCCCCG
Organism: Lepidochelys olivacea; assembly: GCF_965140295.1. NCBI lineage: Eukaryota > Metazoa > Chordata > Testudines > Cheloniidae > Lepidochelys > Lepidochelys olivacea. Next base: position 4,905,304 of record NC_140413.1, read on the forward strand.
GTCAACCAGGGACACTTTGTTGTGAGTTAATGCCTCAAGAGGGTGAAATAAGACCTGCAGTGGGTATGTAGCGAAGTGTTTGAAGCCTGAAGTTGGCAGACCTTTATCAGCCCGCTGGGGGCTGGCAGGTGTGGTGCCAAGAGTGGGATCTACAAGGCACCATATCCCAGTGACTGCTGCTGTGGTGGGCAGAGAACCAGACGCAGCAACAGCACTGCTATTCCTTTGACAAATGGCATCTCGGCAGCCATGGGGGCATGGATCAATGTTCACATTGCACTCCCTGACCCCAGCGGTACCCAGGCCGGGCCGGGGAAGCCAATGATCCAACCAACAGACCAAATTCATTGATGAATCCTGCTCACGTGCCACTTGAGGCACCTCGTGCGTACGCTAAGAAGAAGAAGCAGCAGCCTCAAATGTTAGATAGCAGCTTTCTCCCACCTCCGGGTCAGATGCCACCCCTCCCTGCAGGACTAGCCTAGGACTGGCCACCAGAACCAGCACCACTGACCCAAATGGTCCTGATCATGATCCTAAGGTCACCATCGAGAGCCCATCACTGCTCAGCAGCTCCCAGGCAAGTGGGCTGAACTCGTGCCAAACTGTTTTCTTTTGGTGTAAAACAGCTTCCGTTAAGGATGGTATAGGGGTTATATCAGCACATGTTTGGGAGAATTTGCGTGACCCATTCCTGGCTTCACCACTCAGGAGTAGCATGGCCATCCCAAATGCATACAGATAAAACCCCTATATCGTGCATTCTCTAAATATGGAAATAGGAAACACTGTTGTCCAGATGTCAGATTTCTCCCCCAAGGTCTGAATTCGGGGACTGGTATCTGTGGTTCGTTGCATACACTGCAGTCCTTAAACCTGCAGAGTTTTATAAGCTCTGCAGGAGGGAGAACTTTGCAGGCTCTCTCCTTCAACGCTGATAAACTCTGCAGGCTCCTGGTGCCAGCAATCCCTGTTTCTCCAACTCCTGGATTATTCCAAAAAGAAAAGGAGTGCTTGTGGCACCTTAGAGACTAACAAATTTATTTGAGCATAAGTTTTCATGAGCTACAGCTCACGGCTGCTACTCTGAAACCTGGATTATTCCAGTGACCCCTGTCATGGGCTGTGCTGTGTGCCCTATATGGGCTGAATCATAGGAAAGCACAATGCCTACCCATGATGCCTCAGAGTGCAATACTCTCCCAGAAGGAAAAACTTTCCTCTGGCCCCACATGGCAATCCCCTCTGGCTCCTTGTTATCCCAGTTTTATTGAGGAGTTCTCTCTAACCCTGCTGCTTTTTCTGTGTGTGGCAGGCTTCTGAGAGGAAGATGAGGCGCAGACACAAAAAGAAGAAAAAGAAAGGTAAGCAGTCCCTGTCCCCACAGCTGTGGTGGCAGACTCGGGCCCCATGCAAAGCAGAGGAGTCTATTCCCCCAGTCGCCTCCCCTCTTCCTGCGAAGGCACAGACATGCCCAGAGTCGTGCAGAGGCACTGGCTGGGGCTCCGTTCACATGCTGCCCCTGAAATCTGGGGCTCTGGAGTGCTAGGAAGCAAAGGATGCCCATGCAGTTCAATATCTCCCTTATGTCTCACTTCTGGCAGCTTTTGGACATCGTGAGAAAGAGATGGAGGAGGCTTGTGCACCCCTAGAGACATGGTAAGCAATGCCCCCCTCCATAAATCTGCAGTGACTCAGTCCCCTCCTTTAGCGTCATGCAATTCATCCCCACTCAGGGGTAGTAGCCCTAGTAATCCCTCCCCTGTCCCGACCTGTATACCAGGCAAGCATCTATTCTCCTTTAGAATCATGAAATTCATTCTCACCCAGCAGAAGCTGCCATCTCTTATCCACCCCCATGCATCATACAGCGGGTCATTCCCTTCTTCAAGCATCATGCGGCCCATTTAATCTGGAGTGGGGGAGGGGCAGTAGATTGTGTCCACTGGACTGGACCATCCTCCCCTGCAAGAGCGGGAGAAAACGTTTTCTGGGAGCAGCCCTGTGCACACCTGGGAGGTGAGGTGGAGAGTTCAGGGAGGAAGGCTGGCCTTTCTTGTACGGTGAGTAGGGTGAAAGGGATCCCGCAGCGCTTCTGTAATGGCCCCTCCTCCACCCCCACCTCCAGTCCCCCAGCATGCGTTCTCAGTTGAACTTCAACGTTGGACCTTCAGCTCTGCAGCATAAAGCACCCCTTCGAGCTAAGGAGGTAGGTGCATTAGTTGGTAGCTGCAGCAGGCCATTCTCCTATTTGTTGATTAGCTTGTGCGGAAGGGACATGACACACACGCTGCCAGTAGGACACACTCTCACCTTCTCAGCACTAGACAGGGATCACCTAAGAATCCAGCTTACCCAAAACCAGAACATCCAAGGCCTGGGTATTGCGGGGGAGGAGGTTGCCTCAGTGGAGAATGGGACACGGAGCCTTTCAGTGCCGCACCTCTGGGTGAAAGAGGGCCTGCGACCAGGGCTTGCCCTCAACTATCTGCTCTCTCTGTTCCACAGCTGCCGCGTGCCCCTGGAGAAGCTCACCTTGGCTGACAGCCTCAGGCTGGTTGAGAGGAGGACACAGTACGTGGGCAGATACCTGGATGAAGTTCTGATACCGTAAGGCAACTGAATGGGGGGCACCAGACTGGGGTCTGTGTGGGAGGGGATAGTGAATGTAGAGAGCAGGGAACAGAGAAAACCAGACACTCCAGGAACGTAAAATAACAGGGAAAAAGCCTCTAAGAGGCTTTAGCTTTCAAGGTGAGACACCAGTGAAAGTGAGGTGAGGGAGCAGGGAATTGATTGCAAGCAGGCTCAGTTGGGCAGGAGTAGGCCAGGCCTATAAATCCAGGAAACTGGCAACAGACGGAGGCTGCCGCTGGGAAAGGGCAGTCCCTCCCTGGGAAGAAGGGGGAGTGTTTGGAGGTTGTACACCCAGCAGGGGAATGAGGAGTAACAGGAAGCAGTCCAGGGAAGAAGCGGAGACGGCTGGGAGAGGAAAGCCCAGAACTCCTGGCTGGAGGGTCCCTGGACTGGAACCGGGAGTAGAGGGCAGGCCCAGGTTCCCCTACCAGCTACTGAGGGCGTGGCACAGACCGGAAGGACAATGAACGGGAAGCCTTCCTGGGTCACTGCAAGAATCATAGAGAATTGAAGGACTGTACCCCAAAGGGGAGAAACGCTGAGAGACAGGGCCAGCGGGCTGAGTCATGAAGACTGAGGTTCCTGAAACGAGAGAGTAGCTGCACTCCCAAGAGAGAGACGGAGTGATGGCGTGCGACATGGGAAGGGGCATTGACCTCAAGAGCCCATCCACGGAGTGACCAGGAGGAGGCACCAGAGAAGCAATGAGGGGTGCCCCCCGTGACAACGTGGTGGGAAATGCGGGTACTCGGTCACCTCTGTGGGAAAGGGATTGTGCAGAGGACTGTAGACCGAGTGAAGCGTTGTATGAGACAGTCACCCTGATGTCAGGGGACTGTGAGAGAGACTGTACCTGACGGTCACCCCTGATGTAAGGGATCAGATCTAGATTGTACAGGATGAGTACCCCAAGGGGGCTAGAACGAGACTGTAAAGCAGCTGAACGCTGCCAAAAGGGTCCGTATTTTGGGAACTGTCCTCAAGGGCAAAGAAAGACAGTCAAGACAAAGGCAAAGGCCTGAAGAAAGAAAAGAAAAGGAGAAAGAGAGGCCCCTAGTGAACCTGTAGATGTTGTGGTGAAAGCCAAAAGGCAGGTGAGACTGGGGGGAGCAGAGAGACCCCCCAGGGGAGGAAGGTGAGGCAGGTAGGAATTAATGCCGAGGTGACCCACAAGACAGTGGGGACTGAGACCCTGAGAGCGAGGGTGCTGGAGGACTCGATGGGGCAATGAAGCAACTGTAGGGGAGGCTAGTAGCTGCAGCGCAGACCCTGCAAGAGGTTATGCAAGACCTGGAATCTCAGCAGCAGAAACGGAGAGACAGCACGGGGGAGAAAGGGAAACTACTCGTGGTGGGTGACATAAAGAAAGAGAGGGAAAGTCTGTACACTTGGCTGCATGAGAGGCAGGGGAGGTGCTACCTTCCTCTCCTCCCCCCATGAGGAGCAGTCTTGAGTGGGAGGCTCTGTGATGAGCTGTCCACCCCACCCAGGACTGGAAGGGGCTAAGGTGGCCAGACAGACATGTGAACTCTACAGGGTGCACCCGGAGGAAGAGTCAGGGAGCCGTGAATTGACTGCAAGCAGACTCAGCTGTGCAGGAATAGGCGGGGCCTATAAAGCCAGGAAGCTGGCAAGAGATAGGGGCTACTGCTGGGAAAGAGCAGTCCCTCCCTGGGAAGAGGGGGAAGTACCAGTTTGGAGCTGGTACACCCAGAGCAAGGATGGGAACCAGAGTAGTAGGAAGCAGTCCAGGGAAGTAGCAGTGAAGGCTGGGAGAGGAAAGCCCAAAACTCCTGCGTTGAGGGTCCCTGGCCTGGAACCAGGTGTAAACTGCGAGCCCGGGTTTCCCGAACGGCCACCGAGGGCACGGCATAGACGGGTGGGGCACTGAAAAGCAAGACTATCTGGGTCACTCTCGGAGTGAGAGATAATTGAAGGACTGTACCCTGGAAGAGTAGGAAATGCTGAGTGGCCTAGCCACGGGGCTGAGACTAAAAGAGGACACTGCAGTCCCCGGAACGAGAGAGGAGTTACAGAATAGAATCTTTCTATTAAAAGAGCATTCGGTCCCCAGTCATGCTCAAGGCCCCATTGTGCTAGGTGCTGCACCTGTGCGTGTGACAAGGGGGTTATCGTTATCGATAAAATGGGTGCCAGCTCCCTCTCGCAGTCCTTAGTTCTCCAGTTGATGTCCTTGTGTCAGAGTGTGGTGTGCCATGAATGCCTAGACACTGCCCCATTGCAGTACAGTTGGAAGGCTGTGCCCAAGGTTTGCCTTTGCTCAGCAGGGCCATGTCCCATCTGTCCCTGTCTGCTCTCTCCCACAGGCCGAGTGTGATGACATTTGCCGTGAGCCGGTTCTCTGATTCCTCCATGGAATCCATCAGCTCTTTCCCCTGGAATCCCAGCTCCTTTTCCCTGAGAGAAGCCTCCGTGGCTCGGTCAGAGCCCCTCTGCCACACAAGGGAGATCATGGCTGTCAAGGGCTGGGAAGGATCCACTCATCCCATCCAAGACCAGCCTCTCCCCAGGCCTCCTGTCCACAGCAGACGAAACCGGCGAGAGCAGATCACGAGTCTGGACCAGACATCAGCCCATGGCTTAGACTTCAACATTAGACAGAAGCATCTGCAGAGCCAACTGGGGACACCTACCCCATACACAGAGTCACTGGCCAAGATGATCCCTAATGCCCCTGCTCTGCGCCCACCAGACAGAGAACCCAGGGTGAAGTTCAACATGAGCGGGATCCCTTTCCTAAGCCATGAAGTCCTGGAGGAGCTGGACTGTCACCTGAACACAAAGAGACTCCAGCATGAGCAGGGCTTACCCCTCACCCCGCAGAAACCTCACACAGCTCCTCTGTTGCCTCTAAGGGCCCCCAGTGAGATGTGGCTGGAGGATGGACATGCCCTACCCACAGACAGAAGGCAGCAGACGTGTTCCACACGTCTTCCAACACCAGTGGAAGATACCACCATGGAGACGGGCAGGAGTGATGGCACAGCTGGAAACCAAACTAACCCGGATCGCTGCACTCTGCCAGCAGGGGTGGATCTGACATCGGCACCTCCAGGAACTGTAATAACAGAGAAGATGCTCGCTGTGACACTCCACATTGATAGGAGCGAGCTGAGAAAGCCCCTTCCCAGTTTGAGTGGCACCAAAGGGACTGAAGAGAAGCTGGAGCTGCACATGGAGAGGAAGGTTATCTCCGGAGAAGGCTCCTGCCTGAGGCCAGGGGCACAGGCTGGTGAGAGCAGGGAAGATCTTCCCAGGACCCAATGCCACCAGGTTGTCCCAGAGGCACCAGGCTCTGGGCAGCTACCAAGATCCATTCTTGACTCTCTTATTGCTGGGCAGGCTGCACACGACCTGCAGATCAATCACCTGATGGAAATGTTGAGCAGCTCCTGCCCCTTGGCGAGCCATGTCTCAGTCTGCCATCTGTGCCGCAAGGCACATCAAGGAAAGATGAAGGGTAAGGAAACTCAGGAGGAGACACAAGAATCTGCTGAGCTTCATAGTCTTCGAGACATCCCGACTCCACATGGGTTCGATGGAACTGTGAATTCAAATCTCTTCAGGGACCAGCAGCCTATCAGAGTCTGCAAGAAGTGCGGTAAGCTTCTACAGAAGAGACCAGCTGGCTCTGCAGCTGCTGACTTGCCCAGAACATCCCATGGAATTCCCCAGAGATGGACTCCAGGAGACTCTGCAGCGTCATCCAACCACAACAAGATGCCAGTGGTGTGGCTCCTTCCAGCAGACAGGAGCAAGAAGCAGGATGGAATGGGGAAAAGGGCTCCCACCAAGCAACCGAAGATGGTGTCCATTGTGACAAGTACAACAGGGCTTTCGCAAGCAGGGGAGAAAGCAACTGGGAGTCCTGACGCTTCTCCTCCAAAGCCACCAAAGGCCTCCAGAGCTAGGACATCATCCCCTTCAAGGAACAAATTTCCAGTTCTCAAACGGATCTTCATGTGCCTGAAGCAAACCTTCTCCAAGCTTCAAAAGAAAGTGAAGTCCCAAATGTCCAAGGACTTTTGTTCAAGAACACCTAATCCTAAATTTACAAAGCCACCCTTTCGAAAGGCAAGGGCCTCTAAGGGTGTCTGGTAATAGTATAAGAGACCTACTGTCAAACAAACCCTAACTCTGCCTCTTTACCCCTTATACCCCACTCCTTGACCGCTTCAGCCCCGACTCCCTGTCACCGGAAGTTCCACCCATGGGGGTATTACTTCCAGAGTCAAGGCGGACACATGACAGGAAGCAGAGTGTGTCATGTGACCCCCTCGAAGAACTCCTCCCACTGCCCTCTACTAATCAGGCTCAGTTTTTCCCCCGTAGGCCTCCCCGAGAGGAGATTTGACTGATCCGGGGGAGTTCCGGGGCAGGGTGACCCCACTAAGAACTCCTCCCACCACCCTTCTGCCAATGAGGAGGGGTTTCAGCCTCATAGGACTGCCCTGAGAGCAGATTTGACCAGTCGGGGGTGTTCCACGTTTGGGTGACCCATCCGGAAGTGTTTCATGTGACCCCTCAAAGAATTCCTCACACCGCCCTCTACGAATCACGAGGGGTTTCAGCCACATAGGGCTGCCCAGAGACGAGATTTGACCAACTGGGTGTGTTCCAGGGTGGGGTGACCCATCCGGAAGTGGTTTGTGTGACCCCTCTAAGACCTCCTCCCACCTCCCTCTACCAATCGCAATGGGTTTTGGCGGCATAGGACCACCTGAGAGCAGATTTGACCCATCAGGGGTGTTCTGTGGCAGGGTGACCTGCCCAGAAGAGGGTCCTGTTACCCCTCTAAGAACTCCTCCCAGTGCCCTCTGCCAATCAGAGTGCAGCACCATCACCCCATAAGTCCCAGCACTGGGGCAGAAGAGGCCATCTTTTACCAAGAACGCGTGCTTTAGAAATCGTGGAAACATGGACTCCTTCACCACCCCCGTGAGAACTTGGGACTTTCTTTTAGCCCTGAGGACCTTTGGACTTGTGTGGAGACACCCCGATGAGCGTGCTGGCCTCTTCTCGTCCACCCCCCTGGAGGAGGAAGGCGAACACAGCTTGGGGGAGTCACCAGAGAACAAGGTGAACGGAAAAGACATGGCTCAGGTAAATGAATGATTAAGAAGTGGCGGTTGATGATGGGGTGAAATGGGGTTAGGAACTGGAGGGGCGGGAGAGTTTTGTAAATTTAAAAACAAGCAGTGGGAACTTACACTGTTTCTTTTCTGAAAATCTCTCGACAGATCGATGATGTCTTTCCAGAGGCCCCGGAGGCCCCAGACAGCTTCGCATCAAGCAGCGAAAATGAACCAGGCCCACCTTGTTTTTGCTCAGCGCCGATCCAAATTGTTGAAGAGGACTCCGAGGATGACGGCTAGGAGGCGTTTCGGAGGAGGTTTGGTATGGAACCCACTGAGCCAGTGCCACGTCGTGAGCGTAAAAAAGTCATGCGGACTATTGTACGCGTTGCTGTTTCTGCTGTCCTCAATCGCTGCCTTCGGGAAAAGCTGTTTGAAGATGAGAGGGCTGTGTCATGGGTGCGCCAGCCTAATGGCACCATGGCTGTGTGACTTGGACTTCAGTGGATAGAAACTGCCAGCTCCGGGGCCGGCGTGCTGAGCTGTGTTTGGAAAGCCTATTAAACACTGTTCTTGCCATAGGTTAAGCTGTGCAATGTCTGTGCCTCACCCAAGAACATTTAGCGCACGGGGTGACCTTGATAAATGCTGTGCAATTTAGTGCAGACCCTGACCGTGTTTGAAAGAAAATGACCAAACCGGAAGATGCTGCTTCCAGCGTTATATTGACCGTCTGGTCTGCACAAAAAGTTACAGAACCCTGCTTCAGAAAAAGGCCAGTTGTAAGAAATCAAAAAGGATTAAGTTAGAAAATGGTGAGGGGACAAACAGCGACATACAACTTGGTAGCTGTAAATTGAAAAATAAAAAAGAGGGCTTTGTGACTATCTGTGTTTCTGTTAGAAGGTCTCTGGCCCTTGGTTTCTTTTCACAGAGCTGTATGTCTTTTAAAGAAAAGAAAAGAAAAGAAAAGAAAAGAAAAGAAAAGAAAAGAAAAGCAGCCCAGTTGTGCAGACAACTTATTCCCCCACCCCAGATCACAAAAGGGAATGCTAGGGAGGGGGAATCCAATCACCTTGCTAGTTATTTTGAAACAAAGAGTTACGATGGTATAAAAGCCTCAGGTAGCTTGGAGACTGTCTCTTTCAACAGAAACTCTCTTGAATTGCTGCTTAGGGCGTTTAGACAGACACGTCCACTGTGCGTCGAAAAAGCGAGTCGAATGCCTGTCTAAAACTTTGTGTGATAAGTGTCAGTTTTGTGTGGACAAGCGGCACAGGTGTGAAGGGAGGCGCTGTAAACAGGGTCAGGGTTTGATCGCTGGTGATGTAGACAGTCACCTGTGTTTTCTGGAGAGCATTCGAAAACCCGAATCCTCAGAAAAGTATATATTTTTTATGATTTTGAATGCACACAGAAGACTGGGTTGCACACGCCCAATTATATTTTCGCTATGTCCCGAAAGCCTGAAAAGTCCTGGGAATTTAAGGGCAACAAGTGTCTTTCTCTGTTTGTTTAGACCTTTATTGGCAAAGAGTTCTGGGACTACACGTTCCTCGCGCTCAGTTCCAAAGGTTCTGATACGTACTTCATCGCGAGACCAGCCTGTACTCTTTTGTAAACAAACCAAGGAATACCCCATCGGACACCCTGATATAATTTACGACAAATTTGGACCCCTTGCAAATTATTTTGGAATTGCAAAAGTTAAAGTGTACCCCCTGCGAAGCCTCTTTTTCCCGTTGTTACCTGTCAGAGTCGGTGGCAAGCTTCTGTTCCTGCTATGCCGAACCTGTGCAGAAACTGAGCAGCGGGAGACATGCATCCACAGTGATGAGGAGAGGGCCATCCTGGGGACTTCGTGGATGGTGGAATTGAATACGGCCATAGCGAAGGGGTATGCGGTGGCTAAAGTCTATGAAATGTGGCATTTTAATGAAAAATCTGATGAACTCTTTTCAGCGTACATAAAATTACACCTCTACCAGAAAGAAGAGGCTTCAGGGTATCCCAGCTGGTGCACAGATGAAGAAAAACAAAATAAGTACATTAACGATTTCTACCAGCAAGAAGGCGTGCTTTTACGCCAACACGAGATCAGGTCGAACTCCGCTAAATGCCAAATCACTAAACTGTTTTTAAAATCTCTGTGGGGTCAGTTTGGCCAAAGAACAAACCTACCCAACACCAGCATCATGAGAGATCCTGACAAACTCTTTCAGAACCTGTTTTCCCCCAATTACAAGGTTTCATCCTGCAAGTTTATTGAGGATGAAACCGCGTGTGTGTCTTGGAAGCAGGCAAAAGACCTGCACTCTGTCTCTGGCAATACCAATGTCTTCATAGCCTGTTTCACCACCGCTTATGCCCGCTTAGAACTATACAACCTCCTAGACAGGTTGCAAGAGCGGTGTCTGTACCACGACACTGACTTGGTGACATTTGTGAAAAGGGAGGGTGACCGGAATCGCCTTCTGGGGGATTATTTAGGGGACCTCACAAGCAAGATCCCGCCTGATCCACACATCACCGAGTTTGTGTCGGCAGGCCCAAAAACATATGGGTATAAGCTGTCGGGAGTAAAGGCCTTAGGAAAGTCAAAGGTATTACCCTGAACGTAGCAAACTGTGAAAAGATCAACTTTGACAGTATAAAAGATCGAGGTCTGGACTATTGCACGGGCCTGCGAGAAAACAGCCCTCTATCGCAAGGAACAAAAATCAGTGGCAAATAGCAACAAAAACCCTTCAGAAAACAAACACAGAAAGTCGTTTACAACAAGAAGGTCCAAGGAGAGGGTTTAAAACCCTACCCTACGGTTTTTAAAAATGGATAATTTCGAAACACCCCTTTTCTGCAATTCTCGCAGGGCCTAGCAACTGCCGGAAAAGTTACTTTATAAAAAATGTGTTGGATAACCCCAGACAAACACTGTCTGTTATGCCTGAGAACATCGTGTGATGTTACAGTTGTTGGCAACCTCTGTATCCAGCAGCGTGTTGTTTAAATCCATACAATCTACACCATTCCCTGCTACAAAAAAGTCAATGGGGCAGACTCCATAATGACCGACAGAGGCGGCGCCTCGATGTAGATGCTTTTCTCAGTGCTGGTCTGCGTAGGGGCTATTTGGAACAAGTCTAGTTCGGATGTGGTCCACTCATCAGACCCGCAGTGAACAAAAGGCATGTTGATTCAAATATATCTCTTTCACCAGGTGGAGAGCGTCTCCTCTTTCGCCCAGGCTTCCTCTTGGACTTTCACTTGTGGCTGGCCTTGCGGGTCAAAGCCCTTCTTTTAAAGGGTTTTGGGGGACCTGAGCATCGCGAGTATGACACATTGCTCGTGCTCTTCCTCCTTTTAATGTACATCAGCCCCGATCCTTCCTGTAAAACTGTGTTCCCCACTTTCTCCAGAACAGCGTGGGAGACATGACCTACCACGTCTATAGCTATGTTTTGAGTGGCGGTTTTTATGTGGACCTTTATAATCTCTAGCCCCCTCCTCAAAAGTGGTACAGCTTTTCAAAAGAGGGTGTGAAATCTTCCACGAACACCAGCCCCGTGTATCACGGGGGCCCCGTGACATCCAGGAAGGGCGTATCCAGCCTGGGCTTTGTAATAGTTTCTGTAGATGGTGGGGTCACCGTAATTTTTTAGGATCGCCAAAATAGTATTTTGCTTTTCAGAAACCTCGCTCTCTCCGTGGACGCAGGTGCAGCTTGACGATCACCTTGCCAAAGCAAAATGAGATGCGTCTGTTCTGATCTGTCTTTAGTTCAATGGTGATGGTGGCAATGTGGTGTTTACTGTCAGGGACGTAGTGAGGTTTATCATAAGTGATGGTGAGAAACTTGTTGTTCCTTCTCGGACGGGGATGCAGCGTAACTGGGCAACAGAAAGTCCCCCACAAACTCGTGTTGTACAATAACTGTGTACAGATACAAAGAGTTGAAACCCCCTGTGATGTCAGCCGAGACGGGAAATTTTTGAGCACCGCGCTTGGGGTCCAAACCCAGAATGTTAGCTAGCTCCCTGCTGGTAGAAAACATGTACGTAAAATTGGCAGATTTAAGTCTCATTTTTCTACCCACAGGGTCGTAGTTCATGACCACCTCACGTGGTGCGGAATGACAAGCCACGGTGCTGTTCATATGATCCAGTAATTCGGGTATGGTCGAGTAATAACCTCATCGTAGGATGAAATTCCACCTCTTATCTCCAAAGGTGATTTTGAAAGGGGTGTCTTCGTTGATAGTGTTCCAGAAGTGCGGGTATTGTGTTTCCACTAACCCCACCTCCTAGGCACCCAAGAGATCCAAGGGCTTAATTAGTCCTATTTTAACGTTGGAGCTGGTCTTTTGAGGAAAAACTGCAGAGCTGGCATTGCTGGACAAAGTAATGTAAAACCCGCCATCACTCATTTCTCTCTCGCTGTCTCTGTTTGGGTCTAAGTGTCACAGAGTTGAAAAGCTTTCACCTAGCTGTTAAACTCATCGGGCCACCCCAACCATTTCACCAGTAGCTGCTTTTTTCTCCCTTTTCCTTTCGCCGCTCGAACTTTTTCAACCCTGTAAATCCTGTCTCGTTTGGGGTTTACTTTTTCTAATTCTTTAGGGTAAAAAGATCCAGTAACTGTCTCACCCTCGTAAAATATCTCCACATCCTAGTTTTTAAAGTTTTCTTCAATTGCTCTAGAGCCCCTGCTTTGACTTCAGTATTAGTAACAATATGGTGAACTCCATGCCGCTTTAACAATCTCCTTAAAGGTTTGTTTAAAAATGCTTTCCCCCGATCGGAATGTAATTTTTGAGGCACGCGACCTTTGGTGAAAATAGTTTTAAAGGCCTTGGAGACCTCACCACTCGTCTTGTCTTTTAGGCCGAAGGCCCAGGCATATTTGGATAGAATGTCTACGACTGTTAAGATGGACTTAAAACCGCTGTTGCGTTTGGAGAACCAGTGCATATCCATCAAATCTGCCTGCCATTACGCATCCACATCTGAAACAATGGTCTTGTTTCTTTTAAAACATATTCGAGCTGGTTTGTGCCAAGTGTAAGCGTCCTGGTGTGAAAACCAAGCTGTTACCGGTCTTCATTTAAAGTTTTACTCTGCTCTTTGGCCACTTGAAAAGGAGGGTTCACCCTGCCGAAGCTCCCAACTTCTCCGGGGGTCAAATATATTTTCTTTCACAGAGCTGCCTGTGTAGACATGACTCTTACTGGTACCGTCTCTTACTCACACACATATGAAGGGGGACACATTCATATTAACACTTTTAACTAAGTGTTATTAATCGCCTGGTTTAACACGACCTTTTACAGCCCCCTGTAAAAATGGATGCCATGAACCCTACCAAAAGGGAGTGATTCTTCCATTTTGTCCTTTTCTGGATTTTCCTCTTGAGATCTGTGTCTCAGACATGAGGAAAACCAGCGGATGCATGGTATATTTACTCCCACGGGGCAACTGATGTAGAAGTTCTCAAATGCCTCTGGAAAGGCATCGTCAAGCTGTTGAGAGATTTTCGGAAAAGAAACAGTGTAAGCACCCCACTGCTTGTTTTTAGATTTACACAGCCCCCCGGTTCCTAACCCCATTATACCCCATCATCAGCTGTCACTTCTTAATCATTCATTTACCTGAGCGACGTCTTTTCCCTTCACCTTGTCCTCCGGTGACTCCCCCGAGCTGCGTTTGCCTTCCACCTCTCGGGGGGCTGACAATGAGAGCCCATCATGCTCCTCGGTGTGCCTCAGAAGAGTTTGGGTTTCAGGTTCTGGCGTATCCATCAACGGGTGAGTCAAAGGGCCCTCGTCAGACCTGTCACTGATGTAGCACTTTCTCCACACAAGTCTAAAGGCCCTCGAGGCTAAAACAAACTCCGAAGTTCTCACGAGGGTGGTGAAGGAGTCCATCTTTCCACGATTACTAAAGCACGCGTTCTTGGTAAAGGGTGCCCTCTTCTGCCCCTGTGCTGGGACTTATGGGGTGATGGTGCTGCGCTCTGATTGGCAGAGGGCGCTGGGATGAGTTCTTTGAGGGGTCACGTGGCCCTCTTCGGTGCGGGTCACCCGGCCCAGTACACCCCTGATTGGTCACATCTGCTTTCGGGGCGGTCCTATGCGGCTGAAACCTATCGCGACTGGTAGAGGGCGGTGGGAAGAGGTCTTAGAGGGGTCACACGAACCACTTCCAGATGGGTCACCCTGCCCTGGAACACCACTGATTGGTCAAATCTCCTCTCGCAGCGGGTTTATTGGGGCAAAACCCATCCTGATTGGTTGAGGGCAGTGGGAGGAGTTCTTAGAGGGGTCACATGACACATTTTGCATCCGGTCATGTGTCCGCCTTCACCCCGGTAGTAATATCCCCCATTGGTGGGACTTCCAGTGACAGGTGGTTGGGGCTTAAGAGGTCAAGGGGCGAGGTTTCAGGGGCCAAGGGGCGGGGTTAGGGTTTGTTTGACAGTAGGGCCCTTCTACTACTTCCAGTTTCCATGTTACTGAATCCCACCCTGCCAACATTTCCACTCACAGAAGGGGCCCACAAATTCTACTATCTCCCTCGCATCCAGCGGGCCTGGTAAGCATGGACCAAAGTGGCTGAGAACAATTGCATGTTCTCCTGGGACACAGAGACTGATGTATAAGAGACTCTCCTTGGGGTATGACGTTTAACCCCAGATTCCAAGGTGAAAGGCAGGCCTGGGGCTTGGATGAGACTGAGGGTGTGAATAGATCACTGGATTTGTTACTTTACCTCATTTAGTTCCAGAATAAATCCTTCCTTTGCAGATTCATGGCATAAGTCTTGTCCTTTCAGATGTTTTGGCCACAAGTGTGAAGAAAAGCCAAGAATCCATGGAGGAGGATAAGAGCAAACCCTCAAAGTTTTCAGAAACTGACCTGGTGCTAGACATGGAAGGGTGGTAGCAGTGGGGGGAAAAGCCCCAGAGATGTTTATACTCGAGGGTGGAAAGCAGGGGACTCCGTGGTGCACTTAGATTGCACAGGGCTCAGAAGAGAAACTTACTGGGAGATAAAGGGCAGGTCTTTCCTGGGGTGATGGAAAGAGAGAGTTTGGAATTTCCAAGGTGGCAGACCCAAAACCCGAGGGAGGGGCTGGGGTAGGATGGAAGTGAGGCCCTTGAACCAAAGAAAGAAGGAGAGATCTGCCACAGACCTGAGGGGAGTACCATCCACCTGGAGTGATGACCAACCCCCATTTCCCCTCTCTACATCACACCTTCCAAGAGCTGAGATATCATGGGCCTGGGGTGTCGGAGCGGGGGAGGAAGATACCAATAATTAAAGGGGGCTTGAGCATAATGAATGGCCATGGCCAAGCTGTGGAAAACAGAGATCTCAAGAACTGAGGCTTGGATAATTGAGGTGCCCTGCAACTTAAACCCCAGTCCACTGTGCCTGCATTGCACATGTTAGCTGAGATTCCTGGGCTCAATTACCTGCAGCATAGGGACGTAGGTAGGCCAAGGTTTGGAGAGCAGAACGTGGGCCATCTACCTGGTGTCTGAGAGCAGACAAGTGGCTGGCGATAAGGTTCTGCTAACCCTCTGAGAGAGGCAGGTCCTATTACAGCAGGAGACTCCGGTCTTAAAGGGATACAAACCTCAAGTACAAGCAACCCAGTGGCTAGCCATCCTCAGCATCAGTGGGCGTGGGGATTGGCTGCATGGGGTGGCACTAGGGCCCAGGGAAGGTGTTGTAGCTGATACCTCTACAAGGAGCTTCTCAAGCCTGGGAATTATTGTGGTATCTAGCTCAAGGAACCTGATGAGATCAACTGATGACAAAACCAAGTCCTGGTTGGTTTGCCCCAAGTCATAAGGGCCGGGGCAGGTTATGGGTCTATTAAAGGAGGGGATGGGTGAGGTTCATTGGCCTGCAAGGTGAAGGAGGTCAGACTAGATGATCACAATGGTCCCTCCTGGCCTTAAAGTCTAGGAGGAACTTCTTTGCTTTCCAAAAGATGGGAATGGCTCCGAGGGGATACCAGGTAGTAAGCCCCTAACCTTCGGAGCCCCTCCCAGTTGTGATTTCTTCTTCCGATGAGCTCATATCTCTTCCCAGCTCTGCCTCCTTCTTGGGGCCAGATTCACCAAGGGGCTTAAGTGCCTAAATGTTCATTTGGACACTTAACTGCCAGAATCAGGCCCCACTGGGATTTCCAACCTCCCGCCCAGCTGCTGCTCACTATTGCAGCATCCAAAACATTTTTTATAGAAAAAGTTCACAGGGCATCTGTGTTTCTGAGCATGCACCCTGCAGCCCCCACACCAGGTACGGTAGGAGTTTGCCACCTAACATGGCTGTGGGGCCCAATCAGGCTCCTCTAAGGGAGCTTACATAGGTTGAAGGAAGGATGGGGAGGTGGAAGACCCAATGTCCAATATCCCTGCACCAATGTTTTTTTTTTAGTTATTTCCCCCACGATAGAATAGCTTCAGCGGGAGTGTCATAAATATAAAGGTAAGGGTAAACCCCTTTAAAATCTCTCCTGGACAGAGGAAAAATCCTCTCACCTGTAAAGAGTTAAGAAGCTAAAGGTAACGTCGTTGGCACCTGACCAAAATGACCAATGAGGAGACAAGATATTTTCAAAAGCTGGGAGGAGGGAGAAAAACAAAGGGTCTGTGTCTGTCTGTATGATGCTTTGGTCGGGGATAGAACAGGAATGCAATCTTAGAACTTAGTAAGTAATCTAGCTAGGTATGTGTTAGATTATGATTTCTTTAAATGGCTGAGAAAATAGCTGTACTGAATAGAATGAATATTCCTGTGTGTGTGTCTTTTTTGTAACTTAAGGTTTTGCCTGGAGGGATTCTCTATGTTTTGAATCTAACTACCCTGTAAGGTATTTACCATCCTGATTTTACAGAGGTGATTCTTTTTTACTTCTATTAAAAGTCTTCTTGTAGGGAAACTGAATGCTTTTTTCATTGTTCTAAGATCCAAGGGTTTGGGTCTGTGGTCACCTACGCATATTGGTGAGGATTTTTACCAAACCTTCCCCAGGAAGTGGGGTGCAAGGGTTGGGAGGATTTTGGGGGGGAAAGACATTTAGAAACTACGTTTTTTTCAGGAACCCAGATAAAGTTTGGTGGTGGCAGTGGAAGTCCAAGGGCAAAGGGTAAAATTAGTTTGTACCTTGGGGAAGTTTTAACCTAAGCTGGTAAAAGTAAGCTTAGGATGTTTTCATGCAGGTCCCCACATCTGTACCATAGAGTTCAGAGTGGAGAAGGAACCTTGACAGGGAGTGATTGAGGGAGCCCCTGTCAGGCTGTCCCAAAGCCCAGTGTGTTCACCTGACAGGTGGCAGATCCCCATTCAAATTCTTCTCCCCTCAGCTAGAGGGTGGGACTTCAACCTGGAGTCTTCTCCATCGCCAGCTTTTGTGAATCCCTTTCTCAGGTGTCTGTCTCTCCCCAGTTGTTCTACAGGGAGTCGAGGCACCAACGCAGGGTTTGTGAATCATCCAAAAGATCGGCATGGTGACGTTCAGTGTCACCGCACCTCAGTCACTTGTGAATTTAGCTCTTGGTGTTCTGTGTAAAACTGGGTGACATTCTTTGGATGAGGAGGATTATTACATGAAAAATGCAGTTCTGAGTGACCTGAAATGAATAGCGCATTCGACACACACAGTTTTGGCCAGTCCCAAAAGGGCCAGGAGAGAAGGAGAAAGGTGGTGCCCCTGGTGTTGTTGCAGCTGCTGTGTCTTTAGTCCAGTGGTTCGGGTGCATTTCCCCTCGCTGTAAAAGGCAGCAGTTCAAATCTCTGCTCTGGAATAAGCCACCACAGCCTGTCCTTGAGTCACTGAAAAGTTTCACATTCAGTTTGACCCCAAACAAACGAATGTATTTCTCATAAGTGCCACTGACCGGAAATATCCATGATTTGCCCAGCTCTAGCTCTGGAGAGAGCCCACTGCCGTAGTGCCTGGGCGTCCAGTCAGGGAGTCTGGGCCCCTGTGTGATCGAGGGGCATCCCCCCTTCGCCTGCAGCAAACCCCATGTCCCAGGGGAGCCTGAGCTGCAGACAGGAGGGGCTGGGGCAATCTGCATTGGTTTCCACAGTGAAGCAAAACCACCACAACCGAGCCCAGACCGAGGCCCCCGGGGCAAACAGACTGATATCACGCTGTATGGGGTGGGAACCGTTCCAACCCGGTCCCTGGCAGATGTGCTGAAGGTTTTGTCAGGGCAGCCCCGGGCTTCCCGTGCAGTCGGAAGAGGGACTGGAGGGTGGGTGGATGAAGAGCTTGGAAGGGTGGAACCTCCGCCAGTTCTAAGGACTGTTTGGAGCTCCAAGCGTCAGGGGCTCCCTGTGTGTGTTTTGAACCCCGATTTCCGGTTCAGCCCACGGGGCCTGCTCTGGAGATCGGCTCTAGGCTGGCGGGAGGGGGCTGCTGGCCCCCACCGACACTCAGAGGGGTTTGTGGCTGGCCTCTCCCAGTCCCCAAAGAAAGGGGAATGGAGGGAGAGAAATCAGGGTCCTGAGACTGACAGTCCCCAGGGCCAACGGGGAGACGCCAACGCTCCAGGTCAGCCCGATTGACAGGGCAGGCCAGGCAACGAGGGAGCCGGGAGCCCAGGGTCCCGTCCTGCGTGTGAGGGGAGCTGCTGGAGGCGAGCGGGGCCGAGCTAAGGGCAGAGCAGCAGCCAGAGCGGGGCCAGAGCTGGGGGAGCCGGGGCAGCCGGGAGCTGGGGCCGTGCAGACCAGCCGCGCCGTCGGGGGCCCGGCCAGCTCGCGCCTGAGGGCCCGTGGCCAGCGCCAGAGCCGGGTGCGACACGCGGTGTCACTGCCGCCCAGCCCGGGCCTGGGAGGGAGGCTGGGGGTGTGAGGAAGAGCCGGTGAACTTTCCCTACGTCCCAGAGACACCGGTGGTGGTGCCCCCGAGCCCACAGGGCGGGTCCCTTGTTCCCCTTCACCCTCTTCCATTTTTCCTTATTCTCCTCACCGTTGCTGTTTAATACACTGTCTTTGGTGTGAACTCAATGCACTGACCAGGGGGTCAGGGAAGGGCCGGTGCGGAGGGAGCACCCCAGAGTGGGGCCGCCCCCGAACCGACAAGAATCTCCACTTTCGTTTGAAAAATAGGAAATGTCTCGCCCGTCATGCTTGAAAATGTGACACCCCCCCCCCCAAGGTTCAAAAAGTAGAAGGCAAATAAAGAGAATCCCCCAGATCATTTTAAAATCTCCTGATCTGGGAGGGGGACTTGTGATCCTGGAATGAATTGGGTTGGCCGTACTTGGCAATGTGTGGGGGGTTTGGAAACACTTCTCTTTACAGCCAAGCAAATAATTTCTGGGGATAATTTAGGCTGTGAATCCGTCCCGTTTTCCTCTTCACAAATTCTCCGTAAGAAGCTTACAAGGTTCTCAAATTTATCCCTATTTCAAACATCATCACGGGGTGAGTTCAATGAATAATTCTTATTCAGGAATCAGTTTGCTCGTTAAAACTCACAGTGTGTGGATTGGACACTCGGGTCATATGACTTGACTTTTGTTCCCTGATTGGATGAGCAGAACTCCAGGACTGAGCCATTCAGTGGGCTGGGCCCAAGCTGTCCGTGTCCTGTATCTTTCCTAGGTGGCTTGTGGAGGCAGCAGGAGGCATGAGCCCGGTGCCAATCTGCTTCCTGCCAGACCTGGACCTAACACGCAGGCCACCTGAGGAGATCCACTCTCTTTGGTTCCAGCTGACCCGGGGGGCACTGGGTCTGAGACATCAGATCTGCCATGGTTTCCCCTGTGTCCTGGGGCCTGGCTTGCTCAGAGGAGGGCAGGGGGCAGGTTGCAGAGACAAGGCGAGTGCGGTTACTCATTAGCCCTTCTTCGCCTGGAGGAGGGAGGTGCTTTGCTGGCCAGACACTTTCCCAAACAGGTTTCAGAGTAGCAGCTGTGTTCATCTGTATCCGCAAAAGGAACAGGAGTACTTGTGGCACCTTAGAGACTAACAAATTTCCCCAAACAGGTACTGCATCCAGCCAGGCTGACTCAGCGGCTGCTCTCCGCTGCCCTTGCAGGTCAGGAGAACGGTTTCCCCACTCCCTGCTCCTGCTCATCTTCTTCTGCCTCATCTGGACACAGCCCACCACACACCACAGCCTCCCTTCACCTGGAGCCACAGCCCAGGTGCCCTGCTTTGGTCAGAGACCAGACCCCAGTGAAACCAGTGTGATGGTAAGGATCTGTTCCTGGAGGAAACTGCTTCTGGCCTCTGGGAAAAGGGGTGAGGGTGAAACCCCCTGCTATGGCTCAGGAATAATCCAGGGATTCCCAGGGGTGCAGGGCACACATGGGGGGATTTTTAGAATTGTAACTTGCGGAGGGGGGGTGGATGAAAAATACCTCTTTGACCAGCTCCCAGCTTGTTGATGAAGCAAACAGGCCCTACACCAGAAACCGCTTCATTTTTGCTACCCAACGGTCAGGTTGGGGGCTCGGGAAAGCAGCATTATTTTGGGCATAAGCTTTTGTGGGTAGAAACCCCCACGAAAAGCCTACCCACGAAAGCTTATGCCCAATTCAATCTGTTAGTCTTTTCGGTGCCACCGGACTCCTCGTTGCTTTTGTGGGTACAGACTAACACAGCGACCCCCGATACTCAGAATTATTTGGTCCACCTGCAGTGAAGACAGACCCTGGATTTCCTCCCTTGTAATGCTGGGATAGGGACGACTTTGTAGCTTGGCAATTGGGGGCGGAGGGTTTCCTCCGAGCTGGTGTTGAGGCAGTAGCAGGTTCTCAGAGGGAGGGAAAAGGATCCCCCTCAGTTCTAAGCCGTGGGGATGTCTAGAAGAAGGGCAGAGGAGAGGGAGATCATAGAATGATAGAATCATAGAATATCAGGGTCAGAAGGGACCTCAGGAGGTCATCTAGTCCAACCCCCTGCTCAAAAGCAGGACCCATCCCCAATTAAATCATCCCAGCCAGGGCTTTGTCAAGCCTGACCTTAAAAACTTCTAAGGAAGGAGATTCCACCACCTCCCTAGGTAACGCATTCCAGTGTTTCACCACCCTCCTAGTGAAAAAGTTTTTCCTAATATCCAACCTAAACCTCCCCCACTGCAACTTGAGACCATTACTCCTTGTCCTGTCCTCTTCCACCACTGAGAATAGTCTAGAACCATCCTCTCTGGAACCACCTCTCAGGTAGTTGAAAGCAGCTATCAAATCCCCCCTCATTCTTCTCTTCCGCAGACTAAACAATCCCAGTTCCCTCAGCCTCTCCTCATAACTCATGTGTTCCAGACCCCTAATCATTTTTGTTGCCCTTCGCTGGGCTCTTTCCAATTTATCCACATCCGTCTTGTAGTGTGGGGCCCAAAACTGGACACAGTACTCCAGATGAGGCCTCACCAATGTCGAATAGAGGGGGACGATCACGTCCCTCGATCTGCTCGCTATGCCCCTACTTATACATCCCCAAATGCCATTGGCCTTCTTGGCAACAAGGGCACACTGCTGACTCATATCCAGCTTCTCGTCCACTGTCACCCCTAGGTCCTTTTCCGCAGAACTGCTGCCTAGCCATTCGGTCCCTAGTCTGTAGCTGTGCATTGGGTTCTTCCGTCCTAAGTGCAGGACCCTGCACTTATCCTTATTGAACCTCATCAGATTTCTTTTGGCCCAATCCTCCAATTTGTCTAGGTCCCTCTGTATCCTATCCCTGCCCTCCAGTGTATCTACCACTCCTCCCAGTTTAGTATCATCCGCAAATTTGCTGAGAGTGCAATCCACACCATCCTCCAGATCATTTATGAAGATATTGAACAAAACCGGCCCCAGGACCGACCCCTGGGGCACTCCACTTGACACCGGCTGCCAACTAGACACGGAGCCATTGATCACCACCCGTTGAGCCCGACAATCTAGCCAGCTTTCTACCCACCTTATAGTGCATTCATCCAGCCCATACTTCTTTAACTTGCTGACAAGAATACTGTGAGAGACCGTGTCAAAAGCTTTGCTAAAGTCAAGATACAATACATCCACTGCTTTCCCTTCATCCACAGAACCAGTAATCTCATCATAGAAGGCGATTAGATTAGTCAGGCATGACCTTCCCTTGGTGAATCCATGCTGGCTGTTCCTGATCACTTTCCTCTCATGCAAGTGCTTCAGGATTGATTCTTTGAGGACCTGCTCCATGATTTTTCCGGGGACTGAAGTGAGGCTGACTGGCCTGTAGTTCCCAGGATCCTCCTTCTTCCCTTTTTTAAAGATTGGCACTACATTAGCCTTTTTCCAGTCATCCGGGACTTCCCCCGTTCGCCACGAGTTTTCAAAGATAATGGCCAATGGCTCTGCAACCACAGCCGCCAGTTCCTTTAGCACTCTCAGATGCAGCTCGTCCGGCCCCATGGACTTGTGCACGTCCAGCTTTTCTAAATAGTCCCTAACCACCTCTTTCTCCACAGAGGGCTGGCCATCTATTCCCCATGTTGTGATGCCCAGCGCAGCAGTCTGGGAGCTGACCTTGTTCGTGAAGACAGAGGCAAAAAAAGCATTGAGTACATTAGCTTTTTCCACATCCTCTGTCACTAGGTTGCCTCCCTCATTCAGTAAGGGGCCCACACTTTCCTTGGCTTTCTTCTTGTTGCCAACATACCTGAAGAAACCCTTCTTGTTACTCTTAACATCTCTCGCTAGCTGCAGCTCCAGGTGCGATTTGGCCCTCCTAATTTCATTCCTACATGCCCGAGCAATATTTTTATACTCTTCCCTGGTCAGTTGTCCAACCTTCCACTTCTTGTAAACTTCTTTTTTATGCTTAAGATCGGCTAGGATTTCACCGTTAAGCCAAGCTGGTCGCCTGCCATATTTACTATTCTTTCGACACATCGGGATGGTTTGTCCCTGTAACCTCAACAGGGATTCCTTGAAATACAGCCAGCTCTTCTGGACTCCTTTCCCCTTCATGTTAGTCCCCCAGGGGATCCTACCCATCCGTTCCCTGAGGGAGTCGAAGTCTGCTTTCCTAAAGTCCAGGGTCTGTATCCTGCTGCTTACCTTTCTTCCATGTGTGAGGATCCTGAACTCAACCAACTCATGGTCACTGCCTCCCAGATTCCCATCCACTTTTGCTTCCCCCACTAACTCTACCCGGTTTGTGAGCAGCAGGTCAAGAAAAGCTCCCCCCCTAGTTGGCTCCTCTAGCACTTGCACCAGGAAATTGTCCCCTACGCTTTCCAAAAACTTCCTGGATTTTCTATGCACTGCTGTATTGCTCTCCCAGCAGATATCAGGAAAATTAAAGTCACCCATGAGAACCAGGGCATGCGATCTAGTAGCTTCCGCGAGCTGCCGGAAGAAAGCCTCATCTACCTCATCCCCCTGGTCCGGTGGTCTACAGCAGACTCCCACCACTACATCACTCTTGTTGCTCACACTTCTAAACTTAATCCAGAGACACTCAGGTTTTTCTGCAGTTTCGTACAGGAGCTCTAAGCAGTCATACTGCTCCCTTACATACAGTGCTACTCCCCCACCTTTTCTGCCCTGCCTGTCCTTCCTGAACAGTTTATAACCATCCATGACAGTACTCCAGTCATGTGAGTTATCCCACCAAGTCTCTGTTATTCCAATCATGTCATAATTCCTTGCCTTCACCAGGACCTCCAGTTCTGCCTGCTTGTTTCCCGGGCTTTGTGCATTTGTATATAGACACTTGAGATAACCTGCTGATCGCCCCCCATTCTCAGTATGAGGTAGGAGCCCTCCCCTCCCAGACAGTCCTGCCTGTGCTTCCTCCCGGTATCCCGCTTTCCCACTTACCTCAGGGCTTTGGTCTCCTTCCCCCGGTGAACCTAGTTTAAAGCCCTCCTCACTAGGTTAGCCAGCCTGCTCGCAAAGATGCTCTTCCCTCTCTTCGTAAGGTGGAGCCCGTCTCTGCCTAGCACTCCTTCTTGGAACACCATCCTATGGTTAAAGAATCCAAAGCCTTCTCTCCCACACCACCTGTGTAGCCATTCGTTGACTTCCACGATTCGACGGTCCCTTCCCAGGCCTTTTCCTTCCATGGGGAGGATGGACGAGAACACCACTTGCACCTCAAACTCCTTTATCCTTCTTCCCAGAGCCACGTAGTCCGCAGTGATCCGCTCAAGGTCATTCTTGGCAGTATCATTGGTGCCCACGTGGAGAAGCAGGAAAGGGTAGCGATCCGAGGGCTTGATGAGTCTCGGCAGTCTCTCCGTCACATCGCGAATCTTAGCCCCCGGCAAGCAGCAGACTTCTCGGTTTTCCCAGTCAGGGCGGCAGATAGATGACTCAGTCCCCCGGAGTAGAGAGTCCCCGACCACCACCACCCGCCTCCTTCTCTTGGGAGTGGTGGTCGTGGAACCCCCCATCTCAGGACAGCGCATCTCATGCCTTCCAACCAGCGGAGTCTCCTTCTGCTTTCTCCCCCCAGACGTATCATCTGGTCCACTCTCCGCAATGGTACCTGTGGAGAGAACATGAAAATGGTTACTCACCTGTGTCCGTGTTGCTGGAACCCGGACATTCCCCCTTCTTCTTCTGGAGGTCACATGTTGCCAAGCTTCTTCACTGGCCTCTTGGCTCCGCTGTGCAACCTGCTCTAAATCTTTAGAGCTTTGTGCCCGTAGAAGCATATCCTGACTTTTGTCCAGAAAATCCTCCGTTTCTCCTATGCAACGCAGGGTCGTTATCTGTTGCTCCAGACCTTCAATCTTCTCTTCCACTATGGAGACCAGCCTGCACTTAGTACACGCATGACCATGCCTTGCAAATCCAAGAGTTGCGATTCCAGATCCGGCTGGCCTGGGCCACGCTGGCTTTTCATGGTGCCCATTTGCAGAGGGATTTCCCTGTGGATGGCCCATTTCCCCAGCAGGAGCAGCAATCTTGCTGGCATTAAGGACTCTGCGTGGCCGAGCCTCCCAGGCTATGCGCAGGGGCTGGCTCAGCTTTGAGCCCAAGTCCCTTTCCGTTCACACACACATCAGGCTGACTCGGGCCAGCGAGCACCCAGGATGTGGCTTCTCGGTCCTGGCTGGGGCATGGGTCAGAGCTGAGCCCTGCTGTGACTCGGGTCCACGCCCTGTCCTTGAGCAGTGTGGACACAGGCCCGAGTCAGAAGGTGGGCGGAGCACAGAGGGACGTGCTAACACAGGTGTGAGACCCGGCTCCAGCGAATGGAAACCCAGGCTCACAATGCAGCCTGGACACTCAAGTGCAGGCGCGGAAATGCCGAGTCCACAAGCCTGGATCGGGCAGCCCCGGGTTTACAAAGAGTGTGGATGCTCCCGCAGGGAGCTGGGTGGCCATACAGAGGGTTGTGGCTGCAGTTAGAGAACCGTTTACAAAGGCAGCTTCTAGCAGGCCAAGTATTGCCTGCTCCTGGGCAGTGGAGGGACGGGGGCCGTAGGGGTTGGGTGGGTGGGTGGGTGGGAATACAAGAAATACCTGTGGCATTTTGTCCCTGCTGGGACCACTCCATATAAAGTGATCCGGTAAGAAGAGGCTCTGTTCTTGAATCCTCCAATTTTCATGAATGCTTTAAATTCAGCAAAATCACAAAGAAGAAAATGTCTGATAAGAGCAGGCAAATACAGACTTCTTTTGCTCAGATTAAAATGCAGAGCAGCCTCTAATTGGTATTTTACAGGTATATTACAAGTTAAAATATTTACTCTAAGATCAAATGAATAATTCATGACCTCCAAGCAACAAATACTTAACCATGTCCTTTTGAATATTTAGTTTTAATAGAGATTTATCTGGAAGAATG
Source organism: Lepidochelys olivacea (assembly GCF_965140295.1). Taxonomy (NCBI): domain Eukaryota; kingdom Metazoa; phylum Chordata; order Testudines; family Cheloniidae; genus Lepidochelys; species Lepidochelys olivacea. The sequence continues at coordinate 4,930,828 of NC_140413.1, forward strand.
TTCCAGGACTTCATTATGTTTTCCTGAAGGCTGCAGCGCTTGTCACAGTCAGCATTTCAGATGCCACAGGTTGGGTCATTATGTACCCGTGAGTTGGGCACCTCTGCAGTGCACCTTCTTTCCAACTGCGGAAGTAGAAAATAAAAAGCAAGTTCGAGTTGTAGCTCTTTTGGGATGATGTCCCTGCAACATGGAGCCAGTCTGTAGGAAACCAAAGAAGTATCATTTCTTTACTCTATTTGTGCAATTTGGCACTGACTGGGGGTCTTTTAATATTGTCCCAAAGGATCTAATATGAGAAGAAAATATTAGCAACTTTGCAAGCTGTGCTCTATCGAAAAAAGTCAATGTTTGCTTCACTCGCTGTAGACTAGCTCAACGTTACAGAGGTGGTTAATAGTTTGAGGCTTCCTGTGGCATTATATTGTAATAGGACCACATAAAAATAGAGAATCGTGCCTAACAATAAAAATATAACTGAGTTTTCAGTGTTGAATACCCCTGTTTAGCCTGGTTATTGGCAACATTCAGAGCATGTAGTTGCAGAATGTTGATAATTCCCTTGGCAGGGTGATTAACCTTTTGTTTTCACATTTTTTAATTCAAATGATGAAAAGCATGTCCAAGTGGGAGGGGAGTTTTAAAACGCAGAATCGAATATTCTGTGTTTACTTCCAGTTTGTGGGGATGTTAACAGTCTCTGGTACTAAGTTTTAAAGGACAGTCTACTGAAGCCATTCAGAGGTTCCATCCTGTGAAGTGTAACCGTTCTGTGTTAGGGGGTGGTAGTCTGCAGTGAATTCTATTTCCCTCCTTCCTTGCTTTTGCTGCCAAACTAATGTTGTAACTTTTAGTGTGTAGCATCCATCCTACAGATCAACATCGTGCAATCAATTTATTTTTTAGAGAACTCTTTAAGTGATGTCTGACAAGCCACTAAAGAGAGAGAGAGAGAGAGAGAGAGAGAGAGAGAGAGAGAGAGAGAGAGAGAGAGAGAGAAATTAGTACATTTATATTGTCGGAATCTAAGATTCGCAGAAGGCAGAAAGGATAAGCTAATGTGCAAAGATGGAGGAAAGTAAAAGAAAAGGAAACTGAAATTTAAGAGCAGTCCTGGTCAAACTAAAAGGTAATTATCACTGCACATTAGTTTCAATTGGAGGAGAATGGGAGTAGGAAATAACAGGAGGGAAGGGAAAGATGAATGGGATTCTGAGTCAAACTAACACAACCAAGATGGTCCTTAGGCAAGATCTGAAGAGAGGAAGTAACTTGAAGGAAAGGAGAATGCCCTATAAATCTGGGACGAAGTGAAAAGAGCGACCCTCCCCAACTCTGGAAAGTTATGTGGAGCTGGAGAGCAGAGAACAAGAGTGGAGAAAGGGAGAGCAACCAAATGGGAGAATCGGTGGCTGTCATATTCGTGGTCAAATGAGTTTGGAAAACAACGAGAAGAATTTTGAATTGGATCTGCAGTGGCTAGGATTTGGAGAAGCCTGTAAAGGTGACTGAGAACAGGGGATATGGCCCCAATTCCTGAAATGAGAGGAAAAACCTGGGGCAATGCGTTTGAAACCCCTGTAGTCCCGATAAGAGGCACTTAGGGGGATCATGAATGACCATCTAGTCTAGCTGTGTGTGCAGAGTGTTTACAAATAGACGAAGGAAGCAGGAGCGGATTTACCATGGCGCCAGCCCTGCGCCGGGCCCACGCTCCTAAGGGGCCCCGGCAGCCGCTCTGCTCCGTCCCCCGCTCTCCCCGGCTCGCTCAGCTTGGTGCTGTGGACAGGCGCCGACTCCGGGGTGCTCCGGGGCTGGGAGCGGGAGGGAGGGAGGGAGCGAGGGGGAAAAGTGGAGAGGCAGCGGCGCGCTCGGGGGCGGAGGTGGAGCGGAGGCGAGCTGGGGCGGGGAGCGGTTCCTCTGCCCCCCCCAGGGTTACTTCCTGAGCCCCTGCCCCGCTCAGCTCTGTTCCGCCTCCTCCCCGAGGCACGCCACCGCTCTGCTCCCCCCTCCCTCCCAGGTTTGCGGGGGGAGGGGGGAAATGGGGCGCGCCCGGGGGAGGAGGCCGGGCAGGGGATCTGGGGAAGGGGTTGGAGTGGGGGCAAGGCCGGGGCCTGTGGTGCTGCGGCTCCCCGGGCTCTGTCCTGCTGCAGCCGGGCTGGCTCCACAGCCGCCAAGTTCCCCCTCCCCCGCCTCTGCCCCCAGCGCACTGCGACCCCCCCCCGCCAGTCAGCTGTATGCCCACGCAAGGGGGGGAGGACGGAGAAGGGGGCGGGGCCTTGGGGAAGGGGGTGGAATTGGGGCATATCCCCTGCCCTGCCCCTCCCCTGACTCCCACACCACCCTCATGCCCCACCAGCCCCCTGCCCTGACTCCCGCACCCCCAGCCCCCTGCCCTGATTCCTGCACCCCCTCACACACACCCAGACCCCAGTCCTGACTCCTGCAAACCCCCCCTCCCACATTCCCACCCCCACCCTGAGCACCAAACGGGAGCTCCTGCACCTTTCCCCCCACATACCCACCTGCACCCCTTGCCCCAAATGGGAGCTGCCCCAGGTAAGCGCTCCACACCCCAACCTCCTGCCCCAACCCTGAGACCCCTCCCTCATTCTAGCTCCTGGCCAGACCGTGACCCCAGTCTCTTCCTGAACGGTTTAAAAGTGTGTAGTGTGTACATTGTAAACATGAAACCTACATGTATCTCTGAGTTGTGAGGAATATGTATTCAGGTTATAACAACCAACAGGAAGGCACTTTTCTCTCGAAACCCATGATTAAATCGAGTCTTCCTAACTCGTGATTTATATCACATCCACCCTGCCCGCTGTGCTTTTGCCCCTGGCCTCTTCATTCCCCAGGGGTGTAAAGATAAAATCATAAGGCCATCTCGAATTCCTCTAAAGAACAACTGAGCATCCATCTTGTAAGCCCTTGTCGTCCCCTCCTACCTGCAGTTTGGCGTTTTTTCAGTTTTGGCGGAAAATGCCAGGAGCTGTCAATCTCCTAATCTGCCTAGTGACCAAAAGTCTCGGTAAGGCAGTGTTCAAATCAGATCGGGGCGGCCCATCTGAGTGGTAGTGTGTGGTGAAGACAAACTCGGTAATTAAGGGTCGGCCATTCACCCCACAAGGGTTACTTGTCATACTGACCTCCACACACCGAATCCACCTGTCTAGAATTCACTCACCACACGCAGAGCAACGCAGAAGAGGGAGTGGAAGGGTTTTAGCAATTTACCTAAAAAAGCACTCGCCTGACCCTGTCTTGGTTCCCTGGTTCCAGCAGTCCTGCTGTCCTGTGCTACCCTCAGGAAAAAATATCCGTAAATCAAGCTGCCAACAATGGTCCTGTCACCATCACTCGATTGTGTTCACAGGTCCCTTATTGGTACAGCCTGCCTCATTTTGTGATTTGCCTAATCGTTACCTGTTTACCTCGTTTATCCCGGGAGTTCTTGCCACCTCCTTTAATAAATTCTGTTGTACCTTTCTTGGTTTAAGTTTTATGTAAAATTTACAAGCCCCTGGTAATAAATACGGGTAAAAAACAAACCTAAAACCAAAAAATCTGTGCCACTTTTAATTTCAGCTCCTATTTCGGTCAACAGGGGGGCCCACAAATATGTTTGGCGCTGGGCCCACAAAAAGTTAATCCAGCCCTGGAAGAAAGGGACATGGCAGCGTGGGGAGGGGGGAATGATGAGAAGGGAAGGAAGGAGGGAGGAGCAGGGAGGGCAGGGGAGTGAGGCTGCCAGCGGGAGATGGTTCAGAGGATGTTGCCACAAACAGCTAATCAGCAGAGAGGAAAGAGTCTCCAGAGTGCATAGGTAGAAAGCAGAATTTGGTGCCATCCTTTTGGGACCAGGAGGCTGTGAAGATTCCTTCCCCACCATCGTCCTGGTGCTGCTGCCCCGAGCTCCTGCTCTGAGGATGGGAGACCTGTGATTGCAGGGGCTGGCTTCAGCCCACAGATAACTGGGAGGGGACAGTGGGCCCTAGTTCCCTGGTCCCCCAAACCCTCCAACCCATTTCATGTGGCTACCTAAATATCCAGCCCCAGGTGTGGGGTTTAATAAAAAGCAACATATGGAAACAAGAGACGACCCTACAGTTGAGATCTGAGATTGGGGAGGAGCCATCAAATGGGGTTAAAACCCAGTAATTCATAGGACGAAGGTTGTTCAGAGTCATGGGAACGGATCCTTTCAGCTGAGTTTGTTTGCAGCTCCCCGCGTCCCCCTTCACTCTTGTATTCATTCTGTCTCTGCAAAAATCAAATCCAATTAAAAGAGGGTTAGTCGTTTCCAGAGGAGTGTATTAAAAGCAGGAGTTCGGGGAGTGACGCTTTGCTTTACCTATTACTCTTTTAACATAGCGATAAATATTATTTCTCCACCATGGTCAAAGCAGACCAGTGTGGGTGTTGTCCTGGAGCCAGCTGACGGAGGTACTGCTCTAGCTTAAGAGGTGGTGTTTTGTGCTGCAGGGCTCCAAATCAAGCGCCCAGTCCTGGATTTTCCTCAACCCGTGGACAGTCCAGAGAAATCATATGGTTTGTTTCTTCCTTTAAAGACACCAAAGCCCTTCACAGCTTATTAACTTAACTGGGGGTTACTAGACCCTTCCCTTGAAACGCAGCCTTAGTTTAGGGTAAAACTGAAACGAATCTATTAACAAAACCTGCATAGGAGTCATTGAAGTCAAGTATAAGGAATGCAGATAGAAAGAGTTACAAGTAAAACAAAACAAGCTGCACTTTTAAAGGTCTAAAACTTAGTCTAGCTAGACACAGGCTCCGTTCAAGATGTTTTCTCTCATCCACAGTCTGGCGGCAAAATGGGGACTGTCTCTCTCCTTGCTCAGGCTTTCTTCCAGGGGCCCAAAAGTGCTGGTGTTTTTGGTTTCTTAAGTGAAAGAATGTGGGGTTGTCTGCCCCTTTCTTTTATAGTCCATTGAGTCTTGGAAGTTGATTCTTCTAAAGCAGAGGTTGTCAACCAGGGGTATGGGGTACACAAAGGTCTTCTAGGGAGTACATCAACTCCTGTAGACATTTGCCTAGTTTTCCAGCAGGCTACATAAAAAGCATGAGCAAAAGAAGTACAAACTAACGTTTCATACAGACAAAAGGAGAAAGTCAGCAATTTTTCTGTACAAGTGTGCTGAGTGTATTTTATGTCTGATTTTGTAAACAAGTTGTTTCTAAGTAAGGTGAAACCCGCATACATCCTGGGTGTGGTGTTCTGTCCTATCAAGTGGCACCGAGACCATTTAGAGACAGTGAAATGAATCTGCTCTACAGCCTTAGCTAACAGCCAGTCGGCTCTGAGCTCATGCGGTAGCACCTCATGCACAAAGCTCCAGAGGTCCCAGGTTTGATCCTGCTCTGCCAACAACCAGGGTCTGTCAACATGATGCATGCTCTTCTTTTTCCGCCCCACACTTGTGTTTGCTGAAATGTAAATTGCTCTGTTGGCTACCGTCTCCTTCCCCTGCTGTCTTGAGGACCCTGTTTGCTGCTGATATAAACCCCCATTCCTTTGTTTAGGATAGACCTCTGTAACAACGTTTGCCTAGGAGGGGCTCTCAGGTTTTCCCAAGTAATGTCGTAGAGGGGGAACTCATAACTCTATATGTGACGTTGCATCATGATCTTATTGACCAGAGAGTTGTTCCTTTTCAAATGGTACTTCACAAGGCATATTTCGTACAAAGATTCTTACCACAGCATGTAGGGGGTGAATAGAGGGCTGCTTCGGGTCACACATGCTCAGAAGGGCATCTCCAAGGGCGGAGGGCCACTTCCACTCCCAAATTGAAAAAAAGGGGGGTGCCAACCTGTTCCCCCACTTCAGCCACCTCCAGAGGCAGACAGCCGTACCGGAGGGGCGGTGAAGATCTCTGCCCTGAGGGCTGATGTTCGCAGGCCTGCTTTGACTACCTGCAGCAAGCAGAGAACTGCCAGGAGAAGGATCCCAGCCCATTCAAAGAACAGGGTGCTTGCTGCTTGCTCAGCTCAGGAGGGTGTAAGGACATAAATGCCAAATAAGCAGCGCATGCTTCAAATGCATCGGCTTAGTGGCCCCTGTACCTTTCAGTAGTGAAGAAATCTGTTTGTTGGACACGATTATTTTTCTTTGACCGCTAGGTGCTGAATTGCTGTAATGATAAGAGCATGTTTAGATTTATGAGGCATCTTAGTTAACCCACAGGTTTCAGAGTAACAGCCGTGTTAGTCTGTATTCGCAAAAAGAAAAGGAGTACTTGTGGCACCTTAGAGACTAACCAATTTATTAGAGCATAAGCTTTCGTGAGCTACAGCTCACTTCATCAGATGCATATCGTGGAAACTGCAGCAGACTTTATATATACAGAGAGAATATGAACCAATACCTCCTCCCACCCCACTGTCCTGCTGGTAATAGCTTATCTAAAGTGATCATCAGGTGGGCCATTTCCAGCACAAATCCAGGTTTTCTCACCCTCCACCCCCCCACACAAATTCACTCTCCTGCTGGTGATAGCCCATCCAAAGTGACAACTCTTTACACAATGTGCATGACAATCAAGTTGGGCTATTTCCTGCACAAATCCAGGTTTTCTCACATCCCCCCCACCCCCATACACACACAAACTCACTCTCCTGCTGGTAATAGCTCATCCAAACTGACCACTCTTCAAGTTTAAATCCAAGTTAAACCAGAACATCGGGGGGGGGGGGTAGGAAATAACAAGAGGAAAAAGGCTACCCTGCATAATGACTTAGCCACTCCCAGTCTCTATTTAAGCCTAAATTAATAGTATCCAATTTGCAAATGAATTCCAATTCAGCAGTTTCTCACTGGAGTCTGGATTTGAAGTTTTTTTGTTTTAAGATAGCGACCTTCATGTCTGAGATTGCGTGACCAGAGAGATTGAAGTGTTCTCCGACTGGTTTATGAATGTTATAATTCTTGACATCTGATTTGTGTCCATTTATTCTTTTACGTAGAGACTGTCCAGTTTGACCAATGTATATGGCAGAGGGGCATTGCTGGCACATGATGGCATATATCACATTGGTGGATGTGCAGGAATACGAGCCTCTGATGGTGTGGCTGATGTTATTAGGCCCTGTGATGGTGTCCCCTGAATAGATATGTGGGCACAATTGGCAACGGGCTTTGTTGCAAGGATAAGTTCCTGGGTTAGTGGTTCTGTTGTGTGGTATGTGGTTGTTGGTGAGTATTTGCTTCAGGTTGCGGGGCTGTCTATAGGCAAGGACTGGCCTGTCTCCCAAGATTTGTGAGAGTGTTGGGTCATCCTTTAGGATAGGTTGTAGATCCTTAATAATGCGTTGGAGGGGTTTTAGTTGGGGGCTGAAGGTGACGGCTAGTGGCGTTCTGTTATTTTCTTTGTTAGGCCTGTCCTGTAGTAGGTAACTTCTGGGAACTCTTCTGGCTCTATCAATCTGTTTCTTTACTTCTGCAGGTGGGTATTGTAGTTGTAAGAAAGCTTGACAGAGATCTTGTAGGTGTTTGTCTCTGTCTGAGGGGTTGGAGCAAATGCGGTTGTATCGCAGAGCTTGGCTGTAGACGATGGATCGTGTGGTGTGGTCAGGGTGAAAGCTGGAGGCATGCAGGTAGGAATAGCGGTCAGTAGGTTTCCGGTATAGGGTGGTGTTTATGTGACCATTGTTTATTAGCACTGTAGTGTCCAGGAAGTGGATCTCTTGTGTGGACTGGACCAGGCTGAGGTTGGTGGTGGGATGGAAATTGTTGAAATCATGGTGGAATTCCTCAAGGGCTTCTTTTCCATGGGTCCAGATGATGAAGATGTCATCAATATAGCGCAAGTAGAGTAGGGGCTTTAGGGGACGAGAGCTGAGGAAGCGTTTTTCTAAATCAGCCATAAAAATGTTGGCATACTGTGGGGCCATGCGGGTACCCATAGCAGTGCCGCTGATCTGAAGGTATACACCACACGATCCATCGTCTACAGCCAAGCTCTGCAATACAACCGCATTTGCTCCAACCCCTCAGACAGAGACAAACACCTACAAGATCTCTGTCAAGCTTTCTTACAACTACAATACCCACCTGCAGAAGTAAAGAAACAGATTGATAGAGCCAGAAGACCCCCCCCCCCCGATGTTCTGGTTTAACTTGGATTTAAACTTGAAGAGTGGTCAGTTTGGATGAGCTATTACCAGCAGGAGAGTGAGTTTGTGTGTGTATGGGGGTGGGGGGGATGTGAGAAAACCTGGATTTGTGCAGGAAATAGCCCAACTTGATTGTCATGCACATTGTGTAAAGAGTTGTCACTTTGGATGGGCTATCACCAGCAGGAGAGTGAATTTGTGTGGGGGGGTGGAGGGTGAGAAAACCTGGATTTGTGCTGGAAATGGCCCACCTGATGATCACTTTAGATAAGCTATTACCAGCAGGACAGTGGGGTGGGAGGAGGTATTGGTTCATATTCTCTCTGTATATATAAAGTCTGCTGCAGTTTCCACGATATGCATCTGATGAAGTGAGCTGTAGCTCACGAAAGCTTATGCTCTAATAAATTGGTTAGTCTCTAAGGTGCCACAAGTACTCCTTTTCTTTTTAGTTAACCCACAGATTTTCTTTTTATAAAGGGAAGGATTTTTTTGTTTAGTCTGAGCAGCTTTACTACACTGTGGTGTCTTTCCTCCAAATCGGAGCAACTCAGGTGACTGGCATCCCCAACTGCCCCAATTTTCATATTTGTGTTGTTCTCCACAGGTGGGAGTTCCACTGTCAGAACAGACTGAACCTGCTCACTAGCCCTGCACTAACGTGGAATTATTATGGGTACAGGTGTAATCAAAGTTTGGTGGGTTACACTCAGGCCAGGCCCTTGTCTCTGGCTCTGTAACGGAGCACTGACTCAGCTCTCCCAGGAGCCCCTCTCTGCCTGAACACAGGTTGCTCTTACAGGCCCAGCTCACGAGGTGACATCTCCCCTGTCTTTCCACCCAGACGCCATGGAAGGCTGGAGAACTGAGCAGGATTATGACATCACAGGTATCAAGGAGACTGAAGAGCTGTAACAGAAGAACGGCCACGCTGGGTCAAACCAAAGGTCCATCGAGCCCAGTCTCCGATCTTCCGACAGTGGCCAATGCCAGGTGTTTCAGAGGGAATGAACAGAATAGGGAATCAAGTGATCCATCCCCTGTCGCTCATTCCCAGCTTCTGGCAAACAGAACCTAGGGACACTCAGAGCGTGGTGTGGCAATCCTGCCCATCTTGGTTAAGAGCCATTGATGGACCTATCTTTCATGAAATTATCTCGTTCTTTTTTGAACCCTGTTATAGTCTTGGCCTTCCCAAGAGCCTCTGGGAAAGAGTTCCTTGGGTTGACTGTGCATTGTGTGAAGAAATACTTCCTTTTGTTTGTTTTCAACCTGCTGCCTCTTAATTTCATGTGGTGACCCTGAGTTCTTGTGTTATGAGAGGGAGAAAATAATACTTCCTTCTTTACTTTTTCCACACGAATCATGATTTGCTATCATATCCCCTGTACTTGTCTTTTCGAAGATGAAAAGTCCCAGTCCTGTTCATCTCTCCCCATATGCAAGCTGTTCCATACCCCTACTCATTTGTGTTGCCCTTTTCTGAACCTTTTCCAATGCCAATATATCTTTTTTGAGGTGGGGAGACCACATCTGCATGCAGTATTCAAGATCTGGCTGTACCATGGATTCCTAGAGGGGCAAGATGATATTTTCTGTCTTGTTATCTATCCTTTTCCTAATGATTCCCAACTTTCTGTTTCCTTTTTTGACTGCCGCTGCACATTGAGCGGATGTTTTCAGAGAACTACTCACAATGCCTCCAAGATCTCTTGTTGAGTGGTAACAGCTAATTAGCCCCCATCATTTTGGCTGTATAGTTGGGATTATGCTTTCCAATGTGCATTACTTTGCATTTCTCAACCTTGAATTTCATCTGCCATTTTCTTGCCCAGTCACCCAGGTTTGTGAGATCCCTTCGCAGTCTCCTTTGGACTCAACTAGCTTGAGTAGTTTTGTATCATCTGCAAATTTTGCCACCTCACTGTTTACCCCTTTTTCCGGATCGTTTATGAATCTGTTGAACAGTACTGTTCCCAGTAGAGATCCCTGGGGGCACCACTATTTACCTCTCTCCACTGTGAAAATGGATTATTTATTCCTACCCTTTGTTTCCTATGTTTCACCCAGTTACTGATCCATGAGAGGACCCTCCCTCTTATCCCATGACAGCTTCCATTGCTTAAGAGCCTTTGGTGAGGGACCTTGTCAAAGGCTTTCTGAAAATCCCAGTATGTCAGTGCACTGCAAGGCCGTCAATGGCTTCTAAACTTTCTCATGGGGACATCGGAGACATGGTCCAGTTAACTTGTGTTCAGGCCGAACAAGAACCCAGATGCAACCTGCTGTGAGAACCTCATTTAAATAATGATGCCCCTGTGCCAGCACAGGTCACAGGTCAAAATGTGTAACTTCAATAACAATGGTGATTGGAAGAGCCCAGACTAACCACCACAGGAATGTACTGACTATGACCCCTTACTTCAAATGCACTGTGGCCTTGTGGATAGAGCACTAGATGGAACTCAGAAGGCTTAAGTGCTCGTCCTGGCTCTGCTACTGTCTTGCTGGGTGATCTTGGGCAAGTCACTGCTCTTCTCTGTGGCTCAGTTTCCCATCTCTAAAAGGGGGCTAATGTTCCACGCCTCCTTTGTAAAGTGCTTTGAGATCTACTGATTGAAGATGTTAGATAAGAGGTAGGGCTCTTTATTATTTTATGATAGAGGGTGCTTTTCCTAAAGCTTCCAGTCCTGGAATCAAGTGAATGATATGAGAATCTCTGCTTTTTATTTTATTTGTTAACCATTTTTAAGCTCTCTTGGCTGCAAAGAGAAGCTGGAGGACGTGAATTGAATGCACCCTCGCGGCTTAGACACCAGCAGGCAAATGAAGAGTTCCCCAGAGGAATTTTTTTGGAAAATCTCACTATTTTGAAGCCACTCTCATGATTTTGGTGGGGCCCAACTCATGGTTTTGGAATGCTTGGGCTGGGGATACCCTGAAAGTTTGTCTGCGCTCGTAGCGCTGGGTAATCACTTCAGGGCTGCTTCTCGCTTCAGGCTGGGAGATTCCGCCTCAGTCACAGCGGTTTTATGAGTTCCCACAAGGAGGGGGAAAATGTCCCTTGCCTAGAGGCTTGAGAGTCGTAAAGCTCGGAGAAGACCCAGGGTTTTCCTGGGAAATCGGATGCCCTCTCTCCTGCCTTATTCTGAGCTCAGCAGCTCAGCCCCCTGGGGCGGTTGCCCCATCCTATCTCCTGATGTAAGTACGGCATTGACAGCTCACAGGCGAGAGGAGATTGCAGGAGGGCAGCCCCATTCTGACCTAGAGACGACATCAGCACCTGCCTGATGCCAGAGCAGCAAGCTGCAGTCAGGTGTAGCCTGGGTACTTGTTGCTGGTTTGAGAGTATCTGTGGTTCTTAGTGTCTGAACCCTGGGAAATGAGTTCACTCCTCCTATATCTCAACTGGGCCTCCTGCCTAACGATCCTGAGATGCACGGTGCTGTTTCTTGCCTTTCATGCTGTGATGAGCCTCGCCAGATCGGAGGTAAGTGAGAATCCTCGAGAGATGGAAATGCTGGACTGATGCCAGCTGAATGCAGAACCAAACATAAGTATTTTTAAATCAGCAGGCTCGGACGATCTACACCAAAGAGTCCTCAAAGAGCTGGTTCATGAGGTTATTGGCCCACTGACATTAATTTTTCACAAATTTAGGATTACTGAGGGAATTCCAGAAGGCTAGAAGTGTGCTCATGTTTTGTCAATATTCAAAAAGGTACGGGAGGTTGACCCGGCTTATTATAGGCCAGTTAGCCTGAAATAATGGGCAAAGCGATACAGGATTCAATCGCTAAAGAATTAAAGGACAGGAATATATTTAAAGCAGGTCAACAATGTTTTATTGAAAATGGGTCATGTCAAACATAGATGTGACAAACTTAGACTTTAGTAAGGTGTTGTTTTTCATAGATTCCAAGGCAAGATGGGCCTATTGTGATCTTCTAGTCTGACCCTCCTGCATAGCACAGGCCAAAGATCTTCCCCACCGTAATTCCTAGAGCATACCTTTTATCAAAATATCCAATCTTGATTTTAAAAATTGCCAGCGATGGAGAATCAATCCACCAGGACCTAGGGAAATTGTTCCAATGGTTAATTACTCTCACCGTTAAAACTATACGCCTTATTTCCAGTCTGAATTTGTCTAGTTTCAAGTTCCAGCCATTGGACCATGTAAGACCTTTATCTGTTAGATTGAAGAGCCCATTTGTAATTATTTGTTCCCCATGTCGGTATTTATAGCCTTTAATTTTATTGTATATTCTATACAATATCAATGGAGCACAGGTTAAATGGACTGAGTACAGGCTAATGGCTAACTGGCAGATCTCAAAAAGTAATTTTCAATGGGCTCCTCGAATGTGGGTGTTTCTAATGGGGCTCTGCAGGGATCAGTACTCGGTCTGATGCTAGTCATTATTTTTATCAATGACTTGGAAGTAAATATAAAATTGCTGCTGGTTAAAATTTGCTGATGACCCGAAGATTGGCAGAATGGTGAATAACGATGAGGACAAGGCAGTCACACAGAGAGTTCTGGAGAGGTTGTTTGTCAAATGGGGCCCATTCAAACAAAATGAATGTTCACACAGCCCAAAACAGAGTTATACATCTAGAAAAGGGAGGGCATATTCAGCTTTGGATTGGACTAGCTTTAGTTTTGTATCATCTGCCAATCTGGCCACTTCCCTGTTTCCCCCCTTTTCTAGATCACATGTGAATATGTTGAACAACTCTGGTCCCAGTACAGATCCTTGGGGAACTTTGCTATTTATCTCTCTTTATAACTCACCATTTCTTCCTACCTTTTGTTTCCTATCTTTAAACCAGTTACTGGTCCATGAGAAGACCTTCCCTCTTCTCCCATAACAACTTCTTTTGCTTAAAAACTTTCTGAAAGTTGAGGTCCACTAGATCCACTGGATCGCCCTTCTCCACATGCTTGTTCACCCCTGTGACGCCCCATATTCTTCATAGAAATATTGTTAGATGAATGTTGCATAACTAAGATATGTTTTATGCAATATGGGTCGTGTGAGATATCATTGGAAAGGTTATGATTTACTGAATGTGATTATCCTTTCTGTGTGGATGTATCGTTTCTGTATCTGAAGTAGGAATACGAGCTATGTATCAATTACAAAAGTGCTTGCACCAGGGGAATGCCCACCAAACAGTAGGGAGTCAGCCTGGATGGGCCATTAGGAAGGACAATAGGACTTGGAAGATACGAATCTTCCTCCTTCCTGAGAAGTTTCCTGGGATGCTGCTTTGACACTGCAGGGTCATGTGATCATGTCACCTGGTACTGAGCATCATTATGGACTGATGGTATTTGTCCACTAGGAGGGAGTGGGGGTCAAACTGGGAGACAAAGGATTCCTGTCTTATCCAAATCCTATTTAAGGCTTTTGGACTGGAGTTAATCTGGGTTCTTGTCCACCACCTCCCTGCTCAAAAAGGAAGACTGCTGAAAACACCTGGTGAAAGAAAGAAACTAAACTGTGGGGGAGGAGGGCAGGGGCTGAGCCCAGGTGAGAAAGATCTAGCCTGTGAAAGGAATAGCTGGATATTTAAGCTGCAAGCAGTGCAGTTTACCTTCCATAAACTTTGCAACTGCACAAAACAACATTTAGGGTGAGAATGTACTTTCTATTAAGCAGTTAATTTTGCGTATTAACCTTAGGTGGTGTGTTTTGTTTTATTTGCACAGTATTGTGCTTTGATCTGTTTGCTAGCCCTTCTAATCTCTTAACATTTACCTTTTGTAGTTAATAAACTTATTTTTGGTTTCTTCTAAAAAACAGTTTGTGCAATTCACAACTGGCGGGGTTGGGGGCAGCTATGCATATCTTCCTGCACATTGAGGGAGGGAGAGAATGTCATGAGCTTACGTTGTTTAGATCTCTGTACAGCGCAAGACAATATAATTTTGGGTTTACACTCCTGAGGGTGCGTGCACCTGAGTGCTGGGCAATCACCGAGGTGAGTCTTCCCAAAGAGAGCTGCTTGCATACTCTGCGTGATCCTACAGCTGGGTGTGTCCCTGCCAGTATGTGTGTGCAGCAGGACAGGGTGAAGGAGACCAGGCTGGTGGAAGAGATGGGCTCAGTGGGACCCCAGTAGATCAGGTGGCACCCCGCAATGGGGTGTCCAACCCATCACACCCCCCTCAAAGAATTCCAGGAGATTAGTGAGGCAGGATTTCCCTTTTCAAAAGTCGTGTTGACTCTTCCCCAACAAATCATGTTCATCGATGTATTTCATAATTCTGTTCTTTACTAGAGTTTCGACCAATTTGCCTTGTACTGAAACTAAGCTCACTGGCCTGCAATTGCCAGGATCGCCTCTGGAACCTTTTTTACAAATCAGCGTTACATTAGCGACCCTTCAGACATCTCAGACAGAGGATGATTTAAGCAATAGCTTACGTACCACAGTTAGTAGTTCTGCAATTTCATATCCGAGTTCCCGCAGTACTCGAGGGTGAATCGGGAGTGCCTTCTCGAAACCATTCATTGAGTCAAACTCAAATGATAGGACTCCATACAGGATGAAATAATCTGGCCTGTGTGATTCAAAAGGTCAGACTAGATGATCGAATGGTCCCTTCTAGCCTTAAATGCTATGAATCTGTGAATGATTTTACACTTCTAGCATGTTCCCTCTTGAAATTGTCCCAGTCTTTTCAATCTCTCTCTGTACAGAGGAGTCTTTCCAGGCTTTTAATCACTTTGGACCCTCCAATTTCAACTCATGACAAGGTGCTCCACCCTTCCCCACTGCCCCCAGAAGAGGAGGTGAAAGTGCTTTGGAATGCAGGGAAAGTACCTTCCACACCCCAAAGGGATGGTCCCTGATGAGAGCTGGGTCTGGGGTAGAAGCACCTTAAAAGGAAGATTTTGAGCCATGGGAGAAGTCCTTGCTCACAGAAAGAAGCACACTCAGTCTGGGCCTGGGTTGAGAATACTTGTCCTACAGAAAGGACCCAGAGCTGGGCAGAGTGATGCTCTCTCAACGCAGGGTGCTTGGTCCTCTTAGCACTGTCATAACAGTCCCCGGTCAACCAGGGACACTTTGTTGTGAGTTAATGCCTCAAGAGGGTGAAATAAGACCTGCAGTGGGTATGTAGCGAAGTGTTTGAAGCCTGAAGTTGGCAGACCTTCATCAGCCCACTGCGGGCTGGCAGGTGTGGTGCCAAGAGTGGGATCTACAAGGCACCATATCCCAGTGACTGCTGCTGTGGTGGGCAGAGAACCAGGCCCAGCAACAGCACTGCTATCCCTTTGACAAATGGCATCTCAGCAGCCTCGGGGGCCATGGATCAATGTTCACATTGCACTCCCTGACCCCAGCGGTACCCAGGCCGGGCCGGGGAAGCCAATGATCCAACCAACAGACCAAATTCATTGATGAATCCTGCTCACGTGCCACTTGAGGCACCTTGCGCGTACGCTAAGAAGAAGAAGCAGCAGCCTCAAATGTTAGATAGCAGCTTTCTCCCGCCTCCGGGTCAGATGCCACCCCTCCCTGCAGGACTAGCCTAGGACTGGCCACCAGAACTAGCACCACTGACCCAAATGGTCCTGATCATGATCCTAAGGTCACCATGAAGAGCCCATCAATGCTCAGCAGCTCCCAGGCAAGTGGGCTGAACTCGTGCCAAATTGTTTTCTTTTGGTGTAAAACAGCTGCCGTTAAGGATGGTATAGGGGTTATATCAGCACATGTTTGGGAGAATTTGCATGACCCATTCCTGGCTTCACCACTCAGGAGTAGCATGGCCATCCCAAATGCATGCAGATAAAACCCCTATATCGTGCATTCTCTAAATATGGAAATAGGAAACACTGTTGTCCAGATGTCAGATTTCTCCCCCAAGGTCTGAATTCGGGGACTGGTATCTGTGGTTCATTGCATACACTGCAGTCCTTAAACCTGCAGAGTTTTATAAGCTCTGCAGGAGGGAGAACTTTGCAGGCTCTCTCCTTCAACGCTGATAAACTCTGCAGGCTCCTGGTGCCAGCAATCCCTGTTTCTCCAACTCCTGGATTATTCCGAAAAGAAAAGGAGTACTTGTGGCACCTTAGAGACTAACAAATTTATTTGAGCATAAGTTTTCATGAGCTACAGCTCACGGCTGCTACGCTGAAACCTGGATTATTCCAGTGACCCCTGTCATGGGCTGTGCTGTGTGCCCTATATGGGCTGAATCATAGGAAAGCACAATGCCTACCCATGATGCCTCAGAGTGCAATACTCTCCCAGAAGGAAAAACTTTCCTCTGGCCCCACATGGCAATCCCCTCTGGCTCCTTGTTATCCCAGTTTTATTGAGGAGTTCTCTCTAACCATGCTGCTTTTTCTCTGTGTGGCAGGCTTCTGAGAGGAAGATGAGGCGCAGACACAAAAAGAAGAAAAAGAAAGGTAAGCAGTCCCTGTCCCCACAGCTGTGGTGGCAGACTCGGGCCCCATGCAAAGCAGAGAAGTCTATTCCCCCAGTCGCCTCCCCTCTTCCTGCGAAGGCACAGACATGCCCAGAGTCGTGCAGAGGCACTGGCTGGGGCTCTGTTCACATGCTGCCCCTGAAATCTGGGGCTCTGGGGTGCTAGGAAGCAAAGGATGCCCATGCAGTTCAATATCTCCCTTATGTCTCACTTCTGGCAGCTTTTGGACGTCGTGAGAAAGAGATGGAGGAGGCTTGTGCACCCCTAGAGACATGGTAAGCAATGCCCCCCTCCATAAATCTGCAGTGGCTCAGTCCCCTCCTTTAGCGTCATGCAATTCATCCCCACTCAGGGGTAGTAGCCCTAGTAATCCCTCCCCTGTCCCGACCTGTATACCAGGCAAGCATCTATTCTCCTTTAGAATCATGCAATTCATTCTCACCCAGCAGAAGCTGCCATCTCTTATCCACCCCCATGCATCATACAGCGGGTCATTCCCTTCTTCAAGCATCATGCGGCCCATTTAATCTGGAGTGGGGGAGGGGCAGTAGATTGTGTCTACTGGACTGGACCATCCTCCCCTGCAAGAGCGGGAGAAAACGTTTTCTGGGAGCAGCCCTGTGCACACCTGGGAGGTGAGGTGGAGAGTTCAGGGAGGAAGGCTGGCCTTTCTTGTACGGTGAGTAGGGTGAAAGGGATCCTGCAGCACTTCTGTAATGCCCCCTCCTCCACCCCAACCTCCAGTCCCCCAGCATGCGTTCCCAGTTGGACTTCAACGTTGGACCTTCAGCTCTGCAGCATAAAGCACCCCTTCGAGCTAAGGAGGTAGGTGCATTAGTTGGTAGCTGCAGCAGGCCATTCTCCTATTTGTTGATTAACTTGTGCGGAAGGGACATGACACACACGCTGCCAGTAGGACACACTCTCACCTTCTCAGCACTAGACAGGGATCACCTAAGAATCCAGCTTACCCAAAACCAGAACATCCAAGGCCTGGGTATTGCAGGGGAGGAGGTTGCCTCAGTGGAGAATGGGACACGGAGCCTTTCAGTGCCGCACCTCTGTGTGAAAGAGGGCCTGAGAGCAGGGCTTGCCCTCAACTATCTGCTCTCTCTGTTCCACAGCTGCCGCGTGCCCCTGGAGAAGCTCACCTTGGCTGACAGCCTCAGGCTGGTTGAGAGGAGGACACAGTACGTGGGCAGATACCTGGATGAAGTTCTGATACCGTAAGGCAACTGAATGGGGGGCACCAGACTGGGGTCTGTGTGGGAGGGGATAGTGAATGTAGAGAGCAGGGAACAGAGAAAACCAGACACTCCAGGAACGTAAAATAACAGGGAAAAAGCCTCTAAGAGGCTTTAGCTTTCAAGGTGAGACACCAGTGAAAGTGAGGTGAGGGAGCAGGGAATTGATTGCAAGCAGGCTCAGTTGGGCAGGAGTAGGCCAGGCCTATAAATCCAGGAAACTGGCAACAGACGGAGGCTGCCGCTGGGAAAGGGCAGTCCCTCCCTGGGAAGAAGGGGGAGTGTTTGGAGGTTGTACACCCAGCAGGGGAATGAGGAGTAACAGGAAGCAGTCCAGGGAAGAAGCGGAGACGGCTGGGAGAGGAAAGCCCAGAACTTCTGGCTGGAGGGTCATAGATTCATAGATTCATAGATATTTAGGCCAGAAGGGACCATTATGATCATCTAGTCTGACCTCCTGCACAATGCAGGCCACAGAATTTCACCCACCACTCCTAAAAAAGACCTCACACCTATATCTGTGCTATTGAAGTCCTCAAATTGTAGTTTGAAGACCTCAAGGAGCAGAGAATCCTCCAGCAAGTGACCCGTGCCCCATGCTACAGAGGAAGGCGAAAAACCTCCAGGGCCTTCCAATCTGCCCTGGAGGAAAATTCCTTCCTGACCCCAAATATGGCGATCAGCTAAACCCTGAGCATATGGGCAAGATTCATCAGCCAGATACTACAGAAAATTCTTTCCCGGGTAACTTGGATCTTACCCCATCTAAAAACCCATCACAGGCCATTGGGCCTATTTACCATGAATATTTAATTACCAAAACCATGTTATCCCATCATACCATCTTCTCCATAAACTTATCGAGTTTAATCTTAAAGCAAGATAGATCTTTTGCCCCCACTACTTCCCTCGGAAGGCTATTCCAAAACTTCACTCCTCTGATGGTTAGAAACCTTCGTCTAATTTCTAATCTAAATTTCCTAGTGGCCAGTTTATATCCATTTGTTCTTGTGTCCACATTGGTACTGAGTTTAAATAATTCCTCTCCCTCTCTGGTATTTATCCCTCTGATATATTTATAGAGAGCAATCATATCTCCCCTCAACCTTCTTTTAGTTAGGCTAAACAAGCCAAGCTCCCTGAGTCTCCTTTCATAAGACAAGTTTTCCATTCCTCGGATCATCCTAGTAGCCCTTCTCTGTACCTGTTCCAGTTTGAATTCATCCTTCTTAAACATGGGAGACCAGAACTGCACACAGTATTCCAGGTGAGGTCTCACCAGTGCCTTATATAACGGTACTAAAACCTCCTTATCCCTACTGGAAATACCTCTCCTGATGCATCCCAAGACGACATTAGCTTTTTTCACAGCCATATCACATTGGCAGCTCATAGTCATCCTATGATCAACCAATACTCCAAGGTCCTTTTCCTCCTCCGTTACTTCTAGTTGATGCGTCCCTAGCTTATAACTAAAATTCTTGTTATTAATCCCTAAATGCATGACCTTACACTTCTCACTATTAAATTTCATCCTATTCCTATTACTCCAGTTTACAAGGTCATCCAGATCCTCCTGTAGGGTATCCCTGTCCTTCTCTAAATTAGCAATACCTCCCAGCTTTGTATCATCTGCAAACTTTATTAGCACACTCCCACTTTTTGTGCCCAGGTCAGTAATAAAAAGATTAAATAAGATTGGTCCCAAAACTGATCCTTGAGGAACTCCACTGGTAACCTCCCTCCAACTTGACAGTTCACCTTTCAGTAGGACCCGTTGTAGTCTCCCCTTTAACCAATTCCCTATCCACCTTTCAATTTTCCTATTGATGCCCATCTTATCCAATTTAACTAATAATTCCCCATGTGGCACAGTATCAAACGCCTTACTAAAATCTAAGTAAATTAGATCCACTGCGTTTCCTTTGTCTAAAAAATCTGTTACTCTCTCAAAGAAGGAGATCAGGTTGGTTTGGCACGATCTACCTTTTGTAAAACCATGTTGTATTTTGTCCCATTTACCATTGACTTCAATGTCCTTAACTACCTTCTCCTTCAAAATTTTTTCCAAGACCTTGCATACTACAGATGTCAAACTAACAGGCCTATAATTACTTGGATCACTTTTTTTCCCTTTCTTAAAAATAGGAACTATGTTAGCAATTCTCCAATCATACGGTACAACCCCTGAGTTTACAGATTCATTAAAAATTCTTGCTAATGGGCTTGCAATTTCTTGTGCCAATTCTTTTAATATTCTTGGATGAAGATTATCTGGGCCCCCCGATTTAGTCCCATTAAGCTGTTTGAGTTTCGCTTCTACCTCAGATATGGTGATGTCTACCTCCATATCCTCATTCCCATTTATCATGCTACCATTATCCCTAAGATCCTCTTTAGTCTTATTAAAGACTGAGGCAAAGTATTTGTTTAGATATTGGGCCATGCCTAGATTATCCTTGACCTCCACTCCATCCTCAGTTTTTAGCGGTCCCACTTCTTCTTTCTTTGTTTTCTTCCTATTTATATGACTATAGAACCTTTTACTATTGGTTTTAATTCCCTTTGCAAGGTCCAACTCTACTTGACTTTTAGCCTGTCTCACTTTATCCCTACGTATTCTGACCTCAATAAGGTAGCTTTCCTTACTGATCCCTCCCTTCTTCCACTCCCTATATGCTTTCTGCTTTTTCTTAATTACCTCTCTAAGATGCTTGCTCATCCAGCTTGGTCTACAACTCCTGCCTATGAATTTTTTCCCCTTTCTTGGGATGCAGGCTTCCGATAGCTTCTGCAGCTTTAATTTAAAATAATCCCAGGCCTCCTCTACCTTTAAACCCATAAATTCTTCAGTCCAATCCACTTCCCTAACTAATTTCCTTAATTTTTGAAAGTCAGCCCTTTTGAAATCAAAAACCCTAGTTGCAGATTTATTTTTGTTAATCCTTCCATTCAGTTTGAACTGAATTAGCTCATGATCACTTGAGCCAAGATTATCCCCTACAACCATTTCCTCTATGAGATCCTCATTACTCGCCAAGACCAAATCTAAAATGGCATCCCCTCTAGTCGGTTCAGCAACTACTTGTTGAAGGAATCCATCAGCTATCGCATCTAGGAAAATCTGAGCCCTATTATTATTACTAGCACTCGTCCTCCAGTCTATATCTGGGAAGTTAAAGTCTCCCATGATCACACAGTTTCCATTAGTATTTACTTTATTAAAAACATTAAAAAGGGCTCTATCCATATCCAAATTAGATCCCGGCGGTCTATAGCACACCCCAAGCACTATCCCAGGGGAGGCTCTAATAGTTTTCTTCCCCAATTTAATTGTTGCCCAGACAGACTCAGTCATATCCATTTCATCGCTTCTTATTTCTTTACATTCTATCTCATCATTGATATACAGTGCTACTCCACCACCTTTACCTTTATTTCGGTCTTTCCTAAACAGCACATACCCTTCAATACCTGTAGCCCAGTCATGACTACTATTCCACCAGGTCTCTGTTATACCTAGAATATCTGGTTTCACTTCCTGCACCAGTAACTCTAGTTCCTCCATTTTGTTACCTAGGCTCCTTGCATTAGTGTACAAACATCTTAATTTTTGCTGTTTGGCCTCACTCACATTCTGTACCCTATTAGGCACGGTTATTTTACTACCAGTATAACCTATTAGACTTGTATCTACACTGCCCTTCCTCCTACCTACAGCTGTATCCACTCTTACTTCATTTTCTTTCCACTCTATGCTAAATTCTGGCGTGGAGATTACCTGGACATCTCCCAACCATCTCCCCCAATTTCCTAGTTTAAAGCTCTCTTAATCAGTTGTGCCAGCCTCCATCCTAGAAGTCTATTTCCTTCCCTACTCAGATGAAGTCCATCCCGAGAGAACTGTCCTCTATCCATGAATGCCTCCCAATGGCCATACATCCCAAAGCCCTCCTTATAGCACCACTGCCTAAGCCATCTATTGATAGTCATAATCTTGTCACACCTTTGTTGCCCTTCTCTAGGAACAGGCAGAATCCCACTAAAGATCACCTGAGCCTCAATTTCCTTAAGCGATCTCCCCAGCCTAGCATAGTCTCCCTTAATACTTTCCAGCGAGAATCTAGCCGTATCATTTGTTCCCACATGAAGGATAATTAGGGGATTCTTTCCCGCTCCCTTTAAAATCCTTTTCAACCTCAGGTCTACATCCCGTATCTTAGCACCTGGAAGACAGCACACCCTCCTATTTTCTGGATCAGCTCTGGTTACAGGCCTATCTATTCTTCTCAGTAAAGAGTCCCCAATCACATAGACCTGCCTTTTCCTAGTGACAGTGCTATTCTCCAGTCTATCCCCTGTTCCCTCTGGCTGCAAGTTCTTTCCATTCCCATTCTCCCTTGTAATCCTTTTTAACCCATCCTGTATCCTCCCTGGACTGGAACCGGGAGTAGAGGGCAGGCCCAGGTTCCCCTACCAGCTACTGAGGGCGTGGCACAGACCGGAAGGACAATGAACGGGAAGCCTTCCTGGGTCACTGCAAGAATCATAGAGAATTGAAGGACTGTACCCCAAAGGGGAGAAACGCTGAGAGACAGGGCCAGCGGGCTGAGTCATGAAGACTGAGGTTCCTGAAACGAGAGAGTAGCTGCACTCCCAAGAGAGAGACGGAGTGATGGCGTGCGACATGGGAAGGGGCATTGACCTCAAGAGCCCATCCACGGAGTGACCAGGAGGAGGCACCAGAGAAGCAATGAGGGGTGCCCCCCATGACAACGTGGTGGGAAATGCAGGTACTCGGTCACCTCTGTGGGAAAGGGATTGTGCAGAGGACTGTAGACCGAGTGAAGCGTTGTATGAGACAGTCACCCTGATGTCAGGGGACTGTGAGAGAGACTGTACTCATGGTGGGTGACATAAAGAAAGAGAGGGAAAGTCTGTACACTTGGCTGCATGAGAGGCAGGGAAGGTGCTACCTTCCTCTCCTCCCCCCATGAGGAGCAGTCTTGAGCGGGAGGCTCTGTGATGAGCTGTCCACCCCACCCAGGACTGGAAGGGGCTAAGGTGGCCAGGCAGACGTGTGAACTCTGCAGGGTGCACCCGGAGGAAGAGTCAGGGAGCAGTGAATTGATTGCAAGCAGACTCAGCTGTGCAGGAATAGGCGGGGCCTATAAAGCCAGGAAGCTGGCAAGAGATAGGGGCTACTGCTGGGAAAGGGCAGTCCCTCCCTGGGAAGAGGGGGAAGTACCAGTTTGGAGCTGGTACACCCAGAGCAAGGATGGGAACCAGAGTAGTAGGAAGCAGTCCAGGGAAGTAGCAGTGAAAGCTGGGAGAGGAAAGCCCAAAACTCCTGCGTTGAGGGTCCCTGGCCTGGAACCAGGTGTAAACTGCGGGCCCGGATTTCCCGAACGGCCACCGAGGGCACGGCATAGACGGGTGGGGCACTGAAAAGCAAGACTATCTGGGTCACTGTCGGCGTGAGAGATAATTGAAGGACTGTACCCTGGAAGAGTAGGAAATGCTGAATGGCCTAGCCACGGGGCTGAGACAAAAAGAGGACACTGCAGTTCCCGGAACGAGAGAGGAGTTACAGAATAGAATCTTTCTATTAAAAGAGCACTCGGTCCCCAGTCATGCTCAAGGCCCATTGTGCTAGGTGCTGCACCTGTGCGTGTGACAAGGGGGTTATCGTTATCGATAAAATGGGTGCCAGCTCCCTCTCGCAGTCCTTCGTTCTCCAGTTGATGTCCTTGTGTCAGAGCGTGGTGTGCCATGCATGCCTAGACACTGCCCCATTGCAGTACAGTTGGAAGGCTGTGCCCAAGGTTTGCCTTTGCTCAGCAGGCCCATGTCCCATCTGCCCTGTCTGCTCTCTCCCACAGGCCGAGTGTGATGACATTTGCCGTGAGCCGGTTCTCTGATTCCTCCATGGAATCCATCAGCTCTTTCCCTTGGAATCCCAGCTCCTTTTCCCTGACAGAAGCCTCCGTGGCTCGGTCAGAGCCCCTCTGCCACACAAGGGAGATCATGGCTGTCAAGGGCTGGGAAGGATCCACTCATCCCATCCAAGACCAGCCTCTCCCCAGGCCTCCTGTCCACAGCAGACGAAACCGGCGAGAGCAGATCACGAGTCTGGACCAGACATCAGTCAATGGCTTAGACTTCAACATCCGACAGAAGCATCTGCAGAGCCAACTGGGGGCACCTACCCCATACACAGAGTCACTGGCCAAGATGATCCCTAATGCCCTTGCTCTGCGCCCACCAGACAGAGACCCCAGGGTGAAGTTCAACATGAGCAGGGTCCCTTTCCTAAGCCATGAAGTCCTGGAGGAGCTGGACTGTCACCTGAACACAAAGAGACTCCAGCATGAGCAGGGCTTACCCCTCACCCCGCAGAAACCTCACACAGCTCCTCTGTTGCCTCTAAGGGCCCCCAGTCAGATGTGGCTGGAGGATGGACATGCCCTACCCACAGACAGAAGGCAGCAGACTTGTTCCACGAGTCTTCCAACACCAGTGGAAGATACCACCATGGAGACGGGCAGGAGTGATGGCACAGCTGGAAACCAAACTAACCCAGATCGCTGCACTCTGCCAGCAGGGATGGATCTGACATCGGCACCTCCAGGAACTGTAATAACAGAGAAGATGCTCGCTGTGACACTCCACATTGATAGGAGCGAGCTGAGAAAGCCCCTTCCCAGTTTGAGTGGCACCAAAGGGACTGAAGAGAAGCTGGAGCTGCACATGGAGAGGAAGGTTATCTCCGGAGAAGGCTCCTGCCTGAGGCCAGGGGCACAGGCTGGTGAGAGCAGGGCAGATCTTCCCAGGACCCAATGCCATCAGGTTGCCCCAGAGGCACCAGGCTCTGGGCAGCTACCAAGATCCATTCTTGACTCTCTCATTGCTGGGCAGGCTGCACACGACCTGCAGATCAATCACCTGATGGAAATGTTGAGCAGCTCCCGCCCCTTGGCGAGCCATGTCTCAGTCTGCTGTCTGTGCCGCAAGGCACATCAAGGAAAGATGAAGGGTAAGAAAACTCAGGAGGAGACACAAGAATCTGCTGAGCTTCATGGTCTTCGAGACATCCCGACTCCACATGGGTTCGATGGAACTATGAATTCAAAGCTCTTCAGGGACCAGCAGCCTATCAGAGTCTGCAAGAAGTGCGGTAAGCTTCTACAGAAGAGACCAGCTGACTCTGCAGGTGCTGACTTGCCCAGAACGTCCCATGGAATTCCCCAGCGATGGACTCCAGGAGACTCTGCAGCATCATCCAACCACAACAAGATGCCAGTGGTGTGGCTCCTTCCAGCAGACAGGAGCAAGAGGCAGGATGGAATGGGGAAAAGGGCTCCCACCAAGCAACCGAAGATGGTGTCCATTGCAACAAGTACAACAGGGCTTTCGCAAGCAGGGGAGAAAGCAACTGGGAGTCCTGACACTTCTCCTCCAAAGCCACCAAAGGCCTCCAGAGCTAGGACATCATCCCCTTCAAGGAACAAAGTTCCAGTTCTCAAACAGATCTTAGTGTGCCTGAAGCAAACCTTCTCCAAGCTTCAAAAGAAAGTGAAGTCCCAAATGTCCAAGGACTCTTGTTCAAGAACACCTAATCCTAAATTTACAAAGCCACCCTTTCGAAAGGCAAGGGCCTCTAAGGGTGTCTGGTAATAGTATAAGAGACCTACTGTCAATCAAACCCTAACTCTGCCTCTTTACCCCTTATACCCCACCCCTTGACCCCTTCGGCCCCGACCACCTGTCACCGGAAGTTCCACCCATGGGGGTATTACTTCCAGAGTCAAAGCGGACACATGACAGGAAGCAGAGTGTGTCATGTGACCCCCTCGAAGAACTCCTCCCACTGCCCTCTACTAATCAGGCTCAGTTTTTCCCCCATAGGCCTCCCCGAGAGGAGATTTGACTAATCCGGGAGAGTTCCAGGGCAGGGTGACCCTCCGTTAGTGGTTCATGTGACCCCACTAAGAACTGCTCCCACCTTCCTTCTGCCAATGAGGAGGGGTTTCAGCCTCATAGGACTGCCCTGAGAGCAGATTTGACCAATCGGGGATATTCCACGTTTGGGTGACCCATCCGGAAGTGTTTCATGTGACCCCTCAAAGAATTCCTCACACAGCCCTCTATGAATCAGGAGGGGTTTCAGCCACATAGGGCTGCCCAGAGAGGAGATTTGACCAATTGGGTGTGTTCCAGGGCGGGGTGACCCATCCGGAAGTGGTTTGTGTGACCCCTCTAAGACCTCCTCCCACCTTCCTCGACCAATCGCAATGGGTTTTGGCGGCATAGGACCACCCTGAGAGCAGATTTGACCTTTCGGGGGTGTTCCGTGGCGGGGTGACCCGCCCAGAAGAGGGTTGTGTTACCCCTCTAAGAACTACTCGCAGTGCCCTCTGCCAATCAGAGTGCAGCACCATCACTCCATGAGTCCCAGCACCAGAGCAGAAGAGGCCATCTTTTACCAAGAACGCGTGCTTTAGAAATTGTGGAAACATGGACTCCTTCACCACCCCCGTGAGAACTTGGGACTTTGTTTTAGCCCCAAAGGCCTTTGGACTTGTGTGGAGACACCCCAATGAGTGTGGTGGCCTCTTGTCATCCACCCCCCTGGAGGAGGAAGGCGAACGCAGCTTGGGGGAGTCACCGGAGAACAAGGTGAAAGGAAAAGACATGGCTCAGGTAAATGAATGATTAAGAAGTGGCGGTTGATGATGGGGTGAAATGGGATTAGGAACCCGAGGGGCGGGAGAGTTTTGTAAATTTAAAAACAAGTAGTGGAAACTTACACTGTTTCTTTTCTGAAAATCTCTCGACAGCTCGACGATGCCTTTCCAGAGGCCCTGGAGGCCGCAGACAGCGTCGCATCAAGTAGCGAAGATGAACCAGGCCCACCTTGTTTTTGCTCAGCGCCGATCCAAATTGTTGAAGAGGACTCCGAGGATGACGGCTAGAAGGTGTTTCGGAGGAGGTTTGGCATGGGACCCAGTAAGCCAGTGCCACGTCGTGAGCGTAAAAAAGGCATGCGGACTATTGTACGCGTTGCTGTTTCTGCTGTCCTCAATCGCTGCCTTCGGGAAAAGCTGTTTGAAGATGTGAGGGCTGTGTCATGGGTCCGCCAGCCTAACGGCACCATGGCTGTGTGACGTGGACTTCAGTGGATAGAAACTGCCAGCTCCGGGGCCGGCGTGCTGAGCTGTGTTTGGAAAGCCTATTAAACACTGTTCTTGCCATAGGTTAAGCTGTGCAATGTCTGTGCCTCACCCAAGAACATTTAGCGCACGGGGTGACCTTGATAAATGCTGTGCAATTTAGTGCAGACCCTGACCGTGTTTGAAAGAAAATGACCAAACCGGAAGATGCTCCTTCCAGCGTTATATTGACCGTCTGGTCTGCACAAAAAGTTACGGAACCCTGCTTCAGAAAAAGACCAGTTGTAAGAAATCAAAAAGGATTAAGTTAGAAAATGGTGAGGGGACAAACAGCGACATACAACTTGGTAGCTGTAAATTGAAAAATAAAAAAGAGGGCTTTGTGACTATCTGTGTTTCTGTTAGAAGGTCTCTGGCCCTTGGTTTCTTTTCACGGAGATGTATGTCTTTTAAAGAAAAGAAAAGAAAAAAGAAATAAAAGCAACCCAGTTGTGCAGACAACTTATTCCCCCACCCCAGATCACAAAAGGGAATGCTAGGGAGGGGGGATCCAATCACCCTGCTAACTATTTTGAAACAAAGCTTCAGGTTCCTTGGAGACTGTCTCTTTCAACAGAAACTCTCTTGAATTGCTGCTGGACTGGAAGAGGAGGTATGCTCCCTGTTTTTAACTCTGAAAATATATATTCTATAAGGCCATTCTTTGGCCATGCTGTCTTCGTAAATAATGGTGCCTTTCTCTCTTGCAGTGTGATCTGTTTAGCATGGAACCGGTAACTTTAAGCTGCATTTCACCACCAGGCCAAGGTAAAAACCATTTTAACTATAGTTGTGCTTAATAGTGCTATATTTAAAAAACAGAAAAAACAAACAAACAAAAAACAAACTTCAGGTATTACACAGGTTGTACAGAGAATAATCCTAACTTAAGATTTTTGCTTGTTCTTTCACCTGAAGGCCCAAACACACACCGGGGTGGGGCGGGGAAACAGAACAACCGTGTGCCTTTTAAATGCATGTGGGTTTACTGAAAAGTATTTGATTGCAAACTGTTGGTGTTTTTCAACTGCTGGAGTGTGTGTGTGTGTGTGTGTTGTGTGTGTCTGAGTTTTTGGTTGCAAACCTGGTTTGATGTGTTTATGAAGCTGCTGTTTGTGTGTGTGTGTGTGTGTGAGAGAGAGATGGGGTGGTTTTTTCAAAAGTATTTGGTTGGAAATGGATAGTAATGGTGTTTTTAAAACTAACAAGGGTTTTTGTGCAAAATGGGTTTTAAAAGCAGTTTGGTTTTTATTTTGCAAATGAGATGTATTTTAAAAAAATGTTTGTGGGTTTGTTGTTTCAATTGGTAGAAATCAACTCTAAACCTGTGTTTGTTGTACAGCCTGAAAGGGATTATTTTGTTTTAAAGCTGTGACATTTTAAATAGAAAAACATCCTAATGAATATTTTATTTTTTTAAGTTTACAAGACAGTTCCATGTGTTTTATTATAACGTTGTTTGCTTCACAGTAAGGTCAAAACACGAGAGGGTAAACAAGCTGAAAAGAAAAAGGAAAAGAGCCAGCTGAAAAGGAAAATGGACCAGCATCAGTGACTGAAGGATGGATGAAGCCCAGTAAATCTATTTTGCTTATTGGTTTGGTTGTTTTATGAGGTTTTGTATTCTAAGTATATACATAGGTGTGGGTGAGAAAGATGGTAATGTTCAGTTTTGTAAAATGTTTTTCCCCGCCACATTGGCAAGAGCAGCTTTCCTGACAATGCTGTAGTCGAAGCGACAGGGACACCTCCACCAGAACGGCCAAAGAACCAGGAATCTGCTTTGAGACCTTTAACAAGGCTAACGCAAAATAGAACAAGGATGCAGATGAAGCATCAGGGCAGTCGAAACCTCATAGACGTCAAACCCAAGGACAACAAAACCCAACCACACAAACACCCCTCCAGTTCCTCAGAGGCCACCACCACACCGAGCCCTGAGAAAACTGTGAGCGAAAACGTCCACATTCACAAACCCGGAGCACGCGCTCTAAGGGTTGTGAATAAAAAAGTCAGGACTGACAAACCATTCTCTCAACACCATAAGCACATCACACCTCCCCCATATTCTAGTATTTGGGAAAAGTATGATGCTACATTCAGAAAATGATTAAGATTTGGGGAAATATGACGCTTTCTTCAGAATACCGGAGGCTCCTCGGAGTCTGACTCTCAAATTCATAGATTCATAGATTCATAGATATTTAGGCCAGAAGGGACCATTATGATCATCTAGTCTGACCTCCTGCACAATGCAGGCCACAGAATTTCACCCACCACTCCTAAAAAAGACCTCACACCTATATCTGTGCTATTGAAGTCCTCAAATTGTAGTTTGAAGACCTCAAGGAGCAGAGAATCCTCCAGCAAGTGACCCGTGCCCCATGCTACAGAGGAAGGCGAAAAACCTCCAGGGCCTTCCAATCTGCCCTGGAGGAAAATTCCTTCCTGACCCCAAATATGGCGATCAGCTAAACCCTGAGCATATGGGCAAGATTCATCAGCCAGATACTACAGAAAATTCTTTCCCGGGTAACTTGGATCTTACCCCATCTAAAAACCCATCACAGGCCATTGGGCCTATTTACCATGAATATTTAATTACCAAAACCATGTTATCCCATCATACCATCTCCTCCATAAACTTATCGAGTTTAATCTTAAAGCAAGATAGATCTTTTGCCCCCACTACTTCCCTCGGAAGGCTATTCCAAAACTTCACTCCTCTGATGGTTAGAAACCTTCGTCTAATTTCTAATCTAAATTTCCTAGTGGCCAGTTTATATCCATTTGTTCTTGTGTCCACATTGGTACTGAGTTTAAATAATTCCTCTCCCTCTCTGGTATTTATCCCTCTGATATATTTATAGAGAGCAATCATATCTCCCCTCAACCTTCTTTTAGTTAGGCTAAACAAGCCAAGCTCCCTGAGTCTCCTTTCATAAGACAAGTTTTCCATTCCTCGGATCATCCTAGTAGCCCTTCTCTGTACCTGTTCCAGTTTGAATTCATCCTTCTTAAACATGGGAGACCAGAACTGCACACAGTATTCCAGGTGAGGTCTCACCAGTGCCTTATATAACGGTACTAAAACCTCCTTATCCCTACTGGAAATACCTCTCCTGATGCATCCCAAGACGACATTAGCTTTTTTCACAGCCATATCACATTGGCAGCTCATAGTCATCCTATGATCAACCAATACTCCAAGGTCCTTTTCCTCCTCCGTTACTTCTAGTTGATGCGTCCCTAGCTTATAACTAAAATTCTTGTTATTAATCCCTAAATGCATGACCTTACACTTCTCACTATTAAATTTCATCCTATTCCTATTACTCCAGTTTACAAGGTCATCCAGATCCTCCTGTAGGGTATCCCTGTCCTTCTCTAAATTAGCAATACCTCCCAGCTTTGTATCATCTGCAAACTTTATTAGCACACTCCCACTTTTTGTGCCCAGGTCAGTAATAAAAAGATTAAATAAGATTGGTCCCAAAACTGATCCTTGAGGAACTCCACTGGTAACCTCCCTCCAACTTGACAGTTCACCTTTCAGTAGGACCCGTTGTAGTCTCCCCTTTAACCAATTCCCTATCCACCTTTCAATTTTCCTATTGATGCCCATCTTATCCAATTTAACTAATAATTCCCCATGTGGCACAGTATCAAACGCCTTACTAAAATCTAAGTAAATTAGATCCACTGCGTTTCCTTTGTCTAAAAAATCTGTTACTCTCTCAAAGAAGGAGATCAGGTTGGTTTGGCACGATCTACCTTTTGTAAAACCATGTTGTATTTTGTCCCATTTACCATTGACTTCAATGTCCTTAACTACCTTCTCCTTCAAAATTTTTTCCAAGACCTTGCATACTACAGATGTCAAACTAACAGGCCTATAATTACTTGGATCACTTTTTTTCCCTTTCTTAAAAATAGGAACTATGTTAGCAATTCTCCAATCATACGGTACAACCCCTGAGTTTACAGATTCATTAAAAATTCTTGCTAATGGGCTTGCAATTTCTTGTGCCAATTCTTTTAATATTCTTGGATGAAGATTATCTGGGCCCCCGATTTAGTCCCATTAAGCTGTTTGAGTTTCGCTTCTACCTCAGATATGGTGATGTCTACCTCCATATCCTCATTCCCATTTATCATGCTACCATTATCCCTAAGATCCTCTTTAGTCTTATTAAAGACTGAGGCAAAGTATTTGTTTAATAGCCTCTGATGTAGAAGATACCGCTGATGGTCCCGTAGAGGAAGCCCGCAAGTAACCCTGAAAATGCAGAGGTGTATATGGAGAGAGTGAGAAGTTGGCAACGTGAATTACCCAGATTTGGGGGGTCGGTATATTGTGAGGAATTTCGTTTTGTCAATCTTGAGTGAATAAATTCAGCTCAGCAGGTTGTTGAAGCCAGACACAGGGGAATACAGTTAGTTCTGGATGAGGTTAACGGTAGAGTAGGCCCTGATGATTCTGTTCAGTTACGTTTAGAGAGACGAAATTTAACTAGCCCTTTGTTTGCGGTCAGAAGAACTAGGGATGAGCTGTCTGCTGAGGATTTCTTAAATCAGGCCTCAAAGCTGCTACAGAGCAAGAGAGAGTTGCATGTCGATGGGACGTTGTGACAGTTGGAACAAACAGGGGTGGCGGTGCTCGTAGAGTTTTAAATTCTATCCTCAGTAGTTAAATCATGCATATAAAGAGACAATGCTTAGTAGACCTGACTTACACCGGTTTTGCGGGTGGGCTCTTGGCCATTTTGTCTGACCGTAAACCTACGGACGCGGAATCATTAGCAGGGGTGAGAAAGTTTCATGGGAAACTGGGGTGGTCAGATCCAAAACAGGTTCTGCTCAGTGCCGTAGCAACATTGGAAGAGCATTGAGGAGTCACCATACAGGTGGTGCTGTCTGCGGCGAAAGGCGGACGGGGCTTCTTTAAAACGGGGGCGGGGGGCATGTACCCCAAGACTTTTTTCATCCTCTTGCACGATGAGCATAACTATGGGGTTCTGGATGTGAAAAAGTTGTTTGGTGAGAAAAAATATTGTGAGTTTTGCCACAGAGGGTACCGTCAGGACCACTCTTGCAGGTATCGTTGCTGCCTCCGTTTGAACGTAACATGCTTGGACAGCATGGGCGTGCAGCTGAGGTGTCCTAGCTGTAGACTGTATTGTTGGTCCAAAGAGCGTTTAGACAGACACGTCGACTAAGGCGAGTCGAATGCCTGTCTAAAACTTTGTGTGATAAATGTCAGTCTTGTGTGGACAAGCG
This sequence comes from Lepidochelys olivacea, assembly GCF_965140295.1. Classification (NCBI taxonomy): domain Eukaryota; kingdom Metazoa; phylum Chordata; order Testudines; family Cheloniidae; genus Lepidochelys; species Lepidochelys olivacea. Next base: position 4,963,155 of record NC_140413.1, read on the forward strand.
GCACAGGTGTGAAGGGAGGCGCTGTAAGCAGGGTCAGGGTTTGATCGCTGGTGATGTAGACAGTCACCTGTGTTTTCTGGAGAGCATTCGAAAGCCCGAATCCTCAGAAAAGTATATATTTTTTATGATTTTGAATGCACACAGAAAACTGGGTTGCACACGCCCACTTATATTTTTGCTATGTCCCGAAACCCTGAAAAGCCCTGGGAATTTAAGGGCGACAGGTGTCTTTCTCTGTTTGTTTAGACCTTTATTGGCAAAGAGTTCCAGGACTACACGTTCCTAGCGCTCAGTTCCAAAGGTTATGATATGTACTTCATTGCGAGACAGTTCCTGAGGAAAAAGACGTGGATAGAATTGATCACTCAGGGTAGTAAACTAATGTGTGTGGAAGTGAAAGCCCTAGGCATTCGTTTGATAGACTCTTTTCAAACTTCTTGCCCATGAAGCTTAGCAAGCTCCCGCAAGCGACGGGGTTTGAAGGGTGCAAAGGGTGTTTTTCCACCTCTTTTTAACACTTTAGAAAATCAAAATTACATGGGGACTCTGCCCGGCGTGGAGCACTCTGGTGTGGAAAGCATGATGCCCAGGGAGAAAGCAGAGTTTCTCGACTAGTGTTGGGACCACAGATATGAGATGTTTGACTTGCAGAATGAGCTCACCTATTCCTGTCACAGGATGTCAAAATTTTGAGACAGGCTTGTATCCTCTACAGAAAAGAGATTATGAAAATGACAGAGATGGGAGATATAGTAGAGAAAGAACCTGGTAAATTCACCGAGATAAAACTGTGTATAGATCCATTCTGGTACATAAAGCTGGCATCTGTCTCCATGGCTATGTACAGGATTTTGTTTTTGGAGCCTAACACGGTAGCTCTTCTCCCTCCAGACAACGATCACAGGTAGAAAAAGAGATATTCAACCCCATCTATTCAGTGGCTGTTGTATACTTCTCACAAAGAAAATATACAGATTCGGCATGCTTTACAGGGTGGGGAACTACAGGTAGGTTCCTACTTTTTAGACGTTAATCCCAGTGTTGATGGGGTAAGCATGGCTTTTGAGTTTCATGGGTGTTTTTTCTGCGGTGTTGTCGCCTATTATTGTGAAAAAGCACAAAATCCTATGACGGGGACAACTTTTGGGTTTCAGACAAGGAGCTTGCAGATCTTCTAAACTGAACCCAGTTGCCTCTCCTGCCTAGGGATGCACTTTATGGGGGGAGGACAAACGCTTTCCGTCTGTATTACAAACTTAACCCTGGGGAAGAAATCCACTCTTATGATTTTACCAGCCTGTACCCTTTGGTAAACAAAACCAAGGAATACCCCATCGGACACCCTGATATAATTTACGACAAATTTGGACCCCTTGCAAATTATTTTGGAATTGCAAAAGTTAAAGCGTACCCCCTGCGAAGCCTCTTTTTCCTGTTGATACCTGTCAGAGTGGGTGGCAAGCTTTTGTTCCTGCTATGCCGAACCTGTGTGGAAACCGAGCAGCGGGAGACATGCACCCACACTGATGAGGAGAGGGCCATCCTGGGGACTTGCACGGTGGAATTGAACACGGCCATAGCGAAGGGGTACGCGGTGGCTAAAATCTATGAAATGTGGCATTTTAAGGAAAAATCTGATGAACTCTTTTCAGCGTACATAAAATTACACCTCTGCCAGAAACAAGAGGCTTCAGGGTCTCCCAGCTCGTCCACAGATGAAGAAAAACAAAATAAGTACATTAACGATTTCTACCAGCAAGAAGGCGTGCTTTTACGCCAACACGAGATCAGGTCGAACTCCGCTAAATGCCAAATCGCTAAGCTGTTTTTCAAATCTCTGTGGGGTCAGTTTGGCCAAAGAACAAACCTACCCAACACCAGCATCGTGAGAGATCCTGACAAACTCTTTCAGAACCTGTTTTCCCCCAATTACGAGGTTTCGTCCTGCGAGTTTATCGAGGATGAAACCGCGTGTGTGTCTTGGAAGCACGCAAAAGACCTGCACTCTGTCGCTGGCAATACCAATGTCTTCATAGCCTGTTTCACCACCGCTTATGCCCGCTTAGAACTATACAACCCCCTAGACAGATTACAAGAGTGGTGTCTGTACCACGACACAGACTTGGTGACATTTGTGAAAAGGGAGGGTGACCGGAATCGCCCTCTGGGGGTTATTTAGGGGACCTCACAAGCGAGATCCCGCCTGATCCACACATCACCGAGTTTGTGTCGGCAGGCCCAAAAACATATGGATACAAGCTGTTGGGAGGAAAGGCCTTAGGAAAGTCAAAGGTATTACCCTGAACGTAGCAAACTGCGAAAAGATCAACTTTGACAGTATGGAAGATCGAGTTCTGGACTATCGCACGGGCCTGCTAGAAAACACCTCAAAAAAGACAGAGGTGCAGCAGCCCTCTGTCGTAAGGAACAAAAATGAGTGGCAAATAGCGACAAAAACCCTTCAGAAAACAAACACAGAAAGTCGTTTACAATAAGAAGGTCCAAGGAGAGGGTTTAAAACCCTGCCCTACGGTTTTTAAAAATGGATAATTTCGAAACACCCCTTTTCTGCAATTCTCGCGGGGCCTAGCAACTGCCGGAAAAGTTACTTTATAAAAAATGTGCTGGATAACGCCAGACAAACACTGTCTGTTATGCCTGAGAGCATCGTGTGGTGTTACAGTTGTTGGCAACCTCTGTAGACAGAATTGCTCTGTAAATATCCCTTTCTCAATGTTGTGGAGGGGCTGCCTGATGCTTTTGACGACGACCGTTTGTTTCCTACCAGTAAAGTAAAGACGATCATCTGATGAACGATCTGATGAACTCTGCCTGTGAAAGCGCTGAAATCGAGGAAGGCTTTACCAAGTACGTGCGTCACAGAAACCAGAGCATTATGTTTATAGTTCAAAGCGTATTTTGTCAGGGGAAAAAGAGTCGCAAGATTAACCTAAACACAAAGTACATGGTTCTGTTCAAAAACCCCAGGGATAATTTACAAATCTCTACACTCGCTCGGCAAATGCCACACTCAGGGACACCCGTACTTCCTTCAAAAAGGATCGCGGATACAATGATACAGTGATACAATGCACAGTTTAAAGCCTTCTGCCGCACTGCCCGTTAAACAGAAAGTGTCTTTACTGCGCGTCAGTTTAATTTTCACATCCACTCCGTTCAACAAAAGGTTTTCTTGAAAAAACAGGTCGCTGTGCAGATGAACCAGCAGCTCTACCGTCCTGCTCTGGGCCATCAGCTTTGCACACCTCACAAACCCTAGATTCCCTCCATCCATCTCGAGTTTCTTCCTGTTGTCCGGCAGTGTCTTTGTAAAACAGGCCGGTGGAAAATTGAGTGGCGAGGGTGTAGTCACTGTAATTGAGCACCGATTCTATAAAGGCCCTGTAAGGGTAACAGTTGTTGCTTTGCCTTACAAGGCGGTCTCCCAGTGTGACATCGCACTGACTAAAAATAGAGGCCACGGGGTAATTCACCAGGCCCACCTCGGCGTCCACGGCGAGTTCAGTTTTGTCTCCTTTTACAATCTTGCAACACAGCTCCAGCAGCGTGTTGTTTAAATCCATACAATGCACACCATTCCCTGCTACAAAAAAGTCAATGGGGGCAGACTCCATAATGACCAACAGAGGCGGCACCTCGATGTAGATGCTTTTCTCAATGCTGGTCTGCGTAGGGGCTATTTGGAACAAGTCTAGTTTGGATGTGGTCCACTCCTCAGACCCGCAGTGAACAAAAGCCATGTTGATTCAAATACATCTCTTTCACCAGGCAGAGAGCGTCTCCTCTTTCACTCAGGCTTCCTCTTGGACTTTCACTTGTGGCTGGCCCTGCGGGTCAAAGCCCTTCTTTTAAAGGGTTTTGGGGGAACTGAACATCGTGGGTATGACACATTTCTCGTGGTCTTCCTCCTTTTAATGTACATCAGCCCCGATCCTTCCTGTGAAACTGTATTCCCCACTTTCTCCAGAACAGTGCGGGAGACATGACCTACCACGTCTGTAGCTATATTTTGAGCGCCGGTTTTTACGTGGACTTTAATAATCTCTAGCCCCCTCCTCAAAAGTGGTACAGCTTTTCAAAAGAGACTATGAAATATTCCACCCACACCAACCCCGTATATCACGGGGGCCCCATGACATCCAGGAAGGGCGTATCCAGCCTGGGCTTTGTTATAGTTCCTATTGATTGCGGGGTCACCGTAATTTTTTAGGATCGCCAAAATAGTATTTTGCTTTTTAGAAACCTCGTTCTCTCCGCGGGCGCAGGTGCAGCTTTACGATCACCTTGCCGAAGCAAAATGAGACACGTCTGTTCTGATCTGTCTTTAGTTCAATGGTGATGGTGTCAATGTGGTCTTTACTGACAGGAACGTAGTGAGGTTTATCGTAAGTGATGGTGAGAAACTCATTGTTCCTTCCTCGGATGGGGACGCAGCGTAACAGGGCAACAGAAAAGTCCCCCACAAACTGGTGTTGTATGATATCTGTGTACAGATACAAGGAGTTGAAACCCCCTGTGATGTCTGCGGAGATGGGAAATTTTTGGGCGCTGCACTTGGGGCCCAAACCCAGAATGTTATCGAGCTCCCCGTAAAACAGGGACGTAAAATTGGCAGATTTAAGTCTCACTTTTCTACCCACAGGGTCGTAGTTCATGACCACCTCAGGTAGTGCGGAATGACGAGCCACGGTCCTGTTCATATGATCCAGTAATTCGGGTATGGTCGAGTAATAACCTCGTCGTAGGATGAAATTCCACCTCATATCTCCAAAGGTGATTTTGAAAGGGGTGTCTTCGTGGATAGTGTTCCAGCTGTGCGGGTATTGTGTTTCCACTAACCCCACCTCCCAGGCACCCGGGAGATCCAAGGGCTTAATTAGTCCTATTGTAACGTTGGAGCTGGTGTTTTAAGGAAAAGCTGCAGAGCTGGCATTGCTGGGCAAAGTAATGTAAAACCCGCCATCCCTCATTTCTCTCTCTCTCTCCCTCTCGCTCTCTCTGTTTGGGTCTAAATGTCACAGAGTTGAAAAGCTTTCACCTAGCTGTTAAACTCATTGGGTCACCCCAACCATTTCACCAGTAGCTGCTTTTTTCTCCCTTTTCCTTTCGCCGCTCTCACTTTTTCAACCCTGTAAATCCTGTCTCGTTTGGGATTTACTTTTTGTAATTCTTCAGGGTAAAAAGATTCAGTAACTGTCTCACCCTCATAAAATATCTCCACATCCTAGTTTTAAAAGTTTTCTTCAATTGCTCTACAACCCCTGCTTTGACTTCATTATCAGTAACAATATGGTGAACTCCATGCCACTTTAACAGTCTCCTTAAAGGTTTGTTTAAAAATTCTTTCCCCCGACTGGAATCTAATTTTTGAGGCATGCGACCTTTGTTGAAAATTGCTTTAAAGGCCTTGGATACCTCACCACTCGTCTTGTCTTTTAGGCCGAAGGCCCAGGCATATTTGGATAGAATGTCTATGACTGTTAAGATGGACTTAAAACCACTGTTGCGTTTGGAGGACCGGTACATATCCATCAAATCTGCCTGCCATTACACATCCACACCTGCAACTTGACTATGTGTCAAGTGTAAGCGTCCTGGTCTGAAAGCCAAGCTCTTACCCATCTTCATTTAAAGTTTTACTCTGCTTTTTGGCCACTTGAAAAAGAGGGTTCACCCTGCCGAAGCTCCCAACTTTCCAGGGGGTCAAATATATTTTCTTTCACAAAGCTGCCTGTGTAGACATGACTCTTACTGGTACCGTCTTTTACTCACACAAATATGAAGGGGGACACATTCATATTGACACATTTAACTAAGTGTTATTAATCACCTGGTTTAACACGACCTTTTACAGCCCCCTGTAAAAATGGACGCCATGACCCCTACCATAAGGGAGTGATTCTTCCATTTTGTCCTTTTCTGGATTTTCCTCTTGAGATCTCTGTCTCAGACATGAGCAAAATCAGCGGATGCATGATATATTTACTCCCACGGGGCAACCCCTGTAGAAGTTCTGAAAGGCCTCTAGAAAGGCATCGTCGAGCTGTTGAGAGATTTTCAGAAAAGAAACAGTGTAAGCACCCCACTGCTTGTTTTTAGATTTACACAGCCCCCCGGTTCCTAACCCCATTACACCCCATCATCAGCCGTCACTTCTTAACCATTCATTTCCTGTGTGACGTCTTTTCCGTTCACCTTGTCCTCCGGTGACTCCCCCGAGCTGCGTTTGCCTTCCACCTCTCGGGGGGCTGACAATGAGAGCCCATCATGCTCCTCGGGGTGCCTCAGAAGGGTTTGGGTTTCAGGTTCTGGCGTATCCATCAACGGCTGAGTCAAAAGGCCCTCATTGGACCTGTCGCTGATGTAGCGCTTTCTCCATACAGGTCCAAAGGCCCTCGAGGCTCAAACAAACTCCGAAGTTCTCACAGGGGTGGTGAAGGAGTCCATCTTTCCACGACTTCTAAAGCACGCGTTCTTGGTAAAGGGTGCCCTCTTCTGCCCCTGCACTGGGACTTATGGGGTGATGGTGCTGCGCTCTGATTGGCAGAGGGCGCTGGGATGAGTTCTTTGAAGGGTCACGTGGCCCTCTTCGGTGCGGGTCACCCGCCCCAGTACACCCCTGATTGGTCACATCTGCTCTCGGGATGCTCCTATGTGGCTGAAACCTATCGCGACTGGTAGAGGGCGGTGGGAGGAGGTCTTAGAGGGGTCACACGAACCACTTCCAGATGGGTCACCCTGCCCTGGAACACCACTGATTGGTCAAATCTCCTCTCGCAGCGGGCGTATCGGGGTGAAACCCATCCTGACTGGTAGAGGGCAGTGGGAGGAGTTCTTACAGGGGTCACATGATACATTTTGCATCCGGTCATATGTCCGCCTTCATCCTGGTAGTAATATTCCCCATTGCTGGGACTTCCAGTGACAGGTGGTCGGGGCTTAAGGGGTCAAGAGGCGGAGTTACAGGGGCCAAGGGCGGGGTTAGGGTTTGTTTGACAGTAGGGCCCTTCTACTACTTCCAGTTTCCATATTACTGAATCCCACCCTGCCAGCATTCTCACTCACAGAAGGGGCCCACAAATTCCACCATCTCCCTCGCATCCAGCGGGCCTGGTAAGCATGGACCAAAGTGGCTGAGAACAATTGCATGTTGTCCTGGGACACAGAGACTGATGTATAAGAGACTTTCCTTGGGGTATGACGTTTAACCCCAGATTCCAAGGTGAAAGGCAGGCCTGGGGCTTGGATGAGACTGAGGGTGTGAATAGCTCACTGGATTTGTTCCTTTACCTCATTTAGTTCAAGAATAAATCCTTCCTTTGCAGATTCATGGCATAAGTCTTGTCCTTTCAGATGTTTTGGCCACAAGCGTGAAGAAAAGCCAACAATCCATGGAGGAGGATAAGAGCAAACCCTCAAAGTTTTCACAAACTGACCTGGTGCTAGACATGGAAGGGTGGTAGCAGTGGGGGGAAAAGCCCCAGAGATGTTTATACTCGAGGGTGGAAAGCAGGGGACTCCGTGGGGCACTTAGATTGCACAGGGCTCAGAAGAGAAACTTACTGGGAGATAAAGGGCAGGTCTTTCCTGGGGTGATGGAAAGAGAGAGTTTGGAATTTCCAAGGTGGCAGACCCAAAACCCGAGGGAGGGGCTGGGGTAGGAAGGAAGTGAGGCCCTTGAACCAAAGAGAGAAAGAAGGAGAGATCTGCCACAGACCTGACGGGAGTACCATCCACCTGGAATGATGACCAACCCCCATTTCCCCTCTCTACATCACACCTTCCAAGAGCTGAGATGTCATGGGCCTGGGGTGTCAGAGCGGGGAAATAGATACCAATAATTAAAGGGGGTTGAGCATAATGAATGGCCACGGCCAAGCTGTGGAAAACAGAGATCTCAAGAACTGAGACTTGGATAATTGAGGTGCCCTGCAACTTAAACCCCAGTCCACTGTGCCTGCATTCCACTTATTAGCTGAGCTTCCTGGGGTCAATTATCTGCAGCACAGGGACGTAGGAAGGCCAAGGTTTGGAGAGCAGAACGTGGGCCATCTACCTGTTGTCTGGGAGCAGACAAGTGGCTGGAGATAAGGTTCTGCTAACCCTCTGAGGGAGGCAGGTCCTATTACAGCAGGAGTCTCCGGTCTTAAAGGGATACAAACCTCAAGTACAAGCAACCCAGTGGCTAGCCATCCTCAGCATCAGTGGGCGTGGGGAGAGGCTGGATGGGGTGGCACTAGGGCCCAGGGAAGGTGTTGTAGCTGATACCTCTACAAGGAGCTTCTCAAGCCTGGGAATTATTGTGGTATCTAGCCCAAGGAACCTGATGAGATCAACTGATGACAAAACCAAGTCCTGGTGGTTTGCCCCAAGCCATAAGGGCCCGGGCAGGTTATGGGTCTATTAAAGGAGGGGATGGGTGAGGTTCTTTGGCCTGCAAGGTGAAGGAGGTCAGACTAGATGATCACAATGGTCCCTCCTGGCCTTAAAGTCTAGGAGGAACTTCTTTGCTTTCCAAAAGATGGGAATGGCTCCGAGGGGATACCAGATAGTAAGCCCCTAAACTTCTTGAGCCCCTCCCAGTTGTGATTTCTTCTTCCGATGAGCTCATATCTCTTCCCAGCTCTGCCTCCTTCTTGGGGCCAGATTCACCAAAGGGCTTAAGTGCCTAACTGTTCGTTTAGGCACCAAGTGCCAGAATCAGACCCCACTGGGATTCCCAACCCCGCACTCAGCTGCTGCTCACCACTGCAGAGTTCTAAACATTTTTTGTAGTAAAAGTTCACAGGGCATCTGTGTTTGTGAGCCTGCATCCTGCAGCCCCCACACCAGGGACGGTAGGAGTTTGCCCCCTAACTTGGCTGTGGAACCCAATCAGGCTCCTCTATGTGAGCTTACAGAGGTTGAAGGAAGGATGGGGAGGTGAAAGACCGAATGTCCAATCTCCCTGCACCAATGGGTTTTTTTAGTTATTTCCCCCATGATGGAATAGCTTCAACAGGAGTGATTGAGGAAGCCCCTGTCAGGCTGTCCCAAAGCCCAGTGTGTTCACCTGACAGGTGGCAGATCCCCATTCAAATTCATCTCCCCTCGGATAGAGGGTGGGATTTCCATCTGGAGTCCTCTCCATCACCAGCTTTTGTGATTCCCTTTCTCAGGTGTCTGTCTCTCCCCAGTTGTTCTACAGGGAGCCCAGGCACCAACGCAGGGTTTGTGAATCATCCAAAAGATCGGCATGGTGACGTTCAGTGTCACCGCACCTCAGTCACTTGTGAATTTAGCTCTTGGTGTTCTGTGTAAAACTGGGTGACATTCTTTGGATGAGGAGGATTATTACATGAAAAATGCAGTTCTGAGTGACCTGAAATGAATAGCGCATTCGACACACACAGTTTTGGCCAGTCCCAAAAGGGCCAGGAGAGAAGGAGAAAGGTGGTGCCCCTGGTGTTGTTGCAGCTGCTCTGTCTTTAGTCCAGTGGTTCGGGTGCATTTCCCCTCGCTGTAAAAGGCAGCAGTTCAAATCTCTGCTCTGGAATAAGCCACCACAGCCTGTCCTTGAGTCACTGAAAAGTTTCACATTCAGTTTGACCCCAAACAAACGAATGTATTTCTCATAAGTGCCACTGACCGGAAATATCCATGATTTGCCCAGCTCTAGCTCTGGAGAGAGCCCACTGCCGTAGTGCCTGGGCGTCCAGTCAGGGAGTCTGGGCCCCTGTGTGATCGAGGGGCATCCCCCCTTCGCCTGCAGCAGACCCCATGTCCCAGGGGAGCCTGAGCTGCAGACAGAAGGGGCTGGGGCAATCTGCATTGGTTTCCACAGTGAAGCAAAACCACCACAACCGAGCCCAGACCGAGGCCCCCGGGGCAAACAGACTGATATCAAGCTGTATGGGGTGGGAACCGTTCCAACCCGGTCCCTGGCAGATGTGCTGGAGGTTTTGTCAGGGCAGCCCCGGGCTTCCCGTGCAGTCAGAAGAGGGACTGGAGGGTGGACGGATGAAGAGCTTGGAAGGGGGGAACCTCCGCCAGATCTAAGGACTGTTTGGAGCTCCAAGCGTCAGGGGCTCCCTGTGTGTGTTTTGAACCCGATTTCCGGTTCAGCCCACGGGGCCTGCTCTGGAGATCGGCTCTAGGCCGGCGGGAGGGGGCTGCTGGCCCTCACCGACACTCAGAGGGGTTTGTGGCTGGCCTCTCCCAGTCCCCAAAGAAAGGGGAATGGAAGGAGAGAAATCAGGGTCCTGAGACTGACAGTCCCCAGGGCCAACGGGGAGACGCCAACGCTCCAGGTCAGCCCGATTGACAGGGCAGGCCAGGCAACGAGGGAGCCGGGAGCCCAGGGTCCCGTCCTGCGTATGAGGGGAGCTGCCGGAGGCGAGCGGGGCCGAGCTAAGGGCAGAGCAGCAGCCAGAGCGGGGCCAGAGCTGGGGGAGCCGGGGCAGCCGGGAGCTGGGGCCGTGCAGACCAGCCGCGCCGTCGGGGGCCCGGCCAGCTCGCGCCTGAGGGCCCGTGGCCAGCGCCAGAGCCGGGTTGGACCCGCGGTGTCACCGCCACCCAGCCCGGGCCTGGGAGGGAGGCGGGGGGTGTGAGGAAGAGCCGGTGAACTTTCCCTACGTCCCAGAGACGCCGGTGGTGGTGCGGGTCCCTTGTTCCCCTTCACCCTCTTCCATTTTTCCTTATTCTCCTCACTGTTGCTGTTTAATACTTTGTCTTTGGTGTGAACTCAATGCACTGACCAGGGGGTCAGGGAAGGGCCGGTGCGGAGGGAGGGAAGGGCCGCTGGGCTGGGAAAACAGAGCAAGAGACAGGTGGGGAGCAGCCTGGCTCAGGGGCTAAGTGGATGTGAAGTAACAAGCAAAGCCAGGGCACAGGGCAAGGCAGAGAGTTACCCACACAGGTTCAAACAGAAATAGCTTTGAAAGATTTCCTTGGGGGTGTTGGGGACACTGGGGCATGGCCACTAGGTAACTCGAGGGGATGGAAGATCACGAGTGTCGATGAAGCCCCCTCACACTAGGCCCAGGTGTCCCTGGCCCCCGCCCCCCGCCTGGAGGCACTCGCAGCAGCTCTGCGTACGAGGCCCCAGTGTCCTTGGCCCCCCGACCTGGAGGTACTCGCAGCAGTTATGCTGAGGATCTGCAACAATATGTTCCAGAGTCAGACTGCCTGAAACTAAGCAAGGCCACAGAGGGCAGATATGGAAGAACAATGGTGAATAAAGCAGCTTTATGTATGGTTTAACAAATGATACAGAAAGAAGGGAAGTAGCTGGGAACTGGATTGGCTGGCTATATGGGCAGCTTGCTATTGCTATACTTAGTATTATACTTGCTATTGCTATACTTAGGGCAGCTTGCTATTGGATAAGTATGCTGGGGAAAAGGATGTATAAAAGCCTGTGTAACTTCCTGCTCTGGGTGCAGGATTTGAGATTCTATTCTCCCTGTACCTTTTGCAGCTGCTAATAAACTTTTCTGCTTCTCCACCCCGTTGTGATTCTTGGGTGTAGCACACTGGGTAGCGAACCAACCTCAGCTGGGTGCCGGCAACAGGGGTGGCCAACAAGACCAGGATCCATTGGATTCCTCTTCTCCCCACACAGTGTAAACTTTACCCTCTTTGACTCTGCTTGATGCACTCATGAGGCAGCCCGGCTCTCACAAGAACAGCAGCTCTAGGGAGCAGACTGTGCAGAGATCGCTCAGCTAAGGATGAAGGGTTACTGTCCCCTGGCTGTGTCTGCATCCGCCCCTCATCCTGCCTGATCAGTGGGCTCTTGGTGACAAGGCTCAGACTGGGAGTAGGTGGGGTAGCCCTTTCTGCCTTCAGCACCTCTGGATTCTCGGCATTATTATTATTTGTATTATGGTAGCACTTAGGAGCCCTAGTCACGGATCAGGGCCCCCGCGTGTTAGGTGCTGTATGTACAGAGCAAAAACTCACTTCTTGTGTGAAGCCTTTGATCACTCCTCTGCCCTATGCCAGTTCCCTCCCCCTCCAGTATGGACCACTTGTTGTCATGAGCAGGGCATGGGTCATCTAACTTAGTGATCAGAGCAGGAGTCAGGCCCCATTAGCGACCAGGAAGTCAGAGCCGCAAGTGAACCAGAGGGCAAAACCAGGAGTCAAGCAGGGATGAGAAGATCCCACTTCCTGCTGGGTTTATATAGAAGCTGTGGCCAATCAGGATCCCCAGAGTCCTGTCAATCAGATGACAGGACTGACAGTCTCTGTCAGAGCTCAGCTTCTCTTCCAGCAGCTGTTAGACGCTCACTGCACGGCAGGTTAGACCACACAAGTGCCTAAGCCTGTACAGACAAGGGTTCAAGACCTACAGTCTCTGCCATCAGCCCCTTGCTGAGGGGCACCCTCAGAGTGATGTGGGACCAGGTTTTTCAGGGTGATTCCTATGGAACTTTTGCACAACGGTAGGAGTATCTACATTTTCCGCAGGCTTCCAGGTGTGCTCCTCAGGCCCTTTCCCAGTCAACAAGACACCCGAGCCTGCCATGGTCACCTTTAGAGTCCAGGATTTTGTGGCCCATGTATTCCTCGTGGCCCTGTACCACTGGAGGACGTGGCTGGATCCTGTGAGGAAAAGGGCTTTCTGGGTAGGGTTTCAAAAGTGATATGTGAAGCACCGGGTGACCTGCAGAGAGCAGGGTGGTTGGAGTTCAGAAATGACTGGATTAACCTACCGCAGGATCTGAAAAGGGCCAAGGAACCAAGAGTCCAGCTGGTGAGCAGGTCTGCCCGTGCAGAGATGCTCCGTGGGGAGCCATAGCTTTTGTCGCACTGAATCGGTATGGCTTTGCTGTTGATGCTTGTCTGCATACTGCTTATAATTCACTCTTGCCTTTTCCAGGTGCTTCTTCATTTCTTCCTGGGCCTCACCAATCTGCTGCAACAGGTCTGAGGTGGCTGGGTTGGGAGGCTTGTCGCTTGGCATCTTGGCGTGGGCACACATCTCACAGGAGGCAATGAAGGACTATTGATCGGGCATATCCAGGGCAGGGTGCTAATGATTGTTAGGGGTGTAGGCTCTGGGGTGAGGCCGGGGGATGAGGGGTTTGGGGTACAGGAGGGGTCTCCGGGCTGGAGCCATGGGGTGCGGCATGCAGGAGGGGTTACGGGTTCCACCTGAGGGGATGTGAGGATTAATTAATGGTTGTGAGGTACTCTGATCATATGTGTGTGGCAGAGCGGCCTGGTTTGTGGATGGAGAGGCAGGAGATGGAGTGGCTTTTCCTGGCTCTGCCACTGACTTGCTCTGTGACCTTGGGCAAGTCACTTTGCTTCTCCCTGTGGTTGGTTGCCTTCCTGTCTGTTGCCCATTCTGTGTGTTTAGTCTCAGGAATAAGGACCCACAACAGCCTGCTTAAACTCTCCAGCCTAACGAATCCAGCTGGGCCCCAGTTGAGCCACCTGATTGGCCAAACCGCCTGTAGGATGAGGGGATCAGCAGATCTGCTCTAAGGAGACCAGCTGAGGGCTGCTGCTGCTGCCTTGGACCCAGCCCTTCTCCTGCCTTCCCTGACTCCAGGGACCCCCATTCTGGTCTGCAGCTCCAGTCCCTGCCTCGGACTCGGACTCCAGCTCGGCCCTTGGCCTGGCATTCGACCCCTGATTTCGGTTCTGACACTGGGCTACAATTCCTGAGGTTCTGTCTCTGGCTTGATCCTTGGCTCTGGCAGCCGCCCTCTAACTCTGGTTCTGACTCTGGGTTTGATTTCCCTGCTCCTGATGCTTGCTGCAACCACTAGTCCACACTGCCCACGCCCCGCTCCCCAAAACTTAGACTGCAAGCTCTGCGGGGCAATGACTGGGTCACTCGCTATGTGGACGCACCGGGGGCTCTTGATCTCATTTGGGGCAGAAAGGCTGAACAGCAATTCCAACAGGGATACGCAGGCATCTGCCCTCTCCCACAGGAGGAGGGCAGTTCAATGGGCCACCAGCCAGTTACTACCAGATATCACTATGTTTATAAGCATCTCCCAAAGATCAGCAAGGCATACATGGGGGAGGTCTGATTTTTTTTTTCAGTTTCCCAAAGCACTTGGGATCCTCGTAGCCTGTAGGTAGCGGCTCTGCCAGGTGAGCTTCCCATGTGAGCTGCCAGGAGCCAGAACGGCTCTGCTCAGGGCCTGGAGAAGTTGCTCTGGGCCGATCGTACAGAGACCCTGTAGCCGAAAGCAGCCGGCGTTGGCCTATGCTGAGCACTAGGTTGTAGGAGGCCAGGGATGTGCTCAGGCGTGGAGCAGTCAGAACCAAAGACCAGCGTTTGGGAAGTAGGTATTTCAGCCGCCCTAGGAAAGGCAGGGTGGTGAGCAAAGGAGTGGGCTTATTATTCACTCCGAGGGAAAACAGACCGGGGGAACCTGGACGAGTGGAATTAGGCAGAAACACTTCAGGAAAAGGAAATCTGCGCCAGTTACACGTGGCCGAGAGAAGCATGAGCATAGGCTGCAATGTGGCCGATAAACCACAACAGATCCCCCCGCCCACGTTCCTGGCCTGCACCGTGGTATATGTTAGGACTTCTGGGGCCTTCACAAGATGTTACTTCTCATCCTCTGAGCCAAGATCTTCAGCCGGGCTTAGTGATTTAATTTAATTGGGGATTGGTCCTGCTTTTGAGCAGGGGGTTGGACTAGATGACCTCCTGAGGTCCCTTCCAACCCTGATATTCTATGATTCTATGATTCTATGGTTTCAGATGCCTCCATTTTCTGAGGGCCCAGCTTGGCTCTCCTTAAAGGGATCTAATTTTTGGAGTGGGGGTGAGAATCAGGGTCTCAGGTCAGGTGCCCAGTGTCCCTGGTCACCTCTGACTGCTCCTAAACAGCCCCGTGGCCTGAACTAAAAGAAATATGTCATCCTACATCCTCTGACCTCTTCTTCAAAGGAGAAACGAATAGGAAATCTGGGTGCTCAAAAGGAAGCCGATAGTCCCTCAGCCCTGTATGTCCCCCAAGGACCCCCGCTTGGTGGGCGTCCCTGTTTCTGGGCATCCAACCTGCTACACCTTGGAGCTAGCTGCAGAAGTGCTGGGCACTCAGAACTGACAACTCCACTTGGCTCCTACGGCAGCCCCTGGTGCTCAGCACCTCGGAAAAGCTGCCTGCAGGAATCTCAGCTGGGCATAGAAAAGAGAAGAGCCCCCCGCAAACCAGGGGCCACTTTGGAAGAGTTGGGCCTAAACTCTCTTCACTGCCAGCCGAACGTGGGTCAGAACCAGCGACCCAGAGACTGCTCAGCCTGGTAACGATGGGCCAGATCCTCAGCTGGTGTAAATCAGCCCAGCTCCAGTGACACCAATGAAGTTCTCCTGCTTTATACCAATGGAGGGTCTGGCTCCAGACCCCCAACCACGCTGCCCCGCAGCCTCTTTTCATAGCAGGGTCCCGGGCTGCTCCGTCATGCCTAAGACCCGATCGCCAAGGGCCCGGAGAGCTGAGTGTCAGCACGTACAGTGACCTCCTCCGCGGAGCTGCTGTTCTGTGACATAACAGGAGGCCTCTGGCCACCCTGGAGCGAATTAACCAGCTTCCCCATCATGCAAGAGAAAAGGCAGCGCTGGAGGGCAGCGCTCGAGATGGACGCTGATCCGCAGGTGTGAGGATTGGAACAGGCCGTGTTTCCAGCTGAGGCCTGTCTCGTCTGCCCGGCCCTTGGGCTGGGAGGTCGTCTCTGTCATGGAGTGTGGGTGAGTCCAGGCCCTGCACCCCTCTTCCTGGGATTCACTGAGACTCTCAGCCAGCCAGTAAAGCAGAAGGGTTATTGAACAACAGGAACACAGTCTCAAGCAGAGCTTGTGGGTACAACCAGGACCCCTCAGTCAAATCCTTCTGGGGGGGCAGGGAGCTTAGACCTCAGCCCTGGGGTTCCCTGCGTTCCACCACCCAGCACCAAACTGAAAACTAAACCCCCCCGCAACAGGCTCCCTCCTGCAGCCTCTGTCCACATTCCCTGGCAGAGGTCTCACCTCACCCTCCCGCTCCTGGCTCAGGTGACAGGCTCTCAGGTCTCCCAGTGAAACTCCCCTGCCACATTCCCAGGTCAACACTCCCCCCTCCCTGCTGCGTCACATCCTCCTTTGTCTGATTTTTCTCCCCCCCCTTGTTCTCCTTCTCCGCGAGCTGTGTGTGTCGAATGCGCAGTGGGAGGAGACGCGGCCCCCAGCACGGCACGGGGGAGGAGGCAGGGCAGGGGATTTGGGGAAGGGGTTGGAATAGGGGGCTCTTATGGTGCCACGGCTCCCCGGTCTCTCTCCTGCTACAGCCGGGCAGGCTCCAGGGCAGCCAAGTTCCCCTCGCCCCCTGTCTCTTCCCCCAGCGACCTGTGACCCCCGCCCTCCCTGCCACCGATCAGCTGTATGCCCGCGCGAGGGGGGGCGAGGGAGGAGAAGCGGGGGCTTGGGGAAGGGGGTGGAATCGGGGCATATCCCTTCCAGCCCCCTGCCGTGAGCCGCTCCACCCACCCTCCACCCTGACTCCCGCACCCCCCTTCCGCACCCCCAGCCCCCAGTCCTGTCTCCCGCACCCCCCAACTCCCAACAGCCCTCTGCCCTGACTCCTGCATGCCCCCAGAACCCCAGCCCTGTCTCCTGCATCCCCACACATACCCAGCCCCCCCACACAACATGCCCTGATTCCTGCACCCCCCCACACACACACACCCTGCAGTCCTGACTCCTGCACCCCCCTCCACATCTCCACCCGCACCCTGAGCACCAAACGGGAGCTCCTTCCCCCCTCCCCCCCACATACCCACCTGCACCCCTTGCACCGAATGGGAGCTGCCCCAGGTAAGTGCTCCACACCCGAACCTCCTGCCCCAACCCTGAACCCTCTCCCTCATTCTAGCTCCTGGCCAGACCCTGCACCCCAACCCCCAGCCTGTTCCTGCACCCTAACTCCCTTCCAGACCCTGCAGCCCCATCCTCAGCTCAGTGCAGAGACATAGCTGTAAAACTCATCTGAAAAGTTTTCAACATAAAACACGGTTTAAAAGTGTCTAGTGTGTCCCTTCTAAAAATGAAACCTATATCTATCTCTGAGTTGTGAAGAATAGGAATTAAGGTTATAACAACCAATAAGAAGGCACTTTTATGTCGAAACCCATGATTAAATCAAGTATCCCTGACAAGTGATTGAAAACATGATTTAAATCAAATCCACCCTGCCCGCTGTGCTCTTGCCCCTGGCCTCTTCATTCCCCAGGGGGGCCCCACAAATATCTTTGGTGCCGGGCCCACAAAAAGTTAATCCAGCCCTGGAAGAAAGGGACATGGCAGTGTGGGTCGGGGGGAATCATGAGGAGGGAGGAGCAGGGAGGGCAGGAGAGTGAGACTGTCTGCGGGAGATGGGTCAGAGGATGTTGCCACAAACAGCTAATCAGTAGAGAGGAGCGAGTCTCCAGAGTGCATAGGTAGAAAGCAGAATTTGGTGCCATTCTTTTGGGTCCAGGAGACTGTGAAGATGTCTCCCCTACCATTGTCCTGGTGCTGCTCCCCCTGGCTTCTGCTCTGAGGATGGGAAACCTGTGATTGCAAGGGCTGGCTTCAGCCCACAAATAACTGGGAGGGGACAGTGGGGCCCTGGTTCCCCGGTCCCCCAAACCCTCCAACCCATTTCATGTGGCTACCTAAATATCCAGCCCCAGGTGTGGGGTTTAATAAAAAGCAACATAGGGAAATAAGAGATGACCCTACAGTTGAGATCTGAGGTTGGGGAAGAGCCATCAAATGGGGTTAAAACCCAGAAATTCATAGGACTAAGTCAAGTATAAGGAATGCAGATAGAAAGAGTTACAAGTAAAACAAAACAAGCTAAACTTTTAAAGGTCTAAAACTTAGTCTTGCTAGACACAGGCTCCATTCAAGATGGTTTCTCTCATCCACAGTCTCCACAGGCAAAATGGGGACTGCCTCTCCCCTTGCTCAGGCTCTCTTCCAGGGGCCCAAAGGTGCTGGTGTTTTTGTTTTCTTAGGTGAAAGAATGTGGGGTTGTCTGCCCCTTCCTTTTATAGTCCATTGACTCTTGGCAGTTGATTCTTCTAAAGCAGTGGTTTAGACAGGGGTACGGGGTAGACAGAGGTCTTCTAGGGAGGACATCAACTCCTACAGAAATTTGCCTTGTTTTCCAGCAGGCTACATAAAAAGCACGAGCGAAGTAAGTACAAACTAAGATTTCGTACAGACAACAGGAGAAAGTCAGCAATTTTTCAGTAAGAGTGTGCTGTGACCCATCTGTATTTTATGTCTGATTTTGTAACCAAGTGGTTTTGAAGTGAGGTGAAACTTGGGGGTACACAAGACAAATCAGACTCCGGAAAAGGGCACAGTAGATGGAAAAAGTTGAGAGCCACTGTTCTACAGGACACCCCTCAAAGCAAAGTTTATCCAAGCTGTGAGGAAGGCGACCTGAAGTCTGGTGGTGAAGGCTCCATGTGTAACCCACACAGCTCCTGGGTGAGGTGTCCTGTCCCATCTAGTGGAACCAAGACCACTTACCGAGCGAGAGATGAAATGAGTCTGCGGTACAGCCTCAGCTCAGAGCCAGTTGGCTTTCAGCCCATGCGGTAGAGACTCATGCAGTATGTTCCAGAGGCCCGAGGTTCAATCCCGCTCGCCGCCAACAGGGGTCTGTCAAGGGTACAAGTGGGGGCTCGTCTGGGATTTCAACCAGGAAGTCTCTGAGCTCGGGACGTGCTTCCTCAGCGAGGGGAAGTATGTAACCCGCACACCTCCTGGGTGTGGTGTTCTGTCCTCTCGCGTGGCACCGAGACCATTTAGAGACAGTGAAATGAGTCTGCTCTACAGCCTTAGCTAACAGCCAGTCGGCTCTGAGCTCATGCGGTAGCGGCTCCTGTACTAAGCTCCAGAGGTCCCAGGTTTGATCCTGCCTGCCAATAACCAGGGTCTGTCAACATCACATGTGCTCTTCTTTTCTCCCCCCACTTGTGTTTGCTGAAATGTAAATTGCCCTGTTCTGCACCATCTCCTTCACCTGCTTTCTTGAGGACCCTGTTTGCTGCTTGTATAAACCCCCATTCCTTTGCTTAGGACAGACATCTTTCATAGCGTTTGCCAAGGAGGGGCTGTCGAGTTTTCCCAAGTAATGTCGTAGAGGGGGAACTCATAACTCTATATGTGATGTTGCATCATGATCTTATTGACCAGAGAGTTGTTCCTTTTCAAATGGTACCTCACAAGGCATATTTCGTACAAAGATTCTTACCACAGCATGTAGGGGGTGAATAGAGGGCTGCTTTGGGTCACACATGCTCAGAAGGGCATCTCCAAGGGCGGAGGGCTCAGCTCAGGAGGGTGTGAGGACATAAATGCCAAATAAGCAGCGCATGCTTCAAATGCATCGGCTTAGTGGCCCGTGTACCTTTCAGTCGTGAAGAAATCTGTTTGCTGGATATTATTTTTCTTTACAACACTAGGTGCTGTATTGCTGTAATGATAAGAGCATGTTTAGATTTATGAGGTGTCTTAGTTAACCCACAAATTGTCTTCTTATAAAGGGAAGGATTTTTTTGTTTAGTCTGAGCAGCTTTACTACACTGTGGTGTCTTTCCTCCAAATCTGAGCAACTCAGGTGACTGGCATCCCCAACTGCCCCAATTTGCACATTTGTGTTGTTCTCCACAGGTGGGAGTTCCGCTGTCAGAACAGACTGAACCTGCTCACTAGCCCTGCACTAACGTGGAATTATTATGGGTACGGGTGTAATCAAAGTTTGGTGGGTTACACTCAGGCCAGGTCCTTGTCTCCAGCTCTTTAACGGAGCACTGACTCTGCTCTCCCAGGAGCCCCTCTCTGCCTGAACACAGGTTGCTCTTACAGACCCAGCTCACGAGGTGACATCTCCCCTGTCTTTCCACCCAGACGCCATGGAAGGCTGGAGAACTGAGCAGGATTATGACATCACAGGTATCAAGGAGACTGAAGAGCTGTAACAGAAGAACGGCCACGCTGGGTCAGACCAAAGGTCCATGGAGCCCAGTCTCCGGTCTTCCGACAGTGGCCAATGCCAGGTGTTTCAGAGGGAATGAACAGAACAGGGAATCATCAAGTGATCCATCCCCTGTCTCCCATTCCCAGCTTCTGGCAAACAGAACCAAGGGACACTCAGAGCGTGGTGTGGCAACCCTGCCCATCTTGGCTAATAGCCATTGAAGGACCTATCTTTCATGAAATTATCTCGTTCTTTTTTGAACCCTGTTATCGTCTTGGCCGCCCCAACAGCCTCTGGCAAAGAGTTCCTTGGGTTGACTGTGCACTGGGTGAAGAAATACTTCCTTTTGTTTGTTTTCAACCTGCTGCCTCTTAATTTCATGTGGTGACCCTGAGTTCTTGTGTTATGAGAAGGAGAAAATAGTGGTGATTGGAAGAGCCCAGACTAACCACCACAGGAATGTACTGACTATGACCCCTTACTTCAAATGCACTGTGGCCTTGTGGATAGAGCACTAGATGGAACTCAGAAGGCTTAAGTGCTCGTCCTGGCTCTGCTACTGTCTTGCTGGGTGATCTTGGGCAAGTCACTGCTCTTCTCTGTGGCTCAGTTTCCCATCTCTAAAAGGGGGCTAATGTTCCACGCCTCCTTTGTAAAGTGCTTTGAGATCTACTGATTGAAGATGTTAGATAAGAGCTAGGGCTCTTTATTTTCTTATGATAGAGGGTGCTTTTCCTAAAGCTTCCAGGCCTGGAGTCAAGTGAATTATTTGAGAATCTCTGCTTTTTAGTTTATTTGTTAACCATTTTCAAGCCCTCATGTCTGCAAAGAGAAGCTGGAGGATGTGAATTGAATGCACCCTCGCGGCTTAGACACCAGCAGGCAAATGAAGAGTTCCCCAGAGGAATTTTTTTGGAAAATCTCACTATTTTGAAGCCACTCTCATGATTTTGGTGGGGCCCAACTCATGGTTTTGGAATGCTTGGGCTGGCAATACCGTGAAAGTTTGTCTGCGCTCGTAGCGCTAGGTAATCACTTCAGGGCTGCTTCTCGCTTCAGGCTGGGAGATTCCGCCTCAGTCACAGCGGTTTTATGAGTTCCCACAAGGAGGGGGAAAATGTCCCTTGCCTAGAGGCTTGAGAGTCGTAAAGCTCGGAGAAGACCCAGGGTTTTCCTGGGAAATCGGATGCCCTCTCTCCTGCCTTATTCTGAGCTCAGCAGCTCAGCCCCCTGGGGCGGTTGCCCCATCCTATCTCCTGATGTAAGTACGGCATTGACAGCTCACAGGCGAGAGGGAGATTGCAGGAGGGCAGCCCCATTCTGACCTAGAGACGACATCAGCACCTGCCTGATGCCAGAGCAGCAAGCTGCAGTCAGGTGTAGCCTGGGTACTTGTTGCTGGTTTGAGAGTATCTGTGGTTCTTAGTGTCTGAACCCTGGGAAATGAGTTCACTCCTCCTATATCTCAACTGGGCCTCCTGCCTAACGATCCTGAGATGCACGGTGCTGTTTCTTGCCTTTCATGCTGTGATGAGCCTCGCCACATCGGAGGTAAGTGAGAATCCTCGAGAGATGGAAATGCTGGACTGATGCCAGCTGAATGCAGAACCAAACATCAGTATTTTTAAATCAGCAGGCTCGGATCATCTACAGCAAAGGGTCCTCAAAGAGCTGGTTCACGAGGTTATTGGCCCACTGACCTTACTTTTTAACAAATTTAGGATTACTGAGGGAATTCCAGAAGGCTAGAAGTGTGCTCATGTTTTGTCAATATTCAAAAAGGTACGGGAGGCTGACCCGGCTTGTTATAAGCCAGTTAGCCTGAAATAATGGGCAAAGGGATACAGGATTCAATCGCTAAAGAATTAAAGGACGGGAATATATTTAAAGCAGGTGAACAATGTTTTATGGAAAATGGGTCATGTCAAACATAGATGTGACAAACTTAGACTTTAGTAAGGTGTTGTTTTTCACAGATTCCA
Organism: Lepidochelys olivacea; assembly: GCF_965140295.1. Classification (NCBI taxonomy): domain Eukaryota; kingdom Metazoa; phylum Chordata; order Testudines; family Cheloniidae; genus Lepidochelys; species Lepidochelys olivacea. Next base: position 4,985,128 of record NC_140413.1, read on the forward strand.
AGGCAAGATGGGCCCATTGTGATCTTCTAGTCTGACCCTCCTGCATAGCACAGGCCAAAGATCTTCCCCACTGTAATTTCTAGAGCATACCTTTTATCAAAATAACCAATCTCGATTTTAAAAATTGCTAGCGATGGAGAATCAATCCACCAGGACCTTGGGAAATTGCTCCAATGGTAATTACTCTCACCGTTAAATTGTACGCCTTATTTACAGTCTGAATTTGTCTAGTTTCAAGTTCCAGCCATTGGACCATGTTAGACCTTTCTCTGCTAGACTGAAGAGCCCATTTGTAATTATTTGTTCCCCATGTCAGTATTTATAGCCTTTTAATCAAACCACCCTTAACCTCTTTAAGCGACATTGACTGAGCTCCTAAAGTCTATCACTACAAGGCATGTTTTCTAATCCTTTAATCATTCTTTTGGCTCTTCTCTGAACCCTCTGCAATTTAGCAACATCCTTTCTGAATGTTAGACACTGGAACTGGACACAGGCTTCTAAACTCTCTCCTCCAACTTGAGATTCCCCTGTTTATGCATTCAAGTACCGCAGGACATTTGGATTAAAAAATTAGAACTATACAATATCAATGGAGCACAGGTTAAATGGACTGAGTACAGGCTAATGGCCAACTGGCAGATCTCAAAAAGTAATTGTCAATGGGCTCCTCAAATGTGGGTGTTTCTAATGGGGCTCTGCAGGGATCAGTACGTGGTCTGATGCTAGTCACTATTTTTATCAATGACTTGGAAGTAAATATAAAATTGCTGCTGATAAAAATTTGCTGATGACCCGAAGATTGGCAGAATGGTCAATGGTCGATGAGGACAGGGCAGTCACACAGAGAGTTCTGGAGAGTTTGTTTGGCAAATGGGGCCCATTCAAACAAAATGAATGTTCACACAGCCCAAAACAGAGTTATACATCTAGAAAAGGCAGAGCATATTCAGCTTTGGATTGAACTAGATTTAGTTTTGTATCATCTGCCAGTCTGGCCACTTCCCTGTGTCCCTCCTTTTCTAGATCACATATGAATATGTTGAACATCTCTGGTCCCAGTACAGATCCTTGGGGGACCTTGCTATTTATCTCTCTTTATAAACTCAAAATTTCTTCCTACCTTTTGTTTCCTATCTTTAAACCAGTTACTGGTCCATGAGAAGACATTCCCTCTTCTCCCATAACAACTTCTTTTGCTTAAAATCTTTCTGAAAATTGAGGTCCACTAGATCCACTGAATCGCCCTTCTCCACATGCTTGTTCACCCCTGTGACGCCCCATATTCTTCATAGAAATATTGTTAGATGAATGTGGCATAACTAAGGTATGTTTTATGGAATATGGGTCGTGTGAGATATCATTGGAAAGGTTATGATTTACTGACTGTGATTATCCTTTTTGTGTGGATGTATCATTTCTGTATCTGAAGTCAGGAATATGAGCTATGTATCAATTACAAAAGTGCTTGCACCAGGGGAATGCCCACCAAACAGTAGGGAGTCAGCCTGGATGGGCCATTAGGAAGGACAATAGGACTTGGAAGATACGAAACTTCCTCCTTCCTGAGAAGTTTCCTGGGATGCTGCTTTGACACTGCAGGGTCATGTGATCATGTCACCCGGTACTGAGCATCATTATGGACTGGTGGTATTTGTCCACTAGGAGGGAGTGGGGGGTCAAACTGGAAGACAAAGGATTCCTGTCCTATCCAGATCCTATTTAAGGCTTTTGGACTGGAGTTAATCTGGGTTCTTGTCCACCACCTCCCTGCTCAAAAAGGAAGACTGCTGAAAACACCTGGAGAAAGAAAGAAATTAAACTGTGGGGGAGGAGGGCAGGGGCTGAGCCCAGGTGAGAAAGATCTAGCCTGTGAAAGGAATAGCTGGATATTTAAGCTGCAAGCAGTGCAGCTTACCTTCCATAAACTTTGCAACTGCACAAAACAACATTTAGGGTGAGAATGTACTTTCTATTAAGCAGTTAATTTTGCGTATTAACCTTAGGTGGTGTGTTTTGTTTTATTTGCTCAGTAATGTGCTTTGATCTGTTTGCTATCCCTTCTAATCTCTTAACATTTACCTTTTGTAGTTCATAAACTTATTTTTGGTTTCTTCTAAAAGTCAGTTTGTGCAATTCATAACTGGCGGGGTTGGGGGCAGCTATGCATATCTTCCTGCACATTGAGGGAGGGAGAGAATGTCATGAGCTTACGTTGTTTAGATCTCTGTACAGCGCAAGACAATATAATTTTGGGTTTACACCCCAGAGGGTGCTGGGCACTCCCGGAGCTGAGTCTTCCCAAACAGATCGGATGGCATACTCTGTGTGATTCTGCAGGTGGGTGTGTCCCTGCCAGTGTGTGTGTGTAGCAGGGCAGGGTGAGGGAGCCCAGGCTGGTGGAAGAGATGGGCTCAGTGGGACCCCAGTAGATCAGGTGGCACCCCGCAATGGGGGGTCCAACCCATCACAATCCCTAGATGATTGAATCACTAGATGATTCACTAGATGATTCACTAGATGATCGAATGGTCCCTTCTAGCCTTAAATGCTATGAATCTGTGAATGATTTTACACCTCTAGCATGTTCCCTCTTGAAATTGTCCCAGTCTTCTCAATCTCTCTATATAGAGGAGTCTTTCCAGGCCTTTAATCATTTTGGACCCTCCTATTAAAATTCGTGACAGGGTGCTCCACCCTTCCCCACTGCCCCCGGAAGGGGAGGTTAAAGTGCTTTGGAATGCAGGGAGAGTATCTTCCACACCCCAAAGGGATGGTCCCTGATGACAGCTGGGTCTGGGGTAGAAGCACCTTAAAAGGAAGATTTTGAACCATGGGAGAAGTCCTTGTTCACAGAAAGAAGCACACTCAGTCTGGGCCTGGGTTGAGAATACTTGTGCTACAGAAAGGACCCAGAGCTGAGCAGAGTGATGCTCTCTGAAGTCAGGGTGCTTGGTCCTCTTAGCACTGTCATAACAGTCCCCGGTCAACCAGGGACACTTTGTTGTGAGTTAATGCCTCAAGAGGGTGAAATAAGACCTGCAGTGGGTATGTAGCGAAGTGTTTGAAGCCTGAAGTTGGCAGACCTTCATCAGCCCGCTGCGGGCTGGCAGGTGTGGTGCCAAGAGTGGGATCTACAAGGCACCATATCCCAGTGACTGCTGCTGTGGTGGGCAGAGAACCAGGCCCAGCAACAGCACTGCTATTCCTTTGACAAATGGCATCTCGGCAGCCTCGGGGGCCATGGATCAATGTTCACATTGCACTCCCTGACCCCAGCGGTACCCAGGCCGGGCCGGGGAAGCCAATGATCCAACCAACAGACCAAATTCATTGATGAATCCTGCTCACGTGCCACTTGAGGCACGTTGTGCGTACGCTAAGAAGAAGCAGCAGCAGCCTCAAGTGCTGATTTAACCCCGATATCATCCTGAACGGCAGCTGTTTTATACCAAAAGAAAACAGTTTGGCATGAGTTCAGCCCACTTCCCTCTGGCCCCACATGGCAATCCCCTCTGGCTCCTTGTTATCCCAGTTTTATTGAGGAGTTCTCTCTAACCCTGCTGCTTTTTCTGTGTGTGGCAGGCTTCTCAGAGGAAGAGGAGGCACAGACACAAAAAGAAGAAAAAGAAAGGTAAGCAGTCCCTGACCCCACAGCTGTGGTGGCAGACTCGGGCCCCATGCAAAGCAGAGAAATCAGGTCTATTCCCCACTTGCTCCCCTCTTCCCGCGAAGGCACAGACATGCCCAGAGTGATGCAGAGGCCCTGGCTTGGGCTCCATTCACACGCTGCCCCTGAAATCTACGGCTCTGGGGTGCTAGGAAGCAAAGGGTGCCCAAGCAGCTCAATGTCACCCTTATGTCTCACTTCTGGCAGCTTTAGGACACCTTGAGGAAGAGATGGAGGAGGCTTGTGCATCCCTAGAGACATGGTAAGCAATGCCCCCCTCCATAAGTCTGCAGTGGGTCAGTCCCCTCCTTTAGATTCAAAGTAACCCTTGCCACAGGGGTAGTAGCTCCAGTAATCCCTCCCCTACCCCGACGTGTATCCCAGGCAATCAACTATTCTCCATTAGAACCATGAAATTCATTCTCACCCAGCAGAAGTTGCCGTCTCTAATCCACCCCATGCATCATACAGCGGGTCATTCCCTTCCTCTAGCATCATGCGGCTCATTTAACCTGGCAGGGGGAGGGGCGGTAGATTGTGTAGTCTGGACTGAACCATCCTCCCTCCTAAGAGGAGGAGAAAACGTTTTCTGGGAGCAGCCCCGTGCACACCAGGGAGGTGAGGTGGAGAGTTCAGGGAGGAAGACTGGCCTTTCTGGGAGGGTGAGTAGGGTGAAAGGGATCCGGCAGCACTTGTGTAATGGCCCCTCCTCCACCCCCGCCTCCAGTCCCCCAGCAGGGGTTCCCAGTAGGATTTGAAGCCTGGACCTTCAGCTCTGCAGCATAAAACACCCCTTCGAGCTAAAGAGGTAGCTCCATTAGTTGGTAGCTGGAGTAGGCCGTTATCCTACATGTTGATTAGCTTGTGCGGAAGGGACGTGACCCACACGCTGCCAGTAGGACACACTCTCACCTTCTCAGCGCTAGACAGGGATCACCTAACAATCCAGCTAACCCAAAACCAGAACATCCAAGGCTGGGTATTGCAGGGAAGGAGGTTGCCTCAGTGGAGAATGGGACAGGAAGCCTTTCAGTGCCGCACCTCTGGGTGAAAGAGGGCCCGAGGGCAGGATCTGCACAGAACTATCTGCTCTCTCTGTTCCACAGCTGCCGCGTGCCCCTGGAGAAGCTCACCTTGGCTCACAGCCGCAGGCTGGTTGAGAGGAGGACACAGTACGTGGCCAGATACCTGGATGAAGTTCTGATACCGTAAGGCAACTGTACGGGGCGCACCAGACTGGGGGCTGGGTGTGAGGGGATAGTGAATGTAGAGAGGAGGGAGCAAAGAAAACCAGACACTCCAGGATCTCAAAATAACAGGGAAAAAGCCTCTAAGAGGCTTTAGCTTCCATGGTGAGACACCAGTGAAAGTGAGATGAGGGCTTATCAGAAATTGAATGCAGAGACTACAAACTGGGGTTGGGAGTTGGATCAAATCCTTCTGTACGGCAATATCTCCCAGCAGATGACTGTCTAGAACCTTCCCTTGCTATGTTTGAAAGAAAAAGCAATCAAATGACACCCATGATGGGGTGTCCACCAGTTAGGGAGGAAGGCTGGCCTTTCTGGGACGGTGAGTAGGGTGAAAGGGATCCAGCAGCACTTGTGTAATGGCCCCTCCTCCACCCCCACCTCCAGTCCCCCAGGAGGGGTTCCCAGTAGAATATGAAACCTGGACCTTCGGCTCTGCAGCATAAAACACCCCTTCGAGCGAAAGAGGTAGCTCCATTAGTTGGTAGCTGGAGTAGGCCGTTATCCTACATGTTGATTAGCTTGTGCGGAAGGAACATGACCCACACGCTGCCAGTAGGACACACTCTCACCTTCTCAGCGCTAGACAGGGATCACCGAACAATCCAGCTAACCCAAAACCAGAACATCCAAGGCCTGGATATGGCATGGGAGGAGGTTGCCTCAGTGGAGAATGGGACACGGAGCCTTTCAGTGCTGCACCTCTGCGTTAAAGAGGGCCTGAGGGCAGGGCCTGCCTCAACTATCTGCTCTCTCTGTTCCACAGCTGCCGCGTGCCCCTGGAGAGGCTCACCTTGGCTCACAGACTCAGCCTCGTTGAGAGGAGGGTACAGTACGTGGCCAGATACCTGGATGAAGTTCTGATACCGTAAGGCAACTGAATGGGGGGCACCAGACTGGGGGCTGGGTGGGAGGGGATAGTGAATGTAGAGAGGAGGAAGCAGAGAAAGCCAGACACTCCAGGATCCTAAAATAACAGGGAAAAAGCCACTAAGAGACTTTAGCTTCCAAGGTGAGATACCAGTGAAAGTGAGGTTAGGGATTATCAGAAATTAAATGCAGAGACTACAAACTGGGGTTGGGAGTCGGATCAAATCCTTCTGTACGGCAATATCTCCCAGCAGACGACTGTCTAGAACCTTCCCTTGCTATGTTTGAAAGAAAAAGCAATCAAATGACACCCATGATGGGGTATCCACGCTACATAGGTCTGGAAGAGGTTAAGGTGGGCAGCTAGCCCTGTTAATTCCACAGGCTGCATCTGGAGGAAGAGTCAGGGAGCAGGGAATTGATTGCAAGCAGGCTCAGCTGGGCAGGAATAGGCCAGGCCTATACAGCCAGGAAGCTGGCAACAGACAGGGGCTGCCGCTGGGAAAGGGCAGTCCCTCCCTGGGAAGATTGGGGAGTGTTGGGAGGTTGTACGCCCAGCAGAGGAACCAGGAGTGATAGGAAGCAGTGCAGGGAAGAAGCGGAGACGGCTGGGAGAGGAAAGCCCAGAACTTCTGGATGGAGGGTCCCTGGACTGGAACCCGGAGTAGAGGGCAGGCCCAGGTTCCCTACCAGCTACTGAGGGAGTGGCATAGACTGGCAGGACAATGAATGGGAAGCCTGACTGGGTCACTGCGAGAGTGATAGAGATGGAAGGACTGTACCCCAATGGGGAGAAACGCTGAGTGAAAGGGCCAGCGGGCTGAGTCATGAAGATTGTGGTTCCCGGAACGAGAGAGGAGCTGCAGACCCAAGAGATAGATGATATGACCACGTGTGAGAATGGGAAGGGGCATTTACCTCGAGTGCTAATCCCCGGAGTGACCAGGAGGAGGTACCAGACAAGCAGTGAGCAGTGCACCCAGTGACACGCCCCAAACATGAGTCATCAGCTGGGTTCAAACCCGGAACTTTCAGGACCATACACAGGTCTCCACCACTGGAGCTAAAGAAGAAACTCCATTAACTGATAGCAGTAGTAGGTGGTTATCCTCTAGTGCATCAGCCACTCGATGAGGACAGTTTTCTAGTGGGTTAGAACATAGAATTTAAGGACAGCCATACTGGGTCAGACCAAAGATCCATTTAGCCCAGTATCCTGTCTTCCAAAAGTGGCCAATGCCAGGTGCTTCAGAGGGAATGAACAGAACAGGTAATTATCAAGTGATCCATCCCGTCGCCCACTCCCAGCTTCAGGCAGAGACTAGGGACATCATCCTTGCCCATCCTGGCTAATAGTTATTGAGGAATTGATCTAGTTCTTTTTTGATCCCTGTTTATGGTCTTGGCCTTCACAACATTCTGTGGCAAGGGTTACTTTGAATCTAAAGGAGGGGTCTGACCCACTGCAGATCTATAGAGCGGAGCATTGCTTACCATGTCTCTCGGGATGCACAAGCCTCCTCCAACTCTTCCTCACAGCGTCCAAAATCTGCCAGAAGTGAGACGTAAAGGAGACATGGAGCTGCTTGGGCATCCTTTGCTTCCTAGCATCCCAGATCTCCAGATTTCAGGGGCAGCATGTGAACGGATCCCCAGACAGTGCTTCTGCATGACTCTGGGCTTGTGTGTGCCTTCGCAGGAAGAGGGGAGGCAAGTGGGGGAATAGACCCGATTTCTCTGCTTTGCATGGGGCCTGAGTCTGCCACCACAGCTGTGGGGTCAGGGACTGCTTACCTTTCTGTTCCTTCTTTTTGTGTCTGTGCCTGGTCTTCCTCTGAGAAGCCTGCCACACACAGAAAAAGCAGCAGGGTTAGAGAGAACTCCACAATAAAACTGGGATAACAAGAAGCCAGAGGGGATTGCCATGTGGGGCCAGAGGGAAGTTTTTCCTTAGAATCATAGAATATCAGGGTTGGAAGGGACCCCAGAAGGTCATCTAGTCCAACCCCCTGCTCAAAGCAGGACCAATTCCCAGTTAAATCATCCCAGCCAGGGCTTTGTCAAGCCTGACCTTAAAAACCTCTAAGGAAGGAGATTCCACCACCTCCCTAGGTAACGCATTCCAGTGTTTCACCACCCTCTTAGTGAAAAAGTTTTTCCTAATATCCAATCTAAACCTTCCCCACTGCAACTTGAGACCATTACTCCTCGTTCTGTCATCTGCTACCATTGAGAACAGTCTAGAGCCATCCTCTTTGGAACCCCCTTTCAGGTAGTTGAAAGCAGCTATCAAATCCCCCCTCATTCTTCTCTTCTGCAGGCTAAACAATCCCAGCTCCCTCAGCCTCTCCTCATAACTCATGTGTTCCAGTCCCCTAATCATTTTTGTTGCCCTTCGCTGGACTCTCTCCAATTTATCCACATCCTTCTTGAAGTGTGGGGCCCAAAACTGGACACAGTACTCCAGATGAGGCCTCACCAATGTCGAATGTCCTTGTGGGAGAGTATTGCACTCTGAGGAATCATGGGTAGGCATTGTGCTTTCCTATCATGCAGCCCATATAGGGAACACAGCACAACCAATAACAGGGGTCCCTGGAATCATCGAGGGGTTGGAGAAACAGGGGTTGCTTGTACTAGGAGCCTGCAGAGTTTATTAGCATTGAAGGAGGGATCCTGCAAAGTTTTCTCTCCTGCAGAGCTTCTAAAACTTTGCAGATTTAAGGACTGCAGGGTATGCAACGAACCACAGATACCAGTCCCCGAATTCAGACCTTGGGGGAGAAATCCGACATCTGGACCACAGTGTTTCCCGTTTCCATATTTAGGGAATGCATGATATAGGGGTTTTATCTGCATGCATTTGGGATGGCCATGCTACTCCTGAGTGGTGAAGCCAGGAATGGGTTATGCAAATCCTCCCTAACAAGTGCTGATATAACCCCTATACCATCCTGAAACGGCAGCTGTTTTACACCAAAAGAAAACAGTTTGACATGAGTCCAGCCCACTTGCCTGGGAGCTGCTGAGCAGTGATGGGCTCTCGATGGTGACCTTAGGATCATGATCAGGACCACTTGGGTCAGTGGCGCTGGTTCTGGTGGCCAGTCCTAGGCTAGTCCTGCAGGGAGGGGTGTCATCTTACCCGGAGGCGGGAGAAAGCTGCTATCTAACATTTGAGGCTGCTGCTTCTTCTTCTTAGCGTACGCACAAGGTGCCTCAAGTGGCACATGAGCAGGATTCATCAATGAATTTGGTCTGTTGGTTGGATCATTGGCTTCCCCGGCCCGGCCTGGGTACCGCTGGGGTCAGGGAGTGCAATGTGAACATTGATCCATGGCCCCCGAGGCTGCCGAGATGCCATTTGTCAAAGGAATAGCAGTGCTGTTGCTAGGCCTGGTTCTCTGCCCACCACAGCAGCAGTCACTGGGATATGGTGCCTTGTAGATCCCACTCTTGGCACCACACCTGCCAGCCCCCAGCGGGCTGATGAAGGTCTGCCAACTTCAGGCTTCAAACACTTCGCTACATACCCACTGCAGGTCTTATTTCACCCTCTTGAGGCATTAACTCACAACAAAGTGTCCCTGGTTGACCGGGGACTGTTATGACAGTGCTAAGAGGACCAAGCACCCTGCGTTGAGAGAGCATCACTCTGCCCAGCTCTGGGTCCTTTCTGTAGGACAAGTATTCTCAACCCAGGCCCAGACTGAGTGTGCTTCTTTCTGTGAGCAAGGACTTCTCCCATGGCTCAAAATCTTCCTTTTAAGGTGCTTCTACCCCAGACCCAGCTGTCATCAGGGACCATCCCTTTGGGGTGTGGAAGGTACTTTCCCTGCATTCCAAAGCACTTTAACCTCCTCTTCCGGGGGTATTTGGGTAGGGTGGGGCACCCTGTCATGAGTTGAAATTGGAGGGTCCAAAGTGATGAAAGGCCTGGAAAGACTCCTCTATACAGAGAGAGATTGAAAAGACTGGGACTATTTCAAGAGGGAACATGCCAGAGGTGTAAAATCATTCATAGATTCATAACCCACCCTGGGGCAGTAGCCCTAGTAATCCCTCCCCTGCCCCGACCTATATACTAGGCAAGCAACTATTCTTCTTTAAGAAAAGGAGGACTTGTGGCACCTCAGAGACTTACAAATTTATTTGAGCATAAGCTTTCGTGAGCTGCAGCTCACTGCATCAAAATGCATCCGACGAAGTGAGCTGTAGCTCACGGAAAGCTTATGTTGAAATAAATTTGTTAGTCTCTAAGGTGCCACAAGTACTAAGGGTCCTGCCCTTAGGACGGAAGAATCCAATGCACCGCTACAGACTAGGGACCGAATGGCTAGGCAGTAGTTCTGCGGAAAAGGACCTAGGGGTGACAGTGGACGAGAAGCTGGATATGAGTCAACAGTGTGCCCTTGTTGCCAAGAAGGCCAATGGCATTTTGGGATGTATAAGTAGGGGCATAGCCAGCAGATGGAGGGACGTGATCGTTCCCCTCTATTCGACATTGGTGAGGTCTCATCTGGAGTACTGTGTCCAGTTTTGGGCCCCACACTACAAGAAGGATGTGGAAAAATTGGAGAGAGTCCAGCAAAGGGCAACAAAAATGATTAGGGGTTGGAACACATGAGTTATGAGGAGAGGCTGAGGGAACTGGGATTGTTTAGTCTGCAGAAGAGAAGAATGAGGGGGGATTTGATAGCTGCTTTCAACTACCTGAGAGGTGGTTCCAGAGAGGATGGTTCTAGACTATTCTCAGTGGTAGAAGAGGACAGGACAAGGAGTAATGGTCTCAAGTTGCAGTGGGGGAGGTTTAGGTTGGATATTAGGAAAAACTTTTTCACTAGGAGGGCGGTGAAACACTGGAATGTGTTACCTAGGGAGGTGGTAGAATCTCCTTCCTTAGAAGTTTTTAAGGTCAGGCTTGACAAAGCCCTGGCTGGTATGATTTAATTGGGGATTGGTCCTGCTTTGAGCAGGGGGTTGGACTAGATGACCTCCTGAGGTCCCTTCCAACCCTGATACTCTATGATTATATGATACTTCTTTTCTTTTTGCAAATACAGACTAACACGGCTGCGACTCTGAAACCTATTCTCCTTTAGAATCATGCAATTCATTCTCACCCAGCAGAAGTTGCCATCTCTAATCCACCCCATGCATCCTACAGTGGGTCATTCCCTTCCTCTAGCATCATGAGGCTCATTTAATCTGGGGGGAGCGGGGGATGGTAGATTGTGTCGACTGGAGTGGACCATCCTCCCCTCCCAAGAGGGGGAGAAAATGCATTCTGGGAGCAACCCCGTGCACACCTGGGAGGTGAAGTGGAGAGTTCAGGGGGGAAGGCTGGCCTTTCTGGGACGGTGAGTAGGGTGAAAGGGATCCGGCAGCACTTTTGTAATGGCCCCTCCTCCACCCCCTCCTCCAGTCCCCCAGCATGGGTTCCCAGTAGGATATGAACCCTGGACCTTCAGCTCTGCAGCATAAAGCACTCCTTAGAGTCAAAGAGGTAGCTGCATTAGTTGGTAGCTGTCATAGGCCGTTATCCTACTTGTTGATTAGCTTCTGCGGAAGGTGCATGACCCACACGCTGCCAGTAGGACACACTCTCACCTTCTCAGCACTCTACAGGGATCACCTAACAATCCAGCTAACCCAAAACCAGAACATCCAAGGCCTGGGTATTGCAGGGGAGGAGGTTGCCTCAGTGGAGAATGGGACAGGGAGCCTGTCAGTGCCGCACCTCTGGGTGAAAGAGGGCCGGAGGGCAGGGTCTGCACTGAACTATCTGCTCTCTCTGTTCCACAGCTGCCGTGTGCCCCTGGAGAAGGTCACCTTGGCTGACAGCCTCAGCCTGGTTGAGAGGAGGATACAGTACGTGGCCAGACAGCTGGATGAAGTTCTGATACCGTAAGGCAACTGAACAGGGGGCACCAGACTGGGGGCTGGGTGGGAGGGGATAGTGAATGTAGAGAGGAGGGAGCAGAGAAAACCAGACACTCCAGGATCCTAAAATAACAGGGAAAACCCTTCTGTACGGCAATATCTCCCAGCAGACGACTGTTTAGAACCTTCCCCTGCTATGTTTGAAAGAAAAAGCAATCAAATGACACCCTGTGATGGGGTGTCCACCCTACATAGGACTGTAAGGGCTTAAGGTAGGCAGCTAGCCCTATTAACTCCACAGGATGCATCTGGAAGAAGAGTTAGGGAGCAGGGAATTGATGGCAAGCAGGCTCAGCTGGGCAGGAATAGGCCAGGCCTATACAGCCAGGAAGCTGGCAACAGACAGGGGCTGCCCCTGGGAAAGGGCAGTCCTTCCCTGGGAAGAGTGGGGAGTGTTTGGAGCTTGTACACCCATCAGGGGAAGGAGGAATAACAGGAAGCAGTCCAGGGAAGAAGTGGTGAGGGCTGGGAGTGCAAAGCCCAGAACTGCTGGGTTGAGGGTCCCTGGCCTGGAACCAAGTGAAAAGTGTGGACCCGGGTTTCCCTGCCAGCCACCGAGGGCATGGCATAGATGGGTGGGGCAGTGAAAAGGAAGACTGTCTGGGTCACGGTGGGAGTGAGAGGCAATTGAAGGACTGTACCCTGGAAGAGGGGGAAACGCTGAGTGGCTAAGTCACGTTGCTGAGTCAAGAAGAGGACACTGCAGTCGGCGAAGAGAGAGGGGTTATAGACCCGAGAGGGAGATGATGTGATCACGTGTGGCAATGGGGAGGGGCATTGAGCTCGAGCGCTAATCCTCGGAGTGACCAGGAGGAGGTACTAGACAAGAAGTGAGCGGTGCACCCAGTGACACACCCCAAACTTGAGTCATCAAGTTCAAACCCAGGACTTTCAGGACAATAGCACAGACCTTCACCACTGGAGTTAAAGAAGAAACTCCATTAACTGGTATCAGTAGTAGGTGGTTATCCTCTAGTGCATCAGCTACTCGACGAGGACCGTTTTCCAGGGGGTTAGAACATAAGAACTTAGGGACGGCCATACTGGGTCAGATCAAAGATCCATTTAGCCCAGTATCCTGTCTTCCGACAGTGGCCAATGCCAAGTGCTTCAGAGGGAATGAACAGAACAGGTAATTATCAAGTTATCCATCCCTTCTCACCCATTCCCAGCTTCAGGCAGAGACTAGGGACACCATCCCTGCCCATCCTGGCTAATAGCCATTGGGGAATTTATCTAGTTCTTTCTTGAACCCTGTTTATGGTCTTGGCCTTCACAACATCCTCTGGCAAGGGTAACATACACATGCTCACATCTTCCTCACCCAAACCAATTTTTGTTAGCTAATCTTTCTATTAAAAGAGCACTCGGTCCCCAGTCATGCTCAAGCCTCATTGTGCTAGGTGCTGCACCTGTGCGTGCGATGAAGGGGTAATTGTTATCGATAAAATGGGTGCCAGCTCCCCCTCGCAGTCCTTCGTTCTCCAGTTGATGTCCTTGTGTCAGAGCGTGGTGTGCCATGCATGCCGAGACACTGCCCCATTGCAGTACAGTTGGACGGCTGTGCCCAAGGTTTGCCTTTGCTCAGCAGGGCCATGTCCCATCTGCCCCTGTCTGCTCTCTCCCACAGGCCATGTGTGATGACATTTTCCGTGAGCCAGTTCTCCTATTCCTCTGTGGAATCCATCACCTCTTTCCTCCAGATCTCCACCTCCTTTTCCCTGAGAGAAGCCTCCGTGGCTCGGTCTGAGCCCCTCTACAACACAAGGGAGATCATGGCTGTCACGGGCTGGGAAGGATCCACTCATCCCATCCAAGACCAGCCTCTCCGCAGGCCTGCTGTCCACAGCAGACGAGACCGGCGAGAGCAGATCACGGGTCTGGACCAGACGTCAGCCCATGGCTTAGACTTCAGCATTCGACACAATCATCTGCAGAGTCAACTGGGGGCACCTACCGCATACACAGAGTGGCTGGCCAGGATGATCCCTAATGCCACTGCTCTGCGCCCACCAGACAGAGGCCCCAGGGTGAAGTTCAATGTGAGCAGGGTCCCTTTCCGAAGCCATGAAGTCCGGGAGGAGCTTTACTTGCACACAAAGAGACTCCAGCATGAGCAGGGCTTACCCCTCACGCCCCAGAAACCTCACACAGCTCTTCTGCCTCCAACTCCACAAATCCGCATCCCGGGGGAGCCATTGCTGTGTGACCATGAGACCAAGCAGCAATGGGAATTAAGCACAGATCAGCCCAAATGTGGATTTCCAGCAAAGGTCCCAAAGCCCATGAGATCTGATGCCAGCCCTCAGTGTGCAGAGGAGATCCGGGAGCCATGTGTGTGCCCCTCGGGATCCCTGCCCCAAAATACCCCTAGCATCATAGAATCCCCTGATGCCATCCTGGCCAGGCTTGTGCCCACAGCGGTGGTCAAGCTGCAGGATCATGTGGCTCAGAAATGCTTGGAGATCCAAATGAAGGCATTTACTAAGATCGTGAGAGAGTCGCCCAGAAATGCTCCCCTCCTGAGAGAGACTGCCCTGCCTGGGCCATTCTGCCCCGCTGGGGAGCCAGGGAAGCACAGGCCAGCGGCATTCCCAACACTGGGACAACAACCTGCCCACCCCATGGAACTCCACCTGAGCCCTAAGCATCTCCTCATGCAGTGGGCGCTGCTCACCCTGGACCCAGAGCCTCCGGCAAACCTGCCTCATGCCATCCCAGCCATGGGAACTGGTGTAGAGTTCAGCGAGATGCAGACTGATTTCCTGCTTGATGAGGTCAGGGAGAACTTGGGCTGGCATTTGCAGCGGAAGAAGCTGCAGCAGGAGTGGGGTTTGCCAGATGCCGTGTGTCAATCCCTGTGGGCTTTCCTACCCCCGGTTCCCAAGCTGTCCTCCCTGAAGGCAATGCCCGAGGTTGAGGTGGTTCCCATCCTTGGGGAACTGCCCTTCCTTGGAGGAGACGTTAAGAAGCAGCTGGCATTCCACATTATAAAGATGCAAGTGCAGCAAAGATGGGGACTGCCCATGAGGATCCAGGATTCCCGGAGGAGTTTGGAGTCTCCTTCCCCAGAGGAGAGAGGCCGGCTCTCTCGCCCAACGTGTGGGGGCACAGCGACTCCCTACCTGTCACTGTTTCAGCTGTGTTCCAAGAAGCCTCCATCTATTCAGTTGCCTCTAAGGGCCCCAAGTAAGAGATGGCTGGAGGATGGACATGCTCTACCCACCGACAGAAGGCAGCAAATGGCCAGGTCTTACTCCTGGAAGCATCCTGGGGCAGTAGCATCAAAAGGGGAAGAAAGCCCAGACCATCGCAGCGCGTCGCAGACAGGGAAGCGAAGCACAAGCTCCTCTTGTTCCACATGTCCTCCAACGCCAGTGCACGATACCACCATGGAGACGGGCAGCAGTGATGGCACGGCAGGAAACCAGACTAACCCGGATCACTGCACTCTGCCAGCAGGGGTGGATCTGACATCGCCGCCTCCAGGAACCGCATTAAGAGAGACGCTCGCTGCGATACTCCACGTTGATAGGAGTGAGCTGAGAAAGTCCCTTCCCAGTTTGAGTGGCACCAAAGGGACTGAAGAGAAGCTGGAGCTGCACATGGAGAGGAAGGTTATCTCCGGAGAAGGCTCCTGCCTGAGGCCAGGGGCACAGGCTGGTGAGAGCAGGGCAGATCTTCCCAGGACCCAATGCCATCAGGTTGCCCCAGAGGCACCAGGCTCTGAGCAGCTACCAAGATCCATTCTTGACTCTCTCATTGCTGGGCAGGCTGCACACGACCTGAAGATCAAGGACATGATGGAAATGTTGAGCAGCTCCCGCCCCTTGGCGAGCCATGTCTCAGTCTGCCATCTGTGCCGCAAGGCACATCGAGGAAAGATGAAGGGTAAGAAAACTCAGGAGGAGACACAAGAATCTCCTGAGCTTCATGGTCTTCGAGACATCCCGGCTGCACATGGGTTCGATGGAACTGTGAATTCAAAGCTCTTCAGAGACCAGCAGCCTATCAGAGTTTGCAAGAAGTGTGGAAAGGTTCTACAGAAGAGACCAGCTGGTTCTGCAGGTGCTGACTTGCCCAGAACATCCCATGGACTTCCCCAGAGATGGACTCCAGGAGACTGTACCGCATCATCCAACCACAACAAGATGCCAGTGGTGTGGCTCCTTTCAGCAGACAGGAGCAAGAGGCGGGATGGAATGGGGAAAAGGGCTCCCACCAAGCAACTGAAGATGGTGTCCATTGCAACAAGTACAACAGGGCTTTCGCAAGCAGGGGAGAAAGCAACTGGGAGTCCTGACGCTTCTCCTCCAAAGCCACCAAAGGCCTCCAGAGCTAGGACATCATCTCCTTCAAGGAACAAAGTTCCAGTTCTCAAACGGATCTTCATGTGCCTGAAGCAAACCTTCTCCAAGCTTCAAAAGAAAGTGAAGTCCCAAATGTCCAAGGACTCTCGTTCAAGAACACCTGATCCTAAATTTACAAAGCCACCCTTTTGAAAGGCAAGGGTCTCTAAGGGTGTCTGGTAATAGTATAAGGGACCTACAGTCAAGGAAACCCTAACCCCGCCTCTTTACCCCTTAAACTCCACCCCTTGAGCCCTTAAACCCCGACCCTCTGTCAGCAGAAGTCCCACCCATGGGGGGTATTACTTCCGGAGTCAAGGCGGACACATGACTGGAAGCAAAATGTCTCATGGGACCCCCTCGAAGAACTCCTCCCAATGCCCTCTACCAATGAGGCTCAGTTTTGCCCCTGTAGGCCTTTCCGAGAGGAGATTTGAGCAATCGGGGGTGTTCCAGGGTGGTGTGTCCCATCCGGAAGTGGTTTGTGTGACCCCTCGAAGAACACTTCCCACTGCCCTCGACCAATCAGGAGAGGTTTCCGCCTCATAGGACTGCCCTGAGAGCAGATTTGACCAATTGGGGGTGTTCCAGAGCGGGCTGACCAATCCGGAAGTGGTTCGTGTGACCCCACTAAGAACTCCTCCCACTGCTCTCTACCAATCAGGAGGGGTTTCAGGCGCATAGGGCTGCCCAGAGAGGAGATTTGACCAATTTGGGTGTGTTCCAGAGTGGGGGGACCTATCCGGAAGTGGTTTGTGTGACCCCTCTAAGACCTCCTCCCACCACCCTCTACCAATTGCAATGGGTTTTGGCTGCATAGGACCGCCCTGAGAGCAGATTTGACCTTTCGGGGGTGTTCTGTGGCGGGGTGACCTGCCCAGAAGAGGGTTGTGTTACCCCTCTAAGAACTACTCCCAGTGCCCTCTGCCAATCAGAGTGCAGCACCATCACCCCATAAGTCCCAGCACCAGAGCAGAAGAGGCCATCTTTTACCAAGAACGCGTGCTTTAGAAATCGTGGAATCATGGACTCCTTCACCACCCCCGTGAGAACTTGGGACTTTGTTTTAGCCCCAAAGGCCTTTGGACTTGTGTGGAGACACCCCGATGAGCGTGGTGGCCTCTTGTCGTCCACCCCCCTGGAGGAGGAAGGCGAACGCAGCTTGGGGGAGTCACCGGAGAACAAGGTGAAAGGAAAAGACATGGCTCAGGTAAATGAATGATTAAGAAGTGACGGTTGATGATGGGGTGAAATGGGGTTAGGAACTGGAGGGGCGGGGGAGTTTTGTAAATTTAAAAACAAGCAGTGGGAACTTACACTGTTTCCTTTCTGAAAATCTCTCAACAGCTTGACGATGCCTTTCCAGAGGCCCTGGAGGCTGCAGACAGCGTCGCATCAAGTAGCGAAGATGAACCAGGCCCACCTTGTTTTTGCTCAGCGCCGATCCAAATTGTTGAAGAGGACTCCGAGGATGACGGCTAGAAGGCGTTTCGGAGGAGGTTTGGCATGGGACCCACTAAGCCAGTGCCACGTCGTGAGCGTAAAAAAGTCATGCGGACTATTGTACGCATTGCTGTTTCTGCTGTCCTCAATCTCTGCCTTTGGGAAAAGCTGTTTGAAGATGTGAGGGCTGTGTCATTGGTGCGCCAGCCCAATGGCACCATGGCTGTGTGACTTGGACTTCAGTGGATAGAAACTGCCAGCTCCGGGGCTGGCGTGCTGAGCTGTGTTTGCAAAGCCTATTAAACACTGTTCTTGCCATAGGTTAAGCTGTGCAATGTCTGTGCCTCACCCAAGAACATTTAGCGCACAGGGTGACCTTGATAAATGCTGTGCAATTTAGTGCAGACCCTGACCGTGTTTGAAAGAAAATGACCAAACCGGAAGATGCTGCTTCCAGCGTTATATTGACCGTCTGGTCTGCACAAAAAGTTACAGAACCCTGCTTCAGAAAAAGACCAGTTGTAAGAAATCAAAAAGGATTAAGTTAGAAAATGGTGAGGTGAAGCAGCCCAGTTGTGCAGACAACTTATTCCCCCAGCCCAGATCACAAAAGGGAATGCTAGGGAGGGAGGATCCAATCACCTTGCTAGTTATTTTGAAACAAAGAGTTACGATGGTATAAAAGCCTCAGGTAGCTTGGAGACTGTCTCTTTCAACAGAAACTCTCTTGAATTGCTGCTTAGGTAGTTTAGATAGACACGTCCACTGTGCATCGAAAAAGCGAGTCGAATGCCTGTCTAAAACTTTGTGTGATAAGTGTCAGTTTTGTGTGGACAAGCGGCACAGGTGTGAAGGGAGGCGCTGTAAACAGGGTCAGGATTTGATCGTCGGTGATGTAGACAGTCACCTGTGTTTTCTGGAGAGCATTGGAAAACCTGAATCCTCAAAAAAGTATATATTTTTTATGATTTTGAATGCACACAGAAGACTGGGTTGCACACACCCAATTATATTTTCACTATGTCCCGAAAGCCTGAAAAGTCCTGGGAATTTAAGGGCGACAAGTGTCTTTCTCTGTTTGTTTAGACCTTTATTGGCAAAGAGTTCCGGGACTACACGTTCCTAGCGCTCAGTTCCAAAGGTTATGATACATACTTCATCGCGAGACAGTTCCTGAGGGAAAAGATGTGCACAGAACTGATCACTCAGCGTAGTAAACTAATGTGTGTGGAAGTGAAAGCCCTGGGCATTTGTTTGGTAGACTCTTTTCAAACTTCTTGCCCATGAAGCTTAGCAAGCGACGGGGTTTGAAGGGTGCAAAGGGTGTTTTTCCACCTCTGTTTAACACTTTAGAAAATCAAAATTACATGGGGCCAATGCCCGGTGTGGAGCACTCTGGTGTGGAAAGCATGATGCCCAGGGAGAAAGCAGAGTTTCTCGACTAGTGTTGGGACCACAGATATGAGACGTTTGACTTGCAGAATGAGCTCGCGTATTCCTGTCAGCAGGATGTCAAAATTTTGAGACAGGCTTGTATCCTCTATGGAAAAGAGATTATGAAAATGACAGAGATGGGAGATACAGTGGAGAAAGAACCTGGTAAATTCACCGAGAGAAAACTGTGTATAGATCCATTCCGGTACATAATCCTGGCATCTGTCTCCATGGCTATGTACAGAATTTTGTTTTTGGAGCCTAACACGGTAGCTCTTCTCCCTCCAGACAATGATCACAGGTAGAAAAAGAGATATTCTATTCAGTGGCTGTTGTATACCTCTCACAAAGAAAATATACAGATTCGGCATGCTTTACAAGGTGGGGAACTACAGGTAGGCCCCTACTTTTTAGACGGTTATGCCAATGTTGATGGGGTAAGCATGGCCTTTGAGTTTCATGGGTGTTTTTTCTGCGGTTTTGTCACCTATTATTGTGAAAAAGCACAAAATCCTATGATGGGGACAACTTTTGGGTTTCTTTATTACAAGACGCAGCTCAAGACCAACTATCTGAAAAGACTTGTTTTTGTAGTGAGGACTCTCTGGGAGTAGGAGTGGGAGGTGATGAAAGAAACAGAGAGGGAGTTTGCCGATCTTCTAAACCGAGCCCAGTTGCCTCTCCTGCCTAGGGATGCACTTTATTGGGGGAGGACAAACGCTTTCCGCCTGTATTACAAACCTAACTCTGGGGAAGAAATCCACTCTTATGATTTTACCAGCTTGTACTCTTTTGTAAACAAAACCAAGGAATACCCCATCGGACACCCTGATATAATTTACGACAAATTTGGACCCCTTACAAATTATTTTGGAATTGCAAAAGTTAAAGTGTACCCCCTGCGAAGCCTCTTTTTCCCATTGTTACCTGTCAGAGTCGGTGGCAAGCTTTTGTTCCTGCTATGCCGAACCTGTGTGGAAACCGAGCAGCGGGAGACATGCACCCACAGTGATGAGGAGAGGGCCATCCTGGGGACTTGGTGCATGGTGGAATTGAATACGGCCATAGCGAAGGGGTATGCGGTGGCTAAAGTCTATGAAATGTGGCATTTTAATGGAAAATCTGATGAACTCTTTTCAGCGTACATAAAATTACACCTCTGCCAGAAAGAAGAGGCTTCAGGGTATCCCAGCTGGTGCACAGATGAAGAAAAACAAAATAAGTACATTAACGATTTCTACCAGCAAGAAGGCGTGCTTTTACGCCAACACGAGATCAGGTCAAACTCCGCTAAATGCCAAATCGCTAAACTGTTTTTCAAATCTCTGTGGGGTCAGTTTGGCCAAAGAACAAACCTACCCAACACCAGCATCGTGAGAGATCCTGACAAACTCTTTCAGAACCTGTTTTCCCCCAATTACGAGGTTTCATCCTGCGAGTTTATCGAGGATGAAACTGCGTGTGTGTCTTGGAAGTACGCAAAAGACCTGCACTCTGTCTCTGGCAATAGCAGTGTCTTCATAGCCTGTTTCACCACCGCTTATGCCCGCTTAGAACTATACAACCTCCTAGACAGGTTGCAAGAGCGATGTCTGTACCATGACACTGACTTGGTGACATTTGTGAAAAGGGAGGGTGACCGGAATCCCCCTCTGGGGGATTATTTAGGGGACCTCACAAGCGAGATCCCGCCTGATCCACACATCACCGAGTTTGTGTCGGCAGGCCCAAAAACATATGGGTATAAGCTGTCGGGAGGAAAGGCCTTAGGAAAGTCAAAGGTATTACCCTGAACGTAGCAAACTGTGAAAAGATCAACTTTGACAGTATGGAAGATCGAGGTCTGGACTATTGCACGGGCCTGCGAGAAAACACCTCAAAAAAGACAGAGGTGCAGCACCCCTCTATCGTAAGGAACAAAAATCAGTGGCAAATAGCAACAAAAACCCTTCAGAAAACAAACACAGAAAGTCGTTTACAACAAGAAGGTCCAAGGAGAGGGTTTAAAACCCTGCCCTACGGTTTTTAAAAATGGATTATTTCGAAACACCCCTTTTCTGCAATTCTCGCAGGGCCTAGCAACTGCCGGAAAAGTTACTTTATAAAAAATGTGTTGGATAACGCCAGACAAACACTGTCTCTTATGCCTGAGAACATCGTGTGATGTTACAGTTGTTGGCAACCTCTGTAGACAGAATTGCTCTGTAAATATCCCTTTATCAATTTTGTGGAGGGGCTGCCTGATGCTTTTGACGATGACCGTTTGTTTCCTACCAGTAAAGTAAAGACAATTATCTGATGAACGATCTGATGAACTCTGCTTGTGAAAGCGCTGAAATCGAGGAAGGCTTTACCAAGTACGTGCGTCACAGAAACCTGAGCATTATGTTTTCAGTTGAAAGTGTATTTTGTCAGGGGAAAAAGAGTCGCAAGATTAACCTAAACACAAAGTGCATGGTTCTGTTCAAAAACCCCAGGGATAAATTACAAATCTCTACACTCGCTCGGCAAATGCGACACTCGGGGACACCCTTACTTTCTTCAAAAAGGGATGCTGATACAATGATACAATGCGCAGTTTAAAGCCTTCAGCCGCACTGCCCATTAAAGAGAAAGCATCTTTACTGCGCGTCAGTTTAATGTTCACATCCACTCCGTTCAACAAAAGGTTTTCTTGAAAAAACAGGTCGCTGTGCAGATGACCAGCAGCTCTACTGTCCTGCTCTGGGCTGTCAGCTTTGCACGCCTCACAAACCCTAGATTCCCTCCATCCATCTCGAGTTTCTTCCTGTTGTCTGGCAGTGTCTTTGTAAAACAGGCCGGTGGAAAATTGCGTGGCATGGGTGTCGTCGCTGTAATTGAGCACCGATTCTATAAAGGCCCTGTAAGTGTAACAGTTGTTGCTTTGGCTTACGAGGCAGTCTCCCAGCGTGACATTACACTGACTAAAAATAGAGGCTACGGGGTAATTCACCAGGCCCACCTCGGCGTCCACGGCGAGTTTAGTTTCGTCTCCTTTTACAATCTTGCAACACAGCTCCAGCAGCATGTTGTTTAAATCCATACAATCTACACCATTCCCTGCTACAAAAAAGTCAATGGGGGCAGACTCCATAATGACCGACAGAGGCGGCACCTCGATGTAGATGCCTTTCTCAATGCTGGTCTGCGTAGGGGCTATTTGAAACAAGTCTAGTTCGGATGTGGTCCACTCTTCAGACCCATGTTGATTCAAATATATCTCTTTCACCAGGGAGAGAGTGTCTCCTCTTTCATCCAGGCTTCCTCTTGGACTTTCACTTGTGGCTGGCCCTGCGGGTCAAAGCCCTTCTTTTAAAGGGTTTCGGGGGACCTGAGCATCGCGGGTATGACGCATTTCTCTTGCTCTTCCTCCTTTTAATGTACATCAGCCCCGATCCTTCCTGTGAAGCTGTATTCCCCACATTCTCCAGAACAGTGTGGGAGACATGACCTACCACGTCTGTAGCTATGTTTTGAGTGGCAATTTTATCGTGGACTTTTATAATCTCTAATCCCCTCCTCAAAAGTGGTACAGCTTTTCAAAAGAGGCTACGAAATATTCCACCCACACCAACCCCGTATATTAAGGGGGCCCCATGACATCCAGGAAGGGCGTATCCAGCCTGGGCTTTGTAAGAGTTCCTGTAGATTGCGGGATCGCCATAATTTTTTAGGATCGCCAAAATAGTATTTTGCTTTTCAGAAACCTCGCTCTCTCCGCGGATACAGGTGCAGTTTGACGATCACCTTGCCAAAGCAAAATGAGACGCGTCTGTTCTGATCTGTCTTTAGTTCAATGGTGATGGTGTCAATGCGGTCTTTACTGACAGGGACGTAGTGAGGTTTATCGTAAGTGATGGTGACAAACTCGTTGTTCCTTCCTCAGACAGGGACGCAGCGTAACAGGGCAACAGAAAAGTCCCCCACAAACTGGTGTTGTATGATATCTGTGTACAGATACAAGGAGTTGAAACCCCCTGTGATGTCTGCCGAGACGGGAAATTTTTGGGCGCTTCGCTTGGGGTCCAAACCCAGAATGTTATCTAGCTCCCTGCTGGTCGAAAACATGTACGTAAAATTGGCAGATTTAAGACTCACTTTTCTACCCACAGGGTCGTAGTTCATGACCACTTCAGGTGGTGCGGAATGACGAGCCACGGTGCTGTTCATATGATCCAGTAATTCGGGTATGGTCGAGTAATAATCTCGTCGTAGGATGAAATTCCACCTCATATCTCCAAAGGTGATTTTGAAAGGGGTGTCTTCGTGGATAGTGTTCCAGCTGTGCGGCTATTGTGTTTCCACTCACCCACCTCCCAGGCACCCGGGAGATCCAAGGGCTTAATTAGTCCTATTGTAACGTTGGAGCTGGTGTTTTGAGGAAAAGCTGCAGAGCTGGCATTGCTGGGCAAAGTAATGTAAAATCCGCCGTCCCTCATTTCTCTCTCTCTCTCCCTCTCTCTCTCTCTGTTTGGGTCTAAGTGTCACAGAGCTGAAAAGCTTTCACCTAGCTGTTAAATTCATCGGGCCACCCCAACCATTTCACCAGTAGCTGCTTTTTTCTCCCTTTTCCTTTTGCCGCTCGCACTTTTTCAAACCTGGAAATCCTGTCTCGTTTGGGGTTTACTTTTTGTAATTCTTCAAGGGAAAAAGATCCAGTAACTGTCTCACCCTTGAAAAATATCTCCACATCCCAGTTTTTAAAGTTTTCTTCAATCGCTCTAGAACCCCTGCTTTGACTTCAGTATTAGTAACAATATGGTGAACTCCATGCCGCTTTAACAATCTCCTTAAAGGTTTGTTTAAAAATTCTTTCCCCCGATCGGAATGTAATTTTTGAGGCACGCGACCTTTGGTGAAAATAGCTTTAAAGGCCTTGGAGACCTCACCACTTGTCTTGTGTTTCAGGCCGAAGGCTCAGGCATATTTGGATAGAATGTCTATGACTGTTAAGATGGACTTAAAACCGCTGTTGCGTTTGGAGAACCGGTGCATATCCATCAAATCTGCCTGCCATTTCGCATCCACATCTGAAACAATGGTCTTCTTTCTTTTAAAACATATTTGAGCCGGTTTGTGTCAAGTGTAAGAGTCCTGGTGTGAAAGCCAAGCTGTTACCGGTCTTCATTTAAAGTTTTCCTCTACTTTTTGGCCACTTGAAAAAGAGGGTTCACCCTGCCGAAGTTCCCAACTTTCCCGGGGGTCAAATATATTTTCTTTCGCAGAGCTGCCTGT
Source organism: Lepidochelys olivacea (assembly GCF_965140295.1). Lineage (NCBI taxonomy): Eukaryota > Metazoa > Chordata > Testudines > Cheloniidae > Lepidochelys > Lepidochelys olivacea. Next base: position 5,009,343 of record NC_140413.1, read on the forward strand.
GTAGACATGACGCTTACTGGTACCGTCTTTTACTCACACAAATATGAAGGGGGACACATTCATATTGACACATTTAACTAAGTGTTATTAATCGCCTGGTTTAACACGACCTTTTACAGCCCCCTGTAAAAATGGACGCCATGACCCCTACCATAAGGGAGTGATTCTTCCACTTTGTCCTTTTCTGGATTTTCCTCTTGAGATCTGTGACTCAGACATGAGGAAAACCAGCGGATGCATGATATATTTACTCCCACGGGGCAACCGATGTAGAAGTTCTCAAAGGCCTCTAGAAAGGCATCGTCGAGCTGTTGAGAGATTTTCAGAAAAGAAACAGTGTAAGCACCCCACTGCTTGTTTTTAGATTTACACAGCCCCCCGGTTCCTAACCCCATTACACCCCATCATCAGCCGTCACTTCTTAACCATTCATTTCCTGTGCGACGTCTTTTCCGTTCACCTTGTCCTCCGGTGACTCCCCCGAGCTGCGTTTGCCTTCCACCTCTCGGGAGGCTGACAATGAGAGCCCATCATGATCCTCGGTGTGCCTCAGAAGAGTTTGGGTTTCAGGTTCTGGCGTATCCATCAACGGCTGAGTCAAAGGGCCCTCGTCAGACCTGTCGCTGATGTAGCGCTTTCTCCACACAAGTCTAAAGGCCCTCGGGGCTAAAACAAACTCCGAAGTTCTCACGGGGGTGGTGAAGGAGTCCATCTTTCCACGATTTCTAAAGCACGTGTTCTTGGTAAAGGGTGCCCTCTTCTGCCCCTGCACTGGGACTTATGGGGTGATGATGCTGCGCTCTGATTGGCAGAGGGCGCTGGGATGAGCTCTTTGAGGGGTAACATGGCCCTCTTCGGTGCGCGTCACCCGCCCCAGTACACCCCTGATTGGTCACATCTGCTCTTGGGGCTGTCCTATGTGGCTGAAACCTATCGCAACTGGTCGAGGGCGGTGGGAAGAGGTCTTAGAGGGGTCACACGAACCACTTCTAGATGGGTCACCCTGCCCTGGAACACTCCTGATTGGTCAAATCTCCTCTCGCAGCGGGTGTATTGGGGCAAAACCCATCCTGATTGGTTGAGGGCAGTCGGAGGAGTTCTTAGAGGGGTCACATGATACATTTTGCATCCGGTTATGTGTCTGCCTTCACCCCGGTAGTAATATCCCCCATTGGTGGGACTTCCAGTGACAGGTGGTCAGGGCTTAAGAGGTCAAGGGGCGGAGTTTCAGGGGCAAAGGGGCGGGGTTAGGGTTTGTTTGACCGTAGAGCCCTTCTGCTACTTCCAGTTTCCATATTACTGAATCCCACCCTGCCAGCATTCTCACTCACAGAAGGGGCCCACAAATTCCACCATCTCCCTCGCATCCAGCGGGCCTGGTAATCATGGACCAAAGTGGCTGAGAACAATTGCATGTTGTCCTGGGACATAGAGACTGATGTATAAGAGACTCTCCTTGGGGTATGACGTTTAACCCCAGATTCCAAGGTGAAAGGCAGGCCTGGGGCTTGGATGAGACTGAGGGTGTGAATAGCTCACTGGATTTGTTCCTTTACCTCATTTAGTTCAAGAATAAATCCTTCCTTTGCAGATTCATGGCATAAGTCTTGTCCTTTCAGATGTTTTGGCCACAAGTGTGAAGAAAAGCCAACAATCCATGGAGGAGGATAAGAGCAAACCCTCAAAGTTTTCACAAACTGACTGGTGCTAGACATGGAAGGGTGGTAGCAGTGGGGGGAAAAGCCCCAGAGATGTTTATACTCGAGGGTGGAAAGCAGGGGACTCCGTGGGGCACTTAGATTGCACAGGGCTCAGAAGAGAAACTTACTGGGAGATAAAGGGCAGGTCTTTCCTGGGGTGATGGAAAGAGAGAGTTTGGAATTTCCAAGGTGGCAGACCCAAAACCCGAGGGAGGGGCTGGGGTAGGAAGGAAGTGAGGCCCTTGAACCAAAGAGAGAAAGAAGGAGAGATCTGCCACAGACCTGACGGGAGTACCATCCACCTGGAATGATGACCAACCCCCATTTCCCCTCTCTACATCACACCTTCCAAGAGCTGAGATGTCATGGGCCTGGGGTGTCAGAGCAGGGGAGATAGATACCAATAATTAAAGGGGGTTGAGCATAATGAATGGCCACGGCCAAGCTGTGGAAAACAGAGATCTCAAGAACTGAGACTTGGATAATTGAGGTGCCCTGCAACTTAAACCCCAGTCCACTGTGCCTGCATTCCACTTATTAGCTGAGCTTCCTGGGCTCAATTACCTGCAGCACAGGGACGTAGGAAGGCCAAGGTTTGGAGAGCAGAACGTTCTCAGAGGGTTAGCAGAACCTGGTGTCTGGGAGCAGACAAGTGGCTGGAGATAAGGTTCTGCTAACCCTCTGAGGGAGGCAGGTCCTATTACAGCAGGAGTCTCCGGTCTTAAAGGGATACAAACCTCAAGTACAAGCAACCCAGTGGCTAGCCATCCTCAGCATCAGTGGGCGTGGGGAGAGGCTGGATGGGGTGGCACTAGGGCCCAGGGAAGGTGTTGTAGCTGATACCTCTACAAGGAGCTTCTCAAGCCTGGGAATTATTGTGGTATCTAGCCCAAGGAACCTGATGAGATCAACTGATGACAAAACCAAGTCCTGGTGGTTTGCCCCAAGCCATAAGGGCCCGGGCAGGTTATGGGTCTATTAAAGGAGGGGATGGGTGAGGTTCTTTGGCCTGCAAGGTGAAGGAGGTCAGACTAGATGATCACAATGGTCGCTCCTGGCCTTAAAGTCTAGGAGGAACTTCTTTGCTTTCCAAAAGATGGGAATGGCTCCGAGGGGATACCAGGTAGTAAGCCCCTAAACTTCTTGAGCCCCTCCCAGTTGTGATTTCTTCTTCCGATGAGCTCATATCTCTTCCCAGCTCTGCCTCCTTCTTGGGGCCAGATTCACCAAAGGGCTTAAGTGCCTAACTGTTGGTTTAGGCACCAAGTGCCAGAATCAGACCCCATTGGGATTCCCAACCCCCCGCTCAGCTGCTGCTCACCACTGCAGAGTTCTAAACATTTTTTGTAGTAAACGTTCACAGGGCATCTGTGTTTGTGAGCCTGCATCCTGCAGCCCCCACACCAGGGACGGTAGGAGTTTGCCCCCTAACTTGGCTGTGGAACCCAATCAGGCTCCTCTATGTGAGCTTACAGAGGTTGAAGGAAGGATGGGGAGGTGGAAGACCGAATGTCCAATCTCTCTGCACCAATGGTTTTTTTTAGTTATTTCCCCCATGATGGAATAGCTTCAACAGGAGTGATTGAGGGAGCCCCTGTCAGGCTGTCCCAAAGCCCAGTGTGTTCACCTGACAGGTGGCAGATCCCCATTCAAATTCTTCTCCCCTCAGCTAGAGGGTGGGATTTCCATCTGGAGTCCTCTCCATCGCCAGCTTTTGTGATTCCCTTTCTCAGGTGTCTGTCTCTCCCCAGTTGTTCTACAGGGAGCCCAGGCACCAACGCAGGGTTTGTGAATCATCCAAAAGATCGGCATGGTGACGTTCAGTGTCACCGCACCTCAGTCACTTGTGAATTTAGCTCTTGGTGTTCTGTGTAAAACTGGGTGACATTCTTTGGATGAGGAGGATTATTACATGAAAAATGCAGTTCTGAGTGACCTGAAATGAATAGCGCATTCGACACACACAGTTTTGGCCAGTCCCAAAAGGGCCAGGAGAGAAGGAGAAAGGTGGTGCCCCTGGTGTAGTTGCAGCTGCTCTGTCTTTAGTCCAGTGGTTCGGGTGCATTTCCCCTCGCTGTAAAAGGCAGCAGTTCAAATCTCTGCTCTGGAATAAGCCACCACAGCCTGTCCTTGAGTCACTGAAAAGTTTTGCATTCAGTTTGACCCCAAACAAACGAATGTATTTCTCATAAGTGCCACTGACCGGAAATATCCATGATTTGCCCAGCTCTAGCTCTGGAGAGAGCCCACTGCCGTAGTGCCTGGGCGTCCAGTCAGGGAGTCTGGGCCCCTGTGTGATCAAGGGGCATCCCCCCTTCGCCTGCAGCAAACCCCATGTCCCAGGGGAGCCTGAGCTGCAGACAGGAGGGGCTGGGGCAATCTGCATTGGTTTCCACAGTGAAGCAAAACCACCACAACCGAGCCCAGACCGAGGCCCCCGGGGCAAACAGACTGATATCAAGCTGTATGGGGTGGGAACCGTTCCAACCCGGTCCCTGGCAGATGTGCTGAAGGTTTTGTCAGGGCAGCCCCGGGCTTCCCGTGCAGTCGGAAGAGGGACTGGAGGGTGGGTGGATGAAGAGCTTGGAAGGGGGGAACCTCCCCCAAATGTAAGGACTGTTTGGAGCTCCAAGCGTCAGGGGCTCCCTGTGTGTGTTTTGAACCCCGATTTCCGGTTCAGCCCACGCGGCCTGCTCTGGAGATCGGCTCTAGGCCGGGGGGGGGGAGGCTGCTGGCCCCCACTGACACTCAGAGGGGTTTGTGGCTGGCCTCTCCCAGTCCCCAAAGAAAGGGGAATGGAGGGAGAGAAATCAGGGTCCTGAGACTGACAGTCCCCAGGGCCAACAGGGAGACGCCAACGCTCCAGGTCAGCCCGAATGACAGGGCGGGCCAGGCAACGAGGGAGCCGGGAGCCCAGGGTCCCGTCCTCCGTGTGAGGGGAGCTGCCGGAGGCGAGCGGGGCCGAGCTAAGGGCAGAGCAGCAGCCAGATTGGGGCCAGAGCTGGGGGAGCCGGGGCAGCCGGGAGCTGGGGCCGTGCAGACCAGCCGCGCCGTCGGGGGCCCGGCCAGCTCGCGCCTGAGGGCCCATGGCCAGCGCCAGAGCCGGGTGCGACCCGCGGTGTCACCGCCACCCAGCCCGGGCCTGGGAGGGAGGCGGGGGGTGTGAGGAAGAGCCGGTGAACTTTCCCGACGTCCCAGAGACGACAGTGGTGGTGCCCCCGAGCCCACAGGGCGGGTCCCTTGTTCCCCTTCACCCTCTTCCATTTTTCCTTATTCTCCTCACTGTTGCTGTTTAATACATTGTCTTTGGTGTGAACTCAATGCACTGACCAGGGGGTCAGGGAAGGGCCGGTGCGGAGGGAGGGAAGTGCCGCTGGGCTGGGCAAACACAGAGCAAGAGACAGGTGGGGAGCAGCCTGGCTCAGGGGCTAAGTGGATGTGAAGTAAGAAGCAAAGCCAGGGCACAGGGCAAGGCAGAGAGTTACCCACACAGGTTCACACAGAAATCGCTCTGAAAGATTTCCTTGGGGGTGTTGGGGACACTGGGGCATGGCCACTAGGTAACTCGAGGGGTTGGAAGACCACTAGTGTCGATGAAGCCCCCTCACACTAGGCCCAGGTGTCCTTGGCCCCCGCCCCCCGCCTGGAGGCACTCGCAGCAGCTCTGCGTACTAGGCCCAAGTGTCCTTGGCCCCCCGACCTGGAGGCACTCGCAGCAGTTATGCTGAGGATCTGCAAGAATATGTTGCAGAGTCAGACTGCCTGAAACTAAGCAAGGCCACACAGGGCAGATATGGAAGAACAATGGTGAATAAAGCAGCTTTATGTATGGTTTAACAAATGATACAGAAAGAAGGGAAGTAGCTGGGAACTGGATTGGCTGGCTATATGGATACTTAGGGCAGCTTGCTATTGGATAAGTATGCTGGGAAAAAGGATGTATAAAAGCCTGTGTAACTTCCTGCTCTGGGTGCAGGATTTGAGATTCTATTCTCCCTGTACCTTTTTGCAGCTGCTAATTTAAACTTTTCTGCTTCTCCACCCCGTTGTGATTCTTGGGTGTAGCACACCGGGGAGCGAACCAACCTCAGCTGTTGTTTAGCCTCTCGGCACTGGGTGCCGGCAACAGGGGCGGCCAACAAGACCAGGATCCATTGGATTCCTCTTCTCCCCACACAGTGTAAACTTTACCCTCTTTGACTCTGCTTGATGCACTCATGAGGCAGCCCGGCTCTCACAAGAACAGCAGCTCTAGGGAGCAGACTGTGCAGAGATCGCTCAGCTAAGGATGAAGGGTTACTGTCCCCTGGCTGTGTCTGCATCCGCCCCTCATCCTGCCTGATCAGTGGGCTCTCGGTGACAAGGCTCAGACTGGGAGTAGGTGGGGTAGCCCTTTCTGCCTTCAGCACCTCTGGATTCTAGGCATTATTATTATTTGTATTATGGCAGCACTTAGGAGCCCTAGTCACGGATCAGGGCCCCCGCGTGTTAGGTGCTGTATGTACAGAGCAAAAACTCACTTCTTCTGTGAAGCCTTTGATCACTCCTCTGCCCTACGCCAGTTCCCTCCCCCTCCAGTATGGACCACTTGTTGTCATGAGCAGGGCATGGGTCATCTAACTTAGTGATCAGAGCAGGAGTCAGGCCCCATTAGCGACCTGGAAGTCAGAGCCGCAAGTGAACCAGAGGGCAAAACCAGGAGTCAAGCAGGGATGAGAAGATCCCACTTCCTGCTCCTGTGCTGGGTTTATATAGAAGCTGTGGCCAATCAGGATCCCCAGAGTCCTGTCAATCAGATGACAGGACTGACAGTCTCTGTCAGAGCTCAGCTTCTCTTCCAGCAGCTGTTAGACGCTCACTGCACGGCAGGTTAGACCACACAAGTGCCTAAGCCTGTACAGACAAGGGTTCAAGACCTACAGTCTCTGCCATCAGCCCCTTGCTGAGGGGCACCCTCAGAGTGATGTGGGACCAGGTTTTTCAGGGTGATTTCTATGGAACGTTTGCACAAAGGTCGGAGTATCTACATTTTCCACAGGCTTCCAGGTGTGCTCCTCAGGCCCTTTCCCAGTCAACAAGACACCCGAGCCTGCCACGGTCACCTTTAGAGTCCAGGATTTTGTGGCCCACGTATTCCTCGTGGCCCTCTACCACTGGAGGAGGTAGCTGGATCCTGTCAGGAAAAGGGTTTTCTGGGTAGGGTTTCAAAAGTCATACGTGAAGCACCAGGTGACCTGCAGAGAGCAGGGTGGTTGGAGCTCAGAAATGACTGGATTAACCTGCCGCAGGATCTGAAAAGGGCCAAGGAACCGAAAGTCCAGCTGGTGAGCAGGTCTGCCCGTGTAGAGATGCTCTGGGGGAGCCATAGCTTTTGTCGCACTGAATCGGTGGGGCCTTGCTGTTGATGCTTGTCTGCATACTGCTTATAATTCACTCTTGCCTTTTCCAGGTGCTTCTTCATTTCTTCCTGGGCCTCACCAATCTGCTGCAACAGGTCTGAGGTGGCTGGGTTGGGAGGCTTGTCGCTTGGCATCTTGGCGTGGGCACACATCTCACAGGAGGCAATGAAGGACTATTGATCGGGCATATTCAGGGCAGGGTGCTAGTGATTGTTAGGGGTGTAGGCTCTGGGGTGAGGCCAGGGAATGAGGGGTTTGGGGTGCAGGAGGGGTCTCCAGGCTGGAGCCATGGGGTGCGGCATGCAGGAGGGGTTACGGGTTCCACCTGAGGGGATGTGAGGATTAATGAATGGTTGTGAGGTACTCTGATCATATGTGTGTTGCAGAGCGGCCTGGTTTGTGGATGGAGAGGCAGGAGATGGAGTGGCTTTTCCTGCCTCTGCCACCTACTTGCTCTGTGACCTTGGGCAAGTCACTTTGCTTCTCCCTGTGGTTGGTTGCCTTCCTGCCTGTTGCACAGTCTGTGTGTTTAGTGTCAGGAATAAGGATCCACAGCAGCCTGCTTAAACTCTCCAGCCTAACGAATCCAGCTGGGCCCCAGTTGAGCCACCTGATTGGCCAAACCGCCTGCAGGATGGGGGGATCAGCAGATCTTCTCTAAGGAGACCACCTGAGGGCTGCTGCTGCTGCCTTGGACCCAGCCCTTCTCCTGCCTTCCCTGACTCCAGGGAACCCCATTCTCGTCTGCAGCTCCAGTCCCTGCCTCGGACTCGGACTCCGGCTTGGCCCTTGGCCTGGCATTCGACCCCTGATTTCGGTTCTGAGACTGGGCTACAATTCCTGAGGTTCTGTCTCTGGCTTGATCCTTGGCTCTGGCAGCCGCCCTCTAACTCTGGTTCTGACTCTGGGTTTGATTTCCCTGCTCCTGATGCTTGCTGCGACCACTAGGCCACACTGCCCACACCCCGCTCCCCAACACTTAGACTGCAAGCTCTGCGAGACAATGACTGGCTCGCTCGCTATGTGGATGTACCGGGGGCTCTTGATCTCATTTGGGGCAGAAAGGCTGAACAGCAATTCCAACAGGGATATGCAGGCACCCGCCCTCTCCCACAGGAGGAGGGCCGTTCAGTGGGCCACCAGCCAGTTACCACCAGATATCACTATGTTTATAAGCATCTCCCAAAGATCAGCAACGCATACATGGGGGAGGTCTGATTTTTTTTTTCAGTTTCCCAAAGCACTTGGGATCCTCCTAGCCTGTAGGTAGCGGCTGTGCCAGGTGAGCTTCCCATGTGAGCTGTCAGGAGCCAGAACGGCTCTGCTCAGGGCCTGGAGAAGTCACTCTGGGCCGATCGTACAGAGACCCTGTAGCTGAAAGCAGCTGGCGTTGGCCTATGCTGAGCACTAGGTTGTAGGAGGCCGGGGATGTGCTCAGGCGTGGAGCAGTCAGGACCAAAGGCCAGCGTTTGGGAAGTAGGTTATTTCAGCCGCCCTAGGAAAGGCAGGGTGGTGAGCAAAGGAGCGGGCTTATTATTCACTCGGAGGGAAAACAGACCGGGGGAACCTGGACGAGTGGAATTAGGCAGAACACTTCAGCAAAAGCAAATCTGCGCCAGTTACACGTGGCCGAGAGAAGCATGAGCATAGGCTGCAATGTGGCCGATAAACACCACAACAGATCCCCCCGCCCGCGCTCTTGGCCTGCACCGTGCTACATGTTAGGACTTCTGGGGCCTTCACAAGATGTTACTTCTCATCCTCCAAGCCAAGATCTTCAGCCGGGCCTAGTGATTTCAGATGCCTCCATTTTCTGGGGGCCCAGCTTGGCTCTCCTTAAAGGGATCTAATTTTTGGAGTGGGGGTGAGAATCAGGGTCTCAGGTCAGGCGCCCAGTGTCCCTGGTCACCTCTGACTGCTCCTAAACAGCCCTGTGGCCTGAACTAAAAGAAATATGTCATCCTACATCCTCTGGCCTCTTCTTCAAAGGAGAAATGAATACGAACTCTGGGTGCTCAGAAGGAAGCCGATAGTCCCTCAGCCCTGTATGTCCCCCAAGGACCCCACTTGGTGTGCATCCCTGTTTCTGGGCGTCCAACCTGCTACACCTTGGAGCTAGCTGCAGAAGTGCTGGGCACTCAGAACTGACAACTCCACTTGGCTCCTACGGCAGCCCCTGGCGCTCAGCACCTCGGAAAAGCTGCCTGCAGGAATCTCAGCTGGGCATAGAAAAGAGAAGAGCCCCCCGCAAACCAGGGGCCACTTTGGAAGAGTTGGGCCTAAACTCTCTTCACTGCCAGCCGAACGTGGGTCAGAACCAGCGACCCAGAGACCGCCCAGCCTGGTAACGATGGGCCAGATCCTCAGCTGGTGTAAATCAGCCCAGCTCCAGTGACACCAATGAAGTTCTCCTGCTTTATACCAATGGAGGGTCTGGCTCCAGACCCCCAACCACGCTGCCCCACAGCCTCTTTTCATAGCGGGGTCCCGGGCTGCTCCGTCATGCCTAAGACCCGATCGCCAAGGGCCCGGAGAGCTGAGTGTCAGCACGTACAGTGACCTCCTCCGCGGAGCTGCTGTTCTGTGACATAACAGGAGGCCTCTGGCCACCCTGGAGCGAATTAACCAGCTTCCCCATCATGCAAGAGAAAAGGCAGCGCTGGAGGGCAGCGCTTGAGATGGACGCTGATCCGCAGGTGTGAGGATTGGAACAGGCCGTGTTTCCAGCAGAGGCCTGTCTCGTCTGCCCAGCCCTTGGGCTGGGAGGACGTCTCCTTTGTCTGATTTTTCTCTCCCCCCTTGTTCTCCTTCTCCGCGAGCTGTGTGTGTCGAATGCGCAGTGGGAGGAGACGCGGCCCCCAGCATGGCGCGGGGGAGGAGGCAGGGCAGGGGATTTGGGGAAGGGGTTGGAATAGGGGGCTCTTATGGTGCCACGGCTCCCCGGTCTCTGTCGTGCTACAGCCGGGCAGGCTCCATGGCAGCCAAGTTCCCCTCGCCCCCCGTCTCTTCCCCCAGCGCACTGTGACCCCCGCCCTCCCTGCCACCGATCAGCTGTATGCCCACGCGAGGTGGGGCGAAGGAGGAGAAGCGGGGGGCTTGGGGAAGGGGGTGGAATCGGGGCATATCCCTTCCAGCCCCCTGCCGTGAGCCACTCAGGGCAGGGTCTGGGAGTATCCCCCTGCCCAACCCTCCTCCCTGACTCCTCCACCCCCCTCCCTCACCTCCAGCCCCCAGTCCTGTCTCCCGCACCCCCCTCCCGCACCCCAGCCCTCTGCGATGACTCCTCCATGCCCCCAGAATCCCAGCCCTGTCTCCTGCATCCCCACACATTACCCAGCCCCCCACACACCATGCCCTGATTCCTGCACCCCCTCACACACACCCAGCCCGCAGTCCTGACTCCTGCACCCCCCTCCACATCTCCACCCCCACCCTGAGCACCAAACGGGAGCTCCTCCCCCCTCCCCCCCACATACCCATCTGCACCCCTTGCACCGAATGGGAGCTGCCCCAGGACAGCGCTCCACACGACAACCTCCTGCCACAACCCTGAACCCCATCCCTCATTCTAGCTCCTGGCCAGACCCTGCACCCCAACCCCCAGCCTGTTCCTGCACCCTAACTCCCTTCCAGACCCTGCACCCCCATCCTCAGCTCAGTGCAGAGACATAGCTGTAAAACTCATCTGAAAAGTTTTCAAAATAAAACACGGTTTAAAAGTGTCTAGTGTGTCCCTTTTAAAAATGAAACCTATTTCTATCTCTGAGTTGTGAAGAATAGGAATTAAGGTTATAACAACCAATAAGAAGGCACTTTTATGTCAAAACCCATGATTAAATCGAGTCTCCCTGACTAGTGATTGAAAACATGATTTAAATCAAATCCACCCTGCCCGCTGTGCTCTTGCCTCTGGCCTCTTCATTCCCCAGGGGGGCCCACAAATATGATTGGCGCTGGGCCCACAAAAAGTTAATCCAGCCTTGGAAGAAAGGGACATGGCAGCATAGGGACGGGGAATTATGAGGAGGGAAGGGAGGAGGGAGGAGCAGGGAGGGCAGGAGAGTAAGGCTGGCAGCAGGAGATGGTTCAGAGGATGTTGCCACAAACAGCTAATCAGCAGATGGAAAGAGTCTCCAGAGTGCAAAGGTAGAAAGCAGAATTTGGTGCCATTCTTTTGGGTCCAGGAGGCTGTGAAGATGTCTCCCCCACCATCGTCCTGGTGCTGCTCTCCCTGGCTCCTGCTCTGGGGATGGGAGACCCGTGATTACAGGGGCTGGCTTCAGCCCACAAATAACTGGGAGTGGACAGTGGGGCCCTGGTTCCCTGGTTCCCCCAAACCCTCCAACCCATTTCATGTGGCTACCTAAATATCCAGCCCCAGGTGTGGGGTTTAATAAAAAGCAACATGCGGAAATAAGAGATGACCCTACAGTTGAGATCTGAGGTTGGGGAAGAGCCATCAAATGGGGTTAAAACCCCCTAATTCATAGGACTAAGATTGTTCAGAGTCATGGTAAGGGATCCTTTCAGCCGGGTTTGTACATCATTCTGTCTCTGCAAAAATCAAATCCAATTAAAAGAGGGTTAGTCGTTTCCAGAGGAGTGTATTAAAAGCAAGAGTTCGGGGAGTGATGCTTTGCTTTACCTATTACTCTTTTAACATAGCGATAAATATTATTTCTCCACCATGGTCAAAGCAGACCAGTGTGGGTGTTGTCCTGGAGCCAGCTGACGGAGGTACTGCTCTAGCTTAAGAGGTGGTGTTTTGTGCTGCAGGGCTCCAAATCAAGCGCCCAGTCCTGGATTTTCCTCAACCCGTGGGCAGTCCAGAGAAATCATATGGTTTGTTTCTTCCTTTAAAGACACCAAAGCCCTTCATAGCTTATTAACTTAACTGGGGGTAACTAGACCCTTCCCTTGAAACACAGCCCTGAGTATAGGGTAAAACTGAAATGAGTCTATTAACAAAACCTATATGGGAGTCATCGAAGTCGAGTATAAGGAATACAGATAGAAAGAGTTACAAATAAAACAAAACAAGCTGCACTTTTAAAGGTCTAAAACTTAGTCTAGCTAGACACAGGCTCCGTTCAAGATGGTTTCTCTCATCCACAGTCTCGCGGCAAAATGGGGACTGTCCCTCCCCTTGCTCAGGGTCTCTTCCAGGGGCCCAAAGGTGCTGGTGTTTTTGTTTTCTTAGGTGAAAGAATGTGGGGTTGTCTGCCCCTTCCTTTTATAGTCCATTGACTCTTGGAAGTTGATTCTTCTAAAGCAGTGGTTTAGACAGGGGTACGGGGTGGACAGAGGTCTGCTTGGGAATACAGCAACTCCTGCAGAAATTTGCCTTGTTTTCCAGCAGGCTACATAAAAAGCACGAGCGAAATAAGTACAAACTAACATTTCGTACAGACACAAGGAGAAAGTCAGCAATTTTTCAGTAAGAGTGTGCTGTGACACATCTGTATTTTATGTCTGATTTTGTAACCAAGTAGTTTTGAAGTGAGGTGAAACTTGGGGGTACACAAGACAAATCAGACTCCGGAAAGGGGCACAGTAGACGGAAAAAGTTGAGAGCCACTGTTCTACAGGACACCCCTCAAAGCAAAGTTTATCCAAGCTGTGAGGAAGGCGACCTGAAGTCTGGTGGTGAAGGCTCCATGTGTAACCCACACAGCTCCTGGGTGAGGTGTCCTGTCCCATCTAGTGGAACCAAGACCACTTACTGAGCGAGAGATGAAGTGAGTCTGCGGTACAGCCTCAGCTCAGAGCCAGTTGGCTTTCAGCCCATGCGGTAGAGACTCATGCAGTATGTTCCAGAGGCCCGAGGTTCAATCCCGCTCGCCGCCAACAGGGGTCGTCAAGGGTACAAGTGGGGGCTCGTCTGGGATTTCAACCAGGAAGTCTCTGAGCTCGGGACGTGCTTCCTCAGCGAGGGGAAGTATGTAACCCGCACACCTCCTGGGTGTGGTGTTCTGTCCTCTCGCGTGGCACCGAGAGCATTGAGAGACAGTGAAATGAGTCTGCTCTACAGCCTTAGCTAACAGCCAGTCGGCTCTGAGCTCATGCGGTAGCGGCTCCTGAACTAAGCTCCAGAGGTCCCAGGTTTGATCCTGCCTGCCAATAACCAGGGTCTGTCAACATCACATGTGCTCTTCTTTTCTCCCCCCACTTGTGTTTGCTGAAATGTAAATTGCTCTGTTCTGCACCATCTCCTTCACCTGCTTTCTTGAGGACCCTGTTTGCTGCTTGTATAAACCCCCATTCCTTTGCTTAGGACAGACATCTTTCATAGCGTTTGCCAAGGAGGGGCTGTCGAGTTTTCCCAAGTAATGTCGTAGAGGGGGAACTCATAACTCTATATGTGATGTTGCATCATGATCTTATTGACCAGAGAGTTGTTCCTTTTCAAATGGTACCTCACAAGGCATATTTCGTACAAAGATTCTTACCACAGCATGTAGGGGGTGAATAGAGGGCTGCTTTGGGTCACACATGCTCAGAAGGGCATCTCCAAGGGCGGAGGGCCACTTCCACTCCCAAATTGAAAAAAAGGGGGGTGCCAACCTGTTCCCCCACTTCAGCCACCTCCAGAGGCAGACAGCCGTACCGGAGGGGCGGTGAAGATCCCTGCCCTGAGGACTGATGTTCGCAGGCCTGCTTTGACTACCTGCAGCAAGCAGAGAACTGCCAGGAGAAGGATCCCAGCCCATTCAAAGAACAGGGTCCTTGCTGCTTGCTCAGCTCAGGAGGGTGTGAGGACATAAATGCCAAATAAGCAGCGCATGCTTCAAATGCATCGGCTTAGTGGCCCGTGTACCTTTCAGTCGTGAAGAAATCTGTTTGCTGGATATTATTTTTCTTTACAACACTAGGTGCTGTATTGCTGTAATGATAAGAGCATGTTTAGATTTATGAGGTGTCTTAGTTAACCCACAAATTGTCTTCTTATAAAGGGAAGGATTTTTTTGTTTAGTCTGAGCAGCTTTACTACACTGTGGTGTCTTTCCTCCAAATCTGAGCAACTCAGGTGACTGGCATCCCCAACTGCCCCAATTTGCACATTTGTGTTGTTCTCCACAGGTGGGAGTTCCGCTGTCAGAACAGACTGAACCTGCTCACTAGCCCTGCACTAACGTGGAATTATTATGGGTACGGGTGTAATCAAAGTTTGGTGGGTTACACTCAGGCCAGGTCCTTGTCTCCAGCTCTTTAACGGAGCACTGACTCTGCTCTCCCAGGAGCCCCTCTCTGCCTGAACACAGGTTGCTCTTACAGACCCAGCTCACGAGGTGACATCTCCCCTGTCTTTCCACCCAGACGCCATGGAAGGCTGGAGAACTGAGCAGGATTATGACATCACAGGTATCAAGGAGACTGAAGAGCTGTAACAGAAGAACGGCCACGCTGGGTCAGACCAAAGGTCCATGGAGCCCAGTCTCCGGTCTTCCGACAGTGGCCAATGCCAGGTGTTTCAGAGGGAATGAACAGAACAGGGAATCATCAAGTGATCCATCCCCTGTCTCCCATTCCCAGCTTCTGGCAAACAGAACCAAGGGACACTCAGAGCGTGGTGTGGCAACCCTGCCCATCTTGGCTAATAGCCATTGAAGGACCTATCTTTCATGAAATTATCTCGTTCTTTTTTGAACCCTGTTATCGTCTTGGCCGCCCCAACAGCCTCTGGCAAAGAGTTCCTTGGGTTGACTGTGCACTGGGTGAAGAAATACTTCCTTTTGTTTGTTTTCAACCTGCTGCCTCTTAATTTCATGTGGTGACCCTGAGTTCTTGTGTTATGAGAAGGAGAAAATAATGGTGATTGGAAGAGCCCAGACTAACCACCACAGGAATGTACTGACTATGACCCCTTACTTCAAATGCACTGTGGCCTCGTCGATAGAGCACTAGATGGAACTCAGAAGGCTTAAGTGCTCGTCCTGGCTCTGCTACTGTCTTGCTGGGTGATCTTGGGCAAGTCACTGCTCTTCTCTGTGGCTCAGTTTCCCATCTCTAAAAGGGGGCTAATGTTCCACGCCTCCTTTGTAAAGTGCTTTGAGATCTACTGATTGAAGATGTTAGATAAGAGCTAGGGCTCTTTATTTTCTTATGATAGAGGGTGCTTTTCCTAAAGCTTCCAGGCCTGGAGTCAAGTGAATTATTTGAGAATCTCTGCTTTTTAGTTTATTTGTTAACCATTTTCAAGCCCTCCTGGCTGCAAAGAGAAGCTGGAGGACGTGAATTGAATGCACCCTCGCGGCTTAGACACCAGCAGGCAAATGAAGAGTTCCCCAGAGGAATTTTTTTGGAAAATCTCACTATTTTGAAGCCACTCTCATGATTTTGGTGGGGCCCAACTCATGGTTTGGGAATGCTTGGGCTGGCGATACCGTGAAAGTTTGTCTGCGCTCGTAGCGCTGGGTAATCACTTCAGGGCTGCTTCTCGCTTCAGGCTGGGAGATTCCGCCTCAGTCACAGCGGTTTTATGAGTTCCCACAAGGAGGGGGAAAATGTCCCTTGCCTAGAGGCTTGAGAGTCGTAAAGCTCGGAGAAGACCCAGGGTTTTCCTGGGAAATCGGATGCCCTCTCTCCTGCCTTATTCTGAGCTCAGCAGCTCAGCCCCCTGGGGCGGTTGCCCCATCCTATCTCCTGATGTAAGTACGGCATTGACAGCTCACAGGCGAGAGGGAGATTGCAGGAGGGCAGCCCCATTCTGACCTAGAGACGACATCAGCACCTGCCTGATGCCAGAGCAGCAAGCTGCAGTCAGGTGTAGCCTGGGTACTTGTTGCTGGTTTGAGAGTATCTGTGGTTCTTAGTGTCTGAACCCTGGGAAATGAGTTCACTCCTCCTGTATTTCAACTGGGCCTCCTGCCTAACGATCCTGAGATGCACGGTGCTGTTTCTTGCCTTTCTTGCTGTGATGAGCCTCGCCACATCGGAGGTAAGTGAGAATCCTCGAGAGATGGAAATGCTGGACTGATGCCAGCTGAATGCAGAACCAAACATAAGTGTTTTTAAATCAGCAGGCTCGGATCATCTACACCAAAGAGTCCTCAAAGAGCTGGTTCACGAGGTTATTGGCCCACTGACCTTACTTTTTAACAAATTTAGGATTACTGAGGGAATTCCAGAAGGCTAGAAGTGTGCTCATGTTTTGTCAATATTCAAAAAGGTACGGGAGGCTGACCCGGCTTATTATAGGTCAGTTAGCCTGAAATAATGGGCAAAGGGATACAGGATTCAATCGCTAAAGAATTAAAGGACGGGAATATATCTAAAGGAGGTTGACGATGTTTTATGGAAAATGGGTCATGTCAAACAGAGATGTGACAAACTTAGACTTTTGTAAGGTGTTGTTTTTCATAGATTCCAAGGCAAGATGGGCCTATTGTGATCTTCTAGTCTGACCCTCCTGCATAGAACAGGCCAAAGATCTTCCCCCCTGTAATTTCTAGAGCATACCTTTTATCAAAATATCCAATCTTGATTTTAAAAATTGCCAGTGATGGAGAATCAATCCACCAGGACCTAGGGAAATTGTTCCAATGGTTAATTACACTCACCGTTAAAAATATATGCCTTATTTCCAGTCTGAATTTGTCTAGTTTCAAGTTCCAGCCATTGGACCATGTTAGACCTTTCTCTGCTAGATTGAAGAGCCCATTTGTAATTATTTGTTCCCCATGTCGGTATTTATAGCCTTTTAATAAAACCACCCTTAACCTCTTTAAGCGAGATTGACTGAGCTCCTAGAGTCTATCACTACAAGGCATGTTTTCTAATCCTTTAATCATTCTTTTGGCTCTTCTCTGAACCCTCTGCAATTTAGCAACATCCTTTCTGAATGTTAGACACCAGAACTGGACACAGGCTTTTAACCTCTCTTCTCCAACTTGAGATTCCCCTGTTTATGCATTCAAGTACCGCAGGACATTTGGATTAAAAAATTAGAACTATACAATATCAATGGAGCACAGGTTAAATGGACTGTGTACAGGCTAATGGCTAACTGGCAGATCTCAAAAAGTAATTGTCAACGGGCTCCTCGAATGTGGCTGTTTCTAATGGGGCTCTGCAGGGATCAGCACCCGGTCTGATGCTAGTCACTATTTTTATCAATGACTTGGAAGTAAATATAAAATTGCTGCTGATAAAAATTTGCTGATGACCCGAAGATTGGCAGAATGGTCAATGGTCGATGAGGACAGGGCAGTCACACAGAGAGTTCTGGAGAGGTTGTTTGGCAAATGGGGCCCATTCAAACAAAATGAATGTTCACACAGCCCAAAACAGAGTTATACATCTAGAAAAGGGAGGGCATATTCAGCTTTGGATTGGACTAGCTTTAGTTTTGTATCATCTGCCAGTCTGGCCACTTCCCTGTTTCCCCCCTTTTCTAGATCACATATGAATATGTTGAACATCTCTGGTCCCAGTACAGATCCTTGGGGGACCTTGCTATTTATCTCTCTTTATAAACTCAAAATTTCTTCCTACCTTTTGTTTCCTATCTTTAAACCAGTTACTGGTCCATGAGAAGACCTTCCCTCTTCTCCCATAACAACTTCTTTTGCTTAAAAACTTTCTGAAAGTTGAGGTCCACTAGATCCACTGGATCGCCCTTCTCCACATGCTTGTTCACCCCTGTGATGCCCCATATTCTTCATAGAAATATTGTTAGATGAATGTGGCATAACTAAGGTATGTTTTATGGAATATGGGTCGTGTGAGATATCATTGGAAAGGTTATGATTTACTGAATGTGATTATCCTTTTTGTGTGGATGTATCATTTCTGTATCTGAAGTCAGGAATATGAGCTATGTATCAATTACAAAAGTGCTTGCACCAGGGGAATGCCCACCAAACAGTAGGGAGTCAGCCTGGATGGGCCATTAGGAAGGACAATAGGAC
Source organism: Lepidochelys olivacea (assembly GCF_965140295.1). Classification (NCBI taxonomy): domain Eukaryota; kingdom Metazoa; phylum Chordata; order Testudines; family Cheloniidae; genus Lepidochelys; species Lepidochelys olivacea. The sequence goes on from NC_140413.1 coordinate 5,027,352, forward strand.
TTGGAAGATACGAATCTTCCTCCTTCCTGAGAAGTTTCCTGGGATGCTGCTTTGACACTGCAGGGTCATGTGATCATGTCACCTGGTACTGAGCATCATTATGGACTGGTGGTATTTGTCCACTAGGAGGGAGTGGGGGTCAAACTGGGAGACAAAGGATTCCTGTCCTATCCAAAACCTATTTAAGGCTTTTGGACTGGAGTTAATCTGGGTTCTTGTCCACCACCTGCTCAAAAAGGAAGACTGCTGAAAACACCTGGAGAAAGAAAGAAACTAAACTGTGGGGGAGGAGGGCAGGGGCTGAGCCCAGGTGAGAAAGATCTAGCCTGTGAAAGGAATAGCTGATTATTTAAGCTGCAAGCAGTGCAGTTTACCTTCCATAAACTTTGCAACTGCACAAAACAACATTTAGGGTGAGAATGTACTTTCTATTGAGCAGTTAATTTCGCGTATTAAGTTTAGGTGGTGTGTTTTGTTTTATTTGCTCAGTAATCTGCTTTGATCTGTTTCCTATCGCTTCTAATCTCTTAACATTTACCTTTTGTAGTTAATAAACTTATTTTTACAAATCAGCGTTACATTAGCGACCCTTCAGACATCTCAGACAGAGGATGATTTAAGCAATAGCTTACGTACCACAGTTAGTAGTTCTGCAATTTCATATCCGAGTTCCCGCAGTACTCGAGGGTGAATCGGGAGTGCCTTCTCGAAACCATTCATTGAGTCAAACGCAAGTGATAGGACTCCACACAGGATGAAATATTCTGGCCTGTGTGATTCAAAAGGTCAGACTAGATGATCGAATGGTCCCTTCTAGCCTTAAATGCTATGAATCTGTGAATGATTTTACACCTCTAGCATGTTCCCTCTTGAAATAGTCCCAGTCTTTTCAATCTCTCTCTGTACAGAGGAGTCTTTCCAGGCTTTTAATCACTTTGGACCCACCCATTTCAACTCATGACAAGGTGCTCCACCCTTCCCCACTGCCCCCAGAAGAGGAGGTTAAAATGCTTTGGAATGCAGGGAGAGTATCTTCCACACCCCAAAGGGATGGTCCCTGATGAGAGCTGGGTCTGGGAAAGAAGCTTCTTAAAAGGAAGATTTTGAGCCATGGGAGAAGTCCTTGCTCACAGAAAGAAGCACACTCAGTCTGGGCCTGGGTTGAGAATACTTGTCCTACAGAAAGGACCCAGAGCTGAGCAGAGTGATGCTCTCTCAACGCAGGGTGCTTGGTCCTCTTAGCACTGTCATAACAGTCCCCGGTCAACCAGGGACACTTTGTTGTGAGTTAATGCCTCAAGAGGGTGAAATAAGACCTGCAGTGGGTATATAGCGAAGTGTTTGAAGCCTGAAGTTGGCAGACCTTCATCAGCCCGCTGGGGGCTGGCAGGTGTGGTGCCAAGAGTGGGATCTACAAGGCACCATATCCCAGTGACTGCTGCTGTGGTGGGCAGAGAACCAGGCCCAGCAACAGCACTGCTATCCCTTTGACAAATGGCATCTCAGCAGCCTCGGGGGCCATGGATCAATGTTCACATTGCACTCCCTGACCCCAGCGGTACCCAGGCCGGGCCGGGGAAGCCAATGATCCAACCAACAGACTAAATTCATTGATGAATCCTGCTCACGTGCCACTTGAGGCACCTTGCGCGTACGCTAAGAAGAAGAAGCAGCAGCCTCAAATGTTAGATAGCAGCTTTCTCCCGCCTCCGGGTCAGATGCCACCCCTCCCTGCAGGACTAGCCTAGGACTGGCCACCAGAACCAGCACCACTGACCCAAATGGTCCTGATCATGATCCTAAGGTCACCATGAAGAGCCCATCAATGCTCAGCAGCTCCCAGGCAAGTGGGCTGAACTCGTGCCAAACTGTTTTCTTTTGGTGTAAAACAGCTGCCGTTAAGGATGGTATAGGGGTTATATCAGCACATGTTTGGGAGAATTTGCATAACCCATTCCTGGCTTCACCACTCAGGAGTAGCATGGCCATCCCAAATGCATGCAGATAAAACCCCTATATCGTGCATTCTCTAAATATGGAAATAGGAAACACTGTTGTCCAGATGTCAGATTTCTCCCCCAAGGTCTGAATTCGGGGACTGGTATCTGTGGTTCGTTGCATACACTGCAGTCCTTAAACCTGCAGAGTTTTATAAGCTCTGCAGGAGGGAGAACTTTGCAGGCTCTCTCCTTCAACGCTGATAAACTCTGCAGGCTCCTGGTGCCAGCAATCCCTGTTTCTCCAACTCCTGGATTATTCCAAAAAGAAAAGGAGTACTTGTGGCACCTTAGAGACTAAAAAATTTATTTGAGCATAAGTTTTCATGAGCTACAGCTCACGGCTGCTACGCTGAAACCTGGATTATTCCAGTGACCCCTGTCATGGGCTGTGCTGTGTGCCCTATATGGGCTGAATCATAGGAAAGCACAATGCCTACCCATGATGCCTCAGAGTGCAATACTCTCCCAGAAGGAAAAATTTTCCTCTGGCCCCACATGGCAATCCCCTCTGGCTCCTTGTTATCCCAGTTTTATTGAGTTCTCTCTAACCATGCTGCTTTTTCTGTGTGTGGCAGGCTTCTGAGAGGAAGATGAGGCGCAGACACAAAAAGAAGAAAAAGAAAGGTAAGCAGTCCCTGTCCCCACAGCTGTGGTGGCAGACTCGGGCCCCATGCAAAGCAGAGAAGTCTATTCCCCCAGTCGCCTCCCCTCTTCCTGCGAAGGCACAGACATGCCCAGAGTCGTGCAGAGGCACTGGCTGGGGCTCCGTTCACACGCTGCCCCTGAAATCTGGGGCTCTGGGGTGCTAGGAAGCAAAGGATGCCCATGCAGTTCAATATCTCCCTTATGTCTCACTTCTGGCAGCTTTTGGACGTCGTGAGAAAGAGATGGAGGAGGCTTGTGCACCCCTAGAGACATGGTAAGCAATGCCCCCCTCCATAAATCTGCAGTGGCTCAGTCCCCTCCTTTAGCGTCATGCAATTCATCCCCACTCAGGGGTAGTAGCCCTAGTAATCCCTCCCCTGTCCCGACCTGTATACCAGGCAAGCATCTATTCTCCTTTAGAATCATGCAATTCATTCTCACCCAGCAGAAGCTGCCATCTCTTATCCACCCCCATGCATCATACAGCGGGTCATTCCCTTCTTCAAGCATCATGCGGCCCATTTAATCTGGAGTGGGGGAGGGGCAGTAGATTGTGTCTACTGGACTGGACCATCCTCCCCTGCAAGAGTGGGAGAAAACGTTTTCTGGGAGCAGCCCTGTGCACACCTGGGAGGTGAGGTGGAGAGTTCAGGGAGGAAGGCTGGCCTTTCTTGTTCGGTGAGTAGGGTGAAAGGGATCCGGCAGCACTTCTGTAATGGCCCCTCCTCCACCCCCACCTCCAGTCCCCCAGCATGCGTTCCCAGTTGGACTTCAACGTTGGACCTTCAGCTCTGCAGCATAAAGCACCCCTTCGAGCTAAGGAGGCAGGTGCATTAGTTGGTAGCTGCAGTAGGCCATTCTCCTATTTGTTGATTAACTTGTGCGGAAGGGACATGACACACACGCTGCCAGCAGGACACACTCTCACCTTCTCAGCACTCTACAGGGATCACCTAAGAATCCAGCTAACCCAAAACCAGAACATCCAAGGCCTGGGTATTGCAGGGGAGGAGGTTGCCTCAGTGGAGAATGGGACACGGAGCCTTTCAGTGCCGCACCTCTCTGTGAAAGAGGGCCTGAGAGCAGGGCTTGCCCTCAACTATCTGCTCTCTCTGTTCCACAGCTGCTGCGTGCCCCTGGAGAAGCTCACCTTGGCTGACAGCCTCAGGCTGGTTGAGAGGAGGACACAGTACATGGACAGATACCTGGATGAAGTTCTGATACCGTAAGGCAACTGAATGGGGGGCACCAGACTGGGGTCTGTGTGGGAGGGGATAGTGAATGTAGAGAGCAGGGAACAGAGAAAACCAGACACTCCAGGAACGTAAAATAACAGGGAAAAAGCCTCTAAGAGGCTTTAGCTTTCAAGGTGAGACACCAGTGAAAGTGAGGTGAGGGAGCAGGGAATTGATTGCAAGCAGGCTCAGTTGGGCAGGAGTAGGCCAGGCCTATAAATCCAGGAAACTGGCAACAGACGGAGGCTGCCGCTGGGAAAGGGCAGTCCCTCCCTGGGAAGAAGGGGGAGTGTTTGGAGGTTGTACACCCATCAGGGGAATGAGGAGTAACAGGAAGCAGTCCAGGGAAGAAGCGGAGACGGCTGGGGGAGGAAAGCCCAGAACTCCTGGCTGGAGGGTCCCTGGACTGGAACCGGGAGTAGAGGGCAGGCCCAGGTTCCCCTACCAGCTACTGAGGGCGTGGCACAGACCGGAAGGACAATGAACGGGAAGCCTTCCTGGGTCACTGCAAGAATCATAGAGAATTGAAGGACTGTACCCCAAAGGGGAGAAACGCTGAGAGACAGGGCCAGCGGGCTGAGTCATGAAGACTGAGGTTCCTGAAACGAGAGAGTAGCTGCACTCCCAAGAGAGAGACGGAGTGATGGCGTGCGACATGGGAAGGGGCATTGACCTCAAGAGCCCATCCACGGAGTGACCAGGGGAGGCACCAGAGAAGCAATGAGGGGTGCCCCCCGTGACAACGTGGTGGGAAATGCGGGTACTCGGTCACCTCTGTGGGAAAGGGATTGTGCAGAGGACTGTAGACCGAGTGAAGCGTTGTATGAGACAGTCACCCTGATGTCAGGGGACTGTGAGAGAGACTGTACTCATGGTGGGTGACATAAAGAAAGAGAGGGAAAGTCTGTACACTTGGCTGCATGAGAGGCAGGGGAGGTGCTACCTTCCTCTCCTCCCCCCATGAGGAGCAGTCTTGAGGGGGAGGCTCTGTGATGAGCTGTCCACCCCACCCAGGACTGGAAGGGGCTAAGGTGGCCAGGCAGACGTGTGAACTCTGCAGGGTGCACCCGGAGGAAGAGTCAGGGAGCAGTGAATTGATTGCAAGCAGACTCAGCTGTGCAGGAATAGGCGGGGCCTATAAAGCCAGGAAGCTGGCAAGAGATAGGGGCTACTGCTGGGAAAGGGCAGTCCCTCCCTGGGAAGAGGGGGAAGTACCAGTTTGGAGCTGGTACACCCAGAGCAAGGATGGGAACCAGAGTAGTAGGAAGCAGTCCAGGGAAGTAGCAGTGAAAGCTGGGAGAGGAAAGCCCAAAACTCCTGCGTTGAGGGTCCCTGGCCTGGAACCAGGTGTAAACTGCGGGCCCGGGTTTCCCAAACGGCCACCGAGGGCACGGCATAGACGGGTGGGGCACTGAAAAGCAAGACTATCTGGGTCACTGTCGGCGTGAGAGATAATTGAAGGACTGTACCCTGGAAGAGTAGGAAATGCTGAGTGGCCTAGCCACGGGGCTGAGACAAAAAGAGGACACTGCAGTTCCCGGAACGAGAGAGGAGTTACAGAATAGAATCTTTCTATTAAAAGAGCACTCGGTCCCCAGTCATGCTCAAGCCCCATTGTGCTAGGTGCTGCACCTGTGCGTGTGACAAGGGGGTTATCGTTATCGATAAAATGGGTGCCAGCTCCCTCTCGCAGTCCTTCGTTCTCCAGTTGATGTCCTTGTGTCAGAGCGTGGTGTGCCATGAATGCCTAGACACTGCCCCATTGCAGTACAGTTGGAAGGCTGTGCCCAAGGTTTGCCTTTGCTCAGCAGGGCCATGTCCCATCTGTCCCTGTCTGCTCTCTCCCACAGGCCGAGTGTGATGACATTTGCCGTGAGCCGGTTCTCTGATTCCTCCATGGAATCCATCAGCTCTTTCCCCTGGAATCCCAGCTCCTTTTCCCTGAGAGAAGCCTCCGTGGCTCGGTCAGAGCCCCTCTGCCACACAAGGGAGATCATGGCTGTCAAGGGCTGGGAAGGATCCACTCATCCCATCCAAGACCAGCCTCTCCCCAGGCCTCCTGTCCACAGCAGACGAAACCGGCGAGAGCAGATCACGAGTCTGGACCAGACATCAGTCAATGGCTTGGACTTCAACATCCGACAGAAGCATCTGCAGAGCCAACTGGGGGCACCTACCCCATACACAGAGTCACTGGCCAAGATGATCCCTAATGCCCTTGCTCTGCGCCCACCAGACAGAGACCCCAGTGTGAAGTTCAACATGAGCAGGGTCCCTTTCCTAAGCCATGAAGTCCTGGAGGAGCTGGACTGTCACCTGAACACAAAGAGACTCCAGCATGAGCAGGGCTTACCCCTCACCCCGCAGAAACCTCACACAGCTCCTCTGTTGCCTCTAAGGGCCCCCAGTCAGATGTGGCTGGAGGATGGACATGCCCTACCCACAGACAGAAGGCAGCAGACTTGTTCCACACGTCTTCCAACACCAGTGGAAGATACCACCATGGAGACGGGCAGGAGTGATGGCACAGCTGGAAACCAAACTAACACAGATCGCTGCACTCTGCCAGCAGGGATGGATCTGACATCGGCACCTCCAGGAACTGTAATAACAGAGAAGATGCTCGCTGTGACACTCCACATTGATAGGAGCGAGCTGAGAAAGCCCCTTCCCAGTTTGAGTGGCACCAAAGGGACTGAAGAGAAGCTGGAGCTGCACATGGAGAGGAAGGTTATCTCTGGAGAAGGCTCCTGCCTGAGGCCAGGGGCACAGACTGGTGAGAGCAGGGCAGATCTTCCCAGGACCCAATGCCATCAGGTTGCCCCAGAGGCACCAGGCTCTGGGCAGCTACCAAGATCCATTCTTGACTCTCTCATTGCTAGGCAGGCTGCACACGACCTGCAGATCAATCACCTGATGGAAATGTTGAGCAGCTCCCGCCCCTTGGCGAGCCATGTCTCAGTCTGCCATCTGTGCCGCAAGGCACATCAAGGAAAGATGAAGGGTAAGAAAACTCAGGAGGAGACACAAGAATCTGCTGAGCTTCATGGTCTTCGAGACATCCCGACTCCACATGGGTTCGATGGAACTGTGAATTCAAAGCTCTTCAGGGACCAGCAGCCTATCAGAGTCTGCAAGAAGTGCGGTAAGCTTCTACAGAAGAGACCAGCTGACTCTGCAGGTGCTGACTTGCCCAGAATGTCCCATGGAATTCCCCAGAGATGGACTCCAGGAGACTCTGCAGCATCATCCAACCACAACAAGATGCCAGTGGTGTGGCTCCTTCCAGCAGACAGGAGCAAGAGGCAGGATGGAATGGGGAAAAGGGCTCCCACCAAGCAATCGAAGATGGTGTCCATTGCGACAAGTACAACAGGGCTTTCGCAAGCAGGGGAGAAAGCAACTGGGAGTCCTGACGCTTCTCCTCCAAAGCCACCAAAGGCCTCCAGAGCTAGGACATCATCCCCTTCAAGGAACAAAGTTCCAGTTCTCAAACAGATCTTAGTGTGCCTGAAGCAAACCTTCTCCAAGCTTCAAAAGAAAGTGAAGTCCCAAATGTCCAAGGACTCTTGTTCAAGAACACCTAATCCTAAATTTACAAAGCCACCCTTTCGAAATGCAAGGGCCTCTAAGGGTGTCTGGTAGTAGTATAAGAGACCTACTGTCAATCAAACCCTAACTCTGCCTCTTTACCCCTTATACCCCACCCCTTGACCCCTTCGGCCCCGACCACCTGTCACCGGAAGTTCCACCCATGGGGGTATTACTTCCAGAGTCAAGGCGGACACATGACAGGAAGCAGAGTGTGTCATGTGACCCCCTCGAAGAACTCCTCCCACTGCCCTCTACTAATCAGGCTCAGTTTTTCCCCCATAGGCCTCCCCGAGAGGAGATTTGACTAATCCGGGAGAGTTCCAGGGCAGGGTGACCCTCCGTTAGTGGTTCATGTGACCCCACTAAGAACTGCTCCCACCTTCCTTCTGCCAATGAGGAGGGGTTTCAGCCTCATAGGACTGCCCTGAGAGCAGATTTGACCAATCGGGGATATTCCACGTTTGGGTGACCCATCCGGAAGTGTTTCATGTGACCCCTCAAAGAATTCCTCACACAGCCCTCTATGAATCAGGAGGGGTTTCAGCCACATAGGGCTGCCCAGAGAGGAGATTTGACCAATTGGATGTGTTCCAGGGCGGGGTGACCCATCCGGAAGTGGTTTGTGTGACCCCTCTAAGACCTCCTCCCACCTTCCTCGACCTATCGCAATGGGTTTTGGCGGCATAGGACCACCCTGAGAGCAGATTTGACCTTTCGGGGGTGTTTCGTGGCGGGGTGACCAGCCCAGAAGAGGGTTGTGTTACCCCTCTAAGAACTACTCGCAGTGCCCTCTGCCAATCAGAGTGCAGCACCATCACCCCATGAGTCCCAGCACCGGAGCAGAAGAGGCCATCTTTTACCAAGAACGCGTGCTTTAGAAATTGTGGAAACATGGACTCCTTCACCACCCCCGTGAGAACTTGGGACTTTCTTTTAGCCCCAAAGGCCTTTGGACTTGTGTGGAGACACCCCAATGAGCGTGGTGGCCTCTTGTCATCCACCCCCCTGGAGGAGGAAGGCGAACGCAGCTTGGGGGAGTCACCGGAGAACAAGGTGAATAGAAAAGATGTGGCTCAGGTAAATGAATGATTAAGAAGTGGCGGTTGATGATGGGGTGAAATGGGATTAGGAACCCGAGGGGCGGGAGAGTTTTGTAAATTTAAAAACAAGCAGTGGAAACTTACACTGTTTCTTTTCTGAAAATCTCTTGACAGCTCGACGATGCCTTTCCAGAGGCCCTGGAGGCCGCAGACAGCGTCACATCAAGTAGCGAAGATGAACCAGGCCCACCTTGTTTTTGCTCAGCGCCGATCCAAATTGTTGAAGAGGACTCCGAGGATGACGGCTAGAAGGCGTTCGGAGGAGGTTTGGCATGGGACCCACTAAGCCAGTGCCACGTCGTGAGCGTAAAAAAGTCATGCGGACTATTGTACGCGTTGCTGTTTCTGCTGTCCTCAATCGCTGCCTTCGGGAAAAGCTGTTTGAAGATGAGAGGGCTGTGTCATGGGTCCGCCAGCCTAACGGCACCATGGCTGTGTGACTTGGACTTCAGTGGATAGAAACTGCCAGCTCCGGGGCCGGCGTGCTGAGCTGTGTTTGGAAAGCCTATTAAACACTGTTCTTGCCATAGGTTAAGCTGTGCAATGTCTGTGCCTCACCCAAGAACATTTAGCGCACGGGGTGACCTTGATAAATGCTGTGCAATTTAGTGCAGACCCTGACCGTGTTTGAAAGAAAATGACCAAACCGTAAGATGCTGCTTCCAGCGTTATATTGACCGTCTGGTCTGCACAAAAAGTTACAGAACCCTGCTTCAGAAAAAGACCAGTTGTAAGAAATCAAAAAGGATTAAGTTAGAAAATGGTGAGGGGACAAACAGCGACATACAACTGGGTAGCTGTAAATTGAAAAAAAAAAGAAAAAGAGGGCTTTGTGACTATCTGTGTTTCTGTTAGAAGGTCTCTGGCCCTTGGTTTCTTTTCACGGAGATGTATGTCTTTTAAAGAAAAGAAAAGAAAAAAGAAATAAAAGCAACCCAGTTGTGCAGACAACTTATTCCCCCACCCCAGATCACAAAAGGGAATGCTAGGGAGCGGGGATCCAATCACCCTGCTAACTATTTTGAAGCAAAGCTTCAGGTTCCTTGGAGACTGTCTCTTTCAACAGAAACTCTCTTGAATTGCTGCTGGACTGGAAGAGGAGGTATGCTCCCTGTTTTTAACTCTGAAAATATATATTCTATAAGGCCATTCTTTGGCCATGCTGTCTTCATAAATAATGGTGCCTTTCTCTCTTGCAGTGTGATCTGTTTAGCATGGAACTGGTAACTTTAAGCTGCATTTCACCACCAGGCCAAGGTAAAAACCATTTTAACTATAGTTGTGCTTAATACTGTTATATTTAAAAAACAGAAAAAACAAACAAACAAAAAACAAACTTCAGGTATTACACAGGTTGTACAGAGAGTAATCCTAACTTAAGATTTTTGCTTGTTCTTTAACTGAAGGCCCAAACACACATCGGGGCGGGGCGGGGAAACAGAACAACCGTGTGCCTTTTAAATGCATGTGGGTTTACTGAAAAGTATTTGATTGCAAACTGTTGGTGTTTTTCAACTGCTGGAGTGTGTGTGTTGTGTGTGTCTGAGTTTTTGGTTGCAAACCTGGTTTGATGTGTTTATGAAGCTGCTGTTTTTGTGTGTGTGTGTGTGTGTGAGAGAGATGGGGTGGTTTTTTCAAAAGTATTTGGTTGCAAACGGATAGTAATGGTGTTTTTAAAACTAACAAGGGTTTTTGTGCAAAATGGGTTTTAGAATGGGTTTTAAAAGCAGTTTGGTTTTTATTTTGCAAATGAGATGTATTTTAAAAAAATGTTTGTGGGTTTGTTGTTTCAATTGGTAGAAATCAACTCTAAACCTGTGTTTGTTGTACAGCCTGAAAGGGATTATTTTGTTTTAAAGCTGTGACTTTTTAAATAGAAAAACATCCTAATGAATATTTTATTTTTTTAAGTTTACAAGACAGTTCCATGTGTTTTATTATAACGTTGTTTGCTTCACAGTACGGTCAAAACACGAGAGGGTAAACAAGCTGAAAAGAAAAAAGGAAAAGAGCCAGCTGAAAAGGAAAATGGACCAGCATCAGTGACTGAAGGATGGATGAAGCCCAGTAAATCTATTTTGCTTATTGGTTTGGTTGTTTTATGAGGTTTTGTATTCTAAGTATATACATAGGTGTGGGTGAGAAAGATGGTAATGTTCAGTTTTGTAAAATGTTTTTCCCCGCCACATAGGCAAGAGCAGCTTTCCTGACAATGCTGTAGTCGAAGCGACAGGGACACCTCCACCAGAACGGCCAAAGAACCAGGAATCTGCTTTGAGACCTTTAACAAGGCTAACGCAAAACAGCATAAGGGTGCAGATGAAGCATCAGGGCAGTCGAAACCTCATAGACGTCAAACCCAAGGACAACAAAACCCAACCACGCAAACACCCCTCCAGTTCCTCAGAGGCCACCACCACACCGAGCCCTGAGAAAACTGTGAGCGAAAACGTCCACATTCACAAACCCGGAGCACGTGCTCTAAGGGTTGTGAATAAAAAACTCAGGACTGACAAACCATTCTCCCAACACCATAAGCACATCACACCTCCCCCATATTCTAGTATTTGGGAAAAGTATGATGCTACATTCAGAAAATGATTAAGATTTGGGGAAATATGACGCTTTCTTCAGAATACCGGAGGCTCCTCAGAGTCTGACTCTCAAATAGCCTCCGATGTAGAAGATACCGCTGATGGTCCCGTAGAGGAAGCCCCCAAGTAACCCTGAAAATGCAGAGGTGTATATGGAGAGAGTGAGAAGTTGGCAACGTGAATTACCCAGATTTGGGGGGTCGGTATATTGTGAGGAATTTTGTTTTGTCAATCTTGAGTGAATAAATTCAGCTCAGCAGGTTGTTGAAGCCATACACAGGGGAATACAGTTAGTTCTGGATGAGGTTAACGGTAGAGTAGGCCCTGATGATTCTGTTCAGTTACGTTTAGAGAGACGAAATTTAACTAGCCCTTTGTTTGCGGTCAGAAGAACTACAGATGAGCTGTCTGCTGAGGATTTCTTAAATCAGGCCTCAAAGCTGCTACAGAGCAAGAGAGAGTTGCATCTCGATGGGACGTTGTGACAGTTGGAACAAACAGGGGTGGCGGTGCTCGTAGAGTTTTAAATTCTATCCTCAGTAGTTAAATCATGCATATAAAGAGACAATGCTTAGTAGACCTGACTTACACCGGTTTTGCGGGTGGGCTCTTGGCCATTTTGTCTGACCGTAAACCTATGGACGCGGAATCATTAGCGGGGGCGAGAAAGTTTCATGGGAAACTGGGGAGGTCAGATCCAAAACAGGTTCTGCTCAGTGCCGTAGCAACATTGGAAGAGCATTGAGGAGTCACCATACAGGTGGTGCTGTCTGCGGCAAAAGGCGGACGGGGCTTCTTTAAAACGGGGGCGGGGGGCATGTACCCCAAGACTTTTTTCATCCTCTTGCACGATGAGCATTACTATGGGGTTCTGGATGTGAAAAAGTTGTTTGGTGAGAAAAAATATTGTGAGTTTTGCCACAGAGGGTACCGTCAGGACCACTCTTGCAGGTATCGTTGCCGCCTCCGTTTGAACGTAACGTGCTTGGACAGCATGGGCGTGCAGCTGAGGTGTCCTAGCTGTAGACTGTATTGTTGGTCCAAAGAGCGTTTAGACAGACACATCGACTGTGCATCGAAAAAGCGAGTCGAATGCCTGTTTAAAACTTTGTGTGATAAATGTCAGTCTTGTGTGGACAAGCGGCACAGGTGTGAAGGGAGGCGCTGTAAGCAGGGTCAGGGTTTGATCGCTGGTGATGTAGACAGTCACCTGTGTTTTCTGGAGAGCATTCGAAAGCCCGAATCCTCAGAAAAGTATATATTTTTTATGATTTTGAATGCACACAGAAGACTGGGTTGCACACGCCCACTTATATTTTTGCTATGTCCCGAAACCCTGAAAAGCCCTGGGAATTTAAGGGCGACAAGTGTCTTTCTCTGTTTGTTTAGACCTTTATTGGCAAAGAGTTCCAGGACTACACGTTCCTAGCACTCAGTTCCAAAGGTTATGATATGTACTTCATTGCGAGACAGTTCCTGAGGAAAAAGACGTGCATAGAATTGATCACTCAGGGTAGTAAACTAATGTGTGTGGAAGTGAAAGCCCTGGGCATTCGTTTGATAGACTCTTTTCAAACTTCTTGCCCATGAAGGTTAGCAAGCTCCCGCAAGCGACGGGGTTTGAAGGGTGCAAAGGGTGTTTTTCCACCTCTTTTTAACACTTTAGAAAATCAAAATTACATGGGGCCTATGCCTGGCGTGGAGCACTCTGGTGTGGAAAGCATGATGCCCAGGGAGAAAGCAGAGTTTCTCGACTAGTGTCGGGACCACAGATATGAGATGTTTGACTTGCAGAATGAGCTCACCTATTCCTGTCACAGGATGTCAAAATTTTGAGACAGGCTTGTATCCTCTACAGAAAAGAGATTATGAAAATGACAGAGATGGGAGATATAGTAGAGAAAGAACCTGGTAAATTCACCGAGATAAAACTGTGTATAGATCCATACTGGTACATAAAGCTGGCATCTGTCTCCATGGCTATGTACAGGATTTTGTTTTTGGAGCCTAACAGGGTAGCTCTTCTCCCTCCAGACAACGATCACAGGTAGAAAAAGAGATATTCAACCCCATCTATTCAGTGGCTGTTGTATACTTCTCACAAAGAAAATATACAGATTCGGCATGCTTTACAGGGTGGGGAACTACAGGTAGGCCCCTACTTTTTAGACGTTAATCCCAGTGTTGATGGGGTAAGCATGGCTTTTGAGTTTCATGGGTGTTTTTTCTGCGGTGTTGTCACCTATTATTGTGAAAAAGCACAAAATCCTATGACGGGGACAACTTTTGGGTTTCAGACAAGGAGCTTGCAGATCTTCTAAACCGAGCCCAGTTGCCTCTCCTGCCTAGGGATGCACTTTATGGGGGGAGGACAAACGCTTTCCGTCTGTATTACAAACTTAACCCTGGGGAAGAAATCCACTCTTATGATTTTACCAGCCTGTACCCTTTTGTAAACAAAACCAAGGAATACACCATCAGACACCCTGATATAATTTACGACAAATTTGGACCCCTTGCAAATTATTTTGGAATGGCAAAAGTTAAAGCGTACCCCCTGCGAAGCCTCTTTTTCCCGTTGATACCTGTCAGAGTGGGTGGCAAGCTTTTATTCCTGCTATGCCGAACCTGTGCGGAAACCGAGCAGCGGGAGACATGCACCCACACTGATGAGGAGAGGGCCATCCTGGGGACTTGGTGCACGGTGGAATTGAACACGGCCATAGCGAAGGGGTACGCGGTGGCTAAAATCTATGAAATATGGCATTTTAATGAAAAATCTGATGAACTCTTTTCAGCGTACATAAAATTACACCTCTGCCAGAAACAAGAGGCTTCAGGGTCTCCCAGCTCGTCCACAGATGAAGAAAAACAAAATAAGTACATTAACGATTTCTACCAGCAAGAAGGCGTGCTTTTACGCCAACACGATATCAGGTCGAACTCCGCTAAATGCCAAATCGCTAAGCTGTTTTTAAAATCTCTGTGGGGTCAGTTTGGCCAAAGAACAAACCTACCCAACACCAGCATCGTGAGAGATCCTGACAAACTCTTTCAGAACCTGTTTTCCCCCAATTATGAGGTTTCGTCCTGCGAGTTTATCGAGGATGAAACCGCGTGTGTGTCTTGGAAGCACGCAAAAGACCTGCACTCTGTCTCTGGCAATACCAATGTCTTCATAGCCTGTTTCACCATCGCTTATGCCCGCTTAGAACTATACAACCCCCTAGACAGATTACAAGAGTGGTGTCTGTACCACGACACAGACTTGGTGACATTTGTGAAAAGGGAGGGTGACCGGAATCGCCCTCTGGGGGATTATTTAGGGGACCTCACAAGCGAGATCCTGCCTGATCCACACATCACCGAGTTTGTGTCGGCAGGCCCAAAAACATATGGGTATAAGCTGTCGGGAGGAAAGGCCTTAGAAAAGTCAAAGGTATTACCCTGAACGTAGCAAACTGTGAAAAGATCACTTTGACAGTATGGAAGATCGAGTTCTGGACTATCGCACGGGCCTGCGAGAAAACACCTCAAAAAAAACAGAGGTGCAGCAGCCCTCTGTCGTAAGGAACAAAAATCAGTGGCAAATAGCGACAAAAACCCTTCAGAAAACAAACACAGAAAGTCGTTTACAACAAGAAGGTCCAAGGAGAGGGTTTAAAACCCTGCCCTACGGTTTTTAAAAATGGATAATTTCGAAACACCCCTTTTCTGCAATTCTCGCGGGGCCTAGCAACTGCCAGAAAAGTTACTTTATAAAAAATGTGCTGGATAACGCCCAACAAACACTGTCTGTTATGCCTGAGAGCATCGTGTGGTGTTACAGTTCTTGGCAACCTCTGTAGACAGAATTGCTCTGTAAATATCCCTTTCTCAATGTTGTGGAGGGGCTGCCTGATGCTTTTGACGACGACCGTTTGTTTCCTACCAGGAAAGTAAAGACGATTATCTGATGAACGATCTGATGAACTCTGCCTGTGAAAGCGCTGAAATCGAGGAAGTCTTTACCAAGTACGTGCGTCACAGAAACCAGAGCATTATGTTTATAGTTCAAAGCGTATTTTGTCAGGGGAAAAAGAGTCGCAAGATTAACCTAAACACAAAGTACATGGTTCTGTTCAAAAACCCCAGGGATAAATTACAAATCTCTACACTCGCTCGGCAAATGCGACAATCAGGGACACCCGTAATTCCTTAAAAAGGGATCGCGGATACAATGATACAGTGATACAATGCACAGTTTAAAGCCTTCTGCCGCACTGCCCGTTAAACAGAAAGTGTCTTTACTGCGCGTCAGTTTAATTTTCACATCCACTCCGTTCAACAAAAGGTTTTCTTGAAAAAACAGGTCGCTGTGCAGATGAACCAGCAGCTCTACCGTCCTGCTCTGGGCCATCAGCTTTGCACACCTCACAAACCCTAGATTCCCTCCATCCATCTCGAGTTTCTTCCTGTTGTCCGGCAGTGTCTTTGTAAAACAGGCCGGTGGAAAATTGCGTGGCGAGGGTGTAGTCACTGTAATTGAGCACCGATTCTATAAAGGCCCTGTAAGGGTAACAGTTGTTGCTTTGCCTTACAAGGCGGTCTCCCAGCGTGACATCGCACTGACTAAAAATAGAGGCCACGGGGTAATTCACCAGGCCCACCTCGGTGTCCACGGCGAGTTCAGTTTCGTCTCCTTTTACAATCTTGCAACACAGCTCCAGCAGCGTGTTGTTTAAATCCATACAATTTACACCATTCCCTGCTACAAAAAAGTCAATGGGGGCAGACTCCATAATGACCGACAGAGGCGGCACCTCGATGTAGATGCTTTTCTCAATGCTGGTCTGCGTAGGGGCTATTTGGAACAAGTCTAGTTTGGATGTGGTCCACTCCTCAGACCCGCAGTGAACAAAAGCCATGTTGATTCAAATATATCTCTTTCACCAGGCAGAGAGCGTCTCCTCTTTCACCCAGGCTTCCTCTTGGACTTTCACTTGTGGCTGGCCCTGCGGGTCAAAGCCCTTCTTTTAAAGGGTTTTGGGGGAACTGAGCATCGTGGGTATGACACATTTCTCGTGCTCTTCCTCCTTTTAATGTACATCAGCCCCGATCCTTCCTGTGAAACTGTATTCCCCACTTTCTCCAGAACAGTGCGGGAGACATGACCTACCACGTCTGTAGCTATATTTTGAGCGATGGTTTTTACGTGGACTTTAATAATCTTTAGCCCCCTCCTCAAAAGTGGTACAGCTTTTCAAAGAGGCTACGAAATATTCCACCCACACCAACCCCGTATATCACGGGGGCCCCATGACATCCAGGAAGGGCATATCCAGCCTGGGCTTTGTTATAGTTCCTATTGATTGCGGGGTCACCGTAATTTTTTAGGATCGCCAAAATAGTATTTTGTTTTTTAGAAACCTCGCTCTCTCCGCGGACGCAGGTGCAGCTTTACGATCACCTTGCCGAAGCAAAATGAGACGCGTCTGTTCTGATCTGTCTTTAGGTCAATGGTGATGGTGTCAATGTGGTCTTTACTGACAGGAACGTAGTGAGGTTTATCGTAAGTGATGGTGACAAACTCATTGTTCCTTCTTCGGATGGGGACGCAGCGTAACAGGGCAACAGAAAAGTCCCCCACAAACTGGTGTTGTATGATATCTGTGTACAGATACGAGGAGTTGAAACCCCCTGTGATGTCTGCGGAGATGGGAAATTTTTGGGCGCTGCACTTGGGGCCCAAACCCAGAATGTTAGCTAGCTCCCCATAAAACATGGACGTAAAATTGGCAGATTTAAGTCTCACTTTTCTACCCACAGGGTCGTAGTTTATGACCACCTCAGGTGGTGCGGAATGACGAGCCACGGTGCTCTTCATATGATCCAGTAATTCGGGTATGGTCGAGTAATAACATCGTAGTAGGATGAAATTCCATCTCATATCTCCAAAGGTGATTTTGAAAGGGGTGTCTTCGTGGATAGTGTTCCAGCTGTGCGGGTATTGTGTTTCCACTAACCCCACCTCCCAGGCACCCAAGAGATCCAAGGGCTTAATTAGTCCTATTGTAATGTTGGAGCTGGTGTTTTGAGGAAAAGCTGCAGAGCTGGCATTGCTGGGCAAAGTAATGTAAAACCCGCCATCACTCATTTCTCTCTCTCTCTCCCTCTCGCTCTCTCTGTTTGGGTCTCAGTGTCACAGAGTTGAAAAGCTTTCACCTAGCTGTTAAACTCATTGGGCCACCCCAACCATTTCACCAGTAGCTGCTTTTTTCTCCCTTTTCCTTTCGCTGCTCGCACTTTTTCAACCCTGTAAATCCTGTCTCGTTTGGGGTTTACTTTTTGTAATTCTTCAGGGTAAAAAGATTCAGTAACTGTCTCACCCTCATAAAATATCTCCACATCCTAGTTTTTAAAGTTTTCTTCAATTGCTTTACAACCCCTTCTTTGACTTCATTATCAGTAACAATATGGTGAACTCCATGCCGCTTTAACAGTCTTCTTAAAGGTTTGTTTAAAAATTCTTTCCCCCGACTGGAATCTAATTTTTGAGGCATGCAACCTTTGTTGAAAATTGCTTTAAAGGCCTTGGATACCTCACCACTCGTCTTGTCTTTTAGGCCGAAGGCCCAGGCATATTTGGATAGAATGTCTATGACTGTTAAGATGGAATTAAAACCACTGTTGCGTTTGGAGGACCGGTACAAATCCATCAAATCTGCCTGCCATTACACATCCACACCTGCAACAATGGTCTTATTTCTTTTAAAACATATTCGAGCCGGTATGTGTCAAGTGTAAGCGTCCTGGTCTGAAAGCCAAGCTCTTACCCGTCTTCATTTAAAGTTTTACTCTGCTTTTTGGCCACTTGAAAAAGAGGGTTCACCCTGCCGAAGCTCCCAACTTCCCCGGGGGTCAAATATATTTTCTTTCACAAAGCTGCCTGTGTAGACATGACTCTTACTGGTACCGTCTTTTACTCACACAAATATGAAGGGGGACACATTCATATTGACACATTTAACTAAGTGTTATTAATCACCTGGTTTAACACGACCTTTTACAGCCCCTGTAAAAATGGACGCCATGACCCCTACCATAAGGGAGTGATTCTTCCATTTTGTCCTTTTCTGGATTTTCCTCTTGAGATCTATGTCTCAGACATGAGCAAAATCAGCGGATGCATGATATATTTACTCCCACGGGGCAACCCCTGTAGAAGTTCTGAAAGGCCTCTAGAAAGGCATCGTCGACCTGTTGAGAGATTTTCAGAAAAGAAACAGTGTAAGCACCCCACTGCTTGTTTTTAGATTTACACAGCCCCCCGGTTCCTAACCCCATTACACCCCATCATCAGCCGTCACTTCTTAACCATTCATTTCCTGTGCGACGTCTTTTCCGTTCACCTTGTCCTCCTGTGACTCCCCTGAGCTACGTTTGCCTTCCACCTCTCGGGGGGCTGACAATGAGAGCCCATCATGTTCCTCGGGGTGCCTCAGAAGAGTTTGGGTTTCAGGTTCCGGCGTATCCATCAACGGCTGAGTCAAAAGGCCCTCATCGGACCTGTCCCTGATGTAGCGCTTTCTCCACACAGGTCCAAAGGCCCTCTAGGCTAAAACAAACTCCAAAGTTCTCACGGGGGTGGTGAAGGAGTCCATCTTTCCACGATTACTAAAGCACGCGTTCTAGGTAAAGGGTGCCCTCTTCTGCCCCTGCACTGGGACTTATGGGGTGATGGTGCTGCGCTCTGATTGGCAGAGGGCGCTGGGATGAGTTCTTTGAAGGGTCACGTGGCCCTCTTCGGTGCGGGTCACCTGCCCCAGTACACCCCTGATTGGTCACATCTGTTCTCGGGGTGGTCCTATGTGGCTGAAACCTATCGCGACTGGTAGAGGGCGGTGGGAGGAGGTCTTGTCACACGAACCACTTCCAGATGGGTCACCCTGCCCTGGAACACCACTGATTGGTCAAATCTCCTCTCGCAGCGGGCGTATCGGGGTGAAACACATCCTGACTGGTAGAGGGCAGTGGGAGGAGTTCTTACAGGGGTCACATGATACATTTTGCATCCGGTCATATGTCCGCCTTCATCCCGGTAATAATATTCCCCATTACTGGGACTTCCAGTGACAGGTGGTCGGGGCTTAAGGGGTCAAGGGGCGGAGTTTCAGGGGACAAGAGGTGGGGTTGGGGTTTGTTTGACAGTAGGGCCCTTCTACTACTTCCAGTTTCCATATTACTGAATCCCACCCTGCCAGCATTCCCACTCACAGAAGGGGCCCACAAATTCCACCATCTCCTTCACATCCAGTGGGCCTGGTAATCATGGACCAAAGTGGCTGAGAACAATTGCATGTTGTCGTGGGACACAGAGACTGATGTATAAGAGGCTCTCCTTGGGGTATGACGTTCAACCCCAGATTCCAAGGTGAAAGGCGGGCCTGGGGCTTGGATGAGACTGAGGGTGTGAATAGCTCACTGGATTTGTTACTTTACCTCATTTAGTTCCAGAATAAATTCTTCCTTTGCAGATTCATGGCCAAAGTCTTCTCCTTTCAGATGTTTTGGCCACAAGTGTGAAGAAAAGCCAACAATCCATGGAGGAGGATAAGAGCAAACCCTCAAAGTTTTCACAAACTGACTGGTGCTAGAAATGGAAGGGTGGTAGCAGTGGGGGGAAAGCCCGAGAGATGTTTATGCTAGAGGGTGGAAAGCAGGGGACTCCATGGGGCACTTAGATTGCACAGGGCTCAGCAGAGAAACTTACTGGGAGATAAAGGGCAGGTCTTTCCTGGGGTGATGGAAAGACAGAGTTTGGAATTTCCAAGGTGGCAGACCCAAAACCTAAGGGAGGGGCTGGGGTAGGAAGGAAGTGAGGCCCTTGAACCAAAGAGAGAAAGAAGGAGAGATCTGCCACAGACCTGAGGGGAGTGCCATCCACCTGGAGTGATGACCAACCCCCATTTCCCCTCTCTACATCACACCTTCCAAGAGCTAAGATGTCATGGGCCTGGGGTGTCGGAGCGGGAGAGGAAGATACCAATAATTAAAGGGGCCTTGAGCATAATGAATGGCCACGGCCAAGCTGTGGAAAATAGAGATCTCAAGAACTGAGGCTTGGATAATTGAGGTGCCCTGCAACTTAAACCCCAGTCCAATGTGCCTGCATTGCACATGTTAGCTGAGCTTCCTGGGGTCAATTATTTGCAGCACAGGAACGTAGCAAGGCCAAGGTTTGGAGAGCAGAACGTGGGCCATCTACCTGGTGTCTGGGAGCCGACAAGTGGCTGGAGATAAGGTTCTGCTAACCCTCTGAGAGAGGCAGGTCCTATGACAGCAGGAGTCTCCGGTCTTAAAGGGATACAAACCTCAAGTACAAGCAACCCAGTGGCTAGCCATCCTCAGCATCAGTGGGTGTGGGGAGAGGCTGGATGGGGTGGCACTAGGGCCCAGGGAAGGTGTTGTAGCTGATACCTCTACAAGGAGCTTCTCAAGCCTGGGAATTATTGTGGTATCTAGCTCAAGGAGCCTGATGAGATCAACTGATGACAAAACCAAGTCCTGGTTGGTTTGCCACAAGTCATAAGGGCCGGGGCAGGTTATGGGTCTATTAAAGGAGAGGATGGGTGAGGTTCTTTGGCCTGCAAGGTGAAGGAGGTCAGACTAGATGATCACAATGGTCCCTCCTGGCCTTAAAGTCTAGGAAGAACTTCTTTGCTTTCCAAAAGATGGGAATGGCTCCGAGGGGATACCAGGTAGTAAGCCCCTAACCTTCGGAGCCCCTCCCAGGTGTGATTTCTTCTTCCGATGAGCTCATATCTCTTCCCAGCTCTGCCTCCTTCTTGGGGCCAGATTCACCAAGGGGCTTAAGTGCCTAAATGTTCATTTGGACACTTAACTGCCAGAATCAGGCCCCACTGGGATTTCCAACCTCCCACCCAGCTGCTGCTCACTATTGCAGCATCCAAAACATTTTTTGTAGAAAAAGTTCACAGGGCATCTGTGTTTCTGAGCATGCACCCTTAGCCCCCACACCAGGGACGGTAGGAGTTTGCCACCTAACATGGCTGTGGGGCCCAATCAGGCTCCTCTAAGGGAGCTTACATAGGTTGAAGGAAGGATGGGGAGGTGGAAGACCCAATGTTCAATATCCCTGCACCAATGTTTTTTTTTTAGTTATTTCCCCCACGATAGAATAGCTTCAGCGGGAGTGTCATAAATATAAAGGAAAGGGTAAACCCCTTTAAAATCTCTCCTGGCCAGAGGAAAAATCCTCTCACCTGTAAAGAGTTAAGAAGCTAAAGGTAACCTCGTTGGCACCTGACCAAAATGACCAATGAGGAGACAAGATATTTTCAAAAGCTGGGAGGAGGGAGAAAAACAAAGGGTCTGTGTCTGTCTGTATGATGCTTTGGTCGGGGATAGAAAAGGAATGCAATCTTAGAACTTAGTAAGTAATCTAGCTAGGTATGTGTTAGATTATGATTTCTTTAAATGGCTGAGAAAATAGCTGTACTGAATAGAATGAATATTCCTGTGTGTGTGTCTTTTTTGTAACTTAAGGTTTTGCCTGGAGGGATTCTCTATGTTTTGAATCTAACTACCCTGTAAGGTATTTACCATCCTGATTTTATAGAGGCGATTCTTTTTTACTTCTATTAAAAGTCTTCTTGTAGGGAAACTGAATGCTTTTTTCATTGTTCTAAGATCCAAGGGTTTGGGTCTGTGGTCACCTACGCATATTGGTGAGGATTTTGACCAAACCTTCCCCAGGAAGTGGGGTGCAAGGGTTGGGAGGATTTTGGGGGGGAAAGACATTTACAAACTACGTTTTTTTCAGGAACCCAGATAAAGTTTGGTGGTGGCAGTGGAAGTCCAAGGGCAAAGGGTAAAATTAGTTTGTACCTTGGGGAAGTTTTAACCTAAGCTGGTAAAAGTAAGCTTAGGATGTTTTCATGCAGGTCCCCACATCTGTACCATAGAGTTCAGAGTGGGGAAGGAACCTTGACAGGGAGTGATTGAGGGAGCCCCTGTCAGGCTGTCCCAAAGCCCAGTGTGTTCACCTGACAGGTGGCAGATCCCCATTCAAATTCTTCTCCCCTCAGCTAGAGGGTGGGATTTCCATCTGGAGTCCTCTCCATCGCCAGCTTTTGTGAATCCCTTTCTCAGGTGTCTGTCTCTCTCCAGTTGTTCTACAGGGAGCCCAGGCACCAACGCAGGGTTTGTGAATCATCCAAAAGATCGGCATGGTGACGTTCAGTGTCACCGCACCTCAGTCACTTGTGAATTTAGCTCTTGGTGTTCTGTGTAAAACTGGGTGACATTCTTTGGATGAGGAGGATTATTACATGAAAAATGCAGTTCTGAGTGACCTGAAATGAATAGCGCATTCGACACACACAGTTTTGGCCAGTCCCAAAAGGGCCAGGAGAGAAGGAGAAAGGTGGTGCCCCTGGTGTTGTTGGAACTGCTCTGTCGTTAGTCCAGTGGTTCGGGTGCATTTCCCCTCGCTGTAAAAGGCAGCAGTTCAAATCTCTGCTCTGGAATAAGCCACCACAGCCTGTCCTTGAGTCACTGAAAAGTTTCACATTCAGTTTGACCCCAAACAAACGAATGTATTTCTCATAAGTGCCACTGACCAGAAATATCCATGATTTGCCCAGCTCTAGCTCTGGAGAGAGCCCACTGCCGTAGTGCCTGGACGTCCAGTCAGGGAGTCTGGGCCCCTGTGTGATCGAGGGGCATCCCCCCTTCGCCTGCAGCAAACCCCATGTCCCAGGGGAGCCTGAGCTGCAGACAGGAGGCGCTGGGGCAATCTGCATTGGTTTCCACAGTGAAGCAAAACCACCACAACCGAGCCCAGACCGAGGCCCCCGGGGCAAACAGACTGATATCAAGCTGTATGGGGTGGGAACCGTTCCAACCCGGTCCCTGGCAGATGCGCTGAAGGTTTTGTCAGGGCAGCCCCGGGCTTCCCGTGCAGTCGGAAGAGGGACTGGAGGGTGGACGGATGAAGAGCTTGGAAGGGGGGAACCTCCCCCAGATCTAAGGACTGTTTGGAGCTCCAAGCGTCAGGGGCTCCCTGTGTGTGTTTTGAACCCCGATTTCCGGTTCAGCCCACGGGGCCTGCTCTGGAGATCGGCTCTAGGCCGGCGGGAGGGGGCTGCTGGCCCCCACTGACACTCAGAGGGGTTTGTGGCTGGCCTCTCCCAGTCCCCAAAGAAAGGGGAATGGAGGGAGAGAAATCAGGGTCCTTAGACTGACAGTCTCCAGGGCCAACAGGGAGACGCCAACGCTCCAGGTCAGCCCGATTGACAGGGCAGGCCAGGCAACGAGGGAGCCGGGAGCCCAGGGTCCCGTCCTGCGTGTGAGGGGAGCTGCCGGAGGCGAGCGGGGCCGAGCTAAGTGCAGAGCAGCAGCCAGAGTGGGGCAGAGCTGGGGGAGCCGGGGCAGCCGGGAGCTGGGGCCGTGCAGACCAGCCGCGCCGTCGGGGGCCCGGCCAGCTCGCGCCTGAGGGCCCGTGGCCAGCGCCAGAGCCGGGTGCGACCCGCGGTGTCACCGCCGCCCAGCCCGGGCCTGGGAGGGAGGCGGGGGGTGTGAGGAAGAGCCCGTGAACTTTCCCTACGTCCCAGAGATGCCGATGGTGGTGCCCCCGAGCCCACAGGGCGGGTCCCTTGTTCCCCTTCACCCTCTTCCATTTTTCCTTATTCTCCTCACCGTTGCTGTTTAATACATTGTCTTTGGTGTGAACTTAATGCACTGACCAGGGGGTCAGGGAAGGGCCGGTGAGGAGGGAGGGAAGGGCCGCTGGGCTGGGCAAACAGAGCAAGAGACAGGTGGGGAGCAGCCTGGCTCAGGGGCTAAGTGGATGTGAAGTAACAAGCAAAGCCAGGGAACAGGGCAAGGCAGAGAGTTACCCACACAGGTTCACACAGAAATCGCTCTGAAAGATTTCCTTGGGGGTGTTGGGGACACTGGGGCATGGCCACTCGAGGTATAGGTAACTCGAGGTTGAGGGAAGACCACGAGTGTCGATGAAGCCCCCTCACACTAGCCCCAGGTGTCCTTGGCCCCCGCCCCCCGCCTGGAGGCACTCGCAGCAGCTCTGCGTACTAGGCCCAAGTGTCCTTGGCCCCCTGACCTGGAGGCACTCGCAGCAGTTATGCTGAGGATCTGCAACAATATGTTGCAGAGTCAGACTGCCTGAAACTAAGGAAGGCCACACAGGGCAGATATGGAAGAACAATGGTGAATAAAGCAGCTTTATGTATGGTTTAACAAATGATACAGAGAACAAGGGAACTAGCTGGGAACTGGATTGGCTGGCTATATGGATACTTAGGGCAGCTTGCTATTGGATAAGTATGCTGGGAAAAAGGATGTATAAAAGCCGGTGTAACTTCCTGCTCTGGGTGCAGGATTTGAGATTCTATTCTCCCTGTACCTTTTTGCAGCTGCAAATAAACTTTTCTGCTTCTCCACCCCGTTGTGATTCTTGGGTGTAGCACACCGGGTAGTGAACCAACCTCAGTTGTTGTTTAGCCTCTCGGCACCGGGTGACGGAAACAGGGGCAGCCAACATGACCAGGAACCATTGGGTTCCTCCTCTCCCCTCACACTGTAAACTTTACCCTCTTTGACTCTGCTTGATGCACCCATGAGGCAGCCCGGCTCTCACAAGAACAGCAGCTCTAGGGAGCAGACTGTGCAGAGATCGCTCAGCTAAGGATGAAGAGTTCCTGTCCCCTGGCTGTGTCTGCATCTGCCCCTCATCCTGCCTAATCAGTGGGCTCTTGGTGACAAGGCTCAGACTGGGAGTAGGTGGGGTAGCCCTTTCTGCCTTCAGCACCTCTTTATTCTAGGCATTATTATTATTTGTATTATGGTAGCACTTAGGAGTCCTAGTCATGGATCAGGGCCCCAGTGTGTTAGGTGCTGTATGTGCAGAGCAAAAACTCACTTCTTGTGTGAAACCTTTGAGCACTCCTCTGCCCTACGCCAGTTCCCTCCCCCTCCAGTATGGACCACTTGTTGTCATGAGCAGGGCATGGCTCGTCTAACTTAGTGACCAGAGCAGGAGTCAGGCCACATTAGTGACCAGGAAATCAGAGCCCCAAGTGGGCCAGAGGGCAAAACCAGGAGTCAGGCAGGGGTACGGGGATCCCACTTGCATGGATAACTTCCTGCTCCTGTGCTGGGTTTATATAGAAGCTGTGGCCAATCAGTATCCCCAGAGTCCTATCAATCAGATGACAGAACTGACAGTCTCTCTTCGAGCTCAGCTCCTATTCCAGCAGCTGTTAGATGGTCACTGCATAGCAGGTTAGACCACACAAGCGCCTAAGCCTGTGCAGACAAGGGTTCAAGACCTACAGTCTCTGCCATCAGCCCCTTGCTGAGGGGCACCCTCAGAGTGACGTGTGACCAGGTTTTTCAGGGTGATTCCTATGGAACGTTTCCACAAAGGTAGGAGTATCTACATTTTCCACAGGCTTCCAGGTGTGCTCCTCAGGACCACACCTTTCCCAGTCAACAAGACACCCGAGCCTGCCACGGTCACCTTTAGAGTCCAGGATTTTATGGCCCATGTATTCCTCGTGGCCCTGTACCACTGGAGGAGGTGGCTGGATCCTGTCAGGAAAAGGGTTTTCTGGGTAGGGTTTCAAAAGTCATACGTGAAGCACCAGGTGACCTGCAGAGAGCAGGGTGGTTGGAGCTCAGAAATGACTGGATTAACCTGCCACAGGATCTGAAACGGGCCAAGGAACCGAAAGTCCAGCTGGTGAGCAGGTCTGCCCGTGCAGAGATGCTCCGTGGGGAGCCATAGCTTTTGTCACACTGCATTGGTGGGGCCTTGCTGTTGTTGCTGGTCTCCATACTGCTTATAATTCACTCTTCCTTTTTCCAGGTGCTTCTTCATTTCTTCCTGGGCCTCACCAATCTGCTGCAACAGGTCTGAGGTGGCCGGGTTGGGAGGCTTGTCGCTTGGCATCTTGGTGTGGGCACACATCTCACAGGAGGCAATGAAGGACTATTGATCGGGCATATCCAGGGCAGGGTGCTAGTGATTGTTTGGGGTGCAGGCTCTGGGGTGATGCCGGGGGATGAGGTGTTCTGGGTGCAGGAGAGGTCTCCGGGCTGGATCCATGGGGTGTGGCATGCGGGAGGGGTTACGGGTTCCGCCTGAGGGGATGTGAGGATTAATTAATGGTTGTGAGGTACTCTGATCATATGGTGGCTGTGGGCTATACAAGAATTATGGGCCTGGGTAGGGCTTTCTTCTCCCGCTAAGAGAGATTCCAGGGCTGCCAGTGAGCTACTGCGGAGCGAGTGTCTGCTCCCGCCTTTCAGTGCCGGTACCTCGCTCCTCACTTGTAAGGGCTTCGAGTACCAAAGGCAGCAGATCAACCCCTGAGCCCGGCTAAGCCCAAACTGGATCCAGGAGTTGCAAAATTAGCAAGGACCACATTGAGCTAAGTGGGCAGGTGGCGTGTTCCTAGGGCTGCTTGTTCTCTGCAGTCAGTGTGTGGCAGAGCGGCCTGGTTTGTGGCTGGAGAGGCAGGAGATGGAGTGGCTCTTCCTGGCTCTGCCACTGACTTGCTCTGTGACCTTGGGCAAGTCACTTTGCTTCTCCCTGCTGTTGGTTGCCTTCCCGCCTGTTTTCCATTCAGTGTGTTTAGTGTCAGGAATAAGGACCCACAGCTGCCTGCTTAAACTCCCCAGCCTAACGAGTCCAGCTGGGCCCCAGTTGAGCTACCTGATTGGCCAAACTGCCCGTTGGCTGAGGGGATCAGCAGACCTGGTCTTAGGAGACCAGCTGAGGGCTGCTGCTGCTGCCTTGGACCCAGCCCTTCTCCTGCCTTCCCTGACTCCAGGGACCCCCATTCTGGTCCGCAGCTCCAGGCCCTGCCTTGGACTCGTCCCTTGGCCTGGCATTCAACCCCTGATTTTGGTTCTGACAGTGGGCTTCAATTCCTGAGGTTCCATCTCTGGCAGCCACCCTCTAACTCTGGTTCTGACTCTGGGTTTGATTTCCCTGCTCCTGATGCTTGCTGCGACCACTAGGCCACACTGCCCACGCCCCGCTCCTCAACACTTAGACTGCAAGCTCTGCGGGGCAATGACTGGGTCACTCGCTATGTGGATGCACCGGGGGCTCCTGATCTCATTTGGGGCTGAAAGACAATTCCAACAGGGATATGCAGGCACCCGCCCTCTCCCGCAGGAGGAGGGCAGTTCAGTGGGCCACCAGCCAGTTACCACCAGAGATCACTATGGCTATAAGCATCTCCCAAAGGTCAGTAAGGCATATATGGGGGAGGTCTGATTCTTTTTTCAGTTTCCCAAAGCACCTGGGATCCTCATAGCCTGTAGGTAGCGGCTCTGCCAGGTGAGCTTCCCCTGTGAGCTGTCAGGAGCCAGAACGGCTCTGCTCAGGGCCTGGAGAAGTCGCTCTGGGCTGATCTCACAGAGACCCTGTAGCCGAAAGCAGCTGGCATTGGCGTGTGCTGAGCACTAGGTTGAGGGAGGCCGGGGATGTGCTCAGGTGTGGAGCAGTCAGGACCAAAGGCCAGTGTCAGGGTTCCTCCCCCACTCTGAACTCTAGGGTACAGATGTGGGGACCTGCATGAAAACCTCCTAAGCTTACCTTCACCAGCTTAGGTTAAAATTCCCCAAGGTACAAATTAATTTTATCCTTTGCCTCTGCATTTCCACTGCCACCACCAAACTTTAACTGGGTTTACTGGGAAACATAGTTTGGACACATCTTTCCCCCCAAAATCCTCCCACCCCTTGCACCCCGTTTCCTGGGGAAGGTTTGGTAAAAATCCTCACCAATATGCATAGGTGACCAGGGACCCAAACCCTTGGATCTTAGAACAATGAAAAAGCATTCCGCTTTCTTACAAGAAGACTTTTAATAGAAGTAAAGGAATCACCTCTGTAAAATCAGGATGGTAGAATCCCAGACTGCTGCGCTGGGCATCACAAAATGGGGAAGAGATGGCCAGCCCTCTGTGGAGATAGAGGTGGTTAGGGACTATTTAGAAAAGCTGGACGTGCACAAGTCCATGGGGCCGGACGAGTTGCATCCGAGAGTGCTGAAGGAATTGGCGGCTGTGATTGCAGAGCCATTGGCCATTATCTTTGAAAACTCGTGGCGAACAGGGGAAGTCCCGGATGACTGGAAAAAGGCTAATGTAGTGCCAATCTTTAAAAAAGGGAAGAAGGAGGATCCTGGGAACTACAGGCCAGTCAGCCTCACCTCAGTCCCTGGAAAAATCATGGAGCAGGTCCTCAAAGAATCAATCCTGAAGGACTTGCATGAGAGGAAAGTGATCAGGAACAGCCAGCATGGATTCACCAAGGGAAGGTCATGCCTGACTAATCTAATCGCCTTTTATGATGAGGTTACTGGTTCTGTGGATGAAGGGAAAGCAGTGGATGTATTGTTTCTTGACTTTAGCAAAGCTTTTGACACGGTCTCCCACAGTATTCTTGTCAGCAAGTTAAGAAAGTATGGGCTGGATGAATGCACGATAAGGTGGGTAGGAAGCTGGCTAGATTGTTGGGCTCAACGGGTAGTGATCAATGGTGCCATGTCTAGTTGGCAGCCGGTGTCAAGTGGAGTGCCCCAGGGGTCGGTCCTGGGGCCAGTTTTGTTCAATATCTTCATAAATGACCTGGAGGATGGTGCAGATTGCACTCTCAGCAAATTTGCAGATGATACTAAACTGGGAGGACTGGTAGATACGCTGG
The DNA here is from genome assembly GCF_965140295.1 of Lepidochelys olivacea. Classification (NCBI taxonomy): domain Eukaryota; kingdom Metazoa; phylum Chordata; order Testudines; family Cheloniidae; genus Lepidochelys; species Lepidochelys olivacea. Next base: position 5,056,265 of record NC_140413.1, read on the forward strand.
AGGGGAGGGATAGGATACAGAAGGACCTAGACAAATTGGAGGATTGGGCCAAAAGAAATCTGATGAGGTTCAATAAGGATAAGTGCAGGGTCCTGCACTTAGGACGGAAGAATCCAATGCACCCCTACAGACTATGCATTGGAATGGCTAGGCAGCAGTTCTGCGGAAAAGGACCTAGGGGTGACAGTGGACGAGAAGCTGGATATGAGTCAGCAGTGTGCCCTTGTTGCCAAGAAGGCCAATGGCATTTTGGGATGTATAAGTAGGGGCATAGTGAGCAGATCGAGGGACCTGATCATTCCCCTCTATTCGACATTGGTGAGGCCTCATCTGGAGTACTGTGTTCAGTTTTGGGCCCCACACTACAAGAAGGATGTGGATAAATTGGAGAGAGTCCACTGAAGGGCAACAAAAATGATTAGGGGTCTAGAACACATGACTTATGAGGAGAGGCTGAGGGAGCTGGGATTGTTTAGTCTGCAGAAGAGAAGAATGAGGGGGGATTTGATAGCTGCTTTCAACTACCTGAAAGGGGGTTCCAAAGAGGATGGCTCTAGACTGTTCTCAATGGTAGCAGATGACAGAACAAGGAGTAATGGTCTCAAGTTGCAGTGGGGGAGGTTTAGATTGGATATTCGGAAAAACTTTTTCACTAAGAGGGTGGTGAAACACTGGAATGCGTTACCTAGGGAGGTGGTAGAATCTCCTTCCTTCGAGGTTTTTAAGGTCAGGCTTGACAAAGCCCTGGCTGGGATGATTTAACTGGGAATTGGTCCTGCTTCGAGCAGGGGGTTGGACTAGATGACCTTCTGGGGTCCCTTCCAACCCTGATATTCTATGATTCTATGATTCCTTACAGGGTAATTAGATTCAAAACATAGAGAATCCCTCTAGGCAAAACCTTAAGTTACAAAAAAGACACACAGACAGAAATAGTCATTCTATTCAGCACAGTTCTTTTCTCAGCCATTTTAAGAAATCATAATCTAACACATACCTAGCTAGATTACTTACTGAAAGTTCTAAGACTCCATTCCTGTTCTGTCCCTGGCAAAAGCAGCATACCGACAGACACAGACCCTTTGTTTTTCTCCCTCCTCCCAGCTTTTGAAAGTATCTTGTCTCCTCATTGGTCATTTTGCTCAGGTGCCAGCGAGGTTACCTTTAGCTTCTTAACCCTTCACAGGTGAGAGGATTTTTCCTCTGGCCAGGAGGGATTTTAAAGGGGTTTACCCTTCCCTTTATATTTATGACAGCCAGCCTTTGGGAAGTAGGTATTTCAGCCGCCCTAGGAAAGGCAGGGTGGTGAGCAAAGGTGCGGGCTTATTATTCATTCCGAGGGAAAACAGACCGGGGGAAACTGGACGAGTGGAATTTGGCAGAAACACTTCAGCAAAACCAAATCTACGCCAGTTACATGTGGCTGAGAGAAGCATGAGCATAGGCTGCAATGTGGCCGATAAATACCACAACAGATTCCCCGCCCCGCCCCCCAGTTCTTGGCCTGCACCGTGCTACATGCTAGGACTTCTGGGGCCTTCACGAGATGATATCTCTCATCCTCCGAGCTAAGATCTTCAGCCGGGCCTAGTGATTTCAGATGCCTCCATTTTCTGAGGGCCTAGCTTGGCTCTCCTTAAAGGGATCTAATTTTTGGAGTGGGGCTGAGAGTCAGGGTCTCAGGTCAGGCGCCCAGTGTCCTTGGTCACCTCTGACTGCTCCTAAACAGCCCCGTGGCCTGAACTAAAAGAAATATGTCATCCTACATCCTCTGACCTCTTCTTCAAAGGAGAAATGAATAGGAAATCTGGGTGCTCAGAAGGAAGCCGATAATCCCTCAGCCCTGTATGTCCCCCAAGGGCCCCCACTTTGTGGGCGTCCCTGTTTCTGGGCATCCAACCTGCTACACCTTGGAGCTAGCTGCAGAAGTGCTGGGCACTCAGAACTGACAACTCCACTTGGCTCCTACGGCAGCCCCTGGCGCTCAGCACCTCGGAAAAGCTGCCTGCAGGAATCTCAGCTGGGCGTAGAAAAGAGAAGAGCCCCCCGCAAACCAGGGGCCACTTTGGAAGAGTTGGGCCTAAACTCTCTTCACTGCCAGCCAAACGTGGGTCAGAACCAGCGACCCAGATACCGCCCAGCCTGGTAACGATGGGCCAGATCCTCAGCTGGTGTAAATCAGCCCAGCTCCAGTGACACCAATGAAGTTCTCCTGCTTTATACCAATGGAGGGTCTGCCTCCAGACCCCAACCACGCTGCCCCGCAGCCTCTTTTCATAGCGGGGTCCCGGGCTGCTCCGTCATGCCTAAGACCCGATCGCCAAGGGCCCGGAGAGCTGAGTGTCAGCACGTACAGTGACCTCCTCCGCGGAGCTGCTGTTCTGTGACATAACAGGAGGCCTCTGGCCACCCTGGAGCGAATTAACCAGCTTCCCCATCATGCAAGAGAAAAGGCAGCGCTGGAGGGCAGCGCTTGAGATGGACGCTGATCCGCAGGTGTGAGGATTGGAACAGGCCGTGTTTCCAGCTGAGGCCTGTCTCGTCTGCCCGGCCCTTGGGCTGGGAGGTCGTCTCTGTCATGGAGTGTGGGTGAGTCCAGGCCCTGCACCCCTCTTCCTGGGATTCACTGAGACTCTCAGCCAGCCAGTAAGGCAGAAGGGTTATTGAACAACAGGAACACAGTCTCAAGCAGAGCTTGTGGGTACAACCAGGACCCCTCAGTCAAGTCCTTCTGGGGGGGCAGGGAGCTTAGACCTCAGCCCTGGGGTTCCCTGCGTTCCACCACCCAGCACCAAACTGAAAACTAAACCCCCCCGCAACAGGCTCCCTCCTGCAGCCTCTGTCCACATTCCCTGGCAGAGGTCTCACCTCACCCTCCCGCTCCTGGCTCAGGTGACAGGCTCTCAGGTCTCCCAGTGAAACTCCCCTGCCACATTCCCAGGTCAACACTCCCCGCTCCCTGCTGCGTCACATCCTCCTTTGCCTGATTTTTCTCTCCCCGCTTGTTCTCCTTCTCCGCGAGCTGTGTGTGTCGAATGCGCAGTGGGAGGAGACGCGGCCCCCAGCACGGCACGGGGGAGGAGGCAGGGCAGGGGATTTGGGGAAGGGGTTGGAATAGGGGGCTCTTATGGTGCCACGGCTCCCCGGTCTCTCTCCTGCTATAGCCGGGCAGGCTCCAGGGCAGCCAAGTTCCCCTCGCCCCCTGTCTCTTCCCCCAGCGACCTGTGACCCCCGCCCTCCCTGCCACCGATCAGCTGTATGCCCGCGTGAGGGGGGGCAAGGGAGGAGAAGCGGGGGGCTTGGGGAAGGGGGTGGAATCAGGGCATATCCCTTCCAACCCCTGCAGTGAGTCACTCAGGACAGGGGTCTGGGAGCAACCCCCTGCCCCACCCTCCACCCTGACTCCCGCACCCCCCTTCTGCACCCCCAGCCCCCAGTCCTGTCTCCCGCACCCCCCAACGCCCCCCAGCCCTCTGCCCTGACTCCTGCATGCCCCCAGAACCCCAGTCCTGTCTCCTGCATCCCCACACATACCCAGCCCCCCCCACACCATGCCCTGATTCCTGCACCCCCTCACACACACCCAGCCCGCAGTCCTGACTCCTGCACCCCCCTCCACATCTCCACCCCCACCCTGAGCACCAAACGGGAGCTCCTCCCCCCTCCCCCCCACATACCCATCTGCACCCCTTGCACCGAATGGGAGCTGCCCCAGGACAGCGCTCCACACGCCAACCTCCTGCCACAACCCTGAACCCCATCCCTCATTCTAGCTCCTGGCCAGACCCTGCACCCAAACCCCAGCCTGTTCCTGCACCTTAACTCCCAAACAGACCCTGCACCCCCATCCTCAGCTCAGTGCAGAGACATAGCTGTAAAACTCATCTGAAAAGTTTTCAACATAAAACACAGTTTAAAAGTGTCTAGTGTGTCCCTTCTAAAAATGAAACTTATATCTATCTCTGAGTTGTGAAGAATAGGAATTAAGGTTATAACAACCAATAAGAAGGCACTTTTATGTCGAAACCCATGATTAAATCAAGTATCCCTGACTAGTGATTGAAAACATGATTTAAATCAAATCCACCCTGCCCGCTGTGCTCTTGCCCCTGGCCTCTTCATTCCCCAGGGGGGCCCCACAAATATCTTTGGTGCCAGGCCCACAAAAAGTTAATCCAGCCCTGGAAGAAAGGGACATGGCAGTGTGGGTCGGGGGGAATCATGAGGAGGGAGGAGCAGGGAGGGCAGGAGAGTGAGACTGTCTGCGGGAGATGGGTCAGAGGATGTTGCCACAAACAGCTAATCAGTAGAGAGGAGCGAGTCTCCAGAGTGCATAGGTAGAAAGCAGAATTTGGTGCCATTCTTTTGGGTCCAGGAGACTGTGAAGATGTCTCCCCCACCATTGTCCTGGTGCTGCTCCCCCTGGCTTCTGCTCTGAGGATGGGAAACCTGTGATTGCAAGGGCTGGCTTCAGCCCACAAATAACTGGGAGTGGACAGTGGGGCCCTGGTTCCCCGGTCCCCCAAACCCTCCAACCCATTTCATGCGGCTACCTAAATATCCAGCCCCAGGTGTGGGGTTTAATAAAAAGCAACATAGGGAAATAAGAGATGACCCTACAGTTGAGATCTGAGGTTGGGGAAGAGCCATCAAATGGGATTAAAACCCAGAAATTCATAGGACTAAGGCTGTTCAGAGTCATGGTAAGGGATCCTTTCAGCCGGGTTTGTACATCATTCTGTCTCTGCAAAAATCAAATCCAATTAAAATAGGCTTAGTCGTTTCCAGAGGAGTGTATTAAAAGCAGGAGTTCGGGGAGTGATGCTTTGCTTTACCTATTACTCTTTTAACATAGCGATAAATATTATTTCTCCACCATGGTCAAAGCAGACCAGTGTGGGTGTTGTCCTGGAGCCAGCTGACGGAGGTACTGCTCTAGCTTAAGAGGTGGTGTTTTGTGCTGCAGGGCTCCAAATCAAGTGCTCAGTCCTGGATTTTCCTCAACCCGTGGGCAGTCCAGAGAAATCATTTGGTTTCTTTCTTCCTTTAAAGACACCAAAGCCCTTCACAGCTTATTAACTTAACTGGGGGTAACTAGACTCTTCCCTTGAAACGCAGACCTGAGTTTAGGGTAAAACTGAAATGAGTCTATTAACAAAACCTATATAGGAGTCATCGAAGTCAAGTATAAGGAATGCAGATAGAAAGAGTTACAAGTAAAACAAAACAAGCTAAACTTTTAAAGGTCTAAAACTTAGTTTAGCTAGACACAGGCTCCGTTCAAGTTGGTTTCTCTCATCCACAGTCTCCACAGGCAAAATGGGGACTGCCTCTCCCCTTGATCAGGCTCTCTTCCAGGGGCCCAAAGGTGCTGGTGTTTTTGTTTTTTTAGGTGAAAGACTGCGGGGTTGTCTGCCCTTTCCTTTTATAGTCCATTGACTCTTGGCAGTTGATTCTTCTAAAGCAGTGGTTTAGACAGGGGTACGGCGTAGACAGAGGTCTTCTAGGGAGGACATCAACTCCTGCAGATATTTGCCTTGTTTTCCAGCAGGCTACATAAAAAGCACAAGCGAAATAAGTACAAACTAACGTTTTGTACAGACAACAGGAGAAAGTCAGCAATTTTTCAGTAAGAGTGTGCTGTGACCCATCTGTGTTTTATGTCTGATTTTGTAACCAAGTAGTTTCGAAGTGAGGTGAAACTTGGGGGTACACAAGACAAATCAGACTCCAGAAAGGGGCACAGTAGACGGAAAAGGTTGAGAGCCACTGTTCTACAGGACACCCCTCAAAGCAAAGTTTATCCAAGCTGTGAGGAAGGCGACCTGAAGTCTGGTGGTGAAGGCTCCATGTGTAACCCACACAGCTCCTGGGTGAGGTGTCCTGTCCCATCTAGTGGAACCAAGACCACTTACTGAGCGAGAGATGAAGTGAGTCTGCGGTACAGCCTCAGCTCAGAGCCAGTTGGCTTTCAGCCCATGCGGTAGAGACTCATGCAGTATGTTCCAGAGGCCCGAGGTTCAATCCCGCTCGCCGCCAACAGGGGTCTGTCAAGGGTACAAGTGGGGGCTCGTCTGGGATTTCAACCAGGAAGTCTCTGAGCTCGGGACGTGCTTCCTCAGCGAGGGGAAGTATGTAACCCGCACACCTCCTGGGTGTGGTGTTCTGTCCTCTCGCGTGGCACCGAGACCATTGAGAGACAGTGAAATGAGTCTGCTCTACAGCCTTAGCTAACAGCCAGTCGGCTCTGAGCTCATGCGGTAGCGGCTCCTGAACTAAGCTCCAGAGGTCCCAGGTTTGATCCTGCCTGCCAATAACCAGGGTCTGTCAACATCACATGTGCTCTTCTTTTCTCCCCGCACTTGTGTTTGCTGAAATGTAAATTGCCCTGTTCTGCACCATCTCCTTCAGCTGCTTTCTTGAGGACCCTGTTTGCTGCCTGTATAAACCCCCATTCCTTTGCTTAGGACAGACATCTTTCATAGCGTTTGCCAAGGAGGGGCTGTCGAGTTTTCCCAAGTAATGTCGTAGAGGGGGAACTCATAACTCTATATGTGATGTTGCATCATGATCTTATTGACCAGAGAGTTGTTCCTTTTCAAATGGTACCTCACAAGGCATATTTCGTACAAAGATTCTTACCACAGCATGTAGGGGGTGAATAGAGGGCTGCTTCGGGTCACACATGCTCAGAAGGGCATCTCCAAGGGCGGAGGGCCACTTCCACTCCCAAATTGAAAAAAAGGGGGGTGCCAACCTGTTCCCCCACTTCAGCCACCTCCAGAGGCAGACAGCCGTACCGGAGGGGCGGTGAAGATCCCTGCCCTGAGGACTGATGTTCGCAGGCCTGCTTTGACTACCTGCAGCAAGCAGAGAACTGCCAGGAGAAGGATCCCAGCCCATTCAAAGAACAGGGTCCTTGCTGCTTGCTCAGCTCAGGAGGGTGTGAGGACATAAATGCCAAATAAGCAGCGCATGCTTCAAATGCATCGGCTTAGTGGCCCCTGTACCTTTCAGTAGTGAAGAAATCTGTTTGCTGGATATTATTTTTCTTTACAACACTAGGTGCTGTATTGCTGTAATGATAAGAGCATGTTTAGATTTATGAGGCGTCTTAGTTAACCCACAAATTGTCTTCTTATAAAGGGAAGGATTTTTTTGTTTAGTCTGAGCAGCTTTACTACACTGTGGTGTCTTTCCTCCAAATCTGAGCAACTCAGGTGACTGGCATCCCCAACTGCCCCAATTTTCATATTTGTGTTGTTCTCCACAGGTGGGAGTTCTGCTGTCAGAACAGACTGAACCTGCTCACTAGCCCTGCACTAACGTGGAATTATTATGGGTACGGGTGTAATCAAAGTTTGGTGGGTTACACTCAGGCCAGGTCCTTGTCTCCAGCTCTTTAACAGAGCACTGACTCTGCTCTCCCAGGAGCCCCTCTCTGCCTGAACACAGGTTGCTCTTACAGACCCAGCTCACGAGGTGACATCTCCCCTGTCTTTCCACCCAGACTCCATGGAAGGCTGGAGAACTGAGCAGGATTATGACATCACAGGTATCAGGGAGACTGAAGAGCTGTAACAGAAGAACGGCCACGCTGGGTCAGACCAAAGGTCCATGGAGCCCAGTCTCCGGTCTTCCGACAGTGGCCAATGCCAGGTGTTTCAGAGGGAATGAACAGAACAGGGAATCATCAAGTGATCCATCCCCTGTCTCCCATTCCCAGCTTCTGGCAAACAGAACCTAGGGACACTCAGAGCGTGGTGTGGCAATCCTGCCCATCTTGGCTAATAGCCATTGATGGACCTATCTTTCATGAAATTATCTCATTCTTTTTTGAACCCTGTTATTGTCTTGGCCGCCCCAACAGCCTCTGGCAAAGAGTTCCTTGGGTTGACTGTGCACTGGGTGAAGAAATACTTCCTTTTGTTTGTTTTCAACCTGCTGCCTCTTAATTTCATGTGGTGACCCTGAGTTCTTGTGTTATGAGAAGGAGAAAATAATGGTGATTGGAAGAGCCCAGACTAACCACCACAGGAATGTACTGACTATGACCCCTTACTTCAAATGCACTGTGGCCTTGTGGATAGAGCACTAGATGGAACTCAGAAGGCTTAAGTGCTCGTCCTGGCTCTGCTACTGTCTTGCTGGGTGATCTTGGGCAAGTCACTGCTCTTCTCTGTGGCTCAGTTTCCCATCTCTAAAAGGGGGCTAATGTTCCACGCCTCCTTTGGAAAGTGCTTTGAGATCTACTGATTGAAGATGTTAGATAAGAGCTAGGGCTCTTTATTTTCTTATGAGAGAGGGTGCTTTTCCTAAAGCTTCCAGGCCTGGAGTCAAGTGAATTATTTGAGAATCTCTGCTTTTTAGTTTATTTGTTAACCATTTTCAAGCCCTCCTGGCTGCAAAGAGAAGCTGGAGGACGTGAATTGAATGCACCCTCGCGGCTTAGACACCAGCAGGCAAATGAAGAGTTCCCCAGAGGAATTTTTTTGGAAAATCTCACTATTTTGAAGCCACTCTCATGATTTTGGTGGGGCCCAACTCATGGTTTTGGAATGCTTGGGCTGGCGATACCGTGAAAGTTTGTCTGCGCTCGTAGCGCTGGGTAATCACTTCAGGGCTGCTTCTCGCTTCAGGCTGGGAGACTCCGCCTCAGTCACAGCGGTTTTATGAGTTCCCACAAGGAGGGGGAAAACGTCCCTTGCCTAGAGGCTTGAGAGTCGTAAATCTCGGAGAAGACCCAGGGTTTTCCTGGGAAATCGGATGCCCTCTCTCCTGCCTTATTCTGAGCTCAGCAGCTCAGCCCCCTGGGGCGGTTGCCCCATCCTATCTCCTGATGTAAGTACGGCATTGACAGCTCACAGGCGAGAGGGAGATTGCAGGAGGGCAGCCCCATTCTGACCTAGAGACGACATCAGCACCTGCCTGATGCCAGAGCAGCAAGCTGCAGTCAGGTGTAGCCTGGGTACTTGTTGCCGGTTTGAGAGTATCTGTGGTTCTTAGTGTCTGAGCCCTGGGAAATGAGTTCACTCCTCCTATATCTCAACTGGGCCTCCTGCCTAACGATCCTGAGATGCACGGTGCTGTTTCTTGCCTTTCTTGCTGTGATGAGCCTCGCCAGATCGGAGGTAAGTGAGACTCCTCGAGAGATGGAAAGGCTGGACTGATGCCAGCTAAATGCAGAACCAAACATCAGTATTTTTAAATCAGCAGGCTCGGATCATCTACACCAAAGAGTCCTCAAAGAGCTGGTTCACGAGGTTATTGGCCCACTGACCTTACTTTTTCACAAATTTAGGATAACTGAGGGAATTCCAGAAGGCTAGAAGTGTGCTCATGTTTTGTCAATAATTATATGTTTTGTCAATAATAATAATTTCTAGAGCATACCTTTTATCAAAATATCCAATCTTGATTTTAAAAATTGCCAGTGATGGAGAATGAATCCACCAGGACCTAGGGAAATTGTTCCAATGGGTAATTACTCTCACCGTTAAAAATATACGCCTTATTTCCAGTCTGAATTTGTCTAGTTTCAAGTTCCAGCCATTGGACCATGTTAGACCTTTCTCTGCTAGATTGAAGAGCCCATTTGTAATTATTTGTTCCCCATGTCGGTATTTATAGCCTTTTAATCAAACCACCCTTAACCTCTTTAAGCGAGATTGACTGAGCTCCTAGAGTCTATCACTACAAGGCATGTTTTCTAATCCTTTAATCATTCTTTTGGCTCTTCTCTGAACCCTCTGCAATTTAGCAACATCCTTTCTGAATGTTAGACACCAGAACTGGACACAGGCTTTTAACCTCTCTTCTCCAACTTGAGATTCCCCTGTTTATGCATTCAAGTACCGCAGGACATTTGGATTAAAAAATTAGAACTATACAATATCAATGGAGCACAGGTTTAATGGATTGAGTACAGGCTAATGGCTAACTGGCAGATCTCAAAAAGTAATTGTCAACGGGCTCCTCGAATATGGCTGTTTCTAATGGGGCTCTGCAGGGATCAGTACTCGGTCTGATGCTAGTCACTATTTTTATCAATGACTTGGAAGTAACTATAAAACTGCTGCTGATAAAAATTTGCTGATGACCCGAAGATTGGCAGAATGGTCAATGGTCGATGAGGACAGGGCAGTCACACAGAGAGTTCTGGAGAGGTTGTTTGGCAAATGGGGCCCATTCAAACAAAATGAATGTTCACACAGCCCAAAACAGAGTTATACATCTAGAAAAGGGAGGGCATATTCAGCTTTGGATTGGACTAGCTTTAGTTTTGTATCATCTGCCAGTCTGGCCACTTCCCTGTTTCCCCCCTTTTCTAGATCACATATGAATATGCTGAACATCTCTGGTCCCAGTACAGATCCTTGAGGGACCTTGCTATTTATCTCTCTTTATAAACTCAAAATTTCTTCCTACCTTTTGTTTCCTATCTTTAAACCAGTTACTGGTCCATGAGAAGACCTTCCCTCTTCTCCCATAACAACTTATTTTGCTTAAAAACTTTCTGAAAATTGAGGTCCACTAGATCCACTGGATCACCCTTCTTCACATGCTTGTTCACCCCTGTGACGCCCCATATTCTTCATAGAAATATTGTTAGATGAATGTGGCACAACTAATTTATGTTCTTTGCAATATGGGTCGTGTGAGATATCATTGGAAAGGTTATGATTTACTGAATGTGATTATCCTTTTTGTGTGGATGTATCATTTCTGTATCTGAAGTCAGGAATACGAGCTATGTCTCAACTACAAAAGTGCTTGCACCAGGGGAATGCCCACCAAACAGTAGGGAGTCAGCCTGGATGGGCCATTAGGAAGGACAATAGGACTTGGAAGATACGAATCTTCCTCCTTCCTGAGAAGTTTCCTGGGATGCAGCTTTGACACTGCAGGGTCATGTGATCATGTCACCTGGTACTGAGCATCATTATGGACTGGTGGTAATTGTCCACTAGGAGGGAGTGGGGGTCAAACTGGGAGACAAAGGATTCCTGTCTTATCCAAATCCTATTTAAGGCTTTTGGACTGGAGTTAATCTGGGTTCTTGTCCACCACCTCCCTGCTCAAAAAGGAAGACTGCTGAAAACACCTGGTGAAAGAAAGAAACTAAACTGTGGGGGAGGAGGGCAGGGGCTGAGCCCAGGTGAGAAAGATCTAGCCTGTGAAAGGAATAGCTGGATATTTAAGCTGCAAGCAGTGCAGTTTACCTTCCATAAACTTTGCAACTGCACAAAACAACATTTAGGGTGAGAATGTACTTTCTATTGAGCAGTTAATTTCGCGTATTAAGTTTAGGTGGTGTGTTTTGTTTTATTTGCTCAGTAATCTGCTTTGATCTGTTTCCTATCGCTTCTAATCTCTTAACATTTACCTTTTGTAGTTAATAAACTTATTTTTACAAATCAGCGTTACATTAGCGACCCTTCAGACATCTCAGACAGAGGATGATTTAAGCAATAGCTTACGTACCACAGTTAGTAGTTCTGCAATTTCATATCCGAGTTCCCGCAGTACTCGAGGGTGAATCGGGAGTGCCTTCTCGAAACCATTCATTGAGTCAAACTCAAATGATAGGACTCCACACAGGATGAAATATTCTGGCCTGTGTGATTCAAAAGGTCAGACTAGATGATCGAATGGTCCCTTCTAGCCTTAAATGCTATGAATCTGTGAATGATTTTACACCTCTAGCATGTTCCCTCTTGAAATAGTCCCAGTCTTTTCAATCTCTCTCTGTATAGAGGAGTCTTTCCAGGCTTTTAATCACTTTGGACCCTCCCATTTCAACTCATGACAAGGTGCTCCACGTTGAGCAGAGTGATGCTCTCTCAACGCAGGGTGCTTGGTCCTCTTAGCACTGTCATAACAGTCCCCGGTCAACCAGGGACACTTTGTTGTGAGTTAATGCCTCAAGAGGGTGAAATAAGACCTGCAGTGGGTATGTAGCGAAGTGTTTGAAGCCTGAAGTTGGCAGACCTTCATCAGCCTGCTGGGGGCTGGCAGGTATGGTGCCAAGAGTGGGATCTACAAGGCACCATATCCCAGTGACTGCTGCTGTGGTGGGCAGAGAACCAGGCCCAGCAACAGCACTGCTATCCCTTTGACAAATGGCATCTCGGCAGCCTCGGGGGCATGGATCAATGTTCACATTGCACTCCCTGACCCCAGCGGTACCCAGGCCGGGCCGGGGAAGCCAATGATCCAACCAACAGACCAAATTCATTGATGAATCCTGCTCACGTGCCACTTGAGGCACCTTGTGCGTACGCTAAGAAGAAGAAGCAGCAGCCTCAAATGTTAGATAGCAGCTTTCTCCCGCCTCCGGGTCAGATGCCACCCCTCCCTGCAGGACTAGCCTAGGACTGGCCACCAGAACCAGCACCACTGACCCAAATGGTCCTGATCATGATCCTAAGGTCACCATGAAGAGTCCATCAATGCTCAGCAGCTCCCAGGCAAGTGGGCTGAACTCGTGCCAAACTGTTTTCTTTTGGTGTAAAACAGCTGCTGTTAAGGATGGTATAGGGGTTATATCAGCACTTGTTTGGGAGAATTTGCATGACCCATTCCTGGCTTCACCACTCAGGAGTAGCATGGCCATCCCAAATGCATGCAGATAAAACCCTATATCATGCATTCTCTAAATATGGAAATAGGAAACACTGTTGTCCAGATGTCAGATTTCTCCCCCAAGGTCTGAATTCGGGGACTGGTATCTGTGGTTCGTTGCATACACTGCAGTCCTTAAACCTGCAGAGTTTTATAACTCTGCAGGAGGGAGAACCTTGCAGGCTCTCTCCTTCAACGCTGATAAACTCTGCAGGCTCCTGGTACCAGCAATCCCTGTTTCTCCAACTCCTGGATTATTCCAAAAAGAAAAGGAGTACTTGTGGCACCTTAGAGACTAACAAATTTATTTGAGCATAAGTTTTCATGAGCTACAGCTCACGGCTGCTACGCTGAAACCTGGAATATTCCAGTGACCCCTGTCATGGGCTGTGCTGTGTGCCCTATATGGGCTGAATCATAGGAAAGCACAATGCCTACCCATGATGCCTCAGAGTGCAATACTCTCCCAGAAGGAAAAACTTTCCTCTGGCCCCACATGGCAATCCCCTCTGGCTCCTTGTTATCCCAGTTTTATTGAGGAGTTCTCTCTAACCATGCTGCTTTTTCTGTGTGTGGCAGGCTTCTGAGAGGAACTTGAGCCACAGACACAAAAAGAAGAAAAAGAAAGGTAAGCAGTCCCTGTCCCCACAGCTGTGGTGGCAGACTCGGGCCCCATGCAAAGCAGAGAAGTCTATTCCCCCAGTCGCCTCCCCTCTTCCTGCGAAGGCACAGACATGCCCAGAGTCGTGCAGAGGCACTGGCTGGGGCTCCGTTCACACGCTGCCCCTGAAATCTGGGGCTCTGGGGTGCTTGGAAGCAAAGGGTGCCCATGCAGCTCAATATCTCCCTTATGTCTCTCTTCTGGCAGCTTTTGGACGTTGTGAGAAAGAGATGGAGGAGGCTTGTGCTTCCCTAGAGACATGGTAAGCAATGCCCCCCTCCATAAATCTGCAGTGGCTCAGTCCCCTCCTTTAGCGTCATGCAATTCATCCCCACTCAGGGGTAGTAGCCCTAGTAATCCCTCCCCTGCCCCGACCTGTATACCAGGCAAGCATCTATTCTCCTTTAGAATCATGCAATTCATTCTCACCCAGCAGAAGCTGCCATCTCTTATCCACCCCCATGCATCATACAGCGGGTCATTCCCTTCTTCAAGCATCATGCGGCCCATTTAATCTGGAGTGGGGGAGGGGCAGTAGATTGTGTCTACTGGACTGGACCATCCTCCCCTGCAAGAGCGGGAGAAAACATTTTCTGGGAGCAGCCCTGTGCACACCTGGGAGGTGAGGTGGAGAGTTCAGGGAGGAAGGCTGGCCTTTCTTGTACGCTGAGTAGGGTGAAAGGGATCTGGCAGCACTTCTGTAATGGCCCCTCCACCACCCCCACCTCCAGTCCCCCAGCATGCGTTCCCAGTTGGACTTCAACGTTGGACCTTCAGCTCTGCAGCATAAAGCACCCCTTCGAGCTAAGGAGGTAGGTGCATTAGTTGGTAGCTGCAGCAGGCCATTCTCCTATTTGTTGATTAGCTTGTGCGGAAGGGACATGACACACACGCTGCCAGTGGGACACACTCTCACCTTCTCAGCACTAGACAGGGATCACCTAAGAATCCAGCTTACCCAAAACCAGAACATCCAAGGCCTGGGTATTGCAGGGGAGGAGGTTGCCTCAGTGGAGAATGGGACACAGAGCCTTTCAGTGCCGCACCTCTGCGTGAAAGAGGGCCTGAGAGCAGGGCTTGCCCTCAACTATCTGCTCTCTCTGTTCCACAGCTGCCGCGTGCCCCTGGAGAAGCTCACCTTGGCTGACAGCCTCAGGCTGGTTGAGAGGAGGACACAGTACGTGGGCAGATACCTGGATGAAGTTCTGATACCGTAAGGCAACTGAATGGGGGGCACCAGACTGGGGTCTGTGTGGGAGGGGATAGTGAATGTAGAGAGCAGGGAACAGAGAAAACCAGACACTCCAGGAATCTAAAATAACAGGGAAAAAGCCTCTAAGAGGCTTTAGCTTTCAAGGTGAGACACCAGTGAAAGTGAGGTGAGGGAGCAGGGAATTGATTGCAAGCAGGCTCAGTTGGGCAGGAGTAGGCCAGGCCTATAAATCCAGGAAAATGGCAACAGACGGAGGCTGCCGCTGGGAAAGGGCAGTCCCTCCCTGGGAAGAAGGGGGAGTGTTTGGAGGTTGTACACCCATCAGGGGAATGAGGAGTAACAGGAAGCAGTCCAGGGAAGAAGCGGAGACGGCTGGGAGAGGAAAGCCCAGAACTCCTGGCTGGAGGGTCCCTGGACTGGAACCGGGAGTAGAGGGCAGGCCCAGGTTCCCCTACCAGCTACTGAGGGCGTGGCACAGACCGGAAGGACAATGAACGGGAAGCCTTCCTGGGTCACTGCAAGAATCATAGAGAATTGAAGGACTGTACCCCAAAGGGGAGAAACGCTGAGAGACAGGGCCAGCGGGCTGAGTCATGAAGACTGAGGTTCCTGAAACGAGAGAGTAGCTGCACTCCCAAGAGAGAGACGGAGTGATGGCGTGCGACATGGGAAGGGGCATTGACCTCAAGAGCCCATCCACGGAGTGACCAGGAGGAGGCACCAGAGAAGCAATGAGGGGTGCCCCCCGTGACAACGTGGTGGGAAATGCGGGTACTCGGTCACCTCTGTGGGAAAGGGATTGTGCAGAGGACTGTAGACCGAGTGAAGCGTTGTATGAGACAGTCACCCTGATGTCAGGGGACTGTGAGAGAGACTGTACCTGACGGTCACCCCTGATGTAAGGGATCAGATCTAGATTATACAGGATGAGTACCCCAAGGGGGCTAGAACGAGACTGTAAAGCAGCTGAACGCTGCCAAAAGGGTCCGTATTTTGGGAACTGTCCTCAAGGGCAAAGAAAGACAGTCAAGACAAAGGCAAAGGCCTGAAGAAAGAAAAGAAAAGGAGAAAGAGAGGCCCCTAGTGAACCTGTAGATGTTGTGGTGAAAGCCAAAAGGCAGGTGAGACTGGGGGGAGCAGAGAGACCCCCCCAGGGGAGGAAGCTTAAGCAGGTAGGAATTAATGCCGAGGTGACCCACAAGACAGTGGGGACTGAGACCCTGAGAGCGAGGGTGCTGGAGGACTTGATGGGGCAATGAAGCAACTGTAGGGGAGGCTAGTAGCTGCAGCGCAGACCCTGCAAGAGGTTGCGCAAGACCTGGAATCTCAGCAGCAGAAACGGAGAGACAGCACGGGGGAGAAAGGGAAACTACTCATGGTGGGTGACATAAAGAAAGAGAGGGAAAGTCTGTACACTTGGCTGCATGAGAGGCAGGGGAGGTGCTACCTTCCTCTCCTCCCCCCATGAGGAGCAGTCTTGAGCGGGAGGCTCTGTGATGAGCTGTCCACCCCACCTAGGACTGGAAGGGGCTAAGGTGGCCAGGCAGACGTGTGAACTCTGCAGGGTGCACCCGGAGGAAGAGTCAGGGAGCCGTGAATTGACTGCAAGCAGACTCAGCTGTGCAGGAATAGGCGGGGCCTATAAAGCCAGGAAGCTGGCAAGAGATAGGGGCTACTGCTGGGAAAGAGCAGTCCCTCCCTGGGAAGAGGGGGAAGTACCAGTTTGGAGCTGGTACACCCAGTTTGGAGCTGGTACACCCAGAGCAAGGATGGGAACCAGGAATAGTAGGAAGCAGTCCAGGGAAGTAGCAGTGAAGGAGGGTAGAGGAAAGCCCAAAACTCCTGCGTTGAGGGTCCCTGGCCTGGAACCTGGTGTAAACTGCGGGCCCGGGTTTCCCGAACGGCCACCGAGGGCACGGCATAGACGGGTGGGGCACTGAAAAACAAGACTATCTGGGTCACTCTCGGAGTGAGAGATAATTGAAGGACTGTACCCTGGAAGAGTAGGAAATGCTGAGTGGCCTAGCCACGGGGCTGAGACAAAAAGAGGACACTGCAGTTCCCGGAACGAGAGAGGAGTTACAGAATAGAATCTTTCTATTAAAAGAGCATTCGGTCCCCAGTCATGCTCAAGGCCCCATTGTGCTAGGTGCTGCACCTGTGCGTGTGACAAGGGGGTTATCGTTATCGATAAAATGGGTGCCAGCTCCCTCTCGCAGTCCTTCGTTCTCCAGTTGATGTCCTTGTGTCAGAGTGTGGTGTGCCATGAATGCCTAGACACTGCCCCATTGCAGTACAGTTGGAAGGCTGTGCCCAAGGTTTGCCTTTGCTCAGCAGGGCCATGTCCCATCTGTCCCTGTCTGCTCTCTCCCACAGGCCGAGTGTGATGACATTTGCCGTGAGCCGGTTCTCTGATTCCTCCATGGAATCCATCAGCTCTTTCCCCTGGAATCCCAGCTCCTTTTCCCTGAGAGAAGCCTCCGTGGCTCGGTCAGAGCCCCTCTGCCACACAAGGGAGATCATGGCTGTCACGGGCTGGGAAGGATCCACTCATCCCATCGAAGACCAGCCTCTCCCCAGGCCTCCTGTCCACAGCAGACGAAACCGGCGAGAGCAGATCACGAGTCTGGACCAGACATCAGCCCATGGCTTAGACTTCAACATTAGACAGAAGCATCTGCAGAGCCAACTGGGGACACCTACCCCATACACAGAGTCACTGGCCAAGATGATCCCTAATGCCCCTTCTCTGCGCCCACCAGACAGAGACCCCAGGGTGAAGTTCAACATGAGCGGGATCCCTTTCCTAAGCCATGAAGTCTGGGAGGAGCTGGACTGTCACCTGAACACAAAGAGACTCCAGCATGAGCAGGGCTTACCCCTCACCCCGCAGAAACCTCACACAGCTCCTCTGTTGCCTCTAAGGGCCCCCAGTCAGATGTGGCTGGAGGATGGACATGCCCTACCCACAGACAGAAGGCAGCAGACTTGTTCCACATGTCTTCCAACACCAGTGGAAGATACCACCATGGAGACGGGCAGGAGTGATGGCACAGCTGGAAACCAAACTAACCCGGATCGCTGCACTCTGCCAGCAGGGGTGGATCTGACATCGGCACCTCCAGGAACTGTAATAACAGAGAAGATGCTCGCTGTGACACTCCACATTGATAGGAGTGAGCTGAGAAAGCCCCTTCCCAGTTTGAGTGGCACCAAAGGGACTGAAGAGAAGCTGGAGCTGCACATGGAGAGGAAGGTTATCTCCGGAGAAGGCTCCTGCCTGAGGCCAGGGGCACAGGCTGGAGAGAGCAGGGAAGATCTTCCCAGGACCCAATGCCACCAGGTTGTCCCAGAGGCACCAGGCTCTGGGCAGCTACCAAGATCCATTCTTGACTCTCTTATTGCTGGGCAGGCTGCACACGACCTGCAGATCAATCACCTGATGGAAATGTTGAGCAGCTCCCGCCCCTTGGCGAGCCATGTCTCAGTCTGCCATCTGTGCCGCAAGGCACATCAAGGAAAGATGAAGGGTAAGAAAACTCAGGAGGAGACACAAGAATCTGCTGAGCTTCATAGTCTTCGAGACATCCCGACTCCACATGGGTTCGATGGAACTGTGAATTCAAAGCTCTTCAGGGACCAGCAGCCTATCAGAGTCTGCAAGAAGTGCGGTAAGCTTCTACAGAAGAGACCAGCTGGCTCTGCAGGTGCTGACTTGCCCAGAACATCCCATGGAATTCCCCAGAGATGGACTCCAGGAGACTCTGCAGCGTCATCCAACCACAACAAGATGCCAGTGGTGTGGCTCCTTCCAGCAGACAGGAGCAAGAAGCAGGATGGAATGGGGAAAAGGGCTCCCACCAAGCAACCGAAGATGGTGTCCATTGTGACAAGTACAACAGGGCTTTCGCAAGCAGGGGAGAAAGCAACTGGGAGTCCTGACGCTTCTCCTCCAAAGCCACCAAAGGCCTCCAGAGCTAGGACATCATCCCCTTCAAGGAACAAAGTTCCAGTTCTCAAACGGATCTTCATGTGCCTGAAGCAAACCTTCTCCAAGCTTCAAAAGAAAGTGAAGTCCCAAATGTCCAAGGACTTTTGTTCAAGAACACCTAATCCTAAATTTACAAAGCCACCCTTTCGAAAGGCAAGGG
Organism: Lepidochelys olivacea; assembly: GCF_965140295.1. Lineage (NCBI taxonomy): Eukaryota > Metazoa > Chordata > Testudines > Cheloniidae > Lepidochelys > Lepidochelys olivacea. The sequence goes on from NC_140413.1 coordinate 5,074,914, forward strand.
CCTCTAAGGGTGTCTGGTAATAGTATAAGAGACCTACTGTCAAACAAACCCTAACTCTGCCTCTTTACCCCTTATACCCCACTCCTTGACCGCTTCAGCCCCGACTCCCTGTCACCGGAAGTTCCACCCATGGGGGTATTACTTCCAGAGTCAAGGCGGACACATGACAGGAAGCAGAGTGTGTCATGTGACCCCCTCGAAGAACTCCTCCCACTGCCCTCTACTAATCAGGCTCAGTTTTTCCCCCCTAGGCCTCCCCGAGAGGAGATTTGACTGATCCGGGGGAGTTCCGGGGCAGGGTGACCCCACTAAGAACTCCTCCCACCACCCTTCTGCCAATGAGGAGGGGTTTCAGCCTCATAGGACTGCCCTGAGAGCAGATTTGACCAGTCGGGGGTGTTCCACGTTTGGGTGACCCATCCAGAAGTGTTTCATGTGACCCCTCAAAGAATTCCTCACACCGCCCTCTACGAATCACGAGGGGTTTCAGCCACATAGGGCTGCCCAGAGACGAGATTTGACCAACTGGGTGTGTTCCAGGGTGGGGTGACCCATCCGGAAGTGGTTTGTGTGACCCCTCTAAGACCTCCTCCCACCTCCCTCTACCAATCGCAATGGGTTTTGGCGGCATAGGACCACCTGAGAGCAGATTTGACCCATCAGGGGTGTTCTGTGGCAGGGTGACCTGCCCAGAAGAGGGTCCTGTTACCCCTCTAAGAACTCCTCCCAGTGCCCTCTGCCAATCAGAGTGCAGCACCATCACCCCATAAGTCCCAGCACTGGGGCAGAAGAGGCCATCTTTTACCAAGAACGCGTGCTTTAGAAATCGTGGAAACATGGACTCCTTCACCACCCCCGTGAGAACTTGGGACTTTCTTTTAGCCCTGAGGACCTTTGGACTTGTGTGGAGACACCCCGATGAGCGTGGTGGCCTCTTGTCATCCACCCCCCTGGAGGAGGCAGGCGAACGAAGCTTGGGGGAGTCACCAGAGAACAAGGTGAACGGAAAAGACATGGCTCAGGTAAATGAATGATTAAGAAGTGGCGGTTGATGATGGGGTGAAATGGGGTTAGGAACCGGAGGGGCGGGAGAGTTTTGTAAATTTAAAAACAAGCAGTGGGAACTTACACTGTTTCTTTTCTGAAAATCTCTCGACAGATCGACGATGCCTTTCCAGAGGCCCCGGAGGCCCCAGACAGCTTCGCATCAAGCAGCGAAAATGAACCAGGCCCACCTTGTTTTTGCTCAGCGCCGATCCAAATTGTTGAAGAGGATGACGGCTAGGAGGCGTTTCGGAGGAGGTTTGGCATGGAACCCACTGAGCCAGTGCCACGTCATGAGCGTAAAAAGTTATGCGGACTATTGTACGCATTGCTGTTTCTGCTGTCCTCAATCGGTGCCTTCGGGAAAAGCTGTTTGAAGATGAGAGGGCTGTGTCATCGGTGCGCCAGCCTAATGGCACCATGGCTGTGTGACTTGGACTTCAGTGGATAGAAACTGCCAGCTCCGGGGCCGGCGTGCTGAGCTGTGTTTGGAAAGCCTATTAAACACTGTTCTTGCCATAGGTTAAGCTGTGCAATGTCTGTGCCTCACCCAAGAACATTTAGCGCACGGGGTGACCTTGATAAATGCTGTGCAATTTAGTGCAGACCCTGACCGTGTTTGAAAGAAAATGACCAAACCGTAAGATGCTGCTTCCAGCGTTATATTGACCGTCTGGTCTGCACAAAAAGTTACAGAACCCTGCTTCAGAAAAAGGCCAGTTGTAAGAAATCAAAAAGGATTAAGTTAGAAAATGGTGAGGGGACAAACAGCGACATACAACTTGGTAGCTGTAAATTGAAAAATAAAAAAGAGGGCTTTGTGACTATCTGTGTTTCTGTTAGAAGGTCTCTGGCCCTTGGTTTCTTTTCACAGAGCTGTATGTCTTTTAAAGAAAAGAAAAGAAAAGAAAAGAAAAGAAAAGAAAAGAAAAGAAAAGAAAAGCAGCCCAGTTGTGCAGACAACTTATTCCCCCACCCCAGATCACAAAAGGGAATGCTAGGGAGGGGGAATCCAATCACCTTGCTTGTTATTTTGAAACAAAGAGTTACGATGGTATAAAAGCCTCAGGTAGCTTGGAGACTGTCTCTTTCAACAGAAACTCTCTTGAATTGCTGCTTAGGGCGTTTAGACAGACACGTCCACTGTGCGTCGAAAAAGCGAGTCGAATGCCTGTCTAAAACTTTGTGTGATAAGTGTCAGTTTTGTGTAGACAAGCGGCACAGGTGTGAAGGGAGGCGCTGTAAACAGGGTCAGGGTTTGATCGCTGGTGATGTAGACAGTCACCTGTGTTTTCTGGAGAGCATTCGAAAACCCGAATCCTCAGAAAAGTATATATTTTTTATGATTTTGAATGCACACAGAAGACTGGGTTGCACACGCCCAATTATATTTTCGGTATGTCCCGAAAGCCTGAAAAGTCCTGGGAATTTAAGGGCGACAAGTGTCTTTCTCTGTTTGTTTAGACCTTTATTGGCAAAGAGTTCCGGGACTACACGTTCCTCGCGCTCAGTTCCAAAGGTTCTGATACGTACTTCATCGCGAGACCAGCCTGTACTCTTTTGTAAACAAACCAAGGAATACCCCATCGGACACCCTGATATAATTTACGACAAATTTGGACCCCTTGCAAATTATTTTGGAATTGCAAAAGTTAAAGTGTACCCCCTGCGAAGCCTCTTTTTCCCGTTGTTACCTGTCAGAGTCGGTGGCAAGCTTCTGTTCCTGCTATGCCAAACCTGTGCAGAAACTGAGCAGCGGGAGACATACATCCACAGTGATGAGGAGAGGGCCATCCTGGGGACTTCGTGGATGGTGGAATTGAATACGGCCATAGCGAAGGGGTATGCGGTGGCTAAAGTCTATGAAATGTGGCATTTTAATGAAAAATCTGATGAACTCTTTTCAGCGTACATAAAATTACACTTCTACCAGAAAGAAGAGGCTTCAGGGTATCCCAGCTGGTGCACAGATGAAGAAAAACAAAATAAGTACATTAACGATTTCTACCAGCAAGAAGGCGTGCTTTTACGCCAACACGAGATCAGGTCGAACTCCGCTAAATGCCAAATCACTAAACTGTTTTTAAAATCTCTGTGGGGTCAGTTTGGCCAAAGAACAAACCTACCCAACACCAGCATCATGAGAGATCCTGACAAACTCTTTCAGAACCTGTTTTCCCCCAATTACAAGGTTTCATCCTGCAAGTTTATTGAGGATGAAACCGCGTGTGTGTCTTGGAAGCAGGCAAAAGACCTGCACTCTGTCTCTGGCAATACCAATGTCTTCATAGCCTGTTTCACCACCGCTTATGCCCGCTTAGAACTATACAACCTCCTAGACAGGTTGCAAGAGCGGTGTCTGTACCACGACACTGACTTGGTGACATTTGTGAAAAGGGAGGGTGACCGGAATCACTTTCTGGGGGATTATTTAGGGGACCTCACAAGCAAGATCCCGCCTGATCCACACATCACCGAGTTTGTGTCGGCAGGCCCAAAAACATATGGGTATAAGCTGTTGGGAGGAAAGGCCTTAGGAAAGTCAAAGGTATTACCCTGAACGTAGCAAACTGTGAAAAGATCAACTTTGACAGTATAAAAGATCGAGGTCTGGACTATTGCACGGGCCTGCGAGAAAACACCTCAAAAAAGACAGAAGTGCAGCACCCCTCTATCGCAAGGAACAAAAATCAGTGGCAAATAGCAACAAAAACCCTTCAGAAAACAAACACAGAAAGTCATTTACAACAAGAAGGTCCAATGAGAGGGTTTAAAACCCTACCCTACGGTTTTTAAAAATGGATAATTTCGAAACACCCCTTTTCTGCAATTCTCGCAGGGCCTAGCAACTGCCGGAAAAGTTACTTTATAAAAAATGTGTTGGATAACCCCAGACAAACACTGTCTGTTATGCCTGAGAACATCGTGTGATGTTACAGTTGTTGGCAACCTCTGTATACAGAATTGCTCTGTAAATATCCCTTTCTCAATGTTGTGGAGGGGCTGCCTGATGCTTTTGACGATGACCGTTTGTTTCCTACCAGTAAAGTAAAGACGATTATCTGATGAACGATCTGATGAACTCTGCTTGTGAAAGCGCTGAAACCGAGGAAGGCTTTACCAAGTACATGCGTCACAGAAACCAGAGCATTATGTTTATAGTTCAAAGCGTATTTTGTCAGGGGAAAAAGAGTCGCAAGATTAACCTAAACACAAATTACATGGTTCTGTTCAAAAACCCCAGGGATAAATTACAAATCTCTACACTCGCTTGGCAAATGCCACACTCAGGGACACCCGTACTTCCTTCAAAAAGGATCGCGGATACAATGATACAGTGATACAATGCACAGTTTAAAGCCTTCTGCCGCACTGCCCGTTAAACAGAAAGTGTCTTTAATGCACGTCAGTTTAATGTTCACATCCACTCCGTTCAACAAAAGGTTTTCTTGAAAAAACAGGTCACTGTGCAGATGAACCAGCAGCTCTACCATCCTGCTCTGGGCCATCAGCTTTGCACACCTCACAAACCCTAGATTCCCTCCATCCATCTCGAGTTTCTTCCTGTTGTCTGGCAGTGTCTTTGTAAAACAGGCCGGTGGAAAATTGCATGGCGAGGGTGTCGTCACTGTAATTGAGCACCGATTCTATAAAGGCCCTGTAAGGGTAACAGTTGTTGCTTTGCCTTACAAGGCGGTCTCCCAGCGTGACATCGCACTGACTAGAAATAGAGGCCACGGGGTAATTCACCAGGCCCACCTCGGCGTCCACGGTGAGTTCAGTTATTCTCCTTTTACAATCTTGCAACACAGCTCCAGCAGCGTGTTGTTTAAATCCATACAATTTACACCATTCCCTGCTACAAAAAAGTCAATGGGGGCAGACTCCATAATGACCGACAGAGGCGGCGCCTCGATGTAGATGCTTTTCTCAATGCTGGTCTGCGTAGGGGCTATTTGGAACAAGTCTAGTTCGGATGTGGTCCACTCATCAGACCTGCAGTGAACAAAAGCCATGTTGATTCAAATATATCTCTTTCACCAGGTGGAGAGCGTCTCCTCTTTCGCCCAGGCTTCCTCTTGGACTTTCCCTTGTGGCTGGCCTTGCGGGTCAAAGCCCTTCTTTTAAAGGGTTTTGGGGGACCTGAGCATCGCGAGTATGACACATTGCTCGTGCTCTTCCTCCTTTTAATGTACATCAGCCCCGATCCTTCCTGTAAAACTGTGTTCCCCACTTTCTCCAGAACAGCGTGGGAGACATGACCTACCACGTCTGTAGCTATGTTTTGAGTGGCGGTTTTTATGTGGACTTTTATAATCTCTAGCCCCCTCCTCAAAAGTGGTACAGCTTTTCAAAAGAGGGTGTGAAATCTTCCACGAACACCAGCCCCGTGAATCACGGGGGCCCCATGACATCCAGGAAGGGCGTATCCAGCCTGGGCTTTGTAATAGTTTCTGTAGATGGTGGGGTCACCGTAATTTTTTAGGATCGCCAAAATAGTATTTTGCTTTTCAGAAACCTCGCTCTCTCCGTGGACGCAGGTGCAGCTTGACGATCACCTTGCCAAAGCAAAATGAGACGCGTCTGTTCTGATCTGTCTTTAGTTCAATGGTGATGGTGGCAATGTGCTGTTTACTGTCAGGGACGTAGTGAGGTTTATCATAAGTGATGGTGAGAAACTTTTTGTTCCTTCTCGGACGGGGATACAGCGTAACTGGGCAACAGAAAGTCCCCCACAAACTCGTGTTGTACAATAACTGTGTACAGATACAAAGAGTTGAAACCCCCTGTGATGTCAGCCGAGACGGGAAATTTTTGAGCACCGCGCTTGGGGTCCAAACCCAGAATGTTAGCTAGCTCCCTGCTGGTAGAAAACATGTACGTAAAATTGGCAGATTTAAGTCTCATTTTTCTACCCACAGGGTCGTAGTTCATGACCACCTCACGTGGTGCGGAATGACAAGCCACGGTGCTGTTCATATGATCCAGTAATTCGGGTATGGTCGAGTAATAACCTCGTCGTAGGATGAAATTCCACCTCTTATCTCCAAAGGTGATTTTGAAAGGGGTGTCTTCGTTGATAGTGTTCCAGAAGTGCGGGTATTGTGTTTCCACTAACCCCACCTCCTAGGCACCCAAGAGATCCAAGGGCTTAATTAGTCCTATTTTAACGTTGGAGCTGGTCTTTTGAGGAAAAGCTGCAGAGCTGGCATTGCTGGGCAAAGTAATGTAAAACCCGCCATCACTCATTTCTCTCTCGCTGTCTCTGTTTGGGTCTAAGTGTCACAGAGTTGAAAAGCTTTCACCTAGCTGTTAAACTCATCGGGCCACCCCAACCATTTCACCAGTAGCTGCTTTTTTCTCCCTTTTCCTTTCGCCGCTCTCACTTTTTCAACCCTGTAAATCCTGTCTCGTTTGGGGTTTACTTTTTCTAATTCTTTAGGGTAAAAAGATCCAGTAACTGTCTCACCCTCGTAAAATATCTCCACATCCTAGTTTTTAAAGTTTTCTTCAATTGCTCTAGAGCCCCTGCTTTGACTTCAGTATTAGTAACAAGATGGTGAACTCCATGCCGCTTTAACAATCTCCTTAAAGGTTTGTTTAAAAATTCTTTCCCCCGATCGGAATGTAATTTTTGAGGCACGCGACCTTTGGTGAAAATAGCTTTAAAGGCCTTGGAGACCTCACCACTCGTCTTGTCTTTTAGGCCGAAGGCCCAGGCATATTTGGATAGAATGTCTACGACTGTTAAGATGGACTTAAAACCGCTGTTGCGTTTGGAGAACCGGTGCATATCCATCAAATCTGCCTGCCATTACGCATCCACATCTGAAACAATGGTCTTGTTTCTTTTAAAACATATTCGAGCTGGTTTGTGCCAAGTGTAAGCGTCCTGGTGTGAAAACCAAGCTGTTACTGGTCTTCATTTAAAGTTTTAATCTGCTCTTTGGCCACTTGAAAAAGAGGGTTCACCCTGCCGAAGCTCCCAACTTCTCCGGGGGTCAAATATATTTTCTTTCACAGAGCTGCCTGTGTAGACATGACTCTTACTGGTACCGTCTCTTACTCACACACATATGAAGGGGGACACATTCATATTAACACTTTTAACTAAGTGTTATTAATCGCCTGGTTTAACACGACCTTTTACAGCCCCCTGTAAAAATGGATGCCATGAACCCTACCAAAAGGGAGTGATTCTGCCATTTTGTCCTTTTCTGGATTTTCCTCTTGAGATCTGTGTCTCAGACATGAGGAAAACCAGCGGATGCATGGTATATTTACTCCCACGGGGCAACTGATGTAGAAGTTCTCAAATGCCTCTGGAAAGGCATCGTCAAGCTGTTGAGAGATTTTCGGAAAAGAAACAGTGTAAGCACCCCACTGCTTGTTTTTAGATTTACACAGCCCCCCGGTTCCTAACCCCATTATACCCCATCATCAGCTGTCACTTCTTAATCATTCATTTACCTGAGCGACGTCTTTTCCCTTCACCTTGTCCTCCGGTGACTCCCCCGAGCTGCGTTTGCCTTCCACCTCTCGGGGGGCTGACAATGAGAGCCCATCATGCTCCTCGGGGTGCCTCAGAAGAGTTTGGGTTTCAGGTTCTGGCGTATCCATCAACGGGTGAGTCAAAGGGCCCTCGTCAGACCTGTCACTGATGTAGCACTTTCTCCACACAAGTCTAAAGGCCCTCGAGGCTAAAACAAACTCCGAAGTTCTCACGAGGGTGGTGAAGGAGTCCATCTTTCCACGATTACTAAAGCACGCGTTCTTGGTAAAGGGTGCCCTCTTCTGCCCCTGCGCTGGGACTTATGGGGTGATGGTGCTGCGCTCTGATTGGCAGAGGGCGCTGGGATGAGTTCTTTGAGGGGTCACGTGGCCCTCTTCGGTGCGGGTCACCCGCCCCAGTACACCCCTGATTGGTCACATCTGCTTTCGGGGCGGTCCTATGCGGCTGAAACCTATCGCGACTGGTAGAGGGCGGTGGGAAGAGGTCTTAGAGGGGTCACACGAACCACTTCCAGATGGGTCACCCTGCCCTGGAACACCACTGATTGGTCAAATCTCCTCTCGCAGCGGGTGTATTGGGGCAAAACCCATCCTGATTGGTTGAGGGCAGTGGGAGGAGTTCTTAGAGGGGTCACATGACACATTTTGCATCCGGTCATGTGTCCGCTTTCACCCCGGTAGTAATATCCCCCATTGGTGGGACTTCCAGTGACAGGTGGTTGGGGCTTAAGAGGTCAAGGGGCGAGGTTTCAGGGGCCAAGGGGCGGGGTTAGGGTTTGTTTGACAGTAGGGCCCTTCTACTACTTCCTGTTTCCATATTACTGAATCCCACCCTGCCAGCATTCTCACTCACAGAAGGGGCCCACAAATTCTACTATCTCCCTCGCATCCAGCGGGCCTGGTAAGCATGGACCAAAGTGGCTGAGAACAATTGCATGTTGTCCTGGGACACAGAGACTGATGTATAAGAGACTCTCCTTGGGGTATGACGTTTAACCCCAGATTCCAAGGTGAAAGGCAGGCCTGGGGCTTGGATGAGACTGAGGGTGTGAATAGATCACTGGATTTGTTACTTTACCTCATTTAGTTCGAGAATAAATCCTTTCTTTGCAGATTCATGGCATAAGTCTTGTCCTTTCAGATGTTTTGGCCACAAGTGTGAAGAAGAGCCAAGAATCCATGGAGGAGGATAAGAGCAAAGCCTCAAAGTTTTCAGAAACTGACCTGGTACTAGACATGGAAGGGTGGTAGCAGTGGGGGGAAAAGCCCCAGAGATGTTTATACTCGAGGGTGGAAAGCAGGGGACTCCGTGGGGCACTTAGATTGCACGGGGCTCAGAAGAGAAACTTACTGGGAGATAAAGGGCAGGTCTTTCCTGGGGTGATGGAAAGAGAGATTTTGGAATTTCCAAGGTGGCAGACCCAAAACCCGAGGGAGGGGCTGGGGTAGGAAGGAAGTGAGGCCCTTGAACCAAAGAAAGAAGGAGAGATCTGCCACAGAGCTGAGGGGAGTACCATCCACCTGGAGTGATGACCAACCCCCATTTCCCCTCTCTACATCACACCTTCCAAGAGCTGAGATGTCATGGGCCTGGGGTGTCGGAGCGGGGGAGGAAGATACCAATAATTAAAGGGGGCTTGAGCATAATGAATGGCCACGGCCAAGCTGTGGAAAACAGAGATCTCAAGAACTGAGGCTTGGATAATTGAGGTGCCCTGCAACTTAAACCCCAGTCCACTGTGCCTGCATTGCACACGTTAGCTGAGATTCCTGGGCTCAATTACCTGCAGCACAGGGACGTAGGTAGGCCAAGGTTTGGAGAGCAGAACGTGGGCCATCTACCTGGTGTCTGAGAGCAGACAAGTGGCTGGAGATAAGGTTCTGCTAACCCTCTGAGAGAGGCAGGTCCTATTACAGCAGGAGTCTCCGGTCTTAAAGGGATACAAACCTCAAGTACAAGCAACCCAGTGGCTAGCCATCCTCAGCATCAGTGGGCGTGGGGATTGGCTGCATGGGGTGGCACTAGGGCCCAGGGAAGGTGTTGTAGCTGATACCTCTACAAGGAGCTTCTCAAGCCTGGGAATTATTGTGGTATCTAGCTCAAGGAACCTGATGAGATCAACTGATGACAAAACCAAGTCCTGGTTGGTTTGCCCCAAGTCATAAGGGCCGGGGCAGGTTATGGGTCTATTAAAGGAGGGGATGGGTGAGGTTCATTGGCCTGCAAGGTGAAGGAGGTCAGACTAGATGATCACAATGGTCCCTCCTGGCCTTAAAGTCTAGGAGGAACTTCTTTGCTTTCCAAAAGATGGGAATGGCTCCGAGGGGATACCAGGTAGTAAGCCCCTAACCTTCTGAGCCCCTCCCAGGTGTGATTTCTTCTTCCGATGAGCTCATATCTCTTCCCAGCTCTGCCTCCTTCTTGGGGCCAGATTCACCAAGGGGCTTAAGTGCCTAAATGTTCATTTGGACACTTAACTGCCAGAATCAGGCCCCACTGGGTTTTCCAACCTCCCGCCCAGCTGCTGCTCACTATTGCAGCATCCAAAACATTTTTTGTAGAAAAAGTTCACAGGGCATCTGTGTTTCTGAGCATGCACCCTGCAGCCCCCACACCAGGGACGGTAGGAGTTTGCCACCTAACATGGCTGTGGGGCCCAATCAGGCTCCTCTAAGGGAGCTTACATAGGTTGAAGGAAGGATGGGGAGGTGGAAGACCCAATGTCCAATATCCCTGCACCAATGTTTTTTTTTTAGTTATTTCCCCCACGATAGAATAGCTTCAGGGGGAGTGTCATAAATATAAAGGTAAGGGTAAACCCCTTTAAAATCTCTCCTGGCCAGAGGAAAAATCCTCTCACCTGTAAAGAGTTAAGAAGCTAAAGGTAACCTCGTTGGCACCTGATCAAAATGACCAATGAGGAGACAAGATATTTTCAAAAGCTGGGAGGAGGGAGAAAAACAAAGGGTCTGTGTCTGTCTGTATGATGCTTTGGTCGGGGATAGAACAGGAATGCAATCTTAGAACTTAGTAAGTAATCTAGCTAGGTATGTGTTAGATTATGATTTCTTTAAATGGCTGAGAAAATAGCTGTACTGAATAGAATGAATATTCCTGTGTGTGTGTCTTTTTTGTAACTTAAGGTTTTGCCTGGAGGGATTCTCTATGTTTTGAATCTAACTACCCTGTAAGGTATTTACCATCCTGATTTTACAGAGGTGATTCTTTTTTACTTCTATTAAAAGTCTTCTTGTAGGGAAACTGAATGCTTTTTTCATTGTTCTAAGATCCAAGGGTTTGGGTCTGTGGTCACCTAGGCATATTGGTGAGGATTTTTACCAAACCTTCCCCAGGAAGTGGGGTGCAAGGGTTGGGAGGATTTTGGGGGGGAAAGACATTTAGAAACTACGTTTTTTTCAGGAACCCAGATAAAGTTTGGTGGTGGCAGTGGAAGTCCAAGGGCAAAGGGTAAAATTAGTTTGTACCTTGGGGAAGTTTTAACCTAAGCTGGTAAAAGTAAGCTTAGGATGTTTTCATGCAGGTCCCCACATCTGTACCATAGAGTTCAGAGTGGAGAAGGAACCTTGACAGGGAGTGATTGAGGGAGCCCCTGTCAGGCTGTCCCAAAGCCCAGTGTGTTCACCTGACAGGTGGCAGATCCCCATTCAAATTCTTCTCCCCTCAGCTAGAGGGTGGGATTTCCATCTGGAGTCCTCTCCATCGCCAGCTTTTGTGAATCCCTTTCTCAGGTGTCTGTCTCTCCCCAGTTGTTCTACAGGGAGCCCAGGCACCAACGCAGGGTTTGTGAATCATCCAAAAGATCGGCATGGTGACGTTCAGTGTCACCGCACCTCAGTCACTTGTGAATTTAGCTCTTGGTGTTCTGTGTAAAACTGGGTGACATTCTTTGGATGAGGAGGATTATTACATGAAAAATGCAGTTCTGAGTGACCTGAAATGAATAGCGCATTCGACACACACAGTTTTGGCCAGTCCCAAAAGGGCCAGGAGAGAAGGAGAAAGGTGGTGCCCCTGGTGTAGTTGCAGCTGCTCTGTCTTTAGTCCAGTGGTTCGGGTGCATTTCCCCTCGCTGTAAAAGGCAGCAGTTCAAATCTCTGCTCTGGAATAAGCCACCACAGCCTGTCCTTGAGTCACTGAAAAGTTTCACATTCAGTTTGACCCCAAACAAACGAATGTATTTCTCATAAGTGCCACTGACCGGAAATATCCATGATTTGCCCAGCTCTAGCTCTGGAGAGAGCCCACTGCCGTAGTGCCTGGGCGTCCAGTCAGGGAGTCTGGGCCCCTGTGTGATCGAGGGGCATCCCCCCTTCGCCTGCAGCAAACCCCATGTCCCAGGGGAGCCTGAGCTGCAGACAGGAGGCGCTGGGGCAATCTGCATTGGTTTCCACAGTGAAGCAAAACCACCACAACCGAGCCCAGACCGAGGGCCCCGGGGCAAACAGACTGATATCACGCTGTATGGGGTGGGAACCGTTCCAACCCGGTCCCTGGCAGATGTGCTGAAGGTTTTGTCAGGGCAGCCCCGGGCTTCCCGTGCAGTCGGAAGAGGGACTGGAGGGTGGGTGGATGAAGAGCTTGGAAGGGGGGAACCTCCCCCAGATCTAAGGACTGTTTGGAGCTCCAAGCGTCAGGGGCTCCCTGTGTGTGTTTTGAACCCCGATTTCCGGTTCAGTCCACGGGGCCTGCTCTGGAGATCGGCTCTAGGCCGGCGGGAGGGGGCTGCTGGCCCCCACGGACACTCAGAGGGGTTTGTGGCTGGCCTCTCCCAGTCCCCAAAGAAAGGGGAATGGAGGGAGAGAAATCAGGGTCCTGAGACTGACAGTCCCCAGGGCCAACGGGGAGACGCCAACGCTCCAGGTCAGCCCGATTGACAGGGCAGGCCAGGCAACGAGGGAGCCGGGAGCCCAGGGTCCCGTCCTGCGTGTGAGGGGAGCTGCTGGAGGCGAGCGGGGCCGAGCTAAGGGCAGAGCAGCAGCCAGAGCGGGGCCAGAGCTGGGGGAGCCGGGGCAGCCGGGAGCTGGGGCCGTGCAGACCAGCCGCGCCGTCGGGGGCCCGGCCAGCTCGCGCCTGAGGGCCCGTGGCCAGCGCCAGAGCCGGGTGCGACACGCGGTGTCACTGCCGCCCAGCCCGGGCCTGGGAGGGAGGCTGGGGGTGTGAGGAAGAGCCGGTGAACTTTCCCTACGTCCCAGAGACACCGGTGGTGGTGCCCCCGAGCCCACAGGGCGGGTCCCTTGTTCCCCTTCACCCTCTTCCATTTTTCCTTATTCTCCTCACCGTTGCTGTTTAATACACTGTCTTTGGTGTGAACTCAATGCACTGACCAGGGGGTCAGGGAAGGGCCGGTGCGGAGGGAGCACCCCAGAGTGGGGCCGCCCCCGAACCGACAAGAATCTCCACTTTCGTTTGAAAAATAGGAAATGTCTCGCCCGTCATGCTTGAAAATGTGACACCCCCCCCCCAAGGTTCAAAAAGTAGAAGGCAAATAAAGAGAATCCCCCAGATCATTTTAAAATCTCCTGATCTGGGAGGCCTGACTTGTGATCCTGGAATGAATTGGGTTGGCCGTACTTGGCAATGTGTGGGGGGTTTGGAAACACTTCTCTTTACAGCCAAGCAAATAATTTCTGGGGATAATTTAGGCTGTGAATCCGTCCCGTTTTCCTCTTCACAAATTCTCCGTAAGAAGCTTACAAGGTTCTCAAATTTATCCCTATTTCAAACATCATCACGGGGTGAGTTCAATGAATAATTCTTATTCAGGAATCAGTTTGCTCGTTAAAACTCACAGTGTGTGGATTGGACACTCGGGTCATATGACTTGACTTTTGTTCCCTGATTGGATGAGCAGAACTCCAGGACTGAGCCATTCAGTGGGCTGGGCCCAAGCTGTCCGTGTCCTGTATCTTTCCTAGGTGGCTCCTGGAGGCAGCAGGAGGCATGAGCCCGGTGCCAATCTGCTTCCTGCCAGACCTGGACCTAACACGCAGGCCACCTGAGGAGATCCACTCTCTTTGGTTCCAGCTGACCCGGGGGGCACTGGGTCTGAGACATCAGATCTGCCATGGTTTCCCCTGTGTCCTGGGGCCTGGCTTGCTCAGAGGAGGGCAGGGGGCAGGTTGCAGAGACAAGGCGAGTGCGGTTACTCATTAGCCCTTCTTCGCCTGGAGGAGGGAGGTGCTTTGCTGGCCAGACACTTTCCCAAACAGGTTTCAGAGTAGCAGCTGTGCTCATCTGTATCCGCAAAAGGAACAGGAGTACTTGTGGCACCTTAGAGACTAACAAATTTCCCCAAACAGGTACTGCATCCAGCCAGGCTGACTCAGCGGCTATCAAATCCCCCCTCATTCTTCTCTTCTGCAGACTAAACAATCCCAGTTCCCTCAGCCTCTCCTCATAACTCATGTGTTCCAGACCCCTAATCATTTTTGTTGCCCTTCGCTGGACTCTTTCCAATTTATCCACATCCTTCTTGTAGTGTGGGGCCCAAAACTGGACACAGTACTCCAGATGAGGCCTCACCAATGTCGAATAGAGGGGGACGATCACGTCCCTCGATCTGCTCGCTATGCCCCTACTTATACATCCCAAAATGCCATTGGCCTTCTTGGCAACAAGGGCACACTGCTGACTCATATCCAGCTTCTCGTCCACTGTCACCCCTAGGTCCTTTTCCGCAGAACTGCTGCCTAGCCATTCGGTCCCTAGTCTGTAGCTGTGCATTGGATTCTTCCGTCCTAAGTGCAGGACCCTGCACTTATCCTTATTGAACCTCATCAGATTTCTTTTGGCCCAATCCTCCAATTTGTCTAGGTCCCTCTGTATCCTATCCCTGCCCTCCAGTGTATCTACCACTCCTCCCAGTTTAGTATCATCCGCAAATTTGCTGAGAGTGCAATCCACACCATCCTCCAGATCATTTATGAAGATATTGAACAAAACCGGCCCCAGGACCGACCCCTGGGGCACTCCACTTGACACCGGCTGCCAACTAGACACGGAGCCATTGATCACCACCCGTTGAGCCCGACAATCTAGCCAGCTTTCTACCCTCCTTATAGTGCATTCATCCAGCCCATACTTCCTTAACTTGCTGACAAGAATACTGTGGGAGACCGTGTCAAAAGCTTTGCTAAAGTCAAGATACAATACATCCACTGCTTTCCCTTCATCCACAGAACCAGTAATCTCATCATAGAAGGCGATTAGATTAGTCAGGCATGACCTTCCCTTGGTGAATCCATGCTGGCTGTTCCTGATCACTTTCCTCTCATGCAAGTGCTTCAGGATTGATTCTTTGAGGACCTGCTCCATGATTTTTCCGGGGACTGAAGTGAGGCTGACTGGCCTGTAGTTCCCAGGATCCTCCTTCTTCCCTTTTTTAAAGATTGGCACTACATTAGCCTTTTTCCAGTCATCCGGGACTTCCCCGGTTCGCCACGAGTTTTCAAAGATAATGGCCAATGGCTCTGCAACCACAGCCGCCAGTTCCTTTAGCACTCTCAGATGCAGCTCGTCCGGCCCCATGGACTTGTGCACGTCCAGCTTTTCTAAATAGTCCCTAACCACCTCTTTCTCCACAGAGGGCTGGCCATCTATTCCCCATGTTGTGATGCCCAGCGCAGCAGTCTGGGAGCTGACCTTGTTCGTGAAGACAGAGGCAAAAAAAGCATTGAGTACATTAGCTTTTTCCACATCCTCTGTCACTAGGTTGCCTCCCTCATTCAGTAAGGGGCCCACACTTTCCTTGGCTTTCTTCTTGTTGCCAACATACCTGAAGAAACCCTTCTTGTTACTCTTAACATCTCTCGCTAGCTGCAGCTCCAGGTGCGATTTTGCCCTCCTAATTTCATTCCTACATGCCCGAGCAATATTTTTATACTCTTCCCTGGTCAGTTGTCCAACCTTCCACTTCTTGTAAACTTCTTTTTTATGCTTAAGATCGGCTAGGATTTCACCGTTAAGCCAAGCTGGTCGCCTGCCATATTTACTATTCTTTCGACACATCGGGATGGTTTGTCCCTGTAACCTCAACAGGGATTCCTTGAAATACAGCCAGCTCTTCTGGACTCCTTTCCCCTTCATGTTAGTCCCCCAGGGGATCCTACCCATCCGTTCCCTGAGGGAGTCGAAGTCTGCTTTCCTAAAGTCCAGGGTCTGTATCCTGCTGCTTACCTTTCTTCCCTGTGTGAGGATCCTGAACTCAACCAACTCATGGTCACTGCCTCCCAGATTCCCATCCACTTTTGCTTCCCCCACTAATTCTACCCGGTTTGTGAGCAGCAGGTCAAGAAAAGCTCCCCAGCTAGTTGGCTCCTCTAGCACTTGCACCAGGAAATTGTCCCCTACGCTTTCCAAAAACTTCCTGGATTTTCTATGCACTGCTGTATTGCTCTCCCAGCAGATATCAGGAAAATTAAAGTCACCCATGAGAACCAGGGCATGCGATCTAGTAGCTTCCGCGAGCTGCCGGAAGAAAGCCTCATCTACCTCATCCCCCTGGTCCAGTGGTCTACAGCAGACTCCCACCACTACATCACTCTTGTTGCTCACACTTCTAAACTTAATCCAGAGACACTCAGGTTTTTCTGCAGTTTCGTACAGGAGCTCTAAGCAGTCATACTGCTCCCTTACATACAGTGCTACTCCCCCACCTTTTCTGCCCTGCCTGTCCTTCCTGAACAGTTTATAACCATCCATGACAGTACTCCAGTCATGTGAGTTATCCCACCACGTCTCTGTTATTCCAATCATGTCATAATTCCTTGCCTTCACCAGGACCTCCAGTTCTGCCTGCTTGTTTCCCGGGCTTTGTGCATTTGTATATAGACACTTGAGATAACCTGCTGATCGCCCCCCATTCTCAGTATGAGGTAGGAGCCCTCCCCTCCCAGACATTCCTGCCTGTGCTTCCTCCCGGTATCCCGCTTTCCCACTTACCTCAGGGCTTTGGTCTCCTTCCTCCGGTGAACCTAGTTTAAAGCCCTCCTCACTAGGTTAGCCAGCCTGCTCGCAAAGATGCTCTTCCCTCTCTTCGTAAGGTGGAGCCTGTCTCTGCCTAGCACTCCTTCTTGGAACACCATCCTATGGTTAAAGAATCCAAAGCCTTCTCTCCCACACCACCTGTGTAGCCATTCGTTGACTTCCACGATTCGACGGTCCCTACCCAGGCCTTTTCTTTCCATGGGGAGGATGGACGAGAACACCACTTGCACCTCAAACTCCTTTATCCTTCTTCCCAGAGCCACGTAGTCCGCAGTGATCCGCTCAAGGTCATTCTTGGCAGTATCATTGGTGCCCACGTGGAGAAGCAGGAAAGGGTAGCGATCCAAGGGCTTGATGAGTCTCGGCAGTCTCTCCGTCACATCGCGAATCTTAGCCCCCGGCAAGCAGCAGACTTCTCGGTTTTCCCAGTCAGGGCGGCAGATAGATGACTCAGTCCCCCGGAGTAGAGAGTCCCCGACCACCACCACCCGCCTCCTTCTCTTGGGAGTGGTGGTCGTGGAACCCCCCATCTCAGGACAGTGCATCTCATGCCTTCCAACCAGCGGAGTCTCCTTCTGCTTTCTCCCCCCAGACGTATCATCTGGTCCACTCTCCGCAATGGTACCTGTGGAGAGAACATGAAAATGGTTACTCACCTGTGTCCGTGTTGCTGGAACCCGGACATTCCCCCTTCTTCTTCTGGAGGTCACATGTTGCCAAGCTTCTTCACTGGCCTCTTGGCTCCGCTGTGCAACCTGCTCTAAATCTTTAGAGCTTTGTGCCCGTAGAAGCATATCCTGACTTTTGTCCAGAAAATCCTCCGTTTCTCCTATGCAACGCAGGGTCGTTATCTGTTGCTCCAGACCTTCAATCTTCTCTTCCACTATGGAGACCAGCCTGCACTTAGTACACACATGACCATGCCTTGCAAATCCAAGAGTTGCGATTCCAGATCCGGCTGGCCTGGGCCACGCTGGCTTTTCATGGTGCCCATTTGACGAGGGATTTCCCTGTGGATGGCCCATTTCCCCAGCAGGAGCAGCAATCTCGCTGGCATTAAGGACTCTGCGTGGCCGAGCCTCCCAGGCTATGCACAGGGGCTGGCTCAGCTTTGAGCCCAAGTCCCTTTCCGTTCACACACACATCAGGCTGACTCGGGCCAGCGAGCACCCAGGATGTGGCTCCTCGGTCCTGGCTGGGGCATGGGTCAGAGCTGAGCCCTGCTGTGACTCGGGTCCATGCCCTGTCCTTGAGCAGTGTGGACACAGGCCCGAGTCAGAAGGTGGGCGGAGCACAGAGGGATGTGCTAATACAGGTGTGAGACCCGGCTCCAGCGAATGGAAACCCAGGCTCACAATGCAGCCTGGACACTCAAGTGCAGGCACGGAAATGCCGAGTCCACAAGCCTGGATCGGGCAGCCCCGGGTTTTACAAAGAGTGTGGATGCTCCCGCAGGGAGCTGGGTGGCCATACAGAGGGTTGTGGCTGCAGTTAGAGAACCGTTTACAAAGGCAGCTTCTAGCAGGCCAGGCATTGCCTGCTCCTGGGCAGTGGAGGGACGGGGGCCGTAGGGGTTGGGTGGGTGGGTGGGTGGGAATACAAGAAATACCTGTGGCATTTTGTCCCTGCTGGGACCACTCCATATAAAGTGATCCGGTAAGAAGAGGCTCTGTTCTTGAATCCTCCAATTTTCATGAATGCTTTAAATTCAGCAAAATCACAAAGAAGAAAATGTCTGAAAAGAGCAGGCAAATACAGACTTGTTTTGCTCAGATTAAAATGCAGAGCAGCCTCTAATTGGCATTTTACAGGTATATTACAAGTTAAAATATTTACTCTAAGATCAAATGAATAATTCATGACCTCCAAGCAACAAATACTTAACCATGTCCTTTTGAATATTTAGTTTTAATAGAGATTTATCTGGAAGAATGTTCCAGGACTTCATTATGTTTTCCTGAAGGCTGCAGCGCTTGTCACAGTCAGCATTTCAGATGCCACAGGTTGGGTCATTATGTACCCGTGAGTTGGGCACCTCTGCAGTGCACCTTCTTTCCAACTGCGGAAGTAGAAAATAAAAAGCAAGTTCGAGTTGTAGCTCTTTTGGGATGATGTCCCTGCAACATGGAGCCAGTCTGTAGGAAACCAAAGAAGTATCATTTCTTTACTCTATTTGTGCAATTTGGCACTGACTGGGGGTCTTTTAATATTGTCCCAAAGGATCTAAAATATGAGAAGAAAATATTAGCAACTTTGCAAGCTGTGCTCTATCGAAAAAAGTCAATGTTTGCTTCACTCCCTGTAGACTAGCTCAACGTTACAGAGGTGGTTAATAGTTTGAGGCTTCCTGTGGCATTATATTGTAATAGGACCACATAAAAATAGAGGATCGTGCCTAACAATAAAAATATAACTGAGTTTTCAGTGTTGAATACCCCTGTTTAGCCTGGTTATTGGCAACATTCAGAGCATGTAGTTGCAGAATGTTGATAATTCCCTTGGCAGGGTGATTAACATTTTGTTTTCACGTTTTTTCATTCAAATGATGAAAAGCATGTCCAAGTGGGAGGGGAGTTTTAAAACGCAGAATCGAATATTCTGTGTTTACTTCCAGTTTGTGGGGATGTTAACAGTCTCTGGTACTAAGTTTTAAAGGACAGTCTACTGAAGCCATTCAGAGGTTCCATCCTGTGAAGTGTAACAGTTCTGTGTTAGGGGGTGGTAGTCTGCAGTGAATTCTATTTCCCTCCTTCCTTGCTTTTGCTGCCAAACTAATGTTGTAACTTTTAGTGTGTAGCATCCATCGTACAGATCAACGTCGTGCAATCAATTTATTTTTTAGAGAACTCTTTAAGTGATGTCTGACAAGCCACTAAAGAGAGAGAGAGAGAGAGAGAGAGAGAGAGAGAGAGAGAAATTAGTACATTTATATTGTCGGAATCTAAGATTCGCAGAAGGCAGAAAGGATAAGCTAATGTGCAAAGATGGAGGAAAGTAAAAGAAAAGGAAACTGAAATTTAAGAGCAGTCCTGGTCAAACTAAAAGGTAATTATCACTGCACATTAGTTTCAATTGGAGGAGAATGGGAGTAGGAAATAACGGGAGGGAAGGGAAAGATGAATGGGATTCTGAGTCAAACTAACACAACCAAGATGGTCCTTAGGCAAGATCTGAAGAGAGGAAGTAACTTGAAGGAAGGGAGAATGCCCTATAAATCTGGGACGAAGTGAAAAGAGCGACCCTCCCCAACTCTGGAAAGTTATGTGGAGCTGGAGAGCAGAGAACAAGAGTGGAGAAAGGGAGAGCAACCAAATGGGAGAATCGGTGGCTGTCATATTCGTTGTCAAATGAGTTTGGAAAACAACGAGAAGAATTTTGAATTGGATCTGCAGTGGCTAGGATTTGGAGAAGCCTGTAAAGGTGACTGAGGACAGGGGATATGGCCCCAATTCTGAAATGAGAGGAAAAACCTGGGGCAATGCGTTTGAAACCCCTGTAGTTCCGATAAGAGGCACTTAGGGGGATCATGAATGACCATCTAGTCTAGCTGTGTGTGCAGAGTGTTTACAAATAGACGAAGGAAGCAGGAGCGGATTTACCATGGCGCCAGCCCTGCGCCGGGCCCACGCTCCTAAGGGGCCCCGGCAGCCGCTCTGCTCCGTCCCCCGCTCTCCCCGGCTCGCTCAGCTTGGTGCTGTGGACAGGCGCCGACTCCGGGGTGCTCCGGGGCTGGGAGCGGGAGGGAGGGAGGGAGGGAGGGGGAGAAGCGGAGAGGCAGCGGCGCGCTCGGGGGCGGAGGTGGAGCGGAGGCGAGCTGGGGCGGGGAGCGGTTCCTCTGCCCCCCCCAGGGTTACTTCCTGAGCCCCTGCCCCGCTCAGCTCTGTTCCGCCTCCTCCCCGAGGCACGCCACCGCTCTGCTCCCCCCTCCCTCCCAGGTTTGCGGGGGGAGGGGGGAAATGGGGCGCGCCCGGGGGAGGAGGCCGGGCAGGGGATCTGGGGAAGGGGTTGGAGTGGGGGCGAGGCCGGGGCCTGTGGTGCTGCGGCTCCCCGGGCTCTGTCCTGCTGCAGCCGGGCTGGCTCCACAGCCGCCAAGTTCCCCCTCCCCCGCCTCTGCCCCCAGCGCACTGCGACCCCCCCCCGCCAGTCAGCTGTATGCCCACGCGAGGGGGGGAGGACGGAGAAGGGGGCGGGGCCTTGGGGAAGGGGGTGGAATTGGGGCATATCCCCTGCCCTGCCCCTCCCCTGACTCCCACACCACCCTCATGCCCCACCAGCCCCCTGCCCTGACTCCCGCACCCCCAGCCCCCTGCCCTGATTCCTGCACCCCCTCACACACACCCAGACCCCAGTCCTGACTCCTGCAAACCCCCCCTCCCACATTCCCACCCCCACCCTGAGCACCAAACGGGAGCTCCTGCACCTTTCCCCCCACATACCCACCTGCACCCCTTGCCCCAAATGGGAGCTGCCCCAGGTAAGCGCTCCACACCCCAACCTCCTGCCCCAACCCTGAGACCCCTCCCTCATTCTAGCTCCTGGCCAGACCGTGACCCCAGTCTCTTCCTGAACGGTTTAAAAGTGTGTAGTGTGTACATTGTAAACATGAAACCTACATGTATCTCTGAGTTGTGAGGAATATGTATTCAGGTTATAACAACCAACAGGAAGGCACTTTTCTCTCGAAACCCATGATTAAATCGAGTCTTCCTAACTCGTGATTTATATCACATCCACCCTGCCCGCTGTGCTTTTGCCCCTGGCCTCTTCATTCCCCAGGGGTGTAAAGATAAAATCATAAGGCCATCTCGAATTCCTCTAAAGAACAACTGAGCATCCATCTTGTAAGCCCTTGTCGTCCCCTCCTACCTGCAGTTTGGCGTTTTTTCAGTTTTGGCGGAAAATGCCAGGAGCTGTCAATCTCCTAATCTGCCTAGTGACCAAAAGTCTCGGTAAGGCAGTGTTCAAATCAGATCGGGGCGGCCCATCTGAGTGGTAGTGTGTGGTGAAGACAAACTCGGTAATTAAGGGTCGGCCATTCACCCCACAAGGGTTACTTGTCATACTGACCTCCACACACCGAATCCACCTGTCTAGAATTCACTCACCACACGCAGAGCAACGCAGAAGAGGGAGTGGAAGGGTTTTAGCAATTTACCTAAAAAAGCACTCGCCTGACCCTGTCTTGGTTCCCTGGTTCCAGCAGTCCTGCTGTCCTGTGCTACCCTCAGGAAAAAATATCCGTAAATCAAGCTGCCAACAATGGTCCTGTCACCATCACTCGATTGTGTTCACAGGTCCCTTATTGGTACAGCCTGCCTCATTTTGTGATTTGCCTAATCGTTACCTGTTTACCTCGTTTATCCCGGGAGTTCTTGCCACCTCCTTTAATAAATTCTGTTGTACCTTTCTTGGTTTAAGTTTTATGTAAAATTTACAAGCCCCTGGTAATAAATACGGGTAAAAAACAAACCTAAAACCAAAAAATCTGTGCCACTTTTAATTTCAGCTCCTATTTCGGTCAACAGGGGGGCCCACAAATATGTTTGGCGCTGGGCCCACAAAAAGTTAATCCAGCCCTGGAAGAAAGGGACATGGCAGCGTGGGGAGGGGGGAATGATGAGAAGGGAAGGAAGGAGGGAGGAGCAGGGAGGGCAGGGGAGTGAGGCTGCCAGCGGGAGATGGTTCAGAGGATGTTGCCACAAACAGCTAATCAGCAGAGAGGAAAGAGTCTCCAGAGTGCATAGGTAGAAAGCAGAATTTGGTGCCATCCTTTTGGGACCAGGAGGCTGTGAAGATTCCTTCCCCACCATCGTCCTGGTGCTGCTGCCCCGAGCTCCTGCTCTGAGGATGGGAGACCTGTGATTGCAGGGGCTGGCTTCAGCCCACAGATAACTGGGAGGGGACAGTGGGCCCTAGTTCCCTGGTCCCCCAAACCCTCCAACCCATTTCATGTGGCTACCTAAATATCCAGCCCCAGGTGTGGGGTTTAATAAAAAGCAACATATGGAAACAAGAGACGACCCTACAGTTGAGATCTGAGATTGGGGAGGAGCCATCAAATGGGGTTAAAACCCAGTAATTCATAGGACGAAGGTTGTTCAGAGTCATGGGAACGGATCCTTTCAGCTGAGTTTGTTTGCAGCTCCCCGCGTCCCCCTTCACTCTTGTATTCATTCTGTCTCTGCAAAAATCAAATCCAATTAAAAGAGGGTTAGTCGTTTCCAGAGGAGTGTATTAAAAGCAGGAGTTCGGGGAGTGACGCTTTGCTTTACCTATTACTCTTTTAACATAGCGATAAATATTATTTCTCCACCATGGTCAAAGCAGACCAGTGTGGGTGTTGTCCTGGAGCCAGCTGACGGAGGTACTGCTCTAGCTTAAGAGGTGGTGTTTTGTGCTGCAGGGCTCCAAATCAAGCGCCCAGTCCTGGATTTTCCTCAACCCGTGGACAGTCCAGAGAAATCATATGGTTTGTTTCTTCCTTTAAAGACACCAAAGCCCTTCACAGCTTATTAACTTAACTGGGGGTTACTAGACCCTTCCCTTGAAACGCAGCCTTAGTTTAGGGTAAAACTGAAACGAATCTATTAACAAAACCTGCATAGGAGTCATTGAAGTCAAGTATAAGGAATGCAGATAGAAAGAGTTACAAGTAAAACAAAACAAGCTGCACTTTTAAAGGTCTAAAACTTAGTCTAGCTAGACACAGGCTCCGTTCAAGATGTTTTCTCTCATCCACAGTCTGGCGGCAAAATGGGGACTGTCTCTCTCCTTGCTCAGGCTTTCTTCCAGGGGCCCAAAAGTGCTGGTGTTTTTGGTTTCTTAAGTGAAAGAATGTGGGGTTGTCTGCCCCTTTCTTTTATAGTCCATTGAGTCTTGGAAGTTGATTCTTCTAAAGCAGAGGTTGTCAACCAGGGGTATGGGGTACACAAAGGTCTTCTAGGGAGTACATCAACTCCTGTAGACATTTGCCTAGTTTTCCAGCAGGCTACATAAAAAGCATGAGCAAAAGAAGTACAAACTAACGTTTCATACAGACAAAAGGAGAAAGTCAGCAATTTTTCTGTACAAGTGTGCTGAGTGTATTTTATGTCTGATTTTGTAAACAAGTTGTTTCTAAGTAAGGTGAAACCCGCATACATCCTGGGTGTGGTGTTCTGTCCTATCAAGTGGCACCGAGACCATTTAGAGACAGTGAAATGAATCTGCTCTACAGCCTTAGCTAACAGCCAGTCGGCTCTGAGCTCATGCGGTAGCACCTCATGCACAAAGCTCCAGAGGTCCCAGGTTTGATCCTGCTCTGCCAACAACCAGGGTCTGTCAACATGATGCATGCTCTTCTTTTTCCGCCCCACACTTGTGTTTGCTGAAATGTAAATTGCTCTGTTGGCTACCGTCTCCTTCCCCTGCTGTCTTGAGGACCCTGTTTGCTGCTGATATAAACCCCCATTCCTTTGTTTAGGATAGACCTCTGTAACAACGTTTGCCTAGGAGGGGCTCTCAGGTTTTCCCAAGTAATGTCGTAGAGGGGGAACTCATAACTCTATATGTGACGTTGCATCATGATCTTATTGACCAGAGAGTTGTTCCTTTTCAAATGGTACTTCACAAGGCATATTTCGTACAAAGATTCTTACCACAGCATGTAGGGGGTGAATAGAGGGCTGCTTCGGGTCACACATGCTCAGAAGGGCATCTCCAAGGGCGGAGGGCCACTTCCACTCCCAAATTGAAAAAAAGGGGGGTGCCAACCTGTTCCCCCACTTCAGCCACCTCCAGAGGCAGACAGCCGTACCGGAGGGGCGGTGAAGATCTCTGCCCTGAGGGCTGATGTTCGCAGGCCTGCTTTGACTACCTGCAGCAAGCAGAGAACTGCCAGGAGAAGGATCCCAGCCCATTCAAAGAACAGGGTGCTTGCTGCTTGCTCAGCTCAGGAGGGTGTAAGGACATAAATGCCAAATAAGCAGCGCATGCTTCAAATGCATCGGCTTAGTGGCCCCTGTACCTTTCAGTAGTGAAGAAATCTGTTTGTTGGACACGATTATTTTTCTTTGACCGCTAGGTGCTGAATTGCTGTAATGATAAGAGCATGTTTAGATTTATGAGGCATCTTAGTTAACCCACAGGTTTCAGAGTAACAGCCGTGTTAGTCTGTATTCGCAAAAAGAAAAGGAGTACTTGTGGCACCTTAGAGACTAACCAATTTATTAGAGCATAAGCTTTCGTGAGCTACAGCTCACTTCATCAGATGCATATCGTGGAAACTGCAGCAGACTTTATATATACAGAGAGAATATGAACCAATACCTCCTCCCACCCCACTGTCCTGCTGGTAATAGCTTATCTAAAGTGATCATCAGGTGGGCCATTTCCAGCACAAACCCAGGTTTTCTCACCCTCCACCCCCCCACACAAATTCACTCTCCTGCTGGTGATAGCCCATCCAAAGTGACAACTCTTTACACAATGTGCATGACAATCAAGTTGGGCTATTTCCCGCACAAATCCAGGTTTTCTCACATCCCCCCCACCCCCATACACACACAAACTCACTCTCCTGCTGGTAATAGCTCATCCAAACTGACCACTCTTCAAGTTTAAATCCAAGTTAAACCAGAACATCGGGGGGGGGGGGGGTCTTCTGGCTCTATCAATCTGTTTCTTTACTTCTGCAGGTGGGTATTGTAGTTGTAAGAAAGCTTGACAGAGATCTTGTAGGTGTTTGTCTCTGTCTGAGGGGTTGGAGCAAATGCGGTTGTATTGCAGAGCTTGGCTGTAGACGATGGATCGTGTGGTGTATACCTTCAGATCAGCGGCACTGCTATGGGTACCCGCATGGCCCCACAGTATGCCAACATTTTTATGGCTGATTTAGAAAAACGCTTCCTCAGCTCTCGTCCCCTAAAGCCCCTACTCTACTTGCGCTATATTGATGACATCTTCATCATCTGGACCCATGGAAAAGAAGCCCTTGAGGAATTCCACCATGATTTCAACAATTTCCATCCCACCACCAACCTCAGCCTGGTCCAGTCCACACAAGAGATCCACTTCCTGGACACTACAGTGCTAATAAACAATGGTCACATAAACACCACCCTATACCGGAAACCTACTGACCGCTATTCCTACCTGCATGCCTCCAGCTTTCACCCTGACCACACCACACGATCCATCGTCTACAGCCAAGCTCTGCGATACAACCGCATTTGCTCCAACCCCTCAGACAGAGACAAACACCTACAAGATCTCTGTCAAGCTTTCTTACAACTACAATACCCACCTGCAGAAGTAAAGAAACAGATTGATAGAGCCAGAAGAGTTCCCAGAAGTTACCTACTACAGGACAGGCCTAACAAAGAAAATAACAGAACGCCACTAGCCGTCACCTTCAGCCCCCAACTAAAACCCCTCCAACGCATTATTAAGGATCTACAACCTATCCTAAAGGATGACCCAACACTCTCACAAATCTTGGGAGACAGGCCAGTCCTTGCCTACAGACAGCCCCGCAACCTGAAGCAAATACTCACCAACAACCACATACCACACAACAGAACCACTAACCCAGGAACTTATCCTTGCAACAAAGCCCGTTGCCAATTGTGCCCACATATCTATTCAGGGGACACCATCACAGGGCCTAATAACATCAGCCACACTATCAGAGGCTCGTATTCCTGCACATCCACCAATGTGATATATGCCATCATGTGCCAGCAATGCCCCTCTGCCATGTACATTGGTCAAACTGGACAGTCTCTACGTAAAACAATAAATGGACACAAATCAGATGTCAAGAATTATAACATTCATAAACCAGTCGGAGAACACTTCAATCTCTCTGGTCACGCAATCACAGACATGAAGGTCGCTACCTTAAAACAAAAAAACTTCAAATCCAGACTCCAGTGAGAAACTGCTGAATTGGAATTCATTTGCAAATTGGATACTATTAATTTAGGCTTAAATAGAGACTGGGAGTGGCTAAGTCATTATGCAGGGTAGCCTTTTTCCTCTTGTTTTTTCCTACCCCCCCCCCCCCCGGTGTTCTGGTTTAACTTGGATTTAAACTTGAAGAGTGGTCAGTTTGGATGAGCTATTACCAGCAGGAGAGTGAGTTTGTGTGTGTATGGGGGTGGGGGGGATGTGAGAAAACCTGGATTTGTGCAGGAAATAGCCCAACTTGATTGTCATGCACATTGTGTAAAGAGTTGTCACTTTGGATGGGCTATCACCAGCAGGAGAGTGAATTTGTGTGGGGGGGTGGAGGGTGAGAAAACCTGGATTTGTGCTGGAAATGGCCCACCTGATGATCACTTTAGATAAGCTATTACCAGCAGGACAGTGGGGTGGGAGGAGGTATTGGTTCATATTCTCTCTGTATATATAAAGTCTGCTGCAGTTTCCACGATATGCATCTGATGAAGTGAGCTGTAGCTCACGAAAGCTTATGCTCTAATAAATTGGTTAGTCTCTAAGGTGCCACAAGTACTCCTTTTCTTTTTAGTTAACCCACAGATTTTCTTTTTATAAAGGGAAGGATTTTTTTGTTTAGTCTGAGCAGCTTTACTACACTGTGGTGTCTTTCCTCCAAATCGGAGCAACTCAGGTGACTGGCATCCCCAACTGCCCCAATTTTCATATTTGTGTTGTTCTCCACAGGTGGGAGTTCCACTGTCAGAACAGACTGAACCTGCTCACTAGCCCTGCACTAACGTGGAATTATTATGGGTACAGGTGTAATCAAAGTTTGGTGGGTTACACTCAGGCCAGGCCCTTGTCTCTGGCTCTGTAACGGAGCACTGACTCAGCTCTCCCAGGAGCCCCTCTCTGCCTGAACACAGGTTGCTCTTACAGGCCCAGCTCACGAGGTGACATCTCCCCTGTCTTTCCACCCAGACGCCATGGAAGGCTGGAGAACTGAGCAGGATTATGACATCACAGGTATCAAGGAGACTGAAGAGCTGTAACAGAAGAACGGCCACGCTGGGTCAAACCAAAGGTCCATCGAGCCCAGTCTCCGATCTTCCGACAGTGGCCAATGCCAGGTGTTTCAGAGGGAATGAACAGAATAGGGAATCAAGTGATCCATCCCCTGTCGCTCATTCCCAGCTTCTGGCAAACAGAACCTAGGGACACTCAGAGCGTGGTGTGGCAATCCTGCCCATCTTGGTTAAGAGCCATTGATGGACCTATCTTTCATGAAATTATCTCGTTCTTTTTTGAACCCTGTTATAGTCTTGGCCTTCCCAAGAGCCTCTGGGAAAGAGTTCCTTGGGTTGACTGTGCATTGTGTGAAGAAATACTTCCTTTTGTTTGTTTTCAACCTGCTGCCTCTTAATTTCATGTGGTGACCCTGAGTTCTTGTGTTATGAGAGGGAGAAAATAATACTTCCTTCTTTACTTTTTCCACACGAATCATGATTTGCTATCATATCCCCTGTACTTGTCTTTTCGAAGATGAAAAGTCCCAGTCCTGTTCATCTCTCCCCATATGCAAGCTGTTCCATACCCCTACTCATTTGTGTTGCCCTTTTCTGAACCTTTTCCAATGCCAATATATCTTTTTTGAGGTGGGGAGACCACATCTGCATGCAGTATTCAAGATCTGGCTGTACCATGGATTCCTAGAGGGGCAAGATGATATTTTCTGTCTTGTTATCTATCCTTTTCCTAATGATTCCCAACTTTCTGTTTCCTTTTTTGACTGCCGCTGCACATTGAGCGGATGTTTTCAGAGAACTACTCACAATGCCTCCAAGATCTCTTGTTGAGTGGTAACAGCTAATTAGCCCCCATCATTTTGGCTGTATAGTTGGGATTATGCTTTCCAATGTGCATTACTTTGCATTTCTCAACCTTGAATTTCATCTGCCATTTTCTTGCCCAGTCACCCAGGTTTGTGAGATCCCTTCGCAGTCTCCTTTGGACTCAACTAGCTTGAGTAGTTTTGTATCATCTGCAAATTTTGCCACCTCACTGTTTACCCCTTTTTCCGGATCGTTTATGAATCTGTTGAACAGTACTGTTCCCAGTAGAGATCCCTGGGGGCACCACTATTTACCTCTCTCCACTGTGAAAATGGATTATTTATTCCTACCCTTTGTTTCCTATGTTTCACCCAGTTACTGATCCATGAGAGGACCCTCCCTCTTATCCCATGACAGCTTCCATTGCTTAAGAGCCTTTGGTGAGGGACCTTGTCAAAGGCTTTCTGAAAATCCCAGTATGTCAGTGCACTGCAAGGCCGTCAATGGCTTCTAAACTTTCTCATGGGGACATCGGAGACATGGTCCAGTTAACTTGTGTTCAGGCCGAACAAGAACCCAGATGCAACCTGCTGTGAGAACCTCATTTAAATAATGATGCCCCTGTGCCAGCACAGGTCACAGGTCAAAATGTGTAACTTCAATAACAATGGTGATTGGAAGAGCCCAGACTAACCACCACAGGAATGTACTGACTATGACCCCTTACTTCAAATGCACTGTGGCCTTGTGGATAGAGCACTAGATGGAACTCAGAAGGCTTAAGTGCTCGTCCTGGCTCTGCTACTGTCTTGCTGGGTGATCTTGGGCAAGTCACTGCTCTTCTCTGTGGCTCAGTTTCCCATCTCTAAAAGGGGGCTAATGTTCCACGCCTCCTTTGTAAAGTGCTTTGAGATCTACTGATTGAAGATGTTAGATAAGAGGTAGGGCTCTTTATTATTTTATGATAGAGGGTGCTTTTCCTAAAGCTTCCAGTCCTGGAATCAAGTGAATGATATGAGAATCTCTGCTTTTTATTTTATTTGTTAACCATTTTTAAGCTCTCTTGGCTGCAAAGAGAAGCTGGAGGACGTGAATTGAATGCACCCTCGCGGCTTAGACACCAGCAGGCAAATGAAGAGTTCCCCAGAGGAATTTTTTTGGAAAATCTCACTATTTTGAAGCCACTCTCATGATTTTGGTGGGGCCCAACTCATGGTTTTGGAATGCTTGGGCTGGGGATACCGTGAAAGTTTGTCTGCGCTCGTAGCGCTGGGTAATCACTTCAGGGCTGCTTCTCGCTTCAGGCTGGGAGATTCCGCCTCAGTCACAGCGGTTTTATGAGTTCCCACAAGGAGGGGGAAAATGTCCCTTGCCTAGAGGCTTGAGAGTCGTAAAGCTCGGAGAAGACCCAGGGTTTTCCTGGGAAATCGGATGCCCTCTCTCCTGCCTTATTCTGAGCTCAGCAGCTCAGCCCCCTGGGGCGGTTGCCCCATCCTATCTCCTGATGTAAGTACGGCATTGACAGCTCACAGGCGAGAGGAGATTGCAGGAGGGCAGCCCCATTCTGACCTAGAGACGACATCAGCACCTGCCTGATGCCAGAGCAGCAAGCTGCAGTCAGGTGTAGCCTGGGTACTTGTTGCTGGTTTGAGAGTATCTGTGGTTCTTAGTGTCTGAACCCTGGGAAATGAGTTCACTCCTCCTATATCTCAACTGGGCCTCCTGCCTAACGATCCTGAGATGCACGGTGCTGTTTCTTGCCTTTCATGCTGTGATGAGCCTCGCCAGATCGGAGGTAAGTGAGAATCCTCGAGAGATGGAAATGCTGGACTGATGCCAGCTGAATGCAGAACCAAACATAAGTATTTTTAAATCAGCAGGCTCGGACGATCTACACCAAAGAGTCCTCAAAGAGCTGGTTCATGAGGTTATTGGCCCACTGACATTAATTTTTCACAAATTTAGGATTACTGAGGGAATTCCAGAAGGCTAGAAGTGTGCTCATGTTTTGTCAATATTCAAAAAGGTACGGGAGGTTGACCCGGCTTATTATAGGCCAGTTAGCCTGAAATAATGGGCAAAGCGATACAGGATTCAATCGCTAAAGAATTAAAGGACGGGAATATATTTAAAGCAGGTCAACAATGTTTTATTGAAAATGGGTCATGTCAAACATAGATGTGACAAACTTAGACTTTAGTAAGGTGTTGTTTTTCATAGATTCCAAGACAAGATGGGCCTATTGTGATCTTCTAGTCTGACCCTCCTGCATAGCACAGGCCAAAGATCTTCCCCACCGTAATTCCTAGAGCATACCTTTTATCAAAATATCCAATCTTGATTTTAAAAATTGCCAGCGATGGAGAATCAATCCACCAGGACCTAGGGAAATTGTTCCAATGGTTAATTACTCTCACCGTTAAAACTATACGCCTTATTTCCAGTCTGAATTTGTCTAGTTTCAAGTTCCAGCCATTGGACCATGTTAGACCTTTCTCTGTTAGATTGAAGAGCCCATTTGTAATTATTTGTTCCCCATGTCGGTATTTATAGCCTTTAATTTTATTGTATATTCTATACAATATCAATGGAGCACAGGTTAAATGGACTGAGTACAGGCTAATGGCTAACTGGCAGATCTCAAAAAGTAATTTTCAATGGGCTCCTCGAATGTGGCTGTTTCTAATGGGGCTCTGCAGGGATCAGTACTCGGTCTGATGCTAGTCATTATTTTTATCAATGACTTGGAAGTAAATATAAAATTGCTGCTGGTTAAAATTTGCTGATGACCCGAAGATTGGCAGAATGGTGAATAACGATGAGGACAAGGCAGTCACACAGAGAGTTCTGGAGAGGTTGTTTGTCAAATGGGGCCCATTCAAACAAAATGAATGTTCACACAGCCCAAAACAGAGTTATACATCTAGAAAAGGGAGGGCATATTCAGCTTTGGATTGGACTAGCTTTAGTTTTGTATCATCTGCCAATCTGGCCACTTCCCTGTTTCCCCCCTTTTCTAGATCACATGTGAATATGTTGAACAACTCTGGTCCCAGTACAGATCCTTGGGGAACTTTGCTATTTATCTCTCTTTATAACTCACCATTTCTTCCTACCTTTTGTTTCCTATCTTTAAACCAGTTACTGGTCCATGAGAAGACCTTCCCTCTTCTCCCATAACAACTTCTTTTGCTTAAAAACTTTCTGAAAGTTGAGGTCCACTAGATCCACTGGATCGCCCTTCTCCACATGCTTGTTCACCCCTGTGACGCCCCATATTCTTCATAGAAATATTGTTAGATGAATGTTGCATAACTAAGATATGTTTTATGCAATATGGGTCGTGTGAGATATCATTGGAAAGGTTATGATTTACTGAATGTGATTATCCTTTCTGTGTGGATGTATCGTTTCTGTATCTGAAGTAGGAATACGAGCTATGTATCAATTACAAAAGTGCTTGCACCAGGGGAATGCCCACCAAACAGTAGGGAGTCAGCCTGGATGGGCCATTAGGAAGGACAATAGGACTTGGAAGATACGAATCTTCCTCCTTCCTGAGAAGTTTCCTGGGATGCTGCTTTGACACTGCAGGGTCATGTGATCATGTCACCTGGTACTGAGCATCATTATGGACTGATGGTATTTGTCCACTAGGAGGGAGTGGGGGTCAAACTGGGAGACAAAGGATTCCTGTCTTATCCAAATCCTATTTAAGGCTTTTGGACTGGAGTTAATCTGGGTTCTTGTCCACCACCTCCCTGCTCAAAAAGGAAGACTGCTGAAAACACCTGGTGAAAGAAAGAAACTAAACTGTGGGGGAGGAGGGCAGGGGCTGAGCCCAGGTGAGAAAGATCTAGCCTGTGAAAGGAATAGCTGGATATTTAAGCTGCAAGCAGTGCAGTTTACCTTCCATAAACTTTGCAACTGCACAAAACAACATTTAGGGTGAGAATGTACTTTCTATTAAGCAGTTAATTTTGCGTATTAACCTTAGGTGGTGTGTTTTGTTTTATTTGCACAGTATTGTGCTTTGATCTGTTTGCTAGCCCTTCTAATCTCTTAACATTTACCTTTTGTAGTTAATAAACTTATTTTTGGTTTCTTCTAAAAAACAGTTTGTGCAATTCACAACTGGCGGGGTTGGGGGCAGCTATGCATATCTTCCTGCACATTGAGGGAGGGAGAGAATGTCATGAGCTTACGTTGTTTAGATCTCTGTACAGCGCAAGACAATATAATTTTGGGTTTACACTCCTGAGGGTGCGTGCACCTGAGTGCTGGGCAATCACCGAGGTGAGTCTTCCCAAAGAGAGCTGCTTGCATACTCTGCGTGATCCTACAGCTGGGTGTGTCCCTGCCAGTATGTGTGTGCAGCAGGACAGGGTGAAGGAGACCAGGCTGGTGGAAGAGATGGGCTCAGTGGGACCCCAGTAGATCAGGTGGCACCCCGCAATGGGGTGTCCAACCCATCACACCCCCCTCAAAGAATTCCAGGAGATTAGTGAGGCAGGATTTCCCTTTTCAAAAGTCGTGTTGACTCTTCCCCAACAAATCATGTTCATCGATGTATTTCATAATTCTGTTCTTTACTAGAGTTTCGACCAATTTGCCTTGTACTGAAACTAAGCTCACTGGCCTGCAATTGCCAGGATCGCCTCTGGAACCTTTTTTACAAATCAGCGTTACATTAGCGACCCTTCAGACATCTCAGACAGAGGATGATTTAAGCAATAGCTTACGTACCACAGTTAGTAGTTCTGCAATTTCATATCCGAGTTCCCGCAGTACTCGAGGGTGAATCGGGAGTGCCTTCTCGAAACCATTCATTGAGTCAAACTCAAATGATAGGACTCCATACAGGATGAAATAATCTGGCCTGTGTGATTCAAAAGGTCAGACTAGATGATCGAATGGTCCCTTCTAGCCTTAAATGCTATGAATCTGTGAATGATTTTACACTTCTAGCATGTTCCCTCTTGAAATTGTCCCAGTCTTTTCAATCTCTCTCTGTACAGAGGAGTCTTTCCAGGCTTTTAATCACTTTGGACCCTCCAATTTCAACTCATGACAAGGTGCTCCACCCTTCCCCACTGCCCCCAGAAGAGGAGGTGAAAGTGCTTTGGAATGCAGGGAAAGTACCTTCCACACCCCAAAGGGATGGTCCCTGATGAGAGCTGGGTCTGGGGTAGAAGCACCTTAAAAGGAAGATTTTGAGCCATGGGAGAAGTCCTTGCTCACAGAAAGAAGCACACTCAGTCTGGGCCTGGGTTGAGAATACTTGTCCTACAGAAAGGACCCAGAGCTGGGCAGAGTGATGCTCTCTCAACGCAGGGTGCTTGGTCCTCTTAGCACTGTCATAACAGTCCCCGGTCAACCAGGGACACTTTGTTGTGAGTTAATGCCTCAAGAGGGTGAAATAAGACCTGCAGTGGGTATGTAGCGAAGTGTTTGAAGCCTGAAGTTGGCAGACCTTCATCAGCCCACTGCGGGCTGGCAGGTGTGGTGCCAAGAGTGGGATCTACAAGGCACCATATCCCAGTGACTGCTGCTGTGGTGGGCAGAGAACCAGGCCCAGCAACAGCA
Organism: Lepidochelys olivacea; assembly: GCF_965140295.1. NCBI lineage: Eukaryota > Metazoa > Chordata > Testudines > Cheloniidae > Lepidochelys > Lepidochelys olivacea. The sequence goes on from NC_140413.1 coordinate 5,108,817, forward strand.
CTGCTATCCCTTTGACAAATGGCATCTCAGCAGCCTCGGGGGCCATGGATCAATGTTCACATTGCACTCCCTGACCCCAGCGGTACCCAGGCCGGGCCGGGGAAGCCAATGATCCAACCAACAGACCAAATTCATTGATGAATCCTGCTCACGTGCCACTTGAGGCACCTTGCGCGTACGCTAAGAAGAAGAAGCAGCAGCCTCAAATGTTAGATAGCAGCTTTCTCCCGCCTCCGGGTCAGATGCCACCCCTCCCTGCAGGACTAGCCTAGGACTGGCCACCAGAACTAGCACCACTGACCCAAATGGTCCTGATCATGATCCTAAGGTCACCATGAAGAGCCCATCAATGCTCAGCAGCTCCCAGGCAAGTGGGCTGAACTCGTGCCAAATTGTTTTCTTTTGGTGTAAAACAGCTGCCGTTAAGGATGGTATAGGGGTTATATCAGCACATGTTTGGGAGAATTTGCATGACCCATTCCTGGCTTCACCACTCAGGAGTAGCATGGCCATCCCAAATGCATGCAGATAAAACCCCTATATCGTGCATTCTCTAAATATGGAAATAGGAAACACTGTTGTCCAGATGTCAGATTTCTCCCCCAAGGTCTGAATTCGGGGACTGGTATCTGTGGTTCATTGCATACACTGCAGTCCTTAAACCTGCAGAGTTTTATAAGCTCTGCAGGAGGGAGAACTTTGCAGGCTCTCTCCTTCAACGCTGATAAACTCTGCAGGCTCCTGGTGCCAGCAATCCCTGTTTCTCCAACTCCTGGATTATTCCGAAAAGAAAAGGAGTACTTGTGGCACCTTAGAGACTAACAAATTTATTTGAGCATAAGTTTTCATGAGCTACAGCTCACGGCTGCTACGCTGAAACCTGGATTATTCCAGTGACCCCTGTCATGGGCTGTGCTGTGTGCCCTATATGGGCTGAATCATAGGAAAGCACAATGCCTACCCATGATGCCTCAGAGTGCAATACTCTCCCAGAAGGAAAAACTTTCCTCTGGCCCCACATGGCAATCCCCTCTGGCTCCTTGTTATCCCAGTTTTATTGAGGAGTTCTCTCTAACCATGCTGCTTTTTCTCTGTGTGGCAGGCTTCTGAGAGGAAGATGAGGCGCAGACACAAAAAGAAGAAAAAGAAAGGTAAGCAGTCCCTGTCCCCACAGCTGTGGTGGCAGACTCGGGCCCCATGCAAAGCAGAGAAGTCTATTCCCCCAGTCGCCTCCCCTCTTCCTGCGAAGGCACAGACATGCCCAGAGTCGTGCAGAGGCACTGGCTGGGGCTCTGTTCACACGCTGCCCCTGAAATCTGGGGCTCTGGGGTGCTAGGAAGCAAAGGATGCCCATGCAGTTCAATATCTCCCTTATGTCTCACTTCTGGCAGCTTTTGGACGTCGTGAGAAAGAGATGGAGGAGGCTTGTGCACCCCTAGAGACATGGTAAGCAATGCCCCCCTCCATAAATCTGCAGTGGCTCAGTCCCCTCCTTTAGCGTCATGCAATTCATCCCCACTCAGGGGTAGTAGCCCTAGTAATCCCTCCCCTGTCCCGACCTGTATACCAGGCAAGCATCTATTCTCCTTTAGAATCATGCAATTCATTCTCACCCAGCAGAAGCTGCCATCTCTTATCCACCCCCATGCATCATACAGCGGGTCATTCCCTTCTTCAAGCATCATGCGGCCCATTTAATCTGGAGTGGGGGAGGGGCAGTAGATTGTGTCTACTGGACTGGACCATCCTCCCCTGCAAGAGCGGGAGAAAACGTTTTCTGGGAGCAGCCCTGTGCACACCTGGGAGGTGAGGTGGAGAGTTCAGGGAGGAAGGCTGGCCTTTCTTGTACGGTGAGTAGGGTGAAAGGGATCCTGCAGCACTTCTGTAATGCCCCCTCCTCCACCCCAACCTCCAGTCCCCCAGCATGCGTTCCCAGTTGGACTTCAACGTTGGACCTTCAGCTCTGCAGCATAAAGCACCCCTTCGAGCTAAGGAGGTAGGTGCATTAGTTGGTAGCTGCAGCAGGCCATTCTCCTATTTGTTGATTAGCTTGTGCGGAAGGGACATGACACACACGCTGCCAGTAGGACACACTCTCACCTTCTCAGCACTAGACAGGGATCACCTAAGAATCCAGCTTACCCAAAACCAGAACATCCAAGGCCTGGGTATTGCAGGGGAGGAGGTTGCCTCAGTGGAGAATGGGACACGGAGCCTTTCAGTGCCGCACCTCTGTGTGAAAGAGGGCCTGAGAGCAGGGCTTGCCCTCAACTATCTGCTCTCTCTGTTCCACAGCTGCCGCGTGCCCCTGGAGAAGCTCACCTTGGCTGACAGCCTCAGGCTGGTTGAGAGGAGGACACAGTACGTGGGCAGATACCTGGATGAAGTTCTGATACCGTAAGGCAACTGAATGGGGGGCACCAGACTGGGGTCTGTGTGGGAGGGGATAGTGAATGTAGAGAGCAGGGAACAGAGAAAACCAGACACTCCAGGAACGTAAAATAACAGGGAAAAAGCCTCTAAGAGGCTTTAGCTTTCAAGGTGAGACACCAGTGAAAGTGAGGTGAGGGAGCAGGGAATTGATTGCAAGCAGGCTCAGTTGGGCAGGAGTAGGCCAGGCCTATAAATCCAGGAAACTGGCAACAGACGGAGGCTGCCGCTGGGAAAGGGCAGTCCCTCCCTGGGAAGAAGGGGGAGTGTTTGGAGGTTGTACACCCAGCAGGGGAATGAGGAGTAACAGGAAGCAGTCCAGGGAAGAAGCGGAGACGGCTGGGAGAGGAAAGCCCAGAACTTCTGGCTGGAGGGTCATAGATTCATAGATTCATAGATATTTAGGCCAGAAGGGACCATTATGATCATCTAGTCTGACCTCCTGCACAATGCAGGCCACAGAATTTCACCCACCACTCCTAAAAAAGACCTCACACCTATATCTGTGCTATTGAAGTCCTCAAATTGTAGTTTGAAGACCTCAAGGAGCAGAGAATCCTCCAGCAAGTGACCCGTGCCCCATGCTACAGAGGAAGGCGAAAAACCTCCAGGGCCTTCCAATCTGCCCTGGAGGAAAATTCCTTCCTGACCCCAAATATGGCGATCAGCTAAACCCTGAGCATATGGGCAAGATTCATCAGCCAGATACTACAGAAAATTCTTTCCCGGGTAACTTGGATCTTACCCCATCTAAAAACCCATCACAGGCCATTGGGCCTATTTACCATGAATATTTAATTACCAAAACCATGTTATCCCATCATACCATCTTCTCCATAAACTTATCGAGTTTAATCTTAAAGCAAGATAAATCTTTTGCCCCCACTACTTCCCTCGGAAGGCTATTCCAAAACTTCACTCCTCTGATGGTTAGAAACCTTCGTCTAATTTCTAATCTAAATTTCCTAGTGGCCAGTTTATATCCATTTGTTCTTGTGTCCACATTGGTACTGAGTTTAAATAATTCCTCTCCCTCTCTGGTATTTATCCCTCTGATATATTTATAGAGAGCAATCATATCTCCCCTCAACCTTCTTTTAGTTAGGCTAAACAAGCCAAGCTCCCTGAGTCTCCTTTCATAAGACAAGTTTTCCATTCCTCGGATCATCCTAGTAGCCCTTCTCTGTACCTGTTCCAGTTTGAATTCATCCTTCTTAAACATGGGAGACCAGAACTGCACACAGTATTCCAGGTGAGGTCTCACCAGTGCCTTATATAACGGTACTAAAACCTCCTTATCCCTACTGGAAATACCTCTCCTGATGCATCCCAAGACGACATTAGCTTTTTTCACAGCCATATCACATTGGCAGCTCATAGTCATCCTATGATCAACCAATACTCCAAGGTCCTTTTCCTCCTCCGTTACTTCTAGTTGATGCGTCCCTAGCTTATAACTAAAATTCTTGTTATTAATCCCTAAATGCATGACCTTACACTTCTCACTATTAAATTTCATCCTATTCCTATTACTCCAGTTTACAAGGTCATCCAGATCCTCCTGTAGGGTATCCCTGTCCTTCTCTAAATTAGCAATACCTCCCAGCTTTGTATCATCTGCAAACTTTATTAGCACACTCCCACTTTTTGTGCCCAGGTCAGTAATAAAAAGATTAAATAAGATTGGTCCCAAAACTGATCCTTGAGGAACTCCACTGGTAACCTCCCTCCAACTTGACAGTTCACCTTTCAGTAGGACCCGTTGTAGTCTCCCCTTTAACCAATTCCCTATCCACCTTTCAATTTTCCTATTGATGCCCATCTTATCCAATTTAACTAATAATTCCCCATGTGGCACAGTATCAAACGCCTTACTAAAATCTAAGTAAATTAGATCCACTGCGTTTCCTTTGTCTAAAAAATCTGTTACTCTCTCAAAGAAGGAGATCAGGTTGGTTTGGCACGATCTACCTTTTGTAAAACCATGTTGTATTTTGTCCCATTTACCATTGACTTCAATGTCCTTAACTACCTTCTCCTTCAAAATTTTTTCCAAGACCTTGCATACTACAGATGTCAAACTAACAGGCCTATAATTACTTGGATCACTTTTTTTCCCTTTCTTAAAAATAGGAACTATGTTAGCAATTCTCCAATCATACGGTACAACCCCTGAGTTTACAGATTCATTAAAAATTCTTGCTAATGGGCTTGCAATTTCTTGTGCCAATTCTTTTAATATTCTTGGATGAAGATTATCTGGGCCCCCCCGATTTAGTCCCATTAAGCTGTTTGAGTTTCGCTTCTACCTCAGATATGGTGATGTCTACCTCCATATCCTCATTCCCATTTATCATGCTACCATTATCCCTAAGATCCTCTTTAGTCTTATTAAAGACTGAGGCAAAGTATTTGTTTAGATATTGGGCCATGCCTAGATTATCCTTGACCTCCACTCCATCCTCAGTTTTTAGCGGTCCCACTTCTTCTTTCTTTGTTTTCTTCCTATTTATATGACTATAGAACCTTTTACTATTGGTTTTAATTCCCTTTGCAAGGTCCAACTCTACTTGACTTTTAGCCTGTCTCACTTTATCCCTACATATTCTGACCTCAATAAGGTAGCTTTCCTTACTGATCCCTCCCTTCTTCCACTCCCTATATGCTTTCTGCTTTTTCTTAATTACCTCTCTAAGATGCTTGCTCATCCAGCTTGGTCTACAACTCCTGCCTATGAATTTTTTCCCCTTTCTTGGGATGCAGGCTTCCGATAGCTTCTGCAGCTTTAATTTAAAATAATCCCAGGCCTCCTCTACCTTTAAACCCATAAATTCTTCAGTCCAATCCACTTCCCTAACTAATTTCCTTAATTTTTGAAAGTCAGCCCTTTTGAAATCAAAAACCCTAGTTGCAGATTTATTTTTGTTAATCCTTCCATTCAGTTTGAACTGAATTAGCTCATGATCACTTGAGCCAAGATTATCCCCTACAACCATTTCCTCTATGAGATCCTCATTACTCGCCAAGACCAAATCTAAAATGGCATCCCCTCTAGTCGGTTCAGCAACTACTTGTTGAAGGAATCCATCAGCTATCGCATCTAGGAAAATCTGAGCCCTATTATTATTACTAGCACTCGTCCTCCAGTCTATATCTGGGAAGTTAAAGTCTCCCATGATCACACAGTTTCCATTAGTATTTACTTTATTAAAAACATTAAAAAGGGCTCTATCCATATCCAAATTAGATCCCGGCGGTCTATAGCACACCCCAAGCACTATCCCAGGGGAGGCTCTAATAGTTTTCTTCCCCAATTTAATTGTTGCCCAGACAGACTCAGTCATATCCATTTCATCGCTTCTTATTTCTTTACATTCTATCTCATCATTGATATACAGTGCTACTCCACCACCTTTACCTTTATTTCGGTCTTTCCTAAACAGCACATACCCTTCAATACCTGTAGCCCAGTCATGACTACTATTCCACCAGGTCTCTGTTATACCTAGAATATCTGGTTTCACTTCCTGCACCAGTAACTCTAGTTCCTCCATTTTGTTACCTAGGCTCCTTGCATTAGTGTACAAACATCTTAATTTTTGCTGTTTGGCCTCACTCACATTCTGTACCCTATTAGGCACGGTTATTTTACTACCAGTATAACCTATTAGACTTGTATCTACACTGCCCTTCCTCCTACCTACAGCTGTATCCACTCTTACTTCATTTTCTTTCCACTCTATGCTAAATTCTGGCGTGGAGATTACCTGGACATCTCCCAACCATCTCCCCCAATTTCCTAGTTTAAAGCTCTCTTAATCAGTTGTGCCAGCCTCCATCCTAGAAGTCTATTTCCTTCCCTACTCAGATGAAGTCCATCCCGAGAGAACTGTCCTCTATCCATGAATGCCTCCCAATGGCCATACATCCCAAAGCCCTCCTTATAGCACCACTGCCTAAGCCATCTATTGATAGTCATAATCTTGTCACACCTTTGTTGCCCTTCTCTAGGAACAGGCAGAATCCCACTAAAGATCACCTGAGCCTCAATTTCCTTAAGCGATCTCCCCAGCCTAGCATAGTCTCCCTTAATACTTTCCAGCGAGAATCTAGCCGTATCATTTGTTCCCACATGAAGGATAATTAGGGGATTCTTTCCCGCTCCCTTTAAAATCCTTTTCAACCTCAGGTCTACATCCCGTATCTTAGCACCTGGAAGACAGCACACCCTCCTATTTTCTGGATCAGCTCTGGTTACAGGCCTATCTATTCTTCTCAGTAAAGAGTCCCCAATCACATAGACCTGCCTTTTCCTAGTGACAGTGCTATTCTCCAGTCTATCCCCTGTTCCCTCTGGCTGCAAGTTCTTTCCATTCCCATTCTCCCTTGTAATCCTTTTTAACCCATCCTGTATCCTCCCTGGACTGGAACCGGGAGTAGAGGGCAGGCCCAGGTTCCCCTACCAGCTACTGAGGGCGTGGCACAGACCGGAAGGACAATGAACGGGAAGCCTTCCTGGGTCACTGCAAGAATCATAGAGAATTGAAGGACTGTACCCCAAAGGGGAGAAACGCTGAGAGACAGGGCCAGCGGGCTGAGTCATGAAGACTGAGGTTCCTGAAACGAGAGAGTAGCTGCACTCCCAAGAGAGAGACGGAGTGATGGCGTGCGACATGGGAAGGGGCATTGACCTCAAGAGCCCATCCACGGAGTGACCAGGAGGAGGCACCAGAGAAGCAATGAGGGGTGCCCCCCATGACAACGTGGTGGGAAATGCAGGTACTCGGTCACCTCTGTGGGAAAGGGATTGTGCAGAGGACTGTAGACCGAGTGAAGCGTTGTATGAGACAGTCACCCTGATGTCAGGGGACTGTGAGAGAGACTGTACTCATGGTGGGTGACATAAAGAAAGAGAGGGAAAGTCTGTACACTTGGCTGCATGAGAGGCAGGGAAGGTGCTACCTTCCTCTCCTCCCCCCATGAGGAGCAGTCTTGAGCGGGAGGCTCTGTGATGAGCTGTCCACCCCACCCAGGACTGGAAGGGGCTAAGGTGGCCAGGCAGACGTGTGAACTCTGCAGGGTGCACCCGGAGGAAGAGTCAGGGAGCAGTGAATTGATTGCAAGCAGACTCAGCTGTGCAGGAATAGGCGGGGCCTATAAAGCCAGGAAGCTGGCAAGAGATAGGGGCTACTGCTGGGAAAGGGCAGTCCCTCCCTGGGAAGAGGGGGAAGTACCAGTTTGGAGCTGGTACACCCAGAGCAAGGATGGGAACCAGAGTAGTAGGAAGCAGTCCAGGGAAGTAGCAGTGAAAGCTGGGAGAGGAAAGCCCAAAACTCCTGCGTTGAGGGTCCCTGGCCTGGAACCAGGTGTAAACTGCGGGCCCGGATTTCCCAAACGGCCACCGAGGGCACGGCATAGACGGGTGGGGCACTGAAAAGCAAGACTATCTGGGTCACTGTCGGCGTGAGAGATAATTGAAGGACTGTACCCTGGAAGAGTAGGAAATGCTGAGTGGCCTAGCCACGGGGCTGAGACAAAAAGAGGACACTGCAGTTCCCGGAACGAGAGAGGAGTTACAGAATAGAATCTTTCTATTAAAAGAGCACTCGGTCCCCAGTCATGCTCAAGGCCCATTGTGCTAGGTGCTGCACCTGTGCGTGTGACAAGGGGGTTATCGTTATCGATAAAATGGGTGCCAGCTCCCTCTCGCAGTCCTTCGTTCTCCAGTTGATGTCCTTGTGTCAGAGCGTGGTGTGCCATGCATGCCTAGACACTGCCCCATTGCAGTACAGTTGGAAGGCTGTGCCCAAGGTTTGCCTTTGCTCAGCAGGCCCATGTCCCATCTGCCCTGTCTGCTCTCTCCCACAGGCCGAGTGTGATGACATTTGCCGTGAGCCGGTTCTCTGATTCCTCCATGGAATCCATCAGCTCTTTCCCTTGGAATCCCAGCTCCTTTTCCCTGACAGAAGCCTCCGTGGCTCGGTCAGAGCCCCTCTGCCACACAAGGGAGATCATGGCTGTCAAGGGCTGGGAAGGATCCACTCATCCCATCCAAGACCAGCCTCTCCCCAGGCCTCCTGTCCACAGCAGACGAAACCGGCGAGAGCAGATCACGAGTCTGGACCAGACATCAGTCAATGGCTTAGACTTCAACATCCGACAGAAGCATCTGCAGAGCCAACTGGGGGCACCTACCCCATACACAGAGTCACTGGCCAAGATGATCCCTAATGCCCTTGCTCTGCGCCCACCAGACAGAGACCCCAGGGTGAAGTTCAACATGAGCAGGGTCCCTTTCCTAAGCCATGAAGTCCTGGAGGAGCTGGACTGTCACCTGAACACAAAGAGACTCCAGCATGAGCAGGGCTTACCCCTCACCCCGCAGAAACCTCACACAGCTCCTCTGTTGCCTCTAAGGGCCCCCAGTCAGATGTGGCTGGAGGATGGACATGCCCTACCCACAGACAGAAGGCAGCAGACTTGTTCCACGAGTCTTCCAACACCAGTGGAAGATACCACCATGGAGACGGGCAGGAGTGATGGCACAGCTGGAAACCAAACTAACCCAGATCGCTGCACTCTGCCAGCAGGGATGGATCTGACATCGGCACCTCCAGGAACTGTAATAACAGAGAAGATGCTCGCTGTGACACTCCACATTGATAGGAGCGAGCTGAGAAAGCCCCTTCCCAGTTTGAGTGGCACCAAAGGGACTGAAGAGAAGCTGGAGCTGCACATGGAGAGGAAGGTTATCTCCGGAGAAGGCTCCTGCCTGAGGCCAGGGGCACAGGCTGGTGAGAGCAGGGCAGATCTTCCCAGGACCCAATGCCATCAGGTTGCCCCAGAGGCACCAGGCTCTGGGCAGCTACCAAGATCCATTCTTGACTCTCTCATTGCTGGGCAGGCTGCACACGACCTGCAGATCAATCACCTGATGGAAATGTTGAGCAGCTCCCGCCCCTTGGCGAGCCATGTCTCAGTCTGCTGTCTGTGCCGCAAGGCACATCAAGGAAAGATGAAGGGTAAGAAAACTCAGGAGGAGACACAAGAATCTGCTGAGCTTCATGGTCTTCGAGACATCCCGACTCCACATGGGTTCGATGGAACTATGAATTCAAAGCTCTTCAGGGACCAGCAGCCTATCAGAGTCTGCAAGAAGTGCGGTAAGCTTCTACAGAAGAGACCAGCTGACTCTGCAGGTGCTGACTTGCCCAGAACGTCCCATGGAATTCCCCAGCGATGGACTCCAGGAGACTCTGCAGCATCATCCAACCACAACAAGATGCCAGTGGTGTGGCTCCTTCCAGCAGACAGGAGCAAGAGGCAGGATGGAATGGGGAAAAGGGCTCCCACCAAGCAACCGAAGATGGTGTCCATTGCAACAAGTACAACAGGGCTTTCGCAAGCAGGGGAGAAAGCAACTGGGAGTCCTGACACTTCTCCTCCAAAGCCACCAAAGGCCTCCAGAGCTAGGACATCATCCCCTTCAAGGAACAAAGTTCCAGTTCTCAAACAGATCTTAGTGTGCCTGAAGCAAACCTTCTCCAAGCTTCAAAAGAAAGTGAAGTCCCAAATGTCCAAGGACTCTTGTTCAAGAACACCTAATCCTAAATTTACAAAGCCACCCTTTCGAAAGGCAAGGGCCTCTAAGGGTGTCTGGTAATAGTATAAGAGACCTACTGTCAATCAAACCCTAACTCTGCCTCTTTACCCCTTATACCCCACCCCTTGACCCCTTCGGCCCCGACCACCTGTCACCGGAAGTTCCACCCATGGGGGTATTACTTCCAGAGTCAAAGCGGACACATGACAGGAAGCAGAGTGTGTCATGTGACCCCCTCGAAGAACTCCTCCCACTGCCCTCTACTAATCAGGCTCAGTTTTTCCCCCATAGGCCTCCCCGAGAGGAGATTTGACTAATCCGGGAGAGTTCCAGGGCAGGGTGACCCTCCGTTAGTGGTTCATGTGACCCCACTAAGAACTGCTCCCACCTTCCTTCTGCCAATGAGGAGGGGTTTCAGCCTCATAGGACTGCCCTGAGAGCAGATTTGACCAATCGGGGATATTCCACGTTTGGGTGACCCATCCGGAAGTGTTTCATGTGACCCCTCAAAGAATTCCTCACACAGCCCTCTATGAATCAGGAGGGGTTTCAGCCACATAGGGCTGCCCAGAGAGGAGATTTGACCAATTGGGTGTGTTCCAGGGCGGGGTGACCCATCCGGAAGTGGTTTGTGTGACCCCTCTAAGACCTCCTCCCACCTTCCTCGACCAATCGCAATGGGTTTTGGCGGCATAGGACCACCCTGAGAGCAGATTTGACCTTTCGGGGGTGTTCCGTGGCGGGGTGACCCGCCCAGAAGAGGGTTGTGTTACCCCTCTAAGAACTACTCGCAGTGCCCTCTGCCAATCAGAGTGCAGCACCATCACTCCATGAGTCCCAGCACCAGAGCAGAAGAGGCCATCTTTTACCAAGAACGCGTGCTTTAGAAATTGTGGAAACATGGACTCCTTCACCACCCCCGTGAGAACTTGGGACTTTGTTTTAGCCCCAAAGGCCTTTGGACTTGTGTGGAGACACCCCAATGAGTGTGGTGGCCTCTTGTCATCCACCCCCCTGGAGGAGGAAGGCGAACGCAGCTTGGGGGAGTCACCGGAGAACAAGGTGAAAGGAAAAGACATGGCTCAGGTAAATGAATGATTAAGAAGTGGCGGTTGATGATGGGGTGAAATGGGATTAGGAACCCGAGGGGCGGGAGAGTTTTGTAAATTTAAAAACAAGTAGTGGAAACTTACACTGTTTCTTTTCTGAAAATCTCTCGACAGCTCGACGATGCCTTTCCAGAGGCCCTGGAGGCCGCAGACAGCGTCGCATCAAGTAGCGAAGATGAACCAGGCCCACCTTGTTTTTGCTCAGCGCCGATCCAAATTGTTGAAGAGGACTCCGAGGATGACGGCTAGAAGGTGTTTCGGAGGAGGTTTGGCATGGGACCCAGTAAGCCAGTGCCACGTCGTGAGCGTAAAAAAGGCATGCGGACTATTGTACGCGTTGCTGTTTCTGCTGTCCTCAATCGCTGCCTTCGGGAAAAGCTGTTTGAAGATGTGAGGGCTGTGTCATGGGTCCGCCAGCCTAACGGCACCATGGCTGTGTGACGTGGACTTCAGTGGATAGAAACTGCCAGCTCCGGGGCCGGTGTGCTGAGCTGTGTTTGGAAAGCCTATTAAACACTGTTCTTGCCATAGGTTAAGCTGTGCAATGTCTGTGCCTCACCCAAGAACATTTAGCGCACGGGGTGACCTTGATAAATGCTGTGCAATTTAGTGCAGACCCTGACCGTGTTTGAAAGAAAATGACCAAACCGGAAGATGCTCCTTCCAGCGTTATATTGACCGTCTGGTCTGCACAAAAAGTTACGGAACCCTGCTTCAGAAAAAGACCAGTTGTAAGAAATCAAAAAGGATTAAGTTAGAAAATGGTGAGGGGACAAACAGCGACATACAACTTGGTAGCTGTAAATTGAAAAATAAAAAAGAGGGCTTTGTGACTATCTGTGTTTCTGTTAGAAGGTCTCTGGCCCTTGGTTTCTTTTCACGGAGATGTATGTCTTTTAAAGAAAAGAAAAGAAAAAAGAAATAAAAGCAACCCAGTTGTGCAGACAACTTATTCCCCCACCCCAGATCACAAAAGGGAATGCTAGGGAGGGGGGATCCAATCACCCTGCTAACTATTTTGAAACAAAGCTTCAGGTTCCTTGGAGACTGTCTCTTTCAACAGAAACTCTCTTGAATTGCTGCTGGACTGGAAGAGGAGGTATGCTCCCTGTTTTTAACTCTGAAAATATATATTCTATAAGGCCATTCTTTGGCCATGCTGTCTTCGTAAATAATGGTGCCTTTCTCTCTTGCAGTGTGATCTGTTTAGCATGGAACCGGTAACTTTAAGCTGCATTTCACCACCAGGCCAAGGTAAAAACCATTTTAACTATAGTTGTGCTTAATAGTGCTATATTTAAAAAACAGAAAAAACAAACAAACAAAAAACAAACTTCAGGTATTACACAGGTTGTACAGAGAATAATCCTAACTTAAGATTTTTGCTTGTTCTTTCACCTGAAGGCCCAAACACACACCGGGGTGGGGCGGGGAAACAGAACAACCGTGTGCCTTTTAAATGCATGTGGGTTTACTGAAAAGTATTTGATTGCAAACTGTTGGTGTTTTTCAACTGCTGGAGTGTGTGTGTGTGTGTGTGTTGTGTGTGTCTGAGTTTTTGGTTGCAAACCTGGTTTGATGTGTTTATGAAGCTGCTGTTTGTGTGTGTGTGTGTGTGTGAGAGAGAGATGGGGTGGTTTTTTCAAAAGTATTTGGTTGGAAATGGATAGTAATGGTGTTTTTAAAACTAACAAGGGTTTTTGTGCAAAATGGGTTTTAAAAGCAGTTTGGTTTTTATTTTGCAAATGAGATGTATTTTAAAAAAATGTTTGTGGGTTTGTTGTTTCAATTGGTAGAAATCAACTCTAAACCTGTGTTTGTTGTACAGCCTGAAAGGGATTATTTTGTTTTAAAGCTGTGACATTTTAAATAGAAAAACATCCTAATGAATATTTTATTTTTTTAAGTTTACAAGACAGTTCCATGTGTTTTATTATAACGTTGTTTGCTTCACAGTAAGGTCAAAACACGAGAGGGTAAACAAGCTGAAAAGAAAAAGGAAAAGAGCCAGCTGAAAAGGAAAATGGACCAGCATCAGTGACTGAAGGATGGATGAAGCCCAGTAAATCTATTTTGCTTATTGGTTTGGTTGTTTTATGAGGTTTTGTATTCTAAGTATATACATAGGTGTGGGTGAGAAAGATGGTAATGTTCAGTTTTGTAAAATGTTTTTCCCCGCCACATTGGCAAGAGCAGCTTTCCTGACAATGCTGTAGTCGAAGCGACAGGGACACCTCCACCAGAACGGCCAAAGAACCAGGAATCTGCTTTGAGACCTTTAACAAGGCTAACGCAAAATAGAACAAGGATGCAGATGAAGCATCAGGGCAGTCGAAACCTCATAGACGTCAAACCCAAGGACAACAAAACCCAACCACACAAACACCCCTCCAGTTCCTCAGAGGCCACCACCACACCGAGCCCTGAGAAAACTGTGAGCGAAAACGTCCACATTCACAAACCCGGAGCACGCGCTCTAAGGGTTGTGAATAAAAAAGTCAGGACTGACAAACCATTCTCTCAACACCATAAGCACATCACACCTCCCCCATATTCTAGTATTTGGGAAAAGTATGATGCTACATTCAGAAAATGATTAAGATTTGGGGAAATATGACGCTTTCTTCAGAATACCGGAGGCTCCTCGGAGTCTGACTCTCAAATTCATAGATTCATAGATTCATAGATATTTAGGCCAGAAGGGACCATTATGATCATCTAGTCTGACCTCCTGCACAATGCAGGCCACAGAATTTCACCCACCACTCCTAAAAAAGACCTCACACCTATATCTGTGCTATTGAAGTCCTCAAATTGTAGTTTGAAGACCTCAAGGAGCAGAGAATCCTCCAGCAAGTGACCCGTGCCCCATGCTACAGAGGAAGGCGAAAAACCTCCAGGGCCTTCCAATCTGCCCTGGAGGAAAATTCCTTCCTGACCCCAAATATGGCGATCAGCTAAACCCTGAGCATATGGGCAAGATTCATCAGCCAGATACTACAGAAAATTCTTTCCCGGGTAACTTGGATCTTACCCCATCTAAAAACCCATCACAGGCCATTGGGCCTATTTACCATGAATATTTAATTACCAAAACCATGTTATCCCATCATACCATCTCCTCCATAAACTTATCGAGTTTAATCTTAAAGCAAGATAGATCTTTTGCCCCCACTACTTCCCTCGGAAGGCTATTCCAAAACTTCACTCCTCTGATGGTTAGAAACCTTCGTCTAATTTCTAATCTAAATTTCCTAGTGGCCAGTTTATATCCATTTGTTCTTGTGTCCACATTGGTACTGAGTTTAAATAATTCCTCTCCCTCTCTGGTATTTATCCCTCTGATATATTTATAGAGAGCAATCATATCTCCCCTCAACCTTCTTTTAGTTAGGCTAAACAAGCCAAGCTCCCTGAGTCTCCTTTCATAAGACAAGTTTTCCATTCCTCAGATCATCCTAGTAGCCCTTCTCTGTACCTGTTCCAGTTTGAATTCATCCTTCTTAAACATGGGAGACCAGAACTGCACACAGTATTCCAGGTGAGGTCTCACCAGTGCCTTATATAACGGTACTAAAACCTCCTTATCCCTACTGGAAATACCTCTCCTGATGCATCCCAAGACGACATTAGCTTTTTTCACAGCCATATCACATTGGCAGCTCATAGTCATCCTATGATCAACCAATACTCCAAGGTCCTTTTCCTCCTCCGTTACTTCTAGTTGATGCGTCCCTAGCTTATAACTAAAATTCTTGTTATTAATCCCTAAATGCATGACCTTACACTTCTCACTATTAAATTTCATCCTATTCCTATTACTCCAGTTTACAAGGTCATCCAGATCCTCCTGTAGGGTATCCCTGTCCTTCTCTAAATTAGCAATACCTCCCAGCTTTGTATCATCTGCAAACTTTATTAGCACACTCCCACTTTTTGTGCCCAGGTCAGTAATAAAAAGATTAAATAAGATTGGTCCCAAAACTGATCCTTGAGGAACTCCACTGGTAACCTCCCTCCAACTTGACAGTTCACCTTTCAGTAGGACCCGTTGTAGTCTCCCCTTTAACCAATTCCCTATCCACCTTTCAATTTTCCTATTGATGCCCATCTTATCCAATTTAACTAATAATTCCCCATGTGGCACAGTATCAAACGCCTTACTAAAATCTAAGTAAATTAGATCCACTGCGTTTCCTTTGTCTAAAAAATCTGTTACTCTCTCAAAGAAGGAGATCAGGTTGGTTTGGCACGATCTACCTTTTGTAAAACCATGTTGTATTTTGTCCCATTTACCATTGACTTCAATGTCCTTAACTACCTTCTCCTTCAAAATTTTTTCCAAGACCTTGCATACTACAGATGTCAAACTAACAGGCCTATAATTACTTGGATCACTTTTTTTCCCTTTCTTAAAAATAGGAACTATGTTAGCAATTCTCCAATCATACGGTACAACCCCTGAGTTTACAGATTCATTAAAAATTCTTGCTAATGGGCTTGCAATTTCTTGTGCCAATTCTTTTAATATTCTTGGATGAAGATTATCTGGGCCCCCGATTTAGTCCCATTAAGCTGTTTGAGTTTCGCTTCTACCTCAGATATGGTGATGTCTACCTCCATATCCTCATTCCCATTTATCATGCTACCATTATCCCTAAGATCCTCTTTAGTCTTATTAAAGACTGAGGCAAAGTATTTGTTTAATAGCCTCTGATGTAGAAGATACCGCTGATGGTCCCGTAGAGGAAGCCCGCAAGTAACCCTGAAAATGCAGAGGTGTATATGGAGAGAGTGAGAAGTTGGCAACGTGAATTACCCAGATTTGGGGGGTCGGTATATTGTGAGGAATTTCGTTTTGTCAATCTTGAGTGAATAAATTCAGCTCAGCAGGTTGTTGAAGCCAGACACAGGGGAATACAGTTAGTTCTGGATGAGGTTAACGGTAGAGTAGGCCCTGATGATTCTGTTCAGTTACGTTTAGAGAGACGAAATTTAACTAGCCCTTTGTTTGCGGTCAGAAGAACTAGGGATGAGCTGTCTGCTGAGGATTTCTTAAATCAGGCCTCAAAGCTGCTACAGAGCAAGAGAGAGTTGCATGTCGATGGGACGTTGTGACAGTTGGAACAAACAGGGGTGGCGGTGCTCGTAGAGTTTTAAATTCTATCCTCAGTAGTTAAATCATGCATATAAAGAGACAATGCTTAGTAGACCTGACTTACACCGGTTTTGCGGGTGGGCTCTTGGCCATTTTGTCTGACCGTAAACCTACGGACGCGGAATCATTAGCAGGGGTGAGAAAGTTTCATGGGAAACTGGGGTGGTCAGATCCAAAACAGGTTCTGCTCAGTGCCGTAGCAACATTGGAAGAGCATTGAGGAGTCACCATACAGGTGGTGCTGTCTGCGGCGAAAGGCGGACGGGGCTTCTTTAAAACGGGGGCGGGGGGCATGTACCCCAAGACTTTTTTCATCCTCTTGCACGATGAGCATAACTATGGGGTTCTGGATGTGAAAAAGTTGTTTGGTGAGAAAAAATATTGTGAGTTTTGCCACAGAGGGTACCGTCAGGACCACTCTTGCAGGTATCGTTGCTGCCTCCGTTTGAACGTAACATGCTTGGACAGCATGGGCGTGCAGCTGAGGTGTCCTAGCTGTAGACTGTATTGTTGGTCCAAAGAGCGTTTAGACAGACACGTCGACTAAGGCGAGTCGAATGCCTGTCTAAAACTTTGTGTGATAAATGTCAGTCTTGTGTGGACAAGCGGCACAGGTGTGAAGGGAGGCGCTGTAAGCAGGGTCAGGGTTTGATCGCTGGTGATGTAGACAGTCACCTGTGTTTTCTGGAGAGCATTCGAAAGCCCGAATCCTCAGAAAAGTATATATTTTTTATGATTTTGAATGCACACAGAAAACTGGGTTGCACACGCCCACTTATATTTTTGCTATGTCCCGAAACCCTGAAAAGCCCTGGGAATTTAAGGGCGACAGGTGTCTTTCTCTGTTTGTTTAGACCTTTATTGGCAAAGAGTTCCAGGACTACACGTTCCTAGCGCTCAGTTCCAAAGGTTATGATATGTACTTCATTGCGAGACAGTTCCTGAGGAAAAAGACGTGGATAGAATTGATCACTCAGGGTAGTAAACTAATGTGTGTGGAAGTGAAAGCCCTAGGCATTCGTTTGATAGACTCTTTTCAAACTTCTTGCCCATGAAGCTTAGCAAGCTCCCGCAAGCGACGGGGTTTGAAGGGTGCAAAGGGTGTTTTTCCACCTCTTTTTAACACTTTAGAAAATCAAAATTACATGGGGACTCTGCCCGGCGTGGAGCACTCTGGTGTGGAAAGCATGATGCCCAGGGAGAAAGCAGAGTTTCTCGACTAGTGTTGGGACCACAGATATGAGATGTTTGACTTGCAGAATGAGCTCACCTATTCCTGTCACAGGATGTCAAAATTTTGAGACAGGCTTGTATCCTCTACAGAAAAGAGATTATGAAAATGACAGAGATGGGAGATATAGTAGAGAAAGAACCTGGTAAATTCACCGAGATAAAACTGTGTATAGATCCATACTGGTACATAAAGCTGGCATCTGTCTCCATGGCTATGTACAGGATTTTGTTTTTGGAGCCTAACAGGGTAGCTCTTTACAGGGTGGGGAACTACAGGTAGGTTCCTACTTTTTAGACGTTAATCCCAGTGTTGATGGGGTAAGCATGGCTTTTGAGTTTCATGGGTGTTTTTTCTGCGGTGTTGTCGCCTATTATTGTGAAAAAGCACAAAATCCTATGACGGGGACAACTTTTGGGTTTCAGACAAGGAGCTTGCAGATCTTCTAAACTGAACCCAGTTGCCTCTCCTGCCTAGGGATGCACTTTATGGGGGGAGGACAAACGCTTTCCGTCTGTATTACAAACTTAACCCTGGGGAAGAAATCCACTCTTATGATTTTACCAGCCTGTACCCTTTGGTAAACAAAACCAAGGAATACCCCATCGGACACCCTGATATAATTTACGACAAATTTGGACCCCTTGCAAATTATTTTGGAATTGCAAAAGTTAAAGCGTACCCCCTGCGAAGCCTCTTTTTCCTGTTGATACCTGTCAGAGTGGGTGGCAAGCTTTTGTTCCTGCTATGCCGAACCTGTGTGGAAACCGAGCAGCGGGAGACATGCACCCACACTGATGAGGAGAGGGCCATCCTGGGGACTTGCACGGTGGAATTGAACACGGCCATAGCGAAGGGGTACGCGGTGGCTAAAATCTATGAAATGTGGCATTTTAAGGAAAAATCTGATGAACTCTTTTCAGCGTACATAAAATTACACCTCTGCCAGAAACAAGAGGCTTCAGGGTCTCCCAGCTCGTCCACAGATGAAGAAAAACAAAATAAGTACATTAACGATTTCTACCAGCAAGAAGGCGTGCTTTTACGCCAACACGAGATCAGGTCGAACTCCGCTAAATGCCAAATCGCTAAGCTGTTTTTCAAATCTCTGTGGGGTCAGTTTGGCCAAAGAACAAACCTACCCAACACCAGCATCGTGAGAGATCCTGACAAACTCTTTCAGAACCTGTTTTCCCCCAATTACGAGGTTTCGTCCTGCGAGTTTATCGAGGATGAAACCGCGTGTGTGTCTTGGAAGCACGCAAAAGACCTGCACTCTGTCGCTGGCAATACCAATGTCTTCATAGCCTGTTTCACCACCGTTTATGCCCGCTTAGAACTATACAACCCCCTAGACAGATTACAAGAGTGGTGTCTGTACCACGACACAGACTTGGTGACATTTGTGAAAAGGGAGGGTGACCGGAATCGCCCTCTGGGGGTTATTTAGGGGACCTCACAAGCGAGATCCCGCCTGATCCACACATCACCGAGTTTGTGTCGGCAGGCCCAAAAACATATGGATACAAGCTGTTGGGAGGAAAGGCCTTAGGAAAGTCAAAGGTATTACCCTGAACGTAGCAAACTGCGAAAAGATCAACTTTGACAGTATGGAAGATCGAGTTCTGGACTATCGCACGGGCCTGCTAGAAAACACCTCAAAAAAGACAGAGGTGCAGCAGCCCTCTGTCGTAAGGAACAAAAATCAGTGGCAAATAGCGACAAAAACCCTTCAGAAAACAAACACAGAAAGTCGTTTACAATAAGAAGGTCCAAGGAGAGGGTTTAAAACCCTGCCCTACGGTTTTTAAAAATGGATAATTTCGAAACACCCCTTTTCTGCAATTCTCGCGGGGCCTAGCAACTGCCGGAAAAGTTACTTTATAAAAAATGTGCTGGATAACGCCAGACAAACACTGTCTGTTATGCCTGAGAGCATCGTGTGGTGTTACAGTTGTTGGCAACCTCTGTAGACAGAATTGCTCTGTAAATATCCCTTTCTCAATGTTGTGGAGGGGCTGCCTGATGCTTTTGACGACGACCGTTTGTTTCCTACCAGTAAAGTAAAGACGATCATCTGATGAACGATCTGATGAACTCTGCCTGTGAAAGCGCTGAAATCGAGGAAGGCTTTACCAAGTACGTGCGTCACAGAAACCAGAGCATTATGTTTATAGTTCAAAGCGTATTTTGTCAGGGGAAAAAGAGTCGCAAGATTAACCTAAACACAAAGTACATGGTTCTGTTCAAAAACCCCAGGGATAATTTACAAATCTCTACACTCGCTCGGCAAATGCCACACTCAGGGACACCCGTACTTCCTTCAAAAAGGATCGCGGATACAATGATACAGTGATACAATGCACAGTTTAAAGCCTTCTGCCGCACTGCCCGTTAAACAGAAAGTGTCTTTACTGCGCGTCAGTTTAATTTTCACATCCACTCCGTTCAACAAAAGGTTTTCTTGAAAAAACAGGTCGCTGTGCAGATGAACCAGCAGCTCTACCGTCCTGCTCTGGGCCATCAGCTTTGCACACCTCACAAACCCTAGATTCCCTCCATCCATCTCGAGTTTCTTCCTGTTGTCCGGCAGTGTCTTTGTAAAACAGGCCGGTGGAAAATTGAGTGGCGAGGGTGTAGTCACTGTAATTGAGCACCGATTCTATAAAGGCCCTGTAAGGGTAACAGTTGTTGCTTTGCCTTACAAGGCGGTCTCCCAGTGTGACATCGCACTGACTAAAAATAGAGGCCACGGGGTAATTCACCAGGCCCACCTCGGCGTCCACGGCGAGTTCAGTTTTGTCTCCTTTTACAATCTTGCAACACAGCTCCAGCAGCGTGTTGTTTAAATCCATACAATGCACACCATTCCCTGCTACAAAAAAGTCAATGGGGGCAGACTCCATAATGACCAACAGAGGCGGCACCTCGATGTAGATGCTTTTCTCAATGCTGGTCTGCGTAGGGGCTATTTGGAACAAGTCTAGTTTGGATGTGGTCCACTCCTCAGACCCGCAGTGAACAAAAGCCATGTTGATTCAAATACATCTCTTTCACCAGGCAGAGAGCGTCTCCTCTTTCACTCAGGCTTCCTCTTGGACTTTCACTTGTGGCTGGCCCTGCGGGTCAAAGCCCTTCTTTTAAAGGGTTTTGGGGGAACTGAACATCGTGGGTATGACACATTTCTCGTGGTCTTCCTCCTTTTAATGTACATCAGCCCCGATCCTTCCTGTGAAACTGTATTCCCCACTTTCTCCAGAACAGTGCGGGAGACATGACCTACCACGTCTGTAGCTATATTTTGAGCGCCGGTTTTTACGTGGACTTTAATAATCTCTAGCCCCCTCCTCAAAAGTGGTACAGCTTTTCAAAAGAGACTATGAAATATTCCACCCACACCAACCCCGTATATCACGGGGGCCCCATGACATCCAGGAAGGGCGTATCCAGCCTGGGCTTTGTTATAGTTCCTATTGATTGCGGGGTCACCGTAATTTTTTAGGATCGCCAAAATAGTATTTTGCTTTTTAGAAACCTCGTTCTCTCCGCGGGCGCAGGTGCAGCTTTACGATCACCTTGCCGAAGCAAAATGAGACACGTCTGTTCTGATCTGTCTTTAGTTCAATGGTGATGGTGTCAATGTGGTCTTTACTGACAGGAACGTAGTGAGGTTTATCGTAAGTGATGGTGAGAAACTCATTGTTCCTTCCTCGGATGGGGACGCAGCGTAACAGGGCAACAGAAAAGTCCCCCACAAACTGGTGTTGTATGATATCTGTGTACAGATACAAGGAGTTGAAACCCCCTGTGATGTCTGCGGAGATGGGAAATTTTTGGGCGCTGCACTTGGGGCCCAAACCCAGAATGTTATCGAGCTCCCCGTAAAACAGGGACGTAAAATTGGCAGATTTAAGTCTCACTTTTCTACCCACAGGGTCGTAGTTCATGACCACCTCAGGTAGTGCGGAATGACGAGCCACGGTCCTGTTCATATGATCCAGTAATTCGGGTATGGTCGAGTAATAACCTCGTCGTAGGATGAAATTCCACCTCATATCTCCAAAGGTGATTTTGAAAGGGGTGTCTTCGTGGATAGTGTTCCAGCTGTGCGGGTATTGTGTTTCCACTAACCCCACCTCCCAGGCACCCGGGAGATCCAAGGGCTTAATTAGTCCTATTGTAACGTTGGAGCTGGTGTTTTAAGGAAAAGCTGCAGAGCTGGCATTGCTGGGCAAAGTAATGTAAAACCCGCCATCCCTCATTTCTCTCTCTCTCTCCCTCTCGCTCTCTCTGTTTGGGTCTAAATGTCACAGAGTTGAAAAGCTTTCACCTAGCTGTTAAACTCATTGGGTCACCCCAACCATTTCACCAGTAGCTGCTTTTTTCTCCCTTTTCCTTTCGCCGCTCTCACTTTTTCAACCCTGTAAATCCTGTCTCGTTTGGGATTTACTTTTTGTAATTCTTCAGGGTAAAAAGATTCAGTAACTGTCTCACCCTCATAAAATATCTCCACATCCTAGTTTTAAAAGTTTTCTTCAATTGCTCTACAACCCCTGCTTTGACTTCATTATCAGTAACAATATGGTGAACTCCATGCCACTTTAACAGTCTCCTTAAAGGTTTGTTTAAAAATTCTTTCCCCCGACTGGAATCTAATTTTTGAGGCATGCGACCTTTGTTGAAAATTGCTTTAAAGGCCTTGGATACCTCACCACTCGTCTTGTCTTTTAGGCCGAAGGCCCAGGCATATTTGGATAGAATGTCTATGACTGTTAAGATGGACTTAAAACCACTGTTGCGTTTGGAGGACCGGTACATATCCATCAAATCTGCCTGCCATTACACATCCACACCTGCAACTTGACTATGTGTCAAGTGTAAGCGTCCTGGTCTGAAAGCCAAGCTCTTACCCATCTTCATTTAAAGTTTTACTCTGCTTTTTGGCCACTTGAAAAAGAGGGTTCACCCTGCCGAAGCTCCCAACTTTCCAGGGGGTCAAATATATTTTCTTTCACAAAGCTGCCTGTGTAGACATGACTCTTACTGGTACCGTCTTTTACTCACACAAATATGAAGGGGGACACATTCATATTGACACATTTAACTAAGTGTTATTAATCACCTGGTTTAACACGACCTTTTACAGCCCCCTGTAAAAATGGACGCCATGACCCCTACCATAAGGGAGTGATTCTTCCATTTTGTCCTTTTCTGGATTTTCCTCTTGAGATCTCTGTCTCAGACATGAGAAAAATCAGCGGATGCATGATATATTTACTCCCACGGGGCAACCCCTGTAGAAGTTCTGAAAGGCCTCTAGAAAGGCATCGTCGAGCTGTTGAGAGATTTTCAGAAAAGAAACAGTGTAAGCACCCCACTGCTTGTTTTTAGATTTACACAGCCCCCCGGTTCCTAACCCCATTACACCCCATCATCAGCCGTCACTTCTTAACCATTCATTTCCTGTGTGACGTCTTTTCCGTTCACCTTGTCCTCCGGTGACTCCCCCGAGCTGCGTTTGCCTTCCACCTCTCGGGGGGCTGACAATGAGAGCCCATCATGCTCCTCGGGGTGCCTCAGAAGGGTTTGGGTTTCAGGTTCTGGCGTATCCATCAACGGCTGAGTCAAAAGGCCCTCATTGGACCTGTCGCTGATGTAGCGCTTTCTCCATACAGGTCCAAAGGCCCTCGAGGCTCAAACAAACTCCGAAGTTCTCACAGGGGTGGTGAAGGAGTCCATCTTTCCACGACTTCTAAAGCACGCGTTCTTGGTAAAGGGTGCCCTCTTCTGCCCCTGCACTGGGACTTATGGGGTGATGGTGCTGCGCTCTGATTGGCAGAGGGCGCTGGGATGAGTTCTTTGAAGGGTCACGTGGCCCTCTTCGGTGCGGGTCACCCGCCCCAGTACACCCCTGATTGGTCACATCTGCTCTCGGGATGGTCCTATGTGGCTGAAACCTATCGCGACTGGTAGAGGGCGGTGGGAGGAGGTCTTAGAGGGGTCACACGAACCACTTCCAGATGGGTCACCCTGCCCTGGAACACCACTGATTGGTCAAATCTCCTCTCGCAGCGGGCGTATCGGGGTGAAACCCATCCTGACTGGTAGAGGGCAGTGGGAGGAGTTCTTACAGGGGTCACATGATACATTTTGCATCCGGTCATATGTCCGCCTTCATCCTGGTAGTAATATTCCCCATTGCTGGGACTTCCAGTGACAGGTGGTCGGGGCTTAAGGGGTCAAGAGGCGGAGTTACAGGGGCCAAGGGCGGGGTTAGGGTTTGTTTGACAGTAGGGCCCTTCTACTACTTCCAGTTTCCATATTACTGAATCCCACCCTGCCAGCATTCTCACTCACAGAAGAGGCCCACAAATTCCACCATCTCCCTCGCATCCAGCGGGCCTGGTAAGCATGGACCAAAGTGGCTGAGAACAATTGCATGTTGTCCTGGGACACAGAGACTGATGTATAAGAGACTTTCCTTGGGGTATGACGTTTAACCCCAGATTCCAAGGTGAAAGGCAGGCCTGGGGCTTGGATGAGACTGAGGGTGTGAATAGCTCACTGGATTTGTTCCTTTACCTCATTTAGTTCAAGAATAAATCCTTCCTTTGCAGATTCATGGCATAAGTCTTGTCCTTTCAGATGTTTTGGCCACAAGCGTGAAGAAAAGCCAACAATCCATGGAGGAGGATAAGAGCAAACCCTCAAAGTTTTCACAAACTGACCTGGTGCTAGACATGGAAGGGTGGTAGCAGTGGGGGGAAAAGCCCCAGAGATGTTTATACTCGAGGGTGGAAAGCAGGGGACTCCGTGGGGCACTTAGATTGCACAGGGCTCAGAAGAGAAACTTACTGGGAGATAAAGGGCAGGTCTTTCCTGGGGTGATGGAAAGAGAGAGTTTGGAATTTCCAAGGTGGCAGACCCAAAACCCGAGGGAGGGGCTGGGGTAGGAAGGAAGTGAGGCCCTTGAACCAAAGAGAGAAAGAAGGAGAGATCTGCCACAGACCTGACGGGAGTACCATCCACCTGGAATGATGACCAACCCCCATTTCCCCTCTCTACATCACACCTTCCAAGAGCTGAGATGTCATGGGCCTGGGGTGTCAGAGCGGGGAAATAGATACCAATAATTAAAGGGGGTTGAGCATAATGAATGGCCACGGCCAAGCTGTGGAAAACAGAGATCTCAAGAACTGAGACTTGGATAATTGAGGTGCCCTGCAACTTAAACCCCAGTCCACTGTGCCTGCATTCCACTTATTAGCTGAGCTTCCTGGGGTCAATTATCTGCAGCACAGGGACGTAGGAAGGCCAAGGTTTGGAGAGCAGAACGTGGGCCATCTACCTGTTGTCTGGGAGCAGACAAGTGGCTGGAGATAAGGTTCTGCTAACCCTCTGAGGGAGGCAGGTCCTATTACAGCAGGAGTCTCCGGTCTTAAAGGGATACAAACCTCAAGTACAAGCAACCCAGTGGCTAGCCATCCTCAGCATCAGTGGGCGTGGGGAGAGGCTGGATGGGGTGGCACTAGGGCCCAGGGAAGGTGTTGTAGCTGATACCTCTACAAGGAGCTTCTCAAGCCTGGGAATTATTGTGGTATCTAGCCCAAGGAACCTGATGAGATCAACTGATGACAAAACCAAGTCCTGGTGGTTTGCCCCAAGCCATAAGGGCCCGGGCAGGTTATGGGTCTATTAAAGGAGGGGATGGGTGAGGTTCTTTGGCCTGCAAGGTGAAGGAGGTCAGACTAGATGATCACAATGGTCCCTCCTGGCCTTAAAGTCTAGGAGGAACTTCTTTGCTTTCCAAAAGATGGGAATGGCTCCGAGGGGATACCAGATAGTAAGCCCCTAAACTTCTTGAGCCCCTCCCAGTTGTGATTTCTTCTTCCGATGAGCTCATATCTCTTCCCAGCTCTGCCTCCTTCTTGGGGCCAGATTCACCAAAGGGCTTAAGTGCCTAACTGTTCGTTTAGGCACCAAGTGCCAGAATCAGACCCCACTGGGATTCCCAACCCCGCACTCAGCTGCTGCTCACCACTGCAGAGTTCTAAACATTTTTTGTAGTAAAAGTTCACAGGGCATCTGTGTTTGTGAGCCTGCATCCTGCAGCCCCCACACCAGGGACGGTAGGAGTTTGCCCCCTAACTTGGCTGTGGAACCCAATCAGGCTCCTCTATGTGAGCTTACAGAGGTTGAAGGAAGGATGGGGAGGTGAAAGACCGAATGTCCAATCTCCCTGCACCAATGGGTTTTTTTAGTTATTTCCCCCATGATGGAATAGCTTCAACAGGAGTGATTGAGGAAGCCCCTGTCAGGCTGTCCCAAAGCCCAGTGTGTTCACCTGACAGGTGGCAGATCCCCATTCAAATTCATCTCCCCTCGGATAGAGGGTGGGATTTCCATCTGGAGTCCTCTCCATCACCAGCTTTTGTGATTCCCTTTCTCAGGTGTCTGTCTCTCCCCAGTTGTTCTACAGGGAGCCCAGGCACCAACGCAGGGTTTGTGAATCATCCAAAAGATCGGCATGGTGACGTTCAGTGTCACCGCACCTCAGTCACTTGTGAATTTAGCTCTTGGTGTTCTGTGTAAAACTGGGTGACATTCTTTGGATGAGGAGGATTATTACATGAAAAATGCAGTTCTGAGTGACCTGAAATGAATAGCGCATTCGACACACACAGTTTTGGCCAGTCCCAAAAGGGCCAGGAGAGAAGGAGAAAGGTGGTGCCCCTGGTGTTGTTGCAGCTGCTCTGTCTTTAGTCCAGTGGTTCGGGTGCATTTCCCCTCGCTGTAAAAGGCAGCAGTTCAAATCTCTGCTCTGGAATAAGCCACCACAGCCTGTCCTTGAGTCACTGAAAAGTTTCACATTCAGTTTGACCCCAAACAAACGAATGTATTTCTCATAAGTGCCACTGACCGGAAATATCCATGATTTGCCCAGCTCTAGCTCTGGAGAGAGCCCACTGCCGTAGTGCCTGGGCGTCCAGTCAGGGAGTCTGGGCCCCTGTGTGATCGAGGGGCATCCCCCCTTCGCCTGCAGCAAACCCCATGTCCCAGGGGAGCCTGAGCTGCAGACAGAAGGGGCTGGGGCAATCTGCATTGGTTTCCACAGTGAAGCAAAACCACCACAACCGAGCCCAGACCGAGGCCCCCGGGGCAAACAGACTGATATCAAGCTGTATGGGGTGGGAACCGTTCCAACCCGGTCCCTGGCAGATGTGCTGGAGGTTTTGTCAGGGCAGCCCCGGGCTTCCCGTGCAGTCAGAAGAGGGACTGGAGGGTGGACGGATGAAGAGCTTGGAAGGGGGGAACCTCCGCCAGATCTAAGGACTGTTTGGAGCTCCAAGCGTCAGGGGCTCCCTGTGTGTGTTTTGAACCCGATTTCCGGTTCAGCCCACGGGGCCTGCTCTGGAGATCGGCTCTAGGCCGGCGGGAGGGGGCTGCTGGCCCTCACCGACACTCAGAGGGGTTTGTGGCTGGCCTCTCCCAGTCCCCAAAGAAAGGGGAATGGAAGGAGAGAAATCAGGGTCCTGAGACTGACAGTCCCCAGGGCCAACGGGGAGACGCCAACGCTCCAGGTCAGCCCGATTGACAGGGCAGGCCAGGCAACGAGGGAGCCGGGAGCCCAGGGTCCCGTCCTGCGTATGAGGGGAGCTGCCGGAGGCGAGCGGGGCCGAGCTAAGGGCAGAGCAGCAGCCAGAGCGGGGCCAGAGCTGGGGGAGCCGGGGCAGCCGGGAGCTGGGGCCGTGCAGACCAGCCGCGCCGTCGGGGGCCCGGCCAGCTCGCGCCTGAGGGCCCGTGGCCAGCGCCAGAGCCGGGTTGGACCCGCGGTGTCACCGCCACCCAGCCCGGGCCTGGGAGGGAGGCGGGGGGTGTGAGGAAGAGCCGGTGAACTTTCCCTACGTCCCAGAGATGCCGGTGGTGGTGCGGGTCCCTTGTTCCCCTTCACCCTCTTCCATTTTTCCTTATTCTCCTCACTGTTGCTGTTTAATACTTTGTCTTTGGTGTGAACTCAATGCACTGACCAGGGGGTCAGGGAAGGGCCGGTGCGGAGGGAGGGAAGGGCCGCTGGGCTGGGAAAACAGAGCAAGAGACAGGTGGGGAGCAGCCTGGCTCAGGGGCTAAGTGGATGTGAAGTAACAAGCAAAGCCAGGGCACAGGGCAAGGCAGAGAGTTACCCACACAGGTTCAAACAGAAATAGCTTTGAAAGATTTCCTTGGGGGTGTTGGGGACACTGGGGCATGGCCACTAGGTAACTCGAGGGGATGGAAGATCACGAGTGTCGATGAAGCCCCCTCACACTAGGCCCAGGTGTCTCTGGCCCCCGCCCCCCGCCTGGAGGCACTCGCAGCAGCTCTGCGTACGAGGCCCCAGTGTCCTTGGCCCCCCGACCTGGAGGTACTCGCAGCAGTTATGCTGAGGATCTGCAACAATATGTTCCAGAGTCAGACTGCCTGAAACTAAGCAAGGCCACAGAGGGCAGATATGGAAGAACAATGGTGAATAAAGCAGCTTTATGTATGGTTTAACAAATGATACAGAAAGAAGGGAAGTAGCTGGGAACTGGATTGGCTGGCTATATGGGCAGCTTGCTATTGCTATACTTAGTATTATACTTGCTATTGCTATACTTAGGGCAGCTTGCTATTGGATAAGTATGCTGGGGAAAAGGATGTATAAAAGCCTGTGTAACTTCCTGCTCTGGGTGCAGGATTTGAGATTCTATTCTCCCTGTACCTTTTGCAGCTGCTAATAAACTTTTCTGCTTCTCCACCCCGTTGTGATTCTTGGGTGTAGCACACTGGGTAGCGAACCAACCTCAGCTGGGTGCCGGCAACAGGGGTGGCCAACAAGACCAGGATCCATTGGATTCCTCTTCTCCCCACACAGTGTAAACTTTACCCTCTTTGACTCTGCTTGATGCACTCATGAGGCAGCCCGGCTCTCACAAGAACAGCAGCTCTAGGGAGCAGACTGTGCAGAGATCGCTCAGCTAAGGATGAAGGGTTACTGTCCCCTGGCTGTGTCTGCATCCGCCCCTCATCCTGCCTGATCAGTGGGCTCTTGGTGACAAGGCTCAGACTGGGAGTAGGTGGGGTAGCCCTTTCTGCCTTCAGCACCTCTGGATTCTCGGCATTATTATTATTTGTATTATGGTAGCACTTAGGAGCCCTAGTCACGGATCAGGGCCCCCGCGTGTTAGGTGCTGTATGTACAGAGCAAAAACTCACTTCTTGTGTGAAGCCTTTGATCACTCCTCTGCCCTATGCCAGTTCCCTCCCCCTCCAGTATGGACCACTTGTTGTCATGAGCAGGGCATGGGTCATCTAACTTAGTGATCAGAGCAGGAGTCAGGCCCCATTAGCGACCAGGAAGTCAGAGCCGCAAGTGAACCAGAGGGCAAAACCAGGAGTCAAGCAGGGATGAGAAGATCCCACTTCCTGCTGGGTTTATATAGAAGCTGTGGCCAATCAGGATCCCCAGAGTCCTGTCAATCAGATGACAGGACTGACAGTCTCTGTCAGAGCTCAGCTTCTCTTCCAGCAGCTGTTAGACGCTCACTGCACGGCAGGTTAGACCACACAAGTGCCTAAGCCTGTACAGACAAGGGTTCAAGACCTACAGTCTCTGCCATCAGCCCCTTGCTGAGGGGCACCCTCAGAGTGATGTGGGACCAGGTTTTTCAGGGTGATTCCTATGGAACTTTTGCACAACGGTAGGAGTATCTACATTTTCCGCAGGCTTCCAGGTGTGCTCCTCAGGCCCTTTCCCAGTCAACAAGACACCCGAGCCTGCCATGGTCACCTTTAGAGTCCAGGATTTTGTGGCCCATGTATTCCTCGTGGCCCTGTACCACTGGAGGACGTGGCTGGATCCTGTGAGGAAAAGGGCTTTCTGGGTAGGGTTTCAAAAGTGATATGTGAAGCACCGGGTGACCTGCAGAGAGCAGGGTGGTTGGAGTTCAGAAATGACTGGATTAACCTACCGCAGGATCTGAAAAGGGCCAAGGAACCAAGAGTCCAGCTGGTGAGCAGGTCTGCCCGTGCAGAGATGCTCCGTGGGGAGCCATAGCTTTTGTCGCACTGAATCGGTATGGCTTTGCTGTTGATGCTTGTCTGCATACTGCTTATAATTCACTCTTGCCTTTTCCAGGTGCTTCTTCATTTCTTCCTGGGCCTCACCAATCTGCTGCAACAGGTCTGAGGTGGCTGGGTTGGGAGGCTTGTCGCTTGGCATCTTGGCGTGGGCACACATCTCACAGGAGGCAATGAAGGACTATTGATCGGGCATATCCAGGGCAGGGTGCTAATGATTGTTAGGGGTGTAGGCTCTGGGGTGAGGCCGGGGGATGAGGGGTTTGGGGTACAGGAGGGGTCTCCGGGCTGGAGCCATGGGGTGCGGCATGCAGGAGGGGTTACGGGTTCCACCTGAGGGGATGTGAGGATTAATTAATGGTTGTGAGGTACTCTGATCATATGTGTGTGGCAGAGCGGCCTGGTTTGTGGATGGAGAGGCAGGAGATGGAGTGGCTTTTCCTGGCTCTGCCACTGACTTGCTCTGTGACCTTGGGCAAGTCACTTTGCTTCTCCCTGTGGTTGGTTGCCTTCCTGTCTGTTGCCCATTCTGTGTGTTTAGTCTCAGGAATAAGGACCCACAACAGCCTGCTTAAACTCTCCAGCCTAACGAATCCAGCTGGGCCCCAGTTGAGCCACCTGATTGGCCAAACCGCCTGTAGGATGAGGGGATCAGCAGATCTGCTCTAAGGAGACCAGCTGAGGGCTGCTGCTGCTGCCTTGGACCCAGCCCTTCTCCTGCCTTCCCTGACTCCAGGGACCCCCATTCTGGTCTGCAGCTCCAGTCCCTGCCTCGGACTCGGACTCCAGCTCGGCCCTTGGCCTGGCATTCGACCCCTGATTTCGGTTCTGACACTGGGCTACAATTCCTGAGGTTCTGTCTCTGGCTTGATCCTTGGCTCTGGCAGCCGCCCTCTAACTCTGGTTCTGACTCTGGGTTTGATTTCCCTGCTCCTGATGCTTGCTGCAACCACTAGTCCACACTGCCCACGCCCCGCTCCCCAAAACTTAGACTGCAAGCTCTGCGGGGCAATGACTGGGTCACTCGCTATGTGGACGCACCGGGGGCTCTTGATCTCATTTGGGGCAGAAAGGCTGAACAGCAATTCCAACAGGGATACGCAGGCATCTGCCCTCTCCCACAGGAGGAGGGCAGTTCAATGGGCCACCAGCCAGTTACTACCAGATATCACTATGTTTATAAGCATCTCCCAAAGATCAGCAAGGCATACATGGGGGAGGTCTGATTTTTTTTTTCAGTTTCCCAAAGCACTTGGGATCCTCGTAGCCTGTAGGTAGCGGCTCTGCCAGGTGAGCTTCCCATGTGAGCTGCCAGGAGCCAGAACGGCTCTGCTCAGGGCCTGGAGAAGTTGCTCTGGGCCGATCGTACAGAGACCCTGTAGCCGAAAGCAGCCGGCGTTGGCCTATGCTGAGCACTAGGTTGTAGGAGGCCAGGGATGTGCTCAGGCGTGGAGCAGTCAGAACCAAAGACCAGCGTTTGGGAAGTAGGTATTTCAGCCGCCCTAGGAAAGGCAGGGTGGTGAGCAAAGGAGTGGGCTTATTATTCACTCCGAGGGAAAACAGACCGGGGGAACCTGGACGAGTGGAATTAGGCAGAAACACTTCAGGAAAAGGAAATCTGCGCCAGTTACACGTGGCCGAGAGAAGCATGAGCATAGGCTGCAATGTGGCCGATAAACCACAACAGATCCCCCCGCCCACGTTCCTGGCCTGCACCGTGGTATATGTTAGGACTTCTGGGGCCTTCACAAGATGTTACTTCTCATCCTCTGAGCCAAGATCTTCAGCCGGGCTTAGTGATTTAATTTAATTGGGGATTGGTCCTGCTTTTGAGCAGGGGGTTGGACTAGATGACCTCCTGAGGTCCCTTCCAACCCTGATATTCTATGATTCTATGATTCTATGGTTTCAGATGCCTCCATTTTCTGAGGGCCCAGCTTGGCTCTCCTTAAAGGGATCTAATTTTTGGAGTGGGGGTGAGAATCAGGGTCTCAGGTCAGGTGCCCAGTGTCCCTGGTCACCTCTGACTGCTCCTAAACAGCCCCGTGGCCTGAACTAAAAGAAATATGTCATCCTACATCCTCTGACCTCTTCTTCAAAGGAGAAACGAATAGGAAATCTGGGTGCTCAAAAGGAAGCCGATAGTCCCTCAGCCCTGTATGTCCCCCAAGGACCCCCGCTTGGTGGGCGTCCCTGTTTCTGGGCATCCAACCTGCTACACCTTGGAGCTAGCTGCAGAAGTGCTGGGCACTCAGAACTGACAACTCCACTTGGCTCCTACGGCAGCCCCTGGTGCTCAGCACCTCGGAAAAGCTGCCTGCAGGAATCTCAGCTGGGCATAGAAAAGAGAAGAGCCCCCCGCAAACCAGGGGCCACTTTGGAAGAGTTGGGCCTAAACTCTCTTCACTGCCAGCCGAACGTGGGTCAGAACCAGCGACCCAGAGACTGCTCAGCCTGGTAACGATGGGCCAGATCCTCAGCTGGTGTAAATCAGCCCAGCTCCAGTGACACCAATGAAGTTCTCCTGCTTTATACCAATGGAGGGTCTGGCTCCAGACCCCCAACCACGCTGCCCCGCAGCCTCTTTTCATAGCAGGGTCCCGGGCTGCTCCGTCATGCCTAAGACCCGATCGCCAAGGGCCCGGAGAGCTGAGTGTCAGCACGTACAGTGACCTCCTCCGCGGAGCTGCTGTTCTGTGACATAACAGGAGGCCTCTGGCCACCCTGGAGCGAATTAACCAGCTTCCCCATCATGCAAGAGAAAAGGCAGCGCTGGAGGGCAGCGCTCGAGATGGACGCTGATCCGCAGGTGTGAGGATTGGAACAGGCCGTGTTTCCAGCTGAGGCCTGTCTCGTCTGCCCGGCCCTTGGGCTGGGAGGTCGTCTCTGTCATGGAGTGTGGGTGAGTCCAGGCCCTGCACCCCTCTTCCTGGGATTCACTGAGACTCTCAGCCAGCCAGTAAAGCAGAAGGGTTATTGAACAACAGGAACACAGTCTCAAGCAGAGCTTGTGGGTACAACCAGGACCCCTCAGTCAAATCCTTCTGGGGGGGCAGGGAGCTTAGACCTCAGCCCTGGGGTTCCCTGCGTTCCACCACCCAGCACCAAACTGAAAACTAAACCCCCCCGCAACAGGCTCCCTCCTGCAGCCTCTGTCCACATTCCCTGGCAGAGGTCTCACCTCACCCTCCCGCTCCTGGCTCAGGTGACAGGCTCTCAGGTCTCCCAGTGAAACTCCCCTGCCACATTCCCAGGTCAACACTCCCCCCTCCCTGCTGCGTCACATCCTCCTTTGTCTGATTTTTCTCCCCCCCCTTGTTCTCCTTCTCCGCGAGCTGTGTGTGTCGAATGCGCAGTGGGAGGAGACGCGGCCCCCAGCACGGCACGGGGGAGGAGGCAGGGCAGGGGATTTGGGGAAGGGGTTGGAATAGGGGGCTCTTATGGTGCCACGGCTCCCCGGTCTCTCTCCTGCTACAGCCGGGCAGGCTCCAGGGCAGCCAAGTTCCCCTCGCCCCCTGTCTCTTCCCCCAGCGACCTGTGACCCCCGCCCTCCCTGCCACCGATCAGCTGTATGCCCGCGCGAGGGGGGGCGAGGGAGGAGAAGCGGGGGCTTGGGGAAGGGGGTGGAATCGGGGCATATCCCTTCCAGCCCCCTGCCGTGAGCCGCTCCACCCACCCTCCACCCTGACTCCCGCACCCCCCTTCCGCACCCCCAGCCCCCAGTCCTGTCTCCCGCACCCCCCAACTCCCAACAGCCCTCTGCCCTGACTCCTGCATGCCCCCAGAACCCCAGCCCTGTCTCCTGCATCCCCACACATACCCAGCCCCCCCACACAACATGCCCTGATTCCTGCACCCCCCCACACACACACACCCTGCAGTCCTGACTCCTGCACCCCCCTCCACATCTCCACCCGCACCCTGAGCACCAAACGGGAGCTCCTTCCCCCCTCCCCCCCACATACCCACCTGCACCCCTTGCACCGAATGGGAGCTGCCCCAGGTAAGTGCTCCACACCCGAACCTCCTGCCCCAACCCTGAACCCTCTCCCTCATTCTAGCTCCTGGCCAGACCCTGCACCCCAACCCCCAGCCTGTTCCTGCACCCTAACTCCCTTCCAGACCCTGCAGCCCCATCCTCAGCTCAGTGCAGAGACATAGCTGTAAAACTCATCTGAAAAGTTTTCAACATAAAACACGGTTTAAAAGTGTCTAGTGTGTCCCTTCTAAAAATGAAACCTATATCTATCTCTGAGTTGTGAAGAATAGGAATTAAGGTTATAACAACCAATAAGAAGGCACTTTTATGTCGAAACCCATGATTAAATCAAGTATCCCTGACAAGTGATTGAAAACATGATTTAAATCAAATCCACCCTGCCCGCTGTGCTCTTGCCCCTGGCCTCTTCATTCCCCAGGGGGGCCCCACAAATATCTTTGGTGCCGGGCCCACAAAAAGTTAATCCAGCCCTGGAAGAAAGGGACATGGCAGTGTGGGTCGGGGGGAATCATGAGGAGGGAGGAGCAGGGAGGGCAGGAGAGTGAGACTGTCTGCCGGAGATGGGTCAGAGGATGTTGCCACAAACAGCTAATCAGTAGAGAGGAGCGAGTCTCCAGAGTGCATAGGTAGAAAGCAGAATTTGGTGCCATTCTTTTGGGTCCAGGAGACTGTGAAGACGTCTCCCCTACCATTGTCCTGGTGCTGCTCCCCCTGGCTTCTGCTCTGAGGATGGGAAACCTGTGATTGCAAGGGCTGGCTTCAGCCCACAAATAACTGGGAGGGGACAGTGGGGCCCTGGTTCCCTGGTCCCCCAAACCCTCCAACCCATTTCATGTGGCTACCTAAATATCCAGCCCCAGGTGTGGGGTTTAATAAAAAGCAACATAGGGAAATAAGAGATGACCCTACAGTTGAGATCTGAGGTTGGGGAAGAGCCATCAAATGGGGTTAAAACCCAGAAATTCATAGGACTAAGTCAAGTATAAGGAATGCAGATAGAAAGAGTTACAAGTAAAACAAAACAAGCTAAACTTTTAAAGGTCTAAAACTTAGTCTTGCTAGACACAGGCTCCATTCAAGATGGTTTCTCTCATCCACAGTCTCCACAGGCAAAATGGGGACTGCCTCTCCCCTTGCTCAGGCTCTCTTCCAGGGGCCCAAAGGTGCTGGTGTTTTTGTTTTCTTAGGTGAAAGAATGTGGGGTTGTCTGCCCCTTCCTTTTATAGTCCATTGACTCTTGGCAGTTGATTCTTCTAAAGCAGTGGTTTAGACAGGGGTACGGGGTAGACAGAGGTCTTCTAGGGAGGACATCAACTCCTACAGAAATTTGCCTTGTTTTCCAGCAGGCTACATAAAAAGCACGAGCGAAGTAAGTACAAACTAAGATTTCGTACAGACAACAGGAGAAAGTCAGCAATTTTTCAGTAAGAGTGTGCTGTGACCCATCTGTATTTTATGTCTGATTTTGTAACCAAGTGGTTTTGAAGTGAGGTGAAACTTGGGGGTACACAAGACAAATCAGACTCCGGAAAAGGGCACAGTAGATGGAAAAAGTTGAGAGCCACTGTTCTACAGGACACCCCTCAAAGCAAAGTTTATCCAAGCTGTGAGGAAGGCGACCTGAAGTCTGGTGGTGAAGGCTCCATGTGTAACCCACACAGCTCCTGGGTGAGGTGTCCTGTCCCATCTAGTGGAACCAAGACCACTTACCGAGCGAGAGATGAAATGAGTCTGCGGTACAGCCTCAGCTCAGAGCCAGTTGGCTTTCAGCCCATGCGGTAGAGACTCATGCAGTATGTTCCAGAGGCCCGAGGTTCAATCCCGCTCGGCGCCAACAGGGGTCTGTCAAGGGTACAAGTGGGGGCTCGTCTGGGATTTCAACCAGGAAGTCTCTGAGCTCGGGACGTGCTTCCTCAGCGAGGGGAAGTATGTAACCCGCACACCTCCTGGGTGTGGTGTTCTGTCCTCTCGCGTGGCACCGAGACCATTGAGAGACAGTGAAATGAGTCTGCTCTACAGCCTTAGCTAACAGCCAGTCGGCTCTGAGCTCATGCGGTAGCGGCTCCTGAACTAAGCTCCAGAGGTCCCAGGTTTGATCCTGCCTGCCAATAACCAGGGTCTGTCAACATCACATGTGCTCTTCTTTTCTCCCCCCACTTGTGTTTGCTGAAATGTAAATTGCTCTGTTCTGCACCATCTCCTTCACCTGCTTTCTTGAGGACCCTGTTTGCTGCTTGTATAAACCCCCATTCCTTTGCTTAGGACAGACATCTTTCATAGCGTTTGCCAAGGAGGGGCTGTCGAGTTTTCCCAAGTAATGTCGTAGAGGGGGAACTCATAACTCTATATGTGATGTTGCATCATGATCTTATTGACCAGAGAGTTGTTCCTTTTCAAATGGTACCTCACAAGGCATATTTCGTACAAAGATTCTTACCACAGCATGTAGGGGGTGAATAGAGGGCTGCTTTGGGTCACACATGCTCAGAAGGGCATCTCCAAGGGCGGAGGGCCACTTCCACTCCCAAATTGAAAAAAAGGGGGGTGCCAACCTGTTCCCCCACTTCAGCCACCTCCAGAGGCAGACAGCCGTACCGGAGGGGCGGTGAAGATCCCTGCCCTGAGGACTGATGTTCGCAGGCCTGCTTTGACTACCTGCAGCAAGCAGAGAACTGCCAGGAGAAGGATCCCAGCCCATTCAAAGAACAGGGTCCTTGCTGCTTGCTCAGCTCAGGAGGGTGTGAGGACATAAATGCCAAATAAGCAGCGCATGCTTCAAATGCATCGGCTTAGTGGCCCGTGTACCTTTCAGTCGTGAAGAAATCTGTTTGCTGGATATTATTTTTCTTTACAACACTAGGTGCTGTATTGCTGTAATGATAAGAGCATGTTTAGATTTATGAGGTGTCTTAGTTAACCCACAAATTGTCTTCTTATAAAGGGAAGGATTTTTTTGTTTAGTCTGAGCAGCTTTACTACACTGTGGTGTCTTTCCTCCAAATCTGAGCAACTCAGGTGACTGGCATCCCCAACTGCCCCAATTTGCACATTTGTGTTGTTCTCCACAGGTGGGAGTTCCGCTGTCAGAACAGACTGAACCTGCTCACTAGCCCTGCACTAACGTGGAATTATTATGGGTACGGGTGTAATCAAAGTTTGGTGGGTTACACTCAGGCCAGGTCCTTGTCTCCAGCTCTTTAACGGAGCACTGACTCTGCTCTCCCAGGAGCCCCTCTCTGCCTGAACACAGGTTGCTCTTACAGACCCAGCTCACGAGGTGACATCTCCCCTGTCTTTCCACCCAGACGCCATGGAAGGCTGGAGAACTGAGCAGGATTATGACATCACAGGTATCAAGGAGACTGAAGAGCTGTAACAGAAGAACGGCCACGCTGGGTCAGACCAAAGGTCCATGGAGCCCAGTCTCCGGTCTTCCGACAGTGGCCAATGCCAGGTGTTTCAGAGGGAATGAACAGAACAGGGAATCATCAAGTGATCCATCCCCTGTCTCCCATTCCCAGCTTCTGGCAAACAGAACCAAGGGACACTCAGAGCGTGGTGTGGCAACCCTGCCCATCTTGGCTAATAGCCATTGAAGGACCTATCTTTCATGAAATTATCTCGTTCTTTTTTGAACCCTGTTATCGTCTTGGCCGCCCCAACAGCCTCTGGCAAAGAGTTCCTTGGGTTGACTGTGCACTGGGTGAAGAAATACTTCCTTTTGTTTGTTTTCAACCTGCTGCCTCTTAATTTCATGTGGTGACCCTGAGTTCTTGTGTTATGAGAAGGAGAAAATAGTGGTGATTGGAAGAGCCCAGACTAACCACCACAGGAATGTACTGACTATGACCCCTTACTTCAAATGCACTGTGGCCTTGTGGATAGAGCACTAGATGGAACTCAGAAGGCTTAAGTGCTCGTCCTGGCTCTGCTACTGTCTTGCTGGGTGATCTTGGGCAAGTCACTGCTCTTCTCTGTGGCTCAGTTTCCCATCTCTAAAAGGGGGCTAATGTTCCACGCCTCCTTTGTAAAGTGCTTTGAGATCTACTGATTGAAGATGTTAGATAAGAGCTAGGGCTCTTTATTTTCTTATGATAGAGGGTGCTTTTCCTAAAGCTTCCAGGCCTGGAGTCAAGTGAATTATTTGAGAATCTCTGCTTTTTAGTTTATTTGTTAACCATTTTCAAGCCCTCATGTCTGCAAAGAGAAGCTGGAGGATGTGAATTGAATGCACCCTCGCGGCTTAGACACCAGCAGGCAAATGAAGAGTTCCCCAGAGGAATTTTTTTGGAAAATCTCACTATTTTGAAGCCACTCTCATGATTTTGGTGGGGCCCAACTCATGGTTTTGGAATGCTTGGGCTGGCAATACCGTGAAAGTTTGTCTGCGCTCGTAGCGCTAGGTAATCACTTCAGGGCTGCTTCTCGCTTCAGGCTGGGAGATTCCGCCTCAGTCACAGCGGTTTTATGAGTTCCCACAAGGAGGGGGAAAATGTCCCTTGCCTAGAGGCTTGAGAGTCGTAAAGCTCGGAGAAGACCCAGGGTTTTCCTGGGAAATCGGATGCCCTCTCTCCTGCCTTATTCTGAGCTCAGCAGCTCAGCCCCCTGGGGCGGTTGCCCCATCCTATCTCCTGATGTAAGTACGGCATTGACAGCTCACAGGCGAGAGGGAGATTGCAGGAGGGCAGCCCCATTCTGACCTAGAGACGACATCAGCACCTGCCTGATGCCAGAGCAGCAAGCTGCAGTCAGGTGTAGCCTGGGTACTTGTTGCTGGTTTGAGAGTATCTGTGGTTCTTAGTGTCTGAACCCTGGGAAATGAGTTCACTCCTCCTATATCTCAACTGGGCCTCCTGCCTAACGATCCTGAGATGCACGGTGCTGTTTCTTGCCTTTCATGCTGTGATGAGCCTCGCCACATCGGAGGTAAGTGAGAATCCTCGAGAGATGGAAATGCTGGACTGATGCCAGCTGAATGCAGAACCAAACATCAGTATTTTTAAATCAGCAGGCTCGGATCATCTACAGCAAAGGGTCCTCAAAGAGCTGGTTCACGAGGTTATT
Organism: Lepidochelys olivacea; assembly: GCF_965140295.1. Taxonomy (NCBI): domain Eukaryota; kingdom Metazoa; phylum Chordata; order Testudines; family Cheloniidae; genus Lepidochelys; species Lepidochelys olivacea. The sequence goes on from NC_140413.1 coordinate 5,147,511, forward strand.
GGCCCACTGACCTTACTTTTTAACAAATTTAGGATTACTGAGGGAATTCCAGAAGGCTAGAAGTGTGCTCATGTTTTGTCAATATTCAAAAAGGTACGGGAGGCTGACCCGGCTTGTTATAAGCCAGTTAGCCTGAAATAATGGGCAAAGGGATACAGGATTCAATCGCTAAAGAATTAAAGGACGGGAATATATTTAAAGCAGGTGAACAATGTTTTATGGAAAATGGGTCATGTCAAACATAGATGTGACAAACTTAGACTTTAGTAAGGTGTTGTTTTTCACAGATTCCAAGGCAAGATGGGCCCATTGTGATCTTCTAGTCTGACCCTCCTGCATAGCACAGGCCAAAGATCTTCCCCACTGTAATTTCTAGAGCATACCTTTTATCAAAATAACCAATCTCGATTTTAAAAATTGCTAGCGATGGAGAATCAATCCACCAGGACCTTGGGAAATTGCTCCAATGGTAATTACTCTCACCGTTAAATTGTACGCCTTATTTACAGTCTGAATTTGTCTAGTTTCAAGTTCCAGCCATTGGACCATGTTAGACCTTTCTCTGCTAGACTGAAGAGCCCATTTGTAATTATTTGTTCCCCATGTCAGTATTTATAGCCTTTTAATCAAACCACCCTTAACCTCTTTAAGCGACATTGACTGAGCTCCTAAAGTCTATCACTACAAGGCATGTTTTCTAATCCTTTAATCATTCTTTTGGCTCTTCTCTGAACCCTCTGCAATTTAGCAACATCCTTTCTGAATGTTAGACACTGGAACTGGACACAGGCTTCTAAACTCTCTCCTCCAACTTGAGATTCCCCTGTTTATGCATTCAAGTACCGCAGGACATTTGGATTAAAAAATTAGAACTATACAATATCAATGGAGCACAGGTTAAATGGACTGAGTACAGGCTAATGGCCAACTGGCAGATCTCAAAAAGTAATTGTCAATGGGCTCCTCAAATGTGGGTGTTTCTAATGGGGCTCTGCAGGGATCAGTACGTGGTCTGATGCTAGTCACTATTTTTATCAATGACTTGGAAGTAAATATAAAATTGCTGCTGATAAAAATTTGCTGATGACCCGAAGATTGGCAGAATGGTCAATGGTCGATGAGGACAGGGCAGTCACACAGAGAGTTCTGGAGAGTTTGTTTGGCAAATGGGGCCCATTCAAACAAAATGAATGTTCACACAGCCCAAAACAGAGTTATACATCTAGAAAAGGCAGAGCATATTCAGCTTTGGATTGAACTAGATTTAGTTTTGTATCATCTGCCAGTCTGGCCACTTCCCTGTGTCCCTCCTTTTCTAGATCACATATGAATATGTTGAACATCTCTGGTCCCAGTACAGATCCTTGGGGGACCTTGCTATTTATCTCTCTTTATAAACTCAAAATTTCTTCCTACCTTTTGTTTCCTATCTTTAAACCAGTTACTGGTCCATGAGAAGACATTCCCTCTTCTCCCATAACAACTTCTTTTGCTTAAAATCTTTCTGAAAATTGAGGTCCACTAGATCCACTGAATCGCCCTTCTCCACATGCTTGTTCACCCCTGTGACGCCCCATATTCTTCATAGAAATATTGTTAGATGAATGTGGCATAACTAAGGTATGTTTTATGGAATATGGGTCGTGTGAGATATCATTGGAAAGGTTATGATTTACTGACTGTGATTATCCTTTTTGTGTGGATGTATCATTTCTGTATCTGAAGTCAGGAATATGAGCTATGTATCAATTACAAAAGTGCTTGCACCAGGGGAATGCCCACCAAACAGTAGGGAGTCAGCCTGGATGGGCCATTAGGAAGGACAATAGGACTTGGAAGATACGAAACTTCCTCCTTCCTGAGAAGTTTCCTGGGATGCTGCTTTGACACTGCAGGGTCATGTGATCATGTCACCCGGTACTGAGCATCATTATGGACTGGTGGTATTTGTCCACTAGGAGGGAGTGGGGGGTCAAACTGGAAGACAAAGGATTCCTGTCCTATCCAGATCCTATTTAAGGCTTTTGGACTGGAGTTAATCTGGGTTCTTGTCCACCACCTCCCTGCTCAAAAAGGAAGACTGCTGAAAACACCTGGAGAAAGAAAGAAATTAAACTGTGGGGGAGGAGGGCAGGGGCTGAGCCCAGGTGAGAAAGATCTAGCCTGTGAAAGGAATAGCTGGATATTTAAGCTGCAAGCAGTGCAGCTTACCTTCCATAAACTTTGCAACTGCACAAAACAACATTTAGGGTGAGAATGTACTTTCTATTAAGCAGTTAATTTTGCGTATTAACCTTAGGTGGTGTGTTTTGTTTTATTTGCTCAGTAATGTGCTTTGATCTGTTTGCTATCCCTTCTAATCTCTTAACATTTACCTTTTGTAGTTCATAAACTTATTTTTGGTTTCTTCTAAAAGTCAGTTTGTGCAATTCATAACTGGCGGGGTTGGGGGCAGCTATGCATATCTTCCTGCACATTGAGGGAGGGAGAGAATGTCATGAGCTTACGTTGTTTAGATCTCTGTACAGCGCAAGACAATATAATTTTGGGTTTACACCCCAGAGGGTGCTGGGCACTCCCGGAGCTGAGTCTTCCCAAACAGATCGGATGGCATACTCTGTGTGATTCTGCAGGTGGGTGTGTCCCTGCCAGTGTGTGTGTGTAGCAGGGCAGGGTGAGGGAGCCCAGGCTGGTGGAAGAGATGGGCTCAGTGGGACCCCAGTAGATCAGGTGGCACCCCGCAATGGGGGGTCCAACCCATCACAATCCCTAGATGATTGAATCACTAGATGATTCACTAGATGATTCACTAGATGATCGAATGGTCCCTTCTAGCCTTAAATGCTATGAATCTGTGAATGATTTTACACCTCTAGCATGTTCCCTCTTGAAATTGTCCCAGTCTTCTCAATCTCTCTATATAGAGGAGTCTTTCCAGGCCTTTAATCATTTTGGACCCTCCTATTAAAATTCGTGACAGGGTGCTCCACCCTTCCCCACTGCCCCCGGAAGGGGAGGTTAAAGTGCTTTGGAATGCAGGGAGAGTATCTTCCACACCCCAAAGGGATGGTCCCTGATGACAGCTGGGTCTGGGGTAGAAGCACCTTAAAAGGAAGATTTTGAACCATGGGAGAAGTCCTTGTTCACAGAAAGAAGCACACTCAGTCTGGGCCTGGGTTGAGAATACTTGTGCTACAGAAAGGACCCAGAGCTGAGCAGAGTGATGCTCTCTGAAGTCAGGGTGCTTGGTCCTCTTAGCACTGTCATAACAGTCCCCGGTCAACCAGGGACACTTTGTTGTGAGTTAATGCCTCAAGAGGGTGAAATAAGACCTGCAGTGGGTATGTAGCGAAGTGTTTGAAGCCTGAAGTTGGCAGACCTTCATCAGCCCGCTGCGGGCTGGCAGGTGTGGTGCCAAGAGTGGGATCTACAAGGCACCATATCCCAGTGACTGCTGCTGTGGTGGGCAGAGAACCAGGCCCAGCAACAGCACTGCTATTCCTTTGACAAATGGCATCTCGGCAGCCTCGGGGGCCATGGATCAATGTTCACATTGCACTCCCTGACCCCAGCGGTACCCAGGCCGGGCCGGGGAAGCCAATGATCCAACCAACAGACCAAATTCATTGATGAATCCTGCTCACGTGCCACTTGAGGCACGTTGTGCGTACGCTAAGAAGAAGCAGCAGCAGCCTCAAGTGCTGATTTAACCCCGATATCATCCTGAACGGCAGCTGTTTTATACCAAAAGAAAACAGTTTGGCATGAGTTCAGCCCACTTCCCTCTGGCCCCACATGGCAATCCCCTCTGGCTCCTTGTTATCCCAGTTTTATTGAGGAGTTCTCTCTAACCCTGCTGCTTTTTCTGTGTGTGGCAGGCTTCTCAGAGGAAGAGGAGGCACAGACACAAAAAGAAGAAAAAGAAAGGTAAGCAGTCCCTGACCCCACAGCTGTGGTGGCAGACTCGGGCCCCATGCAAAGCAGAGAAATCAGGTCTATTCCCCACTTGCTCCCCTCTTCCCGCGAAGGCACAGACATGCCCAGAGTGATGCAGAGGCCCTGGCTTGGGCTCCATTCACACGCTGCCCCTGAAATCTACGGCTCTGGGGTGCTAGGAAGCAAAGGGTGCCCAAGCAGCTCAATGTCACCCTTATGTCTCACTTCTGGCAGCTTTAGGACACCTTGAGGAAGAGATGGAGGAGGCTTGTGCATCCCTAGAGACATGGTAAGCAATGCCCCCCTCCATAAGTCTGCAGTGGGTCAGTCCCCTCCTTTAGATTCAAAGTAACCCTTGCCACAGGGGTAGTAGCTCCAGTAATCCCTCCCCTACCCCGACGTGTATCCCAGGCAATCAACTATTCTCCATTAGAACCATGAAATTCATTCTCACCCAGCAGAAGTTGCCGTCTCTAATCCACCCCATGCATCATACAGCGGGTCATTCCCTTCCTCTAGCATCATGCGGCTCATTTAACCTGGCAGGGGGAGGGGCGGTAGATTGTGTAGTCTGGACTGAACCATCCTCCCTCCTAAGAGGAGGAGAAAACGTTTTCTGGGAGCAGCCCCGTGCACACCAGGGAGGTGAGGTGGAGAGTTCAGGGAGGAAGACTGGCCTTTCTGGGAGGGTGAGTAGGGTGAAAGGGATCCGGCAGCACTTGTGTAATGGCCCCTCCTCCACCCCCGCCTCCAGTCCCCCAGCAGGGGTTCCCAGTAGGATTTGAAGCCTGGACCTTCAGCTCTGCAGCATAAAACACCCCTTCGAGCTAAAGAGGTAGCTCCATTAGTTGGTAGCTGGAGTAGGCCGTTATCCTACATGTTGATTAGCTTGTGCGGAAGGGACGTGACCCACACGCTGCCAGTAGGACACACTCTCACCTTCTCAGCGCTAGACAGGGATCACCTAACAATCCAGCTAACCCAAAACCAGAACATCCAAGGCTGGGTATTGCAGGGAAGGAGGTTGCCTCAGTGGAGAATGGGACAGGAAGCCTTTCAGTGCCGCACCTCTGGGTGAAAGAGGGCCTGAGGGCAGGATCTGCACAGAACTATCTGCTCTCTCTGTTCCACAGCTGCCGCGTGCCCCTGGAGAAGCTCACCTTGGCTCACAGCCGCAGGCTGGTTGAGAGGAGGACACAGTACGTGGCCAGATACCTGGATGAAGTTCTGATACCGTAAGGCAACTGTACGGGGCGCACCAGACTGGGGGCTGGGTGTGAGGGGATAGTGAATGTAGAGAGGAGGGAGCAAAGAAAACCAGACACTCCAGGATCTCAAAATAACAGGGAAAAAGCCTCTAAGAGGCTTTAGCTTCCATGGTGAGACACCAGTGAAAGTGAGATGAGGGCTTATCAGAAATTGAATGCAGAGACTACAAACTGGGGTTGGGAGTTGGATCAAATCCTTCTGTACGGCAATATCTCCCAGCAGATGACTGTCTAGAACCTTCCCTTGCTATGTTTGAAAGAAAAAGCAATCAAATGACACCCATGATGGGGTGTCCACCAGTTAGGGAGGAAGGCTGGCCTTTCTGGGACGGTGAGTAGGGTGAAAGGGATCCAGCAGCACTTGTGTAATGGCCCCTCCTCCACCCCCACCTCCAGTCCCCCAGGAGGGGTTCCCAGTAGAATATGAAACCTGGACCTTCGGCTCTGCAGCATAAAACACCCCTTCGAGCGAAAGAGGTAGCTCCATTAGTTGGTAGCTGGAGTAGGCCGTTATCCTACATGTTGATTAGCTTGTGCGGAAGGAACATGACCCACACGCTGCCAGTAGGACACACTCTCACCTTCTCAGCGCTAGACAGGGATCACCGAACAATCCAGCTAACCCAAAACCAGAACATCCAAGGCCTGGATATGGCATGGGAGGAGGTTGCCTCAGTGGAGAATGGGACACGGAGCCTTTCAGTGCTGCACCTCTGCGTTAAAGAGGGCCTGAGGGCAGGGCCTGCCTCAACTATCTGCTCTCTCTGTTCCACAGCTGCCGCGTGCCCCTGGAGAGGCTCACCTTGGCTCACAGACTCAGCCTCGTTGAGAGGAGGGTACAGTACGTGGCCAGATACCTGGATGAAGTTCTGATACCGTAAGGCAACTGAATGGGGGGCACCAGACTGGGGGCTGGGTGGGAGGGGATAGTGAATGTAGAGAGGAGGAAGCAGAGAAAGCCAGACACTCCAGGATCCTAAAATAACAGGGAAAAAGCCACTAAGAGACTTTAGCTTCCAAGGTGAGATACCAGTGAAAGTGAGGTTAGGGATTATCAGAAATTAAATGCAGAGACTACAAACTGGGGTTGGGAGTCGGATCAAATCCTTCTGTACGGCAATATCTCCCAGCAGACGACTGTCTAGAACCTTCCCTTGCTATGTTTGAAAGAAAAAGCAATCAAATGACACCCATGATGGGGTATCCACGCTACATAGGTCTGGAAGAGGTTAAGGTGGGCAGCTAGCCCTGTTAATTCCACAGGCTGCATCTGGAGGAAGAGTCAGGGAGCAGGGAATTGATTGCAAGCAGGCTCAGCTGGGCAGGAATAGGCCAGGCCTATACAGCCAGGAAGCTGGCAACAGACAGGGGCTGCCGCTGGGAAAGGGCAGTCCCTCCCTGGGAAGATTGGGGAGTGTTGGGAGGTTGTACGCCCAGCAGAGGAACCAGGAGTGATAGGAAGCAGTGCAGGGAAGAAGCGGAGACGGCTGGGAGAGGAAAGCCCAGAACTTCTGGATGGAGGGTCCCTGGACTGGAACCCGGAGTCGAGGGCAGGCCCAGGTTCCCTACCAGTTACTGAGGGAGTGGCATAGACTGGCAGGACAATGAATGGGAAGCCTGACTGGGTCACTGCGAGAGTGATAGAGATGGAAGGACTGTACCCCAATGGGGAGAAACGCTGAGTGAAAGGGCCAGCGGGCTGAGTCATGAAGATTGTGGTTCCCGGAACGAGAGAGGAGCTGCAGACCCAAGAGATAGATGATATGACCACGTGTGAGAATGGGAAGGGGCATTTACCTCGAGTGCTAATCCCCGGAGTGACCAGGAGGAGGTACCAGACAAGCAGTGAGCAGTGCACCCAGTGACACGCCCCAAACATGAGTCATCAGCTGGGTTCAAACCCGGAACTTTCAGGACCATACACAGGTCTCCACCACTGGAGCTAAAGAAGAAACTCCATTAACTGATAGCAGTAGTAGGTGGTTATCCTCTAGTGCATCAGCCACTCGATGAGGACAGTTTTCTAGTGGGTTAGAACATAGAATTTAAGGACAGCCATACTGGGTCAGACCAAAGATCCATTTAGCCCAGTATCCTGTCTTCCAAAAGTGGCCAATGCCAGGTGCTTCAGAGGGAATGAACAGAACAGGTAATTATCAAGTGATCCATCCCGTCGCCCACTCCCAGCTTCAGGCAGAGACTAGGGACATCATCCTTGCCCATCCTGGCTAATAGTTATTGAGGAATTGATCTAGTTCTTTTTTGATCCCTGTTTATGGTCTTGGCCTTCACAACATTCTGTGGCAAGGGTTACTTTGAATCTAAAGGAGGGGTCTGACCCACTGCAGATCTATAGAGCGGAGCATTGCTTACCATGTCTCTCGGGATGCACAAGCCTCCTCCAACTCTTCCTCACAGCGTCCAAAATCTGCCAGAAGTGAGACGTAAAGGAGACATGGAGCTGCTTGGGCATCCTTTGCTTCCTAGCATCCCAGATCTCCAGATTTCAGGGGCAGCATGTGAACGGATCCCCAGACAGTGCTTCTGCATGACTCTGGGCTTGTGTGTGCCTTCGCAGGAAGAGGGGAGGCAAGTGGGGGAATAGACCCGATTTCTCTGCTTTGCATGAGGCCTGAGTCTGCCACCACAGCTGTGGGGTCAGGGACTGCTTACCTTTCTGTTCCTTCTTTTTGTGTCTGTGCCTGGTCTTCCTCTGAGAAGCCTGCCACACACAGAAAAAGCAGCAGGGTTAGAGAGAACTCCACAATAAAACTGGGATAACAAGAAGCCAGAGGGGATTGCCATGTGGGGCCAGAGGGAAGTTTTTCCTTAGAATCATAGAATATCAGGGTTGGAAGGGACCCCAGAAGGTCATCTAGTCCAACCCCCTGCTCAAAGCAGGACCAATTCCCAGTTAAATCATCCCAGCCAGGGCTTTGTCAAGCCTGACCTTAAAAACCTCTAAGGAAGGAGATTCCACCACCTCCCTAGGTAACGCATTCCAGTGTTTCACCACCCTCTTAGTGAAAAAGTTTTTCCTAATATCCAATCTAAACCTTCCCCACTGCAACTTGAGACCATTACTCCTCGTTCTGTCATCTGCTACCATTGAGAACAGTCTAGAGCCATCCTCTTTGGAACCCCCTTTCAGGTAGTTGAAAGCAGCTATCAAATCCCCCCTCATTCTTCTCTTCTGCAGGCTAAACAATCCCAGCTCCCTCAGCCTCTCCTCATAACTCATGTGTTCCAGTCCCCTAATCATTTTTGTTGCCCTTCGCTGGACTCTCTCCAATTTATCCACATCCTTCTTGAAGTGTGGGGCCCAAAACTGGACACAGTACTCCAGATGAGGCCTCACCAATGTCGAATGTCCTTGTGGGAGAGTATTGCACTCTGAGGAATCATGGGTAGGCATTGTGCTTTCCTATCATGCAGCCCATATAGGGAACACAGCACAACCAATAACAGGGGTCCCTGGAATCATCGAGGGGTTGGAGAAACAGGGGTTGCTTGTACTAGGAGCCTGCAGAGTTTATTAGCATTGAAGGAGGGATCCTGCAAAGTTTTCTCTCCTGCAGAGCTTCTAAAACTTTGCAGATTTAAGGACTGCAGGGTATGCAACGAACCACAGATACCAGTCCCCGAATTCAGACCTTGGGGGAGAAATCCGACATCTGGACCACAGTGTTTCCCGTTTCCATATTTAGGGAATGCATGATATAGGGGTTTTATCTGCATGCATTTGGGATGGCCATGCTACTCCTGAGTGGTGAAGCCAGGAATGGGTTATGCAAATCCTCCCTAACAAGTGCTGATATAACCCCTATACCATCCTGAAACGGCAGCTGTTTTACACCAAAAGAAAACAGTTTGACATGAGTCCAGCCCACTTGCCTGGGAGCTGCTGAGCAGTGATGGGCTCTCGATGGTGACCTTAGGATCATGATCAGGACCACTTGGGTCAGTGGCGCTGGTTCTGGTGGCCAGTCCTAGGCTAGTCCTGCAGGGAGGGGTGTCATCTTACCCGGAGGCGGGAGAAAGCTGCTATCTAACATTTGAGGCTGCTGCTTCTTCTTCTTAGCGTACGCACAAGGTGCCTCAAGTGGCACATGAGCAGGATTCATCAATGAATTTGGTCTGTTGGTTGGATCATTGGCTTCCCCGGCCCGGCCTGGGTACCGCTGGGGTCAGGGAGTGCAATGTGAACATTGATCCATGGCCCCCGAGGCTGCCGAGATGCCATTTGTCAAAGGAATAGCAGTGCTGTTGCTAGGCCTGGTTCTCTGCCCACCACAGCAGCAGTCACTGGGATATGGTGCCTTGTAGATCCCACTCTTGGCACCACACCTGCCAGCCCCCAGCGGGCTGATGAAGGTCTGCCAACTTCATGCTTCAAACACTTCGCTACATACCCACTGCAGGTCTTATTTCACCCTCTTGAGGCATTAACTCACAACAAAGTGTCCCTGGTTGACCGGGGACTGTTATGACAGTGCTAAGAGGACCAAGCACCCTGCGTTGAGAGAGCATCACTCTGCCCAGCTCTGGGTCCTTTCTGTAGGACAAGTATTCTCAACCCAGGCCCAGACTGAGTGTGCTTCTTTCTGTGAGCAAGGACTTCTCCCATGGCTCAAAATCTTCCTTTTAAGGTGCTTCTACCCCAGACCCAGCTGTCATCAGGGACCATCCCTTTGGGGTGTGGAAGGTACTTTCCCTGCATTCCAAAGCACTTTAACCTCCTCTTCCGGGGGTAGTGGGGTAGGGTGGGGCACCCTGTCATGAGTTGAAATTGGAGGGTCCAAAGTGATGAAAGGCCTGGAAAGACTCCTCTATACAGAGAGAGATTGAAAAGACTGGGACTATTTCAAGAGGGAACATGCCAGAGGTGTAAAATCATTCATAGATTCATAACCCACCCTGGGGCAGTAGCCCTAGTAATCCCTCCCCTGCCCCGACCTATATACTAGGCAAGCAACTATTCTTCTTTAAGAAAAGGAGGACTTGTGGCACCTCAGAGACTTACAAATTTATTTGAGCATAAGCTTTCGTGAGCTGCAGCTCACTGCATCAAAATGCATCCGACGAAGTGAGCTGTAGCTCACGGAAAGCTTATGTTGAAATAAATTTGTTAGTCTCTAAGGTGCCACAAGTACTAAGGGTCCTGCCCTTAGGACGGAAGAATCCAATGCACCGCTACAGACTAGGGACCGAATGGCTAGGCAGTAGTTCTGCGGAAAAGGACCTAGGGGTGACAGTGGACGAGAAGCTGGATATGAGTCAACAGTGTGCCCTTGTTGCCAAGAAGGCCAATGGCATTTTGGGATGTATAAGTAGGGGCATAGCCAGCAGATGGAGGGACGTGATCGTTCCCCTCTATTCGACATTGGTGAGGTCTCATCTGGAGTACTGTGTCCAGTTTTGGGCCCCACACTACAAGAAGGATGTGGAAAAATTGGAGAGAGTCCAGCAAAGGGCAACAAAAATGATTAGGGGTTGGAACACATGAGTTATGAGGAGAGGCTGAGGGAACTGGGATTGTTTAGTCTGCAGAAGAGAAGAATGAGGGGGGATTTGATAGCTGCTTTCAACTACCTGAGAGGTGGTTCCAGAGAGGATGGTTCTAGACTATTCTCAGTGGTAGAAGAGGACAGGACAAGGAGTAATGGTCTCAAGTTGCAGTGGGGGAGGTTTAGGTTGGATATTAGGAAAAACTTTTTCACTAGGAGGGTGGTGAAACACTGGAATGTGTTACCTAGGGAGGTGGTAGAATCTCCTTCCTTAGAAGTTTTTAAGGTCAGGCTTGACAAAGCCCTGGCTGGTATGATTTAATTGGGGATTGGTCCTGCTTTGAGCAGGGGGTTGGACTAGATGACCTCCTGAGGTCCCTTCCAACCCTGATACTCTATGATTATATGATACTTCTTTTCTTTTTGCAAATACAGACTAACACGGCTGCGACTCTGAAACCTATTCTCCTTTAGAATCATGCAATTCATTCTCACCCAGCAGAAGTTGCCATCTCTAATCCACCCCATGCATCCTACAGTGGGTCATTCCCTTCCTCTAGCATCATGAGGCTCATTTAATCTGGGGGGAGCGGGGGATGGTAGATTGTGTCGACTGGAGTGGACCATCCTCCCCTCCCAAGAGGGGGAGAAAATGCATTCTGGGAGCAACCCCGTGCACACCTGGGAGGTGAAGTGGAGAGTTCAGGGGGGAAGGCTGGCCTTTCTGGGACGGTGAGTAGGGTGAAAGGGATCCGGCAGCACTTTTGTAATGGCCCCTCCTCCACCCCCTCCTCCAGTCCCCCAGCATGGGTTCCCAGTAGGATATGAACCCTGGACCTTCAGCTCTGCAGCATAAAGCACTCCTTAGAGTCAAAGAGGTAGCTGCATTAGTTGGTAGCTGTCATAGGCCGTTATCCTACTTGTTGATTAGCTTCTGCGGAAGGTGCATGACCCACACGCTGCCAGTAGGACACACTCTCACCTTCTCAGCACTCTACAGGGATCACCTAACAATCCAGCTAACCCAAAACCAGAACATCCAAGGCCTGGGTATTGCAGGGGAGGAGGTTGCCTCAGTGGAGAATGGGACAGGGAGCCTGTCAGTGCCGCACCTCTGGGTGAAAGAGGGCCGGAGGGCAGGGTCTGCACTGAACTATCTGCTCTCTCTGTTCCACAGCTGCCGTGTGCCCCTGGAGAAGGTCACCTTGGCTGACAGCCTCAGCCTGGTTGAGAGGAGGATACAGTACGTGGCCAGACAGCTGGATGAAGTTCTGATACCGTAAGGCAACTGAACAGGGGGCACCAGACTGGGGGCTGGGTGGGAGGGGATAGTGAATGTAGAGAGGAGGGAGCAGAGAAAACCAGACACTCCAGGATCCTAAAATAACAGGGAAAACCCTTCTGTACGGCAATATCTCCCAGCAGACGACTGTTTAGAACCTTCCCCTGCTATGTTTGAAAGAAAAAGCAATCAAATGACACCCTGTGATGGGGTGTCCACCCTACATAGGACTGTAAGGGCTTAAGGTAGGCAGCTAGCCCTATTAACTCCACAGGATGCATCTGGAAGAAGAGTTAGGGAGCAGGGAATTGATGGCAAGCAGGCTCAGCTGGGCAGGAATAGGCCAGGCCTATACAGCCAGGAAGCTGGCAACAGACAGGGGCTGCCCCTGGGAAAGGGCAGTCCTTCCCTGGGAAGAGTGGGGAGTGTTTGGAGCTTGTACACCCATCAGGGGAAGGAGGAATAACAGGAAGCAGTCCAGGGAAGAAGTGGTGAGGGCTGGGAGTGCAAAGCCCAGAACTGCTGGGTTGAGGGTCCCTGGCCTGGAACCAAGTGAAAAGTGTGGACCCGGGTTTCCCTGCCAGCCACCGAGGGCATGGCATAGATGGGTGGGGCAGTGAAAAGGAAGACTGTCTGGGTCACGGTGGGAGTGAGAGGCAATTGAAGGACTGTACCCTGGAAGAGGGGGAAACGCTGAGTGGCTAAGTCACGTTGCTGAGTCAAGAAGAGGACACTGCAGTCGGCGAAGAGAGAGGGGTTATAGACCCGAGAGGGAGATGATGTGATCACGTGTGGCAATGGGGAGGGGCATTGAGCTCGAGCGCTAATCCTCGGAGTGACCAGGAGGAGGTACTAGACAAGAAGTGAGCGGTGCACCCAGTGACACACCCCAAACTTGAGTCATCAAGTTCAAACCCAGGACTTTCAGGACAATAGCACAGACCTTCACCACTGGAGTTAAAGAAGAAACTCCATTAACTGGTATCAGTAGTAGGTGGTTATCCTCTAGTGCATCAGCTACTCGACGAGGACAGTTTTCCAGGGGGTTAGAACATAAGAACTTAGGGACGGCCATACTGGGTCAGATCAAAGATCCATTTAGCCCAGTATCCTGTCTTCCGACAGTGGCCAATGCCAAGTGCTTCAGAGGGAATGAACAGAACAGGTAATTATCAAGTTATCCATCCCTTCTCACCCATTCCCAGCTTCAGGCAGAGACTAGGGACACCATCCCTGCCCATCCTGGCTAATAGCCATTGGGGAATTTATCTAGTTCTTTCTTGAACCCTGTTTATGGTCTTGGCCTTCACAACATCCTCTGGCAAGGGTAACATACACATGCTCACATCTTCCTCACCCAAACCAATTTTTGTTAGCTAATCTTTCTATTAAAAGAGCACTCGGTCCCCAGTCATGCTCAAGCCTCATTGTGCTAGGTGCTGCACCTGTGCGTGCGATGAAGGGGTAATTGTTATCGATAAAATGGGTGCCAGCTCCCCCTCGCAGTCCTTCGTTCTCCAGTTGATGTCCTTGTGTCAGAGCGTGGTGTGCCATGCATGCCGAGACACTGCCCCATTGCAGTACAGTTGGACGGCTGTGCCCAAGGTTTGCCTTTGCTCAGCAGGGCCATGTCCCATCTGCCCCTGTCTGCTCTCTCCCACAGGCCATGTGTGATGACATTTTCCGTGAGCCAGTTCTCCTATTCCTCTGTGGAATCCATCACCTCTTTCCTCCAGATCTCCACCTCCTTTTCCCTGAGAGAAGCCTCCGTGGCTCGGTCTGAGCCCCTCTACAACACAAGGGAGATCATGGCTGTCACGGGCTGGGAAGGATCCACTCATCCCATCCAAGACCAGCCTCTCCGCAGGCCTGCTGTCCACAGCAGACGAGACCGGCGAGAGCAGATCACGGGTCTGGACCAGACGTCAGCCCATGGCTTAGACTTCAGCATTCGACACAATCATCTGCAGAGTCAACTGGGGGCACCTACCGCATACACAGAGTGGCTGGCCAGGATGATCCCTAATGCCACTGCTCTGCGCCCACCAGACAGAGGCCCCAGGGTGAAGTTCAATGTGAGCAGGGTCCCTTTCCGAAGCCATGAAGTCCGGGAGGAGCTTTACTTGCACACAAAGAGACTCCAGCATGAGCAGGGCTTACCCCTCACGCCCCAGAAACCTCACACAGCTCTTCTGCCTCCAACTCCACAAATCCGCATCCCGGGGGAGCCATTGCTGTGTGACCATGAGACCAAGCAGCAATGGGAATTAAGCACAGATCAGCCCAAATGTGGATTTCCAGCAAAGGTCCCAAAGCCCATGAGATCTGATGCCAGCCCTCAGTGTGCAGAGGAGATCCGGGAGCCATGTGTGTGCCCCTCGGGATCCCTGCCCCAAAATACCCCTAGCATCATAGAATCCCCTGATGCCATCCTGGCCAGGCTTGTGCCCACAGCGGTGGTCAAGCTGCAGGATCATGTGGCTCAGAAATGCTTGGAGATCCAAATGAAGGCATTTACTAAGATCGTGAGAGAGTCGCCCAGAAATGCTCCCCTCCTGAGAGAGACTGCCCTGCCTGGGCCATTCTGCCCCGCTGGGGAGCCAGGGAAGCACAGGCCAGCGGCATTCCCAACACTGGGACAACAACCTGCCCACCCCATGGAACTCCACCTGAGCCCTAAGCATCTCCTCATGCAGTGGGCGCTGCTCACCCTGGACCCAGAGCCTCCGGCAAACCTGCCTCATGCCATCCCAGCCATGGGAACTGGTGTAGAGTTCAGCGAGATGCAGACTGATTTCCTGCTTGATGAGGTCAGGGAGAACTTGGGCTGGCATTTGCAGCGGAAGAAGCTGCAGCAGGAGTGGGGTTTGCCAGATGCCGTGTGTCAATCCCTGTGGGCTTTCCTACCCCCGGTTCCCAAGCTGTCCTCCCTGAAGGCAATGCCCGAGGTTGAGGTGGTTCCCATCCTTGGGGAACTGCCCTTCCTTGGAGGAGACGTTAAGAAGCAGCTGGCATTCCACATTATAAAGATGCAAGTGCAGCAAAGATGGGGACTGCCCATGAGGATCCAGGATTCCCGGAGGAGTTTGGAGTCTCCTTCCCCAGAGGAGAGAGGCCGGCTCTCTCGCCCAACGTGTGGGGGCACAGCGACTCCCTACCTGTCACTGTTTCAGCTGTGTTCCAAGAAGCCTCCATCTATTCAGTTGCCTCTAAGGGCCCCAAGTAAGAGATGGCTGGAGGATGGACATGCTCTACCCACCGACAGAAGGCAGCAAATGGCCAGGTCTTACTCCTGGAAGCATCCTGGGGCAGTAGCATCAAAAGGGGAAGAAAGCCCAGACCATCGCAGCGCGTCGCAGACAGGGAAGCGAAGCACAAGCTCCTCTTGTTCCACATGTCCTCCAACGCCAGTGCACGATACCACCATGGAGACGGGCAGCAGTGATGGCACGGCAGGAAACCAGACTAACCCGGATCACTGCACTCTGCCAGCAGGGGTGGATCTGACATCGCCGCCTCCAGGAACCGCATTAAGAGAGACGCTCGCTGCGATACTCCACGTTGATAGGAGTGAGCTGAGAAAGTCCCTTCCCAGTTTGAGTGGCACCAAAGGGACTGAAGAGAAGCTGGAGCTGCACATGGAGAGGAAGGTTATCTCCGGAGAAGGCTCCTGCCTGAGGCCAGGGGCACAGGCTGGTGAGAGCAGGGCAGATCTTCCCAGGACCCAATGCCATCAGGTTGCCCCAGAGGCACCAGGCTCTGAGCAGCTACCAAGATCCATTCTTGACTCTCTCATTGCTGGGCAGGCTGCACACGACCTGAAGATCAAGGACATGATGGAAATGTTGAGCAGCTCCCGCCCCTTGGCGAGCCATGTCTCAGTCTGCCATCTGTGCCGCAAGGCACATCGAGGAAAGATGAAGGGTAAGAAAACTCAGGAGGAGACACAAGAATCTCCTGAGCTTCATGGTCTTCGAGACATCCCGGCTGCACATGGGTTCGATGGAACTGTGAATTCAAAGCTCTTCAGAGACCAGCAGCCTATCAGAGTTTGCAAGAAGTGTGGAAAGGTTCTACAGAAGAGACCAGCTGGTTCTGCAGGTGCTGACTTGCCCAGAACATCCCATGGACTTCCCCAGAGATGGACTCCAGGAGACTGTACCGCATCATCCAACCACAACAAGATGCCAGTGGTGTGGCTCCTTTCAGCAGACAGGAGCAAGAGGCGGGATGGAATGGGGAAAAGGGCTCCCACCAAGCAACTGAAGATGGTGTCCATTGCAACAAGTACAACAGGGCTTTCGCAAGCAGGGGAGAAAGCAACTGGGAGTCCTGACGCTTCTCCTCCAAAGCCACCAAAGGCCTCCAGAGCTAGGACATCATCTCCTTCAAGGAACAAAGTTCCAGTTCTCAAACGGATCTTCATGTGCCTGAAGCAAACCTTCTCCAAGCTTCAAAAGAAAGTGAAGTCCCAAATGTCCAAGGACTCTCGTTCAAGAACACCTGATCCTAAATTTACAAAGCCACCCTTTTGAAAGGCAAGGGTCTCTAAGGGTGTCTGGTAATAGTATAAGGGACCTACCGTCAAGGAAACCCTAACCCCGCCTCTTTACCCCTTAAACTCCACCCCTTGAGCCCTTAAACCCCGACCCTCTGTCAGCAGAAGTCCCACCCATGGGGGGTATTACTTCCGGAGTCAAGGCGGACACATGACTGGAAGCAAAATGTCTCATGGGACCCCCTCGAAGAACTCCTCCCAATGCCCTCTACCAATGAGGCTCAGTTTTGCCCCTGTAGGCCTTTCCGAGAGGAGATTTGAGCAATCGGGGGTGTTCCAGGGTGGTGTGTCCCATCCGGAAGTGGTTTGTGTGACCCCTCGAAGAACACTTCCCACTGCCCTCGACCAATCAGGAGAGGTTTCCGCCTCATAGGACTGCCCTGAGAGCAGATTTGACCAATTGGGGGTGTTCCAGAGCGGGCTGACCAATCCGGAAGTGGTTCGTGTGACCCCACTAAGAACTCCTCCCACTGCTCTCTACCAATCAGGAGGGGTTTCAGGCGCATAGGGCTGCCCAGAGAGGAGATTTGACCAATTTGGGTGTGTTCCAGAGTGGGGGGACCTATCCGGAAGTGGTTTGTGTGACCCCTCTAAGACCTCCTCCCACCACCCTCTACCAATTGCAATGGGTTTTGGCTGCATAGGACCGCCCTGAGAGCAGATTTGACCTTTCGGGGGTGTTCTGTGGCGGGGTGAGCTGCCCAGAAGAGGGTTGTGTTACCCCTCTAAGAACTACTCCCAGTGCCCTCTGCCAATCAGAGTGCAGCACCATCACCCCATAAGTCCCAGCACCGGAGCAGAAGAGGCCATCTTTTACCAAGAACGCGTGCTTTAGAAATCGTGGAATCATGGACTCCTTCACCACCCCCGTGAGAACTTGGGACTTTGTTTTAGCCCCAAAGGCCTTTGGACTTGTGTGGAGACACCCCGATGAGCGTGGTGGCCTCTTGTCGTCCACCCCCCTGGAGGAGGAAGGCGAACGCAGCTTGGGGGAGTCACCGGAGAACAAGGTGAAAGGAAAAGACATGGCTCAGGTAAATGAATGATTAAGAAGTGACGGTTGATGATGGGGTGAAATGGGGTTAGGAACTGGAGGGGCGGGGGAGTTTTGTAAATTTAAAAACAAGCAGTGGGAACTTACACTGTTTCCTTTCTGAAAATCTCTCAACAGCTTGACGATGCCTTTCCAGAGGCCCTGGAGGCTGCAGACAGCGTCGCATCAAGTAGCGAAGATGAACCAGGCCCACCTTGTTTTTGCTCAGCGCCGATCCAAATTGTTGAAGAGGACTCCGAGGATGACGGCTAGAAGGCGTTTCGGAGGAGGTTTGGCATGGGACCCACTAAGCCAGTGCCACGTCGTGAGCGTAAAAAAGTCATGCGGACTATTGTACGCATTGCTGTTTCTGCTGTCCTCAATCTCTGCCTTTGGGAAAAGCTGTTTGAAGATGTGAGGGCTGTGTCATTGGTGCGCCAGCCCAATGGCACCATGGCTGTGTGACTTGGACTTCAGTGGATAGAAACTGCCAGCTCCGGGGCTGGCGTGCTGAGCTGTGTTTGCAAAGCCTATTAAACACTGTTCTTGCCATAGGTTAAGCTGTGCAATGTCTGTGCCTCACCCAAGAACATTTAGCGCACAGGGTGACCTTGATAAATGCTGTGCAATTTAGTGCAGACCCTGACCGTGTTTGAAAGAAAATGACCAAACCGGAAGATGCTGCTTCCAGCGTTATATTGACCGTCTGGTCTGCACAAAAAGTTACAGAACCCTGCTTCAGAAAAAGACCAGTTGTAAGAAATCAAAAAGGATTAAGTTAGAAAATGGTGAGGTGAAGCAGCCCAGTTGTGCAGACAACTTATTCCCCCAGCCCAGATCACAAAAGGGAATGCTAGGGAGGGAGGATCCAATCACCTTGCTAGTTATTTTGAAACAAAGAGTTACGATGGTATAAAAGCCTCAGGTAGCTTGGAGACTGTCTCTTTCAACAGAAACTCTCTTGAATTGCTGCTTAGGTAGTTTAGATAGACACGTCCACTGTGCATCGAAAAAGCGAGTCGAATGCCTGTCTAAAACTTTGTGTGATAAGTGTCAGTTTTGTGTGGACAAGCGGCACAGGTGTGAAGGGAGGCGCTGTAAACAGGGTCAGGATTTGATCGTCGGTGATGTAGACAGTCACCTGTGTTTTCTGGAGAGCATTGGAAAACCTGAATCCTCAAAAAAGTATATATTTTTTATGATTTTGAATGCACACAGAAGACTGGGTTGCACACACCCAATTATATTTTCACTATGTCCCGAAAGCCTGAAAAGTCCTGGGAATTTAAGGGCGACAAGTGTCTTTCTCTGTTTGTTTAGACCTTTATTGGCAAAGAGTTCCGGGACTACACGTTCCTAGCGCTCAGTTCCAAAGGTTATGATACATACTTCATCGCGAGACAGTTCCTGAGGGAAAAGATGTGCACAGAACTGATCACTCAGCGTAGTAAACTAATGTGTGTGGAAGTGAAAGCCCTGGGCATTTGTTTGGTAGACTCTTTTCAAACTTCTTGCCCATGAAGCTTAGCAAGCGACGGGGTTTGAAGGGTGCAAAGGGTGTTTTTCCACCTCTGTTTAACACTTTAGAAAATCAAAATTACATGGGGCCAATGCCCGGTGTGGAGCACTCTGGTGTGGAAAGCATGATGCCCAGGGAGAAAGCAGAGTTTCTCGACTAGTGTTGGGACCACAGATATGAGACGTTTGACTTGCAGAATGAGCTCGCGTATTCCTGTCAGCAGGATGTCAAAATTTTGAGACAGGCTTGTATCCTCTATGGAAAAGAGATTATGAAAATGACAGAGATGGGAGATACAGTGGAGAAAGAACCTGGTAAATTCACCGAGAGAAAACTGTGTATAGATCCATTCCGGTACATAATCCTGGCATCTGTCTCCATGGCTATGTACAGAATTTTGTTTTTGGAGCCTAACACGGTAGCTCTTCTCCCTCCAGACAATGATCACAGGTAGAAAAAGAGATATTCTATTCAGTGGCTGTTGTATACCTCTCACAAAGAAAATATACAGATTCGGCATGCTTTACAAGGTGGGGAACTACAGGTAGGCCCCTACTTTTTAGACGGTTATGCCAATGTTGATGGGGTAAGCATGGCCTTTGAGTTTCATGGGTGTTTTTTCTGCGGTTTTGTCACCTATTATTGTGAAAAAGCACAAAATCCTATGATGGGGACAACTTTTGGGTTTCTTTATTACAAGACGCAGCTCAAGACCAACTATCTGAAAAGACTTGTTTTTGTAGTGAGGACTCTCTGGGAGTAGGAGTGGGAGGTGATGAAAGAAACAGAGAGGGAGTTTGCCGATCTTCTAAACCGAGCCCAGTTGCCTCTCCTGCCTAGGGATGCACTTTATTGGGGGAGGACAAACGCTTTCCGCCTGTATTACAAACCTAACTCTGGGGAAGAAATCCACTCTTATGATTTTACCAGCTTGTACTCTTTTGTAAACAAAACCAAGGAATACCCCATCGGACACCCTGATATAATTTACGACAAATTTGGACCCCTTACAAATTATTTTGGAATTGCAAAAGTTAAAGTGTACCCCCTGCGAAGCCTCTTTTTCCCATTGTTACCTGTCAGAGTCGGTGGCAAGCTTTTGTTCCTGCTATGCCGAACCTGTGTGGAAACCGAGCAGCGGGAGACATGCACCCACAGTGATGAGGAGAGGGCCATCCTGGGGACTTGGTGCATGGTGGAATTGAATACGGCCATAGCGAAGGGGTATGCGGTGGCTAAAGTCTATGAAATGTGGCATTTTAATGGAAAATCTGATGAACTCTTTTCAGCGTACATAAAATTACACCTCTGCCAGAAAGAAGAGGCTTCAGGGTATCCCAGCTGGTGCACAGATGAAGAAAAACAAAATAAGTACATTAACGATTTCTACCAGCAAGAAGGCGTGCTTTTACGCCAACACGAGATCAGGTCAAACTCCGCTAAATGCCAAATCGCTAAACTGTTTTTCAAATCTCTGTGGGGTCAGTTTGGCCAAAGAACAAACCTACCCAACACCAGCATCGTGAGAGATCCTGACAAACTCTTTCAGAACCTGTTTTCCCCCAATTACGAGGTTTCATCCTGCGAGTTTATCGAGGATGAAACTGCGTGTGTGTCTTGGAAGTACGCAAAAGACCTGCACTCTGTCTCTGGCAATAGCAGTGTCTTCATAGCCTGTTTCACCACCGCTTATGCCCGCTTAGAACTATACAACCTCCTAGACAGGTTGCAAGAGCGATGTCTGTACCATGACACTGACTTGGTGACATTTGTGAAAAGGGAGGGTGACCGGAATCCCCCTCTGGGGGATTATTTAGGGGACCTCACAAGCGAGATCCCGCCTGATCCACACATCACCGAGTTTGTGTCGGCAGGCCCAAAAACATATGGGTATAAGCTGTCGGGAGGAAAGGCCTTAGGAAAGTCAAAGGTATTACCCTGAACGTAGCAAACTGTGAAAAGATCAACTTTGACAGTATGGAAGATCGAGGTCTGGACTATTGCACGGGCCTGCGAGAAAACACCTCAAAAAAGACAGAGGTGCAGCACCCCTCTATCGTAAGGAACAAAAATCAGTGGCAAATAGCAACAAAAACCCTTCAGAAAACAAACACAGAAAGTCGTTTACAACAAGAAGGTCCAAGGAGAGGGTTTAAAACCCTGCCCTACGGTTTTTAAAAATGGATTATTTCGAAACACCCCTTTTCTGCAATTCTCGCAGGGCCTAGCAACTGCCGGAAAAGTTACTTTATAAAAAATGTGTTGGATAACGCCAGACAAACACTGTCTCTTATGCCTGAGAACATCGTGTGATGTTACAGTTGTTGGCAACCTCTGTAGACAGAATTGCTCTGTAAATATCCCTTTATCAATTTTGTGGAGGGGCTGCCTGATGCTTTTGACGATGACCGTTTGTTTCCTACCAGTAAAGTAAAGACAATTATCTGATGAACGATCTGATGAACTCTGCTTGTGAAAGCGCTGAAATCGAGGAAGGCTTTACCAAGTACGTGCGTCACAGAAACCTGAGCATTATGTTTTCAGTTGAAAGTGTATTTTGTCAGGGGAAAAAGAGTCGCAAGATTAACCTAAACACAAAGTGCATGGTTCTGTTCAAAAACCCCAGGGATAAATTACAAATCTCTACACTCGCTCGGCAAATGCGACACTCGGGGACACCCTTACTTTCTTCAAAAAGGGATGCTGATACAATGATACAATGCGCAGTTTAAAGCCTTCAGCCGCACTGCCCATTAAAGAGAAAGCATCTTTACTGCGCGTCAGTTTAATGTTCACATCCACTCCGTTCAACAAAAGGTTTTCTTGAAAAAACAGGTCGCTGTGCAGATGACCAGCAGCTCTACTGTCCTGCTCTGGGCTGTCAGCTTTGCACGCCTCACAAACCCTAGATTCCCTCCATCCATCTCGAGTTTCTTCCTGTTGTCTGGCAGTGTCTTTGTAAAACAGGCCGGTGGAAAATTGCGTGGCATGGGTGTCGTCGCTGTAATTGAGCACCGATTCTATAAAGGCCCTGTAAGCGTAACAGTTGTTGCTTTGGCTTACGAGGCAGTCTCCCAGCGTGACATTACACTGACTAAAAATAGAGGCTACGGGGTAATTCACCAGGCCCACCTCGGCGTCCACGGCGAGTTTAGTTTCGTCTCCTTTTACAATCTTGCAACACAGCTCCAGCAGCATGTTGTTTAAATCCATACAATCTACACCATTCCCTGCTACAAAAAAGTCAATGGGGGCAGACTCCATAATGACCGACAGAGGCGGCACCTCGATGTAGATGCTTTTCTCAATTGCTGGTCAATTCAAACCCAGAATGTTATCTAGCTCCCTGCTGGTCGAAAACATGTACGTAAAATTGGCAGATTTAAGACTCACTTTTCTACCCACAGGGTCGTAGTTCATGACCACTTCAGGTGGTGCGGAATGACGAGCCACGGTGCTGTTCATATGATCCAGTAATTCGGGTATGGTCGAGTAATAATCTCGTCGTAGGATGAAATTCCACCTCATATCTCCAAAGGTGATTTTGAAAGGGGTGTCTTCGTGGATAGTGTTCCAGCTGTGCGGCTATTGTGTTTCCACTCACCCACCTCCCAGGCACCCGGGAGATCCAAGGGCTTAATTAGTCCTATTGTAACGTTGGAGCTGGTGTTTTGAGGAAAAGCTGCAGAGCTGGCATTGCTGGGCAAAGTAATGTAAAATCCGCCGTCCCTCATTTCTCTCTCTCTCTCCCTCTCTCTCTCTCTGTTTGGGTCTAAGTGTCACAGAGCTGAAAAGCTTTCACCTAGCTGTTAAATTCATCGGGCCACCCCAACCATTTCACCAGTAGCTGCTTTTTTCTCCCTTTTCCTTTTGCCGCTCGCACTTTTTCAAACCTGGAAATCCTGTCTCGTTTGGGGTTTACTTTTTGTAATTCTTCAAGGGAAAAAGATCCAGTAACTGTCTCACCCTTGAAAAATATCTCCACATCCCAGTTTTTAAAGTTTTCTTCAATCGCTCTAGAACCCCTGCTTTGACTTCAGTATTAGTAACAATATGGTGAACTCCATGCCGCTTTAACAATCTCCTTAAAGGTTTGTTTAAAAATTCTTTCCCCCGATCGGAATGTAATTTTTGAGGCACGCGACCTTTGGTGAAAATAGCTTTAAAGGCCTTGGAGACCTCACCACTTGTCTTGTGTTTCAGGCCGAAGGCTCAGGCATATTTGGATAGAATGTCTATGACTGTTAAGATGGACTTAAAACCGCTGTTGCGTTTGGAGAACCGGTGCATATCCATCAAATCTGCCTGCCATTTCGCATCCACATCTGAAACAATGGTCTTCTTTCTTTTAAAACATATTTGAGCCGGTTTGTGTCAAGTGTAAGAGTCCTGGTGTGAAAGCCAAGCTGTTACCGGTCTTCATTTAAAGTTTTCCTCTACTTTTTGGCCACTTGAAAAAGAGGGTTCACCCTGCCGAAGTTCCCAACTTTCCCGGGGGTCAAATATATTTTCTTTCGCAGAGCTGCCTGTGTAGACATGACGCTTACTGGTACCGTCTTTTACTCACACAAATATGAAGGGGGACACATTCATATTGACACATTTAACTAAGTGTTATTAATCGCCTGGTTTAACACGACCTTTTACAGCCCCCTGTAAAAATGGACGCCATGACCCCTACCATAAGGGAGTGATTCTTCCACTTTGTCCTTTTCTGGATTTTCCTCTTGAGATCTGTGACTCAGACATGAGGAAAACCAGCGGATGCATGATATATTTACTCCCACGGGGCAACCGATGTAGAAGTTCTCAAAGGCCTCTAGAAAGGCATCGTCGAGCTGTTGAGAGATTTTCAGAAAAGAAACAGTGTAAGCACCCCACTGCTTGTTTTTAGATTTACACAGCCCCCCGGTTCCTAACCCCATTACACCCCATCATCAGCCGTCACTTCTTAACCATTCATTTCCTGTGCGACGTCTTTTCCGTTCACCTTGTCCTCCGGTGACTCCCCCGAGCTGCGTTTGCCTTCCACCTCTCGGGAGGCTGACAATGAGAGCCCATCATGATCCTCGGTGTGCCTCAGAAGAGTTTGGGTTTCAGGTTCTGGCGTATCCATCAACGGCTGAGTCAAAGGGCCCTCGTCAGACCTGTCGCTGATGTAGCGCTTTCTCCACACAAGTCTAAAGGCCCTCGGGGCTAAAACAAACTCCGAAGTTCTCACGGGGGTGGTGAAGGAGTCCATCTTTCCACGATTTCTAAAGCACGTGTTCTTGGTAAAGGGTGCCCTCTTCTGCCCCTGCACTGGGACTTATGGGGTGATGATGCTGCGCTCTGATTGGCAGAGGGCGCTGGGATGAGCTCTTTGAGGGGTAACATGGCCCTCTTCGGTGCGCGTCACCCGCCCCAGTACACCCCTGATTGGTCACATCTGCTCTTGGGGCTGTCCTATGTGGCTGAAACCTATCGCAACTGGTCGAGGGCGGTGGGAAGAGGTCTTAGAGGGGTCACACGAACCACTTCTAGATGGGTCACCCTGCCCTGGAACACTCCTGATTGGTCAAATCTCCTCTCGCAGCGGGTGTATTGGGGCAAAACCCATCCTGATTGGTTGAGGGCAGTCGGAGGAGTTCTTAGAGGGGTCACATGATACATTTTGCATCCGGTTATGTGTCTGCCTTCACCCCGGTAGTAATATCCCCCATTGGTGGGACTTCCAGTGACAGGTGGTCAGGGCTTAAGAGGTCAAGGGGCGGAGTTTCAGGGGCAAAGGGGCGGGGTTAGGGTTTGTTTGACCGTAGAGCCCTTCTGCTACTTCCAGTTTCCATATTACTGAATCCCACCCTGCCAGCATTCTCACTCACAGAAGGGGCCCACAAATTCCACCATCTCCCTCGCATCCAGCGGGCCTGGTAATCATGGACCAAAGTGGCTGAGAACAATTGCATGTTGTCCTGGGACATAGAGACTGATGTATAAGAGACTCTCCTTGGGGTATGACGTTTAACCCCAGATTCCAAGGTGAAAGGCAGGCCTGGGGCTTGGATGAGACTGAGGGTGTGAATAGCTCACTGGATTTGTTCCTTTACCTCATTTAGTTCAAGAATAAATCCTTCCTTTGCAGATTCATGGCATAAGTCTTGTCCTTTCAGATGTTTTGGCCACAAGTGTGAAGAAAAGCCAACAATCCATGGAGGAGGATAAGAGCAAACCCTCAAAGTTTTCACAAACTGACTGGTGCTAGACATGGAAGGGTGGTAGCAGTGGGGGGAAAAGCCCCAGAGATGTTTATACTCGAGGGTGGAAAGCAGGGGACTCCGTGGGGCACTTAGATTGCACAGGGCTCAGAAGAGAAACTTACTGGGAGATAAAGGGCAGGTCTTTCCTGGGGTGATGGAAAGAGAGAGTTTGGAATTTCCAAGGTGGCAGACCCAAAACCCGAGGGAGGGGCTGGGGTAGGAAGGAAGTGAGGCCCTTGAACCAAAGAGAGAAAGAAGGAGAGATCTGCCACAGACCTGACGGGAGTACCATCCACCTGGAATGATGACCAACCCCCATTTCCCCTCTCTACATCACACCTTCCAAGAGCTGAGATGTCATGGGCCTGGGGTGTCAGAGCAGGGGAGATAGATACCAATAATTAAAGGGGGTTGAGCATAATGAATGGCCACGGCCAAGCTGTGGAAAACAGAGATCTCAAGAACTGAGACTTGGATAATTGAGGTGCCCTGCAACTTAAACCCCAGTCCACTGTGCCTGCATTCCACTTATTAGCTGAGCTTCCTGGGCTCAATTACCTGCAGCACAGGGACGTAGGAAGGCCAAGGTTTGGAGAGCAGAACGTTCTCAGAGGGTTAGCAGAACCTGGTGTCTGGGAGCAGACAAGTGGCTGGAGATAAGGTTCTGCTAACCCTCTGAGGGAGGCAGGTCCTATTACAGCAGGACTCTCCGGTCTTAAAGGGATACAAACCTCAAGTACAAGCAACCCAGTGGCTAGCCATCCTCAGCATCAGTGGGCGTGGGGAGAGGCTGGATGGGGTGGCACTAGGGCCCAGGGAAGGTGTTGTAGCTGATACCTCTACAAGGAGCTTCTCAAGCCTGGGAATTATTGTGGTATCTAGCCCAAGGAACCTGATGAGATCAACTGATGACAAAACCAAGTCCTGGTGGTTTGCCCCAAGCCATAAGGGCCCGGGCAGGTTATGGGTCTATTAAAGGAGGGGATGGGTGAGGTTCTTTGGCCTGCAAGGTGAAGGAGGTCAGACTAGATGATCACAATGGTCGCTCCTGGCCTTAAAGTCTAGGAGGAACTTCTTTGCTTTCCAAAAGATGGGAATGGCTCCGAGGGGATACCAGGTAGTAAGCCCCTAAACTTCTTGAGCCCCTCCCAGTTGTGATTTCTTCTTCCGATGAGCTCATATCTCTTCCCAGCTCTGCCTCCTTCTTGGGGCCAGATTCACCAAAGGGCTTAAGTGCCTAACTGTTGGTTTAGGCACCAAGTGCCAGAATCAGACCCCATTGGGATTCCCAACCCCCCGCTCAGCTGCTGCTCACCACTGCAGAGTTCTAAACATTTTTTGTAGTAAACGTTCACAGGGCATCTGTGTTTGTGAGCCTGCATCCTGCAGCCCCCACACCAGGGACGGTAGGAGTTTGCCCCCTAACTTGGCTGTGGAACCCAATCAGGCTCCTCTATGTGAGCTTACAGAGGTTGAAGGAAGGATGGGGAGGTGGAAGACCGAATGTCCAATCTCTCTGCACCAATGGTTTTTTTTAGTTATTTCCCCCATGATGGAATAGCTTCAACAGGAGTGATTGAGGGAGCCCCTGTCAGGCTGTCCCAAAGCCCAGTGTGTTCACCTGACAGGTGGCAGATCCCCATTCAAATTCTTCTCCCCTCAGCTAGAGGGTGGGATTTCCATCTGGAGTCCTCTCCATCGCCAGCTTTTGTGATTCCCTTTCTCAGGTGTCTGTCTCTCCCCAGTTGTTCTACAGGGAGCCCAGGCACCAACGCAGGGTTTGTGAATCATCCAAAAGATCGGCATGGTGACGTTCAGTGTCACCGCACCTCAGTCACTTGTGAATTTAGCTCTTGGTGTTCTGTGTAAAACTGGGTGACATTCTTTGGATGAGGAGGATTATTACATGAAAAATGCAGTTCTGAGTGACCTGAAATGAATAGCGCATTCGACACACACAGTTTTGGCCAGTCCCAAAAGGGCCAGGAGAGAAGGAGAAAGGTGGTGCCCCTGGTGTAGTTGCAGCTGCTCTGTCTTTAGTCCAGTGGTTCGGGTGCATTTCCCCTCGCTGTAAAAGGCAGCAGTTCAAATCTCTGCTCTGGAATAAGCCACCACAGCCTGTCCTTGAGTCACTGAAAAGTTTTGCATTCAGTTTGACCCCAAACAAACGAATGTATTTCTCATAAGTGCCACTGACCGGAAATATCCATGATTTGCCCAGCTCTAGCTCTGGAGAGAGCCCACTGCCGTAGTGCCTGGGCGTCCAGTCAGGGAGTCTGGGCCCCTGTGTGATCGAGGGGCATCCCCCCTTCGCCTGCAGCAAACCCCATGTCCCAGGGGAGCCTGAGCTGCAGACAGGAGGGGCTGGGGCAATCTGCATTGGTTTCCACAGTGAAGCAAAACCACCACAACCGAGCCCAGACCGAGGCCCCCGGGGCAAACAGACTGATATCAAGCTGTATGGGGTGGGAACCGTTCCAACCCGGTCCCTGGCAGATGTGCTGAAGGTTTTGTCAGGGCAGCCCCGGGCTTCCCGTGCAGTCGGAAGAGGGACTGGAGGGTGGGTGGATGAAGACCTTGGAAGGGGGGAACCTCCCCCAAATGTAAGGACTGTTTGGAGCTCCAAGCGTCAGGGGCTCCCTGTGTGTGTTTTGAACCCCGATTTCCGGTTCAGCCCACGGGGCCTGCTCTGGAGATCGGCTCTAGGCCGGGGGCGGGGAGGCTGCTGGCCCCCACTGACACTCAGAGGGGTTTGTGGCTGGCCTCTCCCAGTCCCCAAAGAAAGGGGAATGGAGGGAGAGAAATCAGGGTCCTGAGACTGACAGTCCCCAGGGCCAACAGGGAGACGCCAACGCTCCAGGTCAGCCCGAATGACAGGGCGGGCCAGGCAACGAGGGAGCCGGGAGCCCAGGGTCCCGTCCTCCGTGTGAGGGGAGCTGCCGGAGGCGAGCGGGGCCGAGCTAAGGGCAGAGCAGCAGCCAGATTGGGGCCAGAGCTGGGGGAGCCGGGGCAGCCGGGAGCTGGGGCCGTGCAGACCAGCCGCGCCGTCGGGGGCCCGGCCAGCTCGCGCCTGAGGGCCCATGGCCAGCGCCAGAGCCGGGTGCGACCCGCGGTGTCACCGCCACCCAGCCCGGGCCTGGGAGGGAGGCGGGGGGTGTGAGGAAGAGCCGGTGAACTTTCCCGACGTCCCAGAGACGACAGTGGTGGTGCCCCCGAGCCCACAGGGCGGGTCCCTTGTTCCCCTTCACCCTCTTCCATTTTTCCTTATTCTCCTCACTGTTGCTGTTTAATACATTGTCTTTGGTGTGAACTCAATGCACTGACCAGGGGGTCAGGGAAGGGCCGGTGCGGAGGGAGGGAAGGGCCGCTGGGCTGGGCAAACACAGAGCAAGAGACAGGTGGGGAGCAGCCTGGCTCAGGGGCTAAGTGGATGTGAAGTAAGAAGCAAAGCCAGGGAACAGGGCAAGGCAGAGAGTTACCCACACAGGTTCACACAGAAATCGCTCTGAAAGATTTCCTTGGGGGTGTTGGGGACCCTGGGGCATGGCCACTAGGTAACTCGAGGGGTTGGAAGACCACTAGTGTCGATGAAGCCCCCTCACACTAGGCCCAGGTGTCCTTGGCCCCCGCCCCCCGCCTGGAGGCACTCGCAGCAGCTCTGCGTACTAGGCCCAAGTGTCCTTGGCCCCCCGACCTGGAGGCACTCGCAGCAGTTATGCTGAGGATCTGCAAGAATATGTTGCAGAGTCAGACTGCCTGAAACTAAGCAAGGCCACACAGGGCAGATATGGAAGAACAATGGTGAATAAAGCAGCTTTATGTATGGTTTAACAAATGATACAGAAAGAAGGGAAGTAGCTGGGAACTGGATTGGCTGGCTATATGGATACTTAGGGCAGCTTGCTATTGGATAAGTATGCTGGGAAAAAGGATGTATAAAAGCCTGTGTAACTTCCTGCTCTGGGTGCAGGATTTGAGATTCTATTCTCCCTGTACCTTTTTGCAGCTGCTAATTTAAACTTTTCTGCTTCTCCACCCCGTTGTGATTCTTGGGTGTAGCACACCGGGGAGCGAACCAACCTCAGCTGTTGTTTAGCCTCTCGGCACTGGGTGCCGGCAACAGGGGCGGCCAACAAGACCAGGATCCATTGGATTCCTCTTCTCCCCACACAGTGTAAACTTTACCCTCTTTGACTCTGCTTGATGCACTCATGAGGCAGCCCGGCTCTCACAAGAACAGCAGCTCTAGGGAGCAGACTGTGCAGAGATCGCTCAGCTAAGGATGAAGGGTTACTGTCCCCTGGCTGTGTCTGCATCCGCCCCTCATCCTGCCTGATCAGTGGGCTCTCGGTGACAAGGCTCAGACTGGGAGTAGGTGGGGTAGCCCTTTCTGCCTTCAGCACCTCTGGATTCTAGGCATTATTATTATTTGTATTATGGCAGCACTTAGGAGCCCTAGTCACGGATCAGGGCCCCCGCGTGTTAGGTGCTGTATGTACAGAGCAAAAACTCACTTCTTCTGTGAAGCCTTTGATCACTCCTCTGCCCTACGCCAGTTCCCTCCCCCTCCAGTATGGACCACTTGTTGTCATGAGCAGGGCATGGGTCATCTAACTTAGTGATCAGAGCAGGAGTCAGGCCCCATTAGCGACCTGGAAGTCAGAGCCGCAAGTGAACCAGAGGGCAAAACCAGGAGTCAAGCAGGGATGAGAAGATCCCACTTCCTGCTCCTGTGCTGGGTTTATATAGAAGCTGTGGCCAATCAGGATCCCCAGAGTCCTGTCAATCAGATGACAGGACTGACAGTCTCTGTCAGAGCTCAGCTTCTCTTCCAGCAGCTGTTAGACGCTCACTGCACGGCAGGTTAGACCACACAAGTGCCTAAGCCTGTACAGACAAGGGTTCAAGACCTACAGTCTCTGCCATCAGCCCCTTGCTGAGGGGCACCCTCAGAGTGATGTGGGACCAGGTTTTTCAGGGTGATTTCTATGGAACGTTTGCACAAAGGTCGGAGTATCTACATTTTCCACAGGCTTCCAGGTGTGCTCCTCAGGCCCTTTCCCAGTCAACAAGACACCCGAGCCTGCCACGGTCACCTTTAGAGTCCAGGATTTTGTGGCCCACGTATTCCTCGTGGCCCTCTACCACTGGAGGAGGTAGCTGGATCCTGTCAGGAAAAGGGTTTTCTGGGTAGGGTTTCAAAAGTCATACGTGAAGCACCAGGTGACCTGCAGAGAGCAGGGTGGTTGGAGCTCAGAAATGACTGGATTAACCTGCCGCAGGATCTGAAAAGGGCCAAGGAACCGAAAGTCCAGCTGGTGAGCAGGTCTGCCCGTGTAGAGATGCTCTGGGGGAGCCATAGCTTTTGTCGCACTGAATCGGTGGGGCCTTGCTGTTGATGCTTGTCTGCATACTGCTTATAATTCACTCTTGCCTTTTCCAGGTGCTTCTTCATTTCTTCCTGGGCCTCACCAATCTGCTGCAACAGGTCTGAGGTGGCTGGGTTGGGAGGCTTGTCGCTTGGCATCTTGGCGTGGGCACACATCTCACAGGAGGCAATGAAGGACTATTGATCGGGCATATTCAGGGCAGGGTGCTAGTGATTGTTAGGGGTGTAGGCTCTGGGGTGAGGCCAGGGGATGAGGGGTTTGGGGTGCAGGAGGGGTCTCCAGGCTGGAGCCATGGGGTGCGGCATGCAGGAGGGGTTACGGGTTCCACCTGAGGGGATGTGAGGATTAATGAATGGTTGTGAGGTACTCTGTTCATATGTGTGTTGCAGAGCGGCCTGGTTTGTGGATGGAGAGGCAGGAGATGGAGTGGCTTTTCCTGCCTCTGCCACCTACTTGCTCTGTGACCTTGGGCAAGTCACTTTGCTTCTCCCTGTGGTTGGTTGCCTTCCTGCCTGTTGCACAGTCTGTGTGTTTAGTGTCAGGAATAAGGATCCACAGCAGCCTGCTTAAACTCTCCAGCCTAACGAATCCAGCTGGGCCCCAGTTGAGCCACCTGATTGGCCAAACCGCCTGCAGGATGGGGGGATCAGCAGATCTTCTCTAAGGAGACCACCTGAGGGCTGCTGCTGCTGCCTTGGACCCAGCCCTTCTCCTGCCTTCCCTGACTCCAGGGAACCCCATTCTCGTCTGCAGCTCCAGTCCCTGCCTCGGACTCGGACTCCGGCTTGGCCCTTGGCCTGGCATTCGACCCCTGATTTCGGTTCTGAGACTGGGCTACAATTCCTGAGGTTCTGTCTCTGGCTTGATCCTTGGCTCTGGCAGCCGCCCTCTAACTCTGGTTCTGACTCTGGGTTTGATTTCCCTGCTCCTGATGCTTGCTGCGACCACTAGGCCACACTGCCCACACCCCGCTCCCCAACACTTAGACTGCAAGCTCTGCGAGACAATGACTGGCTCGCTCGCTATGTGGATGTACCGGGGGCTCTTGATCTCATTTGGGGCAGAAAGGCTGAACAGCAATTCCAACAGGGATATGCAGGCACCCGCCCTCTCCCACAGGAGGAGGGCCGTTCAGTGGGCCACCAGCCAGTTACCACCAGATATCACTATGTTTATAAGCATCTCCCAAAGATCAGCAACGCATACATGGGGGAGGTCTGATTTTTTTTTTCAGTTTCCCAAAGCACTTGGGATCCTCCTAGCCTGTAGGTAGCGGCTGTGCCAGGTGAGCTTCCCATGTGAGCTGTCAGGAGCCAGAACGGCTCTGCTCAGGGCCTGGAGAAGTCACTCTGGGCCGATCGTACAGAGACCCTGTAGCTGAAAGCAGCTGGCGTTGGCCTATGCTGAGCACTAGGTTGTAGGAGGCCGGGGATGTGCTCAGGCGTGGAGCAGTCAGGACCAAAGGCCAGCGTTTGGGAAGTAGGTTATTTCAGCCGCCCTAGGAAAGGCAGGGTGGTGAGCAAAGGAGCGGGCTTATTATTCACTCGGAGGGAAAACAGACCGGGGGAACCTGGACGAGTGGAATTAGGCAGAACACTTCAGCAAAAGCAAATCTGCGCCAGTTACACGTGGCCGAGAGAAGCATGAGCATAGGCTGCAATGTGGCCGATAAACACCACAACAGATCCCCCCGCCCGCGTTCTTGGCCTGCACCGTGCTACATGTTAGGACTTCTGGGGCCTTCACAAGATGTTACTTCTCATCCTCCAAGCCAAGATCTTCAGCCGGGCCTAGTGATTTCAGATGCCTCCATTTTCTGGGGGCCCAGCTTGGCTCTCCTTAAAGGGATCTAATTTTTGGAGTGGGGGTGAGAATCAGGGTCTCAGGTCAGGCGCCCAGTGTCCCTGGTCACCTCTGACTGCTCCTAAACAGCCCTGTGGCCTGAACTAAAAGAAATATGTCATCCTACATCCTCTGGCCTCTTCTTCAAAGGAGAAATGAATACGAACTCTGGGTGCTCAGAAGGAAGCCGATAGTCCCTCAGCCCTGTATGTCCCCCAAGGACCCCACTTGGTGTGCATCCCTGTTTCTGGGCGTCCAACCTGCTACACCTTGGAGCTAGCTGCAGAAGTGCTGGGCACTCAGAACTGACAACTCCACTTGGCTCCTACGGCAGCCCCTGGCGCTCAGCACCTCGGAAAAGCTGCCTGCAGGAATCTCAGCTGGGCATAGAAAAGAGAAGAGCCCCCCGCAAACCAGGGGCCACTTTGGAAGAGTTGGGCCTAAACTCTCTTCACTGCCAGCCGAACGTGGGTCAGAACCAGCGACCCAGAGACCGCCCAGCCTGGTAACGATGGGCCAGATCCTCAGCTGGTGTAAATCAGCCCAGCTCCAGTGACACCAATGAAGTTCTCCTGCTTTATACCAATGGAGGGTCTGGCTCCAGACCCCCAACCACGCTGCCCCACAGCCTCTTTTCATAGCGGGGTCCCGGGCTGCTCCGTCATGCCTAAGACCCGATCGCCAAGGGCCCGGAGAGCTGAGTGTCAGCACGTACAGTGACCTCCTCCGCGGAGCTGCTGTTCTGTGACATAACAGGAGGCCTCTGGCCACCCTGGAGCGAATTAACCAGCTTCCCCATCATGCAAGAGAAAAGGCAGCGCTGGAGGGCAGCGCTTGAGATGGACGCTGATCCGCAGGTGTGAGGATTGGAACAGGCCGTGTTTCCAGCAGAGGCCTGTCTCGTCTGCCCAGCCCTTGGGCTGGGAGGACGTCTCCTTTGTCTGATTTTTCTCTCCCCCCTTGTTCTCCTTCTCCGCGAGCTGTGTGTGTCGAATGCGCAGTGGGAGGAGACGCGGCCCCCAGCATGGCGCGGGGGAGGAGGCAGGGCAGGGGATTTGGGGAAGGGGTTGGAATAGGGGGCTCTTATGGTGCCACGGCTCCCCGGTCTCTGTCGTGCTACAGCCGGGCAGGCTCCATGGCAGCCAAGTTCCCCTCGCCCCCCGTCTCTTCCCCCAGCGCACTGTGACCCCCGCCCTCCCTGCCACCGATCAGCTGTATGCCCACGCGAGGTGGGGCGAAGGAGGAGAAGCGGGGGGCTTGGGGAAGGGGGTGGAATCGGGGCATATCCCTTCCAGCCCCCTGCCGTGAGCCACTCAGGGCAGGGTCTGGGAGTATCCCCCTGCCCAACCCTCCTCCCTGACTCCTCCACCCCCCTCCCTCACCTCCAGCCCCCAGTCCTGTCTCCCGCACCCCCCTCCCGCACCCCAGCCCTCTGCGATGACTCCTCCATGCCCCCAGAATCCCAGCCCTGTCTCCTGCATCCCCACACATTACCCAGCCCCCCACACACCATGCCCTGATTCCTGCACCCCCTCACACACACCCAGCCCGCAGTCCTGACTCCTGCACCCCCCTCCACATCTCCACCCCCACCCTGAGCACCAAACGGGAGCTCCTCCCCCCTCCCCCCCACATACCCATCTGCACCCCTTGCACCGAATGGGAGCTGCCCCAGGACAGCGCTCCACACGACAACCTCCTGCCACAACCCTGAACCCCATCCCTCATTCTAGCTCCTGGCCAGACCCTGCACCCCAACCCCCAGCCTGTTCCTGCACCCTAACTCCCTTCCAGACCCTGCACCCCCATCCTCAGCTCAGTGCAGAGACATAGCTGTAAAACTCATCTGAAAAGTTTTCAAAATAAAACACGGTTTAAAAGTGTCTAGTGTGTCCCTTTTAAAAATGAAACCTATATCTATCTCTGAGTTGTGAAGAATAGGAATTAAGGTTATAACAACCAATAAGAAGGCACTTTTATGTCAAAACCCATGATTAAATCGAGTCTCCCTGACTAGTGATTGAAAACATGATTTAAATCAAATCCACCCTGCCCGCTGTGCTCTTGCCTCTGGCCTCTTCATTCCCCAGGGGGGCCCACAAATATGATTGGCGCTGGGCCCACAAAAAGTTAATCCAGCCTTGGAAGAAAGGGACATGGCAGCATAGGGACGGGGAATTATGAGGAGGGAAGGGAGGAGGGAGGAGCAGGGAGGGCAGGAGAGTAAGGCTGGCAGCAGGAGATGGTTCAGAGGATGTTGCCACAAACAGCTAATCAGCAGATGGAAAGAGTCTCCAGAGTGCAAAGGTAGAAAGCAGAATTTGGTGCCATTCTTTTGGGTCCAGGAGGCTGTGAAGATGTCTCCCCCACCATCGTCCTGGTGCTGCTCTCCCTGGCTCCTGCTCTGGGGATGGGAGACCCGTGATTACAGGGGCTGGCTTCAGCCCACAAATAACTGGGAGTGGACAGTGGGGCCCTGGTTCCCTGGTTCCCCCAAACCCTCCAACCCATTTCATGTGGCTACCTAAATATCCAGCCCCAGGTGTGGGGTTTAATAAAAAGCAACATGCGGAAATAAGAGATGACCCTACAGTTGAGATCTGAGGTTGGGGAAGAGCCATCAAATGGGGTTAAAACCCCCTAATTCATAGGACTAAGATTGTTCAGAGTCATGGTAAGGGATCCTTTCAGCCGGGTTTGTACATCATTCTGTCTCTGCAAAAATCAAATCCAATTAAAAGAGGGTTAGTCGTTTCCAGAGGAGTGTATTAAAAGCAAG
The DNA here is from genome assembly GCF_965140295.1 of Lepidochelys olivacea. Lineage (NCBI taxonomy): Eukaryota > Metazoa > Chordata > Testudines > Cheloniidae > Lepidochelys > Lepidochelys olivacea. Next base: position 5,182,861 of record NC_140413.1, read on the forward strand.
AGTTCGGGGAGTGATGCTTTGCTTTACCTATTACTCTTTTAACATAGCGATAAATATTATTTCTCCACCATGGTCAAAGCAGACCAGTGTGGGTGTTGTCCTGGAGCCAGCTGACGGAGGTACTGCTCTAGCTTAAGAGGTGGTGTTTTGTGCTGCAGGGCTCCAAATCAAGCGCCCAGTCCTGGATTTTCCTCAACCCGTGGGCAGTCCAGAGAAATCATATGGTTTGTTTCTTCCTTTAAAGACACCAAAGCCCTTCATAGCTTATTAACTTAACTGGGGGTAACTAGACCCTTCCCTTGAAACACAGCCCTGAGTATAGGGTAAAACTGAAATGAGTCTATTAACAAAACCTATATGGGAGTCATCGAAGTCGAGTATAAGGAATACAGATAGAAAGAGTTACAAATAAAACAAAACAAGCTGCACTTTTAAAGGTCTAAAACTTAGTCTAGCTAGACACAGGCTCCGTTCAAGATGGTTTCTCTCATCCACAGTCTCGCGGCAAAATGGGGACTGTCCCTCCCCTTGCTCAGGGTCTCTTCCAGGGGCCCAAAGGTGCTGGTGTTTTTGTTTTCTTAGGTGAAAGAATGTGGGGTTGTCTGCCCCTTCCTTTTATAGTCCATTGACTCTTGGAAGTTGATTCTTCTAAAGCAGTGGTTTAGACAGGGGTACGGGGTGGACAGAGGTCTGCTTGGGAATACAGCAACTCCTGCAGAAATTTGCCTTGTTTTCCAGCAGGCTACATAAAAAGCACGAGCGAAATAAGTACAAACTAACATTTCGTACAGACACAAGGAGAAAGTCAGCAATTTTTCAGTAAGAGTGTGCTGTGACACATCTGTATTTTATGTCTGATTTTGTAACCAAGTAGTTTTGAAGTGAGGTGAAACTTGGGGGTACACAAGACAAATCAGACTCCGGAAAGGGGCACAGTAGACGGAAAAAGTTGAGAGCCACTGTTTTACAGGACACCCCTCAAAGCAAAGTTTATCCAAGCTGTGAGGAAGGCGACCTGAAGTCTGGTGGTGAAGGCTCCATGTGTAACCCACACAGCTCCTGGGTGAGGTGTCCTGTCCCATCTAGTGGAACCAAGACCACTTACCGAGCGAGAGATGAAGTGAGTCTGCGGTACAGCCTCAGCTCAGAGCCAGTTGGCTTTCAGCCCATGCGGTAGAGACTCATGCAGTATGTTCCAGAGGCCCGAGGTTCAATCCCGCTCGCCGCCAACAGGGGTCTGTCAAGGGTACAAGTGGGGGCTCGTCTGGGATTTCAACCAGGAAGTCTCTGAGCTCGGGACGTGCTTCCTCAGCGAGGGGAAGTATGTAACCCGCACACCTCCTGGGTGTGGTGTTCTGTCCTCTCGCGTGGCACCGAGAGCATTGAGAGACAGTGAAATGAGTCTGCTCTACAGCCTTAGCTAACAGCCAGTCGGCTCTGAGCTCATGCGGTAGCGGCTCCTGAACTAAGCTCCAGAGGTCCCAGGTTTGATCCTGCCTGCCAATAACCAGGGTCTGTCAACATCACATGTGCTCTTCTTTTCTCCCCCCACTTGTGTTTGCTGAAATGTAAATTGCTCTGTTCTGCACCATCTCCTTCACCTGCTTTCTTGAGGACCCTGTTTGCTGCTTGTATCAACCCCCATTCCTTTGCTTAGGACAGACATCTTTCATAGCGTTTGCCAAGGAGGGGCTGTCGAGTTTTCCCAAGTAATGTCGTAGAGGGGGAACTCATAACTCTATATGTGATGTTGCATCATGATCTTATTGACCAGAGAGTTGTTCCTTTTCAAATGGTACCTCACAAGGCATATTTCGTACAAAGATTCTTACCACAGCATGTAGGGGGTGAATAGAGGGCTGCTTTGGGTCACACATGCTCAGAAGGGCATCTCCAAGGGCGGAGGGCCACTTCCACTCCCAAATTGAAAAAAAGGGGGGTGCCAACCTGTTCCCCCACTTCAGCCACCTCCAGAGGCAGACAGCCGTACCGGAGGGGCGGTGAAGATCCCTGCCCTGAGGACTGATGTTCGCAGGCCTGCTTTGACTACCTGCAGCAAGCAGAGAACTGCCAGGAGAAGGATCCCAGCCCATTCAAAGAACAGGGTCCTTGCTGCTTGCTCAGCTCAGGAGGGTGTGAGGACATAAATGCCAAATAAGCAGCGCATGCTTCAAATGCATCGGCTTAGTGGCCCGTGTACCTTTCAGTCGTGAAGAAATCTGTTTGCTGGATATTATTTTTCTTTACAACACTAGGTGCTGTATTGCTGTAATGATAAGAGCATGTTTAGATTTATGAGGTGTCTTAGTTAACCCACAAATTGTCTTCTTATAAAGGGAACAATTTTTTTGTTTAGTCTGAGCAGCTTTACTACACTGTGGTGTCTTTCCTCCAAATCTGAGCAACTCAGGTGACTGGCATCCCCAACTGCCCCAATTTGCACATTTGTGTTGTTCTCCACAGTTGGGAGTTCCGCTGTCAGAACAGACTGAACCTGCTCACTAGCCCTGCACTAACGTGGAATTATTATGGGTACGGGTGTAATCAAAGTTTGGTGGGTTACACTCAGGCCAGGTCCTTGTCTCCAGCTCTTTAACGGAGCACTGACTCTGCTCTCCCAGGAGCCCCTCTCTGCCTGAACACAGGTTGCTCTTACAGACCCAGCTCACGAGGTGACATCTCCCCTGTCTTTCCACCCAGACGCCATGGAAGGCTGGAGAACTGAGCAGGATTATGACATCACAGGTATCAAGGAGACTGAAGAGCTGTAACAGAAGAACGGCCACGCTGGGTCAGACCAAAGGTCCATGGAGCCCAGTCTCCGGTCTTCCGACAGTGGCCAATGCCAGGTGTTTCAGAGGGAATGAACAGAACAGGGAATCATCAAGTGATCCATCCCCTGTCTCCCATTCCCAGCTTCTGGCAAACAGAACCAAGGGACACTCAGAGCGTGGTGTGGCAACCCTGCCCATCTTGGCTAATAGCCATTGAAGGACCTATCTTTCATGAAATTATCTCGTTCTTTTTTGAACCCTGTTATCGTCTTGGCCGCCCCAACAGCCTCTGGCAAAGAGTTCCTTGGGTTGACTGTGCACTGGGTGAAGAAATACTTCCTTTTGTTTGTTTTCAACCTGCTGCCTCTTAATTTCATGTGGTGACCCTGAGTTCTTGTGTTATGAGAAGGAGAAAATAATGGTGATTGGAAGAGCCCAGACTAACCACCACAGGAATGTACTGACTATGACCCCTTACTTCAAATGCACTGTGGCCTCGTCGATAGAGCACTAGATGGAACTCAGAAGGCTTAAGTGCTCGTCCTGGCTCTGCTACTGTCTTGCTGGGTGATCTTGGGCAAGTCACTGCTCTTCTCTGTGGCTCAGTTTCCCATCTCTAAAAGGGGGCTAATGTTCCACGCCTCCTTTGTAAAGTGCTTTGAGATCTACTGATTGAAGATGTTAGATAAGAGCTAGGGCTCTTTATTTTCTTATGATAGAGGGTGCTTTTCCTAAAGCTTCCAGGCCTGGAGTCAAGTGAATTATTTGAGAATCTCTGCTTTTTAGTTTATTTGTTAACCATTTTCAAGCCCTCCTGGCTGCAAAGAGAAGCTGGAGGACGTGAATTGAATGCACCCTCGCGGCTTAGACACCAGCAGGCAAATGAAGAGTTCCCCAGAGGAATTTTTTTGGAAAATCTCACTATTTTGAAGCCACTCTCATGATTTTGGTGGGGCCCAACTCATGGTTTGGGAATGCTTGGGCTGGCGATACCGTGAAAGTTTGTCTGCGCTCGTAGCGCTGGGTAATCACTTCAGGGCTGCTTCTCGCTTCAGGCTGGGAGATTCCGCCTCAGTCACAGCGGTTTTATGAGTTCCCACAAGGAGGGGGAAAATGTCCCTTGCCTAGAGGCTTGAGAGTCGTAAAGCTCGGAGAAGACCCAGGGTTTTCCTGGGAAATCGGATGCCCTCTCTCCTGCCTTATTCTGAGCTCAGCAGCTCAGCCCCCTGGGGCGGTTGCCCCATCCTATCTCCTGATGTAAGTACGGCATTGACAGCTCACAGGCGAGAGGGAGATTGCAGGAGGGCAGCCCCATTCTGACCTAGAGACGACATCAGCACCTGCCTGATGCCAGAGCAGCAAGCTGCAGTCAGGTGTAGCCTGGGTACTTGTTGCTGGTTTGAGAGTATCTGTGGTTCTTAGTGTCTGAACCCTGGGAAATGAGTTCACTCCTCCTGTATTTCAACTGGGCCTCCTGCCTAACGATCCTGAGATGCACGGTGCTGTTTCTTGCCTTTCTTGCTGTGATGAGCCTCGCCACATCGGAGGTAAGTGAGAATCCTCGAGAGATGGAAATGCTGGACTGATGCCAGCTGAATGCAGAACCAAACATAAGTGTTTTTAAATCAGCAGGCTCGGATCATCTACACCAAAGAGTCCTCAAAGAGCTGGTTCACGAGGTTATTGGCCCACTGACCTTACTTTTTAACAAATTTAGGATTACTGAGGGAATTCCAGAAGGCTAGAAGTGTGCTCATGTTTTGTCAATATTCAAAAAGGTACGGGAGGCTGACCCGGCTTATTATAGGTCAGTTAGCCTGAAATAATGGGCAAAGGGATACAGGATTCAATCGCTAAAGCATTAAAGGACGGGAATATATCTAAAGGAGGTTGACGATGTTTTATGGAAAATGGGTCATGTCAAACAGAGATGTGACAAACTTAGACTTTTGTAAGGTGTTGTTTTTCATAGATTCCAAGGCAAGATGGGCCTATTGTGATCTTCTAGTCTGACCCTCCTGCATAGAACAGGCCAAAGATCTTCCCCACTGTAATTTCTAGAGCATACCTTTTATCAAAATATCCAATCTTGATTTTAAAAATTGCCAGTGATGGAGAATCAATCCACCAGGACCTAGGGAAATTGTTCCAATGGTTAATTACACTCACCGTTAAAAATATATGCCTTATTTCCAGTCTGAATTTGTCTAGTTTCAAGTTCCAGCCATTGGACCATGTTAGACCTTTCTCTGCTAGATTGAAGAGCCCATTTGTAATTATTTGTTCCCCATGTCGGTATTTATAGCCTTTTAATAAAACCACCCTTAACCTCTTTAAGCGAGATTGACTGAGCTCCTAGAGTCTATCACTACAAGGCATGTTTTCTAATCCTTTAATCATTCTTTTGGCTCTTCTCTGAACCCTCTGCAATTTAGCAACATCCTTTCTGAATGTTAGACACCAGAACTGGACACAGGCTTTTAACCTCTCTTCTCCAACTTGAGATTCCCCTGTTTATGCATTCAAGTACCGCAGGACATTTGGATTAAAAAATTAGAACTATACAATATCAATGGAGCACAGGTTAAATGGACTGTGTACAGGCTAATGGCTAACTGGCAGATCTCAAAAAGTAATTGTCAACGGGCTCCTCGAATGTGGCTGTTTCTAATGGGGCTCTGCAGGGATCAGCACCCGGTCTGATGCTAGTCACTATTTTTATCAATGACTTGGAAGTAAATATAAAATTGCTGCTGATAAAAATTTGCTGATGACCCGAAGATTGGCAGAATGGTCAATGGTCGATGAGGACAGGGCAGTCACACAGAGAGTTCTGGAGAGGTTGTTTGGCAAATGGGGCCCATTCAAACAAAATGAATGTTCACACAGCCCAAAACAGAGTTATACATCTAGAAAAGGGAGGGCATATTCAGCTTTGGATTGGACTAGCTTTAGTTTTGTATCATCTGCCAGTCTGGCCACTTCCCTGTTTCCCCCCTTTTCTAGATCACATATGAATATGTTGAACATCTCTGGTCCCAGTACAGATCCTTGGGGGACCTTGCTATTTATCTCTCTTTATAAACTCAAAATTTCTTCCTACCTTTTGTTTCCTATCTTTAAACCAGTTACTGGTCCATGAGAAGACCTTCCCTCTTCTCCCATAACAACTTCTTTTGCTTAAAAACTTTCTGAAAGTTGAGGTCCACTAGATCCACTGGATCGCCCTTCTCCACATGCTTGTTCACCCCTGTGATGCCCCATATTCTTCATAGAAATATTGTTAGATGAATGTGGCATAACTAAGGTATGTTTTATGGAATATGGGTCGTGTGAGATATCATTGGAAAGGTTATGATTTACTGAATGTGATTATCCTTTTTGTGTGGATGTATCATTTCTGTATCTGAAGTCAGGAATATGAGCTATGTATCAATTACAAAAGTGCTTGCACCAGGGGAATGCCCACCAAACAGTAGGGAGTCAGCCTGGATGGGCCATTAGGAAGGACAATAGGACTTGGAAGATACGAATCTTCCTCCTTCCTGAGAAGTTTCCTGGGATGCTGCTTTGACACTGCAGGGTCATGTGATCATGTCACCTGGTACTGAGCATCATTATGGACTGGTGGTATTTGTCCACTAGGAGGGAGTGGGGGTCAAACTGGGAGACAAAGGATTCCTGTCCTATCCAAAACCTATTTAAGGCTTTTGGACTGGAGTTAATCTGGGTTCTTGTCCACCACCTGCTCAAAAAGGAAGACTGCTGAAAACACCTGGAGAAAGAAAGAAACTAAACTGTGGGGGAGGAGGGCAGGGGCTGAGCCCAGGTGAGAAAGATCTAGCCTGTGAAAGGAATAGCTGATTATTTAAGCTGCAAGCAGTGCAGTTTACCTTCCATAAACTTTGCAACTGCACAAAACAACATTTAGGGTGAGAATGTACTTTCTATTGAGCAGTTAATTTCGCGTATTAAGTTTAGGTGGTGTGTTTTGTTTTATTTGCTCAGTAATCTGCTTTGATCTGTTTCCTATCGCTTCTAATCTCTTAACATTTACCTTTTGTAGTTAATAAACTTATTTTTACAAATCAGCGTTACATTAGCGACCCTTCAGACATCTCAGACAGAGGATGATTTAAGCAATAGCTTACGTACCACAGTTAGTAGTTCTGCAATTTCATATCCGAGTTCCCGCAGTACTCGAGGGTGAATCGGGAGTGCCTTCTCGAAACCATTCATTGAGTCAAACGCAAGTGATAGGACTCCACACAGGATGAAATATTCTGGCCTGTGTGATTCAAAAGGTCAGACTAGATGATCGAATGGTCCCTTCTAGCCTTAAATGCTATGAATCTGTGAATGATTTTACACCTCTAGCATGTTCCCTCTTGAAATAGTCCCAGTCTTTTCAATCTCTCTCTGTACAGAGGAGTCTTTCCAGGCTTTTAATCACTTTGGACCCACCCATTTCAACTCATGACAAGGTGCTCCACCCTTCCCCACTGCCCCCAGAAGAGGAGGTTAAAATGCTTTGGAATGCAGGGAGAGTATCTTCCACACCCCAAAGGGATGGTCCCTGATGAGAGCTGGGTCTGGGAAAGAAGCTTCTTAAAAGGAAGATTTTGAGCCATGGGAGAAGTCCTTGCTCACAGAAAGAAGCACACTCAGTCTGGGCCTGGGTTGAGAATACTTGTCCTACAGAAAGGACCCAGAGCTGAGCAGAGTGATGCTCTCTCAACGCAGGGTGCTTGGTCCTCTTAGCACTGTCATAACAGTCCCCGGTCAACCAGGGACACTTTGTTGTGAGTTAATGCCTCAAGAGGGTGAAATAAGACCTGCAGTGGGTATATAGCGAAGTGTTTGAAGCCTGAAGTTGGCAGACCTTCATCAGCCCGCTGGGGGCTGGCAGGTGTGGTGCCAAGAGTGGGATCTACAAGGCACCATATCCCAGTGACTGCTGCTGTGGTGGGCAGAGAACCAGGCCCAGCAACAGCACTGCTATCCCTTTGACAAATGGCATCTCAGCAGCCTCGGGGGCCATGGATCAATGTTCACATTGCACTCCCTGACCCCAGCGGTACCCAGGCCGGGCCGGGGAAGCCAATGATCCAACCAACAGACCAAATTCATTGATGAATCCTGCTCACGTGCCACTTGAGGCACCTTGCGCGTACGCTAAGAAGAAGAAGCAGCAGCCTCAAATGTTAGATAGCAGCTTTCTCCCGCCTCCGGGTCAGATGCCACCCCTCCCTGCAGGACTAGCCTAGGACTGGCCACCAGAACCAGCACCACTGACCCAAATGGTCCTGATCATGATCCTAAGGTCACCATGAAGAGCCCATCAATGCTCAGCAGCTCCCAGGCAAGTGGGCTGAACTCGTGCCAAACTGTTTTCTTTTGGTGTAAAACAGCTGCCGTTAAGGATGGTATAGGGGTTATATCAGCACATGTTTGGGAGAATTTGCATAACCCATTCCTGGCTTCACCACTCAGGAGTAGCATGGCCATCCCAAATGCATGCAGATAAAACCCCTATATCGTGCATTCTCTAAATATGGAAATAGGAAACACTGTTGTCCAGATGTCAGATTTCTCCCCCAAGGTCTGAATTCGGGGACTGGTATCTGTGGTTCGTTGCATACACTGCAGTCCTTAAACCTGCAGAGTTTTATAAGCTCTGCAGGAGGGAGAACTTTGCAGGCTCTCTCCTTCAACGCTGATAAACTCTGCAGGCTCCTGGTGCCAGCAATCCCTGTTTCTCCAACTCCTGGATTATTCCAAAAAGAAAAGGAGTACTTGTGGCACCTTAGAGACTAAAAAATTTATTTGAGCATAAGTTTTCATGAGCTACAGCTCACGGCTGCTACGCTGAAACCTGGATTATTCCAGTGACCCCTGTCATGGGCTGTGCTGTGTGCCCTATATGGGCTGAATCATAGGAAAGCACAATGCCTACCCATGATGCCTCAGAGTGCAATACTCTCCCAGAAGGAAAAATTTTCCTCTGGCCCCACATGGCAATCCCCTCTGGCTCCTTGTTATCCCAGTTTTATTGAGTTCTCTCTAACCATGCTGCTTTTTCTGTGTGTGGCAGGCTTCTGAGAGGAAGATGAGGCGCAGACACAAAAAGAAGAAAAAGAAAGGTAAGCAGTCCCTGTCCCCACAGCTGTGGTGGCAGACTCGGGCCCCATGCAAAGCAGAGAAGTCTATTCCCCCAGTCGCCTCCCCTCTTCCTGCGAAGGCACAGACATGCCCAGAGTCGTGCAGAGGCACTGGCTGGGGCTCCGTTCACACGCTGCCCCTGAAATCTGGGGCTCTGGGGTGCTAGGAAGCAAAGGATGCCCATGCAGTTCAATATCTCCCTTATGTCTCACTTCTGGCAGCTTTTGGACGTCGTGAGAAAGAGATGGAGGAGGCTTGTGCACCCCTAGAGACATGGTAAGCAATGCCCCCCTCCATAAATCTGCAGTGGCTCAGTCCCCTCCTTTAGCGTCATGCAATTCATCCCCACTCAGGGGTAGTAGCCCTAGTAATCCCTCCCCTGTCCCGACCTGTATACCAGGCAAGCATCTATTCTCCTTTAGAATCATGCAATTCATTCTCACCCAGCAGAAGCTGCCATCTCTTATCCACCCCCATGCATCATACAGCGGGTCATTCCCTTCTTCAAGCATCATGCGGCCCATTTAATCTGGAGTGGGGGAGGGGCAGTAGATTGTGTCTACTGGACTGGACCATCCTCCCCTGCAAGAGTGGGAGAAAACGTTTTCTGGGAGCAGCCCTGTGCACACCTGGGAGGTGAGGTGGAGAGTTCAGGGAGGAAGGCTGGCCTTTCTTGTACGGTGAGTAGGGTGAAAGGGATCCGGCAGCACTTCTGTAATGGCCCCTCCTCCACCCCCACCTCCAGTCCCCCAGCATGCGTTCCCAGTTGGACTTCAACGTTGGACCTTCAGCTCTGCAGCATAAAGCACCCCTTCGAGCTAAGGAGGCAGGTGCATTAGTTGGTAGCTGCAGTAGGCCATTCTCCTATTTGTTGATTAACTTGTGCGGAAGGGACATGACACACACGCTGCCAGCAGGACACACTCTCACCTTCTCAGCACTCTACAGGGATCACCTAAGAATCCAGCTAACCCAAAACCAGAACATCCAAGGCCTGGGTATTGCAGGGGAGGAGGTTGCCTCAGTGGAGAATGGGACACGGAGCCTTTCAGTGCCGCACCTCTCTGTGAAAGAGGGCCTGAGAGCAGGGCTTGCCCTCAACTATCTGCTCTCTCTGTTCCACAGCTGCTGCGTGCCCCTGGAGAAGCTCACCTTGGCTGACAGCCTCAGGCTGGTTGAGAGGAGGACACAGTACATGGACAGATACCTGGATGAAGTTCTGATACCGTAAGGCAACTGAATGGGGGGCACCAGACTGGGGTCTGTGTGGGAGGGGATAGTGAATGTAGAGAGCAGGGAACAGAGAAAACCAGACACTCCAGGAACGTAAAATAACAGGGAAAAAGCCTCTAAGAGGCTTTAGCTTTCAAGGTGAGACACCAGTGAAAGTGAGGTGAGGGAGCAGGGAATTGATTGCAAGCAGGCTCAGTTGGGCAGGAGTAGGCCAGGCCTATAAATCCAGGAAACTGGCAACAGACGGAGGCTGCCGCTGGGAAAGGGCAGTCCCTCCCTGGGAAGAAGGGGGAGTGTTTGGAGGTTGTACACCCATCAGGGGAATGAGGAGTAACAGGAAGCAGTCCAGGGAAGAAGCGGAGACGGCTGGGGGAGGAAAGCCCAGAACTCCTGGCTGGAGGGTCCCTGGACTGGAACCGGGAGTAGAGGGCAGGCCCAGGTTCCCCTACCAGCTACTGAGGGCGTGGCACAGACCGGAAGGACAATGAACGGGAAGCCTTCCTGGGTCACTGCAAGAATCATAGAGAATTGAAGGACTGTACCCCAAAGGGGAGAAACGCTGAGAGACAGGGCCAGCGGGCTGAGTCATGAAGACTGAGGTTCCTGAAACGAGAGAGTAGCTGCACTCCCAAGAGAGAGACGGAGTGATGGCGTGCGACATGGGAAGGGGCATTGACCTCAAGAGCCCATCCACGGAGTGACCAGGGGAGGCACCAGAGAAGCAATGAGGGGTGTCCCCCGTGACAACGTGGTGGGAAATGCGGGTACTCGGTCACCTCTGTGGGAAAGGGATTGTGCAGAGGACTGTAGACCGAGTGAAGCGTTGTATGAGACAGTCACCCTGATGTCAGGGGACTGTGAGAGAGACTGTACTCATGGTGGGTGACATAAAGAAAGAGAGGGAAAGTCTGTACACTTGGCTGCATGAGAGGCAGGGGAGGTGCTACCTTCCTCTCCTCCCCCCATGAGGAGCAGTCTTGAGGGGGAGGCTCTGTGATGAGCTGTCCACCCCACCCAGGACTGGAAGGGGCTAAGGTGGCCAGGCAGACGTGTGAACTCTGCAGGGTGCACCCGGAGGAAGAGTCAGGGAGCAGTGAATTGATTGCAAGCAGACTCAGCTGTGCAGGAATAGGCGGGGCCTATAAAGCCAGGAAGCTGGCAAGAGATAGGGGCTACTGCTGGGAAAGGGCAGTCCCTCCCTGGGAAGAGGGGGAAGTACCAGTTTGGAGCTGGTACACCCAGAGCAAGGATGGGAACCAGAGTAGTAGGAAGCAGTCCAGGGAAGTAGCAGTGAAAGCTGGGAGAGGAAAGCCCAAAACTCCTGCGTTGAGGGTCCCTGGCCTGGAACCAGGTGTAAACTGCGGGCCCGGGTTTCCCAAACGGCCACCGAGGGCACGGCATAGACGGGTGGGGCACTGAAAAGCAAGACTATCTGGGTCACTGTCGGCGTGAGAGATAATTGAAGGACTGTACCCTGGAAGAGTAGGAAATGCTGAGTGGCCTAGCCACGGGGCTGAGACAAAAAGAGGACACTGCAGTTCCCGGAACGAGAGAGGAGTTACAGAATAGAATCTTTCTATTAAAAGAGCACTCGGTCCCCAGTCATGCTCAAGCCCCATTGTGCTAGGTGCTGCACCTGTGCGTGTGACAAGGGGGTTATCGTTATCGATAAAATGGGTGCCAGCTCCCTCTCGCAGTCCTTCGTTCTCCAGTTGATGTCCTTGTGTCAGAGCGTGGTGTGCCATGAATGCCTAGACACTGCCCCATTGCAGTACAGTTGGAAGGCTGTGCCCAAGGTTTGCCTTTGCTCAGCAGGGCCATGTCCCATCTGTCCCTGTCTGCTCTCTCCCACAGGCCGAGTGTGATGACATTTGCCGTGAGCCGGTTCTCTGATTCCTCCATGGAATCCATCAGCTCTTTCCCCTGGAATCCCAGCTCCTTTTCCCTGAGAGAAGCCTCCGTGGCTCGGTCAGAGCCCCTCTGCCACACAAGGGAGATCATGGCTGTCAAGGGCTGGGAAGGATCCACTCATCCCATCCAAGACCAGCCTCTCCCCAGGCCTCCTGTCCACAGCAGACGAAACCGGCGAGAGCAGATCACGAGTCTGGACCAGACATCAGTCAATGGCTTGGACTTCAACATCCGACAGAAGCATCTGCAGAGCCAACTGGGGGCACCTACCCCATACACAGAGTCACTGGCCAAGATGATCCCTAATGCCCTTGCTCTGCGCCCACCAGACAGAGACCCCAGTGTGAAGTTCAACATGAGCAGGGTCCCTTTCCTAAGCCATGAAGTCCTGGAGGAGCTGGACTGTCACCTGAACACAAAGAGACTCCAGCATGAGCAGGGCTTACCCCTCACCCCGCAGAAACCTCACACAGCTCCTCTGTTGCCTCTAAGGGCCCCCAGTCAGATGTGGCTGGAGGATGGACATGCCCTACCCACAGACAGAAGGCAGCAGACTTGTTCCACACGTCTTCCAACACCAGTGGAAGATACCACCATGGAGACGGGCAGGAGTGATGGCACAGCTGGAAACCAAACTAACACAGATCGCTGCACTCTGCCAGCAGGGATGGATCTGACATCGGCACCTCCAGGAACTGTAATAACAGAGAAGATGCTCGCTGTGACACTCCACATTGATAGGAGCGAGCTGAGAAAGCCCCTTCCCAGTTTGAGTGGCACCAAAGGGACTGAAGAGAAGCTGGAGCTGCACATGGAGAGGAAGGTTATCTCTGGAGAAGGCTCCTGCCTGAGGCCAGGGGCACAGGCTGGTGAGAGCAGGGCAGATCTTCCCAGGACCCAATGCCATCAGGTTGCCCCAGAGGCACCAGGCTCTGGGCAGCTACCAAGATCCATTCTTGACTCTCTCATTGCTAGGCAGGCTGCACACGACCTGCAGATCAATCACCTGATGGAAATGTTGAGCAGCTCCCGCCCCTTGGCGAGCCATGTCTCAGTCTGCCATCTGTGCCGCAAGGCACATCAAGGAAAGATGAAGGGTAAGAAAACTCAGGAGGAGACACAAGAATCTGCTGAGCTTCATGGTCTTCGAGACATCCCGACTCCACATGGGTTCGATGGAACTGTGAATTCAAAGCTCTTCAGGGACCAGCAGCCTATCAGAGTCTGCAAGAAGTGCGGTAAGCTTCTACAGAAGAGACCAGCTGACTCTGCAGGTGCTGACTTGCCCAGAATGTCCCATGGAATTCCCCAGAGATGGACTCCAGGAGACTCTGCAGCATCATCCAACCACAACAAGATGCCAGTGGTGTGGCTCCTTCCAGCAGACAGGAGCAAGAGGCAGGATGGAATGGGGAAAAGGGCTCCCACCAAGCAATCGAAGATGGTGTCCATTGCGACAAGTACAACAGGGCTTTCGCAAGCAGGGGAGAAAGCAACTGGGAGTCCTGACGCTTCTCCTCCAAAGCCACCAAAGGCCTCCAGAGCTAGGACATCATCCCCTTCAAGGAACAAAGTTCCAGTTCTCAAACAGATCTTAGTGTGCCTGAAGCAAACCTTCTCCAAGCTTCAAAAGAAAGTGAAGTCCCAAATGTCCAAGGACTCTTGTTCAAGAACACCTAATCCTAAATTTACAAAGCCACCCTTTCGAAATGCAAGGGCCTCTAAGGGTGTCTGGTAGTAGTATAAGAGACCTACTGTCAATCAAACCCTAACTCTGCCTCTTTACCCCTTATACCCCACCCCTTGACCCCTTCGGCCCCGACCACCTGTCACCGGAAGTTCCACCCATGGGGGTATTACTTCCAGAGTCAAGGCGGACACATGACAGGAAGCAGAGTGTGTCATGTGACCCCCTCGAAGAACTCCTCCCACTGCCCTCTACTAATCAGGCTCAGTTTTTCCCCCATAGGCCTCCCCGAGAGGAGATTTGACTAATCCGGGAGAGTTCCAGGGCAGGGTGACCCTCCGTTAGTGGTTCATGTGACCCCACTAAGAACTGCTCCCACCTTCCTTCTGCCAATGAGGAGGGGTTTCAGCCTCATAGGACTGCCCTGAGAGCAGATTTGACCAATCGGGGATATTCCACGTTTGGGTGACCCATCCGGAAGTGTTTCATGTGACCCCTCAAAGAATTCCTCACACAGCCCTCTATGAATCAGGAGGGGTTTCAGCCACATAGGGCTGCCCAGAGAGGAGATTTGACCAATTGGATGTGTTCCAGGGCGGGGTGACCCATCCGGAAGTGGTTTGTGTGACCCCTCTAAGACCTCCTCCCACCTTCCTCGACCTATCGCAATGGGTTTTGGCGGCATAGGACCACCCTGAGAGCAGATTTGACCTTTCGGGGGTGTTTCGTGGCGGGGTGACCAGCCCAGAAGAGGGTTGTGTTACCCCTCTAAGAACTACTCGCAGTGCCCTCTGCCAATCAGAGTGCAGCACCATCACCCCATGAGTCCCAGCACCGGAGCAGAAGAGGCCATCTTTTACCAAGAACGCGTGCTTTAGAAATTGTGGAAACATGGACTCCTTCACCACCCCCGTGAGAACTTGGGACTTTCTTTTAGCCCCAAAGGCCTTTGGACTTGTGTGGAGACACCCCAATGAGCGTGGTGGCCTCTTGTCATCCACCCCCCTGGAGGAGGAAGGCGAACGCAGCTTGGGGGAGTCACCGGAGAACAAGGTGAATAGAAAAGATGTGGCTCAGGTAAATGAATGATTAAGAAGTGGCGGTTGATGATGGGGTGAAATGGGATTAGGAACCCGAGGGGCGGGAGAGTTTTGTAAATTTAAAAACAAGCAGTGGAAACTTACACTGTTTCTTTTCTGAAAATCTCTTGACAGCTCGACGATGCCTTTCCAGAGGCCCTGGAGGCCGCAGACAGCGTCACATCAAGTAGCGAAGATGAACCAGGCCCACCTTGTTTTTGCTCAGCGCCGATCCAAATTGTTGAAGAGGACTCCGAGGATGACGGCTAGAAGGCGTTTCGGAGGAGGTTTGGCATGGGACCCACTAAGCCAGTGCCACGTCGTGAGCGTAAAAAAGTCATGCGGACTATTGTACGCGTTGCTGTTTCTGCTGTCCTCAATCGCTGCCTTCGGGAAAAGCTGTTTGAAGATGAGAGGGCTGTGTCATGGGTCCGCCAGCCTAACGGCACCATGGCTGTGTGACTTGGACTTCAGTGGATAGAAACTGCCAGCTCCGGGGCCGGCGTGCTGAGCTGTGTTTGGAAAGCCTATTAAACACTGTTCTTGCCATAGGTTAAGCTGTGCAATGTCTGTGCCTCACCCAAGAACATTTAGCGCACGGGGTGACCTTGATAAATGCTGTGCAATTTAGTGCAGACCCTGACCGTGTTTGAAAGAAAATGACCAAACCGTAAGATGCTGCTTCCAGCGTTATATTGACCGTCTGGTCTGCACAAAAAGTTACAGAACCCTGCTTCAGAAAAAGACCAGTTGTAAGAAATCAAAAAGGATTAAGTTAGAAAATGGTGAGGGGACAAACAGCGACATACAACTGGGTAGCTGTAAATTGAAAAAAAAAAGAAAAAGAGGGCTTTGTGACTATCTGTGTTTCTGTTAGAAGGTCTCTGGCCCTTGGTTTCTTTTCACGGAGATGTATGTCTTTTAAAGAAAAGAAAAGAAAAAAGAAATAAAAGCAACCCAGTTGTGCAGACAACTTATTCCCCCACCCCAGATCACAAAAGGGAATGCTAGGGAGCGGGGATCCAATCACCCTGCTAACTATTTTGAAGCAAAGCTTCAGGTTCCTTGGAGACTGTCTCTTTCAACAGAAACTCTCTTGAATTGCTGCTGGACTGGAAGAGGAGGTATGCTCCCTGTTTTTAACTCTGAAAATATATATTCTATAAGGCCATTCTTTGGCCATGCTGTCTTCATAAATAATGGTGCCTTTCTCTCTTGCAGTGTGATCTGTTTAGCATGGAACTGGTAACTTTAAGCTGCATTTCACCACCAGGCCAAGGTAAAAACCATTTTAACTATAGTTGTGCTTAATACTGTTATATTTAAAAAACAGAAAAAACAAACAAACAAAAAACAAACTTCAGGTATTACACAGGTTGTACAGAGAGTAATCCTAACTTAAGATTTTTGCTTGTTCTTTAACTGAAGGCCCAAACACACATCGGGGCGGGGCGGGGAAACAGAACAACCGTGTGCCTTTTAAATGCATGTGGGTTTACTGAAAAGTATTTGATTGCAAACTGTTGGTGTTTTTCAACTGCTGGAGTGTGTGTGTTGTGTGTGTCTGAGTTTTTGGTTGCAAACCTGGTTTGATGTGTTTATGAAGCTGCTGTTTTTGTGTGTGTGTGTGTGTGTGAGAGAGATGGGGTGGTTTTTTCAAAAGTATTTGGTTGCAAACGGATAGTAATGGTGTTTTTAAAACTAACAAGGGTTTTTGTGCAAAATGGGTTTTAGAATGGGTTTTAAAAGCAGTTTGGTTTTTATTTTGCAAATGAGATGTATTTTAAAAAAATGTTTGTGGGTTTGTTGTTTCAATTGGTAGAAATCAACTCTAAACCTGTGTTTGTTGTACA
Organism: Lepidochelys olivacea; assembly: GCF_965140295.1. Classification (NCBI taxonomy): domain Eukaryota; kingdom Metazoa; phylum Chordata; order Testudines; family Cheloniidae; genus Lepidochelys; species Lepidochelys olivacea. Next base: position 5,199,560 of record NC_140413.1, read on the forward strand.
GCCTGAAAGGGATTATTTTGTTTTAAAGCTGTGACTTTTTAAATAGAAAAACATCCTAATGAATATTTTATTTTTTTAAGTTTACAAGACAGTTCCATGTGTTTTATTATAACGTTGTTTGCTTCACAGTACGGTCAAAACACGAGAGGGTAAACAAGCTGAAAAGAAAAAAGGAAAAGAGCCAGCTGAAAAGGAAAATGGACCAGCATCAGTGACTGAAGGATGGATGAAGCCCAGTAAATCTATTTTGCTTATTGGTTTGGTTGTTTTATGAGGTTTTGTATTCTAAGTATATACATAGGTGTGGGTGAGAAAGATGGTAATGTTCAGTTTTGTAAAATGTTTTTCCCCGCCACATAGGCAAGAGCAGCTTTCCTGACAATGCTGTAGTCGAAGCGACAGGGACACCTCCACCAGAACGGCCAAAGAACCAGGAATCTGCTTTGAGACCTTTAACAAGGCTAACGCAAAACAGCATAAGGGTGCAGATGAAGCATCAGGGCAGTCGAAACCTCATAGACGTCAAACCCAAGGACAACAAAACCCAACCACGCAAACACCCCTCCAGTTCCTCAGAGGCCACCACCACACCGAGCCCTGAGAAAACTGTGAGCGAAAACGTCCACATTCACAAACCCGGAGCACGTGCTCTAAGGGTTGTGAATAAAAAACTCAGGACTGACAAACCATTCTCCCAACACCATAAGCACATCACACCTCCCCCATATTCTAGTATTTGGGAAAAGTATGATGCTACATTCAGAAAATGATTAAGATTTGGGGAAATATGACGCTTTCTTCAGAATACCGGAGGCTCCTCAGAGTCTGACTCTCAAATAGCCTCCGATGTAGAAGATACCGCTGATGGTCCCGTAGAGGAAGCCCCCAAGTAACCCTGAAAATGCAGAGGTGTATATGGAGAGAGTGAGAAGTTGGCAACGTGAATTACCCAGATTTGGGGGGTCGGTATATTGTGAGGAATTTTGTTTTGTCAATCTTGAGTGAATAAATTCAGCTCAGCAGGTTGTTGAAGCCATACACAGGGGAATACAGTTAGTTCTGGATGAGGTTAACGGTAGAGTAGGCCCTGATGATTCTGTTCAGTTACGTTTAGAGAGACGAAATTTAACTAGCCCTTTGTTTGCAGTCAGAAGAACTACAGATGAGCTGTCTGCTGAGGATTTCTTAAATCAGGCCTCAAAGCTGCTACAGAGCAAGAGAGAGTTGCATCTCGATGGGACGTTGTGACAGTTGGAACAAACAGGGGTGGCGGTGCTCGTAGAGTTTTAAATTCTATCCTCAGTAGTTAAATCATGCATATAAAGAGACAATGCTTAGTAGACCTGACTTACACCGGTTTTGCGGGTGGGCTCTTGGCCATTTTGTCTGACCGTAAACCTATGGACGCGGAATCATTAGCGGGGGCGAGAAAGTTTCATGGGAAACTGGGGAGGTCAGATCCAAAACAGGTTCTGCTCAGTGCCGTAGCAACATTGGAAGAGCATTGAGGAGTCACCATACAGGTGGTGCTGTCTGCGGCAAAAGGCGGACGGGGCTTCTTTAAAACGGGGGCGGGGGGCATGTACCCCAAGACTTTTTTCATCCTCTTGCACGATGAGCATTACTATGGGGTTCTGGATGTGAAAAAGTTGTTTGGTGAGAAAAAATATTGTGAGTTTTGCCACAGAGGGTACCGTCAGGACCACTCTTGCAGGTATCGTTGCCGCCTCCGTTTGAACGTAACGTGCTTGGACAGCATGGGCGTGCAGCTGAGGTGTCCTAGCTGTAGACTGTATTGTTGGTCCAAAGAGCGTTTAGACAGACACATCGACTGTGCATCGAAAAAGCGAGTCGAATGCCTGTTTAAAACTTTGTGTGATAAATGTCAGTCTTGTGTGGACAAGCGGCACAGGTGTGAAGGGAGGCGCTGTAAGCAGGGTCAGGGTTTGATCGCTGGTGATGTAGACAGTCACCTGTGTTTTCTGGAGAGCATTCGAAAGCCCGAATCCTCAGAAAAGTATATATTTTTTATGATTTTGAATGCACACAGAAGACTGGGTTGCACACGCCCACTTATATTTTTGCTATGTCCCGAAACCCTGAAAAGCCCTGGGAATTTAAGGGCGACAAGTGTCTTTCTCTGTTTGTTTAGACCTTTATTGGCAAAGAGTTCCAGGACTACACGTTCCTAGCACTCAGTTCCAAAGGTTATGATATGTACTTCATTGCGAGACAGTTCCTGAGGAAAAAGACGTGCATAGAATTGATCACTCAGGGTAGTAAACTAATGTGTGTGGAAGTGAAAGCCCTGGGCATTCGTTTGATAGACTCTTTTCAAACTTCTTGCCCATGAAGGTTAGCAAGCTCCCGCAAGCGACGGGGTTTGAAGGGTGCAAAGGGTGTTTTTCCACCTCTTTTTAACACTTTAGAAAATCAAAATTACATGGGGCCTATGCCTGGCGTGGAGCACTCTGGTGTGGAAAGCATGATGCCCAGGGAGAAAGCAGAGTTTCTCGACTAGTGTCGGGACCACAGATATGAGATGTTTGACTTGCAGAATGAGCTCACCTATTCCTGTCACAGGATGTCAAAATTTTGAGACAGGCTTGTATCCTCTACAGAAAAGAGATTATGAAAATGACAGAGATGGGAGATATAGTAGAGAAAGAACCTGGTAAATTCACCGAGATAAAACTGTGTATAGATCCATACTGGTACATAAAGCTGGCATCTGTCTCCATGGCTATGTACAGGATTTTGTTTTTGGAGCCTAACAGGGTAGCTCTTCTCCCTCCAGACAACGATCACAGGTAGAAAAAGAGATATTCAACCCCATCTATTCAGTGGCTGTTGTATACTTCTCACAAAGAAAATATACAGATTCGGCATGCTTTACAGGGTGGGGAACTACAGGTAGGCCCCTACTTTTTAGACGTTAATCCCAGTGTTGATGGGGTAAGCATGGCTTTTGAGTTTCATGGGTGTTTTTTCTGCGGTGTTGTCACCTATTATTGTGAAAAAGCACAAAATCCTATGACGGGGACAACTTTTGGGTTTCAGACAAGGAGCTTGCAGATCTTCTAAACCGAGCCCAGTTGCCTCTCCTGCCTAGGGATGCACTTTATGGGGGGAGGACAAACGCTTTCCGTCTGTATTACAAACTTAACCCTGGGGAAGAAATCCACTCTTATGATTTTACCAGCCTGTACCCTTTTGTAAACAAAACCAAGGAATACACCATCAGACACCCTGATATAATTTACGACAAATTTGGACCCCTTGCAAATTATTTTGGAATGGCAAAAGTTAAAGCGTACCCCCTGCGAAGCCTCTTTTTCCCGTTGATACCTGTCAGAGTGGGTGGCAAGCTTTTATTCCTGCTATGCCGAACCTGTGCGGAAACCGAGCAGCGGGAGACATGCACCCACACTGATGAGGAGAGGGCCATCCTGGGGACTTGGTGCACGGTGGAATTGAACACGGCCATAGCGAAGGGGTACGCGGTGGCTAAAATCTATGAAATATGGCATTTTAATGAAAAATCTGATGAACTCTTTTCAGCGTACATAAAATTACACCTCTGCCAGAAACAAGAGGCTTCAGGGTCTCCCAGCTCGTCCACAGATGAAGAAAAACAAAATAAGTACATTAACGATTTCTACCAGCAAGAAGGCGTGCTTTTACGCCAACACGATATCAGGTCGAACTCCGCTAAATGCCAAATCGCTAAGCTGTTTTTAAAATCTCTGTGGGGTCAGTTTGGCCAAAGAACAAACCTACCCAACACCAGCATCGTGAGAGATCCTGACAAACTCTTTCAGAACCTGTTTTCCCCCAATTATGAGGTTTCGTCCTGCGAGTTTATCGAGGATGAAACCGCGTGTGTGTCTTGGAAGCACGCAAAAGACCTGCACTCTGTCTCTGGCAATACCAATGTCTTCATAGCCTGTTTCACCATCGCTTATGCCCGCTTAGAACTATACAACCCCCTAGACAGATTACAAGAGTGGTGTCTGTACCACGACACAGACTTGGTGACATTTGTGAAAAGGGAGGGTGACCGGAATCGCCCTCTGGGGGATTATTTAGGGGACCTCACAAGCGAGATCCTGCCTGATCCACACATCACCGAGTTTGTGTCGGCAGGCCCAAAAACATATGGGTATAAGCTGTCGGGAGGAAAGGCCTTAGAAAAGTCAAAGGTATTACCCTGAACGTAGCAAACTGTGAAAAGATCACTTTGACAGTATGGAAGATCGAGTTCTGGACTATCGCACGGGCCTGCGAGAAAACACCTCAAAAAAAACAGAGGTGCAGCAGCCCTCTGTCGTAAGGAACAAAAATCAGTGGCAAATAGCGACAAAAACCCTTCAGAAAACAAACACAGAAAGTCGTTTACAACAAGAAGGTCCAAGGAGAGGGTTTAAAACCCTGCCCTACGGTTTTTAAAAATGGATAATTTCGAAACACCCCTTTTCTGCAATTCTCGCGGGGCCTAGCAACTGCCAGAAAAGTTACTTTATAAAAAATGTGCTGGATAACGCCCAACAAACACTGTCTGTTATGCCTGAGAGCATCGTGTGGTGTTACAGTTGTTGGCAACCTCTGTAGACAGAATTGCTCTGTAAATATCCCTTTCTCAATGTTGTGGAGGGGCTGCCTGATGCTTTTGACGACGACCGTTTGTTTCCTACCAGGAAAGTAAAGACGATTATCTGATGAACGATCTGATGAACTCTGCCTGTGAAAGCGCTGAAATCGAGGAAGTCTTTACCAAGTACGTGCGTCACAGAAACCAGAGCATTATGTTTATAGTTCAAAGCGTATTTTGTCAGGGGAAAAAGAGTCGCAAGATTAACCTAAACACAAAGTACATGGTTCTGTTCAAAAACCCCAGGGATAAATTACAAATCTCTACACTCGCTCGGCAAATGCGACAATCAGGGACACCCGTAATTCCTTAAAAAGGGATCGCGGATACAATGATACAGTGATACAATGCACAGTTTAAAGCCTTCTGCCGCACTGCCCGTTAAACAGAAAGTGTCTTTACTGCGCGTCAGTTTAATTTTCACATCCACTCCGTTCAACAAAAGGTTTTCTTGAAAAAACAGGTCGCTGTGCAGATGAACCAGCAGCTCTACCGTCCTGCTCTGGGCCATCAGCTTTGCACACCTCACAAACCCTAGATTCCCTCCATCCATCTCGAGTTTCTTCCTGTTGTCCGGCAGTGTCTTTGTAAAACAGGCCGGTGGAAAATTGCGTGGCGAGGGTGTAGTCACTGTAATTGAGCACCGATTCTATAAAGGCCCTGTAAGGGTAACAGTTGTTGCTTTGCCTTACAAGGCGGTCTCCCAGCGTGACATCGCACTGACTAAAAATAGAGGCCACGGGGTAATTCACCAGGCCCACCTCGGTGTCCACGGCGAGTTCAGTTTCGTCTCCTTTTACAATCTTGCAACACAGCTCCAGCAGCGTGTTGTTTAAATCCATACAATTTACACCATTCCCTGCTACAAAAAAGTCAATGGGGGCAGACTCCATAATGACCGACAGAGGCGGCACCTCGATGTAGATGCTTTTCTCAATGCTGGTCTGCGTAGGGGCTATTTGGAACAAGTCTAGTTTGGATGTGGTCCACTCCTCAGACCCGCAGTGAACAAAAGCCATGTTGATTCAAATATATCTCTTTCACCAGGCAGAGAGCGTCTCCTCTTTCACCCAGGCTTCCTCTTGGACTTTCACTTGTGGCTGGCCCTGCGGGTCAAAGCCCTTCTTTTAAAGGGTTTTGGGGGAACTGAGCATCGTGGGTATGACACATTTCTCGTGCTCTTCCTCCTTTTAATGTACATCAGCCCCGATCCTTCCTGTGAAACTGTATTCCCCACTTTCTCCAGAACAGTGCGGGAGACATGACCTACCACGTCTGTAGCTATATTTTGAGCGATGGTTTTTACGTGGACTTTAATAATCTTTAGCCCCCTCCTCAAAAGTGGTACAGCTTTTCAAAGAGGCTACGAAATATTCCACCCACACCAACCCCGTATATCACGGGGGCCCCATGACATCCAGGAAGGGCATATCCAGCCTGGGCTTTGTTATAGTTCCTATTGATTGCGGGGTCACCGTAATTTTTTAGGATCGCCAAAATAGTATTTTGTTTTTTAGAAACCTCGCTCTCTCCGCGGACGCAGGTGCAGCTTTACGATCACCTTGCCGAAGCAAAATGAGACGCGTCTGTTCTGATCTGTCTTTAGGTCAATGGTGATGGTGTCAATGTGGTCTTTACTGACAGGAACGTAGTGAGGTTTATCGTAAGTGATGGTGACAAACTCATTGTTCCTTCTTCGGATGGGGACGCAGCGTAACAGGGCAACAGAAAAGTCCCCCACAAACTGGTGTTGTATGATATCTGTGTACAGATACGAGGAGTTGAAACCCCCTGTGATGTCTGCGGAGATGGGAAATTTTTGGGCGCTGCACTTGGGGCCCAAACCCAGAATGTTAGCTAGCTCCCCATAAAACATGGATGTAAAATTGGCAGATTTAAGTCTCACTTTTCTACCCACAGGGTCGTAGTTTATGACCACCTCAGGTGGTGCGGAATGACGAGCCACGGTGCTCTTCATATGATCCAGTAATTCGGGTATGGTCGAGTAATAACGTCGTAGTAGGATGAAATTCCATCTCATATCTCCAAAGGTGATTTTGAAAGGGGTGTCTTCGTGGATAGTGTTCCAGCTGTGCGGGTATTGTGTTTCCACTAACCCCACCTCCCAGGCACCCAAGAGATCCAAGGGCTTAATTAGTCCTATTGTAATGTTGGAGCTGGTGTTTTGAGGAAAAGCTGCAGAGCTGGCATTGCTGGGCAAAGTAATGTAAAACCCGCCATCACTCATTTCTCTCTCTCTCTCCCTCTCGCTCTCTCTGTTTGGGTCTCAGTGTCACAGAGTTGAAAAGCTTTCACCTAGCTGTTAAACTCATTGGGCCACCCCAACCATTTCACCAGTAGCTGCTTTTTTCTCCCTTTTCCTTTCGCTGCTCGCACTTTTTCAACCCTGTAAATCCTGTCTCGTTTGGGGTTTACTTTTTGTAATTCTTCAGGGTAAAAAGATTCAGTAACTGTCTCACCCTCATAAAATATCTCCACATCCTAGTTTTTAAAGTTTTCTTCAATTGCTTTACAACCCCTTCTTTGACTTCATTATCAGTAACAATATGGTGAACTCCATGCCGCTTTAACAGTCTTCTTAAAGGTTTGTTTAAAAATTCTTTCCCCCGACTGGAATCTAATTTTTGAGGCATGCAACCTTTGTTGAAAATTGCTTTAAAGGCCTTGGATACCTCACCACTCGTCTTGTCTTTTAGGCCGAAGGCCCAGGCATATTTGGATAGAATGTCTATGACTGTTAAGATGGAATTAAAACCACTGTTGCGTTTGGAGGACCGGTACAAATCCATCAAATCTGCCTGCCATTACACATCCACACCTGCAACAATGGTCTTATTTCTTTTAAAACATATTCGAGCCGGTATGTGTCAAGTGTAAGCGTCCTGGTCTGAAAGCCAAGCTCTTACCCGTCTTCATTTAAAGTTTTACTCTGCTTTTTGGCCACTTGAAAAAGAGGGTTCACCCTGCCGAAGCTCCCAACTTCCCCGGGGGTCAAATATATTTTCTTTCACAAAGCTGCCTGTGTAGACATGACTCTTACTGGTACCGTCTTTTACTCACACAAATATGAAGGGGGACACATTCATATTGACACATTTAACTAAGTGTTATTAATCACCTGGTTTAACACGACCTTTTACAGCCCCTGTAAAAATGGACGCCATGACCCCTACCATAAGGGAGTGATTCTTCCATTTTGTCCTTTTCTGGATTTTCCTCTTGAGATCTATGTCTCAGACATGAGCAAAATCAGCGGATGCATGATATATTTACTCCCACGGGGCAACCCCTGTAGAAGTTCTGAAAGGCCTCTAGAAAGGCATCGTCGACCTGTTGAGAGATTTTCAGAAAAGAAACAGTGTAAGCACCCCACTGCTTGTTTTTAGATTTACACAGCCCCCCGGTTCCTAACCCCATTACACCCCATCATCAGCCGTCACTTCTTAACCATTCATTTCCTGTGCGACGTCTTTTCCGTTCACCTTGTCCTCCTGTGACTCCCCTGAGCTACGTTTGCCTTCCACCTCTCGGGGGGCTGACAATGAGAGCCCATCATGTTCCTCGGGGTGCCTCAGAAGAGTTTGGGTTTCAGGTTCCGGCGTATCCATCAACGGCTGAGTCAAAAGGCCCTCATCGGACCTGTCCCTGATGTAGCGCTTTCTCCACACAGGTCCAAAGGCCCTCTAGGCTAAAACAAACTCCAAAGTTCTCACGGGGGTGGTGAAGGAGTCCATCTTTCCACGATTACTAAAGCACGCGTTCTAGGTAAAGGGTGCCCTCTTCTGCCCCTGCACTGGGACTTATGGGGTGATGGTGCTGCGCTCTGATTGGCAGAGGGCGCTGGGATGAGTTCTTTGAAGGGTCACGTGGCCCTCTTCGGTGCGGGTCACCTGCCCCAGTACACCCCTGATTGGTCACATCTGTTCTCGGGGTGGTCCTATGTGGCTGAAACCTATCGCGACTGGTAGAGGGCGGTGGGAGGAGGTCTTGTCACACAAACCACTTCCAGATGGGTCACCCTGCCCTGGAACACCACTGATTGGTCAAATCTCCTCTCGCAGCGGGCGTATCGGGGTGAAACACATCCTGACTGGTAGAGGGCAGTGGGAGGAGTTCTTACAGGGGTCACATGATACATTTTGCATCCGGTCATATGTCCGCCTTCATCCCGGTAATAATATTCCCCATTACTGGGACTTCCAGTGACAGGTGGTCGGGGCTTAAGGGGTCAAGGGGCGGAGTTTCAGGGGACAAGAGGTGGGGTTGGGGTTTGTTTGACAGTAGGGCCCTTCTACTACTTCCTGTTTCCATATTACTGAATCCCACCCTGCCAGCATTCCCACTCACAGAAGGGGCCCACAAATTCCACCATCTCCTTCACATCCAGTGGGCCTGGTAATCATGGACCAAAGTGGCTGAGAACAATTGCATGTTGTCGTGGGACACAGAGACTGATGTATAAGAGGCTCTCCTTGGGGTATGACGTTCAACCCGAGATTCCAAGGTGAAAGGCGGGCCTGGGGCTTGGATGAGACTGAGGGTGTGAATAGCTCACTGGATTTGTTACTTTACCTCATTTAGTTCCAGAATAAATTCTTCCTTTGCAGATTCATGGCCAAAGTCTTGTCCTTTCAGATGTTTTGGCCACAAGTGTGAAGAAAAGCCAACAATCCATGGAGGAGGATAAGAGCAAACCCTCAAAGTTTTCACAAACTGACTGGTGCTAGAAATGGAAGGGTGGTAGCAGTGGGGGGAAAGCCCGAGAGATGTTTATGCTAGAGGGTGGAAAGCAGGGGACTCCATGGGGCACTTAGATTGCACAGGGCTCAGCAGAGAAACTTACTGGGAGATAAAGGGCAGGTCTTTCCTGGGGTGATGGAAAGACAGAGTTTGGAATTTCCAAGGTGGCAGACCCAAAACCTAAGGGAGGGGCTGGGGTAGGAAGGAAGTGAGGCCCTTGAACCAAAGAGAGAAAGAAGGAGAGATCTGCCACAGACCTGAGGGGAGTGCCATCCACCTGGAGTGATGACCAACCCCCATTTCCCCTCTCTACATCACACCTTCCAAGAGCTAAGATGTCATGGGCCTGGGGTGTCGGAGCGGGAGAGGAAGATACCAATAATTAAAGGGGCCTTGAGCATAATGAATGGCCACGGCCAAGCTGTGGAAAATAGAGATCTCAAGAACTGAGGCTTGGATAATTGAGGTGCCCTGCAACTTAAACCCCAGTCCAATGTGCCTGCATTGCACATGTTAGCTGAGCTTCCTGGGGTCAATTATTTGCAGCACAGGAACGTAGCAAGGCCAAGGTTTGGAGAGCAGAACGTGGGCCATCTACCTGGTGTCTGGGAGCCGACAAGTGGCTGGAGATAAGGTTCTGCTAACCCTCTGAGAGAGGCAGGTCCTATGACAGCAGGAGTCTCCGGTCTTAAAGGGATACAAACCTCAAGTACAAGCAACCCAGTGGCTAGCCATCCTCAGCATCAGTGGGTGTGGGGAGAGGCTGGATGGGGTGGCACTAGGGCCCAGGGAAGGTGTTGTAGCTGATACCTCTACAAGGAGCTTCTCAAGCCTGGGAATTATTGTGGTATCTAGCTCAAGGAGCCTGATGAGATCAACTGATGACAAAACCAAGTCCTGGTTGGTTTGCCACAAGTCATAAGGGCCGGGGCAGGTTATGGGTCTATTAAAGGAGAGGATGGGTGAGGTTCTTTGGCCTGCAAGGTGAAGGAGGTCAGACTAGATGATCACAATGGTCCCTCCTGGCCTTAAAGTCTAGGAAGAACTTCTTTGCTTTCCAAAAGATGGGAATGGCTCCGAGGGGATACCAGGTAGTAAGCCCCTAACCTTCTGAGCCCCTCCCAGGTGTGATTTCTTCTTCCGATGAGCTCATATCTCTTCCCAGCTCTGCCTCCTTCTTGGGGCCAGATTCACCAAGGGGCTTAAGTGCCTAAATGTTCATTTGGACACTTAACTGCCAGAATCAGGCCCCACTGGGATTTCCAACCTCCCACCCAGCTGCTGCTCACTATTGCAGCATCCAAAACATTTTTTGTAGAAAAAGTTCACAGGGCATCTGTGTTTCTGAGCATGCACCCTTAGCCCCCACACCAGGGACGGTAGGAGTTTGCCACCTAACATGGCTGTGGGGCCCAATCAGGCTCCTCTAAGGGAGCTTACATAGGTTGAAGGAAGGATGGGGAGGTGGAAGACCCAATGTTCAATATCCCTGCACCAATGTTTTTTTTTTAGTTATTTCCCCCACGATAGAATAGCTTCAGCGGGAGTGTCATAAATATAAAGGAAAGGGTAAACCCCTTTAAAATCTCTCCTGGCCAGAGGAAAAATCCTCTCACCTGTAAAGAGTTAAGAAGCTAAAGGTAACCTCGTTGGCACCTGACCAAAATGACCAATGAGGAGACAAGATATTTTCAAAAGCTGGGAGGAGGGAGAAAAACAAAGGGTCTGTGTCTGTCTGTATGATGCTTTGGTCGGGGATAGAAAAGGAATGCAATCTTAGAACTTAGTAAGTAATCTAGCTAGGTATGTGTTAGATTATGATTTCTTTAAATGGCTGAGAAAATAGCTGTACTGAATAGAATGAATATTCCTGTGTGTGTGTCTTTTTTGTAACTTAAGGTTTTGCCTGGAGGGATTCTCTATGTTTTGAATCTAACTACCCTGTAAGGTATTTACCATCCTGATTTTATAGAGGCGATTCTTTTTTACTTCTATTAAAAGTCTTCTTGTAGGGAAACTGAATGCTTTTTTCATTGTTCTAAGATCCAAGGGTTTGGGTCTGTGGTCACCTACGCATATTGGTGAGGATTTTGACCAAACCTTCCCCAGGAAGTGGGGTGCAAGGGTTGGGAGGATTTTGGGGGGGAAAGACATTTACAAACTACGTTTTTTTCAGGAACCCAGATAAAGTTTGGTGGTGGCAGTGGAAGTCCAAGGGCAAAGGGTAAAATTAGTTTGTACCTTGGGGAAGTTTTAACCTAAGCTGGTAAAAGTAAGCTTAGGATGTTTTCATGCAGGTCCCCACATCTGTACCATAGAGTTCAGAGTGGGGAAGGAACCTTGACAGGGAGTGATTGAGGGAGCCCCTGTCAGGCTGTCCCAAAGCCCAGTGTGTTCACCTGACAGGTGGCAGATCCCCATTCAAATTCTTCTCCCCTCAGCTAGAGGGTGGGATTTCCATCTGGAGTCCTCTCCATCGCCAGCTTTTGTGAATCCCTTTCTCAGGTGTCTGTCTCTCTCCAGTTGTTCTACAGGGAGCCCAGGCACCAACGCAGGGTTTGTGAATCATCCAAAAGATCGGCATGGTGACGTTCAGTGTCACCGCACCTCAGTCACTTGTGAATTTAGCTCTTGGTGTTCTGTGTAAAACTGGGTGACATTCTTTGGATGAGGAGGATTATTACATGAAAAATGCAGTTCTGAGTGACCTGAAATGAATAGCGCATTCGACACACACAGTTTTGGCCAGTCCCAAAAGGGCCAGGAGAGAAGGAGAAAGGTGGTGCCCCTGGTGTTGTTGGAACTGCTCTGTCGTTAGTCCAGTGGTTCGGGTGCATTTCCCCTCGCTGTAAAAGGCAGCAGTTCAAATCTCTGCTCTGGAATAAGCCACCACAGCCTGTCCTTGAGTCACTGAAAAGTTTCACATTCAGTTTGACCCCAAACAAACGAATGTATTTCTCATAAGTGCCACTGACCAGAAATATCCATGATTTGCCCAGCTCTAGCTCTGGAGAGAGCCCACTGCCGTAGTGCCTGGACGTCCAGTCAGGGAGTCTGGGCCCCTGTGTGATCGAGGGGCATCCCCCCTTCGCCTGCAGCAAACCCCATGTCCCAGGGGAGCCTGAGCTGCAGACAGGAGGCGCTGGGGCAATCTGCATTGGTTTCCACAGTGAAGCAAAACCACCACAACCGAGCCCAGACCGAGGCCCCCGGGGCAAACAGACTGATATCAAGCTGTATGGGGTGGGAACCGTTCCAACCCGGTCCCTGGCAGATGCGCTGAAGGTTTTGTCAGGGCAGCCCCGGGCTTCCCGTGCAGTCGGAAGAGGGACTGGAGGGTGGACGGATGAAGAGCTTGGAAGGGGGGAACCTCCCCCAGATCTAAGGACTGTTTGGAGCTCCAAGCGTCAGGGGCTCCCTGTGTGTGTTTTGAACCCCGATTTCCGGTTCAGCCCACGGGGCCTGCTCTGGAGATCGGCTCTAGGCCGGCGGGAGGGGGCTGCTGGCCCCCACTGACACTCAGAGGGGTTTGTGGCTGGCCTCTCCCAGTCCCCAAAGAAAGGGGAATGGAGGGAGAGAAATCAGGGTCCTTAGACTGACAGTCTCCAGGGCCAACAGGGAGACGCCAACGCTCCAGGTCAGCCCGATTGACAGGGCAGGCCAGGCAACGAGGGAGCCGGGAGCCCAGGGTCCCGTCCTGCGTGTGAGGGGAGCTGCCGGAGGCGAGCGGGGCCGAGCTAAGGGCAGAGCAGCAGCCAGAGCGGGGCCAGAGCTGGGGGAGCCGGGGCAGCCGGGAGCTGGGGCCGTGCAGACCAGCCGCGCCGTCGGGGGCCCGGCCAGCTCGCGCCTGAGGGCCCGTGGCCAGCGCCAGAGCCGGGTGCGACCCGCGGTGTCACCGCCGCCCAGCCCGGGCCTGGGAGGGAGGCGGGGGGTGTGAGGAAGAGCCCGTGAACTTTCCCTACGTCCCAGAGATGCCGATGGTGGTGCCCCCGAGCCCACAGGGCGGGTCCCTTGTTCCCTTCACCCTCTTCCATTTTTCCTTATTCTCCTCACCGTTGCTGTTTAATACATTGTCTTTGGTGTGAACTTAATGCACTGACCAGGGGGTCAGGGAAGGGCCGGTGAGGAGGGAGGGAAGGGCCGCTGGGCTGGGCAAACAGAGCAAGAGACAGGTGGGGAGCAGCCTGGCTCAGGGGCTAAGTGGATGTGAAGTAACAAGCAAAGCCAGGGAACAGGGCAAGGCAGAGAGTTACCCACACAGGTTCACACAGAAATCGCTCTGAAAGATTTCCTTGGGGGTGTTGGGGACACTGGGGCATGGCCACTCGAGGTATAGGTAACTCGAGGGGAGGGAAGACCACGAGTGTCGATGAAGCCCCCTCACACTAGCCCCAGGTGTCCTTGGCCCCCGCCCCCCGCCTGGAGGCACTCGCAGCAGCTCTGCGTACTAGGCCCAAGTGTCCTTGGCCCCCTGACCTGGAGGCACTCGCAGCAGTTATGCTGAGGATCTGCAACAATATGTTGCAGAGTCAGACTGCCTGAAACTAAGGAAGGCCACACAGGGCAGATATGGAAGAACAATGGTGAATAAAGCAGCTTTATGTATGGTTTAACAAATGATACAGAGAACAAGGGAACTAGCTGGGAACTGGATTGGCTGGCTATATGGATACTTAGGGCAGCTTGCTATTGGATAAGTATGCTGGGAAAAAGGATGTATAAAAGCCGGTGTAACTTCCTGCTCTGGGTGCAGGATTTGAGATTCTATTCTCCCTGTACCTTTTTGCAGCTGCAAATAAACTTTTCTGCTTCTCCACCCCGTTGTGATTCTTGGGTGTAGCACACCGGGTAGTGAACCAACCTCAGTTGTTGTTTAGCCTCTCGGCACCGGGTGACGGAAACAGGGGCAGCCAACATGACCAGGAACCATTGGGTTCCTCCTCTCCCCTCACACTGTAAACTTTACCCTCTTTGACTCTGCTTGATGCACCCATGAGGCAGCCCGGCTCTCACAAGAACAGCAGCTCTAGGGAGCAGACTGTGCAGAGATCGCTCAGCTAAGGATGAAGAGTTCCTGTCCCCTGGCTGTGTCTGCATCTGCCCCTCATCCTGCCTAATCAGTGGGCTCTTGGTGACAAGGCTCAGACTGGGAGTAGGTGGGGTAGCCCTTTCTGCCTTCAGCACCTCTTTATTCTAGGCATTATTATTATTTGTATTATGGTAGCACTTAGGAGTCCTAGTCATGGATCAGGGCCCCAGTGTGTTAGGTGCTGTATGTGCAGAGCAAAAACTCACTTCTTGTGTGAAACCTTTGAGCACTCCTCTGCCCTACGCCAGTTCCCTCCCCCTCCAGTATGGACCACTTGTTGTCATGAGCAGGGCATGGCTCGTCTAACTTAGTGACCAGAGCAGGAGTCAGGCCACATTAGTGACCAGGAAATCAGAGCCCCAAGTGGGCCAGAGGGCAAAACCAGGAGTCAGGCAGGGGTACGGGGATCCCACTTGCATGGATAACTTCCTGCTCCTGTGCTGGGTTTATATAGAAGCTGTGGCCAATCAGTATCCCCAGAGTCCTATCAATCAGATGACAGAACTGACAGTCTCTCTTCGAGCTCAGCTCCTATTCCAGCAGCTGTTAGATGGTCACTGCATAGCAGGTTAGACCACACAAGCGCCTAAGCCTGTGCAGACAAGGGTTCAAGACCTACAGTCTCTGCCATCAGCCCCTTGCTGAGGGGCACCCTCAGAGTGACGTGTGACCAGGTTTTTCAGGGTGATTCCTATGGAACGTTTCCACAAAGGTAGGAGTATCTACATTTTCCACAGGCTTCCAGGTGTGCTCCTCAGGACCACACCTTTCCCAGTCAACAAGACACCCGAGCCTGCCACGGTCACCTTTAGAGTCCAGGATTTTATGGCCCATGTATTCCTCGTGGCCCTGTACCACTGGAGGAGGTGGCTGGATCCTGTCAGGAAAAGGGTTTTCTGGGTAGGGTTTCAAAAGTCATACGTGAAGCACCAGGTGACCTGCAGAGAGCAGGGTGGTTGGAGCTCAGAAATGACTGGATTAACCTGCCACAGGATCTGAAACGGGCCAAGGAACCGAAAGTCCAGCTGGTGAGCAGGTCTGCCCGTGCAGAGATGCTCCGTGGGGAGCCATAGCTTTTGTCACACTGCATTGGTGGGGCCTTGCTGTTGTTGCTGGTCTCCATACTGCTTATAATTCACTCTTCCTTTTTCCAGGTGCTTCTTCATTTCTTCCTGGGCCTCACCAATCTGCTGCAACAGGTCTGAGGTGGCCGGGTTGGGAGGCTTGTCGCTTGGCATCTTGGTGTGGGCACACATCTCACAGGAGGCAATGAAGGACTATTGATCGGGCATATCCAGGGCAGGGTGCTAGTGATTGTTTGGGGTGCAGGCTCTGGGGTGATGCCGGGGGATGAGGTGTTCTGGGTGCAGGAGAGGTCTCCGGGCTGGATCCATGGGGTGTGGCATGCGGGAGGGGTTACGGGTTCCACCTGAGGGGATGTGAGGATTAATTAATGGTTGTGAGGTACTCTGATCATATGGTGGCTGTGGGCTATACAAGAATTATGGGCCTGGGTAGGGCTTTCTTCTCCCGCTAAGAGAGATTCCAGGGCTGCCAGTGAGCTACTGCGGAGCGAGTGTCTGCTCCCGCCTTTCAGTGCCGGTACCTCGCTCCTCACTTGTAAGGGCTTCGAGTACCAAAGGCAGCAGATCAACCCCTGAGCCCGGCTAAGCCCAAACTGGATCCAGGAGTTGCAAAATTAGCAAGGACCACATTGAGCTAAGTGGGCAGGTGGCGTGTTCCTAGGGCTGCTTGTTCTCTGCAGTCAGTGTGTGGCAGAGCGGCCTGGTTTGTGGCTGGAGAGGCAGGAGATGGAGTGGCTCTTCCTGGCTCTGCCACTGACTTGCTCTGTGACCTTGGGCAAGTCACTTTGCTTCTCCCTGCTGTTGGTTGCCTTCCCGCCTGTTTTCCATTCAGTGTGTTTAGTGTCAGGAATAAGGACCCACAGCTGCCTGCTTAAACTCCCCAGCCTAACGAGTCCAGCTGGGCCCCAGTTGAGCTACCTGATTGGCCAAACTGCCCGTTGGCTGAGGGGATCAGCAGACCTGGTCTTAGGAGACCAGCTGAGGGCTGCTGCTGCTGCCTTGGACCCAGCCCTTCTCCTGCCTTCCCTGACTCCAGGGACCCCCATTCTGGTCCGCAGCTCCAGGCCCTGCCTTGGACTCGTCCCTTGGCCTGGCATTCAACCCCTGATTTTGGTTCTGACAGTGGGCTTCAATTCCTGAGGTTCCATCTCTGGCAGCCACCCTCTAACTCTGGTTCTGACTCTGGGTTTGATTTCCCTGCTCCTGATGCTTGCTGCGACCACTAGGCCACACTGCCCACGCCCCGCTCCTCAACACTTAGACTGCAAGCTCTGCGGGGCAATGACTGGGTCACTCGCTATGTGGATGCACCGGGGGCTCCTGATCTCATTTGGGGCTGAAAGACAATTCCAACAGGGATATGCAGGCACCCGCCCTCTCCCGCAGGAGGAGGGCAGTTCAGTGGGCCACCAGCCAGTTACCACCAGAGATCACTATGGCTATAAGCATCTCCCAAAGGTCAGTAAGGCATATATGGGGGAGGTCTGATTCTTTTTTCAGTTTCCCAAAGCACCTGGGATCCTCATAGCCTGTAGGTAGCGGCTCTGCCAGGTGAGCTTCCCCTGTGAGCTGTCAGGAGCCAGAACGGCTCTGCTCAGGGCCTGGAGAAGTCGCTCTGGGCTGATCTCACAGAGACCCTGTAGCCGAAAGCAGCTGGCATTGGCGTGTGCTGAGCACTAGGTTGAGGGAGGCCGGGGATGTGCTCAGGTGTGGAGCAGTCAGGACCAAAGGCCAGTGTCAGGGTTCCTCCCCCACTCTGAACTCTAGGGTACAGATGTGGGGACCTGCATGAAAACCTCCTAAGCTTACCTTCACCAGCTTAGGTTAAAATTCCCCAAGGTACAAATTAATTTTATCCTTTGCCTCTGCATTTCCACTGCCACCACCAAACTTTAACTGGGTTTACTGGGAAACATAGTTTGGACACATCTTTCCCCCCAAAATCCTCCCACCCCTTGCACCCCGTTTCCTGGGGAAGGTTTGGTAAAAATCCTCACCAATATGCATAGGTGACCAGGGACCCAAACCCTTGGATCTTAGAACAATGAAAAAGCATTCCGCTTTCTTACAAGAAGACTTTTAATAGAAGTAAAGGAATCACCTCTGTAAAATCAGGATGGTAGAATCCCAGACTGCTGCGCTGGGCATCACAAAATGGGGAAGAGATGGCCAGCCCTCTGTGGAGATAGAGGTGGTTAGGGACTATTTAGAAAAGCTGGACGTGCACAAGTCCATGGGGCCGGACGAGTTGCATCCGAGAGTGCTGAAGGAATTGGCGGCTGTGATTGCAGAGCCATTGGCCATTATCTTTGAAAACTCGTGGCGAACAGGGGAAGTCCCGGATGACTGGAAAAAGGCTAATGTAGTGCCAATCTTTAAAAAAGGGAAGAAGGAGGATCCTGGGAACTACAGGCCAGTCAGCCTCACCTCAGTCCCTGGAAAAATCATGGAGCAGGTCCTCAAAGAATCAATCCTGAAGGACTTGCATGAGAGGAAAGTGATCAGGAACAGCCAGCATGGATTCACCAAGGGAAGGTCATGCCTGACTAATCTAATCGCCTTTTATGATGAGGTTACTGGTTCTGTGGATGAAGGGAAAGCAGTGGATGTATTGTTTCTTGACTTTAGCAAAGCTTTTGACACGGTCTCCCACAGTATTCTTGTCAGCAAGTTAAGAAAGTATGGGCTGGATGAATGCACGATAAGGTGGGTAGGAAGCTGGCTAGATTGTTGGGCTCAACGGGTAGTGATCAATGGTGCCATGTCTAGTTGGCAGCCGGTGTCAAGTGGAGTGCCCCAGGGGTCGGTCCTGGGGCCAGTTTTGTTCAATATCTTCATAAATGACCTGGAGGATGGTGCAGATTGCACTCTCAGCAAATTTGCAGATGATACTAAACTGGGAGGACTGGTAGATACGCTGGAGGGGAGGGATAGGATACAGAAGGACCTAGACAAATTGGAGGATTGGGCCAAAAGAAATCTGATGAGGTTCAATAAGGATAAGTGCAGGGTCCTGCACTTAGGACGGAAGAATCCAATGCACCCCTACAGACTATGCATTGGAATGGCTAGGCAGCAGTTCTGCGGAAAAGGACCTAGGGGTGACAGTGGACGAGAAGCTGGATATGAGTCAGCAGTGTGCCCTTGTTGCCAAGAAGGCCAATGGCATTTTGGGATGTATAAGTAGGGGCATAGTGAGCAGATCGAGGGACCTGATCATTCCCCTCTATTCGACATTGGTGAGGCCTCATCTGGAGTACTGTGTTCAGTTTTGGGCCCCACACTACAAGAAGGATGTGGATAAATTGGAGAGAGTCCACTGAAGGGCAACAAAAATGATTAGGGGTCTAGAACACATGACTTATGAGGAGAGGCTGAGGGAGCTGGGATTGTTTAGTCTGCAGAAGAGAAGAATGAGGGGGGATTTGATAGCTGCTTTCAACTACCTGAAAGGGGGTTCCAAAGAGGATGGCTCTAGACTGTTCTCAATGGTAGCAGATGACAGAACAAGGAGTAATGGTCTCAAGTTGCAGTGGGGGAGGTTTAGATTGGATATTCGGAAAAACTTTTTCACTAAGAGGGTGGTGAAACACTGGAATGCGTTACCTAGGGAGGTGGTAGAATCTCCTTCCTTCGAGGTTTTTAAGGTCAGGCTTGACAAAGCCCTGGCTGGGATGATTTAACTGGGAATTGGTCCTGCTTCGAGCAGGGGGTTGGACTAGATGACCTTCTGGGGTCCCTTCCAACCCTGATATTCTATGATTCTATGATTCCTTACAGGGTAATTAGATTCAAAACATAGAGAATCCCTCTAGGCAAAACCTTAAGTTACAAAAAAGACACACAGACAGAAATAGTCATTCTATTCAGCACAGTTCTTTTCTCAGCCATTTTAAGAAATCATAATCTAACACATACCTAGCTAGATTACTTACTGAAAGTTCTAAGACTCCATTCCTGTTCTGTCCCTGGCAAAAGCAGCATACCGACAGACACAGACCCTTTGTTTTTCTCCCTCCTCCCAGCTTTTGAAAGTATCTTGTCTCCTCATTGGTCATTTTGCTCAGGTGCCAGCGAGGTTACCTTTAGCTTCTTAACCCTTCACAGGTGAGAGGATTTTTCCTCTGGCCAGGAGGGATTTTAAAGGGGTTTACCCTTCCCTTTATATTTATGACAGCCAGCCTTTGGGAAGTAGGTATTTCAGCCGCCCTAGGAAAGGCAGGGTGGTGAGCAAAGGTGCGGGCTTATTATTCATTCCGAGGGAAAACAGACCGGGGGAAACTGGACGAGTGGAATTTGGCAGAAACACTTCAGCAAAACCAAATCTACGCCAGTTACATGTGGCTGAGAGAAGCATGAGCATAGGCTGCAATGTGGCCGATAAATACCACAACAGATTCCCCGCCCCGCCCCCCAGTTCTTGGCCTGCACCGTGCTACATGCTAGGACTTCTGGGGCCTTCACGAGATGATATCTCTCATCCTCCGAGCTAAGATCTTCAGCCGGGCCTAGTGATTTCAGATGCCTCCATTTTCTGAGGGCCTAGCTTGGCTCTCCTTAAAGGGATCTAATTTTTGGAGTGGGGCTGAGAGTCAGGGTCTCAGGTCAGGCGCCCAGTGTCCTTGGTCACCTCTGACTGCTCCTAAACAGCCCCGTGGCCTGAACTAAAAGAAATATGTCATCCTACATCCTCTGACCTCTTCTTCAAAGGAGAAATGAATAGGAAATCTGGGTGCTCAGAAGGAAGCCGATAATCCCTCAGCCCTGTATGTCCCCCAAGGGCCCCCACTTTGTGGGCGTCCCTGTTTCTGGGCATCCAACCTGCTACACCTTGGAGCTAGCTGCAGAAGTGCTGGGCACTCAGAACTGACAACTCCACTTGGCTCCTACGGCAGCCCCTGGCGCTCAGCACCTCGGAAAAGCTGCCTGCAGGAATCTCAGCTGGGCGTAGAAAAGAGAAGAGCCCCCCGCAAACCAGGGGCCACTTTGGAAGAGTTGGGCCTAAACTCTCTTCACTGCCAGCCAAACGTGGGTCAGAACCAGCGACCCAGATACCGCCCAGCCTGGTAACGATGGGCCAGATCCTCAGCTGGTGTAAATCAGCCCAGCTCCAGTGACACCAATGAAGTTCTCCTGCTTTATACCAATGGAGGGTCTGCCTCCAGACCCCAACCACGCTGCCCCGCAGCCTCTTTTCATAGCGGGGTCCCGGGCTGCTCCGTCATGCCTAAGACCCGATCGCCAAGGGCCCGGAGAGCTGAGTGTCAGCACGTACAGTGACCTCCTCCGCGGAGCTGCTGTTCTGTGACATAACAGGAGGCCTCTGGCCACCCTGGAGCGAATTAACCAGCTTCCCCATCATGCAAGAGAAAAGGCAGCGCTGGAGGGCAGCGCTTGAGATGGACGCTGATCCGCAGGTGTGAGGATTGGAACAGGCCGTGTTTCCAGCTGAGGCCTGTCTCGTCTGCCCGGCCCTTGGGCTGGGAGGTCGTCTCTGTCATGGAGTGTGGGTGAGTCCAGGCCCTGCACCCCTCTTCCTGGGATTCACTGAGACTCTCAGCCAGCCAGTAAGGCAGAAGGGTTATTGAACAACAGGAACACAGTCTCAAGCAGAGCTTGTGGGTACAACCAGGACCCCTCAGTCAAGTCCTTCTGGGGGGGCAGGGAGCTTAGACCTCAGCCCTGGGGTTCCCTGCGTTCCACCACCCAGCACCAAACTGAAAACTAAACCCCCCCGCAACAGGCTCCCTCCTGCAGCCTCTGTCCACATTCCCTGGCAGAGGTCTCACCTCACCCTCCCGCTCCTGGCTCAGGTGACAGGCTCTCAGGTCTCCCAGTGAAACTCCCCTGCCACATTCCCAGGTCAACACTCCCCGCTCCCTGCTGCGTCACATCCTCCTTTGCCTGATTTTTCTCTCCCCGCTTGTTCTCCTTCTCCGCGAGCTGTGTGTGTCGAATGCGCAGTGGGAGGAGACGCGGCCCCCAGCACGGCACGGGGGAGGAGGCAGGGCAGGGGATTTGGGGAAGGGGTTGGAATAGGGGGCTCTTATGGTGCCACGGCTCCCCGGTCTCTCTCCTGCTATAGCCGGGCAGGCTCCAGGGCAGCTAAGTTCCCCTCGCCCCCTGTCTCTTCCCCCAGCGACCTGTGACCCCCGCCCTCCCTGCCACCGATCAGCTGTATGCCCGCGTGAGGGGGGGCAAGGGAGGAGAAGCGGGGGGCTTGGGGAAGGGGGTGGAATCAGGACATATCCCTTCCAACCCCTGCAGTGAGTCACTCAGGACAGGGGTCTGGGAGCAACCCCCTGCCCCACCCTCCACCCTGACTCCCGCACCCCCCTTCTGCACCCCCAGCCCCCAGTCCTGTCTCCCACACCCCCCAACGCCCCCCAGCCCTCTGCCCTGACTCCTGCATGCCCCCAGAACCCCAGTCCTGTCTCCTGCATCCCCACACATACCCAGCCCCCCCCACACCATGCCCTGATTCCTGCACCCCCTCACACACACCCAGCCCGCAGTCCTGACTCCTGCACCCCCCTCCACATCTCCACCCCCACCCTGAGCACCAAACGGGAGCTCCTCCCCCCTCCCCCCCACATACCCATCTGCACCCCTTGCACCGAATGGGAGCTGCCCCAGGACAGCGCTCCACACGCCAACCTCCTGCCACAACCCTGAACCCCATCCCTCATTCTAGCTCCTGGCCAGACCCTGCACCCAAACCCCAGCCTGTTCCTGCACCTTAACTCCCAAACAGACCCTGCACCCCCATCCTCAGCTCAGTGCAGAGACATAGCTGTAAAACTCATCTGAAAAGTTTTCAACATAAAACACAGTTTAAAAGTGTCTAGTGTGTCCCTTCTAAAAATGAAACTTATATCTATCTCTGAGTTGTGAAGAATAGGAATTAAGGTTATAACAACCAATAAGAAGGCACTTTTATGTCGAAACCCATGATTAAATCAAGTATCCCTGACTAGTGATTGAAAACATGATTTAAATCAAATCCACCCTGCCCGCTGTGCTCTTGCCCCTGGCCTCTTCATTCCCCAGGGGGGCCCCACAAATATCTTTGGTGCCAGGCCCACAAAAAGTTAATCCAGCCCTGGAAGAAAGGGACATGGCAGTGTGGGTCGGGGGGAATCATGAGGAGGGAGGAGCAGGGAGGGCAGGAGAGTGAGACTGTCTGCGGGAGATGGGTCAGAGGATGTTGCCACAAACAGCTAATCAGTAGAGAGGAGCGAGTCTCCAGAGTGCATAGGTAGAAAGCAGAATTTGGTGCCATTCTTTTGGGTCCAGGAGACTGTGAAGATGTCTCCCCCACCATTGTCCTGGTGCTGCTCCCCCTGGCTTCTGCTCTGAGGATGGGAAACCTGTGATTGCAAGGGCTGGCTTCAGCCCACAAATAACTGGGAGTGGACAGTGGGGCCCTGGTTCCCCGGTCCCCCAAACCCTCCAACCCATTTCATGCGGCTACCTAAATATCCAGCCCCAGGTGTGGGGTTTAATAAAAAGCAACATAGGGAAATAAGAGATGACCCTACAGTTGAGATCTGAGGTTGGGGAAGAGCCATCAAATGGGATTAAAACCCAGAAATTCATAGGACTAAGGCTGTTCAGAGTCATGGTAAGGGATCCTTTCAGCCGGGTTTGTACATCATTCTGTCTCTGCAAAAATCAAATCCAATTAAAATAGGCTTAGTCGTTTCCAGAGGAGTGTATTAAAAGCAGGAGTTCGGGGAGTGATGCTTTGCTTTACCTATTACTCTTTTAACATAGCGATAAATATTATTTCTCCACCATGGTCAAAGCAGACCAGTGTGGGTGTTGTCCTGGAGCCAGCTGACGGAGGTACTGCTCTAGCTTAAGAGGTGGTGTTTTGTGCTGCAGGGCTCCAAATCAAGTGCTCAGTCCTGGATTTTCCTCAACCCGTGGGCAGTCCAGAGAAATCATTTGGTTTCTTTCTTCCTTTAAAGACACCAAAGCCCTTCACAGCTTATTAACTTAACTGGGGGTAACTAGACTCTTCCCTTGAAACGCAGACCTGAGTTTAGGGTAAAACTGAAATGAGTCTATTAACAAAACCTATATAGGAGTCATCGAAGTCAAGTATAAGGAATGCAGATAGAAAGAGTTACAAGTAAAACAAAACAAGCTAAACTTTTAAAGGTCTAAAACTTAGTTTAGCTAGACACAGGCTCCGTTCAAGTTGGTTTCTCTCATCCACAGTCTCCACAGGCAAAATGGGGACTGCCTCTCCCCTTGATCAGGCTCTCTTCCAGGGGCCCAAAGGTGCTGGTGTTTTTGTTTTTTTAGGTGAAAGACTGCGGGGTTGTCTGCCCTTTCCTTTTATAGTCCATTGACTCTTGGCAGTTGATTCTTCTAAAGCAGTGGTTTAGACAGGGGTACGGCGTAGACAGAGGTCTTCTAGGGAGGACATCAACTCCTGCAGATATTTGCCTTGTTTTCCAGCAGGCTACATAAAAAGCACAAGCGAAATAAGTACAAACTAACGTTTTGTACAGACAACAGGAGAAAGTCAGCAATTTTTCAGTAAGAGTGTGCTGTGACCCATCTGTGTTTTATGTCTGATTTTGTAACCAAGTAGTTTCGAAGTGAGGTGAAACTTGGGGGTACACAAGACAAATCAGACTCCAGAAAGGGGCACAGTAGACGGAAAAGGTTGAGAGCCACTGTTCTACAGGACACCCCTCAAAGCAAAGTTTATCCAAGCTGTGAGGAAGGCGACCTGAAGTCTGGTGGTGAAGGCTCCATGTGTAACCCACACAGCTCCTGGGTGAGGTGTCCTGTCCCATCTAGTGGAACCAAGACCACTTACCGAGCGAGAGATGAAGTGAGTCTGCGGTACAGCCTCAGCTCAGAGCCAGTTGGCTTTTAGCCCATGCGGTAGAGACTCATGCAGTATGTTCCAGAGGCCCGAGGTTCAATCCCGCTCGCCGCCAACAGGGGTCTGTCAAGGGTACAAGTGGGGGCTCGTCTGGGATTTCAACCAGGAAGTCTCTGAGCTCGGGACGTGCTTCCTCAGCGAGGGGAAGTATGTAACCCGCACACCTCCTGGGTGTGGTGTTCTGTCCTCTCGCGTGGCACCGAGAGCATTGAGAGACAGTGAAATGAGTCTGCTCTACAGCCTTAGCTAACAGCCAGTCGGCTCTGAGCTCATGCGGTAGCGGCTCCTGTACTAAGCTCCAGAGGTCCCAGGTTTGATCCTGCCTGCCAATAACCAGGGTCTGTCAACATCACATGTGCTCTTCTTTTCTCCCCCCACTTGTGTTTGCTGAAATGTAAATTGCCCTGTTCTGCACCATCTCCTTCAGCTGCTTTCTTGAGGACCCTGTTTGCTGCCTGTATAAACCCTCATTCCTTTGCTTAGGACAGACATCTTTCATAGCGTTTGCCAAGGAGGGGCTGTCGAGTTTTCCCAAGTAATGTCGTAGAGGGGGAACTCATAACTCTATATGTGATGTTGCATCATGATCTTATTGACCAGAGAGTTGTTCCTTTTCAAATGGTACCTCACAAGGCATATTTCGTACAAAGATTCTTACCACAGCATGTAGGGGGTGAATAGAGGGCTGCTTTGGGTCACACATGCTCAGAAGGGCATCTCCAAGGGCGGAGGGCCACTTCCACTCCCAAATTGAAAAAAAGGGGGGTGCCAACCTGTTCCCCCACTTCAGCCACCTCCAGAGGCAGACAGCCGTACCGGAGGGGCGGTGAAGATCCCTGCCCTGAGGACTGATGTTCGCAGGCCTGCTTTGACTACCTGCAGCAAGCAGAGAACTGCCAGGAGAAGGATCCCAGCCCATTCAAAGAACAGGGTCCTTGCTGCTTGCTCAGCTCAGGAGGGTGTGAGGACATAAATGCCAAATAAGCAGCGCATGCTTCAAATGCATCGGCTTAGTGGCCCCTGTACCTTTCAGTAGTGAAGAAATCTGTTTGCTGGATATTATTTTTCTTTACAACACTAGGTGCTGTATTGCTGTAATGATAAGAGCATGTTTAGATTTATGAGGCGTCTTAGTTAACCCACAAATTGTCTTCTTATAAAGGGAAGGATTTTTTTGTTTAGTCTGAGCAGCTTTACTACACTGTGGTGTCTTTCCTCCAAATCTGAGCAACTCAGGTGACTGGCATCCCCAACTGCCCCAATTTTCATATTTGTGTTGTTCTCCACAGGTGGGAGTTCTGCTGTCAGAACAGACTGAACCTGCTCACTAGCCCTGCACTAACGTGGAATTATTATGGGTACGGGTGTAATCAAAGTTTGGTGGGTTACACTCAGGCCAGGTCCTTGTCTCCAGCTCTTTAACAGAGCACTGACTCTGCTCTCCCAGGAGCCCCTCTCTGCCTGAACACAGGTTGCTCTTACAGACCCAGCTCACGAGGTGACATCTCCCCTGTCTTTCCACCCAGACTCCATGGAAGGCTGGAGAACTGAGCAGGATTATGACATCACAGGTATCAGGGAGACTGAAGAGCTGTAACAGAAGAACGGCCACGCTGGGTCAGACCAAAGGTCCATGGAGCCCAGTCTCCGGTCTTCCGACAGTGGCCAATGCCAGGTGTTTCAGAGGGAATGAACAGAACAGGGAATCATCAAGTGATCCATCCCCTGTCTCCCATTCCCAGCTTCTGGCAAACAGAACCTAGGGACACTCAGAGCGTGGTGTGGCAATCCTGCCCATCTTGGCTAATAGCCATTGATGGACCTATCTTTCATGAAATTATCTCATTCTTTTTTGAACCCTGTTATTGTCTTGGCCGCCCCAACAGCCTCTGGCAAAGAGTTCCTTGGGTTGACTGTGCACTGGGTGAAGAAATACTTCCTTTTGTTTGTTTTCAACCTGCTGCCTCTTAATTTCATGTGGTGACCCTGAGTTCTTGTGTTATGAGAAGGAGAAAATAATGGTGATTGGAAGAGCCCAGACTAACCACCACAGGAATGTACTGACTATGACCCCTTACTTCAAATGCACTGTGGCCTCGTGGATAGAGCACTAGATGGAACTCAGAAGGCTTAAGTGCTCGTCCTGGCTCTGCTACTGTCTTGCTGGGTGATCTTGGGCAAGTCACTGCTCTTCTCTGTGGCTCAGTTTCCCATCTCTAAAAGGGGGCTAATGTTCCACGCCTCCTTTGGAAAGTGCTTTGAGATCTACTGATTGAAGATGTTAGATAAGAGCTAGGGCTCTTTATTTTCTTATGAGAGAGGGTGCTTTTCCTAAAGCTTCCAGGCCTGGAGTCAAGTGAATTATTTGAGAATCTCTGCTTTTTAGTTTATTTGTTAACCATTTTCAAGCCCTCCTGGCTGCAAAGAGAAGCTGGAGGACGTGAATTGAATGCACCCTCGCGGCTTAGACACCAGCAGGCAAATGAAGAGTTCCCCAGAGGAATTTTTTTGGAAAATCTCACTATTTTGAAGCCACTCTCATGATTTTGGTGGGGCCCAACTCATGGTTTTGGAATGCTTGGGCTGGCGATACCGTGAAAGTTTGTCTGCGCTCGTAGCGCTGGGTAATCACTTCAGGGCTGCTTCTCGCTTCAGGCTGGGAGACTCCGCCTCAGTCACAGCGGTTTTATGAGTTCCCACAAGGAGGGGGAAAACGTCCCTTGCCTAGAGGCTTGAGAGTCGTAAATCTCGGAGAAGACCCAGGGTTTTCCTGGGAAATCGGATGCCCTCTCTCCTGCCTTATTCTGAGCTCAGCAGCTCAGCCCCCTGGGGCGGTTGCCCCATCCTATCTCCTGATGTAAGTACGGCATTGACAGCTCACAGGCGAGAGGGAGATTGCAGGAGGGCAGCCCCATTCTGACCTAGAGACGACATCAGCACCTGCCTGATGCCAGAGCAGCAAGCTGCAGTCAGGTGTAGCCTGGGTACTTGTTGCCGGTTTGAGAGTATCTGTGGTTCTTAGTGTCTGAGCCCTGGGAAATGAGTTCACTCCTCCTATATCTCAACTGGGCCTCCTGCCTAACGATCCTGAGATGCACGGTGCTGTTTCTTGCCTTTCTTGCTGTGATGAGCCTCGCCAGATCGGAGGTAAGTGAGACTCCTCGAGAGATGGAAAGGCTGGACTGATGCCAGCTAAATGCAGAACCAAACATCAGTATTTTTAAATCAGCAGGCTCGGATCATCTACACCAAAGAGTCCTCAAAGAGCTGGTTCACGAGGTTATTGGCCCACTGACCTTACTTTTTCACAAATTTAGGATTACTGAGGGAATTCCAGAAGGCTAGAAGTGTGCTCATGTTTTGTCAATAATTATATGTTTTGTCAATAATAATAATTTCTAGAGCATACCTTTTATCAAAATATCCAATCTTGATTTTAAAAATTGCCAGTGATGGAGAATGAATCCACCAGGACCTAGGGAAATTGTTCCAATGGGTAATTACTCTCACCGTTAAAAATATACGCCTTATTTCCAGTCTGAATTTGTCTAGTTTCAAGTTCCAGCCATTGGACCATGTTAGACCTTTCTCTGCTAGATTGAAGAGCCCATTTGTAATTATTTGTTCCCCATGTCGGTATTTATAGCCTTTTAATCAAACCACCCTTAACCTCTTTAAGCGAGATTGACTGAGCTCCTAGAGTCTATCACTACAAGGCATGTTTTCTAATCCTTTAATCATTCTTTTGGCTCTTCTCTGAACCCTCTGCAATTTAGCAACATCCTTTCTGAATGTTAGACACCAGAACTGGACACAGGCTTTTAACCTCTCTTCTCCAACTTGAGATTCCCCTGTTTATGCATTCAAGTACCGCAGGACATTTGGATTAAAAAATTAGAACTATACAATATCAATGGAGCACAGGTTTAATGGATTGAGTACAGGCTAATGGCTAACTGGCAGATCTCAAAAAGTAATTGTCAACGGGCTCCTCGAATATGGCTGTTTCTAATGGGGCTCTGCAGGGATCAGTACTCGGTCTGATGCTAGTCACTATTTTTATCAATGACTTGGAAGTAACTATAAAACTGCTGCTGATAAAAATTTGCTGATGACCCGAAGATTGGCAGAATGGTCAATGGTCGATGAGGACAGGGCAGTCACACAGAGAGTTCTGGAGAGGTTGTTTGGCAAATGGGGCCCATTCAAACAAAATGAATGTTCACACAGCCCAAAACAGAGTTATACATCTAGAAAAGGGAGGGCATATTCAGCTTTGGATTGGACTAGCTTTAGTTTTGTATCATCTGCCAGTCTGGCCACTTCCCTGTTTCCCCCCTTTTCTAGATCACATATGAATATGCTGAACATCTCTGGTCCCAGTACAGATCCTTGAGGGACCTTGCTCTTTATCTCTCTTTATAAACTCAAAATTTCTTCCTACCTTTTGTTTCCTATCTTTAAACCAGTTACTGGTCCATGAGAAGACCTTCCCTCTTCTCCCATAACAACTTATTTTGCTTAAAAACTTTCTGAAAATTGAGGTCCACTAGATCCACTGGATCACCCTTCTTCACATGCTTGTTCACCCCTGTGACGCCCCATATTCTTCATAGAAATATTGTTAGATGAATGTGGCACAACTAATTTATGTTCTTTGCAATATGGGTCGTGTGAGATATCATTGGAAAGGTTATGATTTACTGAATGTGATTATCCTTTTTGTGTGGATGTATCATTTCTGTATCTGAAGTCAGGAATACGAGCTATGTCTCAACTACAAAAGTGCTTGCACCAGGGGAATGCCCACCAAACAGTAGGGAGTCAGCCTGGATGGGCCATTAGGAAGGACAATAGGACTTGGAAGATACGAATCTTCCTCCTTCCTGAGAAGTTTCCTGGGATGCAGCTTTGACACTGCAGGGTCATGTGATCATGTCACCTGGTACTGAGCATCATTATGGACTGGTGGTAATTGTCCACTAGGAGGGAGTGGGGGTCAAACTGGGAGACAAAGGATTCCTGTCTTATCCAAATCCTATTTAAGGCTTTTGGACTGGAGTTAATCTGGGTTCTTGTCCACCACCTCCCTGCTCAAAAAGGAAGACTGCTGAAAACACCTGGTGAAAGAAAGAAACTAAACTGTGGGGGAGGAGGGCAGGGGCTGAGCCCAGGTGAGAAAGATCTAGCCTGTGAAAGGAATAGCTGGATATTTAAGCTGCAAGCAGTGCAGTTTACCTTCCATAAACTTTGCAACTGCACAAAACAACATTTAGGGTGAGAATGTACTTTCTATTGAGCAGTTAATTTCGCGTATTAAGTTTAGGTGGTGTGTTTTGTTTTATTTGCTCAGTAATCTGCTTTGATCTGTTTCCTATCGCTTCTAATCTCTTAACATTTACCTTTTGTAGTTAATAAACTTATTTTTACAAATCAGCGTTACATTAGCGACCCTTCAGACATCTCAGACAGAGGATGATTTAAGCAATAGCTTACGTACCACAGTTAGTAGTTCTGCAATTTCATATCCGAGTTCCCGCAGTACTCGAGGGTGAATCGGGAGTGCCTTCTCGAAACCATTCATTGAGTCAAACTCAAATGATAGGACTCCACACAGGATGAAATATTCTGGCCTGTGTGATTCAAAAGGTCAGACTAGATGATCGAATGGTCCCTTCTAGCCTTAAATGCTATGAATCTGTGAATGATTTTACACCTCTAGCATGTTCCCTCTTGAAATAGTCCCAGTCTTTTCAATCTCTCTCTGTATAGAGGAGTCTTTCCAGGCTTTTAATCACTTTGGACCCTCCCATTTCAACTCATGACAAGGTGCTCCACGTTGAGCAGAGTGATGCTCTCTCAACGCAGGGTGCTTGGTCCTCTTAGCACTGTCATAACAGTCCCCGGTCAACCAGGGACACTTTGTTGTGAGTTAATGCCTCAAGAGGGTGAAATAAGACCTGCAGTGGGTATGTAGCGAAGTGTTTGAAGCCTGAAGTTGGCAGACCTTCATCAGCCTGCTGGGGGCTGGCAGGTATGGTGCCAAGAGTGGGATCTACAAGGCACCATATCCCAGTGACTGCTGCTGTGGTGGGCAGAGAACCAGGCCCAGCAACAGCACTGCTATCCCTTTGACAAATGGCATCTCGGCAGCCTCGGGGGCATGGATCAATGTTCACATTGCACTCCCTGACCCCAGCGGTACCCAGGCCGGGCCGGGGAAGCCAATGATCCAACCAACAGACCAAATTCATTGATGAATCCTGCTCACGTGCCACTTGAGGCACCTTGTGCGTACGCTAAGAAGAAGAAGCAGCAGCCTCAAATGTTAGATAGCAGCTTTCTCCCGCCTCCGGGTCAGATGCCACCCCTCCCTGCAGGACTAGCCTAGGACTGGCCA
The DNA here is from genome assembly GCF_965140295.1 of Lepidochelys olivacea. Lineage (NCBI taxonomy): Eukaryota > Metazoa > Chordata > Testudines > Cheloniidae > Lepidochelys > Lepidochelys olivacea. Next base: position 5,230,451 of record NC_140413.1, read on the forward strand.
CCAGAACCAGCACCACTGACCCAAATGGTCCTGATCATGATCCTAAGGTCACCATGAAGAGTCCATCAATGCTCAGCAGCTCCCAGGCAAGTGGGCTGAACTCGTGCCAAACTGTTTTCTTTTGGTGTAAAACAGCTGCTGTTAAGGATGGTATAGGGGTTATATCAGCACTTGTTTGGGAGAATTTGCATGACCCATTCCTGGCTTCACCACTCAGGAGTAGCATGGCCATCCCAAATGCATGCAGATAAAACCCTATATCATGCATTCTCTAAATATGGAAATAGGAAACACTGTTGTCCAGATGTCAGATTTCTCCCCCAAGGTCTGAATTCGGGGACTGGTATCTGTGGTTCGTTGCATACACTGCAGTCCTTAAACCTGCAGAGTTTTATAACTCTGCAGGAGGGAGAACCTTGCAGGCTCTCTCCTTCAACGCTGATAAACTCTGCAGGCTCCTGGTACCAGCAATCCCTGTTTCTCCAACTCCTGGATTATTCCAAAAAGAAAAGGAGTACTTGTGGCACCTTAGAGACTAACAAATTTATTTGAGCATAAGTTTTCATGAGCTACAGCTCACGGCTGCTACGCTGAAACCTGGAATATTCCAGTGACCCCTGTCATGGGCTGTGCTGTGTGCCCTATATGGGCTGAATCATAGGAAAGCACAATGCCTACCCATGATGCCTCAGAGTGCAATACTCTCCCAGAAGGAAAAACTTTCCTCTGGCCCCACATGGCAATCCCCTCTGGCTCCTTGTTATCCCAGTTTTATTGAGGAGTTCTCTCTAACCATGCTGCTTTTTCTGTGTGTGGCAGGCTTCTGAGAGGAACTTGAGCCACAGACACAAAAAGAAGAAAAAGAAAGGTAAGCAGTCCCTGTCCCCACAGCTGTGGTGGCAGACTCGGGCCCCATGCAAAGCAGAGAAGTCTATTCCCCCAGTCGCCTCCCCTCTTCCTGCGAAGGCACAGACATGCCCAGAGTCGTGCAGAGGCACTGGCTGGGGCTCCGTTCACACGCTGCCCCTGAAATCTGGGGCTCTGGGGTGCTTGGAAGCAAAGGGTGCCCATGCAGCTCAATATCTCCCTTATGTCTCTCTTCTGGCAGCTTTTGGACGTTGTGAGAAAGAGATGGAGGAGGCTTGTGCTTCCCTAGAGACATGGTAAGCAATGCCCCCCTCCATAAATCTGCAGTGGCTCAGTCCCCTCCTTTAGCGTCATGCAATTCATCCCCACTCAGGGGTAGTAGCCCTAGTAATCCCTCCCCTGCCCCGACCTGTATACCAGGCAAGCATCTATTCTCCTTTAGAATCATGCAATTCATTCTCACCCAGCAGAAGCTGCCATCTCTTATCCACCCCCATGCATCATACAGCGGGTCATTCCCTTCTTCAAGCATCATGCGGCCCATTTAATCTGGAGTGGGGGAGGGGCAGTAGATTGTGTCTACTGGACTGGACCATCCTCCCCTGCAAGAGCGGGAGAAAACGTTTTCTGGGAGCAGCCCTGTGCACACCTGGGAGGTGAGGTGGAGAGTTCAGGGAGGAAGGCTGGCCTTTCTTGTACGCTGAGTAGGGTGAAAGGGATCTGGCAGCACTTCTGTAATGGCCCCTCCACCACCCCCACCTCCAGTCCCCCAGCATGCGTTCCCAGTTGGACTTCAACGTTGGACCTTCAGCTCTGCAGCATAAAGCACCCCTTCGAGCTAAGGAGGTAGGTGCATTAGTTGGTAGCTGCAGCAGGCCATTCTCCTATTTGTTGATTAGCTTGTGCGGAAGGGACATGACACACACGCTGCCAGTGGGACACACTCTCACCTTCTCAGCACTAGACAGGGATCACCTAAGAATCCAGCTTACCCAAAACCAGAACATCCAAGGCCTGGGTATTGCAGGGGAGGATGTTGCCTCAGTGGAGAATGGGACACAGAGCCTTTCAGTGCCGCACCTCTGCGTGAAAGAGGGCCTGAGAGCAGGGCTTGCCCTCAACTATCTGCTCTCTCTGTTCCACAGCTGCCGCGTGCCCCTGGAGAAGCTCACCTTGGCTGACAGCCTCAGGCTGGTTGAGAGGAGGACACAGTACGTGGGCAGATACCTGGATGAAGTTCTGATACCGTAAGGCAACTGAATGGGGGGCACCAGACTGGGGTCTGTGTGGGAGGGGATAGTGAATGTAGAGAGCAGGGAACAGAGAAAACCAGACACTCCAGGAATCTAAAATAACAGGGAAAAAGCCTCTAAGAGGCTTTAGCTTTCAAGGTGAGACACCAGTGAAAGTGAGGTGAGGGAGCAGGGAATTGATTGCAAGCAGGCTCAGTTGGGCAGGAGTAGGCCAGGCCTATAAATCCAGGAAAATGGCAACAGACGGAGGCTGCCGCTGGGAAAGGGCAGTCCCTCCCTGGGAAGAAGGGGGAGTGTTTGGAGGTTGTACACCCATCAGGGGAATGAGGAGTAACAGGAAGCAGTCCAGGGAAGAAGCGGAGACGGCTGGGAGAGGAAAGCCCAGAACTCCTGGCTGGAGGGTCCCTGGACTGGAACCGGGAGTAGAGGGCAGGCCCAGGTTCCCCTACCAGCTACTGAGGGCGTGGCACAGACCGGAAGGACAATGAACGGGAAGCCTTCCTGGGTCACTGCAAGAATCATAGAGAATTGAAGGACTGTACCCCAAAGGGGAGAAACGCTGAGAGACAGGGCCAGCGGGCTGAGTCATGAAGACTGAGGTTCCTGAAACGAGAGAGTAGCTGCACTCCCAAGAGAGAGACGGAGTGATGGCGTGCGACATGGGAAGGGGCATTGACCTCAAGAGCCCATCCACGGAGTGACCAGGAGGAGGCACCAGAGAAGCAATGAGGGGTGCCCCCCGTGACAACGTGGTGGGAAATGCGGGTACTCGGTCACCTCTGTGGGAAAGGGATTGTGCAGAGGACTGTAGACCGAGTGAAGCGTTGTATGAGACAGTCACCCTGATGTCAGGGGACTGTGAGAGAGACTGTACCTGACGGTCACCCCTGATGTAAGGGATCAGATCTAGATTATACAGGATGAGTACCCCAAGGGGGCTAGAACGAGACTGTAAAGCAGCTGAACGCTGCCAAAAGGGTCCGTATTTTGGGAACTGTCCTCAAGGGCAAAGAAAGACAGTCAAGACAAAGGCAAAGGCCTGAAGAAAGAAAAGAAAAGGAGAAAGAGAGGCCCCTAGTGAACCTGTAGATGTTGTGGTGAAAGCCAAAAGGCAGGTGAGACTGGGGGGAGCAGAGAGACCCCCCCAGGGGAGGAAGCTTAAGCAGGTAGGAATTAATGCCGAGGTGACCCACAAGACAGTGGGGACTGAGACCCTGAGAGCGAGGGTGCTGGAGGACTTGATGGGGCAATGAAGCAACTGTAGGGGAGGCTAGTAGCTGCAGCGCAGACCCTGCAAGAGGATGCGCAAGACCTGGAATCTCAGCAGCAGAAACGGAGAGACAGCACGGGGGAGAAAGGGAAACTACTCATGGTGGGTGACATAAAGAAAGAGAGGGAAAGTCTGTACACTTGGCTGCATGAGAGGCAGGGGAGGTGCTACCTTCCTCTCCTCCCCCCATGAGGAGCAGTCTTGAGCGGGAGGCTCTGTGATGAGCTGTCCACCCCACCTAGGACTGGAAGGGGCTAAGGTGGCCAGGCAGACGTGTGAACTCTGCAGGGTGCACCCGGAGGAAGAGTCAGGGAGCCGTGAATTGACTGCAAGCAGACTCAGCTGTGCAGGAATAGGCGGGGCCTATAAAGCCAGGAAGCTGGCAAGAGATAGGGGCTACTGCTGGGAAAGAGCAGTCCCTCCCTGGGAAGAGGGGGAAGTACCAGTTTGGAGCTGGTACACCCAGTTTGGAGCTGGTACACCCAGAGCAAGGATGGGAACCAGGAATAGTAGGAAGCAGTCCAGGGAAGTAGCAGTGAAGGAGGGTAGAGGAAAGCCCAAAACTCCTGCGTTGAGGGTCCCTGGCCTGGAACCTGGTGTAAACTGCGGGCCCGGGTTTCCCGAACGGCCACCGAGGGCACGGCATAGACGGGTGGGGCACTGAAAAACAAGACTATCTGGGTCACTCTCGGAGTGAGAGATAATTGAAGGACTGTACCCTGGAAGAGTAGGAAATGCTGAGTGGCCTAGCCACGGGGCTGAGACAAAAAGAGGACACTGCAGTTCCCGGAACGAGAGAGGAGTTACAGAATAGAATCTTTCTATTAAAAGAGCATTCGGTCCCCAGTCATGCTCAAGGCCCCATTGTGCTAGGTGCTGCACCTGTGCGTGTGACAAGGGGGTTATCGTTATCGATAAAATGGGTGCCAGCTCCCTCTCGCAGTCCTTCGTTCTCCAGTTGATGTCCTTGTGTCAGAGTGTGGTGTGCCATGAATGCCTAGACACTGCCCCATTGCAGTACAGTTGGAAGGCTGTGCCCAAGGTTTGCCTTTGCTCAGCAGGGCCATGTCCCATCTGTCCCTGTCTGCTCTCTCCCACAGGCCGAGTGTGATGACATTTGCCGTGAGCCGGTTCTCTGATTCCTCCATGGAATCCATCAGCTCTTTCCCCTGGAATCCCAGCTCCTTTTCCCTGAGAGAAGCCTCCGTGGCTCGGTCAGAGCCCCTCTGCCACACAAGGGAGATCATGGCTGTCACGGGCTGGGAAGGATCCACTCATCCCATCGAAGACCAGCCTCTCCCCAGGCCTCCTGTCCACAGCAGACGAAACCGGCGAGAGCAGATCACGAGTCTGGACCAGACATCAGCCCATGGCTTAGACTTCAACATTAGACAGAAGCATCTGCAGAGCCAACTGGGGACACCTACCCCATACACAGAGTCACTGGCCAAGATGATCCCTAATGCCCCTTCTCTGCGCCCACCAGACAGAGACCCCAGGGTGAAGTTCAACATGAGCGGGATCCCTTTCCTAAGCCATGAAGTCCGGGAGGAGCTGGACTGTCACCTGAACACAAAGAGACTCCAGCATGAGCAGGGCTTACCCCTCACCCCGCAGAAACCTCACACAGCTCCTCTGTTGCCTCTAAGGGCCCCCAGTCAGATGTGGCTGGAGGATGGACATGCCCTACCCACAGACAGAAGGCAGCAGACTTGTTCCACACGTCTTCCAACACCAGTGGAAGATACCACCATGGAGACGGGCAGGAGTGATGGCACAGCTGGAAACCAAACTAACCCGGATCGCTGCACTCTGCCAGCAGGGGTGGATCTGACATCGGCACCTCCAGGAACTGTAATAACAGAGAAGATGCTCGCTGTGACACTCCACATTGATAGGAGCGAGCTGAGAAAGCCCCTTCCCAGTTTGAGTGGCACCAAAGGGACTGAAGAGAAGCTGGAGCTGCACATGGAGAGGAAGGTTATCTCCGGAGAAGGCTCCTGCCTGAGGCCAGGGGCACAGGCTGGTGAGAGCAGGGAAGATCTTCCCAGGACCCAATGCCACCAGGTTGTCCCAGAGGCACCAGGCTCTGGGCAGCTACCAAGATCCATTCTTGACTCTCTTATTGCTGGGCAGGCTGCACACGACCTGCAGATCAATCACCTGATGGAAATGTTGAGCAGCTCCCGCCCCTTGGCGAGCCATGTCTCAGTCTGCCATCTGTGCCGCAAGGCACATCAAGGAAAGATGAAGGGTAAGAAAACTCAGGAGGAGACACAAGAATCTGCTGAGCTTCATAGTCTTCGAGACATCCCGACTCCACATGGGTTCGATGGAACTGTGAATTCAAAGCTCTTCAGGGACCAGCAGCCTATCAGAGTCTGCAAGAAGTGCGGTAAGCTTCTACAGAAGAGACCAGCTGGCTCTGCAGGTGCTGACTTGCCCAGAACATCCCATGGAATTCCCCAGAGATGGACTCCAGGAGACTCTGCAGCGTCATCCAACCACAACAAGATGCCAGTGGTGTGGCTCCTTCCAGCAGACAGGAGCAAGAAGCAGGATGGAATGGGGAAAAGGGCTCCCACCAAGCAACCGAAGATGGTGTCCATTGTGACAAGTACAACAGGGCTTTCGCAAGCAGGGGAGAAAGCAACTGGGAGTCCTGACGCTTCTCCTCCAAAGCCACCAAAGGCCTCCAGAGCTAGGACATCATCCCCTTCAAGGAACAAAGTTCCAGTTCTCAAACGGATCTTCATGTGCCTGAAGCAAACCTTCTCCAAGCTTCAAAAGAAAGTGAAGTCCCAAATGTCCAAGGACTTTTGTTCAAGAACACCTAATCCTAAATTTACAAAGCCACCCTTTCGAAAGGCAAGGGCCTCTAAGGGTGTCTGGTAATAGTATAAGAGACCTACTGTCAAACAAACCCTAACTCTGCCTCTTTACCCCTTATACCCCACTCCTTGACCGCTTCAGCCCCGACTCCCTGTCACCGGAAGTTCCACCCATGGGGGTATTACTTCCAGAGTCAAGGCGGACACATGACAGGAAGCAGAGTGTGTCATGTGACCCCCTCGAAGAACTCCTCCCACTGCCCTCTACTAATCAGGCTCAGTTTTTCCCCCGTAGGCCTCCCCGAGAGGAGATTTGACTGATCCGGGGGAGTTCCGGGGCAGGGTGACCCCACTAAGAACTCCTCCCACCACCCTTCTGCCAATGAGGAGGGGTTTCAGCCTCATAGGACTGCCCTGAGAGCAGATTTGACCAGTCGGGGGTGTTCCACGTTTGGGTGACCCATCCAGAAGTGTTTCATGTGACCCCTCAAAGAATTCCTCACACCGCCCTCTACGAATCACGAGGGGTTTCAGCCACATAGGGCTGCCCAGAGACGAGATTTGACCAACTGGGTGTGTTCCAGGGTGGGGTGACCCATCCGGAAGTGGTTTGTGTGACCCCTCTAAGACCTCCTCCCACCTCCCTCTACCAATCGCAATGGGTTTTGGCGGCATAGGACCACCTGAGAGCAGATTTGACCCATCAGGGGTGTTCTGTGGCAGGGTGACCTGCCCAGAAGAGGGTCCTGTTACCCCTCTAAGAACTCCTCCCAGTGCCCTCTGCCAATCAGAGTGCAGCACCATCACCCCATAAGTCCCAGCACTGGGGCAGAAGAGGCCATCTTTTACCAAGAACGCGTGCTTTAGAAATCGTGGAAACATGGACTCCTTCACCACCCCCGTGAGAACTTGGGACTTTCTTTTAGCCCTGAGGACCTTTGGACTTGTGTGGAGACACCCCGATGAGCGTGGTGGCCTCTTGTCATCCACCCCCCTGGAGGAGGCAGGCGAACGAAGCTTGGGGGAGTCACCAGAGAACAAGGTGAACGGAAAAGACATGGCTCAGGTAAATGAATGATTAAGAAGTGGCGGTTGATGATGGGGTGAAATGGGGTTAGGAACCGGAGGGGCGGGAGAGTTTTGTAAATTTAAAAACAAGCAGTGGGAACTTACACTGTTTCTTTTCTGAAAATCTCTCGACAGATCGACGATGCCTTTCCAGAGGCCCCGGAGGCCCCAGACAGCTTCGCATCAAGCAGCGAAAATGAACCAGGCCCACCTTGGTTTTGCTCAGCGCCGATCCAAATTGTTGAAGAGGATGACGGCTAGGAGGCGTTTCGGAGGAGGTTTGGCATGGAACCCACTGAGCCAGTGCCACGTCATGAGCGTAAAAAGTTATGCGGACTATTGTACGCATTGCTGTTTCTGCTGTCCTCAATCGGTGCCTTCGGGAAAAGCTGTTTGAAGATGAGAGGGCTGTGTCATCGGTGCGCCAGCCTAATGGCACCATGGCTGTGTGACTTGGACTTCAGTGGATAGAAACTGCCAGCTCCGGGGCCGGCGTGCTGAGCTGTGTTTGGAAAGCCTATTAAACACTGTTCTTGCCATAGGTTAAGCTGTGCAATGTCTGTGCCTCACCCAAGAACATTTAGCGCACGGGGTGACCTTGATAAATGCTGTGCAATTTAGTGCAGACCCTGACCGTGTTTGAAAGAAAATGACCAAACCGTAAGATGCTGCTTCCAGCGTTATATTGACCGTCTGGTCTGCACAAAAAGTTACAGAACCCTGCTTCAGAAAAAGGCCAGTTGTAAGAAATCAAAAAGGATTAAGTTAGAAAATGGTGAGGGGACAAACAGCGACATACAACTTGGTAGCTGTAAATTGAAAAATAAAAAAGAGGGCTTTGTGACTATCTGTGTTTCTGTTAGAAGGTCTCTGGCCCTTGGTTTCTTTTCACAGAGCTGTATGTCTTTTAAAGAAAAGAAAAGAAAAGAAAAGAAAAGAAAAGAAAAGAAAAGAAAAGAAAAGAAAAGAAAAGAAAAGCAGCCCAGTTGTGCAGACAACTTATTCCCCCACCCCAGATCACAAAAGGGAATGCTAGGGAGGGGGAATCCAATCACCTTGCTAGTTATTTTGAAACAAAGAGTTACGATGGTATAAAAGCCTCAGGTAGCTTGGAGACTGTCTCTTTCAACAGAAACTCTCTTGAATTGCTGCTTAGGGCGTTTAGACAGACACGTCCACTGTGCGTCGAAAAAGCGAGTCGAATGCCTGTCTAAAACTTTGTGTGATAAGTGTCAGTTTTGTGTAGACAAGCGGCACAGGTGTGAAGGGAGGCGCTGTAAACAGGGTCAGGGTTTGATCGCTGGTGATGTAGACAGTCACCTGTGTTTTCTGGAGAGCATTCGAAAACCCGAATCCTCAGAAAAGTATATATTTTTTATGATTTTGAATGCACACAGAAGACTGGGTTGCACACGCCCAATTATATTTTCGGTATGTCCCGAAAGCCTGAAAAGTCCTGGGAATTTAAGGGCGACAAGTGTCTTTCTCTGTTTGTTTAGACCTTTATTGGCAAAGAGTTCCGGGACTACACGTTCCTCGCGCTCAGTTCCAAAGGTTCTGATACGTACTTCATCGCGAGACCAGCCTGTACTCTTTTGTAAACAAACCAAGGAATACCCCATCGGACACCCTGATATAATTTACGACAAATTTGGACCCCTTGCAAATTATTTTGGAATTGCAAAAGTTAAAGTGTACCCCCTGCGAAGCCTCTTTTTCCCGTTGTTACCTGTCAGAGTCGGTGGCAAGCTTCTGTTCCTGCTATGCCAAACCTGTGCAGAAACTGAGCAGCGGGAGACATACATCCACAGTGATGAGGAGAGGGCCATCCTGGGGACTTCGTGGATGGTGGAATTGAATACGGCCATAGCGAAGGGGTATGCGGTGGCTAAAGTCTATGAAATGTGGCATTTTAATGAAAAATCTGATGAACTCTTTTCAGCGTACATAAAATTACACTTCTACCAGAAAGAAGAGGCTTCAGGGTATCCCAGCTGGTGCACAGATGAAGAAAAACAAAATAAGTACATTAACGATTTCTACCAGCAAGAAGGCGTGCTTTTACGCCAACACGAGATCAGGTCGAACTCCGCTAAATGCCAAATCACTAAACTGTTTTTAAAATCTCTGTGGGGTCAGTTTGGCCAAAGAACAAACCTACCCAACACCAGCATCATGAGAGATCCTGACAAACTCTTTCAGAACCTGTTTTCCCCCAATTACAAGGTTTCATCCTGCAAGTTTATTGAGGATGAAACCGCGTGTGTGTCTTGGAAGCAGGCAAAAGACCTGCACTCTGTCTCTGGCAATACCAATGTCTTCATAGCCTGTTTCACCACCGCTTATGCCCGCTTAGAACTATACAACCTCCTAGACAGGTTGCAAGAGCGGTGTCTGTACCACGACACTGACTTGGTGACATTTGTGAAAAGGGAGGGTGACCGGAATCACTTTCTGGGGGATTATTTAGGGGACCTCACAAGCAAGATCCCGCCTGATCCACACATCACCGAGTTTGTGTCGGCAGGCCCAAAAACATATGGGTATAAGCTGTTGGGAGGAAAGGCCTTAGGAAAGTCAAAGGTATTACCCTGAACGTAGCAAACTGTGAAAAGATCAACTTTGACAGTATAAAAGATCGAGGTCTGGACTATTGCACGGGCCTGCGAGAAAACACCTCAAAAAAGACAGAAGTGCAGCACCCCTCTATCGCAAGGAACAAAAATCAGTGGCAAATAGCAACAAAAACCCTTCAGAAAACAAACACAGAAAGTCATTTACAACAAGAAGGTCCAATGAGAGGGTTTAAAACCCTACCCTACGGTTTTTAAAAATGGATAATTTCGAAACACCCCTTTTCTGCAATTCTCGCAGGGCCTAGCAACTGCCGGAAAAGTTACTTTATAAAAAATGTGTTGGATAACCCCAGACAAACACTGTCTGTTATGCCTGAGAACATCGTGTGATGTTACAGTTGTTGGCAACCTCTGTATACAGAATTGCTCTGTAAATATCCCTTTCTCAATGTTGTGGAGGGGCTGCCTGATGCTTTTGACGATGACCGTTTGTTTCCTACCAGTAAAGTAAAGACGATTATCTGATGAACGATCTGATGAACTCTGCTTGTGAAAGCGCTGAAACCGAGGAAGGCTTTACCAAGTACATGCGTCACAGAAACCAGAGCATTATGTTTATAGTTCAAAGCGTATTTTGTCAGGGGAAAAAGAGTCGCAAGATTAACCTAAACACAAATTACATGGTTCTGTTCAAAAACCCCAGGGATAAATTACAAATCTCTACACTCGCTTGGCAAATGCCACACTCAGGGACACCCGTACTTCCTTCAAAAAGGATCGCGGATACAATGATACAGTGATACAATGCACAGTTTAAAGCCTTCTGCCGCACTGCCCGTTAAACAGAAAGTGTCTTTAATGCACGTCAGTTTAATGTTCACATCCACTCCGTTCAACAAAAGTTTTTCTTGAAAAAACAGGTCACTGTGCAGATGAACCAGCAGCTCTACCATCCTGCTCTGGGCCATCAGCTTTGCACACCTCACAAACCCTAGATTCCCTCCATCCATCTCGAGTTTCTTCCTGTTGTCTGGCAGTGTCTTTGTAAAACAGGCCGGTGGAAAATTGCATGGCGAGGGTGTCGTCACTGTAATTGAGCACCGATTCTATAAAGGCCCTGTAAGGGTAACAGTTGTTGCTTTGCCTTACAAGGCGGTCTCCCAGCGTGACATCGCACTGACTAGAAATAGAGGCCACGGGGTAATTCACCAGGCCCACCTCGGCGTCCACGGTGAGTTCAGTTATTCTCCTTTTACAATCTTGCAACACAGCTCCAGCAGCGTGTTGTTTAAATCCATACAATTTACACCATTCCCTGCTACAAAAAAGTCAATGGGGGCAGACTCCATAATGACCGACAGAGGCGGCGCCTCGATGTAGATGCTTTTCTCAATGCTGGTCTGCGTAGGGGCTATTTGGAACAAGTCTAGTTCGGATGTGGTCCACTCATCAGACCTGCAGTGAACAAAAGCCATGTTGATTCAAATATATCTCTTTCACCAGGTGGAGAGCGTCTCCTCTTTCGCCCAGGCTTCCTCTTGGACTTTCCCTTGTGGCTGGCCTTGCGGGTCAAAGCCCTTCTTTTAAAGGGTTTTGGGGGACCTGAGCATCGCGAGTATGACACATTGCTCGTGCTCTTCCTCCTTTTAATGTACATCAGCCCCGATCCTTCCTGTAAAACTGTGTTCCCCACTTTCTCCAGAACAGCGTGGGAGACATGACCTACCACGTCTGTAGCTATGTTTTGAGTGGCGGTTTTTATGTGGACTTTTATAATCTCTAGCCCCCTCCTCAAAAGTGGTACAGCTTTTCAAAAGAGGGTGTGAAATCTTCCACGAACACCAGCCCCGTGAATCACGGGGGCCCCATGACATCCAGGAAGGGCGTATCCAGCCTGGGCTTTGTAATAGTTTCTGTAGATGGTGGGGTCACCGTAATTTTTTAGGATCGCCAAAATAGTATTTTGCTTTTCAGAAACCTCGCTCTCTCCGTGGACGCAGGTGCAGCTTGACGATCACCTTGCCAAAGCAAAATGAGACGCGTCTGTTCTGATCTGTCTTTAGTTCAATGGTGATGGTGGCAATGTGCTGTTTACTGTCAGGGACGTAGTGAGGTTTATCATAAGTGATGGTGAGAAACTTTTTGTTCCTTCTCGGACGGGGATACAGCGTAACTGGGCAACAGAAAGTCCCCCACAAACTCGTGTTGTACAATAACTGTGTACAGATACAAAGAGTTGAAACCCCCTGTGATGTCAGCCGAGACGGGAAATTTTTGAGCACCGCGCTTGGGGTCCAAACCCAGAATGTTAGCTAGCTCCCTGCTGGTAGAAAACATGTACGTAAAATTGGCAGATTTAAGTCTCATTTTTCTACCCACAGGGTCGTAGTTCATGACCACCTCACGTGGTGCGGAATGACAAGCCACGGTGCTGTTCATATGATCCAGTAATTCGGGTATGGTCGAGTAATAACCTCGTCGTAGGATGAAATTCCACCTCTTATCTCCAAAGGTGATTTTGAAAGGGGTGTCTTCGTTGATAGTGTTCCAGAAGTGCGGGTATTGTGTTTCCACTAACCCCACCTCCTAGGCACCCAAGAGATCCAAGGGCTTAATTAGTCCTATTTTAACGTTGGAGCTGGTCTTTTGAGGAAAAGCTGCAGAGCTGGCATTGCTGGGCAAAGTAATGTAAAACCCGCCATCACTCATTTCTCTCTCGCTCTCTCTGTTTGGGTCTAAGTGTCACAGAGTTGAAAAGCTTTCACCTAGCTGTTAAACTCATCGGGCCACCCCAACCATTTCACCAGTAGCTGCTTTTTTCTCCCTTTTCCTTTCGCCGCTCGAACTTTTTCAACCCTGTAAATCCTGTCTCGTTTGGGGTTTACTTTTTCTAATTCTTTAGGGTAAAAAGATCCAGTAACTGTCTCACCCTCGTAAAATATCTCCACATCCTAGTTTTTAAAGTTTTCTTCAATTGCTCTAGAGCCCCTGCTTTGACTTCAGTATTAGTAACAATATGGTGAACTCCATGCCGCTTTAACAATCTCCTTAAAGGTTTGTTTAAAAATTCTTTCCCCCGATCGGAATGTAATTTTTGAGGCACGCGACCTTTGGTGAAAATAGCTTTAAAGGCCTTGGAGACCTCACCACTCGTCTTGTCTTTTAGGCCGAAGGCCCAGGCATATTTGGATAGAATGTCTACGACTGTTAAGATGGACTTAATACCGCTGTTGCGTTTGGAGAACCGGTGCATATCCATCAAATCTGCCTGCCATTACGCATCCACATCTGAAACAATGGTCTTGTTTCTTTTAAAACATATTCGAGCTGGTTTGTGCCAAGTGTAAGCGTCCTGGTGTGAAAACCAAGCTGTTACTGGTCTTCATTTAAAGTTTTAATCTGCTCTTTGGCCACTTGAAAAAGAGGGTTCACCCTGCCGAAGCTCCCAACTTCTCCGGGGGTCAAATATATTTTCTTTCACAGAGCTGCCTGTGTAGACATGACTCTTACTGGTACCGTCTCTTACTCACACACATATGAAGGGGGACACATTCATATTAACACTTTTAACTAAGTGTTATTAATCGCCTGGTTTAACACGACCTTTTACAGCCCCCTGTAAAAATGGATGCCATGAACCCTACCAAAAGGGAGTGATTCTGCCATTTTGTCCTTTTCTGGATTTTCCTCTTGAGATCTATGTCTCAGACATGAGGAAAACCAGCGGATGCATGGTATATTTACTCCCACGGGGCAACTGATGTAGAAGTTCTCAAATGCCTCTGGAAAGGCATCGTCAAGCTGTTGAGAGATTTTCGGAAAAGAAACAGTGTAAGCACCCCACTGCTTGTTTTTAGATTTACACAGCCCCCCGGTTCCTAACCCCATTATACCCCATCATCAGCTGTCACTTCTTAATCATTCATTTACCTGAGCGACGTCTTTTCCCTTCACCTTGTCCTCCGGTGACTCCCCCGAGCTGCGTTTGCCTTCCACCTCTCGGGGGGCTGACAATGAGAGCCCATCATGCTCCTCGGGGTGCCTCAGAAGAGTTTGGGTTTCAGGTTCTGGCGTATCCATCAACGGGTGAGTCAAAGGGCCCTCGTCAGACCTGTCACTGATGTAGCACTTTCTCCACACAAGTCTAAAGGCCCTCGAGGCTAAAACAAACTCCGAAGTTCTCACGAGGGTGGTGAAGGAGTCCATCTTTCCACGATTACTAAAGCACGCGTTCTTGGTAAAGGGTGCCCTCTTCTGCCCCTGCGCTGGGACTTATGGGGTGATGGTGCTGCGCTCTGATTGGCAGAGGGCGCTGGGATGAGTTCTTTGAGGGGTCACGTGGCCCTCTTCGGTGCGGGTCACCCGCCCCAGTACACCCCTGATTGGTCACATCTGCTTTCGGGGCGGTCCTATGCGGCTGAAACCTATCGCGACTGGTAGAGGGCGGTGGGAAGAGGTCTTAGAGGGGTCACACGAACCACTTCCAGATGGGTCACCCTGCCCTGGAACACCACTGATTGGTCAAATCTCCTCTCGCAGCGGGTGTATTGGGGCAAAACCCATCCTGATTGGTTGAGGGCAGTGGGAGGAGTTCTTAGAGGGGTCACATGACACATTTTGCATCCGGTCATGTGTCCGCTTTCACCCCGGTAGTAATATCCCCCATTGGTGGGACTTCCAGTGACAGGTGGTTGGGGCTTAAGAGGTCAAGGGGCGAGGTTTCAGGGGCCAAGGGGCGGGGTTAGGGTTTGTTTGACAGTAGGGCCCTTCTACTACTTCCTGTTTCCATATTACTGAATCCCACCCTGCCAGCATTCTCACTCACAGAAGGGGCCCACAAATTCTACTATCTCCCTCGCATCCAGCGGGCCTGGTAAGCATGGACCAAAGTGGCTGAGAACAATTGCATGTTGTCCTGGGACACAGAGACTGATGTATAAGAGACTCTCCTTGGGGTATGACGTTTAACCCCAGATTCCAAGGTGAAAGGCAGGCCTGGGGCTTGGATGAGACTGAGGGTGTGAATAGATCACTGGATTTGTTACTTTACCTCATTTAGTTCGAGAATAAATCCTTTCTTTGCAGATTCATGGCATAAGTCTTGTCCTTTCAGATGTTTTGGCCACAAGTGTGAAGAAGAGCCAAGAATCCATGGAGGAGGATAAGAGCAAAGCCTCAAAGTTTTCAGAAACTGACCTGGTACTAGACATGGAAGGGTGGTAGCAGTGGGGGGAAAAGCCCCAGAGATGTTTATACTCGAGGGTGGAAAGCAGGGGACTCCGTGGGGCACTTAGATTGCACGGGGCTCAGAAGAGAAACTTACTGGGAGATAAAGGGCAGGTCTTTCCTGGGGTGATGGAAAGAGAGATTTTGGAATTTCCAAGGTGGCAGACCCAAAACCCGAGGGAGGGGCTGGGGTAGGAAGGAAGTGAGGCCCTTGAACCAAAGAAAGAAGGAGAGATCTGCCACAGAGCTGAGGGGAGTACCATCCACCTGGAGTGATGACCAACCCCCATTTCCCCTCTCTACATCACACCTTCCAAGAGCTGAGATGTCATGGGCCTGGGGTGTCGGAGCGGGGGAGGAAGATACCAATAATTAAAGGGGGCTTGAGCATAATGAATGGCCACGGCCAAGCTGTGGAAAACAGAGATCTCAAGAACTGAGGCTTGGATAATTGAGGTGCCCTGCAACTTAAACCCCAGTCCACTGTGCCTGCATTGCACACGTTAGCTGAGATTCCTGGGCTCAATTACCTGCAGCACAGGGACGTAGGTAGGCCAAGGTTTGGAGAGCAGAACGTGGGCCATCTACCTGGTGTCTGAGAGCAGACAAGTGGCTGGAGATAAGGTTCTGCTAACCCTCTGAGAGAGGCAGGTCCTATTACAGCAGGAGTCTCCGGTCTTAAAGGGATACAAACCTCAAGTACAAGCAACCCAGTGGCTAGCCATCCTCAGCATCAGTGGGCGTGGGGATTGGCTGCATGGGGTGGCACTAGGGCCCAGGGAAGGTGTTGTAGCTGATACCTCTACAAGGAGCTTCTCAAGCCTGGGAATTATTGTGGTATCTAGCTCAAGGAACCTGATGAGATCAACTGATGACAAAACCAAGTCCTGGTTGGTTTGCCCCAAGTCATAAGGGCCGGGGCAGGTTATGGGTCTATTAAAGGAGGGGATGGGTGAGGTTCATTGGCCTGCAAGGTGAAGGAGGTCAGACTAGATGATCACAATGGTCCCTCCTGGCCTTAAAGTCTAGGAGGAACTTCTTTGCTTTCCAAAAGATGGGAATGGCTCCGAGGGGATACCAGGTAGTAAGCCCCTAACCTTCTGAGCCCCTCCCAGGTGTGATTTCTTCTTCCGATGAGCTCATATCTCTTCCCAGCTCTGCCTCCTTCTTGGGGCCAGATTCACCAAGGGGCTTAAGTGCCTAAATGTTCATTTGGACACTTAACTGCCAGAATCAGGCCCCACTGGGTTTTCCAACCTCCCGCCCAGCTGCTGCTCACTATTGCAGCATCCAAAACATTTTTTGTAGAAAAAGTTCACAGGGCATCTGTGTTTCTGAGCATGCACCCTGCAGCCCCCACACCAGGGACGGTAGGAGTTTGCCACCTAACATGGCTGTGGGGCCCAATCAGGCTCCTCTAAGGGAGCTTACATAGGTTGAAGGAAGGATGGGGAGGTGGAAGACCCAATGTCCAATATCCCTGCACCAATGTTTTTTTTTTAGTTATTTCCCCCACGATAGAATAGCTTCAGGGGGAGTGTCATAAATATAAAGGTAAGGGTAAACCCCTTTAAAATCTCTCCTGGCCAGAGGAAAAATCCTCTCACCTGTAAAGAGTTAAGAAGCTAAAGGTAACCTCGTTGGCACCTGATCAAAATGACCAATGAGGAGACAAGATATTTTCAAAAGCTGGGAGGAGGGAGAAAAACAAAGGGTCTGTGTCTGTCTGTATGATGCTTTGGTCGGGGATAGAACAGGAATGCAATCTTAGAACTTAGTAAGTAATCTAGCTAGGTATGTGTTAGATTATGATTTCTTTAAATGGCTGAGAAAATAGCTGTACTGAATAGAATGAATATTCCTGTGTGTGTGTCTTTTTTGTAACTTAAGGTTTTGCCTGGAGGGATTCTCTATGTTTTGAATCTAACTACCCTGTAAGGTATTTACCATCCTGATTTTACAGAGGTGATTCTTTTTTACTTCTATTAAAAGTCTTCTTGTAGGGAAACTGAATGCTTTTTTCATTGTTCTAAGATCCAAGGGTTTGGGTCTGTGGTCACCTAGGCATATTGGTGAGGATTTTTACCAAACCTTCCCCAGGAAGTGGGGTGCAAGGGTTGGGAGGATTTTGGGGGGGAAAGACATTTAGAAACTACGTTTTTTTCAGGAACCCAGATAAAGTTTGGTGGTGGCAGTGGAAGTCCAAGGGCAAAGGGTAAAATTAGTTTGTACCTTGGGGAAGTTTTAAGCTAAGCTGGTAAAAGTAAGCTTAGGATGTTTTCATGCAGGTCCCCACATCTGTACCATAGAGTTCAGAGTGGAGAAGGAACCTTGACAGGGAGTGATTGAGGGAGCCCCTGTCAGGCTGTCCCAAAGCCCAGTGTGTTCACCTGACAGGTGGCAGATCCCCATTCAAATTCTTCTCCCCTCAGCTAGAGGGTGGGATTTCCATCTGGAGTCCTCTCCATCGCCAGCTTTTGTGAATCCCTTTCTCAGGTGTCTGTCTCTCCCCAGTTGTTCTACAGGGAGCCCAGGCACCAACGCAGGGTTTGTGAATCATCCAAAAGATCGGCATGGTGACGTTCAGTGTCACCGCACCTCAGTCACTTGTGAATTTAGCTCTTGGTGTTCTGTGTAAAACTGGGTGACATTCTTTGGATGAGGAGGATTATTACATGAAAAATGCAGTTCTGAGTGACCTGAAATGAATAGCGCATTCGACACACACAGTTTTGGCCAGTCCCAAAAGGGCCAGGAGAGAAGGAGAAAGGTGGTGCCCCTGGTGTAGTTGCAGCTGCTCTGTCTTTAGTCCAGTGGTTCGGGTGCATTTCCCCTCGCTGTAAAAGGCAGCAGTTCAAATCTCTGCTCTGGAATAAGCCACCACAGCCTGTCCTTGAGTCACTGAAAAGTTTCACATTCAGTTTGACCCCAAACAAACGAATGTATTTCTCATAAGTGCCACTGACCGGAAATATCCATGATTTGCCCAGCTCTAGCTCTGGAGAGAGCCCACTGCCGTAGTGCCTGGGCGTCCAGTCAGGGAGTCTGGGCCCCTGTGTGATCGAGGGGCATCCCCCCTTCGCCTGCAGCAAACCCCATGTCCCAGGGGAGCCTGAGCTGCAGACAGGAGGCGCTGGGGCAATCTGCATTGGTTTCCACAGTGAAGCAAAACCACCACAACCGAGCCCAGACCGAGGGCCCCGGGGCAAACAGACTGATATCACGCTGTATGGGGTGGGAACCGTTCCAACCCGGTCCCTGGCAGATGTGCTGAAGGTTTTGTCAGGGCAGCCCCGGGCTTCCCGTGCAGTCGGAAGAGGGACTGGAGGGTGGGTGGATGAAGAGCTTGGAAGGGGGGAACCTCCCCCAGATCTAAGGACTGTTTGGAGCTCCAAGCGTCAGGGGCTCCCTGTGTGTGTTTTGAACCCCGATTTCCGGTTCAGTCCACGGGGCCTGCTCTGGAGATCGGCTCTAGGCCGGCGGGAGGGGGCTGCTGGCCCCCACGGACACTCAGAGGGGTTTGTGGCTGGCCTCTCCCAGTCCCCAAAGAAAGGGGAATGGAGGGAGAGAAATCAGGGTCCTGAGACTGACAGTCCCCAGGGCCAACGGGGAGACGCCAACGCTCCAGGTCAGCCCGATTGACAGGGCAGGCCAGGCAACGAGGGAGCCGGGAGCCCAGGGTCCCGTCCTGCGTGTGAGGGGAGCTGCTGGAGGCGAGCGGGGCCGAGCTAAGGGCAGAGCAGCAGCCAGAGCGGGGCCAGAGCTGGGGGAGCCGGGGCAGCCGGGAGCTGGGGCCGTGCAGACCAGCCGCGCCGTCGGGGGCCCGGCCAGCTCGCGCCTGAGGGCCCGTGGCCAGCGCCAGAGCCGGGTGCGACACGCGGTGTCACTGCCGCCCAGCCCGGGCCTGGGAGGGAGGCTGGGGGTGTGAGGAAGAGCCGGTGAACTTTCCCTACGTCCCAGAGACACCGGTGGTGGTGCCCCCGAGCCCACAGGGCGGGTCCCTTGTTCCCCTTCACCCTCTTCCATTTTTCCTTATTCTCCTCACCGTTGCTGTTTAATACACTGTCTTTGGTGTGAACTCAATGCACTGACCAGGGGGTCAGGGAAGGGCCGGTGCGGAGGGAGCACCCCAGAGTGGGGCCGCCCCCGAACCGACAAGAATCTCCACTTTCGTTTGAAAAATAGGAAATGTCTCGCCCGTCATGCTTGAAAATGTGACACCCCCCCCCCAAGGTTCAAAAAGTAGAAGGCAAATAAAGAGAATCCCCCAGATCATTTTAAAATCTCCTGATCTGGGAGGCCTGACTTGTGATCCTGGAATGAATTGGGTTGGCCGTACTTGGCAATGTGTGGGGGGTTTGGAAACACTTCTCTTTACAGCCAAGCAAATAATTTCTGGGGATAATTTAGGCTGTGAATCCGTCCCGTTTTCCTCTTCACAAATTCTCCGTAAGAAGCTTACAAGGTTCTCAAATTTATCCCTATTTCAAACATCATCACGGGGTGAGTTCAATGAATAATTCTTATTCAGGAATCAGTTTGCTCGTTAAAACTCACAGTGTGTGGATTGGACACTCGGGTCATATGACTTGACTTTTGTTCCCTGATTGGATGAGCAGAACTCCAGGACTGAGCCATTCAGTGGGCTGGGCCCAAGCTGTCCGTGTCCTGTATCTTTCCTAGGTGGCTCCTGGAGGCAGCAGGAGGCATGAGCCCGGTGCCAATCTGCTTCCTGCCAGACCTGGACCTAACACGCAGGCCACCTGAGGAGATCCACTCTCTTTGGTTCCAGCTGACCCGGGGGGCACTGGGTCTGAGACATCAGATCTGCCATGGTTTCCCCTGTGTCCTGGGGCCTGGCTTGCTCAGAGGAGGGCAGGGGGCAGGTTGCAGAGACAAGGCGAGTGCGGTTACTCATTAGCCCTTCTTCGCCTGGAGGAGGGAGGTGCTTTGCTGGCCAGACACTTTCCCAAACAGGTTTCAGAGTAGCAGCTGTGCTCATCTGTATCCGCAAAAGGAACAGGAGTACTTGTGGCACCTTAGAGACTAACAAATTTCCCCAAACAGGTACTGCATCCAGCCAGGCTGACTCAGCGGCTATCAAATCCCCCCTCATTCTTCTCTTCTGCAGACTAAACAATCCCAGTTCCCTCAGCCTCTCCTCATAACTCATGTGTTCCAGACCCCTAATCATTTTTGTTGCCCTTCGCTGGACTCTTTCCAATTTATCCACATCCTTCTTGTAGTGTGGGGCCCAAAACTGGACACAGTACTCCAGATGAGGCCTCACCAATGTCGAATAGAGGGGGACGATCACGTCCCTCGATCTGCTCGCTATGCCCCTACTTATACATCCCAAAATGCCATTGGCCTTCTTGGCAACAAGGGCACACTGCTGACTCATATCCAGCTTCTCGTCCACTGTCACCCCTAGGTCCTTTTCCGCAGAACTGCTGCCTAGCCATTCGGTCCCTAGTCTGTAGCTGTGCATTGGATTCTTCCGTCCTAAGTGCAGGACCCTGCACTTATCCTTATTGAACCTCATCAGATTTCTTTTGGCCCAATCCTCCAATTTGTCTAGGTCCCTCTGTATCCTATCCCTGCCCTCCAGTGTATCTACCACTCCTCCCAGTTTAGTATCATCCGCAAATTTGCTGAGAGTGCAATCCACACCATCCTCCAGATCATTTATGAAGATATTGAACAAAACCGGCCCCAGGACCGACCCCTGGGGCACTCCACTTGACACCGGCTGCCAACTAGACACGGAGCCATTGATCACCACCCGTTGAGCCCGACAATCTAGCCAGCTTTCTACCCTCCTTATAGTGCATTCATCCAGCCCATACTTCCTTAACTTGCTGACAAGAATACTGTGGGAGACCGTGTCAAAAGCTTTGCTAAAGTCAAGATACAATACATCCACTGCTTTCCCTTCATCCACAGAACCAGTAATCTCATCATAGAAGGCGATTAGATTAGTCAGGCATGACCTTCCCTTGGTGAATCCATGCTGGCTGTTCCTGATCACTTTCCTCTCATGCAAGTGCTTCAGGATTGATTCTTTGAGGACCTGCTCCATGATTTTTCCGGGGACTGAAGTGAGGCTGACTGGCCTGTAGTTCCCAGGATCCTCCTTCTTCCCTTTTTTAAAGATTGGCACTACATTAGCCTTTTTCCAGTCATCCGGGACTTCCCCGGTTCGCCACGAGTTTTCAAAGATAATGGCCAATGGCTCTGCAACCACAGCCGCCAGTTCCTTTAGCACTCTCAGATGCAGCTCGTCCGGCCCCATGGACTTGTGCACGTCCAGCTTTTCTAAATAGTCCCTAACCACCTCTTTCTCCACAGAGGGCTGGCCATCTATTCCCCATGTTGTGATGCCCAGCGCAGCAGTCTGGGAGCTGACCTTGTTCGTGAAGACAGAGGCAAAAAAAGCATTGAGTACATTAGCTTTTTCCACATCCTCTGTCACTAGGTTGCCTCCCTCATTCAGTAAGGGGCCCACACTTTCCTTGGCTTTCTTCTTGTTGCCAACATACCTGAAGAAACCCTTCTTGTTACTCTTAACATCTCTCGCTAGCTGCAGCTCCAGGTGCGATTTTGCCCTCCTAATTTCATTCCTACATGCCCGAGCAATATTTTTATACTCTTCCCTGGTCAGTTGTCCAACCTTCCACTTCTTGTAAACTTCTTTTTTATGCTTAAGATCGGCTAGGATTTCACCGTTAAGCCAAGCTGGTCGCCTGCCATATTTACTATTCTTTCGACACATCGGGATGGTTTGTCCCTGTAACCTCAACAGGGATTCCTTGAAATACAGCCAGCTCTTCTGGACTCCTTTCCCCTTCATGTTAGTCCCCCAGGGGATCCTACCCATCCGTTCCCTGAGGGAGTCGAAGTCTGCTTTCCTAAAGTCCAGGGTCTGTATCCTGCTGCTTACCTTTCTTCCCTGTGTGAGGATCCTGAACTCAACCAACTCATGGTCACTGCCTCCCAGATTCCCATCCACTTTTGCTTCCCCCACTAATTCTACCCGGTTTGTGAGCAGCAGGTCAAGAAAAGCTCCCCAGCTAGTTGGCTCCTCTAGCACTTGCACCAGGAAATTGTCCCCTACGCTTTCCAAAAACTTCCTGGATTTTCTATGCACTGCTGTATTGCTCTCCCAGCAGATATCAGGAAAATTAAAGTCACCCATGAGAACCAGGGCATGCGATCTAGTAGCTTCCGCGAGCTGCCGGAAGAAAGCCTCATCTACCTCATCCCCCTGGTCCGGTGGTCTACAGCAGACTCCCACCACTACATCACTCTTGTTGCTCACACTTCTAAACTTAATCCAGAGACACTCAGGTTTTTCTGCAGTTTCGTACAGGAGCTCTAAGCAGTCATACTGCTCCCTTACATACAGTGCTACTCCCCCACCTTTTCTGCCCTGCCTGTCCTTCCTGAACAGTTTATAACCATCCATGACAGTACTCCAGTCATGTGAGTTATCCCACCAAGTCTCTGTTATTCCAATCATGTCATAATTCCTTGCCTTCACCAGGACCTCCAGTTCTGCCTGCTTGTTTCCCGGGCTTTGTGCATTTGTATATAGACACTTGAGATAACCTGCTGATCGCCCCCCATTCTCAGTATGAGGTAGGAGCCCTCCCCTCCCAGACATTCCTGCCTGTGCTTCCTCCCGGTATCCCGCTTTCCCACTTACCTCAGGGCTTTGGTCTCCTTCCTCCGGTGAACCTAGTTTAAAGCCCTCCTCACTAGGTTAGCCAGCCTGCTCGCAAAGATGCTCTTCCCTCTCTTCGTAAGGTGGAGCCTGTCTCTGCCTAGCACTCCTTCTTGGAACACCATCCTATGGTTAAAGAATCCAAAGCCTTCTCTCCCACACCACCTGTGTAGCCATTCGTTGACTTCCACGATTCGACGGTCCCTACCCAGGCCTTTTCTTTCCATGGGGAGGATGGACGAGAACACCACTTGCACCTCAAACTCCTTTATCCTTCTTCCCAGAGCCACGTAGTCCGCAGTGATCCGCTCAAGGTCATTCTTGGCAGTATCATTGGTGCCCACGTGGAGAAGCAGGAAAGGGTAGCGATCCAAGGGCTTGATGAGTCTCGGCAGTCTCTCCGTCACATCGCGAATCTTAGCCCCCGGCAAGCAGCAGACTTCTCGGTTTTCCCAGTCAGGGCGGCAGATAGATGACTCAGTCCCCCGGAGTAGAGAGTCCCCGACCACCACCACCCGCCTCCTTCTCTTGGGAGTGGTGGTTGTGGAACCCCCCATCTCAGGACAGTGCATCTCATGCCTTCCAACCAGCGGAGTCTCCTTCTGCTTTCTCCCCCCAGACGTATCATCTGGTCCACTCTCCGCAATGGTACCTGTGGAGAGAACATGAAAATGGTTACTCACCTGTGTCCGTGTTGCTGGAACCCGGACATTCCCCCTTCTTCTTCTGGAGGTCACATGTTGCCAAGCTTCTTCACTGGCCTCTTGGCTCCGCTGTGCAACCTGCTCTAAATCTTTAGAGCTTTGTGCCCGTAGAAGCATATCCTGACTTTTGTCCAGAAAATCCTCCGTTTCTCCTATGCAACGCAGGGTCGTTATCTGTTGCTCCAGACCTTCAATCTTCTCTTCCACTATGGAGACCAGCCTGCACTTAGTACACACATGACCATGCCTTGCAAATCCAAGAGTTGCGATTCCAGATCCGGCTGGCCTGGGCCACGCTGGCTTTTCATGGTGCCCATTTGACGAGGGATTTCCCTGTGGATGGCCCATTTCCCCAGCAGGAGCAGCAATCTCGCTGGCATTAAGGACTCTGCGTGGCCGAGCCTCCCAGGCTATGCACAGGGGCTGGCTCAGCTTTGAGCCCAAGTCCCTTTCCGTTCACACACACATCAGGCTGACTCGGGCCAGCGAGCACCCAGGATGTGGCTCCTCGGTCCTGGCTGGGGCATGGGTCAGAGCTGAGCCCTGCTGTGACTCGGGTCCATGCCCTGTCCTTGAGCAGTGTGGACACAGGCCCGAGTCAGAAGGTGGGCGGAGCACAGAGGGACGTGCTAATACAGGTGTGAGACCCGGCTCCAGCGAATGGAAACCCAGGCTCACAATGCAGCCTGGACACTCAAGTGCAGGCACGGAAATGCCGAGTCCACAAGCCTGGATCGGGCAGCCCCGGGTTTACAAAGAGTGTGGATGCTCCCGCAGGGAGCTGGGTGGCCATACAGAGGGTTGTGGCTGCAGTTAGAGAACCGTTTACAAAGGCAGCTTCTAGCAGGCCAGGCATTGCCTGCTCCTGGGCAGTGGAGGGACGGGGGCCGTAGGGGTTGGGTGGGTGGGTGGGTGGGAATACAAGAAATACCTGTGGCATTTTGTCCCTGCTGGGACCACTCCATATAAAGTGATCCGGTAAGAAGAGGCTCTGTTCTTGAATCCTCCAATTTTCATGAATGCTTTAAATTCAGCAAAATCACAAAGAAGAAAATGTCTGATAAGAGCAGGCAAATACAGACTTGTTTTGCTCAGATTAAAATGCAGAGCAGCCTCTAATTGGCATTTTACAGGTATATTACAAGTTAAAATATTTACTCTAAGATCAAATGAATAATTCATGACCTCCAAGCAACAAATACTTAACCATGTCCTTTTGAATATTTAGTTTTAATAGAGATTTATCTGGAAGAATGTTCCAGGACTTCATTATGTTTTCCTGAAGGCTGCAGCGCTTGTCACAGTCAGCATTTCAGATGCCACAGGTTGGGTCATTATGTACCCGTGAGTTGGGCACCTCTGCAGTGCACCTTCTTTCCAACTGCGGAAGTAGAAAATAAAAAGCAAGTTCGAGTTGTAGCTCTTTTGGGATGATGTCCCTGCAACATGGAGCCAGTCTGTAGGAAACCAAAGAAGTATCATTTCTTTACTCTATTTGTGCAATTTGGCACTGACTGGGGGTCTTTTAATATTGTCCCAAAGGATCTAAAATATGAGAAGAAAATATTAGCAACTTTGCAAGCTGTGCTCTATCGAAAAAAGTCAATGTTTGCTTCACTCCCTGTAGACTAGCTCAACGTTACAGAGGTGGTTAATAGTTTGAGGCTTCCTGTGGCATTATATTGTAATAGGACCACATAAAAATAGAGGATCGTGCCTAACAATAAAAATATAACTGAGTTTCCAGTGTTGAATACCCCTGTTTAGCCTGGTTATTGGCAACATTCAGAGCATGTAGTTGCAGAATGTTGATAATTCCCTTGGCAGGGTGATTAACATTTTGTTTTCACGTTTTTTCATTCAAATGATGAAAAGCATGTCCAAGTGGGAGGGGAGTTTTAAAACGCAGAATCGAATATTCTGTGTTTACTTCCAGTTTGTGGGGATGTTAACAGTCTCTGGTACTAAGTTTTAAAGGACAGTCTACTGAAGCCATTCAGAGGTTCCATCCTGTGAAGTGTAACAGTTCTGTGTTAGGGGGTGGTAGTCTGCAGTGAATTCTATTTCCCTCCTTCCTTGCTTTTGCTGCCAAACTAATGTTGTAACTTTTAGTGTGTAGCATCCATCGTACAGATCAACATCGTGCAATCAATTTATTTTTTAGAGAACTCTTTAAGTGATGTCTGACAAGCCACTAAAGAGAGAGAGAGAGAGAGAGAGAGAGAGAGAGAGAGAAATTAGTACATTTATATTGTCGGAATCTAAGATTCGCAGAAGGCAGAAAGGATAAGCTAATGTGCAAAGATGGAGGAAAGTAAAAGAAAAGGAAACTGAAATTTAAGAGCAGTCCTGGTCAAACTAAAAGGTAATTATCACTGCACATTAGTTTCAATTGGAGGAGAATGGGAGTAGGAAATAACGGGAGGGAAGGGAAAGATGAATGGGATTCTGAGTCAAACTAACACAACCAAGATGGTCCTTAGGCAAGATCTGAAGAGAGGAAGTAACTTGAAGGAAGGGAGAATGCCCTATAAATCTGGGACGAAGTGAAAAGAGCGACCCTCCCCAACTCTGGAAAGTTATGTGGAGCTGGAGAGCAGAGAACAAGAGTGGAGAAAGGGAGAGCAACCAAATGGGAGAATCGGTGGCTGTCATATTCGTGGTCAAATGAGTTTGGAAAACAACGAGAAGAATTTTGAATTGGATCTGCAGTGGCTAGGATTTGGAGAAGCCTGTAAAGGTGACTGAGGACAGGGGATATGGCCCCAATTCTGAAATGAGAGGAAAAACCTGGGGCAATGCGTTTGAAACCCCTGTAGTTCCGATAAGAGGCACTTAGGGGGATCATGAATGACCATCTAGTCTATCTGTGTGTGCAGAGTGTTTACAAATAGACGAAGGAAGCAGGAGCGGATTTACCATGGCGCCAGCCCTGCGCTGGGCCCACGCTCCTAAGGGGCCCCGGCAGCCGCTCTGCTCCGTCCCCCGCTCTCCCCGGCTCGCTCAGCTTGGTGCTGTGGACAGGCGCCGACTCCGGGGTGCTCCGGGGCTGGGAGCGGGAGGGAGGGAGGGAGGGAGGGGGAGAAGCGGAGAGGCAGCGGCGCGCTCGGGGGCGGAGGTGGAGCGGAGGCGAGCTGGGGCGGGGAGCGGTTCCTCTGCCCCCCCCAGGGTAACTTCCTGAGCCCCTGCCCCGCTCAGCTCTGTTCCGCCTCCTCCCCGAGGCACGCCACCGCTCTGCTCCCCCCTCCCTCCCAGGTTTGCGGGGGGAGGGGGGAAATGGGGCGCGCCCGGGGGAGGAGGCCGGGCAGGGGATCTGGGGAAGGGGTTGGAGTGGGGGCGAGGCCGGGGCCTGTGGTGCTGCGGCTCCCCGGGCTCTGTCCTGCTGCAGCCGGGCTGGCTCCACAGCCGCCAAGTTCCCCCTCCCCCGCCTCTGCCCCCAGCGCACTGCGACCCCCCCCCGCCAGTCAGCTGTATGCCCACGCAAGGGGGGGAGGACGGAGAAGGGGGCGGGGCCTTGGGGAAGGGGGTGGAATTGGGGCATATCCCCTGCCCTGCCCCTCCCCTGACTCCCACACCACCCTCATGCCCCACCAGCCCCCTGCCCTGACTCCCGCACCCCCAGCCCCCTGCCCTGATTCCTGCACCCCCTCACACACACCCAGACCCCAGTCCTGACTCCTGCAAACCCCCCCTCCCACATTCCCACCCCCACCCTGAGCACCAAACGGGAGCTCCTGCACCTTTCCCCCCACATACCCACCTGCACCCCTTGCCCCAAATGGGAGCTGCCCCAGGTAAGCGCTCCACACCCCAACCTCCTGCCCCAACCCTGAGACCCCTCCCTCATTCTAGCTCCTGGCCAGACCGTGACCCCAGTCTCTTCCTGAACGGTTTAAAAGTGTGTAGTGTGTACATTGTAAACATGAAACCTACATGTATCTCTGAGTTGTGAGGAATATGTATTCAGGTTATAACAACCAACAGGAAGGCACTTTTCTCTCGAAACCCATGATTAAATCGAGTCTTCCTAACTCGTGATTTATATCACATCCACCCTGCCCGCTGTGCTCTTGCCCCTGGCCTCTTCATTCCCCAGGGGTGTAAAGATAAAATCATAAGGCCATCTCGAATTCCTCTAAAGAACAACTGAGCATCCATCTTGTAAGCCCTTGTCGTCCCCTCCTACCTGCAGTTTGGCGTTTTTTCAGTTTTGGCGGAAAATGCCAGGAGCTGTCAATCTCCTAATCTGCCTAGTGACCAAAAGTCTCGGTAAGGCAGTGTTCAAATCAGATCGGGGCGGCCCATCTGAGTGGTAGTGTGTGGTGAAGACAAACTCGGTAATTAAGGGTCGGCCATTCACCCCACAAGGGTTACTTGTCATACTGACCTCCACACACCGAATCCACCTGTCTAGAATTCACTCACCACACGCAGAGCAACGCAGAAGAGGGAGTGGAAGGGTTTTAGCAATTTACCTAAAAAAGCACTCGCCTGACCCTGTCTTGGTTCCCTGGTTCCAGCAGTCCTGCTGTCCTGTGCTACCCTCAGGAAAAAATATCCGTAAATCAAGCTGCCAACAATGGTCCTGTCACCATCACTCGATTGTGTTCACAGGTCCCTTATTGGTACAGCCTGCCTCATTTTGTGATTTGCCTAATCGTTACCTGTTTACCTCGTTTATCCCGGGAGTTCTTGCCACCTCCTTTAATAAATTCTGTTGTACCTTTCTTGGTTTAAGTTTTATGTAAAATTTACAAGCCCCTGGTAATAAATACGGGTAAAAAACAAACCTAAAACCAAAAAATCTGTGCCACTTTTAATTTCAGCTCCTATTTCGGTCAACAGGGGGGCCCACAAATATGTTTGGCGCTGGGCCCACAAAAAGTTAATCCAGCCCTGGAAGAAAGGGACATGGCAGCGTGGGGAGGGGGGAATGATGAGAAGGGAAGGAAGGAGGGAGGAGCAGGGAGGGCAGGGGAGTGAGGCTGCCAGCGGGAGATGGTTCAGAGGATGTTGCCACAAACAGCTAATCAGCAGAGAGGAAAGAGTCTCCAGAGTGCATAGGTAGAAAGCAGAATTTGGTGCCATCCTTTTGGGACCAGGAGGCTGTGAAGATTCCTTCCCCACCATCGTCCTGGTGCTGCTGCCCCGAGCTCCTGCTCTGAGGATGGGAGACCTGTGATTGCAGGGATCCTTTCAGCCGGGTTTGTACATCATTCTGTCTCTGCAAAAATCAAATCCAATTAAAAGAGGGTTAGTCGTTTCCAGAGGAGTGTATTAAAAGCAGGAGTTCGGGGAGTGACGCTTTGCTTTACCTATTACTCTTTTAACATAGCGATAAATATTATTTCTCCACCATGGTCAAAGCAGACCAGTGTGGGTGTTGTCCTGGAGCCAGCTGACGGAGGTACTGCTCTAGCTTAAGAGGTGGTGTTTTGTGCTGCAGGGCTCCAAATCAAGCGCCCAGTCCTGGATTTTCCTCAACCCGTGGACAGTCCAGAGAAATCATATGGTTTGTTTCTTCCTTTAAAGACACCAAAGCCCTTCACAGCTTATTAACTTAACTGGGGGTTACTAGACCCTTCCCTTGAAACGCAGCCTTAGTTTAGGGTAAAACTGAAACGAATCTATTAACAAAACCTGCATAGGAGTCATTGAAGTCAAGTATAAGGAATGCAGATAGAAAGAGTTACAAGTAAAACAAAACAAGCTGCACTTTTAAAGGTCTAAAACTTAGTCTAGCTAGACACAGGCTCCGTTCAAGATGTTTTCTCTCATCCACAGTCTGGCGGCAAAATGGGGACTGTCTCTCTCCTTGCTCAGGCTTTCTTCCAGGGGCCCAAAAGTGCTGGTGTTTTTGGTTTCTTAAGTGAAAGAATGTGGGGTTGTCTGCCCCTTTCTTTTATAGTCCATTGAGTCTTGGAAGTTGATTCTTCTAAAGCAGAGGTTGTCAACCAGGGGTATGGGGTACACAAAGGTCTTCTAGGGAGTACATCAACTCCTGTAGACATTTGCCTAGTTTTCCAGCAGGCTACATAAAAAGCATGAGCAAAAGAAGTACAAACTAACGTTTCATACAGACAAAAGGAGAAAGTCAGCAATTTTTCTGTACAAGTGTGCTGAGTGTATTTTATGTCTGATTTTGTAAACAAGTTGTTTCTAAGTAAGGTGAAACCCGCATACATCCTGGGTGTGGTGTTCTGTCCTATCAAGTGGCACCGAGACCATTTAGAGACAGTGAAATGAATCTGCTCTACAGCCTTAGCTAACAGCCAGTCGGCTCTGAGCTCATGCGGTAGCACCTCATGCACAAAGCTCCAGAGGTCCCAGGTTTGATCCTGCTCTGCCAACAACCAGGGTCTGTCAACATGATGCATGCTCTTCTTTTTCCGCCCCCCACTTGTGTTTGCTGAAATGTAAATTGCTCTGTTGGCTACCGTCTCCTTCCCCTGCTGTCTTGAGGACCCTGTTTGCTGCTGATATAAACCCCCATTCCTTTGTTTAGGATAGACCTCTGTAACAACGTTTGCCTAGGAGGGGCTCTCAGGTTTTCCCAAGTAATGTCGTAGAGGGGGAACTCATAACTCTATATGTGACGTTGCATCATGATCTTATTGACCAGAGAGTTGTTCCTTTTCAAATGGTACTTCACAAGGCATATTTCGTACAAAGATTCTTACCACAGCATGTAGGGGGTGAATAGAGGGCTGCTTCGGGTCACACATGCTCAGAAGGGCATCTCCAAGGGCGGAGGGCCACTTCCACTCCCAAATTGAAAAAAAGGGGGGTGCCAACCTGTTCCCCCACTTCAGCCACCTCCAGAGGCAGACAGCCGTACCGGAGGGGCGGTGAAGATCTCTGCCCTGAGGGCTGATGTTCGCAGGCCTGCTTTGACTACCTGCAGCAAGCAGAGAACTGCCAGGAGAAGGATCCCAGCCCATTCAAAGAACAGGGTGCTTGCTGCTTGCTCAGCTCAGGAGGGTGTAAGGACATAAATGCCAAATAAGCAGCGCATGCTTCAAATGCATCGGCTTAGTGGCCCCTGTACCTTTCAGTAGTGAAGAAATCTGTTTGCTGGACACGATTATTTTTCTTTGACCGCTAGGTGCTGAATTGCTGTAATGATAAGAGCATGTTTAGATTTATGAGGCATCTTAGTTAACCCACAGGTTTCAGAGTAACAGCCGTGTTAGTCTGTATTCGCAAAAAGAAAAGGAGTACTTGTGGCACCTTAGAGACTAACCAATTTATTAGAGCATAAGCTTTCGTGAGCTACAGCTCACTTCATCAGATGCATATCGTGGAAACTGCAGCAGACTTTATATATACAGAGAGAATATGAACCAATACCTCCTCCCACCCCACTGTCCTGCTGGTAATAGCTTATCTAAAGTGATCATCAGGTGGGCCATTTCCAGCACAAATCCAGGTTTTCTCACCCTCCACCCCCCCACACAAATTCACTCTCCTGCTGGTGATAGCCCATCCAAAGTGACAACTCTTTACACAATGTGCATGACAATCAAGTTGGGCTATTTCCCGCACAAATCCAGGTTTTCTCACATCCCCCCCACCCCCATACACACACAAACTCACTCTCCTGCTGGTAATAGCTCATCCAAACTGACCACTCTTCAAGTTTAAATCCAAGTTAAACCAGAACATCGGGGGGGGGGGGTCTTCTGGCTCTATCAATCTGTTTCTTTACTTCTGCAGGTGGGTATTGTAGTTGTAAGAAAGCTTGACAGAGATCTTGTAGGTGTTTGTCTCTGTCTGAGGGGTTGGAGCAAATGCAGTTGTATCGCAGAGCTTGGCTGTAGACGATGGATCGTGTGGTGTATACCTTCAGATCAGCGGCACTGCTATGGGTACCCGCATGGCCCCACAGTATGCCAACATTTTTATGGCTGATTTAGAACAACGCTTCCTCAGCTCTCGTCCCCTAAAGCCCCTACTCTACTTGCGCTATATTGATGACATCTTCATCATCTGGACCCATGGAAAAGAAGCCCTTGAGGAATTCCACCATGATTTCAACAATTTCCATCCCACCACCAACCTCAGCCTGGTCCAGTCCACACAAGAGATCCACTTCCTGGACACTACAGTGCTAATAAACAATGGTCACATAAACACCACCCTATACCGGAAACCTACTGACCGCTATTCCTACCTGCATGCCTCCAGCTTTCACCCTGACCACACCACACGATCCATCGTCTACAGCCAAGCTCTGCGATACAACCGCATTTGCTCCAACCCCTCAGACAGAGACAAACACCTACAAGATCTCTGTCAAGCTTTCTTACAACTACAATACCCACCTGCAGAAGTAAAGAAACAGATTGATAGAGCCAGAAGAGTTCCCAGAAGTTACCTACTACAGGACAGGCCTAACAAAGAAAATAACAGAACGCCACTAGCCGTCACCTTCAGCCCCCAACTAAAACCCCTCCAACGCATTATTAAGGATCTACAACCTATCCTAAAGGATGACCCAACACTCTCACAAATCTTGGGAGACAGGCCAGTCCTTGCCTACAGACAGCCCCGCAACCTGAAGCAAATACTCACCAACAACCACATACCACACAACAGAACCACTAACCCAGGAACTTATCCTTGCAACAAAGCCCGTTGCCAATTGTGCCCACATATCTATTCAGGGGACACCATCACAGGGCCTAATAACATCAGCCACACCATCAGAGGCTCGTATTCCTGCACATCCACCAATGTGATATATGCCATCATGTGCCAGCAATGCCCCTCTGCCATATACATTGGTCAAACTGGACAGTCTCTACGTAAAAGAATAAATGGACACAAATCAGATGTCAAGAATTATAACATTCATAAACCAGTCGGAGAACACTTCAATCTCTCTGGTCACGCAATCTCAGACATGAAGGTCGCTATCTTAAAACAAAAAAACTTCAAATCCAGACTCCAGTGAGAAACTGCTGAATTGGAATTCATTTGCAAATTGGATACTATTAATTTAGGCTTAAATAGAGACTGGGAGTGGCTAAGTCATTATGCAGGGTAGCCTTTTTCCTCTTGTTATTTCCTACCCCCCCCCCCGATGTTCTGGTTTAACTTGGATTTAAACTTGAAGAGTGGTCAGTTTGGATGAGCTATTACCAGCAGGAGAGTGAGTTTGTGTGTGTATGGGGGTGGGGGGGATGTGAGAAAACCTGGATTTGTGCAGGAAATAGCCCAACTTGATTGTCATGCACATTGTGTAAAGAGTTGTCACTTTGGGTGGGCTATCACCAGCAGGAGAGTGAATTTGTGTGGGGGGGTGGAGGGTGAGAAAACCTGGATTTGTGCTGGAAATGGCCCACCTGATGATCACTTTAGATAAGCTATTACCAGCAGGACAGTGGGGTGGGAGGAGGTATTGGTTCATATTCTCTCTGTATATATAAAGTCTGCTGCAGTTTCCACGATATGCATCTGATGAAGTGAGCTGTAGCTCACGAAAGCTTATGCTCTAATAAATTGGTTAGTCTCTAAGGTGCCACAAGTACTCCTTTTCTTTTTAGTTAACCCACAGATTTTCTTTTTATAAAGGGAAGGATTTTTTTGTTTAGTCTGAGCAGCTTTACTACACTGTGGTGTCTTTCCTCCAAATCGGAGCAACTCAGGTGACTGGCATCCCCAACTGCCCCAATTTGCATATTTGTGTTGTTCTCCACAGGTGGGAGTTCCACTGTCAGAACAGACTGAACCTGCTCACTAGCCCTGCACTAACATGGAATTATTATGGGTACAGGTGTAATCAAAGTTTGGTGGGTTACACTCAGGCCAGGCCCTTGTCTCTGGCTCTGTAACGGAGCACTGACTCAGCTCTCCCAGGAGCCCCTCTCTGCCTGAACACAGGTTGCTCTTACAGGCCCAGCTCACGAGGTGACATCTCCCCTGTCTTTCCACCCAGACGCCATGGAAGGCTGGAGAACTGAGCAGGATTATGACATCACAGGTATCAAGGAGACTGAAGAGCTGTAACAGAAGAACGGCCACGCTGGGTCAAACCAAAGGTCCATCGAGCCCAGTCTCCGATCTTCCGACAGTGGCCAATGCCAGGTGTTTCAGAGGGAATGGGCAGAACAGGGAATCATCAAGTGTTCCATCCCCTGTCGCTCATTCCCAGCTTCTGGCAAACAGAACCTAGGGACACTCAGAGCGTGGTGTGGCAACCCTGCCCATCTTGGTTAAGAGCCATTGATGGACCTATCTTTCATGAAATTATCTCGTTCTTTTTTGAACCCTTTTATAGTCTTGGCCTTCCCAAGAGCCTCTGGGAAAGAGTTCCTTGGGTTGACTGTGCATTGTGTGAAGAAATACTTCCTTTTGTTTGTTTTCAACCTGCTGCCTCTTAATTTCATGTGGTGACCCTGAGTTCTTGTGTTATGAGAGGGAGAAAATAATACTTCCTTCTTTACTTTTTCCACACGAATCATGATTTGCTATCATATCCCCTGTACTTGTCTTTTCGAAGATGAAAAGTCCCAGTCCTGTTCATCTCTCCCCATATGCAAGCTGTTCCATACCCCTACTCATTTGTGTTGCCCTTTTCTGAACCTTTTCCAATGCCAATATATCTTTTTTGAGGTGGGGAGACCACATCTGCATGCAGTATTCAAGATCTGGCTGTACCATGGATTCCTGGAGGGGCAAGATGATATTTTCTGTCTTGTTATCTATCCTTTTCCTAATGATTCCCAACTTTCTGTTTCCTTTTTTGACTGCCGCTGCACATTGAGCGGATGTTTTCAGAGAACTACTCACAATGCCTCCAAGATCTCTTGTTGAGTGGTAACAGCTAATTAGCCCCCATCATTTTGGCTGTATAGTTGGGATTATGCTTTCCAATGTGCATTACTTTGCATTTATCAACCTTGAATTTCATCTGCCATTTTCTTGCCCAGTCACCCAGGTTTGTGAGATCCCTTCGCAGTCTCCTTTGGACTCAACTAGCTTGAGTAGTTTTGTATCATCTGCAAATTTTGCCACCTCACTGTTTACCCCTTTTTCCGGATCGTTTATGAATCTGTTGAACAGTACTGTTCCCAGTAGAGATCCCTGGGGGCACCACTATTTACCTCTCTCCACTGTGAAAATGGATTATTTATTCCTACCCTTTGTTTCCTATGTTTCAGCCAGTTACTGATCCATGAGAGGACCCTCCCTCTTATCCCATGACAGCTTCCGTTGCTTAAGAGCCTTTGGTGAGGGACCTTGTCAAAGGCTTTCTGAAAATCCCAGTATGTCAGTGCACTGCAAGGTCGTCAATGGCTTCTAAACTTTCTCATGGGGACATCGGAGACATGGTCCAGTTAACTTGTGTTCAGGCCGAACAAGAACCCAGATGCAACCTGCTGTGCTCATTTAAATAATGATGCCCCTGTTCCAGCACAGGTCACAGGTCAAAATGTGTAACTTCAATAACAATGGTGATTGGAAGAGCCCAGACTAACCACCACAGGAATGTACTGACTATGACCCCTTACTTCAAATGCACTGTGGCCTCGTGGATAGAGCACTAGATGGAACTCAGAAGGCTTAAGTGCTCGTCCTGGCTCTGCTACTGTCTTGCTGGGTGATCTTGGGCAAGTCACTGCTCTTCTCTGTGGCTCAGTTTCCCATCTCTAAAAGGGGGCTAATGTTCCAGGCCTCCTTTGTAAAGTGCTTTGAGATCTACTGATTGAAGATGTTAGATAAGAGCTAGGGCTCTTTATTTTCTTATGATAGAGGGTGCTTTTCCTAAAGCTTCCAGGCCTGGAGTCAAGTGAATTATTTGAGAATCTCTGCTTTTTAGTTTATTTGTTAACCATTTTCAAGCCCTCATGTCTGCAAAGAGAAGCTGGAGGACGTGAATTGAATGCACCCTCGCGGCTTAGACACCAGCAGGCAAATGAAGAGTTCCCCAGAGGAATTTTTTTGGAAAATCTCACTATTTTGAAGCCACTCTCATGATTTTGGTGGGGCCCAACTCATGGTTTGGGAATGCTTGGGCTGGCGATACCGTGAAAGTTTGTCTGCGCTCGTAGCGCTGGGTAATCACTGCAGGGCTGCTTCTCGCTTCAGGCTGGGAGATTCCGCCTCAGTCACAGCGGTTTTATGAGTTCCCACAAGGAGGGGAAAATGTCCCTTGCCTAGGGGCTTGAGAGTCGTAAAGCTCGGAGAAGACCCAGGGTTTTCCTGGGAAATCGGATGTCCTCTCTCCTGCCTTATTCTGAGCTCAGCAGCTCAGCCCCCTGGGGCGGTTGCCCCATCCTATCTCCTGATGTAAGTACGGCATTGACAGCTCACAGGCGAGAGGGAGATTGCAGGAGGGCAGCCCCATTCTGACCTAGAGATGACATCAGCACCTGCCTGATGCCAGAGCAGCAAGCTGCAGTCAGGTGTAGCCTGGGTACTTGTTGCTGGTTTGAGAGTATCTGTGGTTCTTAGTGTCTGAACCCTGGGAAATGAGTTCACTCCTCCTATATCTCAACTGGGCCTCCTGCCTAACGATCCTGAGATGCACGGTGCTGTTTCTTGCCTTTCTTGCTGTGATGAGCCTCGCCACATCGGAGGTAAGTGAGAATCCTCGAGAGATGGAAATGCTGGACTGATGCCAGCTGAATGCAGAACCAAACATAAGTGTTTTTAAATCAGCAGGCTCGGATCATCTACACCAAAGAGTCCTCAAAGAGCTGGTTCACGAGGTTATTGGCCCACTGACCTTACTTTTTAACAAATTTAGGATTACTGAGGGAATTCCAGAAGGCTAGAAGTGTGCTCATGTTTTGTCAATATTCAAAAAGGTACGGGAGGTTGACCCGGCTTATTATAGGCCAGTTAGCCTGAAATAATGGGCAAAGGGATACAGGATTCAATCGCTAAAGAATTAAAGGACGGGAATATATCTAAAGGAGGTTGACGATGTTTTATGGAAAATGGGTCATGTCAAACAGAGATGTGACAAACTTAGACTTTTGTAAGGTGTTGTTTTTCATAGATTCCAAGGCAAGATGGGCCTATTGTGATCTTCTAGTCTGACCCTCCTGCATAGCACAGGCCAAAGATCTTCCCCACTGTAATTTCTAGAGCATACCTTTTATCAAAATATCCAATCTTGATTTTAAAAATTCCCAGTGATGGAGAATCAATCCACCAGGACCTAGGGAAATTGTTCCAATGGTTAATTACTCTCACCGTTAAAAATATATGCCTTATTTCCAGTCTGAATTTGTCTAGTTTCAAGTTCCAGCCATTGGACCATGTTAGACCTTTCTCTGCTAGATTGAAGAGCCCATTTGTAATTATTTGTTCCCCATGTCGGTATTTATAGCCTTTTAATCAAACCACCCTTAACCTCTTTAAGTGAGATTGACTGAGCTCCTAGAGTCTATCACTACAAGGCATGTTTTCTAATCCTTTAATCATTCTTTTGGCTCTTCTCTGAACCCTCTGCAATTTAGCAACATCCTTTCTGAATGTTAGACACCAGAACTGGACACAGGCTTTTAACCTCTCTTCTCCAACTTGAGATTCCCCTGTTTATGCATTCAAGTACCGCAGGACATTTGGATTAAAAAATTAGAACTATACAATATCAATGGAGCACAGGTTTAATGGATTGAGTACAGGCTAATGGCTAACTGGCAGATCTCAAAAAGTAATTGTCAACGGGCTCCTCGAATGTGGCTGTTTCTAATGGGGCTCTGCAGGGATCAGCACCCGGTCTGATGCTAGTCACTATTTTTATCAATGACTTGGAAGTAAATATAAAATTGCTGCTGATAAAAATTTGCTGATGACCCGAAGATTGGCAGAATGGTCAATGGTCGATGAGGACAGGGCAGTCACACAGAGAGTTCTGGAGAGGTTGTTTGTCAAATGGGGCCCATTCAAACAAAATGAATGTTCACACAGCCCAAAACAGAGTTATACATCTAGAAAAGGGAGGGCATATTCAGCTTTGGATTGGACTAGCTTTAGTTTTGTATCATCTGCCAGTCTGGCCACTTCCCTGTTTCCCCCCTTTTCTAGATCACATATGAATATGTTGAACATCTCTGGTCCCAGTACAGATCCTTGGGGGACCTTGCTATTTATCTCTCTTTATAAACTCAAAATTTCTTCCTACCTTTTGTTTCCTATCTTTAAACCAGTTACTGGTCCATGAGAAGACCTTCCCTCTTCTCCCATAACAACTTTTTTTGCTTAAAAACTTTCTGAAAGTTGAGGTCCACTAGATCCACTGGATCACCCTTCTCCACATGCTTGTTCACCCCTGTGATGCCCCATATTCTTCATAGAAATATTGTTAGATGAATGTGGCACAACTAATTTATGTTCTTTGCAATATGGGTCGTGTGAGATATCATTGGAAAGGTTATGATTTACTGAATGTGATTATCCTTTTTGTGTGGATGTATCATTTCTGTATCTGAAGTCAGGAATACGAGCTATGTCTCAATTACAAAAGTGCTTGCACCAGGGGAATGCCCACCAAAGAGTAGGGAGTCAGCCTGGATGGGCCATTAGGAAGGACAATAGGACTTGGAAGATACGAATCTTCCTCCTTCCTGAGAAGTTTCCTGGGATGCTGCTTTGACACTGCAGGGTCATGTGATCATGTCACCTGGTACTGAGCATCATTATGGACTGGTGGTATTTGTCCACTAGGAGGGAGTGGGGGTCAAACTGGGAGACAAAGGATTCCTGTCCTATCCAAATCCTATTTAAGGCTTTTGGACTGGAGTTAATCTGGGTTCTTGTCCACCACCTCCCTGCTCAAAAAGGAAGACTGCTGAAAACACCTGGAGAAAGAAAGAAACTAAACTGTGGGGGAGGAGGGCAGGGGCTGAGCCCAGGTGAGAAAGATCTAGCCTGTGAAAGGAATAGCTGGATATTTAAGCTGCAAGCAGTGCAGTTTACCTTCCATAAACTTTGCAACTGCACAAAACAACATTTAGGGTGAGAATGTACTTTCTATTGAGCAGTTAATTTCGCGTATTAAGTTTAGGTGGTGTGTTTTGTTTTATTTGCTCAGTAATCTGCTTTGATCTGTTTCCTATCGCTTCTAATCTCTTAACATTTACCTTTTGTAGTTAATAAACTTATTTTTACAAATCAGCGTTACATTAGCGACCCTTCAGACATCTCAGACAGAGGATGATTTAAGCAATAGCTTACATACCACAGTTAGTAGTTCTGCAATTTCATATCCGAGTTCCCGCAGTACTCGAGGGTGAATCGGGAGTGCCTTCTCGAAACCATTCATTGAGTCAAACGCAAGTGATAGGACTCCATACAGGATGAAATATTCTGGCCTGTGTGATTCAAAAGGTCAGACTAGATGATCGAATGGTCCCTTCTAGCCTTAAATGCTATGAATCTGTGAATGATTTTACACCTCTAGCATGTTCCCTCTTGAAATAGTCCCAGTCTTTTCAATCTCTCTCTGTATAGAGGAGTCTTTCCAGGCTTTTAATCACTTTGGACCCTCCCATTTCAACTCATGACAAGGTGCTCCACCCTTCCCCACTGCCCCCAGAAGAGGAGGTTAAAATGCTTTGGAATGCAGGGAGAGTATCTTCCACACCCCAAAGGGATGGTCCCTGATGAGAGCTGGGTCTGGGAAAGAAGCTTCTTAAAAGGAAGATTTTGAGCCATGGGAGAAGTCCTTGCGCACAGAAAGAAGCACACTCAGTCTGGGCCTGGGTTGAGAATACTTGTCCTACAGAAAGGACCCAGAGCTGAGCAGAGTGATGCTCTCTCAACGCAGGGTGCTTGGTCCTCTTAGCACTGTCATAACAGTCCCCGGTCAACCAGGGACACTTTGTTGTGAGTTAATGCCTCAAGAGGGTGAAATAAGACCTGCAGTGGGTATGTAGCGAAGTGTTTGAAGCCTGAAGTTGGCAGACCTTTATCAGCCCGCTGGGGGCTGGCAGGTGTGGTGCCAAGAGTGGGATCTACAAGGCACCATATCCCAGTGACTGCTGCTGTGGTGGGCAGAGAACCAGACGCAGCAACAGCACTGCTATTCCTTTGACAAATGGCATCTCGGCAGCCATGGGGGCATGGATCAATGTTCACATTGCACTCCCTGACCCCAGCGGTACCCAGGCCGGGCCGGGGAAGCCAATGATCCAACCAACAGACCAAATTCATTGATGAATCCTGCTCACGTGCCACTTGAGGCACCTCGTGCGTACGCTAAGAAGAAGAAGCAGCAGCCTCAAATGTTAGATAGCAGCTTTCTCCCACCTCCGGGTCAGATGCCACCCCTCCCTGCAGGACTTGCCTAGGACTGGCCACCAGAACCAGCACCACTGACCCAAATGGTCCTGATCATGATCCTAAGGTCACCATCGAGAGCCCATCACTGCTCAGCAGCTCCCAGGCAAGTGGGCTGAACTCGTGCCAAACTGTTTTCTTTTGGTGTAAAACAGCTTCCGTTAAGGATGGTATAGGGGTTATATCAGCACATGTTTGGGAGAATTTGCGTGACCCATTCCTGGCTTCACCACTCAGGAGTAGCATGGCCATCCCAAATGCATACAGATAAAACCCCTATATCGTGCATTCTCTAAATATGGAAATAGGAAACACTGTTGTCCAGATGTCAGATTTCTCCCCCAAGGTCTGAATTCGGGGACTGGTATCTGTGGTTCGTTGCATACACTGCAGTCCTTAAACCTGCAGAGTTTTATAAGCTCTGCAGGAGGGAGAACTTTGCAGGCTCTCTCCTTCAACGCTGATAAACTCTGCAGGCTCCTGGTGCCAGCAATCCCTGTTTCTCCAACTCCTGGATTATTCCAAAAAGAAAAGGAGTGCTTGTGGCACCTTAGAGACGAACAAATTTATTTGAGCATAAGTTTTCATGAGCTACAGCTCACGGCTGCTACTCTGAAACCTGGATTATTCCAGTGACCCCTGTCATGGGCTGTGCTGTGTGCCCTATATGGGCTGAATCATAGGAAAGCACAATGCCTACCCATGATGCCTCAGAGTGCAATACTCTCCCAGAAGGAAAAACTTTCCTCTGGCCCCACATGGCAATCCCCTCTGGCTCCTTGTTATCCCAGTTTTATTGAGGAGTTCTCTCTAACCCTGCTGCTTTTTCTGTGTGTGGCAGGCTTCTGAGAGGAAGATGAGGCGCAGACACAAAAAGAAGAAAAAGAAAGGTAAGCAGTCCCTGTCCCCACAGCTGTGGTGGCAGACTCGGGCCCCATGCAAAGCAGAGGAGTCTATTCCCCCAGTCGCCTCCCCTCTTCCTGCGAAGGCACAGACATGCCCAGAGTCGTGCAGAGGCACTGGCTGGGGCTCCGTTCACATGCTGCCCCTGAAATCTGGGGCTCTGGAGTGCTAGGAAGCAAAGGATGCCCATGCAGTTCAATATCTCCCTTATGTCTCACTTCTGGCAGCTTTTGGACGTCGTGAGAAAGAGATGGAGGAGGCTTGTGCACCCCTAGAGACATGGTAAGCAATGCCCCCCTCCATAAATCTGCAGTGACTCAGTCCCCTCCTTTAGCGTCATGCAATTCATCCCCACTCAGGGGTAGTAGCCCTAGTAATCCCTCCCCTGTCCCGACCTGTATACCAGGCAAGCATCTATTCTCCTTTAGAATCATGAAATTCATTCTCACCCAGCAGAAGCTGCCATCTCTTATCCACCCCCATGCATCATACAGCGGGTCATTCCCTTCTTCAAGCATCATGCGGCCCATTTAATCTGGAGTGGGGGAGGGGCAGTAGATTGTGTCCACTGGACTGGACCATCCTCCCCTGCAAGAGCGGGAGAAAACGTTTTCTGGGAGCAGCCCTGTGCACACCTGGGAGGTGAGGTGGAGAGTTCAGGGAGGAAGGCTGGCCTTTCTTGTACGGTGAGTAGGGTGAAAGGGATCCCGCAGCGCTTCTGTAATGGCCCCTCCTCCACCCCCACCTCCAGTCCCCCAGCATGCGTTCTCAGTTGAACTTCAACGTTGGACCTTCAGCTCTGCAGCATAAAGCACCCCTTCGAGCTAAGGAGGTAGGTGCATTAGTTGGTAGCTGCAGCAGGCCATTCTCCTATTTGTTGATTAGCTTGTGCGGAAGGGACATGACACACACGCTGCCAGTAGGACACACTCTCACCTTCTCAGCACTAGACAGGGATCACCTAAGAATCCAGCTTACCCAAAACCAGAACATCCAAGGCCTGGGTATTGCGGGGGAGGAGGTTGCCTCAGTGGAGAATGGGACACGGAGCCTTTCAGTGCCGCACCTCTGGGTGAAAGAGGGCCTGCGACCAGGGCTTGCCCTCAACTATCTGCTCTCTCTGTTCCACAGCTGCCGCGTGCCCCTGGAGAAGCTCACCTTGGCTGACAGCCTCAGGCTGGTTGAGAGGAGGACACAGTACGTGGGCAGATACCTGGATGAAGTTCTGATACCGTAAGGCAACTGAATGGGGGGCACCAGACTGGGGTCTGTGTGGGAGGGGATAGTGAATGTAGAGAGCAGGGAACAGAGAAAACCAGACACTCCAGGAACGTAAAATAACAGGGAAAAAGCCTCTAAGAGGCTTTAGCTTTCAAGGTGAGACACCAGTGAAAGTGAGGTGAGGGAGCAGGGAATTGATTGCAAGCAGGCTCAGTTGGGCAGGAGTAGGCCAGGCCTATAAATCCAGGAAACTGGCAACAGACGGAGGCTGCCGCTGGGAAAGGGCAGTCCCTCCCTGGGAAGAAGGGGGAGTGTTTGGAGGTTGTACACCCAGCAGGGGAATGAGGAGTAACAGGAAGCAGTCCAGGGAAGAAGCGGAGACGGCTGGGAGAGGAAAGCCCAGAACTCCTGGCTGGAGGGTCCCTGGACTGGAACCGGGAGTAGAGGGCAGGCCCAGGTTCCCCTACCAGCTACTGAGGGCGTGGCACAGACCGGAAGGACAATGAACGGGAAGCCTTCCTGGGTCACGGCAAGAATCATAGAGAATTGAAGGACTGTACCCCAAAGGGGAGAAACGCTGAGAGACAGGGCCAGCGGGCTGAGTCATGAAGACTGAGGTTCCTGAAACGAGAGAGTAGCTGCACTCCCAAGAGAGAGACGGAGTGATGGCGTGCGACATGGGAAGGGGCATTGACCTCAAGAGCCCATCCACGGAGTGACCAGGAGGAGGCACCAGAGAAGCAATGAGGGGTGCCCCCCGTGACAACGTGGTGGGAAATGCGGGTACTCGGTCACCTCTGTGGGAAAGGGATTGTGCAGAGGACTGTAGACCGAGTGAAGCGTTGTATGAGACAGTCACCCTGATGTCAGGGGACTGTGAGAGAGACTGTACCTGACGGTCACCCCTGATGTAAGGGATCAGATCTAGATTGTACAGGATGAGTACCCCAAGGGGGCTAGAACGAGACTGTAAAGCAGCTGAACGCTGCCAAAAGGGTCCGTATTTTGGGAACTGTCCTCAAGGGCAAAGAAAGACAGTCAAGACAAAGGCAAAGGCCTGAAGAAAGAAAAGAAAAGGAGAAAGAGAGGCCCCTAGTGAACCTGTAGATGTTGTGGTGAAAGCCAAAAGGCAGGTGAGACTGGGGGGAGCAGAGAGACCCCCCAGGGGAGGAAGGTGAGGCAGGTAGGAATTAATGCCGAGGTGACCCACAAGACAGTGGGGACTGAGACCCTGAGAGCGAGGGTGCTGGAGGACTCGATGAGGCAATGAAGCAACTGTAGGGGAGGCTAGTAGCTGCAGCGCAGACCCTGCAAGAGGTTATGCAAGACCTGGAATCTCAGCAGCAGAAACGGAGAGACAGCACGGGGGAGAAAGGGAAACTACTCGTGGTGGGTGACATAAAGAAAGAGAGGGAAAGTCTGTACACTTGGCTGCATGAGAGGCAGGGGAGGTGCTACCTTCCTCTCCTCCCCCCATGAGGAGCAGTCTTGAGTGGGAGGCTCTGTGATGAGCTGTCCACCCCACCCAGGACTGGAAGGGGCTAAGGTGGCCAGACAGACATGTGAACTCTACAGGGTGCACCCGGAGGAAGAGTCAGGGAGCCGTGAATTGACTGCAAGCAGACTCAGCTGTGCAGGAATAGGCGGGGCCTATAAAGCCAGGAAGCTGGCAAGAGATAGGGGCTACTGCTGGGAAAGAGCAGTCCCTCCCTGGGAAGAGGGGGAAGTACCAGTTTGGAGCTGGTACACC
Source organism: Lepidochelys olivacea (assembly GCF_965140295.1). Classification (NCBI taxonomy): domain Eukaryota; kingdom Metazoa; phylum Chordata; order Testudines; family Cheloniidae; genus Lepidochelys; species Lepidochelys olivacea. The sequence continues at coordinate 5,274,142 of NC_140413.1, forward strand.
CAGAGCAAGGATGGGAACCAGAGTAGTAGGAAGCAGTCCAGGGAAGTAGCAGTGAAGGCTGGGAGAGGAAAGCCCAAAACTCCTGCGTTGAGGGTCCCTGGCCTGGAACCAGGTGTAAACTGCGAGCCCGGGTTTCCCGAACGGCCACCGAGGGCACGGCATAGACGGGTGGGGCACTGAAAAGCAAGACTATCTGGGTCACTCTCGGAGTGAGAGATAATTGAAGGACTGTACCCTGGAAGAGTAGGAAATGCTTAGTGGCCTAGCCACGGGGCTGAGACTAAAAGAGGACACTGCAGTTCCCGGAACGAGAGAGGAGTTACAGAATAGAATCTTTCTATTAAAAGAGCATTCGGTCCCCAGTCATGCTCAAGGCCCCATTGTGCTAGGTGCTGCACCTGTGCGTGTGACAAGGGGGTTATCGTTATCGATAAAATGGGTGCCAGCTCCCTCTCGCAGTCCTTAGTTCTCCAGTTGATGTCCTTGTGTCAGAGTGTGGTGTGCCATGAATGCCTAGACACTGCCCCATTGCAGTACAGTTGGAAGGCTGTGCCCAAGGTTTGCCTTTGCTCAGCAGGGCCATGTCCCATCTGTCCCTGTCTGCTCTCTCCCACAGGCCGAGTGTGATGACATTTGCCGTGAGCCGGTTCTCTGATTCCTCCATGGAATCCATCAGCTCTTTCCCCTGGAATCCCAGCTCCTTTTCCCTGAGAGAAGCCTCCGTGGCTCGGTCAGAGCCCCTCTGCCACACAAGGGAGATCATGGCTGTCAAGGGCTGGGAAGGATCCACTCATCCCATCCAAGACCAGCCTCTCCCCAGGCCTCCTGTCCACAGCAGACGAAACCGGCGAGAGCAGATCACGAGTCTGGACCAGACATCAGCCCATGGCTTAGACTTCAACATTAGACAGAAGCATCTGCAGAGCCAACTGGGGACACCTACCCCATACACAGAGTCACTGGCCAAGATGATCCCTAATGCCCCTGCTCTGCGCCCACCAGACAGAGACCCCAGGGTGAAGTTCAACATGAGCGGGATCCCTTTCCTAAGCCATGAAGTCCTGGAGGAGCTGGACTGTCACCTGAACACAAAGAGACTCCAGCATGAGCAGGGCTTACCCCTCACCCCGCAGAAACCTCACACAGCTCCTCTGTTGCCTCTAAGGGCCCCCAGTGAGATGTGGCTGGAGGATGGACATGCCCTACCCACAGACAGAAGGCAGCAGACGTGTTCCACACGTCTTCCAACACCAGTGGAAGATACCACCATGGAGACGGGCAGGAGTGATGGCACAGCTGGAAACCAAACTAACCCGGATCGCTGCACTCTGCCAGCAGGGGTGGATCTGACATCGGCACCTCCAGGAACTGTAATAACAGAGAAGATGCTCGCTGTGACACTCCACATTGATAGGAGCGAGCTGAGAAAGCCCCTTCCCAGTTTGAGTGGCACCAAAGGGACTGAAGAGAAGCTGGAGCTGCACATGGAGAGGAAGGTTATCTCCGGAGAAGGCTCCTGCCTGAGGCCAGGGGCACAGGCTGGTGAGAGCAGGGAAGATCTTCCCAGGACCCAATGCCACCAGGTTGTCCCAGAGGCACCAGGCTCTGGGCAGCTACCAAGATCCATTCTTGACTCTCTTATTGCTGGGCAGGCTGCACACGACCTGCAGATCAATCACCTGATGGAAATGTTGAGCAGCTCCTGCCCCTTGGCGAGCCATGTCTCAGTCTGCCATCTGTGCCGCAAGGCACATCAAGGAAAGATGAAGGGTAAGGAAACTCAGGAGGAGACACAAGAATCTGCTGAGCTTCATAGTCTTCGAGACATCCCGACTCCACATGGGTTCGATGGAACTGTGAATTCAAAGCTCTTCAGGGACCAGCAGCCTATCAGAGTCTGCAAGAAGTGCGGTAAGCTTCTACAGAAGAGACCAGCTGGCTCTGCAGCTGCTGACTTGCCCAGAACATCCCATGGAATTCCCCAGAGATGGACTCCAGGAGAGTCTGCAGCGTCATCCAACCACAACAAGATGCCAGTGGTGTGGCTCCTTCCAGCAGACAGGAGCAAGAAGCAGGATGGAATGGGGAAAAGGGCTCCCACCAAGCAACCGAAGATGGTGTCCATTGTGACAAGTACAACAGGGCTTTCGCAAGCAGGGGAGAAAGCAACTGGGAGTCCTGACGCTTCTCCTCCAAAGCCACCAAAGGCCTCCAGAGCTAGGACATCATCCCCTTCAAGGAACAAATTTCCAGTTCTCAAACGGATCTTCATGTGCCTGAAGCAAACCTTCTCCAAGCTTCAAAAGAAAGTGAAGTCCCAAATGTCCAAGGACTTTTGTTCAAGAACACCTAATCCTAAATTTACAAAGCCACCCTTTCGAAAGGCAAGGGCCTCTAAGGGTGTCTGGTAATAGTATAAGAGACCTACTGTCAAACAAACCCTAACTCTGCCTCTTTACCCCTTATACCCCACTCCTTGACCGCTTCAGCCCCGACTCCCTGTCACCGGAAGTTCCACCCATGGGGGTATTACTTCCAGAGTCAAGGCGGACACATGACAGGAAGCAGAGTGTGTCATGTGACCCCCTCGAAGAACTCCTCCCACTGCCCTCTACTAATCAGGCTCAGTTTTTCCCCCGTAGGCCTCCCCGAGAGGAGATTTGACTGATCCGGGGGAGTTCCGGGGCAGGGTGACCCCACTAAGAACTCCTCCCACCACCCTTCTGCCAATGAGGAGGGGTTTCAGCCTCATAGGACTGCCCTGAGAGCAGATTTGACCAGTCGGGGGTGTTCCACGTTTGGGTGACCCATCCGGAAGTGTTTCATGTGACCCCTCAAAGAATTCCTCACACCGCCCTCTACGAATCACGAGGGGTTTCAGCCACATAGGGCTGCCCAGAGACGAGATTTGACCAACTGGGTGTGTTCCAGGGTGGGGTGACCCATCCGGAAGTGGTTTGTGTGACCCCTCTAAGACCTCCTCCCACCTCCCTCTACCAATCGCAATGGGTTTTGGCGGCATAGGACCACCTGAGAGCAGATTTGACCCATCAGGGGTGTTCTGTGGCAGGGTGACCTGCCCAGAAGAGGGTCCTGTTACCCCTCTAAGAACTCCTCCCAGTGCCCTCTGCCAATCAGAGTGCAGCACCATCACCCCATAAGTCCCAGCACTGGGGCAGAAGAGGCCATCTTTTACCAAGAACGCGTGCTTTAGAAATCGTGGAAACATGGACTCCTTCACCACCCCCGTGAGAACTTGGGACTTTCTTTTAGCCCTGAGGACCTTTGGACTTGTGTGGAGACACCCCGATGAGCGTGCTGGCCTCTTCTCGTCCACCCCCCTGGAGGAGGAAGGCGAACACAGCTTGGGGGAGTCACCAGAGAACAAGGTGAACGGAAAAGACATGGCTCAGGTAAATGAATGATTAAGAAGTGGCGGTTGATGATGGGGTGAAATGGGGTTAGGAACCGGAGGGGCGGGAGAGTTTTGTAAATTTAAAAACAAGCAGTGGGAACTTACACTGTTTCTTTTCTGAAAATCTCTCGACAGATCGATGATGTCTTTCCAGAGGCCCCGGAGGCCCCAGACAGCTTCGCATCAAGCAGCGAAAATGAACCAGGCCCACCTTGTTTTTGCTCAGCGCCGATCCAAATTGTTGAAGAGGACTCCGAGGATGACGGCTAGGAGGCGTTTCGGAGGAGGTTTGGTATGGAACCCACTGAGCCAGTGCCACGTCGTGAGCGTAAAAAAGTCATGCGGACTATTGTACGCGTTGCTGTTTCTGCTGTCCTCAATCGCTGCCTTCGGGAAAAGCTGTTTGAAGATGAGAGGGCTGTGTCATGGGTGCGCCAGCCTAATGGCACCATGGCTGTGTGACTTGGACTTCAGTGGATAGAAACTGCCAGCTCCGGGGCCGGCGTGCTGAGCTGTGTTTGGAAAGCCTATTAAACACTGTTCTTGCCATAGGTTAAGCTGTGCAATGTCTGTGCCTCACCCAAGAACATTTAGCGCACGGGGTGACCTTGATAAATGCTGTGCAATTTAGTGCAGACCCTGACCGTGTTTGAAAGAAAATGACCAAACCGGAAGATGCTGCTTCCAGCGTTATATTGACCGTCTGGTCTGCACAAAAAGTTACAGAACCCTGCTTCAGAAAAAGGCCAGTTGTAAGAAATCAAAAAGGATTAAGTTAGAAAATGGTGAGGGGACAAACAGCGACATACAACTGGGTAGCTGTAAATTGAAAAAAAAAAGAAAAAAAGGGCTTTGTGACTATCTGTGTTTCTGTTAGAAGGTCTCTGGCCCTTGGTTTCTTTTCACAGAGCTGTATGTCTTTTAAAGAAAAGAAAAGAAAAGAAAAGAAAAGAAAAGAAAAGAAAAGAAAAGCAGCCCAGTTGTGCAGACAACTTATTCCCCCACCCCAGATCACAAAAGGGAATGCTAGGGAGGGGGAATCCAATCACCTTGCTAGTTATTTTGAAACAAAGAGTTACGATGGTATAAAAGCCTCAGGTAGCTTGGAGACTGTCTCTTTCAACAGAAACTCTCTTGAATTGCTGCTTAGGGCGTTTAGACAGACACGTCCACTGTGCGTCGAAAAAGCGAGTCGAATGCCTGTCTAAAACTTTGTGTGATAAGTGTCAGTTTTGTGTGGACAAGCGGCACAGGTGTGAAGGGAGGCGCTGTAAACAGGGTCAGGGTTTGATCGCTGGTGATGTAGACAGTCACCTGTGTTTTCTGGAGAGCATTCGAAAACCCGAATCCTCAGAAAAGTATATATTTTTTATGATTTTGAATGCACACAGAAGACTGGGTTGCACACGCCCAATTATATTTTCGCTATGTCCCGAAAGCCTGAAAAGTCCTGGGAATTTAAGGGCAACAAGTGTCTTTCTCTGTTTGTTTAGACCTTTATTGGCAAAGAGTTCTGGGACTACACGTTCCTCGCGCTCAGTTCCAAAGGTTCTGATACGTACTTCATCGCGAGACCAGCCTGTACTCTTTTGTAAACAAACCAAGGAATACCCCATCGGACACCCTGATATAATTTACGACAAATTTGGACCCCTTGCAAATTATTTTGGAATTGCAAAAGTTAAAGTGTACCCCCTGCGAAGCCTCTTTTTCCCGTTGTTACCTGTCAGAGTCGGTGGCAAGCTTCTGTTCCTGCTATGCCGAACCTGTGCAGAAACTGAGCAGCGGGAGACATGCATCCACAGTGATGAGGAGAGGGCCATCCTGGGGACTTCGTGGATGGTGGAATTGAATACGGCCATAGCGAAGGGGTATGCGGTGGCTAAAGTCTATGAAATGTGGCATTTTAATGAAAAATCTGATGAACTCTTTTCAGCGTACATAAAATTACACCTCTACCAGAAAGAAGAGGCTTCAGGGTATCCCAGCTGGTGCACAGATGAAGAAAAACAAAATAAGTACATTAACGATTTCTACCAGCAAGAAGGCGTGCTTTTACGCCAACACGAGATCAGGTCGAACTCCGCTAAATGCCAAATCACTAAACTGTTTTTAAAATCTCTGTGGGGTCAGTTTGGCCAAAGAACAAACCTACCCAACACCAGCATCATGAGAGATCCTGACAAACTCTTTCAGAACCTGTTTTCCCCCAATTACAAGGTTTCATCCTGCAAGTTTATTGAGGATGAAACCGCGTGTGTGTCTTGGAAGCAGGCAAAAGACCTGCACTCTGTCTCTGGCAATACCAATGTCTTCATAGCCTGTTTCACCACCGCTTATGCCCGCTTAGAACTATACAACCTCCTAGACAGGTTGCAAGAGCGGTGTCTGTACCACGACACTGACTTGGTGACATTTGTGAAAAGGGAGGGTGACCGGAATCGCCTTCTGGGGGATTATTTAGGGGACCTCACAAGCAAGATCCCGCCTGATCCACACATCACCGAGTTTGTGTCGGCAGGCCCAAAAACATATGGGTATAAGCTGTCGGGAGTAAAGGCCTTAGGAAAGTCAAAGGTATTACCCTGAACGTAGCAAACTGTGAAAAGATCAACTTTGACAGTATAAAAGATCGAGGTCTGGACTATTGCACGGGCCTGCGAGAAAACAGCCCTCTATCGCAAGGAACAAAAATCAGTGGCAAATAGCAACAAAAACCCTTCAGAAAACAAACACAGAAAGTCGTTTACAACAAGAAGGTCCAAGGAGAGGGTTTAAAACCCTACCCTACGGTTTTTAAAAATGGATAATTTCGAAACACCCCTTTTCTGCAATTCTCGCAGGGCCTAGCAACTGCCGGAAAAGTTACTTTATAAAAAATGTGTTGGATAACCCCAGACAAACACTGTCTGTTATGCCTGAGAACATCGTGTGATGTTACAGTTGTTGGCAACCTCTGTATCCAGCAGCGTGTTGTTTAAATCCATACAATCTACACCATTCCCTGCTACAAAAAAGTCAATGGAGCAGACTCCATAATGACCGACAGAGGCGGCGCCTCGATGTAGATGCTTTTCTCAGTGCTGGTCTGCGTAGGGGCTATTTGGAACAAGTCTAGTTCGGATGTGGTCCACTCATCAGACCCGCAGTGAACAAAAGGCATGTTGATTCAAATATATCTCTTTCACCAGGTGGAGAGCGTCTCCTCTTTCGCCCAGGCTTCCTCTTGGACTTTCACTTGTGGCTGGCCTTGCGGGTCAAAGCCCTTCTTTTAAAGGGTTTTGGGGGACCTGAGCATCGCGAGTATGACACATTGCTCGTGCTCTTCCTCCTTTTAATGTACATCAGCCCCGATCCTTCCTGTAAAACTGTGTTCCCCACTTTCTCCAGAACAGCGTGGGAGACATGACCTACCACGTCTATAGCTATGTTTTGAGTGGCGGTTTTTATGTGGACCTTTATAATCTCTAGCCCCCTCCTCAAAAGTGGTACAGCTTTTCAAAAGAGGGTGTGAAATCTTCCACGAACACCAGCCCCGTGTATCACGGGGGCCCCGTGACATCCAGGAAGGGCGTATCCAGCCTGGGCTTTGTAATAGTTTCTGTAGATGGTGGGGTCACCGTAATTTTTTAGGATCGCCAAAATAGTATTTTGCTTTTCAGAAACCTCGCTCTCTCCGTGGACGCAGGTGCAGCTTGACGATCACCTTGCCAAAGCAAACTGAGATGCGTCTGTTCTGATCTGTCTTTAGTTCAATGGTGATGATGGCAATGTGGTGTTTACTGTCAGGGACGTAGTGAGGTTTATCATAAGTGATGGTGAGAAACTTGTTGTTCCTTCTCGGACGGGGATGCAGCGTAACTGGGCAACAGAAAGTCCCCCACAAACTCGTGTTGTACAATAACTGTGTACAGATACAAAGAGTTGAAACCCCCTGTGATGTCAGCCGAGACGGGAAATTTTTGAGCACCGCGCTTGGGGTCCAAACCCAGAATGTTAGCTAGCTCCCTGCTGGTAGAAAACATGTACGTAAAATTGGCAGATTTAAGTCTCATTTTTCTACCCACAGGGTCGTAGTTCATGACCACCTCACGTGGTGCGGAATGACAAGCCACGGTGCTGTTCATATGATCCAGTAATTCGGGTATGGTCGAGTAATAACCTCATCGTAGGATGAAATTCCACCTCTTATCTCCAAAGGTGATTTTGAAAGGGGTGTCTTCGTTGATAGTGTTCCAGAAGTGCGGGTATTGTGTTTCCACTAACCCCACCTCCTAGGCACCCAAGAGATCCAAGGGCTTAATTAGTCCTATTTTAACGTTGGAGCTGGTCTTTTGAGGAAAAACTGCAGAGCTGGCATTGCTGGACAAAGTAATGTAAAACCCGCCATCACTCATTTCTCTCTCGCTGTCTCTGTTTGGGTCTAAGTGTCACAGAGTTGAAAAGCTTTCACCTAGCTGTTAAACTCATCGGGCCACCCCAACCATTTCACCAGTAGCTGCTTTTTTCTCCCTTTTCCTTTCGCCGCTCAAACTTTTTCAACCCTGTAAATCCTGTCTCGTTTGGGGTTTACTTTTTCTAATTCTTTAGGGTAAAAAGATCCAGTAACTGTCTCACCCTCGTAAAATATCTCCACATCCTAGTTTTTAAAGTTTTCTTCAATTGCTCTAGAGCCCCTGCTTTGACTTCAGTATTAGTAACAATATGGTGAACTCCATGCCGCTTTAACAATCTCCTTAAAGGTTTGTTTAAAAATGCTTTCCCCCGATCGGAATGTAATTTTTGAGGCACGCGACCTTTGGTGAAAATAGTTTTAAAGGCCTTGGAGACCTCACCACTCGTCTTGTCTTTTAGGCCGAAGGCCCAGGCATATTTGGATAGAATGTCTACGACTGTTAAGATGGACTTAAAACCGCTGTTGCGTTTGGAGAACCAGTGCATATCCATCAAATCTGCCTGCCATTACGCATCCACATCTGAAACAATGGTCTTGTTTCTTTTAAAACATATTCGAGCTGGTTTGTGCCAAGTGTAAGCGTCCTGGTGTGAAAACCAAGCTGTTACCGGTCTTCATTTAAAGTTTTACTCTGCTCTTTGGCCACTTGAAAAGGAGGGTTCACCCTGCCGAAGCTCCCAACTTCTCCGGGGGTCAAATATATTTTCTTTCACAGAGCTGCCTGTGTAGACATGACTCTTACTGGTACCGTCTCTTACTCACACACATATGAAGGGGGACACATTCATATTAACACTTTTAACTAAGTGTTATTAATCGCCTGGTTTAACACGACCTTTTACAGCCCCCTGTAAAAATGGATGCCATGAACCCTACCAAAAGGGAGTGATTCTTCCATTTTGTCCTTTTCTGGATTTTCCTCTTGAGATCTGTGTCTCAGACATGAGGAAAACCAGCGGATGCATGGTATATTTACTCCCACGGGGCAACTGATGTAGAAGTTCTCAAATGCCTCTGGAAAGGCATCGTCAAGCTGTTGAGAGATTTTCGGAAAAGAAACAGTGTAAGCACCCCACTGCTTTTTTTTTAGATTTACACAGCCCCCCGGTTCCTAACCCCATTATACCCCATCATCAGCTGTCACTTCTTAATCATTCATTTACCTGAGCGACGTCTTTTCCCTTCACCTTGTCCTCCGGTGACTCCCCCGAGCTGCGTTTGCCTTCCACCTCTCGGGGGGCTGACAATGAGAGCCCATCATGCTCCTCGGTGTGCCTCAGAAGAGTTTGGGTTTCAGGTTCTGGCGTATCCATCAACGGGTGAGTCAAAGGGCCCTCGTCAGACCTGTCACTGATGTAGCACTTTCTCCACACAAGTCTAAAGGCCCTCGAGGCTAAAACAAACTCCGAAGTTCTCACGAGGGTGGTGAAGGAGTCCATCTTTCCACGATTACTAAAGCACGCGTTCTTGGTAAAGGGTGCCCTCTTCTGCCCCTGCGCTGGGACTTATGGGGTGATGGTGCTGCGCTCTGATTGGCAGAGGGCGCTGGGATGAGTTCTTTGAGGGGTCACGTGGCCCTCTTCGGTGCGGGTCACCCGGCCCAGTACACCCCTGATTGGTCACATCTGCTTTCGGGGCGGTCCTATGCGGCTGAAACCTATCGCGACTGGTAGAGGGCGGTGGGAAGAGGTCTTAGAGGGGTCACACGAACCACTTCCAGATGGGTCACCCTGCCCTGGAACACCACTGATTGGTCAAATCTCCTCTCGCAGCGGGTTTATTGGGGCAAAACCCATCCTGATTGGTTGAGGGCAGTGGGAGGAGTTCTTAGAGGGGTCACATGACACATTTTGCATCCGGTCATGTGTCCGCCTTCACCCCGGTAGTAATATCCCCCATTGGTGGGACTTCCAGTGACAGGTGGTTGGGGCTTAAGAGGTCAAGGGGCGAGGTTTCAGGGGCCAAGGGGCGGGGTTAGGGTTTGTTTGACAGTAGGGCCCTTCTACTACTTCCAGTTTCCATGTTACTGAATCCCACCCTGCCAACATTTCCACTCACAGAAGGGGCCCACAAATTCTACTATCTCCCTCGCATCCAGCGGGCCTGGTAAGCATGGACCAAAGTGGCTGAGAACAATTGCATGTTCTCCTGGGACACAGAGACTGATGTATAAGAGACTCTCCTTGGGGTATGACGTTTAACCCCAGATTCCAAGGTGAAAGGCAGGCCTGGGGCTTGGATGAGACTGAGGGTGTGAATAGATCACTGGATTTGTTACTTTACCTCATTTAGTTCCAGAATAAATCCTTCCTTTGCAGATTCATGGCATAAGTCTTGTCCTTTCAGATGTTTTGGCCACAAGTGTGAAGAAAAGCCAAGAATCCATGGAGGAGGATAAGAGCAAAGCCTCAAAGTTTTCAGAAACTGACCTGGTGCTAGACATGGAAGGGTGGTAGCAGTGGGGGGAAAAGCCCCAGAGATGTTTATACTCGAGGGTGGAAAGCAGGGGACTCCGTGGTGCACTTAGATTGCACAGGGCTCAGAAGAGAAACTTACTGGGAGATAAAGGGCAGGTCTTTCCTGGGGTGATGGAAAGAGAGAGTTTGGAATTTCCAAGGTGGCAGACCCAAAACCCGAGGGAGGGGCTGGGGTACGATGGAAGTGAGGCCCTTGAACCAAAGAAAGAAGGAGAGATCTGCCACAGACCTGAGGGGAGTACCATCCACCTGGAGTGATGACCAACCCCCATTTCCCCTCTCTACATCACACCTTCCAAGAGCTGAGATGTCATGGGCCTGGGGTGTCGGAGCGGGGGAGGAAGATACCAATAATTAAAGGGGGCTTGAGCATAATGAATGGCCATGGCCAAGCTGTGGAAAACAGAGATCTCAAGAACTGAGGCTTGGATAATTGAGGTGCCCTGCAACTTAAACCCCAGTCCACTGTGCCTGCATTGCACATGTTAGCTGAGATTCCTGGGCTCAATTACCTGCAGCATAGGGACGTAGGTAGGCCAAGGTTTGGAGAGCAGAACGTGGGCCATCTACCTGGTGTCTGAGAGCAGACAAGTGGCTGGCGATAAGGTTCTGCTAACCCTCTGAGAGAGGCAGGTCCTATTACAGCAGGAGACTCCGGTCTTAAAGGGATACAAACCTCAAGTACAAGCAACCCAGTGGCTAGCCATCCTCAGCATCAGTGGGCGTGGGGATTGGCTGCATGGGGTGGCACTAGGGCCCAGGGAAGGTGTTGTAGCTGATACCTCTACAAGGAGCTTCTCAAGCCTGGGAATTATTGTGGTATCTAGCTCAAGGAACCTGATGAGATCAACTGATGACAAAACCAAGTCCTGGTTGGTTTGCCCCAAGTCATAAGGGCCGGGGCAGGTTATGGGTCTATTAAAGGAGGGGATGGGTGAGGTTCATTGGCCTGCAAGGTGAAGGAGGTCAGACTAGATGATCACAATGGTCCCTCCTGGCCTTAAAGTCTAGGAGGAACTTCTTTGCTTTCCAAAAGATGGGAATGGCTCCGAGGGGATACCAGGTAGTAAGCCCCTAACCTTCGGAGCCCCTCCCAGTTGTGATTTCTTCTTCCGATGAGCTCATATCTCTTCCCAGCTCTGCCTCCTTCTTGGGGCCAGATTCACCAAGGGGCTTAAGTGCCTAAATGTTCATTTGGACACTTAACTGCCAGAATCAGGCCCCACTGGGATTTCCAACCTCCCGCCCAGCTGCTGCTCACTATTGCAGCATCCAAAACATTTTTTATAGAAAAAGTTCACAGGGCATCTGTGTTTCTGAGCATGCACCCTGCAGCCCCCACACCAGGTACGGTAGGAGTTTGCCACCTAACATGGCTGTGGGGCCCAATCAGGCTCCTCTAAGGGAGCTTACATAGGTTGAAGGAAGGATGGGGAGGTGGAAGACCCAATGTCCAATATCCCTGCACCAATGTTTTTTTTTTAGTTATTTCCCCCACGATAGAATAGCTTCAGCGGGAGTGTCATAAATATAAAGGTAAGGGTAAACCCCTTTAAAATCTCTCCTGGACAGAGGAAAAATCCTCTCACCTGTAAAGAGTTAAGAAGCTAAAGGTAACGTCGTTGGCACCTGACCAAAATGACCAATGAGGAGACAAGATATTTTCAAAAGCTGGGAGGAGGGAGAAAAACAAAGGGTCTGTGTCTGTCTGTATGATGCTTTGGTCGGGGATAGAACAGGAATGCAATCTTAGAAATTAGTAAGTAATCTAGCTAGGTATGTGTTAGATTATGATTTCTTTAAATGGCTGAGAAAATAGCTGTACTGAATAGAATGAATATTCCTGTGTGTGTGTCTTTTTTGTAACTTAAGGTTTTGCCTGGAGGGATTCTCTATGTTTTGAATCTAACTACCCTGTAAGGTATTTACCATCCTGATTTTACAGAGGTGATTCTTTTTTACTTCTATTAAAAGTCTTCTTGTAGGGAAACTGAATGCTTTTTTCATTGTTCTAAGATCCAAGGGTTTGGGTCTGTGGTCACCTACGCATATTGGTGAGGATTTTTACCAAACCTTCCCCAGGAAGTGGGGTGCAAGGGTTGGGAGGATTTTGGGGGGGAAAGACATTTAGAAACTACGTTTTTTTCAGGAACCCAGATAAAGTTTGGTGGTGGCAGTGGAAGTCCAAGGGCAAAGGGTAAAATTAGTTTGTACCTTGGGGAAGTTTTAACCTAAGCTGGTAAAAGTAAGCTTAGGATGTTTTCATGCAGGTCCCCACATCTGTACCATAGAGTTCAGAGTGGAGAAGGAACCTTGACAGGGAGTGATTGAGGGAGCCCCTGTCAGGCTGTCCCAAAGCCCAGTGTGTTCACCTGACAGGTGGCAGATCCCCATTCAAATTCTTCTCCCCTCAGCTAGAGGGTGGGACTTCAACCTGGAGTCTTCTCCATCGCCAGCTTTTGTGATTCCCTTTCTCAGGTGTCTGTCTCTCCCCAGTTGTTCTACAGGGAGTCGAGGCACCAACGCAGGGTTTGTGAATCATCCAAAAGATCGGCATGGTGACGTTCAGTGTCACCGCACCTCAGTCACTTGTGAATTTAGCTCTTGGTGTTCTGTGTAAAACTGGGTGACATTCTTTGGATGAGGAGGATTATTACATGAAAAATGCAGTTCTGAGTGACCTGAAATGAATAGCGCATTCGACACACACAGTTTTGGCCAGTCCCAAAAGGGCCAGGAGAGAAGGAGAAAGGTGGTGCCCCTGGTGTAGTTGCAGCTGCTCTGTCTTTAGTCCAGTGGTTCGGGTGCATTTCCCCTCGCTGTAAAAGGCAGCAGTTCAAATCTCTGCTCTGGAATAAGCCACCACAGCCTGTCCTTGAGTCACTGAAAAGTTTCACATTCAGTTTGACCCCAAACAAACGAATGTATTTCTCATAAGTGCCACTGACCGGAAATATCCATGATTTGCCCAGCTCTAGCTCTGGAGAGAGCCCACTGCCGTAGTGCCTGGGCGTCCAGTCAGGGAGTCTGGGCCCCTGTGTGATCGAGGGGCATCCCCCCTTCGCCTGCAGCAAACCCCATGTCCCAGGGGAGCCTGAGCTGCAGACAGGAGGGGCTGGGGCAATCTGCATTGGTTTCCACAGTGAAGCAAAACCACCACAACCGAGCCCAGACCGAGGCCCCCGGGGCAAACAGACTGATATCAAGCTGTATGGGGTGGGAACCGTTCCAACCCGGTCCCTGGCAGATGTGCTGAAGGTTTTGTCAGGGCAGCCCCGGGCTTCCCGTGCAGTCAGAAGAGGGACTGGAGGGTGGGTGGATGAAGAGCTTGGAAGGGGGGAACCTCCCCCAGATCTAAGGACTGTTTGGAGCTCCAAGCGTCAGGGGCTCCCTGTGTGTGTTTTGAACCCCGATTTCCGGTTCAGTCCACGGGGCCTGCTCTGGAGATCGGCTCTAGGCTGGCGGGAGGGGGCTGCTGGCCCCCACCGACACTCAGAGGGGTTTGTGGCTGGCCTCTCCCAGTCCCCAAAGAAAGGGGAATGGAGGGAGAGAAATCAGGGTCCTGAGACTGACAGTCCCCAGGGCCAACAGGGAGACGCCAACGCTCCAGATCAGCCCGATTGACAGGGCGGGCCAGGCAACGAGGGAGCCGGGAGCCCAGGGTCCCGTCCTGCGTGTGAGGGGAGCTGCCGGAGGCGAGCGGGGCCGAGCTAAGGGCAGAGCAGCAGCCAGAGTGGGGCCAGAGCTGGGGGAGCCGGGGCAGCCGGGAGCTGGGGCCGTGCAGACCAGCCGCGCCGTTGGGGGCCCGGCCAGCTCGCGCCTGAGGGCCCGTGGCCAGCGCCAGAGCCGGGTGCGACCCGTGGTGTCACTGCCGCCCAGCCCGGGCCTGGGAGGGAGGCTGGGGGTGTGAGGAAGAGCCGGTGAACTTTCCCTACGTCCCAGAGACACCGGTGGTGGTGCCCCCGAGCCCACAGGGCGGGTCCCTTGTTCCCCTTCACCCTCTTCCATTTTTCCTTATTCTCCTCACCGTTGCTGTTTAATACACTGTCTTTGGTGTGAACTCAATGCACTGACCAGGGGGTCAGGGAAGGGCCGGTGCGGAGGGAGCACCCCAGAGTGGGGCCGCCCCCGAACCGACAAGAATCTCCACTTTCGTTTGAAAAATAGGAAATGTCTCGCCCGTCATGCTTGAAAATGTGACACCCCCCCCCCAAGGTTCAAAAAGTAGAAGGCAAATAAAGAGAATCCCCCAGATCATTTTAAAATCTCCTGATCTGGGAGGGGGACTTGTGATCCTGGAATGAATTGGGTTGGCCGTACTTGGCAATGTGTGGGGGGTTTGGAAACACTTCTCTTTACAGCCAAGCAAATAATTTCTGGGGATAATTTAGGCTGTGAATCCGTCCCGTTTTCCTCTTCACAAATTCTCCGTAAGAAGCTTACAAGGTTCTCAAATTTATCCCTATTTCAAACATCATCACGGGGTGAGTTCAATGAATAATTCTTATTCAGGAATCAGTTTGCTCGTTAAAACTCACAGTGTGTGGATTGGACACTCGGGTCATATGACTTGACTTTTGTTCCCTGATTGGATGAGCAGAACTCCAGGACTGAGCCATTCAGTGGGCTGGGCCCAAGCTGTCCGTGTCCTGTATCTTTCCTAGGTGGCTCCTGGAGGCAGCAGGAGGCATGAGCCCGGTGCCAATCTGCTTCCTGCCAGACCTGGACCTAACACGCAGGCCACCTGAGGAGATCCACTCTCTTTGGTTCCAGCTGACCCGGGGGGCACTGGGTCTGAGACATCAGATCTGCCATGGTTTCCCCTGTGTCCTGGGGCCTGGCTTGCTCAGAGGAGGGCAGGGGGCAGGTTGCAGAGACAAGGCGAGTGCGGTTACTCATTAGCCCTTCTTCGCCTGGAGGAGGGAGGTGCTTTGCTGGCCAGACACTTTCCCAAACAGGTTTCAGAGTAGCAGCTGTGCTCATCTGTATCCGCAAAAGGAACAGGAGTACTTGTGGCACCTTAGAGACTAACAAATTTCCCCAAACAGGTACTGCATCCAGCCAGGCTGACTCAGCGGCTGCTCTCCGCTGCCCTTGCAGGTCAGGAGAACGGTTTCCCCACTCCCTGCTCCTGCTCATCTTCTTCTGCCTCATCTGGACACAGCCCACCACACACCACAGCCTCCCTTCACCTGGAGCCACAGCCCAGGTGCCCTGCTTTGGTCAGAGACCAGACCCCAGTGAAACCAGTGTGATGGTAAGGATCTGTTCCTGGAGGAAACTGCTTCTGGCCTCTGGGAAAAGGGGTGAGGGTGAAACCCCCTGCTATGGCTCAGGAATAATCCAGGGATTCCCAGGGGTGCAGGGCACACATGGGGGGATTTTTAGAATTGTAACTTGCGGAGGGGGGGTGGATGAAAAATACCTCTTTGACCAGCTCCCAGCTTGTTGATGAAGCAAACAGGCCCTACACCAGAAACCGCTTCATTTTTGCTACCCAACGGTCAGGTTGGGGGCTCGGGAAAGCAGCATTATTTTGGGCATAAGCTTTTGTGGGTAGAAACCCCCACGAAAAGCCTACCCACGAAAGCTTATGCCCAATTCAATCTGTTAGTCTTTTCGGTGCCACCGGACTCCTCGTTGCTTTTGTGGGTACAGACTAACACAGCGACCCCCGATACTCAGAATTATTTGGTCCACCTGCAGTGAAGACAGACCCTGGATTTCCTCCCTTGTAATGCTGGGATAGGGACGACTTTGTAGCTTGGCAATTGGGGGCGGAGGGTTTCCTCCGAGCTGGTGTTGAGGCAGTAGCAGGTTCTCAGAGGGAGGGAAAAGGATCCCCCTCAGTTCTAAGCCGTGGGGATGTCTAGAAGAAGGGCAGAGGAGAGGGAGATCATAGAATGATAGAATCATAGAATATCAGGGTCAGAAGGGACCTCAGGAGGTCATCTAGTCCAACCCCCTGCTCAAAAGCAGGACCCATCCCCAATTAAATCATCCCAGCCAGGGCTTTGTCAAGCCTGACCTTAAAAACTTCTAAGGAAGGAGATTCCACCACCTCCCTAGGTAACGCATTCCAGTGTTTCACCACCCTCCTAGTGAAAAAGTTTTTCCTAATATCCAACCTAAACCTCCCCCACTGCAACTTGAGACCATTACTCCTTGTCCTGTCCTCTTCCACCACTGAGAATAGTCTAGAACCATCCTCTCTGGAACCACCTCTCAGGTAGTTGAAAGCAGCTATCAAATCCCCCCTCATTCTTCTCTTCCGCAGACTAAACAATCCCAGTTCCCTCAGCCTCTCCTCATAACTCATGTGTTCCAGACCCCTAATCATTTTTGTTGCCCTTCGCTGGGCTCTTTCCAATTTATCCACATCCTTCTTGTAGTGTGGGGCCCAAAACTGGACACAGTACTCCAGATGAGGCCTCACCAATGTCGAATTGAGGGGGACGATCACGTCCCTCGATCTGCTCGCTATGCCCCTACTTATACATCCCAAAATGCCATTGGCCTTCTTGGCAACAAGGGCACACTGCTGACTCATATCCAGCTTCTCGTCCACTGTCACCCCTAGGTCCTTTTCCGCAGAACTGCTGCCTAGCCATTCGGTCCCTAGTCTGTAGCTGTGCATTGGGTTCTTCCGTCCTAAGTGCAGGACCCTGCACTTATCCTTATTGAACCTCATCAGATTTCTTTTGGCCCAATCCTCCAATTTGTCTAGGTCCCTCTGTATCCTATCCCTGCCCTCCAGTGTATCTACCACTCCTCCCAGTTTAGTATCATCCGCAAATTTGCTGAGAGTGCAATCCACACCATCCTCCAGATCATTTATGAAGATATTGAACAAAACCGGCCCCAGGACCGACCCCTGGGGCACTCCACTTGACACCGGCTGCCAACTAGACACGGAGCCATTGATCACCACCCGTTGAGCCCGACAATCTAGCCAGCTTTCTACCCACCTTATAGTGCATTCATCCAGCCCATACTTCTTTAACTTGCTGACAAGAATACTGTGGGAGACCGTGTCAAAAGCTTTGCTAAAGTCAAGATACAATACATCCACTGCTTTCCCTTCATCCACAGAACCAGTAATCTCATCATAGAAGGCGATTAGATTAGTCAGGCATGACCTTCCCTTGGTGAATCCATGCTGGCTGTTCCTGATCACTTTCCTCTCATGCAAGTGCTTCAGGATTGATTCTTTGAGGACCTGCTCCATGATTTTTCCGGGGACTGAAGTGAGGCTGACTGGCCTGTAGTTCCCAGGATCCTCCTTCTTCCCTTTTTTTAAGATTGGCACTACATTAGCCTTTTTCCAGTCATCCGGGACTTCCCCCGTTCGCCACGAGTTTTCAAAGATAATGGCCAATGGCTCTGCAACCACAGCCGCCAGTTCCTTTAGCACTCTCAGATGCAGCTCGTCCGGCCCCATGGACTTGTGCACGTCCAGCTTTTCTAAATAGTCCCTAACCACCTCTTTCTCCACAGAGGGCTGGCCATCTATTCCCCATGTTGTGATGCCCAGCGCAGCAGTCTGGGAGCTGACCTTGTTCGTGAAGACAGAGGCAAAAAAAGCATTGAGTACATTAGCTTTTTCCACATCCTCTGTCACTAGGTTGCCTCCCTCATTCAGTAAGGGGCCCACACTTTCCTTGGCTTTCTTCTTGTTGCCAACATACCTGAAGAAACCCTTCTTGTTACTCTTAACATCTCTCGCTAGCTGCAGCTCCAGGTGCGATTTGGCCCTCCTAATTTCATTCCTACATGCCCGAGCAATATTTTTATACTCTTCCCTGGTCAGTTGTCCAACCTTCCACTTCTTGTAAACTTCTTTTTTATGCTTAAGATCGGCTAGGATTTCACCGTTAAGCCAAGCTGGTCGCCTGCCATATTTACTATTCTTTCGACACATCGGGATGGTTTGTCCCTGTAACCTCAACAGGGATTCCTTGAAATACAGCCAGCTCTTCTGGACTCCTTTCCCCTTCATGTTAGTCCCCCAGGGGATCCTACCCATCCGTTCCCTGAGGGAGTCGAAGTCTGCTTTCCTAAAGTCCAGGGTCTGTATCCTGCTGCTTACCTTTCTTCCATGTGTGAGGATCCTGAACTCAACCAACTCATGGTCACTGCCTCCCAGATTCCCATCCACTTTTGCTTCCCCCACTAACTCTACCCGGTTTGTGAGCAGCAGGTCAAGAAAAGCTCCCCCCCTAGTTGGCTCCTCTAGCACTTGCACCAGGAAATTGTCCCCTACGCTTTCCAAAAACTTCCTGGATTTTCTATGCACTGCTGTATTGCTCTCCCAGCAGATATCAGGAAAATTAAAGTCACCCATGAGAACCAGGGCATGCGATCTAGTAGCTTCCGCGAGCTGCCGGAAGAAAGCCTCATCTACCTCATCCCCCTGGTCCGGTGGTCTACAGCAGACTCCCACCACTACATCACTCTTGTTGCTCACACTTCTAAACTTAATCCAGAGACACTCAGGTTTTTCTGCAGTTTCGTACAGGAGCTCTAAGCAGTCATACTGCTCCCTTACATACAGTGCTACTCCCCCACCTTTTCTGCCCTGCCTGTCCTTCCTGAACAGTTTATAACCATCCATGACAGTACTCCAGTCATGTGAGTTATCCCACCAAGTCTCTGTTATTCCAATCATGTCATAATTCCTTGCCTTCACCAGGACCTCCAGTTCTGCCTGCTTGTTTCCCGGGCTTTGTGCATTTGTATATAGACACTTGAGATAACCTGCTGATCGCCCCCCATTCTCAGTATGAGGTAGGAGCCCTCCCCTCCCAGACAGTCCTGCCTGTGCTTCCTCCCGGTATCCCGCTTTCCCACTTACCTCAGGGCTTTGGTCTCCTTCCCCCGGTGAACCTAGTTTAAAGCCCTCCTCACTAGGTTAGCCAGCCTGCTCGCAAAGATGCTCTTCCCTCTCTTCGTAAGGTGGAGCCCGTCTCTGCCTAGCACTCCTTCTTGGAACACCATCCTATGGTTAAAGAATCCAAAGCCTTCTCTCCCACACCACCTGTGTAGCCATTCGTTGACTTCCACGATTCGACGGTCCCTTCCCAGGCCTTTTCCTTCCATGGGGAGGATGGACGAGAACACCACTTGCACCTCAAACTCCTTTATCCTTCTTCCCAGAGCCACGTAGTCCGCAGTGATCCGCTCAAGGTCATTCTTGGCAGTATCATTGGTGCCCACGTGGAGAAGCAGGAAAGGGTAGCGATCCGAGGGCTTGATGAGTCTCGGCAGTCTCTCCGTCACATCGCGAATCTTAGCCCCCGGCAAGCAGCAGACTTCTCGGTTTTCCCAGTCAGGGCGGCAGATAGATGACTCAGTCCCCCGGAGTAGAGAGTCCCCGACCACCACCACCCGCCTCCTTCTCTTGGGAGTGGTGGTCGTGGAACCCCCCATCTCAGGACAGCGCATCTCATGCCTTCCAACCAGCGGAGTCTCCTTCTGCTTTCTCCCCCCAGACGTATCATCTGGTCCACTCTCCGCAATGGTACCTGTGGAGAGAACATGAAAATGGTTACTCACCTGTGTCCGTGTTGCTGGAACCCGGACATTCCCCCTTCTTCTTCTGGAGGTCACATGTTGCCAAGCTTCTTCACTGGCCTCTTGGCTCCGCTGTGCAACCTGCTCTAAATCTTTAGAGCTTTGTGCCCGTAGAAGCATATCCTGACTTTTGTCCAGAAAATCCTCCGTTTCTCCTATGCAACGCAGGGTCGTTATCTGTTGCTCCAGACCTTCAATCTTCTCTTCCACTATGGAGACCAGCCTGCACTTAGTACACGCATGACCATGCCTTGCAAATCCAAGAGTTGCGATTCCAGATCCGGCTGGCCTGGGCCACGCTGGCTTTTCATGGTGCCCATTTGCAGAGGGATTTCCCTGTGGATGGCCCATTTCCCCAGCAGGAGCAGCAATCTTGCTGGCATTAAGGACTCTGCGTGGCCGAGCCTCCCAGGCTATGTGCAGGGGCTGGCTCAGCTTTGAGCCCAAGTCCCTTTCCGTTCACACACACATCAGGCTGACTCGGGCCAGCGAGCACCCAGGATGTGGCTTCTCGGTCCTGGCTGGGGCATGGGTCAGAGCTGAGCCCTGCTGTGACTCGGGTCCACGCCCTGTCCTTGAGCAGTGTGGACACAGGCCCGAGTCAGAAGGTGGGCGGAGCACAGAGGGACGTGCTAACACAGGTGTGAGACCCGGCTCCAGCGAATGGAAACCCAGGCTCACAATGCAGCCTGGACACTCAAGTGCAGGCGCGGAAATGCCGAGTCCACAAGCCTGGATCGGGCAGCCCCGGGTTTACAAAGAGTGTGGATGCTCCCGCAGGGAGCTGGGTGGCCATACAGAGGGTTGTGGCTGCAGTTAGAGAACCGTTTACAAAGGCAGCTTCTAGCAGGCCAAGTATTGCCTGCTCCTGGGCAGTGGAGGGACGGGGGCCGTAGGGGTTGGGTGGGTGGGTGGGTGGGAATACAAGAAATACCTGTGGCATTTTGTCCCTGCTGGGACCACTCCATATAAAGTGATCCGGTAAGAAGAGGCTCTGTTCTTGAATCCTCCAATTTTCATGAATGCTTTAAATTCAGCAAAATCACAAAGAAGAAAATGTCTGATAAGAGCAGGCAAATACAGACTTGTTTTGCTCAGATTAAAATGCAGAGCAGCCTCTAATTGGTATTTTACAGGTATATTACAAGTTAAAATATTTACTCTAAGATCAAATGAATAATTCATGACCTCCAAGCAACAAATACTTAACCATGTCCTTTTGAATATTTAGTTTTAATAGAGATTTATCTGGAAGAATGTTCCAGGACTTCATTATGTTTTCCTGAAGGCTGCAGCGCTTGTCACAGTCAGCATTTCAGATGCCACAGGTTGGGTCATTATGTACCCGTGAGTTGGGCACCTCTGCAGTGCACCTTCTTTCCAACTGCGGAAGTAGAAAATAAAAAGCAAGTTCGAGTTGTAGCTCTTTTGGGATGATGTCCCTGCAACATGGAGCCAGTCTGTAGGAAACCAAAGAAGTATCATTTCTTTACTCTATTTGTGCAATTTGGCACTGACTGGGGGTCTTTTAATATTGTCCCAAAGGATCTAATATGAGAAGAAAATATTAGCAACTTTGCAAGCTGTGCTCTATCGAAAAAAGTCAATGTTTGCTTCACTCGCTGTAGACTAGCTCAACGTTACAGAGGTGGTTAATAGTTTGAGGCTTCCTGTGGCATTATATTGTAATAGGACCACATAAAAATAGAGAATCGTGCCTAACAATAAAAATATAACTGAGTTTTCAGTGTTGAATACTCCTGTTTAGCCTGGTTATTGGCAACATTCAGAGCATGTAGTTGCAGAATGTTGATAATTCCCTTGGCAGGGTGATTAACCTTTTGTTTTCACATTTTTTAATTCAAATGATGAAAAGCATGTCCAAGTGGGAGGGGAGTTTTAAAACGCAGAATCGAATATTCTGTGTTTACTTCCAGTTTGTGGGGATGTTAACAGTCTCTGGTACTAAGTTTTAAAGGACAGTCTACTGAAGCCATTCAGAGGTTCCATCCTGTGAAGTGTAACCGTTCTGTGTTAGGGGGTGGTAGTCTGCAGTGAATTCTATTTCCCTCCTTCCTTGCTTTTGCTGCCAAACTAATGTTGTAACTTTTAGTGTGTAGCATCCATCCTACAGATCAACATCGTGCAATCAATTTATTTTTTTGAGAACTCTTTAAGTGATGTCTGACAAGCCACTAAAGAGAGAGAGAGAGAGAGAGAGAGAGAGAGAGAGAGAGAGAGAGAGAGAGAGAGAGAGAGAGAGAGAGAGAGAAATTAGTACATTTATATTGTCGGAATCTAAGATTCGCAGAAGGCAGAAAGGATAAGCTAATGTGCAAAGATGGAGGAAAGTAAAAGAAAAGGAAACTGAAATTTAAGAGCAGTCCTGGTCAAACTAAAAGGTAATTATCACTGCACATTAGTTTCAATTGGAGGAGAATGGGAGTAGGAAATAACAGGAGGGAAGGGAAAGATGAATGGGATTCTGAGTCAAACTAACACAACCAAGATGGTCCTTAGGCAAGATCTGAAGAGAGGAAGTAACTTGAAGGAAAGGAGAATGCCCTATAAATCTGGGACGAAGTGAAAAGAGCGACCCTCCCCAACTCTGGAAAGTTATGTGGAGCTGGAGAGCAGAGAACAAGAGTGGAGAAAGGGAGAGCAACCAAATGGGAGAATCGGTGGCTGTCATATTCGTGGTCAAATGAGTTTGGAAAACAACGAGAAGAATTTTGAATTGGATCTGCAGTGGCTAGGATTTGGAGAAGCCTGTAAAGGTGACTGAGAACAGGGGATATGGCCCCAATTCCTGAAATGAGAGGAAAAACCTGGGGCAATGCGTTTGAAACCCCTGTAGTCCCGATAAGAGGCACTTAGGGGGATCATGAATGACCATCTAGTCTAGCTGTGTTTGCAGAGTGTTTACAAATAGACGAAGGAAGCAGGAGCGGATTTACCATGGCGCCAGCCCTGCGCCGGGCCCACGCTCCTAAGGGGCCCCGGCAGCCGCTCTGCTCCGTCCCCCGCTCTCCCCGGCTCGCTCAGCTTGGTGCTGTGGACAGGCGCCGACTCCGGGGTGCTCCGGGGCTGGGAGCGGGAGGGAGGGAGGGAGGGAGGGGGAGAAGCGGAGAGGCAGCGGCGCGCTCGGGGGCGGAGGTGGAGCGGAGGCGAGCTGGGGCGGGGAGCGGTTCCTCTGCCCCCCCCAGGGTTACTTCCTGAGCCCCTGCCCCGCTCAGCTCTGTTCCGCCTCCTCCCCGAGGCACGCCACCGCTCTGCTCCCCCCTCCCTCCCAGGTTTGCGGGGGGAGGGGGGAAATGGGGCGCGCCCGGGGGAGGAGGCCGGGCAGGGGATCTGGGGAAGGGGTTGGAGTGGGGGCGAGGCCGGGGCCTGTGGTGCTGCGGCTCCCCGGGCTCTGTCCTGCTGCAGCCGGGCTGGCTCCACAGCCGCCAAGTTCCCCCTCCCCCGCCTCTGCCCCCAGCGCACTGCGACCCCCCCCCGCCAGTCAGCTGTATGCCCACGCAAGGGGGGGAGGACAGAGAAGGGGGCGGGGCCTTGGGGAAGGGGGTGGAATTGGGGCATATCCCCTGCCCTGCCCCTCCCCTGACTCCCACACCACCCTCATGCCCCACCAGCCCCCTGCCCTGACTCCCGCACCCCCAGCCCCCTGCCCTGATTCCTGCACCCCCTCACACACACCCAGACCCCAGTCCTGACTCCTGCAAACCCCCCCTCCCACATTCCCACCCCCACCCTGAGCACCAAACGGGAGCTCCTGCACCTTTCCCCCCACATACCCACCTGCACCCCTTGCCCCAAATGGGAGCTGCCCCAGGTAAGCGCTCCACACCCCAACCTCCTGCCCCAACCCTGAGACCCCTCCCTCATTCTAGCTCCTGGCCAGACCGTGACCCCAGTCTCTTCCTGAACGGTTTAAAAGTGTGTAGTGTGTACATTGTAAACATGAAACCTACATGTATCTCTGAGTTGTGAGGAATATGTATTCAGGTTATAACAACCAACAGGAAGGCACTTTTCTCTCGAAACCCATGATTAAATCGAGTCTTCCTAACTCGTGATTTATATCACATCCACCCTGCCCGCTGTGCTCTTGCCCCTGGCCTCTTCATTCCCCAGGGGTGTAAAGATAAAATCATAAGGCCATCTCGAATTCCTCTAAAGAACAACTGAGCATCCATCTCGTAAGCCCTTGTCGTCCCCTCCTACCTGCAGTTTGGCGTTTTTTCAGTTTTGGCGGAAAATGCCAGGAGCTGTCAATCTCCTAATCTGCCTAGTGACCAAAAGTCTCGGTAAGGCAGTGTTCAAATCAGATCGGGGCGGCCCATCTGAGTGGTAGTGTGTGGTGAAGACAAACTCGGTAATTAAGGGTCGGCCATTCACCCCACAAGGGTTACTTGTCATACTGACCTCCACACACCGAATCCACCTGTCTAGAATTCACTCACCACACGCAGAGCAACGCAGAAGAGGGAGTGGAAGGGTTTTAGCAATTTACCTAAAAAAGCACTCGCCTGACCCTGTCTTGGTTCCCTGGTTCCAGCAGTCCTGCTGTCCTGTGCTACCCTCAGGAAAAAATATCCGTAAATCAAGCTGCCAACAATGGTCCTGTCACCATCACTCGATTGTGTTCACAGGTCCCTTATTGGTACAGCCTGCCTCATTTTGTGATTTGCCTAATCGTTACCTGTTTACCTCGTTTATCCCGGGAGTTCTTGCCACCTCCTTTAATAAATTCTGTTGTACCTTTCTTGGTTTAAGTTTTATGTAAAATTTACAAGCCCCTGGTAATAAATACGGGTAAAAAACAAACCTAAAACCAAAAAATCTGTGCCACTTTTAATTTCAGCTCCTATTTCGGTCAACAGGGGGGCCCACAAATATGTTTGGCGCTGGGCCCACAAAAAGTTAATCCAGCCCTGGAAGAAAGGGACATGGCAGCGTGGGGAGGGGGAATGATGAGAAGGGAAGGAAGGAGGGAGGAGCAGGGAGGGCAGGGGAGTGAGGCTGCCAGCGGGAGATGGTTCAGAGGATGTTGCCACAAACAGCTAATCAGCAGAGAGGAAAGAGTCTCCAGAGTGCATAGGTAGAAAGCAGAATTTGGTGCCATCCTTTTGGGACCAGGAGGCTGTGAAGATTCCTTCCCCACCATCGTCCTGGTGCTGCTGCCCCGAGCTCCTGCTCTGAGGATGGGAGACCTGTGATTGCAGGGGCTGGCTTCACCCCACAAATAACTGGGAGGGGACAGTGGGCCCTAGTTCCCTGGTCCCCCAAACCCTCCAACCCATTTCATGTGGCTACCTAAATATCCAGCCCCAGGTGTGGGGTTTAATAAAAAGCAACATATGGAAACAAGAGACGACCCTACAGTTGAGATCTGATATTGGGGAGGAGCCATCAAATGGGGTTAAAACCCAGTAATTCATAGGACGAAGGTTGTTCAGAGTCATGGGAACGGATCCTTTCAGCTGAGTTTGTTTGCAGCTCCCCGCGTCCCCCTTCACTCTTGTATTCATTCTGTCTCTGCAAAAATCAAATCCAATTAAAAGAGGGTTAGTCGTTTCCAGAGGAGTGTATTAAAAGCAGGAGTTCGGGGAGTGACGCTTTGCTTTACCTATTACTCTTTTAACATAGCGATAAATATTATTTCTCCACCATGGTCAAAGCAGACCAGTGTGGGTGTTGTCCTGGAGCCAGCTGACGGAGGTACTGCTCTAGCTTAAGAGGTGGTGTTTTGTGCTGCAGGGCTCCAAATCAAGCGCCCAGTCCTGGATTTTCCTCAACCCGTGGACAGTCCAGAGAAATCATATGGTTTGTTTCTTCCTTTAAAGACACCAAAGCCCTTCACAGCTTATTAACTTAACTGGGGGTTACTAGACCCTTCCCTTGAAACGCAGCCTTAGTTTAGGGTAAAACTGAAACGAATCTATTAACAAAACCTGCATAGGAGTCATTGAAGTCAAGTATAAGGAATGCAGATAGAAAGAGTTACAAGTAAAACAAAACAAGCTGCACTTTTAAAGGTCTAAAACTTAGTCTAGCTAGACACAGGCTCCGTTCAAGATGTTTTCTCTCATCCACAGTCTGGCGGCAAAATGGGGACTGTCTCTCTCCTTGCTCAGGCTTTCTTCCAGGGGCCCAAAAGTGCTGGTGTTTTTGGTTTCTTAAGTGAAAGAATGTGGGGTTGTCTGCCCCTTTCTTTTATAGTCCATTGAGTCTTGGAAGTTGATTCTTCTAAAGCAGAGGTTGTCAACCAGGGGTATGGGGTACACAAAGGTCTTCTAGGGAGTACATCAACTCCTGTAGACATTTGCCTAGTTTTCCAGCAGGCTACATAAAAAGCATGAGCAAAAGAAGTACAAACTAACGTTTCATACAGACAAAAGGAGAAAGTCAGCAATTTTTCTGTACAAGTGTGCTGAGTGTATTTTATGTCTGATTTTGTAAACAAGTTGTTTCTAAGTAAGGTGAAACCCGCATACATCCTGGGTGTGGTGTTCTGTCCTATCAAGTGGCACCGAGACCATTTAGAGACAGTGAAATGAATCTGCTCTACAGCCTTAGCTAACAGCCAGTCGGCTCTGAGCTCATGCGGTAGCACCTCATGCACAAAGCTCCAGAGGTCCCAGGTTTGATCCTGCTCTGCCAACAACCAGGGTCTGTCAACATGATGCATGCTCTTCTTTTTCCGCCCCCCACTTGTGTTTGCTGAAATGTAAATTGCTCTGTTGGCTACCGTCTCCTTCCCCTGCTGTCTTGAGGACCCTGTTTGCTGCTGATATAAACCCCCATTCCTTTGTTTAGGATAGACCTCTGTAACAACGTTTGCCTAGGAGGGGCTCTCAGGTTTTCCCAAGTAATGTCGTAGAGGGGGAACTCATAACTCTATATGTGACGTTGCATCATGATCTTATTGACCAGAGAGTTGTTCCTTTTCAAATGGTACTTCACAAGGCATATTTCGTACAAAGATTCTTACCACAGCATGTAGGGGGTGAATAGAGGGCTGCTTCGGGTCACACATGCTCAGAAGGGCATCTCCAAGGGCGGAGGGCCACTTCCACTCCCAAATTGAAAAAAAGGGGGGTGCCAACCTGTTCCCCCACTTCAGCCACCTCCAGAGGCAGACAGCCGTACCGGAGGGGCGGTGAAGATCTCTGCCCTGAGGGCTGATGTTCGCAGGCCTGCTTTGACTACCTGCAGCAAGCAGAGAACTGCCAGGAGAAGGATCCCAGCCCATTCAAAGAACAGGGTGCTTGCTGCTTGCTCAGCTCAGGAGGGTGTAAGGACATAAATGCCAAATAAGCAGCGCATGCTTCAAATGCATCGGCTTAGTGGCCCCTGTACCTTTCAGTAGTGAAGAAATCTGTTTGCTGGACACGATTATTTTTCTTTGACCGCTAGGTGCTGAATTGCTGTAATGATAAGAGCATGTTTAGATTTATGAGGCATCTTAGTTAACCCACAGGTTTCAGAGTAACAGCCGTGTTAGTCTGTATTCGCAAAAAGAAAAGGAGTACTTGTGGCACCTTAGAGACTAACCAATTTATTAGAGCATAAGCTTTCGTGAGCTACAGCTCACTTCATCAGATGCATATCGTGGAAACTGCAGCAGACTTTATATATACAGAGAGAATATGAACCAATACCTCCTCCCACCCCACTGTCCTGCTGGTAATAGCTTATCTAAAGTGATCATCAGGTGGGCCATTTCCAGCACAAATCCAGGTTTTCTCACCCTCCACCCCCCCACACAAATTCACTCTCCTGCTGGTGATAGCCCATCCAAAGTGACAACTCTTTACACAATGTGCATGACAATCAAGTTGGGCTATTTCCCGCACAAATCCAGGTTTTCTCACATCCCCCCCACCCCCATACACACACAAACTCACTCTCCTGCTGGTAATAGCTCATCCAAACTGACCACTCTTCAAGTTTAAATCCAAGTTAAACCAGAACATCGGGGGGGGGGGGTCTTCTGGCTCTATCAATCTGTTTCTTTACTTCTGCAGGTGGGTATTGTAGTTGTAAGAAAGCTTGACAGAGATCTTGTAGGTGTTTGTCTCTGTCTGAGGGGTTGGAGCAAATGCGGTTGTATTGCAGAGCTTGGCTGTAGACGATGGATCGTGTGGTGTATACCTTCAGATCAGCGGCACTGCTATGGGTACCCGCATGGCCCCACAGTATGCCAACATTTTTATGGCTGATTTAGAAAAACGCTTCCTCAGCTCTCGTCCCCTAAAGCCCCTACTCTACTTGCGCTATATTGATGACATCTTCATCATCTGGACCCATGGAAAAGAAGCCCTTGAGGAATTCCACCATGATTTCAACAATTTCCATCCCACCACCAACCTCAGCCTGGTCCAGTCCACACAAGAGATCCACTTCCTGGACACTACAGTGCTAATAAACAATGGTCACATAAACACCACCCTATACCGGAAACCGACTGACCGCTATTCCTACCTGCATGCCTCCAGCTTTCACCCTGACCACACCACACGATCCATCGTCTACAGCCAAGCTCTGCGATACAACCGCATTTGCTCCAACCCCTCAGACAGAGACAAACACCTACAAGATCTCTGTCAAGCTTTCTTACAACTACAATACCCACCTGCAGAAGTAAAGAAACAGATTGATAGAGCCAGAAGAGTTCCCAGAAGTTACCTACTACAGGACAGGCCTAACAAAGAAAATAACAGAACGCCACTAGCCGTCACCTTCAGCCCCCAACTAAAACCCCTCCAACGCATTATTAAGGATCTACAACCTATCCTAAAGGATGACCCAACACTCTCACAAATCTTGGGAGACAGGCCAGTCCTTGCCTACAGACAGCCCCGCAACCTGAAGCAAATACTCACCAACAACCACATACCACACAACAGAACCACTAACCCAGGAACTTATCCTTGCAACAAAGCCCGTTGCCAATTGTGCCCACATATCTATTCAGGGGACACCATCACAGGGCCTAATAACATCAGCCACACTATCAGAGGCTCGTATTCCTGCACATCCACCAATGTGATATATGCCATCATGTGCCAGCAATGCCCCTCTGCCATGTACATTGGTCAAACTGGACAGTCTCTACGTAAAAGAATAAATGGACACAAATCAGATGTCAAGAATTATAACATTCATAAACCAGTCGGAGAACACTTCAATCTCTCTGGTCACGCAATCACAGACATGAAGGTCGCTACCTTAAAACAAAAAAACTTCAAATCCAGACTCCAGTGAGAAACTGCTGAATTGGAATTCATTTGCAAATTGGATACTATTAATTTAGGCTTAAATAGAGACTGGGAGTGGCTAAGTCATTATGCAAGGTAGCCTTTTTCCTCTTGTTTTTTCCTACCCCCCCCCCCGATGTTCTGGTTTAACTTGGATTTAAACTTGAAGAGTGGTCAGTTTGGATGAGCTATTACCAGCAGGAGAGTGAGTTTGTGTGTGTATGGGGGTGGGGGGGATGTGAGAAAACCTGGATTTGTGCAGGAAATAGCCCAACTTGATTGTCATGCACATTGTGTAAAGAGTTGTCACTTTGGATGGGCTATCACCAGCAGGAGAGTGAATTTGTGTGGGGGGGTGGAGGGTGAGAAAACCTGGATTTGTGCTGGAAATGGCCCACCTGATGATCACTTTAGATAAGCTATTACCAGCAGGACAGTGGGGTGGGAGGAGGTATTGGTTCATATTCTCTCTGTATATATAAAGTCTGCTGCAGTTTCCACGATATGCATCTGATGAAGTGAGCTGTAGCTCACGAAAGCTTATGCTCTAATAAATTGGTTAGTCTCTAAGGTGCCACAAGTACTCCTTTTCTTTTTAGTTAACCCACAGATTTTCTTTTTATAAAGGGAAGGATTTTTTTGTTTAGTCTGAGCAGCTTTACTACACTGTGGTGTCTTTCCTCCAAATCGGAGCAACTCAGGTGACTGGCATCCCCAACTGCCCCAATTTTCATATTTGTGTTGTTCTCCACAGGTGGGAGTTCCACTGTCAGAACAGACTGAACCTGCTCACTAGCCCTGCACTAACGTGGAATTATTATGGGTACAGGTGTAATCAAAGTTTGGTGGGTTACACTCAGGCCAGGCCCTTGTCTCTGGCTCTGTAACGGAGCACTGACTCAGCTCTCCCAGGAGCCCCTCTCTGCCTGAACACAGGTTGCTCTTACAGGCCCAGCTCACGAGGTGACATCTCCCCTGTCTTTCCACCCAGACGCCATGGAAGGCTGGAGAACTGAGCAGGATTATGACATCACAGGTATCAAGGAGACTGAAGAGCTGTAACAGAAGAACGGCCACGCTGGGTCAAACCAAAGGTCCATCGAGCCCAGTCTCCGATCTTCCGACAGTGGCCAATGCCAGGTGTTTCAGAGGGAATGAACAGAATAGGGAATCAAGTGATCCATCCCCTGTCGCTCATTCCCAGCTTCTGGCAAACAGAACCTAGGGACACTCAGAGCGTGGTGTGGCAATCCTGCCCATCTTGGTTAAGAGCCATTGATGGACCTATCTTTCATGAAATTATCTCGTTCTTTTTTGAACCCTGTTATAGTCTTGGCCTTCCCAAGAGCCTCTGGGAAAGAGTTCCTTGGGTTGACTGTGCATTGTGTGAAGAAATACTTCCTTTTGTTTGTTTTCAACCTGCTGCCTCTTAATTTCATGTGGTGACCCTGAGTTCTTGTGTTATGAGAGGGAGAAAATAATACTTCCTTCTTTACTTTTTCCACACGAATCATGATTTGCTATCATATCCCCTGTACTTGTCTTTTCGAAGATGAAAAGTCCCAGTCCTGTTCATCTCTCCCCATATGCAAGCTGTTCCATACCCCTACTCATTTGTGTTGCCCTTTTCTGAACCTTTTCCAATGCCAATATATCTTTTTTGAGGTGGGGAGACCACATCTGCATGCAGTATTCAAGATCTGGCTGTACCATGGATTCCTAGAGGGGCAAGATGATATTTTCTGTCTTGTTATCTATCCTTTTCCTAATGATTCCCAACTTTCTGTTTCCTTTTTTGACTGCCGCTGCACATTGAGCGGATGTTTTCAGAGAACTACTCACAATGCCTCCAAGATCTCTTGTTGAGTGGTAACAGCTAATTAGCCCCCATCATTTTGGCTGTATAGTTGGGATTATGCTTTCCAATGTGCATTACTTTGCATTTCTCAACCTTGAATTTCATCTGCCATTTTCTTGCCCAGTCACCCAGGTTTGTGAGATCCCTTCGCAGTCTCCTTTGGACTCAACTAGCTTGAGTAGTTTTGTATCATCTGCAAATTTTGCCACCTCACTGTTTACCCCTTTTTCCGGATCGTTTATGAATCTGTTGAACAGTACTGTTCCCAGTAGAGATCCCTGGGGGCACCACTATTTACCTCTCTCCACTGTGAAAATGGATTATTTATTCCTACCCTTTGTTTCCTATGTTTCACCCAGTTACTGATCCATGAGAGGACCCTCCCTCTTATCCCATGACAGCTTCCATTGCTTAAGAGCCTTTGGTGAGGGACCTTGTCAAAGGCTTTCTGAAAATCCCAGTATGTCAGTGCACTGCAAGGCCGTCAATGGCTTCTAAACTTTCTCATGGGGACATCGGAGACATGGTCCAGTTAACTTGTGTTCAGGCCGAACAAGAACCCAGATGCAACCTGCTGTGAGAACCTCATTTAAATAATGATGCCCCTGTGCCAGCACAGGTCACAGGTCAAAATGTGTAACTTCAATAACAATGGTGATTGGAAGAGCCCAGACTAACCACCACAGGAATGTACTGACTATGACCCCTTACTTCAAATGCACTGTGGCCTTGTGGATAGAGCACTAGATGGAACTCAGAAGGCTTAAGTGCTCGTCCTGGCTCTGCTACTGTCTTGCTGGGTGATCTTGGGCAAGTCACTGCTCTTCTCTGTGGCTCAGTTTCCCATCTCTAAAAGGGGGCTAATGTTCCACGCCTCCTTTGTAAAGTGCTTTGAGATCTACTGATTGAAGATGTTAGATAAGAGGTAGGGCTCTTTATTATTTTATGATAGAGGGTGCTTTTCCTAAAGCTTCCAGTCCTGGAATCAAGTGAATGATATGAGAATCTCTGCTTTTTATTTTATTTGTTAACCATTTTTAAGCTCTCTTGGCTGCAAAGAGAAGCTGGAGGACGTGAATTGAATGCACCCTCGCGGCTTAGACACCAGCAGGCAAATGAAGAGTTCCCCAGAGGAATTTTTTTGGAAAATCTCACTATTTTGAAGCCACTCTCATGATTTTGGTGGGGCCCAACTCATGGTTTTGGAATGCTTGGGCTGGGGATACCGTGAAAGTTTGTCTGCGCTCGTAGCGCTGGGTAATCACTTCAGGGCTGCTTCTCGCTTCAGGCTGGGAGATTCCGCCTCAGTCACAGCGGTTTTATGAGTTCCCACAAGGAGGGGGAAAATGTCCCTTGCCTAGAGGCTTGAGAGTCGTAAAGCTCGGAGAAGACCCAGGGTTTTCCTGGGAAATCGGATGCCCTCTCTCCTGCCTTATTCTGAGCTCAGCAGCTCAGCCCCCTGGGGCGGTTGCCCCATCCTATCTCCTGATGTAAGTACGGCATTGACAGCTCACAGGCGAGAGGAGATTGCAGGAGGGCAGCCCCATTCTGACCTAGAGATGACATCAGCACCTGCCTGATGCCAGAGCAGCAAGCTGCAGTCAGGTGTAGCCTGGGTACTTGTTGCTGGTTTGAGAGTATCTGTGGTTCTTAGTGTCTGAACCCTGGGAAATGAGTTCACTCCTCCTATATCTCAACTGGGCCTCCTGCCTAACGATCCTGAGATGCACGGTGCTGTTTCTTGCCTTTCATGCTGTGATGAGCCTCGCCAGATCGGAGGTAAGTGAGAATCCTCGAGAGATGGAAATGCTGGACTGATGCCAGCTGAATGCAGAACCAAACATAAGTATTTTTAAATCAGCAGGCTCGGACGATCTACACCAAAGAGTCTTCAAAGAGCTGGTTCATGAGGTTATTGGCCCACTGACATTAATTTTTCACAAATTTAGGATTACTGAGGGAATTCCAGAAGGCTAGAAGTGTGCTCATGTTTTGTCAATATTCAAAAAGGTACGGGAGGTTGACCCGGCTTATTATAGGCCAGTTAGCCTGAAATAATGGGCAAAGCGATACAGGATTCAATCGCTAAAGAATTAAAGGACAGGAATATATTTAAAGTAGGTCAACAATGTTTTATTGAAAATGGGTCATGTCAAACATAGATGTGACAAACTTAGACTTTAGTAAGGTGTTGTTTTTCATAGATTCCAAGACAAGATGGGCCTATTGTGATCTTCTAGTCTGACCCTCCTGCATAGCACAGGCCAAAGATCGTCCCCACCGTAATTCCTAGAGCATACCTTTTATCAAAATATCCAATCTTGATTTTAAAAATTGCCAGCGATGGAGAATCAATCCACCAGGACCTAGGGAAATTGTTCCAATGGTTAATTACTCTCACCGTTAAAACTATACGCCTTATTTCCAGTCTGAATTTGTCTAGTTTCAAGTTCCAGCCATTGGACCATGTAAGACCTTTATCTGTTAGATTGAAGAGCCCATTTGTAATTATTTGTTCCCCATGTCGGTATTTATAGCCTTTAATTTTATTGTATATTCTATACAATATCAATGGAGCACAGGTTAAATGGACTGAGTACAGGCTAATGGCTAACTGGCAGATCTCAAAAAGTAATTTTCAATGGGCTCCTCGAATGTGGGTGTTTCTAATGGGGCTCTGCAGGGATCAGTACTCGGTCTGATGCTAGTCATTATTTTTATCAATGACTTGGAAGTAAATATAAAATTGCTGCTGGTTAAAATTTGCTGATGACCCGAAGATTGGCAGAATGGTGAATAACGATGAGGACAAGGCAGTCACACAGAGAGTTCTGGAGAGTTTGTTTGGCAAATGGGGCCCCTGAAACAAAATGAATGTTCACAAAGCCCAAAACAGAGTTATACATCTAGAAAAGGGAAGGCATATTCAGCTTTGGATTGGACTAGCTTTAGTTTTGTATCATCTGCCAATCTGGCCACTTCCCTGTTTCCCCCCTTTTCTAGATCACATGTGAATATGTTGAACAACTCTGGTCCCAGTACAGATCCTTGGGGAACTTTGCTATTTATCTCTCTTTATAACTCACCATTTCTTCCTACCTTTTGTTTCCTATCTTTAAACCAGTTACTGGTCCATGAGAAGACCTTCCCTCTTCTCCCATAACAACTTCTTTTGCTTAAAAACTTTCTGAAAGTTGAGGTCCACTAGATCCACTGGATCGCCCTTCTCCACATGCTTGTTCACCCCTGTGACGCCCCATATTCTTCATAGAAATATTGTTAGATGAATGTTGCATAACTAAGATATGTTTTATGCAATATGGGTCGTGTGAGATATCATTGGAAAGGTTATGATTTACTGAATGTGATTATCCTTTCTGTGTGGATGTATCGTTTCTGTATCTGAAGTAGGAATACGAGCTATGTATCAATTACAAAAGTGCTTGCACCAGGGGAATGCCCACCAAACAGTAGGGAGTCAGCCTGGATGGGCCATTAGGAAGGACAATAGGACTTGGAAGATACGAATCTTCCTCCTTCCTGAGAAGTTTCCTGGGATGCTGCTTTGACACTGCAGGGTCATGTGATCATGTCACCTGGTACTGAGCATCATTATGGACTGATGGTATTTGTCCACTAGGAGGGAGTGGGGGTCAAACTGGGAGACAAAGGATTCCTGTCTTATCCAAATCCTATTTAAGGCTTTTGGACTGGAGTTAATCTGGGTTCTTGTCCACCACCTCCCTGCTCAAAAAGGAAGACTGCTGAAAACACCTGGTGAAAGAAAGAAACTAAACTGTGGGGGAGGAGGGCAGGGGCTGAGCCCAGGTGAGAAAGATCTAGCCTGTGAAAGGAATAGCTGGATATTTAAGCTGCAAGCAGTGCAGTTTACCTTCCATAAACTTTGCAACTGCACAAAACAACATTTAGGGTGAGAATGTACTTTCTATTAAGCAGTTAATTTTGCGTATTAACCTTAGGTGGTGTGTTTTGTTTTATTTGCACAGTATTGTGCTTTGATCTGTTTGCTAGCCCTTCTAATCTCTTAACATTTACCTTTTGTAGTTAATAAACTTATTTTTGGTTTCTTCTAAAAAACAGTTTGTGCAATTCACAACTGGCGGGGTTGGGGGCAGCTATGCATATCTTCCTGCACATTGAGGGAGGGAGAGAATGTCATGAGCTTACGTTGTTTAGATCTCTGTACAGCGCAAGACAATATAATTTTGGGTTTACACTCCTGAGGGTGCGTGCACCTGAGTGCTGGGCAATCACCGAGGTGAGTCTTCCCAAAGAGAGCTGCTTGCATACTCTGCGTGATCCTACAGCTGGGTGTGTCCCTGCCAGTATGTGTGTGCAGCAGGACAGGGTGAAGGAGACCAGGCTGGTGGAAGAGATGGGCTCAGTGGGACCCCAGTAGATCAGGTGGCACCCCGCAATGGGGTGTCCAACCCATCACACCCCCCTCAAAGAATTCCAGGAGATTAGTGAGGCAGGATTTCCCTTTTCAAAAGTCGTGTTGACTCTTCCCCAACAAATCATGTTCATCGATGTATTTCATAATTCTGTTCTTTACTAGAGTTTCGACCAATTTGCCTTGTACTGAAACTAAGCTCACTGGCCTGCAATTGCCAGGATCGCCTCTGGAACCTTTTTTACAAATCAGCGTTACATTAGCGACCCTTCAGACATCTCAGACAGAGGATGATTTAAGCAATAGCTTACGTACCACAGTTAGTAGTTCTGCAATTTCATATCCGAGTTCCCGCAGTACTCGAGGGTGAATCGGGAGTGCCTTCTCGAAACCATTCATTGAGTCAAACTCAAGTGATAGGACTCCACACAGGATGAAATAATCTGGCCTGTGTGATTCAAAAGGTCAGACTAGATGATCGAATGGTCCCTTCTAGCCTTAAATGCTATGAATCTGTGAATGATTTTACACTTCTAGCATGTTCCCTCTTGAAATTGTCCCAGTCTTTTCAATCTCTCTCTGTACAGAGGAGTCTTTCCAGGCTTTTAATCACTTTGGACCCTCCAATTTCAACTCATGACAAGGTGCTCCACCCTTCCCCACTGCCCCCAGAAGAGGAGGTGAAAGTGCTTTGGAATGCAGGGAAAGTACCTTCCACACCCCAAAGGGATGGTCCCTGATGAGAGCTGGGTCTGGGGTAGAAGCACCTTAAAAGGAAGATTTTGAGCCATGGGAGAAGTCCTTGCTCACAGAAAGAAGCACACTCAGTCTGGGCCTGGGTTGAGAATACTTGTCCTACAGAAAGGACCCAGAGCTGGGCAGAGTGATGCTCTCTCAACGCAGGGTGCTTGGTCCTCTTAGCACTGTCATAACAGTCCCCGGTCAACCAGGGACACTTTGTTGTGAGTTAATGCCTCAAGAGGGTGAAATAAGACCTGCAGTGGGTATGTAGCGAAGTGTTTGAAGCCTGAAGTTGGCAGACCTTCATCAGCCCACTGCGGGCTGGCAGGTGTGGTGCCAAGAGTGGGATCTACAAGGCACCATATCCCAGTGACTGCTGCTGTGGTGGGCAGAGAACCAGGCCCAGCAACAGCACTGCTATCCCTTTGACAAATGGCATCTCAGCAGCCTCGGGGGCCATGGATCAATGTTCACATTGCACTCCCTGACCCCAGCGGTACCCAGGCCGGGCCGGGGAAGCCAATGATCCAACCAACAGACCAAATTCATTGATGAATCCTGCTCACGTGCCACTTGAGGCACCTTGCGCGTACGCTAAGAAGAAGAAGCAGCAGCCTCAAATGTTAGATAGCAGCTTTCTCCCGCCTCCGGGTCAGATGCCACCCCTCCCTGCAGGACTAGCCTAGGACTGGCCACCAGAACTAGCACCACTGACCCAAATGGTCCTGATCATGATCCTAAGGTCACCATGAAGAGCCCATCAATGCTCAGCAGCTCCCAGGCAAGTGGGCTGAACTCGTGCCAAATTGTTTTCTTTTGGTGTAAAACAGCTGCCGTTAAGGATGGTATAGGGGTTATATCAGCACATGTTTGGGAGAATTTGCATGACCCATTCCTGGCTTCACCACTCAGGAGTAGCATGGCCATCCCAAATGCATGCAGATAAAACCCCTATATCGTGCATTCTCTAAATATGGAAATAGGAAACACTGTTGTCCAGATGTCAGATTTCTCCCCCAAGGTCTGAATTCGGGGACTGGTATCTGTGGTTCATTGCATACACTGCAGTCCTTAAACCTGCAGAGTTTTATAAGCTCTGCAGGAGGGAGAACTTTGCAGGCTCTCTCCTTCAACGCTGATAAACTCTGCAGGCTCCTGGTGCCAGCAATCCCTGTTTCTCCAACTCCTGGATTATTCCGAAAAGAAAAGGAGTACTTGTGGCACCTTAGAGACTAACAAATTTATTTGAGCATAAGTTTTCATGAGCTACAGCTCACGGCTGCTACGCTGAAACCTGGATTATTCCAGTGACCCCTGTCATGGGCTGTGCTGTGTGCCCTATATGGGCTGAATCATAGGAAAGCACAATGCCTACCCATGATGCCTCAGAGTGCAATACTCTCCCAGAAGGAAAAACTTTCCTCTGGCCCCACATGGCAATCCCCTCTGGCTCCTTGTTATCCCAGTTTTATTGAGGAGTTCTCTCTAACCATGCTGCTTTTTCTGTGTGTGGCAGGCTTCTGAGAGGAAGATGAGGCGCAGACACAAAAAGAAGAAAAAGAAAGGTAAGCAGTCCCTGTCCCCACAGCTGTGGTGGCAGACTCGGGCCCCATGCAAAGCAGAGAAGTCTATTCCCCCAGTCGCCTCCCCTCTTCCTGCGAAGGCACAGACATGCCCAGAGTCGTGCAGAGGCACTGGCTGGGGCTCTGTTCACACGCTGCCCCTGAAATCTGGGGCTCTGGGGTGCTAGGAAGCAAAGGATGCCCATGCAGTTCAATATCTCCCTTATGTCTCACTTCTGGCAGCTTTTGGACGTCGTGAGAAAGAGATGGAGGAGGCTTGTGCACCCCTAGAGACATGGTAAGCAATGCCCCCCTCCATAAATCTGCAGTGGCTCAGTCCCCTCCTTTAGCGTCATGCAATTCATCCCCACTCAGGGGTAGTAGCCCTAGTAATCCCTCCCCTGTCCCGACCTGTATACCAGGCAAGCATCTATTCTCCTTTAGAATCATGAAATTCATTCTCACCCAGCAGAAGCTGCCATCTCTTATCCACCCCCATGCATCATACAGCGGGTCATTCCCTTCTTCAAGCATCATGCGGCCCATTTAATCTGGAGTGGGGGAGGGGCAGTAGATTGTGTCTACTGGACTGGACCATCCTCCCCTGCAAGAGCGGGAGAAAACGTTTTCTGGGAGCAGCCCTGTGCACACCTGGGAGGTGAGGTGGAGAGTTCAGGGAGGAAGGCTGGCCTTTCTTGTACGGTGAGTAGGGTGAAAGGGATCCTGCAGCACTTCTGTAATGCCCCCTCCTCCACCCCAACCTCCAGTCCCCCAGCATGCGTTCCCAGTTGGACTTCAACGTTGGACCTTCAGCTCTGCAGCATAAAGCACCCCTTCGAGCTAAGGAGGTAGGTGCATTAGTTGGTAGCTGCAGCAGGCCATTCTCCTATTTGTTGATTAGCTTGTGCGGAAGGGACATGACACACACGCTGCCAGTAGGACACACTCTCACCTTCTCAGCACTAGACAGGGATCACCTAAGAATCCAGCTTACCCAAAACCAGAACATCCAAGGCCTGGGTATTGCAGGGGAGGAGGTTGCCTCAGTGGAGAATGGGACACGGAGCCTTTCAGTGCAGCACCTCTGTGTGAAAGAGGGCCTGAGAGCAGGGCTTGCCCTCAACTATCTGCTCTCTCTGTTCCACAGCTGCCGCGTGCCCCTGGAGAAGCTCACCTTGGCTGACAGCCTCAGGCTGGTTGAGAGGAGGACACAGTACGTGGACAGATACCTGGATGAAGTTCTGATACCGTAAGGCAACTGAATGGGGGGCACCAGACTGGGGTCTGTGTGGGAGGGGATAGTGAATGTAGAGAGCAGGGAACAGAGAAAACCAGACACTCCAGGAACGTAAAATAACAGGGAAAAAGCCTCTAAGAGGCTTTAGCTTTCAAGGTGAGACACCAGTGAAAGTGAGGTGAGGGAGCAGGGAATTGATTGCAAGCAGGCTCAGTTGGGCAGGAGTAGGCCAGGCCTATAAATCCAGGAAACTGGCAACAGACGGAGGCTGCCGCTGGGAAAGGGCAGTCCCTCCCTGGGAAGAAGGGGGAGTGTTTGGAGGTTGTACACCCAGCAGGGGAATGAGGAGTAACAGGAAGCAGTCCAGGGAAGAAGCGGAGACGGCTGGGAGAGGAAAGCCCAGAACTCCTGGCTGGAGGGTCATAGATTCATAGATTCATAGATATTTAGGCCAGAAGGGACCATTATGATCATCTAGTCTGACCTCCTGCACAATGCAGGCCACAGAATTTCACCCACCACTCCTAAAAAAGACCTCACACCTATATCTGTGCTATTGAAGTCCTCAAATTGTAGTTTGAAGACCTCAAGGAGCAGAGAATCCTCCAGCAAGTGACCCGTGCCCCATGCTACAGAGGAAGGCGAAAAACCTCCAGGGCCTTCCAATCTGCCCTGGAGGAAAATTCCTTCCTGACCCCAAATATGGCGATCAGCTAAACCCTGAGCATATGGGCAAGATTCATCAGCCAGATACTACAGAAAATTCTTTCCCGGGTAACTTGGATCTTACCCCATCTAAAAACCCATCACAGGCCATTGGGCCTATTTACCATGAATATTTAATTACCAAAACCATGTTATCCCATCATACCATCTTCTCCATAAACTTATCGAGTTTAATCTTAAAGCAAGATAAATCTTTTGCCCCCACTACTTCCCTCGGAAGGCTATTCCAAAACTTCACTCCTCTGATGGTTAGAAACCTTCGTCTAATTTCTAATCTAAATTTCCTAGTGGCCAGTTTATATCCATTTGTTCTTGTGTCCACATTGGTACTGAGTTTAAATAATTCCTCTCCCTCTCTGGTATTTATCCCTCTGATATATTTATAGAGAGCAATCATATCTCCCCTCAACCTTCTTTTAGTTAGGCTAAACAAGCCAAGCTCCCTGAGTCTCCTTTCATAAGACAAGTTTTCCATTCCTCGGATCATCCTAGTAGCCCTTCTCTGTACCTGTTCCAGTTTGAATTCATCCTTCTTAAACATGGGAGACCAGAACTGCACACAGTATTCCAGGTGAGGTCTCACCAGTGCCTTATATAACGGTACTAAAACCTCCTTATCCCTACTGGAAATACCTCTCCTGATGCATCCCAAGACGACATTAGCTTTTTTCACAGCCATATCACATTGGCAGCTCATAGTCATCCTATGATCAACCAATACTCCAAGGTCCTTTTCCTCCTCCGTTACTTCTAGTTGATGCGTCCCTAGCTTATAACTCAAATTCTTGTTATTAATCCCTAAATGCATGACCTTACACTTCTCACTATTAAATTTCATCCTATTCCTATTACTCCAGTTTACAAGGTCATCCAGATCCTCCTGTAGGGTATCCCTGTCCTTCTCTAAATTAGCAATACCTCCCAGCTTTGTATCATCTGCAAACTTTATTAGCACACTCCCACTTTTTGTGCCCAGGTCAGTAATAAAAAGATTAAATAAGATTGGTCCCAAAACTGATCCTTGAGGAACTCCACTGGTAACCTCCCTCCAACTTGACAGTTCACCTTTCAGTAGGACCCGTTGTAGTCTCCCCTTTAACCAATTCCCTATCCACCTTTCAATTTTCCTATTGATGCCCATCTTATCCAATTTAACTAATAATTCCCCATGTGGCACAGTATCAAACGCCTTACTAAAATCTAAGTAAATTAGATCCACTGCGTTTCCTTTGTCTAAAAAATCTGTTACTCTCTCAAAGAAGGAGATCAGGTTGGTTTGGCACGATCTACCTTTTGTAAAACCATGTTGTATTTTGTCCCATTTACCATTGACTTCAATGTCCTTAACTACCTTCTCCTTCAAAATTTTTTCCAAGACCTTGCATACTACAGATGTCAAACTAACAGGCCTATAATTACTTGGATCACTTTTTTTCCCTTTCTTAAAAATAGGAACTATGTTAGCAATTCTCCAATCATACGGTACAACCCCTG
This sequence comes from Lepidochelys olivacea, assembly GCF_965140295.1. Taxonomy (NCBI): domain Eukaryota; kingdom Metazoa; phylum Chordata; order Testudines; family Cheloniidae; genus Lepidochelys; species Lepidochelys olivacea. Next base: position 5,315,358 of record NC_140413.1, read on the forward strand.
AGTTTACAGATTCATTAAAAATTCTTGCTAATGGGCTTGCAATTTCTTGTGCCAATTCTTTTAATATTCTTGGATGAAGATTATCTGGGCCCCCCGATTTAGTCCCATTAAGCTGTTTGAGTTTCGCTTCTACCTCAGATATGGTGATGTCTACCTCCATATCCTCATTCCCATTTATCATGCTACCATTATCCCTAAGATCCTCTTTAGTCTTATTAAAGACTGAGGCAAAGTATTTGTTTAGATATTGGGCCATGCCTAGATTATCCTTGACCTCCACTCCATCCTCAGTTTTTAGCGGTCCCACTTCTTCTTTCTTTGTTTTCTTCCTATTTATATGACTATAGAACCTTTTACTATTGGTTTTAATTCCCTTTGCAAGGTCCAACTCTACTTGACTTTTAGCCTGTCTCACTTTATCCCTACATATTCTGACCTCAATAAGGTAGCTTTCCTTACTGATCCCTCCCTTCTTCCACTCCCTATATGCTTTCTGCTTTTTCTTAATTACCTCTCTAAGATGCTTGCTCATCCAGCTTGGTCTACAACTCCTGCCTATGAATTTTTTCCCCTTTCTTGGGATGCAGGCTTCCGATAGCTTCTGCAGCTTTAATTTAAAATAATCCCAGGCCTCCTCTACCTTTAAACCCATAAATTCTTCAGTCCAATCCACTTCCCTAACTAATTTCCTTAATTTTTGAAAGTCAGCCCTTTTGAAATCAAAAACCCTAGTTGCAGATTTATTTTTGTTAATCCTTCCATTCAGTTTGAACTGAATTAGCTCATGATCACTTGAGCCAAGATTATCCCCTACAACCATTTCCTCTATGAGATCCTCATTACTCGCCAAGACCAAATCTAAAATGGCATCCCCTCTAGTCGGTTCAGCAACTACTTGTTGAAGGAATCCATCAGCTATCGCATCTAGGAAAATCTGAGCCCTATTATTATTACTAGCACTCGTCCTCCAGTCTATATCTGGGAAGTTAAAGTCTCCCATGATCACACAGTTTCCATTAGTATTTACTTTATTAAAAACATTAAAAAGGGCTCTATCCATATCCAAATTAGATCCCGGCGGTCTATAGCACACCCCAAGCACTATCCCAGGGGAGGCTCTAATAGTTTTCTTCCCCAATTTAATTGTTGCCCAGACAGACTCAGTCATATCCATTTCATCGCTTCTTATTTCTTTACATTCTATCTCATCATTGATATACAGTGCTACTCCACCACCTTTACCTTTATTTCGGTCTTTCCTAAACAGCACATACCCTTCAATACCTGTAGCCCAGTCATGACTACTATTCCACCAGGTCTCTGTTATACCTAGAATATCTGGTTTCACTTCCTGCACCAGTAACTCTAGTTCCTCCATTTTGTTACCTAGGCTCCTTGCATTAGTGTACAAACATCTTAATTTTTGCTGTTTGGCCTCACTCACATTCTGTACCCTATTAGGCACGGTTATTTTACTACCAGTATAACCTATTAGACTTGTATCTACACTGCCCTTCCTCCTACCTACAGCTGTATCCACTCTTACTTCATTTTCTTTCCACTCTATGCTAAATTCTGGCGTGGAGATTACCTGGACATCTCCCAACCATCTCCCCCAATTTCCTAGTTTAAAGCTCTCTTAATCAGTTGTGCCAGCCTCCATCCTAGAAGTCTATTTCCTTCCCTACTCAGATGAAGTCCATCCCGAGAGAACTGTCCTCTATCCATGAATGCCTCCCAATGGCCATACATCCCAAAGCCCTCCTTATAGCACCACTGCCTAAGCCATCTATTGATAGTCATAATCTTGTCACACCTTTGTTGCCCTTCTCTAGGAACAGGCAGAATCCCACTAAAGATCACCTGAGCCTCAATTTCCTTAAGCGATCTCCCCAGCCTAGCATAGTCTCCCTTAATACTTTCCAGCGAGAATCTAGCCGTATCATTTGTTCCCACATGAAGGATAATTAGGGGATTCTTTCCCGCTCCCTTTAAAATCCTTTTCAACCTCAGGTCTACATCCCGTATCTTAGCACCTGGAAGACAGCACACCCTCCTATTTTCTGGATCAGCTCTGGTTACAGGCCTATCTATTCTTCTCAGTAAAGAGTCCCCAATCACATAGACCTGCCTTTTCCTAGTGACAGTGCTATTCTCCAGTCTATCCCCTGTTCCCTCTGGCTGCAAGTTCTTTCCATTCCCATTCTCCCTTGTAATCCTTTTTAACCCATCCTGTATCCTCCCTGGACTGGAACCGGGAGTAGAGGGCAGGCCCAGGTTCCCCTACCAGCTACTGAGGGCGTGGCACAGACCGGAAGGACAATGAACGGGAAGCCTTCCTGGGTCACTGCAAGAATCATAGAGAATTGAAGGACTGTACCCCAAAGGGGAGAAACGCTGAGAGACAGGGCCAGCGGGCTGAGTCATGAAGACTGAGGTTCCTGAAACGAGAGAGTAGCTGCACTCCCAAGAGAGAGACGGAGTGATGGCGTGCGACATGGGAAGGGGCATTGACCTCAAGAGCCCATCCACGGAGTGACCAGGAGGAGGCACCAGAGAAGCAATGAGGGGTGCCCCCCATGACAACGTGGTGGGAAATGCAGGTACTCGGTCACCTCTGTGGGAAAGGGATTGTGCAGAGGACTGTAGACCGAGTGAAGCGTTGTATGAGACAGTCACCCTGATGTCAGGGGACTGTGAGAGAGACTGTACTCATGGTGGGTGACATAAAGAAAGAGAGGGAAAGTCTGTACACTTGGCTGCATGAGAGGCAGGGAAGGTGCTACCTTCCTCTCCTCCCCCCATGAGGAGCAGTCTTGAGCGGGAGGCTCTGTGATGAGCTGTCCACCCCACCCAGGACTGGAAGGGGCTAAGGTGGCCAGGCAGACGTGTGAACTCTGCAGGGTGCACCCGGAGGAAGAGTCAGGGAGCAGTGAATTGATTGCAAGCAGACTCAGCTGTGCAGGAATAGGCGGGGCCTATAAAGCCAGGAAGCTGGCAAGAGATAGGGGCTACTGCTGGGAAAGGGCAGTCCCTCCCTGGGAAGAGGGGGAAGTACCAGTTTGGAGCTGGTACACCCAGAGCAAGGATGGGAACCAGAGTAGTAGGAAGCAGTCCAGGGAAGTAGCAGTGAAAGCTGGGAGAGGAAAGCCCAAAACTCCTGCGTTGAGGGTCCCTGGCCTGGAACCAGGTGTAAACTGCGGGCCCGGATTTCCCGAACGGCCACCGAGGGCACGGCATAGACGGGTGGGGCACTGAAAAGCAAGACTATCTGGGTCACTGTCGGCGTGAGAGATAATTGAAGGACTGTACCCTGGAAGAGTAGGAAATGCTGAGTGGCCTAGCCACGGGGCTGAGACAAAAAGAGGACACTGCAGTTCCCGGAACGAGAGAGGAGTTACAGAATAGAATCTTTCTATTAAAAGAGCACTCGGTCCCCAGTCATGCTCAAGGCCCATTGTGCTAGGTGCTGCACCTGTGCGTGTGACAAGGGGGTTATCGTTATCGATAAAATGGGTGCCAGCTCCCTCTCGCAGTCCTTCGTTCTCCAGTTGATGTCCTTGTGTCAGAGCGTGGTGTGCCATGCATGCCTAGACACTGCCCCATTGCAGTACAGTTGGAAGGCTGTGCCCAAGGTTTGCCTTTGCTCAGCAGGCCCATGTCCCATCTGCCCTGTCTGCTCTCTCCCACAGGCCGAGTGTGATGACATTTGCCGTGAGCCGGTTCTCTGATTCCTCCATGGAATCCATCAGCTCTTTCCCTTGGAATCCCAGCTCCTTTTCCCTGACAGAAGCCTCCGTGGCTCGGTCAGAGCCCCTCTGCCACACAAGGGAGATCATGGCTGTCAAGGGCTGGGAAGGATCCACTCATCCCATCCAAGACCAGCCTCTCCCCAGGCCTCCTGTCCACAGCAGACGAAACCGGCGAGAGCAGATCACGAGTCTGGACCAGACATCAGTCAATGGCTTAGACTTCAACATCCGACAGAAGCATCTGCAGAGCCAACTGGGGGCACCTACCCCATACACAGAGTCACTGGCCAAGATGATCCCTAATGCCCTTGCTCTGCGCCCACCAGACAGAGACCCCAGGGTGAAGTTCAACATGAGCAGGGTCCCTTTCCTAAGCCATGAAGTCCTGGAGGAGCTGGACTGTCACCTGAACACAAAGAGACTCCAGCATGAGCAGGGCTTACCCCTCACCCCGCAGAAACCTCACACAGCTCCTCTGTTGCCTCTAAGGGCCCCCAGTCAGATGTGGCTGGAGGATGGACATGCCCTACCCACAGACAGAAGGCAGCAGACTTGTTCCACGAGTCTTCCAACACCAGTGGAAGATACCACCATGGAGACGGGCAGGAGTGATGGCACAGCTGGAAACCAAACTAACCCAGATCGCTGCACTCTGCCAGCAGGGATGGATCTGACATCGGCACCTCCAGGAACTGTAATAACAGAGAAGATGCTCGCTGTGACACTCCACATTGATAGGAGCGAGCTGAGAAAGCCCCTTCCCAGTTTGAGTGGCACCAAAGGGACTGAAGAGAAGCTGGAGCTGCACATGGAGAGGAAGGTTATCTCCGGAGAAGGCTCCTGCCTGAGGCCAGGGGCACAGGCTGGTGAGAGCAGGGCAGATCTTCCCAGGACCCAATGCCATCAGGTTGCCCCAGAGGCACCAGGCTCTGGGCAGCTACCAAGATCCATTCTTGACTCTCTCATTGCTGGGCAGGCTGCACACGACCTGCAGATCAATCACCTGATGGAAATGTTGAGCAGCTCCCGCCCCTTGGCGAGCCATGTCTCAGTCTGCTGTCTGTGCCGCAAGGCACATCAAGGAAAGATGAAGGGTAAGAAAACTCAGGAGGAGACACAAGAATCTGCTGAGCTTCATGGTCTTCGAGACATCCCGACTCCACATGGGTTCGATGGAACTGTGAATTCAAAGCTCTTCAGGGACCAGCAGCCTATCAGAGTCTGCAAGAAGTGCGGTAAGCTTCTACAGAAGAGACCAGCTGACTCTGCAGGTGCTGACTTGCCCAGAACGTCCCATGGAATTCCCCAGCGATGGACTCCAGGAGACTCTGCAGCATCATCCAACCACAACAAGATGCCAGTGGTGTGGCTCCTTCCAGCAGACAGGAGCAAGAGGCAGGATGGAATGGGGAAAAGGGCTCCCACCAAGCAACCGAAGATGGTGTCCATTGCAACAAGTACAACAGGGCTTTCGCAAGCAGGGGAGAAAGCAACTGGGAGTCCTGACACTTCTCCTCCAAAGCCACCAAAGGCCTCCAGAGCTAGGACATCATCCCCTTCAAGGAACAAAGTTCCAGTTCTCAAACAGATCTTAGTGTGCCTGAAGCAAACCTTCTCCAAGCTTCAAAAGAAAGTGAAGTCCCAAATGTCCAAGGACTCTTGTTCAAGAACACCTAATCCTAAATTTACAAAGCCACCCTTTCGAAAGGCAAGGGCCTCTAAGGGTGTCTGGTAATAGTATAAGAGACCTACTGTCAATCAAACCCTAACTCTGCCTCTTTACCCCTTATACCCCACCCCTTGACCCCTTCGGCCCCGACCACCTGTCACCGGAAGTTCCACCCATGGGGGTATTACTTCCAGAGTCAAAGCGGACACATGACAGGAAGCAGAGTGTGTCATGTGACCCCCTCGAAGAACTCCTCCCACTGCCCTCTACTAATCAGGCTCAGTTTTTCCCCCATAGGCCTCCCCGAGAGGAGATTTGACTAATCCGGGAGAGTTCCAGGGCAGGGTGACCCTCCGTTAGTGGTTCATGTGACCCCACTAAGAACTGCTCCCACCTTCCTTCTGCCAATGAGGAGGGGTTTCAGCCTCATAGGACTGCCCTGAGAGCAGATTTGACCAATCGGGGATATTCCACGTTTGGGTGACCCATCCGGAAGTGTTTCATGTGACCCCTCAAAGAATTCCTCACACAGCCCTCTATGAATCAGGAGGGGTTTCAGCCACATAGGGCTGCCCAGAGAGGAGATTTGACCAATTGGGTGTGTTCCAGGGCGGGGTGACCCATCCGGAAGTGGTTTGTGTGACCCCTCTAAGACCTCCTCCCACCTTCCTCGACCAATCGCAATGGGTTTTGGCGGCATAGGACCACCCTGAGAGCAGATTTGACCTTTCGGGGGTGTTCCGTGGCGGGGTGACCCGCCCAGAAGAGGGTTGTGTTACCCCTCTAAGAACTACTCGCAGTGCCCTCTGCCAATCAGAGTGCAGCACCATCACTCCATGAGTCCCAGCACCAGAGCAGAAGAGGCCATCTTTTACCAAGAACGCGTGCTTTAGAAATTGTGGAAACATGGACTCCTTCACCACCCCCGTGAGAACTTGGGACTTTGTTTTAGCCCCAAAGGCCTTTGGACTTGTGTGGAGACACCCCAATGAGCGTGGTGGCCTCTTGTCATCCACCCCCCTGGAGGAGGAAGGCGAACGCAGCTTGGGGGAGTCACCGGAGAACAAGGTGAAAGGAAAAGACATGGCTCAGGTAAATGAATGATTAAGAAGTGGCGGTTGATGATGGGGTGAAATGGGATTAGGAACCCGAGGGGCGGGAGAGTTTTGTAAATTTAAAAACAAGTAGTGGAAACTTACACTGTTTCTTTTCTGAAAATCTCTCGACAGCTCGACGATGCCTTTCCAGAGGCCCTGGAGGCCGCAGACAGCGTCGCATCAAGTAGCGAAGATGAACCAGGCCCACCTTGTTTTTGCTCAGCGCCGATCCAAATTGTTGAAGAGGACTCCGAGGATGACGGCTAGAAGGTGTTTCGGAGGAGGTTTGGCATGGGACCCAGTAAGCCAGTGCCACGTCGTGAGCGTAAAAAAGGCATGCGGACTATTGTACGCGTTGCTGTTTCTGCTGTCCTCAATCGCTGCCTTCGGGAAAAGCTGTTTGAAGATGTGAGGGCTGTGTCATGGGTCCGCCAGCCTAACGGCACCATGGCTGTGTGACGTGGACTTCAGTGGATAGAAACTGCCAGCTCCGGGGCCGGCGTGCTGAGCTGTGTTTGGAAAGCCTATTAAACACTGTTCTTGCCATAGGTTAAGCTGTGCAATGTCTGTGCCTCACCCAAGAACATTTAGCGCACGGGGTGACCTTGATAAATGCTGTGCAATTTAGTGCAGACCCTGACCGTGTTTGAAAGAAAATGACCAAACTGGAAGATGCTCCTTCCAGCGTTATATTGACCGTCTGGTCTGCACAAAAAGTTACGGAACCCTGCTTCAGAAAAAGACCAGTTGTAAGAAATCAAAAAGGATTAAGTTAGAAAATGGTGAGGGGACAAACAGCGACATACAACTTGGTAGCTGTAAATTGAAAAATAAAAAAGAGGGCTTTGTGACTATCTGTGTTTCTGTTAGAAGGTCTCTGGCCCTTGGTTTCTTTTCACGGAGATGTATGTCTTTTAAAGAAAAGAAAAGAAAAAAGAAATAAAAGCAACCCAGTTGTGCAGACAACTTATTCCCCCACCCCAGATCACAAAAGGGAATGCTAGGGAGTGGGGATCCAATCACCCTGCTAACTATTTTGAAACAAAGCTTCAGGTTCCTTGGAGACTGTCTCTTTCAACAGAAACTCTCTTGAATTGCTGCTGGACTGGAAGAGGAGGTATGCTCCCTGTTTTTAACTCTGAAAATATATATTCTATAAGGCCATTCTTTGGCCATGCTGTCTTCGTAAATAATGGTGCCTTTCTCTCTTGCAGTGTGATCTGTTTAGCATGGAACCGGTAACTTTAAGCTGCATTTCACCACCAGGCCAAGGTAAAAACCATTTTAACTATAGTTGTGCTTAATAGTGCTATATTTAAAAAACAGAAAAAACAAACAAACAAAAAACAAACTTCAGGTATTACACAGGTTGTACAGAGAATAATCCTAACTTAAGATTTTTGCTTGTTCTTTCACCTGAAGGCCCAAACACACACCGGGGTGGGGCGGGGAAACAGAACAACCGTGTGCCTTTTAAATGCATGTGGGTTTACTGAAAAGTATTTGATTGCAAACTGTTGGTGTTTTTCAACTGCTGGAGTGTGTGTGTGTGTGTGTGTTGTGTGTGTCTGAGTTTTTGGTTGCAAACCTGGTTTGATGTGTTTATGAAGCTGCTGTTTGTGTGTGTGTGTGTGTGTGAGAGAGAGATGGGGTGGTTTTTTCAAAAGTATTTGGTTGGAAATGGATAGTAATGGTGTTTTTAAAACTAACAAGGGTTTTTGTGCAAAATGGGTTTTAAAAGCAGTTTGGTTTTTATTTTGCAAATGAGATGTATTTTAAAAAAATGTTTGTGGGTTTGTTGTTTCAATTGGTAGAAATCAACTCTAAACCTGTGTTTGTTGTACAGCCTGAAAGGGATTATTTTGTTTTAAAGCTGTGACATTTTAAATAGAAAAACATCCTAATGAATATTTTATTTTTTTAAGTTTACAAGACAGTTCCATGTGTTTTATTATAACGTTGTTTGCTTCACAGTAAGGTCAAAACACGAGAGGGTAAACAAGCTGAAAAGAAAAAGGAAAAGAGCCAGCTGAAAAGGAAAATGGACCAGCATCAGTGACTGAAGGATGGATGAAGCCCAGTAAATCTATTTTGCTTATTGGTTTGGTTGTTTTATGAGGTTTTGTATTCTAAGTATATACATAGGTGTGGGTGAGAAAGATGGTAATGTTCAGTTTTGTAAAATGTTTTTCCCCGCCACATTGGCAAGAGCAGCTTTCCTGACAATGCTGTAGTCGAAGCGACAGGGACACCTCCACCAGAACGGCCAAAGAACCAGGAATCTGCTTTGAGACCTTTAACAAGGCTAACGCAAAACAGAACAAGGGTGCAGATGAAGCATCAGGGCAGTCGAAACCTCATAGACGTCAAACCCAAGGACAACAAAACCCAACCACACAAACACCCCTCCAGTTCCTCAGAGGCCACCACCACACCGAGCCCTGAGAAAACTGTGAGCGAAAACGTCCACATTCACAAACCCGGAGCACGCGCTCTAAGGGTTGTGAATAAAAAAGTCAGGACTGACAAACCATTCTCTCAACACCATAAGCACATCACACCTCCCCCATATTCTAGTATTTGGGAAAAGTATGATGCTACATTCAGAAAATGATTAAGATTTGGGGAAATATGACGCTTTCTTCAGAATACCGGAGGCTCCTCGGAGTCTGACTCTCAAATTCATAGATTCATAGATTCATAGATATTTAGGCCAGAAGGGACCATTATGATCATCTAGTCTGACCTCCTGCACAATGCAGGCCACAGAATTTCACCCACCACTCCTAAAAAAGACCTCACACCTATATCTGTGCTATTGAAGTCCTCAAATTGTAGTTTGAAGACCTCAAGGAGCAGAGAATCCTCCAGCAAGTGACCCGTGCCCCATGCTACAGAGGAAGGCGAAAAACCTCCAGGGCCTTCCAATCTGCCCTGGAGGAAAATTCCTTCCTGACCCCAAATATGGCGATCAGCTAAACCCTGAGCATATGGGCAAGATTCATCAGCCAGATACTACAGAAAATTCTTTCCCGGGTAACTTGGATCTTACCCCATCTAAAAACCCATCACAGGCCATTGGGCCTATTTACCATGAATATTTAATTACCAAAACCATGTTATCCCATCATACCATCTTCTCCATAAACTTATCGAGTTTAATCTTAAAGCAAGATAAATCTTTTGCCCCCACTACTTCCCTCGGAAGGCTATTCCAAAACTTCACTCCTCTGATGGTTAGAAACCTTCGTCTAATTTCTAATCTAAATTTCCTAGTGGCCAGTTTATATCCATTTGTTCTTGTGTCCACATTGGTACTGAGTTTAAATAATTCCTCTCCCTCTCTGGTATTTATCCCTCTGATATATTTATAGAGAGCAATCATATCTCCCCTCAACCTTCTTTTAGTTAGGCTAAACAAGCCAAGCTCCCTGAGTCTCCTTTCATAAGACAAGTTTTCCATTCCTCGGATCATCCTAGTAGCCCTTCTCTGTACCTGTTCCAGTTTGAATTCATCCTTCTTAAACATGGGAGACCAGAACTGCACACAGTATTCCAGGTGAGGTCTCACCAGTGCCTTATATAACGGTACTAAAACCTCCTTATCCCTACTGGAAATACCTCTCCTGATGCATCCCAAGACGACATTAGCTTTTTTCACAGCCATATCACATTGGCAGCTCATAGTCATCCTATGATCAACCAATACTCCAAGGTCCTTTTCCTCCTCCGTTACTTCTAGTTGATGCGTCCCTAGCTTATAACTAAAATTCTTGTTATTAATCCCTAAATGCATGACCTTACACTTCTCACTATTAAATTTCATCCTATTCCTATTACTCCAGTTTACAAGGTCATCCAGATCCTCCTGTAGGGTATCCCTGTCCTTCTCTAAATTAGCAATACCTCCCAGCTTTGTATCATCTGCAAACTTTATTAGCACACTCCCACTTTTTGTGCCCAGGTCAGTAATAAAAAGATTAAATAAGATTGGTCCCAAAACTGATCCTTGAGGAACTCCACTGGTAACCTCCCTCCAACTTGACAGTTCACCTTTCAGTAGGACCCGTTGTAGTCTCCCCTTTAACCAATTCCCTATCCACCTTTCAATTTTCCTATTGATGCCCATCTTATCCAATTTAACTAATAATTCCCCATGTGGCACAGTATCAAACGCCTTACTAAAATCTAAGTAAATTAGATCCACTGCGTTTCCTTTATCTAAAAAATCTGTTACTCTCTCAAAGAAGGAGATCAGGTTGGTTTGGCACGATCTACCTTTTGTAAAACCATGTTGTATTTTGTCCCATTTACCATTGACTTCAATGTCCTTAACTACCTTCTCCTTCAAAAATTTTTCCAAGACCTTGCATACTACAGATGTCAAACTAACAGGCCTATAATTACTTGGATCACTTTTTTTCCCTTTCTTAAAAATAGGAACTATGTTAGCAATTCTCCAATCATACGGTACAACCCCTGAGTTTACAGATTCATTAAAAATTCTTGCTAATGGGCTTGCAATTTCTTGTGCCAATTCTTTTAATATTCTTGGATGAAGATTATCTGGGCCCCCGATTTAGTCCCATTAAGCTGTTTGAGTTTCGCTTCTACCTCAGATATGGTGATGTCTACCTCCATATCCTCATTCCCATTTATCATGCTACCATTATCCCTAAGATCCTCTTTAGTCTTATTAAAGACTGAGGCAAAGTATTTGTTTAATAGCCTCTGATGTAGAAGATACCGCTGATGGTCCCGTAGAGGAAGCCCGCAAGTAACCCTGAAAATGCAGAGGTGTATATGGAGAGAGTGAGAAGTTGGCAACGTGAATTACCCAGATTTGGGGGGTCGGTATATTGTGAGGAATTTCGTTTTGTCAATCTTGAGTGAATAAATTCAGCTCAGCAGGTTGTTGAAGCCAGACACAGGGGAATACAGTTAGTTCTGGATGAGGTTAACGGTAGAGTAGGCCCTGATGATTCTGTTCAGTTACGTTTAGAGAGACGAAATTTAACTAGCCCTTTGTTTGCGGTCAGAAGAACTAGGGATGAGCTGTCTGCTGAGGATTTCTTAAATCAGGCCTCAAAGCTGCTACAGAGCAAGAGAGAGTTGCATGTCGATGGGACGTTGTGACAGTTGGAACAAACAGGGGTGGCGGTGCTCGTAGAGTTTTAAATTCTATCCTCAGTAGTTAAATCATGCATATAAAGAGACAATGCTTAGTAGACCTGACTTACACCGGTTTTGCGGGTGGGCTCTTGGCCATTTTGTCTGACCGTAAACCTACGGACGCGGAATCATTAGCAGGGGTGAGAAAGTTTCATGGGAAACTGGGGTGGTCAGATCCAAAACAGGTTCTGCTCAGTGCCGTAGCAACATTGGAAGAGCATTGAGGAGTCACCATACAGGTGGTGCTGTCTGCGGCGAAAGGCGGACGGGGCTTCTTTAAAACGGGGGCGGGGGGCATGTACCCCAAGACTTTTTTCATCCTCTTGCACGATGAGCATAACTATGGGGTTCTGGATGTGAAAAAGTTGTTTGGTGAGAAAAAATATTGTGAGTTTTGCCACAGAGGGTACCGTCAGGACCACTCTTGCAGGTATCGTTGCTGCCTCCGTTTGAACGTAACATGCTTGGACAGCATGGGCGTGCAGCTGAGGTGTCCTAGCTGTAGACTGTATTGTTGGTCCAAAGAGCGTTTAGACAGACACGTCGACTAAGGCGAGTAGAATGCCTGTCTAAAACTTTGTGTGATAAATGTCAGTCTTGTGTGGACAAGCGGCACAGGTGTGAAGGGAGGCGCTGTAAGCAGGGTCAGGGTTTGATCGCTGGTGATGTAGACAGTCACCTGTGTTTTCTGGAGAGCATTCGAAAGCCCGAATCCTCAGAAAAGTATATATTTTTTATGATTTTGAATGCACACAGAAAACTGGGTTGCACACGCCCACTTATATTTTTGCTATGTCCCGAAACCCTGAAAAGCCCTGGGAATTTAAGGGCGACAAGTGTCTTTCTCTGTTTGTTTAGACCTTTATTGGCAAAGAGTTCCAGGACTACACGTTCCTAGCGCTCAGTTCCAAAGGTTATGATATGTACTTCATTGCGAGACAGTTCCTGAGGAAAAAGACGTGGATAGAATTGATCACTCAGGGTAGTAAACTAATGTGTGTGGAAGTGAAAGCCCTAGGCATTCGTTTGATAGACTCTTTTCAAACTTCTTGCCCATGAAGCTTAGCAAGCTCCCGCAAGCGACGGGGTTTGAAGGGTGCAAAGGGTGTTTTTCCACCTCTTTTTAACACTTTAGAAAATCAAAATTACATGGGGACTCTGCCCGGCGTGGAGCACTCTGGTGTGGAAAGCATGATGCCCAGGGAGAAAGCAGAGTTTCTCGACTAGTGTCGGGACCACAGATATGAGATGTTTGACTTGCAGAATGAGCTCACCTATTCCTGTCACAGGATGTCAAAATTTTGAGACAGGCTTGTATCCTCTACAGAAAAGAGATTATGAAAATGACAGAGATGGGAGATATAGTAGAGAAAGAACCTGGTAAATTCACCGAGATAAAACTGTGTATAGATCCATTCTGGTACATAAAGCTGGCATCTGTCTCCATGGCTATGTACAGGATTTTGTTTTTGGAGCCTAACACGGTAGCTCTTCTCCCTCCAGACAACGATCACAGGTAGAAAAAGAGATATTCAACCCCATCTATTCAGTGGCTGTTGTATACTTCTCACAAAGAAAATATACAGATTCGGCATGCTTTACAGGGTGGGGAACTACAGGTAGGCCCCTACTTTTTAGACGTTAATCCCAGTGTTGATGGGGTAAGCATGGCTTTTGAGTTTCATGGGTGTTTTTTCTGCGGTGTTGTCGCCTATTATTGTGAAAAAGCACAAAATCCTATGACGGGGACAACTTTTGGGTTTCAGACAAGGAGCTTGCAGATCTTCTAAACCGAACCCAGTTGCCTCTCCTGCCTAGGGATGCACTTTATGGGGGGAGGACAAACGCTTTCCGTCTGTATTACAAACTTAACCCTGGGGAAGAAATCCACTCTTATGATTTTACCAGCCTGTACCCTTTGGTAAACAAAACCAAGGAATACCCCATCGGACACCCTGATATAATTTACGACAAATTTGGACCCCTTGCAAATTATTTTGGAATTGCAAAAGTTAAAGCGTACCCCCTGCGAAGCCTCTTTTTCCTGTTGATACCTGTCAGAGTGGGTGGCAAGCTTTTGTTCCTGCTATGCCGAACCTGTGTGGAAACCGAGCAGCGGGAGACATGCACCCACACTGATGAGGAGAGGGCCATCCTGGGGACTTGCACGGTGGAATTGAACACGGCCATAGCGAAGGGGTACGCGGTGGCTAAAATCTATGAAATGTGGCATTTTAAGGAAAAATCTGATGAACTCTTTTCAGCGTACATAAAATTACACCTCTGCCAGAAACAAGAGGCTTCAGGGTCTCCCAGCTCGTCCACAGATGAAGAAAAACAAAATAAGTACATTAACGATTTCTACCAGCAAGAAGGCGTGCTTTTACGCCAACACGAGATCAGGTCGAACTCCGCTAAATGCCAAATCGCTAAGCTGTTTTTCAAATCTCTGTGGGGTCAGTTTGGCCAAAGAACAAACCTACCCAACACCAGCATCGTGAGAGATCCTGACAAACTCTTTCAGAACCTGTTTTCCCCCAATTACGAGGTTTTGTCCTGCGAGTTTATCGAGGATGAAACCGCGTGTGTGTCTTGGAAGCACGCAAAAGACCTGCACTCTGTCGCTGGCAATACCAATGTCTTCATAGCCTGTTTCACCACCGCTTATGCCCGCTTAGAACTATACAACCCCCTAGACAGATTACAAGAGTGGTGTCTGTACCACGACACAGACTTGGTGACATTTGTGAAAAGGGAGGGTGACCGGAATCGCCCTCTGGGGGTTATTTAGGGGACCTCACAAGCGAGATCCCGCCTGATCCACACATCACCGAGTTTGTGTCGGCAGGCCCAAAAACATATGGATACAAGCTGTTGGGAGGAAAGGCCTTAGGAAAGTCAAAGGTATTACCCTGAACGTAGCAAACTGCGAAAAGATCAACTTTGACAGTATGGAAGATCGAGTTCTGGACTATCGCACGGGCCTGCTAGAAAACACCTCAAAAAAGACAGAGGTGCAGCAGCCCTCTGTCGTAAGGAACAAAAATCAGTGGCAAATAGCGACAAAAACCCTTCAGAAAACAAACACAGAAAGTCGTTTACAATAAGAAGGTCCAAGGAGAGGGTTTAAAACCCTGCCCTACGGTTTTTAAAAATGGATAATTTCGAAACACCCCTTTTCTGCAATTCTCGCGGGGCCTAGCAACTGCCGGAAAAGTTACTTTATAAAAAATGTGCTGGATAACGCCAGACAAACACTGTCTGTTATGCCTGAGAGCATCGTGTGGTGTTACAGTTGTTGGCAACCTCTGTAGACAGAATTGCTCTGTAAATATCCCTTTCTCAATGTTGTGGAGGGGCTGCCTGATGCTTTTGACGACGACCGTTTGTTTCCTACCAGTAAAGTAAAGACGATCATCTGATGAACGATCTGATGAACTCTGCCTGTGAAAGCGCTGAAATCGAGGAAGGCTTTACCAAGTACGTGCGTCACAGAAACCAGAGCATTATGTTTATAGTTCAAAGCGTATTTTGTCAGGGGAAAAAGAGTCGCAAGATTAACCTAAACACAAAGTACATGGTTCTGTTCAAAAACCCCAGGGATAATTTACAAATCTCTACACTCGCTCGGCAAATGCCACACTCACGGACACCCGTACTTCCTTCAAAAAGGATCGCGGATACAATGATACAGTGATACAATGCACAGTTTAAAGCCTTCTGCCGCACTGCCCGTTAAACAGAAAGTGTCTTTACTGCGCGTCAGTTTAATTTTCACATCCACTCCGTTC
Organism: Lepidochelys olivacea; assembly: GCF_965140295.1. Classification (NCBI taxonomy): domain Eukaryota; kingdom Metazoa; phylum Chordata; order Testudines; family Cheloniidae; genus Lepidochelys; species Lepidochelys olivacea. Next base: position 5,330,839 of record NC_140413.1, read on the forward strand.
AACAAAAGGTTTTCTTGAAAAAACAGGTCGCTGTGCAGATGAACCAGCAGCTCTACCGTCCTGCTCTGGGCCATCAGCTTTGCACACCTCACAAACCCTAGATTCCCTCCATCCATCTCGAGTTTCTTCCTGTTGTCCGGCAGTGTCTTTGTAAAACAGGCCGGTGGAAAATTGCGTGGCGAGGGTGTAGTCACTGTAATTGAGCACCGATTCTATAAAGGCCCTGTAAGGGTAACAGTTGTTGCTTTGCCTTACAAGGCGGTCTCCCAGTGTGACATCGCACTGACTAAAAATAGAGGCCACGGGGTAATTCACCAGGCCCACCTCGGCGTCCACGGCGAGTTCAGTTTTGTCTCCTTTTACAATCTTGCAACACAGCTCCAGCAGCGTGTTGTTTAAATCCATACAATGCACACCATTCCCTGCTACAAAAAAGTCAATGGGGGCAGACTCCATAATGACCAACAGAGGCGGCACCTCGATGTAGATGCTTTTCTCAATGCTGGTCTGCGTAGGGGCTATTTGGAACAAGTCTAGTTCGGATGTGGTCCACTCCTCAGACCCGCAGTGAACAAAAGCCATGTTGATTCAAATACATCTCTTTCACCAGGCAGAGAGCGTCTCCTCTTTCACTCAGGCTTCCTCTTGGACTTTCACTTGTGGCTGGCCCTGCGGGTCAAAGCCCTTCTTTTAAAGGGTTTTGGGGGAACTGAACATCGTGGGTATGACACATTTCTCGTGGTCTTCCTCCTTTTAATGTACATCAGCCCCGATCCTTCCTGTGAAACTGTATTCCCCACTTTCTCCAGAACAGTGCGGGAGACATGACCTACCACGTCTGTAGCTATATTTTGAGCGCCGGTTTTTACGTGGACTTTAATAATCTCTAGCCCCCTCCTCAAAAGTGGTACAGCTTTTCAAAAGAGACTATGAAATATTCCACCCACACCAACCCCGTATATCACGGGGGCCCCATGACATCCAGGAAGGGCGTATCCAGCCTGGGCTTTGTTATAGTTCCTATTGATTGCGGGGTCACCGTAATTTTTTAGGATCGCCAAAATAGTATTTTGCTTTTTAGAAACCTCGTTCTCTCCGCGGGCGCAGGTGCAGCTTTACGATCACCTTGCCGAAGCAAAATGAGACACGTCTGTTCTGATCTGTCTTTAGTTCAATGGTGATGGTGTCAATGTGGTCTTTACTGACAGGAACGTAGTGAGGTTTATCGTAAGTGATGGTGAGAAACTCATTGTTCCTTCCTCGGATGGGGACGCAGCGTAACAGGGCAACAGAAAAGTCCCCCACAAACTGGTGTTGTATGATATCTGTGTACAGATACAAGGAGTTGAAACCCCCTGTGATGTCTGCGGAGATGGGAAATTTTTGGGCGCTGCACTTGGGGCCCAAACCCAGAATGTTATCGAGCTCCCCGTAAAACAGGGACGTAAAATTGGCAGATTTAAGTCTCACTTTTCTACCCACAGGGTCGTAGTTCATGACCACCTCAGGTAGTGCGGAATGACGAGCCACGGTCCTGTTCATATGATCCAGTAATTCGGGTATGGTCGAGTAATAACCTCGTCGTAGGATGAAATTCCACCTCATATCTCCAAAGGTGATTTTGAAAGGGGTGTCTTCGTGGATAGTGTTCCAGCTGTGCGGGTATTGTGTTTCCACTAACCCCACCTCCCAGGCACCCGGGAGATCCAAGGGCTTAATTAGTCCTATTGTAACGTTGGAGCTGGTGTTTTAAGGAAAAGCTGCAGAGCTGGCATTGCTGGGCAAAGTAATGTAAAACCCGCCATCCCTCATTTCTCTCTCTCTCTCCCTCTCGCTCTCTCTGTTTGGGTCTAAATGTCACAGAGTTGAAAAGCTTTCACCTAGCTGTTAAACTCATTGGGTCACCCCAACCATTTCACCAGTAGATGCTTTTTTCTCCCTTTTCCTTTCGCCGCTCTCACTTTTTCAACCCTGTAAATCCTGTCTCGTTTGGGATTTACTTTTTGTAATTCTTCAGGGTAAAAAGATTCAGTAACTGTCTCACCCTCATAAAATATCTCCACATCCTAGTTTTAAAAGTTTTCTTCAATTGCTCTACAACCCCTGCTTTGACTTCATTATCAGTAACAATATGGTGAACTCCATGCCACTTTAACAGTCTCCTTAAAGGTTTGTTTAAAAATTCTTTCCCCCGACTGGAATCTAATTTTTGAGGCATGCGACCTTTGTTGAAAATTGCTTTAAAGGCCTTGGATACCTCACCACTCGTCTTGTCTTTTAGGCCGAAGGCCCAGGCATATTTGGATAGAATGTCTATGACTGTTAAGATGGACTTAAAACCACTGTTGCGTTTGGAGGACCGGTACATATCCATCAAATCTGCCTGCCATTACACATCCACACCTGCAACTTGACTATGTGTCAAGTGTAAGCGTCCTGGTCTGAAAGCCAAGCTCTTACCCATCTTCATTTAAAGTTTTACTCTGCTTTTTGGCCACTTGAAAAAGAGGGTTCACCCTGCCGAAGCTCCCAACTTTCCCGGGGGTCAAATATATTTTCTTTCACAAAGCTGCCTGTGTAGACATGACTCTTACTGGTACCGTCTTTTACTCACACAAATATGAAGGGGGACACATTCATATTGACACATTTAACTAAGTGTTATTAATCACCTGGTTTAACACGACCTTTTACAGCCCCCTGTAAAAATGGACGCCATGACCCCTACCATAAGGGAGTGATTCTTCCATTTTGTCCTTTTCTGGATTTTCCTCTTGAGATCTCTGTCTCAGACATGAGCAAAATCAGCGGATGCATGATATATTTACTCCCACGGGGCAACCCCTGTAGAAGTTCTGAAAGGCCTCTAGAAAGGCATCGTCGAGCTGTTGAGAGATTTTCAGAAAAGAAACAGTGTAAGCACCCCACTGCTTGTTTTTAGATTTACACAGCCCCCCGGTTCCTAACCCCATTACACCCCATCATCAGCCGTCACTTTTTAACCATTCATTTCCTGTGTGACGTCTTTTCCGTTCACCTTGTCCTCCGGTGACTCCCCCGAGCTGCGTTTGCCTTCCACCTCTCGGGGGGCTGACAATGAGAGCCCATCATGCTCCTCGGGGTGCCTAAGAAGGGTTTGGGTTTCAGGTTCTGGCGTATCCATCAACGGCTGAGTCAAAAGGCCCTCATTGGACCTGTCGCTGATGTAGCGCTTTCTCCATACAGGTCCAAAGGCCCTCGAGGCTCAAACAAACTCCGAAGTTCTCACAGGGGTGGTGAAGGAGTCCATCTTTCCACGAATTCTAAAGCACGCGTTCTTGGTAAAGGGTGCCCTCTTCTGCCCCTGCACTGGGACTTATGGGGTGATGGTGCTGCGCTCTGATTGGCAGAGGGCGCTGGGATGAGTTCTTTGAAGGGTCACGTGGCCCTCTTCGGTGCGGGTCACCCGCCCCAGTACACCCCTGATTGGTCACATCTGCTCTCGGGATGGTCCTATGTGGCTGAAACCTATCGCGACTGGTAGAGGGCGGTGGGAGGAGGTCTTAGAGGGGTCACACGAACCACTTCCAGATGGGTCACCCTGCCCTGGAACACCACTGATTGGTCAAATCTCCTCTCGCAGCGGGCGTATCGGGGTGAAACCCATCCTGACTGGTAGAGGGCAGTGGGAGGAGTTCTTACAGGGGTCACATGATACATTTTGCATCCGGTCATATGTCCGCCTTCATCCTGGTAGTAATATTCCCCATTGCTGGGACTTCCAGTGACAGGTGGTCGGGGCTTAAGGGGTCAAGAGGCGGAGTTACAGGGGCCAAGGGCGGGGTTAGGGTTTGTTTGACAGTAGGGCCCTTCCACTACTTCCAGTTTCCATATTACTGAATCCCACCCTGCCAGCATTCTCACTCACAGAAGGGGCCCACAAATTCCACCATCTCCCTCGCATCCAGCGGGCCTGGTAAGCATGGACCAAAGTGGCTGAGAACAATTGCATGTTGTCCTGGGACACAGAGACTGATGTATAAGAGACTCTCCTTGGGGTATGACGTTTAACCCCAGATTCCAAGGTGAAAGGCAGGCCTGGGGCTTGGATGAGACTGAGGGTGTGAATAGCTCACTGGATTTGTTCCTTTACCTCATTTAGTTCAAGAATAAATCCTTCCTTTGTAGATTCATGGCATAAGTCTTGTCCTTTCAGATGTTTTGGCCACAAGCGTGAAGAAAAGCCAACAATCCATGGAGGAGGATAAGAGCAAACCCTCAAAGTTTTCAGAAACTGACCTGGTGCTAGACATGGAAGGGTGGTAGCAGTGGGGGGAAAAGCCCCAGAGATGTTTATACTCGAGGGTGGAAAGCAGGGGACTCCGTGGGGCACTTAGATTGCACAGGGCTCAGAAGAGAAACTTACTGGGAGATAAAGGGCAGGTCTTTCCTGGGGTGATGGAAAGAGAGAGTTTGGAATTTCCAAGGTGGCAGACCCAAAACCCGAGGGAGGGGCTGGGGTAGGAAGGAAGTGAGGCCCTTGAACCAAAGAGAGAAAGAAGGAGAGATCTGCCACAGACCTGACGGGAGTACCATCCACCTGGAATGATGACCAACCCCCATTTCCCCTCTCTACATCACACCTTCCAAGAGCTGAGATGTCATGGGCCTGGGGTGTCAGAGCGGGGAAATAGATACCAATAATTAAAGGGGGTTGAGCATAATGAATGGCCACGGCCAAGCTGTGGAAAACAGAGATCTCAAGAACTGAGACTTGGATAATTGAGGTGCCCTGCAACTTAAACCCCAGTCCACTGTGCCTGCATTCCACTTATTAGCTGAGCTTCCTGGGGTCAATTATCTGCAGCACAGGGACGTAGGAAGGCCAAGGTTTGGAGAGCAGAACGTGGGCCATCTACCTGTTGTCTGGGAGCAGACAAGTGGCTGGAGATAAGGTTCTGCTAACCCTCTGAGGGAGACAGGTCCTATTACAGCAGGAGTCTCCGGTCTTAAAGGGATACAAACCTCAAGTACAAGCAAACCAGTGGCTAGCCATCCTCAGCATCAGTGGGCGTGGGGAGAGGCTGGATGGGGTGGCACTAGGGCCCAGGGAAGGTGTTGTAGCTGATACCTCTACAAGGAGCTTCTCAAGCCTGGGAATTATTGTGGTATCTAGCCCAAGGAACCTGATGAGATCAACTGATGACAAAACCAAGTCCTGGTGGTTTGCCCCAAGCCATAAGGGCCCGGGCAGGTTATGGGTCTATTAAAGGAGGGGATGGGTGAGGTTCTTTGGCCTGCAAGGTGAAGGAGGTCAGACTAGATGATCACAATGGTCCCTCCTGGCCTTAAAGTCTAGGAGGAACTTCTTTGCTTTCCAAAAGATGGGAATGGCTCCGAGGGGATACCAGATAGTAAGCCCCTAAACTTCTTGAGCCCCTCCCAGTTGTGATTTCTTCTTCCGATGAGCTCATATCTCTTCCCAGCTCTGCCTCCTTCTTGGGGCCAGATTCACCAAAGGGCTTAAGTGCCTAACTGTTCGTTTAGGCACCAAGTGCCAGAATCAGACCCACTGGGATTCCCAACCCCGCACTCAGCTGCTGCTCACCACTGCAGAGTTCTAAACATTTTTTGTAGTAAAAGTTCACAGGGCATCTGTGTTTGTGAGCCTGCATCCTGCAGCCCCCACACCAGGGACGGTAGGAGTTTGCCCCCTAACTTGGCTGTGGAACCCAATCAGGCTCCTCTATGTGAGCTTACAGAGGTTGAAGGAAGGATGGGGAGGTGAAAGACCGAATGTCCAATCTCCCTGCACCAATGGGTTTTTTTAGTTATTTCCCCCATGATGGAATAGCTTCAACAGGAGTGATTGAGGGAGCCCCTGTCAGGCTGTCCCAAAGCCCAGTGTGTTCACCTGACAGGTGGCAGATCCCCATTCAAATTCATCTCCCCTCGGATAGAGGGTGGGATTTCCATCTGGAGTCCTCTCCATCACCAGCTTTTGTGATTCCCTTTCTCAGGTGTCTGTCTCTCCCCAGTTGTTCTACAGGGAGCCCAGGCACCAACGCAGGGTTTGTGAATCATCCAAAAGATCGGCATGGTGACGTTCAGTGTCACCGCACCTCAGTCACTTGTGAATTTAGCTCTTGGTGTTCTGTGTAAAACTGGGTGACATTCTTTGGATGAGGAGGATTATTACATGAAAAATGCAGTTCTGAGTGACCTGAAATGAATAGCGCATTCGACACACACAGTTTTGGCCAGTCCCAAAAGGGCCAGGAGAGAAGGAGAAAGGTGGTGCCCCTGGTGTAGTTGCAGCTGCTCTGTCTTTAGTCCAGTGGTTCGGGTGCATTTCCCCTCGCTGTAAAAGGCAGCAGTTCAAATCTCTGCTCTGGAATAAGCCACCACAGCCTGTCCTTGAGTCACTGAAAAGTTTCACATTCAGTTTGACCCCAAACAAACGAATGTATTTCTCATAAGTGCCACTGACCGGAAATATCTATGATTTGCCCAGCTCTAGCTCTGGAGAGAGCCCACTGCCGTAGTGCCTGGGCGTCCAGTCAGGGAGTCTGGGCCCCTGTGTGATCGAGGGGCATCCCCCCTTCGCCTGCAGCAAACCCCATGTCCCAGGGGAGCCTGAGCTGCAGACAGGAGGCGCTGGGGCAATCTGCATTGGTTTCCACAGTGAAGCAAAACCACCACAACCGAGCCCAGACCGAGGCCCCCGGGGCAAACAGACTGATATCAAGCTGTATGGGGTGGGAACCGTTCCAACCCGGTCCCTGGCAGATGTGCTGAAGGTTTTGTCAGGGCAGCCCCGGGCTTCCCGTGCAGTCGGAAGAGGGACTGGAGGGCGGGTGGATGAAGAGCTTGGAAGGGGGGAACCTCCCCCAGATCTAAGGACTGTTTGGAGCTCCAAGCGTCAGGGGCTCCCTGTGTGTGTTTTGAACCCGATTTCCGGTTCAGCCCACGGGGCCTGCTCTGGAGATCGGCTCTAGGCCGGCGGGAGGGGGCTGCTGGCCCTCACCGACACTCAGAGGGGTTTGTGGCTGGCCTCTCCCAGTCCCCAAAGAAAGGGGAATGGAAGGAGAGAAATCAGGGTCCTGAGACTGACAGTCCCCAGGGCCAACGGGGAGACGCCAACGCTCCAGGTCAGCCCGATTGACAGGGCAGGCCAGGCAACGAGGGAGCCGGGAGCCCAGGGTCCCGTCCTGCGTGTGAGGGGAGCTGCCGGAGGCGAGCGGGGCCGAGCTAAGGGCAGAGCAGCAGCCAGAGCGGGGCCAGAGCTGGGGGAGCCGGGGCAGCCGGGAGCTGGGGCCGTGCAGACCAGCCGCGCCGTCGGGGGCCCGGCCAGCTCACGCCTGAGGGCCCGTGGCCAGCGCCAGAGCCGGGTTGGACCCGCGGTGTCACCGCCACCCAGCCCGGGCCTGGGAGGGAGGCGGGGGGTGTGAGGAAGAGCCGGTGAACTTTCCCTACGTCCCAGAGACGCCGGTGGTGGTGCGGGTCCCTTGTTCCCCTTCACCCTCTTCCATTTTTCCTTATTCTCCTCACTGTTGCTGTTTAATACTTTGTCTTTGGTGTGAACTCAATGCACTGACCAGGGGGTCAGGGAAGGGCCGGTGCGGAGGGAGGGAAGGGCCGCTGGGCTGGGAAAACAGAGCAAGAGACAGGTGGGGAGCAGCCTGGCTCAGGGGCTAAGTGGATGTGAAGTAACAAGCAAAGCCAGGGCACAGGGCAAGGCAGAGAGTTACCCACACAGGTTCAAACAGAAATAGCTTTGAAAGATTTCCTTGGGGGTGTTGGGGACACTGGGGCATGGCCACTAGGTAACTCGAGGGGATGGAAGATCACGAGTGTCGATGAAGCCCCCTCACACTAGGCCCAGGTGTCTCTGGCCCCCGCCCCCCGCCTGGAGGCACTCGCAGCAGCTCTGCGTACGAGGCCCCTGTGTCCTTGGCCCCCCGACCTGGAGGTACTCGCAGCAGTTATGCTGAGGATCTGCAACAATATGTTCCAGAGTCAGACTGCCTGAAACTAAGCAAGGCCACAGAGGGCAGATATGGAAGAACAATGGTGAATAAAGCAGCTTTATGTATGGTTTAACAAATGATACAGAAAGAAGGGAACTAGCTGGGAACTGGATTGGCTGGCTATATGGGCAGCTTGCTATTGCTATACTTAGTATTATACTTGCTATTGCTATACTTAGGGCAGCTTGCTATTGGATAAGTATGCTGGGGAAAAGGATGTATAAAAGCCTGTGTAACTTCCTGCTCTGGGTGCAGGATTTGAGATTCTATTCTCCCTGTACCTTTTGCAGCTGCTAATAAACTTTTCTGCTTCTCCACCCCGTTGTGATTCTTGGGTGTAGCACACTGGGTAGCGAACCAACCTCAGCTGGGTGCCGGCAACAGGGGTGGCCAACAAGACCAGGATCCATTGGATTCCTCTTCTCCCCACACAGTGTAAACTTTACCCTCTTTGACTCTGCTTGATGCACTCATGAGGCAGCCCGGCTCTCACAAGAACAGCAGCTCTAGGGAGCAGACTGTGCAGAGATCGCTCAGCTAAGGATGAAGGGTTACTGTCCCCTGGCTGTGTCTGCATCCGCCCCTCATCCTGCCTGATCAGTGGGCTCTTGGTGACAAGGCTCAGACTGGGAGTAGGTGGGGTAGCCCTTTCTGCCTTCAGCACCTCTGGATTCTCGGCATTATTATTATTTGTATTATGGTAGCACTTAGGAGCCCTAGTCACGGATCAGGGCCCCCGCGTGTTAGGTGCTGTATGTACAGAGCAAAAACTCACTTCTTGTGTGAAGCCTTTGATCACTCCTCTGCCCTATGCCAGTTCCCTCCCCCTCCAGTATGGACCACTTGTTGTCATGAGCAGGGCATGGGTCATCTAACTTAGTGATCAGAGCAGGAGTCAGGCCCCATTAGCGACCAGGAAGTCAGAGCCGCAAGTGAACCAGAGGGCAAAACCAGGAGTCAAGCAGGGATGAGAAGATCCCACTTCCTGCTGGGTTTATATAGAAGCTGTGGCCAATCAGGATCCCCAGAGTCCTGTCAATCAGATGACAGGACTGACAGTCTCTGTCAGAGCTCAGCTTCTCTTCCAGCAGCTGTTAGACGCTCACTGCACGGCAGGTTAGACCACACAAGTGCCTAAGCCTGTACAGACAAGGGTTCAAGACCTACAGTCTCTGCCATCAGCCCCTTGCTGAGGGGCACCCTCAGAGTGATGTGGGACCAGGTTTTTCAGGGTGATTCCTATGGAACTTTTGCACAACGGTAGGAGTATCTACATTTTCCGCAGGCTTCCAGGTGTGCTCCTCAGGCCCTTTCCCAGTCAACAAGACACCCGAGCCTGCCATGGTCACCTTTAGAGTCCAGGATTTTGTGGCCCATGTATTCCTCATGGCCCTGTACCACTGGAGGACGTGGCTGGATCCTGTGAGGAAAAGGGCTTTCTGGGTAGGGTTTCAAAAGTGATATGTGAAGCACCGGGTGACCTGCAGAGAGCAGGGTGGTTGGAGTTCAGAAATGACTGGATTAACCTACCGCAGGATCTGAAAAGGGCCAAGGAACCAAGAGTCCAGCTGGTGAGCAGGTCTGCCCGTGCAGAGATGCTCCGTGGGGAGCCATAGCTTTTGTCGCACTGAATCGGTATGGCTTTGCTGTTGATGCTTGTCTGCATACTGCTTATAATTCACTCTTACCTTTTCCAGGTGCTTCTTCATTTCTTCCTGGGCCTCACCAATCTGCTGCAACAGGTCTGAGGTGGCTGGGTTGGGAGGCTTGTCGCTTGGCATCTTGGCGTGGGCACACATCTCACAGGAGGCAATGAAGGACTATTGATCGGGCATATCCAGGGCAGGGTGCTAATGATTGTTAGGGGTGTAGGCTCTGGGGTGAGGCCGGGGGATGAGGGGTTTGGGGTACAGGAGGGGTCTCCGGGCTGGAGCCATGGGGTGCGGCATGCAGGAGGGGTTACGGGTTCCACCTGAGGGGATGTGAGGATTAATTAATGGTTGTGAGGTACTCTGATCATATGTGTGTGGCAGAGCGGCCTGGTTTGTGGATGGAGAGGCAGGAGATGGAGTGGCTTTTCCTGGCTCTGCCACTGACTTGCTCTGTGACCTTGGGCAAGTCACTTTGCTTCTCCCTGTGGTTGGTTGCCTTCCTGTCTGTTGCCCATTCTGTGTGTTTAGTCTCAGGAATAAGGACCCACAACAGCCTGCTTAAACTCTCCAGCCTAACGAATCCAGCTGGGCCCCAGTTGAGCCACCTGATTGGCCAAACCGCCTGTAGGATGAGGGGATCAGCAGATCTGCTCTAAGGAGACCAGCTGAGGGCTGCTGCTGCTGCCTTGGACCCAGCCCTTCTCCTGCCTTCCCTGACTCCAGGGACCCCCATTCTGGTCTGCAGCTCCAGTCCCTGCCTCGGACTCGGACTCCAGCTCGGCCCTTGGCCTGGCATTCGACCCCTGATTTCGGTTCTGACACTGGGCTACAATTCCTGAGGTTCTGTCTCTGGCTTGATCCTTGGCTCTGGCAGCCGCCCTCTAACTCTGGTTCTGACTCTGGGTTTGATTTCCCTGCTCCTGATGCTTGCTGCAACCACTAGTCCACACTGCCCACGCCCCGCTCCCCAAAACTTAGACTGCAAGCTCTGCGGGGCAATGACTGGGTCACTCGCTATGTGGACGCACCGGGGGCTCTTGATCTCATTTGGGGCAGAAAGGCTGAACAGCAATTCCAACAGGGATACGCAGGCATCTGCCCTCTCCCACAGGAGGAGGGCAGTTCAATGGGCCACCAGCCAGTTACTACCAGATATCACTATGTTTATAAGCATCTCCCAAAGATCAGCAAGGCATACATGGGGGAGGTCTGATTTTTTTTTTCAGTTTCCCAAAGCACTTGGGATCCTCGTAGCCTGTAGGTAGCGGCTCTGCCAGGTGAGCTTCCCATGTGAGCTGCCAGGAGCCAGAACGGCTCTGCTCAGGGCCTGGAGAAGTTGCTCTGGGCCGATCGTACAGAGACCCTGTAGCCGAAAGCAGCCGGCGTTGGCCTATGCTGAGCACTAGGTTGTAGGAGGCCAGGGATGTGCTCAGGCGTGGAGCAGTCAGAACCAAAGGCCAGCGTTTGGGAAGTAGGTATTTCAGCCGCCCTAGGAAAGGCAGGGTGGTGAGCAAAGGAGCGGGCTTATTATTCACTCCGAGGGAAAACAGACCGGGGGAACCTGGACGAGTGGAATTTGGCAGAAACACTTCAGGAAAAGGAAATCTGCGCCAGTTACACGTGGCCGAGAGAAGCATGAGCATAGGCTGCAATGTGGCCGATAAACCACAACAGATCCCCCCGCCCACGTTCCTGGCCTGCACCGTGGTATATGTTAGGACTTCTGGGGCCTTCACAAGATGTTACTTCTCATCCTCTGAGCCAAGATCTTCAGCCGGGCTTAGTGATTTAATTTAATTGGGGATTGGTCCTGCTTTTGAGCAGGGGGTTGGACTAGATGACCTCCTGAGGTCCCTTCCAACCCTGATATTCTATGATTCTATGATTCTATGGTTTCAGATGCCTCCATTTTCTGAGGGCCCAGCTTGGCTCTCCTTAAAGGGATCTAATTTTTGGAGTGGGGGTGAGAATCAGGGTCTCAGGTCAGGTGCCCAGTGTCCCTGGTCACCTCTGACTGCTCCTAAACAGCCCCGTGGCCTGAACTAAAAGAAATATGTCATCCTACATCCTCTGACCTCTTCTTCAAAGGAGAAACGAATAGGAAATCTGGGTGCTCAAAAGGAAGCCGATAGTCCCTCAGCCCTGTATGTCCCCCAAGGACCCCCGCTTGGTGGGCGTCCCTGTTTCTGGGCATCCAACCTGCTACACCTTGGAGCTAGCTGCAGAAGTGCTGGGCACTCAGAACTGACAACTCCACTTGGCTCCTACGGCAGCCCCTGGTGCTCAGCACCTCGGAAAAGCTGCCTGCAGGAATCTCAGCTGGGCATAGAAAAGAGAAGAGCCCCCCGCAAACCAGGGGCCACTTTGGAAGAGTTGGGCCTAAACTCTCTTCACTGCCAGCCGAACGTGGGTCAGAACCAGCGACCCAGAGGCTGCTCAGCCTGGTAACGATGGGCCAGATCCTCAGCTGGTGTAAATCAGCCCAGCTCCAGTGACACCAATGAAGTTCTCCTGCTTTATACCAATGGAGGGTCTGGCTCCAGACCCCCAATCACGCTGCCCCGCAGCCTCTTTTCATAGCAGGGTCCCGGGCTGCTCCGTCATGCCTAAGACCCGATCGCCAAGGGCCCGGAGAGCTGAGTGTCAGCACGTACAGTGACCTCCTCCGCGGAGCTGCTGTTCTGTGACATAACAGGAGGCCTCTGGCCACCCTGGAGCGAATTAACCAGCTTCCCCATCATGCAAGAGAAAAGGCAGCGCTGGAGGGCAGCGCTCGAGATGGACGCTGATCCGCAGGTGTGAGGATTGGAACAGGCCGTGTTTCCAGCTGAGGCCTGTCTCGTCTGCCCGGCCCTTGGGCTGGGAGGTCGTCTCTGTCATGGAGTGTGGGTGAGTCCAGGCCCTGCACCCCTCTTCCTGGGATTCACTGAGACTCTCAGCCAGCCAGTAAAGCAGAAGGGTTATTGAACAACAGGAACACAGTCTCAAGCAGAGCTTGTGGGTACAACCAGGACCCCTCAGTCAAATCCTTCTGGGGGGGCAGGGAGCTTAGACCTCAGCCCTGGGGTTCCCTGCGTTCCACCACCCAGCACCAAACTGAAAACTAAACCCCCCCGCAACAGGCTCCCTCCTGCAGCCTCTGTCCACATTCCCTGGCAGAGGTCTCACCTCACCCTCCCGCTCCTGGCTCAGGTGACAGGCTCTCAGGTCTCCCAGTGAAACTCCCCTGCCACATTCCCAGGTCAACACTCCCCCCTCCCTGCTGCGTCACATCCTCCTTTGTCTGATTTTTCTCCCCCCCCTTGTTCTCCTTCTCCGCGAGCTGTGTGTGTCGAATGCGCAGTGGGAGGAGACGCGGCCCCCAGCACGGCACGGGGGAGGAGGCAGGGCAGGGGATTTGGGGAAGGGGTTGGAATAGGGGGCTCTTATGGTGCCACGGCTCCCCGGTCTCTCTCCTGCTACAGCCGGGCAGGCTCCAGGGCAGCCAAGTTCCCCTCGCCCCCTGTCTCTTCCCCCAGCGACCTGTGACCCCCGCCCTCCCTGCCACCGATCAGCTGTATGCCCGCGCGAGGGGGGGCGAGGGAGGAGAAGCGGGGGCTTGGGGAAGGGGGTGGAATCGGGGCATATCCCTTCCAGCCCCCTGCCGTGAGCCGCTCCACCCACCCTCCACCCTGACTCCCGCACCCCCCTTCCGCACCCCCAGCCCCCAGTCCTGTCTCCCGCACCCCCCAACTCCCAACAGCCCTCTGCCCTGACTCCTGCATGCCCCCAGAACCCCAGCCCTGTCTCCTGCATCCCCACACATACCCAGCCCCCCCCACACAACATGCCCTGATTCCTGCACCCCCCCCCACACACACCCTGCAGTCCTGACTCCTGCACCCCCCTCCACATCTCCACCCGCACCCTGAGCACCAAACGGGAGCTCCTTCCCCCCTCCCCCCCACATACCCACCTGCACCCCTTGCACCGAATGGGAGCTGCCCCAGGTAAGTGCTCCACACCCGAACCTCCTGCCCCAACCCTGAACCCTCTCCCTCATTCTAGCTCCTGGCCAGACCCTGCACCCCAACCCCCAGCCTGTTCCTGCACCCTAACTCCCTTCCAGACCCTGCAGCCCCATCCTCAGCTCAGTGCAGAGACATAGCTGTAAAACTCATCTGAAAAGTTTTCAACATAAAACACGGTTTAAAAGTGTCTAGTGTGTCCCTTCTAAAAATGAAACCTATATCTATCTCTGAGTTGTGAAGAATAGGAATTAAGGTTATAACAACCAATAAGAAGGCACTTTTATGTCGAAACCCATGATTAAATCAAGTATCCCTGACAAGTGATTGAAAACATGATTTAAATCAAATCCACCCTGCCCGCTGTGCTCTTGCCCCTGGCCTCTTCATTCCCCAGGGGGGGCCCCACAAATATCTTTGGTGCCGGGCCCACAAAAAGTTAATCCAGCCCTGGAAGAAAGGGACATGGCAGTGTGGGTCGGGGGGAATCATGAGGAGGGAGGAGCAGGGAGGGCAGGAGAGTGAGACTGTCTGCCGGAGATGGGTCAGAGGATGTTGCCACAAACAGCTAATCAGTAGAGAGGAGCGAGTCTCCAGAGTGCATAGGTAGAAAGCAGAATTTGGTGCCATTCTTTTGGGTCCAGGAGACTGTGAAGATGTCTCCCCTACCATTGTCCTGGTGCTGCTCCCCCTGGCTTCTGCTCTGAGGATGGTAAACCTGTGATTGCAAGGGCTTGCTTCAGCCCACAAATAACTGGGAGGGGACAGTGGGGCCCTGGTTCCCCGGTCCCCCAAACCCTCCAACCCATTTCATGTGGCTACCTAAATATCCAGCCCCAGGTGTGGGGTTTAATAAAAAGCAACATAGGGAAATAAGAGATGACCCTACAGTTGAGATCTGAGGTTGGGGAAGAGCCATCAAATGGGGTTAAAACCCAGAAATTCATAGGACTAAGTCAAGTATAAGGAATGCAGATAGAAAGAGTTACAAGTAAAACAAAACAAGCTAAACTTTTAAAGGTCTAAAACTTAGTCTTGCTAGACACAGGCTCCGTTCAAGATGGTTTCTCTCATCCACAGTCTCCACAGGCAAAATGGGGACTGCCTCTCCCCTTGCTCAGGCTCTCTTCCAGGGGCCCAAAGGTGCTGGTGTTTTTGTTTTCTTAGGTGAAAGAATGTGGGGTTGTCTGCCCCTTCCTTTTATAGTCCATTGACTCTTGGCAGTTGATTCTTCTAAAGCAGTGGTTTAGACAGGGGTACGGGGTAGACAGAGGTCTTCTAGGGAGGACATCAACTCCTACAGAAATTTGCCTTGTTTTCCAGCAGGCTACATAAAAAGCACGAGCGAAGTAAGTACAAACTAAGATTTCGTACAGACAACAGGAGAAAGTCAGCAATTTTTCAGTAAGAGTGTGCTGTGACCCATCTGTATTTTATGTCTGATTTTGTAACCAAGTGGTTTTGAAGTGAGGTGAAACTTGGGGGTACACAAGACAAATCAGACTCCGGAAAAGGGCACAGTAGATGGAAAAAGTTGAGAGCCACTGTTCTACAGGACACCCCTCAAAGCAAAGTTTATCCAAGCTGTGAGGAAGGCGACCTGAAGTCTGGTGGTGAAGGCTCCATGTGTAACCCACACAGCTCCTGGGTGAGGTGTCCTGTCCCATCTAGTGGAACCAAGACCACTTACCGAGCGAGAGATGAAATGAGTCTGCGGTACAGCCTCAGCTCAGAGCCAGTTGGCTTTCAGCCCATGCGGTAGAGACTCATGCAGTATGTTCCAGAGGCCCGAGGTTCAATCCCGCTCGGCGCCAACAGGGGTCTGTCAAGGGTACAAGTGGGGGCTCGTCTGGGATTTCAACCAGGAAGTCTCTGAGCTCGGGACGTGCTTCCTCAGCGAGGGGAAGTATGTAACCCGCACACCTCCTGGGTGTGGTGTTCTGTCCTCTCGCGTGGCACCGAGAGCATTGAGAGACAGTGAAATGAGTCTGCTCTACAGCCTTAGCTAACAGCCAGTCGGCTCTGAGCTCATGCGGTAGCGGCTCCTGAACTAAGCTCCAGAGGTCCCAGGTTTGATCCTGCCTGCCAATAACCAGGGTCTGTCAACATCACATGTGCTCTTCTTTTCTCCCCCCACTTGTGTTTGCTGAAATGTAAATTGCCCTGTTCTGCACCATCTCCTTCACCTGCTTTCTTGAGGACCCTGTTTGCTGCCTGTATAAACCCCCATTCCTTTGCTTAGGACAGACATCTTTCATAGCGTTTGCCAAGGAGGGGCTGTCGAGTTTTCCCAAGTAATGTCGTAGAGGGGGAACTCATAACTCTATATGTGATGTTGCATCATGATCTTATTGACCAGAGAGTTGTTCCTTTCCAAATGGTACCTCACAAGGCAGATTTCGTACAAAGATTCTTACCACAGCATGTAGGGGGTGAATAGAGGGCTGCTTTGGGTCACACATGCTCAGAAGGGCATCTCCAAGGGCGGAGGGCCACTTCCACTCCCAAATTGAAAAAAAGGGGGGTGCCAACCTGTTCCCCCACTTCAGCCACCTCCAGAGGCAGACAGCCGTACCGGAGGGGCGGTGAAGATCCCTGCCCTGAGGACTGATGTTTGCAGGCCTGCTTTGACTACCTGCAGCAAGCAGAGAACTGCCAGGAAAAGGATCCCAGCCCATTCAAAGAACAGGGTCCTTGCTGCTTGCTCAGCTCAGGAGGGTGTGAGGACATAAATGCCAAATAAGCAGCGCATGCTTCAAATGCATCGGCTTAGTGGCCCCTGTACCTTTCAGTAGTGAAGAAATCTGTTTGCTGGATATTATTTTTCTTTACAACACTAGGTGCTGTATTGCTGTAATGATAAGAGCATGTTCAGATTTATGAGGCATCTTAGTTAACCCACAAATTGTCTTCTTATAAAGGGAAGGATTTTTTTGTTTAGTCTGAGCAGCTTTACTACACTGTGGTGTCTTTCCTCCAAATCTGAGCAACTCAGGTGACTGGCATCCCCAACTGCCCCAATTTGCATATTTGTGTTGTTCTCCACAGGTGGGAGTTCCGCTGTCAGAACAGACTGAACCTGCTCACTAGCCCTGCACTAACGTGGAATTATTATGGGTACGGGTGTAATCAAAGTTGGTGGGTTACACTCAGGCCAGGCCCTTGTCTCCAGCTCTTTAACGGAGCACTGACTCTGCTCTCCCAGGAGCCCCTCTCTGCCTGAACACAGGTTGCTCTTACAGGCCCAGCTCACGAGGTGACATCTCCCCTGTCTTTCCACCCAGACGCCATGGAAGGCTGGAGAACTGAGCAGGATTATGACATCACAGGTATCAAAGGAGACTGTAGAGCTGTAACAGAAGAACGGCCACGCTGGGTCAGACCAAAGGTCCATCGAGCCCAGTCTCCGGTCTTCCGACAGTGGCCAATGCCAGGTATTTCAGAGGGAATGGGCAGAACAGGGAATCATCAAGTGATCCATCCCCTGTTGCCTATTCCCAGCTTCTGGCAAACAGAACCTAGGGACATTCAGAGCGTGGTGTGGCATCCCTGCCCATCTTGGCTAATAGCCATTGATGGACCTATCTTTCATGAAATTATCTCATTCTTTTTTGAACCCTGTTATAGTCTTGGCCGTCCCAACAGCCTCTGGCAAAGAGTTCCTTGGGTTGACTGTGCATTGTGCGAAGAAATACTTCCTTTTGTTTGTTTTCAACCTGCTGCCTCTTAATTTCATGTGGTGACCCTGAGTTCTTGTGTTATGAGAAGGAGAAAATAACACTTCCTTCTTTACTTTTTCCACACGAATCATGATTGGTAGACCTCTATCATATCCCATGTACTTGTCTTTTCGAAGATGAAAAGTCCCAGTCTTATTAATCTCTCCTCATATGCAAGCTGTTCCATACCTCTACTCATTTGTGTTGCTCTTTTCTGAACCTTTTCCAATGCCAATATATCTTTTTTGCGGTGGGGAGACCACATCTGCATGCAGTATTCAAGATCTGGCTGTACCATGGATTCTTAGAGGGGCAAGATGATATTTTCTGTCTTGTTATCTATCCTTTTCCTAATGATTCCCAACTTTCTGTTTCCTTTTTTGACTGCCGCTGCACATTGAGCGGATGTTTTCAGAGAACTACTCACAATGCCTCCAGGATCTCTTGTTGAGTGGTAACAGCTAATTAGCCCCCATCCTTTTCGCTGTATAGTTGGGATTATGCTTTCCAATGTGCATTACTTTGCATTTATCAACCTTGAATTTCATCTGCCATTTTCTTCCCCAGTCACCCAGGTTTGTGAGATCCCTTCGCAGTCTGCTTTGGACTCAACTAGCTTGAGTAGTTTTGTATCATCTGCAAATTTTGCCACCTCACTGTTTACCCCTTTTTCCGGATCGTTTATGAATCTGTTGAACAGTACTGTTCCCAGTAGAGATCCCTGGGGGCACCACTATTTACCTCTCTCCACTGTGAAAATGGATTATTTATTCCTACCCTTTGTTTCCTATGTTTCAGCCAGTTACTGATCCATGAGAGGACCCTCCCTCTTATCCCATGACAGCTTCTGTTGCTTAAGAGCCTCTGGTGAGGGACCTTGTCAAAGGCTTTCTGAAAATCCCAGTATGTCAGTGCACTGCAAGGTCGTCAATGGCTTCTAAACTTTCTCATGGGGACATCGGAGACATGGTCCAGTTAACTTGTGTTCAGGCCGAACAAGAACCCAGATGCAACCTGCTGTGAGAACCTCGTTTTAATAATGATGCCCCTGTTCCAGCACAGGTCACAGGTCAAAATGTGTAACTTCAATAACAATGGTGATTGGAAGAGCCCACACTAACTACCACAGGAATGTACTGACTATGACCCCTTACTTCAAATGCACTGTGGCCTTGTGGATAGAGCACTAGATGGAACTCAGAAGGCTTAAGTGCTCGTCCTGGCTCTGCTACTGTCTTGCTGGGTGATCTTGGGCAAGTCACTGCTCTTCTCTGTGGCTCAGTTTCCCATCTCTAAAAGGGGGCTAATGTTCCACGCCTCCTTTGTAAAGTGCTTTGAGATCTACTGATTGAAGATGTTAGATAAGAGCTAGGGCTCTTTATTTTCTTATGATAGAGGGTGCTTTTCCTAAAGCTTCCAGGCCTGGAGTCAAGTGAATTATTTGAGAATCTCTGCTTTTTAGTTTATTTGTTAACCATTTTCAAGCCCTCATGTCTGCAAAGAGAAGCTGGAGGATGTGAATTGAATGCACCCTCGCGGCTTAGACACCAGCAGGCAAATGAAGAGTTCCCCAGAGGAATTTTTTTGCAAAATCTCACTATTTTGAAGCCACTCTCATGATTTTGGTGGGGCCCAACTCATGGTTTTGGAATGCTTGGGCTGGCAATACCGTGAAAGTTTGTCTGCGCTCGTAGCGCTAGGTAATCACTTCAGGGCTGCTTCTCGCTTCAGGCTGGGAGATTCCGCCTCAGTCACAGCGGTTTTATGAGTTCCCACAAGGAGGGGGAAAATGTCCCTTGCCTAGAGGCTTGAGAGTCGTAAAGCTCGGAGAAGACCCAGGGTTTTCCTGGGAAATCGGATGCCCTCTCTCCTGCCTTATTCTGAGCTCAGCAGCTCAGCCCCCTGGGGCGGTTGCCCCATCCTATCTCCTGATGTAAGTACGGCATTGACAGCTCACAGGCGAGAGGGAGATTGCAGGAGGGCAGCCCCATTCTGACCTAGAGACGACATCAGCACCTGCCTGATGCCAGAGCAGCAAGCTGCAGTCAGGTGTAGCCTGGGTACTTGTTGCTGGTTTGAGAGTATCTGTGGTTCTTAGTGTCTGAACCCTGGGAAATGAGTTCACTCCTCCTATATCTCAACTGGGCCTCCTGCCTAACGATCCTGAGATGCACGGTGCTGTTTCTTGCCTTTCATGCTGTGATGAGCCTCGCCACATCGGAGGTAAGTGAGAATCCTCGAGAGATGGAAATGCTGGACTGATGCCAGCTGAATGCAGAACCAAACATCAGTATTTTTAAATCAGCAGGCTCGGATCATCTACAGCAAAGGGTCCTCAAAGAGCTGGTTCACGAGGTTATTGGCCCACTGACCTTACTTTTTAACAAATTTAGGATTACTGAGGGAATTCCAGAAGGCTAGAAGTGTGCTCATGTTTTGTCAATATTCAAAAAGGTACGGGAGGCTGACCCGGCTTGTTATAAGCCAGTTAGCCTGAAATAATGGGCAAAGGGATACAGGATTCAATCGCTAAAGAATTAAAGGACGGGAATATATTTAAAGCAGGTGAACAATGTTTTATGGAAAATGGGTCATGTCAAACATAGATGTGACAAACTTAGACTTTAGTAAGGTGTTGTTTTTCACAGATTCCAAGGCAAGATGGGCCCATTGTGATCTTCTAGTCTGACCCTCCTGCATAGCACAGGCCAAAGATCTTCCCCACTGTAATTTCTAGAGCATACCTTTTATCAAAATAACCAATCTCGATTTTAAAAATTGCTAGCGATGGAGAATCAATCCACCAGGACCTTGGGAAATTGCTCCAATGGTAATTACTCTCACCGTTAAATTGTACGCCTTATTTACAGTCTGAATTTGTCTAGTTTCAAGTTCCAGCCATTGGACCATGTTAGACCTTTCTCTGCTAGACTGAAGAGCCCATTTGTAATTATTTGTTCCCCATGTCAGTATTTATAGCCTTTTAATCAAACCACCCTTAACCTCTTTAAGCGACATTGACTGAGCTCCTAAAGTCTATCACTACAAGGCATGTTTTCTAATCCTTTAATCATTCTTTTGGCTCTTCTCTGAACCCTCTGCAATTTAGCAACATCCTTTCTGAATGTTAGACACTGGAACTGGACACAGGCTTCTAAACTCTCTCCTCCAACTTGAGATTCCCCTGTTTATGCATTCAAGTACCGCAGGACATTTGGATTAAAAAATTAGAACTATACAATATCAATGGAGCACAGGTTAAATGGACTGAGTACAGGCTAATGGCCAACTGGCAGATCTCAAAAAGTAATTGTCAATGGGCTCCTCAAATGTGGGTGTTTCTAATGGGGCTCTGCAGGGATCAGTACGTGGTCTGATGCTAGTCACTATTTTTATCAATGACTTGGAAGTAAATATAAAATTGCTGCTGATAAAAATTTGCTGATGACCCGAAGATTGGCAGAATGGTCAATGGTCGATGAGGACAGGGCAGTCACACAGAGAGTTCTGGAGAGTTTGTTTGGCAAATGGGGCCCATTCAAACAAAATGAATGTTCACACAGCCCAAAACAGAGTTATACATCTAGAAAAGGCAGAGCATATTCAGCTTTGGATTGAACTAGATTTAGTTTTGTATCATCTGCCAGTCTGGCCACTTCCCTGTGTCCCTCCTTTTCTAGATCACATATGAATATGTTGAACATCTCTGGTCCCAGTACAGATCCTTGGGGGACCTTGCTATTTATCTCTCTTTATAAACTCAAAATTTCTTCCTACCTTTTGTTTCCTATCTTTAAACCAGTTACTGGTCCATGAGAAGACATTCCCTCTTCTCCCATAACAACTTCTTTTGCTTAAAATCTTTCTGAAAATTGAGGTCCACTAGATCCACTGAATCGCCCTTCTCCACATGCTTGTTCACCCCTGTGACGCCCCATATTCTTCATAGAAATATTGTTAGATGAATGTGGCATAACTAAGGTATGTTTTATGGAATATGGGTCGTGTGAGATATCATTGGAAAGGTTATGATTTACTGACTGTGATTATCCTTTTTGTGTGGATGTATCATTTCTGTATCTGAAGTCAGGAATATGAGCTATGTATCAATTACAAAAGTGCTTGCACCAGGGGAATGCCCACCAAACAGTAGGGAGTCAGCCTGGATGGGCCATTAGGAAGGACAATAGGACTTGGAAGATACGAAACTTCCTCCTTCCTGAGAAGTTTCCTGGGATGCTGCTTTGACACTGCAGGGTCATGTGATCATGTCACCCGGTACTGAGCATCATTATGGACTGGTGGTATTTGTCCACTAGGAGGGAGTGGGGGGTCAAACTGGAAGACAAAGGATTCCTGTCCTATCCAGATCCTATTTAAGGCTTTTGGACTGGAGTTAATCTGGGTTCTTGTCCACCACCTCCCTGCTCAAAAAGGAAGACTGCTGAAAACACCTGGAGAAAGAAAGAAATTAAACTGTGGGGGAGGAGGGCAGGGGCTGAGCCCAGGTGAGAAAGATCTAGCCTGTGAAAGGAATAGCTGGATATTTAAGCTGCAAGCAGTGCAGCTTACCTTCCATAAACTTTGCAACTGCACAAAACAACATTTAGGGTGAGAATGTACTTTCTATTAAGCAGTTAATTTTGCGTATTAACCTTAGGTGGTGTGTTTTGTTTTATTTGCTCAGTAATGTGCTTTGATCTGTTTGCTATCCCTTCTAATCTCTTAACATTTACCTTTTGTAGTTCATAAACTTATTTTTGGTTTCTTCTAAAAGTCAGTTTGTGCAATTCATAACTGGCGGGGTTGGGGGCAGCTATGCATATCTTCCTGCACATTGAGGGAGGGAGAGAATGTCATGAGCTTACGTTGTTTAGATCTCTGTACAGCGCAAGACAATATAATTTTGGGTTTACACCCCAGAGGGCGCTGGGCACTCCCGGAGCTGAGTCTTCCCAAACAGATCGGATGGCATACTCTGTGTGATTCTGCAGGTGGGTGTGTCCCTGCCAGTGTGTGTGTGTAGCAGGGCAGGGTGAGGGAGCCCAGGCTGGTGGAAGAGATGGGCTCAGTGGGACCCCAGTAGATCAGGTGGCACCCCGCAATGGGGGGTCCAACCCATCACAATCCCTAGATGATTGAATCACTAGATGATTCACTAGATGATTCACTAGATGATCGAATGGTCCCTTCTAGCCTTAAATGCTATGAATCTGTGAATGATTTTACACCTCTAGCATGTTCCCTCTTGAAATTGTCCCAGTCTTCTCAATCTCTCTATATAGAGGAGTCTTTCCAGGCCTTTAATCATTTTGGACCCTCCTATTAAAATTCGTGACAGGGTGCTCCACCCTTCCCCACTGCCCCCGGAAGGGGAGGTTAAAGTGCTTTGGAATGCAGGGAGAGTATCTTCCACACCCCAAAGGGATGGTCCCTGATGACAGCTGGGTCTGGGGTAGAAGCACCTTAAAAGGAAGATTTTGAACCATGGGAGAAGTCCTTGTTCACAGAAAGAAGCACACTCAGTCTGGGCCTGGGTTGAGAATACTTGTGCTACAGAAAGGACCCAGAGCTGAGCAGAGTGATGCTCTCTGAAGTCAGGGTGCTTGGTCCTCTTAGCACTGTCATAACAGTCCCCGGTCAACCAGGGAAACTTTGTTGTGAGTTAATGCCTCAAGAGGGTGAAATAAGACCTGCAGTGGGTATGTAGCGAAGTGTTTGAAGCCTGAAGTTGGCAGACCTTCATCAGCCCGCTGCGGGCTGGCAGGTGTGGTGCCAAGAGTGGGATCTACAAGGCACCATATCCCAGTGACTGCTGCTGTGGTGGGCAGAGAACCAGGCCCAGCAACAGCACTGCTATTCCTTTGACAAATGGCATCTCGGCAGCCTCGGGGGCCATGGATCAATGTTCACATTGCACTCCCTGACCCCAGCGGTACCCAGGCCGGGCCGGGGAAGCCAATGATCCAACCAACAGACCAAATTCATTGATGAATCCTGCTCACGTGCCACTTGAGGCACGTTGTGCGTACGCTAAGAAGAAGCAGCAGCAGCCTCAAGTGCTGATTTAACCCCGATATCATCCTGAACGGCAGCTGTTTTATACCAAAAGAAAACAGTTTGGCATGAGTTCAGCCCACTTCCCTCTGGCCCCACATGGCAATCCCCTCTGGCTCCTTGTTATCCCAGTTTTATTGAGGAGTTCTCTCTAACCCTGCTGCTTTTTCTGTGTGTGGCAGGCTTCTCAGAGGAAGAGGAGGCACAGACACAAAAAGAAGAAAAAGAAAGGTAAGCAGTCCCTGACCCCACAGCTGTGGTGGCAGACTCGGGCCCCATGCAAAGCAGAGAAATCAGGTCTATTCCCCACTTGCTCCCCTCTTCCCGCGAAGGCACAGACATGCCCAGAGTGATGCAGAGGCCCTGGCTTGGGCTCCATTCACACGCTGCCCCTGAAATCTACGGCTCTGGGGTGCTAGGAAGCAAAGGGTGCCCAAGCAGCTCAATGTCACCCTTATGTCTCACTTCTGGCAGCTTTAGGACACCTTGAGGAAGAGATGGAGGAGGCTTGTGCATCCCTAGAGACATGGTAAGCAATGCCCCCCTCCATAAGTCTGCAGTGGGTCAGTCCCCTCCTTTAGATTCAAAGTAACCCTTGCCACAGGGGTAGTAGCTCCAGTAATCCCTCCCCTACCCCGACGTGTATCCCAGGCAATCAACTATTCTCCATTAGAACCATGAAATTCATTCTCACCCAGCAGAAGTTGCCGTCTCTAATCCACCCCATGCATCATACAGCGGGTCATTCCCTTCCTCTAGCATCATGCGGCTCATTTAACCTGGCAGGGGGAGGGGCGGTAGATTGTGTAGTCTGGACTGAACCATCCTCCCTCCTAAGAGGAGGAGAAAACGTTTTCTGGGAGCAGCCCCGTGCACACCAGGGAGGTGAGGTGGAGAGTTCAGGGAGGAAGACTGGCCTTTCTGGGAGGGTGAGTAGGGTGAAAGGGATCCGGCAGCACTTGTGTAATGGCCCCTCCTCCACCCCCGCCTCCAGTCCCCCAGCAGGGGTTCCCAGTAGGATTTGAAGCCTGGACCTTCAGCTCTGCAGCATAAAACACCCCTTCGAGCTAAAGAGGTAGCTCCATTAGTTGGTAGCTGGAGTAGGCCGTTATCCTACATGTTGATTAGCTTGTGCGGAAGGGACGTGACCCACACGCTGCCAGTAGGACACACTCTCACCTTCTCAGCGCTAGACAGGGATCACCTAACAATCCAGCTAACCCAAAACCAGAACATCCAAGGCTGGGTATTGCAGGGAAGGAGGTTGCCTCAGTGGAGAATGGGACAGGAAGCCTTTCAGTGCCGCACCTCTGGGTGAAAGAGGGCCTGAGGGCAGGATCTGCACAGAACTATCTGCTCTCTCTGTTCCACAGCTGCCGCGTGCCCCTGGAGAAGCTCACCTTGGCTCACAGCCGCAGGCTGGTTGAGAGGAGGACACAGTACGTGGCCAGATACCTGGATGAAGTTCTGATACCGTAAGGCAACTGTACGGGGCGCACCAGACTGGGGGCTGGGTGTGAGGGGATAGTGAATGTAGAGAGGAGGGAGCAAAGAAAACCAGACACTCCAGGATCTCAAAATAACAGGGAAAAAGCCTCTAAGAGGCTTTAGCTTCCATGGTGAGACACCAGTGAAAGTGAGATGAGGGCTTATCAGAAATTGAATGCAGAGACTACAAACTGGGGTTGGGAGTTGGATCAAATCCTTCTGTACGGCAATATCTCCCAGCAGATGACTGTCTAGAACCTTCCCTTGCTATGTTTGAAAGAAAAAGCAATCAAATGACACCCATGATGGGGTGTCCACCAGTTAGGGAGGAAGGCTGGCCTTTCTGGGACGGTGAGTAGGGTGAAAGGGATCCAGCAGCACTTGTGTAATGGCCCCTCCTCCACCCCCACCTCCAGTCCCCCAGGAGGGGTTCCCAGTAGAATATGAAACCTGGACCTTCGGCTCTGCAGCATAAAACACCCCTTCGAGCGAAAGAGGTAGCTCCATTAGTTGGTAGCTGGAGTAGGCCGTTATCCTACATGTTGATTAGCTTGTGCGGAAGGAACATGACCCACACGCTGCCAGTAGGACACACTCTCACCTTCTCAGCGCTAGACAGGGATCACCGAACAATCCAGCTAACCCAAAACCAGAACATCCAAGGCCTGGATATGGCATGGGAGGAGGTTGCCTCAGTGGAGAATGGGACACGGAGCCTTTCAGTGCTGCACCTCTGCGTTAAAGAGGGCCTGAGGGCAGGGCCTGCCTCAACTATCTGCTCTCTCTGTTCCACAGCTGCCGCGTGCCCCTGGAGAAGCTCACCTTGGCTCACAGACTCAGCCTCGTTGAGAGGAGGGTACAGTACGTGGCCAGATACCTGGATGAAGTTCTGATACCGTAAGGCAACTGAATGGGGGGCACCAGACTGGGGGCTGGGTGGGAGGGGATAGTGAATGTAGAGAGGAGGAAGCAGAGAAAGCCAGACACTCCAGGATCCTAAAATAACAGGGAAAAAGCCACTAAGAGACTTTAGCTTCCAAGGTGAGATACCAGTGAAAGTGAGGTTAGGGATTATCAGAAATTAAATGCAGAGACTACAAACTGGGGTTGGGAGTCGGATCAAATCCTTCTGTACGGCAATATCTCCCAGCAGACGACTGTCTAGAACCTTCCCTTGCTATGTTTGAAAGAAAAAGCAATCAAATGACACCCATGATGGGGTATCCACGCTACATAGGTCTGGAAGAGGTTAAGGTGGGCAGCTAGCCCTGTTAATTCCACAGGCTGCATCTGGAGGAAGAGTCAGGGAGCAGGGAATTGATTGCAAGCAGGCTCAGCTGGGCAGGAATAGGCCAGGCCTATACAGCCAGGAAGCTGGCAACAGACAGGGGCTGCCGCTGGGAAAGGGCAGTCCCTCCCTGGGAAGATTGGGGAGTATTGGGAGGTTGTACGCCCAGCAGAGGAACCAGGAGTGATAGGAAGCAGTGCAGGGAAGAAGCGGAGACGGCTGGGAGAGGAAAGCCCAGAACTTCTGGATGGAGGGTCCCTGGACTGGAACCCGGAGTAGAGGGCAGGCCCAGGTTCCCTACCAGCTACTGAGGGAGTGGCATAGACTGGCAGGACAATGAATGGGAAGCCTGACTGGGTCACTGCGAGAGTGATAGAGATGGAAGGACTGTACCCCAATGGGGAGAAACGCTGAGTGAAAGGGCCAGCGGGCTGAGTCATGAAGATTGTGGTTCCCGGAACGAGAGAGGAGCTGCAGACCCAAGAGATAGATGATATGACCACGTGTGAGAATGGGAAGGGGCATTTACCTCGAGTGCTAATCCCCGGAGTGACCAGGAGGAGGTACCAGACAAGCAGTGAGCAGTGCACCCAGTGACACGCCCCAAACATGAGTCATCAGCTGGGTTCAAACCCGGAACTTTCAGGACCATACACAGGTCTCCACCACTGGAGCTAAAGAAGAAACTCCATTAACTGATAGCAGTAGTAGGTGGTTATCCTCTAGTGCATCAGCCACTCGATGAGGACAGTTTTCTAGTGGGTTAGAACATAGAATTTAAGGACAGCCATACTGGGTCAGACCAAAGATCCATTTAGCCCAGTATCCTGTCTTCCAAAAGTGGCCAATGCCAGGTGCTTCAGAGGGAATGAACAGAACAGGTAATTATCAAGTGATCCATCCCGTCGCCCACTCCCAGCTTCAGGCAGAGACTAGGGACATCATCCTTGCCCATCCTGGCTAATAGTTATTGAGGAATTGATCTAGTTCTTTTTTGATCCCTGTTTATGGTCTTGGCCTTCACAACATTCTGTGGCAAGGGTTACTTTGAATCTAAAGGAGGGGTCTGACCCACTGCAGATCTATAGAGCGGAGCATTGCTTACCATGTCTCTCGGGATGCACAAGCCTCCTCCAACTCTTCCTCACAGCGTCCAAAATCTGCCAGAAGTGAGACGTAAAGGAGACATGGAGCTGCTTGGGCATCCTTTGCTTCCTAGCATCCCAGATCTCCAGATTTCAGGGGCAGC
This sequence comes from Lepidochelys olivacea, assembly GCF_965140295.1. NCBI lineage: Eukaryota > Metazoa > Chordata > Testudines > Cheloniidae > Lepidochelys > Lepidochelys olivacea. The sequence goes on from NC_140413.1 coordinate 5,358,308, forward strand.
ATGTGAACGGATCCCCAGACAGTGCTTCTGCATGACTCTGGGCTTGTGTGTGCCTTCGCAGGAAGAGGGGAGGCAAGTGGGGGAATAGACCCGATTTCTCTGCTTTGCATGGGGCCTGAGTCTGCCACCACAGCTGTGGGGTCAGGGACTGCTTACCTTTCTGTTCCTTCTTTTTGTGTCTGTGCCTGGTCTTCCTCTGAGAAGCCTGCCACACACAGAAAAAGCAGCAGGGTTAGAGAGAACTCCACAATAAAACTGGGATAACAAGAAGCCAGAGGGGATTGCCATGTGGGGCCAGAGGGAAGTTTTTCCTTAGAATCATAGAATATCAGGGTTGGAAGGGACCCCAGAAGGTCATCTAGTCCAACCCCCTGCTCAAAGCAGGACCAATTCCCAGTTAAATCATCCCAGCCAGGGCTTTGTCAAGCCTGACCTTAAAAACCTCTAAGGAAGGAGATTCCACCACCTCCCTAGGTAACACATTCCAGTGTTTCACCACCCTCTTAGTGAAAAAGTTTTTCCTAATATCCAATCTAAACCTTCCCCACTGCAACTTGAGACCATTACTCCTCGTTCTGTCATCTGCTACCATTGAGAACAGTCTAGAGCCATCCTCTTTGGAACCCCCTTTCAGGTAGTTGAAAGCAGCTATCAAATCCCCCCTCATTCTTCTCTTCTGCAGGCTAAACAATCCCAGCTCCCTCAGCCTCTCCTCATAACTCATGTGTTCCAGTCCCCTAATCATTTTTGTTGCCCTTCGCTGGACTCTCTCCAATTTATCCACATCCTTCTTGAAGTGTGGGGCCCAAAACTGGACACAGTACTCCAGATGAGGCCTCACCAACGTCGAATGTCCTTGTGGGAGAGTATTGCACTCTGAGGAATCATGGGTAGGCATTGTGCTTTCCTATCATGCAGCCCATATAGGGAACACAGCACAACCAATAACAGGGGTCCCTGGAATCATCGAGGGGTTGGAGAAACAGGGATTGCTTGTACTAGGAGCCTGCAGAGTTTATTAGCATTGAAGGAGGGATCCTGCAAAGTTTTCTCTCCTGCAGAGCTTCTAAAACTTTGCAGATTTAAGGACTGCAGGGTATGCAACGAACCACAGATACCAGTCCCCGAATTCAGACCTTGGGGGAGAAATCTGACATCTGGACCACAGTGTTTCCCGTTTCCATATTTAGGGAATGCATGATATAGGGGTTTTATCTGCATGCATTTGGGATGGCCATGCTACTCCTGAGTGGTGAAGCCAGGAATGGGTTATGCAAATCCTCCCTAACAAGTGCTGATATAACCCCTATACCATCCTGAAACGGCAGCTGTTTTACACCAAAAGAAAACAGTTTGACATGAGTCCAGCCCACTTGCCTGGGAGCTGCTGAGCAGTGATGGGCTCTCGATGGTGACCTTAGGATCATGATCAGGACCACTTGGGTCAGTGGCGCTGGTTCTGGTGGCCAGTCCTAGGCTAGTCCTGCAGGGAGGGGTGTCATCTTACCCGGAGGCGGGAGAAAGCTGCTATCTAACATTTGAGGCTGCTGCTTCTTCTTCTTAGCGTACGCACAAGGTGCCTCAAGTGGCACATGAGCAGGATTCATCAATGAATTTGGTCTGTTGGTTGGATCATTGGCTTCCCCGGCCCGGCCTGGGTACCGCTGGGGTCAGGGAGTGCAATGTGAACATTGATCCATGGCCCCCGAGGCTGCCGAGATACCATTTGTCAAAGGAATAGCAGTGCTGTTGCTGGGCCTGGTTCTCTGCCCACCACAGCAGCAGTCACTGGGATATGGTGCCTTGTAGATCCCACTCTTGGCACCACACCTGCCAGCCCCCAGCGGGCTGATGAAGGTCTGCCAACTTCAGGCTTCAAACACTTCGCTACATACCCACTGCAGGTCTTATTTCACCCTCTTGAGGCATTAACTCACAACAAAGTGTCCCTGGTTGACCGGGGACTGTTATGACAGTGCTAAGAGGACCAAGCACCCTGCGTTGAGAGAGCATCACTCTGCCCAGCTCTGGGTCCTTTCTGTAGGACAAGTATTCTCAACCCAGGCCCAGACTGAGTGTGCTTCTTTCTGTGAGCAAGGACTTCTCCCATGGCTCAAAATCTTCCTTTTAAGGTGCTTCTACCCCAGACCCAGCTGTCATCAGGGACCATCCCTTTGGGGTGTGGAAGGTACTTTCCCTGCATTCCAAAGCACTTTAACCTCCTCTTCCGGGGGTATTTGGGTAGGGTGGGGCACCCTGTCATGAGTTGAAATTGGAGGGTCCAAAGTGATGAAAGGCCTGGAAAGACTCCTCTATACAGAGAGAGATTGAAAAGACTGGGACTATTTCAAGAGGGAACATGCCAGAGGTGTAAAATCATTCATAGATTCATAACCCACCCTGGGGCAGTAGCCCTAGTAATCCCTCCCCTGCCCCGACCTATATACTAGGCAAGCAACTATTCTTCTTTAAGAAAAGGAGGACTTGTGGCACCTCAGAGACTTACAAATTTATTTGAGCATAAGCTTTCGTGAGCTGCAGCTCACTGCATCAAAATGCATCCGACGAAGTGAGCTGTAGCTCACGGAAAGCTTATGTTGAAATAAATTTGTTAGTCTCTAAGGTGCCACAAGTACTAAGGGTCCTGCCCTTAGGACGGAAGAATCCAATGCACCGCTACAGACTAGGGACCGAATGGCTAGGCAGTAGTTCTGCGGAAAAGGACCTAGGGGTGACAGTGGACGAGAAGCTGGATATGAGTCAACAGTGTGCCCTTGTTGCCAAGAAGGCCAATGGCATTTTGGGATGTATAAGTAGGGGCATAGCCAGCAGATGGAGGGACGTGATCGTTCCCCTCTATTCGACATTGGTGAGGTCTCATCTGGAGTACTGTGTCCAGTTTTGGGCCCCACACTACAAGAAGGATGTGGAAAAATTGGAGAGAGTCCAGCAAAGGGCAACAAAAATGATTAGGGGTTGGAACACATGAGTTATGAGGAGAGGCTGAGGGAACTGGGATTGTTTAGTCTGCAGAAGAGAAGAATGAGGGGGGATTTGATAGCTGCTTTCAACTACCTGAGAGGTGGTTCCAGAGAGGATGGTTCTAGACTATTCTCAGTGGTAGAAGAGGACAGGACAAGGAGTAATGGTCTCAAGTTGCAGTGGGGGAGGTTTAGGTTGGATATTAGGAAAAACTTTTTCACTAGGAGGGTGGTGAAACACTGGAATGTGTTACCTAGGGAGGTGGTAGAATCTCCTTCCTTAGAAGTTTTTAAGGTCAGGCTTGACAAAGCCCTGGCTGGTATGATTTAATTGGGGATTGGTCCTGCTTTGAGCAGGGGGTTGGACTAGATGACCTCCTGAGGTCCCTTCCAACCCTGATACTCTATGATTATATGATACTTCTTTTCTTTTTGCAAATACAGACTAACACGGCTGCGACTCTGAAACCTATTCTCCTTTAGAATCATGCAATTCATTCTCACCCAGCAGAAGTTGCCATCTCTAATCCACCCCATGCATCCTACAGTGGGTCATTCCCTTCCTCTAGCATCATGAGGCTCATTTAATCTGGGGGGGGCGGGGGATGGTAGATTGTGTCGACTGGAGTGGACCATCCTCCCCTCCCAAGAGGGGGAGAAAATGCATTCTGGGAGCAACCCCGTGCACACCTGGGAGGTGAAGTGGAGAGTTCAGGGGGGAAGGCTGGCCTTTCTGGGACGGTGAGTAGGGTGAAAGGGATCCGGCAGCACTTTTGTAATGGCCCCTCCTCCACCCCCTCCTCCAGTCCCCCAGCATGGGTTCCCAGTAGGATATGAACCCTGGACCTTCAGCTCTGCAGCATAAAGCACTCCTTAGAGTCAAAGAGGTAGCTGCATTAGTTGGTAGCTGTCATAGGCCATTATCCTACTTGTTGATTAGCTTCTGCGGAAGGTGCATGACCCACACGCTGCCAGTAGGACACACTCTCACCTTCTCAGCACTCTACAGGGATCACCTAACAATCCAGCTAACCCAAAACCAGAACATCCAAGGCCTGGGTATTGCAGGGGAGGAGGTTGCCTCAGTGGAGAATGGGACAGGGAGCCTGTCAGTGCCGCACCTCTGGGTGAAAGAGGGCCGGAGGGCAGGGTCTGCACTGAACTATCTGCTCTCTCTGTTCCACAGCTGCCGTGTGCCCCTGGAGAAGGTCACCTTGGCTGACAGCCTCAGCCTGGTTGAGAGGAGGATACAGTACGTGGCCAGACAGCTGGATGAAGTTCTGATACCGTAAGGCAACTGAACAGGGGGCACCAGACTGGGGGCTGGGTGGGAGGGGATAGTGAATGTAGAGAGGAGGGAGCAGAGAAAACCAGACACTCCAGGATCCTAAAATAACAGGGAAAACCCTTCTGTACGGCAATATCTCCCAGCAGACGACTGTTTAGAACCTTCCCCTGCTATGTTTGAAAGAAAAAGCAATCAAATGACACCCTGTGATGGGGTGTCCACCCTACATAGGACTGTAAGGGCTTAAGGTAGGCAGCTAGCCCTATTAACTCCACAGGATGCATCTGGAAGAAGAGTTAGGGAGCAGGGAATTGATGGCAAGCAGGCTCAGCTGGGCAGGAATAGGCCAGGCCTATACAGCCAGGAAGCTGGCAACAGACAGGGGCTGCCCCTGGGAAAGGGCAGTCCTTCCCTGGGAAGAGTGGGGAGTATTTGGAGCTTGTACACCCAGCAGGGGAAGGAGGAATAACAGGAAGCAGTCCAGGGAAGAAGTGGTGAGGGCTGGGAGTGCAAAGCCCAGAACTGCTGGGTTGAGGGTCCCTGGCCTGGAACCAAGTGAAAAGTGTGGACCCGGGTTTCCCTGCCAGCCACCGAGGGAATGGCATAGATGGGTGGGGCAGTGAAAAGGAAGACTGTCTGGGTCACGGTGGGAGTGAGAGGCAATTGAAGGACTGTACCCTGGAAGAGGGGGAAACGCTGAGTGGCTAAGTCACGTTGCTGAGTCAAGAAGAGGACACTGCAGTCGGCGAAGAGAGAGGGGTTATAGACCCGAGAGGGAGATGATGTGATCACGTGTGGCAATGGGGAGGGGCATTGAGCTCGAGCGCTAATCCTCGGAGTGACCAGGAGGAGGTACTAGACAAGAAGTGAGCGGTGCACCCAGTGACACACCCCAAACTTGAGTCATCAAGTTCAAACCCAGGACTTTCAGGACAATAGCACAGACCTTCACCACTGGAGTTAAAGAAGAAACTCCATTAACTGGTATCAGTAGTAGGTGGTTATCCTCTAGTGCATCAGCTACTCGACGAGGACAGTTTTCCAGGGGGTTAGAACATAAGAACTTAGGGACGGCCATACTGGGTCAGATCAAAGATCCATTTAGCCCAGTATCCTGTCTTCCGACAGTGGCCAATGCCAAGTGCTTCAGAGGGAATGAACAGAACAGGTAATTATCAAGTTATCCATCCCTTCTCACCCATTCCCAGCTTCAGGCAGAGACTAGGGACACCATCCCTGCCCATCCTGGCTAATAGCCATTGGGGAATTTATCTAGTTCTTTCTTGAACCCTGTTTATGGTCTTGGCCTTCACAACATCCTCTGGCAAGGGTAACATACACATGCTCACATCTTCCTCACCCAAACCAATTTTTGTTAGCTAATCTTTCTATTAAAAGAGCACTCGGTCCCCAGTCATGCTCAAGCCTCATTGTGCTAGGTGCTGCACCTGTGCGTGCGATGAAGGGGTAATTGTTATCGATAAAATGGGTGCCAGCTCCCCCTCGCAGTCCTTCGTTCTCCAGTTGATGTCCTTGTGTCAGAGCGTGGTGTGCCATGCATGCCGAGACACTGCCCCATTGCAGTACAGTTGGACGGCTGTGCCCAAGGTTTGCCTTTGCTCAGCAGGGCCATGTCCCATCTGCCCCTGTCTGCTCTCTCCCACAGGCCATGTGTGATGACATTTTCCATGAGCCAGTTCTCCTATTCCTCTGTGGAATCCATCACCTCTTTCCTCCAGATCTCCACCTCCTTTTCCCTGAGAGAAGCCTCCGTGGCTCGGTCTGAGCCCCTCTACAACACAAGGGAGATCATGGCTGTCACGGGCTGGGAAGGATCCACTCATCCCATCCAAGACCAGCCTCTCCGCAGGCCTGCTGTCCACAGCAGACGAGACCGGCGAGAGCAGATCACGGGTCTGGACCAGACGTCAGCCCATGGCTTAGACTTCAGCATTCGACACAATCATCTGCAGAGTCAACTGGGGGCACCTACCGCATACACAGAGTGGCTGGCCAGGATGATCCCTAATGCCACTGCTCTGCGCCCACCAGACAGAGGCCCCAGGGTGAAGTTCAATGTGAGCAGGGTCCCTTTCCGAAGCCATGAAGTCCGGGAGGAGCTTTACTTGCACACAAAGAGACTCCAGCATGAGCAGGGCTTACCCCTCACGCCCCAGAAACCTCACACAGCTCTTCTGCCTCCAACTCCACAAATCCGCATCCCGGGGGAGCCATTGCTGTGTGACCATGAGACCAAGCAGCAATGGGAATTAAGCACAGATCAGCCCAAATGTGGATTTCCAGCAAAGGTCCCAAAGCCCATGAGATCTGATGCCAGCCCTCAGTGTGCAGAGGAGATCCGGGAGCCATGTGTGTGCCCCTCGGGATCCCTGCCCCAAAATACCCCTAGCATCATAGAATCCCCTGATGCCATCCTGGCCAGGCTTGTGCCCACAGCGGTGGTCAAGCTGCAGGATCATGTGGCTCAGAAATGCTTGGAGATCCAAATGAAGGCATTTACTAAGATCGTGAGAGAGTCGCCCAGAAATGCTCCCCTCCTGAGAGAGACTGCCCTGCCTGGGCCACTCTGCCCCGCTGGGGAGCCAGGGAAGCACAGGCCAGCGGCATTCCCAACACTGGGACAACAACCTGCCCACCCCATGGAACTCCACCTGAGCCCTAAGCATCTCCTCATGCAGTGGGCGCTGCTCACCCTGGACCCAGAGCCTCCGGCAAACCTGCCTCATGCCATCCCAGCCATGGGAACTGGTGTAGAGTTCAGCGAGATGCAGACTGATTTCCTGCTTGATGAGGTCAGGGAGAACTTGGGCTGGCATTTGCAGCGGAAGAAGCTGCAGCAGGAGTGGGGTTTGCCAGATGCCGTGTGTCAATCCCTGTGGGCTTTCCTACCCCCGGTTCCCAAGCTGTCCTCCCTGAAGGCAATGCCCGAGGTTGAGGTGGTTCCCATCCTTGGGGAACTGCCCTTCCTTGGAGGAGACGTTAAGAAGCAGCTGGCATTCCACATTATAAAGATGCAAGTGCAGCAAAGATGGGGACTGCCCATGAGGATCCAGGATTCCCGGAGGAGTTTGGAGTCTCCTTCCCCAGAGGAGAGAGGCCGGCTCTCTCGCCCAACGTGTGGGGGCACAGCGACTCCCTACCTGTCACTGTTTCAGCTGTGTTCCAAGAAGCCTCCATCTATTCAGTTGCCTCTAAGGGCCCCAAGTAAGAGATGGCTGGAGGATGGACATGCTCTACCCACCGACAGAAGGCAGCAAATGGCCAGGTCTTACTCCTGGAAGCATCCTGGGGCAGTAGCATCAAAAGGGGAAGAAAGCCCAGACCATCGCAGCGCGTCGCAGACAGGGAAGCGAAGCACAAGCTCCTCTTGTTCCACACGTCCTCCAACACCAGTGCACGATACCACCATGGAGACGGGCAGCAGTGATGGCACGGCAGGAAACCAGACTAACCCGGATCACTGCACTCTGCCAGCAGGGGTGGATCTGACATCGCCGCCTCCAGGAACCGCATTAAGAGAGATGCTCGCTGTGACACTCCACGTTGATAGGAGTGAGCTGAGAAAGTCCCTTCCCAGTTTGAGTGACACCAAAGGGACTGAAGAGAAGCTGGAGCTGCACATGGAGAGGAAGGTTATCTCCGGAGAAGGCTCCTGCCTGAGGCCAGGGGCACAGGCTGGTGAGAGCAGGGCAGATCTTCCCAGGACCCAATGCCATCAGGTTGCCCCAGAGGCACCAGGCTCTGAGCAGCTACCAAGATCCATTCTTGACTCTCTCATTGCTGGGCAGGCTGCACACGACCTGAAGATCAAGGACATGATGGAAATGTTGAGCAGCTCCCGCCCCTTGGCGAGCCATGTCTCAGTCTGCCATCTGTGCCGCAAGGCACATCGAGGAAAGATGAAGGGTAAGAAAACTCAGGAGGAGACACAAGAATCTCCTGAGCTTCATGGTCTTCGAGACATCCCGGCTGCACATGGGTTCGATGGAACTGTGAATTCAAAGCTCTTCAGAGACCAGCAGCCTATCAGAGTTTGCAAGAAGTGTGGAAAGGTTCTACAGAAGAGACCAGCTGGTTCTGCAGGTGCTGACTTGCCCAGAACATCCCATGGACTTCCCCAGAGATGGACTCCAGGAGACTGTACCGCATCATCCAACCACAACAAGATGCCAGTGGTGTGGCTCCTTTCAGCAGACAGGAGCAAGAGGCGGGATGGAATGGGGAAAAGGGCTCCCACCAAGCAACTGAAGATGGTGTCCATTGCAACAAGTACAACAGGGCTTTCGCAAGCAGGGGAGAAAGCAACTGGGAGTCCTGACGCTTCTCCTCCAAAGCCACCAAAGGCCTCCAGAGCTAGGACATCATCTCCTTCAAGGAACAAAGTTCCAGTTCTCAAACGGATCTTCATGTGCCTGAAGCAAACCTTCTCCAAGCTTCAAAAGAAAGTGAAGTCCCAAATGTCCAAGGACTCTCGTTCAAGAACACCTGATCCTAAATTTACAAAGCCACCCTTTTGAAAGGCAAGGGTCTCTAAGGGTGTCTGGTAATAGTATAAGGGACCTACCGTCAAGGAAACCCTAACCCCGCCTCTTTACCCCTTAAACTCCACCCCTTGAGCCCTTAAACCCCGACCCTCTGTCAGCAGAAGTCCCACCCATGGGGGGTATTACTTCCGGAGTCAAGGCGGACACATGACTGGAAGCAAAATGTCTCATGGGACCCCCTCGAAGAACTCCTCCCAATGCCCTCTACCAATGAGGCTCAGTTTTGCCCCTGTAGGCCTTTCCGAGAGGAGATTTGAGCAATCGGGGGTGTTCCAGGGTGGTGTGTCCCATCCGGAAGTGGTTTGTGTGACCCCTCGAAGAACACTTCCCACTGCCCTCGACCAATCAGGAGAGGTTTCCGCCTCATAGGACTGCCCTGAGAGCAGATTTGACCAATTGGGGGTGTTCCAGAGCGGGCTGACCAATCCGGAAGTGGTTCGTGTGACCCCACTAAGAACTCCTCCCACTGCTCTCTACCAATCAGGAGGGGTTTCAGGCGCATAGGGCTGCCCAGAGAGGAGATTTGACCAATTTGGGTGTGTTCCAGAGTGGGGGGACCTATCCGGAAGTGGTTTGTGTGACCCCTCTAAGACCTCCTCCCACCACCCTCTACCAATTGCAATGGGTTTTGGCTGCATAGGACCGCCCTGAGAGCAGATTTGACCTTTCGGGGGTGTTCTGTGGCGGGGTGACCTGCCCAGAAGAGGGTTGTGTTACCCCTCTAAGAACTACTCCCAGTGCCCTCTGCCAATCAGAGTGCAGCACCATCACCCCATAAGTCCCAGCACCGGAGCAGAAGAGGCCATCTTTTACCAAGAACGCGTGCTTTAGAAATCGTGGAATCATGGACTCCTTCACCACCCCCGTGAGAACTTGGGACTTTGTTTTAGCCCCAAAGGCCTTTGGACTTGTGTGGAGACACCCCGATGAGCGTGGTGGCCTCTTGTCGTCCACCCCCCTGGAGGAGGAAGGCGAACGCAGCTTGGGGGAGTCACCGGAGAACAAGGTGAAAGGAAAAGACATGGCTCAGGTAAATGAATGATTAAGAAGTGACGGTTGATGATGGGGTGAAATGGGGTTAGGAACTGGAGGGGCGGGGGAGTTTTGTAAATTTAAAAACAAGCAGTGGGAACTTACACTGTTTCCTTTCTGAAAATCTCTCAACAGCTTGACGATGCCTTTCCAGAGGCCCTGGAGGCTGCAGACAGCGTCGCATCAAGTAGCGAAGATGAACCAGGCCCACCTTGTTTTTGCTCAGCGCCGATCCAAATTGTTGAAGAGGACTCCGAGGATGACGGCTAGAAGGCGTTTCGGAGGAGGTTTGGCATGGGACCCACTAAGCCAGTGCCACGTCGTGAGCGTAAAAAAGTCATGCGGACTATTGTACGCATTGCTGTTTCTGCTGTCCTCAATCTCTGCCTTTGGGAAAAGCTGTTTGAAGATGTGAGGGCTGTGTCATTGGTGCGCCAGCCCAATGGCACCATGGCTGTGTGACTTGGACTTCAGTGGATAGAAACTGCCAGCTCCGGGGCTGGCGTGCTGAGCTGTGTTTGCAAAGCCTATTAAACACTGTTCTTGCCATAGGTTAAGCTGTGCAATGTCTGTGCCTCACCCAAGAACATTTAGCGCACAGGGTGACCTTGATAAATGCTGTGCAATTTAGTGCAGACCCTGACGGTGTTTGAAAGAAAATGACCAAACCGGAAGATGCTGCTTCCAGCGTTATATTGACCGTCTGGTCTGCACAAAAAGTTACAGAACCCTGCTTCAGAAAAAGACCAGTTGTAAGAAATCAAAAAGGATTAAGTTAGAAAATGGTGAGGTGAAGCAGCCCAGTTGTGCAGACAACTTATTCCCCCAGCCCAGATCACAAAAGGGAATGCTAGGGAGGGAGGATCCAATCACCTTGCTAGTTATTTTGAAACAAAGAGTTACGATGGTATAAAAGCCTCAGGTAGCTTGGAGACTGTCTCTTTCAACAGAAACTCTCTTGAATTGCTGCTTAGGTAGTTTAGATAGACACGTCCACTGTGCATCGAAAAAGCGAGTCGAATGCCTGTCTAAAACTTTGTGTGATAAGTGTCAGTTTTGTGTGGACAAGCGGCACAGGTGTGAAGGGAGGCGCTGTAAACAGGGTCAGGATTTGATCGTCGGTGATGTAGACAGTCACCTGTGTTTTCTGGAGAGCATTGGAAAACCTGAATCCTCAAAAAAGTATATATTTTTTATGATTTTGAATGCACACAGAAGACTGGGTTGCACACACCCAATTATATTTTCACTATGTCCCGAAAGCCTGAAAAGTCCTGGGAATTTAAGGGCGACAAGTGTCTTTCTCTGTTTGTTTAGACCTTTATTGGCAAAGAGTTCCGGGACTACACGTTCCTAGCGCTCAGTTCCAAAGGTTATGATACGTACTTCATCGCGAGACAGTTCCTGAGGGAAAAGATGTGCACAGAACCGATCACTCAGCGTAGTAAACTAATGTGTGTGGAAGTGAAAGCCCTGGGCATTTGTTTGGTAGACTCTTTTCAAACTTCTTGCCCATGAAGCTTAGCAAGCGACGGGGTTTGAAGGGTGCAAAGGGTGTTTTTCCACCTCTGTTTAACACTTTAGAAAATCAAAATTACATGGGGCCAATGCCCGGTGTGGAGCACTCTGGTGTGGAAAGCATGATGCCCAGGGAGAAAGCAGAGTTTCTCGACTAGTGTTGGGACCACAGATATGAGACGTTTGACTTGCAGAATGAGCTCGCGTATTCCTGTCAGCAGGATGTCAAAATTTTGAGACAGGCTTGTATCCTCTATGGAAAAGAGATTATGAAAATGACAGAGATGGGAGATACAGTGGAGAAAGAACCTGGTAAATTCACCGAGAGAAAACTGTGTATAGATCCATTCCGGTACATAATCCTGGCATCTGTCTCCATGGCTATGTACAGAATTTTGTTTTTGGAGCCTAACACGGTAGCTCTTCTCCCTCCAGACAATGATCACAGGTAGAAAAAGAGATATTCTATTCAGTGGCTGTTGTATACCTCTCACAAAGAAAATATACAGATTCGGCATGCTTTACAAGGTGGGGAACTACAGGTAGGCCCCTACTTTTTAGACGGTTATGCCAATGTTGATGGGGTAAGCATGGCCTTTGAGTTTCATGGGTGTTTTTTCTGCGGTTTTGTCACCTATTATTGTGAAAAAGCACAAAATCCTATGATGGGGACAACTTTTGGGTTTCTTTATTACAAGACGCAGCTCAAGACCAACTATCTGAAAAGACTTGTTTTTGTAGTGAGGACTCTCTGGGAGTAGGAGTGGGAGGTGATGAAAGAAACAGAGAGGGAGTTTGCCGATCTTCTAAACCGAGCCCAGTTGCCTCTCCTGCCTAGGGATGCACTTTATTGGGGGAGGACAAACGCTTTCCGCCTGTATTACAAACCTAACTCTGGGGAAGAAATCCACTCTTATGATTTTACCAGCTTGTACTCTTTTGTAAACAAAACCAAGGAATACCCCATCGGACACCCTGATATAATTTACGACAAATTTGGACCCCTTACAAATTATTTTGGAATTGCAAAAGTTAAAGTGTACCCCCTGCGAAGCCTCTTTTTCCCATTGTTACCTGTCAGAGTCGGTGGCAAGCTTTTGTTCCTGCTATGCCGAACCTGTGTGGAAACCGATCAGCGGGAGACATGCACCCACAGTGATGAGGAGAGGGCCATCCTGGGGACTTGGTGCATGGTGGAATTGAATACGGCCATAGCGAAGGGGTATGCGGTGGCTAAAGTCTATGAAATGTGGCATTTTAATGGAAAATCTGATGAACTCTTTTCAGCGTACATAAAATTACACCTCTGCCAGAAAGAAGAGGCTTCAGGGTATCCCAGCTGGTGCACAGATGAAGAAAAACAAAATAAGTACATTAACGATTTCTACCAGCAAGAAGGCGTGCTTTTACGCCAACACGAGATCAGGTCAAACTCCGCTAAATGCCAAATCGCTAAACTGTTTTTCAAATCTCTGTGGGGTCAGTTTGGCCAAAGAACAAACCTACCCAACACCAGCATCGTGAGAGATCCTGACAAACTCTTTCAGAACCTGTTTTCCCCCAATTACGAGGTTTCATCCTGCGAGTTTATCGAGGATGAAACTGCGTGTGTGTCTTGGAAGTACGCAAAAGACCTGCACTCTGTCTCTGGCAATAGCAGTGTCTTCATAGCCTGTTTCACCACCGCTTATGCCCGCTTAGAACTATACAACCTCCTAGACAGGTTGCAAGAGCGATGTCTGTACCATGACACTGACTTGGTGACATTTGTGAAAAGGGAGGGTGACCGGAATCCCCCTCTGGGGGATTATTTAGGGGACCTCACAAGCGAGATCCCGCCTGATCCACACATCACCGAGTTTGTGTCGGCAGGCCCAAAAACATATGGGTATAAGCTGTCGGGAGGAAAGGCCTTAGGAAAGTCAAAGGTATTACCCTGAACGTAGCAAACTGTGAAAAGATCAACTTTGACAGTATGGAAGATCGAGGTCTGGACTATTGCACGGGCCTGCGAGAAAACACCTCAAAAAAGACAGAGGTGCAGCACCCCTCTATCGTAAGGAACAAAAATCAGTGGCAAATAGCAACAAAAACCCTTCAGAAAACAAACACAGAAAGTCGTTTACAACAAGAAGGTCCAAGGAGAGGGTTTAAAACCCTGCCCTACGGTTTTTAAAAATGGATTATTTCGAAACACCCCTTTTCTGCAATTCTCGCAGGGCCTAGCAACTGCCGGAAAAGTTACTTTATAAAAAATGTGTTGGATAACGCCAGACAAACACTGTCTCTTATGCCTGAGAACATCGTGTGATGTTACAGTTGTTGGCAACCTCTGTAGACAGAATTGCTCTGTAAATATCCCTTTATCAATTTTGTGGAGGGGCTGCCTGATGCTTTTGACGATGACCGTTTGTTTCCTACCAGTAAAGTAAAGACAATTATCTGATGAACGATCTGATGAACTCTGCTTGTGAAAGCGCTGAAATCGAGGAAGGCTTTACCAAGTACGTGCGTCACAGAAACCTGAGCATTATGTTTTCAGTTGAAAGTGTATTTTGTCAGGGGAAAAAGAGTCGCAAGATTAACCTAAACACAAAGTGCATGGTTCTGTTCAAAAACCCCAGGGATAAATTACAAATCTCTACACTCGCTCGGCAAATGCGACACTCGGGGACACCCTTACTTTCTTCAAAAAGGGATGCTGATACAATGATACAATGCGCAGTTTAAAGCCTTCAGCCGCACTGCCCATTAAAGAGAAAGCATCTTTACTGCGCGTCAGTTTAATGTTCACATCCACTCCGTTCAACAAAAGGTTTTCTTGAAAAAACAGGTCGCTGTGCAGATGACCAGCAGCTCTACTGTCCTGCTCTGGGCTGTCAGCTTTGCACGCCTCACAAACCCTAGATTCCCTCCATCCATCTCGAGTTTCTTCCTGTTGTCTGGCAGTGTCTTTGTAAAACAGGCCGGTGGAAAATTGCGTGGCATGGGTGTCGTCGCTGTAATTGAGCACCGATTCTATAAAGGCCCTGTAAGCGTAACAGTTGTTGCTTTGGCTTACGAGGCAGTCTCCCAGCGTGACATTACACTGACTAAAAATAGAGGCTACGGGGTAATTCACCAGGCCCACCTCGGCGTCCACGGCGAGTTTAGTTTCGTCTCCTTTTACAATCTTGCAACACAGCTCCAGCAGCATGTTGTTTAAATCCATACAATCTACACCATTCCCTGCTACAAAAAAGTCAATGGGGGCAGACTCCATAATGACCGACAGAGGCGGCACCTCGATGTAGATGCCTTTCTCAATGCTGGTCTGCGTAGGGGCTATTTGAAACAAGTCTAGTTCGGATGTGGTCCACTCTTCAGACCCATGTTGATTCAAATATATCTCTTTCACCAGGGAGAGAGTGTCTCCTCTTTCATCCAGGCTTCCTCTTGGACTTTCACTTGTGGCTGGCCCTGCGGGTCAAAGCCCTTCTTTTAAAGGGTTTCGGGGGACCTGAGCATCGCGGGTATGACGCATTTCTCTTGCTCTTCCTCCTTTTAATGTACATCAGCCCCGATCCTTCCTGTGAAGCTGTATTCCCCACATTCTCCAGAACAGTGTGGGAGACATGACCTACCACGTCTGTAGCTATGTTTTGAGTGGCAATTTTATCGTGGACTTTTATAATCTCTAATCCCCTCCTCAAAAGTGGTACAGCTTTTCAAAAGAGGCTACGAAATATTCCACCCACACCAACCCCGTATATTAAGGGGGCCCCATGACATCCAGGAAGGGCGTATCCAGCCTGGGCTTTGTAAGAGTTCCTGTAGATTGCGGGATCGCCATAATTTTTTAGGATCGCCAAAATAGTATTTTGCTTTTCAGAAACCTCGCTCTCTCCGCGGATACAGGTGCAGTTTGACGATCACCTTGCCAAAGCAAAATGAGACGCGTCTGTTCTGATCTGTCTTTAGTTCAATGGTGATGGTGTCAATGCGGTCTTTACTGACAGGGACGTAGTGAGGTTTATCGTAAGTGATGGTGACAAACTCGTTGTTCCTTCCTCAGACAGGGACGCAGCGTAACAGGGCAACAGAAAAGTCCCCCACAAACTGGTGTTGTATGATATCTGTGTACAGATACAAGGAGTTGAAACCCCCTGTGATGTCTGCCGAGACGGGAAATTTTTGGGCGCTTCGCTTGGGGTCCAAACCCAGAATGTTATCTAGCTCCCTGCTGGTCGAAAACATGTACGTAAAATTGGCAGATTTAAGACTCACTTTTCTACCCACAGGGTCGTAGTTCATGACCACTTCAGGTGGTGCGGAATGACGAGCCACGGTGCTGTTCATATGATCCAGTAATTCGGGTATGGTCGAGTAATAATCTCGTCGTAGGATGAAATTCCACCTCATATCTCCAAAGGTGATTTTGAAAGGGGTGTCTTCGTGGATAGTGTTCCAGCTGTGCGGCTATTGTGTTTCCACTCACCCACCTCCCAGGCACCCGGGAGATCCAAGGGCTTAATTAGTCCTATTGTAACGTTGGAGCTGGTGTTTTGAGGAAAAGCTGCAGAGCTGGCATTGCTGGGCAAAGTAATGTAAAATCCGCCGTCCCTCATTTCTCTCTCTCTCTCCCTCTCTCTCTCTCTGTTTGGGTCTAAGTGTCACAGAGCTGAAAAGCTTTCACCTAGCTGTTAAATTCATCGGGCCACCCCAACCATTTCACCAGTAGCTGCTTTTTTCTCCCTTTTCCTTTTGCCGCTCGCACTTTTTCAAACCTGGAAATCCTGTCTCGTTTGGGGTTTACTTTTTGTAATTCTTCAAGGGAAAAAGATCCAGTAACTGTCTCACCCTTGAAAAATATCTCCACATCCCAGTTTTTAAAGTTTTCTTCAATCGCTCTAGAACCCCTGCTTTGACTTCAGTATTAGTAACAATATGGTGAACTCCATGCCGCTTTAACAATCTCCTTAAAGGTTTGTTTAAAAATTCTTTCCCCCGATCGGAATGTAATTTTTGAGGCACGCGACCTTTGGTGAAAATAGCTTTAAAGGCCTTGGAGACCTCACCACTTGTCTTGTGTTTCAGGCCGAAGGCTCAGGCATATTTGGATAGAATGTCTATGACTGTTAAGATGGACTTAAAACCGCTGTTGCGTTTGGAGAACCGGTGCATATCCATCAAATCTGCCTGCCATTTCGCATCCACATCTGAAACAATGGTCTTCTTTCTTTTAAAACATATTTGAGCCGGTTTGTGTCAAGTGTAAGAGTCCTGGTGTGAAAGCCAAGCTGTTACCGGTCTTCATTTAAAGTTTTCCTCTACTTTTTGGCCACTTGAAAAAGAGGGTTCACCCTGCCGAAGTTCCCAACTTTCCCGGGGGTCAAATATATTTTCTTTCGCAGAGCTGCCTGTGTAGACATGACGCTTACTGGTACCGTCTTTTACTCACACAAATATGAAGGGGGACACATTCATATTGACACATTTAACTAAGTGTTATTAATCGCCTGGTTTAACACGACCTTTTACAGCCCCCTGTAAAAATGGACGCCATGACCCCTACCATAAGGGAGTGATTCTTCCACTTTGTCCTTTTCTGGATTTTCCTCTTGAGATCTGTGACTCAGACATGAGGAAAACCAGCGGATGCATGATATATTTACTCCCACGGGGCAACCGATGTAGAAGTTCTCAAAGGCCTCTAGAAAGGCATCGTCGAGCTGTTGAGAGATTTTCAGAAAAGAAACAGTGTAAGCACCCCACTGCTTGTTTTTAGATTTACACAGCCCCCCGGTTCCTAACCCCATTACACCCCATCATCAGCCGTCACTTCTTAACCATTCATTTCCTGTGCGACGTCTTTTCCGTTCACCTTGTCCTCCGGTGACTCCCCCGAGCTGCGTTTGCCTTCCACCTCTCGGGAGGCTGACAATGAGAGCCCATCATGATCCTCGGTGTGCCTCAGAAGAGTTTGGGTTTCAGGTTCTGGCGTATCCATCAACGGCTAAGTCAAAGGGCCCTCGTCAGACCTGTCGCTGATGTAGCGCTTTCTCCACACAAGTCTAAAGGCCCTCGGGGCTAAAACAAACTCCGAAGTTCTCACGGGGGTGGTGAAGGAGTCCATCTTTCCACGATTTCTAAAGCACGTGTTCTTGGTAAAGGGTGCCCTCTTCTGCCCCTGCACTGGGACTTATGGGGTGATGGTGCTGCGCTCTGATTGGCAGAGGGCGCTGGGATGAGCTCTTTGAGGGGTAACATGGCCCTCTTCGGTGCGCGTCACCCGCCCCAGTACACCCCTGATTGGTCACATCTGCTCTTGGGGCTGTCCTATGTGGCTGAAACCTATCGCAACTGGTCGAGGGCGGTGGGAAGAGGTCTTAGAGGGGTCACACAAACCACTTCTAGATGGGTCACCCTGCCCTGGAACACTCCTGATTGGTCAAATCTCCTCTCGCAGCGGGTGTATTGGGGCAAAACCCATCCTGATTGGTTGAGGGCAGTCGGAGGAGTTCTTAGAGGGGTCACATGATACATTTTGCATCCGGTTATGTGTCTGCCTTCACCCCGGTAGTAATATCCCCCATTGGTGGGACTTCCAGTGACAGGTGGTCAGGGCTTAAGAGGTCAAGGGGCGGAGTTTCAGGGGCAAAGGGGCGGGGTTAGGGTTTGTTTGACCGTAGAGCCCTTCTGCTACTTCCAGTTTCCATATTACTGAATCCCACCCTGCCAGCATTCTCACTCACAGAAGGGGCCCACAAATTCCACCATCTCCCTCGCATCCAGCGGGCCTGGTAATCATGGACCAAAGTGGCTGAGAACAATTGCATGTTGTCCTGGGACATAGAGACTGATGTATAAGAGACTCTCCTTGGGGTATGACGTTTAACCCCAGATTCCAAGGTGAAAGGCAGGCCTGGGGCTTGGATGAGACTGAGGGTGTGAATAGCTCACTGGATTTGTTCCTTTACCTCATTTAGTTCAAGAATAAATCCTTCCTTTGCAGATTCATGGCATAAGTCTTGTCCTTTCAGATGTTTTGGCCACAAGTGTGAAGAAAAGCCAACAATCCATGGAGGAGGATAAGAGCAAACCCTCAAAGTTTTCACAAACTGACTGGTGCTAGACATGGAAGGGTGGTAGCAGTGGGGGGAAAAGCCCCAGAGATGTTTATACTCGAGGGTGGAAAGCAGGGGACTCCGTGGGGCACTTAGATTGCACAGGGCTCAGAAGAGAAACTTACTGGGAGATAAAGGGCAGGTCTTTCCTGGGGTGATGGAAAGAGAGAGTTTGGAATTTCCAAGGTGGCAGACCCAAAACCCGAGGGAGGGGCTGGGGTAGGAAGGAAGTGAGGCCCTTGAACCAAAGAGAGAAAGAAGGAGAGATCTGCCACAGACCTGACGGGAGTACCATCCACCTGGAATGATGACCAACCCCCATTTCCCCTCTCTACATCACACCTTCCAAGAGCTGAGATGTCATGGGCCTGGGGTGTCAGAGCAGGGGAGATAGATACCAATAATTAAAGGGGGTTGAGCATAATGAATGGCCACGGCCAAGCTGTGGAAAACAGAGATCTCAAGAACTGAGACTTGGATAATTGAGGTGCCCTGCAACTTAAACCCCAGTCCACTGTGCCTGCATTCCACTTATTAGCTGAGCTTCCTGGGCTCAATTACCTGCAGCACAGGGACGTAGGAAGGCCAAGGTTTGGAGAGCAGAACGTTCTCAGAGGGTTAGCAGAACCTGGTGTCTGGGAGCAGACAAGTGGCTGGAGATAAGGTTCTGCTAACCCTCTGAGGGAGGCAGGTCCTATTACAGCAGGAGTCTCCGGTCTTAAAGGGATACAAACCTCAAGTACAAGCAACCCAGTGGCTAGCCATCCTCAGCATCAGTGGGCGTGGGGAGAGGCTGGATGGGGTGGCACTAGGGCCCAGGGAAGGTGTTGTAGCTGATACCTCTACAAGGAGCTTCTCAAGCCTGGGAATTATTGTGGTATCTAGCCCAAGGAACCTGATGAGATCAACTGATGACAAAACCAAGTCCTGGTGGTTTGCCCCAAGCCATAAGGGCCCGGGCAGGTTATGGGTCTATTAAAGGAGGGGATGGGTGAGGTTCTTTGGCCTGCAAGGTGAAGGAGGTCAGACTAGATGATCACAATGGTCGCTCCTGGCCTTAAAGTCTAGGAGGAACTTCTTTGCTTTCCAAAAGATGGGAATGGCTCCGAGGGGATACCAGGTAGTAAGCCCCTAAACTTCTTGAGCCCCTCCCAGTTGTGATTTCTTCTTCCGATGAGCTCATATCTCTTCCCAGCTCTGCCTCCTTCTTGGGGCCAGATTCACCAAAGGGCTTAAGTGCCTAACTGTTGGTTTAGGCACCAAGTGCCAGAATCAGACCCCATTGGGATTCCCAACCCCCCGCTCAGCTGCTGCTCACCACTGCAGAGTTCTAAACATTTTTTGTAGTAAACGTTCACAGGGCATCTGTGTTTGTGAGCCTGCATCCTGCAGCCCCCACACCAGGGACGGTAGGAGTTTGCCCCCTAACTTGGCTGTGGAACCCAATCAGGCTCCTCTATGTGAGCTTACAGAGGTTGAAGGAAGGATGGGGAGGTGGAAGACCGAATGTCCAATCTCTCTGCACCAATGGTTTTTTTTAGTTATTTCCCCCATGATGGAATAGCTTCAACAGGAGTGATTGAGGGAGCCCCTGTCAGGCTGTCCCAAAGCCCAGTGTGTTCACCTGACAGGTGGCAGATCCCCATTCAAATTCTTCTCCCCTCAGCTAGAGGGTGGGATTTCCATCTGGAGTCCTCTCCATCGCCAGCTTTTGTGATTCCCTTTCTCAGGTGTCTGTCTCTCCCCAGTTGTTCTACAGGGAGCCCAGGCACCAACGCAGGGTTTGTGAATCATCCAAAAGATCGGCATGGTGACGTTCAGTGTCACCGCACCTCAGTCACTTGTGAATTTAGCTCTTGGTGTTCTGTGGAAAACTGGGTGACATTCTTTGGATGAGGAGGATTATTACATGAAAAATGCAGTTCTGAGTGACCTGAAATGAATAGCGCATTCGACACACACAGTTTTGGCCAGTCCCAAAAGGGCCAGGAGAGAAGGAGAAAGGTGGTGCCCCTGGTGTAGTTGCAGCTGCTCTGTCGTTAGTCCAGTGGTTCGGGTGCATTTCCCCTCGCTGTAAAAGGCAGCAGTTCAAATCTCTGCTCTGGAATAAGCCACCACAGCCTGTCCTTGAGTCACTGAAAAGTTTCACATTCAGTTTGACCCCAAACAAACGAATGTATTTCTCATAAGTGCCACTGACCGGAAATATCCATGATTTGCCCAGCTCTAGCTCTGGAGAGAGCCCACTGCCGTAGTGCCTGGGCGTCCAGTCAGGGAGTCTGGGCCACTGTGTGATCGAGGGGCATCCCCGCTTCGCCTGCAGCAAACCCCATGTCCCAGGGGAGCCTGAGCTGCAGACAGGAGGGGCTGGGGCAATCTGCATTGGTTTCCACAGTGAAGCAAAACCACCACAACCGAGCCCAGACCGAGGCCCCCGGGGCAAACAGACTGATATCAAGCTGTATGGGGTGGGAACCGTTCCAACCCGGTCCCTGGCAGATGTGCTGAAGGTTTTGTCAGGGCAGCCCCGGGCTTCCCGTGCAGTCGGAAGAGGGACTGGAGGGTGGGTGGATGAAGACCTTGGAAGGGGGGAACCTCCCCCAAATGTAAGGACTGTTTGGAGCTCCAAGCGTCAGGGGCTCCCTGTGTGTGTTTTGAACCCCGATTTCCGGTTCAGCCCACGGGGCCTGCTCTGGAGATCGGCTCTAGGCCGGGGGGGGGGAGGCTGCTGGCCCCCACTGACACTCAGAGGGGTTTGTGGCTGGCCTCTCCCAGTCCCCAAAGAAAGGGGAATGGAGGGAGAGAAATCAGGGTCCTGAGACTGACAGTCCCCAGGGCCAACAGGGAGACGCCAACGCTCCAGGTCAGCCCGAATGACAGGGCGGGCCAGGCAACGAGGGAGCCGGGAGCCCAGGGTCCCGTCCTCCGTGTGAGGGGAGCTGCCGGAGGCGAGCGGGGCCGAGCTAAGGGCAGAGCAGCAGCCAGATTGGGGCCAGAGCTGGGGGAGCCGGGGCAGCCGGGAGCTGGGGCCGTGCAGACCAGCCGCGCCGTCGGGGGCCCGGCCACCTCGCGCCTGAGGGCCCGTGGCCAGCGCCAGAGCCGGGTGCGACCCGCGGTGTCACCGCCACCCAGCCCGGGCCTGGGAGGGAGGCGGGGGGTGTGAGGAAGAGCCGGTGAACTTTCCCGACGTCCCAGAGACGACAGTGGTGGTGCCCCCGAGCCCACAGGGCGGGTCCCTTGTTCCCCTTCACCCTCTTCCATTTTTCCTTATTCTCCTCACTGTTGCTGTTTAATACATTGTCTTTGGTGTGAACTCAATGCACTGACCAGGGGGTCAGGGAAGGGCCGGTGCGGAGGGAGGGAAGGGCCGCTGGGCTGGGCAAACACAGAGCAAGAGACAGGTGGGGAGCAGCCTGGCTCAGGGGCTAAGTGGATATGAAGTAAGAAGCAAAGCCAGGGAACAGGGCAAGGCAGAGAGTTACCCACACAGGTTCACACAGAAATCGCTCTGAAAGATTTCCTTGGGGGTGTTGGGGACACTGGGGCATGGCCACTAGGTAACTCGAGGGGTTGGAAGACCACTAGTGTCGATGAAGCCCCCTCACACTAGGCCCAGGTGTCCTTGGCCCCCGCCCCCCGCCTGGAGGCACTCGCAGCAGCTCTGCGTACTAGGCCCAAGTGTCCTTGGCCCCTCGACCTGGAGGCACTCGCAGCAGTTATGCTGAGGATCTGCAAGAATATGTTGCAGAGTCAGACTGCCTGAAACTAAGCAAGGCCACACAGGGCAGATATGGAAGAACAATGGTGAATAAAGCAGCTTTATGTATGGTTTAACAAATGATACAGAAAGAAGGGAAGTAGCTGGGAACTGGATTGGCTGGCTATATGGATACTTAGGGCAGCTTGCTATTGGATAAGTATGCTGGGAAAAAGGATGTATAAAAGCCTGTGTAACTTCCTGCTCTGGGTGCAGGATTTGAGATTCTATTCTCCCTGTACCTTTTTGCAGCTGCTAATTTAAACTTTTCTGCTTCTCCACCCCGTTGTGATTCTTGGGTGTAGCACACCGGGGAGCGAACCAACCTCAGCTGTTGTTTAGCCTCTCGGCACTGGGTGCCGGCAACAGGGGCGGCCAACAAGACCAGGATCCATTGGATTCCTCTTCTCCCCACACAGTGTAAACTTTACCCTCTTTGACTCTGCTTGATGCACTCATGAGGCAGCCCGGCTCTCACAAGAACAGCAGCTCTAGGGAGCAGACTGTGCAGAGATCGCTCAGCTAAGGATGAAGGGTTACTGTCCCCTGGCTGTGTCTGCATCCGCCCCTCATCCTGCCTGATCAGTGGGCTCTCGGTGACAAGGCTCAGACTGGGAGTAGGTGGGGTAGCCCTTTCTGCCTTCAGCACCTCTGGATTCTAGGCATTATTATTATTTGTATTATGGCAGCACTTAGGAGCCCTAGTCACGGATCAGGGCCCCCGCGTGTTAGGTGCTGTATGTACAGAGCAAAAACTCACTTCTTCTGTGAAGCCTTTGATCACTCCTCTGCCCTACGCCAGTTCCCTCCCCCTCCAGTATGGACCACTTGTTGTCATGAGCAGGGCATGGGTCATCTAACTTAGTGATCAGAGCAGGAGTCAGGCCCCATTAGCGACCTGGAAGTCAGAGCCGCAAGTGAACCAGAGGGCAAAACCAGGAGTCAAGCAGGGATGAGAAGATCCCACTTCCTGCTCCTGTGCTGGGTTTATATAGAAGCTGTGGCCAATCAGGATCCCCAGAGTCCTGTCAATCAGATGACAGGACTGACAGTCTCTGTCAGAGCTCAGCTTCTCTTCCAGCAGCTGTTAGACGCTCACTGCACGGCAGGTTAGACCACACAAGTGCCTAAGCCTGTACAGACAAGGGTTCAAGACCTACAGTCTCTGCCATCAGCCCCTTGCTGAGGGGCACCCTCAGAGTGATGTGGGACCAGGTTTTTCAGGGTGATTTCTATGGAACGTTTGCACAAAGGTCGGAGTATCTACATTTTCCACAGGCTTCCAGGTGTGCTCCTCAGGCCCTTTCCCAGTCAACAAGACACCCGAGCCTGCCACGGTCACCTTTAGAGTCCAGGATTTTGTGGCCCACGTATTCCTCGTGGCCCTCTACCACTGGAGGAGGTAGCTGGATCCTGTCAGGAAAAGGGTTTTCTGGGTAGGGTTTCAAAAGTCATACGTGAAGCACCAGGTGACCTGCAGAGAGCAGGGTGGTTGGAGCTCAGAAATGACTGGATTAACCTGCCGCAGGATCTGAAAAGGGCCAAGGAACCGAAAGTCCAGCTGGTGAGCAGGTCTGCCCGTGTAGAGATGCTCTGGGGGAGCCATAGCTTTTGTCGCACTGAATCGGTGGGGCCTTGCTGTTGATGCTTGTCTGCATACTGCTTATAATTCACTCTTGCCTTTTCCAGGTGCTTCTTCATTTCTTCCTGGGCCTCACCAATCTGCTGCAACAGGTCTGAGGTGGCTGGGTTGGGAGGCTTGTCGCTTGGCATCTTGGCGTGGGCACACATCTCACAGGAGGCAATGAAGGACTATTGATCGGGCATATTCAGGGCAGGGTGCTAGTGATTGTTAGGGGTGTAGGCTCTGGGGTGAGGCCAGGGGATGAGGGGTTTGGGGTGCAGGAGGGGTCTCCAGGCTGGAGCCATGGGGTGCGGCATGCAGGAGGGGTTACGGGTTCCACCTGAGGGGATGTGAGGATTAATGAATGGTTGTGAGGTACTCTGATCATATGTGTGTTGCAGAGCGGCCTGGTTTGTGGATGGAGAGGCAGGAGATGGAGTGGCTTTTCCTGCCTCTGCCACCTACTTGCTCTGTGACCTTGGGCAAGTCACTTTGCTTCTCCCTGTGGTTGGTTGCCTTCCTGCCTGTTGCACAGTCTGTGTGTTTAGTGTCAGGAATAAGGATCCACAGCAGCCTGCTTAAACTCTCCAGCCTAACGAATCCAGCTGGGCCCCAGTTGAGCCACCTGATTGGCCAAACCGCCTGCAGGATGGGGGGATCAGCAGATCTTCTCTAAGGAGACCACCTGAGGGCTGCTGCTGCTGCCTTGGACCCAGCCCTTCTCCTGCCTTCCCTGACTCCAGGGAACCCCATTCTCGTCTGCAGCTCCAGTCCCTGCCTCGGACTCGGACTCCGGCTTGGCCCTTGGCCTGGCATTCGACCCCTGATTTCGGTTCTGAGACTGGGCTACAATTCCTGAGGTTCTGTCTCTGGCTTGATCCTTGGCTCTGGCAGCCGCCCTCTAACTCTGGTTCTGACTCTGGGTTTGATTTCCCTGCTCCTGATGCTTGCTGCGACCACTAGGCCACACTGCCCACACCCCGCTCCCCAACACTTAGACTGCAAGCTCTGCGAGACAATGACTGGCTCGCTCGCTATGTGGATGTACCGGGGGCTCTTGATCTCATTTGGGGCAGAAAGGCTGAACAGCAATTCCAACAGGGATATGCAGGCACCCGCCCTCTCCCACAGGAGGAGGGCCGTTCAGTGGGCCACCAGCCAGTTACCACCAGATATCACTATGTTTATAAGCATCTCCCAAAGATCAGCAACGCATACATGGGGGAGGTCTGATTTTTTTTTTCAGTTTCCCAAAGCACTTGGGATCCTCCTAGCCTGTAGGTAGCGGCTGTGCCAGGTGAGCTTCCCATGTGAGCTGTCAGGAGCCAGAACGGCTCTGCTCAGGGCCTGGAGAAGTCACTCTGGGCCGATCGTACAGAGACCCTGTAGCTGAAAGCAGCTGGCGTTGGCCTATGCTGAGCACTAGGTTGTAGGAGGCCGGGGATGTGCTCAGGCGTGGAGCAGTCAGGACCAAAGGCCAGCGTTTGGGAAGTAGGTTATTTCAGCCGCCCTAGGAAAGGCAGGGTGGTGAGCAAAGGAGCGGGCTTATTATTCACTCGGAGGGAAAACAGACCGGGGGAACCTGGACGAGTGGAATTAGGCAGAACACTTCAGCAAAAGCAAATCTGCGCCAGTTACACGTGGCCGAGAGAAGCATGAGCATAGGCTGCAATGTGGCCGATAAACACCACAACAGATCCCCCCGCCCGCGTTCTTGGCCTGCACCGTGCTACATGTTAGGACTTCTGGGGCCTTCACAAGATGTTACTTCTCATCCTCCAAGCCAAGATCTTCAGCCGGGCCTAGTGATTTCAGATGCCTCCATTTTCTGGGGGCCCAGCTTGGCTCTCCTTAAAGGGATCTAATTTTTGGAGTGGGGGTGAGAATCAGGGTCTCAGGTCAGGTGCCCAGTGTCCCTGGTCACCTCTGACTGCTCCTAAACAGCCCCGTGGCCTGAACTAAAAGAAATATGTCATCCTACATCCTCTGACCTCTTCTTCAAAGGAGAAACGAATAGGAAATCTGGGTGCTCAAAAGGAAGCCGATAGTCCCTCAGCCCTGTATGTCCCCCAAGGACCCCCGCTTGGTGGGCGTCCCTGTTTCTGGGCATCCAACCTGCTACACCTTGGAGCTAGCTGCAGAAGTGCTGGGCACTCAGAACTGACAACTCCACTTGGCTCCTACGGCAGCCCCTGGTGCTCAGCACCTCGGAAAAGCTGCCTGCAGGAATCTCAGCTGGGCATAGAAAAGAGAAGAGCCCCCCGCAAACCAGGGGCCACTTTGGAAGAGTTGGGCCTAAACTCTCTTCACTGCCAGCCGAACGTGGGTCAGAACCAGCGACCCAGAGACCGCCCAGCCTGGTAACGATGGGCCAGATCCTCAGCTGGTGTAAATCAGCCCAGCTCCAGTGACACCAATGAAGTTCTCCTGCTTTATACCAATGGAGGGTCTGGCTCCAGACCCCCAACCACGCTGCCCCACAGCCTCTTTTCATAGCGGGGTCCCGGGCTGCTCCGTCATGCCTAAGACCCGATCGCCAAGGGCCCGGAGAGCTGAGTGTCAGCACGTACAGTGACCTCCTCCGCGGAGCTGCTGTTCTGTGACATAACAGGAGGCCTCTGGCCACCCTGGAGCGAATTAACCAGCTTCCCCATCATGCAAGAGAAAAGGCAGCGCTGGAGGGCAGCGCTTGAGATGGACGCTGATCCGCAGGTGTGAGGATTGGAACAGGCCGTGTTTCCAGCAGAGGCCTGTCTCGTCTGCCCAGCCCTTGGGCTGGGAGGACGTCTCCTTTGTCTGATTTTTCTCTCCCCCCTTGTTCTCCTTCTCCGCGAGCTGTGTGTGTCGAATGCGCAGTGGGAGGAGACGCGGCCCCCAGCATGGCGCGGGGGAGGAGGCAGGGCAGGGGATTTGGGGAAGGGGTTGGAATAGGGGGCTCTTATGGTGCCACGGCTCCCCGGTCTCTGTCGTGCTACAGCCGGGCAGGCTCCATGGCAGCCAAGTTCCCCTCGCCCCCCGTCTCTTCCCCCAGCGCACTGTGACCCCCGCCCTCCCTGCCACCGATCAGCTGTATGCCCACGCGAGGTGGGGCGAAGGAGGAGAAGCGGGGGGCTTGGGGAAGGGGGTGGAATCGGGGCATATCCCTTCCAGCCCCCTGCCGTGAGCCACTCAGGGCAGGGTCTGGGAGTATCCCCCTGCCCAACCCTCCTCCCTGACTCCTCCACCCCCCTCCCTCACCTCCAGCCCCCAGTCCTGTCTCCCGCACCCCCCTCCCGCACCCCAGCCCTCTGCGATGACTCCTCCATGCCCCCAGAATCCCAGCCCTGTCTCCTGCATCCCCACACATTACCCAGCCCCCCACACACCATGCCCTGATTCCTGCACCCCCTCACACACACCCAGCCCGCAGTCCTGACTCCTGCACCCCCCTCCACATCTCCACCCCCACCCTGAGCACCAAACGGGAGCTCCTCCCCCCTCCCCCCCACATACCCATCTGCACCCCTTGCACCGAATGGGAGCTGCCCCAGGACAGCGCTCCACACGACAACCTCCTGCCACAACCCTGAACCCCATCCCTCATTCTAGCTCCTGGCCAGACCCTGCACCCCAACCCCCAGCCTGTTCCTGCACCCTAACTCCCTTCCAGACCCTGCACCCCCATCCTCAGCTCAGTGCAGAGACATAGCTGTAAAACTCATCTGAAAAGTTTTCAAAATAAAACACGGTTTAAAAGTGTCTAGTGTGTCCCTTTTAAAAATGAAACCTATATCTATCTCTGAGTTGTGAAGAATAGGAATTAAGGTTATAACAACCAATAAGAAGGCACTTTTATGTCAAAACCCATGATTAAATCGAGTCTCCCTGACTAGTGATTGAAAACATGATTTAAATCAAATCCACCCTGCCTGCTGTGCTCTTGCCTCTGGCCTCTTCATTCCCCAGGGGGGCCCACAAATATGATTGGCGCTGGGCCCACAAAAAGTTAATCCAGCCTTGGAAGAAAGGGACATGGCAGCATAGGGACGGGGAATTATGAGGAGGGAAGGGAGGAGGGAGGAGCAGGGAGGGCAGGAGAGTAAGGCTGGCAGCAGGAGATGGTTCAGAGGATGTTGCCACAAACAGCTAATCAGCAGATGGAAAGAGTCTCCAGAGTGCAAAGGTAGAAAGCAGAATTTGGTGCCATTCTTTTGGGTCCAGGAGGCTGTGAAGATGTCTCCCCCACCATCGTCCTGGTGCTGCTCTCCCTGGCTCCTGCTCTGGGGATGGGAGACCCGTGATTACAGGGGCTGGCTTCAGCCCACAAATAACTGGGAGTGGACAGTGGGGCCCTGGTTCCCTGGTTCCCCCAAACCCTCCAACCCATTTCATGTGGCTACCTAAATATCCAGCCCCAGGTGTGGGGTTTAATAAAAAGCAACATGCGGAAATAAGAGATGACCCTACAGTTGAGATCTGAGGTTGGGGAAGAGCCATCAAATGGGGTTAAAACCCCCTAATTCATAGGACTAAGATTGTTCAGAGTCATGGTAAGGGATCCTTTCAGCCGGGTTTGTACATCATTCTGTCTCTGCAAAAATCAAATCCAATTAAAAGAGGGTTAGTCGTTTCCAGAGGAGTGTATTAAAAGCAAGAGTTCGGGGAGTGATGCTTTGCTTTACCTATTACTCTTTTAACATAGCGATAAATATTATTTCTCCACCATGGTCAAAGCAGACCAGTGTGGGTGTTGTCCTGGAGCCAGCTGACGGAGGTACTGCTCTAGCTTAAGAGGTGGTGTTTTGTGCTGCAGGGCTCCAAATCAAGCGCCCAGTCCTGGATTTTCCTCAACCCGTGGGCAGTCCAGAGAAATCATATGGTTTGTTTCTTCCTTTAAAGACACCAAAGCCCTTCATAGCTTATTAACTTAACTGGGGGTAACTAGACCCTTCCCTTGAAACACAGCCCTGAGTTTAGGGTAAAACTGAAATGAGTCTATTAACAAAACCTATATGGGAGTCATCGAAGTCGAGTATAAGGAATACAGATAGAAAGAGTTACAAATAAAACAAAACAAGCTGCACTTTTAAAGGTCTAAAACTTAGTCTAGCTAGACACAGGCTCCGTTCAAGATGGTTTCTCTCATCCACAGTCTCGCGGCAAAATGGGGACTGTCCCTCCCCTTGCTCAGGGTCTCTTCCAGGGGCCCAAAGGTGCTGGTGTTTTTGTTTTCTTAGGTGAAAGAATGTGGGGTTGTCTGCCCCTTCCTTTTATAGTCCATTGACTCTTGGAAGTTGATTCTTCTAAAGCAGTGGTTTAGACAGGGGTACGGGGTGGACAGAGGTCTGCTTGGGAATACAGCAACTCCTGCAGAAATTTGCCTTGTTTTCCAGCAGGCTACATAAAAAGCACGAGCGAAATAAGTACAAACTAACATTTCGTACAGACACAAGGAGAAAGTCAGCAATTTTTCAGTAAGAGTGTGCTGTGACACATCTGTATTTTATGTCTGATTTTGTAACCAAGTAGTTTTGAAGTGAGGTGAAACTTGGGGGTACACAAGACAAATCAGACTCCGGAAAGGGGCACAGTAGACGGAAAAAGTTGAGAGCCACTGTTTTACAGGACACCCCTCAAAGCAAAGTTTATCCAAGCTGTGAGGAAGGCGACCTGAAGTCTGGTGGTGAAGGCTCCATGTGTAACCCACACAGCTCCTGGGTGAGGTGTCCTGTCCCATCTAGTGGAACCAAGACCACTTACCGAGCGAGAGATGAAATGAGTCTGCGGTACAGCCTCAGCTCAGAGCCAGTTGGCTTTCAGCCCATGCGGTAGAGACTCATGCAGTATGTTCCAGAGGCCCGAGGTTCAATCCCGCTCGGCGCCAACAGGGGTCTGTCAAGGGTACAAGTGGGGGCTCGTCTGGGATTTCAACCAGGAAGTCTCTGAGCTCGGGACGTGCTTCCTCAGCGAGGGGAAGTATGTAACCCGCACACCTCCTGGGTGTGGTGTTCTGTCCTCTCGCGTGGCACCGAGACCATTGAGAGACAGTGAAATGAGTCTGCTCTACAGCCTTAGCTAACAGCCAGTCGGCTCTGAGCTCATGCGGTAGCGGCTCCTGTACTAAGCTCCAGAGGTCCCAGGTTTGATCCTGCCTGCCAATAACCAGGGTCTGTCAACATCACATGTGCTCTTCTTTTCTCCCCCTACTTGTGTTTGCTGAAATGTAAATTGCTCTGTTCTGCACCATCTCCTTCACCTGCTTTCTTGAGGACCCTGTTTGCTGCTTGTATCAACCCCCATTCCTTTGCTTAGGACAGACATCTTTCATAGCGTTTGCCAAGGAGGGGCTGTCGAGTTTTCACAAGTAATGTCGTAGAGGGGGAACTCATAACTCTATATGTGATGTTGCATCATGATCTTATTGACCAGAGAGTTGTTCCTTTCCAAATGGTACCTCACAAGGCATATTTTGTACAAAGATTCTTACCACAGCATGTAGGGGGTGAATAGAGGGCTGCTTTGGGTCACACATGCTCAGAAGGGCATCTCCAAGGGCGGAGGGCCACTTCCACTCCCAAATTGAAAAAAAGGGGGGTGCCAACCTGTTCCCCCACTTCAGCCACCTCCAGAGGCAGACAGCCGTACCGGAGGGGCGGTGAAGATCCCTGCCCTGAGGACTGATGTTCGCAGGCCTGCTTTGACTACCTGCAGCAAGCAGAGAACTGCCAGGAGAAGGATCCCAGCCCATTCAAAGAACAGGGTCCTTGCTGCTTGCTCAGCTCAGGAGGGTGTGAGGACATAAATGCCAAATAAGCAGCGCATGCTTCAAATGCATCGGCTTAGTGGCCCGTGTACATTTCAGTCGTGAAGAAATCTGTTTGCTGGATATTATTTTTCTTTACAACACTAGGTGCTGTATTGCTGTAATGATAAGAGCATGTTTAGATTTATGAGGTGTCTTAGTTAACCCACAAATTGTCTTCTTATAAAGGGAAGGATTTTTTTGTTTAGTCTGAGCAGCTTTACTACACTGTGGTGTCTTTCCTCCAAATCTGAGCAACTCAGGTGACTGGCATCCCCAACTGCCCCAATTTGCACATTTGTGTTGTTCTCCACAGGTGGGAGTTCCGCTGTCAGAACAGACTGAACCTGCTCACTAGCCCTGCACTAACGTGGAATTATTATGGGTACGGGTGTAATCAGAGTTTGGTGGGTTACACTCAGGCCAGGTCCTTGTCTCCAGCTCTTTAACGGAGCACTGACTCTGCTCTCCCAGGAGCCCCTCTCTGCCTGAACACAGGTTGCTCTTACAGACCCAGCTCACGAGGTGACATCTCCCCTGTCTTTCCACCCAGACGCCATGGAAGGCTGGAGAACTGAGCAGGATTATGACATCACAGGTATCAAGGAGACTGAAGAGCTGTAACAGAAGAACGGCCACGCTGGGTCAGACCAAAGGTCCATGGAGCCCAGTCTCCGGTCTTCCGACAGTGGCCAATGCCAGGTGTTTCAGAGGGAATGAACAGAACAGGGAATCATCAAGTGATCCATCCCCTGTCTCCCATTCCCAGCTTCTGGCAAACAGAACCAAGGGACACTCAGAGCGTGGTGTGGCAACCCTGCCCATCTTGGCTAATAGCCATTGAAGGACCTATCTTTCATGAAATTATCTCGTTCTTTTTTGAACCCTGTTATCGTCTTGGCCGCCCCAACAGCCTCTGGCAAAGAGTTCCTTGGGTTGACTGTGCACTGGGTGAAGAAATACTTCCTTTTGTTTGTTTTCAACCTGCTGCCTCTTAATTTCATGTGGTGACCCTGAGTTCTTGTGTTATGAGAAGGAGAAAATAATGGTGATTGGAAGAGCCCAGACTAACCACCACAGGAATGTACTGACTATGACCCCTTACTTCAAATGCACTGTGGCCTCGTCGATAGAGCACTAGATGGAACTCAGAAGGCTTAAGTGCTCGTCCTGGCTCTGCTACTGTCTTGCTGGGTGATCTTGGGCAAGTCACTGCTCTTCTCTGTGGCTCAGTTTCCCATCTCTAAAAGGGGGCTAATGTTCCACGCCTCCTTTGGAAAGTGCTTTGAGATCTACTGATTGAAGATGTTAGATAAGAGCTAGGGCTCTTTATTTTCTTATGAGAGAGGGTGCTTTTCCTAAAGCTTCCAGGCCTGGAGTCAAGTGAATTATTTGAGAATCTCTGCTTTTTAGTTTATTTGTTAACCATTTTCAAGCCCTCCTGGCTGCAAAGAGAAGCTGGAGGACGTGAATTGAATGCACCCTCGCGGCTTAGACACCAGCAGGCAAATGAAGAGTTCCCCAGAGGAATTTTTTTGGAAAATCTCACTATTTTGAAGCCACTCTCATGATTTTGGTGGGGCCCAACTCATGGTTTGGGAATGCTTGGGCTGGCGATACCGTGAAAGTTTGTCTGCGCTCGTAGCGCTGGGTAATCACTTCAGGGCTGCTTCTCGCTTCAGGCTGGGAGATTCCGCCTCAGTCACAGCGGTTTTATGAGTTCCCACAAGGAGGGGGAAAATGTCCCTTGCCTAGAGGCTTGAGAGTCGTAAAGCTCGGAGAAGACCCAGGGTTTTCCTGGGAAATCGGATGCCCTCTCTCCTGCCTTATTCTGAGCTCAGCAGCTCAGCCCCCTGGGGCGGTTGCCCCATCCTATCTCCTGATGTAAGTACGGCATTGACAGCTCACAGGCGAGAGGGAGATTGCAGGAGGGCAGCCCCATTCTGACCTAGAGACGACATCAGCACCTGCCTGATGCCAGAGCAGCAAGCTGCAGTCAGGTGTAGCCTGGGTACTTGTTGCTGGTTTGAGAGTATCTGTGGTTCTTAGTGTCTGAACCCTGGGAAATGAGTTCACTCCTCCTATATTTCAACTGGGCCTCCTGCCTAACGATCCTGAGATGCACGGTGCTGTTTCTTGCCTTTCTTGCTGTGATGAGCCTCGCCACATCGGAGGTAAGTGAGAATCCTCGAGAGATGGAAATGCTGGACTGATGCCAGCAAAATGCAGAACCAAACATAAGTGTTTTTAAATCAGCAGGCTCGGATCATCTACACCAAAGAGTCCTCAAAGAGCTGGTTCACGAGGTTATTGGCCCACTGACCTTACTTTTTAACAAATTTAGGATTACTGAGGGAATTCCAGAAGGCTAGAAGTGTGCTCATGTTTTGTCAATATTCAAAAAGGTACGGGAGGCTGACCCGGCTTATTATAGGTCAGTTAGCCTGAAATAATGGGCAAAGGGATACAGGATTCAATCGCTAAAGAATTAAAGGACGGGAATATATCTAAAGGAGGTTGACGATGTTTTATGGAAAATGGGTCATGTCAAACAGAGATGTGACAAACTTAGACTTTTGTAAGGTGTTGTTTTTCACAGATTCCAAGGCAAGATGGGCCTATTGTGATCTTCTAGTCTGACCCTCCTGCATAGAACAGGCCAAAGATCTTCCCCACTGTAATTTCTAGAGCATACCTTTTATCAAAATATCCAATCTTGATTTTAAAAATTGCCAGTGATGGAGAATCAATCCACCAGGACCTAGGGAAATTGTTCCAATGGTTAATTACACTCACCGTTAAAAATATATGCCTTATTTCCAGTCTGAATTTGTCTAGTTTCAAGTTCCAGCCATTGGACCATGTTAGACCTTTCTCTGCTAGATTGAAGAGCCCATTTGTAATTATTTGTTCCCCATGTCGGTATTTATAGCCTTTTAATCAAACCACCCTTAACCTCTTTAAGCGAGATTGACTGAGCTCCTAGAGTCTATCACTACAAGGCATGTTTTCTAATCCTTTAATCATTCTTTTGGCTCTTCTCTGAACCCTCTGCAATTAAGCAACATCCTTTCTGAATGTTAGACACCAGAACTGGACACAGGCTTTTAACCTCTCTTCTCCAACTTGAGATTCCCCTGTTTATGCATTCAAGTACCGCAGGACATTTGGATTAAAAAATTAGAACTATACAATATCAATGGAGCACAGGTTAAATGGACTGTGTACAGGCTAATGGCTAACTGGCAGATCTCAAAAAGTAATTGTCAACGGGCTCCTCGAATGTGGCTGTTTCTAATGGGGCTCTGCAGGGATCAGCACCCGGTCTGATGCTAGTCACTATTTTTATCAATGACTTGGAAGTAAATATAAAATTGCTGCTGATAAAAATTTGCTGATGACCCGAAGATTGGCAGAATGGTCAATGGTCGATGAGGACAGGGCAGTCACACAGAGAGTTCTGGAGAGGTTGTTTGGCAAATGGGGCCCATTCAAACAAAATGAATGTTCACACAGCCCAAAACAGAGTTATACATCTAGAAAAGGGAGGGCATATTCAGCTTTGGATTGGACTAGCTTTAGTTTTGTATCATCTGCCAGTCTGGCCACTTCCCTGTTTCCCCCCTTTTCTAGATCACATATGAATATGTTGAACATCTCTGGTCCCAGTACAGATCCTTGGGGGACCTTGCTATTTATCTCTCTTTATAAACTCAAAATTTCTTCCTACCTTTTGTTTCCTATCTTTAAACCAGTTACTGGTCCATGAGAAGACCTTCCCTCTTCTCCCATAACAACTTCTTTTGCTTAAAAACTTTCTGAAAGTTGAGGTCCACTAGATCCACTGGATCGCCCTTCTCCACATGCTTGTTCACCCCTGTGATGCCCCATATTCTTCATAGAAATATTGTTAGATGAATGTGGCATAACAAAGGTATGTTTTATGGAATATGGGTCGTGTGAGATATCATTGGAAAGGTTATGATTTACTGAATGTGATTATCCTTTTTGTGTGGATGTATCATTTCTGTATCTGAAGTCAGGAATATGAGCTATGTATCAATTACAAAAGTGCTTGCACCAGGGGAATGCCCACCAAACAGTAGGGAGTCAGCCTGGATGGGCCATTAGGAAGGACAATAGGACTTGGAAGATACGAATCTTCCTCCTTCCTGAGAAGTTTCCTGGGATGCTGCTTTGACACTGCAGGGTCATGTGATCATGTCACCTGGTACTGAGCATCATTATGGACTGGTGGTATTTGTCCACTAGGAGGGAGTGGGGGTCAAACTGGGAGACAAAGGATTCCTGTCCTATCCAAAACCTATTTAAGGCTTTTGGACTGGAGTTAATCTGGGTTCTTGTCCACCACCTGCTCAAAAAGGAAGACTGCTGAAAACACCTGGAGAAAGAAAGAAACTAAACTGTGGGGGAGGAGGGCAGGGGCTGAGCCCAGGTGAGAAAGATCTAGCCTGTGAAAGGAATAGCTGGATATTTAAGCTGCAAGCAGTGCAGTTTACCTTCCATAAACTTTGCAACTGCACAAAACAACATTTAGGGTGAGAATGTACTTTCTATTGAGCAGTTAATTTCGCGTATTAAGTTTAGGTGGTGTGTTTTGTTTTATTTGCTCAGTAATCTGCTTTGATCTGTTTCCTATCGCTTCTAATCTCTTAACATTTACCTTTTGTAGTTAATAAACTTATTTTTACAAATCAGCGTTACATTAGCGACCCTTCAGACATCTCAGACAGAGGATGATTTAAGCAATAGCTTACGTACCACAGTTAGTAGTTCTGCAATTTCATATCCGAGTTCCCGCAGTACTCGAGGGTGAATCGGGAGTGCCTTCTCGAAACCATTCATTGAGTCAAACGCAAGTGATAGGACTCCACACAGGATGAAATATTCTGGCCTGTGTGATTCAAAAGGTCAGACTAGATGATCGAATGGTCCCTTCTAGCCTTAAATGCTATGAATCTGTGAATGATTTTACACCTCTAGCATGTTCCCTCTTGAAATAGTCCCAGTCTTTTCAATCTCTCTCTGTACAGAGGAGTCTTTCCAGGCTTTTAATCACTTTGGACCCACCCATTTCAACTCATGACAAGGTGCTCCACCCTTCCCCACTGCCCCCAGAAGAGGAGGTTAAAATGCTTTGGAATGCAGGGAGAGTATCTTCCACACCCCAAAGGGATGGTCCCTGATGAGAGCTGGGTCTGGGAAAGAAGCTTCTTAAAAGGAAGATTTTGAGCCATGGGAGAAGTCCTTGCTCACAGAAAGAAGCACACTCAGTCTGGGCCTGGGTTGAGAATACTTGTCCTACAGAAAGGACCCAGAGCTGAGCAGAGTGATGCTCTCTCAACGCAGGGTGCTTGGTCCTCTTAGCACTGTCATAACAGTCCCCGGTCAACCAGGGACACTTTGTTGTGAGTTAATGCCTCAAGAGGGTGAAATAAGACCTGCAGTGGGTATATAGCGAAGTGTTTGAAGCCTGAAGTTGGCAGACCTTCATCAGCCCGCTGGGGGCTGGCAGGTGTGGTGCCAAGAGTGGGATCTACAAGGCACCATATCCCAGTGACTGCTGCTGTGGTGGGCAGAGAACCAGGCCCAGCAACAGCACTGCTATCCCTTTGACAAATGGCATCTCAGCAGCCTCGGGGGCCATGGATCAATGTTCACATTGCACTCCCTGACCCCAGCGGTACCCAGGCCGGGCCGGGGAAGCCAATGATCCAACCAACAGACCAAATTCATTGATGAATCCTGCTCACGTGCCACTTGAGGCACCTTGCGCGTACGCTAAGAAGAAGAAGCAGCAGCCTCAAATGTTAGATAGCAGCTTTCTCCCGCCTCCGGGTCAGATGCCACCCCTCCCTGCAGGACTAGCCTAGGACTGGCCACCAGAACCAGCACCACTGACCCAAATGGTCCTGATCATGATCCTAAGGTCACCATGAAGAGCCCATCAATGCTCAGCAGCTCCCAGGCAAGTGGGCTGAACTCGTGCCAAACTGTTTTCTTTTGGTGTAAAACAGCTGCCGTTAAGGATGGTATCGGGGTTATATCAGCACATGTTTGGGAGAATTTGCATAACCCATTCCTGGCTTCACCACTCAGGAGTAGCATGGCCATCCCAAATGCATGCAGATAAAACCCCTATATCGTGCATTCTCTAAATATGGAAATAGGAAACACTGTTGTCCAGATGTCAGATTTCTCCCCCAAGGTCTGAATTCGGGGACTGGTATCTGTGGTTCGTTGCATACACTGCAGTCCTTAAACCTGCAGAGTTTTATAAGCTCTGCAGGAGGGAGAACTTTGCAGGCTCTCTCCTTCAACGCTGATAAACTCTGCAGGCTCCTGGTGCCAGCAATCCCTGTTTCTCCAACTCCTGGATTATTCCAAAAAGAAAAGGAGTAC
Organism: Lepidochelys olivacea; assembly: GCF_965140295.1. Lineage (NCBI taxonomy): Eukaryota > Metazoa > Chordata > Testudines > Cheloniidae > Lepidochelys > Lepidochelys olivacea. Next base: position 5,395,383 of record NC_140413.1, read on the forward strand.
TTGTGGCACCTTAGAGACTAAAAAATTTATTTGAGCATAAGTTTTCATGAGCTACAGCTCACGGCTGCTACGCTGAAACCTGGATTATTCCAGTGACCCCTGTCATGGGCTGTGCTGTGTGCCCTATATGGGCTGAATCATAGGAAAGCACAATGCCTACCCATGATGCCTCAGAGTGCAATACTCTCCCAGAAGGAAAAATTTTCCTCTGGCCCCACATGGCAATCCCCTCTGGCTCCTTGTTATCCCAGTTTTATTGAGTTCTCTCTAACCATGCTGCTTTTTCTGTGTGTGGCAGGCTTCTGAGAGGAAGATGAGGCGCAGACACAAAAAGAAGAAAAAGAAAGGTAAGCAGTCCCTGTCCCCACAGCTGTGGTGGCAGACTCGGGCCCCATGCAAAGCAGAGAAGTCTATTCCCCCAGTCGCCTCCCCTCTTCCTGCGAAGGCACAGACATGCCCAGAGTCGTGCAGAGGCACTGGCTGGGGCTCCGTTCACACGCTGCCCCTGAAATCTGGGGCTCTGGGGTGCTAGGAAGCAAAGGATGCCCATGCAGTTCAATATCTCCCTTATGTCTCACTTCTGGCAGCTTTTGGACGTCGTGAGAAAGAGATGGAGGAGGCTTGTGCACCCCTAGAGACATGGTAAGCAATGCCCCCCTCCATAAATCTGCAGTGGCTCAGTCCCCTCCTTTAGCGTCATGCAATTCATCCCCACTCAGGGGTAGTAGCCCTAGTAATCCCTCCCCTGTCCCGACCTGTATACCAGGCAAGCATCTATTCTCCTTTAGAATCATGCAATTCATTCTCACCCAGCAGAAGCTGCCATCTCTTATCCACCCCCATGCATCATACAGCGGGTCATTCCCTTCTTCAAGCATCATGCGGCCCATTTAATCTGGAGTGGGGGAGGGGCAGTAGATTGTGTCTACTGGACTGGACCATCCTCCCCTGCAAGAGTGGGAGAAAACGTTTTCTGGGAGCAGCCCTGTGCACACCTGGGAGGTGAGGTGGAGAGTTCAGGGAGGAAGGCTGGCCTTTCTTGTACGGTGAGTAGGGTGAAAGGGATCCGGCAGCACTTCTGTAATGGCCCCTCCTCCACCCCCACCTCCAGTCCCCCAGCATGCGTTCCCAGTTGGACTTCAACGTTGGACCTTCAGCTCTGCAGCATAAAACACCCCTTCGAGCTAAGGAGGCAGGTGCATTAGTTGGTAGCTGCAGTAGGCCATTCTCCTATTTGTTGATTAACTTGTGCGGAAGGGACATGACACACACGCTGCCAGCAGGACACACTCTCACCTTCTCAGCACTCTACAGGGATCACCTAAGAATCCAGCTAACCCAAAACCAGAACATCCAAGGCCTGGGTATTGCAGGGGAGGAGGTTGCCTCAGTGGAGAATGGGACACGGAGCCTTTCAGTGCCGCACCTCTCTGTGAAAGAGGGCCTGAGAGCAGGGCTTGCCCTCAACTATCTGCTCTCTCTGTTCCACAGCTGCTGCGTGCCCCTGGAGAAGCTCACCTTGGCTGACAGCCTCAGGCTGGTTGAGAGGAGGACACAGTACATGGACAGATACCTGGATGAAGTTCTGATACCGTAAGGCAACTGAATGGGGGGCACCAGACTGGGGTCTGTGTGGGAGGGGATAGTGAATGTAGAGAGCAGGGAACAGAGAAAACCAGACACTCCAGGAACGTAAAATAACAGGGAAAAAGCCTCTAAGAGGCTTTAGCTTTCAAGGTGAGACACCAGTGAAAGTGAGGTGAGGGAGCAGGGAATTGATTGCAAGCAGGCTCAGTTGGGCAGGAGTAGGCCAGGCCTATAAATCCAGGAAACTGGCAACAGACGGAGGCTGCCGCTGGGAAAGGGCAGTCCCTCCCTGGGAAGAAGGGGGAGTGTTTGGAGGTTGTACACCCATCAGGGGAATGAGGAGTAACAGGAAGCAGTCCAGGGAAGAAGCGGAGACGGCTGGGGGAGGAAAGCCCAGAACTCCTGGCTGGAGGGTCCCTGGACTGGAACCGGGAGTAGAGGGCAGGCCCAGGTTCCCCTACCAGCTACTGAGGGCGTGGCACAGACCGGAAGGACAATGAACGGGAAGCCTTCCTGGGTCACTGCAAGAATCATAGAGAATTGAAGGACTGTACCCCAAAGGGGAGAAACGCTGAGAGACAGGGCCAGCGGGCTGAGTCATGAAGACTGAGGTTCCTGAAACGAGAGAGTAGCTGCACTCCCAAGAGAGAGACGGAGTGATGGCGTGCGACATGGGAAGGGGCATTGACCTCAAGAGCCCATCCACGGAGTGACCAGGGGAGGCACCAGAGAAGCAATGAGGGGTGCCCCCCGTGACAACGTGGTGGGAAATGCGGGTACTCGGTCACCTCTGTGGGAAAGGGATTGTGCAGAGGACTGTAGACCGAGTGAAGCGTTGTATGAGACAGTCACCCTGATGTCAGGGGACTGTGAGAGAGACTGTACTCATGGTGGGTGACATAAAGAAAGAGAGGGAAAGTCTGTACACTTGGCTGCATGAGAGGCAGGGGAGGTGCTACCTTCCTCTCCTCCCCCCATGAGGAGCAGTCTTGAGGGGGAGGCTCTGTGATGAGCTGTCCACCCCACCCAGGACTGGAAGGGGCTAAGGTGGCCAGGCAGACGTGTGAACTCTGCAGGGTGCACCCGGAGGAAGAGTCAGGGAGCAGTGAATTGATTGCAAGCAGACTCAGCTGTGCAGGAATAGGCGGGGCCTATAAAGCCAGGAAGCTGGCAAGAGATAGGGGCTACTGCTGGGAAAGGGCAGTCCCTCCCTGGGAAGAGGGGGAAGTACCAGTTTGGAGCTGGTACACCCAGAGCAAGGATGGGAACCAGAGTAGTAGGAAGCAGTCCAGGGAAGTAGCAGTGAAAGCTGGGAGAGGAAAGCCCAAAACTCCTGCGTTGAGGGTCCCTGGCCTGGAACCAGGTGTAAACTGCGGGCCCGGGTTTCCCAAACGGCCACCGAGGGCACGGCATAGACGGGTGGGGCACTGAAAAGCAAGACTATCTGGGTCACTGTCGGCGTGAGAGATAATTGAAGGACTGTACCCTGGAAGAGTAGGAAATGCTGAGTGGCCTAGCCACGGGGCTGAGACAAAAAGAGGACACTGCAGTTCCCGGAACGAGAGAGGAGTTACAGAATAGAATCTTTCTATTAAAAGAGCACTCGGTCCCCAGTCATGCTCAAGCCCCATTGTGCTAGGTGCTGCACCTGTGCGTGTGACAAGGGGGTTATCGTTATCGATAAAATGGGTGCCAGCTCCCTCTCGCAGTCCTTCGTTCTCCAGTTGATGTCCTTGTGTCAGAGCGTGGTGTGCCATGAATGCCTAGACACTGCCCCATTGCAGTACAGTTGGAAGGCTGTGCCCAAGGTTTGCCTTTGCTCAGCAGGGCCATGTCCCATCTGTCCCTGTCTGCTCTCTCCCACAGGCCGAGTGTGATGACATTTGCCGTGAGCCGGTTCTCTGATTCCTCCATGGAATCCATCAGCTCTTTCCCCTGGAATCCCAGCTCCTTTTCCCTGAGAGAAGCCTCCGTGGCTCGGTCAGAGCCCCTCTGCCACACAGGGGAGATCATGGCTGTCAAGGGCTGGGAAGGATCCACTCATCCCATCCAAGACCAGCCTCTCCCCAGGCCTCCTGTCCACAGCAGACGAAACCGGCGAGAGCAGATCACGAGTCTGGACCAGACATCAGTCAATGGCTTGGACTTCAACATCCGACAGAAGCATCTGCAGAGCCAACTGGGGGCACCTACCCCATACACAGAGTCACTGGCCAAGATGATCCCTAATGCCCTTGCTCTGCGCCCACCAGACAGAGACCCCAGTGTGAAGTTCAACATGAGCAGGGTCCCTTTCCTAAGCCATGAAGTCCTGGAGGAGCTGGACTGTCACCTGAACACAAAGAGACTCCAGCATGAGCAGGGCTTACCCCTCACCCCGCAGAAACCTCACACAGCTCCTCTGTTGCCTCTAAGGGCCCCCAGTCAGATGTGGCTGGAGGATGGACATGCCCTACCCACAGACAGAAGGCAGCAGACTTGTTCCACACGTCTTCCAACACCAGTGGAAGATACCACCATGGAGACGGGCAGGAGTGATGGCACAGCTGGAAACCAAACTAACCCAGATCGCTGCACTCTGCCAGCAGGGATGGATCTGACATCGGCACCTCCAGGAACTGTAATAACAGAGAAGATGCTCGCTGTGACACTCCACATTGATAGGAGCGAGCTGAGAAAGCCCCTTCCCAGTTTGAGTGGCACCAAAGGGACTGAAGAGAAGCTGGAGCTGCACATGGAGAGGAAGGTTATCTCTGGAGAAGGCTCCTGCCTGAGGCCAGGGGCACAGACTGGTGAGAGCAGGGCAGATCTTCCCAGGACCCAATGCCATCAGGTTGCCCCAGAGGCACCAGGCTCTGGGCAGCTACCAAGATCCATTCTTGACTCTCTCATTGCTGGGCAGGCTGCACACGACCTGCAGATCAATCACCTGATGGAAATGTTGAGCAGCTCCCGCCCCTTCGCGAGCCATGTCTCAGTGTGCTGTCTGTGCCGCAAGGCACATCAAGGAAAGATGAAGGGTAAGAAAACTCAGGAGGAGACACAAGAATCTGCTGAGCTTCATGGTCTTCGAGACATCCCGACTCCACATGGGTTCGATGGAACTGTGAATTCAAAGCTCTTCAGGGACCAGCAGCCTATCAGAGTCTGCAAGAAGTGCGGTAAGCTTCTACAGAAGAGACCAGCTGACTCTGCAGGTGCTGACTTGCCCAGAATGTCCCATGGAATTCCCCAGAGATGGACTCCAGGAGACTCTGCAGCATCATCCAACCACAACAAGATGCCAGTGGTGTGGCTCCTTCCAGCAGACAGGAGCAAGAGGCAGGATGGAATGGGGAAAAGGGCTCCCACCAAGCAATCGAAGATGGTGTCCATTGCGACAAGTACAACAGGGCTTTCGCAAGCAGGGGAGAAAGCAACTGGGAGTCCTGACGCTTCTCCTCCAAAGCCACCAAAGGCCTCCAGAGCTAGGACATCATCCCCTTCAAGGAACAAAGTTCCAGTTCTCAAACAGATCTTAGTGTGCCTGAAGCAAACCTTCTCCAAGCTTCAAAAGAAAGTGAAGTCCCAAATGTCCAAGGACTCTTGTTCAAGAACACCTAATCCTAAATTTACAAAGCCACCCTTTCGAAATGCAAGGGCCTCTAAGGGTGTCTGGTAGTAGTATAAGAGACCTACTGTCAATCAAACCCTAACTCTGCCTCTTTACCCCTTATACCCCACCCCTTGACCCCTTCGGCCCCGACCACCTGTCACCGGAAGTTCCACCCATGGGGGTATTACTTCCAGAGTCAAGGCGGACACATGACAGGAAGCAGAGTGTGTCATGTGACCCCCTCGAAGAACTCCTCCCACTGCCCTCTACTAATCAGGCTCAGTTTTTCCCCCATAGGCCTCCCCGAGAGGAGATTTGACTAATCCGGGAGAGTTCCAGGGCAGGGTGACCCTCCGTTAGTGGTTCATGTGACCCCACTAAGAACTGCTCCCACCTTCCTTCTGCCAATGAGGAGGGGTTTCAGCCTCATAGGACTGCCCTGAGAGCAGATTTGACCAATCGGGGATATTCCACGTTTGGGTGACCCATCCGGAAGTGTTTCATGTGACCCCTCAAAGAATTCCTCACACAGCCCTCTATGAATCAGGAGGGGTTTCAGCCACATAGGGCTGCCCAGAGAGGAGATTTGACCAATTGGATGTGTTCCAGGGCGGGGTGACCCATCCGGAAGTGGTTTGTGTGACCCCTCTAAGACCTCCTCCCACCTTCCTCGACCTATCGCAATGGGTTTTGGCGGCATAGGACCACCCTGAGAGCAGATTTGACCTTTCGGGGGTGTTTCGTGGCGGGGTGACCAGCCCAGAAGAGGGTTGTGTTACCCCTCTAAGAACTACTCGCAGTGCCCTCTGCCAATCAGAGTGCAGCACCATCACCCCATGAGTCCCAGCACCGGAGCAGAAGAGGCCATCTTTTACCAAGAACGCGTGCTTTAGAAATTGTGGAAACATGGACTCCTTCACCACCCCCGTGAGAACTTGGGACTTTCTTTTAGCCCCAAAGGCCTTTGGACTTGTGTGGAGACACCCCAATGAGCGTGGTGGCCTCTTGTCATCCACCCCCCTGGAGGAGGAAGGCGAACGCAGCTTGGGGGAGTCACCGGAGAACAAGGTGAATAGAAAAGATGTGGCTCAGGTAAATGAATGATTAAGAAGTGGCGGTTGATGATGGGGTGAAATGGGATTAGGAACCCGAGGGGCGGGAGAGTTTTGTAAATTTAAAAACAAGCAGTGGAAACTTACACTGTTTCTTTTCTGAAAATCTCTTGACAGCTCGACGATGCCTTTCCAGAGGCCCTGGAGGCCGCAGACAGCGTCACATCAAGTAGCGAAGATGAACCAGGCCCACCTTGTTTTTGCTCAGCGCCGATCCAAATTGTTGAAGAGGACTCCGAGGATGACGGCTAGAAGGCGTTTCGGAGGAGGTTTGGCATGGGACCCACTAAGCCAGTGCCACGTCGTGAGCGTAAAAAAGTCATGCGGACTATTGTACGCGTTGCTGTTTCTGCTGTCCTCAATCGCTGCCTTCGGGAAAAGCTGTTTGAAGATGAGAGGGCTGTGTCATGGGTCCGCCAGCCTAACGGCACCATGGCTGTGTGACTTGGACTTCAGTGGATAGAAACTGCCAGCTCCGGGGCCGGCGTGCTGAGCTGTGTTTGGAAAGCCTATTAAACACTGTTCTTGCCATAGGTTAAGCTGTGCAATGTCTGTGCCTCACCCAAGAACATTTAGCGCACGGGGTGACCTTGATAAATGCTGTGCAATTTAGTGCAGACCCTGACCGTGTTTGAAAGAAAATGACCAAACCGGAAGATGCTGCTTCCAGCGTTATATTGACCGTCTGGTCTGCACAAAAAGTTACAGAACCCTGCTTCAGAAAAAGACCAGTTGTAAGAAATCAAAAAGGATTAAGTTAGAAAATGGTGAGGGGACAAACAGCGACATACAACTGGGTAGCTGTAAATTGAAAAAAAAAAGAAAAAGAGGGCTTTGTGACTATCTGTGTTTCTGTTAGAAGGTCTCTGGCCCTTGGTTTCTTTTCACGGAGATGTATGTCTTTTAAAGAAAAGAAAAGAAAAAAGAAATAAAAGCAACCCAGTTGTGCAGACAACTTATTCCCCCACCCCAGATCACAAAAGGGAATGCTAGGGAGCGGGGATCCAATCACCCTGCTAACTATTTTGAAGCAAAGCTTCAGGTTCCTTGGAGACTGTCTCTTTCAACAGAAACTCTCTTGAATTGCTGCTGGACTGGAAGAGGAGGTATGCTCCCTGTTTTTAACTCTGAAAATATATATTCTATAAGGCCATTCTTTGGCCATGCTGTCTTCATAAATAATGGTGCCTTTCTCTCTTGCAGTGTGATCTGTTTAGCATGGAACTGGTAACTTTAAGCTGCATTTCACCACCAGGCCAAGGTAAAAACCATTTTAACTATAGTTGTGCTTAATACTGTTATATTTAAAAAACAGAAAAAACAAACAAACAAAAAACAAACTTCAGGTATTACACAGGTTGTACAGAGAGTAATCCTAACTTAAGATTTTTGCTTGTTCTTTAACTGAAGGCCCAAACACACATCGGGGCGGGGCGGGGAAACAGAACAACCGTGTGCCTTTTAAATGCATGTGGGTTTACTGAAAAGTATTTGATTGCAAACTGTTGGTGTTTTTCAACTGCTGGAGTGTGTGTGTTGTGTGTGTCTGAGTTTTTGGTTGCAAACCTGGTTTGATGTGTTTATGAAGCTGCTGTTTTTGTGTGTGTGTGTGTGAGAGAGAGATGGGGTGGTTTTTTCAAAAGTATTTGGTTGCAAACGGATAGTAATGGTGTTTTTAAAACTAACAAGGGTTTTTGTGCAAAATGGGTTTTAGAATGGGTTTTAAAAGCAGTTTGGTTTTTATTTTGCAAATGAGATGTATTTTAAAAAAATGTTTGTGGGTTTGTTGTTTCAATTGGTAGAAATCAACTCTAAACCTGTGTTTGTTGTACAGCCTGAAAGGGATTATTTTGTTTTAAAGCTGTGACTTTTTAAATAGAAAAACATCCTAATGAATATTTTATTTTTTTAAGTGTACAAGACAGTTCCATGTGTTTTATTATAACGTTGTTTGCTTCACAGTACGGTCAAAACACGAGAGGGTAAACAAGCTGAAAAGAAAAAAGGAAAAGAGCCAGCTGAAAAGGAAAATGGACCAGCATCAGTGACTGAAGGATGGATGAAGCCCAGTAAATCTATTTTGCTTATTGGTTTGGTTGTTTTATGAGGTTTTGTATTCTAAGTATATACATAGGTGTGGGTGAGAAAGATGGTAATGTTCAGTTTTGTAAAATGTTTTTCCCCGCCACATAGGCAAGAGCAGCTTTCCTGACAATGCTGTAGTCGAAGCGACAGGGACACCTCCACCAGAACGGCCAAAGAACCAGGAATCTGCTTTGAGACCTTTAACAAGGCTAACGCAAAACAGCATAAGGGTGCAGATGAAGCATCAGGGCAGTCGAAACCTCATAGACGTCAAACCCAAGGACAACAAAACCCAACCACGCAAACACCCCTCCAGTTCCTCAGAGGCCACCACCACACCGAGCCCTGAGAAAACTGTGAGCGAAAACGTCCACATTCACAAACCCGGAGCACGCGCTCTAAGGGTTGTGAATAAAAAACTCAGGACTGACAAACCATTCTCCCAACACCATAAGCACATCACACCTCCCCCATATTCTAGTATTTGGGAAAAGTATGATGCTACATTCAGAAAATGATTAAGATTTGGGGAAATATGACGCTTTCTTCAGAATACCGGAGGCTCCTCAGAGTCTGACTCTCAAATAGCCTCCGATGTAGAAGATACCGCTGATGGTCCCGTAGAGGAAGCCCCCAAGTAACCCTGAAAATGCAGAGGTGTATATGGAGAGAGTGAGAAGTTGGCAACGTGAATTACCCAGATTTGGGGGGTCGGTATATTGTGAGGAATTTTGTTTTGTCAATCTTGAGTGAATAAATTCAGCTCAGCAGGTTGTTGAAGCCATACACAGGGGAATACAGTTAGTTCTGGATGAGGTTAACGGTAGAGTAGGCCCTGATGATTCTGTTCAGTTACGTTTAGAGAGACGAAATTTAACTAGCCCTTTGTTTGCGGTCAGAAGAACTACAGATGAGCTGTCTGCTGAGGATTTCTTAAATCAGGCCTCAAAGCTGCTACAGAGCAAGAGAGAGTTGCATCTCGATGGGACGTTGTGACAGTTGGAACAAACAGGGGTGGCGGTGCTCGTAGAGTTTTAAATTCTATCCTCAGTAGTTAAATCATGCATATAAAGAGACAATGCTTAGTAGACCTGACTTACACCGGTTTTGCGGGTGGGCTCTTGGCCATTTTGTCTGACCGTAAACCTATGGACGCGGAATCATTAGCGGGGGCGAGAAAGTTTCATGGGAAACTGGGGTGGTCAGATCCAAAACAGGTTCTGCTCAGTGCCGTAGCAACATTGGAAGAGCATTGAGGAGTCACCATACAGGTGGTGCTGTCTGCGGCAAAAGGCGGACGGGGCTTCTTTAAAACGGGGGCGGGGGGCATGTACCCCAAGACTTTTTTCATCCTCTTGCACGATGAGCATTACTATGGGGTTCTGGATGTGAAAAAGTTGTTTGGTGAGAAAAAATATTGTGAGTTTTGCCACAGAGGGTACCGTCAGGACCACTCTTGCAGGTATCGTTGCCGCCTCCGTTTGAACGTAACGTGCTTGGACAGCATGGGCGTGCAGCTGAGGTGTCCTAGCTGTAGACTGTATTGTTGGTCCAAAGAGCGTTTAGACAGACACGTCGACTGTGCATCGAAAAAGCGAGTCGAATGCCTGTTTAAAACTTTGTGTGATAAATGTCAGTCTTGTGTGGACAAGCGGCACAGGTGTGAAGGGAGGCGCTGTAAGCAGGGTCAGGGTTTGATCGCTGGTGATGTAGACAGTCACCTGTGTTTTCTGGAGAGCATTCGAAAGCCCGAATCCTCAGAAAAGTATATATTTTTTATGATTTTGAATGCACACAGAAGACTGGGTTGCACACGCCCACTTATATTTTTGCTATGTCCCGAAACCCTGAAAAGCCCTGGGAATTTAAGGGCGACAAGTGTCTTTCTCTGTTTGTTTAGACCTTTATTGGCAAAGAGTTCCAGGACTACACGTTCCTAGCACTCAGTTCCAAAGGTTATGATATGTACTTCATTGCGAGACAGTTCCTGAGGAAAAAGACGTGCATAGAATTGATCACTCAGGGTAGTAAACTAATGTGTGTGGAAGTGAAAGCCCTGGGCATTCGTTTGATAGACTCTTTTCAAACTTCTTGCCCATGAAGGTTAGCAAGCTCCCGCAAGCGACGGGGTTTGAAGGGTGCAAAGGGTGTTTTTCCACCTCTTTTTAACACTTTAGAAAATCAAAATTACATGGGGCCTATGCCTGGCGTGGAGCACTCTGGTGTGGAAAGCATGATGCCCAGGGAGAAAGCAGAGTTTCTCGACTAGTGTCGGGACCACAGATATGAGATGTTTGACTTGCAGAATGAGCTCACCTATTCCTGTCACAGGATGTCAAAATTTTGAGACAGGCTTGTATCCTCTACAGAAAAGAGATTATGAAAATGACAGAGATGGGAGATATAGTAGAGAAAGAACCTGGTAAATTCACCGAGATAAAACTGTGTATAGATCCATACTGGTACATAAAGCTGGCATCTGTCTCCATGGCTATGTACAGGATTTTGTTTTTGGAGCCTAACAGGGTAGCTCTTCTCCCTCCAGACAACGATCACAGGTAGAAAAAGAGATATTCAACCCCATCTATTCAGTGGCTGTTGTATACTTCTCACAAAGAAAATATACAGATTTGGCATGCTTTACAGGGTGGGGAACTACAGGTAGGCCCCTACTTTTTAGACGTTAATCCCAGTGTTGATGGGGTAAGCATGGCTTTTGAGTTTCATGGGTGTTTTTTCTGCGGTGTTGTCGCCTATTATTGTGAAAAAGCACAAAATCCTATGACGGGGACAACTTTTGGGTTTCAGACAAGGAGCTTGCAGATCTTCTAAACTGAACCCAGTTGCCTCTCCTGCCTAGGGATGCACTTTATGGGGGGAGGACAAACGCTTTCTGCCTGTATTACAAACCTAACTCTGGGGAAGAAATCCACTCTTATGATTTTACCAGCCTGTACCCTTTTGTAAACAAAACCAAGGAATACACCATCAGACACCCTGATATAATTTACGACAAATTTGGACCCCTTGCAAATTATTTTGGAATGGCAAAAGTTAAAGCGTACCCCCTGCGAAGCCTCTTTTTCCCGTTGATACCTGTCAGAGTGGGTGGCAAGCTTTTATTCCTGCTATGCCGAACCTGTGCGGAAACCGAGCAGCGGGAGACATGCACCCACACTGATGAGGAGAGGGCCATCCTGGGGACTTGGTGCACGGTGGAATTGAACACGGCCATAGCGAAGGGGTACGCGGTGGCTAAAATCTATGAAATATGGCATTTTAATGAAAAATCTGATGAACTCTTTTCAGCGTACATAAAATTACACCTCTGCCAGAAACAAGAGGCTTCAGGGTCTCCCAGCTCGTCCACAGATGAAGAAAAACAAAATAAGTACATTAACGATTTCTACCAGCAAGAAGGCATGCTTTTACGCCAACACGATATCAGGTCGAACTCCGCTAAATGCCAAATCGCTAAGCTGTTTTTAAAATCTCTGTGGGGTCAGTTTGGCCAAAGAACAAACCTACCCAACACCAGCATCGTGAGAGATCCTGACAAACTCTTTCAGAACCTGTTTTCCCCCAATTATGAGGTTTCGTCCTGCGAGTTTATCGAGGATGAAACCGCGTGTGTGTCTTGGAAGCACGCAAAAGACCTGCACTCTGTCTCTGGCAATACCAATGTCTTCATAGCCTGTTTCACCATCGCTTATGCCCGCTTAGAACTATACAACCCCCTAGACAGATTACAAGAGTGGTGTCTGTACCACGACACAGACTTGGTGACATTTGTGAAAAGGGAGGGTGACCGGAATCGCCCTCTGGGGGATTATTTAGGGGACCTCACAAGCGAGATCCCGCCTGATCCACACATCACCGAGTTTGTGTCGGCAGGCCCAAAAACATATGGGTATAAGCTGTCGGGAGGAAAGGCCTTAGAAAAGTCAAAGGTATTACCCTGAACGTAGCAAACTGTGAAAAGATCACTTTGACAGTATGGAAGATCGAGTTCTGGACTATCGCACGGGCCTGCGAGAAAACACCTCAAAAAAAACAGAGGTGCAGCAGCCCTCTGTCGTAAGGAACAAAAATCAGTGGCAAATAGCGACAAAAACCCTTCAGAAAACAAACACAGAAAGTCGTTTACAACAAGAAGGTCCAAGGAGAGGGTTTAAAACCCTGCCCTACGGTTTTTAAAAATGGATAATTTCGAAACACCCCTTTTCTGCAATTCTCGCGGGGCCTAGCAACTGCCAGAAAAGTTACTTTATAAAAAATGTGCTGGATAACGCCCAACAAACACTGTCTGTTATGCCTGAGAGCATCGTGTGGTGTTACAGTTTTTGGCAACCTCTGTAGACAGAATTGCTCTGTAAATATCCCTTTCTCAATGTTGTGGAGGGGCTGCCTGATGCTTTTGACGACGACCGTTTGTTTCCTACCAGGAAAGTAAAGACGATTATCTGATGAACGATCTGATGAACTCTGCCTGTGAAAGCGCTGAAATCGAGGAAGTCTTTACCAAGTACGTGCGTCACAGAAACCAGAGCATTATGTTTATAGTTCAAAGCGTATTTTGTCAGGGGAAAAAGAGTCGCAAGATTAACCTAAACACAAAGTACATGGTTCTGTTCAAAAACCCCAGGGATAAATTACAAATCTCTACACTCGCTCGGCAAATGCGACAATCAGGGACACCCGTAATTCCTTAAAAAGGGATCGCGGATACAATGATACAGTGATACAATGCACAGTTTAAAGCCTTCTGCCGCACTGCCCGTTAAACAGAAAGTGTCTTTACTGCGCGTCAGTTTAATTTTCACATCCACTCCGTTCAACAAAAGGTTTTCTTGAAAAAACAGGTCGCTGTGCAGATGAACCAGCAGCTCTACCGTCCTGCTCTGGGCCATCAGCTTTGCACACCTCACAAACCCTAGATTCCCTCCATCCATCTCGAGTTTCTTCCTGTTGTCCGGCAGTGTCTTTGTAAAACAGGCCGGTGGAAAATTGCGTGGCGAGGGTGTAGTCACTGTAATTGAGCACCGATTCTATAAAGGCCCTGTAAGGGTAACAGTTGTTGCTTTGCCTTACAAGGCGGTCTCCCAGCGTGACATCGCACTGACTAAAAATAGAGGCCACGGGGTAATTCACCAGGCCCACCTCGGTGTCCACGGCGAGTTCAGTTTCGTCTCCTTTTACAATCTTGCAACACAGCTCCAGCAGCGTGTTGTTTAAATCCATACAATTTACACCATTCCCTGGTACAAAAAAGTCAATGGGGGCAGACTCCATAATGACCGACAGAGGCGGCACCTCGATGTAGATGCTTTTCTCAATGCTGGTCTGCGTAGGGGCTATTTGGAACAAGTCTAGTTTGGATGTGGTCCACTCCTCAGACCCGCAGTGAACAAAAGCCATGTTGATTCAAATATATCTCTTTCACCAGGCAGAGAGCGTCTCCTCTTTCACCCAGGCTTCCTCTTGGACTTTCACTTGTGGCTGGCCCTGCGGGTCAAAGCCCTTCTTTTAAAGGGTTTTGGGGGAACTGAGCATCGTGGGTATGACACATTTCTCGTGCTCTTCCTCCTTTTAATGTACATCAGCCCCGATCCTTCCTGTGAAACTGTATTCCCCACTTTCTCCAGAACAGTGCGGGAGACATGACCTACCACGTCTGTAGCTATATTTTGAGCGATGGTTTTTACGTGGACTTTAATAATCTTTAGCCCCCTCCTCAAAAGTGGTACAGCTTTTCAAAGAGGCTACGAAATATTCCACCCACACCAACCCCGTATATCACGGGGGCCCCATGACATCCAGGAAGGGCATATCCAGCCTGGGCTTTGTTATAGTTCCTATTGATTGCGGGGTCACCGTAATTTTTTAGGATCGCCAAAATAGTATTTTGTTTTTTAGAAACCTCGCTCTCTCCGCGGACGCAGGTGCAGCTTTACGATCACCTTGCCGAAGCAAAATGAGACGCGTCTGTTCTGATCTGTCTTTAGGTCAATGGTGATGGTGTCAATGTGGTCTTTACTGACAGGAACGTAGTGAGGTTTATCGTAAGTGATGGTGACAAACTCATTGTTCCTTCTTCGGATGGGGACGCAGCGTAACAGGGCAACAGAAAAGTCCCCCACAAACTGGTGTTGTATGATATCTGTGTACAGATACGAGGAGTTGAAACCCCCTGTGATGTCTGCGGAGATGGGAAATTTTTGGGCGCTGCACTTGGGGCCCAAACCCAGAATGTTAGCTAGCTCCCCATAAAACATGGACGTAAAATTGGCAGATTTAAGTCTCACTTTTCTACCCACAGGGTCGTAGTTTATGACCACCTCAGGTGGTGCGGAATGACGAGCCACGGTGCTCTTCATATGATCCAGTAATTCGGGTATGGTCGAGTAATAACGTCGTAGTAGGATGAAATTCCATCTCATATCTCCAAAGGTGATTTTGAAAGGGGTGTCTTCGTGGATAGTGTTCCAGCTGTGCGGGTATTGTGTTTCCACTAACCCCACCTCCCAGGCACCCAAGAGATCCAAGGGCTTAATTAGTCCTATTGTAATGTTGGAGCTGGTGTTTTGAGGAAAAGCTGCAGAGCTGGCATTGCTGGGCAAAGTAATGTAAAACCCGCCATCACTCATTTCTCTCTCTCTCTCCCTCTCGCTCTCTCTGTTTGGGTCTCAGTGTCACAGAGTTGAAAAGCTTTCACCTAGCTGTTAAACTCATTGGGCCACCCCAACCATTTCACCAGTAGCTGCTTTTTTCTCCCTTTTCCTTTCGCTGCTCGCACTTTTTCAACCCTGTAAATCCTGTCTCGTTTGGGGTTTACTTTTTGTAATTCTTCAGGGTAAAAAGATTCAGTAACTGTCTCACCCTCATAAAATATCTCCACATCCTAGTTTTTAAAGTTTTCTTCAATTGCTTTACAACCCCTTCTTTGACTTCATTATCAGTAACAATATGGTGAACTCCATGCCGCTTTAACAGTCTTCTTAAAGGTTTGTTTAAAAATTCTTTCCCCCGACTGGAATCTAATTTTTGAGGCATGCAACCTTTGTTGAAAATTGCTTTAAAGGCCTTGGATACCTCACCACTCGTCTTGTCTTTTAGGCCGAAGGCCCAGGCATATTTGGATAGAATGTCTATGACTGTTAAGATGGAATTAAAACCACTGTTGCGTTTGGAGGACCGGTACAAATCCATCAAATCTGCCTGCCATTACACATCCACACCTGCAACAATGGTCTTATTTCTTTTAAAACATATTCGAGCCGGTATGTGTCAAGTGTAAGCGTCCTGGTCTGAAAGCCAAGCTCTTACCCGTCTTCATTTAAAGTTTTACTCTGCTTTTTGGCCACTTGAAAAAGAGGGTTCACCCTGCCGAAGCTCCCAACTTCCCCGGGGGTCAAATATATTTTCTTTCACAAAGCTGCCTGTGTAGACATGACTCTTACTGGTACCGTCTTTTACTCACACAAATATGAAGGGGGACACATTCATATTGACACATTTAACTAAGTGTTATTAATCACCTGGTTTAACACGACCTTTTACAGCCCCTGTAAAAATGGACGCCATGACCCCTACCATAAGGGAGTGATTCTTCCATTTTGTCCTTTTCTGGATTTTCCTCTTGAGATCTATGTCTCAGACATGAGCAAAATCAGCGGATGCATGATATATTTACTCCCACGGGGCAACCCCTGTAGAAGTTCTGAAAGGCCTCTAGAAAGGCATCGTCGACCTGTTGAGAGATTTTCAGAAAAGAAACAGTGTAAGCACCCCACTGCTTGCTTTTAGATTTACACAGCCCCCCGGTTCCTAACCCCATTACACCCCATCATCAGCCGTCACTTCTTAACCATTCATTTCCTGTGCGACGTCTTTTCCGTTCACCTTGTCCTCCTGTGACTCCCCTGAGCTACGTTTGCCTTCCACCTCTCGGGGGGCTGACAATGAGAGCCCATCATGTTCCTCGGGGTGCCTCAGAAGAGTTTGGGTTTCAGGTTCCGGCGTATCCATCAACGGCTGAGTCAAAAGGCCCTCATCGGACCTGTCCCTGATGTAGCGCTTTCTCCACACAGGTCCAAAGGCCCTCTAGGCTAAAACAAACTCCAAAGTTCTCACGGGGGTGGTGAAGGAGTCCATCTTTCCACGATTACTAAAGCACGCGTTCTAGGTAAAGGGTGCCCTCTTCTGCCCCTGCACTGGGACTTATGGGGTGATGGTGCTGCGCTCTGATTGGCAGAGGGCGCTGGGATGAGTTCTTTGAAGGGTCACGTGGCCCTCTTCGGTGCGGGTCACCTGCCCCAGTACACCCCTGATTGGTCACATCTGTTCTCGGGGTGGTCCTATGTGGCTGAAACCTATCGCGACTGGTAGAGGGCGGTGGGAGGAGGTCTTGTCACACGAACCACTTCCAGATGGGTCACCCTGCCCTGGAACACCACTGATTGGTCAAATCTCCTCTCGCAGCGGGCGTATCGGGGTGAAACACATCCTGACTGGTAGAGGGCAGTGGGAGGAGTTCTTACAGGGGTCACATGATACATTTTGCATCCGGTCATATGTCCGCCTTCATCCCGGTAATAATATTCCCCACTACTGGGACTTCCAGTGACAGGTGGTCGGGGCTTAAGGGGTCAAGGGGCGGAGTTTCAGGGGACAAGAGGTGGGGTTGGGGTTTGTTTGACAGTAGGGCCCTTCTACTACTTCCAGTTTCCATATTACTGAATCCCACCCTGCCAGCATTCCCACTCACAGAAGGGGCCCACAAATTCTACTATCTCCCTCGCATCCAGCGGGCCTGGTAAGCATGGACCAAAGTGGCTGAGAACAATTGCATGTTCTCCTGGGACACAGAGACTGATGTATAAGAGACTCTCCTTGGGGTATGACGTTTAACCCCAGATTCCAAGGTGAAAGGCAGGCCTGGGGCTTGGATGAGACTGAGGGTGTGAATAGATCACTGGATTTGTTACTTTACCTCATTTAGTTCGAGAATAAATCCTTTCTTTGCAGATTCATGGCATAAGTCTTGTCCTTTCAGATGTTTTGGCCACAAGTGTGAAGAAGAGCCAAGAATCCATGGAGGAGGATAAGAGCAAAGCCTCAAAGTTTTCAGAAACTGACCTGGTACTAGACATGGAAGGGTGGTAGCAGTGGGGGGAAAAGCCCCAGAGATGTTTATACTCGAGGGTGGAAAGCAGGGGACTCCGTGGGGCACTTAGATTGCACGGGGCTCAGAAGAGAAACTTACTGGGAGATAAAGGGCAGGTCTTTCCTGGGGTGATGGAAAGAGAGATTTTGGAATTTCCAAGGTGGCAGACCCAAAACCCGAGGGAGGGGCTGGGGTAGGAAGGAAGTGAGGCCCTTGAACCAAAGAAAGAAGGAGAGATCTGCCACAGAGCTGAGGGGAGTACCATCCACCTGGAGTGATGACCAACCCCCATTTCCCCTCTCTACATCACACCTTCCAAGAGCTGAGATGTCATGGGCCTGGGGTGTCGGAGCGGGGGAGGAAGATACCAATAATTAAAGGGGGCTTGAGCATAATGAATGGCCACGGCCAAGCTGTGGAAAACAGAGATCTCAAGAACTGAGGCTTGGATAATTGAGGTGCCCTGCAACTTAAACCCCAGTCCACTGTGCCTGCATTGCACACGTTAGCTGAGATTCCTGGGCTCAATTACCTGCAGCACAGGGACGTAGGTAGGCCAAGGTTTGGAGAGCAGAACGTGGGCCATCTACCTGGTGTCTGAGAGCAGACAAGTGGCTGGAGATAAGGTTCTGCTAACCCTCTGAGAGAGGCAGGTCCTATTACAGCAGGAGTCTCCGGTCTTAAAGGGATACAAACCTCAAGTACAAGCAACCCAGTGGCTAGCCATCCTCAGCATCAGTGGGCGTGGGGATTGGCTGCATGGGGTGGCACTAGGGCCCAGGGAAGGTGTTGTAGCTGATACCTCTACAAGGAGCTTCTCAAGCCTGGGAATTATTGTGGTATCTAGCTCAAGGAACCTGATGAGATCAACTGATGACAAAACCAAGTCCTGGTTGGTTTGCCCCAAGTCATAAGGGCCGGGGCAGGTTATGGGTCTATTAAAGGAGGGGATGGGTGAGGTTCATTGGCCTGCAAGGTGAAGGAGGTCAGACTAGATGATCACAATGGTCCCTCCTGGCCTTAAAGTCTAGGAGGAACTTCTTTGCTTTCCAAAAGATGGGAATGGCTCCGAGGGGATACCAGGTAGTAAGCCCCTAACCTTCTGAGCCCCTCCCAGGTGTGATTTCTTCTTCCGATGAGCTCATATCTCTTCCCAGCTCTGCCTCCTTCTTGGGGCCAGATTCACCAAGGGGCTTAAGTGCCTAAATGTTCATTTGGACACTTAACTGCCAGAATCAGGCCCCACTGGGTTTTCCAACCTCCCGCCCAGCTGCTGCTCACTATTGCAGCATCCAAAACATTTTTTGTAGAAAAAGTTCACAGGGCATCTGTGTTTCTGAGCATGCACCCTGCAGCCCCCACACCAGGGACGGTAGGAGTTTGCCACCTAACATGGCTGTGGGGCCCAATCAGGCTCCTCTAAGGGAGCTTACATAGGTTGAAGGAAGGATGGGAGGTGGAAGACCCAATGTCCAATATCCCTGCACCAATGTTTTTTTTTTAGTTATTTCCCCCACGATAGAATAGCTTCAGGGGGAGTGTCATAAATATAAAGGTAAGGGTAAACCCCTTTAAAATCTCTCCTGGCCAGAGGAAAAATCCTCTCACCTGTAAAGAGTTAAGAAGCTAAAGGTAACCTCGTTGGCACCTGATCAAAATGACCAATGAGGAGACAAGATATTTTCAAAAGCTGGGAGGAGGGAGAAAAACAAAGGGTCTGTGTCTGTCTGTATGATGCTTTGGTCGGGGATAGAACAGGAATGCAATCTTAGAACTTAGTAAGTAATCTAGCTAGGTATGTGTTAGATTATGATTTCTTTAAATGGCTGAGAAAATAGCTGTACTGAATAGAATGAATATTCCTGTGTGTGTGTCTTTTTTGTAACTTAAGGTTTTGCCTGGAGGGATTCTCTATGTTTTGAATCTAACTACCCTGTAAGGTATTTACCATCCTGATTTTACAGAGGTGATTCTTTTTTACTTCTATTAAAAGTCTTCTTGTAGGGAAACTGAATGCTTTTTTCATTGTTCTAAGATCCAAGGGTTTGGGTCTGTGGTCACCTAGGCATATTGGTGAGGATTTTTACCAAACCTTCCCCAGGAAGTGGGGTGCAAGGGTTGGGAGGATTTTGGGGGGGAAAGACATTTAGAAACTACGTTTTTTTCAGGAACCCAGATAAAGTTTGGTGGTGGCAGTGGAAGTCCAAGGGCAAAGGGTAAAATTAGTTTGTACCTTGGGGAAGTTTTAACCTAAGCTGGTAAAAGTAAGCTTAGGATGTTTTCATGCAGGTCCCCACATCTGTACCATAGAGTTCAGAGTGGAGAAGGAACCTTGACAGGGAGTGATTGAGGGAGCCCCTGTCAGGCTGTCCCAAAGCCCAGTGTGTTCACCTGACAGGTGGCAGATCCCCATTCAAATTCTTCTCCCCTCAGCTAGAGGGTGGGATTTCCATCTGGAGTCCTCTCCATCGCCAGCTTTTGTGAATCCCTTTCTCAGGTGTCTGTCTCTCCCCAGTTGTTCTACAGGGAGCCCAGGCACCAACGCAGGGTTTGTGAATCATCCAAAAGATCGGCATGGTGACGTTCAGTGTCACCGCACCTCAGTCACTTGTGAATTTAGCTCTTGGTGTTCTGTGTAAAACTGGGTGACATTCTTTGGATGAGGAGGATTATTACATGAAAAATGCAGTTCTGAGTGACCTGAAATGAATAGCGCATTCGACACACACAGTTTTGGCCAGTCCCAAAAGGGCCAGGAGAGAAGGAGAAAGGTGGTGCCCCTGGTGTAGTTGCAGCTGCTCTGTCTTTAGTCCAGTGGTTCGGGTGCATTTCCCCTCGCTGTAAAAGGCAGCAGTTCAAATCTCTGCTCTGGAATAAGCCACCACAGCCTGTCCTTGAGTCACTGAAAAGTTTCACATTCAGTTTGACCCCAAACAAACGAATGTATTTCTCATAAGTGCCACTGACCGGAAATATCCATGATTTGCCCAGCTCTAGCTCTGGAGAGAGCCCACTGCCGTAGTGCCTGGGCGTCCAGTCAGGGAGTCTGGGCCCCTGTGTGATCGAGGGGCATCCCCCCTTCGCCTGCAGCAAACCCCATGTCCCAGGGGAGCCTGAGCTGCAGACAGGAGGCGCTGGGGCAATCTGCATTGGTTTCCACAGTGAAGCAAAACCACCACAACCGAGCCCAGACCGAGGGCCCCGGGGCAAACAGACTGATATCACGCTGTATGGGGTGGGAACCGTTCCAACCCGGTCCCTGGCAGATGTGCTGAAGGTTTTGTCAGGGCAGCCCCGGGCTTCCCGTGCAGTCGGAAGAGGGACTGGAGGGTGGGTGGATGAAGAGCTTGGAAGGGGGGAACCTCCCCCAGATCTAAGGACTGTTTGGAGCTCCAAGCGTCAGGGGCTCCCTGTGTGTGTTTTGAACCCCGATTTCCGGTTCAGTCCACGGGGCCTGCTCTGGAGATCGGCTCTAGGCCGGCGGGAGGGGGCTGCTGGCCCCCACGGACACTCAGAGGGGTTTGTGGCTGGCCTCTCCCAGTCCCCAAAGAAAGGGGAATGGAGGGAGAGAAATCAGGGTCCTGAGACTGACAGTCCCCAGGGCCAACGGGGAGACGCCAACGCTCCAGGTCAGCCCGATTGACAGGGCAGGCCAGGCAACGAGGGAGCCGGGAGCCCAGGGTCCCGTCCTGCGTGTGAGGGGAGCTGCTGGAGGCGAGCGGGGCCGAGCTAAGGGCAGAGCAGCAGCCAGAGCGGGGCCAGAGCTGGGGGAGCCGGGGCAGCCGGGAGCTGGGGCCGTGCAGACCAGCCGCGCCGTCGGGGGCCCGGCCAGCTCGCGCCTGAGGGCCCGTGGCCAGCGCCAGAGCCGGGTGCGACACGCGGTGTCACTGCCGCCCAGCCCGGGCCTGGGAGGGAGGCTGGGGGTGTGAGGAAGAGCCGGTGAACTTTCCCTACGTCCCAGAGACACCGGTGGTGGTGCCCCCGAGCCCACAGGGCGGGTCCCTTGTTCCCCTTCACCCTCTTCCATTTTTCCT
The DNA here is from genome assembly GCF_965140295.1 of Lepidochelys olivacea. NCBI lineage: Eukaryota > Metazoa > Chordata > Testudines > Cheloniidae > Lepidochelys > Lepidochelys olivacea. Next base: position 5,416,962 of record NC_140413.1, read on the forward strand.
TATTCTCCTCACCGTTGCTGTTTAATACACTGTCTTTGGTGTGAACTCAATGCACTGACCAGGGGGTCAGGGAAGGGCCGGTGCGGAGGGAGCACCCCAGAGTGGGGCCGCCCCCGAACCGACAAGAATCTCCACTTTCGTTTGAAAAATAGGAAATGTCTCGCCCGTCATGCTTGAAAATGTGACACCCCCCCCCAAGGTTCAAAAAGTAGAAGGCAAATAAAGAGAATCCCCCAGATCATTTTAAAATCTCCTGATCTGGGAGGCCTGACTTGTGATCCTGGAATGAATTGGGTTGGCCGTACTTGGCAATGTGTGGGGGGTTTGGAAACACTTCTCTTTACAGCCAAGCAAATAATTTCTGGGGATAATTTAGGCTGTGAATCCGTCCCGTTTTCCTCTTCACAAATTCTCCGTAAGAAGCTTACAAGGTTCTCAAATTTATCCCTATTTCAAACATCATCACGGGGTGAGTTCAATGAATAATTCTTATTCAGGAATCAGTTTGCTCGTTAAAACTCACAGTGTGTGGATTGGACACTCGGGTCATATGACTTGACTTTTGTTCCCTGATTGGATGAGCAGAACTCCAGGACTGAGCCATTCAGTGGGCTGGGCCCAAGCTGTCCGTGTCCTGTATCTTTCCTAGGTGGCTCCTGGAGGCAGCAGGAGGCATGAGCCCGGTGCCAATCTGCTTCCTGCCAGACCTGGACCTAACACGCAGGCCACCTGAGGAGATCCACTCTCTTTGGTTCCAGCTGACCCGGGGGGCACTGGGTCTGAGACATCAGATCTGCCATGGTTTCCCCTGTGTCCTGGGGCCTGGCTTGCTCAGAGGAGGGCAGGGGGCAGGTTGCAGAGACAAGGCGAGTGCGGTTACTCATTAGCCCTTCTTCGCCTGGAGGAGGGAGGTGCTTTGCTGGCCAGACACTTTCCCAAACAGGTTTCAGAGTAGCAGCTGTGCTCATCTGTATCCGCAAAAGGAACAGGAGTACTTGTGGCACCTTAGAGACTAACAAATTTCCCCAAACAGGTACTGCATCCAGCCAGGCTGACTCAGCGGCTATCAAATCCCCCCTCATTCTTCTCTTCTGCAGACTAAACAATCCCAGTTCCCTCAGCCTCTCCTCATAACTCATGTGTTCCAGACCCCTAATCATTTTTGTTGCCCTTCGCTGGACTCTTTCCAATTTATCCACATCCTTCTTGTAGTGTGGGGCCCAAAACTGGACACAGTACTCCAGATGAGGCCTCACCAATGTCGAATAGAGGGGGACGATCACGTCCCTCGATCTGCTCGCTATGCCCCTACTTATACATCCCAAAATGCCATTGGCCTTCTTGGCAACAAGGGCACACTGCTGACTCATATCCAGCTTCTCGTCCACTGTCACCCCTAGGTCCTTTTCCGCAGAACTGCTGCCTAGCCATTCGGTCCCTAGTCTGTAGCTGTGCATTGGATTCTTCCGTCCTAAGTGCAGGACCCTGCACTTATCCTTATTGAACCTCATCAGATTTCTTTTGGCCCAATCCTCCAATTTGTCTAGGTCCCTCTGTATCCTATCCCTGCCCTCCAGTGTATCTACCACTCCTCCCAGTTTAGTATCATCCGCAAATTTGCTGAGAGTGCAATCCACACCATCCTCCAGATCATTTATGAAGATATTGAACAAAACCGGCCCCAGGACCGACCCCTGGGGCACTCCACTTGACACCGGCTGCCAACTAGACACGGAGCCATTGATCACCACCCGTTGAGCCCGACAATCTAGCCAGCTTTCTACCCTCCTTATAGTGCATTCATCCAGCCCATACTTCCTTAACTTGCTGACAAGAATACTGTGGGAGACCGTGTCAAAAGCTTTGCTAAAGTCAAGATACAATACATCCACTGCTTTCCCTTCATCCACAGAACCAGTAATCTCATCATAGAAGGCGATTAGATTAGTCAGGCATGACCTTCCCTTGGTGAATCCATGCTGGCTGTTCCTGATCACTTTCCTCTCATGCAAGTGCTTCAGGATTGATTCTTTGAGGACCTGCTCCATGATTTTTCCGGGGACTGAAGTGAGGCTGACTGGCCTGTAGTTCCCAGGATCCTCCTTCTTCCCTTTTTTAAAGATTGGCACTACATTAGCCTTTTTCCAGTCATCCGGGACTTCCCCGGTTCGCCACGAGTTTTCAAAGATAATGGCCAATGGCTCTGCAACCACAGCCGCCAGTTCCTTTAGCACTCTCAGATGCAGCTCGTCCGGCCCCATGGACTTGTGCACGTCCAGCTTTTCTAAATAGTCCCTAACCACCTCTTTCTCCACAGAGGGCTGGCCATCTATTCCCCATGTTGTGATGCCCAGCGCAGCAGTCTGGGAGCTGACCTTGTTCGTGAAGACAGAGGCAAAAAAAGCATTGAGTACATTAGCTTTTTCCACATCCTCTGTCACTAGGTTGCCTCCCTCATTCAGTAAGGGGCCCACACTTTCCTTGGCTTTCTTCTTGTTGCCAACATACCTGAAGAAACCCTTCTTGTTACTCTTAACATCTCTCGCTAGCTGCAGCTCCAGGTGCGATTTTGCCCTCCTAATTTCATTCCTACATGCCCGAGCAATATTTTTATACTCTTCCCTGGTCAGTTGTCCAACCTTCCACTTCTTGTAAACTTCTTTTTTATGCTTAAGATCGGCTAGGATTTCACCGTTAAGCCAAGCTGGTCGCCTGCCATATTTACTATTCTTTCGACACATCGGGATGGTTTGTCCCTGTAACCTCAACAGGGATTCCTTGAAATACAGCCAGCTCTTCTGGACTCCTTTCCCCTTCATGTTAGTCCCCCAGGGGATCCTACCCATCCGTTCCCTGAGGGAGTCGAAGTCTGCTTTCCTAAAGTCCAGGGTCTGTATCCTGCTGCTTACCTTTCTTCCCTGTGTGAGGATCCTGAACTCAACCAACTCATGGTCACTGCCTCCCAGATTCCCATCCACTTTTGCTTCCCCCACTAATTCTACCCGGTTTGTGAGCAGCAGGTCAAGAAAAGCTCCCCAGCTAGTTGGCTCCTCTAGCACTTGCACCAGGAAATTGTCCCCTACGCTTTCCAAAAACTTCCTGGATTTTCTATGCACTGCTGTATTGCTCTCCCAGCAGATATCAGGAAAATTAAAGTCACCCATGAGAACCAGGGCATGCGATCTAGTAGCTTCCGCGAGCTGCCGGAAGAAAGCCTCATCTACCTCATCCCCCTGGTCCGGTGGTCTACAGCAGACTCCCACCACTACATCACTCTTGTTGCTCACACTTCTAAACTTAATCCAGAGACACTCAGGTTTTTCTGCAGTTTCGTACAGGAGCTCTAAGCAGTCATACTGCTCCCTTACATACAGTGCTACTCCCCCACCTTTTCTGCCCTGCCTGTCCTTCCTGAACAGTTTATAACCATCCATGACAGTACTCCAGTCATGTGAGTTATCCCACCAAGTCTCTGTTATTCCAATCATGTCATAATTCCTTGCCTTCACCAGGACCTCCAGTTCTGCCTGCTTGTTTCCCGGGCTTTGTGCATTTGTATATAGACACTTGAGATAACCTGCTGATCGCCCCCCATTCTCAGTATGAGGTAGGAGCCCTCCCCTCCCAGACATTCCTGCCTGTGCTTCCTCCCGGTATCCCGCTTTCCCACTTACCTCAGGGCTTTGGTCTCCTTCCTCCGGTGAACCTAGTTTAAAGCCCTCCTCACTAGGTTAGCCAGCCTGCTCGCAAAGATGCTCTTCCCTCTCTTCGTAAGGTGGAGCCTGTCTCTGCCTAGCACTCCTTCTTGGAACACCATCCTATGGTTAAAGAATCCAAAGCCTTCTCTCCCACACCACCTGTGTAGCCATTCGTTGACTTCCACGATTCGACGGTCCCTACCCAGGCCTTTTCTTTCCATGGGGAGGATGGACGAGAACACCACTTGCACCTCAAACTCCTTTATCCTTCTTCCCAGAGCCACGTAGTCCGCAGTGATCCGCTCAAGGTCATTCTTGGCAGTATCATTGGTGCCCACGTGGAGAAGCAGGAAAGGGTAGCGATCCAAGGGCTTGATGAGTCTCGGCAGTCTCTCCGTCACATCGCGAATCTTAGCCCCCGGCAAGCAGCAGACTTCTCGGTTTTCCCAGTCAGGGCGGCAGATAGATGACTCAGTCCCCCGGAGTAGAGAGTCCCCGACCACCACCACCCGCCTCCTTCTCTTGGGAGTGGTGGTTGTGGAACCCCCCATCTCAGGACAGTGCATCTCATGCCTTCCAACCAGCGGAGTCTCCTTCTGCTTTCTCCCCCCAGACGTATCATCTGGTCCACTCTCCGCAATGGTACCTGTGGAGAGAACATGAAAATGGTTACTCACCTGTGTCCGTGTTGCTGGAACCCGGACATTCCCCCTTCTTCTTCTGGAGGTCACATGTTGCCAAGCTTCTTCACTGGCCTCTTGGCTCCGCTGTGCAACCTGCTCTAAATCTTTAGAGCTTTGTGCCCGTAGAAGCATATCCTGACTTTTGTCCAGAAAATCCTCCGTTTCTCCTATGCAACGCAGGGTCGTTATCTGTTGCTCCAGACCTTCAATCTTCTCTTCCACTATGGAGACCAGCCTGCACTTAGTACACACATGACCATGCCTTGCAAATCCAAGAGTTGCGATTCCAGATCCGGCTGGCCTGGGCCACGCTGGCTTTTCATGGTGCCCATTTGACGAGGGATTTCCCTGTGGATGGCCCATTTCCCCAGCAGGAGCAGCAATCTCGCTGGCATTAAGGACTCTGCGTGGCCGAGCCTCCCAGGCTATGCACAGGGGCTGGCTCAGCTTTGAGCCCAAGTCCCTTTCCGTTCACACACACATCAGGCTGACTCGGGCCAGCGAGCACCCAGGATGTGGCTCCTCGGTCCTGGCTGGGGCATGGGTCAGAGCTGAGCCCTGCTGTGACTCGGGTCCATGCCCTGTCCTTGAGCAGTGTGGACACAGGCCCGAGTCAGAAGGTGGGCGGAGCACAGAGGGACGTGCTAATACAGGTGTGAGACCCGGCTCCAGCGAATGGAAACCCAGGCTCACAATGCAGCCTGGACACTCAAGTGCAGGCACGGAAATGCCGAGTCCACAAGCCTGGATCGGGCAGCCCCGGGTTTTACAAAGAGTGTGGATGCTCCCGCAGGGAGCTGGGTGGCCATACAGAGGGTTGTGGCTGCAGTTAGAGAACCGTTTACAAAGGCAGCTTCTAGCAGGCCAGGCATTGCCTGCTCCTGGGCAGTGGAGGGACGGGGGCCGTAGGGGTTGGGTGGGTGGGTGGGTGGGAATACAAGAAATACCTGTGGCATTTTGTCCCTGCTGGGACCACTCCATATAAAGTGATCCGGTAAGAAGAGGCTCTGTTCTTGAATCCTCCAATTTTCATGAATGCTTTAAATTCAGCAAAATCACAAAGAAGAAAATGTCTGAAAAGAGCAGGCAAATACAGACTTGTTTTGCTCAGATTAAAATGCAGAGCAGCCTCTAATTGGCATTTTACAGGTATATTACAAGTTAAAATATTTACTCTAAGATCAAATGAATAATTCATGACCTCCAAGCAACAAATACTTAACCATGTCCTTTTGAATATTTAGTTTTAATAGAGATTTATCTGGAAGAATGTTCCAGGACTTCATTATGTTTTCCTGAAGGCTGCAGCGCTTGTCACAGTCAGCATTTCAGATGCCACAGGTTGGGTCATTATGTACCCGTGAGTTGGGCACCTCTGCAGTGCACCTTCTTTCCAACTGCGGAAGTAGAAAATAAAAAGCAAGTTCGAGTTGTAGCTCTTTTGGGATGATGTCCCTGCAACATGGAGCCAGTCTGTAGGAAACCAAAGAAGTATCATTTCTTTACTCTATTTGTGCAATTTGGCACTGACTGGGGGTCTTTTAATATTGTCCCAAAGGATCTAAAATATGAGAAGAAAATATTAGCAACTTTGCAAGCTGTGCTCTATCGAAAAAAGTCAATGTTTGCTTCACTCCCTGTAGACTAGCTCAACGTTACAGAGGTGGTTAATAGTTTGAGGCTTCCTGTGGCATTATATTGTAATAGGACCACATAAAAATAGAGGATCGTGCCTAACAATAAAAATATAACTGAGTTTTCAGTGTTGAATACCCCTGTTTAGCCTGGTTATTGGCAACATTCAGAGCATGTAGTTGCAGAATGTTGATAATTCCCTTGGCAGGGTGATTAACATTTTGTTTTCACGTTTTTTCATTCAAATGATGAAAAGCATGTCCAAGTGGGAGGGGAGTTTTAAAACGCAGAATCGAATATTCTGTGTTTACTTCCAGTTTGTGGGGATGTTAACAGTCTCTGGTACTAAGTTTTAAAGGACAGTCTACTGAAGCCATTCAGAGGTTCCATCCTGTGAAGTGTAACAGTTCTGTGTTAGGGGGTGGTAGTCTGCAGTGAATTCTATTTCCCTCCTTCCTTGCTTTTGCTGCCAAACTAATGTTGTAACTTTTAGTGTGTAGCATCCATCGTACAGATCAACGTCGTGCAATCAATTTATTTTTTAGAGAACTCTTTAAGTGATGTCTGACAAGCCACTAAAGAGAGAGAGAGAGAGAGAGAGAGAGAGAGAGAGAGAGAGAGAAATTAGTACATTTATATTGTCGGAATCTAAGATTCGCAGAAGGCAGAAAGGATAAGCTAATGTGCAAAGATGGAGGAAAGTAAAAGAAAAGGAAACTGAAATTTAAGAGCAGTCCTGGTCAAACTAAAAGGTAATTATCACTGCACATTAGTTTCAATTGGAGGAGAATGGGAGTAGGAAATAACGGGAGGGAAGGGAAAGATGAATGGGATTCTGAGTCAAACTAACACAACCAAGATGGTCCTTAGGCAAGATCTGAAGAGAGGAAGTAACTTGAAGGAAGGGAGAATGCCCTATAAATCTGGGACGAAGTGAAAAGAGCGACCCTCCCCAACTCTGGAAAGTTATGTGGAGCTGGAGAGCAGAGAACAAGAGTGGAGAAAGGGAGAGCAACCAAATGGGAGAATCGGTGGCTGTCATATTCGTTGTCAAATGAGTTTGGAAAACAACGAGAAGAATTTTGAATTGGATCTGCAGTGGCTAGGATTTGGAGAAGCCTGTAAAGGTGACTGAGGACAGGGGATATGGCCCCAATTCTGAAATGAGAGGAAAAACCTGGGGCAATGCGTTTGAAACCCCTGTAGTTCCGATAAGAGGCACTTAGGGGGATCATGAATGACCATCTAGTCTAGCTGTGTGTGCAGAGTGTTTACAAATAGACGAAGGAAGCAGGAGCGGATTTACCATGGCGCCAGCCCTGCGCCGGGCCCACGCTCCTAAGGGGCCCCGGCAGCCGCTCTGCTCCGTCCCCCGCTCTCCCCGGCTCGCTCAGCTTGGTGCTGTGGACAGGCGCCGACTCCGGGGTGCTCCGGGGCTGGGAGCGGGAGGGAGGGAGGGAGGGAGGGGGAGAAGCGGAGAGGCAGCGGCGCGCTCGGGGGCGGAGGTGGAGCGGAGGCGAGCTGGGGCGGGGAGCGGTTCCTCTGCCCCCCCCAGGGTTACTTCCTGAGCCCCTGCCCCGCTCAGCTCTGTTCCGCCTCCTCCCCGAGGCACGCCACCGCTCTGCTCCCCCCTCCCTCCCAGGTTTGCGGGGGGAGGGGGGAAATGGGGCGCGCCCGGGGGAGGAGGCCGGGCAGGGGATCTGGGGAAGGGGTTGGAGTGGGGGCGAGGCCGGGGCCTGTGGTGCTGCGGCTCCCCGGGCTCTGTCCTGCTGCAGCCGGGCTGGCTCCACAGCCGCCAAGTTCCCCCTCCCCCGCCTCTGCCCCCAGCGCACTGCGACCCCCCCCCGCCAGTCAGCTGTATGCCCACGCGAGGGGGGGAGGACGGAGAAGGGGGCGGGGCCTTGGGGAAGGGGGTGGAATTGGGGCATATCCCCTGCCCTGCCCCTCCCCTGACTCCCACACCACCCTCATGCCCCACCAGCCCCCTGCCCTGACTCCCGCACCCCCAGCCCCCTGCCCTGATTCCTGCACCCCCTCACACACACCCAGACCCCAGTCCTGACTCCTGCAAACCCCCCCTCCCACATTCCCACCCCCACCCTGAGCACCAAACGGGAGCTCCTGCACCTTTCCCCCCACATACCCACCTGCACCCCTTGCCCCAAATGGGAGCTGCCCCAGGTAAGCGCTCCACACCCCAACCTCCTGCCCCAACCCTGAGACCCCTCCCTCATTCTAGCTCCTGGCCAGACCGTGACCCCAGTCTCTTCCTGAACGGTTTAAAAGTGTGTAGTGTGTACATTGTAAACATGAAACCTACATGTATCTCTGAGTTGTGAGGAATATGTATTCAGGTTATAACAACCAACAGGAAGGCACTTTTCTCTCGAAACCCATGATTAAATCGAGTCTTCCTAACTCGTGATTTATATCACATCCACCCTGCCCGCTGTGCTTTTGCCCCTGGCCTCTTCATTCCCCAGGGGTGTAAAGATAAAATCATAAGGCCATCTCGAATTCCTCTAAAGAACAACTGAGCATCCATCTTGTAAGCCCTTGTCGTCCCCTCCTACCTGCAGTTTGGCGTTTTTTCAGTTTTGGCGGAAAATGCCAGGAGCTGTCAATCTCCTAATCTGCCTAGTGACCAAAAGTCTCGGTAAGGCAGTGTTCAAATCAGATCGGGGCGGCCCATCTGAGTGGTAGTGTGTGGTGAAGACAAACTCGGTAATTAAGGGTCGGCCATTCACCCCACAAGGGTTACTTGTCATACTGACCTCCACACACCGAATCCACCTGTCTAGAATTCACTCACCACACGCAGAGCAACGCAGAAGAGGGAGTGGAAGGGTTTTAGCAATTTACCTAAAAAAGCACTCGCCTGACCCTGTCTTGGTTCCCTGGTTCCAGCAGTCCTGCTGTCCTGTGCTACCCTCAGGAAAAAATATCCGTAAATCAAGCTGCCAACAATGGTCCTGTCACCATCACTCGATTGTGTTCACAGGTCCCTTATTGGTACAGCCTGCCTCATTTTGTGATTTGCCTAATCGTTACCTGTTTACCTCGTTTATCCCGGGAGTTCTTGCCACCTCCTTTAATAAATTCTGTTGTACCTTTCTTGGTTTAAGTTTTATGTAAAATTTACAAGCCCCTGGTAATAAATACGGGTAAAAAACAAACCTAAAACCAAAAAATCTGTGCCACTTTTAATTTCAGCTCCTATTTCGGTCAACAGGGGGGCCCACAAATATGTTTGGCGCTGGGCCCACAAAAAGTTAATCCAGCCCTGGAAGAAAGGGACATGGCAGCGTGGGGAGGGGGGAATGATGAGAAGGGAAGGAAGGAGGGAGGAGCAGGGAGGGCAGGGGAGTGAGGCTGCCAGCGGGAGATGGTTCAGAGGATGTTGCCACAAACAGCTAATCAGCAGAGAGGAAAGAGTCTCCAGAGTGCATAGGTAGAAAGCAGAATTTGGTGCCATCCTTTTGGGACCAGGAGGCTGTGAAGATTCCTTCCCCACCATCGTCCTGGTGCTGCTGCCCCGAGCTCCTGCTCTGAGGATGGGAGACCTGTGATTGCAGGGGCTGGCTTCAGCCCACAGATAACTGGGAGGGGACAGTGGGCCCTAGTTCCCTGGTCCCCCAAACCCTCCAACCCATTTCATGTGGCTACCTAAATATCCAGCCCCAGGTGTGGGGTTTAATAAAAAGCAACATATGGAAACAAGAGACGACCCTACAGTTGAGATCTGAGATTGGGGAGGAGCCATCAAATGGGGTTAAAACCCAGTAATTCATAGGACGAAGGTTGTTCAGAGTCATGGGAACGGATCCTTTCAGCTGAGTTTGTTTGCAGCTCCCCGCGTCCCCCTTCACTCTTGTATTCATTCTGTCTCTGCAAAAATCAAATCCAATTAAAAGAGGGTTAGTCGTTTCCAGAGGAGTGTATTAAAAGCAGGAGTTCGGGGAGTGACGCTTTGCTTTACCTATTACTCTTTTAACATAGCGATAAATATTATTTCTCCACCATGGTCAAAGCAGACCAGTGTGGGTGTTGTCCTGGAGCCAGCTGACGGAGGTACTGCTCTAGCTTAAGAGGTGGTGTTTTGTGCTGCAGGGCTCCAAATCAAGCGCCCAGTCCTGGATTTTCCTCAACCCGTGGACAGTCCAGAGAAATCATATGGTTTGTTTCTTCCTTTAAAGACACCAAAGCCCTTCACAGCTTATTAACTTAACTGGGGGTTACTAGACCCTTCCCTTGAAACGCAGCCTTAGTTTAGGGTAAAACTGAAACGAATCTATTAACAAAACCTGCATAGGAGTCATTGAAGTCAAGTATAAGGAATGCAGATAGAAAGAGTTACAAGTAAAACAAAACAAGCTGCACTTTTAAAGGTCTAAAACTTAGTCTAGCTAGACACAGGCTCCGTTCAAGATGTTTTCTCTCATCCACAGTCTGGCGGCAAAATGGGGACTGTCTCTCTCCTTGCTCAGGCTTTCTTCCAGGGGCCCAAAAGTGCTGGTGTTTTTGGTTTCTTAAGTGAAAGAATGTGGGGTTGTCTGCCCCTTTCTTTTATAGTCCATTGAGTCTTGGAAGTTGATTCTTCTAAAGCAGAGGTTGTCAACCAGGGGTATGGGGTACACAAAGGTCTTCTAGGGAGTACATCAACTCCTGTAGACATTTGCCTAGTTTTCCAGCAGGCTACATAAAAAGCATGAGCAAAAGAAGTACAAACTAACGTTTCATACAGACAAAAGGAGAAAGTCAGCAATTTTTCTGTACAAGTGTGCTGAGTGTATTTTATGTCTGATTTTGTAAACAAGTTGTTTCTAAGTAAGGTGAAACCCGCATACATCCTGGGTGTGGTGTTCTGTCCTATCAAGTGGCACCGAGACCATTTAGAGACAGTGAAATGAATCTGCTCTACAGCCTTAGCTAACAGCCAGTCGGCTCTGAGCTCATGCGGTAGCACCTCATGCACAAAGCTCCAGAGGTCCCAGGTTTGATCCTGCTCTGCCAACAACCAGGGTCTGTCAACATGATGCATGCTCTTCTTTTTCCGCCCCACACTTGTGTTTGCTGAAATGTAAATTGCTCTGTTGGCTACCGTCTCCTTCCCCTGCTGTCTTGAGGACCCTGTTTGCTGCTGATATAAACCCCCATTCCTTTGTTTAGGATAGACCTCTGTAACAACGTTTGCCTAGGAGGGGCTCTCAGGTTTTCCCAAGTAATGTCGTAGAGGGGGAACTCATAACTCTATATGTGACGTTGCATCATGATCTTATTGACCAGAGAGTTGTTCCTTTTCAAATGGTACTTCACAAGGCATATTTCGTACAAAGATTCTTACCACAGCATGTAGGGGGTGAATAGAGGGCTGCTTCGGGTCACACATGCTCAGAAGGGCATCTCCAAGGGCGGAGGGCCACTTCCACTCCCAAATTGAAAAAAAGGGGGGTGCCAACCTGTTCCCCCACTTCAGCCACCTCCAGAGGCAGACAGCCGTACCGGAGGGGCGGTGAAGATCTCTGCCCTGAGGGCTGATGTTCGCAGGCCTGCTTTGACTACCTGCAGCAAGCAGAGAACTGCCAGGAGAAGGATCCCAGCCCATTCAAAGAACAGGGTGCTTGCTGCTTGCTCAGCTCAGGAGGGTGTAAGGACATAAATGCCAAATAAGCAGCGCATGCTTCAAATGCATCGGCTTAGTGGCCCCTGTACCTTTCAGTAGTGAAGAAATCTGTTTGTTGGACACGATTATTTTTCTTTGACCGCTAGGTGCTGAATTGCTGTAATGATAAGAGCATGTTTAGATTTATGAGGCATCTTAGTTAACCCACAGGTTTCAGAGTAACAGCCGTGTTAGTCTGTATTCGCAAAAAGAAAAGGAGTACTTGTGGCACCTTAGAGACTAACCAATTTATTAGAGCATAAGCTTTCGTGAGCTACAGCTCACTTCATCAGATGCATATCGTGGAAACTGCAGCAGACTTTATATATACAGAGAGAATATGAACCAATACCTCCTCCCACCCCACTGTCCTGCTGGTAATAGCTTATCTAAAGTGATCATCAGGTGGGCCATTTCCAGCACAAACCCAGGTTTTCTCACCCTCCACCCCCCCACACAAATTCACTCTCCTGCTGGTGATAGCCCATCCAAAGTGACAACTCTTTACACAATGTGCATGACAATCAAGTTGGGCTATTTCCCGCACAAATCCAGGTTTTCTCACATCCCCCCCACCCCCATACACACACAAACTCACTCTCCTGCTGGTAATAGCTCATCCAAACTGACCACTCTTCAAGTTTAAATCCAAGTTAAACCAGAACATCGGGGGGGGGGGTCTTCTGGCTCTATCAATCTGTTTCTTTACTTCTGCAGGTGGGTATTGTAGTTGTAAGAAAGCTTGACAGAGATCTTGTAGGTGTTTGTCTCTGTCTGAGGGGTTGGAGCAAATGCGGTTGTATTGCAGAGCTTGGCTGTAGACGATGGATCGTGTGGTGTATACCTTCAGATCAGCGGCACTGCTATGGGTACCCGCATGGCCCCACAGTATGCCAACATTTTTATGGCTGATTTAGAAAAACGCTTCCTCAGCTCTCGTCCCCTAAAGCCCCTACTCTACTTGCGCTATATTGATGACATCTTCATCATCTGGACCCATGGAAAAGAAGCCCTTGAGGAATTCCACCATGATTTCAACAATTTCCATCCCACCACCAACCTCAGCCTGGTCCAGTCCACACAAGAGATCCACTTCCTGGACACTACAGTGCTAATAAACAATGGTCACATAAACACCACCCTATACCGGAAACCTACTGACCGCTATTCCTACCTGCATGCCTCCAGCTTTCACCCTGACCACACCACACGATCCATCGTCTACAGCCAAGCTCTGCGATACAACCGCATTTGCTCCAACCCCTCAGACAGAGACAAACACCTACAAGATCTCTGTCAAGCTTTCTTACAACTACAATACCCACCTGCAGAAGTAAAGAAACAGATTGATAGAGCCAGAAGAGTTCCCAGAAGTTACCTACTACAGGACAGGCCTAACAAAGAAAATAACAGAACGCCACTAGCCGTCACCTTCAGCCCCCAACTAAAACCCCTCCAACGCATTATTAAGGATCTACAACCTATCCTAAAGGATGACCCAACACTCTCACAAATCTTGGGAGACAGGCCAGTCCTTGCCTACAGACAGCCCCGCAACCTGAAGCAAATACTCACCAACAACCACATACCACACAACAGAACCACTAACCCAGGAACTTATCCTTGCAACAAAGCCCGTTGCCAATTGTGCCCACATATCTATTCAGGGGACACCATCACAGGGCCTAATAACATCAGCCACACTATCAGAGGCTCGTATTCCTGCACATCCACCAATGTGATATATGCCATCATGTGCCAGCAATGCCCCTCTGCCATGTACATTGGTCAAACTGGACAGTCTCTACGTAAAAGAATAAATGGACACAAATCAGATGTCAAGAATTATAACATTCATAAACCAGTCGGAGAACACTTCAATCTCTCTGGTCACGCAATCACAGACATGAAGGTCGCTACCTTAAAACAAAAAAACTTCAAATCCAGACTCCAGTGAGAAACTGCTGAATTGGAATTCATTTGCAAATTGGATACTATTAATTTAGGCTTAAATAGAGACTGGGAGTGGCTAAGTCATTATGCAGGGTAGCCTTTTTCCTCTTGTTTTTTCCTACCCCCCCCCCCCCCCCGATGTTCTGGTTTAACTTGGATTTAAACTTGAAGAGTGGTCAGTTTGGATGAGCTATTACCAGCAGGAGAGTGAGTTTGTGTGTGTATGGGGGTGGGGGGATGTGAGAAAACCTGGATTTGTGCAGGAAATAGCCCAACTTGATTGTCATGCACATTGTGTAAAGAGTTGTCACTTTGGATGGGCTATCACCAGCAGGAGAGTGAATTTGTGTGGGGGGGTGGAGGGTGAGAAAACCTGGATTTGTGCTGGAAATGGCCCACCTGATGATCACTTTAGATAAGCTATTACCAGCAGGACAGTGGGGTGGGAGGAGGTATTGGTTCATATTCTCTCTGTATATATAAAGTCTGCTGCAGTTTCCACGATATGCATCTGATGAAGTGAGCTGTAGCTCACGAAAGCTTATGCTCTAATAAATTGGTTAGTCTCTAAGGTGCCACAAGTACTCCTTTTCTTTTTAGTTAACCCACAGATTTTCTTTTTATAAAGGGAAGGATTTTTTTGTTTAGTCTGAGCAGCTTTACTACACTGTGGTGTCTTTCCTCCAAATCGGAGCAACTCAGGTGACTGGCATCCCCAACTGCCCCAATTTTCATATTTGTGTTGTTCTCCACAGGTGGGAGTTCCACTGTCAGAACAGACTGAACCTGCTCACTAGCCCTGCACTAACGTGGAATTATTATGGGTACAGGTGTAATCAAAGTTTGGTGGGTTACACTCAGGCCAGGCCCTTGTCTCTGGCTCTGTAACGGAGCACTGACTCAGCTCTCCCAGGAGCCCCTCTCTGCCTGAACACAGGTTGCTCTTACAGGCCCAGCTCACGAGGTGACATCTCCCCTGTCTTTCCACCCAGACGCCATGGAAGGCTGGAGAACTGAGCAGGATTATGACATCACAGGTATCAAGGAGACTGAAGAGCTGTAACAGAAGAACGGCCACGCTGGGTCAAACCAAAGGTCCATCGAGCCCAGTCTCCGATCTTCCGACAGTGGCCAATGCCAGGTGTTTCAGAGGGAATGAACAGAATAGGGAATCAAGTGATCCATCCCCTGTCGCTCATTCCCAGCTTCTGGCAAACAGAACCTAGGGACACTCAGAGCGTGGTGTGGCAATCCTGCCCATCTTGGTTAAGAGCCATTGATGGACCTATCTTTCATGAAATTATCTCGTTCTTTTTTGAACCCTGTTATAGTCTTGGCCTTCCCAAGAGCCTCTGGGAAAGAGTTCCTTGGGTTGACTGTGCATTGTGTGAAGAAATACTTCCTTTTGTTTGTTTTCAACCTGCTGCCTCTTAATTTCATGTGGTGACCCTGAGTTCTTGTGTTATGAGAGGGAGAAAATAATACTTCCTTCTTTACTTTTTCCACACGAATCATGATTTGCTATCATATCCCCTGTACTTGTCTTTTCGAAGATGAAAAGTCCCAGTCCTGTTCATCTCTCCCCATATGCAAGCTGTTCCATACCCCTACTCATTTGTGTTGCCCTTTTCTGAACCTTTTCCAATGCCAATATATCTTTTTTGAGGTGGGGAGACCACATCTGCATGCAGTATTCAAGATCTGGCTGTACCATGGATTCCTAGAGGGGCAAGATGATATTTTCTGTCTTGTTATCTATCCTTTTCCTAATGATTCCCAACTTTCTGTTTCCTTTTTTGACTGCCGCTGCACATTGAGCGGATGTTTTCAGAGAACTACTCACAATGCCTCCAAGATCTCTTGTTGAGTGGTAACAGCTAATTAGCCCCCATCATTTTGGCTGTATAGTTGGGATTATGCTTTCCAATGTGCATTACTTTGCATTTCTCAACCTTGAATTTCATCTGCCATTTTCTTGCCCAGTCACCCAGGTTTGTGAGATCCCTTCGCAGTCTCCTTTGGACTCAACTAGCTTGAGTAGTTTTGTATCATCTGCAAATTTTGCCACCTCACTGTTTACCCCTTTTTCCGGATCGTTTATGAATCTGTTGAACAGTACTGTTCCCAGTAGAGATCCCTGGGGGCACCACTATTTACCTCTCTCCACTGTGAAAATGGATTATTTATTCCTACCCTTTGTTTCCTATGTTTCACCCAGTTACTGATCCATGAGAGGACCCTCCCTCTTATCCCATGACAGCTTCCATTGCTTAAGAGCCTTTGGTGAGGGACCTTGTCAAAGGCTTTCTGAAAATCCCAGTATGTCAGTGCACTGCAAGGCCGTCAATGGCTTCTAAACTTTCTCATGGGGACATCGGAGACATGGTCCAGTTAACTTGTGTTCAGGCCGAACAAGAACCCAGATGCAACCTGCTGTGAGAACCTCATTTAAATAATGATGCCCCTGTGCCAGCACAGGTCACAGGTCAAAATGTGTAACTTCAATAACAATGGTGATTGGAAGAGCCCAGACTAACCACCACAGGAATGTACTGACTATGACCCCTTACTTCAAATGCACTGTGGCCTTGTGGATAGAGCACTAGATGGAACTCAGAAGGCTTAAGTGCTCGTCCTGGCTCTGCTACTGTCTTGCTGGGTGATCTTGGGCAAGTCACTGCTCTTCTCTGTGGCTCAGTTTCCCATCTCTAAAAGGGGGCTAATGTTCCACGCCTCCTTTGTAAAGTGCTTTGAGATCTACTGATTGAAGATGTTAGATAAGAGGTAGGGCTCTTTATTATTTTATGATAGAGGGTGCTTTTCCTAAAGCTTCCAGTCCTGGAATCAAGTGAATGATATGAGAATCTCTGCTTTTTATTTTATTTGTTAACCATTTTTAAGCTCTCTTGGCTGCAAAGAGAAGCTGGAGGACGTGAATTGAATGCACCCTCGCGGCTTAGACACCAGCAGGCAAATGAAGAGTTCCCCAGAGGAATTTTTTTGGAAAATCTCACTATTTTGAAGCCACTCTCATGATTTTGGTGGGGCCCAACTCATGGTTTTGGAATGCTTGGGCTGGGGATACCGTGAAAGTTTGTCTGCGCTCGTAGCGCTGGGTAATCACTTCAGGGCTGCTTCTCGCTTCAGGCTGGGAGATTCCGCCTCAGTCACAGCGGTTTTATGAGTTCCCACAAGGAGGGGGAAAATGTCCCTTGCCTAGAGGCTTGAGAGTCGTAAAGCTCGGAGAAGACCCAGGGTTTTCCTGGGAAATCGGATGCCCTCTCTCCTGCCTTATTCTGAGCTCAGCAGCTCAGCCCCCTGGGG
Source organism: Lepidochelys olivacea (assembly GCF_965140295.1). Taxonomy (NCBI): domain Eukaryota; kingdom Metazoa; phylum Chordata; order Testudines; family Cheloniidae; genus Lepidochelys; species Lepidochelys olivacea. Next base: position 5,433,917 of record NC_140413.1, read on the forward strand.
CGGTTGCCCCATCCTATCTCCTGATGTAAGTACGGCATTGACAGCTCACAGGCGAGAGGAGATTGCAGGAGGGCAGCCCCATTCTGACCTAGAGACGACATCAGCACCTGCCTGATGCCAGAGCAGCAAGCTGCAGTCAGGTGTAGCCTGGGTACTTGTTGCTGGTTTGAGAGTATCTGTGGTTCTTAGTGTCTGAACCCTGGGAAATGAGTTCACTCCTCATATATCTCAACTGGGCCTCCTGCCTAACGATCCTGAGATGCACGGTGCTGTTTCTTGCCTTTCATGCTGTGATGAGCCTCGCCAGATCGGAGGTAAGTGAGAATCCTCGAGAGATGGAAATGCTGGACTGATGCCAGCTGAATGCAGAACCAAACATAAGTATTTTTAAATCAGCAGGCTCGGACGATCTACACCAAAGAGTCCTCAAAGAGCTGGTTCATGAGGTTATTGGCCCACTGACATTAATTTTTCACAAATTTAGGATTACTGAGGGAATTCCAGAAGGCTAGAAGTGTGCTCATGTTTTGTCAATATTCAAAAAGGTACGGGAGGTTGACCCGGCTTATTATAGGCCAGTTAGCCTGAAATAATGGGCAAAGCGATACAGGATTCAATCGCTAAAGAATTAAAGGACAGGAATATATTTAAAGCAGGTCAACAATGTTTTATTGAAAATGGGTCATGTCAAACATAGATGTGACAAACTTAGACTTTAGTAAGGTGTTGTTTTTCATAGATTCCAAGGCAAGATGGGCCTATTGTGATCTTCTAGTCTGACCCTCCTGCATAGCACAGGCCAAAGATCTTCCCCACCGTAATTCCTAGAGCATACCTTTTATCAAAATATCCAATCTTGATTTTAAAAATTGCCAGCGATGGAGAATCAATCCACCAGGACCTAGGGAAATTGTTCCAATGGTTAATTACTCTCACCGTTAAAACTATACGCCTTATTTCCAGTCTGAATTTGTCTAGTTTCAAGTTCCAGCCATTGGACCATGTAAGACCTTTATCTGTTAGATTGAAGAGCCCATTTGTAATTATTTGTTCCCCATGTCGGTATTTATAGCCTTTAATTTTATTGTATATTCTATACAATATCAATGGAGCACAGGTTAAATGGACTGAGTACAGGCTAATGGCTAACTGGCAGATCTCAAAAAGTAATTTTCAATGGGCTCCTCGAATGTGGGTGTTTCTAATGGGGCTCTGCAGGGATCAGTACTCGGTCTGATGCTAGTCATTATTTTTATCAATGACTTGGAAGTAAATATAAAATTGCTGCTGGTTAAAATTTGCTGATGACCCGAAGATTGGCAGAATGGTGAATAACGATGAGGACAAGGCAGTCACACAGAGAGTTCTGGAGAGGTTGTTTGTCAAATGGGGCCCATTCAAACAAAATGAATGTTCACACAGCCCAAAACAGAGTTATACATCTGGAAAAGGGAGGGCATATTCAGCTTTGGATTGGACTAGCTTTAGTTTTGTATCATCTGCCAATCTGGCCACTTCCCTGTTTCCCCCCTTTTCTAGATCACATGTGAATATGTTGAACAACTCTGGTCCCAGTACAGATCCTTGGGGAACTTTGCTATTTATCTCTCTTTATAACTCACCATTTCTTCCTACCTTTTGTTTCCTATCTTTAAACCAGTTACTGGTCCATGAGAAGACCTTCCCTCTTCTCCCATAACAACTTCTTTTGCTTAAAAACTTTCTGAAAGTTGAGGTCCACTAGATCCACTGGATCGCCCTTCTCCACATGCTTGTTCACCCCTGTGACGCCCCATATTCTTCATAGAAATATTGTTAGATGAATGTTGCATAACTAAGATATGTTTTATGCAATATGGGTCGTGTGAGATATCATTGGAAAGGTTATGATTTACTGAATGTGATTATCCTTTCTGTGTGGATGTATCGTTTCTGTATCTGAAGTAGGAATACGAGCTATGTATCAATTACAAAAGTGCTTGCACCAGGGGAATGCCCACCAAACAGTAGGGAGTCAGCCTGGATGGGCCATTAGGAAGGACAATAGGACTTGGAAGATACGAATCTTCCTCCTTCCTGAGAAGTTTCCTGGGATGCTGCTTTGACACTGCAGGGTCATGTGATCATGTCACCTGGTACTGAGCATCATTATGGACTGATGGTATTTGTCCACTAGGAGGGAGTGGGGGTCAAACTGGGAGACAAAGGATTCCTGTCTTATCCAAATCCTATTTAAGGCTTTTGGACTGGAGTTAATCTGGGTTCTTGTCCACCACCTCCCTGCTCAAAAAGGAAGACTGCTGAAAACACCTGGTGAAAGAAAGAAACTAAACTGTGGGGGAGGAGGGCAGGGGCTGAGCCCAGGTGAGAAAGATCTAGCCTGTGAAAGGAATAGCTGGATATTTAAGCTGCAAGCAGTGCAGTTTACCTTCCATAAACTTTGCAACTGCACAAAACAACATTTAGGGTGAGAATGTACTTTCTATTAAGCAGTTAATTTTGCGTATTAACCTTAGGTGGTGTGTTTTGTTTTATTTGCACAGTATTGTGCTTTGATCTGTTTGCTAGCCCTTCTAATCTCTTAACATTTACCTTTTGTAGTTAATAAACTTATTTTTGGTTTCTTCTAAAAAACAGTTTGTGCAATTCACAACTGGCGGGGTTGGGGGCAGTTATGCATATCTTCCTGCACATTGAGGGAGGGAGAGAATGTCATGAGCTTACGTTGTTTAGATCTCTGTACAGCGCAAGACAATATAATTTTGGGTTTACACTCCTGAGGGTGCGTGCACCTGAGTGCTGGGCAATCACCGAGGTGAGTCTTCCCAAAGAGAGCTGCTTGCATACTCTGCGTGATCCTACAGCTGGGTGTGTCCCTGCCAGTATGTGTGTGCAGCAGGACAGGGTGAAGGAGACCAGGCTGGTGGAAGAGATGGGCTCAGTGGGACCCCAGTAGATCAGGTGGCACCCCGCAATGGGGTGTCCAACCCATCACACCCCCCTCAAAGAATTCCAGGAGATTAGTGAGGCAGGATTTCCCTTTTCAAAAGTCGTGTTGACTCTTCCCCAACAAATCATGTTCATCGATGTATTTCATAATTCTGTTCTTTACTAGAGTTTCGACCAATTTGCCTTGTACTGAAACTAAGCTCACAGGCCTGCAATTGCCAGGATCGCCTCTGGAACCTTTTTTACAAATCAGCGTTACATTAGCGACCCTTCAGACATCTCAGACAGAGGATGATTTAAGCAATAGCTTACGTACCACAGTTAGTAGTTCTGCAATTTCATATCCGAGTTCCCGCAGTACTCGAGGGTGAATCGGGAGTGCCTTCTCGAAACCATTCATTGAGTCAAACTCAAATGATAGGACTCCATACAGGATGAAATAATCTGGCCTGTGTGATTCAAAAGGTCAGACTAGATGATCGAATGGTCCCTTCTAGCCTTAAATGCTATGAATCTGTGAATGATTTTACACTTCTAGCATGTTCCCTCTTGAAATTGTCCCAGTCTTTTCAATCTCTCTCTGTACAGAGGAGTCTTTCCAGGCTTTTAATCACTTTGGACCCTCCAATTTCAACTCATGACAAGGTGCTCCACCCTTCCCCACTGCCCCCAGAAGAGGAGGTGAAAGTGCTTTGGAATGCAGGGAAAGTACCTTCCACACCCCAAAGGGATGGTCCCTGATGAGAGCTGGGTCTGGGGTAGAAGCACCTTAAAAGGAAGATTTTGAGCCATGGGAGAAGTCCTTGCTCACAGAAAGAAGCACACTCAGTCTGGGCCTGGGTTGAGAATACTTGTCCTACAGAAAGGACCCAGAGCTGGGCAGAGTGATGCTCTCTCAACGCAGGGTGCTTGGTCCTCTTAGCACTGTCATAACAGTCCCCGGTCAACCAGGGACACTTTGTTGTGAGTTAATGCCTCAAGAGGGTGAAATAAGACCTGCAGTGGGTATGTAGCGAAGTGTTTGAAGCCTGAAGTTGGCAGACCTTCATCAGCCCACTGCGGGCTGGCAGGTGTGGTGCCAAGAGTGGGATCTACAAGGCACCATATCCCAGTGACTGCTGCTGTGGTGGGCAGAGAACCAGGCCCAGCAACAGCACTGCTATCCCTTTGACAAATGGCATCTCAGCAGCCTCGGGGGCCATGGATCAATGTTCACATTGCACTCCCTGACCCCAGCGGTACCCAGGCCGGGCCGGGGAAGCCAATGATCCAACCAACAGACCAAATTCATCGATGAATCCTGCTCACGTGCCACTTGAGGCACCTTGCGCGTACGCTAAGAAGAAGAAGCAGCAGCCTCAAATGTTAGATAGCAGCTTTCTCCCGCCTCCGGGTCAGATGCCACCCCTCCCTGCAGGACTAGCCTAGGACTGGCCACCAGAACTAGCACCACTGACCCAAATGGTCCTGATCATGATCCTAAGGTCACCATGAAGAGCCCATCAATGCTCAGCAGCTCCCAGGCAAGTGGGCTGAACTCGTGCCAAATTGTTTTCTTTTGGTGTAAAACAGCTGCCGTTAAGGATGGTATAGGGGTTATATCAGCACATGTTTGGGAGAATTTGCATGACCCATTCCTGGCTTCACCACTCAGGAGTAGCATGGCCATCCCAAATGCATGCAGATAAAACCCCTATATCGTGCATTCTCTAAATATGGAAATAGGAAACACTGTTGTCCAGATGTCAGATTTCTCCCCCAAGGTCTGAATTCGGGGACTGGTATCTGTGGTTCATTGCATACACTGCAGTCCTTAAACCTGCAGAGTTTTATAAGCTCTGCAGGAGGGAGAACTTTGCAGGCTCTCTCCTTCAACGCTGATAAACTCTGCAGGCTCCTGGTGCCAGCAATCCCTGTTTCTCCAACTCCTGGATTATTCCGAAAAGAAAAGGAGTACTTGTGGCACCTTAGAGACTAACAAATTTATTTGAGCATAAGTTTTCATGAGCTACAGCTCACGGCTGCTACGCTGAAACCTGGATTATTCCAGTGACCCCTGTCATGGGCTGTGCTGTGTGCCCTATATGGGCTGAATCATAGGAAAGCACAATGCCTACCCATGATGCCTCAGAGTGCAATACTCTCCCAGAAGGAAAAACTTTCCTCTGGCCCCACATGGCAATCCCCTCTGGCTCCTTGTTATCCCAGTTTTATTGAGGAGTTCTCTCTAACCATGCTGCTTTTTCTCTGTGTGGCAGGCTTCTGAGAGGAAGATGAGGCGCAGACACAAAAAGAAGAAAAAGAAAGGTAAGCAGTCCCTGTCCCCACAGCTGTGGTGGCAGACTCGGGCCCCATGCAAAGCAGAGAAGTCTATTCCCCCAGTCGCCTCCCCTCTTCCTGCGAAGGCACAGACATGCCCAGAGTCGTGCAGAGGCACTGGCTGGGGCTCTGTTCACACGCTGCCCCTGAAATCTGGGGCTCTGGGGTGCTAGGAAGCAAAGGATGCCCATGCAGTTCAATATCTCCCTTATGTCTCACTTCTGGCAGCTTTTGGACGTCGTGAGAAAGAGATGGAGGAGGCTTGTGCACCCCTAGAGACATGGTAAGCAATGCCCCCCTCCATAAATCTGCAGTGGCTCAGTCCCCTCCTTTAGCGTCATGCAATTCATCCCCACTCAGGGGTAGTAGCCCTAGTAATCCCTCCCCTGTCCCGACCTGTATACCAGGCAAGCATCTATTCTCCTTTAGAATCATGCAATTCATTCTCACCCAGCAGAAGCTGCCATCTCTTATCCACCCCCATGCATCATACAGCGGGTCATTCCCTTCTTCAAGCATCATGCGGCCCATTTAATCTGGAGTGGGGGAGGGGCAGTAGATTGTGTCTACTGGACTGGACCATCCTCCCCTGCAAGAGCGGGAGAAAACGTTTTCTGGGAGCAGCCCTGTGCACACCTGGGAGGTGAGGTGGAGAGTTCAGGGAGGAAGGCTGGCCTTTCTTGTACGGTGAGTAGGGTGAAAGGGATCCTGCAGCACTTCTGTAATGCCCCCTCCTCCACCCCAACCTCCAGTCCCCCAGCATGCGTTCCCAGTTGGACTTCAACGTTGGACCTTCAGCTCTGCAGCATAAAGCACCCCTTCGAGCTAAGGAGGTAGGTGCATTAGTTGGTAGCTGCAGCAGGCCATTCTCCTATTTGTTGATTAACTTGTGCGGAAGGGACATGACACACACGCTGCCAGTAGGACACACTCTCACCTTCTCAGCACTAGACAGGGATCACCTAAGAATCCAGCTTACCCAAAACCAGAACATCCAAGGCCTGGGTATTGCAGGGGAGGAGGTTGCCTCAGTGGAGAATGGGACACGGAGCCTTTCAGTGCCGCACCTCTGTGTGAAAGAGGGCCTGAGAGCAGGGCTTGCCCTCAACTATCTGCTCTCTCTGTTCCACAGCTGCCGCGTGCCCCTGGAGAAGCTCACCTTGGCTGACAGCCTCAGGCTGGTTGAGAGGAGGACACAGTACGTGGGCAGATACCTGGATGAAGTTCTGATACCGTAAGGCAACTGAATGGGGGGCACCAGTCTGGGGTCTGTGTGGGAGGGGATAGTGAATGTAGAGAGCAGGGAACAGAGAAAACCAGACACTCCAGGAACGTAAAATAACAGGGAAAAAGCCTCTAAGAGGCTTTAGCTTTCAAGGTGAGACACCAGTGAAAGTGAGGTGAGGGAGCAGGGAATTGATTGCAAGCAGGCTCAGTTGGGCAGGAGTAGGCCAGGCCTATAAATCCAGGAAACTGGCAACAGACGGAGGCTGCCGCTGGGAAAGGGCAGTCCCTCCCTGGGAAGAAGGGGGAGTGTTTGGAGGTTGTACACCCAGCAGGGGAATGAGGAGTAACAGGAAGCAGTCCAGGGAAGAAGCGGAGACGGCTGGGAGAGGAAAGCCCAGAACTTCTGGCTGGAGGGTCATAGATTCATAGATTCATAGATATTTAGGCCAGAAGGGACCATTATGATCATCTAGTCTGACCTCCTGCACAATGCAGGCCACAGAATTTCACCCACCACTCCTAAAAAAGACCTCACACCTATATCTGTGCTATTGAAGTCCTCAAATTGTAGTTTGAAGACCTCAAGGAGCAGAGAATCCTCCAGCAAGTGACCCGTGCCCCATGCTACAGAGGAAGGCGAAAAACCTCCAGGGCCTTCCAATCTGCCCTGGAGGAAAATTCCTTCCTGACCCCAAATATGGCGATCAGCTAAACCCTGAGCATATGGGCAAGATTCATCAGCCAGATACTACAGAAAATTCTTTCCCGGGTAACTTGGATCTTACCCCATCTAAAAACCCATCACAGGCCATTGGGCCTATTTACCATGAATATTTAATTACCAAAACCATGTTATCCCATCATACCATCTTCTCCATAAACTTATCGAGTTTAATCTTAAAGCAAGATAAATCTTTTGCCCCCACTACTTCCCTCGGAAGGCTATTCCAAAACTTCACTCCTCTGATGGTTAGAAACCTTCGTCTAATTTCTAATCTAAATTTCCTAGTGGCCAGTTTATATCCATTTGTTCTTGTGTCCACATTGGTACTGAGTTTAAATAATTCCTCTCCCTCTCTGGTATTTATCCCTCTGATATATTTATAGAGAGCAATCATATCTCCCCTCAACCTTCTTTTAGTTAGGCTAAACAAGCCAAGCTCCCTGAGTCTCCTTTCATAAGACAAGTTTTCCATTCCTCGGATCATCCTAGTAGCCCTTCTCTGTACCTGTTCCAGTTTGAATTCATCCTTCTTAAACATGGGAGACCAGAACTGCACACAGTATTCCAGGTGAGGTCTCACCAGTGCCTTATATAACGGTACTAAAACCTCCTTATCCCTACTGGAAATACCTCTCCTGATGCATCCCAAGACGACATTAGCTTTTTTCACAGCCATATCACATTGGCAGCTCATAGTCATCCTATGATCAACCAATACTCCAAGGTCCTTTTCCTCCTCCGTTACTTCTAGTTGATGCGTCCCTAGCTTATAACTAAAATTCTTGTTATTAATCCCTAAATGCATGACCTTACACTTCTCACTATTAAATTTCATCCTATTCCTATTACTCCAGTTTACAAGGTCATCCAGATCCTCCTGTAGGGTATCCCTGTCCTTCTCTAAATTAGCAATACCTCCCAGCTTTGTATCATCTGCAAACTTTATTAGCACACTCCCACTTTTTGTGCCCAGGTCAGTAATAAAAAGATTAAATAAGATTGGTCCCAAAACTGATCCTTGAGGAACTCCACTGGTAACCTCCCTCCAACTTGACAGTTCACCTTTCAGTAGGACCCGTTGTAGTCTCCCCTTTAACCAATTCCCTATCCACCTTTCAATTTTCCTATTGATGCCCATCTTATCCAATTTAACTAATAATTCCCCATGTGGCACAGTATCAAACGCCTTACTAAAATCTAAGTAAATTAGATCCACTGCGTTTCCTTTGTCTAAAAAATCTGTTACTCTCTCAAAGAAGGAGATCAGGTTGGTTTGGCACGATCTACCTTTTGTAAAACCATGTTGTATTTTGTCCCATTTACCATTGACTTCAATGTCCTTAACTACCTTCTCCTTCAAAATTTTTTCCAAGACCTTGCATACTACAGATGTCAAACTAACAGGCCTATAATTACTTGGATCACTTTTTTTCCCTTTCTTAAAAATAGGAACTATGTTAGCAATTCTCCAATCATACGGTACAACCCCTGAGTTTACAGATTCATTAAAAATTCTTGCTAATGGGCTTGCAATTTCTTGTGCCAATTCTTTTAATATTCTTGGATGAAGATTATCTGGGCCCCCCGATTTAGTCCCATTAAGCTGTTTGAGTTTCGCTTCTACCTCAGATATGGTGATGTCTACCTCCATATCCTCATTCCCATTTATCATGCTACCATTATCCCTAAGATCCTCTTTAGTCTTATTAAAGACTGAGGCAAAGTATTTGTTTAGATATTGGGCCATGCCTAGATTATCCTTGACCTCCACTCCATCCTCAGTTTTTAGCGGTCCCACTTCTTCTTTCTTTGTTTTCTTCCTATTTATATGACTATAGAACCTTTTACTATTGGTTTTAATTCCCTTTGCAAGGTCCAACTCTACTTGACTTTTAGCCTGTCTCACTTTATCCCTACATATTCTGACCTCAATAAGGTAGCTTTCCTTACTGATCCCTCCCTTCTTCCACTCCCTATATGCTTTCTGCTTTTTCTTAATTACCTCTCTAAGATGCTTGCTCATCCAGCTTGGTCTACAACTCCTGCCTATGAATTTTTTCCCCTTTCTTGGGATGCAGGCTTCCGATAGCTTCTGCAGCTTTAATTTAAAATAATCCCAGGCCTCCTCTACCTTTAAACCCATAAATTCTTCAGTCCAATCCACTTCCCTAACTAATTTCCTTAATTTTTGAAAGTCAGCCCTTTTGAAATCAAAAACCCTAGTTGCAGATTTATTTTTGTTAATCCTTCCATTCAGTTTGAACTGAATTAGCTCATGATCACTTGAGCCAAGATTATCCCCTACAACCATTTCCTCTATGAGATCCTCATTACTCGCCAAGACCAAATCTAAAATGGCATCCCCTCTAGTCGGTTCAGCAACTACTTGTTGAAGGAATCCATCAGCTATCGCATCTAGGAAAATCTGAGCCCTATTATTATTACTAGCACTCGTCCTCCAGTCTATATCTGGGAAGTTAAAGTCTCCCATGATCACACAGTTTCCATTAGTATTTACTTTATTAAAAACATTAAAAAGGGCTCTATCCATATCCAAATTAGATCCCGGCGGTCTATAGCACACCCCAAGCACTATCCCAGGGGAGGCTCTAATAGTTTTCTTCCCCAATTTAATTGTTGCCCAGACAGACTCAGTCATATCCATTTCATCGCTTCTTATTTCTTTACATTCTATCTCATCATTGATATACAGTGCTACTCCACCACCTTTACCTTTATTTCGGTCTTTCCTAAACAGCACATACCCTTCAATACCTGTAGCCCAGTCATGACTACTATTCCACCAGGTCTCTGTTATACCTAGAATATCTGGTTTCACTTCCTGCACCAGTAACTCTAGTTCCTCCATTTTGTTACCTAGGCTCCTTGCATTAGTGTACAAACATCTTAATTTTTGCTGTTTGGCCTCACTCACATTCTGTACCCTATTAGGCACGGTTATTTTACTACCAGTATAACCTATTAGACTTGTATCTACACTGCCCTTCCTCCTACCTACAGCTGTATCCACTCTTACTTCATTTTCTTTCCACTCTATGCTAAATTCTGGCGTGGAGATTACCTGGACATCTCCCAACCATCTCCCCCAATTTCCTAGTTTAAAGCTCTCTTAATCAGTTGTGCCAGCCTCCATCCTAGAAGTCTATTTCCTTCCCTACTCAGATGAAGTCCATCCCGAGAGAACTGTCCTCTATCCATGAATGCCTCCCAATGGCCATACATCCCAAAGCCCTCCTTATAGCACCACTGCCTAAGCCATCTATTGATAGTCATAATCTTGTCACACCTTTGTTGCCCTTCTCTAGGAACAGGCAGAATCCCACTAAAGATCACCTGAGCCTCAATTTCCTTAAGCGATCTCCCCAGCCTAGCATAGTCTCCCTTAATACTTTCCAGCGAGAATCTAGCCGTATCATTTGTTCCCACATGAAGGATAATTAGGGGATTCTTTCCCGCTCCCTTTAAAATCCTTTTCAACCTCAGGTCTACATCCCGTATCTTAGCACCTGGAAGACAGCACACCCTCCTATTTTCTGGATCAGCTCTGGTTACAGGCCTATCTATTCTTCTCAGTAAAGAGTCCCCAATCACATAGACCTGCCTTTTCCTAGTGACAGTGCTATTCTCCAGTCTATCCCCTGTTCCCTCTGGCTGCAAGTTCTTTCCATTCCCATTCTCCCTTGTAATCCTTTTTAACCCATCCTGTATCCTCCCTGGACTGGAACCGGGAGTAGAGGGCAGGCCCAGGTTCCCCTACCAGCTACTGAGGGCGTGGCACAGACCGGAAGGACAATGAACGGGAAGCCTTCCTGGGTCACTGCAAGAATCATAGAGAATTGAAGGACTGTACCCCAAAGGGGAGAAACGCTGAGAGACAGGGCCAGCGGGCTGAGTCATGAAGACTGAGGTTCCTGAAACGAGAGAGTAGCTGCACTCCCAAGAGAGAGACGGAGTGATGGCGTGCGACATGGGAAGGGGCATTGACCTCAAGAGCCCATCCACGGAGTGACCAGGAGGAGGCACCAGAGAAGCAATGAGGGGTGCCCCCCATGACAACGTGGTGGGAAATGCAGGTACTCGGTCACCTCTGTGGGAAAGGGATTGTGCAGAGGACTGTAGACCGAGTGAAGCGTTGTATGAGACAGTCACCCTGATGTCAGGGGACTGTGAGAGAGACTGTACTCATGGTGGGTGACATAAAGAAAGAGAGGGAAAGTCTGTACACTTGGCTGCATGAGAGGCAGGGAAGGTGCTACCTTCCTCTCCTCCCCCCATGAGGAGCAGTCTTGAGCGGGAGGCTCTGTGATGAGCTGTCCACCCCACCCAGGACTGGAAGGGGCTAAGGTGGCCAGGCAGACGTGTGAACTCTGCAGGGTGCACCCGGAGGAAGAGTCAGGGAGCAGTGAATTGATTGCAAGCAGACTCAGCTGTGCAGGAATAGGCGGGGCCTATAAAGCCAGGAAGCTGGCAAGAGATAGGGGCTACTGCTGGGAAAGGGCAGTCCCTCCCTGGGAAGAGGGGGAAGTACCAGTTTGGAGCTGGTACACCCAGAGCAAGGATGGGAACCAGAGTAGTAGGAAGCAGTCCAGGGAAGTAGCAGTGAAAGCTGGGAGAGGAAAGCCCAAAACTCCTGCGTTGAGGGTCCCTGGCCTGGAACCAGGTGTAAACTGCGGGCCCGGATTTCCCAAACGGCCACCGAGGGCACGGCATAGACGGGTGGGGCACTGAAAAGCAAGACTATCTGGGTCACTGTCGGCGTGAGAGATAATTGAAGGACTGTACCCTGGAAGAGTAGGAAATGCTGAGTGGCCTAGCCACGGGGCTGAGACAAAAAGAGGACACTGCAGTTCCCGGAACGAGAGAGGAGTTACAGAATAGAATCTTTCTATTAAAAGAGCACTCGGTCCCCAGTCATGCTCAAGGCCCATTGTGCTAGGTGCTGCACCTGTGCGTGTGACAAGGGGGTTATCGTTATCGATAAAATGGGTGCCAGCTCCCTCTCGCAGTCCTTCGTTCTCCAGTTGATGTCCTTGTGTCAGAGCGTGGTGTGCCATGCATGCCTAGACACTGCCCCATTGCAGTACAGTTGGAAGGCTGTGCCCAAGGTTTGCCTTTGCTCAGCAGGCCCATGTCCCATCTGCCCTGTCTGCTCTCTCCCACAGGCCGAGTGTGATGACATTTGCCGTGAGCCGGTTCTCTGATTCCTCCATGGAATCCATCAGCTCTTTCCCTTGGAATCCCAGCTCCTTTTCCCTGACAGAAGCCTCCGTGGCTCGGTCAGAGCCCCTCTGCCACACAAGGGAGATCATGGCTGTCAAGGGCTGGGAAGGATCCACTCATCCCATCCAAGACCAGCCTCTCCCCAGGCCTCCTGTCCACAGCAGACGAAACCGGCGAGAGCAGATCACGAGTCTGGACCAGACATCAGTCAATGGCTTAGACTTCAACATCCGACAGAAGCATCTGCAGAGCCAACTGGGGGCACCTACCCCATACACAGAGTCACTGGCCAAGATGATCCCTAATGCCCTTGCTCTGCGCCCACCAGACAGAGACCCCAGGGTGAAGTTCAACATGAGCAGGGTCCCTTTCCTAAGCCATGAAGTCCTGGAGGAGCTGGACTGTCACCTGAACACAAAGAGACTCCAGCATGAGCAGGGCTTACCCCTCACCCCGCAGAAACCTCACACAGCTCCTCTGTTGCCTCTAAGGGCCCCCAGTCAGATGTGGCTGGAGGATGGACATGCCCTACCCACAGACAGAAGGCAGCAGACTTGTTCCACGAGTCTTCCAACACCAGTGGAAGATACCACCATGGAGACGGGCAGGAGTGATGGCACAGCTGGAAACCAAACTAACCCAGATCGCTGCACTCTGCCAGCAGGGATGGATCTGACATCGGCACCTCCAGGAACTGTAATAACAGAGAAGATGCTCGCTGTGACACTCCACATTGATAGGAGCGAGCTGAGAAAGCCCCTTCCCAGTTTGAGTGGCACCAAAGGGACTGAAGAGAAGCTGGAGCTGCACATGGAGAGGAAGGTTATCTCCGGAGAAGGCTCCTGCCTGAGGCCAGGGGCACAGGCTGGTGAGAGCAGGGCAGATCTTCCCAGGACCCAATGCCATCAGGTTGCCCCAGAGGCACCAGGCTCTGGGCAGCTACCAAGATCCATTCTTGACTCTCTCATTGCTGGGCAGGCTGCACACGACCTGCAGATCAATCACCTGATGGAAATGTTGAGCAGCTCCCGCCCCTTGGCGAGCCATGTCTCAGTCTGCTGTCTGTGCCGCAAGGCACATCAAGGAAAGATGAAGGGTAAGAAAACTCAGGAGGAGACACAAGAATCTGCTGAGCTTCATGGTCTTCGAGACATCCCGACTCCACATGGGTTCGATGGAACTGTGAATTCAAAGCTCTTCAGGGACCAGCAGCCTATCAGAGTCTGCAAGAAGTGCGGTAAGCTTCTACAGAAGAGACCAGCTGACTCTGCAGGTGCTGACTTGCCCAGAACGTCCCATGGAATTCCCCAGCGATGGACTCCAGGAGACTCTGCAGCATCATCCAACCACAACAAGATGCCAGTGGTGTGGCTCCTTCCAGCAGACAGGAGCAAGAGGCAGGATGGAATGGGGAAAAGGGCTCCCACCAAGCAACCGAAGATGGTGTCCATTGCAACAAGTACAACAGGGCTTTCGCAAGCAGGGGAGAAAGCAACTGGGAGTCCTGACACTTCTCCTCCAAAGCCACCAAAGGCCTCCAGAGCTAGGACATCATCCCCTTCAAGGAACAAAGTTCCAGTTCTCAAACAGATCTTAGTGTGCCTGAAGCAAACCTTCTCCAAGCTTCAAAAGAAAGTGAAGTCCCAAATGTCCAAGGACTCTTGTTCAAGAACACCTAATCCTAAATTTACAAAGCCACCCTTTCGAAAGGCAAGGGCCTCTAAGGGTGTCTGGTAATAGTATAAGAGACCTACTGTCAATCAAACCCTAACTCTGCCTCTTTACCCCTTATACCCCACCCCTTGACCCCTTCGGCCCCGACCACCTGTCACCGGAAGTTCCACCCATGGGGGTATTACTTCCAGAGTCAAAGCGGACACATGACAGGAAGCAGAGTGTGTCATGTGACCCCCTCGAAGAACTCCTCCCACTGCCCTCTACTAATCAGGCTCAGTTTTTCCCCCATAGGCCTCCCCGAGAGGAGATTTGACTAATCCGGGAGAGTTCCAGGGCAGGGTGACCCTCCGTTAGTGGTTCATGTGACCCCACTAAGAACTGCTCCCACCTTCCTTCTGCCAATGAGGAGGGGTTTCAGCCTCATAGGACTGCCCTGAGAGCAGATTTGACCAATCGGGGATATTCCACGTTTGGGTGACCCATCCGGAAGTGTTTCATGTGACCCCTCAAAGAATTCCTCACACAGCCCTCTATGAATCAGGAGGGGTTTCAGCCACATAGGGCTGCCCAGAGAGGAGATTTGACCAATTGGGTGTGTTCCAGGGCGGGGTGACCCATCCGGAAGTGGTTTGTGTGACCCCTCTAAGACCTCCTCCCACCTTCCTCGACCAATCGCAATGGGTTTTGGCGGCATAGGACCACCCTGAGAGCAGATTTGACCTTTCGGGGGTGTTCCGTGGCGGGGTGACCCGCCCAGAAGAGGGTTGTGTTACCCCTCTAAGAACTACTCGCAGTGCCCTCTGCCAATCAGAGTGCAGCACCATCACTCCATGAGTCCCAGCACCAGAGCAGAAGAGGCCATCTTTTACCAAGAACGCGTGCTTTAGAAATTGTGGAAACATGGACTCCTTCACCACCCCCGTGAGAACTTGGGACTTTGTTTTAGCCCCAAAGGCCTTTGGACTTGTGTGGAGACACCCCAATGAGTGTGGTGGCCTCTTGTCATCCACCCCCCTGGAGGAGGAAGGCGAACGCAGCTTGGGGGAGTCACCGGAGAACAAGGTGAAAGGAAAAGACATGGCTCAGGTAAATGAATGATTAAGAAGTGGCGGTTGATGATGGGGTGAAATGGGATTAGGAACCCGAGGGGCGGGAGAGTTTTGTAAATTTAAAAACAAGTAGTGGAAACTTACACTGTTTCTTTTCTGAAAATCTCTCGACAGCTCGACGATGCCTTTCCAGAGGCCCTGGAGGCCGCAGACAGCGTCGCATCAAGTAGCGAAGATGAACCAGGCCCACCTTGTTTTTGCTCAGCGCCGATCCAAATTGTTGAAGAGGACTCCGAGGATGACGGCTAGAAGGTGTTTCGGAGGAGGTTTGGCATGGGACCCAGTAAGCCAGTGCCACGTCGTGAGCGTAAAAAAGGCATGCGGACTATTGTAC
The DNA here is from genome assembly GCF_965140295.1 of Lepidochelys olivacea. Taxonomy (NCBI): domain Eukaryota; kingdom Metazoa; phylum Chordata; order Testudines; family Cheloniidae; genus Lepidochelys; species Lepidochelys olivacea. The sequence continues at coordinate 5,449,497 of NC_140413.1, forward strand.
GCGTTGCTGTTTCTGCTGTCCTCAATCGCTGCCTTCGGGAAAAGCTGTTTGAAGATGTGAGGGCTGTGTCATGGGTCCGCCAGCCTAACGGCACCATGGCTGTGTGACGTGGACTTCAGTGGATAGAAACTGCCAGCTCCGGGGCCGGCGTGCTGAGCTGTGTTTGGAAAGCCTATTAAACACTGTTCTTGCCATAGGTTAAGCTGTGCAATGTCTGTGCCTCACCCAAGAACATTTAGCGCACGGGGTGACCTTGATAAATGCTGTGCAATTTAGTGCAGACCCTGACCGTGTTTGAAAGAAAATGACCAAACCGGAAGATGCTCCTTCCAGCGTTATATTGACCGTCTGGTCTGCACAAAAAGTTACGGAACCCTGCTTCAGAAAAAGACCAGTTGTAAGAAATCAAAAAGGATTAAGTTAGAAAATGGTGAGGGGACAAACAGCGACATACAACTTGGTAGCTGTAAATTGAAAAATAAAAAAGAGGGCTTTGTGACTATCTGTGTTTCTGTTAGAAGGTCTCTGGCCCTTGGTTTCTTTTCACGGAGATGTATGTCTTTTAAAGAAAAGAAAAGAAAAAAGAAATAAAAGCAACCCAGTTGTGCAGACAACTTATTCCCCCACCCCAGATCACAAAAGGGAATGCTAGGGAGGGGGGATCCAATCACCCTGCTAACTATTTTGAAACAAAGCTTCAGGTTCCTTGGAGACTGTCTCTTTCAACAGAAACTCTCTTGAATTGCTGCTGGACTGGAAGAGGAGGTATGCTCCCTGTTTTTAACTCTGAAAATATATATTCTATAAGGCCATTCTTTGGCCATGCTGTCTTCGTAAATAATGGTGCCTTTCTCTCTTGCAGTGTGATCTGTTTAGCATGGAACCGGTAACTTTAAGCTGCATTTCACCACCAGGCCAAGGTAAAAACCATTTTAACTATAGTTGTGCTTAATAGTGCTATATTTAAAAAACAGAAAAAACAAACAAACAAAAAACAAACTTCAGGTATTACACAGGTTGTACAGAGAATAATCCTAACTTAAGATTTTTGCTTGTTCTTTCACCTGAAGGCCCAAACACACACCGGGGTGGGGCGGGGAAACAGAACAACCGTGTGCCTTTTAAATGCATGTGGGTTTACTGAAAAGTATTTGATTGCAAACTGTTGGTGTTTTTCAACTGCTGGAGTGTGTGTGTGTGTGTGTGTTGTGTGTGTCTGAGTTTTTGGTTGCAAACCTGGTTTGATGTGTTTATGAAGCTGCTGTTTGTGTGTGTGTGTGTGTGTGAGAGAGAGATGGGGTGGTTTTTTCAAAAGTATTTGGTTGGAAATGGATAGTAATGGTGTTTTTAAAACTAACAAGGGTTTTTGTGCAAAATGGGTTTTAAAAGCAGTTTGGTTTTTATTTTGCAAATGAGATGTATTTTAAAAAAATGTTTGTGGGTTTGTTGTTTCAATTGGTAGAAATCAACTCTAAACCTGTGTTTGTTGTACAGCCTGAAAGGGATTATTTTGTTTTAAAGCTGTGACATTTTAAATAGAAAAACATCCTAATGAATATTTTATTTTTTTAAGTTTACAAGACAGTTCCATGTGTTTTATTATAACGTTGTTTGCTTCACAGTAAGGTCAAAACACGAGAGGGTAAACAAGCTGAAAAGAAAAAGGAAAAGAGCCAGCTGAAAAGGAAAATGGACCAGCATCAGTGACTGAAGGATGGATGAAGCCCAGTAAATCTATTTTGCTTATTGGTTTGGTTGTTTTATGAGGTTTTGTATTCTAAGTATATACATAGGTGTGGGTGAGAAAGATGGTAATGTTCAGTTTTGTAAAATGTTTTTCCCCGCCACATTGGCAAGAGCAGCTTTCCTGACAATGCTGTAGTCGAAGCGACAGGGACACCTCCACCAGAACGGCCAAAGAACCAGGAATCTGCTTTGAGACCTTTAACAAGGCTAACGCAAAATAGAACAAGGATGCAGATGAAGCATCAGGGCAGTCGAAACCTCATAGACGTCAAACCCAAGGACAACAAAACCCAACCACACAAACACCCCTCCAGTTCCTCAGAGGCCACCACCACACCGAGCCCTGAGAAAACTGTGAGCGAAAACGTCCACATTCACAAACCCGGAGCACGCGCTCTAAGGGTTGTGAATAAAAAAGTCAGGACTGACAAACCATTCTCTCAACACCATAAGCACATCACACCTCCCCCATATTCTAGTATTTGGGAAAAGTATGATGCTACATTCAGAAAATGATTAAGATTTGGGGAAATATGACGCTTTCTTCAGAATACCGGAGGCTCCTCGGAGTCTGACTCTCAAATTCATAGATTCATAGATTCATAGATATTTAGGCCAGAAGGGACCATTATGATCATCTAGTCTGACCTCCTGCACAATGCAGGCCACAGAATTTCACCCACCACTCCTAAAAAAGACCTCACACCTATATCTGTGCTATTGAAGTCCTCAAATTGTAGTTTGAAGACCTCAAGGAGCAGAGAATCCTCCAGCAAGTGACCCGTGCCCCATGCTACAGAGGAAGGCGAAAAACCTCCAGGGCCTTCCAATCTGCCCTGGAGGAAAATTCCTTCCTGACCCCAAATATGGCAATCAGCTAAACCCTGAGCATATGGGCAAGATTCATCAGCCAGATACTACAGAAAATTCTTTCCCGGGTAACTTGGATCTTACCCCATCTAAAAACCCATCACAGGCCATTGGGCCTATTTACCATGAATATTTAATTACCAAAACCATGTTATCCCATCATACCATCTCCTCCATAAACTTATCGAGTTTAATCTTAAAGCAAGATAGATCTTTTGCCCCCACTACTTCCCTCGGAAGGCTATTCCAAAACTTCACTCCTCTGATGGTTAGAAACCTTCGTCTAATTTCTAATCTAAATTTCCTAGTGGCCAGTTTATATCCATTTGTTCTTGTGTCCACATTGGTACTGAGTTTAAATAATTCCTCTCCCTCTCTGGTATTTATCCCTCTGATATATTTATAGAGAGCAATCATATCTCCCCTCAACCTTCTTTTAGTTAGGCTAAACAAGCCAAGCTCCCTGAGTCTCCTTTCATAAGACAAGTTTTCCATTCCTCGGATCATCCTAGTAGCCCTTCTCTGTACCTGTTCCAGTTTGAATTCATCCTTCTTAAACATGGGAGACCAGAACTGCACACAGTATTCCAGGTGAGGTCTCACCAGTGCCTTATATAACGGTACTAAAACCTCCTTATCCCTACTGGAAATACCTCTCCTGATGCATCCCAAGACGACATTAGCTTTTTTCACAGCCATATCACATTGGCAGCTCATAGTCATCCTATGATCAACCAATACTCCAAGGTCCTTTTCCTCCTCCGTTACTTCTAGTTGATGCGTCCCTAGCTTATAACTAAAATTCTTGTTATTAATCCCTAAATGCATGACCTTACACTTCTCACTATTAAATTTCATCCTATTCCTATTACTCCAGTTTACAAGGTCATCCAGATCCTCCTGTAGGGTATCCCTGTCCTTCTCTAAATTAGCAATACCTCCCAGCTTTGTATCATCTGCAAACTTTATTAGCACACTCCCACTTTTTGTGCCCAGGTCAGTAATAAAAAGATTAAATAAGATTGGTCCCAAAACTGATCCTTGAGGAACTCCACTGGTAACCTCCCTCCAACTTGACAGTTCACCTTTCAGTAGGACCCGTTGTAGTCTCCCCTTTAACCAATTCCCTATCCACCTTTCAATTTTCCTATTGATGCCCATCTTATCCAATTTAACTAATAATTCCCCATGTGGCACAGTATCAAACGCCTTACTAAAATCTAAGTAAATTAGATCCACTGCGTTTCCTTTGTCTAAAAAATCTGTTACTCTCTCAAAGAAGGAGATCAGGTTGGTTTGGCACGATCTACCTTTTGTAAAACCATGTTGTATTTTGTCCCATTTACCATTGACTTCAATGTCCTTAACTACCTTCTCCTTCAAAATTTTTTCCAAGACCTTGCATACTACAGATGTCAAACTAACAGGCCTATAATTACTTGGATCACTTTTTTTCCCTTTCTTAAAAATAGGAACTATGTTAGCAATTCTCCAATCATACGGTACAACCCCTGAGTTTACAGATTCATTAAAAATTCTTGCTAATGGGCTTGCAATTTCTTGTGCCAATTCTTTTAATATTCTTGGATGAAGATTATCTGGGCCCCCGATTTAGTCCCATTAAGCTGTTTGAGTTTCGCTTCTACCTCAGATATGGTGATGTCTACCTCCATATCCTCATTCCCATTTATCATGCTACCATTATCCCTATGATCCTCTTTAGTCTTATTAAAGACTGAGGCAAAGTATTTGTTTAATAGCCTCTGATGTAGAAGATACCGCTGATGGTCCCGTAGAGGAAGCCCGCAAGTAACCCTGAAAATGCAGAGGTGTATATGGAGAGAGTGAGAAGTTGGCAACGTGAATTACCCAGATTTGGGGGGTCGGTATATTGTGAGGAATTTCGTTTTGTCAATCTTGAGTGAATAAATTCAGCTCAGCAGGTTGTTGAAGCCAGACACAGGGGAATACAGTTAGTTCTGGATGAGGTTAACGGTAGAGTAGGCCCTGATGATTCTGTTCAGTTACGTTTAGAGAGACGAAATTTAACTAGCCCTTTGTTTGCGGTCAGAAGAACTAGGGATGAGCTGTCTGCTGAGGATTTCTTAAATCAGGCCTCAAAGCTGCTACAGAGCAAGAGAGAGTTGCATGTCGATGGGACGTTGTGACAGTTGGAACAAACAGGGGTGGCGGTGCTCGTAGAGTTTTAAATTCTATCCTCAGTAGTTAAATCATGCATATAAAGAGACAATGCTTAGTAGACCTGACTTACACCGGTTTTGCGGGTGGGCTCTTGGCCATTTTGTCTGACCGTAAACCTACGGACGCGGAATCATTAGCAGGGGTGAGAAAGTTTCATGGGAAACTGGGGTGGTCAGATCCAAAACAGGTTCTGCTCAGTGCCGTAGCAACATTGGAAGAGCATTGAGGAGTCACCATACAGGTGGTGCTGTCTGCGGCGAAAGGCGGACGGGGCTTCTTTAAAACGGGGGCGGGGGGCATGTACCCCAAGACTTTTTTCATCCTCTTGCACGATGAGCATAACTATGGGGTTCTGGATGTGAAAAAGTTGTTTGGTGAGAAAAAATATTGTGAGTTTTGCCACAGAGGGTACCGTCAGGACCACTCTTGCAGGTATCGTTGCTGCCTCCGTTTGAACGTAACATGCTTGGACAGCATGGGCGTGCAGCTGAGGTGTCCTAGCTGTAGACTGTATTGTTGGTCCAAAGAGCGTTTAGACAGACACGTCGACTAAGGCGAGTCGAATGCCTGTCTAAAACTTTGTGTGATAAATGTCAGTCTTGTGTGGACAAGCGGCACAGGTGTGAAGGGAGGCGCTGTAAGCAGGGTCAGGGTTTGATCGCTGGTGATGTAGACAGTCACCTGTGTTTTCTGGAGAGCATTCGAAAGCCCGAATCCTCAGAAAAGTATATATTTTTTATGATTTTGAATGCACACAGAAAACTGGGTTGCACACGCCCACTTATATTTTTGCTATGTCCCGAAACCCTGAAAAGCCCTGGGAATTTAAGGGCGACAGGTGTCTTTCTCTGTTTGTTTAGACCTTTATTGGCAAAGAGTTCCAGGACTACACGTTCCTAGCGCTCAGTTCCAAAGGTTATGATATGTACTTCATTGCGAGACAGTTCCTGAGGAAAAAGACGTGGATAGAATTGATCACTCAGGGTAGTAAACTAATGTGTGTGGAAGTGAAAGCCCTAGGCATTCGTTTGATAGACTCTTTTCAAACTTCTTGCCCATGAAGCTTAGCAAGCTCCCGCAAGCGACGGGGTTTGAAGGGTGCAAAGGGTGTTTTTCCACCTCTTTTTAACACTTTAGAAAATCAAAATTACATGGGGACTCTGCCCGGCGTGGAGCACTCTGGTGTGGAAAGCATGATGCCCAGGGAGAAAGCAGAGTTTCTCGACTAGTGTTGGGACCACAGATATGAGATGTTTGACTTGCAGAATGAGCTCACCTATTCCTGTCACAGGATGTCAAAATTTTGAGACAGGCTTGTATCCTCTACAGAAAAGAGATTATGAAAATGACAGAGATGGGAGATATAGTAGAGAAAGAACCTGGTAAATTCACCGAGATAAAACTGTGTATAGATCCATTCTGGTACATAAAGCTGGCATCTGTCTCCATGGCTATGTACAGGATTTTGTTTTTGGAGCCTAACACGGTAGCTCTTCTCCCTCCAGACAACGATCACAGGTAGAAAAAGAGATATTCAACCCCATCTATTCAGTGGCTGTTGTATACTTCTCACAAAGAAAATATACAGATTCGGCATGCTTTACAGGGTGGGGAACTACAGGTAGGTTCCTACTTTTTAGACGTTAATCCCAGTGTTGATGGGGTAAGCATGGCTTTTGAGTTTCATGGGTGTTTTTTCTGCGGTGTTGTCGCCTATTATTGTGAAAAAGCACAAAATCCTATGACGGGGACAACTTTTGGGTTTCAGACAAGGAGCTTGCAGATCTTCTAAACTGAACCCAGTTGCCTCTCCTGCCTAGGGATGCACTTTATGGGGGGAGGACAAACGCTTTCCGTCTGTATTACAAACTTAACCCTGGGGAAGAAATCCACTCTTATGATTTTACCAGCCTGTACCCTTTGGTAAACAAAACCAAGGAATACCCCATCGGACACCCTGATATAATTTACGACAAATTTGGACCCCTTGCAAATTATTTTGGAATTGCAAAAGTTAAAGCGTACCCCCTGCGAAGCCTCTTTTTCCTGTTGATACCTGTCAGAGTGGGTGGCAAGCTTTTGTTCCTGCTATGCCGAACCTGTGTGGAAACCGAGCAGCGGGAGACATGCACCCACACTGATGAGGAGAGGGCCATCCTGGGGACTTGCACGGTGGAATTGAACACGGCCATAGCGAAGGGGTACGCGGTGGCTAAAATCTATGAAATGTGGCATTTTAAGGAAAAATCTGATGAACTCTTTTCAGCGTACATAAAATTACACCTCTGCCAGAAACAAGAGGCTTCAGGGTCTCCCAGCTCGTCCACAGATGAAGAAAAACAAAATAAGTACATTAACGATTTCTACCAGCAAGAAGGCGTGCTTTTACGCCAACACGAGATCAGGTCGAACTCCGCTAAATGCCAAATCGCTAAGCTGTTTTTCAAATCTCTGTGGGGTCAGTTTGGCCAAAGAACAAACCTACCCAACACCAGCATCGTGAGAGATCCTGACAAACTCTTTCAGAACCTGTTTTCCCCCAATTACGAGGTTTCGTCCTGCGAGTTTATCGAGGATGAAACCGCGTGTGTGTCTTGGAAGCACGCAAAAGACCTGCACTCTGTCGCTGGCAATACCAATGTCTTCATAGCCTGTTTCACCACCGCTTATGCCCGCTTAGAACTATACAACCCCCTAGACAGATTACAAGAGTGGTGTCTGTACCACGACACAGACTTGGTGACATTTGTGAAAAGGGAGGGTGACCGGAATCGCCCTCTGGGGGTTATTTAGGGGACCTCACAAGCGAGATCCCGCCTGATCCACACATCACCGAGTTTGTGTCGGCAGGCCCAAAAACATATGGATACAAGCTGTTGGGAGGAAAGGCCTTAGGAAAGTCAAAGGTATTACCCTGAACGTAGCAAACTGCGAAAAGATCAACTTTGACAGTATGGAAGATCGAGTTCTGGACTATCGCACGGGCCTGCTAGAAAACACCTCAAAAAAGACAGAGGTGCAGCAGCCCTCTGTCGTAAGGAACAAAAATCAGTGGCAAATAGCGACAAAAACCCTTCAGAAAACAAACACAGAAAGTCGTTTACAATAAGAAGGTCCAAGGAGAGGGTTTAAAACCCTGCCCTACGGTTTTTAAAAATGGATAATTTCGAAACACCCCTTTTCTGCAATTCTCGCGGGGCCTAGCAACTGCCGGAAAAGTTACTTTATAAAAAATGTGCTGGATAACGCCAGACAAACACTGTCTGTTATGCCTGAGAGCATCGTGTGGTGTTACAGTTGTTGGCAACCTCTGTAGACAGAATTGCTCTGTAAATATCCCTTTCTCAATGTTGTGGAGGGGCTGCCTGATGCTTTTGACGACGACCGTTTGTTTCCTACCAGTAAAGTAAAGACGATCATCTGATGAACGATCTGATGAACTCTGCCTGTGAAAGCGCTGAAATCGAGGAAGGCTTTACCAAGTACGTGCGTCACAGAAACCAGAGCATTATGTTTATAGTTCAAAGCGTATTTTGTCAGGGGAAAAAGAGTCGCAAGATTAACCTAAACACAAAGTACATGGTTCTGTTCAAAAACCCCAGGGATAATTTACAAATCTCTACACTCGCTCGGCAAATGCCACACTCAGGGACACCCGTACTTCCTTCAAAAAGGATCGCGGATACAATGATACAGTGATACAATGCACAGTTTAAAGCCTTCTGCCGCACTGCCCGTTAAACAGAAAGTGTCTTTACTGCGCGTCAGTTTAATTTTCACATCCACTCCGTTCAACAAAAGGTTTTCTTGAAAAAACAGGTCGCTGTGCAGATGAACCAGCAGCTCTACCGTCCTGCTCTGGGCCATCAGCTTTGCACACCTCACAAACCCTAGATTCCCTCCATCCATCTCGAGTTTCTTCCTGTTGTCCGGCAGTGTCTTTGTAAAACAGGCCGGTGGAAAATTGAGTGGCGAGGGTGTAGTCACTGTAATTGAGCACCGATTCTATAAAGGCCCTGTAAGGGTAACAGTTGTTGCTTTGCCTTACAAGGCGGTCTCCCAGTGTGACATCGCACTGACTAAAAATAGAGGCCACGGGGTAATTCTCCAGGCCCACCTCGGCGTCCACGGCGAGTTCAGTTTTGTCTCCTTTTACAATCTTGCAACACAGCTCCAGCAGCGTGTTGTTTAAATCCATACAATGCACACCATTCCCTGCTACAAAAAAGTCAATGGGGGCAGACTCCATAATGACCAACAGAGGCGGCACCTCGATGTAGATGCTTTTCTCAATGCTGGTCTGCGTAGGGGCTATTTGGAACAAGTCTAGTTTGGATGTGGTCCACTCCTCAGACCCGCAGTGAACAAAAGCCATGTTGATTCAAATACATCTCTTTCACCAGGCAGAGAGCGTCTCCTCTTTCACTCAGGCTTCCTCTTGGACTTTCACTTGTGGCTGGCCCTGCGGGTCAAAGCCCTTCTTTTAAAGGGTTTTGGGGGAACTGAACATCGTGGGTATGACACATTTCTCGTGGTCTTCCTCCTTTTAATGTACATCAGCCCCGATCCTTCCTGTGAAACTGTATTCCCCACTTTCTCCAGAACAGTGCGGGAGACATGACCTACCACGTCTGTAGCTATATTTTGAGCGCCGGTTTTTACGTGGACTTTAATAATCTCTAGCCCCCTCCTCAAAAGTGGTACAGCTTTTCAAAAGAGACTATGAAATATTCCACCCACACCAACCCCGTATATCACGGGGGCCCCATGACATCCAGGAAGGGCGTATCCAGCCTGGGCTTTGTTATAGTTCCTATTGATTGCGGGGTCACCGTAATTTTTTAGGATCGCCAAAATAGTATTTTGCTTTTTAGAAACCTCGTTCTCTCCGCGGGCGCAGGTGCAGCTTTACGATCACCTTGCCGAAGCAAAATGAGACACGTCTGTTCTGATCTGTCTTTAGTTCAATGGTGATGGTGTCAATGTGGTCTTTACTGACAGGAACGTAGTGAGGTTTATCGTAAGTGATGGTGAGAAACTCATTGTTCCTTCCTCGGATGGGGACGCAGCGTAACAGGGCAACAGAAAAGTCCCCCACAAACTGGTGTTGTATGATATCTGTGTACAGATACAAGGAGTTGAAACCCCCTGTGATGTCTGCGGAGATGGGAAATTTTTGGGCGCTGCACTTGGGGCCCAAACCCAGAATGTTATCGAGCTCCCCGTAAAACAGGGACGTAAAATTGGCAGATTTAAGTCTCACTTTTCTACCCACAGGGTCGTAGTTCATGACCACCTCAGGTAGTGCGGAATGACGAGCCACGGTCCTGTTCATATGATCCAGTAATTCGGGTATGGTCGAGTAATAACCTCGTCGTAGGATGAAATTCCACCTCATATCTCCAAAGGTGATTTTGAAAGGGGTGTCTTCGTGGATAGTGTTCCAGCTGTGCGGGTATTGTGTTTCCACTAACCCCACCTCCCAGGCACCCGGGAGATCCAAGGGCTTAATTAGTCCTATTGTAACGTTGGAGCTGGTGTTTTAAGGAAAAGCTGCAGAGCTGGCATTGCTGGGCAAAGTAATGTAAAACCCGCCATCCCTCATTTCTCTCTCTCTCTCCCTCTCGCTCTCTCTGTTTGGGTCTAAATGTCACAGAGTTGAAAAGCTTTCACCTAGCTGTTAAACTCATTGGGTCACCCCAACCATTTCACCAGTAGCTGCTTTTTTCTCCCTTTTCCTTTCGCCGCTCTCACTTTTTCAACCCTGTAAATCCTGTCTCGTTTGGGATTTACTTTTTGTAATTCTTCAGGGTAAAAAGATTCAGTAACTGTCTCACCCTCATAAAATATCTCCACATCCTAGTTTTAAAAGTTTTCTTCAATTGCTCTACAACCCCTGCTTTGACTTCATTATCAGTAACAATATGGTGAACTCCATGCCACTTTAACAGTCTCCTTAAAGGTTTGTTTAAAAATTCTTTCCCCCGACTGGAATCTAATTTTTGAGGCATGCGACCTTTGTTGAAAATTGCTTTAAAGGCCTTGGATACCTCACCACTCGTCTTGTCTTTTAGGCCGAAGGCCCAGGCATATTTGGATAGAATGTCTATGACTGTTAAGATGGACTTAAAACCACTGTTGCGTTTGGAGGACCGGTACATATCCATCAAATCTGCCTGCCATTACACATCCACACCTGCAACTTGACTATGTGTCAAGTGTAAGCGTCCTGGTCTGAAAGCCAAGCTCTTACCCATCTTCATTTAAAGTTTTACTCTGCTTTTTGGCCACTTGAAAAAGAGGGTTCACCCTGCCGAAGCTCCCAACTTTCCAGGGGGTCAAATATATTTTCTTTCACAAAGCTGCCTGTGTAGACATGACTCTTACTGGTACCGTCTTTTACTCACACAAATATGAAGGGGGACACATTCATATTGACACATTTAACTAAGTGTTATTAATCACCTGGTTTAACACGACCTTTTACAGCCCCCTGTAAAAATGGACGCCATGACCCCTACCATAAGGGAGTGATTCTTCCATTTTGTCCTTTTCTGGATTTTCCTCTTGAGATCTCTGTCTCAGACATGAGCAAAATCAGCGGATGCATGATATATTTACTCCCACGGGGCAACCCCTGTAGAAGTTCTGAAAGGCCTCTAGAAAGGCATCGTCGAGCTGTTGAGAGATTTTCAGAAAAGAAACAGTGTAAGCACCCCACTGCTTGTTTTTAGATTTACACAGCCCCCCGGTTCCTAACCCCATTACACCCCATCATCAGCCGTCACTTCTTAACCATTCATTTCCTGTGTGACGTCTTTTCCGTTCACCTTGTCCTCCGGTGACTCCCCCGAGCTGCGTTTGCCTTCCACCTCTCGGGGGGCTGACAATGAGAGCCCATCATGCTCCTCGGGGTGCCTCAGAAGGGTTTGGGTTTCAGGTTCTGGCGTATCCATCAACGGCTGAGTCAAAAGGCCCTCATTGGACCTGTCGCTGATGTAGCGCTTTCTCCATACAGGTCCAAAGGCCCTCGAGGCTCAAACAAACTCCGAAGTTCTCACAGGGGTGGTGAAGGAGTCCATCTTTCCACGACTTCTAAAGCACGCGTTCTTGGTAAAGGGTGCCCTCTTCTGCCCCTGCACTGGGACTTATGGGGTGATGGTGCTGCGCTCTGATTGGCAGAGGGCGCTGGGATGAGTTCTTTGAAGGGTCGCGTGGCCCTCTTCGGTGCGGGTCACCCGCCCCAGTACACCCCTGATTGGTCACATCTGCTCTCGGGATGCTCCTATGTGGCTGAAACCTATCGCGACTGGTAGAGGGCGGTGGGAGGAGGTCTTAGAGGGGTCACACGAACCACTTCCAGATGGGTCACCCTGCCCTGGAACACCACTGATTGGTCAAATCTCCTCTCGCAGCGGGCGTATCGGGGTGAAACCCATCCTGACTGGTAGAGGGCAGTGGGAGGAGTTCTTACAGGGGTCACATGATACATTTTGCATCCGGTCATATGTCCGCCTTCATCCTGGTAGTAATATTCCCCATTGCTGGGACTTCCAGTGACAGGTGGTCGGGGCTTAAGGGGTCAAGAGGCGGAGTTACAGGGGCCAAGGGCGGGGTTAGGGTTTGTTTGACAGTAGGGCCCTTCTACTACTTCCAGTTTCCATATTACTGAATCCCACCCTGCCAGCATTCTCACTCACAGAAGGGGCCCACAAATTCCACCATCTCCCTCGCATCCAGCGGGCCTGGTAAGCATGGACCAAAGTGGCTGAGAACAATTGCATGTTGTCCTGGGACACAGAGACTGATGTATAAGAGACTTTCCTTGGGGTATGACGTTTAACCCCAGATTCCAAGGTGAAAGGCAGGCCTGGGGCTTGGATGAGACTGAGGGTGTGAATAGCTCACTGGATTTGTTCCTTTACCTCATTTAGTTCAAGAATAAATCCTTCCTTTGCAGATTCATGGCATAAGTCTTGTCCTTTCAGATGTTTTGGCCACAAGCGTGAAGAAAAGCCAACAATCCATGGAGGAGGATAAGAGCAAACCCTCAAAGTTTTCACAAACTGACCTGGTGCTAGACATGGAAGGGTGGTAGCAGTGGGGGGAAAAGCCCCAGAGATGTTTATACTCGAGGGTGGAAAGCAGGGGACTCCGTGGGGCACTTAGATTGCACAGGGCTCAGAAGAGAAACTTACTGGGAGATAAAGGGCAGGTCTTTCCTGGGGTGATGGAAAGAGAGAGTTTGGAATTTCCAAGGTGGCAGACCCAAAACCCGAGGGAGGGGCTGGGGTAGGAAGGAAGTGAGGCCCTTGAACCAAAGAGAGAAAGAAGGAGAGATCTGCCACAGACCTGACGGGAGTACCATCCACCTGGAATGATGACCAACCCCCATTTCCCCTCTCTACATCACACCTTCCAAGAGCTGAGATGTCATGGGCCTGGGGTGTCAGAGCGGGGAAATAGATACCAATAATTAAAGGGGGTTGAGCATAATGAATGGCCACGGCCAAGCTGTGGAAAACAGAGATCTCAAGAACTGAGACTTGGATAATTGAGGTGCCCTGCAACTTAAACCCCAGTCCACTGTGCCTGCATTCCACTTATTAGCTGAGCTTCCTGGGGTCAATTATCTGCAGCACAGGGACGTAGGAAGGCCAAGGTTTGGAGAGCAGAACGTGGGCCATCTACCTGTTGTCTGGGAGCAGACAAGTGGCTGGAGATAAGGTTCTGCTAACCCTCTGAGGGAGGCAGGTCCTATTACAGCAGGAGTCTCCGGTCTTAAAGGGATACAAACCTCAAGTACAAGCAACCCAGTGGCTAGCCATCCTCAGCATCAGTGGGCGTGGGGAGAGGCTGGATGGGGTGGCACTAGGGCCCAGGGAAGGTGTTGTAGCTGATACCTCTACAAGGAGCTTCTCAAGCCTGGGAATTATTGTGGTATCTAGCCCAAGGAACCTGATGAGATCAACTGATGACAAAACCAAGTCCTGGTGGTTTGCCCCAAGCCATAAGGGCCCGGGCAGGTTATGGGTCTATTAAAGGAGGGGATGGGTGAGGTTCTTTGGCCTGCAAGGTGAAGGAGGTCAGACTAGATGATCACAATGGTCCCTCCTGGCCTTAAAGTCTAGGAGGAACTTCTTTGCTTTCCAAAAGATGGGAATGGCTCCGAGGGGATACCAGATAGTAAGCCCCTAAACTTCTTGAGCCCCTCCCAGTTGTGAGTTCTTCTTCCGATGAGCTCATATCTCTTCCCAGCTCTGCCTCCTTCTTGGGGCCAGATTCACCAAAGGGCTTAAGTGCCTTACTGTTCGTTTAGGCACCAAGTGCCAGAATCAGACCCCACTGGGATTCCCAACCCCGCACTCAGCTGCTGCTCACCACTGCAGAGTTCTAAACATTTTTTGTAGTAAAAGTTCACAGGGCATCTGTGTTTGTGAGCCTGCATCCTGCAGCCCCCACACCAGGGACGGTAGGAGTTTGCCCCCTAACTTGGCTGTGGAACCCAATCAGGCTCCTCTATGTGAGCTTACAGAGGTTGAAGGAAGGATGGGGAGGTGAAAGACCGAATGTCCAATCTCCCTGCACCAATGGGTTTTTTTAGTTATTTCCCCCATGATGGAATAGCTTCAACAGGAGTGATTGAGGAAGCCCCTGTCAGGCTGTCCCAAAGCCCAGTGTGTTCACCTGACAGGTGGCAGATCCCCATTCAAATTCATCTCCCCTCGGATAGAGGGTGGGATTTCCATCTGGAGTCCTCTCCATCACCAGCTTTTGTGATTCCCTTTCTCAGGTGTCTGTCTCTCCCCAGTTGTTCTACAGGGAGCCCAGGCACCAACGCAGGGTTTGTGAATCATCCAAAAGATCGGCATGGTGACGTTCAGTGTCACCGCACCTCAGTCACTTGTGAATTTAGCTCTTGGTGTTCTGTGTAAAACTGGGTGACATTCTTTGGATGAGGAGGATTATTACATGAAAAATGCAGTTCTGAGTGACCTGAAATGAATAGCGCATTCGACACACACAGTTTTGGCCAGTCCCAAAAGGGCCAGGAGAGAAGGAGAAAGGTGGTGCCCCTGGTGTTGTTGCAGCTGCTCTGTCTTTAGTCCAGTGGTTCGGGTGCATTTCCCCTCGCTGTAAAAGGCAGCAGTTCAAATCTCTGCTCTGGAATAAGCCACCACAGCCTGTCCTTGAGTCACTGAAAAGTTTCACATTCAGTTTGACCCCAAACAAACGAATGTATTTCTCATAAGTGCCACTGACCGGAAATATCCATGATTTGCCCAGCTCTAGCTCTGGAGAGAGCCCACTGCCGTAGTGCCTGGGCGTCCAGTCAGGGAGTCTGGGCCCCTGTGTGATCGAGGGGCATCCCCCCTTCGCCTGCAGCAAACCCCATGTCCCAGGGGAGCCTGAGCTGCAGACAGAAGGGGCTGGGGCAATCTGCATTGGTTTCCACAGTGAAGCAAAACCACCACAACCGAGCCCAGACCGAGGCCCCCGGGGCAAACAGACTGATATCAAGCTGTATGGGGTGGGAACCGTTCCAACCCGGTCCCTGGCAGATGTGCTGGAGGTTTTGTCAGGGCAGCCCCGGGCTTCCCGTGCAGTCAGAAGAGGGACTGGAGGGTGGACGGATGAAGAGCTTGGAAGGGGGGAACCTCCGCCAGATCTAAGGACTGTTTGGAGCTCCAAGCGTCAGGGGCTCCCTGTGTGTGTTTTGAACCCGATTTCCGGTTCAGCCCACGGGGCCTGCTCTGGAGATCGGCTCTAGGCCGGCGGGAGGGGGCTGCTGGCCCTCACCGACACTCAGAGGGGTTTGTGGCTGGCCTCTCCCAGTCCCCAAAGAAAGGGGAATGGAAGGAGAGAAATCAGGGTCCTGAGACTGACAGTCCCCAGGGCCAACGGGGAGACGCCAACGCTCCAGGTCAGCCCGATTGACAGGGCAGGCCAGGCAACGAGGGAGCCGGGAGCCCAGGGTCCCGTCCTGCGTATGAGGGGAGCTGCCGGAGGCGAGCGGGGCCGAGCTAAGGGCAGAGCAGCAGCCAGAGCGGGGCCAGAGCTGGGGGAGCCGGGGCAGCCGGGAGCTGGGGCCGTGCAGACCAGCCGCGCCGTCGGGGGCCCGGCCAGCTCGCGCCTGAGGGCCCGTGGCCAGCGCCAGAGCCGGGTTGGACCCGCGGTGTCACCGCCACCCAGCCCGGGCCTGGGAGGGAGGCGGGGGGTGTGAGGAAGAGCCGGTGAACTTTCCCTACGTCCCAGAGACGCCGGTGGTGGTGCCCCCGAGCCCACAGGGCGGGTCCCTTGTTCCCCTTCACCCTCTTCCATTTTTCCTTATTCTCCTCACTGTTGCTGTTTAATACTTTGTCTTTGGTGTGAACTCAATGCACTGACCAGGGGGTCAGGGAAGGGCCGGTGCGGAGGGAGGGAAGGGCCGCTGGGCTGGGAAAACAGAGCAAGAGACAGGTGGGGAGCAGCCTGGCTCAGGGGCTAAGTGGATGTGAAGTAACAAGCAAAGCCAGGGCACAGGGCAAGGCAGAGAGTTACCCACACAGGTTCAAACAGAAATAGCTTTGAAAGATTTCCTTGGGGGTGTTGGGGACACTGGGGCATGGCCACTAGGTAACTCGAGGGGATGGAAGATCACGAGTGTCGATGAAGCCCCCTCACACTAGGCCCAGGTGTCTCTGGCCCCCGCCCCCCGCCTGGAGGCACTCGCAGCAGCTCTGCGTACGAGGCCCCAGTGTCCTTGGCCCCCCGACCTGGAGGTACTCGCAGCAGTTATGCTGAGGATCTGCAACAATATGTTCCAGAGTCAGACTGCCTGAAACTAAGCAAGGCCACAGAGGGCAGATATGGAAGAACAATGGTGAATAAAGCAGCTTTATGTATGGTTTAACAAATGATACAGAAAGAAGGGAAGTAGCTGGGAACTGGATTGGCTGGCTATATGGGCAGCTTGCTATTGCTATACTTAGTATTATACTTGCTATTGCTATACTTAGGGCAGCTTGCTATTGGATAAGTATGCTGGGGAAAAGGATGTATAAAAGCCTGTGTAACTTCCTGCTCTGGGTGCAGGATTTGAGATTCTATTCTCCCTGTACCTTTTGCAGCTGCTAATAAACTTTTCTGCTTCTCCACCCCGTTGTGATTCTTGGGTGTAGCACACTGGGTAGCGAACCAACCTCAGCTGGGTGCCGGCAACAGGGGTGGCCAACAAGACCAGGATCCATTGGATTCCTCTTCTCCCCACACAGTGTAAACTTTACCCTCTTTGACTCTGCTTGATGCACTCATGAGGCAGCCCGGCTCTCACAAGAACAGCAGCTCTAGGGAGCAGACTGTGCAGAGATCGCTCAGCTAAGGATGAAGGGTTACTGTCCCCTGGCTGTGTCTGCATCCGCCCCTCATCCTGCCTGATCAGTGGGCTCTTGGTGACAAGGCTCAGACTGGGAGTAGGTGGGGTAGCCCTTTCTGCCTTCAGCACCTCTGGATTCTCGGCATTATTATTATTTGTATTATGGTAGCACTTAGGAGCCCTAGTCACGGATCAGGGCCCCCGCGTGTTAGGTGCTGTATGTACAGAGCAAAAACTCACTTCTTGTGTGAAGCCTTTGATCACTCCTCTGCCCTATGCCAGTTCCCTCCCCCTCCAGTATGGACCACTTGTTGTCATGAGCAGGGCATGGGTCATCTAACTTAGTGATCAGAGCAGGAGTCAGGCCCCATTAGCGACCAGGAAGTCAGAGCCGCAAGTGAACCAGAGGGCAAAACCAGGAGTCAAGCAGGGATGAGAAGATCCCACTTCCTGCTGGGTTTATATAGAAGCTGTGGCCAATCAGGATCCCCAGAGTCCTGTCAATCAGATGACAGGACTGACAGTCTCTGTCAGAGCTCAGCTTCTCTTCCAGCAGCTGTTAGACGCTCACTGCACGGCAGGTTAGACCACACAAGTGCCTAAGCCTGTACAGACAAGGGTTCAAGACCTACAGTCTCTGCCATCAGCCCCTTGCTGAGGGGCACCCTCAGAGTGATGTGGGACCAGGTTTTTCAGGGTGATTCCTATGGAACTTTTGCACAACGGTAGGAGTATCTACATTTTCCGCAGGCTTCCAGGTGTGCTCCTCAGGCCCTTTCCCAGTCAACAAGACACCCGAGCCTGCCATGGTCACCTTTAGAGTCCAGGATTTTGTGGCCCATGTATTCCTCGTGGCCCTGTACCACTGGAGGACGTGGCTGGATCCTGTGAGGAAAAGGGCTTTCTGGGTAGGGTTTCAAAAGTGATATGTGAAGCACCGGGTGACCTGCAGAGAGCAGGGTGGTTGGAGTTCAGAAATGACTGGATTAACCTACCGCAGGATCTGAAAAGGGCCAAGGAACCAAGAGTCCAGCTGGTGAGCAGGTCTGCCCGTGCAGAGATGCTCCGTGGGGAGCCATAGCTTTTGTCGCACTGAATCGGTATGGCTTTGCTGTTGATGCTTGTCTGCATACTGCTTATAATTCACTCTTGCCTTTTCCAGGTGCTTCTTCATTTCTTCCTGGGCCTCACCAATCTGCTGCAACAGGTCTGAGGTGGCTGGGTTGGGAGGCTTGTCGCTTGGCATCTTGGCGTGGGCACACATCTCACAGGAGGCAATGAAGGACTATTGATCGGGCATATCCAGGGCAGGGTGCTAATGATTGTTAGGGGTGTAGGCTCTGGGGTGAGGCCGGGGGATGAGGGGTTTGGGGTACAGGAGGGGTCTCCGGGCTGGAGCCATGGGGTGCGGCATGCAGGAGGGGTTACGGGTTCCACCTGAGGGGATGTGAGGATTAATTAATGGTTGTGAGGTACTCTGATCATATGTGTGTGGCAGAGCGGCCTGGTTTGTGGATGGAGAGGCAGGAGATGGAGTGGCTTTTCCTGGCTCTGCCACTGACTTGCTCTGTGACCTTGGGCAAGTCACTTTGCTTCTCCCTGTGGTTGGTTGCCTTCCTGTCTGTTGCCCATTCTGTGTGTTTAGTCTCAGGAATAAGGACCCACAACAGCCTGCTTAAACTCTCCAGCCTAACGAATCCAGCTGGGCCCCAGTTGAGCCACCTGATTGGCCAAACCGCCTGTAGGATGAGGGGATCAGCAGATCTGCTCTAAGGAGACCAGCTGAGGGCTGCTGCTGCTGCCTTGGACCCAGCCCTTCTCCTGCCTTCCCTGACTCCAGGGACCCCCATTCTGGTCTGCAGCTCCAGTCCCTGCCTCGGACTCGGACTCCAGCTCGGCCCTTGGCCTGGCATTCGACCCCTGATTTCGGTTCTGACACTGGGCTACAATTCCTGAGGTTCTGTCTCTGGCTTGATCCTTGGCTCTGGCAGCCGCCCTCTAACTCTGGTTCTGACTCTGGGTTTGATTTCCCTGCTCCTGATGCTTGCTGCAACCACTAGTCCACACTGCCCACGCCCCGCTCCCCAAAACTTAGACTGCAAGCTCTGCGGGGCAATGACTGGGTCACTCGCTATGTGGACGCACCGGGGGCTCTTGATCTCATTTGGGGCAGAAAGGCTGAACAGCAATTCCAACAGGGATACGCAGGCATCTGCCCTCTCCCACAGGAGGAGGGCAGTTCAATGGGCCACCAGCCAGTTACTACCAGATATCACTATGTTTATAAGCATCTCCCAAAGATCAGCAAGGCATACATGGGGGAGGTCTGATTTTTTTTTTCAGTTTCCCAAAGCACTTGGGATCCTCGTAGCCTGTAGGTAGCGGCTCTGCCAGGTGAGCTTCCCATGTGAGCTGCCAGGAGCCAGAACGGCTCTGCTCAGGGCCTGGAGAAGTTGCTCTGGGCCGATCGTACAGAGACCCTGTAGCCGAAAGCAGCCGGCGTTGGCCTATGCTGAGCACTAGGTTGTAGGAGGCCAGGGATGTGCTCAGGCGTGGAGCAGTCAGAACCAAAGACCAGCGTTTGGGAAGTAGGTATTTCAGCCGCCCTAGGAAAGGCAGGGTGGTGAGCAAAGGAGTGGGCTTATTATTCACTCCGAGGGAAAACAGACCGGGGGAACCTGGACGAGTGGAATTAGGCAGAAACACTTCAGGAAAAGGAAATCTGCGCCAGTTACACGTGGCCGAGAGAAGCATGAGCATAGGCTGCAATGTGGCCGATAAACCACAACAGATCCCCCCGCCCACGTTCCTGGCCTGCACCGTGGTATATGTTAGGACTTCTGGGGCCTTCACAAGATGTTACTTCTCATCCTCTGAGCCAAGATCTTCAGCCGGGCTTAGTGATTTAATTTAATTGGGGATTGGTCCTGCTTTTGAGCAGGGGGTTGGACTAGATGACCTCCTGAGGTCCCTTCCAACCCTGATATTCTATGATTCTATGATTCTATGGTTTCAGATGCCTCCATTTTCTGAGGGCCCAGCTTGGCTCTCCTTAAAGGGATCTAATTTTTGGAGTGGGGGTGAGAATCAGGGTCTCAGGTCAGGTGCCCAGTGTCCCTGGTCACCTCTGACTGCTCCTAAACAGCCCCGTGGCCTGAACTAAAAGAAATATGTCATCCTACATCCTCTGACCTCTTCTTCAAAGGAGAAACGAATAGGAAATCTGGGTGCTCAAAAGGAAGCCGATAGTCCCTCAGCCCTGTATGTCCCCCAAGGACCCCCGCTTGGTGGGCGTCCCTGTTTCTGGGCATCCAACCTGCTACACCTTGGAGCTAGCTGCAGAAGTGCTGGGCACTCAGAACTGACAACTCCACTTGGCTCCTACGGCAGCCCCTGGTGCTCAGCACCTCGGAAAAGCTGCCTGCAGGAATCTCAGCTGGGCATAGAAAAGAGAAGAGCCCCCCGCAAACCAGGGGCCACTTTGGAAGAGTTGGGCCTAAACTCTCTTCACTGCCAGCCGAACGTGGGTCAGAACCAGCGACCCAGAGACTGCTCAGCCTGGTAACGATGGGCCAGATCCTCAGCTGGTGTAAATCAGCCCAGCTCCAGTGACACCAATGAAGTTCTCCTGCTTTATACCAATGGAGGGTCTGGCTCCAGACCCCCAACCACGCTGCCCCGCAGCCTCTTTTCATAGCAGGGTCCCGGGCTGCTCCGTCATGCCTAAGACCCGATCGCCAAGGGCCCGGAGAGCTGAGTGTCAGCACGTACAGTGACCTCCTCCGCGGAGCTGCTGTTCTGTGACATAACAGGAGGCCTCTGGCCACCCTGGAGCGAATTAACCAGCTTCCCCATCATGCAAGAGAAAAGGCAGCGCTGGAGGGCAGCGCTCGAGATGGACGCTGATCCGCAGGTGTGAGGATTGGAACAGGCCGTGTTTCCAGCTGAGGCCTGTCTCGTCTGCCCGGCCCTTGGGCTGGGAGGTCGTCTCTGTCATGGAGTGTGGGTGAGTCCAGGCCCTGCACCCCTCTTCCTGGGATTCACTGAGACTCTCAGCCAGCCAGTAAAGCAGAAGGGTTATTGAACAACAGGAACACAGTCTCAAGCAGAGCTTGTGGGTACAACCAGGACCCCTCAGTCAAATCCTTCTGGGGGGGCAGGGAGCTTAGACCTCAGCCCTGGGGTTCCCTGCGTTCCACCACCCAGCACCAAACTGAAAACTAAACCCCCCCGCAACAGGCTCCCTCCTGCAGCCTCTGTCCACATTCCCTGGCAGAGGTCTCACCTCACCCTCCCGCTCCTGGCTCAGGTGACAGGCTCTCAGGTCTCCCAGTGAAACTCCCCTGCCACATTCCCAGGTCAACACTCCCCCCTCCCTGCTGCGTCACATCCTCCTTTGTCTGATTTTTCTCCCCCCCCTTGTTCTCCTTCTCCGCGAGCTGTGTGTGTCGAATGCGCAGTGGGAGGAGACGCGGCCCCCAGCACGGCACGGGGGAGGAGGCAGGGCAGGGGATTTGGGGAAGGGGTTGGAATAGGGGGCTCTTATGGTGCCACGGCTCCCCGGTCTCTCTCCTGCTACAGCCGGGCAGGCTCCAGGGCAGCCAAGTTCCCCTCGCCCCCTGTCTCTTCCCCCAGCGACCTGTGACCCCCGCCCTCCCTGCCACCGATCAGCTGTATGCCCGCGCGAGGGGGGGCGAGGGAGGAGAAGCGGGGGCTTGGGGAAGGGGGTGGAATCGGGGCATATCCCTTCCAGCCCCCTGCCGTGAGCCGCTCCACCCACCCTCCACCCTGACTCCCGCACCCCCCTTCCGCACCCCCAGCCCCCAGTCCTGTCTCCCGCACCCCCCAACTCCCAACAGCCCTCTGCCCTGACTCCTGCATGCCCCCAGAACCCCAGCCCTGTCTCCTGCATCCCCACACATACCCAGCCCCCCCACACAACATGCCCTGATTCCTGCACCCCCCCACACACACACACCCTGCAGTCCTGACTCCTGCACCCCCCTCCACATCTCCACCCGCACCCTGAGCACCAAACGGGAGCTCCTTCCCCCCTCCCCCCCACATACCCACCTGCACCCCTTGCACCGAATGGGAGCTGCCCCAGGTAAGTGCTCCACACCCGAACCTCCTGCCCCAACCCTGAACCCTCTCCCTCATTCTAGCTCCTGGCCAGACCCTGCACCCCAACCCCCAGCCTGTTCCTGCACCCTAACTCCCTTCCAGACCCTGCAGCCCCATCCTCAGCTCAGTGCAGAGACATAGCTGTAAAACTCATCTGAAAAGTTTTCAACATAAAACACGGTTTAAAAGTGTCTAGTGTGTCCCTTCTAAAAATGAAACCTATATCTATCTCTGAGTTGTGAAGAATAGGAATTAAGGTTATAACAACCAATAAGAAGGCACTTTTATGTCGAAACCCATGATTAAATCAAGTATCCCTGACAAGTGATTGAAAACATGATTTAAATCAAATCCACCCTGCCCGCTGTGCTCTTGCCCCTGGCCTCTTCATTCCCCAGGGGGGCCCCACAAATATCTTTGGTGCCGGGCCCACAAAAAGTTAATCCAGCCCTGGAAGAAAGGGACATGGCAGTGTGGGTCGGGGGGAATCATGAGGAGGGAGGAGCAGGGAGGGCAGGAGAGTGAGACTGTCTGCCGGAGATGGGTCAGAGGATGTTGCCACAAACAGCTAATCAGTAGAGAGGAGCGAGTCTCCAGAGTGCATAGGTAGAAAGCAGAATTTGGTGCCATTCTTTTGGGTCCAGGAGACTGTGAAGACGTCTCCCCTACCATTGTCCTGGTGCTGCTCCCCCTGGCTTCTGCTCTGAGGATGGGAAACCTGTGATTGCAAGGGCTGGCTTCAGCCCACAAATAACTGGGAGGGGACAGTGGGGCCCTGGTTCCCCGGTCCCCGAAACCCTCCAACCCATTTCATGTGGCTACCTAAATATCCAGCCCCAGGTGTGGGGTTTAATAAAAAGCAACATAGGGAAATAAGAGATGACCCTACAGTTGAGATCTGAGGTTGGGGAAGAGCCATCAAATGGGGTTAAAACCCAGAAATTCATAGGACTAAGTCAAGTATAAGGAATGCAGATAGAAAGAGTTACAAGTAAAACAAAACAAGCTAAACTTTTAAAGGTCTAAAACTTAGTCTTGCTAGACACAGGCTCCATTCAAGATGGTTTCTCTCATCCACAGTCTCCACAGGCAAAATGGGGACTGCCTCTCCCCTTGCTCAGGCTCTCTTCCAGGGGCCCAAAGGTGCTGGTGTTTTTGTTTTCTTAGGTGAAAGAATGTGGGGTTGTCTGCCCCTTCCTTTTATAGTCCATTGACTCTTGGCAGTTGATTCTTCTAAAGCAGTGGTTTAGACAGGGGTACGGGGTAGACAGAGGTCTTCTAGGGAGGACATCAACTCCTACAGAAATTTGCCTTGTTTTCCAGCAGGCTACATAAAAAGCACGAGCGAAGTAAGTACAAACTAAGATTTCGTACAGACAACAGGAGAAAGTCAGCAATTTTTCAGTAAGAGTGTGCTGTGACCCATCTGTATTTTATGTCTGATTTTGTAACCAAGTGGTTTTGAAGTGAGGTGAAACTTGGGGGTACACAAGACAAATCAGACTCCGGAAAAGGGCACAGTAGATGGAAAAAGTTGAGAGCCACTGTTCTACAGGACACCCCTCAAAGCAAAGTTTATCCAAGCTGTGAGGAAGGCGACCTGAAGTCTGGTGGTGAAGGCTCCATGTGTAACCCACACAGCTCCTGGGTGAGGTGTCCTGTCCCATCTAGTGGAACCAAGACCACTTACCGAGCGAGAGATGAAATGAGTCTGCGGTACAGCCTCAGCTCAGAGCCAGTTGGCTTTCAGCCCATGCGGTAGAGACTCATGCAGTATGTTCCAGAGGCCCGAGGTTCAATCCCGCTCGCCGCCAACAGGGGTCTGTCAAGGGACAAGTGGGGGCTCGTCTGGGATTTCAACCAGGAAGTCTCTGAGCTTGGGACGTGCTTCCTCAGCGAGGGGAAGTATGTAACCCGCACACCTCCTGGGTGTGGTGTTCTGTCCTCTCGCGTGGCACCGAGAGCATTGAGAGACAGTGAAATGAGTCTGCTCTACAGCCTTAGCTAACAGCCAGTCGGCTCTGAGCTCATGCGGTAGCGGCTCCTGAACTAAGCTCCAGAGGTCCCAGGTTTGATCCTGCCTGCCAATAACCAGGGTCTGTCAACATCACATGTGCTCTTCTTTTCTCCCCCCACTTGTGTTTGCTGAAATGTAAATTGCCCTGTTCTGCACCATCTCCTTCACCTGCTTTCTTGAGGACCCTGTTTGCTGCCTGTATAAACCCCCATTCCTTTGCTTAGGACAGACATCTTTCATAGCGTTTGCCAAGGAGGGGCTGTCGAGTTTTCCCAAGTAATGTCGTAGAGGGGGAACTCATAACTCTATATGTGATGTTGCATCATGATCTTATTGACCAGAGAGTTGTTCCTTTTCAAATGGTACCTCACAAGGCATATTTCGTACAAAGATTCTTACCACAGCATGTAGGGGGTGAATAGAGGGCTGCTTTGGGTCACACATGCTCAGAAGGGCATCTCCAAGGGCGGAGGGCCACTTCCACTCCCAAATTGAAAAAAAGGGGGGTGCCAACCTGTTCCCCCACTTCAGCCACCTCCAGAGGCAGACAGCCGTACCGGAGGGGCGGTGAAGATCCCTGCCCTGAGGACTGATGTTTGCAGGCCTGCTTTGACTACCTGCAGCAAGCAGAGAACTGCCAGGAAAAGGATCCCAGCCCATTCAAAGAACAGGGTCCTTGCTGCTTGCTCAGCTCAGGAGGGTGTGAGGACATAAATGCCAAATAAGCAGCGCATGCTTCAAATGCATCGGCTTAGTGGCCCCTGTACCTTTCAGTCGTGAAGAAATCTGTTTGCTGGATATTATTTTTCTTTACAACACTAGGTGCTGTATTGCTGTAATGATAAGAGCATGTTCAGATTTATGAGGCATCTTAGTTAACCCACAAATTGTCTTCTTATAAAGGGAAGGATTTTTTTGTTTAGTCTGAGCAGCTTTACTACACTGTGGTGTCTTTCCTCCAAATCTGAGCAACTCAGGTGACTGGCATCCCCAACTGCCCCAATTTGCATATTTGTGTTGTTCTCCACAGGTGGGAGTTCCGCTGTCAGAACAGACTGAACCTGCTCACTAGCCCTGCACTAACGTGGAATTATTATGGGTACGGGTGTAATCAAAGTTGGTGGGTTACACTCAGGCCAGGCCCTTGTCTCCAGCTCTTTAACGGAGCACTGACTCTGCTCTCCCAGGAGCCCCTCTCTGCCTGAACACAGGTTGCTCTTACAGGCCCAGCTCACGAGGTGACATCTCCCCTGTCTTTCCACCCAGACGCCATGGAAGGCTGGAGAACTGAGCAGGATTATGACATCACAGGTATCAAAGGAGACTGTAGAGCTGTAACAGAAGAACGGCCACGCTGGGTCAGACCAAAGGTCCATCGAGCCCAGTCTCCGGTCTTCCGACAGTGGCCAATGCCAGGTATTTCAGAGGGAATGGGCAGAACAGGGAATCATCAAGTGATCCATCCCCTGTTGCCTATTCCCAGCTTCTGGCAAACAGAACCTAGGGACATTCAGAGCGTGGTGTGGCATCCCTGCCCATCTTGGCTAATAGCCATTGATGGACCTATCTTTCATGAAATTATCTCATTCTTTTTTGAACCCTGTTATAGTCTTGGCCGTCCCAACAGCCTCTGGCAAAGAGTTCCTTGGGTTGACTGTGCATTGTGCGAAGAAATACTTCCTTTTGTTTGTTTTCAACCTGCTGCCTCTTAATTTCATGTGGTGACCCTGAGTTCTTGTGTTATGAGAAGGAGAAAATAACACTTCCTTCTTTACTTTTTCCACACGAATCATGATTGGTAGACCTCTATCATATCCCATGTACTTGTCTTTTCGAAGATGAAAAGTCCCAGTCTTATTAATCTCTCCTCATATGCAAGCTGTTCCATACCTCTACTCATTTGTGTTGCTCTTTTCTGAACCTTTTCCAATGCCAATATATCTTTTTTGCGGTGGGGAGACCACATCTGCATGCAGTATTCAAGATCTGGCTGTACCATGGATTCTTAGAGGGGCAAGATGATATTTTCTGTCTTGTTATCTATCCTTTTCCTAATGATTCCCAACTTTCTGTTTCCTTTTTTGACTGCCGCTGCACATTGAGCGGATGTTTTCAGAGAACTACTCACAATGCCTCCAGGATCTCTTGTTGAGTGGTAACAGCTAATTAGCCCCCATCCTTTTCGCTGTATAGTTGGGATTATGCTTTCCAATGTGCATTACTTTGCATTTATCAACCTTGAATTTCATCTGCCATTTTCTTCCCCAGTCACCCAGGTTTGTGAGATCCCTTCGCAGTCTGCTTTGGACTCAACTAGCTTGAGTAGTTTTGTATCATCTGCAAATTTTGCCACCTCACTGTTTACCCCTTTTTCCGGATCGTTTATGAATCTGTTGAACAGTACTGTTCCCAGTAGAGATCCCTGGGGGCACCACTATTTACCTCTCTCCACTGTGAAAATGGATTATTTATTCCTACCCTTTGTTTCCTATGTTTCAGCCAGTTACTGATCCATGAGAGGACCCTCCCTCTTATCCCATGACAGCTTCTGTTGCTTAAGAGCCTCTGGTGAGGGACCTTGTCAAAGGCTTTCTGAAAATCCCAGTATGTCAGTGCACTGCAAGGTCGTCAATGGCTTCTAAACTTTCTCATGGGGACATCGGAGACATGGTCCAGTTAACTTGTGTTCAGGCCGAACAAGAACCCAGATGCAACCTGCTGTGAGAACCTCGTTTTAATAATGATGCCCCTGTTCCAGCACAGGTCACAGGTCAAAATGTGTAACTTCAATAACAATGGTGATTGGAAGAGCCCACACTAACTACCACAGGAATGTACTGACTATGACCCCTTACTTCAAATGCACTGTGGCCTTGTGGATAGAGCACTAGATGGAACTCAGAAGGCTTAAGTGCTCGTCCTGGCTCTGCTACTGTCTTGCTGGGTGATCTTGGGCAAGTCACTGCTCTTCTCTGTGGCTCAGTTTCCCATCTCTAAAAGGGGGCTAATGTTCCACGCCTCCTTTGTAAAGTGCTTTGAGATCTACTGATTGAAGATGTTAGATAAGAGCTAGGGCTCTTTATTTTCTTATGATAGAGGGTGCTTTTCCTAAAGCTTCCAGGCCTGGAGTCAAGTGAATTATTTGAGAATCTCTGCTTTTTAGTTTATTTGTTAACCATTTTCAAGCCCTCATGTCTGCAAAGAGAAGCTGGAGGATGTGAATTGAATGCACCCTCGCGGCTTAGACACCAGCAGGCAAATGAAGAGTTCCCCAGAGGAATTTTTTTGCAAAATCTCACTATTTTGAAGCCACTCTCATGATTTTGGTGGGGCCCAACTCATGGTTTTGGAATGCTTGGGCTGGCAATACCGTGAAAGTTTGTCTGCGCTCGTAGCGCTAGGTAATCACTTCAGGGCTGCTTCTCGCTTCAGGCTGGGAGATTCCGCCTCAGTCACAGCGGTTTTATGAGTTCCCACAAGGAGGGGGAAAATGTCCCTTGCCTAGAGGCTTGAGAGTCGTAAAGCTCGGAGAAGACCCAGGGTTTTCCTGGGAAATCGGATGCCCTCTCTCCTGCCTTATTCTGAGCTCAGCAGCTCAGCCCCCTGGGGCGGTTGCCCCATCCTATCTCCTGATGTAAGTACGGCATTGACAGCTCACAGGCGAGAGGGAGATTGCAGGAGGGCAGCCCCATTCTGACCTAGAGACGACATCAGCACCTGCCTGATGCCAGAGCAGCAAGCTGCAGTCAGGTGTAGCCTGGGTACTTGTTGCTGGTTTGAGAGTATCTGTGGTTCTTAGTGTCTGAACCCTGGGAAATGAGTTCACTCCTCCTATATCTCAACTGGGCCTCCTGCCTAACGATCCTGAGATGCACGGTGCTGTTTCTTGCCTTTCATGCTGTGATGAGCCTCGCCACATCGGAGGTAAGTGAGAATCCTCGAGAGATGGAAATGCTGGACTGATGCCAGCTGAATGCAGAACCAAACATCAGTATTTTTAAATCAGCAGGCTCGGATCATCTACAGCAAAGGGTCCTCAAAGAGCTGGTTCACGAGGTTATTGGCCCACTGACCTTACTTTTTAACAAATTTAGGATTACTGAGGGAATTCCAGAAGGCTAGAAGTGTGCTCATGTTTTGTCAATATTCAAAAAGGTACGGGAGGCTGACCCGGCTTGTTATAAGCCAGTTAGCCTGAAATAATGGGCAAAGGGATACAGGATTCAATCGCTAAAGAATTAAAGGACGGGAATATATTTAAAGCAGGTGAACAATGTTTTATGGAAAATGGGTCATGTCAAACATAGATGTGACAAACTTAGACTTTAGTAAGGTGTTGTTTTTCACAGATTCCAAGGCAAGATGGGCCCATTGTGATCTTCTAGTCTGACCCTCCTGCATAGCACAGGCCAAAGATCTTCCCCACTGTAATTTCTAGAGCATACCTTTTATCAAAATAACCAATCTTGATTTTAAAAATTGCTAGCGATGGAGAATCAATCCACCAGGACCTTGGGAAATTGCTCCAATGGTAATTACTCTCACCGTTAAATTGTACGCCTTATTTACAGTCTGAATTTGTCTAGTTTCAAGTTCCAGCCATTGGACCATGTTAGACCTTTCTCTGCTAGATTGAAGAGCCCATTTGTAATTATTTGTTCCCCATGTCGGTATTTATAGCCTTTTAATCAAACCACCCTTAACCTCTTTAAGCGACATTGACTGAGCTCCTAAAGTCTATCACTACAAGGCATGTTTTCTAATCCTTTAATCATTCTTTTGGCTCTTCTCTGAACCCTCTGCAATTTAGCAACATCCTTTCTGAATGTTAGACACTGGAACTGGACACAGGCTTCTAAACTCTCTCCTCCAACTTGAGATTCCCCTGTTTATGCATTCAAGTACCGCAGGACATTTGGATTAAAAAATTAGAACTATACAATATCAATGGAGCACAGGTTAAATGGACTGAGTACAGGCTAATGGCCAACTGGCAGATCTCAAAAAGTAATTGTCAATGGGCTCCTCAAATGTGGGTGTTTCTAATGGGGCTCTGCAGGGATCAGTACGTGGTCTGATGCTAGTCACTATTTTTATCAATGACATGGAAGTAAATATAAAATTGCTGCTGATAAAAATTTGCTGATGACCCGAAGATTGGCAGAATGGTCAATGGTCGATGAGGACAGGGCAGTCACACAGAGAGTTCTGGAGAGTTTGTTTGGCAAATGGGGCCCATTCAAACAAAATGAATGTTCACACAGCCCAAAACAGAGTTATACATCTAGAAAAGGCAGAGCATATTCAGCTTTGGATTGAACTAGATTTAGTTTTGTATCATCTGCCAGTCTGGCCACTTCCCTGTGTCCCTCCTTTTCTAGATCACATATGAATATGTTGAACATCTCTGGTCCCAGTACAGATCCTTGGGGGACCTTGCTATTTATCTCTCTTTATAAACTCAAAATTTCTTCCTACCTTTTGTTTCCTATCTTTAAACCAGTTACTGGTCCATGAGAAGACATTCCCTCTTCTCCCATAACAACTTCTTTTGCTTAAAATCTTTCTGAAAATTGAGGTCCACTAGATCCACTGAATCGCCCTTCTCCACATGCTTGTTCACCCCTGTGACGCCCCATATTCTTCATAGAAATATTGTTAGATGAATGTGGCATAACTAAGGTATGTTTTATGGAATATGGGTCGTG
The DNA here is from genome assembly GCF_965140295.1 of Lepidochelys olivacea. Lineage (NCBI taxonomy): Eukaryota > Metazoa > Chordata > Testudines > Cheloniidae > Lepidochelys > Lepidochelys olivacea. The sequence continues at coordinate 5,479,519 of NC_140413.1, forward strand.
TGAGATATCATTGGAAAGGTTATGATTTACTGACTGTGATTATCCTTTTTGTGTGGATGTATCATTTCTGTATCTGAAGTCAGGAATATGAGCTATGTATCAATTACAAAAGTGCTTGCACCAGGGGAATGCCCACCAAACAGTAGGGAGTCAGCCTGGATGGGCCATTAGGAAGGACAATAGGACTTGGAAGATACGAAACTTCCTCCTTCCTGAGAAGTTTCCTGGGATGCTGCTTTGACACTGCAGGGTCATGTGATCATGTCACCCGGTACTGAGCATCATTATGGACTGGTGGTATTTGTCCACTAGGAGGGAGTGGGGGGTCAAACTGGAAGACAAAGGATTCCTGTCCTATCCAGATCCTATTTAAGGCTTTTGGACTGGAGTTAATCTGGGTTCTTGTCCACCACCTCCCTGCTCAAAAAGGAAGACTGCTGAAAACACCTGGAGAAAGAAAGAAATTAAACTGTGGGGGAGGAGGGCAGGGGCTGAGCCCAGGTGAGAAAGATCTAGCCTGTGAAAGGAATAGCTGGATATTTAAGCTGCAAGCAGTGCAGCTTACCTTCCATAAACTTTGCAACTGCACAAAACAACATTTAGGGTGAGAATGTACTTTCTATTAAGCAGTTAATTTTGCGTATTAACCTTAGGTGGTGTGTTTTGTTTTATTTGCTCAGTAATGTGCTTTGATCTGTTTGCTATCCCTTCTAATCTCTTAACATTTACCTTTTGTAGTTCATAAACTTATTTTTGGTTTCTTCTAAAAGTCAGTTTGTGCAATTCATAACTGGCGGGGTTGGGGGCAGCTATGCATATCTTCCTGCACATTGAGGGAGGGAGAGAATGTCATGAGCTTACGTTGTTTAGATCTCTGTACAGCGCAAGACAATATAATTTTGGGTTTACACCCCAGAGGGTGCTGGGCACTCCCGGAGCTGAGTCTTCCCAAACAGATCGGATGGCATACTCTGTGTGATTCTGCAGGTGGGTGTGTCCCTGCCAGTGTGTGTGTGTAGCAGGGCAGGGTGAGGGAGCCCAGGCTGGTGGAAGAGATGGGCTCAGTGGGACCCCAGTAGATCAGGTGGCACCCCGCAATGGGGGGTCCAACCCATCACAATCCCTAGATGATTGAATCACTAGATGATTCACTAGATGATTCACTAGATGATCGAATGGTCCCTTCTAGCCTTAAATGCTATGAATCTGTGAATGATTTTACACCTCTAGCATGTTCCCTCTTGAAATTGTCCCAGTCTTCTCAATCTCTCTATATAGAGGAGTCTTTCCAGGCCTTTAATCATTTTGGACCCTCCTATTAAAATTCGTGACAGGGTGCTCCACCCTTCCCCACTGCCCCCGGAAGGGGAGGTTAAAGTGCTTTGGAATGCAGGGAGAGTATCTTCCACACCCCAAAGGGATGGTCCCTGATGACAGCTGGGTCTGGGGTAGAAGCACCTTAAAAGGAAGATTTTGAACCATGGGAGAAGTCCTTGTTCACAGAAAGAAGCACACTCAGTCTGGGCCTGGGTTGAGAATACTTGTGCTACAGAAAGGACCCAGAGCTGAGCAGAGTGATGCTCTCTGAAGTCAGGGTGCTTGGTCCTCTTAGCACTGTCATAACAGTCCCCGGTCAACCAGGGAAACTTTGTTGTGAGTTAATGCCTGAAGAGGGTGAAATAAGACCTGCAGTGGGTATGTAGCGAAGTGTTTGAAGCCTGAAGTTGGCAGACCTTCATCAGCCCGCTGCGGGCTGGCAGGTGTGGTGCCAAGAGTGGGATCTACAAGGCACCATATCCCAGTGACTGCTGCTGTGGTGGGCAGAGAACCAGGCCCAGCAACAGCACTGCTATTCCTTTGACAAATGGCATCTCGGCAGCCTCGGGGGCCATGGATCAATGTTCACATTGCACTCCCTGACCCCAGCGGTACCCAGGCCGGGCCGGGGAAGCCAATGATCCAACCAACAGACCAAATTCATTGATGAATCCTGCTCACGTGCCACTTGAGGCACGTTGTGCGTACGCTAAGAAGAAGCAGCAGCAGCCTCAAGTGCTGATTTAACCCCGATATCATCCTGAACGGCAGCTGTTTTATACCAAAAGAAAACAGTTTGGCATGAGTTCAGCCCACTTCCCTCTGGCCCCACATGGCAATCCCCTCTGGCTCCTTGTTATCCCAGTTTTATTGAGGAGTTCTCTCTAACCCTGCTGCTTTTTCTGTGTGTGGCAGGCTTCTCAGAGGAAGAGGAGGCACAGACACAAAAAGAAGAAAAAGAAAGGTAAGCAGTCCCTGACCCCACAGCTGTGGTGGCAGACTCGGGCCCCATGCAAAGCAGAGAAATCAGGTCTATTCCCCACTTGCTCCCCTCTTCCCGCGAAGGCACAGACATGCCCAGAGTGATGCAGAGGCCCTGGCTTGGGCTCCATTCACACGCTGCCCCTGAAATCTACGGCTCTGGGGTGCTAGGAAGCAAAGGGTGCCCAAGCAGCTCAATGTCACCCTTATGTCTCACTTCTGGCAGCTTTAGGACACCTTGAGGAAGAGATGGAGGAGGCTTGTGCATCCCTAGAGACATGGTAAGCAATGCCCCCCTCCATAAGTCTGCAGTGGGTCAGTCCCCTCCTTTAGATTCAAAGTAACCCTTGCCACAGGGGTAGTAGCTCCAGTAATCCCTCCCCTACCCCGACGTGTATCCCAGGCAATCAACTATTCTCCATTAGAACCATGAAATTCATTCTCACCCAGCAGAAGTTGCCGTCTCTAATCCACCCCATGCATCATACAGCGGGTCATTCCCTTCCTCTAGCATCATGCGGCTCATTTAACCTGGCAGGGGGAGGGGCGGTAGATTGTGTAGTCTGGACTGAACCATCCTCCCTCCTAAGAGGAGGAGAAAACGTTTTCTGGGAGCAGCCCCGTGCACACCAGGGAGGTGAGGTGGAGAGTTCAGGGAGGAAGACTGGCCTTTCTGGGAGGGTGAGTAGGGTGAAAGGGATCCGGCAGCACTTGTGTAATGGCCCCTCCTCCACCCCCGCCTCCAGTCCCCCAGCAGGGGTTCCCAGTAGGATTTGAAGCCTGGACCTTCAGCTCTGCAGCATAAAACACCCCTTCGAGCTAAAGAGGTAGCTCCATTAGTTGGTAGCTGGAGTAGGCCGTTATCCTACATGTTGATTAGCTTGTGCGGAAGGGACGTGACCCACACGCTGCCAGTAGGACACACTCTCACCTTCTCAGCGCTAGACAGGGATCACCTAACAATCCAGCTAACCCAAAACCAGAACATCCAAGGCTGGGTATTGCAGGGAAGGAGGTTGCCTCAGTGGAGAATGGGACAGGAAGCCTTTCAGTGCCGCACCTCTGGGTGAAAGAGGGCCTGAGGGCAGGATCTGCACAGAACTATCTGCTCTCTCTGTTCCACAGCTGCCGCGTGCCCCTGGAGAAGCTCACCTTGGCTCACAGCCGCAGGCTGGTTGAGAGGAGGACACAGTACGTGGCCAGATACCTGGATGAAGTTCTGATACCGTAAGGCAACTGTACGGGGCGCACCAGACTGGGGGCTGGGTGTGAGGGGATAGTGAATGTAGAGAGGAGGGAGCAAAGAAAACCAGACACTCCAGGATCTCAAAATAACAGGGAAAAAGCCTCTAAGAGGCTTTAGCTTCCATGGTGAGACACCAGTGAAAGTGAGATGAGGGCTTATCAGAAATTGAATGCAGAGACTACAAACTGGGGTTGGGAGTTGGATCAAATCCTTCTGTACGGCAATATCTCCCAGCAGATGACTGTCTAGAACCTTCCCTTGCTATGTTTGAAAGAAAAAGCAATCAAATGACACCCATGATGGGGTGTCCACCAGTTAGGGAGGAAGGCTGGCCTTTCTGGGACGGTGAGTAGGGTGAAAGGGATCCAGCAGCACTTGTGTAATGGCCCCTCCTCCACCCCCACCTCCAGTCCCCCAGGAGGGGTTCCCAGTAGAATATGAAACCTGGACCTTCGGCTCTGCAGCATAAAACACCCCTTCGAGCGAAAGAGGTAGCTCCATTAGTTGGTAGCTGGAGTAGGCCGTTATCCTACATGTTGATTAGCTTGTGCGGAAGGAACATGACCCACACGCTGCCAGTAGGACACACTCTCACCTTCTCAGCGCTAGACAGGGATCACCGAACAATCCAGCTAACCCAAAACCAGAACATCCAAGGCCTGGATATGGCATGGGAGGAGGTTGCCTCAGTGGAGAATGGGACACGGAGCCTTTCAGTGCTGCACCTCTGCGTTAAAGAGGGCCTGAGGGCAGGGCCTGCCTCAACTATCTGCTCTCTCTGTTCCACAGCTGCCGCGTGCCCCTGGAGAGGCTCACCTTGGCTCACAGACTCAGCCTCGTTGAGAGGAGGGTACAGTACGTGGCCAGATACCTGGATGAAGTTCTGATACCGTAAGGCAACTGAATGGGGGGCATCAGACTGGGGGCTGGGTGGGAGGGGATAGTGAATGTAGAGAGGAGGAAGCAGAGAAAGCCAGACACTCCAGGATCCTAAAATAACAGGGAAAAAGCCACTAAGAGACTTTAGCTTCCAAGGTGAGATACCAGTGAAAGTGAGGTTAGGGATTATCAGAAATTAAATGCAGAGACTACAAACTGGGGTTGGGAGTCGGATCAAATCCTTCTGTACGGCAATATCTCCCAGCAGACGACTGTCTAGAACCTTCCCTTGCTATGTTTGAAAGAAAAAGCAATCAAATGACACCCATGATGGGGTATCCACGCTACATAGGTCTGGAAGAGGTTAAGGTGGGCAGCTAGCCCTGTTAATTCCACAGGCTGCATCTGGAGGAAGAGTCAGGGAGCAGGGAATTGATTGCAAGCAGGCTCAGCTGGGCAGGAATAGGCCAGGCCTATACAGCCAGGAAGCTGGCAACAGACAGGGGCTGCCGCTGGGAAAGGGCAGTCCCTCCCTGGGAAGATTGGGGAGTATTGGGAGGTTGTACGCCCAGCAGAGGAACCAGGAGTGATAGGAAGCAGTGCAGGGAAGAAGCGGAGACGGCTGGGAGAGGAAAGCCCAGAACTTCTGGATGGAGGGTCCCTGGACTGGAACCCGGAGTAGAGGGCAGGCCCAGGTTCCCTACCAGCTACTGAGGGAGTGGCATAGACTGGCAGGACAATGAATGGGAAGCCTGACTGGGTCACTGCGAGAGTGATAGAGATGGAAGGACTGTACCCCAATGGGGAGAAACGCTGAGTGAAAGGGCCAGCGGGCTGAGTCATGAAGATTGTGGTTCCCGGAACGAGAGAGGAGCTGCAGACCCAAGAGATAGATGATATGACCACGTGTGAGAATGGGAAGGGGCATTTACCTCGAGTGCTAATCCCCGGAGTGACCAGGAGGAGGTACCAGACAAGCAGTGAGCAGTGCACCCAGTGACACGCCCCAAACATGAGTCATCAGCTGGGTTCAAACCCGGAACTTTCAGGACCATACACAGGTCTCCACCACTGGAGCTAAAGAAGAAACTCCATTAACTGATAGCAGTAGTAGGTGGTTATCCTCTAGTGCATCAGCCACTCGATGAGGACAGTTTTCTAGTGGGTTAGAACATAGAATTTAAGGACAGCCATACTGGGTCAGACCAAAGATCCATTTAGCCCAGTATCCTGTCTTCCAAAAGTGGCCAATGCCAGGTGCTTCAGAGGGAATGAACAGAACAGGTAATTATCAAGTGATCCATCCCGTCGCCCACTCCCAGCTTCAGGCAGAGACTAGGGACATCATCCTTGCCCATCCTGGCTAATAGTTATTGAGGAATTGATCTAGTTCTTTTTTGATCCCTGTTTATGGTCTTGGCCTTCACAACATTCTGTGGCAAGGGTTACTTTGAATCTAAAGGAGGGGTCTGACCCACTGCAGATCTATAGAGCGGAGCATTGCTTACCATGTCTCTCGGGATGCACAAGCCTCCTCCAACTCTTCCTCACAGCGTCCAAAATCTGCCAGAAGTGAGACGTAAAGGAGACATGGAGCTGCTTGGGCATCCTTTGCTTCCTAGCATCCCAGATCTCCAGATTTCAGGGGCAGCATGTGAACGGATCCCCAGACAGTGCTTCTGCATGACTCTGGGCTTGTGTGTGCCTTCGCAGGAAGAGGGGAGGCAAGTGGGGGAATAGACCCGATTTCTCTGCTTTGCATGGGGCCTGAGTCTGCCACCACAGCTGTGGGGTCAGGGACTGCTTACCTTTCTGTTCCTTCTTTTTGTGTCTGTGCCTGGTCTTCCTCTGAGAAGCCTGCCACACACAGAAAAAGCAGCAGGGTTAGAGAGAACTCCACAATAAAACTGGGATAACAAGAAGCCAGAGGGGATTGCCATGTGGGGCCAGAGGGAAGTTTTTCCTTAGAATCATAGAATATCAGGGTTGGAAGGGACCCCAGAAGGTCATCTAGTCCAACCCCCTGCTCAAAGCAGGACCAATTCCCAGTTAAATCATCCCAGCCAGGGCTTTGTCAAGCCTGACCTTAAAAACCTCTAAGGAAGGAGATTCCACCACCTCCCTAGGTAACGCATTCCAGTGTTTCACCACCCTCTTAGTGAAAAAGTTTTTCCTAATATCCAATCTAAACCTTCCCCACTGCAACTTGAGACCATTACTCCTCGTTCTGTCATCTGCTACCATTGAGAACAGTCTAGAGCCATCCTCTTTGGAACCCCCTTTCAGGTAGTTGAAAGCAGCTATCAAATCCCCCCTCATTCTTCTCTTCTGCAGGCTAAACAATCCCAGCTCCCTCAGCCTCTCCTCATAACTCATGTGTTCCAGTCCCCTAATCATTTTTGTTGCCCTTCGCTGGACTCTCTCCAATTTATCCACATCCTTCTTGAAGTGTGGGGCCCAAAACTGGACACAGTACTCCAGATGAGGCCTCACCAACGTCGAATGTCCTTGTGGGAGAGTATTGCACTCTGAGGAATCATGGGTAGGCATTGTGCTTTCCTATCATGCAGCCCATATAGGGAACACAGCACAACCAATAACAGGGGTCCCTGGAATCATCGAGGGGTTGGAGAAACAGGGATTGCTTGTACTAGGAGCCTGCAGAGTTTATTAGCATTGAAGGAGGGATCCTGCAAAGTTTTCTCTCCTGCAGAGCTTCTAAAACTTTGCAGATTTAAGGACTGCAGGGTATGCAACGAACCACAGATACCAGTCCCCGAATTCAGACCTTGGGGGAGAAATCCGACATCTGGACCACAGTGTTTCCCGTTTCCATATTTAGGGAATGCATGATATAGGGGTTTTATCTGCATGCATTTGGGATGGCCATGCTACTCCTGAGTGGTGAAGCCAGGAATGGGTTATGCAAATCCTCCCTAACAAGTGCTGATATAACCCCTATACCATCCTGAAACGGCAGCTGTTTTACACCAAAAGAAAACAGTTTGACATGAGTCCAGCCCACTTGCCTGGGAGCTGCTGAGCAGTGATGGGCTCTCGATGGTGACCTTAGGATCATGATCAGGACCACTTGGGTCAGTGGCGCTGGTTCTGGTGGCCAGTCCTAGGCTAGTCCTGCAGGGAGGGGTGTCATCTTACCCGGAGGCGGGAGAAAGCTGCTATCTAACATTTGAGGCTGCTGCTTCTTCTTCTTAGCGTACGCACAAGGTGCCTCAAGTGGCACATGAGCAGGATTCATCAATGAATTTGGTCTGTTGGTTGGATCATTGGCTTCCCCGGCCCGGCCTGGGTACCGCTGGGGTCAGGGAGTGCAATGTGAACATTGATCCATGGCCCCCGAGGCTGCCGAGATGCCATTTGTCAAAGGAATAGCAGTGCTGTTGCTGGGCCTGGTTCTCTGCCCACCACAGCAGCAGTCACTGGGATATGGTGCCTTGTAGATCCCACTCTTGGCACCACACCTGCCAGCCCCCAGCGGGCTGATGAAGGTCTGCCAACTTCAGGCTTCAAACACTTCGCTACATACCCACTGCAGGTCTTATTTCACCCTCTTCAGGCATTAACTCACAACAAAGTGTCCCTGGTTGACCGGGGACTGTTATGACAGTGCTAAGAGGACCAAGCACCCTGCGTTGAGAGAGCATCACTCTGCCCAGCTCTGGGTCCTTTCTGTAGGACAAGTATTCTCAACCCAGGCCCAGACTGAGTGTGCTTCTTTCTGTGAGCAAGGACTTCTCCCATGGCTCAAAATCTTCCTTTTAAGGTGCTTCTACCCCAGACCCAGCTGTCATCAGGGACCATCCCTTTGGGGTGTGGAAGGTACTTTCCCTGCATTCCAAAGCACTTTAACCTCCTCTTCCGGGGGTATTTGGGTAGGGTGGGGCACCCTGTCATGAGTTGAAATTGGAGGGTCCAAAGTGATGAAAGGCCTGGAAAGACTCCTCTATACAGAGAGAGATTGAAAAGACTGGGACTATTTCAAGAGGGAACATGCCAGAGGTGTAAAATCATTCATAGATTCATAACCCACCCTGGGGCAGTAGCCCTAGTAATCCCTCCCCTGCCCCGACCTATATACTAGGCAAGCAACTATTCTTCTTTAAGAAAAGGAGGACTTGTGGCACCTCAGAGACTTACAAATTTATTTGAGCATAAGCTTTCGTGAGCTGCAGCTCACTGCATCAAAATGCATCCGACGAAGTGAGCTGTAGCTCACGGAAAGCTTATGTTGAAATAAATTTGTTAGTCTCTAAGGTGCCACAAGTACTAAGGGTCCTGCCCTTAGGACGGAAGAATCCAATGCACCGCTACAGACTAGGGACCGAATGGCTAGGCAGTAGTTCTGCGGAAAAGGACCTAGGGGTGACAGTGGACGAGAAGCTGGATATGAGTCAACAGTGTGCCCTTGTTGCCAAGAAGGCCAATGGCATTTTGGGATGTATAAGTAGGGGCATAGCCAGCAGATGGAGGGACGTGATCGTTCCCCTCTATTCGACATTGGTGAGGTCTCATCTGGAGTACTGTGTCCAGTTTTGGGCCCCACACTACAAGAAGGATGTGGAAAAATTGGAGAGAGTCCAGCAAAGGGCAACAAAAATGATTAGGGGTTGGAACACATGAGTTATGAGGAGAGGCTGAGGGAACTGGGATTGTTTAGTCTGCAGAAGAGAAGAATGAGGGGGGATTTGATAGCTGCTTTCAACTACCTGAGAGGTGGTTCCAGAGAGGATGGTTCTAGACTATTCTCAGTGGTAGAAGAGGACAGGACAAGGAGTAATGGTCTCAAGTTGCAGTGGGGGAGGTTTAGGTTGGATATTAGGAAAAACTTTTTCACTAGGAGGGTGGTGAAACACTGGAATGTGTTACCTAGGGAGGTGGTAGAATCTCCTTCCTTAGAAGTTTTTAAGGTCAGGCTTGACAAAGCCCTGGCTGGTATGATTTAATTGGGGATTGGTCCTGCTTTGAGCAGGGGGTTGGACTAGATGACCTCCTGAGGTCCCTTCCAACCCTGATACTCTATGATTATATGATACTTCTTTTCTTTTTGCAAATACAGACTAACACGGCTGCGACTCTGAAACCTATTCTCCTTTAGAATCATGCAATTCATTCTCACCCAGCAGAAGTTGCCATCTCTAATCCACCCCATGCATCCTACAGTGGGTCATTCCCTTCCTCTAGCATCATGAGGCTCATTTAATCTGGGGGGGGCGGGGGATGGTAGATTGTGTCGACTGGAGTGGACCATCCTCCCCTCCCAAGAGGGGGAGAAAATGCATTCTGGGAGCAACCCCGTGCACACCTGGGAGGTGAAGTGGAGAGTTCAGGGGGGAAGGCTGGCCTTTCTGGGACGGTGAGTAGGGTGAAAGGGATCCGGCAGCACTTTTGTAATGGCCCCTCCTCCACCCCCTCCTCCAGTCCCCCAGCATGGGTTCCCAGTAGGATATGAACCCTGGACCTTCAGCTCTGCAGCATAAAGCACTCCTTAGAGTCAAAGAGGTAGCTGCATTAGTTGGTAGCTGTCATAGGCCGTTATCCTACTTGTTGATTAGCTTCTGCGGAAGGTGCATGACCCACACGCTGCCAGTAGGACACACTCTCACCTTCTCAGCACTCTACAGGGATCACCTAACAATCCAGCTAACCCAAAACCAGAACATCCAAGGCCTGGGTATTGCAGGGGAGGAGGTTGCCTCAGTGGAGAATGGGACAGGGAGCCTGTCAGTGCCGCACCTCTGGGTGAAAGAGGGCCGGAGGGCAGGGTCTGCACTGAACTATCTGCTCTCTCTGTTCCACAGCTGCCGTGTGCCCCTGGAGAAGGTCACCTTGGCTGACAGCCTCAGCCTGGTTGAGAGGAGGATACAGTACGTGGCCAGACAGCTGGATGAAGTTCTGATACCGTAAGGCAACTGAACAGGGGGCACCAGACTGGGGGCTGGGTGGGAGGGGATAGTGAATGTAGAGAGGAGGGAGCAGAGAAAACCAGACACTCCAGGATCCTAAAATAACAGGGAAAACCCTTCTGTACGGCAATATCTCCCAGCAGACGACTGTTTAGAACCTTCCCCTGCTATGTTTGAAAGAAAAAGCAATCAAATGACACCCTGTGATGGGGTGTCCACCCTACATAGGACTGTAAGGGCTTAAGGTAGGCAGCTAGCCCTATTAACTCCACAGGATGCATCTGGAAGAAGAGTTAGGGAGCAGGGAATTGATGGCAAACAGGCTCAGCTGGGCAGGAATAGGCCAGGCCTATACAGCCAGGAAGCTGGCAACAGACAGGGGCTGCCCCTGGGAAAGGGCAGTCCTTCCCTGGGAAGAGTGGGGAGTATTTGGAGCTTGTACACCCAGCAGGGGAAGGAGGAATAACAGGAAGCAGTCCAGGGAAGAAGTGGTGAGGGCTGGGAGTGCAAAGCCCAGAACTGCTGGGTTGAGGGTCCCTGGCCTGGAACCAAGTGAAAAGTGTGGACCCGGGTTTCCCTGCCAGCCACCGAGGGCATGGCATAGATGGGTGGGGCAGTGAAAAGGAAGACTGTCTGGGTCACGGTGGGAGTGAGAGGCAATTGAAGGACTGTACCCTGGAAGAGGGGGAAACGCTGAGTGGCTAAGTCACGTTGCTGAGTCAAGAAGAGGACACTGCAGTCGGCGAAGAGAGAGGGGTTATAGACCCGAGAGGGAGATGATGTGATCACGTGTGGCAATGGGGAGGGGCATTGAGCTCGAGCGCTAATCCTCGGAGTGACCAGGAGGAGGTACTAGACAAGAAGTGAGCGGTGCACCCAGTGACACACCCCAAACTTGAGTCATCAAGTTCAAACCCAGGACTTTCAGGACAATAGCACAGACCTTCACCACTGGAGTTAAAGAAGAAACTCCATTAACTGGTATCAGTAGTAGGTGGTTATCCTCTAGTGCATCAGCTACTCGACGAGGACAGTTTTCCAGGGGGTTAGAACATAAGAACTTAGGGACGGCCATACTGGGTCAGATCAAAGATCCATTTAGCCCAGTATCCTGTCTTCCGACAGTGGCCAATGCCAAGTGCTTCAGAGGGAATGAACAGAACAGGTAATTATCAAGTTATCCATCCCTTCTCACCCATTCCCAGCTTCAGGCAGAGACTAGGGACACCATCCCTGCCCATCCTGGCTAATAGCCATTGGGGAATTTATCTAGTTCTTTCTTGAACCCTGTTTATGGTCTTGGCCTTCACAACATCCTCTGGCAAGGGTAACATACACATGCTCACATCTTCCTCACCCAAACCAATTTTTGTTAGCTAATCTTTCTATTAAAAGAGCACTCGGTCCCCAGTCATGCTCAAGCCTCATTGTGCTAGGTGCTGCACCTGTGCGTGCGATGAAGGGGTAATTGTTATCGATAAAATGGGTGCCAGCTCCCCCTCGCAGTCCTTCGTTCTCCAGTTGATGTCCTTGTGTCAGAGCGTGGTGTGCCATGCATGCCGAGACACTGCCCCATTGCAGTACAGTTGGACGGCTGTGCCCAAGGTTTGCCTTTGCTCAGCAGGGCCATGTCCCATCTGCCCCTGTCTGCTCTCTCCCACAGGCCATGTGTGATGACATTTTCCGTGAGCCAGTTCTCCTATTCCTCTGTGGAATCCATCACCTCTTTCCTCCAGATCTCCACCTCCTTTTCCCTGAGAGAAGCCTCCGTGGCTCGGTCTGAGCCCCTCTACAACACAAGGGAGATCATGGCTGTCACGGGCTGGGAAGGATCCACTCATCCCATCCAAGACCAGCCTCTCCGCAGGCCTGCTGTCCACAGCAGACGAGACCGGCGAGAGCAGATCACGGGTCTGGACCAGACGTCAGCCCATGGCTTAGACTTCAGCATTCGACACAATCATCTGCAGAGTCAACTGGGGGCACCTACCGCATACACAGAGTGGCTGGCCAGGATGATCCCTAATGCCACTGCTCTGCGCCCACCAGACAGAGGCCCCAGGGTGAAGTTCAATGTGAGCAGGGTCCCTTTCCGAAGCCATGAAGTCCGGGAGGAGCTTTACTTGCACACAAAGAGACTCCAGCATGAGCAGGGCTTACCCCTCACGCCCCAGAAACCTCACACAGCTCTTCTGCCTCCAACTCCACAAATCCGCATCCCGGGGGAGCCATTGCTGTGTGACCATGAGACCAAGCAGCAATGGGAATTAAGCACAGATCAGCCCAAATGTGGATTTCCAGCAAAGGTCCCAAAGCCCATGAGATCTGATGCCAGCCCTCAGTGTGCAGAGGAGATCCGGGAGCCATGTGTGTGCCCCTCGGGATCCCTGCCCCAAAATACCCCTAGCATCATAGAATCCCCTGATGCCATCCTGGCCAGGCTTGTGCCCACAGCGGTGGTCAAGCTGCAGGATCATGTGGCTCAGAAATGCTTGGAGATCCAAATGAAGGCATTTACTAAGATCGTGAGAGAGTCGCCCAGAAATGCTCCCCTCCTGAGAGAGACTGCCCTGCCTGGGCCACTCTGCCCCGCTGGGGAGCCAGGGAAGCACAGGCCAGCGGCATTCCCAACACTGGGACAACAACCTGCCCACCCCATGGAACTCCACCTGAGCCCTAAGCATCTCCTCATGCAGTGGGCGCTGCTCACCCTGGACCCAGAGCCTCCGGCAAACCTGCCTCATGCCATCCCAGCCATGGGAACTGGTGTAGAGTTCAGCGAGATGCAGACTGATTTCCTGCTTGATGAGGTCAGGGAGAACTTGGGCTGGCATTTGCAGCGGAAGAAGCTGCAGCAGGAGTGGGGTTTGCCAGATGCCGTGTGTCAATCCCTGTGGGCTTTCCTACCCCCGGTTCCCAAGCTGTCCTCCCTGAAGGCAATGCCCGAGGTTGAGGTGGTTCCCATCCTTGGGGAACTGCCCTTCCTTGGAGGAGACGTTAAGAAGCAGCTGGCATTCCACATTATAAAGATGCAAGTGCAGCAAAGATGGGGACTGCCCATGAGGATCCAGGATTCCCGGAGGAGTTTGGAGTCTCCTTCCCCAGAGGAGAGAGGCCGGCTCTCTCGCCCAACGTGTGGGGGCACAGCGACTCCCTACCTGTCACTGTTTCAGCTGTGTTCCAAGAAGCCTCCATCTATTCAGTTGCCTCTAAGGGCCCCAAGTAAGAGATGGCTGGAGGATGGACATGCTCTACCCACCGACAGAAGGCAGCAAATGGCCAGGTCTTACTCCTGGAAGCATCCTGGGGCAGTAGCATCAAAAGGGGAAGAAAGCCCAGACCATCGCAGCGCGTCGCAGACAGGGAAGCGAAGCACAAGCTCCTCTTGTTCCACACGTCCTCCAACACCAGTGCACGATACCACCATGGAGACGGGCAGCAGTGATGGCACGGCAGGAAACCAGACTAACCCGGATCACTGCACTCTGCCAGCAGGGGTGGATCTGACATCGCCGCCTCCAGGAACCGCATTAAGAGAGACGCTCGCTGCGATACTCCACGTTGATAGGAGTGAGCTGAGAAAGTCCCTTCCCAGTTTGAGTGACACCAAAGGGACTGAAGAGAAGCTGGAGCTGCACATGGAGAGGAAGGTTATCTCCGGAGAAGGCTCCTGCCTGAGGCCAGGGGCACAGGCTGGTGAGAGCAGGGCAGATCTTCCCAGGACCCAATGCCATCAGGTTGCCCCAGAGGCACCAGGCTCTGAGCAGCTACCAAGATCCATTCTTGACTCTCTCATTGCTGGGCAGGCTGCACACGACCTGAAGATCAAGGACATGATGGAAATGTTGAGCAGCTCCCGCCCCTTGGCGAGCCATGTCTCAGTCTGCCATCTGTGCCGCAAGGCACATCGAGGAAAGATGAAGGGTAAGAAAACTCAGGAGGAGACACAAGAATCTCCTGAGCTTCATGGTCTTCGAGACATCCCGGCTGCACATGGGTTCGATGGAACTGTGAATTCAAAGCTCTTCAGAGACCAGCAGCCTATCAGAGTTTGCAAGAAGTGTGGAAAGGTTCTACAGAAGAGACCAGCTGGTTCTGCAGGTGCTGACTTGCCCAGAACATCCCATGGACTTCCCCAGAGATGGACTCCAGGAGACTGTACCGCATCATCCAACCACAACAAGATGCCAGTGGTGTGGCTCCTTTCAGCAGACAGGAGCAAGAGGCGGGATGGAATGGGGAAAAGGGCTCCCACCAAGCAACTGAAGATGGTGTCCATTGCAACAAGTACAACAGGGCTTTCGCAAGCAGGGGAGAAAGCAACTGGGAGTCCTGACGCTTCTCCTCCAAAGCCACCAAAGGCCTCCAGAGCTAGGACATCATCTCCTTCAAGGAACAAAGTTCCAGTTCTCAAACGGATCTTCATGTGCCTGAAGCAAACATTCTCCAAGCTTCAAAAGAAAGTGAAGTCCCAAATGTCCAAGGACTCTCGTTCAAGAACACCTGATCCTAAATTTACAAAGCCACCCTTTTGAAAGGCAAGGGTCTCTAAGGGTGTCTGGTAATAGTATAAGGGACCTACCGTCAAGGAAACCCTAACCCCGCCTCTTTACCCCTTAAACTCCACCCCTTGAGCCCTTAAACCCCGACCCTCTGTCAGCAGAAGTCCCACCCATGGGGGGTATTACTTCCGGAGTCAAGGCGGACACATGACTGGAAGCAAAATGTCTCATGGGACCCCCTCGAAGAACTCCTCCCAATGCCCTCTACCAATGAGGCTCAGTTTTGCCCCTGTAGGCCTTTCCGAGAGGAGATTTGAGCAATCGGGGGTGTTCCAGGGTGGTGTGTCCCATCCGGAAGTGGTTTGTGTGACCCCTCGAAGAACACTTCCCACTGCCCTCGACCAATCAGGAGAGGTTTCCGCCTCATAGGACTGCCCTGAGAGCAGATTTGACCAATTGGGGGTGTTCCAGAGCGGGCTGACCAATCCGGAAGTGGTTCGTGTGACCCCACTAAGAACTCCTCCCACTGCTCTCTACCAATCAGGAGGGGTTTCAGGCGCATAGGGCTGCCCAGAGAGGAGATTTGACCAATTTGGGTGTGTTCCAGAGTGGGGGGACCTATCCGGAAGTGGTTTGTGTGACCCCTCTAAGACCTCCTCCCACCACCCTCTACCAATTGCAATGGGTTTTGGCTGCATAGGACCGCCCTGAGAGCAGATTTGACCTTTCGGGGGTGTTCTGTGGCGGGGTGACCTGCCCAGAAGAGGGTTGTGTTACCCCTCTAAGAACTACTCCCAGTGCCCTCTGCCAATCAGAGTGCAGCACCATCACCCCATAAGTCCCAGCACCGGAGCAGAAGAGGCCATCTTTTACCAAGAACGCGTGCTTTAGAAATCGTGGAATCATGGACTCCTTCACCACCCCCGTGAGAACTTGGGACTTTGTTTTAGCCCCAAAGGCCTTTGGACTTGTGTGGAGACACCCCGATGAGCGTGGTGGCCTCTTGTCGTCCACCCCCCTGGAGGAGGAAGGCGAACGCAGCTTGGGGGAGTCACCGGAGAACAAGGTGAAAGGAAAAGACATGGCTCAGGTAAATGAATGATTAAGAAGTGACGGTTGATGATGGGGTGAAATGGGGTTAGGAACTGGAGGGGCGGGGGAGTTTTGTAAATTTAAAAACAAGGAGTGGGAACTTACACTGTTTCCTTTCTGAAAATCTCTCAACAGCTTGACGATGCCTTTCCAGAGGCCCTGGAGGCTGCAGACAGCGTCGCATCAAGTAGCGAAGATGAACCAGGCCCACCTTGTTTTTGCTCAGCGCCGATCCAAATTGTTGAAGAGGACTCCGAGGATGACGGCTAGAAGGCGTTTCGGAGGAGGTTTGGCATGGGACCCACTAAGCCAGTGCCACGTCGTGAGCGTAAAAAAGTCATGCGGACTATTGTACGCATTGCTGTTTCTGCTGTCCTCAATCTCTGCCTTTGGGAAAAGCTGTTTGAAGATGTGAGGGCTGTGTCATTGGTGCGCCAGCCCAATGGCACCATGGCTGTGTGACTTGGACTTCAGTGGATAGAAACTGCCAGCTCCGGGGCTGGCGTGCTGAGCTGTGTTTGCAAAGCCTATTAAACACTGTTCTTGCCATAGGTTAAGCTGTGCAATGTCTGTGCCTCACCCAAGAACATTTAGCGCACAGGGTGACCTTGATAAATGCTGTGCAATTTAGTGCAGACCCTGACCGTGTTTGAAAGAAAATGACCAAACCGGAAGATGCTGCTTCCAGCGTTATATTGACCGTCTGGTCTGCACAAAAAGTTACAGAACCCTGCTTCAGAAAAAGACCAGTTGTAAGAAATCAAAAAGGATTAAGTTAGAAAATGGTGAGGTGAAGCAGCCCAGTTGTGCAGACAACTTATTCCCCCAGCCCAGATCACAAAAGGGAATGCTAGGGAGGGAGGATCCAATCACCTTGCTAGTTATTTTGAAACAAAGAGTTACGATGGTATAAAAGCCTCAGGTAGCTTGGAGACTGTCTCTTTCAACAGAAACTCTCTTGAATTGCTGCTTAGGTAGTTTAGATAGACACGTCCACTGTGCATCGAAAAAGCGAGTCGAATGCCTGTCTAAAACTTTGTGTGATAAGTGTCAGTTTTGTGTGGACAAGCGGCACAGGTGTGAAGGGAGGCGCTGTAAACAGGGTCAGGATTTGATCGTCGGTGATGTAGACAGTCACCTGTGTTTTCTGGAGAGCATTGGAAAACCTGAATCCTCAAAAAAGTATATATTTTTTATGATTTTGAATGCACACAGAAGACTGGGTTGCACACACCCAATTATATTTTCACTATGTCCCGAAAGCCTGAAAAGTCCTGGGAATTTAAGGGCGACAAGTGTCTTTCTCTGTTTGTTTAGACCTTTATTGGCAAAGAGTTCCGGGACTACACGTTCCTAGCGCTCAGTTCCAAAGGTTATGATACATACTTCATCGCGAGACAGTTCCTGAGGGAAAAGATGTGCACAGAACCGATCACTCAGCGTAGTAAACTAATGTGTGTGGAAGTGAAAGCCCTGGGCATTTGTTTGGTAGACTCTTTTCAAACTTCTTGCCCATGAAGCTTAGCAAGCGACGGGGTTTGAAGGGTGCAAAGGGTGTTTTTCCACCTCTGTTTAACACTTTAGAAAATCAAAATTACATGGGGCCAATGCCCGGTGTGGAGCACTCTGGTGTGGAAAGCATGATGCCCAGGGAGAAAGCAGAGTTTCTCGACTAGTGTTGGGACCACAGATATGAGACGTTTGACTTGCAGAATGAGCTCGCGTATTCCTGTCAGCAGGATGTCAAAATTTTGAGACAGGCTTGTATCCTCTATGGAAAAGAGATTATGAAAATGACAGAGATGGGAGATACAGTGGAGAAAGAACCTGGTAAATTCACCGAGAGAAAACTGTGTATAGATCCATTCCGGTACATAATCCTGGCATCTGTCTCCATGGCTATGTACAGAATTTTGTTTTTGGAGCCTAACACGGTAGCTCTTCTCCCTCCAGACAATGATCACAGGTAGAAAAAGAGATATTCTATTCAGTGGCTGTTGTATACCTCTCACAAAGAAAATATACAGATTCGGCATGCTTTACAAGGTGGGGAACTACAGGTAGGCCCCTACTTTTTAGACGGTTATGCCAATGTTGATGGGGTAAGCATGGCCTTTGAGTTTCATGGGTGTTTTTTCTGCGGTTTTGTCACCTATTATTGTGAAAAAGCACAAAATCCTATGATGGGGACAACTTTTGGGTTTCTTTATTACAAGACGCAGCTCAAGACCAACTATCTGAAAAGACTTGTTTTTGTAGTGAGGACTCTCTGGGAGTAGGAGTGGGAGGTGATGAAAGAAACAGAGAGGGAGTTTGCCGATCTTCTAAACCGAGCCCAGTTGCCTCTCCTGCCTAGGGATGCACTTTATTGGGGGAGGACAAACGCTTTCCGCCTGTATTACAAACCTAACTCTGGGGAAGAAATCCACTCTTATGATTTTACCAGCTTGTACTCTTTTGTAAACAAAACCAAGGAATACCCCATCGGACACCCTGATATAATTTACGACAAATTTGGACCCCTTACAAATTATTTTGGAATTGCAAAAGTTAAAGTGTACCCCCTGCGAAGCCTCTTTTTCCCATTGTTACCTGTCAGAGTCGGTGGCAAGCTTTTGTTCCTGCTATGCCGAACCTGTGTGGAAACCGATCAGCGGGAGACATGCACCCACAGTGATGAGGAGAGGGCCATCCTGGGGACTTGGTGCATGGTGGAATTGAATACGGCCATAGCGAAGGGGTATGCGGTGGCTAAAGTCTATGAAATGTGGCATTTTAATGGAAAATCTGATGAACTCTTTTCAGCGTACATAAAATTACACCTCTGCCAGAAAGAAGAGGCTTCAGGGTATCCCAGCTGGTGCACAGATGAAGAAAAACAAAATAAGTACATTAACGATTTCTACCAGCAAGAAGGCGTGCTTTTACGCCAACACGAGATCAGGTCAAACTCCGCTAAATGCCAAATCGCTAAACTGTTTTTCAAATCTCTGTGGGGTCAGTTTGGCCAAAGAACAAACCTACCCAACACCAGCATCGTGAGAGATCCTGACAAACTCTTTCAGAACCTGTTTTCCCCCAATTACGAGGTTTCATCCTGCGAGTTTATCGAGGATGAAACTGCGTGTGTGTCTTGGAAGTACGCAAAAGACCTGCACTCTGTCTCTGGCAATAGCAGTGTCTTCATAGCCTGTTTCACCACCGCTTATGCCCGCTTAGAACTATACAACCTCCTAGACAGGTTGCAAGAGCGATGTCTGTACCATGACACTGACTTGGTGACATTTGTGAAAAGGGAGGGTGACCGGAATCCCCCTCTGGGGGATTATTTAGGGGACCTCACAAGCGAGATCCCGCCTGATCCACACATCACCGAGTTTGTGTCGGCAGGCCCAAAAACATATGGGTATAAGCTGTCGGGAGGAAAGGCCTTAGGAAAGTCAAAGGTATTACCCTGAACGTAGCAAACTGTGAAAAGATCAACTTTGACAGTATGGAAGATCGAGGTCTGGACTATTGCACGGGCCTGCGAGAAAACACCTCAAAAAAGACAGAGGTGCAGCACCCCTCTATCGTAAGGAACAAAAATCAGTGGCAAATAGCAACAAAAACCCTTCAGAAAACAAACACAGAAAGTCGTTTACAACAAGAAGGTCCAAGGAGAGGGTTTAAAACCCTGCCCTACGGTTTTTAAAAATGGATTATTTCGAAACACCCCTTTTCTGCAATTCTCGCAGGGCCTAGCAACTGCCGGAAAAGTTACTTTATAAAAAATGTGTTGGATAACGCCAGACAAACACTGTCTCTTATGCCTGAGAACATCGTGTGATGTTACAGTTGTTGGCAACCTCTGTAGACAGAATTGCTCTGTAAATATCCCTTTATCAATTTTGTGGAGGGGCTGCCTGATGCTTTTGACGATGACCGTTTGTTTCCTACCAGTAAAGTAAAGACAATTATCTGATGAACGATCTGATGAACTCTGCTTGTGAAAGCGCTGAAATCGAGGAAGGCTTTACCAAGTACATGCGTCACAGAAACCTGAGCATTATGTTTTCAGTTGAAAGTGTATTTTGTCAGGGGAAAAAGAGTCGCAAGATTAACCTAAACACAAAGTGCATGGTTCTGTTCAAAAACCCCAGGGATAAATTACAAATCTCTACACTCGCTCGGCAAATGCGACACTCGGGGACACCCTTACTTTCTTCAAAAAGGGATGCTGATACAATGATACAATGCGCAGTTTAAAGCCTTCAGCCGCACTGCCCATTAAAGAGAAAGCATCTTTACTGCGCGTCAGTTTAATGTTCACATCCACTCCGTTCAACAAAAGGTTTTCTTGAAAAAACAGGTCGCTGTGCAGATGACCAGCAGCTCTACTGTCCTGCTCTGGGCTGTCAGCTTTGCACGCCTCACAAACCCTAGATTCCCTCCATCCATCTCGAGTTTCTTCCTGTTGTCTGGCAGTGTCTTTGTAAAACAGGCCGGTGGAAAATTGCGTGGCATGGGTGTCGTCGCTGTAATTGAGCACCGATTCTATAAAGGCCCTGTAAGCGTAACAGTTGTTGCTTTGGCTTACGAGGCAGTCTCCCAGCGTGACATTACACTGACTAAAAATAGAGGCTACGGGGTAATTCACCAGGCCCACCTCGGCGTCCACGGCGAGTTTAGTTTCGTCTCCTTTTACAATCTTGCAACACAGCTCCAGCAGCATGTTGTTTAAATCCATACAATCTACACCATTCCCTGCTACAAAAAAGTCAATGGGGGCAGACTCCATAATGACCGACAGAGGCGGCACCTCGATGTAGATGCCTTTCTCAATGCTGGTCTGCGTAGGGGCTATTTGAAACAAGTCTAGTTCGGATGTGGTCCACTCTTCAGACCCATGTTGATTCAAATATATCTCTTTCACCAGGGAGAGAGTGTCTCCTCTTTCATCCAGGCTTCCTCTTGGACTTTCACTTGTGGCTGGCCCTGCGGGTCAAAGCCCTTCTTTTAAAGGGTTTCGGGGGACCTGAGCATCGCGGGTATGACGCATTTCTCTTGCTCTTCCTCCTTTTAATGTACATCAGCCCCGATCCTTCCTGTGAAGCTGTATTCCCCACATTCTCCAGAACAGTGTGGGAGACATGACCTACCACGTCTGTAGCTATGTTTTGAGTGGCAATTTTATCGTGGACTTTTATAATCTCTAATCCCCTCCTCAAAAGTGGTACAGCTTTTCAAAAGAGGCTACGAAATATTCCACCCACACCAACCCCGTATATTAAGGGGGCCCCATGACATCCAGGAAGGGCGTATCCAGCCTGGGCTTTGTAAGAGTTCCTGTAGATTGCGGGATCGCCATAATTTTTTAGGATCGCCAAAATAGTATTTTGCTTTTCAGAAACCTCGCTCTCTCCGCGGATACAGGTGCAGTTTGACGATCACCTTGCCAAAGCAAAATGAGACGCGTCTGTTCTGATCTGTCTTTAGTTCAATGGTGATGGTGTCAATGCGGTCTTTACTGACAGGGACGTAGTGAGGTTTATCGTAAGTGATGGTGACAAACTCGTTGTTCCTTCCTCAGACAGGGACGCAGCGTAACAGGGCAACAGAAAAGTCCCCCACAAACTGGTGTTGTATGATATCTGTGTACAGATACAAGGAGTTGAAACCCCCTGTGATGTCTGCCGAGACGGGAAATTTTTGGGCGCTTCGCTTGGGGTCCAAACCCAGAATGTTATCTAGCTCCCTGCTGGTCGAAAACATGTACGTAAAATTGGCAGATTTAAGACTCACTTTTCTACCCACAGGGTCGTAGTTCATGACCACTTCAGGTGGTGCGGAATGACGAGCCACGGTGCTGTTCATATGATCCAGTAATTCGGGTATGGTCGAGTAATAATCTCGTCGTAGGATGAAATTCCACCTCATATCTCCAAAGGTGATTTTGAAAGGGGTGTCTTCGTGGATAGTGTTCCAGCTGTGCGGCTATTGTGTTTCCACTCACCCACCTCCCAGGCACCCGGGAGATCCAAGGGCTTAATTAGTCCTATTGTAACGTTGGAGCTGGTGTTTTGAGGAAAAGCTGCAGAGCTGGCATTGCTGGGCAAAGTAATGTAAAATCCGCCGTCCCTCATTTCTCTCTCTCTCTCCCTCTCTCTCTCTCTGTTTGGGTCTAAGTGTCACAGAGCTGAAAAGCTTTCACCTAGCTGTTAAATTCATCGGGCCACCCCAACCATTTCACCAGTAGCTGCTTTTTTCTCCCTTTTCCTTTTGCCGCTCGCACTTTTTCAAACCTGGAAATCCTGTCTCGTTTGGGGTTTACTTTTTGTAATTCTTCAAGGGAAAAAGATCCAGTAACTGTCTCACCCTTGAAAAATATCTCCACATCCCAGTTTTTAAAGTTTTCTTCAATCGCTCTAGAACCCCTGCTTTGACTTCAGTATTAGTAACAATATGGTGAACTCCATGCCGCTTTAACAATCTCCTTAAAGGTTTGTTTAAAAATTCTTTCCCCCGA
The DNA here is from genome assembly GCF_965140295.1 of Lepidochelys olivacea. Taxonomy (NCBI): domain Eukaryota; kingdom Metazoa; phylum Chordata; order Testudines; family Cheloniidae; genus Lepidochelys; species Lepidochelys olivacea. Next base: position 5,501,968 of record NC_140413.1, read on the forward strand.
TCGGAATGTAATTTTTGAGGCACGCGACCTTTGGTGAAAATAGCTTTAAAGGCCTTGGAGACCTCACCACTTGTCTTGTGTTTCAGGCCGAAGGCTCAGGCATATTTGGATAGAATGTCTATGACTGTTAAGATGGACTTAAAACCGCTGTTGCGTTTGGAGAACCGGTGCATATCCATCAAATCTGCCTGCCATTTCGCATCCACATCTGAAACAATGGTCTTCTTTCTTTTAAAACATATTTGAGCCGGTTTGTGTCAAGTGTAAGAGTCCTGGTGTGAAAGCCAAGCTGTTACCGGTCTTCATTTAAAGTTTTCCTCTACTTTTTGGCCACTTGAAAAAGAGGGTTCACCCTGCCGAAGTTCCCAACTTTCCCGGGGGTCAAATATATTTTCTTTCGCAGAGCTGCCTGTGTAGACATGACGCTTACTGGTACCGTCTTTTACTCACACAAATATGAAGGGGGACACATTCATATTGACACATTTAACTAAGTGTTATTAATCGCCTGGTTTAACACGACCTTTTACAGCCCCCTGTAAAAATGGACGCCATGACCCCTACCATAAGGGAGTGATTCTTCCACTTTGTCCTTTTCTGGATTTTTCTCTTGAGATCTGTGACTCAGACATGAGGAAAACCAGCGGATGCATGATATATTTACTCCCACGGGGCAACCGATGTAGAAGTTCTCAAAGGCCTCTAGAAAGGCATCGTCGAGCTGTTGAGAGATTTTCAGAAAAGAAACAGTGTAAGCACCCCACTGCTTGTTTTTAGATTTACACAGCCCCCCGGTTCCTAACCCCATTACACCCCATCATCAGCCGTCACTTCTTAACCATTCATTTCCTGTGCGACGTCTTTTCCGTTCACCTTGTCCTCCGGTGACTCCCCCGAGCTGCGTTTGCCTTCCACCTCTCGGGAGGCTGACAATGAGAGCCCATCATGATCCTCGGTGTGCCTCAGAAGAGTTTGGGTTTCAGGTTCTGGCGTATCCATCAACGGCTAAGTCAAAGGGCCCTCGTCAGACCTGTCGCTGATGTAGCGCTTTCTCCACACAAGTCTAAAGGCCCTCGGGGCTAAAACAAACTCCGAAGTTCTCACGGGGGTGGTGAAGGAGTCCATCTTTCCACGATTTCTAAAGCACGTGTTCTTGGTAAAGGGTGCCCTCTTCTGCCCCTGCACTGGGACTTATGGGGTGATGGTGCTGCACTCTGATTGGCAGAGGGCGCTGGGATGAGCTCTTTGAGGGGTAACATGGCCCTCTTCGGTGCGCGTCACCCGCCCCAGTACACCCCTGATTGGTCACATCTGCTCTTGGGGCTGTCCTATGTGGCTGAAACCTATCGCAACTGGTCGAGGGCGGTGGGAAGAGGTCTTAGAGGGGTCACACAAACCACTTCTAGATGGGTCACCCTGCCCTGGAACACTCCTGATTGGTCAAATCTCCTCTCGCAGCGGGTGTATTGGGGCAAAACCCATCCTGATTGGTTGAGGGCAGTCGGAGGAGTTCTTAGAGGGGTCACATGATACATTTTGCATCCGGTTATGTGTCTGCCTTCACCCCGGTAGTAATATCCCCCATTGGTGGGACTTCCAGTGACAGGTGGTCAGGGCTTAAGAGGTCAAGGGGCGGAGTTTCAGGGGCAAAGGGGCGGGGTTAGGGTTTGTTTGACCGTAGAGCCCTTCTGCTACTTCCAGTTTCCATATTACTGAATCCCACCCTGCCAGCATTCTCACTCACAGAAGGGGCCCACAAATTCCACCATCTCCCTCGCATCCAGCGGGCCTGGTAATCATGGACCAAAGTGGCTGAGAACAATTGCATGTTGTCCTGGGACATAGAGACTGATGTATAAGAGACTCTCCTTGGGGTATGACGTTTAACCCCAGATTCCAAGGTGAAAGGCAGGCCTGGGGCTTGGATGAGACTGAGGGTGTGAATAGCTCACTGGATTTGTTCCTTTACCTCATTTAGTTCAAGAATAAATCCTTCCTTTGCAGATTCATGGCATAAGTCTTGTCCTTTCAGATGTTTTGGCCACAAGTGTGAAGAAAAGCCAACAATCCATGGAGGAGGATAAGAGCAAACCCTCAAAGTTTTCACAAACTGACTGGTGCTAGACATGGAAGGGTGGTAGCAGTGGGGGGAAAAGCCCCAGAGATGTTTATACTCGAGGGTGGAAAGCAGGGGACTCCGTGGGGCACTTAGATTGCACAGGGCTCAGAAGAGAAACTTACTGGGAGATAAAGGGCAGGTCTTTCCTGGGGTGATGGAAAGAGAGAGTTTGGAATTTCCAAGGTGGCAGACCCAAAACCCGAGGGAGGGGCTGGGGTAGGAAGGAAGTGAGGCCCTTGAACCAAAGAGAGAAAGAAGGAGAGATCTGCCACAGACCTGACGGGAGTACCATCCACCTGGAATGATGACCAACCCCCATTTCCCCTCTCTACATCACACCTTCCAAGAGCTGAGATGTCATGGGCCTGGGGTGTCAGAGCGGGGGAGATAGATACCAATAATTAAAGGGGGTTGAGCATAATGAATGGCCACGGCCAAGCTGTGGAAAACAGAGATCTCAAGAACTGAGACTTGGATAATTGAGGTGCCCTGCAACTTAAACCCCAGTCCACTGTGCCTGCATTCCACTTATTAGCTGAGCTTCCTGGGCTCAATTACCTGCAGCACAGGGACGTAGGAAGGCCAAGGTTTGGAGAGCAGAACGTTCTCAGAGGGTTAGCAGAACCTGGTGTCTGGGAGCAGACAAGTGGCTGGAGATAAGGTTCTGCTAACCCTCTGAGGGAGGCAGGTCCTATTACAGCAGGAGTCTCCGGTCTTAAAGGGATACAAACCTCAAGTACAAGCAACCCAGTGGCTAGCCATCCTCAGCATCAGTGGGCGTGGGGAGAGGCTGGATGGGGTGGCACTAGGGCCCAGGGAAGGTGTTGTAGCTGATACCTCTACAAGGAGCTTCTCAAGCCTGGGAATTATTGTGGTATCTAGCCCAAGGAACCTGATGAGATCAACTGATGACAAAACCAAGTCCTGGTGGTTTGCCCCAAGCCATAAGGGCCCGGGCAGGTTATGGGTCTATTAAAGGAGGGGATGGGTGAGGTTCTTTGGCCTGCAAGGTGAAGGAGGTCAGACTAGATGATCACAATGGTCGCTCCTGGCCTTAAAGTCTAGGAGGAACTTCTTTGCTTTCCAAAAGATGGGAATGGCTCCGAGGGGATACCAGGTAGTAAGCCCCTAAACTTCTTGAGCCCCTCCCAGTTGTGATTTCTTCTTCCGATGAGCTCATATCTCTTCCCAGCTCTGCCTCCTTCTTGGGGCCAGATTCACCAAAGGGCTTAAGTGCCTAACTGTTGGTTTAGGCACCAAGTGCCAGAATCAGACCCCATTGGGATTCCCAACCCCCCGCTCAGCTGCTGCTCACCACTGCAGAGTTCTAAACATTTTTTGTAGTAAACGTTCACAGGGCATCTGTGTTTGTGAGCCTGCATCCTGCAGCCCCCACACCAGGGACGGTAGGAGTTTGCCCCCTAACTTGGCTGTGGAACCCAATCAGGCTCCTCTATGTGAGCTTACAGAGGTTGAAGGAAGGATGGGGAGGTGGAAGACCGAATGTCCAATCTCTCTGCACCAATGGTTTTTTTTAGTTATTTCCCCCATGATGGAATAGCTTCAACAGGAGTGATTGAGGGAGCCCCTGTCAGGCTGTCCCAAAGCCCAGTGTGTTCACCTGACAGGTGGCAGATCCCCATTCAAATTCTTCTCCCCTCAGCTAGAGGGTGGGATTTCCATCTGGAGTCCTCTCCATCGCCAGCTTTTGTGATTCCCTTTCTCAGGTGTCTGTCTCTCCCCAGTTGTTCTACAGGGAGCCCAGGCACCAACGCAGGGTTTGTGAATCATCCAAAAGATCGGCATGGTGACGTTCAGTGTCACCGCACCTCAGTCACTTGTGAATTTAGCTCTTGGTGTTCTGTGGAAAACTGGGTGACATTCTTTGGATGAGGAGGATTATTACATGAAAAATGCAGTTCTGAGTGACCTGAAATGAATAGCGCATTCGACACACACAGTTTTGGCCAGTCCCAAAAGGGCCAGGAGAGAAGGAGAAAGGTGGTGCCCCTGGTGTAGTTGCAGCTGCTCTGTCTTTAGTCCAGTGGTTCGGGTGCATTTCCCCTCGCTGTAAAAGGCAGCAGTTCAAATCTCTGCTCTGGAATAAGCCACCACAGCCTGTCCTTGAGTCACTGAAAAGTTTCACATTCAGTTTGACCCCAAACAAACGAATGTATTTCTCATAAGTGCCACTGACCGGAAATATCCATGATTTGCCCAGCTCTAGCTCTGGAGAGAGCCCACTGCCGTAGTGCCTGGGCGTCCAGTCAGGGAGTCTGGGCCCCTGTGTGATCGAGGGGCATCCCCCCTTCGCCTGCAGCAAACCCCATGTCCCAGGGGAGCCTGAGCTGCAGACAGGAGGCGCTGGGGCAATCTGCATTGGTTTCCACAGTGAAGCAAAACCACCACAACCGAGCCCAGACCGAGGCCCCCGGGGCAAACAGACTGATATCAAGCTGTATGGGGTGGGAACCGTTCCAACCCGGTCCCTGGCAGATGTGCTGAAGGTTTTGTCAGGGCAGCCCCGGGCTTCCCGTGCAGTCGGAAGAGGGACTGGAGGGTGGGTGGATGAAGACCTTGGAAGGGGGGAACCTCCCCCAAATGTAAGGACTGTTTGGAGCTCCAAGCGTCAGGGGCTCCCTGTGTGTGTTTTGAACCCCGATTTCCGGTTCAGCCCACGGGGCCTGCTCTGGAGATCGGCTCTAGGCCGGGGGGGGGGAGGCTGCTGGCCCCCACTGACACTCAGAGGGGTTTGTGGCTGGCCTCTCCCAGTCCCCAAAGAAAGGGGAATGGAGGGAGAGAAATCAGGGTCCTGAGACTGACAGTCCCCAGGGCCAACAGGGAGACGCCAACGCTCCAGGTCAGCCCGAATGACAGGGCGGGCCAGGCAACGAGGGAGCCGGGAGCCCAGGGTCCCGTCCTCCGTGTGAGGGGAGCTGCCGGAGGCGAGCGGGGCCGAGCTAAGGGCAGAGCAGCAGCCAGATTGGGGCCAGAGCTGGGGGAGCCGGGGCAGCCGGGAGCTGGGGCCGTGCAGACCAGCCGCGCCGTCGGGGGCCCGGCCAGCTTGCGCCTGAGGGCCCATGGCCAGCGCCAGAGCCGGGTGCGACCCGCGGTGTCACCGCCACCCAGCCCGGGCCTGGGAGGGAGGCGGGGGGTGTGAGGAAGAGCCGGTGAACTTTCCCGACGTCCCAGAGACGACAGTGGTGGTGCCCCCGAGCCCACAGGGCGGGTCCCTTGTTCCCCTTCACCCTCTTCCATTTTTCCTTATTCTCCTCACTGTTGCTGTTTAATACATTGTCTTTGGTGTGAACTCAATGCACTGACCAGGGGGTCAGGGAAGGGCCGGTGCGGAGGGAGGGAAGGGCCGCTGGGCTGGGCAAACACAGAGCAAGAGACAGGTGGGGAGCAGCCTGGCTCAGGGGCTAAGTGGATATGAAGTAAGAAGCAAAGCCAGGGAACAGGGCAAGGCAGAGAGTTACCCACACAGGTTCACACAGAAATCGCTCTGAAAGATTTCCTTGGGGGTGTTGGGGACACTGGGGCATGGCCACTAGGTAACTCGAGGGGTTGGAAGACCACTAGTGTCGATGAAGCCCCCTCACACTAGGCCCAGGTGTCCTTGGCCCCCGCCCCCCGCCTGGAGGCACTCGCAGCAGCTCTGCGTACTAGGCCCAAGTGTCCTTGGCCCCTCGACCTGGAGGCACTCGCAGCAGTTATGCTGAGGATCTGCAAGAATATGTTGCAGAGTCAGACTGCCTGAAACTAAGCAAGGCCACACAGGGCAGATATGGAAGAACAATGGTGAATAAAGCAGCTTTATGTATGGTTTAACAAATGATACAGAAAGAAGGGAAGTAGCTGGGAACTGGATTGGCTGGCTATATGGATACTTAGGGCAGCTTGCTATTGGATAAGTATGCTGGGAAAAAGGATGTATAAAAGCCTGTGTAACTTCCTGCTCTGGGTGCAGGATTTGAGATTCTATTCTCCCTGTACCTTTTTGCAGCTGCTAATTTAAACTTTTCTGCTTCTCCACCCCGTTGTGATTCTTGGGTGTAGCACACCGGGGAGCGAACCAACCTCAGCTGTTGTTTAGCCTCTCGGCACTGGGTGCCGGCAACAGGGGTGGCCAACAAGACCAGGATCCATTGGATTCCTCTTCTCCCCACACAGTGTAAACTTTACCCTCTTTGACTCTGCTTGATGCACTCATGAGGCAGCCCGGCTCTCACAAGAACAGCAGCTCTAGGGAGCAGACTGTGCAGAGATCGCTCAGCTAAGGATGAAGGGTTACTGTCCCCTGGCTGTGTCTGCATCCGCCCCTCATCCTGCCTGATCAGTGGGCTCTCGGTGACAAGGCTCAGACTGGGAGTAGGTGGGGTAGCCCTTTCTGCCTTCAGCACCTCTGGATTCTAGGCATTATTATTATTTGTATTATGGCAGCACTTAGGAGCCCTAGTCACGGATCAGGGCCCCCGCGTGTTAGGTGCTGTATGTACAGAGCAAAAACTCACTTCTTCTGTGAAGCCTTTGATCACTCCTCTGCCCTACGCCAGTTCCCTCCCCCTCCAGTATGGACCACTTGTTGTCATGAGCAGGGCATGGGTCATCTAACTTAGTGATCAGAGCAGGAGTCAGGCCCCATTAGCGACCTGGAAGTCAGAGCCGCAAGTGAACCAGAGGGCAAAACCAGGAGTCAAGCAGGGATGAGAAGATCCCACTTCCTGCTCCTGTGCTGGGTTTATATAGAAGCTGTGGCCAATCAGGATCCCCAGAGTCCTGTCAATCAGATGACAGGACTGACAGTCTCTGTCAGAGCTCAGCTTCTCTTCCAGCAGCTGTTAGATGCTCACTGCACGGCAGGTTAGACCACACAAGTGCCTAAGCCTGTACAGACAAGGGTTCAAGACCTACAGTCTCTGCCATCAGCCCCTTGCTGAGGGGCACCCTCAGAGTGATGTGGGACCAGGTTTTTCAGGGTGATTTCTATGGAACGTTTGCACAAAGGTCGGAGTATCTACATTTTCCACAGGCTTCCAGGTGTGCTCCTCAGGCCCTTTCCCAGTCAACAAGACACCCGAGCCTGCCACGGTCACCTTTAGAGTCCAGGATTTTGTGGCCCACGTATTCCTCGTGGCCCTCTACCACTGGAGGAGGTAGCTGGATCCTGTCAGGAAAAGGGTTTTCTGGGTAGGGTTTCAAAAGTCATACGTGAAGCACCAGGTGACCTGCAGAGAGCAGGGTGGTTGGAGCTCAGAAATGACTGGATTAACCTGCCGCAGGATCTGAAAAGGGCCAAGGAACCGAAAGTCCAGCTGGTGAGCAGGTCTGCCCGTGTAGAGATGCTCTGGGGGAGCCATAGCTTTTGTCGCACTGAATCGGTGGGGCCTTGCTGTTGATGCTTGTCTGCATACTGCTTATAATTCACTCTTGCCTTTTCCAGGTGCTTCTTCATTTCTTCCTGGGCCTCACCAATCTGCTGCAACAGGTCTGAGGTGGCTGGGTTGGGAGGCTTGTCGCTTGGCATCTTGGCGTGGGCACACATCTCACAGGAGGCAATGAAGGACTATTGATCGGGCATATTCAGGGCAGGGTGCTAGTGATTGTTAGGGGTGTAGGCTCTGGGGTGAGGCCAGGGGATGAGGGGTTTGGGGTGCAGGAGGGGTCTCCAGGCTGGAGCCATGGGGTGCGGCATGCAGGAGGGGTTACGGGTTCCACCTGAGGGGATGTGAGGATTAATGAATGGTTGTGAGGTACTCTGATCATATGTGTGTTGCAGAGCGGCCTGGTTTGTGGATGGAGAGGCAGGAGATGGAGTGGCTTTTCCTGCCTCTGCCACCTACTTGCTCTGTGACCTTGGGCAAGTCACTTTGCTTCTCCCTGTGGTTGGTTGCCTTCCTGCCTGTTGCACAGTCTGTGTGTTTAGTGTCAGGAATAAGGATCCACAGCAGCCTGCTTAAACTCTCCAGCCTAACGAATCCAGCTGGGCCCCAGTTGAGCCACCTGATTGGCCAAACCGCCTGCAGGATGGGGGGATCAGCAGATCTTCTCTAAGGAGACCACCTGAGGGCTGCTGCTGCTGCCTTGGACCCAGCCCTTCTCCTGCCTTCCCTGACTCCAGGGAACCCCATTCTCGTCTGCAGCTCCAGTCCATGCCTCGGACTCGGACTCCGGCTTGGCCCTTGGCCTGGCATTCGACCCCTGATTTCGGTTCTGAGACTGGGCTACAATTCCTGAGGTCCTGTCTCTGGCTTGATCCTTGGCTCTGGCAGCCGCCCTCTAACTCTGGTTCTGACTCTGGGTTTGATTTCCCTGCTCCTGATGCTTGCTGCGACCACTAGGCCACACTGCCCACACCCCGCTCCCCAACACTTAGACTGCAAGCTCTGCGAGACAATGACTGGCTCGCTCGCTATGTGGATGTACCGGGGGCTCTTGATCTCATTTGGGGCAGAAAGGCTGAACAGCAATTCCAACAGGGATATGCAGGCACCCGCCCTCTCCCACAGGAGGAGGGCCGTTCAGTGGGCCACCAGCCAGTTACCACCAGATATCACTATGTTTATAAGCATCTCCCAAAGATCAGCAACGCATACATGGGGGAGGTCTGATTTTTTTTTTCAGTTTCCCAAAGCACTTGGGATCCTCCTAGCCTGTAGGTAGCGGCTGTGCCAGGTGAGCTTCCCATGTGAGCTGTCAGGAGCCAGAACGGCTCTGCTCAGGGCCTGGAGAAGTCACTCTGGGCCGATCGTACAGAGACCCTGTAGCTGAAAGCAGCTGGCGTTGGCCTATGCTGAGCACTAGGTTGTAGGAGGCCGGGGATGTGCTCAGGCGTGGAGCAGTCAGGACCAAAGGCCAGCGTTTGGGAAGTAGGTTATTTCAGCCGCCCTAGGAAAGGCAGGGTGGTGAGCAAAGGAGCGGGCTTATTATTCACTCGGAGGGAAAACAGACCGGGGGAACCTGGACGAGTGGAATTAGGCAGAACACTTCAGCAAAAGCAAATCTGCGCCAGTTACACGTGGCCGAGAGAAGCATGAGCATAGGCTGCAATGTGGCCGATAAACACCACAACAGATCCCCCCGCCCGCGTTCTTGGCCTGCACCGTGCTACATGTTAGGACTTCTGGGGCCTTCACAAGATGTTACTTCTCATCCTCCAAGCCAAAATCTTCAGCCGGGCCTAGTGATTTCAGATGCCTCCATTTTCTGGGGGCCCAGCTTGGCTCTCCTTAAAGGGATCTAATTTTTGGAGTGGGGGTGAGAATCAGGGTCTCAGGTCAGGCGCCCAGTGTCCCTGGTCACCTCTGACTGCTCCTAAACAGCCCTGTGGCCTGAACTAAAAGAAATATGTCATCCTACATCCTCTGGCCTCTTCTTCAAAGGAGAAATGAATACGAACTCTGGGTGCTCAGAAGGAAGCCGATAGTCCCTCAGCCCTGTATGTCCCCCAAGGACCCCACTTGGTGTGCATCCCTGTTTCTGGGCGTCCAACCTGCTACACCTTGGAGCTAGCTGCAGAAGTGCTGGGCACTCAGAACTGACAACTCCACTTGGCTCCTACGGCAGCCCCTGGCGCTCAGCACCTCGGAAAAGCTGCCTGCAGGAATCTCAGCTGGGCATAGAAAAGAGAAGAGCCCCCCGCAAACCAGGGGCCACTTTGGAAGAGTTGGGCCTAAACTCTCTTCACTGCCAGCCGAACGTGGGTCAGAACCAGCGACCCAGATACCGCCCAGCCTGGTAACGATGGGCCAGATCCTCAGCTGGTGTAAATCAGCCCAGCTCCAGTGACACCAATGAAGTTCTCCTGCTTTATACCAATGGAGGGTCTGGCTCCAGACCCCCAACCACGCTGCCCCACAGCCTCTTTTCATAGCGGGGTCCCGGGCTGCTCCGTCATGCCTAAGACCCGATCGCCAAGGGCCCGGAGAGCTGAGTGTCAGCACGTACAGTGACCTCCTCCGCGGAGCTGCTGTTCTGTGACATAACAGGAGGCCTCTGGCCACCCTGGAGCGAATTAACCAGCTTCCCCATCATGCAAGAGAAAAGGCAGCGCTGGAGGGCAGCGCTTGAGATGGACGCTGATCCGCAGGTGTGAGGATTGGAACAGGCCGTGTTTCCAGCAGAGGCCTGTCTCGTCTGCCCAGCCCTTGGGCTGGGAGGACGTCTCCTTTGTCTGATTTTTCTCTCCCCCCTTGTTCTCCTTCTCCGCGAGCTGTGTGTGTCGAATGCGCAGTGGGAGGAGACGCGGCCCCCAGCATGGCGCGGGGGAGGAGGCAGGGCAGGGGATTTGGGGAAGGGGTTGGAATAGGGGGCTCTTATGGTGCCACGGCTCCCCGGTCTCTGTCGTGCTACAGCCGGGCAGGCTCCATGGCAGCCAAGTTCCCCTCGCCCCCCGTCTCTTCCCCCAGCGCACTGTGACCCCCGCCCTCCCTGCCACCGATCAGCTGTATGCCCACGCGAGGTGGGGCGAAGGAGGAGAAGCGGGGGGCTTGGGGAAGGGGGTGGAATCGGGGCATATCCCTTCCAGCCCCCTGCCGTGAGCCACTCAGGGCAGGGTCTGGGAGTATCCCCCTGCCCAACCCTCCTCCCTGACTCCTCCACCCCCCTCCCTCACCTCCAGCCCCCAGTCCTGTCTCCCGCACCCCCCTCCCGCACCCCAGCCCTCTGCGATGACTCCTCCATGCCCCCAGAATCCCAGCCCTGTCTCCTGCATCCCCACACATTACCCAGCCCCCCACACACCATGCCCTGATTCCTGCACCCCCTCACACACACCCAGCCCGCAGTCCTGACTCCTGCACCCCCCTCCACATCTCCACCCCCACCCTGAGCACCAAACGGGAGCTCCTCCCCCCTCCCCCCCACATACCCATCTGCACCCCTTGCACCGAATGGGAGCTGCCCCAGGACAGCGCTCCACACGACAACCTCCTGCCACAACCCTGAACCCCATCCCTCATTCTAGCTCCTGGCCAGACCCTGCACCCCAACCCCCAGCCTGTTCCTGCACCCTAACTCCCTTCCAGACCCTGCACCCCCATCCTCAGCTCAGTGCAGAGACATAGCTGTAAAACTCATCTGAAAAGTTTTCAAAATAAAACACGGTTTAAAAGTGTCTAGTGTGTCCCTTTTAAAAATGAAACCTATATCTATCTCTGAGTTGTGAAGAATAGGAATTAAGGTTATAACAACCAATAAGAAGGCACTTTTATGTCAAAACCCATGATTAAATCGAGTCTCCCTGACTAGTGATTGAAAACATGATTTAAATCAAATCCACCCTGCCCGCTGTGCTCTTGCCTCTGGCCTCTTCATTCCCCAGGGGGGCCCACAAATATGATTGGCGCTGGGCCCACAAAAAGTTAATCCAGCCTTGGAAGAAAGGGACATGGCAGCATAGGGACGGGGAATTATGAGGAGGGAAGGGAGGAGGGAGGAGCAGGGAGGGCAGGAGAGTAAGGCTGGCAGCAGGAGATGGTTCAGAGGATGTTGCCACAAACAGCTAATCGGCAGATGGAAAGAGTCTCCAGAGTGCAAAGGTAGAAAGCAGAATTTGGTGCCATTCTTTTGGGTCCAGGAGGCTGTGAAGATGTCTCCCCCACCATCGTCCTGGTGCTGCTCTCCCTGGCTCCTGCTCTGGGGATGGGAGACCCGTGATTACAGGGGCTGGCTTCAGCCCACAAATAACTGGGAGTGGACAGTGGGGCCCTGGTTCCCTGGTTCCCCCAAACCCTCCAACCCATTTCATGTGGCTACCTAAATATCCAGCCCCAGGTGTGGGGTTTAATAAAAAGCAACATGCGGAAATAAGAGATGACCCTACAGTTGAGATCTGAGGTTGGGGAAGAGCCATCAAATGGGGTTAAAACCCCCTAATTCATAGGACTAAGATTGTTCAGAGTCATGGTAAGGGATCCTTTCAGCCGGGTTTGTACATCATTCTGTCTCTGCAAAAATCAAATCCAATTAAAAGAGGGTTAGTCGTTTCCAGAGGAGTGTATTAAAAGCAAGAGTTCGGGGAGTGATGCTTTGCTTTACCTATTACTCTTTTAACATAGCGATAAATATTATTTCTCCACCATGGTCAAAGCAGACCAGTGTGGGTGTTGTCCTGGAGCCAGCTGACGGAGGTACTGCTCTAGCTTAAGAGGTGGTGTTTTGTGCTGCAGGGCTCCAAATCAAGCGCCCAGTCCTGGATTTTCCTCAACCCGTGGGCAGTCCAGAGAAATCATATGGTTTGTTTCTTCCTTTAAAGACACCAAAGCCCTTCATAGCTTATTAACTTAACTGGGGGTAACTAGACCCTTCCCTTGAAACACAGCCCTGAGTATAGGGTAAAACTGAAATGAGTCTATTAACAAAACCTATATGGGAGTCATCGAAGTCGAGTATAAGGAATACAGATAGAAAGAGTTACAAATAAAACAAAACAAGCTGCACTTTTAAAGGTCTAAAACTTAGTCTAGCTAGACACAGGCTCCGTTCAAGATGGTTTCTCTCATCCACAGTCTCGCGGCAAAATGGGGACTGTCCCTCCCCTTGCTCAGGGTCTCTTCCAGGGGCCCAAAGGTGCTGGTGTTTTTGTTTTCTTAGGTGAAAGAATGTGGGGTTGTCTGCCCCTTCCTTTTATAGTCCATTGACTCTTGGAAGTTGATTCTTCTAAAGCAGTGGTTTAGACAGGGGTACGGGGTGGACAGAGGTCTGCTTGGGAATACAGCAACTCCTGCAGAAATTTGCCTTGTTTTCCAGCAGGCTACATAAAAAGCACGAGCGAAATAAGTACAAACTAACATTTCGTACAGACACAAGGAGAAAGTCAGCAATTTTTCAGTAAGAGTGTGCTGTGACACATCTGTATTTTATGTCTGATTTTGTAACCAAGTAGTTTTGAAGTGAGGTGAAACTTGGGGGTACACAAGACAAATCAGACTCCGGAAAGGGGCACAGTAGACGGAAAAAGTTGAGAGCCACTGTTTTACAGGACACCCCTCAAAGCAAAGTTTATCCAAGCTGTGAGGAAGGCGACCTGAAGTCTGGTGGTGAAGGCTCCATGTGTAACCCACACAGCTCCTGGGTGAGGTGTCCTGTCCCATCTAGTGGAACCAAGACCACTTACCGAGCGAGAGATGAAATGAGTCTGCGGTACAGCCTCAGCTCAGAGCCAGTTGGCTTTCAGCCCATGCGGTAGAGACTCATGCAGTATGTTCCAGAGGCCCGAGGTTCAATCCCGCTCGGCGCCAACAGGGGTCTGTCAAGGGTACAAGTGGGGGCTCGTCTGGGATTTCAACCAGGAAGTCTCTGAGCTCGGGACGTGCTTCCTCAGCGAGGGGAAGTATGTAACCCGCACACCTCCTGGGTGTGGTGTTCTGTCCTCTCGCGTGGCACCGAGAGCATTGAGAGACAGTGAAATGAGTCTGCTCTACAGCCTTAGCTAACAGCCAGTCGGCTCTGAGCTCATGCGGTAGCGGCTCCTGTACTAAGCTCCAGAGGTCCCAGGTTTGATCCTGCCTGCCAATAACCAGGGTCTGTCAACATCACATGTGCTCTTCTTTTCTCCCCCCACTTGTGTTTGCTGAAATGTAAATTGCCCTGTTCTGCACCATCTCCTTCACCTGCTTTCTTGAGGACCCTGTTTGCTGCTTGTATCAACCCCCATTCCTTTGCTTAGGACAGACATCTTTCATAGCGTTTGCCAAGGAGGGGCTGTCGAGTTTTCACAAGTAATGTCGTAGAGGGGGAACTCATAACTCTATATGTGATGTTGCATCATGATCTTATTGACCAGAGAGTTGTTCCTTTCCAAATGGTACCTCACAAGGCATATTTTGTACAAAGATTCTTACCACAGCATGTAGGGGGTGAATAGAGGGCTGATTTGGGTCACACATGCTCAGAAGGGCATCTCCAAGGGCGGAGGGCCACTTCCACTCCCAAATTGAAAAAAAGGGGGGTGCCAACCTGTTCCCCCACTTCAGCCACCTCCAGAGGCAGACAGCCGTACCGGAGGGGCGGTGAAGATCCCTGCCCTGAGGACTGATGTTCGCAGGCCTGCTTTGACTACCTGCAGCAAGCAGAGAACTGCCAGGAGAAGGATCCCAGCCCATTCAAAGAACAGGGTCCTTGCTGCTTGCTCAGCTCAGGAGGGTGTGAGGACATAAATGCCAAATAAGCAGCGCATGCTTCAAATGCATCGGCTTAGTGGCCCGTGTACCTTTCAGTCGTGAAGAAATCTGTTTGCTGGATATTATTTTTCTTTACAACACTAGGTGCTGTATTGCTGTAATGATAAGAGCATGTTTAGATTTATGAGGTGTCTTAGTTAACCCACAAATTGTCTTCTTATAAAGGGAAGGATTTTTTTGTTTAGTCTGAGCAGCTTTACTACACTGTGGTGTCTTTCCTCCAAATCTGAGCAACTCAGGTGACTGGCATCCCCAACTGCCCCAATTTGCACATTTGTGTTGTTCTCCACAGGTGGGAGTTCCGCTGTCAGAACAGACTGAACCTGCTCACTAGCCCTGCACTAACGTGGAATTATTATGGGTACGGGTGTAATCAGAGTTTGGTGGGTTACACTCAGGCCAGGTCCTTGTCTCCACCTCTTTAACGGAGCACTGACTCTGCTCTCCCAGGAGCCCCTCTCTGCCTGAACACAGGTTGCTCTTACAGACCCAGCTCACGAGGTGACATCTCCCCTGTCTTTCCACCCAGACGCCATGGAAGGCTGGAGAACTGAGCAGGATTATGACATCACAGGTATCAAGGAGACTGAAGAGCTGTAACAGAAGAACGGCCACGCTGGGTCAGACCAAAGGTCCATGGAGCCCAGTCTCCGGTCTTCCGACAGTGGCCAATGCCAGGTGTTTCAGAGGGAATGAACAGAACAGGGAATCATCAAGTGATCCATCCCCTGTCTCCCATTCCCAGCTTCTGGCAAACAGAACCAAGGGACACTCAGAGCGTGGTGTGGCAACCCTGCCCATCTTGGCTAATAGCCATTGAAGGACCTATCTTTCATGAAATTATCTCGTTCTTTTTTGAACCCTGTTATCGTCTTGGCCGCCCCAACAGCCTCTGGCAAAGAGTTCCTTGGGTTGACTGTGCACTGGGTGAAGAAATACTTCCTTTTGTTTGTTTTCAACCTGCTGCCTCTTAATTTCATGTGGTGACCCTGAGTTCTTGTGTTATGAGAAGGAGAAAATAATGGTGATTGGAAGAGCCCAGACTAACCACCACAGGAATGTACTGACTATGACCCCTTACTTCAAATGCACTGTGGCCTCGTCGATAGAGCACTAGATGGAACTCAGAAGGCTTAAGTGCTCGTCCTGGCTCTGCTACTGTCTTGCTGGGTGATCTTGGGCAAGTCACTGCTCTTCTCTGTGGCTCAGTTTCCCATCTCTAAAAGGGGGCTAATGTTCCACGCCTCCTTTGTAAAGTGCTTTGAGATCTACTGATTGAAGATGTTAGATAAGAGCTAGGGCTCTTTATTTTCTTATGATAGAGGGTGCTTTTCCTAAAGCTTCCAGGCCTGGAGTCAAGTGAATTATTTGAGAATCTCTGCTTTTTAGTTTATTTGTTAACCATTTTCAAGCCCTCCTGGCTGCAAAGAGAAGCTGGAGGACGTGAATTGAATGCACCCTCGCGGCTTAGACACCAGCAGGCAAATGAAGAGTTCCCCAGAGGAATTTTTTTGGAAAATCTCACTATTTTGAAGCCACTCTCATGATTTTGGTGGGGCCCAACTCATGGTTTGGGAATGCTTGGGCTGGCGATACCGTGAAAGTTTGTCTGCGCTCGTAGCGCTGGGTAATCACTTCAGGGCTGCTTCTCGCTTCAGGCTGGGAGATTCCGCCTCAGTCACAGCGGTTTTATGAGTTCCCACAAGGAGGGGGAAAATGTCCCTTGCCTAGAGGCTTGAGAGTCGTAAAGCTCGGAGAAGACCCAGGGTTTTCCTGGGAAATCGGATGCCCTCTCTCCTGCCTTATTCTGAGCTCAGCAGCTCAGCCCCCTGGGGCGGTTGCCCCATCCTATCTCCTGATGTAAGTACGGCATTGACAGCTCACAGGCGAGAGGGAGATTGCAGGAGGGCAGCCCCATTCTGACCTAGAGACGACATCAGCACCTGCCTGATGCCAGAGCAGCAAGCTGCAGTCAGGTGTAGCCTGGGTACTTGTTGCTGGTTTGAGAGTATCTGTGGTTCTTAGTGTCTGAACCCTGGGAAATGAGTTCACTCCTCCTATATTTCAACTGGGCCTCCTGCCTAACGATCCTGAGATGCACGGTGCTGTTTCTTGCCTTTCTTGCTGTGATGAGCCTCGCCAGATCGGAGGTAAGTGAGAATCCTCGAGAGATGGAAATGCTGGACTGATGCCAGCTGAATGCAGAACCAAACATAAGTGTTTTTAAATCAGCAGGCTCGGATCATCTACACCAAAGAGTCCTCAAAGAGCTGGTTCACAAGGTTATTGGCCCACTGACCTTACTTTTTAACAAATTTAGGATTACTGAGGGAATTCCAGAAGGCTAGAAGTGTGCTCATGTTTTGTCAATATTCAAAAAGGTACGGGAGGCTGACCCGGCTTATTATAGGTCAGTTAGCCTGAAATAATGGGCAAAGGGATACAGGATTCAATCGCTAAAGAATTAAAGGACGGGAATATATCTAAAGGAGGTTGACGATGTTTTATGGAAAATGGGTCATGTCAAACAGAGATGTGACAAACTTAGACTTTTGTAAGGTGTTGTTTTTCACAGATTCCAAGGCAAGATGGGCCTATTGTGATCTTCTAGTCTGACCCTCCTGCATAGAACAGGCCAAAGATCTTCCCCACTGTAATTTCTAGAGCATACCTTTTATCAAAATATCCAATCTTGATTTTAAAAATTGCCAGTGATGGAGAATCAATCCACCAGGACCTAGGGAAATTGTTCCAATGGTTAATTACACTCACCGTTAAAAATATATGCCTTATTTCCAGTCTGAATTTGTCTAGTTTCAAGTTCCAGCCATTGGACCATGTTAGACCTTTCTCTGCTAGATTGAAGAGCCCATTTGTAATTATTTGTTCCCCATGTCGGTATTTATAGCCTTTTAATCAAACCACCCTTAACCTCTTTAAGCGAGATTGACTGAGCTCCTAGAGTCTATCACTACAAGGCATGTTTTCTAATCCTTTAATCATTCTTTTGGCTCTTCTCTGAACCCTCTGCAATTAAGCAACATCCTTTCTGAATGTTAGACACCAGAACTGGACACAGGCTTTTAACCTCTCTTCTCCAACTTGAGATTCCCCTGTTTATGCATTCAAGTACCGCAGGACATTTGGATTAAAAAATTAGAACTATACAATATCAATGGAGCACAGGTTAAATGGACTGTGTACAGGCTAATGGCTAACTGGCAGATCTCAAAAAGTAATTGTCAACGGGCTCCTCGAATGTGGCTGTTTCTAATGGGGCTCTGCAGGGATCAGCACCCGGTCTGATGCTAGTCACTATTTTTATCAATGACTTGGAAGTAAATATAAAATTGCTGCTGATAAAAATTTGCTGATGACCCGAAGATTGGCAGAATGGTCAATGGTCGATGAGGACAGGGCAGTCACACAGAGAGTTCTGGAGAGGTTGTTTGGCAAATGGGGCCCATTCAAACAAAATGAATGTTCACACAGCCCAAAACAGAGTTATACATCTAGAAAAGGGAGGGCATATTCAGCTTTGGATTGGACTAGCTTTAGTTTTGTATCATCTGCCAGTCTGGCCACTTCCCTGTTTCCCCCCTTTTCTAGATCACATATGAATATGTTGAACATCTCTGGTCCCAGTACAGATCCTTGGGGGACCTTGCTATTTATCTCTCTTTATAAACTCAAAATTTCTTCCTACCTTTTGTTTCCTATCTTTAAACCAGTTACTGGTCCATGAGAAGACCTTCCCTCTTCTCCCATAACAACTTCTTTTGCTTAAAAACTTTCTGAAAGTTGAGGTCCACTAGATCCACTGGATCGCCCTTCTCCACATGCTTGTTCACCCCTGTGATGCCCCATATTCTTCATAGAAATATTGTTAGATGAATGTGGCATAACTAAGGTATGTTTTATGGAATATGGGTCGTGTGAGATATCATTGGAAAGGTTATGATTTACTGAATGTGATTATCCTTTTTGTGTGGATGTATCATTTCTGTATCTGAAGTCAGGAATATGAGCTATGTATCAATTACAAAAGTGCTTGCACCAGGGGAATGCCCACCAAACAGTAGGGAGTCAGCCTGGATGGGCCATTAGGAAGGACAATAGGACTTGGAAGATACGAATCTTCCTCCTTCCTGAGAAGTTTCCTGGGATGCTGCTTTGACACTGCAGGGTCATGTGATCATGTCACCTGGTACTGAGCATCATTATGGACTGGTGGTATTTGTCCACTAGGAGGGAGTGGGGGTCAAACTGGGAGACAAAGGATTCCTGTCCTATCCAAAACCTATTTAAGGCTTTTGGACTGGAGTTAATCTGGGTTCTTGTCCACCACCTGCTCAAAAAGGAAGACTGCTGAAAACACCTGGAGAAAGAAAGAAACTAAACTGTGGGGGAGGAGGGCAGGGGCTGAGCCCAGGTGAGAAAGATCTAGCCTGTGAAAGGAATAGCTGGATATTTAAGCTGCAAGCAGTGCAGTTTACCTTCCATAAACTTTGCAACTGCACAAAACAACATTTAGGGTGAGAATGTACTTTCTATTGAGCAGTTAATTTCGCGTATTAAGTTTAGGTGGTGTGTTTTGTTTTATTTGCTCAGTAATCTGCTTTGATCTGTTTCCTATCGCTTCTAATCTCTTAACATTTACCTTTTGTAGTTAATAAACTTATTTTTACAAATCAGCGTTACATTAGCGACCCTTCAGACATCTCAGACAGAGGATGATTTAAGCAATAGCTTACGTACCACAGTTAGTAGTTCTGCAATTTCATATCCGAGTTCCCGCAGTACTCGAGGGTGAATCGGGAGTGCCTTCTCGAAACCATTCATTGAGTCAAACGCAAGTGATAGGACTCCACACAGGATGAAATATTCTGGCCTGTGTGATTCAAAAGGTCAGACTAGATGATCGAATGGTCCCTTCTAGCCTTAAATGCTATGAATCTGTGAATGATTTTACACCTCTAGCATGTTCCCTCTTGAAATAGTCCCAGTCTTTTCAATCTCTCTCTGTACAGAGGAGTCTTTCCAGGCTTTTAATCACTTTGGACCCACCCATTTCAACTCATGACAAGGTGCTCCACCCTTCCCCACTGCCCCCAGAAGAGGAGGTTAAAATGCTTTGGAATGCAGGGAGAGTATCTTCCACACCCCAAAGGGATGGTCCCTGATGAGAGCTGGGTCTGGGAAAGAAGCTTCTTAAAAGGAAGATTTTGAGCCATGGGAGAAGTCCTTGCTCACAGAAAGAAGCACACTCAGTCTGGGCCTGGGTTGAGAATACTTGTCCTACAGAAAGGACCCAGAGCTGAGCAGAGTGATGCTCTCTCAACGCAGGGTGCTTGGTCCTCTTAGCACTGTCATAACAGTCCCCGGTCAACCAGGGACACTTTGTTGTGAGTTAATGCCTCAAGAGGGTGAAATAAGACCTGCAGTGGGTATATAGCGAAGTGTTTGAAGCCTGAAGTTGGCAGACCTTCATCAGCCCGCTGGGGGCTGGCAGGTGTGGTGCCAAGAGTGGGATCTACAAGGCACCATATCCCAGTGACTGCTGCTGTGGTGGGCAGAGAACCAGGCCCAGCAACAGCACTGCTATCCCTTTGACAAATGGCATCTCAGCAGCCTCGGGGGCCATGGATCAATGTTCACATTGCACTCCCTGACCCCAGCGGTACCCAGGCCGGGCCGGGGAAGCCAATGATCCAACCAACAGACCAAATTCATTGATGAATCCTGCTCACGTGCCACTTGAGGCACCTTGCGCGTACGCTAAGAAGAAGAAGCAGCAGCCTCAAATGTTAGATAGCAGCTTTCTCCCGCCTCCGGGTCAGATGCCACCCCTCCCTGCAGGACTAGCCTAGGACTGGCCACCAGAACCAGCACCACTGACCCAAATGGTCCTGATCATGATCCTAAGGTCACCATGAAGAGCCCATCAATGCTCAGCAGCTCCCAGGCAAGTGGGCTGAACTCGTGCCAAACTGTTTTCTTTTGGTGTAAAACAGCTGCCGTTAAGGATGGTATAGGGGTTATATCAGCACATGTTTGGGAGAATTTGCATAACCCATTCCTGGCTTCACCACTCAGGAGTAGCATGGCCATCCCAAATGCATGCAGATAAAACCCCTATATCGTGCATTCTCTAAATATGGAAATAGGAAACACTGTTGTCCAGATGTCAGATTTCTCCCCCAAGGTCTGAATTCGGGGACTGGTATCTGTGGTTCGTTGCATACACTGCAGTCCTTAAACCTGCAGAGTTTTATAAGCTCTGCAGGAGGGAGAACTTTGCAGGCTCTCTCCTTCAACGCTGATAAACTCTGCAGGCTCCTGGTGCCAGCAATCCCTGTTTCTCCAACTCCTGGATTATTCCAAAAAGAAAAGGAGTACTTGTGGCACCTTAGAGACTAAAAAATTTATTTGAGCATAAGTTTTCATGAGCTACAGCTCACGGCTGCTACGCTGAAACCTGGATTATTCCAGTGACCCCTGTCATGGGCTGTGCTGTGTGCCCTATATGGGCTGAATCATAGGAAAGCACAATGCCTACCCATGATGCCTCAGAGTGCAATACTCTCCCAGAAGGAAAAATTTTCCTCTGGCCCCACATGGCAATCCCCTCTGGCTCCTTGTTATCCCAGTTTTATTGAGTTCTCTCTAACCATGCTGCTTTTTCTGTGTGTGGCAGGCTTCTGAGAGGAAGATGAGGCGCAGACACAAAAAGAAGAAAAAGAAAGGTAAGCAGTCCCTGTCCCCACAGCTGTGGTGGCAGACTCGGGCCCCATGCAAAGCAGAGAAGTCTATTCCCCCAGTCGCCTCCCCTCTTCCTGCGAAGGCACAGACATGCCCAGAGTCGTGCAGAGGCACTGGCTGGGGCTCCGTTCACACGCTGCCCCTGAAATCTGGGGCTCTGGGGTGCTAGGAAGCAAAGGATGCCCATGCAGTTCAATATCTCCCTTATGTCTCACTTCTGGCAGCTTTTGGACGTCGTGAGAAAGAGATGGAGGAGGCTTGTGCACCCCTAGAGACATGGTAAGCAATGCCCCCCTCCATAAATCTGCAGTGGCTCAGTCCCCTCCTTTAGCGTCATGCAATTCATCCCCACTCAGGGGTAGTAGCCCTAGTAATCCCTCCCCTGTCCCGACCTGTATACCAGGCAAGCATCTATTCTCCTTTAGAATCATGCAATTCATTCTCACCCAGCAGAAGCTGCCATCTCTTATCCACCCCCATGCATCATACAGCGGGTCATTCCCTTCTTCAAGCATCATGCGGCCCATTTAATCTGGAGTGGGGGAGGGGCAGTAGATTGTGTCTACTGGACTGGACCATCCTCCCCTGCAAGAGTGGGAGAAAACGTTTTCTGGGAGCAGCCCTGTGCACACCTGGGAGGTGAGGTGGAGAGTTCAGGGAGGAAGGCTGGCCTTTCTTGTACGGTGAGTAGGGTGAAAGGGATCCGGCAGCACTTCTGTAATGGCCCCTCCTCCACCCCCACCTCCAGTCCCCCAGCATGCGTTCCCAGTTGGACTTCAACGTTGGACCTTCAGCTCTGCAGCATAAAACACCCCTTCGAGCTAAGGAGGCAGGTGCATTAGTTGGTAGCTGCAGTAGGCCATTCTCCTATTTGTTGATTAACTTGTGCGGAAGGGACATGACACACACGCTGCCAGCAGGACACACTCTCACCTTCTCAGCACTCTACAGGGATCACCTAAGAATCCAGCTAACCCAAAACCAGAACATCCAAGGCCTGGGTATTGCAGGGGAGGAGGTTGCCTCAGTGGAGAATGGGACACGGAGCCTTTCAGTGCCGCACCTCTCTGTGAAAGAGGGCCTGAGAGCAGGGCTTGCCCTCAACTATCTGCTCTCTCTGTTCCACAGCTGCTGCGTGCCCCTGGAGAAGCTCACCTTGGCTGACAGCCTCAGGCTGGTTGAGAGGAGGACACAGTACATGGACAGATACCTGGATGAAGTTCTGATACCGTAAGGCAACTGAATGGGGGGCACCAGACTGGGGTCTGTGTGGGAGGGGATAGTGAATGTAGAGAGCAGGGAACAGAGAAAACCAGACACTCCAGGAACGTAAAATAACAGGGAAAAAGCCTCTAAGAGGCTTTAGCTTTCAAGGTGAGACACCAGTGAAAGTGAGGTGAGGGAGCAGGGAATTGATTGCAAGCAGGCTCAGTTGGGCAGGAGTAGGCCAGGCCTATAAATCCAGGAAACTGGCAACAGACGGAGGCTGCCGCTGGGAAAGGGCAGTCCCTCCCTGGGAAGAAGGGGGAGTGTTTGGAGGTTGTACACCCATCAGGGGAATGAGGAGTAACAGGAAGCAGTCCAGGGAAGAAGCGGAGACGGCTGGGGGAGGAAAGCCCAGAACTCCTGGCTGGAGGGTCCCTGGACTGGAACCGGGAGTAGAGGGCAGGCCCAGGTTCCCCTACCAGCTACTGAGGGCGTGGCACAGACCGGAAGGACAATGAACGGGAAGCCTTCCTGGGTCACTGCAAGAATCATAGAGAATTGAAGGACTGTACCCCAAAGGGGAGAAACGCTGAGAGACAGGGCCAGCGGGCTGAGTCATGAAGACTGAGGTTCCTGAAACGAGAGAGTAGCTGCACTCCCAAGAGAGAGACGGAGTGATGGCGTGCGACATGGGAAGGGGCATTGACCTCAAGGGCCCATCCACGGAGTGACCAGGGGAGGCACCAGAGAAGCAATGAGGGGTGCCCCCCGTGACAACGTGGTGGGAAATGCGGGTACTCGGTCACCTCTGTGGGAAAGGGATTGTGCAGAGGACTGTAGACCGAGTGAAGCGTTGTATGAGACAGTCACCCTGATGTCAGGGGACTGTGAGAGAGACTGTACTCATGGTGGGTGACATAAAGAAAGAGAGGGAAAGTCTGTACACTTGGCTGCATGAGAGGCAGGGGAGGTGCTACCTTCCTCTCCTCCCCCCATGAGGAGCAGTCTTGAGGGGGAGGCTCTGTGATGAGCTGTCCACCCCACCCAGGACTGGAAGGGGCTAAGGTGGCCAGGCAGACGTGTGAACTCTGCAGGGTGCACCCGGAGGAAGAGTCAGGGAGCAGTGAATTGATTGCAAGCAGACTCAGCTGTGCAGGAATAGGCGGGGCCTATAAAGCCAGGAAGCTGGCAAGAGATAGGGGCTACTGCTGGGAAAGGGCAGTCCCTCCCTGGGAAGAGGGGGAAGTACCAGTTTGGAGCTGGTACACCCAGAGCAAGGATGGGAACCAGAGTAGTAGGAAGCAGTCCAGGGAAGTAGCAGTGAAAGCTGGGAGAGGAAAGCCCAAAACTCCTGCGTTGAGGGTCCCTGGCCTGGAACCAGGTGTAAACTGCGGGCCCGGGTTTCCCAAACGGCCACCGAGGGCACGGCATAGACGGGTGGGGCACTGAAAAGCAAGACTATCTGGGTCACTGTCGGCGTGAGAGATAATTGAAGGACTGTACCCTGGAAGAGTAGGAAATGCTGAGTGGCCTAGCCACGGGGCTGAGACAAAAAGAGGACACTGCAGTTCCCGGAACGAGAGAGGAGTTACAGAATAGAATCTTTCTATTAAAAGAGCACTCGGTCCCCAGTCATGCTCAAGCCCCATTGTGCTAGGTGCTGCACCTGTGCGTGTGACAAGGGGGTTATCGTTATCGATAAAATGGGTGCCAGCTCCCTCTCGCAGTCCTTCGTTCTCCAGTTGATGTCCTTGTGTCAGAGCGTGGTGTGCCATGAATGCCTAGACACTGCCCCATTGCAGTACAGTTGGAAGGCTGTGCCCAAGGTTTGCCTTTGCTCAGCAGGGCCATGTCCCATCTGTCCCTGTCTGCTCTCTCCCACAGGCCGAGTGTGATGACATTTGCCGTGAGCCGGTTCTCTGATTCCTCCATGGAATCCATCAGCTCTTTCCCCTGGAATCCCAGCTCCTTTTCCCTGAGAGAAGCCTCCGTGGCTCGGTCAGAGCCCCTCTGCCACACAAGGGAGATCATGGCTGTCAAGGGCTGGGAAGGATCCACTCATCCCATCCAAGACCAGCCTCTCCCCAGGCCTCCTGTCCACAGCAGACGAAACCGGCGAGAGCAGATCACGAGTCTGGACCAGACATCAGTCAATGGCTTGGACTTCAACATCCGACAGAAGCATCTGCAGAGCCAACTGGGGGCACCTACCCCATACACAGAGTCACTGGCCAAGATGATCCCTAATGCCCTTGCTCTGCGCCCACCAGACAGAGACCCCAGTGTGAAGTTCAACATGAGCAGGGTCCCTTTCCTAAGCCATGAAGTCCTGGAGGAGCTGGACTGTCACCTGAACACAAAGAGACTCCAGCATGAGCAGGGCTTACCCCTCACCCCGCAGAAACCTCACACAGCTCCTCTGTTGCCTCTAAGGGCCCCCAGTCAGATGTGGCTGGAGGATGGACATGCCCTACCCACAGACAGAAGGCAGCAGACTTGTTCCACACGTCTTCCAACACCAGTGGAAGATACCACCATGGAGACGGGCAGGAGTGATGGCACAGCTGGAAACCAAACTAACACAGATCGCTGCACTCTGCCAGCAGGGATGGATCTGACATCGGCACCTCCAGGAACTGTAATAACAGAGAAGATGCTCGCTGTGACACTCCACATTGATAGGAGCGAGCTGAGAAAGCCCCTTCCCAGTTTGAGTGGCACCAAAGGGACTGAAGAGAAGCTGGAGCTGCACATGGAGAGGAAGGTTATCTCTGGAGAAGGCTCCTGCCTGAGGCCAGGGGCACAGACTGGTGAGAGCAGGGCAGATCTTCCCAGGACCCAATGCCATCAGGTTGCCCCAGAGGCACCAGGCTCTGGGCAGCTACCAAGATCCATTCTTGACTCTCTCATTGCTAGGCAGGCTGCACACGACCTGCAGATCAATCACCTGATGGAAATGTTGAGCAGCTCCCGCCCCTTGGCGAGCCATGTCTCAGTCTGCCGTCTGTGCCGCAAGGCACATCAAGGAAAGATGAAGGGTAAGAAAACTCAGGAGGAGACACAAGAATCTGCTGAGCTTCATGGTCTTCGAGACATCCCGACTCCACATGGGTTCGATGGAACTGTGAATTCAAAGCTCTTCAGGGACCAGCAGCCTATCAGAGTCTGCAAGAAGTGCGGTAAGCTTCTACAGAAGAGACCAGCTGACTCTGCAGGTGCTGACTTGCCCAGAATGTCCCATGGAATTCCCCAGAGATGGACTCCAGGAGACTCTGCAGCATCATCCAACCACAACAAGATGCCAGTGGTGTGGCTCCTTCCAGCAGACAGGAGCAAGAGGCAGGATGGAATGGGGAAAAGGGCTCCCACCAAGCAATCGAAGATGGTGTCCATTGCGACAAGTACAACAGGGCTTTCGCAAGCAGGGGAGAAAGCAACTGGGAGTCCTGACGCTTCTCCTCCAAAGCCACCAAAGGCCTCCAGAGCTAGGACATCATCCCCTTCAAGGAACAAAGTTCCAGTTCTCAAACAGATCTTAGTGTGCCTGAAGCAAACCTTCTCCAAGCTTCAAAAGAAAGTGAAGTCCCAAATGTCCAAGGACTCTTGTTCAAGAACACCTAATCCTAAATTTACAAAGCCACCCTTTCGAAATGCAAGGGCCTCTAAGGGTGTCTGGTAGTAGTATAAGAGACCTACTGTCAATCAAACCCTAACTCTGCCTCTTTACCCCTTATACCCCACCCCTTGACCCCTTCGGCCCCGACCACCTGTCACCGGAAGTTCCACCCATGGGGGTATTACTTCCAGAGTCAAGGCGGACACATGACAGGAAGCAGAGTGTGTCATGTGACCCCCTCGAAGAACTCCTCCCACTGCCCTCTACTAATCAGGCTCAGTTTTTCCCCCATAGGCCTCCCCGAGAGGAGATTTGACTAATCCGGGAGAGTTCCAGGGCAGGGTGACCCTCCGTTAGTGGTTCATGTGACCCCACTAAGAACTGCTCCCACCTTCCTTCTGCCAATGAGGAGGGGTTTCAGCCTCATAGGACTGCCCTGAGAGCAGATTTGACCAATCGGGGATATTCCACGTTTGGGTGACCCATCCGGAAGTGTTTCATGTGACCCCTCAAAGAATTCCTCACACAGCCCTCTATGAATCAGGAGGGGTTTCAGCCACATAGGGCTGCCCAGAGAGGAGATTTGACCAATTGGATGTGTTCCAGGGCGGGGTGACCCATCCGGAAGTGGTTTGTGTGACCCCTCTAAGACCTCCTCCCACCTTCCTCGACCTATCGCAATGGGTTTTGGCGGCATAGGACCACCCTGAGAGCAGATTTGACCTTTCGGGGGTGTTTCGTGGCGGGGTGACCAGCCCAGAAGAGGGTTGTGTTACCCCTCTAAGAACTACTCGCAGTGCCCTCTGCCAATCAGAGTGCAGCACCATCACCCCATGAGTCCCAGCACCGGAGCAGAAGAGGCCATCTTTTACCAAGAACGCGTGCTTTAGAAATTGTGGAAACATGGACTCCTTCACCACCCCCGTGAGAACTTGGGACTTTCTTTTAGCCCCAAAGGCCTTTGGACTTGTGTGGAGACACCCCAATGAGCGTGGTGGCCTCTTGTCATCCACCCCCCTGGAGGAGGAAGGCGAACGCAGCTTGGGGGAGTCACCGGAGAACAAGGTGAATAGAAAAGATGTGGCTCAGGTAAATGAATGATTAAGAAGTGGCGGTTGATGATGGGGTGAAATGGGATTAGGAACCCGAGGGGCGGGAGAGTTTTGTAAATTTAAAAACAAGCAGTGGAAACTTACACTGTTTCTTTTCTGAAAATCTCTTGACAGCTCGACGATGCCTTTCCAGAGGCCCTGGAGGCCGCAGACAGCGTCACATCAAGTAGCGAAGATGAACCAGGCCCACCTTGTTTTTGCTCAGCGCCGATCCAAATTGTTGAAGAGGACTCCGAGGATGACGGCTAGAAGGCGTTTCGGAGGAGGTTTGGCATGGGACCCACTAAGCCAGTGCCACGTCGTGAGCGTAAAAAAGTCATGCGGACTATTGTACGCGTTGCTGTTTCTGCTGTCCTCAATCGCTGCCTTCGGGAAAAGCTGTTTGAAGATGAGAGGGCTGTGTCATGGGTCCGCCAGCCTAACGGCACCATGGCTGTGTGACTTGGACTTCAGTGGATAGAAACTGCCAGCTCCGGGGCCGGCGTGCTGAGCTGTGTTTGGAAAGCCTATTAAACACTGTTCTTGCCATAGGTTAAGCTGTGCAATGTCTGTGCCTCACCCAAGAACATTTAGCGCACGGGGTGACCTTGATAAATGCTGTGCAATTTAGTGCAGACCCTGACCGTGTTTGAAAGAAAATGACCAAACCGGAAGATGCTGCTTCCAGCGTTATATTGACCGTCTGGTCTGCACAAAAAGTTACAGAACCCTGCTTCAGAAAAAGACCAGTTGTAAGAAATCAAAAAGGATTAAGTTAGAAAATGGTGAGGGGACAAACAGCGACATACAACTGGGTAGCTGTAAATTGAAAAAAAAAAGAAAAAGAGGGCTTTGTGACTATCTGTGTTTCTGTTAGAAGGTCTCTGGCCCTTGGTTTCTTTTCACGGAGATGTATGTCTTTTAAAGAAAAGAAAAGAAAAAAGAAATAAAAGCAACCCAGTTGTGCAGACAACTTATTCCCCCACCCCAGATCACAAAAGGGAATGCTAGGGAGCGGGGATCCAATCACCCTGCTAACTATTTTGAAGCAAAGCTTCAGGTTCCTTGGAGACTGTCTCTTTCAACAGAAACTCTCTTGAATTGCTGCTGGACTGGAAGAGGAGGTATGCTCCCTGTTTTTAACTCTGAAAATATATATTCTATAAGGCCATTCTTTGGCCATGCTGTCTTCATAAATAATGGTGCCTTTCTCTCTTGCAGTGTGATCTGTTTAGCATGGAACTGGTAACTTTAAGCTGCATTTCACCACCAGGCCAAGGTAAAAACCATTTTAACTATAGTTGTGCTTAATACTGTTATATTTAAAAAACAGAAAAAACAAACAAACAAAAAACAAACTTCAGGTATTACACAGGTTGTACAGAGAGTAATCCTAACTTAAGATTTTTGCTTGTTCTTTAACTGAAGGCCCAAATACACATCGGGGCGGGGCGGGGAAACAGAACAACCGTGTGCCTTTTAAATGCATGTGGGTTTACTGAAAAGTATTTGATTGCAAACTGTTGGTGTTTTTCAACTGCTGGAGTGTGTGTGTTGTGTGTGTCTGAGTTTTTGGTTGCAAACCTGGTTTGATGTGTTTATGAAGCTGCTGTTTTTGTGTGTGTGTGTGTGTGTGAGAGAGATGGGGTGGTTTTTTCAAAAGTATTTGGTTGCAAACGGATAGTAATGGTGTTTTTAAAACTAACAAGGGTTTTTGTGCAAAATGGGTTTTAGAATGGGTTTTAAAAGCAGTTTGGTTTTTATTTTGCAAATGAGATGTATTTTAAAAAAATGTTTGTGGGTTTGTTGTTTCAATTGGTAGAAATCAACTCTAAACCTGTGTTTGTTGTACAGCCTGAAAGGGATTATTTTGTTTTAAAGCTGTGACTTTTTAAATAGAAAAACATCCTAATGAATATTTTATTTTTTTAAGTGTACAAGACAGTTCCATGTGTTTTATTATAACGTTGTTTGCTTCACAGTACGGTCAAAACACGAGAGGGTAAACAAGCTGAAAAGAAAAAAGGAAAAGAGCCAGCTGAAAAGGAAAATGGACCAGCATCAGTGACTGAAGGATGGATGAAGCCCAGTAAATCTATTTTGCTTATTGGTTTGGTTGTTTTATGAGGTTTTGTATTCTAAGTATATACATAGGTGTGGGTGAGAAAGATGGTAATGTTCAGTTTTGTAAAATGTTTTTCCCCGCCACATAGGCAAGAGCAGCTTTCCTGACAATGCTGTAGTCGAAGCGACAGGGACACCTCCACCAGAACGGCCAAAGAACCAGGAATCTGCTTTGAGACCTTTAACAAGGCTAACGCAAAACAGCATAAGGGTGCAGATGAAGCATCAGGGCAGTCGAAACCTCATAGACGTCAAACCCAAGGACAACAAAACCCAACCACGCAAACACCCCTCCAGTTCCTCAGAGGCCACCACCACACCGAGCCCTGAGAAAACTGTGAGCGAAAACGTCCACATTCACAAACCCGGAGCACGCGCTCTAAGGGTTGTGAATAAAAAACTCAGGACTGACAAACCATTCTCCCAACACCATAAGCACATCACACCTCCCCCATATTCTAGTATTTGGGAAAAGTATGATGCTACATTCAGAAAATGATTAAGATTTGGGGAAATATGACGCTTTCTTCAGAATACCGGAGGCTCCTCAGAGTCTGACTCTCAAATAGCCTCCGATGTAGAAGATACCGCTGATGGTCCCGTAGAGGAAGCCCCCAAGTAACCCTGAAAATGCAGAGGTGTATATGGAGAGAGTGAGAAGTTGGCAACGTGAATTACCCAGATTTGGGGGGTCGGTATATTGTGAGGAATTTTGTTTTGTCAATCTTGAGTGAATAAATTCAGCTCAGCAGGTTGTTGAAGCCATACACAGGGGAATACAGTTAGTTCTGGATGAGGTTAACGGTAGAGTAGGCCCTGATGATTCTGTTCAGTTACGTTTAGAGAGACGAAATTTAACTAGCCCTTTGTTTGCGGTCAGAAGAACTACAGATGAGCTGTCTGCTGAGGATTTCTTAAATCAGGCCTCAAAGCTGCTACAGAGCAAGAGAGAGTTGCATCTCGATGGGACGTTGTGACAGTTGGAACAAACAGGGGTGGCGGTGCTCGTAGAGTTTTAAATTCTATCCTCAGTAGTTAAATCATGCATATAAAGAGACAATGCTTAGTAGACCTGACTTACACCGGTTTTGCGGGTGGGCTCTTGGCCATTTTGTCTGACCGTAAACCTATGGACGCGGAATCATTAGCGGGGGCGAGAAAGTTTCATGGGAAACTGGGGTGGTCAGATCCAAAACAGGTTCTGCTCAGTGCCGTAGCAACATTGGAAGAGCATTGAGGAGTCACCATACAGGTGGTGCTGTCTGCGGCAAAAGGCGGACGGGGCTTCTTTAAAACGGGGGCGGGGGGCATGTACCCCAAGACTTTTTTCATCCTCTTGCACGATGAGCATTACTATGGGGTTCTGGATGTGAAAAAGTTGTTTGGTGAGAAAAAATATTGTGAGTTTTGCCACAGAGGGTACCGTCAGGACCACTCTTGCAGGTATCGTTGCCGCCTCCGTTTGAACGTAACGTGCTTGGACAGCATGGGCGTGCAGCTGAGGTGTCCTAGCTGTAGACTGTATTGTTGGTCCAAAGAGCGTTTAGACAGACACGTCGACTGTGCATCGAAAAAGCGAGTCGAATGCCTGTTTAAAACTTTGTGTGATAAATGTCAGTCTTGTGTGGACAAGCGGCACAGGTGTGAAGGGAGGCGCTGTAAGCAGGGTCAGGGTTTGATCGCTGGTGATGTAGACAGTCACCTGTGTTTTCTGGAGAGCATTCGAAAGCCCGAATCCTCAGAAAAGTATATATTTTTTATGATTTTGAATGCACACAGAAGACTGGGTTGCACACGCCCACTTATATTTTTGCTATGTCCCGAAACCCTGAAAAGCCCTGGGAATTTAAGGGCGACAAGTGTCTTTCTCTGTTTGTTTAGACCTTTATTGGCAAAGAGTTCCAGGACTACACGTTCCTAGCACTCAGTTCCAAAGGTTATGATATGTACTTCATTGCGAGACAGTTCCTGAGGAAAAAGACGTGCATAGAATTGATCACTCAGGGTAGTAAACTAATGTGTGTGGAAGTGAAAGCCCTGGGCATTCGTTTGATAGACTCTTTTCAAACTTCTTGCCCATGAAGGTTAGCAAGCTCCCGCAAGCGACGGGGTTTGAAGGGTGCAAAGGGTGTTTTTCCACCTCTTTTTAACACTTTAGAAAATCAAAATTACATGGGGCCTATGCCTGGCGTGGAGCACTCTGGTGTGGAAAGCATGATGCCCAGGGAGAAAGCAGAGTTTCTCGACTAGTGTCGGGACCACAGATATGAGATGTTTGACTTGCAGAATGAGCTCACCTATTCCTGTCACAGGATGTCAAAATTTTGAGACAGGCTTGTATCCTCTACAGAAAAGAGATTATGAAAATGACAGAGATGGGAGATATAGTAGAGAAAGAACCTGGTAAATTCACCGAGATAAAACTGTGTATAGATCCATACTGGTACATAAAGCTGGCATCTGTCTCCATGGCTATGTACAGGATTTTGTTTTTGGAGCCTAACAGGGTAGCTCTTCTCCCTCCAGACAACGATCACAGGTAGAAAAAGAGATATTCAACCCCATCTATTCAGTGGCTGTTGTATACTTCTCACAAAGAAAATATACAGATTCGGCATGCTTTACAGGGTGGGGAACTACAGGTAGGTTCCTACTTTTTAGACGTTAATCCCAGTGTTGATGGGGTAAGCATGGCTTTTGAGTTTCATGGGTGTTTTTTCTGCGGTGTTGTCGCCTATTATTGTGAAAAAGCACAAAATCCTATGACGGGGACAACTTTTGGGTTTCAGACAAGGAGCTTGCAGATCTTCTAAACCGAGCCCAGTTGCCTCTCCTGCCTAGGGATGCACTTTATGGGGGGAGGACAAACGCTTTCCGTCTGTATTACAAACTTAACCCTGGGGAAGAAATCCACTCTTATGATTTTACCAGCCTGTACCCTTTTGTAAACAAAACCAAGGAATACACCATCAGACACCCTGATATAATTTACGACAAATTTGGACCCCTTGCAAATTATTTTGGAATGGCAAAAGTTAAAGCGTACCCCCTGCGAAGCCTCTTTTTCCCGTTGATACCTGTCAGAGTGGGTGGCAAGCTTTTATTCCTGCTATGCCGAACCTGTGCGGAAACCGAGCAGCGGGAGACATGCACCCACACTGATGAGGAGAGGGCCATCCTGGGGACTTGGTGCACGGTGGAATTGAACACGGCCATAGCGAAGGGGTACGCGGTGGCTAAAATCTATGAAATATGGCATTTTAATGAAAAATCTGATGAACTCTTTTCAGCGTACATAAAATTACACCTCTGCCAGAAACAAGAGGCTTCAGGGTCTCCCAGCTCGTCCACAGATGAAGAAAAACAAAATAAGTACATTAACGATTTCTACCAGCAAGAAGGCGTGCTTTTACGCCAACACGATATCAGGTCGAACTCCGCTAAATGCCAAATCGCTAAGCTGTTTTTAAAATCTCTGTGGGGTCAGTTTGGCCAAAGAACAAACCTACCCAACACCAGCATCGTGAGAGATCCTGACAAACTCTTTCAGAACCTGTTTTCCCCCAATTATGAGGTTTCGTCCTGCGAGTTTATCGAGGATGAAACCGCGTGTGTGTCTTGGAAGCACGCAAAAGACCTGCACTCTGTCTCTGGCAATACCAATGTCTTCATAGCCTGTTTCACCATCGCTTATGCCCGCTTAGAACTATACAACCCCCTAGACAGATTACAAGAGTGGTGTCTGTACCACGACACAGACTTGGTGACATTTGTGAAAAGGGAGGGTGACCGGAATCGCCCTCTGGGGGATTATTTAGGGGACCTCACAAGCGAGATCCTGCCTGATCCACACATCACCGAGTTTGTGTCGGCAGGCCCAAAAACATATGGGTATAAGCTGTCGGGAGGAAAGGCCTTAGAAAAGTCAAAGGTATTACCCTGAACGTAGCAAACTGTGAAAAGATCACTTTGACAGTATGGAAGATCGAGTTCTGGACTATCGCACGGGCCTGCGAGAAAACACCTCAAAAAAAACAGAGGTGCAGCAGCCCTCTGTCGTAAGGAACAAAAATCAGTGGCAAATAGCGACAAAAACCCTTCAGAAAACAAACACAGAAAGTCGTTTACAACAAGAAGGTCCAAGGAGAGGGTTTAAAACCCTGCCCTACGGTTTTTAAAAATGGATAATTTCGAAACACCCCTTTTCTGCAATTCTCGCGGGGCCTAGCAACTGCCAGAAAAGTTACTTTATAAAAAATGTGCTGGATAACGCCCAACAAACACTGTCTGTTATGCCTGAGAGCATCGTGTGGTGTTACAGTTGTTGGCAACCTCTGTAGACAGAATTGCTCTGTAAATATCCCTTTCTCAATGTTGTGGAGGGGCTGCCTGATGCTTTTGACGACGACCGTTTGTTTCCTACCAGGAAAGTAAAGACGATTATCTGATGAACGATCTGATGAACTCTGCCTGTGAAAGCGCTGAAATCGAGGAAGTCTTTACCAAGTACGTGCGTCACAGAAACCAGAGCATTATGTTTATAGTTCAAAGCGTATTTTGTCAGGGGAAAAAGAGTCGCAAGATTAACCTAAACACAAAGTACATGGTTCTGTTCAAAAACCCCAGGGATAAATTACAAATCTCTACACTCGCTCGGCAAATGCGACAATCAGGGACACCCGTAATTCCTTAAAAAGGGATCGCGGATACAATGATACAGTGATACAATGCACAGTTTAAAGCCTTCTGCCGCACTGCCCGTTAAACAGAAAGTGTCTTTACTGCGCGTCAGTTTAATTTTCACATCCACTCCGTTCAACAAAAGGTTTTCTTGAAAAAACAGGTCGCTGTGCAGATGAACCAGCAGCTCTACCGTCCTGCTCTGGGCCATCAGCTTTGCACACCTCACAAACCCTAGATTCCCTCCATCCATCTCGAGTTTCTTCCTGTTGTCCGGCAGTGTCTTTGTAAAACAGGCCGGTGGAAAATTGCGTGGCGAGGGTGTAGTCACTGTAATT
Organism: Lepidochelys olivacea; assembly: GCF_965140295.1. NCBI lineage: Eukaryota > Metazoa > Chordata > Testudines > Cheloniidae > Lepidochelys > Lepidochelys olivacea. The sequence continues at coordinate 5,536,086 of NC_140413.1, forward strand.
GAGCACCGATTCTATAAAGGCCCTGTAAGGGTAACAGTTGTTGCTTTGCCTTACAAGGCGGTCTCCCAGCGTGACATCGCACTGACTAAAAATAGAGGCCACGGGGTAATTCACCAGGCCCACCTCGGTGTCCACGGCGAGTTCAGTTTCGTCTCCTTTTACAATCTTGCAACACAGCTCCAGCAGCGTGTTGTTTAAATCCATACAATTTACACCATTCCCTGCTACAAAAAAGTCAATGGGGGCAGACTCCATAATGACCGACAGAGGCGGCACCTCGATGTAGATGCTTTTCTCAATGCTGGTCTGCGTAGGGGCTATTTGGAACAAGTCTAGTTTGGATGTGGTCCACTCCTCAGACCCGCAGTGAACAAAAGCCATGTTGATTCAAATATATCTCTTTCACCAGGCGGAGAGCGTCTCCTCTTTCACCCAGGCTTCCTCTTGGACTTTCACTTGTGGCTGGCCCTGCGGGTCAAAGCCCTTCTTTTAAAGGGTTTTGGGGGAACTGAGCATCGTGGGTATGACACATTTCTCGTGCTCTTCCTCCTTTTAATGTACATCAGCCCCGATCCTTCCTGTGAAACTGTATTCCCCACTTTCTCCAGAACAGTGCGGGAGACATGACCTACCACGTCTGTAGCTATATTTTGAGCGATGGTTTTTACGTGGACTTTAATAATCTTTAGCCCCCTCCTCAAAAGTGGTACAGCTTTTCAAAGAGGCTACGAAATATTCCACCCACACCAACCCCGTATATCACGGGGGCCCCATGACATCCAGGAAGGGCATATCCAGCCTGGGCTTTGTTATAGTTCCTATTGATTGCGGGGTCACCGTAATTTTTTAGGATCGCCAAAATAGTATTTTGTTTTTTAGAAACCTCGCTCTCTCCGCGGACGCAGGTGCAGCTTTACGATCACCTTGCCGAAGCAAAATGAGACGCGTCTGTTCTGATCTGTCTTTAGGTCAATGGTGATGGTGTCAATGTGGTCTTTACTGACAGGAACGTAGTGAGGTTTATCGTAAGTGATGGTGACAAACTCATTGTTCCTTCTTCGGATGGGGACGCAGCGTAACAGGGCAACAGAAAAGTCCCCCACAAACTGGTGTTGTATGATATCTGTGTACAGATACGAGGAGTTGAAACCCCCTGTGATGTCTGCGGAGATGGGAAATTTTTGGGCGCTGCACTTGGGGCCCAAACCCAGAATGTTAGCTAGTTCCCCATAAAACATGGACGTAAAATTGGCAGATTTAAGTCTCACTTTTCTACCCACAGGGTCGTAGTTTATGACCACCTCAGGTGGTGCGGAATGACGAGCCACGGTGCTCTTCATATGATCCAGTAATTCGGGTATGGTCGAGTAATAACGTCGTAGTAGGATGAAATTCCATCTCATATCTCCAAAGGTGATTTTGAAAGGGGTGTCTTCGTGGATAGTGTTCCAGCTGTGCGGGTATTGTGTTTCCACTAACCCCACCTCCCAGGCACCCAAGAGATCCAAGGGCTTAATTAGTCCTATTGTAATGTTGGAGCTGGTGTTTTGAGGAAAAGCTGCAGAGCTGGCATTGCTGGGCAAAGTAATGTAAAACCCGCCATCCCTCATTTCTCTCTCTCTCTCCCTCTCGCTCTCTCTGTTTGGGTCTCAGTGTCACAGAGTTGAAAAGCTTTCACCTAGCTGTTAAACTCATTGGGCCACCCCAACCATTTCACCAGTAGCTGCTTTTTTCTCCCTTTTCCTTTCGCTGCTCGCACTTTTTCAACCCTGTAAATCCTGTCTCGTTTGGGGTTTACTTTTTGTAATTCTTCAGGGTAAAAAGATTCAGTAACTGTCTCACCCTCATAAAATATCTCCACATCCTAGTTTTTAAAGTTTTCTTCAATTGCTTTACAACCCCTTCTTTGACTTCATTATCAGTAACAATATGGTGAACTCCATGCCGCTTTAACAGTCTTCTTAAAGGTTTGTTTAAAAATTCTTTCCCCCGACTGGAATCTAATTTTTGAGGCATGCAACCTTTGTTGAAAATTGCTTTAAAGGCCTTGGATACCTCACCACTCGTCTTGTCTTTTAGGCCGAAGGCCCAGGCATATTTGGATAGAATGTCTATGACTGTTAAGATGGAATTAAAACCACTGTTGCGTTTGGAGGACCGGTACAAATCCATCAAATCTGCCTGCCATTACACATCCACACCTGCAACAATGGTCTTATTTCTTTTAAAACATATTCGAGCCGGTATGTGTCAAGTGTAAGCGTCCTGGTCTGAAAGCCAAGCTCTTACCCGTCTTCATTTAAAGTTTTACTCTGCTTTTTGGCCACTTGAAAAAGAGGGTTCACCCTGCCGAAGCTCCCAACTTCCCCGGGGGTCAAATATATTTTCTTTCACAAAGCTGCCTGTGTAGACATGACTCTTACTGGTACCGTCTTTTACTCACACAAATATGAAGGGGGACACATTCATATTGACACATTTAACTAAGTGTTATTAATCACCTGGTTTAACACGACCTTTTACAGCCCCTGTAAAAATGGACGCCATGACCCCTACCATAAGGGAGTGATTCTTCCATTTTGTCCTTTTCTGGATTTTCCTCTTGAGATCTGTGTCTCAGACATGAGGAAAACCAGCGGATGCATGGTATATTTACTCCCACGGGGCAACCCCTGTAGAAGTTCTGAAAGGCCTCTAGAAAGGCATCGTCGACCTGTTGAGAGATTTTCAGAAAAGAAACAGTGTAAGCACCCCACTGCTTGTTTTTAGATTTACACAGCCCCCCGGTTCCTAACCCCATTACACCCCATCATCAGCCGTCACTTCTTAACCATTCATTTCCTGTGCGACGTCTTTTCCGTTCACCTTGTCCTCCTGTGACTCCCCTGAGCTACGTTTGCCTTCCACCTCTCGGGGGGCTGACAATGAGAGCCCATCATGTTCCTCGGGGTGCCTCAGAAGAGTTTGGGTTTCAGGTTCCGGCGTATCCATCAACGGCTGAGTCAAAAGGCCCTCATCGGACCTGTCCCTGATGTAGCGCTTTCTCCACACAGGTCCAAAGGCCCTCTAGGCTAAAACAAACTCCAAAGTTCTCACGGGGGTGGTGAAGGAGTCCATCTTTCCACGATTACTAAAGCACGCGTTCTAGGTAAAGGGTGCCCTCTTCTGCCCCTGCACTGGGACTTATGGGGTGATGGTGCTGCGCTCTGATTGGCAGAGGGCGCTGGGATGAGTTCTTTGAAGGGTCACGTGGCCCTCTTCGGTGCGGGTCACCTGCCCCAGTACACCCCTGATTGGTCACATCTGTTCTCGGGGTGGTCCTATGTGGCTGAAACCTATCGCGACTGGTAGAGGGCGGTGGGAGGAGGTCTTGTCACACGAACCACTTCCAGATGGGTCACCCTGCCCTGGAACACCACTGATTGGTCAAATCTCCTCTCGCAGCGGGCGTATCGGGGTGAAACACATCCTGACTGGTAGAGGGCAGTGGGAGGAGTTCTTACAGGGGTCACATGATACATTTTGCATCCGGTCATATGTCCGCCTTCATCCCGGTAATAATATTCCCCATTACTGGGACTTCCAGTGACAGGTGGTCGGGGCTTAAGGGGTCAAGGGGCGGAGTTTCAGGGGACAAGAGGTGGGGTTGGGGTTTGTTTGACAGTAGGGCCCTTCTACTACTTCCAGTTTCCATATTACTGAATCCCACCCTGCCAGCATTCCCACTCACAGAAGGGGCCCACAAATTCCACCATCTCCTTCACATCCAGTGGGCCTGGTAATCATGGACCAAAGTGGCTGAGAACAATTGCATGTTGTCGTGGGACACAGAGACTGATGTATAAGAGGCTCTCCTTGGGGTATGACGTTCAACCCCAGATTCCAAGGTGAAAGGCGGGCCTGGGGCTTGGATGAGACTGAGGGTGTGAATAGCTCACTGGATTTGTTACTTTACCTCATTTAGTTCCAGAATAAATTCTTCCTTTGCAGATTCATGGCCAAAGTCTTCTCCTTTCAGATGTTTTGGCCACAAGTGTGAAGAAAAGCCAACAATCCATGGAGGAGGATAAGAGCAAACCCTCAAAGTTTTCACAAACTGACTGGTGCTAGAAATGGAAGGGTGGTAGCAGTGGGGGGAAAGCCCGAGAGATGTTTATGCTAGAGGGTGGAAAGCAGGGGACTCCATGGGGCACTTAGATTGCACAGGGCTCAGCAGAGAAACTTACTGGGAGATAAAGGGCAGGTCTTTCCTGGGGTGATGGAAAGACAGAGTTTGGAATTTCCAAGGTGGCAGACCCAAAACCTAAGGGAGGGGCTGGGGTAGGAAGGAAGTGAGGCCCTTGAACCAAAGAGAGAAAGAAGGAGAGATCTGCCACAGACCTGAGGGGAGTGCCATCCACCTGGAGTGATGACCAACCCCCATTTCCCCTCTCTACATCACACCTTCCAAGAGCTAAGATGTCATGGGCCTGGGGTGTCGGAGCGGGAGAGGAAGATACCAATAATTAAAGGGGCCTTGAGCATAATGAATGGCCACGGCCAAGCTGTGGAAAATAGAGATCTCAAGAACTGAGGCTTGGATAATTGAGGTGCCCTGCAACTTAAACCCCAGTCCAATGTGCCTGCATTGCACATGTTAGCTGAGCTTCCTGGGGTCAATTATTTGCAGCACAGGAACGTAGCAAGGCCAAGGTTTGGAGAGCAGAACGTGGGCCATCTACCTGGTGTCTGGGAGCCGACAAGTGGCTGGAGATAAGGTTCTGCTAACCCTCTGAGAGAGGCAGGTCCTATGACAGCAGGAGTCTCCGGTCTTAAAGGGATACAAACCTCAAGTACAAGCAACCCAGTGGCTAGCCATCCTCAGCATCAGTGGGTGTGGGGAGAGGCTGGATGGGGTGGCACTAGGGCCCAGGGAAGGTGTTGTAGCTGATACCTCTACAAGGAGCTTCTCAAGCCTGGGAATTATTGTGGTATCTAGCTCAAGGAGCCTGATGAGATCAACTGATGACAAAACCAAGTCCTGGTTGGTTTGCCACAAGTCATAAGGGCCGGGGCAGGTTATGGGTCTATTAAAGGAGAGGATGGGTGAGGTTCTTTGGCCTGCAAGGTGAAGGAGGTCAGACTAGATGATCACAATGGTCCCTCCTGGCCTTAAAGTCTAGGAAGAACTTCTTTGCTTTCCAAAAGATGGGAATGGCTCCGAGGGGATACCAGGTAGTAAGCCCCTAACCTTCTGAGCCCCTCCCAGGTGTGATTTCTTCTTCCGATGAGCTCATATCTCTTCCCAGCTCTGCCTCCTTCTTGGGGCCAGATTCACCAAGGGGCTTAAGTGCCTAAATGTTCATTTGGACACTTAACTGCCAGAATCAGGCCCCACTGGGATTTCCAACCTCCCACCCAGCTGCTGCTCACTATTGCAGCATCCAAAACATTTTTTGTAGAAAAAGTTCACAGGGCATCTGTGTTTCTGAGCATGCACCCTTAGCCCCCACACCAGGGACGGTAGGAGTTTGCCACCTAACATGGCTGTGGGGCCCAATCAGGCTCCTCTAAGGGAGCTTACATAGGTTGAAGGAAGGATGGGGAGGTGGAAGACCCAATGTTCAATATCCCTGCACCAATGTTTTTTTTTTAGTTATTTCCCCCACGATAGAATAGCTTCAGCGGGAGTGTCATAAATATAAAGGAAAGGGTAAACCCCTTTAAAATCTCTCCTGGCCAGAGGAAAAATCCTCTCACCTGTAAAGAGTTAAGAAGCTAAAGGTAACCTCGTTGGCACCTGACCAAAATGACCAATGAGGAGACAAGATATTTTCAAAAGCTGGGAGGAGGGAGAAAAACAAAGGGTCTGTGTCTGTCTGTATGATGCTTTGGTCGGGGATAGAAAAGGAATGCAATCTTAGAACTTAGTAAGTAATCTAGCTAGGTATGTGTTAGATTATGATTTCTTTAAATGGCTGAGAAAATAGCTGTACTGAATAGAATGAATATTCCTGTGTGTGTGTCTTTTTTGTAACTTAAGGTTTTGCCTGGAGGGATTCTCTATGTTTTGAATCTAACTACCCTGTAAGGTATTTACCATCCTGATTTTATAGAGGCGATTCTTTTTTACTTCTATTAAAAGTCTTCTTGTAGGGAAACTGAATGCTTTTTTCATTGTTCTAAGATCCAAGGGTTTGGGTCTGTGGTCACCTACGCATATTGGTGAGGATTTTGACCAAACCTTCCCCAGGAAGTGGGGTGCAAGGGTTGGGAGGATTTTGGGGGGGAAAGACATTTACAAACTACGTTTTTTTCAGGAACCCAGATAAAGTTTGGTGGTGGCAGTGGAAGTCCAAGGGCAAAGGGTAAAATTAGTTTGTACCTTGGGGAAGTTTTAACCTAAGCTGGTAAAAGTAAGCTTAGGATGTTTTCATGCAGGTCCCCACATCTGTACCATAGAGTTCAGAGTGGGGAAGGAACCTTGACAGGGAGTGATTGAGGGAGCCCCTGTCAGGCTGTCCCAAAGCCCAGTGTGTTCACCTGACAGGTGGCAGATCCCCATTCAAATTCTTCTCCCCTCAGCTAGAGGGTGGGATTTCCATCTGGAGTCCTCTCCATCGCCAGCTTTTGTGAATCCCTTTCTCAGGTGTCTGTCTCTCTCCAGTTGTTCTACAGGGAGCCCAGGCACCAACGCAGGGTTTGTGAATCATCCAAAAGATCGGCATGGTGACGTTCAGTGTCACCGCACCTCAGTCACTTGTGAATTTAGCTCTTGGTGTTCTGTGTAAAACTGGGTGACATTCTTTGGATGAGGAGGATTATTACATGAAAAATGCAGTTCTGAGTGACCTGAAATGAATAGCGCATTCGACACACACAGTTTTGGCCAGTCCCAAAAGGGCCAGGAGAGAAGGAGAAAGGTGGTGCCCCTGGTGTTGTTGGAACTGCTCTGTCGTTAGTCCAGTGGTTCGGGTGCATTTCCCCTCGCTGTAAAAGGCAGCAGTTCAAATCTCTGCTCTGGAATAAGCCACCACAGCCTGTCCTTGAGTCACTGAAAAGTTTCACATTCAGTTTGACCCCAAACAAACGAATGTATTTCTCATAAGTGCCACTGACCAGAAATATCCATGATTTGCCCAGCTCTAGCTCTGGAGAGAGCCCACTGCCGTAGTGCCTGGACGTCCAGTCAGGGAGTCTGGGCCCCTGTGTGATCGAGGGGCATCCCCCCTTCGCCTGCAGCAAACCCCATGTCCCAGGGGAGCCTGAGCTGCAGACAGGAGGCGCTGGGGCAATCTGCATTGGTTTCCACAGTGAAGCAAAACCACCACAACCGAGCCCAGACCGAGGCCCCCGGGGCAAACAGACTGATATCAAGCCCCGGGCTTCCCGTGCAGTCGGAAGAGGGACTGGAGGGTGGGTGGATGAAGACCTTGGAAGGGGGGAACCTCCCCCAAATGTAAGGACTGTTTGGAGCTCCAAGCGTCAGGGGCTCCCTGTGTGTGTTTTGAACCCGATTTCCGGTTCAGCCCACGGGGCCTGCTCTGGAGATCGGCTCTAGGCCGGCGGGAGGGGGCTGCTGGCCCCCACTGACACTCAGAGGGGTTTGTGGCTGGCCTCTCCCAGTCCCCAAAGAAAGGGGAATGGAGGGAGAGAAATCAGGGTCCTTAGACTGACAGTCTCCAGGGCCAACAGGGAGACGCCAACGCTCCAGGTCAGCCCGATTGACAGGGCAGGCCAGGCAACGAGGGAGCCGGGAGCCCAGGGTCCCGTCCTGCGTGTGAGGGGAGCTGCCGGAGGCGAGCGGGGCCGAGCTAAGTGCAGAGCAGCAGCCAGAGTGGGGCAGAGCTGGGGGAGCCGGGGCAGCCGGGAGCTGGGGCCGTGCAGACCAGCCGCGCCGTCGGGGGCCCGGCCAGCTCGCGCCTGAGGGCCCGTGGCCAGCGCCAGAGCCGGGTGCGACCCGCGGTGTCACCGCCGCCCAGCCCGGGCCTGGGAGGGAGGCGGGGGGTGTGAGGAATTGCCCGTGAACTTTCCCTACGTCCCAGAGATGCCGATGGTGGTGCCCCCGAGCCCACAGGGCGGGTCCCTTGTTCCCTTCACCCTCTTCCATTTTTCCTTATTCTCCTCACCGTTGCTGTTTAATACATTGTCTTTGGTGTGAACTTAATGCACTGACCAGGGGGTCAGGGAAGGGCCGGTGAGGAGGGAGGGAAGGGCCGCTGGGCTGGGCAAACAGAGCAAGAGACAGGTGGGGAGCAGCCTGGCTCAGGGGCTAAGTGGATGTGAAGTAACAAGCAAAGCCAGGGAACAGGGCAAGGCAGAGAGTTACCCACACAGGTTCACACAGAAATCGCTCTGAAAGATTTCCTTGGGGGTGTTGGGGACACTGGGGCATGGCCACTCGAGGTATAGGTAACTCGAGGGGAGGGAAGACCACGAGTGTCGATGAAGCCCCCTCACACTAGCCCCAGGTGTCCTTGGCCCCCGCCCCCCGCCTGGAGGCACTCGCAGCAGCTCTGCGTACTAGGCCCAAGTGTCCTTGGCCCCCTGACCTGGAGGCACTCGCAACAGTTATGCTGAGGATCTGCAACAATATGTTCCAGAGTCAGACTGCCTGAAACTAAGGAAGGCCACACAGGGCAGATATGGAAGAACAATGGTGAATAAAGCAGCTTTATGTATGGTTTAACAAATGATACAGAGAACAAGGGAACTAGCTGGGAACTGGATTGGCTGGCTATATGGATACTTAGGGCAGCTTGCTATTGGATAAGTATGCTGGGAAAAAGGATGTATAAAAGCCGGTGTAACTTCCTGCTCTGGGTGCAGGATTTGAGATTCTATTCTCCCTGTACCTTTTTGCAGCTGCAAATAAACTTTTCTGCTTCTCCACCCCGTTGTGATTCTTGGGTGTAGCACACCGGGTAGTGAACCAACCTCAGTTGTTGTTTAGCCTCTCGGCACCGGGTGACGGAAACAGGGGCAGCCAACATGACCAGGAACCATTGGGTTCCTCCTCTCCCCTCACACTGTAAACTTTACCCTCTTTGACTCTGCTTGATGCACCCATGAGGCAGCCCGGCTCTCACAAGAACAGCAGCTCTAGGGAGCAGACTGTGCAGAGATCGCTCAGCTAAGGATGAAGAGTTCCTGTCCCCTGGCTGTGTCTGCATCTGCCCCTCATCCTGCCTAATCAGTGGGCTCTTGGTGACAAGGCTCAGACTGGGAGTAGGTGGGGTAGCCCTTTCTGCCTTCAGCACCTCTTTATTCTAGGCATTATTATTATTTGTATTATGGTAGCACTTAGGAGTCCTAGTCATGGATCAGGGCCCCAGTGTGTTAGGTGCTGTATGTGCAGAGCAAAAACTCACTTCTTGTGTGAAACCTTTGAGCACTCCTCTGCCCTACGCCAGTTCCCTCCCCCTCCAGTATGGACCACTTGTTGTCATGAGCAGGGCATGGCTCGTCTAACTTAGTGACCAGAGCAGGAGTCAGGCCACATTAGTGACCAGGAAATCAGAGCCCCAAGTGGGCCAGAGGGCAAAACCAGGAGTCAGGCAGGGGTACGGGGATCCCACTTGCATGGATAACTTCCTGCTCCTGTGCTGGGTTTATATAGAAGCTGTGGCCAATCAGTATCCCCAGAGTCCTATCAATCAGATGACAGAACTGACAGTCTCTCTTCGAGCTCAGCTCCTATTCCAGCAGCTGTTAGATGGTCACTGCATAGCAGGTTAGACCACACAAGCGCCTAAGCCTGTGCAGACAAGGGTTCAAGACCTACAGTCTCTGCCATCAGCCCCTTGCTGAGGGGCACCCTCAGAGTGACGTGTGACCAGGTTTTTCAGGGTGATTCCTATGGAACGTTTCCACAAAGGTAGGAGTATCTACATTTTCCACAGGCTTCCAGGTGTGCTCCTCAGGACCACACCTTTCCCAGTCAACAAGACACCCGAGCCTGCCACGGTCACCTTTAGAGTCCAGGATTTTATGGCCCATGTATTCCTCGTGGCCCTGTACCACTGGAGGAGGTGGCTGGATCCTGTCAGGAAAAGGGTTTTCTGGGTAGGGTTTCAAAAGTCATACGTGAAGCACCAGGTGACCTGCAGAGAGCAGGGTGGTTGGAGCTCAGAAATGACTGGATTAACCTGCCACAGGATCTGAAACGGGCCAAGGAACCGAAAGTCCAGCTGGTGAGCAGGTCTGCCCGTGCAGAGATGCTCCGTGGGGAGCCATAGCTTTTGTCACACTGCATTGGTGGGGCCTTGCTGTTGTTGCTGGTCTCCATACTGCTTATAATTCACTCTTCCTTTTTCCAGGTGCTTCTTCATTTCTTCCTGGGCCTCACCAATCTGCTGCAACAGGTCTGAGGTGGCCGGGTTGGGAGGCTTGTCGCTTGGCATCTTGGTGTGGGCACACATCTCACAGGAGGCAATGAAGGACTATTGATCGGGCATATCCAGGGCAGGGTGCTAGTGATTGTTTGGGGTGCAGGCTCTGGGGTGATGCCGGGGGATGAGGTGTTCTGGGTGCAGGAGAGGTCTCCGGGCTGGATCCATGGGGTGTGGCATGCGGGAGGGGTTACGGGTTCCGCCTGAGGGGATGTGAGGATTAATTAATGGTTGTGAGGTACTCTGATCATATGGTGGCTGTGGGCTATACAAGAATTATGGGCCTGGGTAGGGCTTTCTTCTCCCGCTAAGAGAGATTCCAGGGCTGCCAGTGAGCTACTGCGGAGCGAGTGTCTGCTCCCGCCTTTCAGTGCCGGTACCTCGCTCCTCACTTGTAAGGGCTTCGAGTACCAAAGGCAGCAGATCAACCCCTGAGCCCGGCTAAGCCCAAACTGGATCCAGGAGTTGCAAAATTAGCAAGGACCACATTGAGCTAAGTGGGCAGGTGGCGTGTTCCTAGGGCTGCTTGTTCTCTGCAGTCAGTGTGTGGCAGAGCGGCCTGGTTTGTGGCTGGAGAGGCAGGAGATGGAGTGGCTCTTCCTGGCTCTGCCACTGACTTGCTCTGTGACCTTGGGCAAGTCACTTTGCTTCTCCCTGCTGTTGGTTGCCTTCCCGCCTGTTTTCCATTCAGTGTGTTTAGTGTCAGGAATAAGGACCCACAGCTGCCTGCTTAAACTCCCCAGCCTAACGAGTCCAGCTGGGCCCCAGTTGAGCTACCTGATTGGCCAAACTGCCCGTTGGCTGAGGGGATCAGCAGACCTGGTCTTAGGAGACCAGCTGAGGGCTGCTGCTGCTGCCTTGGACCCAGCCCTTCTCCTGCCTTCCCTGACTCCAGGGACCCCCATTCTGGTCCGCAGCTCCAGGCCCTGCCTTGGACTCGTCCCTTGGCCTGGCATTCAACCCCTGATTTTGGTTCTGACAGTGGGCTTCAATTCCTGAGGTTCCATCTCTGGCAGCCACCCTCTAACTCTGGTTCTGACTCTGGGTTTGATTTCCCTGCTCCTGATGCTTGCTGCGACCACTAGGCCACACTGCCCACGCCCCGCTCCTCAACACTTAGACTGCAAGCTCTGCGGGGCAATGACTGGGTCACTCGCTATGTGGATGCACCGGGGGCTCCTGATCTCATTTGGGGCTGAAAGACAATTCCAACAGGGATATGCAGGCACCCGCCCTCTCCCGCAGGAGGAGGGCAGTTCAGTGGGCCACCAGCCAGTTACCACCAGAGATCACTATGGCTATAAGCATCTCCCAAAGGTCAGTAAGGCATATATGGGGGAGGTCTGATTCTTTTTTCAGTTTCCCAAAGCACCTGGGATCCTCATAGCCTGTAGGTAGCGGCTCTGCCAGGTGAGCTTCCCCTGTGAGCTGTCAGGAGCCAGAACGGCTCTGCTCAGGGCCTGGAGAAGTCGCTCTGGGCTGATCTCACAGAGACCCTGTAGCCGAAAGCAGCTGGCATTGGCGTGTGCTGAGCACTAGGTTGAGGGAGGCCGGGGATGTGCTCAGGTGTGGAGCAGTCAGGACCAAAGGCCAGTGTCAGGGTTCCTCCCCCACTCTGAACTCTAGGGTACAGATGTGGGGACCTGCATGAAAACCTCCTAAGCTTACCTTCACCAGCTTAGGTTAAAATTCCCCAAGGTACAAATTAATTTTATCCTTTGCCTCTGCATTTCCACTGCCACCACCAAACTTTAACTGGGTTTACTGGGAAACATAGTTTGGACACATCTTTCCCCCCAAAATCCTCCCACCCCTTGCACCCCGTTTCCTGGGGAAGGTTTGGTAAAAATCCTCACCAATATGCATAGGTGACCAGGGACCCAAACCCTTGGATCTTAGAACAATGAAAAAGCATTCCGCTTTCTTACAAGAAGACTTTTAATAGAAGTAAAGGAATCACCTCTGTAAAATCAGGATGGTAGAATCCCAGACTGCTGCGCTGGGCATCACAAAATGGGGAAGAGATGGCCAGCCCTCTGTGGAGATAGAGGTGGTTAGGGACTATTTAGAAAAGCTGGACGTGCACAAGTCCATGGGGCCGGACGAGTTGCATCCGAGAGTGCTGAAGGAATTGGCGGCTGTGATTGCAGAGCCATTGGCCATTATCTTTGAAAACTCGTGGCGAACAGGGGAAGTCCCGGATGACTGGAAAAAGGCTAATGTAGTGCCAATCTTTAAAAAAGGGAAGAAGGAGGATCCTGGGAACTACAGGCCAGTCAGCCTCACCTCAGTCCCTGGAAAAATCATGGAGCAGGTCCTCAAAGAATCAATCCTGAAGGACTTGCATGAGAGGAAAGTGATCAGGAACAGCCAGCATGGATTCACCAAGGGAAGGTCATGCCTGACTAATCTAATCGCCTTTTATGATGAGGTTACTGGTTCTGTGGATGAAGGGAAAGCAGTGGATGTATTGTTTCTTGACTTTAGCAAAGCTTTTGACACGGTCTCCCACAGTATTCTTGTCAGCAAGTTAAGAAAGTATGGGCTGGATGAATGCACGATAAGGTGGGTAGGAAGCTGGCTAGATTGTTGGGCTCAACGGGTAGTGATCAATGGTGCCATGTCTAGTTGGCAGCCGGTGTCAAGTGGAGTGCCCCAGGGGTCGGTCCTGGGGCCAGTTTTGTTCAATATCTTCATAAATGACCTGGAGGATGGTGCAGATTGCACTCTCAGCAAATTTGCAGATGATACTAAACTGGGAGGACTGGTAGATACGCTGGAGGGGAGGGATAGGATACAGAAGGACCTAGACAAATTGGAGGATTGGGCCAAAAGAAATCTGATGAGGTTCAATAAGGATAAGTGCAGGGTCCTGCACTTAGGACGGAAGAATCCAATGCACCCCTACAGACTATGCATTGGAATGGCTAGGCAGCAGTTCTGCGGAAAAGGACCTAGGGGTGACAGTGGACGAGAAGCTGGATATGAGTCAGCAGTGTGCCCTTGTTGCCAAGAAGGCCAATGGCATTTTGGGATGTATAAGTAGGGGCATAGTGAGCAGATCGAGGGACCTGATCATTCCCCTCTATTCGACATTGGTGAGGCCTCATCTGGAGTACTGTGTTCAGTTTTGGGCCCCACACTACAAGAAGGATGTGGATAAATTGGAGAGAGTCCACTGAAGGGCAACAAAAATGATTAGGGGTCTAGAACACATGACTTATGAGGAGAGGCTGAGGGAGCTGGGATTGTTTAGTCTGCAGAAGAGAAGAATGAGGGGGGATTTGATAGCTGCTTTCAACTACCTGAAAGGGGGTTCCAAAGAGGATGGCTCTAGACTGTTCTCAATGGTAGCAGATGACAGAACAAGGAGTAATGGTCTCAAGTTGCAGTGGGGGAGGTTTAGATTGGATATTCGGAAAAACTTTTTCACTAAGAGGGTGGTGAAACACTGGAATGCGTTACCTAGGGAGGTGGTAGAATCTCCTTCCTTCGAGGTTTTTAAGGTCAGGCTTGACAAAGCCCTGGCTGGGATGATTTAACTGGGAATTGGTCCTGCTTCGAGCAGGGGGTTGGACTAGATGACCTTCTGGGGTCCCTTCCAACCCTGATATTCTATGATTCTATGATTCCTTACAGGGTAATTAGATTCAAAACATAGAGAATCCCTCTAGGCAAAACCTTAAGTTACAAAAAAGACACACAGACAGAAATAGTCATTCTATTCAGCACAGTTCTTTTCTCAGCCATTTTAAGAAATCATAATCTAACACATACCTAGCTAGATTACTTACTGAAAGTTCTAAGACTCCATTCCTGTTCTGTCCCTGGCAAAAGCAGCATACCGACAGACACAGACCCTTTGTTTTTCTCCCTCCTCCCAGCTTTTGAAAGTATCTTGTCTCCTCATTGGTCATTTTGCTCAGGTGCCAGCGAGGTTACCTTTAGCTTCTTAACCCTTCACAGGTGAGAGGATTTTTCCTCTGGCCAGGAGGGATTTTAAAGGGGTTTACCCTTCCCTTTATATTTATGACAGCCAGCCTTTGGGAAGTAGGTATTTCAGCCGCCCTAGGAAAGGCAGGGTGGTGAGCAAAGGTGCGGGCTTATTATTCATTCCGAGGGAAAACAGACCGGGGGAAACTGGACGAGTGGAATTTGGCAGAAACACTTCAGCAAAACCAAATCTACGCCAGTTACATGTGGCTGAGAGAAGCATGAGCATAGGCTGCAATGTGGCCGATAAATACCACAACAGATTCCCCGCCCCGCCCCCCAGTTCTTGGCCTGCACCGTGCTACATGCTAGGACTTCTGGGGCCTTCACGAGATGATATCTCTCATCCTCCGAGCTAAGATCTTCAGCCGGGCCTAGTGATTTCAGATGCCTCCATTTTCTGAGGGCCTAGCTTGGCTCTCCTTAAAGGGATCTAATTTTTGGAGTGGGGCTGAGAGTCAGGGTCTCAGGTCAGGCGCCCAGTGTCCTTGGTCACCTCTGACTGCTCCTAAACAGCCCCGTGGCCTGAACTAAAAGAAATATGTCATCCTACATCCTCTGACCTCTTCTTCAAAGGAGAAATGAATAGGAAATCTGGGTGCTCAGAAGGAAGCCGATAATCCCTCAGCCCTGTATGTCCCCCAAGGGCCCCCACTTTGTGGGCGTCCCTGTTTCTGGGCATCCAACCTGCTACACCTTGGAGCTAGCTGCAGAAGTGCTGGGCACTCAGAACTGACAACTCCACTTGGCTCCTACGGCAGCCCCTGGCGCTCAGCACCTCGGAAAAGCTGCCTGCAGGAATCTCAGCTGGGCGTAGAAAAGAGAAGAGCCCCCCGCAAACCAGGGGCCACTTTGGAAGAGTTGGGCCTAAACTCTCTTCACTGCCAGCCAAACGTGGGTCAGAACCAGCGACCCAGATACCGCCCAGCCTGGTAACGATGGGCCAGATCCTCAGCTGGTGTAAATCAGCCCAGCTCCAGTGACACCAATGAAGTTCTCCTGCTTTATACCAATGGAGGGTCTGCCTCCAGACCCCAACCACGCTGCCCCGCAGCCTCTTTTCATAGCGGGGTCCCGGGCTGCTCCGTCATGCCTAAGACCCGATCGCCAAGGGCCCGGAGAGCTGAGTGTCAGCACGTACAGTGACCTCCTCCGCGGAGCTGCTGTTCTGTGACATAACAGGAGGCCTCTGGCCACCCTGGAGCGAATTAACCAGCTTCCCCATCATGCAAGAGAAAAGGCAGCGCTGGAGGGCAGCGCTTGAGATGGACGCTGATCCGCAGGTGTGAGGATTGGAACAGGCCGTGTTTCCAGCTGAGGCCTGTCTCGTCTGCCCGGCCCTTGGGCTGGGAGGTCGTCTCTGTCATGGAGTGTGGGTGAGTCCAGGCCCTGCACCCCTCTTCCTGGGATTCACTGAGACTCTCAGCCAGCCAGTAAGGCAGAAGGGTTATTGAACAACAGGAACACAGTCTCAAGCAGAGCTTGTGGGTACAACCAGGACCCCTCAGTCAAGTCCTTCTGGGGGGGCAGGGAGCTTAGACCTCAGCCCTGGGGTTCCCTGCGTTCCACCACCCAGCACCAAACTGAAAACTAAACCCCCCCGCAACAGGCTCCCTCCTGCAGCCTCTGTCCACATTCCCTGGCAGAGGTCTCACCTCACCCTCCCGCTCCTGGCTCAGGTGACAGGCTCTCAGGTCTCCCAGTGAAACTCCCCTGCCACATTCCCAGGTCAACACTCCCCGCTCCCTGCTGCGTCACATCCTCCTTTGCCTGATTTTTCTCTCCCCGCTTGTTCTCCTTCTCCGCGAGCTGTGTGTGTCGAATGCGCAGTGGGAGGAGACGCGGCCCCCAGCACGGCACGGGGGAGGAGGCAGGGCAGGGGATTTGGGGAAGGGGTTGGAATAGGGGGCTCTTATGGTGCCACGGCTCCCCGGTCTCTCTCCTGCTATAGCCGGGCAGGCTCCAGGGCAGCCAAGTTCCCCTCGCCCCCTGTCTCTTCCCCCAGCGACCTGTGACCCCCGCCCTCCCTGCCACCGATCAGCTGTATGCCCGCGTGAGGGGGGGCAAGGGAGGAGAAGCGGGGGGCTTGGGGAAGGGGGTGGAATCAGGGCATATCCCTTCCAACCCCTGCAGTGAGTCACTCAGGACAGGGGTCTGGGAGCAACCCCCTGCCCCACCCTCCACCCTGACTCCCGCACCCCCCTTCTGCACCCCCAGCCCCCAGTCCTGTCTCCCGCACCCCCCAACGCCCCCCAGCCCTCTGCCCTGACTCCTGCATGCCCCCAGAACCCCAGTCCTGTCTCCTGCATCCCCACACATACCCAGCCCCCCCCACACCATGCCCTGATTCCTGCACCCCCTCACACACACCCAGCCCGCAGTCCTGACTCCTGCACCCCCCTCCACATCTCCACCCCCACCCTGAGCACCAAACGGGAGCTCCTCCCCCCTCCCCCCCACATACCCATCTGCACCCCTTGCACCGAATGGGAGCTGCCCCAGGACAGCGCTCCACACGCCAACCTCCTGCCACAACCCTGAACCCCATCCCTCATTCTAGCTCCTGGCCAGACCCTGCACCCAAACCCCAGCCTGTTCCTGCACCTTAACTCCCAAACAGACCCTACACCCCCATCCTCAGCTCAGTGCAGAGACATAGCTGTAAAACTCATCTGAAAAGTTTTCAACATAAAACACAGTTTAAAAGTGTCTAGTGTGTCCCTTCTAAAAATGAAACTTATATCTATCTCTGAGTTGTGAAGAATAGGAATTAAGGTTATAACAACCAATAAGAAGGCACTTTTATGTCGAAACCCATGATTAAATCAAGTATCCCTGACTAGTGATTGAAAACATGATTTAAATCAAATCCACCCTGCCCGCTGTGCTCTTGCCCCTGGCCTCTTCATTCCCCAGGGGGGCCCCACAAATATCTTTGGTGCCAGGCCCACAAAAAGTTAATCCAGCCCTGGAAGAAAGGGACATGGCAGTGTGGGTCGGGGGGAATCATGAGGAGGGAGGAGCAGGGAGGGCAGGAGAGTGAGACTGTCTGCGGGAGATGGGTCAGAGGATGTTGCCACAAACAGCTAATCAGTAGAGAGGAGCGAGTCTCCAGAGTGCATAGGTAGAAAGCAGAATTTGGTGCCATTCTTTTGGGTCCAGGAGACTGTGAAGATGTCTCCCCCACCATTGTCCTGGTGCTGCTCCCCCTGGCTTCTGCTCTGAGGATGGGAAACCTGTGATTGCAAGGGCTGGCTTCAGCCCACAAATAACTGGGAGTGGACAGTGGGGCCCTGGTTCCCCGGTCCCCCAAACCCTCCAACCCATTTCATGCGGCTACCTAAATATCCAGCCCCAGGTGTGGGGTTTAATAAAAAGCAACATAGGGAAATAAGAGATGACCCTACAGTTGAGATCTGAGGTTGGGGAAGAGCCATCAAATGGGATTAAAACCCAGAAATTCATAGGACTAAGGCTGTTCAGAGTCATGGTAAGGGATCCTTTCAGCCGGGTTTGTACATCATTCTGTCTCTGCAAAAATCAAATCCAATTAAAATAGGCTTAGTCGTTTCCAGAGGAGTGTATTAAAAGCAGGAGTTCGGGGAGTGATGCTTTGCTTTACCTATTACTCTTTTAACATAGCGATAAATATTATTTCTCCACCATGGTCAAAGCAGACCAGTGTGGGTGTTGTCCTGGAGCCAGCTGACGGAGGTACTGCTCTAGCTTAAGAGGTGGTGTTTTGTGCTGCAGGGCTCCAAATCAAGTGCTCAGTCCTGGATTTTCCTCAACCCGTGGGCAGTCCAGAGAAATCATTTGGTTTCTTTCTTCCTTTAAAGACACCAAAGCCCTTCACAGCTTATTAACTTAACTGGGGGTAACTAGACTCTTCCCTTGAAACGCAGACCTGAGTTTAGGGTAAAACTGAAATGAGTCTATTAACAAAACCTATATAGGAGTCATCGAAGTCAAGTATAAGGAATGCAGATAGAAAGAGTTACAAGTAAAACAAAACAAGCTAAACTTTTAAAGGTCTAAAACTTAGTTTAGCTAGACACAGGCTCCGTTCAAGTTGGTTTCTCTCATCCACAGTCTCCACAGGCAAAATGGGGACTGCCTCTCCCCTTGATCAGGCTCTCTTCCAGGGGCCCAAAGGTGCTGGTGTTTTTGTTTTTTTAGGTGAAAGACTGCGGGGTTGTCTGCCCTTTCCTTTTATAGTCCATTGACTCTTGGCAGTTGATTCTTCTAAAGCAGTGGTTTAGACAGGGGTACGGCGTAGACAGAGGTCTTCTAGGGAGGACATCAACTCCTGCAGATATTTGCCTTGTTTTCCAGCAGGCTACATAAAAAGCACAAGCGAAATAAGTACAAACTAACGTTTTGTACAGACAACAGGAGAAAGTCAGCAATTTTTCAGTAAGAGTGTGCTGTGACCCATCTGTGTTTTATGTCTGATTTTGTAACCAAGTAGTTTCGAAGTGAGGTGAAACTTGGGGGTACACAAGACAAATCAGACTCCAGAAAGGGGCACAGTAGACGGAAAAGGTTGAGAGCCACTGTTCTACAGGACACCCCTCAAAGCAAAGTTTATCCAAGCTGTGAGGAAGGCGACCTGAAGTCTGGTGGTGAAGGCTCCATGTGTAACCCACACAGCTCCTGGGTGAGGTGTCCTGTCCCATCTAGTGGAACCAAGACCACTTACTGAGCGAGAGATGAAGTGAGTCTGCGGTACAGCCTCAGCTCAGAGCCAGTTGGCTTTCAGCCCATGCGGTAGAGACTCATGCAGTATGTTCCAGAGGCCCGAGGTTCAATCCCGCTCGCCGCCAACAGGGGTCTGTCAAGGGACAAGTGGGGGCTCGTCTGGGATTTCAACCAGGAAGTCTCTGAGCTCGGGACGTGCTTCCTCAGCGAGGGGAAGTATGTAACCCGCACACCTCCTGGGTGTGGTGTTCTGTCCTCTCGCGTGGCACCGAGACCATTGAGAGACAGTGAAATGAGTCTGCTCTACAGCCTTAGCTAACAGCCAGTCGGCTCTGAGCTCATGCGGTAGCGGCTCCTGTACTAAGCTCCAGAGGTCCCAGGTTTGATCCTGCCTGCCAATAACCAGGGTCTGTCAACATCACATGTGCTCTTCTTTTCTCCCCCCACTTGTGTTTGCTGAAATGTAAATTGCCCTGTTCTGCACCATCTCCTTCAGCTGCTTTCTTGAGGACCCTGTTTGCTGCCTGTATAAACCCCCATTCCTTTGCTTAGGACAGACATCTTTCATAGCGTTTGCCAAGGAGGGGCTGTCGAGTTTTCCCAAGTAATGTCGTAGAGGGGGAACTCATAACTCTATATGTGATGTTGCATCATGATCTTATTGACCAGAGAGTTGTTCCTTTTCAAATGGTACCTCACAAGGCATATTTCGTACAAAGATTCTTACCACAGCATGTAGGGGGTGAATAGAGGGCTGCTTTGGGTCACACATGCTCAGAAGGGCATCTCCAAGGGCGGAGGGCCACTTCCACTCCCAAATTGAAAAAAAGGGGGGTGCCAACCTGTTCCCCCACTTCAGCCACCTCCAGAGGCAGACAGCCGTACCGGAGGGGCGGTGAAGATCCCTGCCCTGAGGACTGATGTTCGCAGGCCTGCTTTGACTACCTGCAGCAAGCAGAGAACTGCCAGGAGAAGGATCCCAGCCCATTCAAAGAACAGGGTCCTTGCTGCTTGCTCAGCTCAGGAGGGTGTGAGGACATAAATGCCAAATAAGCAGCGCATGCTTCAAATGCATCGGCTTAGTGGCCCCTGTACCTTTCAGTAGTGAAGAAATCTGTTTGCTGGATATTATTTTTCTTTACAACACTAGGTGCTGTATTGCTGTAATGATAAGAGCATGTTTAGATTTATGAGGCGTCTTAGTTAACCCACAAATTGTCTTCTTATAAAGGGAAGGATTTTTTTGTTTAGTCTGAGCAGCTTTACTACACTGTGGTGTCTTTCCTCCAAATCTGAGCAACTCAGGTGACTGGCATCCCCAACTGCCCCAATTTTCATATTTGTGTTGTTCTCCACAGGTGGGAGTTCTGCTGTCAGAACAGACTGAACCTGCTCACTAGCCCTGCACTAACGTGGAATTATTATGGGTACGGGTGTAATCAAAGTTTGGTGGGTTACACTCAGGCCAGGTCCTTGTCTCCAGCTCTTTAACAGAGCACTGACTCTGCTCTCCCAGGAGCCCCTCTCTGCCTGAACACAGGTTGCTCTTACAGACCCAGCTCACGAGGTGACATCTCCCCTGTCTTTCCACCCAGACTCCATGGAAGGCTGGAGAACTGAGCAGGATTATGACATCACAGGTATCAGGGAGACTGAAGAGCTGTAACAGAAGAACGGCCACGCTGGGTCAGACCAAAGGTCCATGGAGCCCAGTCTCCGGTCTTCCGACAGTGGCCAATGCCAGGTGTTTCAGAGGGAATGAACAGAACAGGGAATCATCAAGTGATCCATCCCCTGTCTCCCATTCCCAGCTTCTGGCAAACAGAACCTAGGGACACTCAGAGCGTGGTGTGGCAATCCTGCCCATCTTGGCTAATAGCCATTGATGGACCTATCTTTCATGAAATTATCTCATTCTTTTTTGAACCCTGTTATTGTCTTGGCCGCCCCAACAGCCTCTGGCAAAGAGTTCCTTGGGTTGACTGTGCACTGGGTGAAGAAATACTTCCTTTTGTTTGTTTTCAACCTGCTGCCTCTTAATTTCATGTGGTGACCCTGAGTTCTTGTGTTATGAGAAGGAGAAAATAATGGTGATTGGAAGAGCCCAGACTAACCACCACAGGAATGTACTGACTATGACCCCTTACTTCAAATGCACTGTGGCCTTGTGGATAGAGCACTAGATGGAACTCAGAAGGCTTAAGTGCTCGTCCTGGCTCTGCTACTGTCTTGCTGGGTGATCTTGGGCAAGTCACTGCTCTTCTCTGTGGCTCAGTTTCCCATCTCTAAAAGGGGGCTAATGTTCCACGCCTCCTTTGGAAAGTGCTTTGAGATCTACTGATTGAAGATGTTAGATAAGAGCTAGGGCTCTTTATTTTCTTATGAGAGAGGGTGCTTTTCCTAAAGCTTCCAGGCCTGGAGTCAAGTGAATTATTTGAGAATCTCTGCTTTTTAGTTTATTTGTTAACCATTTTCAAGCCCTCCTGGCTGCAAAGAGAAGCTGGAGGACGTGAATTGAATGCACCCTCGCGGCTTAGACACCAGCAGGCAAATGAAGAGTTCCCCAGAGGAATTTTTTTGGAAAATCTCACTATTTTGAAGCCACTCTCATGATTTTGGTGGGGCCCAACTCATGGTTTTGGAATGCTTGGGCTGGCGATACCGTGAAAGTTTGTCTGCGCTCGTAGCGCTGGGTAATCACTTCAGGGCTGCTTCTCGCTTCAGGCTGGGAGACTCCGCCTCAGTCACAGCGGTTTTATGAGTTCCCACAAGGAGGGGGAAAACGTCCCTTGCCTAGAGGCTTGAGAGTCGTAAATCTCGGAGAAGACCCAGGGTTTTCCTGGGAAATCGGATGCCCTCTCTCCTGCCTTATTCTGAGCTCAGCAGCTCAGCCCCCTGGGGCGGTTGCCCCATCCTATCTCCTGATGTAAGTACGGCATTGACAGCTCACAGGCGAGAGGGAGATTGCAGGAGGGCAGCCCCATTCTGACCTAGAGACGACATCAGCACCTGCCTGATGCCAGAGCAGCAAGCTGCAGTCAGGTGTAGCCTGGGTACTTGTTGCCGGTTTGAGAGTATCTGTGGTTCTTAGTGTCTGAGCCCTGGGAAATGAGTTCACTCCTCCTATATCTCAACTGGGCCTCCTGCCTAACGATCCTGAGATGCACGGTGCTGTTTCTTGCCTTTCTTGCTGTGATGAGCCTCGCCAGATCGGAGGTAAGTGAGACTCCTCGAGAGATGGAAAGGCTGGACTGATGCCAGCTAAATGCAGAACCAAACATCAGTATTTTTAAATCAGCAGGCTCGGATCATCTACACCAAAGAGTCCTCAAAGAGCTGGTTCACGAGGTTATTGGCCCACTGACCTTACTTTTTCACAAATTTAGGATTACTGAGGGAATTCCAGAAGGCTAGAAGTGTGCTCATGTTTTGTCAATAATTATATGTTTTGTCAATAATAATAATTTCTAGAGCATACCTTTTATCAAAATATCCAATCTTGATTTTAAAAATTGCCAGTGATGGAGAATGAATCCACCAGGACCTAGGGAAATTGTTCCAATGGGTAATTACTCTCACCGTTAAAAATATACGTCTTATTTCCAGTCTGAATTTGTCTAGTTTCAAGTTCCAGCCATTGGACCATGTTAGACCTTTCTCTGCTAGATTGAAGAGCCCATTTGTAATTATTTGTTCCCCATGTCGGTATTTATAGCCTTTTAATCAAACCACCCTTAACCTCTTTAAGCGAGATTGACTGAGCTCCTAGAGTCTATCACTACAAGGCATGTTTTCTAATCCTTTAATCATTCTTTTGGCTCTTCTCTGAACCCTCTGCAATTTAGCAACATCCTTTCTGAATGTTAGACACCAGAACTGGACACAGGCTTTTAACCTCTCTTCTCCAACTTGAGATTCCCCTGTTTATGCATTCAAGTACCGCAGGACATTTGGATTAAAAAATTAGAACTATACAATATCAATGGAGCACAGGTTTAATGGATTGAGTACAGGCTAATGGCTAACTGGCAGATCTCAAAAAGTAATTGTCAACGGGCTCCTCGAATATGGCTGTTTCTAATGGGGCTCTGCAGGGATCAGTACTCGGTCTGATGCTAGTCACTATTTTTATCAATGACTTGGAAGTAACTATAAAACTGCTGCTGATAAAAATTTGCTGATGATCCGAAGATTGGCAGAATGGTCAACGGTCGATGAGGACAGGGCAGTCACACAGAGAGTTCTGGAGAGGTTGTTTGGCAAATGGGGCCCATTCAAACAAAATGAATGTTCACACAGCCCAAAACAGAGTTATACATCTAGAAAAGGGAGGGCATATTCAGCTTTGGATTGGACTAGCTTTAGTTTTGTATCATCTGCCAGTCTGGCCACTTCCCTGTTTCCCCCCTTTTCTAGATCACATATGAATATGCTGAACATCTCTGGTCCCAGTACAGATCCTTGAGGGACCTTGCTATTTATCTCTCTTTATAAACTCAAAATTTCTTCCTACCTTTTGTTTCCTATCTTTAAACCAGTTACTGGTCCATGAGAAGACCTTCCCTCTTCTCCCATAACAACTTATTTTGCTTAAAAACTTTCTGAAAATTGAGGTCCACTAGATCCACTGGATCACCCTTCTTCACATGCTTGTTCACCCCTGTGACGCCCCATATTCTTCATAGAAATATTGTTAGATGAATGTGGCACAACTAATTTATGTTCTTTGCAATATGGGTCGTGTGAGATATCATTGGAAAGGTTATGATTTACTGAATGTGATTATCCTTTTTGTGTGGATGTATCATTTCTGTATCTGAAGTCAGGAATACGAGCTATGTCTCAACTACAAAAGTGCTTGCACCAGGGGAATGCCCACCAAACAGTAGGGAGTCAGCCTGGATGGGCCATTAGGAAGGACAATAGGACTTGGAAGATACGAATCTTCCTCCTTCCTGAGAAGTTTCCTGGGATGCAGCTTTGACACTGCAGGGTCATGTGATCATGTCACCTGGTACTGAGCATCATTATGGACTGGTGGTAATTGTCCACTAGGAGGGAGTGGGGGTCAAACTGGGAGACAAAGGATTCCTGTCTTATCCAAATCCTATTTAAGGCTTTTGGACTGGAGTTAATCTGGGTTCTTGTCCACCACCTCCCTGCTCAAAAAGGAAGACTGCTGAAAACACCTGGTGAAAGAAAGAAACTAAACTGTGGGGGAGGAGGGCAGGGGCTGAGCCCAGGTGAGAAAGATCTAGCCTGTGAAAGGAATAGCTGGATATTTAAGCTGCAAGCAGTGCAGTTTACCTTCCATAAACTTTGCAACTGCACAAAACAACATTTAGGGTGAGAATGTACTTTCTATTGAGCAGTTAATTTCGCGTATTAAGTTTAGGTGGTGTGTTTTGTTTTATTTGCTCAGTAATCTGCTTTGATCTGTTTCCTATCGCTTCTAATCTCTTAACATTTACCTTTTGTAGTTAATAAACTTATTTTTACAAATCAGCGTTACATTAGCGACCCTTCAGACATCTCAGACAGAGGATGATTTAAGCAATAGCTTACGTACCACAGTTAGTAGTTCTGCAATTTCATATCCGAGTTCCCGCAGTACTCGAGGGTGAATCGGGAGTGCCTTCTCGAAACCATTCATTGAGTCAAACTCAAATGATAGGACTCCACACAGGATGAAATATTCTGGCCTGTGTGATTCAAAAGGTCAGACTAGATGATCGAATGGTCCCTTCTAGCCTTAAATGCTATGAATCTGTGAATGATTTTACACCTCTAGCATGTTCCCTCTTGAAATAGTCCCAGTCTTTTCAATCTCTCTCTGTATAGAGGAGTCTTTCCAGGCTTTTAATCACTTTGGACCCTCCCATTTCAACTCATGACAAGGTGCTCCACGTT
Organism: Lepidochelys olivacea; assembly: GCF_965140295.1. NCBI lineage: Eukaryota > Metazoa > Chordata > Testudines > Cheloniidae > Lepidochelys > Lepidochelys olivacea. The sequence goes on from NC_140413.1 coordinate 5,561,060, forward strand.
GAGCAGAGTGATGCTCTCTCAACGCAGGGTGCTTGGTCCTCTTAGCACTGTCATAACAGTCCCCGGTCAACCAGGGACACTTTGTTGTGAGTTAATGCCTCAAGAGGGTGAAATAAGACCTGCAGTGGGTATGTAGCGAAGTGTTTGAAGCCTGAAGTTGGCAGACCTTCATCAGCCTGCTGGGGGCTGGCAGGTATGGTGCCAAGAGTGGGATCTACAAGGCACCATATCCCAGTGACTGCTGCTGTGGTGGGCAGAGAACCAGGCCCAGCAACAGCACTGCTATCCCTTTGACAAATGGCATCTCGGCAGCCTCGGGGGCATGGATCAATGTTCACATTGCACTCCCTGACCCCAGCGGTACCCAGGCCGGGCCGGGGAAGCCAATGATCCAACCAACAGACCAAATTCATTGATGAATCCTGCTCACGTGCCACTTGAGGCACCTTGTGCGTACGCTAAGAAGAAGAAGCAGCAGCCTCAAATGTTAGATAGCAGCTTTCTCCCGCCTCCGGGTCAGATGCCACCCCTCCCTGCAGGACTAGCCTAGGACTGGCCACCAGAACCAGCACCACTGACCCAAATGGTCCTGATCATGATCCTAAGGTCACCATGAAGAGTCCATCAATGCTCAGCAGCTCCCAGGCAAGTGGGCTGAACTCGTGCCAAACTGTTTTCTTTTGGTGTAAAACAGCTGCTGTTAAGGATGGTATAGGGGTTATATCAGCACTTGTTTGGGAGAATTTGCATGACCCATTCCTGGCTTCACCACTCAGGAGTAGCATGGCCATCCCAAATGCATGCAGATAAAACCCTATATCATGCATTCTCTAAATATGGAAATAGGAAACACTGTTGTCCAGATGTCAGATTTCTCCCCCAAGGTCTGAATTCGGGGACTGGTATCTGTGGTTCGTTGCATACACTGCAGTCCTTAAACCTGCAGAGTTTTATAACTCTGCAGGAGGGAGAACCTTGCAGGCTCTCTCCTTCAACGCTGATAAACTCTGCAGGCTCCTGGTACCAGCAATCCCTGTTTCTCCAACTCCTGGATTATTCCAAAAAGAAAAGGAGTACTTGTGGCACCTTAGAGACTAACAAATTTATTTGAGCATAAGTTTTCATGAGCTACAGCTCACGGCTGCTACGCTGAAACCTGGAATATTCCAGTGACCCCTGTCATGGGCTGTGCTGTGTGCCCTATATGGGCTGAATCATAGGAAAGCACAATGCCTACCCATGATGCCTCAGAGTGCAATACTCTCCCAGAAGGAAAAACTTTCCTCTGGCCCCACATGGCAATCCCCTCTGGCTCCTTGTTATCCCAGTTTTATTGAGGAGTTCTCTCTAACCCTGCTGCTTTTTCTGTGTGTGGCAGGCTTCTGAGAGGAAGATGAGGCGCAGACACAAAAAGAAGAAAAAGAAAGGTAAGCAGTCCCTGTCCCCACAGCTGTGGTGGCAGACTCGGGCCCCATGCAAAGCAGAGAAGTCTATTCCCCCAGTCGCCTCCCCTCTTCCTGCGAAGGCACAGACATGCCCAGAGTCGTGCAGAGGCACTGGCTGGGGCTCCGTTCACACGCTGCCCCTGAAATCTGGGGCTCTGGGGTGCTTGGAAGCAAAGGGTGCCCATGCAGCTCAATATCTCCCTTATGTCTCTCTTCTGGCAGCTTTTGGACGTTGTGAGAAAGAGATGGAGGAGGCTTGTGCTTCCCTAGAGACATGGTAAGCAATGCCCCCCTCCATAAATCTGCAGTGGCTCAGTCCCCTCCTTTAGCGTCATGCAATTCATCCCCACTCAGGGGTAGTAGCCCTAGTAATCCCTCCCCTGCCCCGACCTGTATACCAGGCAAGCATCTATTCTCCTTTAGAATCATGCAATTCATTCTCACCCAGCAGAAGCTGCCATCTCTTATCCACCCCCATGCATCATACAGCGGGTCATTCCCTTCTTCAAGCATCATGCGGCCCATTTAATCTGGAGTGGGGGAGGGGCAGTAGATTGTGTCTACTGGACTGGACCATCCTCCCCTGCAAGAGCGGGAGAAAACGTTTTCTGGGAGCAGCCCTGTGCACACCTGGGAGGTGAGGTGGAGAGTTAAGGGAGGAAGGCTGGCCTTTCTTGTACGCTGAGTAGGGTGAAAGGGATCTGGCAGCACTTCTGTAATGGCCCCTCCACCACCCCCACCTCCAGTCCCCCAGCATGCGTTCCCAGTTGGACTTCAACGTTGGACCTTCAGCTCTGCAGCATAAAGCACCCCTTCGAGCTAAGGAGGTAGGTGCATTAGTTGGTAGCTGCAGCAGGCCATTCTCCTATTTGTTGATTAGCTTGTGCGGAAGGGACATGACACACACGCTGCCAGTGGGACACACTCTCACCTTCTCAGCACTAGACAGGGATCACCTAAGAATCCAGCTTACCCAAAACCAGAACATCCAAGGCCTGGGTATTGCAGGGGAGGAGGTTGCCTCAGTGGAGAATGGGACACAGAGCCTTTCAGTGCCGCACCTCTGCGTGAAAGAGGGCCTGAGAGCAGGGCTTGCCCTCAACTATCTGCTCTCTCTGTTCCACAGCTGCCGCGTGCCCCTGGAGAAGCTCACCTTGGCTGACAGCCTCAGGCTGGTTGAGAGGAGGACACAGTACGTGGGCAGATACCTGGATGAAGTTCTGATACCGTAAGGCAACTGAATGGGGGGCACCAGACTGGGGTCTGTGTGGGAGGGGATAGTGAATGTAGAGAGCAGGGAACAGAGAAAACCAGACACTCCAGGAATCTAAAATAACAGGGAAAAAGCCTCTAAGAGGCTTTAGCTTTCAAGGTGAGACACCAGTGAAAGTGAGGTGAGGGAGCAGGGAATTGATTGCAAGCAGGCTCAGTTGGGCAGGAGTAGGCCAGGCCTATAAATCCAGGAAAATGGCAACAGACGGAGGCTGCCGCTGGGAAAGGGCAGTCCCTCCCTGGGAAGAAGGGGGAGTGTTTGGAGGTTGTACACCCATCAGGGGAATGAGGAGTAACAGGAAGCAGTCCAGGGAAGAAGCGGAGACGGCTGGGAGAGGAAAGCCCAGAACTCCTGGCTGGAGGGTCCCTGGACTGGAACCGGGAGTAGAGGGCAGGCCCAGGTTCCCCTACCAGCTACTGAGGGCGTGGCACAGACCGGAAGGACAATGAACGGGAAGCCTTCCTGGGTCACTGCAAGAATCATAGAGAATTGAAGGACTGTACCCCAAAGGGGAGAAACGCTGAGAGACAGGGCCAGCGGGCTGAGTCATGAAGACTGAGGTTCCTGAAACGAGAGAGTAGCTGCACTCCCAAGAGAGAGACGGAGTGATGGCGTGCGACATGGGAAGGGGCATTGACCTCAAGAGCCCATCCACGGAGTGACCAGGAGGAGGCACCAGAGAAGCAATGAGGGGTGCCCCCCGTGACAACGTGGTGGGAAATGCGGGTACTCGGTCACCTCTGTGGGAAAGGGATTGTGCAGAGGACTGTAGACCGAGTGAAGCGTTGTATGAGACAGTCACCCTGATGTCAGGGGACTGTGAGAGAGACTGTACCTGACGGTCACCCCTGATGTAAGGGATCAGATCTAGATTATACAGGATGAGTACCCCAAGGGGGCTAGAACGAGACTGTAAAGCAGCTGAACGCTGCCAAAAGGGTCCGTATTTTGGGAACTGTCCTCAAGGGCAAAGAAAGACAGTCAAGACAAAGGCAAAGGCCTGAAGAAAGAAAAGAAAAGGAGAAAGAGAGGCCCCTAGTGAACCTGTAGATGTTGTGGTGAAAGCCAAAAGGCAGGTGAGACTGGGGGGAGCAGAGAGACCCCCCCAGGGGAGGAAGCTTAAGCAGGTAGGAATTAATGCCGAGGTGACCCACAAGACAGTGGGGACTGAGACCCTGAGAGCGAGGGTGCTGGAGGACTTGATGGGGCAATGAAGCAACTGTAGGGGAGGCTAGTAGCTGCAGCGCAGACCCTGCAAGAGGTTGCGCAAGACCTGGAATCTCAGCAGCAGAAACGGAGAGACAGCACGGGGGAGAAAGGGAAACTACTCATGGTGGGTGACATAAAGAAAGAGAGGGAAAGTCTGTACACTTGGCTGCATGAGAGGCAGGGGAGGTGCTACCTTCCTCTCCTCCCCCCATGAGGAGCAGTCTTGAGCGGGAGGCTCTGTGATGAGCTGTCCACTCCACCTAGGACTGGAAGGGGCTAAGGTGGCCAGGCAGACGTGTGAACTCTGCAGGGTGCACCCGGAGGAAGAGTCAGGGAGCCGTGAATTGACTGCAAGCAGACTCAGCTGTGCAGGAATAGGCGGGGCCTATAAAGCCAGGAAGCTGGCAAGAGATAGGGGCTACTGCTGGGAAAGAGCAGTCCCTCCCTGGGAAGAGGGGGAAGTACCAGTTTGGAGCTGGTACACCCAGTTTGGAGCTGGTACACCCAGAGCAAGGATGGGAACCAGGAATAGTAGGAAGCAGTCCAGGGAAGTAGCAGTGAAGGAGGGTAGAGGAAAGCCCAAAACTCCTGCGTTGAGGGTCCCTGGCCTGGAACCTGGTGTAAACTGCGGGCCCGGGTTTCCCGAACGGCCACCGAGGGCACGGCATAGACGGGTGGGGCACTGAAAAACAAGACTATCTGGGTCACTCTCGGAGTGAGAGATAATTGAAGGACTGTACCCTGGAAGAGTAGGAAATGCTGAGTGGCCTAGCCACGGGGCTGAGACAAAAAGAGGACACTGCAGTTCCCGGAACGAGAGAGGAGTTACAGAATAGAATCTTTCTATTAAAAGAGCATTCGGTCCCCAGTCATGCTCAAGGCCCCATTGTGCTAGGTGCTGCACCTGTGCGTGTGACAAGGGGGTTATCGTTATCGATAAAATGGGTGCCAGCTCCCTCTCGCAGTCCTTCGTTCTCCAGTTGATGTCCTTGTGTCAGAGTGTGGTGTGCCATGAATGCCTAGACACTGCCCCATTGCAGTACAGTTGGAAGGCTGTGCCCAAGGTTTGCCTTTGCTCAGCAGGGCCATGTCCCATCTGTCCCTGTCTGCTCTCTCCCACAGGCCGAGTGTGATGACATTTGCCGTGAGCCGGTTCTCTGATTCCTCCATGGAATCCATCAGCTCTTTCCCCTGGAATCCCAGCTCCTTTTCCCTGAGAGAAGCCTCCGTGGCTCGGTCAGAGCCCCTCTGCCACACAAGGGAGATCATGGCTGTCACGGGCTGGGAAGGATCCACTCATCCCATCGAAGACCAGCCTCTCCCCAGGCCTCCTGTCCACAGCAGACGAAACCGGCGAGAGCAGATCACGAGTCTGGACCAGACATCAGCCCATGGCTTAGACTTCAACATTAGACAGAAGCATCTGCAGAGCCAACTGGGGACACCTACCCCATACACAGAGTCACTGGCCAAGATGATCCCTAATGCCCCTTCTCTGCGCCCACCAGACAGAGACCCCAGGGTGAAGTTCAACATGAGCGGGATCCCTTTCCTAAGCCATGAAGTCCGGGAGGAGCTGGACTGTCACCTGAACACAAAGAGACTCCAGCATGAGCAGGGCTTACCCCTCACCCCGCAGAAACCTCACACAGCTCCTCTGTTGCCTCTAAGGGCCCCCAGTCAGATGTGGCTGGAGGATGGACATGCCCTACCCACAGACAGAAGGCAGCAGACTTGTTCCACATGTCTTCCAACACCAGTGGAAGATACCACCATGGAGACGGGCAGGAGTGATGGCACAGCTGGAAACCAAACTAACCCGGATCGCTGCACTCTGCCAGCAGGGGTGGATCTGACATCGGCACCTCCAGGAACTGTAATAACAGAGAAGATGCTCGCTGTGACACTCCACATTGATAGGAGTGAGCTGAGAAAGCCCCTTCCCAGTTTGAGTGGCACCAAAGGGACTGAAGAGAAGCTGGAGCTGCACATGGAGAGGAAGGTTATCTCCGGAGAAGGCTCCTGCCTGAGGCCAGGGGCACAGGCTGGAGAGAGCAGGGAAGATCTTCCCAGGACCCAATGCCACCAGGTTGTCCCAGAGGCACCAGGCTCTGGGCAGCTACCAAGATCCATTCTTGACTCTCTTATTGCTGGGCAGGCTGCACACGACCTGCAGATCAATCACCTGATGGAAATGTTGAGCAGCTCCCGCCCCTTGGCGAGCCATGTCTCAGTCTGCCATCTGTGCCGCAAGGCACATCAAGGAAAGATGAAGGGTAAGAAAACTCAGGAGGAGACACAAGAATCTGCTGAGCTTCATAGTCTTCGAGACATCCCGACTCCACATGGGTTCGATGGAACTGTGAATTCAAAGCTCTTCAGGGACCAGCAGCCTATCAGAGTCTGCAAGAAGTGCGGTAAGCTTCTACAGAAGAGACCAGCTGGCTCTGCAGGTGCTGACTTGCCCAGAACATCCCATGGAATTCCCCAGAGATGGACTCCAGGAGACTCTGCAGCGTCATCCAACCACAACAAGATGCCAGTGGTGTGGCTCCTTCCAGCAGACAGGAGCAAGAAGCAGGATGGAATGGGGAAAAGGGCTCCCACCAAGCAACCGAAGATGGTGTCCATTGTGACAAGTACAACAGGGCTTTCGCAAGCAGGGGAGAAAGCAACTGGGAGTCCTGACGCTTCTCCTCCAAAGCCACCAAAGGCCTCCAGAGCTAGGACATCATCCCCTTCAAGGAACAAATTTCCAGTTCTCAAACGGATCTTCATGTGCCTGAAGCAAACCTTCTCCAAGCTTCAAAAGAAAGTGAAGTCCCAAATGTCCAAGGACTTTTGTTCAAGAACACCTAATCCTAAATTTACAAAGCCACCCTTTCGAAAGGCAAGGGCCTCTAAGGGTGTCTGGTAATAGTATAAGAGACCTACTGTCAAACAAACCCTAACTCTGCCTCTTTACCCCTTATACCCCACTCCTTGACCGCTTCAGCCCCGACTCCCTGTCACCGGAAGTTCCACCCATGGGGGTATTACTTCCAGAGTCAAGGCGGACACATGACAGGAAGCAGAGTGTGTCATGTGACCCCCTCGAAGAACTCCTCCCACTGCCCTCTACTAATCAGGCTCAGTTTTTCCCCCGTAGGCCTCCCCGAGAGGAGATTTGACTGATCCGGGGGAGTTCCGGGGCAGGGTGACCCCACTAAGAACTCCTCCCACCACCCTTCTGCCAATGAGGAGGGGTTTCAGCCTCATAGGACTGCCCTGAGAGCAGATTTGACCAGTCGGGGGTGTTCCACGTTTGGGTGACCCATCCGGAAGTGTTTCATGTGACCCCTCAAAGAATTCCTCACACCGCCCTCTACGAATCACGAGGGGTTTCAGCCACATAGGGCTGCCCAGAGACGAGATTTGACCAACTGGGTGTGTTCCAGGGTGGGGTGACCCATCCGGAAGTGGTTTGTGTGACCCCTCTAAGACCTCCTCCCACCTCCCTCTACCAATCGCAATGGGTTTTGGCGGCATAGGACCACCTGAGAGCAGATTTGACCCATCAGGGGTGTTCTGTGGCAGGGTGACCTGCCCAGAAGAGGGTCCTGTTACCCCTCTAAGAACTCCTCCCAGTGCCCTCTGCCAATCAGAGTGCAGCACCATCACCCCATAAGTCCCAGCACTGGGGCAGAAGAGGCCATCTTTTACCAAGAACGCGTGCTTTAGAAATCGTGGAAACATGGACTCCTTCACCACCCCCGTGAGAACTTGGGACTTTCTTTTAGCCCTGAGGACCTTTGGACTTGTGTGGAGACACCCCGATGAGCGTGCTGGCCTCTTCTCGTCCACCCCCCTGGAGGAGGAAGGCGAACACAGCTTGGGGGAGTCACCAGAGAACAAGGTGAACGGAAAAGACATGGCTCAGGTAAATGAATGATTAAGAAGTGGCGGTTGATGATGGGGTGAAATGGGGTTAGGAACCGGAGGGGCGGGAGAGTTTTGTAAATTTAAAAACAAGCAGTGGGAACTTACACTGTTTCTTTTCTGAAAATCTCTCGACAGATCGATGATGTCTTTCCAGAGGCCCCGGAGGCCCCAGACAGCTTCGCATCAAGCAGCGAAAATGAACCAGGCCCACCTTGTTTTTGCTCAGCGCCGATCCAAATTGTTGAAGAGGACTCCGAGGATGACGGCTAGGAGGCGTTTCGGAGGAGGTTTGGTATGGAACCCACTGAGCCAGTGCCACGTCGTGAGCGTAAAAAAGTCATGCGGACTATTGTACGCGTTGCTGTTTCTGCTGTCCTCAATCGCTGCCTTCGGGAAAAGCTGTTTGAAGATGAGAGGGCTGTGTCATGGGTGCGCCAGCCTAATGGCACCATGGCTGTGTGACTTGGACTTCAGTGGATAGAAACTGCCAGCTCCGGGGCCGGCGTGCTGAGCTGTGTTTGGAAAGCCTATTAAACACTGTTCTTGCCATAGGTTAAGCTGTGCAATGTCTGTGCCTCACCCAAGAACATTTAGCGCACGGGGTGACCTTGATAAATGCTGTGCAATTTAGTGCAGACCCTGACCGTGTTTGAAAGAAAATGACCAAACCGTAAGATGCTGCTTCCAGCGTTATATTGACCGTCTGGTCTGCACAAAAAGTTACAGAACCCTGCTTCAGAAAAAGGCCAGTTGTAAGAAATCAAAAAGGATTAAGTTAGAAAATGGTGAGGGGACAAACAGCGACATACAACTTGGTAGCTGTAAATTGAAAAAAAAAAGAAAAAAAGGGCTTTGTGACTATCTGTGTTTCTGTTAGAAGGTCTCTGGCCCTTGGTTTCTTTTCACAGAGCTGTATGTCTTTTAAAGAAAAGAAAAGAAAAGAAAAGAAAAGAAAAGAAAAGAAAAGAAAAGAAAAGAAAAGAAAAGCAGCCCAGTTGTGCAGACAACTTATTCCCCCACCCCAGATCACAAAAGGGAATGCTAGGGAGGGGGAATCCAATCACCTTGCTAGTTATTTTGAAACAAAGAGTTACGATGGTATAAAAGCCTCAGGTAGCTTGGAGACTGTCTCTTTCAACAGAAACTCTCTTGAATTGCTGCTTAGGGCGTTTAGACAGACACGTCCACTGTGCGTCGAAAAAGCGAGTCGAATGCCTGTCTAAAACTTTGTGTGATAAGTGTCAGTTTTGTGTGGACAAGCGGCACAGGTGTGAAGGGAGGCGCTGTAAACAGGGTCAGGGTTTGATCGCTGGTGATGTAGACAGTCACCTGTGTTTTCTGGAGAGCATTCGAAAACCCGAATCCTCAGAAAAGTATATATTTTTTATGATTTTGAATGCACACAGAAGACTGGGTTGCACACGCCCAATTATATTTTCGCTATGTCCCGAAAGCCTGAAAAGTCCTGGGAATTTAAGGGCAACAAGTGTCTTTCTCTGTTTGTTTAGACCTTTATTGGCAAAGAGTTCTGGGACTACACGTTCCTCGCGCTCAGTTCCAAAGGTTCTGATACGTACTTCATCGCGAGACCAGCCTGTACTCTTTTGTAAACAAACCAAGGAATACCCCATCGGACACCCTGATATAATTTACGACAAATTTGGACCCCTTGCAAATTATTTTGGAATTGCAAAAGTTAAAGTGTACCCCCTGCGAAGCCTCTTTTTCCCTTTGTTACCTGTCAGAGTCGGTGGCAAGCTTCTGTTCCTGCTATGCCGAACCTGTGCAGAAACTGAGCAGCGGGAGACATGCATCCACAGTGATGAGGAGAGGGCCATCCTGGGGACTTCGTGGATGGTGGAATTGAATACGGCCATAGCGAAGGGGTATGCGGTGGCTAAAGTCTATGAAATGTGGCATTTTAATGAAAAATCTGATGAACTCTTTTCAGCGTACATAAAATTACACCTCTACCAGAAAGAAGAGGCTTCAGGGTATCCCAGCTGGTGCACAGATGAAGAAAAACAAAATAAGTACATTAACGATTTCTACCAGCAAGAAGGCGTGCTTTTACGCCAACACGAGATCAGGTCGAACTCCGCTAAATGCCAAATCACTAAACTGTTTTTAAAATCTCTGTGGGGTCAGTTTGGCCAAAGAACAAACCTACCCAACACCAGCATCATGAGAGATCCTGACAAACTCTTTCAGAACCTGTTTTCCCCCAATTACAAGGTTTCATCCTGCAAGTTTATTGAGGATGAAACCGCGTGTGTGTCTTGGAAGCAGGCAAAAGACCTGCACTCTGTCTCTGGCAATACCAATGTCTTCATAGCCTGTTTCACCACCGCTTATGCCCGCTTAGAACTATACAACCTCCTAGACAGGTTGCAAGAGCGGTGTCTGTACCACGACACTGACTTGGTGACATTTGTGAAAAGGGAGGGTGACCGGAATCGCCTTCTGGGGGATTATTTAGGGGACCTCACAAGCAAGATCCCGCCTGATCCACACATCACCGAGTTTGTGTCGGCAGGCCCAAAAACATATGGGTATAAGCTGTCGGGAGTAAAGGCCTTAGGAAAGTCAAAGGTATTACCCTGAACGTAGCAAACTGTGAAAAGATCAACTTTGACAGTATAAAAGATCGAGGTCTGGACTATTGCACGGGCCTGCGAGAAAACAGCCCTCTATCGCAAGGAACAAAAATCAGTGGCAAATAGCAACAAAAACCCTTCAGAAAACAAACACAGAAAGTCGTTTACAACAAGAAGGTCCAAGGAGAGGGTTTAAAACCCTACCCTACGGTTTTTAAAAATGGATAATTTCGAAACACCCCTTTTCTGCAATTCTCGCAGGGCCTAGCAACTGCCGGAAAAGTTACTTTATAAAAAATGTGTTGGATAACCCCAGACAAACACTGTCTGTTATGCCTGAGAACATCGTGTGATGTTACAGTTGTTGGCAACCTCTGTATCCAGCAGCGTGTTGTTTAAATCCATACAATCTACACCATTCCCTGCTACAAAAAAGTCAATGGGGCAGACTCCATAATGACCGACAGAGGCGGCGCCTCGATGTAGATGCTTTTCTCAGTGCTGGTCTGCGTAGGGGCTATTTGGAACAAGTCTAGTTCGGATGTGGTCCACTCATCAGACCCGCAGTGAACAAAAGGCATGTTGATTCAAATATATCTCTTTCACCAGGTGGAGAGCGTCTCCTCTTTCGCCCAGGCTTCCTCTTGGACTTTCACTTGTGGCTGGCCTTGCGGGTCAAAGCCCTTCTTTTAAAGGGTTTTGGGGGACCTGAGCATCGCGAGTATGACACATTGCTCGTGCTCTTCCTCCTTTTAATGTACATCAGCCCCGATCCTTCCTGTAAAACTGTGTTCCCCACTTTCTCCAGAACAGCGTGGGAGACATGACCTACCACGTCTATAGCTATGTTTTGAGTGGCGGTTTTTATGTGGACCTTTATAATCTCTAGCCCCCTCCTCAAAAGTGGTACAGCTTTTCAAAAGAGGGTGTGAAATCTTCCACGAACACCAGCCCCGTGTATCACGGGGGCCCCGTGACATCCAGGAAGGGCGTATCCAGCCTGGGCTTTGTAATAGTTTCTGTAGATGGTGGGGTCACCGTAATTTTTTAGGATCGCCAAAATAGTATTTTGCTTTTCAGAAACCTCGCTCTCTCCGTGGACGCAGGTGCAGCTTGACGATCACCTTGCCAAAGCAAAATGAGATGCGTCTGTTCTGATCTGTCTTTAGTTCAATGGTGATGGTGGCAATGTGGTGTTTACTGTCAGGGACGTAGTGAGGTTTATCATAAGTGATGGTGAGAAACTTGTTGTTCCTTCTCGGACGGGGATGCAGCGTAACTGGGCAACAGAAAGTCCCCCACAAACTCGTGTTGTACAATAACTGTGTACAGATACAAAGAGTTGAAACCCCCTGTGATGTCAGCCGAGACGGGAAATTTTTGAGCACCGCGCTTGGGGTCCAAACCCAGAATGTTAGCTAGCTCCCTGCTGGTAGAAAACATGTACGTAAAATTGGCAGATTTAAGTCTCATTTTTCTACCCACAGGGTCGTAGTTCATGACCACCTCACGTGGTGCGGAATGACAAGCCACGGTGCTGTTCATATGATCCAGTAATTCGGGTATGGTCGAGTAATAACCTCATCGTAGGATGAAATTCCACCTCTTATCTCCAAAGGTGATTTTGAAAGGGGTGTCTTCGTTGATAGTGTTCCAGAAGTGCGGGTATTGTGTTTCCACTAACCCCACCTCCTAGGCACCCAAGAGATCCAAGGGCTTAATTAGTCCTATTTTAACGTTGGAGCTGGTCTTTTGAGGAAAAACTGCAGAGCTGGCATTGCTGGACAAAGTAATGTAAAACCCGCCATCACTCATTTCTCTCTCGCTGTCTCTGTTTGGGTCTAAGTGTCACAGAGTTGAAAAGCTTTCACCTAGCTGTTAAACTCATCGGGCCACCCCAACCATTTCACCAGTAGCTGCTTTTTTCTCCCTTTTCCTTTCGCCGCTCGAACTTTTTCAACCCTGTAAATCCTGTCTCGTTTGGGGTTTACTTTTTCTAATTCTTTAGGGTAAAAAGATCCAGTAACTGTCTCACCCTCGTAAAATATCTCCACATCCTAGTTTTTAAAGTTTTCTTCAATTGCTCTAGAGCCCCTGCTTTGACTTCAGTATTAGTAACAATATGGTGAACTCCATGCCGCTTTAACAATCTCCTTAAAGGTTTGTTTAAAAATGCTTTCCCCCGATCGGAATGTAATTTTTGAGGCACGCGACCTTTGGTGAAAATAGTTTTAAAGGCCTTGGAGACCTCACCACTCGTCTTGTCTTTTAGGCCGAAGGCCCAGGCATATTTGGATAGAATGTCTACGACTGTTAAGATGGACTTAAAACCGCTGTTGCGTTTGGAGAACCAGTGCATATCCATCAAATCTGCCTGCCATTACGCATCCACATCTGAAACAATGGTCTTGTTTCTTTTAAAACATATTCGAGCTGGTTTGTGCCAAGTGTAAGCGTCCTGGTGTGAAAACCAAGCTGTTACCGGTCTTCATTTAAAGTTTTACTCTGCTCTTTGGCCACTTGAAAAGGAGGGTTCACCCTGCCGAAGCTCCCAACTTCTCCGGGGGTCAAATATATTTTCTTTCACAGAGCTGCCTGTGTAGACATGACTCTTACTGGTACCGTCTCTTACTCACACACATATGAAGGGGGACACATTCATATTAACACTTTTAACTAAGTGTTATTAATCGCCTGGTTTAACACGACCTTTTACAGCCCCCTGTAAAAATGGATGCCATGAACCCTACCAAAAGGGAGTGATTCTTCCATTTTGTCCTTTTCTGGATTTTCCTCTTGAGATCTGTGTCTCAGACATGAGGAAAACCAGCGGATGCATGGTATATTTACTCCCACGGGGCAACTGATGTAGAAGTTCTCAAATGCCTCTGGAAAGGCATCGTCAAGCTGTTGAGAGATTTTCGGAAAAGAAACAGTGTAAGCACCCCACTGCTTTTTTTTTAGATTTACACAGCCCCCCGGTTCCTAACCCCATTATACCCCATCATCAGCTGTCACTTCTTAATCATTCATTTACCTGAGCGACGTCTTTTCCCTTCACCTTGTCCTCCGGTGACTCCCCCGAGCTGCGTTTGCCTTCCACCTCTCGGGGGGCTGACAATGAGAGCCCATCATGCTCCTCGGTGTGCCTCAGAAGAGTTTGGGTTTCAGGTTCTGGCGTATCCATCAACGGGTGAGTCAAAGGGCCCTCGTCAGACCTGTCACTGATGTAGCACTTTCTCCACACAAGTCTAAAGGCCCTCGAGGCTAAAACAAACTCCGAAGTTCTCACGAGGGTGGTGAAGGAGTCCATCTTTCCACGATTACTAAAGCACGCGTTCTTGGTAAAGGGTGCCCTCTTCTGCCCCTGCGCTGGGACTTATGGGGTGATGGTGCTGCGCTCTGATTGGCAGAGGGCGCTGGGATGAGTTCTTTGAGGGGTCACGTGGCCCTCTTCGGTGCGGGTCACCCGGCCCAGTACACCCCTGATTGGTCACATCTGCTTTCGGGGCGGTCCTATGCGGCTGAAACCTATCGCGACTGGTAGAGGGCGGTGGGAAGAGGTCTTAGAGGGGTCACACGAACCACTTCCAGATGGGTCACCCTGCCCTGGAACACCACTGATTGGTCAAATCTCCTCTCGCAGCGGGTTTATTGGGGCAAAACCCATCCTGATTGGTTGAGGGCAGTGGGAGGAGTTCTTAGAGGGGTCACATGACACATTTTGCATCCGGTCATGTGTCCGCCTTCACCCCGGTAGTAATATCCCCCATTGGTGGGACTTCCAGTGACAGGTGGTTGGGGCTTAAGAGGTCAAGGGGCGAGGTTTCAGGGGCCAAGGGGCGGGGTTAGGGTTTGTTTGACAGTAGGGCCCTTCTACTACTTCCAGTTTCCATGTTACTGAATCCCACCCTGCCAACATTTCCACTCACAGAAGGGGCCCACAAATTCTACTATCTCCCTCGCATCCAGCGGGCCTGGTAAGCATGGACCAAAGTGGCTGAGAACAATTGCATGTTCTCCTGGGACACAGAGACTGATGTATAAGAGACTCTCCTTGGGGTATGACGTTTAACCCCAGATTCCAAGGTGAAAGGCAGGCCTGGGGCTTGGATGAGACTGAGGGTGTGAATAGATCACTGGATTTGTTACTTTACCTCATTTAGTTCCAGAATAAATCCTTCCTTTGCAGATTCATGGCATAAGTCTTGTCCTTTCAGATGTTTTGGCCACAAGTGTGAAGAAAAGCCAAGAATCCATGGAGGAGGATAAGAGCAAAGCCTCAAAGTTTTCAGAAACTGACCTGGTGCTAGACATGGAAGGGTGGTAGCAGTGGGGGGAAAAGCCCCAGAGATGTTTATACTCGAGGGTGGAAAGCAGGGGACTCCGTGGTGCACTTAGATTGCACAGGGCTCAGAAGAGAAACTTACTGGGAGATAAAGGGCAGGTCTTTCCTGGGGTGATGGAAAGAGAGAGTTTGGAATTTCCAAGGTGGCAGACCCAAAACCCGAGGGAGGGGCTGGGGTAGGATGGAAGTGAGGCCCTTGAACCAAAGAAAGAAGGAGAGATCTGCCACAGACCTGAGGGGAGTACCATCCACCTGGAGTGATGACCAACCCCCATTTCCCCTCTCTACATCACACCTTCCAAGAGCTGAGATATCATGGGCCTGGGGTGTCGGAGCGGGGGAGGAAGATACCAATAATTAAAGGGGGCTTGAGCATAATGAATGGCCATGGCCAAGCTGTGGAAAACAGAGATCTCAAGAACTGAGGCTTGGATAATTGAGGTGCCCTGCAACTTAAACCCCAGTCCACTGTGCCTGCATTGCACATGTTAGCTGAGATTCCTGGGCTCAATTACCTGCAGCATAGGGACGTAGGTAGGCCAAGGTTTGGAGAGCAGAACGTGGGCCATCTACCTGGTGTCTGAGAGCAGACAAGTGGCTGGCGATAAGGTTCTGCTAACCCTCTGAGAGAGGCAGGTCCTATTACAGCAGGAGACTCCGGTCTTAAAGGGATACAAACCTCAAGTACAAGCAACCCAGTGGCTAGCCATCCTCAGCATCAGTGGGCGTGGGGATTGGCTGCATGGGGTGGCACTAGGGCCCAGGGAAGGTGTTGTAGCTGATACCTCTACAAGGAGCTTCTCAAGCCTGGGAATTATTGTGGTATCTAGCTCAAGGAACCTGATGAGATCAACTGATGACAAAACCAAGTCCTGGTTGGTTTGCCCCAAGTCATAAGGGCCGGGGCAGGTTATGGGTCTATTAAAGGAGGGGATGGGTGAGGTTCATTGGCCTGCAAGGTGAAGGAGGTCAGACTAGATGATCACAATGGTCCCTCCTGGCCTTAAAGTCTAGGAGGAACTTCTTTGCTTTCCAAAAGATGGGAATGGCTCCGAGGGGATACCAGGTAGTAAGCCCCTAACCTTCGGAGCCCCTCCCAGTTGTGATTTCTTCTTCCGATGAGCTCATATCTCTTCCCAGCTCTGCCTCCTTCTTGGGGCCAGATTCACCAAGGGGCTTAAGTGCCTAAATGTTCATTTGGACACTTAACTGCCAGAATCAGGCCCCACTGGGATTTCCAACCTCCCGCCCAGCTGCTGCTCACTATTGCAGCATCCAAAACATTTTTTATAGAAAAAGTTCACAGGGCATCTGTGTTTCTGAGCATGCACCCTGCAGCCCCCACACCAGGTACGGTAGGAGTTTGCCACCTAACATGGCTGTGGGGCCCAATCAGGCTCCTCTAAGGGAGCTTACATAGGTTGAAGGAAGGATGGGGAGGTGGAAGACCCAATGTCCAATATCCCTGCACCAATGTTTTTTTTTTAGTTATTTCCCCCACGATAGAATAGCTTCAGCGGGAGTGTCATAAATATAAAGGTAAGGGTAAACCCCTTTAAAATCTCTCCTGGACAGAGGAAAAATCCTCTCACCTGTAAAGAGTTAAGAAGCTAAAGGTAACGTCGTTGGCACCTGACCAAAATGACCAATGAGGAGACAAGATATTTTCAAAAGCTGGGAGGAGGGAGAAAAACAAAGGGTCTGTGTCTGTCTGTATGATGCTTTGGTCGGGGATAGAACAGGAATGCAATCTTAGAACTTAGTAAGTAATCTAGCTAGGTATGTGTTAGATTATGATTTCTTTAAATGGCTGAGAAAATAGCTGTACTGAATAGAATGAATATTCCTGTGTGTGTGTCTTTTTTGTAACTTAAGGTTTTGCCTGGAGGGATTCTCTATGTTTTGAATCTAACTACCCTGTAAGGTATTTACCATCCTGATTTTACAGAGGTGATTCTTTTTTACTTCTATTAAAAGTCTTCTTGTAGGGAAACTGAATGCTTTTTTCATTGTTCTAAGATCCAAGGGTTTGGGTCTGTGGTCACCTACGCATATTGGTGAGGATTTTTACCAAACCTTCCCCAGGAAGTGGGGTGCAAGGGTTGGGAGGATTTTGGGGGGGAAAGACATTTAGAAACTACGTTTTTTTCAGGAACCCAGATAAAGTTTGGTGGTGGCAGTGGAAGTCCAAGGGCAAAGGGTAAAATTAGTTTGTACCTTGGGGAAGTTTTAACCTAAGCTGGTAAAAGTAAGCTTAGGATGTTTTCATGCAGGTCCCCACATCTGTACCATAGAGTTCAGAGTGGAGAAGGAACCTTGACAGGGAGTGATTGAGGGAGCCCCTGTCAGGCTGTCCCAAAGCCCAGTGTGTTCACCTGACAGGTGGCAGATCCCCATTCAAATTCTTCTCCCCTCAGCTAGAGGGTGGGACTTCAACCTGGAGTCTTCTCCATCGCCAGCTTTTGTGAATCCCTTTCTCAGGTGTCTGTCTCTCCCCAGTTGTTCTACAGGGAGTCGAGGCACCAACGCAGGGTTTGTGAATCATCCAAAAGATCGGCATGGTGACGTTCAGTGTCACCGCACCTCAGTCACTTGTGAATTTAGCTCTTGGTGTTCTGTGTAAAACTGGGTGACATTCTTTGGATGAGGAGGATTATTACATGAAAAATGCAGTTCTGAGTGACCTGAAATGAATAGCGCATTCGACACACACAGTTTTGGCCAGTCCCAAAAGGGCCAGGAGAGAAGGAGAAAGGTGGTGCCCCTGGTGTAGTTGCAGCTGCTCTGTCTTTAGTCCAGTGGTTCGGGTGCATTTCCCCTCGCTGTAAAAGGCAGCAGTTCAAATCTCTGCTCTGGAATAAGCCACCACAGCCTGTCCTTGAGTCACTGAAAAGTTTCACATTCAGTTTGACCCCAAACAAACGAATGTATTTCTCATAAGTGCCACTGACCGGAAATATCCATGATTTGCCCAGCTCTAGCTCTGGAGAGAGCCCACTGCCGTAGTGCCTGGGCGTCCAGTCAGGGAGTCTGGGCCCCTGTGTGATCGAGGGGCATCCCCGCTTCGCCTGCAGCAAACCCCATGTCCCAGGGGAGCCTGAGCTGCAGACAGGAGGGGCTGGGGCAATCTGCATTGGTTTCCACAGTGAAGCAAAACCACCACAACCGAGCCCAGACCGAGGCCCCCGGGGCAAACAGACTGATATCACGCTGTATGGGGTGGGAACCGTTCCAACCCGGTCCCTGGCAGATGTGCTGAAGGTTTTGTCAGGGCAGCCCCGGGCTTCCCGTGCAGTCGGAAGAGGGACTGGAGGGTGGGTGGATGAAGAGCTTGGAAGGGGGGAACCTCCGCCAGATCTAAGGACTGTTTGGAGCTCCAAGCGTCAGGGGCTCCCTGTGTGTGTTTTGAACCCCGATTTCCGGTTCAGCCCACGGGGCCTGCTCTGGAGATCGGCTCTAGGCTGGCGGGAGGGGGCTGCTGGCCCCCACCGACACTCAGAGGGGTTTGTGGCTGGCCTCTCCCAGTCCCCAAAGAAAGGGGAATGGAGGGAGAGAAATCAGGGTCCTGAGACTGACAGTCCGCAGGGCCAACAGGGAGACGCCAACGCTCCAGATCAGCCCGATTGACAGGGCGGGCCAGGCAACGAGGGAGCCGGGAGCCCAGGGTCCCGTCCTGCGTGTGAGGGGAGCTGCCGGAGGCGAGCGGGGCCGAGCTAAGGGCAGAGCAGCAGCCAGAGTGGGGCCAGAGCTGGGGGAGCCGGGGCAGCC
This sequence comes from Lepidochelys olivacea, assembly GCF_965140295.1. Classification (NCBI taxonomy): domain Eukaryota; kingdom Metazoa; phylum Chordata; order Testudines; family Cheloniidae; genus Lepidochelys; species Lepidochelys olivacea. The sequence goes on from NC_140413.1 coordinate 5,579,621, forward strand.
GGGAGCTGGGGCCGTGCAGACCAGCCGCGCCGTTGGGGGCCCGGCCAGCTCGCGCCTGAGGGCCCGTGGCCAGCGCCAGAGCCGGGTGCGACCCGTGGTGTCACTGCCGCCCAGCCCGGGCCTGGGAGGGAGGCTGGGGGTGTGAGGAAGAGCCGGTGAACTTTCCCTACGTCCCAGAGACACCGGTGGTGGTGCCCCCGAGCCCACAGGGCGGGTCCCTTGTTCCCCTTCACCCTCTTCCATTTTTCCTTATTCTCCTCACCGTTGCTGTTTAATACACTGTCTTTGGTGTGAACTCAATGCACTGACCAGGGGGTCAGGGAAGGGCCGGTGCGGAGGGAGCACCCCAGAGTGGGGCCGCCCCCGAACCGACAAGAATCTCCACTTTCGTTTGAAAAATAGGAAATGTCTCGCCCGTCATGCTTGAAAATGTGACACCCCCCCCCCAAGGTTCAAAAAGTAGAAGGCAAATAAAGAGAATCCCCCAGATCATTTTAAAATCTCCTGATCTGGGAGGGGGACTTGTGATCCTGGAATGAATTGGGTTGGCCGTACTTGGCAATGTGTGGGGGGTTTGGAAACACTTCTCTTTACAGCCAAGCAAATAATTTCTGGGGATAATTTAGGCTGTGAATCCGTCCCGTTTTCCTCTTCACAAATTCTCCGTAAGAAGCTTACAAGGTTCTCAAATTTATCCCTATTTCAAACATCATCACGGGGTGAGTTCAATGAATAATTCTTATTCAGGAATCAGTTTGCTCGTTAAAACTCACAGTGTGTGGATTGGACACTCGGGTCATATGACTTGACTTTTGTTCCCTGATTGGATGAGCAGAACTCCAGGACTGAGCCATTCAGTGGGCTGGGCCCAAGCTGTCCGTGTCCTGTATCTTTCCTAGGTGGCTTGTGGAGGCAGCAGGAGGCATGAGCCCGGTGCCAATCTGCTTCCTGCCAGACCTGGACCTAACACGCAGGCCACCTGAGGAGATCCACTCTCTTTGGTTCCAGCTGACCCGGGGGGCACTGGGTCTGAGACATCAGATCTGCCATGGTTTCCCCTGTGTCCTGGGGCCTGGCTTGCTCAGAGGAGGGCAGGGGGCAGGTTGCAGAGACAAGGCGAGTGCGGTTACTCATTAGCCCTTCTTCGCCTGGAGGAGGGAGGTGCTTTGCTGGCCAGACACTTTCCCAAACAGGTTTCAGAGTAGCAGCTGTGTTCATCTGTATCCGCAAAAGGAACAGGAGTACTTGTGGCACCTTAGAGACTAACAAATTTCCCCAAACAGGTACTGCATCCAGCCAGGCTGACTCAGCGGCTGCTCTCCGCTGCCCTTGCAGGTCAGGAGAACGGTTTCCCCACTCCCTGCTCCTGCTCATCTTCTTCTGCCTCATCTGGACACAGCCCACCACACACCACAGCCTCCCTTCACCTGGAGCCACAGCCCAGGTGCCCTGCTTTGGTCAGAGACCAGACCCCAGTGAAACCAGTGTGATGGTAAGGATCTGTTCCTGGAGGAAACTGCTTCTGGCCTCTGGGAAAAGGGGTGAGGGTGAAACCCCCTGCTATGGCTCAGGAATAATCCAGGGATTCCCAGGGGTGCAGGGCACACATGGGGGGATTTTTAGAATTGTAACTTGCGGAGGGGGGGTGGATGAAAAATACCTCTTTGACCAGCTCCCAGCTTGTTGATGAAGCAAACAGGCCCTACACCAGAAACCGCTTCATTTTTGCTACCCAACGGTCAGGTTGGGGGCTCGGGAAAGCAGCATTATTTTGGGCATAAGCTTTTGTGGGTAGAAACCCCCACGAAAAGCCTACCCACGAAAGCTTATGCCCAATTCAATCTGTTAGTCTTTTCGGTGCCACCGGACTCCTCGTTGCTTTTGTGGGTACAGACTAACACAGCGACCCCCGATACTCAGAATTATTTGGTCCACCTGCAGTGAAGACAGACCCTGGATTTCCTCCCTTGTAATGCTGGGATAGGGACGACTTTGTAGCTTGGCAATTGGGGGCGGAGGGTTTCCTCCGAGCTGGTGTTGAGGCAGTAGCAGGTTCTCAGAGGGAGGGAAAAGGATCCCCCTCAGTTCTAAGCCGTGGGGATGTCTAGAAGAAGGGCAGAGGAGAGGGAGATCATAGAATGATAGAATCATAGAATATCAGGGTCAGAAGGGACCTCAGGAGGTCATCTAGTCCAACCCCCTGCTCAAAAGCAGGACCCATCCCCAATTAAATCATCCCAGCCAGGGCTTTGTCAAGCCTGACCTTAAAAACTTCTAAGGAAGGAGATTCCACCACCTCCCTAGGTAACGCATTCCAGTGTTTCACCACCCTCCTAGTGAAAAAGTTTTTCCTAATATCCAACCTAAACCTCCCCCACTGCAACTTGAGACCATTACTCCTTGTCCTGTCCTCTTCCACCACTGAGAATAGTCTAGAACCATCCTCTCTGGAACCACCTCTCAAGTAGTTGAAAGCAGCTATCAAATCCCCCCTCATTCTTCTCTTCCGCAGACTAAACAATCCCAGTTCCCTCAGCCTCTCCTCATAACTCATGTGTTCCAGACCCCTAATCATTTTTGTTGCCCTTCGCTGGGCTCTTTCCAATTTATCCACATCCTTCTTGTAGTGTGGGGCCCAAAACTGGACACAGTACTCCAGATGAGGCCTCACCAATGTCGAATAGAGGGGGACGATCACGTCCCTCGATCTGCTCGCTATGCCCCTACTTATACATCCCCAAATGCCATTGGCCTTCTTGGCAACAAGGGCACACTGCTGACTCATATCCAGCTTCTCGTCCACTGTCACCCCTAGGTCCTTTTCCGCAGAACTGCTGCCTAGCCATTCGGTCCCTAGTCTGTAGCTGTGCATTGGGTTCTTCCGTCCTAAGTGCAGGACCCTGCACTTATCCTTATTGAACCTCATCAGATTTCTTTTGGCCCAATCCTCCAATTTGTCTAGGTCCCTCTGTATCCTATCCCTGCCCTCCAGTGTATCTACCACTCCTCCCAGTTTAGTATCATCCGCAAATTTGCTGAGAGTGCAATCCACACCATCCTCCAGATCATTTATGAAGATATTGAACAAAACCGGCCCCAGGACCGACCCCTGGGGCACTCCACTTGACACCGGCTGCCAACTAGACACGGAGCCATTGATCACCACCCGTTGAGCCCGACAATCTAGCCAGCTTTCTACCCACCTTATAGTGCATTCATCCAGCCCATACTTCTTTAACTTGCTGACAAGAATACTGTGGGAGACCGTGTCAAAAGCTTTGCTAAAGTCAAGATACAATACATCCACTGCTTTCCCTTCATCCACAGAACCAGTAATCTCATCATAGAAGGCGATTAGATTAGTCAGGCATGACCTTCCCTTGGTGAATCCATGCTGGCTGTTCCTGATCACTTTCCTCTCATGCAAGTGCTTCAGGATTGATTCTTTGAGGACCTGCTCCATGATTTTTCCGGGGACTGAAGTGAGGCTGACTGGCCTGTAGTTCCCAGGATCCTCCTTCTTCCCTTTTTTAAAGATTGGCACTACATTAGCCTTTTTCCAGTCATCCGGGACTTCCCCCGTTCGCCACGAGTTTTCAAAGATAATGGCCAATGGCTCTGCAACCACAGCCGCCAGTTCCTTTAGCACTCTCAGATGCAGCTCGTCCGGCCCCATGGACTTGTGCACGTCCAGCTTTTCTAAATAGTCCCTAACCACCTCTTTCTCCACAGAGGGCTGGCCATCTATTCCCCATGTTGTGATGCCCAGCGCAGCAGTCTGGGAGCTGACCTTGTTCGTGAAGACAGAGGCAAAAAAAGCATTGAGTACATTAGCTTTTTCCACATCCTCTGTCACTAGGTTGCCTCCCTCATTCAGTAAGGGGCCCACACTTTCCTTGGCTTTCTTCTTGTTGCCAACATACCTGAAGAAACCCTTCTTGTTACTCTTAACATCTCTCGCTAGCTGCAGCTCCAGGTGCGATTTGGCCCTCCTAATTTCATTCCTACATGCCCGAGCAATATTTTTATACTCTTCCCTGGTCAGTTGTCCAACCTTCCACTTCTTGTAAACTTCTTTTTTATGCTTAAGATCGGCTAGGATTTCACCGTTAAGCCAAGCTGGTCGCCTGCCATATTTACTATTCTTTCGACACATCGGGATGGTTTGTCCCTGTAACCTCAACAGGGATTCCTTGAAATACAGCCAGCTCTTCTGGACTCCTTTCCCCTTCATGTTAGTCCCCCAGGGGATCCTACCCATCCGTTCCCTGAGGGAGTCGAAGTCTGCTTTCCTAAAGTCCAGGGTCTGTATCCTGCTGCTTACCTTTCTTCCATGTGTGAGGATCCTGAACTCAACCAACTCATGGTCACTGCCTCCCAGATTCCCATCCACTTTTGCTTCCCCCACTAACTCTACCCGGTTTGTGAGCAGCAGGTCAAGAAAAGCTCCCCAGCTAGTTGGCTCCTCTAGCACTTGCACCAGGAAATTGTCCCCTACGCTTTCCAAAAACTTCCTGGATTTTCTATGCACTGCTGTATTGCTCTCCCAGCAGATATCAGGAAAATTAAAGTCACCCATGAGAACCAGGGCATGCGATCTAGTAGCTTCCGCGAGCTGCCGGAAGAAAGCCTCATCTACCTCATCCCCCTGGTCCGGTGGTCTACAGCAGACTCCCACCACTACATCACTCTTGTTGCTCACACTTCTAAACTTAATCCAGAGACACTCAGGTTTTTCTGCAGTTTCGTACAGGAGCTCTAAGCAGTCATACTGCTCCCTTACATACAGTGCTACTCCCCCACCTTTTCTGCCCTGCCTGTCCTTCCTGAACAGTTTATAACCATCCATGACAGTACTCCAGTCATGTGAGTTATCCCACCAAGTCTCTGTTATTCCAATCATGTCATAATTCCTTGCCTTCACCAGGACCTCCAGTTCTGCCTGCTTGTTTCCCGGGCTTTGTGCATTTGTATATAGACACTTGAGATAACCTGCTGATCGCCCCCCATTCTCAGTATGAGGTAGGAGCCCTCCCCTCCCAGACAGTCCTGCCTGTGCTTCCTCCCGGTATCCCGCTTTCCCACTTACCTCAGGGCTTTGGTCTCCTTCCCCCGGTGAACCTAGTTTAAAGCCCTCCTCACTAGGTTAGCCAGCCTGCTCGCAAAGATGCTCTTCCCTCTCTTCGTAAGGTGGAGCCCGTCTCTGCCTAGCACTCCTTCTTGGAACACCATCCTATGGTTAAAGAATCCAAAGCCTTCTCTCCCACACCACCTGTGTAGCCATTCGTTGACTTCCACGATTCGACGGTCCCTTCCCAGGCCTTTTCCTTCCATGGGGAGGATGGACGAGAACACCACTTGCACCTCAAACTCCTTTATCCTTCTTCCCAGAGCCACGTAGTCCGCAGTGATCCGCTCAAGGTCATTCTTGGCAGTATCATTGGTGCCCACGTGGAGAAGCAGGAAAGGGTAGCGATCCGAGGGCTTGATGAGTCTCGGCAGTCTCTCCGTCACATCGCGAATCTTAGCCCCCGGCAAGCAGCAGACTTCTCGGTTTTCCCAGTCAGGGCGGCAGATAGATGACTCAGTCCCCCGGAGTAGAGAGTCCCCGACCACCACCACCCGCCTCCTTCTCTTGGGAGTGGTGGTCGTGGAACCCCCCATCTCAGGACAGCGCATCTCATGCCTTCCAACCAGCGGAGTCTCCTTCTGCTTTCTCCCCCCAGACGTATCATCTGGTCCACTCTCCGCAATGGTACCTGTGGAGAGAACATGAAAATGGTTACTCACCTGTGTCCGTGTTGCTGGAACCCGGACATTCCCCCTTCTTCTTCTGGAGGTCACATGTTGCCAAGCTTCTTCACTGGCCTCTTGGCTCCGCTGTGCAACCTGCTCTAAATCTTTAGAGCTTTGTGCCCGTAGAAGCATATCCTGACTTTTGTCCAGAAAATCCTCCGTTTCTCCTATGCAACGCAGGGTCGTTATCTGTTGCTCCAGACCTTCAATCTTCTCTTCCACTATGGAGACCAGCCTGCACTTAGTACACGCATGACCATGCCTTGCAAATCCAAGAGTTGCGATTCCAGATCCGGCTGGCCTGGGCCACGCTGGCTTTTCATGGTGCCCATTTGCAGAGGGATTTCCCTGTGGATGGCCCATTTCCCCAGCAGGAGCAGCAATCTTGCTGGCATTAAGGACTCTGCGTGGCCGAGCCTCCCAGGCTATGCGCAGGGGCTGGCTCAGCTTTGAGCCCAAGTCCCTTTCCGTTCACACACACATCAGGCTGACTCGGGCCAGCGAGCACCCAGGATGTGGCTTCTCGGTCCTGGCTGGGGCATGGGTCAGAGCTGAGCCCTGCTGTGACTCGGTTCCACGCCCTGTCCTTGAGCAGTGTGGACACAGGCCCGAGTCAGAAGGTGGGCGGAGCACAGAGGGACGTGCTAACACAGGTGTGAGACCCGGCTCCAGCGAATGGAAACCCAGGCTCACAATGCAGCCTGGACACTCAAGTGCAGGCGCGGAAATGCCGAGTCCACAAGCCTGGATCGGGCAGCCCCGGGTTTACAAAGAGTGTGGATGCTCCCGCAGGGAGCTGGGTGGCCATACAGAGGGTTGTGGCTGCAGTTAGAGAACCGTTTACAAAGGCAGCTTCTAGCAGGCCAAGTATTGCCTGCTCCTGGGCAGTGGAGGGACGGGGGCCGTAGGGGTTGGGTGGGTGGGTGGGTGGGAATACAAGAAATACCTGTGGCATTTTGTCCCTGCTGGGACCACTCCATATAAAGTGATCCGGTAAGAAGAGGCTCTGTTCTTGAATCCTCCAATTTTCATGAATGCTTTAAATTCAGCAAAATCACAAAGAAGAAAATGTCTGATAAGAGCAGGCAAATACAGACTTCTTTTGCTCAGATTAAAATGCAGAGCAGCCTCTAATTGGTATTTTACAGGTATATTACAAGTTAAAATATTTACTCTAAGATCAAATGAATAATTCATGACCTCCAAGCAACAAATACTTAACCATGTCCTTTTGAATATTTAGTTTTAATAGAGATTTATCTGGAAGAATGTTCCAGGACTTCATTATGTTTTCCTGAAGGCTGCAGCGCTTGTCACAGTCAGCATTTCAGATGCCACAGGTTGGGTCATTATGTACCCGTGAGTTGGGCACCTCTGCAGTGCACCTTCTTTCCAACTGCGGAAGTAGAAAATAAAAAGCAAGTTCGAGTTGTAGCTCTTTTGGGATGATGTCCCTGCAACATGGAGCCAGTCTGTAGGAAACCAAAGAAGTATCATTTCTTTACTCTATTTGTGCAATTTGGCACTGACTGGGGGTCTTTTAATATTGTCCCAAAGGATCTAATATGAGAAGAAAATATTAGCAACTTTGCAAGCTGTGCTCTATCGAAAAAAGTCAATGTTTGCTTCACTCGCTGTAGACTAGCTCAACGTTACAGAGGTGGTTAATAGTTTGAGGCTTCCTGTGGCATTATATTGTAATAGGACCACATAAAAATAGAGAATCGTGCCTAACAATAAAAATATAACTGAGTTTTCAGTGTTGAATACCCCTGTTTAGCCTGGTTATTGGCAACATTCAGAGCATGTAGTTGCAGAATGTTGATAATTCCCTTGGCAGGGTGATTAACCTTTTGTTTTCACATTTTTTAATTCAAATGATGAAAAGCATGTCCAAGTGGGAGGGGAGTTTTAAAACGCAGAATCGAATATTCTGTGTTTACTTCCAGTTTGTGGGGATGTTAACAGTCTCTGGTACTAAGTTTTAAAGGACAGTCTACTGAAGCCATTCAGAGGTTCCATCCTGTGAAGTGTAACCGTTCTGTGTTAGGGGGTGGTAGTCTGCAGTGAATTCTATTTCCCTCCTTCCTTGCTTTTGCTGCCAAACTAATGTTGTAACTTTTAGTGTGTAGCATCCATCCTACAGATCAACATCGTGCAATCAATTTATTTTTTAGAGAACTCTTTAAGTGATGTCTGACAAGCCACTAAAGAGAGAGAGAGAGAGAGAGAGAGAGAGAGAGAGAGAAATTAGTACATTTATATTGTCGGAATCTAAGATTCGCAGAAGGCAGAAAGGATAAGCTAATGTGCAAAGATGGAGGAAAGTAAAAGAAAAGGAAACTGAAATTTAAGAGCAGTCCTGGTCAAACTAAAAGGTAATTATCACTGCACATTAGTTTCAATTGGAGGAGAATGGGAGTAGGAAATAACAGGAGGGAAGGGAAAGATGAATGGGATTCTGAGTCAAACTAACACAACCAAGATGGTCCTTAGGCAAGATCTGAAGAGAGGAAGTAACTTGAAGGAAAGGAGAATGCCCTATAAATCTGGGACGAAGTGAAAAGAGCGACCCTCCCCAACTCTGGAAAGTTATGTGGAGCTGGAGAGCAGAGAACAAGAGTGGAGAAAGGGAGAGCAACCAAATGGGAGAATCGGTGGCTGTCATATTCGTGGTCAAATGAGTTTGGAAAACAACGAGAAGAATTTTGAATTGGATCTGCAGTGGCTAGGATTTGGAGAAGCCTGTAAAGGTGACTGAGAACAGGGGATATGGCCCCAATTCCTGAAATGAGAGGAAAAACCTGGGGCAATGCGTTTGAAACCCCTGTAGTCCCGATAAGAGGCACTTAGGGGGATCATGAATGACCATCTAGTCTAGCTGTGTTTGCAGAGTGTTTACAAATAGACGAAGGAAGCAGGAGCGGATTTACCATGGCGCCAGCCCTGCGCCGGGCCCACGCTCCTAAGGGGCCCCGGCAGCCGCTCTGCTCCGTCCCCCGCTCTCCCCGGCTCGCTCAGCTTGGTGCTGTGGACAGGCGCCGACTCCGGGGTGCTCCGGGGCTGGGAGCGGGAGGGAGGGAGGGAGGGAGGGGGAGAAGCGGAGAGGCAGCGGCGCGCTCGGGGGCGGAGGTGGAGCGGAGGCGAGCTGGGGCGGGGAGCGGTTCCTCTGCCCCCCCCAGGGTAACTTCCTGAGCCCCTGCCCCGCTCAGCTCTGTTCCGCCTCCTCCCCGAGGCACGCCACCGCTCTGCTCCCCCCTCCCTCCCAGGTTTGCGGGGGGAGGGGGGAAATGGGGCGCGCCCGGGGGAGGAGGCCGGGCAGGGGATCTGGGGAAGGGGTTGGAGTGGGGGCGAGGCCGGGGCCTGTGGTGCTGCGGCTCCCCGGGCTCTGTCCTGCTGCAGCCGGGCTGGCTCCACAGCCGCCAAGTTCCCCCTCCCCCGCCTCTGCCCCCAGCGCACTGCGACCCCCCCCCCGCCAGTCAGCTGTATGCCCACGCGAGGGGGGGAGGACGGAGAAGGGGGCGGGGCCTTGGGGAAGGGGGTGGAATTGGGGCATATCCCCTGCCCTGCCCCTCCCCTGACTCCCACACCACCCTCATGCCCCACCAGCCCCCTGCCCTGACTCCCGCACCCCCAGCCCCCTGCCCTGATTCCTGCACCCCCTCACACACACCCAGACCCCAGTCCTGACTCCTGCAAACCCCCCTCCCACATTCCCACCCCCACCCTGAGCACCAAACGGGAGCTCCTGCACCTTTCCCCCCACATACCCACCTGCACCCCTTGCCCCAAATGGGAGCTGCCCCAGGTAAGCGCTCCACACCCCAACCTCCTGCCCCAACCCTGAGACCCCTCCCTCATTCTAGCTCCTGGCCAGACCGTGACCCCAGTCTCTTCCTGAACGGTTTAAAAGTGTGTAGTGTGTACATTGTAAACATGAAACCTACATGTATCTCTGAGTTGTGAGGAATATGTATTCAGGTTATAACAACCAACAGGAAGGCACTTTTCTCTCGAAACCCATGATTAAATCGAGTCTTCCTAACTCGTGATTTATATCACATCCACCCTGCCCGCTGTGCTCTTGCCCCTGGCCTCTTCATTCCCCAGGGGTGTAAAGATAAAATCATAAGGCCATCTCGAATTCCTCTAAAGAACAACTGAGCATCCATCTTGTAAGCCCTTGTCGTCCCCTCCTACCTGCAGTTTGGCGTTTTTTCAGTTTTGGCGGAAAATGCCAGGAGCTGTCAATCTCCTAATCTGCCTAGTGACCAAAAGTCTCGGTAAGGCAGTGTTCAAATCAGATCGGGGCGGCCCATCTGAGTGGTAGTGTGTGGTGAAGACAAACTCGGTAATTAAGGGTCGGCCATTCACCCCACAAGGGTTACTTGTCATACTGACCTCCACACACCGAATCCACCTGTCTAGAATTCACTCACCACACGCAGAGCAACGCAGAAGAGGGAGTGGAAGGGTTTTAGCAATTTACCTAAAAAAGCACTCGCCTGACCCTGTCTTGGTTCCCTGGTTCCAGCAGTCCTGCTGTCCTGTGCTACCCTCAGGAAAAAATATCCTTAAATCAAGCTGCCAACAATGGTCCTGTCACCATCACTCGATTGTGTTCACAGGTCCCTTATTGGTACAGCCTGCCTCATTTTGTGATTTGCCTAATCGTTACCTGTTTACCTCGTTTATCCCGGGAGTTCTTGCCACCTCCTTTAATAAATTCTGTTGTACCTTTCTTGGTTTAAGTTTTATGTAAAATTTACAAGCCCCTGGTAATAAATACGGGTAAAAAACAAACCTAAAACCAAAAAATCTGTGCCACTTTTAATTTCAGCTCCTATTTCGGTCAACAGGGGGGCCCACAAATATGTTTGGCGCTGGGCCCACAAAAAGTTAATCCAGCCCTGGAAGAAAGGGACATGGCAGCGTGGGGAGGGGGGAATGATGAGAAGGGAAGGAAGGAGGGAGGAGCAGGGAGGGCAGGGGAGTGAGGCTGCCAGCGGGAGATGGTTCAGAGGATGTTGCCACAAACAGCTAATCAGCAGAGAGGAAAGAGTCTCCAGAGTGCATAGGTAGAAAGCAGAATTTGGTGCCATCCTTTTGGGACCAGGAGGCTGTGAAGATTCCTTCCCCACCATCGTCCTGGTGCTGCTGCCCCGAGCTCCTGCTCTGAGGATGGGAGACCTGTGATTGCAGGGGCTGGCTTCAGCCCACAGATAACTGGGAGGGGACAGTGGGCCCTAGTTCCCTGGTCCCCCAAACCCTCCAACCCATTTCATGTGGCTACCTAAATATCCAGCCCCAGGTGTGGGGTTTAATAAAAAGCAACATATGGAAACAAGAGACGACCCTACAGTTGAGATCTGAGATTGGGGAGGAGCCATCAAATGGGGTTAAAACCCAGTAATTCATAGGACGAAGGTTGTTCAGAGTCATGGGAACGGATCCTTTCAGCTGAGTTTGTTTGCAGCTCCCCGCGTCCCCCTTCACTCTTGTATTCATTCTGTCTCTGCAAAAATCAAATCCAATTAAAAGAGGGTTAGTCGTTTCCAGAGGAGTGTATTAAAAGCAGGAGTTCGGGGAGTGACGCTTTGCTTTACCTATTACTCTTTTAACATAGCGATAAATATTATTTCTCCACCATGGTCAAAGCAGACCAGTGTGGGTGTTGTCCTGGAGCCAGCTGACGGAGGTACTGCTCTAGCTTAAGAGGTGGTGTTTTGTGCTGCAGGGCTCCAAATCAAGCGCCCAGTCCTGGATTTTCCTCAACCCGTGGACAGTCCAGAGAAATCATATGGTTTGTTTCTTCCTTTAAAGACACCAAAGCCCTTCACAGCTTATTAACTTAACTGGGGGTTACTAGACCCTTCCCTTGAAACGCAGCCTTAGTTTAGGGTAAAACTGAAACGAATCTATTAACAAAACCTGCATAGGAGTCATTGAAGTCAAGTATAAGGAATGCAGATAGAAAGAGTTACAAGTAAAACAAAACAAGCTGCACTTTTAAAGGTCTAAAACTTAGTCTAGCTAGACACAGGCTCCGTTCAAGATGTTTTCTCTCATCCACAGTCTGGCGGCAAAATGGGGACTGTCTCTCTCCTTGCTCAGGCTTTCTTCCAGGGGCCCAAAAGTGCTGGTGTTTTTGGTTTCTTAAGTGAAAGAATGTGGGGTTGTCTGCCCCTTTCTTTTATAGTCCATTGAGTCTTGGAAGTTGATTCTTCTAAAGCAGAGGTTGTCAACCAGGGGTATGGGGTACACAAAGGTCTTCTAGGGAGTACATCAACTCCTGTAGACATTTGCCTAGTTTTCCAGCAGGCTACATAAAAAGCATGAGCAAAAGAAGTACAAACTAACGTTTCATACAGACAAAAGGAGAAAGTCAGCAATTTTTCTGTACAAGTGTGCTGAGTGTATTTTATGTCTGATTTTGTAAACAAGTTGTTTCTAAGTAAGGTGAAACCCGCATACATCCTGGGTGTGGTGTTCTGTCCTATCAAGTGGCACCGAGACCATTTAGAGACAGTGAAATGAATCTGCTCTACAGCCTTAGCTAACAGCCAGTCGGCTCTGAGCTCATGCGGTAGCACCTCATGCACAAAGCTCCAGAGGTCCCAGGTTTGATCCTGCTCTGCCAACAACCAGGGTCTGTCAACATGATGCATGCTCTTCTTTTTCCGCCCCCCACTTGTGTTTGCTGAAATGTAAATTGCTCTGTTGGCTACCGTCTCCTTCCCCTGCTGTCTTGAGGACCCTGTTTGCTGCTGATATAAACCCCCATTCCTTTGTTTAGGATAGACCTCTGTAACAACGTTTGCCTAGGAGGGGCTCTCAGGTTTTCCCAAGTAATGTCGTAGAGGGGGAACTCATAACTCTATATGTGACGTTGCATCATGATCTTATTGACCAGAGAGTTGTTCCTTTTCAAATGGTACTTCACAAGGCATATTTCGTACAAAGATTCTTACCACAGCATGTAGGGGGTGAATAGAGGGCTGCTTCGGGTCACACATGCTCAGAAGGGCATCTCCAAGGGCGGAGGGCCACTTCCACTCCCAAATTGAAAAAAAGGGGGGTGCCAACCTGTTCCCCCACTTCAGCCACCTCCAGAGGCAGACAGCCGTACCGGAGGGGCGGTGAAGATCTCTGCCCTGAGGGCTGATGTTCGCAGGCCTGCTTTGACTACCTGCAGCAAGCAGAGAACTGCCAGGAGAAGGATCCCAGCCCATTCAAAGAACAGGGTGCTTGCTGCTTGCTCAGCTCAGGAGGGTGTAAGGACATAAATGCCAAATAAGCAGCGCATGCTTCAAATGCATCGGCTTAGTGGCCCCTGTACCTTTCAGTAGTGAAGAAATCTGTTTGCTGGACACGATTATTTTTCTTTGACCGCTAGGTGCTGAATTGCTGTAATGATAAGAGCATGTTTAGATTTATGAGGCATCTTAGTTAACCCACAGGTTTCAGAGTAACAGCCGTGTTAGTCTGTATTCGCAAAAAGAAAAGGAGTACTTGTGGCACCTTAGAGACTAACCAATTTATTAGAGCATAAGCTTTCGTGAGCTACAGCTCACTTCATCAGATGCATATCGTGGAAACTGCAGCAGACTTTATATATACAGAGAGAATATGAACCAATACCTCCTCCCACCCCACTGTCCTGCTGGTAATAGCTTATCTAAAGTGATCATCAGGTGGGCCATTTCCAGCACAAATCCAGGTTTTCTCACCCTCCACCCCCCCACACAAATTCACTCTCCTGCTGGTGATAGCCCATCCAAAGTGACAACTCTTTACACAATGTGCATGACAATCAAGTTGGGCTATTTCCCGCACAAATCCAGGTTTTCTCACATCCCCCCCACCCCCATACACACACAAACTCACTCTCCTGCTGGTAATAGCTCATCCAAACTGACCACTCTTCAAGTTTAAATCCAAGTTAAACCAGAACATCGGGGGGGGGGTCTTCTGGCTCTATCAATCTGTTTCTTTACTTCTGCAGGTGGGTATTGTAGTTGTAAGAAAGCTTGACAGAGATCTTGTAGGTGTTTGTCTCTGTCTGAGGGGTTGGAGCAAATGCAGTTGTATCGCAGAGCTTGGCTGTAGACGATGGATCGTGTGGTGTATACCTTCAGATCAGCGGCACTGCTATGGGTACCCGCATGGCCCCACAGTATGCCAACATTTTTATGGCTGATTTAGAACAACGCTTCCTCAGCTCTCGTCCCCTAAAGCCCCTACTCTACTTGCGCTATATTGATGACATCTTCATCATCTGGACCCATGGAAAAGAAGCCCTTGAGGAATTCCACCATGATTTCAACAATTTCCATCCCACCACCAACCTCAGCCTGGTCCAGTCCACACAAGAGATCCACTTCCTGGACACTACAGTGCTAATAAACAATGGTCACAGAAACACCACCCTATACCGGAAACCTACTGACCGCTATTCCTACCTGCATGCCTCCAGCTTTCACCCTGACCACACCACACGATCCATCGTCTACAGCCAAGCTCTGCGATACAACCGCATTTGCTCCAACCCCTCAGACAGAGACAAACACCTACAAGATCTCTGTCAAGCTTTCTTACAACTACAATACCCACCTGCAGAAGTAAAGAAACAGATTGATAGAGCCAGAAGAGTTCCCAGAAGTTACCTACTACAGGACAGGCCTAACAAAGAAAATAACAGAACGCCACTAGCCGTCACCTTCAGCCCCCAACTAAAACCCCTCCAACGCATTATTAAGGATCTACAACCTATCCTAAAGGATGACCCAACACTCTCACAAATCTTGGGAGACAGGCCAGTCCTTGCCTACAGACAGCCCCGCAACCTGAAGCAAATACTCACCAACAACCACATACCACACAACAGAACCACTAACCCAGGAACTTATCCTTGCAACAAAGCCCGTTGCCAATTGTGCCCACATATCTATTCAGGGGACACCATCACAGGGCCTAATAACATCAGCCACACCATCAGAGGCTCGTATTCCTGCACATCCACCAATGTGATATATGCCATCATGTGCCAGCAATGCCCCTCTGCCATATACATTGGTCAAACTGGACAGTCTCTACGTAAAAGAATAAATGGACACAAATCAGATGTCAAGAATTATAACATTCATAAACCAGTCGGAGAACACTTCAATCTCTCTGGTCACGCAATCTCAGACATGAAGGTCGCTATCTTAAAACAAAAAAACTTCAAATCCAGACTCCAGTGAGAAACTGCTGAATTGGAATTCATTTGCAAATTGGATACTATTAATTTAGGCTTAAATAGAGACTGGGAGTGGCTAAGTCATTATGCAGGGTAGCCTTTTTCCTCTTGTTATTTCCTACCCCCCCCCCCGATGTTCTGGTTTAACTTGGATTTAAACTTGAAGAGTGGTCAGTTTGGATGAGCTATTACCAGCAGGAGAGTGAGTTTGTGTGTGTATGGGGGTGGGGGGGATGTGAGAAAACCTGGATTTGTGCAGGAAATAGCCCAACTTGATTGTCATGCACATTGTGTAAAGAGTTGTCACTTTGGATGGGCTATCACCAGCAGGAGAGTGAATTTGTGTGGGGGGGTGGAGGGTGAGAAAACCTGGATTTGTGCTGGAAATGGCCCACCTGATGATCACTTTAGATAAGCTATTACCAGCAGGACAGTGGGGTGGGAGGAGGTATTGGTTCATATTCTCTCTGTATATATAAAGTCTGCTGCAGTTTCCACGATATGCATCTGATGAAGTGAGCTGTAGCTCACGAAAGCTTATGCTCTAATAAATTGGTTAGTCTCTAAGGTGCCACAAGTACTCCTTTTCTTTTTAGTTAACCCACAGATTTTCTTTTTATAAAGGGAAGGATTTTTTTGTTTAGTCTGAGCAGCTTTACTACACTGTGGTGTCTTTCCTCCAAATCGGAGCAACTCAGGTGACTGGCATCCCCAACTGCCCCAATTTGCATATTTGTGTTGTTCTCCACAGGTGGGAGTTCCACTGTCAGAACAGACTGAACCTGCTCACTAGCCCTGCACTAACATGGAATTATTATGGGTACAGGTGTAATCAAAGTTTGGTGGGTTACACTCAGGCCAGGCCCTTGTCTCTGGCTCTGTAACGGAGCACTGACTCAGCTCTCCCAGGAGCCCCTCTCTGCCTGAACACAGGTTGCTCTTACAGGCCCAGCTCACGAGGTGACATCTCCCCTGTCTTTCCACCCAGACGCCATGGAAGGCTGGAGAACTGAGCAGGATTATGACATCACAGGTATCAAGGAGACTGAAGAGCTGTAACAGAAGAACGGCCACGCTGGGTCAAACCAAAGGTCCATCGAGCCCAGTCTCCGATCTCCCGACAGTGGCCAATGCCAGGTGTTTCAGAGGGAATGAACAGAATAGGGAATCAAGTGATCCATCCCCTGTCGCTCATTCCCAGCTTCTGGCAAACAGAACCTAGGGACACTCAGAGCGTGGTGTGGCAACCCTGCCCATCTTGGTTAAGAGCCATTGATGGACCTATCTTTCATGAAATTATCTCGTTCTTTTTTGAACCCTTTTATAGTCTTGGCCTTCCCAAGAGCCTCTGGGAAAGAGTTCCTTGGGTTGACTGTGCATTGTGTGAAGAAATACTTCCTTTTGTTTGTTTTCAACCTGCTGCCTCTTAATTTCATGTGGTGACCCTGAGTTCTTGTGTTATGAGAGGGAGAAAATAATACTTCCTTCTTTACTTTTTCCACACGAATCATGATTTGCTATCATATCCCCTGTACTTGTCTTTTCGAAGATGAAAAGTCCCAGTCCTGTTCATCTCTCCCCATATGCAAGCTGTTCCATACCCCTACTCATTTGTGTTGCCCTTTTCTGAACCTTTTCCAATGCCAATATATCTTTTTTGAGGTGGGGAGACCACATCTGCATGCAGTATTCAAGATCTGGCTGTACCATGGATTCCTGGAGGGGCAAGATGATATTTTCTGTCTTGTTATCTATCCTTTTCCTAATGATTCCCAACTTTCTGTTTCCTTTTTTGACTGCCGCTGCACATTGAGCGGATGTTTTCAGAGAACTACTCACAATGCCTCCAAGATCTCTTGTTGAGTGGTAACAGCTAATTAGCCCCCATCATTTTGGCTGTATAGTTGGGATTATGCTTTCCAATGTGCATTACTTTGCATTTCTCAACCTTGAATTTCATCTGCCATTTTCTTGCCCAGTCACCCAGGTTTGTGAGATCCCTTCGCAGTCTCCTTTGGACTCAACTAGCTTGAGTAGTTTTGTATCATCTGCAAATTTTGCCACCTCACTGTTTACCCCTTTTTCCGGATCGTTTATGAATCTGTTGAACAGTACTGTTCCCAGTAGAGATCCCTGGGGGCACCACTATTTACCTCTCTCCACTGTGAAAATGGATTATTTATTCCTACCCTTTGTTTCCTATGTTTCAGCCAGTTACTGATCCATGAGAGGACCCTCCCTCTTATCCCATGACAGCTTCCGTTGCTTAAGAGCCTTTGGTGAGGGACCTTGTCAAAGGCTTTCTGAAAATCCCAGTATGTCAGTGCACTGCAAGGTCGTCAATGGCTTCTAAACTTTCTCATGGGGACATCGGAGACATGGTCCAGTTAACTTGTGTTCAGGCCGAACAAGAACCCAGATGCAACCTGCTGTGCTCATTTAAATAATGATGCCCCTGTTCCAGCACAGGTCACAGGTCAAAATGTGTAACTTCAATAACAATGGTGATTGGAAGAGCCCAGACTAACCACCACAGGAATGTACTGACTATGACCCCTTACTTCAAATGCACTGTGGCCTCGTGGATAGAGCACTAGATGGAACTCAGAAGGCTTAAGTGCTCGTCCTGGCTCTGCTACTGTCTTGCTGGGTGATCTTGGGCAAGTCACTGCTCTTCTCTGTGGCTCAGTTTCCCATCTCTAAAAGGGGGCTAATGTTCCATGCCTCCTTTGTAAAGTGCTTTGAGATCTACTGATTGAAGATGTTAGATAAGAGCTAGGGCTCTTTATTTTCTTATGATAGAGGGTGCTTTTCCTAAAGCTTCCAGGCCTGGAGTCAAGTGAATTATTTGAGAATCTCTGCTTTTTAGTTTATTTGTTAACCATTTTCAAGCCCTCATGTCTGCAAAGAGAAGCTGGAGGACGTGAATTGAATGCACCCTCGCGGCTTAGACACCAGCAGGCAAATGAAGAGTTCCCCAGAGGAATTTTTTTGGAAAATCTCACTATTTTGAAGCCACTCTCATGATTTTGGTGGGGCCCAACTCATGGTTTGGGAATGCTTGGGCTGGCGATACCGTGAAAGTTTGTCTGCGCTCGTAGCGCTGGGTAATCACTGCAGGGCTGCTTCTCGCTTCAGGCTGGGAGATTCCGCCTCAGTCACAGCGGTTTTATGAGTTCCCACAAGGAGGGGAAAATGTCCCTTGCCTAGGGGCTTGAGAGTCGTAAAGCTCGGAGAAGACCCAGGGTTTTCCTGGGAAATCGGATGTCCTCTCTCCTGCCTTATTCTGAGCTCAGCAGCTCAGCCCCCTGGGGCGGTTGCCCCATCCTATCTCCTGATGTAAGTACGGCATTGACAGCTCACAGGCGAGAGGGAGATTGCAGGAGGGCAGCCCCATTCTGACCTAGAGACGACATCAGCACCTGCCTGATGCCAGAGCAGCAAGCTGCAGTCAGGTGTAGCCTGGGTACTTGTTGCTGGTTTGAGAGTATCTGTGGTTCTTAGTGTCTGAACCCTGGGAAATGAGTTCACTCCTCCTATATCTCAACTGGGCCTCCTGCCTAACGATCCTGAGATGCACGGTGCTGTTTCTTGCCTTTCTTGCTGTGATGAGCCTCGCCACATCGGAGGTAAGTGAGAATCCTCGAGAGATGGAAATGCTGGACTGATGCCAGCTGAATGCAGAACCAAACATAAGTGTTTTTAAATCAGCAGGCTCGGATCATCTACACCAAAGAGTCCTCAAAGAGCTGGTTCACGAGGTTATTGGCCCACTGACCTTACTTTTTAACAAATTTAGGATTACTGAGGGAATTCCAGAAGGCTAGAAGTGTGCTCATGTTTTGTCAATATTCAAAAAGGTACGGGAGGTTGACCCGGCTTATTATAGGCCAGTTAGCCTGAAATAATGGGCAAAGGGATACAGGATTCAATCGCTAAAGAATTAAAGGACGGGAATATATCTAAAGGAGGTTGACGATGTTTTATGGAAAATGGGTCATGTCAAACAGAGATGTGACAAACTTAGACTTTTGTAAGGTGTTGTTTTTCATAGATTCCAAGGCAAGATGGGCCTATTGTGATCTTCTAGTCTGACCCTCCTGCATAGCACAGGCCAAAGATCTTCCCCACTGTAATTTCTAGAGCATACCTTTTATCAAAATATCCAATCTTGATTTTAAAAATTCCCAGTGATGGAGAATCAATCCACCAGGACCTAGGGAAATTGTTCCAATGGTTAATTACTCTCACCGTTAAAAATATACGCCTTATTTCCAGTCTGAATTTGTCTAGTTTCAAGTTCCAGCCATTGGACCATGTTAGACCTTTCTCTGCTAGATTGAAGAGCCCATTTGTAATTATTTGTTCCCCATGTCGGTATTTATAGCCTTTTAATCAAACCACCCTTAACCTCTTTAAGTGAGATTGACTGAGCTCCTAGAGTCTATCACTACAAGGCATGTTTTCTAATCCTTTAATCATTCTTTTGGCTCTTCTCTGAACCCTCTGCAATTTAGCAACATCCTTTCTGATTGTTAGACACCAGAACTGGACACAGACTTTTAACCTCTCTTCTCCAACTTGAGATTCCCCTGTTTATGCATTCAAGTACCGCAGGACATTTGGATTAAAAAATTAGAACTATACAATATCAATGGAGCACAGGTTTAATGGATTGAGTACAGGCTAATGGCTAACTGGCAGATCTCAAAAAGTAATTGTCAACGGGCTCCTCGAATGTGGCTGTTTCTAATGGGGCTCTGCAGGGATCAGCACCCGGTCTGATGCTAGTCACTATTTTTATCAATGACTTGGAAGTAAATATAAAATTGCTGCTGATAAAAATTTGCTGATGACCCGAAGATTGGCAGAATGGTCAATGGTCGATGAGGACAGGGCAGTCACACAGAGAGTTCTGGAGAGGTTGTTTGTCAAATGGGGCCCATTCAAACAAAATGAATGTTCACACAGCCCAAAACAGAGTTATACATCTAGAAAAGGGAGGGCATATTCAGCTTTGGATTGGACTAGCTTTAGTTTTGTATCATCTGCCAGTCTGGCCACTTCCCTGTTTCCCCCCTTTTCTAGATCACATATGAATATGTTGAACATCTCTGGTCCCAGTACAGATCCTTGGGGGACCTTGCTATTTATCTCTCTTTATAAACTCAAAATTTCTTCCTACCTTTTGTTTCCTATCTTTAAACCAGTTACTGGTCCATGAGAAGACCTTCCCTCTTCTCCCATAACAACTTTTTTTGCTTAAAAACTTTCTGAAAGTTGAGGTCCACTAGATCCACTGGATCGCCCTTCTCCACATGCTTGTTCACCCCTGTGATGCCCCATATTCTTCATAGAAATATTGTTAGATGAATGTGGCACAACTAATTTATGTTCTTTGCAATATGGGTCGTGTGAGATATCATTGGAAAGGTTATGATTTACTGAATGTGATTATCCTTTTTGTGTGGATGTATCATTTCTGTATCTGAAGTCAGGAATACGAGCTATGTCTCAATTACAAAAGTGCTTGCACCAGGGGAATGCCCACCAAAGAGTAGGGAGTCAGCCTGGATGGGCCATTAGGAAGGACAATAGGACTTGGAAGATACGAATCTTCCTCCTTCCTGAGAAGTTTCCTGGGATGCTGCTTTGACACTGCAGGGTCATGTGATCATGTCACCTGGTACTGAGCATCATTATGGACTGGTGGTATTTGTCCACTAGGAGGGAGTGGGGGTCAAACTGGGAGACAAAGGATTCCTGTCCTATACAAATCCTATTTAAGGCTTTTGGACTGGAGTTAATCTGGGTTCTTGTCCACCACCTCCCTGCTCAAAAAGGAAGACTGCTGAAAACACCTGGAGAAAGAAAGAAACTAAACTGTGGGGGAGGAGGGCAGGGGCTGAGCCCAGGTGAGAAAGATCTAGCCTGTGAAAGGAATAGCTGGATATTTAAGCTGCAAGCAGTGCAGTTTACCTTCCATAAACTTTGCAACTGCACAAAACAACATTTAGGGTGAGAATGTACTTTCTATTGAGCAGTTAATTTCGCGTATTAAGTTTAGGTGGTGTGTTTTGTTTTATTTGCTCAGTAATCTGCTTTGATCTGTTTCCTATCGCTTCTAATCTCTTAACATTTACCTTTTGTAGTTAATAAACTTATTTTTACAAATCAGCGTTACATTAGCGACCCTTCAGACATCTCAGACAGAGGATGATTTAAGCAATAGCTTACATACCACAGTTAGTAGTTCTGCAATTTCATATCCGAGTTCCCGCAGTACTCGAGGGTGAATCGGGAGTGCCTTCTCGAAACCATTCATTGAGTCAAACGCAAGTGATAGGACTCCATACAGGATGAAATATTCTGGCCTGTGTGATTCAAAAGGTCAGACTAGATGATCGAATGGTCCCTTCTAGCCTTAAATGCTATGAATCTGTGAATGATTTTACACCTCTAGCATGTTCCCTCTTGAAATAGTCCCAGTCTTTTCAATCTCTCTCTGTATAGAGGAGTCTTTCCAGGCTTTTAATCACTTTGGACCCTCCCATTTCAACTCATGACAAGGTGCTCCACCCTTCCCCACTGCCCCCAGAAGAGGAGGTTAAAATGCTTTGGAATGCAGGGAGAGTATCTTCCACACCCCAAAGGGATGGTCCCTGATGAGAGCTGGGTCTGGGAAAGAAGCTTCTTAAAAGGAAGATTTTGAGCCATGGGAGAAGTCCTTGCGCACAGAAAGAAGCACACTCAGTCTGGGCCTGGGTTGAGAATACTTGTCCTACAGAAAGGACCCAGAGCTGAGCAGAGTGATGCTCTCTGAAGTCAGGGTGCTTGGTCCTCTTAGCACTGTCATAACAGTCCCCGGTCAACCAGGGACACTTTGTTGTGAGTTAATGCCTCAAGAGGGTGAAATAAGACCTGCAGTGGGTATGTAGCGAAGTGTTTGAAGCCTGAAGTTGGCAGACCTTTATCAGCCCGCTGGGGGCTGGCAGGTGTGGTGCCAAGAGTGGGATCTACAAGGCACCATATCCCAGTGACTGCTGCTGTGGTGGGCAGAGAACCAGACGCAGCAACAGCACTGCTATTCCTTTGACAAATGGCATCTCGGCAGCCATGGGGGCATGGATCAATGTTCACATTGCACTCCCTGACCCCAGCGGTACCCAGGCCGGGCCGGGGAAGCCAATGATCCAACCAACAGACCAAATTCATTGATGAATCCTGCTCACGTGCCACTTGAGGCACCTCGTGCGTACGCTAAGAAGAAGAAGCAGCAGCCTCAAATGTTAGATAGCAGCTTTCTCCCACCTCCGGGTCAGATGCCACCCCTCCCTGCAGGACTTGCCTAGGACTGGCCACCAGAACCAGCACCACTGACCCAAATGGTCCTGATCATGATCCTAAGGTCACCATCGAGAGCCCATCACTGCTCAGCAGCTCCCAGGCAAGTGGGCTGAACTCGTGCCAAACTGTTTTCTTTTGGTGTAAAACAGCTTCCGTTAAGGATGGTATAGGGGTTATATCAGCACATGTTTGGGAGAATTTGCGTGACCCATTCCTGGCTTCACCACTCAGGAGTAGCATGGCCATCCCAAATGCATACAGATAAAACCCCTATATCGTGCATTCTCTAAATATGGAAATAGGAAACACTGTTGTCCAGATGTCAGATTTCTCCCCCAAGGTCTGAATTCGGGGACTGGTATCTGTGGTTCGTTGCATACACTGCAGTCCTTAAACCTGCAGAGTTTTATAAGCTCTGCAGGAGGGAGAACTTTGCAGGCTCTCTCCTTCAACGCTGATAAACTCTGCAGGCTCCTGGTGCCAGCAATCCCTGTTTCTCCAACTCCTGGATTATTCCAAAAAGAAAAGGAGTGCTTGTGGCACCTTAGAGACGAACAAATTTATTTGAGCATAAGTTTTCATGAGCTACAGCTCACGGCTGCTACTCTGAAACCTGGATTATTCCAGTGACCCCTGTCATGGGCTGTGCTGTGTGCCCTATATGGGCTGAATCATAGGAAAGCACAATGCCTACCCATGATGCCTCAGAGTGCAATACTCTCCCAGAAGGAAAAACTTTCCTCTGGCCCCACATGGCAATCCCCTCTGGCTCCTTGTTATCCCAGTTTTATTGAGGAGTTCTCTCTAACCCTGCTGCTTTTTCTGTGTGTGGCAGGCTTCTGAGAGGAAGATGAGGCGCAGACACAAAAAGAAGAAAAAGAAAGGTAAGCAGTCCCTGTCCCCATAGCTGTGGTGGCAGACTCGGGCCCCATGCAAAGCAGAGGAGTCTATTCCCCCAGTCGCCTCCCCTCTTCCTGCGAAGGCACAGACATGCCCAGAGTCGTGCAGAGGCACTGGCTGGGGCTCCGTTCACATGCTGCCCCTGAAATCTGGGGCTCTGGAGTGCTAGGAAGCAAAGGATGCCCATGCAGTTCAATATCTCCCTTATGTCTCACTTCTGGCAGCTTTTGGACGTCGTGAGAAAGAGATGGAGGAGGCTTGTGCACCCCTAGAGACATGGTAAGCAATGCCCCCCTCCATAAATCTGCAGTGACTCAGTCCCCTCCTTTAGCGTCATGCAATTCATCCCCACTCAGGGGTAGTAGCCCTAGTAATCCCTCCCCTGTCCCGACCTGTATACCAGGCAAGCATCTATTCTCCTTTAGAATCATGAAATTCATTCTCACCCAGCAGAAGCTGCCATCTCTTATCCACCCCCATGCATCATACAGCGGGTCATTCCCTTCTTCAAGCATCATGCGGCCCATTTAATCTGGAGTGGGGGAGGGGCAGTAGATTGTGTCCACTGGACTGGACCATCCTCCCCTGCAAGAGCGGGAGAAAACGTTTTCTGGGAGCAGCCCTGTGCACACCTGGGAGGTGAGGTGGAGAGTTCAGGGAGGAAGGCTGGCCTTTCTTGTACGGTGAGTAGGGTGAAAGGGATCCCGCAGCGCTTCTGTAATGGCCCCTCCTCCACCCCCACCTCCAGTCCCCCAGCATGCGTTCTCAGTTGAACTTCAACGTTGGACCTTCAGCTCTGCAGCATAAAGCACCCCTTCGAGCTAAGGAGGTAGGTGCATTAGTTGGTAGCTGCAGCAGGCCATTCTCCTATTTGTTGATTAGCTTGTGCGGAAGGGACATGACACACACGCTGCCAGTAGGACACACTCTCACCTTCTCAGCACTAGACAGGGATCACCTAAGAATCCAGCTTACCCAAAACCAGAACATCCAAGGCCTGGGTATTGCGGGGGAGGAGGTTGCCTCAGTGGAGAATGGGACACGGAGCCTTTCAGTGCCGCACCTCTGGGTGAAAGAGGGCCTGCGACCAGGGCTTGCCCTCAACTATCTGCTCTCTCTGTTCCACAGCTGCCGCGTGCCCCTGGAGAAGCTCACCTTGGCTGACAGCCTCAGGCTGGTTGAGAGGAGGACACAGTACGTGGGCAGATACCTGGATGAAGTTCTGATACCGTAAGGCAACTGAATGGGGGGCACCAGACTGGGGTCTGTGTGGGAGGGGATAGTGAATGTAGAGAGCAGGGAACAGAGAAAACCAGACACTCCAGGAACGTAAAATAACAGGGAAAAAGCCTCTAAGAGGCTTTAGCTTTCAAGGTGAGACACCAGTGAAAGTGAGGTGAGGGATCAGGGAATTGATTGCAAGCAGGCTCAGTTGGGCAGGAGTAGGCCAGGCCTATAAATCCAGGAAACTGGCAACAGACGGAGGCTGCCGCTGGGAAAGGGCAGTCCCTCCCTGGGAAGAAGGGGGAGTGTTTGGAGGTTGTACACCCAGCAGGGGAATGAGGAGTAACAGGAAGCAGTCCAGGGAAGAAGCGGAGACGGCTGGGAGAGGAAAGCCCAGAACTCCTGGCTGGAGGGTCCCTGGACTGGAACCGGGAGTAGAGGGCAGGCCCAGGTTCCCCTACCAGCTACTGAGGGCGTGGCACAGACCGGAAGGACAATGAACGGGAAGCCTTCCTGGGTCACTGCAAGAATCATAGAGAATTGAAGGACTGTACCCCAAAGGGGAGAAACGCTGAGAGACAGGGCCAGCGGGCTGAGTCATGAAGACTGAGGTTCCTGAAACGAGAGAGTAGCTGCACTCCCAAGAGAGAGACGGAGTGATGGCGTGCGACATGGGAAGGGGCATTGACCTCAAGAGCCCATCCACGGAGTGACCAGGAGGAGGCACCAGAGAAGCAATGAGGGGTGCCCCCCGTGACAACGTGGTGGGAAATGCGGGTACTCGGTCACCTCTGTGGGAAAGGGATTGTGCAGAGGACTGTAGACCGAGTGAAGCGTTGTATGAGACAGTCACCCTGATGTCAGGGGACTGTGAGAGAGACTGTACCTGACGGTCACCCCTGATGTAAGGGATCAGATCTAGATTGTACAGGATGAGTACCCCAAGGGGGCTAGAACGAGACTGTAAAGCAGCTGAACGCTGCCAAAAGGGTCCGTATTTTGGGAACTGTCCTCAAGGGCAAAGAAAGACAGTCAAGACAAAGGCAAAGGCCTGAAGAAAGAAAAGAAAAGGAGAAAGAGAGGCCCCTAGTGAACCTGTAGATGTTGTGGTGAAAGCCAAAAGGCAGGTGAGACTGGGGGGAGCAGAGAGACCCCCCAGGGGAGGAAGGTGAGGCAGGTAGGAATTAATGCCGAGGTGACCCACAAGACAGTGGGGACTGAGACCCTGAGAGCGAGGGTGCTGGAGGACTCGATGGGGCAATGAAGCAACTGTAGGGGAGGCTAGTAGCTGCAGCGCAGACCCTGCAAGAGGTTATGCAAGACCTGGAATCTCAGCAGCAGAAACGGAGAGACAGCACGGGGGAGAAAGGGAAACTACTCGTGGTGGGTGACATAAAGAAAGAGAGGGAAAGTCTGTACACTTGGCTGCATGAGAGGCAGGGGAGGTGCTACCTTCCTCTCCTCCCCCCATGAGGAGCAGTCTTGAGTGGGAGGCTCTGTGATGAGCTGTCCACCCCACCCAGGACTGGAAGGGGCTAAGGTGGCCAGACAGACATGTGAACTCTACAGGGTGCACCCGGAGGAAGAGTCAGGGAGCCGTGAATTGACTGCAAGCAGACTCAGCTGTGCAGGAATAGGCGGGGCCTATAAAGCCAGGAAGCTGGCAAGAGATAGGGGCTACTGCTGGGAAAGAGCAGTCCCTCCCTGGGAAGAGGGGGAAGTACCAGTTTGGAGCTGGTACACCCAGAGCAAGGATGGGAACCAGAGTAGTAGGAAGCAGTCCAGGGAAGTAGCAGTGAAGGCTGGGAGAGGAAAGCCCAAAACTCCTGCGTTGAGGGTCCCTGGCCTGGAACCAGGTGTAAACTGCGAGCCCGGGTTTCCCGAACGGCCACCGAGGGCACGGCATAGACGGGTGGGGCACTGAAAAGCAAGACTATCTGGGTCACTCTCGGAGTGAGAGATAATTGAAGGACTGTACCCTGGAAGAGTAGGAAATGCTGAGTGGCCTAGCCACGGGGCTGAGACTAAAAGAGGACACTGCAGTCCCCGGAACGAGAGAGGAGTTACAGAATAGAATCTTTCTATTAAAAGAGCATTCGGTCCCCAGTCATGCTCAAGGCCCCATTGTGCTAGGTGCTGCACCTGTGCGTGTGACAAGGGGGTTATCGTTATCGATAAAATGGGTGCCAGCTCCCTCTCGCAGTCCTTAGTTCTCCAGTTGATGTCCTTGTGTCAGAGTGTGGTGTGCCATGAATGCCTAGACACTGCCCCATTGCAGTACAGTTGGAAGGCTGTGCCCAAGGTTTGCCTTTGCTCAGCAGGGCCATGTCCCATCTGTCCCTGTCTGCTCTCTCCCACAGGCCGAGTGTGATGACATTTGCCGTGAGCCGGTTCTCTGATTCCTCCATGGAATCCATCAGCTCTTTCCCCTGGAATCCCAGCTCCTTTTCCCTGAGAGAAGCCTCCGTGGCTCGGTCAGAGCCCCTCTGCCACACAAGGGAGATCATGGCTGTCAAGGGCTGGGAAGGATCCACTCATCCCATCCAAGACCAGCCTCTCCCCAGGCCTCCTGTCCACAGCAGACGAAACCGGCGAGAGCAGATCACGAGTCTGGACCAGACATCAGCCCATGGCTTAGACTTCAACATTAGACAGAAGCATCTGCAGAGCCAACTGGGGACACCTACCCCATACACAGAGTCACTGGCCAAGATGATCCCTAATGCCCCTGCTCTGCGCCCACCAGACAGAGAACCCAGGGTGAAGTTCAACATGAGCGGGATCCCTTTCCTAAGCCATGAAGTCCTGGAGGAGCTGGACTGTCACCTGAACACAAAGAGACTCCAGCATGAGCAGGGCTTACCCCTCACCCCGCAGAAACCTCACACAGCTCCTCTGTTGCCTCTAAGGGCCCCCAGTAAGATGTGGCTGGAGGATGGACATGCCCTACCCACAGACAGAAGGCAGCAGACGTGTTCCACACGTCTTCCAACACCAGTGGAAGATACCACCATGGAGACGGGCAGGAGTGATGGCACAGCTGGAAACCAAACTAACCCGGATCGCTGCACTCTGCCAGCAGGGGTGGATCTGACATCGGCACCTCCAGGAACTGTAATAACAGAGAAGATGCTCGCTGTGACACTCCACATTGATAGGAGCGAGCTGAGAAAGCCCCTTCCCAGTTTGAGTGGCACCAAAGGGACTGAAGAGAAGCTGGAGCTGCACATGGAGAGGAAGGTTATCTCCGGAGAAGGCTCCTGCCTGAGGCCAGGGGCACAGGCTGGTGAGAGCAGGGAAGATCTTCCCAGGACCCAATGCCACCAGGTTGTCCCAGAGGCACCAGGCTCTGGGCAGCTACCAAGATCCATTCTTGACTCTCTTATTGCTGGGCAGGCTGCACACGACCTGCAGATCAATCACCTGATGGAAATGTTGAGCAGCTCCTGCCCCTTGGCGAGCCATGTCTCAGTCTGCCATCTGTGCCGCAAGGCACATCAAGGAAAGATGAAGGGTAAGGAAACTCAGGAGGAGACACAAGAATCTGCTGAGCTTCATAGTCTTCGAGACATCCCGACTCCACATGGGTTCGATGGAACTGTGAATTCAAAGCTCTTCAGGGACCAGCAGCCTATCAGAGTCTGCAAGAAGTGCGGTAAGCTTCTACAGAAGAGACCAGCTGGCTCTGCAGCTGCTGACTTGCCCAGAACATCCCATGGAATTCCCCAGAGATGGACTCCAGGAGACTCTGCAGCGTCATCCAACCACAACAAGATGCCAGTGGTGTGGCTCCTTCCAGCAGACAGGAGCAAGAAGCAGGATGGAATGGGGAAAAGGGCTCCCACCAAGCAACCGAAGATGGTGTCCATTGTGACAAGTACAACAGGGCTTTCGCAAGCAGGGGAGAAAGCAACTGGGAGTCCTGACGCTTCTCCTCCAAAGCCACCAAAGGCCTCCAGAGCTAGGACATCATCCCCTTCAAGGAACAAAGTTCCAGTTCTCAAACGGATCTTCATGTGCCTGAAGCAAACCTTCTCCAAGCTTCAAAAGAAAGTGAAGTCCCAAATGTCCAAGGACTTTTGTTCAAGAACACCTAATCCTAAATTTACAAAGCCACCCTTTCGAAAGGCAAGGGCCTCTAAGGGTGTCTGGTAATAGTATAAGAGACCTACTGTCAAACAAACCCTAACTCTGCCTCTTTACCCCTTATACCCCACTCCTTGACCGCTTCAGCCCCGACTCCCTGTCACCGGAAGTTCCACCCATGGGGGTATTACTTCCAGAGTCAAGGCGGACACATGACAGGAAGCAGAGTGTGTCATGTGACCCCCTCGAAGAACTCCTCCCACTGCCCTCTACTAATCAGGCTCAGATTTTCCCCCGTAGGCCTCCCCGAGAGGAGATTTGACTGATCCGGGGGAGTTCCGGGGCAGGGTGACCCCACTAAGAACTCCTCCCACCACCCTTCTGCCAATGAGGAGGGGTTTCAGCCTCATAGGACTGCCCTGAGAGCAGATTTGACCAGTCGGGGGTGTTCCACGTTTGGGTGACCCATCCGGAAGTGTTTCATGTGACCCCTCAAAGAATTCCTCACACCGCCCTCTACGAATCACGAGGGGTTTCAGCCACATAGGGCTGCCCAGAGACGAGATTTGACCAACTGGGTGTGTTCCAGGGTGGGGTGACCCATCCGGAAGTGGTTTGTGTGACCCCTCTAAGACCTCCTCCCACCTCCCTCTACCAATCGCAATGGGTTTTGGCGGCATAGGACCACCTGAGAGCAGATTTGACCCATCAGGGGTGTTCTGTGGCAGGGTGACCTGCCCAGAAGAGGGTCCTGTTACCCCTCTAAGAACTCCTCCCAGTGCCCTCTGCCAATCAGAGTGCAGCACCATCACCCCATAAGTCCCAGCACTGGGGCAGAAGAGGCCATCTTTTACCAAGAACGCGTGCTTTAGAAATCGTGGAAACATGGACTCCTTCACCACCCCCGTGAGAACTTGGGACTTTCTTTTAGCCCTGAGGACCTTTGGACTTGTGTGGAGACACCCCGATGAGCGTGCTGGCCTCTTCTCGTCCACCCCCCTGGAGGAGGAAGGCGAACACAGCTTGGGGGAGTCACCAGAGAACAAGGTGAACGGAAAAGACATGGCTCAGGTAAATGAATGATTAAGAAGTGGCGGTTGATGATGGGGTGAAATGGGGTTAGGAACCGGAGGGGCGGGAGAGTTTTGTAAATTTAAAAACAAGCAGTGGGAACTTACACTGTTTCTTTTCTGAAAATCTCTCGACAGATCGATGATGTCTTTCCAGAGGCCCCGGAGGCCCCAGACAGCTTCGCATCAAGCAGCGAAAATGAACCAGGCCCACCTTGTTTTTGCTCAGCGCCGATCCAAATTGTTGAAGAGGACTCCGAGGATGACGGCTAGGAGGCGTTTCGGAGGAGGTTTGGTATGGAACCCACTGAGCCAGTGCCACGTCGTGAGCGTAAAAAAGTCATGCGGACTATTGTACGCGTTGCTGTTTCTGCTGTCCTCAATCGCTGCCTTCGGGAAAAGCTGTTTGAAGATGAGAGGGCTGTGTCATGGGTGCGCCAGCCTAATGGCACCATGGCTGTGTGACTTGGACTTCAGTGGATAGAAACTGCCAGCTCCGGGGCCGGCGTGCTGAGCTGTGTTTGGAAAGCCTATTAAACACTGTTCTTGCCATAGGTTAAGCTGTGCAATGTCTGTGCCTCACCCAAGAACATTTAGCGCACGGGGTGACCTTGATAAATGCTGTGCAATTTAGTGCAGACCCTGACCGTGTTTGAAAGAAAATGACCAAACCGGAAGATGCTGCTTCCAGCGTTATATTGACCGTCTGGTCTGCACAAAAAGTTACAGAACCCTGCTTCAGAAAAAGGCCAGTTGTAAGAAATCAAAAAGGATTAAGTTAGAAAATGGTGAGGGGACAAACAGCGACATACAACTTGGTAGCTGTAAATTGAAAAAAAAAAGAAAAAAAGGGCTTTGTGACTATCTGTGTTTCTGTTAGAAGGTCTCTGGCCCTTGGTTTCTTTTCACAGAGCTGTATGTCTTTTAAAGAAAAGAAAAGAAAAGAAAAGAAAAGAAAAGAAAAGAAAAGAAAAGAAAAGAAAAGCAGCCCAGTTGTGCAGACAACTTATTCCCCCACCCCAGATCACAAAAGGGAATGCTAGGGAGGGGGAATCCAATCACCTTGCTAGTTATTTTGAAACAAAGAGTTACGATGGTATAAAAGCCTCAGGTAGCTTGGAGACTGTCTCTTTCAACAGAAACTCTCTTGAATTGCTGCTTAGGGCGTTTAGACAGACACGTCCACTGTGCGTCGAAAAAGCGAGTCGAATGCCTGTCTAAAACTTTGTGTGATAAGTGTCAGTTTTGTGTGGACAAGCGGCACAGGTGTGAAGGGAGGCGCTGTAAACAGGGTCAGGGTTTGATCGCTGGTGATGTAGACAGTCACCTGTGTTTTCTGGAGAGCATTCGAAAACCCGAATCCTCAGAAAAGTATATATTTTTTATGATTTTGAATGCACACAGAAGACTGGGTTGCACACGCCCAATTATATTTTACCTATGTCCCGAAAGCCTGAAAAGTCCTGGGAATTTAAGGGCAACAAGTGTCTTTCTCTGTTTGTTTAGACCTTTATTGGCAAAGAGTTCTGGGACTACACGTTCCTCGCGCTCAGTTCCAAAGGTTCTGATACGTACTTCATCGCGAGACCAGCCTGTACTCTTTTGTAAACAAACCAAGGAATACCCCATCGGACACCCTGATATAATTTACGACAAATTTGGACCCCTTGCAAATTATTTTGGAATTGCAAAAGTTAAAGTGTACCCCCTGCGAAGCCTCTTTTTCCCGTTGTTACCTGTCAGAGTCGGTGGCAAGCTTCTGTTCCTGCTATGCCGAACCTGTGCAGAAACTGAGCAGCGGGAGACATGCATCCACAGTGATGAGGAGAGGGCCATCCTGGGGACTTCGTGGATGGTGGAATTGAATACGGCCATAGCGAAGGGGTATGCGGTGGCTAAAGTCTATGAAATGTGGCATTTTAATGAAAAATCTGATGAACTCTTTTCAGCGTACATAAAATTACACCTCTACCAGAAAGAAGAGGCTTCAGGGTATCCCAGCTGGTGCACAGATGAAGAAAAACAAAATAAGTACATTAACGATTTCTACCAGCAAGAAGGCGTGCTTTTACGCCAACACGAGATCAGGTCGAACTCCGCTAAATGCCAAATCACTAAACTGTTTTTAAAATCTCTGTGGGGTCAGTTTGGCCAAAGAACAAACCTACCCAACACCAGCATCATGAGAGATCCTGACAAACTCTTTCAGAACCTGTTTTCCCCCAATTACAAGGTTTCATCCTGCAAGTTTATTGAGGATGAAACCGCGTGTGTGTCTTGGAAGCAGGCAAAAGACCTGCACTCTGTCTCTGGCAATACCAATGTCTTCATAGCCTGTTTCACCACCGCTTATGCCCGCTTAGAACTATACAACCTCCTAGACAGGTTGCAAGAGCGGTGTCTGTACCACGACACTGACTTGGTGACATTTGTGAAAAGGGAGGGTGACCGGAATCGCCTTCTGGGGGATTATTTAGG
Organism: Lepidochelys olivacea; assembly: GCF_965140295.1. Taxonomy (NCBI): domain Eukaryota; kingdom Metazoa; phylum Chordata; order Testudines; family Cheloniidae; genus Lepidochelys; species Lepidochelys olivacea. Next base: position 5,611,763 of record NC_140413.1, read on the forward strand.
GGACCTCACAAGCAAGATCCCGCCTGATCCACACATCACCGAGTTTGTGTCGGCAGGCCCAAAAACATATGGGTATAAGCTGTCGGGAGTAAAGGCCTTAGGAAAGTCAAAGGTATTACCCTGAACGTAGCAAACTGTGAAAAGATCAACTTTGACAGTATAAAAGATCGAGGTCTGGACTATTGCACGGGCCTGCGAGAAAACAGCCCTCTATCGCAAGGAACAAAAATCAGTGGCAAATAGCAACAAAAACCCTTCAGAAAACAAACACAGAAAGTCGTTTACAACAAGAAGGTCCAAGGAGAGGGTTTAAAACCCTACCCTACGGTTTTTAAAAATGGATAATTTCGAAACACCCCTTTTCTGCAATTCTCGCAGGGCCTAGCAACTGCTGGAAAAGTTACTTTATAAAAAATGTGTTGGATAACCCCAGACAAACACTGTCTGTTATGCCTGAGAACATCGTGTGATGTTACAGTTGTTGGCAACCTCTGTATCCAGCAGCGTGTTGTTTAAATCCATACAATCTACACCATTCCCTGCTACAAAAAAGTCAATGGGGCAGACTCCATAATGACCGACAGAGGCGGCGCCTCGATGTAGATGCTTTTCTCAGTGCTGGTCTGCGTAGGGGCTATTTGGAACAAGTCTAGTTCGGATGTGGTCCACTCATCAGACCCGCAGTGAACAAAAGGCATGTTGATTCAAATATATCTCTTTCACCAGGTGGAGAGCGTCTCCTCTTTCGCCCAGGCTTCCTCTTGGACTTTCACTTGTGGCTGGCCTTGCGGGTCAAAGCCCTTCTTTTAAAGGGTTTTGGGGGACCTGAGCATCGCGAGTATGACACATTGCTCGTGCTCTTCCTCCTTTTAATGTACATCAGCCCCGATCCTTCCTGTAAAACTGTGTTCCCCACTTTCTCCAGAACAGCGTGGGAGACATGACCTACCACGTCTATAGCTATGTTTTGAGTGGCGGTTTTTATGTGGACCTTTATAATCTCTAGCCCCCTCCTCAAAAGTGGTACAGCTTTTCAAAAGAGGGTGTGAAATCTTCCACGAACACCAGCCCCGTGTATCACGGGGGGCCCGTGACATCCAGGAAGGGCGTATCCAGCCTGGGCTTTGTAATAGTTTCTGTAGATGGTGGGGTCACCGTAATTTTTTAGGATCGCCAAAATAGTATTTTGCTTTTCAGAAACCTCGCTCTCTCCGTGGACGCAGGTGCAGCTTGACGATCACCTTGCCAAAGCAAAATGAGATGCGTCTGTTCTGATCTGTCTTTAGTTCAATGGTGATGGTGGCAATGTGGTGTTTACTGTCAGGGACGTAGTGAGGTTTATCATAAGTGATGGTGAGAAACTTGTTGTTCCTTCTCGGACGGGGATGCAGCGTAACTGGGCAACAGAAAGTCCCCCACAAGCTCGTGTTGTACAATAACTGTGTACAGATACAAAGAGTTGAAACCCCCTGTGATGTCAGCCGAGACGGGAAATTTTTGAGCACCGCGCTTGGGGTCCAAACCCAGAATGTTAGCTAGCTCCCTGCTGGTAGAAAACATGTACGTAAAATTGGCAGATTTAAGTCTCATTTTTCTACCCACAGGGTCGTAGTTCATGACCACCTCACGTGGTGCGGAATGACAAGCCACGGTGCTGTTCATATGATCCAGTAATTCGGGTATGGTCGAGTAATAACCTCATCGTAGGATGAAATTCCACCTCTTATCTCCAAAGGTGATTTTGAAAGGGGTGTCTTCGTTGATAGTGTTCCAGAAGTGCGGGTATTGTGTTTCCACTAACCCCACCTCCTTGGCACCCAAGAGATCCAAGGGCTTAATTAGTCCTATTTTAACGTTGGAGCTGGTCTTTTGAGGAAAAACTGCAGAGCTGGCATTGCTGGACAAAGTAATGTAAAACCCGCCATCACTCATTTCTCTCTCGCTGTCTCTGTTTGGGTCTAAGTGTCACAGAGTTGAAAAGCTTTCACCTAGCTGTTAAACTCATCGGGCCACCCCAACCATTTCACCAGTAGCTGCTTTTTTCTCCCTTTTCCTTTCGCCGCTCGAACTTTTTCAACCCTGTAAATCCTGTCTCGTTTGGGGTTTACTTTTTCTAATTCTTTAGGGTAAAAAGATCCAGTAACTGTCTCACCCTCGTAAAATATCTCCACATCCTAGTTTTTAAAGTTTTCTTCAATTGCTCTAGAGCCCCTGCTTTGACTTCAGTATTAGTAACAATATGGTGAACTCCATGCCGCTTTAACAATCTCCTTAAAGGTTTGTTTAAAAATGCTTTCCCCCGATCGGAATGTAATTTTTGAGGCACGCGACCTTTGGTGAAAATAGTTTTAAAGGCCTTGGAGACCTCACCACTCGTCTTGTCTTTTAGGCCGAAGGCCCAGGCATATTTGGATAGAATGTCTACGACTGTTAAGATGGACTTAAAACCGCTGTTGCGTTTGGAGAACCAGTGCATATCCATCAAATCTGCCTGCCATTACGCATCCACATCTGAAACAATGGTCTTGTTTCTTTTAAAACATATTCGAGCTGGTTTGTGCCAAGTGTAAGCGTCCTGGTGTGAAAACCAAGCTGTTACCGGTCTTCATTTAAAGTTTTACTCTGCTCTTTGGCCACTTGAAAAGGAGGGTTCACCCTGCCGAAGCTCCCAACTTCTCCGGGGGTCAAATATATTTTCTTTCACAGAGCTGCCTGTGTAGACATGACTCTTACTGGTACCGTCTCTTACTCACACACATATGAAGGGGGACACATTCATATTAACACTTTTAACTAAGTGTTATTAATCGCCTGGTTTAACACGACCTTTTACAGCCCCCTGTAAAAATGGATGCCATGAACCCTACCAAAAGGGAGTGATTCTTCCATTTTGTCCTTTTCTGGATTTTCCTCTTGAGATCTGTGTCTCAGACATGAGGAAAACCAGCGGATGCATGGTATATTTACTCCCACGGGGCAACTGATGTAGAAGTTCTCAAATGCCTCTGGAAAGGCATCGTCAAGCTGTTGAGAGATTTTCGGAAAAGAAACAGTGTAAGCACCCCACTGCTTGTTTTTAGATTTACACAGCCCCCCGGTTCCTAACCCCATTATACCCCATCATCAGCTGTCACTTCTTAATCATTCATTTACCTGAGCGACGTCTTTTCCCTTCACCTTGTCCTCCGGTGACTCCCCCGAGCTGCGTTTGCCTTCCACCTCTCGGGGGGCTGACAATGAGAGCCCATCATGCTCCTCGGTGTGCCTCAGAAGAGTTTGGGTTTCAGGTTCTGGCGTATCCATCAACGGGTGAGTCAAAGGGCCCTCGTCAGACCTGTCACTGATGTAGCACTTTCTCCACACAAGTCTAAAGGCCCTCGAGGCTAAAACAAACTCCGAAGTTCTCACGAGGGTGGTGAAGGAGTCCATCTTTCCACGATTACTAAAGCACGCGTTCTTGGTAAAGGGTGCCCTCTTCTGCCCCTGCGCTGGGACTTATGGGGTGATGGTGCTGCGCTCTGATTGGCAGAGGGCGCTGGGATGAGTTCTTTGAGGGGTCACGTGGCCCTCTTCGGTGCGGGTCACCCGGCCCAGTACACCCCTGATTGGTCACATCTGCTTTCGGGGCGGTCCTATGCGGCTGAAACCTATCGCGACTGGTAGAGGGCGGTGGGAAGAGGTCTTAGAGGGGTCACACGAACCACTTCCAGATGGGTCACCCTGCCCTGGAACACCACTGATTGGTCAAATCTCCTCTCGCAGCGGGTTTATTGGGGCAAAACCCATCCTGATTGGTTGAGGGCAGTGGGAGGAGTTCTTAGAGGGGTCACATGACACATTTTGCATCCGGTCATGTGTCCGCCTTCACCCCGGTAGTAATATCCCCCATTGGTGGGACTTCCAGTGACAGGTGGTTGGGGCTTAAGAGGTCAAGGGGCGAGGTTTCAGGGGCCAAGGGGCGGGGTTAGGGTTTGTTTGACAGTAGGGCCCTTCTACTACTTCCAGTTTCCATGTTACTGAATCCCACCCTGCCAACATTTCCACTCACAGAAGGGGCCCACAAATTCTACTATCTCCCTCGCATCCAGTGGGCCTGGTAAGCATGGACCAAAGTGGCTGAGAACAATTGCATGTTCTCCTGGGACACAGAGACTGATGTATAAGAGACTCTCCTTGGGGTATGACGTTTAACCCCAGATTCCAAGGTGAAAGGCAGGCCTGGGGCTTGGATGAGACTGAGGGTGTGAATAGATCACTGGATTTGTTACTTTACCTCATTTAGTTCCAGAATAAATCCTTCCTTTGCAGATTCATGGCATAAGTCTTGTCCTTTCAGATGTTTTGGCCACAAGTGTGAAGAAAAGCCAAGAATCCATGGAGGAGGATAAGAGCAAAGCCTCAAAGTTTTCAGAAACTGACCTGGTGCTAGACATGGAAGGGTGGTAGCAGTGGGGGGAAAAGCCCCAGAGATGTTTATACTCGATGGTGGAAAGCAGGGGACTCCGTGGTGCACTTAGATTGCACAGGGCTCAGAAGAGAAACTTACTGGGAGATAAAGGGCAGGTCTTTCCTGGGGTGATGGAAAGAGAGAGTTTGGAATTTCCAAGGTGGCAGACCCAAAACCCGAGGGAGGGGCTGGGGTAGGATGGAAGTGAGGCCCTTGAACCAAAGAAAGAAGGAGAGATCTGCCACAGACCTGAGGGGAGTACCATCCACCTGGAGTGATGACCAACCCCCATTTCCCCTCTCTACATCACACCTTCCAAGAGCTGAGATGTCATGGGCCTGGGGTGTCGGAGCGGGGGAGGAAGATACCAATAATTAAGAATGTGGCCCGCGAGCCATAGTTTGCCCACCTCTGTTCTAGACGTTTCTGGCAATGGATGGCTCATTGTATTTTTATTTGAAATGCATCAATTTTGGGTCAAAGTATGGGGCAGCAACTCCTTAGCTTTCTTCCTGCAATAGTTCTTCAGCCGCTAGCAGGTGTGGGTATAGTGGGAGGATGTGATGAATTGCCCTTACCCATCCAAGCAGTGTTGTGATTTCTGGCATCATGCATGTTTTCTGGTGTGAGCCAGGGAGCCCCTCAGTGCCAGCTGGCAGAGGGCACACTATATCATAACTCACATCCGGCTGACACACTCATTGCCCCAACTCACTATTGTCATAATCTGTATCTAAAAAGTCTCAAGTAAGGCATCACATGCAAACTGATGACACGCTGGTCAGTACTATTATTGTGTGATGGATGTACAGGGGGAGTATAAAGAATTATAGAGGTGTGCTGGAAATCTGCTCTTAAAATGTGTTTGGCCAGCTGTGCATAAGCCCAGCCTGTGTGAGTTTTGCCTGCTTGACTGTGTTTCCAATGGAAATTGAGCAAGCAAAGGACAAAAACAATGGAAGTTCATTTACATAAAAGATAAACAAAGGCATCGAACTAGCAAGTGGGGAATCACCTAACAATCACCACAGGGGAAGGAGGCTGTACTGCCGGGAAGCTTTCCTGGCTCTGGAAACTAATCAAATGGACATTGGGAAATATAAGCAGAAACAAAGTCATTTTGGCATCCATCATCTGAGGGACAAAAGAGGCCAGAGCTCGTGGCATCGGAGAAAGGTGGGTCCATCAACCAAGGTACTTAACGTCTCTGGGAGCTGACTATAGGTGAGAAACCCCATTAGACAAAGATTTTACTGAAGATACTGAAGTGAAATGTGGGTCTTCAGCTAACTTTCCCGCCTGATGTGTGGTCTTCTCTTTTGGAGGCAGCAAACTTAACTTCTGTGAGTGTCCAGTGAGAGGGACTGAATGCTGCAGAAGGACATCTCTGGGGAGCTCGGGAATTGGCATTCACTGCAAGGCAAGGTTTGGACTGACTGAATCCTGAAGAGCTTGCTGGCAAGGCAGACAACGTGGGCCATCTACCTGGTGTCTGAGAGCAGACAAGTGGCTGGCGATAAGGTTCTGCTAACCCTCTGAGAGAGGCAGGTCCTATTACAGCAGGAGACTCCGGTCTTAAAGGGATACAAACCTCAAGTACAAGCAACCCAGTGGCTAGCCATCCTCAGCATCAGTGGGCGTGGGGATTGGCTGCATGGGGTGGCACTAGGGCCCAGGGAAGGTGTTGTAGCTGATACCTCTACAAGGAGCTTCTCAAGCCTGGGAATTATTGTGGTATCTAGCTCAAGGAACCTGATGAGATCAACTGATGACAAAACCAAGTCCTGGTTGGTTTGCCCCAAGTCATAAGGGCCGGGGCAGGTTATGGGTCTATTAAAGGAGGGGATGGGTGAGGTTCATTGGCCTGCAAGGTGAAGGAGGTCAGACTAGATGATCACAATGGTCCCTCCTGGCCTTAAAGTCTAGGAGGAACTTCTTTGCTTTCCAAAAGATGGGAATGGCTCCGAGGGGATACCAGGTAGTAAGCCCCTAACCTTCGGAGCCCCTCCCAGTTGTGATTTCTTCTTCCGATGAGCTCATATCTCTTCCCAGCTCTGCCTCCTTCTTGGGGCCAGATTCACCAAGGGGCTTAAGTGCCTAAATGTTCATTTGGACACTTAACTGCCAGAATCAGGCCCCACTGGGATTTCCAACCTCCCGCCCAGCTGCTGCTCACTATTGCAGCATCCAAAACATTTTTTATAGAAAAAGTTCACAGGGCATCTGTGTTTCTGAGCATGCACCCTGCAGCCCCCACACCAGGTACGGTAGGAGTTTGCCACCTAACATGGCTGTGGGGCCCAATCAGGCTCCTCTAAGGGAGCTTACATAGGTTGAAGGAAGGATGGGGAGGTGGAAGACCCAATGTCCAATATCCCTGCACCAATGTTTTTTTTTTAGTTATTTCCCCCACGATAGAATAGCTTCAGCGGGAGTGTCATAAATATAAAGGTAAGGGTAAACCCCTTTAAAATCTCTCCTGGACAGAGGAAAAATCCTCTCACCTGTAAAGAGTTAAGAAGCTAAAGGTAACGTCGTTGGCACCTGACCAAAATGACCAATGAGGAGACAAGATATTTTCAAAAGCTGGGAGGAGGGAGAAAAACAAAGGGTCTGTGTCTGTCTGTATGATGCTTTGGTCGGGGATAGAACAGGAATGCAATCTTAGAACTTAGTAAGTAATCTAGCTAGGTATGTGTTAGATTATGATTTCTTTAAATGGCTGAGAAAATAGCTGTACTGAATAGAATGAATATTCCTGTGTGTGTGTCTTTTTTGTAACTTAAGGTTTTGCCTGGAGGGATTCTCTATGTTTTGAATCTAACTACCCTGTAAGGTATTTACCATCCTGATTTTACAGAGGTGATTCTTTTTTACTTCTATTAAAAGTCTTCTTGTAGGGAAACTGAATGCTTTTTTCATTGTTCTAAGATCCAAGGGTTTGGGTCTGTGGTCACCTAGGCATATTGGTGAGGATTTTTACCAAACCTTCCCCAGGAAGTGGGGTGCAAGGGTTGGGAGGATTTTTTCGGGGAAAGACATTTAGAAACTACGTTTTTTTCAGGAACCCAGATAAAGTTTGGTGGTGGCAGTGGAAGTCCAAGGGCAAAGGGTAAAATTAGTTTGTACCTTGGGGAAGTTTTAACCTAAGCTGGTAAAAGTAAGCTTAGGATGTTTTCATGCAGGTCCCCACATCTGTACCATAGAGTTCAGAGTGGAGAAGGAACCTTGACAGGGAGTGATTGAGGGAGCCCCTGTCAGGCTGTCCCAAAGCCCAGTGTGTTCACCTGACAGGTGGCAGATCCCCATTCAAATTCTTCTCCCCTCAGCTAGAGGGTGGGACTTCAACCTGGAGTCTTCTCCATCGCCAGCTTTTGTGAATCCCTTTCTCAGGTGTCTGTCTCTCCCCAGTTGTTCTACAGGGAGTCGAGGCACCAACGCAGGGTTTGTGAATCATCCAAAAGATCGGCATGGTGACGTTCAGTGTCACCGCACCTCAGTCACTTGTGAATTTAGCTCTTGGTGTTCTGTGTAAAACTGGGTGACATTCTTTGGATGAGGAGGATTATTACATGAAAAATGCAGTTCTGAGTGACCTGAAATGAATAGCGCATTCGACACACACAGTTTTGGCCAGTCCCAAAAGGGCCAGGAGAGAAGGAGAAAGGTGGTGCCCCTGGTGTTGTTGCAGCTGCTCTGTCTTTAGTCCAGTGGTTCGGGTGCATTTCCCCTCGCTGTAAAAGGCAGCAGTTCAAATCTCTGCTCTGGAATAAGCCACCACAGCCTGTCCTTGAGTCACTGAAAAGTTTCACATTCAGTTTGACCCCAAACAAACGAATGTATTTCTCATAAGTGCCACTGACCGGAAATATCCATGATTTGCCCAGCTCTAGCTCTGGAGAGAGCCCACTGCCGTAGTGCCTGGGCGTCCAGTCAGGGAGTCTGGGCCCCTGTGTGATCGAGGGGCATCCCCCTTTCACCTGCAGCAAACCCCATGTCCCAGGGGAGCCTGAGCTGCAGACAGGAGGCGCTGGGGCAATCTGCATTGGTTTCCACAGTGAAGCAAAACCACCACAACCGAGCCCAGACCGAGGCCCCCGGGGCAAACAGACTGATATCATGCTGTATGGGGTGGGAACCGTTCCAACCCGGTCCCTGGCAGATGTGCTGAAGGTTTTGTCAGGGCAGCCCCGGGCTTCCCGTGCAGTCGGAAGAGGGACTGGAGGGTGGGTGGATGAAGAGCTTGGAAGGGGGGAACCTCCCCCAGATCTAAGGACTGTTTGGAGCTCCAAGCGTCAGGGGCTCCCTGTGTGTGTTTTGAACCCCGATTTCCGGTTCAGTCCACGGGGCCTGCTCTGGAGATCGGCTCTAGGCTGGCGGGAGGGGGCTGCTGGCCCCCACCGACACTCAGAGGGGTTTGTGGCTGGCCTCTCCCAGTCCCCAAAGAAAGGGGAATGGAGGGAGAGAAATCAGGGTCCTGAGACTGACAGTCCGCAGGGCCAACAGGGAGACGCCAACGCTCCAGATCAGCCCGATTGACAGGGCGGGCCAGGCAACGAGGGAGCCGGGAGCCCAGGGTCCCGTCCTGCGTGTGAGGGGAGCTGCCGGAGGCGAGCGGGGCCGAGCTAAGGGCAGAGCAGCAGCCAGAGTGGGGCCAGAGCTGGGGGAGCCGGGGCAGCCGGGAGCTGGGGCCGTGCAGACCAGCCGCGCCATCGGGGGCCCGGCCAGCTCGCGCCTGAGGGCCCGTGGCCAGCGCCAGAGCCGGGTGCGACCCGTGGTGTCACTGCCGCCCAGCCCGGGCCTGGGAGGGAGGCTGGGGGTGTGAGGAAGAGCCGGTGAACTTTCCCTACGTCCCAGAGACACCGGTGGTGGTGCCCCCGAGCCCACAGGGCGGGTCCCTTGTTCCCCTTCACCCTCTTCCATTTTTCCTTATTCTCCTCACCGTTGCTGTTTAATACACTGTCTTTGGTGTGAACTCAATGCACTGACCAGGGGGTCAGGGAAGGGCCGGTGCGGAGGGAGCACCCCAGAGTGGGGCCGCCCCCGAACCGACAAGAATCTCCACTTTCGTTTGAAAAATAGGAAATGTCTCGCCCGTCATGCTTGAAAATGTGACACCCCCCCCCCAAGGTTCAAAAAGTAGAAGGCAAATAAAGAGAATCCCCCAGATCATTTTAAAATCTCCTGATCTGGGAGGGGGACTTGTGATCCTGGAATGAATTGGGTTGGCCGTACTTGGCAATGTGTGGGGGGTTTGGAAACACTTCTCTTTACAGCCAAGCAAATAATTTCTGGGGATAATTTAGGCTGTGAATCCGTCCCGTTTTCCTCTTCACAAATTCTCCGTAAGAAGCTTACAAGGTTCTCAAATTTATCCCTATTTCAAACATCATCACGGGGTGAGTTCAATGAATAATTCTTATTCAGGAATCAGTTTGCTCGTTAAAACTCACAGTGTGTGGATTGGACACTCGGGTCATATGACTTGACTTTTGTTCCCTGATTGGATGAGCAGAACTCCAGGACTGAGCCATTCAGTAGGCTGGGCCCAAGCTGTCCGTGTCCTGTATCTTTCCTAGGTGGCTTGTGGAGGCAGCAGGAGGCATGAGCCCGGTGCCAATCTGCTTCCTGCCAGACCTGGACCTAACACGCAGGCCACCTGAGGAGATCCACTCTCTTTGGTTCCAGCTGACCCGGGGGGCACTGGGTCTGAGACATCAGATCTGCCATGGTTTCCCCTGTGTCCTGGGGCCTGGCTTGCTCAGAGGAGGGCAGGGGGCAGGTTGCAGAGACAAGGCGAGTGCGGTTACTCATTAGCCCTTCTTCGCCTGGAGGAGGGAGGTGCTTTGCTGGCCAGACACTTTCCCAAACAGGTTTCAGAGTAGCAGCTGTGTTCATCTGTATCCGCAAAAGGAACAGGAGTACTTGTGGCACCTTAGAGACTAACAAATTTCCCCAAACAGGTACTGCATCCAGCCAGGCTGACTCAGCGGCTGCTCTCCGCTGCCCTTGCAGGTCAGGAGAACGGTTTCCCCACTCCCTGCTCCTGCTCATCTTCTTCTGCCTCATCTGGACACAGCCCACCACACACCACAGCCTCCCTTCACCTGGAGCCACAGCCCAGGTGCCCTGCTTTGGTCAGAGACCAGACCCCAGTGAAACCAGTGTGATGGTAGGGATCTGTTCCTGGAGGAAACTGCTTCTGGCCTCTGGGAAAAGGGGTGAGGGTGAAACCCCCTGCTATGGCTCAGGAATAATCCAGGGATTCCCAGGGGTGCAGGGCACACATGGGGGGATTTTTAGAATTGTAACTTGCGGAGGGGGGGTGGATGAAAAATACCTCTTTGACCAGCTCCCAGCTTGTTGATGAAGCAAACAGGCCCTACACCAGAAACCGCTTCATTTTTGCTACCCAACGGTCAGGTTGGGGGCTCGGGAAAGCAGCATTATTTTGGGCATAAGCTTTTGTGGGTAGAAACCCCCACGAAAAGCCTACCCACGAAAGCTTATGCCCAATTCAATCTGTTAGTCTTTTCGGTGCCACCGGACTCCTCGTTGCTTTTGTGGGTACAGACTAACACAGCGACCCCCGATACTCAGAATTATTTGGTCCACCTGCAGTGAAGACAGACCCTGGATTTCCTCCCTTGTAATGCTGGGATAGGGACGACTTTGTAGCTTGGCAATTGGGGGCGGAGGGTTTCCTCCGAGCTGGTGTTGAGGCAGTAGCAGGTTCTCAGAGGGAGGGAAAAGGATCCCCCTCAGTTCTAAGCCGTGGGGATGTCTAGAAGAAGGGCAGAGGAGAGGGAGATCATAGAATGATAGAATCATAGAATATCAGGGTCAGAAGGGACCTCAGGAGGTCATCTAGTCCAACCCCCTGCTCAAAAGCAGGACCCATCCCCAATTAAATCATCCCAGCCAGGGCTTTGTCAAGCCTGACCTTAAAAACTTCTAAGGAAGGAGATTCCACCACCTCCCTAGGTAACGCATTCCAGTGTTTCACCACCCTCCTAGTGAAAAAGTTTTTCCTAATATCCAACCTAAACCTCCCCCACTGCAACTTGAGACCATTACTCCTTGTCCTGTCCTCTTCCACCACTGAGAATAGTCTAGAACCATCCTCTCTGGAACCACCTCTCAGGTAGTTGAAAGCAGCTATCAAATCCCCCCTCATTCTTCTCTTCCGCAGACTAAACAATCCCAGTTCCCTCAGCCTCTCCTCATAACTCATGTGTTCCAGACCCCTAATCATTTTTGTTGCCCTTCGCTGGGCTCTTTCCAATTTATCCACATCCTTCTTGTAGTGTGGGGCCCAAAACTGGACACAGTACTCCAGATGAGGCCTCACCAATGTCGAATAGAGGGGGACGATCACGTCCCTCGATCTGCTCGCTATGCCCCTACTTATACATCCCCAAATGCCATTGGCCTTCTTGGCAACAAGGGCACACTGCTGACTCATATCCAGCTTCTCGTCCACTGTCACCCCTAGGTCCTTTTCCGCAGAACTGCTGCCTAGCCATTCGGTCCCTAGTCTGTAGCTGTGCATTGGGTTCTTCCGTCCTAAGTGCAGGACCCTGCACTTATCCTTATTGAACCTCATCAGATTTCTTTTGGCCCAATCCTCCAATTTGTCTAGGTCCCTCTGTATCCTATCCCTGCCCTCCAGTGTATCTACCACTCCTCCCAGTTTAGTATCATCCGCAAATTTGCTGAGAGTGCAATCCACACCATCCTCCAGATCATTTATGAAGATATTGAACAAAACCGGCCCCAGGACCGACCCCTGGGGCACTCCACTTGACACCGGCTGCCAACTAGACACGGAGCCATTGATCACCACCCGTTGAGCCCGACAATCTAGCCAGCTTTCTACCCACCTTATAGTGCATTCATCCAGCCCATACTTCTTTAACTTGCTGACAAGAATACTGTGGGAGACCGTGTCAAAAGCTTTGCTAAAGTCAAGATACAATACATCCACTGCTTTCCCTTCATCCACAGAACCAGTAATCTCATCATAGAAGGCGATTAGATTAGTCAGGCATGACCTTCCCTTGGTGAATCCATGCTGGCTGTTCCTGATCACTTTCCTCTCATGCAAGTGCTTCAGGATTGATTCTTTGAGGACCTGCTCCATGATTTTTCCGGGGACTGAAGTGAGGCTGACTGGCCTGTAGTTCCCAGGATCCTCCTTCTTCCCTTTTTTAAAGATTGGCACTACATTAGCCTTTTTCCAGTCATCCGGGACTTCCCCCGTTCGCCACGAGTTTTCAAAGATAATGGCCAATGGCTCTGCAACCACAGCCGCCAGTTCCTTTAGCACTCTCAGATGCAGCTCGTCCGGCCCCATGGACTTGTGCACGTCCAGCTTTTCTAAATAGTCCCTAACCACCTCTTTCTCCACAGAGGGCTGGCCATCTATTCCCCATGTTGTGATGCCCAGCGCAGCAGTCTGGGAGCTGACCTTGTTCGTGAAGACAGAGGCAAAAAAAGCATTGAGTACATTAGCTTTTTCCACATCCTCTGTCACTAGGTTGCCTCCCTCATTCAGTAAGGGGCCCACACTTTCCTTGGCTTTCTTCTTGTTGCCAACATACCTGAAGAAACCCTTCTTGTTACTCTTAACATCTCTCGCTAGCTGCAGCTCCAGGTGCGATTTGGCCCTCCTAATTTCATTCCTACATGCCCGAGCAATATTTTTATACTCTTCCCTGGTCAGTTGTCCAACCTTCCACTTCTTGTAAACTTCTTTTTTATGCTTAAGATCGGCTAGGATTTCACCGTTAAGCCAAGCTGGTCGCCTGCCATATTTACTATTCTTTCGACACATCGGGATGGTTTGTCCCTGTAACCTCAATAGGGATTCCTTGAAATACAGCCAGCTCTTCTGGACTCCTTTCCCCTTCATGTTAGTCCCCCAGAGGATCCTACCCATCCGTTCCCTGAGGGAGTCGAAGTCTGCTTTCCTAAAGTCCAGGGTCTGTATCCTGCTGCTTACCTTTCTTCCCTGTGTGAGGATCCTGAACTCAACCAACTCATGGTCACTGCCTCCCAGATTCCCATCCACTTTTGCTTCCCCCACTAATTCTACCCGGTTTGTGAGCAGCAGGTCAAGAAAAGCTCCCCCCCTAGTTGGCTCCTCTAGCACTTGCACCAGGAAATTGTCCCCTACGCTTTCCAAAAACTTCCTGGATTTTCTATGCACTGCTGTATTGCTCTCCCAGCAGATATCAGGAAAATTAAAGTCACCCATGAGAACCAGGGCATGCGATCTAGTAGCTTCCGCGAGCTGCCGGAAGAAAGCCTCATCTACCTCATCCCCCTGGTCCGGTGGTCTACAGCAGACTCCCACCACTACATCACTCTTGTTGCTCACACTTCTAAACTTAATCCAGAGACACTCAGGTTTTTCTGCAGTTTCGTACAGGAGCTCTAAGCAGTCATACTGCTCCCTTACATACAGTGCTACTCCCCCACCTTTTCTGCCCTGCCTGTCCTTCCTGAACAGTTTATAACCATCCATGACAGTACTCCAGTCATGTGAGTTATCCCACCAAGTCTCTGTTATTCCAATCATGTCATAATTCCTTGCCTTCACCAGGACCTCCAGTTCTGCCTGCTTGTTTCCCGGGCTTTGTGCATTTGTATATAGACACTTGAGATAACCTGCTGATCGCCCCCCATTCTCAGTATGAGGTAGGAGCCCTCCCCTCCCAGACATTCCTGCCTGTGCTTCCTCCCGGTATCCCGCTTTCCCACTTACCTCAGGGCTTTGGTCTCCTTCCTCCGGTGAACCTAGTTTAAAGCCCTCCTCACTAGGTTAGCCAGCCTGCTCGCAAAGATGCTCTTCCCTCTCTTCGTAAGGTGGAGCCTGTCTCTGCCTAGCACTCCTTCTTGGAACACCATCCCATGGTCAAAGAATCCAAAGCCTTCTCTCCCACACCACCTGTGTAGCCATTCGTTGACTTCCACGATTCGACGGTCCCTACCCAGGCCTTTTCCTTCCACGGGGAGGATGGACGAGAACACCACTTGCACCTCAAACTCCTTTATCCTTCTTCCCAGAGCCACGTAGTCCGCAGTGATCCGCTCAAGGTCATTCTTGGCAGTATCATTGGTGCCCACGTGGAGAAGCAGGAAAGGGTAGCGATCCGAGGGCTTGATGAGTCTCGGCAGTCTCTCCGTCACATCGCGAATCTTAGCCCCCGGCAAGCAGCAGACTTCTCGGTTTTCCCAGTCAGGGCGGCAGATAGATGACTCAGTCCCCCGGAGTAGAGAGTCCCCGACCACCACCACCCGCCTCCTTCTCTTGGGAGTGGTGGTCGTGGAACCCCCCATCTCAGGACAGCGCATCTCATGCCTTCCAACCAGCGGAGTCTCCTTCTGCTTTCTCCCCCCAGACGTATCATCTGGTCCGCTCTCCGCAATGGTACCTGTGGAGAGAACATGAAAATGGTTACTCACCTGTGTCCGTGTTGCTGGAACCCGGACATTCCCCCTTCTTCTTCTGGAGGTCACATGTTGCCAAGCTTCTTCACTGGCCTCTTGGCTCCGCTGTGCAACGTGCTCTAAATCTTTAGAGCTTTGTGCCCGTAGAAGCATATCCTGACTTTTGTCCAGAAAATCCTCCGTTTCTCCTATGCAACGCAGGGTCGTTATCTGTTGCTCCAGACCTTCAATCTTCTCTTCCACTATGGAGACCAGCCTGCACTTAGTACACGCATGACCATGCCTTGCAAATCCAAGAGTTGCGATTCCAGATCTGGCTGGCCTGGGCCACGCTGGCTTTTCATGGTGCCCATTTGCAGAGGGATTTCCCTGTGGATGGCCCATTTCCCCAGCAGGAGCAGCAATCTCGCTGGCATTAAGGACTCTGCGTGGCCGAGCCTCCCAGGCTATGCGCAGGGGCTGGCTCAGCTTTGAGCCCAAGTCCCTTTCCGTTCACACACACATCAGGCTGACTCGGGCCAGCGAGCACCCAGGATGTGGCTCCTCGGTCCTGGCTGGGGCATGGGTCAGAGCTGAGCCCTGCTGTGACTCGGGTCCATGCCCTGTCCTTGAGCAGTGTGGACACAGGCCCGAGTCAGAAGGTGGGCGGAGCACAGAGGGACGTGCTAACACAGGTGTGAGACCCGGCTCCAGCGAATGGAAACCCAGGCTCACAATGCAGCCTGGACACTCAAGTGCAGGCGCGGAAATGCCGAGTCCACAAGCCTGGATCGGGCAGCCCCGGGTTTACAAAGAGTGTGGATGCTCCCGCAGGGAACTGGGTGGCCATACAGAGGGTTGTGGCTGCAGTTAGAGAGCCGTTTACAAAGGCAGCTTCTAGCAGGCCAGGTATTGCCTGCTCCTGGGCAGTGGAGGGACGGGGGCCGTAGGGGTTGGGTGGGTGGGTGGGTGGGTGGGTGGGTGGGAATACAAGAAATACCTGTGGCATTTTGTCCCTGCTGGGACCACTCCATATAAAGTGATCCGGTAAGAAGAGGCTCTGTTCTTGAATCCTCCAATTTTCATGAATGCTTTAAATTCAGCAAAATCACAAAGAAGAAAATGTCTGAAAAGAGCAGGCAAATACAGACTTGTTTTGCTCAGATTAAAATGCAGAGCAGCCTCTAATTGGTATTTTACAGGTATATTACAAGTTAAAATATTTATTCAATAAATAATTCATGACCTCCAAGCAACAAGTACTTAACCATGTCCTTTTTTTAGTTTTAACAGAGATTTATCTGGAAGAATGTTCCAGGACTTCATTATGTTTTCCTGAAGGCTGCAACGCTTGTCACAGTCAGCATTTCAGATGCCACAGGTTGGGTCATTATGTACCCGTGAGTTGGGCACCTCTGCAGTGCACCTTCTTTCCAACCGCAGGAGTAGAAAATAAAAAGCAAGTTCGAGTTGTAGCTCTTCTGGGATGATGTCCCTGCAACACGGAGCCAGTGTGTAGGAAACCAAAGAAGTATAATTTCTTTACTCTATTTGTGCAATTTGGCAATGACTGGTGGTCTTTTAATATTGTCCCAAAGGATCTAAAATATGAGAAGAAAATATTAGCAACTTTGCAAGCTGTGCTCTATCGAAAAAGGTCAATGTTTGCTTCACTCCCTGTAGACTAGCTCAACGTTTCAGATGTGGTTAATAGTTTGAGGCTTCCTGTGGTATTATATTGTAATAGGACCACATAAAAGTAGAGGATCGTTCCTAACAATAAAAGTATAACTGAGTTTTCAGTGTTGAATACCCCTGTTTAGCCCGGTTATTGGCAGCATTCAGAGCATGTAGTTGCAGAATGTTGATAATTCCCTTGGCAGGGTGATTAACCTTTTGTTTTCACATTTTTTAATTCAAATGATGAAAAGCATGTCCAAGTGGGAGGGGAGTTTTAAAAAAGGCAGAAGCAAATATTCTGTGTTTACTTCCAGTTTGTGGGGATGTTAACAGTGTCTGGTACTGTTTTAAAGTTTTAAAGGACAGTCTACTGAAGCCATTCAGAGGTTCCATCCTTTGAAGTGTAACAGTTCTGTGTTAGGGGGTGGTAGTCTGCAGTGAATTCTATTTCCCTCCTTCCTTGCTTTTCCTGCCAAACTAATGTTATAACTTTTAGTGTGTAACATCCCTCCTACAGATCAACATCGGGCAATCAATTTATTTTTTAGAGAACTCTTTATGTAATGTCTGACAAGCCACAAAAGAGAGAGAGAGAGAGAATTGTACATTTATCTTGTCAGAATCTAAGATTCACAGAAGGCAGAAAGGATAAGCTAATGTGCAAAGATGGAGGAAAGTAGAAGAAAAGAAAACTGAAATTTAAGAGCAGTCCTGGTCAAACTAAAAGGTAATTATCACTGCACATTAGTTTCAATTGGAGAAGAATGGAAGTAGGAAATAATAGGAGGGAAGGGAAAGATGAATGGGATTCTGAGTCAAACTAACACAACCAAGATGGTCCTTAGGCAAGATCTGAAGAGAGGAAGTAGCTTGAAAGAAGGGAGAATGCCCTATAAATCTGGGACGAAGTGAAAAGAGCGACCCTCCCCAACTCTTGAAAGTTATGTGGAGCTGGAGAGGAGAGAACAAGAGTGGAGAAAGGGAGAGCAACCAAATGGGAGAATCGGTGGCTGTCATATTCATGGTCAAATGAGTTTGGAAAACAACGAGAGCAATTTTGAATTAGATCTTCAGATAGCTAGGATTTGGAGAAGCCTGTAAAGGTGACTGAGAACAGGGGATATGGCCCCAATTCCTGAAATGAGAGGAAAAACCTGGGGCAATGCGTTTGAAACCCCTGTAGTTCCGATAAGAGGCACTTAGGGGGATCATGAATGACCATCTATTCTAGCTGTGTGTGCAAAGTGTTTACAAATAGACGAAGACAGCAGGAGTGGAATTACCACGGTACCGGCCCTGCGCCGGCCCCACGCTCCTAAGGGGCCCCAGCTGCCGCTCTGCTCCGTCCCCCGCTCTCCCCGGCTCGCTCAGTTTGGTGCTGTGCACAAGTGCCGACTCCGTGGTGCTCCAGGGCTGGGAGAGGGAGAGCTCCCTCATTAGCTGGCCTGCCCTGTCAATCGGGCTGGCATGCAGCATTGGCGTCAGTCTCAGGACCCTGATTTCTCTCCCTCCATTCCCCTTTCTTTGGGGACTGGGAGAGGCCAGCCACAAACCCCTCTGAGTGTCAGTGGGGGCCAGCAGCCCCCTCCCGCTGGCCTAGAGCCGATCTCCAGAGCAGGCCCCGTGGGCTGAACCGGAAATCGGGGTTCAAAACACACAGGGAGTCCCTGACGCTTGGAGCTCCAAACAGTCCTTAGATCTGGGGGAGGTTCCCCCCTTCCAAGCTCTTCATCCACCCACCCTCCAGTCCCTCTTCTGACTGCACAGGAAGCCCGGGGCTGCCCTGACAAAACCTTCAGCACATCTGCCAGGGACCGGGTTGGAACGGTTCCCACCCCATACAGCTTGATATCAGTCTGTTTGCCCCGGGGGCCTCGGTCTGGGCTCGGTTGTGGTGGTTTTGCTTCACTGTGGAAACCAATGCAGATTGCCCCAGCGCCTCCTGTCTGCAGCTCAGGCTCCCCTGGGACATGGGGTTTGCTGCAGGCGAAGGGGGGATGCCCCTCGATCACACAGGGGCCCAGACTCCCTGACTGGACGCCCAGGCACTACGGCAGTGGGCTCTCTCCAGAGCTAGAGCTGGGCAAATCATGGATATTTCCGGTCAGTGGCACTTATGAGAAATACATTCGTTTGTTTGGGTCAAACTGAATGTGAAACTTTTCAGTGACTCAAGGACAGGCTGTGGTGGCTTATTCCAGAGCAGAGATTTGAACTGCTGCCTTTTACAGCGAGGGGAAATGCACCCGAACCACTGGACTAACGACAGAGCAGTTCCAACAACACCAGGGGCACCACCTTTCTCCTTCTCTCCTGGCCCTTTTGGGACTGGCCAAAACTGTGTGTGTCGAATGCGCTATTCATTTCAGGTCACTCAGAACTGCATTTTTCATGTAATAATCCTCCTCATCCAAAGAATGTCACCCAGTTTTACACAGAACACCAAGAGCTAAATTCACAAGTGACTGAGGTGCGGTGACACTGAACGTCACCATGCCGATCTTTTGGATGATTCACAAACCCTGCGTTGGTGCCTCGACTCCCTGTAGAACAACTGGGGAGAGACAGACACCTGAGAAAGGGATTCACAAAAGCTGGCGATGGAGAAGACTCCAGGTTGAAGTCCCACCCTCTAGCTGAGGGGAGAAGAATTTGAATGGGGATCTGCCACCTGTCAGGTGAACACACTGGGCTTTGGGACAGCCTGACAGGGGCTCCCTCAATCACTCCCGTTGAAGCTATTCCATAGTGGGGGAAATAACTAAAAAAAAACATAGGTGCAGGGAGATTGGACATTGGGTCTTTCACCTCCCCATCCTTCCTTCAACCTCTGTAAGCTCACTTTGAGAAGCCTGATTGGGTTCCACAGCCAAATTAGGTGGCAAACTCCTACCGTCCCTGGTGTGGGTGCTACAGGGTGCAGGCTCGGAAACACAGATGCCCTGTGAACTTTTACTACAAAAAATGTTTAGGACCCTGTAGTGGTGAGCAGCAGCTGAGTGGGGGGTTGGGAATCCCAGTGGGGTCTGATTCTGGCAGTTGGTGCCTAAACCAACAGTTAGGCACTAAGCCCTTTGGTGAATCTGGCCCCAAGAAGGAGGCAGAGCTGGGAAGAGATATGAGCTCATCGGAAGAAGAAATCACAACTGGGAGGGGCTCAAGAAGTTTAGGGGCTTACTACCTGGTATCCCCTCGGAGCCATTCCCATCTTTTGGAAAGCAAAGAAGTTCCTCCTAGACTTTAAGGCCAGGAGCGACCATTGTGATCATCTAGTCTGACCTCCTTCACCTTGCAAGCCAAAGAACCTCACCCATCTCCTCCTTTAATAGACCCATAACCTGCCCGGGCCCTTATGGCTTGGGGCAAACCACCAGGACTTGGTTTTGTCATCAGTTCATCTCATCAGGTTCCTTGGGCTAGATACCACAATAATTCCCAGGCTTGAGAAGCTCCTTGTAGAGGTATCAGCTACAACACCTTCCCTGGGCCCTAGTGCCACCCCATCCAGCCTCTCCCCACACCCACTGATGCTGAGGATGGCTAGCCACTGGGTTGCTTCTACTTGAGGTTTGTATCCCTTTAACACCGGAGAGTCCTGCTGTAATAGTACCTACCTCTCTCAGAGGGTTAGCAGAACCTTATCTCCAGCCACTTTTCTGTTCCCAGACACCAGGTAGATGGCCCACGTTCTGCTCTCCAAACCTTGGCCTTCCTACGTCCCTGTGCTGCAGGTAATTGAGCCCAGGAAGCTCAGCTAGCATGTGCAATGCAGGCACAATGGACTGGGGTTTAAGTTGCAGGGCACCTCAATTATCCAAGCCTCAGTTCTTGAGATCTCTGTTTTCCACAGCTTGGCCATGGCCATTCATTATGCTCAAGCCCCTTTAATTATTGGTATCTATCTCCCCGGCTCCGACACCCCACGCCCATAACATCTCAGCTCTTGGAAGGTGTGATGTAGAGAGAGGAAATGGGGGGTGGTCATCACTCCAGGTGGATGGCACTCCCCTCAGGTCTGTGGCAGATCTCTCCTTCTTTCTCTCTTTGGTTCAAGGGCCTCACTTCCTTCCTACCCCAGCCCCTCCCTCGGGTTTTGGGTCTGCCACCTTGGCAATTCCAAACTCTGTCTTTCCATCACCCAAGGAAAGACCTGCCCTTTATCTCCCAGTAAGTTTCTCTTCTGAGCCCTGTGCAATCTAAGTGCCCCACGGAGTCCCCTGCTTTCCCCCCTCTAGTATAAACATCTTGGGTCCTTGGGCCCCATAAACATCTCTGGGGCTTTTCCCCCCACTGCTACCACCCTTCCATGTCTAGCACCAGGTCAGTTTCTGAAAACTTTGAGGCTTTGCTCTTATCCTCCACTTATCCTCCTCCATGGATTGTTGGCTTTTCTTCACACTTGTGGCCAAAACATCTGAAAGGACAAGACTTATGCCATGAATCTGCAGAGGAAGAATTTATTCTGGAACTAAATGAGGTAAAGTAACAAATCCAGTGAGCTATTCACACCCTCAGTCTTATCCAAGCCCCAGGCCTGCCTTTCACCTTGGAATCTGGGGTTGAACGTCATACCCCAAGGAGAGTCTCTTATACATCAGTCTCTGTGTCCGAGGACAACATGCAATTGTTCTCAGCCACTTTGGTCCATGCTTACCAGGCCCGCTGGATGTGAAGGAGATGGTGGAATTTGTGGGCCCCTTCTGTGAGTGGGAATGCTGGCAGGGTGGGATTCAGTAATATGGAAACTGGAAGTAGTAGAAGGGCCCTACTGTCAAACAAACCCTAACCCCGCCCTTGGCCCCTGAAACGCCGCCCCGACCACCTGTCACTGGAAGTCCCACCAATGGGGGATATTACTACCGGGGTGAAGGCGGACACATGACCGGATGCAAAATGTGTCATGTGACCCCTCTAAGAACTCCTCCCACTTCCCTCAACCAATCAGGTTGGGTTTCACCCTGATACGCCCGCTGCGAGAGGAGATTTGACCAATCAGTGGTGTTCCAGGGCAGGGTGACCCATCTGGAAGTGGTTCGTGTGACCCCTCTAAGACCTCTTCCCACCGCCCTCTACCAGTGGCGATGGGTTTCAGCCGCATAGGACCGCCCCAAGAACAGATGTGACCAATCAGGGGTGTACTGGCGTGGGTGACCCGCACCGAAGAGAGCCATGTGACCCCTCAAAGAGCTCAACCCAGCGCCCTCTGCCAATCAGAGCGCAGCACCATCACCCCATAAGTCCCAGCTCAGGGGCAGAAGAGGGCACCCTTTACCAAGAACGCGTGCTTTAGAAATCTTGGAAAGATGGACTCCTTCACCACCCTCGTGAGAACTTCGGAGTTTGTTTTCGCCCCGAGGGCCTTTAGACTTGTGTGGAGAAAGTGCTACATCAGCGACAGGTCTGATGAGGGCCCTTTGACTCAGCCGTTGATGGATACGCCAGAACCTGAAACCCAAACTCTTCTGAGGCACACCGAGGAGCATGATGGGCTCTCATTGTCAGCCCCCCGAGAGGTGGAAGGCAAACGTAGCTCAGGGGAGTCACCGGAGGACAAGGTGAATGGAAAAGATGTCACTCAGGTAAATGAATGGTTAAGAAGTGACGGCTGATGATGGGGTATAATGGGGTTAGGAACCGGGGGGCTGTGTAAATCTAAAAACAAGCAGTGGGGTGCTTACACTGTTTCTTTTCTGAAAATCTCTCAACAGCTCGACGATGCCTTTCTAGAGGCCTTTCAGAACTTCTACAGGAGTTGCTCCGTGGGAGTAAATATATCATGCATCCGCTGATTTTGCTCATGTCTGAGACAGAGATCTCAAGAGGAAAATCCAGAAAAGGACAAAATGGAAGAATCACTCCCTTATCGTAGGGGTCATGGCGTCCATTTTTACAGGGGGCTGTAAAAGGTCGTGTTAAACCAGGTGATTAATAACACTTAGTTAAATGTGTCAATATGAATGTGTCCCCCTTCATATTTGTGTGAGTAAAAGACGGTACCAGTAAGAGTCATGTCTACACAGGCAGCTTTGTGAAAGAAAATATATTTGAGCCCCGGGGAAGTTGGGAGCTTCGGCAGGGTGAACCCTCTTTTTCAAGTGGCCAAAAAGCAGAGTAAAACTTTAAATGAAGACGGGTAAGAGCTTGGCTTTCAGACCAGGACGCTTACACTTGACACATACCGGCTCGAATATGTTTTAAAAGAAATAAGACCATTGTTGCAGGTGTGGATGTGTAATGGCAGGCAGATTTGATGGATTTGTACCGGTCCTCCAAACGCAACAGTGGTTTTAATTCCATCTTAACAGTCATAGACATTCTATCCAAATATGCCTGGGCCTTCGGCCTAAAAGACAAGACGAGTGGTGAGGTATCCAAGGCCTTTAAAGCAATTTTCAACAAAGGTCGCGTGCCTCAAAAATTAGATTCTAGTCGGGGGAAAGAATTTTTAAACAAACCTTTAAGGAGACTGTTAAAGCGGCATGGAGTTCACCATATTGTTACTGAGAATGAAGTCAAAGCAGGGGTTGTAGAGCAATTGAAGAAAACTTTAAAAACTAGGATGTGCAGATATTTTACGAGGGTGAGACAGTTACTGAATCTTTTTACCCTGAAGAATTACAAAAAGTAAACCCCAAACGAGACAGGATTTACAGGGTTGAAAAAGTTCGAGCGGCGAAAGGAAAAGGGAGAAAAAAGCAGCTACTGGTGAAATGGTTGGGGTGGCCCAATGAGTTTAACAGCTAGGTGAAAGCTTTTCAACTCTGTGACATTTAGACCCAAACAGAGAGAGCGAGAGGGAGAGAGAGAGAGAGAAATGAGGGATGGCGGGTTTTACATTACTTTGCCCAGCAATGCCAGCTCTGCAGCTTTTCCTCAAAACACCAGCTCCAACATTACAATAGGACTAATTAAGCCCTTGGATCTCCCGGGTGCCTGGGAGGTGGTGTTAGTGGAAACACAATACCCGCACAGCTGGAACACTATCCACGAAGACACCCCTTTCAAAATCACCTTTGGAGATATGAGGTGGAATTTCATCCTACGACGAGGTTATTACTCGACCATACCCGAATTACTGGATCATATGAACAGCACCGTGGCTCGTCATTCCGCACTACCTGAGGTGGTCATGAACTACGACCCTGTGGGTAGAAAAGTGAGACTTAAATCTGCCAATTTTACGTCCATGTTTTACAGGGAGCTAGCTAATATTCTGGGTTTGGGCCCCAAGTGCAGCGCCCAAAAATTTCCCATCTCCGCAGACATCACAGGGGGTTTCAACACCTTGTATCTGTCCACAGATATCATACAACACCAGTTTGCGGGGGACTTTTCTGTTGCCCTGTTACGCTGCGTCCCCATCCGAGGAAGGAACAATGAGTTTGTCACCATCACTTACGATAAACGTCACTACGTTCCTGTCAGTAAAGACCACATTGACACCATCACCATTGAACTAAAGACAGATCAGAACAGACGCGTCTCATTTTGCTTCGGCAAGGTGATCGTAAAGCTGCACCTGCGTCCGCGGAGAGAGCGAGGCTTCTAAAAAGCAAAATACTATTTTGGCGATCCTAAAAAATTACGGTGACCCCGCAATCAATAGGAACTATAACAAAGCCCAGGCTGGATACGCCCTTCCTGGATGTCATGGGGCCCCCGTGATATACGGGGTTGGTGTGGGTGGAATATTTCGTAGTCTCTTTTGAAAAGCTGTACCACTTTTGAGGAGGGGGCTAGAGATTATTAAAGTCCACATAAAAACCGTCGCTCAAAATATAGCTACAGACGTGGTAGGTCATGTCTCCCGCACTGTTCTGGAGAAAGTGGGGAATACAGTTTCACAGGAAGGATCGGGGCTGATGTACATTAAAAGGAGGAAGAGCACGAGAAATGTGTCATACCCACGATGCTCAGTTACCCCAAAACCCTTTAAAAGAAGGGCTTTGACCCGCAGGGCCAGCCACAAGTGAAAGTCCAAGAGGAAGCCTGGGTGAAAGAGGAGACGCTCTCTGCCTGGTGAAAGAGATGTATTTGAATCAACATGGCTTTTGTTCACTGCGGGTCTGAGGAGTGGACCACATCCAAATTAGACTTGTTCCAAATAGCCCCTATGCAGACCAGCATTGAGAAAAGCATCTACATCGAGGTGCCGCCTCTGTCGGTCATTATGGAGTCTGCCCCCATTGACTTTTTTGTAGCAGGGAATGGTGTGGATTGTATGGATTTAAACAACACGCTGCTGGAGCTGTGTTGCAAGATTGTAAAAGGAGACGAAACTGAACTCGCCGTGGACGCCGAGGTGGGCCTGGTGAATTACCCCATGGCCTCTATTTTTAGTCAGTGCGATGTCACGCTGGGAGACCGCCTCGTAAGGCAAAGCAACAACTGTTACCCTTACAGGGCCTTTATAGAATGGATTTCTATACAGGGCCAGAGAATGGATTAAGAGTGGATTTCTTCCCCAGGGTTAAGTTTGTAATACAGACGGAAAGCGTTTGTCCTCCCCCCATAAAGTGCATCCCTAGGCAGGAGAGGCAACTGGGCTCGGTTTAGAAGATCTGCAAGCTCCTTGTCTGAAACCCAAAAGTTGTCCCCGTCATAGGATTTTGTGCTTTTTCACAATAATAGGTGACAACACCGCAGAAAAAACACCCATGAAACTCAAAAGCCATGCTTACCCCATCAACACTGGGATTAACGTCTAAAAAGTAGGGGCCTACCTGTAGTTCCCCACCCTGTAAAGCATGCCGAATCTGTATATTTTCTTTGTGAGAAGTATACAACAGCCACTGAATAGATGGGGTTGAATATCTCTTTTTCTACCTGTGATCGTTGTCTGGAGGGAGAAGAGCTACCGTGTTAGGCTCCAAAAACAAAATCCTGTACATAGCCATGGAGACAGATGCCAGCTTTATGTACCAGAATGGATCTATACACAGTTTTATCTCGGTGAATTTACCAGGTTCTTTCTCTACTATATCTCCCATCTCTGTCATTTTCATAATCTCTTTTCTGTAGAGGATACAAGCCTGTCTCAAAATTTTGACATCCTGTGACAGGAATAGGTGAGCTCATTCTGCAAGTCAAACATCTCATATCTGTGGTCCCGACACTAGTCGAGAAACTCTGCTTTCTCCCTGGGCATCATGCTTTCCACACCAGAGTGCTCCATGCCGGGCAGAGTCCCCATGTAATTTTGATTTTCTAAAGTGTTAAAAAGAGGTGGAAAAACACCCTTTGCACCCTTCAAATCCCGTCGCTTGCGGGAGCTTGCTAAGCTTCATGGGCAAGAAGTTTGAAAAGAGTCTATCAAACGAATGCCCAGGGCTTTCACTTCCACACACATTAGTTTACTACCCTGAGTGATCAATTCTATGCACGTCTTTTCCCTCAGGAACTGTCTCGCAATGAAGTACATATCATAACCTTTGGAACTGAGCGCTAGGAACGTGTAGTCCTGGAACTCTTTGCCAATAAAGGTCTAAACAAACAGAGAAAGACACTTGTTGCCCTTAAATTCCCAGGGCTTTTCAGGGTTTCGGGACATAGCGAAAATATAAGTGGGCGTGTGCAACCCAGTCTTCTGTGTGCATTCAAAATCATAAAAAATATATACTTTTCTGAGGATTCGGGCTTTCGAATGCTCTCCAGAAAACACAGGTGACTGTCTACATCACCAGCGATCAAACCCTGACCCTGCTTACAGCGCCTCCCTTCACACCTGTGCCGCTTGTCCACACAAGACTGACATTTATCACACAAAGTTTTAGACAGGCATTCGACTCGCTTTTTCGATGCACAGTCGACGTGTCTGTCTAAACGCTCTTTGGACCAACAATACAGTCTACAGCTAGGACACCTCAGCTGCACGCCCATGCTGTCCAAGCACGTTACGTTCAAACGGAGGCGGCAACGATACCTGCAAGAGTGGTCCTGACGGTACCCTCTGTGGCAAAACTCTACAATATTTTTTCTCACCAAACAACTTTTTCACATCCAGAACCCCATAGTAATGCTCATCGTGCAAGAGGATGAAAAAAGTCTTGGGGTACATGCCCCCCGCCCCCGTTTTAAAGAAGCCCCGTCCGCCTTTTGCCGCAGACAGCACCACCTGTATGGTGACTCCTCAATGCTCTTCCAATGTTGCTACGGCACTGAGCAGAACCTGTTTTGGATCTGACCACCCCAGTTTCCCATGAAACTTTCTCGCCCCCGCTAATGATTCCGCATCCGTAGGTTTACGGTCAGACAAAACAGCCAAGAGCCCACCCGCAAAACCGGTGTAAGTCAGGTCTACTAAGCATTGTCTCTTTATATGCATGATTTAACTACTGAGGATAGAATTTAAAACTCTATGAGCACCGCCACCCCTGTTTGTTCCAACTGTCACAACGTCCCATCGAGATGCAACTCTCTCTTGCTCTGTAGCAGCATTGAGGCCTGATTTAAGAAATCCTCAGCAGACAGCTCTTCCGTAGTTCTTCTGACCGCAAACAAAGGGCTAGTTAAATTTCGTCTCTCTAAACGTAACTGAACAGAATCATCAGGGCCTACTCTACCGTTAACCTCATCCAGAACTAACTGTATTCCCCTGTGTATGGCTTCAACAACCTGCTGAGCTGAATTTATTCACTCAAGATTGACAAAACAAAATTCCTCACAATATACCGACCCCCCAAATCTGGGTAATTCACGTTGCCAACTTCTCACTCTCTCCATATACACCTCTGCATTTTCAGGGTTACTTGGGGGCTTCCTCTACGGGACCATCAGCAGTATCTTCTACATCAGAGGCTATTTGAGACTCAGACTCTGAGGAGCCTCCGGTATTCTGAAGAAAGCGTCATATTTCCCCAAATCTTAATCATTTTCTGAATGTAGCATCATACTTTTCCCAAATACTAGAATATGGGGGAGGTGTGATGTGCTTATGGTGTTGGGACAATGGTTTGTCAGTCCTGACTTTTTTATTCACAACACTTAGAGCGCGTGCTCCGGGTCTGTGAATGTGGACGTTTTCGCTCACAGTTTTCTCAGGGCTTGGTGTGGTGGTGGCCTCTGAGGAACTGGAGGGGTGTTTGCGTGGTTGGGTTTTGTTGTCCTTGGGTTTGATGTCTATGAGGTTTCGACTGCCCTGATGCTTCATCTGCACCCTTGTGCTATTTTGCGTTAGCCTTGTTAAAGGTCTCAAAGCAGATTCCTGGTTCTTTGGCCGTTCTGGTGGAGGTGTCCCTGTCGCTTCGACTACAGCATTGTCAGGAAAGCTGCTCTTGCCTATGTGGCGGGGAAAAACATTTTACAAAACTGAACATTACCATCTTTCTCACCCACACCTATGTATATACTTAGAATACAACACCTCATAAAACAACCAAACCAATAAGCAAAATAGATTTACTGGGCTTCATCCATCCTTCAGTCACTGATGCTGGTCCATTTTCCTTTTCAGCTGGCTCTTTTCCTTTTTCTTTTCAGCTTGTTTACCCTCTCGTGTTTTGACCGTACTGTGAAGCAAACAACGTTATAATAAAACACATGGAACTGTCTTGTAAACTTAAAAAAATAAAATATTCATTAGGATGTTTTTCTATTTAAAAAGTCACAGCTTTAAAACAAAATAATCCCTTTCAGGCTGTACAACAAACACAGGTTTAGAGTTGATTTCTACCAATTGAAACAACAAACCCACAAACATTTTTTTAAAATACATCTCATTTGCAAAATAAAAACCAAACTGCTTTTAAAACCCATTCTAAAACCCATTTTGCACAAAAACCCTTGTTAGTTTTAAAAACACCATTACTATCCGTTTGCAACCAAATACTTTTGAAAAAACCACCCCATCTCTCTCACACACACACACACACAAACAGCAGCTTCATAAACACATCAAACCAGGTTTGCAACCAAAAACTCAGACACACACAACACACACACTCCAGCAGTTGAAAAACACCAACAGTTTGCAATCAAATACTTTTCAGTAAACCCACATGCATTTAAAAGGCACACGGTTGTTCTGTTTCCCCGCCCCACCCCGATGTGTGTTTGGGCCTTCAGTTAAAGAACAAGCAAAAATCTTAAGTTAGGATTACTCTCTGTACAACGAAAAGGAGGACTTGTGGCACCTTAGAGACTAACCAATTTATTAGAGCATAAGCTTTCGTGAGCTACAGCTCACTTCCTCAGATGCATATCGTGGAAACTGCAGCAGGCTTTATATATACACAGAGAATATGAAACAATACCTATTCCCACCCCACTGTCCTGCTGGTAATAGCTTATCTAAAGTGATTTCCAGCACAAATCCAGGTTTTCTCACCCTCCACCCCCCCACACAAATTCACTCTCCTGCTGGTGATAGCCCATCCAAAGTGACAACTCTTTACACAATGTGCATGACAATCAAGCTGGGCTATTTCCTGCATAAATCCAGGTTCTCACATCCCCCCCACCCCCATACACTCACAAACTCACTCTCCTGCTGGTAATAGCTCATCCAAACTGACCACTCTTCAAGTTAAAATCCAAGTTAAACCAGAACATCGGGGGGGGGGGGGGGGTAGGAAAAAACAAGAGGAAACAGGCTACCTTGCATAATGACTTAGCCACTCCAAGTCTCTATTTAAGCCTAAATTAATAGTATCCAATTTGCAAATGAATTCCAATTCAGCAGTTTCTCGCTGGAGTCTGGATTTGAAGTTTTTTTGTTTTAAGATAGCGACCTTCATGTCTGTGATCGCGTGACCAGAGAGATTGAAGTGTTCTCCGACTGGTTTATGAATGTTATAATTCTTGACATCTGATTTGTGTCCATTTATTCTTTTACGTAGAGACTGTCCAGTTTGACCAATGTACACGGCAGAGGGGCATTGCTGGCACATGATGGCATATATCACATTGGTGGATGTGCAGGTGAACGAGCCTCTGATAGTGTGGCTGATGTTATTAGGCCCTGTGATGGTGTCCCCTGAATAGATATGTGGGCACAGTTGGCAACGGGCTTTGTTGCAAGGATAAGTTCCTGGGTTAGTGGTTCTGTTGTGTGGTATGTGGTTGTTGGTGAGTATTTGCTTCAGGTTGCGGGGCTGTCTGTAGGCAAGGACTGGCCTGTCTCCCAAGATTTGTGAGAGTGTTGGGTCATCCTTTAGGATAGGTTGTAGATCCTTAATAATGCGTTGGAGGGGTTTTAGTTGGGGGCTGAAGGTGACGGCTAGTGGCGTTCTGTTATTTTCTTTGTTAGGCCTGTCCTGTAGTAGGTAACTTCTGGGAACTCTTCTGGCTCTATCAATCTGTTTCTTTACTTCTGCAGGTGGGTATTGTAGTTGTAAGAAAGCTTGACAGAGATCTTGTAGGTGTTTGTCTCTGTCTGAGGGGTTGGAGCAAATGCGGTTGTATCGCAGAGCTTGGCTGTAGACGATGGATCGTGTGGTGTGGTCAGGGTGAAAGCTGGAGGCATGCAGGTAGGAATAGCGGTCAGTAGGTTTCCGGTATAGGGTGGTGTTTCTGTGACCATTGTTTATTAGCACTGTAGTGTCCAGGAAGTGGATCTCTTGTGTGGACTGGACCAGGCTGAGGTTGGTGGTGGGATGGAAATTGTTGAAATCATGGTGGAATTCCTCAAGGGCTTCTTTTCCATGGGTCCAACCTGTGTAATACCTGAAGTTTGTTTTTTGTTTGTTTGTTTTTTCTGTTTTTTAAATATAACACTATTAAGCACAACTATAGTTAAAATGGTTTTTACCTTGGCCTGGTGGTGAAATGCAGCTTAAAGTTACCAGTTCCATGCTAAACAGATCACACTGCAAGAGAGAAAGGCACCATTATTTACGAAGACAGCATGGCCAAAGAATTGCCTTATAGAATATATATTTTCAGAGTTAAAAACAGGGAGCATACCTCCTCTTCCAGTCCAGCAGCAATTCAAGAGAGTTTCTGTTGAAAGAGACAGTCTCCAAGGAACCTGAAGCTTTGTTTCAAAATAGTTAGCAGGGTGATTGGATCCCCCCTCCCTAGCATTCCCTTTTGTGATCTGGGATGGGGGAATAAGTTGTCTGCACAACTGGGTTGCTTTTATTTCTTTTTTCTTTTCTTTTCTTTAAAAGACATACATCTCCGTGAAAAGAAACCAAGGGCCAGAGACCTTCTAACAGAAACACAGATAGTCACAAAGCCCTCTTTTTTATTTTTCAATTTACAGCTACCCAGTTGTATGTCGCTGTTTGTCCCCTCACCATTTTCTAACTTAATCCTTTTTAATTTCTTACAACTGGTCTTTTTCTGAAGCAGGGTTCTGTAACTTTTTGTGCAGACCAGGCGGTCAATATAACGCTGGAAGCAGCATCTTCCGGTTTGGTCATTTTCTTTCAAACACGGTCAGGGTCTGCACTAAATTGCACAGCATTTATCAAGGTCACCCCGTGCGCTAAATGTTCTTGGGTGAGGCACAGACATTGCACAGCTTAACCTATGGCAAGAACAGTGTTTAATAGGCTTTCCAAACACAGCTCAGCACGCCGGCCCCGGAGCTGGCAGTTTCTATCCACTGAAGTCCAAGTCACACAGCCATGGTGCCGTTAGGCTGGCGGACCCATGACACAGCCCTCTCATCTTCAAACAGCTTTTCCCGAAGGCAGCGATTGAGGACAGCAGAAACAGCAACGCGTACAATAGTCCGCATGACTTTTTTACGCTCACGACGTGGCACTGGCTTAGTGGGTCCCATGCCAAACCTCCTCCGAAACGCCTTCTAGCCATCATCCTCGGAGTCCTCTTCAACAATTTGGATCGGCGCTGAGCAAAAACAAGGTGGGCCTGGTTCATCTTCGCTACTTGATGCGACGCTGTCTGCAGCCTCCAGGGCCTCTGGAAAGGCATCATCAAGCTGTTGAGAGATTTTCAGAAAGGAAACAGTGTAAGTTCCCACTGCTTGTTTTTAAATTTACAAAACTCCCCCGCCCCTCCAGTTCCTAACCCCATTTCACCCCATCATCAACCGTCACTTCTTAATCATTCATTTACCTGAGCCATGTCTTTTCCTTTCACCTTGTTCTCCGGTGACTCCCCCAAGCTGCGTTCGCCTTCCTCCTCCAGGGGGGTGGACGACAAGAGGCCACCACGCTCATCGGGGTGTCTCCACACAAGTCCAAAGGCCTTTGGGGCTAAAACAAAGTCCCAAGTTCTCACGGGGGTGGTGAAGGAGTCCATGATTCCACGATTTCTAAAGCACGCGTTCTTGGTAAAAGATGGCCTCTTCTGCTCCGGTGCTGGGACTTATGGGGTGATGGTGCTGCACTCTGATTGGCAGAGGGCACTGGGAGTAGTTCTTAGAGGGGTAACACAACCCTCTTCTGGGCAGGTCACCCCGCCACAGAACACCCCCGAAAGGTCAAATCTGCTCTCAGGGCGGTCCTATGCAGCCAAAACCCATTGCAATTGGTAGAGGGTGGTGGGAGGAGGTCTTAGAGGGGTCACACAAACCACTTCCGGATAGGTCCCCCCACTCTGGAACACACCCAAATTGGTCAAATCTCCTCTCTGGGCAGCCCTATGCGCCTGAAACCCCTCCTGATTGGTAGAGAGCAGTGGGAGGAGTTCTTAGTGGGGTCACACGAACCACTTCCGGATTGGTCAGCCCGCTCTGGAACACCCCCAATTGGTCAAATCTGCTCTCAGGGCAGTCCTATGAGGCGGAAACCTCTCCTGATTGGTCGAGGGCAGTGGAAGTGTTCTTCGAGGGGTCACACAAACCACTTCCGGATGGGACACACCACCCTGGAACACCCCCGATTGCTCAAATCTCCTCTCGGAAAGGCCTACAGGGGCAAAACTGAGCCTCATTGGTAGAGGGCATTGGGAGGAGTTCTTCGAGGGGGTCCCATGAGACATTTTGCTTCCAGTCATGTGTCCGCCTTGACTCCGGAAGTAATACCCCCCATGGGTGGGACTTCTGCTGACAGAGGGTCGGGGTTTAAGGGCTCAAAGGGTGGAGTTTAAGGGGTAAAGAGGCGGGGTTAGGGTTTCCTTGACGGTAGGTCCCTTATACTATTACCAGACACCCTTAGAGACCCTTGCCTTTCAAAAGGGTGGCTTTGTAAATTTAGGATCAGGTGTTCTTGAACGAGAGTCCTTGGACATTTGGGACTTCACTTTCTTTTGAAGCTTGGAGAAGGTTTGCTTCAGGCACATGAAGATCCGTTTGAGAACTGGAACTTTGTTCCTTGAAGGGGATGATGTCCTAGCTCTGGAGGCCTTTGGTGGCTTTGGAGGAGAAGCGTCAGGACTCCCAGTTGCTTTCTCCCCTGCTTGCGAAAGCCCTGTTGTACTTGTTGCAATGGACACCATCTTCAGTTGCTTGGTGGGAGCCCTTTTCCCCATTCCATCCCGCCTCTTGCTCCTGTCTGCTGAAAGGAGCCACACCACTGGCATCTTGTTGTGGTTGGATGATGCGGTAGAGTCTCCTGGAGTCCATCTCTGGGGAAGTCCATGGGATGTTCTGGGCAAGTCAGCACCTGCAGAACCAGCTGGTCTCTTCTGTAGAACCTTTCCACACTTCTTGCAAACTCTGATAGGCTGCTGGTCTCTGAAGAGCTTTGAATTCACAGTTCCATCGAACCCATGTGGAGCCGGGATGTCTCGAAGACCATGAAGCTCAGGAGATTCTTGTGTCTCCTCCTGAGTTTTCTTACCCTTCATCTTTCCTCGATGTGCCTTGCGGCACAGATGGCAGACTGAGACATGGCTCGCCAAGGGGCGGGAGCTGCTCAACATTTCCATCATGTCCTAGATCTTCAGGTCGTGTGCAGCCTGCCCAGCAATGAGAGAGTCAAGAATGGATCTTGGTAGCTGCTCAGAGCCTGGTGCCTCTGGGGCAACCTGATGGCATTGGGTCCTGGGAAGATCTGCCCTGCTCTCACCAGCCTGTGCCCCTGGCCTCAGGCAGGAGCCTTCTCCGGAGATAACCTTCCTCTCCATGTGCAGCTCCAGCTTCTCTTCAGTCCCTTTGGTGTCACTCAAACTGGGAAGGGACTTTCTCAGCTCACTCCTATCAACGTGGAGTATCGCAGCGAGCGTCTCTCTTAATGCGGTTCCTGGAGGCAGCGATGTCAGATCCACCCCTGCTGGCAGAGTGCAGTGATCCGGGTTAGTCTGGTTTCCTGCTGTGCCATCACTGCTGCCCGTCTCCATGGTGGTATCGTGCACTGGCGTTGGAGGACGTGTGGAACAAGAGGAGCTTGTGCTTCGCTTCCCTGTCTGCGACGCGCTGCGATGGTCTGGGCTTTCTTCCCCTTTTGATGCTACTGCCCCAGGATGCTTCCAGGAGTAAGACCTGGCCATTTGCTGCCTTCTGTCGGTGGGTAGAGCATGTCCATCCTCCAGCCATCTCTTACTTGGGGCCCTTAGATGCAACTGAATAGATGGAGGCTTCTTGGAACACAGCTGAAACGGTGACAGGTAGGGAGTCGCTGTGCCCCCACACGTTGGGCGAGAGAGCCGGCCTCTCTCCTCGGGGGAAGGAGACTCCAAACTCCTCCGGGAATCCTGGATCCTCATGGGCAGTCCCCATCTTTGCTGCACTTGCATCTTTATAATGTGGAATGCCAGCTGCTTCTTAACGTCTCCTCCAAGGAAGGGCAGCTCCCCAAGGATGGGAACCACCTCAACCTCGGGCATTGCCTTCAGGGAGGACAGCTTGGGAACCGGGGGTAGGAAAGCCCACAGGGATTGACACACGGCATCTGGCAAACCCCACTCCTGCTGCAGCTTCTTCCGCTGCAAATGCCAGCCCAAGTTCTCCCTGACCTCATCAAGCAGGAAATCAGTCTGCATCTCGCTGAACTCTACACCAGTTCCCATGGCTGGGATGGCATGAGGCAGGTTTGCCGGAGGCTCTGGGTCCAGGGTGAGCAGCGCCCACTGCATGAGGAGATGCTTAGGGCTCAGGTGGAGTTCCATGGGGTGGGCAGGTTGTTGTCCCAGTGTTGGGAATGCCGCTGGCCTGTGCTTCCCTGGCTCCCCAGGGGGGCAGAGTGGCCCAGGCAGGGCAGTCTCTCTCAGGAGGGGAGCATTTCTGGGCGACTCTCTCACGATCTTAGGAAATGCCTTCATTTGGATCTCCAAGCATTTCTGAGCCACATGATCCTGCAGCTTGACCACCGCTGTGGGCACAAGCCTGGCCAGGATGGCATCAGGGGATTCTATGATGCTCGGGGTATTTTGGGGCAGGGATCCCGAGGGGCACACACATGGCTCCCGGATCTCCTCTGCACACTGAGGGCTGGCATCAGATCTCATGGGCTTTGGGACCTTTGCTGGAAATCCACATTTGGGCTGATCTGTGCTTAATTCCCATTGCTGCTTGGTCTCATGCTCACCCAGCAATGGCTCCCCCGGGATGCAGATTTGTGGAGTTGGAGGCAGAAGAGCTGTGTGAGGTTTCTGGGGCGTGAGGGGTAAGCCCTGCTCATGCTGGAGTCTCTTTGTGTGCAAGTAAAGCTCCTCCCGGACTTCATGGCTTCGGAAAGGGACCCTGCTCACATTGAACTTCACCCTGGGGCCTCTGTCTGGTGGGCGCAGAGCAGTGGCATTAGGGATCATCCTGGCCAGCCACTCTGTGTATGCGGTAGGTGCCCCCAGTTGACTCTGCAGATGATTGTGTCGGATGCTGAAGTCTAAGCCATGGGCTGACGTCTGGTCCAGACCCGTGATCTGCTCTCGCCGGTCTCGTCTGCTGTGGACAGCAGGCCTGGGGAGAGGCTGGTCTTGGATGGGATGAGTGGATCCTTCCCAGCCCGTGACAGCCATGATCTCCCTTGTGTTGTAGAGGGGCTCAGACCGAGCCACGGAGGCTTCTCTCAGGGAAAAGGAGGTGGAGATCTGGAGGAAAGAGGTGATGGATTCCACAGAGGAATAGGAGAACTGGCTCACGGAAAATGTCATCACACATGGCCTGTGGGAGAGAGCAGACAGGGGCAGATGGGACATGGCCCTGCTGAGCAAAGGCAAACCTTGGGCACAGCCGTCCAACTGTACTGCAATGGGGCAGTGTCTCGGCATGCATGGCACACCACGCTCTGACACAAGGACATCAACTGGAGAACGAAGGACTGCGAGGGGGAGCTGGCACCCATTTTATCGATAACAATTACCCCTTCATCGCACGCACAGGTGCAGCACCTAGCACAATGGGGCTTGAGCATGACTGGGGACCGAGTGCTCTTTTAATAGAAAGATTAGCTAACAAAAATTGGTTTGGGTGAGGAAGATGTGAGCATGTGTATGTTACCCTTGCCAGAGGATGTTGTGAAGGCCAAGACCATAAACAGGGTTCAAGAAAGAACTAGATAAATTCCCCAATGGCTATTAGCCAGGATGGGCAGGGATGGTGTCCCTAGTCTCTGCCTGAAGCTGGGAATGGGTGAGAAGGGATGGATAACTTGATAATTACCTGTTCTGTTCATTCCCTCTGAAGCACTTGGCATTGGCCACTGTCGGAAGACAGGATACTGGGCTAAATGGATCTTTGATCTGACCCAGTATGGCCGTCCCTAAGTTCTTATGTTCTAACCCCCTGGAAAACTGTCCTCGTCGACTAGCTGATGCACTAGAGGATAACCACCTACTACTGATACCAGTTAATGGAGTTTCTTCTTTAGCTCCAGTGGTGAAGGTCTGTGCTATTGTCCTGAAAGTCCTGGGTTTGAACTTGATGACTCAAGTTTGGGGTGTGTCACTGGGTGCACCGCTCACTTCTTGTCTAGTACATCCTCCTGGTCACTCCGAGGATTAGCGCTCGAGCTCAATGCCCCTCCCCATTGCCACACGTGATCACATCATCTCCCTCTCAAGGTCTATAACACCTCTCTCTTCGCCGACTGCAGTGTCCTCTTCTTGACTCAGCAACGTGACTTAGCCACTCAGTGTTTCCCCCTCTTCCAGGGTACAGTCCTTCAATTGCCTCTCACTCCCACCGTGACCCAGACAGTCTTCCTTTTCACTGCCCCACCCATCTATGCCATGCCCTCGGTGGCTGGCAGGGAAACCCGGGTCCACACTTTTCACTTGGTTCCAGGCCAGGGACCCTCAACCCAGCAGTTCTGGGCTTTGCACTCCCAGCCCTCACCACTTCTTCCCTGGACTGCTTCCTGTTATTCCTCCTTCCCCTGATGGGTGTACAAGCTCCAAACACTCCCCACTCTTCCCAGGGAAGGACTGCCCTTTCCCAGGGGCAGCCCCTGTCTGTTGCCAGCTTCCTGGCTGTATAGGCCTGGCCTATTCCTGCCCAGCTGAGCCTGCTTGCCATCAATCCCTGCTCCCTAACTCTTCTTCCAGATGCATCCTGTGGAATTAATAGGGCTAGCTGCCTACCTTAAGCCCTTACAGTCCTATGTAGGGTGGACACCCCATCACAGGGTGTCATTTGATTGCTTTTTCTTTCAAACATAGCAGGGGAAGGTTCTAAACAGTCGTCTGCTGGGAGATATTGCCGTACAGAAGGGTTTTCCCTGTTATTTTAGGATCCTGGAGTGTCTGGTTTTCTCTGCTCCCTCCTCTCTACATTCACTATCCCCTCCCACCCAGCCCCCAGTCTGGTGCCCCCTGTTCAGTTGCCTTACGGTATCAGAACTTCATCCAGCTGTCTGGCCACGTACTGTATCCTCCTCTCAACCAGGCTGAGGCTGTCAGCCAAGGTGAGCTTCTCCAGGGGCACGCGGCAGCTGTGGAACAGAGAGAGCAGATAGTTGAGTGCAGACCCTGCCCTCAGGCCCTCTTTCACCCAGACGTGCGGCACTGACAGGCTCCCTGTCCCGTTCTCCACTGAGGCAACCTCCTCCCCTGCAATACCCAGGCCTTGGATGTTCTGGTTTTGGGTTAGCTGGATTGTTAGGTGATCCCTGTAGAGTGCTGAGAAGGTGAGAGTGTGTCCTGCTGGCAGCGTGTGGGTCATGCACCTTCCGCAGAAGCTAATCAACAAGTAGGATAACGGCCTATGACAGCTACCAACTAATGCAGCTGCCTCTTTGACTCTAAGGAGTGCTTTATGCTGCAGAGCTGAAGGTCCAGGGTTCATATCCTACTGGGAACCCATGCTGGGGGACTGGAGGAGGGGGTGGAGGAGTGGCCATTACAAAAGTGCTGCCGGATCCCTTTCACCCTACTCACCGTCCCAGAAAGGCCAGCCTTCCCCCCCTGAACTCTCCACTTCACCTCCCAGGTGTGCACGGGGTTGCTCCCAGAAAGCATTTTCTCCCCCTCTTGGGAGGGGAGGATGGTCCACTCCAGTCGACACAATCTACCATCCCCCGCCCCCCCCCCCAGATTAAATGAGCCTCATGATGCTAGAGGAAGGGAATGACCCACTGTAGGATGCATGGGGTGGATTAGAGATGGCAACTTCTGCTGGGTGAGAATGAATTGCATGATTCTAAAGGAGAATAGGTTTCAGAGTCGCAGCCGTGTTAGTCTGTATTTGCAAAAAGAAAAGAAGTATCATATAATCATAGAGTATCAGGGTTGGAAGGGACCTCAGGAGGTCATCTAGTCCAACCCCCTGCTCAAAGGAGGACCAATCCCCAATTAAATCATACCAGCCAGGGCTTTGTCAAGCCTGACCTTAAAAACTTCTAAGGAAGGAGATTCTACCACCTCCCTAGGTAACACATTCCAGTGTTTCACCACCCTCCTAGTGAAAAAGTTTTTCCTAATATCCAACCTAAACCTCCCCCACTGCAACTTGAGACCATTACTCCTTGTCCTGTCCTCTTCTACCACTGAGAATAGTCTAGAACCATCCTCTCTGGAACCACCTCTCAGGTAGTTGAAAGCAGCTATCAAATCCCCCCTCATTCTTCTCTTCTGCAGACTAAACAATCCCAGTTCCCTCAGCCTCTCCTCATAACTCATGTGTTCCAACCCCTAATCATTTTTGTTGCCCTTTGCTGGACTCTCTCCAATTTTTCCACATCCTTCTTGTAGTGTGGGGCCCAAAACTGGACACAGTACTCCAGATGAGACCTCACCAATGTCGAATAGAGGGGAACGATCACGTCCCTCCATCTGCTGGCTATGCCCCTACTTATACATCCCAAAATGCCATTGGCCTTCTTGGCAACAAGGACACACTGTTGACTCATATCCAGCTTCTCGTCCACTGTCACCCCTAGGTCCTTTTCCGCAGAACTACTGCCTAGCCATTCGGTCCCTAGTCTGTAGCGGTGCATTGGATTCTTCCGTCCTAAGGGCAGGACCCTTAGTACTTGTGGCACCTTAGAGACTAACAAATTTATTTCAACATAAGCTTTCCGTGAGCTACAGCTCACTTCGTCGGATGCATTTTGATGCAGTGAGCTGCAGCTCACGAAAGCTTATGCTCAAATAAATTTGTAAGTCTCTGAGGTGCCACAAGTCCTCCTTTTCTTAAAGAAGAATAGTTGCTTGCCTAGTATATAGGTCGGGGCAGGGGAGGGATTACTAGGGCTACTGCCCCAGGGTGGGTTATGAATCTATGAATGATTTTACACCTCTGGCATGTTCCCTCTTGAAATAGTCCCAGTCTTTTCAATCTCTCTCTGTATAGAGGAGTCTTTCCAGGCCTTTCATCACTTTGGACCCTCCAATTTCAACTCATGACAGGGTGCCCCACCCTACCCCACTACCCCCGGAAGAGGAGGTTAAAGTGCTTTGGAATGCAGGGAAAGTACCTTCCACACCCCAAAGGGATGGTCCCTGATGACAGCTGGGTCTGGGGTAGAAGCACCTTAAAAGGAAGATTTTGAGCCATGGGAGAAGTCCTTGCTCACAGAAAGAAGCACACTCAGTCTGGGCCTGGGTTGAGAATACTTGTCCTACAGAAAGGACCCAGAGCTGGGCAGAGTGATGCTCTCTCAACGCAGGGTGCTTGGTCCTCTTAGCACTGTCATAACAGTCCCCGGTCAACCAGGGACACTTTGTTGTGAGTTAATGCCTCAAGAGGGTGAAATAAGACCTGCAGTGGGTATGTAGCGAAGTGTTTGAAGCATGAAGTTGGCAGACCTTCATCAGCCCGCTGCGGGCTGGCAGGTGTGGTGCCAAGAGTGGGATCTACAAGGCACCATATCCCAGTGACTGCTGCTGTGGTGGGCAGAGAACCAGACCCAGCAACAGCACTGCTATCCCTTTGACAAATGGCATCTCGGCAGCCTCGGGGGCATGGATCAATGTTCACATTGCACTCCCTGACCCCAGCGGTACCCAGGCCGGGCCGGGGAAGCCAATGATCCAACCAACAGACCAAATTCATTGATGAATCCTGCTCACGTGCCACTTGAGGCACCTTGTGCGTACGCTAAGAAGAAGAAGCAGCAGCCTCAAATGTTAGATAGCAGCTTTCTCCCGCCTCCGGGTAAGATGACACCCCTCCCTGCAGGACTAGCCTAGGACTGGCCACCAGAACCAGCACCACTGACCCAAGTGGTCCTGATCATGATCCTAAGGTCACCATGAAGAGCCCATCACTGCTCAGCAGCTCCCAGGCAAGTGGGCTGGACTCATGCCAAACTGTTTTCTTTTGGTGTAAAACAGCTGCCGTTTCAGGATGGTATAGGGGTTATATCAGCACTTGTTAGGGAGGATTTGCATAACCCATTCCTGGCTTCACCACTCAGGAGTAGCATGGCCATCCCAAATGCATGCAGATAAAACCCCTATATCATGCATTCCCTAAATATGGAAACGGGAAACACTGTGGTCCAGATGTCGGAATTCTCCCCCAAGGTCTGAATTCGGGGACTGGTATCTGTGGTTCGTTGCATACCCTGCAGTCCTTAAATCTGCAGAGTTTTAGAAGCTCTGCAGGAGAGAAAACTTTGCAGGATCCCTCCTTCAATGCTAATAAACTCTGCAGGCTCCTAGTACAAGCAATCCCTGTTTCTCCAACCCCTCGATGATTCCAGGGACCCCTGTTATTGGTTGTGCTGTGTTCCCTATATGGGCTGCATGATAGGAAAGCACAATGCCTACCCATGATTCCTCAGAGTGCAATACTCTCCCACAAGGACATTCGACATTGGTGAGGCCTCATCTGGAGTACTGTGTCCAGTTTTGAGCCCCACACTTCAAGAAGGATGTGGATAAATTGGAGAGAGTCCAGCGAAGGGCAACAAAAATGATTAGGGGACTGGAACACATGAGTTATGAGGAGAGGCTGAGGGAGCTGGGATTGTTTAGCCTGCAGAAGAGAAGAATGAGGGGGGATTTGATAGCTGCTTTCAACTACCTGAAAGGGGGTTCCAAAGAGGATGGCTCTAGACTGTTCTCAATGGTAGCAGATGACAGAACGAGGAGTAATGGTCTCAAGTTGCAGTGGGGAAGGTTTAGATTGGATATTAGGAAAAACTTTTTCACTAAGAGGGTGGTGAAACACTGGAATGCGTTACCTAGGGAGGTGGTAGAATCTCCTTCCTTAGAGGTTTTTAAGGTCAGGCTTGACAAAGCCCTGGCTGGGATGATTTAACTGGGAATTGGTCCTGCTTTGAGCAGGGGGTTGGACTAGATGACCTTCTGGGGTCCCTTCCAACCCTGATATTCTATGATTCTAAGGAAAAACTTCCCTCTGGCCCCACATGGCAATCCCCTCTGGCTTCTTGTTATCCCAGTTTTATTGAGGAGTTCTCTCTAACCCTGCTGCTTTTTCTGTGTGTGGCAGGCTTCTCAGAGGAAGACCAGGCACAGACACAAAAAGAAGGAACAGAAAGGTAAGCAGTCCCTGACCCCACAGCTGTGGTGGCAGACTCAGGCCCCATGCAAAGCAGAGAAATCGGGTCTATTCCCCCACTTGCCTCCCCTCTTCCTGCGAAGGCACACACAAGCCCAGAGTCATGCAGAAGCACTGTCTGGGGATCCGTTCACATGCTGCCCCTGAAATCTGGAGATCTGGGATGCTAGGAAGCAAAGGATGCCCAAGCAGCTCCATGTCTCCTTTACGTCTCACTTCTGGCAGATTTTGGACGCTGTGAGGAAGAGTTGGAGGAGGCTTGTGCATCCCGAGAGACATGGTAAGCAATGCTCCGCTCTATAGATCTGCAGTGGGTCAGACCCCTCCTTTAGATTCAAAGTAACCCTTGCCACAGAATGTTGTGAAGGCCAAGACCATAAACAGGGATCAAAAAAGAACTAGATCAATTCCTCAATAACTATTAGCCAGGATGGGCAAGGATGATGTCCCTAGTCTCTGCCTGAAGCTGGGAGTGGGCGACGGGATGGATCACTTGATAATTACCTGTTCTGTTCATTCCCTCTGAAGCACCTGGCATTGGCCACTTTTGGAAGACAGGATACTGGGCTAAATGGATCTTTGGTCTGACCCAGTATGGCTGTCCTTAAATTCTATGTTCTAACCCACTGGAAAACTGTCCTCATCGAGTGGCTGATGCACTAGAGGATAACCATCTACTACTGCTATCAGTTAATGGAGTTTCTTCTTTAGCTCCAGTGGTGGAGACCTGTGTATGGTCCTGAAAGTTCCGGGTTTGAACCCAGCTGATGACTCATGTTTGGGGCGTGTCACTGGGTGCACTGCTCACTGCTTGTCTGGTACCTCCTCCTGGTCACTCCGGGGATTAGCACTCGAGGTAAATGCCCCTTCCCATTCTCACACGTGGTCATATCATCTATCTCTTGGGTCTGCAGCTCCTCTCTCGTTCCGGGAACCACAATCTTCATGACTCAGCCCGCTGGCCCTTTCACTCAGCGTTTCTCCCCATTGGGGTACAGTCCTTCCATCTCTATCACTCTCGCAGTGACCCAGTCAGGCTTCCCATTCATTGTCCTGCCAGTCTATGCCACTCCCTCAGTAGCTGGTAGGGAACCTGGGCCTGCCCTCTACTCCGGGTTCCAGTCCAGGGACCCTCCATCCAGAAGTTCTGGGCTTTCCTCTCCCAGCCGTCTCCGCTTCTTCCCTGCACTGCTTCCTATCACTCCTGGTTCCTCTGCTGGGTGTACAACCTCCCAACACTCCCCAATCTTCCCAGGGAGGGACTGCCCTTTCCCAGCGGCAGCCCCTGTCTGTTGCCAGCTTCCTGGCTGTATAGGCCTGGCCTATTCCTGCCCAGCTGAGCCTGCTTGCAATCAATTCCCTGCTCCCTGACTCTTCCTCCAGATGCAGCCTGTGGAATTAACAGGGCTAGCTGCCCACCTTAACCTCTTCCAGACCTATGTAGCGTGGATACCCCATCACGGGTGTCATTTGATTGCTTTTTCTTTCAAACATAGCAAGGGAAGGTTCTAGACAGTCGTCTGCTGGGAGATATTACCGTACAGAAGGATTTGATCCGACTCCCAACCCCAGTTTGTAGTCTCTGCATTTAATTTCTGATAATCCCTAACCTCACTTTCACTGGTATCTCACCTTGGAAGCTAAAGTCTCTTAGTGGCTTTTTCCCTGTTATTTTAGGATCCTGGAGTGTCTGGCTTTCTCTGCTTCCTCCTCTCTACATTCACTATCCCCTCCCACCCAGCCCCCAGTCTGGTGCCCCACATTCAGTTGCCTTACGGTATCAGAACTTCATCCAGGTATCTGGCCACGTACTGTACCCTCCTCTCAACGAGGCTGAGTCTGTGAGCCAAGGTGAGCTTCTCCAGGGGCACGCGGCAGCTGTGGAACAGAGAGAGCAGATAGTTGAGGCAGGCCCTGCCCTCAGGCCCTCTTTAACGCAGAGGTGCAGCACTGAAAGGCTCCGTGTCCCATTCTCCACTGAGGCAACCTCCTCCCATGCCATATCCAGGCCTTGGATGTTCTGGTTTTGGGTTAGCTGGATTGTTCGGTGATCCCTGTCTAGTGCTGAGAAGGTGAGCGTGTGTCCTACTGGCAGCGTGTGGGTCATGTTCCTTCCGCACAAGCTAATCAACATGTAGGATAACGGCCTACTCCAGCTACCAACTAATGGAGCTACCTCTTTCGCTCGAAGGGGTGCTTTATGCTGCAGAGCCGAAGGTCCAGGGTTCATATTCTACTGGGAACCCCTCCTGGGGGACTGGAGGTGGGGGTGGAGGAGGGGCCATTACACAAGTGCTGCTGGATCCCTTTCACCCTACTCACCGTCCCAGAAAGGCCAGCCTTCCTCCCTAACTGGTGGACACCCCATCACAGGGTGTCATTTGATTGCTTTTTCTTTTTTTCAAACATAGCAAGGGAAGGTTCTAGACAGTCGTCTGCTGGGAGATATTGCCGTACAGAAGGATTTGATCCAACTCCCAACCCCAGTTTGTAGTCTCTGCATTCAATTTCTGATAAGCCCTCATCTCACTTTCACTGGTGTCTCACCATGGAAGCTAAAGCCTCTTAGAGGCTTTTTCCCTGTTATTTTGAGATCCTGGAGTGTCTGGTTTTCTTTGCTCCCTCCTCTCTACATTCACTATCCCCTCACACCCAGCCCCCAGTCTGGTGCGCCCCGTACAGTTGCCTTACGGTATCAGAACTTCATCCAGGTATCTGGCCACGTACTGTGTCCTCCTCTCAACCAGCCTGCGGCTGTGAGCCAAGGTGAGCTTCTCCAGGGGCACGCGGCAGCTGTGGAACAGAGAGAGCAGATAGTTCCGTGCAGATCCTGCCCTCAGGCCCTCTTTCACCCAGAGGTGCGGCACTGAAAGGCTTCCTGTCCCATTCTCCACTGAGGCAACCTCCTTCCCTGCAATACCCAGCCTTGGATGTTCTGGTTTTGGGTTAGCTGGATTGTTAGGTGATCCCTGTCTAGCGCTGAGAAGGTGAGAGTGTGTCCTACTGGCAGCGTGTGGGTCACGTCCCTTCCGCACAAGCTAATCAACATGTAGGATAACGGCCTACTCCAGCTACCAACTAATGGAGCTACCTCTTTAGCTCGAAGGGGTGTTTTATGCTGCAGAGCTGAAGGTCCAGGCTTCAAATCCTACTGGGAACCCCTGCTGGGGGACTGGAGGCGGGGGTGGAGGAGGGGCCATTACACAAGTGCTGCCGGATCCCTTTCACCCTACTCACCCTCCCAGAAAGGCCAGTCTTCCTCCCTGAACTCTCCACCTCACCTCCCTGGTGTGCACGCGGCTGCTCCCAGAAAACGTTTTCTCCTCCTC
This sequence comes from Lepidochelys olivacea, assembly GCF_965140295.1. NCBI lineage: Eukaryota > Metazoa > Chordata > Testudines > Cheloniidae > Lepidochelys > Lepidochelys olivacea. Next base: position 5,656,407 of record NC_140413.1, read on the forward strand.
TTAGGAGGGAGGATGGTTCAGTCCAGACTACACAATCTACCGCCCCTCCCCCTGCCAGGTTAAATGAGCCGCATGATGCTAGAGGAAGGGAATGACCCGCTGTATGATGCATGGGGTGGATTAGAGACGGCAACTTCTGCTGGGTGAGAATGAATTTCATAGAATCATAGAATCATAGAATCATAGAATATCAGGGTTGGAAGGGACCCCAGAAGGTCATCTAGTCCAACCCCCTGCTCAAAGCAGGACCAATTCCCAGTTAAATCATCCCAGCCAGGGCTTTGTCAAGCCTGACCTTAAAAACCTCTAAGGAAGGAGATTCTACCACCTCCCTAGGTAACGCATTCCAGTGTTTCACCACCCTCTTAGTGAAAAAGTTTTTCCTAATATCCAATCTAAACCTCCCCCACTGCAACTTGAGACCATTACTCCTCGTTCTGTCATCTGCTACCATTGAGAACAGTCTAGAGCCATCCTCTTTGGAACCCCCTTTCAGGTAGTTGAAAGCAGCTATCAAATCCCCCCTCATTCTTCTCTTCTGCAGGCTAAACAATCCCAGCTCCCTCAGCCTCTCCTCATAACTCATGTGTTCCAGTCCCCTAATCATTTTTGTTGCCCTTCGCTGGACTCTCTCCAATTTATCCACATCCTTCTTGAAGTGTGGGGCCCAAAACTGGACACAGTACTCCAGATGAGGCCTCACCAATGTCGAATAGAGGGGAACGATCACGTCCCTCGATCTGCTCGCTATGCCCCTACTTATACATCCCAAAATGCCATTGGCCTTCTTGGCAACAAGGGCACACTGCTGACTCATATCCAGCTTCTCGTCCACTGTCACCCCTAGGTCCTTTTCTGCAGAACTGCTGCCTAGCCATTCGGTCCCTAGTCTGTAGCTGTGCATTGGGTTCTTCCGTCCTAAGTGCAGGACCCTGCACTTATCCTTATTGAACCTCATCAGATTCCTTTTGGCCCAATCCTCCAATTTGTCTAGGTCCTTCTGTATCCTATCCCTCCCCTCCAGCGTATCTACCACTCCTCCCAGTTTAGTATCATCCGCAAATTTGCTGAGAGTGCAATCCACACCATCCTCCAGATCATTTATGAAGATATTGAATAAAACCGGCCCCAGGACCGACCCCTGGGGCACTCCACTTGATACCGGCTGCCAACTAGACATGGAGCCATTGATCACTACCCGTTGAGCCCGACAATTTAGCCAGCTTTCTACCCACCTTATAGTGCATTCATCCAGCCCATACTTCCTTAACTTGCTGACAAGAATACTATGGGAGACCGTGTCAAAAGCTTTGCTAAAGTCAAGAAACAATACATCCACTGCTTTCCCTTCATCCACAGAACCAGTAATCTCATCATAAAAGGCTATTAGATTAGTCAGGCATGACCTTCCCTTGGTGAATCCATGCTGGCTGTTCCTGATCACTTTCCTCTCATGCAAGTGCTTCAGGATTGATTCTTTGAGGACCTGCTCCATGATTTTTCCAGGGACTGAGGTGAGGCTGACTGGCCTGTAGTTCCCAGGATCTTCCTTCTTCCCTTTTTTAAAGATTGGTGCTACATTAGCCTTTTTCCAGTCATCCGGGACTTCCCCGGTTCGCCACGAGTTTTCAAAGATAATGGCCAGTGGCTCTGCAATCACAGCCGCCAATTCCTTCAGCACTCTCGGATGCAACTCGTCCGGCCCCATGGACTTGTGCACGTCCAGCTTTTCTAAATAGTCCCTAACCGCCTCTATCTCCACAGAGGGCTGGCCATCTCTTCCGCATTTTGTGATGCCCAGCGCAGCAGTCTGGGAGCTGACCTTGTTAGTGAAAACAGAGGCAAAAAAAGCATTGAGTACATTAGCTTTTTCCACATCCTCTGTCACTAGGTTGCCTCCCTCATTCAGTAAGGGGCCCACACATTCCTTGGCTTTCTTCTTGTTGCCAACATACCTGAATTTCATGGTTCTAATGGAGAATAGTTGATTGCCTGGGATACACGTCGGGGTAGGGGAGGGATTACTGGAGCTACTACCCCTGTGGCAAGGGTTACTTTGAATCTAAAGGAGGGGACTGACCCACTGCAGACTTATGGAGGGGGGCATTGCTTACCATGTCTCTAGGGATGCACAAGCCTCCTCCATCTCTTCCTCAAGGTGTCCTAAAGCTGCCAGAAGTGAGACATAAGGGTGACATTGAGCTGCTTGGGCACCCTTTGCTTCCTAGCACCCCAGAGCCGTAGATTTCAGGGGCAGCGTGTGAATGGAGCCCAAGCCAGGGCCTCTGCATCACTCTGGGCATGTCTGTGCCTTCGCGGGAAGAGGGGAGCAAGTGGGGAATAGACCTGATTTCTCTGCTTTGCATGGGGCCCGAGTCTGCCACCACAGCTGTGGGGTCAGGGACTGCTTACCTTTCTTTTTCTTCTTTTTGTGTCTGTGCCTCCTCTTCCTCTGAGAAGCCTGCCACACACAGAAAAAGCAGCAGGGTTAGAGAGAACTCCTCAATAAAACTGGGATAACAAGGAGCCAGAGGGGATTGCCATGTGGGGCCAGAGGGAAGTGGGCTGAACTCATGCCAAACTGTTTTCTTTTGGTATAAAACAGCTGCCGTTCAGGATGATATCGGGGTTAAATCAGCACTTGAGGCTGCTGCTGCTTCTTCTTAGCGTACGCACAACGTGCCTCAAGTGGCACGTGAGCAGGATTCATCAATGAATTTGGTCTGTTGGTTGGATCATTGGCTTCCCCGGCCCGGCCTGGGTACCGCTGGGGTCAGGGAGTGCAATGTGAACATTGATCCATGGCCCCGAGGCTGCCGAGATGCCATTTGTCAAAGGAATAGCAGTGCTGTTGCTGGGTCTGGTTCTCTGCCCACCACAGCAGCAGTCACTGGGATATGGTGCCTTGTAGATCCCACTCTTGGCACCACACCTGCCAGCCCGCAGCGGGCTGATGAAGGTCTGCCAACTTCAGGCTTCAAACACTTCGCTACATACCCACTGCAGGTCTTATTTCACCCTCTTGAGGCATTAACTCACAACAAAGTGTCCTTGGTTGACCGGGGACTGTTATGACAGTGCTAAGAGGACCAAGCACCCTGACTTCAGAGAGCATCACTCTGCTCAGCTCTGGGTCCTTTCTGTAGCACAAGTATTCTCAACCCAGGCCCAGACTGAGTGTGCTTCTTTCTGTGAAGAAGGACTTCTCCCATGGTTCAAAATCTTCCTTTTAAGGTGCTTCTACCCCAGACCCAGCTGTCATCAGGGACCATCCCTTTGGGGTGTGGAAGATACTCTCCCTGCATTCCAAAGCACTTTAACCTCCCCTTCCGGGGGCAGTGGGGAAGGGTGGAGCACCCTGTCACGAATTTTAATAGGAGGGTCCAAAATGATTAAAGGCCTGGAAAGACTCCTCTATATAGAGAGATTGAGAAGACTGGGACAATTTCAAGAGGGAACATGCTAGAGGTGTAAAATCATTCACAGATTCATAGCATTTAAGGCTAGAAGGGACCATTCGATCATCTAGTGAATCATCTAGTGAATCATCTAGTGATTCAATCATCTAGGGATTGTGATGGGTTGGACCCCCCATTGCGGGGTGCCACCTGATCTACTGGGGTCCCACTGAGCCCATCTCTTCCACCAGCCTGGGCTCCCTCACCCTGCCCTGCTACACACACACACTGGCAGGGACACACCCACCTGCAGAATCACACAGAGTATGCCATCCGATCTGTTTGGGAAGACTCAGCTCCGGGAGTGCCCAGCACCCTCTGGGGTGTAAACCCAAAATTATATTGTCTTGCGCTGTACAGAGATCTAAACAACGTAAGCTCATGACATTCTCTCCCTCCCTCAATGTGCAGGAAGATATGCATAGCTGCCCCCAACCCCGCCAGTTATGAATTGCACAAACTGACTTTTAGAAGAAACCAAAAATAAGTTTATGAACTACAAAAGGTAAATGTTAAGAGATTAGAAGGGATAGCAAACAGATCAAAGCACATTACTGAGCAAATAAAACAAAACACACCACCTAAGGTTAATACGCAAAATTAACTGCTTAATAGAAAGTACATTCTCACCCTAAATGTTGTTTTGTGCAGTTGCAAAGTTTATGGAAGGTAAGCTGCACTGCTTGCAGCTTAAATATCCAGCTATTCCTTTCACAGGCTAGATCTTTCTCACCTGGGCTCAGCCCCTGCCCTCCTCCCCCACAGTTTAATTTCTTTCTTTCTCCAGGTGTTTTCAGCAGTCTTCCTTTTTGAGCAGGGAGGTGGTGGACAAGAACCCAGATTAACTCCAGTCCAAAAGCCTTAAATAGGATCTGGATAGGACAGGAATCCTTTGTCTTCCAGTTTGACCCCCCACTCCCTCCTAGTGGACAAATACCACCAGTCCATAATGATGCTCAGTACTGGGTGACATGATCACATGACCCTGCAGTGTCAAAGCAGCATCCCAGGAAACTTCTCAGGAAGGAGGAAGTTTCGTATCTTCCAAGTCCTATTGTCCTTCCTAATGGCCCATCCAGGCTGACTCCCTACTGTTTGGTGGGCATTCCCCTGGTGCAAGCACTTTTGTAATTGATACATAGCTCATATTCCTGACTTCAGATACAGAAATGATACATCCACACAAAAAGGATAATCACAGTCAGTAAATCATAACCTTTCCAATGATATCTCACACGACCCATATTCCATAAAACATACCTTAGTTATGCCACATTCATCTAACAATATTTCTATGAAGAATATGGGGCGTCACAGGGGTGAACAAGCATGTGGAGAAGGGCGATTCAGTGGATCTAGTGGACCTCAATTTTCAGAAAGATTTTAAGCAAAATAAGTTGTTATGGGAGAAGAGGGAATGTCTTCTCATGGACCAGTAACTGGTTTAAAGATAGGAAACAAAAGGTAGGAAGAAATTTTGAGTTTATAAAGAGAGATAAATAGCAAGGTCCCCCAAGGATCTGTACTGGGACCAGAGATGTTCAACATATTCATATGTGATCTAGAAAAGGGGGGAAACAGGGAAGTGGCCAGACTGGCAGATGATACAAAACTAAATCTAGTTCAATCCAAAGCTGAATATGCTCTGCCTTTTCTAGATGTATAACTCTGTTTTGGGCTGTGTGAACATTCATTTTGTTTGAATGGGCCCCATTTGCCAAACAAACTCTCCAGAACTCTCTGTGTGACTGCCCTGTCCTCATCGACCATTGACCATTCTGCCAATCTTCGGGTCATCAGCAAATTTTTATCAGCAGCAATTTTATATTTACTTCCAAGTCATTGATAAAAATAGTGACTAGCATCAGACCACGTACTGATCCCTGCAGAGCCCCATTAGAAACACCCACATTTGAGGAGCCCGTTGACAATTACTTTTTGAGATCTGCCAGTTGGCCATTAGCCTGTACTCAGTCCATTTAACCTGTGCTCCATTGATATTGTATAGTTCTAATTTTTTAATCCAAATGTCCTGCGGTACTTGAATGCATAAACAGGGGAATCTCAAGTTGGAGGAGAGAGGTTAGAAGCCTGTGTCCAGTTCCAGTGTCTAACATTCAGAAAGGATGTTGCTAAATTGCAGAGGGTTCAGAGAAGAGCCAAAAGAATGATTAAAGGATTAGAAAACATGCCTTGTAGTGATAGACTTTAGGAGCTCAGTCAATGTCGCTTAAAGAGGTTAAGGGTGGTTTGATTAAAAGGCTATAAATACCGACATGGGGAACAAATAATTACAAATGGGCTCTTCAGTCTAGCAGAGAAAGGTCTAACATGGTCCAATGGCTGGAACTTGAAACTAGACAAATTCAGACTGTAAATAAGGCGTACAATTTAACGGTGAGAGTAATTACCATTGGAGCAATTTCCCAAGGTCCTGGTGGATTGATTCTCCATCGCTAGCAATTTTTAAAATCAAGATTGGTTATTTTGATAAAAGGTATGCTCTAGAAATTACAGTGGGGAAGATCTTTGGCCTGTGCTATGCAGGAGGGTCAGACTAGAAGATCACAATGGGCCCATCTTGCCTTGGAATCTGTGAAAAACAACACCTTACTAAAGTCTAAGTTTGTCACATCTATGTTTGACATGACCCATTTTCCATAAAACATTGTTCACCTGCTTTAAATATATTCCCGTCCTTTAATTCTTTAGCGATTGAATCCTGTATCCCTTTGCCCATTATTTCAGGCTAACTGGCTTATAATAAGCCGGGTCAGCCTCCCGTACCTTTTTGAATATTGACAAAACATGAGCACACTTCTAGCCTTCTGGAATTCCCTCAGTAATCCTAAATTTGTTAAAAAGTAAGGTCAGTGGGCCAATAACCTCGTGAACCAGCTCTTTGAGGACCCTTTGCTGTAGATGATCCGAGCCTGCTGATTTAAAAATACTGATGTTTGGTTCTGCATTCAGCTGGCATCAGTCCAGCATTTCCATCTCTCGAGGATTCTCACTTACCTCCGATGTGGCGAGGCTCATCACAGCATGAAAGGCAAGAAACAGCACCGTGCATCTCAGGATCGTTAGGCAGGAGGCCCAGTTGAGATATAGGAGGAGTGAACTCATTTCCCAGGGTTCAGACACTAAGAACCACAGATACTCTCAAACCAGCAACAAGTACCCAGGCTACACCTGACTGCAGCTTGCTGCTCTGGCATCAGGCAGGTGCTGATGTCGTCTCTAGGTCAGAATGGGGCTGCCCTCCTGCAATCTCCCTCTCGCCTGTGAGCTGTCAATGCCGTACTTACATCAGGAGATAGGATGGGGCAACCGCCCCAGGGGGCTGAGCTGCTGAGCTCAGAATAAGGCAGGAGAGAGGGCATCCGATTTCCCAGGAAAACCCTGGGTCTTCTCCGAGCTTTACGACTCTCAAGCCTCTACGCAAGGGACATTTTCCCCCTCCTTGTGGGAACTCATAAAACCGCTGTGACTGAGGCGGAATCTCCCAGCCTGAAGCGAGAAGCAGCCCTGAAGTGATTACCTAGCGCTACGAGCGCAGACAAACTTTCACGGTATTGCCAGCCCAAGCATTCCAAAACCATGAGTTGGGCCCCACCAAAATCATGAGAGTGGCTTCAAAATAGTGAGATTTTCCAAAAAAATTCCTCTGGGGAACTCTTCATTTGCCTGCTGGTGTCTAAGCCGCGAGGGTGCATTCAATTCACGTCCTCCAGCTTCTCTTTGCAGACATGAGGGCTTGAAAATGGTTAACAAATAAACTAAAAAGCAGAGATTCTCAAATAATTCACTTGACTCCAGGCCTGGAAGCTTTAGGAAAAGCACCCTCTATCATAAGAAAATAAAGAGCCCTAGCTCTTATCTAACATCTTCAATCAGTAGATCTCAAAGCACTTTACAAAGGAGGCGTGGAACATTAGCCCCCTTTTAGAGATGGGAAACTGAGCCACAGAGAAGAGCAGTGACTTGCCCAAGATCACCCAGCAAGACAGTAGCAGAGCCAGGACGAGCACTTAAGCCTTCTGAGTTCCATCTAGTGCTCTATCCACAAGGCCACAGTGCATTTGAAGTAAGGGGTCATAGTCAGTACATTCCTGTGGTGGTTAGTCTGGGCTCTTCCAATCACCATTGTTATTGAAGTTACACATTTTGACCTGTGACCTGTGCTGGAACAGGGGCATCATTATTAAAACGAGGTTCTCACAGCAGGTTGCATCTGGGTTCTTGTTCGGCCTGAACACAAGTTAACTGGACCATGTCTCCGATGTCCCCATGAGAAAGTTTAGAAGCCATTGACGACCTTGCAGTGCACTGACATACTGGGATTTTCAGAAAGCCTTTGACAAGGTCCCTCACCAAAGGCTCTTAAGCAACAGAAGCTGTCATGGGATAAGAGGGAGGGTCCTCTCATGGATCAGTAACTGGCTGAAACATAGGAAACAAAGGGTAGGAATAAATAATCCATTTTCACAGTGGAGAGAGGTAAATAGTGGTGCCCCCAGGGATCTCTACTGGGAACAGTACTGTTCAACAGATTCATAAACGATCCGGAAAAAGGGGTAAACAGTGAGGTGGCAAAATTTGCAGATGATACAAAACTACTCAAGCTAGTTGAGTCCAAAGCAGACTGCGAAGGGATCTCACAAACCTGGGTGACTGGGCAAGAAAATGGCAGATGAAATTCAAGGTTGATAAATGCAAAGTAATGCACATTGGAAAGCATAATCCCAACTATACAGCGAAAAGGATGGGGGCTAATTAGCTGTTACCACTCAACAAGAGATCCTGGAGGCATTGTGAGTAGTTCTCTGAAAACATCCGCTCAATGTGCAGCGGCAGTCAAAAAAGGAAACAGAAAGTTGGGAATCATTAGGAAAAGGATAGATAACAAGACAGAAAATATCATCTTGCCCCTCTAAGAATCCATGGTACAGCCAGATCTTGAATACTGCATGCAGATGTGGTCTCCCCACCGCAAAAAAGATATATTGGCATTGGAAAAGGTTCAGAAAAGAGCAACACAAATGAGTAGGGGTATGGAACAGCTTGCATATGAGGAGAGATTAATAAGACTGGGACTTTTCATCTTCGAAAAGACAAGTACATGGGATATGATAGAGGTCTACCAATCATGATTCGTGTGGAAAAAGTAAAGAAGGAAGTGTTATTTTCTCCTTCTCATAACACAAGAACTCAGGGTCACCACATGAAATTAAGAGGCAGCAGGTTGAAAACAAACAAAAGGAAGTATTTCTTCGCACAATGCACAGTCAACCCAAGGAACTCTTTGCCAGAGGCTGTTGGGACGGCCAAGACTATAACAGGGTTCAAAAAAGAATGAGATAATTTCATGAAAGATAGGTCCATCAATGGCTATTAGCCAAGATGGGCAGGGATGCCACACCACGCTCTGAATGTCCCTAGGTTCTGTTTGCCAGAAGCGGGGAATGGGCGACAGGGGATGGATCACTTGATGATTCCCTGTTCTGCCCATTCCCTCTGAAATACCTGGCATTGGCCACTGTCGGAAGACCGGAGACTGGGCTCGATGGACCTTTGGTCTGACCCAGCGTGGCCGTTCTTCTGTTACAGCTCTACAGTCTCCTTGATACCTGTGATGTCATAATCCTGCTCAGTTCTCCAGCCTTCCATGGCGTCTGGGTGGAAAGACAGGGGAGATGTCACCTCGTGAGCTGGGCCTGTAAGAGCAACCTGTGTTCAGGCAGAGAGGGGCTCCTGGGAGAGCAGAGTCAGTGCTCCGTTAAAGAGCTGGAGACAAGGGCCTGGCCTGAGTGTAACCCACCAACTTTGATTACACCCGTACCCATAATAATTCCACGTTAGTGCAGGGCTAGTGAGCAGGTTCAGTCTGTTCTGACAGCGGAACTCCCACCTGTGGAGAACAACACAAATATGCAAATTGGGGCAGTTGGGGATGCCAGTCACCTGAGTTGCTCAGATTTGGAGGAAAGACACCACAGTGTAGTAAAGCTGCTCAGACTAAACAAAAAAATCCTTCCCTTTATAAGAAGACAATTTGTGGGTTAACTAAGATGCCTCATAAATCTGAACATGCTCTTATCATTACAGCAATACAGCACCTAGTGTTGTAAAGAAAAATAATATCCAGCAAACAGATTTCTTCACTACTGAAAGGTACAGGGGCCACTAAGCCGATGCATTTGAAGCATGCGCTGCTTATTTGGCATTTATGTCCTCACACCCTCCTGAGCTGAGCAAGCAGCAAGGACCCTGTTCTTTGAATGGGCTGGGATCCTTTTCCTGGCAGTTCTCTGCTTGCTGCAGGTAGTCAAAGCAGGCCTGCAAACATCAGTCCTCAGGGCAGGGATCTTCACCGCCCCTCCGGTACGGCTGTCTGCCTCTGGAGGTGGCTGAAGTGGGGGAACAGGTTGGCACCCCCCTTTTTTTCAATTTGGGAGTGGAAGTGGCCCTCCGCCCTTGGAGATGCCCTTCTGAGCATGTGTGACCCAAAGCAGCCCTCTATTCACCCCCTACATGCTGTGGTAAGAATCTTTGTACGAAATCTGCCTTGTGAGGTACCATTTGAAAAGGAACAACTCTCTGGTCAATAAGATCATGATGCAACATCACATATAGAGTTATGAGTTCCCCCTCTACGACATTACTTGTGAAAACTCGACAGCCCCTCCTTGGCAAACGCTATGAAAGATGTCTGTCCTAAGCAAAGGAATGGGGGTTGATACAAGCAGCAAACAGGGTCCTCAAGAAAGCAGGTGAAGGAGATGGTGCAGAACAGAGCAATTTACATTTCAGCAAACACAAGTGGGGGGAGAAAAGAAGAGCACGTGTGATGTTGACAGACCCTGGTTATTGGCAGGCAGGATCAAACCTGGGACCTCTGGAGCTTAGTTCAGGAGCCGCTACCGCATGAGCTCAGAGCCGACTGGCTGTTAGCTAAGGCTGTAGAGCAGACTCATTTCACTGTCTCTCAATGGTCTCGGTGCCACGCGAGAGGACAGAACACCACACCCAGGAGGTGTGCGGGTTACATACTTCCCCTCGCTGAGGAAGCACGTCCCGAGCTCAGAGACTTCCTGGTTGAAATCCCAGACGAGCCCCCACTTGTACCCTTGACAGACCCCTGTTGGCGGCGAGCGGGATTGAACCTCGGGCCTCTGGAACATACTGCATGAGTCTCTACCGCATGGGCTGAAAGCCAACTGGCTCTGAGCTGAGGCTGTACCGCAGACTCACTTCATCTCTCGCTCGGTAAGTGGTCTTGGTTCCACTAGATGGGACAGGACACCTCACCCAGGAGCTGTGTGGGTTACACATGGAGCCTTCACCACCAGACTTCAGGTCGCCTTCCTCACAGCTTGGATAAACTTTGCTTTGAGGGGTGTCCTGTAGAACAGTGGCTCTCAACCTTTTCCGTCTACTGTGCCCCTTTCCGGAGTCTGATTTGTCTTCTGTACCCCCAAGTTTCACCTCACTTCGAAACCACTTGGTTACAAAATCAGACATAAAATACAGATGTGTCACAGCACACTCTTACTGAAAAATTGCTGACTTTCTCCTGTTGTCTGAACGAAATCTTAGTTTGTACTTACTTCGCTCGTGCTTTTTATGTAGCCTGCTGGAAAACAAGGCAAATTTCTGCAGGAGTTGATGTCCTCCCTAGAAGACCTCTGTCTACCCCGTACCCCTGTCTAAACCACTGCTTTAGAAGAATCAACTGCCAAGAGTCAATGGACTATAAAAGGAAGGGGCAGACAACCCCACATTCTTTCACCTAAGAAAACAAAAACACCAGCACCTTTGGGCCCCTGGAAGAGAGCCTGAGCAAGGGGAGAGGCAGTCCCCATTTTGCCTGTGGAGACTGTGGATGAGAGAAACCATCTTGAACGGAGCCTGTGTCTAGCAAGACTAAGTTTTAGACCTTTAAAAGTTTAGCTTGTTTTGTTTTACTTGTAACTCTTTCTATCTGCATTCCTTATACTTGACTTAGTCCTATGAATTTCTGGGTTTTAACCCCATTTGATGGCTCTTCCCCAACCTCAGATCTCAACTGTAGGGTCATCTCTTATTTCCCTATGTTGCTTTTTATTAAACCCCACACCTGGGGCTGGATATTTAGGTAGCCACATGAAATGGGTTGGAGGGTTTGGGGGACCGGGGAACCAGGGCCCCACTGTCCCCTCCCAGTTATTTGTGGGCTGAAGCCAGCCCTTGCAATCACAGGTTTCCCATCCTCAGAGCAGAAGCCAGGGGGAGCAGCACCAGGACAATGGTAGGGGAGACATCTTCACAGTCTCCTGGACCCAAAAGAATGGCACCAAATTCTGCTTTCTACCTATGCACTCTGGAGACTCGCTCCTCTCTACTGATTAGCTGTTTGTGGCAACATCCTCTGACCCATCTCCGGCAGACAGTCTCACTCTCCTGCCCTCCCTACTCCTCCCTCCTCATGATTCCCCCCGACCCACACTGCCATGTCCCTTTCTTCCAGGGCTGGATTAACTTTTTGTGGGCCCGGCACCAAAGATATTTGTGGGGCCCCCCTGGGGAATGAAGAGGCCAGGGGCAAGAGCACAGCGGGCAGGGTGGATTTGATTTAAATCATGTTTTCAATCACTTGTCAGGGATACTTGATTTAATCATGGGTTTCGACATAAAAGTGCCTTCTTATTGGTTGTTATAACCTTAATTCCTATTCTTCACAACTCAGAGATAGATATAGGTTTCATTTTTAGAAGGGACACACTAGACACTTTTAAACCGTGTTTTATGTTGAAAACTTTTCAGATGAGTTTTACAGCTATGTCTCTGCACTGAGCTGAGGATGGGGCTGCAGGGTCTGGAAGGGAGTTAGGGTGCAGGAACAGGCTGGGGGTTGGGGTGCAGGGTCTGGCCAGGAGCTAGAATGAGGGAGAGGGTTCAGGGTTGGGGCAGGAGGTTCGGGTGTGGAGCACTTACCTGGGGCAGCTCCCATTCGGTGCAAGGGGTGCAGGTGGGTATGTGGGGGGGAGGGGGGAAGGAGCTGCCGTTTGGTGCTCAGGGTGCGGGTGGAGATGTGGAGGGGGGTGCAGGAGTCAGGACTGCAGGGTGTGTGTGTGGGGGGGTGCAGGAATCAGGGCATGTTGTGTGGGGGGGGCTGGGTATGTGTGGGGATGCAGGAGACAGGGCTGGGGTTCTGGGGGCATGCAGGAGTCAGGGCAGAGGGCTGTTGGGAGTTGGGGGGTGCGGGAGACAGGACTGGGGGCTGGGGGTGCGGAAGGGGGGTGCGGGAGTCAGGGTGGAGGGTGGGTGGAGCGGCTCACGGCAGGGGGCTGGAAGGGATATGCCCCGATTCCACCCCCTTCCCCAAGCCCCCCGCTTCTCCTCCCTCGCCCCCCCTCGCGCGGGCATACAGCTGATCGGTGGCAGGGAGGGCGGGGGTCACAGGTCGCTGGGGGAAGAGACAGGGGGCGAGGGGAACTTGACTGCCCTGGAGCCTGCCCGGCTGTAGCAGGAGAGAGACCGGGGAGCCGTGGCACCATAAGAGCCCCCTATTCCAACCCCTTCCCCAAATCCCCTGCCCTGCCTCCTCCCCCGTGCCGTGCTGGGGGCCGCGTCTCCTTCCACTGCGCATTCGACACACACAGCTCGCGGAGAAGGAGAACAAGGGGGGAGAGAAAAATCAGGCAAAGGAGGATGTGACGCAGCAGGGAGGGGGGAGTGTTGACCTGGGAATGTGGCAGGGGAGTTTCACTGGGAGACCTGAGAGCCTGTCACCTGAGCCAGGAGCGGGAGGGTGAGGTGAGACCTCTGCCAGGGAATGTGGACAGAGGCTGCAGGAGGGAGCCTGTTGCGGGGGGGTTTAGTTTTCAGTTTGGTGCTGGGTGGTGGAACGCAGGGAACCCCAGGGCTGAGGTCTAAGCTCCCTGCCCCCCCAGAAGGATTTGACTGAGGGGTCCTGGTTGTACCCACAAGCTCTGCTTGAGACTGTGTTCCTGTTGTTCAATAACCCTTCTGCTTTACTGGCTGCCTGAGAGTCTCAGTGAATCCCAGGAAGAGGGGTGCAGGGCCTGGACTCACCCACACTCCATGACAGAGACGACCTCCCAGCCCAAGGGCCGGGCAGACGAGACAGGCCTCAGCTGGAAACACGGCCTGTTCCAATCCTCACACCTGCGGATCAGCGTCCATCTCGAGCGCTGCCCTCCAGCGCTGCCTTTTCTCTTGCATGATGGGGAAGCTGGTTAATTCGCTCCAGGGTGGCCAGAGGCCTCCTGTTATGTCACAGAACAGCAGCTCCGCGGAGGAGGTCACTGTACGTGCTGACACTCAGCTCTCCGGGCCCTTGGCGATCGGGTCTTAGGCATGACGGAGCAGCCCGGGACCCTGCTATGAAAAGAGGCTGCGGGGCAGCGTGATTGGGGGTCTGGAGCCAGACCCTCCATTGGTATAAAGCAGGAGAACTTCATTGGTGTCACTGGAGCTGGGCTGATTTACACCAGCTGAGGATCTGGCCCATCGTTACCAGGCTGAGCAGTCTCTGGGTCGCTGGTTCTGACCCACGTTCGGCTGGCAGTGAAGAGAGTTTAGGCCCAACTCTTCCAAAGTGGCCCCTGGTTTGCGGGGGGCTCTTCTCTTTTCTATGCCCAGCTGAGATTCCTGCAGGCAGCTTTTCCGAGGTGCTGAGCACCAGGGGCTGCCGTAGGAGCCAAGTGGAGTTGTCAGTTCTGAGTGCCCAGCACTTCTGCAGCTAGCTCCAAGGTGTAGCAGGTTGGATGCCCAGAAACAGGGACGCCCACCAAGCGGGGGTCCTTGGGGGACATACAATGCTGAGGGACTATCGGCTTCCTTTTGAGCACCCAGATTTCCTATTCGTTTCTCCTTTGAAGAAGAGGTCAGAGGATGTAGGATGACATATTTCTTTTAGTTCAGGCCACGGGGCTGTTTAGGAGCAGTCAGAGGTGACCAGGGACACTGGGCACCTGACCTGAGACCCTGATTCTCACCCCCACTCCAAAAATTAGATCCCTTTAAGGAGAGCCAAGCTGGGCCCTCAGAAAATGGAGGCATCTGAAACCATAGAATCATAGAATCATAGAATATCAGGGTTGGAAGGGACCTCAGGAGGTCATCTAGTCCAACCCCCTGCTCAAAAGCAGGACCAATCCCCAATTAAATTAAATCACTAGGCCCGGCTGAAGATCTTGGCTCAGAGGATGAGAAGTAACATCTTGTGAAGGCCCCAGAAGTCCTAACATATACCACGGTGCAGGCCAGGAACGTGGGCGGGGGGATCTGTTGTGGTTTATCGGCCACATTGCAGCCTATGCTCATGCTTCTCTCGGCCACGTGTAACTGGCGCAGATTTCCTTTTCCTGAAGTGTTTCTGCCTAATTCCACTCGTCCAGGTTCCCCCGGTCTGTTTTCCCTCGGAGTGAATAATAAGCCCGCTCCTTTGCTCACCACCCTGCCTTTCCTAGGGCGGCTGAAATACCTACTTCCCAAACGCTGGTCTTTGGTTCTGACTGCTCCACGCCTGAGCACATCCCTGGCCTCCTACAACCTAGTGCTCAGCATAGGCCAACGCCGGCTGCTTTCGGCTACAGGGTCTCTGTACGATCGGCCCAGAGCAACTTCTCCAGGCCCTGAGCAGAGCCGTTCTGGCTCCTGGCAGCTCACATGGGAAGCTCACCTGGCAGAGCCGCTACCTACAGGCTACGAGGAACCCTAGTGCTTTGGGAAACTGAAAAAAAAAAATCAGACCTCCCCCATGTATGCCTTGCTGATCTTTGGGAGATGCTTATAAACATAGTGATATCTGGTAGTAACTGGCTGGTGGCCCATTGAACTGCCCTCCTCCTGTGGGAGAGGGCAGATGCCTGCGTATCCCTGTTGGAATTGCTGTTCAGCCTTTCTGCCCCAAATGAGATCAAGAGCCCCCGGTGCGTCCACATAGCGAGTGACCCAGTCATTGCCCCGCAGAGCTTGCAGTCTAAGTTTTGGGGAGCGGGGCGTGGGCAGTGTGGACTAGTGGTTGCAGCAAGCATCAGGAGCAGGGAAATCAAACCCAGAGTCAGAACCAGAGTTAGAGGGCGGCTGCCAGAGCCAAGGATCAAGCCAGAGACAGAACCTCAGGAATTGTAGCCCAGTGTCAGAACCGAAATCAGGGGTCGAATGCCAGGCCAAGGGCCGAGCTGGAGTCCGAGTCCGAGGCAGGGACTGGAGCTGCAGACCAGAATGGGGGTCCCTGGAGTCAGGGAAGGCAGGAGAAGGGCTGGGTCCAAGGCAGCAGCAGCAGCCCTCAGCTGGTCTCCTTAGAGCAGATCTGCTGATCCCCGCATCCTACAGGCGGTTTGGCCAATCAGGTGGCTCAACTGGGGCCCAGCTGGATTCGTTAGGCTGGAGAGTTTAAGCAGGCTGCTGTGGGTCCTTATTCCTGAGACTAAACACACAGAATGGGCAACAGACAGGAAGGCAACCAACCACAGGGAGAAGCAAAGTGACTTGCCCAAGGTCACAGAGCAAGTCAGTGGCAGAGCCAGGAAAAGCCACTCCATCTCCTGCCTCTCCATCCACAAACCAGGCCGCTCTGCCACACACATATGATCAGAGTACCTCACAACCATTAATTAATCCTCACATCCCCTCAGGTGGAACCCGTAACCCCTCCTGCATGCCGCACCCCATGGCTCCAGCCCGGAGACCCCTCCTGTACCCCAAACCCCTCATCCCCCGGCCTCACCCCAGAGCCTACACCCCTAACAATCATTAGCACCCTGCCCTGGATATGCCCGATCAATAGTCCTTCATTGCCTCCTGTGAGATGTGTGCCCACGCCAAGATGCCAAGCGACAAGCCTCCCAACCCAGCCACCTCAGACCTGTTGCAGCAGATTGGTGAGGCCCAGGAAGAAATGAAGAAGCACCTGGAAAAGGCAAGAGTGAATTATAAGCAGTATGCAGACAAGCATCAACAGCAAAGCCATACCGATTCAGTGCGACAAAAGCTATGGCTCCCCACGGAGCATCTCTGCACGGGCAGACCTGCTCACCAGCTGGACTCTTGGTTCCTTGGCCCTTTTCAGATCCTGCGGCAGGTTAATCCAGTCATTTCTGAACTCCAACCACCCTGCTCTCTGCAGGTCACCCGGTGCTTCACATATCACTTTTGAAACCCTACCCAGAAAGCCCTTTTCCTCACAGGATCCAGCCACGTCCTCCAGTGGTACAGGGCCACGAGGAATACATGGGCCACAAAATCCTGGACTCTAAAGGTGACCATGGCAGGCTCGGGTGTCTTGTTGACTGGGAAAGGGCCTGAGGAGCACACCTGGAAGCCTGCGGAAAATGTAGATACTCCTACCGTTGTGCAAAAGTTCCATAGGAATCACCCTGAAAAACCTGGTCCCACATCACTCTGAGGGTGCCCCTCAGCAAGGGGCTGATGGCAGAGACTGTAGGTCTTGAACCCTTGTCTGTACAGGCTTAGGCACTTGTGTGGTCTAACCTGCCGTGCAGTGAGCGTCTAACAGCTGCTGGAAGAGAAGCTGAGCTCTGACAGAGACTGTCAGTCCTGTCATCTGATTGACAGGACTCTGGGGATCCTGATTGGCCACAGCTTCTATATAAACCCAGCAGGAAGTGGGATCTTCTCATCCCTGCTTGACTCCTGGTTTTGCCCTCTGGTTCACTTGCGGCTCTGACTTCCTGGTCGCTAATGGGGCCTAACTCCTGCTCTGATCACTAAGTTAGATGACCCATGCCCTGCTCATGACAACAAGTGGTCCATACTGGAGGGGGAGGGAACTGGCATAGGGCAGAGGAGTGATCAAAGGCTTCACACAAGAAGTGAGTTTTTGCTCTGTACATACAGCACCTAACACGCGGGGGCCCTGATCCGTGACTAGGGCTCCTAAGTGCTACCATAATACAAATAATAATAATGCCGAGAATCCAGAGGTGCTGAAGGCAGAAAGGGCTACCCCACCTACTCCCAGTCTGAGCCTTGTCACCAAGAGCCCACTGATCAGGCAGGATGAGGGGCGGATGCAGACACAGCCAGGGGACAGTAACCCTTCATCCTTAGCTGAGCGATCTCTGCACAGTCTGCTCCCTAGAGCTGCTGTTCTTGTGAGAGCCGGGCTGCCTCATGAGTGCATCAAGCAGAGTCAAAGAGGGTAAAGTTTACACTGTGTGGGGAGAAGAGGAATCCAATGGATCCTGGTCTTGTTGGCCGCCCCTGTTGCCGGCACCCAGCTGAGGTTGGTTCGCTACCCAGTGTGCTACACCCAAGAATCACAACGGGGTGGAGAAGCAGAAAAGTTTATGAGCAGCTGCAAAAGGTACAGGGAGAATAGAATCTCAAATCCTGCACCCAGAGCAGGAAGTTACACAGGCTTTTATACATCCTTTTCCCCAGCATACTTATCCAATAGCAAGCTGCCCTAAGTATAGCAATAGCAAGTATAATACTAAGTATAGCAATAGCAAGCTGCCCATATAGCCAGCCAATCCAGTTCCCAGCTACTTCCCTTCTTTCTGTATCATTTGTTAAACCATACATAAAGCTGCTTTATTCACCATTGTTCTTCCATATCTGCCCTCTGTGGCCTTGCTTAGTTTCAGGCAGTCTGACTCTGGAACATATTGTTGCAGATCCTCAGCATAACTGCTGCGAGTACCTCCAGGTCGGGGGGCCAAGGACACTGGGGCCTCGTACGCAGAGCTGCTGCGAGTGCCTCCAGGCGGGGGGCGGGGGCCAAAGACACCTGGGCCTAGTGTGAGGGGGCTTCATCGACACTAGTGATCTTCCATCCCCTCGAGTTACCTAGTGGCCATGCCCCAGTGTCCCCAACACCCCCAAGGAAATCTTTCAAAGCTATTTCTGTTTGAACCTGTGTGGGTAACTCTCTGCCTTGCCCTGTGCCCTGGCTTTGCTTGTTACTTCACATCCACTTAGCCCCTGAGCCAGGCTGCTCCCCACCTGTCTCTTGCTCTGTTTTCCCAGCCCAGCGGCCCTTCCCTCCCTCCGCACCGGCCCTTCCCTGACCCCCTGGTCAGTGCATTGAATTCACACCAAAGACAAAGTATTAAACAGCAACAGTGAGGAGAATAAGGAAAAATGGAAGAGGGTGAAGGGAACAAGGGACCCGCCCTGTGGGCTCGGGGGCACCACCACCGGCGTCTCTGGGACGTAGGGAAAGTTCACCGGCTCTTCCTCACACTCCCCGCCTCCCTCCCAGGCCCGGGCTGGGTGGCGGTGACACCGCGGGTCCAACCCGGCTCTGGCGCTGGCCACGGGCCCTCAGGCGCGAGCTGGCCGGGCCCCCGATGGCGCGGCTGGTCTGCACGGCCCCAGCTCCCGGCTGCCCCGGCTCCCCCAGCTCTGGCCCCGCTCTGGCTGCTGCTCTGCCCTTAGCTCGGCCCCGCTCGCCTCCGGCAGCTCCCCTCACACGCAGGACGGGACCCTGGGCTCCCGGCTCCCTCGTTGCCTGGCCTGCCCTGTCAATCGGGCTGACCTGGAGCGTTGGCGTCTCCCCGTTGGCCCTGGGGACTGTCAGTCTCAGGACCCTGATTTCTCTCCTTCCATTCTCCTTTCTTTGGGGACTGGGAGAGGCCAGCCACAAACCCCTCTGAGTGTCGGTGAGGGCCAGCAGCCCCCTCCCGCCGGCCTAGAGCCGATCTCCAGAGCAGGCCCCGTGGGCTGAACCGGAAATCGGGTTCAAAACACACACAGGGAGCCCCTGACGCTTGGAGCTCCAAACAGTCCTTAGATCTGGGGGAGGTTCCCCCCTTCCAAGCTCTTCATCCGTCCACCCTCCAGTCCCTCTTCTGACTGCACGGGAAGCCCGGGGCTGCCCTGACAAAACCTCCAGCACATCTGCCAGGGACCGGGTTGGAACGGTTCCCACCCCATACAGCTTGATATCAGTCTGTTTGCCCCGGGGGCCTCGGTCTGGGCTCGGTTGTGGTGGTTTTGCTTCACTGTGGAAACCAATGCAGATTGCCCCAGCGCCTCCTGTCTGCAGCTCAGGCTCCCCTGGGACATGGGGTTTGCTGCAGGCGAAGGGGGGATGCCCCTCGATCACACAGGGGCCCAGACTCCCTGACTGGACGCCCAGGCACTACGGCAGTGGGCTCTCTCCAGAGCTAGAGCTGGGCAAATCATGGATATTTCCGGTCAGTGGCACTTATGAGAAATACATTCGTTTCTTTGGGGTCAAACTGAATGTGAAACTTTTCAGTGACTCAAGGACAGGCTGTGGTGGCTTATTCCAGAGCAGAGATTTGAACTGCTGCCTTTTACAGCGAGGGGAAATGCACCCGAACCACTGGACTAAAGACAGAGCAGCTGCAACTACACCAGGGGCACCACCTTTCTCCTTCTCTCCTGGCCCTTTTGGGACTGGCCAAAACTGTGTGTGTCGAATGCGCTATTCATTTCAGGTCACTCAGAACTGCATTTTTCATGTAATAATCCTCCTCATCCAAAGAATGTCACCCAGTTTTACACAGAACACCAAGAGCTAAATTCACAAGTGACTGAGGTGCGGTGACACTGAACGTCACCATGCCGATCTTTTGGATGATTCACAAACCCTGCGTTGGTGCCTGGGCTCCCTGTAGAACAACTGGGGAGAGACAGACGCCTGAGAAAGGGATTCACAAACGCTGGCGATGGAGAGGACTCCAGATGGAAATCCCACCCTCTATCCGAGGGGAGATGAATTTGAATGGGGATCTGCCACCTGTCAGGTGAACACACTGGGCTTTGGGACAGCCTGACAGGGGCTTCCTCAATCACTCCTGTTGAAGCTATTCCATCATGGGGGAAATAACTAAAAAAACCCATTGGTGCAGGGAGATTGGACATTCGGTCTTTCACCTCCCCATCCTTCCTTCAACCTCTGTAAGCTCACATAGAGGAGCCTGATTGGGTTCCACAGCCAAGTTAGGGGGCAAACTCCTACCGTCCCTGGTGTGGGGGCTGCAGGATGCAGGCTCACAAACACAGATGCCCTGTGAACTTTTACTACAAAAAATGTTTAGAACTCTGCAGTGGTGAGCAGCAGCTGAGTGCGGGGTTGGGAATCCCAGTGGGGTCTGATTCTGGCACTTGGTGCCTAAACGAACAGTTAGGCACTTAAGCCCTTTGGTGAATCTGGCCCCAAGAAGGAGGCAGAGCTGGGAAGAGATATGAGCTCATCGGAAGAAGAAATCACAACTGGGAGGGGCTCAAGAAGTTTAGGGGCTTACTATCTGGTATCCCCTCGGAGCCATTCCCATCTTTTGGAAAGCAAAGAAGTTCCTCCTAGACTTTAAGGCCAGGAGGGACCATTGTGATCATCTAGTCTGACCTCCTTCACCTTGCAGGCCAAAGAACCTCACCCATCCCCTCCTTTAATAGACCCATAACCTGCCCGGGCCCTTATGGCTTGGGGCAAACCACCAGGACTTGGTTTTGTCATCAGTTGATCTCATCAGGTTCCTTGGGCTAGATACCACAATAATTCCCAGGCTTGAGAAGCTCCTTGTAGAGGTATCAGCTACAACACCTTCCCTGGGCCCTAGTGCCACCCCATCCAGCCTCTCCCCACGCCCACTGATGCTGAGGATGGCTAGCCACTGGGTTGCTTGTACTTGAGGTTTGTATCCCTTCAAGACCGGATACTCCTGCTGTAATAGGACCTGCCTCCCTCAGAGGGTTAGCAGAACCTTATCTCCAGCCACTTGTCTGCTCCCAGACAACAGGTAGATGGCCCACGTTCTGCTCTCCAAACCTTGGCCTTCCTACGTCCCTGTGCTGCAGATAATTGACCCCAGGAAGCTCAGCTAATAAGTGGAATGCAGGCACAGTGGACTGGGGTTTAAGTTGCAGGGCACCTCAATTATCCAAGTCTCAGTTCTTGAGATCTCTGTTTTCCACAGCTTGGCCGTGGCCATTCATTATGCTCAACCCCCTTTAATTATTGGTATCTATTTCCCCGCTCTGACACCCCAGGCCCATGACATCTCAGCTCTTGGAAGGTGTGATGTAGAGAGGGGAAATGGGGGTTGGTCATCATTCCAGGTGGATGGTACTCCCGTCAGGTCTGTGGCAGATCTCTCCTTCTTTCTCTCTTTGGTTCAAGGGCCTCACTTCCTTCCTATCCCAGCCCCTCCCTCGGGTTTTGGGTCTGCCA
Organism: Lepidochelys olivacea; assembly: GCF_965140295.1. Lineage (NCBI taxonomy): Eukaryota > Metazoa > Chordata > Testudines > Cheloniidae > Lepidochelys > Lepidochelys olivacea. The sequence continues at coordinate 5,678,043 of NC_140413.1, forward strand.
CCTTGGAAATTCCAAACTCTCTCTTTCCATCACCCCAGGAAAGACCTGCCCTTTATCTCCCAGTAAGTTTCTCTTCTGAGCCCTGTGCAATCTAAGTGCCCCACGGAGTCCCCTGCTTTCCACCCTCGAGTATAAACATCTCTGGGGTTTTTCCCCCCACTGCTACCACCCTTCCATGTCTAGCACCAGTCAGTTTCTGAAAACTTTGAGGGTTTGCTCTTATCCTCCTCCATGGATTGTTGGCTTTTCTTCACGCTTGTGGCCAAAACATCTGAAAGGACAAGACTTATGCCATGAATCTACAAAGGAAGGATTTATTCTTGAACTAAATGAGGTAAAGGAACAAATCCAGTGAGCTATTCACACCCTCAGTCTCATCCAAGCCCCAGGCCTGCCTTTCACCTTGGAATCTGGGGTTAAACGTCATACCCCAAGGAGAGTCTCTTATACATCAGTCTCTGTGTCCCAGGACAACATGCAATTGTTCTCAGCCACTTTGGTCCATGCTTACCAGGCCCGCTGGATGCGAGGGAGATGGTGGAATTTGTGGGCCCCTTCTGTGAGTGAGAATGCTGGCAGGGTGGGATTCAGTAATATGGAAACTGGAAGTAGTAGAAGGGCCCTACTGTCAAACAAACCCTAACCCCGCCCTTGGCCCCTGTAACTCCGCCTCTTGACCCCTTAAGCCCCGACCACCTGTCACTGGAAGTCCCAGCAATGGGGAATATTACTACCAGGATGAAGGCGGACATATGACCGGATGCAAAATGTATCATGTGACCCCTGTAAGAACTCCTCCCACTGCCCTCTACCAGTCAGGATGGGTTTCACCTCGATACGCCCGCTGCGAGAGGAGATTTGACCAATCAGTGGTGTTCCAGGGCAGGGTGACCCATCTGGAAGTGGTTCGTGTGACCCCTCTAAGACCTCCTCCCACCGCCCTCTTCCAGTCGCGATAGGTTTAAGCCACATAGGACCATCCCGAGAGCAGATGTGACCAATCAGGGGTGTACTGGGGCGGGTGACCCGCACCGAAGAGGGCCACGTGACCCTTCAAAGAACTCATCCCAGCGCCCTCTGCCAATCAGAGCGCAGCACCATCACCCCATAAGTCCCAGTGCAGGGGCAGAAGAGGGCACCCTTTACCAAGAACGCGTGCTTTAGAAGTCGTGGAAAGATGGACTCCTTCACCACCCCTGTGAGAACTTCGGAGTTTGTTTGAGCCTCGAGGACCTTTGGACCTGTTTGGAGAAAGCGCTACATCAGCGACAGGTCCAATGAGGGCCTTTTGACTCAGCCGTTGATGGATACGCCAGAACCTGAAACCCAAACCCTTCTGAGGCACCCCGAGGAGCATGATGGGCTCTCATTGTCAGCCCCCCGAGAGGTGGAAGGCAAACGCAGCTCGGGGGAGTCACCGGAGGACAAGGTGAACGGAAAAGACGTCACACAGGAAATGAATGGTTAAGAAGTGACGGCTGATGATGGGGTGTAATGGGGTTAGGAACCGGGGGGCTGTGTAAATCTAAAAACAAGCAGTGGGGTGCTTACACTGTTTCTTTTCTGAAAATCTCTCAACAGCTCGACGATGCCTTTCTAGAGGCCTTTCAGAACTTCTACAGGGGTTGCCCCGTGGGAGTAAATATATCATGCATCCGCTGATTTTGCTCATGTCTGAGACAGAGATCTCAAGAGGAAAATCCAGAAAAGGACAAAATGGAAGAATCACTCCCTTATGGTAGGGGTCATGGCGTCCATTTTTACAGGGGGCTGTAAAAGGTCGTGTTAAACCAGGTGATTAATAACACTTAGTTAAATGTGTCAATATGAATGTGTCCCCCTTCATATTTGTGTGAGTAAAAGACGGTACCAGTAAGAGTCATGTCTACACAAGCAACTCTGTGAAAGAAAATATATTTGACCCCCGGGAAAGTTGGGAGCTTCGGCAGGGTGAACCCTCTTTTTCAAGTGGCCAAAAAGCAGAGTAAAACTTTAAATGAAAATGGGTAAGAGCTTGGCTTTCAGACCAGGACGCTTACACTTGACACATGGTCAAGTTGCAGGTGTGGATGTGTAATGATAGGCAGATTTGATGGATATGTACCGGTCCTCCAAACGCAACAGTGGTTTTAAGTCCATCTTAACAGTCATAGACATTCTATCCAAATATGCCTGGGCCTTCGGCCTAAAAGACAAGACGAGTGGTGAGGTATCCAAGGCCTTTAAAGCAATTTTCAACAAAGGTCGCATGCCTCAAAAATTAGATTCCAGTCGGGGGAAAGAATTTTTAAACAAACCTTTAAGGAGACTGTTAAAGTGGCATGGAGTTCACCATATTGTTACTGATAATGAAGTCAAAGCAGGGGTTGTAGAGCAATTGAAGAAAACTTTTAAAACTAGGATGTGGAGATATTTTATGAGGGTGAGACAGTTACTGAATCTTTTTACCCTGAAGAATTACAAAAAGTAAATCCCAAACGAGACAGGATTTACAGGGTTGAAAAAGTGAGAGCGGCGAAAGGAAAAGGGAGAAAAAAGCAGCTACTGGTGAAATGGTTGGGGTGACCCAATGAGTTTAACAGCTAGGTGAAAGCTTTTCAACTCTGTGACATTTAGACCCAAACAGAGAGAGCGAGAGGGAGAGAGAGAGAGAAATGAGGGATGGCGGGTTTTACATTACTTTGCCCAGCAATGCCAGCTCTGCAGCTTTTCCTTAAAACACCAGCTCCAACGTTACAATAGGACTAATTAAGCCCTTGGATCTCCCGGGTGCCTGGGAGGTGGGGTTAGTGGAAACACAATACCCGCACAGCTGGAACACTATCCACGAAGACACCCCTTTCAAAATCACCTTTGGAGATATGAGGTGGAATTTCATCCTACGACGAGGTTATTACTCGACCATACCCGAATTACTGGATCATATGAACAGGACCGTGGCTCGTCATTCCGCACTACCTGAGGTGGTCATGAACTACGACCCTGTGGGTAGAAAAGTGAGACTTAAATCTGCCAATTTTACGTCCCTGTTTTACGGGGAGCTCGCTAACATTCTGGGTTTGGGCCCCAAGTGCAGCGCCCAAAAATTTCCCATCTCCGCAGACATCACAGGGGGTTTCAACTCCTTGTATCTGTACACAGATATCATACAACACCAGTTTGTGGGGGACTTTTCTGTTGCCCTGTTACGCTGCGTCCCCATCCGAGGAAGGAATAATGAGTTTCTCACCATCACTTACGATAAACCTCACTACGTTCCTGTCAGTAAAGACCACATTGACACCATCACCATTGAACTAAAGACAGATCAGAACAGACGTGTCTCATTTTGCTTCGGCAAGGTGATCGTAAAGCTGCACCTGCGCCCGCGGAGAGAACGAGGTTTCTAAAAAGCAAAATACTATTTTGGCGATCCTAAAAAATTACGGTGACCCCGCAATCAATAGGAACTATAACAAAGCCCAGGCTGGATACGCCCTTCCTGGATGTCATGGGGCCCCCGTGATATACGGGGTTGGTGTGGGTGGAATATTTCATAGTCTCTTTTGAAAAGCTGTACCACTTTTGAGGAGGGGGCTAGAGATTATTAAAGTCCACGTAAAAACCGGCGCTCAAAATATAGCTACAGACGTGGTAGGTCATGTCTCCCGCACTGTTCTGGAGAAAGTGGGGAATACAGTTTCACAGGAAGGATCGGGGCTGATGTACATTAAAAGGAGGAAGACCACGAGAAATGTGTCATACCCACGATGTTCAGTTCCCCCAAAACCCTTTAAAAGAAGGGCTTTGACCCGCAGGGCCAGCCACAAGTGAAAGTCCAAGAGGAAGCCTGAGTGAAAGAGGAGACGCTCTCTGCCTGGTGAAAGAGATGTATTTGAATCAACATGGCTTTTGTTCACTGCGGGTCTGAGGAGTGGACCACATCCAAACTAGACTTGTTCCAAATAGCCCCTACGCAGACCAGCATTGAGAAAAGCATCTACATCGAGGTGCCGCCTCTGTTGGTCATTATGGAGTCTGCCCCCATTGACTTTTTTGTAGCAGGGAATGGTGTGCATTGTATGGATTTAAACAACACGCTGCTGGAGCTGTGTTGCAAGATTGTAAAAGGAGACAAAACTGAACTCGCCGTGGACGCCGAGGTGGGCCTGGTGAATTACCCCGTGGCCTCTATTTTTAGTCAGTGCGATGTCACACTGGGAGACCGCCTTGTAAGGCAAAGCAACAACTGTTACCCTTACAGGGCCTTTATAGAATCGGTGCTCAATTACAGTGACTACACCCTCGCCACGCAATTTTCCACCGGCCTGTTTTACAAAGACACTGCCGGACAACAGGAAGAAACTCGAGATGGATGGAGGGAATCTAGGGTTTGTGAGGTGTGCAAAGCTGATGGCCCAGAGCAGGACGGTAGAGCTGCTGGTTCATCTGCACAGCGACCTGTTTTTTCAAGAAAACCTTTTGTTGAACGGAGTGGATGTGAAAATTAAACTGACGCGCAGTAAAGACACTTTCTGTTTAACGGGCAGTGCGGCAGAAGGCTTTAAACTGTGCATTGTATCACTGTATCATTGTATCCGCGATCCTTTTTGAAGGAAGTACGGGTGTCCCTGAGTGTGGCATTTGCCGAGCGAGTGTAGAGATTTGTAAATTATCCCTGGGGTTTTTGAACAGAACCATGTACTTTGTGTTTAGGTTAATCTTGCGACTCTTTTTCCCCTGACAAAATACACTTTGAACTATAAACATAATGCTCTGGTTTCTGTGACGCACGTACTTGGTAAAGCCTTCCTCGATTTCAGCACTTTCACAGGCAGAGTTCATCAGATCGTTCATCAGATGATCGTCTTTACTTTACTGGTAGGAAACAAACGGTCGTCGTCAAAAGCATCAGGCAGCCCCGCCACAACATTGAGAAAGGGATATTTACAGAGCAATTCTGTCTACAGAGGTTGCCAACAACTGTAACACCACACGATGCTCTCAGGCATAACAGACAGTGTTTGTCTGGCGTTATCCAGCACATTTTTTATAAAGTAACTTTTCCGGCAGTTGCTAGGCCCCGCGAGAATTGCAGAAAAGGGGTGTTTCGAAATTATCCATTTTTAAAAACCGTAGGGCAGGGTTTTAAACCCTCTCCTTGGACCTTCTTATTGTAAACGACTTTCTGTGTTTGTTTTCTGAAGGGTTTTTGTCGCTATTTGCCACTGATTTTTGTTCCTTACGACAGAGGGCTGCTGCACCTCTGTCTTTTTTGAGGTGTTTTCTAGCAGGCCCGTGCGATAGTCCAGAACTCGATCTTCCATACTGTCAAAGTTGATCTTTTCGCAGTTTGCTACGTTCAGGGTAATACCTTTGACTTTCCTAAGGCCTTTCCTCCCAACAGCTTGTATCCATATGTTTTTGGGCCTGCTGACACAAACTCGGTGATGTGTGGATCAGGCGGGATCTCGCTTGTGAGGTCCCCTAAATAATCCCCAGAGGGCGATTCCGGTCACCCTCCCTTTTCACAAATGTCACCAAGTCTGTGTCGTGGTACAGACACCACTCTTGTAATCTGTCTAGGGGGTTGTATAGTTCTAAGCGGGCATAAGCGGTGGTGAAACAGGCTATGAAGACATTGGTATTGCCAGCGACAGAGTGCAGGTCTTTTGCATGCTTCCAAGACACACACGCGGTTTCATCCTCGATAAACTCGCAGGACGAAACCTCGTAATTGGGGGAAAACAGGTTCTGAAAGAGTTTGTCAGGATCTCTCACGATGCTGGTGTTGGGTAGGTTTGTTCTTTGGCCAAACTGACCCCACAGAGATTTGAAAAACAGCTTAGCGATTTGGCATTTAGCGGAGTTCGACCTGATCTCGTGTTGGCGTAAAAGCACGCCTTCTTGCTGGTAGAAATCGTTAATGTACTTATTTTGTTTTTCTTCATCTGTGGACGAGCTGGGAGACCCTGAAGCCTCTTGTTTCTGGCAGAGGTGTAATTTTATGTACGCTGAAAAGAGTTCATCAGATTTTTCATTAAAATGCCACATTTCATAGATTTTAGCCACCGCGTACCCCTTCGCTATGGCCGTGTTCAATTCCACCGTGCAAGTCCCCAGGATGGCCCTCTCCTCATCAGTGTGGGTGCATGTCTCCCGCTGCTCGGTTTCCACACAGGTTCGGCATAGCAGGAACAAAAGCTTGCCACCCACTCTGACAGGTATCAACAGGAAAAAGAGGCTTCGCAGGGGGTACGCTTTAACTTTTGCAATTCCAAAATAATTTGCAAGGGGTCCAAATTTGTCGTAAATTATATCAGGGTGTCCGATGGGGTATTCCTTGGTTTTGTTTACCAAAGGGTACAGGCTGGTAAAATCATAAGAGTGGATTTCTTCCCCAGGGTTAAGTTTGTAATACAGACGGAAAGCGTTTGTCCTCCCCCCATAAAGTGCATCCCTAGGCAGGAGAGGCAACTGGGTTCGGTTTAGAAGATCTGCAAGCTCCTTGTCTGAAACCCAAAAGTTGTCCCCGTCATAGGATTTTGTGCTTTTTCACAATAATAGGCGACAACACCGCAGAAAAAACACCCATGAAACTCAAAAGCCATGCTTACCCCATCAACACTGGGATTAACGTCTAAAAAGTAGGGGCCTACCTGTAGTTCCCCACCCTGTAAAGCATGCCGAATCTGTATATTTTCTTTGTGAGAAGTATACAACAGCCACTGAATAGATGGGGTTGAATATCTCTTTTTCTACCTGTGATCGTTGTCTGGAGGGAGAAGAGCTACCGTGTTAGGCTCCAAAAACAAAATCCTGTACATAGCCATGGAGACAGATGCCAGCTTTATGTACCAGAATGGATCTATACACAGTTTTATCTCGGTGAATTTACCAGGTTCTTTCTCTACTATATCTCCCATCTCTGTCATTTTCATAATCTCTTTTCTGTAGAGGATACAAGCCTGTCTCAAAATTTTGACATCCTGTGACAGGAATAGGTGAGCTCATTCTGCAAGTCAAACATCTCATATCTGTGGTCCCGACACTAGTCGAGAAACTCTGCTTTCTCCCTGGGCATCATGCTTTCCACACCAGAGTGCTCCACGCCGGGCAGAGTCCCCATGTAATTTTGATTTTCTAAAGTGTTAAAAAGAGGTGGAAAAACACCCTTTGCACCCTTCAAACCCCGTCGCTTGCGGGAGCTTGCTAAGCTTCATGGGCAAGAAGTTTGAAAAGAGTCTATCAAACGAATGCCCAGGGCTTTCACTTCCACACACATTAGTTTACTACCCTGAGTGATCAATTCTATCCACGTCTTTTTCCTCAGGAACTGTCTCGCAATGAAGTACATATCATAACCTTTGGAACTGAGCGCTAGGAACGTGTAGTCCTGGAACTCTTTGCCAATAAAGGTCTAAACAAACAGAGAAAGACACTTGTCGCCCTTAAATTCCCAGGGCTTTTCAGGGTTTCGGGACATAGCGAAAATATAAGTGGGCGTGTGCAACCCAGTCTTCTGTGTGCATTCAAAATCATAAAAAATATATACTTTTCTGAGGATTCGGGCTTTCGAATGCTCTCCAGAAAACACAGGTGACTGTCTACATCACCAGCGATCAAACCCTGACCCTGCTTACAGCGCCTCCCTTCACACCTGTGCCGCTTGTCCACACAAGACTGACATTTATCACACAAAGTTTTAGACAGGCATTCGACTCGCCTTAGTCGACGTGTCTGTCTAAACGCTCTTTGGACCAACAATACAGTCTACAGCTAGGACACCTCAGCTGCACGCCCATGCTGTCCAAGCATGTTACGTTCAAACGGAGGCAGCAACGATACCTGCAAGAGTGGTCCTGACGTTACCCTCTGTGGCAAAACTCACAATATTTTTTCTCACCAAACAACTTTTTCACATCCAGAACCCCATAGTTATGCTCATCGTGCAAGAGGATGAAAAAAGTCTTGGGGTACATGCCCCCCGCCCCCGTTTTAAAGAAGCCCCGTCCGCCTTTCGCCGCAGACAGCACCACCTGTATGGTGACTCCTCAATGCTCTTCCAATGTTGCTACGGCACTGAGCAGAACCTGTTTTGGATCTGACCACCCCAGTTTCCCATGAAACTTTCTCACCCCTGCTAATGATTCCGCGTCCGTAGGTTTACGGTCAGACAAAATGGCCAAGAGCCCACCCGCAAAACCGGTGTAAGTCAGGTCTACTAAGCATTGTCTCTTTATATGCATGATTTAACTACTGAGGATAGAATTTAAAATTCTACGGGCACCGCCACCCCTGTTTGTTCCAACTGTCACAACGTCCCATCGACATGCAACTCTCTCTTGCTCTGTAGCAGCTTTGAGGCCTGATTTAAGAAATCCTCAGCAGACAGCTCATCCCTAGTTCTTCTGACCGCAAACAAAGGGCTAGTTAAATTTCGTCTCTCTAAACGTAACTGAACAGAATCATCAGGGCCTACTCTACCGTTAACCTCATCCAGAACTAACTGTATTCCCCTGTGTATGGCTTCAACAACCTGCTGAGCTGAATTTATTCACTCAAGATTGACAAAACAAAATTCCTCACAATATACCGACCCCCCAAATCTGGGTAATTCACGTTGCCAACTTCTCACTCTCTCCATATACACCTCTGCATTTTCAGGGTTACTTGCGGGCTTCCTCTACAGGACCATCAGCGGTATCTTCTACATCAGAGGCTATTAAACAAATACTTTGCCTCAGTCTTTAATAAGACTAAAGAGGATCTTAGGGATAATGGTAGCATGATAAATGGGAATGAGGATATGGAGGTAGACATCACCATATCTGAGGTAGAAGCGAAACTCAAACAGCTTAATGGGACTAAATCGGGGGGCCTAGATAATCTTCATCCAAGAATATTAAAAGAATTGGCACAAGAAATTGCAAGCCCATTAGCAAGAATTTTTAATGAATCTGTAAACTCAGGGGTTGTACCGTATGATTGGAGAATTGCTAACATAGTTCCTATTTTTAAGAAAGGGAAAAAAGTGATCCAAGTAATTATAGGCCTGTTAGTTTGACATCTGTAGTATGCAAGGTCTTGGAAAAAATTTTGAAGGAGAAGGTAGTTAAGGACATTGAAGTCAATGGTAAATGGGACAAAATACAACATGGTTTTACAAAAGGTAGATCGTGCCAAACCAACCTGATCTCCTTCTTTGAGAGAGTAACAGATTTTTTAGATAAAGGAAACGCAGTGGATCTAATTTACTTAGATTTTAGTAAGGCGTTTGATACTGTGCCACATGGGGAATTATTAGTTAAATTGGATAAGATGGGCATCAATAGGAAAATTGAAAGGTGGATAGGGAATTGGTTAAAGGGGAGACTACAACGGGTCCTACTGATAGGTGAACTGTCAAGTTGGAGGGAGGTTACCAGTGGAGTTCCTCAAGGATCAGTTTTGGGACCAATCTTATTTAATCTTTTTATTACTGACCTGGGCACAAAAAGTGGGAGTGTGCTAATAAAGTTTGCAGATGATACAAAGCTGGGAGGTATTGCTAATTTAGAGAAGGACAGGGATACCCTACAGGAGGATCTGGATGACCTTGTAAACTGGAGTAATAGGAATAGGATGAAATTTAATAGTGAGAAGTGTAAGGTCATGCATTTAGGGATTAATAACAAGAATTTTAGTTATAAGCTAGGGACGCATCAACTAGAAGTAACGGAGGAGGAAAAGGACCTTGGAGTATTGGTTGATCATAGGATGACTATGAGCTGCCAATGTGATATGGCTGTGAAAAAAGCTAATGTCGTCTTGGGATGCATCAGGAGAGGTATTTCCAGTAGGGATAAGGAGGTTTTAGTACCGTTATATAAGGCACTGGTGAGACCTCACCTGGAATACTGTGTGCAGTTCTGGTCTCCCATGTTTAAGAAGGATGAATTCAAACTGGAACAGGTACAGAGAAGGGCTACTAGGATGATCCGAGGAATGGAAAACTTGTCTTATGAAAGGAGACTCAGGGAGCTTGGCTTGTTTAGCCTAACTAAAAGAAGGTTGAGGGGAGATATGATTGCTCTCTATAAATATATCAGAGGGATAAATACCAGAGAGGGAGAGGAATTATTTAAACTCAGTACCAATGTGGACACAAGAACAAATGGATATAAACTGGCCACTAGGAAATTTAGATTAGAAATTAGACGAAGGTTTCTAACCATCAGAGGAGTGAAGTTTTGGAATAGCCTTCCGAGGGAAGTAGTGGGGGCAAAAGATCTATCTTGCTTTAAGATTAAACTCGATAAGTTTATGGAGGAGATGGTATGATGGGATAACATGGTTTTGGTAATTAAATATTCATGGTAAATAGGCCCAATGGCCTGTGATGGGTTTTTAGATGGGGTAAGATCCAAGTTACCCGGGAAAGAATTTTCTGTAGTATCTGGCTGATGAATCTTGCCCATATGCTCAGGGTTTAGCTGATCGCCATATTTGGGGTCAGGAAGGAATTTTCCTCCAGGGCAGATTGGAAGGCCCTGGAGGTTTTTCGCCTTCCTCTGTAGCATGGGGCACGGGTCACTTGCTGGAGGATTCTCTGCTCCTTGAGGTCTTCAAACTACAATTTGAGGACTTCAATAGCACAGATATAGGTGTGAGGTCTTTTTTAGGAGTGGTGGGTGAAATTCTGTGGCCTGCATTGTGCAGGAGGTCAGACTAGATGATCATAATGGTCCCTTCTGGCCTAAATATCTATGAATCTATGAATCTATGAATTTGAGAGTCAGACTCCGAGGAGCCTCCGGTATTCTGAAGAAAGCGTCATATTTCCCCAAATCTTAATCATTTTCTGAATGTAGCATCATACTTTTCCCAAATACTAGAATATGGGGGAGGTGTGATGTGCTTATGGTGTTGAGAGAATGGTTTGTCAGTCCTGACTTTTTTATTCACAACCCTTAGAGCGCGTGCTCCGGGTTTGTGAATGTGGACGTTTTCGCTCACAGTTTTCTCAGGGCTCGGTGTGGTGGTGGCCTCTGAGGAACTGGAGGGGTGTTTGTGTGCTTGGGTTTTGTTGTCCTTGGGTTTGACGTCTATGAGGTTTCGACTGCCCTGATGCTTCATCTGCACCCTTGTTCTATTTTGCGTTAGCCTTGTTAAAGGTCTCAAAGCAGATTCCTGGTTCTTTGGCCGTTCTGGTGGAGGTGTCCCTGTCGCTTCGACTACAGCATTGTCAGGAAAGCTGCTCTTGCCAATGTGGCGGGGAAAAACATTTTACAAAACTGAACATTACCATCTTTCTCACCCACACCTATGTATATACTTAGAATACAAAACCTCATAAAACAACCAAACCAATAAGCAAAATAGATTTACTGGGCTTCATCCATCCTTCAGTCACTGATGCTGGTCCATTTTCCTTTTCAGCTGGCTCTTTTCCTTTTTCTTTTCAGCTTGTTTACCCTCTCGTGTTTTGACCTTACTGTGAAGCAAACAACGTTATAATAAAACACATGGAACTGTCTTGTAAACTTAAAAAAATAAAATATTCATTAGGATGTTTTTCTATTTAAAATGTCACAGCTTTAAAACAAAATAATCCCTTTCAGGCTGTACAACAAACACAGGTTTAGAGTTGATTTCTACCAATTGAAACAACAAACCCACAAACATTTTTTTAAAATACATCTCATTTGCAAAATAAAAACCAAACTGCTTTTAAAACCCATTTTGCACAAAAACCCTTGTTAGTTTTAAAAACACCATTACTATCCATTTCCAACCAAATACTTTTGAAAAAACCACCCCATCTCTCTCTCACACACACACACACACACAAACAGCAGCTTCATAAACACATCAAACCAGGTTTGCAACCAAAAACTCAGACACACACAACACACACACACACACACTCCAGCAGTTGAAAAACACCAACAGTTTGCAATCAAATACTTTTCAGTAAACCCACATGCATTTAAAAGGCACACGGTTGTTCTGTTTCCCCGCCCCACCCCGGTGTGTGTTTGGGCCTTCAGGTGAAAGAACAAGCAAAAATCTTAAGTTAGGATTATTCTCTGTACAACCTGTGTAATACCTGAAGTTTGTTTTTTGTTTGTTTGTTTTTTCTGTTTTTTAAATATAGCACTATTAAGCACAACTATAGTTAAAATGGTTTTTACCTTGGCCTGGTGGTGAAATGCAGCTTAAAGTTACCGGTTCCATGCTAAACAGATCACACTGCAAGAGAGAAAGGCACCATTATTTACGAAGACAGCATGGCCAAAGAATGGCCTTATAGAATATATATTTTCAGAGTTAAAAACAGGGAGCATACCTCCTCTTCCAGTCCAGCAGCAATTCAAGAGAGTTTCTGTTGAAAGAGACAGTCTCCAAGGAACCTGAAGCTTTGTTTCAAAATAGTTAGCAGGGTGATTGGATCCCCCCTCCCTAGCATTCCCTTTTGTGATCTGGGGTGGGGGAATAAGTTGTCTGCACAACTGGGTTGCTTTTATTTCTTTTTTCTTTTCTTTTCTTTAAAAGACATACATCTCCGTGAAAAGAAACCAAGGGCCAGAGACCTTCTAACAGAAACACAGATAGTCACAAAGCCCTCTTTTTTATTTTTCAATTTACAGCTACCAAGTTGTATGTCGCTGTTTGTCCCCTCACCATTTTCTAACTTAATCCTTTTTGATTTCTTACAACTGGTCTTTTTCTGAAGCAGGGTTCCGTAACTTTTTGTGCAGACCAGACGGTCAATATAACGCTGGAAGGAGCATCTTCCGGTTTGGTCATTTTCTTTCAAACACGGTCAGGGTCTGCACTAAATTGCACAGCATTTATCAAGGTCACCCCGTGCGCTAAATGTTCTTGGGTGAGGCACAGACATTGCACAGCTTAACCTATGGCAAGAACAGTGTTTAATAGGCTTTCCAAACACAGCTCAGCACGCCGGCCCCGGAGCTGGCAGTTTCTATCCACTGAAGTCCACGTCACACAGCCATGGTGCCGTTAGGCTGGCGGACCCATGACACAGCCCTCACATCTTCAAACAGCTTTTCCCGAAGGCAGCGATTGAGGACAGCAGAAACAGCAACGCGTACAATAGTCCGCATGCCTTTTTTACGCTCACGACGTGGCACTGGCTTACTGGGTCCCATGCCAAACCTCCTCCGAAACACCTTCTAGCCGTCATCCTCGGAGTCCTCTTCAACAATTTGGATCGGCGCTGAGCAAAAACAAGGTGGGCCTGGTTCATCTTCGCTACTTGATGCGACGCTGTCTGCGGCCTCCAGGGCCTCTGGAAAGGCATCGTCGAGCTGTCGAGAGATTTTCAGAAAAGAAACAGTGTAAGTTTCCACTACTTGTTTTTAAATTTACAAAACTCTCCCGCCCCTCGGGTTCCTAATCCCATTTCACCCCATCATCAACCGCCACTTCTTAATCATTCATTTACCTGAGCCATGTCTTTTCCTTTCACCTTGTTCTCCGGTGACTCCCCCAAGCTGCGTTCGCCTTCCTCCTCCAGGGGGGTGGATGACAAGAGGCCACCACGCTCATTGGGGTGTCTCCACACAAGTCCAAAGGCCTTTGGGGCTAAAACAAAGTCCCAAGTTCTCACGGGGGTGGTGAAGGAGTCCATGTTTCCACAATTTCTAAAGCACGTGTTCTTGGTAAAAGATGGCCTCTTCTGCTCCGGTGCTGGGACTCATGGGGTGATGGTGCTGCACTCTGATTAGCAGAGGGCACTGCGAGTAGTTCTTAGAGGGGTAACACAACCCTCTTCTGGGCGGGTCACCCCGCCACGGAACACCCCCGAAAGGTCAAATCTGCTCTCAGGGTGGTCCTATGCCGCCAAAACCCATTGCGATTGGTCGAGGAAGGTGGGAGGAGGTCTTAGAGGGATCACACAAACCACTTCCGGATGGGTCACCCCGCCCTGGAACACACCCAATTGGTCAAATCTCCTCTCTGGGCAGCCCTATGTGGCTGAAACCCCTCCTGATTCATAGAGGGCTGTGTGAGGAATTCTTTGAGGGGTCACATGAAACACTTCCGGATGGGTCACCCAAACGTGGAATATCCCCGATTGGTCAAATCTGCTCTCAGGGCAGTCCTATGAGGCTGAAACCCCTCCTCATTGGCAGAAGGAAGGTGGGAGCAGTTCTTAGTGGGGTCACATGAACCACTAACGGAGGGTCACCCTGCCCCGGAACTCTCCCGGATTAGTCAAATCTCCTCTCGGGGAGGCCTATGGGGGAAAAACTGAGCCTGATTAGTAGAGGGCAGTGGGAGGAGTTCTTCGAGGGGGTCACATGACACACTCTGCTTCCTGTCATGTGTCCGCCTTGACTCTGGAAGTAATACCCCCATGGGTGGAACTTCCGGTGACAGGTGGTCGGGGCCGAAGGGGTCAAGGGGTGGGGTATAAGGGGTAAAGAGGCAGAGTTAGGGTTTGATTGACAGTAGGTCTCTTATACTACTACCAGACACCCTTAGAGGCCCTTGCCTTTCGAAAGGGTGGCTTTGTAAATTTAGGATTAGGTGTTCTTGAACAAGAGTCCTTGGACATTTGGGACTTCACTTTCTTTTGAAGCTTGGAGAAGGTTTGCTTCAGGCACACTAAGATCTGTTTGAGAACTGGAACTTTGTTCCTTGAAGGGGATGATGTCCTAGCTCTGGAGGCCTTTGGTGGCTTTGGAGGAGAAGCGTCAGGACTCCCAGTTGCTTTCTCCCCTGCTTGCGAAAGCCCTGTTGTACTTGTTGCAATGGACACCATCTTCGATTGCTTGGTGGGAGCCCTTTTCCCCATTCCATCCTGCCTCTTGCTCCTGTCTGCTGGAAGGAGCCACACCACTGGCATCTTGTTGTGGTTGGATGATGCTGCAGAGTCTCCTGGAGTCCATCGCTGGGGAATTCCATGGGACATTCTGGGCAAGTCAGCACCTGCAGAGTCAGCTGGTCTCTTCTGTAGAAGCTTACCGCACTTCTTGCAGACTCTGATAGGCTGCTGGTCCCTGAAGAGCTTTGAATTCACAGTTCCATCGAACCCATGTGGAGTCGGGATGTCTCGAAGACCATGAAGCTCAGCAGATTCTTGTGTCTCCTCCTGAGTTTTCTTACCCTTCATCTTTCCTTGATGTGCCTTGCGGCACAGATGGCAGACTGAGACATGGCTCGCCAAGGGGCGGGAGCTGCTCAACATTTCCATCAGGTGATTGATCTGCAGGTCGTGTGCAGCCTGCCCAGCAATGAGAGAGTCAAGAATGGATCTTGGTAGCTGCCCAGAGCCTGGTGCCTCTGGGGCAACCTGATGGCATTGGGTCCTGGGAAGATCTGCCCTGCTCTCACCAGCCTGTGCCCCTGGCCTCAGGCAGGAGCCTTCTCCGGAGATAACCTTCCTCTCCATGTGCAGCTCCAGCTTCTCTTCAGTCCCTTTGGTGCCACTCAAACTGGGAAGGGGCTTTCTCAGCTCGCTCCTATCAATGTGGAGTGTCACAGCGAGCATCTTCTCTGTTATTACAGTTCCTGGAGGTGCCGATGTCAGATCCATCCCTGCTGGCAGAGTGCAGCGATCTGGGTTAGTTTGGTTTCCAGCTGTGCCATCACTCCTGCCCGTCTCCATGGTGGTATCTTCCACTGGTGTTGGAAGACGTGTGGAACAAGTCTGCTGCCTTCTGTCTGTGGGTAGGGCATGTCCATCCTCCAGCCACATCTGACTGGGGGCCCTTAGAGGCAACAGAGGAGCTGTGTGAGGTTTCTGCGGGGTGAGGTGTAAGCCCTGCTCATGCTGGAGTCTCTTTGTGTTCAGGTGACAGTCCAGCTCCTCCAGGACTTCATGGCTTAGGAAAGGGACCCTGCTCATGTTGAACTTCACACTGGGGTCTCTGTCTGGTGGGCGCAGAGCAAGGGCATTAGGGATCATCTTGGCCAGTGACTCTGTGTATGGGGTAGGTGCCCCCAGTTGGCTCTGCAGATGCTTCTGTCGGATGTTGAAGTCTAAGCCATTGACTGATGTCTGGTCCAGACTCGTGATCTGCTCTCGCCGGTTTCGTCTGCTGTGGACAGGAGGCCTGGGGAGAGGCTGGTCTTGGATGGGATGAGTGGATCCTTCCCAGCCCTTGACAGCCATGATCTCCCTTGTGTGGCAGAGGGGCTCTGACCGAGCCACGGAGGCTTCTGTCAGGGAAAAGGAGCTGGGATTCCAAGGGAAAGAGCTGATGGTTTCCATGGAGGAATCAGAGGACCGGCTCATGGCAAATGTCATCACACTCGGCCTGTGGGAGAGAGCAGACAGGGACAGATGGGACATGGCCCTGCTGAGCAAAGGCAAACCTTGGGCACAGCCTTCCAACTGTACTGCAATGGGGCAGTGTCTAGGCATGCATGGCACACCACGCTCTGACACAAGGACATCAACTGGAGAACGAAGGACTGCGAGAGGGAGCTGGCACCCATTTTATCGATAACGATAACCCCCTTGTCACACGCACAGGTGCAGCACCTAGCACAATGGGGCTTGAGCATGACTGGGGACCGAGTGCTCTTTTAATAGAAAGATTCTATTCTGTAACTCCTCTCTCGTTCCGGGAACTGCAGTGTCCTCTTTTTGTCTCAGCCCCGTGGCTAGGCCACTCAGCATTTCCTACTCTTCCAGGGTACAGTCCTTCAATTATCTCTCACGCCGACAGTGACCCAGATAGTCTTGCTTTTCAGTGCCCCACCCATCTATGCCGTGCCCTTGGTGGCCGTTTGGGAAACCCGGGCCCGCAGTTTACACCTGGTTCCAGGCCAGGGACCCTCAACGCAGGAGTTTTGGGCTTTCCTCTCCCAGCTTTCACTGCTACTTCCCTGGACTGCTTCCTACTACTCTGGTTCCCATCCTTGCTCTGGGTGTACCAGCTCCAAACTGGTACTTCCCCCTCTTCCCAGGGAGGGACTGCCCTTTCCCAGCAGTAGCCCCTATCTCTTGCCAGCTTCCTGGCTTTATAGGCCCCGCCTATTCCTGCACAGCTGAGTCTGCTTGCAATCAATTCACTGCTCCCTGACTCTTCCTCCGGGTGCACCCTGCAGAGTTCACACGTCTGCCTGGCCACCTTAGCCCCTTCCAGTCCTGGGTGGGGTGGACAGCTCATCACAGAGCCTCCCACTCAAGACTGCTCCTCATGGGGGGAGGAGAGGAAGGTAGCACCTCCCCTGCCTCTCATGCAGCCAAGTGTACAGACTTTCCCTCTCTTTCTTTATGTCACCCACCATGAGTACAGTCTCTCTCACAGTCCCCTGACATCAGGGTGACTGTCTCATACAACGCTTCACTCGGTCTACAGTCCTCTGCACAATCCCTTTCCCACAGAGGTGACCGAGTACCCGCATTTCCCACCACGTTGTCACGGGGGGCACCCCTCATTGCTTCTCTGGTGCCTCCTCCTGGTCACTCCGTGGATGGGCTCTTGAGGTCAATGCCCCTTCCCATGTCGCACGCCATCACTCCGTCTCTCTCTTGGGAGTGCAGCTACTCTCTTGTTTCAGGAACCTCAGTCTTCATGACTCAGCCCGCTGGCCCTGTCTCCCAGCGTTTCTCCCCTTTGGGGTACAGTCCTTCAATTCTCTATGATTCTTGCAGTGACCCAGGATGGCTTCCCGTTCATTGTCCTTCCGGTCTGTGCCACGCCCTCAGTAGCTGGTAGGAGAACCTGGGCCTGCCCTCTACTCCCGGTTCCAGTCCAGGGACCCTCCAGCCAGGAGTTCTGGGCTTTCCTCTCCCAGCCGTCTCCACTTCTTCCCTGGACTGCTTCCTGTTACTCCTCATTCCCCTGCTGGGTGTACAACCTCCAAACACTCCCCCTTCTTCCCAGGGAGGGACTGCCCTTTCCCAGCGGCAGCCTCCGTCTGTTGCCAGTTTCCTGGATTTATAGGCCTGGCCTACTCCTGCCCAACTGAACCTGCTTGCAATCAATTCCCTGCTCCCTCACCTCACTTTCACTGGTGTCTCACCTTGGAAGCTAAAGCCTCTTAGAGGCATTTTCCCTGTTATTTTAGATTCCTGGAGTGTCTGGTTTTCTCTGTTCCCTCCTCTCTACATTCACTATCCCCTCCCACGCAGACCCCAGTCTGGTGCCCCCCATTCAGTTGCCTTACGGTATCAGAACTTCATCCAGGTATCTGTCCACGTACTGTGTCCTCCTCTCAACCAGCCTGAGGCTGTCAGCCAAGGTGAGCCTCTCCAGGGGCACGCGGCAGCTGTGGAACAGAGAGAGCAGATAGTTGAGGGCAAGCCCTGCTCTCAGACCCTCTTTCACCCAGAGGTGCGGCACTGAAAGGCTCCGTGTCCCATTCTCCACTGAGGCAACCTCCTCCCCTGCAATACCCAGGCCTTGGATGTTCTGGTTTTGGGTAAGCTGGATTCTTAGGTGATCCCTGTCTAGTGCTGAAAAGGTGAGAGTGTGTCCTACTGGCAGCGTGTGTGTCATGTCCCTTCCGCACAAGCTAATCAACAAATAGGAGAATGGCCTGCTGCAGCTACCAACTAATGCACCTACCTCCTTAGCTCAAAGAGGTGCTTTATGCTGCAGAGCTGAAGGTCCAACGTTGAAGTTCAACTGAGAACGCATGCTGGGGGAGTGGAGGTGGGGGTGGAGGAGGGGGCATTACAGAAGTGCTGCCGGATCCCTTTCACCCTACTCACCGTACAAGAAAGGCCAGCCTTCCTCCCTGAACTCTCCACCTCACCTCCCAGGTGTGCACAGGGCTGCTCCCAGAAAACGTTTTCTCCCGCTCTTGCAGGGGAGGATGGTCCAGTCCAGTAGACACAATCTATCGCCCCTCCCCCACTCCAGATTAAATGGACCGCATGATGCTTGAAGAAGGGAATGACCCGCTGTATGATGCATGGGGGTGGATAAGAGATGGCAGCTTCTGCTGGGTGAGAATGAATTGCATGATTCTAAAGGAGAATAGGTGCTTGCCTGGTATACAGGTTGGGGCAGGGGAGGGATTACTAGGGCTACTACCCCTGAGTGGGGATGAATTGCATGACGCTAAAGGAGGGGACTGAGCCACTGCAGATTTATGGAGGGGGGCATTGCTTACCATGTCTCTAGGGGTGCACTAGCCTCCTCCATCTCTTTCTCACGACGTCCAAAAGCTGCCAGAAGTGATACATAAGGGAGATATTGAATTGCATGGGCATCCTTTGCTTCCTAGCACCCCAGAGCCCCAGATTTCAGGGGCAGCGTGTGAACGGAGCCCCAGCCAGTGCCTCTGCATGACTCTGGGCATGTCTGTGCCTTCGCAGGAAGAGGGGAGGCGACTGGGGGAATAGACTCCTCTGCTTTGCATGGGGCCCGAGTCTGCCACCACAGCTGTGGGGACAGGGACTGCTTACCTTTCTTTTTCTTCTTTTTGTGTCTGCGCCTCATCTTCCTCTCAGAAGCCTGCCACACACAGAAAAAGCAGCATGGTTAGAGAGAACTCCTCAATAAAACTGGGATAACAAGGAGCCAGAGGGGATTGCCATGTGGGGCCAGAGGAAAGTTTTTCCTTCTGGGAGAGTATTGCACTCTGAGGCATCATGGGTAGGCATTGTGCTTTCCTATGATTCAGCCCATATAGGGCACACAGCACAGCCCATGACAGGGGTCACTGGAATAATCCAGGTTTCAGCGTAGCAGCCGTGAGCTGTAGCTCATGAAAACTTATGCTCAAATAAATTTTTTAGTCTCTAAGGTGCCACAAGTACTCCTTTTCTTTTTGGAATAATCCAGGAGTTGGAGAAACAGGGATTGCTGGTACCAGGAGCCTGCAGAGTTTATCAGCGTTGAAGGAGAGAGCCTGCAAAGTTCTCCCTCCTGCAGAGCTTCTAAAACTCTGCAGGTTTAAGGACTGCAGTGTGTGCAACGAACCACAGATACCAGTCCCCGAATTCAGACCTTGGGGGAGAAATCTGACATCTGGACAACAGTGTTTCCTATTTCCATATTTAGAGAATGCACGATATAGGGGTTTTATCTGCATGCATTTGGGATGGCCATGCTACTCCTGAGTGGTGAAGCCAGGAATGGGTCACGCAAATTCTCCCAAACATGTGCTGATATAACCCCTATACCATCCTTAACGGCAGCTGTTTTACACCAAAAGAAAACAGTTTGGCACGAGTTCAGCCCACTTGCCTGGGAGCTGCTGAGCATTGACGGGCTCTTCATGGTGACCTTAGGATCATGATCAGGACCATTTGGGTCAGTGGTGCTGGTTCTGGTGGCCAGTCCTAGGCTAGTCCTGCAGGGAGGGGTGGCATCTGACCCGGAGGTTGGAGAAAGCTGCTATCTAACATTTGAGGCTGCTGCTTCTTCTTCTTAGCGTACGCACAAGGTGCCTCAAGTGGCACGTGAGCAGGATTCATCAATGAATTTGGTCTGTTGGTTGGATCATTGGCTTCCCCGGCCCGGCCTGGGTACCGCTGGGGTCAGGGAGTGCAATGTGAACATTGATCCATGCCCCCACGGCTGCCGAGATGCCATTTGTCAAAGGAATAGCAGTGCTGTTGCTGGGTCTGGTTCTCTGCCCACCACAGCAGCAGTCACTGGGATATGGTGCCTTGTAGATCCCACTCTTGGCACCACACCTGCCAGCCCCCAGCGGGCTGATGAAGGTCTGCCAACTTCAGGCTTCAAACACTTCGCTACATACCCACTGCAGGTCTTATTTCACCCTCTTGAGGCATTAAC
Source organism: Lepidochelys olivacea (assembly GCF_965140295.1). Lineage (NCBI taxonomy): Eukaryota > Metazoa > Chordata > Testudines > Cheloniidae > Lepidochelys > Lepidochelys olivacea. Next base: position 5,698,742 of record NC_140413.1, read on the forward strand.
TCACAACAAAGTGTCCCTGGTTGACCGGGGACTGTTATGACAGTGCTAAGAGGACCAAGCACCCTGACTTCAGAGAGCATCACTCTGCTCAGCTCTGGGTCCTTTCTGTAGCACAAGTATTCTCAACCCAGGCCCAGACTGAGTGTGCTTCTTTCTGTGAGCAAGGACTTCTCCCATGGCTCAAAATCTTCCTTTTAAGAAGCTTCTTTCCCAGACCCAGCTCTCATCAGGGACCATCCCTTTGGGGTGTGGAAGATACTCTCCCTGCATTCCAAAGCATTTTAACCTCCTCTTCTGGGGGCAGTGGGGAAGGGTGGAGCACCTTGTCATGAGTTGAAATGGGAGGGTCCAAAGTGATTAAAAGCCTGGAAAGACTCCTCTATACAGAGAGAGATTGAAAAGACTGGGACTATTTCAAGAGGGAACATGCTAGAAGTGTAAAATCATTCACAGATTCATAGCATTTAAGGCTAGAAGGGACCATTCGATCATCTAGTCTGACCTTTTGAATCACACAGGCCAGAATATTTCATCCTGTATGGAGTCCTATCACTTGAGTTTGACTCAATGAATGGTTTCGAGAAGGCACTCCCGATTCACCCTCGAGTACTGCGGGAACTCGGATATGAAATTGCAGAACTACTAACTGTGGTATGTAAGCTATTGCTTAAATCATCCTCTGTCTGAGATGTCTGAAGGGTCGCTAACGTAACGCTGATTTGTAAAAATAAGTTTATTAACTACAAAAGGTAAATGTTAAGAGATTAGAAGCGATAGGAAACAGATCAAAGCAGATTACTGAGCAAATAAAACAAAACACACCACCTAAACTTAATACGCGAAATTAACTGCTCAATAGAAAGTACATTCTCACCCTAAATGTTGTTTTGTGCAGTTGCAAAGTTTATGGAAGGTAAACTGCACTGCTTGCAGCTTAAATATCCAGCTATTCCTTTCACAGGCTAGATCTTTCTCACCTGGGCTCAGCCCCTGCCCTCCTCCCCCACAGTTTAGTTTCTTTCTTTCTCCAGGTGTTTTCAGCAGTCTTCCTTTTTGAGCAGGGAGGTGGTGGACAAGAACCCAGATTAACTCCAGTCCAAAAGCCTTAAATAGGTTTTGGATAGGACAGGAATCCTTTGTCTCCCAGTTTGACCCCCACTCCCTCCTAGTGGACAAATACCACCAGTCCATAATGATGCTCAGTACCAGGTGACATGATCACATGACCCTGCAGTGTCAAAGCAGCATCCCAGGAAACTTCTCAGGAAGGAGGAAGATTCGTATCTTCCAAGTCCTACTGTCCTTCCTAATGGCCCATCCAGGCTGACTCCCTACTGTTTGGTGGGCATTCCCCTGGTGCAAGCACTTTTGTAATTGATACATAGCTCATATTCCTGACTTCAGATACAGAAATGATACATCCACACAAAAAGGATAATCACATTCAGTAAATCATAACCTTTCCAATGATATCTCACACGACCCATATTCCATAAAACATACCTTAGTTATGCCACATTCATCTAACAATATTTCTATGAAGAATATGGGGCATCACAGGGGTGAACAAGCATGTGGAGAAGGGCGATCCAGTGGATCTAGTGGACCTCAACTTTCAGAAAGTTTTTAAGCAAAATAAGTTGTTATGGGAGAAGAGGGAAGGTCTTCTCATGGACCAGTAACTGGTTTAAAGATAGGAAACAAAAGGTAGGAAGAAATTTTGAGTTTATAAAGAGAGATAAATAGCAAGGTCCCCCAAGGATCTGTACTGGGACCAGAGATGTTCAACATATTCATATGTGATCTAGAAAAGGGGGGAAACAGGGAAGTGGCCAGACTGGCAGATGATACAAAACTAAAGCTAGTCCAATCCAAAGCTGAATATGCCCTCCCTTTTCTAGATGTATAACTCTGTTTTGGGCTGTGTGAACATTCATTTTGTTTGAATGGGCCCCATTTGCCAAACAACCTCTCCAGAACTCTCTGTGTGACTGCCCTGTCCTCATCGACCATTGACCATTCTGCCAATCTTCGGGTCATCAGCAAATTTTTATCAGCAGCAATTTTATATTTACTTCCAAGTCATTGATAAAAATAGTGACTAGCATCAGACCGGGTGCTGATCCCTGCAGAGCCCCATTAGAAACAGCCACATTCGAGGAGCCCATTGACAATTACTTTTTGAGATCTGCCAGTTAGCCATTAGCCTGTACTCAATCCATTAAACCTGTGCTCCATTGATATTGTATAGTTCTAATTTTTTAATCCAAATGTCCTGCGGTACTTGAATGCATAAACAGGGGAATCTCAAGTTGGAGAAGAGAGGTTAAAAGCCTGTGTCCAGTTCTGGTGTCTAACATTCAGAAAGGATGTTGCTAAATTGCAGAGGGTTCAGAGAAGAGCCAAAAGAATGATTAAAGGATTAGAAAACATGCCTTGTAGTGATAGACTCTAGGAGCTCAGTCAATGTCGCTTAAAGAGGTTAAGGGTGGTTTGATTAAAAGGCTATAAATACCGACATGGGGAACAAATAATTACAAATGGGCTCTTCAATCTAGCAGAGAAAGGTCTAACATGGTCCAATGGCTGGAACTTGAAACTAGACAAATTCAGACTGGAAATAAGGCGTATATTTTTAACGGTGAGAGTAATTACCCATTGGAACAATTTCCCTAGGTCCTGGTGGATTCATTCTCCATCACTGGCAATTTTTAAAATCAAGATTGGATATTTTGATAAAAGGTATGCTCTAGAAATTACAGTGGGGAAGATCTTTGGCCTGTGCTTTGCAGGAGGGTCAGACTAGAAGATCACAATAGGCCCATCTTGCCTTGGAATCTATGAAAAACAACACCTTACAAAAGTCTAAGTTTGTCACATCTCTGTTTGACATGACCCATTTTCCATAAAACATCGTCAACTTCCTTTAGATATATTCCCGTCCTTTAATTCTTTAGCGATTGAATCCTGTATCCCTTTGCCCATTATTTCAGGCTAACTGGCCTATAATAAGCCGGGTCAGCCTCCCATACCTTTTTGAATATTGACAAAACATGAGCACACTTCTAGCCTTCTGGAATTCCCTCAGTAATCCTAAATTTGTTAAAAAGTAAGGTCAGTGGGCCAATAACCTCGTGAACCAGCTCTTTGAGGACTCTTTGCTGTAGATGATCCGAGCCTGCTGATTTAAAAACACTTATGTTTGGTTCTGCATTCAGCTGGCATCAGTCCAGCATTTCCATCTCTCGAGGATTCTCACTTACCTCCGATCTGGCGAGGCTCATCACAGCATGAAAGGCAAGAAACAGCACCGTGCATCTCAGGATCGTTAGGCAGGAGGCCCAGTTGAAATATAGGAGGAGTGAATTCATTTCCCAGGGTTCAGACACTAAGAACCACAGATACTCTCAAACCAGCAACAAGTACCCAGGCTACACCTGACTGCAGCTTGCTGCTCTGGCATCAGGCAGGTGCTGATGTCGTCTCTAGGTCAGAATGGGGCTGCCCTCCTGCAATCTCCCTCTCGCCTGTGAGCTGTCAATGCCGTACTTACATCAGGAGATAGGATGGGGCAACCGCCCCAGGGGGCTGAGCTGCTGAGCTCAGAATAAGGCAGGAGAGAGGGCATCCGATTTCCCAGGAAAACCCTGGGTCTTCTCCGAGCTTTACGACTCTCAAGCCTCTAGGCAAGGGACATTTTCCCCCTCCTTGTGGGAACTCATAAAACCGCTGTGACTGAGGCGGAATCTCCCAGCCTGAAGCGAGAAGCAGCCCTGAAGTAATTACCTAGCGCTACGAGCGCAGACAAACTTTCATGGTATTGCCAGCCCAAGCATTCCAAAACCATGAGTTGGGCCCCACCAAAATCATGAGAGTGGCTTCAATATAGTGAGATTTTCCAAAAAAATTCCTCTGGGGAACTCTTCATTTGCCTGCTGGTGTCTAAGACGCGAGGATGCATTCAATTCACGTCCTCCAGCTTCTCTTTGCAGCCAGGAGGGCTTGAAAATGGTTAACAAATAAACTAAAAAGCAGAGATTCTCAAATAATTCACTTGACTCCAGGCCTGGAAGCTTTAGGAAAAGCACCCTCTATCATAAGAAAATAAAGAGCCCTAGCTCTTATCTAACATCTTCAATCAGTAGATCTCAAAGCACTTTACAAAGGAGGCGTGGAACATTAGCCCCCTTTTAGAGATGGGAAACTGAGCCACAGAGAAGAGCAGTGACTTGCCCAAGATCACCCAGCAAGACAGTAGCAGAGCCAGGACGAGCACTTAAGCCTTCTGAGTTCCATCTAGTGCTCTATCCACGAGGCCACAGTGCATTTGAAGTAAGGGGTCATAGTCAGTACATTCCTGTGGTGGTTAGTCTGGCCTCTTCCAATCACCATTATTTTCTCCTTCTCATAACACAAGAACTCAGGGTCACCACATGAAATTAAGAGGCAGCAGGTTGAAAACAAACAAAAGGAAGTATTTCTTCACCCAGTGCACAGTCAACCCAAGGAACTCTTTGCCAGAGGCTGTTGGGGCGGCCAAGACGATAACAGGGTTCAAAAAAGAACGAGATAATTTCATGAAAGATAGGTCCTTCAATGGCTATTAGCCAAGATGGGCAGGGTTGCCACACCACGCTCTGAGTGTCCCTTGGTTCTGTTTGCCAGAAGCTGGGAATGGGAGACAGGGGATGGATCACTTGATGATTCCCTGTTCTGTTCATTCCCTCTGAAACACCTGGCATTGGCCACTGTCGATAGACCGGAGACTGGGCTCCATGGACCTTTGGTCTGACCCAGCGTGGCCATTCTTCTGTTACAGCTCTTCAGTCTCCCTGATACCTGTGATGTCATAATCCTGCTCAGTTCTCCAGCCTTCCATGGAGTCTGGGTGGAAAGACAGGGGAGATGTCACCTCGTGAGCTGGGTCTGTAAGAGCAACCTGTGTTCAGGCAGAGAGGGGCTCCTGGGAGAGCAGAGTCAGTGCTCCGTTAAAGAGCTGGAGACAAGGACCTGGCCTGAGTGTAACCCACCAAACTTTGATTACACCCGTACCCATAATAATTCCACGTTAGTGCAGGGCTAGTGAGCAGGTTCAGTCTGTTCTGACAGCAGAACTCCCACCTGTGGAGAACAACACAAATATGCAAATTGGGGCAGTTGGGGATGCCAGTCACCTGAGTTGCTCAGATTTGGAGGAAAGACACCACAGTGTAGTAAAGCTGCTCAGACTAAACAAAAAAATCCTTCCCTTTATAAGAAGACAATTTGTGGGTTAACTAAGACGCCTCATAAATCTAAACATGCTCTTATCATTACAGCAATACAGCACCTAGTGTTGTAAAGAAAAATAATATCCAGCAAACAGATTTCTTCACTACTGAAAGGTACACGGGCCACTAAGCCGATGCATTTGAAGCATGCGCTGCTTATTTGGCATTTATGTCCTCACACCCTCCTGAGCTGAGCAAGCAGCAAGGACCCTGTTCTTTGAATGGGCTGGGATCCTTCTCCTGGCAGTTCTCTGCTTGCTGCAGGTAGTCAAAGCAGGCCTGCGAACATCAGTCCTCAGGGCAGGGATCTTCACCGCCCCTCCGGTACGGCTGTCTGCCTCTGGAGGTGGCTGAAGTGGGGGAACAGGTTGGCACCCCCCTTTTTTTCAATTTGGGAGTGGAAGTGGCCCTCCGCCCTTGGAGATGCCCTTCTGAGCATGTGTGACCCAAAGCAGCCCTCTATTCACCCCCTACATGCTGTGGTAAGAATCTTTGTACGAAATATGCCTTGTGAGGTACCATTTGAAAAGGAACAACTCTCTGGTCAATAAGATCATGATGCAACATCACATATAGAGTTATGAGTTCCCCCTCTACGACATTACTTGGGAAAACTCGACAGCCCCTCCTTGGCAAACGCTATGAAAGATGTCTGTCCTAAGTGTAAGCAGTGTCAGGATGAGCTCCACCCTGACATCTGGTGGTGAGGTGTGGCAAGTTGTGGAAAAGAACTTCAGGGGCCGATCTCATTTGCATAGGCACACCCACCACGCCTAGAATGAGACCATAGCTGCCCAAATGGTCACTTTGGCTGCTGTGGGATCCCCAGTGTCTCTGTTATTGGGGCAGGAAGAATAAATTGGATTCACCATCAACTAAGTAGCACTCGCTAGGCAAGGGTCATGGGTTCCAAAACTGTGTGAATGGAGAGAGGCTGGGGACAAGTAGTAGTACTTGGTGGCATGGGCCCCTTGGTGAGGGCCTTACATGCTGATTGCACTTCCTCCTCTCTCCACTGTGGAATATCAGAGCTAATTTTGATTTCATTAGAAGTCTAGTTATAGGCTGCTGAGCTCACTTTGGGCTGACAGTGCACCAGCACTGGGGCTCCCCTACTATAAGCTGAATTCACCTAAGAGCTGAAATCACTGAGTGTTGTGTTAAGTAGTGGGGGAGCCTGAAGATATATTGTGGAGCAGTTTGCGGGACGGCTGGTGAAGCAGTTCGACGCGGAGCAGTGTGTGGATGGCAGGAGCTGCTTGTGGGCCGTGGAGCTGAGTTCGTGGGGCAGCTGAGCGAAGGAGTTCGTGGGGCGGCTGGCGGAGCGGAGCGCAGCTGAGCGAAGGAGTTCGTGGGGCGGCTGGCGGAGCGGAGCGCAGCTGAGCGAAGGAGTTCGTGGGGCGGCTGGCGGAGCGGAGCGCAGCTGAGCGAAGGAGTTCGTGGGGCGGCTGGCGGAGCGGAGCGCAGCTGAGCGAAGGAGTTCGTGGGGCGGCTGGCGGAGCGGAGCGCAGCTGAGCGAAGGAGTTCGTGGGGCGGCTGGCGGAGCGGAGCGGAGCGCAGCTGAGCGAAGGAGTTCGTGGGGCGGCTGGCGGAGCGCCGCTATGGAGCTATGGGGCGGTCAGCTTCAGATCACGTAAGGTGCCTCTTACCCCCGTCCCATTTCCACCCAGGTTGGGAGGTAAAGCTCCGCCGATAAACTTTCGAACTCTGGGGCTGCCCTGACCAGGGACAGAGACTTTTGGGGCATTGGACTTTTGGGACTTTGGGTGATTTGGGGTTGCTGGACTCAAGAACCAAAGGGAAAAGGGCCTGCCCCAATTTGCCTGGGGTGGGGTTGTTTTTGCTCATGGGTTGTGTTATGAATCCTGTTGGTGGTGTTTCCCCAACATAATGCCACATTGTTTCTCTCTGTTATTAAAAGACTTTTGCTACACTCAGACTATGTGCTTGCGAGAGGGGAAGTATTGCCTCTTGGAGGCGCCCAGCGGGGGTGGTATATATTTTTCCCAGGTCACTGGGTGGGGGCTCGAGCCGGTTTGCATTGTGTTATTGGAATGGAACCCCTAGATATTGAACCCGGCCCTTGTTGCTGCCAACTCTGACGGGCAGAAGGGTTACATAAGCAAAGGAATGGGGGTTTATACAAGCAGCAAACAGGGTCCTCAAGAAAGCAGGTGAAGGAGATGGTGCAGAACAGGGCAATTTACATTTCAGCAAACACAAGTGGGGGGAGAAAAGAAGAGCACATGTGATGTTGACAGACCCTGGTTATTGGCAGGCAGGATCAAACCTGGGACCTCTGGAGCTTAGTACAGGAGCCGCTACCGCATGAGCTCAGAGCCGACTGGCTGTTAGCTAAGGCTGTAGAGCAGACTCATTTCACTGTCTCTCAATGCTCTCGGTGCCACGCGAGAGGACAGAACACCACACCCAGGAGGTGTGCGGGTTACATACTTCCCCTCGCTGAGGAAGCACGTCCCGAGCTCAGAGACTTCCTGGTTGAAATCCCAGACGAGCCCCCACTTGTACCCTTGACAGACCCCTGTTGGCGGCGAGCGGGATTGAACCTCGGGCCTCTGGAACATACTGCATGAGTCTCTACCGCATGGGCTGAAAGCCAACTGGCTCTGAGCTGAGGCTGTACCGCAGACTCATTTCATCTCTCGCTCAGTAAGTGGTCTTGGTTCCACTAGATGGGACAGGACACCTCACCCAGGAGGTGTGTGGGTTACACATGGAGCCTTCACCACCAGACTTCAGGTCGCCTTCCTCACAGCTTGGATAAACTTTGCTTTGAGGGGTGTCCTGTAGAACAGTGGCTCTCAACTTTTTTCGTCTACTGTGCCCCTTTCCGGAGTCTGATTTGTCTTGTGTACCCCCAAGTTTCACCTCACTTCGAAACTACTTGGTTACAAAATCAGACATAAAATACAGACGTGTCACAGCACACTCTTACTGAAAAATTGCTGACTTTCTCCTTGTGTCTGTACGAAATGTTAGTTTGTACTTATTTCGCTCGTGCTTTTTATGTAGCCTGCTGGAAAACAAGGCAAATTTCTGCAGGAGTTGCTGTATTCCCACGCAGACCTCTGTCCACCCCGTACCCTTGTCTAAACCACTGCTTTAGAAGAATCAACTTCCAAGAGTCAATGGACTATAAAAGGAAGGGGCAGACAACCCCACATTCTTTCACCTAAGAAAACAAAAACACCAGCACCTTTGGGCCCCTGGAAGAGACCCTGAGCAAGGGGAGAGACAGTCCCCATTTTGCCGCGAGACTGTGGATGAGAGAAACCATCTTGAACGGAGCCTGTGTCTAGCTAGACTAAGTTTTAGACCTTTAAAAGTGCAGCTTGTTTTGTTTTATTTGTAACTCTTTCTATCTGCATTCCTTATACTTGACTTCGACGACTCCCATATAGGTTTTGTTAATAGACTCATTTCAGTTTTACCCTAAACTCAGGGCTGCGTTTCAAGGGAAGGGTCTAGTTACCCCCAGTTAAGTTAATAAGCTATGAAGGGCTTTGGTGTCTTTAAAGGAAGAAACAAACCATATGATTTCTCTGGACTGCCCACGGGTTGAGGAAAATCCAAGACTGGGCGCTTGATTTGGAGCCCTGCAGCACAAAACACCACCTCTTAAGCTAGAGCAGTACCTCCGTCAGCTGGCTCCAGGACAACACCCACACTGGTCTACTTTGACCATGGTGGAGAAATAATATTTATCGCTATGTTAAAAGAGTAATAGGTAAAGCAAAGCATCACTCCCCGAACTCTTGCTTTTAATACACTCCTCTGGAAACGACTAACCCTCTTTTAATTGGATTTGATTTTTGCAGAGACAGAATGATGTACAAACCCGGCTTAAAGGATCCCTTACCATGACTCTGAACAAACTTAGTCCTATGAATTAGGGGGTTTTAACCCCATTTGATGGCTCTTCCCCAACCTCAGATCTCAACTGTAGGGTCATCTCTTATTTCCGCATGTTGCTTTTTATTAAACCCCACACCTGGGGCTGGATATTTAGGTAGCCACATGAAATGGGTTGGAGGGTTTGGGGGAACCAGGGAACCAGGGCCCCACTGTCCCCTCCCAGTTATTTGTGGCCTGAAGCCAGCCCCTGTAATCACGGGTCTCCCATCCCCAGAGCAGGAGCCAGGGAGAGCAGCACCAGGACGATGGTGGGGGAGACATCTTCACAGCCTCCTGGACCCAAAAGAATGGCACCAAATTCTGCTTTCTACCTTTGCACTCTGGAGACTCTTTCCATCTGCTGATTAGCTGTTTGTGGCAACATCCTCTGAACCATCTCCTGCTGCCAGCCTTACTCTCCTGCCCTCCCTGCTCCTCCCTCCTCCCTTCCCTCCTCATAATTCCCCGTCCCTATGCTGCCATGTCCCTTTCTTCCAGGGCTGGATTAACTTTTTGTGGGCCCAGCGCCAATCATATTTGTGGGCCCCCCTGGGGAATGAAGAGGCCAGAGGCAAGAGCACAGCGGGCAGGGTGGATTTGATTTAAATCATGTTTTCAATCACTAGTCAGGGAGACTCGATTTAATCATGGGTTTTGACATAAAAGTGCCTTCTTATTGGTTGTTATAACCTTAATTCCTATTCTTCACAATTCAGAGATAGATATAGGTTTCATTTTTAGAAGGGACACACTAGACACTTTTAAACCGTGTTTTATTTTGAAAACTTTTCAGATGAGTTTTACAGCTATGTCTCTGCACTGAGCTGAGGATGGGGGTGCAGGGTCTGGAAGGGAGTTAGGGTGCAGGAACAGGCTGGGGGTTGGGGTGCAGGGTCTGGCCAGGAGCTAGAATGAGGGATGGGGTTCACGGTTGTGGCAGGAGGTTGGCGTGTGGAGCGCTGTCCTGGGGCAGCTCCCATTCGGTGCAAGGGGTGCAGATGGGTATGTGGGGGGAGGGGGGAGGAGCTCCCGTTTGGTGCTCAGGGTGGGGGTGGAGATGTGGAGGGGGGTGCAGGAGTTAGGACTGCGGGCTGGGTGTGTGTGAGGGGGTGCAGGAATCAGGGCATGGTGTGTGGGGGGCTGGGTAATGTGTGGGGATGCAGGAGACAGGGCTGGTATTCTGGGGGCATGGAGGAGTCATCGCAGAGGGCTGGGGTGCGGGAGGGGGGTGCGGGAGACAGGACTGGGGGCTGGGGGTGAGGGAGGGGGGTGGAGGAGTCAGGGAGGAGGGTTGGGCAGGGGGATACTCCCAGACCCTGCCCTGAGTGGCTCACGGCAGGGGGCTGGAAGGGATATGCCCCGATTCCACCCCCTTCCCCAAGCCCCCCGCTTCTCCTCCTTCGCCCCACCTCGCGTGGGCATACAGCTGATCGGTGGCAGGGAGGGCGGGGGTCACAGTGCGCTGGGGGAAGAGACGGGGGGCGAGGGGAACTTGGCTGCCATGGAGCCTGCCCGGCTGTAGCACGACAGAGACCGGGGAGCCGTGGCACCATAAGAGCCCCCTATTCCAACCCCTTCCCCAAATCCCCTGCCCTGCCTCCTCCCCCGCGCCATGCTGGGGGCCGCATCTCCTCCCACTGCGCATTCGACACACACAGCTCGCGGAGAAGGAGAACAAGGGGGGAGAGAAAAATCAGACAAAGGAGACGTCCTCCCAGCCCAAGGGCTGGGCAGACGAGACAGGCCTCTGCTGGAAACACGGCCTGTTCCAATCCTCACACCTGCGGATCAGCGTCCATCTCAAGCGCTGCCCTCCAGCGCTGCCTTTTCTCTTGCATGATGGGGAAGCTGGTTAATTCGCTCCAGGGTGGCCAGAGGTCTCCTGTTATGTCACAGAACAGCAGCACCGCGGAGGAGGTCACTGTACGTGCTGACACTCAGCTCTCCGGGCCCTTGGTGATCGGGTCTTAGGCATGACGGAGCAGCCCGGGACCCCGCTATGAAAAGAGGCTGCGGGGCAGCGTGGTTGGGGGTCTGGAGCCAGACCCTCCATTGGTATAAAGCAGGAGAACTTCATTGGTGTCACTGGAGCTGGGCTGATTTACACCAGCTGAGGATCTGGCCCATCGTTACCAGGCTGGGCGGTCTCTGGGTCGCTGCTTCTGACCCACGTTCGGCTGGCAGTGAAGAGAGTTTAGGCCCAACTCTTCCAAAGTGGCCCCTGGTTTACGGGGGGCTCTTCTCTTTTCTATGCCCAGCTGAGATTCCTGCAGGCAGCTTTTCCGAGGTGCTGAGCGCCAGGGGCTGCCGTAGGAGCCAAGTGGAGTTGTCAGTTCTGAGTGCCCAGCACTTCTGCAGCTAGCTCCAAGGTGTAGCAGGTTGGACGCCCAGAAACAGGGATGCACACCAAGTGGGGTCCTTGGGGGATATACAGGGCTGAGGGACTATCGGCTTCCTTCTGAGCACCCAGAGTTCGTATTCATTTCTCCTTTGAAGAAGAGACCAGAGGATGTAGGATGACATATTTCTTTTAGTTCAGGCCACGGGGCTGTTTAGGAGCAGTCAGAGGTGACCAGGGACACTGGGCGCCTGACCTGAGACCCTGATTCTCACCCCCACTCCAAAAATTAGATCCCTTGAAGGAGAGCCAAGCTGGGCCCCCAGAAAATGGAGGCATCTGAAATCACTAGGCCCGGCTGAAGATCTTGGCTTGGAGAATGAGAAGTAACATCTTGTGAAGGCCCCAGAAGTCCTAACATGTAACACGGTGCAGGCCAAGTACGCGGGCGGGGGGATCTGTTGTGGTGTTTATCGGCCACATTGCAGCCTATGCTCATGCTTCTCTCGGCCACGTGTAACTGGCGCAGATTTGCTTTTGCTGAAGTGTTTCTGCCTAATTCCACTCGTCCAGGTTCCCCTGGTCTGTTTTCCCTCGGAGTGAATAATAAGCCCACTCCTTTGCTCACCACCCTGCCTCTCCTACGGCGGCTGAAATAACCTACTTCCCAAACGCTGGCCTTTGGTCCTGACTGCTCCACGCCTGAGCACATCCCCGGCCTCCTACAACCTAGTGCTCAGCATAGGCCAACGCCAGCTGCTTTCAGCTACAGGGTCTCTGTACGATCGGCCCAGAGTGACTTCTCCAGGCCCTGAGCAGAGCCGTTCTGGCTCCTCACAGCTCACATGGGAAGCTCACCTGGCACAGCCGCTACCTACAGGCTAGGAGGATCCCAAGTGCTTTGGGAAACTGAAAAAAAAATCAGACCTCCCCCATGTATGCGTTGCTGATCTTTGGGAGATGCTTATAAACATAGTGATATCTGGTGGTAACTGGCTGGTGGCCCACTGAACGGCCCTCCTCCTGTGGGAGAGGGCGGGTGCCTGCATATCCCTGTTGGAATTGCTGTTCAGCCTTTCTGCCCCAAATGAGATCAAGAGCCCCCGGTACATCCACATAGCGAGCGAGCCAGTCATTGTCCCGCAGAGCTTGCAGTCTAAGTGTTGGGGAGCGGGGTGTGGGCAGTGTGGCCTAGTGGTCGCAGCAAGCATCAGGAGCAGGGAAATCAAACCCAGAGTCAGAACCAGAGTTAGAGGGTGGCTGCCAGAGCCAAAGATCAAGCCAGAGACAGAACCTCAGGAATTGTAACCCAGTGTCAGAACCGAAATCAGGGGTCGAATGCCAGGCCAAGGGCCAAGCCGGAGTCCGAGTCCGAGGCAGGGACTGGAGCTGCAGACCAGAATGGGGGTCCCTGGAGTCAGGGAAGGCAGGAGAAGGGCTGGGTCCAAGGCAGCAGCAGCAGCCCTCAGGTGGTCTCCTTAGAGAAGATCTGCTGATCCCCCCATCCTGCAGGCGGTTTGGCCAATCAGGTGGCTCAACTGGGGCCCAGCTGGATTCGTTAGGCTGGAGAGTTTAAGCAGGCTGCTGTGGGTCCTTATTCCTGACACTAAACACACAGACTGGGCAACAGGCAGGAAGGCAACCAACCACAGGGAGAAGCAAAGTGACTTGCCCAAGGTCACAGAGCAAGTAGGTGGCAGAGGCAGGAAAAGCCACTCCATCTCCTGCCTCTCCATCCACAAACCAGGCCGCTCTGCAACACACATATGATCAGAGTACCTCACAACCATTCATTAATCCTCACATCCCCTCAGGTGGAACCCGTAACCCCTCCTGTATGCCGCACCCCATGGCTCCAGCCCGGAGACCCCTCCTGTACCCCAAACCCCTCATCCCCCGGCCTCACCCCAGAGCCTACACCCCTAACAATCACTAGCACCCTGCCCTGAATATGCCCGATCAATAGTCCTTCATTGCCTCCTGTGAGATGTGTGCCCACGCCAAGATGCCAAGCGACAAGCCTCCCAACCCAGCCACCTCAGACCTGTTGCAGCAGATTGGTGAGGCCCAGGAAGAAATGAAGACGCACCTGGAAAAGGCAAGAGTGAATTATAAGCAGTATGCAGACAAGCATCAACAGCAAGGCCCCACCGATTCAGTGCGACAAAAGCTATGGCTCCCCCAGAGCATCTCTACACGGGCAGACCTGCTCACCAGCTGGACTTTCGGTTCCTTGGCCCTTTTCAGATCCTGCGGCAGGTTAATCCAGTCATTTCTGAGCTCCAACCACCCTGCTCTCTGCAGGTCACCTGGTGCTTCACGTATCACTTTTGAAACCCTACCCAGAAAACCCTTTTCCTGACAGGATCCAGCTACCTCCTCCAGTGGTAGAGGGCCACGAGGAATACGTGGGCCACAAAATCCTGGACTCTAAAGGTGACAGTGGCAGGCTCGGGTGTCTTGTTGATTGGGAAAGGGCCTGAGGAGCACACCTGGAAGCCTGTGGAAAATGTAGATACTCCGACCTTTGTGCAAACGTTCCATAGAAATCACCCTGAAAAACCTGGTCCCACATCACTCTGAGGGTGCCCCTCAGCAAGGGGCTGATGGCAGAGACTGTAGGTCTTGAACCCTTGTCTGTACAGGCTTAGGCACTTGTGTGGTCTAACCTGCCGTGCAGTGAGCATCTAACAGCTGCTGGAAGAGAAGCTGAGCTCTGACAGAGACTGTCAGTCCTGTCATCTGATTGACAGGACTCTGGGGATCCTGATTGGCCACAGCTTCTATATAAACCCAGCACAGGAGCAGGAAGTGGGATCTTCTCATCCCTGCTTGACTCCTGGTTTTGCCCTCTGGTTCACTTGCGGCTCTGACTTCCTGGTCGCTAATGGGGCCTGACTCCTGCTCTGATCACTAAGTTAGATGACCCATGCCCTGCTCATGACAACAAGTGGTCCATACTGGAGGGGGAGGGAACTGGCATAGGGCAGAGGAGTGATCAAAGGCTTCACAGAAGAAGTGAGTTTTTGCTCTGTACATACAGCACCTAACACGCGGGGGCCCTGATCCGTGACTAGGGCTCCTAAGTGCTACCATAATACAAATAATAATAATGCCTAGAATCCAGAGGTGCTGAAGGCAGAAAGGGCTACCCCACCTACTCCCAGTCTGAGCCTTGTCACCAAGAGCCCACTGATCAGGCAGGATGAGGGGCGGATGCAGACACAGCCAGGGGACAGTAACCCTTCATCCTTAGCTGAGCGATCTCTGCACAGTCTGCTCCCTAGAGCTGCTGTTCTTGTGAGAGCCAGGCTGCCTCATGGGTGCATCAAGCAGAGTCAAAGAGGGTAAAGTTTACACTGTGTGGGGAGAAGAGGAATCCAATGGATCCTGGTCTTGTTGGCCGCCCCTGTTGCCGGCACCCAGTGCCGAGAGGCTAAACAACAGCTGAGGTTGGTTCGCTACCCGGTGTGCTACACCCAAGAATCACAACGGGGTGGAGAAGCAGAAAAGTTTATTAGCAGCTGCAAAAAGGTACAGGGAGAATAGAATCTCAAATCCTGCACCCAGAGCAGGAAGTTACACAGGCTTTTATACATCCTTTTTCCCAGAATATTTATCCAATAGCAAGCTGCCCTAAGTATCCATATAGCCAGCCAATCCAGTTCCCAGCTAGTTCCCTTCTTTCTGTATCATTTGTTAAACCATACATAAAGCTGCTTTATTCACCATTGTTCTTCCATATCTGCCCTGTGTGGCCTTGCTTAGTTTCAGGCAGTCTGACTGCAACATATTGTTGCAGATCCTCAGCATAACTGCTGCGAGTGCCTCCAGGTCGGGGGGCCAAGGACACTTGGGCCGAGTACGCAGAGCTGCTGCGAGTGCCTCCAGGCGGGGGGCGGGGGCCAAGGACACCTGGGCCTAGTGTGAGGGGGCTTCATCGACACTCATGGTCTTCCCTCCCCTCGAGTTACCTAGTGGCCATGCCCCAATGTCCCCAACACCCCCAAGGAAATCTTTCAAAGCTATTTCTGTGTGAACCTGTGTGGGTAACTCTCTGCCTTGCCCTGTGCCCTGGCTTTGCTTGTTACTTCACATCCACTTAGCCCCTGAGCCAGGCTGCTCCCCACCTGTCTCTTGCTCTGTGTTTGCCCAGCCCAGCAGCCCTTCCCTCCCTCCGCACCGGCCCTTCCCTGACCCCCTGGTCAGTGCATTGAGTTCACACCAAAGACAATGTATTAAACAGCAACGGTGAGGAGAATAAGGAAAAATGGAAGAGGGTGAAGGGGAACAAGGGACCCGCCCTGTGGGCTCGGGGGCACCACCACCGGCGTCTCTGGGACGTAGGGAAAGTTCACCGGCTCTTCCTCACACCCCCCGCCTCCCTCCCAGGCCCGGGCTGGGTGGCGGTGACACCGCGGGTCGCACCCGGCTCTGGCGCTGGCCACGGGCCCTCAGGCGCGAGCTGGCCGGGCCCCCGACGGCGCGGCTGGTCTGCACGGCCCCAGCTCCCGGCTGCCCCGGCTCCCCCAGCTCTGGCCCCGCTCTGGCTGCTGCTCTGCCCTTAGCTCGGCCCCGCTCGCCTCCGGCAGCTCCCCTCACACGCAGGACGGGACCCTGGGCTCCCGGCTCCCTCGTTGCCTGGCCTGCCCTGTCAATCGGGCTGATCTGGAGCGTTGGCGTCTCCCCGTTGGCCCTGGGGACTGTCAGTCTCAGGACCCTGATTTCTCTCCCTCCATTCCCCTTTCTTTGGGGACTGGGAGAGGCCAGCCACAAACCCCTCTGAGTGTCGGTGGGGGCCAGCAGCCCCCTCCCGCCGGCCTAGAGCCGATCTCCAGAGCAGGCCCCGTGGGCTGAACCGGAAATCGGGGTTCAAAACACACACAGGGAGCCCCTGACGCTTGGAGCTCCAAACAGTCCTTAGATCTGGGGGAGGTTCCCCCCTTCCAAGCTCTTCATCCGTCCACCCTCCAGTCCCTCTTCCGACTGCACGGGAAGCCCGGGGCTGCCCTGACAAAACCTTCAGCACATCTGCCAGGGACCGGGTTGGAACGGTTCCCACCCCATACAGCGTGATATCAGTCTGTTTGCCCCGGGGACCTCGGTCTGGGCTCGGTTGTGGTGGTTTTGCTTCACTGTGGAAACCAATGCAGATTGCCCCAGCGCCTCCTGTCTGCAGCTCAGGCTCCCCTGGGACATGGGGTTTGCTGCAGGTGAAAGGGGGATGCCCCTCGATCACACAGGGGCCCAGACTCCCTGACTGGACGCCCAGGCACTACGGCAGTGGGCTCTCTCCAGAGCTAGAGCTGGGCAAATCATGGATATTTCCGGTCAGTGGCACTTATGAGAAATACATTCGTTTGTTTGGGGTCAAACTGAATGTGAAACTTTTCAGTGACTCAAGGACAGGCTGTGGTGGCTTATTCCAGAGCAGAGATTTGAACTGCTGCCTTTTACAGCGAGGGGAAATGCACCCGAACCACTGGACTAACGACAGAGCAGTTCCAACAACACCAGGGGCACCACCTTTCTCCTTCTCTCCTGGCCCTTTTGGGACTGGCCAAAACTGTGTGTGTCGAATGCGCTATTCATTTCAGGTCACTCAGAACTGCATTTTTCATGTAATAATCCTCCTCATCCAAAGAATGTCACCCAGTTTTACACAGAACACCAAGAGCTAAATTCACAATGGACTGAGGTGCGGTGACACTGAACGTCACCATGCCGATCTTTTGGATGATTCACAAACCCTGCGTTGGTGCCTGGGCTCCCTGTAGAACAACTGGAGAGAGACAGACACCTGAGAAAGGGATTCACAAACGCTGGCGATGGAGAAGACTCCAGGTTCAAGTCCCACCCTCTTGCTGAGGGGAGAAGAATTTGAATGGGGATCTGCCACCTGTCAGGTGAACACACTGGGCTTTGGGACAGCCTGACAGGGGCTCCCTCAATCACTCCCGTTGAAGCTATTCCATCGTGGGGAGAATAATTAAAAAATCTTGGGTGCAGGGAGACTGGACATTGGGTCTTCCACCTCCCCGTCCTTTCCTCACCCTCTGTAAGCTCACGGAGAGGAACCTGATTGGGCCCCACAGCTAAGTTAGGTGGCAAACTCCTACCGTCCCTGGTGTGGGTGCTACAGGGTGCATGCTCAGAAACACAGATGCCCCGTGAACTTTTACTACAAAATATGTCAGTGTCAAGTGAGTTTAGGACCCTGCAGTGGTGAGCAGAAGCTGGGCGGAGGGTTGGGAATCCCAGTGGGGCCTCGTTTTGGCAGTTACGTGCCTAAACCAGCAGTTAGGCACTTATGCCCTTTGGTGACTCTGACCCCAAGAGGGAGGCAGAGCTGGGAAGGGATATGAGCACATAAGAAGAAGGAATCACAACTGGGAGGGGCTCAAGAAGTTTAGGGGCTTACTACCTGGGATCCCCTCTGAGCCATTCCCATCTCTTGGAAAGCAAAGAAGTTCCTCCTAGACTTTAAGGCCAGGAGGGACCATTGTGATCATCTAGTCTGACCTCCTTCACCTTGCAGGCCAAAGAACCTCACCCATCCCCTCCTGTAATAGACCCATAACCTGCCCGGGCCCTCATGACTTGGGGCAAACCAACCAGGACTTGGTTTTGTCATCAGTTGATCTCATCAGGTTCCTTGGGCTAGATACCACAATAATTCCCAGGCTTGAGAAGCTCCTTGTAGAGGTATCAGCTACAACATCTTCCCTGGGCCCTAGTGCCACCCCATCCAGCCTCTCCCCACGCCCACTGATGCTGGGGATAGCTAGCTACTGGGTTGCTTGTACTTGAGGTTTGTATCCCTTTAAGGCCAGAGAGTCCTGCTGTAATAGAACCTGCCTCTCTCAGAGGGTTAGCAGAACCTTATCTCCAGCCACTTGTCTGCTCCCAGACACCAGCTAGATGGCCCACGTTCTGCTCTCCAAACCTACATCCCGGTGCTGCAGGTAATTGAGCCCAGGAATCTCAGCTAACATGTGCAATGCTGGCACAGTGGACTGGGGTTTAAGTTGCAGGGCACCTCAATTATCCAAGCCTCAGTTCTTGAGATCTCTGTTTTCCACAGCTTGGCCGTGGCCATTCATTATGCTCAAGCCCCCTTTAATTATTGGTATCTTCTTCCCCAGCTCTGACACCCCAGCCTCATGACATCTCAGCTCTTGGACGGTGTGCTGTATAGAAGGGAAATGGGGGGTAGTCACCCTCTAGTATGAACATCTCTGGGGCATTTCCCCCCGCCCCCACTCGCTGCCACCCTTCCATGTCTAGCACCAGGTCAGTTTCTGAAAACTTAGAGACTTTGCTGTTATCTTCCTTCATGGATTGTTGGCCATTCATTATGCTAAAGCCTCCTTTAATTATTAATATCTGCCTCCCCCGCTCCAACACTGCAGCCCTATGACATCTCAGCTCTTGGATGGTATGCTGTAGAGAGGGGAAATGGGGGTTAGTCATACTCCATTTGGATGGCACTCCCCTCAGGTCTGTGGCAGATCTCTCCTTCTTTCAAGGGCCTCACTTTGGTTCAAGGGCCTCCCTTCCTGCCCCAGCCCCTTCCTCAGGTTTTGGGTCTGCCACCTTGGAAATTCCAAACTCTGTCTTTCCATCACTCCAGGAAAGCCCTGCCCTTTATCTACTAGTAAGTTTCTCTTCTGAGCCCTGTGCAATACAAGTGCCCCATGGAGTCCCCTGCTTTCCACCCTCTAGTATAAACATCTCTGGGGCTTTTCCCCCCACTGCTACCACCCTTCCATGTCTAGCACCAGTTCAATTTCTGAAAACTTTGAGGGTTTCCTCCATGGATTGTTTGCTTTTATTCACAAATGTTGCGAAAACATCTGTAAGGACGAGACTTTGGCCATGAATCTGCAAAGGAAGGATTTATTCTTGAACTAGATGAAGTAAAGTAACAAATCCAGTGAGCTATTCACACCCTCAGTCTCATCCAAGCCCCAGGCCTGCCTTTCACTTTGGAATCTGGGGTTAAACATCATACCCCAAGGAGAGTCTCTTATACATCAGTCTCTGTGTCCCAGGACAACATGCAACTGTTCTCAGCCCCTTTGGTCCATGCTTACCAGGCCCACTGATGCAAGGGAGATGGTAGAATTTGTGGGCCCCTTCTGTAAGTGGTAATGCTGTCAGGGTGGGATTCAGTAGTATGGAAACTGGAAGTAGTATAAGGGTGCTATCATCAAACAAACCCTAACCCCGCCACTTGACCCCTTAAACCCCAACCCTTGACCCCTCATGCCCCGACCACCTGTCAGTGGAAGTCCCACCCATGGGGAATATTACTTCCGGGGTGAAGGCGGACACATGACCGGATGCAAAATGTGTCATGTGACCCGTCTAAGAACTCCTCGCACTGCCCTCTACCAATCAGGATGATTTTCACCCCCATAGGCCTGCTTTGAGAGGAGATTTGACCAATTGGTTGTGTTCCAGGGTGTGTTCCTGTCTGGAAGTGGTTCGTGTGACCCCTCTAAGACCTCCTCCCACCGCCCTCTAACAGTTGTGATGGGTTTCAGCTGCATAGGACCACACCGAGAGCAGATTTGACCAATCAAGGGTGTTCTTGGGCGGGTGACCCACACCGAAGAAGGCCATGTGACCCCTCAAAGAGCTCATCCCAGCGCCCTCTGCCAATCAGAGCGCAGCACCATCACCCCATAAGTCCCATCGCAGGGGCAGAAGAGGCCACCTTTTACCAAGAACATATGCTTTAGAAATCGTGAAAACATGGAGTCCTTCGCCATCCACGTGAGAACTTCAGACTTTGTTTTAGCCCTGAGGGCCTTTGGACTTGTGTGGAGAAAGTGCTCCATCAGCGACAGTTCCGACGAGGGCCCTTTGACACAGCCGTTGATGGATACCACGGAACCTGAAACCCAAACCCTCGTGAGGCACCCCGAGGAGCATGATGGCCTCTCGTTGTCAGCCCCCCGAGAGGTGGAAGGCAAATGCAGCTCGGGGGAAGTCACCGGAGGACAAGGTGAACGGAAAAGACGTCGCTCAGGTAAATGAATGATTAAGAAGTGAGAGCTGATGATGGGGTGTAATGGGGTTAGGAACCGGGGGGGCTGTGTAAATCTAAAAACAAGCAATGGGGTGCTTACACTGTTTCTTTTCTGAAAATCTCTCAATAGCTCGACGATGCCTTTCCAGAGGCCTTTGAGAACTTCTACATCGGTTGCCCCGTGGGAGTAAATATATCATGCATCCGCTGTTTTTACTCATGTCTGAGACACAGATCTGAGGAGGAAAATCCAGAAAAGGACAAAATGGAAGAATCACTCCCTTATGGTAGGGGTGATGGCGTCCGTTTTTACCGGCGGCTATAAAAGGTCATGTTAAACCAGGCAATTAGTAAAACTTATTTAAATACATCAATATGAATGTGTCCCCCTTCATATTTGTGTTAGTAAAAGACGGTACCAGTAAGAGTCATGTCTACACAGGCAACTCTGTGAAAGAAAATATATTAGTCCCCCGGGGAACCTGGGATCTTCGGCGGGGCGAACCCTCTTTTTCAAGTGGCCAAAAAGCAGAGTAAAACTTTAAATAGAAGACAGGTAACAGCTTTGCTTTCACACCAGGACGCTTACACTTGACACAAACAGGCTCAAATATGTTTTAAAAGAAACAAGACCATTGTTTCAGATGTGTATGCATAATGGCAGGCAGATTTGATGGATATGCACCGCCTCTCCAAACGCAACAGCGGTTTTAGGTACACATCTTAACAATCATAGACATTTTATCCAAATATGCCTGGGCCTTCGGCCTAAAAGACAAGACGAGTGGTGAGGTATCCAAGGCCTTTAAAGCTATTTTCAGCAAAGGTCGCATGCCTCAAAAACTACATACCGATAGGGGGAAAAAGATTTTAAACAAACCTTTCAGGAGATTGTTAAAGCGGCATGGAGTTCACCATTTTGTTACTAATACTGAAGTCAAAGCAGGGGTTGTAGAGCGATTTAAGAGAACTTTAAAAACTAGGATGTAGAGAAATTTTACAGCCCATAACACCTTTCACTACATTGACGTGTTACCTGATTTTATCAAGAGTTACAACCAGAGCTTTCACAGAACGATACTCACCAGATCCGCTGATGTTAACCCTTCAAATTCTTTGAAGGTATGGAAAACGGTTTAGGGAGATGGTTTTAAAATAAACTAGTTGTTGCCCCTTTTAGAAAAGGCGACCACTTGAGACTAAAACCAAAGGAGCTTATGAAAAAGGTAATGAGATATTCATCGTGGATGAAGCGTTAACCAGGGTCCAGAGACCCGTATACCAATTAAAAGGTTACGAGGGTGAGACAGTTACTGGATCTTTTTACCCTGAAGAATTACAAAAAGTAAACCCCAAACGAGACAGGATTTACAGGGTTGAAAAAGTTCAAGCAGCGAAAGGGAAAGGGAGAAAAAAGCAGCTACTGGTGAAATGGTTGGGGTGGCCCGATGAGTTTAACAGCTAGGTGAAAGCTTTTCAACTCTGTGACATTTAGACCCAAACAGAGACAGAGAGAGAGAGAGAGAGAGAAATGAGGGACAGCGGGTTTTACATTACTTTGCCCAGCAATGCCAGCTCTGCAGCTTTTCCTCAAAACACCAGCTCCAACATTACAATACGCAAATTAAGCCCTTGGATCTCCCAGGTACCTGGGAGGTGGGATTAGTGGAAACACAATAGCCGCACAGCTGGAACACTATCCACGAAGACACCCCTTTCAAAATCACCTTTGGAGATATGAGGTGGAATTTCATCCTACGACGAGGTTATTACTCGACCATACCCGAAATTACTGGATCATATGAACAGCACCGTGGCTCGTCATTCTGCACCACCAGAGGTGGTCATGAACTACGACCCTGTGGGTAGAAAAGTGAGACTTAAATCTGCCAATTTTACGTATATGTTTTCGACCAGCAGGGAGCTAGCTAACATTCTGGGTTTGGGCCCCAAGCGCAGTGTCCAAAAATTTCCCGTCTCGGCAGACATCACAGGGGGTTTCAACTCCTTGTATCTGTACACGCAAATCAAACAACACCCGTTTGTGGGGGACTTTTCTGTTGCCCTGTTATGCTGCATTCCCGTCCGAGGAAGGAACAATGAGTTTGTCACCATCACCTACGATAAACCTCACTACATCCCTGTCAGTAAACACCACATTGACACCATCACCACTGAACTAAAGACAGATCAGAACAGACACATCTCATTTTGCTTCAGCAAGGTGATCATCAAGCTGCACCTGCGACCGTGGACAGAGCGAGGTTTCTAAAAAGCAAAACACTATATGGCTATCCTAAAAAATTACGGTGACCCCACCATCTACAGGAACTATTACAAAGCTCAGGCTGAATACGCCCTTCCTGGATGTCATGGGGCCCCTGTGATATACGGGGTTGGTGTGGGTGGAATATTTCGTAGCCTCTTTTGAAAAGCTGTACCGCTTTTGAGGAGGGGGTTAGAGATTATTAAACCCCATGTAAAAATCGCCACTCAAAACATAGCTAAAGACATGGTAGGTCATGTCTCCCGCACTGTTCTGGAGAAAGTGGGGAATACAGCTTCACAGGAAGGATCAGGACTGATGTACATTAAAAGGAGGAAGAGCATGAGAAATGTATCATACCCGCGATGCACAGGGTCCCCCAAAACCCTTTAAAAGAAGGGCTTTGACCTGCAGGGCCAGCCATAAGCGTAAGTCCAAGAGGAAGCCTGGGCAAAAGAGGAGATGTTCACTGGCTGGTGAAAGAGATATATTTGAATCAACATGGCTTTTGTTCACTGTGGGTCTGAAGAGTGGACCACATCCGAACTAGACTTGTTCCAAATAGCCCCTACGCAGACCAGCATTGAGAAAGGCATCTACATCGAGGTGCCGCCTCTGTCGGCCATTACGGAGTCTGCCCCCATTGACTTTTATAGCATAGATGGGAATGGCATAGATTATATGGTTTTAAACAACATGCTGCTGGAGCTGTGTTGCAAGATTGTAAAAGGAGACGAAACTGAACTCGCCGTGGACGCCGAGGTGGGCCTGGTGAATTACCCCGTGGCGATGTCCCGCTGGGAGACCGCCTCGTAAGGCAAAGCAACAACTGTTACCCTTACAGGGCCTTTATAGAATTGGTGCTCAATTACAGCGACAACACCCTCGCCACGCAATTTTCCACCGGCCTGTTTTACAAAGACACTGCCGGACAACACGAAGAAACTAGAGTTGGACGGAGGGAATCTGGGGTTTGTGAGGCGTGCAAAGCTGACAGCCCAGAGCAGGATGGTAGAGCTGCTGGATCATCTGCACAGCGACCTGTTTTTGCGAGAAAAACTTTTGTTGAACGGAGTGGATGTGAAAATTAAACTGACGCGCAGTAAAGACGCTTTCTGTTTAACGGGCAGTGCGGCTGTAGGCTTTAAACTGCGCATCGTACCATTGTATCCGCGATCCTTTTTGAAGAAAGTACCGGTGTCCCCGAGTGTTGCATTTGCCGAGCGAGTGTAGCGATTTGTAATTTATCCCTGGGGTTTTTGAACAGAACCATGTACTTTGTGTTTAGGTTAATCTTGTGACTCTTTTTCCCCTGACAAAATACGCTTTGAACTATAAACATAATGCTCAGGTTTCTGTGATGCACGTACTTGGTAAAGGCTTTCTCGATTTCATCATGTTCACAAGCAGAGCTCATCAGATCGTCTATGATAATCATCTTTACTTTACTGGTAGGAAACAAATGGTCATCGTCAAAAGCATCAGGCAGCCCCTCCACAAAATTGATAAAGGGATATTTACAGAGCAATTCTGTCTACAGAAGTTGCCAACAACTGTAACACCACACGATGTTCTCAGGCATAACAGACAGTGTTTGTTGGGCGTTATCCAACACATTTTTTATAAAGTAACTTTTCCGGCAGTTGCTAGGCCCCATGAGAATTGCAGAAAAGGGGTGTTTCCATCTTATATCCATTTTTAAAAACCATAGGGCAGGGTTTTAAATCCTCTCCTTGGACCTTCTTGTTGTAAACGACTTTCTGTGTTTGTTTTCTGAAGGGTTTTTGTCGCTATTTGCCACTGATTTTTGTTCCTTACGACAGAGGGCTGCTGCACCTCTGTCTTTTTTGAGGTGTTTTCTCGCAGGCCCGTGCAATAGTCCAGAACTCGATCTTCCATACTGTCAAAGTTGATATTTTCACAGTTTGCTATGTTCAGGATAATACCTTTGACTTTCCTAAGGCCTTTCCTCCTGACAGCTTGTCCACATATGTTTTTGGGCCTGCCGACACAAACTCGGAGATATGTTGATCTGGCGGGATCTCGCTCGTGAGGTCCTCTAAATAATCCCCCAGAGGGGGATTCCGGTCACCCTCCCTTTTCACAAATGTCATCAAGTCAGTTGTGGTACAGACACCGCTCTTGCAACCTGTCTAGGAGGTTGTATAGTTCTAAGCGGGCATAAGCGGTGGTGAAACAGGCTATGAAGACATTGGTATTGCCAGAGACAGAGTGCAGGTCTTTTGCGTGCTTCCAAGACACACACGCGGTTTCATCCTCGATAAACTCGCAGGATATGAAACCTCGTAATTGGGGGAAAACAGGTTCTGAAAGAGTTCGTCGGGATCTCTCATGATGCTGGTGTTGGGTAGGTTTGTTCTTTGGCCAAATTTACCCCACAGAGATTTTAAAAACAGTTTAGCGATTTGGCATTTAGCGGGGTTTGATCTGACTTCGTGTTGACATAAAAGCATGCCTTCCTGCTGGTAGAAATCGTTAAAGTATTTATTTTGTTTTTCTTCCTTTGTGCACCAGCTGGGACACCCTGAAGCCTCTTGTTTTTGGCAGAGGTGTAATTTTATGTACTCTGAAAAGAGTTCATCAGATTTTTCATTAAAATGCCAGATTTCATAGTTTTTAGCCATCGCGTACCCCTTCGCTATGGCCGTGTTCAATTCCACCGTGCACCAAGTCCCCAGGATGGCCCTGTCCTCCTCAGTGTGGGTGCATATCTCCTGCTGCTCGGTTTCCACACAGGTTTAGTATAGCTGGAACAGAAGCTTGCCACCCACTCGGACAGGTATCAATGGGACAAAGAGGCCTTGCGGGGTGTACACTTTAACTCTTGCAATTCCAAAATAATTTGCAAGGGGTTCAAATTTATCATAAATTATATCGGGGTGTCCGATGGGGTATTCTTTGGTTTTGTTTATGAAAGGGTACAGGCTGGTAAAATCATAAGAGTGGATTTCTTCCCCAGGGTTAGGTTTGTAATACAGACGGAAAGCGTTTGTCCTCCCCCCATAAAGTGCATCCTTTGGCATGAGAGGCTGGGGCAAGCTGGCTCGGTTTAAAAGATCTGCAAGCTCCCTCTCTGTTTCTTTCATCACCTCCCACTCCTGCTCCCAGAGAGTCCCCACAACAAAACCAAGTCTTTTCACGTAGTCAGTCTTGAGCTGCGTCTTGTAATAAAGAAACCCAAAAGTTGTCCCCGTCATAGGATTTTGTGCTTTTTCACAATAATAGGCGACACAAACGCAGAGAAAACACCCATGAAACTCAAAGGCCATGCTTACCCCATCAACATTGGCATAACCGTCTAAAAAGTAGGGGCCTACCTGTAGTTCCCCACCCTGTAAAGCATGCCGAATCTGTATATTTTCTTTGTGAGAGGTATACAACAGCCACTGAATAGATGGGGTTGAATATCTCTTTTTCTACTTGTGATAGTTGTCTGGAGGGAGAAGAGCTACTGTGTTAGACTCCAAAAACAAAATCCTGTACATAGCCATGGAGACAGATGCCAGCGTTATGTACCGGAATGACTCTATACACAGTTTTATCTCAGTGAATGTACCAGGTTCTTTCTCTACTATATCTCCCATTTCCGTCATTTTCATAATCTCTTTTCCATACAGGATATAAGCCTGTCTCAAAATTTTGACATCCTGCTGACAGGTATACGCAAGCTCATTCTGCAAGTCAAACGTCTCATATCTGTGGTCCCGATACCAATCAAGAAACTCTGCTTTCTCCCTGGGCATCATGCTTTCCATAACACAGTGCTCCACACCGGGCATAGGCACCATGTAATTTTGATTTTCTAAAGTGTTAAAAAAAAGTGAAAAATACACTTTGCACCCTTCAAGCCCCGTCGCCTGTGGGAGCTTGCTAAGCTTCATGGGCAAGAAGTTTGAAAAGAGTCTATCAAATGAATGCCCAGGGCTTTCACTTCCACACACATTAGTTTACTACCCTGAGTGATCAGTTCTATGCATATCTTTTCCCTCAGTAACTGTCTGTCTCGCAATGAAGTACGCATCGTAACCTTTGGAACTGAGCGCTAGGAACGTGTAGTCCTGGAACTCTTTGCCAATAAAGGTCTAAACAAACAGAGAAAGACACTTGTTGCCCTTAAATTCCCAGGATTTCTCAGGCTTTAGGGACATAGCAAAAATGTAATTGGGCGTGTGCAACCCAATCTCCTGCATACATTCAAAATCATAAAAAAATATATACTTTTCCGAGGATTCGGGCTTTCTAATGCTCTCCAGAAAACACAGGTGACTGTCTACATCACCAGCGATCAAACCCTGACCCTGCTTACAGCGCCTCCCTTCACACCTGTGCCGCTTGTCCACATAAGACTGACACTTATCACACAAAGTTTTAGACGGGCATTCGACTCCCTTTTTCAATGCACAGTCTGTCTAAACGCCCTTTGGACCAACAATACAGTCTACAGCTAGGACACCTCAGCTGCACGCCCATGCTGTCTAAGCACGTTACGCTCAAACAGAAGTGGCAACGATACCTGCAAGAGTGGTCCTGACGGTACCCTCTGTGGCAAAACTCACAATAATTTTTCGCACCAAACAACTTTTTCACGTCCAGAACCCCATAGTAATGCTCATCATGCAAAAGGATGAAAAGAGTCTTAGGGTACATGTGCCCCCCCCCGTTTTAAAGAAGCCCCGTCCGCCTTTCGCGGCAGACAGCACCACCTGTATGGTGACTCCTCAATGCTCTTCCAATGTTGCAACAGCACTGAGCAGAACCATTTTTGGATCTGACCACCCCAGTTTCCCAAGCAACTTTCTCGCCCCCGCTAACAATTCCACGTCCGTAGGTTCACAGTCAGACAAACCAGCCAAGAGCCCACCCGCAAAACCGGTGTAAGTCAGGTCTACACTAAGCATTGTCTCTTTATATGCACGATTTGACTACTGAGGATAGAATTTAAAACTCTACGAGCGCCACCACCTCTGTTAATTCCAACTGTCACAACGTCCCATCAAGATGCAACGCTCTCTTGCTCTGTAGCAGCTTTGAGGCCTGATTTAAGAAATCCTCAGCAGATAGCTCATCCCTAGTTCTTCTGACCGAAAGCAAAGGGTTAGTTAAATTTCAGCTCTTTCAACCTAACTGAACAGAATCATCAGGGCCTACCCGACCATCAACGTCGTCCAAAACGAACTGTATTCCCCCGTGTATGGCTTCAACAACCTGCTGAGCTGAATTTCTTTGCTCAAGATTGACAAAATGAAATTCCTCACAATATACCGACCCCCCAAATCTAGGTAATTCACGTTGCCAACTTTTCACTCTCTCCATATACACCTCTGCATTTTCAGAGTTACTTGGGGGTTCCTCTACGGGACCATCAGCGGCATCTTCTACATCAGAGGCTATTTGAGAGTCAGAGTCCGAGGGGCCTCCGTGAGGGTCATCAGGAGTAGACAGGGACCTTTCTAGAGAGCCCCCTGGGGAATTTTCTGAATCAGACTCTGCGTGAGAGTCGGGTTCTGCTTCCCCATTTTCAGGCAAGCCAATTAGAGAGCCTCTAGTCGGGGACATCTCTTTTTGGTTTTTTTCCTCATTGCCTCTTTAGCCTTTTCAAAAAATTTTACAGCAATTCTGGGCTGGAACTTTTTGGCAGCCCTTTGTTTGTCCACCAAGAGTTGTCCCCGCTTTTGTTTACACCTGACCTGATGTGTACCCGTGAGGGTGCCCTTTTTACCCAGGCCCCTTTCCACAGCTAGTCACGCCTGCTCAGAGCCACCTTTTGGAAAAATTGAAGTATTTTTCAAAAAGTCACCTGCCAGACCTTTTGCATTTTTGATGTCGTTTCCAGCCCTCCTTTCTTTTAGGTCTTCTGAGGATAGAGCAGCCACCAGTATACTGAACAAAGTGTCATATTTCCCCCAAATCTTCATCAGTTTTCTGAATGCAGCATAATTCTTTTCCCAAATACTAGAATATGGGGGAGCTGTGACGAGCTTATGGTGTTGGGAGAATGGTTTGTCAGCCTTGGTTTTTTATTCACAGCCATGGTGCTGTTGGGCTGGCGCAACCATGACACAGCCCTCACAATCTACAAACAGCTTTTCCCGAAGGCAGCGATTGAGGACAGCAGAAACAGCAACGCGTACAGTAGTCCGCATGACTTTTTTATGCTCACAACGTGGCACTGGCTCAGTGGGTTCCATGCCAAACCTCCTCCGAAACGCCTCCTAGCCGTCATCCTCGGAGTCCTCTTCAACAATTTAGATCGACGCTGAGCAAAAACAAGGTAGGCCCGGTTCATCTTATCTGCTTGATGCGAAGCTGTCAGGGGCCTCCGGGGCCTCTGGAAAGGCATCGTCGAGCTGTCGAGAGATTTTCAGAAAAGAAACAGTGTAAGTTCCCACTGCTTGTTTTTAAGTTTACAAAACTCCCCCCCCCCCCGGTTCCTAACCCCATTTCACCCCATCATCAACCACCACTTCATTCATTTACCTGAGCGACGTCTTTTCCATTCACCTTGTTCTCCGGTGACTGCCCCAAGCTGCGTTTGCCTTCCTCCTCCAGGAGGGTGGACGACAAGAGGCCACCATGCTCATCGGGGTGTCTCCACACAAGTCCAAAGGCCCTCAGGGCTAAAACAAAGTCCGAATTCTCACGGGGGTGCTGAAGGAGTCCATCTTTCCACGATTTCTAAAAAGCACGCGTTCTTGGTAAAAGATGGCCTCTTCTGCCCCAGTGCTGGGACTTATACGGTGATGGTGCTGCACTCTGGTTGGCAGAGGGCACTGGGAGTAGTTCTTAGAGGGGTCACACAACCCTCTTCTGGGTGGGTCACCCCTCCACGGAACACCCCCGATGGGTCAAATCTGCTCTCAGGGCGGTCCTATGCAGCCAAAACCCATTGTGATTGGTGGAGGGAGGTGGGAGGAAGTCTTAGAGGGGTCACATGAACCACTTTCAGATGGGTCACTGCGCCCTAGAACACCCCCGATTAGTCAAATCTCCTCACTGGGCAGTCCTATGTGGCTGAAACCCCTCCTCATTGGCAGAAGGGAGGTGGGTGGAGTTCTTAGAAGGCTCCGATGAACCACTTCCAGAGGGTCACCCTTCCCTGGAACTCCCCTGGATTAGTCAGATCTCCTGTCGGGGAGGCCTATGGGGGTGAAACTGAGCCTGATTAGTAGAAGGCAGTGGGAGGAGTTCTTCAAGGGGGTCACATGACACACTTTGCTTCCAGTCATGTGTCCGACTTGACTCTGGAAGTAATACCCCCATGAGTGGGACTTCCGGTGACAGGTGGTCGGGGTTGAAGGGGTCAAGGGGTGGGATTTAAGGGGTAAAGAGGAGGGGTGAGGGTTTGATTGACGGTAGGTCCCTTATAATACTACCAGACACCCTGAGAAGCCCTTACCTTTCGAAAGGGTAGCTTTGTAAATTTAGGACCAGTTGTTCTTGAACGAGAGTCCTTGGATATTTGGGACTTCACTCTGTTTTGAAGCTTGGAGAAGGTTTGCTTCAGGCACATCAAGATCCGTTTGAGAACTGGAACTTTGTTCCTTGAAGGAGATGATGTCCTAGCTCTGGAGGCCTTTGGTGGCTTTGGAGGAGAAGCGTCAGGACTCCCAGTTGCTTTCTCCCCTGCTTGCAAAAGCCCTGTTGTACTTGTCGCAATGGACACCATCTTCGGTTGCTTGGTGGGAGCCCTTTTCCCCATTCCATCCTGCCTCTTGCTCCTGTCTGCTGGAAGGAGCCACACCACTGGCATCTTGTTGAGGTTGAATGATGCTGCAGAGTCTCCTGGAGTCCATCGCTGGGGAATTCCATGGGATGTTCTGGGCAAGTCAGCACCTGCAGAGCCAGCTGGTCTCTTCTGTAGAAGCTTACCGCACTTCTTGCGGACTCTGATTGGTGGCTGATCCCTGCAGAGCTTTGAATTCACAGTTCCATCGAACCCATGTGGAGCTGGGATGTCTCGAAGACCATGCAGCTCAGCAGATTCTTGTGTCTCCTCCTGAGTTTTCTTACCCTTCATTTTTCCTTGATGTGCCTTGCAGCAGAGCTGGCAGACTGAGATATGGCCCACCAAGGGGTGGGAGCTGCTCAACATTTCCATCATGTCCTTGATCTGCTGATCGTGTGCAGACTGCCCAGCAATGAGAGAGTCAAGAATGGATCTTGGTAACTGCCCAGAGCCTGGTGCCTCTGGGGCAACCTGGTGGCATTGGGTCCTGGGAAGATCTGCCCTGCTCTCACCTGCCTGTGCCCCTGGCCTCAGGTAGGAGCCTTCTCTGGAGATAACCTTCCTCTCCATGTGCAGCTCCAGCTTCTCTTCAGTCCCTTTGGTGCCACTCAAACTGGGAAGGGGCTTTCTCAGCTCGCTTCTATCAACAAGGAGTGTCACAGCGAGCATCTTCTCTGTTATTACGGTTCCTGGAGGTGGCGATGTCAGATCCATCCCTGCTGGCAGAGTGCAGCGATCCGGGTTAGTCTGCTTTCCTGCCGTGCCATCACTGCTGCCCGTCTCCATGGTGGTATCTTCCACTGGCGTTGGAGAACGTGTGGAACAAGAGGAGCTTGTGCTTTGCTTCCCTGTCTGCAATGCGCTGCGATGCTCTGCGGTTACTTTCCCTTTTGATGCTACTGCCCCAGGATGCTTCCAGGAGTAAGACCTGGCCATTTGCTGCCTTCTGTCTGTGGGTAGGGCATGTCCAACCTCCAGCCACCTCTGACTGGGGGCCCTTAGAGGCAACAGAAGAGCTGTGTGAGGTTTCTGCGGGGTGAGGTGTAAGCCCTGCTCATGCTGAAGTCTCCTTGTGTGCAAGTGACAGTCCAACTCCTCCAGGACTTCATGGCTTCGGAAAGGGACCCTGCTCATGTTGAACTTCACCCTGGGGTCTCTGTCTGGTGGACGCAGAGCAGGAACATTAGGGATCATCTTGGCCAGTGACTCTGTGTATGGGGTAGGTGCCCCCAGTTGGCTCTGCAGATGCTTCTGTCGGATGTTGAAGTCTAAGCCTTGGGCTGATGTCTGGTCCAGACTTGTGATCTGCTCTCGCCGGTTTCGTCTGCTGTGGACAGGAGGCCTGGGGAGAGGCTGGTCTTGGATGGGATGAGTGGATCCTTCCCAGCCCTTGACAGCCATGATCTCCCTTGTGTGGCAGAGGGGCTCTGACCGAGCCACGGAGGCTTCTGTCAGGGAAAAAGAGCTGGGATTCCAGGGGAAAGAGCTGATGGATTCCATGGAGGAATCAGAGAACCGGCTCACGGCAAATGTCATCACACTCGGCCTGTGGGAGAGAGCAGACAGGGACAGATGGGACATGGCCCTGCTGAGCAAAGGCAAACCTTGGGCACAGCCTTCCAACTGTACTGCAACGGGGCAGTGTCTAGGCATGCATGGCACACCACGCTCTGACACAAGGACATCAACTGGAGAACGAAGGACTGCGAGAGGGAGCTGGCACCCATTTTATCGATAACGATAACCCCCTTGTCACACGCACAGGTGCAGCACCTAGCACAATGGGGCTTGAGCATGACTGGGGACCGAGTGCTCTTTTAATAGAAAGATTCTATTCTGTAACTCCTCTCTCGTTCCGGGAACTGCAGTGTCCTCTTTTTGTCTCAGCCCCGTGGCTAGGCCACTCAGCATTTCCTACTCTTCCAGGGTACAGTCCTTCAATTATCTCTCACGCCGACAGTGACCCAGATAGTCTTGTTTTTCAGTGCCCCACCCGTCTATGCCGTGCCCTCGGTGGCCGTTCAGGAAGCACAATAGGGCCTTGAGCATGATTGGGGACCGAGTGCTATTTTAATAGAAAGATTAGCTAACAAAAATTGGTTTGGGTGAGGAAGATGTGAGCATGTGTATGTAACCCTTGCCAGAGGATGTTGTGAAGGTCAAGACCATAAACAGGGTTCAGAAAAGAACTAGATAAATTCATCAATTACTATTAGCCAGGATAGGCAGGGATGGTGTCCCTAGTCTCTGCCTGAAGCTGGGAATGGGCAACAGGGGATGCATCACTTGATAATTACCTGTTCCATTCATTCCCTCTGAAGCACCTGGCATTGGCCACTGTCGGAAGACAGGATACTGAGAGAGATGGATCTTTGGTCTGACCCAGTATGGCCGTCCTTAAGTTCTTATGTTCTAACCCAATGGAAAACTGTCCTCTTCTTGTGTCTGAGGCACTAGAGGTTAACCACCTACTACTGCTACCAGTTAATGGAGTTTCTTCTTTAGCTCCAGTGGTGGAGGTCTGTGCTCTGGTCCTGAAAGTCCTGGGTTTGAACCCAGTTGATGACTCATATTTGGGGTGTATCACTCCATGCACCTCTCACTGCTTGTCTGGTACCTCCTCCTGGTGACTCCGGGAATTAGCACTTGAGGTCAATGCCTCTTCCCATTGTCACACGTGGTCACATCGTCTCTCTCTCGGGTCTGCAACTCCTCTCTCGTTCTGGGAACTGCAGTGTCCTCTTCTTGACTCAGCCCCGTGGCTTGGCCACTCAGCGTTTCCCCCTCTTCCAGAGTACAGCCCTTCAATTATCTCTCACTCCCACA
Source organism: Lepidochelys olivacea (assembly GCF_965140295.1). Classification (NCBI taxonomy): domain Eukaryota; kingdom Metazoa; phylum Chordata; order Testudines; family Cheloniidae; genus Lepidochelys; species Lepidochelys olivacea. The sequence goes on from NC_140413.1 coordinate 5,732,141, forward strand.
GTGATCCAGACAGTCTTCCTGTTCACTGCCCCACCCGTCTATGCCGTGCCTTCGGTGGCCGGTCGGGAAACCCAAGCCCTCAATTTACACCTGGTTCCAGGCCAGGGACCCTCAACGCAGCAGTACTGGGCTTTCCTCTCGAGACCTTCACTGCTACTTCCCTGGACTGCTTCCTACTACTCCTGGTTCCCCTCTATGCTCTGGGTGTACCAGCTCCAAACTGGTACTTCCCCCTCTTCCCAGGGAGGGACTGCTCTTTCCCAGCAGCAGCCCCTATCTCTTGCCAGCTTCCTGGCTTTATAGGCCCCACCTCTTCCTGCACAGCTGAGTCTGCTTGCAATCAATTCACGGCTCCCTGTCTCTTCCTCCGGGTGCACCCTGTAGAGTTCATACGTCTGCCTGGCCACCTGAGCCCCTTCCAGTCCTGGGTGGGGTGGACAGCTCATCACAGAGCCTCCCACTCAAGACTGCTCCTCATGGGGGGAGGAGAGGAAGGTAGCACCTCCCCGCCTCTCATGCAGCCAAGTGTACAGACTTTCCCTCTCTTTCTTTATGTCACCCACCATAAGTAGTTTCCCTTTCTCCCTCGTGCTGTCTCTCCGTTTCTGCTGCTGAGATTCCAGGTCTTGCACAACCTCTTGCAGGGTCTGCGCTGCAGCTACTAGCCTCCCCTACAGTTGCTTCATTGCCCCATCGAGTCCTCCAGCACCCTCGCTCTCAGGGTCTCAGTCCCCACTGTCTTGTGGGTCACCTTGGCATTAATTCCTACCTGCCTCACCTTCCTCCCCGGGGGGTTTCTCTGCTCCCCCCAGTCTCACCTGCCTTTTCGCTTTCACCACAACATCTACAGGTTCACTAGGGGCCTCTCTTTCTCCTTTTCTTTTCTTTCTTCAGGCCTTTACCTTTTTCTTGACTGTCTTTCTTTCCCCTTGGGGTCCGTTCCCAAAATACGGACCCTTTTGTCAGCATTCAGCTGCTTTACAGTCTCGCTCTAGCCCCCTTGGGGTTCTCTTCCTACACAATTTAGATCTGATCCCTTGCATCAGGGGCGACTGTCAGGTACAGTCTCTCTCACAGTCCCCTGACATCAGGGTGACTGTCTCATACAGCGCTTCACTCGGTCTACAGTCCTCTGCACAATCCCTTTCCCACAGAGGTGACCGAGTACCCACATTTCCCACCACGTTGTCACGGGGGGCACCCCTCATTGCTTCTCTGGTGCCTCCTCCTGGTCACTCCGTGGATGGGCTCTTGAGGTCAATGCCCCTTCCCATGTCGCACGCCATCACTCCGTCTCTCTCTTGGGAGTGCAGCTACTCTCTCATTTCAGGAACCTCAGTCTTCATGACTCAGCCCGCTGGCCCTGTCTCTCAGCGTTTCTCCCCTTTGGGGTACAGTCCTTCAATTCTCTATGATTCTTGCAGTGACCCAGGAAGGCTTCCCGTTCATTGTCCTTCCGGTCTGTGCCACGCCCTCAGTAGCTGGTAGGGGAACCTGGGCCTGCCCTCTACTCCCGGTTCCAGTCCAGGGACCCTCCAGCCAGGAGTTCTGGGCTTTCCTCTCCCAGCCTCACCACTTCTTCCCTGGACTGCTTCCTGTTACTCCTCATTCCCCTGATGGGTGTACAACCTCCTAACACTCCCCCTTCTTCCCAGGGAGGGACTGCCCTTTCCCAGCGGCAGCCTCCGTCTGTTGCCAGCTTCCTGGCTGTATAGGCCTGGCCTATTCCTGCCCAGCTGAGCCTGCTTGCCATCAATTCCCTGCTCTCTGACTCTTCCTCCAGATGCAGCCTGTGGAGTTAATAGGGCTAGCTGCCCACCTTAACCCCTCCCAGTCCTGTGTAGGCTGGACACCCCATCACAGGGTGTCATTTGATTGCTTTTTCTTTCAAACATAGCAGGGGAAGGTTCTAGACAGTCGTCTGCTGGGAGATATTGCCGTACAGAAGGATTTGTTCCTACTCACAACCCCATCTTGTAGTCTCTGCATTTAATTTCTGATAATCCCTCACCTCGCTTTCACTGGTACCTCACCTTGGAAGCGAAACCCTCTTAGTGGCTTTTTCCCTGTTATTTTAGGATCCTGGAGTGTCTGGTTTTCTCTGCTCCCTCCTCTCTACATTCACTATCCCCTCCCACACAGCCCCCAGTCTGGTGCCCCCCGTTCAGTTGCCTTACGGTATCAGAACTTCATCCAGGTATCTGCCCACGTACTGTGTCCTCCTCTCAACCAGCCTGAGGCTGTCAGCCAAGGTGAGCTTCTCCAGGGGCACGCGGCAGCTGTGGAACAGAGAGAGCAGATAGTTGAGGGCAAGCCCTGCTCTCAGGCCCTCTTTCACCCAGAGGTGCGGCACTGAAAGGCTCCGTGTCCCATTCTCCACTGAGGCAACCTCCTCCCCTGCCATACCCAGGCCTTGGATGTTCTGGTTTTGGGTTAGCTGGATTCTTAGGTGATCCCTGTCTAGTGCTGAGAAGGTGAGAGTGTGTCCTACTGGCAGCGTGTGGGTCACGTCCCTTCCGCACAAGCTAATCAACATATAGGAGAATGGCCTATGACAGCTACCAACTAATGCAGCTACCTCTTTAGCTCGAAGGGGTGTTTTATGCTGCAGAGCTGAAGGTCCAAGGTTCAAGTCCTACTGGGAACCCATGCCGGAAGACTGGAGGCGGGGGTCGAATAGGGTCCATTACACAAGTGCTGCCGGATCCCTTTCACCCTACTCACCATCCCAGAAAGGCCAGCCTTCCTCAGTAAACTCTCCCCTCCCTGGTGTACATGGGGCTGCTCCCATAAAAGGTTTTCTCCCCCTCTTGGGAGGGGAGGATGGTCCAGTCCAGTCAACACAATCTATCACCCCACCCCCAGCCCCATGATGCTAGAGGAAGGGAATGACCCGCTGTATGATGCATGCGGGTGGATTAGAGAGGGCAACTTCTGCTGGGTGAGAATGAATTGCATGATTCTAAAGGAGAATAGGTGCTTGCCTGGTATACAGGTCGGGGCAGGGGAGGGATTACTAGGGCTACTACCCCTGAGTGGGGATGAATTGCATGACGCTAAACGAGGGGACTGAGCCACTGCAGATTTATGGAGGGGGGCATTGCTTACCATGTCTCTAGGGATGCACAAGCCTCCTCCATCTCTTCCTCAAGGTGTCCTAAAGCTGCCAGAAGTGAGACATAAGGGAGACATTGAGCTGCTTGGGCACCCTTTGCTTTCTAGCACCCCAGAGCCCCAGATTTCAGGGGCAGCGTGTGAACGGAGCCCCAGCCATTGCTTCTGCATGACTCTGGGCATGTCTGTGCCTTCGCAGGAAGAGGGGAGGCGAGTGGGGGAATAGACCCGATTTCTCTGCTTTGCATGGGGCCCGAGTCTGCCATCACAGCTGTGGGGACAGGGACTGCTTACCTTTCTTTTTCTTCTTTTTGTGTCTGTGCCTCATCTTCCTCTGAGAAGCCTGCCACACACAGAAAAAGCAGCAGGGTTAGAGAGAACTGGGATAAATAAAACTGGGATAACAAGGAGCCAGAGGGGATTGCCATGTGGGGCCAGAGGGAAGTTTTTCCTTGTGGGAGAGTATTGCACTCTGAGGCATCATGGGTAGGCATTGTTCTTTCCTATCATGCAGCCTGTCATAAATATAAAGGGAAGGGTAAACCCCTTTGAAATCCCTCCTGGCCAGGGGAAAGCTCCTCTCACCTGTAAAGGGTTAAGAAGCTAAAGGTAACCTCACTGGCACCTGAGCAAAATGACCAATGAGGAGACAAGATACTTTCAAAAGCTGGGAGGAGGAAGAGAAACAAAGGGTCTGTGTGTCTGTCTATATTCTGTCTTGGCCGGGGATAGACCAGGAATGGAGTCTTAGAACTTTTAGTAAGTAATCTAGCTAGGTACGTGTTAGATTATGATTTCTTTAAATGGCTGAGAAAAGAACTGTGCTGAATAGAATAACTATTTCTGTCTGTGTATCTTTTTTGTAACTTAAGGTTTTTGCCTAGAGGGGTTCTCTATGTTTTGAATCTAATTACCCTGTTTGGTATCTACCATCCTGATTTTACAGGGGGGATTTCTTTATTTCTATTTACTTCTATTTTTCTTAAAAGTCTTCCTGTAAGAAAACTGAATGCTTTTTCATTGTTCTCAGATCCAAGGGTTTGGGTCTGTGGTCACCTATGCAAATTAGTGAGGCTTTTTATCCAACATTTCCCAGGAAAGGGGGGGTGCAAGTGTTGGGAGGATTGTTCATTGTTCTTAAGATCCAAGGGTCTGCGTCTGTAGTCACCTAGGCAAATTGGTGAGGCTTTTTAGCAAACCTGGTCCAGGAAGTAGGGTGCAAGGTTTTGGGAAGTATTTTGGGGGGAAAGACACGTCCAAACAGCTCTTCCCCAGTAACCAATATTAGTTTGGTGGTGGTAGCGGCCAATCCAAGGACAAAGAGTGGAATATTTTGTACCTTGGGGAAGTTTTGACCTAAGCTGGTAAAGATAAGCTTAGGAGGTTTTTCATGCAGGTCCCCACATCTGTACCCTAGAGTTCAGAGTGGGGGAGGAACCTTGACACAGCCCATATAGGGCACACAGCACAACCCATTACAGGGGTCCTTGGAATCATCGAGGGGTTGGAGAAACAGGGATTGCTGGTACCAGGAGCCTGCAGAGTTTATCAGCGTTGAAGGAGAGAGCCTGCAAAGTTCTCCCTCCTGCAGAGCTTCCAAAACTCTGCAGGTTTAAGGACTGCAGGATATGCAACGAACCACAGATACCAGCCCCCGAATTCAGACCCTGGGGGAGAAATCCGACATCTGGACAACAGTGTTTCCTATTTCCATATTTAGAGAATGCATGGTATAGGGGTTTTATCTGCATGCTTTTGGGATGGCCATGCTACTCCTGAGTGGTGAAGCCAGGAATGCGTTATGAAAATCCTCCCAAACAAGTGCTGATATAACCCCAATATCATCCTAAAACGGCAGCTGTTTTGCACCAAAAAAATCCCAACACAACAGTTTGGCACGAGTTCAGCCCACTTGCCTGGGAGCTGCTGAGCATTGATGGGCTCTTCATGGTGACCTTAGGATCATGATCAGGACCGTTTGGGTCAGTGGTGCTGGTTCTGGTGGCCAGTCCTAGGCTAGTCCTGCAGGGAGGGGTGGCATCTGACCCGGAGACTGGAGAAAGCTGCTATCTCACATTTGAGGCTGCTGCTTCTTCTTCTTAGCGTACGCACAATGTGCCTGAAGTGGCATGTGAGCAGGATTCATCAATGAATTTGGTCTGTTGGTTGGATCATTGGCTTCCCGGCCCGGCCTGGGTACCGCTGGGGTCAGGGAGTGCAATGTGAACATTGATCCATGCCCCCCGAGGCTGCCGAGATGCCATTTGTCAAAGGAATAGCAGTGCTGTTGCTGGGTCTGGTTCTCTGCCCTCCACAGCAGCAGTCACTGGGATATGGTGCCTTGTAGATCCCACTCTTGGCACCACACCTGCCAGCCCCCAGCGGGCTGATGAAGGTCTGCCAACTTCAGGCTTCAAACACGTTGCTACATACCCACTACAGGTCTTATTTCACCCTCTTGAGGCATTAACTCACAACAAAGTGTCCCTGGTTGACCGGGGACTGTTATGACAGTGCTAAGAGGACCAAGCACGCTGAGTTGAGAGAGCATCACTCTGCTCATCTCTGGGTCCTTTCTGTAGGACAAGTATTCTCAACACAGGCCCAGACTGAGTGTGCTTCTTTCTGTGAGCAAGGACTTCTCCCATGGCTCAAAATCTTCCTACTGTCATAAATATAAAGGGAAGGGTAAACCCCTTTGAAATCCCTCCTGGCCAGAGGAAAAATCCTCTTACCTGTAAAGGGTTAAGAAGCTAAAGGTAACCTCGCTGGCACCTGACCAAAATGACCAATGAGGAGACAAGATACTTCCAAAAGCTGGGAGGAGGGAGAAAAATAAACGGTCTGTGTCTGTCTCTATGATGCTTTGGCCAGGGATAGAACAGGAATGGAGTCTTAGAACTTAGTAAGTAATCTAGCTAGGTATGTGTTAGATTATGATTTCTTTAAATGGCTGAGGAAATAGCTGTGCTGAATAGAATGACTATTCCTGTGTGTGTGTCTTTTTTGTAAGTTAAGGTTTTGCCTAGAGGGATTCTCTATGTTTTGAATCTAATTACCCTGTAAGGTATTTAACATCCTGTTTTTACAGGGGGGATTTCTTTATTTCTATTTTACTTCTATTAAAAGTCTTCTTGTAAGGAAACTGAATGCTTTTTTCATTGTTCTAAGATCCAAGGGTTTGGGTCTGTGGTCACCTACGCAAATTGGTGAGGATTTTTACCAAACCTTCCTCAGGAAGTGGGGTGCAAGGGTTGGGAGGATTTTGGGGGGAAAGACGTGTCCAAACTACGTTTCCCAGTAAACCCAGATAAAGTTTGGTGGTGGCAGTGGAAATCCAAGGGTAAAATAATTTTGTACCTTGGGGAAGTTTTAACCTAAGCTGGTAAAAGTAAGCTTAGGAGGTTTTCATGCAGGTCCCCACATCTGTACCCTAGAGTTCAGAGTGGGGAAGGAACCTTGACACCTTCCTAATAGCCCATCCATGCTGACTGCCTACTATTTGGTGGGCATTCCCCTGGTGCAAGCACTTTTGTAATTGATACATAGCCCATGTTCCTGACTTCAGATACAGAAATGATACATCCATACAAATAGGATAATCACATTCAGTAAATCATAACCATTCCAATGATATCTCACATGACCCATCTTGCATAAAACATACCTTACTTAGGCCATATTCATGTAACAATATTTCTATGAAGAATATGGGATGTATGTCACAGGGGTGAACAAGCATGTGGACAAGGGTGATCCAGTGAATATAGTGGACCTGAACTTTCAGAAAGCCTTGAACAAGATCCTTTAAGCAAAGTATGTTGGTTATCATGGAATAAGAGGGAAGATCTTCTCATGGACCAGTAACTGGTTTAAAGATAGGAAACAAAAGCTAGAAAGAAATGGTTAGTTTATGAAGAGAGATAAATAGCAAGGTCCCCCAAGGATCTGTATTGGGAACAGAGTTGTTGAACATATTCATAAATGATGTAGAAAAGGGAGGAAACAGTGAAGTGGCCAGATTAGCAGATGATACACAACTAAAGCTACTTAAATGCAAAGCTGAATATGCCGTCCTTGTTCCTAGATGTGTAACTCTGTGTTGGGCTGTATGAAAACACATTTTGTTTGAATGGGCCCCATTTTTCAAACAAACTCTCCAGAACTCTCTGTGTGACTGCCCTGTCCTCATTGTTATTGACCATCCTGCCAATCTTCGGCTCATCGGCAAATTTTTATCAGCAGCAATTTTATATTTACTTCCAAGCCATTGATAAAAATAGTGACTAGCATCAGACCGAGTACTGATCCCTGCAGAGCCCCATTAGAAACACCCACGTTCGAGGAGCCCTTTGACAATTACTTTTTGAGATCTGCCAGTTAGCCATTAGCCTGTACTCAGTCCATTTAACCTGTGCTCCAGTGATATTGTATAGTGCTAATTTTTTAATCCAGATGTCCTGCGGTACTTAAATGCATAAACAGGGGAATCTCAAGTTGGAGGAGAGAGGTTATTTTATCTCTGTATTTGGCAGTGGTGCAACCACTGCTGGAAGCCTGTGTCCAGTTCTGGTGTCTAACACTCAAGAAGGATGTTGGTAAATTGCAGAGGGTTCAGAGTAGAGCCATGAGAATGAGTAAAGGATTAGAAAACATGCCTTGTAGTGATAGAATCTAGCAGCTCAGTCAATGTCGCTTAAAGAGATTAAGGGTGGTTTGATTAAAAGTCTATAAATACCAACATAGGGGAACAAATAATTACAAATGGGCTCTTCAATCTAGCAGAGAAAGGTCTAACATGGTCCAATGGCTGGAACTTGAAACTAGACAAATTTAGACTGGAAATAAGGTGTACATTTTTAACAGTGAGAGTAATTCACCATTGGAACAATTTTCAATGTCCTGGTGGATTGATTCTCCATCGCTGGCAATTTTTAAAATCAAGATTGGACATTTTGATAAAAGGTATGCTCTAGGAATTACTGTGGGGAAGTTCTTTGGCCTGTGCTATGCAGGAGGGTCAGACTAGAAGATCACAATGGGCCCATCTTGCCTTGGAATCTGTGAAAAACAACACCTTACAAAAGTCTAAGTTTGGCACATCTATGTTTGACATGACCCATGTTCCATAAAACATTGTCAACCTGCTTTAAATATACTCCCATCCTTTAATTCTTTAGTGATTGAATCCCATATCAATTTTTCCTTATTTCAGGCTAACTGGCTTATCATAAGCCAGGTCAACCTCCCATACCTTTTTGAATATTGACAAAACATGAGCACAAATTCCAGCCTTCTGGAATTCCCTCAGTTATCCTAAATTAGATAAAAATTACTGTCAGTAGGCCAATAACCTCCTGAGCCAGTTCTTTGAGGACTCTTGGGTGTAGATGATCTGAGCCTGCTGATTCAATAATACTTAAGTTTGGTTCCTGCATTCAACTGGCATCAATCCAGCCTTTCCATCTCTCTCGGATTCTCACTTACCTCAGATCTGGCGAGGCTCATCACAGCATGAAAGACGAGAAACAGCACTGTGCATCTCAGGATCCTTAGGCAGGAGGCCCAGTTGAGATATAGGAGGAGTGAACTCATTTCCCAGGGTTCAGACACTAAGAACCACAGATACTCTCAAACCAGCAACAAGTACCCAGGCTACACCTGACTGCAGCTTGCTGCTCTGGCATCAGGCAGGTGCTGATGTCGTCAGTAGGTCAGAATGGGGCTGCCCTCCTGCAATCTCCCTCTCGCCTGTGAGCTGTCAATGCCGTACTTACATCAGGAGATAGGATGGGGCAACCGCCCCAGGGGGCTGAGCTGCTGAGCTCAGAATAAGGCAGGAGAGAGGGCATCCGATTTCCCAGGAAAACCCTGGGTCTTCTCCGAGCTTTACGACTCTCAAGCCTCTAGGCAAGGGACATTTTCCCCCTCCTTGTGGGAACTCATAAAACCGCTGTGACTGAGGCGGAATCTCCCAGCCTGAAGCGAGAAGCAGCCCTGCAGTGATTACCCAGCGCTACGAGCGCAGACAAACTTTCACGGTATCGCCAGCCCAAGCATTCCCAAACCATGAGTTGGGCCCCACCAAAATCATGAGAGTGGCTTCAAAATAGTGAGATTTTCCAAAAAAATTCCTCTGGGGAACTCTTCATTTGCCTGCTGGTGTCTAAGCCGCGAGGGTGCATTCAATTCACGTCCTCCAGCTTCTCTTTGCAGACATGAGGGCTTGAAAATGGTTAACAAATAAACTAAAAAGCAGAGATTCTCAAATAATTCACTTGACTCCAGGCCTGGAAGCTTTAGGAAAAGCACCCTCTATCATAAGAAAATAAAGAGCCCTAGCTCTTATCTAACATCTTCAATCAGTAGATCTCAAAGCACTTTCCAAAGGAGGCGTGGAACATTAGCCCCCTTTTAGAGATGGGAAACTGAGCCACAGAGAAGAGCAGTGACTTGCCCAAGATCACCCAGCAAGACAGTAGCAGAGCCAGGACTAGCACTTAAGCCTTCTGAGTTCCATCTACCTGGCACGGTGGGGGGGAGAAAACCTGGAAATGGCCCACCTTGATTATCATACACATTGTAAGGAGAGTGATCACTTTAGATAAGCTATTACCAGCAGGAGAGTGGGGGGAGAGAAAACCTTTTGTAGTGATAAACACCCATTTTTTCATGGTCTGTGTGAATAAAAACATCTTCTGTATTTTCCACAGTATGCATCCGATGAAGTGAGCTGTAGCTCACGAAAGCTTATGTTGTTAATAAGCTGTTATGTATAATAAGTAATATGTAATAATATGTTGTTATGTATAATAAGCTTATAAAGCTTATTTATGCTCAAATAAATTGGTTAGTCTCTAAGGTGCCACAAGTACTCCTTTTCTTTTTGTGAATACAGACTAACATGGCTGTTACTCTGAAATTGTTATTGAAGTTACACATTTTGACCTGTGACCTGTGCTGTCACAGGGGCATCATTATTAAAACAAGTTTCTCACAGCAGGTTGCATCTGAGTTCTTGCTAGGCCTGAACACAAGTTAACTGGACCATGTCTCCGATGTCCCCATGAGAAAGTTTAAAAGCCATTGAAGGCCTTGCAGTGCATTGACATACTGGGATTTTCAGAAAGCCTTTGACAAGGTCCCTCACCAAAGGCACTTAAGCAAAGGAAGCTGTCATGGGATAAGAGGGAGGGTCCTCTCATGGATCAGTAACTGGTTGAAACATAGGAAACAAAGGGTAGGAATAAATAATCCATTTTCACAATGGAGAGAGGTAAGTAGTGGGGACTTTTCATTTTCGAAAAGACAAGTACAGGGGATATGATAGAGGTCTTCCAAATCATGAGTAGTGTGGAGAAAGTAAAGAAGAACGTGTTATTTACTCCTTCTCATAACACAAGAACTCAGGGTCACCACATGAAATTAATAGGCAGCAGGTTGAAAACAAACAAAGGAAGTATTTCTTCACACAATGCACAGTCAACCCAAGGAACTCTTTTGCCAGAGGCTGTTGGGAAGGCCAAGACTCAAACAGGGTTCAAAAAAGAACGAGATAATTTCATGAAAGATAGGTCCATCAGTGGCTCTTAGCCAAGAAGGGCAGGGATGCCACACCACGCTCTGAGTGTCCCTAGCTTCTGTTTGCCAGAAGCTGGGAATGGGCGACAGGGGATGGATCACTTGATTCTCTGTTCTGTCCATTCCCTCTGAAACACCTGGCATTGGCCCCTGTCGGAAGACCGGAGACTGGGCTCGATGGACCTTTGGTCTGACCCAGCGTGGCCGTTCTTCTGTTACAGCTCTTCAGTCTCCTTGATACCTGTGATGTCATAATCCTGCTCAGTTCTCCAGCCTTCCATGGCGTCTGGGTGGAAAGACAGGGGAGATGTCACCTCGTGAGCTGGGTCTGTAAGAGCAACCTGTGTTCAGGCAGAGAGGGGCTCCTGGGAGAGCAGAGTCAGTGCTCCGTTAAAGAGCCGGAGACAAGGGCCTGGCCTGAGTGTAACCCACCAAACTTTGATTACACCCGTACCCATAATAATTCCACGTTAGTGCAGGGCTAGTGAGCAGGTTCAGTCAGTTCTGACAGCGGAACTCCCACCTGTGGAGAACAACACAAATATGCAAATTGGGCAGTTGGGGATGCCAGTCACCTGAGTTGCTCCGATTTGGAGGAAAGACACCACAGTGTAGTAAAGCTGCTCAGACTAAACAAAAAAATCCTTCCCTTTATAAGAAGAAAATCTGTGGGTCAACTAAGATGCCTCATAAATCTAAACATGCTCTTATCATTACAGCAATACAGCACATAGCGGTCAAAGAAAAATAATCATGTCCAACAAACAGATTTCTTCACTACTGAAAGGTACATGGGCCACGAAGCCTCCGCCTTTGAAGCATGCGCTGCTTATTTGGCATTTATGTCCTCACACCCTCCTGAGCTGAGCAAGCAGCAAGCACCCTGTTCTTTGAATGGGCTGGGATCTTTCTCCTGGCAGTTCTCTGCTTGCTGCAGGTAGTCAAAGCAGGCCTGCGAACATCAGTCCTCAGGGCAGAGATCTTCACCGCCCCTCCGGTACGGCTGTCTGCCTCTGGAGGTGGCTGAAGTGGGGGAACAGGTTGGCACCCCCCTTTTTTTCAATTTGGGAGTGGAATTGGCCCTCCGCCTTTGGAGATGCCCTACTGAGCATATGTGACCCAAAGCAGCCCTCTGTTCACCCCCTACATGCTGTGGTAAGAATCTTTGTATGAAATATGCCTTGTGAGGTACCATTTGAAAAGGAACAACTCTCTGGTCAATAAGATCATGTTGCAACATCACATATAGAGTTATGAGTTCCCCCTCTACGACATTATTTGTGGAAACTCGACAGCCCCTCCTAGGCAAACGTTGTTAAAGAGGTCTATCCTAAACAAAGGAATGGGGGTTTATATAAGCAGCAAACAGGGTCCTCAAGAAAGCAGAGGAAGGAGATGGTAGAGAACAGAACAATTTACATTTCAGCAAACAGAAGTGGGGGGAAAAAAGAAGAGCACATATAATGTTGACAGACCCTGGTTATTGGCAGGCAGGATCAAACCTGGGACCTCTGGAGCTTAGTACAGGAGCCGCTACCGCATGAGCTCAGAGCCGACTGGCTGTTAGCTAAGGCTGTAGAGCAGACTCATTTCACTGTCTGTAAATGGTCTCGGTGCCACGCGAGAGGACAGAACACCACACCCAGGAGGTGTGCGGGTTACATACTTCCCCTCGCTGAGGAAGCACGTCAGGAAGCTCGCTCAGTAAGTGGTCTTGGTTCCACTAGAAGGGACAGGACACCTCACCCAGGAGGTGTGTGGGTTACACATGGAGCCTTCACCACCAGACTTCAGGTCGCCTTCCTCACAGCTTGGATAAACTTTGTTTGAGGGGTATCCTGTAGAACAGTGGCTCTCAACCTTTTCCATCTACTGTGCCCCTTTCCGGAGTCTGATTTGTCTTGTGTACCCCCAAGTTTCACCTCACTTCGAAACTACTTGGTTACAAAATCAGACATAAAATACAGATGTGTCACAGCACACTCTTACTGAAAAATTGCTGACTTTCTCCTTGTGTCTGTACGAAACGTTAGTTTGTACTTATTTCGCTCGTTCTTTTTATGTAGCCTGCTACAAAACAAGGCAAATATCTGTAGGAGTTGCTGTATTCCCAAGAAGACCTCTGTCTACCCCGTACCCCTGTCTAAACCACTGCTTTAGAAGAATCAACTTCCAAGAGTCAGTGGGCTATAAAAGAAAGAGGCAGACAACCCCACATTCTTTCACCTAAGAAAACAAAAACACCAGCACCTTTGGGCCCCTTAAAGAGAGCCTGAGCAAGGGGAGAGCCAGTCACCATTTTGCTGCGAGACTGTGGATGAGAGAAACCACCTTGAACAGAGCCTGTGTCTAGCTAGATTAAGTTTTAGACCTTTTAAAGTGCAGCTTGTTTTGTTTTACTTGTAACTCTTTCTATCTGCATTCCTTATACTTGACTTCGATGACTCCTATATAGGTTTTGTTAATAGACTCATTTCAGTTTCAGTTTTACCCTAAACTCAGGGCTGCGTTTCAAGGGAAGAGTCTAGTTACCCCTATTTAAGTTAATAAGCTGTGAAGGGCTTTGGTGTCTTTAAAGGAAGAAACAAACCATACGATTTCTCTGGACTGTCCACGGGTTGAGGAAAATCCAGGACTGGGTGTGTGTTGGGGTCACCCTGCATGTAGTAACCCAGGCTGGTGGAAGCCAGAGGGGGCTGTAAACAGGCTACTGGGGTCAGAGCTGTGGAACCAGGCCGCCTAGCACACAGAAACTCAGGGGGTGACCCGCTTGCTGGTAGGCTGGTTGTGAGTGGCCCAGGTTGGGAGCTACAACAGCAAAGCACTGTGAGGCACCCACGGTTACAGGGAAGATGGTGACACAGCCCCTCGCTGGTCTGGATTTGTACCCTGAACCAGAAAGACCATGACAGCATGTCCCAAGGATTTGTGAACTTCCCGCCCTCCATTAGTACCAGGCTAGCTGAAGCCAGTATCCAGCTGCCTCACTCCTCTGGCAAAAAGAACAAACCATCCTGTATGACTGTTTAAAGGAACAGTGACAGATGCATGGGTTACATGTGCACATGGGAAGAGGCCCTGGGAAAGGAAGCCAGGGCAGTCTGGGATATGGGAGAGGCAGACCAATTGTTTGGGATCCCAAGGCCTGAAGTAGACGGTGGGTGGGTGTTCCCCCTATGCTGCCCCATAACAAGGGCAACATTGGAGCCCAGGAGGGCTGGATGCTGGAGCCAACTGAGGGGCTGAAGCCAGCTGGGGAAAGGACAGACCCTCAGAGGAAGGGCTGCGCTGGAAGGTGGGGTTTGGCATTTTCCTTTGGACTCTGATTGACTCCGACTGCGGTGAACTCTGTGACTTGGCTATGTCACCCCGGTGCAGCAGTGCTCCTACATGAGAACCCCACAGCCGCTTGCCAGCCTGTGGATAACTTCTGAGAGGGGAAACTGAGGCAGAGGCTGACCTGCTGTCAGACTGGGTAGATTCCTATGACTGGAGAGAAGACCTGAATTTCTCATGTAAACCCCATTAACAAGCAGAACCACCCCCAGCCCCAAAACATACATTTTCCACCTTTCTGGAGCTCCCCCACCCTTTGCCCTTTGCAGGGGTGAACTGAGACAGCCATCACCACCGGCTGTGCACCGCTTGTCTCCAAGGCTCTTTGAGATGGTCATAAGCAGACCTGAGGTGTTACTTTTGGAGCTGCCAGCATGGCTCCCTTTTGTTCAGCCTGAGCCTGACTGGCAAAGGACTGGGGGATCTGGTGTGGCAGCCAAGGAATGTGCCCTTAAAGGCTGCTAAGAGGTTGGGGGAGCAGCTATGACAGAGGAGCAGAGTGCTTTGAACCCAGCTGCTTTTAAGCCGGCAGTGAACTCAGCTTCCCTGCTGCTGTTGCTGCTTCGTATCGTTCCCGCTTGGAAGCACTAACTGGAGCGATGTCGATGCTGAACATGAGGGTAGAGCAGGAGCAAACATCCCCGAGCCTGTAAGCACGGACTTCTCTCCCAGCAAGGAAACCAAGGGTCAGATCGTCAGCCCGCAGAAATCAGCATGCCTCCACCAGCTGAGGCCCTGGCCCCAAATCTTTCCTGACTGCTAGGAAGCTACAACAATCGGAAAAGCGAAGTATTCCGTGTTGTATCAGAAATCCACCTGAGGCGCTACACATTGCGCTCGATTTGGAGCCCTGCAGCACAAAACACCGCCCCTTAAGCTAGAGCAGTACCTCCGTCAGCTGGCTCCAGGACAACACCCACACTGGTCTGCTTTGACCGTGGTGGTGAAATAATATTTATCGCTATGTTAAAAGAGTAATAGGTAAAGCAAAGCATCACTCCCCGAACTCTTGCTTTTAATACACTCCTCTGGAAACGACTAACCCTCTTTTAATTGGATTTGATTTTTGCAGAGACAGAATGATTACAAGAGCAAAGGGGGAAGCAGAGAGCTGCAAACAAACCCAGCTGAAAGGATCCATTCCCATGACTCTGAACAACCTTCGTCCTATGAATTTCTGGGTTTTAACCCCATTTGATGGCTCTTCCCCAACCTCAGATCTCAACTGTAGGGTCGTCTCTTATTTCCCTATGTTGCTTTTTATTAAACGCCACACCTGGGGCTGGATGTTAAAGGTGGATATTTAGGTAGCCACATGAAATGGGTTGGAGGGTTTGGGGGACCAGGGAACCAGGGCCCCACTGTCCCCTCCCAGTTATTTGTGGGCTGAAGCCAGCCCCTGCAATCACAGGTCTCCTCTCCCCAGAGCAGGAGCTCAGGGCAGCAGCAACAGGACGATGGTGGAGGAGGCATCTTCACAGCCTCCTGGACCCAAAAGGATGGCACCAAATTCTGCTTTCTACCTGTGCACTCTGGAGACTGTTTCCTCTCTACTCATTGGCTGTTTGTGGCAACATCCTCTGAACCATCTCCCGCTGCCAGCCTCACTCTCCTGCCCTCCCTGCTCCTCCCTCCTCCCTTCCCTCCTCATCATTCCCCCCTCCCCACACTGCCATGTCCCTTTCTTCCTAGTCATCGATCCCAAGGCCAGAAAGAAGCAGTGTGATCATCTTGTCTGACCTCCTGTACAACACAGGCTAGACACCTGCCCCCCGATAGTTCCTGGAGCAGATCTATCAGAAAAATATCCAATCCTGATTTTAAAATAGTCAGTGCTGGAGACTCCCCCATGACCCTTGGTACATTGTTCCAATGGTTAATTACTCTCACCATCAAAAGTTTACACCTTATTTCCAGTCTGAATTTGTCTAGCTTCAACTTCCAGCCATTGGACCATGTGACCCCTTTCTCTGCTAGACTGAAGAGCCCATGATTAAATATTTGTTCCTCATGTAGGTACTTGCAGACTGTGATCAGGTCACCCTTTAACCTTCTCTGTTAAGCTCAATAGACTCAAGGGGCTCAGTCTGTCACTCTAGCGCAGGGGTGGGCAAACTTTTTGGCCCGAGGGCCACATTGAGGTGTGAAACTGTATGGAGGGCCAGGTAGGGAAGGCTGTGCCTCCCCAAACAGCCTGGCCCCTGCCCCCTATTTGCCCCCTCCCACTTCCTGCCCCCTGACTGTCTCCCTAAGAACCCCCCACCCATCTAACCCCCCCATTCCTTGTCCGTTGACTGCTCCCTCCTGGGACCCTCCGCCCCAAACTGCCCCCCCCGGGATCCCACCCTCTCTCCAACCCCCCCACTTCCTGTCCCCTGACTGCCCCTCTGACTCCTATCCACACCCCCACCCCCTGACAGGCCCCCTGGGACTCCCACACCCTATCTAACCCCCCGTTCCCTGACCCCTGACCGCCCCAGAACCTCTGCCACATTGAACCATCCCCTGCTCCCTGTCCCCTGACTGCCCCCCAGGACTCCCTACCCAACCCCT
Organism: Lepidochelys olivacea; assembly: GCF_965140295.1. Classification (NCBI taxonomy): domain Eukaryota; kingdom Metazoa; phylum Chordata; order Testudines; family Cheloniidae; genus Lepidochelys; species Lepidochelys olivacea. The sequence continues at coordinate 5,748,725 of NC_140413.1, forward strand.
CCACCACTGCCCCCCCGTTACCATGCCACTCAGAGCGGCAGGAGCTCGCAGCCCCTCTGCCTGCGCGGTGGAGCCAGGCAGGACGGTACCACAGGCCACCGTAGTTTGCCCACCTCTGCTCCAGCACAGGTTCTCTAATCCTTGAATCATTCTTGAGACTCTTCTCTGACCCCTCTCCAATGCATTAACCTCCTTCTTGACACCAGTTCCCTCGCTCCTGTTAAATCCTCACCTCCTGCCTTCTCCCCTGGCCCAAAACATTGCCTGCCCCATGATCAGAAGGCTTTGCTTTCTCTAGGGCCTGTGCAGCCCAGGTCTCCAAGCCAGGGAGCAGCTGCCCAGAAGCTGGTGCTCACACCCAGATACAAATGGGTGGAGTTCCATATATGATCCACAGCCACTTTCAAATGGACCAACCAAGACATGCACGTTACAGCCCTAAGGGATCACACCAACATACCGTATCAATCCTCATTCTCCTTTCCCCACCCCCACTCCCACTCCCCCACCTCTCGTCAAGATCCTTAGGGCTGGAGATACTGGAGTCAAGCTGTGCAAACGCTTGACTCCAGGAGCACTGCACTGTCCAGGAGACCCCTGACGGCATTAAGCACTGTGCTTGGTGGACAGCGATTGCAGGATCAAGCTCTTGGATTGTATGGTGCTTGGGGCAGGGGCCTTGGCTGAGAGATTCAAAGGGCCTAAGGGAGTTGAATTTCACTGGGAGGGACCTTAGTTCCCTATGAGAGCCCCAGCCTTCATCTCTCTCATCTCTCTGTCTAGTACCAGCATTTTCTAGGGCACTGGGCAGATCGTAATAGAGCTGTGACTGACTGCAGAGTGGAGAAAGCCAGTCATTCTGTCTCAGCCGGTGCACATTGGCCCAGCCCCATTGACTGCAGTGGAGGTAAGCCGAATTCCCCCAGCGACAGATCTGGCCCCAGAGGGTTGAGGGAGTGCTAATGAGCGTTTCGCACCTCGGTTACAGACAGGTGTTGACTAGCAAAGATTAAAAGGTGGGTCTAGTTCGGAGAGTGGCTCTGTGGAACTGCTATAATTATCATCAAAGTCCGGGTTGGTTCAGCGTACAAGCCAGTGTCCACCAGGGATTTGAAAAACCAGCTGTGTTCTGTCCATCTCTCACATCCTCCTCTCTAGTGTAGATTTTGCAGCCAGATTTTAGCTACTGGTGACATGTGATGCAGAATGGAGTCCCCAGTCCTGGAGCCTCCGGTGTGTGGAAGGCCAGCATCCAGCTGCCCCCATTCTCTTGGGGAAGGGGACAGACTCTTCCTTGCTTTTGCAAAGGGAAATGACAGCCTGGGGGGGGTCTTCCTTCCCAAGAAATATCCCTTGCAAGGAGAAGAACTGCAGAGCTGACCACATGGTGGTGCTTGGCTGTTGGCAGCAGAGCTTGCTAGTGCAATTCTGTCCTCTCATCCACCCGTCCAAGGATCATTCCTAGGCAGGAATTGGGCGGGGCGGGGAGCCTTGTCTAGCTCCTCAGATCTTTGATCTCTGCAGAGACTCCTACAAAAGGCAGTGGGTCTCATGGAGTCAGCTAGCTAGAGATAAGCCCTGCTACGCAGAGATCAATAGCAGTCTGTGCACATGCCCCCCAACACACACCAATGGGCTGAGTAGGCACCAGGGACCTGAATCAAAGCATATAGCACTGGGAGGGATTATTCTAGGAGCCTATCAAGATGGAAGGAGTGTTAATGTGTCTCCTACTGGGTCAGGGCAGGTGGTCTTTGCTGCTAGCCCACAAGATGCCTGTCAGAGCCCAAACATTGACGAAAGATCGGAGTTAGGCTTTTCCTTTCTCCCCCACAGGGATTGCCAGCCCATAGGTGGTGCAGGAGGTCCCTATGATTCTCCCTGATGTGTCGATCTGCTGGATGTTCTGCGTCACCATGATGGTGACTTGCTTGTTGGCCATGCGGTTGGATCGCCACTTGGTCTGGAAAGGAAGGAGAGGGAAGGTTAATCATTGGTGCCATGCCAGTCCAGGCCCCCCAGCAATGGTACCAAGGCAGCCGGATGATTCCACGTGGCCGGAATGTAGCGTATTATGGAGAGAATTCAGTCAGACCAGTGGCCTCTTCTGGTTACAAACAAATAAGCAAAAGGTAGAGGTGCGGGGTGGGGACTGGAGATATTGGGGCATTGATAGGTGCTAATGGGATATGGAATCATATGGAATAAAGTTGGGTAGAAGGGACCTCAAGAAATCATCAAGACCAGTCCCCTGCGCTGAAGCAGGACCAAGTAAACCTAGATCAGCCCTGACAGGGGTTTGTCCAACCTGCTCTTAAAAACCTCCAGTGACGGGGATTCCATAACCTCCCTTGGAAGCCTGTTCCAGAGCTGAACTCCCCGTAGAGTTAGAAAGTTTTCCTAATGTCTAACCTAGCTCTCCCTTGCTGCAGATTCAGCACATTGCTTCTTGTCCTGCCTTCAGTGGACACAACGAACCATCGCTCACTGTCCTCTTGTAAGAGCCCTGAACAGATGTGAAGTCTGTTACCAGGTCCGTCCTCAGGCTTCTTTTCTCAAGACTAAACAGGCCCAGTGTTTGTAACCTCTCCTCACAGGTGAGGTTTTCTCAACCTTTGCTCATTTGTGTTGCTCTCCTCTGGCCTCTCTCCCATTTGTCCACCTCTTTCCCAATGTGCGGCCCCCAGAACTGGACATAGTTCTCCAGCTGAGGCCTCCCCAGTGCTGAGCAGAGTGGGACAGTTATCTCCTGTCTTACATGGGACATACCTGTCAATACACCCCAGAAGGATATTAGCCTTTTTCACAACTGCATCACATTGCTGACTCGTATTCAGTGTGTGACCCACTGTACCCCCCAGATCCTGGTCAGCAGTACGACCCCCTCGTCTATTATTCCCCATTGTGTAGGTTTGCATTTGACTTTTCCTTCCTAAGTGCAGTACTTTGCCCTCATTTTACTGACTTTTCTCCTGTTGCTTTCAGACCGATTCTCCAATTTGTCAAGGTTGTCTTGCCCTCCAGAGTGTTTGTAATGGAGCATAGCACCCCTAGGCACTAGGCAGAGCAATCTCATGGGTTAGACACCAGACTGGAACTCAGCAGAGCTCTTTTCTAGTCCCTGTTCTCCCACTAACCTGAGGCATAACCTTGGATATGTTGCTTCCCCTCTCACTCTGTCTGACTTGCCTTTGTGGCAGGGCCTGCCTCTTACTCTGTGTTTGTCCAGCTCCCAGCACACGGGGGCCCTGATCTAGCTTTTGGGGCCTCTAAGAGCTCACCTAATAATTAATGAGGATGGTTTGAATAGCACACAGGAAACAGCAGTGCTTGAAAGCTGCCCCCAGCTGATGGCTGTTCAGTGGCCTAAGTGAGACATTGGCCTCAGTCCAGTTCTTGGGGGACTTTACAGATTCTATGACCATTTGTCGGCCATCTCAGCAGAGGTGCCAAGGAATGAATGGGCCACGGAGCCTGAACTCCCCTCTCATGCATTTCCCCCTGGGTCAGACTCCCCAGAACGGGGGAGCTTTTACTTTAGTTTATTTGCATTATGGTAGCACGTAATGGCTGTAGTCAGGGAAGAGGAGTCCGCTGTACAAAAATGAGTCACAAGAAGATGGTCCCTTCTCCAAAGAGCTCACAGTCTGGGTGGGACACAAGACAGGGCAGGTGCACGGAACAGACCCATGGAGGAGAAGGTGACAGTGGAATGGGTGCGTCTTGCAGAGCAGACAGTGGTTGCAGCCTGGCACTACCTTACACGTGCATGGGGGAAGTTTGTGCTCCAGCTGCCTTTGCTGGACCTGGTTTAGGGACAGCTAAAAGCTCCATCTGCCATGGGTGTCAGGCACCAGCATGAACCTCCTTTCGAAATGGGGAACTTGGAGAGGATGCTCTTGGAGTCATCAAGTATTTGGGAGGCGCATACCCCTGGCAGTAACAAAAGCAAGGGTTGTGGACTGAAGGCACATGCCTGGGACATCAAGGAGTGCTGGGGATTGTGTGACAGATGTGGGAAAGCGGGGACATGAAGTGACTCACTAATGCTGGAGGAGATTAACTGTTATAGCAGCTCTTTTCTCTCTGTGTCTCCCCCTACCCCAGCCTACAGAAATGGCACAATTGTACCTCTCAGCACATTTTGCCTGGCCTAGATTTAAATTTCTGTGTCTAGCTCCCGGGGGACCTTGGGCAACATCTGGAAGAGGAGGCCATTAGACGGACTGATGGAAGTCGGTGGAGGTGAAGTTTGTCTCACAAGCTTATGTTTCAGGGTTTGCTAGGTCTCCCGAAAGAGTCGGGTGTTGTTCAAAATTCCAGCTAGAAATGTGCTCCCTTGGAGAGAGGAGGTTGGTCATCTTAAGCCATAGAGATAGGATCCTCCCCCATCACTTGCATCATAGCACACGGTCACTTCCCCTCCACCCCATCTACAAGTAGGTACATCCCTCCACACAGTGCTGACGAACTACAGCTGGTCAAGAATATATTGATGAAACATTTTTTTAATTGGAAATGACAATTCATCACACCTGGAATTTTTCCCAGCAAAGGGTTGGGTTGGAAGGTTTCTCAGGTCCAGGATGGAATTTCTGCTCAAAATCTGAGAGAGAAAGAGAGAGGCCAACAACCCCATAGTTAGCACTCCCTGGGGATGTGGGGAGTGCCGTAATTCACGTCTCTCACATCTCAGGTGAGTTTCCTAACGGATAGAGTCAGTGACTCTTGTCAGAGCTGTGATTTCTATAATGTGCAACTAACGTATTGAGAGGCCTGCGGAGACTGACTCTGTAGCCTGGGGTTTAGTGCCCTCTCCTGGGATGTGGGAGACCTCGATTCAACACCTTCCTGCAAAGCAGGGACTTGAACCTGCGTCTATCACATCCCCGGTGAGTGTTCTGGGCTCTCTTGCTCTCCCTCATTGTTTGTGAAAAATTTCAGAAGGTCTCAGTTTCTTCTTAATGTGGAACTGAACATTTTTTGAAATCTCGACTGTTTGCAGGATAGGGAAACCATTTTCCACCTCGCTCTGCTCCTCACAGCATACTGGGGCACTGTGGTCGGTGCTGACAGAGGGACGAGCTCCTCCTACTGAAAAAACAAACCCATGGTCTATCTCTTGAGAAGTTACCCATGCATCTCCTGGTGAAGCCCACCTCCGTCTTATGAAACAACCTCACCTCCTCAGTACAGAGCACACTTTTTTTCTGCAGTGTTGTTCCAGAGGGCGAGAGTCCATTCAATGGCTTGTGGGTTACTTGACTTCCACCAGCTGGAGCTTTGACTTCATTCAAGGACAAATCAGACATCACAGAGCAAACTTTCAAGTAGGCCTGCGCTGGGTTAGGAATCCCATCGTCAAAGAAATCTCCTAATGGAAAACGAAGAAATACTTTTTGAGCCAATTCAAAGTTATGCTTCCCGCTAATGTAAAATGAAGGCTCACAATTAAAACACAGGGTTCAGAGTAACAGCCGTGTCAGTCTGTATTCGCAAAGAGAACAGGAGGACTTGTGGCACCTTAGAGATTAACACATTTATCTGAGCATAAGCTGTAGCTCATGAAAGCTTATGCTCAAACAAATTTGTTTGTCTCTAAGGTGCCACAAGTCCTCCTGTTCTTTTTAATTAAAACACAGAGGACCATTTCTGAGTGAAAACAAGCCCCTTTCAAAAACTCAGCATGGGCACTATTTTGCTGAAATGACTCTTTGGTATGAAATGAGATCCATCTCCAAGCTGAAAGGGAATGCCAAAAGCTTCAAATCTGGCTTCAAATTCTTTGCACAGTAGAAGAGCACGATGAGCTGTGAATTCTTTGCACAGTCCCTACTTTCACCAGTCTGGAGTTCATTTGCCGTGAAGTGTTGGAAATAGAATGAATCTCAAAACCATTTTTGTATTTCAAAATTACAAAATAAAATGACAGCTAGGCTTGGCAGATTGTTTTAATAATTTTGACAGATAGCGACGTTTATGTTAAGCCTTTCCCCTCTATTTTTATCGATTTAAATGTTCACAGTCTCTTTGGACTTCAGTTTCCCCATCTATAAAATAGGCACAAGACTTCCCTTCCCCCACGCTTTTTCTGATTAGGCTTCAAGATCTTCTGGGCAGGGACTGCCTATTGCTATGTGTATGTGCAGGGCCTAGCACAGGGATCCCCAGACTTTTTCGGTCACGCTCCCCTGCTTACCCGGTCTGTGTCCCCCCTCCCCGGGAGCTGCAGTGGGGAGGCCAGGCTGGGAGTGGGTGCAAAGCCGCGGTTGGGAGCCAGGGCCAGGACCGGGGCGGAGCCTTGGCCACCATCGGGAGCTGGGAACTGTGGCCAGGAGTGGGGCCGTCGTCGGGGGTGGGGCTCGGAGCTGCGGCTGGGGCCACGGTGAGGAGCGGGAGCAGGGACTAGGATTGGGGCTGGGGGCAGGGCCTGGAGTGGAACTGGGGGCAGAGTGGGCTGGGTGGCACTTCTTCCCCACCCTCTATGGGGGCTGGCCTGAGCCCTGCCATGCCCCCCTGAGCATTCCTCCGTGCCCCCTTAGGGCAGCATGCCCCACAGTTTGGGGACCACTGGCCAAGCACAACTGAGGCGCAACCGAGATTGGAACCCCAACATGCCACTGTAATAGCAATATTGTTTTACAAAAGTTCTGCCTCATTGCAAGTTATGCTGTCACGGCTGCTCTGCATATGGATGCAATGAACTGAATCAAACATACAGCACCTCTATGGAACACAGTGTGTCTCTGTCAATTTATTTCATTTTTATGGCTGGGATCAGGGAAGAGAAGCCATGAAATCCTCTCAGCAGGAAAGCTCACAGATCTGATCATTTTCTTCCCTGAATTACACATTCTGCCCCCGAGATCTCAGCAGAAGCAAAAGGAACCACTTGCTATCAGGATGTGGGGTAACTTGGTGTGAAAATTATTGTAAATGATTATGGCTGCTAAGGGAGAGAGCCAGGACTGGTCATGCTATTTATTAGATCTAAGGATCAGGACAGATCTGCATGGAATGGTCAAATCTTTGCACCATGCTGTCGGTAGATGCCTTAAAAGGGGTATTTTATCCTCCTTTATACTGCATCTTGTGCATTTTCTCCTGTGCTCTACCCATGCGGAACTCAATGAACTCATGTAATCATAGCACGTCGAGATGGATGAGACCTCTGGCCTCATCTGCGCCTTTCCCTAGGACCGGTGCAGGCTTGGTCAGTATTGCTCATTTGCTACCGATTGGTCCAGTCTGGTTCTAAATGCCCCAAGTAATGGGATTAGCAAAACCTCCCCTATTCGCCTAAACCAAAGCTAGGGGGAAACTGGCATGTATTCAAGCTGCCTTTCTGCTCCAGTGAAAGCAGCTTTATTCCCTAGCCCCCAGAGACTCAGCAAATTTAATAGGGGGCTTGACATCTTAAGGAAGAGACAGTCATGGGAGTATGGACATGGGCTGTGCTGAGTTTTTCATCTGACAGTTAGCTGGCTTTTTCTCAAGATCACACCCTTAAGTATCGGTAGCAATCCTGAGGGAGTGCAAGGTCACTCCCCTGGCCGCACATCACTGTGCAGACTCCGGCTGAGTTACAGCACAGTAAGAGATGGCCTGTAGGATGGCTTTCCTATGGGGAATCACTGTTGCTTGCAGTCTAGAGGGCAGATCCTTGGAGGTGACCTGAGTGAGCTCTGGATCAGACCCTGGATGCACATAAGAATGGAGCCCTATCAAAGTTCCTGGACTGATACTCAGAGTTTCCCCTGATGGTTCATTTTCCCCTCTTGCTTCTGGGGCCAGTTTAGGTTTTATTTCACCAACTTTCCAAGGGATTCTTGTAAACATGGCTACCAAATTTGACTGCCAAGCTATATCCATGGCGGCAAACCTGAGCAACAGCAGATCAGCACATTCTAAAAAAATTTTTCAGGCTGATGTTCATTTTACAGTGGAAGCCAGACTCAAGGGGACACCTTACAACACACAACTCCTCCTCCCGCGAAAGGGGGATACCTTGGGTTTATAGCCCCCTTCATTCCCCCCCTTCTTTAAAAGGCCTGATTTTTTTCCCCTGCTTCTTTTCACCAAGCCATTCCCCAGACTTCAATTCAAACACACAGTATCTGGGGGAAGTTCTCTGGCCCGTGTTATACAGAAGGACAGACAGGATGATCATAATGGTCCCTTCTGGCTTTGGAGTCTATGAATCTATAAGGCACCATGTCAATACAAAACACCTCACAGTTTGTTCCCATCAAGCCCCGCAGCAGGGAGACCGGGAACAGATCCAGCCTGTGGGTATCGCAGGCCTGTGGGTATAGCGGCTCTCACCTGGCCTGAGTTTGCCCCAGCGTTACCAAGACGCTGCAGCTTGCCCTGTGCACCACGAGGTGTCGCTGTTGCTTCACACCGTTCTGTCCCGAGGGACATCCCCTGCAGGTGGGCAGCGGCCTGCTCTGCACTGCAGGTTGGACTGAGGTGTTCACAGCATTAACCCTGTCCATCCACAACCCCCAGCATGGGGCTCCTATCGAAACTGGGGGACAACGTGTTCATGGTGCAAACCACAGCTCAGAGAGAGTGACTTGTGGCCTCCATCTCTCCCCCATTCATCCCTCCTCCGCTCCGTTGGCTGGACCTGCTCCCCATTCCTATCCGCCCGGCCCACCCAGCCCCCCGCTGTACCTACAGCAATTGGCATGTGCACCAGCCGGTAGGAAGGCATTAAAAAATACACTGCTCCTTTCCATGCCACTGAGCTCCTGGAGACCTGTCAGAGCGGCCAGCACCCTGCAAACAGCCCGCTCTCCGCAGGCCACCAGCAGCAAGTGCTCTGACCAGCCCTGCTTGGGGACCTCTGTTCTACCCTCTGGGCATGGCACCACCCTCAGAGGTATCTCAGCATGACTGAGTGCCCCAGAGGGCCAGGCGCCTATCCTTGCCATTGAGCACGGCCTGCTGTCTTACCTGAGTTCATCGTGCTCTTCTCCCTGTCAAAGGCAGCCCCAGGGGAGCTCTCCTGTGGGATGGTCTGGAGGGCGGAGAGCGGGATGTCTGCATCTGTGTTCATCAGCCAGGTAGACTCCGTCTCTTTGGTCCAGTTCTCCCGGTACCTCGGCTCCAGGCCGTCCGTCCGGCTGCCCCCACAGCCCATGGCAGGGGCTGACTGGCGTCACTGATGGCACGTCAGGCAAGCGTCTCGGAGTATGGCAGGGAAATCGGTCCCTCAGCCACCCTTTGTGAGCATCTTCCTGCCTCCCGGGTGTCACGCTAGTGGGATCCAGCCCCTCCTTCAGCCAGAGTTATTCCCACCCAACTCTCTTGGGTAGTTCCCTCCCCTGCAACTGCAGTCAAGGGAAGAGCCACCCCTGGGTGTGTTAGCTGCTGTGAAATGGGGTGGCCGGACTGCCGACCAGGGGTTAGGGTCCTTCAGCTGGTCTATGAGTTGGAGTAAGGCACCTGAAAGGGGTAAATAAAAGAGATAGGCATTGTCTTTGTCATTCAACCACTCAGTTCATTGGAGACCAGAAAAACATTAACCACAATGTAGCCCTGGCTGGCCCTATTGCTGGGAAGCTTCTCTATGAAATAAATGTGCAGTTTGGGGCTGTCCTAGCAGATCTGAAGAGCTGCAGTTACTGAACCCAGCAGGCACTGAGCTGCTGCAGCTGGCAAATTACTAATGGCAGAGCGGGGGGGAGGGAATAATAAACCTAGAGGGTTTTAGAATCTCTGTCCACTTTATCCCTATTTCCCTGTCGTGCACAAGGGCACCCATGCAATCAAGGCACCCGCAAATCTCTATTAGATCTGGGGTTGCTATTTATTAGGAAGTATCTACTTACAGAATTGGACCCTTCTCCTGGTTTCCGAATCACCCCTGAGCAGCCCGTGACATTTACGATTTTTCTGCCTCCAGGCACTGCTGAAATCCAAATTAATAATTAACCTGCAGCATCCAGGAGGCGGTGCTACCCCATTGCTTTGCCTGTACGTTTTCAGTGGGGATGGGCTAAGCCTTCTAAATGTAGCTCTAAGCCCATTCCAGAGTTTGACTTGGTTTGTGTTTCGCTACAGAAAGGCTGCAAAAAGGAGCAGAGGGGAGAGACCAGTGAAAATATACAGTGAGAATTGGAGTGGAAGCAGATAATGATTGAAAGAGAGATCCTAAGACTTTGATAAAGAGCTGGTGGGAGAGAAAGAAATCAAGTGCGGGGAAAGGAACAGAGAGTGAAAGCAAATCCAGAGCGAGCATGTGAAGAATGGAGCCGAGAGGAATATTCAAAGAAGAAATGAGTGCAGACAACATACAGTGCGGAGAGGAAGCAGCAGGTGCCAGCCAAACCTTGCAGGGAACAGTCTATTCCAAGTCCATACCCCAGAACTCCTTCAGCTAGAGACTCCTTTTTAGGTGACAATGGGGGATTGGTTTAAATTGCAGGGGAGAAAAAGGTTTGGGACTCAAACTAGCTTGGAGAATCTTCAAACAATTAGTCTGAGAGCTTTGTAGAACTGAAAGCTCGTCTCTCCCTAGCTCCCATCTCTGTGGCTTCGTTAGTCATTTAGCGCTTTACAAGACAAAGCGTGGTCCCTGCCCCAAAGAGATCACCGTCAAAGGCCCCCATCCTAACATGGGAGCCTCCCAAGTGACTTTATTATTTAGAGTACGGTAACACCTAGAGGCTCCAACCAAGATTGCACCAGGCACTGTACAGACCTTACCAAGAGACTGTCTCTATCCTGGAAAGCTGACTGTTAGAATCGAGGTGGAAGGGGAAACAGATGGGAAGCTCGTTGCTCCAGGTCACTCAGCGGGTCAACGGCAAAGCTGGGATTAGAACCCAGGTCTTGAGTTCCAGTCCACTGGCCTACCGGCTAGAAAAGCCTGCCTGGAGTAGGACGGTGCATGGACACCAGTCCACGGCAGTGAGCATCCCCCTGAAGGCAGACTTGGAGCTGAGGAGATGCAATGGGAAATCCACAGGGACTCATTCAAATGGGTTTCGAGCTTTTCAGGGCAGGGACTGTGTTTTTACAGCGTGTCTGCACATCGCTTAGTAGCACATGGAGCCCGGAGCCCTGATTGGTGCTGCTGTAACGCAGATAAACAGCAGTAACAGTGTGTGTGTGCAACACCCCCCCACCCCCAGGAATCGGAAAGTTCAGAGATCCTGAGGACTTTGTCAGTGTCTAGCAAACCAGCAAAGCCTTGAGATTCTGCACCAGTCCCCTTGGGGCAGCCCAGCTGAGCAGACGCAGTGCCAACAAACCAACCCCTCCATTCTCCCCGCTCGCTCCCAGGAAGAAACTCTGCCTGCTGCAGTAATCCCTGGCCGGAGGGCGTGGTCGTGTTAAGGACAATTTTTCTCTCACCTTATCGGTGCTGGAGAAGCTGCTTCTCTGGTTCCGTTCCCTGCTTCTCTCCAGCCACAGCGGCAGCTGCTTTGTGCTCTGCCCCTCCTGTTCGCTCCTGCATCTCCTCAAGGCCTCGGTGCTCCAGGCCTCAGCAGCCCCCTGCGCTGGGATCAGTGTGCGGCACCAGCTGGAGGAGGTGCTGAAGCGGGACCCAGTGACGTCTGCTCTAGCATCACTCAAGGAGCGGCATGTGCAGAGTGAGCCATTGGTTTGTAGTGCCTCACTCTAGATGGGTCAATCCAGCCATTGTGAAATACTAAGAAACCGGGAGACGTTAGTGGAAGACTCGGCTATGAGACGCTGCGATGAATGCCTAGGTCTGCAGAAAATGCTTTGTGATCTTTTCTTCCCTTCTTGGATCTAATCTACTGCAGTGTTGCTGTATCTTGTTCAAAAGCTGCTAGGGTTCATCCCAGAGGGGGCTGCATTGCAGTGATGGATAAAGTGATTTTATATATTAGCTGGTTAGCTGCTTGGGACTGGGACTGGGCCCTGCTTGGCCCCTTTGGGAATTGCTGCAGTACGGATGTTAAACAATCAATACGCACATTTCAGCACAGCCCCAGAAGTGAGGCAGGTGCTTAACGTCTGCAGAGATGAAGCTCCCGTCCGGCATTCTCAGGCCTAGATTCTACCTGTGCTCACCCCCAGGCATGGTGCCAGTTACCGTTACTACTGTCTGTACTGAGCGTTACTAGTGAAAACACTGAGCACCTGCAGGATCAAGCCCTAATTTCAGAGGGGATTGAACCAGGAATTCCCAGACTGGATCAGACCCAAGCTCCACCTAGGCCAGGGTCCTCCACTCCGACAAGGGGCAGCACCAGCTGATCTATCAGGCTGTTATCCTCTTTTGTGGACCAGCCACTAGAGGAAGACCCAACTGAGCCAGTGGGTTCCATTTATACGCAGGAGAAAGCAGTGCTGCCCACAGCCATATGCCCGTTAAACCCAGGGTGTATCCCAGAGCAGGGGCAAAAGGGGCAGTTTGTTCCAGGCCCCCTGTCTGAGAGGCTCCCCATACCTGAGTGGCATTGCAATGTGGCGTTGCAGCCTGGCACACAGGGATGCAGGGCCACTGACTGAAATCTGACCCGGCAGTGACCCTTGACAGCATTGCTGACAAGAAGCACAAAACCCCAAGTACAGAATTGGGAAGGAGCAGGCCATGTGTTGGTTCCAGCAGAAGTATGATGGCATCATCCTTCCTGGCAAATGAGCAGTTCCAGTTACCAAAAATGCTAATAAAATTTTCTAACATTTAAAAAACACAATGACCAAGACACAACTCACTCCTACCTCCCACCAATGGGACTCTGAAAGAGCTATCTCCCTATTAGGCACATGGGTTACAGTGTCCCCGGGGAAAGGGCTGGAGACCCATCACTTGGGACGTTTAACATCAGACAGGACAGAGCTCTGGAGATTTGGCTGAGGACCATTTTCTGGTCTGTTAGTCCAGCACCTCACACAATCGGGTCCAGGGGGGAGGCCGGTGGAGAGGGGACATGGGCCTGGGGCTACTCTCAGGCCGCCCCACCCCGGGCAGGTGAAGTGTCTGCAGCTCCCCAGGCTGCTCTTACCCAGGCCAGGCTCCAGCTTCCAGCCTGGCCGGGGCCTTTGGAGGTGGGGGAAGAGGAGGGGCAGGGGGTTATCCCAGGGTGAAAAGTGGATGGGCCAGGCCTGTCCCTTTTCAAAAAGTGGGAGGATTGGGGGCCCTTGGGGAGGGTAATTCATCACTGGGGCAGCTCACCTAGGGACATGGTGGTTTCTCCATCATGCAGAGTCTGTAACTCAGGCCTGGGTGTCTCTTCTAACAGATCTGCTCTAGCTCATCCAGAAGCTCTGGGCCTGATGCAGGAATCACTGGATGAGATGTGATGGCCTGTGCTCTAAGGAGATCAGACTACTCAGCATACTGCTCCCCTCTGGCCTTACACATCTATCAGTCTGGACCTGTGTGAGCAGGAGGAAGTTTCAGCAAAACGCCCTCAGGAAGCCCAGATCCTGGGCCCGATTCGAGGCCAGTGAAACTCCACCAGCTGGACGGGAGCTGGAACATGGATGGCTCTGGCCCAGGGAGTGGAAATGCCTATAGGACCCATGCAGCCAAAGGAAATCCTTCACATCAGGAGCTGTCGCTTGTATGCCAGGGACCCCCAGAGTCCCCAGTTGAGATCAGAGCCCGCTGGGCTGGGCAAACACAGAGGAAGAGACAGGTGGGGAGCAGCCTGGCTCAGGGGCTAAGTGGATGTGAGGCAAAAAGCAAAGCCAGGGAACAGGGGAAGGCGGAACAAGGCCATAGCCAGATTTCCACCCTCAAACTCCCCACACGCTGCATTCCCCCTCCTTCCCTCCCTCCACCATTCAGCCCCCGGCCCTTCCCTGGCCATGTGGCTCTAAGCTAGGGGGCTGAGGGTGGATTGCACCCTCAGCAAGTTTGCAGATGACACGAAACTGGGAGGAGTGGTAGGTACGCTGGAGGGTAGGGATAGGATACAGAGGGACCTAGACAAATTAGAGCTTTGGGCCAAAAGAAATCTGATGAGATTCAACAAGGACAAGCGCAGAGTCCTGCACCTAGGATGGAAGAAGCCCATGCACTGCTACAGACTGCCACTGCTGATTTCTTCTCACACATGGGTAACCACCAGATGTCACTGGTAATTCAAGCAGTGTGTGTAAGGTATTTGTTTAATTTTGTGTTGTAAAAGCATTTGTACACCTCCTTTGCACCCTGACATAACTTTCTCGCCATCAGAGCAAGAACGTAAAGTATTTTGAGGATCAAGACTCAGTTCATGGAGGTCTTTCCAAATTTATTGTGTAATATCTTCAGTGATGAGGCCATGCAATTGGGCCTCCAATAAGTCTCTCCTTGGTTTTGCCATCAGTGGAATAGTATAAAACAGTGGACACATTTTCTACATTCACAGCAACCCTTGTCAAGTTCTTCTGCCTGAAATGTGATATTACCTCGCCACTTTTCTGAGTATCTTCAACAGTGACTTTCAAAAGCATCCTCTTCACTGCATCAATCATTTCATTCTGAATTGCAGCAGAGGTGTACTTTGCATTTTTCAGAGTGGTTTTCAGAGCATCCTTGAATTTTGGATCTTGTCCCGCAGTAGACTTAAGTAGGTTGATGAGAATTCCTGAGGAACTGTTCAGAGTAAGATCTAAATCCTTGGTGTTTATGGTACCTTGATCTCCTCTCAGAGGCAATTCATTGATTATCACAGCAAACTGGAGAATTTTTGCCAAGGCTTTTAAATAGTACCTGTTTCTTTCAATTTGAGGGCATGACACCAAAGCAGGAATGGTGGCACCTGAAAAAGGAAGTTATGATGAAATAACTATCAGAATCAAATTCATAATTCAGTAACTTCCCTGGGCAAATGAATACTGAAATCATAAAACTAGTACATTTTTTGTATGCTGGAGCTTTCCTCAAGATAAGGGATTTATTATAGGCTGAAGAGCCTGTTTTTAAAAGGTTTCAGAGTGGTAGCCATGTTAGTCTGTATCAGCAAAAAGAACGAGGAGTATTTCTGGCACCTGAGAGACTAACAAATTTGTTAGTCTCTAAAGTGCCACAAGTACTCCTCGTTTTTTGTTTTTAAAAGGTTTTTTCCCCCCTCTCTCTTTTGCTCTCCTGTTCTCCTCTCCTCCCCCTTCCCTCCCCCATGGCATGATGACTCATGGTTATGGAGGTGGGGAAAATTCCCCCCTTAGTTTTCCACAACTAGGCTTTTCTTATCAGCTTCAAGTTGCTTCAATGTTTTCCCATTAACTTTAATGGTCCACCATTGTCTTTTCCAGGTTGTACTTGGAGGTACTTGGAGCTAGTCTCTGGCTGGGGAGGTGGCCCCTCCCGGTCTGATTGTTTCAGCTCTTGGTAGTCAGGTGGAGCTCAATGTTGCAGCACAAATTATGCACACATTTGTATACAGACAAAGTCTCAAAGGGGGAGAGTGAATACCAGCCTCTCGCACCCCCTTCCTTCTGGTTAACAACAGCTATAGGGGAGGATGCCCGGGACCCTGCACAGATGATGATACACACAGCTTGAATACGTTACAGAGTAGCAGCCGTGTTAGTCTGTATTCGCAAAAAGAAAAGGAGGACTTGTGGCACCTTAGAGACTAGCAAATTTATCTGAGCATAAGCTGTAGCTCACGAAAGCTTATGCTCAAATAAATTTGTTAGTCTCTAAGGTGCCACAAGTCCTCCTTTCCTTCTTACAGCTTGAATAGAGACTAGGACTAAGATTCACATCTGCAGCCTCCACCTACTGTGGGCATTCCAGGTGTATAACACTGACCTTGCTCTTTGGTGATTTCCATACAAGACTCTAAATGAGAGGACAAATGGTTCTTGACAATTTGTTTAATATAAAGATTAAAAAACCTTATTTTGTTATAAAAAATAATCTCCCCGACTTTACGGATCCCTGGCTCTGTTTAGTGAAAAAAGCTTTTCCCACTTGGGAGCCATACCTTGTCACTGCTGCTGAATTAATTTAGATTTGGCCCGTGTAGTCAAGGTGTCAACATAACCCAGTCATGGTCCAACATTAAACCGTCTTAAACAAGGTCTGGGGTTTGGTACACTGAGACCTCAGCCTGCTCAGCACCATGGCAAACACACTAGAAAATTCAGACCAAAGGTTAGAAATTGATTGACTGAAACACATAAAGGGAAAGAGTCAAAATGAGATAAAGAGCGTTGAAACTCAGATAGATGTGTTCATGCAAAACAAACGATCAAAACCCGTCCAAGTCCTTTTTTTTCTTTTCTTTTTGAGGCAGTGAATATTGGTTAAACAGCCCTTCCTGATGGGGGAGAAAGGGATTAGTTCTAATGTTCCCATCTGAATGGGGAATGATAGTCACTTTCCTGCCTTACACAAAACCTGGAACACAGCTCTGTATAGCTAAAAAGTTTGTTTTTTTTCACCAACAGAAGTTGGTCCAATAAAGATGTTACCTCACCCACCTTGTCTCTCTTAGACCAAACAGGCAAACACTGACACAGACAGGAAAGAAGAGGTGGGGGGAATACGGCTTTTCTGGATGTTCTCAGGATAGAGGGTGGCTGGTCAGTCACGGGCAGACACTTTGGGCAAGCAGGCAGGTCACCATGACAGCTGTTGTTCTGGACTTCAGCTCCCCTCTCCAGTCAGAGACATCAGCTGGTCGGTCTGATCAGGTCCTTCTCATTCACTGATCCTTCTCAGGCCAGGCCGAGCTAGATGGGCCCTCTCCTCTTACCTCGCTGGTGCTGGTGCCCTGCGGCAAAGGTGAGTTCAGGGTCAGGTGGAAAGCCAAGAGAAGGAGAGAGCACAGAGCAGACACGAAGAAGGTGGGGGCAGAAAGGAGTGGAAGCAGGAGGGGGAAACAGAGCAGGAGCTCACATGTGGGGGATCCTTGCTGGTGCAGCGATCATGATCAGATGTCCTCACGCAAGTTCTGGTGTCATGGCAACAATACCTCCACCGCTGCCACAGTGATGGTAAAAGTTCTTCTATGTTCTCCCCCAAAGTCTCTTTCTACAGGCCCCAAACAGGTGGGGGGTGAATAACCATCCTCTCATGATTCTGTCCACCAGCTAGGCCTTATTTCCGACAGGCCAGTTTTGGTTCCTTGATTTCCGCTCCTCTTGTTTACCAGCCATGACCTGATCACAGAGCGGGAGCAATAGGCCCGTTCTGCTTAAATTCATTCAGCCTCCGTCGCCTCCCTTTTTCTCAAACAGCTTTATATAACAGAGCCTTGCGGCCATTCAGGAACCTTCACCCACTTCTCAGCAGGGGAGCTGACAATCAGGGTACATTTGTAGGCCAGTTATCACAATGCTGCCAGCCAGTTCTGCTCCCCCCGTGTCATCGGCCCCATTCAGAACGCAGGCCGTTAATGGAGAAGACGGGATTTCAGCAGCCAGGCCAAGGGGGTAGAAAGTTCTTTTGGAATGACACGGGCCACCTATCGATATTCGAGCTTCTAGCATAAATGGATCCACATCAGTGAGCAGGAAGGAATCCCCGTGATAACATTATGCAGGTCAGCATGCTATCTTGTGGAGGGGGAGGATGTTCCCGCTTTTGAAACCCCAGGACTGACCGCACGGCTGGAGCCAAGACGGATTATTTGTCCGATTTGGGCTGGCTGTTCCGTTCGTCCGTCTCCAGCTCAGCCTGTCGGCGTTCAGCTTGGTGGTTAAAGTTCCCTTGGGTGTCACGCACTCTGTGAGCAAAGCCTTCCACCAGCTCAGAGGAATAGCCCCATGCTAGCGCTCTCCGGAGAAACCTGCCTGTGCCGAGCGAGACACTTTTAATAGTGGGGGTACTGAAAGCCAGCCTCCTTACCCCTGTCCACCTGTCTGCCCCCAGAGCCTGGGCCTGGAGCAGGGATGTGTCTCCGGGACGGGGGGACCTGGACAGGGGTAAGGGGGCCGAGGCTGGGGCCACAGCTAGGGGTGGGTGCGGGGCTGGCAGCTGGGACCCTGGGCGCAGGGCCAGCAGTGGAGCCCCACATAAATGCTGGAGTTGCTGCAGCCCTCCCCCACCTACCCCCCCGCACCCATAGTTCCCACGCCTATGCCAAGCGGGAGGCCTAGAAATTAACCATATCCCTCCTCCTGACAGGAGCCCGAGGGACTGGACAACTCAGTAGCAGTGGGACAGAGGATCTCAACTCTCTCATTGGCTGGTTCGGTTCTAGCCCAGGCGATGACTGTTCCAGGTGGAGTGAGTTTGTTGGGTCTCAGTCCAGTTCCAAGTGAAAGTGTGGCCCACCAAAACCCGCCATCAGTCGCAGTCTTGGCAGAGGCACCCCGTGGCGGAGGGAGCCACAGAGACTAACTCCACGCTACCCTCTGCCCCCAGCGGAGTCCCTCCAGGGCAGGGCATGGCCCGTGCCCATGGCACGTGAGCAGGGCAGTGTGCGGGAGCGCGCCCTGCCTGCCCCATCTCCAGGGAGAGAAAGAGGACTTCCGCACCACCGACTGTCACGCCCACGCCTCCCAGCGGCATTAGACTGAGCTAGGAAGGCCTCGTCCCGTCTGTGGCATCCCCGTCCTCAGGGGCACAAGAGTAGGAGCATGGGCTCTGGGGGCTGGGACCAAGGGAGTGGGGTCCGGGGGGGGGCGGGGGTTGGGAAGAAGAGGCTGTTCACATGTCAAAGCCCATTCACTGGTTTACCTCGACCTGTGGCTATTGCCTGAATGAAGCAGAATAAACTGGAGGCAGTCTCTGCAGTGGCAGAGCCCCCGGGAAGGAAGGAAGCGAGGAGGAGACCAGTGTCTGGGCGGCTCAGCTGGACGCACTCTCCTTGTGTGTGGCCAGGTTGTGGCGTCCAGCCCCCGTCACGGCACTCGGGCTCAGACCCCGCCGTGCGAAGAGGGAGGGGGGCGTTTCTTCAGCTGCCTCCAGAGGTTCTGGCCAACGGGCAGCTGAAGAGGCCCAGGTACATCTGGAGGAGCTTTGGGAGTCAATAACTTTGGCAGAGAGTGTTGGATCATATTAAAGAAGTTCTGTATTAAAATCACAAATGAGTTTGATTCCCCAGAGTTTAAATTCCAGGGTATTACTAATGAAGAGGTCTCTTGGTTTTTGGTACTGTTTCTCTCCCTCTGTGTGTGAAACTTGCAAGCTGCTAACTGTGTTAGTACATTCTAAGACAGAGTCTGTTCTCAAAGCAGTTCACAGAGAGAGAGACTCAAAGCAAAACTCTGTAACAACAGAAACAGCACCCAGAGACTCCCCGCCCTTTTGTTGTATTAACAATTGTGATTAAAATAGAGATAGGGATGGATGTGGATGGATGCTTGGTGTGGATAATAACTGAATGATCAGGGAGGTGCCAGCCTAAGAATCCAGTGTCCATCGGCTGAAGAAGGCGTCAAGTGGAAATAACCAGAGGACCCCCCGGAGGGCAGACTGGAATCCACCCAACAGCCTCAAGGATGGGAGAACCAAAGAACAAGATAACATCTTGGAGCCGTCAGGAATGTGCTATCTGCTGATTGATTCAGCAACAGCATGATGAAGCAATTCCCATAGACTGGCACAGGAAGAAATTCCTATAAAAATAGACTCTAAAAAGTGAGAACTTTGGGGGTCTGATTCTGCAAACCAACTTCCAGGAGCATCAGATGAGCATCTGACAAGGCCCTGCTCCCTCCTCATGTCCAGGCCACCTGGCCAGTGGCTTGGCATGAGCAACTCTAAGGCTGGTAACTATGATAACAACCTTGCAGAACCTGTGTGTGTGGGTGTGTGTGTGTGTGTGTGTGTTTGTATGAATGAATGTGTGAATAAATATGAGATTGAATGGAATGTTATAGCTATAACTAACTGCTTACTATGATTCTTTCTGTATTCACAATAAATGTGGTATTTTGCCTTTTTCCCTTTAATAAGATCCTGCTGGTTTTTATTTTATTGGTACAACAAGAGGAAGGGCAGTGGTGTGTCTGAGACTTGGGATGCTGGAGGTCTGGATTCAAGTCCCACGTTGGCCACAGACTTGGGCAAACATCACTGCATGATGTGGGCCTGAGTCCAACCACTCGGGCTGCCAACTTTCGAATCGCACAAAACTGAACACCCCTGCCCCGCCCCTTCTCTGAGGCCCTGCCCACTGCTCGCTCCATCCCCCCCTCCTTCTGTATCTCACTCTCTCCCACCCTCATTCACTTTCATCGGGCTGGAGAAGGGGGGGGTGCAGGAGGGGAGTGCGGGCTCTGGCTGGGGATGCAGGCTCATGGGGTGAGGCTGTGGATGAGTGGTTTGGGGTGCAGGAGAGGGCTCCAGGCTGGGGCAGTGGTTGGGGTGCGGGGGTGGGGGTATGGACTCTGGACTCAGGGTGCGGGCTCCAAGTGGGGCCAGAAATGAGGGGTTCGGGTACGGGAGAGGGCTCTGGGCTGGAGGAGGGGGTTAGGGTGTGGGGGGGTGAGGGCTCCGGCTGGTGGTACTGGCTCTTGGGTAGGGCCAGGGATGAATGTTTTGGGGTGCAGGAGGGGTCTCCGAGCTGGAGCCAAGGGGTTCGGAGTGCGGGAAGGGGTGTGGCTCTGTCTGCATGGACGTGAGGATTAATTAATGGTTGTGAATGGTTGTGAATGCAGTTTGAGCGTATGGTGGCTGTGGATTATAAAAGAATTAGGGGCCTGCCTAGGGCTCCCCTCTCCTGCTAAGGGAGATTCCAGGGCTGCCAGTGAGCTACTGCGGAGCGAGTGTCTGCTCCCGCCTTTCAGTGCCGGTACCTCGCTCCTCACTTGTAAGGGCTTCGAGTACCAAAGGCAGCAGATCAACCCCTGAGCCCGGCTAAGCCCATTCTGGATCCAGGAGTTGCAAAATTAGCGAGGACCACATTGAGCTAAGCGGGCTGGTGGCCTGTTCCTAGGGCTGCTTGTTCTCTGCAGTCAGTGTGTGGCAGAGTGGCCTGGTTTGTGGATGGAGAGGCAGGAGATGGAGTGGCTTTTCCTGGCTCTGCCACTGACTTGCTCTGTGACCTTGGGCAAGTCACTTTCCTTCTCCTTGCTGTTGGTTGCCTTCCCGCCTGTTGCCCATTCAGTGTGTTTAGTGTCAGGAATAAGGACCCACAGCTGCCTGCTTAAACTCCCCAGCCTAACGAGTCCAGCTGGGCCCCAGTTGAGCCACCTGATGGGCCAAACCGCCCGTTGGCTGAGGGGATCAGCAGATCTGCTCTTAGGAGACCAGCTGAGGGCTGCTGCTGCTGCCTTGGACCCAGCCCTTCTCCTGCCTTCCCTGACTCCAGGGACCCCCATTCTGGTCCGCAGCTCCAGGCCCTGCCTCGGACCCTGAGTCTGGCTTGGCCCTTGGCTCTGGCATTCGACCCCTGATTTCGGTTCTGACACTGGGCTCCAATTCCTGGTTCTCTCTCTGGCTTGACCCTTGGCTCTGGCATCCGCCCTCTAACTCTCGTTCTGACTCTGGGTTTGATTTCCCTCCTCCTGAAGCTTGCTGCGTCCACTAGGCCACACTGCCCACGCCCCGCTCCCCAGCACTTAGACTGCAAGCTCCGTGGGGCAATGACTGGGTGGCTCACTATGTGGATGCACCGCGGGCTCCTGATCTCATTTGGGGCTGAAAGGCTGAACGGCAATTCCAACAGGGATACGCAGGCACCCGCCCTCTCCCACAGGAGGAGGGCAGTTCAGTGCGCCACCAGCCAGTTACCACCAGAGATCACTATGGTTATAAGCATCTCCCAAAGGTCAGTAAGGCATATATGGGGGAGGTCTGATTTTTTTTTCAGTTTCCCAAAGCACCTGGGATCCTCCTAGCCTGTAGGTAGCAGCTCTGCCAGGTGAGCTTCCGGTGTGAGCTGTCAGGAGCCAGAACGGCTCTGCTCAGGGCTTGGAGAAGTCACCCTAGGCCGATCGCATAGAGACCCTGTGGCCGAAAGCAGCCGGCCTTGGCGTGTGCTGAGCACTAGCTTGTAGGAGGCCAGGGATGCGCTCAGGCATGGAGCAGGCAGGACCAAAGGCCAGTGTTTGGGAAGCAGGTATTTCAGCCGCCCTAGGAAAGGCAGGGTGGTGAGCAAAGGAGCGGGCTAATTATTCACTCTGTTGCCGGCACTCAGGGCCAAGAGGCTGAACAACAGCTTGAGTGGTTCGTTACCCGGTGTGCTACACCCAATAATCACAACGGGGTGGAGAAGCAGAAAAGTTTATTTGCAGCTGCAAAAAGGTACAGGGAGAATAAAACCTCAAATCCTGCAAACAGAGCAGGAAGTTACACGGGCTTTTATACATCCTTTTTCCCAGCATACTTATCCGATAGCAAGCTGCCCCAAGTATCCATATAGGCAGCCAATCCAGTTCCCAGCTAGTTCCCTGATTCTCTGTATCATTTATTAAACTATACATAAAGCTGCTTTATTCAGCATTGTTCTTCCATATCTGCCCTGTTTGGCCTTGCTTAGTTTCAGGCAGTCTGACTCTGCAACATATTGTTGCAGATCCTCAGCATAACTGCTGCGAGTGCCTCCAGGTCGGGGGGCCAAGGACACTTGGGCCTAGTACGCAGAGCTGCTGTGAGTGCCTCCAGGCGAGGCGGGGCCAAGGACACTTGGGCCTAGTGCGAGGGGGCTTCAGGGGGCTTCATCGAGACTCGTGGTCTTCCATCCCCTCGAGTTACCTAGTGGCCATGCCCCAGTGTCCCCAACAATTCCAAGGGGAAAACAGACTTGGGGGGGAAACTGGACAAGTGGAATTAGGCAGAAACACTTCAGCAAAACCAAATCTGCGCCAGTCACACATGGCCGAGAGAAGGATATTTCAGAGGGAACAAGAAGCCACTTTGCGGAGTAAATCACCACAACTTGGAGATATGGGATAGTTAGCACAGCATGAGCATAGGCTGCAATGTGGCCGATAAACACCACAACAGATCTTCCACCCTCCTTCTCGACCTGCACCGTGCTGCGTGCAAGGACTGCTGGGGCCTTCACGAGATGACACCCCTCATCCTCCTAGCCAAGATCTTCAGCCAGGCCTAGTGATCTCAGATGCCTCCATTTTCTGAGGGCCCAGCTTGGCTCTCCTTTAAGGGATCTAATTTTTGGAGTTGGGGTGAGAATCAGGGTCTCAGGTCAGGCGCCCAGTGTCCCTGGTCACCTCTGACTGCTCCTAAACAGCCCCGTGGCCTGAACTAAAAGAAATATGTCATCCTACATCCTCTGGCCTCTTCTTCAAAGGAGAAACGAATAGGAAATCTGGGTGCTCAGAAGGAAGCTGATAATCCCTCAGCCCTGTATGTCCCCCAAGGGCCCCCGCTTTGTGGGCGTCCCTGTTTCTGGGCATCCAACCTGCTACACCTTGGAGCTAGCTGCAGAAGTGCTGGGCACTCAGAACTGACAACTCCACTTGGCTCCTACGGCAGCCCCTGGCGCTCAGCACCTCGGAAAAGCTGCCTGCAGGAATCTCAGCAGGACGTAGAAAAGAGAAGAGCCCCCCGCAAACCAGGGGCCACTTTGGAAGAGTTGGGCCTAAACTCTCTTCACTGCCAGCCGAACGTGGGTCAGAACCAGCGACCCAGAGACCGCCCAGCCTGGTAACGATGGGCCAGATCCTCAGCTGGTGTAAATCAGCCCAGCTCCAGTGACACCAATGAAGTTCTCCGGCTTTATATCAACGGAGGGTCTGGCTCCAGACCCCCAACCACGCTGCCCCGCAGCCTCTTTTCATAGCGGGGTCCCGGGCTGCTCCGTCATGCCTAAGACCCGATCGCCAAGGGCCCGTTGAGCTGAGTGTCAGCACGTACAGTGACCTCCTCCGCGGAGCTGCTGTTCTGTGACATAACAGGAGGCCTCTGGCCACCCTGGAGCGAATTAACCAGCTTCCCCATCATGCAAGAGAAAAGGCAGCGCTGGAGGGCAGCGCTCGAGATGGACACTGATCCGCAGGTGTGAGGATTGGAACAGGCCATGTTTCCAGCGGAGGCCTGTCTCGTCTGCCCGGCCCTTGGGCTGGGAGGACGTCTCCTTTGTCTGATTTTTCTCTCCCCCCTTGGTTCTCCTTCTCTGCGAGCTGTGTGTGTCGAATGCGCAGTGGAAGGAGACGCTGAGATCCGCAGGGGAAAGGGGAAGGGTGGCGAGAAGGAAAGGTCGTTATGCCGGGCGATGGCTGACGAGCACAGAACAGCGATAGGTCACGGGAGCTTCACCGAGAGATGCGGACAATTACTGTGAGAGCAATGGCATCTCTGTGCTGGAGTCTCTGAAATCCCGGCACCTTGTGTAATTATTCAGACATGGTCAAACCGAGCACAATATGGGTTCCCCCTTTGTTTTCCAATTTTCCCCTAAATCAGTGGGTTTTGGCCAACTCTCTCTGTTCCTTATAGGGCCCCCATCACAACAAAGCCCTCATAACCTTTAATGTATTTCTCCTCACAACACCCCTGTGAGGCAGGGCGGTGTGATAATCCCCATTGTCGAGATGAGGAAATTGAGGCACAGAGCAACTAAGCACTAGAATGAGGAATGAGCATAGCAGTGCCTAACTTTTAGGTGCCTAGAAAATCACAGGCACAACACTGTGATCCCCAAAGCCTGAGCTAGGGACCTAGGTGCCCTATAAAAGTCGTGGGGAGAGGCGCCTAAGAATGTGATCCACAAAGCCAGCAGGCCAGATGCTGATGAGAGAGGCAGTGCCAAGCCCCGCCCCGCTCTCAGAGATATGCCTGTGATTCACGAACCAGGGAAAGATAGGTGCTCTCTGCCTGATTTGCCTGTGGGGCCCAATCCGGTAGGCATACGCAGCGGCTGCGTGGAATGACACAAACCAGCTGGGAGAAGAAGGCTCTCCTGCATAATACATAGCCTAGGGTCCTCACCAGGTACGTGATGCAAGTTTCCCCTTCCCTGATGAGGAGAAGGGGTTCCAGCCGGGATCTACCACCTCTCAGGTGAGCGTCCCAATCACTGGGCTACAGGGGGAGTCTTGCTTTTCCCTGGCCCAATTAATATTTCACTGACTCCTCACAGCGGAGCTCATGATTAGGGTACATTTGTAGGCCCCATTATTACCACATTCCTCTTACGGGTCCCCACTGATGTTTGAGAAAGTGGCACATTCTCACCTTTATACGGCCCGCACCACCATACCAGCTCGCGAGCCCTATGATGTATATTTCCTCATTTCCTAGCTGGGGAAACTGAGGCACTGGAAGGGCTTTTTGGTTTTTTTAAGGGACAGGTTTTCCAGTGTTCAGCACCCACAATTGGGACCAGACCTTCAGACATGCTCAGCAGCCAGCTGCTCTGCTTGTGACCCTGGTGTTTAAACTGGAGCAGGGATTGCTTGTGAATCTGGTCCTTGGGGACTCACTCAAGGTCACATAGTCTGGGGCACAGCGCAGAGTTGGACCCCCATCTCCTGAGTCTCATGCGAGTGCCTGGCCCTGACTCTCGTTCCTCTGCCAGCCGGGGGCTGGACTCTGCCCTGAATAAGGCTTTCCTCTGATGCTCGTTCAATGGCTTGTATGCAGTGAGTGGGGAGGGTCCCAGTTCAGATCCCAGTGGACGGTGCCTGCGTTCTGAAAAGGCCACCAACGAGCATTGTTATTGTACAGCAAGGGGTGGACTGGCAAAGTGCCCATGGATGTCAGTGGAGTTGTGCTGACTGACACCAGTGAGGACCCTCCCCTCCCACGGCTGGAAATTGAGTTCCTTTTTCCCTACTAGGGGCTGGTCCCTGTGGGGCAGGGCGGGGGCACATGGGCAGGGACTGGTGTGGGGGAAGCCAGCACTGTCTCCAGCTGTGTTGAACTTATCCCCAGGGCTTCAGTCTCCAGAGCTGCTTTTACCAGCACTTTGAAAACCTCGGACTCACGCCCTTCTTTTCCACAGCGAAAACCCCACAGATTTCAGCAGAAGTCTCTCCCGGTGGCAAATGTTCACATTTAATCAGCATGGCTGAACTGTGAAAGGGGAGGGGGCAGCCCAGCCCAGCTGCCCTCGGAGTCACTAAACCTGAACCCCTCACTCTGCTCTCACTCGGGGTGGAGGGAAAGACAATCCAGGCACAGGTGTCAGAGTCGCAGCTGTGTTAGTCTGCATCCGCAAAAAGAACAGGAGGACTTGTGGCACCTTAGAGACTAACAAATTTATTAGAGCATAAGCTTTCGTGAACTACAGCCCACTTCATCGGATCCAGGCACAGACGCACTCAGCTCTGAGCTGCCGGCACTTCCAGCAGCACTGGGAATGGGCCTTTAAAACTCGCTGGAAAAGCCACCCACGGAAACCAGGCCCAGCTGAACACAGCTCTTGGAGTCACGGCGGATAGTTCCACAATGCGTTATTTACCCCTTCACATAACACAAGAACCAGGGGTCACACAAGGAAATGAATAGGCAGCAGGTTTAAAACTAACACAAGGAACTGGATGACAAGGGGATGGATCACTCAACAAATTGCCCTGTTCTGTTTATTCCCTCTGAAGCATCTGGCACTAGCCACTGTCAGAAGCCAGGATACTGGATCTGTGTGAAATGACAGGGTGGTCTTAGTCCTGTTTCAATCTGGCAAACCCTAGGAATAGTCTTATCTCAGCTACCTAGGGCTGAGTGAGAATAGAACTCTGAACCACCATCTCTCTCCAGGAGCTGGCCCCTCCAGGTAATGGCTGAAGGATGTTGATAAGGGATGATGGTACGTATGGAAATATCCCACTGCTTCCACCTATGCTCTGTGAGCAGAGCATATTGGTCACCAGCCTTCACCTTGTTTAGCAACAGTAAGTTCACTTCTAAGAATCCCAAAGGACCCGCGGCAGGGCTGAGAATCTGCAGCAGCTGAGTCTGCCCGGAAAGCCTTTGGCAATGTGGGAAGAGGACGAACCATGCACTAGTTCACTCGCCGATACATTGGAATGTACCAACCAGCCTCTGTTAAGCGGCTAATTCGCTAGGTCGCACTTTGCCCTCGGCCTGGGGATGAAGCTGTGGAATAGGCCGTGGGCACGTTGTGCAGCTTTTAATGACCTTTGGTCCTGCCCAGCTGGCATGTTGAATCAAAGCTGCTGATCTGTTACAGAGGCCGATGTTCCAATGGTCGCCCAGCCTTGCATTCAAGGGTCACAGACACGACTGCATTTTACGCCGCTGGACCAAAGCTTGCTGAGGTCTGATAACAGGAGCATGAATTAACGGAGCCTGTGGCGGGGCGGGACTCACCACCATGGCGCCTCCTGCTGGTCGTCCAGGGAATTAGCTTCTCTAGCCTCCGGAGTGCTCTCTGTCGGCCGGTGTCTTGCCCACCGCTGGCCCCGTGTCCCTCCTGGACCCCGGTGCCCTTCTAGACCAGGGTTCTGCCCCCAGCAGTAACCCCCAATCTCCGAGTCTCCCTTCCCCGGGGAACCCCCTACCCTCTATCCCCACCTTACCTCAGTGGCTACTGCCAGTCACCATCTAGCCCCCGCTCACTGGGGCAGACTGCAATATATAAGCCATTCATCATCAGCAAGGAGGGTTTTGGACCTGCTGTCTTTGTCTACCCTGGGCTGCGCCTTTGCAACCCCAGTACCCTTCCCAGCCTTTAACAAGGCCTGCAGCCTGCGGGGTTTCCAGGCTGGAGCTCCCGAGCAACCTTGGCCTTCTCCCAGCCATGCTCCACTCCAGGTACCCTGTCCAGCTCCTGGGCAGCAAGGTCCTGTCTCTCCAGAAGCTAGAGAGAGACCGTCAGCCTCTGGCCCACTGCCCTCTTATAAGGGCCAGCTGGGCCCTGGTCAGGCTGACCAGAACTGTGGCTGCTTTCCCCCAATCAGCCTAGCTTTTTCACAGCCGCAGCCCTCTCCAGGGCTGCTTTAACCCTTTCAGGGCAGAAGTGGGGTGATTACCCCGCTACAGAGCCGCAGGAACTCGGCATGAATGTGTCACTTGGACAGGGGCTGTACCCAGAATTATTCACTTCTTCGCACCAAACGTGGTTAAGAAAACGTCTGTGGGAAATTGGATCGAGGGGCAATGTTAGATCCCATCCGTTCAAGGAGTTTCCCAGGG
This sequence comes from Lepidochelys olivacea, assembly GCF_965140295.1. Taxonomy (NCBI): domain Eukaryota; kingdom Metazoa; phylum Chordata; order Testudines; family Cheloniidae; genus Lepidochelys; species Lepidochelys olivacea. The sequence continues at coordinate 5,776,665 of NC_140413.1, forward strand.
CGATTTGAAGACCCCGGGAGAAGATGATGCAGACGCCATTATGCCAAGTAGCAAAAAGCCCCAAGGTCATCAGCGTTAGAGAGAATATGTCGGTTATTAAGGAAATGGGGTAGGCAAAGTATCAGACCTGGGGAACAGGCTCCAGGGCCTTTGGCCTCTACGCCCCTGGTTCAAAAAGGAGCGGGAGCAAGAGTCGATCTCAGCTGGAGTCCGATCTCTGGTAGGAAGTTTTCCAGCTCAGAAAAGCCAGTGTCCCATTGGGCACCATTTTAACGCTTTGTGGGCAGTGCAACGACTGATGAGCTGTGGAGAGTGAACTCCCCTCTCATCCTTAATACGGGAAAGACATGTGGGACTGCTAGATACCAGCAAACCGCCCGGCTCAGCACGAGCTGGCAGCTCCTGGGGATCAGTGACTTCTGAGCAGGTTCTGAAGCTTTATAAAGCAGCTGCCTCTCCACCAGCAGGGGTTTGAGCCAGAGCTCAGTGGCGTAAGGGGCAGGTGCTGGTGGCCTGTGATAGACTAGACGATCCGCTGGTCCCTTTTGCCCTGAAACTATGACATAAATACATCCCGGCCTGGAGTTAACAAGCAACGTCCTTGCCTCCTGACACTCCACCTAAAGGATGCCTGGCACGCGTTCCCCAGCCTTGCCTGTGACCAGCCAGCTCTTCTCACAGGGGACCAGCCGGGCACCTCTGCACCCAGCCTGCGAGCCGCTGCAGCTAATTATGAAGTTAATAATAGAGCTGCTAACAGCCAGTCCCCTTTCGCCACCTGCCATTTATTTGGCCGTAGATCATTTATCAGAGGCCCCCACACACTTCCTAAAGATCGCCTGGTCCAGATTTATCGTCCCTCCTGCGGTCAGCACTCATTGTCCCGGGGGACGTGATGAATAGTTATGGCTTTTCCTTTCATGAGCTGCATGCATGTGTGTGTGGGGGGGGAGTTCCCTTAGCTCTGCCCCACAGCAGCTGTCTGCCCCCAGAGAACGCTCCTGAGAGCCAGGACTTCTGAGCGGGCTTTTAGACGAGATGGGAACCCCAGGCCTGGAATGCTCCTGGCTATTAACCTACAACCTCCTCTGTTTGCTGGGTCCAGCTCTGACAGCCAGGGGTCTGGGAGAAGCGGGTCCCGGGACACCTCAGCCCAGCTATTCTCAGTGTGCAGCATGGGACAATTGGGGGCATTTGTTTTTCTCCCTCTTGCAGCACTGACCAGGCGCTGGGGTTTCAGTCACTGTTATTAGTGCCAGTCTCCTGGGAGCTAGGGATGGTTGTTATCGTCCTCCGGATGGATTTATTCTCACCACACCCAGTTCACACAGGGAGCCCCAGGGCCAGGTTTGTTAAGGTGTTTACTTGCCTAAAGATGCAGATTTCTTGTGGGATTTTCGCCCAGATCCTCAACTGTAGTTAGGTGCCTAACTCCCATTGGTTACAGTGGGAGTTAGGCACTTTGTAACAGCATGGTTGCCCGTGGGCTGGAGAGCCTGAGACTAAGCCAGCCCTGAGGACCAGATGAGCCCCAGCTGAGAGCAGGCAGCGAGTTCCTATCTCTCTGCACAAGGGAGCAGGGAGCTGCCAGGGGGCGGGTGGTGGGGAGAAGTAGCTGTGGGGGGAGGCCGGGTCGTAACCTGGGGGATGCTCAGGAACAGAAACCTGAGACCCTGTATCTGGCGTGAAGATGCAGCAAAGACTAGCTCCTGCAGAGGCGCTGAACTGGGACCCAGCTCTGGCCAAGCGGGCTGGGAACCCCCAACTAAGGAGAGAGAGACACTGAACTGGAGGGCCAGAGTATACCTGAGGACGGAATAATTTGGGCCCCAAATTTTCCCATGGACTGGGTGGAGTCTGTTTGAGGAGCCCTGTGAAGGAGGAAACAAGGGTGGGGCGCTGCGGTGGCACCCCTGGCCATGAGGAGGCGCTGTGGAGACAGTAAGCGGCCGACCTGGTTACATACCTAATTACCATGGAGGATCTGGGGCCTAGGCACTTTTGAAACCCTACCAGGTTCCCACCTGCACCCCGTTAAACATTGGATGCGGTGGGTACGTCTACACAGAAGCTGGGAGGTGTGATTCCCAGTGCCGCATATGGCAGCTCTGCTTGAGCGAGCGCCTGAAAACTGCACCGTGGCTGCCCGGTGCCCCAGGGGGCAGGTGGGATTTAACGCCAGCAGCTACCCCCTGCTGCCGCGGCCATGCCGCTATTTGTAGGCACTCGCTCCAGCAGAGCTAGCAGGTGTGTGTCCACTGGGGCTGGGAGCGCCACCTCCCGGCTGCTGTGTAGACACAGTCTAAGTGACGTGCCAAGGGTCATGCAGAGTGCCCGTGGTGTAGCCCCAGCCTTGTACTCGAACCGTTGGACTGTCCTTCTGCCAAAGCCGCCACGGAGGGCAAGGTGGCCACTCCCATGTTCCCCGAACACTGGGCACGCTGGTACCTCATGTATGGCACACTCTCCGAAAGGGTGGCCCCTGTCCGATGCTGGACAAAAGCATGCCTGGTGTCGTGTCTGTAACGGTCGGGGGACAGACCAGCCCAAAAGAGGCCCGCCCGGCTTAAAACTGGCCCAGTGCCCTCCACCCTGGCCGCGTGCCGATTGAGCCAGGCAGGGGGCTAGGCCCAAGCCAACAGTGCAGGAGGAAGCATTGTTTGTGTCCTGTATCTTTTCTAGGTGGCTCCCGGAGGCAGCAGGAGGCGTGAGCCAGATGCCAATCCGCTTCCTGCCAGACCTGGATCTAACACGCAGGCCACCTGGGGAGGCCCCGTGCGTGGCTGGTCCACCCTCTTTGGTTCCAGCTGGCCCGGGGGGCACCAGGTCTGAGAGATCAGATCTGCCATGGTTCCCCCTGTGTCCTGGGGCCTGGCTTGCTCAGAGGAGGGCAGGGGGCAGGTTGCAGAGAGAAGGCGAGTGCGGTTACTCATTAGCCCTTCTTCGCCTGGAGGAGGGAGGTGCTTTGCTGGCCAGACACTTCCCCAAACAGGTTCTGCACCCAGCCAGCCTGACTCAGCAGCTGCTCCCTGCTGCTCTTGCAAGTCAGGAGAACGGTCTCCCTACGCCCCACACTCATCTTCTTCTGCTCCATCTGGGCCCAGCCCCCCACATACCACAGCCCCTCTTCGCCTGGAGTCACAATCCAGGACCCTGCTTTGGTCAGAGACCGGACCCCAGCGAAACCAGCGCGATGGTAAGGATCTGCTCCTGGAGGAAACTGCTTCTGGCCTCTGGGAGCAGGGGTGAGGGTGAAGGGTGCGGCTCTGCAGTGCAGGAATAATCCAGGGGCAGGCGGGGGTGCAAAGCACACGTGGGGAAGAGTTTTAAAATTGTAACTTGGGGGCGGGATGCAGTTGGACGAACAATGCCTCTTTGACCAACAGCCAACTTGTTGATGAAGCAAACAGGCCCCACACCCGAAACCACTTCGCTTTTGGTACCCAATGGTCAGGTTTGGGGCTCGGGAAAGCAGCATTACTTTGGGCATAAGCTTTTGTGAGTAGAAACCCACACGAAAAGCCTACCCACGAAAGGTTATGCCCAAATAAATCTGTTAGTCTTTTCGGTGCCACCGGACTCCTCATTGTTTTTGTGGATACAGACTAACACGGTGACCCCCGATACTCAGAATTATTTTGTTCTGACTGATTAGCTGGAACACGCGCGTGTTTTGAAAATGGAACATTATTGTTTAACCAAACACTGAGTTTTTGGTTCAGTTTTTGGTTTAGGTTTTTCATAGGAAAAAAAAAACATCATGGGAAAATTGAAAGCAATGAAAACTTCTGCAGAATGTCCCACCAGAACTGACTTGGCCTGGCCCTGCAGCTGTAATCCAGAGGCTGTTGGGGGCTGGGTTTGGTCAGTGGAATAAGTGCTGAGAAAGGGGGCGGGGGGAGGACAAGCGGGGGGGGGGGGGCCTCTGTGCTCAGCACAGGTAGTAGCAATGCAAGCAAGGCCCATGCCCTGCTGCCACTCCCCAAGCCCCTGGTCCTGGAGGAACCCCCCCACCCCCACCCAAGGAATCTGTCTCCCCTGCAGGAGTTTGAGATAGGAGATAGCTAACTGGCTGCTTGCTAGGGGCCCCATGTGGAGAACAGACAATGCAATGACAAAGGGCCTCATTTGTACAGCCACTTCCAGACAAACTGGGTCCCCAGAGCGAAAACACAATGCTAAACTACCCATGCACTAGCAAAGGGGGTGTGGGAGTGTGTCAGGAGTGCAGCAGATGGGGAGTTGATGCAGCACGGCTGCTCTTGCACCAACAGTGCGGGGGGGGGGGAGGGCAGGGTCCAGGAGATGATCTGGGGAGGGGAGCTGAAAGAGAAGTGAGGAAGCAGCCTTGGGGTTCTAATCCAGGTCTGCTGCGTGTGCCAAAGGGGGTGTCAACACTGCAGCTGGGAGCGAGCCCCCCAGCCCGGCTACACGGCCACAAAGCCACAAAGCAGTGCGCAAGCAATAGCTGGGAGGTCAGAGCCAGGGCTCTCAAGCCTGTAGAGTTGGGTGGGCTTGAGCCGCAAGGTCCGCACTAAAAGAAAAGGAGGACTTGTGGCACCTCAGAGACTAAGAAATTTATTTGAGCATAAGCTTTCGTGAGCTACATCTGATGAAGTGAGCTGTAGCTCACGAAAGCTTATGCTCAAATAAATTGGTCAGTCTCTAAGGTGCCACAAGTCCTCCTTTTCTTTTTGCGACTACAGACTAACACGGCTGCTACTCTGACTACCTAGGCTGGGAGGCTCCGCCCACCTGCAATGAAGACAGACCCTGGCTTTCCTCCCTTGTAATGCTGGGATAGTGATCAATGGCTCCATGTCTAGTTGGCAGCCGGTGTCAAGTGGAGTGCCCCAGGGGTCGGTCCTGGGGCCGGTTTTGTTCAATATCTTCATAAATGATCTGAGGATGGTGTGGATTGCACTCTCAGCAAATTTGCAGATGATACTAAACTGGGAGGAGTGGTAGGTACGCTGGAGGGCAGGGATAGGATACAGAGGGACCTAGACAAATTGGAGGATTGGGCCAAAAGAAATCTGATGAGGTTCAATAAGGATAAGTGCAGGGTCCTGCACTTAGGACGGAAGAACCCAATGCACAGCTACAGACTAGGGACCGAATGGCTAGGCAGCAGTTCTGCGGAAAAGGACCTAGGGGTGACAGTGGACGAGAAGCTGGATGTGAGTCAGCAGTGTGCCCTTGTAGCCAAGAAGGCCAATGGCATTTTGGGATGTATAAGTAGGGGCATAGCGAGCAGATCGAGGGACGTGATCGTTCCCCTCTATTCGACATTGGTGAGGCCTCATCTGGAGTACTGTGTCCAGTTTTGGGCCCCACACTACAAGAAGGATGTGGATAAATTGGAGAGAGTCCAGCGAAGGGCAACAAAACTGATTAGGGGTCTGGAACACATGAGTTATGAGGAGAGGCTGAGGGAGCTGGGATTGTTTAGTCTGCAGAAGAGAAGAATGAGGGGGGATCTGATAGCTGCTTTCAACTACCTGAGAGGTGGTTCCAGAGAGGATGGTTCTAGACTATTCTCAGTGGTAGATGAGGACAGGACAAGGAGTAATGGTCTCATGTTGCAGTGGGGGAGGTTTAGGTTGGATATTAGGAAAAACTTTTTCACTAGGAGGGTGGTGAAACACTGGAATGCGTTAAGTAGGGAGGTGGTGGAATCTCCTTCCTTAGAAGTTTTTAAGGTCAGGCTTGACAATTGGGGATTGGTCCTGCTTTGAGCAGGGGGTTGGACTAGATGACCTCCTGAGGTCCCTTCCAACCCTGATATTCTATGATTCTATGATTCTATGAAAAGGATCCCTCTCAGGTCTAAGCTGTGGGGATGTCTAGGAGAAGGGCAGGGGAGAGGGAGATGACCATGCCTTGCAAATCCAAGAGTTGCGATTCCAGATCCGGCTGGCCTGGGCCACGCTGGCTTTTCATGGTGCCCATTTGACGAGGGATTTCCCTGTGGATGGCCCATTTCCCCAGCAGGAGCAGCAATCTCGCTGGCATTAAGGACTCTGCGTGGCCGAGCCTCCCAGGCTATGCCCAGGCGCTGGCTCAGCTTTGAGCCCAAGTCCCTTTCCGTTCACACACACATCAGGCTGACTCGGGCCAGCGAGCACCCAGGGTGTGGCTCCTCAGTCCTGGCTGGGGCATGGGTCAGAGCTGAGCCCTGCTGTGACTCGGGTCCACGCCCTGTCCTTGAGCAGTGTGGACACAGGCCCGAGTCAGAAGGTGGGCGGAGCACAGAGGGACGCGCTAACACAGGTGTGAGACCCGGCTCCAGCGAATGGAAACCCAGGCTCACAATGCAGCCTGGACACTCAAGTGCAGGCGCGGAAATGCCGAGTCCACAAGCCTGGATCGGGCAGCCCCGGGTTTACAAAGAGTGTGGATGCTCCCCCAGGGAGCTGGGTGGCCGTACAGAGGGTTGCGGCTGCAGTTAGAGAGCCGTTTACAAAGGGGCAGCCAGGGATTGCCTGCTGCTGGGCAGTGGAGGGCCGGGGGGGGGATATCTGGCGTTCCTGTGGCTGGGCGAGCTGTGGTCAGCTCCACTCTGCTTCTGGGCGCCCAGGAGCAGGACCTGCAGCTGCCTGCGCCTTTGCCGCTTTGTAACGCGTTTCTTCTCCGAAGCCCGAGGAGACAGCTCCACACCCGTGTCCAAGTCTGATCCTGTCCGAGCCCCTAGGCATGGACTTGGGCAGCTTGGGCTGTCGGGTAGGAGGGGAGCAGGGTGGGGGCTCTGCATGGGGATCGGGGGCAGTCAGGGTGTCAGGGATAGGAGGGGAGTGGAGTGGATGCTCTGTGTAGGGAGCGGGGGAGTGTTTGGCATAAGGGGGGAGCGGGGTGGGTGCTGAGCATGGGGAGCAGGAGGGTAGTTGGGGTGTCAGGGATAGGAGGGAAGTGGAGTGGATATTCTGCGTAGGGAGCGGGGGAGTGTTTGGGGTAGGAGGGGAGCAGGGTGGGGGCTGAGCATGGGGATCTGGCGGCAGTCAGGGTGTCAGAGATAGGAGGGGAGCGGGGTGGATGCTCTGCATAGGGAGCGGGGGAGTGTTTGGGGTAGGAGGGGAGCAGGGTCGGGTCTCTGCACAGGGAGCAGTCGGGGTGTCCGGGATAGGAGGGGAGTGGGGTGGATGCTCTGCATAGGGAGCAGGGGAGTGTTTGGGGTAGGAGGGGAGCAGGGTTGGGGCTGAGCATGGGGAGCATTTGCCAGCATTTCTCTGGAGTTTTCCCTGCTCCCGCAGCCATGCTAGACGTGGGACCCCATCGTGGGACCCCATCATGCTGCTTCTGCTGGGTGTGTTGAAGTCCCTCCCTTTGACCCTGTTTGGACACAGGGCTGGCGAGAGGCGCTGGATTGACAGTCCCTGAAGTTCCCCGGAAGCTGTTCAGCTGAGATAGCTGAGTGATCCCCACCCGTTGGAGTGGCCAACTCGGCGAGGAGACGGTGGTACACTCTCCTGTCCAAAGCCCAGTGCTAGTCCCCATCGGCAGCGCTGGGCTCTAGGCGTTAGGTGGAGGCCATCCGTGCCCTGCACGTGGCCTGGCTTCTGCACAGCCCTCAAAGGGTGATTACCAGGGGCTGTTCGTCGCTCCGGATCTGACCTGCAAAGGCAGGCTGGGTAGCTGGGTATACTGATCCCATTGTCCCCTCTCCTCTGGTTTTGACCATTGATTGGTGCTGTCAAGGGAACATAGGAACTGCCAGACAGCATCAGACCCAAGGTCCACCTAGCCCAGTGTCCTCTCTCTGACAGTGGCCAGTAGCAGAGACTTCAGAGGAAGAAGTAAGAAACCCCACAGTATGTGCTTATGGGATAATCTGCCCCCATATTGGTCACATCCTGGTTTCTCATAATTAGAGACTGGCATAAGCCCTAAAGCGTGAGGTCCAATAACGAATATCCCTTCCAGAATTCCGTTGTCATTAATTATGATCATTCTGGATATGCCTGATATCCATATCCATATTCAGATCCTTTTGCAACGTTGTTCAGTTCTTTACCTCAATAACTTCCTGTGGCAGGGAGTTCCACAGTTTAATCGCATGTTATGTGGAAAAAATCATTCCCTTTGTCAGGTTTGATTTGTTTTTGTCCTAGGTTCACGGCCAGGGAGGGGTCAAGTTCCAAAACTGGGCCAGGACCTATGGATCCTCTCCAGAACTGTACTTCCAGCCAACATCGGTGGAGGAGATCAAAGAGGTAAGAAGGAAGTTTCGATCGTATGGTCCGTTGGAATAAAAAGCCAAGGCAGAATTGGTAGGTGGAAGGCTCAGGGCTGAGGTTTCCTCCCTTCCTTCTGAGTACCAACCCAGCCCTCACCAGGAAAGCAAAATAACCACCGAAGCCTCCAAACTACAGAGCATGAGCATCTTCTCTGACAGCTACCCTTAGAGATTCCAAGGCCAGAAGGGATCGCAGTGATCATCTAGTTTGGCCTCCCGTATAGCAAAGGCCAGAGACCTGCCCCACAATAATTCCCAGAGCAGAGCTTTTAGAAGAACATCCAGTCTTGATCGAAACATTGTCAGTGATGGAGAATCCGCCTGCAGCTTCTTAGAACCGTCCCTCTCTCTGATTGGAACTAACAATAGGAGGAGGAGGGGAGGAGAATCTGTACTCCAAAGCAGAACAGCCTTTTTAGACTCAGGGTGAAATCCTGGGGGACTCAACACGAGGTCTAGGCACCACTTCAGTCCATTTAAGGGGTGCCGAAACCTCAGGCTGGCCATCTGCATGTGGTGGATTTCACCCCTAGGGGTGGTCAGGGTAAATACACCAGTTACTGCCCCTTGGAGGATGACTAGCTAGATTTTATTTTACTGGGTGCATATGCGTTAGCAACTTTGCTCTGTTTATTCCCCTGTGCTGTGGTAAAGCTTTGCTCCCTCTAGTGGCTGGAGGCCTAGGGAGGACAGCAGTGTTACCACAAACGCTTGCTGTGTTCTATTGTCATCCAGCTCAAATGGTCTCACTGCTACTCTTGTACACAAGCGTCCTGGGTTCGAGTCCCGCGGGCAACTGATTCTCCATGTGCTCAGGACTCAGAGTGCCTTGGAAGAGCAGCCGGCACTCACAGTGTGATGTCTTTACAGATTTTGGATTTGGCCAGGCAGCGGAGTAAGAGGGTGAAGGTGGTCGGTGGTGGACATTCCCCTTCGGACATCGCCTGCACGGATGACTTCATGGTTCAAATGGGGAAGATGAACAAGATCCTCAAGGTACTGTACGTCCCTGCTTTGCCAGGCTCTGGGATCTCCCCAAGGTGTTACGGGTTGGGGACACATTGGTGTAACGTTCCTACAAATGCAAATCGGTAATTATTGTGCATCATAGTAGTAACAATAACAGTGAGAGCTGATCAAAAAAGGAGAAGGGGGGGAATCACCAAAAAAAATTAACATTTTATCCCATTTGGAATTTTGGGGAAGAAAACCTCAAATTTTGAAATGTCCCAAAATAAAGAACTTTCAGGCAACTCTCCAACTGGTCAAAAAAACAGGGGTGCAGGAGGAAATTAGCAAAAGTATCCTCAAAATTGTGCCTCATTTTAAACTCTAGATTCAAAACATTATGACCAGCTGTATGTAGTAATAAAGTAGTGTTGCTTTAATCTGTGCTTTGCTCTTATACACACTTCACAATCAACATAAGAACGGCCACGCTGGGTTAGACCAATAGTCCATCTAGCCCAGTATCCTGTCTTCCGACAGTGGCCAATGCCAGGTGCCCCAGAGGGAATGAACAGAACAGGTAATAGAGTGATCCATCCCCTCTCACCCATTCCCAGCTTCTGGCAAACAGAAGCTAGGACAGCATCCCTGCCCATCCTGGGTAGTAGCCATTGATGGACCTATCCTCCATGAACTTATCTAGTTCTTTTTTGAACCCTGTTATAGTCTTGGTCTTCACAACATCCTCTGGCAAGGAGTTCCACAGGTTGACTGTGCGTTGTGTGAAGAAATATGTCCTTTGGTTTGTTTTAAATCTGCTGCCTATTAATTTCATTTGATGACCCCTAGTTCTAGTGCTATGAGAAGGAGTAAATAACACTTCCTTATTTACTTTCTCTACACAAGTCATGATTTTATAGACCTCTGTTATATCCCCCTTTAATCGTCTCTTTTCCAAGCTGACAAGTCCCAGTCTTATTAATCGCTTCTCAGACGGAAGCCGTTCCATACGCCTCGACATTTTTGTTGCCCTTTTCTGTACCTTGTCCAATTCCAATATATCTTTTTTGAGATGGAGCGACTGCATCTGCACACAGTATTCAAGATGTGGGTGTACCATGGGTTTATATAGAGGCAATATGATATTTTCTGTCTTATTATCTCTCCCTTTCCTAATGATTCCCAACATTCTGTTTGCTTTTTTGGCTGCTGCTGCACACTGATTTCTACTCCCCTTCCCTCCAGCTCTTCGCTATGGCAGGGCAGGGGGCAGGTTGTACCTGTCTGGGGCCTGGCACTGACAGATTGTGACAACTGGAGGTGGGTGGCCCCACAGTGAACACTGCTAATTCCAAGCTAATAAATCACCAGAGCTCAGTCATTACCGATAATCAGCTGCGGCTTTTAATTACAGGCAAGGCCTGTTCCCTGACGGCTTTTGCTCTTAGGGACTGAAATAAATAGCTTGCAAGGTTAATGAATGGGCTGTGGAACTGGAGGGGTGGAAGCATCTCTGTTAGCCTGGCTGAGCAGTGACAGCAGGGCTCACAGGGCATGGGCATGAGCCAGAATAGACGGTGTCCCCAAGCAGAGCAAGGGTCCGGGGGGCACAAGCGGGTCAGTGCACAGGGTGGGGGCAGAGGCGTTAAGTCCTGTAGAGCACAAGCTGGAATGGTTTGGGTGGGTCAGGCAAGTCCCAGGTGGCTGGATTTTTCTCCGTACTGCAAAGTGGTCCGATTCTGAGCAAGGTTGGAGAAAGGGAAAGGACTGGAGCTGCAGGGGGGTTGCCGGTCAGGGCCGAGGTGCATTGGCAGAGCTAGGGGATGAAAATGTGGGTTGGCACAGCAAGGAGGCTGCCGGCCAAGGCCGAGGTGCATTGGCAGAGCTAAGGGAGGAAGATCTGGGCTGGAAGAGCATTGGCTCCAGCAACATGGCTCTCTGCACCATCTCCCCTTTGCATATTGGTCCATGCTAAATCCCTTGGATTCATCTCCTGGGGTGTTTTACTTGGGAAGCTTCAGGATGTGTAGCTCAGAGGCTGGGGTCAAACCACAATAATCCCAGTGGAGGTGCTCTGCGAGGAGCCTGGATTCATTGCATAGTCACACCGGTGACTGCCGAGTAGGCATGTTGTCCACGTTTACCTTCTACCAGCAGCATCTTCAGGAAAGGGAAGGTGTCCTGCTTGGCTCTTGGTCCATTTGTGACCTTGGCCAGGAGCTTGTCTTGTTGAGAGATAAAGTGAAGGACATGAGGAGTCATTCCCTCCAGGCATTGTCCTGCTTTGGAAGTTGAGGATGGTGTATAAGGTCTTGAATTCCTATTTCTGGAAATATCAGAAGAGCTGCTTTTTCTCTGGGGCCTCTGGCTGGAAGCAGAAATGCAGGGTCACCTGAGAATACAACAATTGGGGGAGACAAGATACCTTATCTCAACTTCTGGTCATCTTGAGAGTTTGGCTCAAGTCTTTGTCTAAAGTTCAGGTGGGTTCTTGTCCTATGAAGCGGTTCCAAGCCTGGAGTCCCCTCTGTTCATGGAGCTGGCAGAGCGTTAGGGCAAGCTTCCCCCCACCCCTCTCCCACACACACCCATCCCTCCCCAGACACAGTGGGCTTCAACAGCAAGGACCTCTCTGTAGACACGGGAAGGTGGGTCCACACTCCGTGGCACATTTGAGACTCTCAAGGAGGCCAGCTGGGCCCAGCTGTGCTGGTGGGATTTCTGCTGGGGACACTTGTCCTCTAGGACCTGGAATGAGACACATCCGCTCATAGGCCACCAAGGAGCCAATTTGCAATCGCTGCCTAGCTGGGCCAGGTTCTGACTCGCAGCCCAGACATGGAACGCTATGTATCACCTCACATTCCTCTCACCAAACAGAACCCAACCAACCACCTCGGTTTGGCTTTCGCCTTCCAGTTCTATACAGCCACCTAGCAAGGGGGTTGATTCTCAGTGCGAATTGTGCCCAGAGGTGGTGACAAGCAGCAGGGAGCTTCTCTCTAGGCCATGAATACAAGTCCTCAGAGCTTATCTCTTGCAGGTGGATGAAGAGAAGAGGCAAGTGATGGTGGAAGCGGGAATCCTCCTGTCTGATCTAAACGTCGAGCTGAGCAAGTATGGGTTGGCCCTGGCCAAGTAAGTGAGCTGTTTGCTGTTTCAGTGTTATTCAGGACAACCTTAATGCTTTTAGGAGTACTTGTGGCACCTTAGAGACTAACAAATTTATTTGAGCATAAGCTTTCGTGAAGTGAGCTGTAGCTCACGAAAGCTTATGCTCAAATAAATAAGCGAGCTGTAGCTCACAAAAGCTCATGCTCAAATAAATTTGTTAGTCTCTAAAGTGCCACAAGTCCTCCTTTTCTTTTTGAGGATACAGACTAACACGGCTGCTACTCTGAAACCTGTCTTAATGCTTTTCTGATCTTTGGACTCCTTCATTGCCCCAAGCCAGGATCTAGAGCTTGTCTACACAGGGAAAGTTACCGGGATAAGCGAAACTGAAAAAAGGCTCTCTTATTCCGGAATAAGAGTCCACATGGTAATTATATCAGTAAACTTCCCTGTATAGACAAGACTTTACTTACACACTGTATTGTTCAACAGCATGCCCAAGATCAATGATTTATCTTACTTGGCTCTAAACTGGCAATAGATTTCCCTGCTGGGAGTTCAGGACATGGGGAAGAGATTCCCAATAGATGGCTCTTCAGTCTAGGAGATGAAGGCCTAACATGAGCTGATGGCTAGAAGTTGAAGCCAGACAAATTCAGACTAGAAAAGGGGCAAGATTTTAAGAGTGATTGTAAATAGCCACTGGAACAACTTACCTAGGGGCAGGGTCTATAGCGGAAGTCTTTAACTCACGAGCGGAAGTCTATTTCTAAAAGATGAGCTATAGCTCAACCAGAAGTTATGGACTTGAAGTAGAAGTTTAGTGAACCCCTCCTCAAAGCCTTTTAAAAACAGTCACTGTTAGAAAGGTCTGTAGATTTAAAATGTGGAGGCCATGTGGGTCATACCAGATATGTGAATTTCACTGACACTATTAGAGAGCATACTCTTTAATCACTGGGTAACTGAATCGATTGATTCCTCGGTCATTCGGAGTTTACGCTGCAGTAAATCCGGGCTCCTGGGGACGGACTGAACAGGATGCTCGCCGGGCCTTGGATAGGGTTTCAAAAAGACATGCCTCAGGGGCGTGACAAAGAGGGTAATTGCAGAAGTAAACGATCCGTTTTGTGTGGTCACCGTGCATTGTGTTGGGCGCACGTCTGGGGTGCACGTTTCTGTCCCCGTCATGCAGCCTGACATATTTACAGCCTGCACTCGCTTGGGCTTGGAAGAGCAAAAGAGTCACAAGTTTATTGTTTATTTGTTCTCTTGTACGAGCCCCAAGCGAGATCAGGCCACTGTTGTAGAAGCGCTGTAGAGACCCGTCGTGAGTGACAGTCCCTGTCCCAAAGACTGTACACTCTGTAATGATGTAGTTCCCGAGGCGTACCAGGAATACTCTAGTTATTACTTAGTCTTGTCTTGAAAGCAGGGGACTGGACTAGGTGACCTATCGAGGTCCTACTTCTAGCATTAGAGATTTGTGCTGTGGCTGAATTTTCACCCAGTGTTTCCCCATAGCACGTGGGAAAATAAACGCGAGAGGGTTTAGTGGTCCATTGCAAACCAATTCCAACCATGTGCCTCACTCAGAATTACATCCCAGGTTAAGGTCTCCCCATTGCCTGGATTTCCTGCGTCTTGCCCAGTAACAGCCAGTGGCCTGGCGGTCGGCGCGCTGGGGCTGCGGGTCCCTTCCCCCTGCGCTGTCCCAGCACGCTGCGTTCCAGCTGGGCTCAGCCAGGGAAGCAGCTCCCTGTTAGCGGAGCTGACCTGCAGGTTACCCCGGTAGCAGGGGATCTCGGATGCTGGCAGGGAAGGTGGACCAGGGGCGTGGATCCCATTTCAACTGGTGTCATATGAACATGCCTCCTCAGTGCCCAGAAGCAGTCAGGGCTCGACCTGTCCCATGCACAAGTCCCACATGCCTGAAACTGGGTCCGTGCCGTGGATCTGGGGAATGGGTGATGTTCCCTGAGATCAGCCTAAGGCCCTGGGAGAGCATCAAAGGGACTGTCTTGAATCGGAGTGTCAGGCCCATGTCTGGACCCCCTGCCCACCAGCCTGTGATCTCAGCACGGTTTGATACGAAGCAGCGGGTGCATTACATTGGCTTGGCACATCCTGATCTGGGACAGCTGGCAATTAACGGCCCTCGTTCTGGGTGTCACATTAATCAATATCGTCTCAAGAGACGCGTCTGGGAACAACAACCACAACTAACTGCCGATGACGTTTCTTTGTCTGTGTGCAGCTTAGGAGCTGTTTCGGAAGTGGCGGCCGCTGGGGTTATTGGAACGGGGACACACAACACGGGCATCAAACATGGCATCTTGCCCACCCAGGTAAGGCCCGGAGCTGGCGGAATGAGGGCTGGCTGGGGAACCAGAATGCTGTTGGGTGAGAAGTTTCAGAATAGGTTTGGTTGAAAAAGAGCTCTTTGGGGAGAGAGGGAGACCCCCGGGGGGTAGGACGCGCTCACCTGGCCTGTGACAGACCCCGAGTCAAGTGCCGGAGCTGAATCAGGCAGGGCAGGGCCTTGAACCCATAACTAGGCCGGGAAGAGCTTGCCTGGCCCCTTTCAAGTCAGACACAGGATGCTGTTTATCCCCCACTACAAACCATCTCAGAATTCACAGCTCAGGGTCCAGTTCGTCTGCTCAGCCCCCAGCCTCCGAGGGAGGAAACTCCCTGAGGCTGCACTGCCCGCAAAGGGGGTCTCTGCTCACGGCCCCCGGCAGATGGCGGGTTTTCCCCAGTGTCAAGTGAGCTGATGCCTTCCTCCCCAGGGCTGGAATATTGCACACACCCCGAACCCCAACCCCGTCCTGCCCCCCAGCCCTGCTGCTGCTTTCAGTCCCTGAACAGGGAGAAGTGGGAGGGGTTAGTAACAAACGCTTGGTCCTTTCATGCCCTTCACCTCCCAGTTCCTGGCTCCTCCTCACACCCCCGGAGAGAGGAGAGTCGACATCATTAACCCTAATCTACAGGCGGGGAAATCAGACCCAGGCAGGCGAAGTGAGGTGCCCCAGGCCGCACAACAAGTGCTGGAAGGCTGGCTCCCGCTCCTGCGCTCCGACCACTAGACCACGCTGCCGCTCCTCACCCCAGTTAGTCCTTGGCCCCCATGGGGCCGCGCTGAGCATTTTGAGAGCAGGAATTGCTTTCTGCTGGAAGTGCCACCAGAGCGTATGATGGGCGCATTGCATGCCTCTCGCCAGCATGACCATCTGGCAGGATCTGGGTCTCAATGCCAGGCTAGTCTAGACAGGATTCCCCTCATGCTCTGCCCACCTGTCTTGGGCCCTGTGTTGTGGTGACCGGCTCTCTGAGCATGGCTCTCCCTGGAATGCTGAGAACAGCTTGACATGCAGACCCGGGACTGAGCACATGGTCCCCTGGATACCATGTCCTGGCCTATCACAAGGGACCTAGGGCTTTAATTCTGATCTGCTTCCGGCCAGCACAGCCTGCTGCTCCTAGACCACTAGCTTGACCCGTCCCATCCTGCATCACCCGTCACACACAGCACATTCACAGAGCCTCTATGGCCTGACATCAGCCGTGAGGATCCAATTCATGTAATGCGCCAGGCAAAGGCGCCGTCTCCGATCTTCTCTCTCTTACGCGCAGAAGGCACAGAACAGACCATACCCCTTACGGTGCCATTTAGCGCAACAGGGCTTGCCAGCTGCCTGCAGCTTATCCTAGCTGAACTGGACAAAGCCCAGGCCAGTCAGCCATAGGGAACAATCCTCCTTTAGCAGGGAATGAACTCCAGGCCCTAGCAGATCTTTTCCATCACTGACGTCTAGAGCAGCTGGAGGAATGAACTTATGCTGCTGGAGCCAGGAGGAGTCAAAGGAGTGAAAACAGCTGTTTCTTTTCACCTCTTTTACTGTTCCTCTCTCTCTCTTCCTTCCCCCGGCTCCCCAGAGTGCCCCCTCTCTTGGTAGAGGAGAAACAGGACTCGGTTTTACTGAATATAAAGGGAATGGTCTATTGGGACATGCTGCTGCTGGACACAGACGGACCCTGTGGTTCTCTCTGGCCCTTTAGCTTCCGCACCTTGTGTTGCCTGGCATCACTAAACAGGGTCTCCTTCAGTCCTGGCTTGGACTCGGCAGCCATGGAAGGGACTGCTGACTATATTACACTATCCCTGCTGCTCTGTGCTGAGCGACCCACATGAGATCCCCAGGAAATGCTATGCTAAGGGTCAGGCACTGCTGGGCAGGGTCAAAGATCCAGGACCCAATCCTGCAAACCCTCTATGGGACTTCCACTGAAAGCAGCAAGAGCCCCTCTGCTTGGGAGGCACACAGGCTCAGGTCCCCTGACTGCTACATCATTAATATCTCAGAGCTCGGTACAGAATTAGCAATGCTTCCATCGTTAGATCCTAGCTGCAGAGTTAGGTCCAGAGCAGACTTACCCACTTTCATCATGTCTGACAAATGCATACAAAATCAGGGCATTAAGAAATGACAAATAAGTGAAGTGATAGAGGAGCGGACTGAATGGGGCGCAGGGTGGCTGGGGATCGATATACAGCCAAGCAGCTTCTGCCTCTCGAGAACAGACATCACCAAAAATTCACAAGCAGCTGTCAAAAATTCCATAAAGTACCTGAAAAGCAAATTATAATAAGCAACAATAAATCAGCCTGTTACGGTGCAGTAAGTGGCAAGGCAAGTCTTCCCGGTGAATTTCTGCAACCACAGGACCAGCCTCCCTCCTGTCGGGAGTAGGGATGGCTGAGGTTCACCCGTGCCCAAGGTACCAGGAATTTGAACCCCTGGGAGATATTTATTTCAGTGCTTATATGGCCCTCACTGCCATAGGTATCCGACTGCCAAATTTCAAGTTCCCGCTCCTAAGCATGGGGGTGCTGGAGCTTTTCAAAGAAAAGATCACTAGAATGTTTTAACACGGGCAAAACAAGTTATTTTTCCCTCGTCTCATTCTTGGAAATGGCTGAATTGTTTTGACTGAAATTTTCCAAAAAAGTTCACCCTGCAGCAGCATGTCAATGGGATGAAGTTTGGCACAGCTACTGAAAACAGGGTCTTATAATGGGAAGTGTTGAGCAACCTGAATTACTGGGCATGCTACTCGACCACCTATATTATAATATCTCTGAGCTCCTTACAAAACAGTGCTTCCAGGGCTCGATCACAGCTGCAGAGTTAGATACAGAGTGGCTCAAAATGATTCATTATGCATAAGGAAAGGCTCTGTGTCCCAAGGCCAAGCCACTAAGAACATAAGAGTTGCCAGACTGGGTCAGAGCATGGTTCATCTTGCCCAGTGTCCTGTCTCCGACAGTGGCCTGTACCAGAGCTCCTTGGGGAGTGTACAGAACATGGTGACCCTAAACCTCTAACTGCCAGAAGCTGGGTGTGGACGACAGGGGATGGACTTGGTAAATTGCCCTATTCTGTTCATTCCCTCTGAAGCACCTGGCATTGGCCACTGTCAGAAGACAGGACACTGGGCTAGATGGACCATTGGTCTGACTCAATATGGCCGTTCTTATGTTCTTAACACAATTATGGAGTTATCCACCCTGTCTTCTGCTCCCAGCTCCTGGTAATCAGAGGTTGAGGGACATCTTGAGCCTAGTGTTGCATCCCTGACTATCTTGGCTAATAGCCATTGATGGACCTATCCTCCAGGAACTTATCCAGATCTTTTTTGAACCCCGTTATACTTTGGGTCATCACAACATCCCATGGCAATGAGCTCCACAGGCTATTTGTGCGTTGTGTGCAAAAGTGCTTCCCCTGGCTTGTATTAAACCTGCTGCCGGTTAATTTCATCAGTGAAACCCTGATATTTTTATTGTGGGAAAGGTAAATAATATTTATTCATGTTTTCCACACTGTTCGTGATTTTATAGGCCTCGATCATATCCTCCCTTAGTCGTCTCTTTTCTAGGATCAACAATCCTAATCTTTTTAGTCTCTCCTCATCTGGAAGCCGTTTCATACCCTTGATCATCTTTGTTGCCCTTCTCTGAACCTTTTTCCATTCCATGGTATCCTTTTTGAAACGTGGCGACCAGAACTGGACACAGTATTCAGGGTGTGGGCACACTGTGGATTTATATAGTGGCACTATGGTATTTTCTATCCCTTTTCTGATGATTACTAACATACTGATAGCCTTTGTGACTGCTGCGGCCCAATGAGTGGAAGTTTTCATAGAATTATCCATGGTGACTCCAAGATCTCTTTCTTGAGTGGTAACAGCTAATTTGGACTCCATCATTTTATATGTATAATTGGGATTATCTTTTCCAATGTGCATTACTTTGCACTTATCAATGTTGAATTTCATCTGCCATTTTGTTGCCCAGTCACCAAGTTTTGTGAGATCCCTTTGTAACTCTTCGCAGTCTGCTTTGGACTGAATTCTCTTGAATAGGTTGTATCACCTGCAAACTGTGCCACGTAACTGTTCACCCCCTTTTCCAGATCATTAGTGAATACATTGAACAGCACAAGTCCCAGTACAGATCCTCGGGTGACCTCACTGGTCACCTCCCTCCATTGTGAGCTCCAGTGAGCTCTAATCCACCTGCAGTCTGTCTGTGTAAGAGCTGCAACTTGAGCAGCAATTATATTCTGGGCACGTGGACAGAGATCCTGAAGCAACAGAACTTGGGTTCAGTAGCTTTCTAGATGATCAGCCGATCCCTTTCAGGGATTTTGCTTTAGCTCAGTATTACAGTACAAACCTCTTTGAGCCCACAGCAATACCCTGTTGTGGCTAGTAAATCTCCCCCTTGTGCACCTGTTTTGTACCCTCCACTCTTCTTTTGAACACCACAAATACCCCACCAAAAATCCCCCATCCAGAGCCAGTCACAAGGGTTTCGCTCATATTGCCACACGGTGATACTTTGCACCAGCAGGCTCGGAAATCAGACGTCGTTTTCCTGCAAGCAGGCAGGTGACAGAGCGTGGACATAAACAGCAGAAGGAAAGAGGACAGACATGGTGCTTATGTTTTTAATTTGGAAATGCAGGTCCAAAATCAACTTGGCAGCGCCATCTGCCGGAGAAAGGTCCCTTTCATATTCTGTCAGGGGGAAATTCACCCACAAGGCCTAGACAGCACTTCACTGGGCCACAGCCTCCTGGTGGCCCTTTGCTGGAAGGTGAATTCCCCTCCCAGCGCCCCTGTCCTCAGCAGCAGCTGGCACTGCTGGGTCTAGGGCCCCCTGTAGAATGAAGCATGCAAAGAGCATGGCATGTCCTTTCTGCTCACGACACCAGGAGTGGAGGCAGTATTGCCTAGTGGGTAGAGCACTGGACTGAGAGACCAGGGTTCAAATCCCAGTTCTGCATCTGGCTTGCTGGGTGGCCTTGGGCAAGGTATGTCCCCTACCCGTGCCTCAGTTTCCCAACCAGTAAAAAACTGGGGATAACGATGCTGACTCTCCCTTTGTCAAGTGCTTTGAGATCTCCTGCTGGAAGAGCTAAGGATTATTAGTTTTATGTCATCGGGCCAGGGATCGTATCATTTCCCACAAGCTAAACAGGGCTGGTGCCTGGAGGAGGGAAAACCGAGGTGCTGATATTCCAAATGGCATTGCTCTCTCTGAGCTAGTACACTCCAGCAATGCAGTGGCAGGGGGCAGGGGGCTGTTGGAGGTGCCGTCTCACGGAGGGGTTATAAAACCCAAGGTCCTGACTGTCTGTGGTCATGGAGGATCCCAGGGCTTTTCCTCACAGGATGGTGAGGCCCTAGTCCAGGGGTGGGCAAACTTTTTGGCCTGATCGGGGTTCCAAAACTGTCTGGAGGGCTGGGTAGGGAAGGCTGTGCCACCCCAAACCCTAACCAGATTCGCCCCCTCCCACTTCCTGCCACCCTGACTGCCCCCCTCAGAATCCTCGACCCATCCAACCCCACCTACTCCTTGTCCCCTGACCGCCCCATCCTGGGACCCCCCGCTACTAACCGGCCTCCCCCCAGGACCCCACTCCCATCCAACCCCCCCTGCTCCCGGACTGCCCCGACCCCAATCCACACCCCCGCCCCCTGACCGGCCCCTCAGGACCCCACCCCCTATCCAACCCCCCCTCTAAAGCCCCTTTCAGAATGCGGCCCTGTGAATACGGGCGGAGGACTCGGGAGGACCAGGCAGCCGCGCAGCCGGAGAGAAGCAGCGGTTTCCCCTTCAAAGCACTGCTTCTCTCCGGCTGGCTGCGCGGCTGCCTGGTCCTCCTGAATCCTCCGCCCGCGTTCGCTGTGCTCCCGCCACCCGCACTGCCCGCCTGCTCCCCTGTGGCTGCCTCCACCGGGGAGCCTCCCTCCTTGCTCTCCCCTGCCCCCGCAGTGCAGCCCCCTCCCACGCTGGCAGCACGGCGAGCTGAGGCTGCGGGGGAGGGGGGACAGCAGGGCCGGGGCCGGGGGCGAGCCTCCCCGGCTGGGAGCTCAGGGGCCGGGCAGGATGGTCCCGCAGGCCGAATGTGGCCCGCGGGCTATAGTTTGCCCACCTCTGCCCTAGTCAGATTCCAAATGATGCAGTTAAAATCCCCCTGCAGGCTCAGCTGGATACAACAACCCGCTTCACTTCCTGTCCTAAAGCGTCGGGCAGTGTTAACAGGAGTTATTATAAAGCCTTCCACGCCACCAGGGCCTGCCCGTCAATAGGCCACATGTGCTAGGGAGTTCCCTGGCTGCATTGCCAGACCCAGCAGCTGTCCAATCTCACAAGGCCCCCTCAAGGCAGGGCAGTGCTACGGTCCCCATGGAACAGATGGGGAAACAGAGGCACGGAAAGGCCAAGGCCCAGCTTTTGAAAGGTCATTAGACACCTGGGACCTTGTTATATTAGGCCAAAGCCTCATTACTACTTTTTTCTGAGCCTAAGGCATTTTATAGGCTACGCCCCTGACTCCCATTGATCTTGATGCGAGTCAGGCACCTAAGCACCTTTAAGGATCCAGGTTTAAGTGATTTGCCGAAGGTCATGCAGGGAGTCTGTGGCGGAGCAGGGGAATCAAACCCCGGTATCCCAAGTCCTACATTAGCACTCTGGGCTATCCATCCTCCCCCTGGCTGGAGTGATCCCTATGTGTGTAATTACCGCCAGAGAGGCAGCGAGTACTCTAACTAGTCATACTGCAGCCGTGCCTCGGACACAGGTCCTCAAACGGCTTCCAACTCTCATTGACTGCAGTGATGGGATTTGAGGATTTGGACCCAGAAGCCTCAGTCATGAACCTCCTCCCCTCCCCATCGGCGCCAGGCACTTTGCAAGCACCGATCAAAGGGAATATCCCTGCCCCAGAGAGCTTCCAATCGCAGTATGAGACAAGAGACAGCCGATGGGTGTAGACAGAGGGGGGAGTATAAGGGAACTCAAGGAGATGCTTGAGCAGCACGCCAGCTGCCTGACGGCTGCCGAGGGGAGGGTAAGCGTGACGGCTATAGCGAAGACCGGGGGTGGCTCCATAGCCCTGCCAGCTATTCCCCACGGGGCGAGCCTTGCTCAGCCTCTGTGGCTGGGAATGACACGTCATTGTCTCCCCCCGACAGGTGGTGGCTCTGACCCTGCTGACGGCTTCGGGGGACATCCTGGAGTGCTCTGAGTCCGTCAACGCTGAAATCTTCCAGGCCGCTCGGCTGCATCTCGGCTGCCTGGGCGTGGTCCTGACCATCACCTTCCAGTGCGTCCCGGAGTTCTATCTGCAGGAGACCACCTTCCCCTCCACCCTCCAGGAGGTACCGTAATGTCCACAGTAGAAGCGGGAGGACAAAACGATAGGCCCCTCTCGTAAGTGGCCTCCGCGGCAGGTGAAATGCCGTGCATGGCAAGACAAGCTGTTCTGGCTCAGGCTGGCGGGGAGCGACTGCAGTCGGTTAAGGAATATCCCACACTTGCACTACACTCCCCACATGCATTTATGGTGCAACCCAGCGTGGGAACAGAGTGATCTTTAAAAATGGAGACTTTCACGCCGACGATTCAGTGACTGATGGGGAGTCTCGTTTCTTTGGAAATGGAGTTTTAATTTCTCAGACAGGTGCCTGGGGGTAAGGCAAAGTCAGCCGGGTCTGCAGCAGCCAGTGTTTGCAGGAGAGGGGGGACTGAGGCAAGTTGGCTGCCTTAGTATCACAGGGATGAATGGGTTTATTTCTTAAGAGGGACACTGACAACATTAAAGTGATGGGCTGGACCCACCCGTTTGCTCTGGCTGCTTTGCACAGTAGCCTGTGACCGGCCCTGCTACCCCTCTCGGGTGCTGAGGTAGCCCAGGAGGAGGCTGGGGCAGGAAGTCCAGGGCTCTAGGACTCTGGATTGGTAGGCAAAGGCTCATGGGCGGGGTGCAGTCAGCTGGAGTGAGTCTGTCAGCCTCCCAGAAACGCAGGTGGGGCCTATCAGAGGAGGAAGCAAAGGCAGGGGCAACTGTTTGCTGAGAGTAATGGGGGCAGAGGGTAGTCACGGTGGGAGTACAGGCTGCATGGAGAGGGGAGCCTGTGAGTTAATTTTACTTTAACACTCAGGAAAGGGGCGTTCAGACTGTTTGTGTCCCGTGGAGAAAGGGGAACCAAGGGCCTTAATTTGCTTTAACCCTGGAGACAAGGGCAGCTGGGCTCTCTATTAGGGACTCTGAGGAGAGGGGACCTGCAATGCAGCCTGGGAGGAAGCTGGTTATTTTCAGTTGAGTCACAGGCTGTGGCAGGACAAGCAACGTTTGCTTTCTTGATTTGTTTGGTTCCTTTTTAGCTGAAGGATGCACCGTAAATCCAGCTCAACCAGCCAGCCACACTGGGTCTGCAGCTGCTTTGTGCTGTCAGAGCCGGGTGATAAATCTGTCCCCAAACATTTATAATGGGTTCACTGCCTTACCAACAATGCCAGCTAGTTTTCACAACTGAAAATATTTAAAAAATCTGTTTCCCGCTGATGGTGTTTGTTTGCTTTTTGCATTTATCCCAACCTGGAGAGTGAGAGTGAATTGAGTCAGTTTCATTCTTTGTTTCTGGTCAGTTTCATGTTTTGGTGTCCATGGACTAGCCAAATGCAGCAGCCTTCAAGGCTGCAGGGCAAGGCTCAGATGTTTGAAGCATTCTCATGGAATTCATTCTTTTAAAGATGTCATGGAAACATCCTAGGTGCTGGAAATGGCTTAGTGGGTGGGGCACAAAACAGGCCCTCAGGAGACCTGGGCTCTATTTCCAACTCTCTGCCACTGGCTTGCTGGGTGGCTTCAGGCGAGCCATTTCCCCTCCCTGTGCCTCAGTTTTCCCATCTGTAAAATGGGTAGAATGACGCTGCCCTCCTTTGCAAGGCTCCTTTGCAAGGAGATCTGCCAATGAACAGCGCTAGGTAAGAGCCAAGTATTATTAAAAGGGGCCTGGCTGTGTCCCTTCTGAAGCTGATCTTTTTCCATCACAAGTTCAGGCGGTGCGTGCAAACACGGTTAAGCGCTAGGTGCAGCCCTCCGCCTTACTCACAGGGGGGCGGGGTAATAAATGAGCAGGCACAGCGGGCGAATGGGAGTGTCTGACGTGACGGGGGTTTAAGCATGTTCCTCGTGGTGCTAATGAGCAGTCCCAGGCAGGAGTGACCTGGGGTTGTGCAGCAGCTTTCTAGTCAAGTCAGGATCCGGTTCTCCTGCTTTCTGCCTGGGGCGTGTGCACCTGGCACTTGGCACCTGCCCTGCACAGGGTCCAGCCCCCAGTTTGTTCTGAAATCTGCAGGGCCCAACGGGGGCAGAATTGCAAGGAAGGCGTGTTTGGGAGAGACAATGATCATTATATGGGGCAGGGCGGGGCGGTTATGGGATTGTTTTCCTGCTGCTTTTGCTCCATGCAATGCTATAGGGTTCTCTCCACTCAGCCCAAGGAACCGGTCCATAGGGCTTAAACCATCAGGGTCTCTCCCGAAGACGGGCCATGTTAGCGGGTGAGTTCCACTGTCACAACATGGGAGAGAGGTAGTGGGTCTCATGGCCTGTCACGGGTGACCCTGCTCTGCAGAGTCTGCTTCCAGCTGCCACGCGGGTGGCTCAGGGTCAGTGGAAGCTGCTCATGAGAGTTGCCAGGCAGATGTGCGTAGTTAGTCCAGTGCTTATATCTCTGCGCACTCGGGTGGGCGGCACCAAGACAGTGCCTTTGCCGTGCAGACCCTGCAGCACAATCTCACTCTCCGAATCCAGGGTACCACATACGCCGCTTCTCCCGGAGGGCCCACGGGGCTGACTGGAGCGCTCACGTGCCGGACCTCAGGCAAAGGAGGTGCAGCGCCAATCTCAGGCATGAATTTAATCAGAAAAATGGCAATGATCATTGGGAATTGTTTAAGAAAACTTTGCGAGATCCCCCAAAAGCCACAGTTGAGGAAGGAGGCCATATTGGTTAAAAATCAACCTGGTTTGGGGGAGAGGTGAAAGCAGTGATAAAAAATGATATATGAAACAAATGGAAGAAAGGTGAAGCTGATGGTAATGAATGGAAATCAGAAGCTAAGAATTGTTGAAAATTGATCAGGGAAGCAAAGGGACACCATGAGAAATTGATGGTTAAGGACAATACAAAGGAGGTTTTGAATATATTAGGAACAAAAGGAATCCTGACAGTGGTATCAGACTATTAATAGATGGAAATGGGATAAAAGAAAAGGAGGACTTATGGCACCTTAGAGACTAACCAATTTATTTGAGCATAAGCTTTCGTGAGCTACAGCTCACTTCATCGGATGCATACGATGTATATGCTGTAGCTCACGAAAGCTTATGCTCAAATAAATTGGTTAGTCTCTAAGGTGCCACAAGTACTCCTTATCTTTTTGCGAATACAGACTAACACGGCTGTTACTCTGAAACCTGACATTATGCAAGGAAATGGGATAATTATCAATAGTAATACAGAAAAGGCAGAAGTGTTCAGTAAATATTTCTGTTCTGTATCTGGGGAAAAATGATGATGTAGTCATAGCTAAGGCTACGTTTTAGTCATGGGTATTTTTAGTAAAAGTCATGGACAGGTCACGGGCAGTAAACAGAAATTCACAGCCTGTGACCTGTCCATGACTTGTACTATACCCCTGACTAAATATTGGGAGAGCTGCAGGTGCTGGCGGAATCTGTGACCTCTATGACAAACACACAGCCTTTGTCATAGCTTATGGTGATTCTCTTTCCATTCCGCTAATATCTTTGGAGGATGTTATATAGCAGCTACTGAAGTTAGAGATTGTTAAATCAGCAGGTCTAGATAACTTTCAAGAGTTGTAAAAGAGCTGGCCGAGGAGCTCTCTGGACAGTGAACGTTGATTTCAATAAGTCCAGGAACCCTGAGACAGTTCCAGAAGACTGGAAGAAAGCTAAAGATCTGCCAATATTTAAGAAGGGTGAACAGGATGATCTGGGTAACTATAGGCTGTCATTATAACATCGATCCTGGGCAAGATAATGGAGTAGCTGTTATGGGACTCAATTAATAAAGAATTAAAGGAGGGTAATGTAATTAATGCCATTCAACATGGCTTTATGGAAAATGGATCCTAGCGAACTAAGTTGATATTTTTTATTTTTATTTTTTTATTTTATTTTATTTTAATTTTTTTTTGAGATTTCAAGTTTGGTTGATAAAGGGGAAAAATGTTTCTGTAAAATGCTGAGGTTGCCTCTTAATCTCCCCCTTTTCCAAACTGAATGTACCTAGTTCCTTCAGCCTTTCCCCCCCGGCTGCATTCCACCCCTCTGCTCAGCTTTGTCGCTCGCCTCCCGATCCTTTCCAGTGTCTCTACACCCTTTCCACACAGTGGTGACCCAAACTGGATGCAGTTCTCCTCCAGCTGAGGCCTACCCAGCGCCGAGTAGAACGGGACTGTCACCTCCCGTGACTTGCATGCTGTGCTTGCTAATGCCACCTAAAACTGCATTTGCTTTCCCCACCCCCTCACTCCCCCACTCCATTCCCAAACAGCTGGGATATGGCCCGCATCAATATCTATGCAAGAAGGAGATTTTCTTATCTGAACAGCTCACGGCCTCCCTGTGAGGTAGGGCAGGGCTATCCAGCGGTATTTAACTGCCTTGGAAGATCTGGGCCAAAGTGACATGCCTGCAGTCTCCGAAAGTCTGTGGCAAAGCAAGGAATTGGATCCAGGTCTCCCAAGTCCCAGGCTAACTCCCTGTCTTGATAGAAATGCCCTCCCTCATCTTGCTGAGGTCACATAACTTCCCATTGCCTCAGTTTCTCTGTCTGTGAGATTGGGGATAACACCAGTCTCTCAGGATTAATCAGTGAGTGTGTAAAGATGGAAATCACCATATTAATATTAATACCCATATCGACCCTGTGGGATTTTTGCCCATGCCCTGTAGTTCCTGCATTTCCAGCGCCCCGACTTTCCCATTGGTTGACCCAGTGAGGTGGAAGAGAAGAGCAAGAGAGCAGGTGCTTTAAATATTTAAGCAAAATGATCGAGGCCATTACCAATAACGCCTGTTTTGAGAGGAGCGCAGGGGCTGCCCAGAGATGATTCGTGGTTCGGTCGGACCCGCCTGGTTTCTTGCTTCCCACTCTGGCCTCGGGTTTCTCTTTAGCCCAGGCTACCCTGATAACACTCTGGGCCATTGGTTACACCCCCGGGGTGGGGTACATTGGCAATGCGCAACGAAAGGGGGCTTCCATCACAGCTCCGCTACTCTGCGAAGACAAGCTGCTCCCAGGGGGAGGGGGCCGCTCAGCAGCCAGGCAGGTGCCTCTCCACCCCTCCCGGAGATAGAGCACAGAGCCAAACAGCGACACACACAGGGGGCTGGAGCTCCAGCTGGTGTCAATCAGCAGAGCCCTTCTGGTATCGAGGGGACCACGGCCATTTGCACTGCGGATGTGCCCCTAGGCGTGAAGGCCCCCACAGCACCTAGCGAGTTATCTTGTCCACCCGTGTGACACTAGGTAGCTTTCGGCCTGGCCAGTCCTTGGATGGGAGACCTGTCCGAAGT
Organism: Lepidochelys olivacea; assembly: GCF_965140295.1. Classification (NCBI taxonomy): domain Eukaryota; kingdom Metazoa; phylum Chordata; order Testudines; family Cheloniidae; genus Lepidochelys; species Lepidochelys olivacea. The sequence continues at coordinate 5,803,938 of NC_140413.1, forward strand.
GGTAGCAGTGAGCGGGGAGGCGCTGGTGAGGCGTGCTGTCTGTCAGATGGGATCTGAGGGCGCTGGCCACTGGGGATCACGGATTGCTGAGCATTTTGTGGGTGGGTGGGGGTTGGATTTGCAGGGAAGTGGAGGAAATGCGTCTCCTGTTATTGGCAGGGCTGGAGGTGCCGACATTTGGAGCGGGAAGGGGATTCTCTAGCCCAGCAGCCCCCTGATAGCAGCCAGCTGTCTCCCCCCGCTGCAACATGGCGGCTGAGCCTGCTCCCCTCTTCAGCTGTCACCACAGCCCCGTCCCCCTCCCAGCTCCACTCTCTTTGAACCAGCCATCAATAACCGTCCCCTCACGTTCCTCCCCCTTGGCTGCACCCGCAGCCCTCTCCCATCGGCTTCGGCCCTCTCACCACCACGCCTCCCATGGCTTCCTGCCCCCACACCCCTCAGGCCACTCTGCTCCCCCCAGCCTCTGGGCTGCTGTGGTCATGGCCAGTCGCACTGTCCTCAGAATCCTGCCCTGCCTTGGCGTCCCCGGCTCGTTCCCCGGTCCAGCCTCCTGCCTCTCCGGTTGGCCGTTCAATAGCGCTGAGCGGCCACGTCGTGGAGCAGGCCCCGCAGTGCTAGGCGCTGTACAAACAGACTGGCCCAGAGAGCTCACAATCTCAGTACACTCCTCTTCCCCCTCTCGGCCAGTGACCCCAGCCTATCACCCATCCATCCGCTTCCCTCCAGCTCCGCCATGCTTCCCTGCATGCTGCCTCTTATGTATGGAGCGCCCTCCTCACGCAGGCATCTAGGGCTGCTGGAGAGGGGCAGGACGGCCTTGTGAGTCGCTGGAGTGGGACTTGGGATACCTGGCTTCAGTTCTCAGCTCTGCCACAGACTCTTTGTGTCACCTTGGGTGAGTCACTTGAGCCTGGACCCTCAAATGAATTTAACTCCAGTTGATTTCCATGGGAGCGAAGTGTCTAAATGCCCTTGAGGATCTGGCTTTAACCTGGTGTGTCTACACTGCACACTAAACCCAGGCTCTGGCTTAGGTTTGAGTCCAAGCCCCCTTCCGTCCACACACAAATCAGGCTGACTTTGGTCAGCAAATATGACCCAGACCCTAGCAGCCTGCTGGGGGTTGGGTCAGAGCCCGTCTGGCTGAGTTTCTGCTCCAAGCCCGTCACTTTGCAGTGTGGATGCAGCCCAAGTGCAGACCCGAGCTGGAAGGTCCATGTAGCGCAGGGTGGGACCCATTAACAGGGCTAAGACTGGGTCCAGCAGCTGTTAACCCGAGTTTACTATGTAGTTTGGATGCTCAAGTGCAGGATTGGAAACACACAGTCTCCAAGCCCAGTTTGCTATGCAGTGTAGACACACCCTTTGTGTGTGACCTGAATAACCTGTAGATACCAATGGGCTCAATTCTCTTATTGAGTGGACACAGAGAACTCAGGCCTGGTCGACACGAGGAAATTAGGTCACTGTAACCATGTCCGTCAGGGGGGTGAAAAAACCACCCCCCTGAGCAGTGCAGCTAAACTAACCCGACCCGCGGTGTACACAGCACGAGGACCCTGGACAGCACCCACACACAACTCCCACAGAAGGGGGACTAGAAGTTGCTTTGCACAGAGAACCTTGTAACAATGGTCTGGTTCATCCTGGCTGCACAGGGATAGGCTGGTCCTATAGCCCTGTGGCCAGGCGGCTGCAGACCACACTAGCCTTCACTCTGTTCACAGGCACCGTCTTGGAGGTTCTGAGCTCCCCAGGGCGTGTGTCTGGTGGGCAGGGCAGGGCTGCTATTTAATATAGTTATTATCTCCATCACAAAGCGCCCTCGCATCTGACTTCCCCGCACTGCCAGGCCCTTGATCTGTCCCAAGTGCTGAGCTCTGAGCGCCAGGACAAGATACCCACCATCAGTGAACAGTTCCCCAGGGCCAGTGAAGCAGCTCTTGGCTGTCTGCTGCCTGTAACATATGGGCTAATATGCCGCTGCCCTCTACGGGATGCAATCTGAACTGCTCAACTGTGTGCCATAGATCCCAGACTGTAACCAACAACCAGAGATTCTCCTTTAGCATACGTTGAAGAGACCTGGGATTTTTGGAGCTGAGCATCTGAATTCAATGGATGCTGTTATCGCGAATTCCCTAGTGGCGACGCTGGGTAGGACAGTGACAACTGACGCTCTTGCTTGATTTGCTGCCTTTGGAGCTTGCAAGTGTCTCCTCCCGTAACAATTTGGCTCTGAGCACTGAGCCCTCTGTCAGTCTATCTCAGTCTATCAGTCTATCTCAGTGCTGTGATGCTCTCGGGGAGCTGATCCTGAGTTGAATCAGGCAAGCTGGGGCGCACTGTTCCTTTGGGGACAGCAGGACTGGTATTGCTGTGGGTTTTCAGTGGAGAAGGGGCTGGACGTGACAGGGCAACGTTTCAAATGGCCTCAGGGACTGGGGGGCTCCGATTGTTACCTGGCCTGGGCGGAGAAAGGAGTTCAGCATCCGAGCCCAAGATCTGGCCTCAACCTCCCGCTCTGCCAAACTCCCTGTGTGACCCTAATCCCACCGCTTCCAGATCTGTGCAATGGGGATGAAACCCACGTCCTTCGGGGCGGGGGGGATCCCATCACCACCTCCTGCCCATTCACTGCATTCTTTCTCTGCCCCACGCAGGTGCTCGACAACCTCGACAGCCACCTGCGGCGATCGGAATATTTCCGCTTCCTGTGGTTCCCCCACAGCGAGAACGTCAGCATCATCTATCAGGATCATACCAACAAGGTACAGCCCAGCCCACTGCAGCCCTGAGCCTGCCTTCCACCCTGCCCCGGGGTGGGGCGAGGAAGGACACACACACTGGCAGCAATGAGAAACCAGATCAGGCACCGTTTGAGATACAATGCCAGACCCCGCGTTGAGGAAACCACCATGCCAGAGGGCACCAGTTATGCCTCAGGGAGAGCCAGGCTCAGGGCCTTCTGCTGGTCTCCTCTCCCGGGCCTGGGATCTCCTCCCCTTTGACAGACTGAAGAGGGCCCTGCCTGGCCAACGCTTGGGTTGGAGTCTCCCAGCATGCTTGAAGAAATGGTGGTGATGAGTCAGTGGCATTCCAAGCCGCTCCCATCGGGGGCGCTGTGCTACCGGGGGTGCCCTCCTATGGCTGAGAGGGGTGACTGAACCTCATGTCACTTCTTGTACCCAAGACCCCATGATGCCTTACACAAGAGTATGACCTCAGTCTCCAGGCCAGATTTGAGTGGGGGCAGGTCCGTTTTGCCACCCTCATTCCCTAGCATCCATTTTATGCTCCCTGCCGTCAGTGTGAATGTCCTGGAAAGAGAGGCAAAGGTGGCATGGGCTGCCAGTCTCCTCCTGCCTGGGGAAATCTCTGATCAGAGCCTTCATGTGATACCTTTCAGCCTCCTTCGTCCTCCGCCAACTGGTTTTGGGACTACGCCGCCGGATACTATCTGCTGGAGTTTCTGCTCTGGATCAGGTAGGGATGGATTCTTGTCGCGTTTTGGTATGGCGCCCTGTTGCAGGTATGGCTGTTAAGGAATCCACTTGGGGATATGCTGACACAGCACGCCAGGCCCCTGAGGATTTACGTTTCATTGTTTGTTCCCTGCGTCTACAGAATAAATCCAGTACTAGGAGAAGAGGCAACCAGCTGTTCCACCTGAATTAGGTCAGGGCACCTGATCTGGGGTGGAAGAAACTTGACTTGGAGTCTGGAACTGCCTGAGTTTTAGTCCTGGCTCTGCTGCTGACCTCAGAAGTCAGCACACACATACACTTTTTGTGCCTCAGTTTCCCCAGGTGTGCAATGAGGGTAATGGCTGGGTTTGGGACACAGAGGGTTGTGAGGATTAGTTTTTGAAGGTCTAAAGTGTCCTATACATGCTCGGTATTGTTAGAAACTGGTGGCACTGCTCCTTTAAATAGCCAGGAATCCACAATGTTCTGTGTAAGCTAGGGGATTCCAGACGGTCACCCGTAGGACGCTTACTGGCTGGCTGCATGGTGCTGGCTCCTCCTCCTCCTTTCCAGCTGCTCAGTCACTTCTTCATGTGACTCTTTTGCTGTCGGGCTGTTCCAGGATTGGGGTGGGGCCACGGGGAGGGCGAATGGGATCAGGACATGTCTTACGACGGTGTGTCCTCTGCTACGAGGAGGTTGGAGCCCCACTGGCTGGAGCCAGTCCCCGCCCCGCGAGGAGCCAGCATGATGATGGTCGCCCCATCTCAAAAAAGATATACTGGAATTGGAAATGGTTCAGAAAAGGGCCACAAAAATTATTAGGGGTCTGGAACAGCTTCCGTATGAGGAGAGATTAATAAGACTGGGACTTTTCAGTTTGGAAAAAAGACAACTAAGGGGAGATATGATTGAAGTCTATAAAATCATGACTGGTGTAGACAAAGTAGATAAGGAAGTGTTGTTTACTACTTCTCATTACACAAGAACTAGGGGTCACCAAATGAAATGAATAGGCAGCAAGTTTAAAACAAATAAAAGGAAGTATTTCTTCACTCAACGCACAGTCAACCTGTGGAACTCCTTGCCAAAGGATGTTGTGAAGGCCAAGACCATAACAGGGTTCAAAAAAGAACTAGATAAATTCATGGAGGATAGGTCCATCAATGGCTATTAGCCAGGATGGGCAAGGATGGTGTCCCTAGCCTCTGTTTGCCAGAAGCTGGGAATGAACGACAGGGGATGGATCACTTGATGATCACCTGTTCTGTTCATTCCCTCTAAAGCATCTATCATTGGCCACTGTTGAAAGACAGGATACTGGCCTAGACGGACCGTTGGTCTGACCCATTGGGGCCATTCTTATGTTACGTTCTTATGAATTCAGGGGAGGGAGGATGGTTGGGACTGGCCGGGCTAGGATGGAAGGTGTAATATGATATCAAATCACCACCAGGCGGTAACAAACTCTCCAGATACCCATTGTCAGAGTAAGGGGGAACTTTCCCTTACTTCCTTTCTACATCTCTACGCATCCATTTCCAGAGGTGCAGAAAGCCCTGGGACTATTGTTAAAAACAAAACCACGCAGCTGTGTGTGTCAGCAACTCTCTACTGCTGAGGGAGATTCTCCCTCAGCTTAGATGTGTAAGAGGCGTTGTGCTTTAGGAGCAGGAGGATCTGAGTTCTATCCCTGCTGTTACCATGAAGTACCAAGTAGCCAGAGTACATCACATGGCAACAGCCACAAACTCCCCAGGTAGCTGCAGCTTCCGCCAGTCCCTGTTGCAAGGAGCTTGAGATCTAAACAGATCAGATGTAAGTGGTCCATACTGGATGTGGAGGTAACTGGCTTATGGCAGAGAAGTGTTCAAAGGCTTCACAGAAGAAGTGAGTTTTTGCTCTGTACATACAGCACCTAACACACTGGGGCCCTGATCCGTGACTAGGGCTCCTAAGTGCTACCATAATACAAATAATTAATAATAATGCTCAGAATCCAGAGGTGCTGAAGGCAGAAAGGGCTACCCCACCTACTCCCAGTCTGAGCCTTGTCACCAAGAGCCCACTGATCAGGCAGGATGAGGGGCGGATGCAGACACAGCCAGGGGACAGTAACCCTTCATCCTTAGCTGAGCGATCTCTGCACAGTCTGCTCCCTAGAGCTGCTGTTCTTGTGAGAGCCGGGCTGCCTCATGGGTGCATCAGGCAGAGTCAGAGAGGGTAAAGTTTACAGTGTGAGGGAAGAGGAGGAACCCAGTGGTTCCTGGTCTTGTTGGATGCCCCCAATGAAATATTTTAGTCTGATTTCTGTGTGAACCTGTGTGGATAACTGTCTGCCGACAGCAGCCACCTCGCGTGAAGGGCACCCACAGAGAATTGTCAGGTGCCTTGAGCGCCTGGATTTTGAGCAGGCTGTCGGCAAAAGCACCATCCGATGTGATTTCACGGGGTCACTGCTGGCTACCTGCCAGCTTTGTGTGTTGAGTGTTTTGGGGGAGTTAGTGCCCAGGAAACAGCTAATTAAGTCCAGGCCCTGAACTACATCTCCCGCCTCTTCCCTGAGCCGAGAAACATGCCACTGGGGTTTGTTCAGCCCTTGTACTGTGGCTGTGCAGGGCCCTTGGAAACCAACTAGTACAGGAGTGGGCAAACTATGGCCCACTGTCCGGATTCGGCCCACCGGCCATTTTAATCCGACCCTCGAGCTTCCGCTGGGGAGCAGGGTCTGGAGCTTGCCCCGGTCCGGCGCTCCAGATGGGGAGCAGAGTTGCGGGCCGCGCCGCACGGTTCCTGGGAGCAGCGACATGTCATCCCTCTGGCTCCTATGCGGAGGGGCAGCCAGGGGGCCCCTCTCTGCACGCTGCCCCCACCCCAAGCACCACCTCCACAGCTCCCATTGGTCAGGAACCATGGCCAATAAGAACTGCAGGGGCAGCGCCTGCAGACGGGGCAGCACTCAGCAGAGCCATCTGGCTGTGCCTCCACCTAGGTGCCAGAGGGGGGACATGCTGCTGCTTCTGGGAGCCGCTTGAGGTAAGCGCTGCCCAGAGCCTGCACCCCTGAACCACCCCACCCCTCCCATGCCCCAACCCCCTGCCCCAGCCCTGATCCCCCTCCCACCCTCCGAACCCCTCAATCCCAGCCCAGAACACCCTCCTGCACCCCAAACCCCTCATCCCCAGAGCCCGCACCCCCAGCTGGAGCCCGTACCCCCAACCCCTCCACACCCCTTCTGCCCCAGTTGGGAGTCCCACTCTCACATCCTGAACTCATTTCTGCCCCACCCTGGAGCCCGCACCCCCAGCCAGAGCCCTCACCCTCTCCCACACCCCAACCCCAATTTCATGAGCATTCATGGCCCGCCATACAATTTCCATACCCAGATGTGGCCCTTGGGCCAAAAGATTTGCCCACCCCTGAAATACTGTGTTATGCTGCCCTCTAGTGGATGAAACCAGCCCTGATTGACACTGCCCAGGTAGCCCCCAAGCTTAGAGCCACATGGCCAGGGAAGGGCTGGGGGCTGAATGGTGGTGGGAGGGCAAGGAGAGGGAATGCAACATGTGAGTGTTTGACTGTAGAAACCTGTCTTTGCTTGTTACTTCACATCCACTTAGCCCCTGAGCCAGGCTGCTCCCCACCTGTCTCTTGCTCTGTGTTTGCCCAGCCCAGCAGGCCCTGATCTCAGCTGGGGACTCTGGGGGTCCCTGGCATACAAGCGACAGCTCCTGATGTGAAGGATTTCCTTTGGCTGCATGGGTCCTGTAGGCGTTTCCACTCCCTGGGCCAGAGCCATCCATGTTCCAGCTCCCGTCCAGCTGGTGGAGTTTCACTGGCCTCGAATCGGGCCCAGGATCTGGGCTTCCTGAGGGCGTTTTGCTGAAACTTCCTCCTGCTCACACAGGTCCAGACTGATAGATGTGTAAGGCCAGAGGGGAGCAGTACGCTGAGTAGTCTGATCTCCTTAGAGCACAGGCCATCACATCTCATCCAGCGATTCCTGCATCAGGCCCAGAGCTTCTGGATGAGCTAGAGCAGATCTGTTAGAAAGAGACACCCAGGCCTGAGTTACAGACTCTGCATGATGGAGAATCCACCATGTCCCTAGGTGAGCTGCCCCAGTGATGAATTACCCTCGCAGTTAATCCTGTGCATCCTATTTCTAGCCTGACTTTATCTCGCTTCAACTTCCAGCTGCTCTGCCTTGATCTACCTTTGGCTAGATTAAAGAGCCTACTCTCTGAAATCTCCTCCTCTGTAGGTACTAGGAGGTTTAGGAACCCTCTAGGGCACTGTCACTGCAGCCTCCAGACTGTACGGCCTCGGCGCAGGGAGCTGATCTCCAGGACCTCCCGAGGGCCCTTCCAGCCCGACATTGCTCTGATTCTAAGGCGGGTGGCATGTCCGAGCGAGCTTTGGCCCCTTTGGCTCCCAGCAGTGCTCTGAGGCTGACATCTCTGCTGGGGTGCAAGGCCAGAAAAGGGGGCGCAGCATCTCAAGCTTGGGGTGTGAGGGCAATGACTGAACAGTGCACTAGAGGCAGCTCAACCCAAGTACCCTCCTTCCTGCCACCCGAACTGGCCTGCAGGGCCCCTTGGCCTTGCAGACTCTGAGACAGCCCTGGCCTCCTTCTGTCTCCTAAAGGGGACCTAGTGGCCTGTGAGCACCCCTTCCCCTCCTAACGACCTCAGGGGGCAGCTGGTCGAGTGGTGCCACCCTTTGGGAACTACTGAGGGGCTGGCTTGGCCGTCAGATCCACCCACCCCTTTGGGGAGCCCTGGCCCCTTGTCAGAGGCAGACCTGAGATGTGCTCTCCATGGTTCTGCCCCGGCCCTGATCTCTCTGTCTCCCCTGCAGCACGTTCCTGCCCGTCCTGGTGCGTTGGATCAATCGCTTCTTCTTCTGGCTCCTCTTCACGGGCAAGGTGGAGCACGTCAACCTCAGCTACAAGATCTTCAACTACGAGTGCCGCTTCCGACAGCACGTCCAGGACTGGGCTATCCCCATGTAAGCGGCTCTGCGGAACCCCCCCACCACACCCAGACCGTGCAAGGGGCTGTACGGGAACTGCTGGCTGTGCAATGCAACTCTGCACCCCTTCATGGCCCAGTCCTGCGTGCGTACGCTAGCGGGAGGGGAGAGATTGCACGGTGCCTCTTTTCTTCCTACTTCCCAGTCACGCTCAGGCAGGAGCCAGGCTCAGGAAAGCTCCTTCCAATGACTCATCTGCTCAGTGACTGTTGGATGCCCCCAGAACACACGGACGTCCAGGCTGGGGGTTTGCGAGACGGCCAGGCTCTGGGGTAATCAGCAATCCCTTGCAGGATGGCTGGGCCCAGGCCAGGGCTTACGGGGCCCCACTGTGCTGTGATGCTGGCAGCAGAGACCTGAGAGAAACACAGGGTCTGTCTGTATCCAGCTGCCTCACTAACGAATCCCTGTTCTAGCCATTACAGCGCAGCTTGTGTCTCCTCAACCCGGGACCAGGGCATGCTTGGAGCAGTGCTGTAGGTCGCATGACTGCCCTAGCCAGTTAGATTAATTGGCATGTCCAAGGCTGTATAAAGGAAGCCTCCCCCTTCCCCCGCCTGCCCCCCCAATGACTGAGCAAGTTGCTAGCCCAGCACAGCTTAGGGGTATGTGGGGGCAGGGCTGAGAGAGCCTTGAACTACTGAAGACATGAAGCGGCAAAGAGTCCTGTGGCTTCGTGTAGACTAACAGACGTACTGGAGCATAAGGTTTCGCGAAAGCTCCCACTCCGATACGTCCGTTAGTCTGTAAGGTGCCACAGGACTCCTTGCCGCTTTTACAGATCCAGACTAACACGGCGACCCCCCTGACACTTGAAGACCTGAAGAGACCCACAGAATTTAGATCCAGATCCTAACTCCCTGTGGCCTAACTCCCACTGAGGTCAGGTACCTAATACCCTTGGAGGGTTACTCCTCGAAGCGGGTTACTGCTTTCACACTCTGGTTTTGTTCCATTTTTTGGGACCAATCAGCAGATTCCCACCCCACGTGGGTAACCCAGCCACCGGTGCACTAGGACCCAAACTGGTTCCTCCATTTGCATGTTCCTCTCAAACAGACACAGAAGGGTGAATTCGTCGCCTCTTGAGAGCACACCGGGCATGAAGCGCTGAAATGCAGGGCCCGGCCGCTGGGGTTAAACCCTGGGTGCGTGTGTATGTGGGGGGAATCTCTCCAAACACATGCACAGAAAACTCAGAGCGGCATCGCTTCCCTGTTAGCCTGAGGGGCCGTCCTGCAGGGACCAGCTCTGCTGGTGGCGAGAGGCTGGAAGGTGGTTCTGGTCCCGGCTTAGCTCTAATAACGACTCCGTAAGCTAAATTGATAACGACTCCGTAAATTAATCACTCACAAAAGGGAGGGATTTTAATGCCAGCTAGAGCCAAGTGCGATGCAGGCAGCTATGAAAGCTTCCCCCGCTCTGCTCTGCCAGCGTGCCGCAGCCCCCCTGCTATTCCAACCAGGGGCACCCTCCCCAAGAGCTCTGCTGATCCCCTCAGTCCCGACCCGCAACCCCTGCCCTTGCAGCACTAGGGGCAGAGGTGGTCGGCTCTGAACTCGCCCCGCTGTGGGACGGGTGGTTTGAGGCGCAGCAGCGCGATGGCGGCTCCGGTGCTCACGTGCGCTCTGGGGGCCGTTTGCACCTGGGCAGTGAGAAGACGAAGGAGGCCCTGCTGGAGCTGAAGGCCGTGCTGGAGAACAACCCCAAAGTGGTGGCCCACTACCCAGTGGAGGTGCGCTTTGCTCGGGGGGACGCCGTCTTGCTGAGTCCCTGTTTCCAAAGAGACAGCTGCTACATGAATATCATCATGTACAGGTAAAGCGGGGGCTGGGCCGGGAAGAACGGGCTCCGGCCAGCTCTGGCTCTGGCAGGGCCGGGGGCCGAGAGGACGGGGGCTGCAGCACAAGGCAGAGTTAACGTGGACATTGGAAGCTGGTGTTACCAGACGTCGACGGCTCGGCCGATCCGGATCTCGCTGCTCGTGCTCCGCTAGGAGTTGGTGGGCCGGTGACCCCAGAGTTTCCTTCCTCTGCTGCCCAGGGGCAGAAAAACTGTCCACTCGCTTGAGAGTCCTGACTTATGTTCCCAGCTCCATGGCTATGGGACCATGGGCCAGTCAAGTCGCCTCCCTGTGCCTTAGTTTCCCCACATGTCACACGGGGATTACAATACGGGCTGGGTCATGGAGATTTTAACTGTTGAGTTTATTATTTACTCCCAGCTGGTTGGTTTGATCATGGACAACCAGATTAAAAGAGCTGTTGGGTCCTGTCCCACTGGGAATTCTTATTGTTACTTAATTGTTCGTATTGTGGGGATGTCTACAGGCGCTGGAGGTCTGTGTTTGTCCAGCACAATGGGGTCCTGGTCCACAACACCTGTTATGGACCAGGACCCCATTGTGCTGGACAAACACACCTGAAAATGTTACCCAGCCTGTTCTCCGGGGCTCTGTCCTGACCAATGTTAAATGTCCCAAGCGATGGGTCTTTCCCGCGGGACAGTGCACGGCCGAGATCCATCTCCCCCACGAGGAGCTGTTCCTGACATTCACCCCCCGGTGCCCTTGGCTCAGTTTTAATCCGGTCCTGGAGACAGAGCGCGTCTCTGGCCCACCTAGTCTGAGCCGGAGCAGAGTCTACCGCAGGCCCTACCCAGCTGGGGTTCGTCCTTGAGCTCCTGTGCCAGCAGCTGCTACCTCCAGCGCTGACGCTGCCGGGGTCACACCCCACCGCTGGCCCGAGTCGGGCTGGCTACAGAAGCAGCACCCAGCCCAGGGGCTCAAACTCCCGTGGGTCCCATGAGCATCCCCCGGTGGGGGGAAGCCACAACCTGTGTGAAGGAGAGGGTAGCTCTGTCTCCCTCTAGTGGCCCATCCATGTAAGAGGTGAATGAGTTTGTCGTCATGTACCCCCTTTGTCGTCATGTACCCCCTTTGTCGTCTTAATGCCAAAGAAGCCCTCTGTGAAGGGGGACGGAGGCAGCTGCTAGCCACTGACTCTGCCCTGTGCCCTCAGGCCCTACGGGAAGGACGTGCCCCGGCTGGACTATTGGCTGGCCTACGAGAGCATCATGAAGAAGGCTGGGGGGCGACCGCACTGGGCAAAGGTACCGATGCAGCCTGGCCCGTGGGCTCAGGGAGGAATCAGAGCCCTGGTCTTTGAGCCCAGCCCTTGCTCTTTAACCCCGTGAACTAGACAGGCCTGACCCACACTCCAGGTTCTGAGGGTAACGAGGAGGGTGGCTGCTGTGGGTGGAAAGGTGCAGTGGGGCCTGCCTGGATGCTCACTGAGGCAGAGACCTGATCTGGCTCATCTGGGAACCCCCCGGCCTGTCCTCTCTGACGTGCCCCATTTCCACTGCTGCGGGTTCCCAGCCATATACAGGACAGTGGGGCTAGGGGCCAGGCAGGGGTGGGGGTGGCATGAATCAGTCATTGTCCCCCTGGGGTAAGGGAAAGGCCTCAGTAGATTCAAGGAGGGGCAGGCGGTAGGTGAAGGTCTTCCTAGGGCAGGGGGCGAAGGAGAGATGGGGGAAGGAGTGGCTTGGCTTAGCTTTCAGTCTGGACTCATGAGGGCAAACGTGGCCTTTAGAATCTCATGGATGAGCAAAGTGGTCCCTTTAGACATAGAGGGTGTGTCTACACTGCACACGGAACCCAGGCTCTGGTTCAGGTTTGAGACCAAGTCCCTCTTCCGTCCACACACCAATCACTCTGAGTCAGGTCAGCAAGTACTCAGAGCCTGGGCCCTAGGACCCTGCCAGGGGGTGGGTCAGAGCCCAGGCCCTGCTGTGAATCAGGTCCAACCCCTGGCATTGTGCAGTGTGGACCCAGGTCAAGCTGTGGACCTGAGTCAGAAGGTCTGTGTTGTGCAGTGTGGACGCACTAGCATGACTGGAAGACCCGGGCCCAGCAATTGTAAGCCCGGGTTTACCATGCAGTGTGGACGCTCAAGGATGGGCTTGGAAATGAGCCACAGACCTGGGTTTACAAAGCAAGGGAGATGTCCCTAAAGGTGTCGGAGGCAGGGGGATTTCAGGGCAGGTTTCACTGGACTTCGCAGACCTTCCATCTGTAACAACCATACCACCCTGTGCTGCTCCTCTCCAGATGGAGCCAGCTAGTCCCGCTCTGACTGTAAAGCCTCTGGGGTCGGGACTCTGTTGCTGTGTTTGGCCCTGGGCTGTGTACGCGCCTGTCGATCTCTCCAGAGGAGCGGGCGGAGAGCTCATGTCTGCTGTTGTTGTTGCTCAGTGTTTGTGGGCAGGGGTTGTGTGACACGGTCGCTTTCTTGTAGGCTCACACCTGTACCCGGAAGGACTTTGAGAAGATGTATCCCGGCTTCCAGAAGTTCTGCACCATCCGGGAGGAGTTGGATCCCACCGGCGTGTTCCTGAACGCGTACCTGGAGAAGGTGTTTTATTAAGGGAGGACGGGACGCTGGAGAAGAGAAATGAAGCTTGCCAGCCCATCTCCCATGCTCTGTCCTTTAGAAATGCTCCTAGTGAGACTTGCCCCTTCCATGATGTCCCCCAGATTAGAACCTAACCATTATCTCTCTGGGCTTCCAGCATGTCCCATCTCCATCTCTTAGGCTGGAAGCTCTTGAGTCAGGGACTGTCCACATTTAGTGTCCTGTACAGCTCCGAACACATTGTCAGAGAGAACACATCAATAAAGAACCAGCAGTGAATGGAAACAGTCTGTAGGCTCTGTGCTGTCGGATCATGTGCTGATCAAGGGGCCTTTGCCCAGGTACCAGTCCTGGAGAAAGTGCTGGTCAGGGCGTTATCTGCATGCCAGGAGTTCTGTGGATTCTGGCCCAGGTTTGAAAGGAGGCAGATTTAGCTCCATTAGACAGATGGCTGGTTCTGGTATCTCAGAGCCTGGCTTCCCCAGAGTCCAGGGTGTTTGGATCCAGGCCCATCTCTCATGACAAGGTCACAGGTTCAAGCGCCAGGCGAAAAGGGCCAGTGCTGGGGAGAGCGAGTGTGACAGTGCGTTGAAGCACAGGACCCAGAGATCTAGGTTCAATTCCCAGCTTTGGCACAGACAGTCTGTGTGACTTTAGGCAAGTGGCTTCATCTATCTGTTCCCTAGCTGCAAAATTCCTTCCCCACCTCTCCAAGGGGCTGGGAGGCAGAGAGCACGACGGGCTGCGTAGCAAGTACAAAGCTGAGGTGTTGGGAGATGCAGAGTCTTAAGCATGGGGGGGAAGTGATGCATACACATTTTTTCCCTGCATGCTATGACAGGGATTCCTGTACATCCTAGGGCTCTGCCACCGATCTGTGAGCCTCTCACCGTTCTACGAGTGCAGCTTTCTTACAGTAAACGGGCACGGGGCACCCAAAGCTGGCAGCGGCTGTTGCATAGCAATTTAAACCACAAGCCGTAAGATAGCTTATTGATATTGTAATAAACTGCTGTGTGTGTACGGGTTACTACTGCCCTGTGCTGGATGGATTAAGAACTGCCATACTGTGTGCCACAGGCCCTATAGTGTAAACATTTAAGGGTGATTCTCCTTCAGAGCAGACTGGTCTAGTCTCTTAGAGAAGGAGGAGTTGAAATGTCAATGTGCAATTCTGAGTGTCTGTGCGGTGCAGCATGGTGACAGTCCTGAAGTCCAGGCTAGCAGTGGATTTGTTACAAGGGCTATTTTCCCCCTGCCAGATGTAAAAGCTAATTGGGAAGGTGCTGTGCATGAAAACAAGATGAGAGCCCAACCAAGTTATGAGCAATGAAGGTGCCTGTCAGGGTTCCTTCCCCACTCTGAACTCTAGGGTACAGATGTGGGGACCCGCATGAAAGACCCCCTAAGCTTATTTCTACCATCTTAGGTTAAAACTTCTCCAAAGCACAAAGTCCTTGCCCTTGGATTAGGTAAACGCTGCCAACAACAAGTGATTTAACAAACAATCCAGGAAAGGACCACTTGGAGTTCCTATTTCCCCAAAATATCCCTGGGGAGGCTTGAGAATAAACGAGATGAGCACAAACCAGCCTTGGATTTTTAAGACCCAAAAAAACCCAACCAGATTCTTAAAAAACAGAACTTTATTAGAGAACAAAAAAAGATAAGAGAACAACTCTGTAAGATCAGAATGGAAGATAATCTTACAGGCAGTCAGATTCAAATCATAGAGAATCCCTCTAGGCAAAACCTTAAGTTACAAAAAGACACAAAAGCAGGAATACACATTTCCTCCAGCACAGTGAATTTACAAGCCAAAATAAAGAAAACCTAACACATTTTCTAGCTAGATTACTTACTAACTTAACAGGAGCTGGAGGGCTTGCAGCCTTCATCTGTTCCCAGCAAAGGAATCAGATCACAGACAGAGAAAAGCCTTTCCCCACCCCCTCCAGATTTGAAAGTATCTTGTCCCTTCATTTGTCATTTTGGGTCAGGTGCCAGCCAGGTGACTTGAGCTTCTTAACCCTTTACAGGTGAAAGGACTTTGCCTCTGGCCGGGGGGATTTTATAGCACTGTATACAGAAAGGTGGTTACCCTTCCCTTTGTATTTATGACAGTACCACTGCTGTATATTTGGGCAATCAGCCTGCGTGGAGATCGGGCTGCTTCTCAGAGACTGCTCTTGGGTGGCAATGCTTTGCAAGAGGAATCTCAGAGAAACAGCAGGAGAAGCCAGTGAAGGCACTTCCCGTCCAGAGAGCGGCTGGCACCGCTTCCTTGCGGTCAGACTCTCACCACTGAGTCTCATGTTCCAGGCTTCTTCAGTAATAACAGGGAATTTCTGTTCAGGAACAGCCTTGCTGGGTTGATGCAGAATCCGCCTCAGTGCTGCGGTGATTTGCTAGGTACCGGCTCATCCAGAGAGCTCTAGGCACTTTACCACAGTGGCTGAGGGCCACTGTCCTCAGACTAGGTAGGGAAACCGAGGCACAGAAAGATGAGGTGACTTGCCCCAGGTTACACAGCGACTCAGCAGCAGAGCTGGGAACAGACCCCCACGTCTCCTGAGTGCCAGCCCAGTGCCTTTCCACTAGACCACACCACTGTCCTAAGTGGTCCTAGTGCAGGGGATCCGAGTTCCTCTGTTGTAATCAAAGTCTTTGTTTGCTCACCTATAACAGTGAATAATCCGCTTCCCTGGCACAAGCTTTACTGTGTGAGCTAAAGGAGTCGCTCCTTTCGCTGGTAGATCTATCAGGCTGTTATCCTCTTTTGTGAACCAGCCACTAGAGGAAGACCCAACTGAGCCAGTGGGTTCCATTTATACGCAGGAGAAAGCAGTGCTGCCCACAGCCATATGCCCGTTAAACCCAGGGTGTATCCCAGAGCGGGGGCAAAAGGGGCAGTTTGTTCCAGGCCCCCTGTCTGAGATGCTCCGCAAAGCTGAGTGGCATTGCAATGTGGCGTTGCAGCCTGGCACACAGGGATGCAGGGCCACTGACTGAAATCTGACCCGGCAGTGACCCTTGACGTGAGAGCGGCTCAGCTGTACACGCCACGAGAAGAATTTGATGGGTGGAGGCACCCCTGGGAGAAGGCTCACAATGGGGGCTCTGAATGCTGCTAGCCATCCGGGGGGAGGATCCCCGGGGCTGCCAGGGCTAAAGGGTGACTTGGCAGTGACTCCCAGCTGGGAGGCACTGGATCTCGTGAGGAAGATGACGGGTTCTGGGGAGGAAGCCTCCCTCGCAGAAACAACGCAGGGGCCTGCAATGTGGGTCTTTGTCCCTGCCTTCTCCTGGCTGGCACTGGAGGGGAAGGCTGAACTGGGGCTAGCGTGGGATTCGGGCCACCTGCTGTGGCACGGGTGACCTTGGGGCAGTCACTCTCAAGCTGTCTCTGTGCCTCAGTTCCCCGCCTGTACCGTGGGGATCACAGCCCTACCCTGCCTCCCGGGGGCACTGTGAGGGTAAATACAGTAAAGACTCGGGGGTGCTCAAGTACTACGGTCATGGGGGCTGGAGAAGCACCGGAGCGCAGCAGGTACTTGCCTTAAAACAGTGTCTAGATCTCTGGGGGTCCCTCCGCTCTGCCGCAGGAGGTGCGACTGCCGCAGGGCCCCGGGGACGTCCGCGGGCTGCTCGCCTGTGCCACGGTGGCTACGCCGCTGCGTTTAGCAAACTAGCTCGGTGTGCCGACCCCTGCTGCCCCGAGTGCAATGCAGACAGAGCCTAAGGTCTGCCACACCACGAGTCGCCAGCCAGTCCCAGGCCTGCGGCGCTCGCCCAGCCTCACCCCAGCCCCTCCGTCCTTTGGCACCCTCCCATTGCACCAGAGAGACGTCAACCCTCCTGCTTCAGGGCATAAACCAAACTAAGTGCTGGGGGTCAGGAGGAAAGAGCCCCCAAGGGCAGGTTGCCCCATCACTGCTGACTGCAGGATTTCTCCCCCCGTCCTCTGAAGCAGCTGGTGCTGCCCCTTGTCGGAGTGGAGGACCCTGGCTTAGATGGAGCTCGGATCTGATCCAGTCTGGGAATTCCTGGTTCAATCCCCTCTGAAATTAGGGCTTGATCCTGCAGGTGCTCAGTGTTTTCACTAGTAACGCTCAGTACAGACAGTAGTAACGGTAACTGGCACCATGCCTGGGGGTGAGCACAGGTAGAATCTAGGCCTGAGAATGCCGGACGGGAGCTTCATCTCTGCAGACGTTAAGCACCTGCCTCACTTCTGGGGCTGTGCTGAAATGTGCATATTGATTGTTTAACATCCGTACTGCAGCAATTCCCAAAGGGGCCAAGCAGGGCCCAGTCCCAGTCCCAAGCAGCTAACCAGCTAATATATAAAATCACTTTATCCATCACTGCAATGCAGCCCCCTCTGGGATGAACCCTAGCAGCTTTTGAACAAGATACAGCAACACTGCAGTAGATTAGATCCAAGAAGGGAAGAAAAGATCACAAAGCATTTTCTGCAGACCTAGGCATTCATCGCAGCGTCTCATAGCCGAGTCTTCCACTAACGTCTCCCGGTTTCTTAGTATTTCACAACGGCTGGATTGACCCATCTAGAGTGAGGCACTACAAACCAATGGCTCACTCTGCACATGCCGCTCCTTGAGTGATGCTAGAGCAGACGTCACTGGGTCCCGCTTCAGCACCTCCTCCAGCTGGTGCCGCACACTGATCCCAGCGCAGGGGGCTGCTGAGGCCTGGAGCACCGAGGCCTTGAGGAGATGCAGGAGCGAACAGGAGGGGCAGAGCACAAAGCAGCTGCCGCTGTGGCTGGAGAGAAGCAGGGAACGGAACCAGAGAAGCAGCTTCTCCAGCACCGATAAGGTGAGAGAAAAATTGTCCTTAACACGACCACGCCCTCCGGCCAGGGATTACTGCAGCAGGCTGATTTTCTTCCTTGGAGCGAGCGGGGAGAATGGAGGGGTTGGTTTGTTGGCACTGCGTCTGCTCAGCTGGGCTGCCCCAAGGGGACTGGTGCAGAATCTCAAGGCTTTGCTGGTTTGCTAGACACTGACAAAGTCCTCAGGATCTCTGAACTTTCCGATTCCTGGGGGTGGGGGGGTGTTGCACACACACACTGTTACTGCTGTTTATCTGCGTTACAGCAGCACCAATCAGGGCTCCGGGCTCCATGTGCTACTAAGCGATGTGCAGACACACTGTAAAAACACAGTCCCTGCCCTGAAAAGCTTGAAACCCATTTGAATGAGTCCCTGTGGATTTCCCATTGCATCTCCTCAGCTCCAAGTCTGCCTTCAGGGGGATGCTCACTGCCGTGGACTGGTGTCCATGCACCGTCCTACTCCAGGCAGGCTTTTCTAGCCGGTAGGCCAGTGGACTGGAACTCAAGACCTGGGTTCTAATCCCAGCTTTGCCGTTGACCCGCTGAGTGACCTGGAGCAACGAGCTTCCCATCTGTTTCCCCTTCCACCTCGATTCTAACAGTCAGCTTTCCAGGATAGAGACAGTCTCTTGGTAAGGTCTGTACAGTGCCTGGTGCAATCTTGGTTGGAGCCTCTAGGTGTTACCGTACTCTAAATAATAAAGTCACTTGGGAGGCTCCCATGTTAGGATGGGGGCCTTTGACGGTGATCTCTTTGGGGCAGGGACCACGCTTTGTCTTGTAAAGTGCTAAATGACTAACGAAGCCACAGAGATGGGAGCTAGGGAGAGACGAGCTTTCAGTTCTACAAAGCTCTCAGACTAATTGGGTTGGTGCCAAAAGGGAATTTTCAGCAATAAAAACATTCCAAGAAAATTAAAGAGCAAAGTGCATAAGACCATGGTTAGACCAGCTGTGACATACAGGTCAGAATGCTGGCCAAGGAGGAAGAGAGAACAACTACTTCACACTGCTGAAATAAGAATGCTCAAGTGGACAATGGGTAAGACCAGACCTGAGAGGCTAATTAGTGAAACGGTACAAGCCATGATGCAGGTAGCCCGCAACAGGGAAAAGCTGAAGGAGCATTGTCTGAGTTTGCCAGGTTGCATGAGATGATGAGACATTGCATATGTTGGCCAGAGTTCAAGACCTAGTAGTCACAAGACAAAGACCATGAGGAAGACCCAGAAAAGGGTGGTTTGAGATGCTGGAAGAAGACATAAAGAAGATACACGAGACAGGAATGCTTGGAGACAAAGAACAAGAGTCACTGACCCTGACTAACATGGGACAGGAAATAGAAGAAGAAGAAGAGTTTGTTCTCTGGCCTCTTGAGATGTTTCTCCAGACAAATAGAAGAACTCTTGTTGCCTCTCACTGGGGGCTACTTACAGGGGCCATCTCAGTTTCATTAGTTTCATATGTTAAGCCTGAGCAACATATGTAAATTGGTGTTCTTGGGCATAATGACTTTGGTGGTGCTGCTGATCTACCCGGGTCTCCCTTCCAGCCCCCCAGCAGACCGCTGTGAGGGGAATCCAAGCCTCTGGATCCCTGGGAGTTTTAAGCTTCCCTGGGTCTCAATGGGGTGCAGCACCGGTTCCTCCCTTGGCCTCTCTGGAACATTTCCTGGGCATTGACTCTGTCTACTACCCCTTCACGGAAATGGAGCTCCTCACGCCTCCTGCATTGAGCCCCCTGGACCAGAACTGACCCCTGGTGCCTTTCTCTGTGGGTTTCATGAGTGGCTCTGGGAGCATTCATGCAATCTAGCTGTGTGTGGGCCTTCACATGTGGTTGTGCTGAGTGATCACAGCACCTGGAGGGGTTTGCTGCTTGTCCCTAGCAAAGCATTGACAGCCCGGGCTGGAGAGTTACGGTGGCACAGTGGTCCCACAGTCCCAGGCTGCACCCCCGGGGGATCCTGTCACAGTGGTGCAGCGAGCAGGGTGAAATACACAGCTTGTTGTACTGAGCGAGATTTGCACTTCATACACTGGTGTAAAGATTTTAAGTGAGATTTAAGTGTAGTGGCTAAGGACAGTCAGGAGGAGGTTGCCAGTTCGTTGTTTTCTGTTTGCTTCTTTTGGGCTAGCGAAGAAGGGACAGAAAAGCAGGAAAATGAGTGAAAGCAGCAAAGCCATTGCCAAGTTGGAGCTTTTTAGACTGCAGATTTCAGAAAAAGAGAGAGGCACCAGCCAAATCCCCCTAGTTCCCAGCCTCATACCTCAGGAATATACTGTCCTGCACTGCTCAAGACCCTTTCTTGAGCAATGCAAGTTTATTAATTGGTTCACCACTTCATCATTGGAAAGTGGATATACACCAGCCTCTGTAAACCTGAGCAGATTTGCCAAGCATGTTAGGCAAACTCACTGGTAAAGATAAACAGTAAAACAAGTTTATTGATTACAAAGTTAGTGACCATGAGATGGTCGAGTTCAGGATCCTGACACAAGGAAGAAAGGAGAGAAGCAGAATACGGACCCTGGACTTCAGAAAAGCAGACTTTGACTCCTTCAGGGAACTGATGGGCAGGATCCCATGTGAGGCTAATATGAGGGGGAAAGGAGTCCAGGAGAGCTGGCTGTACTTTAAGAAGCTTTATTGAGGGTGCAGAAACAAGCCATCCCGATGTGCAGAAAGAAAGACCAGCTTCGCTTAACAGAGAAATCTTCAGTGAGATTAAACACAAAAAGGAAGTTACAAGAAGTGGAAACGTGGACAGATGACTAGGGAGGAGTATAAAATATTGCTCGAGCATGCAGCGGTGTAACCAGGAAGGCCAAGGCACAATTGAAGTTGCAGCTAGCAAGGGATGTGAGGGGTAACAAGAAGAGTTTCTACAGGTATGTTAGCAACAAGAAGAAGGTCAGGGAAAGTGTGGGACCCTTACTGAATGGGGGAGACAACCTAGTGACAGATGATGTGGAAAAAGCTGAAATATTCAATGCTTTTTTTGCCTCAGTCTTCACAGACAAGGTAAACTCCCAGATTGCTGCACTAGGCAACACAGTATGGGGAGGAGGTGAGCAGCCCTCAGTCATGAAAGAACAGGTTAAGGACCATTTAGAAAAGCTGGACATGCACAAGTCTATGGGGCCAGATGCAATGCATCCAAGGGTGCTGAGGGAGTTGGCTGATGTGATTGCAGAGCCATTGGCCATTATCTTTGAAAACTCATGGTGAATGGGGGAGGTCGCGGCGACTGGAAAAAGGCAAATATAGTGCCCATCTTTAAAAAAGGGAAGAAGGAGAATCCGGGGAACTACAGGCCAGTCAGACGCACCTAAGTCCCTGGAAAAATCACGGAGCAGGTCTTCAAGGAATCAATTCTGAAGCAGCTGGAGGAGAGGAAGGTGATCAGGAACAGTCAACATGGATTCACCAAGGGCAAGTCATGTCTGACCAAGCTGATTGCCTTCGATGATGAGATAACTGGCTCTGTGGATATGGGGAAAGCGATGGACATGATATACCTTGACTTTAGCAAAGCTTTAGATACGGTCTCCCATAGTATTCTTGTCAGCAAATTAAAGAAGTATGGGCTGGATGAATGGACTATAAGGTGGATAGAAAGCTGGCTAGATTGTCAGGCTCAACGGGTAGTGATCAACGGCTCCATGTCTAGTTGGCAGCCGGTCCTGGGGCCGGTTTTATTCAACATCTTCATTAATGATCTGGATGATGGGATGATGGGAACATAAACACATGAGTGCCCCACGGCAGGAGCGGCTCAGTCAGTAGGGGGAATTTCTGCTGTCCCGTCGGCCACTCAAAGGGTTAAGGTGAGGCACCCCGACATTAATAGACTGAGACAAACAACTTACATACCATCTTAGGTGTTTCCATGACACCTCTTTGTTACCTCCCCTTCTACTTTTCTTCTGATGTCTCAGGCAAAACATTCCCATTCATCTCTTCTGTCAAACCCTCTTTTCTTTTGCTAGGTTGGGGTGTACCTGTGCTAGCCTTCTGGAGTGTGTTTATATACTCTAGGAATGCCTGTATTTTAGCAACACTAGCAGGAGCCTTGCCAAGTTCATGTACCGGACAGTGAACTTGTAAGCGCCTGCTTTAATACATGGCCTGACTTTGATTCCCAGCCTCTGATTCAGGGCTCAAATCAGGTCTTTCACCAGGCCCCATACTCCATGCTGTCTCTCTCTCTCTCTCTACTACAGGGGTCAGTCTGAGATCCTTGTGGATGGGTGGAGGAGTTCCAGAAGGATTAAAGAGGCATGGGAGAAGGAGTCTTGGAACAGAAATTGGGATCTAGGACAAATCAATTCCTGCTCAGTGTTTCACTGGCATCTCTGCAGTGCCCTGAGGCGGTGAACCCCTCCCACTCTGGGCTGGAGCACGTGTGAACATGGCGGTGTCATTTGCATTGAGGAATATGAGGGAGTGTCATTCTCCGGGGCATCCAGGCTGGCTCCTTTCTCCAGCACTAAAGTCACTGTCACTAGAAGAATCAGCTAGATGTCCCCTCCGGTGGTGCCGTCAATGCCGTTGGCTGCCATTCTTTTCTTCACCTAAACCCAGCACCCACCACCCTCCCTGCCCAAATCCTGCCCACTCTTGTCTAGAGCTCTGACCGCTCCCATCTTTCCAACAGAGGCAGCTAAGATCCACGGGCTGCAATCCTGCCAGAGGATGCAAAATACCCTCAAGGAGAGCACTGAGAAAGAGTCAGAGGGTGGAATGTTTGAGAAGGCAAAGGAGAAGATGAAGATGCAGCTCCAGGAACTGAAGGTGAGGGATGCTCCCCCCTGCTCTGTGGGGCTGTATTTATGGGTTTGGGTGGTGCTGTCTGGCCACAGTACAGTGTCCACAGAGGGAGCAGCCCAGAGCAAGCTACCCAGCCAGAATGTAGGCCAAAGATATTGAAGGAAATTCCCTTCTCCAGGGGATGTTTAATTTCCACCTAGAGCAGACACAACGTGACCTTGATTTTCAAGGCACCCTTTAAGGCCCCTGTCAGGGTTCCCTCCCCACTCTGAACTGTAGGGTACAGATGTGGGGACCCACATGAAACACCCCTAAGCTTATTTCTACCAGCTTAGGTTAAAACTTCCCCAAGGCACAAATTCTTTGCCCTTGGAGGGTATGCTGCCACCACCAAGTGATTTAACAAAGAATCAGGGAAAGGACCACTTGGAGTTCCTATTCCCCCAAAATATCCCCCCAAGCCCTTACACCCCCTTTCCTGGGGAGGCTTGAGAATAATATCCCAACCAATTGGTTACAAAGTGATCACAGACCCAAACCCTGGGTCTTAGGACAACAGAGAAATCTGTCAGGTTCTTAAAAGAAGGATTTTATTTTAAAAAAAGGGTAAAAATCACCTTTGTAAAATCAGGATGGAAAATAACTTTACAGGGTAACAAAAGATTAAAACACAACAGAACTTCCTCTAGGCTTAGTTTCAAAGTTACAAAAAACAGGAATAAACCTCCCTCCAGCAAAGGAAAAATTCACAAACAGAACAAAAGATAATCTAACACGCCTTGCCTGGTTTTTACTTACAACTGTTGTAATATGAGAAACTTTTAGGATGGTTTATAGGAGCAGGAGTTTTCTGACCTGATGCTTCTCTGCTTCCCAAGAGAACAGTCACAACAAAGCCTTCCCCCGCCCCAAGATTTGAAAGTATCTTCTTTCCCCATTGATCCTTTTTGGTCAGGTGCCAATCAAGTTATTTGAGCTTCTTAACCCCTTACAGGTAAGGAGGAAGTCTAGGCTACCCTTAGCTGTATGGTTATGACAGCCCTGATCTTGCAAACACACATGTGCCTAACTGAACAGGACCATTGACTCCAATGGAACCCCAAACAGCTTAAACATAAGTGCGTGTATGTTTGCAGAATCATTATCATGTTTCTTATTGTGTTACCACAGCACGAAGGAGCACCGGTGCTGGCTAGACCCCATCGTGTTCGGTGCTGTATACACACAGAACAAAAGGACAGGCCCCAGAGAGCATATGATCCAAATATAAGACGAGACAACAGGTGATTGGGGCCTAAAATGATCTCTCTGCAGTGAACTGCAGGGATCATGAAGGCTGTAGCAAGAAACAAGAGTGATTGCACTATTTTCCTGAGAGTAGGTGTATGCTCCAGCAACTCATGTCTTCTTCATATAGAATAGCAAGCAGTGTTATAACATCTGGTACAGTGCAATGAACAACAGTTTCCACCAGCTCCTTAAAGCTACGTGCCCGTGGCAACTGTGAGCACATCGGTTTGTAGATGAATCCAAGTATTTGCAAGACACTAAAAGATACAAACAAGCAGGTTGATTACACATGCAAACGGATGGGGCCTGCAGTGAGTGTAAAAGCTTGTTGAACCAGCCCTGTCTACCTCTGTGGATTGTACTGAGCATAGCGACCGCCTAGCTATTACAAGAACCAACTGTGAGATGCAAGCGGTTCTGGTGACATTGTAAATGCTGTCCCCTAATAGAGACAAGGTGGGTGAGGTAATATCTTCTATTGGACCAATCACGGGCGCTGGCTTTCCCTTCTCCCCAGGGGTGCTCCACCCCAATCCCCATGCCCACTCCACCCCTTCCCCCAAAGCCCCGCCTTTGCTCTGCCTCTTTCTGCCCCTGCTCTGCCCCCGCCCTGAGGCCTCTGCCCACCCGCTGCTCTCTGCCCTCCACCAAGCTCCTCCCAGAACCACCAAACAGCTGTTTGGCAGCAGCACCATCCCCCATCAGCTGTTGGACAGTGGCGCCCCCCCATCAGCTGATGAGCGGGGCCGGGGAACAGCTGTGGCAGGTGGGTGCTCAGCACCTATGGGACCAGCTTCTGTCGGTGGAAGAGACAAGCTTTGGAGCTTCACAGAGCTCTTCTTCAGGTCTGGAAAAGGTAACCAGTGTGTCAAAGCTAAATACAAGGTGAAACTGATGGTTAAGAATAAGGGTTTAATATGTAGCAGTAGACCATTGTAAATGACGTGGGCAATTAACACCTAATTACCAGTCATAGGACAAAGGAGGGTTGGTTAGGTTGCAGGTTGTTGCAATAAGCCATAAATCCAGTGTCTCTATTCTGTCCAAGATTTTTGGTCTCTAGGAGAGTTATTAAGGTCCCAGGCTTGTCTTTTGAATGTGTTGTGCAGGTTTCCTTTGAGGAAAAGGACAGAGATCAGAGGAGGATTGATCTCTTCGTAAAAAATGTTTGCCCATAGGTAACAGGGTGATTTTATGAGTTTTCTGTGTGAGCCCATTCAAGGGCATAGCGATTGTCTGGTTTCACACACATGGTGGCAGTTGGAGCATTTGATGCCCTGGATGAGGTATACCACACGTTGTGATAGGCATATGTAGAACCCATGGATCATGAAAGGTGTGTTTTGGGGGAGTATTGGTCATCTCAGCAGCGGAGACATGTCTGCAGGCTTGCATCTGTTCTGGCAGGATCTGGTGCTGCTTTGAGTTGGTGTGTCCTGCTCTGTGGGGATTTTGCTTCTGATTATGAGGTTAGCCAATCTGGTGGTTTGTTTGGAAGCCAGCAGAGGTGGCTTGGGGAAAAATTTCTTTCAGGATGTGATCACTATCAAATATGGGTTGTAACTGTTTGATAGCCAGGGGTTGAGTGCATCAGCCACTCCATTATCTAACCGAGGATCAATGCCAGACTGACAAACCTATAATTTCCCAGGTTATCCTGTTTAACCTTTTTAAATATTGTCACAACATTAGCTTTCTTCCAGTCTTCTGGAACTTCTCCATGTTCCAAGACTTAGTGAAAATCAACATTAACTGTCCAGTGAGCTCCTTAGCCAGCTCTTTTTATACTCTTGGATGCAAGTTATCTGGATCTCCTGTTTTTAAAAAAATGTCTAATTTTAGAAGCTGCTGTTAACATCCTCCCGAGACACGAATAAAATGAAAAGTGTGTTATAATCATTGTATGATATGAGTAGATTGTGTGTTTTTCCCCAAATACAGAATAGAAATATTTATTCAACAATATTGCCTTTTCTGAATTATTATAGATTATTTTATCATTTTCAGCTAGTAATGGTCCACTACCATACATCCATTCAATAATGGACAATAATGAATAATGCTATTGTTAGGATTCTTTGTTCCTAAAATATTTTAAAAACTCCTTCTTATTGTCCTTAACCCTGCTGACCATAGTTTTCTCCTGTTATCCTTGTGCTTCCCTTACCAGTTTTCTATAACTCCTAGCTTCTGTTTTATATTAATTTCTATTAGCTTTCCCTTTCTTAGATAAACATAACTAACTATATCTATGTATAGATATATTGAGTTTCATGCAGTTTACTATGTTCAGCTTTCCCAGATGAAACCTTAACAGATGGTTCTACTCTGAATAGTGACTGTAAAAATGGCATCGTGAGCATCATTTGTACCGTCACTCCAGATGAAATGTGCTCTGTTTACAAGCCACCTGCCAGCTCTGTAAATTCCCCTTGTGATCTAAGGGTCAAGCTGGGCTCTTTTCTTCCTGCCTGTCATAACCAGCAATAAAAGCTCGCAGGGCAAACAAGGTTCATAGTTACACCTGGGTGCAGCCCCAGAGCCTTCACATGATGCCCTCGGGGTAGTTGATTGTGATTAGAACTTCAGACAATGCAGCTGGTGCTGCACCAGATGGTGCAGACTCCAGCTCCCTTTCCCCTAGCTGGGCTGGCTCTCAGGAGCAAAAAGCTGTGAGGTCACTTCCAGGCTCACGTGCTGGGCAATGTGTTTGCTGCAGAACTACGTCGTGACGAAGCTGAAGAAGGACGTTTCCATCATGCTCAAACTCGCCTTGTCTCACCAGGAAGGACTCACCGAGAGGCTGCCAGGTAAAACTTTGAAATCTCCTCCAAGGTATTTGCGTGGCTGGAGCCCTCTGATAGGATGAAATGATACAACAAGGGGCTCATTGGTCCACAGGAGCAGCTGCTGAACCAGGCCCTGACGTGACATTTAAGTGTGAACTGGCCTACGTCTATTTGGAGAAGTCCACTGCCTTACTACATGGAGCCACAGTGCTGGGGGAAGCAGGAACGTCCTCCCGGCAAGGGCTGGAAGATTGAGCTTTGGCATACCACTACTCCTCCCACCCTTCGGAAAAAGGGGTCTAACGCAGAAGATCCCTGTGATGTCAAGAGCTGCATTTGATGCAGGTATTCCATGGCTCCAGCACACAACCCATATGACCATCATGAAAGGGCTGAAGATGGAGCAGGGAAGGCTGCATGGCAGCCTTGCATCCTGAGAGCTACCTGACCTCCACACATGCAGCCTAAATATTCTGGGAGCTTTCCATGGACTTCTGTGGCTGCAGGGTTGGGATAAGTGACTTACCTAAGGGTTCACAGGGATGCTGAGAGAGCTGGGAATCAAACCCACAGCTCCTGAGTACCAGTGCAGTATCGTAACCACAAGACCATCCGTTCTGCTGCATTCTTCTGTGTGGCCTTGGGTACATCAGTTAATCACTCTGTGGCTCAGTTTCCCCATCTGTAAAATGGGAATAATGAGACTTTAGCCACTTTTCCAAAGTACTTTGAGCTCTACGGATGAAAAGCCCTAGGTGGGTGCTAAGTATGATTAACTCAAGCGTAAATAGATTAATAAGAGTGGGGGTTGTCTGCAAAGGCGTATGGCCCATTCGGAACTGCTACTGGCAAATGTCTCCAACAGCCAGAGATGGGGACACTAGATGGGGAGAGCTCAGAATCACTACAGAGAATTCTTTCCCAAGTGTCTGGCTGCTGGGTCTTGCCCACATGCTCAGGGTCTAACTGATCACTGTATTTGGGGTCGGGAAGGAATTTTCCTCCAGGCAAGATTGATAGAGACCCTGGGAGTTTTTCACCTTCCTCTGCAGCGTGTGGCACGTGTCACTTGCTGGTTTGAACTAGTGTAAATGTGGGATTCTCTGTATCTTGAAGCCTTTAGATCAAGACCTGAGGACTTCAGTGACTCAGCCAGAGATCTGGGGCCTATTACAGGGTGAGGTTCTGAGTCCTGTGATGTGCAGGACGTCAGACTAGATGACCATGATGGTCCTTTCTGGTTTTAAAGTCTGAGTCTATGAGGTGAACGTATTAAAGCCCCAATCTAGCAAAGTACTTAAATACATAAAATTGTAATCCCTTGTTTTCCTTTATTTGTGTGGGGGATTAGAACACTTTTCTCTCTACATAATAAAGAGAAATGGACAATTCTTTTTTTAAAAGAGAGACAACTAACCATGTTTTAATCTGCTGTTCTTTTTGCAGACTTCCAGGATGAATACAGAGAAATTGATCAGATTCATAAAATGCTGCAGGGAATGTGAAGTTCTTAAAAAGAGACATCAGAAATTCTCTATCATAAAATCTGTTTCTTTAATTGTGTGCAGTATTAATTGAGCTATTTCAATTAATTATTTTCTCTAGGTCCATCAATGGCTATTAGCGAGGATGGGCAGGGATGGTGTCCCTAGCCTCCGTTTGCCAGAAGCTGGGAATGGGCGACAGGGGATGATGGATCACTTCATGATTCCCTGTTCTGTTCATTCCCTCTGGGGCACCTGGCACTGGCCACTGTCAGAAGACAGGATACTGGGCTCGATGGACTTTTGGTCTGACCCAGTCTGGCCATTCTTATGTTCTCTTGTTTAAGAGTTGTAAATCTAGAATTTAAAACACATTTGATTGTAGTATTAATTAATTAGAACATGAAATATAGGTGAAATGTCCCCTCATGCTGTGCTGAGAAAGTGAACAAGATACAGACTTATTTCAGGTTTCAGAGTAGCAGTCGTGTTCGTCTGTATCTGCAAAAAGAACAGGAGGACTTGTGGCACCTTAGAGACTAACCAATTTATTTGAGCATGAGCTTTCGTGAGCTACAGCTCACTTCATCGGATGCAGTGAGCTGTAGCTCACGAAAGCTTATGCTCAGATAAATTGGTTAGTCTCTAAGGTGCCACAAGTCCTCCTGTTCTTTTTAGGTAAGCAAATTATACTGTACGTAAGGGGGTTCATTTCACCTCGAGGCACAGGCTGACCAGCTGCTGATTTTGCTCCTGGAACAGCAGGAACCAGTTCGCTAGATGGGGGGAGGAGGTAAATCAAGATAGAAGAGCAGATAAGGGTTGGGCAATTACTGCCAGAACTGTTCACACAGAGCAGTGTACCTGTGAGCAGGCAGACAGATGGATTGACCTCGGGCAAGTGGGCCGGCTGGCAAACAGCTTAGCCTGCACTGAGGGCCTATGGCCAGCTGGAGGAGCCCAAGGAGTGTGTAAGCACACAGCCGGCAGCATGATCCAGCAGGGATAGTGCAATAACACACACATTTCCCTGTGGAAGAGGTGTCTCGGAGGCATGAAGCCCAACAAGACAGCAATGAAATGGCACCTTGTGTGGGCAGTGTTGGTGATGGCAGATGTTTTAATTGCAAAACAGAGGATGATTTAATCTAAAACGATTCAAGCTGGCGCTCTCAACTTTTTTTAAAATGGTCCCTCCTGACTAGGACCAAGATTTACCGCAGGGGTCGGTGTGCCAAGTCCTCATTTATTCACTCTAACGTAAGGTTTCCCGTGCCGGTCATACATTTTAACGTTTTTAGAAGGTCTCTTTCTATAAGTCTATAATATAGAACTAAACTATCGTATGTAAAGTAAACAAAGTTTTAAAAATGTTTAAGAGGTTTCATTTAAAATTAAATTAAAATGCAGATCTTATCAGTTTATTGTGATCCTTGCCCTTGCTTTTCCTTGCTGAGTTTTCCAATGTCTGGCACGTATTTGGATACTTTAAACTGCACACAGGCTTCTGAGTGATCAGTTGATAACCAGCTCGGAGAGGGACAGAGGACAGATTTCATGTGTGAAAATACCTGTTCACCCAGGTATGTGGATCCAAATGCTGAAAGCATTGCAAACGCAGTTTTCTTCAAACAGTTAAATTTCACTGGCGGGGCGTCCAGCAGGTCAGAATAGGGGCGAATCCAGAGTAACACGGCTGCTACTCTGAAACCTGTCATTATGCAAGGCACTGCATTTAGCCGTATGGAGTGGAAATCTATCAACTTCATGAAAAAACTCATCTCAAATAAATTGGTTAGTCTCTGAGGTGCCACTAGTCCTCCTTTCCTTTTCGCGAATGCAGACTAACACGGCTGCTGCTCTGAAACATCTCTCTCGGTCGTTTCAAGTGCACTTCGCAGATCTCCAAACTTCGATGCCCACAGTTCTGAGCTTTTTAACTGAATGAGCTGCATTTTGAAATCTTCAGCACCCATCCACTGAAATATAGGCAAATCCAAGTCGCTTTCGTTGAACTTTTCAGGTTTAATTAGAAAAGGAAAGCATTGGGCCAAATCGCTGGAAATCTTGCAATCTGTCAGAAAATTCTGATTCCGGTCCTTGCACGTACACTCTAATCTCAACGCCAAAGGCAGTGCACTGTTCCGCGTGGCGTGAGAGTGATGTCAGCAGCAAATCAGGACTTAAAAATATCCCAGCACAGGGGTGCTGGAACAATTTTTAAGGTGGGGGTGCTGAGCTGTACCGCCTCCTGCCCCTGTCTGCACCCCTCACTGCCCCAGGGCAGCTGGGGGCAGCTGCAGAGCCCCAGGCCAGCGGCCAGGACCCTAGGCCAGCAGCAGAGCCAGGAGTGGGCTGAGCGGGGCCAGCGGACAGAACCCCGGCTGGCAGGGGGCCGGTGGCCAGTACCCTGGGCGGGCAGCAGAGCCCCCGGGACCGGTGGCCAGGACCCGGGCAGTGTGAGTGCCACTGAAAATCAGCTCGCGTGCCGCCTTTGGCATGCCTGCCATGGGTTGCCTACCCCTGATTTACCATCTAGAAACGTAACCCACCCCCGTGCGGTAGTGTGCTCTGGCCCTTCCTAGTGGCGTCTGGGCTGCACAGGGTATCTTTTCTGACTGCGGAGACTAACAACTGTCTTGGTCTAGACAGGATGAAAGGGTGGGTATCTGTGTGTGTAACACTCTGCCCCTGGGAGGGTCAGCAGCAGGACCTGAACCTGAGATCTCTGCATTTAAAGACACGAGCCTCAACTGCCTACGCTGAAAGACCCTGCTGTGTAAGCCAAGGCTACCGCAAGCTTCTCCGCCCCCATGGCTCTGTCTGCACGGCGCTCGGGGGGGTGGGGTGACTGCAGCACGTGTAGCCCGTACCCCCGCTAGCTCGGGGCTGGCTACTCGGGTGCCAATCGCGGTGAAGCCACTGCAGCAGGGGCTAGCTGCCCAAGTACATACCCAGGCTCCCTGCGGGGCGGTATTTGGCACCTAGTCCATGCCACAGCCTGGGCTGCCCTAGCTTCACTGCTGTTGGCACCCGAGCTGCCCAGCTCGAAGCTAGCACAGGGATGTCCGCACACGCTGCAGTCACTGCCGTGTAGACAAGACATAGTCCGTCCGTTGAATACAGTGGGCCCTCCAAAGATACTGAGCCTTGAAGGCTTTATTGGATTAAAGGGCAGGACCCTACTGCTGCTCCTCTGGCTCACTCAATCATTCGCGTCCATTGTTGGGCCCTTTTCCCTCGGGCCTCCCTCCAGCCAGTGAAGGCTCAGCTTAGTCCTCCCCTCCTGCGTCAGACAAATGGCTGTTTTTAAAGCCTCTGTTATGAAATCCGGGGCTGGTTTTGCGGGCTGACCTCGGCGGCCTCCGTCGGCTTCACAGCTTACCCAGAGCCATGCTTTGAAATCGCAGTGTGTCATAAATATAAAGGAAAGGGTAAACCCCTTTAAAATCCCTCCTGGCCAGAGGAAAAATCCTCTCACCTGTAAAGGGTTAAGAAGCTAAAGGTAACCTCGCTGGCACCTGACCAAAATGACCAATGAGGAGACAAGATACTTTCAAAAGCTGGGAGGAGGGAGAAAAACAAAGGGTTTGGGTCTGTCTGTATGTTGCTTTTGCCGGGGATAGAACAGGAATGGAGTCTTAGAACTTTTAGTAAGTAATCTAGCTAGGTGTGTGTTAGATTATGATTTCTTTAAATGGATGAGAAAAGAACTGTGCTGAATAGAATGACTATTCCTGTCTGTGTGTCTTTTTTGTAACTTAAGGTTTTGCCTAGAGGGATTCTTTGTGTTTTGAATCTAATTACCCTGTAAGGTATCTACCATCCTGATTTTACAGAGGTGATTCCTGTACTTCTATTAAAAGTCTTCTTGAAAGAAAACTGAATGCTTTTTCATTGCCCTAAGATCCAAGGGTTTGGGTCTGTGGTCACCTATGCACATTGGTGAGGATTTTTACCAAACCTTCCCCAGGAAGTGGGGTGCAAGGGTTGGGAGGATTTTGGGGGGAAAGATGTGTCCAAACTATGTTTCCCAGTAAACCCAGATAAAGTTTGGTGGTGGCAGTGGAAATCCAAGGGCAAAGAGTAAAATTAATTTGTACCTTGGGGAAGTTTTAACCTAAGCTGGTGAAGGTAAGCTTAGGAGGTTTTCATGCAGATCCCCACATCTGTACCCTAGAGCTCAGAGTGGGGAAGGAACCTTGACACAGTGCGTTGCAGCCCTGGCCCTTGGTGAGCTGGGCAGGCCATCACCCTCCTGAACACTGGACATCAGCCTGTCCTTGCCGACCGCAGGCCACTCACAAGGAGGAAATTAGCTACAAAGGGCCAGATTCTCTGCCAACAGCCCATGTAAGTAACACGGTGTCTACACAGACGCTGTGTCACTGTAACTACACTGACATAAGCCCTGCACCTCTTGCGGAGGTGGTGTTACGATGTCAGTGTTGTTACGTTGGTGGGACAAGACTGTAGTGTAGACGCTGACGTAATCGGGTGGACGTAAGCTGCCTTACATGGCTCTGTGTGGTGCAGATCAGGCCAGAGGATTGCTGTCCCCACCGATGGCTGTGTTCTCTCCCTAAGGGCTTTTCTCACACCTTTGGGGGCCTTCCCTCCAATCAGTGCTTCGATACCAGAGTGAAAGTAAATAAGGGACGGGCTTAGCTATGCACAGGGCTTTTTGTCCTTAGCAGTTGGGGGGGGCACTCACTGAGTTGCTTTCTCACCTTAGTCAGTCCTGTATGGGGCCCCCCTCCACATGGGACAATGCACCCCAGCCCCGCTGCTGGCAGTCAGCTCCCCTCCCCCATCGTGTAGGCGTGGAAGGGGTTAAAAGCTGCATGAAAGCAGTGGGTGGGGGGAGAGGGGTGGTGAAAGCCGCTGCAGGTGGGCAGGGTAACAGGGAGCTTGGGGCCATGGGGGTGTGGTGGAAAGCTAAACCCGTAGTACACGGATCAGCCAGTAGGAGACGCTGTGTGTGACATACCTTACCTGAGCCAGTAACAGCCACACCTGGCGGTGCATCAAAGCAGAGTAAAGAGACACGCCCCTCGTAGCTCTCCCCAGGATGGACGCTCTGTCGCCAGGCCAAAGCCGGTACACAAGCCAAGCTGCTGGGAGCGGCCCTGCAGCCTGCCAGGCACCTCAAGGAGCCCAGGACGGTGCACCGCATAGGCAGCGCAGGGACGGGGTAGCTGAGAGCCTGGAGCAGCTGACATGTTCCCTGCTCGCTCTGCTCACTCCAGAGCGGCTGCTTCGAAGGGAGCTGGCCTCCTCTTCCCTGGTAAATCATTCTTGGCCTGCTCCTAGCCTGGGCAGCTCTGCGGAATCCATCTCCGGGGTCTAATACCGGAGACAAACCCAGCTGGGCTTGCTGCAGCGTGAGACCATCCAGAGCTGTTTGCTAGGGACACTGAGAGCCTGCCAGCGAGGGGCACCGTGCCCACGGCCCTATTAACCCCGAGGTCAGGGACAGCCCGGCCTTGGCCCAGCAATTCCCAGGGCACCACGTGGCAGGGCCAGCTGCCTGCCAAGGGGCAAGGAGGGGTCGGCCCTGACAATGGCTCCTCTTAGCCCCCTCTGCAGTGCTTGGTGGAACAGGGCCCCGCTGGGTTCATCTATGCCAAATCCCTGCTGAGAGCAGGGGTTGGGGGCTGGGAGACAGGACTCTTGGGTTCGCTCTCTGGTTGTATGGGGTAGTGGTTAGAGCAAGGGGCTGGGAGCCAGGACTCAGGGGTTCTCTCTCTGGTTGTACGGGGTAGTGGTTAGAGCAGGAGTTTCGGGGATCCAAGAGGCTGCTACTTCTGTGACCTTGGGCAAGTTACTTAGGCTCCCCTTTTCCAAAGTGGCCACCAGTTGTGGGTGCTCAAGTGTTGTGTCCCCAAGCTGGGCCCCCCCCCCCAAAGAGAACCCACCACGGCTCTCAGAACTGTGGTCTTCACCTCACTGTACCTGACTGTGCCCCTCTGTAAAACCAGGGCAGCGACACCGTCCCTGCCTGCTCAGTGCCTCAGCGCTGCCCAGGAGCTGCCCACGTACAGCGTGTGATGCACTAAGTCGCTAGCTGCCACCTCACCCCAGCCCTGCGCCGGGGGCCCGTGGGGCCGGGAGAGCCCTGCCCCCCCTAGGGAGAGCACAGGTGGGTCCGCCAGTGAGCTCCGGCTGGGCGTGGAGGGCTTCTTTCGCGGGCTGGGTATGTTCAGGCGGGTTCCCCCGCCCGCCCAGCTGGAGCAGCGGTGCCCGATGGAAATGCCCAGGGTTTCTGCGCCATGTGCCAGGCACGGTTGGTTTGGGCCGGATGGCCCGGCTGGATCTGTTTTTCAGAGACTAAAGAACCCGCCTCTCGCTCGGCGCGAATCCGCGCTGGGGTGTGAATGCTCCGCGAGCGTTCGGTGCAGG
Organism: Lepidochelys olivacea; assembly: GCF_965140295.1. NCBI lineage: Eukaryota > Metazoa > Chordata > Testudines > Cheloniidae > Lepidochelys > Lepidochelys olivacea. The sequence continues at coordinate 5,838,459 of NC_140413.1, forward strand.
GCTGGGTGTATGTGAGAGCCGAGTGGAGCCGTTTCCAACCAGGGGGGACTCGCTGACCAGGGCAGCCCTGGGGGTCCCAGAGCAGATGGAGACGGAGCCGTTTGCCCCGGGAGTCTCGGTAAATAAACCCAGAGGAGTTAGCAGGTGGCAGCTGATGGTGGCTGGAGCCAGAAGGGGCCCGGAGGGGGCTTGGCGGAGGGAGCAGGCCCTTCTCCACCACAGCCAGCGCTTGAGGGGCACACGTGAGATGAGTTTGGGGATGCTCAGCACATTCCACCTGGCAGGCTCTGCTCAGACAGAAGCAGCCCCATATTAATCCCCTCCACACCACAGCCCTTGTGGAGAGTGCGCTGGGCCTGGCCTGGCTCTCCTTGGCCAGCTGCGTCAGTCCCCCCAGTGCCAGGCCAGTGTAATACCCCCCATCCCCACCTAGCACTGCTTTACCCTCATGGTGCAGGCCAGCAATACCAGGGGAACGGCCGGTGGGGAGTGGGGCCATCAGGCCTGATTCCCTTTCCCTGGTACCACGCTGACCCTGATAAATCTCTCCGCGAAGCCGGCCCGACTCCCACCTCGGGGACTGTGGGATCAGCCCCACTGGGGCCAAGAGGGGCCGCCTGGCTCCCTGTTAGCTGCGCAGACACAGGGCCAGGCCGTCTAGTAGGCGGGTTTAGGGATGGATCCAGGCAACCCGGAGCATCCTCTATGGGTGCCCGGCCTCCCGCATGGGGCAGGCGAAAGGTAGGGTTCGGAGGCAGCAGAAGGAGCTCAGTCAGCAATTCAGGAGGAGATCTGGAGGGAGGTGGCGCTGGGGGCTCAGCAGAGTGACATGGGCCTGGAAGGAAGAGGTCACGTGTGCCGGCCTCCAGCACAGGGGCAATAGAGGAAACTCTGCTGGTGGATACGGCTGCCTAGGGATTAGGTGTAGAAGGAGCCATGGGGGCGCCATGCAGCTCCCACAGAGGCGGGGACCAGAAGGTCCTTTGCACAGTGACCCTTGTAACAGGGGCCTTGTTTGAATACGAACGATCTAGGGAATGGGGCAAGTGGTTCTCCTTTGCTGGTGGAATGGGCTGGATGGGTCTCCGTCCAGTCCCCAGGGGACAGGTGTCCCCAACACAAATCTCACCTGTGTAAAGAGCATTGAGCTGCCTCTCTCACCCCAGCTTCCCTGTTCGCTCCACCCAGCCCCTCTCCACCACCTAACCCTAGACAGACCACAGCCAGACGCCTCCATAAAATCATAAATCTCAGGGTTGGAAAGGACCTCAGGAGGTCATCTAAGCCAACCCCCTGCTCAAAGCAGGACCAATCCCCAGCTAAATCATCGAACACTACCCCGACTGTAGGGAGCAGCGCGTTGGCAGAACCGTGTGCATGGAGACCAGGACTGGAGTAGCAGGTGTGGGGCGGGCGGGGGGGAGGGGGGGAGTTTGCATAGCTGCTATCGGCACACTAGCCGTCTCTAGCCAGCTTTATAAGCCCCCCTCTTCAATGAGCGCGGCATTTACTCGCCGAGGTAAAGTCGCCAGCAGGAGGCGCTCTTTCCTCATGCTGGATCTGGCCCAGGCAGAGTAAGCTGTCCCAGTTCTGCATACCAACAGAAGACGGTCAGCGGCTCCTTTCCTTTGCCTCTGAGAGCCCGGAGCCCTATTTGAGCCTGCAGCTAAAATGTTGTGTCTTTTCTCCAGACCCTCCCTCCTTTCCAGCCCAAGAATCCGGACAATCTTTTTGGAAATTGCTTAAATGAGAAGGGTGCTGGAACTAGGGCTGCTGCCGCACCCCTGGCTTGAAATGGTTTCCATCAGATCCAGGGTTTACCATTTGGTTCAATGACTCTCAGCACCCCCACTATAAGAACAGCCAGACTGGGTCAGACCAAGGGTCCATCTAGCCCAGTATCCTGCCTTCCTGCAGGGGCCAATGCCAGGTGTTTCAGAGGGAATGAAGAGAACAGGTCATCACCAAGTGATCCATCCCCTGTCGCCCATTCCCAGCTTCTGGCAAACAGGCTAGGGCCAGAAGCTAGTTCCAACGCCACTGTAAATGAGGACTCAAAAGAGCCAATAAACCAGCGAGGACATGTAAGGAATGTCCCATCGGCCACCAGATGGATTTTTATAGCTCTGGTCAGGAAGGATTGCGGGGGCAAGGTGATGGATGCTTTGACGAAAAAATCAATACCAACATCCACTGGGTCACAAAGAACTATTAAAACAATCGAGAAAGGCTGAGCAGAACAGTAAAGGAGGAGAGCAGGTAACTTGTATTATTCAAAAGAAATCAATTGGCTCCTTTCTTCTCCGCCTGACCTTTGTATGTTCCTGGTGTGTGACTATTTGGCTACCTTTATGCCCCCTGTCACTGTGGGTTTTGATGGCCTGTCTTTACCACAACATACGGAAGCTGGAACATGACCGGAAAAGTCAACTTAACTAACATGATGCTGACGTCCCAAAAGATGCCAAAAGAGTGAATGGGATCCTGGGCTGCATGAACAGGGAATCTCGAGTGGGAGCAGAGAGGTTATTTGACCTCTGTGTTTGTCACTGGTGCGACCGCTGCTGGACTCCTGGGTCCAGTTCTGGCACCCACAATTGAAGAAGGACATTGATAAATTCTGGAGGGGCCAGAGAAGAGCCACGAGACTGATTAAAGGGTTAGAAAACCTGCCTTAGAGTGATAGACTCAGAGAGCTCAGCCTAGTTAGCTTCACAAAGAGACAGTTATGGGGAGACTTGATCAGTCTCTACATACCTAGGAACAAATATATAATCATGGGCTCTTCAATCTAGCAAAGAAAGGTCTAAAAGGACCCAGTGAAGCTAGGCAAATTCAGACTGGAAATGGGGCCTCGGTTTTTAACAGGGAGGGTAAGGAACCATTGGAACTATTTACCAAGGGTCAGGATGGATTTTCCAGCCCTAGCCATTTTTAAATCAAGATGATGGTTTTTTTAAAGGTCTGCTCTAGGATTTGTTCTGGGGCAGTTCTTTGGCCTGTTTTATACAGGCGGCCAGACTGGACAATCACACTGGTCCGTTCTGGGCTGGGAATCCATGAATCTATGATCAGGAATTTGCAGCCACATTCAACATCAGGTCACCTGCTCATGGTCAAACTCAGATACCCGGAGTGAGACACTGAAATTTTCAAACCAATCCAAGGGGGGATTTAGCCACATGACTGCCTTGGGGGCCAGGCATCTAAATGCGCTAGCCAGCTTTGATGTGTTGACCAAACTGAACACCTGCTGTAGCTCGACCAAAGGTGAAGTGGAAAACTCCTGCTTGTGACACTATAGTGTGGGTTCCACAGTGGGGAAGAAATGGAATTGTACTGAGGACTGTGAAACTGGCTCTTGCAAAGAGAGGTACTAATGCAAAACACGTAAATGGCTTTACTGCTTTAGCTACAGCTGTGATTGGATAAGGCGTGGGGCTAGAGCACCCATGGGGAAAAAATGGTGGGTGCTGAGCACCCACCGGCAGCCCCCCTATCAGGCCCCCCTTCTTCCCCCAGCATCTCCCGCCCACCGGTGGGCCCCACCGATCAGCACCTCCCCCTCCCTCCCCGTGCCTCCCGCCCGCCGCAGTCAGCTGGTTTGTGGCGTGCAGGAGGCTCTGGCTGGGAAGGGGGAGGAGCGAGGATGTGGCACGCTCAGGGGAGGGGGTGCAAAGAGGCGAGTGGGGGTGGGGACTTGGGGGAAGGGGTGGAGTGGGGTCGGGGCCTGGGGCAGAGCTGGGGTCGAGCACCCACCGGCACATTGGAAATTCAGAGCCTGTGGTGGCATAACTAACATAAGAGACTAGCTAGTAGTAAACAGGTGTCACCGTGCCTCAGTGGGTCACAGCTGACGATGCCAAATTCAGGACAACCTGCTGAGAAACAGGGCCGACTCACCCCCAACGGGTGGTTATTCTATCATTGATGATACCAAGCAAGTAACAAAAGTGAACTTCTGTCTGGCCACACTGGTTAGCAAAAAGCCAAACATGAAGTTTCCTTTGGTGTTCCAGCCCTTGTCTAACCACCAGACACTGGATTCTATGATGAGCGGTTTCTGAAAACCAATTTAATCACATATAGGGTCCTTCTACTCCCAAGAGATCAGTCACTTAGCCAGGCCACTGTATAACCCAGATCTTACCCAATAATCATGCTGATGCCAATACTTGTGTAACTAAAACTAAAAGTTTAATAATAAAAGAATAAGAGGATTAATAACAGCAAATAGATCAGCTACATACAAATAATTGCAAAGTCCGTATATCAGGTTTGTAGCAGTGATGGAATAAACTGCTGGCTTGTAAAGTCTCGCTGGTAACTTCCAGAAGATTGGAAGGTTCTCAGACCATTGTTCAAAATGCTCCTTTTAGTTGTAAATCCACAGTCCAGAGAAGTCCAGGGCAGGAAAGAGGCAAAATGGAGCCATCTCTGCGGACCTTTTATATCCTCTGCCATGTGGATGGAATTTGTACTGTCTCAGACAAAGCTCACAGCCTCTGTTCCTGGTCTAAGATGGAGTCCAGGGTCACATGAGCATATCACATGTCTTTCCATGCTTTGATGACTCCGGGGCAGCCACTGCCCCATATTCTAGCTGAGGTGTCCACAGGAAGCACTATCTGGGTGAAATGAGTTTCTTCTATGCCCCATTGTGAGAGCTAAGTGTCCTTGATGGGCCATCGATACATAGCTGTCTGGCCTTAATGTAAATCTTACCTGGTGGGTGTTACCCAGGAATACAACACCCGTGTAAGCTACAGTGCAGAGCCAATATTGATAACTTCAGATACAAAGATAATACATGCATATGAACTGGGTAATAGCAAATCATAACTTTTCCATGGACACTGGCCATGCCATGCTTTGTACAAGATTTGTTGCAATTGTCTAACAGAGGCAAAACCAATGATATAAGAATATTCAATCACACATAAGGCTGTGAGTCTGTCACAGATTCTGTGACTTCCCGGGACCTTTGGGACTCCTGCGGCTGCAGCTGCCAGTGCGGCTTACTCCAGGGCCAGCCGCTCAGGCAGCTGCTGGGGCGGACCCAGGTAGCTGGCCCTGGGGACCGCTGGAGCAGCGGACGGTCCCAGGAGGCCATCGAAGCAGCGTAAGGCAGAACCTACGAAGGAATCCAGGATGGCTTGGCCGGTGCATTGCTCTGGCTTGGCCAGATGGACCAGGTTCTAACCACGCTGTACCCTTCGTCTCTCTATACCCGCCTAAGCACCTCCAATGCGGCGTTCCAGCCGGCTGGTAACCAGCCGGGCTTGAGTGCCTGATCTCACTGCCAGGACCCACTGGGGTGCCTGGTCCCTGAAGAGTGTCCCAGGCTCTGCCAGGAGTCTGTCCCAACTGGACTGGCTGGGTGCGAAGCAGCAGCGCTGGAGCCCAGGGGCTCAGCCTCGGAAAGGGCCTGCCATGAAGGAAGAGGGAGACCCCTTTGGGGGGCCCTGCCCAGAGACTATTTAAAAGCCAGGGCGTAGCACCAATGTTGTATATCCACGACACCCCCTTGGGTGAGGCTCATTTCTCTGCTGAGGATCTGCTTCCCCAGCACCTACCCCAGCCCTGCTGGCTCACGCATCCCACTGCGGAACCAATGCAATGAGCATGGCAAGAAGGAAAAAACAAGGCTGCAGGAACTGAAGGAAGAATTAACCCAGGATATTTCAAAATCCTCACGAAAGGCATCTCATGTCCCAGCCTAATGCGTGAGGACGGGGCAGGTTTTCTGAGCAGGGGGAGCTAACGAGAACAGATCTGATACAGCGAGGGGAGCAGGACGGCGGTCTAGAGAGAGGCCAAAGGGGCTGGTGAGTGGCACAGCAAAGCTGCATGCCAAGGTAGCTTCCCTTTGCACCAGGAGGTTGTAAACCGTTCCCCATCACTGGGCGTAACGAGGTAATGAGGCGCATAATGCATCCGTGCCGAGGGAGCTAGGTCCATACAGCATCCAGAGCAGACTAGACTCCTCCTAATCTGATCAGATAACTTGCTGCATCCCAGCGACAGAGAGAGGGAAAAGGCTCAGAGGAAAAGTACTCAATATTTAATGGAGGTTTCTGTAACTGGCGGGGAAATGGTCGGTAGGCTTTGACACATCCCTGGGAGAAAGAGCCCATGTGTTAAAGCAACGGGCGTGGATTGAGAAGAACTGCAGCCCCGGAACATGTTACAGCGGGAACCGAGTCAAATCTGCGCTGGGAGCCGGGCTGGGATTTGTGGCTTTATTTAGCCGTGTGTTAGTCAGAATCCCACGCCCCTGCGAGGGAAACTGGCCCAGGTTGGGGGTTTCCTCAGAAACTCGCTGAACATGTTCGGGTGCAACTAGAAATCCAGGGATTTGCAAATGTACCTCATTTGCACGCGGGACCATGCAGTGCCTCGTTTACATACGCGACTGCAACTGCACAGATTCCCCGGACCCATGCAACTGCCCCCACTCCCCCTAGTGCAGCAGTTCTCAAACTGTGGGGTGGGACCACAAAGTGGGTCGTGACCCCCTTTGAATGGGGTCGCCAGGGATGCCTTCGACTTGCTGGGGCCCAGGGCCCAAGCCAAAGCCTGAGGTCTACAGCCCTGCGCAGCAGGACTCCAGTTACAGGCCCCCTTGCCTGGGGCTGAAGACCGTGAGCTTCAGCTTCGGCCCCCCTGTTCAGAATGGTGGGGCTCGGGCTTTGCCCCCACCCCACCCAGGGCAGGCTCAGGTTTCAGTCCCCGCTTCTGGGGTCATGCAGTAATTTTTGTTGTCAGAAGAGGGTCGCAGTGTAATGAAGTTTGAGACCCCCTGCTCTAGCGTTTCACGTTAATGACAGAAGAAATTCATCCCAGGCCAGGTTCCTCATCTCTCTCCCCTCAAGCTCACATTGGTCGAAAGGTTCATGGACCTACCTGGCAAGCCTGGGCTTGTTGGGTGGGTTCCCATCGCAACCACACCAAAGCCACACGTCTCAACATAGGGCTTCCATGAGCTCTGCCATGATTCTTTGTGAGCTCATGGAGCAGGCTACTGAGCCCAGCAAGAAACCATCAAGAAGAGGTTGTCTGGACCAAGCGTAAACTCAATCCCGGGTCTCTACCACCCTACACCCAGTGAGCTTAACTCTACTCCGTGCACCCAGACAACCAGGGCACAGCAATGGGCCACAGCATATCCTGCATCTTAGCCACTGACAGGAGAGTCACATGCCCGCTACCTGCACCTCACAGATCTCTGGAACACCCATTGCCCACGTGTGCCATGCAGTCTGGAGATGGATCTCTGCATTGCCCACCTTGGCAAATCGGTACCACCGTATATACAGACCAGAGAGCCACTCGCCTTCCTAATACACATCCCCACGTGCCCTGCACTGACGCTTTCTGCCAAATTTAACCCTTTTGCTATCCACATGAGTTGACCCACAACCACTGCACACATCTGAAATCCACAATGCCAAGGTAGGTCCTTGCAGACCGTGATCAAAGTCACCTTTTCATCTTCTTTGGGATGAACTGAATAGATTTGGTCACTGAAGTCTAACCACAAGACATGTCTCCCGACCTGCCCCTCACCACCTTGGGGGGCTCTTTTCTGACCCCTTCCCAGTTTCTCAACATCCTTGTTGAATTGTGGACACCAGACCTGCGCACAGTATCCAGCAATGGCCTCGCTAATGCCGTACATGGGATAATACCACACCCCTGCTCCTAGTGTTACATCCAAGGATGGCATTTGGTTTCTTAGCTACAGCGCCTCATAGGGAGCTCATGTCGATCTGCTTGTCCACCATGACCCGCAAGTCCTTTCAGTGTCCCTGCATCTCAGGGTACCAATTTCCATCCCGTAAGTGTGATCCGCACCAGAACATCCGACTAGCCTCACTGGGTCAGACCAATGGTCCTCCTAGCCAGTATTCTGTCTTTCGACAGTAGCCGGTGCCAAGCACTGCAGAGGGAATGAACAGAACCGGGCAACTACTGAGCTCTTGTCCATTCAGCTTCTGGCCATCAGAGGTTGTAGGACACTGAGAGCATGGGGTGTGTCCTCTTGACCATCTTGGCTAATAGCCATTGATGAACCTATCCTCCAGAAACTTATTTGCATTTGGCTGTGTTAAAATGCAAGTTGCTCAAATGATCCCACTTTACTACGTGATCCAGTTCAGTCTGTATAAATGACCTGTCCCCATCACTATTTATCACCTCACCCATTTTTGGCATTATCACCAAATTTTACATATTCTTCCCGATCGTTGATGAAGCTATTGAACAGCCTAGGGCTAAGAATAGATCCCTGTGGGACCCAACAAGAACCCCCCCTAAGGTGACCATTCCCTATTTACCGTAACTTCGAGATCTATCAGCTAGCCAGTTTTTAATCCATTGAACATGGGCTATATTGATTTTGTGTGGTATTAATTTTTAAATCAGATTGTCATGTGGGACTAAGTCAAATGCCTTACAGAAGCTAAACTATTATGTCACCTTTGAAGTAAACTTGAGATCTCTTAAAAAAATTATCAAGTTTATTTGGCAAGACCTGCTTCCCCTAAAACCCATATTCACAGACAAAGCCTCAAGGGACCATGGTGATCATCTCATCTGCCCTGCATAGCACGGGTCATAAGGCTTCCCTGAATTAATTCCTGTTTTAACGACAGCAGTTCTTTTATAAAGTCATCCAGACTTGATTTTAAAATTTCCAGTGAAGGAGAAGCCACCACAGCCCTGGGTATGTTGGTAAATGTGTGCGCGCCTTATTTCTAGCCTGACTCTGTCTAGCTTCATCGTGTTAGTTACGCTGCCACCGATGGCCTCCCACACCGGCCTTTCCATGATTTTGCCTGGGACCCAGGTCAGGCTAACCAGCCTATAAGTTGAATTTTAGATCTACTTTGATTTTCAAGGCACCTGTCCAGCTGGGTGCACCCATTTCCCCAGCAGGAACAAGAGCTGCTCATCAGTGGATAAAGGGAAGAAAAATATGAAAACAATGGAGGACGGAAAGTGAAACAAAACGGAGCTGGGAATGTGCCTGGGGCCACTATTACTCAGCCCCCGACCGTGTCTCTCCCTTAACCCTGCGCATTGGAAGAGATCTTTTTGTTCCCATTTTCCATGGGAAATTGAGAGCAAAGCTGGCGATGGGGAGGGAGCGACAGGGACAGAGCAATTTAACAGCTGATTCTCTCGCCAGGTTAGTCAGATTCATCATTTGCCGCTTTGTTGGAGGTTGAAAAGAAGTTCGCCTCACCTAGGAAGGGATTCATACAGCCCCTTCCTCCACAGAACCTGAGTGCTGCACCACGCTTAATGGATCTTTGCCTCACAACCTCCCTGTGAGGTAGAGGGGTATCATTCCCCTTGGACACACAGGGAAACTGAGGCATGAGGTAGCTGAGTGACTTGCCAAGGTCTTGCTGGGATTCTGCAGAGGCAGGACTAGGACCCACACTGGCTGAGTCTTACCCCAACGCCTTATTCCCTATGCTGTCCATCCTGCCGTGAAATATGGGCCAGCTGCTTTGCACCAAATACCTTCTTGCCATCCTGAGTTTGTTCTGAACTGACACTAATGACCATGGCTCGGTGTTTCCACCTCTCCCTTGACCCACAGCACTTTACAGTCTTTGCACAATCAAGCAGCTACCCGTTCCCTCGCCAAACATAGTTAACTTACAGCTAAGGCTGCTGCGCTCAGTATAACCCTTACCCAATGCATGGAACAAGACAGATAGCCCAGTGACATGATCCTCTCGCTAAGTGGTTCCTAACGCCTGGTGGGACCGGCTTGCATGGCATCCTCTTCTCACACTGACAATGAGTCTGTGCAAGCCCCTGGTTCACCCCTGTCACCAGCCTTCAGTCCGTCCAGGCATGCTCCAGTCTAGAGGGCTCACAGCCCCTTTCTTGCAATGACGAGCAGGTTCCAAGCAGCCGGTACGTGGGCTCGTCTAGTGGCCAGAACTGAAGCCAGGCAGAGCGTGGAGGGGTGGGTTTGCAACGGCGTCCATGTGAGGAACTCTGGGGCTTGGGGAACTGGAATGACGTCCACCCTCTTCAGGTTTGCTTGGATGAATCAGACTCCCTCCCCGCCAAGGGAACATCTCACCTGCCTCAACCCACGATGGTCCCTCATAGAATCATAGAATCATAGAATATCAGGGTTGGAAGGGACCCCAGAAGGTCATCTAGTCCAACCCCCTGCTCAAAGCAGGACCAATTCCCAGTTAAATCATCCCAGCCAGGGCTTTGTCAAGCCTGACCTTAAAAACCTCTAAGGAAGGAGATTCCACCACCTCCCTAGGTAACGCATTCCCTCACTCCCTCTATCTTCACCTCAGTGCACTGCTGCAATGTTCAGATGGGACCAGCAGCCTCCTGGGCCTCCAGGGACATAAGCTGTCTGTTCCCCCCATCTTCTTTCCCTGGACAGCAGAGAGAGAGAAACCCTTCCTTCAGCCACTGCAGTTGGCTCTGCACTGAGTTGTAAGGGCAGGTAACACCCCATAAGGCCTCAGGGGCATCATGTCCCAGTGCCTGGGTGCTGGGAAAGCCTGTCCCAGAACAGCGCACGGCGGGGAGAGGTTATCGTGCAGTTCCAGGGGTTCCAGGCCCTCTTGAGGGAGGCTTTGGGATGGCTGAGTGGGCAAATTGGGGAAGGGAAGTGTCCTGGCTGCTCTGCTGTCAGTTGGGGGAGGAGAGAGTCACATGAGATGAAGTGGGGAAAAACATTTCCCCACGGGGTGAACTTCTTAAAGTCACAAAACTCAGTCAACCTCAGAGCCAGGCTCAGCTCCAGTGACTGCAAGATTCGCTATGAAAATTTCACACCTGACTCCACTCAGGACTCCAGGAGCCCACTGGTGTCTCTGCCACTCGCTTCCCATGCGACGTAGGTCAAGTCACTTGTCTCAGTTCCCCATCTGTAAAGGTTCCCTTTCTCCTACCCTGTGTCTTGTCTATCGAGATTGTAAACTCCTTAGGGCAGGGGCCATCTCTCAGGAGGTCTATGCCCAAGACCCAACACAATGAGGCCTGATGTTGGATGAAATTAGTAGGCAGCAGGTTTAAAACAAACAAAAGGAAGTATTTTTTCACACAACGCACAGTCAACCTGGGGAACTCCTTGCCAGAGGATGTTGTGAAGGTCAAGACCATAACAGGGTTCAAAAAACAATTATGTAAGTTTATGAAGGATAGGTCCATCAATGGCCATTAGCCAGCATGGGCAGGGACAAACCCCATGGCCTGGGTGTCCCTAAACCTCTGACTGCCGGATACTGGGAGTTGATGACAGGGGATGGATCACTCAATAAATGTCCTGTTCTGTTAATTCCCTCTGAAGCACCTGGCATTGGCCACTGCCAGACAGGGTACTGAACTAGATGGACCATTGGTCTGACCCAGTGTGGCTGTTCTAATGTTCGGGGCTCCCAGGAGCTCTCCCTTCTGAAGGATGACAACAAGATCCCGCCTCCACTGAGTTACAGTAAGTGCATGTGTTGGGTTCCCATTCGTTTCCGTCCCTCGGTAGGTTAATTCACTGCTCAGGGCCAACCCAGAGGAGGGATTGAACAAGGAGAGGCAGTGGCGTGGTGAGCTGGGCTGGAGGGCTGGGTGGAAAGAGTCAAGAGATGGCAGCAGGGCGCTAAACCTTTCCAAACTGGCCCTGAACTTACAGAGTGGGTGCTCAGCACGTTCAGAAACTCAGGCCCCTTTAAGAGCTCTCAAATTGGGCCCCAAATTCATTAGTATAAATCTTGGCCTGGATAAGTGAAAGGATGCACAAAGGGGTCACTGGCAGAATGGAGGTGGGGGCAGGGAATGTGGTAAGTATTGCAATGGGGTTAGCAGGAGTTTTTCACCTAACTTCCAGGCGTCTGTAAAAGACAGCTCCGTGCCAGGGATAGCCTGGTGCCACTCTGCGATTTGCTCAGCGTGTGCATGACACGTGACACACATTCTCATCCTCCGGCAACACGGTTCCATCCTAAGTTCAGAAATATCAACCTTTTCCCAGGGCCCCATGCTGCAAGCTGCAGCCACCTCCCTCCCCGCCCCCGGAACAAACCCAGCCCTAGTAGAATAAGGGGAACAGATTCACAACAAAAGCAAAAAATGCTGAAAAACTATTTTTGGTGACCCACGTGTCAGCGAAAAATCAAGGCTCTCTTGTGAGCTGAGCAGCAGAAGGCAGTGAAGTGGTGGAGTGTATCTCCCAGGAGAGGGAACGGCTCAAATGCTTTTCTCTGCAGGATCCCGCTGCGGTCCTATAGCAAGCTACCTCCCTGTGCTCCCAAGGACCCTATTGCTCTCCAAAGAATCAGCGATGCTGACCTAAAATTAGGGTAGCCCATTTCCCACGTGCTTACTCAGTCTCTGCAGAATGTCATGAAGCAGCCTTGTATGTTTCCACTGGTTTGATTTTCTTCAACTCAAACATTCGGATGGCGGCTGAAAGTGACAGCCTGGAGGGGACCCATACATCGGGGCTGTTCTAGGGTAGTAACCATTTATGTGATGTTTCATTGTAAACACACAAGGTGGTGACAATATCCTCATGTGGTAGACTGCCAAGCCATGTGACGCCTCTAGCCATCTCACCGCACACTCTCCACGACACGAGATTGGCTGTCTGACATACTGAACGCCAGTGAAAGTAAGGTAGGATCTGAGGCTGAAATAAGGAAATAACAAGTTGAAAATTACTTAGCCACGTTAGATGTTTTCAGGTCACCAGGACCTGATGCAATGCTCCCTCCCACCCATCCCCCTGGACTCATTTTAACACTAGAAACCTCCAAGAAGCTCTAGACAAATGCAATTTTAAAAAGCAACCTGTCCCCCCTCTCTGCTTCCAGATGACACTGGCTCGAGGCCCGGGATATATTTAGAAGCTCTGACACAGAGATTTTTTGCTCTGGAGACAGAACGCTCTGCACCTAGAAATGAAGCACATTTGATTGTCTAAAGGCTGAATTAAGCACGGCTCTATTTATTTCAGCACGTGCCCATCCTGGAGACCGGCCCTCAGCTCCTCCATAAATCAGGAGGGGAGATCACAGACTGTGCATAAGCAGTGCGTTATTGTCGATCATTTATAACTATGTCACCACAAATCCTTTTCCAGCCTCACAAAGCCCCCATTCCTCAGGCAGGAGGAGCCTACCTGCTCAGTACCAGCTGTTAAAATGAAGCAGAAACATGCATGGTACAGTGTTGCCTGGCAGTTAGGACAGGGGTCTACGAGTCAGGACTCCTCGGTTCTATTTCAGTCTCTGCCACTCACCCTATGAAACGGAACTGGGCAAGCCGCTGATCTCTCAAGTCAGTTTCCTGGTCTGTAAGATGAGAGATAATGCAGCCCCACTTCATAGAGGTGTCATGGAGCTTAATTAAATTCACATTTGTAAAGTCCTTTGAGGTCAGCCAGGGGAAGTTGCTATATAAGCCCAATGCACTATTGTTACAATAAGGCAGGTGTCAGTTATCTGAGGGCATAGGGAAATCATCAGAGACCTCTCTGAGAGCAAGAAAAACCCTCTAATGTCCCCCATGCACCAAAGAACAAGTCAAGTGGGAGTTCACGAGCGTTTGAAAGCGATTCCCTTGGGCTGTTGGTTGTAATCTCTTTGGGGCAAGGACCCTCTTTCATTCTGCATGTGCAGTGCCCAGCGCAACGGGGCCCTCCAGATAATCCTCCAGACAATCCATGAAGCAGGCAGGAGAAGTGGCATTGAGACACTCCCCCAAAGTACTGTAGGGGACGGGGTTGGAGGGCGAAGGGGACGTAGAACCTTGGCCTGGCTTGGCAGTGAGTGGAACCTGTTCCCACCTGACAGCTGTTCGGTGTCCACTGTGTGAATTCAGTCAGTGCAGCCTGCTCCAGTCCCTAGTAACCAGATGGCCATATCCCCAAAGCCACCAGCTGGACTGGCCCCCTTGCAGGCCGGCTCAGAAGACACGGGCCATGGAGGTTGAACTGCTTTCTTGCCCCTAGAAGACTCACAGATAAGGCCAGAAGGGAGCACTGTGATCATCTAGTCTGACATCCTGCATAGGACTTCCCCAAACTAATTCCTGTTTGAAAAACAGGGCCCCTCCCTCTAGGCAGAGGCTGATGTCCCTTGGCAGGGCAGTGTGAGCTAGTTTGAGCTAAACTACAATAGGAAACAGCAGTTCCTCCTTCAGCCCCGTCACTTCCCTGGGTCTCAGATCTCATAAGAACATCATAACGGCCACACTGGGTCAGACCAAAGGTCCATCTAGCCCAGTATCCTGTCTGCCGACGGTGGCCAATGCCAGGTGCCCCAGAGGGAATGGACAGAACAAGGAATCATCTAGTGATCCATCCCCTGTCACCTACTCCCAGCTTCTGGCAAACAGAGGCTAGGGACACCACCCCTGCCCATCCTGGCTAATAGCCACTGATGGACCTATCCTCCATGAACTGCTCTAGTTCTTTTTTGAATCCTAGCGGCAGCTGCTCCCATTTGTGCCCCCAGAGCTTAGCTGCACTTCAAACACAATTCATCCCTGTCAGCAGAAACGCGCGTGCGTCTAACGGATTGGCCAATGTGTCCCTCTGCGCCATGTGCAGATGCCAGAGAATGCAAGTGCCACTGTGTTGCAGAGAGAAGCTATCCAGAGTCCAGAGGCTGTGCCAAACCTGGAGAGCCAGGGCTCTTTTAGATCCACAGGGGTGGGCGGACATGTGATCACGGGTTGGAAAGGGACAGTAAAAACAGCCCCATCCTATGTAAGGTGCCCTGGCCAGAATCAGGCTAACATCAGATGTGTCCTCTCCTGGGCATGTCTGCCCTGGCTGGGTGATGAGTGCTGCATTGTGACCTACCAGGTGTGTTCGGTCTCTAGCTGCTGCAATGCCAGGATTCACTCCCTGCTGAGACCATATTACTGAGCAGGCCTCAAGCTGCCTCCATTTACAGCATGAACATTTCCTGTGCAACTCTTTGCTCGGCATCCCTGGAGTGCACCACAGATCCCAAAGGACCATTGCAACCATCTAGACTGACCCCCTGTGTAAACCAGGCCAGAGAACGTCCCCCAAAAATTCCTAGAGCAGAGCGTTTAGAAACACATCGAACGTGACTGAAACATTGTCCGTGATGGAGAATCCAGCCCTTCATAAATTGTTTTCATGGTTAATTACTGTCACCATTAAAAATGTACACTTTATTTCCACTCTGAATTTGCCTCACTTTAACTTCCAGCTGTTGGATCTTGTTAGACTTTTCTCTGCTAGACTGAAGAGCCCATTATTACATATTTGTTCCCCCATGTAGATACTTATAGACTGTGATCAACTCACCCTTTGACCGTCTCTTTGTTGAGATACATAGATTGAGCTACCACTATCCGGCACGTTTTCTAATCCTTTAATCATTCTTGTGACTCTTCTCTGACCCCGCTTCAATGTATCAACTTCCTTCTTGAATTGTTGACACCAGAACTGGACACAGGATTCCAGAAGCGGTTGCAACAGTGCCAAAAACAGAGCTGAAATAACGTCTCTGCTCCTACTTTCCCTGTCTATGCATCCCAGGATCGTATTAGCCCTTCTGACCACAGCATCACTCGGGAAGTTCATGTTCAGCTGATTATCCACCAGGACCCCCAAATCTTTGTCAGAGTCACTGCTTCCCGGGGTAGAGTCCCCCAGCCTGTAAGTATGGCCTGCAGTCTTTGTTCCCACATGTACATACTTATATTTATCCATATTAAAATGCATATTGTTTACTTGAGTCCAGTTTACAAAGCAATCCAGATTGCTCTGCATCAGTGACCCGTCCTCTTCATTATCGACCACTCCAATTTCTTGGTCATCTGCAAACTTTATCAGGGATGATTTTATGTTTTTTTCCAGGACATTAAGAAAAACGTTAAATAGAGTACAGCCAAGAACCAGTCCCTGTGGGACCCTACTAGAAACACGCCTGTGAGATGACAGTACCCCATTTACAGTTACATGTTGAGACGTATTAGCCAGCTTTTAATCTATTGAATGTGTGCCATGTGAATTTTGTATCTTTCTAGTTTTTTAATCAAATGCCATATGGTACACCGTGAAATACGTTACAGAACTTTAGCTATATCACATCAACACTGTTACCTTTATCAACCAAACTTGCAATCTCATTAAAAAAATATATCAACTTAATTTGACAGGATCCATTTTCCATAAACCCAAGTTGATTGGCATTAATTACATTACCCTCCTTTAATTCTTTATTAACTGAGTCCCATAACAGCCACTCCATTATCTTGCCTGGGATCGATGCTAGAACGACAGCCTATAGTTACCCAGGTTGTCCTGTTCACCCTTCTTAAATATTGGCAGAACTTTAGCTTTCTTCCAGTTTTCTGGAACTGCCAGATGGTCATGCTGGCAAGAGGCACGTGATGCGCTCATCATACGCTCTGGTGGCATTTCCAGCAGAAAGCAATTCTCCCTCTCAGAGTGCTCAGCGCGGCCCCATGGGGGCCAAGGACTAACTGGGGTGAGGAGCGGCAGCGTGGTCTAGTGGTCGGAGCGCAGGAGCAGGAGCCAGCCTTCCAGCACTTGTTGTGTGGCCTGGCACACCTCACTTCGCCTGCCTGGGTCTGATTTCCCCGCCTGTAGATTAGGGTTAATGATGTCGACTCTCCTCTCTCCGGGGGTGTGAGGAGGAGCCAGGAACTGAGAGGTGAAGGGCATGAAAGGACCAAGCGTTTGTTACTAACCCCTCCCACTTCTCCCTGTTCAGGGACTGAAAGCAGCAGCAGGGCTGGGGGGCAGGACGGGGTTGGGGTTGGGGGTGTGTGCGATATTCCAGCCCTGGGGAGGAAGGGATCGGCTCACTTGACACTGGGGAAAATCCGCCATCTGCCGGGGGCCCTGAGCAGAGACCCCCTTTGCGGGCAGTGCAGCCTCAGGGAGTTTCCTCCCTCGGAGGCTGGGGGCTGAGCAGACGAACTGGACCCTGAGCTGTGAATTCTGAGATGGTTTGTAGTGGGGGATAAACAGCATCCTGTGTCTGACTTGAAAGGGGCCAGGCAAGCTCTTCCCGGCCTAGTTACGGGTTCAAGGCCCTGCCCTGCCTGATTCAGCTCCGGCACTTGACTCGGGGTCTGTCACAGGCCAGGTGAGGGCGTCCTACCCCCCGGGGTCTCCCTCTCTCCCCAAAGAGCTCTTTTTCAACCAAACCTATTCTGAAACTTCTCACCCAACAGCATTCTGGTTCCCCAGCCAGCCCTCATTCCGCCAGCTCCGGGCCTTACCTGGGTGGGCAAGATGCCATGTTTGATGCCCGTGTTGTGTGTCCCCGTTCCAATAACCCCAGCGGCCGCCACTTCCGAAACAGCTCCTGTCATAAATATAAAGGGAAGGGTAAACCCCTTTAAAATCCCTCCTGGCCAGAGAAAACATCCTCTCACCTGTAAAGGGTTAAGAAGCTAAAGGTAACCTCACTGGCACCTGACCAAAATGACCAATGAGGAGACAAGATACTTTCAAAAGCTGGGAGGAGGGAGAGAAACAAAGGGTCTGGGTCTGTCTGTATGCTGCTTTTACCAGGGACAGAACAGGAATGGAGTCTTAGAAGTTTTAGTAAGTAATCTAGCTAGGTATGTGTTAGATTATGATTTCTTTAAATGGCTGAGAAAAGAACTGTGCTGAATAGAATGACTATTCCTGTCTGTGTGTCTTTTTTGTAACTTAAGGTTTTGCCTAGAGGGATTCTCTGTGTTTTGAATCTAATTACCCTGTAAGGTATCTACCATCCTGATTTTACAGAGGTGATTCCTTTACGTCTATTAAAAGTCTTCTTGTAAGAAAACTGAATGCTTTTTCATTGTTCTAAGATCCAAGGGTTTGGGTCTGTGGTCACCTACGCATATTGGTGAGGATTTTTACCAAACCTTTCCCAGGAAGTGGGGTGCAAGGGTTGGGAGGATTTTGGGGGGAAAGCTGTGTCCAAACTACGTTTCCCAGTAAACCCAGATAAAGTTTGGTGGTGGCAGTGGAAATCCAGGGGCAAAGGATAAAATTAATTTGTCCTTGGGGAAGTTTTAACCTAAGCTGGTGAAAGTAAGCTTAGGAGGTTTTCATGCAGGTCCCCACATCTGTACCCTAGAGTTCAGAGTGGGGAAGGAAACTTGACAGCTCCTAAGCTGCACACAGACAAAGAAACGTCATCGGCAGTTAGTTGTGGTTGTTCCCGGACGCGTCTCTCGAGACGATATTAATTAATGTGACACCCAGAACGAGGGCCATTAATTGCCAGCTGTCCCAGATCAGGATGTGCCAACCCAATGTAATGCACCCGCCGATTCATATCAAACCGTGCTGAGATCACAGGCTGGCGGGCAGGGGGTCCAGACATGGGCCTGACACTCCGATTCAAGACAGTCCCTTTGATGCTCTCCCAGGGCCTTAGGCTGATCTCAGGGAACATCACCCATTCCCCAAATCCACAGCACGGACCCAGTGCCAGGCATGTGGGACTTGTGCATGGGACAGGTCGAGCCCTGACTGCTTCTGGGCACTGAGGGGGCATGTTCATATGACATCAGCTGAAATGGGACCCACGCCCCTGGTCCACCTTCCCTGCCAACATCCGAGATCCCCTGCTACCGGGGTAACCTGCAGGTCAGCTCCGCTAACGGGGAGCTGCTTCCCTGGCTGAGCCCAGCTGGAACGCAGCGTGCTGGGACAGCACAGGGGGAAGGGACCCGCAGCCCCAGTGCGCCGACTGCCAGGCCACTGGCTGTTACCGGGCGCGACGCAGGAAATCCAGGCAATGGGGAGACCTTAACCTGGGATGTAATTCTGAGCGAGGAAAGCGGTGGATTGAGGTTACTGGCATGGCTGTGTCCCTGAGCCCTCCTGGCTGGGGGAGGTGGGGTATCGCCCAGGCTCTCATCACCGCAGGCTGCTTTTACCGTGTGCTCTTGATGTGCCAGGGCTCGTGAAACTGAGGGACTGAGAGCCTCATTTGCAGCCCCCCCCCCATCTCAATGCAGCATGCAGCCACCCCGGAGCCCTCCCACCCAGCTCTGCCAGTGCAGGTCTGTTCCCAACCGCAGAACGCCCCCCCAGGCCAGTCCTGGGCTCCCCCCACAGCTCTGCCAATGCCCCTCAACGCCAACCCACAGCCCCCTCCCTCGCCGTCCCAGTCCTGGGCTCTGCACACAGCTCTGCTGATGCCCCTCAATCCCGATCCACAGCCGCCTGCTTTTCCAGCCCTGATTCTCTCCTCAGCAGAGATTCCCACCTGTGACGGCGGGGTGAGCTTTTTTCACTGGGGATAGATGGGGATCAGGGTGTGACCGGCCAAAGCCATGGACAGGTGAACTCTGAATGGAGCTCTGCAGAAGCTGACTGCGAGCACAGCCCCCAGCAGCATGTCCCCGCCCTCGCCAGCCTCCCATCCCGAGAACTGGGAGCTGGGCTGGGAGCCAAACACTTTGTAAACATGAATTAATTCCCATAGTGCTGCTAGGAGGGGAAGTGCCATTACCCCCATTTGTAAATAACGGGAAACTGAGGCAGAGAGTGACGAAGTGACTTTCCAAAGATCCCAGAAGAATAGAACCCAGGAGTCCAGAATCCCAGCCCTGAGTCCTAACCACTAGACTCACTCCTACCCATTGCTCACTTAAGCCAGATTTTGCGCTGTAGTTTACACCAGTTCTGGGCCAAACCCAGATCTGATGTAATTGGGAACAAATCTCCCCTACTGGGGCTGTTCACCTAAATTCTATCACTTATTAGCAGAATTAAAACAGCACCTACGGGCCTTGTCATGTTGGGCGCTGCACAGACAGACCCTGCCCCAAGGGGCTGAGGTGACAGATAAAGGGGAGGGGGAAGTGACTTGCCCAACATCATACAGGAAGTCAGTAGCAGAGCCAGGACTAGAGCCCAGGTCTTCAAAGCACCAGTCCAATGCTCTAACCACTAGGCAATGCTACCTGACATAAATAGGAGTGTAAGTTGGACAACAGTAAGTGTGGGGGGGGGGCAGAAGGCTGGGGGTTGTAACATGGGAAGCATCGAAAGGAAAGTGTCAGAGAGTCTGCTTTCTCTCACACCTCGTACACCCTCTTGTTGTTGCTTTCTTTGCTACAGCCCTGTCCTTAGCCTGCAAATTACACTGGCAACCACTCCCGGCTGTATAACTTTCTGCCTCGTTTTCACTGGCTCTGAATTCGGCCCTCTGCAACCAACATTACAAACCCACACTCCCCTGCAGCCCGTGATCTGAGATGACTGGATGGGAGATGGGGGGAAACAAGCCGGACGATTCCTATTTATTTTGCCATCATTTAAAGGGTTAAATCTCACTGAGACCCAGAGCGAGTGCAAGTCGCCAGTGCCTCGCTAACCCACTGGAGCTCAGGAGATCGGCCAACGCAGAGCGTTTTGGGGGACCTCTCCCTGCACGAGGGGGGGCTCAGGCCCTGCACAAGGGGCGCCTTCTCGTTCCATTCAGTCTAGAACTCCATTACAAAGTCATCAGGAGCGAGCCTGCCTCTCCCGCAGGGCAGAGTTAATGACACATGGACGCCTTTCGCTCACCACGAGGGCAGGAGCACTCAGGTGAAGAACCCCTGGTAGCTGCGCCGGTGGGCTCTGTGTTACCGCTGTGTGTGCGCCCACTGAGTCCCATGTTTAACGGGGCGCAGGGGGGAGCCTGGTTGGGTTTTAAAAGTGCCTAGGCCCCAGATCCTCCATGGTAATTAGGTATGTAACCAGGTCGGCCGCTTACTGTCTCCGCAGCGCCTCCTCATGGCCAGGGGTGCCACAGCAGCGCCCCACCCTTGTTTCCTCCTTCACAGGGCTCCTCAAACAGACTCCACCCAGTCCATGGGAAAATTTGGGGCCCAAATTATTCGGTCCTCAGGTACACTCTGGCCCTCCAGTTCAGTGTCTCTCTCCCCGTAGTTGGGGGTTCCCAGCCCGCTTGGCCAGAGCTGGGTCCCAGTTCAGCACCTCTGCAGGAGCCGATCTTTGCTGCATCTTCACGCCAGATACAGGGTCTCAGGTTTCTGTTCCTGAGCATCCCCCAGGTTACGACCCGGCCTCCCCCCACAGCTACTTCTCCCCACCACCCGCCCCCTGGCAGCTCCCTGCTCCCTTGTGCAGAGAGATAGGAACTCGCTGCCTGCTCTCAGCTGGGGCTCATCTGGTCCTCAGGGCTGGCTTAGTCTCAGGCTCTCCAGCCCATGGGCAACCATGCTGTTACAAAGTGCCTAACTCCCACTGTAACCAATGGGAGTTAGGCACCTAACTACATTTGAGGATCTGGGCGAAAATCCCACAAGAAATCTGCATCTTTAGGCAAGTAAACACCTTAACAAACCTGGCCCTGGGGCTCCCTGTGTGAACCGGGTGTGGTGAGAATAAATCCATCCGGAGGACGATAACAACCATCCCTAGCTCCCAGGAGACTGGCACTAATAACAGTGACTGAAACCCCAGCGCCTGGT
Source organism: Lepidochelys olivacea (assembly GCF_965140295.1). Taxonomy (NCBI): domain Eukaryota; kingdom Metazoa; phylum Chordata; order Testudines; family Cheloniidae; genus Lepidochelys; species Lepidochelys olivacea. The sequence goes on from NC_140413.1 coordinate 5,859,951, forward strand.
CAGTGCTGCAAGAGGGAGAAAAACAAATGCCCCCAATTGTCCCATGCTGCACACTGAGAATAGCTGGGCTGAGGTGTCCCGGGACCCGCTTCTCCCAGACCCCTGGCTGTCAGAGCTGGACCCAGCAAACAGAGGAGGTTGTAGGTTAATAGCCAGGAGCATTCCAGGCCTGGGGTTCCCATCTCGTCTAAAAGCCCGCTCAGAAGTGCTGGCTCTCGGGAGCGTTCTCTGGGGGCAGACAGCTGCTGTGGGGCAGAGCTAAGGGAACTCCCCCCCACACACACACACATGCATGCAGCTCATGAAAGGAAAAGCCATAACTATTCATCACGTCGCCCGGGACAATGAGTGCTGACCGCAGGAGGGACAATAAATCTGGACCAGGCGATCTTTAGGAAGCGTGTGGGGGCCTCTGATAAATGATCTACGGCCAAATAAATGGCAGGTGGCGAAAGGGGACTGGCTGTTAGCAGCTCTATTATTAACTTCATAATTAGCTGCAGCCGCTCGCAGGCTGGGTGCAGAGGTGCCCGGCTGGTCCCCTGTGAGAAGAGCTGGCTGGTCACAGGCAAGGCTGGGGAACGCGTGCCAGGCATCCTTTAGGTGGAGTTATGAAACAGTGTGTCAGGAGGCAAGGACGTTGCTTGTTAACTCCAGGCTGGGATGTATTTATGTCATAGTTTCAGGGCAGAAGGGACCAGCGGATCGTCTAGTCTATCACAGGCCACCAGCACCTGCCCCTTACGCCACTGAGCTCTGGCTCAAACCCTTGCTGGTGGAGAGGCAGCTGCTTTATAAAGCTTCAGAACCTGCTCAGAAGTCACTGATCCCCAGGAGCTGCCAGCTCGTGCTGAGCCGGGCGGTTTGCTGGTATCTAGCAGTCCCACGTGTCTTTCCCGTATTAAGGATGAGAGGGGAGTTCACTCTCCACAGCTCATCAGTCGTTGCACTGCCCACAAAGCGTTAAAATGGTGCCCAGTGGGACACTGGCTTTTCTGAGCTGGAAAACTTCCTACCAGAGATCGGACTCCAGCTGAGATCGACTCTTGCTCCCGCTCCTTTTTGAACCAGGGGCGTAGAGGCCAAAGGCCCTGGAGCCTGTTCCCCAGGTCTGATACTTTGCCTACCCCATTTCCTTAATAACCGACATATTCTCTCTAACACTGATGACCTTGGGGCTTTTTGCTACTTGGCATAATGGCGTCTGCATCATCTTCTCCCGGGGCCCTTGGAAACTCCTTGAACGGTTGGGATTTAACATGCCCTTGATCCAATTCCCCAGAGACGTTTTCTTAGCCGCGTTTGGTGCGAAGAAGTGAATAATTCTGGGTACCGCCCCTGTCCAAGTGACACATTCAGGCTGAGTTCCTGCAGCTCCGTTAATTCATGCTCCTGTTATCAGACCTCAGCAAGCTTTGGTCCAGCGGCATAAAATGCAGTCGTGTCTGTGACCCTTGAATGCAAGGCTGGGCGACCATTGGAACATCGGCCTCTGTAACAGATCAGCAGCTTTGATTCAACACGCCAGCTGGGCAGGACCAAAGGTCATTAAAAGCTGCACAACGTGCCCACGGCCTATTCCACAGCTTCATCCCCAGGCCGAGGGCAAAGTGCGACCTAGCGAATTAGCCGCTTAACAGAGGCTGGTTGGTACATTCCAATGTATCGGCGAGTGAACTAGTGCATGGTTCGTCCTCTTCCCACATTGCCAAAGGCTTTCCGGATTCTCAGCTGCAGATTCTCAGCCCTGCCGCGGGTCCTTTGGGATTCTTAGAAGTGAACTTACTGTTGCCAAACAAGGTGAAGGCTGGTGACCAATATGCTCTGCTCACAGAGCATAGGTGGAAGCAGTGGGTTATTTCCATACGTACCATCATCCCTTATCCACGTCCTTCAGCCATTACCTGGCAGGGCCAGCTCCTGGAGAAAGACTGTGGTTTGGAGTTCTGTGCTCACTCAGCCCTAGGTAGCTGAGAAGACTATTCATGGGGTTTGCCAGATTGAAAAATGACTGAGACCACCCACGCATTTCACACAGGTCGCTGAGCAGCCATGAGATGGTAATTAACACGCCCACCCGCACTGGGCAGATGGCTGGTATGTCTATACTGCAATTAAAACCTGCAGCTGGCCTGTGCCAGCTGACGAGCTTCCTGGGCTCGGGCTGCAAGGCTGTTTAATTACAGTGTAGACTTCCCAGCTCAGGCTGGAGCCCAGCCACTGGGACCCTGCGAGGTGGTCAACATCACACACCTATGTCCTTTTGGGACTCTAGCTCTTAATCACTGTGTGCCTCAGTTTCCCCATCTCTACAATGGGTATTATAGTACCGCCTGGCCATGCAGAGGTGTTGTGAGGAGAAATACATTAAAGGTTGAGAGGGGCTGAAATACTTTGCTGTGATGGGGGCCCTATAAGGATCAGGGAGAGCTGGCCAGAACCCACTGATTTAGGGGAAAATTGGAAAACAAAGGGGGAACCCATATTGTGCTCGGTTTGACTGGGGATGAATAATTACACAAGGGGCCGGGATTTCAGAGACTCCAACCCAGAGATGCCATCACTCTCACAGTAATCATCTGCATCTCTCCTATTGCTGCTCTGTGCTTGTCAGCCACTGCCCGGCATAATGACCTTTCCTTCTCGCCACCCTTCCCCATTCCCCCACGGATCTCAGCATCTCTTTCCACACACACAGCTCGCAGAGAGGAGAACAATAGGCAGAGAAAATCAGACAAAGGAGACGTCCTCCCAGCCCAAGGGCCGGGCAGACGAGACAGGCCTCAGCTGGAAACTGAGGCAAGCAGGCAAGTCACCATGCAGTTCTCCCAGTCATCACAAACCCAGCTATCTATGTTTCTAATGATCAAATCCCCCGTAACGATTACCTGTAACTTCCCAATAACTGGAGTTCCCTCCCTTGGAAAGGTATCCTCAGTGCAAAAGGATACCACGACATCACAGAATCATAGAATATCAGGGTTGGAAGGGACCTCAGGAGGTCATCTAGTCCAACCCCTGCTCAAAGCAGGACAATCCCCAACTAAATCATCCCATCCTCTGGAAGGAGGGTCCCAACTATGGGATCATTTCCCTCTGCTCCAGTGAGATGTTCCTCTTCCCACAAAGCAGGGGCCCTTGGGGGACATACAGGGCTGGCGGATTATCCGCCTGCTGCTGAGCACCCAGAATTCCTATTTGTTTCCCCTTTGAAGAGGCCAGATGATAAATTTCTTTTAGTTCAGCTACGGGGCTGTTTAGGAGCAGTCAGAGGTGACCAGGGACACTGGACGCCTGACTTGAGACCCTGATTGTCATCCCCCCCGCCCTCCAAAAATTAGACCCCTTTAAGGAGAGCCAAGCAGGGACCTCAGAAAATGGGCCAGCAGAAGATCTTGGCTAGGAGGATGAGGGGTGTCATCTCGTGAAGGCCCCAGCAGTCCTGGCACGCAGCACGGTGCAGGCCGAGAAGGAGGGTGGAAGATCTGTTGTGGTGTTTATTGGCCACATTGCAGCCTATGCTCATGCTGTGCTAACTATCCCATATCTCCAAGCTGTGGTGATTTATTTCTGCCTCGTCCAGTTTCCCCCGGTCTGTTTTCCCTCGGAGTGAATAATTAGCTCGCTCCTTTGCTCACCACCCTGCCTTTCCTAGGGCGGCTGAAATACCTACTTCCCAAACGCTGGCCTTTGGTCCTGACTGCTCCACGCCTGAGCACATCCCCGGCCTCCGACAACCTAGTGCTCAGCACACGCCAACGCCGGCTGCTTTCGGCCACAGGGTCTCTGTGCGATCGGCCCAGAGCGACTTCTCCAGGCCCTGAGCAGAGCCGTTCTGGCTCCTGACAGCTCACATGGGAGGCTCACCTGGCAGAGCCGCTACCTACAGGCTACGAGGATCCCAGCGTGAGTCCCCGCTGCAGCAAGAGGCAGACAGCCCGCTCAGAATAGGGCAGGGGCCTCCTCCAGGGGCTGGCTGAGGGCACCCTGGTACCTGGCCCCCAGCTGCTGTAACCAACCCTACCAGGGGCTCTCGGCAGAACTTGAGCCCGCTACCTTCAGACCCTTAGCGCAGACCTCTACCACCTGAGCCAAGGAGTAACTCCATTAGCTGGTAGTAGGCTGTTATCCTCCAGGTGGACCAGCCTCTAGCCGGGGAGGGAGGGGGATGACACTGCACAGGGGGTGTCCTACTGGCAGGCTGGGGAGCAGAACATTTTCCAGGGGCAGGGAAACAGCAAGTCAGTGCAATTCTCCTCCCTGGCCTGGCCCGGCCCAGGGGGCCATCCCTGTAACCTCTGGGTCTCAGGAGGCAGCGACCATTGACACAGAGACCAGCACTGCAGCCCTTCCCCAGTCTCTGCTCAGCCTTCCTCAGGAGCGTCCTGCTTATCTGTGCCACGTTCGCACCTGTATCCGAACTGAGAGCCGGGCCCCGTTGTTAGGGTTGCCAACTTTCTACTCACACAAAACCAAACACCTTTGCCCCACCCCTCCTCTGAGGCCCCACCCCCTGCTCACTTCATCCCCCTTCCCTCGGTCACTCGCTCTCCCCACCCTCACTCACTCGCTCATTTTCCCCAGGCTGGCTCAGGGGGTTGGGGTGTGGGAGGGGGTACAGGCTCTGGGCTGAGGCTGTAGGTTCCAGGGTGGGGCCAGAAATGAGGGGTTCAGGGTGTGGGAAGGGGCTACGGGCTGGGGTGTAGGGAGGTGAGGGCTCCAGCTGGGGGTGCAGGCTCTGGTGTGGGGCCAGGGATGAGGGATTTGGGGTGTAGGAGGGGGCTCCAGGCTGGGTCAGGGGGTTGGGGTGCAGGGGTGTGAGAGGGCTACAGCTGGGGGTGCAGACTCTGGGGTGGGGCTGGGGCTGAGAGGTTTGGAGTATGGGAGGGGGCTCCAGGCTGGGTCAGGGGGTTGGGGTGCAGGGGGATGGGAGGGTTCCATTTGGGGGGTGCAGACTCAGGGGTGCAGCTGGGGATGAGGGGTTTGGGGTGCAGGAGGGTGCTCCAGGATGGGATTGAGGGGTTTGGAGGGGGATCAGGGCTGGGGCAGGGGGTTGGGGCATGGGAGAGGGTCAGGGGTGCAGGCTCCGGGTGGTGCTTACCTCAAGCAGCTCCCAGAAGCAAAGGCATATCCCTTGTCTGGCTCCTACGTGGAGAGGCAGCTCTGTGCACTGCCTCGTCTGCAGGCACTGCCCCTGCAGCTCCCATTGGCCATGGTTCCCAGCCACTGGGAGCTGTGGAGCCGGTACTTGGGGCAGGGGCAGCACGTGGAGCCCTCTGGCTGCCCCTCTGCGTAGGAGCCAGAGTGGGGACATGCTGGCTGCTTCCAGGAGCTGTTCAGAGCCAGGGCAGGCAGGGAGCCTACCTTAGCCCCACTGTGCTGCTGACTAGACTTTTAACAGCTCGGTCAGCAGTGCTGACTGGAGCCGCCAGCTCCCTTTTCCACCAGGCATTCTGGTCAAAAACCGGACACCTGGCAAACCTACCCATTGTACGAGGCACCACATCCGAAAACCGAGAGCCAGCCCGTGCCTCAAAGAGCTGACAGTCCACATAGATGAGAAAGAGACAGGGTGGGAGATGGGAAGGATCATCACCCCCATTTTACAGCTAGGAAACTGAGGCATGGAGAGACTCATTGATCCATCTAAGGGCACCCAGGGAGGCTGTAGCAGAGCCAGAAATGAACCCAGATCTCTAGAGGCTTAGGTTACCACCATATCCGCTAGAATAGCTTTCCTGGCTCAGCCGGCAGGCTGCTCCTGGGATACAGACAATCATGAAGTTTATATATATATATATATATTATATATATATACACACACACACCCTCCCCCACCCAATTACCTAGCACTTTTCAGCAGTGGATCTCACAGCACTTCCCACCAGCCTGATGAGGCCGGGCAGTGCGATGATCCCCACTGTAGATGGGAAACACGAACAGAAAGGCTAAGGGCTCGTCGACACTAACTACACAGCCAGGAGGGGTTCTCCCATCAGCGTGGGTCGCCCACCTCCCTGCGCGGTGGTACCCAGAGTGTCAGAATAACTCTGTCGACCTAGCACTGGCTACACAGGGACTTCGGTCGCTTCATTTCACTCCGGAGGTGGATGTTTTCCTTATAGTTAAGCCAACCTAGTCTCCTAGTGTAGTCTAAGCTCTGTGACCTGCCCAAAGTCACCCAGGCAGTCTGGTGGAGCAGAGACCTGAACCCCAAACTCCGCTCTCCTAGGCTAGTGCCCTAACCCCTGGACCATCCTTCCCCTCATTAATAATCCCAAGACCCCACCACCACCACCACCACCCAGCCCTGAAGTCCAGATCAGCCCAGCAGCACCCTGGGAAGCAGGCCTCTCTCTTTGGAAGGAGTTTGTCTTCGCCAAACTTCCCTCATCTGAGGCTGCCCCCACGCTGCCCCCTCCCCCCCGACGCGGCTGGCAGCTCAGGCTGGCAGGCCAAGAACGTGCCTGCTTCACAGTGAGGATTTCCCAGCGGGCTCTGGCATGGGAGTGACCCTTGCTCCGAGGAAGGCGGGCAGGTGTGCATGGCCTCACTGCTGAAGATATTACACAAGAAATTTTGTAAGACCTTCATGAACTGGGTCTTGATCCACAAAATACTTGATGTTCTGATGGTGCCAAACTTTTGTGCAAAGGAGGTGTGGCGTACACGTGATTTTACAACACAAAATTAAACAAGCAAATAGCTTACACGCACTGCTTGAATCACCAGTGACAGCCAATGGTTACTCATAGAATCATAGAATATCAGGGTTGGAAGGGACCCCTGAAGGTCATCTAGTCCAACCCCCTGCTTGAAGCAGGACCAATTCCCAGTTAAATCATCCCAGCCAGGGCTTTGTCAAGCCTGACGTTAAAAACCTCTAAGGAAGGAGATTCTACCACCTCCCTAGGTAGCGCATTCCAGTGTCTCACCACCCTCTTAGTGAAAAAGTTTTTCCTAATATCCAACCTAAACCTCCCCCACTGCAACTTGAGACCATTACTCCTCGTTCTGTCATCTGCTACCATTGAGAACAGTCTAGAGCCATTCTCTTTGGAACTCCCTTTCAGGTAGTTGAAAGCAGCTATCAAATCCCCCCTCATTCTTCTCTTCTGCAGGCTAAACAATCCCAGCTCCCTCAGCCTCTCCTCATAACTCATGTGTTCCAGTCCCCTAATCATTTTTGTTGCCCTTCGCTGGACTCTCTCCAATTTATCCACATCCTTCTTGTAGTGTGGGGCCCAGAACTGGACACAGTACTCCAGATGAGGCCTCACCAATGTCGAATAGAGGGGAACGATCACGTCCCTCGATCTGCTCGCTATGCCCCTACTTATACATCCCAAAATGCCATTGGCCTTCTTGGCAACAAGGGCACACTGCTGACTCATATCCAGCTTCTCGTCCACTGTCACCCCTAGGTCCTTTTCCGCAGAACTGCTGCCTAGCCATTCGGTCCCTAGTCTGTAGCAGTGCATTGGGTTCTTCCGTCCTAAGTGCAGGACCCTGCACTTATCTTTATTGAACCTCATCAGTTTTCTTTTGGCCCAATCCTCCAATTTGTCTAGGTCCCTCTCTATCCTATCCCTTCCCTCCAGCGTATCTACCACTCCTCCCAGTTTAGTATCATCCGCAAATTTGCTGAGAGTGCAATCCACACCATCCTCCAGATCATTTATGAAGATATTGAACAAAACCGGCCCCAGGACCGACCCTTGGGGCACTCCACTTGACACCGGCTGCCAACTAGACATGGAGCCATTGATCACTACCCGTTGAGCCCGACAATCTAGCCAGCTTTCTACCCACCTTATAGTGCATTCATCCAGCCCATACTTCCTTAACTTGCTGACAAGAATACTGTGGGAGACCATGTCAAAAGCTTTGCTAAAATCAAGAAACAATACATCCACTGCTTTCCCTTCATCCACAGAACCAGTAATCTCATCATAAAAAGCGATTAGATTAGTCAGGCATGACCTTCCCTTGGTGAATCCATGCTGGCTGTTCCTGATCACTTTCCTCTCATGCAAGTGCATCAGGATTGATTCTTTGAGGACCTGCTCCATGATTTTTCCAGGGACTGAAGTGAGGCTGACTGGCCTGTAGTTCCCAGGACCATCCTTCTTCCCTTTTTTAAAGATTGGCACTACATTAGCCTTTTTCCAGTCATCTGGGACGTCCCCCGTTCGCCACGAGTTTTCAAAGATAATGGCCAATGGCTCTGCAATCACAGCCGCCAATTCCTTCAGCACTCTCGGATGCAACTCGTCCGGCCCCATGGACTTGTGCACGTCCAGCTTTTCTAAATAGTCCCTAACCACCTCTATCTCCACAGAGGGCTGGCCATCAGCAATGGCAGATACGTTCTCAAATTGTAAATCTACAGGGTTTTTTCCTCACAGGCATGAATCAAGTGTTCTGTACTCAGGCCAGAACCTGCAAAGATTCATAGAAACAAGACGGACTGGCCACCTGAATACTTTGGAAATAATCCCCAGTAGTTTGGAAGAGATTCACAGCATCCTGTCAGACTTTGGGCATGGATCTGGCACCCTGTCCATTGAAGCAAGGGGCTGTTCGAAGTTACAGAATCACCCAAATTCTTGTTCTTCACCGAGGTTATGAAAATGATTTTGAATGGTTCTTGCTCCTGTGAAAAGTCACCTTCAAAAGGAAGGAATGCAGGGGTGGCGCGTCTAATAGGCAGGGGAAGGCTGTGCCTCCCCAAACAGCCCCACGTGGCCCCACCCACGCGCCGACAGGAGACCCCCCTTCTGCTGCTAGTTGGCCCCAGTCCAGGCAGGCTGCTCCTCTGCTGGGAAGGGAAGCCTGCTGGGGCTGGGGCAGATGGGACTTGGTGTAGCTGGGGCTGCCCAGTACTCGGGGGGGGGGGCCGGCCCTGAGACCGCACCACCCAGCACTTCAGGGCAGGGGGGAGATGGGTCCACACACCGCACACCACTCCGGGGCTGGGGAGGGGGGGTCCGTGCACCGCCTGGTGCTCCGGGGCTGGGGGCCGCACGCCATGTGGTGCTCTGGGACTGAAGGGGGGGTGGCCGCACCCCTGCCCAGTGCTCTGGGGGGCCATGCGCCACCCCATGGTCCGGTGCTGGGGGCCGCGTGCCCACCTGGTGCTTTGGGAGAACCTTAACGCTGCAGCAGCTAACGTGGCTCTAAAATATCCGTGGGTTTCACACTACGTAGTTCTTCTCCCTCCAGATATTCGCAGACTCATGTCCAACACCTCAGTCATCTCGTCACCAAGCTATACGCTATTTAACCCTTTAACTCCTACCTTGGAATTCAGTCCCTGGATCCTTTTTGTTGCTCTCCTCTGAACTCTCTCTAATCTGTCCGTTTCATTCCACACCTGGATAATGATGGCAATATTCAAGGTGCGTCTGCCCTGGAGCCAGAGAGAGGGATACCTCTCATTACCTCCCACCACTTGCTTTGCATGCGCAGTCCCAAATCTCATTGGCTTCCACATCACACTGCTTGTCTGCTTGTTGTCCATGGTACAGTACAGTTGCCTGTACCATTCCTGCCTTCCAGTTTCCATGCTCCCTTTGGGTATTTGTGTTTTAGATTATTTCCCTCCAAACTGGATCGCATTTCATTTCTTTGCTGCCCATGTTTCTGAGCTCCCCAAGTCCACTTCACTATCCCTTTGTCTTCTGGGTTATCTGCAACCCCTCCCAGTTTACAGCAGTATCAGCTGTGAATTTCATTAACCCCTTTCCAGGTGTTCCCTCTAGTAATTCACTGGACCCCACCCCACAACTCAACCCTTTGCTGTTTATCTTTATGCTCTTGCCGGCGGCTTTCAGTCATAAGAACGGCCATACTGGGTCAGACCAAAGGTCCATCCAGCCCAGTATTCTGTCTGCCGATAGTGGCCAATATCAGGTGCCCCAGAGGGAGTGAACCTAACAGGTAATGATCAGTGATCCCTCTCCTGCCATCCATCTCCACCCTCTGACAAACAGAAGCTAGGGACACCGTTCCTTACCCATCCTGGCTAATAGCCATTAATGGACTTAACCTCCATGAATTTAGCCAGTTCTCTTTTAAACCCTGTTATAGTCCTAGCCTTCACAACCTCCTCAGGCAAGGAGTTCCACAGGTTGACTGTGCGCTGAGTGAAGAAGAAGGGCATGACCACATCCCTTCCCAAGCCAATTTGAAATAGTTTTTCAAGGAAGATTTCATGAGATGCAGTATCAACTGCTCTAATAAATTCCAAATTCATTACAGCATCTGCATGCCTTTCAAGGCACTTATTTTGTAATCCTATCAAAAAAGCAATCAGGTTTGTCTAGTAGGATTTATTCTTTATAAATCCTGTGCAGTTTATTGCTTCTCGGTTTCTATTATCCCATAGATGTTCAGCAATTGTTCCTCTTCGTATTAATTACATTGTTTAGGGGGGTGTTGCCCCAGGATGGAGGGGTGTGTTCCTCCAGAATTGTATTAAGCTAATTGCAACCATATTGCATGCATTCAGGCACCATGAATTAATAAAACAGAACTCCACTTCGTTAAGGGTTTATTTGAACAAGTCGAGCTTCTGGAGACAAAGTCAAATATTAGCTGCAGGCTGGCAGTCTCTGTTAATGGTAGAAGGGGAGAAAAGAGGCAACAATTTGAGGCTGAAAGAAAATAATGAGTTTTGGGCGCCTTTGCCAGAGAAGCTTGTTATGACGAAGATGGTTAGGAATGTTTGTTGAAGTTAGGAGAAGTGATGACCCAGCAGGGGTCACTATGAGCTGTGTGATTTGCAAAAGTTAGTTATAAAAAGACTACATAATAGAGTGTACTTTGAACAGTTCTCTGAAGCTAGCCAGAGAGACATTTCTGACATCATACTCCCCAGCAGGGAAGCGACAGGCCATCGCTGACCTGCTGCTAATTACTCAATACCATCTCAGATTCTAAGTAATTATTTGGGATGTTCTAAACCTATTGCTTATGCTGCTTAAATCTAATAATTAGTAGTTTTAGCTAGAGCACGCTTACTTTCATCAATCTGTCATCAGCCGGACGTGCTGTGTTCCGACTGATTTATTCCGGACACCGCCTGGAGTGAAACAGTTTTAAGTTACCACTGCTGTGGGTTCTGAAAACGGGGGGTAACAGGGGGAGGAGGTAGATTTATAGAGCCACAATTGCAAGGATTGTTCTTATTTACTTATTGGAAGGCTGGTACTAGATTCATTTTTTTTCAATCTTTTCAGATTTCTCCAGTTGCCGGTATTTCTCAGACATGTCAGTGCCATAGTAGGTTTGGTAGTTAATTGCCTTAAGGTGCACGTCACAGGGAGCAGGGGATTTGAATAGTGTAAAAGGTGCAGGACTCCTCCCCATGCCCTCTTGCGTCCAGGTGCTATGCTAATTCCCCAATGAAATGAAAAAGACAAGCAAGACGTTCACCCAGACTGCTTATCCGGGACACAAACGCCATCCGAGTGTACCAGTCTGACACCCAGGGCCTTTACCCACAGTCACACTCAACCTCGATTCCCATCCTTGGAGCCGAGACTTTCCTGCTAACTGCAACTCTTCTCCCAGACAGGCCTCCTGCAGCTATCTGGCAGATCCCTCCCCGAGTTCCTTTCCTAGGAGCTCTCCTGGGAGCCCCTCTCCTCGGGAGAACAACCCTCCGGCTGAACTCTGGGCGCAAGCTTTTCCTTATCTGTTCGTTACCAAAGACGGGAACAGCGAAGTGACTCATCTCACCAACAGCTCCCTTCCCGGAAACTCTTCACCACTCTGGGGCCTGAAGAGCTGGGGCCACTAAAAGAGTTCAAAGAAAAGGAGGACTTGTGGCACCTTAGAGACTAACTAATTTATTTCAGCATAAGCTTCCGTGAGCTACAGCTCACTTCATCGGATGCATACTGTGGAAAATACAGAAGATGTTTTTATACACACAAATCATGAAAAAAATGGGTGTTTACCACTACAAAAGGTTTTCTCTCCCCCCACCCCACTCTCCTGCTGCTAATAGCTTATCTAAAGTGATCACTCTCCTTACAATGTGTATGATAATCAAGGTGGGCCATTTCCAGCACAAATCCAGGTTTCTCCCCCCCCCCACACACAAACCCACTCTCCTGTTGGTAATAGCTTATCTAAAGTGATCACTCTCCTTACAATGTGTATGATAATCAAGGTGGCCCACCTTGATTATCATACACATTGTAAGAAGAGTGATCACTTTAGATAAGCTATTACCAACAGGAGAGTGGGGTTGGGGGAGAGAAAACCTTTTGTAGTGGTAAACACCCATTTTTTCATGATTTGTGTGTATAAAAACAAACATCTTCTGTATTTTCCACAGTATGCATCCGATGAAGTGAGCTGGAGTTCACAAAAGCTCATGCTCAAATAAATTGGTTAGTCTCTAAGGTGCCACAAGTACTCCTTTTCTTTTTGCGAATACAGACTAACACGGCTGTTACTCTGAAACCTAAAAGAGTTCAGTTCCCCTTCTTGGCTGTATCAAAGTCCGGGCTACTGTCCCGGGGGGGGGGGGGTGGGGAAGAGAACCCTTTACTCCAGGACCCTATAGCGAGCAGCCGTGCCATATCCCTTTAAATAAACGGTGTCACTGCTACAATTCCCTGGGCCACTTCCCCATGGCCCCAGCACATTCTTCACCCTTACTTTGGGGCCTTGTCCTGGTTCAGTCCCAGCAGCCAGCCTGGCGCTCCTTTGCGTTCTCCCACCCCTCTGGTCTCTGCCAGCACTGCCCTGTCCAGGGTCCTGTAGCTCCCTCAGCCAGCCAGGCACACCATCCACACTCCTCCAGCTCCAGCAAGGAACTAACCTCACGCCCTGCAGCTCTTCTTATACTAGCCTGCTGACAACCACTCAAGGCACAGAGTGAGCTTGTCACTTATAATTATGGGTGGAAAGAGCATGGTATAATGTAGCATGGTGTTAGTATGTGTATGCTCGAGACGTGTGGGCCTTTTAATTGCAATTTACATGTTTACAAGTTGAAGTATAACTTTAAGAAGTACTGAGAGTGATCTCTCACAGACTGGCCATCTGTAACAGATTGTGGCACTCAGAATCATTTCACCTGTATGATGTTGCGGTTTGAATGCTCTTTAACTTGCATTTAAGGATTTGTGCTTTCAGAACGCCAGTAAGGGATCTGTGTCTGATTTATGGTTTTAGATTATTAGTGTGCTAGGGATTATTATTCCTATCAATAAAAAGGTTTCTTGCTTTGGAAAAGAATATTGCCTGGGTCAGTCACTTATTGGAAGGCCTTATCTGTGTCCTTCAAGTATTTCCTTAACCACCCTGGTGACCCATACCTTAGGAAAAACAGATTAATGGGGCATTAAATAGATTACTTTACGGACTCCCCCAAACCTGTTTTTCAATGAGTTCCTGAACCAGTTCTTTTAAAACTCTTGAATGCAAATTATCTGGACCTGCTGATTTAAAATTTCTAACTTCAGTAGTTGTGGTTTAACATCCATCTGAGATAACAGTGGAATAGGAAGAGTGGTATCATCATCATCATCTTCGGTACTATTATTGAAAATTCTATCACTTCCCTCTAATAATGGACCAATACCATTGTTAAGATTCTTTTTGTTCTTAATATACTTAAACTTCTTATTGTCCTTAACTCTGCAGGCCATAGATTTTTCCTTATGTGCCTTTGCTTCCCTTATCAGTTTTCTACAGTTCCTAGCTTCTGATTGATACTTATTTTTATCAACTTCCCCTTTCTTCCATGTGCTATATATAAATTTTTAAAATTGTTTATAGCCTTCACTTCCCTTCTAAACAGGTCAGTGTTTTAACCAGTACGGCCTTCTTCCTCAACTGTGGTATTAGGTGAGGGAGGTGTGGGTTGTGGCTAAATCAGACCAGGAACTCCTTGCCAAACATTTTTTACTCTCCACCCCAGACAAGGATGGGATGGATCTTCCTCCTGGATGGACTCTCGTCATTTTCTTAAGCTTCATTTATTGATCTTCCTCCCAAGCGGGCAGTCAGCTGGCAGCAATCAGCTCTGTATTACAACTGTCTCAAGGCTTCCTTGCTCCTCACATCCTTGCTGTGGAAACTCGAGCCCAGCTGTGTCCCTGACATGAACCCCATGGCTGGTTCGAGGGGAAGGCAAATGCTTATTAAACAGCAGCCTTGGACGCTGCATTTCTCCAGCACAGGCTGCAGCTTGCATTGGACTCACCTTACAAATGAAGCCCTGACAGCTCTTTCCCTGGTAACTGGGCCAGGCTAATCCATCAGACAAGTATCTCCATCGGTAGCTATTGACATCTGCATTAGGGATAAATGACTCGGGGGGACGTATGAGCAGGGTTCATGTCTCGCTCTGACTCCTTTTCTGCCTTTAAGAATTCAGATGCTGCAGCGCAGTAGCTGCTGTCGAGCGTCCAGGAAAGATTCGTCCCCGGCGCCTGCTCCTTTGAGGATTCGACTCAAGGCCACAGAACTTGGGCTGGGGGAGTCCTGGGAACTTGGGCGACAGGTGCAGGATTTCTCCTTTGGGCGGTGACACCACACCTGCCTCTAGTCCTTGTAGTTCAGAAGGTGCAGTATAAAGCTCTTGGCTTTCATCCCTCTGAACTAAATCCAAGGCCTGAAACTCCGTAACATCCAGTGGCTTCTCTGAAATGGGTTGGTGGCTTTTTATCCCGTCACTGTGGCTGGGTGAGCCCATTGTAAAACACCACAGAACTGGCAGAAGCTGTGGAAAGGGAGCGCACCTCCAAGGTTATTCTCTCCTAGGGGAGAGCAGCGCTGGCCTCTGGGATGGGCAGGCAGGGTGCTACCCATCTACCTCATCAGCAACATGGCAGCGGGGAGCAATTCCCCTGTCTTCCAAACAACCAGCTCCAACAGCTGGTTTGAATGACAGCTGAGCAGGCTATTGCCATTTGGGGCAGCCCGGAAGCGTCGGCTGAGCAGGGAAAAATCCCCTTATTCAAATCCCAGGTGCCCTTCGCTTACTAGTACCCTACAACGTGGCACATTCATGGTGTCGGCAGTCTCCATTTGGGGCGGCGCACTGCAGGGCTTTGTCGTGGCACAGGAACATCAGAAAGGAGCCACGATCTGTCTCACCCCCGTTTGACCCTGCTGTATCTTCTCTGATTTTCTTTGGGCAGGCACTTGGGGCCTATCGCCTCCAGCGTATTTAGGTTCCGAACTTCCAATCACATCAATGGAAATTAGGAGCCTAAATATCTTTGAGGATTTGAGCCTTGATGTCTGAAGTCATCCTGAAGCGACCCAATCTGACAGTTTTCACCCCCAGACGATTACTAATGAGGTCTCTAGCTGGATCAGAGAGACCACCGCCAGCCGGCTGTCAATCACAATGTTTAACACATTGCTGGAACATGCCTAAATATTCCGGTGATGGAGAGAGTAGAAAGTGTGTGTGGAACAGTTTTGCAGTCAATTATTGAGCCTGTGGCATTCAACAGCAAGTGGGTTGGAAGAGAAAAAGAACTAAGATCAAACTCCAGGGATCCTTTAGGAGCTGGCATCACGGAATGGAAAAAATTACTTCCCCTTGATGAGAGGCCATCAGCAAACGCAGCCCCATGGCTCTGCGCCTTTGATTCTTTACATAATGGGTCACTCATCTCCAGCTTACCATGAAGACACCGTCCTTTCGCCTACTTGAAATCCCATTGCACCGATGCTAGCAGAATGCAGGCTAAATGATCGCTGGTTTTGCCTTCACTAAAGAGCTGTAAGTGGAAGTACAAAGCACAATAACGAAGCGCACAGATGCTGCAAAACACAGCACAGCTAATACTGGCAAAGGCATTCACGTAACAGAGGACGCCGAGAGCAATTAGAAACCTGGGCAGGAGAGAGAGAAAAATGTTTTTTTACACTCGTCTCCTACTGAAATCGGAGGTCTCTGGGTACGTCTACCCTGCAGTTAGCCATGTGCCTGCGAGAGCAGCTAGACAGACCTGCATGACTTTGCTCGAGCTCGCAGGCTAAACATTGGCAGAATGACTGTAGCGCGGGAGTGGGCAAACTTTTTGGCCCGAGGGCCACATCGGGGAATAGAAATCGTATGGCGGGCCGTGAACGCTCACGAAATTGGGGTGGGGGTGCAGGCTCTGGGGATGAGAGGTTTGGGGTGCAGGAGGGTGCTCCAGGCTGAGATTGAGGGATTCAGAGGGCAGGAGGGGGATCAGGGCTGCGGCAAGGGGTTGGGGCATCGGGAGAGGCTGAGGGGTGCAGGCTCCAAGCAGCACTTACCTCAAGCATGGTGCGGCCCCCGACCCAGCACCCCAGCCGGAGTGCCGCCGAGCCGCGTGGTGAGGCTTGCGGGCCGGTTTAAAACGGCTCGCAGGCCGTAGTTTGCCCACCCCAACGTTGCGGCTCTGGCAGAGGCTTGGGTTAGCCCCCGCCCTGAGTCCAAGCCCACCCCACCCAGCCCCGTTGGGCTGAGCTCGAGTGGCTAACCTGAGTCTCTGCCGGAGCTGCACTGTTCACACTGCTACTTTTTACACGCTAGTGCAAGTCTGTCTGCCAGGCTGGACGGCTCGCTCACAGCTGCAGGGTAAACACACCCTACGTGACTGTGCGGTGCACACACTTGCAGGAATAGCAGGGGGGCTGCAAGTCAGGACCCAGGTGCAGCGACACAGCTGTGAGTGTGGAACAGATGACCAGAGGTGCAGGGTTGTTTATGGGGCAGGCTGGCGGCGGAAACAAACAAAAGGACGAATTCCTTCACACAACGCACAGCCAGCCTGTGGAACTCCTTGCCAGAGGATGTTGGGAAGGCCAAGACCATGACAGGGTTCAAAAAGGAACTAGGTAAGTTCATGGAGGATAGGCCCATCAATGGCTCTTAGCTAGGATGGGCAGGGACGGTATCCCTAGCCTCTGTTTGCCAGAAGCTGGGAATGGGTGACAGGGGATGGATCACTTGATGATTCCCTGTTCTGTTCATTCCCTCTGGGGCACCTGGCATTGGCCACTGTCGGAAGACCGGAGACTGGGCTCGATGGAGCTTTGGTCTGACTCAGTATGGCCGTTCTTATGTTATGGGAAGGAGAGCGGAGATCTAGATTCCAGTTGAAAGCTTTGTGTTATTAGTCCCTCATTTTCAGAGCACAACAACACTTACTCACCTCAAGAGAACACCCCACCCCATTTCTGGCTTGCAGCAAGGCTCCCTTCTGAAAAGGATGCCTTTGAATCTGTGGGGTTATCCATTGGGTTCCACTGTTAACCCCACTGAGCATCTTCCAAAAGCACTGAGGGGTGACAATTA
Organism: Lepidochelys olivacea; assembly: GCF_965140295.1. Lineage (NCBI taxonomy): Eukaryota > Metazoa > Chordata > Testudines > Cheloniidae > Lepidochelys > Lepidochelys olivacea. Next base: position 5,877,259 of record NC_140413.1, read on the forward strand.
CTGCAAACACGCCTTACAAAGCATCTCCACCAGCATGAACATAACCGGGGCCCACCTGGAAGAACACTGGATGCCATGAAATCAATTCTGTGATTTATTTCAGTTGCTGGTTTACAAAAGACGCTTGAAATAATAAAAGCAGAAGTGAGTTTTCAAAGCAGCATAAAAGAGCGATTAGTATCCAGCCAACCCCGTATGAAACCCTCAAATGTACAGCTTAAATTGACAACAAAAGCCTCAATCACAAGGAAAATAAACACTCGTGCCCAAGCAAGGCAGCACTTAGGGCTTGACTAGCAGCTGGCCAGGGTCCAAGGTTTGGGCAGGCGGCCAGGTCAGAACTGACATCACTGGTCTCCAATCTGAACAGTGGACATCAAGGGGCGCTAGCTGCTTTCAGGAGATTTCATGGGACAAAAAACTCCTCCACTCATCTCTTATCGCAAAGGCATTGGCCATGTCTGAACTAGAAAACAGGCCTTTCTGGTTTGGGGGCCGAGCCAACCAAACCCAGACCAGTGAGTTTGAATGCCAGAGGTGGAAGCTTAACCCTACAAAACATTTACAGGGTTTCAGATGAGTGGTTCAGAATCATTACTAACTGAATTAGCTGTAGATTTAGGAGGCACTTGGGAAGTCACCCATCCCCTCTAAACTCTATTTCCTAGCTTGAAATGCTCAGTCACTTCCTAGCCAGGGAATTTCCTCCCCTGCCCCGCCTGGCCCCTCTATTTTTCTGCAGTTTACGTTATTTGCTAAGTATATAACGACTCTCGATTTACTGCTCCCTGCGGCTTTCAGACTTTGATTTGGCCTCCTCATTTGCTGGGAGAGGTCAGTGTCTTACATCACAACACATGCAGGAGAACTGCCTCAAATCAGAGCCTGATGCTAAAATCCCTCGCTGAGATGCTTGCATTCAGACGCAAGCGAAAAGAAAGGCCGTTATCCTGCTTGATGTGGCTCGCTGGGCCCAGGCTTCCCCACCTTTTCCGCTGGCTAGCTTGAAAACCAAAACCCAGAGGCAAAACCTAGCTTATAGGGAGTGCAGCTGCCCCCAGTACGAAACTGGCAGGGCCCACACCATTGCACAAGCAGCAAGATACTCAAATGAAGCAGGAAGCTGGAGGTTGAAATCTTCCAAGGGCAAATTCAGAGTTTCGAAATCTTCTGCAGCAAAGAATTGTCATGAACATCCTCTAGCCACTTGATGAGGATCTTATTCAGATCAGCTGCCCTGTAAAAACAAAAACACAAAAACACTCCGTGAAGCTAGGAATACTCCTTACTGTGCTTTCTCCAGCCTAGTTTCACGTCCCAAGGAATTAGGCTTCCATCCATTTCCTAGGGAGACTGCTCCGTAGCCCAACAGATTTCACAGCTGTCCTGCTTTGCTGTGGGGAAATATTATTTCCCATGGAAAGTTTAGAAGAAAATGATACCTCGTTACCGCCAGTTGTTAATAAAAAGTGGCATTAACGTGGGGAAAATGCAGGCTGCCAATTAGAAGAGGCTGAAAATTTGACCCAAAAATGCCTTTTTGACTAAACAGAACGTTAATTATTTTATTGTTCTAATTTTTCAATCAAAGCATTGTACCAAGTCCAATGCCCTACCGAATACTATTACATCAACACTCCTGCTTTTATCAACCAAACTTGTAATCTCTTCAAAAAATGAATTGGACAAAATCTATTTTCCATAAATCCATGTTTACTGGCATTAATTATTACCCTCCTTTAAATTCTTTGTTATCATAGAATCATAGACTATCAGGGTTGGAAGAGACCTCAGGAGGTCATCTAGTCCAACCTCCTGCTCAAAGCAGGACCAATCCCCAACTAAATCATCCCAGCCAGGGCTTTGTCAAGCCTGACTTTAAAAACCTCTAAGGAAGGAGATTCCACCACCTCCCTAGGTAACTCATTCCAGTGTTTCACCACCCTCCTAGTGAAAAAGTTTTTCCTAATATTCAACCTAAATCTCCCCCACTGCAACTTGAGACCATTACTCCTTGTCCTGTCATCCGCTACCACTGAGAATAGTCTAGATCCATCCTCTTTGGAACCACCTTTCAGGTAGTTGAAAGCAGCTATCAAATCCCCCTCATTCTTCTCTTCTGTAGACTAAACAATCCCAGTTCCCTCAGCCTCTCCTCATAAATCATGTGCCCCAGCCCCCTAATCATTTTTGTTGCCCTCCACTGGACGCTTTCCAATTTTTTTCACATCCTTCTTGTAGTGTGGGGTCCAAAACTGGACACAGTACTCCAGATGAGGCCTCACCAATGTCGAATAGAGGGAAATGATCATGTCCCTCGATCTGCTGGCAATGCCCCTACGTCTACATCCCAAAATGCCATTGGCCTTCTTGGCAACAAGGGCACACTGCTGACTCATATCCAGCTTCTCGTCCACTGTCACCCCTAGGTCCTTTTCTGCAGAACTGCTGCTTAGCCAGTCGGTCCCTAGTCTGTAGCGGTGCATGGGATTCTTCCGTCCTAAGTGCAGGACTCTCCACTTGTCCTTATTGAACCTCATCAGATTTCTTTTGGCCCAATCCTCTAACTTGTCTAGGTCCCTCTGTATCCTATCCCTACCCTCCAGCGTATCTACCTCTTCTGACAGTTTAGTGTCATATGCAAACTTGCTGAGGGTGCAATCCACGCCATCCTCCAGATCATTAATGAAGATATTGAACAAAACCAGCCCTTTTGGCATTTCGCTTGATACCGGCTGCCAACTAGACAGGGAGCCATTGATCACTACCCGTTGAGCCCGACGATCTAGCCAGCTTTCTATCCACCTTATAGTCCATTCATCCACCCCATACTTCTTTAACTTGCTGGCAAGAATACTGTGGGAGACCGTGTCAAAAGCTTTTCTAAAGTCAAGGAACAACACGTCCACCGCTTTCCCCTCATTCACAGAGCCAGTTATCTCGTCTTAGAAGGCAATTAGACTAGTCAGACATGACTTGCCCTTGGTGAATCCATGCTGACTGTTCCTGATCACTTTCCTCTCATGCAAGTGCTTCAGAATTGATTCCTTGAGGACCTGCTCCATGATTTTTCCAGGGACTGAGATGAGGCTGACTGGCCTGTAGTTCCCCGGATCCTCCTCCTTCCCTTTTTTTTTTTTTTTTTAAAAAAAGATGGGCACTACGTGAGCCTTTTCCCAGTCATCTGGGACTTCCCCCTATGCCATGAGTTTTCAAAGATAATGGCCAATGGCTCTTGAATCACAGCCACCAACTCCTTTACCACTCTCGGATGCAGCGCATCCGGCCCCATGGACTTGTGCTCGTCCAGCTTTTCTAAATAGTCCCAAACCACTTCTTTCTCCACAGAGGGCTGGTCACCTCCTCCCCATGCTGTGTTACCCAGTGCAGTAGTCTGGGAGCTGACCTTGTTCGTGAAGACAGAGGCAAAAAAAAGGCATTGAGTACATTAGCTTTTTCCACATTCTCGGTCACTAGGTTGTCTCCCTCATTCAGTAAGGGGCCCACACTTTCCTTGACTTTCTTCTTGTTGCTAACATACCTGAAGAAACCCTTCTTGTTACTCTTAACATCTCTTGCTAGCTGCAACTCCAAGTGTGATTTGGCCTTCCTGATTTCACTCCTGCATGCCTGAGCAATATTTTTATACTCCTCCCTGGTCATTTGTCCAATCTTCCACTTCTCGTAAGCTTCTTTTTTGTGTTTAAGATCAGCAAGGATATCACTGTTAAGCCAAGGTGGTCGCCTGCCATATTTTCTTTCTACACATCGGGATGGTTTGTCCCTGCATCCTCAATAAGGATTCTTTAAAATACAGCCAGCTCTCCTGGATTCCTTTTCCCCTCTTGTTGTTCTCCCAGGGGATCCTGCCCATCAGTTCCCTGAAGGAGTCAAAGTCTGCTTTTCTGAAGTCCAGGGTTCATATTCTGCTGCTCTCCTTTCTTCCTTGTGTCAGGATCCTGAACTCGACCATCTCATGGTCACTGCCTCCCAGGTTCCCATCCACTTTTGCTTCCCCTACTAATTCTTCCAAGTTTGTGAGCAGCAGGTCAAGAAGAGCTCTGCCCTTATTATTAGAGTCCCTTATCAGTCACTCCATTGTTTTGCCCAGGATCGATGCCAGGCTGACAGGTCTGAGACTACCTGGGTCATCCCGTTTACCCTTTTTAAAGGCCAGGGGAGTTACGACAACTTATTGAAAAAAAATCAACCCTAATGGTCCAGACTGGAGGGACTCACAGGCTAGAACCCAGATCTGCAGGGCTCTGAGCAACTGAAGCATCTATGCTACCACATGGCAGAGTGGCAATCAAAGCACTATAAAGCCTGGGAGACTAAGGACCACAGGAAGTGCCACCCACAGAGGACCTGATTGGTAGCACCTCCCACCAACTTCTGATTGGTCCAGGTGCACTATTTAAGCATGGAAGGAGTTCTAGAAAGCTGTCTGTGCAACTTGGTAGTACCCAGTCTTCTGCTACAACATAGCTCTTTCTTATTCCCTGCATTGGTCCCAGCTCTAACCCTTAGCTTGATTCCTGATCCCAGCTGCCAGCTACGATCTTCAGCTAGACTCCTGATCCCTGACTCTGGCTCCAATCTTCAACTTGACTCTTGGTTTCCGACGCCAGCTCTGACCCCTTGGCTTGACCCCTGATTCCTGTTCAAACTATCAGGCCCTACTTCTGCTCCGACCACTAGCCCAGACTCCTGGTTCTACCCGCTAGGTCAGACCATCCATATCCCAGTTTTGACACCAGTGAGCTCCTTGGTCAGCTCTTCTAAAACTCTTGGATGCAAGTTATCTGGAGCTGCTAATTTAAAATGTCTAATATCATTAGGAGCTGCTGTTTAACATCCTCCTGAGTTACTGCTGGACTGGAAAGTATTTCCTCATCCTGTGATATGAATCCATCATCTGGCTTTTTCCCAGTAGAGAAACACAGGTCAGCATTAACTCACTGACCTTTGTTCCCTCTCATCCAAGTTGGAATGTGCATGGGAGGGGGTCTGCATCAATCCTCCAGCAAATCCATTTCAGGCCAATGGATCAGCCAACACAACCCTGCTAGACGTCTTCAAAGGGGAAGACCCACTTGTCAGTGCCTACTGTCTCCTCGGTACGAACCAGTCAATCATTTTGTTCCCATCCATGCAGATACTTGATATTTTATCCAGTGGTGAGAAGCAGACACATGCATGTGACAGACACAAAGGTGCGGGGGGCTCGGTCTGCTCGGCTCTAACGATGCTTGGCAATAGGGCACAGTGACCTCAGCCGGTATGTGGGGGAAAGCTTGGGCTGTGATTTTTCTTCAAGGATTGAACTGTGAGGCCCGTAAGATGGTCACAGTCCCTGTGATTGTCAAAAATAGGTCAGTGAACTGGGTGTTGAAGGCTCCTTTACCTCCTAGGCTTTGAACACCTCCTTTTGGAGACACCCAGGATTCATGCAAAGAGAAGCAGAACATTTGCATTAATGGGTTGGTCCCTGGATACCATGGTGAGAGGTGCTGTGGAAACATCTGAGACAGACCAAATCAGCCCACCTTGTTCAGCAGTGGCCAACATCAGAGGAAAGCAACAAATTCCAGTGTGGGTGATTCCCTTCTGCCTCCCTGAAATTCCCCTTGGATATGGGATTCATTTCCCACCCTACAGTGCTGCCTGGTATAGCAGCGATGCCAAACAGCTACAGCAGCCCACTCCACCCCAGAGTGGCGTGATCAACACAGGATGGCAAAGACGGTGCAAGTGAGGGTTGACAAGCTAGTGCTGTAAAGCAAAAGGAAGTCTTTAAGCGAAAGGTGCCAAGTTCAGTAGCAGGATTAAGAGAGAGAGCAAGGTGGTGTCTAATTATCTGCTACAGCCACAATTCAACGAGCAGCCCTTTCCCCCTCCCCCCAGGATATGAATGATCTTCCACGTCCCGGGCACATCTTGATAGCAGTCAGTAAAAGAACCACCCAAGAGACAATGTCACTGGGAAAGTGACAGGGCATCGCCTCCAGATGGAGTGAACCCCAAGTATTTATTTCCAGTGATAGACACTGATGATGACAGACATCGCTTCTGCTGACTCCAGTCTCAGAGGGAGACTGTGCTAGATAATAAGAACAGGAGGACTTGTGGCACCTTAGACACTAACATTTATCTAAGCATAAGCTTTTGTGGAGTCTTCCTGTTCTTTTTGCTGATACAGACTAACTCTGAAACCTGTCAGTGCTAGATAATGTCACCCCTTTGTCTGACGGATGCTGGTATCTCAGAATTACTCACTGGACCATGATCAAAAGGCTGCTTGTTGATTGGCTCAGAGGATCACTTGTCTTCCACATTAGCCAATCACATAGTAGCTCTCTCATACAAGTGCTTTTTGACATCTGTTGTCAGTAGTCCATGCATGTTGGCTCCAGGATGGCTGGCGGGGCCAGTGACCGAGTGGTAAATAGAGGTTGCATTTAATACAGTTAGAGAAATGTCAGCACGGAACCTTGACCTTTAAATCATGTTTCTAATCGCATTTTAAAAAAAAAATCTCTTTCTAGTACAAATGGTGAGAGCTGCTAGCTCAGCAAAGAGTCAACACTCCTCAGAACAAATGCTTGTGGACTGAACGGTGTTAGAGTTTCTCTGAGAAATTAAAGACGGAAAAGACCTGTTATTAACAGTCACTTGTTCAGCACCTTCCAGCTGAGGATCTCCCAAGTGTTTCACAGCACTCCCGAGTTAAGCATCAACGCTGATCTTCATTCTACCGATGAAGCAACTGTGGCACGTGTACGTTAACAAACTTGCCCTAAATCACACCCAAGGAACTGGGACTAGACACCAGATCTATCTATAGAATAGACAGAATCATAGGGTTGGAAGGGACCTCAGGAGGTCATCTAGTCCAACCCCCTGCTCAAAGCAGGACCAATCCCCAATTTTTGCCCCAGATCCCTAAATGGCCCCCTCAAGGATTGAACTCCCCTAGGTTTAGCAGGCCAATGCTCAAACCACTGAGCTATCCCTCCCCACATCCAGGTCCTTACACTGGGGTCTATCACCAACACCTGAGCTCCCCAGTTGCGGCACCTAAAGCTTTTCCTAAGTCATATTGACCATTGATCAATGCAGAACTGGTCCTTCTACTATCTTCGCCAGTGCCTCATCTGGTAGAGTTTGAAGTATCCAGGAATAGGGTTTCCGTTGGTTGATTATTCTACAGATCTGACTGGCATGGGGGGAGAACAAAGCCCACAAATAGAGCATCGAGCAAGAAATAAATGTTATTTTTGAGGTGATGTTTTGATCTACTCTATTGGGATCTAGCAAGGTCAGCATTGCCCTTTCACACAGTTAAAAACCAATTTAGGGAATACTAAGAGTACAGATTGCTGGTTTTGCAAGCTCATGTTGCAAGCTCACCAACAATTTGTGCTTTCGTAGCTTCAACTTGTCACAATGTCTGGAATCCTTGGGAAATCCCCTGAAGATTGCATTTTGCATGTAGCTGGCATCCTAGAGTTCTCTATTTAATTCAGCTTTTAGAGCCAAATCCTCAGATGGTGTCAGTCAGCATAGTTGGTGTGAAGTCTGGTTCATACACAAGGCAGTTTTCAAGGGATTTCCCAAGAATTACATGTTGGGAGCTTGAAACTGAGACAAGCAGAAGCCACTAAACTGCAAACATGTGATGAGTTTGCAACATGAGGAACTTCTGCCAGAGCGCAAGAGAGAAACAAAATAAATAAGATGTAATCACATTAAACAGCCATGGAACCATTTAAGTTTTGAAAACATCCATTCTGACATTCCTGAGTTATTTGAACACTAAGGAAGAAGCAAGTTTTCACCCAAGGAGATGGTACAGATGCTGGTTGGCCAGTGAATGACTCCAACCCAGCTTTGTTTCAGAAGTTCATCGGGATTGGTGTGTCATCCTGAACGAGGAACTCAAACTTTGTCTTATCTGAGGAAACTTGGTTTTGCAATCAACCTGAACACTTGAAAAAAATCACGTTCCAGTGCAGTGATTGGGCTTTTGTGAACTATACAACCATACCAAGGTGTGATACTCCACATGGGTGCATGCGAGCATACAGAACTGAAGGAGAAGGAGCCAGGAAACCTTGAGTTCTAACATGACTAGACCTCTGCCAGTGACCTGTGTGGGGCTTGATGCAAGCCAATTAATCTCTCTTTGCTTCCGCTGCCTTATCTGTGGAATGAAGATTATAATGTCTATCATACGGGGAGTTGGGAGCAGAGACTAATTAGTCTTTGAAAGCAAAAAAACGCTGGGTGAATGCTGTAACTCTTTACTGATGCACTGTCACATAATGCTTATGGGCCCAATTCTCCTCTCCTGTATCCCAGTGGAACTGCCTTGACTTGAATGGAGTTACCCCAGCTTTACACCAGAAGACAAATCAGGCCCAGTGAGACCAGCTGGGAAAATCAGATGGGATCCAAACTCTCCCAAAATTTAAGGAGCGTTTAGGTCCCATGGCAAAATAATTCAAACAGCCCTGGGGGAGAGGGAAGTGGAGGAAGCTCTTCAATCCATTCCAACAGTCATGCAGGCAACTAACGAATCCTCTGCTGGTTCTTTTCAAGGTGGTCTCTGCTTAACATCCTTCTCCTGCAACGTCACTGCTCTCTGGGCCTGTCAATGGGAGGCGCTCCATGTAGCTTCGGATCAGGCACTCAAACCTCACATATAAATTATTACGCTTTAGTACAAAACGCTACAATCTAGTTCTGGTCAAGGAGCAGTTTCCATTACAAACCCACTCTGCAGGCAGCCGGTGCATGCCGAGAGAGGTGTGAGCCTGTTCTGGTATACGTGCTAATAGAAAGTAACATTATTCAGCACTGATCTCTCTCCAGCCTTTGGACTGTCTAACAACTCTGACCTTTACTGCACTAGGCACTCCTAACACTGGCATTCGTACCCTGTAAAGCCAGGAGAATATTCCGCCTTGCAATTTAGTTGACGAGAGATTTTATATTATCTTGTAAAACAGCAGAAACCGAGTCTGATTCAAGTGGTGCTGCAGAGAGATTTATCTATCGGCCGTTAGTATTTATCATATTACACATGCACTTTGCAGAAGTCCAATTGCGCCTGCTGACTTAACTGCCTTTCAGTCTATCGGCTTTTTTACAGCTTTTCTGACATTCAGGCAGACCCGTGATTTAATTCAAGGAGTCATGGATGAGCAGTCAGTGGGGAGTTATTTTCCAAGAAGCCTCCCTGGAGAAGATGAAGTGCTCTCTCTCAGAGGTGCAGAGGTTCTGGGGCATGAAGAAGGGGTAGGTGGGTAATTTGGGAGGATGGATCCTTTCTGTGGGGCTGAGCTCTAGGAGAGAAACGGAATGGAGACTTACATAGACAAGAGACAGAGACCTAGGGATGGTGGTTTCACCCACTGGCTGATGGGCAAGGGTAAAGGAATCTCAGCTGTGTCGTTTCCTTTCCAATGATATGAAGGTTTAAATTAAAGAAAGGGTGGAGCCTTTAATTTACACCTTTGGCCCCCACCTCCCATTGTGGGTCTCTATTTGCTTGGGCCAGGCCCTTTCAAATACCTGCAATGTCCTGCTAAAAGTCAGCAACAGCTAAGGGGAAGAAAGAACTCGCTGCTTTTGTGGAAGGGGACGGTAGAGGTAGCAATATGGTTAGCACGTCTTACACATCCCAAGTGATGGTGCTCCCCCCACTTCCCTAGGCAGATGGCTTCTCAAACTCCTTGGGAGGAAGGATGGGCCAGCAGTTAGGGTGATCGGCAGAGACTTGAGCTCAACTCAACTCTGACTGCCTGTGTGACCTTGGGCAAGTCACTTAACCTCACTGTGCCTCAGTTTCCCCATCTGTAAAATGGAGATACTAGTCACGCCCTCCCTCCCAGGGGTGTGTGAAGATAAATATGTTTGTGACAGAGTGAAGGGTCACATGCTGGGAGGGAGAGAAGAAAAAAAGGAGCTGACAAATTATCCAGTCCTCTCAGAGACTGCTGCCAGTGTGTGTGTGTGTGTGTGTGTGTGTGTGTGTGTGTGTGTGTGTGTGTGTGTGTGTGTGTGTGTGTGTGTGTGTGGAGGGTGTCTGGGCCTACATAAATCAGACCCAGTTCCTTGCAAGAGGGGGAGAAAGATGAGGAAGGATGCACTCTGAAGCAGAACCTAAGGAAAAACAGGGGCAGAAAGGGGCAGGGGTTGAAGAAAAGATCAGCACCTGCTGGGGAAAACGTATTAGGTTTGGGGGGCAGGTTCTAATACGAGAGCACCTGGGAGACTGGCCCCTATCAGGACAGTGCAATTAAAATGAAATAAATGCACCCTCTTCCCAAGTCTATGAACTCTTTACAGCTGTTAAATTTACAGTGTAACGCTTCCACTTCTTAGAGGAAGGATCTTTGCAGACCATTTCAGTGTTCCAGACTGTAGAGCTAAGTGTTAGTACAAATCCATAGCTCGGTAGCTAGTGCCCACGTTCTCTAAGGCTCTAGGGAAGAGAAGCAGCATAAACTTCAGAAAGGGTGCCTGTATCCACTGCATACAGCACACTTGTTTGCATTTCCTAGAAGAAAGCCTGGAAATGGCCATTCTGGCCCCTATTTAAAATGGAAAATATACCGAGGAAGAATGTGAAGAAATGAAGTAGTCCGATAAAGGATGGATGAGCTAAGATACACTATTCTTGTGAGAATTTGGAGGAGCCCACATCCCATGACATAAATATCAGGAGCATTACTAGTAGCCCCTCAAATGCATTCACCCTGCACTAGGAGGAATCCGTGTCAGAGATAAGAACGTACTCCATGAGGGAAATGTAGTATAATGGTTTATTGCTAAACGAAAGTCAAATTGAATTTGCCATTCACACTCCTCCTAGACCCTCGGTGCAGAAGCCTCCCCTGGAAACTGAGGCCTTGCCAGAGAGGTAAGAGAACTAGAGACTTTGGGTGTAGATCAGGATACATTAAATAGTGACACAGTCCTTTTGATAAATATTAGTACCTCAATTACTGTCTGAACTCCCCGGGGCCGGATAGCACCCACCAGTTCACAATGCTCGCGACTGGGGTACTCAGACACTCCAGTAAAAGGGGCCATATAAGGACCACAGAATGTATAGGTTGAACTTTGACTAAGTTTTGCCTTTTCCTAACGAACCCCCATGACTCCGGCTCAGGCCCGCTTGCCTCACCGTCCACAATTCCCTTCCCCCTCCAGTGACCTGGAGATGCTGATGGTAATTGCCTCTCCGTCACTGGGTATGTGAGCCGCACACACTTAGCTGTTCTAATCCGTTCTTGTGAGACGATCCCTCCCAGCCTGGCTCATCTTTGGCTCTCTTTCGCTGATAATTACTTGTGTTGAAATAAGGGCCAGCTGAGGACATGGGCTAAGCTAATGAGGCTACTTTAATAGAGCTCATAAAAAAACCCCACGCCCCCCCAGCGGGCTGCACCGCACCATTCTTTACACAATCGCAAGCTGCCAGAGGACAAGCTTGGAAGCTGCAGCACAGTAAGGCAGGGATGCTTGGATCGCACACGAGCTGCCGGAGGTCCCAGCTGGGCTGATGTCACTGAAGACTTGCCCTGCAGCCCAGGGGAGCTCCCCATGCGGCACGACCGGGGCGGTAATGAACGCTCTCGTGAGCTGGTGGGCGGGACGTGCATTTGGGGTCAAATCCAACAGTCCCCATGCAGGCAGAACCTCCACTGACCTCACCGGGGGATTTTGCCTAAGTGCCGCAGCAGCTGGCTCGGTGGGGGTAGCCTCTCCGAATTCTTGTGCTGGGCCATGGGATGAAGACGAAGGCTCGCGGCAAAGTCAGGAGCTGTGTTGTGGCCCCGGGCGGTAATGCTGCCATATGCACAGGCCTAATTCATGGAGGTGCTGAGCCACCCTGGCTCCCTCTGAAGTCAATGGGAGCTGGGGGCGCTCAGCCCACTGAAAATCAGAGCCAAATACACAGTGATCTGCCATGACCCATTTGGTCTGGTCCCTCCAGCATAGGCTCATACTTGTCACTAATTCATTTAGCTAATTGCACAAGGCTTCATCATCGAGCCGGGGGTGCAGGGGCAATAATCCGTGATGATCCCTGTGGGCAAATCAGTTCACGGATCAGACCACAAGAGCTGACTGCCCTTACTAGCTCCGCTTGCAGGGCTGCGAGCGTTCTCAGTCACCAGACCCATCCGAGCCTTTAGCAAACACCAGCCACGGCGCCCCACTCCCTCACCACACCTATTTAGACTTGCCGAAAGCTCGCTCTGTGCAAGGTCACTGGAGCGAGAGCTGGCTTCCAAGCAGCGCTTACATTCAGGCCCCCAGCGGGTCTTTAACCGCTCGCCAACCCGCCCCCGCTGTGCATGAGGTACCTTTCCATCTGAATCCAGTGTCCGCACTCTTCAATGTGGCCCCGGGTCAGCTGGGGAATCTGGACAGAGGTGCAGAAGAACAATGAGACACGGTTTCGCTCCAGAGAGGCTGCCGTGCCCCTCAAAGGTACAAAGGCTTTTAGAACAGGTTGCTGCTTAGGACCGGCCGTATGGGATCAGCCCCATCGAGCCTGGCACTATGACCCCAGCGGTGGCCAATTCCTGACGCCTGAGAGGAAGGTCAACTCCCTGGCCCTGGTGTGTGGTGCTATACCTAGCTCGAAGAGCATTTCGGCCTGACCCCTGCATGTGGCCTGAAGTATGAGGTCTGATCGCCCTTCTCAGCTGGCACAGCTTACGGGATTTATGCAGCTCGTTAGTCAAGGAAGCTGCAGGCTTTGGTTCAAGGCCCTCCTGCTTCTGGGAACTCCCCACAGTTGCTTCACACGTGAAGCATGAGCCACTTACGAAGGATGCATTCAACTGGGACGGAGTCTGAGGGAACCGACGTCAGCCCAACGACACTGGAGATCCCTGGCCGCCGGGGAACCAGGACGCCATCAGGCAGCGTCTTATCAGGGTGGATAAGGGTGATCACTTACCCACTCCTCCATGCCTTTACTCAGCTTAGGATGGAGAACAAAGTCCTTCCCAGCAGTAACCATCAAAGCTGGAACCAGGATCTGCAGGGGGATCAAGACAGGGCTAGGAAACGAGACGCCCCCAGATCAAATCGTCCGCTCTGTAAACCATCTCCTTCCCCAGCGGGGTAGCGATCAATAGCCACTACCAGCAGTGTGGAGTGGGGCAGACTCGCCTGGACTCCAGGGGAGTGCGGTGGGCAGGGGACAAGAACTGTGGTTACCTGGCAGCTGCCCGGCTCACTGCGTGGCCTCCTGCACCACCTTAGGAGCCCAGATCTGCAAGGACGGGGAACACGGCTAGGGAGAGTGGATTGCTCTCAGACCAACAGGCCTTTACAAGCCACGGCAGGGACAGGAGCTGGGAGAGCCAGGGGCTGCCACACGGCAGTGAGTCTGGAGAAGTGGCAGCCCTGCCACCTGGCTGTCCCACTCTGCTGCCTGCCTGCCTCCCTCCCCAGGTGATGATGCGCTGCCCAAAGGCCACGCACAATGGTGCGCATGAAACACCTGCAGAAGGGGAGCCCCAGGGCTTGTTGCAATTGCTCCTTTGCAGATAACCACACTTGAATTTCAATCCAGTTATCCGGTGTATGGAGAGCATGGGCGGCGCGTGAACCACCCCCCTTCGGGGAGGCTAGTCCTCTGCCCCCCCACCACCTCCCAAGGCCCTGCCCCCCCCCCACCTATGAGAGCCCCAACCGCCCCCACCCCTGCGGATGGAGGAGCCCTGGCCCACCCGCCCCGACCCCCAGGCCACTGGCTGCTCGAAGCCCCGAGCTCCAGGCCACCAGCTGGATCTGAGCCCTCACTGGCTTCAGGGGAGAGGGGGAGTGTGGGTGGGGCTGCAGCATGGGTTAGGAGAGGCTTTGATACCCACCGCCCCTGAGGGAGAGCTACAGGCTGAAGCCCCAAAGCTTTGCGACCTTGGCAGGTATTTCTGCTCTACTGTACAGGAAATCACTCGGGGATGCTCGCCCATCCGGAGGTACAAGGAGCCCTTTTGAACTGCCCCAGTTAGGACAATTTATGCCCATCCAAGCCCTGTGGCCATCCCAGCCAGAGCACCAGCAGACAGACTGTAGAGAGCAATTCTGCACTGGCCCCAAACGATCATTCCTCGATCTGAGACCACGCTGACCAACCAGCCTGACCTCCCGCGTCAACCAGCCCTGAGAAAACAGCTGGACAGAGGGAGTAGCTGGGCTCTAATGACCCTTTTCTGTCCCTCTTCTCTGAATTCCCCAGGGTAGCTGCTGACCCAAAGAGAGCAGGGCAGGGACAATGCAAGCAAGACCAGAACCCCAGAGGGACATGCTGTCACACACTGCCCTGGGGGCGAGGGAGAACGGCTGGGACATGACCACTGTCTAATATAAATCACGACCCAGCCAATCAATGCCTCAGCTGATCTGCAGTGGAGGAAGTGCCCTAGGCTAGAGGCCACCCATGAACTCAAGAGTTGTCGTTTATATTTGTTGAGACTGAAAAGGAAGCGAGGTCACAGAGCCGGCGCATGCCGGCGCATTCACTGCTCCAGCCAGTTGGTTAACCGCTCAGTGCCCTTTGGGTGGCTGGTACTGCCCTCTTGCGAAGGCAGCCTCGCTGAGTGGTTAGAGTACAGAACTGCTGTGAGACCTTGTCATGCCACCTCACTTCTCTGTGCCTCAGTTTCCCCAGCTCTGTAAAGCATTTTGAGATTTCCGGAGGAAGAGGGCTGCATGAGTGCCAACTCCTGTTCTTCCGAGCACAGCCAGGCTGACCCCAAGTTCCGGCGTGGAGAATAAGGGAAAGCAAGAAGGGGCAGAACAACACCGGGCACTGCGGCAGGGCAGTTTGGCAACTGCTGAAAGCAAATTCTGGGACTGTGTTCAAATCCTGCTGGGGTGGTCAGGCAGATTCTTAAAGGTATTTAGGTACCTAAAGCAGGCATCGCAGTACCTTTACAAATCTGGCCCTAAGTCCATAACCTACTGCAGCACCCCGTCCCGCTCCTGGCCAGTGGAGGATGGTTGACTCCGGGTGTTTTGACCAGGTGACAGGGATTTCAGCCCTCCACAGCCCCATATTCTCACCCTCTGGAAACTTTTCCTTTCTTGCGTGGAAAGGAGCCCCTGGGGGAATAGGCACAATGCTCCTAGAGGCTGAGAAGGAACCAGTTGCCAGTTCACTCCATGGGATGTACTGAGTGGGGATGGGTGTGTCTCAGTCCCAACTGCGGGATGACCCACAGACCCACAGGATCCCCAGGTCAGGCTCCCACATGGGGGTACCACGAAGGGCACCCTGCCCTTTGCCAACACTTTGCCTCTGGCAGAGAACACAGACATTCCAGATGCCGGATCCCAATGTGCCTGCAAGCCTAGAGGAGGATAGACAGATGAGCCTAGCGCCTGTTACCAAGCTATTGTGGAAGTAGATAAAGGGAATTTGGATGCAGGTCTCTCTATTGAGCAGGAGTCAGGCTAACTCTAGCTTTAATAACGTGAGATTTGTAGCAGCGGGGATAGCGCAAAGCGAGTGGAAAACAACTGTGAAAGAGGCTGTTGTGACCTTGTATTAGATAAGAATAGAATGCAGACTGTAAGAGAAACGGTAAGAAAAATAAGAGATCATGAAGGAATATGTATAAACAATATGCAGTTGTTGCTTATTATTGTCTGTAATAAAGGTATAAACACTTGCTCTAATTGTTTTCTTGTAGACACCTGCCTAGGTGGGGGAAACCCTGTGTCCGAGTGCACTCTCTCCCTCTGTGCAATTGCTTGAGGTAATAACGTGTATCCGATTTGCTGCACCCAACCCGAGAGTGAGAACTCTGGTTTTTTTCTCCGACACTACTGTTAATTCTGCTCCAGGTAACGAAGGCACCGCGGGCTGCTCCCAGCACGGTTCCTCATCTGCGAGTGGCCCAGGGTCCGGGATGGAGAATGCGAACCCAGCTCCGGCCCCTGCTCCGAGATCAGAGCCCAGAGGCAGCTGCCGAGGGACAGCAGCACTAGGATCCGCTCTCACCTTCCTGTCTTTTGCAGAGACACTCCACTGCCAATTGGCTTGCATGTTCCGGTACCAGTTCAGTGGTCTCCTAAGGGTGAGACAGAGAGAGAAAGGTGGGAGGGACTAAAACCATTAGTAGGGATCCCCGAGACGTTCTCGGTTGCTGCATTCCTTGGGGAGGTGCAGCTGAATCGGCAGGCCGAGATTTTGGCTGAGTTGGTATTTCCTTGCGACCCCAGGGCAGACCCCCCACAGCCCTCTTTGCTGGGCTTTCTATGGTGGTTCATCTTAGGATCCACTTGGGAACACGTGCAAGGCCTCCACGCAGTGGGGAGATTCTCAGGAGCCCCAGGCAGGGGACAGAGCGGTTTGTTTGCAAATGAAACAGCCGAGGGCCTTACAACAACTTCCCTGGGAACATCCCAGGCAGAGCCGAAGTTACCTCCCTCTCGCCAGCGCCAGACTCTTGCTTCGTTCTTTAGCTTAGCTTTTACCTGAAGCCAGACTTTTTATACTGCTGGATGAAGTACTGGAGATCTGCTCCCTGTAGGATCTGGCTTGGAGGTGGGTCTTCTGGCTTGCCAGCCAGAAGCCCTCCTGCAGAGAGAAAGAGAGAGAGGGTGAGAACATCTGCTAGGCACCGTCATGGGCAGGATCAACTGCAAATGATCCCGAGGCCGTGGCTCCAACAAAGGACTAAGGGCTTGCAGAGTGCCTCTGCAGACTCCCTGCACCCACCCTCTCTGTCTGTGCCGAGTTGTAAAGCCGGGTGACGCTCTGTGAATGGGATTTAGGCCGAGACAGGGAGCCCTGTGGTGACGGGTGGATGGCATGTGAGTTTCCTGCCGGCCCAGGAGTTCAGGCTCCTCATTTAAACAGCTATAGGAGCGGCCTCCTCTCCAGAGGCGCGTGGCAGCTGCAGCTCCCACGGAGGGTGCTCAGCGCCTGTGACCGCAACACCGCTTATTTAGGCACTTAAACGTGGATTTAGGTGCCTCGACTTTATGCACCAGAGCTCGTGATGTTCGGCCCAACGGCTACAGGGGCAGTGGGACAGAGGCCCAGTGGTGCCAGCTGGCAAAGGGTTCTCTAGTTTGTAACAGCAGCGCCTAACACGCCCGACAAACTCACTGCACCTACCACTCTGCTTTCACAGAATGTATCCATACCGGGGGTCACGTGAGCCTCACATGCAGCCCTGGCATGTCTAGGTGAGAACACGGCACCGGTAGAACTCACAGTGTGACGTTAAACCAATACGGTTAAACTGGTCCAAAAGGCGGGCCCACACTCCTCGTTCGCTGCGAGTCTCGTTTCTTTTGGTGTGAGACTCCTTTATTTCAGTTTCGCTTGCATGGCTTGAGAACAGGTTTCAGCTAAACCCAGATTAGCTGTTCACACTGAAATCCACACAGAGGTTCGCTCTAGGCTGGTTTCAAAGCCAACTTCAAGTCCTACCAGGGCATCTTTCTCCTTTGGACCGGCCCTCAGTGCCCGGAGTAGAACCCTGCAGCCCTCTGCATAGGCCACCCCTCCAGCTCTCCTGCAGGTTTTTGCAGGAGCCCCGTTTCTGGGCACGTGCCTCCAGCTGGAGCTGCGTAATGAATGCTTATCGCTGCTGCTATTTATAGCGCCCTTCTGCAGCGTGCATTGGTGGGTGATTTGATTAGAAAGCGCTGCGTAAGTGGATTTGCAAGAAAGGGAAGAAACCCAAGAAGGGAGATAGGAGTTTCAAAGCGTTGCCTTCAGGGGCTCTGGTTATCATTCAGCCGCTCCACTCAATCCCCCTGGCCAAGGCCTCCCTGCTGCTGCCCAGCTTTTAATTAAGGGGACAGGATGAAGGGTGTTTCTCAGATTGGTTCATAGATTTCACTACTCCCACCCTCGCCTAGTGCATGATCTACCCAGAGCAGCTTGCAAAGAAAAGCGATTTCTTTCTTAATACCAGCCTCTCTCCTCCCTGGAGGCACACAGGCCGGTTTGTTACTGCAGGGTTTCTCCCAAGCCTTGGGCTGCACACGCTGGGGTGTTATTGTAGGGTTGCACAATTATGGGACAATATGGACTATTATGGGACAATTCAACGCTTCTTTCTATCCACTCCTCCGTACACCTTCTCTCTCTCCTCCATCCCCTTCTGTCGTGTCCCTGGACTTTCTTTCGTCCAATGAACAACTCTACAATAACATACCTGCGAGCGTAGCCCAGCCCTTGCAAGCAAACCAATCCTTTGTTATTGTAGGGTTCCTTGTGAAGTCGGGTCCATTCATAAATGATCTGGAGGATGGTGTGGATTGCACTCTCAGCAAATTTGCGGATGATACTAAACTAGGAGGAGTGGTAGATACGCTGGAGGGCAGGGATAGGATACAGAGGGACCTAGACAAATTGGAGGATTGGGCCAAAAGAAATCTGATGAGGTTCAATAAGGATAAGTGCAGGGTCCTGCACTTAGGAGGGAAGAACCCAATGCACCGCTACAGACTAGGGACCGAATGGCTAGGCAGCAGTTCTGCGGAAAAGGACCTAGGGGTGACAGTGGATGAGAAGCTGGATATGAGTCAACAGCGTGCCCTTGTTGCCAAGAAGGCCAATGGCATTTTGGGATGTATAAGTAGGGGCATAGCGAGCAGATCGAGGGACGTGATCGTTCCCCTCTATTCGACATTGGTGAGGCCTCATCTGGAGTACTGTGTCCAGTTTTGGACCCCACGCTACAAGAAGGACGTGGATAAATTGGAGAGAGTCCAGCAAAGGGCAACAAAAATGATTAGGGGACTGGAACACATGACTTATGAGGAGAGGCTGAGGGAACTGGGATTGTTTAGTCTGCAGAAGAGAAGAATGAGGGGGGATTTGATAGCTGCTTTCAACTACCTGAGAGGTGGTTCCAGAGAGGATGGTTCTAGACTATTCTCAGTGGTAGAAGAGGACAGGACAAGGAGTAATGGTCTCAAGTTGCAGTGGGGGAGGTTTAGGTTGGATATTAGGAAAAACTTTTTCACTAGGAGGGTGGTGAAACACTGGAATGCGTTACCTAGGGAGGTGGTAGAATCTCCTTCCTTAGAAGTTTCTAAGGTCAGGCTGGACAAAGCCCTGGCTGGGATGATTTAGTTGGGGATCAGTCCTGCTTTGAGCAGGGGATTGGACTAGATGACCTCCTGAGGTCCCTTCCAACCCTGATATTCTATGATTCTATGCTTGGAGAGGAGGGGAGGGAGCCCTGGGAACAGCTTGGCAGTACCCCCCTCTGGCAAGCGTTTGAAACTTTGTTGATGAGAGAATTCCGCCTCCGCCACTAACAACAAGACTGGGAGATAACTGGGGAACGGGACAACAAATTCCTTCCCACCCGGCCCATTTCGTACCCTTACCTTGCTCCCGGACATTGGTGAAGTTGAGTGGAACAGGCAGTTGGTCCTGCAAGAGAAGTGGCTCTAATTAACAGGAGATAATTAACTCCCAGGGCAGCCGGCCAGAGGGGAACTCGGAGAAAAGCCTTGGGAACAATTATGCGGCGCCAGGGATTGATGTATGGGGTTGGATTTAAAAAAGCTACGTGCATAGCTTGGCTGAGCAGTAATCAAGGTGCGAGGGTCAGGGGAGGGAGAAGGGGCGGGGGGCAACGAGAACAGGGCCATAATAGTTGAAGTGACCCAAGAGGCTACAGAGCAATGGGGTGAAATTCACAAAAGTTGGGAAAAGCTCCGGGGACAGCAAGACGGATCTGCCGGTGGAACAGACTCCATGGGGAGGGGTGGGGCACCCCAGTGCTGGTATGTTTCATACTGGCCCTAGGGACCGTGCTGTAGGAACAATCCTACCTCAGGACTCTGACCCCACATCTCTGGCTCCTACAGTTCTACAGGCCAGACTGAGACACTTACGTGAGCACAGGAGCCATGCTGGGAGTGGGCGGGGCCACAGGGAGGATGCTCCGCCCCCTGGCATGCTGACATTAAATATGGAGCCCTATCCAGCTTGTCTTGACATTTACTAGGGCAGAAAAATCCCAACAGCTCTTTTCCCCAGTGATTCCATGACTCCGTCTGCCCCACGCAGAGGCCAGGTTATGCAGCATTGCTCCTCGTTAAAGCTGTTGGCTCCATCTCCTACGAGGGCTGCACCTGGACAGGAAGCTAACGAGCCTGGAAACGTACCATTATTGGTTAACTCCACCGTGACAGGTTGGCGTTGCAGGGCAGCTGCAGGGAAGTGACAGGCCAGGCTGTGAAATGGTTCCCCAAAGCTCCATATGAAGGTGCTTTTGTGGCCCACAGCAGCACTGGGCCTCCCCTGTGCTCTGCTACCAAGCACAGCCACCAGAGCCACCGGGGAAGGGGCTTGCTGGGGCCTTCCGAAGCCAGGAGCCAACAGACCAAAGCAGCGCTGGATTTGATCCGCGCACACGGAGGCTGGTGCTCTTTGTAATGAGGCTGCTTGGATTTTAGGACCTGGCCCAGTCCTATCCAGACCATGCACAGTCCTACCCAGAGCTTTGCTTGCCCGGCTTGGAGCAGACATTGCAGAAAGCTCTAACCCAGCCAGCCCCAAGCAGCACGAGATGCTGCGTTTGGGGCGAAGGAGGATCCCAGTAATTTGCGAGCGGGCCCCGAGCGCCCCATGCTGCTGTTGGAGCACACTCACTCTCCGCTGGGACAGAAAACAGTCATTACTTGATGCCTGAACCCCGATGCCCCAGTGGCATGCAAAAGAGTTGGTTCAATTCCCAGGCTGATCTCACTCCCTGGACTTTCACAGGACGGACTGTTACTCCATTGGCTCTGCAAAGGCCTGGAAGCCAAGCCAAAGAACGGCAGCAATGGGCCATATGTCCCTGCTTCAAGCATGTGGCTCCCCCTTCGACCCCCCTGGATTTACACTGTATATCAGGTAAATCTCATTATCCCTGAGTTAGTGATGGCAAAGAGCAACCGACAGTGAGTTAGCAAGTGAGCCGGATTAAAAAATAAGCCTTAACTATGAATCTTTCTGCCTTCCAGACTTCAATTTTGTTTAAATTATAAAGCTCTATCAAGGGTTTTTGCCCTGAAGCTGCTGATAAATATTTACTGCCTCTGTTCTAGGTTAATGAAGTTATTTGTATTGTGCTCCGAGAAGGAGATTAAGAGACTTGATGTAACCCCTGGAGAGTGTTCAGGCTGTGCCATATGCTCAAGGCCCTGCGCCCTCCACCGAGTCCACCCCCAGCCACAAAAGCATGGGACAGAATTGAAGCATGTTTCCTTAAAGTACATCCCAAGCCCTTACTAGTGAGAACATGGTCTTCCAAACGTGAAATGGAGGTAAGGCAGACACCAGTGCCTTGGTTGAGTCTGCAGACAGCCCAAATTACTGTCTTCAAGAAAGGTGTGAATTAACACCCTGTTCATCTCAACAGAGCATGTTAACTCTGAAACGTACCCATGATCTAAATGCCAACATTCTTCTCCAAACATCCAGCGGGCCCATCACCGTTGGATGGAGTAGCAGAAAGCAGGGTCGGGGGTTGCAACAGTTGGCAAAAATTCCAGCTGAGTCTTGATGCCAAACCCCTCCCGCCGGAATTTATGGTCAGGCCTCCCCAGGTGAGAGAGATGGGAGCAGAGAGTTAACTTTGTGTACTTTCATCGTCAGGGTTATAAGACTCCCTGGCCACAAACACGGCAGCTATTTGGGTTCAGTGCTGGGTGCAGGCTGTGGCCGGATCATCAGCCTCTGCTTCTCCTCCTTCAGACCCCAGTTATGGGATAAAGATCACACAAAGCCCCGCCCTGCCCAGCCGCATGCCCCGCCCTTACCTCCTTTCTGATGGATCGGATTATGATCCTAAACGTCCTGCTCAGATCCTTCTCCAGCTCAAGCTCAGCAACACCCTGAAAGAGAAACAGCAGCAGCTGCTTTCAATCACCCTCTCCAAAGAGGATCCAGAATCCTGGCGGGCGGCTTGGCGGGAAGAGGCCTGCCGGGTAGTACGGAACCTGTTTCCCAGGAATGGGGTGTTTGGTTGTTATCAGCGCAGCTAGGATGGTGACATTTCAAAAGACAACAAAACGCTACGTTAGGAGAACTTGGATCTCCCATGGTCAGGGGACCGGAGAGCTCAGGGCCCTTTTATCTCTGGTCACCCAGACGGCTGTTCAGTGACCTATGTGAAATGGGTACATGGCACAGCGCAGCAGAGGGCAGAGCAGCCCCACGTTTCCATGGCGTCGCTGGTCCAGGGAGCTCCACCGCTCCCGACAAACAGTCTCACCCCGCCTCAGCAAAATAGGGGACACAGCCACTTCACAGGGACTTAACTTCTCTCCCCACTCATTCTCCGTGTAAGTCCCACGGCAAATCAGAGGTAGAGTAGGAAACAGCACCCAGGAGTCCTGGCTCCGAGTCCTCTGCTTGGCCCACTGGAGGAGATCAACAAGGATGCCAGCAACAGTGCCAGACATGACAGCAGTTTTGTAACACACACACCCATCTGCTAGGGACTAGACTGAGACACCGCCCCCTCTCCCCAACTCATTTAACTTAGGGGCTACCGAGCAGACGTCAGATGTGAAAACTTCTGGTGGCCATCCAGGGGAGCTGCAATCCAGCTGGTGACCTAAAGAGTGAAAGGCTCCAATAACACATTACCAATCCCCTGCCGGCCACCAACACAGGTGGAATGTGAACTGGCACCCAAAAGGTACGAGGCTCTGACACATTTAAAGATACGTTATCCTAAGACCCTGCAGAAGCCAGTCAATAGTCCTGGTCCCCGGCTTTCTGGGCTGCCTATTTGCTAACACGCCTGAGCTGTCGGCTGGAACTGATTGAATGGCCCTGCTTGCATTTCAGTTCTGCTCTCACTCACTCGAGCTGCCAATTAAAACGAAGCACCTATTAAAAAGAATTCATTTGGGGGAAAATCCAAATGCTCTTAGAAGGAGAGAGAAGGGGAAAGATTAATCAGCTTTGGGGCTGGGGGATTTTTTTTTTTGCAGGTTCCCCACAGCTCCATCAGGGCCGATAATGCATTGGGCGGGCAGGCGTGTCTTGTCTACCAAGTCCAGTCTGGAGGCTCACATGTGCAGTGGCTTCGCATGTACTGAGAACAGGGGAAGCGAGGGTTAAACGCAATGAGGGGTTCTGTCCTGCCCTGCAGTGACAATCTGCGATGGGGAGGAGACTGCAGTTGTGAGCAACGCCTGGGAAAAGACGAGAATGTTGCTTTTCATACAAAAAAACCCCCAATTTTAAAGCCTCACAGAGAGAGCAAACAAGACAGAAAGCTGGGTGGCAGGCGCGCACCCCAGATTTCTCACCATATTTTGCAGACCCAAGAGGCAGGGGCGCTGGAACGGGGGAGGCCAAGGCCCGCCCATTTTTGAAAGTGTATAGGCATGGCCCGTCCACTTTTCACCATGGGCCCGGCCCTCTGCCCCTCCTCTCCCCCCCCCCCCCGAGGCCCTGGCCCAGCCAGGCAGGAAGCTGGAGCCCAGCCCAGGTAAGAGCGGCCCGGGGAGCCCAGGCAGCTGTGGGGAGCCGCAGACCCTCTACCTGCCCTGGGTGGAAGGCCCAGGGGTTGGGGACATAGGCTGAGGGCTGCTCTTGGGTCCTCCCACCCCGGGCAGATAGAGGGGCCCAGGCTCCCCAGCCCAGCTCCAGATTGGCCAAGGGGCAGGGCCACGGAGTGGGTGAGGCCTCAGGCCCCCCCACTTTTAGGAAGAATCTGTCGCCCCTGCCAAGAGGCTCAGGCAGTTTGGAGAAGCAACCAAAGGGTCAGATTTTTTCTGCTGTGTACCGAGTGATGCTAACCATGTCAGGGTTTTTTTTAGGCTGCAGGAGACACAGGCCAGGTTCGATTCTGGATGTTGTGGTACCCTGCAGCCTGGCGTTTCTGGATGTCATTTTCTTCTGACTCCATGTAATGGATTGGAAGGGGTTACCTTATTTCAATGGGACTCAAGGTTTCATTATCCACCTCCCACAGGATGGGCCATAGGGTAAAAAAATACAATAACATCGATCTGATTGGTGGGGGTGGCATGGACTGATGTCCATTCTGCGATTCTAAGAGAGAACCCCTATCTAAGTGCTAACGACAAACAATACCCAACTCTTAAAGGGATTTTCATCAGTAGATCTCGAAACACTTCACAATTTTAAATGTATTTATCTTGACAACACTCCTGTGAGGTAGAGCAGTGCTGTGATCCCTTTTCCAGAGGGGAAACTGAGGCATGGAGCAGCTCAGCGACTTGCCTAAGGGTACACAAGAACGGACCAGGAAACTGAACCCAAGACTCCCAAATCTTATGCTATTGGACCACTTTTCCTGTACATGTATGGCATTGTTTAAGTATGGCATTGTTCCCACTCCACCATAATCTTGGACCACAAATCATGCGTCTCCAAACAAGTATCACTCACCACTATGCACTTCTCCCTAGTGAGAGATATGGGGGAGGCCTGGAGCATCCTCTACAGGTTGTCTACAACACTGGATTTCTAGGAGAGGAACTTTACTGTTGTGTAAGCCACTTAAATCAGAATCTTTTTGGCCCGAACTGAACTGTAGCAAGCACTGGCATGGAACGAGGCAGCCCGCAGCACCAATTCACTCCATCGCAGTAGGACACCAAGAATCTGGCAATTCCAGGAGGCAGAACGCAATTACCCAGTGTGGAATTTACCCAGGGCGAACGGGTTAACTGCTTTGCTGTTGGGAAAAGCACCATGAGTTCTTTGACGACCACAAGTGCCTTGGGTTCACGTCTCATCTGAGGGACGGTCCCTCCACCAGCAGGGCCTCATGGCGTTGTTTACATGCACAGAAACACTCAGCTATCGGTTCCCATCTGCAAGAAAGCCGTCCGCACCCGGGAACGGATTGCTCTTCTCAGAGCCAGTATCAGCCATCGCCGATGGACCCATCTTGCTACGTAACGCAGACATGCCCTGTCCCCCAGGAGCCCAGCTACATCTGCCAACAGCCAAATCTCCTATGAACCTCCCAAGACATTTGAATCACCCGCTTTCCGGGGGGCTCCATACCGTACAGCAGTCGCACTGCTCTTGGCTGCCGCCTGCAAGCTAGAGGGGAAGGCCCTGACGCGTGCACAGGGAACCCTTGAGAGTAAGGATGCTCGGACGCCAGGGAAAAGCTGCAGGGAGCCCACGATGTAGCACCCCTGCAGCGAAGCAGCATGGGGCTCCCAACAGGGTCAGCCTGCTGCGCCCCAGAGTTGTGTTGACGTCCGTCAGCCGGAAGAGCCTCCCACTTGAACTGACTGGATGCAGAGGGGGCCAGGAAGTGATGGCGCCACTAAAACTCTTACGGGTCCTGCGCTCTGAAGCCCCAGATGCCTAGTGGCCCTGGAAAGTGCAAGAGGGCTGCCAAAGTGGCAAAACGATGGAGGGGAGAAAAAGACAGTTGGAAATAGAAGCCCAGCACAGAGAAAAGAGTAGCAAGGGGCTGCTGCCTGGAGCAGAGGACAGAGAATAGCCATGGGCCAGAGAACGGGAAGGCTGAGGGCAACCACTGACTGATGGAGGTTAGCGAGAAACTTCTAGTCAGGGCAGGTTACTCCCTAATTACCCCTAGGGGTTTTTTTTGCCCCTTCCACTGAAGAGTGGGATGCTGGACTGGGGGGATCCCTGGGACGATCCAGACTGGCCGTTCCTGTGTTCCTAATTCTGCCCATCATTAACATTCACTACCATTGGCCTGGTTCCTCAAGTGACGTCCTAAGTAGAGTGCCCATTCAATTTAAGGACTCTCTGCATCACAAAAGCGCCAAGTCAGGTGCCCTGGTTCCCACATGGTTAATCTCAGCAGTGCAAACAAGACTGGCCCATGGTGCACCTGGGAAGGAGGCCGGGACTGTTATGTCCCCTCTCAGGCTTCTCTTTTCCAGACTAAACAAACCCAATTTTGTCAATCTTCCCTCATAGGTCATGTTTTCTAGACCTTTGATCATTTTTGTTGCTCTTCTCTGGACTTTCTCCAGTTTGTCCACATCCTTCCTGAAATGTGGTGCCCAGAACTGGACACAATACTCCAGTTGAGGCCTAATCAGCGTGGAGTAGAGCAGAAGAATTACTTCTCTGTCTTGCTTACAACACACCCTGATAATACATCCTAGAATGAGGTTCGCTTTTTTTGCAAGTGTTACACTATTGACTCATATTTAGCTTGTGGTCCATTATGACTCTTGGATCCCTTTCCACAGTACTCCTTCCGAGGCAGTCATTTCCCATTTTGTATGTGTGCAACTGATCATTCCTTCCTAAGTTGCATCCTTCCATCTAGGTTGCATTTCCCTAGTTTGTTTACGAGAAGGTAGCGTGACAGTACCAAAAGCTTTACTAAAGTCGAGATATACCACGTCTACCGCCTCTCCCCTATCCACAAGGCTTGTTACCCTGCCAAAGAAAGCTATCTTTCTGGGTACATGCTGGCGTTACCATGGGGATCTTCCCACTGGATGAGAAGGAGCTTCCGGAGGCATCATTGGTGGTACCTCTCCAGACTCTTGAGGAGCTGTCGATAGGTCATCCAGGCTTTGCATCCATAAAGGAGTGTAGGAATAACAATTGCTCTCCATTACCCCTTGTGGAAATCTGGACCCATCAGGCAAAACTGAGCCCACTCAGCGCTTCCTGCAATTTTTCTGCTTCTCTCCAACGCTCCGCCAGGCTGACGTCCGCATGGCAGCGGCTCCACTTCCTTGGGAAGCTGCCGTGGTGGTGGGAGTGGGGGAGCGCGCGCAGCTGGGAGCTGACGCAGGCTTTCCAGGGAATACGCAGTAATTTCATTTAGCTTTGCCCAGCGGAATCGTTAGTCGGCGAAAGGAGAGAATAAATAATAAATGACAGGCCCTGGCTCTCCAGCTGTTTGGAAGCAATCAGAATTAAAACCGTCTGGCTGACGCAGCCTGGCATGATAAGGGGAAATAAATCCAGCCTGTCACAGCCCTATTTATATTTGCTTCAGGCTGAAGGTGTTATTCTAGCTAGTACCAGGCGCAGGGATGTGTGGCGGGCGTGTGGCACAGCCATGCCTCCTGTAGGGAGTAATGCACACAGCTAGCTTTGGGGAGCAGGACAAAAGAGCCCCGGAGGAGAAGACAAAGGATTTCTGGCTGGCTAAAACTGACTCTCTCTAGGGACAGGGTTCTATTGTTTGAGGGGACAGACAGACCCACACAGATACCTGCTGGGGGTCTGAAGAAGTTAGGCCTTCCGAGGCACACCTCCAGGTAGAATAGACACAGGCACAGACCATTAGTGTTTTGAAATCCATTTACACTTCCATTAGCTTTGCTCCTACTATTGAGATTAAACGATCATAGAATCATAGACTATCAGGGTTGGAAGGGACCCCAGAAGGTCATCTAGTCCAACCCCCTGCTCGAAGCAGGACCACTTCCCAGTTAAATCATCCCAGCCAGGGCTTTGTCAAGCCTGACCTTAAAAACCTCTAAGGAAGGAGATTCTACCATCTCCCTAGGTAACGCATTCCAGTGTTTCACCACCCTCTTAGTGAAAAAGTTTTTCCTAATATCCAATCTAAACCTCCCCCACTGCAACTTGAGACCATTACTCCTCGTTCTGTCATCTGCTACCATTGAGAACAGTCTAGAGCCATCCTCTTTGGAACCCCCTTTCAGGTAGTTGAAAGCAGCTATCAAATCCCCCCTCATTCTTCTCTTCTGCAGGCTAAACAATCCCAGCTCCCTCAGCCTCTCCTCATAACTCATGTGTTCCAGTCCCCTAATCATTTTTGTTGCGCTTCGCTGGACTCTCTCCAATTTATCCACATCCTTCTTGAAGTGTGGGGCCCAAAACTGGACACAGTACTCCAGATGAGGCCTCACCAATGTCGAATAGAGGGGAACGATCACGTCCCTCGATCTGCTCGCTATGCCCCTACTTATACATCCCAAAATACCATTGGCCTTCTTGGCAACAAGGGCACACTGCTGACTCATATCCAGCTTCTCGTCCACTGTCACCCCTAGGTCCTTTTCCGCAGAACTGCTGCCTAGCCATTCGGTCCCTAGTCTGTAGCTGTGCATTGGGTTCTTCCGTCCTAAGTGCAGGACCCTGCACTTATCCTTATTGAACCTCATCAGATTTCTTTTGGCCCAATCCTCCAATTTGTCTAGGTCTTTCTGTATCCTATCCCTCCCCTCCAGCGTATCTACCACTCCTCCCAGTTTAGTATCATCTGCAAATTTGCTGAGAGTGCAATCCACACCATCCTCCAGATCATTTATGAAGATATTGAACAAAACCGGCCCCAGGACCGACCCTTGGGGCACTCCACTTGACACCGGCTGCCAACTAGATATGGAGCCATTGATCACTACCCGTTGAGCCCGACAATCTAGCCAGCTTTCTACCCACCTTATAGTGCATTCATCCAGCCCATACTTCCTTAACTTGCTGACAAGAATACTGTGGGAGACCGTGTCAAAAGCTTTGCTAAAGTCAAGAAACAATACATCCACTGCTTTCCCTTCATCCACAGAACCAGTAATCTCATCATAAAAGGCGATTAGATTAGTCAGGCATGACCTTCCCTTGGTGAATCCATGCTGGCTGTTCCTGATCACTTTCCTCTCATGCAAGTGCTTCAGGATTGATTCTTTGAGGACCTGCTCCAGGATTTTTCCAGGGACTGAGGTGAGGCTGACTGGCCTGTAGTTCCCAGGATCCTCCTTCTTCCCTTTTTTAAAGATTGGCACTACATTAGCCTTTTTCCAGTCATCTGGGACTTCCCCGGTTCGCCACGAGTTTTCAAAGATAATGGCCAATGGCTCTGCAATCACAGCCGCCAATTCCTTCAGCACTCTCGGATGCAACTCGTCCGGCCCCATGGACTTGTGCACGTCCAGCTTTTCTAAATAGTCCCTAACCACCTCTATCTCCACAGAGGGCTGGCCATCTCTTCCCCATTTTGTGATGCCCAGCGCAGCAGTCTGGGAGCTGACCTTGTTAGTGAAAACAGAGGCAAAAAAAGCATTGAGTACATTAGCTTTTTCCACATCCTCTGTCACTAGGTTGCCTCCCTCATTCAGATACTTTGGTTTAATCCCAGGTCTGGTCACTCTATTCATTGCTGGTCACAGATGCCCTCAGGGAAGAAGTGCAGGGGCTGAACCTGCTGGCTAAGCACAGTGAACCCCAGGGCCTGGTCTGAGAGTGGAGAACTGCAGTATTTCATCCCAGGAGAGGTAAAGACCCAAGGCCTGGCACCGGAGAGCGTGCATTTGAAGAGGCCAGAGCGGGGACAGAGGGACAGCGAGCCCTGTAATGATGGCACCTGCATTCAGAAATCCTATTTACACTGGCTCTGGAGGGATTACCTCAATGGCCCTGAAGTCCCAGGCTGTTCTAGGGTTTTGTACTGCTACCCAGCCCCATAGTATCTAGGTGCTTTCACCCCCCAATACTAGTTGAACTGGGATAGGAGCCACACTGCCAGGCCATACTGCGCTTCTGTGAATATCCAAATGCTCAGCTGCTAGACCACGGGGAGTTCTCTGGCCTGTGTCAGCCAGGAGGGCAGACCAGACGATCACAACGGCCCCTTCTGGCCTTGCTACGAGTAAGAATCGAGCTAGAGAGAACCTCACTCCGCAATGACTTTGCGATGTGTCCTTCACTGCAAGCCTGGCAAGCCTAAAGGAGCCTATCAGAGGGGAACAGGTAACATATGCGCATATTCATTTGAAGCCCAGAAGCTGACATTGCGTTTCCTGAGGCTGTATCAGGCCCCTTTTGAGGTTTTGCTTTCTTGTTAAATGCCAGGGGCTCCCGCTCTCCCCCTCAGCGGTCAGCCAAGCCCTGGGCGTGCAGCCACCCTGCAAAGCCCAGCTCAAGTTCCTGCCACCCACTAGTGCTCTGCTTCCCCACGTGCACCGTGACGACTTCTGGGGGCGCAGCCCACATGTTCCTGCACTGCAGCAAACCAAGCCGCTCTATGATTCCACCCCACTGAAGCGTGGGAGAGCTTGCCTGGCCTGCTGGGCACACAGGGGCAATTGTGGGAAGGCCCTGGAGGACTATCAGCACCGAGCGATTTAGCCTGCATCCTGGGCTACCAGCCCAAGTGAAAGCGGGACATAGGTTCCACCCCACACCCCGAACGGGACCAGCTAGCCTGAGAAGAAAGAACCATGACACTCACGGGAGAGGGATATATGTGTGGGGAGGGGAAGCTGGTTAGGGGCCATGCCTGGGTAAGAGCCTGGACTAACTGCAGCGAAGACAGATCTCCCCATCCTCACTTTTGTAACAAAGTTTTGCAGTGGGCGAGACATGCTGAACAGCCCTCAAAACCCCAAACTTCCCTTCGTCCTCAGAAACAGACCCAATACCAACCGCTTCCACGTCCACGTAGCCTGACTAAATGCAGTGCCAGGCTCAGGACTGGAATGGAGATGCGGGGGCGGGAGGGAACAGGATTGGGGTGCAGTAATTGAGCTGTGTGAAAGGTTTGTGCAACACCCGAGTCTGGCCAGCATCATCAATCTGTCACTTTCATGAGCACTAATAAAAAAAATTCACTCCCAACCATCTCAAAAGGGAATGCAGTGGTTCACCAGCCTCTTTGCGTCGCTATTAATTCCGGTCACTGTCTTGCAGGAACAGACTTCAAAGTATGTTCTCTGCCCATCCAGACTGGAAACTGCCTTCAGAAGAAACAGATGCTCTCATCCACCCACCCAGAAACCACATGCAGAGGAGGCTGAAGTGTAAATGCAATTCCCATTAGCTAGTGCTCATCAACTCGCTCTCACTACATGCCCTTCACGGTGTCCCGGCTCACCCCCTCCTAGAGTGACCAGATCCCAACAGTAAAATATCAGGACACATGAGGGAGGTGGGGGGTGGAGGTGGTGATATACCGTATCATACATAAACATGTAGAAAACCATTGATATTAATAGTAATGGTATATAGAATCATAAGACTGGAAGGGACCTCGAGAGGTCATCTAGTCCAGTCCCCTGCACTCGTGGCAGGACTAAGTATTATCTAGACCAGTGCTTCTCAAGCTTTCTGATGTGGGGGACCGGCAATTTTTTTCCCCAATGTGCGCGCAGACCGGCAGCCGATGGCTCGCGGACCGGCAGCGGTCCCTGGACCACCACTTTGAGTAGCACTGATCTAGACCATCCCTGGCAGGTGTTTGCCTAACCTGCTCTTAAAAATCCCCAGTGATGGAGATTCCACAACCTCCCTAGGCAATTTATTCCAGGGCTTAACCACCCTGACAGTTAGGAAGTTTTTCCTAATGTCCAACCTAAACCACCCTTTGCTGCAATTTAAGCCCATTGCTTCTTGTCCTAGCCTCAGAGGTTCAGAAGAACAATTTTTCTCCCTCCCCCTTGTAACTACCTTTTATGTACTTGAAAATGGTTATGTCCCCTCTCAGTCTTCTCTTCTCCAGACTAAACAAACCCCATTTTTTCAATCTTCCCTGACAGCTCATGTTTTCTAGACCTTTAATAATTTTTTGTCGCTCTTCTCTGGATTCTCTCCAATTTCTTCACTTCCTTTCTGAAATGCGGTGCCCATAACAGGACACAATGCTCGAGTTGAGGCCTAATCAGTGCGGAATAGAGCGGAAGAATTACTTCTTGTGTCTTGCTTACAACACTCCTGATAATACATCCTAGAATGAGGTTTGCTTTTTTCTGGAACAGCGTTACACTGTTGACTCATATCTAGCTTGTGGTCCACTATGACCCCCCCAGATTCCTTTCCGCAATACTCCTTCCTAGGCATCATTTCCCATTTTGTATGTCTGCAACTGATTGTTCCTTCCTAAGTGGAGTACTTTGCCTTTGTCCTTACTGAATTTCATCCTAATTGCTTCAGACCATTTCTCCAGTTTTTCCAGATCATCTTGAATTTTAATCCTATCCTCCAAAGCACTTGCAACACCCTCCCAGCTTGGTATCATCCGCAAACCTTATAAGTGTACTCCCTATGCATCTACATCATTGATGAAGATATTGAACAGAACTGGACCCAGAACCGATCCCTGCAGGACCCCACTCGTTATGTCCTTCCAGCATGTCTGTGAACCACTTTCAACTACTCTCTGGGAATGGTTTTCCAACCAGTTTTGCACCCACCTTATAGCAGCTCCATCTAGGTTGCATTTCCCTGTTTGTTTATGAGTAGGTCATCCTTGACAGTATCAAAAGTTTTACTAAAGTCAAGATATACCACATCTACCACTTTCCCTCCTACCCACAGGCGTGTTGCCCTGTCAAAGAAAGCTATCAGGTTGGTTTGACATGATTTGTTTTTGACAAATCCATGCTGACTGTCACCTCAGTCCCTGGAAAAATCATGGAGCAGGTCCTCAAAGAATCAATCCTGAAGCACTTGCATGAGAGGAAAGTGATCAGGAACAGCCAGCATGGATTCACCAAGGGAAGGTCATGCCTGACTAATCGCCTTTTATGATGAGATTACTGGTTCTGTGGATGAAGGGAAAGCAGTGGATGTATTGTTTCTTGACTTTAGCAAAGCTTTTGACACGGTCTCCCACAGTATTCTTGTCAGCAAGTTAAGGAAGTATGGGCTGGATGAATGCACTATAAGGTGGGTAGAAAGCTGGCTAGATTGTCGGGCTCAACAGGTAGTGATCAATGGCTCCATGTCTAGTTGGCAGCCGGTATCAAGTGGAGTGCCCCAAGGGTCGGTTTTGTTCAATATCTTCATAAATGATCTGGAGGACGGTGTGGATTGCACTCTCAGCAAATTTGCGGATGATACTAAACTGGGAGGAGTGGTAGATACGCTGGAGGGAAGGGATAGGATACAGAAGGACCTAGACAAATTGGAGGATTGGGCCAAAAGAAATCTGATGAGGTTCAATAAGGATAAGTGCAGGGTCCTGCACTTAGGACTGAAGAACCCAATGCACAGCTACAGACTAGGGACCGAATGGTTAGGCAGCAGTTCTGCGGAAAAGGACCTAGGGGTGACAGTGGACGAGAAGCCGGATATGAGTCAACAGTGTGCCCTTCTTGCCAAGAAGGCTCACGGCATTTTGGGCTGTATAAGTAGGGGCATTGCCAGCAGATCGAGGGATGTGATCGTTCCCCTCTATTAGAGATTGGTGAGGCCTCATCTGGAGTACTATGTCCAGTTTTGGGCCCCACACTACAAGAAGGATGTGGAAAAATTGGAAAACGTCCAGCAAAGGGCAACAAAAATGATTAGGGGACTGAAACACATGAGTTATGAGGAGAGGCTGAGGGAGCTGGGATTGTTTAGTTTGCAGAAGAGAAGAATGAGGGGGGGATTTGATAGCTGCTTTCAACTACCTGAGAGGTGGTTCCAGAGAGGATGGTTCTAGACTGTTCTCAATGGTAGCAGATGACAGAACGAGGAGTAATGGTCTCAAGTTGCAGTGGGGGAGGTTTAGATTGGATATTAGGAAAAACTTTTTCACTAAGAGGGTGGTGAAACACTGGAACGCGTTACCTAGGGAGGTGGTAGAATCTCCTTCCTTAGAGGTTTTTAAGGTCAGGCTTGACAAAGCCCTGGCTGGGATTATTTAACTGGGAATTGTTCCTGCTTCGAGCAGGGGGTTGGACTAGATGACCTTCTGGGGTCCCTTCCAACCCTGATATTCTATGATTCTATCACCTTATTATCTTCTAGTTGTTTGCAAATTGATGGCTTAATTATTTGCTCCATTATCTTTCTGGATACAGAAGTTAAGCTGACTGATCTGTAATTCCCCAGGTTGTCCTTATTTCCCTTTTCATAGATTGGCACTCTATTTGCCCTTTTCCAGTCTCCTGGAATCTCTCCCCTCTTCCATGACTTTTCAAAGATAACCGCTAATGGCTCAGATACCTCCTCAGTCAGCTCCTTGAGTATTCTAGGATGCATTTCATCAGGCCCTGGTGACTTGAAGACATCTAACTTGTCTAAGTAATTTTTAAACTTCCTCTTTTCCTATTTTAGCCTCTAATCCTACCTCCTTTTCACTGGTATTCACTATGTTAGACATCCAATCGCCACCAACCTTCTTGGTGGAAACCGAACCAAAGAAGTCATTAAGCAGCTCTGCCACTTTCACATTTTCTGTTATTTCCCCCCCCGCCATTGAGTAACAGGCCTATCCTGTCCTTGGTCTTCCTCTTGCTTCTAATGTAGTTATAGAATGTTTTCCTGTTACCCTTTATGTCTCTCGCAAGTTTGATCTCGTTTTGTGCCGTGGTCTTTCTAATTTTGTCCCTACATACTTGTGTTACTTGTTTAGATTCATCCTTTGTAATTTGACCTAGCTTCCACTTTTTGTAAGACTGTTTTTTTTTATTTTTAGATCATTGACGATCACCTGGTTAAGCCAGGGTGGTCTCTTGCCAGACTTCTTATCTTTCCTACACAGTGGGATAGTTTGCTCTTGTGCCCTTAATAATGTCTCTTTGAAAATTGCCAACTGTCTAATTGTTTTTCCCCTTAGACTTGCTTCCCATGGGATCTTACCTACCAACTCCCCGAGTTTGCTGAAGTCTGCAGAACAAGAACACAGTCAATTCCCTACTGTCAGAAAGCACAAGAGGTATCCCCAGAAGACAGTTTGCTACGAGGAACATTAAACCTGATCGCACAACCCTGACTGCAAGGGGATCTCTGGCGGAAGCTGTGGATGACACTCACGCTCCATGAGACAAGGCTCATGCTGTCTAACCTGAGAAGGGGACTTAGTGTTCTGGGCCCCGATCCTGCAGTGCAGTGATTCTCCTCCGCATCATGGTGCTGGCAGATCCTGGTGCTACAGTGAGCCATGGGTGGCTCAGCCCAGAGCAGGGGGATGCTCCAGTGCCAGAGAGCCAGCAGAGCAGTTCCCTATGCCACTCCCCTCCTGCTGCCAGGGATAGCGGGCACGCCATGCACCCAGCCAGCTCGGTAGTGGAGGAGCACAAAGGCCAACTTTCCCCTCTCCAGAGCTGAGCTGCGAGCTCCTCAGACTACGTACAAATGGAGCCATTAGCTACAGGGTGGCCAAAACGTCTTGAGCTTAATCAAAAGTGGAGTTTTGGAGCTGGCAAAGGAGGAATTAAAATTTTGCAAGTCTGATTTCAGGCTTGATTTGAAAAAAGCAGATTCTCTTCCCTGAAGGCACGAATTCGCAGCTGCCGTTTCTATCCGTTGGACCGGCGGGCACAGCTGGGCGGACTGTAGGCGCTAGTATGCGTACCTGCAACCACCGGCTCTTAACTCTCATCGCTCTTGTGAAAGCTGCACAAGCCAATCCGAGCTGAAGCTAGCACTAGCAGGGACGGCAGCCCTGGCGTTCGAAGCTTTGGAAGCAGCTTGCGTGCTCCCATCAGACCCAAGGAGGACGCCTGTCTTGTGTGCTCTCTGCACGGAGCCTAGGGGTTCTGACTGGGTTTTCATTCATATTCCCTACATAACCCAGGCACGAGACCCCAGACTCCTCGAAAGCAAGAGACTCTTTGGCCTGAGACCTTAGGAAGTGAAACCAGTCAGTGTCACAGCTTCCCACGCATTTCACGACCTGCATTGTAGAACGCTGTAGCGATATAGGTCTGCGTCTTACTGCAGTGCCTACACAGATCTCGATGCTGGTCTCATGGTCCTGCCACCCCTGCCTGCCGCTTCTCCCAAGCCTGTCCTGCTTCTGCTGGCCCTCACCTCCCTCCCTCCATTGACCTGTTGCACACTGGGGTGGAAAAAGGGGAGTCCTCCCCTCAGTCCTCAGCCGGGGGAAGCCTGAAGCCCTAGTGGTCTCACACACCCCTCACCTCCTCCATACAGTGATTCACCACCTCAAACCTGCAGCCAGGCTGGGATTTTCAAAGGAGTTACGCACCTAACTCCTCAAGGGGCTCTTTTAAAAATTCCAGCCTAAACTCATACAGTCCCTCCTGAGGCAGCAGTAATTCTCAAGATTTCCCGACTCCCAGTCCTGTGCTCATTCCCATAGGCCACACCACACCCAGGGGCCCTGGTAAGCTTCGGGGAGATGAGGGGCAGGGCTGGCCTAGCAGGGGGAATTGTAGGTCAAGATCAAGGGCCATGAGCAGAGCCATGTGTGCAGGGAACCCTGGTCTGGAATAGTAGGAGTGCTGCAGGTCAGGAGTAAGGTGCATCAGCAGAAAAGGGTGTGGGGGAGCCCAGGGTCATGTGGGGTGGACTGAGCTATGTTGGCAGAGCTGTGCAGAGTGCAGGGGTGTAATTCTGCCAGCACTGCAAGAACAGGGGGTGCTGCAGGCCAGAATTGAGGTGCCTCAGTAGAGCTCTGTACTCGGAAGCGTATACAGCTCCTGTCCTCATTAAGCCAAGGTATTCGTCCATCACTCTGCTAGGCAGACAGCAGTCCAGTTCTCATTGCTGACCACTGCAGCAATGCACCACGGGATGCTGAACAGACTGCACCCCCCCATCCCATTTAAAAAAAGCAGACGACAGAAACACTGCTCTGTCTGGATCCACTGCACCCTATCCAATTTGGAGTCACGCATGTGGAAGGGCGAAGAAAGAAGCCGAGAACGTAAACGGTTTCAGTTGGATATAGAGACTTAACTTCCAGATGAAGACAGCGTGTTGATGGCGTTTAACAAACTGGCGGTTAAGGCAAAGCTGTGATTTCTGCTCAAACCTGGGATTTGTCAGGCTAGAACAGCACACATTTGCAAACCCTTGATGTTGAGAAAGATTACCCCTTGCTAGCTGACTCGGGGGGCTGTTGCCTGCCAGAGGGACGAGCTTTAAAGATAAAGGTTCGTCTTGAATTATAAAGCCAGAGGATATCTGACACGGCTCCTAGAGCCAGGTACAGAACGCTGGTTTGGGCATGTGATTAAAGGCTGTTTCATTACGCCACGCAGTCGTCCTGGGATATTTATGAACGACTGTTCACGGCTGTTCCATAGTCCTGCCTGGGGAACACTTAGTTAGCCCTCGTCTGTGCAGTTGTCCCATTTGCTCATGCAGAGGCAGCCAGGATGCAGCTTCCACAGTCCCCTCGTGAATGTGGTCTCGGACATTCAGGCAAAGTGAAGAGATGCTCATGGGCTCACCTGGAAGGAAACACCCACCGTGTATAGCACATGGCTTCATTTGCCTAGCTCAGAAAGACAACTCAACCCCACCTAGTTTAACAGGATTCCAGAGAGTCAGGGGGTTTCAAACCGGGGACTGATGCAGCCTGGCTGCTGCTCTGGGTAAATCTCACACTAGAAAGACACAGTTTAAAACCCCTGGTCAGCAAAGCAGCTCCAAACTAATCACAGGTCAGCCACATACCCGGATGGTAACTTCCAGGCCCAGACATCACTCTGCTTCTGGTTCAGAGCCTCCCCGTCTTCCCCCAAAGTTTTCCAATAGCTCCTCAATCCTCCAGGAAAGTGAGGCTGGACCGTAATCTCCCCACCCAGCCACCGCGCTCTGCTGTGAGAATCAATACTATGCCCGCATCTAGCCCCTCCTAAAATCCCATCCCTGGCTCCCTGCTCCCTTCAGTTCCTTACTCTCATCTTCAAGGCCCTGCGCATCCAAGCCCCTGCCTACCACTCAGAACATCTGCTTTCATTCCCTCTGCCAAGGCCTCTTTGCTCAAAGGGCAGGAGCGTCTTCCTATCTTGAAAGCACCAGAAAGTCCGTCTGTTCTTTCTTTATCTCCTCACCTGCCTGCCAAGCGTGACAAACAAAGCTCAGCTCTGCTTCTTGGGTGGAAAACACATGGAGGAGCAATCTGCCTAATTATCATTTAAAAGACAAAGTGTGAAGGGAATATGTGAGGCCAGGGCGGAATTCATGCTGGAAAACTTGCCATGCACCACCAGTCTGAGTCAGCTAATCGGACTTCTAACATGCTCTAAGTGATGCAAGGCTCGGCCTTCTGCCTCCGACAGGAGGAAACCCACTTGCCATCCTCAGCGCAGCTCAGAGGCTCGGCCCCCAGCTACGAGATGAGCATGTT
The DNA here is from genome assembly GCF_965140295.1 of Lepidochelys olivacea. Classification (NCBI taxonomy): domain Eukaryota; kingdom Metazoa; phylum Chordata; order Testudines; family Cheloniidae; genus Lepidochelys; species Lepidochelys olivacea. The sequence goes on from NC_140413.1 coordinate 5,915,256, forward strand.
AAAGGTTTGTTATCCACCTGTCCTCTGTCGAGAGAGGCTGCCCTCTACATTTCGTTTTTCACAGAGAACAGGGACTGAGCAGGTGGAGTTCCCACCTGTTCCGAACAAAGGGAACATCTATACTACTGCTAAAGTCGATCTAACTTATGTCACTCAGGGGTGGGAAAAAGTGATGCAAGTTACAGAGACCTCCCACTAAACTGGAAGGAGAGGTAGATACGCTAGAGGGTAGGGATAGGATACAGAGGGACCTAGACAAATTGGAGGATTGGGCCAAAAGAAATCTGATGAGGTTCAACAAGGACAAGTGCAGAGTCCTGCACTTAGGACAGAAGAACCCAATGCACCGCTACAGACTAGGGACCGAATGGCTAGGCAGCAGTTCTGCGGAAAAGGACCTAGGGGTGACAGTGGACGAGAAGCTGGATATGAGTCAACAGTGTGCCCTTGTTGCCAAAAAGGCTAACGGCATTTTGGGCTGTATAAGTAGGAGCACGGCCAACAGATCGAGGGACGTGATCGTTCCCCTCTATTCGGCATTGGTGAGGCCTCATCTGGAGTACTGTGTCCAGTTTCAGGCCCCACACTACAAGAAGGATATGGAAAAATTGGAAAACGTCCAGCAAAGGGCAACAAAACTGATTAGGGGACTGGAACACATGACTTATGAGGAGAGGCTGAGGGAACTGGGATTATTTAGTCTGCAGAAGAGAAGAATGAGGGGGAATTTGTTAGCTGCTTTCAACTACCTGAAAGGCGGTTCCAAGGAGGATGGATCTAGACTGTTCTCAGTGGTAGCAGATGACAGGACAAGGAGTAATGGTCTCAAGTTGCAGTGGGGGAGGTTTAGGTTGGATATTAGGAAAAACTTTTTCACTCAGAGGGTGGTGAAACACTGGAATGGATTACCTAGGGAGGTGGTAGAATCTCCTTCCCTAGAAGTTTTTAAGGCCCTGCTTGACAAAGCCCTGGCTGGGATGATTTAGTTGGGGATCGGTCCTGCTTGGAGCAGGGGGTGGGACTAGATGACCTCCTGGGGTCCCTTCCAACCCTGCTATTCTCTGGTTCGATGATAAGCGCGATCCACACTGGCGCTATGTCAGCAGGAGACACTCTCCCGTTGGCAGGCAGCGTCTTCACCAGATGCGGAGCATCTGTGCCAACGTAGCGCTTCTAGTGTAGACCTGCCCAGAGTAAAACGAAACCACTTGTACTCTACCCTTTCTGCCTCCCTGGGGCTTGTAACTCAAATCAAAGGCCTCAACCTGAGTTCTCCCCAAAACGTATCTGTTCCTTCACTATCCTAGCAGGACCTCTCCTGACCTCAGCCCTTCATTCCCACAGCCCCCAAGAGACACACTCGTACCCTGGGGCTAGCGAATGAGCTCCTCCTGCCAGCATCAATCCACTGCAATCACTCCACACCCGCATGTAATTACTCCGCATGCATGGCTTTAACGCCAGAGACTTTCCCAGGCAGGCTCCAGCACGTGGCACTTATTAGGGCTCCTCTTCGTCTCGATCCACTCTGGACCTCTCTAGGAAGAGCCCATTTGGAATGGGTTTCGGTTCACGCAGACATCTGCCAGCTGTGGCGGGTCCCGCAGCCACGCGGCTGTGGGCGTGTCTCTAAGAGGGATACTGGGCTGCCCTGGAACTAACCCATTGCCTTTGAGGGCACCACACAAGAAACATGAGTTCGAGTCTCAGCTCTTGATCCCTAAGCCGTTGGGTCGGAGAGCCGCACTGAAGCAGGATGTTCTGGCCCAGTGGGGACAGAGCACAACATCCCTCGCCAGGAATGGGCCCCAGTCCCTTCTGTTCTTCTCCTGAACAAGGGTTGGTGGGGATCGTGGAAAAACTGGAGGGATCTTTTCAGGACACAAGGGGCACCCAGGGGACATAATAAGGAAGCAGACAGGTTCCACCGCCGCTGCCGAGCCAGGGGCTTTAATGTGGCCTTGGCAGCCGCCCTGTGAATAGCTGAGGCGTGGACGTGTCACCTCAGCGATGCACAATAGCTCGGGTAGAAGTGAGCCTGCTGCCCCATCCTGGCTCAGCAGCGGCTGACGGCTGCTTCCCTAGCAGGGGGCACGCAGCAAGGGAGAGTTCGGTTACATCTGATTCGAGGATGAGCCCCACTCACCCTGGGGCCACGCAGGGACGCCCCCTGTTGCCGCAGAAGTCCAGCTAGGTACATACTGGGACACAGTTCCCAGCAGGGGACTTGATGCGTGTGCACTGGTTGTGATGCAGAGTTCAGGAGCAGCTATCGGCCAGAGCGGCCAGGCGCCACGGTGCGCATGTCCTGGAGGCAGAGCTACTTTTAAGTGCTTTAAGGCTGCACTCTGCTGCTACAGGAGACTTGGGGATGCCTGTGCTAGCAGGGGACTGGGCTCAGTGTCCCCTAGGACTTACCAGCTGGTCATCGCTGGAGAGTGTCAAAGTAGCTAGAGGTGATGAAGACAATCCCGCCATGCCCTTCGCTGATCCCACTTCGGATTTGCTTGTGGCGGCTTGTGAAACTTTCCATGCTTTGGCTGTGCTGGAAAAGGCCAATGGGAGCCTTGCCTAGTCCAGGCCAATGGCCTATGCTCCTGAGCACCGCACACGCCCATTAGTGTTGCAAGCATCTACTGTCCTTAACCTGGCACTGCCCATGTCCAGTGCCTGTAATGCATGGATAAGCCTCTTCGACCAAAGCCTCTGAGGCTCCGAAAGCAAGCGCCGAATTTGTTACGCAGAGTTCTTTAAAGAGGCGAGCAGGGGAACTCATGAATCTTGCAGATACTTGCGCAAACCCTGCAGTGTCTTTCTCGATCCCATGACACTTCCTAGACACTTGGACATTGGAACTGGTTTCCACAGAGGTTGAGATGTCCAAGGGTGGTAGGATGGGGGGGGGGGGGGAAGCAGTGCCCAGGAGTCTGCGATTGTTCATTAACTCTTTTGGAATAGCGCTATGGGATCTTTAACCCCCTGCCTTGATAGATACCAAATACAGGCAGAATCAGTCTCAGTTTCTCAGTTTAACATCTCATCTGATGGACAGAGCGTAACTACTGGTACACGCTATACCATCAGTGGGGCATATGGCCAAGAGCAGATGTCTCATCAGAAGGAGAGAGATTACCAATGGAACCATCTCTCTCAGGCCAACTTTCCCCGCTACAGCTGTTTTATTACCTTGCGAGTTCTCCTTTTCCGCTCAACTCCATTTATGGCACTACGGGGCTAAATCTTTGACAGGCAGAAACGATCAGAGCTAGACTGAAGACAATCCAGTTATATGGATTTACAGCAGCTCCAAATCTGGCCATCTAGCCAGAGCCATCGTTTACATTTCCTCAGGTAGAGTTCCCTATTGATGCACTAACATCACGGGACTGGCAGGAAGGCAGAACAGAACCGGTGGACCACAGGTATCCAGCGCACTGGAAATAGAATGTCTTTGGCTCGTACTCACCGGCTCCTGGAAATAAAGCTGATAGTCAAACACAGGATGGGCTTTGATCATGTCCATGACATTCACTTTGGGGTTCGCGGGTTTGTATGGCGTGTTCAGCCCAGCCACCGCCCTAAGACACCAGCAGCAGGAATCAGAGAGGGAGAAACCAAAAGATCCAGTTTACAAGCAAGAGCGATATGCTCTGATTCAAAGGGCAGACTCCGAATCTGCACACTGGCATTGGGCTGCGCACACACACAGGGGCGTTTACATAGGTCAGGAAGTCGCCCATGAGCAGGCTTCTGAGAGAAGTGTGATATGGACCTTTTCAGGGGCTCCCTCTGAGCTTCAAGCGCGTGGAGCTCCTTAACTAGGACTCCACCGCAAAGGAGTCTGGGGGAAGCAGAGCCATTGTTTCTGTGATGGGAGGGCAGCAAGAGCAGCAATTGGTGAACTGGGGTGGGGGAGATGGATAGCAGAGACTGTCACTCCTATTACACCCCAGGCGTAACAACAACATGTTAAGGACCAGATCCGCAATGGGCACAATTCACCATAATCATATTGGCCTACACAGAACATCAATTTACACCATCTAAGAATCTGGCCCCGAGTGCCCAGAGCCGTACCCTGTGGTGAAGCATCACTTGTCAGTGGGGAAGGGCCCAACGAAAGAGGTCACTGAATCCCAGATCTACTCAGTCCACAAACTAAGGCTCTAGCCACCATCACACCAGTCCTGCAGGCTGGTTTCAGATCCAGCTTCAACAACTGGCTGAATAATTCACCAGGAATTGGCTTAGGCTCTAGGACCCTTACCGTGGCAACATGCATTACATCCACATCGAGAGATCAGAGTTTAAGACCAGAGAGGTTGGGGCAGACCAGCAGGAGGATGTGCAGAGAAAACTCACTGGATTGGGCTGCTCCTCAGGCTGCACTTGTTCAGTGGCTAAACAGAGAAACTGTCTCCTGGGCTGGCATCCCGGCTACTTTTCCCATCACTAGCTTCACCTAGTGAGGCTCTACTCTGAAAAGGGTCCCTACAAATGGTTTTGTGAGAGGTCACGTTTGTTATGCCTCAGTGACTCCATCAAGCATGCTCAGTTGGAACACAGATGTTTTCCTCCACTAGCCAGCACTGGGAACTCAAGCTGGGCTCAGAGTCATGCTGGCATCTTTCCTTCTCACATGGGACCACCACTTCTAAAGGTCCTGTGAGGAAAATTGGGTGCTTGGTGACACCTGTGCAACCCCAGTGCTTTCCGGTTAGGACTTCAGTAGCACCTGAGCAATGCCACTGATTTACACAGGTGTAACTGATCAGAATCTTGTTAATGGTGCAATTGATGATGCCCCCAGAGGAAGAGAATCCAGCTCACTTGCTCTCAGCTGTGTTGGCTCTCGAGGGCTAACGAGAGTAAAGAGCAGTAAAAAATAACCTTTCGCCCCTAAAACGAACAGTTCTGCCTCAGACACTCACAACAGGGAGTAGAACTGGTGAGTCAGCAGAGGCCTCTTTGTACACAGTCACTTTTCAGAGTAGAACCTCGCTTCTAACCAAGTTTTGAGCAAATAAATATTTTCAAGAGTCAAGTTGGTGACTGTGGTGATAATTTATATGGTGGAAAAAAAAACACCTTCTGGTCACATTAGTGGGAATCAGGAGCATTTTCTCAGCATTCTCTTCCAAAAATAATCTAATTTCAGGACAGATTAAAAACAACAACCCATGACTAAGTCAGAAAGCTCATTCCATGATACCCCCCCCCTCTTTGGAGATTAAATTATAGGGGAGACATCCGATGGTGACTTACCTCACTCGCTCTGGGTAAAAGAGGGCCATGTTCCACACCACAGCTCCGCCCCAGTCATGGCCGATGAACACTGCCTGGGAAATGCCCTAGAGGAGTACAGGAAACAAGGAAGGCGTCATTGTGAGCATGTCAATGGGTCAGTGATTTTGGGGAGCAAATGTGGTTTTCAGGGCAGAAGGAACTCCAGATACTCTGGCTAGGAACACAGGAGAGTGATTCAGCACTTACCAGTGGGCACGAAGGGTCTTTGGGACAAGGAGACATTTGGAAGCTCTCCACCAGCCAGAGTGAGAGAGGAGTGCGGCTCAGCTTGCCAATGTGGCAACGTCTTTCTTCCCTACACATTCAGAGCACTCTGCGCCAAACCAGGGGTCTGTCCATCGGGGAGGGGTCGGCCAGGGACTACAGAACAGGCCAATGCTCATTGTTCCCCAGCCCTGGGAGGATGGGGAAAGGGACAGCCAGAGGAGGTGCATTTCCACAGTCCAGCTGCAGAAGCTCTGAGAGCATGGGTCCAATGCAGCCGCAAAGCTAGGGAGTTCTGCTTCATCCTGTCCCCGTGGCAATCACTGCTAGCAAAGCCAGGGAGCAGAGTTCTTTGCTGGCACTTAGCTCCTAATCCAGCAGGCTGGGTAGCCCACCCAGCGTGAAAACCAGCCTACTAGTGACCTTGCAAACCCTCAATCCAGCGTACCAGTCTGTTATCACCAAGGACAAACTTCCATTCACAATGCCCCGGACTCCACCCAGAGCCTGGGGCCGAGCACAGGAACCAAAGCTAGCCTCCCGCCAACCTACAAGCCGGCTGTCAAGTGCAATTCATTTAGCTGCTGGCTGGAGTTTTGCTGGGTCTTTTACAGATGAATCAATTGCTCTCCTGACTCCTGCTGGCTGGGAAGTTTAAGGCCAAAGGCTGGATTCAAAGGGCACCTGGGACGTGGTGTCAGCTGGAGTCTGTGATGGTCTCACTCCCGTAGCCCTCCTGACAGTGCTGTGCTAATGTGTAAAAGAGCCTCTATTGATGTAACTTACAAAGGAGCTGGGAGGAGGGGTTTCTTCCCCATAGCGCCTTACGTCTCCTGCTAGTTGCATTCCTTGTGTCTCTCGGCATGTGGCTTACAGGAATTTAGCCTCCCTTCCATTTACATCAGGTGGCCAAGTTTGAAGCGGATACGTAAGCAGCAGGGTCAGTTACGTGTAGGCAAGTGGGTACAAATCAAAGGCAGGGCAAGAAAATTTGCAGTAGCATAAATCATCAATTTAAGCAGGACAAACCCTTCGCGTAAACACACAAACTACTTTAAACTGCTCTTAAGCTTAGTTCAGTAAGGCCTGGTCCATACACAGAGTTTCACAATCCAACTAGAGGTGCGACTTTAAACCAGTTTAGTTAAAGCAGTTCAAAAGGGTACAGGGGCACTCTTACTGGGGTCTGAGAGGGGCTTATTATAGGTTAGCCTGAACAGATCTCTAACAGATTTAGGACAAGGCACTGGAATAAGTCAGGATATTATGGGTTCTAGTCCCAGCTCTGCTACTGTCTGGGCAACTCGCTTCCCTGCCCTGTGTCTCAGTTTCCCCCTCTGTAGAATGGGGATAGCGATATTTGCCTTTCTTTGAAGAGCTGCAGGTGGACAGTGCTACGTGAGAGCTAAGCCTTGCTGTTAGCCACCACCTCTTAAAACACCGGCTTCGCAATGAGGGCTCAGCAGCTGTCTCTTATTGTAGGAGGCCTGGCCTTGCCACAGAAGGTCAGAGGGAAAGGGGACCCGGCTCTCACGAGAGGCCACTAAACCAACTGCAAAACAGCAGCAAGACGAGGAAAGCAATTTGTTCCAGTTTCGATTGGCCAGGCCCGGCCCGGCCTTACCTTGAAAGACCATGGTCGCATCAGTTTCAACAAGATACAGCTCAAACCACAGCGCTCCCTGTTTAGATGTTATTTGTGTGTCCTGATAGAGGCTGGGCCTGGCCAGACTCTCTCTCCTCCTCTGCACGTCCAGCCTTGCTACAGTACCGAGCTTCTTCAGAGGGCACAGAACCCCCCTGGGGAGCTGAGCCCCCTTGCGGGGACCAGGTGTCACGTCTGGATTTCACAACTACTACTACTTTGTGTTTCACTGAAGCGCTCACAGCACTTACAAATGGAGGCACCATTATCCCCAGATGGGAAACTGAGGCAGAGAGAGGGGGAAGTGACTCACCCAAGGTCACACAACTCATCAGTGGCACAGGTGGGAAGAGAACCCTGTGCATTAGCCATTGGACAACACTGCCTCCTAGTTAAAAGGGGACTGGATACCGAAATGAACCCAAGCCACTGTCCTGCCTGCCTCCTCTCTGCTAGTCTAAGCTACTTGCATGGCCCCTACTTCCATCATACCCGAGCGCCTCACGATCTTCTATGCGTTTATCCTCACAACCCCCCTGCGAGGCAGGGCAGAGCCATTAGTCCCATAGTACAGAGGGGAAACTGAGGCACAGAGGGACTAAGGCCCAGTGGTATTTAGGTGCTTCACTATTGAAATCAATGGGAGTTGAGCCCAGATCCTCGAAGTGACTTGCCCAAGGTCACATGGAGAGCCAGGACTTGAACCCAGGTCTCCCAAATCCATGCCTTAACCATCCGTCTTCATGTCCGCTGGGGTCCAGGGGCTGATGTGAAATGAACTGGTGGGTCTCAGTTGAGTTCCCTGTGGAACAGGCACACCAAAAATGACCCGCAGAAGTGGCACGTTGCTAGCAGTCTCAGCTGACAGGTTACAAACTCAGCGTGTCACGGCCGATGAACAGACTTCCCTCCCACCTCTAAGTGGGGGACACTCGCAGGGGTGCAGGGAAGCTGCTGTTCTGTGTCTACTCAAGACCCTCAGTGTGGTCCCCTTCCGGCTACGGCTGGCCACTGCCAGAGCCTCATCGGCACCGTGCGTTCCAGCAGGGGCGCACGGAGCAGATTTTGATTTAAAACCAGGCTCCTTTGTGAAGCATTTTTCCCCCAAGCTGTGCAACTGCTCAGACGCCAGCTGCTGCAGCAGCAAGAAAGAAAGATCAAGGGCTTGTCAAAAGGTTTTACAATCCGCAGCGGTCACCGGGCCGGGAGGGTTTAATGACAATGTATCGGGTTGGGGCTGCAGAAAGAAAAAAAGCAATCGATCAGGAAACTGCAGGCCCTTCCAGGCAAATGATCCTTAACCGTCCCTAACCAGAGGGGAGCAGCTACCCAGAGCTATTGAGCAGAGCTGCTCCATATGGAACCGCTGGCTCACAGCAACGGCCCGTGCGCCGAAATGGAGATTGAACAGTGCTTAAACAGAGCAGCCATTTCAGACCCAGAAGTTACACTGCAGATTAACGCCCAGTCCCCATCTCCCAGCGCAGGAGACAGAGGGAAGGGCAAGGGGAGCAGATTTCCAGTCCCTTCTGCAGATTCTAGTTCCTCCCAGGCATGCTAGCTGCATCGTTGTGGGTTAGGGTGACCAGATGTCCCAATTTTATAGGGACAGTTATTTGGGGCTTTTTCTTATATAGGCTCCTATTACCCCCCACTCCGTCCCGATGTTTCACACTTGCTATCTGGTCACCCTATGTTAGGTACATACCATAGAGACACAGCCCCGCCGGCAGGGCCACTCTGGAGGCAGGCAGGCAGGGAAGGGAAGGCGGCTCGGGGAAACCCCTGTGTGCACGGCACGGGCAGCGAGGATTGGAATAGAAGGGACTATGCCTAGTGCTGTGTCGTCACCCCTCCTGGCACAGCACCGGATCCACCTCTGCCGCAGAAATAGTACGTCCCGTTAGCCAGCACATCGCCCCAGTGCCACAAGAGGCACTTGACGGAGGCATTACGCTGGCCAGCCACTGCTGTGGACGTGCTGCACCTCCGCCCCCACCCAGGGGCCTAGCTGAGCATGCCGTCAGCGATGCCGATGTACGAGGTGGCCATGGGTGGCGCATCAGCTGCCCGTTCGGGGAGGCCTGCCCCCAGCCCTTCTTCCCCACCCATCCCCCACTGGAGCCCCCGAACCCACACATGGCCACCAGCCCTGGGCCACTCAACCAGCCCCAGCATCCCCAGCCTCAGATTGCCGGGCACCAGTCTCAGCCACCCTGAGTCCTGGGCCACAGGCCGGCCCACCCAAGCCCAGACCACAGGGGAAGAGCGAGAAGCAGGAGGGGTCTCTGGGTGAAGCGTGAGTGGAGCCATGCCTGGCTGTTTGGGGAGGCTCAGTCTCCCCTGGCCTGTGATACCCACTGCCCATGGGGGTGGCCCAAGACTGGACCCAATAGGGGTATGTGGATGAAGGGCCAGAGCTAGGATGGGGTAGAGTTGGGGCTGGGGATATTAGCAGAGCTGGGGACGGGGAGCCTGGACCTGGAAATGGCACAGATCAGGATTGATCGTTGCCCTTCTTTGCTCCTTTTCCAATTTTAATAGCTATTTTTAGAGTCACATTTACCTAAAGCGTAAGGGTCCTTCTTGATTAATTCAGCAAACTCCACCACCACCCCCAGCACACCTGACAGGTGTGTAAAACATGGGTTAGAACGGCAGAATCTGTCCACATATGTGTATGCATTCATGAATGGGATATTAAACAATCTGGTAGAGTACTTTGCCCAAGGGCAACATAACCCAACCGCCAGCCTCACTCCTAGGACCAGCCACATTTACTGGCAAATCTTTCCACAGCTCTGCCCCATGTGACATTTGCACGTGAACAATGGTGTGAACGCTGGGTTAATCAATATCGGACTTAAATCCAGCCAGCCTACAATGCACAGACTGCAGAGAGATTTATTCCACCTCTTCACAACAATCTGATCGTTCTCCATACAGTCAAATGGATTGGCCAGCTCTGAAGTCTAGGTAGCAGTCACTGAGGAACAGCCCAATAAACTGGCACCTCCTCGCCGGGAGTCCTGGAAATCAGGAGCAGATATTGATGCGCCAGGACTTGCACTTTGAAAAGCTTACGAATATTGGTTCTGCTCTCGCTGCATCTTCGTGAGCAGATGACTAAGAGCAAGTCTGTGGCTTACTTTTGCTGCCTGTTTTCGCCAAAGCAGATTCGCGACTGAAATATGGTTGGATCTGAGGGAAGATGGGGGCGGGAGGAGAAGAGGATGGTCAAGAGCATCCTCTCTTCCTCTCCTCTAATGGAGGAGAAGAGGATGGTCACACTTGACTGGAACTCAGGAGATGTAGAGTCGCTTCCTGGCTTTAGCCAGAGCTCTCCCCATTCCCATGCTACCTCCCAACACTGCTGTGAGGCAGGGGGGAAGTGCTCCTAACCCCATTCTACCGAGACTAAATGACTGGCCTAAGGTTCCTTGGCAAAGGAAGGAACTGTAAGCAGACCTCCTGAGTCCCAGGCCAGCACCCTGACCTCTGGGCCATATTTCGTCCCCTATCAACCCATCACTTTCGTGAGCAGTCAATTCCATCCGTAGACTGAAGGGGCCCTGTCCCAGGTAGGTGCCCAAAGTGAAACCTAGCATTTGCAAAAAATGCATCCACAGAGCTGTAAGATGCCAAGTTAGCATATCGGCTAAGACTCAGCTCAAGAAAGGGCTCCATTTGCGACTCACCTGGAGGAGCCTGCAAGAATCACAGCTTGAATCTTGGCTGGAGTAGCACGGAACAGACCCACACACACAGTCACAGCCTATCTGGCCACCAGGTTACTCCTGGGGGAATTCTACGCCACTGGGCACATGCAGAATTCATCTGCCCACCCACAGATATTTTTTCCCACTGCAGAAAATACATTCTGGGGGAGAGGCGCCACAGTTATGCCTTTCGCCCACCAGTGGCTGCTGTGGCACCAGAACAGAGGGCAGTTGGCTCACTGGCCATAGCAGCCCAGCAGCCAATACGGGGGAGGAGAGGCTGCATTCCCCACAGCACCCTGACCACGGGGCCAGGTGAGGAGGCACAGGATGGGTGGGGGGGAACAGACAGAGCAGGGCACATGGGGCTACTGGGGGATTACATGGACTGGGCTTCAGAATGGCGAGTGAGGGGACAGACTGGGGCAGGGGCTGCATGGGAGAGGAGGGTGCAGGGACACAGGGACGGGAGAAGAGAGGTGGCTGAGTGGGGTGCAGGGACACCTGGGGACAGGGGCAGATGTGCCTGACTGAATGGGAGAGGCTAGGGGTCAGCTGGGGTCTGCCTGGGAGAAGCTCCCCAACTCTGTAACAATCCCACCCCCCAAAAGGTTCCATACTTCTCCCACCCACACCCAGCAACCCCCAGGTTCACTCCCAGGCCCTCTTCCCGGCAATTACGTTCCTCTCCCTCAGCTCCTCCGTTATCCCTGACTGCCCCAAGCCTTTGCGCTGCTGCTGAGGGGTGCGGGAAATACTTTTCTGCATTGCAGTTTAAATGAATTATTACTCAAAGCTCTCTCTTAATATGCCGAGTAAGGAATCTATTTGTCAAAAAACAGTTCCTGAATCATTTTTGTCGTCTGTATTGTTACACACATATGTGCCCACAGGTGTTTTGAAATAAATTACCAAAATAATTGAAGCTGGCATGATTATAATATGTTATTTTGACAAATAAAATATGAAGAATTCTGCAAAATTTTTAATTTTTGGCACAGAATTCTTCCAGGAGTAACCAGGTGCACTGGGGAGATTGCAGATTACTGGTGAACTGCAACCGTAATCCTGACATACTAAGCCACCAGCACGCATCACCTAGCTCCCACACGCAACCCTTCCATAAACAAACCAACAGCATGTGCAGCCCAGTGCTACATATAACCCTACCACAAACTGCAAGCGAGCCCAATAACCCATCTGGGTACACACAGCAAAGAGAAACATCCCAGTTACAGCACCCTCTCTCTATGGGGCTAGAAAAGAGTACAGTAAGATACGCTTTTAACAATTACCAATACCTCTCTCAAGTCAAATGAGTTGCATTAGGGAGCATTCTAGTCTGTAACGAACCTTGGATTCTAGCCAGCATTTGAATAATGAAGTGGACATGAACACTGGTCTTGGACTGAAATCAGCTTGGCAGTGGATGGGGTTGTGAAATTAACAGCTGAACAGTTATAACAAGAGACACATGGACCGTGGTGTGAAAAGGCCATCCGAAGAACCCACTAAGCATTCCCAGCCTTTGAACGGAAAAGGGCCCAATGGAAGAGGCTCGGGCATCTCTTGCTGCAGTCCCCTGGAGTAGGATTTAGAAATGCATTCATGGGAACACTCTATAGAACAGCCTTCTAAGAGATTCTGAATTGAACTGGACAGGCTTGATTCTCCACGGCCCTGCTCCATGCACAGACTCGTACACTCCCGGACAAAGCAGGAGTAGAACTATGTACAGGTGCTAATGACAACGCAACCTGCAACACGGTGATGGTTCATGGCTCAGCAATCCTAGCTCAGGGGCACTCAACAGCACATGGGTACACAATCAGCAGCTGGAAATATCTGCCACTCCAAGTATGGCGAGTGTTCCATCATTAGGTGACTTGTCCCTCTCTTCCTGGAGTCAGCTTGTCATGGGGAACTAGCTGTCCCCGAACTCCATACCATACTTAATACAATCCCTTTTGTAAAGCGCCAGATGGAAAGATGTTGATCTATCCCAGCCCTGGGCACCCACCCACCAAGAAAAGACCGCCCCACGCTGAGAACCTAATCAACCCCGATGAAAGCAGCAGGGCCTGCCACAATGGGCTTATCAAGGCTAGGAAGGAGAGGTTGGCTCCTTGTGACATTTCACTTTTAAAAGCCTTTCATGATGCTTTCTACACAGCCGCTGCTGAAAGGAAATGTTAATTGGGTTTCTGGAAGACTGCGGTGGTGTCAGAGAAGGGCTGACATGTAAGATCTGACTTATCAGCCCGGGAACCCTTGTGCTGCAGTTGAGTCTGCACATCAATTATATGACAAACTCAATTCCTCCATCTTATCTTCCTAATTATTTTTCTTTCACCCTGTCCATATTCACCGCCCTGGAAAAATGCATTAAATGGATCATCACAGATCCTAACAAAGCTAGGAACAGCAGGAGCCGAATTTCCAGGCTTATAGAAACTGAAGGTCATACTAGATGAAAAAGTTTACCCTGAGGTCACAGATTTGACCTACTACCTTGAAGTTGAGAGAGTATTCATGGTCTTGGGCTTAGCTAGGTCCCAAATTTTCTCCTACAAGCACTGAGGTAGCTCCAATGTCTTAGAGGTAAGAAGTCCCTTAGAGCAGCGGGCCAGCCGCCAGGCAAGCTTTGCTCCCAGATCTCACGCGCGGTAGGGTCCCTCTAGCAGTCCTGGAAGGTGCTACGGCTACAGAAGGTCATACCCATAGAGAGAGGTGGTTGCTTGGGGAGACCGTATGGAACCCTGAGAGCTGTAAAGCTCAGACCGTGATACCCTGAGCTTTCCTGGGGGAAAGCCAACAGCGTGACTGGAGCACAGGGGAGACGAAGACCCATTCTATTCACCAGGCAGGCTGCCACACCCTGAACCAGCGGAAGCTTTCCTTGAAGGGCTTGCCTTCCCAGGCATGGCACATTGCAGCCAGCCAACCTGCAGGTCACAAGAGCAAATATTAACCCTCCTAACATCCTTGGGAGGCATCCCCAGTCTGGGGAAACTGAGGCAGTGTGGGTGAGTGACTTGCCGGGAGTGAGTCACTCTTGAGCTGGAAGTTGAGCAACCATCCGGGGGCCACGGCAATTAGAACCCTGCATTCAGTCCAGGAAAGCCAGAACTCAGAAAGGAGCTGGACAAAGAGCCTCTGAAGCTAACAGCAGGCCGGAGGGGTTGAGTTACGAAGGAAGACTGAGAGGTAGGTAGGTTGATATCACTTGGTCAGGGGGGCACTCATGGGAGGGGCAGGGCAACTCAAACATTCGGGGGGTAAATAGCAAGAGCGGGAAGCAATAATCGGTAGGTGGGTGACACACGCCCCTCCATTGTACCACCTGTACAGAGACCCCAGCAATGAGGGTGGCATAAATGATTGTACGTGGCAGATTCATGCAATACCATTGACGTTTTAGGTCAGTTCCCTGCCCTCCTCCGAAGATGGACCAGGGAAGAGTCTTCAAAGGAAAGTCAGGGGCTTCTGTCATTTAGGACATTTAAAGAGAGGCAGCATGGTCTAGTGGACAGGATACTGGTGACCTGGTTTTATTCCTGGCTCTCTGTCGCTGAGCAGCTGTGAAATCTTGGGCAAGTCTTATTTAGACTGTAAGCTCTTTGAGACGGGGCTATCTATGGATATGTACAGCACCTAACACAATAGGCCCCAAATGAGATCTAAGTGCTCTCTATATCAGTGCTTCTCAAGCTATCTGATGTGGGGGACCGGCAATTTTTTTCCCCCCAATATGCACACAGACCAGCAGCCGATGGCTTGTGGACCAGCACCGGTCGGCGGACCACCACTTTGAGTAGCACTGCTCAAAATAGATAACAGGCTGGCAAAAACCCTAGATATTATACTATAGGGAACAATCTTGCATTGGCTGGGGGAGATGGACACAATCAGTCTCCTCCATTTCTTGAATCATGCCGTTGTTATAGGGTTCCTGTTCTGTTTACACACACACACACACACACACACACACCCCCACCCACCCGGCTCAAAGCTGTGCTTTCACAAGCAATCACAAAAACAACAAGGAGTCTGGTGGCACCTTAAATACTAACAGATTTATTTGGACATAAGCCTTTGTGGGTAAAAAACCCCATCTCTTCAGACCCAGAAGTGGGTTTTTTACCCACAAAGGCTTATGTCCAAATAAATCTGTTAGTCTTTAAGGTGCCACCGGACTCCTTGTCGTTGTTGTGGATACAGACTAACACAGCTACCCCCTGATACTAAGCAATCACGGTCACTCAAAACATAGTTTAATAAAAACACCAGCATTGCACTGAAGAGATCCTCAGACACACAATGCACAATTAAACCAACCTGCTAAACACGTTTCCAGCCACCGCAAACGTTGCAGAGAATTTCCAGGCTAGGCTGCTGGGATTTGGGCAGCTGACGGTAGGAGCTAAGCACACAAACAGCATTCCCATCAATCAGACTGCTTAGGAGACAGGATAGATTTTCCTTTTCGGGAAGGATCAAACAAACAAGTGAATAAATACCTGATTTTTCAAAAAGCGAGTGTTATCTGATGAGCAAGCAAAGTTTGTTTTGTCCCAATTGCTTTAAGTACCTAGGGCCTCCCAAGAAACATAGATTGATACGATCTCCTGCAAAACATTTTTTAGATTACTTACCTCCTGGGATCAGTAGCACGGCTCTTAAACTCCATCCCCATACAGTTATAGCTGGGCAGCAGATGGTGCAAAGAGCATTTCATCTGCAAGCGAATTAAGTGAAACATGGAACACACCCCTCCACAAATGGGTTAGCCACACAGATTTAACAGTTAGCACTTATATGGCGCGTCCACGTTTAATTAAATTTCAGATGCTTGCCACTGCCATCTGGATCGTGACAAGAGGGCGGCTGAGAAAGGGCCTTTAGAGTGGGGAACGGGCAAGAAAAATAATGGAAGAACCATTCAAGTAAGCAACCATTCAAGTAAGGAGAAAGGAAAGGATGCTTTGAACAGTTCATCAAGTGCTGCCAGGCACTACAGAGCATTTGATATAATGTCTGCAGGAGGAAGGACTCCTGAGGGATTCAAGATGAGATATGGAGCCTTTCATCTCTAGTTTGCCATTTCAAAATCTGACCTGGGTTGGTAGTTAACTCAAGGGATCTCCCTTGACATTAAAGCGGCAAAGAGATGAAAGTACCTCTGGCTCTCAGCGTCTGTAAACTGAATGGAGTGAGGCTGGGAAGAGATTGTCTCATGGCCTGGGGACAGCCGTAGCAGCTGGGAATATTCATCCAGAAGGACCCCAAGGAACATTATAAGCCACACAAGGGACCACATTGCCCCTCACCTAAATGCAGCAACGTATGGGGTAAAACACGGCAGCCACTTAACATCACACATCAATGCTACACAATTATAGAACAAAGTGATAAACAGCCTTGTTCACTCTACAAGGGGGACATTTTAGGGTTGGCAAAATGCAGCTGTATGCCCAAAACAATGGCTTTTTAGCCAAAGCCCGGCTCTTGGATAGGCTGCCCTGGGACCCTGAATAACCACCAGTAGCCAGGACGACAAATACTTTTCTGTCTCATCCAACAGATAGCACCTCCAACAGTGCCCCCTAGCACCAAGCCGGGGCACTGCTTCCCTACCAATTAAAGGAAAGAGAGTGCTCAATGTGAACGACACTTCCTGCTGCACATGGGGGTTCCTTAAAAACTGCCCATCCACACACTGACCCAGCCTAGCTACAGAGTTCTCGGTAGGCAAAGAGTTAACAACATAACCTTTCTGCCACTGGGAAGTCTGCTTACTCAGAAGCGTCCAGAACACACAGAGGAGGGGGAAGCTGTAGCGGGGTTGATTCTTTATCAAGTGATTCAGGCATTGTTTAAAAATTATGTAGCAGAAGGTTCCCAATTAGCCAGTGGGTATTTAAGATGCAATTAAACTTCTCCTTCAAGCAGCAAAGCAAAAAAAGTTGTCACGTTCCTTGGAAGAACCTGCAGATGGCAAAGAGGTTTTAATCCTGTCCCTGTTGCTTTACACTGGATTCTCTTTCAGCAGCACATGTGTCCTTGGAGGGAAAGCTGGCAACCTACATAGCAGGATGATGGGACTCACAAGGAATGCATTAGAGAAAGGAGCTAGCAGAGAGTTGGCCAACTGTTTGTGAAATTTCCTTTGTGAAATCCCAGACAGCTAATTCCTTCAGTAGTAAAGACCACAGAGGGGCATAGCAATTAGAAATGATGAGCATCTGTCAGGTTGTCTACACATGGAATACAGAACAGTACATACGTTCAGCCAGATATGGAGAGAGGCAGGGGCCAAGAGTGGAATCTCAACCAAGCAGAGCCGATTGGGCTTGTTCCCACCAGGTCTACAGGGGTCCATCTACACGACCTATGGGCTTTTGAGTGTAGGGAAGAGCACCACATGATGCAGGATACTTCAAAACATGGCTGTATAGCAATGTATGAGAAAATGCTACTTCCCTCCCAGGCCTTCTCCAGACTGCTTGCACTGGGCAGGATACAATTCAAGCCAAACTCTACCTGTAATTGAGATGCAAAATGCCCAAATTATTGATACCAGGTTTGATCTCTTAGGTGGCTTGTGAGGCTGGGCCAAAAAGGGTTAAGCAACTTGCAGGCTAATTGATCCAGATTCAACCTTTAGAGACACAGTAGTAAACAGTTGTGCTTTTTGTGTGTTTACATATATCTTGTTAGAGGTTGACAATGTAACCAAATAGTTCCTGTCTATGGCTGTATTCTGTTAATTCAGAGATCAAAAGAAGATCTTAACATTTAAATGTACTGATATCACTGTCTTAATTTCTCTTTGAAGTCGGTGGTCAATCTTCTGTAAAATGACGAAGATAAGCAACTGCCTTATGTTAATCCATGTAGCTAATTACCAGGGATGTTTGGGAAATGGGTCTACTTCCAAGCCAAAACGATTGCCTATTCTTCACCAAGGACTGCATGCTGCACCAGAATCATAGAATCGTAGAATATCAGGGTTGGAAGGGACCCCAGAAGGTCATCTAGTCCAACCCCCTGCTCAAAGCAGGACCAATTCCCAGTTAAATCATCCCAGCCAGGGCTTTGTCAAGCCTGACCTTAAAAACCTCTAAGGAAGGAGATTCTACCACCTCCCTAGGTAACGCATTCCAGTGCTTCACCACCCTCTTAGTGAAAAAGTTTTTCCTAATATCCAATCTAAACCTTCCCCACTGCAACTTGAGACCATTACTTCTCGTTCTGTCATCTGCTACCACTGAGAACAGTCTAGAGCCATCCTCCTTGGAACCCCCTTTCAGGTAGTTGACAAATCCCCCCTCATTCTTCTCTTCTGCAGGCTAAACAATCCCAGCTCCCTCAGCCTCTCCTCATAACTCATGTGTTCCAGTCCCCTAATCATTTTTGTTGCCCTTCGCTGGACTCTCTCCAATTTATCCACATCCTTCTTGAAGTGTGGGGCCCAAAACTGGACACAGTACTCCAGATGAGACCTCACCAATGTCGAATAGAGGGGAACGATCACGTCCCTTGATCTGCTCGCTATGCCCCTACTTATACATCCCAAAATGCCATTGGCCTTCTTGGCAACAAGGGCACACTGCTGACTCATATCCAGCTTCTCGTCCACTGTCACCCCTAGGTCCTTTTCCACAGAACTGCTGCCTAGCCATTCGGTCCCTAGTCTGTAGCTGTGCATTGGGTTCTTCCGTCCTAAGTGCAGGACCCTGCACTTATCCTTATTGAACCTCATCAGATTTCTTTTGGCCCAATCCTCCAATTTGTCTAGGACCTTCTGTATCCTATCCCTCCCCTCCAACGTATCTACCACTCCTCCCAGTTTAGTATCATCCGCAAATTTGCTGAGAATGCAATCCACACCATCCTCCAGATCATTTATGAAGATATTGAACAAAACCGGCCCCAGGACCGACCCTTGGGGTACTCCACTTGATACCGGCTGCCAACTAGATATGGAGCCATTGATCACTACCCGTTGAGCCCGACAATCTAGCCAGCTTTCTACCCACCTTGTAGTGCATTCATCCAGCCCATACTTCCTTAACTTGCTGACAAGAATACTGTGGGAGACCGTGTCAAAAGCTTTGCTAAAGTCAAGAAACAATACATCCACTGCTTTCCCTTCATCCACAGAACCAGTAATCTCATCATAAAAGGCAATTAGATTAGTCAGGCATGACCTTCCCTTGGTGAATCCATGCTGGCTGTTCCTGATCACTTTCCTCTCATGCAAGTGCTTCAGGATTGATTCTTTGAGGACCTGCTCCATGATTTTTCCAGGGACTGAAGTGAGGCTGACTGGCCTGTAGTTCCCAGGATCCTCCTTCTTCCCTTTTTTAAAGATTGGCACTACATTAGCCTTTTTCCAGTCATCCGGAACTTCCCCGGTTCGCCACGAGTTTTCAAAGATAATGGCCAATGGCTCTGCAATCACAGCCGCCAATTCCTTCAGCACTCTCGGATGCAACTCGTCCGGCCCCATGGACTTGTGCACGTCCAGCTTTTCTAAATAGTCCCTAACCACCTCTATCTCCACAGGGGGCTGGCCATCTCTTCCCCATTTTGTGATGCCCAGCGCAGCAGTCTGGGAGCTGACCTTGTTAGTGAAAACAGAGGCAAAAAAAGCATTGAGTACATTAGCTTTTTCCACATCCTCTGTCACTAGGTTGCCTCCCTCATTCAGGAAGGGGCCCACACATTCCTTGGCTTTCTTCTTGTTGCCAACATACCTGAAGAAACCCTTCTGGTTACTCTTGACATCTCTGGCTAGCTGCAGCTCCAGGTGCGATTTGGCCCTCCTGATAACATTCCTACATGCCTGAGCAATATTTTTATACTCTTCCCTGGTCATATGTCCAACCTTCCACTTCTTGTAAGCTTCTTTTTTATGTTTAAGATCCGCTAGGATTTCACCATTAAGCCAAGCTGGTCGCCTGCCATATTTACTATTCTTTCGACTCATCGGGATGGTTTGTCCCTGTAACCTCAACAGGGATTCCTTGAAATACAGCCAGCTCTCCTGGACTCCTTTCCCCTTCAAGTTAGTCCCCCAGGGGATCCTGGCCATCCGTTCCCTGAGGGAGTCGAAGTCTGCTTTCCTGAAGTCCAGGGTCCGTATCCTGCTGCTTAACTTTCTTCCCTGTGTCAGGATCCTGAACTCAACCAACTCATGGTCACTGCCTCCCATAAACTATAAAGGGGACTCTTGGGTCCTGATCCTTTCTATCTCAAATCTGCTAAAGCTTTATCAGAGGAAGCACTGAGCCACAAGACTGAGGTCTCCAATTTCACTTTGGGTCACCCTGATATGGAACATTGGACTATATCCATGGACTAATTCTGAAAGAACTCTTTGCAACACTCAAGTTCACTGTCTCTACTATGAAACTGGTCGACAAACTCGATTCATATCTGTATGTATAATGATCTTTTAACCAATACTCTCTCTCTCTGCTTTTTGAATAAATTTTAATTTTGTTAATAAGAATTGGCTATAAGCATATCTTTGGGTAAGATCTGAAATATTCATTGACCTGTGGAGTAACGTGTACTATCCTTTGGGACTGGCAGAACTTTTTATATGACGAACAAGATTTTCAATAATCTTCATCGTATTTGACGTGGCTGTCGGGATGGAAGCCCAAGGCTGGATTGCTTTAACGAAACTGTGTTTTGGCTTCTGTGTAACCAGTATGGTATTGTAGAAGCTGTTTTGTTGCTAGCTGGGTGAATCTAAGTATTGGAATAACCACCAGGTTTGGCGATTATCTGTCCCATTCTTTGCAGTTTGCCCTAATCGAGCAGCTTCAGCGTGCTCCCCACCCAAGACTCTGGTCACGGTGGCGTAGTCTGACTGGGATACAAATTACCACAGGTTAATTGGGTTTTTTGGATCAGAACCACATGTGTGTCAAAAATTAATTTTGATACTGGAGAGTTTTTAAAGGTTAAAAATCAGCTACAGATCATATGAAGATCTTGACAGAAATTAACAGAAATTGAAGAATTATGCTCACAGAGGGGGTTGTCTTTTAAGAAAAAGGCCCCAGAGGAAGAACTGAAAAAATCTGTTAACGGTCAGCAATCAGGAAGCAGGAGCAGTAAGAAACAAGCAGCAACTTGAACATGAACAAAAACTGGCAGATCTTTGATTGCAGAAAAAGTAAAAGATAGCGGATATGGACTTAAAGAATAGCCTCAGAGATTTGAGATTGGTGAGGCATATGCAGAGAAATCAAGATTTGTATTAAAGCCCAGATCAGAATAAGTATAATCACAACACGAACGCATGAACAGTATAACAGAACAACCCATGTTACACAGACTGACGCATCTTACGGGGAACACACAATGAAGATGGAAGAGGGAACCCTTCTTCCTCGAGTTTGGTGTTAAGGTTCCCATGGTCCGACCATCCCAACTAGGGGCCGGGTGTACTCCTCTTTTCTGTCCCTTTCCCTTTCCTCCACATGTCTGGGACCATATCTGCTTAAGTTTCAGCCCCCTGCCCATGTCTGGTATTCTGTGGGGACCAATTTTAGCTGCTTGTATGGCCATGCCAGGCCAATGCATTTCACAGTGGCTTTGACCTGTCAATGCAGTCTCAAACCTGCTCAGAAAGGTTCAAATAAACTCTTAAAACCAGACTATTATTGTGGTTACTATGTTTATATTGCTCAATCTTATGACCCTTGGGTCAATCAGTCATGCTAACTCGAGGCCTTATGCTAACTGCTAACTTATGGCCCAGCCTGTTTAAGACATTCATTTTACATACTCTTACTTACATTACAGCTTTAAGTGTTGATTTCTTAAACATCTTAACATGTCTTGAAGGTACACAGGCCTGAACCCAGATTATGAATTACCCAAGCTTAGGTCAGCTCATACTTGGAAGACCAGGTCAACATACCCACCTTCCAAAACTCACATGACTCCTTGTTTCATGATGGCCATAAATAAGGCCCCAATCCTAAGAGGTGCGGCCAACCCCTCACTCACAATGAGCACAAACAGGAGTAGCAGGTGTTCAGCACCTCACAGGATCAAACCCACTGCGGACAGGAAGAGCGGACTCTTCCAGCTCCTTGAAATGAAAAAGAACAGAGTTGTTCCCAAAAGGCACAAGGTGTTTTCAAATATACACATGGCCAGCAAGCCTCCGGACACTATGAAGTTTTAAAACGGGCGTAGCCTGATCAAATAACCCTAGCCTCAGCAAGAACCCTAGCCGCGGCATTCCTTAGCGTGCACTTGCTCACAATAGGCCCGAAGTCCGGAGAAGAGAAAATTACGATGAGCAGTTGAAGAGAGAAGTGGGGTTTTTATCCACGAAAGCTTATACCCAAATAAATCAGTTAGTCTTTAAGGTGCCACCAGACTCCCTGTTGTTTTTGCAGATACAGACTAACATGGCTACCCCCTGATACTTTGTTTCCTCTGAACCTTTTCTCAATAGAGGGGAGCCTTACTCCAGCAAAATTACAGACACAATTAAGAGACGTTTTGGGGCAGGGCCACGGCCACGTTCAGATCTGTGGCAACGGCTGCCTTCTGCTCAGAAACGTACAGAGGATGGCAAACATTTTATCTATTGGGAGCGAGTGGCTGTAGCTGCTGGAGGGTGAGTGGCATTTCCTTGGAGTCTTTGCTGTTGAGGGCACAAACATGCCCTGCAGTCACATTTCCCTATGCACTGCAGGATGGGGATTGCCATCTGGGGGACATGTTTACAATATATGGGGACACTGTTCTTATAGTCTTATCAATAACATAACATAGGAATGGCCACATTGGGTCAGACCAATGGTCCATCTAGCCCAGTATCCAGTCTTCTGACAGTGGCCAGTGCCAGGTGCTTCATAAGGAATGAACAGAACAGGGCAATTATTGAGTGATCCATCCCCTGTCGTCCAGTCCCAGCTTCTGGCAAACAGAGACTAGGGACACTCAGAGCATGGGGTTGCATACCTGACCATCTTGGCTAACTGATGGACCTATCCTTCATGAACTTATCTAATTGTTTTTTGAACCCAGTTATAGTTTGGCCTTCACAACACCCTCTGGCAAGGAGTTCCATAGGTTGACTGTGCGTTGTGTGAAGAAATACTTCGTTTTGTTTTAAACCTGCTGCATATTAATTTCATTGGGTGATCCCTGGCTCTTGTGTTGTTTGAAGAAGTAAACAACACTTCCTTATTCATTTTCTCCACACCAATCATGATTTTATAGACCTCTATCCATATCCCCTCTTAGATGTCTCTTTTCCAAGCTGAGAAGTCTGTCTTTTTAATCTCTCCTCATAAGGAAGCTGTTCCATGCCCCTAATCATTTTTGTTGCCTTTCTCTGTATCTTTTCCAATTCTAATATATCTTTTTAGAGATGGGGCAACCAAAACTGTTCAAGGTACCATGAATTTGTATAGTCGCATTATGACATTTTCTGTCTCGTTGTCTCTCTCTTTCTAATGGTTCCTAACATTGTTCGCTTTTTTGACGGCCGCTGCACTGAGCCGATGTTTTCAGAGAACTATCCACAGTGACTCCAAGATCTCTTTCTTAAGTGGTAAGAGTTAATTTAGACCCCATCAGCTTGTATGTATAGTTGGAATTATGTTTTCCAATGTGCATTACTTTGCATTTATCAACATCAAGTTTCATCCACTATTTTGTTGCCCAGTCACCCAGTTTTGTGAGATCCCTTTCTAAAACTTCACAGTCTGCTTTGGACTTAATTGTCTTGAGTAATTTTGTATGATCTGCAAATTTTGCCACCTCACTGCTCACCCTTTTCCAGATCATATATGAATATGCTGAAGAGCATTGGTCCCAGTAAAATATTTTGGGTATACAGTACCCTGCAGTACTGCTTAGGGGCCCCAAGGCATGGTTCAGGACCCCACTGTGCCAGGTGCTGTACAAACAAAAAGATAGATTGTAAAATCTTTGGGGGCAGGGGCTAAGTAAACGGGTGTCCCTTGCAGGTACCACTGCGCTGTTAGCACAGAGGAATAATGGTGTAGTGCACGCCTGTGTGAAATGAGTTTGGCAGATCTCAGCCCAGACCCACCAAGCAGGCAGGTGTCTGCATCACAAAAACTATCACTGCTGTTGGTCCCTTTTGTTGGCAGCCTCAGAGAGGTGGTCAGGGATTGAATAGGCCAGGGGGAGTATGTTCACCTCTTGGCCAGAGAAGTGGTCTCTCCAGGTGAGGGCTGAGGCTCACTGGTGTGCTGTGTTTATGAAGATTAAGCATAGCCCCACTGTGCAGAGGGCTGTTCCTATCTAGTTAGAGTCCCTTCAAACTATGGCTCCCGGGCCAGATCCGGCCCCTTGGGGCTTTGGATCCAGCCCATGGGATTGCCACCCCCATGAGCCCCGCGCCGCTCTCGGAAGCACACCCCACACGCCTCCTGCAGACCAACTCCCTGCCCTGAGCTCCCTGTCTGCACCTCAGCCCCCTGCAGCACTCTGCACCCCAACCTTCTGCCCTGAGCCCCCTCCCACACTCCGCAGCCCTCCCTGCCCCACTGCCCTGAGTCCTCACCCACACTGTGCACCCCCTCCTGCACCCCAACCCCCTTCCCTGAGCCCCCTTGTACACACCGCACCCCTCCTCTGCCCCACCCCCTTGCCCTGACTCCCTTCCTGCACACCGCACCCCCACCCACACCCCGCACTCCCTCCTGCACCAGCCCTACATTCATGGCCCTGCAAGCAATTTCCCCACTCAGATGTGGCCCTCGGGCCAAAAAGTTTGCCCACCCCTGGCATATACACATGTATTATCGAAATACATATCTCATGCAGCGTATTGTATTTTCCTAATAAAACCAAGTTATTTTTATCTATTTGAAGGATACAAAAGTAGGGTGAAAAAAATCAGAAAAAAATGAATAATACTTTTTGTAAAACCTGGGCATTTTTCAGTAAAAATCAGTTTAAACTGAAAACAAAGGGGATTAATTATAATGCTGTGACAGGACAAACCAACCATCGGAATGAGGGGCACAAAGGCCAGCCCAGAACTTATGTTCAGTGTAGGGAATTCTGATCAATTTGCCCCACAGAAGACATGACAGCTCAGCCCTATAAGCACGTATGCAGGGTCAATACACTCTCCAAGTTAAGGCTGCCAAGAAACAAAGTAATCAGACACCAAGTGTGTCAAATGTCAGCATTAAACAACAGATACGTGCAGTCAAGGTAATTTAGATAAATCCCCAGCAGTTAAGTCGTTAGTTTAAAAAGTCTAGACAGAAAAACCATTCACAGAGGAAAGTAGAGTCCAATGGTTAGGACACTAGCCTAGGAGTTAGGAGGACCAGGGTTCAATTCCTTGCTCTGCCACAGACTTCGTTTGTGACCCTGGTCAAGTCTCTCTGTGCCTTAGGGTACGTCAACACACCAACTAGAAACCCACAGCTGGCCCGTGCCAGCCAGCTGGAGCTCGCGGGGCTGTTTCATTGCTGTGTAGATTTCCGGGCTCCAGCTAGAGTCCGAGCTCTGGGACCCTCTCACCTTGCAGGGTCCTAGGGCCCAGGCGCCAACCCAGGTCCGGAAGTCTACGCAGCAGAAAAACAGCTCTGCAGTGTGAGCCCGAGCCAGCTGGCACCAGCCGGCCCTGGGTGTCAAGTTGCTGTGTAGATGTACCCTTAGTTTCCTACCTGTGCTATGGGGATAACAGCCTCCCCTACCTCCCAGGGGTGCTGGGAGGATGAATACGTTACAGATTGTGAAGCACTCGATACTATGGTAATGGGAAGGAACACAAGAAAGATAAATATTTTTTTAAAAACCTTAACTTAACTTAAAAACCCCCCGGCACAATTGTTATCCCAGCACTTTGCTTTTTGAACTATACCGAAGCTGCCTGAAAACTCCCACAAAACCTTAAGACTTTCACCTAGAGAAGCCCCAGGAAGAAGAATTTGAATCTAGATCGGCTCAAAGAGCTGGTGGAGCCAGCTCATTTCCAGCTATAAGTTCCGTAAGATTCATAGAGTTGATGGCCAAGAGGGACCATGTGCTCATCTAGTCTGTCTTGCTTTGCCACACAGGCCATTAAATTTCACCCAGTCACCCATGTACTGAGCCCAATAACCTGTCGCGGGCAGATAACGACACCTCTTTTGTAAAGCGCCTGGAGATCTGTTGATAAAAATAATGCTGTACAAGAATTAGGTTTTATATTGTTGTGTTTGGCTAAAGCAAATCTTCCAGAAAGGCAGCCAAGTCTTGATATGAAGAGCTAAAGAGATGAGGGGAATCCACCATGTCCCCTGGTAGTCTGTACCAATAATTAATCACCCACAGTGGTAAAAATCTGCCTTATTTCCAGTTGGAAATGGTCTGGTTTCAGCTTCCAGCCATTGGCTCTTGCTCTGCCTTTCTCCACTAGGTTAAAGAGCCTCAGTACCTGGTATTTACTTTACACTGTAATCAAGTCACACCTGAATTTCTTTCTCTCTCTCTTTTTTTTTTATTTATAAATTCAGCTCTTTGAGCCCCTCACAAGAAGGCACAGCCTCCAGCCATTCAGTTTCTGTGTTGCTCTTCTCTGCTCCACCACCAATATGTCAACATCCTTTTTAAAATGTGCTCACCAGAACTAGCTGCAGTATTCCAGTGCCAGTCTCACCCGTGCAGCAGACCGAGGTAGAATCATCTCTCTGCTCCTACTCACCACTCCCATTCACCGCCCCCAAGGATTGCATTAGCCCTTTTCTGTAACCACATCCCACTGGGGGATCCTGAAATTTTCCTCAGCATCTTTTCTTTCTAGGATACAGTCCTCCCCCCGTCCCCCTTCTTTACTCCTACATGTATAATATTGCATTTGGTTGAATTCAAGTCACATTTTGCTTGAATGGGCCCAGCTTCCCATGTGATTGAGATTGTGCTAACTTCCCTGCCCTGATCATTTACCCTTCCATCAATCTTCAGGTCAGCAGCAAATTTTACAAGTCATGATTTTGTATTTACTGCCAGATCGTTGATGAAAACATTCAGCAGCATGAGGCCTAGTCCCAATCCTTGCATAACCCCACTAGAAACACCCTCGTTGGTGTCATTAGAGATCCATCAAGTAGACAGCTCTTAACCACGCACACATTGAGTGGACTGAAATTGTATAGGGTTAATTTTTTACCCAGAATGTCATACGGTAAGAAATCAACCATGTTACAGAAATCTAAGTATATTACATCTATGCAATTACATTTATCAACCAAACTTATAACCAAAGAATGAAATCAGGTTTGACAAGCTGTATTTTCCATAAAGCCACACTGACTGGCATTAATTCTCTTCCTATGCTTAATCCTCTATCAGTTGAATCCCATATCAGCTTTTCCATTATTTGTCATGGAATTGATTTCAGGCTAACCAGCCTATAATTACCCATCCTGCTTGCCAGTGACGAATTCTGTATCCATCATAACGAGGTCCAAAACAGAGATTATCTCATGCTGGTTCAATACCTTGTGTTAGAAAATCACCATCTATAATTATTAGAAACTGTAAAGGGCATGTTAATTGTCCCATCACAGCGCTAATATCATCAAATTTCTTCTTAATGACATTTTCCCATTCTTCTTGCTTGTTATCCAGCCTCCTGCCACTGGTATAAAAGCAACTGAAAAAACATTCTCTTCACATCCTTTGCACACATTGGTGCAATCTGTTTTCGACACTGAGTTTGAGCGTGTACCTCATTTGCCTCCTTAGCATGCTCCCTGTTAGTTTAATACGTTCCTGGCTGCTCCAGCTAGTCTCCAACTGAGACTAGCATCCCCCCACCCATGAGATACAGGCCCTTCTTTCACTGGAATGTGGCCCCTCTCCACCAACCCTCTCACTTCATACCAGCCATGCAGACGATAGTTCATCTTCAGTATTTTCTGCCTTCTTCTCAGAGATCCTTCCAGTCCCACAAGCAAGAGATCACCTGGATTTTCCTCCTCTTCCGCTCCCCTCCAAGATCCTTGAAGTGTTCAATAATCTGTATAGTTACACACTGGAACCAATGATATGGCATCATGTGGATCACCATGACTGGATCACCAGATGACTTCGCAATCCCGTGTCTTCTCTCCAGGGAGACAGCACACAGTCCTGCTGTCCTTGTGTCTTTCTCTGAAGTCTGTCTGCTCTCCTCCACCAATGACGACTGGCTTCTTAGGACGGTTGAAGAATATTTCTTGGTAGCTGCTTGCTTTTTACCACCAGGATGCTCATCAGGTGGGTCCACTGTAGCTTTCCATTCCATCCCGTCAGAGACAGGAACCTCAGTAGCTGACTTGCAACGTATCGGAGAACTGATACTTCGAAAGGGTGAACATCCCCTGGTTCTCTTTCCCCTCTTGGTCACCAGTTGTGAGCCCACTTCTTTGGTTTCTATTCTCTCCAGTTCCATGATCACTGATTCCCCCCAGTGGTGTCTGTGGCAATGATTTTGGAATCTAGTCTCCAAGAATCATAAAAACGTAGGGCTGGAGGAGACCTCAAGAGGTCATCTAGTTCAGTCCCCTGGACTCACGGCAGGACTAGGTATTGTCTAGACCATCCCTGACAGGTGTTTCTCTAAAATGCTCTTAAAAATCTCCGATGATGGCGCTTCCACAACCTCCCTATGAGGGAAGACTGAAAAAAATTGGATTTGTTTAGTCTGGAGAAGAGAAGACTGAGAAGGGACATGATAACAGTTTTCAAGTACATAAAAGGTTGTTACAAGGAGGAGGGAGAAAAATTGTTCTTCTGAACCTCTGAGGACAGGACAAGAAGCAATGGGCTTAAATTGCAGAAAGGGAGGTTTAGGTTGGATATTAAGAAAACCTGTCAGAGCGCCTGGTTAAGCACTGGAATAAATTGCCTAGGAAGGTTGTGGAATCTCCATCATTTGGAGATTTTAAAGAGAAAGTTAGAGAAACACCTGTTAGGGATGGTCTAGAGGGATGGTCTAGATAATACTTAGTCCTGCCATGAATGCAGGGGACTGCACTAGATGACCTCTCAAGGTCCCTTCCAGTCCTACGATTCTAATTGATTCTTCTCCTTCCTACGGGTAGTGCTTTGTATTTATCCTTACTGAATTTCACCCCATGTAATTCAGACCATTTCTCCAGGTTATCAAGATCATTTTGAGTTCTGATCCTGTCTTCCAAGCACAGATATGGACTGAAGTTTAGATCTAGATCTGGTATTTGAGATCACCCACCCCACTTACCAACATTCTTTCCACTCCTCCAGGCCAGGATCGCTTTGCAGGGTTTACATGCAGCATCAATAGCAACAGTAATTTTTATGGGTTTCAGAGTAACAGCCGTGTTAGTCTGTATTCGCAAAAAGAAAAGGAGTACTTGAGCTGTAGCTCACGAAAGCTCATGCTCAAATAAATTGATTAGTCTCTAAGGTGCCACAAGTACTCCTAGTAATTTTTATGAGATTCTGGGCTCAGGATTACAGGATTAACGATGAACTTCGCCAGCCTGTGATACACAGAAAGTCTGTCTAGATTATCTTTGGTCCCTTCTGGCCTTAACGTATTAAGCATTTATTGATGTAAATGGGACATCAATAAGACTTAGGCCAGGTCTACGCTACGGGTGCTGCCGTAGGTATGCTGCTACACGCCCGGAGTGTGGACGCAGGGAAGGTTGTGTTGTCCTTGGAAATTAATCTCCCCATCTGATGGTAGCTAGGTCAATGGAAGCACTTGATCACCTTCTCTGTGGGCTGCCCTGCACCTGTTGTACCTCCTGCTGATGATCCTAATGGTCCTTTCAGTCCTTAAACAGAAAATCAGAAATCCTGGCCCCAGCAGTCCCAGCACTCTGTAATGAGCAGCTGACAGGACATCAGCAGACGGGGCGAGCCCCGCTGTTACAGCACACCCAGCCCTGAATTCTTAACAGGTCCCTGTCGGCAGCTCCTTGTTTAGGACACACACTGTCTCACCCTGCTCCCGGATGGAAAGGGGAACATGACGAGCCACGCTTGTGCAGCTGAGGCGAGCAAAAAGCCCAATCCCCTTTTTTGCTGGAAGCACTAAAACCACCGGCCTGCTCCCCCTCCCCACCTCCCGTGCTGCCCGCTCCTTCACCGATTGCCACGGCAATTTATTAATCCCAGACTCAGCACTGAGGGGGTGGGAGATGAGGGGGGTTTCCATTCCACAGAGGGCACCAAGTGGCAGGCGCCCTTAGAGAGAAGACGCACAGCTGGAGACGACCACCATGGTTAGGCTGGAGCAATTTTCCACAGCGAGGCATGGGGCCTTCACTCAATTAGGAGTTCAGCCTCTGTGAGCTAACTGGAGTCAAAGAACATGCTCCCTCTTCTGCCACAGAGCCGCCTGCTAAGAGGGAGGGAGGGACAGCAGCTTCAGAGACCAGCCCTGAATGGTTCCGCACAAAGGCTACGAGGCTTCGCGCTCTCAGACCAGCTCCCTCCCCATGCCGACGGCAGGGAGCTCCTCCAGGCAAGGTTGCTGTGACTGATGCATTAAGGCAAGTTTTCCTAGCTGAAAAGGGGCTGCAGGACAGGAAAGGCCATCACGGGGGCTGGGGCAAGGCGCAGGCCCCCAAGCCTCTCCCACACCCTGAGGCAGCTGCATGGCTGTAGTGTCGGTAAAGTGGATGGGCACTGTGGAAGCCCCCGTGTTCTGCTGAGGCCTTGTCCATGCTGGGATTGTTACCTGTGTTTGCTCGATTAACGCTAGCGCCAGTGTACCAACCCACATTACAATCACACCTTCCACTGCAGCCTAGGCATAACCTTAGTGAGCTGTCCAAGGTCACACCAAGAAATTGAACCCCCAGGAGCTCCCGAGTCCCAATCAAATCCTTAACCGCAAAGCCAACCTTCCTCCCCAAGATCCAAGACCATTCCCTTCTTTCTGAAGTCTTCACTATTTTTGATGCTCTCTGATTATAAGGTGAAGTTCTCACTGATGGAAGATGCCAGCCTGGCAGCCTTGGAGTCCTTCATTCACAGGGCAGGCTCACCACCTGCACTGCCCACTCCCCAGATAGCAGGTCCAAACCCTGACCTGGAAATACTGCTTTTAGGGCTAGGAGGGGCAGTTCAGTCTCATTCAATCCCAGGTTACTGCTAAGAACGGAAGCCCAGTTTGCATCAGTTGCAACGGACATTTTGGGCAATGCAGCTAGTGGTCCAGCCAGGACTGCACACAGGCCATCAACCCATTGGCCTTCAAACAACCAGATAACTTTCATCTCCCACGGAGCAGGGGCAGCTTTGAACTCGTGACTTTGGCAGCAAAAAACGACATTATTCTAGCGCCAACCCCTTGATCGTCCCTTTAGTGTCGGTGTCCAGTTAGCCGGGAAGAAATTTCACACACAACTGCAATTCTTCCCCCCACAACCAGGTGGAAAGTGCTCCTTGGCCTCCTGAAGCTCAGGCCAGCTCTTAAGAGCCGGCCTTTCCCCTTCAGTTTCATTTTTTTGTTTTCCACTGGAAGCGGGAAAAACGGGTTGCACAGTACCCCAGGGCGATGAGAGGCCTTCTGAAATGCTCTGCACCCACACACCTGGGGAGCCAAGTCCGCGATGCCTTCCCCAGCCTTAACGAGAGTCCTGATCAAAGATTAAATAAGCCCTCAAGCCCTGCTGGTCGTAGAGCTCAGCAGGGCTCCTTCCCATCCCACGTTTACCCACAAGGCAGGTGCTAACCACCCAGAACTTCTTCCAAGATGCAGAGCAGGCTTCTTGGTGACCCCTGCCTCCATTTCCAGCTCTCCCCCTGCAGAAAAAGAAGCTGCTGACGGAGAAGCTCTGCAATTGGGCAAACTATAATCCCCTGCAGGTTCAACCGAGTCGTCAGAACTCCTCACCCTGCAAGGAAATGGCTGCTTTCACCCACAGCAATGGCCCAGCCGCCTGCAGCATGAGATGCCATCCCATCCGCTCCCCATAGGCTCTTTGAAAATAATAGACAAGCTTGGAAAAGCCAAGCACTTTTGAGAGCTAGCCAGCAGCCGTGACTTGATCACGGCACGAGAAGCGGCACATCTCACAAAATGGAGAGAGAGAAGCTGGACCAGTACCTGGATGGGAATCCTCCAGGGAACAGCTAAGTCTCACAGACAGTCATATCCAGCCTGGCTCACTGTTGGACTAATGGCCTAGCATGGCATTAGGGAATGCTGTACTGCCCTCTTGGAGATGGCTATGCCGTGTTCTGCATCCCACTTATGGATCCTGAACCATTGAGGGGATGTGTGTCAGAGGATTGCTATTTACTTCCCAAGCAGAGTGAAAAGGAATAAGGAAGTCTCTTCAAATACAGACTTACATGACAGGGTAACAAGCCTTGTGAATGGGGGGGAAGCGGTAGATGTGGTATATCTTGACATTAGTAAGGCTTTTGATACTGTCTCGCATGACCATCTCATAAACAAACTAGGGAAACACAACCTAGATGGAGCTACTATAAGGTGGGTGCATAAATGGTTAGAAAATCTCTCCCAGAGAGTAGTTACCAGTGGTTCACAGTCATGCTGGAAGGGTATAACAAGTGGGGTCCTGCACGGATCAGTTCTGGGTCTGGCTCTGTTCAATATCTTCATCAATGATTTAGATAATGGCATAGCGGGTACACTTATAAAGTTTGTGGACAATACCAAGCTGGGAGGGGTTGCAAGCGCTTTGGAGGATAGGATTAAAATTCAAAATGATCTGGAAAAACTGGAGAAATGGTATGAAGTAATTAGGATGAAATTCAATAAGGACAAAGGCAAAGTACTCCACTTAGGGAGGAACAATCAGTTGCACACAAACAAAATGGGAAATGACTGCCTCGGAAGGAGTACTGCGGAAAGGAATCTGGGGTGGGGGGGGGTCATAGTGGACCACAAGCTAGATGAGAGTCAACAGTGTAACGCTGTTGCAAAAACAGCAAATATCATTCTGGGATGTATTAGCAGGAGTATTGTAAGCAAGACACAAGAAGTAATTCTTCCGCTCTACTCTGCACTGATTAGGCTTCAA
The DNA here is from genome assembly GCF_965140295.1 of Lepidochelys olivacea. Taxonomy (NCBI): domain Eukaryota; kingdom Metazoa; phylum Chordata; order Testudines; family Cheloniidae; genus Lepidochelys; species Lepidochelys olivacea. The sequence goes on from NC_140413.1 coordinate 5,948,177, forward strand.
CTGGAGTATTGTGTCCAGTTCTGGGCGCCACATTTCGAGAAAGATGTGGATAAATTGGAGAGAGTCCAGAGAAGAGCAACAAAAATGATCAAAGGTCTAGAAAATATGACCTATGAGGAAAGATTGAAAAAATTTTGGTTTGTTTAGTCTGGAGAAGAGAAGACAGAGGGAACATGATAACAGTTTTCAAGTACATAAAAGGTTGTTTCAAGGAGGAGGGAAAAAAATAGTTCTTAACCTCTGAGGATAGGACAAGAAGCAATGGGCTTAAATTGTAGCAAGGGGAGTTTAGGTTGGACATTAGGAAAAACTTTCTAACTGTCAGGGTGGTTAGGCGCTGGAATAAATTACCTAGGGAGGTTGTGGAGTCTCCACCATTGTGGATTTTTAAGAGCAGGTTAGACAAACACCTGTCAGGGATGGTCTAGATAATGCTTCGTCCTGCCTTGAGTGCAGGGGACTGGACTAGATGACCTCTCGAGATCCCTTCCAGTTCTATGATTCAATGATTTTTTAAATTTAACTGTTAAAGTTGTGGCAACAAAAATGAAGAACAAGCCGTAAGTTGAAAATTGCAACCCTCTCAGCTGCTGCATGGAGGAGTCTGTTACTAGAAGGCTCTTTAATTGAGCGGATAAAGGCAGAATTTAGCTCCCAGCCACTGCATCTCAGCTCGTTAATTTCAAACTTGAAACAAGATGCACATTTTCAACAAGGAGGGTCATTAGCCATTGGAGCACCTCCCCAATGGAAGGGATGGACTCTCCATCAATTGGAGTCTTAATAGAGATTAGACCTCTTAAACCTGAAATCCTTGGGCATGGTGCAGTAAACACTAGGGGAAATTCTGCAGCCTGTGGTATGCAGGAGATGGTTGGAACCATCTCTTCTGGCCTCCACATCTTTGGGGAGAAGATGGTGGGTTCCGTTGTGGAAGAAGGCACAGATACATGCAGGAGAAGGATAAAGAAGGGGACATGTCCTACCGGCAGGACGAAGGCAACATGGGGAATGGAGCAGTAAGATCAGAAATGCAGGCCAAGATGTGCAGACCGCTGGGATGAGAACAGACAGCTTAAACGCAATAGGAAGAGAAGTTTCAGAGAGCACCGGGGCTGTGGGGAGAGACTTACGATTTGGAAGCATGCAAGCTACGCTATTCCTGAAAATAAAGGTTGGCAGCAAGTTTGCCCATCAGCTGGCAGGATATTTCTGAGACTTCTGTCACTCATCAGGTTATACACCAGCTGGAGTACAAAAGCACAGCAATTCCTTCATCCTCCCTCTCCATTTCAGAGATGTCTAGAAGTAGCGTGGTGGGGCTGCTGCATTTATGGTCTCAGCAACTGGTCAAACACACACAGTCTGAGACTGGCTTTTCCAATCCACCTGGGATCGGGGTCACTCCGGGCTCCTCTTCTTTTGTGCCTCATCCCCCATAATGCAGGTTCTGGGGACCAAACTGGTCCCTCACTGGAGCTGTATGACCGTCAGTGGGTTTGCACGGATGTCACTAAGTGGGGCTCTGTGAGCAGAAGCTAGGAGACCATTCTGCTAAGGCACAAGGAAGAACACACTGCAGTTCACTCGCCTGTAACCAGGCCCTGTGGAGCTCTCAGGAGTGAAGCAAGAAGCACTGTCATGAGGGTCAGCTGCAGTTCTGATGCCAACATACAGCAGAGCTGCTGAAGAAGCCCCCCTTCCCCCCCCCCCCGGGTTTTTGTTAAAAAACAAAAAACAGTCTCTTTACAGAGCAGGACAGCACTTCAGGCTAGGCTAGCTCTCTGGGAAGATGTTCCAGGATATAGCAGGGAAAACCCCCGACAGACACTGACATTTGCCTGTGTCACTACTCTCCCCCCCCACCCCACCTCCTCCCCACCCCAGACACTGGTCATCTCATTTAAAGGAGTAGGGATTGATTCTAGTCTTTCAATGGGATGGAAGCCACTAAACACTGTCCTAATTATATTGTCAAGGCAGATGAATGGCCCCAGTGGTGCCAGGAGGGTATATTATTTAATACAAGAGGAGTCAAGCTGCTGACCTTGTCATTTGCTGCTTTGCTGCGCAACCGCCCATGTGTCAAAGGGAAAAGCGTTCTCCATCACCGAAGGGCAGCAAGACAGGATTTGCACGTAAGTGAATTAGAGGTGGATCAACCGACTGGTTAATGATATACTGAATGAATTCCAGACAGAATGAGATCAGGGCCCATCTAAGTCCAGCGTCCTGTTCGCTACAGTGTCCAGTAATAAATGCTTCAGAAAAATATGCAAGGATCCCTGTGGAATAACCTACCTATCTTTTTTCTTAGCTCACGGCAGCAAGCAGATGGCTTACACCCCAAGGCATGACTGTTTAAATACCTTCTTCTAGCTGGGCTACTCTGTTCACAGTATCCACAATGATTTTGACTTCTCTTAAACATGGTCCTCAATTCTTGGCCCCCCGACACCTAGTTACAGCAAGTTCTGCAGGTTAATTATGTAAAAAGACATTTCCTTTCATCAAGTTTTAAATGTTTGCCCTTTAGTTTCTCTAACTGCCTCTTTTCCATGGAGGGAAGGAAAACCAGGAGCACTCAATTCACCAGTCCGTTACAATTCATTGCTTTGTTAACAGCTACCATGTTTCCCTCTTATTAAATCTCCTCGGTAGATGTATCAGCCCCAGGCTTGTCCATTTCTCTCCATACTGAAGTCCTCCCATGCCGCCACTCGCTGGCACCCTCTCGCGAGTGATGATTGAAACACGCCCTGTTATTCCAGCTTCTAGAGGAACTGCCAAATTACTCTTCCAAACTGTACAGTGATCTCATAAATTGAGCGTCCTTCTTCTAAGCACTCCACAGGGACCGAACGCGTTTCATTCGCAACCTTATCATAAATAAATAAATAAATATCAGCGCAGTTCTCTAGAAGTGAAAAGCTAGCGCAGGAACCCGCTTAAAGCAAGCCACTTCTTCACAAAGCCAGGAGAGAGAAAACAGCTGGGGATTCCCCAGTAGCTGGATGCTGAAGCTCTTACAGTCTGGAGCTGCACAAGCTCCTGTGTGGATTACCTGCCCCTTGAAAGACACAGGGTGTCTACACTGCAGCTGGGGGCATGCTTTCCAGCTTGAGCGGGCAGCCATGTACTAGCTCTGCTCGAGCAATCGTGCTGAAAAGAGAAGCGTAGCTGGGAATAGCATGGGCAGCAGTACAGGCCACTGCCGGAGTACAAACCAGCCCGGAACCCCTGGGTACATACTTGGCTGGCTAGCCCAACCCACCAGCCACGCTACCCCCCAGCTGTACTGCTATTTTTAGTGCACTGGCTTGGACAGAGCTAGCTCATCTGCCTACTCAAGCTGGGAATCATGCTCCCAGCACAGACATACCCACACAGTGACCCGAGGGGAACGTACCACAAGTCTGCAATTCTTTGCATGTCCTCTATAAGATAGGTTTCAGAGTAACAGCCGTGTTAGTCTGTATTTGCAAAAAGAAAAGGAGTACTTGTGGCACCTTAGAGACTAACCAATTTATTTGAGCATGAGCTTTCGTGAGCTACAGCTCACTTCATCGGATGCATGCCGTGGAAACTGCAGCAGACTTTATTTATACACAGAGAATATGAAAAAATACCTCCTCCCACCCCACTGTCCTGCTGGTAATAGCTTATCTAAAGTGATCATCAGGTGGGCCATTTCCAGCACAAATCCAGGTTTTCTCACCCTCCACCCCCCCACACAAATTCACTCTCCTGCTGGTGATAGCAGTGGGGGGGGGTGGAGGGTGAGAAAACCTGGATTTGTGCTGGAAATGGCCCACCTGATGATCACTTTAGATAAGCTATTACCAGCAGGACAGTGGGGTGGGAGGAGGTATTTTTTCATATTCTCTGTGTATAAATAAAGTCTGCTGCAGTTTCCACGGCATGCATCCGATGAAGTGAACTGTAGCTCACGAAAGCTCATGCTCAAATAAATTGGTTAGTCTCTAAGGTGCCACAAGTACTCCTTTTCTCTATAAGATAGCAACATCCTTCCCTTCATCCACACAGCCCCCTCTCTTCTCCATCAGCCCAGGGAACCATTTACTTCTGCAGTTAGTAAAAAGCAAAGCCCAAGAACTTATGCTGAGCTAGTCTAATGCAACAAGTCTACAGGTTAATTGCTGTAAGAAGAGAGAAGAGACTGCAATCACTGCCTTCATCTCTTAGGCAAGCACAGCAATATCTCCCAGCAGAGGCTGTATCAGATATTAAACTAATAGTAGGTTTGATCTTAGCCAAGAGGCAGAATTAAACTATCCACTCCAACTGCTCAGCGAGTCACCAGGGATCTGCCTTTCATCTTCGCTCCCCCACTTTAATTCAAGATTACAAGAGATAAAGCTTTACAGGCATTTCCATCATCTCTCATCTCTCCCTGGCAATTTCTGTTCCCAGCAAGTCTGGGGTAACATTGAACAAGGAGGAACGGTGGGTACAAGTTACACATCTCATAATGCTTTTCCCCAGGATCTCTGGCTGTGGCCCAAACCATTTGGATTTGTACACCTCTGTACACTGAGCAAAGGAAAAACATAAGTCACAGGGGGGTTTCTCACCAGTTTGTCCAGGAAAACCACAAGATCCTGTGAGGGGGAAAAAAGAAATAGATAATCAGATTTCTTAGCCATGAACACGTCACTATCTTAAGTGCCAACAGAAGAAGAAGGCTGTTTGCCTTTACTAAGAGATCTCCAAAGTCACCTGAGATCCAATACACCTCCCCATCCCTACAAGGTCAAGGCCCTGTACTCCAAGCCTTCTGTTTAAGATTAGATAGGAAGGATGGTCTGGGAGGGAGACACTGGGCTGGCATTCAGGGGATTTGGATTCAAATTGCCAGCTCAACCAGAGCCCCTGTGTGCCTACAAGAGGTCACAATTATGCTGAAGTTCCCCATCTATAAGATGAAGATAACGTTTTGTCTTTTTAGACCTTTGGGGCAAGGACTCTCTCACTATGTCCATGCAGTGCTTTGCACGATGGGCCCTGATCTTTGCCCCTCAGTGTTACTGTCACTACTAATGAAGATTATACAACAAGAAGACCTCATCCTGGCATGAGGGAGCCTTTCCTTCCAGGATCTGCAGTGTTGCGTGTAGCCTGGCAGAAGAAGAGCAAGCTACACTGTACGACACTGCAAACCACTAAGCAGAGAGTCGGATTTATACTGCACTCCTTGCTGAACTAAGTTCAATAGCACAGGTCCCTGAAGTTGGAAACAGCAGCCATGGAACTGCCTTTGTTCTCCCATCCCATACTGTACCCTTTTCTACCGTCCAGAGACGCACCCGGGTCAGAACCTTAACTAGGGAGCTCCATAATACACACAGACCTAGGTCACAAACAGAAATCAGGACACAGTCTCCTACCTTGCATATTTCTTCCTGGGAATATTCTTCTATGTCTGCAAACAACAAAAATTAATTATTGAGCTCAGTTAAGTGCCTTTCCATTTAATTTTTAACATTCTAAATCTGCCATGTACCAGGCTGCGGCCCCCTGGCTCCCACCAGCTCTACAAAAGGTCAGTACACACCAGGATTCATCTCATCAGCCACTGCACCGTCTTTAAGGGTCGGGGGGGGGAGGGGGGAATGGGAATGTCCCTAGGATTTCCATAGGCCTGCTCTGGGACACTGATTAAGTACAGCTGCTGGGTTCAACCCCAGAAGTGGGTGCATGTTAGTGGTGGTGGCAGCAGGTGGGGGGGTGGGGGGGAAATGATCCTTCTATGGCAGTTTGTCAAGTGCTTTGGGGTTCAGGATTAGAGGCCTGGCACAGCAGAAGGACGTGCTGATCCGATTTCAGATTCAAGGGCAGGAGGCGGTATCATGAAAAAGCTCTCTGCCTGCAAGGTAAAACAAGAAGCCCTCCTGAAACAAATTCTGAAGTCTCCTCCTATAAGCCCTGCTATGGAGGATTGAGGAGTAACTACAGGGGGGATTTAAGGAGACAGCAGGTACTGTCACTTCCCAAGCTGGACTATGACCAGGGCACCAGCAGCCAGAGCCACTCAGCGACTAGAGCGATGAACGGTGCTATAAGGGACTAGGTAGATGGAAACAAAGATTAGAAAGTCTTGCAAAAAAAAGCATCAAGGAGCTCTAACAACAAATGGGTCAGGGCTAATCTAGACCAACAGGAGCAGAGATCACACGTCTGCACCAGACCCTGCAGAAACCAATACATATCAAGAGTGTACTATGGTCCCCAACCCCTGCTGACTGTGATCCTAGGAAAACCAAGGCCTTTGTACCTACCGCAGGAAGGAAATTAACTGCAGTGACCTTACAGGGGCTGCTCCCCATGCACCAGCAGGGGTTGGCTCCCCCACATCCACTCTCTGTCCAGACATAAAAGCCCTCTGGAAAAATGCCCCAGCCGTGCTCAACCAGTTCCTAGGCAAGCACCTCAGATGTGCTGGCCTGATTTCAACAACGTTGTGAGTGATGGGATACTTTACCACAGGAAGCAAATGAGTATTTTCCAACCATATTAAAAAGGAACTCGTCAGTTCAACCACTGGTTACTGGGCTTGAGGAGGGAACCAGCCGGCTGGTGAGAGTCTACAGCTGGTGTAGGGGAGAGGACCGGCATTGTCCCTTCTGGCCTTAGATCTACCAATAAACACGGCAGTGGGTGTAACTCAATGAGCAGATGTGAGGGGGCTGGGAAACATGGGGTGTTGGAAGGAAGTGGGCTCTGGGTAGCCATTAAAGAGTACAGCGGGCACTGGTAGTACCTAGGTAGAGGCAGCTGCAGAGAAGGGTACTGACATGGCCCTCCTGATCACTTATATGTAGTATCCCTTTTCTCCCAGACCTTAGACTGCAGACTCCTTGGGCTGATGTTCTTCTGTGCTTCGCTAGGTTTGGAAAGCGCCCAGGGCCAGATTTAGGTGCCTGAAGACAAAGAGGCGCCAAACAGGACTTACAAAAGTGCCTAAGTGAGTTAGGTGCCTCTCTGCATCTTTAGGTGCCAAAATACCTGTGTCAATCTGGCCTCTGGTCCATTGTGGGCACCACAGCAACGTTCATAGTGAAACGATATTAAATTAACAGAGCACAAAGCAGTGAGGGCTGCTGCTTTGATCAGGCCTCAAGATTAGCAATGGCATTTCACAGGGCCTTGTACCACCAGCCCTTCTCTTCCCAGCCCGCCTCGATGTTCACTCTCAGAGTCGTGCGCGAATGCCCTGAAGCAAAAACGAAGATGCACTGTACAAGAGAAAGCTATTTGGCGTGACACAGATATTGCATAACAATGTGGTTACAGCCTGGACCAAAACCCAGTTAGAACCAGCAGGTTAGGAGGGCTCTGGGGATCCCAGCCAGACGCCCAGCCTCTGTAGTAGAGCCATGCAGGGGAAGACTCAGGAAAGCAGGGTAGGGTGGGTGGCAATAACAAACCCACTCTACCAGCTAGCCACACCACTCAGCTCCTCCTGCCTTGGGACAGGGGAGTGCGTGCTGCACTGTTATTGCTATTCATCAGGCCTGGATGGCTCCAATGACGCTCATTCCCCAGGCTTCCAGATGGCTCAGGGGATCGTTAACGGGGGACAGAGCCTCTCGCTCCTAGTTTGCTGGTTCAAATCCAGCCCAGGCTGGTAGTGACAAAGTCACTGAGATCTAGCAGCTGTTGGGTAGTTCATGCAAGGAAAGAGGGTGTCAGCTGTAGGTTCTCCCTACGGAACACCACCACTTGTTGGCAGCCGCAGCCAAGGCCAAGGATGGAATGGGTCAAGGAAGATCACCACCTTGGGTTTTCTTACAAGGTTTCCCATTCAAGTGCCAACCAAGCCTGACCCTGCTCAGCTTAGAAGTTAAAGGGGCAACTTGGGTATCTACAGCCAAGTCACCTCTTCTTGAGCTATTCTCCCAAGGCATCCTGTGGGCAAGTTCACATCAAGGTTGTGCCAGGGGTGGAAAGAGACAGAAAATTAAAATAAGACAACTTGAAACAGTCCGTGTCGTGAACAGCACTTTTATAACTGACACGCCAAGTGGTTTCCTCCTTGACACCAGGTAAACACTGGGAGGCTTTTGTATTTACTTTCCCTGCTTCAGAAGCATTTCAACTCCAAGCCACTTCTTAGACAAACACTAGAAGGAATAGATTCCCAGGGTGAGCTCAAATCACACCAGAAGATTCTAGGAACCCTTGGGAGGTTATGGGGGAGGACAAGGGTGGGTCGGCAGACATACAGATACCAAGTGCATGTCAAGATGGTTTGGGGCTGCTGTTCAGTTTGTGCCACATCACAGACTTAGAAGTTAGCGCAAGGGAAGAGATGTGTCAGACTATCCGGTTCTTCTCCCTGCAAGGGTGCAATTCTTCCCTACAGTCCCTATAGTCCCAGGAACTTTAGCAAAGGACAGGACATTCTCCCAAGAACCAGGGCTTTCACTACTTCCCTTAGGAGACTCCTGCAGCCTAAATAGTTCTCACCAAGAGTCAATTCTACCCAAGAGTGAATTCTACCCAATATTCAGCCTCAACTTCACCACAATAGTCCTAGCTAGGACCCAACCCAAACAGACACGCCAGAAGGCGGTGGAACAATTTATCTCTGCCCTTCGTTGCTGAAGGGAGGAGGAGAGGATTTGAAACCCGACTGACCTGGGGGAGCAGTGGAATCTCCGTAGCCTTTCATATCCAAAGCCAGGACCCGGAAGCCAGCCTCAGCCAAAGCAGGGATCTAGAGCAGAAATATAAAGAAACACGTGACCTTGAAACAGACGTGCATCTGCTGTAGCTCACCCCACAGCTGGGAAGTGGACCTCCATTTATTTGAACTGTCCCCTTTTAGCATCCGTCACTATAGCTACTATGAAACACCAGTCACAAAAGCTAAGATGCCACGTGAATTCCATATGCTGGAAGGGGCATAAGAACGACAGCAGACACTGTTCTAGCAAATCTTTGTAGCCAGGCAAACACGGGCAAGAAAATCCAAGCCAGCTAGCACCACAGTCAGAACAAGACAAGAAAGAGAAAGTCAGCCACTAAAGAGGAAACGTGCCTTACGTGGTGCATTGGCATTCCGATTCAGGCCAAGGCAAATTGCAGAGGCTGAGGCCAAGAGAATAAACCCTGTATCAAGGCAGAGATTCCTCGGGGGTTAGAGGTGGAACGTGAACATCATACTAGGCATTCAATCAGCGAGAGGGAAAGAGGGCTGGGCAGCAGAGCTCATTTGTGCACAATCACCTCTTGGCTGTGGGTTCAAAAATGTGCTTTGGGTCATAGAATCACAGAAGCGTAGGACTGGAAGGGACCTTGAGAGGTCTAGTTCAGTCCCCTGCACTCAAGGCAGAACTATGCAATAACTAGATCATCCCCGACAGGTGTTTGTCTGATTTGTTCTTTAAAACCTCCAATGATGGAGGTTCCACAACCTCCCTAAGCAAATTTATTCCAGTGCTTAACCACCCTAACATCCAACCTAAACTGCCCTTGCTGCAATTTAAGCCAATTGCTTCTTGTCCTATCCTCAGAGGATAAGAAGAACAATCTCTCTTCCTCCTCCTTGTAACAACTTGTTATGTACTTGAAAACTGTGATCATGTCCCGCCTCAGACTTCTCTTCTCCAGACTAAACAAACCCAATTTTTTCAATCTTCTCCCACAGATCGTGTTTTCTAGACCTTTAATCATTTTTGTTGCTCTTCTCTGGACTTTCTCCAGTTTGTCCACATCTTTCCTGAAACATGGCGCCCAGAACTGGACACAATACTCCAGCTGAGACCTAATCAATGTGGAGTAGAGCAGAAGAATGACTTCTTGTGTCTTGCTTACAGCACTCCTGCTAATACATCCCAGAATGATGTTTCTTTTTTGCAATAGTGTTAAACTATTGATTCATATTTAGCTTGTCATGCACGATGACCCCCAGATCCCTTTCCACAGTACTCCTTCCTAGGCAGTCATTTTCCATTTTGTATGTGTGCAACTGATTGTTCCTCCCGAAGTGGAGTACTTTGCATTTGTCCTTATTGAATTTCATCCTATTTACTTCAGACCATTTCTCCAATTTGTCTAGATCATTTTGAATTTTAATCCTAAACGCCAAAGAACTTGCAACCCCTCCCAGCTTGGTATCATCTGCAAAAGTGTACTCTCTATGCCATTATCTAAATCATTGATGAAGATATTGAACAGAATCAGAGCCAAAATTGATCCATGTGGGACCCCACTCGTTATGTCCTTCCAGCATGACTGTGAACCACTGATGATTACTCTCTGGGAACGGTTTTCCAACCAGTTATGCACTCATCTTATAGTAGCTCCATCTAGGTTATATTTCCCTAGTTTGTTTATGAGAAGGTCATGCGAGACAGTATCAAAAGCCTTACTAAAGTCAAGATATACCACATCTACCGCTTCCCCCATCTACAAGGCTTGTTACCTTGTCAAAGAAAACTATTAGGTTGGTTTGACGTGATGTGTTCTGGACAAATTCATGGTGACCTATTTATCACTATCTTCTAGGCGTTCGGAAATTGATTATTTGCTCTATTATCTTTCCCGGTACTAAAGTTAAGCTGGCTGGTCTGTAATTCCCTGGGTTGTTCTTATTCCCCTTTTATGATTGGCACCATATTTGCCCTTTTCCAGTCTGCTGGAATCTCTCCGGTCTTCCATGACTTTTCAAAGATTATCACTAATATCTCAGATACCTCCTCAGTCAGCTCCTTGAGTATTCTAGGATGCATTTCATCAGGCCCTGGTGACTTGAAGACATCTACCTTGTCTAAGTAATTTTTAACTTCCTCTTTCCCTATTTTAACCTCTGATCCTACCCCCTTTTCATTGGTATTCACTATGCTAGATGTCCAATTGCTACTAACCTTTTGGTGAAAACTGAAACAAAAAATGTAATTTAGAACTTCTGCCATTTCCACATTTTCTGTTATTGTTTTTCCCCCTCATTGAGTAACGGGCCTACCCTGTCCTTGGTCTTTGCCTTGCTTCTAATGTAGCTGTAGAATGTTTTCTTGTTATTCTTTATGGCTCTAGCTAGTTTGATCTCGTTTTGTGCCTTGGCCTTTCTAATTTTGTCCCTACATAATTGTGATAGTTGTTTATATTGATCCTTAGTGAACAAACTCTTCAGGATTGGACTGGTGGGGTACGTTGCAGGTCACAAGTGGGAGAGGTGGGAAATCAGTGAGAGAGGTACGGAGCCCAGACAGGCTATAACAGGGGGCTGCAGAGCAGGACTGAGGTGCTGCAACAGGGTGGCTTGACCCTTCAGGGCCGGAGGGCCTGGAGCTAGCCAACCTTGCTCACTAAAGTGGCCCTGCTGGATCGGACCAGTTAATTACCTATCAAGGGCAGCAGCTGGCTGCAGTGAAGGGGGAAACTCAGGAAAACTGCAGAACTTACAAGAGGCTCCTGCAGGGAAGACCCCAGTACCAGGCGGTTTGGAAGTCAGAGCCAGAAACCTGAGGCTCCAGCCAGCTAGGACCTGTGAGCGGCCTGCCAAAGCAGGAAGGGCTCCAGGCAGGAAGGCGTGGGAGGAGGGTGTGGCTGACAGGAGAAGAAAGCCACGCCAGACCCTGGAACTGGCGGCTTCGGGTGGAGCAGCCTGGGACAGAGGGAGAGCTCCCTGTGTGGCAGATCAACCAGGGCCAGGTCTGAACTCTTGGGTTACCATGGTGGCCTTGGGCCCCTGAGGACTGTGGGAATCACTTGTGTTAAGCCAGCCCCGGGTGAGGCGTGGTCAGCCACAAGAGACTGTGTGGAGTTTAAGAGACCCAACATGAGAGCTCACAGAGGCAGCAGGGTACCTGCGAAGCGAGTGCTGGCCACAAGGGGCTGCTACAGGTGGCCCAGCAGAGCTGAGTGTAGGCCCCAGGCTGGAATAGCAGTGTGGGGAGATAGGGCAGAAGCGAGGGGCCAAGCGGAGAGAACAAGGTAGTGCCCTGCAGCACTCAGCACTATGCCTTCGCTTGCTGCTCCCAGCCCCTCTCGGGAAGCAGGCAGGTCACTGAACACCTAGAGCTGTGTGCCAAGACTGTCACGCAGCAGATCTCATTGCGGCTTCAGTCCAAATCATGTGCTCAGGGGACTTCCCACCAACACCCGGTAATTACCACCTGCCGGAGCATTGCTGTCCAGGACAGTCTGTTATTGCTCTGAGTCTGGCCAGGGCAAGTTCCTCAGGTCTCTGAGCTGACCGAAGGCAGGGGGGGGGAAGCGCGGTTGCCATCACGGCCCAGCCGATCAGTCATTTCAGCAGAGCAGGAGGGGCTGGGAGAGGGAAGGAAGAGGTGACAGAGATGGAGGGAGGAGCTCTAGATTGCATATGGAAGAGGGCGATGGGAGACATACCAGGAATGAGGTGGAGTCAGAAGTGGCCTCCACCCCTCGCCATACAGTCACACAAGTGTGAGAGCCCCCACAAGTCCCCCCTTATTTCTTATCACAGAAGGCCACACTCTGGCATAACAAATCGCCACAAGATGCTGCACAGAGGTGGATGATAACACACAGCACCGCTGCCAGCCATTAGCCTGGCTTGGCATTACCTGGTACCTCCAGGAGAACCAGGATTCAGGGAAGCCATGGCAGAGGCACACCACTGGGCCATTCCCCATCTCGACAAAATGCAGCTGGACTCCAGGCTAGAGGGAAGAACAGACAAAGAGCACAAGTTTATTCCCTGCCCCACAGTCCTTCCCCGCCCCACAGTCCTTCCTCCTCCGTTTTACCTGCAGCGGTTACACCCCACCCCCTTGCTGCGTGCCGGCATACGGAAGCCGGCCACAGCGCCTGGCACTTGGGTCATCGGCCATCCAGAACCTTAGCCCCTGGCTGTAAACATTTCCCACCTTCCCGTAGCCTGGCCTATTCTGCAGCAGAGACCAGACCAGTGCTCTCTCTGGTCCGGTTTTAAAGGATTTGACTTCCGGCCTGGCCCTCAGGAAACAGTCTCACATGGTCAAAAAACATCCCCCCGTGTAAAGTCTCTATCTGCCTTACTTGAATTTCAGCCCATTGCTGTTAAACACCACACACTGTGACCCGACCCTCGATATAGCTCCTCTCCCTCCATGGCGCCAACACCCTTCAGATGTATGAAGAGTGCCATCACTGGATACTTATGGCCCTCAACACCATAGTACTGGGAACCTTCACTACCAAGATGGCTTTCCCAACACACTGTTTGTTACAGCCTACCTTGATTGGCACATAACCATGGGTCAGGTTCACTGGGTCACACGCAACTGGCTGAGTCTCTTCACGGCCAAGAAGCTACATGGTGAATAAAGAAAGTTCTCAGTTCTATCCCAGACACCCCCACTGCCAGTGATGGTGCCCAGCAACTCAGTGGCCACAGGCTGTTTGCACCAGATAACTTTCTACTGCTCAGCCAGCCTTCTAAACCAGCCCCACCCTCTTTGGGAAGCTTCCTTCATTCAAAATGGCCATAGCTCATTAGGCGTCTAGCTCAGGGTTTCTCAAACCACCCCCTTCTGACCACAAAAATTACTACACAACCCCAGGAGGGAGGACCAAAGCCTGAGCCCACCCGAGCCCCACCACTCCAAATGTGGGGACAAAGCCCAAGCCTGAGCCCCGGGTGAGGGGACTGAAGGCCAAGCCCCGCCGCCCTATACCCCAGCAAGCTTAACATCAGCCCTGGCGACCCATGTTGGGGTCCCACTGCAAATCTAGCCGTTTGCCCATGTTATGAAAACCCCAAGTGATCAGGCAAGACTGGCAGTATCTGCAGAAGAGAGAACCCAGACTGGCTAAGACAACCTTTGGCGGGGCGGCATGACGGAGTCCAGGGCTGGGCGAGCAGTACCGGAGTGCTCTCACAGCCGAGGGAAGAGGAATCGGCCTTACTCATCCAATGCCATTATTCCTTGTCAGTTCTGAATGGAAACAGGCCAGGAGGCAGCTTTCAGATCCAGAGGCCACCCAGCAAGCTCAGGCGGGAGGTACTGATTTCAGTTCCTCTCCGATTAAGGGGATTAAATTAATTCACGGCTTTAAACATAAATACCTACACTAAGGGGAAAAGCACGGGAAGGAAGACTGCATGCATCTCTAGGTGTTACATGCACGTTGTAGAACCCAAGGTACACCTGTTAGAGCTCCCCAAGCCCTGTTAAGGGTGAGGATTCCCTGAGAAGGGAGAGAGGAGAACTGTAAAAGCAAGCAATAAAACAAGATTTCCACGCCACTGTAGTACACCAAGGATACTACTTGGTCTCTTACTTCCAGTGCTTGGTCTTTTGGGGAGACCATCAATGAGGAGGGCCAAATTGGCACTAACTTTGGTGGTGGTTTGCATGACATGGGCACCTGCCATTGTAGGAAACACAATGAAACACATGGTTTGTTTTTTGTGGTAACCTAAGCTACCAGTCAGCTACCCAGTGGTGGTAGCTGCCAGTCAGGTCTGGATTGGAGCTTGTGACCTATAGGAAAAAGGCTTTGTGCTCAACCACCAATCCTTCGAACTATCCATTTCCACTCAAGTACATACACCAATGCTAGGCACCCAAATGAAAAGCCATTGGGCACCTAGAGCCTTATTTGGGCAGCTCGGATGGGATTTTCCAAAAGGTACATTGCTTCTTTAGCAGCACAAGTCCCATGACTGTCAGCCGGATACTTTTAAGTCACTTGGATGCTGCTGAAAATCTCACCCCTACCAACCACCTCATGTCAGGCACCTCCACAGCTCTCCGCTACGTTACAAGACAGACTAAAAATCTTTTAAAATCGTAATTGCTACTATTTGTACTACTGTAGTGCCTAGAAACTCTAATCGTGGATCAGCGCCCCTCTGCGCTAGGTGCTGTACAAAGATACAGGCTGTAAACTCTCTGGGGCAAAGATCAAGTTTAAGACAAGAAACAACAGGCAGATACAGCAAACGGGTAGTGGGGAGCACAAGGGAACAATGAGAATACCAGTCAAGCAGTGGTCACAGCACACCCGCTGCCTAACTTTTTGGGTTTAAAATATTCTGCCAGTTTTGATCGTCAAAGAATTTACACCCCCAATGCGGATTTTTGCCTCAGCATGGTATTAGCAACCTAATCGCAAACATTTAACACTTGTAAGATGCTTTGAGATCTATGGAAGAAAAGCATCACATGTAAGTGATACGTACTTTCACATAAGTGGAACAGCCTTAAAACTAATGTTGTGTGCAGTTGTTGTAGCCATGTTGGTTAAAGGATAAGACAGACACAAGGTGGGTGAGGAAATATATTTTATTGGGCCAACGTCTGTAAGTGAAAGAGAAACTTTTGAGCTCTAAAGCTTGTCGTCTCTTTCACCACAGAAGTTGGCCCAATAAACTATACCTCACCCACCTTGTGTGTGATAAAATAAAGGTCAGAGTGACAGTGCACTTCTGCACAGCAAAGTCCAGCCTCTACTAACATAGCTCGGTGAACCATTAACCACGCCAGACAACTCTCCCAAGGGTGAGAGAAAGGGTAGAAGCTATAAGGAACCCTCTGTAGGGAGATGGGAGAGGAGCTGCGTACAACAGAGCCGACGTTACAACAGGTCAGGAAGAAGGAGTCTTGGCAGATGGCAGGCTCTGCAAGGTATTAACCTATGAGCAAGAGAAGCGTGGAAAGCTTCACTCAGGCTCTGCAGGTGGTAACATGATCTGCTTGTGATTAAATAAGCCAACATTAGTCAAACACTGCAAAAGGTGAGAAAGGCTGAGTAGAATTACAATCACTAGGCACCTTAGCGAAGGAGAAACCACCTCTTAGTACTGATCCTCAGGGCACCACACTATTAACCGCCTTCCGTGCTCATTAAAGTCTCACTCTGGTTCCTAGCTGACAGTTCTTAATCCATTACAGGGCTTTACCTCCTTATCAGATCCACCTGTGGGACTTTTGAAATTAATTGTATCTGCCAGTTCTTTTGACAGCCTCCTCTATCTTGCTACCTCTTCTACAGAATTCTAACCGATTAGAGCAGCAGGATTAACCCTTCCATGACTTCCTCCCGTTTTATTACATTCACCCAGGTGCATCATAACGGAACCATGTTCTGCTCTCACTCTGGATTGACAGAGGCGTTAGTAACGCCATCACTACACCTGAGTTACTCTGGATTGACAGTGGCATAACTGACAGCCCAATTTGGCCCTCTGTCTCTAACAGAGACGGGCGAAATGAGGGGATTTTTACTTTCGGGCAGCCTCATCTGATCTGGGTTTCGTTTTTGCCAAGTCAGGAGTGATCTAGACCTGGGCTCAATTTGACCGGAACCCTGAAAGGACAAGCCCATGACATTTCAGCCTAAAGGTACAATATGCAAGGGATTCTGAGTCCGCGAACAAAAACAGGCCTTGGAATAAAATCAGCATCACAACCACACTTATAGCATCCCTCAGAAAAACAATGTACAGTGCAGGGTCAAGAGAGCCACTCTATGGAAATTTTGCTCTAAATTATAGTACGCTAGGCAAGAGCAGGAGTCCCTATCTACAATAGGGTTAGGATATTTCTACAGCACCCAGCTTTGTGGTATCTAAACTCTGAACTATGTATTCTGTCCAGAGGAAGGAGACAGTAAATACACAGATGCATATCGCACTTAGCCACTAGATACCTGAATTCCACACAAGTCCTGCAGTTCCTTCAGGGCAGCATCAGTGTCCTTGACAAGGATGGTGGCTATTCCCATTTCCCGGGCTGGCTTTAAGTTAGCTCCAATGTCATCCAGAAAAATAACCTGAATTCAGGAGAGATTCAGAACCTGGGGTCAGTCAAGGAAGAGGAGAGTTTTGGGGAGAATGGGGGGGAAGGGGACGTTGCTGTGATTCCCCAGTGATTTGGGCCAAGAGATTTTCACATCAGTGTCTACTGATTTTGGGTGCCCAACTTGAGAAGCCCTGGTTCACAGCCAACAGGTGTGCCCAGCACTTTCTGAAAGCCAGGCCCCATGCCTATGTCTAGTTGGGTCGCTTTGGGCAGTCTTTGCCATTGTCCCTAAACTAGAAGCAAGTTGCGCCTTCACCTCCTGCGGTTTCGCCTTCAGCACGCCCAGTGCATACTCGTAAATTCGAGGGTCCGGCTTCTTCAGACCGATGCGACAAGACTCGATCACCAGATCAAAATGTCTCTTCAGCAGAGAGAGCGTGAGAGCTGTGAGGTGTCTGTGAGGGCTGTCATCTATCCAGTTATTTGTGAGCACACACGTCCTGAACCCTGTAACGGGACAGATGATTAAATGGGTCGAGGGGCTATTCCGACTGGGAACGATTAAGGAGAATCCTTTTCTTTCCATTACCCAGCTGTCTATCAGCAATTACACATCTTATATCTGTATGTCCACTTTAACCACAGAGGATCTCAAAGAGCTTTACAAACGAAGGTCCCAACTTTGTGAGGCTCTACTCATTCAAGGTGTCTAACTCCTGAAGTCAGGAGGGACCATTCGAGTGACGACTCCCTGTTGAGCAAAGGGTGCACAATCAAGACCTTCTAACACCACCCAGTCAAGTAATCCTGTTCAGAAATTTACCAAGTTCCATCTTAAAGTCAGGTAGGTTGTTAGATGAAGAGCACAACGCTTCTGTTATACAACAGTTTGGGACAGGAAGTGAAGACAAATCCCATGTCCCAGTGAGACTGTTGGTGGAATTTAGGTAGGCAGAATGGAATCTGGCCACCATCAGAGGTTTCTGCTTCTGGCCACTGGGTTGAAGAAATTGGCAGGACTTCATTTTGGGAGACCGAACAGTCCGTCTAAGGTAGCCGCTCCATGCAGATTTGGATGCAGTCTCTTTCTAAGGCGGTGGTTCGGTTGCTCAGGTCTCTTTGGCCTAGTCCCAACTGAGGATTGGGTTTTTCTGTTTGTTTCCAATAAATCCAGCTGCTCCCAGGATTAATGAAAACCAGGTCTGATCCAAAGCCTATTTAAGTCAGTGGGACTCTTTCCCCTGAAGCCAACAGGCTTTGGGTCAGGCTCATAGTAACTATAATTTCCCCCTCCTCTGGAGTTAATGCCCTCCAAAGCGACACAGTGTTACAGAGATTGCTAGACTGTTTAGTTAATTGTTGTTGGCTTGGTGACAGCATGCCTGATTTATTTGGTAATAACGCACAGAGAAAATATCTAATTAGTCAAGTGGTGGTAAGTAAATATCAGGGAAGTACTTTGAAAATAAAGAGCCGCATCTAAGCCTCACGATTTCATTGGTTAGAGGATTTGGAATGGTTTGCTGATGAGTGATGGCTATCTGCTGCTGCCAGAGATCAACGGCAACCAGCGCTTTGGGAAGGGTGCGCCATGGGAATTCAGGATACATTTGGGCCAGGGATGGAACATTATTATGTAAAGTAATGCACACTGGAAAAAATAACCCCAACTATACATACAATATGATGGGGGCTAAATTTAGCTACAACTAATCAGGAGAAAGATCTTGGAGTCATCGTGGATAGTTCTCTGAAGACGTCCACGCAGCGTGCAGCGGCAGTCAAAAAAGCAAACGGGATGTTAGGAATCATTAAAAAAGGGAGAGAGAGTAAGACGGAGAGTATCTTATTGCCCTTATATAAATCCATGGTACGCCCACATCTTGAATACGGCGTACAGATATGGTCTCCTCATCTCAAAAAAGATATACTGGCATTAGAAAAGGTTCAGAGAAGGCAACTAAAATGATGAGGAGTTTAGAACGGGTCCCATGTGAGGAGAGATTAAAGAGGCTAGGACTTTTCAGCTTGGAAAAAAGGAGACTAAGGGGGGATATGATAGAGATGTATAAAGTCATGAGTGGTGTGGAGAAAGTGAAAAAGGAAAAGTTATTTACTTGTTCCCGTAATATAAGAACTAGGGGGCACCAAATTAAATGAATGGGCAGCAAGTTTAAAACAAATAAAAGGAAGTTCTTCTTCACACAGCGCACAGTCAACCTGTGGAACTCCTTGCCTGAGGAGGTGGTGAAGGCTAGGACTATAACAGGGTTTAAAAGAGAAATGGATAAATTCATGGAGGCTAAGTCCATTAATGGCTATTAGCCAGGATGGGTAAGGAATGGTGTCCCTAGCCTCTGTTTGTCAGAGGGTGGAGATGGATGGCAGGAGATCACTTGATCATTACCTGTTAGGTTCACTCCCTCTGGGGGCACCTAGCATTGGCCACTGTCGGTAGACAGGACACAGGGCTGGATGGACCTTTGGTCTGACCCAGTATTGCCATTCTTATGTACTTATGAACAGCCACGGTCAGAAAGGTAACAGGCACAGCTATGCATTTATAGGGAATAGAGCTCTACTGAGAGACACGTTCTCTGGGAACGGATGGCAATCCAAGCGAGACAAGATGAACCCAGATGAGACACAAGCCATCAGTTCAGGGGAGGCAGGGTGTAGGGTTATTAGTGATGAGAGAGAGGACGGATTGCTGGAAGCAGCAAGTGTTTAGGAGGGATTAGGAAGAGAACCACCTGCGTGATGGCAAAGGAGGGCAGCATGGCAGAAAGACCAGGAAGGAAATGAAAGTCAGTGAGGGGAATGGGAAGAGCACAAGGAACAGGATGGGGTTTGGGGCGATGGGGGGGAAATGAGAGCAGAGATCCAGATGGGAACAACGTTGCTAAGACCATTTTTCAACATGGTTATTCTCCATTGTGGTTGAGCAACACCCAACACGGGAGGGACTGTGCTGGTCCAAACCCTCCTATGGGGTGACCACCAGTTAGCCTGCAGCACGGTTGCTGTACCACTGTCAGGGACAAACATTGGGGTGGAGTACAAATCCACAAGACAGCCACACAAACTCTAGCATGGGCAAGCCAGAGATTCTGCCTGCATTGCCTTCAAGATGCAAGTCAAAGACTAACTGCACTAAAAAGAGTCCTTGGAGAAATATTGGCAATCAAATACAGTGGGTCTATGGAAGGAAGAAAACTGGATCTAGTCTTCACTGCAAACATTAGCCAGGTTTAAACATGGTTTTAGTCCAAGCAATTTCTGTCCACAGTGGCAAGAAGTAAGCTCATTTCCTAACCACATTTTAACCTAGTGACATACCAGGCTTGAGACATGGTCCTTCAGTGTATCTATGAACCTATTTTTTCTGTCCACACAGGCAAAGAGAAACTCTTTGGTAACAAGAACGGGCCAGGATCGCACCTGAACGTGGTTACTGGTGTAGCATAGCTGGGAGGGAAGGAATGCTAACAGCAAGTAGCCATCACTTACCATTGTTCCTGAGAGTTACAGCAGCTTGCAGAATAGCAGTACTGAGCTTTCCTTGTGTCATAATATCCTCAAAGACCTGTGCTATGGAGAACTTCTCCGGGAGCAAAACCCCTGAGGAGGCAGCAAACCTCTTGCAATCCTCTTCCAGCTCAGAAACCAGCTTAAAAACACAGAGTTCCCATCACCCAAAGGAGATCAAGTTATATGTCAACACAAAATGAGGAAGTCACTAAAAACTCTGAGTCCCATCAATACATACGCTCCGCATTAACTATTTCCTAATGAAGTTTAAGGGTTACCAATAAGCTAGTATTAAAGACCCCTCTCCCCCAGGAAGCAGGAATGAAAGGACTTAGCCCGAAGGTATAGAGAAACCAAGTACATTGTGTTTTAGATCTAATTAAATAGCATTGGACATAAGCCAAGTAATTAATCTACCACTGGTGGAGGCTATTTCTCATGGTGAAATTGCCAAGCTATAGCAGATTTAAGCTCATCCTGAGGCCAGACTAGCTAAGCGTGAAAGTGCAAAGTTACCGCTGTCAAGATTCAAACCTAGCCCCTTCGTGGCCCAAAGGCAATAGCTTCACCAGGTGAGCCAAGAAGAAACCTTGTCTTGGCAGGACATCTGCACAGCTTGTGTCCAACACATGTCGTGCCCTGCCCATCTGCTCAACTCTCTCAGCGCTCAGCTGAGATGATCTCTTACCTGAGATACAGTGATCTCTCCTCTCATTGCTCTGGCATAGGGACCACTGGGGCCTGCTCCAACAATGACATTTTGCAAAAAGTTCCTAAAAATGAATGAATACGTTACAGTAAGGAACGAACAAGCAGCAACTGGCTCCAGGCTGCTGCTGTCAAGTTACAACTTCCTGCAAGACAAGGACCGAGCGCTGTCCATACACAGGCCGGAACGCATTCAGCAGTTCAGTTCTATTCTAAAGAGGGACTGCCAAGAAAGCTTCTCACTCCCCATGGATCTTTGATTCATCAAGTGGGGGAAACGTTTTTTCCTTTGTCTCCTGTTGACACTGCAGAGTGCTGAGAGAGAAAGCCGCATATTACTCTCCTTACGCACCATCTACCCATTGGTCCCGCAAGCCACAGAATAAAACCCTGTAGCATGGGAGGGAAAGTCACTTACAGAAAAGACGTCATCTTACTTGAGAGCACAGGGCCTCTAAGTCAAACATTAGAGATGAAAATGACCTATTAAGCTAGTGGGCTAAATTAATCCCTGGTGCAACTACAGTCAAGTTAAATCAAAGAATAAGCTTGGCTCATCCCTTGCCACTGCAGTGTTGCTCACAATACTTTCCCATACGTTGTACGGTCCAGAACTGGAGCGCAGGTGCTGAAGCTTCTATCACTTCTGCTAAAAGGATATTGGTGGTCTAGCAGATTTTACATCAGGAAAGCTTTTGTGATGTTCATCTCAGATTTTCCCTTTGCTTCATTTCATCCTGTCACTGATTTGTATTGGGAGGCAGCGCGTGGCCTAGTGGACAGAGCAGGAGACTGGGACTGCTGGGCAACCTTGGGAAATTCACGTCACCTCCCTGTGCCTCAGTTTCCCCATCTGCTTAATTGGGATGATCGTGACCTCCTTTCGTAAAGTGTTTTGCAATCTATTATTAACTGTAGTTGTTTCATGATTGGGGCCTCAACGTTAGAGCCCTGTGCGGATACAAAATTTGCATTTGCATCCGATCCGCAAACACGGTCCACGGATATCCGCAGATTTGCAGGACTCTACTCATTGTGACTATCTTAGATACTTCTATGGCCCCATTACCCTAGTACCTCAGCACCTCACCAAGCGCTATCACCCCATTGTACAGATGGAGACTGGAGAGAGATTAAGTGACCTGGCCAAGGTCACACAGTGGGTGTCTGTGGCAGAGCAGGAATCGATTTCTGGTCTCCCACAGCCCACGCTGATGCTCTAACCTCTAGACCAGGAGTGGGCAAACTTTTTGGCCTGAGGGCCACATCTGGGTATGGAAATTGTATGGCAGACCATGAATGCTCACAGAATTGGGGGTTGGGTGCGGGATAGGGTGAGGGCTCCAGCTGGGGGTGCGGGCTCCGGGGTGTGGCCAGAAATGAGGAGTTCAGGGTGAGGGAGGAGGCTCTGGGCTGGGGCAAGTAGTTGAGATGTGGGGGTGGTGTAGGGCTGAGGGCTCTGGCTGCGGGTGCGGGCTCTGGGGTGGGGATGTGGGGTTTGTGGTGCAGGAGGGTGTTCCAGGCTGGGACCGAGGGGTTCGGAGAGTGGGAGGGGGATCAGGGCTGGGGTCGGGGCATGGGGAGAGGCTCAGGGTTGCAGGGTCCAAGCGGCACTTACCTTAAGCGGTCCCGGAAGCAGCAGCAGCATGTCCCCCCTCCAGCTCCTATGTGGAGGCATGACGCCGGCCATGAGGCTCTGCGTGCTGCCCCACCCGCAGGTGCCACCCCTGCAGCTCCCATTGGCCGTGGTTCCTGGCCAATGGCAGCTGTAGAGCCGGCACTTGGGCGGAGGCAGCGTGCGGAGCCCCCTGGCTGCCCCGACACGTAGGAGCCAGAGGGGGGACATGCTCCTGCTTCTGGAAGCCATGCAGACTGGGGCAAGCCCCCGCTCCCGCTCCCTGAGTGGAGCTCGAGGGCAGGATTAAAAGGTGCGATGGGACAGATGCGGCCCATAGGCCGAACTTTGCCCACCCCTGCTCTAGACCGTCCTCTCTCTTCCAATTCTCTGCACCTCTCACAGCAGCACACAGGGTGGCACAGGGTGGCACTTTCACCCTCTAGAGCAGGGGTTCTTAACCTTTCCTGAAGCCTGCACCCCTTTGGTTCTCAAAATATGTTCTCGCGCCCCTTATCAAAAATCGTTGAAGTAGGTCAGTTCTTTAAACCTAGATATATTACAGTAATTGCTAAAAAATGTATGATGTTAATAAACACACAGGTTTGATGAAACAAGTAGTTGTACTTACGTGCCTGGGCTTAACTTGTGTTTTCGATGATTTGCCTTCTAAAAAAAATCTGCCCTGTCTCGCATCCCCAGAAAGGGCGTCCTGCACCTCCAGGGGGTGCGTGCACCCCGGGGTAAGAACCACTGCCCTAGAGGCAGGATTCTTGCAGTGCCTCTGATCCAATGCACTTCCCCTTAGGGGGGGCCCCCAGCAGCAGGACCTCAGAGAGGGCACCCATCCACACCAATGACTAACCCAGCCCCCACAACGGAGGGCCGGGAGGGAACTTTTAAAAAATGCCCCTATTTAAGGCTCAATCCTGTGAGATGCTGGATGCCCTCACCTCCCACTGGCTGCCCACCAGCATCAAAGCCTTGCTGGTCAGACTACAGAGCCGACGTGCAGCTACCCCACCCAAACTAATGCCTCCCCCCGGCCCCGATTACGCCCTGAAAACCCCTGAAGAAAGTGCCACAATCCCATCTGCTTTAGCAGCAGCTAAATGCACAGCTTAAACTGCATTAGTTCATTTAATCTTCCCTCATTAGCTTAATCCTTCCGGCCCCTCCAGCCATTTTGGAAGACTTTGTTCTATCAAGGGTTGGAGCAACAATTTCTCAGACACCTGGCTCCCCTCTCGCCAGGATCCAGCAGGTAACGGAAAGTCTGACACATCAAAAGAAACAGGAGAAGCGACAGGAGGAACTAAAAGGATAAAGGCCTTTTGAATGGTAAGTCGCATCACAGATCAAGTGGGGCCGCTCCAGTTTGTTGCTGACCTTAAGACTGTTTAAATAATCAGATCGCAGCCAGTCCAGCTCCCTGCCAACGCAGGCTAAACCCCTGTAGCATGTTTTCTAGTGTATTGTCCACTCTGGTTGCCAGCAACCCAAAGAACATAGGTTCCAATGCTCCCAAATAGTCACTGCTCTGTTGACATGTTTCCTTCCCTGGTCCATTTCACCTTCTTCTTCCAGGGGCCACACTAAGTCCTTAGACATCCTTGAAGATGGCTACGCTTGGAAAGGTTTGATTTTTTTTTTTTTTTTTTAAAAAAACAGTAAGTGTCAATTTCACGGTACACACACGAACCGAGGAAAAGTATTTCCATCGAGCATAGTATAAAAAGTCCTGCTGGAGACCTGACAGTTTGATTTACGGATATTTACTTAACATATTTTGACTTGTGCTGTTGACACTTGGTGTTTTAAGTAATGCACCGGGAGGCATTCTGTTCTTTGCTGCTGCATTGCTGCATTAGAGCCATTGTTATATGCTTGGTGGAATCCAATTTTAACCTTTCGATCACTTTGATTGATAACACTGGTGTTTGTTTCTAAGCATTTTTTTCAATTTAAACGTTCACAATTGCAAGGACCTGAGGGCGGCTCAGACAACTGGGAAAGAGGGATCATAGAAGATTAGGATTGGAAGGGACCTCAGGACATCACCTAGTCCAAGCCCCTGCTCAAAGCAGGACCAACCCCAACTAAATCATCCCAGCCAGGGCTCTGTCAAGCTGGGCCTTAAAAACCTCTAAGGAAGGAGATTCCACCACCTCCCTAGGTAACGCATTCCAGTGCTTTACCACTATGTTTTAACTAATGCTGCACAGCTGCTGCAACACCCTTTGAAAGGACGCATTCACAGGATCCACTCTGCTGCCCAGTGCAAGGTACCAAGCCAGGAGCAAGCCCCCTGCTGCCCACCAGTGTTATGAGACTCCAGCCCTGGCGCTGAGGGGTTTCCACGGACAGCGGCTGCATGCACAACCGGTGCGGGGACACATGGCTCAGCACAGCCTTAGCCTGGTGCTTGCACCCTCCAGACACTGGGAGGGCGTTGCACATTCAGCCCTTGATTTGTGGGCAAAGATTAACCACAGTGGAGGGGGGCTAGGCCTGCCTGAACGAGAGGGCACCGCAAAATTCTCAATTTTCAGGGGTCTCCTCCGCTGAGAACCCAGCTCTCCGACATTTCTCCGACAGTATCAGCGCCATCTGGCACCAGTTCCCTTTCTTGCGGCTGTGCTGGGGCAAGGCCTCTTATGGCCACTTGCTGGTCTGCCATAGGGGAGTGCAAGTTGCCAGGATCAGGGATATCAGAACAGGGATTAGACACAGTAACGGCTGACGCCACTTGACAGCATGTTCAACTTCGTTCGTTTCCCCAAAGGTGGGGCAAGAAAAACAGACAGGGCAAGAGAGTACGTGGATGACATTCATCATAGCCAAGACGTGAGAGGAAAGACAGCCCTGGCGTACCAAGATGGCTCGTCCTCGTAGCTTAGAAACTGGATGGGGCTCAGGAGATCCAGATTGAATTCCTGGCTCTGCCAAGCACGCAGCGGCAATAGCCCAGTTCCTCATCTGTGAAATGGGGATACTTCCTTTCTCCCACCCTGTGTCTTATTTACTTAGCTTGCGAGCTGGTCAGGGTAGGGACTGTACTACTATGTGTATGATCTCAGCTGGGGTGTCTGGGCCTGACCATAATATGAAAAATATAAAAACCATGTCCAAAAATGCAAAGTTAACAAAATCATCTTAAAAAAAGGAGGAAGACTTGTGGCACCTTAGAGACTAACAAAGGTATTTGGGCATAAGCTTTCGTGAACTAAAACCCACTTCATCGGATGCATACAGTGGAAAATACAGTAGGAAGATATATATATACACAGAGAACATGAAAAAATGGGTGTTGCCATACACACTGTAATGGGACCAATCAATTAAGGTGGACTATTATCAACAGGAGAAAAAAAAAACATTTGTAGTGAAAATCAGTATTGCCCATTTCAAAACAGTTGGCAAGAAAGTGTGAGTAACAGTAGGGGAAAAATTAGCAAGGGGAAATAATTTTTACTTTGTGCAATGACCCATCCACTCCCAGTCTTTATTCCAGGCTAATTTAATGGTGTCCAGTTTGCAAATGAATTCCAATTTTGCAGTTTCTCACTGGAGTCTGGTTTTGAAGTTTTTTGTTGGAGAATTGCGACTTTTAGGTCTGAAATTGAGTGACCAGGGAGGTTGAAGTGTTCTCCGACTGATTTTTGAATGTTATAATTCTTGACGTCTGATTTGCATCCATTTATTCTTTTGCATAGAGATTGCCCAGTTTGGCCAATGTACATGGCAGAAGGGCATTGCTAGCACATGATGGCATATATCACATTGGTAGATGTGCAGGTGAACGAGCCTCTAACGGTGTGGCTGATGTAATTAGGTCCTATGATGGTGTCCCTTGAATAGATATGTGGACAGAGTTGGCAATGGGCTTTGTTGCAAGGATAGGTCCCTGGGTTAGTGTTTTTGTTGTGTGGTTGCTGGTGAGTATTTGCTTCAGGTTGGGGGACTGTCTTACCCTCTCCATTTAGAGCTCCCACATATTGATTTCTGAACTATGGGGCAGCGCAGAAGGACAAGTTAAAGTTAACCCCCCCGCCCACTAATTTTAGCATATGTCAATTTTTAACCAGTAATTATATTGACTGGAAAACTTGATTTTCAATGTCCAACTGTACTAACCAAAAAGGCTGCTAGAGTGAAGGTGGGCAGAAGTTTCACACTCCTGCCAGTGGATTCTACTTCACCACAGGGCGAACAGATTCTTCTTCCATGCACCCGCCACCAATATGATCAACTCTGTATTAACAGAACATTGAATGGTGTATATAGAGATCCCCTTCTCAGGTGTGGAACCCCAGAACCTCTGCTCTGTGTGATACAGAGGCCTGTTCTCTGAAGCTGTCTATGATCATAAAAATTCAGTTCAGCCTGTTACATAAAACTGTAGAAGTCACCAGAAGTTAGAGGCCAACAGATTGGTAAAAACTGGGACTGTTTATGTTAGAACTGTGCTAATGGGTCTGCAAGGCTCCTGGTAAGCTGAAAGACCGTAGAAATGTTCACAATGAAAGTCCTCAAAATGTGTTTTAATGATTAATTTTGATGCAAGGAGGTTGCCCCCACATCTTAGACCATGTTTATCTGGGAGTCAGTACATGACTGGACTGGAAGGAGCAAGCGCTATCTCTTCCTGGGACCCCAGAACCCACCATCACATCACTGGACCTTCATTGTCCTGATCCTGAAAGGGATCCTGACCAGGCCAGGCCAGGCCAGAGGGGTAGCCAGATGACATCACCACCTCCAGATGATTCAGCTGAATCCTGAACATCTATAATATGAGACTTGGGTTCTAATGTTTCCCATTCTCTCTCTCTGTGTAATCAGAGCCTGGCTTAGCCACCAAGACAACGCCAGCCTGTACCTCAGCACTGAGTCTGAGCTGACCGGCCACAACAGGCAACGTCTCAAAGGGCCCAACGCTGATAACAGTTTGCCAGGTATTAGATGGCTGACTGGACCACTTGCTGGGTCTGCGTTTCTCCAGCAGCAAAGCTGCAAGTGAGAGTCAGCCCCAGAGACAGAAGCCGTGTTTGCGATCTTTGCTACTCTTGTGTGGGTTTCATTTTATCTTACAGCAAACGGCTCCGACTCCTAACAACTCCAGCCCACCAAAACTAGACTTTTCTCCAAAAGAGAACAATTAATAGCAACTTTAATCCCATCTAAAAGATTGCCAAGCAGAGTTCCCTCTCCCCCATACTCTATACAGCGAAAGAGAACAAGGGACACTGTTACAACCAACGTCTCAATAATTCATGTTTCAAATGCTTTAACTCTTTTTCCCCCCTGCTTTTTCTGCATCTGGAATAAAATATTTTTGATGGTGGTTTTTACAATGGGAGTCACGAGCAGTAACTTGTCCTGAAACCCCAAACCGCATTGAACTGGATAGCGTAACAGTGAGCAAGGGTTTTATTAACATCTTCTCCCTTGCTGTGCCCAAGGCAGGCTCCTAACCCATGACCTCTCTTCTCACCCGAAATGCAGATGCCTTGTTGAGGTGAGGAAAGAAAACACTGTGCTGAGAATGGATACCAAGCAATAAGCCCAGCTACTGTAAGAGGAGCTACGCCCAACGCAGCTGCTTCAGCACAGGATCCTACCCCTTTAGGGCTACATTCTGCCCCCAGGGTAGCCCCACTGAATTCTGTGAGCCCTCCTATACCTCAGAGATAGGTGCCTATAAAAGAGTGGTAATGAGAATTTAACCCTTCAGTCCCTGAAAAAAATGCCTATCGTTAGACATGTAACGAAGACAGCCACAACTATGTTAACTGTTAGGACACTGGGGCAAAATTCCTCCTAGGTGATGATCCCAAAGATGCACTTACTCCCAGGTATTTAACAAGATTATATTTCCGGTCAGCTCGTCTCTCATCTGCTTTCCTATGCATCATCTTCTGCCTTTACAGCGCATTTGCTGCATAGCAGACTAAAAATCCTGGGTGCTTTTTACAGTTTGAGTTCTGTGTGTAACCTGGCAAAAGAAGCCTGGCAAGAACATGCCCCCTACTTCCATTATTAATTTATTGCATGATGGCATCTCAGGCTTCTTTTTAAGGAAGCATCTTAACATGCACGTGGCAAGATTTTTTTTGCCAAGGAAAGAGATTCTTGAAGTACCATGTTAAAAGCTCTACCACAAAAAAAAAAAATTACATTACTGATAGATCTTTGTTATCTTGAACGAAGAAAGATTCACTTGTGCGCAATCTTGAAACAAAATGAAATGTACTATTTCTAGGGCAATGCCGTTTTCCAATTTAGTCTTACTTTAAGGAACGGTGACCAAATCAGAGAGGATCAATCTTTTCATTTCAAAGGTCGAGTTAAGATCATTATCTTGTCCTTCCGACACATAATTTTACTGCAAGAGATGTTTGGTTACTACAACCCAGATATAATTACATACTGCAGAAATCCCCCTGCAATTGCATCTGGATACAGTAGTCTTCTTTCTATGCCAACTGTTTGCGCACTGTAAATCAGCTATCAAATTCATCCCAAGAGCTGGGCTACAATTCAATGGAGAGTGAAGCGTTCACCAGCTGCACATGAATACACATGCAGCTGGGAGCTTTGGGATAAAAGGTGTGGAAGAGAGAGAGACACACCCTGGAGCACGAGGCCTGGTCCAAGACCTAAGGCCCAAACCATAGTCAGCAAAGTCAAGCCATGTCATGAACCAAAGTCAGGCCATGGATTAAAGCAGAGGCTAAGAAATTTACTATCCCATACACAATCTTGGCAAGGGCACTGCTAATGTTGCAAAACACAGGCACTCCTAAGCAGCAACCGATATGGGGGATCACACTCCAGAAGATTAACACAGGTACATCCTGACCCAAGAAAAGAGGGTTTGACAGAAGGGATGAATAGGGATATTTCGCCCAAGGCACCTGGCTCAAGATACAAGGGGAGGTAACAAGTAGACATCATGAAACACATAATGTGGTACGTAAGTTGTTTGTCGGAGAAGCTAGCCACTCCTGTCCCCTGTCCAGTGAAGCTTACCAGATGGTGACAACCAGCAGTAAGAGTAACCTATAACATGGATGGACAGTACTGTGTAGTAACTAATTACATGAAATTTATATATGAAGGCCTCGTTTGTGATGTCACCACTCCAAATTTCTGTATCAGAGGGGTAGCCATGTTAGCCTGTCTCCACAAAAACAACAAGGAGTCCAGTGGCACCTTAAAGACTCACCGATTTATTTGGGCATAAGCTTTCGTGGGTAAAAACTCCACTTCTTCAGATGTATGGAGTGAAAATTACAGTTGCAAGCATAAATACACTGGCACATGAAGAGAAGGAAGTTACGTTACAAGTGGAGAACCAGCGCTGACAAGGCCAATTCAGTCAGGGTGGATGTGATCCACTCCCCTTAATTGATGAGACGGTGTCAATACCAAAAGAGGGAAAATTGCTTTTGTAGTGAGCCAACCTATCCTGGAAAATGATCCCTCACTCTCACAGACCTTGGGAGGCAGGCCAGTCCTTGCTTACAGACAGCCCCGCAACCTGAAGCAAACACTCACCAGCAACTACACACCACAGAAACACTAACCCAGGAACCAATCCCTGTAACAAACCCCGTTGCCTACTTTGTCCCCATATCGACTCTAGCAACACCATCATAGGACCCAACCACACTACCAGGGGCTCATTCACCTGCACAATGCGATATACGCCATCATGTGCCAGCAATGCCCCTCTGCCATGTACATTGGCCTAACCAGACAGTCTCTAGGTAAAAGGATAAATGGACACAAATCAGACATCAGGAATGGTAACATACAAAAGCCAGTAGGAGAGCACTTCAATCTCCCTGGACATTCAATAACAGATTTAAAAGTAGCCATCCTGCAACAAAAAAAACTTCAAAAACCGACTTCAAAGAGAAACTGCAGAGCTACAGTTCATTTGCAAACCATTAATTTGGGCTTGACTAGGGACTGGGAATGGCTGGCTCACTACAAGAGCAATTTTCCCTCTCTTGATATTGACACCTTGCACACAACCATCAGCCTCAATGAGAGCGAAGCAAGAGTTTACTAATTAAGGACCAAAGCCTGCCTTCAGAATCACCAAGAGATCTTCCTCCAGCCCAAATAGGAGTCTTTCCACCTTCCACAGCAAGATGTCCACTAATAAAGGTCAAGCCAAGCGGAAACGAGCTCAAACCCACAGACTCCACCATAGTCACAGCGTAGCAAAATCTATTTTTTTGGCCCATTTCAACCAACTCTCTCCACAATCGCTTTTTATTTAGCTTATTATTGAGAGAGGACAATGCAGGGCACACAGCCATGGAGCATCACATGGCTTTAGTCTGAAACCTTGATTTCACAGGAATGTGTTACCAGTTATACCTCTATAGTTATACAGGTATCAGAATCATAGGGCTAGAAGGGGACTGTAAGGGTCATCTAGTCTAACCCCTGCCAAGATGCAGGATTTGTTGTGTCTAAACCAGGGGTCGGCAACCTTTCAGAAGTGGTGTGTCAAGTCTTCGTTTATTTACTTTACTTTAAGGTTTTGCATGCCAATAATACATTTTAACGTTTTTTAGGTCTCTCTCTCTAAGTCTATATAGTATATAACTAAACTATTGTCGTATGTAAACAAGGTTTTCAAAATGTTTAAGAAGCTTCGTTTAAAATTAAACTAAAATGCTGATCTTACACCGCCGGCCCGCTCAGACCGTTGCCGGCCTGGGGTTCCATTCACCTAGGCCGGCAGCAGGCTGAGTGAGGCCTCGGCCAGAACCCCGGCTGGCAAGGGGCCGGCAGCCAGAACCCCTGACCGGCAGCGGGCTGAGTAGGGCTGGCAGCTGTGACCCCAGACCAGCAGTGGGCTGAGCGGCTCAGCCAGCTGCTGGTCTGGGGTTCCGTCTGCTGGCTCCTGCCAGCCAGGGTCCAGGCTGCCGGCCCCACTCAGCCTGCTGCCGGTCTGGAGTCCCGGCCCTGACCACATAGAGTAGGTACCTACCTTCTCCCTGGTTCTAGCCATTCTCTTCCTCTCTCTGCACTGAGATGACGGTGGGCGTGTGCTGAGAACAGGGCTGGGGGTGAAGGAGCAGGCTGCGGGTTGGGGTGCAGGGTCTGGCCAGGAGCTAGAATGAGGGAGGGAGCTCAGGGTTAGGGCAGGAGGTTGGGGTGTGGAGCGCTTACCTGGGCAGCTCCCATTTGGTGCGAGGGGTGCAGGTGGGAATGTGGGGGGTGGGGGTGTGTGCAGGAGCTCCTGTTTGGTGCTCAGGGTGGGAGTGGGGATGTGGGGGGTGCAAGAGTCAGGGCATGGGGCGGGGGGGCTGGGTATGTGTGGGGCGTGCAGGAGTCAGGGGAGGGGGCTGTGACGAGGGTGCAGGAGTCAGGGCAGGGGGCTGGGTATGTGTTGGGGGTACCGGAGTCAGGGCTGGGGTTGTGGGGGGGGTGCAGTGGTGAGGGCAGAGGGCTGGGGGTGCGCGAGGAGGGTGCAGGGGTCAGGGCAGAGGGCTGGGGGTGCAGGCTGGGGTGATGGGGTGCTCCCAGCCCCCTGCCCAGAGTGGCTCACAGCAGGGGACTGGAGGGGATATGCCCTGATTCCACCCCCTTCCCCAAGATCCCCAGAGCACAGAGCGGGCTGCAGCTAGGCTTTTACCTCTCCCCTCTGTAGCAAGAGCCGTCAGCTGATCGGCCGCAGGGAGGGAGAGGAGGAGGGGCAGCGCGGGAAGGGGGAAGCTTGCCTGCTCTGCAAGAAGAGAGCAGGGGGCAGAGAAGAGCGGGCCGGACCGGGCAGGATTTTTAGTGGCATACTGCTGTCTGCCTGGGTCCGGCAGGCAGCAGCATGCCATTAAAAATTGGCTCACGTGCCGTGTTTGGCATGCGTGCCATAGGTTGCCAACCCCTGGTCTAAACCATCCAAGGCAGATGGCTCCAGCCTCCTTCTGAAAACCTCCTCTGAAGGAGCTTCCACGACCTCCCCAGGCATCTGCTCCATTGTCCTGCTGTTCTTACAATGAGGAAGTTTTTCCTGAGATTTAATCCAAATCTACTATGCTGGAGTTTGATCCCCTGCCTCTCGCCATGCCCTCTGTGGCAAGAGAGAACAGCTTTTCTCCATCTTTTTTAGGGCAGCCTTTCAAGGATTTGAAGACCACTCTTGTCTCCCCTTAATCTCCTCTTTTGCAAACTAAACATGCCCAGATCCTTCAGCCTTTGCTCGCATGGCTTGTGTTCCCTCCCTTTGATCATCTTTGTCGCTCGCCTCTGGATCCTTTCCAGTTTCTCTTCATCCTTTCTAGACGTTGGTGACCAAAACAGGACATAGTCCTCCAGCTGAGGCCTGACCAGAACCGAGGAGAGTGGTACTATCACCTCCTGTGACTTGCGCGCTGTGCCTCGTTTAATGCAACTTAAAATTGCATTTGCCTTTTTTTTTTTTTTGCGCAACAGTATCACATTGCTGTTGTAAAAAACCTCACGTTAAGGTTGCGATACATCACAACTCCCAGCTCCTTCTCAGCAGTGCTGCTGCCGAGCCAGTTATCTCCCATCCTGTATTTGTGCATCTGTTTTTTCTTCCCAATGCGTAGCACCTGCCACTTGTCTTTGCTGAATTTCATTGTGTTGTCTATAGCCCAGTTCTCCAATTTATCAAGATCCCTCTGAATCTTAGCTCTATCCTCCAAAGCGCTTTGTGTCACCTGCAAACGTGATCAGTGTGCTCTCTAGTCCTACATCCAGGTCACTGATAAAGATGTTAAACACCACCGGACCCAGAACAGATCCCTATGGAACCCCACTTGAGACCTCCCTCCAAGCCGACATCATTCCATTACTCTTTGTTCGTGGTTGTTTCATCAATTATGTATCCACCTAATGGTAGTTCCACCAAGCCTGCATTTCTCCAGCTTACTTATCAGAGTAGGGTTGCGAACTTTCTACTAGCACAAAATCGAACACCCTTGCCCCACCCCCTGCGAGGCCCTGTCCCCCATTCACTCAATTCCCCCTCCCTCTGTCGCTCGCTCTCCCCACCCTCACTCACTCGCTCATTTGCATCGCACTGGCTCAGGGGATTGGGATGCAGGAGGATGTGAAGGCTCCAGCTGGGGGTGCGGGCTCTTGGGTCGGGCCAGAAATGAGGACTTCAGAGTGCAGGAGGGGGCTCCGGGCTGAAGCAGTGGACTGGGATGCAGGAGGGGGTGAGGGCTCTGGGGTGGGGCCAGGGATGAGGGGTTTGGGGTCCAGGAGGGAGCTCTGGGCTGAGGCAGTAGATTGGAATGTGGGAGGGAGTACGGGCTCTGGGCTGGGGGTGCGGATTCCAGGGTGAGGCCAGAAATGAGGAGTTCAGAGTGCAGGAGAAGGTTCAAGCTGGGGCAGTGGGGTTGGGTGCAGGGGGTGGGTGAGGGCTCCAGCTGGGGGTGCAGGCTCTGGTGTGGGGCCAGGGATGAGGGATTTGGAGTGCAGGAGGGGCTCTGGGCTGGGGCTGAGGGTTTTGGAGTGAGGAAGGGGACTCCGGCCTGGGGTGGGGAAGTGAGGGCTCCGACTGGGGGTGCAGGCTCCAAGGTGGACCTGGGGATGAGGAGTTTGGGGTGTAGTAGGAGGCTACAGACTGGGACCAAGGGGTTCGAAGGGCAGTAAGGGATCAGGGCTGGGGCAGGGGGTTGAGTCGCAGGAGGGGGTCAGGGGTGCAGGCTCCAGGCAGCACTTACCTCAGGCAGCTCCCAGAAGCAGCAGCATGTCCCCCCTCCAGCTCCTAAGCAGAGGCATGGCCCCGTCTGCGCAGTTCCCGGCCAATGGGAGCTGCGGAGCTGGCACTTGGGGTGGGGGCAGTGCGCGGAGCCCCCTGGCTGCCCCTACACCTAGGAGCCGGAGGGGGGACATGCCGCTGCTTCCAAAAGTTGCAGGGAGCCTGTCATAGCCCCATTGCACCGCCAACCAGACTTTTAATAGCCTGGTCAGCAGTGCTGACCGGAGCCACCGGGGTCCCTTTTTGACCGGGCATTCTGGTCGAAAACCAGACACTAGCAACTCTATATCAGAATTGTTGCCGGCACCCAGTGCCGAGAGGCTGAACAACAGCTTGAGTGGTTCGTACCATCTTAAGTACCATCTGCAGCCTTACAGTATAGCAGCCTATGCATGCCATGGCTGGCCCAGTAAACAGTGGTGCTATTCCCAGTACAGAGCACCCTACCAGCTTCTCGGTTGTGAGGGGATTCTTCATATTGCCCTCTAATGCCGTAGTCAGTCGCCGCAGGGTCTTTTCTCGTGACTCAACAGAGGTGTCTCGGGCATTTCTAATCTTTCCTTTGGGCAGCGTGGCAGTTATGGAAAGATGAGGAACTCCATGAGCTATATAACAGCTACCTGTCCAGTTGGCTGGCAGCACCTTGTAAGCCTCTCGGCACTGGGTGCCGGCAACAGAATGATATGTATCCATAACACACCATGTTGGGGATCTGGGACACGGGTTCTCTCATCCCAAAATCCTGGGGTTAGCAATGCTGCAGTCCCTGCAATCTGGGCCTGGTGAACAACGTGGGACCCAGTTCCCAGCACAGCATTCCACATTCAAACCTGTAGTAGAGAGAGAGCGCGCCTGGAGCACGGGGCCAGTTCAAACCAAGAACAGGTGGGCTCAGAGCAAGAATCACTGAGTGAAATTCTACAGCCTGTGTTCTGCAGGAGGTCAGACCAGATGGTCATAATGGTCCCCTCTGGCCTTAAATCAAAAATAGAGAGATCTATCTAAACTTCGTTAGCCCCATTCACTGACATGCAATTTCCATATAATCTCCAAGTTTGGCTCATTATATTGGAAAGCTGTTTCCCTTATTATAGTTTTTTTTTCCACCCTCTTTTCCAGCTTTTTCTCCTTAACCTAAGTACAGTGTTGCTCCCAAATTGAAGTGTGATTTCCCCCACCTCTATTTGTTTAAGTCTTCTTGTTTATTAACAATCAATTAGAAATGCAGCCAGGGCTCCCTTTGCTACTCCTTAATAAAAGGAGATGAGGGCAAATGAATTCGTTCAAACCATACATTCTTTTTCTGCACTAGAACTTCCCCCAATCATTATAAATTAATTTGGCTTTCTTAAAAGCATAAGGCACATATACATCAAACCCGTAACTTCAGAACTGCCGCACTTCGCGGAACAGACATTGAGACTCACGTGAAAGCTACAGATTTAGGCCACAAATCTAAATTACTAGATCTGAACGTGGAATGAAGTCCTGCAAACGAGGATCCCACATTGGCCCTCACCCAGAAACTATGGCTCCCACCCAGGAGGAGACCCAGTAGAACACCAGATGGCCCCTAACATGCAACAGGTACCACTCCCTTCCCATCTCCCAAAAGTGCCCAGCACTCCTCCATCCAGGACATATAAGCATTCTGATTCTTTAACAAAAGCCCTTCGGGTCAAGATATATGGAAATTGGGAGCCTCCCACACCCAAGCACCTTGCACTGCTCTATCCAAGAGGAAGAGGATCACAGAAATGTCAGGCTGGAAGGGACCTCAACAGGTCCAGCCCCCTGTGCCGAGGCAGGACCAAGTAAACCTGGACAGTTCCTGACAGGGGATTGTCCAACCTCTTCTTAGAGAGGAATCTCATGACGGGGATTCCACAACCTCCCGTGGAAGCCTGTTCCAGAGCTTAACTCCCCTCAGAGGTAGAAAGTTTTCCCCTAATATCTAACCTAATCTCCCTTGCTGCAGATTAAGCCCATTCCTTCTTGTCCTACCTTCAGCAGAAAAGAAATCACTTCTTCTCTTTATCACAGCCCTTAACATATTTGAAGACTTATCAGGCTCCCCCTCAGTTTTCTTTTCTTCCAGACTAAACATGCCCAGTTGCTTTGATGTTTCCTCACAGGTCAGGTACGTTTTTGTTGCTCTCCTCTAGACTCACTCCAATTTGACCACATCTCTCCCAAAGGGTGGTGCCCAGAACTGGACACCCCCACTGAGGCCTCACCTACACTAAATGGAGCAGGACCGTTACCTCCTGTATCTTACCCACGGCATTCCTCTTAATATGCCCTCCAGAACGATACTAGCCTTGCTTACCACTGCATCATGTTTATGATTCTCATTGAACTTGTGACCCACTATAACCCCAGAGCCTGTTCAGCAGCACGGCCTGTCTAGCCAGTAACCCCCCATTTGGTAGTTCCGCACTGGATTTTTCCTTCCTAAGCATAGCTCGTCTCTATCGAATTTCAGCTTGTTGACTTCAGACCAACTCTCCAATTTGTCAAGGTCATTCTGAACCTCCTCTGACATGCCCTGCAACCCCCCCACACCCCAAAATACACAGGTTCCCTGACCCTCCCCCCACACGCCCTTCAACACCCACACCCCAAATTCCATGGGTGCCCTGACCCTCGCCCCACACGCCCTTCAACCCCCCCGCCCCCCAAAATACACGGGTTCCCTGACCCTCCCCCCACACGCCCTTCAACCCCCCACCCCCCAAAATACACGGGTTCCCTGACCCTCCCCCCACACGCCCTTCAACCCCCCCGCCCCCCAAAATACACGGGTTCCCTGACCCTCGCCCCACACGCCCTTCAACCCCCCCGCCCACCAAATACACGGGTTCCCTGACCCTCGCCCCACACGCCCTTCAACCCCCCCGCCCCCCAAAATACACGGGTTCCCTGACCCTCGCCCCACACGCCCTTCAACCCCCCCGCCCACCAAATACACGGGTTCCCTGACCCTCGCCCCACACGCCCTTCAACCCCCCCCGCCCCCCAAAATACACGGGTTCCCTGACCCTCCCCCCACACGCCCTTCAACCCCCCCGCCCCCCAAAATACACGGGTTCCCTGACCCTCGCCCCACACGCCCTTCAACCCCCCCGCCCCCCAAAATACACGGGTTCCCTGACCCTCCCCCCACACGCCCTTCAACCCCCCCGCCCCCCAAAATACACGGGTTCCCTGACCCTCGCCCCACACGCCCTTCAACCCCCCCGCCCCCCAAAATACACGGGTTCCCTGACCCTCGCCCCACACGCCCTTCAACCCCCCCGCCCCCCAAAATACACGGGTTCCCTGACCCTCGCCCCACACGCCCTTCAACCCCCCCGCCCCCCAAAATACACGGGTTCCCTGACCCTCGCCCCACACGCCCTTCAACCCCCCCGCCCCCCAAAATACACGGGTTCCCTGACCCTCGCCCCACACGCCCTTCAACCCCCCCGCCCCCCAAATACACGGGTTCCCTGACCCTCGCCCCACACGCCCTTCAACCCCCCCGCCCCCCAAAATACACGGGTTCCCTGACCCTCGCCCCACACGCCCTTCAACCCCCCCGCCCCCCAAAATACACGGGTTCCCTGACCCTCGCCCCACACGCCCTTCAACCCCCCCGCCCCCCAAAATACACGGGTTCCCTGACCCTCGCCCCACACGCCCTTCAACCCCCCCGCCCCCCAAAATACACGGGTTCCCTGACCCTCGCCCCACACGCCCTTCAACCCCCCCGCCCCCCAAAATACACGGGTTCCCTGACCCTCGCCCCACACGCCCTTCAACCCCCCCCGCCCCCCAAAATACACGGGTTCCCTGACCCTCGCCCCACACGCCCTTCAACCCCCCCGCCCCCCAAAATACACGGGTTCCCTGACCCTCCCCCCCAAACGCCCTTCAACCCCCCGCCCCCCAAAATACACGGGTTCCCTGACCCTCGCCCCACACGCCCTTCAACCCCCCCGCCCCCCAAAATACACGGGTTCCCTGACCCTCGCCCCACACGCCCTTCAACCCCCCCGCCCCCCAAAATACACGGGTTCCCTGACCCTCGCCCCACACGCCCTTCAACCCCCCCGCCCCCCAAAATACACGGGTTCCCTGACCCTCCCCCCACACGCCCTTCAACCCCCCCGCCCCCCAAAATACACGGGTTCCCTGACCCTCCCCCCACACGCCCTTCAACCCCCCCGCCCCCCAAAATACACGGGTTCCCTGACCCTCCCCCCACACGCCCTTCAACCCCCCCGCCCCCCAAAATACACGGGTTCCCTGACCCTCGCCCCACACGCCCTTCAACCCCCCACCCCCCAAAATACACGGGTTCCCTGACCCCCCCCACACGCCCTTCAACCCCCCCGCCCCCCAAAATACACGGGTTCCCTGACCGTCCCCCCACACGCCTTCCACGTACCCCACCCCCCCCATGCCCTGCACCCCCCCACACCCCACTCCGCCCCTGAGCCGTGCAGGTGGAGCAAAGGCCGGGGCGCTGAGAACGCAGTGCGGGCGACCCCAAAACACACAAAATTTACCCATCATTCCTATGGGCTTCACTCCCCCGGCACCCCGAGAAGCCGGGGCGGGCGGGCGGGGGCTAGCGCCTACCTGGGCAGGGCCAGCGACGCCTCGTAGCGGCCGAAGAAACCCAGCGGGCTGGGGGTGAAGAGCACCCCGCCCACGTCGAACAGCACCAGCCGCCTCGCCAGGGCCATGGCCACCGCCTGGGCCGCTCTGACGAGCCGCGACCCCCTCAGCCCCTTGCCATCGTGCGCCGCCTCGGGCCCCGCCCCTTGCCCGGGCCACGCCCCCTCCCGGGCCACGCCCCTTCTGGCGCGCCCGCCCTGCCCTGAGGGCCGGGCTCCTCTGGGTCCTAGAGCCCGCGGGGACTTGGTGCAGGGGCATGACAGCAGCAGCAGCAGCCCCGGCAGGGGGCGTGGCTCCTTCGCTGGGCACGTGCGTGGGAGGGGCAATGGGGCTTGCTGGGCTGGTGGTGGGAGGGGCTGGGGCTCAGCAGCCCAGGGCAGGCAGAGCGTAGGAGCGGCCAGAGCAAAGGTCCATCGAGCCCAGGCTCCGGTCTTCCGGCAGGGGCCGATGCCAGGGGCCCCAGAAGGACTGGGCAGCATGTGCCATGGCCAAGCGATCCACCCCCTGTGCTCCCGTCCCCGCTTCTGGCAGCCAGAGGTTCGGGGACACCCGGAGCATGGGGCTGCCCCCTTGACCGTCTTGGCTGATAGCCATAGATAGACCTGTCCTCTGTGGACATATCTACTTCTTTTTTTGACCCTATTATAGTTTTGGCCTTCACGCCATCCCCTGGCGAGGGGTTCTACAGGTTGTCTGTGCAAAGAAATACTTCCTTTTGTTTGTTTTAAACTTGATGCCTGTTCTTTTGACCTAAGAAGAGAAGCCCTGTCAGCTACCACAAGGCCTTGGGGGAGTGGTTAGATA
Source organism: Lepidochelys olivacea (assembly GCF_965140295.1). Lineage (NCBI taxonomy): Eukaryota > Metazoa > Chordata > Testudines > Cheloniidae > Lepidochelys > Lepidochelys olivacea. The sequence goes on from NC_140413.1 coordinate 5,987,997, forward strand.
ACCACACAGGTCCAGTGTACCCCGGAGTTCTGCAAGAAGAGAACTGGGGGAGCTTTGGCAATTTGGTTGCTATGCAGCACCTAAGCAGCTGGACCCCATTTATGTATAGGAATGATTTAAAAATAATGTAAATAGTGAATATTAATGCTCAAAGCTTAATTATGGACATGCCCAAGGCCACATATGGCTAGAGGCAGCTATTGACCTCATTATAATCAAGGTAAACAATCAGATCTGGTATATAGCCATACTAGAGCCATAAGGAAGGGTATAAAATACCCCACCTAGTTCCCAGGTTCATCAGGTCCCTGAACCAGTGTAAACTGAATCAGGACCTCTCTTCTGATGGGCACCACTTACTTTCCCTTCTATCATTGTTTCCAATGGTCTCCACAAGTTGTAAGTATGAGAAATGCAGGGATCCACTTTACTGTACTTGTTTAAGTGTTAAGCTTGTTGATCCTTTCCTAGGATTTCAGTTAGCGTTGTCAGTAGTAAATAATGTTTCTCTGTTTGTTTCAGCACATTCCCTGTTCTCAGTTAAGTAGGCCTCTCGGAAAAGAAGCTGTTAGCTGACAGTGCATGTTGCATGCCAATATATAATCTTATAAGTGTAATAATTGTTCAGGTTACAGGCCGCTAGTTGCCCCTCCATCGGGCTGTGCCAGCGTGGGGCAGGGCCACACACTGTCATGGGGAAGATAAGACTGACTCCCACGGGGATGCAGGATATGATAGACCCTTCCCACCAGGGAGCCCCATGGAGGTGACCCCCCTCCCATCCACATGGGTAGTGACTCCTCCAGGACACCAGGGTTCCCCACACTGCCCCCCCATCCACAAGGCCACATTCAGCACCCAGGACACTGGGGTTCAGCACCCAGGACACTGGGGTCCCCCACACACAGCACCCCTCCATTCACAGGTCACTGAGCCCCCAAGACACTGAGATCCCCTCTACACAGTCCTCTCCCTCCACAAGGGCAGCAGCTACCCCCCCGGGATCCACATACAGCACTCCCCTATCCATAAAGACAGGGACTCCCCCAGGACACCAGGGTCCCCACACACAGCACCCATCCATCCACAGGGCCACAACGCCATCCCAGGACACTAGATAAAACAGCACAGAGCCCCAACCATGGGGCAGTGACTCCCCTTAGGATACTGGGATCCCCACACAGCACCCCATCCACAGGGACAGAGATACACACAGGATACCTCTTTGGGTCTGCATCTAGAGGGCAACAGCACACACACACACACACAACCCCAGTTCCACACTCCATTCCATGCCGAACAGCTATTTTGGTAATCTAGAGCCTACTACTGGACTCTTAAGGATCAAGGACCAGAGACCTGGGCTCTATTCCAATCTCTGTCCTGCTTCTCTTGGGAAAGTCCTGCCCTCTCCCTTTGCTTCATCTTCTTCGGTTGCAAAGCGGGGATTATGTTGTTCCCCCGCATTTGTGAAGAGTTTCAAGGTCTCTGGAAGAAACACCCTGCATCAGTGCTAAGTCCTGCTATTAGTACTGGCTGGAATCCAGAATTCCCGTGTCTTGGGAAATTCAGAAAGTAAACATGAAATTCATTGGCACGAAAGCGTGCAATTGTGAAACTTCCCATCAAACGGGAGAAGTGGGGAGTGGGCAGGTGGGTGCAAAAGGTTCACTTTGAAAAATGCCATTGTGACCTCTTCTAAATGAAACTGACAAGGCTCCCCGAGGTGCCCAGATTGCTTGCCGCCTGCCGGGTGGGCGAGCCAGAAGCCTGGCAGCCCTGAGAGTGCCAGCAGAAGCAGGAGGGCCAGAAGTCCTGAGAGCCCTGACTTCAGGCTCCGCAGTCAATGGCAAGGCAGATGAGCTGGGAGGAAACCAGGCTGGTTTCCCTTGGAAAAGCCTTCCATTAGAAAACTTCCAGCTAGCTCCGTTTATTATTGTGCATCAGGGGAGTTAGCGAAGGAGGGGACCTGTTAGATCGATGCAGCCCAGAATACCGCCCTCCAACAATATGATTGATCTTAGACTAAGGGGGCTCTTTGCTAGCCTAGTAAGGGCTCTGCGCCTAGGGGCCAGATTCCCAGCTGGAGTAAACTGACATAGCTCCACTGAAATCAATGCAGCCAGGCTGATTTACACCAGCTGAGGATCTAGCCCGTAGTGAATTGGAGCTAATACCTGCTGAGCCCAACACTGTAGCATTTAATTTCAGAAAGGGGAACTACACAAAAATGAGGAGGTTAGTTAAACCGAAATTCAAAGGTACAGAGCCAAAAGTGAAATCCCTGGAAGCTGCATGGAAACTTTTTAAAGACCCCATAATAGAGGCTCTACTAAAATGTATACCCCAAATTGAAAAGCATAGTAAGAGAACCAAAAAAGAGTCACCGTGGCTAAACAAAGTAAAAGAAGCAGTCAGAAGCAAAAAGGCACCCTTTAAAAAAAGTGGAAGTTAAATCCTAGTGAGGAAAGTAGAAAGGAGCATAAACTCTGGCAAGTGAAGTGTAAAAATATAATTACCGTAGACCATAGTCCATCCTGTGCTTTGCTGCACACTGGGCTACCCACATTTGCCATCCTTGCCTATCAACTACCCTTCTCTACAAATCTTCCCCTTTCATGTTGAAGTGCTTGACGTCATTCAGAACTGTTCATTTCCATATTATTCGAGGTCTTCCTCTCTTTCTTCTTGCATTTTCTGGCTCCCATTCGAGGGCGGTATTTGGTAAGCATTCTTCTTCCATCCTCAGCATGTGTCCCAGCCAGTGAGGTCTTCTTTTGCAGATTTGTGAGCAGGTGCATTGTCCAGTCATTTTTCTGACTTTTGTCTTTCTACCTCTATATGTTATTCCCCAATATTCTTCTCAGACATTTGTGATGAAATGCATCCAGCTTTTGCTGACCTTTCTTGGTAAGTTGCCATGTCTCACTGCCATATGTTGTGATGGTGATAACCATTGCTTTGTACACATTCAATGTTATCCTGAGGAAGATGTTTTTGAACTGAAAGGCCAAAAAGGAATTTGAAGAACAGCTAGCCAAAGACTCAAAGTAATAGCAAAAAAAATTTTAAGTACATCAGAAGCAGGAAGCCTGCTAAAGAAACCAGTGGGGCCACTGGACGATTGAGATGCCAAAGGAGCATTCGAAGACTATAAGGAAAATTTAAATGAAATTATGGAAAAATTAAATGAATTCGTTGCATCGGTCTTCACAGCTGAGGATGTGAGGGAGATTCCCAAACCTGAGCCGTTCTTTTTAGGTGACAAATCTGAGGAAGTGTCCCAGAGTCAGGTGTCATTAGAGGAGGTTTTGGAACAAATTGATAAACTAAACAGTAATAAGTCACCAGGACCAGGTGGGATTCACCCAAGAGTTCTGAAGGAACTCAAATGTGAAATTGCAGTACTAACTGCAGTCTGTAACCTGTCATTTAAATCAGCTTCTGTACCAGGCGACTGGAGGACAGTAAATGTGCCGGCAATTTTTAAAAGGGGCTCCAAAAGGTGACCTCTGCAACTGCAGTTTGCCCGGTAAGCCTGACTTCAGTACCGGGCAAACTGGTTGAAACTATAGTAAAGAACAAAATTGTCAGGCACATAGGTGAACATAATTTGAGGGGAAGAGTCAACATGTTTTTTGTTAAGGGAAATCCTGCCTCACCAATCTACTAGAATTCTTTGAGGGGGTTCAACAAGCATGGGGACAAGGGGGATCCGGTGGATATGGTGTACTTAGATTTTCAGAAAGCCTTTGACAAGGTCCCTCACCAAAGGCTCTTAAGCAAAGTAAGCTGTCCTGGGATAAGAGGGAAGATCCTCTCATGGATTGATAAATGCTTAAAAGATAGGAAACAAAGGGTAGGTATAAATGGTCAGTTTTCAGAATGGAGAGAGGTAAATAGTGGTGTTCCCCAGGGGTCTGTACTTGGACAAGTCCTATTCAACATATTCATAAATGATCTGGAAAAGTCCCAGGCAGACTGCAAAGAACTACAAAAGGATCTCTCAAAACTGGGTAACAAAATGGCAGATGAAATTCAAGGTTTATAAATGCAAAGTAATGCACATTGGAAAGCACAATCCCAACTATACACATAAAATGATGGGGTCTAAATGAGCTGTTCCCACTCAAAGAGATCTTGGAGTCATTGTGGATAGTTCTCTGAAAACATCCACTCCATGTGCAGTGGCCGTCAAAAAAGCAAACAGAATATTGGGACTCATTGAGAAAGGGGTAGATAATTAGACAGAAAATATCATATTGCCCTTGTATGAATCCATGGTATGCCCACATCTTGAATACTGCGTGCAGATGTGGTCACCCCATCTCAAAAAGAGATATATTGGAATTGGGAAAGGTTCAGAAAAGGGCAACACAAATGATTAGGGGTATGGAAAGGCTTCCATATGAGGAGAGATTAATAAGACTGGGACTTTTCAGCTTGGAAAAAGAGACGACTGGTATATTAGAAGTCTATAAAATCATAACTGGTGTGGAGAAAGTAAATAAGGAAGTGTTATTTACTCCTTCTCATAACACAAGAACTAGGGGTCACCATATGAAAATAATAGGTAGCAGGTTTAAAACAAACCAAGGGAAGTATTTTTTTTCCACACAACACACAGTCTGTCAATCTTTGGAACTCCTTGTCAGAGGATGTTGTGAAGGCCAAGACTATAACAGAAATAAAAAAAGAACCACATAAGTTCATGGCAGATAGGTCCATCACTGGCTACTAGCTAGGATGGGCAGGGATGGTGTCCCAAGCCTCTGTTTGCCAGAAGCTGGGAATGGGTGACAGGAGATGGATCGCTTGATGATGACCCGTTCTGTTCATTCCCTCTGGGGCACCTGGCATTGGCCACTGTTGGAAAACAGGATACTGGGCTAGATGGACCTTTGGTCTGACCCAGTATGGCTGCTCTTATGTTCTTCCATTGACCTTAATGGGGATTGGATCAGGCTCCAAGAAGATGGCCCTTCTCAGATTTTGGCACCTGGTCCTGATCGGAATCAGTGGGTGAAACCAAAGGGATAGGAGAAGCTTAACTAAGGACAAAATATTCCTACTTGGGTTGGGCATCGCAGTCCGTGTTAGTTTAGGCTCCTAATGAAGTGACTTGATTTCAGAGGTGTTAACTTCCCACAGTGGGAGCTGCCGCTGCTCATCAGCTCTGAATATCTAGCCATTTATTTAGGTGCCTAAATTAATATGGGTCATAGATTCCAAGGCCGGAAGGAACCATTGTGATCATCTGGTCGGCCCCCTGTATCACACAGGCCATAGGACTTCCCCGGTGCCCTGCTGAGGGCAGCCAAGTTTGAAAATCTCAACCCAAACTTCTATGGGAAGTTTCACATGCGGTTTAGTTTGTGTCCTGAGGAGCTCTGAGTTGGTTCTTATTGTGGAGTTAAGTTAAACCCTTGGAATTCCGGGTGCTCGGAGCGTTTCTTTTCTCTGCTCCATAACACTTATAACCATGCCTGTTCTTCACTCCCTGAGAGCTGCTGCTGATGGCAGATGGAGCAGAAAGCATCACTACAGTGTCTTTTCAGTGGCTGCTAGGTGAAATGAGTTCGGTGGGACTCAGCCCAGTAGCTAGCAGACCAGGGTCTGTATTGCAAACAACACCTTCATGACTGCCTCCAGCAGAGAAGCAAAGAACCATAAGGAGATTGAACTCCCCACTCATCTCGAGTGGTGGGACCTCCAGGTCAGACACTTTGGATGGGGCAACAATTGGAGAAGCTTGCACTGCCGCTGCCAGCTTGCACCTATTAATTGGATTCAGTCTCCAGGGCTCTCTCTCTCTAGCACTTTTCACCAGCATGAAATTCACTTTAAAAACTAAGCTGATCCTTTTATCCCTTGGATGTTAAACCATCTGGCTGCTTCAAGCTTGGGAAAGAGACAGCTAAAGGGGGATATGATAGAGATCTATAGAATCATGACTGGTGTGGAGAAGTAAATAAGGAAGTGTTATTTACTCCTTCTCATAACACAAGAACTCGGGGTCACCACATTAAATTAACAGGCAGCAGGTTGAAAACAAACAAAAGGAAGTATTTCTTCACACAATGCACAATCAACCTGTGGAACTCTTTGCCAGAGGATGCTGTGAAGGCCAACACTATAACAGGGTTCAAAAAAGAACTAGATAAGTTCATGAAGGATAGGTCCATCAATGGCTATTAGCCAGGAGAGGCAGGGATGGTGTCCCTAGCCTCTGTTTGCCAGAAGCTGGGAATGAGTGACAGGGAAAGGATCACTTGATGATGACCTGTTCTGTTCATGCCCTCTGGGGCACCTGGCATTGGCCACTGTTGCAAGACAGGATACTGCGCTATATGGACCTTTGGTCTGACCCAGTATGGCCATTCTTATGCTCACCGTGCACAGATCAGCTATGCCTTCCCTTCCCAGCTTTCTCAATAAATCCTCCCCAAGTGGCATCCTATTCAAACCCAAGTTCCACACCCACCCAGTCCAATCCTGACCTACGCTCTGCATGGCTCCGACCCAAGAGCTTTAGTGGAAGAGGAGCAAGCGGAATTCCTGCAGCCCACTCCCAGCTTGTGGACTGCTTATTATCAACCCAGATCCAACAACCCAGAGAGGTGTTAGCAGGGCAATGCTGCTGCTCCTGGGTTTTCTGCCTCATAGTGTAAGGTCTGAGGCCCCTTTCTGTAGCCACGTTAGGATAGCAGTAGCCACGACCTAAGAAGCAGAAAGTCACATCCTCACATTCCATCTAAATTGCACCAAAACAATGTAATATCAGGCTATTAAGAAGTCCCCTGTCCTAATAGTATCCATCATAACCACGTAAAGAAACAGATCTTAAGATGTTTAGGGAAAACTTTGATAGCATTCTGTCTGGCCAGGAATGACTTATCAACAGTGTGTGTATGAAATCTATACTTCCATTGTTTTGCCTTTATGGTCCCTACTTCTCTATTGTTTATCTGTATCGTTTCTGTCTGGTTCTTTCATTGGTTCTGTCTGTAGCATAACTAGTTTTGCAAGACTTTAACCAACCAGACCCCACCACGTTAATTGATTTAAGACCTGTTTCATAATGGGCTAGGATTGGTAAAAAAACAACCAAACAACAACAACACTGTTTTGCACTACTTTCGTTTAAAATTATTGGTTAAGCAGGACTCAAGTTTCACTATATAAACTGGGGTCCAAAAGGAAGTACGTTGGAACCTAACTCCAGGACACAAGCCAAGATCGGAGCTGCCAGACCTCAACACCCTGCCAATCATACTGTGCAGAAGCTGGAATCCCCAGACAACTTGATCCCGACTGGCCACCAGGAACAGTTCATCAGCCTTATTGGGAGTGGTGAGCATCGTATGCTTAGCATGTACATTCTCTGTTGGTAATTGTTAGCAAATAGAGATTAAGGATATTACTGTGTAAGGCTCTTTCACTGGTACAAGGCCCTGCAAATCTAGGAACTGGGTAAGGGTGGGTACTTAAATTAACCAGCTTACACCCCGAGTCCTAGAATGGTGTATGGGTGGCTGTCAGCCCTAGGAACTGGGTAAGGGTGGGTGCCTTTCAGCCAGAGCCCAGGGAACTTGGAAAGGATGTGGGTTACGCCTTGAGCCCACAGAAGGGTAAAGGTGGGGTGCCCTGGAGTGTGCGGGTAACAATAGAGCCAAGTGCCTGAGCACTTGTGAGCATGGAGAACCCCAGGGAGCATAAAGCGCCCCCTGCAGTTTACACTGGATCCAGCAGCAATGGGTAAAGAATCATAGAAATGTAGGGACCTCAAGAGGTCATCAGATCCAGGCAGTTTGTAAGATGCCTTGGCGCTTTCAGGGTGAAGGGGGCTACAGAAGCGCCAGTTGTTAGTTTATTCAGAGACGAGATGTTCAGGGTTTAAGGACGCCCCCTGAGGCTGGCCCATCACACAAGCTGCCCGCGTCTCTTATATCCCATTTCAATCTTTCTGCACATGCTGAATTTCACCCTGTCAATAGCCCATTTCTTACAGCTGGTTTGATTTACTCCATTCCATTAATAACCGGGGGGCGGGGAGGGACCAAACCCCTCTGAGCGAAGAGGCAGCCTAGGAGTTCCCAGACGTTGGCTTCCCTTGCTTTAAATTTCACCCATATGACCCCCCCCCCCTTTCTCTCTAGCACGTTGAATTTCATGTTCTGTCTCATGAGAAAAAATTGTATATGGCTAGTCGGTCCAAGGTGGGATGGATCACATGAGCCTAGTCTGCCCCCTGCTGAACTCTGCCCCTTGCTGAACCCTGTGGGGCAGCACTGAATTAATCAGGTCCAAAAATTGGTTTCCATTGGATGGCCTGGCTGGCGAGCCCTGCCCTGTCAAAGCCGCAAAGGGAAGGTCCAGCTATTCCTAGCACACCAGAGTTTCTTACAGCTGTAAGGAAGAGCCAGTGTTTCACATGAGCGTAGCGCAGGTGAAAGGAGCTCGTCAGTGCTGGAAGCTAAATGAGGTATGGCACAGGAGGTAGCAGAAGCTGCCCCTCCCAGCAGCTGTCCCCCCCTTGGGGAGAGGATCATTCCCATGGAGCCCGTAGCCTCTCTGCTGAGGACAGAGCCGACAAGTTAATTTCACCCAGGGAGCCACCAAGCCGGAGCTTTGGTTTGTTCTTTCCATGCTCTTGAACTTAATCTGAAATAAATGATTCAAACCAGAGTCTTAGAGAGCTTATTCCTTCACTCTCCCACTTCCCTAGTCCTTCTCGCATGAACAGAGAGCAACAATACCCGAAGTCCAAAGGTGAAAACAATTCAATGTTTATTGGGGTGAACTTCCAGCAAGCTTAAATCCAAGTTCCTTTTTCCTTATTTTTGAATCCCAACTTACTTCCTATTTGCCCCTAATTTATATAGTAATATTCTTAGCTATACCTTAACCAATCATTCTACTGAAATTTAACTAACCAATCCTAACATATTGTAACATGATTAGCTAACCGATTATATCCCACCACCTGAATTAGTTTACACCCAGCAAAATTAATTATACAGCAGACAGAAACAATCACAGAACCAGAGACCCATGCCAATAAACAGCAAAGTGGGAACTATAATGACAAAACAATACAGAAGTGAGGATTTCAAAACTACATCTATAAAGACATAAGGGTTTCCCAGCTGTGTCTATTGATAAGTGAGTTCTTACTAGACAGAAAACTATCAACCTAAATTTCCTTTTACATTTTCTAGGCACTTCCCTTTCTCTGGAGGTGATAGGAACTATCAGGACAGGATTGTATCCTAACAGCCCAATAGCACCTTCTTTCAATGTGACTAGTTTGGAATGGGAGGATGTGACTGGTCGCTTCCCAGCTTATGGCTGCCTCTGTCGCTTAGCCAAAGGCCTGAGCCTAAGAACAGGGCCTCAGACTGTCACAGGAAGAGAAGGACCTTACACCAGCAGACAGTGATTTTGATTCTTTTATACCTCTATAACTAGCCAAGTGATAAGAATGCACCTGAATTCTTAAAGTACAGGCCTTTGCAGACAGGATATCTGAATCTTCAGCATGCCTGGTCCCAGTCAATCCCCCTTCGTTTTACTGCTCCCTGGTCACTTACTGCAGGAAGCGCTGTCCACGGGGTGCAGTACATCCCACCTCTGCCACCAGTTGTCACAGAGTCCCTGGGCGATGCTCTGGAACTGCTCCCCATGAAGCCAGTCAGGACTCTGGGGAAGTCTCCTTTCTGTGAGCAGCCTGTCTTCAGGACACACAACTTCCACCTTCCTGGGTCTGACCTTGGAGCATTCAGCCTCCTCTGCCCCTCCGTGCGCTTCCCACAGCGAGTCTGCTCAGGCGGGGCTCCTGAGGGTCCTGCCCCCCAACTTCGCAGTCAGATGTGACTCTCAGCCAGCCAGTAAGACAGAGGTTTACTAAACAACAGGAACATGGTCTAAAACAGAATTTGTAAGCGCAGAGAACGGGACCCCTCAGCTGGGTCTATCCTGGGGGGCAGTGAGCCAGACAACCCCGTCTGCCCTTCACTCCATGTCCCAGCCAGCCCCAAACTGAAACTCCCTCCAGCCCCTCCTCAACCAGGGGCAACAATTTACTCTCGAGGTTCCCTGCGGAACTGGCCCCCTGGGGTCTATCCCCACTCACCCCGGGGAGGTCCCCTAGGCCTCTCCGCCCCCCCCACCGCCAGCTCATGCTGCTGCTGCTTCTGCAGCTCTTTCTCGGGCTCTCGCTGGCTCTCACAGAAGTGAGCTGTAGCTCTCGAAAGCTCATGCTCAAATAAATTGGTTAGTCTCTAAGGTGCCACAAGTCCCTTTTCTTTATCCTAACACAGAGAACCATAGGCTGATCCACCACTGCATCACTCTTGTTTTGCCCTGGTTCAGTAACAAGACCCAGCTTTTGTAGATAAAGTACTTTACAAAGGAGGTCAGCATCATTACCCTTCCTCCCCTCGTTTGGAGATGGGGAAACCGAGGCACAGAGCGTGAGGCAATTTGCATCAGGTCACCCAGTAGGGCCGAGCTAGGAATAGAACCAGGTATCCTTAGTCCCCTGTCCAGTGCTCTGTCCACCAGGATACACTGCCTCCCCTTACAGCTGTGGCTTCAGTGGCATTATACCAGTGTGAAACTGGAGTCACACACTGGTGCATCAGACCCTACTTAATTTGCTTTCGGAGTAGGGAAGAGAATCGAACACAAATAATCCAGGGGAATCCAGCGAAACGTTCCTGAGGATATTATTGTAATTATTTGTACTGCAGCTGCACCTAAGGGCTGCGATTACAGTCTGGGACTCCGTGGCGCTAGGCGCTGTACAAACACAGCCTCAAAGAGTTTACACCTAAGTATAATGTGAGAGATAACATGTGGATGCAGACAGAGGAGCACAGGGATGCAATGAGGCAATGCTGGCCTACTGGAAGGTGCTCAGATGAGTGGGATATAAAAACCTAATGAGTGTAGCACATTGCAGTCATTAGAGCCAATGATCTTACATGCTACATCCCCTCTCTGGGTGATCTCGTCTGCTCACCTGGCTCCATCTATCATATCTATGCTGACAATCTGCAGGACTACCTGTCCACTCTGGTCTTCTCTGCCTTCCTCCAAACCTAGAGCTTGGTCTCTCTCTCACTGAGATCTTCTCTAGAGATTTTGCTGTCAATTGACACCCGACAAGTCTTCCACCAGCCCAGTTCTCTTCTGCCGTCAAACTTGGACATATCACCCCAGGAAAGATTTTCAGGAGCAGCTGCGAATTTGGGTTGTGTCAATTTCAGAGGTGCGCAGCCCAGGACACCTGGGATCCAGGCTTCCGAGATCCTCAGCACCTCTGATTCTCATGGAAATCAAGTGGAGCTGCAGGGGCTCAGCAGTTCTGGAAGTCAGGCCCCAGGTGTCCCAGGCTGGGCAAAACAGAAGCACTCATAAGTAGAGGCCACTTGAGAAAATGTAGGCTTTAATTCTTCTGTGCCTCAGTTTACCCTTTTGATAATGGGGGTTAATAATGCTGACCTCTCTCATGGACTGTGCTTGGCCATCCCAGAACCAACCTTCTTTTATGAGATTTACATTATTTTTATTAAATTCCCCTCACCTGCCAATATTTTAGTCTTCTCCGCTTCCCGCCCTGAACAGTTGGTGCACTTTAAACCCACCCGTGTATTAAAACCAAAATGTACTTGCACATATGGGACATTTTAATGTGTGCGTCTCCCACACCCTTCATCTGGGTTTGTCTTCCGAGACTGTGAGCTCTTGGAGGCAGCAACTGTGTCTTCCTACCTTCTCGGACAGCGTCTAGTGCTGGGGGGCCCCGCTTGAGAATGGAGCCTTTGGACACTGCCCTGCTACAAATAATAATATTGCTGATACTCACAGCTGATATGTTCCTCCCCAGAGGTGGGTTCATGTTAGTAATGGATGGAGTAATGGCTCGTTTACACACACACACACACACCCAAAGATATATGCACCCGTAGAGACACATTTTATATACACACACACTCTCACCCCTCATAGCTCAACATAGCTATAGAGCAAATAGCATCATAAATCTTCAGTTGGTGTGAATCATTGTAGACAATTCACATTAATGTTGATAAATGCAAAGTAATGCACACTGGAAAACATAATCCCAACTATACAGCTAAAATGAAGGGGTCTAAATTAGCTGTTCCCACTCAAGAAAGATCTTGGAGTCATTGTGGGTAGTTCTCTGAAAACATCCACTCAGTGTGCAGCAGCAGTCCAAAAAGCAAACAGAATATTGGGAATCATTAGGAAAGGGATAGATAATAAGACAGAAAATATCATATTGGCTCTCTATAAATCCATGGTATGACCACATCTTGAATACTGCGTGTGGATGTGGTCACCCCATCTCAAAAAAAGATATATTGGAATTAAAACAGGTTCAGAAAAGGGCAACAAAAATTATTAGGGGTATGGAACGGCTGCCGTATGAAGGGAGATTAATAAGGCTGGGACTTTTCAGCTTGGAAAAGAGGCGACTAAGGGGGAGGGGGAACATGACAGAGGTCTATAAAATCATGAGTGGTATAGAGAAAGTAAATAAGGCAGTGTAATTTACTCCTTCTCATAATACAAGAACAAGGGGCCCCCAAATGAAATTAATAGGTAGCAGGTTTAAACACAAGAAAGTATTTTTCACACAATGCATGGTCAACCTCTGGAATTCCTTGCCAGAGGGTGTTGTGAAGGCCAATACTATAAAAAAAGGGAGCTAGATAGATTCATGGAAGATAGCCATTGATGGACCTATTAGCCAGGATGGGCAGGAACGGTATCCCGGGCCTCCGTTTGCCAGAAGCTGGGAATGGGTGACAGAGCATGGATCACTTGATGATAACCTGTCTGTTCATTCCCTTTGGGGCCTGTTGAATTTATGATTTCGAACAACCTAGGAGTACTTTGTGATACAACAGTTAATGGAAACACCGAAGAATGTATGTATTTTATTACCATGACTAACTGCAGAAAGGTGTATTTTACATAAAAGAATGCTGGTGTACGGATAGACGCTTAGACGGTACAGTAAATGGAAAATATTCTCAGCATATCTGCTTCCCCAAGTATATCTAAATATATTTTACGGTTGGAAGAATGATACCCTATATTTGGTAGTTATTTGCTGTTGGGTTGAAGTTGGAATCTACATAGACCCATAATTCAACAGTACGTGTAGTTTGTTTAAATACTTTGTGACATGCAGTTATTTTAAAAAAAATATATAAAATGTAATTGCTTTAAAAACTAATTTTGATAGTTTATAAATTATGAATATTCTACTTTACATGGTTTTAATTTTATTTTTATTGCTTATTGTACAAAGTAACTGGCCAAGAGCAAACAGCATTATAAAATCTTTGCTGGTGTCACGTGATGTTACATCAGTAAGACCTATTTGTAGAGAGGCTCTTCCAGTGCCACTTAAATTCGATAAATGTAAGTCATGATCATTACAAAGAGTTACCAAAAAGTACAGTAAAAAATAAACTATTTCCTTACATCTAAGGCCTTGTATTCCATCTCTTTCTTGCTGTTGATTTTGCTTTTATTATTCAAAAAAAGACAGAAAATTCTATTCTGCCATCCCAGACATTGTTCTTACTCACTTAAAAGCAACAGAAGCTGTAACAAAAACATCTTGAGCAGATTTATACCCTAGCATTTAAAAAAAAAAAAACCACCCAGAAAACCCTGTTCATTTCCCAGCTCTGCTTTAATTTGATGGAACTGCCTGCTTTCCGTGAAATTGGGACAGTATAACAAAGCCTGAGGAGCCCCATTTGTATTTTAGTAACATCAGTGTCAATCCAGAGCAGCCCCACTGAAGTCAGGGTAGATACTCTGGATTGACACTAGTGGATAACTGAGATTAGAATCGAACCTTAAACTGCAGTTGATAAAACAAATTCTTTGTGTAAATTAGCTGAGCTCTATTGAAGTCTATGGAGCACTGCCATTTTACACTGGCGGAGAAATTTGGCCAAATGTATGAAATTGACCTAGTTTATGTAAGTTTCAGGCCACACCTGACTCTTGTAATGGAGAATCAAATCAAGCCAATGGGCGCAGGATCTGGCCTGTAAAACATCAGATATTCAACATGGAGCCAGCAGTTTAATCAGTTTCCAAAGGACCAGATCCTGCAGTTATCATCAGCCAGCCCTCAGGCAAAACGTCCTGTGAGTGTCTTGCGAATTTGAGAACCAACAAGGAGCTATCCACACTTCTATTTGTCATGTCTTCCACCCACATCTGATTCTCAGCTGGTGTAAATCAGCATAGCTCCATCAAATAGGCCAGATCCAATTGAAGAATTGGTCTGCATTCAACAAGATGAAATTCAATAAAGGTAAGAGCAAAATAGTTCACTTAGGAAGGAAAAGTCAAATGCACAATTACAAAACAAGGAGTAAGTGGCTAGCGGGTCGTACTGCTCCAAAGGGTCTGGGGGTTATAGTGGATCACATTGAATAAGAGTCAACAATGTGATGCAGTTGCGAAAAAGTATAATATCCTTCTGGGGTGTATTAACAAGAGTGTTGTATGTAAGACGAAGGATGTCAATGTCACGCTCTGCTGGACACTGGCAAGGCCTCAGCTGGAGTATAGTGTCCAAGTCTGGGCACTGCACTATATGAATGATGGGCAAACTGGGGAGAGGTCAGAGGAGAGCAACAAAGATGAGCAACGGTTTAGAAAACCTGACCTATAGGGAAGGTTAAAAAAGCTAGGTCTGTTTAGTCTTGAGAAAAGAAGCCTGAGGAGGGATCTGGTAACCGTCTTCACAGGTGTTAAGCTCTGTTGTAATATAAAGTTCACTTGTTCTCCACAGCCACTGAAAGGAGGATGATAATTAATGGGCTTCACCTGCAGCTAGGGAGATTTACGTTCGCTATTAGGAAACACTTTCTTTACTCTAAGGGTAGCTAAGCTCTGGAACAGGCGTCCAAGGGACCTTGTGGAATCTTCATCACTGGAAGGCTTTAAGACCAGGTTGGACAGACAGCTGTCAGGGCTGGTCTGGGTTTACTTGGTCCTGCCTCAGTGCAGGGGGCTGGGTTTGATGACTCCTCCAGGTCCCTTCCAATCTGACATTTCTACGGTTTCTATCCCCAGCTAGTATTAATCAGGACAGCTCCAATGATGTGGGATGCAATTCAGCAAAGGAAAATAGAGGCTGAATATCAAACTCAAAGAGAAAACTCCCTCAAAGAGATACACTAGGCTGTGGAATCAATAATCCCGCAAACCAAATGGTGGAAGTTTACAACATGGAAAGCCAGATTGCACAAAACCCTGGGGAAATACGCTGTAAGGAACAATTCTCTTGTCAGGGGAGCTGAACGGGACAGGATTCTAATAGACTTCTTCCGTTTCTATTTCCTGTGATGTAAATGGCATCCAAATACACGTGCCTCTGTGACACACCGAAGCCACTTCACTGAGCCCATCATGCGCATCCACAGGAAACGCCGAGCTTAAAACATTAAATGGAACCGGTTGAAAAACTCTGACGGAACATTTTCCATCAGGAAAAAGCCGACTCCACAAAATCAAACCATTTCGTGGAAACGTATCCATTTCATCCCAATTTTGGATGAAAAATTATTGTGATGTTTTATTTTGCTGAGGTGGAGATGCTTTGTTGCCATGTTATTGTTTGGACTGTGATATTATGTGTCCAAACGAAGTGCGTCAACCTCATGGAAATGGTTTGCTAAAGGTAGTTTTGAAATTCTTCAGCAATTTCATTTCTTGGGAAGTTTCAACTTCCCCTTCTGACCCAGGGTGAAAGGAAGTGTCAAACCGGGGGAATTTCCCACCAAATGGAAGTTACAAGTTTCCACCAGCCCTGATATTAACCATTTTGGAAGCAAATTGCCTCATCCCCCGCACAAAGAAAATAAATCCTGACTCCTCTCTTCCAGAACCCTCCCAGACATTCTCCCGGGGATCGAAGTCTGAGCTTGGCTACGCTGATGCAAATTCAGACTAACCCCATGAAAATCAGTGGGGTTACTCCAGATTTAAACCAGTGTAATCCAGATTAGGGTCCAGCCCATTGCTTTGAAAAGTGGAACCGTTTGATTCATCTGAGCTCATGGGAAGAAGGCAGGCAGCTTAACTAGGACGGATTTGCCTGAGACCAGTCCCTGACAGGGGCCAGACGTCCCCATCAGAACCTTTGGCACTTCTCAGGGGTTCCTGTCCAAGCGACTTTCCCTGCACACCGAAACGAGAGCTGTCTCTTTGCTGCATCATGCAGAGTGACAGCTCTCTTGCACAGTCCCAGCACCTCTTTCTATTCCATTGCCCTCTAGCACAGAGATGACAGCGAGATCTCTGCGCGAATGGTGCATTTTGCTGCAACACAGAAATAAATACTGTTGCCCAAAGCAACTTCCCCATCTGGAAAATATCCTGTGGGAGAGGGTGGGTAAAAATACTGGAGGATTGAGCCCTTGGCATTGATACAGCAGGGTGGCTGGAGGCAAGACTTCTGCTCTCACCACATGGGCACTCCTTGTGCTGAAGATGATTAGGGGTGGTAGGGGACAAGCAGCTGAACCCGAGGTCTCAGTGAGGTGCTGTGCCAAAGAGGGCTAGTGCGATCCTTGAATGTAGAAAACGGGAATGGCGAGTAGGTGATTTTAACCTCTGCGTACGGCATTCCTGAGCCCACTACTGGAATATTACGTGCAGCATTTTTAAATTTGATAATTATTATATTATTTGATAATATGAATGCCCATATAATGAATATTGATAGCTATATCCTGAATATAATTATACCCTCCCTGTTTACAGCATTAAGCATATTCAACAGACATTTTTACCTTGAAGATACATTTCTTTGCAGTAATTGTACCTACAAATTCCCTGAATCAACAGTTCACAGGGGAGGGAGGAAGGGGCCATGACCCCCAAGCTCGTTTATATAGCTGGGAAAAGAAGGGAGGGAGGGGGAAATAACACTTCTTTACACAAAGGGGATCCTTCAGACAGCCACATTCCTTATGCAGCTGCCATGCTTCTCTCTCCTTAACAAGCAGAAGGGAACTTTATGGCAGGATGGCGACTGATCTATCAAACCAAGAAAGTGTTTGCCATGCCTCACTCCCTATTACCATGTTAGCAGTTACCCAGGTCTTTACTTAACCCCTACATACCCCAGCACTCATAGAATCATAGAATATCAGGGTTGGAAGGGACCTCAGGAAGTCATCTAGTCCAACCCCCTGCTCAAAGCAGGACCAATCCCCAACTCAATCATCCCAGCCAGGACTGTGTCAAGCCTGACCTAAAAACTTCTAAGGAAGGAGATTCCACCACCTCCCTAGGTAACACATTCCAGTGTTTCACCACCCTCCCAGTGAAAAAGTTTTTCTAATATCCAACCTAAACCTCCCCCACTGCAACTTGAGACCATTACTCCTCGTTCTGTCATCTGCTACCACTGAGAATAGTCTAGAACCATCCTCTCTGGAACCACCTCTCAGGTAGTTGAAAGCAGCTATCAAATCCCCCCCTCATTCTTCTCTTCTGCAAACTAAACAATCCCAGCTCCCTCAGCCTCTCCTCATAACTCATGTGTTTCAGTCCCCTAATCATTTTTGTTGCCCTTTGCTGGACGTTTTCCAATTTTTCCACATCCTTCTTGTAGTGTGGGGCCCAAAACTGGACATAGTACTCCAGATGAGGCCTCACCAATCTCTAATAGAGGGGAACGATCACATCCCTCGATCTGCTGGCAATGCCCCTACTTATACAGCCCAAAATGCCGTGAGCCTTCTTGGCAAGAAGGGCACACTGTTGACTCATATCCGGCTTCTCGTCCACTGTCACCCCTAGGTCCTTTTCTGCAGAACTGCTGCCGAGCCATTCGGTCCCTAGTCTGTAGCGGTGCAAGGGATTCTTCTGTCCTAAGTGCAGGACTCTGCACTTGTCCTTGTTGAACCTCATCAGATTTCATTTGGCCCAATCCTCCAATTTGTCTAGGTCCCTCTGTATCCTATCCCTACCCTCCAGCGTATCTACCACTCCTCCCAGTTTAGTGTCATCTGCAAACTTGCTGAGAGTGCAATCCACACCATCCTCCAGATCATTTATGAAGATCTTGAACACAACCGGCCCCAGGACCGACCCTTGGGGCACTCCACTTGATACCGGCTGCCAACTAGACATCGAGCCATTGATCACTACCCGTTGAGCCCGACAATCTAGCCAGCTTTCGATCCACCTTATCGTCCATTCATCCAGCCCATACAACAGCAAGGAAAGTAACCAATGCCTGGGCGGGGGTGTCAAACAACCACCAACAGCCATTGTCCAGCAAGGGAGTTATTATTCCATGACTCACCTGCATAAGGCCACACCAGGGGAATTGCTCAACCTTGCCTGGGGACTCAGCAATGCCCCTCAGACATGCCTGGACTTGTGTTGTCCAAGCACATGGACTAAGGGTAGAAAACATAACACAGAGGCCACATGCTTGGCCTTTCTCCTGCCCCCACCTACACTGCAAGCAACAAAGACACTCAGAAGACTGAAGACTCCAACAGAGGAGACTGGCCCAGGTTTAAGGGACAAACCTGTATATTAAGGACTGCAATATCCAGTGGGGTGAGAAAAACTGTTTAATGTAGATGTTGCCCAGTCTAATAGGATTGAGAGGTTAGACTGCGTGATTATATTTCATTTTATTTTGGTAACTAACTCTGACCTTTTGCCTATCACTTAAAAAATCTTTTTTAGTCAATACATTTGTTTTATTGTCTATCTTTACCAGTGAGTTTGTCTGAAGCGTTTGGCAAATCTGCTCAGGTTTACAAAGGCTGGTGTATGTCCCCTTTCCATTGATGAAGTGGTGAACCAATTAATAAATGTGCATTGCTCATCTTGAGCAGTGCAGGACGGTATATTCCTGAGGTACAGTTCTGGGAGGATTTACCTGGTGCCTTTCTCTGTGTGATTCATGACCGGCTCTGGGAGCGTTCATGCAACCTAGCTGGGTGGGGGGGCTCCACATGTGTTGTGCTGAGTGATCACAGCACCTGGAGGGGTCACTAGCAAAGCATTGTGGGATACTGCCCAGGCTGGAGAGAGTTAAGGGGCCACAGTGGTCCCACAGTCCCAGGCTGCACCCAGGGAGTCCTGTCACAACTAGGTCAGCCAGAGGTCTATCTAGCCCAGTTTCCTGTCTCTGACAATGGTCAGTGCCAGATGCTTCAGAGGGAATGAACAGAACAGGGCAGTTATCGAGTGATCCATCCCCTGCTATCCAGTTCCAGCTTTTAGCTGTCAGAGGTTTAGGGACACCCAGAGCATGAGGTTGCATCCCTGATCATCTTGGCTAATAGCCATTGATGGACATGTGACTGTTGCCCCTCCCCCCCTCCAGTATGCCACCTGATGTACTGGGGTCCCACTGAGCCCACCCGTTCCACCAGCCTGGGTTCACTCACCCTGTCCTACTGTGCCAGGCCCCCAAGTTTCCTCTAGCACACACACAGGTCGGGCCACACTCAGCTGCAGAAGGACACTGACAAGGAGATCAGCTCTGTGTGGGAAGACTCAGCTTGGGGAATGCCCAGCACTCAGGTGCACACCCCTCCCCCCCCCAGAGTGTAAACCCAAAATTGCATCGTCTTGCGCTGCACAGAGATCTGTACAGCTTAGCTAATGAAAATCACTCCCTCCCTCAATGTGGAGGAAGACATGCACAGCTTTTTGCCCCCCCAATTATGAATTGCACAAACTGGTTTATAGAAAACAAAAATAAGTTTATTAACTACAAAGGATAGATTAAGTGATTATAAGGGATAGCAAACAGATCAAAGTAGATTACTGAGCAAATAAAGCAAACACAAACTAAGTTTAATACACTAAAGAAACTGGCTACAAGCCTGCATCTGAAGTGGGTGTTTTACCCACAAAAGCTTATGCCTGAATAAATCTGTTCATCTTTAAGGTGCCACCAAACTCCCCATTGTTTTTGTGGCTACAAGTAGTAATTTCTCACCCTAAATTTTGTTTTAAGCAGGTTGCAGAGATTCTTGAAGACAAACTTCTTTTGCTTGCAGCTTAGAATTCCAGATATTCCCTTCACAGGCCAGGCGCCTTCTAGTGGGGGTCCAACTCTTCCCCAGTTCAGTCTTAGGTGTTTTTAGCAGTCATCTTGGGCAGGTATTCAGTGAAGAACCGACCCTGATTAACTCACTTCCCAGCCTTAAATAGGCTTTACATATGGTGGGAATCCTTTGTTTCCCAGTTTGATCCCCTACTAGTGGAAAAATACAAGCAGTCCCAGATGGGATCCAGCACCAGGTGACATAATCACATGGCCATGCAGTGTCAAAGCAGCATCCCAGGAAGTGTCTCAGGAAGGTGGAAGATTAGCATCTTCAAAGACGATTGTTCTCCCTAATGGTCCATCCAGACTGATTGCATTCTGTCTGGTGGGCATTCCCCAGATGTAAACACAGTTGTAATTAGAAAAGGAGGACTTGTGGCACCTTAGAGACTACGTAATTTATTTGAGCATAAGCTTTCATGAGCTACAGCTCACTTGCTTATGCTCAAATAAATTTGTAGTCTCGAAGGTGCCACAAGTCCTCCTTTTCTTTTTGCGACTACAGACTAACACGGCTGCTACTCTGAAACAGTTGTAATGGTTACATAGTCAATATTCCTAACTTCAGATACAGAAATGATACTTGCATACAAATAGGACAATCTTAGTCAGTACATCATAACCTTTCCAATGACTGGGGGGAGGGATAGCTCAGTGGTTTGAGCATTGGCCTGCTAAACCCAGGGTTGTGAGTTCAATCCTTGAGGGAGCCATTTAAGGATCTGGGGCAAAAACTGGGGATTGGCCCTGCTTTGAGCAGGGTTGGACTAGATGACCTCCTGAGGTCCCTTCCAACCCTGATATTCTAGGATTCCTCACATGATCCATCTTGCATAAAACATACCTTAATTATGCCATATTCATATCATAACAATATGTATGAGGAATATGGGGCATAGCATCACAGGACCTATCCTCCATGACCTTATGTCATAAATATAAAGGGAAGGGTAACCACCTTTCCATATACCATACTATAAAATCCCTCCTGGCCAGAGGCAAAGTCCTTTCACCTGTAAAGTGTTAAGAAGCTCAGCTAACCTGGCTGGCTCCTGACCCAAAAGACCAATAAGGGGACAAGATACTTTCAAATCTTGGGCAGGGGGAAGGCTTTTGTTTGTACTCTTTGTTTATGTGGTTGTTCTCTCTTAGGACTGAGAGAGGCCAGACAGAAATCCATCTTCTCCAACCCATCCTAAGCCAAGTCTCCAATATTGCAACCAGTAGAGGTAAGCCAGGCAAGGCGGATTAGTTTATCTTTTGTTTTATGTGAATTTTCCCTGTGTTAAGAGGGAAGTTTATTCCTGTTTTCTGTAACTTCAAGGTTTTGCCCAGAGGGGGATCCTCTGTGTTTTGAATCTGAATATCCTGTCAAATATTTTCCATCCTGATTTTACAGAGGTGATTTTTACCTTTTTTTTTTAAATAAAATCCTTCTTTTAAAAACCTGACTGATTTTTCCATTATTCCAAGATCCAGGGGGTTGGGTCTTTGATGATTTTGTAACAAATTGGTTAGGATATTATTCTCAAGCCTTCCCAGGAAAGGGGGTGTGTAGGGCTTGGGGGGATATTTTGGGGGGAAGACATCTCCAAGTGGTCTCTTTCCCTATTCTTTGTTTAAAACACTTGGTGGTGGTAGCATATGGTTCAAGGCCAAGCTTGTACCTTGGGAAAGTTTTTAACCTAAACTGGTAAGAATAAGCTTAGGGGGTCTTTCATGCAGGTCCCCACATCTGTACCCTAGAGTTCAGAGTGGGGAAGGAACCCTGACACCTTATCTAGTTCTTTTTTTAACCCAGTTCTGCTTCTGACCTTCACAACATCCCCTGGCAATGTGTTCCACAGGTTGACTGTGCATTGTGTGAAGTACTTCCTTTTGTTTGTTTTAAGCCTGATGCCTATTAATTTCGTTGGGTGTCCCCTAGTTCTTGTGTTACGAGAAGGAGTAAATAATATTTCCCTGTTCATTTTCTCTACACCAATTGTGATTTTTATAGACCTCTATCATATCCCCCTTAGTCTTTTCTTTTCTAAGATGAACAGTCCCAGTCTTTATAATCCCTGCTCGTATGGAAGCTGTTCCATACCCCTGATCATTTTTGTTGCCCTTCTCTGTACTTTTCCTAGTTCTAATAGACCTTTTTTTGAGGTGGAGCGGCCACATCTACACGCAGTATTTAAGGTGTGGATGTACCATGGATTTATATAGAGGCAATATGATATTTTCTGTCTGATTATCTGTCCCTTTCCTAATGGTTCCCAACATTCTGTTCGCATTTTTGACCGCTGCTGCGTATTGAGTGCATGTTTTCAGAGAACTGTCCACAATGACTCCAAGATCTCTTTCTTGAATGAGAACAGCTAATTTAGACCCCATCATTTTATGGGTCTAGTTGGGATTATTTTTTTTCCAATGTGCATTACTTTGCAATTATCAGCATTGAATTTTCACTGTTCCAGCTCTATGATTGGTCACCCAAATCATATGTGTGGTTTCTGCTCTCTGACTGGACAATCATAACTTTGATAGTTTCCAGCACGCATCTGTGTTCACACAAAAACACATGCTCATGAGTTTCATGGGGCATGCCTGCTCCGCACTGCTGGCCTCAGTTTCCTCCTCCTCCCCAGGGCTTTCGGTCTTTCCCAGGGCTCACATGGCCCAGCCCTCCAGCTGAGTCATTGTGTTCAATCCCCTGTCAGGGTAACAAGACCAAACAAAAGTCCTACATCAACAAAAGATCCTTCTAACCTTTAGGGCGTCTCTTCAGCTTGATCTCTGGGCCTTACTCCCAGTCCCTTCTGGTTACTGTTCAGTCTCTCTCTGGCACAGAGCCCTGCCTCCAAACTTCCTCACCTGGAGCTTCCTCACAGTCTCCTGCAGTCCCTTGCTCATGGCCTCCACCTGGTCTCATGGGTGGGGGGGTCTTCCCTCAGACTGGAGTTCTCAGCCCTTTTGAATGAAATCGTTCAACTAATCAGGACCAGCGGTGGGTGGGTGGCTAATCCGGCACAGCTGAGCCTGAGCCCAGCTGCCCTTAAAGGGCCGGCCAGCCTGTGACAATGTGCAAACCTAAGTCTTTGCACAAATACTGGTCCCCCTCCAGACACCGGGGTGAAAGAAGCTTCGGCCAGGAGAATGTCATGAACCAAGTGAAATTCACCCCATGCAGAGGCCCCCCATGAGCTTGTGCTGGCCCCTCAGCACAAGGGTGAATTTCACCCACAGTCAGTAAAATGGGGCTGCAAAGCTCACTGAATAGACTCAGCTGGCTTTATTCTTACTCTCATCAGCAGGTCCTGCTTTGCAGTATTCACCCAGCTCTTTACTAACCCCACATTGAAAACCGGGCTGGGAGAGGTGGAGTGGAAAGAGAAGAGTACCCACAGTTTGACACCAATGAACCCTCTTCTCCTTTTCTTTTGATTTCTTCCATCCATTCCCTTCTCCCCCTTTGTGTTCCTCTCACCTGTTAGCTGTCTAATGTGCTTACACTGTTTGTCCTAGTACAGGGGTGGGTCCTACTGGGGAAGGGTTAAGTGGGTTCTGCTGACTCACCAGTGCAAGTAGTTCCTTACTCCACTCCAGCTATAAGGGAGGTGGGAGTGGTTGGCCAGAGGCAGAGATGATCTAGGGTGTGGGCTGAGCAGTCTTCAGGGAGGAGGCCATGGCCAGAGGGGAGGCTGATTTCTCGGTTAATAAAGCCAACCCCAGGAAGGGTGTGACCTTGGATTTTCTATGGTGCATGTGGACTTTCTTTTTAAGGCCAGTTGAGGTAGCCATCTGTTCATACTGTCTTACTGTTGCGTCATTTTTCATTTTCATGTGAGGCCCTTGCTAGTGTAAAACAGGAGCGGTGCAGTGGTAACAATAGTGAAATTGATGGTGTAAAACTGGAGAGAGTCAGGCAGTGGGGACTCCAGCCCTTAGCTAGGGCCTGTAACAAGTGCACCTTTTTTGTGTGTCTTTGGCCCAATTTCTGCCCCCTCTTTCGCCCGTCCATGGGGTTGCTGACATAACTGAGGGCAGAATCTTGCCTTTGACCTGAGCCATTCTTTCTTTCCTTCATTCTGCTTTCTCTGACCCCTACTGCTCTCTTCCATGCTTTTTATCTTTGCATTCTTCCTCCATCTTCTCGACTGGGGTGGGGGGAGATTGGGGAAAGGGGAAGAGAAGTGACCTTCATACAGCTCTCAGGGCCCTGGGACCCTCCTCCTAGCCCCCCGTCACATTCCCCGTTCCAGCTGAGACGCGCCGGGTGCGGTTCTCTTTCACAGCCCTTGTGCTGTGCAAAGCGTTGCTCTAAGATGCATCAGCCTTGCAGAAACTGGAAGCCCCATAACAGGCACCGGTACAAAATGAAAAGATCTCTGTTTAATGCACGGATTAGCAGGCTTCATTGATCAGCATTCCCCCTGCAGGGAGGGCGGCCAGGTTTCTTCTGGCTTGAAAGTTTGTCTCTTTCATCAACCCAAGTTGGTCCAATAAAAGATATTCCCTCCCCCGCCTTGTCTTGCTCATATCCTGGGACCCACACGGCTACAACACTCCAAAGGTTCAATTCCTGAATTCCTGTCTGAGATCATAACCCCGCTGGATAAAACTACAAATGCGATTGACAGAGTCCAGCGGAGGGCAACAAAAATTATTAGGGGGCTGGAACACATGAGTTATGAGGAGAGGCTGAGGGAACTGGGATTGTTTAGTCTACAGAAGAGAAGAATGAGGGGGGATTTGATAGCTGCTTTCAACTACCTGCAAGGGGGTTCCAAAGAGGATGGCTCTAGACTGTTCTCAGTGGTAGCAGATGACAGAACGAGGAGTAATGGTCTCAAGTTGCAGTGGGGGAGATTTAGGTTGGATATTAGGAAAAACTTTTTCATTAGGAGGGTGGTGAAACACTGGAATGCGTTACCTAGGGAGGTGGTGGAATCTCCTTCCTTAGAAGTTTTCAAGGTCAGGCTTGTCAAAGCCCTGGCTGGGATGATTTAATTGGGGTTGGTCCTGCTTTGAGCAGGGGGTTGGACTAGATGACCTCCTGAGGTCCCTTCCAACCCTGATATTCTATGATTCTATGATGTTGACTGGGGGGCTTCTCTGCTTCCTTTTTGCTTCCGTGTTGTCCAGGTGTCACATACACCTAGGAGAGAATGTAAGTGTGACATCCCGGGGTGGTGAACCCAGCACCTCTAGAACAATGAGCATCCCCTATATGAGCGAAAGACCCACAGCTGTCAAACAAGAGGAAACAGCAGGCTTCTCACCTTCTACTGTGGTCCAACCATTACAGCCAGTCAAAGGCCCCACCCTGGGTCACCGCACAGCAGAAAGCGGGAGAGGGCTAGTTCCCAATGACAGAATAGCTTCTGGGCCATGCACATGAGCCAGCCCAGCCCGAGGACTCTGTATCCCTAACACAGAGCTCAGGCCTCCGCCGGGGGTGTACACAGGAATTTAAATCCCAGCACTTTGGGAGGGGCATGTTCTTTGCCCCCGCTGGGGGCTGGAGAAGTTGTCAGCTCCTGCCAGGGCCCTGGGGGCTGGAGAAGCTCTGTGACCCCTGCCTATTGGGGGGGGCCCATGCCCCTGCTTGCTGTCCCTTGTGCGTGCCCCTGGCTGCCCCTTAGCTAGACAAGCCTTCTGCAAGCCTTCAAGCTCTCTGCTTGAGATTCGTTTCCTAACGAACTCTTTGCGCAGCTTCTCTCTGGGGCTGCCAAGCTGGGGCTTTCAGAAGTAGGGAGACTTTGAGGGTGGTGCTGACATGCACGGCATCAGGGGAGATGCTTTGAAAGCTGCCTTAGCAGTAATCCCTCCAGATGTGTGCAGCTGGGCAGGGCTGGGGAGATGCAGGGGGGCTCTTTGGCTCTGTTACCTGCTCACGTTGTTGGGTTTGGAACAGGTTTTCCGAGTAGCTAAGCTGGAGATGAGGGTGTAACCAGTTACCTAAGAGCAACAGCTTCCTGGTAACTGGCTAAGAAAATCTTTCCAATTTCTCTCTACCCCTCGGCGTGAGACAAGCAAGGTCTTAAAAGCCTGGCAGAAGGAGACACCAAAGTCATTTTTCACAATAGGCTACACCCCGCGCTTCACAAACCTTGGTTCATTAATAGAAGCCATTGTTTAGTTATGGTGTCACCATTGGGGAAACTGAGGCACAGAGCCAGTTAGGGCTAAATCATGCCGGAGTCCCATATGGTAGCACAAAGGTTGGGTAAGGCCCCCACACTTCGCAGTGCAGCTGCATCCTAGACCTGGGAGAGCAGGGGCTGCTCACTTAATACAGTCTCCCACAAGCAAATGGGAGGGCAAGCTTGGTAATAGGGGGTGCCTTGGCTGGTGGGGAGAGCTGACTCTACAGGGTGTATGGTACAACTTGCAAAGGGGTGGTCCAGTCCAACCACTGCCATCCCCCTCCCAATCCAACAGATGCCTCTGCAGTACAGTGCTTTCTCAGGCTCCCCACCCAATGGCTCCCTCTGGTCCTCAAACAAGTCTCCAACAATCACGTGGCCAGGAACTCAACTGCTGCAGCACACCCCTGCCCTCACCACTAGGTTGGACTGCCCTCATATAGGAGCCACGCGGTTCACCATGCTGATATAGCGCCCCCGTTACTCTAGTACCTGAGCACCTCAATTTTAATCTCACAACCACCCTGTGAGGCAGGGCTGTTATCCCCATTGTACAGAGGGGAAACTGAGCGACTAAGTGACTCACCAAAGGCAGAACAGGGAATTGGACCCATGGTTCTTCAGGCCTAGGGGACCCATCCTCTGGGCCAGCCATCTTCCCTGGAAGGCTACTTCCATCCCCTCCAGCGGAGAGGAAGGCTTTGTGCCAATCTGAATGTCAAGAGCCCGCAGGCCGCAATGTTCCTATGGTCTATACACAAAGCCAGCTGACAAGTCTCCGTTGATTAGGAGAAAGCTGTTTCTGTCTCTGTCATTTTTGGTACATCCATTGATTTCCCCAGGGCCCTCCATGCAGGCTTCATTGCAGTTGACCAGAAAATACGGCGCGAGCCGGGGATGGGATTATAACTGGAACGCGCCCCAGTGGACTTTGCCGAGAAGCCTGTCTCTATGTGACAGCTTAATCAGGTTCAGCCGGAAGGTGGGGAGGGTCTGTGGCGTTGTTACAGGCTGTCAGGAGAACACCTTTCGTCTTGGCAGCTGCCAGTCAGTAACTTGCTTGGTAGAAAATGCCCCTTTCCACAGACACGCAGAGAGGACACATCTGGCACGGGGAGGACAGTAGATTCATAGATACTAAGGTCAGAAGGGACCATTATGATCATCTAGTCTGACCTCCTGCACAACGCAGGCCACAGAATCTCACCCACCCCCTCCTGCAAAAAACCTCTCACCTATGTCTGAGCTATTGAAGTCCTCAAATTGTGGTTTAAAGACTTCAAGGAGCAGAGAATCCTCCAGCAACTGACCCGTGCCCCATGCTACAGAGGAAGGCGAAAAACCTCCAGGGCCTCTTCCAATCTGCCCAGGAGGAAAATTCCTTCCCGACCCCAAATATGGCCATCAGCTAAACCCTGAGCATATGGGCAAGATTCACCAGCCAGATACTACAGAAAATTCTTTCCTGGGTAACTCAGATCCCACCCCATCTAATATCCCATCACAGGCCACTGGGCCTATTTACCATGAATATTTAAAGATCAATTAATTACCAAAATCATGTTATCCCATCGTACCATCTCCTCCATAAACTTATCGAGTTTAATCTTAAAGCCAGATAGATCTTTTGCCCCCACTGCTTCCCTTGGAAGGCTATTCCAAAGCTTCACTCCTCTGATGGTTAGAAACCTTTGTCTAATTTCAAGTCTAAACTTCCCAATGACCAGTTTATATCCATTTGTTCTTGTGTCCACATTGGCACTGAGCTTAAATAATTCCTCTCCTTCTCTGGTATTTATCCCTCTGATATATCTATAGAGAGCAATCATATCTCCCCTCAACCTTCTTTTAGTTAGGCTAAACAAGCTAAGCTCCTTGAGTCTCCTTTCATAAGACAGGTTTCCCATTCCTCGGATCATCCTAGTAGCCCTTCTCTGTACCTGTTCCAGTTTGAATTCATCCTTCTTAAACATGGGAGACCAGAACTGCACACAGTATTCCAGGTGAGGTCTCACCAGTGCCTTGTATAAGGGTACTAAAACCTCCTTATCCCTACTGGAAATACCTCTCCTGATGCATCCCAAGACCGCATTAGCTTTTTTCACAGCCATATCACATTGGTGGCTCATAGTCATCCTATGATCAACCAATAACTAATAATGATCAACTTATAACTAAAATTCTTGTTATTAATCCCTAAATGCATGACCTTTCACTTCTCACTATTAAATTTCATCCTATTACTATTACTCCAGTTTACAAGGTCATCCAGATCCTCCTGTAGGATATCCCGGTCCTTCTCTAAATTGGCAATACCTCCCAGCTTTGTGTCATCCACAAACTTTATTAGCACACTCCCACTTTTTGTGCCGAGGTCAGTAATAAAAAGATTAAATAAGATTGGTCCCAAAACTGAACCTTGAGGAACTTCACTGGTAACCTCCCTCCAGCCTGACAGTTCACCTTTCAGTAGGACCCGCTGTAGTATCCCCTTTAACCAATTCCTTATCCACCTTTCAATTTTCATATTGATCCCCACCTTTTCCAATTTAACTAATAATTTCCCATGTGGCATGGTATCAAACGCCTTACTGAAATCTAGGTAAATTAGATCCACTGCGTTTCCTTTGTCTAAAAAATCTGTTACTTTCTCAAAGAAGGAGATCAGGTTGGTTTGGCATGATCTACCTTTTGTAAAACCATGTTGTATTTTGTCCCATTTACCATTGACTTCAATGTCCTTAACTACTTTCTCCTTCAAAATTTTTTCCAAGACCTTGCATGCTACAAATGTCAAACTAACAGGCCTGTAGTTACCCAGATCACATTTTTTCCCTTTCTTAAAAATAGAAACTATGTTAGCAATTCTCCAATCATACGGTACAACCCCTGAGTTTACAGATTCATTAAAAATTCTTGCTAATGGGCTTGCAATTTCGTGTGCCAATTCCTTTAATATTCTTGGATGAAAATTATCTGGGCCCCCCGATTTAGTCCCATTAAGCTGTTCGAGTTTCGATTCTGCCTCAGATATGATAATATCTACCTCCATAACCTCATTCCCATTTGTCATGCTACCATTATCCCTAAGATCCTCTTTAGTCTTATTAAAGACTGAGGCAAAGTTTTTGTTTAGATATTGGGCCATCCCTAGATTATCCTTGACCTCCACTCCATCCTCAGTGTTTAGCGGTCCCACTTCTTCTTGCTTTGTTTTCTTCTTATTTATATGGCTACAGAACCTTTTACTATTGGTTTTAATTCCCTTTGCAAGGTCCAACTCTACTTGACTTTTAGCCTGCCTCACTTTATCCCTACATGTTCGGACCTCAATAAGGTAGCTTTCCTTGCTGATCTCTCCCATCTTCCACTCCTTGTAGGCTTTCTGCTTTTTCTTCATCACCTCTCAGAGATGCTTGCTCATCCTGCTTGGTCTACAACTCCTTCCTATGAATTTTTCCCCCTTTCTTGGGATGCAGGCTTCCGATAGCTTCTGCAGCTTTGATTTAAAGTAATCCCAGGCCTCCTCTGCCTTTAGATCCATAAGTTCTTCAGTCCAATCCACTTCCCTAACTAATTTCCTTAATTTTTGAACGCTGATCCAAACCAGACAGTGTACTCCAGTGGTTAGAGCAGGGGGGGAGCTAGCAGAGTGGGGTTCTATTAGCAAGTCTGCCACTTGATCACTGTCTGACTGTGGGCAAAGCATTTAAACTCCATGACTGACATTTCCAAAGAGACCCAGGGGAGTTAGATGTCATGCTCCCATTGGAATTCAATGGCAGTTGGCTGCCTAACTCCCCGAGGCTGGGGTTTTCAAAGGTGTCTGCATGCCTCAGTTTCCCCATCACTAAAACAGACAATTACAATATGGATCTGAATTTTGTGGCCGGTGCCCAGCTCTGCTTCTGGATGAAGCTGCTCTGGCTGCAGGTGAAATATGCCATTTCAAAATGAAACCAGGTGGGAAACAACCCCCACCCGCATGGCTCCAGCTGAGTTTTGCTGTGTGCATCTGGGTTCCTTCAAACCCAAAACATAGTGAAATTCATGGGGCTGTGAAACACACGTAGATTTGAGCCAGAGGAATTGCTCACCTTCACAGCAACATGTGTACTAGTCCTAGCTGCTGTTTGATGCTGTTCAAGGGCCACCAAGATGTGATTACTTCTGAAGGAATCTGGTTAGCCCTTCAAGTCTAGACTAGGTCCCTTTCTTGAAGAATGAGGTGCTCATGTAAGGGAGGTGAGGCCAAGAGATCAAAGATGGCAAACTGGGAAACTCAGCTACATTCCCTCTCTACCCCCCTGTCAGCCCGCCCATCTCCTAAAATACTAAGATGTCACACCCTGGAGATGACAATGGATTGGTCTGGCCTTCGGTGAGAGGAGATGCAAAGATCAAAGGGCTAGACTGATGAGTCCCTCACATAGCATCTTACAAGTGTACTCCGATCTCTTCTGCTTGCCCTCCACTCTCACACACCATTTCTGAGTGGGGAACAATGCTGGTCTATTGCTCACAGTGCCGGTCGTTAGGAAGCTGTGAAACAAACACCAATTCCAGCCACTACAGAGACACCAGACAAAACACCCCAGAGACCTCATTTTCATACAGGACACGTGTATGGCATGATCCGGTTTGCCAGGGGACTCATCTGCATTTGCTTACTTCGAGCACGCAATGGGGCAGCGCTGCATTGGGACCCCAGTGACAGGATGGTGCTTTCTTATACCCTTCTCTTTAGCTCAGAGCGGAGCAGAGGACGCGAGCTCAGCCACTGGCTCAGGGTTTGTTATGGACAACGCAGAACACAGCCCCAGTGAACCTGAGACTGGTCCCTCGAAAGCCTCCACCCGTGCAGCCTCACTTTTCACACCCCGTGCTCTTGTGGATCGAACAGCTGCACGGGAAGCGCTGGACCATCTCAAGAACCTGTTGCAGGCCACCAGCAGCACCCTGAAGAGCCTTCAGAGCACAGCAAGCCTGGAGGCCAGCAAGCGCAGGTACCAGGAACTCACTTCTGAAGCACTGAGGGCTATATCATATTATTATTATAATATTCATGGTAAATAGGCCCAATGGCCTGTGATGGGATGTTTGATGGGGTGGGATCTGAGTTACAACAGAAAATTCTTTCCTGGGTATCTGGCTGGTGAATCTTGCCCATATGCTCAGGGTTCAGCTGATCGCCATATTTGGGTCGGGAAGGAATTTTCCTCCAGGGCAGATTGGAAGAGGCCCTGGAGGTTTTTCGCCTTCCTCTGTAGCATGGGGCACGGGTCACTTGCTGGAGGATTCTCTGCTCCTTGAAGTCTTTTTAAACCATGATTTGAGGACTTCAATAGCTCAGACATAGGTGAGAGGTTTATCGCAGGAGTGGGTGGGTGAGATTCTGTGGTCTGCAGTGTGCAGGAGGTCGGACTAGATGATCGTAATGGTCCCTTCTGACCTTAATATCTATGCATCTATGAATCTATTAGTCAGAAGGGCCAACCCGGAGTTCTTTGAGAACCTGGACAAGCTGACCAGCCCCAAAGGGGCAGAGAAGAGAAGGACAGAAAGGAAATAGCCCTCAGCTTGGTTGTAATTGAACCAGGGACCACTAGAGATTAACACGTTTCTGCAGCTTCCACTAGAGAGACAGACTCTATAATTGCAGCTATAACAGACTCACATCCTTCATGGGTCAGGGACACATAACTCACACTGACCAGTGGGTTACAGAAGCAAATCACTGGGGACATACTGGTTCCCGCAAACCTTTCAGCGGGAAGGTTCCAAAGACCTTCTAGGTGGGTGGGGAGGGTATTAGGGATATGGGAGAACTGCCAACTCTGTGTGATTAAGAAGATTAAGAAGAGAGTTTTTTAACCTAAATTACGCCAAATCAGATTGTTGGGACTTGAACCTGGGTCTTTTACCGGTAGGGCTAAGACGAGGACAGAGACACAGACAGACACACACACTTCCAATTTTGGGAAAGCATTCACAAGGTTTTGTTTTAATTCTGTCCCTCACTAGGGACCCTACAAAAATAAACCCAAGGCATGAGCATGTGGTAGAGAGAAAGAAAACTCAGCAATTAAATAGGGCTCCATTTCAACCACAGAAAGTTAAAAAGGAAGGCGAACAGTGAACAGACACTCCTCCGTACAATTAATACTAACAATAAGGGAAAAGGAACACAAGTCAAAATAGGGAAAGAACAGATTAAAGAATATTTAAGTAAATTAGATTTGGCAGGGTCTGATGAAATTCATTCTAGGCTACTTAAGGAACTAGCTGAAGAAATCTCGAAACCATTAGCAATTATCTTTGAGAACACCTAGAGGACGGGTGAGGTCCCAGGGGACTGGAGAAGGGCAAACCTACTACCTATCTTGAAAGAGGGGAACAAAGAGGACACAGGGAATTATAGACCAATCAGCCTAACTTCAGTACCTGGAAAGATACTGGAACAAATGATTACAAATTCAATTTGTTAGCCCCTGGAGGAGAACAGGGTTATCAAGAATAGCCAGCGTGGATCTGTCAGGAACAAATCATGCCAAACCAACTTAATTTCCTTCTTTGACAGAGTCACTGGCCTACTGGATGGGGAGGGAGGGGGGAAGAATGATTTTAATAAGGCTTCTGACACAGTCCCACATGACATGCTCATAAACCTGCGAGGGGAAAGTGGCCTCGCTGGGTGCACCATGGGGTGTAAGTCCTTTTTCAAAGAGTAGTTATCACTAGTTTGCTGTCAAACTGGGGAAAGGTTAAAAAAGTGGCCATGCTTAGCCCTTAGTGAAGAGGACTGAGGTCCTCTCTCCCACTGGCGTGGGGTACTGCGGGCATGGCATGATGCTCAAAGCACTCGGGGAAAACACCCGGACAAAGTTCTCCGTCAGCTGTGAAACCCAACCTCGGCAATGTGCTTGCCCAGGAGAAGATCTCAAGCGCCTTGAACCAGAGTGGCTAGTGAAATCCCATTCTCAGTGAGATTAACTTCAGCGCAGCCACTCGTCCAAACTCCACCCCCACATATTGCCTCGGGAGCAGTCTGCTCTGAGTGACACTGGTGTGAATCCAGAGTGACCCCAGTGCAGCCTATGCAGATTTTAGTCCAGTATAACAGAACAGAATTTAGCCCAGAGGGTCACATTCAGCATGACGTAAATGGGACTTTATATTGTGCATTCGGTGTGGATTGGCCAGGAAACCGGTGCAAGAGGCAGAGTTAGTGTGACTCGGATCCCTTGGGCATCATTACGGGCCAGATCCTCCAGAACACTCTGGATGCGTTTTGCTCTGTAAGTGACTGCTTCATGTGGGTTGAAGGTGGTTTTGTGTCATGGCAGATGTGCAAAGCAGCCAGCGCATCCAGGTGCATCTGACCCCAGGTCTGCAGAGTGCATGTAACTTACATCGATGTGGGGATCAAATTCAGGGCTTGCGTAAGGGGATGTAACTCACTGGCATCAATGATATTGGTATGAGTGGAAGACACTTGCACCAGGGCTGCCTGGAGGAGCAGTCTTATCTCACCCCATCCTGGTAGCTGCTGTTCCTGCTACATCTCTTTCCCCCTAACCCCCAGGAATGTAAGTTGCCCCTCACCTTGCATGAGTTCGGAGCTTTAAATCTGAACATGTTGCAATTTACACCCATTTCCTGACCAGCTTATGCCTGTCATGATATTTACACCACTGCCAAATCTGGCCCTCTGTCCCCATATGGCAGGAGGAGGGTTTGGGCCTTGGACAGGCATTCCAAGCAGCGTTGCTGAGGTTAACTCTGGGGAGAACGGGATTTCACTCACCTCTCCAGTTTGATGTACTTAATATTTCCGCCTCTCCTTCCCCATATCTAAAGGAGTGTGTGTATGGGGGAGTGGGGGAAGAAGAATATTCCTGCTTTCTGTTAACCAGTGGATGACAACACCTCCAGAGCACCCCCTCCTGGCATGGGGTGGCCCTACAGGCTTCCAAGCCTCAGGTCCCACCGCATCTCCCAGTAATGTTCCACAGTCCAAAGCATTTAAACAAGATTCCTAATTTTATTGAGTCTTGACACAATTTCCAGTGGCCTTCCGGGCCCGAGCCCTTCCCCCTCCCCCTTGGCTAAGGGACTGCCCAGCCCTCCTTCCAGGGCTGATGCTGGGCTTCTCCCTGGGCCCTTATAATTGCCCTCCACCCGTTCCACAAAGGCTGGCAAGAAAGTCTTCCAAGAAACCAAAGCAGAATCTTCCTCCAAGGCACCTCTGCCGGAGCGCAGTCCACAAACCTTCCTCTAGGGCTCTGTGGCCAGGTCACCCCACCGCAGTCCTTTCTCCAGTCGGCTGTCTACCCCGGTGGCTCAGGCTCACCCCATCTGCCTCAGAGGTGGGATTGGCTCACACGACCTTCTTCACTGGGTGAAGAGTTGGCTGTGTCTACCCCATGATGTGCAAGAAAGACACAAGAGGCGGCACCCCAAATGGGATGATTTTTTGTTAATCTCTTGGTCATGGGCAGGGCGTGAACCCCTCCTTCGGGGAGGCTAGTGCCTGGCCCCGCCCCTTCCATCCGAGGCCCCGCCTCTTCTCCCCATCACCACTGGAGCACCGAGCCCCCTACTGTGGCCAGAGGAGCCCCACTCCAGCCACCCTGAGTCCTGGCCCACCAGCCGTCCCAAGCACCGGTCCGAGTGCCAGCCAACCCAAGCCCCAGCTGGCCCACTCACCCGCCGCAGCCAGCCCAAGCATGAGCCCTCCAGCTCACACCAGCCACCCCGAGTGCCAGGCCCCCGGCCCGCCCACCCTAGCCCCAGCCCCAGTCCCCGCCAGCTTCGGGGGAGGGGCTGAGAGAGGGCAGGAAGAGGAGCAGTATGGGCCGGGCTACGGGGGAAAAGCGGGATGCGGGAGCGAGCCCTTGGGGCGGAGCATGGGCAGGGCCATGCCTGGCCTATGATACTCGCCGCCATGCTCTCAGTTTTGAAGCCAGCCTCAGGGCTTTTGGGGGCTTGACTCGGGACATGGCAAGGCCTGGAGCTGGCTCTTTGGAGACCGTCCACATCTCCACATTGTCTCCCCGCATGCTTCTGGAGGCAGGGAGAGCTCCAGCTCAGCTCTGGCTGACATCACCAGTTAGGTCCTGCAAAGCTCTTGCCCAAGTCCTCCAGCAAAGGGAGGGAAACGAGGAGCCAGTGGAGCCGACGCCCCTCGCCTTTGTACCCCTAATTCTCCACTCCTCTACACAGGTCTCACACCAGCCCAGCGCCACGGCCTGTAGCAAACCTGTACGCTGCTGATGTGCTGTATTTCTCCTTTATCGCAGGCATTTATACTGCAGCCATTCTCTCGGGCTCTGAGCCCATTTCCCGCGCTCAGATCCTCCAAGGTATTTCGGCACCTAACGTCCATCGAAAACAATGGGCATTAGGCGCCTAAATACCTGAGCCCTGGTTCTTGTCCTTACTGGGTCACGTTCATCGTTAGGCTCCGGCTGCTGTGTGCCAACGTGACTGTGCAAAGCAGCTGGAAGCCACGCTTAACTGGCTGGTGTAGGCCATGCCCCCCCGTTGCATTGCCTGGTCGGAGTGGCCTGGAGCAGTCCGAGACCACTGTCCATAGACCTAGGACTTCGGAACCGACACCTCTCGGCATTGCACCTCGTGCAGTCACTTCCCTCAGAGCAGCAGCATCGTTCACCCCATGCGCGTTCAACTGGCATCGGGGTAAATGACTGTTTACCGGCCGTGACAATCAGGCTTTTTGTGTGTGACCAGAACTGACTCCACCTTCCAAACCTCCTGAGCTCCCTGCCCCGTTCGGACTGCGCCGGCTCAGTGACTGTGGGCTGGGCAGCCAGAGGTTTGGCCAGCGAGGCCAAGCTGAGCCCATATCCTGCACCTCCTGCTCTTGGCTGATGATTAGCTGTCACAGCCACAACGTAGTCATTGGGTTCGGACAGGAACTGATCCCAAACCTGCTCAGTTCATGGAGGAGCTCCACTGATTTCAACGGCATTTGGATCGGCTGACAAAGAACCAAGCGCAATTCTTGCCCCCGCTTTCCTGAGGGTCTGCCGCTTTCAGGTGGCCCGGAGCTCATGGCTGTTTCCCAACACGTGTCTGTTCTCCTCCCGCTCTTCCAAGGCTAAGGAAAGGCCTCCACGTGACGGACCATGTGCTGTAGGTCATCGGCCACCTTCCTGAGCAGCTGGACCGCACGTCCCCAGAGCTCCAGGCGGTGTTATCTCAGTGCTTGGAAAGCTCCACTTCTCTAGCCACCAGGTGCTCTGTGGACCCCTAGAGGGACCAGGGTAGCGAACCGTAGATCCTTGGCACTAACAACTCAGGAAGCCACTTTGGCTTTGTGGAGCTAGGCGTATCAGCGTTTGCCTTTTCCATGCACTCGGCAGGTGTGTTTCAGTAGGCCCATGGGCTGTGAGAATCTTGGCCCGCTGTCTCTATGGTAAAGGAGCTTCACAGACACCTGGTACTTCATCTGTCAGCCAGACTAGGCTAGGCAGGGGAGTCTTAACCGGCAATCAGTTACACCTGGGTAAACACGAAACAGCTCCAGTAAAGCCAACTTTAACAGTAGCTATTCCAGATTTACACCAGTATAACCAATCAGATGCTGGCTCCACATTAACTCTACATAAATCTCCATCCCCATTAATGGCTGCACTATATACAGAGGTTTGTAAATCTGCTACTGATGGAGTTGATAGGATCACGGGAACTGCCAGACCGGACATGGCGATCTAATCCAACATCCATCTGCCCCAGCGGCCGGCACCAGTTGCTTCAGGGGAAGGTGAAAGTTACCCCTCAGTAGGCAGGTGTGAGATAATCTGCCCCCCCTGCGTAGGTTTCATCCTGGGCTCCAATGGTTACAGATCGGCTGACGCTGTCACGCGCTCAGTTTAACATCCCTTTCACGTTTGTTCCCTTTAACAAGAAGCCTGGCTCTTCTTGTTATCCATATAAATAACTGTGATGGGGTGTATCAACCCTGCACTGTACTAACGGGGGCTGACCAATCACTGTGGGCCCAGGAGACCACGCCCCCTCACCCCTGCTGCACGTGCTCCAGGTGGAGGGGACAGATAAAAGGAGGCAACCCATCTCAGTTGGGGTTGGTGGAGGAAGAGGAAGGATGTATGCTGCAGGCTCCTGCAGAGGAACCATCAACTCACCGGGCTGTTGGGACAGTGGCCCTGGACCAGGGATCTCGGAGACTGATGGAGCTGTCGAGCTGCTGCCAGCCGGGGAGATGCCCAAGAGCCACTTTATGGTAGGAAGTGACCCAGGGAACATGTTAGAAGCCGATGCTTGAACCCTTAATAGGGAATTTACCGGCTTCACAGGGCCCTGGGTTGGAACCCAGTGGAGTTGGGTAGACCCGGGTTCCCCTACTACCTGCCCCCCCCGACATTTGCCACTAGATGTAGCTACCAGGGATGCCTGATTTAGATTGTGTGTTGCTCTGCTCCCCCCCCCCCCCTGAGGGCTACACAGATTGTTTGCTCTGCCCTGCCCAGAGGGTCAGAGCCCCGACTGCTTTTGTTCGCCTCAGCCAGGAAGCCCAGGGGCTATGTACTGCTCGCTTGCTCTGCCCCACCAGAGTCCTGAGCCTCTTGATGGCAACTGTTTGATGCAACAGAAAATCCTTACCACCATGTGACAGGGTGTATCAACCCCACACTGGGCAAACAGGGGCGGCCCCCACTCGACACACTGCACTCCCACGGCAATAACCCATCACTCTCACAGTCTTGCTCATTCTTGCCCTTAACCACTTCCCATGGCAGCAAGTTCTGCTGTCGAAAGACACATTGTGAGGGAAAAGTATTTCCTTTGATCAGTTTTGGATTTCTCCCCTTTTATTTTCATTACCCATCCCTTGGGTTTGTGTTAGGACACAAGGGAAATGGCAGCCCCCGCTCTCCCCTCAGCAGGCCACTCGTTATTTTATAGACTTGTCAGGTCCCCTCATATTCATCTCCTTTCTAAGGTAACGATCCCAGCCTTTTCAGTCTCTCTGCATAGGAGAGCTTTTCTGGGCCTTGATCATTCTCGTTGCTCTTCTCTGAACCACCCTCCAGTTCTGCAGTATCCTTTCAGAGAAGGGATGACCAGCACTGTAGGCTGTAGCCACATGAGGCTACACCATTGATTTAGATGAGGACGGTATAATGTTTTCAGTATTATTCTCCATCTTCTTCCTTATCCGCCCTAATATCTTGTTTGGTTTTTTTGACCGCCGCTGCGCACTGAGCCTAGGTTTTTATTGATCTGGTAACATAACATCCCTTTCCTGAATTATTACAGTTAATTTAGAACCCTGTAAATTACATGAGGAGTTTACATTTTTC
This sequence comes from Lepidochelys olivacea, assembly GCF_965140295.1. Classification (NCBI taxonomy): domain Eukaryota; kingdom Metazoa; phylum Chordata; order Testudines; family Cheloniidae; genus Lepidochelys; species Lepidochelys olivacea. The sequence goes on from NC_140413.1 coordinate 6,026,639, forward strand.
CCTTCAACGTGCATTACTTTGCACTAATCTACACTGAACTTCATTTGCCATCACATTGCCCACTGGAAAATGTTGTTATAAAGAAGACTATGATCTACTGTTCTCCAGGTCCACCAAGGACAGAATGAGAAGTAATGGAGATTTAGGTTAGACAGTAGGAAAAACTTTCTAACTTTAAGGGGAGTTAAGCTCTGGAATAGGTTGTGGAATCCCCATCATCACAGGACTCTGGGAGCTGGGGCTGGAAGAAAAACCACCAAATACCACGAGACTTGTGATTAAATCACAACAGCTGGCAACACCCTAGGGTGCCAGCAGTCTGTCAGATGTGCCAGGACTCAGAGGCAAGTGCTGAAGATGCATTAGCAGCTAGGCATTTGTTGGTAAGCTGTAGAGTCAATTGCTTGACCACCCTTTGGTTCAGTATGAAATATATCCAAAAGGCTAAATGACCCCATCAGCCAGGTTTATCACTAAACACCAACAATAGTAAAGTACAGGAAGAAAGGTTCAGTGTCTTAAAAGGGCAACAAAAATAATGAGGGGGATGGAACAGCTTCCATATGAGGAGAGATGAATAAGGCTGGGGCTTTTCAGCTTGGAAATGAGATGAGTAAGGGGGGATATGCGAGAGGTCTAAAATCATGGCTGGTGTGGAGAAAATAAATAAGGAAGAGTTATTTACTCCTTCTCATCACACAAGAAGAAGGGGTCACCAAATGAAATTAACAGGCAGCAGGTTCAAAACAAACAAAAGGAAGTATTTCTTCACACAATGCACAATCAACCTATGGAACTCTTTGCCAGAGGATGTCATGAAGGCCAACACTATAACAGGGTTCAAAAAAGAACTAGATAAGTTCATGGAGGATAGGTCCATCAATGGCTATTAGCCAGGATGGGCAGGGATGGTGTCCCTAGCCTCTGTTTGCCAGAAGCTGGGAATGGGCGACAGGGGATGGATCACTTGATGATTCTTTGTTCTGTTCATTCCCTTTGGGGCACCTGGCATTGGCCGCTGTCAGAAGACAGGACCCTGGGCTAGATGAACTGTTGGTCTGACCCTGTATGGCCATTCTTATGTCTGATACCAGTCACCGGGAAGCCATCTTGTACAGCGTTGTTACATTCCCCTTCCCCTGAAGGTGTGTTCCCAAAGTGATACCTTTCAGCTAAGAGTATTTATAGGATGATTTTACAAGTTACAAAACTCTTTACCCATCACTAAAATCCAACCTAGCCGTTGGTACCAGTTCCTTAACTCATTGGTCTCTACCTTCCTTATCTAGGTACCGGTCCATGAAAGCAACTCCCTCACTTCTACTAAGACACAGAACGAATGTGTCTTGATTTCTGTCACGTTTCTTATCTGCTTATGCCCAGTGCAGAGTTGTAGAAGCTCAGGGTATTGTGGGATGGAGCTTAGTGGGAGTGAACAGAATTCTGCGAAAACACAGGCTAGTTCAGCTCTTCGAACTGCCAGGCACGAGTATAACGTGGTCTATGCTAACCTGTTGGCTAACACCTTGTAGGCACTAGGCCTGGGCCCCCAGTAACCACTCAGACACATTCCCTACAGGAAAGGGTATTTCCCTAGGGCTGGCAGGAAAGGGAAAGGTTGCAGATACCTTACATACAGACAGAGGCTTAAACGGTTACTGTTCAAAGTGTGCAACAGTGGGTCTTATTAGGCCCCTGGGGCCGTCCCACGGAGAGTCAGGGCTCTTTAGACCTCATGCCTGGGGAGCCCACCCCGTCCAGTCTCTATTCCAGGCAAATAGGCACTTGTGGGTTTCCAAGCCAGGCTCAGGTAGTCTCTCATCGGGGCCCATGTGCACTGACTCACTGCTCAGCTGCTGCTGCTGCTCCCCCATAAGTTCCCATACAGACCTGCACCCGGCTATACTGTCCGGCAGTCACCGCCTGTTCCACTCGCGCCTCTGCCCACAGTTCCTGAGGGTCATGCTCTGCATCCGGCTTCTCTGAGACTCCTGGCTCGCCGTGTGGCAGCTGCGTCATAAAATCATAGAATATCAGGGTTGGAAGGGACCTCAGGAGGTATCTAGTCCAACCCCCTGCTCAAAGCAGGACCGATTCCCAACTCAATCATCCCAGCCAGGGCTTTGTCAAGCCTGACCTTAAAAACCTCGAAGGAAGGAGATTCTACCACCTCCCTAGGTAACGCATTCCAGTGTTTCACCACCCTCCTAATGAAAAAGTTTTTCCTAATATCCAACCTAAACCTCCCCCACTGCAAATTGAGACCATTACTCCTTGTCCTGTCATCCACTACCACTGAACAGTCTAGATCCATCCTCTTTGGAACCACCTTTCAGGTAGTTGAAAGCAGCTATCAAATCCCCCGTCATTCTTCTCTTCCGCAGACTAAACAATCCCAGTTCCCTCAGCCTCTCCTCATATGTCATGTGTTCCAGACCCCTAATCATTTTTGTTGCCCTCCGCTGGACTCTTTCCAATTTTTCCACATCCTTCTTGTAGTGTGGGGCCCAAAACTGGACACAGTACTCCAGATGAGGCCTTACCAATGTCGAATAGAGGGGAACGATCATGTCCCTTGATCAGCTGGCAATGCCCCTACTTATACATCCCAAAATGCCATTGGCCTTCTTGGCAACAAGGGCACACTGCTGACTCATATCCAGCTTCTCGTCCACTGTCACCCCTAGGTCCTTTTCTGCAGAACTGCTGCCGAGCCATTTGGTCCCTAGTCTGTAGCGGTGCATTGGGTTCTTCCGTCCTAAGCGCAGGACTCTGCACTTGTCCTTGTTGAACCTCATCAGATTTCTTTTGGCCCAGTCCTCTAATTTGTCTAGGGCCCTCTGTATCCTATCCCTACCCTCCAGCGTATCTACCTCTCCTCCCAGTTTAGTGTCATCTGCAAACTTGCTGAGGATGCAATCCACACCATCCTCCAGATCATTTATGAAGATATTGAACAAAACCGGCCCCAGGACCAACCCTTGGGGCACTCTGCTTGATACCGACTGCCAACTAGACATGGAGCCATTGATCACTACCCGTTGAGCCTGATGATCTAGCCAGCTTTCTATTCACCTTATTGTCCATTCATCCAGCCCATACTTCTTTAACTTGAGGGCAAGAATACTTCACCACTTCCTGGTTCAGCGTCTTTCCATGGCATTTCTGCCCTCTCCCCTCCCTGGCCAGGAGTATGGGACTGGGTAGTGGGGAAAGGGTTTATGGGAATTGGAGTCTCCATCCCAGAAGTCAGCTGTCAATTAGAGCTGCTCTAACGTATGCCCGGCTGGACCCGCAATCTGCGAGGCTTACGGCTAGCTTTGCCTTTTCACCTGATTTGTACCAAACACAGCCCTGGATCAGGGCCTTTGTGCCTTTCCTGGAGCCTGCCCTGCCAAGAACGGACCCAGCCCTGCTGGTAAGAGCTGAACAGATCCAAGCCCCAAGGATCCGTGACTGTGGGTGAAAGCTGCCTGAGCATAATTACCCTTACACACCACCTTAATCCTTGGGCAAGGTAACACAGCTCTCATTCCAGAGGAGTTCCTGGGCCCAGTTATTGCTCAAGTTCCCAATTAAATCAGAGCGTGGATGTGGTCCTAGCACGCAATCAGCCTGGGAAAAAGGGAGCAATCGTGCTGAGATCATTCCAGCAACCAAGGAAGGGCTCAGGAGCTGGCAGCGGGATATGCGGCTTCTCCCTCAGGCCCCGATGGGAATTCAGTGGTGAAACAAGCTGAGCTTGGACCCTGATTTGCCTGTTATGGGTCCACTTACCGGTACGGACACCTCCTCCCGGCTGCTCTGGGGATTAGCTCGCTTCCAGTACTGCACCCTTCTCTGGTCGTCTCTCCACCGCTGTCCTCTTTCATGGCCCCGCTTCCTCCAGGAGCTTCCTCTTCCTGACTCAGCCCTCCGGCCGGGTCTCTAAGGGCACCCCCCTTCCAGGGTATCAAAGTCTTTCAAGGCAAACTCTCCCAGGCCGGCCGCTCTCCGCTGCCTGCTCTGGGCCACTTCCCAAGGGCCAGGTAGGGGAACCCAGGCCCACCCTCTACTCCAGGCTCCAGCCCAGGGCCCCTCTGATCAGCAGCCAGGATCTGCACTGTCCTGCTTTCCCCCTGAGCCTTTCCGAACGGTCTGGCTCCCCCACTCTCTGGGGTTGCCAGGGAGTAACTGTAGAGTACCTGTCTCTACAGCCCCAACCACATCTCCCAGGGAGTGACAGCAGCCGACTTCCCTGCAGCCCCCTTTCTGCGCTCCGCGCCAGGGCTTTATACGGGCCCCTCCTGTTCCTGACCAGCTGAGTCTCATCTAATTAATCCCGGCTCCCTGGCTTCTCCTCCAGGTGCAGCCTGGGCAGTTCATTGGCCTGCCTGGCCACCTTCACCCCGTCCGGCCTTGCGTGGGGTGGGCACCCCATCACCTGCCCCACATTGCAGCAGCGTAGGGGGGCTAGAGCAGGTATGTAGCCTGCCAGCATTGCCAGCCCTATGGAAGAGCTGAGCCATCGAATGGGCAGGGCAAGCTGGGGGGCATCTACCCTGCCCAGAAACACCCGGAGCAGCGAGCCTCAGCACCCAGATCGACAGCCTGGACTCCCACTACAGGGTCCTTGGACTGGAGCCAGGGCTGTGAGCCCCCATTCCCGGCCAATGGGCCAGAGCCCACCCTCCTGCTCCCCTCCTGCAGCTGAACCCCCTGCTGCACCCCGCACCCCTCCTGCACCCTGACCCCCTGCCCTGAGCCCCTTGCCGCACCCTCCTGCACCCAAACCGCTGCCCTGAGCCCCCTGCTGCACCCCTTCTGCACCCCGCACCCCTTCTGCACCCTGACCCCCTGCCCTGAGCCCCCTGCTGCACCCTGACCCATTGCCGCACCCCGCACCCCTCCTGCACCTGGACCCCCTGCCCTGAGCCCCCTGCTGCACCCCAAACCCCTCCTGCAGCCCCACCCCCTGCCCTGAGCCCCCTGCCACACCCCATACCCCTCCTGCACCCCAACCCCCTGCCCTGAGCCTCCTGCTGCACCCTGCACCCCTCCTGCAGCCCCTGGGGGCAGGGGGGGGAGTTGGGGTGGGGATTTCGGGGAAGGGGTTGGAATGGGGGCAGGGAAGGGGTGGGAAGAGGTGGGGCAGGGGCGGGGCCTCATGGAAGGGGTGTAGTGGGGGCGCGGCCGTGGGAGAGGGGTCAATGATGCGGCCCTTGGACCAATGTACTAGTCCTCATGTGGCTCTCATGGTCATTTGAGTTTGAGACCCTTGTTTTAGCCCCATAACACAAGCCCCACAACCCTGAGTCTGCAGACCTAGACTCTGAGACTTGCCGCTGTGGGTGTTTCATTTTTTTTGCAGTGCAAACATACCCCAAGAGGCCAGGGTCCAGGCTCCAGGCAAGCAGGAGAAGGCTGCAGGACAACCCTCAGCGGGACGTGCCAGGACTCTGTGAGGGCACATGGGTCTGCCTGTGTGGATCTGATCACAGGATCGGAGCCGGCGATCTTATCTCCGGTGAGATAATGGGCTGCATCCGGAGGTGCTCTGGAGAACGGTGTGGAGCAGGCGTATGTGAGTCCACAGCCATACAAGCTACACGTCAAGGGGAGGTGTCGAGGGTAAATCGGTTATTGTTAGCAACCCGCTCAGGTCCTGCGAGGGTGGGGCTGTCTGAGGGCGTAGCTAAGTCCATTCCCATCAGGTCACCTTCACCCCACACAGAAGGCAGGCAGGGAGACCCCCAGGGCAGCTCTTGCTTAGTTGTATGATTGTAGCACCCGTTTGTGCCAGGTACTGTACAAAGCACAGAACACAGACAGTCCCTGCCCCAAAGTGCTCCCAGGCTGAGTACAAGATGGAGACAGAGAGGGGAGTACAAGGAGACAGGTCGACTGTGGTCTCTGCTCCAGAATTGGGGGAAGCTTCCTAAAACTGGGGGCAAGGGGGGGATCACCTGTGCCCAAAGAGTGGCCCCGCCCCTTCTCCCAAAAGCCCCACCCACATGTTGCCACTTCTCCCTGAGCCCCCGCCCTCACACTTCCCCGGAAGCCCCACTTCTTCTGCGCCGCCTCTTCCCCCCCAGGGCCCCGCCCCCCTGCTCAGCCTTCTTTGCCCCCTTCCCCCCTTGCTCGCTCTTACAGAGAGTAGAGTGTGGGGCCCATGCCCCCCTCCTCCGCTCCCCCCCCAGCACCCCTGCTCTGCACACCAACTGCCTGACCATTGTCGAGTCTGTTCTTGGCATCCCAGCAGAGGAGAGTTTGAAGCAGGGGTAGGAGGTAGCTCTGTGGACGACTAGGGGAGTGAGGGGCAGCAGGGGAGAAAGCAAGAAGGTGCTCGTTGGAAAACGTAACAAGTTGGCGATGGAGGCCGGATTTAGGGACCAATTGGACCATTAGATGGACCGGGGGTGCCCAGGGCTATTCCCGGCCCTCTGCACGGAGGTGAATTCCCCTCCCATGGTTCTTTAGACCTGCCTTGACTTTCCAGCCTTGGATTCCCGCAGCGGAAGCGGGCCCAAGGGGTGTTTTTGAAAGACACAGAAGTTGCCGTGTCAGTCAAAACCCTGCTAGGAAAGCTCCCAGTGTCAGCGGAAAGAGCGCCCCCTCACACACACACCCCGTACATTTCACCGCTCCCCTGGAATCCTGTATCCAGCCCTTCGAGCTCTGACCCTGCCAGAAATCAGTCATTTTTTACAGCTCTAAAAATTAATTGCAGGTTTGTAAATTAACTCCCCATGGCCGCACAGGCTCAGTGTTGCTTTCTAATCTGTGTCCTCCTTTGTGCGCAGATGGCCCGATAAAGATGACTCGATAGTCCCTGCTATACAGGGCTCTGTATCCTTCCCTTAAACAAGGCCAGCTTTTCGGTTGACTCATGCACCCCCTAGTGGTCGACGCACATTCCCCCCGCCCCGCTGTGGTAACTTCAGCTTTGTTACAAGCTCCAATGTCCTAAAACATCAGATCTAATGACCCATCCCGCCCGCTCCCCGGCACCCAGTACAAGCTTCTGCTATTTCTTTGCAACTTTCAATCTCATACCCAACAGGCAACTTCAGAAAGTGAACTGGACCCACGCACACACAGAGGAACGGACGCATTCCCATGCTGGATCCGAACCAGACGTGTGTGCCCAGCTCCTAGCACAAGGAACGGGAGCCCCATTCCTGGCTAGGTGCCACTGTAATACAGACACTAAATAATAATGCCACTGATGGACATGAGGGACAGGACGGACTCCCAAGCCTGAGGGAATGAACTCACACGATGAAAAATGGAATCTGTCCAGAGGGAGAGATTTTGTGTGTGTGTGTGTACACACATTGTAGCCCCTTCCCCTTTATTTTAAGTCCCCAGGACATTTGCTTCCACTCCCCGCACTTCCCCCAGGCTGTCTCATACACAAGATGCTCCTGCTCCAGATGAGCTGTGCCCTGGAAGGGCTGGTGAATAAATCATGATGCTCTGGTGCTTTACAATCCGGGGAAGTAGCTCCATTAGCTCCCCCCAGAAGAGGAGCCTGACTGAAGCCGGAGTTAGCGGATCTATTTGTAAAATGAACCCTCTGTCCCCAGGCCCCGAGCACCCCCCTGCCGCCATCACTCACTAGATGATTCCGCCGGTGCCTCCTCCCCTACTCCCCTCATGTCGTCAGGGTTTAGTGTAAGCGCTGGGGAGATCTTCATCAGTCTTGCCAGTGCTTGGCTGAGATGCAGCATCCCTGAGCAAGGCGGCCACACTCAGCCAAGGCATGAAACCGCCGGGACTGGGAGAGAGATCACAACTAGGGCCACTGGGTTCCTGCAGCACTGTTCAGTGAAGCTGGAGAGAGGGCAGCGGAGGAGAGGCGGATAAGGAGTAGGGGGACGGGGGGAGAATAGATCATTTTGCTCCAGAGCTTGTGCATCTTCTCACCGGGGGTTTTGATCAGCCCCTCCTGCGCCGTGGGGGTGCGGTGGAGCTGCAGACTGAGCAGGAAGCTGTCGTTTCTGATTGCACGAAGGAACTTTGGTTGGGCAACACTGAACAGGGCTCCAGCTGGCATCTTCCTTAGGCTTCCCGACCCTTCCTCCTCCACGCCCTTCGTCCAACGGGTAAGGGGTCTCTTTCTGATCTTGGCAGGTTTGCTAGGAGAGGAGAGCACACCCAGGGAGATGAGATGCATGTGCTTAGCAGCAAAAGGGGAGCAGAGCAAAGCTTAGCCAGCAAACTCAGCGATGAGGAGAGCAAAGATACTGGAAGTTTTCTTGCTGGTGCGTGAAGTTCCTTTTAAAACCCTCCTCTAGCCTGCCTTTGAAATCCAGACATGAAATAGTTTGCTTCACTGTATATATAAATCTATCTGCTTCACTTTACAGCCTATATGGTGTTTTGTACCATGATGGCCTTTGATCTCCTCTTTAGCAGAAAGGAAGCATACATGATCTTATCATTTTCATTCATCAGATTTACACCGTAGCACTTGAAATACACGTATACACGCAGCCCTTCATGGGACATATTTCTGCTCTCACACACACACACACACACACTCTGAAACCTGTCTTAAGTGGAGACGGGTGTACTATTCAAACGGAACAATTTATGTTGTTGAATGTTATTAAAGTCAAAGAAATTGTCCAACAACTAACCAGCTCCATCATTAGCCTATCCCTCCTAGAATAAAACACCCGGTAGAGGAACAGTTAAGTGACTAAAGAAACGTGGCTCTTAAATTATAGGTGAGGCAGAATGGCCCGAGACTGAGCATTTTGGAAGCTTTAAGCGGGCTGCGTAAGACAAGGAGTTGCTGCCTGGAAAGGAGACAAGCATCCAGAGAAACATTCTCAAATGTTACTGATCACAAGTGACCCGAGGGAAATGGAACCTGGCTGTTAAACATGAGCCATGAAGAAAATGATCTATGCAGGGCATACGGCTAAAAGGTATGTACTGATTTATTTTGCACATTTCAGCTGGAATTCTTAAAAGGTAAAGCGAATGATGCAATGTGTAGAATTACTCAGTTCAGTAAATGTAACCGTGTCTTTAGGGAACATTTCCATACGTATAGCTAGATGCATGTGTGTCAAATCTCTGCCTCTCGCACATAAATATGTCACACATCACTCATTCACATACACAAGTCACACAACACACACGACACGTGGCAGGCTCCAAACACCCATCCCCACACATTACTCAAGTCACACAACACCCATCCACACACATGACACATACCAGCCACACAATGCCCATCCATGCACACATTACACATACCAGTCACACAACACATATTATATACACACACATACAAAAGCCCCCCCCACACACACACACACTGTCTTAGTTTCATAGATTTTACCCTGCCTGGACCTATGTATTTCTCCCTCTCCTATTATTTATCTAATTATCTCTGCAAAGTCTTCAGCTATTGATGTATAAAATACTCAGCTTTCTTTTGCATCCCATTGTATAATTATGCCCACAGAGATGAGGTAAATGCAGGCAAAGTCCACTGTATGTGTTGCTAATTGTTTCACTTACATTTAGATTTCTTCTCCAAACCCGGGGGGATAGTATCTGTAATTTTCTTTTCAACACACACGAGTGAGCATTATTTCTTCTTTTGTCTTCAAACCCTTTTACCATCAATGGATTAATCAAGGCAGCGGCAAGCTGACCACTGTTCAAGAGATAACGATGAGTTAACAAGGTCTCTTTTTTCTCAAACAAGTCAGTGAAAAATTAAGCCCAATGAAGCATCTTACTTACTAAATAAACTCATCCCGCTTCTGATTTGTGCCGAGTAAAATCTGAGATCTTTGCTGAATCCGTCTCTTCGGGGATTAAAGAAGTTGTGTGTTGCTTAGGTCTTTGGAACGGCATCTCATGAGTGCTCTGTTTGGAACTCAGGGTCAGATTTGGACAAACTACAGTGACAAACAAGACCGGGGGTCTTTTCATTTTAAAGCCAGTGAGAGAGGTGATGCATGCCAAAGATGCAATATGTATTCCCTACCCTTTTCATGCTCTGATCAACAGCTGCTTTTCCAATTGACATGATCTATAGGCTGGAATCTAGCTGTGCAAATTCATACAAATTCTGCCTTCTGGTCTTTTTCCAAGCATCGCCAGTATCCTTTTCCCTCCTACAAGAAGATATCTTTCCTCCTGGGAAAAGGAATTGAAAGGGTCCTACGATGAAGTTGAGAAGATTAGAGAGAATCTTTCTCTTTCAGAACTGAATTATATTAGTGACTCCTTTTCCCCCCTTCTCAAGGAGTGAGATCTCAGTATGTACAAGGAATCCAAGTGTCTCTCCACTCCCTTTGGGGTCAGGACCCACATCAAATGAGAGCCACCCAATGAATTTGCTTTCCAAGCTTCAGGAAAAAAGCTCGTAGGTACCAGGCCAGATTCTGTACCCACTGCATCCCCTTTGTGTTGCCCCATTAGTGCAAAGGGGATGGAAAGCTGCCCTGGCAAAGCAGCTGGGGATGCCCCAGGTGGTGTACAGCCAGTATAACTCCAATAATCTTTGCTGGTGAAATGGCCATCTCAGAGGTGTGTACCCTAGAGCAGCCCCAAGGCTGCTCTAATTTGTGCTGGGGAGTAAAAGGGCCCTTCCTGTCACCCAGCTCAGGGAAGGCTGGAACAAGCTAGAAAGCCAGCTACACCATCCCACCTGGGGCCTGTTCCAGCTGAAGATCTGGCCGATCTGATCCAAATGCACCAGCCTTATGCACCAGTCAGTGTCATTATTCAGGCTAAACTCCCACAGGTTTCAGTGGACGTTCTGTCTGACAAAGTGCTTTGAGACGGGGCCGCTGGCAGAATCCAGACCCCCCTGGCTCCGTCTTACTTCCCTCTGCTTTTTCAAAACAGGGGTGTTAGCACTGATTATTTCTAGGAAACATACTTTGCATGTACATAGCCCTTTTCACTTGCTCTCAAAGACTCTAACAGATTTATAGCCCCTTACAAATGGGGAAACGGAGGCACCAATAAGTCAAGCAACTTGCTCATGATTGCACAGTGGCACAGATGGTATTTGAGCTCAGGTCTTTCAAAGCCCAGCCCTGTGTTCTAGCCATTAGGCCATGCTGCCCCATCAGCCTTCCTCTTCCCCCCGCCCCCACCTGCTCAAGCTCACACCACTGGGGACACATGCAGGCGATAAGCAGCAATCAGAGCTGGGTAGTGCGGACCTGTGATATGAAACCCTTTCCCACCCCACCAGGATTGTCTTTTCCCTGCGCTGAAGGGCCAGGCAAGGCAGGTTGTAGTCCCTGGGATTTCGCTGGCTCTGTCCTTGGTCTGACATCTCTTGTGATGCAGCACACTCTGCTTGGAAACGAAAGGCAGTCCCTAGCGTGGGGCACAGCCCGCCTGCTCTGGAGGCAGGGGAATGAGGCCTCTGCAGGTAGAGGGGGCAATGCCCTGGCTTGGAACATCTTTAGAATGGTGTAGCCGCCACTCCCACCCCACAGCCAGCCTGCCCAGGCCATGGCTCTACCCAGGGATATTCCCTCTGCACGACCCCCAGCCCTGGTCCGCCTGAGGGCAGCCACATTGCCGGTCATCTCCTGCATCTGTGCCCAGAGGGGGGAGAGCCTCATGTGTTCTCCCCTCTCCTCGCAGAGACTGAGCCGAGGGACAGCCTGGACCTGGCTTCAGCTGGACGGGCCACTCAGAACTGGGGATCAGCTGCGCAGGACTTTCCGCAGGGCTGGCCAGAGAGGTCAACAGCAGCAACGGCTCTGCAGAGGGGACGGCAGCAGTTTAATAGGCAGCAGATTTAAAACAAAAGGAAGGGTTTTTTTCGCACACCTCACAGCCAACCTGTGGAACTCCTTGCCAGAGGATGTTGTGAAGGCCAAGCCCATAACAGGGTTCAAAAAAAAAAAAAAACTAGAGCAGTTCATGGAGGATAGGTCCATCAACGGCTATTAGCCAGGATGGGCAGGGGTGGTGTCTCTAGCCTCTGTTTGCCAGAAGCTGGGAATGGGCGACAGGGGATGGATCACTGAATGATTCCTGTTCTGTTCATTCCCTCTGAAACACCTGGCATTGGCCACTGTCGGAAGACCGGAGACTGGGCTCAATGGACCTTTGGTCTGACCCAGCGTGGATGTTCTTATGTCTAATACCTCAGTTGGATTAGCGCAGACAGCGGCCACAACCTTCTTCCCCTTGCAAATAGCACCCCCCTCCCCCCGCAGCTCCCCGGGCTCTGCGGCATGGAGCCCTGACAACCCGATGGGCTCTGCAGCTTCCCTGGGCTAATGAGGTTTCAGGGGTCCCTCAGAGTGGGGGAGTGGAAGACCATCCACCAGGGTGTCCCCATTCAGGGCATAAGTGACGTAGGCACCTTGGCACTGTTTTATAGTGTCTTGGGCACCCGGGCCCAGCCCCTCAAAGGTGCCTAGGTGCCCATTTCCCAGGGAAATCACTGCCCAGGGCATGAGATGAGCATTGGGCATGAGCTGAGATGAGTAAGGAATCTCCACTGCGTACAGGCACAATCGGGGGGACCATCCGCCGAAGCACCTGGCATTGGAGATTGTCGGGGGCTGGGTTGGATGGACCGTGGGTCTGGTCTGATGCAGAAACTCCCCTGCTCTGAAACATCTGAAATTTATTGCATCCTGTGCACGCTGAAGGTTGCAATTTGCCTCTCTCACGCTCCTGCAAGATGGGTATTTTGCTTCCTCTCATTTGCAGTACAGCTTGATAAATCAGGCAGGGGTGTGAGAGGCCATGGGGCCTGGAAAAGCTGGAAGGAACCTACAGATCTTCACTTGTTTTTGTGATCCTGCAACAACCCACCACTGTGGTGCCATCAACAGGAATTGACCCCACAGCCTCTAACATAAGAACATGAGCACGGCCACGCTGGGTCAGACCGAAGATCCATCGAGCCCAGTCTCCGGTCTTCCGACAGTGGCCAATGCCAGGTGCTTCACAGGGAATGAACAGAACAGGGCAATTATCAAATGATCCATCCCCTATTGTCCACTCCCAGCTTCTGGCAAACAGAGGCTCGGGACACTCAGAGCCTCGTTTTACATCCCTGCTCATCCTGGCTAATAGCCACTGATGGACCTATCCTCCACGAATTTATCTAGTTCTTTTTTGAACCCTGTTGTAGTCTTGGCCTTCACAACATCCCCTGGCAAAGAGTTCCACAGGTTGACTGTCCATTGTCTGACGAAATGCTTCCTTTTGTTTATTTTCAACCTGCTGCCTGTTAATTTAATTTGGTGACCCCGAGTTCTTGTGTTATGAGAAGGGGTAAATAGCACTTCCTTATTCACTCTGTCCACACCAGTCAAGATTTTATAGACCTCTATCATATCCCCCCTTAGTCATCTCTTTTCCAAGCTGAAAAGTTCCAGTCTTTTCAATCTCTCTTCATATAGAAGCTATTACGTACCCCAAATCATTTTAGTTGCCCTTTTCCTTATCTTTTTCCAATTCCAATATTATGTTTGAGATGGAGTGACCAGCTCTGCACATAATATTCAAGATGTGGGTGTACCATGGATTTATATAGAGGCAATATAATAGAATCATAGAATATGAGGGTTGGAAGGGACCTCAGGAGGTCATCTAGTCCAACCCCCTGCTCAAAGCAGGACCGATCCCCAATTAAATCATCCCAGCCAGGGCTTTGTCAAGCCTGACCTTAAAAACGTCTAAGGAAGGAGATTCCACCACCTCCCTCGGTAACACATTCCAGTGCTTCACCACCCTCCTAGTGAAAAAGTTTTTCCTAATATCCAACCTAAACCTCCCCACTGCAACTTGAATTATGCATATGATATTTTCTGTCTTATTACCTATCCCTCTCCTAATGATTCCCAGCATTCTGTTTGCCTTTTGGACGGCCGCTGCACATGGAGTGGATGTTTTCAGAGAACTATCCACAATGACTCCAAGATCTCTTTCTTGAGTGGGAACAGCTCATTTAGACCCCATCATTTTATATGTAGAGTTGGGATTATGTGTTCTAATGTGCTTTGCATTTATCAGTATAGAAATTCACCCCAAAGGGCAATCCCCTCCTATTTGAGCTAAAGGTTAGCTTCATTTGATGGATCGGTAGTAGGCTGTTTTCTTGTGCATGGACCTGCCTCATAATGGGAATCCCGACAGCTTTGCTAATTACCCGTGCTATACAGCAGCTGCTGTAAAACCCTTTGAATCCTTTACTGCAATGCAAGCTTTACACCCCTTATGTAGCGAGATGGCTTGGTGAAGCCCAGCCAGTCTCGGGGCTCTTGGGAAGTTCATGCTCTCGTCAGCAGCGCTAGAGCCCCTCTGCCACAAAGCCGGGCCGGATCCTTGATGTAAGAGCCCCAAAGGGCACTGGAAATGCTGCTACCCTTTATCCATATGGGGCCCACGCCGCATCTGGGGTAAATCAGGGCAGACTCACTGGGGACAGCGCTGCAGTTAATGTAACTCCAGTGCCACTCCATTGACTTCAGTGACCAAACAAGCTAAAACCTGGCTGAAAATCAAGGTCTCCGGGGCCCATTCTGTGTTAAGCCCTGCCTAGCCGAGCCCTACAGGTCCCTCCAAATGGGCATCTAACAGCAGTGTCCTCTCGTTCTGGCTTTCTAGGAACACGGTGGCCCGAGTGTAGCACAGCTGAAGGAATGCAGCTCATCCCACCACGTGGACCAGCCCCTGGGATCAGCGCGGATTGAAAATCGGAGCTGGGCGCAGCGTGCAGAGGGACTGGAAGCCAGCTGACTAGCAGCCACACTTTCAACGCTCCAGACAGCCCTTCGGCTCTCCCTGCTGCTTGCCCGCCCCTGACTCGGCAACTCCCCACCTCCTTAAAGGACACTTGTTAACACTCAGGGGACCCCCCTCCCAAGGGGGAGGTCTCGGCTAAGCCACATCCGCTGCCACCGTCCACCCAGATTCACTCCCTGCTCTCTTTTGCCCCCTAGCGAAGACTTTGCAAATGAAAGGGGCTGTACTGGGGATTGCTGCCTGTGGGAGGATCAGTGTAAGGGGACGGGGTGAGGAACGGTGGTGCTGGCCTCCCGGAACATGGATCGATTCGCCAGCGGATTCCCACCTCTTAGGAACATGGTCGTGTGGTGCTTCGTCCTGCTCCGATCAGGTAAGGGACTGCTATGAATACTGAGATTTGACAAAGGCCAGTGGCTGGACCACAGGACTGGGAGCCAGGAACTCCTGTGGTCTAATCCCGGTGCTGCTCCCTGGGACCTTGGCCAGCTTGTTTAATTTCTTATATCCCCCATCTGTAAAATGCTTTGAAAATTAAAAGCTACTGTTTAAATGCCACATAACCACCTTTCCCATTCGATTATCAGCCGCGTTTGAACTCAAGACCTCTAGTAATAAAAGCAGGCGCGTCTTTCACTTGAGTTAAAGGGGTAACTCCTTCAGCTAACAGTTGTAGTAGGCTGTTATGTGTATCAGCCATTGTGGGGCCAGAGAGTCACACCATACTAGTATGGTCCAGAAGGATCCCAAAGCAGTTTTGCAAACTGTCAAACCATTTGATATCAAACTGGGAGGGTGTATCTAGTGGGGTCC
Source organism: Lepidochelys olivacea (assembly GCF_965140295.1). Lineage (NCBI taxonomy): Eukaryota > Metazoa > Chordata > Testudines > Cheloniidae > Lepidochelys > Lepidochelys olivacea. The sequence goes on from NC_140413.1 coordinate 6,042,194, forward strand.
AACAGGGGCCAGTCCTGGGTCGGGTACTACTCAATATTTTCATTAACAACTTGGATAACAGAGTGGAGAGTGTGTTTATAAAATTTGCAGCGACACCAAGCTGGGAGGGGCTGCAAGCACACTGGGGAACAGGATTAGAATTCAAAACAACCTTGACAAATTGAAGAATTGGTCTGAAGTCAACATGAAAGCAGGATGCTGGGGGTGGTTTGTGAAATGGAGGATGGGAAAGGGGCTGGATTGACATCTTTGAAGACATACAGCAATGCAGGCTTCCCACCTCCCCAGCCCTGCCAATGTCCCTCAACCCCAGCCCAACACAGCAGGGTGATGGGGAAACCGAGGCACCGGAAGGCAAAAAGGGCCTATGGTGAGTGAATGGCAGAACTGGGGCTAGACCCTGGGTCCCAGGTTTCCTGATGCCCTTAGCCACTGGGCAACACATACCTGGTTTCCCCCCGTCCCTCAAATCCCACAATCCCTGCTCAGTGTGCTCCGGTATAGACAGTAAAGATCACCCTCTCTGACTGACTTTGAGCCCCGCCTCGAGTGACTCTGTATAACCAACATGAGCCTCTGTGCAGCGGTCTCCAAGATTCATTGCTCTTTAACAAGCAAAACCTGACTGACCTTCCCAACCGCAAGGCCACGCCTGCCCTGGTGCCAAGAGAGAAGCAAGGGACCCGCCACCTCCACGTGCTCTGAAGGCAGCTCCAGCTGAACCTTGGCACCGTAGGGGGACCCTGGGGGGAACCGAGTTGGGGGTGACTCAGTCCAGCGTTGGGGGGGCTCGGTAACTACAGCTGGACGGGATTGACTCCCCTGGTTGCAATCTCCGCAGAGATGGCGAGGATGGGACAGAGCCTGCGCTCCCCTCTTCTCCCTGAGAAGGGTCCTTCCATGGTGCTGGTGCAATGCAAGAAGCTCTCCCAGCTGCTAGCCAGAATGGGGTAACCCCCGCCTCCTGCTAGTGCCCTGTACGTCACCCTGTGTGTTCAGCAGGGCCCAAGTGGTGTCTCGGTCCTGGGCCCAGGGGTGAATTTCACCCTGAAAAGAGCAGCGGGATGGACAGACGGAGGGCTGGACAGACACTCCCGTACACACAGGCTGCACCCAGTGAATCCACAACGCCGCATCTCCCTGACACTGATCTAAGCGAGGGTGGGGCAGGGAGATGCCCCTGCTCCTCACTCACGCAGATGGATCCAATTGCAGTGATGTGCTGTCATGTTATCCCCACGGGCCCACGCCCATCAGAGAGGGTGAAAGCCAGTAAGCGGGCGCCAGGGCTGGGGAGAGACACACCGGCTCTCATTAGCGGCTGTGGCGTGAAGGGAATGCGAGCGGCAACTGGGGATTGTCTGCACAAAGCCTCTCTGGGGAAAGTTCTGGGTTCTCTGCAGACAGACAGGGAGGGAAGAGATGGTCCAGTGGGAAAAGGGAGGGTAGCTCAGTGGTTAGAGCCCTAGATTCAGTCCCCTCCTCTGCCACAGACTGTGGGCATGACCTTGAGAAACTCACTCAGGCCCAGGTCCTTCAAGAGAGCGGGGCACCTTACTCCCAATGAGGTCAGTAGGGTCAGGCCCCTGCATGACATTGAGGATCTCAGCCTGAATCTCTTTGGGCCTCAGTTTTCCCCATCCATAAAATGGGGATCGTGATGGAGGCTGCCACAGCCCAGGGCAACTGCCCCTGTATTTCCCCTGAAGGGCACCTAACTCTCAGGCTCCTGGACCCCGAGCTGTTGCCGCTCTTGGGTGGAGACCCATGTCCCTCTCCCTTCTGAACGGGTATTTCCAGGTTGCACAGGTCCCTGCCTTCTAGGTGTCTTTCCCAGATCAGCCAGGGACAGCTTCTGGCTTTCTCTTCTAGGACAGTTAACGGTGTAACTGCTGCTGTTATAAGGTACAGGAACTCCTCACTTAAAGTCATCCTGGTTAACGTTGTTTCATTGCTGATCAATTAGGGAACATGCTTGTTTAAAGTTGCACAATGCTCCCTTCTAACGCAGCTTGGCAGCCGCCTGCTTTGTGCACTGCTTGCAGGGACAGCAGCCCATTGGAGCGAGCGGGGGGAGGGGGGGCTTGGAACCAGGGTGGGCCAGCAGCCCCCCCATCAGCTCCCCGCTCCCCTAAGTCCCCTGTGCAGCAGCCACCCAGCAGACTACCAATTGCCAGCAGTTCAGCTGTCCCTCCCCCCACAGCCAGGTGCTGCTTCTGCCCTCCGCCTTGGAGCTGCTCCCTGAGCCTCCTGCATGCTGGGGGGCTAATGTCAGGGTGTCCCCCTCGCCCTTGCTCCTGCACCCCGCTTACCCCATCTCCATAGAGCAGGGGGACACACGACAGGGCTCAGGAGCTTCCTGGCAGCAGCTGTGGTCTCAGCTGGCTGATTAATTTAACAAGGCAGTGTACTTAAGAGTGGGTCAGCATACTTAAAGGGGAAATGCGCATCTGTCTCCCACACATAGGGTGTGTGTCTCTGTCTGCCATGCAGTCTCCCCTCCCTCCATTCAGTGCTGCCTTGTAGAGTGTGAGGCTATATTAACATCAATGTGTTAACCCTTGAGGGCTCAGCCGAATGCTAGCTCATCGTTTAGCAGTAAGGCATTCCCTGGGAAATATCCCCCCCCGACCCCCCGACTTCACCACCTCAACCAAGCTTCACAACCATCCTTGCTGTGTGCAGTATTACATTGTTTGTGTAAAACTTATTCTCTCTGTGTGTGTAAATATAAAATGTAGTCTTCTGTGTGGCAAAAAAAAAAAAAATTCCCTGGAACCTCACCCCCCCCCCCATTTACATTAATTCTTAGGGGGAAATTGGATTCGCTTAACATCGTTTCGCTTAAAGTCGCATTTTTCGCTAAGTGAGGAGTTACTGTACCACCCAGTGGTTCCTGTGCAAGCCTGCTTTATTCTGAGGGTAAAATCATTACCAAGAAAGGACTCTCCCTGCATGCTAATAAGCCCACCGGAGATCCCCCACCCCCGAGCCCCTGCCCCATCCTGTACATGGATTCTGGCAGGTCCTTCAACCCCCCATCTTAGGCATAGCCATGTGGTTCCCCATTCAGCCCAGCTCCACCTCAGGACAAGCCTCCAGCCCTCCGAACCCTCCGCTAAGGACAGGGGTCCTGTCCCTTTGTTGGCCCCAGAAGAAGACCCTCAGCCAGTTTTAAACCAGGCTGTTTAACCACAAACACTTTCTTTGGCCGCGGAGCCCTGGAGAATCCAGTCTATATGCAGCTCCTCTCAGGGGCTTCAAAGAGCTCGGACCAGAGGAAGTACATTGGCCTCCCACCTCCCTTGAGGCCACCATAACATACCCCCAACTGCATGTTTAACACAACGGACCCCAAAGGTTTTAACCCTCATGCAATCAGGTTTCCCGGGAGTCAATGAAGTTTATCTTCCGTCCATCAAGTTTGTTGGAGATATTACAGGAGATTGTTGGGGTCACAGGGGCAACCCCGAGGGGCATGGTGCGGTTCTGCAGGCATGCCACCCTCAGCTGCCTTGGGGTTCTTGCAATAATTCACTCCCAGGCCAGAATACTGGGGGGAGGGATAGCTCAGTGGTTTGAGCATTGGCCTGCTAAACCCAGGGTTGTAAGTTCAATCCTTGAAGGGGCCATTTAGGGATTGGGGCAAAAATTGGGGATTGGTCCTGCTTTGAGCAGGGGGTTGGACTAGATGACCTTCTGAAGTCCCTTCCAAACCTGATATTCTATGAATACATAAAGAGCCCCTCATCCTTGTGGAGCCCTATTTATTAAGTGGTATCAGAATACATCCCTAAGTCCCCAACCTTGTTCCTCCTAAAGTGTCTGGAGTTCCACCACCCTCTTTCTTGGGGCCTATGTCAGTAACTTACCTCAGTTTCCCCTCCTTGGTCTGGAGTATCACAGCCTTCCTTCTGGGCCCATAGCTCACGCTGCTGCAGTCCTTGAGCTGTTTCTCTGAGATGGCCCCTCCTAAGTCTGTCCTTTGCCTCCCAGCTGACGGCTCGCTCTCGGGGGTGACTCTCTTTTACCCTCAGGCTTGGGACTGATTTAGCTGCATGACCTACCTGCCAGGTGGCTGAGGTAACTTTTCTTACCTGGGGAAGATTGCTGAGGGAAGCACAGAGGCAGCTGGTGCCATTATCTCTTTAGATTGATTTCAAGGGGAGTTAGGCAGCTATATACCTTTAAGGATCTGGGCCTCAGCGCCTTTCAGGATCAGGCCCGTTGTCAGTGAATTCCTCCCAACTTGCCAGGCCACTGGGGGCCTGCCTGATTCATGCTTATGGGCATGTCGCGGTCAGCTGGCCAGACACGCGGAAGAGCCGGTGGCGTTCTCAGCCCAGGGAGAAGAGATTTCGCCTCCTGCTTGTTTGCAGTTAAAAACCCAGCCAGAGGCAGTGCGGCAAACCGTCCAGCCCATCTGTGAGTGGGGGAGAAGGAAGGGAGATCGCAGCCAGGCTGACCTCAGAAAAGCCCCAGTCAGAGCAGTAAGCAGACAGAAGCTATCAGTCCAGCAGGCTGTAAACCAACCTCACCCTGAGCGTGAAACTAGCCAAAGCCTTGTCAACTATCTTGGCTGGAACCACACTGCCCCAGCAGGGATGAATGACATTGTCTGCACAGGCCCTTTCCATCATGCGTGTGGGCCCGATCCGCCACTGATGTAAACTGTGGTAGCCCCCTGGGGTGACCAGACTCTCAATATTATCAGCACTGTCCTGGTATTAGGGGCTTTGTCTTATATATGCAACTATACCCCCCCCAAAAAAAGTCCTCATTTTTCACACTTGCTGTCTGGTCACCCTAGGTAGGTGTGACACTCTGTTCCACAGAGTAGGAACCCCCATATTCATCACTGTCATGTAATTATGATACATTTTGGACAATGTATGTCTTGTGAGGAATCATTTGAAAAGTCTTGATCTGTTGAAGATTCTTATCCAGTTGGATTGTATGTGCTGTCCTTGTAGGGGAAGTGATGAAGTTTTGCTATGTGTGTTTCTGAACTATGTTGTGAGGTTGGGAACACCCACAACCAGCCTTTCAGTTACAACAAAGGAGCGGCCATCAATAGCTGGCAGGGCCGGCTCTAGGCACCATCAAACCAAGCACGTGCTTGGGGCAGAGCTCTGACTCCTTCTCTCCCCCCGCTGCCCCCCGGCTGCACTTCGGCTTTTTTATTTATTTATTTATTTTTGCGCTCGGGGCGGTAAAAAGCCTAAAGCCGGTCCTGATAGCCGGATGGGTGATTAATGGCTCATCAACACCCAAACCACTATCTTGGAGATTTCTTGGAGAAGGCAGGTACACAATGGAGGCTGCGCCTTATCCCCCTGTCACGGCAAAGAACTTTCCAGCAAGCTGAAAGAAAGTACAAAGGGAGACAGTGACATCATCACTTGGCCTTCCCCCACCCCCAGCTCAACACCTGGAAGAACATCTGGAGGACAAAGACTTTGAACTGAGGGAGTTTGGTCCCAGGTTTGAAGGGGGTCCAGTCTGCGTACGGAGGAACTCTAACCTGCTTATACCATTGGTCAGGGTGAGAAAAGCTGTTTGATTCACCCCTTGCTTAGACTAAACATTTAGGATTTAGAATGCGTGCTTCTATTTTTATTTCTTATGGTAACTCTCTCTGACCTGTATGCCTACCACTTCTAATCACTTAAAATCCACCTTTCTGTAGTTAATGAGGTTATTTTAATGTTTTATCCTTCCCAGTGTGTTTGTCTAAAGTGCTTGGGGCATCTGCTCAGGTTACAAAGGCTGGGACACGTCCTCTTTCCTATGAAGAAGTGTGAACTAAGTAATGAACTTACACTGGCCAGGCTTCTGCCCGGTGCAGGACTGGGGAGCTGGGGGAATTGGCTGGAGCCTCTCTCTTGATGGGTCATGAGCAGCTGGGAGACCATTCATGTAACTCAGTTGGGTGCGTCCATGCCTGTGGATGGCTGTGTACGTGCAGTGCTAGTCAGAGGCTTGTAACTTGACAACAGCCTCACAGTGGGAGGGAGAGCCCAGGCTGGTGGGTTTGGAGGGCTCAGAGGTCCCACAGCCCAGGGACCCGGTCACAGTAGGCCCCTGGGGTTTAGTGGAGCTGAGCTGCTCTGCCCCAGCCGATGATCCAGCCCCACGATTTCACACTAGCCCCTGGAACATCTTCAAGTCACACCTGTGTGCTGTACAACACAGCCATGCTGGGGCTGCAGCCAGAGCAGCTAGGGGAGACTCAGCCAGAGTCCACAGCCCTTTGCTCCTCCGCAGCATGCCTGGCAGCAACCTTCCCACGGCAGCCTCTTCCTTTCCCAGCCGGGGCTGGCGATGGCAGGTGGTGACAGCGCCCAGGACTCTGGAGCCAAGACCTGGTCCGGGAGCCCAGGACAGAGCATCGGTACGGAAGCCCCCTGCGGCCGTGCCTAGCTGGTCTGCTGGCAGGTCACACTCCAAGGGGCAGGGAGGGGGAGGAGAAATGGCGCTTTAACCCCACCACACGGACTCCTGCTCCATCAGCTGGAAGTCACTGGCGATTTGCAAACCCATTCCTGCTGCGGGGGCCCGTTCCCCACTGCCCTGCACCCGGTCATTTCCACGGGTCCAGTGGGAAGTAACGGTCCGGGGTCTGAATGGTTAGAAACATCCCTCCCTGCCTGTGCTCAACGACCCTCCCGATGACGAGACCCATTTCTAAGGCATGGCCTGCGTCTCTGCTTACCACAGGTTCATTCAGGGTCACGCCGCTGGGCCTGATCCCTGGCTGGTGTCATCTGGCATTGTGCCATTGACAGAAATGTAGGGACGGGGATTTACACCTCCTGAAAATCTGGCCCCATTGACTTTGATATGGCTGGGGGTGATCTACACCAGCTGGGGATCTGGCCCCTTTAATGTCAGTGGAGGGACGCTGATCTACACCAGCAGGGGATCTGGCCCTATGTGCTTTGTGGACAGTTTCTGCCTTTTCCTGGCCTTGCGCACTGTAACAGAGGATTTGACTCGCTGCTCCGTGACTCCAGTTTAATGCCGGTGTGACACCATCACAATCCGTGCAAAGAACCCTGGTGCAAAACTGGAGTAGAACAGCAGTGACTCAGGCTCTGCATTTGGGGGCTAAATCTGATCTGACAGCATCTTGTTAAAACCGGGAGCGCGGTGCTTTCTGGGCTAGCTACAGCAGAAACCGCGCCTCACAGCCGTAGCTAAAGCGGTCGCTGGCTAACGCGTGCAGGGTCACTGTAGCCGTCTCGTTCCCAGGATACTCGAAAGACAAGGCAGGGGAGGTAACATCTTTTACTGGACCAAGTTCTGTTGGTGAGAGAGACGCTTTCAAAGAGCTGGTCCTGAAGAACCACATGTAAGCTCAAAAGCTTGTCTCTCTCACCAACAGAACTTGGTCCAATAAAACAGTGGTCCGTAGCCTGTGGTCCGCAGACCCCCAGGGGTCCAGGCTATGTCTGTGGTGTCCGCGAAAGACTTAGATTGAAAACTGACCGAACAGAGTTCAACTCTATATTCAAACAATAGATCTGCACTCCAATCAAAAAATTTTTCGGGATCTGCAAATGAAAAAAGGTGAGAACTACCGCGATGAAAGATATTACCTCACCCACTTGCTCACGTGACAAGTAACGTTCCTGGTTCCCGGAACCAGCGAGCCCCTTAGCACCCGTTGGGCCAGATCCCCCTGCCCTAAAGTCAGCTGGTCCAGCCACAGAAGGTTCCTAACAAAACCGCTACAGGGGGCTCCCCTCCTACCTCTCCCACCCATGCAGCTGCTGCAGGGGGCGTGGCTGGGGGAAGTGGGAGGGGCTTGGAGATCCCCCGCTGCCAGGATCAGCTGGTGTGAATTCAGGCTCAGGGGAACTGACCTGGCACAGAGCTGCCCCTCCTCGGTTGGGCCCAGCTGCAGGGAATCTGGCCCCATGCTGGGAGATGGCATCTGCTTTGATTTGCTCCGTGGGTCCATAGCGCCAAATCCCATCGATCTCCAGAGCGGGTCTGGGTGCCCACGTTCAGGCCTATGCAGAGAACTAGAATGTAGCCTTAAAATCCACCCTTACGGCGGTTCCCCTGCCCTGCAGTGCGGATTACACTGAGATCCTGCTTAAGCAAAGCCAGCAGCGCTGCCGTCCTATGGGCCAGCTGGGATTTTCCAGCTCCAGGGTCTCCAGCCTGTTGCGATAACTGGGCCTGCAAACCTTCCCTAATGGCGAGCGCAGCTGTGAAAAGCGAGTGTGAGTTCATCAGACGTCACAATAGCAAATACCGTGGAATAGCAAATGTTGATAGGAAAGGGATCAAAAGCAAGACCAAGAGGCTGAATCAGTCGAAACAAAAAGGCCCCCTGGTGCAGTACAGCGCAAGGACCGTGGTAAGATCCTGGCTGGTAAACAGGAAATCACGTGTGAAACCAGAAATCAGTGAACCAAAAGGGGTGTGTCAGGAAGTAGGCCTCATTGGTGGACAAAACAATGAGGGGCCGGGCTACTGCGCCCACCAGTCCTTTGGTGGGTGCGTAAAGAGACTTTGGGGAGAAAAATTGGCTCCTGGAGCGAGCGTCACCATCATGGCTGCCACCCCCACCATCTCCTGCGACCCCAGACCTTCCTCATCCGAATCCTGACCAGGCTGGGCCAGAGAGAGGGACCCAGATGACATCACCACCTCCCTTGACTCAGGCTAAATCCCAAACACCACTTAGGCTGGGACACTGTCACCCCGCGTCCCCCCCTCCCCCCACGTATACTTACTTCTTTTTGTTCCTTTCTCTTTTTTCTTTCTGGCTTGTAAAAGTCTGGTTTAGCCAGCCGAGCCTGTGTATTTTGCAACCCTGCTGTAAGCCAGTGATCAGAAAGAGGCAGCTAAAAGCAATGCCCTAACCAAACTGGAACAAGTTTGCCAGATCTCAGATTTCCTCTCTTGTGTCTGTTTGTCTTGTTTTGCCTTCTAGGAAATTGGATTGGACTTTAACACCGGCAATAACAGCTGTACCAGCCAACCTCCACTAACGTCTCTGTTCCCCAAAAGGACCATTATTGCCATCTGTGACACCCGCTAAGAGACTGTTGGACTGGGGGGTGGGGAAGGGGTTCCTTCTAAAATCTCTCTCCAGCTAAAGGGAACAAGGGATGTGGTTAAAATGAAAGCCTCATTTAATACGTCGTATTCGAAATGCTTTAACTGTGTTTTGATTCTTTTCTGTCTCGTTAATACACGGTTAAAAGGATGTTTAATGGTGTGTTTGCCACGGAGCTAAGCAGGCTGAGGTCTCCGCATACCAGACCCGGAGCCTCGTTTAACACTGTTTAACGTTGGACAGTGATAGGCTCATGTTAACACCTTTGGCCCATACAATCTATCTGTATTAATCCAGCATTAGAGGAAGTGCTGAAGTGCCCAGGCCGAAAGCAAACTAGCTCATCCGTATGGCTTTTTCTGTCTCCCGTTGGTTCAGTGTCCGTCCAGGACCGGACTCACACGCACGCCGAGGAGCGCCTCTTCAAATACCTGTTCACCAGCTACAACAGGTGGTCCCGGCCAGTGCCCAACATCTCTGACGTCGTGATCGTCAGATTTGGGCTGTCCATCGCTCAGCTGATCGACGTGGTACGTACGTGAAGCCGGACTCTAATTCCGCTTCTAAAACCCTCCACAGAAGGGCAGGACATTTATACTAGCACCTGGGGTTACAGCAGGCAACTTAAGCCTAGCAAGGGCTGCATCAGCCCTCATCCTTCAGGGCATCACCAGCTGGGGTCAGGAAGGAACTTCTTCTCCCCCCCTCCGGATAGTATATTGCACATTTAAGGGCTGTAAAAGCTTTTATCCCCTTATCCTTGCAGTTCAGGAGCGCCGGCTACATTTCCTTGCTCTGCCACAGACTCACTGTGGGACTTTGGGCAAGTCGGTTTTCCGCTTTGTGCCTCGCTTCCCCAGCTGTAGAATGGGAACTACGATACTTCCTTTGTCTGCCTTGGCTACGTAGGGTGTAAATGCTTTGGGTGCATCTACACAGCGAGCGGCAGCCCACGGGTGCAAGTCTCAGAGCCAGGTTCAGCAGATTCAGGCTCACGCTCCGGTGCTGAAGAGAGCTCAGTAGACATTCAGGGCCAGGCTGGAGCTCAGGCTCTGGGGCCTAGGGGCCTAGGATGGGGGTGGGCTTGAGGGCTCGAGCTCCGGCCTGAGCCACGTGTCTACACAGCTATTTTTAGCGCCGTACTATGAGCCCCACTCTGTCGCCCTGGGCTTTGATACACACTTGCAGCGGGCTGCATAGACATATCCTTAGAGGCAGAGACGGTCTGTCACACTGGGTCCAGGAGGAGCCTAGCAGCATGGGCCCCAGGCCTCTCGGTACTTCTCGAGACCCAATATATAGTAATAATAAACTCTCTAGAATTGGCCACAGCTGGAGACACGAAACTGAACTCGAGGGACCGTTGATCTGTTCACTGCAACAATTCCTCTGGTCTGCTGGTCACATACTTTCTTTCTCACTTTCTGGACACGAAGATAAATGAGCTCAGCTGGGGATGTTTAGCACAGCCAGTCAGCGTTGGCTGACACAAGATAAAATAGGAGCCAGGCCACCATGAAGTACTTTAAATGTAACGGGAATTACTATAAAGGGACCACGTGTTGCCTCTTGTCTATAAAAGGAGTGTTAAGAAAACACAGTGACAAAGATAAAATGCATTGGGATGGGTTTTGTTTAGTACCCCGTCTTCCAGACAAGATCTCAGTTCTCAACCACACCATGCCAACCTTGGTTTGAGATGATGAAGTGTTCACAGGATGGGAGCCGGTAGGTTGTTAGCCCCCCGTGCCCTGGCCACATTGCAACATGAGTCATTATCTTCCACTTCACTAAACTGCCCCTGCGGTTCCAGCTGGTGGCAGTATTCGTCTTTACTTCCTGTCCGAAACTGTTGTCCGGTGTTGCTGTGTGGCTGTTACACAGCTGTTGCGCTCCACCCCAGAGGTGCAGCAGAAAGTGATTCAGCTTCATAGATGTTTAAGGCCAAAGGGACCACTGCGAGCATCTTGTCCACCCTCCAGCAGAACACAGGCCAGAAGAAGTCCCTGAATTCACTGACCAATAGCTGTGATTGAACTAGAAAAACATCCACTCTTGATTTTAAAATGGCCAGGGATGGAGAATCCCCCCCAGCCCTTGCCAAATTGCTCCAGTGGTTCATTAAAAATTGTCCCTGAATTTATTTGGCTTCAACTTCTATATAACGGGCTTTCTGTTGCTCTGAAGCAACTCCAAAGAAACCTCAGTCAAAACCGAACAGTAGGAAGAGTGAAAACAAAGTATGTTTGATTTGTAAAACCCTTCAAGCTGCGATAATCTCAGGGGTGGCTAGTGACACGGGGAAAGAAATTACAGTTAGTGTAACTGGGCCAAAATTCTGCACACCAGGAGGATCCCTCTGAAACCAGCAGTAACTGACGTGAAACTGACAGTGCAGGGGGATTCCCGCTAACCTCATTCCTTTGCCATCAAGTGCCATGGAAGCTTTCCAAGAACCACAGGGGGTCAGGAGCTCAGGTTTATGTCAGCAACATGAGTCTCCTCAGCCTGATGGGGAGCTAGTCACTTCATTTGGAAGCTGTTCCCTTTTTTCACTGAAGTATTTGAGTGCCTCTCAGTTAGCGCTAAGCACTTACACTAGGAAGTCTCTCGAATAGTCTTTCCACTATCTATCTATAAAACTATCCATCCCACATTAATCACCACGATATTTAAGCACTGTTACCCCTGGAAAAGGGGTAAACAATGAGATAGCAAAATTTGCAGACGATGCAAAATTACTCAAGATAGTTCAATCCAAAGCAGACTGCAAAGGGTTTCAAATTAATAGGCAGCAGGTTTAAAACAAACAAAAGGAGGAACTTTTTCACACCATGCACAGCCAACCTGTGGAACGCTTTTCCAGAGGATGTCGTGAAGGCCAAGACTATAACAGGCTTCAAAAAAGAACTAGATCAATTCATGGAGGATAGCTCCATCAATGGCTATTAGCCATGAGGTGCAGGGATGCAAAACCGTGCTCTGAAGTGTTCCTAGCCTCTATTTGTGAGAAGCTGGGAATGGGCGACAGGGGATGGATCGCTTGGTGATTCCCTGTTCTGTTCGTTCCCTCTGGGGCACCTGGCATTGGCCACTGTCGGCAGACAGGATACTGGGCTCAATGGACCTTTGGTCTGACCCAGTGTGGCCCTTTTTATGTAATGCCCATACTTTGGTAACTACTAATGGCATGCCATTGCCATTTAGTGGCCACACACCTAAAGGAGATAAAATCTCCCTCTCTCCATAGCTGGCATTCATTCCTACCAGTATCCAAGCTCTGGAGGAGGGTGGGAAAGGTAACAGTTGGGTCTTGCGCTGAACTGGCCCAGTGGAAGCAGCTGGTTTCAGGTCTAGCGTTGGTTTTCTCCATTATGATCAAACAAACTCTCCTCCTCTCTCCTTTCTCCCCTCCCCACCATACCCCTAACAGGATGAGAAGAACCAAATGATGACCACAAACGTCTGGCTGAAACAGGTGAGGGATCATTTCCCAGTGGGGTGCTGGGAGGATAGGTGGGTTTCCCAAGTCACGAGGAACCTCCCGGGGCTTAGGCGTTTGGTTCAGAGAAGTCCCGACCAGCCTGGCGGCCGTAGTCTAGCAGACCTTCTTGGGGTCAGAAACTTCATGAGAAGAGCCTTGGATACTGGATTTCAGCCTCGTCCCCCTGATCTGTGTGAAACCCGAGAGAAAGGATGCCCCAGGGGTTTGGCAGTGGTGCATGGTGACTTCACCCATGTGAACGTGGCTGAAATCTAGCCCATGTGAGAAGTGGCTGGAAGCAGTTCCCGTCCCACAGCTGCTCCGACTTTGTGAACTGGGTTGGTGGGTCTCAGCCCAGGTCCCCAGGGATGGGCACTGAATGGACCCGTGACAGGTCTCTGAAGGGGCTCTGCTAATGCCAGGTTTAAAGCACGTCGATGGGACCATCCATCGGGAGCTGGTGGCAGTACATATGCCTGCCTTATACGGAGAGACCCTCACTCAGCGGGAGTGGCAGCCTGGGACCTTTCACCAGCACTGAATTCCCACCAGCACCCAGATGCCGTGGGGATGGGCACTTTAGCAAAGTGCCTAATAATGACGAAGACGTGTTTGAAAAGAGAAAATCAGCTCAGGAGGAACTGAGCAGTGACCCAGGACCCCTTTAGCTCATGTAGGAGGGGCCCATGCTTTGGACACTAAACATCCGAGGGGGCCCCATGATGAGCTTGCTACACGGGGACACCATACAGGAATGGTCGCCCCGCTCCCTCTGACGGCTGGATCCCCGGCCCTCGTTGGGCAGCAGGTCCACCTCAAACCGTTCTTGCTCTGTCCTCCCCCAGGAGTGGAGTGACTACAAGCTGAGCTGGAACCCGGCGGACTTTGATAACGTCACCTCCATCCGGGTGCCCTCTGAGATGATCTGGATCCCGGACATTGTGCTGTATAACAAGTAGGTGACACCACTGCACAGATACGGCAAGGCCAAGGCCTCAGGGATGGAGAGGAGGCCTCAGGGGTCCCACTGGGCAGTATACAGCCGGCAGCGCCCATTCCGTGCCTGTCGCCTGCAGGCCAGGCCTTACGGAGATGCCGGTCCTGATCCCACTTGCAGTTTGCACCGATTGAAATCAGGAGTAACTCCGAACTGGGAGCAAAAAAGAAAAGGAGGACTTGTGGCACCTTAGAGACTAACCAATTTATTGGTTCTTAATTACTAACTGGGAGCAGAATCAGGTGCATGGCAGCAGGGAGCCAGAGAGAACCACATGGTCTGTCTGTGTCCAGCAGCCTGAGCAACGAATCCCCTTCCCATGCATTACAGCCCAATTTCCCATGCTATGTCCACCAGGCAGGGCCCTACACGTCCACAGCATGTTCCTGCTTGTGTCTTGCTGCCACCTTCTGGTGCATCTTGGTCACTAAAGGCCTGGATTTGTGCTGGGGGTGGCCCACCTTGATTATCATGCGCATTGTGGGGAGAGTGGTCACTTTGGATGAGCTATTGCCAGCGGGATAGTGAGTTTGTGTGTGTGGTTTTTGGGAGGGGGGTGGAGGGGTGAGAGAACCTGGATTTGTGCAGGAAATGGCCCAACTTGATTGTCATGCACATTGTGTGGAGAGTTGTCACTTTGGATGGGCTATCACCAGCAGGAGAGTGAATTTGTGGGGGGGGAGGGGTGGAGGGCGAGAAAACCTGGATTTGTGCTGGAAATGGCCCAACTTGATGATCACTTTAGATAAGCTATTACCAGCAGGACAGTGGGGTGGGAGGAGGTATTGTTTCATATTCTCTGTGTATATATAAAGTCTGCTGCAGTTTCCACGGTATGCATCCGATGGAGTGAGCTGTAGCTCACGAAAGCTCATGCTCAAATAAATTGGTTAGTCTCTAAGGTGCCACAAGTCCTCCTTTTCTTTTTGCGAATACAGACTAACACGGCTGTTACTCTGAAAACTAAAGGAAATGTTATTCTTGACCCGGGAAGGACCTGCTTTTAAATTAACGGCTGGCCTCATTAACAGATTCAGTCACAGAGCAACCGCGTCCTGGGGAATTGGGTCGGAGCCGGGTTCCTGGGTTCCAGACCTGCACTGCGTCATTTCATGACCAGCTGCCTTGACAGACTGGGTCTTCAGCGGACCCAAGCCCGGCCATGAGTTTGCAGAGTTTCGTGCCGCACGCTCAGCGTTCTCCCTTGCCATCCAGACAGGAACCTTGCTGTGCTCGGCTGCAGAGACATCTCGAAACAACCCCAGGCTTGATCCCCTGCTCTGGGGCCGCCCCACTGACTTCTGCCTGATCTGTCCATCCAGCCATGCTCATCGCCACAGTATCTGAGCACCTGCCCTGGGGTTGTGTTGGGTCACTGAGCCCCTCTGTGCCTACCCACCTTCATCACACATCTCAGCTCCTCCCCAGAACCTGATCCCCCCCATTTTGCAGATGGGGACACTGCGACCCAGAAGAGTTAGTGGTGACATTCACTCCCGTGCAAAGGGCCAGGCACCACTTTATCCCTCACGCCTGGGACGTAAGTGGGGCACTGGCTGTCTGCATGGGGTGGAGTGATTTGCACAGGGGGTCTGCAGCGGGGCTCTTTTGAGTCCCAGAGCTGAGCTAATCACAAGCCCTTTCTCCCCTTTTACTGCTCCTGGTGGATTTGGCCTTGCCTCCCCCCCGCCCGCCACTTTCTCCAAGTCTCTCACCACTCTGACCCCTGCTCCTCTGTCCCGCAGCGCCGACGGGGAGTTCGCAGTGACACACATGACCAAAGCCCACCTCTTCTCCAACGGCAAGGTGAAGTGGGTGCCGCCAGCCATCTACAAGAGCTCGTGCAGCATCGACGTGACCTTCTTCCCCTTCGACCAGCAGAACTGCAAGATGAAGTTTGGCTCGTGGACGTACGACAAGGCCAAGATCGACCTGGAGAGCATGGAACGTGACGTGGACCTGAAAGACTACTGGGAGAGCGGGGAGTGGGCCATCATCAACGCCGTGGGCACCTACAACACCAAGAAGTACGACTGCTGCACGGAGATCTACCCCGACATCACCTACTGCTTCATCATCCGGCGCTTGCCCCTCTTCTACACCATCAACCTCATCATCCCCTGCCTGCTCATCTCCTGCCTGACCGTGCTGGTCTTCTACCTGCCCTCCGACTGCGGGGAGAAGATCACCCTCTGCATCTCCGTGCTGCTCTCCCTCACCGTCTTCCTGCTGCTCATCACTGAGATCATCCCTTCCACCTCGCTGGTCATCCCCCTGATCGGCGAGTACCTCCTCTTCACCATGATCTTCGTCACCCTCTCCATCGTCATCACCGTCTTCGTCCTCAACGTCCACCACCGCTCGCCCAGCACCCACAAGATGCCCCGCTGGGTGCGCGCCGCTTTCCTGGACTTCATCCCCCGCTGGCTTTTCATGAGGCGGCCTCCGGTGCTAACCCCCCAGCAGGGGCTGATCGGGGAGTACGACCCGCCTGGCGCCAGGCTCAGCACCTCCAGGGGCTGGCTGGAAACGAACGTCGATTACACATGGGAGGAGGAGGAGGAGGAAGAAGAGGAGAGGAGGCACCCCGGACACGCGCCCCTTCAGACAGGCTCCCACAAACACAGCGTCCAGTACCGCCCCGGCTGCGACCGCCACCTGGGCAGAGGGCCGGGGGCCCGGGCGCAGCGCCCGCCTGCCAAAGGGGACAGCTTGGGGTCAGATCCCAGCCTGCTGCTGTCCCCCAGGATCCTGAAGGCCTTGGCGGGGGTGCACTATATCGCAGACCACCTGCGGGCTGAGGATGCTGATTTCTCGGTGAGTCTGCACCCCGCTGGCTCGGGAGGGCTGGGCCCAGGCACCTTGGGCCTTTCCCCTCCTCTAGCCATCGGTGGGAGTCTGGCCCATTCCAGGTGCCACCATCTGATGGCTATTCAGGGGCTCGCGTGGGGCGAGTGGGCGGGACTCAGTCTAGCTCCCCGTGGCGAGGCACCCCCTGCATTGCCACCGGGGGAGCAGTCACAGCAGAGAGGACCAGGCAGGGATGGGCATGGGGAACTGGCTTTCCTCCTCTCGCCCCCGCGGGGTCCAGGCCCCGGGACTGGGGGGAGGCCCGTTGCTCGGGCAGGGTGAAGGGGGCTTGCTCCGCTTGCTGGCCCTGCCCCAATGCCCCCAGCTGTCCAGCCGGTGCTGCATTCACCTACAGCCATCATCTGCAGCTGTTCCATGACCTCTTGGTCGGTTGTCTCCTTGCCAGGGATCGGGGGAGAGCTAGGAAGAGGTGGGGCTAAAAATGAATGAACTATTCACAGGCCCGTGATTGCCTGACAGGAGAGGCCTGTGCAGTAAAGGAGCGTGTGACTGGTCAAATGCAATGAGCCAAATTCATTCACTGGTGGGACTCCATTGAGGCCCAAATGCTGGGGGTGGGGCAGGGCCTGGGCCAGGACAAGCATCTGCACTCAGCTGCAAAGCAGAGCCACCGGACCATGGCCTGAACGGCATTTACTCTCCTCGGGTGTCACTGTGCCCCGAGAGACTCTGAATTAGCCGACACCTAGGCTGAGCTCTGCAGTGAGGGACGCACACACCTAGCTCGGGTCTTCTCAGCACTGGATTAAAGCTACATGTGGCCTGCATAGGCCAATTCTGCAGGGCTCCAGTCATTGCTCCTGCATTTCCAGCCGGCTGGGCAGATGTGCGGCTTGGTTTCCTCCTCAGAGCTGGTTTTATTTGCCCCTGAACAGTGGTCTTAGGAGGGGAGTATTGTCTAGTCTCATCGCTCTGTTCTCACAGTTTCCTTCAGTGTATGCTGAAGCCCCGTTGAGGTATTTATCCTCTCCTAAGATGCAGGGGAGATTGTTGGCCCCAGGGAACTAAGGCACAGGGAGAGAGACGAGGTGACTTGCCCACGTCGCCTGTAGTAGGGGCACGAATTGAACAGCTTCCAAGGAGAGCCGGGATTTTTTTCACAAACCCACCCCCTCCCCCAGTGCCAATTCATCGAAACTGAAACTTCACGCAACGGGGTCGGTGCTGACAAAGCTTCTGACTTGGAACATTTCGGGGAAAAGAAGTTTCAGACCTGTCCACATGTCCCACTTGGACATTTTCGAACAGGAACTTTGGAGTCGAAACAACTTTTTATTTAGAAATGTGAGTAAAGTCAGACTAAAAACGGAATAAAACTTGACGTAACTAGAACCCTTCTGCCAGTTGTAGTCAGCAGCAACCAGGGCCAGGGACGATATCTAGGGGTTCCCGTTCAACAATACAACACAGACCCAGCTCGAGCCCCCACCCAGGAACGTGGGACAATTACACCCCATCCCTGGGCGCCTCTGAGAGGAAATACGTCCCCTCTTGCAAGCACAGTGTAGAAAAGAAACTTTTAATGAAAGGAGAGAAGTCACTCAACATTAACTTGGGAAAACGCCGCAAGCAGGATTCATAGACACAAAATAGTGAGCAAAACACCCACCCCAGAATACACGGGCCAGTGTCTTTTGCCTCAGATTTGTGAGTTCTACTACGAAAAGTTCCTTTAACCTGCCCCTCCTTTCTCCCTCCGCCGCACCCCACTCACAGTTGCTGTCCTTGGTCAGGGAAGACCCAGAGTTCAGAGATGCATCTGTGTGAGTTCACCTCCCACCCTGGAGAGGGGGGCACCTGGCTCACTCTGCTGTCCAGGCTCACACACTGCCAGCCACCCACCCCTTGTGATCCCAGCTGTTAGCCGTTGAACCTCACTGCTAATGCACACTGGGCAGTTTCTTGCCTCACAGATACCAACCCAAAGCAGGTCTCATGGTTAGGCCGGGTTACCAGTGATTTCAGTTCTATTAGCACACAACAGGACTTTCAATTCACTCTTTACCAGCTCTCTTACTACACAACTTTTGTAGTAACAGGAAAAACATTTTCACTAGGAGGGTGGCGAAGCACCAGAATGCATTACCTAGGGAGGTGGTGGAATCTCCTTCCTTTGAGGTTTTTAAGGTCAGGCTTGACAAAGCCCTGGCTGGGATGATTTAATGAGGGATTGGTCCTGCTTTGAGCAGGGGGTTGGACGAGATGACCTCCTGAGGTCCCTTCCAACCCTGAGATTCTACAATTCTATGACAACAGACTGAGAAAGGGTCAGGTGGTGCCTAGGACCAAGTCCACACCACCAAGTACAACTATCTATCCCCCACCCTTTCTCAACTCAGTGGGCTTTGGCACCCTGCCTAGCAAATGGAGTTTAGTTAAGGGTGAGTCTGTTAATCAGGGTAGGCCAAGCACAATTCTGCTGCCCCTGGTTCACACTACAAGGATAACAACCCTTTAGTACCCCTGCCCCCATAACAAAGAGACTGGGGATCCAATACCAGCCAAAAGTGATCATTTGGGCCAAGCAGCCCCATCATGCTAGGCCGGGTGGGCGGGTCTATGCAAACAAAGGTGGCTCAAGTCCTCTTCCCCAGCTCATCACTAGATGTCAGGGGAGAGCTCATTCAGATCCTACTTACATAACGTTTCAATAGACCTGCACCAGATTTGAGTTTGTTTGGGGTTTTATAGTTTGGGAAGATTTTGAGGGTTTTTTTTTTTTTTTTTTTACTTTTTGCCATGATTTGAAATGGGAAAAAATGTCAAAATCTCAAAACTTCTTCTGAGATGGAAAAAGTCTTTCCTGCCCACCCCAGCTCCTGAGTCCAGCCGCAGGCTACACCTGCATGGCCAACCTCTCTCTCAACACAACAGCCTCTCTGCCAGGCTGCCGGGGCCTCCCGTGACCCCGTGCTGCTCTTGGGCCCCACACCTCACTCTGACTCTTGTCTGCCTGCAGGTGAAGGAAGACTGGAAGTACGTCGCTATGGTAATAGACCGGATATTCCTCTGGATGTTTATCGTCATCTGTTTGCTGGGGACCATCGGCCTCTTCCTCCCTCCCTTCCTGGCTGGGATGGTATAGGGTCTGTGCCCTGCGCTGAAGGTGGTCCTGCTCCCAGACCTGTGCCCAGGGCTGGGGAAGGGACAAACTAACCCACCCTGACTGCTGGCTCTGTGTAGCCCCTTTGGGCTTGTCCACACTGGAAAAACATTGTCAAGCCGCGACCCCATTTGAACTCTCACTCTCCGCGGCTAGTACCAGTGCCGAAGCCACACGTCAGCTGGGCCCAGCATCTGGTTTGTACCACCAAGGGAACAGTGCCAGGGGATTGGGGAGGGGGAACCCTACCGTGAAACCCCAACAAGATTTTTTTCTTGAGTCACGGAAACTGCTTCAAACTGAGCGGATCAGAACGGAACCACATGGGGTGCTCTGCGTTTGAAATTAACATGCCCGTAGCTACCTAGCAAGGCAGCAGGTGCGCCCCGCTGAGATGGGAACATGTTACTCACGTTGGTTTGGTGACAAGGTCCATTTCATACTGTTCTTCCCAGCCACACACAGTTGCTGAGGCCAATTTATCCCCCAGGTGCAAACGTAAGCCACTGGCCAGGGGGTGTGAGAGGTCCCCGTCTGCAGCCTGCGGCTGGGAACCTCTAACTATGGCAGCTCATACTTTTCACTAGGGAGATCCCCAGGGGGCAGCCATGGGACAAGCGTCCCTGGAGTTAATTCATCCTAGCCCAGGTGTGAGCAGCCTCACTGCAAAGCCATGCCTGTGTCCTCACTAGCCCTGTGCTCTGCATGTGGGACTGGGACTCCTGGGGGCCTGGCCCGTGGCTCTTTGTGCTGCCGTCAGCTGCCCATGGAGCCGGGAGAGAACTTGCGGGAGCTGAGCCTGGAACCTGGGCATCCCAGTTCCCCCAGTCTAGTCAGCCAACCTGGACGTAAAGTCAAACTGAAGTTCTGCCTGAAGCTGCTCAAAACAGTACCCTGAAGCCCACTAACACAGGAGAGAAGACAAACATTTCCTGCCTTTTCGGAAGCACCAGAGAAAAATCAAAGCAAGCGTCTCTGAGTTTTATCCTTGCAGCGGGCAGGGCCATTGACTGACATGCGTCAGGGCTAGTGCACCCGGGGGAAGTAGGACTCATGTCTAGGCCTCTGCCCAGGGCCCAGTTTCACTGTAGAAGGGACGATCACTAGGCAGGCATTAGTGTGGTGACCGAGTGGCATGATCCTGGCTTGTGGTGCTGAGGGTCCACGCTTCCAGTCCCAGGGAAGGCCTGGTTGTGGATGTATAAACAACAGGCCCTTAAATTTGGATGTCTGTTTTTTTTTTAAAAATATATATAGCTACATTCTAGCCCGACTGTAAGATATGGGCTGGATGCAGGAAGGACTTGATTTCCCAGTGTTGCCAGCTATTGGAGTATTTCGTGTTCTATTTAATCCCCAGCTGCTGGACACAAGAGGCTGTATGAGACACCCCCAGCTTTCTATCCAAAAACGAAAGGAAATTGCCAGCCCTCCTAGAGAGCTTGAAATTGTGAAGCAAGTGCAACCTGCAAGCAGAGAAAAAGACCCCCCCGCCCCGTTTATTATCTTTAAAAAAAATCTCATGAGTGTTAAAGCGATCTCAGGATTGGGGGCAGGGATATGCTTTTGGAATGCTTGAGGGTTGGCCAACACTGCCCCTGAGCTCTGCAAGACATCGACTAGGCGTTCTGTGTGTGGACAGCACCTCGCACGAGAAGGTCCTGGGGCTCCTACAGTGATACACATAATAAGTAATAATGGTCCCGTCAGCCCTCACGATTCCATGGCTCTCGAACGTCAAGGTGACCTCCCAGAGATGTGCAGTATTATCTTCCGGGGAGGCTGGACTGTCACCCATAAACGTGCCCCCCACCTCCCTCATTCCAACATGACTGTTTTGGCCTTCAGTCGACCCAGCCTGGCCACGTACATCTGAAGCATCCCTTACGAGCAGCAGCTTTCCAACAGACCCCTGCTGCTGCGGCCACGTGCGATGGCCCTGGGGGCTGGCCTAGCGAGGAGACGGGACGGAGGCCATTTTCAGCTGGGACGCTTTGAATGAATGGACCAGGACGCAGAACGATCGGCAAAATGGAGCCGGGGCACAGGAGCGGACTAGCGAGCTGGGGTGCCTTTTTCAAACACGGGCTTTAGCATTTATAGGGGCAGGGCCGTACGGCAGGCAGGAGTCTGTGGCGGGACATTTGTGTTTCCGGATAGGAGGATAAAGGTGTGTGTGCGTGTGTGGATGCGTCTAAGTGGATGTGTGTAGAAGGCCAGGGAGAGGGGTAGGTGGGTCTGGGTTTGAATCTGTTTCACTCAGGTATAGCTTTGTAAGTAGGGGGGATGGGTATATAGGAGTGTGTGAATGGCTATGTAGAGAAGTGTGTGTGGATGGGGGAGTGGCGGGGGTATCAAATAGAATGTTTTGCACCCGTGAAGTCACTACAAGAAGCAAACCCCACAGCGGCTGTAACTGGCCTCCCATTTAGCCCTCAAGAGATAAACAGAACCAATTTTGTTATGGGAGCGTTCTCCGTTTTCATGAGTCCTCGGACTTGACGTTCCAGCTGACCTGTCCTCACAGTATGGTCCGTCTGAGCAAGAGAAACATCACAAGAAAACCTGGAAGATGTCCAGCCCAGGCTGAGCCTCGAGCTTCAAATAACCCTCATGCTCCAGGGCCTTTGATGCCTGCCCATAAAGAATACCCTTGATCTTGTGTCTAGCACCCCGAGAGCTTCTGCAGCCACAAGGGGCCATTTGAGAGGGGGAGGAGGAACAAAAGGGATCTTGCGAGCCCCACCCCCAGCCATATAGAGTCCCTAACTCACACACCACAGAAAAGCAAAGGCACAATCAAACTTTGTACATCATTTATCTCAACCAGAATAAACAGCTTCATGGGAATTAATGGCCACAGCCAAACGGTACAATTTTGAATTCACCCACAAACCAGATAGAAAGATTTTTGTCGTTGTTGTTGCTTTGTTGTCTCCCCCGCAGAATCTTACAGAGAAGCAAAGATCAGAAATACCGTCCTCGGGGCTGATTTGTGTTTTTACACGTCAGAACGAAGGCTACAATTCGGCGCTGTCCATGCTCTGGGATCGGTGCATTCCAGCTGCAGACGGGGAGGGGGGTGAGCAGATAGGTTCCAGAGATGCACACAGATCACGCACGGTCATTAAATAAACTCTTCTATACAATGTACAAGAAAATAAACAGTCTCTTCATGGCTCAGTGGAACATTTCCAGAGCGCCGGGTGTCTAACACCCGGGTCTCAGCCAGCAACGTCCAAACGCCCTAGTCTCCCAATGCCTACAAATGTAACAAGGGAAAGAGTGAACCGAAAAGCCACCTGCACCTGTGAAATTCACCAGTCTCCTGTCAACTCAGAGGGTACTATGGAAGTAGAATTGATATGAAAGCTCCCTGGCAGGGCTGGGACTGGCAGGTGGCTGGGTGATTTCGCTGGTTTGTCCCCACCATTCTCCCCACCCGTCCAGTGTCTTGTGTGTGTAGAATCAACCCCAGCAGCACACTCTATGGGACACAGGAAGACAGTGAGTTCCCCACAACCATGCCCTGTAAGGGGGAGGAGCCAGGAGCGTCTCCACCCTGTACTCAGAAGACTGACACGACAATATACAAGACACGAGCGATTGCAGGGACGGGGGGCGGAACATCGAGGCTGGAGGAGATATTTAAAGCCGGGCCTTCTGGAGCAGATTCCTCTCCCGTCTCCACCAGCAGC
This sequence comes from Lepidochelys olivacea, assembly GCF_965140295.1. Classification (NCBI taxonomy): domain Eukaryota; kingdom Metazoa; phylum Chordata; order Testudines; family Cheloniidae; genus Lepidochelys; species Lepidochelys olivacea. The sequence continues at coordinate 6,065,423 of NC_140413.1, forward strand.
GTGTCTTTCTCTCTCTCTCTCTCTCTCTCTCTCTCTCACTCCAGAGCGAGCTTCACCAGGTTGGCTTGGACCTTAGCCTGGTCCACAGCGTCCAGCAGGTTCTTGGCATCCACGGCCAGGGTGTGGGAGGCCGTCAGCATCTGCCGCTTGCACTCCTCGCTCAGCGAGGTGACGGCATTCTGCTGCGCCAGGCGCATCTTGTTGATCAGCTCGGCCAGGTCCTTGTTCAGCAGCTTCTGGGTGCCCTCAATCTGCCAACACAAAACACACATGTAGTGGCCGGAGCACATAGGGGATAACAGCCTACCACTGCTGCCAGCTAATGGAGTTACTCAGCTATTCGCAGACTCATTTATGTGCGTGATTTAGGGATGACCGCAGTCCGTGTGGTCATTAGTTCCTTCCAAGGCAGCCTCATCCAGGCCAGGATTTAAGAAGACCCTGTGATGTCATTAGGCAGCAAAGTCTGCGCAAGTCACTGAGTGTGAGAGACAACCACAGGGTCTGTCTATGTCCAACAGCCTCAGTCAAGAATCCCCTTTACATTCATTACACCCAAGCCCTGTCTCTTTTCCAACCTGCCTCGCCCGGGGGAAGACGCACGGGGGATTTACCAGCAAAACATAGGTGTTCCCTGTTGAAGCCGCATCCTTGGATTTATCAGTGGTCCTGACCATCTAATGCCCTCTTCACCTGCCAGGCCTTCGGTTTGCAACCCACTCCCTTTGGACAGTGAAATCCACTAAGAGGACCCCATTCACTGCTGGCTAATGCTGCTACATTGTGTGGCCAACTCTCCTGATTTTAATCACGAGCCTTGCAATGTTTGATGATTTTCTTAAAGCCCCAGCTCCTTGAGTCATGTGATTGGCCAGGCCTCTCAGCTGTCCTGGACCAAAAAACACCACGTTTCCAGCTCTTCTGGGAGAAAAAAGTTGGAAAATGCGCCTCCTTACGGCTCAGAGAGCAGCAGTCAAAGAAAAAGAAACCCTTTGTGCTGCTGTTGATTCCCTGACTTGGGGTGGCCTGACTCATGATTTTGGCACATTCGGAGCCGGCTGCAGCATTGCAAGGGAAGCTGGAAATACATTAAAAACCCGCCTCCCTCCATGTGGGATGAGCAGTCACCTGGCACTAATAAATAGTGGCTCAAGGAATTCTCTAATCAACTCTGTATGGCCCCTGGTGAGCCCTTGTGGGTGTCGCTGGGTTTCTTTAGAGCCAGACCTGTATTGTCACCCTGGCTGGTAGACGTAGCGTGCAGGGGATTGACTCCGGCGAGAACAAAGGACCCTCTGGGACGGGGGCAGGTGGGGAAGGTCCCTTGTTCTGTGTGAGCCCTGAAAGCACTAACATCTGCAGACTTGGATCTGCTCCCAGGACGTGCGGGCAGGGAGCTGGGGGTGGGGAGAGACCATGTGCTGGGATCATCCATTACCCCAAAGGCAGGGGCTGTCCTACCCGACGGCTCTCCCCCGGCAGTAGGGGGCACAGGAGCCCTTACCTCTGTGCGCGATGCCATGGGCAGAGCTGGCAGGATCTCGTCCACGCTGCTGATCAGCTTCCGAAGGGACAGGCCCACGTTCTGTGAAGGGGGAAAGGCAGCGTGAAAAGCGTCTCTGGCTTCGGCAAAAGGCTTCATTCTTAGTAATGACCTGGGCCTGTCTTGGCTCAGGAGGGCTGCTGCAGAGAGATGCACTCTGGGAAATGTTCCCCACTCTCGGGTCAACACCACCACTGTGGAGAGATGCATCTTGGGAAATGTTCCCTGCTCTTGGGTCAAGACCAGCACCGGGGAGAGGTGCAACCTGGCAAAATGTTCCCCGATCTTGGCTCAAGGCCACCACCGGGGAGAGGTGCATCTTGGGAAATATGACATGAGCACAGAAAGGGCTAACATGATCCAATGGCTGGAAGTTGAAACTAGACAAATTCAGATTGGAAACGAGGTGTCAATTTGTACTAACGAGAGTAATTAACCACTGGAGCAGTTTCCCAAGGGTCGTGGTGGATTCTCCGTCACTGACGATTTTTAAATCAAGATGGACTGTTTTTTTAAAAGCTCTGCCCTGGGAGTTGCTGTGGGGCAGGTCTCTGTCCCGTGTTAGACGGCAGGTCAGACGAGGTGATCACAATGGTCCCTTCTGGCTTTAGGATCTGTGAATCTAGGATGTGTCTTAGTCCTTGCCAGTCTTCCCAGGAGGCAGCCTTGGTTGCCTACCTCCTCGCCCCTCACACACCCTGGGTGCTTTACCTTCACCACAATGATGTACCCCTCTGGGGGCAGCTGGCAGATCTCGTTCTTGAGCTGCAGCACTGCCTTCACCAGCTCCATGACATTACTGTACACCGTGTCGTCCGTCCGGTCCAGATTGGCAGTGGGGGCCGGCTGGATCGACTGCCAAGAAACCAGGAGAGGAAACATGACTGGCTTGCCCGCAGGGCCGGCTCGCCAAAGGCTTCAGAAGGAAGCCCCGAGGAGAAAGGCCAGCAGCCGCGCACGACGCAGGCCCTTCTGCGCCCACAGGGAGTGGGTTCAGCTGCCCCGGGGTGGACTCTCTGCCTATCGGCCAGGCAGCTGATAGCATCATGGTGCGTGCAGACCCACCGACAGCTGGGCGGAGGGTCAATGCTTCCATTGCCGAAGCAGGGCATGGGGGCGTAGCATCAGACCTCTAATTGCTGCACCCGACTCCAGGCTCAGGTCCGTACTAAAGGGACAATGGGCAGAGTGCTGTGACCACGAGCCATCCCTCCCTCCCTCCAGGGGGCCCTGAGTAGCTAGGGCCAAGTAGGGGGCTGGGGCTGGCTTCAAAGCGGAAGAGAAGGGACAGATGCAGGCCAGGAGGGAGAAACTCAGCCTGGTTTGTTTTCACCACATACCTGAGCTCCCAGCCTTGGAGGCTTCTGGGGTGGGCCTGTAAACTCGGCTGAACCATGCGTGAAAGAAAAGAAGAATTGTTGTTCCCTTTGTTATTTCTATTGCCATCGCCCTCGGAGACCCCAGTCAGCCCTCACTGTGCCATGCCCTGCGGGCACATATGGGGCCTGTCTACACTTCGAGCTGCCCGGTGTAACTTCCAGCTCAAGCAGACATGCCCATGAGAGCTCTGATCGACCTAATGTGCTAAAAACAGAGTGTAGCCGCAAGGGAGCAGCAGGAAGGGCTAGCCGCCCGAGTACGTACCTAGCCTCTTGGACAGGTACATCCTCCCCACCCGCACAGAGCTCACAGTCTGGGTTAATAGGCACGGTTGTCTTGACCTTTAAATAGGTTCAACCCCCAACACTGGTTTGGCACCGTGTGTGAACCAGTGGAACTCCCTGGCTCAGGATATTATATAGACAAACAACTTAGAAAGCTCCCCCCGCCTCGAAAAAAGGATGAAACAATGTGTCTGAATGAGAGCTGCATGTGCAGCCAGAACAGCTGCCGCCAGAAACCCCACCCCTACGCGGGAGGAGGATGGGACAGTCTGGAACGGGCACTCACTGTAGTCAGTCTCCTTCTCCGAGTGCAGCTGCAAAGAAACGAGAAACATCGTCAACCAACCTAGGTCCTGAAAACCTGAAGTGAGGGAGGGCGCGAGCTGGAGCCACCTCCAAGGCCCAGACGCAATCTCCATGGTCGGAGTATCAGGCGGGCCCCAGGCTCATTCAGATCCCCGAGGTTCCAAGCAGACATGGGCTCCAGCTGGACAAGTTGCACCTAGCGCCCCCTTCTGAACGAAGTCTGAGGGGGCATTGGGATCGTTAGGAAGAGGGGCCATTTGCAAGATCGGAGTCCAGATCCCAAACACGCCCAGAGGTCAGAGGTGCTGGGTTCAGACCCAGCCTCCAGGCTCTGTAGAACGGAGGGACTTTTCCGCACCAGTTCGCACATGGCTGGGTGCCAAGAGCAAGTCCAGCCTCCCAGAGAACGGAGGGTCAGCTGGTGGAGGTTTTACTGTAATTTGCATTGTTCAGTTGGGGAAGCAAGTCAGAGAAGATCAACAGTAACGGTCAAGGGGCTGGAGGAACTTGCTTACCAGGGAAAGGCCTCCGAGCGAGGTACGTCTAGCTAGGCTGAGCCGTGACTGGGGGGCGGAGGGAGAGGCTGGCTCTCTAGGAGCATGGCAAGGATGTAAACACCAAGGATGGGGAGTCATGGTTCGGGATGGGATAAGGGCTATTGTCCTGTCCTCCTGTCAGGGATGGTCTAGATAATACTTAATCCTGCCATGAGTGCAGGGGACTGGACTAGATGACCGCTCGAGGTCCCTTCCAGTCCTACGCTTCCATGATTCTACAATTATCCCTATTGTACAGATGGGAAACTGAGGCCTGGGAGGCTAAGTGGCTTGCCAAAGGTCACACAGGAAGTCTGTGGCGGAGCAGGGAAATGAATGAAGACCTACCAGGTCATAGGCTAGTGCCCTAACCACTGGAACAGAGAGATGTCCCCTCTAGTCCAACGCATGGGCCAGCCAAGTCCCGCTCACATTTCTGAGTCTCTGAAAGCACCTTTCATCCCAGGTTCTTAGTTCCAAACAGGGATTAAAAAGGCATTTCAAAACCCAGTGAGACATGGAATAACTAGGGCTGTCAAGCGATTAAAAAAATTAATTGTGATTAATCACACTATTAAACAATAATAGAATACCATTTATTTAAATATTTTAGATGCTTTCTACATTTTCCAATATATTGATTTCAGTTACAACATAGAATAAAAAGTGTACAGTGCTGACTTTATATTTATTTTTGGTTACAAATATTTGTGCTGTCTTTTCAATTCACTTCATACAAGTACTGTAATGCAATCTCTTTTTCATGAAAATTGAACTTAGAAATGTAGACTTATGTACAAAAAATAACTGCATTCAAAAATAAAACAATAAAACAAAGCAATGTAAAACTTTAGTGCCTACAAGTCCACTCAGTCCTTCTTCTTCTTCAGCCAATCGCTAAGAAAAACAAGTTTGTTTACATTTGCAGGAGATACTGCTCCCCGCTTCTTGTTTACAATGTCACCTGAAATTGAGAACTGGAGTTTGCATGGCACTGTTGTAGCTGGCCTCGCAAGATATTTATGTGCCAGATGAGGTAAAGATTCATATGTTCCTTCATCTTCAACCACCATTCCAGAGGACATGCATCCATGCTGATGATGGGTTCTGCTCGATAACAATCCAAAGCAGAGCGGACCGACACATGTTCATTTTCATCATCTGTGTCAGAGGCCACCAGCAGAAGGTGGATTTTCTTTTTTGATGGTTCGGGGTCTGTAGTTTCCGCATCAGAATGTTGCTATTTTAAGACTTCTGAAAGCATGGTCCACACCGCATCCCTCTCAGATTTTGGAAGGCACTTCAGATTCTTAAACCTTGGGTCGAGGACTGTTGCTATCTTTAGAAATCTCACATTGGTATCTTCTCTGCGTTTTGTCAAATTTGCAGTGAAAGTGTTCTTAAAACGAACAACATGCTGGGTCATCATCCGAGACTGCTATAATATGAAATATATGGCAGAATGCGGGTAAAACAGAGCAGGAGACGTACAATTCTCCCCCAAGGAGTTCAGTCAAAATTAATTAACACATTTTTTTTTAAATGAGCCTCATCAGCATGGAAAATGTCCTCTGGAATGGTGGCTGAAGCATGAAGAAGCATGTGAATGTTTAGCATATCTGGCACGTAAATATCTTGCAGTGCCGGCTACAAAAGTGCCATGTGAATGTCTGTTCTCACTTTCAGGTGACATTGTAAACAAGAAGCAGTCAGCAGTATCTCCCACCAATGTAACCAAACTTGTTTGTCTGAGCTTAGATTGGCTGAAGAAGAAGTAGGACTGAGTGGACCTGTAGGCACTAAAGTTTTACATTGCTTTGTTTTTGAGAGCAGTTATGTAACAAAAAAAATTGACATTTGTAAGTTGGACTTTCAGGATAAAGAGATTGCACTACAGTACTTGTATGAGGTGAATGGAAAAACATTATTTCTTTTGTTTATCATTTTTACAGTGCAAATATTTGTAATAAAAATAATAATATAAAGTGAGCCCTGTACGCTTTGTATTCTGTGTTGCAATTTCAATCAATATATTTGAAAATGTAGAAAAACATCCAAAAATAGTTAATAATGTTCAATTGGTATTCTATTGTTTAACAGTGCGATTAAACCTGCGATTAATCATGATTAATTTTTTGAGTTAATCGTGTGAGTTAACTGCGATTAATTGACAGCCCTAGTAACAACTGGAAGACAGTTTGGCTCCTATCAGAATTAGCTTTGTGTTACTCACTGGAGGAGAATTGTTGTTCATATAGACCATAGGGTCCTGTAATGGAGAAGAACAAGAAATATGAATAGCACAGAACCAGTGAAACAATTATCTTTATACATTATAGCTATTGGACTGTCACAGACACGTGGTCCCCGAGGAACTTGAGAGCTGTTTTCATTTTGCTGCACATCTACTTCATGGACAAACTAAGATCTTCCCAGGCCCCTGAGCTAAGAGAGACTCTCCTTTAGCCATTACCAGTATAGGGCATATGACACACAGTTGAGCAGTTCCAGTGCTGCCCAGCAGAGGGCAGACAAACATATTAGTAGAGCAGGTCGGGAATTTTTTGACTAAGCAATTTTTTGATTCCTCTAAAACAAAATTTTTAGCAGAAAAGAGCTGGCCGTGACAAATTTCCTTTTTCAAAAAATTGTTCAGAAAAAGAGTTTCAAAATTGACAAAATGTCCCATTTCAACATTTTCAAACCACAACGTTCCATGTTTGGTTCAAAATGACTTTTTGCTTCGAAATTTAAGTTAATTTATAGTAAAAAAGGTTTTTAATTAAAAATGGTTGAAATTGAAATGCATCATTTTGATTGACCCAAACTGTTCTTTTTTTTCCGGATTTTTGGTTTATGAGCAATTTTGAGCTTTCAGGTTTTCGCCCCAGTTCAGGAGAAGAAGCAGTTTCAAAATCTCGAACATATTCCCAGGACAGGAAAACCACTTCCTGGTCAGCACCACACATTAGCCATTTAGTGATGATACCGAATTCTCCATCGCAGAGCGTGTTACTCAGCCAGTTTCACAGCGGAGGAAACCAAAGCTAATCCTGTTTTTACCGTGGGATCTTTCATGTTCACACACTTCGATTGCTACACATTAGCCAATGCAATCATTGTATCTACTTTAAAAATATACGACTACAGCTGATTAAAACACTATTCCAAGAATTTTCAAAATTCACAGTTGTTTCCAAACTCCAGGGTTCAAAAACTTTTCCATGAAATTTTCCACAATATTTTTAACCAAGATTCGTATCGAAACCATTACAGACCTTTTTCATGTCCCAGAAACCAGGTTTTCTTACCAAAAACTGGGGTTTCCACACACAGAAAATTTCTATAACAATTTTGGTACAAATTTTGATTAAAAAGTACGGCGTGGAAAATTTAGTAAAGAACAGAAAATGTCCATAGCAGGGGTGGTCAACCTGTGGCCCCGGAGCCCCATGCGGCTCTTCAGACGTTAACATGCGGCTCCTTGTCCAGGCACCGACTCCGGGGCTGGAGCGACAGGCGCCAACTTTCCAATGGGCCGGGGGGTGCTCAAGGCTCAACCCCTCGGTCTGCCACATGCCCTGCCCCCACTCCACCCCTTCCCGCCCCCTCCCCGGAGCCTGCCGTGCCCTCGCTCCTCTCCCTCCCGCCAGAGCCTCCTGCTCGCCACGAAACAGCTGATCAGGAGGTGCGGGGAGGGAGGGGAAGGCGCTGATCAGCGGGGCTGCCGGTGGGCGGGAGGTGCTGGGAGCGGGATGGGGGAGCTGATGGGGGGCTGCTGACGTATTACTGTGGCTCTTTCGAATGTATACTGGTAAATTCTGGCTCCTTCTCAGGCTGAGGTTGGCCACTCCTGGTCCATAGTTTTGACAACCTTTCGTGAGAAGTTTTGGGTTTTGAAAAAAAGGCCGTTTTTTGACCAAACAAACAAACAAACAAACAAAAAAGGGTGTGAGAAAAATGTCAGCCACCTATAGATACCACAGTACAGTATTCTCTGCTAACAGCCCCAACCTCCAGACTAGCTCCGTTATAAGTGTAGTATATTGGATCATTAGTATTTTTAAAATGTATTTAACCCCATAAATCTATCTTAGGTACTTCTATGGCCCTCATTACTCTAGTATCAGAATATTTCACAGTCTTTAATGTATTTGTCCTCACAGCACCCCAGGAGATAGTGCAGTGCTACTATCTTCATTCTACATATGGGAAACTGAGGCACCGTACAGAGGAGCTAAGTGAATTGCCAAAGGAAGTATGTTGCAAAGCCGGAGCTGTGCCTAGGTCTCCAGAGTCCCAGCCCAGAGCCCTGACAACTGGAGCATCCTAGCAGAGCAATACACTGGTCTAATAGTGACCAACGCTGGGCTGGACCCGTATTTTTTATGTTGCTGGAAATTCCATGATTTCGAAAACATTTCTGTTCCGATACAGAACAAAAACAAAAAAACAGAAAAATTTCCCTTGGGATTAAATTAGGAAGAAAAAAAAAAAACTGTTTGGGGTCGATCCAAAAGTTTTGTTTGGTTTTTGACTTTTTAAAATCTTTTATATTATATTAAATACAATTTTAAACCCTGAAAGGAAAAGTCAGTTCAGAACAAAATTTCCTCAAACTGGACACATTCCTGGGCAACGTTTTGCTTATGAAGAATTGGTATTTTCCGATGGACAAACGTTCCACCGCAAAATGTCTGGCCAGCTCTCCGGCTGAACCCGCTGGGCCCACTCACCAGGGATTTCTCTTCTTGCTTCAGCCACTGATAATCCTCCACCATCTGCTTATGCTGCTTGTCGAGTGTTTGCCGCACCTTGGCCCACTCCATCTCCCACAGCTTCTGTGCTTCCTCCCTGCTAGTGGGCCTGAGGAAGTCCTCCTCCTTTGAGACAGAGAGTGGACTGTGACTGCGGCAATCACGGCTTAGGGACTGCCCACCTCCCGCACGAGCCAGGCACCGCTGGAGAACTCAGCCCTGAACCCAAGGCAATGGGCCACCCTCTGCCCATATTGACATCCCATTGGAAGCTTGAAACCAAGACCGTGTTTATTTCTTTCAATATATTTTCCTTCATTGTATGCATAGACACTGGTTACTGATTGCAGGGATGCCCATGCTGGTTTGTTATGGTAGGGTTACTCAGCGAGAGAGCTGGGCTCTGTACTCTAGGTTATTGTATTTATTTGTATTTTGGTAGCTCACAAAGGCACCAATCAGTGCTAGGTTCTGTGCAGACACACGCGGGGCAAGACACAGTCCCTAACATAAGAACATAACAGAAGACCGGCCAGACTGGATCAGACCAAAGGTCCATCTAGCCCAGCATCCTGTCCTCTGCCAGCGCCTGGTGCCAGGTGCCCCAGAGGGAATGAACAGAACAGAGCAGTCATTGAATGATTTATTCCCTGTCCTCCAGTCCCAGCTTCCGGCAGTCAGAGGTTTAGGGACCCCCAGAGCAGAGGGTTGCATCCCTGCCCATCTTGGCTCATTTGTGGAAAGTCCCTTTATTGAAACCATTGGCAGCCTATCGGAGAAGGGCTACCAGGGCCTAAGGAACATCTAGCCACCGCGCTTTTCCGAGCTCATCAGCAGTTCAGTCCCAAGTCCCCGGCTGCTGCTGCCCATGTGCCTGGGGCCAGTGTCGCTGCAGCTAACGCTTCCCCCGTGGGTGGCCCGCCAGGCCACTGAGACGGTGCTGCCCAGTGCCGTCCAGCAGGCTTGCCTGGGTCCAGCGCACGGCGACACACCTGGGCCCTAAAGGGGTCAGTGTCTTTTGGGATCAGCTCCATAGACGGGCCCGGAATTGTTTGTGTATAAGCAGCAGACCTTGCAGCACAGAGAAGAACAAAGTCACACGAGACAGCGCCCCCTAGTGAGCCCCCCCCCCCACCCGGCTGCCTGCAACACAGTGGCCCCCTGGTGCCCCGCTGGGGCATGGGGGTCAGCACTGATTGAGGGAAGAGCGCCCCCTGCTGGCTTACACTGCACCTCACCCCGAAGTGCTCCGCTTCACGCCCCCTTCGGATCAAGCCAGGGGGCAAGCAAGCCGGCCCGTCTTACCCTCATGCTGTGGCGCTTGAAGACGCTGTGCCGGTTGAGGGGCGGGGTGTGCAGGGAGCTGGCGGGCGACTGGCACTCTATGGGGCTAGTGAGCGTAGGCGAGCTGGCGCACAGACCCTCGGGCACCTGTTTGAGGGGAGCAAGAGGCACCGGGCCCAGAGCCAGACACGGACAATTAGCAGCAACAGACAGAGAGGGGCGGAGAGAGCAAGTGAACAGAGCAGGGAGCGCTTTAGAGAGGGACCTTCGCACTGGGGCAGGCGTGTGGGGAAGGTGGCTGCTGGTGCAATAGGAGATCCCCTTCCCTTCAATAGGAGATTCCCTTCTCCTCCTGCCAGCTTGGTATCTCCCCGGCCTCATCCCGCAGTGAAGTGACCAGGGGAGGTCAGGCCTAATGGTCTGAGCACAGATCTGGGAGCCAGGAACGCCAGGCCTTTACTCTCCTGTCTGCCAAGACCGTGGGCAAGTCAGCTAGGCCCCGGGCATCCAAATCATTGAGGTTCCCAACAGGAGTGACCAGGCCTGAATATTCTGGCCTAACTTTCCAGGGTCCTGAACATCCACAGGCTCCCACTGACTGTGGGTGCTCAGCACCCTCTGACAATCAGGGCCTCTGAGGCATAGAATTGCGCCCCAGAAAAATAGGCCAACAAAATTTGAAAATGTGGGTGAAAACGCTTCCTGCCTCAGTTTCCCCATCTGTAAAATGGGAATAATGTTCCCTCTCTCCCAGGATAATAAAGCTTTGTCCTTCTCCTGACCCTTCTTTCTTAGGATCTCCGAGGGCTTTACAGAGATTAGCCAATTAATTCTCCCAATCCTACCCTCTGCAAGGTAGGTCAGGATCATCATTTCACAGATGGGGAAACTGAGGCATGGGGAGGTAAAATGACTTCACCAAGGTCACACAGCATGTCTGTGGCAGAGCCAGGAAGGGAATGTTGAGCCCCCACCCCCAGATGCTGCACTGGAACCACTACACCCCACTTCCCTAATTCCCATAAAGTGCCCTACACCTGGTTCTGTTCTGATCTCAGTTACACTGGTGTAAGTCAGAGGAAACGGCATGGAAATCAGCAGAGCTCTGCTGGCGTAAACCCAGTGTGGGATCAGAATCAGGCCCATACGGCGCACGGTTTGTGCGAAGATGTCACACGCTGTACTTCACTGCTGGGAGAGGATTGCAGGCAGGTGGACCAAGGCGCGGAGAGCCAACTTCGGCTCCCGGTTCAGCGGGCCCACACAACGCTGAAGGAGAGCAGAATTCCAAGACCCGAACACCTTCAGCGAGCAGCAGAGGAGGAAGAAGGTTGGAAACCGTTTTTCTCTCCTACCTCCCATGTAAAAATCGGTGTGTGCTGGGAGCCAATCGATGTCAATGCCATTCCCCAGGGCGAAAGTCTCTCTTTAAGTTTCAGGGCACAAACAGACACCCCGTTAGAGCTGCTTGGCCCCTCGGAACCGTACAGGGCCAAACCCCAAGAGGCGCCGGGCACCTGCTCTGACGTCGGGGGGAGCCGCGGGCGCTCTGCAGCTCTAAGGAGTTGGCTCAGAGTAAGCGACACACAGTAGCTCTTCAGCTATACCCGTGACCGAAATGCAATGGTCTCATCCCATCAAGCACTGGGAGTTCTCTGCTAGCCAATAGCTTGCTGCTTTCGGGCTGGTCAGTAACAGCCATGAGGCCTTACCTGGAACTGCAGCTTGGGCGCTAATAAGTTGGTCTGGGGAGACGGCTTGTATTTCGGCCTGCTGGGCTGTGGGACGACAAGGACACGGAAAAGCACAGGGTGAAGTGGTCGCCACGTTAACAGCGCTCGGCTCCTGGCAGCAAGAGGAGGAGAAGGACTGGCCGATGCAGGCCACAGCCCTGGGCGTTACCCGCTGCAAACTCGCAGGCTGGGACTCATCAGCCAAGCGTTACGAATGTAGCAAGAGGCAGGTCAGGAAAACCAACCAGGACGATACCAGCCCTTTGTCCGTGGGTCTCACAACGCAACGAGGTGGACGGGTGCCCGGTACACGAGTGCAACGCTTTGCATCTGCCTGGGCCGGTGACGTGTGTATCTGGCGTAACACGTAGCATGCTCCAGGGGATTTCACTTGAGGTCTGTCACATGTTACTGCCCCCTGCATCATGCAGGTATCTAGATTCCCTCTCCTGTTGCCTCTAAGACAGGTAAAACCATGCATCTTGCTAGATTCGAGACACAACAAATCCAGCACCTTGACAGAGGTTAGACTAGACGACCTTGCAGTCCCTTCTAACCCCATGGGTCTATGAGTCTCTATATGCCATTATTAAGGCTACATTTAGTCAAGGGTATTTTTCGTAAAAGCCAAGGACAGGTTACAGGCAGTAAACAAAAATTCATGGCCTGTGACCTGTCCATGACTTCTACTATATAGCCCTGACTAAATCTTGGGTGCTCCGGAGAGGGGGACTCAGGGGTGGGGGGAAGGGGGGGACACCGCTGCTGGTGCTCTGGGGCAGGGGGCAGCAGGGGATCGCTGCTAGTGGAGGGGGGGTCGGCGACACGCAGCCCAGGACTGCCGCTGGTGCTGTGGGGAGGGGTGACTGCCCCAGCAGCGGCCGGTGCGGCTGTCCCGGGGGCCACCCGAGTTGCTTGGGTGGCCCTGGGGTCAGTCGCACCAGCCGCTGCAGAGTCAGGGAGGTCACGTGACTTCTGTGACCTCCAAGACAGACTTGCAGCCTTACCCATAATATGCTAGACTTCATATTTAAAGGGACAGCGTTAGCTTAAAAATCATGCATATATTTTAAAAAAGAATTTCTCCTCTCTGTTACTAACCTCAGCTGGGATTCTCTCCGAGCAAACAGGGTGTATTGACACCACAAGTGCACTTGTCACTTCACACACCGATAAGAAAACACACGCTCTGCCCCAAACAGCTTGCTGTCTAGGGAAGGCAGGAAACTCAAAACGTGGTGGACGGCAGGGATGGACCACAAAGGTCATGGTAGTCTCCATCGGTGACAAGTTTTAAATCAAGATTAGACGGTTTTCTAAATGATCTGCTGTAGGAAATATTTTGGGGAAATTCTACAGCCCATACAGATGATCCCAATGGTCCCTTCTGGCCTTGGAATCTACGAAAAACCAGATCCCCATGTATGTGCATTAGGGGGATCAGAACCCATGTCCTTCAGGTCTAAACAGCATAAGCTTCTGCCTCTTGGGCTAAAGGAGAGATTCCACTAAGTAACAGGTGTAGTGGACTGTTATCCTCTTACGCAGACCAGCCACTACAGGAGACCACATTCTCCTCCTGTGAGTGATGTGTGCACTATAGGGATGGTTGTGGTGGGGTGGCAGCCCTCCACAGCCCTGGCGGGATCTAGCAGCTTGTTATGGACACGTTGCTCGGCTCCCTTCTTACCTTTGGAGGGGGCTCCTGTAAAGACATTGGCTCCATGATTCTGGGAGGCCGGTGGCGATTGTTCCTCTCTTGCTCCCTGGCGATGTCCTTCTCCATCAGATATATGTCACTACAGGCAGTAGCAAAGGGAAGCAGTTCAGCTTTCTTCGCTACCGGGGAAATGCCAGGCAGTCAGCACTGGCGGGACTTGCTTATGCCAGCATCCCTAACAACGTTCCTGCCAGCTACAGCGTCCGCGGAAACCAATGACCATGGCGGAGAGACGGGGAAATGGTTGTGAGCACGCCCCACCCTTACTCGCCTCTTCCTGCCCCAGCTCCTCCCTCTCCCTCCCAGCGCCTCCTGCCTGTCACTGAACAGCTGATCAGCAGCGGGCGGGAGGCGTTAGGGAGGGAGGGGGAGGAGCTGATCGGTGGGGCCCACGGGGTTCAGCACCTATGGTGGGTTCAGGGTGACCGAACTCCGCGGGTAGAACCAGATCCCTGGAGAACTCCCCCCACCCAGGGTGGCAGGCAGCAGTCACCGCAGGGCTCTGGCTAGCCCTACAGTGATACTGCAGCCGCTGGCAACGAACCTCCACAGCTCCCAGAGTTACCAGCATCGCTAGAGCCTCCTGACTGATCCATCTGGCTGCCCCAGGTCATTAGCACCGCGTGATCCCCCCCGGCCGCCTACCTCAAGCTGCAGACCAGCTCCTTGAACTTGGGCCTGTCGTTGGGGTCGTAGTCCCAGCAGCGTGTCATGAGGGTGTAGAGGATGGGAGGGCAGAGGTCAGGCTTGGGGAGGCGATCTCCCTTCTCCAGCACCGCAATCACGTCTTTGTTCTCCAGCCAGAAGAAGGGCTGTTTGCCGTAGCTCAGGATCTCCCACATGCACACGGCTGGGCGGGCAGGGGACACAAAGCACCACATCTCACGGGTGGCAGGCATGGCAAGGAGATGGGAAGCACTCACCAGGCAGGGTGGGCAAGGCACGGGCACCAGGGCCGCAGGCTCCCACCACGCTGCACTGACGGACCAGTGATTAGACCCCCATCTGGGGGAGCTGAGGTCAAATCCCTGCTCTGCCACAGATGCCATGTGTGACCCTGGGCAAGTCACTTAGCCTCGCTGTGCTTCAGTTTGCTATCTGAACCATGGGGTAGTAGCCCTGCCCTGCCTTGCAGGGGGGTGGGAGGAAAAACACATTAAAGAATGGGAGATGCAGAGATACTATAGAAATGGGGCCAGACGAGTACCTTAGACAGACCACACCTCCCGAGGGGTGAGAGTCCTGTTTAGCCTCTGAAGCCCAATGAGTCTTTGTCATGGGGATTCCTGGCCACTCAGAACTGTCCTGAGCCCCCCAAAACTCCTATCAGCCGCGCTGCATGTTGCGTTGCCAGTAGGAGAGGGGTTTGCTGGGGGAGCCGGGGTGCTATTCGCTCTCTTCATTCCATCTACTTCCCTGCTGTCTCCCCATGCTCGAGACAGGATCTCTTCTCTTGTGCCGAATCTGCGCAGATCTCCAATATACACCCCCCCCCCCCAAAGACATCTCTGCTTTCTGCCTGGGCCCTGCCCAGCTCCCGCTACACACTCTGCTGGGTAACTCTAGGACAACGGCACTGAACTGGCTCTGGGTTTACCCCAGGGGAACTGAGAGCAGGATTTGGCCCTGGGTATTGGGAAAGATACCGGCCTGAGATCGATATACTGCCCCGGACCACGCCGCACCCTTCTCGTAATCCACAGTCCCGCTCACCAAACATCCACACGTCACTGGCGGACGTGAAGCGACGGAAGTTGATAGACTCTGGCGACATCCACTTGATGGGGAGACGAGTCACGGAAGCTTGGGGAGCAGAGAAAATGGTCACAGACCTGCAGCCCCCCCTGCTCTTCCAGCTTTGGGCTTCCCACCCCACAGCTCTGCCCATGTCCCGCAATCCCTGTCCAGAGCCCCCCTGCTCTCCCTCCCAGTCCTGGGCTCCCCACACACGCACACAGCTCTATCAATGTTCCTCAGTCCTGACCTGCAGCCCCTCGCTGCTACTCCAGCTTCTTCACCCGACCCTGCGTAATAGTGCCTAGTAGCTTTCTGATAGGGAGAATCGTCCCCCAGCTTTGGGCCAGGCCACTGCAGACGCGAGTTGCCCCTTACCTTTGTAATACTCGTCGTCTTCTATGTACCGGGAGAGACCGAAATCCCCCAGCTTCACACACTCGGAAGAAGCCACCAGGATGTTCCTCACAGCAATGTCCCTGCGGAGACCAGGGAGAGCAAGTCAGTCCCGCGGGAGCGTGTTGGACGTCGGCTTTGGAGAGAGCCCCGCATGGGGTGACCAGGCAATGGGTGAGCTCTGGGGACCCACTTCTCCATTGCCTCGGACCTAGTTGTGCAGAATGGGCGGAACAAACGAAGAATTCGTGTGGATCCCTGATTGGATGAGCATAGCTCTTATCCTCAGGAGTGGGGCTTAAAAGCTTTGACTCTCCAGGTCTACGTGTCGCTGCATCGGGCTACATCCCACCACACCCCATGAGACATTGCTACTCTGGCAACACCCCTAGTGTAGACGCAGCTACGTAGCTGACATCATTCAGGGAGGCAGTGTTCCTACAGGGGCAGAAAAACCCCTTCTCTCTGTGTACGCTGCGTCTACACTAGGGGCCTAAGCCAGCATGGCTTCCGTAACGTAGGTACACCCTAAATGTAATTTTACATCTCTCATCCCAATCCCACCATCCAACTGTGAGCAAGCTAGGAACAGTGCGTTCTCAACCCCTCCGTAGTGGTGCTCCGGTATGGGACGGGGGAGCCTGCTCCCCTTGCTTCGTCAAGCAGGGCCCCAGCCATCTAAAACAGATTAGCCGTGTGACACAGAGACCCCGCAGCAAAGCGGCCCCTGTTCAGCTCTTTTCTAAGACCTGACTGACTCACTGCACCCAGCACATGTCTTACAGGATATTTATCATGTAGGATATATACAGAAAGCTTGGAACCTATCAAGACTCATAACCATTACAGCGCAAATGGACGGGTAATATTTAAGGAGCAATGTATTTATACTGAAAGTCTGATTTGGAGTAGAAATTATTGCCCAGGGCATAATGTGTCCCCATGACCCCCCCATTCAAGCAAGAGGAAGTTGCCATCTCCCCAGTCGGCCAGTGAGGTCACGCAAGGTTCAATTGTCTACTCTTGCCATGGCCAATGGAAAACCATCATAGACCAGGACAAACAATCGAGACCGCTTACAGGCGGGAAGGAAAGTACCACAAGGCCGGGGGTCACCCTGCCTGTGAACAGAAACAAAGGGCCGTTTTCAGTAGAACAGAGAGTACGGCAAGGCACTCTGCCTGCATTCACAGAGGAATCCCCTTTGGGAGCGGGGAACTTGCGTGGATATTTGGATCCTGGTTTCGGTGAAGCCAGCCAGCTCCACCACACACCGCACTTTGCGGGGGGAGCCAAATTTATTACCCAGGACAGGTAGCTATTGTTCCACCGTTTTCGATTTTATTTCATGTTGTAACCGGCTGTGTCCATCTCTGTCTCTCGCTTCCTGTTAAATCTTTGTTCTCACTCACACAAACCTACTTTTGTGTCGTTCAAAGTGCGGTGTGGTTTACAGGCGGGGTGGTTTAAAGGGAAACTGGGGTGCACCGCACCTTTGGGTGCAGAGGAATTGGAATTTCTGTGCGGAGCCAGTGTGAGGGGCTGGGTATCGCAGCGGTATGATTCAAAGGCATCTCGTTAACCTGCAACAGGGGTGGCGTTTGGCTGAACGGCTGGTGGTGGCAGGGATCAGACACCCAGCTACCATACGAAAGACACCCTCTTACTCGAGGCAGGGGGTAGCAGGTGACTCGCTCCTGGGCACCCCAAGAACAAGCCAATGCCCTGTAATTTGCCATCGTCGCTGCAGTCACTCCCACGCGCTAACCGTGCGTAGAGCTGAGTGAATCACTGGTTCTTTAGTCTGGCTGCTGAACCAAATGGGAAAAAAAAATGCAGTTTTCGTTTTCTAGTTTTTATAACTTTTTTAAAAATAAAACGAGAAGTTGCTTCCGGTGCCAAAATCCAGTGTGTGTGTTTGTGTGTGGGGGGGAGGGCCATTTCCCCCCCCCAAGACTGAAACGATTCGTCAGCTACAGGGCCAATTCGCAACACGCTTTGGTCGACACGAAGCTGCACTTTTCACACACACACCCCAAAATTTCGGACAAAAAGTTGTGCCTGGCTCCAGCGCTTGCATGTGTCAGCAGTTCGGCAGCTCTCTGCCAATGTGCCGGCTAATGCCCGCGGCCTTGGCAACGCCCTTGGAGCGCCCTTCCCCAGCTTTACCTGTGCACGCAGCTGATGGCCTCCAGGTACGCCAGGGCTTTGCCGATCTGCAGCGCGTACAGGATGAGGGTGGGCACCCTGAGGGAGTTCTTGTTCTGCTCGAGGTAGTGGCCCAGCTGCACAGGGGCAAGAGAGCTGCGGTTAGGGGCAAACCCAGCAGTTGGGGGGGACCCAGGCAGTGCAAGCCAAAGGAACCCGGGTGTGGGGGAGGAACAGCCACGCGAGGAAAGAGATGGGAGTCAAAGGCGGCCACGACGGGCAGATATCAGGGACGCTGGAGCAGTGGGGGGGTCTATTGGGATGGGCGCCCAGGAGTCCCAATGCCTTTCAGCGCCATCCAAATCTCTTGAGACTCGTGGGGCCATAATTGTAAGGCCCACCCACTCCGGAGCAGGCAGGAATCATTATTTCTATTTTACGGGTGGGGAAACCGAGGCACGGAATGGTGACGTGACTTGCCCCCAAGGTCATTGGCAGCACTGAGGGTGGAACCCAGGTTCCCTGGAATCCACTCCCCTGCTCTAACCACTAGGCAACACTCCCTCTGGCAGGGGCCAGTGGGTGAGGGCATTCCTTACAGCAGCAAGAGCTCCATGTCAAGCAAGCTTCTCTCCCGCCTAGCCCACCCTCTCCCCACCAACGACAGATCACTGCTGCTGAGCAAATGTTGCCTGATGCACGTTTCCAACGGCTTCGCTACCCGATGAGGAGCAAGGAGTCCTGCTGTAAAGACCATCCCCCCGCTCCCAGGCCCTCCAGCTAGCGAATGCCCCCCATGGGTTTGTTCTCCCCCCTCACCTCCCCGTAGGGGTACAGCTCCATGATGATCCAGGTCGGCTCCTCATCTGTGATGCCGATGAGCTTCACGATGTGGGGGTGGTCCAGCTTCTTCATCAGCACTGCGAGCGAGAGAGACACCGGGGTTGGCTCAGGCACTGAGGCGGCATGGTCGATGGGGGCGGGCTGAACCGGGGACCAGCAGCAACGGGAACGTGAGCATCCCCCACCGGAGCGAAAGCAGCAGCTGCCCTGGTAGCGGTGGCAGGTTCATGACCGTCTTAGGAGACCCATGTGTAACACAGACAGACCCCTGTCGTCAGCGGGCGGCTATCTCCTGAGCTATCTCCAGCCCCCTGTTGCCCCAACACCCCATGGGCCTGCCAGCCCAGTGGATCCCCACAGAGCAATACAGGATACGGCCAGAGGCGCCCCCGAGGTGGAGGGGGCAGGCTGTCGCCATGGCCACGGGCAGCCGGGAGCTACGTACCGGCTTCGCTCATGAACTTCTCCTTGTTCTCGGGGGTGCAGTCCTTCTTGCAGGTCTTCACGGCCACGTTGATCCGCACCCCCTTCTGGAAGGAGAAGAAGGCAGAAGAGGGGCTTTCACCCAAGGCCTTGATCACGGGGCAATGTCCAGGGGGTGGGGGAATTAGCGCAGCCTGGGGCTAACCACTGGGGCCTGAGAAGCAGCTGAGGGGGTTTGTCGGGAGGAAAGCGCAGGTAGGAAGTGCCTCCAAAGGGGGTATGGGACAGGCCCTGGGCTGAGAAGAGCCAGGATGAAAGGGAAGCCGGGTTTCAGGGGAAATCCACGTCCCTGTGCAGCCGGCCCTGACGGGAAAGGGCCAGGATTAAGGGGAATCAGGCCCTGGGGGCCCATGGGCCCAGAAGAGAAGACAAAAGCTGAGAGGGGACAAGAGGGCTGGGTGAAGAGGACACGAGCCAGTGATCCCAGCTGCCCAGTGGCTGATGACTGGTGGGTGGAATATCACTGGACTGAGGGGGTAATAGACTGAAAAGACCTAGCCGCAGAAAGGGCTGGATATCAGAGGGGCCAGGCCTATCACAGGAGTGTGCCCGCACGGCAACAAGGGGGTGCTGTGGGACGGGCACTTTGCCACAGCCTCGTCTGTGGCGGGGCTGGCATCTGCCCTCTTGCGCCCACCCCTGCCAGCCCCATGGGGAGGATCAGTGGCTGCGAGTCGGCGGCAGCAAAGAGAAAGCGAACTCACCTGGTTGGTGTAAATGCCCTCGTATACCTCCCCGAAGAAACCTTCCCCCAGGATCCTGCCCAGAGTCACATCCTCTCGGGAGACCCCATACTGCTGGGCTGGAGGGACAGAGAAACCGGAGGGACAGGGTTCGCTGGTGCCGCCAGCTCATCCCTGGGAGTCCCTGCTTGGAGATCCCCCCAGCAGGCGATGGCTCCACGGGGCTGGTACATTCGGTGCAGCCCCTGAAAAGCCAGCCGCTCTGTCAGGTGTGCAAATCCAGAGTCCACGGAGCGTGACTGATCCTATGGCCA
Organism: Lepidochelys olivacea; assembly: GCF_965140295.1. Lineage (NCBI taxonomy): Eukaryota > Metazoa > Chordata > Testudines > Cheloniidae > Lepidochelys > Lepidochelys olivacea. Next base: position 6,085,567 of record NC_140413.1, read on the forward strand.
GCCGCACCCCCGTTCCCGGCCTCGGGGGCTCCCAGAGGACAGGGACTGTCCTCGGTATAGACAGAGCCCTCCCTCATCTCCTGCAGGCAAAGCAGTCTCCAGGGCTAATGAATTATCCCCCCACGGTGCCTGTTCAGCGCAGGATGACGACAGTATCTGAGGGGCCGAGTTTACAAATCACGAGGCGGGGGGAGGCTAACCACGGGGAGGACGAACGCATGAACCTTTCCACCCACGATCAGTCGGGGGAAGCCAGAGCCGGAGGTTACGGATAATAGGCCACATCCAGTGCCGGTGCGAATCAGTGCCGCTTCTTCTCCTCTAATGGAGCTATGCGGATTTACACCAGCGATGGATGGAGCCCCCCTCTCTCTAATATAGAAAAATCACATCCTTCAGACCAAGCCCTTAAGGAGCACCTAGTGGGAGGGGCTGATTGACCCCAAGCTCCTCCCCTCGCAGCTCAGCTCCTCCCATCACGTCTCCACCGTCTTTTGGGAGCCAGCAAAGAGGCGCCGACCAGCCAGTCCCTTTCCCCTGGAGCTGGCGTCCCTTCCTCCAGCATGTGGGTTCTCATGTCTTCAAGGAGAAGTGTCACTAACCAAGCAAAGCTGGAGGGGCCAGGCAGGGCACGTACCTCCAGACTTGGGTCTCGAGGCCTCATCGGGGATTTCAGCATAAATATCCGAATCTAGGGCAAGAAATTCAGCAGTAAAATGAGCTGCAGCACTAAGAAGGGGCCACCTCTGCAGGGCCCAGCCTGGGGTGTTTCTTTTAATAAGCCAGCCGGTCTGAGACCCCTACGAGCTGCCCCTTATCCTGTGACACCGTGGCAAGCCCGGGGCCTCCGCCTGGACAGCCCATCCGCACCAACCCCACGGATAAGCACAGGCTGTCCAGTCCCCCCGTGCCCACAGAAGCTGCTGGCCATGGGAACCGCCACGGTGAGCCAGCTCAGGGGTCCATCTAGGGCAGCGTCCTGCCAGACAGGGGCCAGCACCAGCTGCTGCCAAGGAGGGTCTAAAGAGGCAGGAAGGACCCACACTGGGGCCGCACTAACGGGTTGGTTCCACCCGACTCTGTGGCCATGGGACAGAGAGGAAAAAAAAGTGAGGGTCCCCCGGTCAGGGGCAGGAGATAGAGGGAGGCTGGATCTGGAGCTTTGCCTCGGGCCCGTCTCTAATACAAGGGAGCTGAGATTCTCTCTCCCCTTCCCCAAACACTCCCATCCCTCTGTTTTCTCCTTCTGCCAGTGGCACCGGCTCGCTTACTCTCCAGTTCCCAGCCGTGGCCGGATGGCAAGAGGGGTGAATGAAACTCACCCACACTGATGCTCTCAGTTAACATGGGTCTTCTCTCGTCTATGTCCCTACAGGTAAAAGCATGGGTGAAAACGAGCAAGAGACAAGCTCAGACACCAGATGTCCTATCCATTCATGCATCCATCCATCCGTCTGTCCATCCATCTCCTCATTCTTCCATCCATCCACCCAGCTCCAGTATTTCCAAGGTGCCTATCACCAGGGTATCTAAGCCCCGCTCTGAAGCCAGGCGTTCGTGCGATCTCTGAGGGCCACACATGGTCAGGGCTTTAGTTTTATGGCCCTTCCTTCCAACCTGGACATCCCGCCTTTGTGGCCCCTCTGCCCAGTGCCAATACAGGTCCCTCGAGAGGTTATGTTCTACTTACTGTGCGGGGATCTGTGGCAGGCTCACCCGCTTCTCATTCTCTGTGGGGAAAGGGGGAAAAGGGTCTTGACTTTGCATCTCCTGTCGCCCACCCACCCCCCGTTTGGCTGCCAGACTCTGGGGACATCTTAGCCTCCGCTCTCCCTTCCCCGGCCATTCTGCTGAGCCTCCGAGGAAGATATGGGATGGAAGGCAGAGTGCAGTCGGGGGGCCCTTCCTCACACACCCAGCTGCTCAGCAACCTGCATACGAACATCAAGCCGAGACAGCCCCACACTGCCACCGCCTTTCACCTCGGGACGCCATCTGGGGTTCAACGCCAGCGTGGATCACAAGCGCAGCGAGTTTGGTGGCTCTCAGCTGAGACTGAAGGGACACTTGCCCCTCTCCTGTAATTTAGCAGGATCGTGGCGATGGTCCAGGACAGGAAAAGAAGGGGCTCTATGCAGGGACGCCGAACTGGAATAGTCAGGGGATTGTAAATCAGGGTTGATGGGGGTGCTGGGAACAGGGGGTTAAGAAAACTCCCTGCACTAAGCCTGGCTCCAGTTTGGGACATCACCCCTTGACGTTCATGGGCATCGCAATCCCGTTGCATCTGCTCCCCCTCTGGTCTCCCAAGCGCCTGTGCTTGGAGAGAGTCGCTCACCTTTCTTGGGACGGACGATGAGGGAGATTTCCAGGCCCCCCTGCAGCCGGCAGTAACCGTCTATCAGATCAGCCATGTTCTCCGCCTCGGCCAGGGAGGAGGTTTTAATAGCCAGGGACTGTGAAACATGAAAGGTGGGGTGGAGGGGAGAAACCCAGGTGAACATTTGCATCCAGATTTCCATGCTCCCAGCTGGACGGACAACGGCTGGACACCTGGAGGCCGCAGGGGCTAGTGTTGAGATGCGCTGCCATACTGAGCCCATCCCTCTCCCTTCTGGGACACTGGGGTCCAGCAAACCCAAACCACTCGGGGCCAGACTCAGAGATGAACCTGGGTCCCCAGCCACGGGCAGGAGATTTGCACAAGTGAAACCGCACCCATGAGCCGAGCTTCCACTGAGCCCCCCGGCGTGTGAGTTACACCCACTCAGGCTCCATTCGCGCCAGAAGGCCAAGGTCACAAGCGACGGGTAAGAGGGTGTACGTGACACACCGGTGCCAGAGGGTGCGTCTAACCGTCCCCATTACAGGCTGGAGCTGGGGTCATGTTCCCACTGAAGGGGCAGCAGGAGGTGCAAGATTACACCCTGTTACGCCCTCCGAGATGCACCTCTGTATCTGGCCTGATGCATTAACATCTTTAAAGTACACCCGGGCAAGCCCATTGATTCCAATGGGGACAAATTGGGTCCCTAACGTATTGGTCTGGTGCCATCTACAGCTATTGGCCTGCACTCATACCCTGCGCTAAGAACAGCTGGTGCAGTGTCCTGGTAGCCCTATCCGACCCAGGATATTAAACAAACAGAAGTTGGTGAAATAAAGATACTGCCACCCCACCTCACCCCACCCCGCCCTTGTCTTTCTGGTAGCAACATGTGACTGTTATAGAATCATCGAACCATAGGGCTAGAAGGGACCACAGGGCCATCCAGTGTAACCCTCTGCCAAGATGCAGGATTTGTTGGGTCGAAACCATCCAAGGCAGATGGCTCCAGCCTCCTTCTGAAAACCTCCCGTGAAGGAGCTTCCACGACCTCCCCAGGCGTCTGCTCCATTGTCCTGCTGTTCTTACAAATGAGGAAGTTTTTCCTGAGATTTAATCTAAATCTGCTCTGCTGGAGTTTGACCCCCTGCCTCTCGCCCTGGCCTCTGTGGCAAGAGAGAACAGCTTTTCTCCATCTTTTTTAGGGCAGCCTTTCAAGGATTTGAAGACCACTCTTTTGTCTCCCCTTAATCTCCTCTTTTCCAAACTAAACATGCCCAGATCCTTCAGTCTTTGCTCGCATGGCTTTCATTCCATCCCTCTGATCATCTTTGTCGCTCGTCTCTCGATCCTTTCCAGTGTCTCTACACCCTTTCTACACAGTGGTGACCCAAACTGGACGCAGTCCTCCAGCTGAGGCCTGCCCAGCGCCGAGCAGAGTGGTACTTGCACCGCCCGTGACTTGCCTGCGGTGCCTCTGTTCATTGCTAAAATTGCTTTTGTTTTTTTTGCAACAGCATCGCATTGCTGACCCGTACTGAGGCTGTGACCCACCACAACTCCCAGCTCCTTCTCAGCAGTGCTGCTGACGAGCCAGTTAACTCCCATCCTGTATTTGTGCAGTTGGTTTTTCTTCCCAACGTGTAGCACCAGCCATTTGTCTTTGCTGAATTTCACGTTGTTGTTCACGGCCCAGTTCTCCAATTTATCAAGAACCCTCTGATTTTTAGTTCCATCCTCCCAAGTGTTGACAACCCCGCCCCCCACCAGCTTTGTGTCATTTGATCACTGTGACGCTGTGACCTTTTTTATGTTACTACTAAAACCATGTGACGCGCTTTTAGTTTTTGCAGCTGTTTTTAGAACAGTCGTCTCCCAAAAAATAGTTCTCTGTCTCCCCTTTTTCTCCCCTCATTTCTCTTTTCCAACCTTGGCACTGGGGGAACAACTATTTGATAGTCATGGGCTCTTCAGTCTAGCAGACAACATTCAATGGCTGGGAGTTGAAGCTAGACGAATTCAGCCTGGAAACAAGGGGTCATTTTTGAACGGTGAGGGTAATTAACCCCTGGAACATTTTACCAACAGTCGTGGTGGATTCTCCAGCACTGGGCATTTTTAAATCCAGCCTGGATGTTTTTTTCTAAGAGATCTGCATTAGCTCAGAGGAGTTCTGTGGCCGGTGTGCTATGGCAGAGCAGATGATCAGAGTGGTCCCTTCTGGCCTTGGACTCTACGTGGCTCTAGGACGGTAAGAGACATCGAAGCGCTGCCCATCTCCCCCCACTTTACCTGGGGGGTCCCGGTGAGTGTGAGCTGCAGCACGGCTCTGCCCTCCTCCACGCTGCAACACCTGATGGATTTGATCTGCTTGAACTCCGCCAGGCAGGTGGGCTGCAATGCACCAAAACCTCAGCGTGATCACAACGCCTGTGGGGGCTGGGAGACAGCTAAGCAAGGATGTCACACACACACACACACACACACACACACACACACATTACACACGCTCTATTTTGGGATGCCCGTTGCAGCTCCCTCATTCCATAAGCAGCTCCACCTCCTTTAATTGCCAGAAGAGGAACGTGCTCTGGGTCCCAGCCCCGGCAGGTGCGGGGGTGAGGGGGGACTAAGCCCTCTCATCTTTTGGGGATTTAGCCCTGCCCCCCTCCCCATACCTTTGCTTCCTTGCTTGTCATCTGCCGGATGCCCTTGGGCCCGATCACCAGATCCACCGTGATGTTCCACCCTTGCTGGAAGGGAAAGACAAGGACACGGGCGCGGTCTCTGCTCTGCCTCCGAAACAGCCCCGTCCCCCTTCTCAAGAGCTTCTCGGCCAGGGGTTTGCTGAAGCACCCAGCACTGGTCAAGGGGACTGGAGAACGGACCCCAAAAGGGGGGCCTGAGCAGCAGCATGATGAGCATCCCCACACAGTCCTGCCCAGCAAGCCGGAGCCCTGGCCTGCAGAGAGCACCCTCAGTTCTGTCTCCACAGTCCATACAGTCCTCGGCTTCTCCGCTGAGGCCAATCAGAGCGCCAGCAAGGGAAGGGGGAGTGTGAGGTGGACGCTTGTCCGAGAACTGGGCTGAGACTCACCCCGTAATTCCCTGGGGGCAAACTCATCTCGGCTGAGTGGAACTGAGAAGCCGACCACCCTGTCTAGCGCCGGGTGCAGTGCAGACGGCGGCTTCGCTGGCTTTCCACACCCGTGGCTCTGCCGGCCCACCTCAGTCCCCGCCTGTGGCATCCCACTGGATGCGGAGCTGGGAGCCGTTCCCTGCCAACATCCCCCAGCTGGGCCTCTCGTGGGCTGCAACTGCAGGCCGTTCGGTGACGTGCACCAACCCCAGAAACTCAATCAAAACCGCAGGACTCGAACCCAGGCCCCATCATAAGTCCCTGCTAGATCTTGCTAATGATAACACTGCTGGGGGATTCCAGTGCCTCCTGGGCAGCTGCGGGGCACTGAAGACTTCAAACCGCTCACGCCCTCCCTGCTGTTAAACTGGTACGTACTGCAGCAGCCGGGAGTGGAGCTACGGGGAAGCCCCCTGGTATCTACTGGGAAAGTCAAGCTGAGCTGGGGAGCCTGGATCAGGTTTGGGGATGGGCCTGTGTCCAAATGCCGGGTGGAAACGCTATGAAACTTGGGGGCACAAAGCTGAGTGGTGCAACCGCGGACCTTGCACAACTCCCGGAGAGCTGAAACAACCAAGCTTCCCGCAGCACTCGCCATGAGCACCGGCGGCTGCCGATCCACATCGGATCTGCCCCAGCCAGCCCCACCCCGAAGCGACGTGAAAGCCACCGAGACCGGCTGCGGGGTGTTGTTGGCAGCTAGTGGCTTGAACTACCTTCAGCTGCTTGAGAAATTCTGTGAGGAACAGGATATTTGCTAGTACAAACTCAGACACAGACGCTGCCTGAGAGACAGAGTCAGGGGCCACCTTTATGATCGGCTGGAGCCAGAGAGTAGAAAGCCGGAAGCAGTTGAAACCAAAGCCATATTATAGTGTATGACCAGGGCAGGGGTCCCCAGTGGGGGAGTCACTTGGGGTTGCGGTATGGGGCGCAGAGATTTCCAGGAGTTAATCTGGGGGTTACTTTCTGAGATGGGAACATCAGAATGGCCTGTCTCAATCAGACCCGAGGTCCACCAAGCGCAGCATCCTGTCTATGACACTGGCCAGCCCCGGCTGCTCCAGAGGAAGGTGCAAGACACCCGAGGGGAAAGTCTGACCTAACCCCCATCTGTGGTTGGCTTAGTCCCTGATGGGAGAGGGTTTATAATGCTAATACATTTTATGTCCTATCTAATGGACTTGTAATTCAGGATGTTTTTATCCCTATCGGTGCCTGTGTTATACAGGAAGTCAGACTAGATAACCACAACGGTCCCTTCCGGCCTTCTAATCTATGAATCTACCAATGCCTAGTCCTTTTTGGAACCCTGCTGGTACTTTGCCCTCACGGATAGCTAGTGGCAGTGAGTTCCACAGGCTGATTGTATAAAAAAGTATTTTGTTGTATCAGCTTGAAATTGGCTGCCTTCCACTCTCATTGGACCAGCTGGTGTCAATCGGTGTAGTTGGCGCAGCTATGCGGAGGATCCGGCCCAGTATTCCTGGGAGGCTACGCCACTGATGTATACAATGGCCCCTATAATGTCTTATATCCTCTGATACTTAATATCTTCAGTGTTGCTGTTATGCCGGAAGGTGGTCATGGCTGCCAGCAGGGGGCAGTCTTGGACCTAAAGACGATCACAGACCTCCTTAAAGCCAGCATATGCCCACCACTCTCTGTCAGGAAGAGCAATCCAACCCCTGTATGTGCTCCCAACAGCTGGGTCCTTGCAGCTACTGCCCGGGGCGCCAGACCGCGAGGAACGAGGGCTTTCCCAGGCTGTGAACACGGGGCACGGTTAGGATGTCGGGTTTGCAGCCCCTGTGCGCCGGAGGCAGAAATAAGTCAGCAGGAGGCGCTGCGAGCGTGACCCTGGGAAGCAGAGGGGCAGAGCTCCTTGGGCGCAGTGCTTGCTGGAGGGGCGAGCATGGGGACTTCTGAGCCAGGAAGCTTCCCACTGTTTGTTCTGGCCCACGTTCAGGGAACAGGCCTCCGTGGCCATTCTTTGTGAATCATAGAATATCAGGGTTGGAAGGGACCTCAGGAGGTCATCTAGTCCAACCCCCTGCTCAAAGCAGGACCGATTCCCCAACTAAATCATCCCAGCCAGGGCTTTGTCAGGCCTGACCTTAAAAACTTGTAAGGAAGGAGATTCCATCACCTCCCTAGGTAACGCATTCCAGTGTTTCACCACCCTCCCAGTGAAAAAGTTTTTCCTAATATCCAACCTAAACCTCCCCCACTGCAAATTGAGACCATTACTCCTCGTTCTGTCATCTGCTACCACTGAGAACAGTCTAGAGCCATCCTCTTTGGAACCCCCTTTCAGGTAGTTGAAAGCAGCTATCAAATCCCCCCTCATTCTTCTCTTCCGCAGACTAAACAATCCCAGCTCCCTCAGCCTCTCCTCATAACTCATGTGTTCCAGCCCCTGATCATTTTTGTTGCCCTCTGCTGGACTCTTTCCAATTTTTCCACATCCTTCTTGTAGTGTGGGGCCCAAAACTGGACACAGTACTCCAGATGAGGCCTCACCAATGTCGAATAGAGGGGAACGATCACGTCCCTCAATCTGCTCGCTATGCCCCTACTTATACATCCCAAAATGCCATTGGCCTTCTTGGCAACAAGGGCACACTGCTGACTCATATCCAGCTTCTCGTCCACTGTAACCCCTAGGTCCTTTTCAGCAGAACTGCTGCTGAGCCAGTCGGTCCCTAGTCTGTAGCGGTGCATTGGATTCTTCCATCCTAAATGCAGGACTCTGCGCTTGTCCTTGTTGAACTCATCAGATTTCCTTTGGCCCAATCCTCTGATTTGTCTAGGGCCCTCTGTATCCTAACCCTACCCTCCAGTGTATCTACCTCTCCTCCCAGTTTAGTGTCATCTGCAAACTTGCTGAGGGTGCAATAAACGGGACGGTGCCCAAGAACCGCCTGGTCTCATGGCCCTGATTTCTCATCCTGACGGAAACAATCCTGCAAGGCTGGGCATCTCCGGCTAACCGCTCCAGCCCAGGGCCGACGCTAGTCTCTGCCCTCGTCTGTATGCATGCACCCTGACATTTTCATCGCAGCACATGGAGCAGAAGGTTTCATACTGAGCTGCCCAGTTCTCCCCACGCCGCGGGCAGTACAGTGAATGTAGAAGCCCCACCATTAGGGCACAGTTGCAGGGTATTTCCAAGAGATCAGGAATCCCCCATAGGGTCCTGTTCTGTGTTCCGGGGTTTCCCTCGGGGAACTGTTCCTCTCCTTTGGCATTCCCAGCAGGTACCCCCCAGGGCTCAGTCACGGCCCGCCCAGGGATCCGACCAGGCATTCGCAGCTGGAACGCGGCAACGCAGCTCTGCTCCTCAGCCCTGCCCCGGCTGGCTCCCTTTCACGCACAGCAAGACAACTGGAAGAAGCCTGCCACACAACACCTGGGCCACAGGACAGCAATGCCCGCTAAGGACGCCCAACTCCCCACCCCCACTCAGGCCTCCTCTGCTGGGTTTGCCCTGACTGGGGGCCTGATTCTGCTCTCCCGCTGGTATAAATTAGAAGCAACTGCACTGAAATGGTGTCAGAGGGAGCAGAATCAGGCCCTTGGTAAGGTGAAATGCATCCTGGAAAGAGAGGCCGGTGCCTAGAACTTTGCACCAGCCCCTTGGCGGGCAGCAAATTTCACACTCAGAGCCCTGGGGCTGGGCATACTGTGTATCCTACCATATACTGGCCCTCAACCCCAGGCCAACAGGAGATTTGGGAATGCCGTATTTCCCCCTCTATCCGAGCACTGATCCCCAGCCCTCCTCCCGACGCTGGCCATGGAGCGATGCTTATTAGCCAGCCAAGGCTGGATGATCAGGCTCTAGGCAGGTGCTGGCTGGAGGCGTGTGACGGAACCGTACAGATCCCAGCCCCGGCCACAGCGCCCCGTCCTCCCCAGGCAGGTACTCACGATCAGCTCGCAGCGGTAGCTCTCCTGGTCAATGTTGGCAAAAGAGGCGAGGGTGTGGAGGAACTTGATGATGCACTCCTCCTCCCGCAGCAGGGCGTACTGCTGGAACGTCTGCTGGATCATCTTCCGGAACTGCTTGGGCTGAGGAGAGAACAGCGCCCGAGCCGGGGAGTCAGCGACGGGCCCCGCTGGCTGGGCATAAAGACCCGACAGCCGGAAGCAGCCCGGTCTGGGAGGCGTCTGCGTACCCAAATGCTTCCCTCTCCACATGCACAGTATCTCCGCCAATGCACTTGAGTCCTGACCCCCCTCTCCCGCCCGCTGTTCCAGTCGTGAGCCGTCCCCTCACTGCTGACCTGCAGCCCTGCTGTGGTTCCACTCCTACCTTCCCCGGCTCTGCTGACGCCCTCAGACTGGACCCCCAGCCGCTCTGCATCCCCAGCTATTCCAGTCCTGGGCTCCCCACACACACAGCTCTGCCAGCGCCCCTCATCCCTGACCTCCACCCCCTCCCCGCCCCCCACTGTTCTAGCCCTGGGCTCCCCATACACAGCTCTGCCAACAGCCCTCAATCCCGGCTTCCAGGAACCCCTGCTAATTCCTGTGAGCGGCTTTCCCAACTCCGCTCCTTGACCGAGAGACCTGACAACCCAGTGCGGGGCGCTGGAGAGCTCTGCAAGGAACTCCTAGGTTTGGGTGAGTTCCCTGCTGTTCCGCGCCCGGCCTGCCCCTTCCCCAGGTCAGCTCCCCAGCTTTGTCGTTTCTTGGCAAAGGGTGAATTCTTCAACCGACATCCTAGGTGCCACTCAAGTCCCACTTACACTCCTAGGGTTGGCTTAGGCCCCAGGCCTAGAGTGGCACCTGTCTCCTTGCTCTGCACCAGGCCTGGATTTCACCCTAACGGCTTAACCCAGCTGCACTGAGCTGTTCTCTGAGGGAGTCCTGGCTTCCTGCGCTGGCCACAAGTGTCCTTTGTCCATAACACCCCTAGGCCGGGCTCTGCAGCACCTCACCTTCAAATTCTCCTGCATCTGCTTGGGGAAGAACAGGTCCAGCCCTACTTCCTTTCTGAAAGGCAGAGAGAGCAAGAGACGCACACACAGGTTAACGATCCCACAGGGACTCTGCAAAACCTACTCCTTTCATCCGCATTTTAGTGGCGTTTAGGCCGGCTTTAAAATATCCTGCCTGGCGCATGGAGGGGTGCCAGGGGACGTGTGACAGGCACCTTGAGTCCCCCGCGTCATTGGCTTGGATGGGTCTCTGATCAGCGATGACTGGAGCTCAGTGCCACCTGATGAGTGACTGGTGGCCCCTAAAGCAGTGCTCCCAGCCTGGTTCCCGGTTGAGGACCGTCTGCACTGCAGCGGGCAGCCTCAGCAGAAATCCCCAGGGCCACAGAGAGACCACCTCTCAGTGATCCCTGCCCTCAGGACAGGGACTCTGGTACTGCCCCACTTTGATCGCGATCTATTGTTGTGATCAGTAATGTTGCCTCATGCACCTGACGCGGTAGGGGATGATATGAGGGGGTTCATCTCATGGCATTTCAGGCTTCCTGCACTTATGAGGATCCCAGCTTCCCCCACTCTGGGATTTACTCCCTGCAGTAGGGCCATGACGCTTTGAGGGGCACACACCCACCCACCCACACACACACGTTTCTGCAACGTCTCTAGGGCAGCCCACTCCAGGCTCTTGGCCAGGATCTTGTAATAACCATCAAAGAGCCCAAACCATAGCACATCCATTCCAGGCTTTACACTGAGCCCAGTAGATTCTGCAGGGTTCGGACTCTGGGGGAGGAGGCTGTGTGTGGACACAATCAGCCACAAGTGTCCTTGTGGTTAGGTACTTAAATGGTGAGTCTCCCTCTGTGCTGGGATCTAGGGAGCTGCCTAATCCCCTGGGCCATAAGTATAGGAGGAGATTTCCTTGCCTTAATTAAGAGATCACGTGGCATTGGACACCCTGTTATTTGTGAGGACTGGGGAACTCCGAGGAGTGGGGGGGAAGGGGGGGAGAGTCGAGAAGAAATAGAACCTGGCTACTTACTCCAGGAACTCAAAGTTGGATTTCTTATCCAGGGCATTGTGCGGCATGTCCTTATAGAACCTCCTGCAAGAAGAGTGAAGGTCAGGTGTCAACATACCGACCTCACACGTGCGCATCCTATATGGGGGTGGGGGCGTGGGCATGCAAGCAGGCTGCAAATGCCAGGGCAACAGATTAGCCATCAGCCCCTGGTGGCTCATTCGTACATTCAATATGCAAAATGAGCGGTACAAAATGATAGGAGGGCAGCAGACACCCCGTTAACCTCACACTGTGATCAGAGTCAGGAAAGGGACCTTCAAACAGATGGGCCCAGATAAGAATTGCAGATGCAAAGGTAATAAGTTAGTTAAATGTGTCACGGCCCCCTTTAGTGGCTCATTCTCAGAGAGGATACCAGCCTACCACTGCTACTAGTCAATGGAGTTACTCCATTAGCTCATGTGGCAGAGGCCTGTAACTTAGAGCAGAAAGTCAGGGTTCTGAATCTGCTGCTTACATGTGGTAACCAAGGTGTTACACAGATTTGGAGAGCTTTATACTCCAGGCCTGGATCTAAATTTGCAAATAGCCCCTGGGCTAAATTCTGCTGTGAATTAGACATGCGACGTTCCCACTGAAACTGAGCACAACGTGGCTCCCTCTCTGCATAACGGGCAGGACCCAAACAATCGCAAGCTTTTGGGGTGTCTGGTTCTGGATTGAGCCCAGCTGGCCTATGGAGAGTGACAGGCAGAAAAGCAGGTGGCTCTGGGGTTCTTCCCCCATCCGTGACTGTCAGCTCAAACGTGCTCAGCTCCAGGCTTTTGCTAACCACCAGCCATGGCAGTTCGAGTCCAGCTGGGTTCCTCCTGCCTCTTATCAGCAACAAACTCACTGCAGAACTCTGATGGATTTCCAGAGGCCTGGGCTTCGCCTGGCGGGCTGACGAGGCACGAGGAGTATAGAATCCGCCCAGCCCTATCCTAGCAAAAGCCCGGGCCAAATCCTCAGCTGGCGTAAATCAAGAAAGCCCCCACTGACTTGTAGCAGGAGTGTTTCCTCACCCTAGCGAGCAACGGCTGCCTCTCCCGACCCCCGCCGGCACTTCCCATGCGCCTGCATCTCACGGGGGGGCTGATGGCGACCGCATTGAAGCCTGCTGGGTGGCATACCAACCATGCCACCACCACCCGCCTTGGCACTGCTCTCTGCCAACTACAGACGACCGTGGGCATGGAGAACAGAGGAGCCTCCTGGGGTTGAATCTCTCCGGTTATTGTTAGGGCCCGTCTAACGTCCTGCTGCTCAAGTCCAGCTGGCCCGCCGGAGTGATTCAGCTGGAACGCATCCCCCCTCCCACCATATTATTCTAGCTGTAGGGCATGAGAGAGCCGTTCCCCAGCGCCCCTGGGAGCCGTGGGGCACCAGAGCCCATAGCTCAGCTGCGCCGGTTTCTTCATCCTCATCTTTCCTCTCTTCTACCTCCTCCTGACACCCCCGCCCCCCTTCGTGCAGTGCCATGGCACTGGCATCTGGCTTGAGCTTCCCAGCCCACCACATCCAAGGGGGATGGGACTCGCTCAAAAGAAGCTGCCCTCCCAGCCCGAACAAAACCTGGAACTTCTCCCCGGTCCCTTTGCTGGGGGCTTGCTCCAGGCAGCCCTTGTTTTGCTCCAGGTGAGCCTCTGGCTTGGAGCAAAGGGAGCCACAATAGGAAAACGCTATGCACTAAATGAGCCCTATTGTCCAAGGAGCTCCAAGCTGTTTACAAAGCGTGATCCCATTTTGCAGAGGGGGAAACTGAGGCACGGAGTGGGGAAATGGCTGGAAACAGTGAGCCGGTGGCAGGGACAGGATTCACCCCCTGGCAATCCCTGGCTCCTTGCCCTCTGCTGTTTTAACCACTAGCCAGCGCTTCCTCCCACACTTCTCTGGATCCAGTTTGGGGCTGGGATGCATGTTTAAGAAGGGTTCTTTCCCCTGGCCCCCTGGGGACGGTCCCCTAGCGCTCCACGCCTGCTCTGCGAGGTACGTACCTGAGCTCCAGGCAGCCCAGCTGCAGGGCCATGCCCTCGCTCACCTTGCTGGCATACTGCTGCATGTAGCTGGCCCGGAGCTGCAAGGCCAGAAGGAGAGATCAGGAGGCCAGTCAGGTGTCCGGCATCCCCACAATCCCTCCTCGCCTCTCCCCTTTCCTGCAGCGATGGGGCTGCAGGCCCGAGTGTGAATGCCGCTGGGGCACGTGCCGGGCAAAGAGATTTACTTCAGGAACCGGAGCTGTTTGGTCTCCAGGCATTGCCCTGGGGATTCATAGCTGCTAAGGCCTGAAGGGGGCATTCCGATCATTTCGCCCAGCGGTTCTCAAACCGTGGGTCAGGGCCCCATTTTAATGGGGTTGCCAGGGCCAGCGTTAGACTCGCTGGGACCTGGTGCTGCAGCCCGAGCGCCACACTCCCAGGGGGCTCGGGCTTTGAACCCCTGTCCCCCCGTCTCGGGCGGCTGGGCTCGGGCTCCAGCCCCCCAGCCCCCAGTTCGGGGCCTCTCTCCCCCCACGGAGGGCATCAGGGCTTGGGCTCTCCCCCCACCCCTCCTCACACCCAGCTCGGGCTCCTCTCCCCCGACCCAGGGCATCGGGGCTTGGGCTCTCCCGCGGCCTCCGGGGTCATGTCATAATTTCATTGTCCGAAAGGGGTCCTGGTGCAATGACATTTGAGGAGCACTGGTCTGGCCTCCCGCAGAAGACAGGGCATAGAGCCTCGCCCAGCGATTCCTGCCGGTCGTCCATAGCTTTTGGTTGAGCTATGGTGGAGCTTTAAGAAAGAGACAGCCGGTCTTGACTTAAAAGCCACCAGGGATGGAGACGCCACCCCGTCCCTAGTAAGTGGGTCCAGTGGTTAATGACTCTCCCTGGTCAAACAGGTGCTTTAGTTCTAGTCTGAATTTCTCTAGCTTTAGCGTCCACCCCTTGAGCTCATTCTGCTCTGAGATGAGAGAGTGGCCGACCCCTGAAGCTCACGTCTTCAGACACGTCCCTACTCTAACCATTGCTGCTGCTGGTCAACCACACCCGCACGGGGACTGCTGGCCAGGTCTGGGTGCCCGCAGTTCCCAGCGACTTCTTTGGAATTTGTAGGTGCTCAGAACCTTTTTCAATCAGGCCCCGGTGTGGTGAGAGCAAGAAAGGGAGAGAGATTCCCGGGAGACGTGTGAATCCTGGGGGATCACGGGTGCGTGCGGACGGGAGGCCAAATTCAACACTGGTGCAAGAGGGCACATTGCCGCAGGAGTCGGCGGAGTCGGGCCCACTCATGCCCCGGAGAGCGTGTTGCAAATACTCTGACCTGCTGGTAGAAGTACAGTAAGGTGGTCCTGTCCTCTAGGAAGCACTTCATGTAGTCCTCAGGGAGGTAGCGGATTTGGAGGTCGTACCTTCAAGAAAACCATAAGGCAGCTATTTGGGGTGTCCGCTCTTCCGAGGAAGGGTCTTTCTTTCTGCAACGCGCCTAGCCCCGACAGCTACCACAGCCCTGCCCTGCCGACGCCCCTCGCCCCTGCTGCCCCACTCCGCAATGTGCCCGAGTGGAGACTCGGCTGAGACCCCCGGATCCAGGTGTGACGGGTCCATGCGGACCCGACAGCCCCTGACTGTCCTCCCGCCATGGCGGCCTCCCGCGCGGCCACCTGTTCCGGCGGCGCCTGCCCGTTCCGCAGGGCGATCTCTGGTCCTAAAGACGGGCGCGCGGGGTCTCCCCGTACCTCCACTCGGCCTCCAGGTGCAGACACTCGTACTTGGCCTGCACCTCGCCCACCGTCAGGTCCGGGTGCAGCCAGTGGATCTCGTCGGACTTCACATGCTTGAGCCGCAGGCCGTAGCACTCGGCCAGCCGGATGTCAGGCCCGATCCTGCCGCTCAGCAGGATGGAGTGGATGACCTCCTGCAATCGGGGGAGGGGAGCTGGAGTGAGAGTGAGAACACAGGCGCCCCTTCCCCCGTGGCATTACCCCTTCCCCCAGCACAAGCTGTACCTTGGCAGGGACATCCTGGAGTGCTGGGCTTCCCAGTGCATCTCCCGTATTAGATTCTCATGCTCTCTGGAGCAGGAGCTGCCTGTAGTCTGTGTCTTGTGCTGGGCCAGGGCCAGAGGTGCTGGAACTGGGGGTGCTGGGGGCGCAGCAGCACCCCTGGCTTGAAGTGGTTTCCATCTTATGCAGGGTTTACAGTTTGGTTCAATGGCTCTGGGCACCCCCACTCTATACACTGTTCCAGCACGCCAGGGCATGCGATAAGCACCGAGAAAAACCATCAGTGTCATTTGAACTATTCCCACTAGAGGGTGCTGTGACACAGGCTTTCAGACTGGCTACGACCCCACGGCCACCAGACACACTGGCCCTGGGGCGCACAGCCAGCTTTCATGTCAGGGGGTTTACAAAGCTGCGGTGTGATAACAGGCCGTACTTTTAACTAAATACAACAGGCCTGATACTGAGCTGGTGTCAACTGGTGTTGCCCCGGAAGATCTAGCCCAGCACCTGAAAATCTGGCCCAGGGACGGGAGGTTAAGGAATTAATTTGTTTCAAATGCTGCTGTTTTTCCTGTTAAAACGTACATACCCCCTCTGCCCCAAAACTGAAATCAGAACATGAATGTTTGCAATATAAGCCAGCAAGACTTTGTAGTGAAACAATGTTCTTTGGGTGCAACAATGTATTGAAAGAAAGAAAGAAAGAAAGAAAGAAAGAAAGAAAGAAAGAAAGAAAGAAAGAAAGAAAGAAAGAAAGAAAGAAAGAAAGAAAGAAAGAAAGAAAGAGCAGTACACGAGGTTTTTAGTGGTTGAGTTGTTTGCACAGTTGGCGTCATGCCATGCTAGCTTGTTTAGGTACAGACCGGCTATAAACTCTTCTGTTCAGGGTTACACGGCAGACATCTTTTGTTTTAAGTTTATCGCTTGAACCTTGGAAAATCAACAGAAATCGGTTTGCAGCTAAATAAAGGGCATTTTCCATTTTTTCTTTTTCTTGCTTGGCTTAAGGTACAACGGGGCCAGATCCTCACTGGTGTCAGTCAGCAGCACTCTGTTGACTTCAGTGGAGTCTTGCCAGTTGATGCCAGCTATCTCTGTGAATGCCACCTGCCTGGCCTGCCCCTTTCATCAGATCAGCAGCCTGGCTGCTGTGACCTTCCCCCTGGAAAGCTGTTACCGGCTCTGCACTTCTGGCCTCCTTGGACTCCTCCTTCGAGCCCCCACTGTGAGGCTTGATAGGAGCACACACAGCAGGAAGAACTAGGCCAAGAAATGCTTCTGCTGTCACTAATTTTAGCAGCTTCCTGGCCATGCAGAGTTACCCACCTCTGCCATAACAGTGAGGGACTTGGCTGAGATATACAACACAAGCCTTAACCACTCCTGGTCATTGAAGATTCCCACACACAAGAAGAGGAGTATTAACCCTAGTGCTTTGGCCAAATGCAAGCTCAAGTAATTAAATCCTGCCTAACTCATCCCCACCCACTTTGATATGGTAACATTCTTCCCCTTCCACTCTTTCGTCACTGTGTCCTGTTAGCTGCCGCGTTCTGCCCCAGAGGTGGCTGCCTGTCAGTGCTGGGGGAAGCAAACCCCAGAGGCTGTATGTAGTTTGTAAATCCGTTCGGCGATCATCAGGAGACAGAAGGCAGGTTATGGGCCAGGTTCATCCCTGCTGTAACTGGACTCAAGTCAATGGCTCTACACCTGAGGTGAATTCATCTCCATACGCAGAAGGTGGGCGTTGTTATCCCAACATGTTGGTCAACGATCCCAGGTAGCTTTTGAACGTTAACCCTAATTCACAGTTTCCTGTCTTAGTAGTGTCCATTTATTTGCAAAACTACAACGGCTTTCCTAGCTTGGGGGCCACCAACTGGTCCTTTCAACCTTCGCCTCACCTAGGCAGCCCTTTCCCCACGTAACGCCTTCCGGGGCCGTGGGTGAGCGCAGAGCCCGCGACACTGACGAGAAAATACAGAACTACCCTGCGCCAGGAATGATAGCACCCCCATTCTCCACGGACCTCCTGCCACGAACGTGTACGAGCTGCCTCTTTAAAGCACAGTGCGCAGCTAAGAACTAACCGCTGCACCTGGAGGCCCCAGCGGAGATCAGGGAGCCGTTGTGCAAGGTGCGGTACAGACAACATATTAAGAGACCATTCATTTCCCCTGCAGCTTTCAATCCATACAAGGTGGGAGAAAGGAACTGTTCTCCTGCTTCTACGGATGAGGAGCTGAGGCTGAAAGAGACGGCGGGAGGGACGTGCAGTAAGTCTTCGATAGCTCCGGGAATCGAACCGAGAGCTATCGAAGCTCAGCACCGTGCCACAAAGCTGTCCTTCCTCTCCACGTGATGAGCCAATGAAGGGCCAGCAGCCTGGGACTCTCTAACCATTCTCCTATTGAGCCCAGAACCAAGAAGCCAACCTGCGAGCTAGCCAGTCCCTCCCATAGCAGGCCCTTGTCTACCACTAGAAATGCACAAGTTGCAGATCTCCCCGGGCTTAGAACATAAGAACAGCCATACTGGGTCAGACCAAAGGTCCATCCAGCCCAGTATCCTGTCTTTGGACAGTGGCCAATACCAGGTGCCCCGCAGAGGGAGTGAACCTAACAGGTAATGATCAAGTGATCTCTCTCCTGTCATCCATCTCCACCCTCTGACAAACAGAGGCTAGGGACACCATTCCTTACCCATCCTGGCTAATAGCCATTAATGGACTTAACCTCCATGAATTTATCCAGTTCTCTTTTAAACCCTGTTATAGTCCTAGCCTTCACCACCTCCTCAGGCAAGGAGTTCCACAGGTTGACTGTGCGCTGTGTGAAGAAGAACTTCCTTTTATTTGTTTTAAACCTGCTGCCCATTAACTTAATTTGGTGGCCCCTAGTTCTTATATTATGGGAACAAGTAAATAACTTTTCCTTATTCACTTTCTCTACACCATTCATGATTTTATAGACCTCTATCATATCCCCCCCTTAGTCTCCTCTTTTTCAAGCTGAAAAGTCCTAGCCTCTTTAATCTCTCCACACATGGGACCCGTTCCAAACCCCTCATCATTTTAGTTGCCTTCTCTGAACCTTTTCGAATGCCAGTATATCCTTTTTGAGATGAAGAGACCACATCTGTACACCATATTCAAGATGTGGGTGTACCATGGATTTATATAAGGGCAATAAGATATTCTCTGTCTTACTCTCTATCCCATTTTTAATTATTCCTAACATCCTGTTCGCTTTTTTGACTGCCACTGCACGCTGCGTGGACGTCTTCAGAGAACTATCCACGATGACTCCAAGATCTCTTTCCTGATTACTTGTAGCTAAATTAGCCCCCATCACATTGTATGTATAGTTGGGGTTATTTTTTCCAACGTGCATTACTTTACATTTGTCCACATTAAATTTCATTTGCCATTTTGTTGCCCAATCACTTAGTTTTGTGAGATCTTTTTGAAGTTCTTCACAGTCTGCTTTGGTCTTAACTATCTTGAGCAGTTTAGTATTGTCTGCAAACTTTGCCACCTCACTGTTTACCCGCTTCTCCAGATCCTTTATGAATAAGTTGAATAGGACTGGTCCTAGGACTGACCCTTGGGGAACACCACTAGTAACCCCTCTCCATTCTGAAAATTTACCATTTATTCCTACCCTTTGCTCCCTGTCTTTTAGCCAGTTCTCAATCCATGAAAGGATCTTCCCTCTTATCCCATGACAACTTAATTTACGTAAGAGCCTTTGGTGAGGGACCTTGTCAAAGGCTTTCTGGAAATCTAAGTACACTATGTCCACTGGATCCCCCTTGTCCACATGTTTGTTTGTAGATGCTCAGTGCAAGGGAAAGGTTTTGGAGGGGAAGCCCTGGGCAAATAGTCTTCAG
Source organism: Lepidochelys olivacea (assembly GCF_965140295.1). Classification (NCBI taxonomy): domain Eukaryota; kingdom Metazoa; phylum Chordata; order Testudines; family Cheloniidae; genus Lepidochelys; species Lepidochelys olivacea. The sequence continues at coordinate 6,104,919 of NC_140413.1, forward strand.
GAGAAACAAGTGGCCTGGGACATCTGCTATGGGAGAATCACCAGTCCCCGCTTCGGTGTTAAGCCTGAGTTTCCATGGATGAACCAAGCTGCGGAGAGGAGAAGAAGCCCCTAAGTGGGGAAGAGCTCATCTGGATAACACATGACTTTGGTAAGGCTTTTGATACTGTCTCACATGACCTCATAACCAAACTAGGAAACAGCCTAGACAAAGCTGCTACACAGTGGGTGCACAGCTGGCCGGAAAACCGTACTCAGACAGTAGTTAGCAATGGCTCACAATCGAGCTGGAAGGGCCTAGCCAGTGGGGTCCCCCAGAGATCTGCCCCACGTCCAATTCTTCATATCTTCATCAATGATTTAGATAATGGCATAGGGAGTACACTTATAAAGTTTGCGGACCATACCAAGCTGGGAGGGGTTGCAAGCACTTTGGAGGACAGGATCAGTATTTAGAATGATCTGGACAAACTGGAGAAATGGTGTGAAGTAAATAGGATGAAATTCAGTAAGGACAAATGCAAAGTACCCCACTTAGGAAGGAACAATCAGTTGCACACATACACAATGGGAAATGACTGTCTAGGAAGGAGTACTGCGGAAAGGGATCTGGGGGTCACAGTGGACCACAAGCTAAACATGAATCAACAGTGTAATGCTGTTGCAAAAAAAGCAAACATCCTTCTGGGATGTATTAGCAGAGTGTTGTAAGTAAGACACAAGTAGTAATTCTTCCGCTCTACTTCACACTGATTAGGCCTCAACTGGAGTACTGTGTCCATTTCTCTGGGCACCACATTTCCGGAAAGATGTGGACAAATTGGAGAAAGTCCAGAGAAGAGCAACAAAAATGATTAAAGGTCTAGAAAACAGGGCCTACCAGGAAAGATTGAAAAAACTGGGTTTGTTTAGTCTGGAGAAGAGAAGACTGAGAGGAGACACAATAATAGTCTTAAAGTACATAAAAAGTTGTTATAAAGAGGAGAGAGGAAAATTGTTCTCCTTAGCCACTGAGGACAGGACAGGAAGCAATGAGCTTAAATTGCAGCAAGGGCATTGGGAAAAACTTGCGAACTGTCAGGGTGGTTAAGAACTGGAACAAATTACCCAGGCAGGTGGTGGAATCTCTGTCATTGGAAGTTTTGTAAGAACAGCTCAGACAAACTCCTGCCAGGGATGGTCTAGATCAGTGTTTCTTAACCTTTTTGTGCTGGATACCCTCTTGGGACTTAAAAAGAAATTGCAACCCCCTACTTTAAGCTTGGGCTTGGACTTCAGCTCCTGGTAGCTCAGGGCCAACACTCCAGGACTCTCCTGTAGTCTCCAGGAATTAAAGATTAATCTTTAATGAAAGATTACGTGGTGTGATGAAGCCTCTAGGAATCTCCCCGCCGCCCGGAGCTGAGGTAAGTAACTTAGCTTCACGGGGCCCCTGGGCAATTGCCCTGCTTGCCACCCCCTAACGCTGGCCCTGCACTTGTGACCCCACTAAACCTGACCTATGACCCTTCCCGGAGAGAGGGGGGGTCACAACCCATAGGTTGAGAAACACTGGTCTAGATTTCAGAGTAGCAGCCGTGTTAGTCTGTATCTGCAAAAAGAAAAGGAGGACTTGTGTCACCTTAGAGACTAACAAATTTATTAGAGCATAAAGCTTTCGTGAGCTAGAGCCCACTTCATCGGATGCATGGTCTAGATAATACTGAGTCCTGTCTCAGAGCAGGGGACTGGACTAGATGACCTCTCGAGATCCCTTCCCGTCCTACGATACCACCTCGCTCTGATATAACACTTTTCATCTAGAGAGCTCAGAGTGCTCTACGAGGGGGTCAGTGTTATTGAACGGGAGGTAAAGCGATTGTCTAAGGTCACCCAGCAGCCTGGGGGCAAAGCTGGAACGAGAACCCAGGTGTCCTAAGGCCCAGGCCAGCACACTATCCACTAAACCACACTGTTCCCCGAGCGCCCCTCTCCTCGTGTGTCCATCCTCTTCATTCCATGGCAACATTCGTCTGCAGTCCTATGGCTGAAATCTGCTGCTCTCGGGCAGGGTGGTAGATGAGGGGAATGTCAACGGGCTACAAAGCCTGACAGCGCTGGAGCCCATCCTGCCCAGGGAGGCCCCAAAAGCCCTGTGGCCTGCATGAGATGGGCAGGGGGCTTTAATGCAGATCCCACCAGACAGGTGTCGGCATCGCATCTGAGCACAGGGGATGGCTGGCCATACTCCCCAGCCCCCGGCCCCGTTCCCGGACAAGGAGCCTGACACGGAAGGGTAAGCACAGACGCCACGGTCGCTGTGTGAAACGGGGTCACCCCGCTTCTGGGGGGTTTCCTGCTGTCTTCTTCTTGACTTGCAGCCGAGCCATGGCAGCAGCAGCCGGAGTTCAAAGCTGCATGCCAGCCACCCAGAGCCTGGTGCGTTACAGGAGGGACGCAGTGCGCTGCAGTGGGACTCGTGGCACTGAATCCGCAATGCAGTTGCATCGAATTGGGAATCCAGCTGCAGTGCCGCCTGGGCGTATATTCCACATGCCCCAGCTCCGCTCCTGGAAGCGGTGCATCCTGGGAGGTTTCGCAAGGCCTCTGGCCCGCTCTGGGAGCATCCACGCATTCACACTGGCACTAAACCAGTTCAGACCGAACCTCTTCTGCCCTATCAGCTTATTTAAGGCCGTCTGGTTTAACCGGTTCTTACAGCACGCTTGAAGTGGCTAAAAAGTGGTGCTGCAAGCAGAGACAGGGCCTGAGTGGCCGAGAAAGTCGAGCAAGGGCGGCAAACGCATCGAACCCCTCAGTGACACTGCCGTGCCCACGAGGCTGGCTCCCCGGCTTTCCCTCACACTCCCAGCCCCCCGGGAAAGCTGCCTGACAGGTCGGAACACAGAGTCAAAGCCAGCTGACACTCAGTCCGTCCTCCTTAAAGGGGACGTGCAGCCAAGGAGAGAGAGGACGGAGGTCAGCTAAAGGGCACAGGTGAAATCCCGGCCCCACTGACGTCAATGGCAAGCCCCATGGAACGCAACAGGGGCCGGGATCCCACCCCAGCAATTCTCCTCATGCGATCTGCCTGCCTTCTCCCTGTTACCAGGGGGACCACATCTTCCCTCGCCTTAAACTACTGAAACCAGGAATCCTTGCTTGTTTTTGTAACTTCCCCACCCTCATTATCTAGCACCAGCCCAGCACCCCCGGAGACATGTCACTAGCCCCTGTGTTACAGGGGGGGAACCCATGGACTGGGAATCTATGGGAGAGCCAAGAGCAGAAGTCACATCTCTCCACTCCCAGGCCAGCACCTTCAACACAAGTGCAACCTCCCTCTGTCCCTTCGGCCTTCCTCTCTGCATGAGAGCCTTCTCCTAGGCAGCTCCGGCCATCAGACGCAGCCTCGCTGTATCTCCAGGCCTCTCCCTGTCTTTTCAAAGCTCAGGCCAAAGCCTCTCTTCTCCCCTTGGCTCAGGTCTCTCGACGGATCGGCTTCGGCTCTGCCTCAAGGAAGCACAACTGAAATCGGGGCTAGAAGGCTCGGCAACCTCCTCCAGGCTCTTTTGTGCCCTGCCTGAAAGGAAGACGTCCCACGAAACACGATCTGATCCTGAGACATGCTGAGCCCTTCTTGCTCCCGCTGCAGCTGGCAGGGAGCAGAGGGAGCTCCGCACCCAGCAGGATCCGACCCTCGGGCTGTTCCGCCTTGCATCACAAAGAAGAAACCACAAACCTGGACAGAAAGGGTCGGTAGTTTCATAACCGCGGAGGGACAGCAAAAAGGAAATCCGGGGTGCAGACAGAGCGGGCTCAGAAGCCCTCACTCTCCACTAAGATTTTTATTCTTCACAGAGGTGATAAAATAGTAACAATCCACCCGCCCACACACACACAGATCCTTGAATATTTTGCAAATAATTTGCTTTGTTGGGATTCATAGGGTCACAGGATTCAGCATTCACTTGTGTTCCAACAATGGCCGCCCGAGGAATGGGTGGAAATGCCTGCAAATCCCTAAGGAACCATACATTTTAGCCCATGTGAGGATTTGTCCCCAAATCTCCACCAGAAGCCTGGTCTTCTCTAGGCAATGCTGTCCCGGTTATAAAGCTTACATTGTCCAATCAGGGAGCATGAACAATACCAGCTGACTTGGATGACCAATCACACAACAGAAATGGCAAACAGCATGTAGTCCTGGGGTGAATGTCAACCCTGGGCAAAGGGGGACAGCACAAAACTGAACACCCTTGCCCCGCCCCCTGCCCCACCCCTAATCTGAGACCCCGCCCCCGCTCACTCCATCCTCCCCTTTCTCTGTCACTTGCTCATTTTCACCAGGGGTGTGGGAGTGGGGGAGGGCTCCAGCTGGGGGTGCGGGTTCTGGGATGGGGCCAGAAATGAGGAGTTCAGAGTGCAGGAGGGGGCTCCGGGCTGAGGCAGTGGGTTGGGATGTGAGAGGGGGGTGAGGGCTCTGGCTGGGGGGTGCAGGTTCTGATGTGGGGCTGGGGATGAAGGATTTGGGGTACAGGAGGGAGCTCAGGGCTGTAGCTCAGGGGTTTGGAGTGTGGGAGGGGGCTCTGGGCTGGGGCAAGGAGTTGAGGTGTGGTGGAGTAAGGGCTCTGCATGGGAGTGCAGACTCTGGGGTGGGGCTAGGGATGGGGGGGTTTGGAGTGCAGGAAGGGTTCTGGGACCGAGGGGTTTGGAGGGCGGGAGGGGGATCAGGGCTGGAGCTAGGGGCTGGGGTGCAGGTGGTGAGGGCTCCGGCTGGGGATATGGGCTCTGGGGTGGGACTGGGGATAAGGGGTTTGAGGTGTAAGAGGGTGCTCTGGGCTGGGACTGAGGGCGGGAGGGGAATCAGGGCTGGGGCAGGGGGTGGGGTCCAGGAGGAGGTCAGAGGTGCAGGCTCTGGGCAGCGCTTACCTCAAGCAGCTCCCGGAAGCAGTGGCATGTCCCCCCCTCCGGCTCCTATGCAGAGGCGCGGCCAGGTGGCTCTGCATGCTGCCCCATCCGCAGGCACCACCCCTGCAGCTCCCATTGGCCATGGTTCCCAGCCAATGGGAGCTGTGAGGGTGGCGCTTGAGTTGGGGGCAATGTATGCATAGGAGCCAGAGGGGGGGCACATGCTGGCTACTTCCTGGGAGCCACGCGGCACGGAGGCTAGCAGGGAGCCTGCCAGCCCCACTACGCAGTGCCGCCAACCAGACAGTCAACGGCCCGGTCAGCAGTGCTGACTGGAGCTGCCACGATTCCTTTTCAATCGGGTGTCGAAAACCGGACACCTGGTCATCCTAGTGCTGGGGGAAGTTTCACCCTCTGGGTGCTGGGCTCTGACTCAGATTTGAGCCCAAGCCCCCTTGGTGTCCACCCACAAATCAGCAAGCACTCAGGAGCCAGATCCTCAGACTCTGCTACTGGACAAGGTTCAGAGCCTGAGTCCCGCTGCGACTCGGGTCCAAGACTTGGCATTTTGCAGTGTGGACACAACTCAAGCTGCAGAGCCAAGTCAGAAGGTCAGTGTAGCGCGGTGTGGACACGTTAGCATGGCTGTGAGACTGGGGCAGGAGTGCCGGAACCTCGGTAGAAGTGGGGGGGCCATGGGGCCCCACACCTCTCCAGGGCCCTGACCCCCTACTTCTCCTCTTCCCCCACAGCCAGGCCGGAAGCCAGAGCCGGGCCGTTGTAAGAGCCACCCAGGGAGCCGGAGCCACTGTGGGGATCCCTGGACCCTCCATCTGAGCTGAGCAGGAGGCCAGGATACCCAAAAACAGTCCCCAGCCCATGTCCCTGCCCCCCGGGGCAAGCTGACCAGGGCAGGTGGAGGGTTCTGGTCTCCCCATAGTGGTCCGGGCTCCCAGGGCAGCTCTTACCATGGCCTAGGCGGGGCCTTGGGAGGGGGGAGGAGGGGCAGGGACGGGGCCACAGAGAGGAGCAGGGACTTGCAGCAATGGGGGGGCCTAAGGCCCACCTCAGTCCCCGCACGGGGAAGAGGCTGTCACCACCGGCAGGGGCTGTGCTTCGCGGCGGGGGAGCTGATCACCTCCCCCGCCACAAAGCTTAGCCCCTGCCGGCGTTGCTCCACACCAGCCCGGGGCTTGCAGTCTGGGGGGGGCAACGCAGCCCCCTTCCCCCCAAACTACGCCCATGCTAAAAAGTGGGGGGGCCACAGCCCCCCTGGACCGAGGTCCAGCAATTGTAAGCCCAGGCAGTGTGGACGCTCGAGGGTGGCCTGGGAAACACCCGATCCACCAGCCCAGGTTTACAGTGCGGTGCAAACATACCCTCAGTGAACGGTTCACCAACAACCCCCGGCCTCGGAAGGACTCGGACGAGCTACCTGGTGGATCCTGATGAAGGATGAAAATCCAGCGGCCTAGTTCCCCTCCCGCGCCGGCTTGGGGACACTGGAGCCACTGCTGCATCTCAGGGGTGTGGGCAGAGAATCCAGTCTCGGATCAGCTCACGAGCCACCGACAGAGCACTCAGCAGTGTGACAGCTCAGACTCCCTGTCCCCCAGCAGCCGGGCCATCTGCGGAGATTTTCCTCTGTTTCTCTCCGTCCCCCCGATGTTTTCATTTGAAGGCGCCTTTTCCCCAGTCCCCCGGGCTCGCTGTGGCAGCAGATCCTCCGTCTTCCAGGGCAAGCACAGCAGCCGCTGCGTATCTGTTCCCCAGTCCGTCGTGTACTCCGCCCCAGCCCCTTCCAACAACGCTCAGGTCCCTTGATTCAACACATCCTGCTGCTTTCTGGCTTACTACATTTCTCCCAGCCAGTCTCCCAGGTCTGCATCCTCTCCCTGTGTAGGACGCCAGAGCTCAGTGCGCAGGCTGCTGGCCCGAGAAGTGGCCTGGGAATCAGGTCTCCCGGGGCCTATCCCAAGAGCAGGGAGGCAGCAGGACTGGGGATTAGAGTGACAGGCTGAAGGTTCAGGACACCTAAGGTGTAACCACAACTTGTTGCCTTGTCGTTAAAACACAGGACCGTGCCCCAAGACTCCCGGGGTCCACAGCCAGCTGTGTTAATCTCTCGCGGGGAACTTCTTTGTCTAGCCACCGACAGCCCTGGAGAATGTCTTTTTCCTCTCACGTCTCAGAATCTCTGCCCTTTCCTGCAGGATGAGGACCGAGCCGTGGGTTGGTCACCTCTAGATGAGATAGTTGCGAGGTGCTGCCCAGGGGCTGACCCAGATGGTGCCCCCTGGAAGCATATCACATTGCAGCCCCTCTGCTAAGCAGGGGATGTTTCCCCAGTGCTTCCTGATCTTCACCACCAACCACGCCAGTTCAAAGATCAAGTCAATGGCCCAGCCCTCCTCTACAAACACCTAAACAGGTCGGGAGTCATCTCTCTCTACACCCTGTGTGGCCAGGCTGCTGCCCCCAGGGCACCCCCTCATGGCCAGGGATGGCTCTACAGCAGCTCTGCCTCAGTTTCCCTCCCAGGTGCTTTGCAATAATTGACATTAGGACCAGCACTCTTGCAATAAGATTCCCCTTTCATGGGGTCTTATTTATTCCGTACCTTATCAACTGCAGACTGTCTAGCCTCACAGTCCCAGCCCTTCATCTCACCGGGGCAGGAGTCCCACCGCCCTCCGCCTGAGGTCTGAGGGTGCAGCCTCAGACCAGCTTGTCTTCCCCTCCCTGGGCTGGGGGAGGTCAGAGGCCGCTTTCTTCCCTGCTGATCTCTCTCCTCTTGGGAGGAAAGAGACACATGAGGAGCCACCCTGGGTCCGGGGCTCATCCCTGCTGGCTGAGAGAGAGGGGAGCTCTACCTCACCCTCTACAATTCTTAAAGGGGCCAGACCACCCTGTTATACCCTGGCATTGCAGCTGCGATCAGCGGGGAACACCCGGACTGATGGGCTCCCCCTCATACGTGGGACGAGCCTCTCCCAGAGGGCAGGCAGAGTCTGAGTCTCGCTACCTTCCAGGCTCATCTCCTGGGTCTCCGGGGCCCCAAGCTGGGTCTGCTCCTTCGGGCCGGCGGTTGTGAGGCTTGGGGAGAGCTAATGATGCCAAGGTGCATGCTGAGGGGTGCACAGCAGACAGAGCAGCTCGGAGACAAGGGAGCAACCAGGGGAACCCACCCACGAACGACTGCCAAGGGAGGGCTGGGGATCACCCTGAGGACCCTCCAAAGGCCAAGGGGTCTTGGATGCTCTCACCCCCTCAGTTTGTATTAGGCCAATTCTCATCTATTCCAACAGGTGGCTGCTTCCACCACTGGCAAAACAGCTGATTGCCACAAGGGGCAACTTGCTCCAGACCCGCACGCGTCCGGGGGCATACGGGGCAGCAGCCGACCAAGCCCAAATGTAACTCTCGCTCACTCTGGGTTACGTGGCCTCGTCTCCACACAAGAGGCGGGAACGTTCCTCTTCCCCAAGCAGCTTCTCTCGAGCCAAGCTTCACGCTGCTGCCCATCCCCCCAGCTCTGCCAGTGCCCCCAATCTCACCCGCCCCGGTGCACAGTCACCCCCCTGCCTTCTTCCACACAGCCCCTGTGCTCCACACAACTCCCTGCGCTCATCTGCCAGGCCCCCGCCCTGCCCACGTGTAGGTCCTTCTGAGAGCCGGCCCCTGCCCTGCTGCTACAGGGCAGCTTGTGGGTCTGCACAGCAATTGTATGTAAATTGCCTATTGTCATCCCACTGGCCTCTGTCTTCAGCCTGAGAGCTCCTCAGAGCAGGGACTGAGCCTAAGTGTTTGGGAAGTGCTAGGACACCGGGCAGAGATAAATAATAATCATCAATCGTGGTCCACCGCTTGCAATGAGCCCAAAGATCTACAAATGCATCAACCGTCCCTCTTGGTCAGGATGTCGGCTGGTGGGAAGTGGGCTCTGTAGACCAGCTAAGTGGATTTCTAGCTGATGGGCTCACAGTCCTGGGGAACTGATGGCAGGATAGGTACAGAACAGCCAGCACCACCCATGCTGTGACACCTGCCTCATCTGGAGAGCTGAGCTCCAGCTCCCTGACCTAGCCAGGCTTTGCCCAGGCTGCCGACAAGAGACAGGTCAGCGGCTGGGGACATCACAACAGCGACTGCCACTCACTGCTGACCCACGGGAGGATTTGAACTGCTGACCTGGAGATCCAAGGGTCTGTGTTGCTTCACCAACCAGGAGAGGCCTCCAGGGTCGGTATTATACACAGCTGCACACCCTGGGTTGCCTCCAGACTTCATTGCCTAAGAGGGCCCAGCTCATGGAATTCCTGGCATGTCCCAACACCACGAGGGATGAGATGCAGGGTCAGCTCTGGCTCTGGGGGTCTGCAAAGCAGCTCCGGGACAAAGCCCCCGTGGAGTCAAACTAAGCAGGAAGCCCGATCAGCAGCGGGTCTGAGCACCTGCAGCTTCCACTGACTTCTTTGGGGCTTGGGGGGAAGCACTATTCGCCGGATTCGCAGAGGTGCTGAGTCCCTGCAGCTTCCATGGACTTCAAAGGGACAGGAGAGTGCTCAGCTCTTCAGAAAATCAGCCCATGATCCCCGCACCCGACTCTCCAGCCCTGCCTCCCCAACAGCTCCACCGTCTACCGAAACTGCCTTGCTGCCCTGCGTTACCAGCACGGCAGAGGTCGATGGACCCTTTGAGGTCCATGGTCCTTAGAGGTCCAGAGGTAGATGGACCCTCAGAAGCTGGTGAGCCCTGTGGCTGAGGAGTCGGATGGGATTCCTCTAAGGGTCTATCCGCACTGCAGCTGGGAGATGTGATTGCCGGCTCGGGTCGACGGACATGCTCTGGCTTTGATGGAGTGAGCATGCTAAAACTAGCAATGTTGCATGGCGGCAGAGGGACAGGCCAGCCACCCAAGTACAGCAGCACCTCAGAGTGACCAACACCAGAGTTACGAAATGACCGGTCAGCCCCACGCCCCCCTCTGGAACCAGAAGTACGCAATCAGGCAGCAGCAAAGCCAAAAAAAACCCCCCCAAAGACAGTACAGTCCCGTGAACTACAGGAGAACCTCAGCGTTAGAGACACCTCAGGAAGGGAGGTTGTTCGTCACTCCAAAATGTTGGTAACTCTGAACAAAACGTTATGGTTCTTTCAAAAGTTTACAACTGAACATTGACTTAGTACAGCTTTGAAACTTTACTATGCAGAAGGAAAATGCTGCTTTTAACTATCTTAATTTAAAGGAAACAAGCAAAGAAACAGTTTCCTTCCTTTTTTTTTAAAACCCAGACCAAGTAAACCCAGATTACCCCTGACAGGAGTTTGTCCAGCCTGTTCTTAAAAACCTCCCATGACAGGGATTCCGCAACCTCCCTTGGAAGCCTGTTCCAGAGTTTAATTCCCCTAAGAGTTAGCAAGTTTTTTCCTGATCTCCTTCCCTTTTTTCGTTAGTAGTTTAGGTTTAACACAGGACTGTCCTGTATTTGCTTTTCTTTTTTGGTCTTTGTTGCTGCCTCATTGCGTACTTCCGGTTCCAGATGGGGTGTGTGATGGACCAGTCCATTCATAATGCTGAGGTTCTACTGTACGTCCCTAAGACCTCAGGTTTGATCTCGGGTCCGTCACAATTACCCGTCTCTGTAAACCAGACAGCAGCCATGGGGTCCACCGCAGCTCAGCACAGAGCACGGCACAGTTGACGAGCCTACGATCGCTCGGCTTTTCTGCCTCAGCCACTTCAGTACTGCCCGGTACACAGGGCAAAACGCATCCTTGTGCTGCCAAAGACACCTCCCGGCATGCTTTAGCTGGGAAAGAGTTAATGCCACAGACCTGGACACAGCTGCGTCTCCACACTCCTCACCCAGCCGAGCACCTTGGCTGCGCCCCTGGCCTTAGAGCCAGCAGCAGCAAACAACACCGAGCGTTAATACCTCCAGAGCAACAGGAAGGACGTGTCTGCTGTGCAGAGCACAAGGACATGCCCAAGAGCTGCCCCAGCCCCAGTGTTCCCTGCAACGGCTACATGACTGGCCCTGGCGTGACAGCTCTCTCCCTGCCCTTGCGGGGGCCACGCTCCAGAACAGCCCTGAAAAGGGAACCGAAATCCCAGCAGAATCTCCGTGACTCACTCCAGCATCCCACACAGAACAACCCACTGAACCACAGGCAAGGAACCAGGCCCAGCTCCTGGCTGCCCACACCAGATTTTCCCAGCGGGCCATGCCGCAGCTGTAGTCTCACCGGGGCCATCAGCCGGGGAGCCGACTCAGGCGCCAATCAAGTGACGAGACCAGTGGGGACATCCCGCCTTACTGCACCTTCAGCCTCCGTGCAATACACCGCTCCGTGCATGAGGCTGTCCTCCGCTAGTGGCTGGCCTCAATCACTACAACAGCCTGTGGCTCAGGCTGCAGCAAGTTGCTTCTTTAGCCCAAGTGGCCAAGGCCTTTGGCTTTGGGACTGAAGGTCCCAGGTTCAATTCAGGCTGCCATATATATGCAGCCACTGTCTGTTACATCAGGGAGCAACAGGGCACAGCAGTGTGTACCAGGTCTGGGCTTGAGGAAATCCAGATGAGGCAGCTTCCGCCCCACTGACCCGGATCTCTGTCACGACTCTGCATCCCGCCCCACTGACCTGGATCTCCACCACGACGCTGCATCCCACCCCACTGACCCGGATCTCCACCACAACCCTGCAACTCGCCCTGCTGACCCAGATGTCCGTCACGACCCTGCATCCTGCCCTGCTGATCCAGATCTCCATCACGACACTGCATCCACCCCACTGACCCGGATCTCCATCACGACGCTGCATCCCACCCCACTGACCCGGATCTCCATCACAACCCTGCAACCCGCCCTGCTGACCCAGATGTCCGTCACGACCCTGCATCCTGCCCTGCTGACCCCGATCTCCATCACGACACTGCATCCCACCCCACTGACTCGGATCTGCATCACAACCCTGCAACCCGCCCCGTTGACCCAGATCTCCGTCACGACCCTGCATCCCGCCCCGCTGACCCAGATGTCCGTCACGACCCTGCATCCTGCCCTGCTGACCCAGATCTCCGTCACGACCCTGCATCCCGCCCCGCTGACCCAGATGTCCGTCACGACCCTGCATCCCGCCCCGCTGACCCAGATGTCCGTCACGACCCTGCATCCTGCCCTGCTGACCCAGATCTCCGTCACGACCCTGCATCCCGCCCCACTTACCCGGATCTCGGTCAAGACGGAGCATTTCACCAGCTTGAAGTTCTTCCCCATGTTGAAGCTGTTGCTGTGAAAACACACTTTGAGAATCCGCACTTCCTCCTTCTCCAGGTCAATGGGCATGGACACCATGGTGGGGTCCAGGGTCCCACCCAGACTCCGGAGTGAGCTCCCCCGCAGCCGGGTCAGGGCCTCCGGGATTCCCGACATCCTGAGGGGCACGGCACTGCTAAGAGCACAGCATCACTATCCTGCAGGGACAAAGACACAGGTGGATGAATGAAGAAGGAACAACCCTGGCTCAGGCTGGGCAGGGGACAGGACAGCAAGACAGCTGGGCTCTCAGCAATCACCCCAGGGGCCAGGACCCCCACAGCATATGAACTGAGTTGGGCGGGAAGGGTGGTAGGGAGAGGTCAGCAAGGGGGTGGGTGGGGAACCTGGCCTGGGGCCAGTGGGGGAGAGGCAGGGAAAAAGCATATGAGATGGGGTGGGATGGTGGAAGGGCAGGGAAGGAGAGGGCATCCAACATGGGTGCGGCGGGGAAGCCGGCACACAGGAGATCCCCGAAGCACCCCCCCAGCAGGAATCCTGTCCCATGCCATGTTTACCGGTGGGAATTCGAACTACTGCCCTCAGGCCTGTGCTCCAGCTCACCGGAGAGAGGAGAGAGGCTCCGCAATTCCGCCCCGCGCAGGCAGCCTGGGACGGCGGCATGGGCAAGCCAGCCTGGGAAGCAGGCGTGTGCTCCAGACGGGCCTGTCGGGGCAGGCGGGCATGACGTGGGCTCGCTCAGCCGGCTGGGCGCCGCTCCCCTGAGACGCTGCGGCTGTCCGGAGCATAGAGACGCTGCAGCACCCTGGCCCTGCTCGCTTCACCCGTACAGTGTAAAGGTCCCAGTTCCCTCTGCCCCGGGGCCTGGGCTGCGACCTGACCCGACACACAGCATGAGGCTGTGAGCGCCCGTGTCCTGACCGGGAGCGGAGCAAGCCAGCTGGGCCTGCACCCTCCAGCACACGGCATTACAGCCGTGGGCAGAGATATAGGAGCAGTCGTGATCCCACCATGCTTAGCTGCTACACTCACCCGTCCCGCCAGCTGCCAGGCCGGTGTAACTTGATGGCTGCTCTATAGCACTCTCATTCATGCAGGATCAGATCTCCTCCACCCAGGGCTTTCTTATCTGCTCATTACTTTCCACCTGGGACCTACACACCCAGCTCCCCCACCCTCCTCACCTGCCCCAGGCCAGATCCTTCCTGCGCTGGGAAACTACGGCCGAAAGTCTGACCCACTGTGATCCTCCAAACCTTGATTTTCTCCCCTCTTCTTTTTAGTCAGTTCAAAAGCAACCCTACCATGACAAAGCAGCGTGCACTGGTGCGCCTTTGTCGGCAGCCCTACAATAATAAACCAGCGTGCACTGGACAGGGGGGTACAATTTTCTAAGTCTGCAGATCTATACATCATGCATCCATCACTATGGGCTAGGTTGTGAGCCCTTTACTGCCATGGGTGAGCAGTGTCACACACAAATACCCTTGTGTCCTCGAAGGGCATTATCGGTGTCCGTAGCTGCTTGTCAGTTCATGGGCTTTACAATATGGCCCCCCAGTGAGACTTTTCCCCTGAACAAAATCTTTGCAGTGCCCCTTTATAACAAACCCCTGCAATGCCAAAGTCAACTGTGAGTCACAACTGCCTTGATTTCTTATGACGGGGCATAGCAGAACCAGGAAGCACACACAGATGAAAAATGATTCACCAACTAAATGATTCACCAACTATACCACTGAGGTGCAGCCACCTCTGGGGTGGAGGGCAGTAGCTAACTCACACAGCAGCTGCCCAAGACGAATTGTTTTCCCACGACGCCCAGGGGAAGTGTTTTCATGGCATCACAGAAAGGCAGGGCTGCAAGGGACTTTGAGAGGTTATCTAACGCAGCCCGCTGCGCTGAGACAGGACCTAGTAAACCCAGACTACCCCGACAGGAGTTTGTCCAGCCTGTTCTTAAAAACCTCCCATGACAGGGATTCCACAACCTCCCTTGGAAGCCTGTTCCAGAGTTTAATTCCCCTAAGAGTTAGCAAGCTTTTTCCTGATGTCTAAGCTAAATCTCCCTTGCTGCAGATTAAGTCCATTACTTCTTGTTCTGCCTTCAGTGGACACGGAGAACAATTGTTCACCACCCTTTCTATAACAGCCCTTCACATAGTTGAAGACTGTTGTCAGGTCTCCCGCTCAGTGGTCTTTTCTCAAGGCAAAACATGTCCTTTATTTTAACATTTCCTCACAGGTCAGGTTTTCTAAACCTTTGATCATTTCTATTGCTCTTCTCTGGACTCTCTCCAATTTGTCCACACCTTTCTTAACGCATCGCACCCAGAACTGGACACGGTGCTCCAGCTGAGAGCAGAGCAGGACAGTTACCTCCCGTGTCCTACATGTGACTCTTCTGTTAATACACCCCAGAAGGATATTAGCCTTTTTCATAACTGTATCACATCGTTGGCTCATATGCAATTTGTGAACCACTATAACCCCCGCAAGCCCTTTGCAGCAACACTGCCTCATAGCCCGTTATTCCCCAGTTTGGAGTTGTGCATTTGACGTTTTCTTTAGAGCACTTTGCACCTGTCTGTATTGAATTTCATCTTGGTGACTTCAGACCAATTCTTCAATTTGCCAAGGTCATTTCGAATTCTAATCCTGTCCACCAAAGTGTATGCAACCTCTCCCGGCGAGGTGTCATCGGCAAATTTCATAAACCTACTCTCCACTGCATTGTCCAAATCATTCATGAAAATATTAAATAGTACCAGACCCAGGGCTGACCCGTTGGTCCTCACAAGATACGCCCTCCCAGTTTGACAGTGAACCACTGATAACTACTCTTTGAATACACTCTGTCAATCAGTTGTATACCCACATCATAGTAATTTCACCTAGATCACATTTCCCTAATTTGCTTATGAGAATGTCTTGAATGACTGTGTCGAAAGCCCCACTAAAATCAAGATATATCACTTCTACTGCTTCCCCCCAGCCACTAGACCACTGACCCTGTCAAAGAGAGGTGTAAGAAGACAATGACAATCCCGGAGAGGCCCTGGAGACCAAGTGACCCTATAGCAGGCCATTCATGGTGAAGCTGCAGTACACGGAAGTGTGAAACGCTTACCCTACAATTGCGTGTGCTCAGTCGCTGGGACAGCCAACCCAATACCTTTCACTAGCATTAAGGGAAACAACCCAGGCTGATGACCAGCGACCAGCTCTCGCTTGTCCTAGTTCGAATTAAAGCCAAATGTCTCGGCCTGAAACGTAAATCACCTCCGATAATGAGGCAGGAGAAGGATCGATCAGCCTAGGGAGAGAGAACTCCCTGGAGCAGAATAAGTGGTTGATGGTCGCTATTCCCCCTGACGCGCAGCAGGGAGAGGACTCAGTGACAGATGGGGATTCTTGCCAAGACTGGATTATTTGGGGGCCCGTGCAGAAGCAGGAATTAAAGCAGAGTTGGGCCAATGCTACTAAAAAATGATGCCCCACCATCCGCTCCAGTTCGTATTCACTGTTGGGCGCTGGCCCCACCGACTCAGGCTAGCCTGGACCCTGGTACAAAAGGAAATTTCAAAGTCACATCATTCAAACCAAATCTCCAATTCTTTTGCACACAGGAGAATTTGTGCCATTATCCAATGGAGGGACAGAAAAAATACCATGTGACTCAGCTGACCAATCACAAGAGTTCAAATACTGAAAATTCTGATATTGCTCACAATCAAGCCACCTTTGGAAAGGGTGAGGCTGGATTTCCTCTAAGACACATGCACTGCATTGTTCTGCAAGGGGATGGCTGGATCCCAGCTAAGGTGCATTAATTGCATTGTTCAGCAAGGGGATGGCTGGATCCCAGCTAAGATGCATGCACTGCATTGTTCTGCAAGGGGATGGCTGGATCCCAGCTAAGGTGCATTAATCGCATTGTTCTGCAAGGGGATGGCTGGATCCCAGCTAAGGTGCATTAATTGCATTGTTCTGCAAGGGGATGGCTGGATCCCAGCTAAGGTCCATGTTATGCAAGGGAGTAGCTAGATTCCAGCTACCAAAGGGGGCCAAGGGGAAGGGGCTACAGGTGACCAAACAGATCTTCTCCATCTTGAACACAGCATTATTCCAAGTGAAGCCTTAGTACATGAGACTTCTGGGTTCTGATGTGTCCGAGTGCTCTGGCTAGCACGCTTTGTGCATTGCTGAAGCTACAAAACCTGTGGATATGGACCTCTGAATGAGCCTCTGTCCACAAAAACCTCACGAAGCAAGTTCTGTGGCACTGAAATGGCTCCACTGCGCCCCTGCCCTGGCTGGGGGAGATGGATGGGGCGAACTCCTAGGTCTTTTCCATCTCTAGTTTTTATAACGTGACGAGAAACTCCTAGAATGACATTACACTCCAGTGCACAGCCACTGTCCTGCCTGCCACACCAAACCCAGCTGGTTGCTGCTGTTTATACCCTGACACTCTTCACCCCGGGAGGGGAGGGGGGCGATGCATGAAGGAGCTGTCGGAAAAGAACACGTCACTGCAGGCGAAGCGGGAGCATCAGACAGAGGAAACTATAAGAAGCAGGACTCCTGGGCCAAGAAACGACCAGCAGCAGTGAAGAAGGTGTGTTCTCTGTACCTCAAAGGCAGGGCTGTTGGCATGTGGCTAGTTGCCAGCTATTTCCCTGACAGGGATGAAAGGCCCTGCCCTCGGGTAGCTAACGCTGGGCAGCAATCCACAGCCCGGAGCGTGATGCTGATGTTGCAGAATGTGTGGCCGATGGTTGCACAGTGCTCAGCTGTTATCGGCAACACAGCAGCGAACGAGCAGGGCAAAGCACGGATACAAAGCCTGGCCGGCCGAACAGTCAGGGCACGGGCGTGGCTGGTAGCAGGGGATATCACTATTATTTATTATGCGTATCCCAGCGGCCTGGGTTGGGATCGGACCCCACGTTGCGCTGAATGTTGAATGGACACAGCTCCTGTCCCGGAGGAAGGTAAGTGACATTCACAGGGCTGAGGGTGGGGGATACAATCAGAGAGAGTTTCTCCGTGCGTGTAAATCAGTGCAGCTCTGTCGCTGTCAATGGATGTACACCAGCTGGGGATCTGGCCTTCATGCATCGATGCAATGGCCTTCTTTCTTTCTTTCTTTCTTTCTTTCTTTCTTTCTTTCTTTCTTTCTTTCTTTCTTTCTTTCTTTCTCAGAATGATCACAATTCCGAATCAGTGCCAGCTAGTTCCACCTCCCCATGGGGTGCCATGAATGGGCTGAGCCGGGTATACTGAGGAGGGGTGTGAAGGAGGAGTAGGGGGCCCAGCTGTTGAGAAGGGACCTGGAGAAGGGGGACGGGACAGCAAGTGGAGAAGCAGGAGGGAGTCAAGACAAAGGAAGGTGTTAGGGGGGGTCAAAGGCAGCGAGATTAGGGGCGTAGGAATCGCCCAGGGCCAGGGCAGGGCTGAAGGAAGAGGGGAGACACCTGCAATGGAGGAAGCCGGCGGGGACATGGGGCGGGGAGGCGTTTGCCGGCAGTGGAGGAGAAGGGACCCGTGGGGGTTGAGCCAGGGCTGGCTGATGGAGGGACGCGCTTTGCAGAGGGGCCGAGAGCAGGCAGGAGCGGAGGGAATCGCCAGGCGAGCCAGCGGAGGAAGGAGCGGAGAGAGAGGCTTCCGCTGGAGGCACGTGGGAGATGCTGGAGGCGGCGAGGGGGCAGTGGTGGTCACAGGGAACACGACCAGGGGACACCGAGGGAGCAGCGTTTGGGGGGATGAGGTGGGGTGGGCCGGAGAGCCGGGCCAGGCATGAGGCAAGGGGGGGAGCCGGGCGGCTAGCCCCGTGGCTGAGGCCGGGTACAAGGGGGAGACCCAGCCACGCGCACTAGGCCAGCTCGCGACAGCACGTCCCGGCAGACGGAGACATTTGCTCGTCTCCGGGCCCGTTCCTAACAAGTACAGCCGCTTCCCAAGAGCCGCAGTGGGCTGGAGCCATCCTCCCGCTTCTCAGTTTCGTGCCAGTGAAATGTCTCCATCTGTTCCTCGAAACGCTTCCTTCTGCTACCTGCTTTTCAGGGTGCAGCTGGCGACGGGTGGGGAAGTCTCCGTTCTGCCTTCGGCACGTTCCTCTTTTCAAAAAGGCTCCTCTGAAATCCACCACAACGAGTCAGCTGTGTGCCGGGCGATGGCCCCTGCTCGTCCCTGAACGGGCACGGCCCGGAGGGGGAGTATCCCTGATGCCACCAGCCTCCCATGGGCCTCAGCCCTGCCCAGGAGGGTGAGAAAGGCAAACAGGTCCAGCGCCCAGTCAGCTGGAGAAGGCTGAAGGCCAGGGAGCAGCTGCCCGCTGGTTCTAAGCCGGAGCCACGGGCCACGAAGGGCTGAAGGAAGGGAAGCAGCTACCACTGATGTCTCCTTGTCACAGCTGGGCCCAGGACTGTGAGAGGCCCAGCTGGGTGAGGGGTGCACCCCTGGCTAGGACGCTCCCAGCAGAGAGGCTGGGGGAGTCCCATCCCAGAAGGCAGGGCGGGACGGCTGTCCGGGCAGAGGGCCAGTGGAGGACTGACAGAGAGGCCGGAGGTGGCGGAAGATGCCCGAATGCTGCATGTGTTATGTCAACGGCCAAAAGGTGACGTGATTTTTCAGGGTGCCGGGGGGATAGGGACTACGCTTTGGGACTTTTGCACTCGGTTTTGTTCATAAACGATGAGAACGAACTCGGGGAGAAGATTCCATGGAGTTACTGGGGGGCACAAAAGGGAAACTGAGGCATGGAGCCACTTGCAAGGCTGCCCTGAGGTCTCTGGTTTCCACTGATCTTCAGGGGGAGCCTAATCCCGGTCCCACTGAACTGTCACAAGCCAGCATAGCCCAGTTCTCACGTGCCAGCCCTGTGGCCACATCCCCCCTAGTACAGCAACCTAAGAAAGTCAATGCAGCAGGGACTCTGTTAGTAAAAGAGCATTAACCGTTGCCCTAGGTGTGCCCCCTGGAATTACTTCCTAAGCCACTGTATCCTGCCCGCCCCCGATCCTCCGGTACCCGTGCAGCCACCTCCCAATGGGGACCATGCACTAATGGAGATGCTTTCACCATGCTCCCAGACCAACGTCAATGTCTTCTAACACAAGAGCTAGGCTCACCCACACTAACTGACAGCTCCTTCTTTTTGGATTTCTCTCCCCTCGACAGCCGGGCAGAGCCCATCTGCTGGCCTTCAGGTGTGTTTATTCTGTTTAGCATTGGATTGGCTTTTTTGTTTTGGAGGTTGGGTGTTTTGTTTTGTTTTGATTTTAATTTTCTGTACTTAAAGAGACAATGCCAACATATAAATAAGAATTTGTCTCCATGCTGTATTCTGCCACTACTTGGAATCTAATGCCAGCAGTAGGGATAGAACTCAGATCCTCCAGCTCAAGCTAAAAGAGAATCTCCATTATCAATTGGCAGTACAGAGCATAGGAGACACAGTTGTGCAGTTCTGACTTCATCCAGCAGAGAGCAATAGTAACACACACATACATCCACACACTTACTTTTTATTACAGTGTATTGTTAAACCTATTTTCTTGCCAATGTTACCAATAACAATAACCATGGATGGTTAAAATTCTCTCTCTTTTAATCATATAGTTTACTGTTGATTCTTTTACCCTCTTTGTTTGCTTGTCCATCAGCTTGGAAAATGGGAATCAACAAAGTGAGTATCACTTGGGTTCATAGGGACACACAGTGGGGGAGGTAGTATCTTGTATTCGACCAACTTCTTCCAGAAGTTAAGATTTTACCTCACCCACCTCGTCTCTCTAATATCCCAGAACCAACAGGGCCACAACAACACTGCAGATAACTTGAGTTCATAGTCAACTACAGGCTCAGGTGATCAACCACCCATGTTTGGGCTGCAAACATTCCAGAAGAATGTTTCATTGTTTGCAAACAATTGTATCTGGGAAATGACACAGAAACCCTTCTATTTAGTCTCCTACCCCCCCACCCCCCTTGCTTTTCTATTTTGTAAATTTGAGGCTGGATCTCTGCTGAGATAGCTTCATGGCCCCACGTTTGCACCAGATCTAAATTTTGGAACAACCACAGCGACACGGGTTAATTAAAAAGAAATTAGCAAAAGAGCCATAATCAGTGTGGAATTTCAGACCAAAATTAGTGAAACAGAGAACCCGGCCATTGAAATCTATCTTGAGCCTCAAGGCTGCTGTCCCTGGTCAGGACAAGGGAGGAATAAAGGGGGCTCAAAAGGGAATTGCACCTGTGGTGGGCTTGCATAAATTCAAGCAACAGCAGGAAATCTACTCAGGTTTGGCGAATTGAGCCATCATTTGTGGGGGAACGTGGGAAGGGCAAAGGCATTAGTCCCCATCTCAGACAGCTGGAGCTGAAGACGGGATCAGTGCAAGTGTAACATGGTGGCAGTGTGTTTTGTGTCCCTGTCTAGCGGCTGGGCCACTGGAGGATAAAAGCCTACTACCGCCGGTAGGTTCCTCCTTGAGCTCAAGTGGCAGAGGTCTGTGTGACAATCCTGAGAACCACTTTACAGGGACAGGCCTGGGTAGAAAAGGCCCCAGTCCTGCAACATGCTGAGCACCCTCGACCCCCGGGACCTGGGAAGCATTCCTTCCCGGTTTTTCTCAGCCCAGCCCTCGGAAGACTGGCGGGCTGAGGAGCATGCCTCGTTGTCTGTGAGCTGGGCAGGGCTCTTGGACAGCAGCTGGTATAATGCCCCCCACCCCCTCCCGAGGGAGATGGAGAGCCACGCTCAGGGGGACTGGGTTCCAGTGGCATTTCTGAACCTCATTGGCAGAGCCGAGTGTGGGGTCCCCTGGATGGATGGCGATTCAAGTCAGCCTTGAGCGGCATCAGCAGAGCCGTGTACGTGCACAGCAAGGGAGACAAACATACACAGCTGAGAGGCAGTGTGGCCTAGTGGATGGAGCACTGGTCTCAGACTCAGATGACTGGGTTTTATTTCCCGCTCTGCCTCCTGGGTGACCTTGGGCAAGTCACTGTGCTGCTCGCTTCCCCATCTGTAACACAGGGATCATGACGTTGACCGCCTTTGTAACGCGCTTTGAAATCCACTGATCGAAAGTGTTACCGAAGAGCTGGATTTATTATTTTTTCTTGCCTGCACCATGCCTGGTTCAGAGCAGCCCTATTAACCCCTAGCTGCCACAAAGACAGCAAAATAACTCATTTGACTGCAGGCCAGGATGAGGATTTGAAAACACATCCGTTGCATTAAGCAGCGAACCCGCCGTGGGGAAAGAGCTCAGCTAATTCCCTGTAAATTTTTCTGGCTATTTAATAGCTGGATAGATTTTAATAACTCATGATAAATAAAAACAATCTGCAGATGGAAGGAAAATAGGCTGTCATAACGGCCAGAGTGACGCACTGGCAGGTGTGGCCTTTGCTAATTATAAGGATGCAGAGAAGGCCCAACAGAGGTGAGACACCGGGGAGCCTGCATGCGTCATGAATACAGTTCTCCTTTCATTTCTGCTAACAGCTCTGACAAAAGAGGATTCAAATATTTTTATTATACACACACAACCACAACAATGCAACTGCTACCTCCACAATCCACACGGACGGAGGCCATTTAAAACTGGCAAAATCGGCCAGATTAGCAGCCCACGACGCTGAAATCCCCATCCACACCGGCAGCACACACCGTGGATCATCAGTCCTGCTAACGATCATCCACTTCTTCATCCACGGATACCTTTGTATCTTTTCCCCGGCAGCTCCCTACATCCTCCTCGAACTCACCCCTAAGCCATCCCTCTTCCTTCCAGTCCCTGCCTCAGACCCTTTTGTTCCATGATGACCCCAAGACTGGGAAGGGGCAGGCAGGGGGAGCTGCGGAATTACATGGATCTGATAGTCTTTCTCCCCATGTTGCTTTTGAGGCTGCAGGCTCCCTGGGGCAGGGACTACATCGTCCTATGGGTTTCTGCAGCACCTAGCACAGTGGGGCCCTGAACCCAATTGGAGCCTGGGTGCAACCACCATGGCAATAATACCAGCATGGGCACATTCCTCATCTGCCCCCAGCTCTGACACAGAGCCACCGCTTCTAAGGGGTGGAGTTCAACACCCAGAGCCTCATCACTGATTGGCCCCTCCACAGACACTCCCAATTAATACCCAAAGTGACTGTTACACTGAGGATGTGGATGCCACTCTACCTGGAACTGGACTGAGACCCAGCAAACTCATTTCACTAAGTCACCAAGCAGTCACTTTGCTAGCAAGTTTGGATCACCACTGGCCTTAAGAACGTAGGCATGGGCAGACTGGATCACAGGTCGTCTAGCCCAGTATCCTGTCTCCGGCAGTGGTAAGCACCAGCTGCTTCAGAGGAAGGTAGGAGAAGCCCTACCATGGGCAGCTATGGGATAACCTGCCCACAGGGGAAGATTCTTCTTTACTCCTAGTAGTTAGGGCCTGATGCAGGAAGGGTCAGATTCCCTTCCCAACACTTGGATAGGGGTTTGTTTGTTTTTATCATCTTTATTCTAACTCTGGATCTCCTTGTTATCCATGGAAATGTCCAATCCCTCTTTGAATCCTACTAGGCTTCAGTTATATCTTGTGGCAATGAGTTCCACAGGCTGACTGCACACTGTATGAAAAAGTATTTCCTTTTCTCACTTTTGAATTTACCACCTTTCTGTTTCATTGAACACACCTTTGCTCTTGCATCTCCTTTTCTATGAGATTTTTTCCATACCTTCAATCATTCTCAAGTAGCCTTGGCTGTATGTGAACCAGCAGCCTAGAAACAAAAGCCTCTAGCCCACTGTTCACCAGTCCTCCATGACTGACTGAGCATTTTCTCCTCTAAAGTATGAGTCGATTCTTCCTGCTTTACTGGGGTCTTGTGTTTACGGTATCAGTCCTGCCACTGAATCACTATGTGGACTGCAACAAACCCCGCCCTGGCTTTGTGCCTCAGTTTCCCCACTGGGGAAATGATAATCCTTGACCATCTTTGAAAGCAGTGCCTTTATGCAGCCTCATGTTCCCCATGCACTCAGAAAGCATTGTGGTCACAGCAGCAGGGCAGTGGGGGAAGAAGGGAGGGGCTAAAAGTTTTGCTAACTTTGGTGACTGAGCTATTTTCCCTAGCTGTGTCAGTGACTAAGGTCAGTCAGCAGGCAATCGGAACAGTTGACACCAGCTCCATTCAGAGCAGCAGAAGAAAACGTCCCCCAGCAGCCTGCCTGCTCCGAGAGCTGTTTTTATTTTTCTTTCTGTGCCCGTGCGTGCTCTTTTTAGCCTTCAAGGAGGAATAATGCAACCCCCACCCCCACGCCCACGGCCCCTAGTTGGGCTGCCCTCCCATCTGCTGACAACATACACCAGCAGAGTCAATGCCTCGGTGCCTGGGCCAGAGGCTGACTCATTAGGTGCAGCCTGCGTCGGGGGTACATTGTTTCACGTAACGCACGGTTTAAAACAAATCTGCTCACCCCAGGCCCTGGCTTTTGTCCACCTGAGTCTCCTCCTCCGTCTTTATCTCAGCTGGCTCCCTCCCCCAGCGCCAAGGGTTTGGGAATGCTAGTTAATTCCTGGAATTTAATCTCTTCAGCAATATCGCCTCCCCGGCACTCCAGGTTCATACACAACATCTTTCTGTCCCTTCCCCCGGTTCCCAGCCCCTTCTCTCCCCAGCTGCCTGGCACAGGCCACGTCACCGAAAGAACTTTTCAGACGCAGGCACAAAGTTCTACTCTAGATCCAGAGTTTGGTTCGTGCCCATCGCTACGTGCCTTTAGCTCCGGCGCAGTCCCGTATGACGCCACCCCTCTGCTTGTCCATGATGCCAGCCTGGCCCTTTGGCCCACTTCTCCCACAGATCTTCACGTCCTTTTCCATGCCTGGTTCGCCCCCCCAGCTCTGCTCCGCTAACCCACTAGCCCCTGTCCCCTGTTCAAATCCCCCTTTGAGACTCACTTTTTTTGCATTTAGGTGTCCGAATCCCATTGGCTCTCCCTGCATTAGGTGCCCAGCTGCCATCTGTGCCTTTGAAACGTCTCCCCCACAGCACTAATTGTACTATCAGGGCTCTCACAGAAGAGCCCAGAGCATGACTACAGGATTAGAAAATATGTCCTATAGTGACAGACTCCAGGAGCTCCATCTCTTTACCTTGACAGAAGGTTAAGAGGTGACTTGATCACAGGGTAGAAGTACCTACACGGGGAACAAATAGTTCATAATGGGCTCTTCATAGGATTGCCAACTTTCTAATTGCTGACAACTGGACCACCCTGCCCCACACCTGCCTCTTTGCCTGAGGCCCCGCCCTTGCTCCGCCTCTTTGCCTGAGGCCCCGCCCCTGCTCCGCCTCTTCGCCTGAGGCCCCGCCCCTGCTCCGCCTCTTCCTCCAGGCCCCATCCCTCGCTTAGGCCTCTCCTCCCAGCCCCCTTCCTCAGCTGGATCCTCTCCACCTCCCTCCCCCCTCCAGCTGGGCTCTCTCTGCTCCGGAGCTTGATGCAGGAGCCTGCCTGCCTGGCTATGAGATGCAGGTAGGAGGCGGCCCTGGCTGAGCAGCAGCCAGTGCAGGTCGATGACCCAGCGCCTCCTCCATGCCCTGCCCGCTGTAACTGGACTTTTGGTGTCTGCTTAGTACATCTGAGCAGACACTGCCAGATCCCCTTTTCGACTGGATTTTCCAGGTCAAAAACCAGGCCCCTGGCAACCCTAGCTCTCCAATCTAGCAGAGAAAGGTCGAACACGCGCCGGTGGCAGGAAGTTGAAGCTGGACAAATACAGCCTGGAAATAAGGCACCAGTTTTTAACAGTGAAAGTAATTAACCACGGGAACAATTTACCGAAGGTTGTGGTGGATTCGCCAACAGGGACAATTGCTAAATCGAGCCTGGATGTTGTTCTGAAAGCTCTGCTCTAGGGGGGCAGGTCTCTGGCCTCTGTTATGCAGGTCAGACTAGATGATCACAATGGTCCTTGCTGGCCTTGGAGTCTACCCCAATGATTCCCACAGCCAGTGCAAGGACAGGAATAGGGCTATACACTCAGTGGAAAAGGGAACTTTCATTCCGGGGAAGTGTGAAATGAGCACAATTCCATTTCCCTGACACCCAGCCTTGGCCAAATCTATCCCCAGCGTAAAGCCAGTGGCTTGGATGGAGTTATCCTAAGCCAGAATTTGGCCCTCTGTGTTTTGTAATTTGTTCCTCTATGTTTTGCTGCTGTGGTTAAATATTAAACGTGTTCGGGGAGAGTGGGAAGCTGGAGACAGAACCTTTCACCTCTCAGAGGTGGAGTCGAATTCAAACCACATGCGCCATGGTCAGAGGGTGCTGCCTTGCGAAGCCTGTTAAGGGCTGATATGAAATGAGATTGGCGGGTCTCAGCCATTAAAATATAAGAACAGCTACATTGGGTCAGACCTAGGGTGACCAGATGTCCCGATTTTATAGGGACAGTCCCGATTTTGGGGTCTTTTTTTTTTAAATAGGCTCCTACTACTCCCCACCCCCGTCTTGATTTTTCACATTTGCTATCTGTCACCCTAGGCAGACCAGTGGTCGTCTGACAGTGGCCAGTGCCAGATGCTTCAGAGGGAATGAACAGAACAGGGCAGTTATCCAGTGATCCACCCCCTGTCGTCCAGTCCCAGCTTCTGGCAGTCAGAGGTTTAGGGATACCCAGAGCAGTGGCTGATTAGCCATTGGGCCCCGTGCCCAGGGGCCCCAGCGAATTTGGGGGGCCCTGGAAAAATGCGTGTCCCCACACCCCGACCTGCTTTGCCCGCCTGCTGGGGAGCGGGGTCAGGGCGTAGGAGCTTGCCCTGCTCTGCTGGTCTGGTGCTCCTGCCGGGGAGAAGGTGAAGCCCCCACGCCCAGACCTTGCTCCCCAGCAGGAGCGCTGAGTGGAGCGGGGCAAGTCCCCATGTCCTGACCCCATTTTTCCGGCAGGAGTGCCAGGCAGGGAGCCAGGGGGGACTGCAGGCGGAAGGGGTGGGAAGAGGCCCCCACACACCCTGGCCCAGGGCCGCACAAAACAGTAATCCGCCTCTGACCCAAAGCATCAGGTTGTATCCCTGACCATCTTGGCTAATAGCCATTGATGGTCCTATCCCCCATGAACTTATCTAGTTCTTTTCTGAACCCAATTGTACTTTTATCTAATTCTTAGATTAGTCCAGTTCTTAACAAGATGGATGTCCACAGCACAAAAACCACCCTAGCAATTGGCCCTAATTACTCCTCTCGGTCGTGGTCTCAACGGAGAATGCAGGGACTGAGTGGGCTTAAAGGATGAGCTACCAACCGCTGACGTGGTCCCCCCTGTCGTGGTTGAAGCGTATTGGTGGGGTGATGGGAGGGAAGCTTGCAAGGCTACGGCCTGCTCTTTATCTGCCCTATGAACAACCCCTGTGCTTCTGCGTCCCGCACCTTCCAGCACTACATCTAGTGAGAGAAGAGTAAGGCTTAGGCTGAGATGAGACTGCTGCAACCCATGGTTTGTGAAGTCCACAGCAGGGCATGGTCATGAGACTGCCCTGCTGACATGGGCCAGCAAAGACTGGAACAGAGGGCTATAACTACTCCAGGGGAACAGGCCAGATGCAAGGGAGAAACACATAGAGGGTGTGTATGGGGAAATAAAGCCCAGGTGAGGCTAGCAGGAGAAGACTGGGAGGAGGAGACCTCCTTTGCCCCCCCTCTCATTTCTCTCTTGGGGGACGAGCCATGCGACAGAGAAGTGAATGAGCCCCTCTCAGATCTAAACTCCAGCCCGCATGCACTCTGCCGCCTCTCAATCGCATTAGGCAGGCGCTGACAGTTCCCCAGCCGGATGCTGGTAGATGTACAGGCACATCCCACGCTCAGTTAATGCAACTAACGAGCGTGAAGAGACCTAATTAGTGCACAGAAAGACTAATCATAGATCAGCGACTCATGCAGACTGAGTGAGGTGTTAAGCCCCAGGATGTATGAGGAATAAACCAGTTGGCCAAACGGAGGCTTTTCTATGGTTCAGCTGAGGGTGGTTTCAATGACGGGTTTGAGGCTTATGAACCTGGTGCAATTTAGCATTGAGAACTCAAGACAACTAACGGGTAGTAGAGGACAGATGCCAAGGTGATGGACGCGAGGTAGACAGACTGGGTGGATGGAGGATGGATGGTTACTTGGCGATCACGTGTCTTGGCTCACACATGGGAACAGGTGCTCAACCAGGTGGATTCTTGCCCCTCATTAATTTGGGGATAGAAAAAACTCTTCCTATAACTGACTGGTGGGGTCCTGGGAGTGATGGTGGGTTGTCTTTCCCCGGAGCATGGAGTGAGGATCATCCATCAGGATCAAACGGCTCGTTCCCATATGAGGATCAATTCCTTGTGGTTGCAGCCCGCAGGGGATGGACATAGGACACTGGTAGAGCCCCCTCATCTCCCTTTGAAGCAATGGTATGGGCAGCAGCTGGAGACAGGATACTCGAGAGCATGGACCTTGGTCTATGGCAATTCCTAGATTCTCTTTCTCCTGTTCTATGTATATTCCTAGCTTTGAGGAAGGCCGCTTTGGCTGACACAGCAGTGTCCAGCTCCATGCATGGGACCTTTATTCCAGACTGCAGCAGGAGGTGGCATTGACCAACCAGAGCTCTTTCGTTTTCATATGGGAGAAACGGGTTGTGGGATAGGGACAATTCTTGGACTCTGGCTTTGCACAGCCGTTAGTCCAACAGGGCCCAATCCTGACTGGGGCCCTTAGCCCTACTGTAATACTAACAACAGCTGGCAAAAATCCATGTGGGATTGAAATTGTAGTGACCCTTTCCCCATGTAAATTTCATCTTTAGCACCCTGTGGTTCTTTCTTTGCACATCCCACGTTCCCATGGCCTGCAGTGGAGGAGAAGGACCTCAGTGGATTGTGTCTTTTTACATTTGATTCCAACACAGCAGATTTGGTCCATGGACCTTTTGGGAATCCATGGACCAAAAATCAAGCTAGCGCGCTAAAAACAGCAGCGTGGATGTTCTGGCTCGGACGGCAGCTTGGGCTCTCAAGCACACGCAGTCCACTGGGTCTGAGCTCAGGTGGCTAGCCCGAGTCTCCGCTGGAACCACAACATCCAGACTGCTATTTTTAGCATGCTAGCCTGAGACCCACCCAGCTCCCAGCCACACCAATGAGAGATGCATGTCAAGACCATAGTGCGGTCTTTGTTGATGCTGTGCTCCGTCTCCAGCTGCAGGGCTGGCCTCAGAATTGACCGCAGCTCTCTGGTCAGCAGCAGCCACTCTCCTGGCCTCTGATGAGTCTCGTGTTGTCAGCCCCTCATTAGCTGCGGGCCTGCAGTGTCTGTGCATCCTGCACGCTACTGGGGAGAAAATGACAACAGCTGTTCAGGCAGGGTAGGTGCAGTCCAGTACTCCGGCTGCAGGTAGATAGCCTCCTTCAGCTCAAGCACTCGGGGCACCTGGTTCTAGGACAGAAGAGCTCAAGGGCGAGCCCTGCTCCCTCTATAAAGTCTCACATGGCTGTGCTTCCCAGCACTGTGACGTCGTAGGTGGTCGCAGCTTTGTTAGAATGGGCGCTTGGAGGTGAACCCTAGAATCTCAAGGATTAGCTCTGTCTCACTTCAGGGAGTATGCTGTGGAGGACGGCATGCCTCTGCTGGAGTCCAAGGGGTGACTGCAGCTTGGCCAGACATACCTGAGCTGGCAGGGCAGGCTGTACAAACAAGCCGGAGACCCTGGGTACCTGCTCACGCTGCTGAAGCCAGAGCTGCTGCAGGTACTGTGACAGATACGGGAATGGCCTGCCACATCCTTGGGAGACAGTGTCTTTAGGATCCATTGTGTGCAATGAATGGTTTATGTATTATTGTGGGCCGGGGTTGTAGGTCACCTCTCGGAGGGAGAGGTGACAAAGTGAGACCTGGGAATTCCAAGGACTGTATCGCTCAGATTAGCCAACTCCAGTTAGGGCAAATCCCAGCCTTTTGCCCAAGAGAGGTGACAGCTCAGTATCTAGAGCATCCGATGAAGTGAGCTGTAGCTCACGAAAGCTCATGTTGAAATAAATTGGTTAGTCTCTAAGGTGCCACAAGTCCTCCTTCTCTTTTTATCTAGAGCAGGGCTCTGGAGGGACCACAAGGGGGAATACAGATGCAGTTGCCTGAAACTGTGACATCCCCCCGGCTGTTTTTAGCAACGGTAGTGCAGGTAAGTCGACCACCCTTTGGATTGCAGTGCAGACACACCCGAGTGTCCCAGCTGTTCTGTGCTGGACGGACTGTCAGATGCTGAATGCGTACAGTTTAGAGGGAGACTCTGGTCTGTGTTGTTAATGACCATGGAGTCGTTAAATCCGGCAATGTAAAGTAATGCGAAGAGTAGCCAATGGGCAGCGGAGGTCGGTCCCTTTGGACACCTTGCGCCCTATTCCCAGCAGTGCAGAGCATCCACAGCTCAGTGGAAGCCCAAGGGAGTTGTGGGCACTCAGCATCTCTGGAAATCAGGCTGCTACCTTCAGTCAAGCCAATAAGGCCGATCAGACCTCACGTTTCAGGCCGCCAGCGAACAATTGTTTCCGCGAACTCACAGCGGCGCAGACGGCAGTTGGCTACTTTATGGTGCGTTGGGAGTTCTCCGCTCTCCCAAGAATCAGGTGTAGCTCACCTGGACTAGAAAAGCTGTGTGAGGGCACAAAGCCAGGCCTGGTTACTGGGAAGAGATAAAAGGAGCACGGTGGCAGGAAGTTGTCTGCAGAAAGCCACTCGGCTAAGCTGGCTGGGTGAAAGTTGTTTGTTCAAAATGTTCTAAACTGAGCTGCCACTAAGATGCAGTTTCTGACTTCCCCATCCCCCCGTTTACTCTCTGATGGTGTGATTTGTGCTGTAATTTGCACAGCACTTAGAGACAGCTTTGATCTGCGAGGTGCCACTCTAATTACAGCCTGCATTGTGCTGCTGTATTGTACAGAATGAATCCTGAGGGCTCGCTGCTCTGTGTGCATCTGAACTCAGCCAGGATGCTGCACGCCGGCTCCTCGACACTGCAAGGTTCTGCTTTTTAAAGTAACTTGATGTAATCACTGTCCTAAGAATACATAATTACAGGTCTGGCCCTTTAAGATCCCTTTAAGGTCCTACAGGAACTCAAGTGTTCTTCACCCCGCATGGATCTTAAAGGGACAGGCCTCTGTTTTTCAGATTTCTCTAAGGGGAATTTTCCCAATCTGGGTGTGGAAAGTCAGAGCCACCATGATTATGGAGTAGAATGACCCCAGCATATGTCATCAGCAGGATTCGAACCCAAAATCTTCAAGTACTGCAACACAGAGCGCGACCACTTGAGCTAAAGAAGTTGCTCCACTACTCAGTAGCAGTTACAGGCCGTTATCGACGAAGGGACAGCCACTAAAGGGGAACACAGCACACATTCTGCCAAAGTGTTACAGGCTTAGTTGGCTTCCTTCCCTCCTGCCCCCAACAACGCCTGCTCCTTTGTAATCCTGCAGCACCAGGGCAAAGCAGGGTGAATTCTGAAATTACCCACAATGTTTGGCAACATACATGATTCTCCCAGATCCGCATTTAAAAAAAAATCTGGTATTCTTCCCACCCTGCCCCCTGTTGTGATAACTGGACCTGCAAATTTACCCTAGTGCTGAGCTCAATTGTGAAAAGTTAATAAAATGTCACAATTCCATATATCAACAGTAAACGGTGAAAGGTGAAAAAGTGAGACAGACTGAATGAGTCCAAACACAAAGACCTCCTGCTGTCACTCAAGGACGGTGTTAAGGTGGTGGCTGGTGAACATGAAAAGTGTGACTAGAAATCGGTGAACCAAAGCGGATGTGTCACAAATTAGGCCTAACGGGGGGACAAAATGCTGAGGGGAGGGGCTATTCCACCCACCACTCCCTTTGTGGGTCCTTAAAGAAAGAGGAAAAATTGGCTACTGAAGGAAGTTTCACCATCATGGCCGCCACTCCCACCATCTCCTGGGACCCTGGACCTCCATCTTAACTCGGAGAGATTTCTAGGCCAGGCCAGAGAGAGGAACCCACTATCACCTCCACCGGCTCAATCCCAACCTCCACCTAGGGTGTTAGACTCTCTCTCTCTCACACACACATCTCTTCTTTCCTTTCTCTCTCGTTTTTCCTTCTGTCTAACAAGGGTCTGGCTTAGCCAGTCGAGCCGGCGTATTTTGCAACATACGCCTGTGACCAGAAAGAGGCAGCTAAAAGCAATGCCCTACCCGGCCCGAAGCTGGGACAAGTTTGCCAAGTCTCGGAGTGGCTGATAAAAAACCCATGTGCTGGGCCTGTGGTTTTTTCCAACAGCGAGAATGCAAGTGAGGGTCAACACCACAGCATCGCGGGCAGGCTGTGGGCAGCCAGACACTGTAGTTGGAGCCAGAGTCCACAGTCAGGAGTCGGCTGGGTCAGAGGCAGGAGGTAAACTGGAGATAAGAACCATGAGTCAGCACCCAGGGTCAGGATACCAGGGGTCAGAGATAGGAGCCAGACTAGAGATCAGGAGCCACATGTCAGATGCCATGGGAGTGGGGTGCATACAGTCCACCAAAAGCAGGATGAAGCCCAGCTTCAGAAGCTTCCTCTACCTCTGTAACACTGACAGACCCCGGTCATCGGCGGGCAGGATCGAACCTGGGACCTCTGAAGCTAAATGCAAGAGTCTCTACTGAACGAGCTAAAAGCCATATAGCTCTTAGCTAAGGCTGTAAAGCAGACTCGTTAATCTCTTGCTCTACGTGGTCTCAGTACCACTAGATGGAACAGAACACCACACCCAGGAGATGTGCGGGTTACACTTCCCCTACCTGAGGAAGCGCATCCCAAGCGTCAGAGACTTCCCAGTTGAAATCCCAGATGAGCCCCCGCTTGTAACACCGACAGACCCCGGTCGTCGGCAGGCAGGATCGAACCTGGGAATCTCTGGAGCTAAATGCATGAGCCTCTACTGCATGAGCTAAAAGCCACATGGCCCTTCGTTAATGCTGTAGAGCAGTCTCATTCTCTCTCTCTCTCTCTCTAAGTGGGCTCGGTGCCACTAGATGGAACAGAACACCACACCCAGGAGATGTGCGGGTTACACTTCCCCTACCTGAGGAAGCGCATCCCAAGCGTCAGAGACTTCCCAGTTGAAATCCCAGATGAGCCCCCGCTTGTAACACTGACAGACCCCGGTCGTCGGCAGGCAGGATCGAACCTGGGAATCTCTGGAGCTAAATGCATGAGCCTCTACTGCATGAGCTAAAAGCCACATGGCCCTTCGTTAATGCTGTAGAGCAGTCTCATTCTCTCTCTCTCTCTCTCTAAGTGGGCTCGGTGCCACTAGATGGGACAGAACACCACACCCAGCAGGTGTGTGGATTACACCTGCTGCTGACTTAAATAGGGCCAGCGAGCTGATCAGCCGCTCTGGGACTCTGCCACTCGGACCTCAGGGGCAGAACCACTGGGGCTGGGTTCATGGGTCCCAGGTCAGCAATTGTCAGCAGGCTGCCCCTATGGGCCCAGGGTCAAGCCATGGTGCTTGTGACAGACAGAAGTTGCATTTTCTGTCTTGGCTGTTCTTCTTTTCCCCCTTTTGCGTTCGGCTTCTTAGGAAACGGGGTCAGACTTTAACAACCTCAGCAACAACCCCAGCTCCAGCCCGCCTCAGCTGACTTCTCTGTGCCCCCAAAGCACAGTCATCCCCATATGCAATACCATCGAAGAGACTGTCAATCCAGGTCTGGTTTCCCCTTCTAAAAACTCTCTCCAGCTACCAGGCATGAGGGCTCTCATTAAAATGAAAGCCTCCCTTCATAGGCTACATTCCAAAGCCTTTAACTCTTTTTCCCTTCTTTTCTGTCTCTTTAATAAAAGATTAAAAGGATGGAGAACGGTGCACTTGCCGTGGCGCTAAGCAGGCTGAGGTCTCTGTTTGCCGAACCCTGAACGTGGTTTCAAATTGTTGGATGGTTTCAGAGCCCTTAACTCTTTGGGCCAGTCGGTTCCATCTAAATTAATGCAACAGCCCCCACTGTAACGCCCACTGGCCTTCAGGCTCCAAGCGTTAGTCATTCCTGGAGGCTGGAGCTGGTGACTACTGCTGTTTCAAATCCCCACTGATGCCGTGTGTCAGCCTAGGGAGTGGGTGTCGGAGAGGTGAGCCGGCCCCGAACTGCGGAGGACTTGGCACCGGGGTGCGGCGCTGGCCTGTGTCAGCTCTAACGCCTTGTTGGCCTGGCTGCTTCTCTCCATCTGTCTCTGTGCAGCGGGGCGCGCTACAGAACATGGGGAGCTCTGCGGCTGGCATGCTTCCACCAGAGCTGCTGTAGCAGGAAGGAGAGGGGTGGCTTCCTGCAGCCGGGAGGGCATCTGGGTAGCAGCGGCCTGGGGGAGCCGTGGGAAGGGGCTGGCAGGCAGCGCTGACATGCTTCCCTGCACCATGTGCAGTACAGGGCTGGCTGCTGTGAGGGACACACTCCTACTGTTCCCTGTCACTACAGGGCCCCATATGCAGATGTTCTCCTTGGGGCAGCAGCCCGCAAGTTATCCTGGGGCAGGGAGTTCTCATAGTGCAGCCCACAGGCTCCCCCCGCCAGTCCCCGTGTCTGGTGCTCACCCTTCTCCGGTTCTCGGTCTAACGGAACTAATCATCTAAGTCCAATCCAAGAGCCAGTGAGATTTCTCAGAGCCGAGTTACCACACCCAATGGCTTCCAAAGCACCAATCCGGTTCCCTTAGTCAATCTCTTTCCCGCCCTCCCCCACCCCGGAGTGCAGTCTTATTGGCGGCAGAACCTGCGCCTTTGCCCCCTACCGGTCTAGAAAGGTTTCTGATTGGCTGGCGTTTTACTGGCCATCAGCCCCCAGAGCTGCCTGGAGGAGGTAAATACCAGTGTGAGAATTTACCTGCAGCTGACAGGAAAAAACATCCCTCAACAATATCTTTAAAAATGCATGACAGCAGCCCTGCCTTGGCACAGAGCTGACTCGAGTTCAGATCTCAGTGTCCGGCTCCCGCTGGCGGATGAAGACCTGGCCTCAGTGATTCGCACCTTGGTCACGTCTCGGCTGGACTACAGCAACACAGTACATCTGGCCAGGAAGCCATCGGCACTTGGGCAACTCCAGCTAGTACAGAACTCTGCAGTGTGTCTCCTCAGCAGCCCAGGCTACTCCCATCCTCTGCCCCCTCCACCAGCTTCCCACAGAACATCCAATCAAGTTCAAGGGCTTGGTCCTTATTCGTGGCCTGGGCCCAGAGTATGTAAAAGATCTAACCGAGCTCTGGGATGAGACTGTGGTTGACAACTGCTCCTCCGGCACCATGGACCTCTCAACAGTAAGGGTGAAAAGCTCTTCTGGGCAGGAGACAGAACCTTTCCCGGGGGCGGTCTGGGACTGCAATGAACTCCCCCAGGAACCGAGGACCATCCCCACCCTGCCACTTTCTGCTCCAAGCGCAAGGCACATTTCTTC
This sequence comes from Lepidochelys olivacea, assembly GCF_965140295.1. Classification (NCBI taxonomy): domain Eukaryota; kingdom Metazoa; phylum Chordata; order Testudines; family Cheloniidae; genus Lepidochelys; species Lepidochelys olivacea. The sequence continues at coordinate 6,139,600 of NC_140413.1, forward strand.
AACCTGCCTTCTCAAATACAAACACAAGGAAACGTGTGTGTGTGTGTACATATTCCAAACCAAGACCCTCCGCGTCTCCCCCTGGGAGAAGAGGACAGAATGTAGTCACGGGGCTTCATGCATGACTGGAAGAATCATAGAAATGTCGGGCTGGAAGAGACCTTGAGGTCACAAGTCCAGCCCCTGTGCTGAGGCAGGACCAAGTAAACCTAGTCCATCCTTGACAAGTGTTTGTCCAACCTGTTCCTAGAAACCTCTAGTGATGGGGATCGCACAGCATCCCTTAGAGTTAGAAAGTGTTTCCTAAGATCTGTTAGAATCCGTGGGCCTAGCAGCCAGGTCCATAGCACCTGGGACTGCTGATGTTCCCACATCACCACCAAGAGGCTACATATAGTTACCTCCAGGGAGTATTGTGGAGATTAGGCACTGCAGGAAGTACCGCCCAAAGGGTCCAGAGTGACAGCGCCCTGCGGCCTTCTGATTGGCCCATGCTCACCATTTCACCCCGGAGAGTGGCCCAGGCAGTTGTCAATGCAACCACATAGACTTCGGACCCGTTGTGATGCCAGGCCTCACCTGGCTTTCTGATCTCCAGTCTCTGAGCCCAGCCTGCCTCTGATCCTGATTCTTGCCTGTTGATCCTGGCACTAGCAATAACCACGATCCTGGCTCACTGGCTGCTGCCTTGTGGCTGTCCTTGACTTGTGGACAGCACCCCAGCTGTGGCTGCTAGGCCAGACTGGGCACATTCTCCAGCTGTGGCCTCACCAGTGCTGAGTAGAGAGGGACAATTACCTCCCATGTCTTACCTACGACACTCCAGTTAATACACCCCAGAATGATACTAGCCATTTTTGCAACTGCATCACACTGCTGACTCATATTCAGTTGGTGACCCACTGTAACCCCCAGATCCTTCTCAGCTGTACGGCCGCCTAGGCAGGTAGTCCCCAGTTCGTAGTTGTGCATTTGATTTTTTCCTTTTTAAGTGCAGTACTTAAGTGAAGAAGCTCAGGTGCCATGCTGATGAATGCAGTCTAAGAGTCTATACAGAACAGAACGTCGGGATATTTCCCCTGATATTCAGCCCACGTCTTCCTCTGCTCAATTTCCTCCTAGTTTCCTCTTTGTACCGATGGCTGGAAGAAGTGTGGTCTAGTGGTCAGGGTGCAGGCCACAGAGCCAGGAGAGACGGGCTCCTAATCTAATGTGCCTTCAGCGATTACCCAGAGGCCTCAGTCACCAACACCAGTCTCCGGTTTGTGTGCTGCTGGTTATTGGCCGCTCCCCGAGACGTATTAGACGGAGTAGCTCTATATCAACCCCTGTTTCCTGCCCAGGATGGCCAGTTGACTGAAACTAAACTAAAGACGGAGGTGATGCTTGTCAGCCAGGGGGAACGCTTAGAGGAGATGACTAAATCTATTGTTGCTCCCAGCCACTGAAGACACCTGCCTGATCACTGTGGATTGCAAACTCAGAGTCCTCCTACACTCAGAGCTGCTCCACGCCTCTCAGAAAAGGTCAGTGCCCGAAATCAGCCCCTCCTCTGAGATGCACACTTTTCAGGGTTTGAATTTGGGTGGCCACCCACCACCAACTCCTCCTCTCTGAGGTGCCCATTTGTTCTCCAGAATCTCAGCTTTCATTCTCTGGTCCTCATGGTTAGGAACTAAACTTTCAGAGTCTGACCTGAGTGTAACCAATGCAGTGATTCCTGCCTGAGTCTGCAGGCAGCCTGAAGCAACAGCTCTGAGAGGGGCCAACTGCCCCTGTTCATTACGGAGGGGTGGTAGCCCAGAAGCCCAGTGGCGATTGTCACAGCGTGAAAGGGAAGGCACCCAAGACTGATTGCCTAATGCCCGAATGACTGAGAGGAAAGGCACTTGGGATCAATTAACTGCTGAGGATTGAAAGGAAAGGGCCTTATAAAAGACTGAATCAGGCTGGCTGCCGACACAGAATGATGAGAGGTCTGAGCAAGGATTAACCAGCAAACTGAAAGGGGCCTGAAGAAAGTAGCTGCGAAAGGGGTCAGAAGAGCTGCTCTGAGCAGGAGTTACACAGGTCTCCTGCAAAGTCCTTGGCCAAGGGAAGGGTTTGGTCCCAAAAGCCAGAGAGTTGGAAAAGGCTAAGGGCCCGGGAAAGCAGACTCCACAAGCCTTCAGATGGAAAGGGCTGAGAGTGAAGTGCTGAAGCAGGGAAGAGATGCAGAAACCAGGCAGAGAGGAGGAGAAGAGACACCTCAGGACTGAGCATTGCTTGTATTAGATGCCAATAAATTAGACCCTGGGCGAAGGGCATTTCTGGGCAAATAAAGCCTGCGGGCAGTTTATTGAAAGAGCCCCATGAAGGGGGAGAAACAGAGGCAGGCCCATGGCAGACTCACCCCTGGTCAGCAGAGCTGCATTTATAGTGATTGTTGTAAAAAATATCACCTCCGTTAACTACTTCCCAGCTGATCAAAGCAGATACAAGAGCAGAGGGTGGATGGCGTTTGAAGATCTATATACACAACTTCTCCTTTTGGCCCTCCAAGTGGGCGGTTATTTAGGAGATGCAACTACTTCCCCCCCTCCCCCACCCTCCCTCAAGGAGGAGGGAAGCCCCACGAGCCCAGCAGGGTACGTTAAACCCCACAGAGGGGCAGCCAAGACCAAGGACCAAGGTGGGGCAGCCCAGTCGCACAGTAGAGGGATCCGTACCCAAATGGATCCACAGGGCGCCCAAGAGAATATTTTGAACATCTGCACAACAGGGCGTCTCACGAGGTTGGAGCCTGGTTTGTGGGTGGAGCTCGGAAGGTACCGCGACTCTGCCCACCCCCAATTCAGTTCCTGAGTCCTTGCCTCTGCCATTCCTGACCCCTAGGTTTGACTGGGGCAGCGGCCGCTAGCTGGGACTGACCACAAAAGCCCCCCAGAAGCTCAGGCTTGTGCAAACTGCAGCTGCCCACCTTCAGAGTGGAGCGGACTGGCAGCAGACTATCACCCCATAGGCTCCTATCACTGTGCGGCTGCTAGTCCATACCCAGGTGAAATTCAAGGTGCTGGTCACTATCTACAAAGCCCTAATCTCCTACGTGAGCGCTGGAAGCCCTGTCTTGATGGGGCTGAGGCATATTGTTACCCAGGCTTCCTACTCCTATGGAAATCTGGTCAATCAGCTCCCCAGTCCCGTCTATTTCCACTGTCTATACCAGTATCTCTCAACCTTCCCAGGCTACTGTACCCCCTGCAGGAGTCTGACTTGTCTTGTGTACCTCAAGTTTCACCTCACTTAAAAACAGTTTGCTTACAAAATCTGACATAAAAAGACAAAAGTGTCACAGGGCACTGTGACTGCAAAATTGCTGACTTTCTCCTTTTTACCATATCAAAATAAAATGAAGCAATTAGAATATAAATACTGTACTTACATTGCAGTGTATAGTATATAGAGCAGTATAAACAAGTCATTGTCTGTAGGAAGTTTCAGTTTTTACTGTCTTTACTAGTGCTTCTTACGTAGCCTGTTGTAAAATTAGGCAAATATCTAGATGAGTTGATGTACCCCCAGAAGACCTCTGCGTACCCCCAGGTTGAGAACCACTGGTCTATACAGCTGCAGGGTGAAGGGTTTAGCTCTTCCAATGTGGCATATTAACATGACTCACGCCACGTCACAGTGACATGCTCCGTATACACGCATGTAACTACAATAATAACCTGCCCAATCACTCTGGCCCCCTTCCCATCCTATCTCTCCCCTCACTGCAGCTCAGCCCACCACCCAGCCTCGAATAACCGGTGCATTTCATCATGCTAGTCATTCCCTCTTCTGGGAAAGGGAACGTGTTAAATTGACAGTCGGAGACAAAATAAGAGCAGACTCAACACCTACCCCAGCAGCTCCCCATCAGACGCCTCTTCCCCACAAGATCCCTTCTGCATACTGTTCCCTTCGCTCACCAGCTGCCGCAGCAAGGTTAGACGCAGCATAAGATCCAGAGACGGATAATCTAGAACTCCCATCTAGTCCAACCCCCTCCCCCAAGGCAAGCTTGTTCCCTTCCCGCTGCTCTCTCTGTCCAGTCCAGCTGCAAGAGGATCCTCCACCACTTATACTGGGAGTTTATTCCACTTCCCTGTAGATTTCACAGCTAGGCAGGGTTTCCTGATGTTCAGCCTAAATTCTCCTCGGCTGCGTTTCACCTCCAAGGGAGAGCTCTTCCTCCTTCTCTCCCAATCTCACAGCTCTGTTTATTTTGGGCTGCATCTCTAAAATAAACGTTGGTAATTGGAGCGAAGGCTGCTGAGCTGTTGTGCCCAGACCCGAGGTATGGTCTGGGCTCTCCTTTCTCTTCTCCACCCAGGCCAGGCTCCGTGTCGCAGGGCCTGGCTTGTCTGACTGGCCCAGGGGAGCTGGACGTAGCGCCTTGTGGGTCCGAGCGACACTGAGCTCCCTGGTGTGCTCCTACCTCTGCAGGAAGAGGTCAGTGCTGGGTAGCATGTCTGATGGGTAGCAGCCAAAGGCTGGAGCAAACCCAACCCATGTATAGCGTCATCTCCCCTCATCCAGGCTAGAGCACTGGACTGGGACTCAGGAGACCTGGGTTTCATTCCGGTCTCTGCCACTGGCCTGCTGAGTGACCTTGTTACATCCCCTGTTTGTGCCTCAGTTAACCCATCTGTAAGAGGGGGGAAATGATACCGACCTTGGTAAAGCTCTTTGAGATCTGCCGATGGTCAGAGCTAGGTGCTATTATTTATTATGGATGCCTTTCGGTGCATCTCTTCCTCCAGGCACCCCTGACTCTGAAGGAGGGAGAAGGGTGGGTGGGGAGTAGCTACAGAGACCAGACGTGGAAGCTGAAAATCCCAGGATGGAAGACACGTGCTTTCCCTCCCACCAGAGAAGCTGGTGTCTTGAAATACAGCAGCCCTAATTTCGGTCACCCCTTTTCTGCACTTGAGCTAAGGATTGGGGGCAGGGGGGCTTTCAGCCACCTCCACAGTCCCCATATCCTGGGTCCTAGACGTGACTTCGCATGGCCCCAGGATAGAGCAGAACAGAGCAATGCTCTCCAGCCCTACCCCTGCCGTACCCCGTCCATCGAGGGCTGGGAGCTGGGGACACCCCCATATAGGCCATTTCTGCCCCCTTTCATTGCCAGGGCAGCGTAAGACGACATTGGCATAACTGAGTGAGGGCCCGGGTCTAATCCCCTCCCAGCAGGCCAGGGCTCTCCCTACACGTCCCTCCTCATCCGCTGCGCCTGGCTCTCCCACTACATAGGCCCTGTCCATTCGCCGGGCTGGGCTATCTCCCTGCGGCTGCCTGGCTAGCAGGGTGACCCGGGGCTCATGAGCATGGGGCTAGGAACACCCCTGCTTTCCCCTTCATCCCCTGCACATCCCCAGCTTGCTCTCCCCTGTCACCCCAGGGAACCGGCTGGCCACTGGGAAGCCGAACCCCCGGGCTCCAGTTTGACTCCGGCCTGAGCTGGTGCTGACCAAGAATTCCTATGGTGTGGCTATATGGGGCGGCACAATGAATGTGCTGGGCCCCAACCCAGCCCCTGGTGGGCACCTCAATACCCGTCACCCTGGATGGCTCCCCCTGACAGGCTCAGCCCCTGCTGCATTCATCCTGCAACCCGCCCCGGCCCTGTGTATATTTCTTCCCCCGCAGCGGTGTCCCTCTCCTGCTCCGGCTTTCCAGGGCCCCCTCGCACAAACCTTTGGGCTAGCTGAGGCAGCAGCGCAAAGGATTCTGGGTTGCACCTGAGACCCACCGCTGCCCACCGCACCTGCTGACACAGAGCGGGCCCGCCCTGGCAGACACCCTGGATCCGGAGAAGGGCCATTTGGGGTGTCCCCATGCCTGTCCCAGGGCCGGGGGCACCCATGGGGCCTGTGCCGAAGGCTGCCCCGGCAGTATCCCATCCCCGTCAGGGCTGAGCCACAGAGCAGGAAGCTTACCCAGCGGCTGCCCGTGCCCTGGTCTGCGGTTACCCAGAGGATTTCACTGCCCAGGGCTCCTCTCACCAGCACTAAATCCAGCTCTGGACACGCCCAGGGCTGAAGCCAGCCTGGCTGGTACTCCACTGACAGCACCCTCTTGTCCTGGGGGCTGACACTGACCCATCACTGTTTGCGCCCCCGTTGCAGAGTGTGACTCGCCCCAGCCTGTCCTCCCGCGGTCCTAGTGGCACCTGAGGGGTCGGCACCAGCCAGGCTCATGCGCACGTCTGGCAAAGGGCCCCAGAGGCCGGGGCAGCCTGAGAAAAGTACCACTTACTGTCGAGACGGCTGTCTCCGCACGCCTCACTGCCTCTCCCTCTGCCAAGCCCGCTCTGACCGAACAGACACTTCCTTCCTCTCGCACAAGTGTGCAGAGAGGAATTTGCATATTGCAAAGGCGGCCGGTGCAGCCGCAGCATCCGACGCACGAGGAAAACCTCCCTGCACGAGGGGAAGGGGGTAAGGAGATGAACCTGACAGCTTCAAAACCTGCTCACCTACCTCAGCCAGGCGGGACTGCATTGCGGCGGGCCAGACACTCCTTGAACGGGCCATTCCTCGAGTCTTTCTTTAGCCCCCTTTCCTTCGGCGCTTCCTTTTCTCTTCCCAGGTGGCTCAGCTCGGCTTCCCTTTCTCCAGCATTCTTGGAGGGGAAACTGCTCCCACACACACACCAGTCCAGCTTCTATCTGTCTTCGGCCTCCCCACGTAGTAGGCGAAGCAACCAGGTTTACATTCAGTTCACCTGTCCTTCTAGCCCCACCAGAGCCTAGCTGGGGATGTGGGCAGCTAGCTGTATCCTGGCCAAGGTTAGGACACGTCTTTAACCCTGGTCCGCACAGGCTGGCCAAACGATGCCTGAAACCTGTTCAACTACCGTGCCTCCATTCAGCGTCATGGAGTTGCTACCACTGCCATGGATTTGCAAAGCTTGAAATCGGGCTGACCTGGGACATGAGACAGCCCCGCAGCGATGCTGGAACAGTTCCAACAGCTTTCCCGCAGAAAGGTTAGCCCAGTGGTTGGAGGGCGGGGGGGTAGTCTACATTTCTGTCGACCTGGGTTCAAGTCCCTGCTTGCTGCAACTTTCAAGTATGATTTTGGGTGAGTCACTCCATCTCTCTGTGACTCAGTTCCCCATCAGTAGTGGGGGATAATGATGCCGAGAGGATAAATACATCAATGTTTGTGAGCCACGATGGTACAGGAAGCCTGCCAAACAATCAGTGGGGCCACTGGATGATCGAGGTGGTAAAGGAGCACTCAAGGATGATAAGGCCGCTGCAGAGAAGTTAAACGAATTCTTTCCATTGGTCTTCACTGCAGAGGGTGTGAGGGAGAGTCCCATACCCAAGTCATTCTTGTTAGGTGACAGACCGGAGGAACTGTCCTAGATTGAGGCATCATTAGAGGAGGTTTTGGAACAAATTGATAAATTAAACAGCAGTAAGTCACCAGGACCAGACGGTATTCACCCAAGAGTTCTGAAGGAACTCAAATGTGGAATGGCTCAATAACTGGTTAAAAGACAGGAAACAGAGGGTTGGAATAAATGGTCAGTTTTCAGACTGGAGGGAGGTAAATAGAGGGGTGCCTCAAGGATCTGTCCGGGGACCAGCGCTGTCCAACATAGTCATAAATGATCTGGAAAAAGGGTTCAACAGTGAGGCGGCAAAATTTCCAGACAATACAAAACTACTAAGTTCAAAACTGGCTGTGAAGCAGTACAAAGGGATCTCACAAAACTGGGTGATTCAGCAAGAAAATGGCAGATAAAATTCAATGTCGATAAATGCAAAGTAATGCTCATTGGCAAACATAACCCAATTATACATACAAAATGATGGGGTCTAACTTAGCTGTTACCACTTAAGAAAGAGATCTTTGAATCATTGTGGATAGTTCTTTGAAATCATCCACTCAATGTACACTGCCAGTTAAAAAAGCTAAGAGAATGTTTGGAACCATTAGGAAAGGGATAGATAATCAGACAGAAGATATCATATTGCCACTATATAAATCCATACTATGTTCACAGCTTGAATACTGTATGCATATCTGGTTGCCCCATCTCAAAAATATTTGTTAGAATTAGAAAAGGTGCAGAGAAGGACAGCAAAAATTATTAGGGGTATGGAACGGCTTCCATATGAGGAGAGATTAATAAGGCTGGGACTTTTCAGCTTGGAAAAGAGACAATTAAGGTGGGATATGAAAGAGGTCTATACAATCAGGACTGGTGTGGAGAAAGTAAATAGGAACTGTTATTTACCCCTTCACATAATACAAGAACTAGGGGTCACCACATGAAATTAACAGGCAACAGGTTTAAAACAAACAAAATGAAGTATTTCTTCACACAACGCACAGTCAACCTGTGGGATGTTGTGAAGGCTAAAAATATAACAGGGTTCAAAAAAGAACTAGGTAAGTTCATGGAGGATAGGTCCATCCATGGCTATTCGCCAGGATGGGCAGGGATACAAACCTCTGCGCTGGGTGTCCTAAGCCTTTGACTGCCAGAAGTTGGGAGTGGATGACATGGGATGGATCACTTGATAATTGCCCTGCTCTGTTCATTCTCTCTGGGGCACCTGACATTGGCCACTGTCGGAAGACAGGATACTGGGCTAGATGGACCACTGGTCTGACCCAGTGTGGCTGTTCTTATGTAGGTACTTCTAGACTGTGATCAAGTCACCCCTTAACCTTCCCTTTGTTAAGCTAAATAAACTGGGATCCTTGAGTCCAAGACATGTTTTCTAGTCCTTTAATCATTCTCATGGCTCTTCCTTGACCCCTTTCCAATTCATCAACATCCTTCTTGAATTGTGGTGCCCAGAACAGGAACAGGATTCCAGCAACGGTCGCACCATCGCCAAACACAAAGGTAAAATAATCTCTTTACTCCTACTCGAGATCCCCCCGTTTATGCATCCCAGGATCACACTAGCTCTTTTGGCCACAACGTTGCACTGGGAGCTCCCGTTCAGCTGTATATCCACCAGGACCCCCAAATCTTTGTCAGAGTCACTGCTTCCCAGATAGAGTCCCCCAGCCTGTAAGTATGGCCTGCAGTCTCTGTTCTGCGGTGTACACATTTACATTTAGCCACACTGTGTGTCTTGATCGCAAGACCCTCCACGGTTCCAAAGGCCATCACCTCTTTAACTCCACATGGCTGACCTGGGGGGTTGTTCCAGACCCATCTCTGTGGTTCTCTAGCAGGGCAGGAGAGTCCAATGAGCCCTGAGTGTCAGAAGCATATGAAGACATTGTGTTGCTCCACCTTGATATGACATTATCACTAGGGCCCTACCAAATTCACAGCCATGAAAAAAGCGTCACGGACCATGAAATCTGGTCTACCCCCGTGAAATCTGTATCGTATAAGGTAAAAGCACACAAAAGACCAGATTTCACGGGGGAAACCAGCGTTTCCCAGATTGGAGGTCCTGACCCAATAGGGAGTTGCAGGGGGGTGGCAAGGTTATTTGAGGGGGGTTCGCGGTATTGCCACCCTTACTTCTGTGCTGCCATCATATCTGGGCATCTGGAGAGCGGCGGCTGCTGACGGAGGGCCCAGCTCTGCAGGCAGCAGGGCAGAAGTCAGGTTGGCGATCCCGTACCACACCAGGCCATCCTGACTTCTGCCCTGCTGCTGGCGGCGGCTCTGCCTTCGGAGCTGGGCTGCCAGCACCCGCAGCGCAGAATGACGAGTAGCAGTACCGCAGCCCCCCCTTGCAATAACCTTGCCGCCCCCCCGCCCCCCACTCCTCTTTGGGTCAGGACCCCCACAATGACAACACCGTGACAGGTCACATTTAAAATAGCTGAAATCATGAAATTTACGATTTTTTAAATCTTATGACCACGAAATGGACCAAAATGGGCCGCGAATTGGTAGGGGCCTAATTATCACCCGTCAGGGCAAGCACATTGATGCCTTGATACTCAGGTGCTGGCAGAGTAGAGGGAGTTCAGGAAAGGGCAAGGAAAATGGTCAGGGCAGAGGTGGGAAGGACTGACTAATGGAGAAGGATTGAAAGAGCTTCCCAATTTGTCTAGCGTGGCTGAGGCATCTGAGGAGTGTGAATGCCAAGGTCGTTGTTTCTGGTGGTCGAAGTTGGGGGACAGGAGCAATGGGATGAAATTAAATGGGCAACATTTTGGCTGGAAGTGCAGGCTGGCCAACCAGGCGGGTTTTCTGGGCGCTCCTAGATGTCTACGCTCCTGGCCCTTTGCACACGTCCCGCTCCCCATCCTGGGTTCAGGGACGGACAGGGAGCGACGCACGGAGCGTGATTGGGGGCAGGCACGAGGGAGCATGGGGAAGGCGCTGGAGGCCAGGGAGAGGTCACCTGCAGATTCCCACCAGTCCACTCCCTAGTCAGTAGGAAAGGGAAGGGGTGGGACAGCCTCCCATGGGAAGGGATGGAGTGCTTAAAGGGGGACTCTGCAGGCAGTGAGAGAGCCAGAAATCCCAGGGCGGGAAGGAAGTGGCAACACTCCAGGTGCCTTTCACGGAGAGATCCAAGCTAGATACACAGAACAGATCGGAGCTTCCCAAACTGGGGGGCACCAGGCTACTTCAGGGCTAGATGGGGAAGGGCACAGCGAGGCAGCGTAGATGGGGAAAGCGGCAGAACTGCTGATGGAGGAGACCAGGACTGGCGGGGGGGTTGTGGCTCAGGATTGAGGGGCATAGGCACAGCTGTGTAAAGGGGGGACGGAGACACACCTGTATCGTGAACTGCTTTGAAACCAGGCTGCCCTAGAAGCACAGTGAAACGACACAGATGCCAGCCCGCAGCAGTTAATCACGTGACTCCCTCACAGGAAGTCTGGCTTCCACAAAGCAGAGAAAATGACACATGACACACGTTCCACTCTGTAGCGGATGATTCCCCCGGGGTGGGGGCTGGAGGAGGCCTCTGATGGCAGGCGCAGGGAGACACTGGCCCATGAGACCGTCCCCATCACCCTAGATTCCCCCAATATTGGCCAGGCCATTGAAGTTTGGCTGGCCTCTCTTCCCCCCCCCCCCAGATTTGGACGAGGCTGGTTCCCAGGGGCTATCCCTGCGACAGCTGGAACCAGGGTCTCCAAGGCAATATGGGCAAGAACCAGTCCCTGATCCAGACATCCCCGAAGCCTGAGTTATTCAGAGCAGGAGCCAAACTTCCCAGTTGGCCCCTAGATCTATCCGGGGCTCAGCTAAAAACCCCTGGATCCGAACCCAGCAGTGCTGTGGGGCCTGCACGCCCCACCAGAATGGACAGCACCTGCAGGCCTGGGACAGAGACTGCAGGCAGCACAAGGAGCTGAACTCTTCCCTCTGGTGAGCCAGACATGGGGCCAGTTAAGTGTGGCTCGGCAGCGTCTGCCCGACTGTTGTTTGCAGCCTATGCTGGGGCTCTGGCAGTCCCAGATTCAAACCCTGTTGCACCTGACAAATATGAACTAACTCCAGTTCACGGCTGTGCCCGGCGAAGCGGTGAACTATCATCCCCAGGTGGGGAAACTGAGGCACAGAGCAGCAAAAAAGGAATAGGCTCATTTGGGGAGCTGAGCTGCAAACACCACAGAATTCAGCTGTGTTCAGATCCAGGGTTGCGGCTAGCCCGAAGCCAGGACTTCTGTCTCCCAGTCCCGGGCTCTCACCACCAAACCAGGGTTCTCTTACAAGGTCACTTATTAATCCCTGTTTATTTAAACAGGCCTCGCCTGGGAGCTAATAATAAATGCCAGGGGCGTTCTAACAAGCCTTGGGGTTCCAGGGGATGCGAAACCCTAACTTCCCCCTTCGCCCAACAGCTCCCTTCAAACCCACGCTCTGCATCTCAGCCAAGAATGGGTGAAAACAGATCTTCTTGTACCAGGCGCAGCAGTGGACCCATGTTTATTTGGAGACGATGAGAGGACAAAGCAGGGACCATCTGGGAAGGAATTTATCACGAGCTGGTGGAGACAGCATCCAAGAAGGCAGCTGCTTGCAGCTCAGGTGGCAGCCATCTGAGGAATTGCGCAGCCCTCTAAAGGTTCACAGTGAGAACCCCAGATTCACAGGACCAGATTGCTCCCCTTAAGCCGGACCCCTGCCCCCTCCACGATTAGCCCCACTGATTTCAACAGGGCTACTCATACAGCCTGGGCAAAGGGTGAGTGAGAACAGAGCCAGGCCCACAGACTTCCGGCTCGGTCTCACAGACACCCATGGGGTCACTCTGCGTTTACACGGGTGGGAGTGAGACCAGATCAGGCCTCTACAGTTTAATGGGGCGGCTCACTTTGTATTTACACCGGGGGGAAGAGAGGGGGTGAGCGAGCTCAGGATGGGGCCCACTGCACTGATTTCTCTTGCCTTTCCCACCGTCTCTCCCAGACGTCACGTGTAACATTGGAGCCCCTGGCCCAGTCGGCGGGAGCGTGGAATTCGGCCCGAGTTCACCCTGGGTAATCCTTACACTCAGCACTTTCCTTCGGCAGGGAGGGATTTCGGGGTTCAGTGCTGGGGAGTTGGTTTGTCTCTCACTGGACAGGGGCCCGCACCACACCAGGGGGATGATCACAGCAGCCCCCTTGTATCACTGTCCCAGCTGAGAGAGGCCAATGAGGCAGAGCCCCCTGGGAGTGCCCTCTCCAGGCCAGGGTTGAGATACACCTGTGATGGTATCTCACAGTCTTGGGGGTCCAAACCCCACTGAAATCAATGGTAAGACTCTCCCTGATCAGGATCAGGCCTGTAGTGAGATGGACACACCTCGGCTGAAGGGAACTGGCCTGAGACCTATCACACTCATTGCATGTAAGCCAGCAGCTGCCTCCTAGGCACCGTCCCGCCCAGAGCTCCCCCTGGGGAAATGCAGCTCCACCCAACCCCTGAGTCAGTTACTGCTACAGTGTCGCCCTATGGCATGACAGCCACTTGGGGACTGAATACAGGCGGTGCTGGGTGCGCCCAAAAACCACCAAGCCAGCCACACACGTATTCACACCGCCACCTACACAGATCCAGCCAGCTTCCCATGTAAACACACAGGCATACCGCCACACGCATGCACACAGAACACCCATCCAGATACACACATCCATCTAAAAACACCCGCACATGCATACACACAGCTAGTTACACACCCCCGCACACTCATCTAGGTGCACGCCCATCTGAATACATACACACAGAGAGTACACCCATCTAGATACACCCCCCCTCTAGATACACACGCACACTCATCTAGTTACACAAACACACACAGCCATCTAGACCCACACACACACAGCGTACGCCTATCTAGATACAGACAGATCTAGCTAGCTACACAACAGAATGCACCCGACACCCGTCTAGATACACACACACCCCAACATACTCATCTAGATCCACACCCACCCAGTACACCCCTCTAGACACATATGCACACCCACCCAGACACACGCACGCACACCTCTCTAGATGCTCACACACCACACGGCCACACGCATCTACCCAACCCTACAGACACAGACGCGCCTTGCCACGCGGTTTCAGAGCCTCTGCCCCTGTGCCATAGGGCCAGCTGCAGCTCTTGTGAGGATCCCAGCCGGCCACAGCGGGCGCGTGGCGTCCCCCGAACAAGGGACGGGCTGGTGGGAGCCCTGCTGCCTGCCCTAAACTTCGCCCCCAACTCTCCCAAATTGCCCAGGGCCCTAGGAATTGCGATCCTGGATCAGACTCAATGTCTCTTCTGTCCCCAGCACCAGATCAAAGCCCCCTTTACCACAGTGCCGAGTCAAGTACCTGGCTCCCAATGAAATCAGTTGGAGCTAGGCACCTCAATACATTTAAAATAGGGCCCTTCGTGCCCTACCGTCCTTAATATACTTATCCTCACCAACCCCCCTGAGGCAGGGCAGGGCTATTAGCCCCATGGTACAGAGGGGAAACTGAGGCACAGAGCGGCTAAATGACTCACCCAAATGTCACACGGGGTCTGTGGCACAGCAAGGACATGACCCAGGTCTCCCAAGTCCCAGGTGAGCAGCCTAACCACGGGACCATCCTTCCTCACTAGTTGCTTCAGGGGAAGGTGCCAGACCCCCCACAGCAGGCAGTCGTGGGGTGACTTGCCCCTCATGAAGGCCTCACCCTAATCACCAATACTTATAGAGTGGGGTCAACCTGGACACATGAGGTTTTATCTCCCTTCCAACACTAGCGTCAGCATGAAGGAGCATGCGCTGGGGTTCAGGGGACCACTGGTCTAGTCCCAGCTTGGCCTCTTAGATGTGCCTCGGTTTCCCCATCTATAAAATGGGGATACTGCCCGCCTTTGTGAAGCCGTCTGAGATCTACTAAGGAACAGCTGGGTGGTGGTGATATCACTATTTCGCTGGGGCTGCTAATCAACGCCCTGCTCTTCAGCGGGGCCATGCTGGAAAACACCAGGATATTTTCCAACTCCATGACGACTCTTCGCTTGTAGGAAATTGCCAGGACCCTTGAGCTCCGGATTCGCTGCGTGAGCAGCAACGGGAGGGAGTTCCCACCACAGAGGGGGTGAAATTCACCCCTGGGCAAGGAGGCCCAAGGCAAGGCCAAAGCACGACTTCTGTCCTATCTCCCTCTGCTGAGACTGCTGTGGCAGAGACCCTGATCCCAACCTCCCGCCAAAGTCAGGGGGGAGACTTTCCACTGCCTTGAGATCAAGCCCTTAGTATCTGGTAACGCAAAATCACTTTGTTCTGATAGGAGGCCAGGGCTGAACTGAGCCCTTGGGGATTCTCCTTATGTTTCATAGGTCTGCCTGCTTGGGAGAGCAGCATCTCTACAACTGCAGAGGCATATAAGATTATGATGTTCTCCTGTTGACCCTTTTTCATCCTGGGTATGGTGGACCATTGGTCTGACCCAGTACGGCCATTCTTCAAATAGGGGTCCATAACCTCCAGAGGGGTTATGAAATGGAAGCTGGAACATGTTTCACACACCTGGTTACACAATGTCAACCTGTGGAACTCACTGCCACAAGTATCTTGGTGGCCGAGTCAGGAAAGGATCAGACATTTATATGGACAATAAGAACGTCCACTGTTGTGTTAGACAGGAGTGTGACAAAGCGTCAGTGGCAACGGGGGAAAGACAAACACTAGCTCCTGTAAGTTTCTTACACTTACATCTGAAGCAGCTGGTACCAGACGCTGTCAGAGACAGGACACTGGATAGGCCACCAGTCTGGGATGACATGTCCTATGTTCCTGTTCACACAGCCCACGAGATCATGCCAGAATAGCAGGCCCACGGGTTTGGCTTCTCAGTCGCATTCAGACCCCTTCCAGCATTTCGCTTCCTGCTGAAAGCTCTTTGTTTACCGGTCTGTTCTGAAGCTCAGAAATGCAATCGCTTGTAACAGCCGCTCAGCGCGCACGGGAGAAATTAGGCAGCAGAACACGCAGCGCTCCCCTCCGCCCATCTCCGCCCCCACACCTGGAACAGCAGCCTCCAGACCCAGGGAACCTGTCAAAGAAACTCCCAGCAAATTAAATTTAAAAAGAAAAAGAATCAGCGTTGGCACTGGAGAGTGGAAAGCTGCTCTTGCCACACTCCTGAATTCCAGCACAGCACAGGGTGAGGGGAACGCATCAGCCAGCCCCCTCCCTCACAGCATGCGGTGGTGACTCACCGCCAGCCACTGGGGGGAGGGGAGGGAAGGGGGGGGCGTTGTGTGTTTGCATGTTAGCATCCATTGTTGGGTTTGCAACTGCAGCCTACCCGGAAGACACAATACCTGTGCAGAATAAGATGCTCTCTGGAGAGATCTACAAGCCTGTGTCATGAATGTTTCCCGCAGCGTTATCATGACTGGAAGTATCAGCCCAGCACTCAGGACTCCTGGGTTCTATTGCTGGGTCTGCCACTGACCAGCCACAGACAAATTCACGAGGCCAAAAGTTTCCAACTTGGGTAGGCCTGATTTTAGGCATCCAATTTTGTACATCATCCCTCTATGTTTCTAATCCTGTGTGTGCCTGATTTGAGGAGTCTAACTTTGTACCACCCCTCTCTAGGTCTCTATTCCCTCTGTACAAAAATGAGGTTAATAATAGTGTAATGAACCTGGCTGGTGTGTGTGTCTCTGTGCACCACTGCCCTGTACTGGATGGAACTGGGATGTCTCAAAAGTGTGTCCTAGGCCCTACACTGCTAATAGCGGACAATGATTTAGCTAAGCCAGTAGGGGCTTGGGCTCTACAGGCAGGAAAACTGGAGTTCTATCTTTGCCCCCGTCATGGTGCACAGCCGAATAACTACAGGAGCTGCCTGGAAATATGCAATTTCAATGAAAGTTCAGCTTTCACAGGGATCATATTTTTCCTGAAAATGTCCATGAAAACCATATGCGAGTTCCAACCCATTCTAGTAACAGCAAATTCCTCCAGAGCCCAGATTTGTTACAATTCCTCCCTGCCCGACAGGAGTGGTGCAGGACTTAATCCATCCGCATTTTCTACCCTTTGTTAATACTGTAATTTACAAATTACATTCTCTAGACCCTTCTCCATCCCCAGCACTCACAAATTAAAACATACCCAACGCAGCGTCGACGCAGAGAACTCGTCAATGAATGAGCTGGACCTCATTGGTGATCAGGGTTAAAATGGTCTAAGTGCCTAAGTCACTAAGGAGCTTTTGAAAATCAGACTTGGCTCCCAAGTCTCATAGACTTTAAGGCCAGAAGGAACCAGCCAAGGTCATCTAGTCTGACTTCCTGCACATTGCAAGCCACAGAACCTCACCCACCCACTCCTGTAACAGACCCCTAACCTCTGGCTGAGCTACTGAATTCCTCAAATCATGATTTAAAGACTTCAAGTTACAGAGAATCCCCCGTTTACACTAGTTTAAAGGTGCAAGAGCCCAGTGCCCCATGCTGCAGAGGAAGGTGAAAAACCCCCAGGGTCTCTACCAATCTGACGTGGGGGAAAATTCCTTCCCGACCCCAAATATGGCGATCAGTTGGACCCTGAGCATGTGGGCAAGACCCAGCACCCAGGAAATAATTCCCTTAGATGCTTTTGCCAATGTGAGCTGTGGGCTCCAGGCTCCAAACGTCTGCGCCAGGCGTTTGGCAGGCCTCACTCACACTCCCTGGGGGGCATTTGCCCACAATCCCAAACCCCCACCAGCTTTTGGCCCCCGGGGGCTGGGTTTGCACCGTCACTGACGCAGTGCTACAGGTCCGTGCGGTGCTGTGCAGATAAAGTGCAAGAAAAGGTCCCAAATCCTGACCGGTGCAGCCCAGGGTGGGGCAATCAGGGGTGCCCACCAGCTCTTTGGAAATACTCAGGCCCAGATGCTCAACGGTATTTAGGCCCCTACCTCCCATTGGAACCTGGTGGGGGCAGGGAGCAATTGATGTCTGTACGTGAGGAGCGAGGCAAAACAGCCCCATAAACACCAAGTCCTACTGCACAGAGCTAGTATCTGACCCAGAACCACCCAGCCTACCAGAGGAAGAGGACGCTGCAGCCTTGAGCAAGCGGAGTGGTTGCAGCAATCGCAGATCCTGCGCGTGTTCTGAGCTCAGCTCTCTCTCGGACGCTGCAAGCACAGGGCGCGAGTGCCGCTCACGTGCACATCCTCGAGCTAGCTTGGATCTAGCCAACTCTGGGACCAAGGCTGTGAAGCCACGGCAGCAAAGGTAGCCCCGTGAGCAATGACCTGGGGTTCCGGGCAGAGGGGTGGGTGGGAGCCCAGGGCTGGGATAACAGGGGGGCTGCAGGTCAAGATTGAGGGGCATTGGCAGAGGGATGGGTGTCGGGAGCCCAGGGCTGGGATAACAGGGCTGTGGGTCGGGATTGAGGGGCATTGGCAGAGGGATGGGTGTAGGGAGCCCAGGGCTGGGATAACAGGGGGGCTGCGGGTCAGGATTGAGGGGCATTGGCAGAGGGGTGGGTGTCGGGAGCCCAGGGCTGGGATAACAGGGCTGTGGGTCGGGATTGAGGGGCATTGGCAGAGGGATGGGTGTAGGGAGCCCAGGGCTGGGATAACAGGGGGGCTGCGGGTCAGGATTGAGGGGCATTGGCAGAGGGATGGGTGTCGAGAGCCCAGGGCTGGGATAACAGGGGGCTGCGGGTCGGGATTAATATTAGACCATTAGTCTAATATTAGTCATTAGGATTAATAGAGGCTGGGGGTAGGTATTAATATTTAGTAATATAGGCCTCCTAGTGAGGGCCTTCTTTGAGGGGAGGGATAGCTCAGTGGTTTGAGCATTGGCCTGCTAAACCCAGGGTTGTGAGTTCAATCCTTGAGGGGACCGTTTAGGGATCTGAGGCAAAAAATGGGGATTGGTCCTGCTTTGAGGGGGTTGGACTAGATGACCTCCTGAGGTCCCTTCCAACCCTGATATTCTATGATTGAGGGGCATCAGCAGAGCTGCAGGGAGTTATACCCATGTTATTAGCCCATCACTTTCACAAGAATCAAAACCAAAAATCCAACAAATGCTGAAATACTAAAAATAAATCCAACTCTGCAATGAAACCTCCCCTTGGGGAGGGGAACCCACTTCCCAGGAACGGGGTGGGCGTGTTTCCTAGTAACCTTTATCTGCGCGAAGGAAGCAAGCAGAAGAGCGCTTGAGTCCTGGTCTGCACCCTGGGAAACTCTGGGAGGTGCGATCACAGGTCCCTCACTGGTCACTAAGCATGTTGGTCGCTAAGCAACCAACGTGAAACCACCTGTGAGGCTGCAGGAGGGAAATAAAAGGGTCTGTTTTCCGTATTTGGCTGCTTCTGAAAAAACACCAACAGCAGCCAGAGACAGGCCGGGGTGGAGGGAAGAAGTTGGCGAGATGCAACATCCATGGGATGCCCCTGTGAATCCCATCAGCGAGCCTCCTGAAGGACACGCGAGTGCAGCCTGGCTTGGCGACTTTCCAGTCGCTATCTTGCAAACCCACAGTGTGATGGGGACAACGCAGGGCTCTTCCCAACCAGCACTCCTAATGGTCCATTTAGCCTGGTATCCTTCAGGGAGCAAATGGTAAAGCCCCCAGGATGTCCCATAATAACTTTGGGTGCTTATACAGCACTTATAGACCTCAAAGCAGGTGGGTGAGCATCATGCTCGGCAATTTAAAGGCGGAGAAAGCGAGGCAGAGCAAGTACTAAGTAATCCGTGTAACGGAGAGGCCTGTCCCTTTAATGGCCCGGGGCCCTGGGCCCAACCAGCCCTATTCATTTATCAGACCCAGCGGAGAACGGGAGAGAGGGGGGTTCCAGGTGACCCCCATAAACAGCCAGTAAGTGGCTCAGCTGAGAGGCCTGCAAGTGGCTCTGAAGCAGGGGAGCAAAGGGAAGGGAAAACCCCCTTTCAGCCCTGAAAGGGACCAGGGGGAGAGTGTCTGGAAGCTGTCGCCCAGGGTGGGCAGAGGGACTGCTTTTTTATTTTGAAGAATAAAACTGTGCCCAGAAAGAGTCTTGAGCCTGGCAGTGAGTCCTTCCTGCGGAAGCTGGGAGATCTAACCTGTGTGAGGGGAAACTGAGGCACCGGCTAGCCTAGGTAAGGCAGCACTATTACATTCACTAAGACACCCCATGTCTTCTGTCTCCCCGTTCTGAGTCCTCAGCAGTGGACCATGCTTTAGATGCTCTATACTAGCCATGTCAGGCTGGGTGCAGGACAAATTCTTCCTGACCCCAGCTGTTGACAGCTTTTACCCTGAAGCATGAGGATGGAATAGGGCCTCTAACTATCAAGGTATGCCAACGTGTTAGCACAAAGTAGTGAGTTGCATATAATCGTAATGGGTGCACCCGAAATCCCACCAGCCCCTCCTCTAGTGCAAAACCTTAAGCCCAACCTCATGCAACCAAACCCTCCCCGTGTGTGTGTGTGTGTGTGTGTGTGTGTGTGTGTGTTGAACAGCTACAAAGCGGAAGGCGGCTTGCTGGGCAGGTGAGGAGTCCACCAACGAGAGCAGTCAATGTGATGCATGGGCGGCAGGGAACGAAGGTTCTCTTACATAGTTGTTCCCTTGTTTGAAGGGTTTGGATGGGTGAGTTGAGACCCCCTTAACTGGTTATTATGTGGTTCTAGTAACATCCTCAATCCACTACGTGCCTCCCAAATATATAAGATATTCCTGCCCTGGAGAGCTGATAGCTTCAAGCAGCGCGTTGCTCTGTCTCTTCCTTAAGTTAAAAAACAAATCCACTCCTGGCTTTCTTCTTTGTATCCCCGTAGGGAACACAGCACCCACCAGAGTGAATCAGCCCCACACTCCATCTAGGTCAGTGTCCTCGCTCCGAGAGTGGCCAGGCACCAGCTGCTTTAGGGGCAGCAATAGGCATTTATGGCAGACCCACCCCCAGGTAATATCAAGTGACAATGGGGTCCAGTGGTAGGGCACGGCCTAGAATACAGGGGCCAGGGGTTCTAGGCCTGGCTCTGATCTGCTGTGTGGTCTCCTGTGCTTTGATTGTCGATAGATTTTTAGTAAGCTCCTTCTGACAAGAGACTGTCTTAGTGCTAGGTGTTTGTACAGTGCCTAGCACAATGCCGAGCTGCTAGTAGCATTCCAGCTGTACCGCTTACAGCACGTGCCACAATGGGGCCCTGAGCTCAGCTGGGGCCTCTAGATTTTTGTCCTAATGATTACCCCATTAATTAGGCTGGCTTATCTCCTGAAGCGGGGCAGGGGGTGGGAATTTTACCTCCCTTCTAAAGCTCTTGTTTTTTTTTTTAGGCTGGGATTTTCTTCAAAGAAGCCTACGTTTGAGTTCCCAAATCCCATAGCCTCCTTTGGAAATGAAACTCTGGATATTTTTGTTATCCATATATCAGGCTGGTTCAGTTTTTTTTTGTTTTTGTTTTTAATCCTACTCTGCTCTTAGCCTCGAGGAGATCTTGTGGCCATGAGTTGCACAAGCAACTTCTGCACTGTATACAAGTCTTTCCTTTTCTCCCTTTGGAATTTGCCACCTTCCAGGTTCATAAAATGCCCTTTGGCCTTTGTGTTAAAAAAAAGGGGGTCAAATGTTCAAAAGCGCTTCAGTGACGTCTACATGACAGCAGTAAAAAAAAAAAAAAACCATGGCAGCAAGCCTCAGAGCCCAGCTCAGCCGACTCGGGCTCAAGCTACAGGGCCAAAAATAGCCATGTAGACGTCCCTGCTTGGGCTGGAGCCTGGGCTCTGAAACCCAGAGAGTGGGGGAGGGTCTCAGAGCCTAAGAACTCCCATTGATTTAGGCACCTACCAACCTTTGTGAACCCCACCCTCGGGCACTTTTGCCCAGGATCAACACATGTCCCCCAGCTGCCTTCTCCATACCATGCATTATTCTGTATACCTTCGCCACATCCTTCCTTATTTGTTACCTCTCTGAGGACAGGCTTTGCAATCACCAATGTGCTCGTCTTGTGATTAATATTTTGTTCCCGCCTCAGTCGACAGCAGTAAAATCGTTTCATAACACATGGGAAAGTTGACACTTCCCAGGATATATCTGCTGTCCGCATTTTTGGCAATTCATTTCATAGCTTAATTAAGTACTTTGTTTCATTTATGATTATTAGTAACAACTGTTGGGGATTATTATGCTCTTCCCTTGTCCTGAGAGGCCTGGTAGAGTTTACAAGTAATATTATCTATCGCACCTGGCGATGTCTAGCGATTGCAGCTGCTTAGGGATTCGCCAACAGAAAATGCGGCTTCCTGAACACTGGATTTTCCCAAACATTTTCAAGCGTTCGTAGGGAAAACCAAACCTGAAATATTTCGTTTGGAGTCATTTGGACCAAATCAAAATATTCTGATTTTTTTTGTTATCTGACTTGAAACACTTTCAGATCAGTTCAATAAAACATTAGACTGAACATGAGAACGGCCACGCTGGGTCAGAGCAAGGGTCCATTGAGCCCAGTCTCCGGTCTTCCGACAGGGGCCAGTGCCAGGTGCTCCAGAGGGAATGGACAGAACAGGGCAATTTTGAGTGATCCGTCCCATCATCCACTCCCAGTTTCTGGCTGTGAGAGGCTAGGGACACCCAGAAGATGAGGTTGCATCTCTGACCCTCTTGGCTAATAGTCACTGACGGACCTATCCTCCATGAAAGTATATAATTCTTCTTTGAACCCAGTTATACTTTTTGCCTTCACATCATCCCCTGTCAATGAGTTCCACAGATTGACTGTGCCTTGTGTGAAGAAATACTTCCTTTTGTTTGTTTTAAACCTGCTGCCTATTAATTTCCTTGGGTGACCCATAAGAACATTAGAATGACCACACAGGTCCGTCCAGCCCAGTGTCCTGTCTTCTGACAGTGGCCAATGCCAGGTGCTTCAGAGGGAATAAACAGAACACAAGACCCCTTGGTGAAGGGGTAAATAACACTTCCCTATTCACTTTCTCCCCACCAGTTATGACTTTATAGACCTCTCTCCCATGCCCCCTTTGCATTTCCCCATCCGTGCACTGCTTCATGGGAGTTGAAGTTTAGACCCCCATTCTCTCCTATGGGATGGGCTCCCCAAAAGACTTAAAAGAACAAAAATAACCAGCGTCAAAGCAATGATCATGAAAGCTCAGCTGAGCTGGACAGAGCACATTATCAGAATGGGCGATGGCAGATGCCCAGAAAAAAGTTTCTGTGGTGAATTATACTCAGAAAGCACAGGAGGGGCGGTCAACGAAACCCTGAGAGAGGCACCATTAGGCTGAATAGCACCTCACGTAGCATAGATGCTAATAACATCGAAGAGGCAGCTACGGACAGATCTGAATTGAGAGCAAGTAGCAATAAAGGCTGCAAACACTCTGAGGAATCCTGACACGAAAAACAGATTGAAAAAAGGGCCAACCATCATGCCAAGGCTTCCATGGGAGCCTGCACATTCCTATGTGACATCTGTTCGCGATCCTGCCGCTCAAGGATCTGACTATAAAGCCACAGGAGAACACATGCGAGGCCATGATGTCATCACCGGATATGCTGGACAGCTTAAAACATGCCCATGATGCAATGCAGATTTCCCTCTGACCGAGCTGCCTGGTGCATCATGGAAGTCCGATGACTCCAGATGCACTATTGGTCCAGTCAGGGTGTCCGGTCCATAGGGCGAATGAGGGCCTCAGTCTCCCAAACTACATCTCCCATAAGGCAATGCACCAGCATGGCAAAAATGCAGTTTAAGATTGAACTGGCTTGAAAATAAGCATTTTGTGCCGGTCCAATAAACCCAAATGAAACAAATCAATCCCAGGACTGTTAAATGTTTTCTTTTGATTGAAAACGTTGAAACAAAATGTTCCCCTATTTCCAGATTGAGAGGTTTTGGAACTGCCATTCCACACAATAGTTCAAAGCTTAAACTTTTCCTCCCGATTTGGGATGAAAACAAAAGTTGGAATTTCCCATGGGTTGGAAATGCTGAATTTCCCGCTGCTCTCCGAGTGACCCTTAAGGCCTCACTCAGACCCCACTTAAAACCTATTTTGGGGTGTATGTGGGCTTTAAACGGCGCATTTGTGCTGACACTGCATTCAGGGGCAAATTTTACCCTTTGTAAGTCAGATAGTAACACACAGCAGCGGCTAGACCGCAGAAAAGCAAAATACCAAATGCCAGCAATAAGTGATGGCATTTCTCCCTTGGCTCAAGTAGCAGAAGTGTGGGCTTTTGAAGATGAAGGAGAAGGATCATCTCTCCAGTGGGGCAGAATTTATCTAGCAAATCTGCCTGGAGCCTGTAGCTCATGAACTCCCTACAACCCTCCTGTTGCAGGGGTACTTGAGTTGCGTATCGTGGGATTCCCACTGAAGAAAGATGCGGGAAACAGTAGCATATAAACAAGCGCATACAACCCAAGACACGACAGGCAGCGAATCCCATCCGATCTGAGCCTGTGGCAAGACTGGAGATGGGAGGAAACCGTAACTGGCCAGAAAACAAAACCTTTCACTTTGGATGAGTGGAAACATTTTGATAAAATCGAAACGTTTTGTTTCACACTTTTACATTCCGTGATAATTGGTAATACAATATATAAAACTCTATGCAAACGGCGTTTGGAAACACTTTGATACGAAACCGTTTGATTTTTGTCCCCGGGAAATGTTGCTGAAATCGACACCTTCCCACAGAATGATTCAATGGCAGTGAATAAACGTTTTCTGACGGGGAAACGGCTACATCGGAAAATTCTCGGCCAGCTCGAGTCATGACAATCGGATGCGTATTCAAAGGACCCCCGGCTCAGAGTCGCTTTTGCAGTTCGACCTGTCGTAGAGACAGGTCTGGAGGGTACAGCTTGGGCCAGAGATCGGGATGGCCTCTTTACGGGAACGTGCCCCGTTCCCCTGTGAAGGATACGATCCTGCCTGCTGGGCTTGATGGGGATCAGTTGACACTAATAAAAGGATGGCAAGAAAGCTCCCAGCAGAGGGGGAGGGGTCCTAGCAGATCAATTACCACAAGCCCCGAATGAAAGGGGCAGAGAGCAGGGAAAGGCCTACGCCAGGCAGCCGAACTCGCTTCGTTTGCATCGGACAATAAAGCGACCGACTGAGAAAGAGGCATGCAGCAAGACTTGGGAGGTGGCGTCTGTCTGTCCTTACAGGCCAGGGAGGCAGGACTGACTGGGTGGAACGTGTGCAGGCCCAGAAACTAGAAAGCCTGCAGGCACCGCTTGCCGGGATGCAGTCGAAGGAGCAGCCGGGCAGAGGTCGCACGAGGGGCCAGGCTTCCAGAGCTAGGAATTTGCCAGCTGCAGGGCGAATACGCTGAGTGGGCGTTCGCAGATGCTAGATGGCAAACTCCACGGTTATCTCCAAGGAGGTACGGCTGTACTGTGAAAGCACAACACAACGCAGACCGGTGCCAGGGCAGGGGCAGGGTAAATCACGGAAGATCAGCGCTCGCTTTCATAATAGCGGGTGAGACTAATGTGAGATCCCAGAGAGCTCTCTGAGAAATAGTAATACACGATGCATCTTCAGAAGTGCATTAACTACCCAGGAGATGGAGTTAATGATCCTGACCTATTTCACAGAGGGGGAAACCGAGGCACACACAGGGCAAGTGGCTTGCCCGAGGTCACAGAAGACGTGAGCATCTGTGCCAGAATTAGCACGCATGTGTTCTTGGCTCCCAACTCCATGCTCAGATCTCCAGGCCGCACGGCTTTTGTGATTACCTGCCTCCGATTCCCGAAAGAATCTCAGCATCTCTTGGGATGGGGTGGGAGACTAAATTAAAGCAAGTTGCCCAAGTTCTAGCAGCTCCATGTGGAGCATCGACACCAGGTGGCTACTAGTTATCTGTCTGCAAGTGAAACTTTGATTCTATTCATCAGCATAGGATTTGATAGCTGCTTTCAACTATCTGAAGGGGGGTTCCAAAGAGGATGGATCTAGACTGTTCTCAGTGGTAGCAGATGACAGAACAAGCAATGGTCTCAAGTTGCAGTGAGGGAGGTCTAGGTTGGATATTAGGAAAAACTTTTTCATTAGGAGGGTGGTGAAGCACTGGAATGGGTTACCTGGGGCGGGGAATCGCCTTCCTTAGAGGTTTTTAAGGCCTGGCTTGACAAAGCCCTGGCTGGGATGATTTAGTTGGTGTTAGTCCTGCTTTGAACAGGGGGTGGGACGAGATGACCTCCTGAGGTCCCTTCCAACCCTGATCTTCTATGATTCTATGATTCTACAGCATCTAGACACTGCATAGACAGAGGCCTACCAAGGTTTGGAGGTTCAGCCAGGCTGCTCCATATGCTTCATGCACTTAGACGGTTCCGTGTGAAACTCACCCCCACCATGGGATGTCAGGAAGCATCAAACCGGGGACCTCCAGCAGCAAAAGGACAGGCCTCTATTGTTTGAGCTAAAAGAGCAGTTGTCTCCTCTGATGGCAGGGGTGAGCTCTTCCTCTCCATGGCAAACACATTTAGCCAGCGTGTTACAGATATGGTCTTTGGGATCTCCTGATCCTGCAGCCTTTCCTTACCAGAAACGCCCCTGCTCGCATAAGGGGTCTCATTCGTTTCAATGGCTTTTCATGCCCAAGACAGTATTACAACATGAGTCACTACCCTGGCTTAGGCCTTGCTGAATTCCTGACAATCAAAAATGTCAATTCTGACATGCCACCACGGTGCCTCATGGGGGATCTAGTTCGGGAGCTTCATTCTCCTCTGTGGGCTGGGCTCTCCAGCTGGATGTCATCTCCCAGGATGCACTGCCTTCTCTCACCAAGAGGAGAGATCAGAGTGCATCATGGGGGACTGTAGTCTGACTGGGCAGTCCAGCCTGTAGAGGGGAATTGGGAGCATGAGACCCCATAACTGTAGCTCCCATGAGTCACCATGGTTGCATTTCCAAATTGAAATATTTCAGTTTTTGATTTTTCATTGAAAGTTTTTCCATGGTTGTCAAAATTTTCTCTGTGTGTGGGGGGAATCCTTTCCAGCTAGTTCTTCCAGAAGCTCAGGGAATTACTGCTTCATCTATTCCATTCCTGCCATAACCTGTACGGCTACAACGCTGGGGCATTCCACGGGCCCATACGTTATTATAATTTTAAATATAAGCAAAGCTTGGTACAAAGGCCTCGCTCCTGTGTCAACCCACTGTGAGTAATAATTATGCCGAAGGAAAAGCAAAGTGATTCAGAAGACATTGCCTTCCCTGCCCCCGTCACCCCGAGGAGTTTGCACGGTGAATGTTAAGAATAGCCCAAACGTGAAGGCAATGGAAAAGCAGAACTCGGAGGCGTGCCTGGGCTCCACAGGACAGGGTGGAAGGTAAAAATTACAAACCCAGAGCCAGAGAGCTTTCAGAGCAAGCAGGAGCAACAGCGGGGGAGGCTTTTCCATTCAAGGGGACGCAGAAAAAGCCCGAACGCTTTATTCAGCAAATGCACTGGGGAGAGAAGAGGGGGAAAGACACTCAGGCCCAGCACAGTGCTGCTCTCAGGGCTTCCCAGTGTCCCACCGGCTCTAGAAAAGCCTCATCTGCACAATGACCCACGGAGAGCCTGGGGATCTCGGAGAAACGGTCCCTTACCCTTCTCTCCCACACGCACACAGAAATCCAGCGTCTCTCTCCCACACCCACACTTCTACACCGAGTCTGTCTTTTTCACACACCCCCAATGAACGGCCCCCAGAACGCGTGTCTGTCCCACGGGCACCAGTAAAGACACATAGTATTTCTCTCCCTCTCAAGCTCCTTCACACACATGCTATCAGCTGCAAGTTTTAACTCCAGATCCCAAGTTTAAAGGTGTTTACCTCTTTTCACCCCCCTCCCCCTGATTTTGGGCCAGGGACCTGCTGCAAAGATGGTACCGAGCTGCGCAGATGGGGGAGGGGGAACTGATTCAAGCCTGTCGTAAGAATCTCTTGCTCACTGAAACACAGAGGCCGATACACACCTTCTCATAGGACTTGACCACAGTTCTGAGATGATCATAGCGCTCACAAATGCAGAGATACATCAGCCTGAACACCCATGAGACTCTGCGCACACAGGGCCTTGATGCACCCAGCCAAGAATGCTGTGTTGCTTTCAATAACTCAACTCATGGGGTGGTGAAAACAAACCCTTCACTCCCCTCTCTGCGTACAAAGGGGAAACTGAGGCCCAGGATTACAGGATAAATAGGAAGGATGGCCCAATGGTTAAGGCACTAGCCTGGGACCTGGCACCAATTTCCTGTGCACCCTTGGGTGCATCACTTAGCCTCCCCGTGCCTCAGTTTCCCCTTTGTTCAATGGGGATACTAGCCCTGCCCTGCCTCACAGAGGCATGTGAGGCTGCGTACATTGCAGAGCGTGAGGCACTCAGATCCTGTACAAGCCCCTGCGGGAAATGAGGCTGAACAGACTGCGGGCCTGGAGCAATTGGGCCACCATCTTGCCGGGCCAGGCGAGAAGCCCAAGCTTCAAGTTGCAGTGGGGGAGGTTTAGGTTGGATATTAGGAAAAACTTTTTCACTAGGAGGGTGGTGAAACACCGGAATGCGTTACCTAGGGAGGTGGTGGAATCTCCTTCCTTAGAAGTTTTTAAGGTCAGGCTTGACAAAGCCCTGGCTGGGATGATTTAATTGGGGCTTGGCCCTGCTTTGAGCAGGGGGTTGGACTAGATGACCTCCTGAGGTCCCTTCCAACCCCGAGATTCTATGATTCTAACACACACAGACTCTCCAGCCGGGGCTGCAACAGTCTCGCGTCTCCCGCGGTTCAGCACACGCTCTCTGAGGGGTGACACCTGCACGGTTCCTAGCAGACGACGTGGGAAAAGCCAAGCCCGCCGTCCCCCGGGGCCGTCCGCAAGGAACCTTCCCCCAGCACCGAGCACCCTGCGGCATCCCAGGGCAGCTCACGCCAGGCCTTTGTTTCTAGTTCTGTCATGCCTCTGTGGGCAGCTTCCTGGGCCTGATGCTTCCTGGGTGTAAACGGGCTCCCCGGACTGCAGCGGCGTGAGGCTGGTTTACGCCAGCGGAGGCTGTGGCCCTGGCGGACGAAGCCCGAGGCTGCGTGTTTCTGCTATGAATGGCATGCGCTGGGCAGGAGCCAGCGGCATCGGTAGCAAGGGGGAAGGCCAGTCACACTTTCGCTGCAGGAAGGATCGGAAGCTTTTTCAGCGCTGTGGACGGGGCTTTCCCAGGGACCACATTTCATGGTACGAGGGGGCGGGGGGAAAAGGCCAGCAGGGGTTTTAAGGAGACTTATCTCCGTTGCCATCTGAGCTCTGCAGACGCCCCCCCTCACCTTAGCTTCTGCGGCCTTTAGGGATCAGAGGGGAAGAGACGAAGCAGGGAAGGAATAAGAAATGGGAGGAAACCAATGGAGCGTGAAACGCCAGCGGCTTGTGTGATTTCCTCCTCGCTCTCAGAGCATAGGGGAACTCCAGACAAAGCCACACGCTCACTCAACATCCCCTGAGAGCTGGAGAGGTTTGGGCCCAGCTGAGCTGAGGTGGGTGGAATTGCACTTTGGGACTTGCCAGCTCACAGTCGGCTCTGGCTCAGGCTCAGGGAAGTTTCCAGTTTATATCTCTGCAGCCACAGGTGGCGTTTGACCCCCTGCCCCTACAAAGCTGACAGCAACCCAAGCAGGGCAGGATCCACTCCATCCCCAGCACCCAGGGCAGGATCATTCCCCGCTGCCAGTTCTCCAGTGCTTCGGCCAGCATGGCTTGCCGGAGCAGCCACCTCTTCCCCTGGCAGACCCTCATCCCCCTCGCTCTCGCAGGGAGGAGGAGCCGTCTAGTGCTCTCCCTTTGCTTCCAGCCCTCCTCAGCCCATCCCCTCCTTGGTGCTCACAACCTTCATACGGCAACCGGCACCCCAGCGTGTCCTCTGAGATCCCATTCCAGACGTGACTCCCGCAGACCACCCCTCCGAGGTAGGTCTCTCCTGGGGGGCAGCCTCCGCAGGCCACTAGCCACGGGGACGGACATGGCCAACGAGTCAGCCAGCCAGTGGCTCGGTTGATTTAGGAGGCCGTCTCTCCTTGCATGTGGCAGACTGGAACGGGGATATCCATAGGCAGACCCCCAACACCCAGTCCAGGGCTAGGCTCCAGCTCATCTCGGACACATGGTGCTCTTGGCGTCAGCCATCACGAGACACGTGCCCCTTCCCTTAGCAGACAGCCCTACCTCCTGTCCCCTCGGAGCATGCCACCATCCCCAGCTCTCCTGGCCCGGGTGCCGTACGGCAGGGCCTGTCTCAGCCCCTCTCCAGGGTATTCCGACTAGTAAACACAAGGAGCCGTGCTCCCCACGTACAGTTACGCCGGGGACGGATTTGGCCCAACCACGGCAAATATTTACCCAGCTATCGGCATACCGATGGCGCGGGAAGGTACGTGCCGTCACATGGGGGATCCGTACACCTCAGGGTTCAATCCCAGCTGGCAAGCCTCAGCAGCCTCACACCAGAGAGGGGAGTGGGGAAGATTTTGCACGGAGCCAGAACACACACGTGTGCCCACAGGAGCATGTACTAGCCTGGCACATTCACACCAGCGGGGCCAGGCGCCCTGCCTCAGTCGCAGCGATTCCCCCAACGACCAGGGGGCCGATCGTCACCCCCACACAAGCCAGAGTGCTCCCCCAGGCACTACACAACGGGACACCTTTGGTGCCCGGACCCTGGCCATACCCTCTCAAGGACCCTTAACAACCCCAGCTCTCTCCTACCTTTTCACCCACCTCGAGGCTCCCAGGGTGCTAGCAAAAAAGCTGTAGGTCCGCAGGCCCCCCCTCCTCCCAGCCCCGTGACTGCACCCCAAACCTGGGGCACGGGGGTAGGGACGGAGGTATGGAAAATGGGATCTTCCTTCCCCGGAGGCCCTGGAGAAAACACCCTGGCAATTACACACCCTCAGTGCGCTCACTTCCTGGTCTGGGCTGCCTTGCATTCCTCCGAGCACCGCCCTCCCTCTCTCCCTGCCTGCATCTCCTGCCAGCCCCAGCAGGTCCCTGGGGTGCCGAGGCTGCCCTGCTCCTCCCAGGAGGCTGACAGCTCTGTCTGCAGCATCCTGCTGCCTCCCAAGAGCCTGAGGGACTCACCTATGCAAGGGGGAAGCCGGAGCCTGGGGACCTGCGGTGGGTTCCTTTGCTCCTCCTCTGTGCAGGTCTCTAGCTCGCCAGGCAAGAGCAGGACCGAGGAACTTGCAGGACCTGGCCCACGTGGGAGTTGGTGCTAAGGGGAAGGGCATCGTTCTTACTAAAACCACACCCCAGGGGCCCACTTCCTGGATGGGTTCGGGGCCTGTGCCAGTGACATGAATCCTCGAGCCCACATTTCCGTGACAGCAGCCGTCACAACTAGTGCGCCAGGCAAGATAGAGAGCAAACCGCCCCATGCCCCTCTCTGGCAAAGGGCTCCACAAACAAGGAAACCCACCCCCATCTTACTCAGAACTCCGGTGCAGGGGTCTGATCCCCAACCGGCCACATGGAGAGTCAGGCCCGGATCCTCAGCTGCACTCAAGGACCACACAGCATGCTGCCAAGGGGCCTTTAGGCCAGTGGTTCTCAACCAGGGTTACATGTCCCTCTTGAGGTACACAGAGGTTTTCCAGGGGGTACGTCAACTCATCTAGATGTTTGCCCAGTGTTACAACCGGCTACATAAAAAGCACGAGCGAAGTCAGTACAAACTAAAATTTCATACAGACAATGACTTGTTTATACTGCTCTATGTACTATACACTGCAATGTAAGTACAATAGTTATATTCCAATCGATTTATTTTATAATTATATGGTAAAAATGAGAAAGTCAGCAATTTTTCAGTAACAGTGTGCTGTGACACTTTTGTATTTTTATGTCTGATTTTGTAAGCAAGTTATTTTTAACTGAGGTGAAACTTGGGGGTACACAAGACAAACCAGACTCCTGAAAGGGGGACAGTAGTCTGGAAAGGTTGAGAATCACTACTTTAGGCCAACTATGTCCTTCCCTGATCTCGGGCCAGCTGTGCACCAGGCCAGTCCCTCTATGTAACTGAGAGCAGCCTCAGGGCTGCTCTCCATTACTCACAGCCCCACTGTGAAGAAGGTAATGGGTGTATACAGGGATCTCTTCAGCCACCTCTTCTGGGGTGGGATGCAGCAGCTACTTCACAACAGCCAGCAACGCTACTTAACAGTTCTGGTTCTGAAGGACTTTGCATCCAGCTGAAACGAGCACCAGCTGGGGAGATAGACCATTCCTTAGCTGGAAGGTGGCCAGACCCCGGAGCTAACCCCACAGCCCCTGGTAAATGCACAGGCGGTCTGGAATTATGGGACAGAAAATGACTATTAGTCAAAATCAAAACCTGTCGTAAAAACCTGTCACTGGCCACAAGACTTTCACTGGGAAGGTGTCTCAGGTCCAGGGTGAATTTCTGGGCAAGAAGAAAATAGCCAGGAGGCCAGGACATTCACATGGGATTTGGGCTCAAATGTGAGTCTCCAGTGCTCCCAGGGACTGCCCGCACCACTGGGCTGTAGAATCAGTCTCTAGCTAGTCCTCAGCATTAAAAAGCAGGCAAAAGAGAGACTGATTCTGTAGTACCCAGTGGTAGGTGCTACACAGACATATGGTAAGAGACGGCACCTGTCCCAGAGAACTAACCGTCTGTACAGCTAAGGTATTACCATTTTACAGGCAGGGCACTACAGCACAGAGAGGGCATGTGGCAGGACTTGAACCCCTATTTCAACACAGTCAAGCCAGTTCTTTAACTACAAGACCCCACGGCCCTTCCGCCTGTGGGTTAAGCTTTCAACAGCCCAGGGGATGCAAGCATGCGTGTTGCAACCTGTTAGCCACATTTGTTAACAGTGGGTACAAGCAACAATACACATTCAGGAAGTCATCATAGATCCAGCCACCTTTCTTCGGCCTCTGTTGGCACTGGCTTTTTGCTCCCTCGTTGGACACCCGGAGGGTGCAAAGCCTCCGGCACAACAGAGCTCCCTATCACATTGTGTTATTGCAGCTACTGTATATACCCCAACTCACTTTCAGCCTATGAGCTGTTACTGTCCAATGTGCTGGCACTTCATAAGCTTTACTGTGTGTTTGTACAGCGCCCAGCACACTAGGGCGCCGCCCATTTGCACCCTCCAGGCATTGCTGCTATTTAATAAATAAGTACACTTTTCATCTACAGATCTTCAACTCGCCCTACGAAGGGGGGAGCAAGCATATCATCAGCCCTATTTTGCCACTAGGGAAACTGAGGCACCGCAGATGCAGCAACTTGCCCAAGGGTTCAAAGCTGGGTCCGCGGCAGAGCCCGGCTTCGAACCCAGAAGTACACCGAGTTGGGAATTTTTTGACTGCTCCTTTTTGGCAAAAAATAATGTGGGTTCGTCAGAACAAAAGCTGTTCATGAAAGTGGGTCAGTTTCAACCCAACTCCCCACGCAAAACATTTGTGGGAAAAAATCTCTCTGAAATTGTCCAGATGTCCCATTTCAGTTGTTTTCAACTCAGAGAGTTTTGGCTTTTCAAGTTGAAATTACTTTTTGGTTCAAAATTTTAGTAAATTTAGACTTAAAAAAAGGTTAAAAAAAAAGAGGAAAGGTCAAAAAGGAAACGGACCATTTGGAAATGATCAAAACAAAACATTCCACTGACCCAAACTGATTTCGTTTTCTCGGTTTGTGAAAATTTTGAAGATTTTGACTTTTCGTCCCAATTCAGGCCAGGAAAAAATTTCAAAATCTTGCAGATTCTCCCAGGACAGGAAAGCCATTCCTGCCCAGCCCTACCCAGGTGTCCTGCACCCCTCCCCACATCAGCCTCTCTCCTTAAAAGTAAATGCATGGAAGGTTCCCAGCCCAGATCCTCCGACTGCACCTGCCACCTGAATTCATGATGCACACCGCCTGTGACCTCCTTTGTAGATCCTCCTTCCTGCTCCTGACCAGGACCTGAGAACACCCGAAGAAGAGAGAGCCTTGAAAACTCCACCCCAGGTTTCACACAAGACACTGCATGTACCATGACAGGATGCTTGAGGCCTCAGTTGCATATAGCCCTTCAGTCATTCCTACATCTCCCGGCTATCCACCTTCCCCAACGCATGGTTATCATCCACTCCACTGCCCCTTATTACAGCCCCTCCAGGACCCCAGGCACCATCTCTTCCCCCTCCCACACACTGCCACCTTTGACTCTGCATCCTAGCTACACTCCGGGAGGGCTGGCTCTGCCCCCATTGCCATGGTATCTGGGCACGTGCTGCTCTCCAGCGCCCCCTCTGCCTGCCAGCGTGTCACACAGAGCTCCGGCCAGAGGGGGCATTAGAGAGCAAGGCACGCTCAGTGAGGCGTGCAGGAGGGATGGAGAGTTGCTGGCCTAGGAAGCCTGGACCCCCAACCACAACCCCCGGGAGCTTGCTTGCTGAGCCAGCTCGCTGAGCCAGGTGAGCGGCTGGTGGGGAGAGAGGCTGTTCCCCACTGCCCTGGGCTGGATGCAATCAGACCTGCTCAGGAGTATGCGCTGGCGGTGTACGCAAGTCGCGATCCCTAGTGGCAGCTAATCGAGCTTATCCTCTGACCGCGGCCATCTCCCCAGGCTAGCACAGAGAGGCGTATTTATGTATTTAAAGGTCACACAGCTCTGCCCCAACAGAGGCCGGGGCGGCGGTTCTCTGCAGCTCCCTGCAGTCCACAGCCCCGCCTTGCCAAATGGGGGGGAGGACCCTGCACCCCACATCCTTACACAACAACACCAGGTGCTCCCCACCCCACCACCCTCTGTCCACCATGGGTTCCTGCCCAGCCCCACAGCTGGCCCACCGCTGGATCTACCTTCAACCTTGACGCATCGCCCTGCCCCATCTCGCTGACATCAGAGTTCCCCGCTCTTGGGAAGACACCGGGGCGTCCCAGAAGATTTAGGAAGCCAGCTAGCACCCCTGGGGAAAACTCTGTCTGGAGCCATGGGGAGCCCACACACTGGAGCCCTGCAAGCAGGCTAGAGAGAGGAACAAGAAGAGGAAGGCGAGG
The DNA here is from genome assembly GCF_965140295.1 of Lepidochelys olivacea. NCBI lineage: Eukaryota > Metazoa > Chordata > Testudines > Cheloniidae > Lepidochelys > Lepidochelys olivacea. Next base: position 6,174,110 of record NC_140413.1, read on the forward strand.
CTGGAGAGAGACGACATCTGCCTGTCCCTGGGACTGGGGAAGATTAAGGGGCTAAAGACTGACCCACGCACCTAGGGCCATATTTAAATGAGATGCTTCGGCAAGGCACGGGGGACAGGTGCCCATGGAGCCGTGTTTCTGCAGCAGAAGGGCCTGAATCCCACGGCTCACGGCTTAGGTGGTGGTCAGGGCATGTCGGTGAATCCGCGGCAGATGCGCCCGAGTCGTTAAAGCCGCTCGGACAAAGCGCACAACTGTCCGGAAACAAGCTTGCTGACGACACAACGGTCCCAGTGAGTGGGGGTGCAATGAACCCACACAGGTGCCTTGGCTACACCGTGATCAGGGCTGGTTTAGCAGCCACTAGCCCTGAGACTGTTGGGATGCTGGTGCCCTTTCAGGCGGTGTTGTCTCACGCCTTTCCCCGCCCCTGGACAGGGCCGGGGCCAACGAAACTCACCTCTGCAGGGGCGCCCACTTGCAGAGCGCCCTGATGGTGCAAACTTTCCAACCCCCTTGGTCATCCCCCCCTAGCGCTTTTCAGCCATAAATCACAAAGGGGAGGTGAGTAGCCTATTTCAGGAGAGGGGGAAACCGAGGCACGGAGCAGTGAAGTGACTCGCCTAGTGCCAGAGTGAGTCAGTCACAGGGTCAGGGCTCCCAATTCCCAGTCCCTCTCCCCTGGGCCATGCCTCCTGTCCTACCACAAGGCAACAGTTCTGCGATACACCTGTATCCTTACAGAGGGCTCATGTACAGCTCCCTGCACTGCTATTGGGCTGGCACTGCAGGACCTCACTGCCATTATGGTACCACATGATCTGTACACATTGTCAGGTCAGCCACGGGGGAGGAATCAGGGAGGTCCAGGGCACAGACTGGGGATCATGGGAGTGGCCCTGCTCTTTCCAGGCTGCAGGGTGGACTTGGAGCCATCTTTGCCTCTCCATCTCAGCCCAAACCTGCTCTAGCCCCCGACCTGTGGAGCCTGTGAAGCCATTTCTCCAGCACCTGCCCTCACTCTGCTGCGGGAGAAGATCAGCAGCCAGGGACTCCGAGCAAGGCTCCTGCAAGAAGGGAGTGGCTGGGGAACCCCGCAAACCGTCCGTGGGGACACACTCGCCGGGCCAAACTCCCCAGCCACGCACGGGTTTGAAATGGGAGGCGGAAAACAGACCATCAGGCAGGATGCCAGCCTACAGCCTGCCCGCAGCCACGCAGACCACCTAGGCGGACCACCCCCGCCTTGTGCCCTCTTCCACAGATCCAGCCAAGCACGGGCAGCCAGCCTCAGTCCCGCCTGTGCCAACTTCCCCCCACACCGCACCCGTGCCCAGAACTGCCCAATGCCCACCCCGCACGACAGTAGCTCACTCCGGCTCCATCCGTCCTGGACGGCTAAGATGGGGAAAGAGCCACTTGCTTCACCAGAAACCTGGGCACCTCCCCACAGAGGGCAACAGCGTTTGACCAGCCTCAGTGGGCTTGGGGCTTAGAAGGGACAGGGTCTAGTAGCCCCTTCTAGTAGCCCTCCAGCCCTGCCCTCGGGAGACTGGCTGACTTTGTGTCTCCAAACCCTCGCCAGACACACATTCCTCCCCCTCGCTGGGAGAAGCTACCAGCCATGCCAAGGGAAGGATTTATTAATAGCCCCTCATCGCCCACTCCAGAGCAATGGCTTCAAGCCTCCAGGGTGCTGGAAAGACACCCCCCCCCCCATCACATTTACACACACACACCCCAACTTACTTTGAAGGAGAGGCGCCAAGGGCTGGGCAGGCAGGAGGGAGCAGCTGTTGGCCCCGCAGCCGCCCGGCTCCGAAAGCGCTCGGCAGCGGAACGCACGTGTGCCGGGAGTGGGGACACGCGGCGAGCCGGCTGGGGCTGTCCGTGCAGCGGCGGAGCTGGAGCCGTGTCTGGAGGCGGTTCAGGCGCGTTGGTGCTGCCCCCGTGTGGATGTGGGCGCACGCTGCCTGCGGGAGTGGCGCGGCCCGGGTGCAAGTCGGGCGCTGCGCAGCCGGTGCGGGGCGCTGGGCCACCTCGCGGCTGGTCCGCTGCGGGGACGAGCCTGCTCCAGCCCGGGCGGCAGCTGCTTGAGTTCCAGCCAGCCGGGCTCTGGTTCAATCCGGCGTGAGAGCCCGCGCAGCAGGTGGCCGCCGGAGCAAAGAGGACTGTGGCCTGGCGGGGGTCGGGGCCACCCTGACCCCACCGGATCATCAAACGCGCACCCCGTCCGCTGCGCCAGCCAGAGGGACACCAGGCCTTGCGCAGTGACAGTCCCACCAACGCACAACGGCCTGGTAGGGCTGGAGCGCCGGAGAGGCCCCGGGGGTCACAAATGAAGCGAGCGGCTCTGGGCTCAGCGGACGACGTTAGAACAGCGGACAGGGAAGGCGAAGATAACGCGGCAGAGACGGGGGCCTGCTGCGTCCTCAGCCGCACCTGGTGCCATTGTGAACCCCAGCGCGAAGAGGGCCACAACCCGCTTTTGGTGCGTTCTTTGCCCCCATCACACCCACGCTGTCGACCGAAGCGAGTCAAACAAAGGTGCCACCGGCCTCTGGGGGCGCTAATGCGTGTCTGGGCTTGTCTGTTTAGGCTGGACGTTTCCCCCAGAAGCACCAAGTGCTGCGCTTATCTTATCCAAGGAGAAACGATTAGGAACACTAGCAAAAAAACAAAAACAAAAAATGGCCGTAGGGCCGGGACACCTGGGTTCTGTTCCTGGCTTGGCCTCTGACCAGCTGAGTGACCAAGCAAGCCACTTTCCCTCTCGATGCCTCTATTTCCCATCCCCCCTCTTGTCTATTTAGGTTGTAAGCTCCTTGGGCTGGGAGGGGTCTCTCACTGTGGGGGGGGGGTGTGTACGGAGCCCAGCACAGTGGGGCCCTGCTCTCTGCTGGAGTGTTCTCCAAGTGCGACTGTCACACTGCTGCTCAGGGTTGCCAGCTCTAAGGCAAGTCTCACGATCTTTAGTGAGTCTCCTAAAGACCCAGCTGCTGGAGTCATGAGATCATCAGAGAGCTCAGCTGTCTTTTAAGTATGTTTGTCAGCCTCACTGCTGCAGGGAAAAGCTGGAGAAGCACACCCTGAGGGCTCAAAGCCAGAAGGCAGAGAAAAAAGCCCCAACGTTAGTTATTTAACATAAAAGGCACCTTTTTCAGGCCAGTCTCACGATTTGTGAATGTTCTGGGGTAGCAATACTGAATGACTGATCATGAGCTACGCTCCACATTCTGCATAACTCAATGTACCAAACCCGTACTGTTTGGGCCAGTGTTTGCGTAACTGGCTGGGAGAAAGCTTTGCGCCTTTTAGGCAAAATGCCTCCGTGCCCTTTCCTGTATTGCGCAGCTTTACCTCTTCGCTGCAGCCCAGATCAGAGGGTCGTCTTTTCAGGATTTAGCTGTGTTTATATACATTACACAGAGTTAAACCCCTGAGAGACGCAGTGACAAAAGGGAAAAGCATTTGCTAAAGCTGTACCTATATCTAGACCGATAAATGTACATGCATTTGTTTACCTTTAACCCATGAAACAATTGTCAGTAGTGTCAATTACAAGTTTTTAAACATTTTAGGGGGGTCCCCAAGTTTTAATGCTTCTTGCCATCCAGTTCAAATGCAAAATATAATTGCATGCACTCCCACACACGCTCCCCTAAGTCAGTGGCTCTCAACAAGGGGTACACGTACCCCCGGGGGTGAGCAGAGATCTTCCAGGAGTACATCAAATCCAGATATTTGCCTAGTTTTACAACCAGCTACATAAAAAGCATGAGGGAAGTCAGGCAAACTAAAATTTCATTCCGAGAATGACTTGTTTATACGCTCAATATTTTCAGTGGTTCTCAACCAGTGGGTCGTGACCCCAAAGTGGGTCACGAGTTTATTTTTTTGGGGGGGGCGTTGCCAGGGCCGGCATTAGAGTCGCTGGGGCCCAGGCCAAAAAGCTGAAGCCCGAGGGGGGCTGAAGCCAAAGCCTGAGTTTTTAAGTGAGGTGCAAGTTGGGGTAGGCAAGACAAATCAGAGTCCTGAAAAGGGGACCAGTTGTCTGGAAAGGTTGAGAGCCACTGTTCCAGGTGTCTTCTCTAGGCGGACTTACCCACCTCAGCCTCTGCAGGATGGTGTCTGTAACGCACGCCAGCTCCTTAAAGTTAGGAAACAAGCGATAGTCCCACTTTGTCTTTGAGTCTCTTCAGCAACAGCCTGGAATTTGCCCTACCTGCAGCAGTTCTAGCCCTCTTCCTCTCCGGTGGGGCAAGGGAGCCTGCCCCAGGCTAAATCCAACAGACTGGCAGAGTCCCTGGAACATAGGGTGACCAGATTGTAACTGTGAAAAAAACGGGACAGGGAGTGGGGGGTAATAGGCGCCCATATAAGAAAAAGTCCCAAAAAACGGGAATGTCCCTTTAAAAACGGGACATCTGGTCACCCTACTGGAACACAGTCCCTGGCACTGCTCCACTGCTGAGTTTTCCAGATCACTCTGGCTCCCACTCCTATTTGTTCACTCCTCCCCATTCCCTTGAGCTCCCCTTGGTTCCACGTTCAGAGGGTGACTCTGGGTATATCCTGCCAGGCTCCTTGCCCACAGTGGAAATCATCCAGGCATTTTCAACCAGCTAATGAGCATGCCCAGTACCTGCTACATCCAATTTCTACATGATTCTGACCCATCCTGCAGAGACACTTCACCCAGCTCTGTGTGGTCTGAAGGCACACACTGTGCCCCTAAACAAAAACGAGTAACTATGTATCTCCCCCCCTGTTTCTTCCCTTCTTTATCTCATTAAATGCTGCAATGCAAGTGTGTGGCTTAGACTTGCTGCCTCTGTGCCCAGGCATAGCCCTGGTGGCTAGTGGATCCAACTGCAGAGCGGAGCCATAAGTGTTTGTAGGACAGGGACCTGTTTTCAGGGCCAGCCTTATGGGTGGGCGACCACCCAGGGCACCATGGTTGCGGGGTCACCGTGGTCAAGAGGCAAGGAGCAGGGCGGGCCTGGGGGGCAAGGCTGCAAAAGGGAGCTTGGGATAATGGGGGAGAGGAGGCATCGGGGCCCAAGGGAGATGAGTGGGGAGCTCAGAGAGGCAGCAGGGGCCCGGATGATCAGGGGGGAGCCTGGGGAGACAGCAGAGGCCAGGGGCACCAAAATGCAAGTTTGCCCAGAGCATCATTTTCCCTAAGACTGGCCCTGTCCATTTTCACTGCTGGCTCTGCTCCTATGCCATCTAGCGGCTTCTCCTGCGATAACAGCTGAGCGACTCCATGGGCCGGTGCATTCTGATGAAAGCAGGCCCTGCCAGTCACCCCGGCTCATCAGAGACCAGCTGCTCCGCGTGGAAAGAGGAACAAACCAGCCTTTGCATAGACCAAAAAAACTCTCTGCCTTCATTATTATGATGATTATTTGTAGTCTCAATATGCTCAGGGCGTGTCCACCCCTCGCGTGACCCCCTGCTGTTTGCGACCGTCGATTCCTGGCCGAGGCACACTGCGTCATGCTCATGGAGTGGTGGCAGGCCCCAGGATCCCAAATCATATTGTCTGCCTCTTTCTATGTCAGCGCAATTCCTCTGACCATCAGCTTCCGGGGTTACAGGCATCGTCGTTCTCGAGTTTTCTGTTGAACAAAGTGTCTGAAGGTGACAAACCATGTTTCACTGATGCCGCCCTGTACTTTGACACGGCTGAGTACGGCCTGGTCTCACGCCGTCGCCTTTTCCTGTAGCCGCTTTCTTATTTTGGCACCGCTTTCCACCAGCCCATGGGTCTGGGGACAATGGCGACTGAGGCGACATGAAAACCCAAACTTTGCTGCAAGCTGCTTAAACACATGCCTGCTACCCTGCAGCCCATCATCAGACGTCACTTGGTCAGGCACACAACGTCTAGCAAAAATAGATCTGCCACACGCAATCACCTGTTTAGCCACAGGATCTGCTAATAAGGCTATCTCGGGGAAGTGAAAATAATCGTTTAGACCAAGTACATCATTTTCCCCCCAGACAACGTAAACAAATCCATGCCTGTTTTGCTCCAGGGGACAATTTTTCCCCCTGTGCCATCACCAGCATGGTCACTTTCACTTGCCTTTGACAATTTCCTCGATAAAAGAAAAGGAGGACTTGTGGCACCTTAGAGACTAAGCAATTTATTTGAGCATGAGCTTTCCTGAGCTACAGCTCACTTCGTCGGATGCATTCCAATGAAGTGAGCTGTAGCTCATGAAAGCTCATGCTCAAATAAATTGCTTAGTCTCTAAGGTGCCACAAGTCCTCCTTTTCTTTTTGCGAATACAGACTAACACGGCTGCTACTCTGAAACCTGAAATTTCCTCAATGTCGCTCTTCATTTGTGGCCAGTATAAAACATCTTTGGCCCTTCTCTTAGCTTTCTCAGTCCCTCAAGGTCTTTCCTGTATCCTTTGTAACATATTCCTCTGTAGCACCTTAGAGAATCGCTATCCTGACGTCTTTAAACAAAATCCCACCGAGGACTGAGAGCTCCACCCGAATCGGTGATAGGGACTGAGAAGATGCTGCCCTGGCCACCCTGTGCTAATAAGCATTAGCTGCTTTCTGCAGGTTCTCATTCTGAACTGTTGCTCTGGCAATCAGAGTCCACATTTCATCAGAGACTGGATACTTGGTGTCTAGCTCTGGATTTTGCTCCACTGCACTTTTGTCAAATGCCTAGAGAGCACATTTGTAACTGCCAGGTCTCTCCCTGCCACTTGCTCCCGGCATGAAATCAAGTAAGTTACTTGCTCGCTCTGTGCCTCAGTTTCCCATCTGTAAACTATGGATAATTATACTTCCTTTGCCCGGCTTGTGTTGTTAGATTGCCTGTCTTTGGCCATGTGTGTGTCCTGGACCCAGCACAATGGGACCTCTCGGTAATACTGTCATGTACATAATAATGAATTCATAAAAAGCACGATCTGATGATAAAAGAGAAATACAGGGCTGTTGACTAAAAAACCCCAGAGATCCAAGCCAGCCACAGAATACATTATGAGCAATTTCTTCACAAATGTAGCCCTTTTTCTTGGTGTGTGGGCTTGACATGTGCTTCCGAGGAACAGAACTCCACTTGCGCAAATGTGTGCAGAAAAGGTGTGAATGTGATTGGCCTGAAACATGACAGCAACTCCACCACAGCGCTCCGGGGAGATGTTGGTGGGGATGCCAGGATGGCAGCTGCATTGCTTCGGAGGACGGCTAGGGGCACCACGAAGAGACTGCTGGGGTCCATATGGTGACACGTTCTTCCCCCACATTGCTGTCCAAAGAGCAAGAAGGAGATTTTGGCCCTTTGCTCCATTCTCTTTGCCTCGCACAGACCCGCCCAGAGACTTCTTGCATAGATGCCACCATGCCGTTTATTTCCATTGTGGCACTCCTCCACCTACATACTAGTGCATTTGCAGGGTCCTCCAGCTTTACTACCCCTCCTCCAAAGGGGAGGGCGGCAAAGGTATCTCCTCCCAGAGAATTCCCTTGTCTCAGGCCCCCCTGGCCTGTCTGTCTCTTCCCTTTCTCCCCTCGCATTTCCTGCCTCTGCCCTTTTGTCCAGCCTCCTTGTTAACGGGCTAATTAGCTGGGTAGCTACCCAGCCCCCCATCTGACCTGATCACCAGGAAGGCCTCTCCTGGACCAGGCCCCTGGGGAGGGTCTGACTGGTTAAACAGTGATCCGAATGCACCGGCCCATGGAGTCGCTCAGCTGTTATCGCAGGAGACGCCACTAGATGGCATAGGAAGGGCATAGGAGCAGAGCCAGCAGTGAAAATGGCTGTCCATCCTAGCACTGGTTCGGCTGCTGATTCGCAGCACTCTGCCACCCACCTCCCGCCCCGGTATTTCTGTCTCCAGGGTACTGGAGCCGCTACTCAACTTAGCCAGCTAGGATCCCTTTCTCCACCCACACAGGTCCTCACACCCGGGCCCCCTGGGGTTCCACACTCCTCATTCTCGGCCTCTTTGCTTTGGGGGGGGGGGGGCTGCTGGTGTCCCTCCTCCTCCTGGTGACCCCAACTCTCCAACTGCTCTTGGGATTCCCCCCTCCCCGGCTTTCCAGGGGCAGGAGCTCCGATAACTTCTCAACCGCTGTTAACGAGCTCAGATTATTTTTATCCCCTGAGACTATTTCCTTGTCTTTTTTCTCTTCCCTCTTCATCCCTCGGGGTGCTCCCCTTTCTTTGTGTTCTCTTGTCTACGTTTCCCAACCCTTCTAAGTTTAACAGCTCTTGTCCCTTCCCTGTGGGTTTCATTCCTTCCCTCTGGGGTTTCTGGACACCCCTTTGCTTCCCTAATGGGAAGGGATTCCAGTCTGTGTCTAACAAGAGAGGGTGGGGCAACCCATCCACTACCCAGAACCGACCTTAGGGTGAGTAACAAGGGTGACTGCCCAGGGAGCCATGATCTGGGGATGGGGTGGGGTGTCACCATCTGAGTGCCGCATGCTGATAGGCCTGGGCTGCCGGAGTGGGGGTGAGTGTGGCGAGCCCAGGGCTGGAGCCTCCGGACAAAGGTGGGTGATGCCACCCAGAGCTGCCAGCCTGGTGGGGAGGTGCAGGCAGCAGGGCTTGTGTCTGCAGAGCCAGAGAGACAGCATCTGTGTCCCCCCTCTTCCTGCAAGCACGGTGGTCAGGGGAGGGGGCTCCCCTGGCTCAGAAACTCCCCCCTGTGCTGCCCTCCCGACAGGCGATGGGAGAGGGAGTCTGTGTGTGACGCATGACCGGGAAGCATTAAGCATCCTGCAGGATAAATGACTCCAATTCAACCCTTAAAGACATTTTGGTAGATAATGTTTGTGTTTTTGTGTATTTACATATATATTGTTAAAGGTTAACAATGTAATCAAACAGTCCCTGTCTGTGCTGTATTCTGTTCATTCAGAGATCAAAAGGACATCTTAACATTGAGATGAACTGTAAACATAGGATATCATTGTATTCATCTATCTTTGAAATGTACAGCAAATCATCTGTGAATCATGGAAAAACAGGCAATTGCCTTATGTTAATCTGTGTAGATAATTACCAGTGATGCTTAGGAAATGGATCTACTTCAAAAGTCCCCATAGTTGCCTATTGTTCACCAAAAGACTCCAAGCTGTCACAAGACGGCCTGAAACTGTACAAAGATATTTGGGTCCCAATCTTTTTATCTCAGATCTGCTTCAGGCTTCATGCAGGGGAAGCCTAAGCCATAAGGACTGAATCCCAGTCCTGACTGGACCACCCTGAATATAAACATTGGACTATTGTGGAAGTATAACATTGTATAAGTATAGCGTTGTATAAGGGGACATGCTGGATACATTGTATACGAGAGGGCATGCCAAAACATCTTACAAAGTATCTGAGGGAGCACACGTAGGGACAGTTAGCTTTTGAATGGAGAAGCAATTAAAATAGAGCCAGCACGTCTAAGAAGCAGGCATCAGAATGGAAGGTATGAAGGGCAATTAGTTAAGTTAACTGGAAGCTGTTAAACGAGATTGTTAAGGGTGGCAGGTAATTGAAGATACGTGACTGGTCTCAGGGATCTTGAAGGGTGGTGACTAAAATCTTTTTTCTTCTTTTGTCTGTAACTTCTCTGTAACTTGTTCTCCAAAAACTGTATAAATTAAGAGACACAAGCCCCACTCGGTGGGCTCTGTATTAGCAGAGCAGCTTTGCTAATAAAACAGAGTGGTCTGATAAATTGTGAGTCTGAGTCAAACTTTGACACTATATAACCTAGGAACTATTTCTAAAAGAACTCTTTGCATCTACAAAGCTCACCATCTCTGCTATGAATCTGAATCTCAAGAATTGAACTCATGTCTGCATGTGTACGGATCTTTTTACCAACAAGCTCTCTCTTTGCTTTTTAAATACATTTTAGTTTAGTTAATAAGAATTGGCTTTAAGTGTGTATTTGGGTAAGATTTGGAATATTCATTAACCTGAGAGGTAATGTGTCTGATCCTTTGGAATTGGTAGAACTTTTTTATATGATTAATAAGATTTTCAGTAATCCTCATCACATTTGACTTGGGTGTCTAGGTGGAGGCCTGAGGGTGGGTTACTTTAAGGAAACTGTGGTGTTGGCTTCTGGGTAACCAGTGAGGTATTATAGAAGCTGTTTTGTGCTGTCTTGGTAAATCTAAGCATTGGAATGTCCACCAGCATTGGGGATTGCCTGCCCCATTCTTTGCAGTTCACCCTAATTGAGTGACCTCAGTTGGCTCCCCTGGGACTCCGGTTACACCGTGGATGCCAGGGGAGATGGGGTGGGGAGCCCCGGGAGCCCATGGTGGCCAGGGGCAATGGGGGGGAGCCCATGGGGGCCAGGGGTGATGGGGGGCCCACAGGCACCAGGGGTGCCAAAAAACAAATTCACCCAGGGCACCATATTCCCTGAGGCCAGCTCTGTCGCTACTCCAACCCGCTTCCATTTAAACATCTTCTGAACTTCTTGGGGCACCTGTGCCATAGGGCAGAGATTCTTACATTGCATACATTCAAGCTTCACTTGTGCGCTGGTCTTCCTCCCTGGATCCAGACCTTTAAACTGCTGACCCCCTCTGGGAATGTCTCCACAAACTCCTCTGTTCCTTTAGCTGCCCTCTAGGGTGATGGATTGATGCTGCCTGACCCATACCCGGGCATTCTCTGGGAGGCTCTGCAAGAATTGTTCCAAAATGACAGCATGCATAATATCGGCCATGCCTTGGGCATCTGGCCTCAGCCGATGCATGGCCCAGTCTGGCAGTTTGGGGGCAAATGCCCAGGGCCGTAATCCCCTAGTCCATCTTGCGGCTCAAAGTTTTTGCTGGTATTTTTCCATCAAAGGGCCCACCCAGTCTAGAATGGCCACCTGAACCATTTCATAGACTCTTGCTTGCTCATCACTGAGAGCCACGTAGGCCACATGATCTTCTCCTGTTAAACAGCATACTAGCCATAGGGCCCAGCTGCCCTTATCCCATCCTGCCCCCACAGCCCTCTCTCAAACGTGACCAAAAATGGATCATCTGTGGGGCCCCTTTTGCCGAGGCATATCCCCTGAGCCCGACTGCCAATCCCTGCCGCAGACTCACCGTGCTTTGTAGCAGCTCTTGCTGCACTTGGATTTGCTCCCTTATCAATTCCTGCAGGCGTTTTTGTTGCTCAGCCTGCCGGGTGAGCAAGGACTCTCTCTCCAAGTGGTGGGATGACTGGAAGGTCTGCAAGGTCTTCCGCGTTTCCTTCTGCTGTTCGGCCAGCCGCCGTAATGTCTCCTCCATCTCTGAGCCTGCCGAACCTTTACACCGGCTCTCCCTTCTGGTTCTTCATCCGCATGGATAAAGGCAGGATCCCAGAGGAGCCCCCAGGCTCCTAATTGGTTAACCAGTGATCAGAGTGCTGGTTCATTTGCCGATTCCCAGCTCCCTGTCACAGCCTCTTCAAGAGACGGGGAGGAACGTTGGAGGCTGGGGGCTCTTTGCAGTTTGAACCGGGCAGAGGGACTCGCAGGAGAGGGCAGGATCATACGACAGGGATGAGGGGACAACTAGCAAGCTCAAGGGAGCACAGTGATGGAGCAAAGGAAGTGAGACCGGAGGGTGGAGCAGCGAGAGAAGAACAGCGGGAGGAATCTGCTTTGAAGAGATCCAGCCGTGCTGTGCGGAGGGGCCTGGCCGATGCATGGAAATACCAGGGAGTTGCTGTGGATCCTTTGCTTGGCCTGTGCCAGCCAGGAAGGGGGTTGCAGCTGGTGGACAGGAAGATGGAGGGATGAGGAAAATGCACTCGGTCGTCTTCCCACTTAAAAGAGCGATCTCAGAACAACCGTGCTGGGCTCGGCGGGACTATTCCGACGAGCGAGCATCACTCCCGTGAGTAGGGGTTGGCAGGATCAGGCCCATTCACTACTGAGCAGCAGGCCCCTTGCTGCAGGGCATGGGCCAACGCACACTGGTCTCCTGGCTGGCGGAAGCCGCAGGGCTGTGGGACACTGTGGTACTTTTCTTTGTGGGTTGCTACAGTGAGGAGGGAGTTCGGTACCAAGAAATGAGCGAGTCGCCCAGGGCCTGGCTGGAAGGTTCGCAATGTAAGCACAGGGGCAGGGTGGCCATGTCTCATCCCCGGGTAGCAAATATCCTCAACAGCTGGTGGTAAGATACTAGATGGGGAGGGTTCTGAGTTACTACAGAGAATTCTTTCCCAGGTGTCTGTCTGGTGGTCTTGCTCACATGCTTAGGGTCTAACTGATCACTGCATTTGGAGTTGGGAAGGAATTTCCCCCCAGTCAGATTAGCTGAGACCCGGGGGGTTTTTCACCTTCCTCTGCAGCACGGGTCACTTGCACCTTTATACCTGCTCCTGTATTTTCCACTCCATGCATCTGATGAAGTGGGTTCTAGCCCATGAAAGCTTACGCCCAAATAAATTTGTTCGTCTCTAAGGTGCCACAAGGACTCCTTGTTGTCTTTAAACTAGTGTAAATGGTGGATTCTCTGTAACTTGAAATCTTTAAATCAGGATTTGAGGACTTCAGCAACTCAGCCAGAGGTTAGGGGTCTATTACTGGAGTGGGTGGGTGAGGCTCTGTGGCCTGCAATGTGCAGGTCAGACTAGATGATCATGCTGGTCCCTTCTGGCCTTAATGTGTATGAGTCTATGAGCATTCTCTAGACAGCAGCCGCTCAATGCAAGCATTGATGGACGTGTGCGATGTGGGGACAAGCAAGCCAGAGACCAGAGCAGGGGAAGCCGCCTAGGGCTGGGAGCAGGATCCAGCTGCCCTGGATTCTTGCTCCCTGCAACACACACACACTCTGGGAAGACGTGTCAATTTCATGGCTCAGCCGTGAAATTGACAAGACAGTCAATATTCCCAGCCCAGAGCCAGAGGGGGGAGCCATTCTGGCTTCTTGCCCAACTGGGAACAGGGTCCAGCCACCCAGCTCTCCACAGTAGCAGGGGGCAACTGGGCTCTAGCTGCCTGGCTTTCTTGTCAATTTCACACTCCTGCCAACAGCAGATGTAAGACCCACAGGGTCTACACAGACACAGCATCGCCTTAGCTACACCGACAAGCCCTATGTCTCTCGTGGAGGTGGAGTTATTATGTCAGTGTAGCAAAGCTGCAGTGTAGACACTGACATAATAAGGTCGACGGAAACTGCCTTACGTGGATCTAACTGTGGTGTCTAGACCAGGCCTGGGTCCCTCGGTGCTACCATGAAGGGCAGCTCTCTTGGAAGTCCCTGGGGCTCCCAACATCAATTTGTATCCCTGGTGGTTCTCAAGGTGCGTTCAGCTTGGCCATTGGCCCCCAAGGGGAGGTAAAAGGTCCCATTCACTCTGCCATGATGTGGCTCTGAAGGCTGCCTTGGAATCGAGGATCTGAGAGCCCCATTGTGGCCAGTGATGTACAAACACTGAGAACCCAATGCAGAGTCACACCGACTTGCAGATAGATTTGAGTATGGGGAACCAGAGCTGTGGATTTGCAAAGATACCCCATTGATCGGTGCTTAGTGATACCGGCACAGTGGCCACCTCACTGCTGCCGGATGGTAGCCACTCCCAACCACTGCTGATGGGGAGCAGGAAGCTGCAGCATATAACACACAGAGTGCGAAGAGGCAATCTGTCTTTGGCCCATCTGTACCCCACGCTAGCCACTGCTGTTCCACCCAGGTGCTGGGCACTCTGCAAACAAATCACACAGGAAATGGAGTGACACTAGGATCCAAAACTTCTCTGCTCAGTTCACGGCTTGGCTGGGGAGTGACAGAAAGATGCTACCCTCCCATGGTAGAGGCGGAATGAGTAAAAGCAGTTCCTAGTAGACATCTGCTTCTCTCACACAAAAAACGCAACCACACATCCTGCTGGCATCATGCTGGGTGGGCTCCAGATAGCACCAAAAGCTAATGATATTTGTTAAGCAGCAGCAATGCACTCGGCAGTGTAGAAGACCCATAAGTCTCTGCTCTGAAGAGTTTACAGTCTGAATACGAAAAATACAGATGAGACACAATGCACTGGGAAGCCAAGAGAAGTAAAAACAAGGGTCTGATTCTCCACCATCTTGCACGGTGGATTGTCATTTACACGAGGGTCACATGCGTGTAAAATCGTCTTACCCTCGCTTTCCACAGCCACAAATGAGGACACACCGGGCAAGACAATGGAGAATCAGGCCCAACGCAGTGTTTTCTGCTCTCACAATTTTATCACAAGACTCATGATGTTTGGGGCTTTTCTGAAGGCCCCAGCTCCTGAAGTCATGTTGTTAGGATATAGATATTCAGGCCTGTCTGCAAAGGCCTGTACTTTAAGAATTTAGGTGTATTCTTATCACTTGGCTAGTTCTAGAGGTATAAAAGAAAGAATCAAAATCACTGTCTGCCGGTGTAAGGGCCTTCTCTTACTGTGACAGTCTGAGGCCCTGTTCTTAGCCTAAGGCCTTTGGCTGCCCAGCAGAGGCAGCCATAAGCTAGGAAGCGACTGGTCACATCCTCCCATTCCAAACTAGTCACATTGAAATAAGGTGCTATTGGGCTGTTAGGCACTATCAGGACAGGATTGTATTCCTGTCACCTCCAGAGAAAGGGAAGTGCCTAGAAAATGTAAAAGGAAACTTAGTTTGATAGCATCCTGTCTGGCAAGAACTCACTTATCAATAGCTGGGATGTGAAATCCTCACTTCTGTATTGTCTTGTCATTATAGTTCCCACTTTGCTATTGTTTGTCTGTATAATCTCTGTCTGGTTCTGTGATTGTTCCTGTCTGCTGTATAATTAATTTTGCTGGGTGTAAACTAATTAAGGTGGTGGGATATAATTGGTTACATAATCATGTTACAATATGTTAGGATTGGTTAGTTAAATTTCAGGAAAATGATTGGTTAAGGTATAGCTAAGCAGAACTCAAGTTTTACTATATAATCTGTAGTCAATGAGGAAGTGAGTGGGTGTGTGGGTGGGGGAGATGGGAACAGGGAATGGGGGTGCGGAAATTGAAATCATGTTTTGCTAAAGGGGGAAATGGGACCGGGGAATGGGGGTAAGGAAATTGGAATAATGTTTGGCTAAGGGCAGGAATGGGAACAGGGACACAGGTGTAAGGCTCTGTGGTGTCAGAGCTGGGAAGGAGGATACTAAGGAAGGAAACTGGAATCATGCTTGCTGGAAGTTCACCCCAATAAACATCGAATTGTTTGCACCTTTGGACTTCGGGTATTGCTGCTCTCTGGTCATGCGAGAAGGACCAGGGAAGTAAGTGGGTGAAGGAATAAGCCCCCTAACACATGTGAGCACATGAGACTCTCCACTTTCATTTAAAAAATAGTAAACGTCTAGCCCTTCCTGCTTGAAAATGTGACACCCCTAAAGCAGGGGTGGGCAAACTATGGCCCGAGGGCCACATCCGGCCCTTCAAATGTTTTAATTCAGCCCTCAAGCTCCTGCTGGCTCCCAGAAGCAGAGGCATGTCCCCGCTCCGGCTCCTACACGTAGGAGCATCCAGGGGGCTCCACAAGTTGCCCCTGCAGCTCCCATTGGCCGGGAACTGAGTCCAATGGGAGCTGCACGGGCAGCATGCAAGGCTGCCTGGCCATGCCTCCGCGTAGGAGCCGGAGGGGGGACATGCTGCTGCCGCCTCTGGGAGCTGCTTGAGGTAAGCTCTGCCCAGAGCCTGGACCCCTTACCCCCCCCTCCCACCCTCTGAACCCCTCGGTCCCCGCCCAGAGCACCCTCCTGCACCCCCAACCCCTCATCCCCAGCCCCCACCCTCTCCACACACTCCAACCCACTGCCCCAGCCCCCTCCTACATTCTGAACTCCTCATTTCTGGCCCCACCCCAGAGCCCACACCCCCAGCTGGAGCCCTCACCCCGACCCCCAATTTCATGAGCATTCATGGCCCGCCGTACAATTTCCATACCCCGCCGTGGCCTTCGGGCCAAAAGGCTAGCATCACCGTTGGCTCTCATGCAGCTGGGTGGGCTCTGTGTGAGCCTCAGACCCGCGCCCTGCGTCCAGGATGGTAGCCAAGCCTCGGCACCACCCAGGCCCCCTTGCACCAGCCCCTGTAGCATGGGTTTAGGTAGGTAACAAACAAAGGGCTGGACAATCATTAATTTACGGCACTAATAAACCCAACCCCGGCCCCTCTCAAGGCCAGGGCAGCGGGCAATAGACACAGGCCCAGGGCCAGCTGGATCAGAGGGCGACAAGACCCGTGGGGTCTCCCTGGGGATCTGTGCCAAGGGGTCTCCGCCGGGGGGGCTTGCACAGCTGCTGCAAAGCGAAGCCCGTTTCCCAATTCTGGTCAATCTCCTTGTTCAGGGTTGGAAGAAAGCGACTCTTCTGTCCGTCCCCCGCCCCCTTCCGAGCCACAGCCCGCCCCGGCGGGGGAGACTCGCCCCTCCCGGGCCGCACCCCGCACCCCGGCGTGGGCTGCCGGAGCCGCTCCCTAGCCCCGCAGGGGCCGGCCGGGGGTGGAGCCCGGCTCCAGCCCGCCGAGCCCAGGGACATAAAAGGAAAGACCCGGCTGCGGCAGCTCCTCTCTCCCGGGGCCCGATCGCCCCAGCGATGCCCGGAGACTCCCGCCGGCAGCGCCGAGCCCGGGGTGGCTGCAAACGGTGCCTCCCGGCCCGGGGCCCCGCCGCCGCCGCCGGCTCCGAGCCCAGGTAAAACCCAGCAGCAGCAGCCGGGGCGGGCGCCTGCGATGCGGCGGCTGGGGGGCGTTACGCGGCGGCGGGTCTTCCCGGGGCCTCCCCTGCTGGCAGGAGGGAGCGAGCCCGGGGCGGAGACAGCCCGATCCCCTCCGTGCACCCACCCCGCGGCGGGAGCAAGAGGCCCCTTCCCGGCCGCGCCCACCGCTGCGGCGGCGGCTCCCCCCACTGGCCTGACGCCGCGTCACCCCGCCCCGCCGGCTGGGGCTGCTCCCGGCTTCCTCCCGCCCTGAGTCAGCGGCCGGGATCGCAGCAGCGGCGGGTTTTTCCCAGTCGGGGTGTTTCTCCCTCTGCGCCGGTTTGACTCCCTTTTCCGCCCCCTGCAGGGCCATGGACACCGGCGCGGCTTCGGCCGCCTCCCCGCCCAGCTTCAAAGAGGAGCTGCTCTGCCCCATCTGCTACGACCCCTTCCGAGAGGCCGTGACCCTGGGCTGCGGCCACAACTTCTGCCGGGCCTGCGTGAGCCGCTCCTGGGAGCACCAGCCCCGCCACGCCTGCCCCGTGTGCAAGGAGCTGTCCGCCCTGGGCGACCTGCGGGTCAACCACACGCTCAACAACCTGGTGGAGATGCTCCTGCGGGAGGAGAGCCGGCGGGGCGCCCCGGGGGGCCCTGCCCTGTGCGCCCTGCACGGCCAGGAGGCCAAGCTCTTCTGCCAGGAGGACAAGGAGCTGGTGTGCGCCTTGTGCCAGGGCGCCAAGCAGCACGCGGGCCACAGGGTGCGGCCGGTGGCGGAGATGGCCAAGGACTACAGGGTGAGTGGCCCCGGGGCGGGACGTGCCCTCAGCGAGCCGGGGGCCCGGCCGGGCAAGGGAGACACGTGCGAGGGCGGTGGCGGGGAGGGTGCGCGCATGGGGACGCGTGCCGGGCGGCGTGGACCCCCGGGCGTGCACGACGACCCTGTGCTGGCATGAGGACCCGAGATTTGCCCTCGGTGGGTACCCCGTGGCGTGGGGGCACACCCGTGGCATGTGCCCGGTTGTGCGTTGGATACAGGGACGTGCATGGCTGGGATACGGGGGTGCGCCCAGTGGCATGTCCACGCTGGGAGTGGACTGCGCCTTGGATCGCCCGGAGGGAGGGGAATTTTGCTGCGGGGAGGTGGGCCTCAGATGGGGGGGGTACGCAGAGCTTTCCCCCCTTGCAGAATGACATGTATGTGCAGCCGCTCCTGACATGCGAACTGCCTGAGGCCCTGGGACTGGGATTTTGATGGCGCTCCCCTTAGGAAATAGCAGGAAGTAGGTGCGGCTGTAAGCAGGAAGCCAGCTGTAGGGTGACTGTGTGTTGCGGGGGTCCTGAGTGAAAGGCACCAGGCCTCTGCTCTTCCTCTGACTGCTTCCAAGGTACCCTGGCTGTAAGGGTGCTGCTTCGCTGCTCTGCCAGCTCCTCTCCTCTCCGCATGGCCCAGTTGCTGGGGTGTGTTAAGAAAGCTGGTGTGCCATGTGCTCGCCCGCCCAGTGCCCACAGGCAGGACACCCAGGGCTGTCGCTTGCCTTGTTAGCAGCATGGCAGGCGCTGGAGAGAGCTCTGGGCCGGCCCCCACTCTCCCCAGCCTGGAGACAGTTCGTGACCTTGGACGGGGAATGGCCCCTTCTCCAGCAATGATCCTGCCACGGCCCCAGGCCTGGAGAGCGGGATACACCACGGGGCAAGGGGCAAGGGCAGTGACGTTTGCTTAGCACTGGTACGGGGGGAGGACGAGAGACGGTGGCAGAGCAGCGATGCTCTGGGGCCTCTCCCCACTCACGAGCCAGGGAGCAGAGAGCAGGGCCGATCTCCAGGCGGCAGTTTTGCTCTTCCAGCCGGAAAAGGGAAATTGGAGCTGCTGTCGTCACTGGCCGAGTGAGTCACCCGGGAGGGGGCCGCGCCTTAATTCAAACGCTGCAGCAGCCCTTGGAGCAGGCTCTGAAATCTGTTTATAACTCCCACTGACAGTGCACAGGGAGGGTAGTATGGCCTAGTGGTTGAGACGCAGCCCAGGCAGTCAGGCCTCCTGCGCTCTCATCCCAGCCGTGCTGTGAGCGGGCATGAGTCACTGACCCTCTTGCTGGACGCTTCCTGTCTGTAAAACGGGGAGAATCAGCATGGGGAACATGGGGATTGCCAGACAGGATCAGGCCCAGGGCTCCTCTAGCCCAGGGTCCTGTCTTGGACGGTGGCCAGGACCAGATGCTTTGGAGGAAGGTGCAGAAAACCCTGCAAGAGGCATTCACTGGCTCACCTGCCCCCGGGGCAGTGTCTTGGGGGTTGTCTTCTAAACTCTCCTGCTTCAGTGTAGATTCCTGAGTGTTGTGAGGCTAGATTGATGTTTGTTAGGTGCTTGGAGGTCCCCAGAGGGAAAGGGCTAGCGAAATGCAACTCGTTGTTATTATTAATGAGCTAGCCGGGAGACAGGACCCCACCACCACCTCTCTCCCCCCCCACGAAGGTGCTCAGGGCTGTGGCAGGGAGAGATGCCTTTCCCTGCCGGCCCCAACCCAGCCCCGAGGAGAGGTGCCTCTTCACCCCAGCCCAAGTGCTGCTGGGGGGGAGAGACCTGGGGGGGAGTCCTTTCTCCCTGCTGTAGCCCTGGGGTAGCCTGCACCCCAAACCCCTCATCCCTAGCCCCATCCTAGAGCCTTCGCCCCCAGCCCTGAGCCCCTCATCCTTGGCCCTACCCCAGAGCCCGCACCCCCAGACGGAGTCCTCACCCCCCCTGCACCCCAACCCTCTGACCCAGCCCTGAGCCCCACCACACGCCGATCCCCTCAGCCCCACCCCTGCCACATGTCACCCATCAGCTCCATATTGGTGCACATGACAAAATCCATTCCGCACATGGATGGGAAAAACAAGAGGGAACACTCTTAATGAGCTGGTGTGATTTCACATGGGGTGGGGGGAGCGAGAGAGAGTGTGTGTGTGTATATGTCTTTATACACACACACACATGTATATGTATAAAAATAAAAGGGGTCCCTGACAAAGGGCTGCCATTGAGGAATAGGGTGACCAGATCACAACAGTGAAATATCGGGGAGGGACACTCCCAGGCTCTGCCCCAGGTCCTGCCCCCTCCCCGCTCGGCCCCTACCCTGCGCCCTTCCTCATCCTCCGGCCCGCCGCTGGCTTGCTGTGTCCTCAGTTCCCCACCCACCGCTGGCCTCTTCACCCCCCCTCACCTGCCAGTCACCTTTTCACCCTGCCCGCTGCTTGCTCGCCCGCCCGCCTTTTCACCCTGCCACTCGCCTCTTCACATGCCACTTGCCCCTATGGCACCGAGTTCCCCTCTGCCAGGTGGGTGCTCGCCCGCCCCCTTCCCCCAAGTCCCCGCCCCGGCCCCGCCGCCTTCCCATTCCTCCCCCTCCCTTCTGGAAAGTCCAAAGTGCCTCCAAATAGCTGTTAGGTGGCGGGAAGCACTGGGAGGAGCGGGGACGCGGTGCGCTGGAGAGAGGGGGGAAGAATAAGGTGAGGACGGAGGAGCTTGGCTGCATTTTCCCCCTGTGGGTGCTCCAGCCCTGGAGCACCCACGGAGTCGGTGCCTCCTTCCCGCTCTCCTCCTTACCTGAATATCAGGACAAATGGCGTCCTGATCGTCCATCGATCGGGATGCGGGACAAAGGGTTAAATATCGGGACAGTCCCGATTTTATTGGCACATCTGGTCACCCTATCGAGGAACGTGTTCTATAAGGAACATCTCCTTCCTGCAGGCCAAATGGAGGAACATGGAGAACTCCCTGCGGGAC
Source organism: Lepidochelys olivacea (assembly GCF_965140295.1). Lineage (NCBI taxonomy): Eukaryota > Metazoa > Chordata > Testudines > Cheloniidae > Lepidochelys > Lepidochelys olivacea. The sequence goes on from NC_140413.1 coordinate 6,194,562, forward strand.
AAGGTGAGGGATTTCGGGACAGTCCGGCGGTCGTATGAGTCCATCTCCAAGCACAACCAGGTAAACCACCAGGTTGAAGTGGGTTGGTAGATTACACCATCCCTAACCGGACAGCTGGGGAGATAGTCATAGGTTTTTTTCATAGATACTAAGGTCAGAAGGGACCATTATGATCATCTAGTCCAACATCCTGCACACTGCAGGCCACAGAATCTCACCCACCCACTCATGCGTTTAAACCTCTCACCTATGTCTGAGCTATTGAAGTCCTCAAATCGTGGTTTAAAGACTTCAAGGAGCAGAGAATCCTCCAGCAAGTGACCCGTGCCCCATGCTACAGAGGAAGGCGAAAAACCTCAGGGCCTCTTCCAGTCTGCCCAGGAGGAAAATTCCTTCCTGACCCCAAATATGGCGATCAGCTGAACCCTTAGCATATGGGCAAGAGTCACCAGCCAGATACTAGAGAAAATTCTTTCCTGAGTAACTCAGATCCCACCCCATCTAACATCCCATCACAGGCCATTAGGCCTATTTACCATGAATATTTAAAGATCAATTAATTACCAAAATCATAGAAAGAAAAGGAGGACTTGTGGCACCTTAGAGACTAACCAATTTATTTGAGCATAGGCTTTCGTGAGCTACAGCTCACTTCATCGGATGCATTCATTCATTCATTATTTTTTTCCCCACCACTGAATACATCCGATGAAGTGAGCTGTAGCTCATGAAAGCTCATGCTCAAATAAATTGGTTAGTCTCTAAGGTGCCATAAGTCCTCCTTTTCTTTCTGCGATTACAGACTAACACGGCTGCTACTCTGAAACCTACCAAAATCATGTTATTCCATCATACCATCTCCTCCATAAACTTATGGAGTTTAATCTTAAAGCCAAGAGATTAGTCCTACAGGAGCTGCAAGGGGGAGGGGGTCTTAGCTGATTGCAAAGGGGGGCGGGGGTTTAGCCGATAGCAAACCTGCAGCTGGCCTTATTGTTTGTGGGGCCCAACCCACAGGGAATTGGCTGCTGAGTCTTTCTCTCTGCTACCGGGGGGGCTGAGTTGAGCCATGAGTTACTGAGTTGGTGTCACAGCCCAGGGCCCCCTATTCTCCCTGTGTGACCAGTGCCGGAGGCTGGGCCTTGTTTGAAAACTTCTCTCAATGGCACCTTCTGTCCCACAGGATCCAAAGGCCTTTTGCAAACCGTACCTAGTGGATCACACTCCCATGGCAGAAATGCAGCCACCTCTGGGGTGGAACGCTGCCCCTATCCGTGCCAGCAATCCCACGTAACGGCAGGAGTGTTGTGGGGAGACAGGCTGCGGTCGCAGGAGGGAGAATCCGCCCCTGTTGGTTGTGTGCCTAGGGGTCAGGACTGGGGATTGGGAGGGTGGGGGCTGGAGTAACGTGGGGTGCACCGCACATGTACCTTTCTACACCTGCCGCAGCCCAGCAAGCAGCTGGGAGCCCTGGGCTTTGCCCTTCTTAGTCTCTTCGCGACAAGCACGGGCAAGTCCGCAGAGATCTTTGGGAACGTACCAGAGGCCCCTGGTGAAGATGCCTGAAACCCCCCCAATGGACAGTGTAGGGAGGCGGAGAGATTCCCAAAGGCACAAACGGGAGCCGGGCACCTGCTTCCCATTCCTTTGCAATGGCAGAGAGGCCTCCAGCTGTCCGCTGTGCCTTGGAGAACCGCCTGCTTGTGGGATGCCCCGGGCTGGGGAGGGCTCGCCCTGGCCTTGTCCTCTGAGGGTCCTGGGCAGTGGGAGGCCTGTGGACCAGGTTTGGTGACCTGGGGAGAAAAAAGCAAACTCTCCTGGGGGTGACATCGGCAAGGCGAGAGCAGTTGTTGCTGTGAGAGCTCTGGGGGAGCTGAGGTGAGTGGGGAGTGTATGGGGGGGGTTGCGGGGCACTCAGTCCATGTGGCTCATCATTCTCCAGCACGCTTAAGCCCTGGGAACGGTGATTGGCCGGGTGGCCACAGGTGTGGCTGGTTTAACTATTGCAAGCCCAGCGGAGGTCTGTGGCTTCCCCTACCCCAGAGCCCACCTTGACTCTGAAATGGACTGAGCGGTCACGGAGGCTGCTTTCCGACAGGAAGCTGTCACTGGGTGGGAAATGCTGGCCGGTCTCTAGAGCTCTGGCCCACTGCTGGGAAACCCAAGGGCCAATGGCTCTTCCGGCTGATGGCAGCCGGTGGGCTTCTGCTGGTGTCCAAAGGAATAAGCTATAATGTGGCAGTCCTCCGAGGGATTCCCTGTGGGAGCGAAGGCATGCCCAGGGGACTGGGGGTCGGGGAGTGGGGCTCAGGATCTGGGTTCAGCTGCTGGCTCTGTCAGACTCTGTGGGACTTCAGGCAAGTCATTTCACCACTTCTGCGTCCATTCCCCATCAGCCCAATGGGGCTCCTGCCCTGTGCCCTGTTTAGCAGAGCTGGTCAAAAATCCTTCTTCTCTCTCCCCACTCCCATCCCCCCCCAGAAAAAACATCAATTTTTGGATGGAAAAAGATACATTTTCATTTTGAATTGAAACGTTTTGATTTGGGCTTTGAACTCCCTTCCCCCTGTTTGGGTTTTCAGCTCTCCCCCTCCCTTTTCAATTTTTCCAGGGGGCCCGAAACCCAAAGTGTTTTCCACCTGGGAAACACAAAACTCTCATTTTTTGCTTTCATTTTTTTTTTGTGTTGAAAAATCAAAAGATTCTTCAGCCTCGGACGGTTTGAGTACCACCAAGATTTGGACAGAACGGACTCTTTCTAATGAAAAAGTCATTAGGAAAACTCTGGTCAGTCTTTTTCGATTGTAAACTCCTTGGGGCAGGGGCCCTCCAGCTACATGTTTGTGCAGCATCCTAGCTAGGTGCCAGTGCCATACAAATAACATTCTTCCCTTCCTGCCCTAGAGTGGGGGCCTGCTGACCTGAGGGCGGCTGTTGGGTGCAGCGACCCCGTGGGGGTGGAAAGGGCCGGGTCTAAGTCAGGTCGCTGCTATGGTCCTGCTCTTCCTCCCGCCGGGCAGGTGGAGGTCGCCAGGCTGGAGGATCAGATCAGGAAGGAGTTTGAGAAGCTGCACGAGTTCCTGCGGGGCGAGGAGAAGGCCCTGCTGTCAGAGCTGCACGAGGAGGCCCGGCACAAGCGGGGCCTGATCGAGGGCAAGATCAAGAAGCTGTCAGAGGACAGCGATGCTCTGCTGCACGAGGTCAACCAGCTGCAGGCTGACCTGACGGAGGACGACGTCTCCTTCCTCAGGGTAATGCCACCCTCCTGCCCTCCTCCCTATGCCTGCAGTGCTCACCTTGGGGGCCCCCCCGAGTCATATGGGGGAGTTGCGGGGAGGGGGAGTGGTCAAAGTACATCCTAGCTCCGCCCACTGTCAAAGCTCCACCAGGTTTCTGCTCAAATGATCTGCAGTACAGTTGTTAACACATGGTCGTCGTTAGTCTTCGGCTATAGCCAGTGCAGCCGCCTGCCTCTCCTGGGACCAAATAACCACTGGTTTCCAGAGCCGCTGGGGGCCTCTGTGTGGGAGCCTTTACCCCCCTGAGAAATAACAGAGAGGATCTAGAGACCAAGGCAGGACCTAAACTGCAATTTGACTGGAAACAATAATCTGAAATGGTGCTTAACAGGGTGGGGGCAGGGCATGAGACCCAGCCAGGGGTGAAAGTAAGTCGAGTGACTTACCGGTACGCTGGGGCCAGCTTTGGCCCCCCGGAAGGGGCGGGGCCTAGGGCAGAAGGGGATCAGAGCCAGCCCCAGCCCACCCTGTAAGGTAAGTGCCCCCCTCCTTCCCCCCTCCCCCACCAGGGTAGCGGCAGCAGCCGGGGCTCCGGGGGCTATTTAAAGGGCCTGGGGCTCCCCTGCTTCTACTGCCCCCATCCTTTAATTAGCTGCCGGAGCTCTGGGGAAGCGGCAGGTCTCCAGCGGCTATTTAAAGGACCGGGGCGGCAGAGGCAGCTGGAGCCCTGGCCCTTTAAATAGCCCCCGGAGCCCCTGCTACCCCAGGGCTCTGGGGGCTATTTAAAGGACCTGCGGCTCCCCTACTTCTACCGCCCCGGCCCTTTAAACAGCCCCCGGAACCCTGGGGTAGCGGCGGTGGGGCTCCGGCAGCTATTTAAAGGGCCGGGACGGTAGAAGCAGGGGAGCCCTGGGCCCTTTAAATAGCTGCCGGAGCCCCACCGCCGCTACCCCAGGGCTCCAGCAGTGGGACTCTGGAGGCAATTTAAAGGGCCTGGGGCTCCAGCCATTGCTGGGAGCCCCAGGCTCTTTAAATTGCCCCCTGGGGACAGGGCCGCCCAGAGTGGGGAGCAAATGGGGCAGTTTGCCCCGGGCCCCGCAGGGGCCCCCACGGGAGTTTTCGGCTGTACACCCGGAGTGAAGGACCCGCCACCGCTCCTTCCGCTCCAGGTCTTCGGCGGCAATTCGGCGGCGGGGGTCCTTCCACTCCATGTCTTCAGCGAAGTGCTCCGAAGACCCGGAGCAGAAGGACCCCTGCCGCCGAAGACCCCAGGCCCCCTGAATCCTCTGGGCGGCCCTGCCTGGGGAAGCCGGGCTGCCCCAATACGGTGCACCGGCTCTTGCTGGTATGCTGTACCGGGGCCTACCAGCTTACTTTCACCTCTGGACCTAGCTCTGATGTGAAGTGGCAGCGAAAAACGACTGTTGCAATTTTGGGTAAGGAGTGGTGGGTCCTCTCCATATGGCTCTTTGTAGCTGGCATCCGTTCCGAGAACCGCCCCACCAAGGATGTTGGTGCATCGGAGAGGGTTTGGACGCATGATGCCCAGAGCCACAAAGGATCAAGGGCTGGGGGGGTGGGCGTGGCTTGCAGCGAGCGAGAGGGTTCCCAGGGCTAGATACATGCAGCTCAGCTGAGGGGCATAAAAACTCTGAGCTAGGTGGAGCTTCCCTGATTGACACCAGCTGAGGCTCTGTCCCTGTATTTGAAGGGTGTAATCGCTTGGGATGAAAGCAAACCCCTTAGGGCGGGTCTGCACTAGAAAATGAGGTCGACCCAGCTTCGTCGCTCGGAGTGAGAAAAATCCACCGCCCGAGTGACGTAGGTAAGCCAGCCTGAGTCCTGTGTAGCCAGCGCTGAGCTGACGGAAGAATTCTTCCATTGACCTAGCTACCGCCTCTGGGAGGTGGATTACCTACGTCAGTGGGAGAACCCCAGAGTGTCTACACTGAAGCCGCAGCTGCGCTGCTGTAGTGTTTCAAGTGTAGACGAGCCTTTAGTGTGCTACAGAAGGGCCTGGGATGGGAGGGAATAACTAGAAGGGAATGGGATGCAAGCGGGAAAGGAGACCTTGCCTGTCTCCTGCCTGTGTTGTGAGTCGGCACCTCTTCCGGGCTGTTTGGGCGAAACAATCACGTTTTCAATGTAAATTCTCTGTGAAACCTGCTCAGAAGCATGTGGTTTTGTTGTGGGGGTTTTGCACTTTGGGTTGCCCCAGTCCTGGGCAGGAGAATAGCAACCCCCTCTCCCCCACCGCCATCCCCAGACTGTGCAGTCAGATGCTCCAGTGCATAAGAGCCTGGTCTCCAGGGCACGTTTCTGCCCACCGTTGTCAGTTCTGCCCACCATCGTTGGGGTGGGGAGGGATAGCTCAGTGGTTTGAGCATTGGCCTGCTAAACCCAGGGTTGTGAGTTCAATCCTTGAGGGGGTCATTTAGAGATCTGGGGCAAAAATTGGTGGATTGGTCCTGCTTTGAGCAGGGGGTTGGACTAGATGACCTCCTGAGGTCCCTTCCAACCCTGGTATTCTAGGATTCCTCTGATCGTTACAAAAGCGCCTCGTGCAGGTTTAACGTGCGACGTCTCTCTCCTCTTTCAGAAACACAAGAACCGCAAGCGCAGGTAGGTTCCTGAGCATTTGAAATCCCGAATGTGCAGCTGGGGTTTATTGGATCAAACCTGGCCCTCGTACGCCAATTCTCACGGCGTTGCCAATCCCGAGTGAAACGGCTTTGTCCGTGACACAGACCCCACATCGAAACCTTCCCGCGGGGGACATTAAAACACTGCGGGATACATGTGGCCGCTGCTGCAAATAGGTAGAGGTGGTACTTTCGGAGAGATCCTTGTTTTCGAGGGTGCAGAGTACCAGCAATTCCTGCCAGTGCCAAGCACCTCTGACAAGGCAGCTCACGGTCCTGTGGGTCCCGGAGCAATTTACAAGTTGCACGTGGTAAAGATGAGCTTGAGGTGCGAAATCTGGGTTGAAACCATTCTAATCCCACCCTCCCAAGCTCCACCTTGGGCCCTGAAGGGCTGGTCCAGGGCTAATCTCCAGTACCCGAGGCAGGAATTGCAGCTGTGCTCCCTCCCTCCCCTGGGAATGACCCTAGGCTGCCGTTCAGGCCTGGAAATGAAGGGTCCCATCTCCAAATGAATGAAGGGCAGTTGCAGACAGGTTGTAACTACCCAAGCTGGAATCTAGCCAGGGAAAGTGCTCTGGAATCACTGAGGATTTGGTTTCAAAGCCCCGTTTGAAAGACACCCCCTCCCTCAGCCCAGTGCCCCCTATTCTCATGCTGGGCTGACCCAGAGAATGGAGTGCTGTCCTGACTCAGCAGTGCCTTGGAGATCTCCATCCCTGGCCCGGCCTCAGTGGTGGGGCATTGGACTGTAACCGTCACCTGCAGGCAGTACAGAATGCCCTCCCCGACTTAAGCGATCCTTTGCATTAACCCCCTAGAACATGGCCTCTCCCAACCGGTTCCGTGTAACCTTCTCCCGCATGTCCCCAGAATTGCCTGCACGGCAGAGGAGCCAGAAGCCATCCCACCAGGGATGCTGGTTGATGTCCCCAAGTTCCTGGGGTCCCTGCAGTACGACGTGTGGAAGAAGATGCTGGACATCATTACAGTGGGTAAGGCGCTGAGGACACTGGGCAGTGAGTGAGGCGGGCAGGTGGTGGCCAATGCACCGGGTAACTTAGAGCCACAGGGCTGCTCAGACTTCAGGGCTGGGAGCACCATGGAGCTTTGCATGCCTTCAAAGGTACTCGGGCTGGGCCACGTGGAGGCTAACAGCCTACTACTGCTGATGGACTTACTCGTTTAGCTCAGGTGCTAGAGGCCTGTGGCGTTGAAGGCTGTGGGTTCAAACCCTGCTGACGACCTGGTTGTGGGGTTGTTACACTGGCACATGTAAGCCAGGCTGGTTTGTGTCTTATGATGCAGGAGCTAAGAGCCTGACCAAACCTGCTGGCTGGGAGCTATAACCAATTCCTCCTCTGTCCCCGATCTGCAGAGAATAACGCACCCTGAACAGTGGGTTACATGTAGAAGCCACAGATGCTGCATAAACAGACTCCAGATGCTGCTAAACTGAATTGTAAACTGGTGGAGAGGAAAGCTTCAACTCTCCCCTCTAACGTTTGAGCTAGAGGGGCAGCCCCGTCTGCAGACTTACACACACGCAGATCCCCATTGTATCCGCTAGAGGGGCAGCCCCGTCTGCAGACTTACACACACGCAGATCCCCATTGTATCTGCTAGAGGGCAGTGGGACGCACACAAGCACCTAAGAATGACAATACTGGATCAGACCAAGGGTCTCTCTAGCCCAGGATCCTGTCTGCCGACAGTGGCTGGTGCCAGGTGCTTCACAGGGAAGGAAGAGAACAATTACCTAGTGATCCATCCCCTCTTGGCTAGTCCCAGTTTCTGGCAGTTAGAGGCTTAGGACACCCAGAGCATGGCTTTGTGCCCCTGACCGTCATGGCTAATAGCCACTGACGGACCAATCCTCCATGGGAACTTTAGTTCTTTTTTGAACCCAGTTATATTTTTGGCCTTCACAACATCCCCTGGCAAGGAGTTCACAGGTTGACCATGCGTTGTGTGAAGAAATACTTCCTCTGTTTCTTTTAAACCTGCTGCCTCTTAATTTCGTTGCGGGACCCCTGGTTCTTGTGTGTTATGAGAAAGGAGTAAATAACACTTCCTAATTCACTTTCTCTGCACCAGTCATGATTTTATAGACCTCTCTCATATCCCTCCTTATTCGTCTCTTTTTCTAAGCTGAACAGTCCCAGTCTTTATAATCTCCTTATTTGTTGCCCTTTTCTGTACTTTTTCCAATTCTAATATATCTTTTTTTGAGATGGGGCAACCAGATCTGCACGCAGTATTCAAGGGGTAGGCATACTGTGGCTTTACGTAGGGGCAGCATGATATTATGAGTCGTCTTATCTGCCCCTTTCCGAATGGTTCCTAACATTCTGTTCGCCTTTTTGATGGCTGCTGAGTATTGAGAGGATGTTTTCAGAGAACTCTCCACAATGACTCCAAGCTCTTTCTTGAATGATAACAGCTCATTTACACTCCATCAGTTTGTGTGTATAGTTGGGATTGTTTTCCAATGGGCATTACTTTGCTTTTATCCACACTGCATTTCATCTGCTCTTTTGTTGCCCAGTCACTCAGTTTAGTGAGATCCCTTTGTAAACTTCGCAGTCAGCATTGGACTCAACTTCTATCCTGAGTAGTTTTGTATCATCTGGAAACTTTGCCATCTCACTGTTTACCCCTTTTTCCAGATTGTTTATGAATATGTTGAACAGCAGTGGTCCCAGTACAGATCCTAGGGGGAATCTACTATTTCCCTCTCTCCTGTCAAAACTGACTGTTTATTCCTCCCGTGTGTGCCTTATCTTTTAACCAGCTACTGATCCATGAGAGAATCTTCCCTCTTATCCCATGACTGCTTGGTTTGCGAAGAGCCTTTGGTGAGGGACCTTGTCAAAGGCTTTCTGAAAGTCCAAGTACACTATATCCACTGGATCCCCCTTGTCCCCATGTTTATTGTTATTGACACACACAAAGCATTCTAATAGATTGCTGAGGCATGATTTCCCTTTACAAAAGCAGTGTTGACTCTTCCCCCCCAAAAATCGTGTTCATCCATGTGTCAGCATGACCTACTCTATTCTTTAGTCCAGTACCAGGCAAATTGGCTGAAACTAAAGTTAGTGATCACTGGCCTGTAATTGCCAGGATCACCTCTGGAGCCTTTTTAAAAAATTGGCATTACATTAGCTACCCTCCAGTTATCGAACACAGACTGATTTAAGTGGTAGGTTAAATACCACAGTTAGTAGTTCTTCAGTTTCATATCTGAGTTAATTTAGAACTCTTGGGTGACTACCGTCTGGTCCTGGTGACTTATTACTGTCAAAGTTTGACTCAGACTCACAATTTATCAGACCACTCTGTTTTATTAGCAAAGCTGCTCTGCTAATACATTTAGAAGTGAGCCCCCCGAGTGGGGCTTGTGTCTTTTAATTTATACAGTTTTTTGGAGAACAAGTTACAGAGAAGTTACAGACAAAAGAAGAAAAAGATTTTAGTCACCACCCTTCGAGATCCCTGAGACCAGTCACGTATCTTCAATTACCTGCCACCCTTAACAATCTCCTTTAACAGCTTCCAGTTAACTTAACTAATTGCCCTTCACACCTTCCATTCTGATGCTCACTTCTTAGACGTGCTGGCTCTATCTTAATTGCTTCTCCATTCAAAAGCTAACTGTCCCTACACGTGCTCCCTCAGATACTTTGTAACATGTTTTGGCATGCCCTCTCGTATACAATGTATCCAGCATGTCCCCCTGGGACAGTTCCTCAGGTCTGTCACCTAAAAAGAACGGCCTGGGTGTGGGAATGTCCCTCACGTCCTCTGCAGTGAAGACCAATGCAAAGAATTCATTTAGCTTCTCTGCAATGGTCTTGTCGTCTTTGAGTGCTCCTTTAGCATTTCAGTCGTTCAGTGGCCCCACTGGTGGTTTGGCAGTTTCCTGCTTCTGATGTACTTAACTTTTTGGTTTTGTTGCTGTTTAGTTTGAAGAGAACTAGCAAAAGACACATTCTTTTTTTGGCCTGTCTAATTGTACTTTTACACTTGACCTGCCAGAGTTTATGCTCCTTTCTATTTTCCTCAGTTGGGAGTTGACTTCCAATTGTTAAAGGATCCCTTTTTGCCTCTAATCTCCTTTTTTTTACTCTGTTTAGCCATGGTGGCATTTTTATTTTTTTGGGCCTCTGGTTGGTGGTGGTTTTTTTTTTTTTTTTTTTTTTGCAGTAACTTATAGTTTGAGCTTCTATTATGGTGGTTTAAAAAAGTTTCCCTGCAGCTTGCAGGCATTTCACTCTTGTGGCTGTGCCTTTTCATTCCTGTTTCACTCGCTTCGTCATTTTGGTGTAGTTCCCCTTTCGGAAGTTAAATGCTTCTGTGGTATTTTCAACCCCACGAGGCTGTTTAAATATAATTACATGGTAGCTGAGCCACACACTGAGAGCAACCATATTTACGTCTTGGACCAGATCCTTTGTGCCACTTAGGACTAAATCAAAAATTGCCTCTCCCCTTGTGATTGCCCAGACGAGCTGCTCCCGGAAGCAGTCGTTGACAGAGTGTAGAAATTTTATCTTTGCAGCCTGTCCTGAGGTGTCCTGTACCCAGTCCACAGGGGGATAGTTGAAATCCCCCATTATTATTGGGTTTTCTGTTGTAGCCTCTCTCATCTCCCTGAGCATTTCACAACCACCTGCGTGGGTGTCAGTAGTATATTCCTGCAGCTAGACTCTTTATTATTCAAGCATGGAACCTCTATCCATAGAGATTCTGTGGCAGTGTTTCTTTCACATGCATACAGGGCTTCGCTCTAGGCTCGCTGGGGGTGCTACATCTGAAGATGAAATGGTTACGTCAGGGGTTTCCACCAGGGGGTGCTGCCGCTCGGGGCTGAGGCGTATTGGCAGAGCTCATCTGCAGGCTTAGCGTGCAGCAGCAGGGGCTTCGCTGGGGATGTGCAGGGAGAGCCTGGGGCGGGGGGACCTTGCCCAGAACATCAAGCTCCGGTCCGTCCTCGCCTGTGGCTTTGGTGCATAAGGGGTTAACCATCCGTGGCTGGTTCTGCGCTCTGCATACACGCTGCTGTCATGATAACAAGGTGAGGAGCCTGCTAGTCACGGTGAATCTGGGCTGTGAGGGGCAAGGCCCCTGCCCTGAGTCTTCCCCCCCCCGACTGCACACAGGACAGCGCCAGGTGTGGGATGGGGCCGTCTGGCTGATTCACGCCCTGCAGCGAGCTGGTGGCTTCGATCCATCAGTGCGGAGCAGGGCGGAGAGAGGGGAAGCCGCTCCTGTTAGCACAGTAGGATCACATTGTCTGGGCTAGGGGGAGAACAGCCAGGGCCAGCTGGAGTCGAGTCGCAGCGGGGATGGTGGCGTTGGGGGGGCTTGATAAGAACGTGTAAAAATCCCTATGGGCCAGCTTCATCCTGGATGTAACCCACTGACTCCAGGAGTCACACCGGGGTAGAGAGCCCTCTGCAGCTGGGAAGAGCACCCTGGGCTGAGGCCCCTGGGCAATGCATGTCGGGTGCCGACACCCCACGCTGTCTGGGACGTGGAGGGTGATGATCCCGGCCTAAGAAACGTTGAGCTGGGTGCAGATCCACGTTCACCCACCATCACGGCAGAACTTGAACGAGACCTCCCAGGCCCTGATCACACCGGCCACGGGCTGGAACCTTCCTGAGAGACGACCGAGGGTGATCGCAAGTCACTCTGCACGGGCGACGTTGGCATTGCTGGTAACTCTTAAGCAGCGCCGATGGCCTGCCGCTGCAGGCCGAGCCGGGGGGCCTACAGGGCGGAGGGCCCAACGCTCGTCCAGTTCCTAAAAAATTACAGGTGTTCCCATGCCAAAAACAGTTAAAATAGAATTAAAGTGGACACTGTGTTGCCCTTTGAAACACTTAATAGGAAAAAACCCACTGAGCTCTGGCGGGAGGGTCTCATTTGGACAGGCCCTAGAAATCTTATCACTGACATGGGTTTAGAGCCAGAAAGAGGGAGGGAAGATGGCCTGTGGTGCTCCGGGACTTGGGGATTGTGGTCACGTTCTCAGCTCTGCGGCGGACTCCCCGCGTGGCTGGGCTGTGTCGCTTCCAGCTGTCCGGCTCAGCTGGGAGAGGGGGCTCTTGCTGCTCTGCCTCCCTAGGGTAGCCTGGAGCAAGGCGCAGCGGTGCTGGGGAGATCCGCCGTGCTTTGGTGGTAGCGTTCCCTGCAGGGCGCAGGTGTGGCAAATACTTCCCCTGCCGCAATGCCTGGCTGCCCCCCAGCGGTGCCGTGCTAGGTGCTGTACAAACGCCCAGCCAGTGAGAGCCCCAGCCCCAAAGGGCTGACGGTCCTCAAGACGAGCCGGAGCCAGTGGAGAGATGGGGTTGTGCAGACAATCGGAGGTGTGTGGGGCTCAGCCAGTTGGGAGCAGCGTGACCCACATGCCACCCGGCGTTCAGCCAGGGTTGTTCTGAGGAGGGATTTGAAGGTGTGTTGGTGGGGGTTATGAGTCTGGACTGGGGCTTTCCCCAGACACAAGCAGTGGGCTGGGGGAGCGGTTGGGTGATGGAGGGTGGCAGGTGGGATGTTTGCCCTGGGCTGTGCCTGGCACCCGCATGACGGTAGCTCCTAAGGCAGCTCCTGACAAATCTCCTTTCTCAGTTCCCTTCAGCTTTGACCCCAACTCCGCCGCAGGCTGGCTCTCTGTCTCCAGCAACCTCACCAGCATCACCAACGGCAGCTACCAGCTACTGGTGGACAACCCGGAGCGCTTCTCCTCGGCCCCCTGCATCCTGGGCTCCCGGGGCTTCTCCAAGGGCTCCCACGTGTGGGAGGTGGACCTGGGCGGGCTCACGAACTGGCGCGTGGGCGTGGCCAAGGAGCGGGGCGGCTGCCGGTGGAACTTCCACCACGACGCCCGCTCGGGCTTCTGGTACATCTACCGCCTGCAGGGCGCCGACTGCGAGATGTGCCGGGCCTCCAACTCGGCCAGGTCGGAGACGGCAGTCCGGGACCTCAAGCGGATCCGGGTGGAACTGGACTGCGACGAGGGCGAGCTCTCCTTCTATGACGCCGACCAGAAGAGCCACATCTACACCTTCCATGAGCCGTTCAGTGGCGAGGTTTTCCCCTATTTCTACGTGGGCAACCCAAAGCCTGATATGCCACCCGGGTCTCTCAGGATCTGCCCTCTGCGTGTCCTGATCAAGGAGGACCTTCCACTTTAGGCTGCTATATACAACCAGTAAAGGCTCCCCCCATTCCCATCCTCCATTCCCCCTGGCCTGCTGCTTCCAAGCGCCGTTCTACAGGGCGGCCCATCAGGATGTCCTCCTCTAATGGACCAACCCCCTCAGGCCCCTGGTTTCCTGCTTGGGCTTTCTCAAGGGAAGCTGTTACTTGTGGGTTTTTATTTTCTACTGTTTGCCTTCATAACAGATGGTGGCTCTTTTTTTTTGTCTTTTTAATAAAGCTCTGTGGTGGCAGGACCCAGCAGTGGCCGCGGGGGCCTTGTGTTTTGGATCACAAATTCCAAGCGTCTCCCTTCGACTCTTAGTTAGGAAAGGTTCTGTTAGCTGCCAAACCCCCTCCCCCTCCTTTTTTGGGGAAAAAAAAAATCACAGCTGAGTTGGGAAAGCATTTCCTTACACCCCGCAGTCTGTGGAACTCCTGGTCACATGATGCTGAGGCCAAGAGCTTCTCAGGATTCAAAAAAATGGGTGTGGGCTAATGAGATTGTTCTAACCCCCTCTTCCCCCCCCCCCAGCACATAAACCAACTACTAGAGGGCAGGGTAGCAGATACTCAAGGAACTCCCTCAGGGCAGATGGTATTCCAGAATTACCCTTGCGTAAGATTTCTTGCACCTTCCTCCTTGACTATCTAGTGTAGACCCCTGTTGAGACAAGATCCTGGACTAGCTAGACCACCAGTCCCTTGCAGTGCAATGTATAGATCCTCTTCGCTCTATCCCTTGGCTGGCATAAAACCAACACCTAGCTCTCGCACAAATAGTTTAATGAGCTTGACAGACTAAAGGGCTGTAGCTGTTTTTCCTATATGAAAATGGGGAGCGGGGGGGACTGAAAGCCTCAGGGGATTGGTCATAACCTACGAAGCCTCTTCGTCCAAGGTAATAGGCTCAAATCCAGGCCAAGTCAATAGAGATCCCGAACAGGTCCTGTGTTCTGGCTGGGTGGCCCAGGGGAAATGAGCGAATGTTCCTGATCTCAGACTCCTGCCTGTCACAGTGGGTAGCTCAAGTAGCCAGGAGCTCTGAACTCCCCTTGTCCCTCCTGTTCACAGTGAGAATAATCCCGAACGGAGTAGCGTCAACAGGAGTGATCAACCTTGCACTTTTTCTTCAGTGTTAATTTCTGCGTAACCTGTCATCTCCCTGGCCCCAGCTGCTCTGTGTCCTGACTGACTGGATGCCTCTACCCAGGCTGACATGAAGCCATCTAATAAAAGCATTTTTCATCGGGGGCTCTCAAAGCACTTCCAAAAGGAGCTCAGTGTCCCCTCCATTTTACAGATATGGAAGCTGAGGTACAGCTGGCTTTGACTTGCTTAGGTCACCCAGTGGCAGTGCTGGGAATAGGACGCAGGTCTCCAGAGGTTCTCCAAAAAAAGAAAAGGAGGACTTGTGGCACCTTAGAGACTAACAAATTTATTTGAGCATGAGCTTTCATGAGCTACAGCTCTGTGCTCCCCAGAGTTGTCTTCTGTGCCTGTGGGTGAGAGAGAAAGTAAAACGGCACCTAACCCACCTGGCTCTTGCAGTTGCTGTGTAGAAAGTGACTGAACCCAAAAGAGTGGGAGACTCCTCAAACTGGCTCTGTTGGTCATAAGCCAAACCTGATGATGGCAGGGCTTTGGTGCTTTTTCAACCCAAAGTGCCCCAAGGAGACTCTGCCTGGATAACTGATCACTTCCCATTTTATATAAAGTGCAAAATTCAACTCCCTCTTAATTGCAGAGCTCCGGCCAGGACTTCCACAACCCGCAACGTCTCGTGTCCTGCACGACTCCGGTGTTTCATCTGAGCGTGTTCGATCCTTGTGCTGTAGCAGGGAACACAGGCTGTACAAAACGCAGACCCAGATGCTTCCGGGCGCTATACAGCACGGCTAGAAGGACCCGAGACCAAGAAGAGTGGCTTTTCACCCCTTCCTGGTCGAACCTCAAAGAGTTCTGACGGACTGTTAACTTTTGGAGCCCATAGCTCTGAGTCTGACCTCACACGGGCTTTAGATTGGTGTAACCCTGTTGCTTTCAGTGGAGTTATTCCTGGTTTCCCCGCAGGGCACCTGAGATCAGAATCAGGCCCTCAGTATAACCGGGCAACATGAACTGTATTCAATCAAAGACATGAGAGCAATGTGCCCAAGATTCAAAGACGGTTTGGAGCTCTTGCAAGCAGCCAGGGGGAGGTCTAGGCCAGTATGTTCTTGGAATCAGAACTGCCTCCCTTTGAGCCCCCCGAATGGACTAAGCAGCCACTGGAAGGTGATGTCCTTATCTACTGAATACGGCCGGGAATGCAGCTCAGCTGGCTGAGAACTCAGGAAATGCACCTGACTGGCAGATCCCATTACGGCTTCTCCTGCCTTCGGTGGCCATGGAGGACAATTACTCAGCGCCCCCTTTCCAACGGCCCAGAACAGATTTTAAGCCTCTCGCGTCATGAACGCTGCCTCGAGTTGCTCTAACTCCTCTCCTCCAATCAGAGAGTTCACAGTCTGGTTGGGGGCCGAAACCAGACCCCCTCGCTGACAGAGGAACTGGACGGGACTGAGGAACTCCTTGCTGCGAGTGGTGAGCACGAATTCCAAGAGTCCAGCTTTCATTTTCACTGTGGTCTCGGGCATCTCATTTATAGCCTGAAATCTCAGGTATTAAGTGTGTGTGTGTGGGAAGGTGGGAATGGGGAGCCGTTAATGGTGAATCAGGTATTGTCCTTCACCCGGCTGAAGGGAAAGCCTCCAACTTGCCTTCACACCGGCCCCCTTGAGCGCCAAAGCGGGCGGATTTTGATGGAGAAAAGTAGGAAAGTATTTTTAAGAATTGTGTGTGTGAATTATTTTTCCATTCTTCAACCAGGTCCAGACTTCCTTCCCCTCCATGCCCGCAACAAATATACACTTCCCTGGGCAATGGGGCTGCTTCTCTATGGAGCCCACTGAGCCAACCCCCACATCAGATACACCCACCCTCCTTTCTATTTTAAGCTATTTGAATCCAGCTCTGCCCTTTCCTGCCTGCCAGTTAATTCCGGGGGAGAATCCGGAGAGTGGAGGTGAATTTGAATTGAAATTGACACTGATTCAAACTGCATTATGTCCCTAGGTAAGATATAACACATGGTGCATCTTATGTGTTGCCATTATATAACTTTAGCAGCAGCTAGAATTACTGCCAGGACAGAAATAGCCTGAAGAGCTCTGTCTTATTATTAGGAGGACTAGTGGCACCTTAGAGACTAACCAATTTATTTGAGCATAAGCTTTTGTGAGCTACAGCTCACTTCGTCTGAATGCATCTGATGCAGTGAGCTGTAGCCCACGAAAGCTCATGCTCAAATAAATTGGTTAGTCTCTAAGGTGCCACAAGTCCTCCTTTTCTTTTTGCGAATACAGACGAACACGGCTGCTACTCAGAAACCTCTCTAATTATTATTTAACATGTATAATGTGATAGCACCAAGAGGGTGACCAAGTCTGGGCCCCGCTGTGCCAGGGGCTGTACAAACTCTCCAAACATGTAATAGATCTCCAGGTCAAAATAGCATCTAGTCTGACCTCCTGCAGAACACCGGGCTGTGAACTTACCCGGCCTGTGACTGTCCGTGGCCCAGAGAGCTTTCAGTCCCAAAGACAAGACAGAAGAGGTGGATTAACCATTTAAAGGTAAGAATGGCTAGTTGCTTTCCTGGAGCTTGGGATGTTCAGAATCTCCCTTAAATCCGTTATGTGCCTCTGAATGCTTTGGGCTCTGTCTTTCCGTGCACGCTTACCTTAAAGGCCTGGTCTGCACACATTTTGTGTACCAGTATAACTATTCCAGTTGTGGGTGTGATTGTTACCTATATAGTTTAATGATTGTGATGGGATCCCTGGGGTGCAACCTGGAATTGGGGTACCACTGTGCCCCCTTAACTGTCCAGCCAGGGGTGTCTCTCACAATCTTTGCTAGTGACACCCCCAGGCCTGCTGCTGCTCTGGCGGTCCCTGGAGCTGCCCCCTGGAGCTGCCCCAATGCAGGGCCCTCCCCGGGGCTGCTTCTCCAGCCGCCCCTGAGACTGCTGCTTCTTGGGCGGTCCTTGGGGCCATCCCCAGGACCAATGCTGGGGCAGTCCCCAGGGCTGCTGCTCTGGCTGCCTCCAGGACTGCTGCTGCTAGGGCGGTCCCCGGGGCCAGTTGCCCAGGGCCACCCAAGCAGCGGCCAGTGCAGCTAGGCCTGGGGAAGCTGGTGCAGCTGGCCCTGGGGCTGCTGCTTGGGCGCTCCCAAGCGCCAGCTGTACCAGCCACTGCTGAGGCCAGCGGCTTGGGCACCTGGTGGCCAGCCGCACCGGTAACTTCAGCTGCAGAACTCATGGAGGTCGCATAAAGTCACGGAATCCGTGACTTCCGCAACCTTTGTGACAGAATTGCAGCCTTATTTATTACCCCGTCTGCCCCTCCCTCAATGTGGAGAGGACACACACTAGCCTTTGTAAACTGAGCTGAGATTTCCCAAACACTTCAACCAAAACACACTGTTTTAGGTAAAATATAATACAGGTTTATTAACTACAGAGAGACAGATTTTAAGTGGTTGGCACAGAAAGTCAGAGAGAGTTACCAAAGAAAATAAAAGGTCCTCGCACAGTCTAAATCTTAACCTTTATTAGACTAGGCAGTATTTAGATCAAGCAACTTTCTCACCCCAGTGGATGTTGCAGGCTGGTTATAGTTCTTAATACACAGGCTTCCCCTTTGAGCCTGGGACCAGTCTCCTCAGTTCAAGTCTTTGTCCTCCCAGCATTCTTGTTGCTTCCTGTGCAGGTAGGGGAGGAGAAATGCCAAATCATGATGCCCCTGTCTCCCTATTTTATATTGTCAGTCCATGTGCCTAGAAAACACTAACTCAGATATGTCCTGGTGGGCTTTGCTGAGTCACAAAGTTGAGTAGTCCCCCACTGTATGATGCTTCTCTTACAGAATTGTAAATCCCTGGTTTACAACTCCCCTGCTGACTAATGGTCGCTTAACACCCTCCTGGAAGTGGATCACCTCCTGTGTTGTCACTGGGGAACTAGCAATAAAGACACTAAAACAGACAACACATTTCAGTAACAACCATGCAGCAAAATCTCATAACTTCATACATGCTAACGGTATACATATTTGGACAGAACAATGGGTTTTGGCAGATCAAGACCTTTTCATCTGATATCTTACATGGCATGCTTTGTATGAAATATATCATAATTATATGATGGGGAGAATATGGGCGCTCCAGGGGTCTGCTTTGAGGTACAGAATGCCACAGCGATACAATCCCTCTCCTGTGAACACAGTTATACTGATATAAAGGTGACTTATACTGGTATAGCTTATTCCCCTTCCTGTTCAGGAATGTAATGGGGTGTACTGGTCCATTAAGCCTGGGGGCAGGGGAAGATACTGTTCCAGCAATGTTAACAGGAGCACAGGCTCAGAAAGTAGTGAAAACTGGAAGAGAGGAACTGGTCCAGGGAATTAGCAGTGGGGTGGGAAGATCCCAGGGCACTGCCACTTTAAGGGCCCGGGATCAGAAGTCCTGTAGGGTAGGGTGGGACAGAGCTTCCCTCTCCTTGGGCCAATCGGGGGAAGCTTTCAGAAGGAGGGCAGTATATTTACTGCATTCCCTCCCAGAGCAGGGTGTTTGTGGGCAGAGAAGGAAGCCTGGGCGGGAAAGCTACATTTCTGTTGGGCGGAATACAGTCTCCATGACCCACAGCAACATTGGGGGGGGGGGGAAGCGAGGGGGAAAACCGTTTTTCAGGTAGAACTTGCCCTGGGATGGGCAAGGTTCTCAGGGGGGGCCGGTGTGTACGAGGGTGGCTTGCCCGTAGGCTGGAGAGCTGGCGGCTAAGCCAGCCCTGATGAGCCCCACCTTCGAGGAATCGGGGTACAAGCTGCAGGGGGGAGTTGCGAGAGTAGCAGAGACTGCCAGAGGCAGGAGGCTCAGGAGACTGGAGATGTGTGAACTCTGGGGTTTGCTGATCCATTGCATAGCGCGTGGCTTGATTACACTTCGGTTCATTATGCAATATACTCAAGAGCCCAAATAACCAGGGCCAGTGAGGGTTATTGCCCAAAGACGATAAGAATAGAGGACGGGGGGAAAGGTGCAATACGATCTGAGGCCCTGGGAAGCCATCCTGTCAGGACTGTTACATTCTCCTTCCCAACGGGACACACTGCAGCTGGCATTAGTCACATGAGGTTTTCCCACGTTACACATCTCTTAGCACGTCACGGAAATCCAACCCAGCCATCCGGCCCAGTTCCCTCATTCGTCGTTCTGTTCTTCCTAGGGCGAGCGTGTGTCCGGTTTTGGCCGGGATGGTCCCTTTTTTAAGCCCTGTCCCGGCCGTCCTGACTCTTTTGGCAAAAGTGGGCGTTTGTCCCGTTTGCTCTTGCTCCCTCGACCAGTTGGCAAGAGCAATAATAGTGGGGTGTAGAGGACTGTGCGGGGTGGGGGGTATGGTTCAAGCGGAGGGCAGGCAGGGCTCGAGCGAGCAGCGACGCCAGCCCCAGCCTCCTGCGTGGTGGTGGGGTGTCCAGCTAGCATCTCGGGCCTGTGAAAGGGGGATAATGACGCATCTGTCCTTTGTAAAGGAGATTTTGAGCTCTATGGATGAAAGAGTGCTAGATCATAACACCGCCAGCCAGCCTTACTATTGTATTACTCCTGTGCCCTTCACGAGGGGAAATTGAACTATTCAGCTTTGCAATTTAAGAATTTGCAGGGGGGACTCGCTCACTCCTTCCATTCATGCTCACAGCTGGACTGAGGTGTTGGCGCTGCTCTGTGCCTCAGTTTCCCTCCCCCCCCACTGGGAGTGACAGGGCAGCGTGGGGAAGCTTGTGTGGTCCGTGCTGTTGGACTCCTATGAGATTTCAGTCACCAGCATTGCCGGGGGGCACCTTTCACCAGTGCTAATGTCGGAAATCCAACAATGTGCAAAACTTGGAGCGGGAACTATCCTAAGGTTGTTCCCCCCGCAGGCCTGGGAGAGACGGAGTCTGAAGGCAAGTGCCTCTGTAGCTGTTGGGAAGCTGAGAAGGGGGCCCGACATAGTCCACACGAGGCTTTGGGTATCCTCCTTTCTAAAGCATGGATGGGGGAGTAGTTGCAATCGGCCCCATCGGGCATGGAGCTGTGTTTCCTCTTCTTCCTTGTGTCGTGTTCGCGCCCGGGGGCCCATTGTGCCAGGCACTGTGCAAACGCAGAGCAGAAAGGTTAGATTGTAAAGGAGGGTCTGTGAAGTGGCCAACAGGGGCCCTCTATCAGGCAAAATGTGGGTGCTTCTGTGTCTGTCATCCTGGCCAAGACAGGACTGGGAGGGTGAAGTGGGCGCTGATTCTGCCGGAAGCGGAGGCTGGTTGGAACTGAGCTGTAAGATGGCGGAGGACAATGATCATATCGTCAACCGAACAGACACCTGGATCTTGGCTGACATTCGAATTTTGTGTGCGGAGCTGATGGTGCCCTGCTCTGTCTCCTGAGCAAGGGGTTCGTTAGCCGCTCAGACAGCCACAATAACAAGCAGAGTACGAATACCTAGCAGATCGGGGGACGTGATCGTTCCCCTCTATTCGGCACTAGTGAGGCCTCATCTGGAGTACTGCGTCCAGTTTTGGTCCCCCCACTACAGAAAGGATGTGGACACATTGGAGAGAGTCCAGCGGCGGGCAACAAAAATGATTAGGGGGCTGGAGCACATGACTTACGAGGAGAGGCTGAGGGAACTGGGATTGTTTAGTCTGCAGAAGAGAAGAATGAGGGGGGATTTGATAGCTGCTTTCAACTACCTGAAAGGGGGTTCCAAAGAGGATGGCTCTAGACTGTTCTCAGTGGTAGCAGATGACAGAACGAGGAGTAATGGTCTCAAGTTGCCGTGGGGGAGGTCTAGGTTGGATATTAGGGAAAACTTTCACTAGGAGGGTGGTGAAGCCCTGGAATGTGTTACCTAGGGAGGTGGTGGAGGGAGGTGGTGGAATCTCCTTCCTTAGAGGTTTTTAAGGCCCAACTTGACACAGCCCTGGCTGGGATGATGATTTAGTTGGGGATTGGTCCTGCTTTGAGCAGGGGCTTGGACTAGATGACCTCCTGAGGTCCCTTCCAACCCCGATATTCTATTGTTATCTTGGCGGCTTTGTGTAACAAGCTTGCAGTTGCTCTTCCCTCTCTGCCATCCAGGGGCGCTCAGCTGCCATGCCTGCAGTCCATTATAGAGGCAAACTGATTGAGAAGAAGGCTGATCCTGCGGGTAATGCACTAAATGGGGAGCCAGGCGAGCTGGGTTCTCTTCCCCGATCTGCGACAGCGTCTGTGTGTGACCTTAATCTGTCTGTGCCTCAGTTCCCTGCCAGCAGAATGGGGATTGTGCTTCCTTTGTCTGGGCGGATTGGAAGCTCTTTGGGGGTGGGGAATATCTCTGTGTTCAGGGCCTGGGGCAGTGGGGTCTTGATCTCAGCCAGGTGCTATTATTGAATGATAACTTCCATGGCAGGCTCTCATGCTTATTTCTTCATCCAGATGCCTTTCACCCCCCGCCGCCATCTCATAACAGTAAATCGTCCCAGAGCGGGTTTCAAAAGCTGGCTGCTTTTATTATCCCTGTAACATCGTCCACCAGGCTTGACAAGGCCGCGCTCTGGGAAATATGGAAATGGTTCTCAAGCCGCCCTCAAATTGTTGAATTACAGCTGCCTGCCAGCTTTTAGACGGAGCAGGGTCTAGGTCTGACTCCGATATTACCATCGCTCCAGAAAGGGACTCGGTTTACAAGGAGCCTTTCTGATACCCGCTTGAAAGGAGGCAGATAGATCTGATGCGGATAGATCTGATAGCACTTTAAAAAAGATGGAGGGGGGAGTGGGGGCAGACCAAGAGAAAGTGAAAGTGATGTGAGACATGACGAGAAGCCAAACAGTTACAGCAAAGTCTTTTTGCAAGGTGTATGCCCGTGATGTGTAGCGAAGTGAATGGGCAAACAAGCTAGCCTTAGATTGCTCGAGCTCAGTTTTCAATTCTCGCTTGTCATGAGTGTAGCGTTCTCAGCAGACATTTATTATTATTATTATTAAAGTAGCAGCTAGAGAGCCCAACTGAGATCAGGCCTCCAGTGTGGTGAGAGAGTGCCCTGGCCCTGAAGGGTTTACAACATAACTAGACAAAGGAAGTATTATTACCCTCATTTTACAGATGGGGAAACTGAGGCACAGAGCAGCAAAGTGACTTGCCGCAGGTGACACAGGAAGTCTGTGACAGATCCAGGAATTAAACTGAGGTCTTCTGCATCATAGTTAAGCACCTTCACTACAAGCCCATCTTTTCTTTTGCCTGGGTAGGTTACCTTTATCACAGAATAACCCCCCAGGTGGGAGGTTCTGCTTAGCAGCCTTTTCCCTGGAGCGGGTAGGGGGTGGACCCAGTCAGGCCTGGCATGCGTCGGAAGAGAGATGGTGAGTGGGATTCCAGTCACCTCTGAGTGCTGGCGCTCAGGGGTGCGTTGACCAAGCCTGGGGACAAGGAGATGATGCAGAGCCCCTAACTGCATTTTGTCTGGCTTTAACCAGTGTGATTAGCCCCTCGACTTAAAATTTTATCCCCAAATTAGAAATAAAAAGTATGCATCTAACCCCTTCAAATCCATTTCAGAACTTCTATCCAACAAAACACAGTGTAAGGGCCAGATCTTCCCTTGGTGTAAATCATCATTTCTCCATGGATTTGCCATAGCTGAGCATCTGGCTCTCAATCGTTAGTCCTAAACTTTCCCGGTCCAAGAGCCTGTCTGGGGCGTCATTCATTGACCTACTGGCTCTTTAAGAGCTGAGTTTCCTTTCTAAATCCTAAAGCAAAAAATGATTGAATCTTAACACTTGGTGAGCAACAGCTCATTGTAGCTGCTGTCGGTCCGTGGCATGAGATCTGAAGAAACGTTTCTTCCCTCTGCTCCAAGTTTTAAGTTTCTGTGAGCTTGCCAGTGGATATGGCCCTGGACCAAGCATCAAGCGCCCTGGGTTCTATCATGCCTCTCTGCACTTCATTTCCCACCTCTGTCGTGTGGAGATACTGATCCTTCCCTTGTTACATGTTTTGAGAGCTATGGAGAGAAAGTGCTGAGTGGTGTTTGTTATTTCTATCACTTGCTATTTGTTTTTTGCATTTTGCTTCCCTTAGTCAGTTTCAATTTCCTGTTCTGGTTCTTAGGCACTGTTGCTTTTAGGTTGCCAGTAATGTAGGTGAATATTTCCAGTCCCTCCCCATAAGACACACAACTGCTTGCATTTGTTTTTTTCCCCTAAATGAAAACATAAGAACGGCCACACTGTGTCTGACCAAAGGTCCATCTAGCCCAGTATCCTGTCCTCTGATGTGCCCAATGCCAGGTGCCCCAGAGGGAATGAACAGAACAGGTAATCATCAAGTGATCCATCTCCTGTCATCCCAGTTTCTGGCAAACAGAAGCTAGGGACACCATCCCTGCCCCTCCTGGCTGTTAGCCATTGATGGATCTATCCTCCGGGAACTTATCTAGTTCTTTTTTGAACCCGGTTATAATCTCGGCCTTCACAACATCCTCTCCTCTGACAAGGAGTTCCACAGGTTGACTGTGCATTGTGTGAAAACATACTTCCTTTTATTTGTTTTAAATACTTCCTTTTGTTTGTTTTAGTATTGTTTAAAATATTTCCATTCATACTGGGTTTTATTAAAACAGACCCCACTGAAAGCCGGAACTTGGGGCTTAAACTATGTTGCATTCCTTTAAGCTAAAGATGTTAATATTTAGCACTTACATTAAAGATCCTGCTGAAACACCAACATAACTGCATTGGTTTCAGGGGAGTTATTCTGCCTTTATACCAGTTAAGCCAAGATTCTAATCTGTCTATGCAAAGGGCTATGCAAACATAAGCCATTTCCACTCATGTTACCAATTGTCATTTATCCTAACCCTCGTATTTACCAGCTGAAATCTTGTCTGTCTGCTCCTGTGAATTTTTTAAACATGGTGATTTGGAGAGAAACATGTTATAGTTCATTCGGATCTAACACATAACATAGTTTGCCGTGCAATTGCACCGTCTCACTGCTGGCTAAGAAGAACGGGCTCACAAGAGGAAGAAATTAACAATTGGTTTCCATGGTTTTGCCTGCTCTATTTGCATAGGATTCTCCTTAGGAACAGGAACCCAGGAGTCGCCAAGGAAAATACAAAAGGAGGATGTCCAAGCTACATTAAGGGGGTGTTGAGCAGCGTTAACGGGGGTGCCTCTCCAGAGGGTTGGACAAGGCCACTTAGTCAGTGGTGAGTACGAAGGGTGATGGAGAATGCAGCCTGGAAGATTGCTGTTAAGCTTGGATTCACACACACACACACAATGCAGCACTTAATGAAGCAAATTGAATGGGTTGTGTGGGTGTCTTAAAGGCTTCCCATCAACGCGAGTGAACCCCAGTCATGGGGCATCCTAGATGTTAGCAATGGAAAAGTCCCACGAAAGAGTCAGTCTGGCTCCCTTCTGATGCAGGATAGTGTGTTGTTATCAAATCCTCATGCCCTGCGTGATGCATGTGACCTAATTGATTCCAGGGTTGTCGGTCCCAACCATTCATAAAACCTCGACTCAGGCCCCCCCGAATTATAAGATTTTAAAGTAATAAATACTGGCTTCTTCTTATTTGGCTTACGGGTTAGGAGGAATGGTCAGCAGGAAGCATTTGGTCCCATTCTGTGAAAACTTTCAAGAGTTCAAAGCTTTTTCCTGTCCTGAATTGGGACAAAAAGTCAAAAATCTTCAAAATTTTCACAAGGTCAAAATTGGGAGGGAAAAAAATAATTCTGAGTCCAATGAATTTTGTTTTAATTTTGTTTGACTCTAATTAGCTTAAATTTTGAAGCGAACAATTGTTTCGAACCAGAAAATTATTTTTAAAAAAATGTCAGAACAAAACATTTCAACCATTCTGAAGCTTTTTCTCAACATTTTGTTGAGCCAAGACATTTGTCTAAATCTACTCTTCCTCACAAAAAGTTTCCATTTTGACACCCCACCCTCCCCCCACAAGTAATTTCATTGTAAAAATTCCTGACCTGCCCTAGTTTTGAGCCTTCAAGAGGGTCGGGGGGTCATGTTCTCAGGCTTTTCTCCATTGCTGAAAGGGTAGAAATGTACCTTTTTCTTCAGTGAAAGCTGAGATTCTCACGTAATCTCATGCCTCCAGGAGCTGAGGCCTTAAGGAAAACTTCATATATTCCCAAACTTGTGATAAAATCACAAGAGCTGGCAACACTGTATATTCAGATTTTCAGATCAGAAGGGACAATTATGGTCATCTTGTCCTGCATAACACACACCAGAGAATCCACCCTATGATTCCTGCATCAAGCCCAAACCCTGATCTATATGGCATTCCATTCTTCCCAGCCCAGTATCCTTACTCTGGCATCCTTTGTGCTTTCTTTATTTTGATTTCCCATTTGTTGCCCCTTCTGCCAAGTGAATGTCCTATTCTGACAACAGTGATACCCCTTTGAGTGATAGCAGAGATCTGGAGCATTACAGGTTGGCTTCCCATTTGGAGGAGAAATCAATGATGTGGAGCCAGGGTATATTCTAAGTGTAACTTCTTTAGTTACACAGATACACCAGTCATGGAACAGAGGTGGTCATAAACAGCATGAAGGCGATCCTTTCTTCCAGGAATCTTATCCCAACCCCAATGCCTCGTTTCCATGGAGCACTTTTGCCAGAAGAACTGATCAGAGAGTCAGGCAGAGTTAGAACTTTGATGCGATTACAAAGGGAAGTTGAGTTGTACAGTTTGTTAAAAGGCGTGTGACACTGGTGCAATGGCGGGCATGTAGGTGTACTGCTGCCCTCTGTGGGCCATGTGTCAGCCATGTATTTGTAAGCATGTGGTCAGAGCACCCTGGGGTAATTGGAGTTCCATGGACAATATAAACGCTAAGGCTTCTACTGCTAGCAACGTTTTCCTTTGGTTACAGGGGTGGGAGTAGGGCTACATTTTTGGCGGAGACGTTTCCTACCTTGATTCTTGTGCTTGACTAGGAAGTCCATGCAGCAAGAGTTTTTAATTGATGAAATGCACGTGGCCATTGATTCTGTGGATGTGGAGTTACAAAAACAGTGTCCTAGCAGGAGCCACCAGATGGTGCTGTTACACACAGACTTTCAAGTTCTTTTGAAATGCTCATTCTTTGCAGACATGCTGTAGTGTTATTCGTGTTATGATGTAGGTTCTTTGGGGGAGCTAGTGCAAATAGCAAGGGATTTTGCTCTCTGCCTTAATTTCTCTCACTAGAGTCAATTCTCAGTGCAATGTTTCTTCCTGGGAACCATGCATTGGTGTTTGGGATCAGAATCCTGAAGTGGGGGTTTACCTGCATGTTGTTTGACCTACCTCTGTTCCAGGATGTAGGGCGTAGATAAAATAAGTTACACCAAAAAAGTATATAAATTCCACATCGCTGATCCTCCTCCACCAGGAAACTGACCTGTAAGCCTCCTGCATCTGTTACCTCTCAGCGGAAGGCATGCCAAAATGAGTTAACAACACTTAGGTGGCTTCTGTGATCCAGCAAGTCTGATATTTACTTGTGCTTCATTTACTATTTTGGCAAAAAAATAAGTTCTCTTCTGGTAGAAAATGCAGAATTAGCATGTGATAGGGTGTATTGACCCAACACCTGCTGAGAAGGAGTTAATGGGAGCGTGAGAGCCCCCCACCTGGTTACACCTGGAGGGTGTGCCAGGCTCAAGGAGGAGTTAAAAGGAAGGAGTTCTGAGCAGCTGGGAGAAGGAGACCCAGGAGACGTGTGGTCTGGAGGTCCCTCTGTGGGGAAGGCCTGAGAGGAACCACAAGGAGAGAGAACCATGGAGAAGCTCCGGGAGTGGAGTCAAGTCCTGTGGTGCACCTTGGAACAGCCCAGGAAGGCAGCGCTGCTGACGAGTGTTCTGTAACAAGCAGAGACCTGGGGAGCACCAAAGAGGGACTCGTAGGTTCAAGACTGGGGTGGCTGGAAGTGGCTTAGTTGGTATTTCACCCGGTGCTTGGGATCTGCGGAGGAGCCCGGGGAACTGCTGCTCTGAAGGCAGAGTGAGGTGGAAGAGGAGCCCAGGCAGAGCGGGAGACATGGCGATTGCCCAGAAGCGGTGCAACTCTAGGGTGGCCCAGGCGGATGGCCACGTCCTCGCTAAGGTTACCAAATTTCTGACCAAACAAAACCAAACACTCTTGCCCTGCCCCTTCCCCAAGACCCCGCCCCACTCACTCCATCCCCCCTCCCTCCATCACTCGCTCTCCCCTACCCTCACTCACTCGCTCATTGTCACAGGGCTGGGGAGGGTCCCTTTTCGACAAGGTGTTTGGTTGAAAACTGGACAGCCGGCAACGGTCGCCAGGACACTGCAGCCCAGAGGGAGAGAGCCAAGTTGAGTCACTGAAATGCCAGGCCACGTCACTAGGGGGCGCTCCAGGTCAGTGAGTCAACAGCATAGTGCGACCCTCATAGATGCACAAAGTCCTGTCTGAGCTTGGGAGACATCTCCGGGGAAGGGGTGGCGGGTTTACTGTAGGGCCCGGTCCATGGTGTTCATGCCAGGTGTTCTGGGAGGTGCTTGACTGCCCCCCCGGCCTGCGCTCAGAGCCAGCCCAGCACGACTTGCTCACCTGCTAGGATCTGAACAGGCTGATCAAAATTTTAAAACAACCCAACCCTCAGAAAACTCCAATTACTGGCCTGACCTTTCTGTGGCTAATACATGTCCCTGCCTCTTCTAATTGGAGGGGTGTATTTTTCTAATAGGAGCAACTCAGGGGATTCACAGATTTATCTTGAGAAATGAGTATTTCTGCCTAGCATTTCTTTTTCCATAGCCACTGAAGTAGCAGCAGGAATTAGAGCATGTGGGCAGGGTTGTGAGCTGTCCTGATTTTCACAGAATAGCCCCAGTTCTGATTGCACCACACGGTGTCCTACAAAGTGTTTTAATGACCCACCGTTTGATCCCCATCTGTCATCAGTGGGGATCAAACCCAGAGCCCCTGGCACTTCTACCATCCGAGCTAACAGAGCAAGTCACCGATAGCTGGGCATCAGTAGTAGACTGTTGTAGTTATGCGGGTCCACCACTAGTGGGAGCTGTGATGCCATGGGCTGTGCCAGTGTATTACAGGATATTGACAGCGGGCCCAGGAAGGGGGCAAGGAACTTTCACTCTCTGCTACTATTTGGTGTTGCATTTTCATTGTGCTTGATCTCTGACCTGCCCCGAAGCTGGAGGGAGTGGGTGGGCATCAGTCATGTTCCCTCCCTCCTCTCCTGCCTCGCACTGCGTGGTGATGCCAGCCGCCAACGAGCAGCAGCAGCCTTTGCCATATCTGTGCCAACCAATACACTTGGCTCAGGCCAACAGCGGCATCTTTGCATCTCGCCAGCCAGGCACCGGCTCCTTGGCAGGTGGACGTCTCAGCTCCCAGTTGCCTGGACCAGCTCATGGCAATTGATGCCGCATGTGGCAGAGGGAAGTCATGTACTAGATGGCATTGGCCCAGTCAGAAGCCCCGGCCGCTGGCCAGACCTGCTATGTGGTCATGGGGCCTGTGTGGTGCTGCAGCCAAGGCTCAAGCTAGCTATGACTTTGCTGAGCACCCAGGTGAGCTTAGTGCCCGGGTACAATGCCCTGCCTGTGTATCCCAGGTCGAATTCCCCTGCTGCGCTGCTGAATGCCCCATGTCTGAGTGTAACCATGGAATCACATGGAAGGCGCCTGGATCAGGGTGTGCTTGTCACCGTTCCAACTGGCCTTCGCCCACCTGAATGTCTCTCTTCAAAATGTATCAGGCTAGCGTGTGTCGGTCTGCCGTGGGCTGGGTTATTCGCATCTGCTACCCTCTCCCTGGCCTCCCGGTTCTCCAAAGCGCCATGTCCCGCCGAAGCCACGTGCTCTCAGCAGGGCATATTCAACACAGTGACGGGAGAGGAGAGGTTACACACGTGCCAATGGCAGCAAAGCCAAGAGACAAGAATCTCCGATCCCACGGGGCTTCCCCCTTCTCCCTGCTCCTGTCCCTCCCTTCTCCCCTCGTGCCATGGCCAGGTTAAGAGAAAGTTCTGACCAACAGCATGAGACGCCTTCTCTCAAGCTCCTGCTGACTGCTGGGGACCCCTTTGTACTTTAACGATCTCGTCCCACTTCCCTGCTCTGGCTCTGCCAGCCCCGCTGGGACTGCCTGCCCTTTCCATAGGTCTGTGTTGGGGTTTGCCCATCCAGCCAGGCCGGGTGGCCCACTGGGGCAGGTTGAGGGGGCCCAGCCGCACCCGGGGAGCCGGGGCCAGCATGTCTGCCACCCGAGGGGCCTGGCTCGTTCACAGGCACCTCACGCACGGCTTGCAATGATGTCACCCCAGCACCCAGCTGGAGCACATGATGGGGCCAGGCCGTGAGCTGAATCCTTGATTCCCCAGCACCTGTGGGGGTGGTGGGTGGGCCGAGCGGGCTGCACTGGGTAAGGGGAGGGCGAGGCTGCTCCAGCACCATCTGGAACAAAGACATCACTTTCCCATCCCTCTTGTCCTCCCCTAGGCCCTAGGCCCATGGCCCGGAGGCTAATGAGGCTGTAATTAAAGTCAGCTCAGCCTCCTCCCCCTGCAGCACCCGGAGCTGGAGATTTACAGGGATGGGAAGCTTTAAACAGGCAGGATGGTTTCCTATTGGCCGCTGTTGGCAGCATGATGTCATTGCCATCCAATCAGGAGACAGACCGCTCCCCTTCTGTTCCCCCCCCCTTTCCCCTCTTCATCCAGGAGGGTGTGAAAAGTCTGGCAGGAATTAACCCCTTGTGGATTTTAGTCTGCCAGGGAGAGAAGCCCCCACAAGAATGCCTCCCGCTCCCCCTCTGCTGGCGGGCCAGCACCACCAGAGCTGGGACACCTACAAGGGGAAGGAAAGGATGGTACGGGCCCTCGGGGCGGGATGGCAGTGCCCGTGTGCCTGGCTGCATATGGGCATTTTCCATCAGTGTCAACTAGCATAGAGAATCCAAGACTCCGCCCGTGCCACCCCCCTCCCCTCCATTTGCCAGGCTCTGAGGCAGGGGTGGGGGGGGGTTGCATTTGAAAAAGACTGCTCTCTGAAGGTAACTTCTCTGCAACTCGATGGGGAGGAGAGGGGTGTTGCGGGAACAGCCAGGGAAATGGAGCTGGTTGCTCAGCGCCGAGCAATCAGGAAAAGAGCATCTGTCCAGGCCGCAAAGCTGACGAGGCTGCACCTGTGTAGGACTCAGCCCAGGTGCGCCCTGGATGGGGACTCCGGAGATCTGCCGTCAGTTCCTGGCTCTGCCACAGCCCTCGGGCGTGTCCCTCAGTCGTGCTGTGCCTCGGTTCTCCAGTGGTAAAACGCGAAGAACAAACCGTCCCTTGGCCAGCCGTTGTCTGCCTTGTCCGTTACTAGGTGTATGTACAGCACCTAGCACACGGGGGCCTCGGACTGTGCTACCAAAGAGATCACTTCTCTCGCTGCACCCATCACCTCCCACCACAGCCTATGTTCCACCAGAACCCTCAAACTAGCCACCAGGAGGGGGGAGGTCCAACCCGGACCTGCCGACAGTGCGGGGGCAGAGGGAGGTCAGTGGCTTCAGCAGATGTTACTGAGCATGCTCAGTCCATGTGAAACCAAGCAGCAAATCTGGCTGAGGCACGTGACCCCACATGCCCCCCCCTCCTCCCCGCCCCCAACACACACACACACATTGCCTCTGGGTCCATGAGTGCCAGAATTAAACGTTCCACAGGGGACGGACCTGGACTGGGAAACTCACGGCCACAAGAGCTAGGGGTGACCATGGGCCTCATCAAATGTAAAACTCATCTCTTTAACTTAGCTCTCCCATATACACATGCTGGCCCTATCGACTGATCAACCCATTCGCCCTACAGGCTGGGCAGAGGGACTGGGACTGCGGTTCCCTTTCCAAAGATTTGGGAGATGCTCAGGTACTGAGGGCATGGGAATGGGGGGGGGGAGGGCTGCTTTCCAGCCTGTTATCTTTTGTGTGTGTGTGAGTCAAGGGGAGGTGTAGAGCTCAGCTGGCTTGATGCTTTGCTGCCCTCCCGTCCCCATGTAGCTGTGATGGCCCCACTGGGATGAGGCTAAAAGCCTTTAAGGAATGAGGCAACATCAAACATCTCTTGCCCCTCCCCCTTTAGAGCAATATTGCCCCGCTCAGGTACCGTGGTCAATTTCAATGAATGATGCTCCCTCCTTCTGCCTCCGTTCATCACTCACATCTTGTTGCCATAGCAATGGGGACCAGGGACAGCCTCTGCGGGTTCCCTCGCGGCTCACCCCGGCTGGCCTCTGCAGAGACATTGGCTCCAGGGTCTTGTGTCAGGGGGGCCACGGCAGCTCCCTCCTCCCGCTACACCTCACTGTCCCCTCCCCTCCATCTCTCCAGGGGAACCTGCTGGGATCTGATCCAACGTGAGGCTTCCCGCGATCCCAGGCCTGCGTCACCCTGTTAGACCATGGGAGCTGGTGCCAGGCGAGCTGCCCCGGGGGACCTCAGTTGGCTGGACTGATGCCGTGCAGGTGTCCGTGGGACAGGCAGGAGATGACGAAGGTCCTGGAATGAAGCTTTGGTTCATTAGAAATATGATGGCTTTTCCCCCTGCAAGGAAATCAGCCAGAAATTCCACATCACATGGGACGAGAGGCTTAGCTGGTTAGTCTGAGCTCCTTGGAGGCTTCGGACAGGTATAACCTGAGCTTTGTATGCCATGGGGTGAAGGCAGGAATGGGAAAGGTTGTCTCATCTTCTCCATGACTTTAGGCCCCCAGCTGGCAAGGTATGTCAGCACAGGCTTGATTTTAAGTACATGGATCATTAAAGTTAACGGGACTATTCCCCCGCTTCAAATGAAGCGTGTATTTAACGGCTTGCTGGGCTGGGTCCTGAGGATATGGGGATGGGCACTTCTTATCGGAAGGCTCAGAGTTTGATCGGTTGGGCTCTGACTCTGACTCACCAGACGTCTTGGGCTGGAAGAGTCGTGAGAACTTGTTCTCTCTCATGATTCTTGGTCCTTCAGGCTTCCAGACAGGCCAGAAAAATCTAGCACAGATTCCCAGTTTGTGAACTGGCCAGGAATCCCATGGAAACAGCCTGCCCTGTGTTAGATAGGCCTCTCTTCTTCCAGGCTTGATTAGACCTTGGTAGAACAGGCCCCCTACTGCTGAAAGCTAATAGACGTCATCCCTTTAGCTGCAGCAAGCGGGGGCTCTGCTGATGGTCCCGTGTCCAAACCCGCTGCCGAGTCATGCTGTGCTGCCATGATACCGTCTTGGTCGCTAATTGCTCTTGGACCCTGTAACGGATAATATATAATATTTTGGATGACGATTGTGTGTGCCTCAGTTTCCCCTGTGAGCTGCCTGGTTTACTAGGTGGTGCGGGGGAAAGGTTGTTCAATCTTTGCAGGTGGGACCGACGCCTGGCTGCCTGGTTGCCTATGGAGAGTCCCAGAAGGCAATTGCCTGACATGGGGCACTGAGCAACTAACGACCCAGGTGGCCCACCCTCTCTGGAGGCCAGCCGGGGGGGACCAGCTGGAGAACGAAGCCTGAGGTGGAGGCCAGGTGACTTTGAACACAGGACTAAGGAGGGGCTGCTGGAAGCGGGCTGGGACTCAGGAGGGGTCAGAGGGAGCTCTGGGTTCTGAACTGAGGCAGGGGGACTATGCTGTAACTCTCTGCTCTCTGGGATAACTAAGTACTTCATATGCCACGTTCCAGACATCTGATACACCCTCCTGCTTTTACAGCGCTGGCTGCCAGTCACCCCAGAGCCGGATTAAACTGGGGGTGCCTTGCTCCCTTTGGGAGTGTAAGTCTTCCCCAGGTGTCCGATCCAGGGGGACTCGCTGCTGGGAGCTCGCGGCGTGAAGCCGGAGTGCTGAAGGCTGGGAGGTTTGGACCTAGGAGGCAGTGAGGCCAAGGAGCTGACCCCAGCAAAAGAGTGTGACCCTAGGGGACTAACACACTGTAGGGGGTCCTCCCAGGGACCCTTCCAGAGCTGGGTGAGAGAGCACCGGACCTGTGGATGTGACAGCCACTCAGCCAAGCTGTGATGTTCAAACGCCTTTTGCTCTGGCCCTGGGCAGCAGCTTCCCTATTTGTTACTGTCTCACCGCCCTGGCCTGCCTGTCCATGGAGGGCACGCACCAAAGGGGATGGCTTTGTAGCCTCTGGACTTCCTACAGCCTGCGTATTGAAGTCTGGCAGGGTTGTCTCAGTCCTCCTGTCCTTCCAAGAGCCTGGCTGGTCTGCATGGTTTCTTTACCTCCCCTGCCATGTTTACATGCCACTTATTTACCCAACTGATGCTCCCTGCCCCAGAGGTGGCTGCCCTTTAGAGGTGCTAGATGTACAGAGAACCAGATCCTGGTCCCACTGAAGTCAGTGGCAAAATTCTCATTGATGTCGAGAGCACCAGGGTTTGGCCTGCAGCCCCGCTGAGGTGGTCCTTGAGGATGACGGGTGCTCCAGGGACAGAAGATTGTTGAATTCCACCATCCAAGACGTAACAGCTGTGAGAGGGGGTTGAACAAAGAGCTGGACATGCAATACAGAGAAGACAATCCTTTGGATTTGAGTCCTTTCAAACTAGAAGGGTGAACAGAGTGACTGGCTCTTCCCATGCGTTCGGGGACAATAGCGTTTCAACGCAGTCTGGCCAGGTGCTGTGTCTTAGGTGCCTGCTGTCATCCTCAGCCCACTATTCCAGACGCTCTCTCTGCTGGCCTCTAACGTTCTTTGCGGGCTTCCTATAACAGTGACACTTAGCTCTTATCCAGGCATCTCTGACCTGGAGGGCCATGCTGGTGACCTCTCGCGAGGCTGACTTGAACTCCGTTTGGACTGCAGTGCACAGCCCGATACTGTTTGTCCCTGGAGCATTTTCCCAACGCATTAGCTGCAGCTGCAGGCTTGCGTCCCCGGCTGCATTTGAGGACAATTCTGCCCTGGTTCAGCAGCACTCACAGCTACGTTACAGGAAAATCGCTCCCCAGAGGCACGGAATGTGGGCCAGCCAGATGTGCTGATCTGGGGCTGTGACTGCGATCGGCACATAGGACGTCACGGTCGAGGATCTGTGCTGGGCGCGAGTTTGGTGAAGCGGAGCTGCGGATTGCTTTGGGGGCATCCGTTGCAGGTGGAAAGGAAAGCCATGGGAAACATTGGAGGGCATGAGCGAGATGTTGCTGGTGGAAAGGAATGCACCAGTCTTCCCCCTTGTTCCCTGGCTTTTCAAGTCTTGCGGGGATGGGGCTTATCCTGCTGCAGCCTTAACGGTCATTCCCCATTGGTTTTGTTTGCCAGTTATAATTTGTATTGCCGTAGCTCAGGCCCCAGTGGGGATCAAGGCCTCATTGTGTTGGATGCTGCACAGACAAGACACTGTCTTTGCCCGGAAGAGCTTCCAATCTAAATAGACAAGAGAGGCCCAGGACTCTTACCTGACTTTCCAGGTGGGGAACAGAGGCAGGGAGAGATGGACTGATTTGCACACGGTCACACATGGAGGCTGTTCTTTTCCAGCAATCACCGGCCATGCTGGGCTGGGGTCTGTTTAGAGACAGGCCTGATGTCTCTCGGGTCTTCTGCCTCTGTGAGTCAGCCCAAGCTCCATCAAGGCGGGTGGGTGGGGGGATGGGTTTGGCGTTCGTGGTTCTGGGAAGACCTTCTCCAGTGCTCTTGATGCAGATGGGGCGACCTCGCCCAACATCTCCAGGAGCCCAGCCTAGGTGCAAGAGAAATGTGGATCGATTGATCAGCTCAGAGGAGGGAGGCTGCCATTCCGAGGACTCCCCACTCCTGGGCTTGCTATGTTCTCATGGGGACCAGAGATGCCCGTCCCGCTCTGGCTCCTGCTAACACATTTTCTACAGCAGAACTCCACCAGGCATGGCGCTGCTGATGGAAATGAGCAATGGATGATATTGAGCAGCACACGCCTGGTGCAGGCAGGGACAGTCAACACAGCTCTGTGTCAAGGCATCAGCGAATCTCCACGGCCTGCCACGCCCCTGCTAGTCCAGTCCGATCATTGCACCTGGGTGGTGATGGACTTGGACACACAACTCTCAGTCCTGGCGTTCAACTGCCCTCTGCTCTGCCCCTCTCCGCTTAGCTCTGCTGCATCTTCCTCTGCTCTTCAGCACATTTTGCTACTCTAGACCTGAGCAGGGGACAGATCATTCTGCCAAACTGCCTGGTATTTCTTATGATGAGAACTAACCTCCGGACTGGGTTGCCCTCAAACCCAAGTCACATGTACACCTGATCAGGCTATAATAAATCCAATCTCAGTTCCACCCGCGTCATTCACCTTTCTCCCTTGAGTGGAAGAGTTTATTCCTGTAATTGAAGATTTGTGGTCCATGGATTAACTCTGGAGTTAAATGAACTTTCAGACAATTTAAATCATCCACTTTAATTTTCTGGTCCTCTGAATATCCCAACAGAAATCCGGAGCAGATCGGAATGGCTTTTGCTACATTTCATCCCAGGGTTTATCATTTTTATGGTTTTTAGACTGTTTGGCATTTTCCAGCCATGAATCAAGTTCCTCTAGAATTTGCTTTGCAGATCCATTTATAATGATCCATGGATGTAAACACAGGTGTCACACTTGTTAACCAACCAGTTACCTGTGGCAGTCAGAAATGGGGCCCATGACCGTGAGCTCCGGAAATGCAGCCCTTGAGGAGGGAAGGAAGCAGCTCCTCTGCTATTGAGAGGGAAACAAGATACGTAATCTGGTCTGATGCACTCTGTGCAACAGAGGACAGCACAGCATGTACATATGCAGTCCCCCGGAGATGTAGGGCTGGGGATCATTGCTCGACATGGCTGACTATGAATGGATTGCAATTAGGACGGGGTGGATTGGGTCTAGGAGAAGGACATGCCTGTGGTTAGTGCACTGGGTAGAGACTCAGGAGATCTAGGATCAGTTCCCAGAGCTGCTCCAAACCCCCTGCGTGACCTTGAGCCGCTCACATTGTCTTTCTGTGCTTTTGTTCCCCAGCTGTAAAATGGGGATAATGATCCTTCCTTTACATCCTATTTAGATTGTAAACTCTTCAGACCTGGGATGATCTCTCGCTATGTGTTTGTACAGATCCTTGCCCGGTGGAGCCCAAACGCTGTCATGGCCTCGAAGTGCTACTGTAATATTAATAATAAACGACCACCCCAAACTTTACCTCAAACTGGAAGAAAACCAGCAGCATCTGACTTTGGAGTGCTTAACTGTGTGACTGGAAGGGTCCCTTAATGTGGTTTTTAGTGGAATTTCTGAGGTTTATTTAAAATAAATGCCAGGATTTGGAGCTATTTGACTGGGCCCTGTGGGAATAGGTGCGAGCTCAGCAAGGCCAGGGCAGTTTGGGAACTCTGGCCTCATTTAGTAAATAAACAAATTAATTAATAAAAGGACGATTAATTAATCAATTAATAAAATTAATTCATTAATAAAAGGACGATTTACCCTGAGCAGCAGGAAAAACACCGGGGGAGATGCAGTAGGGGCTGTGAGGTAGCGGGGAAGGCTCATTATTTCAGACTTTTAAAACTAGCCTGGACAAAATAGTCTTTTCTGTCTTATAGGGGCAGGTTCCCTGGAGGCCTCACTCCCCTGAAGACAAGGGAAATAAACCAGCTGAGAATCTGACCCCCACCGTGGGGTGCATGACAGATTGAGTGAGATCTGGCTGATTTTTCATCCTCTGTCTCTTTGTTTGTTTAATGGTGGCTCAGGTCCCCCCAGTGCCCTTTGCACGGGGAGCAGGAGCTGGACTTTGGAGTCTCTTCAGGGCAGGGACCGTGTCTCCCTGTAGGTGCAGGTTCAGTACGTGGCACAATCGGGGCATGATCCTGGCTGATGCATTTGAGGATCCCGGTCATGTCCATTAATAGGGTTCTCCAAAGTTGCCCCGGATCTCTCCGGCCAGCTTTGCTCTCTCCCAGCCTCTCTCCCGGAGTTGAAAATAGCTTCTTTGTGTGACATCATCCTTTGGGTACCTGGCCTGCAAGGAGTTACTCAGGCAATCCCTGCTGCCCTGACAAGAGGCTGCCCAATCAGCAAAGGCCCTGGGCTCGGCCAATCGGCTGGCTCGGAGGTGATGTCATGGTGAGAGGCTGGCAAGCGGGGCTGATGCTGGCAGGAGCCCTCAGCAGCAGTAAGCGAATGAGCAGCACCAGGAGCGACAGACAGAGGAGGTGTTGGGGGTAAGTCGCAAAGGAAGGGGAAGCAGCGAGGAGCTCAGGCAGGGAGGCCGGCATGGGGGGCTCTGTTGCTTTGGTGGGTTTGAACCCTGGGATCCCAGGTGGGTTGTGCCCGGCATTGGGTTAGCAGGACAATCCCAGGGGGAGGAAGTGGCGCGAGGGGGTTTTACAAAGCCGATTGGCACCGTTTGCCGTCTTTCTGTCCCGTGTCTCCTAGACGCCCGGGCTGGGTCTGAAAGCGCCGTGATCCCCCACGTGCAGAGTGGCTCCCCGTCGCTGGGTGCGTCCAGCTGCAGGCTCCCTCTTTGTCTGCCTGTCCTGTCTGACTCCCACGTGCTGGCTCGCTCTCACCCCTTTGCTTTGCTGCTTGGTGAGGCACAGGCTCCGGTACCTGTAGCAGTGTCCAGGAGTGGTAGCCACTGGACCACTCCAAGAGAGAGACTCCCAGCTCCACCCCAACAGCTGGGCGCCAGCTCCCTCCTCCTCCTCATCCCAGAGCTCATCTGTGCTTGGAGCAGGGCTCCCTGTGCCCAGCTGGTGGGTGCATCCCCCCAGGCAGAGAGAAAGTGCAGTGAGTCCAAATCTAAATGCACTGGTTGGTTTTTTCCTTTGAAAAGTGGGTGCCAGCCTTTACTCTGGGGCTGGATCCTGTATGTTTGACGTTTTCTTTCATACTAATCTGTCTAGCCATAACCTGGATTGCATGGAATTTTCTCTCTCTCTCTCTCTCTCTCTCTCTCTCTTTCTTTCCTGCTCAACCCCACAATAGATGCATTGGGCCTAATTCTGATCTCCAGCTGGTGTAAATGAGGAGTAGCCCCACTGAACATGGGGGTAAAGTCAGTGTACATGGGATCAGGATCAGGCCCGTTGAGTTCAAGGCTTGCCGGCTGTACGCTGGCGGGTCTCTCTGATCCCACTTCCCAACTGGCAGAGAGGAGGGCTGCAAATTCCTGCCTCCCTGTCCACGCACCCCACCCAACCTTTGGGTGGAAAACTCCATTAGCCCCAAGTAGAGTCAGTTAGGGTCACTCCATGCTTCCGGAACATGCCCCGAAGATGTCGCCTGTGGGGGCAGCCCCACCTGAGAGCCAGCTGGGGTGGGACGGGATGGCAGGGGCCTGGACCGGGGGTTCCCAGGTGGGACATCCCGAAGACGGAGAGTTCCAAAGAGGCTTCCCCTGCCTTACTAGATGGGAACAGCTGGTACCAAAGCAGCAAGAAGTGAAGAAGCAGCCAGGCTGGGGGGAGGGAGGATGCTGTCAGTGCTGGAAAGGGTGCGGGGGGGCACAGTCTGCTTTATTGATGGAGGCAGGAAACGTTCTTTCCTTGCAATGTCTTTAAATATTATTTCAGATGGGGAGAGGCAGGTGAGAGAGAAGAGGACTGGGTGGCAGCTGGAGGGCATTGAGCTTTTAAAAGCTGAACCAGCCCTGGAGGGGGTGGAGGTTTCCCCGCCTGGGGAGGGCTGTGCAGGCAAATCGCACCAGCCCTTCCAGACGCATGGACGCCTCATTGTTCAGCCCAGATGAGCTCATCTGGCATTATGCAGGGCGGCTGCTGCTTCTGCCCAGCAAACAGTAGTGCTCACAGCAAAACTCAATGGAAGTCAGTGGGTTTGTTTTAACCATCAGCGCCTGCTTCCACAGTCCTGGTGGGCTCCCTGCCCCGCAGCCTGCCTGGCCCTCAGGCTGTTTCAAGCTGTGGTGCTGGTGCCCCTCAATCCTGACCTGCAGCCCCCCGGCTATTCCAGCCTTGGGCTCCCTACACAGCCCTGTCCAGGCCCCTCACTTCTGACCTGCAGCCCCCCTGGCTATCCCAGTCCTGGGCTCCCTACACAGCCCTGTCCAGGCCCCTCACTCCTGACCTGCAGCCTCCCTGCTATCCCAGTTCTTAGCCTCTCTTGAGTAAAGAGGTACAATGTGGAGATTTATGTGGCGATGCTGGGAGATGGACAAACATCCACTGGGGCCTGGGAGGAATCGTTTCAAGCGTTCACTTCAACCAGGCCTTCAGAAGGGCTAGCCCGCGGGCCCTGCAGCACACTTCTTCATTAGCCGCTGAGGAAGGTGCCTTTCAATCGGAGCAGAGGGGTTCCAGTCAAGGTGGCCGGGCTGTGCACGCTTGGCCAGGCTGTCCCCACGCTGCATGGCACGTCAGAGCCCCTCCCGCGTTTTGTAACTATGTCGGCCTCGAGTGGCAGCAGCCACCCGTGGGATCAGCCCGCACACTGCTGCAGCGGGGGAAATTCCCCCTTCGCTGAATAGGGAGCAGCCTGGGTCGGGGGGCAGTAGGTCTGGGCCCTGGGAGGTCTACGCTGCCCCAGCATGTGGCTTAGCTTGGTGCCCGGGAGTTGTGGGAACGATGGGTTAACGACTTCTGACCTATTGCGCGAGTCTAGGTTTTTCCAGAGTACCTGTCGCAATGGCAGCAGGATTCACTCCACCAGTGACACACGTTTGGTGTTCAGACACCAGCACAAACCGCTCCCCGCCATTAGCCCCTTTCCCATGTGGCCCAGCCTCTCCCTGTTAGCGTGACATCCCCGGAGAGGAGTGCTCTTTGCTCAGCCCTGGCTGTGTGGCTGGGACTGTCCAGGAAATAACAGAGTTTTACAGAGGGGTTTCCATGGAGAGAGGCCAGGTGCTTGCAGAAGAGAGGGACCTCCCCCCCCAAGACCCTTGGATGAGTCAGGTATCGGCCCACCGCCACTGTAGCCTAGGACAACCCATTGGTCTTCAATGCACGTGTGGTTTCTGACGGGAGAGCTAGAGGGCCAGGCGGGGTGACCCCCAGGGCCCTCTGTGATCTCCAAACCCAGAGGATCAAAGAGCAGTTTAGCAAACTCTCCTCCTGCTGGGTTGTCAGGGGTGCTAGAAACAAGGGAGAGGTCCTGGGGGCCATGGCCCACCCACTTTTTAACATGGGTGTAGTAACTGAGAGCAGCCCTTGGCCCGCGTCCCTAACCCCTGGGGCATGCCACCCAGGGTACGTGGGGGGTCTGGGGCTCCCCACAATGGTCCTAGGTTCCCTGGGCAGCTCTTACCATGGCTCGGCTCCAGCTTCTGGCCTGACCAGGGGTGGGGCCTTGGGGGGGAGAGAAGGAGCAGGGGGTGCTGCCAAAGTTCCCATTTCAGTGCCCCCCCCACCCCGAGGTTCCGGCGCTCCTGTGTGATGTGACTAGGTCTCTAGCGCGCCGGGCCACGGGGCTTCCCCTGAGACAAGGCGATGGGGATCTGAGGGATAGGGAGGGTCAATGGCGCTCATCTGTGGCTCAGGATCAAGACACCTCAGCGGGGGTGAGGGGACTGGGATAGCAAGGGGTGCTGCGGGCTAGGATTGAGGAACTTTGGGGAGGGGGATCTCAG
The DNA here is from genome assembly GCF_965140295.1 of Lepidochelys olivacea. NCBI lineage: Eukaryota > Metazoa > Chordata > Testudines > Cheloniidae > Lepidochelys > Lepidochelys olivacea. The sequence goes on from NC_140413.1 coordinate 6,235,367, forward strand.
GACAGGGATGGCGGGGGGTGGGGGGGGTTGCAGGTCAGGATTGAGGTGCGTCAGGACTGGGACAGCAGCGGGGGCTGCAGGTCAGGAGTGAGGGGCATGGACAGGGGTGTGTGGGGAATGGGATCTCCCAGGACTGGGATAGCAGGGTGAGGGGGGGACTCTCGGTTGGGACTGAGGTGCAGCACCAGAGCTGTGTGTGAGGAGCCCATGGCCAGGTTAGCAGCTGCAGGCCTGCTCTGAGATGCACAGAGGTGACCTCATTTATCCTCTGTCTCTGGGCATTAAAGAGCCCTGGCTCGAAGCCAGACCGGCGTGGCCAGCAGGGTTACTGTCATTTCCGAGTCCTATCGCTCTGACAATGTGCTGGGCCCTTAGTGACCGGGACGTGCCGCCCACAAGGCCGAGGAAGATAGGAGCCCTCACAACAGGGAGGAAACCCCTTCCTCTGAGACCTCCCTCCCCTCCCCTCCACACCACCCCAGCCCCCCACCACCAACCCAGGCTCCATAACAAGGAGGCTGGGTGGCTCCTGGAGATTTGCTGAGGCAGATCCACTTGGGTTCTGCTGCTTCCCCAGGTAACAGGGGGCAGGCAGGTTCTTAGCTCCCCACCTGCCATGTTCTCTCATGATCCCAAGAGGGCACTGCTCAAAGCCTCTCCCCCCGGGCCTGTCACCTCCTGGCCATACCTCGCTATTAAAGAGGAAAGTTGTCCCCATCTGGGCCCTGCTTCCAGACCTGCCTGGTCGGTGCTGCCCCAGACCCAGGCGAGGGGCGGGAGCGCGCGGGCTCGATCAGATGGGGCTCGGTGAGCCGCCCAGCGATTCTGCCACGGCTCCAAACCCAGCCCATTCCCCCAGCTGGAGGAAACAATCCACCCATTGTCAGCACGCCAGCTCACAGCCAGCTCCCCGGGCCTGGCACGAGGCCAGGCCCATTGTTTGGGCTCCTCTTTCCCTCTGCTGTGGGGTTTGTTTACGTGGCACAATGTTGACCCGGGACGGGCTGGTTCTTAGAGCCGGTTCTGGATGCCAGGAGGTACCCGGGGGCCCACAGCTGGCTGCACCGGGGGCCCTGGGCCAGTCCAATGCCAGCTCAGAGACCTTAGCTACTGCACTTTGCATGCCAAGAAGAGGGTGGCACAGAGGACGCTGCTTTAACCGCTAACACCCTGGAGCAATGCCGACATGCATCTGCAGCCCCCCCCATCTCTCCTGCAACCCCGCCCTCCCCCCCCCAGTGACTGACGCCCCGTCCTCCATCAACAGACCCACCCCTCTCTCAGGCACCTCACCTGGCCCCCTATCCAGCCCACTGCAATGGATTTCTCCATTGCAGCCCACTCCTGCCCCCACAAACACACACACGAGGGTCGTCAGTTACAGCACATCCCTGCCTGGTGTTGGGCCAGGAGCCGGGACATTTGGCACCAGCCCCCTCCGCACTCAGCACTTCTCTCCAGCATAGGCAGCTGCCACAGCCGGTAACCTGGTCGCACGCCCTGGAACAGGTCAGTTCAATAGAGCATAGCAAACCTGGCTGGGAATTGCATTGCCTGCCCATCCCTGGCTTGATAGCTCTTGGAAAGCAGTTTAGAATCATAGACGATCAGGATTGGAAGAAACCTCAGGAGGTCATCTAGTCCAACCCCCTGCTCAGAGCAGGACCAATCCCCAACTAAATCATCCCAGCCAGGGCTTTGTCAAGGCCTTCACTCCCTCTGTAGACATTCAGTAGCCAGCTATCGAGCCAGATTCGCCGGGGACTCAGCCAGAGCTTGCAGACCTTGCTGGATCTTTCACTGAGCCCGGCCCAAGCCCTGGATTTGATTGATCCTTAGGGACTGAGTTAGTCCTTATTATGAAAGTCTTGCCCAGCCCTGGTCTGAGCAAGGTGAAGGGTGGGGCTCCTGGCATGCAGGAGATATGGGTTCTATCTCTTTCATGGCCTTTTTGTATAAGCTGGCACCAGATTCTTAACAGTTCCATGCCTCAGTTTCCCCATTTGTAACAACGATGGTGAGTGCTTTGCACTTTCGGAACTTTGCACAAAAACTGCTATCTAACTATACACTGTTATTAGCCTTCCTGGGTAGCGCCTAGAGATGTCAGCAAGTCTGGGCCCTCAATATGCTGGATGCTTTACAAGCATATAGTATAGCCCCAGGGAGCTGGAGATCGATAAGGTTCAATCTATTATTAGCCTCCCAGCCTCCCTTCTGGGTAGGTAACTATTATTACTTCCTTTTCAGAGATGGGTAAACTGAGGCACGCAACCTGCCCAATGTGGCAGAGTGGAGTCAGTGGCAGAGGTAGGGCTGGAACCCCCGAGTCTAGAATCCACAGCCAGAAGGGACCATTTATGCTCATCTATTGCGGCCAGTGCTCTCCCTCGCCCAAAGATTCCTGCATCAAACCCAACACCCTGGGCTGCTGAGCAGGGGCTTTTCATGCACAGCCCCCGGGCACCCTCCTTTGGAATTAGCCAGGCCAGGGCTCGGCCTTGGCAAGGCTCTCTCATTAGCGGAGCCAGTGCAGTGGGGAGAGTGGGGTTCAGGCCAGCCTCGGCTGCTGCCCCCCCGTCTGACATCAGGCTTTCCAGTGGCACTCAGCGTTGGCCCAGCGCCACTCCCACCAAAGTCAATGGGCATTTTATCGTTGAAGCCAGCGGGATGTTTACCACTGACCTCAATAGGAATGGCATTGGGTTAACATTGAAAACCCACCTGTCACTGCGCTGTGCCTCGGTTTCCCATATGTGTACGATGGGGCTGAAACTCTTTCCCCACCTCCCTGGGCCAATGCAATCCGAGGGGCTTTGAGATCTGCAGAAGGAGGGTTCTGCAGCAGGGCTAAGAGCTATTACACCACCCCCTACTTTGGGGGCCAGCTCCTGATGCTGCTCAGAGACCAGCTGGAGCTGGGGAGAGCGGGGCAGCGGGATGAGTACAGGAATAAAGACCTGTGCCCTGGGGGAATCAATCGGGGACACTGGGAAGAATTTTAATTGTGGTCCCTTTTCCAGCACTGTTCTGGGCGACCCATTTAAAGAGAGGCCAGCGTCTGTTTTTATCCACTGTACCCGGGCTGGGATAGTACAGGGCACATCGCATCCTGCCAGCCTGGCCTCCCAGCCGGGGGGTGGGCAGGTCACAGCTCAGAGCAGGGCAGGCTGAGAAGCCGCTGTGGTGGAAAGCTGTTTAGTGTGAGAGCAGGCCAGCGTCCTTCCTCTGCCATGATCACCAATTAAAGGCCAGACGGGACTTGTCTGCCTGCCTGAAGACCCCAGGCCACAGACAGAACTGCACCTGGAGATCAGACGTCCCATGGGGCTAAGCTAGGTAAGCAGCTGATCTTTATTGTAAAGGCTCCAGGTGATGGAGGAGGTATTTTTCATGGGTGCATTTTTCATAGCTGAAAAACCTCTTTTTGTTGACAATCAACACCAAAACCTACTTCCCTTTGAGAAAGCCAGTCCCGCTTGCTGTGCTTCTGCACCCTGGTTTGTTGTTGTAGGGTTGCCCATAAGCAAGACACACGTTTTACCTTAGGTCTGGTATTGCAGGGCAGCTCTGAGTGTGCTGGGCTGCACCCGCTGCTTTGTTATTGTAGGGTTGCTTGTGAGTGTTGGCCTCCACCCACTGGTTTGTTGTTGCAGGTGGCTGCGTGGATTGGCCACGCTGATTTATTATGGTAGGGCTGCTCAGGAGCGCTGGGCTGCCCCCTGCTGGGTTATTATTGTAGGGTCACCTACTGAGTTGAACTCGCTGATTTATTTATCAGCGGGATGTTCGCGAGTGCTGAGCTTTCCAGGCTGGTTTGTTATTGTAGGGTTGCTTGTATGATGCGGCAGCCACTAATTGTTTTGATGTGCAGGGCGGAGAAAGGTATGAAAGGGTTTGCTTTGACAATGAAAAGAGATGATCTAAAGAGGCGTTTAGAAAGAGCTCTTGGTGGGAAATCATACCACGTCTTCCCAACCTTGGCCATGCCCGCTATGCAGAGAGAGCCTGCGGGAACCAATCCACAGTCACACGCTAGGGGTCGGGGAAAGCACCGGTGCTGGGGAAAGGGGGCAGAATCCGAGACTGGGGTCATCTGATTGGCTTGAACCTCAGGACAGGCCTCTACCAACTGAGCTAAGGGAGTAACTGCTGCCCTGGTGGGGGGGGTCTCTCGGCCTTGGGAATTAATTGTGCCACGTCCTGGTGTATTATAAGGAAAAGAAATTGGACTCTGGGCTCTGAGACGGCGCTGATTCCAAACACAAGAGGCATCAGCTGTGTAACGTGGTGGGGATTCACGGGCCATGCACACGTGGCTGAAAGACCGGGAGACGCCTGCGCCCTGTAGGAGAAATAACTTCACTGGTAAATTACCTCAGTGGCATATGCCCCAGTAGTCGAGTGGGTCTTTCCAGGCCAGGTTGCCAGCTCCTGGGCAGTGGTCTGAGGGATCCTTTGTGTTATGAGTAAATCTCACTGAGTATCGTTAGCGATGAGTATCAGACTCCCCTGCCCATTGTCCCCCACCTCGCACTGCGCTGCACCCCTGCAGGGATGTGTGCCTGGCCGGGTACCCCCCGACCTGTACGAACTTGGACAAGCAGGGAGAGAAAGCTGGAATATGTGACCCACAGACTCATATAGGCCCTGCTGTGCTGGCCGCGTGTGGTCTCCGAGGGCCGTCGGGCGTTACGTAACGCTCCGGCTGTGGGACCTACTCCCCGTTTCAGCGGCTCCTTCACTGCAGGGAGGGAAGAAAAGCGGCTTTGTCTGCTCCGGTGGCTGTTTTTTTCTTTGCTTTGTTTTGTTTGGCTTCCGAAAGAACGGTTTGCATTGTCCTGATTGCCCCCTTCCTCACCTCCTCCAGCTCTGCTGATGCTCCTCAAGCCTGGCCCACAATGGCCCCTGTTATGCCAGTGCTGGGCTCCCTCCTCCCCCCTTCCCTCCCCCCCAGCTTGGCTAGTACGATCGCTGCAGGGCAAGTGTCAGGTGCATCAGCAAAAGGAGAGGGGGAAGGGGTGGGTGGGTCGGTAGGCACTGGAATAACATGACAAGCTGCACGTCGTCGGGCCTATGGGGCATTGGCACAGCAGGGTGTAGGGAGCCAGGGCTGGGATAGCAGGGGGCTGCGGGTCGGGATTGAGGGGCGTTGGCGCAGCTGAGCAGAAGGGGGCAGGGGATGAGGCTGCTATTGAACACGGTCACCTGGCAACCGCCTCGGCCCGCAAGGCCCCGTGAGCCCGACTCGAATGACCGGGCTGGAGGAGGGGGTGGGCGTATGCCCAGCTCAGCCCCCGCTGTGGGGTTACTGGGCATGGGACCTGGCGAGGCCTGATTGCCTTGGATTAGCTGGGCCGCCACCTCCTGCCCCGTCTTCACCGATCTATCCTCTTCCCCGCCATTAACCTCGGGCTTCCTCGGCTGGGGGGCCGGCGAGCCCAGCTGAAGGGGATTCTCCTCCCCAGCGAGCCGTCAAACGGGCCCGTCCTGGTGCCATGAGGCTGCATCCGCTGCCATGACTCAGGCCAGCCTTCACCCATCTGGGGCTCCTCCAGGGGCCCCCCGAGGCTTGCAGTGGGCACGGGGAATTTGCAAGGCCGGTCCATGAGCAGTGCTGCTTAGAGCCAGGATGGCCTAGTGGTAGCACCGGACTCCTGGATTCTCTCCCTGGCAAGCCACTTCTGTGTTCCTAAGGCCCTGTGGGGTCTCACTGGCCACTCTGCACGGTGGGGACCAGCCCACTGGTCTCGCAGTGCGGCTGGTTGGCTCGGCTCCCTGGTGTCTTGAAGTGCCCTGAGCGCCTGGGGTTTGAATTCTGTTTAAAGGACATCGCAGGTAGAAATGCAAAAGGGGGGGAACATCATGGAGGCGAGCAGGGTGTGGGCTGGCAGTGAGCCGGGGGTGGGGGGAGGTCCGGGGGGGTGCGTGGTTGGGCGGGTGGGTCGTATATTGAGGGCACCTGGTGCGTGTGTTTGTGGGTGCGGGGCTGTTTGTGTCTCCGATGAGAGAGAGAGAGAGTAAATGGTATTTGTGCGGGGAAGGAGACAGAGGGGGTAGAGATATCCCACCTACCCTGGGGGCGGCTGGAGTGTTTGAGCAACCCTTTGTGAGGGGGGGTATATATGGAGAGTATTTGCAAACTGGATACTAGCAAAGGTCTGGCTGTATCCACGGGGCTGGGCACTAACCACCTGGTCTCTTTGCTCCTGCAGGCCCCGAGAAAACTTCTGGCCACACTTGATTCCCAGCCTGCAGAAGGAACCCGAGCACCATGACTCTGGCTGGTACGGACGTGCCGTGAGATACCCCCAGCCCGCGGCACTTCACTCCCCCTGCTACAGGCGTCTAGCCCTGACCCCTTTCCTGTGGGACAGGCAATGGCCTTCGTCTCCATCAGCCACGTGCAGGGCTGGGGGGGATGAGGCATGGCCGCACGCTCGCCCCGCTGGGTCCCTAGCCCCGGCAGGTGCCTAGAATCACTCCAGCCTCTGTTCCTTTTGAGTTTCCTGGGAGAGTCACCTGGTTAAATTGGCAGCTCAGAAGATGCAGGAGGTGGCCCAGATAGAGATGGGCTCAGCCCCCCCCATGGGCAATGTCCCCCAGGGGCAATGCCCACGCCTCCCAGCGCGCTCCTAGGGGGCTGCAGCGAGGAGGCCTGGGTGTTGCAATGCAGTCGAACATGCCTGGCATGCCGCTTTGCTCTCCCACCTCCTCATTTTCCCACTGCTGCCACCACTCAGCGCTCCGGGATCAGGTCACAGCTTCCCCTGATTCTGGGGTGCAACCCTGGGGTTTTGCTTCACCCCGGCAGAGCTCCGCAGACCCAGTCTTGCTGCTATAACTCCAGCAGGGGGCAGGCTTCCTGGGGCTCTGTTCCTGGTCCACTCTGCCTCAGTTTCCCCTGGGACAGCAACACTTGCCTGCCTTTAGGTCCAGTGGCTAATGGGTGTGATCACCATGACAAGTGATGTGAAAAGTGAGGAGCTGTTGGTATAAAAGAAGTTTACCAAACTCAGCAGCACAGGACCTGTCTCAGCCACCATCCCGCTGATTTCACTGCTGGAGGGGAGGCCTTGGAGCCGCGGGTTTGGAATCCCTGCCCGCAGTGGACCTGTTCATCCCCTTGAGACAGACAAGGAGGGTTTGGCTCTGGGGTCCTTCCTGGCAAACCTCCTCTCTGCCCCGCAGCTGCTCCATCCCAGAGGTGGCTGCATTTCGGTCAGGGAGACGTGTGCAGGGCGACTCAGAGCAGGCCGGATTCTCTGGCCGTCAGCCGGGGCTGTGGAGACTGACTCTCCCAATGGTGTTTTCGCAGCGTACAAAGAGAAGATGAAGGAGCTCCCCCTCGTGTCCTTGTTCTGTTCCTGCTTCCTGGCCGACCCCTTGAACAAGCCAGTGTATAAATACGAAGGTGGGTCACTCAACCGCTTGCTCCTGTTAGGAGATGGGGGGTGGAGGGGGACCAGTGCACATTCATTCCTTCTGGTATTACCAAGGGCCTGCTGTGGGGAAAACAGCTGGTCTCCTGGGGTCCCCACCTGTCCTGGACCCTGCATGGCTCTATCCCACACAGCAATCATCAGTCTGGGTCAGGAAGGGCCCCCGAGGGTGAGGTTCACACCGGCTGACCCAGAGGCATCCAGACCTGGCTGGGGCTGTGCAGCTGGTGAGGGCCGCCTGCTGGCAGAAGGGAGGATGACACCACAAAGTTTGGTGCGCGAGAGTTTCACTAGGCTCTCGTAGGAACAGCTGGGAAATCCCTTAATAACAAGGGCAGAGGCAGGAGATCAGCTAGACCGAGCTCATCTGGAAAGCAAACTAGCTCGTCACAACCCGCACCCCGGATCAGGGCGATGATTGAATCCCACTCCTTCTGTCCCAAAAGCCACTTCAGCTAAGGGAGAGACTCCATGAGCTGGTAGCAGTAGGAGGCTGTTATCCTCTAGCCAGACCAGTGCCTGGAATGGGACATCACCCCTTTAGCCAGTGTATTACTAACATCAGTGATATTGGTCGCATCTGCTGTTCTTTCCTCAAAGGCCTTTCTCTCCTGGCCTATAATTAGCCTGCAGAACCCACTCTCGCTAATTGCTATTAGCTTAGCACAGTTTAAAAAAAACCCACTGGGCATTTACGTGATGAAGCACAGCCTCTGGCTAGGATAACAGTGATCAGGGCCATCCACCCTCATGCTTCCTGGTACAGACGGATCACCACATGGGATCAGGAAGAAATTCACCTTCCCTTCCCTCAGGTACAAAGGAATTTCACCATGTCAGAAGCATGAAGCATTGGCGTTTGTCAAAGACAAGCTACCGGAATAGGTAGCCCATTGGTCTGTTCCTTTCAGACAGGAACAATCTTCCTTGAGTCTCCCTTCATCTTACTTGTATTGTAAGGATCTAGAGGCAGGGCGCATGATTTCCTGGGTATTTTCTATGGCACTGTGCTCCCTGCGGGCACTCAGCAGATGCTAGAGAATAATAATAACGTTGGCTCTGGCTCCCACCGGCGAGGAGTCAGAAATGCAAGGCACTGACAGTGGGCGTTTCCACAGATTGATTTTAGGGAAGCCACAGCTAGATGGATCATTCCAGGTGACTCGCATTGGCAGACCCAGTCATGCTCGACAGCAAGGATCCATGAGAATTGGGCATCACCGCCCACGGAGTGGCCAGTTCCCGACCACCACCACCTGCCGGGCCCCTTACACCTTCTGTTCTTGTGTTGGCGCGCAGTGTTAGGTCACTCTGGAAGGCGCTGGTCCCAAGCAGCAGAGAGTCTAGCTTTCCGGATTGCCACGAGGACTGGCTCATGCTGAAAACTGGGCTCTTGGCTGCATTGTAGCCTGTATGGTTTCATCTTCTATTGCCAAAGCATAGGATCATAGAGCCATAGAACCACAGGGCTAGAAGGGACCGTAAGGGTCACCTAGTCTCACCCCTGCCAAGATGCAGGATTTGTTGGGTCGAAACCATCCAAGGCAGATGCTCTCCAGCCTCCTTCTGAAAACTTCCCGTGAAGGAGCTTCCACGACCTCCCCAGGCGTCTGCTCCATTGTCCTGCTGTTCTTACAGTTAGGAAGTTTTTCCTGAGGTTTAATCCAAATCTCCTATCCTGAAGTTTGATCCCATTGCCTCTCGCCCTGGCCTCTGTGGCAAGAGAGAACAGATTTTGTCCATCTTTTTTATGCAGTCTTTCAAGCATTTGAAGACTGTTATCATGAAGACCACTCTCTTGTCTCCCCTTCATCTCCTCTTTTCCAAACTAAACATGCCCAGATCCTTCAGCCTTTGTTCGCATGGCTTGTGTTCCCCACCTTTGATCATCTTTGTTGCTCGCCTCTGGATCCTTTCCAGTTTCTCTCCATCCTTTCTGTGCAGTGGTGACCAAAACTGGACACAGTTCTCCAAATGAGGCCTATCCAGCACTGAGTAGAGGGGTACTAGCATTGCCCGTGAGGTGCATGGCATGCCTCTGCTCATGCAACTCAAAATTGCATTTGCTTTTTTTGCAACAGCATCACATTGCTGACGCATGTTGAGGTTGTGATCCACCACAACTCCCAGAGCTGGGCGCGTTTTTTGTGTGTGTGGCAAATAGCTGTAGTAGGTTGTTATCCTCTAGGGGGATCAGTCCCTGGAATGGGACATCGTCCCCTTAGCCAGTGTGTGATTCACAGCAAATTCACCAAAAATACATTTTTCAGGTCAACGAAACTGCTAGTGAGTTCGAGTTGGATTCAGCAAATAGTTTCTGCCAGAAAAAAAAGTGTGTGTGTGTGGGGGGGGGAAGCTTTTTTGAAATGTTGGAACGGTTTGTTATTTAGCTAATTAGAGAGAGAGAGAGAGATGAAAAACACCTCCCTAAAAAAACAACTGAAACAAAATGAAACAGCATTTCATTTCTGGGTCAAACTTAACATTGTGTGACTCAACGATCCTCCCCCCCGCCCGGCTCTTCATTTCAGCACAAAAAAACAAAATAAGTCAGCTTCAGTTTGAACCAAACCAATTCCCACCCCCCACCCCCCGCCCAGATTTTTCGGTTCAGTCGCCAGACTGAAAAAAAAAACCCTAATACATGATTCCCTTCTATCTGCTCTAAGCTGAACCTTGCCCATGAAGGGCCATGTCTCCGCAGGGGCATTGCCTGTACCCTGGCACTCTCCTGCTCCTCCCAGCCAGGCCCACTCCGAGTTTACACGGCCCATTGTAAGCCAGGCCAGCCCGCAGCCTCCTTGCCAGGGACAAGCCATGAAACCGGCTGTGTTTTGAACAATGGACTGGCACAGGGGGGCGGGGGGCGGAGGGTGAGCTGGTGGGTGTGTCGGCTCAGAGAGGGTGATGGAGCCTGAGACGAGAGGGCGCGTGAGTGAGAATGAGGAGATAAGGGGTGAGGAAATGGATGAGTGACCGGTGGCTGGTGTGTAACGGGGAGTGTGTGTGTGACTGCGGGGGGAAGCGTGGGTGAATGTCGGAGGAAAAGAGCGGTGAATGGGGATGAGTAAACCAGGAGGAGTGTGAACATGAGCATAGGGGGTGAATGAATGCTCGGTGCATGAGGATATGTGTGTGAGTGTGTGTTAATACTGGGGAACTGAAGGTGTGAATGGCTGCTGGAGGACTGAGTAGGTGTGCGCTGGTGTGAGTGGATGGCAGAGGATTACGCTTGAGTGGATGTGAGTGTGAGCAGCTGGTGGGGAACTGAGTGTGAGTGAGTGGCTAGTGGTGGCGGACCGTGAGTGTGCAAGTGGGTGTGAGTATGCAAGAAGGCGTGAGTGGCTGTGGGGGGTTGAGTGTGTGTGTGGCTGCAGAGAGGTTGAGCGTGAGTGTGTGAGCCAGTCCGACTGCATGGCGGTGGGTGCAGTGTGTGGGTGGTGCAAGCAAGTGTGAGTAGCTGCAGGTGAATGTGCATGTGGATGGGTGTGTGAGCGGGTGAGTGTGAGCAGGTGTGACTGAGTGGCTGCAGGGGTGCTGTGAGTGTGTGAGCGGCTGCAGGGGGCAGTGTGAGTGTGCGAGCAGGTGGGGGGGTGAGTGTGTGAGCGGGTGTGCGTGGCTGCAGGGGGCAGTGTGAGTGTGCAAGCAGGTATGGGGGGTGAGTGTGTGAGCGGGTGTGCGTGGCTGCAGGGGGCAGAGCGAGTGTGCGAGCGGTAACGCCTCTCTCGCTCGCTCGCTCTCCCAGCGGACACCGTCGACCTCACCTGGTGTGTCATTTCGGACATGGAGGTCATCGAGCTGAACAAGCGCACCTCGGGCCAGTCCTTCGAGGTGATCCTAAAGCCGCCGTCCTTCGACGGGATCCCCGAGTTCAACGCCTCCCTGCCCCGGCGGCGCGACCCCTCCCTGGAGGAGATCCAGAAGAGGCTGGAGGCAGCCGAGGAGCGGCGGAAGGTAGGCAGAAGGGCCCCCGGGGCTCGCGCTGCGGGTGGCGGGAGAGAGGCCCTGGGGAAACGTGGGACACTGGGCCGCTGGTGCGTCATGGCGTGGGAACAGCTGCAGAGGATTCTGGGAAGAATCTGAGCAGGTCCCTGGGGACGCAGTGGAATGTAGTGGGCTCACGGGGTGAAGAACGCACGACGCCCGGCCCCGCATCCTCCTCCAGACGGCGCAGCCCATAGGGGGGAAAGGGCAGGCTCCGCGCAAAGCCACGGCCAAGCGCCTTCTGCCATCACCAGGGCCACTCTGCTGCGGGTGCTCGTCCAGCCCGGGCAGGCATCCCCCAGTGGGCATGTGCCACCTGGCTAGCTCATGTGGTTTGCCGGCATGTGAATTATTGATCATCCTTCAGCAGCCCCCACCATTACGGTGGCCAGGTGCCCAGTTTTCGATTGGAAAGTCCGGTCGAAAAGGGGACCTGACGGTGTCCGGTCAGCTCTACTGACCGGACACTCAAAGTCCGGTTTATGTAGGCGGGGGTGGGGGGGAGGCGCCGGGTCATCACCCGCCCCAGCCCCTACTCACCCGGGGCCACCTCCTACTTGCATCGGGCAGCTGCGGCTCCCAGCCCCGGCTCTGGAGGCAAGTCCCTCCTGAGCGGGTGGGAGGGGAAAAGCAGCGAGCAACAGAAAGCGGGGGAAGAGGAGTGGATGGGGGCAGGGCCATGGGGGAAGGACAGGGCAGGAGCTGGGCTTTTGGGGGGGAAGAGGCAGGGCAGGGGTGGTTCCGGCACTCCTGCTGGAGGGTCCGGTTTTTAAATATTACCAAGTTGGCCACCCTACCCTCCGCTGACCCAGCCACCAGGAGCTCTGCTGGGCAGCGGTTTGGCTCAGCGCCAGCCTCTGAATCGCCCTGCGCAGGAGAGGGAGTTAGAGATGCCCTAATGGGACTCTCCCAGCTCTTGCTTCTGCTAGTCACACAGGGGGGACACCCCCGGCCCTGCCTTAACTCCATGCCAAGCTCTGTCCTCAGCACCCTTGGGCGACTCCACTGAGTCCAGCGGGGCCCCATGGGCGCATTGGGAAGGGGTGGGGGTAAGACCTTGCACTGATTCTTTCTGGCCAACGCTGCAAGCTCCCCCCGTTGCTTGGAACCGGGCTGTCGTGAAAAGCTGGAGGCAGGAAAACACGTTCGCACGTGGAATGACAGGCAGCTTGGCCATCACTGGGCTTTGAACCGTGGGAGCTAAGAGCCGGAGTCGCCGCACCTTGAGCTAAAGGACTAAGGCCGAGATCCTCAAAGGTATTTAGGAGCCTAACTCCCATTGAGTTAGGCACCTAAATACCTTTGAGGATCCAGGCCTCAATCTCCTAGGCAGCAGCTGTGGCTGGGGTGGAGCAGGGGTTATGTATCGCAGGCTGAACAGCTGGTTCCACTCGTGACTCAGGCACCTCGCTGTCCCCAGCGGGCCCGGGACTCTGCGTGGCTCTCGCCCAGCCCTCAGCCGGCTTGTCCTGTTTGCTTTGTGGGTGCAGTACCAGGAAGCGGAGCTCCTGAAGCACCTGGCGGAGAAGCGGGAGCACGAGCGGGAGGTCATCCAGAAAGCCATCGAGGAGAACAACAACTTCATCAAGGCAGCCAAGGAGAAGCTGGCACAGAGAATGGAGTCCAACAAGGAGAACCGGGAGGCCCACTTAGCGGCCATGCTGGAACGCCTGCAGGAGAAGGTGAGCGGAGGGTGCCAGACCCAGGGCCGCGAGGAAAGGGCATGGCAAGGTGCAATCGATGCACCCAACAGGTGCCCTGGGGTGTCCCGTATTGTTATTACATCTCAGTAGCACCCAGAAGAGCCAAGATCAAGGTCCCCATTGTGCTGGACAAACACTTAGTAAGAGACAGGCCCTGTCTATTCAGACTGTAAAGACCGAGGCAGGGTTATTAGGCCCTTTGGACGGAGGGGACACTGAGGCCAAAAGCGATGACAGGCCAGATTTTTAAAGGGATGTAGGTACCAAAACAGACAGACAGGCGCTCAAGTCCACCAAACTGGTGCCATTGACCTCATCAGAGCTACGGCTCAGGTCCCGCTTAATCCCCCGGGGGCTGAAGCTTCACAGCGGTGTAAACCCTGACGTCGCCCCTGTAGCTAACGAGCTGCTCGGAGACCCAGTTTGAGCTGAGGCCCTGAGCGGGATTCCCAGAGGAGGCAGGGGACCGCCTGGCTCACCAGCAGCGCCCGGTCCACCAGGCCGGCTCTGAGCCAGGCCTAAAACCGGGTACCTGTCAGACCCCGCAGCAGGAGGGCCAGAGACAGGCCACCCAGAGATAAGGGGGGCAGCACCACACCCACATGAAGGACAGCCACTCAGGGAAATGCAGGCCGAGCCGGTGAGCGGGACAGGCGGAGGAGGGATTTTCGGCTGCTAGGGCCCCTAGCTTAGCTGACTCAGGTGTCTGACTCTGGGGGAGAGTTCACAGCTGAGGATCCCACCCGGAGGCATCCATCTCTCGCCCACACCTGCTCAGCCACTTAGCCCCTAACCCTTCCCCGCCCTCTCCTCAGCATTTCACTCCTGGCTGGCCTGCTTCAGAAAACCCCCTTTTTAGGGACTTAACGATCCCCCTAGACCCTGCAGGGAGCCACCAAAATCAGGGCAGAAAGTTCTGCTTAGCAACGGGTCACCCAGGGGCTGGGCCTCATTCTGCTCTGCTGGGCAACACCTAAACCCCTTTCCCAAGCTGGCCCCGAGTGATTTGCTCAAGGCCAAGTCTGTGGCAGAAGTGGGAACCAAATCCTGCTCCCCTGAGACCCAGCCCAGTGCGTTGCCCCCGTCCCTCGCCATGCCGTCCCCTGCTCCCCTGGCTCCACTTGGGGCTGGTTCCCTCCTAGCTCTCTTTAATCTCGGCAGCTTCATTCTTAATTGCGAGGGGGCCAGCTGCAGCTGCTGGTGTTGGGGGTGGGTTTGGGCAGGGGGTCTGCACCACGTGACTCATTGGGCCCAATCAGCGCCTCCAGCTGCTGGGTAGCAGCAAGATAATCACAGACTGGAGCAGGAATCGGAGTGCGGTGGGCGGGAGGGAGATGGGGGAGCTGCCCGGGAACCTGACTCCCATCAGTACAGAAGCACAGATTTTGGGGTCCGCGCTGAGAGAGGGCCAGCAAAGGCAGCTGCCTTGTTCAGTGATGATCATTTCCCTCGACCGCCTGCCTGTTAATCTGACTTGGGCTGGTGTTAAGTGATTGCCCCTGTCCCAATGGAAAGGGAGGGGTCATTGGTAACCCCACCATCTCTCTCCTTCCCTTCCCTTTGCCTGCCTGGGAGGGAGACTCCAGTCCCAGAAACCCACCGCTGGGATGGGGCTTTCCAAATGGCGGTTCCTATCCCTCTCTCCAGCGCCTCTCTGAAAGGCTTTGGGCTCAGAATAGGGTGGCAGAGCAGGGTGACCTTCGGGGACAGCCAGGCAGTTCTGGACAGGAGTCAGAGACAGGCCAGGCAGACAGACAAACAGCTGGGCTTGTCGGCTAGCTCACGAGTGCAGCTGCTGGCCCCCTTTTCCATCTCGTGCCAAGGCATGTCCACTGAATCTCTCTCTTGGTCTTCCCCCAGCCGCCAATGCAGGCTGGTCTATGTCTCAGTTTAAGGTACTTCGATGGCTCCCTTATCTGAGCACATCACAGCCTTTACTGTCTTTCCCTTTGGACGGCAGGGCAGTGCAATGAGCCCCATTGTCCAGATGGGGGAACTGAGGCACAGGGCGCCTGGGGCAAAGCAAGGATTTGAACCCAGATCTCCCAAGGCTCAGACGAGCACCCTCACCATGGGTCCCTCCTTAGAGACTTCCCTGCTGCTTTGTCCAGGCTAGTTTGAAAGGCCCCGAGCAAAGCGATGCCCAGCACCTTCCCAGGGAGACTGCACAGCCTGGGAAACGGCTCATTCTAAACGTGCATTTGCTCTGTTTCACCTCCTGTCTCCTAAACCCAGCTCCTTGGGCTGCCCTATATGCAGTTCCCCTGCCTCCTGGGTTACAGCACCCCCGCCAGGTGCCATCCACAGAGGACAGCACCCTGGTACAAACCAGCGAGGAGGCCTTGGCGCACACACTCCCCCGTGGGCCGCACCCCTTGAACATTAATAGACCTCTTCTATCTCCTGGAAGAGAGATAAATAAATCCATCCCAACTCCAGTGCACCAGGTCCTGCTCCTCCGCCAACTCCTCTCCTCACTAGCCTCCTCCAAACACCTTCTCCAGCCTTCACCTTGTATCCGAGAGTGAGACGGAGAAGACCAGTCGAAGCACACGTCTACAATGCAAAATGAGAAACCCGCGGCTGGCCCATGCCAGCTGACGCAGGCTCGCAGGGCTATAGATGTTTTGTCTCAGGCTGCAGCCTGAGCTCTGGGACCCTCCCACCTCGCAGGATCCTAGAGCCCGGGCTTCAGTACAAGCCTGGACGTCTACACGGCAGTGAAACAGCCCTGGGAGCTGAGCTCTGCGCACCTGAATCAGCTGCCATAGGCCAGCCATGGGTTTTTAATTGCAGCGTGGACATGCCCTGTGGGACATGCAGTGTGGTCTTGTCTGATCAGCTCCGCCTTTCTGGATCTGGGCCAAGGACTATCCGTGCCTGGGCACCAGTGCAGCCCTTAATAATCATGACACTGGTGGCTTTGGTGGTGTTACACGGGGGAGGAACCTGGGCCACCACCCTCTGTCCGTGCTTCCCAGTCAAACCGCTCCACAGTCCCCTTGTCGCTGCCCATCATTGAGTCCTGAAGCCCAGCACACTAACAGGGTCCCCCTTCCACCTTCCCCCAGGACAAACATGCGGAAGAGGTGCGGAAAAACAAGGAGCTCAAGGAAGAGGCCTCGAGGTAGAGAGGCCAGGACGGTGGCGGTTTGGACTGACAGCTCCAGTGAAGCTTTGCGACCGATGACGGGGAGTTCCTCTGCTTGCTTTGTTTGTGAATGTAAAGATTGACCAGTGAAGCCATCCTATTTGTTTTGGGGGAGGGCGGGGGGATGGGGAGGAGAGAGATGGGGCAGGGGGGTGTTTGTTGGAGGGAGGACGGGGGGCAGGAGGGAATAGACACACCCCGTTTGGGAAGTCTACAATCCTCTCCACGGTTTCATTTTTACTTCCTCATCATTAGTGTCTAAGAAAGAGTCCAAACGAACAAAGGGTCGGTGACGCTGGAAGTTAGGGGAGGTGACACGACGGGGTGGGAGAGGGATGTGCAGCGTGGGTGAATTTAATTTGGGGATCAGTGCCGAGTGGACGGGGCTGCCCTGTCTGCATCTCTCTGTAACTGTGGGCAGGAAAGTCGTCTCTCGGGGGTGCGTGTAGCCTGTTCTGTGTTTGCCATGAACTTTGGTCATCAATACAAATGAAACATCTCCTTTCGGTGTCTCGGTCTTATTCTTCTTTCTGTCTCTAACGGCAGGCCTGTCGGGGGTCTGGTACTGTTTGGCTTTGTTCTTCCCAGAAGCTCTTGCAGTCTTTTGGAAATAATGCTCCTCCAGCAATTCAGTATTGTCAGACATTAATTAACAGGTTCCCCTCCTTCTCTCCCCCCACCAATGAGAAACAATAGCTTCCTAGGATGGCATTATCTGCTGGTAGGAGACACTTGTTTGGCTATAGTGAAGTGAAGTTCAAAATCCCTGTGATCTCCCTAAGAGTGAGGATTTGTCAGATAGAGCCGGGATGTCTCTTCTAATGAGAGATCCCTTTTTCTAGGTATGGAGCAGCAGAAAATCTTGCTGCAGTTTGGAGTGAGGAAAGTGGAGGGAGGGCAGAAGGCACCTGTGGCTGGGATTGCGGGGAGAAGAGACATTCAGCTCCATGGTCAGCTAGAGAGAATCCAGTGCAGGGCAGCAGAAGCGATCCTGATGCAAGGAGTAGAGAAGAGGGGGGCCTGAAGGAGCCCAGATGACAGCAACAGGGAAGACGGGGGTGGGTATCTGATCATAGGTTATAACTAGCTTCAAGCTAGCTGTGTCCATGGAGAGGAGAATTACTGCTGAGGCCAGCAGGACAAGGAGTGACGTCCCGAAGGGAAGTGAGGAAAAGCTGAAGCTAGATATTCAGAATGGTTTCATCCCAGCTGGGAGGTGGAGTGGGCTCCTGGAAGAGATGGTGGGTGCCTCCTTGTTACAGAGTTTCAAGGGCACATTAGTAAGGAAGATAGTGGAAAAGGGTTACCTCCAGTTCCCTGGGCCGGGTTGCACTGAAAGACCAGCCAGTGCTGGTGTTCACAGCCCCGTGTGCGGGGTTGACCTTCCCTCTCACTCCTAGAAAAAGCAGAAAGGCTGAGGCGGGGTCCATCCAGCTCTAAGCCAGAGGGCAGAGAGCCGGAGCATGGAGCCTCTCTACTCCAGCAGGCCTGCAGACCGAGCCTTCCAGCTAGACCGAGCCCTGTGCACCACATCGGTTTCCCACAAGTGAGGTCTCGCTGGCCACTACAGCCGGATAAGGCCTTTAGGGCATTGATTAACTGAGAGGCCTTGATAAAGTGGCCTCTCTGGAGCTTTTATGATGAGAGCAATTAATCAGGGCCCCGCTCTTCAGAGACCAGCTCGACACAGGATCTGGCTGTGGGAGCTGCGGGGAAGGGGTGGGGAAGAGGCAAGGGGGGTCTGTTCCAGATGTGGCACCAGCTGTCTTTTTGTATACAACCATTGTAAATAAACTGCCTTGGCATTTCTTTCCTTTCTGTGATCTGTGCCGTGTCTCGGGTGCATTTTGTGCCGTGGCCTTCTGGCTCTCCTGCAGCCGTGCAGGGGGACGTGTGTCTGTGTGTACACCCATGCAGTGAGAGCGGGGTGGGAGTTTATAAAAGAGCACATGGCCAGATCAATGAGTCGGCCAGTGGAGCTGCCCAGCCCCATGGCCGTGAGGTGTTCCTAGTAGTACCTGGCTGCCTGTGACATCACTCAAAGCCAGCTGTTAGTGGAATCTCTTTCCTTCTGGGACCCCTGGGGCCTGGCCTGCACGGCCCATGGGCTACGACCCAGACCCCTCCTACTGTGCATTCAAGGTGGCGCAAAGCCCAGACCCCCCCACCAAACAGCCGTAGCTGTTCGACATGGAGCTGTAGGCAGCTTGAAGGCCATACATGTCACTAAAGGGACAGCAGGTTGCTCCCAGTGTGATTCAGGAGAGGACGCTTGGCAACCAGTGGTGACTGGTATTGAAAACCAGGGCCATAGTCTGCATCCACCCACGAAACGTGAGGACAGAACCACAGGGGTCTCTGAAGGTCACCTGCCCTTCCTGGTACCAGCCCCTGCAATCCCACATTCAGCCCCTGGAGCAGCTCAGGGCCTGTGTCCTGAGCCATGGTTCCTCTGGAGGCGTGGGTTCAAAGCCCTGTGGACCGTGTGTCACTAAAGACCAAGGGAGCTAGCGGGTGGGCTGCCTACCTTCACCTGAGGGATGTGCTCTTGTCTTTGTCCTACACAACTTCCCTATACCCGGTGAAGGCCTGCGTGGGTAAAGTGCCTCTCCCCTACCCATCACCCCAGCGGTGGGGCCAGGGCTTCATTGGGACAGGTAGCTGTGCGGTGCATGAGACTTTAAGGGTCTGTCTACACTGCCCACTGAGCCTGGGCTGTGACGCAGGTTTGAGCCCAAGCCCCTCTTCCATCCACACACAAATCGGTCTGACACAGCTCAGGAGTGGGGTCCTAGGACCCTACCTGGGGAATGGGGAGGCGGGGGGGGGGTCAGAGCCCAAGTCCCACTGTGTTGCAGGTCTAAGCCCCGCCATCTTGCAGTATGGCTGCAGGTCAACCCACAGACCTGAGTCAGAAGTACACCATGGACACGTTAACATGGTTGCAACACCTGGGTCCAGTTCAGGCTGTGTGGACGCATAAGCGTGGGCTTGGGAGCACCGAGTGCATGAGCCCGGGTCCCACAGACCTGGGGTTCATGGGCAGTGTAGACACGCCCTGACAGGCTGTATCCTCCCTGCCAGCAGGGGGCAGCCATAGCAAGACAACTTTGGGAGTGGGTTTATAGGAAAGCTGGCTGGGATGGCAGGGGGCTGGACTCAAGCCTATTCCTAAGACACGGGAGGAATCTCTCTTACCCATTTCCAGTGGGGAGGCAGCAGATTTACTATCCCCCTGTCTGCTCACAGCCGGGTGATTGTCTCCTTGGTGTAAGCATGAAGGCCCAGATCCGACTAGATATTTGCAGTCAATTGGAGTTAGGCACCTCGATAGCTTTCCAGGATCTGGGCCACAATGTCTACCAGGTAGAGGGTAACATGCCTGGGCAGGGGAGCCAGCAGGGTGAACTCACGGCTCGTGGAACGAAAGCCCCATTTGAACCCAGGGAAGCAGTCGAGGGGTTCAATTCCACTTCGCTACGGCGGGAGTTCCAGTAAACATGAGTGTGCCACGCGGGGGACCGCTGTCCAACACCACGCTCGGACACGCCAGTGATGGAAAGAGGACTGGGGGCGGCGGGGGGGGGGGTGATATCGAAAAGGAGAGCAGAGAAATGGCAACGTCTGTGGGCCATGGTGGTGAGTGAGATGGAAATCGTGTCATGGGTGGCGTCCCTCAGCTGTTTTGAACCATTTGCCGCTGGCGATTCCACTCCAGACGGAGTTCAACCTTGCCGGCCATGCTGGGCGAGACAGCCCACAGACTGCGGCTGCGTGGCCTGTTGCCTCCAGCCGTGCCCAGAACCGCCACGGACGCCGCACTCCCTCCAGCACCGCGGGAGCATTGTCCCCCTGCCCCATCGATGGCAGCAGAATGCTACCGGCTCCATCACCGCAGCAAGGGAGAGGCGAGTCGGTCGCACGGTTCCTTGCTGCACTAAGGAAGTTGCCGGAGCATTGTCCATTCAGGCAACCATCAAGGGATGTGCCGCGCAACTAATTTGTCCCTGGATTATGCACTGACCAGAGCCGGGAAAAGCTACTGATGGGATCAGCTCTTGCATTCAAGAAGGCTGATGACAAAGCAACTACCATGGAAATGGCGGAGAAGGATTCTCTGGAATCTAGGGTGAGCAGAGACATTCACCTGCTAAATCGGCGAGGCCCTTGGGAACGTAAGGAATGTCCCCGTGACTGTTGTGCACAAACGATGCACGCTAAGGACTGCTGGGCACACCAGGGGTTTTTGCAGAAAGTTCCAGAAGAAAGGACACGTTGCCCTGCCCTGTCACACAGTCCAACGTCCAGCCAAGAAGACACCTCTGAAGATTGACCCTAAAAAAGGATGGAAGTCGGGAATGCATAATATGGAGAAAGACACTGACCCAGACCTGGCGCTGCATGTGTTATCAGAACTGGACTCAGACATGGTGTCCAGATCCCACCGTTGACTGAAGCAGTTCCTACAAGAAAGGAGTTTGATACTAGAGCTGCCATCTCACTGATTCCTGCATCAACCCATCACCAGACTTTGTCACGAGTCCAGCGGATATTCCAGTCGGACTTTCTGTTCCTCCTCCCGTTACACCTCCTAATTTCAACGATCTGCGGGAGGAAACATTGATACCAGATCTAGCTGATTCCTTACCTCTGACTGGTGCTGTTGTTCAGGGCCCAGCCGCACCACCATCGCCAAGAGAGTGAGAAAACTAGGTGGGCACCGGAATTTACAAATTCTTTAGTTAGTGAGTTGCTTTTCCAGGGCAGAATAATCCCTTGCAATTTTAAAGTCTGCGGTATTCCACCCACAACTATTAGTTAGGTTACATAGTGTTTTATTGGCAAAGAGTCCTGTGGCACCTTATAGACTAATAGACATATTGGAGCTTAAGCTTTTGTGGGTGAATCCCCACTTCATTATCCTCCAATACGTCTGTTAGTCTATAAGGTGCCACAGGACTCTTTGCCACTTTTACAGATCCAGACTAACACGGCTACCCTTCTGATAGGGTTTTATGGTAGTCATGTCAACGACAATGTATATATACAGTAAAAGCTGTGTTATCCAGCCCTGTACCAACCAGAAAGCTCTATAAACTGGTATTTCTAATCTTCTTAGAAAGTCCGGTTTATAGTCCAGTTGGCGTGGGACTGGCAGGCTCCCTACCTGGCTCTGTGTGGCTCCCCAGAAGCAGCAACATGACCCTGCTGCTCCTAGGCGGAGAAGTGGCCACGAGGGGTTCGGAGTGCGGGATGGGGTGTGGGGCTGGGGCACGCGTGGGCTCTGGGAAGGAGTTTGGGTGCAGGAGGGGGCTTGGGGCAGGGGGTTGGGGCACAGGAGGGGTTTCAGGGTGCCGGATCGGGCCGGGGCAGGGGCAGTGCGCAGAGGACTGCTGGGCACACCTCCGCCTAGGAGCAGCAGGGACAGATCACCACTTACAGGGAGCTGCCTGAGGTGACTGCCGCCCGGATCCAGCACCCTGAAGCCCATCCTGCACCCCAACCCGCTGTCCCGAGCCCCCTCCTACACCCAAACTCTCTTCCTCTGAGTTAACCAGAATTTTTCACTTACTGGCACCTCCGGTTCCTCCAACATGCCAGATAAAAAAACTTTTATTGTATTTACATGTATATCAAGGCAAGTCTTTTAAAATAGGGTGAAGGAATGTGATGTCCTGTCCCGTTAAATGTTTGGCCATTCTGTACTCCCACTGCCCCAGGGCAAAAACACAGCCCAGGTTCACAGTGGGGCATACTTCTCTGGAGTGAAAGTCTTGGGATCCATCATCAGCAAACTGAGAACGAGGTGGCAGGATAACACCATTGCGAAGCAGAGCCCGATGGTCTTCTCAGGTACGTATGCACAGAGAGGGCCTCTCTACAGCCAAGGAGGTCATTGTGCCATGCTGCAGAGCCCTGGGGCCATAATAGTGTGCACAGTTCTGGTCCCCAAAGCTGGGCAACAAAACTGATCCAAGGACAGAGAGACAAAGCAGGTGAGGAAGGACTGCAGGAGCTAATTTCATAGAGTCTGGAAAAGAGAAGGCTCCAGGAGTGGGGGAGGATGATCACATACATAAATACCTGCAAGGAAACAGAAATGAAGGAAGGAGATTAGTTGTAGACTCAGCAGATGGTAAAACGAGGTGCAGAGGCTGGAATCTAAGGAAGGGAACGTTTCAGCAACACACAGTTCTTGACGATAAAAGCAACGGGGTGGTAGGCTAATCTCCCACGGGAGGTGGCAAGGCAGCGTTGCTGAAGGTACGCCAGTGCAATTGAGAGAAGGTGCTGATCGGTCCGGGACTAGGTGTCTGATCAGCAGTGCCTTCAGCAAGGGGGACTCTCCAAGGTGACGGATGGGAAGTCTTTGGGCATGGGTTGCCCCTCTCTGATCCCTCCGCCACATGCGGGCTGTTTGGAATAACAGCACTGAAGAGCAGGAAGGGAAGTCGGGGGGAAATAACCACCCTGCTTATTAAGAGAGGTGTATTCAAACTACAACTCAAGATGGAGGCTCTCGCTTGTGAGGTTGCACAGAAAACCACACACACACACACAGAGCAGTCCCGGTCAATAAATCACAGCATAGCAGAATTACCTCACCCCACCAGATCCGAGTGGCTGAATACATCCAGAGGCTAGGACACGGTCACCTAGCAACTGCTAACAGCTGGGTACCACTTGTGTGGATAGGACAGCGCCTGTGGGGGCAAGGCAGCAGAGGCTGGGCTGGGCACTACTAATGCTACCTAGGGCCTCTGAGTGGGAATGAGGCAGACTAGTGCCTTGTGAAATGCCGGGTGTCATGTTAGATGGTCCTTTTCCAGCCCTAGGATCTATGATCACCTCATGCTTTGTAAGACTGGATGGAACATGGCAGTAAATGGTCCGCACAAGGCCCGGGAATGCACTGGAGGAGCTAACAGACCTTTTCCAACTCTATCTGCCATGGATTCACTGGCACTACAATGATCTACCAGTGAGCCCATGAGATGAGACAGACACAGGTGTTCTCCTGGCCCCACACGTCATTTACAACACAGCCGCATACAATTTCACTAGGCCCCAAGCCGGGTCTTGGGATGTATTTTGCAATCTCGAGGGATGTTCGATCGCCTTCGCTAACCCACGTAAGGCTAAGCCCTTATTTCAGTCATCGGAGCAAAGCACATGCCTTTGATGATAGCAATACACCAAGGCGGGAAAATCGGCAGAAAGAAAATTCCTGCTGCAACAATCAAAGGCGGATAGCGACACGGCTTCTGTCTAGTGACTACAGTCAATAAGGACCTGTGAGTCCCATTTCCTCTCAATTGTCCCTTTATAGAGCAGGGTAATGAGTCATTGAACTCAACAAGACTTGGGCTATTTAGACTGCAAGGGAAGAGTCGGAGACGCTTTGGTGCTCTGATTCCAGCGGTATAAATGTCTAGCCAGAGAGTGCAGAGATTAATAGGATCAGAGGGCTAGAAAATAAGAAGTATGAAATTGCTGAACTACTAACTGTGGAATGTAACCTATCGCTTAAATCAGCCTCTGTCCCAGAAGACTGGAGGGTAGCTATTCTAACAATGACTTTTTTAAAGACGCCAAAGGTGATCCTGGCAATTACAGGCCAGTAAGCTTAACTTCAGTACCAGGCAAATTGGTTAAACCTGTAGTAAAGAACAGAATGATCAGACACTTAGATGAACACGATTAGTTGGGGAAGAGTCAAGACAGCTTTTGTAAAGGGGAATCATTCATCATCAATCTATGAGTCAGCAGTGTGCCCTTGTTGCCAAGAAGGCTAATGGCATATTGGGCTGCATTAGTAGGAGCATTGCCAGCAGAATGAGGGAAGTGATTATTCCCCTTTATTTGGTGCTGGCGAGGCCACATCTGGAGTATTGTGTCCAGTTTTGGGGCCGCCACTACAGAAAGGATGTGGACAAATTGGAGAGAGTCCAGCGGAGGGCAACAAAAATGATCGGGGGCTGGGGCACATGACTTAGGAGGAGAGGCTGAGGGAACTGGGCTTATTTAGAGTGCAGAAGAGAAGAGTGAGGGGGGATTTGATAGCAGCCTTCAACTACCTGAAGGGGGTTCCAAAGAGGATGGAGCTCGGCTGTTCTCAGTGGTAGCAGATGACAGAACAAGGAGAAATGGTCTCAAGTTGCAGTGTGGGAGGTCTAGGTTGGATATTAGGAAACACTATTTCACTAGGAGAGTGGTGAAGCACTGGAATGGGTTACCTAGGGAGGTGGTGGAATCTCCTTCCTTAGAGGTTTTTAAGGTCAGGCTTGACAAAGCCCTGGCTCGGATGATTTAATTGGGGATCGGTCCTGCTTTGAGCAGGGGGTTGGACTAGATGACCTCCTGAGGTCCCTTCCAACCCTCATCTTCTATGATTCTATTAGAGTTCTTTGCGGGGGTCAACGAACATGTGCTAAGGGTGATCCAGTGGATATAGTGTACTTGGACTTTTAGAAAGCCTTTGACAAAGTTCCTGCCCAAAGACCCCTAAGCTGTCCTGGGATAAGAGCAACGGTCCTCTAATGGATCGGTAACTGGTTAATAGATCGGAAACAAAGGGTGGGAATAACTGGTCAGTTTTCACAGTGGAGAGAGGTAAATAGCGGGGGTCCCCCAATGATCTGTGTTGGGAGCAGTGGTGTTTAACATATTCATAAATTATCTGGGAAAAGTGAGTGGCCAGTGAGGTGGCAACATTTGTAGATGATTACTCAAAAATAGTTAAGTCCAAAGCTGACTACAAAGGGATCTCACAAACCTGGGTGACTGGGCAACAAAATGGCAGATGAAATTCAGTGTTGCTAAATGCAAAGGAATGCACATTAGAAAACTTAATCCCAACTATACACACAAAATGATGGGCTCTAAATTAGCTGTTACCACTCAAGGAAGATCTTGGAGTCTGTGCAGCGGCAGTCATAACAGCTAAGAGAAAGTTGAGAACCATTAGGAAAAGGCTAGACAATAAAACAGAGACTATCCTAATGTCACTCTATGAA
Source organism: Lepidochelys olivacea (assembly GCF_965140295.1). NCBI lineage: Eukaryota > Metazoa > Chordata > Testudines > Cheloniidae > Lepidochelys > Lepidochelys olivacea. The sequence goes on from NC_140413.1 coordinate 6,260,664, forward strand.
TCCATGGTACGCCCACACCTAGCACACGGTGTGCTGTCCTGGTCACCCCATCTCAAAAAAGATTGAATTGGAAAAGGTGCAGAGAAGGGCAACAAAAATGATTGGGATGGAACGGTTTCCATATGGGAAGAGATTTCAAAGACTGGGACAGTTCAGGTTAGAAAAGAGATGATTAAGGGTGGATGTGATCGAGGTCCATAAAATCATCAATGGTGCAGAGAAAATGGATAGGGAAGTGGTATTTACCCCTTCACATAACACAAGAACCAGGGGTCACCCAAGGAAATTAACAGGCAGCAGGTTTCAAACAAACAGAAGGAAGTATTTCTTCACACAGCACACAGTCAACCTGTGGAACTTGTTGACAGGGGATGATGTGAAGGCAAAAAGTATAACTGGGCTCAAAAAATAATTAGATAAGTTCATGGAGGACAGGTCTATCAATGGCTATTAGCCAAGATGGTCAGGGATGCAACCTCCAACTGACATATGGTGGGGCTGGACGAAAGGGGATGGATCACTCAATAATTGCCCTGTTCTGTTCATTCCCTCTGAAGCACCTGGCACCGGCCACTGTCAGAGGCAAGAGACTGGGCGAGGTGTGCCATTGGTCTGACCCAGTCTGGAGGTTCTTAAGAAAACCAAGCGACTTCTCTGATTTACCCCATCTCAGAAAATACCAGGACACTGGGGTGTTTGGTTCCAAGACAACAGACTTCTCAATTGATTAAAAGGGGGAAAGCATGCGTGACTTGGAAGCTGGTGCAGAATGACACCCCGAAGATGAAAGCTCTCTGTTTATCCATGGAGCTGAGGACACAACATGCCTCAATACAAACCTGATGGGATAGCCTCCAGGGAGAGAGGTGAATTAGCTCTCAAAGGTCTGCGCAATCCTTGACCGCCCTGCTGACGTGGTCAAGGGGAACCTGCTGGGTATATATATAAAGCTGACTGCGGCAATGTTCACACTAGAGTGGCACAGTTATGGCAATTTCTGTCACTGCAGTTAATCAACCGCTCTGAGAGCTGGCAGCTCGGTTGACAGAATAATTATTCCATCAACCTAACCGCATCTACACTCGCGTTAGGTCAACCTATCTATGGCGCGCAGGGCACAAAGTTTTTCACAACCCCAAGTGATGCAGTTAGGTCGACCTAACTTTTAACTGTAGCTCAGGCCTACATTGTTAACCTGTGGAACTTCCTGCTGCAGGGTGTTACTGAGGCAAATAGCTTAAGACTCAGGACTGGATTAGACATTTATAGGCTCAGGTATGGAAGCTGTTGCATGCAGAGAAAAGAGGGATCTATCAATCCTCATGCCTCACTTTGAAAAGACCCATTAGGAAACCTGCTCCATTTTCCCAGCCAGTGCAGGATTGGCCCCTATGGGATATTATCCAGGGCTTTGTCCTGGCTAGTTTCAAAAAGGCTCCAGCGATGGAATTTCCACTCCTTCCCCTGGGAACTCCGGCGACAGTCTGACAGACTTCCCAGCCAGGGAAGGTTTCCTACACTGTTGCTGAGTCTCTGTAATTGCACCTACGGTGGCAGTGATCATCCCGGTGGGTGTAATTTCAGGGTAGCTGGGGAGATGACAGGGATGCTGCAGGTGCTGGGTGACAGATGGGCCAGTGTGTACAAACTTCCAGCCTCTAGCTAGCCCCCTCGTTCCAGCCCTCCAGCTCTGTGTCACGCCAACGGCCCAGGGGCGGTTCACTCAAGGGATAAGCAGCAGCTGGCAAGTTGCTCTGTGACTGGCAGGACAGCCCCAGTTGGCTCAACAAGGAGCTATCTTTAGCCCTGATCACTTCTTTGCGGTGTCAGGAAAAGTGAAGCCCAAAGTGCACTAACATTATAACGGTTCTTCCCTCCCCGCTGCTCCTGCTGATGTGCTGACGGGTGCTAATTACCAGGGAGCTGCACTGTTGACGAGACAGGCCCACTGCTGCTTGGAGAAAGGATCAGGACAGAACAGCCCAAGGGGGATGCATGGCGAACAGGCAAGCTCCCACCCCTGCAGCCCCCCCAGGACTCCCTCACAGCACCCCGGTCCACCCACCCTCGCAGAGCCTCCTTACAATGCTCTGCCCAGCAACAGATCCCCTTTCATCCAAGGAGATCTCAGCACTTTGCAGTTCATTCCCATACCTCCCCTGTGAGGGGGGCAAGTATCATTTAATTCCCCTTTACAGATGGGAAAACCAGAGGCTCAGGCTGGTTGCAAAATCCAGGAGCCTCGACCCCCACCACGAAGCCGCAGAGCTGAAAAAAGGACCCCAAGGTCCTGACACTCACAGTCCCTCTTCTAACCAGACTCCTCTGCCGGAGCCAGGAATGGAATCCAGGAGTCCTCAGGCCTCGTCCAGTCACTAGCCACAGCTCAGGGGATGTGACAGTGACCGATGTTGTTCTCCAAGTGAAGGGGAAGTGACAAATGAGTGGAGGAGATAGGGTTCGTCGTGCAGAAATTTTCCAAACTGAAATAGGCCAGTGCCAGCAGAGAGAAAGTGAGGGAGATCAGACACCCCTAATAATGGCAGAGGCTTTACCCTAGGCTCCACCTAGTTCCCACATTCGAAACATACCATTTCACACTGTTCTATTGGGCCCACCCTTGTAGGGCTTGTCAGCCAGCCATTCAAATGCACTTTTCAAGTCTGCCCAGGAAGTGGGGGCCCATTTTAAAGCATACTCGATTATCAAAGCCCAGGGCAGGCATGGGGCCGGTCCTTATGCAGGTACAAGCAGGGGAAGGTTCAAAAAGCCATCTCTGCCCGGCCCATTGAAAGGCCAGATGCAAATGCAGTCCCTGCTCTCCGGGGCCCCTGCATCTGTAGCTATGCTAAGCTCGTTTCATCTGCAAGGGATTCTTTGCACCTTACTACTGTATGGGCCATTTTCTCCCCTGGTGGAAATCCGTGTAACCCACTGGCCGCAATGGAGTGAAGCCAAATTATGTCAGCTAAAGACCTGGCCCACAGTGTATTTTTAGAGTTAGAATTGTACAGCGGAGTCATTAGGTGTCTGGAAATGAGTCACTGATTCTTGGTAACAGCACCGTGTATCAAATACGTTCTTTACCTGTGTTTCATGGCACTTGGGTGATTTTTTTGGCTGGTAGCTTTAAAATGCAGCTCAGCTCTGAAAAGTGGCTGTGAGACAGCAGCATGGGCATCCTGGCTACTGTGTCTCTGTGATACCAGATCAAATGGGCTCTGTTCACAAGTAAAACTACGGTTTTTTTCCTACTCACTGACCATGCAACCTCCCCCTGGGATCTGAGAGTCAAGCTGGGCTCTTTCTCACTTGTGCATCAGCACAATAAAGGTGCTGCAGGGAAAATTCTGCCCTCAGTCACACCTGGGCAGCTCTGTTGCCTACCTCTTGGTTTGCAGCCGTCCAAATGGTTAAGCCAGCAGCTCTGACTGATACAGGGAGAGGGAGCTGTTTTTGCCTGTCAGTCTTCAGAGCAGAATAACACATTAAGAACATGACTAGCTTGTTAGGCTTGACAGTCACCGCCCCCTTGCCAGCTGTCCTGTCTAACATTCATGCCAAAGGATCCCAGGGAGGTACTCATTTCCAGACCCTTCCTTGCTGTGGTCGGGGCAAACACCGGTCTCACAGTGTGACTCACAGGACATGCCCCAGATTTGAGAGGTGTGTGCACCCTGGACTTTGATTAAACTAATTGCAACCACATTATATGCATTCAGCCACCATGAATTAATAAAATAGACCACCACCTAGTTAAGGGTTAATTTGAAAAAAAGCAGAGCTGCTGGAGGCAAGGTCAAGTACATTTGCAGGCCGGCCGTCTCTGCTCCTCAGGGTGGGAGGAGGGGAGAAAAGAGTCAACAATTTGAGACCGAAAGAAAATAAGTGAGTTTTGGGCACCTTTGATAGAGAAGCTTGTTATGACTAAGATTGTTCGGCATGTTTGTGGATAGTAGTTTATTGAAGTTAGGGGAAGTGATGACCCTGCGGGGGTCACTATGAGCTGTGTGATTTGTAAAAGTTAGTTATAAAAATGACTAGATAATAAAGTGTATTTTGGAGCAGTTCTCTGAAGCTAGCTTGAGAGGCGTTTTCCCTGAAGTCTTACTCCCGAGCGGGGAAGCAACTGGCTATTGCTGATCTGCCACAATTTAATCAATATTGTCCCAGATTTTAGGTAAATAGGTGGGATGTTCTAAACCTATTGCTTATGCCCACGTGTGCTTACATCTAATAAATTGTAGCTTTAGATAAGAGCACGCTTCCTTGTGTTAATCGTTCATCAGCCGGAAGTGCTGTGTTCCCATTGATTTATTGCTGACACTGCCTGGAGTGAAGCAGTTAAGTTACCACTGCTGTGGGTTCTGAAAACCCTGGGCAACAGACGTGGCTACTAACAGGCATCGTCGTGGGGATTCTAACGACTGAGGGGCAGAGACCAGGAGCCTCGTCCTTTGGCTACGCAGTCCTAAGCGGTGCCTGTGTTTATTAGGAGTCTGCCTGCTCCTCTAGCACCTGGAGACACAACCCCCTGCTTGCAATATCCCAGCCAATGGCCCCGGGGACAACTATGCTACAGCAAGGGAGGAATAAGGTGTTGGCTGATGAATAAACAAGAGGAGAAAGGGAAACAAGGCGACAGGGATTCTAGCGGTACTCAAGAATGAGAGAAGAGCCGTGCTGAAAACGTGCGGAAGAAACTGGGTTTGTGGGGGCGGGGAGAAGAAGGGACTCCGCGGTTCCCCTGGCCAAGTGTTTTCTGAATTCTTCCATCATGGGGAGAGGGTCTTGTCCCACCCATAGAAGAAGCAGGAGATTCATGGTAGGGATTCATGTCTGCACAGAGGTGTAGGGCCTCCCTGCCTCCTCCCCATACATCTCCCCTTTGCCTCCGTCAGCAGCACAACCTAAGGAGGTGCCACAGGGCAGATTTACAACAGGGCTTGGAGAGAGACCGGCTGGCTCCTCCTGCCTCGCCCAGAGAGGCTTCGTGACTTTTCTTCGGCACGGCTGCTAGTCTCTGCTTCAGAGAGGCCCCGGGACTAGAATGGCAGGGTGAGTTACAGGCTTTGGTCTCAAGCACGTTGGCGCAGCTGTGGAAAGCTAGCTTCCCCAGCACCCGGTCATGCTAGCCAATGTCAATCGTCCTTCACCTTCAGGAGCACTAAATCCCATGGCACAGAGTCTCTAGACCAGCTGAGCTGTGCTCGGCCCAAGACCTGAGAGGAGGGACACGGCTCTCCTGATCTTAGGACCAGCCCCAGCCCAATTCATCTTACAGGTGCCTGAGGGTTACTGTTGGCCCATGGAGCTCTTCCACTGAGGATCGCAGGAGCATAAAGACTTCCTGGACACCGTCTTTCTCCCAGGAACACCCACTTCATGATGGCAAGGAAGCAAGGCAGTGTAGAGCCTCTATGGCTAGTCATCACACAAGGGTTGTGCCTATGAAGCCTCATGGGACTGAATCAGCTACCAGAGTGGTACATGGGGACCATGCGGGGTCAAGCTGACAGCATCAGGGCAGGGGCCACCCAGTGGTTCCTCCAGCGGCACCTTCTGCCTCTTTGCCTGAGTTATGATTTGCCTTTTGAGGGTCACACGCCTCCCCTGAAGCATGGGCACAGGGACAGACATGCCCATAACATCACAGAGACAAGATCCCCGCTGCATCTTCTGCTCTCCTGGCCTCTTCCACAGGTAAGCTAGAGCTTACTATATTTAAACAGGTATCATAGAATCATAGAATATCAGGGTTGGAAGGGACCTCAGGAGGTCATCTAGTCCAACCCCCTGCTCAAAGCAGGGCCTATCCTCAACTAAATCATCCCCAATGTTTAATAGAAGAGCGAAAACTGGCTAAGCACCAGCCGAGGGAACTGCTCGTGAAGACCTCAAACCAGGAATCAGAACTTAACACAGGCTCGTGGTCCAGTCTGTCGGCTGAAGCTGAAATGACACTATATGGAGAGGCTTCGATTAGACAAACGGACTTGCCCTGTCACTGCAGGCCCTTTGGAAGAAAGAATGAAGAACAGAGGCTGATTGCTGACTGTGAAAGAGATGGTCCTAGGAACCCCACAGATAACAGCTGGTGACTGTATCCATCAACCCCAGGGTTCTATCGTGCTGCCCATCACAGTAGCGTCTGGGCGCCTTCCACATAGAATCAATAGCAATAGCTCAGTCCCGACTAGACTTCATGGTGTGTCTGGCATTTCCGCCTTTGGGGCTTAAACTCTCTCCTTGGGGTATGGATTTTGTTTTTGATTATTTTTAAGATGTATTTTTTTAAGGTTGATTTGTCTCAGGATTTTTGCTGGAGGGTGGCTTGGGGGGGGTTGGTTGGTTGGGTTTTTTTGGGTGGCTGGAAGTGTCACGGTTGTGAAAATTATCCTTCGAAGATGGAAAAGGTACATCACAGGCAGCAGTGCGACTTGCTGAGCAATGAAATCATCAGCGTTCGTGAGTCCCTGAACCCTCGATTCCGAAACAAAGACACTTCTGAGCCGTTGATACTCTAGCTACTCCATCAAAGCTACTAATGATCGCCATAGAAAAGTTACATCCATACAAATAGCCCCAGAGACTCTCGGTAGGCGGCAATATGTATGGCAGGCCTTACTACACTCACATTCACTGTGTGCATCCCCTGCCCTTTAACTCCAGTCTCCTCCCTTGCGTTTTGTTACCACTCGGATGAGTCATGTCTGCTATTTGTTCATAAGGTCTCCAGGGCAGGAACAATGGGCCCAACCCTATAGCCCTCATAAATTCCCTTAGCTGGAGTGGTTCTAAGGCAACTAGTACTAGGAAATCCTCAGCTGGTGGCATTAACACTATGCCAGCTGTCCTACTTCCCCCTCAGCGTAGGGTGCAACTCCAGGCTTGGCTGGAGCAGAGAAGTGTGTCAGAGCTGGGGCCAGAGCACTGGTTGGGACTGCTCACAGCTCTGAGATTGCTCTAACTTATGACAGGAGCCAGCTGGACCCCTGGAAGCCTCCAGGATTGAGGGGTGGGACAGGGGCAGAAAGGGAGCGTAAAAGCCACCGGTGCTCCCTCCAAGTGAGCAAGCACTTGGGGTTCTGGCCCCATGTCACCTTTGTCATCCTGTGAGGTATCTTGCATACCGACAGTGTTCCTCAACCGGCAGGTCACAAGCCCCAGTGGAAGGTCTGGGGCCTTTTTCTGTAGCCATATTAGGCGAGCAGGAGCCATTAGCCAAGAAGCAGAAAGTCACCGCCTCGTATTCCATCTAAATTACATTAAAACAATATAATAATGGGCTGTGATGGAGACGCTCCTGTCCTAATAGCACCCACTGTCACCAGATAAAGAAACAGATCTTACGATGGTTAAAGAAAACTTCATTTGGTAGCATTCTGTCCAGCAAGAAATCACTTATCAACAGAGTGGGTGTGAAATCTATACTGCTTTATTGTTTTGCCTTTATGGTCCCCACTTTTCTATTGTTTATCTGTATGGTTTCTGTCTGGTTCTTTGATTGTTTCTGTTTGTTGGATAATGAATTTTGCAAAGTGTAAATCAGCTAAGGTGGTGGGGTCTGACTGGGTGAAGAATTGTTTCGCAATAGGTTAGAACGGATCAAATAATTATTTTGTAATACTTTAGTAAAATGACTGGTTAAAATACAGCTAAGCAGGACTCAAGTTTCACTATAGAAACTGGGGTCCAAAAGGAAGTTCTTGGGAACCAACTATAGGACATAGCCCAAGATCGGAGCTGCCAGACCCCAACACCCTGCCAACTATATCGTGCAGAAGCTGGAGTCCCCGGACTACCTGATCCTGACTGGTCAGCAAGAAAAATTCATCTGCCTTATTGGGAGTGGTGAGCATTGTATGCTTAGTGTGTGTATTCTGTGTCGGTAATTGTTAGTAAATAGAGGTTAAGGATATTACTGTGTAAAGCTCTTTCACTGGTAAAAGACCCTGCAAACCCGCAGAGTATAAGCTTATGCCTTGAGCCCAAGGAAGGGTAAGGGTAGGTTCTAAAGGGGAGGGTTATGCCTTAAGCCCTCAGAACTGGGCAAAGGTGGGTGCCCCTAGAGAGTGTGAGTAACACCGGGGGGGTCATGAAATGAAACTGGGGGAGTTGGAAACATTGAAAAATATATTAAACCAAAGGAAATCTTTCCCCTGCCTCCCAGACCCTGGCACACGATTCCCCTTCAAGGCCATGTACTCTGTCAACCTCCCAACACACTGCCTGCCCGATTTACATGCACAAATACCAGACAGGCACATAACTGGCTGTATACATGTGTGAGTACCTCATTTCCCTGTCTCCTGCCCTTCATCCACTCTTAGTCTTAGAATGCAGACTGTTCAGGACAGGAACTGTGTCTGCCTGGAGTACGGAAAACACCGAGAACATTGTGGGCGCTACTGCAACCTAAATAATAACAGCAAATTTCCAAAATTAGAAATCTGCCATCGTGTGCACACAGCCGGCGCGTGCAAGTAGCCGAAAGGCACTTGACTGGATACGTCCAAATTTGATCGTGCACCTGCACACACAAATTGGAAATCTGCAATTGCATGCATCTAACGGTGAAAATCTGACACAATCCGAGCTTGATTTGCCACTCTCCTATACCAGTATCACTTCATGGAGTTACCTGGGATTTTCACAGGCGTCCATGAGAGGAGAAGCAGGCCCTCTGCACTGAGTTCTCCCCTAGTTCTGCGCTTCACTGTCAGTGATATCAAGTGTATCTCCCCTTCCCGAGGTCCCTCGTGTCTGAATTGGTGGAAGCCACAAAACTCTGGCATCGTGACCAATATTTCCTCTCGTAGTGAAACAGGTTCTAATGACCAAGACTCTGCGTGTGCAATAGAGGAATACTTATTAAGGACGGACACGTTTGCTGTCCAGTTACTGCACGGCTCAGGACCCATTTATCCTGGTGTAACCGGGGGGAGAATCAGTCCTCCAATGTCTAAGGACGCGTTACCACGCAGCACACCAGGGAGTGTCTCTACAGCAACGTCCTGCGTGGACAGTGCAGAAAGGCAGTGAAAGTCTTGGAGTGCAGTTTGGCTCAACAGAAGCTTTGCAAAAGGCAGAAAATAACCTGGAGAAAGGTTAAGGCCCATCAAGCCTGTACGTACTCCGGGACTATTACTGCGCTGTAGCAGCGTCCACACTGGACATCACCCTGCGGCCAGCCGGAGTGCTGCAGAGTCCCCCTCCTCAGCAGAAAAGCTGGCCAAGGACGGCGTGGGCGAGAGACCTGCCTGATGCGAAGAGCTAACGCTGAGGGAAGAGGCTCTGCGCGACGAGGTGGCACGTAAGCAACAAGAGCTGAAGGAGCTGAAGCCATCACCTGAACAGGGAGAAGGGGGCAGAGGTACGTAGCTGAGACTCTTCGCAAAAGGCAGAAAATAGTGTGGGAACGGCGCCCACAGGGTTGAGAAACGCAGACGCAAAGATGAGGGAAAGCCAAACGGGGCGAGGGGTTGGCTTTGGGCGAACCTTCAGCCCTTTGACCGGGTCGCTCGTTGGTGGGGTTTTTTTGGTTCTGGTTTTCTTACGGCTAAAATCTTCTTCTCTTTTTTTGGTGCCGTGTCATTCGATATACCGGGGAGCTGATCCTTCCTCCACTACTGCTGCTGTGGTGGGCGCCAGCCATCAGCAGAACCACTGCAGTTCTTCTGCCCGGAGGGAGGGGATGAAGGGCAGGCTTAGGAAAGCCTCTGCTAGGGTCTTGTGCCCCGCTCCATGCCAATGAACCCAGTGCCAGGGAGGCAAGTGTTTGCCCCAGTAGATGAGCATAGCGTGTGGTTTTTATCCTCCAGGAGTTTGGAAGGAGAAATTGGCTCATTAGAGGAGCAGGCTGGTTGTGGTTAAGACGTGGAATTAGGATTCGGAAGCTCTGGGTGCAGTGCCCAGCTCTGTCACAGATTCCCTGTGGCACCGGGGGGCAAATCACCTCCTCTCTCCGTGCCTTCGTTTCCCCAGCAGTACAACAGGAATGATAGCCCTTCCCCTTGCCCAGTCTGATGGTAAGCTCTCTGGGGCCAGGCCTGTCTTTTCTTAGTGTGTGTTTGCTTCTGGTAGCACCACCAATTGACAGGGCACTTGCAGGAGAGGGCAGTTCCTGGCATGAGAGGCTCACAGCTTAAGGATCATCACACAGAAGTCAGAGTGCCAACATGCAAGTAAACTCAGGCGCTCAAATCGGGTGTGTGTGACCAGAGCTCTTTACTGCACGTAACACAAAGCTACAGCACTCAGTCTAATACCCCTGCTCTCCCTGACACAATCTCCAGAATATCCTATGTGACTCCATCACTGCTGATAGGATGGCATTTTGCTATGGTCTTGTTCCCCTCCCCACCGTAGGGCTTCCTATATCACTGGCACACCAAGAAGCCTTGAACTCTGCAACCAGGTGCAGGGATGAGGGCCCAGAGGAATGTCGATTCCTGCAGAAAAGGGGTTTGCTGGTGCTCCCGTGAATTGCGTTGCATTCCACAAAGATAAAGGAGACCCGGCGGGAGACAGAGCTCCGAGGAAGAAACACAAGTGACACCACAGGGTGCGCCACGGGGAAAATTAGTGGGTGCTCAGCACCCACCGGCAGCCCCCCCCCCCGATCAGCTCCTCCCCCGCCCCGCAGCGACTCCCTCCTGCCGCGGATCAGCTGTTCAGCGGCGTGCAGGAGGCGTTGGGGGGAGGGGGAGGAGCGAGGGCAGGGCGCACTCAGGGGAGGGAGCGGGAAGAGGCAGGGCAGGGGCAGAGCAGGGGCAAGAAGAGGTGGGGTTGGGGTGAGGGCTTGGGGGAAGGGGTGGAGTGAGGGTGGGACCTGGGGCAAAGTGTGGGTCGAGCACCCCCCCGGCAACTCATAAAGCCGGCACCTCTGACTGGCACAGACCCCTCGCTGTCTGCCCTGGGTGATCTGAGAGAGGAGGCTGCAACGGTGCTGGATCAGGAACTACACTGATTCCTTAGGCACCTTATCAGGAACTGCCCACGTTCTGGGAGCGGGCGTCAGGAACGACATGGCCCTTCTTCGCCCACTTCCCCAGATGCTGGATGAAATCCTCAAGCAGCTCAAAGGGACAGTGCCTGGGGATCCTCCAAAGAGACGTTGAAATTACGAGTGAGAAACCAGAAAGCTTCAAATCCCACAGTACCGGCAGGTTAACCGAGGCAGAGGAGATGGCTTCTGATTTTATGGGCGAGTTCATGCTCTCCCGTGTGGGAGTCACGCAGACAGGCACCTTTTAAAATGCCTGCATCTTGAGGCGCTAGGGTGGCCGAGCCTCCAGGATTGTCCTGGAGTCTCCAGGAATTAAAGATCAGCCTTTAAAGAGTACGTTGTGCGATGACACCTCCAGGAATACGTTCAACCACGACTGGCAACCGTATTAGGCACCTAAACACCTTCACAACTCTGACTCGGGGTTTTCACGTTCCCCGGACAGCCAGCTCATTGGGCAGATAGGAGCTGGGACTGAAAAAGGGGCAGGAGGTTTGGTACAGGGGTCTTCTAACTGTTGCCCCATCGCCGCAGTGGGCATGGAAACCTGTCAGAAATACATGGTGATTAAAGGTTACTACACCGCTCTTTGATGACGTTGGGACTTCAACGCCCACTTCCTCACTGCAGAACTTCCGAGACTCACAGACACGGCCAGAAGCAACTGGGGCGAATCGCTTGCGTACACAAGTTTGACCACTTCAGCGAGCAGGCTAATGAAGAGCCAGTCTGGCCACCTAAAGCACAAAATGGAGTATCTTACTGAGCCCTGGAACTGTAGCTAAGTTGCAGTCTCTTCGGGAGTGTCTGGCTTCTTCTAACGTGCACCAGCGGTTCTAAACAGAGTTTGCTGCACTCCCATGAGGGGCTGTAGAGTAAATATGAAGTCAGAAAATGAGAGTTAGTTTACGTTGGGTTAAGGAAATAGATGTGGCAAGTGGAAGGAAGGCCTTGGAAGCAGTGAGCGATAAGGCTTGGAGGAACCAGGTTTGGGTCAAAGAATAACCACTGAGATAAGGGAACGTTTCTAAAGAGAAGGGCCTCTGACCATAGGGGTGACTGCAGATGGCTTTAAGTAAAACAAAGAGAATCTGTCTTAAAAAGAGCCAGCATGGACCTTGCCATCCCACATACTAGGGTTATCCTCAAACTAAAACCTATGTGAACGCACGTGCAATGAAAAAGCTACCGGTCAGCAGACAAGAGTGGAAGAGATAAGGAGGAAGGGCCTTGGGGAGAGAGGAGATTGTAAATTTTACCTGGATTAAGACTGGAGATAAGGGTGAACTGTCTCCAATTGGTTGTTAGCTAAAACGGATATCAACTAGGACATCGTCTGTTGCTGAAAGGTATAAAGGGAGTTATGAATTTGAGGGTTCTTTGTCAGACCCTACCTGATCCTGCTGGAGCACACCAGGACCAGACGGTTCCCCCTTTGGCTGGTCTGTACGCCTATTGATCACATGCTTCTGAATGTTTTGCTACAGTGTGGTAACTGCTTATTCTTTAGGCCAGTGTTTCTCAACCTGGGGAGTCATGGGATGGGCTTGCGGGGGGGGGGGTCACCAGGGCTGGCATTAGGGGGAAGCAAGCAGGGCAATTGCCCGGGGCCCCATCCCACAGGGGGCCCCACAAAGCTAAGTTACATGCTTCAGCCCTGTAGAGTAGGGCTCAAGCTGAAGCAGGGCCCCAGGCAATTGCCCTGTTTGTCACCCTCTAACGCCAGCCCTGAGTAATATTCATAATTTACTTAATGACATTTAAGGTAGGGTAATTGCCATGTTTTCAAGTCTTAATGTTGCGGCGGGGGGGGGGGTAGGGGGGGAGGGTGTCAGATTTTTTGTTAAGTCCAAAGGGGGTCCCCAGCAGAAGGTGGTTGAGAAACGCCAGCTGCTAGACTGAGGCATGTTTAAAGCCATTGTATAAATACCATTCGGTCTCCGGGCTTCCTAAAGGAATTCATGGTTAAACTAGTGTTTGGCGGTCTCCCATGTTATTATTAGTCATTCGAAGTATGAATCATAATTCCAACAGCAGCCATGCTTAGCATAATCGCTTGATATTACAGTTCACTCGGTCATTCTTGTACACTTAGAGCTGAGTTTATTATAGTCTGTGAACTGATGATGAATTTGCTCTGCTGAATCATCAAACCTCCAGCCTGTGAGTGTTAGCTTGGTGTATTTCCTGCCTTTGAATCAACGCTCTCCATGTGCCTTTCTTGTGGAGATTAGACATCTAGCCCTACTTTTGTAGATTAATAAATGTAGACGTTGGTTTGCGTGAGAGTCAAACCTTTCCTACTCTTAAACAGATACAAGAAATGGCAGCAAAAATCTCCAGTGCATCCTACAACTAAATTTCACCTTTGACCATTCACCACCATCAGAAGATCTCCAACTCCCATTGAGAACTGGATTCCAGAGCTTCCCATGTGTAACCCTTCTGCCCGTCAGAGTTGTCAGCAACAAGGGCCGGGTTCAATATCTAGGGGATCCATTCCAATAACACAATGCAAACCGGCTCGAGCCCCCACCCAGTGACCTAGGACAAATATATACCACCCCCACTGGGTGCCTCCAAGAGGCAATACTTCCCCTCTCCCAAGCACATAGTCTGAGTGTAGCAAAAAGCCTTTTAATAACAGAGAGAAACAATGTGGCATTATGTTGGGGAAACACCACCAACAGGATTCATAACATAACCCATGAGCAAAAAAAGCCCACCCCAAGCAAATTGGGGCAGGCCCCTTTCCCTTTGGTTCTTGAGTCCAGCAACCCCAAATCACCCAAAGTCCCAAAAGTCCAATGACCCAAAAGTCTCTGTCCCTGGTCAGGGCAGCCCCAGAGTTTGAAAGTTTATCTGCGGAGCTTTACCTCCCAACCTGGGTGGAGATGGGACAGGGGTAAGAGGCACCTTACGTGATCTGAAGCTGACCGCCCCACAGCTCCATAGGCCTTCGCTCCGCTCCGCCAGCCGCCCCACGAACTCCTTCACTCAGCTCCGCTCCGCGGCCCATCAGCAGCTCCTGCCGTCCTACGAACTGCTCCACCAGCCTGTCCACAAGGCACTCCAGCCGTCCCGCAAACTGCTCCACAATATATCTTCAGGCTCCCCCACTACTTAACACAACACTCAGTGATTTCAGCTCTTAGTCAGTTCAGCTCTTTGGTGAATTCAGCTTGTCCTAGGGGAGCCTCAGTGCTGGTGCACTGTTAGCCCAAAGTGAGCTCAGCAGCCTGTAACTAGACTCCTAATGAAATCAAAATTAGCTCTGATATTCCACAGTGGAGAGAGGAGGAAGTGCAATTAGCATGTAAGGCCCTCACCCAGCTGGCCCATGCCACCAAGTATTAATACTTGTCCCCAACCTCTCTCAATTCACAGAGTTTTGGAACCCATGACCCTTGCCTAGCAAGTGCCACTTAGTTGATGGTGAGTTCCTCCATCATAACAAAAGGCCAAGTACAGTTCCAAGCACAGTTCCTATAATCAGGGTAATAACAATTTATTCTTCCTGCCCCAATAACAGAGACACTGGGGATCCCACAGCAGCCAAAGTGACCATTTGGGCAGCTATGGTCTCATTCTAGGCGGGGTGGGTGTGCCTATACAAATGAGATCAGCCCCTAAAGTTCTTTTCCACAACTTGCCACACCTCACCACCAGATGTCAGGGTGGAGCTCATCCTGACACTGCTTACACATGCAACCCCAACCTCTGGCTTCATATCCATGCACTTCCCCATCTGCATACTCTGTCTTCTCTCTGTCCAGGGTCCACTCTTTGGGCCAGAGCCTGAGCTGCTGTAAATCAGCATACCTCCCTTGGAGACAATGGAATTACAGCAGTTTACACCAGATTCGTTTCTGGCTTTTTGGCTTCTGGTGCTCCATCTATGTAGAAAAAAATGTCGTTTCCTCTTTTGAAAAATCTCTACCTCAAAACATCCCCTTTACGATTTTATTTATTCTTCTCTTCTCACGCCAGCGTACACCAGGAGTACCTCCGCTGAAGTCAATAGAGTTACACCACTGTCACGGCACATGTCCATGTCCCTTTTGGTTCTAGTCTCCCCAGCCCATAAACTCACCCCTTTAGAGCAGGTTTCACAGCCCTCCTCCTAGGGGCTGAGATCTTCTTCCTCGGCTGAGCTTGGAGCCTCCTTTTGATTCACCTGCCCAGTCATCTGACCACTGCCTTAATCCTGCCCAGGTGGGTCTGATAACCCCAAACACGTGTCTGGGCCAGCTGGGGAGAGGGGACCCTTGTCCCACCCACTCTACAACGGTCCCAAGCCCTTAAAGGAGCAGCAGCCTGGGGTTGTTCCATACCTTTTTTCTCCCAGACACTCACTACTCCCTAGAACCACCCTCCTCACACCCATTGTCCAGTCTGGTTCCCTGAAATGGGGTAACTGGCCTCTCCTACTACCTCTTGTGACCTTGAAGGGTCAACAACCCATCACGGGACCTCAGAGAAGGAGCCGCTGGTGGGGGCAGTCTCCATGAGAGACTCTTGATTTTGGAATCTACTCACTTGATCTTAAATAACCCAAATCTGTTGAGTCTTGTGCTGCATAGAATATCTAGTGTGGCTCACGTTTCCGTATTAATGAAGATCAACAAAAGCCCAACCAAGTTAAGGGTTCGGGGTGGGGGGGAAATCTGTCATTGTCAGACTGGGACACCTAAAATGTTACGTCTGATGAGCCACTCGGGCTAGAAGCAGCTTGTATATATCCATGGAAACCTTGGATTCTTGGCATTTCAGTGGTATATGCCGTTCATTTCTAGACATAGGCATTTGCACGTCATTATACCTCAAAACGGTTATTGATCCCTGCAACCAAGCAAAAATATGGGTTATTTACGTGACAGGTGAGGATGGTTGAACCAGTCCAACTCTGCAATAGCACATGGCTCTGGGGGTAGAAAGAGGAGGGCATCAGCTTATTGAAACTTTCAAAGAAGGACAGGGTAGGGATGTGGGATACCATGAGAAGGCAAAGAGAGGTATGATGCTGAGCCAGCAAGGGTTAAGCAATCAGCAGGCTGCATGATCTGAAAACAATCCTTAAGGACATATTAGAAGAGTATTGAAATGGCAAACAGGGCCACTCCTTGCAGATAGGTATCAGAGCCATATTCAATAGATGAGAGCCCTTGAAATGCAGGCCTGTATTGATAAAGAATTAAAAATAGATCTGAATTGTATGTGTCTATATTCACCTAGATCCTGTTAGAAGTTTAACAGTGTGATCAGATTAGCTTGTATGTGCTAAACTTCTGTTCCTGTCTGCAATGTTTCATTACTGTATTCTATTGATTCAGAGATCAAAGGAGGGTATTATCATTTAGATGGGGCTTAGTGGTGTAATAATATTATTGTCTTCATGTCTCTGTGAAATTTGCAGTAGACTACCTGTGAACTGTTTGATGCCTTATGCTAACAAATGCAGCTGGTTACTTGCGTGTGCCTAGGAAATAGGGATGAGCTTCAAAGCAACAATATACGTTACCTCTTCTTCAGCCAAGGAAGCCCTGCCGTGACCACAACTTGCTTCAAGTAGAAAGGAAGTTTGGGGCCTGAGCCTGTTTTATCTCAGATCTGCTTACACTTTGACTGCTTACCTGGATCCAGGGATCGTCCTCACTCTCCTCTGGGTACACTGCCGAGGGTAGGGGTAGCAGCTCCTCTGCGTCGAGCGCGTCAGGGCTCCCTGGAAGCTCCTGCTGGTCCCTGGGGCAACAGCGGTTCTCCTTGGTGCTCGCCTCCAGCAGTGGGGAAGAACCGTCTATTGCCTCCTGCGGCTTCTTCCTAACTGAGCAGCTGGGCCGGCCTGTTATAGTTCCCCTTCCTGTCCCGCCACTCTGCTTCTGGCGTGCGGGGCGTGGCCCTCCTGGCTCCTCCCACCAGGCGGCTTGCGGCGGTCCCTCTGCGTCTGCCTCTGAGGGGGGCCACGCTGCCTCACTACAACCCCCAACACCTCCAGTTCAGGAGATTGAACCTTCCCCCCCACCCCATCACACTCCTCTTTGCTGATGCTCCAGTTCTCCAGCCCTCCCAGGCCCTGATCCCTATCAGTGGACTTCAGAGCAGCAGACCGAGCTCAGCGACCCTGGAGCAGGCTGGTGCCAAGGGAGAGAGAGCGAGGTGGAGTGGTTAGTGCAGTGGACTGGGAGTCAGCAGACCCGCTGTCTCACCCTGGGACCAGCACTCCCCTCTTTGTGCCTCACCTTTGCCCTCTGTAAAAGGGGGATCATATTTACCACCCTCGCCAAGAACCTGGCAATCTATGGATGGAAAGAACCAGGGGTTATTTAAATGCCCCCGAGCCAGCTCATCCCAAAGCCGGTCCACAGGGCATCCTATATTCTACTGGGTACGCTCCCCTGTCTCTGGCTATTTATTAATTGATGGCCGGTATCTCTAGTCATCGCATGCCAAAATAGCAAGAACCTAAACACCACATAAAGCAAGTGGGGGACGGGGGGGGGAACAGGCGTTCTGGGGGGGTCGTACATCACAGCCAGTTGTCTCGGGGGGATGGTAGAGAGATTGGCAGCCGGCAGGGGACTCAGCTGGGACTGCTCCTCATTGAGGGGGTGTCAGGGGATAGTTGGGAGGATTAAGGGGGCTCAGAAGGGTGTGGGTGGAGCTTTGACAGAGGTGCAGGCAGGTCGGGCAGCCCAGAGGAGGGAATGGGGAGAGTGTCCTTGAATGGGAGAGGGCAGACAGGCGAGCTCTGAGGCACTTTACCTAGGAGCCTCTGCCATAATGTGGGTCTACAACCCCCCTCTTTTGTTAACCCCTTCTTTCCTGCCACCCTCCCTCCCCATTCTGTTTAACCCCACCCTGCTCTTTCCTTCCCAGCGCACCCAGCCCTACTGAATTTCCTGTGGTGGAAATCGTTGCGTCGGCCAAGTGCCTGAACCCTGGGCCAACATCGGCCCAAGGAAAAGCCACCCAGAAATCACTTCCAGCCTTCACCCCCATACGCCTAAGGGGTAACAGCCTTTCCCCCCCCCCCGCCCCTTCCCCAACAGAAACCTGCCAGCCAGACTCTGTTATTAAGTAAATAAAAATCTCAGCACACTTTTCTCAAGAGGGGACGCTTTGGCTTTCAGGCCCAAACCCTTCCCCCTGGTTATGGGTCTTGCAGGAGACTTGCATAATTCCAGCTCAGAGCAGGTCCTGGGGAATCCTTTCTCTTACCTCTCAGGAATGGGTGCATGGTCCACAGGGAGCAGCCCCCTGCAGGATTCCCTCTTTAATAAAGCCTGGTTCTTTCCCGTAAGCCCCCACTGGCCCGCAGGTAATTAGTCCAGGTGCACTGGCCCCTGCTTCCTCCTAAAGGGCCAGTCTCCCTGTTCCACCTTCTTTACCCACCACAAAATTACGAGAGTGAGCACAAACCCAATTCCCTCTCCCCCCAGCCCCGCCAGGCCGCCTTTGAGGTAAATAGAAACCCACCTCACCGCATGGTCTCTTCCCTGAGAAGGGACAGGAACTGTGAAAATGGGACTGAAATGGCAGCACTGGGAGGCTTTTGATGTCTGTTTTATTTGTGGTGCAATAATTATCCCAGCCCTGAGGAAACTCAGCTATGGAACGTCAGTGTGCCAGACAGAGGGCAACATGGGCTGGAGGGGACGTTAGCAAAACTTCCCCCATCCCCGACTAACATACAGTTCTCTGCGTGCTGTGTACAAACAAACAGTAGCAGGAACCGGGCCCAGGAGGCAGCCCTCACAGCTCTCTCCAGAGGAGATGAAAGCATGGCCCACGCATTACAGAGGCAGCCCCAGGAAGTCGTGGGATGCAAGACAGACTTTCAGCTCCAAACACATGCGAGTCTCTCTTCTATAAGGGAATACCAGAGCTCTGTCCAGCAAAGAGGTCTGTCTTTATACCAGAGTAGGGCCATTGTGTCCCACTAGAGGATAGTGGTAAACGTACACTCAAGCCAGTAGATTGTGTGAGTCCCCCTAGAGCTTCCCCTGAGGTCATCATTCGTTCCTGAGCTCACACCAAGAGCATCTAGGGTCTCCAGCCAAGAATCCATGCCTGAATCCATCCAGAGCCATCAAAAGGTGGCATCTGGATTTGGGCCGACACACCTGAGAAGCCGAAGGGGCAGCTCCGTGAGCCCCGCCAGCCAAGGGCACTGTCATACGGAGTGCAAGCAAGTCCAGCATTCCTCCAGCAGAGGGCAGCACTGCAGTCCCTGAAGTCACTACATGGCAGTATCTCATGAAAAGTTTTAAAACATTTAAATAGTTCCCCTAAAAAATGGGATCCTCTTGGACCACGATCTTCCATCTTTGGCCTGTTCTCAGCCTTTGGTAGGTCCAGTCTAGGAGAGTGTTGAACAATAAGATTTCACTCAAACTGGCCTTGGTAACACAGGGCTTCACCATTTAACCACACACTGAAGGCCTTTCTTTCTTTCTTGGTTGTCTTCATTCTCTTGACCCTGCCCCAAAGGCAGAAGCAGGATGATATTTTGGGGACGCCGTGGTCTCCGGAGTCAGTCCATCTCCAGCTATAACAAGCCACTCCCGTCCATCCCTTTCTGGAGCTGGGGATCAGCTGAGAGGAGAAACATCCCCAGTCCCTTCATGGGGAGAGATGGGGTCGGAAGGTGCGTGGACGGATCATCATGGTGACTTTCTTCAGGGAGTAGTAATCAGTGTCTTTCCAGGTGTACCACACAATGCCATCTGGCCCCAGGATCTTGCGGTTTTTTATGGAGTACCTGCCCCCCTGTGACAGAGAGAAGGAGAATGTGAGGCATAGGGGACATTCAGAAGTGGCAGAAGAGTCATTTGAAACCAGAACCTCCCAGTGCCCTAGGGAGTACAGCTGAGGGACCCCTGCAGCTTCAGCCATGGGGGAGCTGCTGATCTTTCCTAGTGCTGCCAGTGCCCGCAGCACTATACGAACATTCCCTGGCATCTGGAATCATCTCCCACCAGACGTTGAAGGCCTGGCAATTGGCATGATAGGTTGTACAACCTGGATTGTTTTCACTGGATGATAATTAATTTACAGGCTCAGTGATGAAAACACTCAGGCACGAAATCTACAAGAACAGAATTCAGCTGGGTTTCCCCTCCCTTCCAGCGGGCGCAGGCCCATCTACCCAAGAGAAAGGATGAGGTTGCCTGGAAGCAGAAGACAGTTCTATTTTCTACTATGTCTGTAGGACCAAAAAAAAAAAAAAAAGTTAAAGAATTAGAGTTAGTTTGAGTTAGGTTAAAGAAATATGCACATGTGTTGTAACAAAAGGCCCTGACTAGCAAGTAGAAGGAAGGCCTTAAAAATAATGAATTATAAGGCCAAAAGAAATGAAGCAGGGAGGATGAATCGTTCAAAGAATAGCTGATGAAGTAAGGAGAAATGCTTAAGAAGAAGGCCGCTGATGAACAGGGTGACTGCAGATGGGTTTCAATAAGACAAAGAGAATGTCTCTTCAAAGGAGTCAACAGAGACCGTCCCACCCCACACACCAGTGGTATTTCCCATGTGAACCCAGGTGTAATGAAAGAGGTGGGAGGGATCGCTCAGTGGTTTGAGCATTGGCCTGCTAAACCCAGGGTTGTGAGTTCAATCCTTGAGGGGGCCATTTAGGGATCTGGGGCAAAAACTGGGGATTGGTCCTGCTTTGAGCAGGGGGTTGGTCTAGATGACCTCGTGAGGTCCCTTCCAACTCTGAGATTCTATGAGCTGCTGGGCAGCTGGGAGGGGAAGTGCTAAGGAGAAAAGACTTTGGGAAAAAGAAGGTTGAAAATATGATCTGGATTAAGATGAACTGTCTCAGGCTGTTTTTAGCTGAAGTCAGTAATTGGCAACGACATCACGTTTTTGTCAAAGGGTATAAAAAGTAAACTCTTAAAGGGTTCTTTGCTAATTCCTGCCTGACCACATTGGAGCCGACCAACATGGGTCTAAGCACCGCTGGGCTTAGCCCATTTGTAAGTATCTTGATCAAATGCTTATAAATGTTTTGTTACTTTTTGGATGTAGTAAATTGCTTATTAGTAAGGCTATGATTTTGTCATGGAGGTCACGGAATCCATGACTTCCAGAGATCTCCATGACTTCAGCTCTCGGCGGCTAGGAGCTGCAGGGTCCTCCCGCTGCCCGCCATAGCTCAGAACTCAGGGGGTCCCCTCGCTCGGCTGCCCCACAGCTCCCAGCTGCTGCAGGCGGCAGAGGGGTGGGGGTGGGGAAATCCGGCAGCTCCCCATTTTGTCACGCATATTTTTAGTAACAGTCATGGACAGGTCATGGGCTTCCGTGAATTTTTCTTTACTGCCCGTGACCTGTCCTTGACTTTTACTAAAAATATGCGTGACAAAATCTTAGCCTTTCTTATTAGTTAGGCATGTTTAGAACAATTGTACACGGTACCATTTGGCCTTGGGATTTAATAAAGGAATGTATAGTTAAATTTGTGTTTGGTGGTTTCTCATATTCATATTAATAACTTCACATATTATTAATAATTCCAACAAATCAGGGTCTCTCAAAGCAATGAGGGAGAGCCTTGTAGCTGGGTGGTTGGGCAGGCAAAGAGGAGCTGCTGTTATATGATGAACAACAGCTTCCATGCAGCCTCACCCACGAAGCAGCAATGCCTGTGTCCTTTTGTGGCCACCGTACCTTGTAGTACACGCCATTGAGGTTGGAGAAGAAGCACTGATGATACCACCAGCCTCCGTGGGAGATCTCGGCACAGATGTTCCCCGTGTCAGGCGTGCTGAAACTCCTCTTGTTGTGGTACCAGGCAAATGAATCCTCCACTGTCCCACTGAAGCCTTCCACATGCAGGCGGTAATAGTTTGCCTCATCCTCAATGCTGCAAACAAGAGGAAACGGGATGGATTGTCTCCTGGGGTTTCTACATCTCCTTTCCAAGCTGGGCATTGCAAGCTTTATTCTTGCAGCGCATCCATCTGCATCCAGTTATCTAGGCTGGGCATGCTCAGTGTAACTGCATCTTGCCAGTTCAGGGCCCAACGCCCTCTCTCTCCGTTCGGGAATATGTGATCCCTCCCCGCCCCAACCCCCTGCATCCCCATCCCTTTCACTGCATCCCTCCCTGTCCCACCCCCCGCACCCCCATCCCCCCATCACTGTATTCGTCCCCATCCCAAACCCCTACACCTCCATCCCCCTCACCGCATCCCTCCCCGTCCCCTGCATTCCCATCCCCCTGTCACTGCATCCCTCCCCGACCCACCCCCCCGCATCCCCATCCCTCCCCCCGCATCCCTCCCCATCTCACCCCCCTGCATCCCCATCCCCCTGTCACTGCATCCCTCCCTGACCCACCCCCTGCACATCCATCCCCCTCACCGCATCCCTCCTCCATCCCATCCTGTCCTGCCCCCCACACCTACCCATCCCATCCCTGTACCCCTTACAGCGCTCTCCCACCCATCCTCTCCACCTCCCAGAGCCGGCACCCCCATGTCCCCCACCCCCCACAGCCCTGCACCCCATTCACCTCCATACACTGCTGCACTCCCATTATGTCCCTATACACCCCTGTGCCCCCCACATCCTCATGCACCTGTAGCCTTCTGCCACTGCATCCCCATCCACCCCACATACCCCCCACATCCCCTCCTCTCTCCTTCACTGCCCCCTCTCACCCCCACCCTGCTCTCTTCCTTGGTCTCTTTCCCTCCCCATCCTCTCTCCTCCACCCCCCCCACCCCCAACTTTTCCCCTCCAGCCCACCCTCCTCCCTTCCCGGCTGGGTTATTTAGGCAGCCCCTTGGAAAGTGTATGAAAAAGTGTCTCTGTCGGCAAGTATGTGCGTGCATGCATTGTATGTCTGTAAGAGACTGTGTGTCTGTATGTAGGGAGGTGTGTGTATACCTGTGTGAATAAAATTTGCAGCCTAACTCTTTGACTTTCATTCCTTTTGCTGGCTTGCGCACAAAAAAAATGGATAACATAAAATATGTGCGTATTCATTTCATAACAAGTGTTCAAAAGAGGAGGGAACTCCCAAAGCAATGTATTATTTCTGAAAAAGGCAAATGTTGTTGACTAGTAATTGCAGAAGAGCCGATGTATCAGACATTTCTTCCCACCTTTGTCTAGCAACATTATAAACTCTTTGTTGCAGACTCTCGCTTTTTATGTGTGTGTCCAACACCTTCCAGCCTGGAGCCCTGATCTTAGTTGGGGTCTCCAGGCACAAAACAACCGTTGTAAAATATTACATAATGCGGAAGTGCATATGTTAGTGCATGCTAGAAGTGTACACATGAATACACGTGTGTATCTGCATGTTGGTGTGGGAGTCAGTTTCTACAGATTTATTTATACAGATATCTGGACAGGTGCATTTCTGTGGCTGTGCTCTGTGGATTTGTATTTGGGCTTCAGGAGTGGGCCTTTAATGGACCCAGGGCAGCGGTGATAAGGTGTGGTCCTAATTCCACACACAAAATTACAGTAACTTTAGTGAACAAAAGCCATGGAGCTGGTTACGAAAAATGGGACAAGGGGAGGGAAAGAATTGTGAAAACCTTGATGAAATGCCATTTTTTTTTAAATGACCCTTTTTGACTATTTTGCTGCCAGCTCTAGCGCCCTGTAACAAATAAACCCTGAACTACTGCTCAGAACAAGAAATACGCCTGTTTGGGCCTTGCAGTGAAAATGAGCATGTGAGAGAGGGTGGGGGAGAGCAAGCGACGGGGGCGGGGGGGGGAGAGACCACGGAGTGAGCAGGGGGTCGGGCCTTGGGAAGGGGCGGGGCAGGGCCTCAGGGAAGGGGGCAGTGGGCGGGGCAAGGGTGTTCGGTTTTCTGGAATTAGAAAGTTGGCAACCCTACCCACTAAGGTCAAATGGAAGTCTTTCCAATGACTCCAGCAGACTTTGGATCAGCTCCATGCACCAGGGATTGGTGGACCTGCAGACTGAAAAGCAGGAGCTGCCATGGCTGTAGGGCATAAATTAACCCCCAGGGTGATGTCTGCACGGCACTCAGGAGGTGTGATTTCCAGCTTCGGCGGGCTTACACGCACTAGCTCTGCTTGAGCGAGGATCTATCACAGGGCAGCCGTGGCAAGTGGGACCAGCTACCCAAATACAAGCCTATTGGACCTCCTAGACACGCACGCAGCCAGCTGGCCCTCCTGAACCCACACTGCTATTTTCAGGTGCTGGGCCAAGCAGAGCTAGCCGTGTATGTCTGCGAATCACATCTCCCCACTGCGATGGAGGCACCCCCCGGCGAGGGTCAGGCAGACACTTCCCCTCTGGGCCAGTTACTCCATACTTGTCCACTAGGAGGATTCTTGTCCCTTCCTGGAATGCCTCTGGGGCTGGTCACTATTGGAAACAGGACATCAGCATGGATGGCCCTGGTTTGATCCACTATGGCAACTGCTGTGTTTCTACAGTATGTTCCTAAACCAAAACAACACACATCTGACCAGGAAGTGAGGCCTTACCCTCCACGGCACTTGTTATGGGAATCAAGCAAATAGACCAGGAACTAACCATAACTTGGGGCCAATCCCACAAGCCTTCTGGGCCCAAAACTTCCACCAATTCCAGTGGGATTTCCATGCGCTAAGGCCTTGCAGGAGACGGCCCTTTGCCTGCAGCAGGAACCCAGGGAAGGGCACCGTGCCCTCCTACCTGAAAAGCTGGTAGAAGGCGTGCTTGTGCTTGTTATTCCAGTCTTCCAAATCAATGCGTAGTGAGTAGTCCCCTTGGTTCGTCATCTTGTGAATGTTCTCGTTACCCAGCCAGAACTCTCTGTTTAAATCCCCAAAGCCGTCTTTATACTCGGTCCACGTCCGGGTGAAGTTGACCGAGCCGTCCTGCCGCCGCTGGATGACGGTCCAACCTCCACCTGCCAAGGGGAGAGAGGTGACGCTGATTTGAGTCTCCCATTAGCATCATTAGTGAGGAACCCAGCATCATCCTGTGCCAAAACCTTGACTCAGCTCCGCCTTGTACTGACATTGGCCAGCTGGCCTGCTTGCAGAGATGTCTTCAACTAACTTTGCTCCTCTTCATCCCTTGCCACACCCCCAGCCCCCAGAGGAAAGCTGATCTGCTGGCTCTGCAGTGGTTATAACCCTACAATGTGTATCCGTGGAGAAGTTTACAGATCACAGAGACCGAGTCTGATCTGTCCTACACCAGTGCTGACGGCAACAGTTACTCCTCATTTACGCGGGCATACCTGAGGGCAGAATCAAGCTGGTAAATTTGAAGAAAGAAGCCATTTAGGCATGAAATAGGCTGGAGATTCCAGCATGTTGGTATTATTATGTATTGGTTCCAGAGCACCACAGATGTGCACGTAGCCAAAACCACACTGCGTGAAGCATGTGTCTCTTCTAGAGGACCTAAGTGAGGCAGCCATGCAATCACTGCAGATTAACGGAGGCGTCTCTGATGGCTACCAATGGCGTCCTTTCTGCTTGCCTCCGAGTCACTAATGGGTGAGACTGTGCTGTCTAGGACAGATATAGCGAGCAAGTGCAGGTTTTCTTGGAGATACTGTAATGGGTCAAAAGAAAAGGAGTACTTGTGGCACCTTAGAGACTAACCAATTTATTTGAGCATGAGCTTTCGTGAGCTACAGCTCACTTCATCGGATGCATACCGTGGAAACTGCAGCAGACTTTATATATATACAGAGAATATGAAACAATACCTCCTCCCACCCCACTGTCCTGCTGGTAATAGCTTATCTAAAGTGATCATCAGGTGGGCCATTTCCAGCACAAATCCAGGTTTTCTCACCCTCCACCCCCCCACACAAATTCACTCTCCTGCTGGTGATAGCCCATCCAAAATGACAACTCTTTACACAATGTGCATGATAATCAAGTCTGGCTATTTCCTGCACAAATCCAGGTTTTCTCACATCCCCCCCACCACACAATGGGTCACAAACTGAATACGAGTAACCATGTGATGCAGTTGTGAAAAAGGCTAATATCCTTCTGGGGTGTATTAACAGGAGTGGCATATGTAAGCAGGGCCAGATTAACTCTCCTGTGGGCCCGGGGCTATTAGATTCTGTGGTGCTCCTGTATACAAGTCTTTTTCCTCATTTAAAACAAAATGATCACGATTGTGGCATCGAGGCTATTAACGCTATACTAAACTTGCCTTTTAAAAAACATAAAGCCATTTTGTGGTTACATTTCAGTCTTAAAACATGTAGAATGTAGTTAAGTTAATTCAAAATAGCCCACTTCTTACCTTAGAATCGCTATTATATTAGTTTCTTTCTGGGAGGGAGTTTGGGTGCAGGATGGGGCTCCAGGCTGGGGCAGGAGTGTCGGGGTACAGGAGAGGGTGAGGGGTCTGGGAGGGAGTTTGGGTGCAGGGGGCGGATTCTGACCTGGGGCAGGGGGTTGGGCCGCAGGAGCAGGTGCGAGGTGCAGGCTGCAGCCGGGAGATGCTTACCACAGGCAGCTCCCAGCTGGCGGCGCAGTAGGGCTCAGGCAGGCTGCCTGCCTGCATGCCGTGGACCCACGCCGCTCCCGGAAGCGGCCGGCTGCTGGCACGTCTCTGCGCGCTCCTGTGGGGAAGGGGACAGCGTGTCTCCGTGCGCTGCCCACGCCCGCAAGTACTGCCCCCGCAGCTCCCATTGGCCAGGAACTGGGGATGGTGCTGGGGGCAGTAGCAGCACACGGAGCCGCCTCCATCCTCCTCCAGGGACTACAGAGACGTGCCAGCAGCCGGCTGCTTCCGGGAGCGGCGTGGGGCCAAAGCATGCAGGCAGCCTGCCTGAGCCCTGCTGCGCCGGGGCCCCCCTTAGCCCAGGGCCCTGGACTGCAGCCCTAAAGCCCCTGCATTAATCCGGCCTCTTTAGTCTCGAGAAAAGAAGATGGGGGGGCGGACCTGGTAACAGTCTTTAAATACAAGAAGGTCTGTTATAAAGAGGCTTGTGATCAGCTGTTCTCCATGCCCACTAAACACAGGACAAGAAGGAATGGGCTGAATCTGCAGCAAGGATGATTCAGGTTCGATATTAGGAAAAACTTTCTAACTATAGAGATATTTAAGCCCTGGAACAGGCTTCCCAGGGAGGCTGTGAGATCCCCATCACTGAAGTTTTTTTAAAAACAGGTTGGACAAATCCCTGGCAGGGATGGTCTAGGTTTACTTGGTCCCTCTGCCCTGCACAGGGAACTGGATTTGATGACCTCTCAAGGTCCCTTCCAGCCCTACATTTCTATGATTCTCAGTTTATGACTGGTTTATGGATCATTGTGGGCATGCAACTCCATAGGTGAAGGGTTACCACAGCTCCGCCAGGGACTGAAAACAGCGGGGAGCGATTACTGTAGTCTCAGAGATTCTATGCAGCTCCAGAGAAATATTCTCCTGGGGTGGTTTGCATATACTGGTTTAGGGCAGTCCCAGCGGAGATGTCATGGGCAAATAAAGAAATTGAGATATAAAGGCTGAGTTTGGGAAGATTTGGGGTCTTCCTTTTGATTCAACAAGCAGACAGATCTTGGGCTTTAGGGGAACCCCAACCCTTGCTGAAAGATTGGAAAGTCTTTGGCCTACTAGGGCCCTATAAGACTGATGGGTGAGTCCTGGTGGATGAGTCCTTAGTACGTGTGCAGGGAATTTTATTGTTTTAGGTGTTTTTTCTGTATGCTTTTCTATCCTTAAAATAAATGTACTCTTCTGCAAGGAAGAACTGTGTGCCCGCTGGTAAAAACACTGCCATTGTCCTCCGAGAGAAAGCAATGCACAGGGGCTGACCCTGAGGCAGTCTGTCTTGCTGGGGATATGCCAGTGTATAGAATAATAGAATCACAGACTCATTGAAGTGTAGGACTGGAAGGGACCTCAATAAGTCATCTAGTCCAGTTCCCTGCACTCAAGCAGGACGAAGTAATGACTAGATCATTCTGACAGGTGCAGCCTTAAAACCCTGATCAGGAGGAAGAGGGATGCAGGTTTCTGCCCCAGAAAGATGATGCCTGGGAACCTGAAACCATATGTGTGTGCCCTTGAGGGACCACGGACAGGAAATACAGGTGCAGTTACCCTGAAAGTGTAACACTGTCCTTCCCCCGTTTAACCCAGGCTCTAGGCTCCAAGAGCACAAACACCATGAGCTCTTCCAGCGCGGGATGCACCAAGATGGAGAATCCATCCTTGCTTGAATAGGTCCTGGGGGCTAGAAGCATTAGCTCCACCACTGCAGCTCAATGAGACACTTCAACTGGGGTTCCTATAGCTGGTCTTCCAGAACTCCAGTGGGTGAGACTATCTCTACAAGGAAGCTTGTGCCTAGGTACTAGGGTGCAGTGTGCTCTAGGTACATATCCAGAGTACACAGAAGTCTGACGTTGTGCCTTGGGCCCTGCCTGACCCTTATGAGAAAAGACATTCAGGCATGTGGTCGCTTCTTACTATACCTTCCGTGTCCATTTCACACAGCACTTCTATTGGCATCCCACCGACAGAGGGCATAATGCTGTAGACCCCAGACCTCCGGATCCCATTGTAGTAAATGGAAGCACAGTCTATTGGGCAGTTCTTTGCATGCTTCACGTCTAAGACAGGAAACAGAGAGACACAGTTTAACATTTCACTCAAAGAAGGGAGGACTTGTTTGGCTGAGTTTAGAACTCAAACACAAACTTCTGAGTTCCAGATGTAGATCAGAGCTTAAGACTTTTGAGGTATGAGCTCCATTTACTCTGGCAAAATTTAAGTTCTGGGATTCCACATGGACTGAGGAGTAGTTCACTGGCATTTATTTCATTTTATTTTATCCCTCGGGCCATCCTAAAATGGGAGCAAGACTGATTTTCACAGACAAACCTCCATCCATTGCACAGAGCACAGGGGAATAGAGTTTGAACCAGAGCCCTATATCCACACTCAACCACAATTTCAGGACTTCTGGAATCAAATCTGGATGCTAACCAGAATTGTGTGGCTAGGACCTGTCTCTGAGCTGGAAGTGGAAACCCCTGAGCTTGAGCAGATTGGATTCACAGCTGATTCTGGATATAAAATTCACAGTTCAGGCCCATCTCGACGAGTGCAGACCTCCATGCAGTTGTTAGAATGACACGTTCTTTGTTTTTAAATTAAAGCTTCTTTGCCCTTTAAGTTAAGGTGGAAATGGCAAGAGTTTTGCTGAGCTCAAAGTTCTGCTGGGCTCTTCCCTTCCAACACTGGGACAGAATGGTCTAGTTCTGTTTCCATTCTCCAAAGGTGGCCAGTGCTGGATGCTTCAGAGAAAGGTGTCAAACCTCCCATAATGCACCTTACATTACTAGGCTTTGATACTCTTAGCTTAAAGATGTATGGACAAGTGGCCAAACCCTAGCATCCTTAGTCACACCTCTGGGGCGGCAGAACCTTCCTAACAGTAGGGGGACCACTGGCGCCCAAACCATGGCCCCACCGCCCCCGTGCCAACCCTTCCCCCTGAGGCCCCAATGTTGCACCGTCCTTCCCCCAAGGCCCCTCCCGCATACCACCCCTTTTCCCTGAGCCTCCGTCCCCGTGCCGCCCCTCAAACAGAAACCCCACCCTCACACTGCCCCTTCCTCCAAGGCCACGCCCTCGCACCGCCCCTTCCCCCCCAAGGCGCTGTCCCCTCCCACCTGTCGCTTGTCCTTACAGACGGTAAAAAGTGGGAGGGCCATGGCCCCCTAGGCCCCCCCTATTCTGGCACCCCTGCCTCCCACTAGGGGGTTGGGACACAAGATGTGTCAGAGCCTGTGTCTACACTCCAGTGTTGACATACCCAAGGAGGGTTTGCCTGGGGAAAGACTGAGTGAAAGCTGAGGAAGATCATCAGTGAGAACACAAATTCTCTGACGAGCTTTGCAGAGAAAGGCGGAGGGAACAGGGGACGAATGAGAGAGATACACTTCCTCTTATCCACGCTACACCAGCCCCAACCCCAGCTGACCCTAATACCGAACCAGAAGCATGGCCAAGTTTGTGGGATTGAGAGGGTTATAAAGAGAGAATTGCCATTTTTTTTTCCCCATGAGGGAAGAGCGAGGGATGAGGTCACAACTCTGGCAGCCAATGAAAGTACATTGGGAAAGGAGGAATGGGCGTTGCAACATTCCAAGCCACCAGTCAGAGGGCCCGTTTGCTTTGAGGTCTCCCATTGGCTGTGGGAAGTGGGGACGGAATGGAGAAGCACCCAATCAAGGCCACTCTTTAGGGACTGCTCTCAGAGTTCCACTGGACTATTTCCGGCCAGCTGATCCGGCAGCGCTGCTAAAGGGAACCCTGTGAGAATACCATGCAAGGAAATCTCACAGGGGAGACACTCTGGGGCTATTGGGTCTAGTTTCTGCTGCCTAGTGAGGGTATTACCACCAGCACCAGTTCTCCTTTTTCCAGCCGGCCATTTACTCTTCCAAAGAGAAATTATTTATGTGTACCTGGTGGCCAGAGGAATTGGAGCCAAGCTATCATGGTACCTAAGGCTGAGAGAGCTGGCTTCATTTAAAACAAGGATGATGGAAAACAATTAGACTGGTTGGCTCATAGGCTCAGTAACCAACTAACGCGCCTTTCCTCCCAACGCCACTGGCTCAAATCGGATTCAGGTTGGTAGGTGAATGGCATTAACAAATCAGGCCTGTTGATCAGCGTGTGTAGAAGGAGTCATTGGGCTCAGCCGGCTTCTTACTGGATAAGTATCCACATCTCAGAAAGCACAGTCACGTGTGCTTTTCAGTCTTACGACGGGGGCCAAGAACCCAGACCAGCGTGCCCACCTGATTTCTCAAACTGAGCGCTCCAAGTCGGGGCAGCGGCGAGAATCTGGTGGAGATGTTTTAATCACAGCAGCTTTTTGGTGAAAAATGGGTTTTTGACCAAAAGGAGCATTATTAGTTTTGGTTGAAATTTTCCTCTTTTTCTAAAAAAACAAAACCAGAAACCAAAACCCTTTTGGTAAAAGATCTTCAGTTCTTGGTAATAGAAAAAACCAACACCTCAGGTTTTGCTTAAAAAAAGAATTGGGGGTTTGGTTTTCAAAAATTGTACCAAAAATGATTTTTTTTAACCAAAAACTTTCATTTTTTCAATGAAAAAAAACGGGAAAATTTCAAGAAGAGAGAAAAATTTTCCATGAAAATGAATTGACCTTTTGGGGTCAGCTCTACTTGTGGTACATGGGCCAGGAGGTGCTCGGGACACCTGCCTCCTGCCACATGGTGTGGGCATATCGCCAGCATCAAGAGGACTTCAGGGCCATCTTTTCTGAGGCTCTGAGAAGCTCCAGATGCAGCCTGACAGTTCCGCAGGTGCTCGGTAATTCTGACAATCACAGCCCAGGGCGCCTCAAATTGGACACCCCAAATCTAACTGTGAAACGTTTGGCCTAAAAAACGGAGCGAAAGTCCATAAAATGCAAGGACATAGTCTAGTCTTATTTTTTACTATTGGCATTTATGGCAACAGGCCCGATCTCCGACTGTGCTGAGCACGGTACAGCTACGTAACAAAAAGATGGCCTTGCTTCCTCCCGGTTGAAATTATTTGGGACTTTCACCCCTCTTCATCAGACCTGCAGTCGGAGGTGTGAGGACGACACATGTAGCCGTACCTGAGTTAGCGTTCATCGTGCTACCTAGCTCCGGCACCAATCGCAGTGAAGCTGCTAGCTCAGGCCAGCGGCTCAAGTACATACCCAGGACGGGGCTGTACAGCTCATGCTGCTGCCCATTCTGCCCCAGCTTTCACTGCTATCGTTATGTGAACTAGCTAGATCAGGCGTCTAGT
This sequence comes from Lepidochelys olivacea, assembly GCF_965140295.1. Taxonomy (NCBI): domain Eukaryota; kingdom Metazoa; phylum Chordata; order Testudines; family Cheloniidae; genus Lepidochelys; species Lepidochelys olivacea. Next base: position 6,292,465 of record NC_140413.1, read on the forward strand.
CTGGATTCTAGCCCCTCGCCCCCCGCCCATCCCAGGTATTCCCCATCACCTGGATGGTGCATCTCCTGCTGCGACCTCATCTCGGCAGGAAGGAGGCAGCCGGGGTTGCGCCGGGCCCACTCGGTTAGCAGGGAGATGTTGTGGATCTGGGCCTGCATGTCGTAGAGCAGTGTGGCTTGGATGTGCCGCAGCGTGCTGGCCTCATTGTAACGCTGCTCCAGCTCCTGGACCCGCTGCTCCACCGTGGAGTTCCGGCTGTTCTTCTCCTCGTGCTTCAGGGGAGCAAAGCAACCAAAGAAGTGTTAGCTGCAGGCAGTGCAGAGGGTTCAGCATAGTGGGGGATGTCACAGGAGATAACAGGGCAAAGGACAATGTGGGCCAGTGGACGGGAAACCAGCTGACAGCCAGGGCAGAGCTGCGAACACCAGGGAACGTGATCCTGGCCAGTGACAGGTGCGTTCTGCACCAGCCTTCTAAACAGAGCTAAGGGGCAGCCCCAGGTAGCAGCCTGTTCTCTAAGTGACAATACACCCTAAAGGAAAGGCTGTTCACCCCGGCCAGACAGGGATGGAAACAGCCATCTCGGCCACAGCTGCTACTGGGTCTTCAGAAAGCAGCTGTCAGGAATACTAATAATAATCCGATAAGTAAGCTGGAGAAATACAGGCTTGGTGGAACTACCATTAAGTGGATACATAATTGATTAAACAACCACAAAGAGTAACTAGTAATGGAATGATGTCAGATTGGAGGGAGGTCTCAAGTGGGGTTCCATAGGGATCTGTTCTGGGTCCGGTGGTGTTTAACATCTTTATCAGTGACCTGGATGTAGGACTAGAGAGCACACTGATCAAATTTGAAGATGACACAAAGCTGTTGGGGGTTGTAAACACTTTGGAGGATAGAGCTAAGATTCAGAGGGATCTTGATAAATTGGAGAACTGGGCTATAGACAACACAATGAAATTGAGCAAAAACAAGTGGCAGGTGCTACGCATTGGGAAGAAAAAACAAATGCACAAATACAGGATGGGAGATAACTGGCTCGGCAGCAGCACTGCTGAGAAGGAGCTGGGAGTTGTGGTGGATCACAACCTCAACATGAGTCAGCAATGCGATGCTGTTGCAAAAAAAGGAAACAAAATTTTAGGTTGCATTAACAGAGGCATAGTAAGCAAATCACAGGAGGTACTAGTACCGGTCTCCTTGGTTCTGGTCAGGCCTCAGCTGGAGGACTGTGTCCAGTTTTGGTCACCAATGTATAGAAAGGATGAAGAGACACTGGAAAGGATCCAAAGGAGAGCAATGAAGATGATCAAAGGGATGGAATGCAAGCCCTATGAGCACAGGCTGAAGGATCTGGGTATATTTAGTTTGGAGAAGAGGAGATGATAGCAATCTTCAAATATTTTAAAGGCTCCCATAAAAAAGATGGAGAAAAGCTGTTCTCTCTTGCCACAGAGGGCAGGGCGAGAGGCAGGGGGTCAAACTCCAGCAGAGCAGATTTAGATTAAATCTCAGGAAAAACCTCCTCATTGTAAGAACAGCAGGACAATGGAGCAGACACCTGGGGAGCTCGTGGAAGCTCCTTCACAGGAGATTTTCAGAAGGAGCCTGGATAGCATCTGTCTGGGATGGTTTAAACACAACAAATCCTGCATCTCTGCAGGGTTTACATTAGATGACCCTTGCAGTCCCTTCTAACCCTCTGGTTCTATGATTCTCTGACTCGATAATGTTACTGCTTTTGGCCTGAGCAGCTAGCCAAAAGTTTGGGGTTGTCAAGGTTCCTCCCCCACTCTGAACTCTAGGGTACAGATGTGGGGATCTGCATGAAAAACCTCCTAAGCTTATCTTTACCAGCTTAGGTCAAAACTTCCCCAAGGTACAAAATATTACACCCGTTGTCCTTGGACTGGCCGCTACCACCACCAAACTAATACTGGTTACTGGGGAAGAGCTGTTTGGACGCGCCCTTTCCCCCAGAATACTTCCCAAAACCTTGCACCCCACTTCCTGGACAAGGTTTGGTAAAAAGCCTCACCAATTTGCCTAGGTGACTACAGACCCAGACCCTTGGATCTTAAGAACAATGAACAATCCTCCCAACACTTGCACCCCCCCTTTCCTGGGAAATGTTGGATAAAAAGCCTCACCAATTTGCATAGGTGACCACAGACCCAAACCCTTGGATCTGAGAACAATGAAAAAGCATTCAGTTTCTTACAAGAAGACTTTTAATAAAAATAGAAGTAAATAGAAATAAAGAAATCCCCCCTGCAAAATCAGGATGGTAGATATCTTACAGGGTAATTAGATTCAAAAACATAGAGAACCCCTCTAGGCAAAACCTTAAGTTACAAAAAAGATAGACAGAAATAGTTATTCTATTCAGCACAGTTCTTTTCTCAGCCATTTAAAGAAATCATAATCTAACACATACCTAGCTAGATTACTTACTAAAAGTTCTAAGACTCCATTCCTGGTCTATCCCCGACAAAGACAGACACACAGACCCTTTGTTTCTCTCCCTCCTCCCAGCTTTTGAAAGTATCTTGTCTCCTCATTGGTCATTTTGGTCAGGTGCCAGCGAGGTTACCTTTAGCTTCTTAACCCTTTACAGGTGAGAGGAGCTTTCCCCTGGCCAGGAGGGATTTCAAAGGGGTTTACCCTTCCCTTTATATTTATGACAGGGGTCTAGTAGGTTGTTCCAGCTGGGCGTAGAAGCTGGTGATAAGTGTTTCTCTGATACAGTTTTGTTTATTTACGAAAAACAGACACTGAGCTATGTCTTTGCTAGAGGGATCCAAGAACAAGCACAGCAATTTGTTAGCCTTCAGCCCCAAGCCTCTTTAGCCAACAGACCCAAACACTCTCACTAGCTTTTTCCAGGGTCACACTGTGCTCACAGGTTACTGCTGGGCTTTCCTGCCTTTTGCTTCTGGCTCTCTGTTCTTGTCTGTTCTCAATTTTCGGTGTATTCTCTCTTTTCCTCCCTCCCCCCACCTACCCAAAACAATACTAAGCCAAAAGCTCCTGGGTGGGTTCGCACACACCTTTTGTCTCAGTTGGTGGCTCATACTTACAGATATGTTAATTGAAGGGTGAGTTCATGCCTATCGATCTCAATGTTTTAGCTCAATCCGTAACAAGGTTTCACTCAGCTCATAACAATAATAATACCAATCTCTTATATATTTCATCTGTAGATCTTAAAGTACTTTATGAAGGTCAGTATCACCATCCCCCATTTTACAAATGGGGAAACCGAGGCACAGAGAGGTGAAATTGACTTGCCCAAGATCACCCAGCAGAGCTGAGACTAGAACTAAGGTCACCTGAGTCTTAGTCCCATGCTCCATCCCGTAGGCTACACTGCACAAAGATGTAGCCAAACCCCAGATTATGAACTCGGGTAATGACTGGCAGATATACCACCTCAATCAAGGGAGCCAATATTATCTCTGGCATCGTGTCCCGTTGTTTTCCCAATTTACCTTCATCACCCCCATGAGATCTACCGTGAGCTCACTCCCATTCACGTGCCCAATCTCCATCAGAAGCTGGCCTCGTAACGCACCTGCACCAGTGTTTCACAATGTTGGGAGCCCTAGTGTAGACAAGGATGCTGCAGCTGCCAGTATTTTTAACACCGCATCAATCAGGCTTGCTTGGAGCTTGTTTTAACTGGCTACTGAAAAAGGCCTCAATACGGTTTGCTCTTGTCTGAACTTGCAGCTAAACTGTGTCTGGCTGCATCCATTGTTGACGTCCATCAGCAGCCCAGTGGATATGTTCTTAGGGCAAGCTCCTTCGGATCCAGTCCTGGAAGGTGCTAAGTGCTTTCAATGCACATTGACATCAATCACAGCTGATAGTATTCAGGACCTTAGAGTGTTGGGTTTGGAAGGAATAATGATGCTAAGAGGCACTTGGATATGTGGTGACAGAAAAATATCATATTGCCTCTATATAAATCTATGGACGCCCACATCTTCAATACCGTGTGCAGATGCGGTCGCCCCATCTTAAAAAAGATATATTGGAATTGGAAAAGGTAGAGAAAAGGGCAGCTAGAATGATTAGGGGTCTGGAACAGCTTCCATGTGAGGAGAATCATAGAATCATAGAATATCAGGGTTGGAAGGGACCCCAGAAGGTCATCTAGTCCAACCCCCTGCTCGAAGCAGGACCAATTCCCAGTTAAATCATCCCAGCCAGGGCTTTGTCAAGCCTGACCTTAAAAACCTCTAAGGAAGGAGATTCAACCACCTCCCTAGGTAACGCATTCCAGTGTTTCACCACCCTCTTAGTGAAAAAGTTTTTCCTAATATCCAATCTAAACCTCCCCCACTGCAACTTGAGACCATAAAGTTGAGAGATTAATAAGACTGGGACTTTTCAGTTTGGAAAAGAGACAACTAATGGGGGATAAGATTGAGGTCTATAAAATCATGACTGGTGTAGAGAAAGTAAATAAGGAAGTGTTATTTACCCTTTCACATAACACAAGAACTAGGGGCCACCAAATGAAATTAACAGGCAGCAGGTTTAAAACAAACAAAAGGAAGTATTTCTTCACACAACGCACAGTCATCCCGTGGAAACTCCTTGCCAGAGGATGTTGTGAAGGCCAAGACTACAACAGGGTTCAAAAAAGAACTAGATAAGTTCATGGAGGATAGGTCCATCCATGACTATTAGCCAGGATGGACAGGGATGATGTCCCTAGCCTCTGTTTGCCAGAAGCTGGGAATGGGAAACCGGGGATGGATCACTTGATGATTCCCTGTTCTGTTCACTCCCTCTGAAGCACCTGGCATTGGCTACTGTTGGAAGACAGGATACTGGGCTAGATGGACCTTTGGTCTGACCCAGTATGGCCATGCTTATGTTCTTATGTGTGGCCTTACCAATGAATAACAGCAAGTACTAGGCCTGCCTGTGTTCTCCACTCCCCATGACCACCCCCTCCTGCTCCTGTGATTCTTGTGACTTATATGAACAGTCGTCATCCGTGCCTGAAGTCGGCGAATGGGACTTCTTGATATGCACTCCTCTTACAAAGACTTTGATTTGATCAAGAAACACACCCATCAGGGATGCATGGAAAGCAGCACTTGATCACCTGGAGTTGTTCATCAAATGTTCTTTTATCATTTTCCTGAGCGAGTTCATTTGATAGCATAGCGATTACCTGATTTCACCCACATAGTTGTTGTTGGGGCATTTAGTGCACTGGCTGAGGTGCACTACATGTGGTGATTGGCACATGCAGGAACCATGGATCTTGAAAGGATTCTGGAACCCTACAGAGAACTATATACAAGAAACCCACGGATCACCACACCTATCTTCATAGATCCGGTAACCACCCCAAACACACCGAGCAGTCTCTTATCTAAAGCCAGGCCCTCAGATACCACAGAATATGCTCTGAGGAGAAAGTCCGAGATATACACTTAACACACGCTAAACCACCTTCACCAAACGAGGATACTCCATCAGAGAAATAGATCACATCATGGAATGGGCCACTCAAATAGCCCGAGAGAACCTGCTTCAATATAGAAATAAAAACCCCTCCGACTGCACACCTCTAGTTGTCACCTACCACCCCACACTGGAACCCATATGGGGTATCATCAAACAGCTACAGCTCATACTCAATAGGGACCTTATCCTGAACCCCCGCTTATGGCCTTCAAACAACCCCTCAGTCTCTCCAAGCTCATCATCAGAAGCAAGCTCCCCAGAGACTAGGACACACCAATTCAAACCGGCACCAGACCCTGCCAGAACAACAGACGCCAAACCTGCAGCCATTACCTCCACCGCTACAATGATCAAAACACCTGTCAAGATCCGTGAGTCCGACACATGCCTATCACAAGATGTGGCGTATCGCAGCCAGTGCACTAAACGCCCCCATAGCAACTACGGGGGTGAAACGAGACAATCCCTGCACTGTCACCCGTGGCTGAGCACTTTACACAGAGCGATCACTCTATAGCTGATCTCTCAGTCCTCGTCCTCAAAGGAAACCTGCACAACACATTCAAAAGACCAGCCTGGGAGCTGAAATTCATAACTTTGCTGGACACTAAAAAGCACGGTCTTAATAAAGACGCTGGATTTATGGCTTATTACAACAATCTGTAACTCACTAACCCCCCTTTCGTCCTATGACTATAAGGGAGTTAACAGGCCACTTCACCGCAAACGGTCCCTTAGACGATGCGCTATCTACTTGGGCTAAACTATCTGTTTGGTCCTGTATTTAGCTGTGACACACTCAGCTGAAGCAGAGCTCTGTGTCGCTCAAAAGCTTGTCTCTCGCCAGCAGAAGCTGGTCTAACAAAAAGCCTATAAAGCTGCAGCTCCTGCATGTACTTGACTTATCTTGACAGGTTTCAGAGTAGCAGCCGTGTTAGTCTGTATTCGCAAAAAGAAAAGGAGGACTTGTGGCACCTTAGAGACTAACCAATTTATTAGAGCATAAGCTTTCGTGAGCGACAGCTCACTTCATTCACTTGTGCTACACCCTTTGTCCACCAGATGGCACAACGGTCGTTAAAATTATGTCCACCCTCTGAGCCATCTATAAAAAAACCTACCAACAGCCCCTGAAAACTTTCAGTTTCAGTAAAATGCAGCTTCTTGAGCTGGTGCTCTGTAACTCCAATCGGGGCGCTGGAATGGGGAGAGACAAGGAGCCATGGCCCATCCACTTTTCGCCATGGGCCTTCTTCCCCCCGAGGTCCCGCCCACCAGCTAGGCCGGAAGCTGAAGCCCGGCTCGGGTAAAAGTGGCCTGGGGAACTGTGGGGAGCTGTGGACCCTCCGCATGCCTGGGGTAGGGGTAGGGGGCCGAAAGCAACCCCCAGCCTATGTCCCCACCCCCGGGTTCTCCATCCAGCGTAGCTCTTACCATGGCCCGGCTGTGGCTGTTTGGCCCCCAAGGCCCTGCCACCGAAAACTGGAGCTGAGTTGGGGTAAGCGTCACGTGGGCAGCTGTAGGGAGCCACAGACCCTCCACCTGCCCTGGGTGAGGGGCCCGGTAGGCAGGGACACAGGCCGGGGACTGCTCTTAGGCCCCCCTACCCTGAGCAGGTGGAGGGTCCGCAACTCCCCAGCCTGGCTCCGGCTTTTGGCTTGGCTGGGGAGTGGGGCCTCAGGGGAGGCGGCGGGGCAGGGACAGGGCCATGGAGGGGGTGAGGCCTCGTGACCCCCTCACTTTTATGAAGAATCCATCACCCGTGACTCCAATCCTCTGCTTTTGTTATCACTGTGGTTAGATGTTGATAGATGTTTGGCTGTGTGTGTGTGGGTTTTGGCTGTGTGTGCGGCACAGCAGACCTTGAGCAAACTGCCCAATGACCACAAGATCTGTTAAGGGATGAAGGCACCCAGCCGGGTTTATTGTCGATGCAGCAGGGTACTAGTATTCCGCAGACTTTACCAGACCACTAATACATGTATGCCCATAACAATGGACCAGCTCAGTGAAGGCAGGACTTTCCGTTCCTCCCTAGGCCAGACATAAGAACGGCCCTACTGGGTCAGATCAAAGGTCCATCTAGCGAAGTATCCTGTCTTCCGACAGTGGCCAGTGCCAAGTGCCCCAGAGGGAATGAAGAGAACAGGTAATCATCAAGTGATCCATCTCGTCGCCCATTCCCAGCTTCTGGCGAACAGAGGCTAGGGACACCATCCCTGCCCATCCCAAAGATACTCCCTCTGAGATACATCTTTATATCCTGATACAAACAAGTTAATACTGCTCCTCTGACATAGTTACTGCTCCCTGATGTGGCTAGTTATCACTCATTATCTTGTACATGTTGGTTTGATTAAAACATTTTTATTACATACTGTCATCCTGACCTTATCTTTTAGGAGGGATCAGTGTGTTCCTGTTATTCTTGGGAAACATTTTTGTACAATTTTTGATACTGGAATGTTTTGATACCACTGGGATGTGTTTGCGTAAGTGCTTTGTGACTAGCACTTCTTAGGAATGTGTATTTTTGCAATATCAGCCCTGTTGTTGCCAGATTCCGTGAGCAGGTCCTGCCCCAGACCAGGCCTCTGACACAAGGGCTTATGTCTCAGGCTCTCTTCCTACTAGAATCACCAGAGACCATTAAAAATAGTTTCCAGTATATTACTAGAGGCATTTCTACTGGACTCCCTACACTACTGGATCTATATTGTTACTTGGTTGGGCTGTCTGCTATTCTATTCTCTGTCACTCAGTAGAGCTGGGTGATCTTCAGCACCGACTCTGAGTCACAGGAACTCCATCAGAGCCAAAGATTTGAGGTTGAATGACCATGGAACACGTGTTCTGAGCAGAACTGAACTTCCTCCGGCTTTGTCATTCTTCATCAAGGTTCTTAGTCATGGTGCCCATCCCCGTTGTATCTGAGCCTCGGCCAAGGGATAGAGCAAAAATACAAGTGACTGACAGACCTCGGCCAGGAGCCAGATCCTCAGCAGGTGTCAATCAGGGTATCCCTATTGATGTCAGTGGAGCTACATCATTTTGCACCAACTGTGGGTCTGGCCCTAGGTTTCCATCCCCCAACACAGTGGGAGCTATGGAGTATTTTGTCCCCTGCTCTTTCCTCCTCTGCTGTGTCTCTGGGAACACCACATCAAGTGCATTAAGTTCTGAAGGCAATGAGATTTGGTTCTTCTAACCCCCTCCGGAGATGAGATCCAGGCCTTAGCCCTGCGAAGCCCCATCTCCTGCTCCCACCATCTTCCCCCATGAAGGTGACAACTCCATCACTCCCAAGGAACTTAGCTGTCATGGGAGGTGGGTGCAGCAAAGAGGGGAGCAGCCTAGGTATCTTGGGAGCTGGAGGCCTGGGCCCCAGAAAACCTATAGAGGGCATGTAGAGAAGACACCCTCTGGGACTGGCCATCATGGCCAAGGAAGTGGCCACCAGGAGCCGTACGATAGGTGAAGTTCCCTGTAATGCAATGTCCAGGTATGTGGGGTGCCCTACAGGGATAACACCCCTACCGGGGGATAATTAGGAATAATGGGATGACATTAAGCAAATGCAAATGTAGGTTGATTATGAGGGAAAACATCCTCCCAGTGAAACGGCCTGAATGCGAAACATTCTCCCCAAGGGAAGGACTGAGAGCCCCCGAGCTTGGGACACTTGCAGCAGGATGGATGAAAGCTCTGCTACTGTGCATAACTGCTGTACGTAGGTCTTGCTGAAGCCCTAGACATAACTAGCAGTGTGAACCAAAGTAGACCTGGCCTTGGCAGAAGAGTAAGACACCATGTATTGGCTAATCAAGTGAGCACGCTCCTGACTGGGGAACATGGTACAAGAACACCCAGAGCTCTCGAGTAACTACCTAAACAAATTCCCAAGGGATGGCCCAGGAACACACCGGCCCCTCGTAAGATAAGGCTCGGATGACGGAGATGGAAAAGCATGTTTTGTTCGAACTAGCAGGTACAAGGTATAAGGGTGATAATGAACAACATCTGGAGTGTCACACGGAACTTGTTTGTATCGAGTTATAGGAGGGGCACCTTTGTCTCAGCCGAGGGGACCGGACCCTGGTGTCCTGATTGAGTCTTTGCCTTGTCACAGGCGTCCATGGGGTAATGTCCCTGTGACCCGCTGGCCAGGGCACTAATGCTGTGCTTTATTGACAATAAGCCTGGCCAAGCACCTTCACCACCGAACTGAGCCTGGCGGTCTTTCATTACAACAACAGCAAAGCCGGCTGACTCCGCACGCGGCATCCCCTGCTAGTGCAGCTCACTGCGACGGGGCTCCAAGAACACAACGCGGCCCTGCCCCCCAGCAGGAGGAACCAGCTGTGACCTAGAGGACCAGATCTCCCAACCCTTGCCTCCCTTTCTGGGCCCACGACTTTGTCCGCTGAGACACCAAAGTGCCAGTTTGACTGGTGTTATTCCCACTAATTATACGGACATTCAAACAGTGGTGAGCTGGAGCCGGTTCGCTAGAACCGGTTGTTACATTTAGAAGCCCTTTTAGAACCGATTGTTCCGCGAGGGAGAACCGGCTCTAAAAGGGTTTCTAAATTTAACCGGCCAAAAGGGGCGCCTTAGGCGCCGATTCCATGGGTGCTCCAGCCCTGGAGCACCCAAGGGGAAAATTTGGTGGGTGCAGAGCCCCCACTGGCAGCTCCCCGCCCCGCGCCCGGCCCCAGCTCACCTCCGTTCCGCCTCCTCCCCGAACATGCCGTCCCGCTCCTCCACCCCCGCAGCTTCCCATGAATTAGCTGTTGGCGCGGGAAGCCTGGGAGGGCTGAGAAGCAAGTGGTAGCTTTGCGCTCAGGCCCAGGGAGGCGGAGCGGAGGTGAGCTGGGGCAGGGGTGTGCGAGGGGGGCCGCCCGCACCACAGCAGGTAACCGGGGGGCAGGGGAACCGCTCCCCACCCCAGCTCACCTCCGCCTCCCTGGGCCTGAGCGGGAAGCCGCCGCTTGCTTCTCAGCCCTCCCCGACTTCCCGCACCAACAGCGGATACGTGGGAAGCTGGGGGGCGGGGGCAGAGAAGCAGAGCAGGGCGGCGCGTTCAGGGGAGGAGGCGCGGAGGTGAGCTGGGACCAGGCGCGGGGCGGGGAGCTGCCGGTGGGGGCTCTGCACCCATCAAATTCTCCCCGTGGGGGCTCCAGCCCCGGAGCACCCAGGGAGTCGGCGTCTAAGGCGCCACTTTTGATGTGATCAGACGGGGGAGCAGCCGCTCCCCCCTGCTCCCCCCCCAGCTACGCTCTCCCGCCCCAGGAGCCAGAGGGACCTGCCGGATGCTTCCTGGGAGCTGCCCCAAGTAAGCACCTCCAGGACTCCCCACCTCGCCCCCCGGCAGGTCCCTCTGGTTCTTAGGGGTGGGGTGGGCACCCACTACGGTGGCCCACGAGACCCTCCTGCCTGGTTCTGGGGGCAGTCAGGGGACAGGCGAGGGAGGGGGGGCATCAAGGAACATGGGGGGGTTGGATGGGGCAGGAGTCCCACGGGCGGGGGTGGGCAACGACCCCCTCGTGGGGCGAGGAGGGAACTGGGTGTTAAGATTTTGGCAGCTCATCACTGCATATAAATGTTCTAACATTGGGGCACCAAGGTGCAACATTGTGCCTGAAATTAACTGCACCCCCAGCCTTTCCACCTCTGAGATCAATGCCTCTGTATTCTGAGTCCTGATCCTCTAATGGGGCTGCCTCCCTTCTGCAGCTGCTAGTGTGAAACCCCAAATAGCAGTGCAAGATTGCTGCTGGTTAAATTTGCCATCCAGGGTATACAGACTATGCACCTCCACTTACGATCCACCCTGGATCTGTGACGACACTGCAGAGATGCTTGAATCTTCAGTTAGCTGAAGCTGTTTTTCAAGTGTCCACAATTTGGTCTCTTTTAGCTGATACTGATAATTCAAAGACCCAGCTTCCCCCATCCTTTCTAGCCAAGGAAAGTCATTCGGCATTTCTGCCACAGGATGGTGCAACTGCCATTCTGTTATAACTGGTTTCAGAGTAGCAGCCGTGTTAGTCTGTATTCGCAAAAAGAAAAGGAGGACTTGTGGCACCTTAGAGACTAACCAATTTATTAGAGCATAAGCTTTCGTGAGCTACAGCTCACTTCCTCAGATGCATATCGTGGAAACTGCAGCAGGCTTTATATATACACAGAGAATATGAAACAATACCTATTCCCACCCCACTGTCCTGCTGGTAATAGCTTATCTAAAGTGATTTCCAGCACAAATCCAGGTTTTCTCACCCTCCACCCCCCCACACAAATTCACTCTCCTGCTGGTGATAGCCCATCCAAAGTGACAACTCTTTACACAATGTGCATGACAATCAAGCTGGGCTATTTCCTGCATAAATCCAGGTTCTCACATCCCCCCACCCCCATACACTGTTATAACTGTTTCTGCTGGCTTCAGGATTCACAGGAAAACTTTGGAAAACAATCTGGAGCCGATATTTGCTGTAATGCTCTTTGCCTAAGGTATTCATGGATTTTCACTGGAATCCTGATAATACTATCCCCAAGTCAGTATTTGATTACGCTGAGAGCTACCCAACAATCTGCATAATTCAATGCAGCCAGCCAATCTGGAGTGCCATTTGACAGCAAACATTTACGAGGTTCAATAACAACGTGAAACCTTTTCTCACCTGGATTGAACTCTCTCTGGCGGTGTAATAAATCACAAGGACTAGACGATCCAACTCTGTTTGTCACATCATTTTGATTATTGTTTTATAGTGTATTGGTTGTGGCTGTGTCAATAAACTGCATCTGAAGGAATACTGGAATTCATCTGCTCCTGCCCCTTGATTTCCAGCAGCCCTCAGACTCCTTAGAATCACAGAATATCAGGGTTGGAAGGGACCTCCGGAGATCATCTAGTCCAACCCCCTGCTCCAAGCAGGACCGATCCCCAACTAAATTATCCCAGCCAGGGCTTTGTCAAGCCGGGCCTTAAAAACCTCTAAGGATGGACATTCCACTACCTCCCTAAGTAACCCATTCCAGTGCTTCACCACCACCCCCCAGTGAAACAGTGTTTCCTAATAGCCAACCTAAACCTCCCCCACTACAACTCGAGACCATTGCTCCTTGTTCTGTCATCTGCCACCACTGAGAACAGCCGAGCTCCATCCTCTTTGGAAACCCCCTTCAGGTAGTTGAAGGCTGCTATCAAATTCCCCCTCACTCCTCTCTTCTGCAGACTAAATAATCCCAGTTCCTTCAGCCTCTCCTCGTAAATTATGTCACAGTCAAGTCCTTGTCACATCACAACTGGTTAACACACAATGTGGAGCATTGCACCTGGCATTTTTACTTTGGAGAATAAACAGGAAGAATGAGATGAACTCTTAATAATGAGAGACTGTCACGTTCACAGGACTCTCCCTCTCTGTCTGACTGCCTGAGGGTATTACATGGCTTTCCATCACGATAGTATCTGAGCACCTCTCCATCTTTAATGTGCTTATCGTCCCAACTGCCCTGCTTCCCAGGGGACTGGTACCCCGCAGTGTTGATAAATGCAAAGCAATGCACATTGGAAAGCATAATCCCAACTATCCATACACAATGATGGGGTCTAAATTAGCTGTTCCCACTCAAGAAGGAGATCATGGAGTCATTGTGGATAGTTCTCTGAAAACATCCACTCCATGTGCAGCAGTAGTCAAAAAAACAAACAGAATGTTAGGAATCATTAGGAAAGGGACAGATAATCAGACAAAAAATATCATAATGCCTCTGTATAAATCCATGGTACACCTGCACCTTGAATAGTATTGTGCAGATCTCTTTGCCCCATCTCAAAAGAGATATATTAGAATTGGAAAAGGTACAGAAAAGGGCAACAAAAATTATTAGGGGTATGGAACAGCTTCCAGATGAGGAGAAATTAAAAAGACTGGAACCGTTCAGCTTGGAAAAGAAGCAACTAAGGGGGATATGATAGAGGTCTACAAAATCATGACTGGTGTGGAGAAAGTAAATAAGGAAGTGTTATTTACTCCTTCTCATAACACAAGAACCAGGGGTCATCCAACAAAATTAATAGGCAGCAGGACGAAAACAAATGAAAGGAAGTATTTCTTCACACAATGCACAGTCAACCTGCGGAACTCATTGCCAGGGGATGTTGTGAAGGCCAAGACTATAACTGGATTCAAAAATGAATTAGATAAGTTCATGAAGGATAAGTCCATCAATGGCTATCAGATGGTCAGAGATGCAATGCCATGCTCTGGGCGTCCCTAAATGTCTGACTGCAAGAAGCTGGGAATGGACGAAAGGAGATGCATAACTCGATGATCACCTGTTATGTTCATTCCATCTAAAGCATCTGGCATTGGCCACGCTTGGAAGACAGAATACTGGCTAGATGGACCAGCCAATTACTAGCCAGCTAATGTTCAAAAATAACAATCAAACCAGTGAAACCAGCTAGCCATAACAAACTGCTTTCAGTCACATGATCACATCTCAACCAATGGGGTTGCATTTGGCAATCCCACAGGATAGAAATGAACATGCTCGCAGCATGGAGTACGTGAGCAGAGAGAAGCGTTTGAGGGGATGCCGAGTGGCTGTGAGACCTTAGGCTAGGATTCCAATAACACAGCTACAGACTAAGCTTGCTCCATGTGACAGGCAGCATGGTCCGATGGACAGGGAACTGAACAAGGGTTTTACTCCTTGCTTTGCTCTGTGCCCTTGAGCAAGCAGTAGAGAGGTTATTTGACCTCTGTATTCGGCACTGGTGCGATCACTGCTGGAATCCTGTGTCCAGTTCCAGTGCCCACAATTCAGGAAGGATGTTGATAATTGGGGAGGGTTCAGAGAAGAGCCATGACTGATTAAAGGATTAGAAAACCTGCCTTATAGTGATAGACTCATGGAGCTCAGTCTATTTAGCTTCACAAAGAGAAGGTTACGGGGTGACTTAATCAGAGTCTCTAAGTACCTGCACGGGGAATAAATATTTAATCACGGGATCTTCAATCTAGCAGAGAAAGGTCTAACATGGTCCAATGCGTGGAAGGTGAAGCTAGACAAATTAAGACTGGAAATAAGGCGTACATTTTTAACAGTGGCAAAGAGTCCTGTGGCACCTTATAGACTAACAGACGTATTGGAGCATAAGCTTTCGTGGATGAATACCCACTTCGTTGGAGGCATGACAAAATATTCACCCACAAAAGCTTATGTTCCAATATGTCTGTTAGTCTATAAGGTGCCACAGGACTCTTTGCCGCTTTTACAGATCCAGACTAACACGGCTACCCCTCTGATTTTTAAAAGTGACAGTAATTAACCATTGGAAAAATTTACCAAGGGTCGTGATGGATTCTTCCTCACAGACACTTTTTAAATGAAGGGTGGGTGTTTTTCTAAGAGATCTGCGCTAGAAGTTATTTTGGGGAAGTTCTCTGGCGTGGTTTACATAGATGATCACACTGGATGACCACAGTGGTCCCTTCTGGTCTTGGAACATTTGAAACATGCCCCGGCTCTGTGACTCAGTTTCCCCATCTGTAATATGGGACCGTGATACTCACTGGCTTTTGTAAAGCCCTTAGAGATTTAGGGATGAAATCTGCTATGGAAGAGTTAAGTAATATTGTTTGACAGGAGCAACAATTGGCCCCAAATCGATTATGAAACTACAACAAACTCCCTTTCTTGTGTAGTGACTGGTGTTTCTTGCAGTCCTCCACCTGGTAAGTCTGTGAACTTGCTTAGATTGGTGTTATTCATTTATATTATCTAGTGCTTAGGAGCCCTGGCCATTGATCAGGACCCTAGTGTGGCAGAAAGTCCTTTATGTACCCACTGTCCTGATTTCAGCTAGTGCCACATGGTCCTGCAGCCTATCAGAGGGGAGGGAGAAGGAACAGAACCACTGGGCCTTTGGTCAGTTCAGGAGAGCTCCTTGCAGTATGTGCTTCCAGCTCCTTTAAAATGTCCCAAGCAGTAGGGGTTCCATGGCGTCCCTTGAGAGACCAGGCTGTGGGATCCAGAGTAACGAAGAGATTCCTGATCTTCAACCCCCATGTTCCTTTGGGTAACTGCCCTGCACTCCGCCTGGCTACAGCCCCTTGGATCCCTCTCCTCCTCTGGAGTGGATTCCCCCCTTCATCAACTTCTAAATAAGCCTCCCCCACTGTGTCTGTTTCCCAGATCTGTTAAAAGACTCCCCAGGTGCCCGATCCTCAGCAGGAGGAGCTCCACTGACACCAGCTAAGGATCTGGGCCCTGGCATATCGCAGTGCAAAAATAAACAAACGAATGAATCACCGTCCTTCACTGAGAGACCTAGATGGGCTCCGAGCTGGGCAGAGGACAGATGGCCGGAGATCTCATTAAACCAAGCAGCATGCAGGGCAGTCTCACACTAATCCTTCCGGAGGAGGGATCTGAGCTAGTCTATTGCTGCTACAGGACTCGCAGGCAGCTTAGGGGGGGGGGAAATAACTACAGTGCCCCTTTATCTGAGAGGTGCAGCCGTTGGGGTAAAGGCGGCCTGGGAGCAGACCTGGCTCATGCGTAAACAGTCACGTCACAACTGTTCTGGGGGTTACCGGGACTTTTCCACTGCCCCCGGGGGCTGGCAGTTACATAGTGGAGTCACTCCGGCTTTACAGCACCATCACAGCCAGCAGCAGCTGGCCTGGTGAGGCTTTTTGGAAAGAGCAGCAATTTAGGAGGAAATGTGAACACACTGGAACAGGTGGAACTTGACCAAACCACGATGGGGGGAAGACCCAGGTGGGAGATGGATAGTTTGGAGGAACAAGGGGTTGCATCTGGGAGAAAGGACAGGGAAATGAACAACGGGAAAGAGAGACTGGATGGCAGGAAAACTGGAGATAGGATCTATTCAACTGTGAAATAGTCTCCCAAGGGCCATGCAGGAAGCCCCATTGCTTGAGACATTTACAGCTGGGCTGGAGAAAGTCCTGGAGCACAGTGTGTAGGGAGCAACCCTTCATTGACAGGGGGTGGAGACAGGGCTTGTTGGGTCTCTTCTAATCTCCAACATCTGGGAACATAGAGAAGGGAATTCCAGGTGTCCCTAAGTGCTACACAGCAATCAGACACCTGTGGCTGGCCTGTGCCAGCTGACTGGCTAAAGAGCTGTTAATAGTGTAGACATTTGAGCTCAGGCTGGAGCCCGGGATCTAAGACCCTGTGAGGCAAGAGGGACCCAGAGCCTGGGCTGCAGCCCGAGTCTGAACATCTACACCATAATGAAACAACCCCTTACACCAAGCCCTGGGAGCCTGAGTCAGCTGGGTGTCTAACTGCAGTGTAGAGGAACCAAAGGGTACATCAGCATGTCCATCCAGGGGCAGGACTCAATCCAGGACCAGACAGGGCTTCTTAGACCAAGGCCTGCAACGGGAACTCCTGTAGAGCCAGCCAAGCATGAAGTGCGGGGGAAGGGGAGAGAAAGCCATTCAGTGGCTGGATGGGGCACAGCAGGCCTGGGAAGCCTGGTGCGGGAGGGAGACGGGTTCTTGGGGGTACGCGCTGACAATTCCCCAGCTGGTGCAGGCAGCTGGCCCTTTCCTCCTCTCTCTCCTTTCCAATACCATTAGCTCCAGGGTCTGAGAGGCTGCAGCGAGAGGCAGAGGCTCAGGGTCATCATACCTCTCCTGAGGTACAATATTAACAGTGCCAGTGTCCAGCGTTTTCCTCTCGTCACATCGATGTGACGCTCACACACCCCACCCCGTCCTTTGCCCCATCTGCTTAGGAGCTGACTAGCCAGAAGCTTAAACCACTAGGTGCCAGATGTGCGCAGCTGGGGCTGTTCTGGTTGGGCACAGCTGGCTGGGTGTTGGCTCTTCAGAGCTGGATGCACGTGGCCCCTGTTCCATTTGCCAACACTGCCAAGCTGCCTGTCTCTGTACGCAGGGGTGGGGAGGAGACTGCCCCAAGAGCGCGTCGGGCACAGTCCTCCTAGAAACTGTGGCATCAAGCACTGATGCCAACCTGCTGCAGGTGGGAATGGACGGGTATGCGCGTTACACCTGGGCCACCAACAGAGGATATCGGCCTAAAATGAGGAACACGGGGAAAGCGGCAGCCCCAGACAGAGCTTCTTTAGCATAACTAACTCTTCCTGAAGCCTCTGGGCCTGGGGCAAAGACTGCCCGTTTCCTAGCAGCAGGGCTGGGGGGCAAATAAATCATTTAGGGTCCAAACAGAAGGAGAGTGCCTAGCTAAGGACTGGTGAAACCTTCACAAGGGTTTCAGGATCCAGCTGGTAGTTGGGAAAAGGGCTGACAGATAACTTGAGGAACCTGGAGGCACATCCACTTGTGACAAGGTCTGGTGGAGGATGGGGATGGAAAACAGGAAATACTGATCAAATGGACAGGGTGGAGGAGGAGGAGCAGAGCAAATGACAGAAGGGGAGAGGGTAAGAGAGAGGAAAGCAGAGGGTGGCTTTGAATGGCGGGAGCTACTCCTTACAGGTGCCAGGACAGCTGAGAGACAGAGGGGACCAGCATGAACTGGGAGGATGAGGAGGCAGGGATCAAGTGGGAGGGATATTTGGGGAAGTTTGTTTTAATCACATGTAAGGGTCTAAATGAACTGAATGAATGCTTCCCCGACAGCTAGCTGGGAGTGACTTTGGATGTGTTTATGTAAATACAGTTTGCTCCTGCTCTGCTGAGATATCCAGCAGACAGACTGGTGTTTTGCTCAAAGTAATCAACTTTGGCTGGCATTGGGTTACAAATCACTTTAGTACAGAATGCAGGGGTAGTGAAATGCTGTTACCAATATTGTGATTATAGGAATACAGGGAAGCAGGACTGTGCTTAACCTGTCCCAAATGAGGGGGGCTACCCTCAGCTGAAAGGACCTTGTTAAACCAGGGGCTTGAATGCCAGAGCCCAGTGAAGGTAGAGGGGTAAGGACAGGTGTCCCAGCCAGGAGGATTACAAACCCTCCCCAAGGGTTCCACCTGGTCTGGTTTAACCTGTTCCTCCCCACTGTTCAAAGAAAGCACTAAATAGGCTTCATCAGGAGGCTCTTTTGTTATTTTAAATGCTCAATCAGAGCTGAAATCAGTTACAATGGGGCAGTGTCTCTGCCCAGATTGCAAAGAGCTGAAAATCACTAAGACAGATATGCAGAGATCACAGCAGCCAGCAATGACTTACAGTCAGCTGGCGAATGAGTGGCTGGAGAGGTGCAGCGAGCGGCCAGCAGGGAAGCTGGTGGAGAGGCACAGCGAGCGGCAGATGAGTGCCCAAGCAGTGGGGCAAGTAACGTGCCTCCTTACCCCAGCCAGGAGGTGAGGTGAACTCTGCAGACGCACCTCTGAACTCTGGGTCTGCACTGAGCAAGGACAGCAACTGTGAGTGAGGTGCAGAGAAGGACTGGGCACGTTAAAGGGACTTTTGGTTTGCTGGACTTTAGAACCTGAGGTGAAAAGGGCACTACCCAACTTACTTGGGCTTGGGGCTTTTGCTCATGGCTTATGAACTCTGTTTGTGGTGCTTTCCCAAATTAACACCAAGTTACTTCCTCTCTTACTAGCAGAGTCTGAGTGTAGAAAAGAAATTTAATAAGAGGAGGGAAGTATTGCCTCTCAGAGGCACCTAGGGGTTGGTGTATAATTTTCCCAGGTTACTGGGTGGGGGCTTGTGCCAGTTGTGTGTTGTATCTATGGAAAGTCACCCTTAGATATTGAACCTGGCCCACTCACTGCTGGCTCCACCTGGAAGAAGGGTTACATTTTAAAGGGGGCTTGACTGGGATGCTGGGTCAGTACCCCTCGCAAGCACATCTTGAGTAATTCACAAAGTTGGGAAAACAATCCTGCTGTATTTTTGATGAAAATCACTGTTTGTATAATGGTGAATATGTCAGGTTGGTTGGGCCCTGACTCAGCAGCCCCTAGCTGGGGGGGGGGGGGGGCTGCAGCCTTGGCCAATGATTGGGCAAAATCACGAGGCAAACATTGGAAAAGGTTGTGTTGTCCCATGCTACATCAAGCTCCTATCACAAGTTAAAGTTACTTGCTGGTGGTCCTATCCCAATGCCTCTTCCCCAGGTGTTTGAAGCCTGGATAGAACATACCACTGAAATGCTCCAGGAGTGGGCTGTACCAGACGCAGAAACGTGAAGATGTCAAGTAGAGAGCCAAAGGGCCCAGCATTCAACGTGATTTGTACCCTGAAGCTCGCTAACCCTGGGGTCAGTGTGAAGGACTGCCTAGAGGCCCCTGATCACACCTTTGGGAGTGTAGAGGGCTCTGAGGACAGTTACTGTAAGTTCCTTAATTCCCGACAGCAAAGGGGGGGGAGAGAGAAGGTTTCAGCCTATATACAGAGGTGGAGAGAGACTGCTTCAGAGAGCTGTCCAGAGGGGAGCAGTGACTGCTGAGCAGATGGACCAGACCAGACTGGCTCAAATTGTAAGAGAAAAACTCAATATCAGAAGCTGATTCTAGTTCATCTCCAGTTAAGAGAGCGACAGAAACGTCCCCCGAGTTACTCCCAGCTGATGTCAGCGAGGAGGAAGAAAGGCAGGCTGCCAGTGAGTTTTGGGAAGCCCAGACATCTGAGCCAGCCAGCACAGCACCGTTGCAGACAACCAATGTGCTGATGGCGAGCGCCGGAGAGGAACTTGCCCAACACACATAGCTGAGCTGCAAAGCACCATTGACCAAGCTAAGACTTCCAGGTGTAAGGAGCCTCTGCCTGTGGCGATGGAAAAGTCAGCATTTAGAGCCCCCAGCCCACGTGGGTGACAGGGGAAAGGACAATTCTTCTGCTCCTGGTGTGGTCAGGATGGGCACAGTGCAGCCAAGCGCCGTGAAGAAAATCCCTCCTTAGTGTATGGAAAGCTGAGGACCAGTTGGGAAGGGGGTTGAGGAACTGCTGAAGGATCTGGGGGCCACCCAGACCCACAGGACTTGAAGGCTCTCCTGGAAAAGACTGTCCAAATGGGATGCCCTCAGGACTGAAAGGGCCTTGAGCAGAGGTCGCGGTGAGGATCAAAGGGACAGAACGTGAAGCAGTGCTTGGCACTGGATCTCAAGTGACGATTATACTTCAGTCCTTCTACCAATGGATGCTTAGGCACCTATCTATACAGCCCCTGACTGGCCTTGGCCTGCGTGGCCTCAGCGTGGATGAATACCTCTACCAAGGGTACGTCACAGTGCACCTGGAATTCCCAGAGGAAGTGGCTGGGGTAAGAAGAGGTGGATACAGCTGCCTTAATATGCCCCGACCCTAAAGGAACCTCTGATGTGTCTGTGCTGATAGGGACCAACTCCAGTCTCTTCAAGGTACTCATGGATTACTGCAGACAACGAGCTGGGGACCAATACCTAAACACCCTGAAGATCCACACACTTTGTGCTGAAGCCTATAGAAAAGGGCAGGTATCGGTGCCAATGCAATCACTGTATATGTGATGAGAGAGAGGTGAAGTTCAGGGCTCAGAAAGGGTCCCGCTTGGACTGAGCTCAGACAGGCAAGAGAGGGTCAGTCTGAACAAGGCGGACTGTTGGACTGAGCATGGCTGAATCAGGACACGAGCACGGGGCAGATGGAAAGGTCTCTGTGACTCAGGCCCAGGGACAAAACAACAATGACCTGGAAATCTGCCGGGAAGGCGATACATTGCAAAATGGGGATCAGCAGAAGGAGCCGGAGAAGGCAAATGAGAATGAAACAAAGCCAAACAGCAAATGACTCACAGCACTTTGACATGCCGGACTCATCTCGTCCAGCCTGGGGAGGCTAGTGCAAGATTTTGACCCATAGTCTATTCTCTAGGGTTTTGTCCAATCTGGTTGTAATGACTCAAGCAAACAGCTTCCATCACTTCCTCTGAGAGCCTAATAAGATCTCACTGCCTGGAAAGGTTCCCCCCCCCCCCAATAGCTGAAAGTTGCTCAGTTTTCCCCCCATTCCTCCTAGTTCCTCCCCAATGGACCAGCATGCCGAATCCAGATCCAGGCTGCCTAAAGCCAGGAGCAATTAAACCATGTGCAGGAAATTAATCTAGCCCTGGTTGAAGCTACATTTGGCATGAGCTGCACTCAGGTCACCTTATTACAGTGCCAGGGATGGTGCATTGCTTGTAAGCAGCAGGAGACATGACAGCTGAGGTTCCAGAGAGTGCATCAAATTTCACACCTGGGCCTGGCTTCTCCCCGCACCTTGCATAAGTGTTTGAATGAGGAGAATGCTATGTGGATGTCAAATACTAGCAGATCAGGATTCTCTCATAATAGTGATTCGGACCCACTTTGACCAGGTGCAGATGACCAAGCAGGAGGCAAAGAAGTGGGAAAACGCAGGTGCCAAATACCCAGCTCTGTACTTCCATCTGTCTTTCAATGAGCAGGGAGGTGATGCAGAAATTATAGCAGAGGGTGACCCTAATGATCCAAAAACTTGACAACTGAGAAAGGGAGTTGGATGGAATAATAAGGCTGGAGATTCCTTGTGTTGGTGGGGTCAGATGAGAAGTGACCTCAGAAGAGGAAGGAAGGGTCACAATTAACCTAGGTGTATCCTACTGTGCCCACCCACACGCCCACCCCTGGCAAAGACCGGAGGCCTACAAAAGGCAGTTGGGAGGCCAGGGAAATGCTCCTGGATTTTACCTGCAGCTCAAGGACTTTGATGCGATGCCGGTGGTTCCTCAGCTCCTCCTGCAGCTCAGAGATCAGCTCCCGCAGCTCCAGGATCTGCTGCTTGCGCTCCTCGTTCTCGTGGAGCCAGTAGGAGACCTCGTCCGTGCAGCGGAACATATCTGGGCACCGCTGCTCGTCCATCTGTGGCAAGGTGGCAACAATCTTACACCGGCCGTTGGGCAGGATCTGGTTGCTGTACTCCCCGCACTGGATCAGGCCTGTGTTCCCGTGGTGCCCCCTGCTGTCATCTTCAGCAGCCAGGGGCTTCTGCAGCGAGGGGCCACTCAGGACGGCCATGAAGATGAGAGACCACAGGGCCATCCTGGTGGAGCCGAGGGGGAGGGCGAACTTCATGAGGAAGGTGAAGGGTGCAAACAAGGAGCCACCTGGGTAACACATTGTCATTCATTCAGTGCCCAGGATCGAGATGGCCACTTGGGGAAACCCACATGCATAGCACTGGCTACCGCCAAGAGAGCCAATGGCTACTGTGCCAAGAGGCCAAAGAGGAAGGGTCCTGCTGGCATGTAGCTCACAGCGGGGATAACTGGGTAGCAGCCACACACAAATGGGGAACGCAGTGTGTGAGAGTGAAGTGGGTTATTGAGGAGAAGGCGCTGGCCTGACCCCATAGACCTTTACTGCTCCTCATTACACCAGCTACCAACAGGAGAGGCCTACCTCCAAGCGACAACCCCCACAGGCTCCTACCAGCTCTCCGCACTAAGATGGTTCCTCTGCGTGGATCTGCTGGCAGCTGAGTCGCCTTAAAAATGTGCTGTCCGAGCTGTGAAGACCTGTCTCAGTTTACAGGACCCCGGACAGCTCTTCCCATCTGCCAGTCACAAGCCGCTTCCAGGAGACAGCGGGCTTCCCTAGAAACAGGTAGGGGAAGACACCCATCAGCAGGCTTTTGCCATCAGCAGCTGAGCTCCTTCATTAATCCAGGGTCAATCCTCCTCAATAGTTCCCTGTGTAACTACTTAACCTGAAAAACAAAGAACAAAGGAAAACGTGCTTCATGCCTAGGCTCAATCCGTGCCTGAGAAAGCTGAAATCTTAACCTACCTTGCTCAGTTAGTCACTCACAGAAACCTGCAAGTGGTGTAACGACCATGGGGGCAGCTGAAGACGGGGCAGTCAGAGCAGAAAACATTAGGCCAATCTGGTCCCATCCGTTTGCCCATCTCAGCTCCATTTTAACCTCCCACCTTCTCGCTTTTGTCAGTGTCCTCCCCTTGGCTCCGTCCTTCTCCAAAAGGGAAATTTAAATGTCTTCTGAACTCCACGGCTGATCCCTCGGACCCCGCCTCCCCCAAGGACCACAAGTGACGCGAGGTGAAGAAGAGGGATTCTCAAGTGGCGTGAGACGTGGAAAAAAAGCTATCCCAGCTCGGTCTGAGCGAAGATGAAGGCCATAAAGAGCAACCATTTATATCGGCTAGGAGCCCAAGTAGGAAGCACTCACTTAGATGTAGCATAGTTCTTGCTCAGGCAGAACTCCATTTGATGTGCATGGGAGCCCTGCGTTAGTAAGGGCTGAATATAAATCAAGGAGGCGTCCGGATTTGGAGCTATAGCTACACAGAGACATTTATTCCCTTGCCAAAATATCAGTCTTGCAGAGCTTCCTGTCTAAATGGAATCCCAAACCAAGCAGTCCCATAGGGCTGTGTCTGGGAACCAGAGACCCCCACCAGGTTGCTGTGTGTCCAGCAGCCTCAATAAAGCATCCCCTTTATATTCATTACAGCCTGGTGCCCTGTCTTCTGTACCAATAGGGACACTTTGATGGACTCCCATTTTAACCTCACTCACTAGGAGACAGGTTGGGCCCCCCCAACTTCCATTAGGCAGCAGTTACTCACACTAGGTGTCCCAGCATGGGAGCAGGGGGCTCCCAATCAGACCCCTGTATATGGGGTCAGTCCTTTTCCCTTCCATAGGATCTTCCAGCCATGATGCTCAGGGGACTTGGCTAATTTATCAGGCTCCCAACACTCCTGAACTGAAGCCCTGAGAGGCGACATGCCCAAGGTCACCCAACAAATCTGTGGCAGAACAAGGGAGAGAAGCCAGTTCTCCTGCCACCTAGTCATGCTTCTACCCCTCGGCCACGCTCCCTTTACACAACAGCAGGGAAGGATGATGTTTAATCCCCTTAACTTGGAGCCAGAGAAATTCCAGGGCCAGTGAATTAGAACTAAAGCTATGGCCCAGCACAAGCTGAGCCCTGTGTGGGACTCTGCCTGGGGCGTAGCTTGGCTGGTTTGCAAAACTGCTTCGCTCTACAAAGGGTTCAGGGAGAAAGACAGACCCAGAGGGACGGGGCCACGAGTCTCCAGGGCCTTGCACTAGCTGTGCAGAGTGGGTGTAAAATACAGTCACGTCAGGAGGGGAGCATTTTCCACTTCATCACAGCTGAAATCTTTAACCTTTGTGGGGGTGATCTTCCAACGGGACAGAATGAAGATCCGCCTTTGAGCCATGTTTTAGTTGGGGAACAGCAGCTGCAGCAGCATGACTGAATAAATGAGCCAGAACTGGAAATCCAGCAGAACCACCCCAGAGCCTCACCCCCAAACATTACCACAGGAGAGCCAAACCTTGCAGCTGCCAGCACCAAGAATCCCCCTCTCATGGCTCAGTGCCTTGCTAAAAGGCTCATCTTTTCTGGCATGGTCCTAAAAACCGCACCTCGTGCCCATGTGGGTTTTTGACCAGCCAACGTACGAGGCATGTGGCGGGCAAGCAGGGTCAGCTTGCAGTGAAAACTATGCCACCACCATGGCTGGGAAGTCAGAAATGAACTCTGATTCTACCCAGTGCTGACTACCCCACCCAGAACTTCCCTCTAGGAAATGTTGAGGCAGAGATAGGGGGTGAAAAGGGAATAGTTCATTTTACATCAGAGCGACCCACCCCTCCCCCCGCCCAGTGATAAGAAGAAGAGACCGAGACTTACCTCCAAAAGGCCAGATTCAGCCCCCCAGGCTGCCTGGAGCCCCATACACGTCACAGCTGCTCTCGCTTTGCTGGAGAGAGGTAAACATGCATGGGACAAGGGAAGCAGGGTGCGTTTCAGGGGACGCTAATTGCTTATTCCCCTTGATCCTATCATTGCACTATAAATAGGAATATAAAAAAACCCTGCAGTCTTAGACAGTTCATGAGAGGGAGGAGTCCAAGACCCAGGGTGACCTTCAGGAGGTGACCAATGTAAGGGGGATTAAACCGGAGTCTTGGCAGAGATGAGTTATTCTTCCTCTTCCGGGAGGAGCCCTGAAGTTACAGTGTCTCTGGACTATGCTTTGGAGGCACCCCTAGGGGTCAGAGGTACCAGTGCCCACTCTCCCTAGGAGATTCTGACAAGCGAGGGCAACTTTCATTTCCCCAGGTTATGAAGCCAAAAGCCAAGTGGAGAATTTGATGGGTGTCACATAGCAGCTCCTTCCGTCACTACACACCACAAACCAGGACTCTGAGAGGCCCTGAATGAGGATGCTGGCAAACACAGGCCATGCGGCTCTGTCCAGGATCTAGAGAACCACGGAGTTGCTGTGTGTCCAGCAGCCTCAATAAAGCATCCCCTTTATAGTCATTACAGACCGGTGCTGTGTCTTCTGTACCAATAGGGACAGTTTGATGGACAGGGCACGTTTCATCCTTCTCTGCCCTCATGACGTAAATGCACTAATCCCTTGCTCTGTCCACTATCACATTTCTGAAGCCGAGAGGGTCTGTCTGTCCATGCAAATGGGTTTTATTTCTCTGGCATGGTTATTGACAGATCTGACCTTTTTCCGCCTCACACCGTCAGTTTCTTGGGAGAATACAATCGTAATGATCTGTCTGACTGTAAATGCCAACAGATTTGCTCAATTAAATATGCTAATCATTTAAAAGTAGGAACCTGATCTGGAACCTTGGGTTTGTGCTGGACAAAAAAAAAATGGGTTTTGTAGTTATTGGAAACAGGTTTCTTGACTTCAAATGTTCCCTATGGAATAATTCAAAAAGAAAACACTTTGTTAAAGACCAACCCACACAAACACTAAAAAGCAAGGAAAAGACCCAGTCAAGGATTCCTCCACTAACACACCTTATCTCCCACACCTCACACTTGCACAGCCAGACTCCACTCCTCTAAGTCCTGCCCAGTAACAATACACACGCAGCATTCCACACCGTCACATGAAAATGTAAAACCTTACCCCCAATCTGAGAAACACTCAGTCCTTTCTGGTAAGCATCTGTGCACCACTGAACTGTAGAACAGGAGTGGGTTTTTTCCCCCATGGGGACGTACGAAAGCTGAATTAAGGGTTTTGATTACAGAGGATCCAAATCAAGTAAAAATCAGCCTGGACCCTGAATCCAAACTCAGATTGAATTTTCTTTTTGGGGGTGGTGGTTTGAAAAAAAAAAAAAAGTGAAGTTACCTGGATTTTTTCTCCATTGTTTTGCTCCTCTAGGCTGCCAAGATGTGGCTGGAGCAGAAGTGAAAGGTGGCAAGCATCAAGAGGTGTTGCATATGTCCATTACACCGTAAGGAGTGTGCATATCCCACGCACCTGGACTGCAGAGTTTTCCTTAGCAGTACCTATAGGGGCACCCTTGCCCACAATCCAGCTCCTCGTGCTCTGAGCACAGGGTATAAAGCCAGAGGGTAGGTTACAAAGCACTGAGGAAGGAAGGTGGGTTGTGTAATGGACATATGCAACTCCTCTTGGAGAACTACAGTTGCAAGAAGGTGAGTAACTTTGTTCCCTCTTCGACTGCTTACATAGGTCCATTATACTGTTGGTGACTCCCAAGCTGCTATCCAAGGCGGTGGGGCTCAGCGTCTCATTGGAAGAGGACCACTTTTCCTACATTTGCCTTGTCCCTCGATACAGCAGCCAGTGAAGGAGGTCTGGTGAATGCATGTACGGAAGACCATGTCTCTGCCCTGCAGATGTCCACAACTGGGACCTGTGCTGCGAACACTGGAGAGGTGGAGTGTACGGTCTGCTTCCCGAGGGCACTATCCCTTTCACACCTAGCAATGCAGCGGGTGCTCCACTTGGCGAGCTGCTGCTGACCTTGCATGTCCGGCGCGTATGAAACAAACAGCTGGCAAGAAACCCAAATGGGCTTTGTCCTTTCCAGGCAAAAAGCCAAAGCACAATACACGTCCAGAGTGCACAGTCTTTGTTCACCATTGGAAGCATGCGGCTTTGGAAAGAACACTGGGACATATATGGACTGGTTTCGGTGGAAATCCGATACTATCTCTGAGAGAAGTTTAGGGTGTGGAGTAAGACAGACCAGTGACAAGTGCATTTAGCTCTCCCATTCTCCTAGCCAAGATGATGGCCACTAAGAAGGCGACCTTCACCGAGAGGTGTAGAAGCAAGCAGGAAGCTAAAAGTTTGGAAGGAGGGCCCATAGGAACAGGTGCCGGATCCCAGACAGGTGGGAACAACCAGGCTAGACCTTTCCAGAACATGGTCATGACTGGGTTAGTGAAACCAGTCCTACCATCAGTTCCAAGGTGAACTGCTGAGATAGCCATGAGATGCACCCAAAAGCAACTGAGGGCTAAGCCTGACTCCTGAAGATGCGAGAGGTAGCCCAGAATTGTGTGAATTTTGGCCTGAGCGGGGGACACTGTCTGAGTGGAGGACACTGAGTACGGGAGGCTGCCGAGATGGAGAAGGTCTTCCATCAACTCAGGTAAGGAGCTCTTGGGAGAATTTTCTGCTATTAAGGAGGATATTCTGCACTGCTGTGGAATAATGAGCCTCCTCTACTCTAAAGCACACAAGGATTCAGGGGCAACACCCACCCCTGGGTCTGAGGGATGAGGTCTCTGGTTAAGGGCAGCAGCAAGGGCTCTCGAGTAGACAGCTTGCAGAGGTTGGAATTCCACAGCTCCCTCAGCCAGGCTGAGGGCATAAGGAGCGTTCTGCCTCAGTCTTGCTGCAGCTTGAGAATGACGCAGGGAGTCAGAGGGACTGGTGGGCATGCATACAATAGGTCCTTGTCCCATGGAAGCAGGAAAGCATCTGAGGCTGGCCCACAGTATGAACCAACCTGGAACAGGACTGTGGACACTTCCCATTTTACTGAGTTGCAAACGGGTCCACCCTTGGAAAGCCCCCTGTGCAAAACACTGCGACTAAAATGGCTGTGTCGAGAGACCATTCATGGTCTAAGTTAACGAATCTGCTCAGGTGGTCCACCAGGCCAGTATGAGCACACAGCAAGTGAGATGCCCTGAGAGTGACCGAGATCCATATGTATAAATTCTGCAGCTTGACTGTCTCCTGGCAGAGGCTGTCTGACCTGGTGTCCCCTTGCTTCTCCACATAAAAAACTACCATGGTGTTGTTGGTGAGCACCTGGACCCCGTTGCACTGAATATGAGGGAGGAACTTCTAATATGCACAGAATATTGAGAGCAAATCAAGAGTTTGTGTGTAACCTGGCCTCAGGAGCTGTTCACAAACCTGAGCCTGACAATTGCCCAGATGTGCTCCCCACCCCCCGGCTGAAGTGCCCGTTACCAGAGTCACAAAAGGGAGAGAAGGTGTCATATCTGGGCAATGGGCAGTCTTGCCTAATGGTTGGAGCAGGCGCAGAGTGCTAGGCTGGGTCAGATGCCAGGAGATCAGAGTGTGAGACAAGCCGGAGGGCAAGCCAGGCTCAGGAGGCAGAGAGGGGCAGGTTACCAGGAGATTAGAGTCAGGCAGTAGAAGCAGGTATCACAAGGGAAGCAGTCCCAAGCAGGAGAAACCCTGTTCCTGTGGTGGGTTGAAATACAAGCCGGGAACCAGTTGGGACCCCCAGAGTTCTGCCAATCAGATCCCAGGACTGGAGTTCTCTGTCGGAGTTTAGCTCCTAGTCCTGGCAACTATTGGCACATCAGGACTTAGTGCCTAAGAGCCCTGTGGACCAGGCTTTGAGAACCATAGTCCTGGATATCTCAGGGTGACATAGGACCAGGTTTTGGGGGTGTCAAGGCTGATTCCCCACTCTGGCACTTCGAGTGCTGAAGGTAGGGGTCAACAAGGATTTTAGAAATTAATACTTGCCACTCCAGGCTTGTATTAGACCCCCAAGGTTACAGCTTCTAACTTTGGCTTGGTAAAAGCTGCTCCCACCCAAATGCAAAAACTAAGTTCTCTTTCTCAGCTATTCCCTGGATGACAGCAGGTGGCTTGGAGGAAGGGTTTTGCCACAGTATCGTAATACAGTGTGTTAGAGGGCTTATTCCTTCACCCACTTACTTCCCTGGTCCTTCTCACATGACCAGAGAGCAACAATACCCGAAGTCCAAAGGTGCAAACAATTCGATGTTTATTGGGGTGAACTTCCAGCAAGCATGATTCCAGTTTCCTTCCTTAGTATCCTCCTTCCCAGCTCTGACACCACAGAGCCTTACACCTGTGTCCCTGTTCCCATCTCCCCCTTTAGCAAAACATGATTCCAACTTCCTTACTCCCATTCCCATTTCCCCCTTTAGCAAAACATGATTCCAATTTTCTTACACCCATTCCCTGTTCCCATCTCACACACCCACATGCCCACCCCCACCCACACCCCGTCACTTCCTCATTGACTACAGATTATATAGTAAAACTTGAGTTCTGCTTAGCTATACCTTAACCAATCATTTTCCTGAAATTTAACTAACCAATCCTAACATATTGTAACATGATTATGTAACCAATTATATCCCACCACCTTCATTAGTTCACACCCAGCAAAATTAATTATACAGCAGACAGGAACAATCACAGAACCAGACAGAGATTATACAGACAAACAACAGCAAAGTGGGAACTATAATGACAAAACAATACAGAAGTGAGGATTTCACATCCCAGCTATTGATAAGTGAGTTCTTGCCAGACAGGATGCTATCAAACTAAGTTTCCTTTTACATTTTCTAGGCACTTCTCTTTCTCTGGAGGTGATAGGAACTATCAGGACAGGATTGTATCCTAACATCCGAATAGCACCTTCTTTCAGTGTGACTAGTTTGGAATGGGAGGATGTGACCGTTCGCTTCCCAGCTTATGGCTGCCTCTGCTGCTTAGCCAAAGGCCTTAGCCTAAGAACAGGGCCTCAGACTGTCACAGTAAGAGAAGGCCCTTACACCGGCAGACAGTGATTTTGATTCTTTTATACCTCTATCACTCGCCAAGTGATAAGAATACACCTAAATTCTTAGAGTCTAGGCCTTTACAGACAGGCCTGAATATCTGTATCCTAACACAGTATATAATGGCATGACTTATAGGCAGGGCTACCTTTCCTGCCATAGCCGGATGCAAAATGTCAATCACTTTGCAGGTCTTCTCATCCTCTACCTCCAGCTGCATACCAGGAGAAGCTGCTATTCTCCTCAGGAGCTCTTGGTACACTTCAGTCATCTGGCTCTGGGTAGGACACCTCCAGCACCAGGGCCTCATCGGGTGAGGAGGAAAATGCATGAGGGGGAGGCAAGGGAGAAAGCTCTCAAGGTTCGTCCTGTGGTATCAGGGGAGGCTGCAGCTCCCGAGCAGGTTGAAGTAAGTCCTGTAATTGTGAGTCCATAGGTAAATCAGTACCAACCATCACAGGCCTCTCGGTACTGGCGGGAGACAGCTCTTTCAGGGGATCTGCTCCTGCAAGATAGTGGTGATGTTGATCTGGATGCTGAGGGGGATCCAACATGGCCAGTATCAGACCCCAGAGGTGCCTTGTCCCAATCCCTGGCTCTACTCTTCTGAAATCTGCCTTGTTGAGTACGAGAACAGGACCTGCTGGAAGCTCTGGCCTCTCGGGAGTGTCGGACTCAAGAGCCCTCCTCAGGGTACAGTGAAGAATCAGAATATTCTGAGAGCCGAGGTGGTGCCATGCCAGGGGGCCTTGGTGACAGGGACTGGATCTACACTAGGAATGTGGCACCAGAGGACGCAGAGAGCTTCCTAGCGGCTGGTATCAAGCCTTGGATGGAGCCGGTATTGAAACAAATGAGGCTGAAACACAGGTGCTGACTTTCATTTTCGCAGGTAGGTGCTCCACCCCCATATCCCTTCCCCCGAGACCCCACCCTGCTCCTCCTCTTCCTGCCCCCTGCTCCACCCCGTCCTCCGAGCACCTCTCGCCTGCCACCGAACAGATGATTGGCTGGTGGGTGCTAAGCACCCACTATTAGTTGACAACTGGCTTCCATGTCAAACACCTTCCTTGGATGACTGAGGGGGTTCAGATGCTGGCAGAAGGGCAGCCCCGAGGTGCTAGAACTAGGGGTGCTGAGGTTGCTGCCACACTCCCTGGCTTGAAGTGGTTTCCATCATATCCAGGGTTTACAGTTTGATTCAGTGGCTCTCAGACCCCCCACTCTACACATTGTTCCAGGGCCCCGGGGCAGCCTCCACAAGAATATAAAGGTGGTCAGCTTTTGACTTGGTCTTGAAATTGTGGCAAACAGAGCACCCGTCTCTTACATGGCCTTCACCCAAGCAGCTGAGGCAGTGTGAATATGGGGGTCACTGACAGGCATGGGCTTTTGACAACTTGAGCAAGGCTGGGGTCCTTGGCAGAGGTTCCCCTGGTATCGGGCAAGGTCCAGAAATGCATCCGACTAAAAAAATTTTTAACTAAAATTAGACATTTTGAATTAAAATTAGAAAAGAAAAAAAATCCAATGAAGAAAGAATATATCACTGGGTAAGAAAACAAGCAACAAGAAGTTTGTTCACGGGAAACACAGAATGCTCTGACCACTGATGGCAAGAAGGACCAAAGGAGGGGTGGTGCAGCTCCATCCTTTGTACACTCCCATTGGAGCACAGGGACCTGGTGTGGGGTCCCTGCTATGGGTACTGCTAGGAAAAATGCTCTGGCATTGGTGCATGGGACTTGCATGCATCCTACAATATGAAGGACATATGCAAGCGTTCGAAGACCACCAGTGATATGTCCAGCTTATCCAAAGCAGGGCATGTAGCAATGGGTATGTCTACACTGCAATCCAAATTAGCATTGCAGCATGGGCAGATATACCCCTGCTAGCATGGCTAAAAATAGCAGGGTAGATGGGGCGGCATGGGTTTCAGCACAGGCTGTACAAGCAGGCTGGGGTCCCTGGTTACATACTCCCATTGCTAGCCTGTGTCACCATTTCCATACAGCTGTTTTAGCCATTCTAGCACAGGTATGCCTACCCCTGGCTCCAGTCACACCTCTGATCGCAATGTAGACACACCCAGTTACTGTTCTGACTCCTTTCCCTCCAGTGACCAGAGTTTTATCCAGCCTGGATTTACACATTCCAAGCAAGGGGGACTTCCACCGCTTCCATTGAGAGAATCCTCCAGAGCTTTTGGCATATCCTGGCCTGACAGGTCTTCTCTCTCATCAGCCTATGGGTCCTCTTGGCTCCCATTCCTGCCAGCAGGATGGAATTCCCTCACTGAACGGAGTGTGCACTGAAGGAAAGATGAAGAACAGATTGTGTGTCTAGAGAAAAGTGAAAGGAAAACCCTGTGGAAATGGACCTGGGATATTATGCCGAAGTGTGCTAGGGATATTATGTAGATGTGTGCTATAGAAACAGAGGTAAGAGTTTCCTTACCCTGCTATTTCCATCAATGTGAGATTGGCCAGCCTGGCAGCTTCTCCGATTGGAAACCCCAATCCTCTACCACTTCCTGTGATGGGTTAGAAATGAGCGACATGGCCTTTAGAGCCAGCCCTGAGCCAAGGGAGGTGTGTAAATTGCACCACCCAGTGAGCAGCTTGTGTAAATCCAAAGCCTCTGACTACTCCTCTCCTTGCCCACCTGTCCAGGGAGGGAGGAATCAGGTACATCACAGCTGCTTAAACCTGCCTGCCCAGGCCCAGGCATCTAGCATAGGGGGATAAGAGTGGGTTCATCTCCCCTCTGACTCCCTTGCTCAAGGGCATAGTGCAAGGCACAATCTAGCCCAATTCTTTTTTGCAGTTTGATCAAACACCAAATAGCCTCCCCCAATATTGCACCACCCTTACTCCTATGGAGAAGAACTGTACTCCTTGACTCATCTCACCAGAGCTGTGGGTTGAAACTCAGAATTTCCATTCTATGGGAAATTCCAGCATTTCAAACTGATCTTCTGTCCTGAATCAGGATGGAAAGTCAGATTTTTGACATTTCCCACAAAATGAAATTTCCCAAGAGATCTGTTTTAGAAATCTCAGCTTCCAAGGCCAGAAGGTACATTTGTGATCATCTGGTCGGACCTCCTGTTTAACACAGGGCAGAGAACTTCCCCACAATAATTCCTAGAGCAGATTTTAGAAAACCATCTAATCTTGATTTAAAAATTAGAAGTGGAGAATCCACCAAAACCCTTGGTAAACTGTTTCAATGGGTAATTACTCTCGCTGCTTTGTGCCTTATTTCTAATCTGGTTTCAACTTCCAACCATTGAAACATACTTGTCTCTGCTAGATTGATGAGCCCATTATTAAATATTTGTTCCCCATTTAGGTACTTATAGACTGGGATCAAGTCACCCCTTTAATCTTCCCTTTATCAAGCTCCATAGATTAAGCTCTTTGAGTCTACCTCTTTAAGGCATTTTCTCTAATCCTTTAATCATTCTCATGGCTCTTCTCTGAATGCTCTACAATTTATCAACATCCTTCCTGATCTGTGGGCATCAGAACTGGACACAGTATTCCTACAGAGATAATATGACCTCTCTCCTCCTATTTGAGATTCACAGAATATCAGGCGTGGAAGGGACCTCAGGAGGTCATTTAGTCCAACCCCAACTAAATCATCCCAGCCAGGGCTTTGTCAAGCCGGGCTAAACAACCTCTAAGGAAGGAGATTCCACCACCTCCCTAGGTAACCCATTCCAGTGCTTTACCA
This sequence comes from Lepidochelys olivacea, assembly GCF_965140295.1. Taxonomy (NCBI): domain Eukaryota; kingdom Metazoa; phylum Chordata; order Testudines; family Cheloniidae; genus Lepidochelys; species Lepidochelys olivacea. Next base: position 6,326,568 of record NC_140413.1, read on the forward strand.
CCCTCCTAGTGAAAAAGTTTTTCCTAATATCCAATATTCCCCTGTTTACAAGCCCAGAATCACATTAGCTCTTTTGGCCACAGTGTCACCCTGGGAGCTCATGTTCAAATGACCTTAAAGCACTTTGTTTCTACAAGGTTGAAGTGCATCATTTCTATAAAGTGAAAAGCCTTCACCTTGACTTTATCACTTCATGTTCTTCAATTTTGTAGAATCTGCATTTTCCAACGGCAAAGAAGTTCCGTTGGAAAATTTTCAGCCTGCTCTAGTGTGGAGTAAGATACTAAAGTGGAATAAGGGTGGCAGAATCCGGCTGCAAATAAATCCAGCACAGCTCATTAATGATCTTGTGGTATCACGCAAGACATCCCAGTTGTGCCGGACAGCTAGAGCACGGTTTGCAACAGCAAGCAGGTATGCGGCAATGCAGAATGGATTTCCAAGTCCAGCACGCTCATAGAATCATAGAATATCAGGGTTGGAAGGGACCCCAGAAGGTCATCTAGTCCAACCCCCTGCTCGAAGCAGGACCAATTCCCAGTTAAATCATCCCAGCCAGGGCTTTGTCAAGCCTGACCTTAAAAACCTCTAAGGAAGGAGATTCTACCACCTCCCTAGGTAACGCATTCCAGTGTTTCACCACCCTCTTAGTGAAAAAGTTTTTCCTAATATCCAATCTAAGCCTCCCCCACTGCAACTTGAGACCATTACTCCTCGTTCTGTCATCTGCTACCATTGAGAACAGTCTAGAGCCATCCTCTCTGGAACCACCTCTCAGGTAGTTGAAAGCAGCTATCAAATCCCCCCTCATTCTTCTCTTCTGCAGGCTAAACAATCCCAGCTCCCTCAGCCCTCTCCTCATAAGTCATGTGTTCCAGACCCCTAATCATTTTTGTTGCCCTTCGCTGGACTCTCTCCAATTTATCCACATCCTTCTTGTAGTGTGGGGCCCAAAACTGGACACAGTACTCCAGATGAGGCCTCACCAATGTCGAATAGAGGGGAACGATCACGTCCCTCGATCTGCTCGCTATGCCCCTACTTATACATCCCAAAATGCCATTTGCCTTCTTGGCAACAAGGGCACACTGCTGACTCATATCCAGCTTCTTGTCCACTGTCACCCCTAGGTCCTTTTCCGCAGAACTGCTGCCTAGCCATTCGGTCCCTAGTCTGTAGCTGTGCATTGGGTTCTTCCGTCCTAAGTGCAGGACCCTGCACTTATCCTTATTGAACTTCATCAGATTTCTTTTGGCCCAATCCTCCAATTTGTCTAGGTCCTTCTGTATCCTATCCCTCCCCTCCAGCGTATCTACCACTCCTCCCAGTTTAGTATCATCCGCAAATTTGCTGAGAGTGCAATCCACACCATCCTCCAGATCATTTATGAAGATATTGAACAAAACCGGCCCCAGGACCGACCCTTGGGGCACTCCACTTGACACCGGCTGCCAACTAGACATGGAGCCATTGATCACTACCCATTGAGCCCGACAATCTAGCCAGCTTTCTACCCACCTTGTAGTGCATTCATCCAGCCCATACTTCCTTAACTTGCTGACAAGAATACTGTGGGAGACCGTGTCAAAAGCTTTGCTAAAGTCAAGAAACAATACATCCACTGCTTTCCCTTCATCCACAGAACCAGTAATCTCATCATAAAAGGCTATTAGATTAGTCAGGCATGACCTTCCCTTGGTGAATCCATGCTGGCTGTTCCTGATCACTTTCCTCTCATGCAAGTGCTTCAGGATTGATTCATCACAGCTGAGGACCGAGCCCATGGCTTGCTTCAATAATGATACAGTGTGTGTCTACACAGTGCCTTTCATCCAAGGACCTGAATGACAGCTCACTGGGTGACATGGGGGCTCAGCACCTCTGAAAATAAGGCTACTTCTCACTAGGTGCCCAACTTTAGGCATCCATGTCTGAAACCTTTGCTGTGTGACTATGGGCAATTCCCTTAGGCCAAACTGACAGCAGAGCTGGGAGGATTAACAGCAAGTCTCCTAAAATCTCCAGATAATGGACCCCACCAGTCTAGCAGAGAAATGTAGAACATGATCCAATGGCAGGAAGTTGAAGCCAGGCCAACTGAGACTGGAAATACATGGCATATTTTTAACAATGGTAATCAACCATTGGAGCCACTGACCATGGGTTGTTGTGGATTCTTCACCAAAGTGAATTTCTAAATCAAGACTGGATGTTTTTCCTAAAAGTTCTGTTCTATTTTAACCAGAATTAAGTCAGGAAAGTCCTGTGGCCTGTGTCGTACTGGAAGTCAGACTAGATGATCACAATGGTCCCTTCTGGCCTTAGAATCTATGAATTTGTCTCACTGCTAGACTCCGCATTAGTGGATAGAGCCAATTCTCAGTCACCTGAGAGCAAAAAATAGACTAAGCTGAAAATCTGCCTTCACACAGTTTCTTGCCCCATGGCCAGAGTGCTCAGAAATGATCAAATGGGATTGACCAGACTTTCCCCCCAAAGAAATTTAGACCTCAAATCTGAGGAGCAGCACAAGAAACTTCAATCCAATGGGCACACTTTGTGAAACACGATCAGGGGCTTCGTGTGACAGTACCTCCCATGTCATGGTATAACACCATGTCCCTGGGTAAGTCATTATCTGCAGGGATCGGACCCTTGGTCACTGGTTCTAAGAGCTTGCACTCTATTACCCAAGCTAACAGATCCAGCTCCGTAAGCCCAAACCCAGCAGCAAACCCATAAATCGGTGGGTTACAACAGTGGTAGCAGAACACTCAAGAGAACGGGCTAGATTAATAGAGGGGGGACTCATTTTCCCCATCTCCTTGGGACCTGAAGTTACGGGGCTTTCATTGGAACACAGCTCATCTTTCCACCAACTCCTGGTTAAGTGATGCTAATAGCTGCCCAATTCCTCTGGCATGGTTGAAGACCAGCCCCTATATGGTGTATGACTGCATACATCTGTTTGCTCTAATGAAATCCATTCTCATCACCTTTCACTCAAACCCTAGACGCTGAGTTCACCTTTTCAGGGCATTGTGGTCCTATGCAGCAAAGTCTTCATGAAACCATTTAGGAGACATTCTGCCAATATATTTATAGATCGGCTCCTAAATGGATTTGGCCTCTCCTCCCTCCTACTCCTTTTTCTTTCATTTCTCTCCCCATTATGCTCCCGAAAGCTCGCCGCTATCATTAGTGTGCCCTGCATGAATGGGAGCGAGTGCTACATGGAAAAACCATGCTCCCAGCCCCAGCCACTGCATTCAATGCACACGAAGTGGCGTTTCACTCAAGGTTGCTCTTTGTGAAAGCTAAATGAATATGGCCCCCGCTCAGCGGGTTCCTTCATGGGCGACTGCCCACTTGAGTCAAAGCCTCTTGAGTGAAACAAAACTAATATTTCTTCTTCCATCAATTACTCCCTAAGTTGTTTTGGGAGCATTTAGAGAATGAGCAGCAGATTGCCGCAGGAATAGTTTCCAGAGAAGAGTTAGAAAATGCTTCTGTAAAAGGGTCATGGTCAGGGTGAAACTAACATTTGCCTAGCTTCCCTGGTCAAAAAGGTCTTGTGTTTGCAATGTTCATATTGTTTTTACATTATTTTCCTCTGGGTGGAGGCAATAGGAGGAGGTTGCCCAAATGAATCATGCCACCAGACCAGCACACAGGACCAACCCTTTGAAGATAACTGGCCAGCATGTGCAGGGCAACCCTACAAGAATAAATCAGTGTGCACAGGTCAACCTGCGATACCAAACCAGAATGTGCATCCCCATAACAACGCTGTACACAGCTCAGCTCTCATTATCCTGTTTCCACTGCACCAAAATCCAGCTTTGTTGCACTCTCTGACACCCTTCACAACTTAGGATAGTAGGTAAGTGGAGATAGGCTGTCACTCTGCCGATATCCCCTGCTCTGCCAGTGATGCCATCCCATCTCCCCCCGGTGTCTGCTTTTTTCCATATGTCTCATGCATGGAACCCTCTCCCTCAAAATTAGACCATAAAGCCAGCACCTTGTCCTCCTTCAAATCCCTCTTCTATACGCACTTCTACCATGGTAAATAGCCTGCAGGCATTACCAATGTCAATTATATTCACAGAAAGAAAAGAAGAACTCTTTGATTGCTCTGCTTCTAAATAACTTAAGTGATGGCACATCCACCACATCTGGAGATGCTGGTGTCCACCCATCACATGCTATCACTCTCAGGACTGTCCAGATGTTAGTGGCACAGTATCCTTTTCACATACCAAATGCAAGCTCTGCTTCTATGCTTTCCTCTGTCCACATGCTTCTAGAGAAAACAGGGCCCCATGTGGCTCCTGGTGCTGGCCTCATTCATGTTTGTTTTGTGCTCCGTTGCATCCAGTTCTTGCTGGGGTAATAACCAAAAAGCTCATCAGCTGGCGACCTTTTCATTTTTGATTTCCCCATATTAATTTCCTCTGGTTTGCATAGGTTCCCTTCACTTGCCCTGTCATCGCTGCTCTTTTGAGCAGGAACACCGACAGTTCACATCCACCCCCTGACAATCTTTGTCACTAACATCCCCAGAGAAAGAGACACACAAGAGGAGGGGAAAGGAGGAAGGAAAATTACAAAACAAAAGCCTCCGCTAGCCTTGGGCTGGGATCCCTCCAACTCTAAGCTAAACAGGGTTGGACGTGTTCAGTACTTAAATAAGGGACCTCTAAGGAAGCACCATGCTTCAGGAACCACTGTTAGCATGTCAGTAAGAAGTGCTCTGAGACAGGGATGAGCAAGTGACCCAGCAGGCTAGAAAGGAACTCAGTGCTGGAATGTGGTGAGTGGTGCCCTGTGCTGACAAGTGCCATCTAGAGGATTTACAAAACTGAAGTTGTATCCATGGATGATAGCTAAAGATCCCACGGTACTTTTCATAGGCGTAGAGGCATTATCCCTAGTGTCTCGGCCCAACTTGAGCTAAAATTTCCTCTGCACTTTCAGTGCAAAGTGAAGAATCACTTCTCACGGCTAAAATATGCAGATGGGAGTCACATAAATAGCTTAGATACACAATGAAATTTGGATCAGAATTCAGGTCCAACTCTGAACTTTCCCAAAGTCTGGAGTGGAGGTAATTGGACTTGGTGAAGTTTGGATTTGGATCCAGATCTCTAGCGCATTCTGACAGTCTTCTCCAAGTCTGCCTTCTACACTGCCTTCTTGGAGAAGGGCTGTCTTTATTTCCATCTTGTCCCACCCAAAGCATGTTGTCAGCATTTCAGTAAGACACAGGAGAGTATTTATTTCTGAGAACGCAGAATGGACGGAAATGCTTCCTATTTTTCAATAGCACCATTTCTCTGCAACTCCACCACATGGGACTTCTCAAATAGGCGGAGCAAAGCACTGGAATATCTCCTGTAGGGGATGATCCTGCGGTTGCCCTGTGGCAAAATGGACAAGATGACCTAAGAGCTCTCACTTCTGTCGTTCTAGGACTTCTATGTACCCTGAATAGCTCCTTCCATTCGCTAATGTTAGACCTAAATCATTCGCGGTGAAGAAATGAACACCAAGAGGAAGTCTGAGGCTTTCAAAGGCCAATGGCAAATCCTTAACTGAGCAAATGTTAGCGGTCATCTGCTGGAACTATTCTGGGATTCCTGGGTAGACCTGCTGATGGCAACACTTTACAAATATTAGGAAAAAAGTCAATACCCTCATGATAAGGGTGTTGCAGGCAGATACAGTTTTGGCTGGACACTCATGGCATTGGTGGGTGTCTCAGGACTGGGAGTTTTTCTCCATCAGTTACTAGGCCCCAATTGTCTCCCAGGAGTCCTGGGTCATTCACAGCGATGAAGGGTGGGGCTGTGCTGTCTATATACTCCCCTGACTTGCAGCTGTCACTCATCTATCTACCTTATAAAAGGTTCATAAACTGGATACTCAATTGCTGGTCCACACTTTGGTTCATTACAAAATCTATTCAAGAGACCAAACAACAAGTATTATCAGTCAGGTTTACTAAAATCATAGAAGATTAGGGTTGGAAGAGACCTCAGGAGGTCATCTAGTCCACCCCCTGCTCAAAGCAGGACCAAAACCAAATAAATCATCCCAGCCAGGGCTTTATCAAGCCGGGCCTTAAAAACCCCTAAGGAAGGAGATTCCACCACCTCTCTAGGTAACCCATTCCAGTGCTTCACCACCCTCCTAGTGAAATAGTGTTTCCTAATAGTCATCCTAAACCTCCCCCACTGCAACTTGAGACCATTGCTCCTTGTTCTGTCATCTTCCACCACTGAGAACAGCTGAACTCCACCCTCTTTGGAACACCCCCTTCCAGGTGAAGGCTGCTATCAAATCCCCCCTCACTTATCTATTCTGCAGACTAAATAAGCCCAGTTCCCTCAGCCTCTCCTCATAGGCGGCTGGGGCCCATGACTTAATCATTTTTTGTTGCCCTCCACTGGACTCTCTCCAATTTGTTCACATCCTTTCTGTAGTAGGGGCCCCAAAACTGGACACAATACTCCAGATGTGGCCTCACCAGTGCCAAACAGAGGGGAATAATCACTTCCCTCGATCTGCTGGCAATGCTCCTACAAATGCAGCCCAAAATGCCGTTAGCTTTCTTGGCGACACACTGTTGACTCATATCCAGCTTCTTGTCCACTGTAATCCCCAGGTCCTTTTCTGCAGAACTGCCGCTTAGCCAGTCATTCCTCAGCCTCTAGTAGTGCATGGGATTCCTCCATCCTAAGTGCAGGACTATACACTTGTCCTTGTTGAACCTCAGATTTCTTTTGGCTCAATCCTTCAATTTCTCTAGGTCGCTCTGGACCCTATCCCTATCCTCCAGTGTATCTACCTCTCCCCTGGCTTAGTGTCATCCGCGAACTTGCTGAGGGTGCAATCCATCCCATCATCCAGATCATTAATGAAGATGTTGAAGAAAACCAGTCCCAGGACCAACCCCTGGGGCACTCTGCTTGATACTGGCTGCCAGCTAGACATGGAGTCATTGATCACTACCTGTTAATCCCGACGATCTATCCATCTTATTGTCCATTCATCCAATCCATACTTCTTTAACTTGTTGGCAGAATACTGTGGAAGACTGTATTAAAAGCTTTGCTAAAGTCAAGATATATCATGTCAACTGGTTCTGTGGATATGGGGAAAGCAGTGATCTCATCCTAGATGGCAATCAGGTTGGTCAGGCATAATCTGCCCTTGTTGAATCCATGTTGACTGTTCCTGATCACTTTCCTTTCCTCCAAGTGCTTCAAAATGGATTCCTTGAGGACCTGCTCCAGGATTTTTCCAGCGACAGAGGTGAGGCTGACCAGTCTGTAGTTCCCCGGATTCTCCTTCTTCCCTTATTTAAAGATGGGCACTACCTTAGCCTTTTTCTAGTCATCCAGGACCTTCCCCAATCGCCACAAGTTTTCAGAGGTAACTGCCAATGACTCTGCAATTACATCAGCCAACTCTCTCAGCACCCTTGAATGCATTAGATCCAGGTTATTGCTATAACCCAGTAATAATATAGGAATCTAGGAAGCAGTCTTGTGTAGCATTGTTACATTCACCTTACGCAGACGGTCCCCTCCCAAAATGACACCCCTAATGCCATCTTTTTATACCTTACCTGTTTACAAGTAAAAGGTCCTGTGTACATCAGTTCAAACTTGATTCAACCAATCAGTTTGCTACCTTGTTTTTCTGGTGCCATGGTGTATCCTTTTTTCCTTGTTCTGAACACCTGCATTCCAGGTAACAAAGGGCATGAAGGCACCTCCTAGGATTGTACTAGGGTAGAAAATACATAGCTCTTGGCCTTTTCCTTTGGGACATTCCACTGTTAGCTTGAGAGTAACTCCCTACTGGTTGCTATGGTAAAGCACTCAGATGTCCTGATCCCAGGAGTCTTCCTATCTACTGGAGCCAAAGCTTACTTCAGCTAGTGCAAGTTATGGGATACTTGACATGGGTGGATAGAATTGTGGGGCGAGTATAAGACATTTGGCTAAGATAACTTCCCGACACTTGTATTAATACTATTCCTAACTTATCTGTATTGGCTAACAATAGGGACAGAGATTAAACAGAGGAGGGAAATGCAAGGAAGGAGTTTGGATAAAATCCATCCACAAAATAAACTCCACCTATGTGAGCCGCCAACATGAGATGCCAAATGGAATCGGGCAGCTCTCTGGGGCCCACGGGCAGCTCCTCAAGTGGGGTCTGACTATGCCCATGGGCTCTGCTGGGCTCCTTGGCCTTCAAGCCTTCTTGTGTGGGGCAGAAAAAAGAGGAACGTAAGACTGGAAGGGACCTCCTGGGTCAGTGAGTCCAGTCCCCTACTCTCCAGGCCACTCTGCCGATACAGCCCCTCATGAAGCTCCATCTTAAAGCCAGTTAGGTTGTTTGCCCCTGCTACCGCTATTGGGAGGCTTTTCCAGAAGCCTTTGTTCATAGCCAATTGATCCCCATTCGTTCCTGTGACAGCACTGTCCTTTCGCTTTACTTGCCATTCACCCTCCCTGGTATTTACCCCTCTAACATATTGGGAGAGGGGCATCAGATCCCTCCTCAGCCTTCACTTTTCTAGGCTAACCAAGCCAAGCTATTTGAGGGGATGTCTACATTTGAGCTGGGAGGCATGAGTCTCAACGGGTGTAGATGCATTCATATTATCTCCACTCAGGCTTGAGCCTAAAAAATGAACATAATTGTTCATGGCAGCATGGGCTAGCCACCCCAGCCAGCCACCCCAAGTACAATCCCACCTGACCCTCTGGCTACGTACACCCCACCCCACTGTGAACATACTGCTATTTCTTAGGCAGGAGCTCAGGCAAAGCTAGCATGGGTATGTCTATACACATAGAGACTCACACCTCCCATCTCAAATGTAGTCCTACCGTGTGCAAGATAGGTTCTCCAGTCCCCTGGTCATCCTAGCAGCCCTTCTCTGCACCTGTTCCAGCTGGATTCCAAGGAGAGACAGCTAAAATGGCACCAGAATGAGACTGGGGACCTGTGTTAACATCTCACTGAGAGGAAGGGGGCAGTTCACACCTGTCAGAGCTGCTGTTCCAGGCTCTCTGTGTAAGATAATGTCACGGCAAACCTGGTGGCTGAACTTTGTCCTCACCCATAACTATTTCACATTTGGGGACAATGTATACCTTCAAATCAGCGGCATTGCTATGGGTACCCGCATGGCCCCACAGTATGCCAACATTTTTATGGCTGACTTAGAACAACACTTCCTCAGCTCTCGTCCCCTAATGCCCCTACTCTACTTGTGCTACATTGATGACATCTTCATCATCATCTGGACCCATGGAAAAGCAGCCCTTGAGAAATTCCACCATGATTTCAACAATTTCCATCCCACCATCAACCTCAGCCTGGACCAGTCCACACAAGAGATCCACAATGGTCACATAAACACCACCCTATACCGGAAACCTACTGACTGCTATTCCTACCTACATGCCTCCAGCTTTCACCCAGACCACACCACACGATCCATTGTCTACAGCCAAGCTCTGCGATACAACCGCATTTGCTCCAACCCCTCAGACAGAGACAAACACCTACAAGATCTCTATCAAGCGTTCTTACAACTACAGTACCCACCTGCTGAAGTGAAGAAACAGATTGACAGAGCCAGAAGCGTACCCAGAAGTTACCTACTACAGGACAGGCCCAACAAAGGTAACAGAATGCCACTAGCCATCACCTTCAGCCCCCAACTAAAACCTTTCCAACGCATCAAGGATCTACAACCTATCCTGAAGGAGGACCCATCACTTTCACAAATCTTGGGATTTGTGGAGATAGGCCAGTCCTTGCCTACAGACAGCCCCCCAACCTGAAGCAAATACTCACCAGCAACCACACACCACACAACAGAACCACTGACCCAGGAACCTATCCTTGCAACAAAGCCCGTTGCCAACTGTGTCCACATATTTATTCAGGGGACATCATAGGGCCTCATCACATCAGCCACACTATCAGAGGCTCGTTCACCTGCACATCTACCATTCTGATATATGCCATCATGTGCCAGCAATGCCCCTCTGCCATGTACATTGGTCAAACTGGACAGTCTCTACGTAAAAGAATAAATGGACACAAATCAGATGTCAAGAATTAGAACATTCATAAACCAGTCGGAGAACACTTCGATCTCTCTGGTCACTCGATTTCAGACCTAAAGGTCACTATATTATAACAAAACAACTTCAAAAACAGACTCCAACGAGAGACTGCTGAATTGGAATTCATTTGCAAACTGGATACAATTAACTTAGGCTTGAATAGAGACTGGGAGTGGATGGGTCATTACACAGAGTAAAACTATTTCCCCATGTTTATTTCCCCCACCGCTCCTCGGACATTCCTGTTAACTGCTGGAAATGGCCCACCTTGATTATCACTACAAAATGTTTTCTCCCCCCCACCCCCAGCTCTCCTGCTGGTAATAGTTCATCTTAAGTGTGTATTATAACACCCATTTTTTCCTGTTCTGTATGTATATAAATCTCTGCACTGTATTTTCCACTGAATGCATCCAATGAAGTGAGCTATAGCTCACGAAAGCTTATGCTCAAATAAATCTGTTAGTCTAAGGTGCCACAAGTCCTCCTTTTCTTTTTGCGAATACAGACTAACACGGCTGCTACTCTGAAACCTGTCCCAGTATTGGTTACACTCAGTTCACATCTTCAAGGTTTTATTCTCGATCACAACAGCTAAAGACTTATTTTAATGAGAGCTGCAATTCTGGAGAACAAGACAGTGGCTTCAGAGAGGAGCCCCACTGGCTGTTGCCGAGTCCTGATCTTATCTAGGTCATGGACTTTGATCGCTGTAGAAGGAGCGAATGTTGCAGGAACACGGAATCGGTCAAAGCTACCTCAGCTGATGTGGCAACTCATGGCGTCGGACCAGGGCCTGTGCAACCACTAGGCGAACTAGGCGGTCACCTAGGGCACCAAGTGGTTGGGGGCGGGGTGGAGCGGAGGTAAGCTGGGGCAGGGGGGCATGGGGAAGGCCACCTGCAGCAAGTAACGGGAGGGGGGGTGGGGGGGGCGCACAGGGGAACTGCTCCCCGCCCCAGCTCACCTCTGCTCTGCCTCCTCCCCTGAGCACCGCCCCGCTCTGCTTCTCTCCCTCCCAGGCTTGCGCGCCAAACAGCTGATTGGTGCCGCAAGCCTGGGAGGCAAGAGAAGCGGCGGCGTGCTCGGGAAGGAGGCGGAGCAGAGGTGAGCTGGGGCGGGGAGCTGCCATGGGGGGGCACTGAGCGGAGGGGAGGTGGCAGAAGGTGGAAGTTTGCCTAGGGCGTGAAACCTCCTTGCACCAGCCCTGCGTCGGACACCATCAGGTGGTCGAGGGACATCTATCTAGAACACAATCACTGGACATCGGCAATACCAGGAGAGATCAGCTGGAGTGCTGAGGAGAAGCAAAAAATCAGAAAGTAACTTAAATACTTCCCTGATGGATTGTACTTTCTAATGGGCAACCTGCCCTAAACTCTCAACTACCAAGGGACAATCTTCACTCAGCGATATATTTTGCTTTCAGCAACCAACTCCGTACCACTTTTCATTAGATATTAGCATCAAAGTATTCACGTACATAACTCAACTGTATTGTTAAATTTATTCACCTACATTTGGGTTATTGCTGATTATGCACTATATGGATCTTATGACTTAAAACAAACTTTGTATTTGTGTATAATCTAAGCACTTCACCCAGATGTAGAGACTTTTCTTAACCTGTGTACTATACAATTTTTTTACATTAGCTTTAACAACATTTTTAAATCTAAGGGCTGGTCTACATTATAAGAGTTTCATGGGTGTAAGTATGGCCTTGTCTACATGAGAAAGCTTTACCAGCTACACCACTTTAGATACACAGGTATAACAACTAAGTGGACACTCAAGAGTAGCTTTTTTCAGTTTCGCTTAAATCTCTTCCCAGGCAACATAAGCTACACTGAAAAGAGCCACTCTTCTACTGGAAGAAGAGTGCCCACATGGTGGTGGGGGGTTTATACTGGTATAATTCACACCATAGGTCTGGTCTACACTATCAGAGGCTCGTTCACCTGCACATCTATCCATGTGATATATGCCATCACGTGCCAGCAATGCCCCTCTGCCATGTACATTGGTCAAACTGGACAGTCTCTACGTAAAAGAATAAATGGACACAAATCAGATGTCAAGAATTATAACATTCAAAAACCAGTTGGAGAACACTTTAATCTCTCTGGTCACTCGATTAGAGACCTAAAAGTTGCAATATTTCAACAAAAATACTTCAAAAACAGACTCCAACAAGAGACTGCTGAATTGGAATTAATTTGCAAACTGGATACAATTAACTTAGGCTTGAATAGAGACTGGGAGTGGATGGGTCATTACACAAAGTAAAACTATTTCCCCCCAGTGTTCCTCAGACATTCTTGTCAACTGCTGGAAATGGCCCACCTTGATTATCACTACAAAACGTCCTGTCCCCCCCAGCTCTCCTGCTGGTAATAGCTCACCTTACCTGATCACTCTCATTACAGTGTGTATGAGAACACCCATTGTTTCATGTTCTGTGTATATAAATCTCCCCACTGTATTTTCCACTGAATGCATCCGATGACATGAGCTGTAGCTCACGAAAGCTTATGCTCAAATAAATGTGTTAGTCTCTAAGGTGCCACAAGTCCTCCTTTTCTTTACATTTAGATTGACATAGCTACATTGCTCAGGGGAATGAAAATTTCACACCGCTGAGCGCCATAACTATGCCGGCCTAACCCCAGGTATAGATGCAGGTGGGTCACCTGAAGATGGTTTCCATCCAACCGAGCAGCTACCTAGCTGCTCGGGGAGGTGGATTACCCATAGCAACGGAAAAACCATTGGAATGAAAAAACGATCGCTGTGCCACTATAATGCAGCCAACCCCACACCTTATACCAGCACAAATTTCCCCATCAATTTACAATAGGTCTAGTTAATCGGGTGCTAACCCGAGTGTAGATGCACTTAAACCGCTCTAAAGCTCGGGTGGATCATAGATTCCAAGGCCAGAAGGGACCATTGTGATCATCTAGTCCCACTCCCTGTATAACACAGGCCAGAGAATCGCCACAAAATCATTCCGAGAACAGATATTTTCGGAAACCATCCAGTCTTGATTTAAAAAAAAAAAAAAAAAAAAACAAACCACACAACACGCCAGCGATGGAGAACCCAAGGCCCTTCGTAATTGTTCCACTGGTGAATGACTCTCACTGTTAAAATGTTGTGCCCTATTTCTAGTCTGAATTTTCTAGTTTTAACTTCCACCCATTGGACCCTGTTAGATCTTCCTCTGCTAGACTCAAGAGCCTGTTATTAGAGATTTGTTCCCGAGGTAGATACTTATAGACCAGTTGCTCTCAACCTTTCCAGACTACTGTACCCCCTTTCAAGGGTCTGATTGGTCTTGCGTACCCTGAGTTTCACCTCACTTAAAAATGACTTGCTTACAAAATCAGACATAAACACAGAAGTGTCACAGCACACTATGACAGCAAAATTGCTGACTTTCTAATTTTTACCATATAATTATAAAATAAATCAACTGGAATATAAATATTGTACTTACATGCAGTGTATGGCATATAGAGCAGTATAAACAAGTCATTGTCTGTATGGAATTTTAGTTTGTACAGTCTTCGCTAGTGCTTTTTGTGTAGCCTGTTGTAACACTAGGCAAATATCTAGATGAGTTGATATACCCCCTGGAAGACTTCTATGTACCCCTAGAGGTACACGTACCCCTGGTTGAGAACCACTGCTATATACTATAATCAAGTCTCCCTTTAACCTTCTCTTTGTTAAACTAACAAGATTGAGCTCCCTGCTTCTCTCAAAAGAAAGCATATTTTCTAACCCTTTAATCATTCGCATGGCTCTTCTCTGATCCCTCTCCAATTTATCAGCATCCTTCTTGAATGGTGGGCACCAGAACTGGACACAGGATTTCAGCAGTGGTCACACCAGTGTCAAATACAGAGGTAAAATAACCTCTCTACACCCATGCAGGAGTCCCCTGTTTATGCACCCGAGGACCGCATTAGCTCTTTTGGCCACAGCATCTCACTGGGAGCTCATGTTCAGCTGTTCGGGCAGGGAACTGTGCAGCCAGTCAGGAGGGAGTGAGACGCGTGTCTCCGCCCAAGAGAAGCGACAGCTTGGAGGCCAGAAGCTTGAGAGTGGGTGCCCTCGCTGGACCACAGAGGAGGAATCCAGGTGCAATTGCCCTGCCCTGTGATACACCCGACCTCTACAAACTAACGTAACGAAGCTGCCTTTGGTGGGACACTGGTGAGAGTATCAATTCAGGACAAATTGCTCAGAGCAGGGCAGTTATAGCCCAAAGCTGGAGTTCATTTACTATTAAGGCAACCCAAACCAGGCAGAGAGGACTTCGCTTTTGCCCACCGATCTGTTTTGCTTGTATGACTTCTGGGTAGCCAGTGGGGTGCTGGGGTTGCCTCTTTTCTTCATTTCACACGTGTTCTCTCAACTTAAAACTAAAACTAATTCCCGCTGGCAGCAAAGCAATGCTTGCTAGGCTCCTGATCTCCACATGGCTTCCTCCCCATCTAAGCCACACTAAGCCCTCTTAGGGGCATGTGCTACAGGCAGGAAGATAATGACAGCACAGTAATCGGGGATTTGGTGCAGCGTGTGTGCTTGGGAGAGCAAGAGCAACAAGCAGACACGTACACAGCTTGGCTACGCTTGAAACGTTACAGGGCGGCAGCCGGGATGCCGCAGCGCTTCAGTGTAGACCCTCCTTACACTGACGGAAGGGGTTCTCCCACCGGGGTGGGTCAGCCACCTCCGAGAGGGGGCAGCCAGCTGGACAGAAGAGTTCTTCCCTCTAGCTAGTGCTGTCTACCCTGGGGGCTAGGTCACCTGAACTACATCGCTCGGGGGTGGGGATTTTTCACACCCCAGCGTGACAGAGGTGGGTCAACCAAGCTGTTTACTGCAGACAAGGCCTCAGAAAAAGTGACTGTAAAAAATAGAACCAGGCAGCTTCCCATTTAGATGCTCTCAGGGCTCCTCGATCAAATGGGGTCAGTCTGCAAAGCAAGGCCCCAGTGCTGCAAATGGGAATGCTATCTCCACCTCCTGTGGCAATGCGGCTCCAGCTGTGGGACCAGGGGTGCTGGAACGGGAGGCAGGGGGCCATGGCACCCCTACACTTTGTATGGGCCCTAAGGACGACTGACAGGGAGAGGGGGAGGGACCTTGGGGAGGGTGGAAGAGGCTGAGCGGGAGCGGGGTCTCCTGGGGAAGGGGTGGCACGAGGGCAGGGGCTTGGGGAGAAGGAGAGGTGAGGAGGCAGGGCCTTGGGGGGGGAAGAAGTGGGGTGGGCCCCCAGGGGGACAGGTCAGCAGAAGGGTAGGCATTCGGAGGGAAACAGGCGGCGTGAGGGCTGGGGCTTGGCGGGGGCAATGCAGGGGTTGGGGCCACAGTTCGGGCGCCAGTGGCCCCCCACCATTAGGAAGCTTCCGCGGCCGCTGTGTAGGACCAGGGCCCAAAAGAAGATTTCTCTAACTACTACTGCTGCGAACATGCCCTGTGATCCGATCAAATGTAACCGACGTGCACATCCCGGGACAAAGGACGGAGGGCGGGCTTACAGGGTGGGGGGCTCTCTCCTGCGAAGCACTGACTCTGGAAAAAGCTGGGGGTGGGGGGGCGTGGTGGCTAATCAGCTGAACAGGAGCCCCCAGTGCCATGCTGTGGCCAAAAGGGCTCATGAGATCCTGGGATGTATAAACAGGGCAATCTCACGGAGGAGCAGAGAGAGGTTATTTGACCTCTGTATTTGGCACTGATGCAGCCGCTGCTGGAATCCTGTGTCCAGCTCTGGGGTCCACAGTTCAAAAAGGATATTGAACCATTGGAGAGGGGTCAGAGAAGAGTCACAACCACGATTAAAGGATTAGAAACGATTAGATTGGGTGCATCTGCACTGGTGCAGGAGGCAGAACGTCCAGCTCGGGGAGACATACTCGACCAACGCGAGTGAGGGTCAGTGCACTAAAAGGAGACAGGTAGCTCAGCTGCGGAGGTGGAATGGGGGCACTACCTGGAATACATGGCTAGGTTTCAGGTGGATCGTGTGTGGACTGTTAGCGTCTCCTGCTAGTCACACGGCCATGGACATCCAGCTTTAGCACACTCGCTCCATTGGAGCTAGCCAGCCGTGGTGCAGACATACCCACGGTGAAGGTTTCAAAGAGCTCTATCTATTGAGCTTATCAAAGAGAAGGTTACGGGGTTTGTGGCGGGGCTAGAACCTTGACGGCCCCGTAAGTCAAGGGGACGGGAGGTAACCCAGCCTCTCTACATCCAAGTTTGTGATCTAAACCCCTCTGTAGTTAGAGTGTGGCCCAAGGGTCAGAGTCCATCTAATTCCTCTCCTCTGGTGGGGCAATGCAGTCTAGTGGCTAGAGTCCATACAATGCACCCCTAGGGCAGCACGGCCCAATGGCCAGAGTCCATCCAATTCCCCTCCTCTGGTGGGGCAATGTGGCCTAGCAGCCAGAGTCAATACAATTGCCCTAGGGGTCAGGGCAATGTGGCCTAAGTCAAAGAAGTAGGCCACCACCTAGGGGTAGGTGGCCGGAGAGGTGGTAGGGGGACCCAGCCCCTCCCTCTCCACCAGGTCCTGGCCCAGGGCTCTGTCATCAGTGAGCTTGGTCATCACCCAGTCAGCAGGGATCCTTCTGCAACACGCTGACCTTCTTCAGGTGCAAGGTACCACTCATTCCACCCCCCCGGCCACTTCCTACCATGGGTCCCAAAGCCAGAGTCTGTTTGCCATCAGGGTCTCCAAGCTCCTTGGCGCAGGTAACTTGCTAGGACTCCGACTCCTGTAGACTCACTGTGGTAACCGGTCTCTGGTCTGGGCCTCAGACGCTCTGGTTTCTGCAGTCAGGGGCTGGAGCCTCTGCCAAGCATCCTTCTTCCCCAGCAGTCAGCCCTGACTAAGCAGCTCTGCAGGCTTTTATACCCGACTTCCAGGTGGAGCATGCCCAGCAGACCTCAGGGGTGGGACTTCTTCTGCTAGGAGGGAAGGTTTAACCCCCGCCATACCAATGCGGGGCTGATCCGCCCCGTCACAGGGTGACTTGATCCCAGTCTACAAATACCAACATGAAGAAAAGAAATTGAATAACAGAGGGTGCTTCACTCTAGCAGAGACAGGTATAATAAGATACAAAGGCTGCACGCTGAAACTAGAGACGTTCACATGAGAAATAAGGTCCAAATTGTAACTAGTGAGGGTAATTAACCCTTGCAGCAGTTTACCAAGGATTCGCCATCACAGGAAAACTTTCTCTAAAAGATCTTCTCTAATTCAAACAGGAATTCATTCAGGGAAGGCCAGTGGCCCATGTTATGCAGGAGATCAGGCTAGAGGTTCAGAGTCCTAGCTGGACTTAGAAGCTATAAGATATTTCCTTGTTACATTCTGCTTCGGGAGTTATTGACCCTTGCATTCCCATTTAGAGAGGCTACTCTTCTCTTCCTGTCCTAACCAGCTGCCTAGAAACAGCTGCCGTGTTCCACCTCAGGGGTGGCTGCAGTTTAGTGGTGAGAAGTGATTTATTCTTCTGTGTAGTAAGGTAGCACCCAAAAACACCTGCCAGGCTCTGTGCCAGGGTGGTTTGGTTGGCCAGCAGGCCTAGCGGTCTGGCCCTCCCACCTCAGTGTGGCTTTCAGTTCAATATGTCCCAGGCTCTCTGGATGAGATCCCTGCTGGACCGGAGTCTTTGCCAGTAACCCCTCACCCTGCCCTTCTTGAGGCCCAAAGCTGGGGCTCTAGGGTGGCGTAGGGGTGCCTACAACCTTCTGGTGGCTTTGCCCCTGGTTCTACCTCCCTCTTGGGTAGAGACAAGAGTGTGGGGGGCGAGAATCTCCAGACCCCCTTGGTAGCAGTTGCTTCTTCTGCTACTCCTCCAGAAAACAGCTTCTCTCTCCCCCCACCCCCTCCCTGGGGCTGCTGGAGCTTCCTTTATATTGGCCTTTCCCCCCGCACCCCTTTCCCCCGCATCAAGAGCATTGCTCTGCTGAGAGTGGGGCCTTCCAGGCCCAGTGCTGCTCCAGCCCTTCCTTCTCTCAGCCTTAGCAGGGGGTCTGAAAACCCCATCACGGGCTCTTTTTTCTGTAATGTGCCATTCAAACAGATCAGAGGATCTAGTCGCCGCTGTGATCCTGGCACCAGGTGCCAGCTCATGCCAAGGTCTCCCTCTCAGTGGCAATCGCTGGAATCCGTCAGGCTCACCTATGTGCTAGGATTGTTACAATAGGTATGAGGATTGTAGGAATGTGCTTAGACTTTATTGAATGCATGTCAGTGGCTGCCAGCTTTAATCTCACTTACAGCATCTCTACCCAATATTGTCAGGTAATATTTGAGCGGTTGTATTGTGAGCCTCTGTGACTGGAAATCACCAGACAGGAGAGAGACGCTAACTAGTGTGAAGTGCCGTCCTGCCCCAAAGGAAAGGGCCATTGACACCACACCGACTATTATGGGCCACTACAGGGGACAAAAAACTTTGCTCTGCTCTTCCCCGTCCTCTCCCCCTGCCCCGCATAGGAATATAAGTCATGCAAGTGGATTCCTCCCATCAGCTGAGTTTTGCAGCTCAGAGCACATGGCAAGAGGGGGGGGGGGGTGGTCAAAACCCCAGCCAGAAGGAACTGGGAACTGAACATCTCTGAGCTGCTTGGACTCCGGGAGGCCAGGTTTAGTAGGCAAAAGCAAGAGATCCCCAGTGCTTATCCCATATAGAGCTTGCTTATTTTGAAACTTAAGATTGTAACTCATTTATGTATATATGTTACCTGCTTTAAACTGCTGTAAACTCTCATGTCCTTTTCTGATCGTATGTGTCTTTATATAGTTTTTTGTAGGATCGGCTACAAGCGTTGTCTTTGGCGTGAGATCTAAGGCGCAATTGACCTGCGGTGAGTGACTGATCCTTTGGGACTGGGAGTAACCTATTTCTGTGACCCGTCTACCGCCCAGATACGCTCACCGGGGCAGTGAGATAGATCAAAGTGCCCGAAGAGACTCTCTGTGACTCCGTGTCAAAGCTGTTACAGTGCCAGAGGCATGTACGCTGGATACTTGGTTGGTGAAATCTAAACCTAGAACTCACAGCCAATTTGGGGTTTGTGTCCTGCTTCCTAATCGTCTGCCCTGCGGCTGGCACTCATGCTCTCGAGCCACTGCAGGCAGCTTTCCACCTGCCGGAGGGAGCTGCCAGTCTGCGGCTATGTCTACACCACAGTCACTGCGCTGCGGCTGAGCCTCTTCCCACAGCGATGGAAGGAGGTTCCCCATCAGCCTAACCACGTCTACCCTGGGGATTAGGTTGGCTGAACTATGACAGTAAGGGCAACATCGCTACAATAATCTAATTTTTAAGTGTGGACCAGGCCTCAGACTCATATCTGCGTACAGTCTAAACAACACTTTGGGCTCTTTTGAGAAGAAAGGAATTAGATTACGCACATGTGAATTTTACATGGACAGAAATAATAAAGCACTTGGATAATATATGTGCTAAGTGCTGTTACAGACATTAATTAAGCCTCGCTGGGTAAATATTATATGCTATTATTAGAGATGGGGAAACTGAGGCAGGGAGAGGGGAAAGTGACTCACCCAAGGCCACACAGCTATACTGATCATGCTCTTAACCCTCTGCTCTTAAGTTTGCATTATATTTCCCCCTTGATTGGGTACAATTATCACCTCTTTCAGAAGAGAAACCAGCACTATATTTCCAGGATAAGTCCATGTCTGCACATACCGTGCTGCAGCTGGACCAATACAGCTGCACCACTGCAGGGCGTCTGGTAAAGATGCTCTATGCCGACAGGCGAGAGCGCTCCCATCCGCGTTAAAAACCCACCCCCGTGTTAAGGAAAAGTTAGCACATGTGACTCCATTTTGGTTTGGGGCCCATCATTGTTTAAATGCCAGCACATCATACACCAGGAGGAGTAATCCTTAGATACTGAATCCTTGTGAAAATCCTCCTCCTTGTCTCCCCCCTGCCTTGACTCCCAGTATCTGGTTTTTGTCAGTCTCTAACTCCCTGTCTCTTGGCCTTGATGTGAGGCCTCCCATCCTGATAATAAAAGTTACTGATGCATGGCTTTAGGACCATGCTGTGTAATTAACATACTGGTATAGCACGAGGAATGCACCAAGCAGGGATAGGTGGTAGATAAGACAAGGGTTTGTTTATTGGCTAAGGTTTCCGATGCACGAGGGCAACATGCTTTGCTAAAAGGTATATAACCTTTGTATAATCTGCATTCAGGGTCCCCTCCTGGCTAGCAGGGGGGCACCACGCTCGAGCGTAATAAACTTAGTGTCTTTTGGGAACTCTGCAGTTGTGGACTTTATTTCTGCGCCTCAGCCTAGATTCGAACTGTGCGTGACCTGTCAGGTGTAATTCGCAGCACTTGTGTGCGTGTCCTACCAGGTGTAATTCGCAGCAGTTGTGTGCGTGTCCTACCAGGTGTAATTCGTGGCACTTGTGTGCGTGTCCTACCAGGTGTAATTCGTAACACCCGCGAACGGCATAAGTTGTGTTGGTGGGAGAAGCTCTAGGCAGTAGGGTAGCCAGAGCCTTCGTCTCACAAGCAAGTGTCCACACAATGACAATTTGTGAACGAGAGGATGCATGCGAAGAAGCATCCGCTAGGGGCATCAATAATAAAGGGTCAAAAGAGCCGTTATTCCTAGTTTTGGGCAACGGTTTTCACACAACTTTTTTTGGCCAAAAACCACCACTTCATGACACTAAAGCATTTCTCTAATTCATGGTGCTTTCGCTGGCTCACTCGGCGCACAGGAAAAAAATCCATTCCTTGCGCAGCTCCAATTAGTCCTCCGCTCAGCGCCGTGGCCTACCTTCGCGGTCAGATACATTGACCCAGGCTACAAATGGCTGCTACCAGTGATAGCGACGAGCTTGGATTTTAGCTTCCTGGAAGAGAGAGCTGAAACTCTGAGAAACCCTGGTGCAATTAAGAAAGGTCACAGCAGTAATTGGTTTCAGAGTAGCAGCCGTGTTAGTCCGTATCAGTAAAAAGAAAAGGAGTCCTTGTGACACCTTAGAGACTAACCAATTTATTTGAGCATGAGCTTTCGTGAGCTACAGCTCACTTCATCGGATGCATGCAGTGGAAAATACAGTGGGGAGATTTTATATACACAGAGAACATGAAAAACTGGGTGTTACCATACACTACAAAAGGGTTTTCCCCCCCCTACCAGCAGGAGGTGCCACAAGTCCTCCTTTTCTTTTTGTGAACACAGACTAACACGGCTGCTACTCTGAAACCAGCTATTACCAGCAGGAGACCAGAGGCGGGGGGGAGGGAAAGGGGGACTTTTGTAGTGATAATCAAGGTGGGCCATTTCCAGCACTTTACAAGAACAGTAGGAGGGGAAATAAACATGGGGAAATAGTTTTACTTTGTGTAATGACACATCCACTCCCAGTCTTTATGTAAGCGGGGGAACAGTCCCGCTCTTGTGGGGAACTTTCCTTGCTTCTGCACTACCCCGGTGAAGTGGGCCAGCAAAAGGATCTGAGTCCTCACTCCCACTTCCTTTACCCAGTGGCCTCCCTGCCCTTGAGGACTCCCCTTCCACTCTCCTGTCTGGCAGAGTCCTCGTAACCCCAACAAGGCTGGGCCCAGGATTCCTGGGGGGCTCGACCCCCAACCCTGCTGTGGTCACCTAGGACAGGGGCTAGGGTGTCCCCACTCCGAGGTACTCTCTCTGCACTGGGCACTTCTCTGACCCACTGACCATTACATACAACTTAAAGCAAATGCAAGTTATTTAATCAACAATTAATTTAAAAAAGAATAAGGAATAATGGGAAAGGTTAAAGGAAACACATCACCCCACTCTGCAGCAGGGAATATCACAAACAGTGTCTCTGGAACGTCAGGGCAGTTCACAGTCTGTTCCTGGTAAGTCCCAGGCCCTGCTCCGGCCCTGGCCGTGCTGCAGGGATGCTGTGGGTTGGACGCTTGCTCTGGTGGTGGCCACACGCTCACAGGCTCTAAGTGGTAGGACCCGTCTACCCAGTGTCGCCCCCGCCCTGTCGGGGTTACGATCCAAGCCTGGCCTGCAGAGCCGCTTGGCTGAGGGGTCTCCCTGGGCTGGGCCCGCTGCCCAGGGTCCCCCTCGGTCTCCCCAGCTGCTCACCGCACCCAGCTCCGGACTGCTCCAGCCGCAGCTCCACCACTCGGTCTCTGCTGCTCTGCCTCCCGCTCCCTGGGCTGCTTCTTTGGCCCCTCTGGCTCTGGTTGCTGCAGCTCTGCTCCCAGGACAGGTCTGCTCTCTCGGGGCTGCTTTTCTGGTCCCTCTGGATCTGGCCCAGCTCAGCTCCCCAGCTCAGCTTGGGGCCCTGCTTTCTCCTTAGCTCAGCCCCACTCTGTCTGACCCAGGCAAGTCCAGCTCACCCGGAGGACGGGACCTCCTTGGCCTCTTGGCTCCCTGATTAGCCTGCCTGCCCTGTCATTCAGGCTGACCTGGAGCATTGGCCTCTCCCCACTGTTTCTGGGGGCTGTCAGTCTCACGGTCCTGATTTCCCATCGACCCTTCCCCTTTTAGTACTGGGAGCTAATAACTAGAACACCCCCGCTGAAGGTTAGTAAAGGGACAATAGTCCCCTTACATTTATTCAAGCCTAAGTTAATTGTATCCAGTTTGCAAATTAATTCCAATTCAGCAGAAGTTGCTTGCCTCTGGAGTCCAAACAAACTGGCTTTGCAGGCAACCAGCACAATCAGGCGCAAAGCGCAAACAAACAACCATGGCGGGTATCATCAGCAATTATTTCTGAGGCTAAGAGCTCAAGGCCTAACCTAAACCGATTTGACTAGCACCTGGAGGAAGCCTGCTGCCTATTTCCTTGGGATGGATCATGGGGGAAAGACTAACGCACATAATAAAAGAGTAAAGCCTCAACCGCTGGAATTGGCTGCACTATGATTGATGGGTAAGGGCATCGGAATGAAGCGAGCCCTGGCCCCATTGTAAAAGAGGCGAGAAATCAAGGCTTTTCGCAAGCCCTTTCGATTCTTTAGTCATAAACCGTAACCTTAAAAGAGACCCAGGGCGTAATATACACCAGTGGGGGAGGATTTCATTCCCTTACTTGGGAGAAGTAATGTGCTGAGTGGATTTAGTGCTTGAGAAAGTGAGTGACTATGGTCGTGGCTGGAATGAGGTGTAGCGAGGGCGTGGCTGCACGGGTGTGTTTCACTCTTGATCTGCAGCACACCCTGCTACTCGGGTGCTATTCCCACACAGCGCTGCCCCGCCATCCCGATCGGCAGCCCTCTCTGCTATTTCAGCCCTGAGCTCGCCAACGCACCACAGTTCTCATCTGCCACACAGCTCAGTCCTGGGCAACGCATTGCCCACCCTGATCTACAGTACGCACGGCTGGGCCACTCCTGGTTCCCCCACAGTTCTGCAAAAGCCTCTGGGGTCTGATTTTCAGCCCTCCCTGCGACTCCGATCCCAGGCTCTCACATAGCTCTGATCGTGGTCCTAAATCCTGACCTGCAGCCTCTGATCGCCAGGCTGACGTGGAGAGTGAAGCGAAGCCACCCAGGACCATCCTCATCCTCTCCACGCTGCACCACGTCCCTCCATCCCAGCTGCTGAATCACACTGCCCCAAGACACTCAGCCTCCAAACCACACCCCCATGGGGAAGAGACTCTGCATTATATCAAGAGAAGCAGCCACTGTACGTCTTGAGCCTTCTCCCTTCACTGCCCATCTCCCTGCCCTGACATGGGATAGCAGGGCACGAGCTGGGTTGTAGTTACGGTGGACACCAGCTTTCTATTTAAATCTATACAAGCCGAATGCTCCCCCTGCATTCAGGGTGCTGCGTTTGTCAAGGGAGACCTCAGGAATGAGAAAAGGGAGAGGCTGTGCAAAAGGCAGCGGAAACAAGGGTCAAAGTGGAGGAGTGGGGCCACAGTGCTTATCCCTAGCTTGATAATGTGGTCTAGTAGCCAGGGCTCCAGGCTAATCCCAGCTCTGCCACTGACTTCTTGTATGAACTTGGGCAAGTCCCTTAACTATCACTGGATGCTGTAAAGCTTAATGCATTCATGATTTTCAATTGCAAAGAATTATTTATACTAAACGTATTTTATTTTCTAGTGTGGCTTTTTCTTTTTTTTAAGTCCTCTCGACAAGAAACTAATGTGCAAACGATTCTGGCAAAGAAGTAAAGCAGCAGAAAATATTACCATGGCAGCCAAACCAAACAAAAGGAAATTGAACTACTGGAAATTACATTCAGACCTGCAGGAACAAGGCTGCTCGCCTTGTGCCGCTCGTGGATCTCGGACTAGTGTGTGAGCTCAGAGTCTGCCCAGCTGGGTATTTAAGCCCACAAAGACACAAACCTCTGCTAATTGAGAGTGTGTGTTGATCAAGCTCCTGTCAATGCAGTCAAAGAAATCACCAGCTACACAAAGTTCCGCACTACCACCAGATGATACAATACACAAAGAAATCACAGACTCTTCATTTCCATAGCAACCTTCCTTTCACTCCCTCGCAATACACCCCTCAAATCCCTCTCTTGTGCACAGACATAAGGTGGGCACGACTGGGTTTACTTACGTAGCAGTGAAGAAAAGTTCCCTCCATTGCAGGCAATTTATTGGGTGAAACTCTAAGGCCTGTGGTATGTAGTAAATCAGATTAAATGTGAAATCTGTGAACTATGACCCCCATCAAGGTTCAATTACTTGTTCCCCACCAGACACACTTTCCCTTTATTTCTCTTTGTGAAAGGCATATACATTCTTTGTGAATTCCCAGCTCCCTGAGAGATCCCTTCATGCATAATTATTACCTAACATACAAATATCATAGGTTGCAATGAGATTTCTGGTATTCAGGATCTTGTATCCTGGGAGATTTCCAGAGACCCAAGAAGAACTACGAGGATGAGACAGGTTAGGGGAAGAGGAGACGGGGTCGGTGGTGTTTGGCCAGTGGACAGAGGTGCAAAACGTCATGCTCCCATCTGTAACTAGATCAGTTGGTAAATAAAGATGAAAGGAAAATGAAATGAGAACAGAAATAGGGATTTTATTCTCATGATTTTCAGTGCAGTACTGTAACCCATTTTACGACATTTTCAGCCTTTTATTTGTAACAGGACTTGGACTCATTCTGCGATCGTGGGCTTCCTGAAGCAGGGACTGTCCTTCTTGGAAGGGCTTGGAAAGGGGGTGATACCACAAATAAAAAAAATACACTATTCATCTGAGGGCTCAATGCTGCCCCCCCATTCATCCATTCCCATGGCCCCCATTGCTATGGAATGTGAGCATCTCACAAACACAAATTAATTTACATGCCCCAGCCACCAGGGAGGTAGGTCAATGTAATTATCCCCATTTTACAGAGGGGGAAACTGAGGCACAGTGACCTTGGGCAAAGTGACATGGGAAGTCTGTGACAGAACCAGGAATCGAACCCAGGTCTCCCGGCTCCCACGCCTGAACATTTGTAGGTGCAGAGAGCTCTCTTGTCACTGGTGTGGCTCCACTGAAGAGAGAGTGTGAGTGTGAGTGTGTGTGAGTGTGAAAGAGAGAGAGAGCCAGGCTGAGGGTGAGGGTGGGAGCAAGGCCAGGAGAGCTACGGAGACTTTTTTTCCCAGCCTGAAATCACAGCCACGACGCCGTTTCAATATTGTTCGTACCCCGGTAGCGATACCCCATGGAGGTGCTTGGCTGGGACGCCGAGGAGAGGACTTGCCTCTTCGGGCTTGTCTACCCTTGAAGTGCTCCAGGACAGCTGCAGCTGGACTGCTGCAGTGCTTCAGCGTAGACACGACCTATGTCCACAGGAGGGGTTCTCCCATCGGTGTGGGTACGACCCCTCCCTGAGAAGTGAGAGCTAGGTCCGTGGGAGAATTTTTCCATTGAACTAACCCGCCTTAAGTATGTCGCTCAGGGGGGTGGATTTTTCACACCCCTGAGCAACGTAAAAGCTGGGTTGACCTCACTTTTTAGAGTAGGCCTGGGCTTAGTCAAGCATGGAGCTGGTCAGGAATTTACCCAGCTGCCATATAATTCCAGGGAGCTGCATTCCCTTTTTCAGAAAACGTTGTTCTCCAAATCCAGGCCCATCCCAGCAGTAGCCCTATGTTCGTTAATCGCCTGCTAAGAACTTCTCAACCAGCCTCTTAACACCTGCTACTGCTAATCAACAGCATTTCCGAGCTGCAGTTATGGAGACCTACACAAACAGCCTGGGATGAGTCAGGTTTTTAGAAAAAGATAAATAATTCAGAATTCAATTATGCCCACAATAGTACTAATACAGTTTGGGTGTTTCGATCAAACTGTTTTACTCTTTATTAAAGCACGAATGTTAAGCTAACATCAGCATTCAGAGTCAAAGCCGTGTTAGCCTGTATTCGCAAAAAGAAAAGGAGGATTTGTGGCACCTTAGAGACTAACCAATTTATTTGAGCATCAGCTTTCGTGAGCTACAGCTCACTTCATTGGATGCACACGAAAGCTGATGCTCAAATAAACTGGTTAGTCTCTAAGGTGCCACAAGTCCTCCTTTTCTTTTTGCTAACATCAGCATGTCTCCCGCCATTCCCCCTATTCCTACACCAGTGAAACTGCTCTCCAAAAAGAGCACTCCCATTTCTCCAACTGTCTGGTTTCCAAAAGATGTTGCTGTTCCCCAAAACAAGTGTACCAAAAACGCTCGTTCTCAGCAATGCTCACTTGTTGACATCACAAATGTCCACAGGAAAGGGTCAGTTTTGACAACTCTCTCCATTTTAAACATTTGGGTGTGGGAGGGGAGAGTTTCAAAATTGTTGAAAGGTCCCATTTTGATATTTTTTAATAAAAAGGTTTCATTTTCCAGTTCACAACAACTTTTGTGTTTTGAAATTTTAACCAATTTGTACTAAAAAGAAAAAAGAGGGCTACAAAAATTAAGAGGTCAAAATCAAAAGAAAACATTTTGAAAGTATCAAAAAGAAATATTTCAGTTGATTACATTGATTAAAAACTGACTCACCGATAAGTCTTAAAATAGAACTGTGAACAGGGAACTGTCGTCAAGTGGGTCTGTTTCCGATGGGGTCCCACAGGGAGCAGCCCTTGGCCCTATGCTTTTTAACATCTTTATCGATGACCTGGAGGAAAACCAAAAATCACCACAGATGAAGTTTGTAGATGACACAAAAACTGGGGGAGTGGTAAACAAAGAGGATAGGCCACTAATTCAGAATGATTTCGATCACTTGATAAACTTGGTGCAAGCAAACAATATGCCTTTTAATGGGGCTAAATGTAAATGTGTCCCTCTAGGAACAAAGACTGCAGGCCATACTTACAGGCTGGGGGACTCTATCCTGGGAAGCAGGGACTCTGACAAAGCATGGGGGATCATGGGGGATAATATGCGGAACATAAACTCCCAGTGTGATGATGTGGCCAAAAAAGCTAATGCGATCCTGGGCTGCATAAACAAGGCAATCTCTAGCAGGAGTAGAGAGGTAATTTTACCTCTTTATTTGGCACTGGTATGACCGCTGCTGGAATTCTGTGTCCAGTTCTGGTGCCCACCATTCAAGACGGACGTTGATAAATTAGAGAGGGTTCAGAGAAGAGCCATAAGAATGAAACATTAGGAAATATGGTGTCTTATGAGCAATTCGAGGAGCTCAATCTATTTAGCTTAAAGAGAAGGTTAAGTGGTGACTTGATTATAGCCTATAAGTAGCTACACAGGGAACAAATATTTAATAATGGGCTCGTCAATCTAGCAGAGTAAGGTCTAACACAATCCAATGGCCGGAAGTTGAAACTAGACAAATTCAGACTGGAAATAAGGTGTAATTTTTTTTTAAACAGTATGGGTAATTAACTAATGGAACAATTTTCCAAGGGTTGTGATGGATTCTCCACTAGGTCACACTGCCCTGTACCTTAGGGCTGCTATATGGACTCTGGCCACTAGGCCACGCTGCCCTGCGCTCAAGGGTCACTGTATTGACTCCAACCCTTGTATCTCATCGTGTTGAGGCCCAAGACAGTGTGATAGACTGTAACCGTGGTGTCAGCACATCCATCCACTATCCACCCTGAGAGGAGACGGAGTGTGCATACCCCACGACACCTCAGAATCAGTGAATTTATCCAATCTGGATTTTTTTTTTCCTTTTCAGATTATAGTCTCATGAAAAATTTTGAGATTTCAACTTTTTGTCCTGATTCAGGATGGGAAAAATGTTAAAATCTCAAAAATTCACAGGACAGGAAAAGCGTTTCCCACCCACTTCTAGGCATGCACTGCAGTGTCCAGTGAAGGGGATTTCATTGAATTATTGAAAAGACAATCGCTGTTCCACTTAAATATAAAGTTGTTCTTCCAGTGTTCCTTCAGCATGGAGGCCTCTTGTTAAGAGGACTGAGACAAGAGGAGAAAGATAGTCTTTGTGGTTAAGGCACTGGCGTGGGACTCCGGAGACCTGGCCTTCTATTCCTGGTTCCGGCGCAGACTTCCCATGTGACCTTGGGCGAGTCACTTAGACCTCACTTTTGAGAAGTGGGCACTGATTTCGGGTACCTCCAGCTTCCTGGCACCCACGTTAAAACAGCTAGGGCTGAGTTGCTAAGATCCAGTATTGATGGGATGGAAAATCAGGCCCACAGCTCGTGGGTATTTTTCAAGAATGTGGAACTTCCATCAAATGTTTCACAATTCTCCACATTTTCTGACCTGCTCAAAGGGTCTCAAGCCAAGTGCCCCACAACCAAGGTGTCCAGAAGTCATTCGCTGCTTCTGCAAATTTGGCCTGGGAGCTTGATTTTCATGGGCCCTGAGTAGGGCTCCATGTCTGTCACAGAGGCCGTGGAAGTCATGGATTCCGTGACTTCCTGCGACCTCCGTGATTTCTGCAGCAGCCAGTGCGGCTGACCCCAGGGCCATAGCTTCGCGTCCAGGTGCGGGCGTGCAGCACTTCTGAAAATCAGTCCCTTAATCCTTCTCTGCCTGAGCTCCTCCCCTGTAAATGGGCATAATAAACTTTTCTTGAGTCATTGTGTTGGGATTCCCTCCAAGACCTTTTCCATTCAGCTTGTCCAGAACAGCCTGGACAGTTCTGGGAACACATCATCCAGTTCTCTGGGATCCAAAACACTCAGTTCGACTCTGGATTTTACCACTCAGGTTCCTTTATTTGGCATGCAGCAAAGCGAGGCTGAGTTGACCAGACTCAAGTGTAGGGGATGGGTATTCAGCGACCACACATCCAAAGTCACATAGGCAGCCTCTTCCTTTACATACATTTACACATTACACTGCATTTGCTATCCATTACACCACACATTTTTGGATTGGACTTTACAGGAACCAATCCCTGCTCTGTTCACCTGGAACCTGGTCTTTACATTCCAGGTTTATCTTGTCCACAGTCCTTAGCATCCAGGTGTTGCTGCTTATCATAGCTAGCCCAGACCTCCTGACTCCAGCATAGTGTTTGTCAAGCCTCTCTTTACCACTTAACCTTCCATTCAGCTTCCCAATTATGACCACTAAGAAATGAGGCAAGTTACTTACATCCAGCCAGGCCTAAATAAATCGTCAGGATAAATAGTTGGGAAGCTCTCGGATCCGACATGACTGAAGCAGTACATAGCAAGACAGTAGTTGCCTTCAGGTGATGACAAGCAATGGGACACATTATAAAAAAGAGAAGCTTTGTGAACCTTACCGAGCACTGGTGTCTTTCTGTGTTCTTACCAAGGAGAGCCAGTCTGTGAGTGAACTCAGACCTGACCCCGAGGATGGAAACACGCTTTGCTTGCCTACGCTGTAAGGCAGAGAGCTCTACACAGCCTTGGAGATTAATTTCTTTATAGTTGATGAAAACTGGGTGCCGCTGAAGAGGTTATAAAGGCATCTCTTATCCTGCCTCAGGGAGTTCTGGAACGGCCTTCGATAGATGCAATGGTACTGCGGCATTACAGCCAATTGCGGGTCCTTCAGCTGCACCCACAGAACTCCAGCAAAAGTAGCGAAGATGGGTTTCTGTCGTTAAGTTCAGCGGATCTATCTGAGCAGCCGGGGGGCAGAGCAGTTAAAAAAAGAGGCTCCCATTTTTACAATCATTTGTCGGACCATAACTGCACATGAAAACGAGGTTGTAAAAAGAAAGACTGTAAACATTTTAACACACACGCAATGATAAACATTCAGAACTTTAACAGTTATCATGTCAATTTTCTTCAACCTAGGAATAATTTTTAACTTCACAATAAATAAGAAGCCAAGGCTGAAATATCCAACCTCAGACATTTTTTGGTTTTCCAAGAGCAAATTATCTAATTAGATCAGGTGGGAAAAGAAGATATCTTTACGTATTCAAATGACTCAGTGTTCTTGATAGGTGTGAGCAGCTGAATGAAGGTGGAGGCTCGAGCAGAAATTACAGTCCAAACTGACCTTTATAACAGAATCACTTACTACCCTGGGGTAATCCAATCTATTTTGCCACCCAGGTGAGCCTGACTTTGTGATAAATGGCAAGAATCACAGCTACATTCAGGTTACTCCCAGTCCCAAAGGACCAGTCACTTATCCCAGGTCAGTTGCACCCTAGATCGCACAACAAAGATAAGGCTTGTAGCCAATCCTATAATAAATTATCTAAAGATTTATTAAACAGGAAAAGGAAACAAAGCTGTTATTTACAAGGTTAAAGCAGGTGAACGGATACACAAATGAGTTACAACCTTAAGTTTAAAAGGTAATAGAAACTTTATAATAAGCAAGCTCTATATGGCCTTCAGGGCTAACCCAGGGTAAGCAGCTGGGGATCCCTTGTTTATGCTTAGAGAACCTTGCCCCCCAGAGTCCAAGTAGCATAGAGATCCAGTTCCTTCTTGTTAGGGGTTTTTATTCCCTCCTCCCCCCACCCCCTCCATGTGTTCCTGGTTGCGAACTCAGCTGAGGAATTCATATGCATGACTCGTCATCTTGAGGGTAGGGGGCATGCACGGAAGTGCAGAACAGCAAAGTCTTTTGTCCTCTTTAATGTTCCACAATAGTCCACCTGGTGTCAATGGGCCGCCCTTCCTGGGCGGGACATCACACCTCCTGTTGGGTACCAGCCCTTTACACTATTTTGTGTCCCTCTCCTGTCTGGTGATTTACAGTGTCCCGGAAGCTTACCATACAAACGCTTAAATATTACCTTGCCCTATGGGCTACAGACGTTATAAGCGAAATTAATGCAGGCAGCAACTTTACAAGCATTTCTTAAACTCTAAACACGAAACACAGTCTTATCATTCTAAGACCTATTTTAACAATGCTAACGCACAGGGGAGCCAGACTGATTTCAGCAACGAATTCATTAGTGGTCAGTGAAGATATGGAGACCGCGACAGCAGGACAACAGGAAAGGCTGCTAGCGATCCAGCTGAGGTGGATCATATAAAGACATGCCATATAAATGACATGCCAAAAAAGACATGCCATAGACATGCCACCTCCTGAGAGAAGGGGAAATGTTGTTTCTTTTCCTCTTTACACCACACAGATAGGAAGAAAGCCCACAGGCATAGCTGGGTCCCAGATAACCATGTGTACTAAATATACAATACAGTGAGCACCACTAAAAGGCTCACAGACTATTTAAATTGACACCACCCAATTCCTAAACACAAAAGGAAACATAAGTTAACGCCACTGACTGGAAGGAAGGGAGGGAGGTACAGCCAGCAGCATTCAGATGAAAAATGGCCCCCTTATCCTTCCCAGATGTAAAGGGCCAGCTACCAGAAGAGCACGATGGGAAAGTCTCCTGTCTACAAGGAGCACTCAGATACTATGGGGATGAGGGGCATATAAGTATCTGGATGGTAGACAGATAAATTGAGTACCCCACATGGAAGAGTCCAGGGGGTCCTGGGTGCCAGGGCCAAGGCATGGGCGGCATGGGTGGCGGGTATCATAGGCAGGGGAAGGCTGTGCCTCCCCAAACAACCTGGCATAGCCCTGCCCACACTCCACCTCCATGCCCCCTTCTGCCTGCTGTTCCCATCTGCGGCTGAGAGGCTGGGGCAGGCAGGCTGTGGGCCACAGTGTGCACAAGACCCTTGAGGCTGGGGCCATGCTATGCCACGCAGCTCATTCTCCCGGCACTGGGACCACACTGCCAGGCCCGCCCAACTCTCCAGCCGCGCCCCCCCCCAGCACTGGGGCTGGGGGCACTCCAGCTGTGCCACTTGCCCGCCTGCCCAACGCTGGGGCTGGGGGCTCTGCGGCCATGCTGCCTGCCAGAACACGTTCACCCACCATCCATGATGGACAGCCTGGTCTAGGACTGAGCATCAGGCATGGGCCCAGGATCCAAGTAACAGGAACCAGGCCAGGTTGGAATGCCAGGAGATCAGAGTCAAGCAACAAAGCAGATGCCAGTATCAAGAGACGGCTACCAGGAGGCTGGGACCAGACGACAGTAGCGGAGGGCAGGAACCAGGAGTCAGGCCAAGTCAGGATACCACTGGGTCAGTCTCAAACAGCAGAAAGACACCAGATCAGCAGTCCATGGCTGGGTAGAACACAGCTAGTCAGACAACTGCCTCTTCTGGCTTAAATAGGGGCTTCAGCCCAATCAGGAGCCTTGGAGCTCTCCCAGACAGTATGTCTGGGTAGGGCTTGTGCCCCACTTGGCCCCCCATAGGGTCCTGGTCCCAGCAGCTGTGTGTGAGCTGCCAGGTCGAGGATTAGAGCATGGTGACTCCCAGGACTCCTATGGACCCTGGTTTAAGTCCTGCAGGCCCTGGCTCTGGGTGGTCACCAGCTGCTCTGGTTCACATGTAGGAGCAGGGGAGAGCTGGTAGAAGCCATGTGATTCTCAGGGTTGCTACCTTCCCCCAGAATTCGGGAGGTATTGGCTGAATTTGTGGGGGTTGTTTGACAGCAGAACTCAATGGGGGCAAAACTACTGCAAAGAGAAATCACAGGGGCATCGTACAGCTCTACCCAGGAGTAGATGGCAACCTTGGGAGTCAATGGAAATAATCCAGGTGTGTTTGGCTGACATCTGGGAACTAGAGAGGATAGTAATATTAATTGTTTCTAATTCATAGATTGCAAGCCTAGAGGGACCATTGTGATCATCTCATCTGACTGCCCGGATAACACAGACCAGAGAACTGCCCCACAATAATATCTAGAGCTGATCTTTTAGACAGACATCTAATCGGGATTTGAAAATGGTCAGTGATGGAAAATCCACCAATGATTAATTACTTTCACTGTTAAAAATGTATGCCTTATTTCCAGTCTGAATGTGTCGTGCTTCAACCTCCAGCCATTGGATCTTGTTAGACCTTTCTCTGCTAAATTGAAGAGCCCATTATTAAATATTTGTTCCCCATGTAGGTATTTACAGACTGGGATCCAGTCACACCGTAACCTTCTCTCTGTTAAACTAAACTGATCGAGCTCTTTGAGTCTGTCACTCTGAGACATGTTTTCTAACCCTTTAATCAGTCTTGTGGCTCTTCGCTGAACCCTCTGCAATTTGTCAACATCCCTCTTGAATTGTGGGTACCAGAACTGAACTCTGTTCCAGCAGCGGTCGCACCAGTGCCAAACATAGGTGCAAAATTACCTCTGTACTATTCAAGATTCCCCAGTTTATGCATCCCACATTAGCTCTTTTGGATACAGATCATGCTGGGGGAACATGTTCTGCCAATTAGCCATTATGCCCCCTAAATCTTTTTCAGAGTTCCTGTTTCCCCAGGATAGAGGCCCCCCCATCTGTAAGTATGGCCTGCATCCTTTGTTCCCAGAAGTACACACTTAAATTTAGCTATTTAAAAACACATATTGGTTGCTTGAGCCCAGTTTGTCAAGCGATCCAGGTCGCTCTGAATCAGTGACCTGTCCTCTTCATTATTTTTTCTCATGGGTCACCACCTCCTGTACTGGGAATCTTCGCCATGTGCTCCTTACCCACCCCCTGAGCTGAGGGTGATGGCTGATGGAAGGGAATCCTGAGGAATCCCTCAATGTTGCTCCGGTCTCCAATGCCAGTTGAGAAAGTGCCACCAGACCTGTGAGCACAGGGAGCCCGAGTCAGGGTGTCGCACTGCAGAAGGGCAGTGTGGTGTTTGCTGCTCATGCACCAACCTGACATGAGATGGGGCTACATGCTGACAGAGCCCCAGGTCAAGAACTTCATCTCTGCTTGTTCTGCGCCTCCCCTGGCTGGAGCACATCATGAGGGCTTCCACCCACCCAACCACTCTTTAAAACAGGAAACCACTATCCATCCATCCATACGCACCTGTCCCACCTTCGTTGTGCCTCCATCTAACGAAGCTGCAGAGGACTTTACACGCTGACTGATGGCCCCAATCAAAGACCTCCACAATCAGCCCCAGATCTGCGTGTGCCAGCCTGCCCTGCCTTTGCCAAAGGGCCCGTAAGTTGCTACACCCATGTTGCGTTGGTGCCCCTGCCCACAGGAAGTGTGTGCTGCGAATGGCCGGCGTGCAATGCTATGCCTGGATTAGCACTGCAGGGGGCCCTGCTTGGCTCCCCCCTGCCCCATGAGAACGCTGAGCTGCCAGGATGGTGTGATTCCTATTAGAAACCAAAGAGCCTTTGGAGCGAGTTGCTGGCACAGCTGCCTCTGTTGTTTACGACTCCACCACAGGCTTGATTTGTTCCCCTGAGTAGCAGATCATCCCATCTCCTGCTTCTACGCAGGCCAGCTGGATTTGAACAAAGCTGTCAGAACCGCCGTCTGGCATGGGGCTCATTCACACCAAGATGCGAGTTGTTATCCAAATTAAAATGCCCTTCACTGAAAGGCCAGAAATTACATGGCTGATTAGCCCACGGGTCCATGCAGACACCACCACCCACTAACACATCCGCCCTGCCAGACAAGGGCTGCTTTAGCCCTGGCAACACCAAGGTGCTGCAGACAACTCCTCTCTCTCCCCCTCCAGGGTCTTATCCCTCTGCCACCACTCGAGGCCTCCCTGTTTGGTGCCACAACATGGCAGCCAAGGTCAGTGAACTAAGTGCCACTCGCTGCCTCCTAGCACAGAGATGCTCTGGGACCTCAGCTGCTTCCGTCCCAGCCAGAGGTACCCAGCGGCAAGGGCACGGAGACCAGGCAGAGGGAAGAGACGTTCCGTTGAGTGGGGAGGGGGCCAGACTGGGACTCGCTCTGCTCTCCAGTCCCCTCCTAGATGCCTGTCTGGTTATCTTGGTTTTTACACCGCTCTCACGCGCCTAGGAACTAGTTGATTTCCAAATGGGTAATCACTCAAACGCACCATTGCTTTCAAAGAAAATCTTCTGAAATAAAAATAAATCCGGAGTTTCTGGATATGAAAAAAATACACTTTAAATTCAGAGGAGGAAAAGGAAAGCAGGATGAGCTAGGGCCCTTCAGGCAGTGGCATGCCATGTACGTATGCAACACAGTCATTGCATGCCCCATGACAGGCTATGCCCATGGGACAATTCTGTCCAGCCACAAACGGCGTTCTCTGCATAGCGTGACCTTGCATGTACTCCCAAGTGTAGAGTTGCATGCCTGGCTAAAAGCGTCACGGCATGCCGTTGCATTTAGAAACATGGAATGGGAAACCAGGAAATAACTAACATATTAAACCCCTGGTGCTGAGTATTCCCGACATCCCAAGTCAATCGCAGCTCTGCGTGCTCAGCACCTCTGATACTCGGATCACCCAAAACAATGCATGTAATGAGTACAGACGCATGAGACTGGTGGATCAGCAGGCTGGAAATGGAGTGAAAGGACCTGTTACCTCTAGATTATAGGTCTAAATTCAGCCCATGTTGGTAGGGACCAAAAATCACCACCTGATGGCTCTTTGGTAGAGCTGGGTGAATATCTGATTTTTTCATTCTCTGGCAGTTCTAAAAAGATTTCATTTCAGGTGAAACCAAATCCAAAAAGCACGAAACATTTCAAGGAAACAAAAAAATCGGCTTGGGGTTGAACAAAATTTTTTCCATTCAACCCCAAATGGATTGGGGGGGAGGGGCAGTTGCAAAAGGCCTGGTGGCAGAGGACTTAGCAGGTTTCGTTTAGTTCCTCCTTCTGCCTGAGGTGGAGAAGGGATTTGAATTCAGGTCACCCACATTGTAGGCACATCCCCCAGCCACTGGGCTACGGGTAAGGCTAAGATTTTTGTCACGGACATTTTTAGTAAAAGTCACGGACAGGTCACGGGCAAAAAAGAAAAATTCACGGAAGACATGACCTATCCCTGACTTTTACTAAAAATATCCGGGACAAAATGGGGATCTGTAGATCCCCACACCCAGGGCCAGATTAACTCTCCTGTGGCCCTGGGCTATTAGATTTTTTGGGGCCCCTGTATACAAGTCTTTTTCCTAATTTAAAACAATTATGGCATCGAGGCTATTAACGCGATACTAAACTTGCCTTTTAATTAACATAGAGCTGTTCTGTGGTTACATTTCAGTCTCAAACCATGGAGAATATAGTTAATTTAATTCAAAATAGCCTACTTCTTACCTTTTAGAACAGCCAGTGTGTTAGTTTCTTTCTGGGAGGGAGTTTGGGTGCAGGAGGGGATTCTGACCTGGGGCAGGGGGGTTGGGGTGCAGGAGAGGGTGCAAGGTTCAGGCTCCGCCCAGAAGGCGCTTACCACAGGTGGCTCCTGGCTGGCGGCGCAGTAGGGCTCAGGCAGGCTGCCTGCCTGCATGCCGTGGCCCCGTGCCAGTCCTGGAAGCGGCCGGCTGCTGGCATGACTCTACAGCCCCTGGCGGGATGCGGGGGCAGGAGGTGGCTCTGCATGCTGCCCACACCCACAAGCGCCACCCCCGCAGCTCCCATTGGCCAGTTTCTGTGAATCTCTGCTCACATTTCTCAATACATTAATTTCATCCATGTCCACTGCCCCTTTGGGTCCATGTCCCCCAGCTATTTGTGCAGCCAGGTCTCACTGACAGAAATGCTTAACGGAAGAGGCTCTCCAGTGACTGTGCTCAAAGTCTTCTGGAAGGACAGTTTTACATTCACTTTCTGTGACAATTCACACTAGAAACTGGATTATAAGGCATTCAGCGACCAGAAACAACCCCAGGTGACTTTTCTGTTCCTATTCGCAGCACAGCTTAAATTCCAGATTTGGGGTAAACAAAAGACCGGCAAAAAATGTTCTCAAATGACATCAAGTTTAGGAAAATTCACAGTGAATTATTTACAAAACTCTTGCCATGTCACTTTGACATCTGTGACGCAATGCCACTTCACACACGCTGAGGATCGGATGCATTTCTTTTTTGTAACAGGTCTGCAGCTGAACGCCTTTGAACGATGGGAATTTGGATCTAAAGTCCAAACTTCACGCCGGAACCCATCTCCATTCTAAAGCGAAAGGGGATGAAATTGTAATACCAGATGCTCAACTCTGGGGTGGGTGCTGGCCAGCCAGGGTAAGCTCTGAAGTGAAAATCTCATCCCATGTGAGTACCCTCCTTGGACTGCGTGCATTGGAGGTGTTCAGCACAGACTGGAAAAGTTATTCCAATGTGGTACTTTACCTTCGCATTTCCCCTGTAAATGTCTCAATCCCTGTAAAAATAAAAAGATCAGAGCGGCTTGATGATGATGATGGAGGATCCTTTAAAGTGAAAATCATGGACACCTTTTAGCCATTGGTCGGGCTCATAAAATGTCTCAGAATTGCTCTGCTGTCAAGGAAAAGAATTTCACAGCAAGGGCCACGGAGAGTGGAGGCAAGGGCACGGAGAGTGGAGGCAGCTCAGGTCGTTATGTGCATTGACAAGGAGATGAATTGCCTGTGGGATGTCTCCGAGCAGGCCTTCTCGATTTTAAAAGGAGAGGGTCAGCTGATGGAATGCACTGAGCTAAAATTAAAGCAGATAAAACTGGAGCAGGAGACAATCGTGAGAACAACTGATGTTTTGGACAGTGGTTTTCACCCAGAGGGCCTTACACGGTTATTGCTGGGCGATCAGCGATGGCTTTGCCATGAGCCCCAGTACAGAGCAGAGCACCATGAAGCCGCCTCAGGAGCAATCCGAGAAGCACACTCAGAGAAAACCAAGGCAGCAATGCAGGTAGCCAGCAGAGAGAGTAAAGGGGTGCAGGACACGTAAGAGTCTGTCCCTAAGGCAAATTTCCAGCACAGTCAATGAAGTAAGAAGAAAGAATAAAGAGCTCAGGATGGTATATTAGAGCAATGCAAATAATGCACTAGGCAGAATTTAATCATCAAATTTTGCCTTGTTTTCTGTTTGTTGAATGTCCCTGGAGCAATCAGAGTGTCCCTCAATTTATTAAATATTCAGATTTATGTGATGATTTTTTTTCTTCAAATTTCTTTCCCTCTGTGGATCAGTCGCAGATGCACTGCTACAGACTAGGGACCGAATGGCTCGGCAGCAGTTCTGCAGAAAAGGACCTAGGGGTTACAGTGGACAAGAAGCTGGATATGAGTCAGCAGTGTGCCCTTGTTGCCAAGAAGGCCAATGGCATTTTGGGATGTATAAATAGGGGCATTGCCAGCAGATCGAGGGACGTGATCGTTCCCCTCTATTCGACATTGGTGAGGCCTCATCTGGAGTACTGTGTCCAGTTTTGGGCCCCACACTACAAGAAGGATGTGCAAAAATTGGAAAGAGTCCAGCGGAGGGCAACAACAAGGATTAGGGGACTGGAACACATGACTTATGAGGAGAGGCTGAGGGAACTGGGGATGTTTAGTCTATGGAAGAGAAGAATGAGGGGGGATTTGATAGCTGCTTTCAACTACCTGAAAGGGGGTTCCAAAGAGGATGGATCTAGACTGTTCTCAGCGGTAGCAGATGACAGAACAAGGAGTAATGGTCTCAAGTTGCAGTGGGGGAGATTTAAAGGTGAAAGGTCACCTCAGAATCACACTACCTCACCAGGCATTGGGCATAAAGGAAGTTGATGCAAGCTGAGATTTCTCGATTGAGTTCCAATAGATCCCACCTCCTTTGTCTGGTTTGCCCACCTCTTGAGCCCTGACATGACTGTAAGCACCGTGGGGGAAGGACTGTCTTCTTTGCTTGGCCATAACAGAACAAGAAGCAATGGTCTCAAGTTGCCATGGGAGAGGTCTAGCTTGGATATTAGGAAAAATTATTTCACTAGGAGGGTAGTGAAGCACTGGAATGGGTTACCTAGGAAGGTGCTGGAATCTCCATCCTAAGAAGTTTTTAAGGCCCAGCTTGACAAAGCCCTGGCTGCGATGATTTAGTTGGGGTTGGTCCTGCTTTGAGCAGGGGGTTTAACTAGATGACCTCCTGAGGTCTCTTCCAACCCTAATATTCTATGATTCTATGATAACAGGCCTTGCTCCTTGATGAAGATTCCTAGATGCTACCACAATACCAACAGGAACGTATTTTAAATATCCAGTATCCAAGGCCAACCCTATTAGAGTATCTTGAGTCTGGTGAGTCCCAGTCCACCTCCCAGGGTCCACACCTCAAACCTACAGTTTGTCAGCCAGGAGACCAGCTGCAGCCATCTCAGCAGAGGGGCCAAGGATTGACTGGGCCATGGAGATGGATTTTCTCCTCTGGCCTCCAGATAGGGTTGATGCACCTTAGCAAGATAACATGGGGGAGCTTGCATTGCCACTGTCCATGCTGGACCTGTTCCATGCGGCCCAGAGCTGTCGACCTGCCACCTTTCACCAGCACAATATTCACTTTTTAAAATGCAGGAGAACAATATTTTTTTCTGCTCAAGACAAACAAGAATCTGCAAAGACCCATGGCGTCCAGCATCTGAGACTGAACAGTGACTAACGACCCCGCCAACGTGCATGTGATAAACAGCACCAGGATCCAGAAGTGATACCTTTATTGCTCACTAATACCTGCTCTAAAGGGGTGTTTGATTTTTAATTAAAGCCTGCTATCTCCGCTCTGGAAATGCAATTAGCAAGCATGACTGGAAAACTTTACCATGCTCCACCCGGAGTTCTGGCTCACAGGGAGATGCTAATCTCTCCCCATTTACCATGGGGCTAGATCCAGCAAACGTTCGTCTTCCAGACACTGTTTGCTAATCTTTTGTTCTGTTCCACACCTGGAACATTCCCTCGTCACTGGCTTCTTTGCCCATATCCCCACCCCACACGCCCCCTTCTCCCCAGCCCTTTTCCTGTTGCTTCAAAAGGTCTGTCCGGAAGGTTGTCTTGGATGAAACGCCCTGCACAAAGCCCAGCCTGTGGTATAAAAAGAGCCAGGACTGGAGCTGGGAGCTACAGTCACTCAGAGACCGAGAGCGAGGCATCAGACTGAGAAGCCAAGATCACACTCCACAGCAACAGGTAAGTCGGAACGACTCCGGCTCTTCCTCTTTATTCCTTCTGCTCTGATCTTTTCTCCACTCCCGTTAAGACAGGAACACAGAGGCAGTGTCTTATGCCTTTGTTCCTCGCATAGATAAAGAACAAGCTGTTGTCCTTTAGCTGTAACCCAGCAGAAATATTTCAGATCAGGTGTGATTTAAAGGAATTAGCCATTCCAGGGAGCTATAAAGCTATCAGAGGACAAACCCCAGTATTCCCACTAGCCTTGGTCTTTCGATGGCATATTTCAGAATGGGATCAACTCAAGATTGATTGTCCCAATTGTTATGTGAGTCTTGAAGGAATGACACTTGACTGCTAAGCCCACTTTGCTCTAAGGGGAAATAGTTAATATTAGAGCTATGTTACAATTCATTTGCATGCTAAGATAAATTATTCATGGTCAGTGATTTAACTGCAAGGGGAAGCCAGTAAACACAACACTCCCCTTCCCCCCCAAAAAACCCCCCTACCAACTAAGCCCCTCTCCCCATTCTTCCTTGGACCTAAATATTTAATAAATTCTTACCTAGAGCCTTTATTTTTCTGTTGTTCCTCTATTTTGCTGTGGATTGTTCTGTTTTCCAAATATATTACAAAACCCCTCTCTGTCTCTGTCCACAGCTCCAAGCCCTTTTGTACTTTCTCACCCTCCTTAATAATGTCAAAAGTTACTGGTGGTTGCACGCTGACAAAAGATCAGGAGAGGACATTTTTTCTTTTGGGTTTGATCTGTTCTCTTTTATAACCTGTGTTATTAAAAGCTTCCCTGTGTCCTAGCTGCAAATCTGCTCCCCAGCAAACTACTGTCTTGTGGTGTATTAACCAAGAGGAATCTGTTAACAGTGTTGATGATAACAGCAGTGATGTTTGTTCAGTCAAGTTAAGGAAACAATCATACCAAATCCCTGCCTTCAGGGAAAACCACCAGGGCCAGAGCGAGAGAACTTTAGACCAGGTCGACACTACAGACTTCTGGCAGCACAACTATGGCCTTGTCTACACTACACAATTTTGTCGACAGAAGTCAGCTTTTGTCCACAAAACTGGAGGTGTGCACACTGAAATGCTCCTCCTGCTGATGACAGGTTTCAGAGTAGCAGCCGTGTTAGTCTGTATTCGCAAAAAGAAAAGGAGGACTTGTGGCACCTTAAAGACTAACAAATTTATTTGAGCATAAGCTTTCGTGAGCTGTAGCTCACTTCATCAGATGCAACAAGTGAGCTGTAGCTCACGAAAGCTTATGCTCTAATAAATTTGTTAGTCTCTAAGGTGCCACAAGTACTCCTTTCCTCCTGCTGATGTAACTCCCCGGCTATATTGACATCATAAAACCACCTCAACGAGAGATGTAGGGCTTATGTTGGTGTAGTTAGGGTGACGCAGTGTCTGTGTAGACACTGGGTTCCTTATATCAGCTGTTGGTTGTCATTCTCATCAGTTTCACAGCTCAGCTCCCCAGCTAGGCTGCTGCTGGGTCTCCACTCCAATCCAGGCTGCCACCCAGGCTCCTGGCTTGAGCTGCTGCTGAGGCTCCCCACTCCCTGCTAGAAGCCCTGCTGCCTCTGGGGTCCCAATTCCCTGTTCCCCACTGGGAGCACAGCAGCCAACCAGACTCCGGGTGTGGATCTCCCCACCAGAGGTGAGAAGCTGCAGGCAGCTTTCCCTCACTCTTGGTGGGGAGGTGAGAAGTTCCAGGGGGCAGCTGGACTCCCGGTGGGGAGCTGCGTGGGGCTGAGAGCCCTGGCCTCTTCAGTCAGTAGAAGCACTCCTGGTGAGGACGTGTACCACCGAAAGAAGGAGGGTAGTGTGGACATCGGCCACCGCAGTAATTAATGTGGTGGCTGTAAGCCAACCTAACACAGGCCAACTTAAGATTGTAGGGTAGACATAGCCTATGTCGGACAGGGGCATGAAGAGGTATGACCCCGATAGAGTTTTGCTGGCAAAACTGGCAGTGTCGACATAGCAGTACCAGCAAAAAAGCTCTTTTGCTCACCCGGGGTGGTGTCAGGGCAAGTTTCTATCACAGAGGTGGTTTTACTCTACCAGCACGAAGCACAGCTTGCTGGTATAGCTGCATCCATTCTAGGAGGGCTTTGCTAGGATACCGTATTGGTAAAAGGTCCTTGTGTAGACCTGGCCTCACTCACATGAAATAGAACTTTTGTCCATTGACTTCAATGAGACCAGTCATGGTGTAAGGGAAAGTCAATGGGCCCAATCCCATACAGTGGTAAGAAGAGCAGGTGGAAAAGAGTATCTTATTTTCCATGAAAATAGTTAGAAAAACAACCCAAACCTTTTTCATTTTTACCACAGATTTTTGCGGCATTTTTCAGGGTTTAACAAAAAAAAAAAAAAAAAACCCAACCCCGCCCCAAATATTTCTGAACTTTCAACTGAAAACCAACAAACTTCAGGCTGCGGTTGTAGAACAAAGAAACGTGTGCGTGCCTGGTTCGGTTTGCGGCCATTTTTTATTTTGTTTTTAACACCACCTGAGAAACCTCAACACACACAAAGGTTTTCTCACAAAAATGTCCATTTAGTCAAAGGCCCCCCCCCCTTTTTTTTTGTCAAAAAGCACGTTTCTAAGAAAAGACTGGCTCTAATGCACTCCTCCTTCAAATCCCATTGACCTCAGCTGAAGTTCTCCCTGGGTGAGGAATGCTAATTACAGTTCTTTTCCTCAGCCTTTTATAGCACTAAGAGCTAGCCCAGGTCCTGAAATCTACCTTCTCCACCAGTGGGGCACAAGCTGGGGGCGCACACCCCCGGGGGTGGGGGCAAGAGGTTCTTGGGGAGAGGGGCGGGGGGTGAAGACACTGGGATCCCACAGGACCCGCTGCCATAATAGCGGGAGCGGT
The DNA here is from genome assembly GCF_965140295.1 of Lepidochelys olivacea. Classification (NCBI taxonomy): domain Eukaryota; kingdom Metazoa; phylum Chordata; order Testudines; family Cheloniidae; genus Lepidochelys; species Lepidochelys olivacea. Next base: position 6,370,026 of record NC_140413.1, read on the forward strand.
CTCAAAATTGAGTGGGTGTTGCAGGGCAGGAGGGGCGTGGGGTTAAAAAAATAGCCCTTTTGTGCCACAAAGAATATGAACGGCCCAGCCAGCAGGCACCGCTCTCTCTGCCAGCAGCAGCGCAGAAGTCAGGGTGGCAGGGCCCTGGCCAGCAGATGCCGCTCTCTGGCTGCCCAGCTCTGAAGGCAGCCCCATGGCCAGCAGTAGCACAGAAGTAGGGGATTACCTCAGACTACAAGTAATGGAGTGGGGTGGGATAACAAATTCCGGGAATGGAAAGGGGGGCACAACTGGAAAGTTTGCACACCGTTGGTCTACACCCCCAAGAGGTGTTCCAGCTGTGTTCTTCACCAAGATTTAGAGTGGCATTTTCAAAGCACATCAGCTTCTGACCCCCCACTGCAACTTCCAAGTGCTGTCTACAAGCATCTGATGACTAAATCTTCATCTATTATTTACAGAAGCAACCACTCTGTCATATGCGCTGCAAGGACAGTCCCTGTTCAAGAGCCTTGCCATCTAAGTCTAGGCAGAGAGAGGTTAGGAGAATGGGAACAACAATAAGAAATTTCTATACAAGGCAGCTCGGTTCACTGTAAGCTGTAGCAGTGAGTCAATCAGAGGGGCTTGCGTTCTGAAGAATGCATTGCTAATATTTTTCAATTTAGCAACCCTACTTGCATTTATCTATCCTTAGATGGACCTTTAGGTAGCAAACGCCATCCAAGAAAGTCTCGCTTTTTCCCTCCACATAGAATCAAATTCAAGGAGCTGGGTTCCTTCCCGAAAGAGAAGCTTTTTAATTAGGAATGAAAGAGATAACATTGGGTAATCATATTGTCTTGTATTCAACAGAACAAAAGCCAAGCTGCATTTTGACTGGGGATAGTGTGATCTGTATGCGGCTGTGGATATAATTGCAGATTCTGAATCTCTAATCTGTTAATAAAGAGAGTTACCTAGTGGTTAGTGCAAGGGACTGGGAGTCCAGCCTCCTCCGTTCTATTTCTGAGTCTCCGGAACACTCCCTGAGTGACTTTGGACACATTCCTTCTGTACACGTTCCCCTTTCTGCAGAACTGTGAGGGGGATATTTGCATAACTCAGAGGCATATGTGAGGCTGAATGCATCAGTAGCTGCAACAGGCTTTTAGTCCCTCCGATGAAAGTATGAGAGACAGGCCCAGCGAGCATTGCTAATGCCGTCAGCAACAATGTTCAAGTAACGGCTATAACTTGGTGTTATACAACGAAGCGAGAACTCCAGGCACAGAGAATGAGGGTGATTTCCTATGCACTGCACGTGCTTCTTAGGGCAAGAAACCGGAGTCTAGCTCCAAATTTACCCTCTAACTTTCACATCCCAAGATTTTCCGACTGGCTGGCACTTCCAGTGCACCCGAAACCCAAGTTGTGTTCTCTCTGCTTCCGACACCATTGCCATTGGTAAAGATACTGGAATCAGAATGGATGGCGCTAACCTTCTAATATGCTGCCTGCCCTGCAGGGTGAGATAACTGTTGTCCTTTAAGAATACACATTGCTTTTGTGCAGGACTTTTACAAGGCCAGGGCTGCAGTTAGCAATTATGCTGATTAGATTAGAATGGAGCCTGCTTCTCAGTTAGCTACAATGGTTCTGCAGAAATGACAGGAGGGGAACTGCATCTGTCACCGAACTAAGGCAGTCTGACCCAGAGCACAGAGAATGAGCTAAACTCATTTCACCTACCTATAAAAGCTGCTCTCTGCAGAAGAGAAGTTTCTCCAGACCCGGTGTCTGTGATTAACCTCCCTTACGACGGATACTACCTAAAAATACAGGGCCAGATCTTCAGCAGGTGTCAACCGGCATCTCTCTATTGAAGTCCCCACCGGGGTATTTGTACAATGCAACATGGCTTCAGTGAGGCAACGGTAATTTACCCCAGCTGAGGACTCAGCCTGCTTTGTAACTGATCCAAGCCCCAGAGGCAGTGAAACCAGTAAACCCCAAAGGAATACCTTATTTCACCCCAATTATTTTTACACGATTTTTAAGAGATAAAGGGAACGGGGTGGGGGAAATGTATCAAAAGGAGCATTTAAAAATTCCATGGCTGGAACCAGGGCTTTTTACATTATCTACATACCCGCCCAATCAAAACTTTCTATTACAAACAGACGTTGCCTGTAGTGAGTCTGAGCAACGACTCGTGACCTCGTAAACCTTCAAAGTTTCAGGGTACTATTCAGAATAGCATCCCTCACAGCAGTGCACTGGGATGGGATCCCTGCCTGCTGAGCTGGAACTCAGCTACTGTAAGCCCCTGCCCTACCTGAGAGTTGTGCTGGGGCTCACTGCCCATCCATCCCGGTGTTTATGCCATGCCTGTCATTGTGGCATCTGGGCACATCCCATGGCTGTGCAGGGCTAGGACTCAGCTCCAGCATCCTTCTGCAGCCCTAAGCTCTATAGCAGGGCTGGAAACCCAACTCCCATCCTTCCAAAGTCGGCCGATAGTCAGATCGGCAATTGGACTGATTAGCGCAGAGGTCTCCAAACTGTGGGGCTCACGCCCCCCCCCTTGGGGGGCCTGGAAGACCGTTTGGGGGGGGATGGTGCGGCTGGGGCCTGGGCCAGCCCCCACAGGAGGCAGGGAAGAAGCACCACCCAGCCCCACCCTCAGCTGCAGCCCCACTCCCGGCTCCAGGAAGGGGGCGTGAGGTAAAAAGTTCGGGGACCACTGCGTTAGAGAGAAATTATGTGGAATTTAACTCCAGCTCTGGGTTTGAATGCCAGCCCCTCCCCTGGACGTCGAGGGTCATGTCTGTGATTCTGGCTAGGCCGAACAGAGAGAGACAGGAGCGAAACTTGGAAATTCAAACCCAGGCCCAGGTCCAAATTCTGAAAGCCTCCATCCCCACACCATCGGGCGGCTTTCATCTGGGAGTTGGGTCCAGGTCTAACAGATACAAATGTCTTCTCAGGAGAGGCCCCCGCTCCCAGTGCAGGAGCTACATTTGACTGGACCTGTTTGGCAAGCTCATTGTGCATAACCCTCTCTTTCTGGCCGTCTTGTGCAACCGCGCTGGACTCACCTGGCTGCCGAGGTGCCGGCTAACAGCTGCCGGCGCGGCTGACAAACATCGCGGCGATTACACTTGGCATCACCCCCACCCCTTCTGTTTCCTCAGGAGTCCGAGCTCCATCCCGAAGATGCTGAAACCCGTAAGGAGCGGCCTGCTGGCGATTCTGGGCGTGCTGCTCTTTCACGCGGCCGGCGGCGTGAACAGCCAGTGCTCGCAGAGCAGCAGATGCAGGGACCTCAGCACGGAAGTAGGTCTCTTGGTGAGTGGCTCCGGCCCTGGGCGCTCAGGGGGAACGTCGGGGCTCTAAAATGGGACTCGGGCTCTGTCCTGCACTAAACTGGGTGGATGGAGGCACAATACACATTTCCCATTCCTAACATCTGGGCCACGCTCAGAATTAAATACATTAAAAAAACCCAAACAACTCCTTGACATCTCTTTCTGGAAGCAAATCGGAAATCAGCTCTGGGAAAGCCCCGGTAAGACAGCTCCCCCACTCCCAAGCACTGTTCCCAACAGTGCAGGAAGGAGCATCTTCAGCGAAGGTGCAGGACTGGGAGTTGGGAGATTCCCAGATCAGTCACAGACCTTGGGCAGTTCACTTCAATAGCCAGGGGTTTCAGTTGCCCAGTGGTAAAATGCGGGTGATTCTGTTCCCTTACCCTGCAGAGGTGCAGTGGATGCAGAGTCATGGAAGCTTGTATAGTTCTTGGTGGATGCACCGATGCGGGCCGTGGGAGGACACGGGTCCAGTCTCAGTCCCTGGGGTCGCTCAGAGGCAGCCATGGCCCTCGGTATGCCATAGAACTGCTGCACGGCTGCTCAGAGCAATATGTCCAGCTACCCTTTAAGCCAGGTCGCCAGCTGGTATAAGTGGGCATAGCTCCAGGGAAGGCAATCGAGCAATGCAGATTCCCAACAGCTGAGAGGAGCAGGCCCCGTCAGAGCAATCGCAATGACACGAGGTCTCCTGCTGCAGTTAGGGGGTTTGCAAAGATTGCAGGGGAGTTTTCCACCCCCTGCCTGCTCCCCTGCGCTCTGCATTGCGCATATAGGGCGACAAGTCAGCCTTCGCTGTCTGCCTACCACCAGGTTAGGCGCTCTCCCTCACTAGCCAGCTTTTAGGTTTTTAAGCTGCAGACGGCCCATTGGTAACGGAGTGCGCACATCGCAGCTAGAGATGGAAGAGACAGACTCCATCTGCCGGAAGGGCAGGATTTCATTTCTCCCCTCCCCCTCGACCCCCATGGAGGAAGGGTTAGTTACCTGGCACCGGACTTGCAAGGGGATGTCTACTGAGCAGGCAAAGGGGACACTTCTTCCGGTTCAGCCATTTGAAGGTTTGTCCCCTTTGCCAAAAGCTGGTAAGAAAGGAGCTGGACCCCCATCTAATGGCAGCGTGGGCGAGGAAGCCAGGAGGGGGTTTAACCCCAGCTCTGGTGCTGACCCCCTCTTTGGCCTTGGGCTAGTCATTTACACCAACACTGTCACACCAGGGTGCCAAAAGCTGGGGGCCTACGCCTGCTTTAGCTTGGCACCTGAGCACACACGGCCTGACGTACAGAGGTACTGAGCCGTCACAGCTCCCAGTGAACTCACTAGGTGCAGGACACGGCTGGCTGAAGTCAATGACCTGAGCGAGGTCATCGGGATTCGACCTCTCGGTAACCGATACCATTTTTGCAACAGTTGCTGGCTGTGGGGCTGTCCCCTGAGAGTCCTTTCAGGCCTTAATCACGGACCACAAGCACTCCAGGTCTCCTTCACCACCACCACGTTCGATTGTATTCTTCCAGCAGGCTGCAGCCTGTAGCCTTATTTACGTATATCTACAGTCCCCAGCCAGCTTCCCACGTGCTTCCAGTCCTAGCAGCCGTGCATCCTGCCTACCTCTGTCTTCCTTCAGGCGCCCACCTCTCCAGCACTTCCTACTTGTCCAGCTGCATAGTCCCATCTGCTGAGGCTGCTGCCCCTTCAATTAGCCCTTCAGCTGCAGCTCTGCTCAGTTAATGGACACCTTCTGCTAACGGCCTGCCTTCCAGTTAGGTCCAGTTAATACATTCTGGTGGGTATTAGAGCGACAGAGCCTGCAGTTAGCTACTGATTCAACACACCTCGCTCTCCTTTCCCCGATGCTCCATGGTCTCTTGGGCCGAGCTCTTTGCTTTCCACCCCCCGAAAGAACAATCTGTGGGCGGAGGCCGTCTCCGCCCCTCCATCCTCATACCAAGGGCGTTCGGCAGGACTGTCTCTTGGCTGACCTTCCTCTGTACTCCGTCGCAGCTCCACTGGTTCGGTGCTCCTTTCACCCGCCATGACATTTTGTTCGGGACCCCGTTTGGCTAAAGGCTCTTTCTCCTGCTGGTCTGCTCCTGGGGCTGCCTGGGGGACCCCTTCTTCAGCAGGTAAACCCACATAGGGCTCGGTCACCAGCCTCTGTTCACCTCCATTTCCTCTTCCTTCTCTACCAGCTCTCTCTCTCTGCTCCAGGCTCTTTTTCCTCTTCCCGGCTTGTGTCTTCCTAGCTAGGTTCTTCTCTTTCTTTTTGATCTCCCCCTTCTTCAGTCTTGTGTTTCACACCCCATAACCAACTCTGTGCTCTCCGGGAATTTCCTCCTTCCATCAAGGCAAAGGGTTTCCAGTCCCAAAACGACTGGATGGGGCAAAGCCTTCACCATCCCCACCTGTTTCTATTTAAACCTTCCCTTGACCTCAAAGAGGATTTTCACTAAAGGGCACCATTTCCTTTCCCCACGTATGCATTCCAGTTTCAATCCCCTCCCAGGCAGCATCCAGTGGGGTTTCACCCGATCTACCCGAACAAGCAAACACTCTGGCTGCCGAGTCCATTAACCCCTTCACCCGCTTCCTGACGACTTTGACCCTATGGGTAGACACTCGTTTTCTCCTGGGCACCCCAGTCCACCCGCAGAATTCTGCCAAGCCGCAGTCCATACGCTGACAGTCTCTTTATATGTCCTGAGTGCCCGCACCAGTAACAAACTGTCTCCCCCGCTAGCAGAGGAGGACCCCTTAGATTCTTCCTGCCTGGGCATTGACACTTTCCTTCCCCATCTCCTGTCCCCTCAGGGGACAGACTGTTCTCCTGGTAAGTCAGCCTCTAAGAACTCTTCGGCGAGCATCACAGCACTGTCCAAAGTCGAGGGTCAATGCCAGCACCCACAGACGCCTGCCACCTTGGAGAGACTGCGAACGCTGCTCTAAAACCACCGTATCCATCCTTTCCTCCAGCCCCTGGCTTTCCAGCCTCGGCCCAGTCAGCCAGTCTGCGTGTGGAAGCTCTGGGCCTTATTCCCTCTGTCCAATTCGCAGCCCTAAATCTCTGTCGGTATCCCTCCCACGACAGACCCAGCCGATCTGTGATGCTGCCTTGACTGTATCGTAGTCCCTGGCGTGTTCTTCGCCTCAGGGCTTGTGGGTTGCTTGCGCTTTGCCCACGATGCCTTATCCCAGCCACAACCTCCAGCTCCACAGTTCAGCGAGAGGCCCCTGGGCCCTCTGCCAGAGCCATGTTACACAGTCGGATTCCCTGGGCTCTGTTGCCGCCCTGGTCGCAGGACTCACCAGGCTCTGCACCATCTGGTGCTGTGGTGCCGTCCGCGCCGTAAGCAATTCCTGGGTTATGAACTCCTGAAGACAACAGTTTATAGTTAAAATTTGCATCGATCTTTACATAACAGAACCACAGGGCCAACCCCAGCCCTCCCACATACGCCTGCCATCTCCTGCTGCCAGCAGCGGGAATTGTGCACGTGACTCCGGACAGACGCTGGGTCACGGCCGACTGGCGGCCCTAGAAGAACCTCCTGTTGCACGAAGCAGGGAGGATGCTGCAGCAGCCTATTTAAGACCACAGGTTCCTCAGCCCCAGCCCCTCCTAAGCTAACCCTTTGCAAGGGTTCCCCCGCAGGGCCGGCCCACAACATTTTGGCACCTGAGGCGGGGAGCTGAAATGACGGCCCCTCACGCGGGCCAAAACTTTGAAACGCTGAGTCCTAGCGGCGCCCCCTACAGTCTAGCGCCGGAGGCGGCCGCCTGAGTTCGCCTCATGGTAAGGCCAGCCCTGTTCCCCTGCTACAGGAAGTGGTGCAATGGTTATAAGATGCTCTGGCCTCTGGGGAGGTCTTGGTTGCAAGTAACGGAGCAAACAAGCGGAGTCAGGGAAAAAGGAGCGGGCTTGGGAGTTTCTTTCCCTGGCCAAATGCGAGCAACCTGCCCAGCTTGCTCCCCTTCAGGGGTCTGCTTTATACCACTCAATACACGACCGGGCAGTTAACACTTCAGACTCGGAGTTAAGAGACATGGCTTCTATGCCCAGCTCTGCTAAGGACTCCCTGTGTGATCTTGGGCAAGTCACCGCCCCTCTCTGGGCCCCCGTTTCCCCTTCTGTAAAATGAAAATAATTGCACACACCTGCCTCACAAGGGGAGACTGAATGGCCAGATCCTCAGCTGGTGTAAATCAGCATAGTTCCATTGGCTTCAGCGGAGCAATAGCAATTCAGAGCAGCGGAGGACCCGGCTCACTGTTTGTAGAGTGCTTTAGACCCTGAGATGGGCTTGCAGAGTATTACTGCTATTAATAAACAGCTGTGCTGCTGGAAGACTCTGAAGGCACTTCTAGGTACAGTTACTCACAGAGAGAAATAGAAAGGCCCATAGGTCAGCTCCATGCCTGGACATTACATGACATGAGCCCCACATAGCAAATGTGTGTCTAGTTGAAGCATTTCCTTTCTCCTCACCCAGGCGTGCATCAAAGCCTGCAAACTGGACCTGTCTGCTGAGTCACCTGTGTACCCAGGTAACGGCCACCTGCAGCCTCTGTCTGAGAACATCCGGAAGTATGTCATGAGCCACTTCCGCTGGAACAAGTTCGGCAGGAAGAACAGCAGCAGCGTCACTGGCCACAAGCGAGAAGAGATCCCCAGCAATCTACTCTTTGGCTTCTTCCCTGATGCTTCCCCAGCTCAAAAAGAAGACAAAGAAGAAGAAAGAGCTGCCCTCGAAAGGCAAGACAGCAAACGATCCTACTCAATGGAGCATTTCCGATGGGGAAAGCCAGTAGGCAGGAAGAGGAGACCCATCAAGGTCTATCCCAATGGGGTGGAAGAGGAGTCCGCTGAGAGCTACCCACTGGAGTTCAGAAGAGACCTTTCTATGGAACTGGACTACCCCGAGTTCGAGTCCCTGGAAAGCCCAGCGAGTGAGGAAGAGATGGTCTCAGAGGAGGAAGAGAAGAAAGATGGAGAGTCCTACAAGATGCACCATTTCCGATGGAACACCCCGCCCAAAGACAAGCGATACGGGGGCTTCATGACATCGGAGAACAGCCAGACCCCTTTAATGACTCTTTTTAAGAATGCCATAATCAAAAATGCCTACAAGAAAGGCCAGTAAGGTGAGGGAGGGAGTGGAGGGTGGGGATGTAACTTGCAAATAGATCCCCAAGGAGACCCAAGTTAGCTTCAAGATCCCACTGGCATGTGTTTCACTTAGATACAGTTACGATGATCACTTATTATGTTGTTACTAATTATTATTATTATTATTAAGCAGTTTGCTATTAGGAAATGATTTCATGTTCTTATTCTGACTTTGAATGTGCACAGATTAAAAATCAATCCATTGAAATAAAAACATCCGTACTGTACATATGAGGAAAGAGATGCTTTGATGAGTGCATATCTAGTTTTGCCCTGCCAGATTATTTTCATATTTGAAACAAGCTGTACAATACTGTAAATGATGGATTCAAATAATAATACAGTTTTGCAAGCTAAGCAGGACTCTGCAGTGTCTCTGGCTCTGTCTGGCGTGAGCTGCTTTCTTTGGTAAAGGTTCTTGTGCGTTTCAAGCGGATGAGACAAGCTACAGCCTGAAAGTCAACACCTGGAAGCAGATAGACAGGACTGGTGAATGTATTAAATCCTTTGCAACGTAAGAACAGTGAATAGGGACAGAGCGGGCAAGCACTGTGCTAATTTCCACCACATCTCACAAACATCAGTCCAGACTTGCAACAAATCCTTTGATGTTCTAGTCCTGGGTTTCCCATTCCCAGCTCTGCCAGTGCACCTCAATCATGATCTTCTGAGAATTCGTGGAGGGTGGGAGAGATCCCCGAAGACTGGAAAGGGGCAAATATAGTACCTATCTATAAAAGAGGAGAATAAGGACAACCCAGGGAATTACAGACTACCTAGCTTAACTTTGGTACCCAGAAAGATAATGGAGCAAATAATAAAACAAAAAATTGTAAACAACTAAAGATAATAAGGTGATACATCAACATGGATTTGTCAAGAACAAATCATGTCAAACCAATCTAGTATTCTTCTTTGACAGGGTAACAAGACTTGTGGGTAGGAGGAAAGTGGTAGATATATCTGGACTTTAGTAAGGCTGTTGATAATGTCTCACATGACCTTCTCATAAGCAAGCTAGGGAAATATAGCCTAGAGTCCTAGACAAACCTACTACAAGGTGGGTGCACACTTGCTTAGAAAATTGTACTCAGAAAGTAGTTATCAATGGATCACAGGTCAAGCTGGAAGGGTATATCAAGTGGGGTCCCACAGGGATCTGTCCTGGGTCAGGGTCTATACAAGCTTTATAAATGACTTGGATAATGGCATACAGTACACTCCTAAAATTTGCCGATGATAAGCTGGGAGGGGTTGCAAGCACTGTGGAGGACAGGATAAGAATTCAAAATTATTTTGATAAACTGGAGAAACAGTCTGAATTAAATAGGGCGAAATTAAACAAAGACAAATGCAAAATACTATACTTAGGAAGGAACAATCAGTTTGCACACCTACAAAATGGGAAATGACTGCCTAGGAAGGAGTACTGCAGAAAAGGAGTTGGGGGCTATAGTTAATCACAAACTAAATATGGATCAACAAGGTAATACTATTCCAAAAACAGCTAACACCATTCTGGGATGTATTAGCAGGAGTGTTGTAATTAAGACAGAAGTAGTAATTCTTCTGCTCTACTCAGCATTGATAAGGCCTCAACTGGAGTAGTGTCCCCCATTCTGGACACCCCACTTCAGGAAAGATGTGGAGAAATTGGAGAAAATCCAGAGAAGAGCAACAAACATGATTAAAGGTCTAGAAAACATAAGGGAAAATTGAAAAAAATTGGGTTTGTTTATCTGGAGAAGACAAGACAGATTGGGAACATGATAACAGTCTTCAAGTACATAAGTTTGTTACAAAGAGGAGGATGAGCAACTGTTCTCCTTATTCAATGAGGACAGGATAGGAAGCAATGGGCTTAAATCGCAGCAAGGGAGATCTAGGTCGGACATTAGGGAAAACTTCCTATCTGTCAGGATCGTTAAGAACTGGAACAAATTGCCATGGGAGGTTGTGGAATCTCTGTCATTGGAGATTTTTAAGAGCAGGTCAGACAAACACCTGTCAGGGATGGTCTAGATCAGTGGTTCCCAAACTTGTTCCAGTACTTGTGTAGGGAAAGCCCCTGGCGGGCCGGGCCGGCTTGTTTACCTGCCGCGTCCGCAGATTCGGCCGATCGCGGCTCCCAGTGGCCGGGGTTCGCTGCTCCAGGCCAATGGGAGCTGCTGAAAGCGGCGGCCAGTACGTCCCTCGGCCCACGCCGCTTCCAGCAGCTCCCATTGGCCTGGAGCAGCGAACCCCGGCAACTGGGAGCCGCGATCGGCCGAACCTGCGGACGTGGCAGGTGAACAAGCCGGCTCGGCTCGCCAGGGGCTTTCCCTGCACAAGCGGCGGAACAAGTTTGGGAACCACTGCCCTAGATAATACTTAGTCCTGCCATGAGTGCAGGGGGCTGGACTAGATGACCTCTCGAGGTCCCTTCCACTCCGACCATTCTATATTTGAGCTCCTCCCCTCTGCTCCCCAGCAGTTCTGCCAATACATCTCAGCCCTCAGGGCACCATCCTTCCACCAGCCACTGCCTCGAGCCCGAGCAGCTCAGCCCAGAACTTCTGAGTAGTAGTGCCAATCTTTAAAAAAGGGAAGAAGGAGGATCCTGGGAACTACAGGCCAGTCAGCCTCACCTCAGTCCCTGGAAAAATCATGGAGCAGGTCCTCAAAGAATCAATCCTGATGCACTTGCATGAGAGGAAAGTGATCAGGAACAGCCAGCATGGATTCACCAAGGGAAGGTCATGCCTGACTAATCTAATCGCCTTTTATGATGAGATTACTGGTTCTGTGGATGAAGGGAAAGCAGTGGATGTATTGTTTCTTGACTTTAGCAAAGCTTTTGACACGGTCTCCCACAGTATTCTTGTCAGCAAGTTAAGGAAGTATGGGCTGGATGAATGCACTATAAGGTGGGTAGAAAGCTGGCTAGATTGTCGGGCTCAACGGGTAGTGATCAATGGCTCCATATCTAGCTGGCAGCCGGTATCAAGTGGAGTGCCCCAAGGGTCGGTCCTGGGGCCGGTTTTGTTCAATATCTTCATAAATGATCTGGAGGATGGTGTGGATTGCACTCTCAGCAAATTTGCAGATGATACTAAACTGGGAGGAGTGGTAGATACGCTGGAGGGGAGGGATAGGATACAGAAAGACCTAGACAAATTGGAGGATTGGGCCAAAAGAAATCTGATGAGGTTCAATAAGGATAAGTGCAGGGTCCTGCACTTAGGACGGAAGAACCCAATGCACAGCTACAGACTAGGGACCGAATGGCTAGGCAGCAGTTCTGCGGAAAAGGACCTAGGGGTGACAGTGGACGAGAAGCTGGATATGAGTCAGCAGTGTGCCCTTGTTGCCAAGAAGGCCAATGGCATTTTGGGATGTATAAGTAGGGGCATAGCGAGCAGATCGAGGGACGTGATCGTTCCCCTCTATTCGACATTGGTGAGGCCTCATCTGGAGTACTGTGTCCAGTTTTGGGCCCCACACTTCAAGAAGGATGTGGATAAATTGGAGAGAGTCCAGCGAAGGGCAACAAAAATGATTAGGGGACTGGAACACATGAGTTATGAGGAGAGGCTGAGGGAGCTGGGATTGTTTAGCCTGCAGAAGAGAAGAATGAGGGGGGATTTGATAGCTGCTTTCAACTACCTGAAAGGGGGTTCCAAAGAGGATGGCTCTAGACTGTTCTCAATGGTAGCAGATGACAGAACGAGGAGTAATGGTCTCAAGTTGCAGTGGGGAGGTTTAGATTGGATATTAGGAAAAACTTTTTCACTAAGAGGGTGGTGAAACACTGGAATGCGTTACCTAGGGAGGTGGTAGAATCTCCTTCCTTAGAGGTTTTTAAGGTCAGGCTTGACAAAGCCCTGGCTGGGATGATTTAACTGGGAATTGGTCCTGCTTCGAGCAGGGGGTTGGACTAGATGACCTTCTGGGGTCCCTTCCGACCCTGATATTCTATGATTCTTACTGGAGACAACTGCTAGTGTTTAATCCTGTCGCCCTGGGTGACGATTCTCTGATGTGCGCGATAAAGGGGGGAGCCTCGAACTCAGTTTGGCAAAGCCCCTAACCCAGGTTCTGAAGCTGGCCTCAAGTGAAAGGCCTGTGTGTCAGCTCACTGCACCGCTCTAACCCTGCCGCCTTACTGTCCTTCCCCCCAGCTCTTAAATTAACCTGTTGTGCCTGCCCATGTAGAGCGTGAACTCAGATTTATTCTCTGCGGACAGGACCTCTACCACCCCCCATCCAGGCTCAGCCTGCTCCCGTCTCGGTGGTGAATACAAATCTAACGATGCAGCAGGCTGAAGGAATGCAAGGCCTGACCCGGACAGCGACAGGGAAATTGCCATACTAGCCCTTTGGCCAGAGCTCAGATGCTGTAATTCACCAGAGCTTCGCTGACCCCTAAAGACCTCCCACAATGTACATCAAGTGAGGATTTAGCCCTGTATCACAGGTCCAGTATCCTGCTTTCCGCCACACCAGCTCATGCACTGATCATTTAGTCCTGTATTCTCCCTCCAGAGCACACCTGTGGCCAATCTATCTTGGCTCTAGGAGTAACGAGCGGAAGGCAAAGACCCTCACAATGGCCAATCGCTCAAGGCTGCAAATCAGAGGGGAAATTATCTTCCTGAGCTGCATAGGCCAGCAGCTGATATCCTGAAGCCTGAGGATTGATTGTCTTCATTAGCTAGTTTGCTATAGCATGGGACCACTCTCTTTTCACTCCTCCGCTGTCTACGTTTTTAATCTTCCAGAGTCAAGCCCAGCATTGCTGCAGGAAGGGCAGCAGTTCCAAACGCCAAGGTGGAATAAACACAGACCTGCTGCACAAAAGAACTCCTGGGTGGACAGAACTATAAATCTAGCAAAGTTGGGAAGTGCCACTCAAGCTAGGCAAATCGAACAGGCAGAAGCCTGTGATGCAGCATGGCCAGAGGGCAGCAGGAGAGGGTTCGAAGGGAGCCTTATTCCCTGTAGAGGGAAGAAAGTTTGCTATAAACTAATTAAAGCACCTGAAGCCAGTCACCTGATAAAAACCCCCTGCTTCAATCAGACAAGGGAAGGAGTTGAAGCAGAGTGGATTGGTGTTGGAGCAGAGAGCAGTTTGGAGGGAAGCAGAGGAGAGTTTGGAGAAGTGCTGCGGTGGGCTAAGAAGACCAAGAGCCTAGGTAAAGGGACACCTAGTTTGTGCAGAGGGAGGGCAGGAAGCCCCACAAGCTGAAGGGCAGGAGAGGGAAGTAGCCCAGGGGAAGGAACCGCTAGTTCAAGTGGTTTACTGCTATCCCTAGGGCCCCTGGGCTGGGACCCGGAGTAGAGGGCAGGCCCGGGTCCCTCCCTCTCCACTCCCCTCCTCTAGGACACTAGTGGGGCAGTTAATACCCCAGTTCAGGGACAAGAAAGAGTGCCCTGAACCCCCACCCAAGAAGAGAAAGCGTGAGACCCATCATAGTAATGCCGGCAATTTGCCACACGCCAAAAACCAAAGAGCTGAATTTTTGTACTGCCATTACTCAGATAACCATTTAGCCCAGGGGTGGCCAACCTGAGCCTGAGAAGGAGCCAGAATTTACCAATGTACATTGCCAAAGAGCCACAGTAACATGTCAGCAGCCTCCCAGCACCTCCCACCCACCGGCAGCCCCACTGATCAGCGCCTCCCCCTCCCTCCCTGCACCTCCCAGTCAGCTATTTCATGGCATGCAGGAGGCTCTGGGAGGGAGGGGAAAGGCGCGAGGGCACGGCAGACTCAGGGGAGGGGGCGGGAAGGGTGGAGCGGGGACAGGGCCTGTGGCAGAGCCAGGGGTTGAGCCGTGAGCACCCCCCGGCCCATTGGAAAGTTGGCGCCTGTCGCTCCAGCCCCGGAGTCGGTGCCTGGACAAGGAGCCGCATGTTAACGTCTGAAGAGCCGCATGGGGCTCCGGGGCCACAGGTTGACCCCCCCTGATTTATCCCATGGGAGTTTAATCACCAAGATTGTTACTCTTAATGCAGTAGCTCGTAACGGCCCCAGGGTGCCAGGCACCTAGCACATATATAATGGAAAGACAGTCACTGCTTCAAAGAACTTGCCACCTGAGTAAGTTCTAGACCCTCTGACTCCTCGTTCGAGCAGTACAGGGAGTGAAGGCACCAGGTCAAACCCTGAAGCCCCTGGCCAGCTTTCAGCCGCTCCTTACTCAGGTGAACATTTATTGACTTCCCAGAAGGAGCCACTGACGAAAGGTCTGCATACACTGCAGTCACGAAGTGTGACTGCCGCGTGTGTAGACATAGCCAAGCAGGCTTTGATCTAACTAGAATCAGAGCAAACCTAGCTCGAGTAACGAGATCAGTGAAGCCATGGCAGCATGGGCAGCTGCCGCTCAAGTACATACCCTGGGCAGGCTGAGCTTCGCTGTTATTGTTACTTGAGCTAACTTTGATTTAGTTAGATCAAAGCTAGCAGGGGTACACCAAGGCATGCTGCTATCACCACTCTGGATTGCAATGTAGACATACCCAATGAGTCCAGAGTGACTGAAATGCAACCTGCCCACTAGAAACCTTTAAAACTTCACACACAGTCAGTCAGGAATGTGATTCTGGAAGACAGGCTGGAGATGTGGAGGGGAAGATGTTGGTGGAAGGGGCTGGTGGGTGAGATGGACCCAGAACACTCGGTCAAATTGTCCTGCAGCAGCTCAAGAGCATGGTTACCAACCTCAGGACAGACTGTTAAGAACCAGGGCACAAATTCCGAATTGGCGGTGAGTTGTAGATTTAGATTTCACCAAGCAATTATCAAGTGTAAACTCCTCAGGCACTGTAACAACCAAACCATAGAGTCACCGACCGTGCCTGTGGGTACTCCCACCTGTCTCGCCACCCAGGTGAGCCTGCCTTTGTGACAGAGGGTCCCTTATGCCAAGAATCACAGCTATATTCAGGCTACACCCAGTCCCCAAAAAAAACAGTCACTTTCCCAAGGTCAATTGCATTTTAGATCTCACACCAAAGACAACACTTGGAGCCAGTACTATAATAAACTATCTACATATTTATTATATAGGAAAAGGAAACAAGAGAGCTGTTTATGAGGTGAAAGCCAGTGAACATACGCACACAATGAGTTACAATCTTAAGTTTCAAAAGGTAACAGACACTTCTATGATAAGCAAGCTCTATATGTCCTTTAGGGCTAACCCAGGCTAAGCACTGGTGTTCTCTTGCTTATGCCTGGACAACCTTGTGCCACTGAGTCCAAGCAGCAAAGAGATCCAGTTCCTTCTTGTTAGGGGGGTTTTATTCCCCCCCACCTCCTCCCCCAGCTTTCTGCTCTGAGCTGCCGGGAGGAATCCACTTGCGTGACTCTTTCGTGGGGGAGAAGACTAAACAAAGTCTTTTATCCTCTTTAATGTTCCACAATAGTCCATCTGGTGTCCATGGGCCATCCCTGTTGGGCAGGATGTAACATCTTCGGTTGGAGACCAGCATTTCACACTAGTTAATATCCATCTCCTGTTTGGTGATTTACACAGTTGCAGAGACTCACAATACAAATGCTTAAATATTGCAATACAATATGGGCTACAGACATTATAAGGGAGATTAATGCAGGCAGCAACTCTCAAGCATTCAGTAAAGTGTAAACACAGTCAGATAATCCTAATACTTATTTTAGCAATACTAACAGTGGGTGAGCAGGAATGATTCTAGCTAGGTGTTGGTCAGAGTTCAACTGAGGCCTGGGGACCTTGGCATGAGCTGACACCTGGTCAGCCAGCATGACACGTTCAGTCACCCCAGGTGTGCCAGGCCTACTTCAAAGGCCAGCCCTGTGATGTCATGAATGATGAACCAGTGGTGTATACAGTCTGATCCAAATCCCACTCAAGTCACTGGAAAGACTCCCCTGGACTTCAGTGGACAATGCCAGAGTGAATGGAAACTGGAGTTGTTAAGGCCAATAGTTTATTTAAAAAGGACAGTGGCAGTCCTTGTTATGTGCAAGCAGATTGGAGAGGTAATTCACATCCACCTGCACCAAGCTGGACTATACCATCCCCCTACTCCTACCCCCCCACCGCATTGCGACAGTAAGTGAGCGACCTACTGAGAAAAGCTAGAAGGTGGCTCTAGAGGTTTGAACTGAAGATGGCACTTGACAGCAGAGAGTAACAATAACGAGGCCGATTAGTGAGACCTTGGAAAAGTCACTTAGGCCAAAATTTTCTAATTCAGGGGCCTTAAGCTAGGGATGTAAATCCATCTTTAGGTGTCGATGTAATTGGCCTGATTTTCACCATCATCAAGACATAGCCTGCTTGCAGACCAAACACAACCCAGATCACTCTCTAGCTAGCTCCATTTTCAGGACTTCTATTTATTTAGGTGCTTAAATGTAAGTACCTACCTCTGAACGTTTTGGCCTTTGGGCCTTAAGGACTTGGCCTAGTGGATGTAGACAGGAAGCTTAATTCTTGCTGTGATAAATACTTAACTAACTGTGGCCTGGGATCTGCTTGTGCCTGGATTGCTTGAGGTGGACGTCACACAGAAAAGTGCACTGACGGTTAAACTGGACTCGGAGGACAACACACAGCGGGGATCTAATGAGTCTGCTTGTACTGTGAGATCTTGGTCAGGTCGCAGAGGTGTTTAAACCTCAGTTAATTTGTGTGCAAGGAGGCTGGTGGAAATATTCCAATTCCACACGAGGCTCCGGCCTACAAAGCTAAATAATTAGCATCTTTATTCCACAACCTGAATCATTCCAACTTGCTGTCTGGTGGGAGCAATTAGGATCTGAACAATGATCCAGGAGTAACTGGGTTGGACCAAAGGAGAGCAGGCAAGCTTCCGTGTCTGGGCAGTTTGATAGAGTTGGCCCCTAATGGGATGACAGGACAGCTAGGATCCAGAATGGAGACTCTGGAGGATAGAGACCTGGGTGGGATCCAACACAAGGTAAAAGCAGCAGACACCACCAACCGGAGGCAGCAAAGCATTTTGCAGCCACTCTAAATACTGCACAGACGTAGCATTTAGTACACTAGCAAGGCCTGATCCAAAACCTACTGCAGTCCGGGGCAGTCTGTCAGATGTCTTCAGTGGGCTTTGGTTCAGGCCCCGAACTACCATGTCAGTAAGGCACCATTCACACCGTCACACGCAACACTTTGCTTTTCACCGCCTCAGTGGAACGGACAGTCTTGTGGCTCATTTGCAAAACATTGGCAGTCAAGAATTCTGGCACATGTTCCAGCTCTGGCACAGACGTCTTCAGTGACCATATGCACGTTACTTAAGTCTTAAGACACAGCCATGTCTATCCATCCATAGAGCTAAAACTCTCACCCAGGTTCTCATCTTGCATCTTGAATACTGCATCATTCTTGTCTCCGACCTTGACAAATGCAATATTGCCCCACGGATATCCGTTCAGAATGCTGCTGCAAAGACCATTTTCATTTTGACCGTGAATTCAAAGCATAAATAAATAAATCAGAATAATAAATAATTCCCAGGCCTGGTGCAAGGCTGAAGTTGTGAATGCCAGTTATAGGCTTTGAGATCCACAGACAGAAGCACTCTAGAAATGCAATGTGGGTTTCATAAATCAGTTTACAGCCAGTTTATATCAAATTAGCTTAATTCTCTGACCAAATTAACCTGATGTTGTGTGCAGTGTTGTTGTAATTGTGTCAGTCCCAGGAGATTAGATAGACAAGGTGGGTGAGGTCATCTCTTTTACTGGGCCAACTTCTGTTGGTGAGAGAGAGAAGCTTTTGAGCGTACACAGAGCTCTGGGTCCAATAAAAGATATCACCTCACTCCCCCCTCTCCTCTTGTCTCTCTAATTAACCTAAATCAATGTATATACACTGTTTTTAGGTGCAACTTTTGGGTGCAGACAAAGATTTTGTCAGGCTACGTGTGGCTGGCTAGACAGAGGACTCCAGTCTCCGAGGCTGTTAACTACAGCAGCTTCCATCAGCATAAAAATCACTGAGAACATTTAAAGGGAATGAAAATTACTACTAATAATAGAGATCGCTTGCAGAAGCCGAGTTGTGCATGGATGAAATTGACGTAATGAACTAACATTGAAGAAAAAAGAACTAAAAAAAAGTGATCAGTTGAATAATAATGGGAATATTACGCACCGTTCTGATGCATGAAATTTGTTGTATGTTCTCTCACCGACTCTTCAGTCTGAACTCCATAGCGCGTCCTTGGCAAGCAACTGTCTAGCTTATCAAAGGCTGATCCTCTCAGATTGAAAAAATGTGTATTTCAAACACACAATGTACAGCTCCATGGCACCCCAGCACCTGAAGGATCCAGCATGCTTAAGAGCTGACTTGATGACGGTTTATAAGTACCTACATGGGGAATAAATATTTGATGACGGGCTCTTTCAGTCTTTCAGATAACACAAGCCAATGGCTGGAAGTTGAGGCTAAATAAATTCAGATGGGAATTAAGGTGTACAATTTAACAGTGAGGGTAATTAACCATTGGAACTATTTACCAAGACTCAACTCCTGAAAAAACTGGCTCATTCACTGGATGGGTAAAAGAGAGGAGACCTGGGGTTTCTACAGCTGGGGGAGAAAGACATGAGCAGGGACCGGAACAAGTTGGGGATTGGTCCTGCTTTGAGCAGGGGGTTGGACTAGATGACCTCCTGAGGTCCCTTCCAACCCTGATATTCTATGAACAAGGTTCCTACTCAGGGGGCAGGGACTGGAATTTGCATCCCTGATATCTGGAGTGCTTGTGTGCTGTCAGGACTGGCTCAAGGCATCAGCAAAGCAAGCACGTGCTTGGGGTGGCACATTTCCAGGGGCGGCGTTCTGCCCACCCCCCCCCCTTTTTTTTTTTTTGGAAAAATCCACCAGTGTACTTAAAAAAACCCAATACATGAAGATCAAAAAAATCTCCAGTAGTGCGATAGGAGCGTGACGTGAAAAATAGTGTCACGTCGTGACACGGTCACTCATAATGTGAACGTGCATAAATATGTAAACGTTAACGGTTATTGATTAAATCAAGAATTATGATTACTTGTGTGTACTGTGCCACCCTCTCGGCGCCATTCGCTCCAATTTCCGTGTTGCGTTGGTGCCAGTGGTTATGGGGCTAAAATGCCGGGACAAAAACAAAAACTACTTTCCGGTGCTGCCTACTGGCAACAAAGAGAGAAACAGCAAACAATTAGAAAAACTCTCTTACTCCAAATAAATATTTTTAAAAAGTCGACAATCAAGGAGAAAACTCTAAGCAATCCATTGAAAGGGATTATTCATTAACTGATGAAGACCAATCAAACCAAAGATTATCTTTATCAATTGATAAAGATGAACAACAATCCGACCAGAGATTATCTTCGCCAACTGATAAAGACGAATAATCACAATCCATCCAGAGGTTTACCTCTTAAACTGAAGAGTCCAGAAATGAAGAACTGTTATCCAAATCTAAAACTGAAGAACAATTATTGGAAGGTGGAGAGACCGACAAACGATCGGATCCAAGTACATGGCCGACAATAATTACTGATGTAATGCTAATGATTATTTTATGATAATTATATGATAATTGTGAAAAAAGGTCCTTCAAAACTAGATCCTACATTTGAATATCCATTTAATGAGTCAAATTGTCGATTTATGCCATCCAGTATGAAGAAAAAAATGAAAAATGCGGAACAAATTAATAGATCGTGTAGTGTATTCACAGACCAAAGATGTCGTTTTTTGGTTTTGGATGTAGCTATAACTTCCATTGAAGAAAGATTTTATCAGTTGCATTGTCATTGTGAAACTTTTGAATTTGCATAAGATATTGGAAATATTAAAAATCAGTTTTCCAAAGAAGACCTCAAGAAGCACTGCCAAGACCTACATTTAGCGCTCAGTACTGATAACGCTGCTGACACTGAAGGAGTAGAACTGTATGATGAATTAATAGCTTTATCTGAGCTAATAAGTCCTAAAACTTCTCCTCTAAAAATATTAGAATTTATAGCAAGAAATGATTTTTCATGCCAAACATTGTTATAGCATTACGCATTCTTTTAACATTACCAGTACCAGTGGCTTCTGGCGAGCGCAGTGTCTCAAAACTGAAATTACTAAAAAATTATTTGAGGTCCACCATGTCTCAAAATCGTTTGTCAGGACTTGCATTAATTTCAGTTGAAAGTACCACTGCAAAAAAATTTAGATTTCACTGAATTAGTAAAAGACTACGCAAGTATAAAAACCAGAAACGTTCAGTTCATATAAATTCTTTTAATTTATGAGAAACTGGGCACACCGGAAGACATCAACATTTTTCATTACAGTGTATCGTTGAACTCAAATTGTTTGCAACTGTGATTTTGTTAAAATTAAATGAGTACACTCGTAGAAAACTGTTTTATTTCACTAACTACAAATTCTGTTTAAAATTTTTTAAAAAAAAGAGTGAAAACAGTCAAAACAAAAAACAAGAAACATTGCAAAGTGCAAACGTGTAAATGCCAAAAGGGGGGGGGGGGCAGCCAAAATTTTTTTTTGCTTGGGGCAGCAAAAAAACCTTGAGCCGGCCCTGCATGCCATATGGGTACTATCCCTCTTTTGCCTTAGCTGCACCATGAGACTCACCAACAACAGCCTCATCACCACTCTCCTTGCTGCCCAGCACCGCCAGATGCTTTTGCGTTAATTAACTCAACGCTGGACACTCCAGTATGCTTTGGAGGCTTCCTAGCAAAATCCCCAGGTCTCCCTCAGCCAGGGAGTCTCCCCTCTCTTTTACCCACCCAGTGAATGAGCCAGTTTTTTCAGGAGTTGAGTCTGTGGCAGACTCCCCTGTGCTCTGCCATAGAGGAACAAACGCTGAGTAGCAGGCAGACCCTGCTCTGAAGAGCTAAATATTGGATCAGTTTCTGATGTAAGCAGGTGTCACCCCTGCTGAAGTCAATGGGGTGGACAAGGGAGCCAATAGAAGGGCCCTGTTGTCTTAGACATTCATGTTGTCATAACAGTGACTTGGCAACTGTATCCTCGGCTGGAGGAAGCAGGGGAAGAGGAGAATGAGGAAATCAGGAACCGAAGAACAAACCAGACACCCATATGGTCCAAGCTATTTCTGCAGTTCCTAACGGGTGCTGTTGATCTCTGAGTTTAATGAGCTCGGAATAGTTATAACTTCCGAAGCAGGAAATGCCCTTTAAGCCTATTAGGAATTCTGATGTTCTTTCTAACCATTCATGTTACTTCTACGGGGTACAGCAGAGGATAGCTTGAGTGGTGGTGAAATACCTGGGGGGCTAGCAGGCGTACCCCAACTACAAGCTCCTTTGCTAAAAAGTGGTCCAAGGTTCACAAAACATCACAGTCATCGTTAATAATAAACGGTGGTTGTTGGAACTAAGAAGGCTGACGTCTCTGTACTTGAAATCCCCAGCTACGTGTCACCATTTCGTGTGGTAATGTGACAGGGTCACATTAACCCCTTGGATTCTCAGGGCCGATTTTTTCCCTGCACAAGGGTGGTTAATTGCAACCCTGAAAATCTGAATGACAAGCAGTGCACTTAGCAGCGAAGGCTGCTTCGCTTACTGTTCTCTGGCTATATTATTTCTCAAGGACCGAAGATACGAGTTTACACATCTCGATGACCTGGGGTGAAGGATGAGAAGAGAGACGAACGTCTAGCTTTGACGTGCGTCTGCTGAAACATGCCCTTGTTCATTGGCTTCTCTCAAACCGCCTCCTGAGACCCATTTGAAGCACCAGTTGATTGTGGGTAGCTTCAGAAGGACAACGGGGGGGTGGAGGGTTACGTAGAAAGGGTGGAACGAATGAGTACTGTATAAAGTGCAACAAAGGCACTTTGCGAAGGCCCAGACTATAACAGGGCTCAGAAAAGAACTAGGTAAATTCATGGAGGATAGATCCATCAATGGCTATTAGCCAGGATGGGCAGAAATGGTGTCCCTAGCCTCTGTTTGCCAGAAGCTGGGAATGGGCGACGGGATGGATCACTTGATGATGACCTGTTCTGTCCATTCCCTCTGGTGCACCTGGCATTGGCCACTGTCGGAAGACCAGAGACTGGGCTAGATGGATCTTTGGTCTGACCCCGTAAGGCCGCTCTTCTGTTCTTAAAAGAGAATTGCTGCTATGTGGATATCAAATAACTCCCAGACACCAGCTGGGGAGCACTGGTCTATGGTCAAGAGGTTCCACTTCTCAAGGCTGGTTTGTATTCCAGTGATGTATGCGGCACAATAAGAAAAAGGCCCGCTCTGCACGCTGACTAAACAGGAGCACATATTTCCAAAGCCATCAGTTCTAAGGGCCCCTTGCCCCTCCACACGGCGAAAGATGCCAGCAATGGATTGGCGAGAACTCTCAACATGTTCCTGCCAGATCATGTTTCAGACAGGGGATGTTCCCAAAACGAATCCCAACCTAAATGTTTACCTCTACCTCACTGACGCGGATGGTGGGCGAACAGATGTCAGACACATCAGCCAAAGTGCTGCCCGTCAGACAGCAGCACCAGGAGGACGGGAAATGACGTTGGAAGAAGAAGATGAGCTATACCAATGAAGTGGCTGGCATTTTAGCTGAGCTCTGGAACAGGCCTCCAAGGTAGGTCGCCGCATTCCCATCCTTGGATACTTTTAAAAACAAGTTGGACAAAACAGCTATCAGGGAGGGTCTAAGTTTACTTGGTCCTACTTCAGCACAGGGGGCTGGACTTGATGGCTTCTTGAGGTCCCTTCCAGCCCTATGTTTCTGTGAGTTGATGAGTGATTGCCTGCCATCCTTAGGGCAGTAGGTTCAGCTCTTCAGATGAGGGCCCTCACCAGAGCACAGAGAGGCCTTTGAAATCAATGGAAATCTGGACTTTGGATCGGGCCCTATAGGAATACCGTCGATAACTGACTCAGGATCTATCTAATCCAGAGATACTCAAGCTTCAATGCACTGAGACCCCCTTCTGACAACAAAAATTACTACACAACCCAGGAGAGGGGGACTGAAGCCTGAGCCTGCCCGAGCCCCGCTGCCCGGAGCGGGAGGGAAGAAGCCAAGGCCTGAGCTCCACGACCCTGCGCAAGGAGGCCAAAGCTGAAGCCCAAGGGATTCAGACCCAGGCAGGGGGCCCATAACCTGAGCCTCGCTGCCCAGGGCTGAAGCCCTCAGTCTTCGGCTTCAGCCCTGGCAGTGGGGCTCAGGCTTCGGCTCTGGCCCCAGGTCTCAGCAAGTCTAGGCCAGCCCTGGCGACCCCATTAAAATGGGGTCACGAGTCGCGACCCACTTTGGGGTCCCGACCTGCAGTTTGAGAACCGCTGATCTAAGGGAAGGAAAGGGGCCAGTTTGGTCACAATCCAGTGGGACGCTCACCCTCGTCAGGCCTAATGCTCCAGACTCCCTGAAATCAGGCTCAGTTCCTACTACTACAAGTTACCCATTTGCTTCTCTGTAAGGAGTCGATCACGGTGTGTGCGCACTTCACGACAAAGGTAGCTCAGCCGAGGGTCTTCACCCCGGCAGTCCGGGTTTCAGCTTGTGCGTCTGGGTGCCTTTTGACAAGCCCTGGGGTCCCGGGTTCCTTTGATCATGGGAGGGGGGCGGGAAAGAGAGGCGGAGCAGGGGGTGGGGCCTCAAGGGAAGAGGTGGAGCAGGGGGTGGGGCCTCGAGGGAAGAGGCGGAGCAGGGGGTGGGGCCTCGAGGGTGCAGTTACCAGCCCTTAGAAAGATGGCAACCCCAGCTCCGCCTGCCAGAAGCGGGCAGGCTTCCAGCTCTAATAATCAGAGAGAAAGAGGACATAATGGGGAGGAGGAGATGGGGGGTGGGGGTTGCTGCCGCCTAGGGGAAGCTATATCCCATCTAGGCCTAAACAGAAGCCAAGTTGAAGACAGAGGGCCAAGGACTAAAGCCAGCTGGAGCAGGGCGGCAGGGCCTGCTTCTCTGGGACAAGGGAAGGTCAGCTAAGGCTGGCTCATTGCTTGGTGAGAGGGAGAGTTGGTCTCAGCTTCAGTGAGGCAAGGGAAAACCTGGCCCGAGGACCGTTCATCTTGGGATGTCTCCACCCCGGTGTGTGTCAGGACGCTGAGTGTTTGGGAATTAGGGAGTCCCACAGTTGTCCAGATTCCCCTGGAGAAAGGGGTCTATTTGTTATGCGCAAACAAGCTGGCCGCCGTCATGCGCCCCCTTGTGAATGGGGTGCCTCCACAGTGCCTTGCTCTTTATCCCCCCTCTTCCAGGCCCCTGTTCCCAGCCTCCACGCGCTCACTCACCCATTCACCCCCTTAACTAGGCTGAGTTCATTCAAACAAAAGGAACTCAGAGGCCAAACTCAGTGGCCCAGGGGCTGGCTCTTACCCCCGCGCTTGGGTGAGCAAAAGGGATCCTTCCTTTGGAGGTGTCCCATTCTGGGGTTTGCCTAGCAGCTGCCCTGCTCAGGGTAACAGCTTCCCTCAAGAACTGCTTCAGCAATCTTATAAGGAACCAGGCGCTTGAGGGGCCCTCCCCAGAGCAGGTGTTTCTGGCCAGGTCCTTTAGCAAGCCTGCTTCAGGCTTCAAGCTGCCTGCAGGCAGCTCCCTCTGCTCTCTCACAGTAGGATTTCAAAAGAAATTGTTTGCCAGCGTTTGCTGGTTCGCAACCAAAGGCAGAGAAGAGGCTGGAGTTTAGGAGGGGGACTCCGGCAGCTCAAAGAAAAGTCCCAGCTGAGGCAGGTGCGGGGCAGAGATAGGACGTGGTCCGTGCTGAACGGTAATTCGGAGTGAATCTCCTTCCCCTGCTCTCACCCCGAAGCACTGGGAGAAGGGGTTGGCTCTTGCTGGGCCTAGTTGTTGCCCGGCTTTCCTGGTTCTCTCTTTTAGGTACCAAAGCGACAGGTGCTGTTGAAGTACCTGAGCTAGTGTCCTTCAGTCACTCCCGCAGCAGCGCATGCATTAGGTACGGCTCTTGGATGCATTCTAGCGGGGCTGTAAGAGGCCCTGGCCGTATTGTGGTCTCCTTCCCCAGCCACTCGTGAAGGTGGGAGCAGCCTCCAGAGGATGGCTGTGCATGACTGTCAGGCCTGGTCGACACTGAAAAGCTACATTACGGTGCTCAGGGGTGTGAAAAATCCACATCCCTGAGAGACCTGGCTAAGCTGACCTAACCCCTGGCATAGACAGTGCTAGGAAAACGGAAGAAGCCTTCCATCAACCTAGCTATCGCCTCTGGGAGAGGGGGGTTTACATACAGCGATGGGAGAACCACTCCCAGCGCCGTAAGGTGGCCATGGTTACACTACAAAATTAAGTCAACCTAGCATACAGCCGCCTCTGTAATTACGTCGCTTGTGCGTGTCTACACTTCACTCCTTGCGTCAGCGGAGCACGTGCTCACCAGGCGCGTGTGCCGATTGTACTGGCGGCGTGGGGCCTCGTGGGAAAGCCAGTAACAGTCGACGAAAGCCCTGCAGCATCGACACGGACCCTGTGTTGACCTAACCACATCGCCCATGACTCTCCTGGGGGTGGAGTTACGAAGTCGGCATAGCGGGGCAGCGACGTCGGTGGGAGCGACATTTAAGTGTAGTCGCTTCCAGAGTTAGGTCGACGTAGGCTGCCCTGCATCGACCCGACTCCGTAGTGTAGACCAGAGCTCCGTGTCTACACTGAAGTGCTGCACCAGCACCATGGCAACGCTGCCAACGGGCTGGAGGAGCCTCAGGCTCTGCACTGTGGTTTCTAACAGCGCTTGTGTGGCTAAGTGGGGCTCCACCACCACCATTCTCCTGCTCAAATGCAGCTGAGCGGGCAGGGAAAGGATCTGGGGGCAGGATTTTTTTTTTTAGTGAGCAGAGCTACCAAACTCCCGATCTGCCGCAGTAGTTGAAGTCACCCGAGGTCCTAGATTTAATGGGAGGAGGCTGCCGGCAGAGCATTCTCAGTGTGTGAAGAGGGGAAACCTTGGAAGCGGCCATGTGTGTCCATGGTTTGACAGCTCAAGCATGCGGATTGCCTGGGCTCAGTGCAAGACCCAATCCCTGTGCCTGAGAAGGGCCGGAGGGAGAGGGATGGCCTCTCTGTATTTCTGCCAACCTCTGGAAGAGCTGGAGCTGGGTGTATTTTCAGTGAGCTCGAAGGAAGAACACACACGTGCCCCAAGATCAACAGGCGGCCTTTTTATAAAGCTCAGAAATAAATAAATATCAGATCTGAAGTTTCTTCCTGTGCAGATGTGTCTGTGTGTGCTCCGTCTCCCTCTCTGCCCAATCCGCAGAGCATACCCGGCAGTTACAGAGCCTGGGTCCTGTGCTCGAGCTCTAGAGACTCATCCAGTTAGATCTGGAGGTCCCTGGGTAAAGCCCTGGACTTGGCCAAGACGACCGCTCTCACACCAGGAGATGGGCTTTCCAATTTCCTTCCATGAAGTGTTAGCAAGCTGTTCATTCCCATCTAGAGAGTTACTTGCCAGTTAAGAATCTACACAATTTAATAGAGATGATCATTTCTCTGTTTTCTGGCCCATCCTATAGAGTTTCATATCAGGGCTAGAATTCTCTTCCCTACTAGAAAAAAAAGAACAGGAGGACTTGTGGCACCTTAGAGACTAACAAATTTATTTGAGCATGAGCTTTCGTGGGCTACAGGCCACGAAACTTTATGCTCAAATTTGTTACTCTCTAAGGTACCACAAGTACTCCTGTTCTTTTTGTGGATACAGACTAACACGGCAGCTACTCTGAAACCTTCCATACTACAGAAAGATTCTCTGTCTAAAAGGTGACATAGGACTTTTCCAGGCATCTCAGTTCAGCATATCTAAAAGGATGGTAAACCTAAGTGAGGCCATAGTTAGCCTAGATGGATCGTGGCACTCAAAACAGTTGTCTATCTTAAAGGTCTATAAAATCATGACTGGTGTGGAGAAAGCGGATAAGGAAGTGTTATGTACTCCTTCACATAACACAAGAGCCAGGGCTCACCTGATGAAATTAACAGGCAGCAGGTTTAACACAAACAAAAGGAAGCACTTCCTCACATAACGTACAGTCAACCTGTGGAACTCATTAACAGGGGATGTTGTGAAGGCCAGAAGTACAACAGGGTTCAAAAAAGAACTAGATAAGTTCATGGAGGATAGGTCCATCCATGGCTATTAGCTAAGATGGTCAGGGATGCAACCCCATGCCACTGATGTCTCTAAACCTCCAACTGCCAGAAGCTGGGACTGGATGACAGAATGGATCACGCAACGATTGCCCTGTTCTGTTCGTTCCTTCTGAAGCACCTGGCACTGGCCACTGTCGAAAGACAGGACACTGGGCTAGATGGGCCATTGGTCTGACCCAGTGTTGCCGTCCTTGTGCTCTTAAGGATATGAGAGAGGGATATAAAGGGACCTGTTTTTCCAATTCTTTGCTCTCCTAGACTAGAACTTCAACCCGGGTAAGGCAGCATAGCTTGACTGAAGTCAAAGGAGCAATGTCAATTTACACCAGCTAAGGATCTGGCCTATTGACTTGGTTGGAGGTGCACTGTGTAAATCTAGAGTAAGGGAGGAGAATCAGGGCCAAGAAACCCAGTTTATGCTCATCTCCAGCTTTAACATGCCCTCTACATACACCCACAGAAGGAAAAACAAACAAACCGTTGCTGTGTTTCCTGTTGTCTCCATGAAATCGGTGTCGAGGGGTAGTAAACATTCTTGGCTCTCAACGACGCATTCCCATTACGAAAAATCTCAAAGCACCATAACAGAGCAACATTAACATTTATTTGAAAAGGGCAGAGATGACTTACTTGAAAATATCAACAAAGCCCCTTACCAAAATGTGACCTTTAGCAACTCAAAACAACTTATTCCTGCCCTCGGTTACTCACACAGAAAATGATCTAATGTTCCTGAAACACAGAAATGGAAACTTGACCATGCACCTATAACAGGCTTATATAAATATATTTATATCTAATTATATATACACTATCTATACTCCCAAGGTCTAAACGGTACGTACAATCACAATGCACGGCCGGAGACATTTACAGATGGAGATCACGTGTCAAAATTCAACTCTTAGTGCAAATATCGGAAATTATTTCCAAGGAGGAGTGGGTGGAAGCGTCTCACCACAGGCTGAAACAAGACATGCTTGTTTGCAATTTGGGGCAAGCCTACAGTAAAGGGGGTTCCAATCAGTCTCAGCTAGGACACCGCCCCACATGGTTTTAGAGGAAGTTCAAGAATCACTCCGTGCCAGTTAAGCCAATGCAGGAATTGACATAATGGCCAATTAGGGTGACCAGCTGTCCCAATTTTATAGGGACAGTCCCTCAGTTTGAGGCTTTGTCTTATGTAGGGGCCTATTACCCCCCAACCCTTGTCCTGATTTGTCACATTTGCTGTCTGGTCACCCTATGGCCAATTGTCCAGCTACTCCAATGTCCCGTCTCTGATTTTCTGTCCCAGCATCCAACCCGTTCTGCAGGATGCTTCTGTTACTCTTGCCAAACAATGGGCAAAACCATGATGTCCTTATTGAGGCAAAACTTCCATTGCCTTTAAGGGGAAGTTGGCCAAGTACAAACCCAAGTAAGGACTTCAGGATTTGTCCCACTGTTGGTAGAGCTGGGTGAATTTTCCTATGAGCATTTGAGCGACCAAACCTTACGAGCATGAACCGTCACAGGAATGACATTTTCATTTGCACGTATGAATACCAGCACTGGAAAGTGCTTGCTTGTGCACTTACACAATCAGGAAATAGAATCGGTACCATGTGACTTAACCTGACCAATTGCAAGTAACCCCCACACGCAAGATTTTTGCAGTGAACCAAGGCGGCCACTCTTGATTTGGTTGGCCTGGGTAGACCACACGTCCTAGGCTGTATCTACACCGGCATTTTTATTCACATCTCCCATGGTTGCACTAGTACAGTCAGTGATTGCACTAGTATGCACCAACCATTGACATTTTAACCCTGCGTTGTCTAACCCTACTCTGAGCAAGTTTAGACGAGACTGCTAGAAAATCCAACAGCCAACTGAGCCTCGTTCATATTTGTGCTGGTCACCAGTGAAGCAGAAGCCATGTAGGCAATGCCCTACTGTGTCTCCATACTAGTGCTTCATTTGTGCCAGGGCTGAGTCCCGGCACCTCTGGGCCTGGCGGTTCCTCGCCCCGGCACCTCTGGGCCTGGCGGTTCCTCGCCCCGGCACCTCTGGGCCTGGCGGTTCCTCGCCCCGGCACCTCTGGGCCTGGCGGTTCCTCGCCCCGGCACCTCTGGGCCTGCTGCATCAGTTATGAAAGTAAAAAAATTGCTTGAGCCTCACGCCTCTTTCTTTACAAACTAAGCCCTGCTCCGGACCTTCCCCACACCCTCTCCTTCCACTGGATTCGAGGCATGTTAGAAGACAACTGGGAAGCTGCTTGCTGCTGCTAAAAGGCTCGTGACCCCATATGGCCGAGGAGGGGGGAGAAGCGGAGACCAGAAATGGAATCCACGCGACTGCTGCCCGAGTCTCAGGGCAACGTGGCCCAGGTGAGGAGACCGCGACCCAGACACACTCACCCTTCCCTCGGAAGAAAAAGTTGGGCTCCGTGAACAACGGTAACCGGAGTGCCTGGTATTATGGTGGGGAAGTAGCAGCCCTGTCGTAACGGCCAAATCTAGCTTCCTATTTACCATATAGAGCTAACTGGACCCAGTCTTTTACTGACGCAATTAAAAATAACTAAAATATTTTATTTTTGTTCTACATTTTTGCACACATTTTGGGGTTTGTGACATTTCAGTTTGAAGAGTTTTGGTTCATTTTGGTCGGAAGGGGGGAACAAAAACACTCCCCCTTTTTCCTCCCGCTCCTGGGGGAAAAAGTCAAAGTATTTTATGTTATTTTCTCTCACCTCAAGAGACAGGATATCCAAAAGTGGAAAGAAAATACAAGTTTTGAGGGGCAAAGGTGTTATTTTCTCTCACTTTTTAACTTCCCCCCTTAATTTTGTAGTGGGAAGGCGGGGGGGGGGGGGGAGATCCAGAAAGGTGGCGTTTTCTCGCAGCTTTGAAGGGAAAAACTTCGGCGTTTTTTCCAACATTTTTTGTTTTGAATTTAAACAAAAAGAATTTTTTTTCAAACAACTTTTTCTTGAAAAATGTTGTTTGACAAAACCCCATTTTCCCAAGAAAAGCCTTCAACCCTGTAGCGGTGCAGGGACTCACCCCTGCGGCGCCTCCTGCTGGTCACCCGGGGAATTAGCATTCCAGCCTCCGGAGCGGGTCACCACCCCGCCACAGACCAGCTCTAATGGGATGGGCTCCTATTACAGTTATTCCCATGGAGCGCAACCCGCTTCAACAATGTGGTCATGCCTCCCACCCTTTCCTGTCCTCTAGACCGAGCACTTTGTATGTATGGCCAGGGATTATAGGGAGGCAGTCGTTCAGAGGAACTTACTGTTTAACAGCTGGTTTTTCTAAGCGTACGCAAGTTATTTACATTGGTTACTCCCACTTCGGGACAGGGAGCCTCACTGATAAAATAACCCTTGTCCCCCCAGCTAAATGCTGGACACCTGTGTCGGGTCACAATGCTCCCCGTTTTCTCAAACTTTCAGCTCCGCTCCTGAGCGATCAGTCCCAGACAGTTACTAATGGAGCGTGAGGCTTCACCCAACATGCAGCCATTAGAGGAGAGGCCGGCACGTCTTATAGAATGTCTCGGGAAGGGGTTCTCTGTGAAGGAAAAAGCAAAATGCTGCTTCTGCATCTCATTGCTTCCCACTCCTGCTCTCCCCCTTGAGGCAAGTTGAAGGGGGGACCCAAGGGGTCAGCACTGGCTCCCTCCCAGCCAGGGAAGTGCCATGAATGAAAAAGGAATTTTTCGGAAGAATGAGCTACTGTAACTGTTGTAACAAACCCATGCTCGGTTCAGGACTTCGCAGCTGCAACCGGCCACACACTGCCTGCACTCAGAGCTTCACGGGAAAAAAAAACTCAGAACTGCCTGCTCCACAAGCACAGGTCCCAGCCCCTTGGGCTAAAGGAGAATCCCCATTAGCTGTTTGCAGTATAGGGCTTATGACACACAGCCAAGCCATTCTGATTCTTTCCAATAGATAACAGTGGTGCATGTGCACACACACACAATCCTTTCCTCTCTATTAGAGCTTCCCTCGGAGTTCTCACTTGGGCCTTAACTTCCCCCTTTACCGCAAGGTGTGTCCAGAATTTGGGATGGCAAGGGCTGCACCGTGGCACTTTGCCAGGGACCCCAGAAATCTTGCCCACTTGCATGGACAATAAACAAATCTCCCTTTTCTCCCCCAAGACCTGCACATTCCCCCCGCCCCTCAAAAAACTGAAACCACTTGCTGCTCAGGTTCATCCAGCTCCACATGGGATGCTTCAGACATAGCCACCTCAGGGTGCCCCAAACACCAGGGGTGACAAGATTCCCATGGACTCTCCCCTTCCACAGCAAGGAAGGCTTTGGGGCCAGGGAAGCCAGTGGTGACCAGGATACTGGAGGGTTGGGGGCAGCGGAGAAGTCAGGCTGCAAGTCTGAGTCTGGAAGGGGGATTTGGAGATAGAGCCTGGAGGGTTATGGGGGCGAAGAGCCTGGGAAGGAGAATCTTGGGGGCCAAGGGGCACCTGGGGAGATTATTGGAGGGTTGGAGGAGAAACTGCCGCTCTGAGATGGCAGCTGGCACGTGGGCCCCTCCATAGCCAGACATCGCCTCGGGCTCTGGCGCCAAGGTGCAGACCCTGTGCCCTGAGGGAAGAAGGCAGGTTCAATGCAGGGTTTTGTCTACACTGAGTCTACGCCTTGGAGCGGCTCGACACATCAGGTTAAACCGCTCGGAGGGGCTGGTGCCACAGGGGCGCTTCACCCTTCTCCTCAGAGGGCAGGTGATCTGAGCCGCTAGCCATAGCATGTGTCTGCGGTTAACATGGGCTAATGTCTGGAGGCAGCAGCTGTCCGATCCCACGTCCCTCCGCTAAAACCTCCCCACCCAGCGTTGTCCTGCAGCTCCCCAGGCCTGGTGGGCCTTGACTATCCATGCCAGGGAGGGCTAGATTTGGCCTCCTACGGGAAGTTCCGGTGACAAACCCGCCTGCTGCTTTCTAACTCTGACCGACCTTGCCTTGGTTAGGCCCATCGTCCCGGTAGCTGAGCCCTGGCCGTGCTATTTGCCCTCACGTTTCCACTCCCTCCTCCCTGGCGCAAAGCCGGAGTAAGTGGACTTTGTGTGGGACCCCCACCAGGGCAGGGAGGAGTTTCTCCAGCCACTGCTCCACCTACACTGGCAGGAGCCGCGTGCCCATCCCGATCCACTGGCTAGGTTCCCACCCTGCAAGAGGCACCCAACATGCCTGGGCAGATGGGCTCCTTGTGCTGCAGAGAGCCCAGGCTTGGCCTCTGAGGCAGACTCTCTGGGAGCTGCACAGCAGAACCCCCCTCCCCAACTCCACTGCCTTCTATCAGCAGGTGCGGTGGGGCCCAGAGGCGGGCAGGACAAGATCTGGGGCCATAAAGCGCCAGAATCAATTCTCTTCTCCGCCTTCTGACTTGTGCTCAGGCTTTCTGCTGCTGAAGGGAAATGGTCCTGAATACCGGCCTGGGCTGCTAGAATTGCACCATTCTTCAGAGTTTACTTGGCTAAACTCAGAGTAAAGTTGATTCGTGCCAGGATAGAACCAGCTCCAGGGGTGGTCCGAGATGGTGCTATGAACTCCCCCAGGAACCAAGGACCATTCCAACCCCACTGCTTTCTGCTTCAATAGCAAGGTGTGTTTCATTGACCTGCCTTCTCTAACATAACGTAGCAAAAAATATGGTTAACGAATACAAATAATTAAAATAAACCCTATTAGGGACGTATGTTAAAAACAAAACCTTACCAAAACAAGATACTCCCTTCGATGCAAAGGGTGGGAAGAGTGGCTGTGTGGTCTTTTGTTTCTTTATGACGAAAGAAGGAGGCCTGAATGGTGTATTCTTTGAAAAGGGTTTTCTGTTCCTTACTGTTTTCTTGTTACATTGCGAACTCAGGTCTTTTCTACCCGGACAACTGAGAACTAGAGGAATTATCACATCAAGAAACTGAACACTGAGCAGTTCAGAAGGGAGGAATTTTCACCCACATAATAAATCACATTTCTGTCGGAAAATCTTTTCTCTCCTACGGTTACAACAGATCAGAGACTGGAATGGTTGATCTCTGCCTGGTCAGTTTGTTTGCTCTGTGTTGAGCAGCAAAGCAGGTCTGACTGTCCCGTCTAGCACCTTGTGACATCACTCACATCTGTGCAAAGTGCCTGTAAAACTCTGCCCTTTGGATCTGGCAGCATTTTCACGCACTTAGCTCTCACTTTGCACAGGTGTCAATGAGCACACAAGTTGCAAGGCAGGGGAGAATCAGGTCCTTGGTGTACATTTTACACCATTTTATGCCGATTTCGTTACATCGCTGCGAAAGGTCGCATGGACCCTCTTATGCTGGTTTAAACCAGGCTTATTTATCAATCAAGAACAAATGTAAGCTGCACTGAATTAGCCCAATCAAACCGAACTAAGAGTGTCCTTACACAGGTGCTTGCACCGAAGAAACTAAAATGGTTTCATAAAACTGGTGCAAGTTTGTGTAGACAAGGCCTCAGGAGATATATACATCTAAGAACAAAGCATGCAGGCCATACTTACAGGATGGGGGACTCTATTCAGGAATCGGTGACTCTGACAAAGATTTTAGGGTCGTGTATATTTGGCTTCCCGTGTGACGCTGTGGCCAAAAGGATGAATGCAATCCTTGGATGCATAAACAAGGCAATCTCTAGCAGGAGTAGAGGTGTTATTTTACCGCTGTATTTGGCACCGGTGCGACCGCTGCTGGAATCCTGTGTCCAGTGCTGGTGCCCACCGTTCAAGAAGGATGTTGATAAACTGGAGAGGGTTCAGAGAAGAGCCAGGAGAATGAGTAAAGGCTTGGAAAACCTGCCTTATAATGATAGGCACAGGGAGCTCAATCTATTTAGCTTAACAGTGAGAAGATTAAGGCCTGACTTGATCACAATCTATCAGTACCTACATGAGGAGCAAATATTTAAAAAATCAGCCCTTCAATCTAGTAAAGAATGGTCTAATACAGTCCAAAGGCTGACAGCTGAAGCTAGACAAATTCAGATGGCAAATGAGGTGTACGTTTTTAGGGGGAAGGAAAACATATTTGGGAACAAGAAAATGGGATTATCAAGCCACAACGATTGAAGGGAGAATCCAGGGGCAGATGTAGGATAGGAAACTCCTTTGAACTCCTGTTTTGAAGCTGGCAGATGACAGACCCTCCTCTGCCTGCACAAAGTCACCACTTTCACACTTCAGCTGTTTTTGCTGTCGCCTTGTGTTGTTGTTTTAACCGTTTGGAATGGTTCAAAAAACAGAATTTTTTCATTTTATTTTAGGTCCCTTTGCCAGAGGGATTTTGCTGAAAGCGAGAGTGAGACAGAGCCCAAACGTGGGAAATTTCAGTCCCAAAGAAACACTGGGCTCATGTGAAAATGGGGGGTAATCATTATCTTAACTAGAGGAGGTGCCTCCATGCACTCCCTGAACCGTCTGCACGCAGCACAGTCTAACGCCCCATTTGGGCTGGCATCTGGGAAATGCCAGAGTTCAAAGGGTTAATGCACCTTTCTCTCCATTCCCATTTCACTCCTGCGGCTGCTTCTTTCTGGGTTCTCCAAGGCTGTCCCACCCTTAGTCCCGCCTGCACATCAGTACAGCCCTCACCCACCGCCTGTGAGATCCGGGTCCGGGTCTTCCGCAAGACAATCCCCACTGAAACATGGATTTTAAAAGTCAGGTATGCAACAAATCTATAACCACCTAGGACTTAAAGGGTCTCCCCATCTGCTGCGTACCACTGGCAACTTCGATTGGCTCACAGAGCAGGTCCTCCTCCTCCAGAAGCCCACGACCCCCTGCCACTTGGCTCTAACAGAGAACCTCTTTTAGCTGTTAGCAGTATAGGGCTGAGCCGTTGGGATTCTAGGCACTCACTCCACAGAGTGGGAGACACACACACAAGCTGGTTCATTACAGGAGTCATTTCCCTTTCAGTTGAGAACATGCAGGAAAAGTTTAAGGGTGTTTGCCTTGATTGTACCAGTCTGTCAATCAACCCCTTTGTCTTCTTAAACCAGCATTACTGGAAAGGCAAATATACATCTGATGTATAGGACCCTGCAGCACAAAAATAATCCTTTTTTTTTTTTTTAAATATGCATCCAACTGTGATGACTAATTTTACGTCCTGGGTCAATCTGCCTCTTTGACTGCTTTGGACTGTCTTAAGGCAACTAGGATTCACCTTTCGCAACAAGTTTGGGTCCTATGTTCAAGTACACTTAGTCTGTCTTTAAAATACAGAAGACCTCAAGTTTGGACAGCAGCTCCTTGCTAAGAAAGAACTCTCCTAAACTGACCAAAGGCAGATAAACGTGAGTGACACCTGTCACTGACATAGGTCTGCTTTATGTAGTGGGACATCAACATGCCAAACTCTTTCCGGGGTAAGAGCTAACACCCCCCCAAAAAAAATTCTAACCTGCTTCTAAAAAGGGAAGCTAAAGCAAAACTCAGCTACCACTGTGCGCTCCCCGACTTCTCACTGCTGGAGTCACAACTCAAACGGTTTCCTGAAGGCCCTTGAGTCTCATGCATTGTCAAACCCTGAACTAGCTGAGAAAAAATAGGGTGGCAAAAAAAGTACATTCGATTTGTGTAAATGGCTGAAGGATTGTGGGGTGGTCTCGGGCCATGTAGCTCTGGAAGAGGGAAGACTGCCAAAGAGTCCACCAAGAGGGGTTTTCCTTTAGGGTTATTGAGTTCAAGAGACTCATTTTCATTCATGCAGAAGGCGCGTTTCCCCCTTGGCTCCAGTTGCATAAGGCCTTGGCCTTCTCTCGGCATGCGCTTCGACTCTCAGTACACGCAGAGATCTGGGAACTTCATCTCATACACCGGGATGGAGTGGTTCTGGGGCTGGCCATAAGCTGCTGTGATGGTACCGGATGGGCTCGGGGGTGGTCTGGAATGTCAGAGATACAGAGGAGAGTTACAGGTGGACTCCCACATTTCATCAAACCGGAAAAACAGGACCCAGCCCGGCCATGGTTCTGCCCAACTCTTGCTCGCTGTGAAGATTGCAAAAGCTTTCCCCCTCCCAACTCAGGAGCCTGTCACTGTGTTACCCGAAGGTGAAGACTTATCACCACTCAACTGATGTGAAGGAACAAATCCAACCTAGTGACTCCACATTAGAGCCAAACTGGAGAGGACAAGGGGGGCCTGCCGGGGTCCAAAGCCCACCAGAGACACTGACAGCTTTGGGGAGTTGGGAACATGGGAGAGAACCATACAAAGCAGATTGGAGGCAAAGGGAATGTCGGTGGGGCCTGATCTAATGGAGAGGCTGACCTTCCTTCTCCTCCTTTGTGCCAAGCCTTTCTGCACTCACTGGTGGTATCTCTGCACCTTCCCAGTGTTGTCCTGTGTACTCGGCTTGCCTGAAGCTTTTTAGGGGCAGGGGGGCCTATTTCCTCCCATGTTCTGATAGAGCCAAGTATGTCTCCAGTTGTAAGATTGTGGCTGCCCCCTGCATGTCTCAATCCATCCTCGTGCACGGGCCACCCAGCATTGTAGTTTACAAGCCTCTCCCTGCCCTTGCAAAGCGGGCTCCTGAAAGCCCTCTTCCTCTGACTGTCCTCTCCCCAAAGAGTCTGACGCTCACCGGATAGTGATCTCAAAGATCTGGTTCAGCTTGCTCTGCAGCAGCGAGGCCTGCAACAAACAACAAGAATTCCATTAATCTGAGGTTTTGCGCCACGGCAGAGCTTGTTACAACCGCAGAGCCCGGACACACCGCTGCCGGTCTGCGTCCTTGTGCAAGGCACAGCAGGGTGCCCGGTGCTGCAGCGCACCAGTGCAGCTGACTATGGGACACACTCCTTCACCCAGAGTCCTCAGTGCACCTCCACAGGACATCTCCATAAAGCAGGAAGGGGTGCTGGTGATGCAGGTACCATCCTGCGTCTGTACTGATCAACACTGCAGCATGGCGTGAAGTGGTGCTTTGAGATCCCAGCTTTCATGTGAGATTGTGATCTGGAGTCCAGACTAATTGGGGCTGTTAGTGTTTCCCTGACATGTTTCACAGGAGCAAGGTGCCCTGGCCAAATTTAGACTTGGATAATTCTGTTCTGCCTTCCCACTGTGGTTTTAATTGGATATGGGATTCTCCACTTCCTGTCCCAAAGGGCAGTGCAAGAGCTGCTTGAGAGCTGCTCTGTTCCACCCCCGAGCTGGCTGCATTTCAACACTGGCAGATGAGATCCTTCTCTCTGATGCACAAGGGACTTTGGGGTATTTACAGCAGAAAGGTCTAAATATCAGTCACTCCCGAAGACCACCTAATTCCAGAGGTGTCTCAGCTTCAGGGAGCTGATGGCTTCCTGTGCTTTCACAACAACCTGTCCCATGCGTCGCCAACAGTATCTGAACTCGGAACGTACTACGACATCGGTCTCCACCACTTGAGCTCAAGGCATAGCTTAGCTGGCAGGTAGCAGTAGTAGGGTGTTATCGCCTAGCAAATCAGCCATTAGCGGGGACATGATCCACACTTTGCGGTGTGCTACGCTTTGGTTTTGTGACCCACTGGGACAGGCCCATCATCTCCACAGCAATGCAGAGCTGGTGGGTGAGAGGCCAAAAGCAGAGACTCACCCGGGCACCGCAGTGAGCCGCAATCTCTTCAAAGGGAGCTTTCTGGAACTTCTCCACCACCAGCCGCCTCCTCTCTCGCTCCTGCTCCTCCACGGCGACGCTGTCTACTAAAGCACCCGGGGGCAGGGGGGGGCGACAAAGCAATGGTGAAAAAGCTCTGCGCAGCACCAGGCACACAGCGCTAGAGTCTCAATCGTTCTGTTCATGGGTCCTGGGGCCATGCACAGATCCTGCCCAGCCCCAGGGGAATGGATGCTCTGCTATGAGCCCTGGTGTGCACAGAATACCCAGAGAGCGGTGCCTTCCCACCACCCATCATCTCCCCTGCATGCCAGGTGGCGAGAGCAGGCTGAACTCCACACGGCACAGCTACTGTATTTGGATTTGTGGGTGCTCAGCACCTTTGGAAAAATCAGGCCCCACGTCTTATTCTGGGCACCCAGACACCGACGCACCCCAAAATCAAAGGACAAGTTTGAAAACTTTGGCTTAAGCGACATGCCCAAGGTCAGAAAGAGTCAGTGGCAGGCCCAGGACTAGAACTGAGCAGTTCCTCGCTCCCAGTCCTGTGCTCAGACCATTAGCTGGCCATCTCTCCAGCCCTAAAGGGAGGTCTCTCTGTGTGAGAGTTAAAGACTCGCTGGCCAGGCAGTATGGTGGGCCTGGGGCAGAATTTGCACCCTGACACTTCCAGTCACGTTCGTGGAGCAGCACAGCAGAAAGAGGGGATGTTTTACACCCCCGAACAGACACAATGTGACCAACACAGCTCGATCTTTCCTCTGTGTGAAGACTAACTTGGGCTTAACATAGCAGCAGCTGGGTGATAATGTACAGCCTGTGGCATGGAGAGGGTCAGACAAGATGATCTAACGGTCCCGGTCCGGCCTTAAACTCTGTGGCACTCGGAAAGATCGCTCAGTTACTTACCAATTGCTTTCTTCAGGGTTTCGTACGTGATCTCTTCAGCGGGGGCTCTCTAGGGGTAGGGCAACAAAAGAAAGATTATATCTCCAGGGCAGCTTGTCTTTGAGAGCAGAAGAAAGAAAGGGGACGGGGCTATTTCATTTCAGTAACAGACCATGCGGTTCTAGGGGCCAGCCCACTCGGAGGATTGATTCCTCCAGTAGTGTGGCTGACCACTAGGAGGCGATAACTTTCAGGTCTCTAGACAGGGATACCTGGGTGAAACTGAATGGCCTGCACTGTACAGGAGCTCAGCCTACATGGTCCAATGGTTCCTTCTGGCCTCAAACTCTATGGATCTATGAAGGTGCCGACTACGACAACCACCTTTTCAAAAGGCAAAAGCGGGACACATGCAGGAGCCCCGCCCCTTCTGTGGCCCCACCCCCTGCTCCTCTTCCCCTCCAAGGCCCCGCCCCCTGGCCAGGCCAGAAGCCAGAGTCAGGCCATGGTAAGAGCTGCCGCCCAGGGAACCCGGGCCACTGTGAGGAGCCCCAGACCCTCCATCTGCCCTGGTCAGGGGGCTGGAGTGCCTGAGAGCAGCCCCTGGACCACATCCCCGCTCCCTGGGGCGCACCACCTAGGGCAGGTGATGGGTGCGGGACTCCCCACGGTGGCCTGGGCTCTCTGGGTGGCTCTTACCATGGCTGGGCTCCAGCTTACAGCCTGGCCAGGGATGGAGCCTTGGGGGCCGCGGGGGGGAAAGGTGAGAAAGGAGGGGCACGGCCCTGTGGCAAGCGGGGGCTAAGGCCCACCTAAGCCCCCCAACAATGGGAAGAGGCTGGCATCACCCCTGAGCCTTGACAGGCACAGGGGCACCACAGGGAATCCGGGACATGAAATGTACATTTCGGGGCTGTCCTGCCCATTTTGGGACGGGTGGTGACCCTAGTGCCAAGAGTCTATGGAAAAGGATAAACAAGAAGCAGCTGCCCAAAACAGTGGCTTTCAGAGAGCAAAGCAATCAAACTCGCTCTCGGAAGATAAATGCAGGACAGAATCACCACGTGGGAGCTCCTCCTCCCCCCGAGGATGGGACACAAGCCTTGATTACCCAGCCCTGGCCGCCAGCAGGGGAGTCAGGCTCTATAAATCATACGGAGGACACAAGGCCTATTCACCTCGCCCTGCTGAACACATGAGGAGTGAATTATTACCCCATTGTTCACGGCCTGCAGCGCCCAGACGCAGACACCGAGTGCTCGGCTGTGCATACTAATGAAAAATTATACGGTGCTTAAGTATGTTGCAT
The DNA here is from genome assembly GCF_965140295.1 of Lepidochelys olivacea. Taxonomy (NCBI): domain Eukaryota; kingdom Metazoa; phylum Chordata; order Testudines; family Cheloniidae; genus Lepidochelys; species Lepidochelys olivacea. The sequence continues at coordinate 6,410,541 of NC_140413.1, forward strand.
TATCCGGTTAAAACAGGAGCTTATGGGGAGAGAACACAGGTCAGGAGATGGAAAATGTTTAACACCAAAGGGAAGGCTCAGGCTTGTCTTTTATAGGTATTTCGTTCCCACAGATCCTGTGCCTTTAATGTAGCTGCGAGGATCTGTATTAAGCACAGCGAGGATCTGTATTAAGACCAAATCTGAAATTCCCTGAAGATCATGGAGTTTCTGGGGGGTTTTAGTCTGAGTCGCTCTCTAACTGCGAGTGCAACATGGAGCCAAGTCCGCTGCTGGTGAACAGCTAATCTCAGACATCAGGCAATTAGGGAGGGGGCCAGGAGGGGCGTATGGGAGTGCGTCTTCGCCAAGATCTCGACCCGGTGGAAAGAAGGGGGAAAACGCTCCGGGGGGCGGCGGAAGCACCCACAGTCTGCACAGCACCCACAGTGGGAGAGATGGAAACACTGTGCAAAAGTTTAAAAGGTGTAAGCACTGAGGGGGGGAGGGGAAATGTTCTGGACGGGGCTAGAAGTAATGGGCTAAGGGAGGTTTCAGAGTAGCAGCCTTGTTAGTCTGTATCCGTAAAAAGAAAAGGAGGACTTGTGGCACCTTAGCAACTAACAAATTTATTAGAGCATGAGCTTTCGTGAGCTACATCCGATGAAGTGAGCTGTAGCTCACGAAAGTTTATGCTCTAATAAATTTGTTAGTCGCTAAGGTGCCACAAGTCCTCCTTTTTTGGGGGCTAAGGGAAACATCCTCAGGAAAAGCGTCCCAGGCCGGAAATCATCTCCCTCTGGGTTCACACTCCATGATCTAATAGGGCTCTGCCATCCCTAGACTGGATAGGAAAATGGCTGTCCCAAGCAAGCGCTCCCCTGCCGATCCAGCCGGCTCAGGACACTGGGCACCAGCAGAGGAGCTGTCTAGGCAAGCCTCAAAAAGCACCCCTCCTGCTGGTGACATGGTGCAACGACAAGGACCGTTCTCAGGCTGGCCTGTGCAGGCGGCAAACCGGCAGCACCCAGTACCTCCTCTTTCTCGGGACTGTTCCTCGATTCCACTTCGACCTGAAGAGAAATGGTCTCACCAATGCTCTTCCTCTTGGACAACCGATCTTCATCTGGAAAACAGGGGGAGCCAACCCGTCAGGAAGGCAGAGAGGGGAGACACGCGGAGGCATTTCGGAAGGGGGCTGTCTGGGTCAGAAGAGGGAAGGATGCAGAGGTTGTGGAAGGTTTTCAGAAGGAGGCTGGAGCCATCTGACGGGGATGGTTTAGACCCAACAAATCCTGAGTCCCAGAAGGGGGTAAATGAGGGGACCCTTGCAGTCCTTTCTGACCCTACGGTTCCACTTCTCTCTCTCCTGTAGTTATTTGGCCCCCCGCTGCCGTAGCATCGGAGCTGCTCACAATACATTCATGTTCACGGCCCCCTGTGAGGCAGGCCAGTGCAGTTATCCCCATTGTCCAGGTGGCGCTCTGAGACTAAGTGAGTTGACCAAGGTCACGCAGGGAGTCTATGGCAAAGGAAGGACTTGAATCTCGGAAGCTAACCAGGAGCCATGCTGCTTGCACGGCAGGACACAGCAACGGAAAAAGGCCGCAGCGCACAGGGACGCTCTGTACCATACCTGTCAGCTGGGGGATGTAAGGGGTGCTGAGCCGGTCTGAATTATAGCCGCTGCCTCCCAGCACCTCGCTGATCTTGCTCTGTCGGAAGAAGACCTCGGGCACTAAGTGATCCAAGCTCTTCGTCAGCCTGTGTGATTGAACAGGGAGGAAAACAGGTGACGACACTGGCATGCTGCAGTTTGGGTTACCTGGGCCCTTGCTGTTCAGAGGCCTGTAGGGTTTCCAGGTGAGCACAGGGGACTGGGACTGCTCCACGTCCCTCCAAGACAGCCAGATCGGTCCAGATGGGCACAGAAGACTGAGCCTGATCCGCCTCTGATTCACACTGGCGACAGCAGAGTCACACTGGTCTGAGCAAGATCAGAACCAGGCCCCCGCGGCATTTCCGCCTGGAGGAGGTGATGCCACCACCTGGGGGGCGGGGCTGAGCTGATGCACGTTCTCGACTCAGTGAAGGACCCAAGGGAAAGGAAATGACTCGGCTGGGAGGTTTCCCTGGCAGCTACTTCTCCAGGATTCCTCCTTCAACTCATCTGGCAATTCGATCCCACACAAGGGCTGCTAATGGAGAATTATAAAGGGCCACAGTTTGTTGGCGCCTGGCTGCAGGCGACGGTTCTGACAGGGACAGCAGGATTTCTGCCGCTGCTCGCAGCTCAAATCAAGGGTGACAAGTGCCTTCCATGGCAGAGGTGCTTACCTGGGCGTCTCCACAAACACGTCTTCTGGGAGTAGATACGGCGCCTCCTTCTGCCTTGTCTCGAGGACCTAGTGGGGAGGGAAGGGAAGAGAACCTGTCAGCGGCTTGTCAACCAACTCAGCTGCAGCTGTTCAGGCTTCTTCGTTAAGGCCAATTTAGTGCTGGGGACAGGGGCCCGATGCACAGCCCTGGAGACAACAATCCTCTAGCTACCCACAGAACAGGCGCTGCAAGGGCAGAGGCCACACAAGCACCCCACCACCACCACACACACACCCCCTACCTCAGCCCCGGGCCTGCCTCCACCCTGCCCTGGAGCCACCCCCTCTCGGAGTGGGAGGGGAATTCAGTCTTCGGCTTCCCTGCTGAGACAATCAGCGAGGGGGCCAGTAAGTGCTACCTGCGGGGGGGAGGGGAGGGATTTCCTGATGGAGACCCCGATCTGGTCACAGTTGACTGAGACCCTCCAAGCTCATTGCAAGGCGCACTGACCTCATGGATGTGCTGGCAGAAGGCGGGCACCGTGGTGAGCTGGCTGATCAGATTCAAGTAGGCGGCGCCGAGGGCATAGAGGGCGCAGCGGTTGTACACAGGCAGGTTATCCTCGTTGATCTGGGCGATCTCCTGCGAAGCCCACGGACAGGGAGAGACCCGGCAGCAGGGGCCAGACCGGGGAGCGGGTTAGTTCGTTAGCCAAGCAAGGACAGGCGGATGGGGAGACAGCAAACTAACTGGCAGAGGTTGGGACCAAAAAAAGGTGTCCCAGGGCAGCTGGCGCTTTAAGGGGAGTTGGGCCCAGCCTCGCCTGTGACCATAGGCACGGATTTTTATTTTACCCAAGGGGTGCCCCCCCAGACCCCCACCCCCACCCCAAGGCCTCCTCTTCACTCCGCCTCTTCCTGCCCCCACTCTGCCCCCTCCCCTAAGGCCTCACCCTCGCTCCGCCTCTTCCCGCCCCACACCGTGCCCTCCCCTGAGGTCCCCACCAGCTGCTCACTGCCCTCCCCCAAGTCCCTCTCCCAGCCGCCAAACTGCTTGATCAGCTGTGTCTGGTGGGTGCTGAGCACCCACTGTCTTTTTTCCTGGGGTGCTCCAGCCCCAGAGCACCCACAGAGCGGGCGCCTATGTCTGTGACGGATCAGCTGCCTCCCTGCCAGCCGTCAGGGGAGCCTACAAACCAGCAAGTGGCTCAGTTGGGATGGAGAGCGACCGGAGCAAGATTGGTCCCTGTGGCAGGAAAGTCGGATGGTGGAAACCTGAAGGCAATAGAGAGGCCCCTACAGAAGACCCCGGGTTAGCTGGGAAGAGATGACTAACGTGTTGAATTTACAGGGAAGAAATAAAGCTCAGGGCCTGGAATAGACTCAGGGGTGACGCTGGTTCCTTCCTGGGCTGGGCAGACAGGCCAGCAGCCTACAACATGGATGGGATATGAACATAGAGCTGCTTCTCCACCTCAGTGCTAGCCCCGTGTGGGCAAATGCCGAGATGTCTACGTGCCACACCGATTTAGGCTCAGAAGCTGGATGTCCCTTCAACCACTTCACCTCAGAACAACACCCTCCTTCATGCATCTTCTAGGTCTACTATTAAGTAGATGTTCCATTGAAACCAATCTGTCGCAGAAAGGTAGTAGCTAAGTTCGTCTGCATTTGCCGAACATACGGCATTATGTTTCCATCTTACTGGCAGGTGGCTTTGCTCACTGCCATTGTGTGTGCGACAGGTGAGTGGCAGGGCAGGGCTGCTGTCATGTTCGTGTTTTGTTGTTTTCCCATCTGGGTTTACTGGCTACGTTGCATTTACTGGTTCGTTTTTGTATTGCTATTTATTCCATTTTCTTAAGGTACCCAGAGGCTTCTGGGTACCTGATGCAGAGAAATAAAAAGACTATTATAATGTTAATCGCAGTGAAAGGCTAAAAGAGAAGAGGGTTTGGTACCGACTGGGCAAACGTGGAAGAGAAACGGTTCTCAAATATTCATTCAGATTTTGAAACTTGACTGTGATCAAGACGAAGATGGTGGAACTTGCAAACCAAGGGGACAGAATGAAAGTGCGGCTGTAATTCCCATTCCCACATTACTCCTGAAGGAATCCTGCGCCAAAAAATTAAAAATTCTGCACACTAGGTTTTCAAATTCTGCATATTTGTCAAAACAACACAATACAATCACACCATTTTCAATTATTTATTTATAGTAATTTATTTTAAAATACTGGTCAGCAAATAATTGAAAATGGTGTGGTTACATTGTTACTGTGTTATTTTGACAAGTAAAACATGCAGAATTTTGCAGAATTCTAAAAATTGTAAGTTTTGGTACAGAATTCCCTCAAGAGTACCGGGTGGGTTCTGTGTGGCACAACCTGGATGCGGGCAGCTCGGCAGGGGTGGGGGTGTGTACAGGGAGGATCTGGATGCACAGGGGCTCATTGTGGGGTTCAGGGTCGGGGGAATGGGACTCTGCAGGCGAGTCCAAGTGAAGGTAGTTAGGGCTCAGTGGGGAGGGGAGGGGAATTGGGGTGCTGGGGGAGTGGGTTTGGTGGGGGGGAGTCAGGGTACAGCTGGCTGGGGCTCCACAGGAAAGGGGTCTGGGTGGGGGGCTCCCAATGCAGGGTGTGAGACTTAGGGAGGTGACTGTTTGGGTGTCGGGAGGGGTCAGTGGCGTGGAGGGGTTCTGGGTGCGGGGAGGCTCCTGATGTAGGGGGTGTCATGCAGTGGGACTCGGTGGGAGGGTTCTGGGTGCAGGGGGGGTGTGAGGCTTGACGGGGGGGATTGGGTGCCGGGGGGGTGGGGGGTGCAGTGTCCAGATGCATGAGGGTTAGGCATATAGGGGGAGCAGCTCCCCGCACAGTGACTCCTTCCCTGTGGCTGAAGAGCAATGGGGCCAGGAAATGGGGGGAGGGGGTCACTGTATGGGAAGCTACTCCCCCTGTCCACCCAACCCCCGTGCATCTAGACACACCCCTCCGCACCCAACCCCCTCTGCTGAGCCTCACCCCTACACCTAGACCCCCGCCGAGCCTCCTCTTCCCTCCCCGCACAGTGCAGAGCTTCCTGCAGCTGGGGGAGGTTCCCGGGGGTTGATCTGACCCAGCCCCAGATGCCGTTCTCCTCCTCCCCCTTCCTCCCCACACCCAGCCAGGCCTAATGTCCCTGGGCAGCTGGGGCATGCCCAGACCCCCCACTTCCCCTCGCCTTGACTTATCTCTCCCCCGGCTGCCTGAACAGACGCACCCACACCTAGTGCGCACTGGTGCAGCTTCTCTTTGTTTCCACACACACAACATTTTTCTGTGGGGAAGCAAAGAGAATCTGCGGAGGAGGGGATATTTCCATTCACATGCAGCGGTGCAGAATTCCCCCAGGAGTACCATATCACACTTCCCTCCTGCAGCCCCTCACAATGTGAATTGTACCAGCCTCGACGCACTGAGCGAAACTTGGATCTCATTTGCACAGACAGAAATCTGGAGCAACGCCGTGGGCCCTCCCTAACTCAACATCACAGCACCCATCTGGGAAAGGGAGGCATTATAGACATGGGGCCGCATCCTGATCTCCACTGTGCCAGTGTAAAACTCCATTACGTCAAGCAACCTAACAGAGCCCAGAATCCAGCCCTGGTAAATTTGTTTTCACCCACTTGCCAATATGGAATTTACACCACTTTGGGCTGTCTGCTCCATGCCTAGCTGAGTCGATCCCCTCTTTGCACCGAGGGGAGAGGAGCCCTCTGCACGGTGGGCCCCGCCCCCAGGCGCCTGCACTGCTCACACAATCCTACCTGCACGGCCAGCACCAGGCGGATCAGGTCCACCACCACCTCCTCGTTGGCCAGCTCGATGCTAATGAGCGCCAGCATGCTGTAGAGCGCCTCGTAGTGAGGCTGCACGTTGCTCTCCTCTTTGCTCGTCAGGTAGATGTGTCTGTAGAGCTGCTGGGAATGCTGCCGGAGAGAAGAGAACACGGCACCACGTAAACTGGGCCCAGGGGAAATACGGGTTCTTGTCAGAGAGGCGTAACGGGAGCCAGCCCAGCACGGCACAAGTCACGCAGGCAGGTGCTTCTAGCCAGCCTTCGCTAAGTACTAGAGACATTAGCCCTCCGGCAACTCTGCTCTAGGGGAGCCGCTGCCTGGCTGCGTTCTGCCTTCGGTTGCATCTACAGCTCCCACGGGCAGAATCTGGCCCAACGATGTTCAAGGGGGAGCAGTTCTGCCTTTTGGAGTCTCGTATTGTGAGAGGCTGTGCACCTTCTGTAAGGAGCCGAGACCCCTCAAGTCGGCACATCTCAGGGTCCAGCTCCTGATTCCAAAAACCATCCCCAGTCCGGAAAGCACACGAGGCCCACTGAAAGGATGCAAGCACTGTCCTAAGGCGGGGCGCGAGGCTGCATGCCCTTTGCCGTCCGGCTTTCCTCTAGCTTCCTATCCAATGTTTGAAACTAGGTTCCTTATTGGTTGTGTTCTGGTCGCTCCTGAGGGGCCCCCCCATCAGGTAGGGTCTACAAACCCATGGATTTCCCCAACGGTCCGTACAAAACCAGGCCACCAAATCCTGGCTCCACTAGGCAGCTAGCTGCCTGTGCAGATTTACATTAAGAGACGGATGCTATGAAACTGCAGCGAGTCCTTTCTACCTGTTCCCCCACCCCCCAGGGCAGATTAGCAGGGGTTTGGAAGCTTATTCTCCTACTGCCAGAAACCGTGGGTTTCAGCCTCAGGATCACAACCTCAGCATCATGTCTGGGGAATCCAGAGAGTTTCTCCAGTCCTAAGATTTCATCATCAACTTGAACTCGCTTTTCTAGTTGCAAAGGAAATCTTGTGCGTATAAACAGGGTAGAAACCCTGTTATACAAATGAGGCGACCAGAGCATCACTGAACAGAAGGCACACGTGTAGCTTACTAGATAACAGTTTTCAGATTCTCTTGGGATTCTGTGGAAGTTGCAATGATTGAATGGGTGGGTAGAAGTGGGTTCATTTACTCTATAGCAATGGGGAATACGCAGGGCAGGACATTGCGTCGGTGATCACTGTAAGATTACTTGTAGCTGTGAAATTATCCAAGGTAAATGCTGCCTCTGACACTATACCGCTCAATAGTGCACATGTTGTTAGGTACTACAGCATTCTGTGAAACTGCGCAAAGGATTCTGCGGGGAGATCCCCTCGCAACGGAAAACCATGGACGGTCTGGGGATGCAAAAGAACATTCGCAGGGCAGTGAGTGGAGATCAGCTATTAGAATCCGGTCAGCGTATCTCACACGATCACTGGGTGCTCCCAGACCCGGGTGGACCGAGACCTTTCCTCTCTTCGCAGCCACGCTGCTCCGCGACACGGGGAACCGGGCCGCATCACATGCATTTTGTGGGAGAGTGACCTGGCGCAGAAGCCGGCCAGCGGCTACCATCAAATAAAGCCGGCCAGCTGCCTACCTTCTTCATGAAGACGGTATCTTGGCGGGAACACTTGTCCACTTTCAGCTTCAGGACAGAGATGTCATTGATGGTGCTGCAGTTAAAGAGAGACAAGGGGGGAGGGAAATCTAAGACACAGAGACAGCGGAATACTGTAGGAGGCAGAGAACTGCCCCTTCCCTTAGTCTTCTCGGTAGAATACAAATCCCCGCCTCCACACGCCCCGCTACCGCGCCTCTTATAGGGAGTAAGCTGGTCTGGCAAGACCCGTTGCTGGAGGCCCTGTGGCATATTTTTAAAGAAAACTGAGCTATTAAGAGATGTAGAAAGACTGAGCTATCGCCTGACCATAGTCCTCTGCAGTAGCCCTGTCCTGTTCCTGCCCCAGCGCTTCTGTTTGCAGTTACCTTCACTTGTATGTAACATCATCATCTCAACGGTCAGCTCCCTGACCGAGTGTCCTGTCTCTGTGTTCTGGAAGGCTCCTAATCAATGGGGTATTATGTTGGGCATTTAGGCTCTGGGAAGTGAGCATAGGCAGTGGGAGTAGTACTGGGTAGGTTTCATCTTTAAAGGGTTTTACAGGCGTTAGTTAATAATCCTCACAACTGCCCCCGTAAGGACAGCAAATATCAATCCCCATTTTACAGAAAGGGAAACTGAGTCACAGGACGATTAAATGCTCAGCATCCCAGAGGAAATCAGCAGCAGGATCAGTAGCCAGTCGTTGCTGGTTCCCAGTCCTGGGATCACACCCCCAGATTATGCCTCTCGACATTTCTTTACGAACACTAAAACTGTTAATTTCTTGAAAAATGACCACTAATTTCAGGAAATGTGCGTTAAAGGGTGAGCGTATGCCTGTTGTAACATGTGCCGTAGGTGCCAGATGTAAAACCAGAGTCCGATCCCAGCCACAACCCGTCGGGGTGAAACACACCAGCGCACCTGATAGTTGAAAACTTGGGCCTGTTTCCATGGCGGTCAATGAAGCTGATCAGTATCTCGAGGACAAAGAGACGCAGGTCGGCGTCTTCCATCAATGCAGCCGAGAGCAGCCTGTCCAGGAAAGAGCTAGGCAGGGCCGTGAGCATGTTACTACACTGGAAACCCGTGGAGACCTGCAGGTTGCACAAGGTGGAGGGAGAGCAGAGAGGGATATGACCAGTGGGGAAAACGTCCCAGGGAGAGAAAAGCATTTCCTAAAGCTGGGGGATGGGCGGAAGAGATGCTCTGGCCTGCAGAGGACCAGCCCGAGCTCCATTTTAACCCCTCGTGGCACAGGGAGCAGCTTGGCATGGGAGCTTCCATGCAGCCCCAACAGGCTACAGGTTGGGCTGGTGCAGAGGCAGGCTGCATGGGGAGTCCTGAAGGGCAGCAACCACTTTTCCAGCACACAGGCCGGGGCTGCACCTGCAACCTACACCGCGTCCCTAGCTTCGAAAAGCCAGACAGAGGGACTGTAAATCGAACCCATGTGGCACGGCAGGGTACTAGCCACGGAGCCACTCAGCCAGTCCTTGCTTTGGTATAGTGTGTTCGAACATGGGTACTGTTCTTTGCATGAGGGTGAGCAGTCAAACCTTCCTGAGGAAGGGCAGGTGCATGCCCGCCCGCCCGCCAGCCAGCGGCTGTCCCAGGGCAAGGCCCGTGCTGAGACCACATGGGCACTTGCTGCCAAACCACACCTGCTCAGGCGAGCCCGTTCGTACCTGCAGGAGGGATTTCAGCAGCATTATCTGAGTCAGGCGATTCCGATTCTCCCTGTGGGGGACAAAAACCAACGTTGAACTCGGCACGGAAAAGAGACTTACACAAACCCAAAGCCATCAGTTTATTCCCTGCGCCAGGGCCAGGGCAGGAGTGTTCCCTATGGGATATTTCCTCATGCCTCAACCAGGCCAGTTTTAACAGCTCAAGCAACGGTGGCCACACCACTAACCTTAATACGGGGCACTCACTGCTCAATAGATGTCACTGCCCTTGGCTCCTAGTCAGACCCCTGCAGGCCACCAGACGTAATTCCTCTCCCTCCTTAGCATTCACACCCTCCTGTTTGCAGACAGTGATCCTACAGTCACCCCCGGTCACTGCACAGTAAGACAAATCCTGAGGTCCCTATGTGGGGGCTGGTCTCTACTGGGAGCGGACATTGGCATAGCTATGTCTCTCGGGGATGCGATTAAGCCAGACTAACCCACCCTCTCAACAGCGCCAGGTCTTCTGTTCACCTAACTACCACTTCTCGGGGAGGGGATTAACCGCAGCGAGTGGCTACGCGGAAGCAGTGCGGCTGCTGGTGTACCACTGTAGCATTTTAAGCATAGACGCAGCTGGAATTTTAACTCAGTCCGTGCTCGCTGGATCAATTAACATCACGGGGAGTTTGCAGGGAAACGCGATCGTCCTTCGGCCATGTACAAGACTTCTCTCCGCGCCCTCTAGCTCTGAACTCCAAGGCTAAAGCCCCTGGCAGGAAGCCACGTCCCACAAGGATCAGTTGTGAGCTGTGACTTCATTAGGAGCAAGAGCAACCCTTGGGGTAAAAGACGAGTTCGCACCCTCGCACGGAGTCAGCTGCGTCTTTCCCGCAGCGTCTAGTAAGATTTTAAAACTCTTGGGGATGAAGCGGATAGCGGTGCTGCGCTAAATGGCTCCTGGGACTCCAGTCTGCCATCCCCGAGCCTGGAAACGCCTGGCTTTCACCCGCCGGGGGCCGCCGGCCTGACTCTGATCTCACAGCAGGGGCAGCACTGAAGTTAGCGGGCCTGATTCTGATCTTGCACTGGTGCAAATCAGGAGTGTCTCCGCTGAAGTCAAGGGAATTACACCAGCGTAAATGAGGCTGTCCATACGAATCCTGTACACACCAAGCGCTAAGAATCTAGTCGCGATATGAATCTGGCACCACCCTCCAAAGCGCTTTGCCTAGTATCTCTCATCTTTGCTGCCATTATCCTGGCTCCAAATAGCAGTTTCTATTTTGTCCCCCAACACCCTTAGTCTCGTGTTTCTTTTCCATAGCAAAAACTAAATAGCATTATTCTACTCACTGAGGGTAAAAGCTTTACACACAAACTAGCCACAAGCTTGAATGCTGCTCTCTGGGCTGTGGTGTTAACACAAATGGGCTGGCGCTTCATTAAATACCACACAGTTATCGGTGATGCTTTAAGATCTGACATGCCCTCTTCTGTAATGGGAACTACAATAGCTTGGCCCATCCCTCTGGAAAGCTACAGAGAGATCTATGACCTGCTTTGTCCTTCTGGCTTCCTTAAGCTCTTCTAATTCAGCCACGAGACAAGTTAGAAGCAGCAGGGCATTCGTCACGAAAAGAACAGGCAGTTCCTGCACTATCTGGGCCTGACTGACATCTACCACTGACAGCCCTTCAGGGAGCTCCGTTTGTGATCAGCAGCGAGCGGCCGCTATTCTTGTCTGATCTCTGGATTTAGGTCACATCCCTGGTTTTTATTCCCTTTCCCAAATGTACTTGTACCCGGCTCTAGTCACTGGCCAAGGCTGAACTCGTGACCCGACTTATGGGGACATCATCTTATCTCTAGCTGTCATGCTCTGTAGCTACAACGCCTCCCCCTCTCAGTACAGGCATTCCCTCCAGGAAAGGACAGACTTCTCTAGAGCCAGAACTAGACTTCTAGCACTAGGGCTGAATTTGGCCTTCAGAACCCTTTATTTCCCCAGGAGCCAGGCCCATAAATCAGAGCACAGAATTTACACTAGGACGTGTACGTATATGGACGCTCCCCTTCAGCATCAGTGACTTCAAGCGGTCGGCCACCTGCACTCCGGCCGGAGAGCGGTCTCTAATCTCCAAGCTGATGCTAGTGATCATGGTATCATTCCCCCTGGGTTGAGACAAGGGAAACTGTCTTCAGTGGCAGCTGAGTGCTCCACACCCCGGAACCTCAGGCCATGAGCGACTTGCTCCAGGTCATTCAGTGAGTCAGTGACGGGGTGGGGAATACCAGCCAGGATTCCTGACTGTGTCTCTTGCCTGAAACCCTAGCCCTCTGCGCACTTCCAGCCTCTAGCAGAACAGTCAAGCAAACCCACATGGCTAATTCTGATGAAGCTACTAGTCTCCTGTGGCCACGTCTGCCTGAAAGGATGGAGATGCAGCATTAAAGCATTTAATAAGCAGCAGGTTTAAAACAAACAAAAGGAAGTATTTCTTCACACAACGCACAGTCGACCTGTAGAACTCCTTGCCAGAGGATGTTGTGAAGGCCAAGACTATAACAGGGTTCAAAAAAGAACTAGGTAAGTTCATGGAGGATAGGTCCATCAATGGCTATTAGCCAAGATGGTCAGGGACGCAACCTCACGCTCTGGGTGTCCTTAGCCTCTGACTGGCAGATCCTGGGAGTAGACAGCAGGGGACAGATCACTCAATAATTGCCCTGTTCTGTTCATTCCCTCTGAAGCACCTGGCACTGGCCACTGTGGGAAGACAAGACACTGGGCTAAATGGACCCTGGGTCTGACCCAATATGGCCGCTCTTATTAAAGCTCTGCTCTCCCAAAGCTCTCTTGCCCTGGGATAAGGATTTCAGTCACATTCTGAAAAGGCAGCAAAGCGTGAGAAGGAAGAGGGAAACCCTTTGCTCATGACACACTGGATTCACGTGCCTTTCTAACTGCGCCGTAAAGAGGCTTTGACGGGGAATTTGGAGGGTGAATGCAGATGGCAAGCATGGCAGTCTCGATAGTCACAGAAATGGCCGTGCAAGCTTCCTTGCCACGGCCCTCCCAATGTACCAAGCACTGACTGAGGAGGCGGGGGTGACAGGAGGTCAGCCTCCATGGCCCACTTGCTCTTTGGTGTCTCGGTTACTAAGGGGACCAGCTGTGGTGGTGGCTCTGTGATTTGGGCACCCATCCAATAAAAGCTGACCGGAGCTCATTTTATAAAGGTCATGGATGGACACTACCTTCAACCACCGGAGGCTGGATTTGAACCAGGGACCTAGAAGTGAAAGGAGTCTTCTACTGTACAATGAATCAGAGAAGCGGCCCCAAGAGTCAAAGACCTTCCTGAAAACTGGTCCGGGATATGAACTAAAGTCTGGCCTGGTGCATGTCCAGGGGAGGCAGGGGACACTTCCCCAGGGATCCCTGCTGGAGCGAATCCAAACCCAATTCTTGATCAGCTTCCAGTGTGTCACCTGAGAGAGGTTCCCTTTCCGCAGGAGGGGCAGGGAGAGAAGAGAAGTAAATTTGTCCTCACCCAGCTTTCCCAGCGTCTAGAGCGTGGTGCAGAGAAGGCAGTGGGACCTTGCTCATTATAAAGAGCATGACCTCGGACCTCTGATAGGTGGGGAGGGTGCTGGCAAAGGAACCTGAGAAGACAGACAGCACTAAGACCATGCAAGACCGTCAAGGTCAACCTGCAGGAGAAACACACGCCCAGTTCCCATTTCCACAGCAGACGCCCGCGCACCCATCTCTGCCCTCAGCGGTCAGTGAGCATCCCACACAGAACTGAGCCCTGCACGTCCGTTTACCTACCCCACGACACGCCTGGCCAGAGAGAGCCCCCAGGCTGAACCTCAGGAAGAGCACCAAGGGGGCTTCCTCCTCGGATTGCCGCGAGCGGGATCAGCTGGGTGGCCCACCGGCATTCATGGGCAGTAGCAGAGGTTGGGTAAGTCATCACCAGCACACAGCTCAGGCGATTAGCGTTTGGTCTTGACAGGCGTCAAGCAGGACCCTTTAGCCCCTCAGAAAGCCAAAAGCGGGGGAAAGACCCACCTTAATCAGCACCACACAGGCAGCAGAAGTGGCCTTCAGAGCAGTATGCTCCGGCATATCCTGCTCCTCTCAGCCCCGGGCTTAGCAGCACACAGGGTCACCAGGTCAGGGGTAAGTACGTCCCGGCGTAGGGAGGGCCAGAACCTGCCCAGCCAGGGCCGTTCCCTCTCCTCCTCCCCCTGGGACCGCACCACTGGGTTTGCTCAGAGCTGTGAGTGGAGAATCCGCCCCGGCAGGGCTTGGCTACAGCCGGCCTGCCAGGGCTAAGCAGCAGGCAGGCTGGCTGCAGTGCCATTCCCAGCGGAGAGAACAAAAGTCCTGAGGAGCTTAGGCAGTGGCCTGCAGCAGCTTCCTCGCTCGGATTTCTCCGTCTCCCCTCATGTCCCTGCCCTACACTCACGCCCCTCCTTGAGGGAGGGGTAGGGTGAACAGAGCTCAGATCCACCAAGAACAAGGACTCCTCAGGCAGAAGGCAGACAGCCAAGCCAAGCCGGCAATGGGCTACCCCTGCTGCTGCGCCTCTGATTCACTGCTCAGACTAGAGGCTCCTCTGACGGGCAGGCCTGGATCAGCAGCATCCTGCCTCTCCACCTGGGCACCTGGAGACAAAACGATCCTATTCCAGCAGTGTAAAGGCTGCGGCACAAATTAGAACTGCAGGGAGGCTGGTACCTCGTAGTTAGCTCATGCCCACTACCTCTTACACTGCTCCCAAATCTCACAAGGGCAAACGGAAATCTCCGCCTATAGCCAGAATCTCTTTGCAGTTCCCTGTGTTCAGCCTCGGAGATGAGGCTGTGTTTGGGCATTCTTGGGTGGATACTGCCCTCCGCTGGTATTTCTTTGTCATTGCTAGACAAGTGTTAGCCCACGAAAGCTTGTGCTCAAATACATTTGTTAGTCTCTAAGGTGCCACAAGCACTGCTCATTGTTTTTGCTGTTCCTCAATTCATCTGTACCACCAAGCTAAGGACAACAGCTTTTCAATCATTTGTTTGCTCTGCACCTCGGTCCTGATTTTCAGCCCCTCCTGACCATGCACCCCTCCCATCAGGATGTGAGTCTGTGATGTGGACAAATGGGAACCCAGATGACAGATCCATCCAAGTCACAGCCACTTATGATCTAAACTGGATCCAAACTTCTGCCAAAGTATCGGTTTCCTATAGGAAGCCAATTCACCCCTCTGGGAAATTTACAAATGAGACATAAGTGAAATAAATGGCAGGATAAAGAAGTGGGTGACAATTCCAAGAAGCTCCCGAGTTTGTGTTTTCCACTGAGCTGATTGGGAAAACCGAGTTGTTATGCAAGGTCTTGGAAAAAATTTTGAAGGAGAAAGTAGTTAAGGACATTGAAGTCAATGGTAAATGGGACAAAATACAACATGGTTTTACAAAAGGTAGACCGTGCCAAAGCAACCTGATCTCCTGCTTTGAGAAAGTAACAGATTTTTTAGACAAAGGAAACGCAGTGGATCTAATTTACCTAGATTTCAGTAAGGCATTTGATACCGTGCCACATGGGGAATTATTAGTTAAATTGGAAAAGATGGGGATCAATATAAACATTGAAAGGTGGATAAGGAATTGGTTATCAGGGAGACTACAGCGGGTCCTACTGAAAGGTGAACTGTCAGGCTGGAGGGAGGTTACCAGTGGAGATCCTCAAGGATCAGTTTTGGGACCAATCTTATTTAATCCTTTTATTACTGACCTCGGCACAAAAAGTGGGAGCGTGACAATAAAGTTTGCGGATGACACAAAGCTGGGAGGTATTGCCAATTTAGAGAAGGACCGGGAGATCCTACAGGAGGATCTGGATGACCTTGTCAACTGGAATAATAGGAATAGGATGAAATTTAATAGTGAGAAGTGTGAGGTCACGCATTTAGGGATAAACAATGATCATTCCATTATCGGCTCAGATGTCACTTTCCCTGAACCTTTTCCCAACGCCACTGCTGCACTTCCCCCTTTGTCTCTAGGGCCTGACCCCAAGCCGAGTCTGTGGGTTTCAATGCAGACTCACAAGTCAGGCTGGATGTACACTTCCCTGGTGTTCCCTCGTGTTAGAAAGAATCTTACTCAGGATGTGGGAACATCGGTCAATTAGATCCCGGCAGACCTGCCCTGTAACTAGAACTGTGGGGCTGGCTCCTCCTTGACTAGCCGATTTTGCTCCTCGGCATGATATGTGATTTGGATAGTTTCCTGTTTTATGGGTCTGGTTTTCACAACCATCAGATCACCCCCGTCCAGCCCGACCGACAGCAGCAGCAAACGACTCCGCCCTTATCTGAACACGTCCTTGTTAGCAGAGCAGGCCCCTCCAGCCAATGGAGGACGCGATGCCCCCACAGCGCGCGACCTGCATACCTGTGGTCTTGATAACGGCCTCTTGGAACATCCTCTCTTCATGCTCCTTGATGATCTTGGTACTGATGACAGCACAGTCATAGCTGCCTGTCAGCTCGTAGTCGATGCTCAGGCGGAGCTGCCGCAGCAGAGTGTTGAACACTTCCAGCACAGTCGGTCCTGAGCAGGGCGGAGAGGGCAGGCAGAGGCATTGAGCAATACCACCACCGAGCTCTTACAGTGCTTAAAGGTCAGTCTCATTACCCCCAATTTACAGATGAGGAAACTGAGGCAAAAAGAGAGGCAGGGACTTGCCCAAAGTCACCCAGCAGGCCAAGGGCCGAGCCGGAATTGAACCAAGATCTCCTGAGACCCAGGCCAGCGGTCTAGCCGCTACACCACATTGCTCCCATTCAGCCAACCCTGCTACTCCTACTGGGACATGCAGCCCCACTGTAAGCGAGAGGGGGCTGGTCACACTAGGATGCAACCTGACAAAGAAGAGGACATCCCAGGCTTATGGTCCTTGCTCTTCAGACCCCCAACAGAGACACAGGGCCAGAGTGGACAGTGCCACAAACTCAACCCTCCCACCAGTATGAACCTCACACATTACCTCTCACATCTACACTAGCAAAGATCCCACATCCGAGGATCATTTCCGAGAGCACAGTCTGGGGTTTGCCAGCACAGATGGGACCAAACGGTGCTAGTGATTTGTTAGCAATCTGAAGTAAAGCCCTTGTTAAACCCAACTCAACTCAACGGGGAGTTTGGCCCCTGGGGTCTTTATGACTGGGACATAAGTCCCCACCCCGACACATCCCACAATTGCAACCACTGGTTCAACTCCCACAGTGGGCGGTGCTTGGCCAGACGGGACCCCGGCTGCTGCCACCTTTGACCATCCTGATCATGTCAGATGAGCCAAATGATGGAGAAAGCCAACAGCCCCAAGCAGCGCTCCCTCCATTGCCACCACGGAGACTGGGGGTAACAGCGATCTGGACAAAGCTCTGATGTAGGCAAGGCCACGAGGGAGGGAGTGGGTCAGGTTTTCAAACAGGCTGAGCCTTCACCTAACTCTGCTCCCATCAAAGGGGAGTATGATCACTGACTTTTCAGGGAACAGACCTAGGACTACACCGAGCGCTTTGGAAAGCCCTGGCCAGCATGGCTTGGCAAGGTCGCTACAATGGTCTGATGCCATCTGCACAGGGTTACAGCAGTTAGGGGCTCCCCACATAACACCGCAGTGCTCCAGGGAACTCCCCCAGAAGCTAAAGACCATCACAAACCTCCCTTGCTTCTGCTCCGACTGCAAGGCGCATTTCTTTGACTCGCTCTCCCTAACACAAATACAGAGAAATGCGTGTGTTGAAAACCCCCAAATCCCCTACAACCCTAACAAAGCAAGCCACTCCCTGCAATCACGTCTGCCTGTGGGGAGAGGACAGGAGAACAAACAGCAAGAGAGCTGCGCAGTCATGCTGCTGAACGCATGACCGGGAGGGGGTTAGATACCACGGGGATGTGAGATCCTAGCGAGAACAGATGAAACAAACAGACTAGAACACGAGAGAGACAAGGCAGGAGAGGTGACCTCTTTTATTGGACCAATTTCTGTTGCGGAGAGACAAGCTTTTGAGCCACCCTGAGCTCTTCTACAGGTCATCGTCTCTCTAATATCCTGGGACTGACACGACTCCAGCTACGCTGCCTACAGAAGAGAACACGGCAGTTTTGCTATGGAGATGCACTCCGTCGCATAGAGTTGTCCAGGCTTCAAGGTGCAGAGCATGCTGGGACTCAGGACTCTGTTCCCAGCTCTGCCCTCTACCTGCTGTGTCATCCTGGGCAACTCACTTCACTGCTCCATGCCTCAGTTTCCCCTCCCATCCTTTCTGTCTCATCTATTTTGATTGCTGGCTCTTTGGGGCTGAAACCATCTCTCACTGCGTGTTGGTGAAGCGCCTAGCACAAAGAGATCCTGATGTGCTCCTATAATGCCAACACCTACCTGGTTTCTCCAAGGGTCTGTGTGTTTCTGATGCACCTCTGGCCTGAATACATGTGACCACATACTTGTAAGGAATATAAATACAAGAAAGAAAGACACAGAAAAGATGCGGGGGGGGGGAAGGAAATGTATGGAAAAACAAAGCCCAGTACAATCCTGATGTGAACCACCATCTCTAACAACCTGCCCGCTCATCTCCTTGTTCTACTGACCCAGTCTCATTAGCTGCTTTTTGCCGACCTTAGGTCACACGGTGAGACAGTGCCAGAAACTGAGCCGAGGAGCTCAACTCCCAGTCCCCTGCAACAGGCACTAGCCAACGCTCCCTGGCCTGATGTGCCTGAGACACTGAAGCTCAGAGATGGGAAGCCCACAGCCCCAGGGAATCCAGGATTTAAGAGCGTCTGATTAATGGACAGAACTAAGTCATCTGCGTTTATGTCACACTGTGCGTCAGGAGGCCAGGAGTGCAAGGGGTACCGAGCCCAGGACTCCCGGGTCTAAGCAGCAGGAACCCCCCCCAGCCCGGATTCTGCAATTCTACAGCTCGAAGCAGGAGTGCTGAGCACAAGGGAATCCACAGGTGGATGTGCTGTCCAAATGCCAGCAGCTCTCCCTTAAAGCCCATAATCCCAGGCTGCGTGTGCTCAGCTCACCCCGTAGAACCAGCCAATCCACCAGCGCCTAAGGCCAGCTGGGCTCAGGCAACATAAGGGGCACCTCCCTCGTCCCACTCGGCTGCTGCCAGAGGTGGGAGCAGGAGCAGGCCTCAGGTGTAAAAGCCTTGCCGGGGAGTCCGCCTCTCCAAACGCACTACCTGCCGCTCTCAGATCTTTCCAGCCGGGAGTCGGAACAAACCTAAATCAAACCGTTCTTCCCCCGAAGCTCGGACACTTCCTGCTCTCTGACCTGGTGCCCATGGTGCCAGCTGCTGGCAGTGCAAAGGGAAGCACCGAGCCAGGCTGAACCATTCCCTGTTGGCACAGTACTGCGGGCACCAACAATCCATCAGCCCAGTGTCTGTCTGTCTGCCTGCCTCATTTCCTTCCCAGTTGCGTAGGGGTTTTATCCCCAGCTGGCATCTCGATGTGCTGGGTAACTGCTGGCACTTCTGCAATGCCCCGTCCCGTCTAATGGGTCTCGAAAGGAAACTGACAAATGCTTCCAGTTGCTACAGTGCAGCAGCCTGCACTGGGCCAAGCTTTCGCCATGGCTCCTGGAGCGGCCATTTCTGGCTCCTGAGAACCCAGCTCCCACCGTGCCTCTCAGATCAGTTACTGCTGCAGGCCCCAGCCTGAAGGGAATCACTCCAGCCCGGCCGGGAGCTCCAGCCTGGAGAGGCAGATGCAGGCTCAGCCGCTGGAGGGACGGGGAAAGCCATGGGAGTGCCCTCCGGCCATGATCGGAGGCTCACTGGACTGGGTCCCTTCCTTACCCACTGATCCTGAGGCTGCGATGACAGCTGCCTCCGACAGGACCTCCACGATCCCAGCCCGCACCGTGGCTGCACTCTTGCTGTTGGCATCCAGGTGTCCCAGGAGTTGCTGGATCACCAAGTGGGAATGCTGAGGCTGGAAGGAAAGCAGAGAGTGAGCCACGCTGATAGACGGCTGCTGAGCCGGGCCGACCTTAGCGGTTTGGGGGCAATTCCTGCCTCGGACACCAGCGCAAGAAAGGAAGGCCTGACAGTCAGCACCTGGCGGATGACACCCATGCGAGGGCAGAATCCAGCCTGCTTTCCCATAGCAGCACCACCTCTGCAAGGAAGGCAGCGGAGTGCGGGGTCACTTCTGCACAGAGCCTTTCCTGACCGCACAATGGTGGCCATTAAAAATGGACGTACGCAGCACTGAACTATTGACCTGTGTGTGTGGAATCTTCCATACCAGGCCAAATTCTGTGCCTGCCTGCGGCCTGTGTAATCCCACTGACGCCAGGGAGATGGCAGCAGGAAGGTGAGTTGAGGAAGAATTCTGTGGCCAATCCCACAAGTGCTGAGATCAATTTAACACCTGTGAGTGATAAATGTGTCACTCCTAATGGCACCCACTACCTTGGCTCGGAGAGCTCAGCGGCTCGTTTCATGCTCACATTAGCACGGCCACAGACATGCAGGTATGACAGGTCCCCTGGAAGGACAGAATCAGGAACCTTCAGCACCAAAAGCACTGGTCTCTGCCACTCGATCTCAAGGGGACCACCCTTAACGAAGGGAAAGTAAGAGGCTGGGTCCAGCCAGTAGAAGATGCGCTCACACAGACTGCACCAGTCTATTTATGGAAAGAGGCACAGGGAAATATACCATGGAGGGAACAACCTTCACTGTCCCAGGAATACACCTGATGCCTTAACAGGTCTTTTCAAGCTACCAAATAGAAATGTACGTGCAGAATGGAAACATACTTACAAAAGTCTAGTGCATGGAACTTTAGTCTGGAGATGTTCATATAGGGGAAATGATTTACAGGGTTTACATATGTATAAAAGCCACTGTCATGATTAATCCTGTATGCATGGGTGTTGTAACCGGGTCAGTCCCGGGATATGAAAGAGATGAAGTGGGAGAGGTCATATATCTTTTAGTGGACCAACTTCTGTTGGTGAGAGAGAAACTTTTGAGCCACACAGAGCTCTTGTTCAGGCCTGGAAGAGGTACTGAGAGCGTCACAGATAAATACAAGGTCAAATAGCTTAGCATTGGTCCCTTATAATATGTGCTTACTATTTATGCTAAACTATCCATTCAATCTTGTATTTCGCTGTGACGCTCTGAGTACCTCTCCCAGACCTAAAGAAGAGCTCTGTGTGGCTCAAAAGCTTGTCCCTCTCACCAACAGGAGTTGGTCCAATAAGTGATTAACCCCAGGTATTTATGAAGGGAGAATGTATTGATTGTGTATCCTTCAAACGGACCCTAGTGAGTTACTTACGCCCAGCATTTAGGTTTTGTAAAAAAAATTGATTTTATAAAACCTAATCTAAAGATAATGGGCATCGTGCAGTTTACAAGATAAAACATGCAATGAAAACAGGTGCCTTTCCTAATGTAAGCATTCCCCAAGGACAGCAGGGCTGAGCTGTCAGGAGAGAGCCATAAATCAAAATTAACGAGAAACGAAAGTGACACTGACATCTTTGGTACCCTATCACTGTAGTAGCAAAAGACTTATCCTGACAACATCACTGTGAGGCAGGACAGTGCTACAATCACCATTGTAAGGATGGGACACTGAGGAACAGGGAGGCTAAGTGACTTGTACGTGGTCCCACAGGAAGTCAGTGGCTGAGCTGGGAATTGAAACCTGGTCTCCGCAGCTAATGCCCTAACCACCAAGCTGTCCTTCCTCTCCGTTTACCCAGCTGTGCAGAGTGGAAAAAGGATAAATAACCAATGCGATGGGTGAAAAGTAAATGGGCTAAGTGACAACAAAGAAGGGAAGCAAGATGACAATCCAGACAGAAATATATTTTCATTGGGATTCAAACAAAGAGATCATGGAAACATTTCTAATTACCTCAGAATTTCTAGAATCCTGTTTTCTAACAAAACCTAAATCTGGGGCCTAACTCAATCCAACAACGTCACCTGAAAGGGGAGGGCTTCAGAGCAAGAAGGGGAAAAAGATAAAGCCCAGAGTCATAGAATCATAGAAACGTCAGGCTGGAAGGGACCTCAAAAAGTTGTCAAGTCCAGCCCCCTGCACTGTGGAAGAACCAAGTAAACCTGGACCATCCCTGACAGGTGTTTGGCCAATCTGTTAAAAACCTCCAATGACAGGGATTCCACAACCTCCCTTGGAAGCCCGTTCCAGAGCTGAACTCCCCTGAGAGCTCAAAAGTTTTCACTTAATATCTAACCTAAACCTTGCTGCAGATAAAGCTGTCTGAGGACATGGAGAACAATTGATAATTATCCTCCTTATAATGGCTCTTAACATATTCGAAGACTTATCAGGTCCCCTGACAGGCTTCTTTTCTCAAAACTAAACATGGCCAGTGTTTGTAACCTTTCCTCACAGGTCCTTTGATCACAGGTCCTTTTTGTTGCTCTCCTCTGAACTCTCTCGAATTTGTCCACGTCTTTCCTAACCGGTGGCACCCAGAACTGGACACAGTGCTCCCACCGCAGTAGTTCAGCAGCACCAAGCAGAGCGAGACAGTTACCTCCCATGTCTCACATACGACGCTCCCGTCAATACACCCCAAATGATATTAGCCTTTTTCGCAACTGCATCACACTGGTGACTCGTATTCAATTTGTGACCCATTATAAGCCCCAGATCCTTCTCAGCAGTACGACCCCCTAGCCAGTTATTCCCCATTTTGTAGTTGTGCTTTTGATAGTTCCCTCCTAAGTGAAGTACGCTGCACTTGTCTTTATTGAATTTCATCTCTTGGATTTCAGACCAATTCTCCAGTTTGTCAAGGGGGTTTTGAATGCTAATCCCGTCTGCAAAGTGCTGGCAACCCCTCCCAGCGTGATGGCATCTGAATACTCTCCATTCCATTTTCCAAGCCATTAATGAAAAGACTGAATAGCCCTGGAGCCAGGATACCCCCCGTAGGGCCGTACTGGATACATCTTCCCAGTTTCACAGCAAACCAGTGACAACTACTCCAGTCTTTCAACCAGTTGTGAATCCACCTTATAGTAACTTCATCAAACCCACATTTCCCTAGTTTACTTATGAGAATGTCACATGGGACTGTGTCAAAAGCCTCACTGAAATCAAGGTATAGTGAAGTTTTGGAATAGCCTCCCAAGGGAAGCATTGGGGGCAAAAGATCTATCTGGCTTTAAGATTAAACTCGATAAGTTTATGGAGGAGATGGTATGATGGGATAACATGGTTTTGGTAATTAAATATTCATGGTAAATAGGCCCAATGGCCTGTGATGGGCTATTAGATGGGGTGAGATCCAAGTTACCCAGGAAAGTATTTTCTGTAGTATCTGGCTGATGAATCTTGCCCATATGCTCAGGGTTTAGCTGATCGCCATATTTGGGGTCGGGAAGGAATTTTCCTCCAGGGCAGATTGGAAGAGGCCCTGGAGGTTTTTCGCCTTCCTCTGTAGCATGGGCCACGGGTCACTTGCTGGAGGATTCTCTGCTCCTCGAAGTCTTTAAACTACGATTTGAGGACTTCAATAGCACAGATACAGGTGTGAGGTTTTTTTTGTAGGAGTGGTAGGTGAAATTCTGTGGCCTGCGTTGTGCAGGAGGTCAGACTAGATGATCATAATGGTCCCTTCTGACCTAAATATCTATGAATCTATGTCGAAAGCTTCCCGCCCAGTGACTAGGCCAGTGACCCTGCCAAAGAGGGAAATTCAGTGGGTTTGCCGTGATTTATTCCTGACAAAGCCATGCTGGCCATTCCTGCTAACCCTATTCTCCTCCAGAGGCTGACTGATTATTTCACAGTTTGTTTCAATATCTTTCCAGTATCCTACACACGAGGGTCAAATTCTCCCCTCGCTTATCTCCAGGCAACATCTTGCTAAGCCACTGGGGCTCCGTGGGAGTGACTGAGCGCAGAATTTGACCTGTATCGTTTTCTCCTCTGCCTAGGTAACAGAGGTCCCCTGATATAGCAATTGTGGATGGGACCCCCTAGCCTAAGGCATTACTTCTTGTATCTGCAAAGACCTGGCTGTCCAAGACAGGAGATCTCGAGGCCAAATTCTGGCTAGCCCCAAGTGGGTACACAAGGACGGGCTCCAGGAGTGGATTGCCAGGGGTTGGCCAGAATCCCATTAGGAAGCATAGTCCCTGCTAGCCACTTCACATGCAGCAGCTCCCTGAAGAGGGCACGGCCATGGTCCTGTTGCCTGATCCGGCTAGCACAGCTGGGACTCTGCACTCCCACTCCAGCATGAGCACCCCAGGAGTTCTGGCTGCGTCAGCCTGAATTCCTCCTGGGAGCTCCAGCCTCATGATAGGCCTTCTCTGTCCTTCTCCAGAGTGCAGGGCAGGATCCTGACACCCAGCACAGCGAGGGTTTCTCATTATTTGCTGCACCGGGCTGCGAGTGTGTCTAATGAATGAGGAAAGGGAAGGACAAAGGCAGCAACAAGACGACAAGGATTCAGTGCATTCCCCAATCCTGCAGTCCCGACTCAGGCAAACTCTCACTGACTGAATAACGGGTTTAGGATCAGTCACTAGTGCCACAGGTAAATCATGGAAGTAGTATGATCTAGCGGTTAGAGCACAAGACTGTGAATCAGGAGTTCTGTATGGCCTTGGGCAAGTCACTTACCCTCCGTGCCTCAATTTCCCCATCTGTAACATGGTGGTAACAACCTCCCCATCTTTGCAAGGTACCGTGTAAGGGCAAGGTATCAGTATTTATATGTTGATGTAATTTGCAAAGAACCATCTGATAGCAAATCTCTGTGTTGACACATACAGATTGATTCCAGGGAATTACCCACAGGGTCTTATATAGAGTGCAACAAATCTGCCCATCATTGCCAGAGCACTGCATGCAGTGGCTACTCAGACTTTCACAGCGACAACAGGGACAGAAGCTAGATCCTTCTCTTCAAAAAGCACCGGCCTTCACCACAGTTAGCAGCACCGGGCCACTGACACACAAGTTGTGCAGTTCAGATTCCTCCTAGCAGAGAGCAATGGGGCATGCACTCACAATTCATTACAGGACTGAAATGACACAAAACGCCATCTCTCCAGCGGCTCACCTGAATGGAGTACATGATGATCTTAAAGCAACGAATAGCAAACGTCTTTGGCTCCCAGAGCGAGTGGTTGTCTAGATGGCTTCAGGGAAAGGAAAAAAAAAAAAGAGAGAGAGAAGAGTTCGTTTAACGATTACAGAGGCTTGTAGACTTGCTGGTACGACAAGCAAAGGCATCTTTTCCCTTTGCTCAGAGAAAACAGCAAATAAACAGCGTGGGAGGCAGGTGACACAGAAGCAGTCAGAGCAGGGAGTGAGAGGAGGCGGAAGAGCAAAGATCGGGAAGGGGGAGCCGACGTAGAATTGCAAACTGCCAGCTAAAGCTCAAACCCTGTAAAGAGCTAATTTGTCTGCCTTTTTCTGCAATTCCCTCCCAGGCCCAGGAGTTGCTCACTTTCAGGGGTTAGTCCACAACTGTGCTCACTGACTTTGCTTCTGTATGGCTGGGACGGGGACCCAGGAACTCCTAGGTCTTTATCCCAGCTCTGCCATTCAGTCCCTCTGTAACCATGGGCAAATCATTCAGCTTTTCTGTGCCTCAGTTTCCCTCCTCACCAAACTGGGGCTGATACTAGTTACCTGCCCACTAGGGGAAGTAGTTGTTGGGAGGAGGAGATTACCAAACACGTACACAGCACTTGAAAAAGTGCAATGCCCTAGGTATTGGAACAAATTCACTGCCTCCGGGACATCAGAGCTGCCATTCTGCTCCAGGCTGCAGCCACTGACTTCAAAGCAGCAGCAGAGATGGAACTCAGCTCATCCTGATCCAGAAACGCAGGTCCCACAGCTACTTGAACTAAAGGAGAATCTCCGCTGCCCATAAGCAGTCTAAGGTTTATGACACACAGCTGAGTAGATCTGATCACTAGATGATTACCTGTTCCATTCATTCCCTCTGAAGCACCTGGCATTGGCCACTGTTGGAGACAGGATACTGGGCTAGATGGACCACTGGTCTGACCTAGTATGGCTGTTCTGATGTTCTTATGATTCCATTACATACAAAGCGACACTAAGGGTATGTCTACCCTACAATCTTAAGTAGACCTATGTTAGGCCGATATACAGCTACTGCAGTGGCTGATGTCCACATGACCCTCCTTCTGTCGGTGGCGCATGTCCTCACCAGGAGCGCTTCTATCGACTGAAGAAGGGCAGTGTGGGGGGCTGAGAGCCAGGGCTCTTAGCTCCATGCAGCTCCTCACCAGCTGCCCCCCAGGCTTCTCACCTCCTCCACTCCCAGCCAGAAGCTGGGATACAGTAACCCAGGGCTTCTCACTTCCGGCGAGGAGGTCTGCGCCCAGAGTCCAGTCAGCTGCCGTACTCCCCATGGGGAGCGAGGAGCCAGGACCCCAGGGGGCAGCAGGGTTCCCAGTGGCAGCTCAAGCCAGGAGCCTGGGTGGCAGCTTGGCTTGGAGTAGAGACCTGGCAGCAACCGGGCTGGGGAGCCAGGAGCCAACTTTCTGGTCAATTTCACAGCTCCAGCTGAGCCATGAAATTGACAAGACAGCCAACAGCAGATGTAAGGAACACAGTGTTTATACAGACACTGCCTCACCCTAATTACACCAACCTGAGCCCTATGCCTCTCCTGGAGGTGGAGTTATGATATCGGTGTAGTAGGGCACTTACATTGGTGGGAGCAACCCTGTAGGGTAGACTCTGATATAGTTAGGTCAACATAACCTGCCTTATGTCGACCTAACTCTGTAGTGTAGACCCAAGCCTCACTAATTCACGGCAATATTAGTGTTCCTTATTATCAACAATACAAAAGGGTCCCCCTCTGGGACAAAAGGGGATGAGGAAACGAGAACACAGACAGCCAGAGTGTCCAGCCCAAGAGAGATGCAGGCAGGGTGGAGGGACAATCACCTGATCGAGTGACTTACATGAGAACAGGTTTGATGGCGTTCTTAATGTTACCATAAGCCGCTCGCCCCAGTAACTCCCGCAGGCACCTTTCTGCCAGCTCAGTGGGACTCTCTTTCTCCTTTTCAGTTGCTTGCAGGGGAGATGGAGAGCGGCTGAGAGAGAGGGAAAGAGAGATTAAGCCTCATCTGTACAAACCCTCAGTACAGCAGCAATCAAGGAGACCGATTTTCACGCCCTCATTCTCCCGTGCCACAACGCGACGCTCTCGCTTTCTTTCCAACGCTGCACTCCCAGCGGTGCCACTCCTCCGCTGCGAAGGACGCCAGCATCCAGAATATAAAAACCGCCCTTTGGAACTGGAAATCTGGGCCCACAATGAGAGCCATACTGCCTCCCTACATGCCAGATACACTAGCGGCTCGTCCCATCTCCTTGCAGTATGCCACTGCACCATGCAGAATAGAACTGCTGTGCTCTGCTCTGCTCCAGGGTGGCTGCATTTCAGTGCTCAGCGAAGGGATTCCCTGTGTGCGGTGAACCTGTTGACCAGTCTGGGCTCCTTTGACAGGAGAGATGATCTATAAACAGAAGGGATGCTGACTATTGGACTCCGCCCACGTGGACCTCTCCCACCCGCGCAGATCCTAACATTTACCAGCATGGCACAGCTCAGATGTACCATGGAATGGAGGCAGACAGTGGGAAATTCCTCTGTTCTGACAAATTAGGGCTCCAAGTAAAAGAGGGCATTTGATTCAGGGTTTAAGAGGTGCCTAGTTTATTCTGCAATGGGCCAGAAGGGGGAGCTCCGACTCTCCCCTTCCCCACCAAAACCACCGATTTGTGCTTTATACACTCAGCCGGGAGTAACACGCTGGGGTTATTGGAATCGAAGATCCAAGCTCCTGATGAACCTAAACAGAGGCTGTCACACAAACCCCGTCCCATCTCCAGCTGGCCAGAACACTGCGCTCTGTGCCATCAGACTCTGAACTGGCCACGCTGACTCTGAGAGGTAGGATGGCACAGCGGTTAGTGCTAGATTCAGAATTGGGACCCCGGGTATCAATTCTCTGGTCTACCGGTGACGCCCTGTGCGATGCTGGCAAGTCGTGTAGTCTCTGTGGCATGGGGACCACAGCACTGCCCTACCCCACAGGGTGCTGGGAGGGTAAATACAATGAAGATTGTGAGGTGCTCAGATATCCTTAACCAGCCATTCCTGACCTCTGGGCTAGCTCGCTGCTATTTATTATACCTTGTAGTGAACCCCCCAGCCCCGAGGCTGCTCCAGTGGGCTCAGACCCCAGCAGCCTCCACTCAAACACAAAAACCAACTGGGAGCCCCCCACCACACTCCTGCCCGGGAAGCACAGCGTCAAACTCAAGGACTTGGCTGTGATGGTGGCTGGCCCTGATTGCTTGAGAAACCATCTCCTTCTAAATCACCACCCACAGCAGCTACGTGCCTAAGAATGGCCACACTGGGTCAGACCAAAGGTTCATCTAGCAAAGTATCCTGTCTTCCAACAGTGGCCAATGCCAGGTGCCGCAGAGGGAATGAACAGAACAGGTAACCATGAAGTGATCCATCCCATGTTCACCATTCTCAGCTTCTGGCAAACAGGCTAGGGATACCATCCCTGCCCTTCCTGGCTAATAGCCATTGATGGACCTATCCTCCATGAACTTATCTAATTCTTTTTTGAACCCTGTTATAGTCTTGGCCTTCACAACATCCCCTGGCAAGGAGTTCCACAGGTTGACTGTACATTCTGTGAAGAAATACTTCCTTTTATTTGTTTTAAACCTGCTGCCTATTAATTTCATCTGGTGACCCCTAGTTCTTCTGTTATGAGAAAGAGCAAACACTTCCTTATTTACTTACTCAACACCAGTCATGATTTTATAGATCTCTATCATATCCCGCCTTAGTCAGCTCTTTTCCAAGCTGAAAAGTCCCAGTCTTATTAATCTCTCCTCATATGGAAACTATTCCAGCCCCCTAATCATTTTTGTTGCCCTTTTCTGAACCTTTTCCAATTCCAATACTATATATCTTATTAGTACCTCTGGAGGATGGACGGGACCATGAGGACGAGTGGGGTCAGAGCTTCCTTAGCCATGGGCCCTTGAATGCGGAGCTCAGATCAGAGTGAGGAGAGACCCCAGCGCCTTGAGAACAATCTGAAAAACACACACTGATCTGCCTCGGTTTCCATACGAATCATGTTTGAAAAACATGTCGCCATGGCACCCGAGTGCCAGACGGGTGCTGCACAGACCCCCGCGTAGGCAGCCAGACAGTGAGTCAGGGACAAGGAGGCAGCAAAGCACCCAGCTCGCTGCTACCAGCCAGCCCTGTGCTTCTGACCCATGGGGCAGGAGATGGACCTTTGGTCTGCAGTGTGTATCCGTAGGAGACTGTTCACGTGCTGCACACTCAGTCACTACAAAACCTTAAGACATGCACCTGGGGAGCCAAGGCTAGAACCCCCATCCAAATACACAGGTCTCAACCACTTCAGGTAACCCCTTTCATGGGAGCACTATACTGCACACTAAGCCTGGGTCTGTGGGACCTGGTGTTTCCGAGCCTGGGCTTGAGTGTCCACACTGCACTACAATTGCTGGATCCGGGTGTCTCAGCCCTGCCAATGCATCCGTCCTGCACTGGGCTGACCATTTACTGCGGGTCTGCAGCCTGAGCTGTGTCCACACCGCACAAGGAGAGGGCTTGGATCTGTCACAGCAGGACCTGGGCTCTGACCCATCCCCCTAGCAGAGTCCTAGGGCCTGGGCCCTCAGTGCTTGCTGACCCGAGTCACACTGATTTGTGTAAAAGAAGGAGTACTTGTGGCACCTTACAGACTAACCAATTCAAGTACTCCTTTTCTTTTTGCGAATACAGACTAACACGGCTGTTACTCTGAAAACTGATTTGTGTGTGGTCAGACTTGGGCGCCAACCTGCATCAGAGCCCGGGCTTCGTGCGCATTATAGGCACACCCAGAAAGGCTCCTTTATTCTTTCTGGGAGCCAACCACTCGAGGACAGTGGTAGACACCCAAAGCCAGGAGACTGCAGTGTTTTACACACCATAAATGCCTATTTGAATATGAAACATGGGATTTTGTGCACTCCTTCGAAAATCAGACCCCCCCAGAGCCAGAACCTGCCCTCGCTTCAGCCGGTGCAAATCCAGGGTAACTTGCTGCCTACTCACAAGTTACTCCAGATACATGCTGGCATCAGGATCTGGCCTTCCGCTTGGACCTTTTGCTTATGCAAACACCATGAAGGAGTTTTAAGCCCAAACATTTGATTTTTGAAGGCATCTTTCCTAACCTTCAAAATAAACCAGGCAGAATTCATGCATACGTCCCTTTCTCGCCAGTCTGTAAAAGCATCTTAAGAAAGCGGATCTATTGCCTGAGTAATTTCCCTTAAAAATCCCTGTCTGCTTGTGAAAACCCAGCAGGCTGGGGTGGACATGCCTGAGGCATATGATGGGGAAGGGAGAGAGAGAGAGGTTTTACCTAATCTCCCGTCACAGCTGGCACGCTGTCTTGGCAATTACTCCTCTCTAAAATTGTAGAGAGAGCGGAGAAAAAGCTGAGACTTATCTGGCGAATGCACAGGTCTGCACTTTCACCTTGACAGCTCTGCAAAGCAAGCTGAGTCGAACAGCTGGTGGCTAATGATCTTGATTAGGATTCAGGAGATGGGTTCAATTCCTAACTCTGCCTCAAGCTTCCCCACACCCTTCACCTCATCTCTCTGTGCCTATGTTCCCCATCTGCAAAGTGGGGATAACAACACTGCCTTTGTCTTGTCTCTTTCGATTGCAAGCTGCTCAGGGAAGGGAGTGCTTCCTTTCAGGCGTCTGTACAGCAACTAACACAACAGGGCCTCTAAGCGCTATCATCATAATGAAGAACTTTCCCAGCAGGCAATTTCAGTCCCGCAGAGAGAAAACACCACAAACAAAAACTCAAGTTGCCTCATTTGAAGGAATCTTCCGAAGGCCCCAAACTCTAACGCCCATTAAATATCGTGCGCTTGAGAGAATATAAACAAAACGGAGAGCTGGTGGCAGGCTACAAGGCAGAGGGCAGGGAACCAGGGCTCCTGGTTCTGCTGCTAGCTAGCTGCAGAACTTGAGAAAGGCACTCAGCGAATCACTGATCCGGAAAATTGGTTTGTTTCCAGCAGAAACTTTTCAATTCCTTCAACCAAAAGTGATTCCCCCCCCCCCCCCCAGTTTTTTGTTTTGTTTCATTTTCAAGGGTTTTTTTGGTTGTTTAAAAACCTTTTTGGGGTTTTTTTGTCAAATCTAGCTACATTTCAAAACAAAATCATGGTTTCAAAATGAAAAATCAAAATATATAGTGTCTAAATGGTTGACATTTTTTTTGTCTTTTTGAATATATATTTTCTTCTTCTTTTTATTTCCACCAGATTCGACCCAAATTCGCAAACCGTTTTAGTCCCCTGGAAAATGGATGTTTCATTGAATTTACCATTTGCCAAGAAATAAATAAAATAAAATAAAATAAATGTCACCCAGTTCTACTTAAAGGTCACCTGCAATGGAAAAAAATGTCTGGATTGTTTGTTTTTTTTTTTACACCTCTTTATGATGTCTGCAGAAAGCCTGATGCGGGGGGTTGGGGTGCAGTTTAAGAGAAGATCGTTTTGTTGTTTTAGCCATCCCTTTTTTGTGGCAATAATAGGAAATATGGGTCAGCTCCTCAACGCTGCAAACCAGCGTAGCTCCGTTGACATCGATTTGTGCCAGCTGAGGATCTGCTTCAACGTGTACACTGCGACTGAAACCAGACAGACTCCCAAGGCCGGGTCCACCCATTTCTCACCCAGCAAGGACAGAGGGCCCTCCAGGAATTCAAACCCTTCCTCGCTGCTCGGGGAACAGAACAACAGTTTGCTGCTACCCAGACTCTAGCACTGGGGAATTCTAAGCAGCACCAAAAACGCTATCTGCAGCTCCACGCCCCCTACCAGGAAGGGAAAAGCAAACTCCCACCTCTCAGCCTCCTCTGCGTGCTGTAGGTTGAAGAGCAGCGAAGGCACGATTTTGTCCATGTGCTGCGGGTCCCAGATGTTCGCTTGGAGTTCATCATTAACCGTCTTCCTCACCACCCCCTGAAGGCCTTTTATGCCAGACGTCCGAATCCTTAAGGAAAAGATTAAAATAAACAAAAAACACAAAAACAAAAGACCAACACACGGATGACACAGTGCTACCCATTCATTAGAAAGTCTGAACCCGTGACTCCAAACTGCTGGGGATTACCCATCCCACAGGTGTGACATTAGGAAAGAGATGGTCATCCAGAGGTGAGAGCAGTGGACTGGCCGTTCAGGAAGCCTGGGTTCTTTTCCTAACTCTGCAAGAGGAATGTGATCTAGCGGTTAAGACAGAGAGTCAGGACTCCGGGCTTCCTTTCTCAGCTCTGGGAGCTGGGCCTGCTGGTTAGAACTCTAGCTGTTTGAAGGGAGGTCATTCCCTTTCATGGAGGATTTCAAGAGTTCAGAATCTGGGTTTGTTCCGATTGAGAGCAAAAAATTCTCTGCAAAAGGGGACAGAGCCCCAAGCTCCAAGGCAGTGTGCCTGGTGGGCTGTTTTGCAGTCACAGACCCTAGGACCTCTGACTCCAGGGCAGTCTGTCTGGTGGGCTGTCCCAGAGCTACAGGCCCTGGAAGTGCAGACGGCCAAGGAGCTTCTAGCCTCTCTGCTCCCGCCATCCCAGACGATGTGCTGCTGAAAAGCATAGCAGGCGAGCTGGCAGGAAACCCAGCAGGGTTCCCACAGAACTTTGTCAAATCGAACTGTCTCCACGGAACATTTAAAGTTTGACAAATTGGCAAATTCCAGTGAAAAGAACGTTGTGTTAGCATTTTTCCGACCTGCTCTAATTAGAACAGTGTATGGCGGGGTCCAGGCTCTGGCTTCTCCTTCCAGCTGTGTGACAGAGTGATCTATGGCAAGTAAATTTACTTCTCCGTACCTCAGTTTCCCCATCTCTAAACTAGAGATAATGTTACTTCTGTCTTTCCCAGGGGCTGCTGTCAGGACTAATTTTAAGTTTGTAAAGTGTTCTGAGAGCCTTAGGTGAAAGGCGCTAGAGAGGGACAAAGCACCAGTAGTGCAAGCCAGGGCCAGGGGGTGAATTCCTGACTTTATTTCTCACTTAACAGAGAGGTCAATCTGCTTAGAAACAGCGATGGGCCCAGGATGCAACATTTACAATTGGACCAAGATCTAAATTTCCCCAGCATGTGGTGGGGAGGGGGTGTTGGATCGGGGGATTTGGTTTAGCCCAATACAAAGATAAAGGGCAGCCATGAAGTGGCAGATCCAGATCTGATCTTCCCCAGAGCCTGAGGGATCTTGGAGACAGGATTTTGGTACAAGCCCATCTTGACTTAGAAGCAAATAACAACTGGTGTTATTTCTCTGTGTGTCCTAGCAGACCCCAACAAGCAATGGGCCAGCTAACGTAAATCAGCTTCGCTCCATTGACTTTAATGGTGGTATGCCAATTTCTACCAGCTGAAGATCTAGTCCAACATAATATGATCATTCACATCTCCCTCTAATAGCTGGCTCCAGCAAGAAGAGACTGCCGCTTTGTAACAGCTAAGAGAGGTACTCCTTTAGCGGGAGTGCTGTCCTTTCGGTTCTGAAGGTCCTAGGTTCCATTCTAGCGGACTACAAAAATGTTCTCCATACTGAGAAATCCCCCGCTCTGCCCAGAGCCCAAACTGTTCAGCTGTGATGAGAAGGAAAGACCACCCCTTTACTCAGATCAGCAATCTGTATACTCAGTGGTCTCCTAGAGCCAGAAAAATAAAAATAACCCAACACACTTTGTGAAACCAATTCATGGAACCACAGATCTGAGCAGTGAACTTATCTGACTCCGAGGCAACTCCCAAAGAAGGGCTGTTAAACAGAACTAAAACGCTCAAAACCACAGGGTACTTCTGATTGCAGGAATCATAGACTATCAGGGTTGGAAGGTGTGACGAAGTGGGACTGTTCTTAATGTTTCCTCTGAATATTGTGGGGGTGCCTCAGTTTCCCCTATGCAGTTCTTAAGTATCTAGGTGGTGGGGTAAGGGTGTATGATCATTGCAGAGCCCTAGAGGGCAGGTGTGTGCAGGGGTCTGGACACAGAGAATGGCTGACACCCTGTTTCCTGGCAACTGATGGCTTGGGCCCTTCCCCCCTGCAAGGCGAGAGCTAAAGTGTTGGAGAACAAAGGAATTAGGTGACCTCCTGGCCCGGGAAAGGAACAAAGCCCAGGGGAGGAGGGGCTAGAGGCAGTTTGGAGCTGGCTGGGACATGGAGTGAAGGGCAGACATGGTTGTCTGGCTCACTGCCCCCCAAAATGGACCCAGCTGAGGGGTCCTGTTCTCTGCACCTACAAACTCTGTTTTAGGCCATGTTCCTGTCATTTAATAAACCTCTGTTTTACTGGCTGGCTGAGAGTCACATCTGACTGCGAAGCTGGGGTGCAGGACTCTCTGGCTTCCCCAGGAGCCCCGCCTGAGCGGACTCGCTGTGGGAAGCGCACGGAGGGGCAGAGGATGCTGAATGCTCCGAGGTCAGACCCAGGAAGGTGGAAGCTGTGTGAGCTTTGTGTCCTGAAGACAGGCTGCTCACAGAGAGGAGACTTCCCCAGAGTCCTGACTGGCTTCACGGGGAGCAGTTCCAGAGCATCGCCCAGGGACTCCGTGACAGAAGGGACCTCAGGAGGTCATCTAGTCCAACCCCCTGCTCAAAAGCAGGACCAATCCCCAATTAAATCATCCCAGCCAGAGGGCTTTGTCAAGCCTGACCTTAAAAACTTCTAAGGAAGGAGATTCTACCACCTCCCTAGGTAACGCATTCCAGTGTTTCACCACCCCCCTAGTGAAAAAGTTTTTCCTAATATCCAGCCTAAACCTCCCTCACTGCAACTTGAGACCATTACTCCTTGTCCTGTCCTCTTCTACCACTGAGAATAGTCTAGAACCATCCTCTCTGGAACCCCCTTTCAGGTAGTTGAAAGCAGCTATCAAATCCCCCCTCATTCTTCTCTTCTGCAGACTAAACAATCCCAGTTCCCTCAGCCTCTCCTCATAAGTCATGTGTTCCAGACCCCTAATCATTTTTGTTGCCCTTCGCTGGACTCTCTCCAATTTATCCACATCCTTCTTGTAGCGTGGGGCCCAAAACTGGACACAGTACTCCAGATGAAGCCTCACCAATGTCGAATAAAGGGGGACAATCACGTCCCTTGATCTGCTCGCTATGCCCCTACTTATACATCCCAAAATGCCATTGGCCTTCTTGGCTACAAGGGCACACTGCTGACTCATATCCAGCTTCTCGTCCACTGTCACCCCTAGGTCCTTTTCCGCAGAACTGCTGCCTAGCCATTCGGTCCCTAGTCTGTAGCTGTGCATTGGGTTCTTCTGTCCTAAGTGCAGGACCCTACACTTATCCTTATTGAACCTCATCAGATCTCTTTTGGCCCAATCCTCCAATTTGTCTAGGTCCTTCTGTATCCTATCCCTACCCTCCAGCATATCTACCACTCCTCCTAGTTTAGTATCATCCGCAAATTTGCTGAGAGTGCAATCCACACCATCCTCCAGATCATTTATGAAGATATTGAACAAAACCAGCCCCAGGACCGACCCGTGGGGCACTCCACTTGATACCGGCTGCCAACTAGACATGGGGCCATTGATCACTACCCGTTGAGCCCGACAATCTAGCCAACTTTCTACCCACCTTATAGTGCATTCATCCAGCCCATACTTCTTTAACTTGCTGACAAGAATACTGTGGGAGACAGTGTCAAAAGCTTTGCTAAAGTCAAGAAACAATACATCCACTGCTTTCCCTTCATCCACAGAACCAGTAATCTCATCATAGAAGGCGATTAGATTAGTCAGGCATGACCTTCCCTTGGTGAATCCATGCTGACTGTTCCTGATCACTTTCCTCTCATGTAAGTGCTTCAGGATTGATTCTTTGAGGACCTGCTCCATGATTTTTCCAGGGACTGAGGTGAGGCTGACTGGCCTGTAGTTCCCCGGATCCTCCTCCTTCCCTTTTTTAAAGATTGGCACTACATTAGCCTTTTTCCAATCATCCGGGATTTCCCCCGTTCGCCACGAGTTTTCAAAGATAATGGCCAGTGGCTCTGCAATCACAGCCGCCAATTCCTTCAGCACTCTCGGATGCAACGCGTCCGGCCCCATGGACTTGTGCACGTCCACCTTTTCTAAATAGTCCCTAACCACCTCTTTCTCCACAGAGGGCTGGCATTCTACTCCCCATGTTGTGATGCCCAGCGCAGCAGTCTGGGAGCTGACCTTGTTAGTGAAGACAGAGGCAAAAAAAGCATTGAGTACATTAGCTTTTTCCATATCCTCTGTCACTAGGTTGCCTCCCTCATTCAGTAAGGGGCCCACACTTTCCTTGGCTTTCTTCTTGTTGCCAACATACCTGAAGAAACCCTTCTTGTTACTCTTGACATCTCTTGCTAGCTGCAGCTCCAGGTGCGATTTGGCCTTCCTGATTTCATTCCTACATGCCCGAGCAATATTTTTATACTCTTCCCTGGTCATATGTCCAACCTTCCACTTCTTGTAAGCTTCTTTTTTATGCTTAAGATCCGCTAGGATTTCACCGTTAAGCCAAGCTGGTCGCCTGCCATATTTACTATTCTTTCGACTCATCGGGATGGTTTGTCCCTGTAACCTCAACTGGGATTCCTTGAAATACAGCCAGCTCTCCTGGACTCCTTTCCCCTTCATGTTAGTCCCCCAGGGGATCCTACCCATCCGTTCCCTGAGGGAGTCGAAGTCTGCTTTCCTGAAGTCCAGGGTCCGTATCCCGCTGCTTACCTTTCTTCCCTGTGTCAGGATCCTGAACTCAACCAACTCATGGTCACTGCCTCCCAGATTCCCATCCCCTTTTGCTTCCCCCACTAATTCTTCCCGGTTATGTGAGCAGCAGGTCAAGAAAATCTCCCCCCCTAGTTAGTTCCTCTAGCACTTGCACCAGGAAATTGTCCCCTACGCTTTCCAAAAACTTCCTGGATTGTCTATGCACCGCTGTATTGCTCTCCCAGCAACTGCAGGAACCAGGAACTGCAGAATAGGTCTCTTGCAATCCAGCACGTAATTGAACCAGGATCATTTGTGCTCTATGGGTCAGGGGGAAACAATGAGTTTTCTGCACCATTGTCTTGCTAGGGGAAAATAAAATGTCCCCTGATCAGAGTAAGGGGAAAATAAGGTGCAGTGACCAAATCGGCCCAAAGAGACTCTGCTCAGCCACTAAACTATACTCCAGATTGGAATGGGCTCCATGGGAGTTGGGCACCTTTCTGCCTTTGACAATCCCCCTCCAGGTCCGAATGGATGCTTCTCTGGGATGCTTATTATTTAAATTGGGCTGCAAGAGGTGCCTTCAAGACAAACCGGCCGACAAGATCCCTGCCTTGGATGGTTTACGAAGGTCCCGATCCTGCATTCCATAGTGGGGTGATTATTAAACAGGTGCAGCGCTCCCTGGATGGGATCCCAAGGGCCTCTGAGCCAGATCCCCGCCGGCGGGAATCAGCTTCGCTTCATTGACATAAATGCAGCTACGTCAATTTACACCAGCTGAGGATCTGGTGTAAATGCCTCTCATTCCTCTGTGGCGCCTACGGCTTGCCTCTTTCCCCAGATACAGCAGCCCTGACCTAAAGCAAACACACTAACCTCCCCACAGGCCCCAAGGGAACCTGAAGAAAGCCAACAGACCAGGCTGGAGAAGCTGTGTCTGACATGCCATCAATGCCTGGGCATCCTCACTCCCAGCCTCGCTCACTGCAGCACCACTGAAAATATGAGGCCCAAGGTGGTTAAAGGGACATACCCCTTAAGGAGGGTACGTTTTTCTGGGTTGGTTCACCCCACGCGGCATCTCTTCCCTGGAAAATGACTGCATTGTTTAAAGACATGGCTTGACTTCCCAGCAATCCCGGGGGGAGAAAAACCCTGCAGTGTTCCGTTCCTTTTGGAGGGACGACATACATTATAACTTCAGGGGAACTGTCCCAGGTCTGAACTTGGCCCTGCAACCTCATTTATCAATAAACACTAAGGATCAGACCCTCTGCTGGAATAAATCAGTGAGAGCCATTGATTTACCGCAGCTGAGGACCTGGTGCTGAATCACAGACCGAGCTCCGAGGCAGCTTGCTGACTTTTACCAGGTGAAACAGGTGTGGGAGGGCTGGGACTAGAAGAATTTGGGGCGGTGTTAAAAAGTGGATAAGCAGCTGTGCTTCAGGAGAACAGAAACGTCCACTGGCATTAGAGCTACAGGAGGCGTCAAGGGAATTGGTGCGTGAAGTACATGGACAGAACTGTTTAAAATACAGAGGCCGTTTCCTAGTATCCCAGGGCAGGTCAGATGGTCACGGACGGAGGGGTTGGCTGAAACCAGGTCTGGGGGAAAAAGAGGCCCCATGCAACTGGAAATCGTGACCCTGTGAGTAAGGGTCACAGGTCAGTCGCTATTTTCTCCTCATTTTCTAGGCGTTTGTTTCTCAATGAACTGTTTGGAAGTGGAGTAAAAGCCCCCAGACTATGAACTGTAATGTTCCCCTGGTAAGTCACCGGCAAGCCCTTCCGGCGACCATACTGCAGCAGTGTGTGGACCAGCACATCACTGAGCCCCCACACACAAGAGTCGTGCCCAAGAAACATAGGCCCTAATCCTGGGGGCAAACAAACAGACTTCCCACTGGGTCACTAGAAGTAAAGCGGGGCGGCAGTCTGTGAAGGCTTTCGATCAGTAAAAACGGAGTGGGAACCTCAGGACTTAGCCTGCTGCAAACAGAGATGGGCCTAGACTCTAGATCCAAATGTGCCTGGATGTCGGGGCATCTGCAATCCCAGTGGCAACCGAAACCCACTTGGCCCTGCCCTCCCCAGCAGCCCCCCATCTGCCGCCCCCCGGAGCACCCCTCTCCCCCACAGCAACCTGCCCCCAGATTTAGTCAGGGTGGGTATTTTTA
The DNA here is from genome assembly GCF_965140295.1 of Lepidochelys olivacea. Lineage (NCBI taxonomy): Eukaryota > Metazoa > Chordata > Testudines > Cheloniidae > Lepidochelys > Lepidochelys olivacea. The sequence goes on from NC_140413.1 coordinate 6,449,120, forward strand.
GTAAAAGTCATGGACAGGTCACGGGCCATGAATTTTTTTTTTTTTAAATTATTACCTGTGACCTGTCCAAGACTTTTATTAAAAATCCCCCCGACTAAATGCTAGCCTTAGTGATGGCTCCTCCCCATGGCCAATGAGCTGAATTCAACCACTCTCGGCACAGGGGCAGCTGGAGCCTGAATCTGACTCCACGTATCACTCGTCGCTTGGACCCAGCTCTGCTAGAGAAGCAGGTGAATCTCACCTGGAGCCACCAGTCCTTATTGAGTTTTGACACCAGATGAAAAGCGTGATATGGGAGCCGAGTAGTGTATTATTCTTCCGTCTGATTGTTCAAATAGTAAAGGTTGACTCTTCATGTGTGAAAATGCAATTTTCAAAGCCTTAGAACTCAGCCAAATCTCATCCAATTTTCACTATAACACTTCAAGGCATCTCTTCTCAGTTAAGGCTCGTTCCTTGTCAAATTTCAGCTTTCTAGTCTCAGCCGTTTCAGCCAGACAACTTTCAAAACACAAAGCTGCCAATGTTACTTTTCCCCTCGGGGAAAATATTTTCCCCATCGCTCTCCCTGTTCTCAGAAATGGCTGGTGTGGTTTTATTCCCCCTTTCCAAAAGAAAAAAAAAGTCTCCTTCAAGCAGCAGGCCCCAAGAAGCAAAACCTGAAAGTTACAAGTGACTGCAACCTTAAGCTTTCTCCAGCCAGATTCTCACACAGGTACCTATCATTGCACTATTTGAGCACTAGACTATCTGAAAGGTGGGGTGGTCCAACGGAGGGAGCTCTGGACCATAGGTTCTATTCCCAGCTCTGCCAACGACCCACCCTGGGTCATGTCCCCTCTCTGTGTGTCTGTTCCCACCATTAGTCCGTTTAGATTGTTAGCTCTACAATCTAGGGCAGGGATTGTCTCTTACCATATGACTGCACAGCGCCCATGACAATGTAGGTCCAGATTCTGGCTAGAGCACCTAGGGCTTCCATAAAGCTACTAATAGTTTGTCCAGCAGCATTAAAATAGTCCAGGACAGCAAAACTTCATGCCCTTCGCTCTGGGTTTGTGCATAGTCTGAGCATTGGCTGCTCTAAGGTTCCAGACTCCAAGACCAGAGACCAAACGATCACCTCTCCTTTAGGCGCTAGACACTCTTCCTGGCTCAGCTCTGAAGCACTGGGTTATTACTCTGTGCTGTCCCTGGCCTCTCTCTGCTTGTTATTCCTCGGCCTTTGAAAGGCTTCCTATAACGCCTAACCTTGCTGTGAGAGGAGGGGAAGCAATTCAAACTCAAACTCAGACTGCAGCCTAACCATGGGCAAAATATGGTTAAGAGAACAGCAGGGCGTTACTGAAATGGCACCCAGTCAGGGTGACACTTAGAAAATCCCAGTGCCAGAGGGCCTGGAGCCCCTTGGCACGTAGCAGAGAGTCTCAGCTGGCTGGTTGGCTCAGCGTGCTTCACACACTGCTGCCGTGGTATTGCGCCAAAAGATGGCATATATCTTTGGAAAACTACTAACTCACTGCTAATTCATGTTCTTGCGTGATGCGGGTACAGTTACCCTACAAAGACTTATACAGATGTGCTGGAAAGCAATTAAAACATATTTAACGCAGGCATGCCAGGGGAAGTGGATAAATGGGCTTTTCCAGATGAAGGAAAGGGGCGGACACCTGAAGCCAGGTGTGGCCAAGCACAGGGGACTTCGTACTGGACTTTGCAGGAAGATCATTTGCATTGCAAAAATCACATGCAGGGTAGAAGCCAGGATGGCGTCTACACCCGGCATGGAAAGGAACTTTATGTGGGGAGTCACTTCAGAAGAACACATTTCAAAGGTTTAGTGGTCTATAAAGAGAGGGGAAGAAAACCCTTAAGTGGCCCTTCCCCTGAGGAGACAAAGGGCTTGTCTACACTTGAAACACTACAGTGTAGACACTGCTCTAGGGGTTCTCCTGTCGGTGTAGGTCACCCACCTCCCCGAGAGGCAGTAGCTAGGTCGACAGGAGAATTCTTCCATCCACCTAGCGCGGTCTACACCCAGGCTTATGTCAGCTTCATTACGTTGCACCGGGGCGTGGATTCTTCACACCCCTGAGCGATGTGGCCAGGTCGACCTAAATTTTTAGTGTAGACCAGGCCAAAGAAACTAAGCGATTTGAACTCTGTGTTGGGATCCTGGCTAAGGACTAGCCAGCCACGCTGGAATAATGACTGTGGCGAGTCAAACTCTCTGAACAAGAGACTCTCGTTTGTTGAATTTCAGGCTTAGTAGAGTATTTTCACTTGTGTGTGTTTGTAACCATTTCTGTCCTTATGGGATCACTTACACCGAGGTTCGCTTGTTCACAAACTTGGTTTACATTTGCTATAAACCAGCTCAGTGCCATGACTGAAGGAAAGGATGTGTTAACCCCCGTTAAGATAACAGGCTGCTGTATATTGTCTCTCTAAAGGAGCAGCGACCTTGGTAATGGTTGTGTGAGCATTACAGTGAGGGGCTGGGAGTTGCAGAAATATGTTCCGGGAGGAGAACTCAGGCTTATTGAGAACTCAGGCTTATTGGAAGGCTTATTGAGTTCCCCTGCAAACAGGTGTTGACTGAACCCCTTCTTGGCCTGGGAGATCCCCCAGAGCATCACAGTCAGTTATGGAATGCTTTGCAAGGGACGGAGAGGAGGTAATTTTAAGTGCTAGTTGTTTTTAAATACACTGCAGACAAGATCACCAGAAACAACATTAATCTGTCTGTGTTCATCATAATTAATCCTCCCGAGGAGCATCTTCCCAGCACAGGAAAGCAAGTCGCTCATTAACACTCGTGTCTAGAGAGATTCGGTTTTCCGTATTTCAATATTATAATCAAGCACGCGGTCACATTAGTGGATTTTAATGCTGCTCTAAGGAGCCAGATCGACAGCACTGGAGACTGAAGTCCTATGTTGAACCACTACTAGATGCACACTTCCCACCCTATATTGCTCGGGCATGTAGGAATGTTATCAGGAGGGCCAAATCGCACCTGGAGCTGCAGCTAGCCAGAGATGTCAAGAGTAACAAGAAGGGTTTCTTCAGGTATGTTGGCAACAAGAAGAAAGCCAAGGAATGTGTGGGCCCCTTACTGAATGAGGGAGGCAACCTAGTGACAGAGGATGTGGAAAAAGCTAATGTACTCAATGCTTTTTTTGCCTCTGTTTTCACTAACAAGGTCAGCTCCCAGACTGCTGCGCTGGGCATCACAAAATGCGGAAGAGATGGCCAGCCCTCTGTGGAGATAGAGGCGGTTAGGGACTATTTAGAAAAGCTGGACGTGCACAAGTCCATGGGGCCGGACGAGTTGCATCCGAGAGTGCTGAAGGAATTGGCGGCTGTGATTGCAGAGCCACTGGCCATTATCTTTGAAAACTCATGGCGAACCGGGGAAGTCCCGGATGACTGGAAAAAGGCTAATGTAGTGCCAATCTTTAAAAAAGGGAAGAAGGAGGATCCTGGGAACTACAGGCCAGTCAGCCTCACCTCAGTCCCTGGAAAAATCATGGAGCAGGTCCTCAAAGAATCAATCCTGAAGCACTTGCATGAGAGGAAAGTGATCAGGAACAGCCAGCATGGATTCACCAAGGGAAGGTCATGCCTGACTAATCTAATCGCCTTTTATGATGAGATTACTGGTTCTGTGGATGAAGGGAAAGCAGTGGATGTATTGTTTCTTGACTTTAGCAAAGCTTTTGACACGGTCTCCCATAGTATTCTTGTCAGCAAGTTAAGGAAGTATGGGCTGGATGAATGCACTATAAGGTGGGTAGAAAGCTGGCTAAATTGTCGGGCTCAACGGGTAGTGATCAATGGCTCCATGTCTAGTTGGCAGCCGGTATCAAGTGGAGTGCCCCAAGGGTCGGTCCTGGGGCCGGTTTTATTCAATATCTTCATAAATGATCTGGAGGATGGTGTGGATTGCACTCTCAGCAAATTTGCGGATGATACTAAACTGGGAGGAGTAGTAGATACGCTGGAGGGGAGGGATAGGCTACAGAAGGACCTAGACCAATTGGAAGATTGGGCCAAAAGGAATCTGATGAGGTTCAATAAGGATAAGTGCAGGGTCCTGCACTTAGGACGGAAGAACCCAATGCACAGCTACAGACTAGGGACCGAATGGCTAGGCAGCAGTTCTGCAGAAAAGGACCTAGGGGTGACAGTGGACGAGAAGCTGGATATGAGTCAGCAGTGTGCCCTTGTTGCCAAGAAGGCCAATGGCATTTTGGGATGTATAAGTAGGGGCATAGCGAGCAGATCGAGGGACGTGATCGTCCCCCTCTATTCGACATTGGTGAGGCCTCATCTGGAGTACTGTGTCCAGTTTTGGGCCCCACACTTCAAGAAGGATGTGGATAAATTGGAGAGAGTCCAGCGAAGGGCAACAAAAATGATTAGGGGACTGGAACACATGACTTATGAGGAGAGGCTGAGGGAGCTGGGATTGTTTAGCCTGCAGAAGAGAAGAATGAGGGGGGATTTGATAGCTGCTTTCAACTACCTGAAAGGGGGTTCCAAAGAGGATGGCTCTAGACTGTTCTCAATGGTAGCAGATGACAGAACGAGGAGTAATGGTCTCAAGTTGCAGTGGGGGAGGTTTAGATTGGATATTAGGAAAAACTTTTTCACTAAGAGGGTGGTGAAACACTGGAATGCGTTACCTAGGGAGGTGGTAGAATCTCCTTCCTTAGAGGTTTTTAAGGTCAGGCTTGACAAAGCCCTGGCTGGGATGATTTAACTGGGAATTGGTCCTGCTTTGAGCAGGGGGTTGGACTAGATGACCTTCTGGGGTCCCTTCCAACCCTGATATTCTATGATTCTATGTCTCAACCCTGATCTGAGTCACTGGGTCTCTACCAATTTGATGGCCTCTCTCTAGTGAGTTCTAGTGGTCTCTGGAAGGTTGTCCTAGAGGGTGAGTTTGTACCCTCTATGCCCAACAGCCATTGGCAAAAGAACCAGCTTTCCCTACTAGGTAGCTGGGAATAGATCCAGGTGGGAAACTGTTTTCCTCTCCTGTGAATATTTTCAAGAGTTCAGAAACTTTTCCCTTCCACATCAGAACAAAACAGAAAAAAAACAGGCAGAGACCCATTCACCTGGGATGAAGGAGAGCTGGATTCAAGTCCTGTGCTCTAACCACTGAGTTACCCGCAGGGCGTTTGCCTCTTTCAGTTCCATCCTGCACCCAAGAGACCTCTCTCGCTTAAAGTTCTGGCAAATCCAGTATGTTTCTTCAAACAGTTTTGCTTCCAACACATCGGCATTTTCCAAATAAAAAACGTTTGGTCGAAAAATTCCCAACCAGCACTAGCTGTGGGATGGCATGGAGAGCAACTGGATTCCATTTCACAGGTGGCTTCAGCTCCCAGAGGTTGTTCACAGGCTCCATTGCACAGTGATCCCAAGATGAAAAGCATCATAAAACGGCTTGTCTACATGGGGACACTCAGGCAAATTAATCCAAATTAATTTTCAAAATGAATTCGTTAAACTGCATTAAACCTGTGTGGACATTCTCGTTCACAATTAAAGTGGCCTTAATTCAGTTTAATTTAATTTGCTTCCAGATGAATTAAGATGAACCAAATTAAGGCCTCTTGAATTCTGGATAAGAGCATCCACACTGGTTAATGAGTTTTAACTCATCCCCTTTAAATTTTAACCTGTAGTTAATTCAGTTTAACTTTCCTGACCACGCCCAAGTAGAGAAGCCCCAAAAGTTTCATTCACTTGTTCAGTTATTCATTTGCTAGACAGAAGTTGGGGCTGATGTATTTCATTCCATACTCACTTGGTTCTGATCTCCAGCTCATCGTGACTAGAGTGGCACATCTCACTGAAGCGCGACACAAAGAAGTCATAGCTCCTGTGGTAGGACGGAGTGTCCTCTTCAATGTTCGCAAACTTCACAAACTGGAAAAGGGAAAATGAATGAGAGAATAAGTCAGCCCAGAGAAAGGAAAGCAAAGACGGGAGGGAGAAAATTGATTAATAAACCTCACCATCAGAAGCAAGCTCCTCACAGAGCAGGTCACACCAACTCAAAGCAGCACCAGACCCTGCCAGAAAAGATGCCAAACCGGCAAACATATCTCCACCGCTACAATGATCAACATCCCCGACAACACACCTGTCAAGATTCTTGGGTCCTATTCATACCTATCGCAACATGCGGGGTACCTCATCCAGTGCAATAAACACCCCGATAACAACTTTGTGGGTGAAGCCAGATAACCACTATGCTCTCGAATGAACTTGCACAGGAAAATGATAGAAGACAGACACCCTGTCACCTGTGGGTGAGCACGTTTCACAAAGCGATCGCTCTATATCTGTCCTCGTCCTCAATGGAAAGCTGCACAACACCACCTTCAAAAGACCGGCCTGGGAGCTTAAATTCATAACTTCACAAGACACTAAAAAAATCACAATCTTAATAAAGACACTGGTTTGTGGCTTATTAAAACAGTCACCCGCTAACCCCCCTTTTTTGTCCTAGGACTGCAGGGGTGTTAACAGGTCACTTTGCCTTGAATGGTTTCTTACAAAACTGTGTTAACTACTTATGCTAACCTGTCTGTTCCAGCGGCTGGGACACTCAAGTACCTTTCCCAGACCTGAAGAAAAGCTCTGTGCGGTGCAAAAGCTTGTCTCTTTCACCAACAGAATTTGGTCCAATAAAAGATATTGCCTCCCCCACCTCGTCTCTCTAATATCCTAGACCCAACACGGACAACACCACCACAGCAAATAATCAAAAACTCTTTTACAATTCTTATAGCTTTTATGGGCTCCAGTGATACAAAGAGGACTTAAAGCTGCATTAAGGCAGACGCTGAGGATACCTCTAATGTAGGAGAATCCTGAGCTGAATAGCCAGCCCTATGCCAGCCCCCACCATGGAGGGATAGGCAGGAGATTGGAAGGGGGATGTGACAGATGGGAACGCAATGTGCTCTGGTGATCCTGGCTGAGGGAGCAGCACCTTGAGGACCTTTTTCCACTGACAAGTTAGAGCAACCCCAAGGCTGCTCTAATTTGCATTATAGGCTAGTTCAACCTCAGTATCTCCAGGATCTGAAAAGGATGGCATTAAAAAGATTGCATAAAGCCATCTAATGCCCTCAGAAGGGCACTGAGTGCTACTCTAGCGGACCTGGAAATCTAGGCCTGAAAAGTGAAGGTTTACAATAACATGGGACTCTGAAAATCCAACTGGATTCTTCCCGCTTTTAACATCTCCACCAGGAAGTAGTGTAGATTCTGCCCGCAGAACTTAGTTGACAAGTCTGCTGCTGCTGACAGAATCCAACTCATAGCCGCACTGCCTCAGCGGGGCTAGCCAGAGTTAAAACTTGTTGTGTCAGTAAAGTCAGCAGATCTACAGATCTGGCCTTTGAGAGTCACATTTTCAAGCTTTTCTCTGCAACCACGAAGGCTAGAGACTTAGCCGACAGTCTCTGCAGTTTCTTTCCAGGACCTGAAGCTTTCAGAAAAACATCAAATACCACAAGACTCAGGATAAAATTGCAAGCACTGGTATCTAACATGAGCACCTAGCAAGTAGCTACGATGAAGAGAAGGTGGTCATTGCTTTCCTGACTGTAATCTCAGACAAACATCTTAGAAAATTACCAGTGCTGTGATACTTTGAATACACATTGCATTTATTTTTTCCCCAGGGAAAGGCAGAGTCCTTGACATTTTCTTTTTTTGCTAACAATCCCACATGCTTTATTTTTCCATTCTCCAAATGCAGGCACAACCAATTCCCTGGTGAGGTTTTGGCTACTGTAGCCCGACAGATAATTCCTGGGCTCATACTATGCTGCACCTATACAACTGGGCAGATCATGATCCGCCAGCACGTGCAAGTTTTACATCGCCACAAGAGTTCTGTTAGTAGCAGCCGCGTTTGGATGGCATTGTGAGGCAGGAAGGGATACTCTACAGCCAACCACTTAAAGCTATCTCCAAAACCGTCCTAATTACTAGCGCAACACAGCAAATCAGCCAGAGAGGAGCGACTGCTCATGGAAGAAGGCTCCTAGCAATGCTTCATTCCAGGAGCTGACGTCCAGCCTCTAGACAGCACATCAGCTCTGTGCTTCAAGCTACCATCTGTCCACTAGCAAAGCAATGAAGACTGCAGAGACCCACTCCCTCTGCCAGAAAGAGACATTTATGCATCACTTCTATTTCAGATTCCCTTGCTTTCATTACGGTTTTATCATGGCTGGTGTGGAGAAAGTGAATAGGGAAGTGTGTTTACGCCTTCACATAACACAACAGCCAGGGGTCACCCAAAGAAATTAATAAGTAACAAGTTTAACACAATCATAAGGAAGTATTTCTTCACACAACGCACAGTTAACCCATGGAACTCATTGCCAGAAATGTCGTGAAGGCCAAAAGTATAACGGGGTTCAAAAAAGAACTACATACGTTCATGGAGGATAGGTCCATCAATGACTATTAGCCAAAATGGTCAGGGATGCAACCCCATGCTCTGGGTGTCTTTAAACCTCCAAATGCCAGAAGCTGGGACTGGATGACAGAGGACGGATCACTTAAAATTGCCCTGTTCTATTCATTCCCTCTGAAGCACCTGGCATTGGCCAGTCGGAAGACCGGATACTGGGCTAGATGGACCATTGGTCTGACCCAGTACGGCCGTTCTTATGCCTTCATCTGCAAAACGGGGAGAATAGGACTTACCTCTGAAGTGTGCTAGGTCTATCTAGCTTCTAATACAGTGCCCATCACCATGGCAACTCGAAGTTAAAGTGAGCACTTCAAGTCCTCCTCTCTCCCCCCACCAGTCAGGTGCAGCTAGACTTTATTCTTTTTCTTTTCTCTGCTTGCCTATCCTGAGAGGCTGCTGGGAGAACAGTGTCCAAATTGTCCGTCTTATTGGTGGCATAAACAACACAGAACATAAGAACGGCCGTATTGGGTCAGACCAAAGGTCCATCTAGCCCAGTATCTGGTCTTCCGACAGTGGCCAATGCCAGGTGCCCCAGAGGGAATGAACAGAACAGGTAATCCATCCCAATGATCCATCCCGTCACCCAGCTTCTGGTGAACAGAGGGTAGGGCCACCATCCCTGCCCATCCTGGCTAGTAGCCATGGATGGACCTATCCTCCATGAACTTATCTAGTTCTTTTTTGAACACTGTTATAGTCTTGGCCAGGGATCTCAAACTCAGATGACCACGAGGGCCACATGAGGATTAATAAATTGGCCCGAGGGCCGCATCACTGGCACCCACCCACCCCCCACTTCCCCAGCCCCGCCCCCGCTCCATCCCTTCCATGAGACCCCGTCCCTGCCCTGCCTCTTCCCACCCCTTCCCTGTTCCCATTCCCAGGAGGGGTTGGGGTGCAGCAGGAGGCTCGGGTGCAGGGTATGGCAGGGGGCTCAGGAGGGGTGCGGCAGGGGTGCGGAGTACAGGAGGGGGTTCGGCTGCAGGAGGAGTTCAGGGGGCAGGCTCTGGCCCGGCACGCACCGGGGGCAGGGCAGGCTCCGTGCCTGCTGTGTCCCCGCACCGCTCTGGGAAGCGGCCGGAACCTGCGGGGGGGGGAAGAGGGCCCAGGGGTCTGTGTGTTGCCCTGGCCGTGCCTCCAGGCACCGGCCCCCGCAGCTCCCATTGGCCAGGAACGAGGAACTGCGGCCAATGGGAGCTTCAGGGGAGGTACCTGGAGGAGCAGCCAGGACAACACACAGACCCCTGGGCCCCCTCCAGGTTCCCGCTTCCCAGAGCGGCGCAGGGGCAGGGCAGGCAGCCTGCCATGCCCCCGGTGCATGCCTGGCTGGAGCCACTCTAGGTAAATGCTGTGGGGGGCCCGTGGGGAGCTGGCAGGCCGCGTGTTTGAGACCCCTGGTCTTGGCCTTCACAACATCCTCTGGCAAGGAGTTCCACAGGTTAACTGTGTGTTGTGTGGAAAAAGTATAACAGGGTTCCAAAAAGAGTTAGATAAAGTTCATTTTGTTTGTTTTAAACCTGCTGCCTATTAATTTCATTTGGTGATCCCTAGTTCTTGTGTTATGAGAAGGAGTAATTAACACTTCCTTATTTACTTTCTCCACACCAGTCCTGATTTTATAGGCCTCTATCATATCCCCCTTTTCCAAGCTGAAAAGTCCCAGTGTTATTAATCTCTCCTCAGATGGAAGCTATTCCATCCCCCTCCTCATTTGCGTGGCCCTTTTCTGAACCTTTTCCAACTCCAATACATCTTTTTTGAGATGAGGCGACCACATCTGCACACACCACGGATTTATATAGTGGCAATACAATATTCTCGGTCTTGTTATCTGTCCCTTTCCTCATGATTCCCAGCATTCCGTTCGCTTTTTGGACAGCCACTGCATATGGAGTGGATGTTTTCAGAGAACTGTCCACAATGACTCCAAGATCTCTTTCTTGAGTGGTAACAGCCAATTTAGACCCCATCATTTTATATGTCTAGTTGGGATTATGCTTTCCAATGTGCATTACTTTGCATTTATCAACACTGAATGTCATCTGCCATTTTGTTACCCAGTCACCCAGTTTTGAGAGATCCTTTTGTAGCTCTTCACAGTCTGCCTGTGACTTAAACTTTCTTGAGTAGTTTTGTATCATCTGCACATTTTGCTCAGCCTCTATCTTCGGTGTTCAGATCATTGCACGGGCAGAAGGGACTGATTCGCCTCTAGGCGCATGATTTTTGCTCTCTTAATAAAATGTCAGATCCAAAGAGGAAATGAAAGACTGGCTTTGTGCAATCCAACAAGCTGGCTCAGCCGCGTTGGGAACGGTTCCCAGAAAAAAGGGACCCTCTTTCAACCTATAAATGCCTCCATTATTTACCAGGAAAAGCAGCAGTGTTATATAACGAACCTTATACCACTGGCTGCAGAAGAAGGCAGCCGCCCGCTTAGCTTACTACACATCCATGTGCTGATATGGGACGAGACTTGGACCCCGGGGTGAGAGAACTGGGAAGGATGCTCCTGCCCATTCCCCCGCCAGCGAAGGAGCTAGTTATCCCAACGGAAGACACCGATTTTAATTAGTTTCCCTTGATTGTCACCCTAGAATCCTAAAGCTCCCAGGCCTTCAATGCCGGCTGGCACCGGCAGCGTTGGCTGCAGCCTCTCCTTTTTGGGGAGAAGGTTTGTTTTAGAGTAGGGGGACATTAAGTGCTCCCAAAAGATGCCCCATTGAAAAGCTCCAGAGCACAACAGACAGGCAGCGGAGCTTCTTGCTTGCTGCCCATCTCCTGCCAATCTGCCTCCTTCCTGGCCTGCAGGGGCCTCTTCCTGGGGCTGAGAAAGGAGAACATTCCCCAGGGCCCACTCGATCTGTGGCCCCTCTGCTCTGCCTGCCAACCAGGGCTGCAACATGGTGCCAACTGCAGACTGAGCTGTCTGAAAGCAGGGACTGTCTCCCTCTGTCTGTCTAGCCAGCGCCTAGCACAATGGGACCCGGATCGGATGGGGGGCTTCTGGATGCTACCTTAATACACGTAATAAATTGGGATGGCAACATCTGTCCATAGGGACCTAGACTCAGACCAACCACACATTTCACTCCAGTAGACAGCCATCAGACCGGAATCGCTTTGTGCTTTGCCTGCCCCGAGATGGACTGGAGCGAGTGACCTGTAGATGAAAGGCTCCACCAGCCATTAGCAGTCCCTGATTAACTGTATTGGCGACCCAGGCTCAAACCAACCATTGAGAGTGCAGAGGGACCTGTGGTTTGTAATGAGGCTCTCTCTCTGCTGTACATAGACTGAAGCATATCTGAAAACACCCAGCAGCGTCTCTGGGCTCAGAGTGGGGCTGTCGCCAGTCACGCATACTTCAAAGTCTTCCAAAGCAGGAGAAGCCAGAGACAGATACCTAAAGACCAAAGCATCAGCTTTGACAGACACTGGAAATTTTTTATGAGTTAAATTATTAAAAATTCAAGGAACTAACTTCAAATACGGTTTTTTAAATAAACATTCGCCCCAAACTCAGGCGAACACCCCTGACACGCGACAGCTATTGGAAGTCTCATGCATGCATCTGAACGGCACCGTAAGCTCCTGGAGGCTCAAGCCTTTACATACAGCACCGAGCACCATCGCCGATTTCAGTAGAGAAACGCAGCAAAATTAATAACAGGACCCACACATATCTCTGCTGAACCCTAGGACCTCCGAGTCCTCAGAGGGGACCTGCTTATGCAGAGTTACATGAGAGTCAGAGTGCAAAGCTGAGCCGTCCGTGTGGGGTTAAACACCAAACAGCTGCACTTCAACCAGCAAGTTGCTTCCGACGCATAGGAGGCAAGTAGGAAGTTGGGATCTAGAAGGGATGGAACAAGCAGGCCCTGGGAATTGTGGGATAGCACTGGTGGACTATCAGAACACAAGCTTTATGTCCTCACTGCAAAGTGGGCAGGCTGGGACACGGGTTGGCACCTATGCCCCGTCCAGCAAGCCCACGTGCTAAGGGGAATGCAGGCACGTGTGCGTGGATGAGAGAGGGTTTGGGGCTTCTACATGTGTCTGAGCCGGATTTCTGCACTACAGAGACTCCCCAAGGGTGCAGAATCTGCATGGGTGAATGGAGGCCTTCAGGGATACAGCAATAACAGGATTTGCACACATCTCTGCTAAATGCCTTGAGATGGGCACATCCGAGAGAGCTGTGGAACGAGCCCCCCCACTGGGGGCGTGTGAGAATGATCAGTCTTGGGGATTAGCAACGCGTGACTCAGTGAAGGGAAGACATTTCGAAGACAAGATTTCACAGGTGTGACTCAGCCTGGCTGTCTATAAACAGCATCCTCACGTCTCCATCATTAGCTCCATTACAGTAGGGACTGTTTGCAACAATACCCTTTAATTAAGCCTGCACCTGAAACAGTTTCTCCTTAGCAGAGAGAGGAGGAAGCATCTCATTACCGCTACCCATTTCCCAACACAAGCACACAGCAGGTTCTCTGCAGAAATTGTCCTGAGCGTTCCTCTGAATTATGGAGTGCAGAACACCACATGGCAGGCAGAGGGTCCCCTCAAGTCAGACCAGAACGTAGCTGGAATAAATTTATTAAGAGTTCATTGCCAGCAATGCAACTGACCACTGAAAAAAACCACAGGGAAATACCACAAACCAGGCAGTAGCCAAATCCTCAGCGCCCATTGTTATTCCTAAGACATTTCGATACATACGCACCATACATGCACTCCAAGCCAGGGTCAATGACAGAACCCCAGCATGTGAGCCTCAGTCCTCTGCTCTAACCACAAGGCAATTCTTCCTCAAGACTGTCCTGCTTCACGATCTGGATTGCTATTGCAGACGGTCTGCGCTGCTGGAGCAATAACGGGCAAGGAATGAACGGGCGGGGACAGCTTTCATGATCCTCTCCCCGCCCCGCATTTCTCACACTGGCCCGGGGCTGCGTCAGGGGAGATGTTTGTAGCTGATCTACATGCTGAACCTGATCTGTATAGACACAGAAGACTCCGGGTCCAATTTCTGATCTCAGCTGTGCCAGCAACTCCTCTGAAATCCATGGAGGGTGTCAAAGGGCCAGGTCCACCCTGTAAGAGGGAACTGATCCAGCCCACCTGTGCCTCATAGGCAGCCTCTCTGATGGAGGGCCAGAGCTCCCCATAATGAGCCAGAGGGGAACAGGAGGAGGAAACTGTAGTAAAGGAGACCAGTTGTGAGCAGGAAGCTCCTGCAGGAGACCCTAACCTGGAGAAAGGGAGGCCAGAGGCAGAGGGCTAAACACCAGCTGGGCGCAACAGCTTCACGAAGAGCAGACTGAGACCCAAGAAGAGATATGGTAGGAGGCCCCATGGCTGACTGTGAAGTTTGATGCTTGGCTGGTGGACTTTATTTGGACCTGGAGAAGTTGGTCCAATGAAAGATATTACCTCCCTGACCTGGTCTCAAATTATTTCTTTCTGTTATTCACCCGTTCCCAGGCAGGGCTGGCGTTACAAACTCCACACAGTCTCTCGTGGCTAAGTGCCCTGAAGAGGGGGAAACTGAGGCTGGCCTGCTGCAGAGCAACCCCAGGCCAGGAAGGGATTGAGGGAGGCAGCTGGCCTGCTGGCACAGGGATTGAGATTAACATTAACGGAGGGATTCAGATTAACACTACAGTAGCTGAGAGCAGCATCTGAGCCTGTAACCGGAGTAACCAAGAGCAGCCTCTGACCCTCCGGTTGGCAGGCATGACAATCCAGCCCTGCTCAGCAGCAGTGAATTTCCCTTGAGCCCAGTGTTTTTCATTGTGCCTTTGGATGGATATTCCTCATGTTCACCGGACTCTATGGCTCCCCTTTACTCTCCCAAATTGATTACCGACCACGGGCACCCTCGAAATCCATCATTAAATCAACTGAAGGGAACGGGGCTGCGAAGGCCATGTTCCAGTAGTGATTCCATGCTTCCCAGGTACAATCAGCCTCCCGCCTACGGGGGCCATCCGTCTCATTTAAAAGATCAGCTGCTGATAAACCCCGCTCCTTTCCACAAAGTGGCTCATGGCAGGGTCCCACTTGCTACCCCTCCATCCTAGGCTGCTCGGTCCCCATTGCATCTGGGAGGGGAACCGGACTGAGACAGACCCAGTGTTTTCTTTTGGGTCTGATCCTCCCACTCACTCACAGCTCCCTGTTGGCTCGAGTGAGCACGGAGGAGGGTTTGATCGGCACAGCGCGAGCACTGGGATGAAATGTCTGGAGCCCAGCAGCTGACGACTGTCACCTCCAATCCTTCGGCAAGCTGAACGTTTGAAAAAGCGTGAAAAAGCAACTCCCATTAAAATCACTACGCTCCAGGCGGCCCAAGAGGGGAGGTGGCTGCTGCTGCCACAAACCGAAATACAGGTCTGTCGTCTCTCACTTCCTTTCTGCCTCCATGGCTCTCCCATGGCCTGCGCAACACCCGGGCAGGTGGCGAGCTGAGACTCCCACAGGTCCAACGAACACACTTGGCAGACCCCTCACCTCTGCCTCCAAGCCCCATGCAGTTTGCCTCATCCACCTTTTGGGGGAGGAAATATCTCTTTACTGCGTGTCCGTACAGCCCCTGGCACAATGGGGCCCTGGGATCCATGCTCTGGTTTATCAGAGCCACTAAAGGTTAGGAGGTGTTTGGACAGAGTTCCAATTTTCACTTAGGGAGGCAGTGTTGCTGAATGCTTTAAACACTGGACGGGGAGCAAGGAGCTTCCAACTTCTAATCCCAGCTCTGCCATGGACTTCTTCTGCAGCCTAAGGAGAAACACTTAACCTCTCGGTGTTTCAGTTTTCCCACCTGCAGAATGACACCACAGAGGTAGGGAGGCAGGGATGTGAAGAAATGACTGCTCATAGAGTGCTCTGTATTACAGTGTATCAGAATGAACTGGGGGGTGGGGAAGAAAGATCACTGCCCTCTACTGGATGGACCCAGAACAGCTCAGCTGTGTGTCATAGGCCTAAGACAGCAAGTGGAGATTCTCCTTTCCCTGAACGGATATGCGCTTTATTACTGGGAGAATATAATTCTATCCTAGGATTCCCATCCAGTGGCTATTGAGGGCAGAGTCATTACAGTAGGAGACAGTGCCAGCCTGCCAACAGCAGCATTATGCTAACTTAGCTCGACCGATCAATGATCTTGCTTCTCTGATGTCTGTGGATTAATAGCTCTGCTGATGGATGCGCCATGGCAGTTTCCCATCACTTTCAATTTGGAGCAATTAACATCATTGAAGAACAGGGTGTGAAAGCTTTTGACTGTGCCTCCGGTTTTTATGTGGCGATATTTATAACCCACGCTGGTCTTGGGAACGTTCTGTTCTGCAACACAGAGCTGCCCTGCCTGCCAGCTGGGATGCAGCCGCTGGCCGTAACCCAAGAGCAGGGTTTCCCATCCAGCAGGAGGATGGTCTATTACACAGCCAAGTCTCAAGCCAGGAACTTTGAGATGCATCCACAAGAGTTCAAACAGGAGAGCTGTAAACAGTCAC
Source organism: Lepidochelys olivacea (assembly GCF_965140295.1). Taxonomy (NCBI): domain Eukaryota; kingdom Metazoa; phylum Chordata; order Testudines; family Cheloniidae; genus Lepidochelys; species Lepidochelys olivacea. The sequence continues at coordinate 6,465,170 of NC_140413.1, forward strand.
CCACCCACATGGCTAAGCCAGAGAAAGCTACGGGTCTCCGCTGCCTAAAGGATTATAACTAGCAATGCTGAAGCCATCAAGCCAGGTTCCAAGAGGTCCACAGGGTCTTCAAAAGCCTAACTAACTGTCACATAAACCTAGTGCTCCAGAGAAATGAAGCAACCAATAAGCGGTTCTAGTTGTCCCACCAAACGCACGTATGAAGAGCCATTGTACGAGCAGTTACCCAGCTGGAGACAGCACGTGTAGTAGTTAGAGCAGGGGATTGTGAATCAGGACCTCCGCTCTGTGTGGTTTGGAGGAAGTCATTTCACCACTCTGTGCCTTGGTTTTCCCATCTGTAGAATGGGGGTAATGTTACATACTTGAGCTGACCAAAATTATTTCTTGCAAATGCAGTTGCTGTCTAATTCAGCCCTTTCTCTGCTCACAAACTGCACATGAACCCAGCATGATTTGTACCGAGTCTGCCTGCTGTTCAGAATTGTTCATGGTGAGCGCTCAATATTCATCCGAGGATCTCAAAGAGCTTGGCAGGGCTGAGCAACGAGACGATCCCCGCTCTACAGAGGGGGTAACTGAGGCACGGAGCAGTGACGTGACTGCCCAAGGCCACACAGCAAATCAGGAGGAAAGACAGGAAAAGAACCCAGGAGTCCTGATTCTCAGCACTCAGCGCTGGGCAATACTAGCTAAGGACTGGGAGAAGAAGTAGTGCCCCGGCATGCCTGCTAGTTACCAGAACAGACTGAGCCAAGGAAAGGGGTCTTGATCCTGGCAGCTGGGCTTGCTATGCCAGTGTCTGTCCTGCTCGCTCCTGCAGCTGTGACCCTGCCAGCTTCCCGTAGCTACAAGATGCAGGGAGGCAGCCCCTCCAGGCGCGAGCCATAGCAGCTGGGCTAAACTTGCTCCAGCTGACATTGCTCTCTCTGGATATAAAGCTGCTGCTAAGAATCTCCTTTGTACAACTCCCTTCCATGGTTCAGCCTTTGTCCAGAGGCACGGAGCTCTAAACAATCCCCCAGCGGGTCTCGGGTGCCAGAGCTCATTACACGGAGCATGAAAACCCAGCCTGGGATTTGTCTAGGACTGTCACAGCTTAACACAAAGGGAAAGACCCTCCTCTGGTCACAGAGACCAGCCATCAGCAGAGCCTTTCAGCTGGGATTTCACAGGCAAAGGACTCTGCTAAGCTTGGAGAGCAGGGTCCAAAGAAAGAGGACCAAGGTCAAGCCGCACCCTGCAGCACTGTCCCCTGCAACTTATTCCAGATCCAGAGTGGATGGTATTATCCCCCTTGTACAGAAACTGGGGAAACTGAGGCACAGAGAATTGCCTCAGCCAGGGTCCCACAGGGAATCCTTAGCAGAGCTGGGAATAGAAGCCAGGTCTCAGACGTCCTAGCCCAGCATAGAATCATAGAATATCAGGGTTGGAAGGGACCCCAGAAGGTCATCTAGTCCAACCCCCTGCTCATCTTATCCACTGGACCATGCTGGATACAGTGAAGTGAGATCAGCAGCATGTGAATCAGCCAGGGAGACTAACTGGTCTCACTTCACTGTATTCAGCATGCTTTTAGCTAAATTTGACTTCTGAGCCCACACATGGTCACGGATTTCTTGGGTGGCCAACTTCAGACACCTTGAGCCTGATTTCCAGAGGCACTGGGTACCCATCAACAGCCTTGCCAACTCTTGTGACTGCATCATGAAACTTGTTAGATTTGTTTTTTCTTCCCCCAAAAAGCCCCAAGTCCCGGAGTCTCGTTATTTCATGAAACTCATTCTTTTTATTTTATTTTTTTTTAATATGTTTCTGGCTCGTAGGGTTTCAGAAAAAGCAACTTGAAGAGGTGCCCGGAATGTGACCTAAAAGTTCAAAGAGGAAAGGAGACAGAATGCTTTTTCCTTCCGTCTCATGATTTCTGTGGACCTGACTACAGATTTTTGAATGCTTAGGCTGGCAATATTGCAGCAACTCCGAGTGAAGGCAACGGCAGCTGCGGGTGCCCTACACCTCTGATTATCGGGCCCTAGCTGGCTTAGGAGAAGCTCCTAAGAACTGATGCATCCCAAAAGAGTGGCCAGTTTTGCAAACTTTCCCCTAAGTGACCATATCCCTTTAAGGCCCCTTCACCTTTTGGACACCGCACAATCCCAGCCACAGAAAGCCAACACCAGTAGGCACCGTCTTTCTCACCCCACGTCTCCCCCTCTGCCAGCGCGCCGACCCCGCTCACACAGACGCCACTTGCAGGGTGAGAATGCAACAGAAATGACAGAGGCTCCACATTTCCCCTGGGGCTGCTGGCAGGTCGACAGCAGGGACAAACCCAATCCTCGCCCCATAAAGGTCCATTTCAGTAGGGCCATGAGCTTTGGGCACTGGCCCCTTGGTGTCCTCCAGACCCAGGACAAGCTTAATGCTTAATACAGCCCCTTCCCTCCCTCTTTGTCCCATCTTCATTCATTCCATCCCCTAAATTCAACCCACTTCCCTCAATCCCCCTCCCGCTTTCAACAGCTCCCTCCCCATGTCTCCGTTCCCCCTCTCTGCTACTGATTCCCGATCTCATCCTCTCCTGATACCCCTATTCCTCCTACCCTTCCCCCACACCCATTCACCCCATTGGGTCTCTCCCACTCTCATCCCATCAGCCTCTCCCACCTCCTCACTGGATCCATCCTTCCAGCTCTTTGCCTCCCTGTCTCTCTCACTCCACACCCCTCAGTCTCTTTCTCTGCCTCTCACCTCTGACTTCTCTCTCTCTCTCTCACACGCACACACACTCTTCCCCGACCCGCCATTCACCACCCCCCACCTGTGCCCCTCTTCCACTTACTGATCTCCAGAGCACAGAACGAGCTATTCCCCTCTACTAGGTTTATGGGGTGGGGAAAGCCACTGGGACTTTCACGGTTTTCCCAGTCCTGGGCTCCCCCCGTACAGCTCTGATGATGCCCCTCAATCCTGATCCACAGCCCTCCGGCTATTCTCGTCACGAGCTCTGCCCCCGCCCCAGCTCCTATTCATGCCCTTTCACCCTGGCCTGCAGCCCCCTGAGCCTGAGCCTCTCCCAACCGGAGATTTTCTGACACACACGGTGGTTCAGAGATGTGGCTAGAGAAGGAGGAGATCACGATCCACGGCACTGTGATCTGGGCAAGGCTTGAACCTGGCTCTCCAGGGGGAAAAAGCTGGTGTTTGAACATGCTCTTGTGCCCCTGCGTATTGGAACAGGCAGAATCGAACCAGGATCTCATTACTCTGCAAAGGATCGCTATAAAAGGAGGGGGGTCAGAGGAGGGGGAGGAAGACAACCATTCTGCACGAGAAGATACGACGAAAGGCTCGGCCTTGCCAAGGCTGCTACTTACAGAATTTGTACCCAGGATCTGCAGGTTGGGCTTCTCGGACTCCAGCAGCTTCGCCACCATCTTCAGGAAGCTCTCCACGAACAGGTTGATGCTCTGGCAGTGACAGGCCATTAGCAGCTGGTCCAAGGCTTCCATGGCAATGCACACGTACCTGAGGGAAACGGCATATTGCAAAAGTAACTCACCTTGTAGGAAAGGAGGCCCAGTGATTAGAGCAGGAGGACTGGGTCTCAGGAACCCTTGGGTCAACTGCCAGCTCTGCTGCTGACTCACTGTGCAATCCTGAGCCAGTCACTTCACCCCTCCATGCCTCAGTTTCCCCATCTGTAAAGCAGGCTTACTGCACAACACACCGTGAAGGAATCAGATCCTCAGTTTAATTCATTAATGTTTAGTATCAGAGGGGTCGCCGTGTTAGTCTGGATCTGTAAAAGTGGCAAAGAGTCCTGTGGCACCTTATAGACTAACAGACGTATTGGAGGAAAACGCAGTGGGGATTCACCCACGAAAGCTTACGCTCCAATATGTCTCTTAGTCTATAAGGCGCCACGGGACCCTTTGTCGTCATTAATGTTTGCGTATGAAGATCTCTGGAGGCTACAACAGCACAGGGCCCAATCCTCAGCTGTCAATGGAGCCCTGCTGATTTACGCCAGCTGAGGATCTGGCCCAGGCAGTAATATAGCATTATGGGCAATTTGTATTAAACCTCACGTTTGCTTCTGAAAGGGTTAATCTGCTCCCAGCACCCATTACTCTGCAAGAGGCTGCTGGGGAAATAACTGGAATGGTGCAAACTGAGGGTTAAGAGGACTTGTGGTGGGGAATAAGCTGCAGGAAGAGCTACTCGGAAAAGCAATACGATGATTCTCTTTACACGTTCATTTCTCTAGGAATAACAGCCCCACAAGGCCCAGAGAGCTCCAGGAAGCAGCAACAGAACAAGGCTCTGAATAGTGTTTTCCAAAGCTACTCAACCGATTCCGGATTCAGTCTTCCTGCTTGGTTGTCTTCTTACAGCTGAGTCCATGGGGACACAGGCTCTTTGGTCTTTTACAATATCCTGAGCCCCGCAACAGGAGGCAGGGCAGAGGGAGCATAACCCGATAGCAAAATAGAGCACTTTGGGGGAAGTCAGACATCCCACCACCCACAGTGATGCCTCAGAGCCCTGCCCCAGCTGAACATCTGCAAGCACCGGCGGCTGGACTCGGATCTCTTTGCTGGAGGCGAAAAGACCCTTTGCCTCCTCCCGATGAAGAACAGCAGGAAACAATCACCTGGTACTAGTCATGCTACAAATGACTCGCCCCATGTCTTCTCCATCTTCAACTGCACAGTCTTTAGAGCAGGGAATCTAGCAGACAAAGGTCTAATGTGATCCAAAGGCTGGAAGTTGCAGCTAAACAAATTCAGACTGGAAATAAGGCGTGGGTTTTTTTTAAAAACAGGGAGGGTAATTAACCATTAGAACAGCTTACCAAGGGTTGCAGAGATTCACTATCACTTGGCGATTCTTAAATCAAGACTGGATTTTTTTTTAATCTATTTATTTAATTTATTTTAAGATATGCTCTAGTTCGAAAGGAATTATTGTGGGGAAGATCTCTGCCCTGTGTTATAGACAAGAGGTCAGACTCCGGGATCACAAAGGTCTCTCCTGGCCTTTAATCTATGAACCTAGTCAGTGCATTGTATGCGCAGAGACTCAACTAAATCAGATCTGTAATGCTGCCCTTGCACCCCACGTGTAGCCAGAAAACTCTCCAGGCAGCCCTGATTTTCCAGAAAATACCTGGGTAAAAGTGTCCCTGGCGCTGCCGGTCACCACCCCCAGCTCTGATGGATCATAAGAGAGGGTGAATTCCACATCAGGCATCTTACACCGACAGCATCCCCTCAAAGGTCAGGCCCCCGCCACTCGCTGATGTCAATGAGCGTGGTAGGTGCGTCTCAGCTCCAAGGACGAACACCGGAGGGAGAAGCAGAAGGGCACCTCACCGGACTGTTTGCAGTGAGTTGTCACTGCAGGTCTTTTCAGGTAACTTATTAAATCTCTTTTCTAATGCTCCTATATTTGAACAGGAGAAAAGAGACGGAAGGAGAGACTGCGAACATCAGGGAATAAGTCTTTATTGGACACACACCACCGTGCAGGCTGCCTGATTAGGTTCCAGTTTCAGAATTTGTTCTGTGTCACATTTGGTTTCCAAGACAAATTGAATCTGGTTGTTTTGATGCGGCTCTGGAGGTGTCTGTGCATGCAGGCTGCAGATGGCTCTGGATTACTTCTCTGGTTGGCTAGTTATATGACAAAGAGACAGGCCAAGCAGCCTTTGGACCCTGCAGTCGTGGAAGGAGTGAGCTGCCCCAGAAATGTATTTATTGCCCTTCCCCAAATTAAAGTGCACTCGCAACAGAGAATCAGGTCCTCAGCTAGTATAAATCAGCGTAACTCCATTGAAGTCAATGGATCTGTCCCAATACCCTCAGTGGCTATTTCACAGACAGACTCAAGTCTTACCAGATGGACCTGGGACTGGCAAACAAAACTGGGCTTTCCAGACAGCTGTTGGACTTCTGAGTTACCCCAGTGAAACCAACTAAAATCCCATGACCTGATCAAAAGAGTCAGCCAGCCCACTGAAAAGGTTTATGTACGGGGAAGGCACGTGTGGGAAAGGCAGATCTAGTTCCAGACCTCTGGCAGCAGACAGTCTAGTGGTGAGGGCGCAAGCCCCAGAGCCAAGAGTTTGTAATTTCCAACCGTGCCTCAGACACTAGCCCCCATGTGTCGCCTGGGGCAAGTCCCATCACCTCGCTGTCTTAGTTTCCCTCACCCTCTGGGGCTGTTGGGAGGATGAGTTGGCTAATGTCAGCAACATGCTTTGCAGTAAGTGAGAGGCATTATTACAGCCTCCGTGAGCGTCCCCGTTCCATCTCTCAGACGCTGGTATCAGGGCTCTTGCTTTTCGCATATGTGACCCAGCCCGGCAGGATATTTTTTTGAACATGGCCTGCCCCCCCGGAGCACGTAATGAGAATTATTTGGCTCTTTGCAGGACAGGGTCCTGCTCCTCTGGCTTCAGCTAACAGATGTTTGGCATCAGGTGCTGCATCACAGATTTGATTAAAATCATAACACACTGAAAATCCTCTGTCTCCCAGAGTCAAGTCAGCACCCTCCCAAGCTGTTTGCGCTTGGCAATGATCAGTGCAACCTCCAAGCTGGACTCTGCGGGCCCCAATCTCTATCAATGGTCCTTATATGGCTCCTATCACTGTAGTATCCTCATAACCCCCGTATGAGGCAGGGAAGGGTGTTATCCCCATTGTACGGATGGAGAAGCTGAGACACAGAGCAACTAAATGACTTGCCCAAGGTCATACAAAGAGTCTTTGGCAACACAGGGACTTGAACCCAGGTCTCCAAAGCCCTAGGCTACAGCCCTAATCACTGGACCACTGTTCCTCTTCTCTAGCAGCATGACAGGAGCCCTTCCCCTAAGCTTGAACAGGAGTTACTCATACCCTAGGAAAAGAGAATAGGGTCGCAGGGACTTGCAGACAGTGCTGCCCATGCACTTAGTGTGGCTGTGAGCAGCCTAATGGCCTGGCCCGCAGAGCGTTAACGCCTTAGATCTCCCTCAGGCATACAGGGCAGAGTGAGTGCTGTCCTCGGCCCATAAGGGCCCAGCCAGCTCAGAAGGAATACAGGCAATCCCGGAGCAGCAGCTCCTTCGGAGGGTGATGAAGCCTCCAGGGAAGGTGAACTCCCCCAGCTATTAGTGGACCGAGACAGGTGTGGGTTTGTTGATGGGTTCACCCCACTAGCTCACTGCTTCCTCCCCGGCAGCCTGGGCCTCACCTCTGATGCCAGAAGAGGCTGCGGGCTCCGGTGGGCCACATTCCATTCGGACCAGCAGCCCCCTGGGCCACCTCCCCATGTAAAAGATGAGGCCTGCCCCATTTAAACAAGAACCCAGCAGGCTCCTCACAAGTGCAGTGGCCTCTATTCCCGGCTCTGCCCCTATCAGGATGTGATCTTGGGCCAGATCATCAGCTGCTGTATGTCAGTGCGGCTCTGAACGGCGCTACGCTGATTTACGCCAGCCGGGCGTCTGGCCCAGTATCCCAAACGACTTTACAAATATTAGTTCACTCAGCCTCCTGAGTTATGGAAAGCACGTGGCAGATCCAAGAGCAGCTCCTGGAGCACCTGGCTCTTGTCCTGGAGCATTAACCACAAGATCCAGACTGAGCAGGGGGGATGCCCGCAGTGCACCCCTTCCCCCAAGCCGTGAGGTGTTAGGGAAAGGAAACCGGGCTGGGAGGAGCCAGCCAAGAAGGAAGCCGGGGAGCAGCTGCAGAAGCAGCAGAGATGGAGCTCCACGGACACGATGAGATTTACTACAGTTTTGACTGGGGCTGATTGGCTGTTTGCTCCCACCTCCTCCTTCACAGTCTCTTCACCGCCGCATCACTCCACACCTGCCCCTTCCTACCTTCCCTCACCCCCTTCCCTAATCCCCTCCTAACTCCAACCACCCACCTCCCAAAAAACTCATGGTACCATCACGTTGATTACGCCATTCATCTATCATACCCCTTTCCCCTACCCTTTGTCTGGCCTCTCCATTTAGATCGTAAGCGCTTCAGAGGCAAAGGTTATGTACTACTCTGGGTCCGTACAGAGCCTAGCACAGGGCCCGATCTCAGTGTGTCCCTGGGCATGACCCAGCACTATTCATATTATTCTAGAGAGAGGCTCTCTTCATTCAGCAGAGATTAGCCTTGGCTTTCAGAGAGGAGATGAGGGTGAAAAACAAAAACCACTCCATTCCAATTCACTCGGAGTTAGAAAGAGGTCACAAGAAAGGAAGACATAGGATGGCCGAGTGAGTCCCACCTGGATAGGCCGTGTCACATAGAGGTCCAGTAAGCAGCCAAGACAACCATGGATACAAGAATACAGCTAATGTACATTTCATGTCCTGACTCCTTAAAGATCCTAGATTTGGTAGCCTTGGTCACATGCAACAATGACCATATCGCTCTGTAAGGGGGAAAACGACGAGCAACAGAGGAAGAGAATCTCCAAGCAAAGATTTCTAGTACGAGCAGAAAATAATCTGCAGATGGAGGCTCTATTTGCATGGGTCGCCGCCTTGCCTGAATGTTAAGATGATGCAGATGAAAAAAATACACCCTCAGAAACAACGGACAGAGCGAACAGGCGATCAGCTGCTAAATATGTCAATGCACCAAATCCCTTTGTAAAAGGAAACTAGGAAGTGTACCGCACAGCCTTGAGTATGAACGCCCAAACACACGGAGGAGAGAGACGGAGAGCCCCCCACAGCCAGAATAAATGAGTTACTGTTCAATAGACTTTAACCTTCCACCTTCAGAAATACTAAAGATTTATACAGCGGTAAAAATCCGTCTGCACACTGGTGCCAAGCGCAGAACTGCTGATCAATGGAGCGCCGCAACAGCAGAGATCTGAGCCAACTACAACGGGTCTGTCTGCAAGCAGAGACATTTAGCTGCACTTAGCCTTTGTGCTAATAAGACACCAGCAGAAGCCCCCCCAAAAAGGTGGACGGGGTGTGAATGAAAGATGCACTGTATACAACGTGCAAAGCCAGCTACCTTGCTACAGACATGTACCTGCAGGGGAAGAGAAAACGGCAGTAGATAGCCAGCTACCCCCCAGAGACAGACACCCCTCTGCTGTCCTGCACTCCCCAAAGGGTGCCAGGCTTAGTTCATGCAGTTGCCTCAAAGGGTGGATTCTGGTGCTGATGCCAAGGCCACGAAATCAGGGAGCACATGGGGTCCTGGTAACAGCACATAAGGAAGGTTTCAGAGTAGCAGCCGTGTTAGTCTGTATTCGCAAAAAGAAAAGGAGGACTTGTGGCACCTTAGAGACTAACCAATTTATTTGAGCATAAGCTTTCGTGAGCTACAGCTCACTTCATCGGATGCATATCGTGGAAAGTGTAGAAGATCTTTTTATATACACACAAAACATGAAAAAATACCTCCTCCCACCCCACTCTCCTGCTGGTAATAGCTTATCTAAAGTGACCACTCTCCTTACAATGTGTATGATAATCAAGGTGGGCCATTTCCAGCACAAATCCAGGGTTTAAATACGAACGTCGGGGGGGGGGGGGGCACAAATCAGATGTCAAGAATTATAACATTCATAAACCAGTCGGAGAACACTTCAATCTCTCTGGTCACTCGATCTCAGACCTAAAGGTCGCAATATTAAAACAAAAAAACTTCAAATCCAGACTCCAGTGAGAAACTGTTGAATTGGAATTCATTTGCAAATTGGATACAATTAACTTAGGCTTGAATAGAGACTGGGAGTGGCTAAGTCATTATGCAAGGTAACCTATTTCCCCTTGTTTTTTCCTACTCCCCCCCCCCCCCCGACGTTGGTGTTTAAACCCTGGATTTGTGCTGGAAATGCTCAAATAAATTGGTTAGTCTCTAAGGTGCCACAAGTCCTCCTTTTCTTTTCACATAAGGAAGGTGTGTGTTTGACAAGTTGGTACCAGGCCTGATTCCACTCTCACTTACCCCAGTATTAGACCAGTGTAGCTCCATTGAAAAAACACTCCTATTCACGCTGGTGTGGAACACAGTGATACCGAGCCCAACTGTGTGTATTTTAAAAATGGTGTCCTGAACCATATGTTACAGTATTTGAAAGTCTGTTTTGGGGACAACTGAACACAGCGGTGGCCCAGAGGGCCAAATGGGACTTGGGAAGTCCTGGGGTGTGATTGACACCTGCTGCCTGCCAGTAACTGCTGGGTTCAATTGCAGGAGAGTTCAAAAAACAAGCAATTTCTAGAGAATTATTAAGGAAAATACAAGTGCAAGCAAATCAGATCACAGAGGTCACCCCGCGGGGCTACTAGCATGAACAACCATTGCAGAAGGATTCTGTAATTTTTTTTTCTTTTTTTTTTAAAAGGACTATAACTTCATTTTACAAGGCGGGAGATCAGCAAACACAAATTAAATTCTGCAGCTCTCCCGTGGCTGTTTATTCTGGACCGACAATTCATTGCTTTTGAGTTTAGGTCACAGCACGATGCTGGTCTGAAGAAGCACATCAATTCCAACTGGTGATGACCTGAGCTTGACTTCAGGGATTAGAGAAAGACTTGAGATCTGCCCTTCTGCAGGGAATGAACTGATGCACTAAGTCAATTCCATGCCTGTACCACTGGGAGGGTGTGGGGGGAGAGGGGGAAGGAAAAACAGTGCCCAGAAAGTCTCGCATCAGATGTCAGACTCTCTTCATGTCGTTCTTCTGGGTAGCATGCAGAGCCCCGTTAGCAGCCACTTATGTATATAACAGCAGGCAAAGCTTTGGGGTGTCTTGTCAGTCATGATGTCTGATTCATAGCAGACTGAGGGTTTTTCAACTTTTTCACTTCTTAGGAGCACCTCTCTGCCCCCTCTTCCCAGAGGACGAAAGCCAAACTGAACTTCCCACTGCACTGTGGCGTTAAGATACATTTGTCAGTCTTGGGTTTGTTCCTGAGGCAAAGAGAATGAATCTCTCCCTTATTTCAAAGAGTGATCCCTTCTGCACTCTTCCAGCACTTGGCATCTCTAATCAGAGCAGCTGTCTAGTCTTAGCAACTGCTCTGCTACCAACGGAATAGGTTTGTAAACAATGCAAGTCCCAGACATGGCACTGCATAAAAGACAGATGGAGAAAAATGGAGAAAGAATATAGAATCCAGTCAACTGGCTGAGCCAAAAAATTGCAACGTCAAGGGAACAAATGAAATAGTTTCTCTTCCTTCAATAGGTCCCATTCTATATTGCCCCAGAAAGATGTTAATCTGAGCCTTAGAGCAAGGTAATAATTGGTACCTAGGGGTGGAATCTTACAATCCTAGAACCACAGAAATGTAGGACTGGAAAGGACCTCAGTACGCCATCTAGTCCAGTCCCCTGCACTGAGGCAGGACCATGTATTATCTAGACCAGGAATCGGCAACCGATGGCACGCAAGCCGATTTTTAATGGTATGCTGCTGCCTGCCGGGGTCCCAGCTGCCCTGGCAGCAGCGTGCCATTAAAAATCCTGCCCGCCCCAGCCCGCTCTTCTCCACACACACACACACACACCCCGCGGGGGCAGGGTGAAGAAGCTTGGTCCTGCCGGCTACTGCTGCAGGGCAGCTCCCCACTCCCCTGCCTCTTGCCCCAGCGTGCTGGGTTCCTCCCCCCCTCCTCTCCCTCCCTGCCACTCATCAGCTGATGGCCCTTGCGAGAGAGGGGGAGAAGGGGACCCACAGCACACTTGCTGCTCCAGGGAGGAGGCGGCGAAGAGGTGGGGACAGGGCCGTGGGGAAGGGGGTGGAATCAGGGAATATCCCCTCCAGCCCCCTGCCGTGAGCCGCTCAGGGCAAGGGGCTGGGCTCACCCCCACGACCCCAGCCCACACCCCAAGCCCTCTGCCCTGACCCCTGAACCGCCTTCAGCCCTGACCCCTGCACCCTCCTCACACACCCCATGCCCTGACTCCTGCACCCCCCTCACATACCCTCTGCCCTGATCCCTGAATCCCCCACAACCCCAGCCCTGACTCCTGCACCCTCCTCACACACCCTCAGCCCTGACCCCTGCACCTCCTCACACACCCCCTCAGCTTGACCCCTGCACGCCCTCACACACCCCTTCAGCCCTCTGCCCTGACCCCTGCACCCTCCTCACACACCCCCAGCCCTCTGCCCTGATCCCTGCATCCCCCACGACCTCAGCCCTGACTCCTGCACCCTCCTCACACACCCTCAGCCCCCTGCCCTGACTCCTGCACCCCCACACATACCCAGCCCCCCGACACCCTGTGCCCTGACTTTTGCACCCCCTACATTCCCACCCCCACCCTGGGCACCAAATGGGAGCTCCTGCACCCACCCTCCACATTCCCACCTACACCCTCACACCAAATGGGAGCTGCCCAGGTAAGCACTCCACACCCCAACCTCCTGCCACAACCCTGAGCCCCCTCCCTCATTCTAGCTCCTGGCCAGACTTTACACCCCAACCGCCAGCCTGCTCCTTCACCCCCAGCCCTGTGCTCAGTGCACTCCCACCCTCAGCTCAGTGCAGAGAGAGAGAGAGGAAGAGAATGGGCCAGAGCCAGGGAGAGGGTAGGTACCCACTCTATGTGGGCAGGGCCAGGACCCCAGACCGGCAGCGGGCTGAAGGGGGCTAGCATCCGGGACGCTGGCTGGCAGGAACCAGCGGACGGAACCCCAGACCAGCAGTGGACTGAGTGGCAGCGGGCTGAGCCGCTCAACCCACTGCCAGTCTGGGGTCCCAGCCGCCGGCCCCTCTCAACCCACTGCCAGTCTGGGGTCCCGGCCGCCGGCCCCTCTCAACCCACTGCCGGTCTGAGGTTCTGACTGCCGGCCCCTTGCCAGCCGGGGTCCTGGCCGCAGGCCTCACTCAGCCTGCTGCCGGCCTAGGTGAACAGAACCCCAGGCTGGCAGCGGGCTGAGCGGGCCGGCGGCGTAAGATCAGCATTTTAATTTAATTTTAAATGAAGCTTCTTAAACATTTTGAAAACCTTGTTTACTTTACACCTGACAATAGCTTAGTTATATAATATATAGACTTAGAGAGAAAGACCTGCTAAAAGACGTTAAAATGTATGACTGGTTCGTGAAACCTTAAATTAAAAGTGAATAAATGAAGACTCGGCACACCACTTCTGAAAGGTTGCCGACCCCTGCTCTCGACCATCCCCTAACGTGTTCTTATAAACCTCCAATGACTGAGATTCCACAACCTCCCTGGGCAATTTATTCCAGTGCTTAACCACCCTGACAGGAAATTTTTCCTAATGTCCAACCTAAACCTCCCCTGCTGCAGTTTAAGCCCATTGCTTCTTGTCCTGTCCTCAGAGGGTAAGGAGAACCATTTATCACACTTCTCTTTAGAACAACCTTTTATGCACTTGAAGACTCCTCACATCCCCTCTCAGTCTTCTCTTCTCCAGTTGAAACAAACCCCATTTTTTAAATCTTCCCTCACAGCTTTCCTGCACCTTTTATCATTTTTGTTGCTCTCATCTGGACTCTCTCCAGTTTGTCCACATCTTTCCTGAAGCGTGGCGCCCAGAACGGCATCTTACTTACAACCCTCCTGCTAATGCAATGGTTCTGTGAAAAGCAAATTGTGGGCTTAAGTCTCCTCCTCTTCCATGTATCCTACCTCCTCATTGCTACCAATGCAAAGTGTGCATAAAATACGACCTGCGCTCCTCCCGACACGGGTGGCAGCTGTATACACTCACTTTGCAAAGTGGTGGATGGTTACCTAATGGGCCAGGAGGAGGAGAAGCCATCCCTATGGCTTTATGAAGCAGAGATTTTGATGACCATTTACACATATAGCGCCCAGGCGAAGGGGCAGCGTGGTTTGGCAGCATTCATGAGGAATGTGCCACAGGATCCAGGGGTACGGTCGGATGGAACCCCATCTGCACAGGGGTGCATGGGCAAGGGAACAGGCTCAACACAGACAGTCGGACTTTGCGCCCCATGAACGATTAAAGAATTAGAAAATGCCTTATAGGGACTGAACTCCTTGAGTCTATCTATTTAGCTGAACAAAGAGACGGTTAAGTCTATAAGTACATACATAGGGAACAGAAATTTGATAACAGAGGATTCTTTAAGAGGCATAACAAGATCTACTGGCTGGAAGTTGAAGCTTCAGACTAGAAACAAGGTGCACATTTTTAACAGTGAGGGTAATTAATCATTGCAACAACTGGGGGATTCTCCATCACTGGCATTTTTTAAAATCAGGACTGTATGTTTTCCTAAAACATAATTCAGACAGGGATTAATTCAGGGCAGTTCTCAGGCCTGCAGTACGCTGGAGGGCAGATTAGATGATCACAATGGTCTCTTCTGACCTTGGACCCTATGAAGGCCACAGGTGCCCAAGATTCAGGATAAACCAGAAGTGAGGAGACTCCATTTTCATTAAAAGATACTTGTAGCCCTTTTGCCCTGAGCAGAGTCTTGAAAAAGTAACAGATAGAAACAGGTGACCAGGGCTAACAGCAACAAGCCAGCATGGCTCCACTCCTCAGCAAGAAATGGGGTGGGGAAAGTTCTAAAGATCTCAGACACTTGGTACGTAAAACGAATCAGTTAAGAGCCTGTGGTGTAACCCAGCATCGTCACCCACCAACCCACAAAATCCTCGAGCCTGCCCAAGCACAGCGCTCTAGCAATGGTGGGCAGGAATCAGCTATGTTTTGCAGTCCTGCCCCTCAGTGCTATGGATGACTTTGGGTAAGCAGTAGCTGTTGCAAGCCTCTTAACAGCTTCTAGCTAGAAGAAGAGAGGTGCTTTGGAACTCCATATGCATGGATGAATGCGTACTCTGAGCTTGGTGTAGCTCCAGGCATAGGTAGGTGCAGAGGAGAACGGCACAGTAATTCAATTCCTGGTCTCACACCACGTGTACATTCATAGGTGACAAGATACCATCGTCTAGATGTAACCTGATGTGTGTGTAGCTGGCCAGGCAACAGAGAACACAGTAGTTTGGGTGTCCCCCAGGACATATGGATACTTTAGTGCTTGGTGCGCCAATTCATCCCATTAGCTTCATTCAGTCTTTGCCTGGACCTTGTCCCGTATGTTTTGGGCACTCACTCTTTCTGCACACGCCGTAGTTCTTGCTACGAGTCAGTGTCACGCTGCCTCTTACCCATATCGGTGCCGGCCCACATCTCGGATCAGCCTCTCCGAAAGGTACGCGCCAATGCGGTCTAGCTTCTCCGGCGCAGACAGCGCATAGAAGGTCAGCTTCTCCATGTTGGTTTTTACCAGCCCATCCTGGAAAATAGACCGACACGGGGTTTGATCTCCTTTGCCTTTTACAAGGCAATTCCCAAGGAACGGCACAGGGGAAGGGGCTATGGAGCTTTCGGCCTCCAGGTTGAAATCGACAGCACTGGAAGTCACACCAATTGTCATCCTGGGTCAGACCAATAGCCTAATTAGTCAGTTAGCATCTCATATCTCGGACGCTGGCCAGATTCTTGATGTTTCAGAGGAAGGTGCCCAAAACCCCCCCGGTCAGCTGTCAGTATCCGTTAGCATTGAGGGATCTGCTGCCCAGCGGCCTGTGTGAAATGAGTGGAGGAGCCACCACGCACTTCACAGCTGGCACAAGCTGGCAGCCTCAGTCCGGAGTCAAAGGACTGACTAGCAGCAAAGTCAGCCCTCAGGGTCATGCCTGAAGCACACTGGTGAGGAACTGGTGTCTGTGGAACCTGGCTGGGACTAAACAGAGACCTCCGCCTCCGGGGCGGACAACCCACCAGCTTGAATCAGCCTTCAAGTCACTTCACCCTATTTGCCCCCAAGCTTTATCTCCAGCTGCGGCAAGCCACACACTTTTTTGCAGGGATGGTGCAGAGGTCAGGCCACCTATCCAGGTGCCGTATGTTGGGAACTTGGAGCTCCTCAGATGGGAGGTGCTGTAGAAATGCAAGGTCTCACCACCTCACCATCTTCCTAAGATGATCTTTAGGACCAAAGTGATCTTTAGCCACTAAGGTGGAAGGTACTAGGCCGGATTCTGCCCTGTACCTGGTGTAGTTTACATCTGCTGGGGTTACACAAGCAGCCTGGGATAATTACCTGCCTTTTCAGCACGCGTGTCAATCTCCCAGCTCTCTCTGAAGATGCTGTTGCCATCCTATTAGGAGACCACCAGCCACGCATCCCAGACATCAATTCCTACTCGTGTCTGGTGGTATTTGCATGCATGTGGTCACAATTAGTTACACGGGGATGCTGCTAGCTTGCCTCTTGTTCTCCCATCCATCCATGGCATTTATTATACATCTATTTTATACACAACAGCAGAACACCTCTTCAGGGAAAAGAAAATTTCATCTGTTCCTCCAGACAAAATTATACTGTAACGTATTAAAGGATCTGTTCCAGTTAGTTCTTCATTGTATCAGGGCACGAAGTTGTTGAGATAAAAAAATCTCTCTTAGCGGGACAATGACAGCATCTTCAAAGAGAGCTGGGGGATTGACACTTTCACTGAGTGGGCAGGTAATTATCCCAGAAAGCTGCTTGTGTGTCATGGAAAGCTTTGAAAAACAGTTTTCTTTAGAAATCATTCTGTTCCCATGTGAGATGTTTTCAGCATTCCTCCTCCCTTATTCTGTACTGCCAAGGACTGCAGCATGAAAACAAGAGTCTTGAATCTGGAGGCACTTCTGCCACTCCTGCTTCCCTGTTTATGTCCTCACCCATCCATTTGTGACATCAGCCACTGAATCACATAGATGTCAAAGAAACACAGTCGGGGAGGTAATATCTTTTATTGGACCAACTTTTGTGGATGAGACAGACAAGCCTTTGAGCTTACACTGGGCTCTTCTCCAAGACTGGGAAACACACTCAGAGTGTCACAGTTACAGACAAAGTGGAACAGATGTCAAACAAAGACTTGTGACATAATGTGGGAAATAAGCAACCAATGTGAGATGCTTTTTAAACTTGGCAGTGATATGTATTCCAGGCTCTGTTGTCTACTGTTCAGGACAGTCCTGGGAGCCAGGAGTCTTAGGTCCCTCCTATTCACGGCTCAGCCACTGAGTGAGTTTGAGACAAGTCACTAGCATCGAGTACTTCCAAATTCGGGGCCAAACGATGCTATGGACATGGACCTGATTGCAATTAACTCAAGTTAATGAACGTAATCATAAACACTAGGCTAAACAGTCCTCTAATGTTTGTGGCAGGACTCAGCCCAGGGTAACCCACACACACTTGTGTCTTGAAACAAATATTTGGGGAGTGTTTAGACTAGCATTTAGAGCTATGGTTATCACCTCGAGCTGACGACAAATCTAGTTAAACCCTAGTCTAGACAAACCCAGAGAGGCCATTATAGCTCAGGTGGTAAGGGCTTTGGCTTTTGGTACCAACACACAATGCTTCTAACTAAAATTAAGGGCAAATTACAGAAAATTAAATCCTCCATGTACGGCCCGGAGGAGCCTTAAGAGGTCACCTTTTCTGCAACAGCATTCCCCTGGCGTGCAGATGAACACCCCTGAATGACAGTGAGTTCCCTGCAATCCCGCACACAGGAGAAATGTGAAAATTCTGGGACTGTTTCCAGCAAGCTGGGGGCTGTTAAATTATTGTGCTTAAATTAAACAGGAAGCTCATTTACCTCTGGATCCTCCGGAAAGATATTGTCAACTAGCCTCTTGTAACGGGGACGCAACGCACCACAGCAGCCACACACACCTGGAAAAGAAAGGAAAAGCTAGTCAGCAATGCAGCAGGGCAGCGGTCCTCCTCACGACCTATCCTTCGTCAAGAGCCAAAGATGCGCTCCGAACAGAGGAGATGGTTCCAGGGAGAGGCATGTTTGACAGAAAACACGTACCCTGCTAACAAGAAAACAACCACCACTCATAGCATTACTCAGCGACTGCTCGGGGCCACGAGGGCCTGCAAAGGGATGAATCACGAAGATTAACGCCACCGCAAAATGTCATGACTGAGAAGACAAGGGAAACATTGGAAGCCCAGTGCAGAACAGGAGGAAGCTCTCTGTGTTGTTGTTTTACGAATATCCTATGCCCTGCAGTTTACCTGCTGGATATGATCCTGCCTGACTGCATGGAGTTAAATCAAAGAAGGCCACTGGAGGAAAACAAGCAGATAACGAAACAATGACATATTGTACAGTGAGAGAGATATCCAAGGTCTTTAAGGGAACGATGGGGGATCCATTAATTGGGAAATGCCCACTTGCCTGGCTCCAACAGGTTAGCAGGTTAAATTCTCCCCAGGCCCAAGCTTAGGGTCAAAGGGGCACTATACTATTAAAGACGCTGGCCTATAGAGGAGTTGGGGGGTAGGGAGCAGTGGGCAGCAATAGCTGGAGATGAGTCTCTGACAGAGACACACTGGGAGAACATGGCTGGGGCAGTCTATATCTCCAAGGCCACAAGTCGGGTGTCTGGGCTGAGTGGAATTTACCCAACACTTGCAAAGAAAGAATAAAGTTTTGGTAAGATCCAGATGGACAGGCCTTTTGTTAGTCAATCTCTTTCCCCTGCTTGCTATGTACCTCTGGGTGAATAAATAACGCTTGTCTTTAAATAACCTGTTTCTGAGTCACTTTGATCAGCTGTTGCCACGGAACTCTGGAGGAAAACGTCTCACAGTTGTACACAATGCAGATTCTGATTGTGGCAACAGTACGACCAGAGATCCTCTTACATGGTTAGGCATGGAAGGTTGCACGGTAGGTCACCCACAAGGCTATCTCCATTCGGCTGGCAAGAATGCCTGTGATTTGACCAGGACCTGAATTCCATGAGCTGCATATTATTTGTGATCAGCTGAAGTAGTAAAGCTAAAAGCTACGGCCAGCCACTTCAGCCAGGAAAACTGACGGGGGCGGGGGACAAGTGCTGAGGCATTTGCGGTCCTAGCTAATGAAGCACTCTTCCTGGTAGAGAAGAGACGAGGCTCAGGTGTAATGATGACTGGACACAGGCTGTCCTTATGGTTCTCTCTGGCTCACTGGCCCCTAAGTAAGGAGAGTGATCACTTTAGATAAGCTATTACCAGCAGGAGAGTGGGCTGGGGAGAGAAAACCTTTTGTAGTGGTAAACACCCATTTTTTCATGGTTTGTATGTATAAGAACATCTTCTGTATTTTTCACAGTATGCACAGCCTCCCCTAACCGGCCCTCCATACAGTTTCCAAAACCCGATGTGGCCCTCAGGCCAAAAAGTTTGCCCGCCCCTGTTCTATTCCTTGAGTTAAAGTAGTAACTCCACCAGCTACTAGCTGTAGTAGACTCTTATCCACTCATGTGAGCCAGCCACTAGAGGGGGGCAAAGATCCACATTTTTCTAGTGCAAGTCACACAGCCATGGGGCAACTGCAGCTTTACAAGTGCAAGGGAAATCAGAACCTGGGTGGGTACTCTCAACAAAGAGCATTACCTCCATGGCATGCAGTGAAAAGGCATAAGCCGAGGACTTCATTCAGCAATTCACTCCCCACAGAGGTATTACTAAATGCCACAGAAGGAAATGCACCCAACCAGAAACAGCGCAAGCAACTGATTACATAAGGGTAAGTAAATCATTGTTTACACAAAATGATGGGCAAGAGATGAAGCACTGGATCACTGGGCCCTGCACCAAAACGCTGGTGTGTAATCAGATCACCTCATCCAACAGGCGCCCACCCACCCACACAAGTCATCTGCTGTCCAGCCATACTGGTCAGGAGTTTGATTACTCCCTTACTATTGGCAGCATGTATACCAGAATCAGTGACAGATGGAACAGAATACAACCCACTGAAATGAGAGCGGATGCACCTATTAGTTCATCTCGTCCTTCCTCTCTCCACCCTCCCTACCAATATAGGACTCTTCCCAATAATATATTCTTGACCATCCAAAGGTCCCAATGGCATGCTAATGGAAGGGTCTCTCAAAGAGGTGAGTCATTACAATTCCACTAATGCATCGATGCCAAAGGGACCCTGCACCAGACTGATGGTCCATGCCAGCACTGGCTATTTCCTGAACAGAGGTCCGGTTAAAACAGCACTGGGTCATCCCACAGAGCATTGTGGTCAAATAGGAACCATCTAAAGAGACCACAAACTCTAATCAAGAAACTCTAAGGAGGCCACAAAACCAGCCTTGTTTAAGACTTCTGGCCTTCTGTTGTACCACAGGAAAGAGACTAGACTTTAGTTACTAGCTCCCCTCTTCCCTGACCCATCTGAGAAAAGATCTTACCGCAAAGACAAACAGCAATATTTATGCATCCCCACCTGACCTCAGTTTTGCAGCTTGCCTATCAAAACCTCTCTCTATCAACCAACTTGAGTACAATGTTTAGACAAAAAGTCACCACTCATATTCAGCCCTATTCACTGAGTGATAGGGTGACCAAACAGCAACTGTGAAAAAATGAGATGGGGTTGGGGGTAATAGGCGCCTATATAAGAAAAAGTCCCCAAAAACAAGACTGTCCCTTTAAAAATAGGACATCTGGTCATCCTACTGAGTGATGATGTTTCCATAGTACTGCACAGGGCCTGCTCAGCAGAGAGAACAGGTACCCAGTAGCCTCAACGCACACGCCTCCTTACCCCCTTTTGTCTCTCCAAACAAGCCGCATGCAGGAAAGCAAGGTCAGGAACAATCTAAGCAAATACATTAACGAACAAATTCTCAAGGAAGTTGTCCAACATCTTCACAAGAACACACTCAATCATTTCTGCAGAACGTGAGCAACTTGATTGGTGTCACCAAAGAGAATTTTAAAAATACAAAGACCAATGTATTCACACACAAGACCTCACGGGCAGGAGATGAGATAGCCGGAGGGTGGGGGAAGGGAGAGGAGGTGGCACCGGACTATGGAACCTCTGTCTTCTAGGTCACCCGTCTTAATCTGTTCCCTATCAGTGGTAGCCAAATGTCACAATCTGATGAGATCTAGTGAAGAAGCATCCATGTGGCAAGAAACCTAGGAAAGAGTTGCCCCGATACTGTGCTTTACAGACAACAATTGACCCTCACAACACATCTCAAGGTCGCTATTACTAAGAGAGGAAGGATGAGCCAGTGGTTAGAGTGCCTACCTGGGAGACCAAGCCCTTGCTCTTCCACAGACTTCATGTGGGACCTTGGGTGAGTCACCCAGTCTCTCTGTGCCAGTACAAGGGGGACATTAGCATGTCCTACCTCACAGAGGAGTTGAGAGGATAAATGCATTAAAGACGGGGAGGTGATCAGACACTAAACTGACAGGGGCCATGTAAGTCAGATAGTTAGACAAAAACTATCCCCTGTTTTACAGATAGAGAAAGTAAGGCACAGAGAGAAGTGATTCGGTAAAGGTCACCAAGAGCCAGTACCAGACCTGGGAGTGACACCCTGGAGCCCTGTCCCCCAGTCCCCTTCTCTAGCAACTAAACACCTCCTAGAACATCCCACTGACACTGATCGGCCCCCGTGTTGACAATCTCAGGCACACAAGACAGAATGCTGAATTCCTGATCCCACAGCATCTCCCAGTGTCCCGATCAGATTCCAATTCGGAGAATGACATTCCGTCTTCTCAAATTTCCCCCTCCAGTCTCCTCTGAATACAGTATTGTCCTTCACTTCCTGTCCTTCACTGTTGCTGTGCACTAATGAACAGCCGTCACAACACCCCACACAGGCTGCTAGACGGATTCCTTAGGGAACCCTTCAGGATGAAAGATGTTATAGGAATGTAAGATTTTATTATGGCGGCGCAGCCAGTTTTCACCGTCAAAAGTGCCTTTATTTGATGGGTGTTTCTTAACCCACAGGAAATACCACAGCCCAGCTGATAATGTATCTGAGGACTTAACAGTCAGTCACCCAGCACTGCAAAATTATTCTTGAGGCAATCAATGGAGCAGCCAACCCACAACATTAAAATCACTTACATTTATCAAATGCCCAGCGCTCCAAGAGCTCTGTATCCTTATTTTATATATTACCCACACACACACCCCCATTCAGCTGGCTCTATGGCCTCAAAGACACAATCCTGCCCACCAGGGATAGAATTCTCCCCACTCCAGCCACCTGGATCCAGCTTACCCCACCCCTTCCACAAAAGCCTTGGAGGCTAGACAGACCTTGCAGGGTGCTCTGATGGGCCACAAATCCACGGTGGTGCCCCTTCCAGAGAGGAAGGCCCTACTGAACCACCAGCCCATCCCCCATTTAAAAGGGGATGCTAGAAGTCTGAGCACCCAATAGCAAACATTGAGGGATCCTATGGAGAGAGATGTCATCTCTCCAGAGCCAGGACTTACACCATTTACAGATCAATGCCAATGCCTTAAATTTCATCTAATAAATCACTTGGAAGTCAGCGCAGACCACGGAGACTGAGCATCAAATACTCCCTGAGCCACATGCAGGCTGCACTCCACACCAGCTGAAGTTTCCCACTGGTTCTTCCAGCACAGCCCCAAGGGGAAGTCATTTCAAAGAGTTTCCGTTCAGCACATTCACATCAGAGGTGTTTATTATACACCAGCTGGGCTGTAATCATGGGATATTATCAGTATTATGCCTTGTTTCTTTGTATACTACTACAGACTCATGCTGTTTCTAAATGATTGGCAAGTGATAAAGGGATCATTTGGCCCTAGAAATTTGGCCTTGTACCATATCCAGGTCCTCAGGGTCTTGCTGTATCCCTCTTGGCAGAGCAATTGTTCATGGAGACAAGGTATTTCACTGGTGTGGTGCCGTGAAAGAAGAGGCTCTGTTGGGAACCATTCAGATCACTCCCATTTCCTTGGCTATACTGAGCACATGTTGTCTAGTGGCAGGAGCACGGGGGATTTAACATTTGTGGATTCTAGTCCCATCTCTGCTACTGAGACACCGCATGGTCAAGTCACTTCACTTCTCTGTGCCTCTGCATTTCCATCTGCGCTGCAACGGGGGCATTGCAGGGCTCAAGTGATTAATATTTGCGAAGTGCTTTGAGATCCTTGGACAAGAGGTGCTATTGGTATGATAGATCGGGTATTTTACCTACCTAAAATTCCCTTTGCTAGATACACTACACTACAATTGTTTTCCAAGCAGCACTGTGTGTTATGCAACTGCTGCAGTCCCCCCCGACCCCCAGAGGTGGCTGTACGTCAGCAGCAGCTGAAGAAGTGACCACTGTAACCATACTTCATAAAGCGCACAGAAAATTTGAAACACAAGTGATCAATACCCTTTACCTTCATTCCCCCTCCTTTTTAGAAACAGGCCACTAATGGGAACTAGCTTCTGGTCACACTGGAACGCATGAAGTCATATGCCACTCACACCAGCCCTTGTCTCTGGCGTTCCAGGATTTCATAGAATCTCAGGGTTGGAAGGGACCTCAGGAGGTCATCTAGTCCAACCCCCTGCTCAAAGCACGACCAATCCCCAATTAAATCATCCCAGCCAGGGCTTTGTCAAGCCTGACCTTAAAAACCTCTAAGGAAGGAGATTCCACCACCTCCCTAGGTAACCCATTCCAGTACTTCACCACCCTCCTAGTGAAAAAGTTTTTCCTAATATCCAACATAAACCTCCCACACTGCAACTGGAGACCATTACTCCTTGTTCTGTCATCTGCTACCACTGAGAACAGTCTAGATCCATCCTCTTTGGAACCACCTTTCAGACAGTTGAAAGCAGCTATCAAATCTCCCCTCACTCTTCTCTTCTGCAGACTAAACAATCCCAGTTCCCTCAGCCTCTCCTCATAAGTCATGTGCTCCAGCCCCCTAATCCTTGTTGTTGCCCTCCGCTGGACTCTTTCCAATTTTTGCACATCCTTCTTGTAGTGTGGGGCCCAAAACTGGACACAGTACTCCAGGTGAGGCCTCACCAATGTCAAATAGAGGGGAACGATCACGTCCCTCGATCAGCTGGCAATGCCCCTACTTATACAGCCCAATATGCCGTTAGCCCTCTTGGCAACAAGGGCACACTGTTGACTCATATCCAGCTTCTCGTCCACCGTAACCCCTAGGTCCTTTTCTGCAGAACTGCTGCCGAGCCATTCGGACCCTAGTCTGTAACAGTGCATGGAATTCTTCCATCCTAAGTGCAGGACACTGCACTTGTCCTTGTTGAACCTCGTCAGATTTCTTTTGTCCCAATCCTCTAATTTGTCTACGTCAAATCTGTCTAGGTCATGAGCCTGTTTTGTTTCCTGAAGTGTGTTTGCTCGTTTTCTGAATGCATTGCCTCTGAGCAAATGCGGCACTGTGAATAACAGCCACTGGTGCCTGCAATCCCCAGGGTAGCAGGACTCAAAAAGCTCTCTCTTTGCCACAGCTGTGTGACACTGGCATGGATAGTGGTGAACGACAGTGTGGCTCTCTTGCCCTTTGGACTTTTCACACGCTCTTCCGATGAGCCCCTTGGTGCCTTTCCCACCATTGATTTTTGTAATTCTCCTTACAGTTGCTCGCTTCCTCTCTCCTGCTTCCTCCTTCAGATAGAGTTATCGATTTCTCTTTCTTTCCAATAAAAAGTACCTTCAATCTGGCCTCTTAATAAATTCTTGTTTCCTATTCACATTGAAACTCACGTCTTATGATCTCTTAAAGCCTCCTAATAAATTCCCCTTGTCTCGGATCTCTGAGTTAATTCCTTCTTTACATGATTTATCTCGTCTCCGCATTGACAATGTGTGTCACTGAGACCATCCGAGTCTCTGAGCTGTCTACAGCTGCGCCCACTCACACCAGCTAAAGAGCTGGCCCTTTGACTTCACTGGAGTTGCACCAGAGACAAGGCTGGCTCCCTAATCTGTTCACAAGCCCTTCCTCTACATGTGTCTAGAATCTCCAAGTCTCTTCCTGCAAATCATCCCATTAGTTCTGAATCTGGGTCCCCTTCATCCCCCACAGTCTCAACATACATTACCTCATCTCCATAAATGCAACTTCAGAGTATTTTTAGGTCTAATTCAGATTTCCCTCCTTCCCCCCGCCCCAGAAGCCCTGGGAGAAGGGCTAGTACAACTGAGCTGCAGCCTTGATTCACTGCTGCTATTCGTCGTGGGGAAGGAGGCTGAGCAGCAGATGCATCAAGGACCCCGTTAATACGAACGGCATAATTATGTCCAGTGCTTTCCCCCACACCTGACATGACCTTCCTTTTGGAAATACAAGATTTCAAGATGCCTTTAAAGAACCGCAGCAGTCAGGACAAACGTTAAAAGCCCCCCAAACCTGCCGAGAGCAAGGAAAATAGCCTAGGTACAAACACTGAAGGGGGAAGAGCGAGGGGGAGGTTATTAATCAGGAGAAAGCTTGGGAAGTTAACAAAATTTACAAGAATAATAGATTCTTTCCCTCCTCCCCAGGGGCATCAGGTACTTGCGACATCCCCAGATGGATGGACACAGCCAACAGGTCCCACTGAGTTAATTCAATTAACTCATTTTTAAATTGCTTTTAAGAGCCAAGCAGATCCATGACTATGATTATTATTATTAATTATTCAGATGGCAGTAGCACCTAGAGGGCCCCCCCACAGGGATCTGGGGGCCCCGTATATTAAAGCACTGCTCACACACAGCACAGACACAGTCCAGGTCACAAAGAGCTCACAGTCTTACGCCGATTCCGCTCTGGTTCTACAGCGCCGCTTTTCAGCGGAGACCCTGAGAGACAAGTTCCTCAGTGGAAAACCCACCAGAGGCTGGGGGATAGTTGCAGTAGAGGAAAGTGGCTGCCACTTTTTCTCCACAAGGGAGCCCCCCACAAGGGAGCTGCCTAGATAAGGGGGTGCAGCCAGGTGCCGGGTGCACGGATCGAGCCCCTTGCAAGCCAGCTGCCTCTCCTGTGCGGCCCCGATCATCATATGAAGTGGATTCTCCCTCCCTGAGGCAGGGTTGTGGCCGTCACAAGCAGCTCCTGCCAATGCAAGGAAGTACTGGCTAATATCCCGGTAGAGGGATGGCTTCACCCACCACCACTGGTTCGCAGCTACTGAGGGCGGAGAGCGTATGGCAGGCAGGGCCAGGCACACAGCATGCTACAAACCGTGGGGTGGCCGGGCAAACCCCTATGGTCCCAAGAAGTGCCGTGGGATCTCCCCATAAGAATCCTGCCTTACGAAAGACCCAGCCCCATGAAACGCACGGGACTCAGTGGACCTGCCACAGAAAGACGAAGGGCGGAGTCGGCCGTGCCGGCGACCGAACACGCGGCTCCGCAGACCTCCCTCTCCCACCCTTTGGCACGAGGCCTGGCCCCCCCGACTTCCCCCGGCCACCAGCACTGCTCCCTAACTCCTAACCCCTTCCCCTGGTACATGACAGCCGCCCCCTCCCGGAACAACTCTGACTTCTGCCCCTGTTCCCTCCACACCTCCCAGGCCTCAGCTCCCTCTACCCTCCCTGGCGGGGAAGGAGGCTGCTCTCCGGGGATCTGTCCGTCCTCACCCCCGCCCCTTCCCCCGGGACCGCCTTACCCAGCTGATGCCCCATCGCTGGGGGCAGGGAGGGCGAGGCCTTGGCTGCACAGGGCCTGCTCCTGGCAGCAGCCCCTGGCAAGAGTAGCAGGAACTGCAGTCAGCGCCATGGAACAACAGCCCCGCGATGCGGAGGCGGGTGCCTAGCAAACAGATGTGTCTGGAGAGAGCACCACTTCCCAAATCTGAGCTCCAGTCACCCGTGTCACTCCGCTGCATGCTGCAGACACTCAGAACTTCAGAGCAACAGGGGGGGATAAACGCAAGAGCTTCCCGCTCCAAAATCCCAGGCCCCTGCCACTTGAACTAGAGGGGAAATCTCCATTTGCAGTATAGGGCTTATGTTCAGCACGCCCAATCCTATCTCATGGCCTCCATCACCCAAATCACCTCACATTCTTGACTGTGTTTATATCCTCACCCCACCCCTGTGATGGGCGCTATAGCATAGAGGGCAGGTTTGAAAAGCTCCCTCCCACCCTGCCCTGTCATCGTGACACCGCTGAATGCCCCACCACCCCTTGCCATTTGGCTTCAGATACCATGGTGCTGGGTGCAGGCTCCCAGCCCAAACAGAATAAAATTCCACACATAACCCCAGCAAGCATTTCCCCCTTCCCCGCAACATATTTGCGGGCCCCCTATAAACAGGGTTTTTTCATTGAGGATTTGATGAGTTTTACAAGAATTACCTGCTCCCCAATGCACACTGGTTTCTGTCATGTCTCCACAGAGCCAATGGGAGTCCAAAAATTCACAGCAGGTCTTATAACTCTTGTCTTCCAGGCTTTCTAATTCCACCCTCCCCTTGCTCTTCCTCCCTCCAGTGGGAAGGGACATGCTTGTACGCTGCCTGCATTGCCAGGCATCACACTGTGGGGACGGCAGAGTCTCTTTTATTCTTTCATCTCAGGGGCATCCAAGCTTTCCCCACCAGGGGGGCTGCACTGGCATCTTGCCAGGATCCAGAGGGCTGAGCCTTATTTGCATAATCAGGCTTAGCCCTTACCTAGCGCTTGACTAGTTCAACACACTTCACGGACATTAACGAATTAATCCTCCCAAGGCCCCGTGAGATAAGTCAGTCTCTTCATTTTGTAGATGGGGAAACTGAGGAACCAAGTGGCAAAGTAACTCCCGCAAGGCCATAGGACAAGTCAGCGGCAGAGCTGGGATCAGAACTCAGGCATTATTAGCTCCCAGTTCTATGTTCAAGCCACTAGAGCACCTCCATGTGCAGATGGCACAGGGGGCCTTCACTGGATATCCTCCTTGCTAACGATGGAAACAGTCATTAGCCATACTGTAAGAGTCCCTGGATTAGGTTTTGCCTGGTCCAGCTTAACTTCAGACCTACAGGACATAGAAATTTGTCCATCTTCAACATCATTAAAGCTCATTTTATAAATGAGGAGAAACTCCACAGACCCACTAGATAGGATAAAAAAAATGTAAGGAATATAAACCACAGCTGTATGGCAAATACTTTCCTGCCTACTGAAAACTTCAGTTTATTGATGACAATTTAGCTGAAAACTAAATTTTTTGCCCCAAACCCAAAAAGTTTGACTCAGAAATGCCCACCCCAAGGCCTTATGGGAGACATAGTTCAGGTGCCTCAGGCCACCATGCTCCTCTACAGAATGGACTTCTATGCCAGACTACATCTCCCATGATGCACCATGGTCCACCTTCTAGTCGTGCTGCCATGGTGCATCATGGAAGATGTAATCCAGCTGGGTGACCCAAGCCAGAGGGGGAAAGGGGGGCCTGAGCCACCAAAACTACAACTCCCAAGAGGCATCCAGGCAGCATTTCCTATTGCAATTGCTGGGCCAGAAACTGAACATTTTGGCTTTTTTTTTTTAATTAAAGATCAAGTTTTCTGCAGAAAGTAAGACTTTTTGCAAAAAAATTTTGTTTAGCCGAAAACCCGTTTTCCACTGGAAAAAACAGTTTTGATGGAAAATTTCCAGTGAGCTCTAATATAAGCACTAGTGCTTCAGGTCATGAACTGAGAGGGGCTAGGAAGAAACTTCCCCTAAGTACAATGGAAATTTCCATGGCAAAGTTTTCATTTTATTTTGCCCCTTCCACTGAAGCTGCTGGAAAGAAGGCATGGGTCTAGGTCAACCCCCTGCTGTGATCCATGCTGACAATTCCCATGCTCCTTTTCATTACAATCAGCAAGAAGACCACGGTGTTACATTTTCTCCCGTCCTGGATCAGCCCCCAGAGCTAGGGGCCCTGGCAGGACCGGAGCTTCATGTAAGCCAAACTTCAGGCCTTTACAAAATAGTTAGAGAAACTGCTTGGTCCGATTTGCTTTGTTAGCAGAGGATCAGCAACAACCGAAACACAAGAGGCTGCACTGCGGGTTGGGGGATGGGCAGGGATACCAACCAGAAGCTTCTGCAAGAGGCAGAGAAATCTCTATGAAAGGAACTCAGCAGCAGCATCCCACGCAACCTTGTGAGGCCGATAAAGAGCTAACTACGCAGCATCTAGGCAGGCACAAAAAGTCTCCCAGTCCCAAACCTGATTTACTTGCGGCATCCATTTGCCCGGGCTGGATCGTGAAGCCGTGATCGAGGACTGCAAATCTCTAGCCCTTGGGCAGCAACATGAGACAGCAAGGACAGCCCATCTCCATCCTGTGTCACTCTGTACCAACAGCCAAGGCAGTCAGCCGTCAGCCAGACCACAGTCACTTTCATCTCACTGCGCCCAGGGGAACAATGCCTTAGCAGGAAGCTGTGTGCCCCGGCAGGCGCCTCTGGGATGCAGCTGCCCAAGATTTGTCAACGTGCTGCCCACCAAATGGTCTCAATGGTGTCTATTTAAAATCACCTTTTCTGGCTGCATTTCCTTCCTATGGACTGAATTCTCCACTGGCAGAAACAGCTGGAACGTTAATGGAGCTGCACCTATTCTGAGGACAGTGGTGAATTTAGCTCCATGCCTAGGCCAGGTGGGCTGTAGGATTCTCCAAGCTCTTACACACTGGCTAGTCCCAAAAAGCTGCCTCAGGATTAGAAGATACCCCAAGGGTTCCATGAAAAGGGAGGTTTCCTTTCAGAGTTTCTTTTGGGCACCATTTCCATTAAGTATCCAATTCATTGTCAAGGGACTCCTGTACATTCAGGAGCTAGTCACCTCTCTTCTCGTTGTTTGGGATCTGTCTCTCCTTCCCATCCCTCGCTTCAACCGAGTTACGATCCCAAAAGCTATTCTGTTCAGGCATGACAGAAAACCCCAAACTATTACTGATAAGGTCGGGGGACAGGAGAAAGTGGGGAAGGGGCGGGAGGGTACTGGGGACTTAACTGCCGGTACTTTTCACTCCGAGTCACTGCCGTAACAATGACCGGGTACATCTCCATGGGAACATGATACCAGCGCTCTCCGATTTGCACTAGCTGGCTATTGGTTAGAAGATGCTGGGTTTGACCTAGAAAGCCCTACCTGACCTGAGAATATGGTACTAACGCTACTCCAGCTACACACCAATGGAAGTAAGATCAGAGTCGAGCCCAGCAGCAGGGACACCTACATGCATCTCCATTATTGGCATATAATGAACCTGAAGCAAGGACTAAGAAAGGTACCTCCAGCCAGGTGGCATATTGTCCAGTACAACGGGGGGCTCTCACCACACAAATCCGCTGCAGAGAGAACCAAACAACCAAATAAGGCCATTATTAGCCGCTACATCGATAGACCACGTCTGATGGGCTGACATGCACTTCTTGCGAAACAGAAGCGTCCCTGCCAAAGCAGAGGCGAGAGGCTGAATTAGATTGCATGCCTGCTGCCTCCCCCGGGGAGCAGCACAGGGAAGGAGAGGGGCATCTCAGGAGGCCAGCCCAGCGAGCAGTGTTTTAAATAAATAAGTCAAAGGTGAGCTTTTACTGCGTGTCTGGAGCAAATGTGCAGAGTCACCAAGTCAGCTTGGATGGCAGCAAAGCAGAAGGATCTGGGCTGCAACACCACAGAACCCTCTTCAGGAGGATGATTTATTCTGCTGGTGTTTCACACGGTCAATCGGAGGGGGCGTTTTGCCTGTTCTACGCTGAAGCCTAAAAACAGCAGAGGAACTGCAGGAGTGAAAATGAAATGCATTCCTCTGCTGTTTGGAGGAGTTGAATGTTGACACAAGGGAGGGACAGAGAGTACTGGGAAACAGCGGGCAAGCTTCCTGTACACAGCTCCTCTATCCTGACCCACAGTACCTGCCCCTGTCCTCCATATTCCAGTGCTGGATCCACTCATGAGCCTCTTACGGTGCATCTCAAATCGGACTTCTAGCTCAGGTTGCCAATTTTGGTTGGATGTATTCCTGGAGATTTCATCACATGACATAATCTTTAATTAAAGAATAATCTTTAATTCCTGGAGGGTTGGCAACCCTACTTCTAACCCTACCCTGCTATTCCAGTCCTCCCCCTTCCTGCTGCTCCCAAAACACACAGCTCTGCTGATGTGCCACAATCCTGACCGGCAGCTCTCCTTGCTATTCCACCCTGATCCTGTCCAAGTAAACTACACTGTGGTTACGGAGATGCATAATGACCATGGGAGAAGATCCCCAAACTTTTTTTCAACATTTGTCTGAGAAGTCCAAATTTGCTTCGGGGGACCATAATTGAAGACACCCACGTAGCACAAGCCCTTAGGTCACAAAGCCCCAAAAGTCTCGGCTTTAGTTCCCTGCCCATGTCCCCTGAAGCACTTTAAGAAGGGGAATTCTACCGATGCAGCATCTCTTACTCCTTGGCCCAGGATACGCCTCTCACAGCTCACGGGACGCACCAGCAGGTTACATGGTATATGCAAACCCGGGAGAGAGGGAGTAGCACAAATACTTGCACGTGCATAGTGCTTTGCAGCAGAGGATCATAAAGTCTTTAAAGGGGTACACGAAGAGTTATCCCCTTTTTACCGATGGGGGAAATGAGGCAGACAGAGACGGGATTCGGGTCAATCCACAAACGTGAGCACTAGATGTCCTACCTCCCATGAAAGCTGCTCAAAACAGTAGCCTGCTACTAGGCTGCCATGAGCCAGCGAGAGTTTGTCCTAGTTATCAGAGTCACAGCCGTGTTAGTCTGTATTTGCCAAAAGGAAAGGAGGACTTGTGGCACCTTAGAGACTAACCAATTTATTTGAGCATAAGCTTTCGTGTCCTAGTTATGTCATCTATGTAACCCGATATCCTGCAGGAAGGGCTTCGGTGGTGGGTGGGGCTTCTACGGATTTGTGTCTCACGCTGTGTAGTTTCAGTTAAACCCAGGTGAATTAATCTCTTTTGATAAACTCAGTTTTTTTCCAGACTCAAAGACTTTAAGGCCTGAAGGGACCAGCATGAGCATCCAGTCCAACCTCCTGCACATTGCAGGCCAGAGAACCTCACCCTCCCACTTCTGTAATAGACCCACAACCTCTGGCTGAGTTACTGAAGTCCTTCAGTCATGGTTTAAAGACTTCAAGTTACAGAGAATCCACCGTTTACACTAGTTTAAACCTGCAAGTGACTCCCCACGACCATTGCTGTAAAACACAGGAGATTCTGTCTGCGTTTGTGCCTGGGGCAAGCTAAGGTAAGAGGAAACTTCTGCTTTGTTGTTTTAGTGCCAAGAACGTTGATCTAAGAGGACAATTATGGTCATGTAACCCTTCTGCCCGTCAGAGTTGGCAGCAACAAGGGCCGGGTTCAATATCTAGGGGTTCCATTCCAATAACACAATGCAAACCGGCTCGAGCCCCCACCCAGTGACCTGGGAAAAATATATACCACCCCCGCTGGGCGCCTCCAAGAGGCAATACTTCCCCTCTCGCAAGCACATAGTCTGAGTGTAGCAAAAGTCTTTTAATAACAGAGAGAAACAATGTGGCATTATGTTGGGGAAACACCACCAACAGGATTCATAACACAACCCATGAGCAAAAACAACCCCACCCCAGGCAAATTGGGGCATGCCCTTTTCCCTTTGGTTCTTGAGTCCAGCAACCCCAAATCACCCAAAGTCCCAAAAGTCCAATGCCCCAAAAGTCTCTGTCCCTGGTCAGGGCAGCCCCAGAGTTCGAAAGTTTATCGGCGGAGCTTTACCTCCCAACCTGGGTGGAAATGGGACGGGGGTAAGAGGCACCTTACGTGATCTGAAGCTGACCGCCCCATAGCTCCATAGCGGCGCTCCGCCAGCCGCCCCACGAACTCCTTCGCTCAGCTGCGCTCCGCTCCGCCAGCCGCCCCATGAACTCCTTCGCTCAGCTGCGCTCCGCTCCGCCAGCCGCCCCATGAACTCCTTCGCTCAGCTGCGCTCCGCTCCGCCAGCCGCCCCATGAACTCCTTCGCTCAGCTGCCCCACGAACTCAGCTCCACGGCCCACAAGCAGCTCCTGCCATCCACACACTGCTCCGCGTCGAACTGCTTCACCAGCCGTCCCGCAAACTGCTCCACAATATATCTTCAGGCTCCCCCACTACTTAACACAACACTCAGTGATTTCAGCTCTTAGGTGAATTCAGCTTATAGTAGGGGAGCCCCAGTGCTGGTGCACTGTCAGCCCAAAGTGAGCTCAGCAGCCTATAACTAGACTTCTAATGAAATCAAAATTAGCTCTGATATTCCACAGTGGAGAGAGGAGGAAGTGCAATCAGCATGTAAGGCCCTCACCAAGGGGCCCATGCCACCAAGTACTACTACTTGTCCCCAGCCTCTCTCCATTCACACAGTTTTGGAACCCATGACCCTTGCCTAGCGAGTGCTACTTAGTTGATGGTGAATCCCTCCATCATAACAAAAGGCCACGTACAGTTCCAAGCACAGTTCCCATAATCAGGGTAATAACAATTTATTCTTCCTGCCCCAATAACAGAGACACTGGGGATCTCACAGCAGCCAAAGTGACCATTTGGGCAGCTATGGTCTCATTCTAGGCGTGGTGGGTGTGCCTATGCAAATGAGATCGGCCCCTGAAGTTCTTTTCCACAACTTGCCACACCTCACCACCAGATGTCAGGGTGGAGCTCATCCTGACACTGCTTACAGTCATTTAGCCCTAAAACACACTGCTCAGGATTACAGCCTTTAGTTCGCTGCTTTGGTGCCTGCATGAGCTATTTCTTTATTAGAAACCTGTTAAATACATTTCCTGTTTCTAAAATCGGTCTCCATGCTTTGTGGCTTGCTGCAGTTCCATGTGGTGAGAAACCAGCTCTGCTGTTGACAAAGGGCAAACCCCAGGGCTCCACTTCAGGAGAAAACTACTTCCTCTCTAGAGCAAAGAAAGAAACTGGCCAGTCTGAACAACAGATACTGACACAGACATACCGGTCTCCAGCGAATGCGGCTTCTTCACACGAAAGGGCGATTGCTCCACCCCCAACTCCAGCCACTTCAAGTCTGCCCTCCTCGGGGACCTGGTGCAAATCAGCAGGGCTGCAGAGACGTCTTTGGGGGGGTATGGAAATTTAGCCCAGCTGGGGAGCCGGTCCTATTACTTCTATCACAACAGCCCGCTACAAGAGTTAACAGCTTCCTACCCCGAGCACAGAGTCACCCCACAGTAGTTTATCTGGGCACATACGGTGAGCATCCAAACAGCTCACTAGTCCCAGACGTCACTATGCCCTGGATCTGGTTGCATGTGCTGAGGAATGTTTTCAGCTTTCAAAATGCAGTTTGTACCGGCCAAAGGTGTTGCCTTAATACCCCTGGAGACACAGAAGCCCTCTGACTATTCACAGAACAGATGCAGCAGGGCATGATTCCACCCCTCTTCCAATCCCCCACCCCCACCACCAGGAAGTGTTGTCTTCCACAAGCCATTCACACGGATACCAGAGAAATGCACGTTCTAGGACGCCTATGGAATGGATTCAATAGCCAGTGTTAAGAGAGTCCTGAGGAGCCCCAGCCTGGACCCAATGCTAATCCCGGTTTTCCGGTAAGGAATTGAAGGTTGCAGTGGAAAAGACCCCTGCCAAAGTCATACATAGTGAGAAGCTGGGGAAGAGGACAAAGCTTTGGGAAGATGATATTAAAATGAGCTCTGAAGCCCTCAGAACTTCACACATGGCAAGTTTGTGTGTGTGGAACTGAACCTTGCGCCTGTTAGTTTAGAGACTGGGCAAAAGTCCAAAACCAGCAGGGACCTGTTTTCCGGATCCAGCCTGGCTGCAACCCATGTTAGCGGGAAGCTCGCCAGGACAGCGGATCTCCCAAGATTTATCTGAGACAGCAGAAATCCCACAAGCGATCAGACACAGAATTCGGCTCCATGGGGCTAAGCCCTGGGGAGAACAGCGTCCACAATTTCAGTGTCCCTTAACCCAAACCCTAGACCTGACTAAGCCTCAAACTCCCAAGCTCCAGCTTCGAACTAATCGGGATTCAGCTCTGAACACGGGATATTCAGCACCGCATGGCTCTGATGCGCTCGAAGAGGCAAGAACGCAATGAGATTCATCACCGGCCAATGGAAAGTGGCTCACGAAGGAAGGAATAAATCAGATGCAAATACACAATGGGGCCAGGGGAGGACAGCCACAGGGCCATGGCCGGGTGGAAAAACAAGCAAAGCCAATTACATTACTCCACTTGCCACCAAGTGGGCCTCAGCGCTGAGTTCTGCTCTGGAAGCCAGACAAATCAGAGAACAACCAATCATCAACGGCAGCAGCACCAGGGCTGGGAAACAAGTCCTCAGAGGAGGAGGTAACGGGACGGGGCATGTTCGCCGGAGAGAAAACAGGACGGAGGAGGTACGAGAACAGCCCGCAAAGATGCGAGCAGGGATATTCTGAAGTGGGCAGGGACCAATTAGTGTCACTTGATGGCAAGGGCAGAACAGGAAGTGACAAGCCTTTCTCCAGAGGGGAAAGCAGTATACCAGGCAGAAGAACGTGTTCCTGGGCCGCTAGCTGCCCCGGCGGGACGTGGAAGGATCCCATCAGGCCTGAGGATGGTTTAGAGAGAGTGAGATAAACCCGGCTCAGATGCAGGGGAACGGACTGGAGACCTACTGCCGCGCCCATCCAGGCAGTGACGCTGACTCAAACATGCAGTGCATGATCACTCCCACCTGCAGAACACACCTGGAAGTTATGATGGAGAGGCAGAGGCCGCTTGCAGAGTTCCTGGGACACTGACATGAACTATGAGGCCACAGAGAGGGCAGGAAGCCCATCCCTCTGACTGTACATGTCCGAGGGCCTCAGGAAAACGCTCTGGATAATGGGGCATCTGCTATTCGCCATCCTACATAGCTCCCAATAACCACACTGTCACTGGCTCCATGCCCACACCCCCTATCCCTGAGGATGGCAGAGAATCAATAGTGACAGCGCCCCCATTAACTCCCACTCAAACTCCCTGGGATGCCTCATAACGCTGCTCTACCCTGGCCATGCTCCTCCTCCAGCTGGCACTCCGGAGAACCCTCGCCAAGTGGCATTCAAGCAGAGGGGCTTCCAGAGCTGTGGAGAATGGGGAATGCCACTGCCTTGGTCCCACTCTTCTCAGAGAGACTGCCTTGGAGCCACTGCTCCTTTCACCCCCTTGGGGCCACGCCGTAGCGGGGGGTCTGTCAGACTGTAAGACCACACTGGATCATCTAGTCTGACCTCTGTACATCACAGGCCAGCAGCACCACCTGGCACCCATACGCTAAACCCAACGAACAGAACTAGACCAAAACAACACAGGAGACTTAACTATTGTACGCCACAGGCAGAGACCCCCCCCTTAGCATTTCTGGCACACACATCATGAGGGTGTCTAGCACGTAATATGGGCTATAATCGTGCCGTGGAACTGCGTGCAAAACTCCCATGGACTCTGTATGCAGAACAGACGCTTGAGGGCCAGATCCTAAAATCGTGCAAGTCAGCATCGCTCCATTGAAGTCTTTGGAGGGAGGCCAGTTTACACCAACTTAGGGGCTGTCCCTCAGCATGAAGAACATGAAAAAAAGAGATTATATTATTTTCACTCTGGAGAAACCAAAAATCAATGTGGCCACCAAACATCCAGCCAAGACAGGGACGCAAAACAATACTAACTGTGATAGCGGTGGTTGTGATGGGCTCCCTGTCTCCCGAGAACTGTACTCAGACCCGCAAGCCATTTCACCGGATGGCCACCAGACAGCCCTCAGATGGATCATCAGTGCTTTGACCTAGTGCCCATTTGCATTAGCCTCTCTCCTCCCCAATTTCGAAAGCATCCGTGTCCGAACACCACATGGAATAGCATTAGGTAAACTCCATACACAAAATGAGGGCACTCGAATTAGAAATAAATCTGCAAAACATTCATGAAACCACATATTCCATGAAGGTCATTCCCCTAATACTTGCCATAAATGCCAAACCTAAACCAGGCTGAATTAGAGCCGTCTGCTAAATCTGCTTAGCAGAATCTAGTTTACATGTCTGATGAGAGTCTTAGGAAAAAACTAAGCTCGCGCTACACTGGTTTCTTTCTCCACCAAGCCAGGGAGATAAACTGCTAAGCAAGTCAGTAGAAAAGAAAGTGATGTCTTTCCAATGGGTGCCTTCTGCTAGCCAACTCATTGAGCATTAGAGTCAGCTGAGGAGACCATCTATCTATCTATCTATCTATCCCAGCGTAGGATGAAAGATAGAGGCAATGATCTTCAGGCCGTTTAAAGAACAGAGGGCAGAGAATTGATCTCAGAACAATAGTGCAGCAAGAAGACAAAAAAAAAAAAAAAAAAAAAACCACTGACAAGCATTTGGCAGGCTCCATCAGCGAGATGGTAGATTTTAGCAGCTGTCGGATCAGCCCCACAGCTGGTGATCAGAGAAACATTCCGCAAATGCCTTTGTGGACTTGCTTCCTTGCCTTTCCCCGGTGTAAGTGTGTGTTCCCTCAGGAAGAGCAACAAGGTAAAATATAAACGGGGCGTTTGGAGCATATTTCTCTGGGGTTTTATTTAGCAGCTTGTAAGAGGGGACGCCACCAATTTAAAACTGTAAAAAATTAAAGACTGCAACAGGACAGTATCTTCTCCATCCACCCCAGGGAGCGGATTCCTTCCCTTCCTCCCAGCACAAAGAGACAATGGACTCAGCTGCTGTAAATCGGTGCAGCTCCATCGAGGTCAGTGGAGCGGTGCCAATTTATCCCCAGCTGAGGATCTGTCCAGACATCTAGAGTCAAGTTTAAAACAGCCACGAGGATTGCAACAACAACACAGCTGGAAGTCTCTGTAAATGAAAAGCCTAATCCCAAGATGGGCTGAGCACCTGCAACTTGGGTGCTGAATGCCATTCAGGATATGGCCCTAAGAAAAGGCTGTATCCATACTGGGGGGTGGGACTGAGAATTTAGCCTGGCTCGAGCTATAAGCAAATGTTCCCAGTAGTAAAGTGCCAAGGAGACGCTTCCTCTTCAAACTGGGCCAGATCCAAAGCTGGCTGAAGCCAGTGGCAAGGCTCCTGTTGACTTCAATGGACCTGGAATCAAGCCCCGCTCTTTGCATCTTCAGAGAGAAGAAGAATTAAAAACACACCCCACAGAGATGAAGGGGCTTGGCTGCCGTACCAGACGGCGACATTGCCCGGAAGCTCAGCATGGTTCTATCATACGATTGTTTGTCCAAGGCCCTTTTCCTGACTGGCCCTTTGAATAGCCATGTAAGCAGCAG
The DNA here is from genome assembly GCF_965140295.1 of Lepidochelys olivacea. Lineage (NCBI taxonomy): Eukaryota > Metazoa > Chordata > Testudines > Cheloniidae > Lepidochelys > Lepidochelys olivacea. The sequence continues at coordinate 6,503,340 of NC_140413.1, forward strand.
CCATGGTAAGTAGCACAAGTCACGTACACCAGGCATCAAGGGAGCGGGGTTTCTAAAGTGCGGAAAAACCTTCTTTCATTTCGCCGTCAAGAACAAGATCAGCTCATCACATACCAGCGGCTCTGCTAGGGAAGCTGCTGAAAGGGATTTGCTAAACGGGGTTGTTTTGTTCTCTACTTTGGGGGTTCTCCTTCCATTAATAATGGAGCAGAGATGTCTCAGGATACTGCCTCACACAACAAACCTTCTCTTAGCCCAGATGGGGAATTCCCGCAATCGGCAGCATGTGCCTTGGGTGGGTATCACCCCAGCACTCTATTCTCACCTGATACCCCACAAAGGTGCTCAGCAAGCTACAGCTGGGGTTAGCTGGATGGGACAGCACCAAAGTAAGGCTGGGGATGGGTTGCCCAGGCCTGTGTAATTATGGTCTGTTCATTTGCACTGTGCTGGTTGAGATTGGTTTGGGTGGCACTGGGGGTGTTTGAGGTCACATTGGTTGCCCAGCGATCTGTGAGAGGTTACATTGGGTTGAATTCCAGAGCCTCACATAGACTTGTGATGGGTAGGAGAATGTCCATTTGGGTTGGGATTGGGACTGGAAGGCAGTGGATTAGATGTCATTGGTTCACACTGGGTTGAACTTGGTTAGATTCAAGTGCACTGTCATGGAAAACGTATGCATAGAGCGGAGTCAGAATACACTAGGTTGAATGGGGCTGGGTCGGTTCTGGCTAGAATGGAGAGGAATGGACAGTGCATTGGGTTACATACCCAGTACCAGTCCTGTGTACAGTAGACCCATTTTCTGCCCTCCTATGCCCCTCACCTACACCCTCCCAAATAATACTGACACCATAACTTGGGATTTCTCCAAGGGACGATCTGTTTTCAGTATCAAACAGGTATCATTGTTTGGCTTTGGAGTTTGCTGTCCAATAGGGATGCTTTCCCTGGTGTGCCCTTGTGTGTTTCCCCTCGTTCCCCTCATGAGAGACAGGAGATTTTTTACTCCAAATGTAGAGAGGCTGTGGCTCCAAGGTGCAAAGGATATTCAGAGGGGTTAATCCTCCCATCCCGTATGGACCACTAGAATCCGGGCTCCCTTGGGGCACCAGGAATTCCATTAATAATAATATCTAGCACTTATATCATGCTTTTCATCTTCCCAGGGCATTGCAAACATTAAAGAATCCTCCGAACAGCCCATGCAGGGAGATAAGATCTGGATTCTGCCATTCTTCCTGGTTCAAGGACTCCAGGATGGAGCCTGCAAGATTATCCCCATTTTACAGCTGGGAAACTGAGGCAGAGAGATTAAATGACTTGCCCCTGGCTACAGAGCAAGTCACTGTCAGAGACGGCTTTAGACTGGAGGAACTTCTAGCTAGTTCACCACCCAGAGGATTGATCCAATCTCTGTGCAATAGTCCAAGTGGCCTAGCGGATATAACATGAGATTGGGAACCAGGAGACCTGGGTTCTAAGCCTAGCTTTGCCAGTAGCCTGCTGGGTGACCTCAGGCAAGCTGCTCTGTGCCTCAGTTTCCCCAACTGTAAAATGGGGATAGTGAACATTATCTCTTTGCATAGTACTTTGAAATCAACCAATGAGAATGTCTACATAAGAGCTGGGTGTTATTACCTCAATATCTAGCATCCTGTTCAATGAAATAGCTCATTTACAGTCTAGGTGCTGGATGCACAATACTCATTACATTATGAATGGCTTTTTAATAGGATACATTCACTGCAATGCACAAGGGGAGGGGTCAGAGGAGAGGAGATGGCATATTCAGAACACTGCTGGCACAACATAATTAAAGGCAATCCACTGCCACTAATTAACCATCCTTGACCTTTCAAGATAGTGAGGAACAAGGAATAAAAAACGTGATTTTTAAAATCCAGGCTAAGCTTCACTAATCTGACGGTGTCCTTCATTAAGGACAGGCTTTGGAAAGTGGGAAATAATGCCAGATTTTTAAAATTAACAAATAATCAGTTATAGAAAAAATCCTATGGGATTTCATAGAAAATTATATCCCCATGGAGCTCTGTAAAGGTGGATCAAAAAGTCCTGTGTGTGTGAGATAGAGAGAGAATTCCCTAGATATTCAGATAGGTATTTGGACAGGTAAACAGGACAGACAGACAATAAATTTAGTGAATCAGATCTTCAACTGCTACTGTACGTTGACTTCCAAAGAGCTACATCAATTTATATGAGTTGAGGATCTAGCCTTATAAATATGTAAAGTAACATTATAGAGAACCTTATTAAGTTTCTATAGCATCCAATTAGTGTCATCCCAATGAAGTTCTAGAGGACTTTAGTATGATGTGTTACCACTTATGGAAGTTTCAGAGCTACTTCTGTAAATGGAATCTGGATTGAATCTGGTATAATGCACTTTAAGTGCATTATACCAGATTCAAAACAAACAAACACTTTCCCTTAAAAGTAGCAGCTCTGAAACTTCCATATGGGGGGATACCTTCTATATTATTTCCACCGATATCTTGATTCAAGTGTGAGGACATACCATATGTTCCTCTGTTTCATGCTCCAGCATTTTACTCCCTATGTTCTACTCCATATAGGTCCCACTGACTCATGCCATCTGTGTGATGCTTGGCAAGTCATTGCGTTAGGATTGCTTATTATGCCTTAGGGGCAGACAGCGTGCTTGGAGCTGCACCCAACACAAAATGCAGACGTGACCACCTCCAATCCAGAAGGTTAAATGGAGAAGACGGGAAGCCCAGTGAAGGATGGATTTAAATTTGCTATATTTGTTGGTGTCAGTTACACCTCGTGGACATTGCAGAAGATGCAAGTCTACAGAACGTGGTGGGGGTGGGGACAAGGAAGGCCATTCCAAGCTTAGTGGGACAGCATAGAATAGACAGAGAGGGTAGAGAGAAGAGACAGATGGTACAGCCAGGCTGACTCAGCAGGTTAAAAATTAATTGATCCTTCAAAATCTCGAGTTCTGCACAACTCACCTCAGCCTATTTCTGATTTAAACACACACCCCACTACCTTCTCGGCTTCCTGTCTATGATGTGGAGATAATCATGACCTTCCTCTCTGGGGAAGCTGCAAAGCTGGATTTATTAACGTTTCTATCTGCAAACATAAGGCACTATAGGAAAGCAAAGTCCTGCCTGGAGGGAATAATTGGCTCCACCACGGAAGTGGAAGAACTGCTGAGAACTTAAATTAGCCATTGGTCAGGGGATTGTGGCGATGCCAAGAACTGCAAGCCAAGGGGTGGGTGGGGCCATAATATTTTACAGCCAAGCTGTAAACCGCTGCAAACGTGCTTTCCAGAGGAGATGTTGACATCACATTAACTACAGGAGCATGGGCGCGTGGCTGGAACTGCTGTGCCGTTACCAACTTTGAGATACCAGGCTGCTTTTATCCACTTAAATCAAGTCACTTTAAGCCAGTTGGGTGCAAAGGAAGCCCTGAGGAGAGGAGAGGAGCGGAGCGATGCACTTGGCTCCAGAGCAGAGCGGTGGCTGGTAGATCCCTGACTATGGAGTCCCCTTACCACCTAGTTAGACAAGATGCAGCTGGGAGACAGAGATTGGTGGGGGAATCCATCCGAAAGAGACTTTTGTCTGGAATCACTACGGAGAGATGGGGGGAGGGAGGGTTCCAGAATATTTGATAAGTCTGTGGCTCATGCAGGGTCTGCTCTGGGGCCACTATCCCCCCATTCAGACAAATTTGGGGGGGGGGGGGAAATCCACCATCACAATCCCTTCTTCCTCCCAGTTGCATTAGAGATGGGACATGCCAGCACATCTGGCCTCGCAACCCTTGCCGGGGGCAGGGAGAGGGGTCACAATTCACACCTGTATCCTGAGCTGAACGTCATAAGTGGCTCCTGTATCTATAACGGGCTGCAGCCAAGCCCCAGGATTCCGAACACACCCAAACTTGGGGTTGACATTCAAAATCCAGATGTGAATTCTGCAGCACAGGCCCCACCTGTCGCTTCCATGCACCGTTCGTGGGCGGTGAGTTACAGCGACATACTCAGAGCCGACAAGTCTCGCCTAGGACAGACTGAAACATCCAACAGCTTTCCCCTGCTATCTATTGTCTTCTCTGCAGGGTCACCCTGGGATACTGCCAAAGCAAAACTTGCATGCAAGTGGGTTTGATATGCACAGGAAAGTTCACAGTCTGCCGTGTGGTAAACGTACCTCTGCACTAGTGTCAGTCACTCAGAACAGCAGCTGGCAGATATCGGACATGCCCCCAAAGACACAGTGAAGTCCTTGCCACTCTGAGCTTCCAGGAATCAGTTCCTGATGCTTTTTACATAAACAGAATCCTTGTGAGGGTTTTTTTTAAAATCCAGATTAAAGACACTTTTGTTAGACACCACAGATAATCAGTTTGGGTTGTTCTCTGTGAAGTGCTCCAGCCCTATAATAGAAACGTGACGATTAACAGCACTTGGCTTTCATTGGCTGCTTTACACCCATGGATCTGAAAGCACTTTACAGAGAGAAGCCAGTATCCTCAGTGTCTCCATTTTACAGATGGAGAAAGTGAAGCACATACAGGGGAAGTGACTTGCCCAAGGTCATACAACAGAACGGAGTACAGAACCCAGCTCTATTGACTCCAAGTCCACTGCACTATCCCCCAGGCCACATATCTTCTTCAGCCAACGCCTTTCATATTGAACCGATCCCAGAGTGCTCCCCAAACCACGGCCAGCTTTTGCAAACCCAGGTGTCAGAACATCAGCACCCCAACTTTCAGAGATGCTGATTGTGCTCAGTTCCCACGGATGTCAACGGGGGCCAAGGGTGCTCAGCGCCCTGCAGGATCAAACACAAGGAGCACCCATCAGGACAGCAGGCATTGCTGCAAACCCTGGGGCTACAGCATCCAGTCGAGATGCTGAAAAAGACAGAGATCCATTGTAGCTGGCTTTGAAAGCATCCTTATTTGCTCTGAGCCCCAGAAGCCTTCGGTATAAGGGGGTTTTGCTCGTTAGCCTTAATTTGTTATTAGCGTTTCAGCTTCACCATTCAGAAGAGAAACGCACTTTCTATTAAGCCGTCGGCGTGGGGAAGGAAAGAGGTTATTGGGGACTGTTTAACAACAGCACCAGCTGCACAGACAAAGAGCTGAATTATATGGTATATCACATACCATACAGTAAGGGTACGTACACTTGATACACGGCTCATAACTTGGCTTTCTACATAATAACCCCCTTTGGCTTTGTGTTGTGAGAACTCTAGCTGAATTGCTCCCAACGTTAGACAGGTTTTTCATTTGCTAAGCATTGCTCCTTGTCTGATCTGCAATATCAAGTCTGCACGGGAGACCTGTTGTAATCATTGTGCAGTCTGATTTACCCCCCGGGGCAAGCTGAACTGTGGGAAAGTGGATAAAAGTTTATAAAGTGTCACAAGAAGAAGAAATGTGGATGGGAAAAAAGTGAAAGAGGGAGAGACAGACTGAATTAGTCCAAATAAAAAGGCCTCCGGATAGAAGTCAAGGACAGTGTTAAGATCATGCCTGGAGAACAAAAGAAGTGTGGGACTGTGGATCAGTGAACTCAAGTTGCTGTGTCAGAAATTAGACCTAACTGGTGGTCAAAACAACAAAATTCTGCCCACCACTCCCTTTCCGAGTTCTTAAAGAAAAGAGCTGGTGGGGTGGAACTAGCAGAAGTAGCAGCTGTCTGCCAACAACCCCTGAAGCAAGCTTTACAATCCTGGCTGCACCCCACTATCTCCCGGGCCCCCAGGATCCATTGGGACATCGCTGGGCCATCTTCCTCCTGAGCCTGAGAGGTGTCCTGACCAGGCGAGGCCAGAGGGACCCAGCTTCCACCGCCACCTCCCGCTAAATCCCAAATACCGTCTTGGATGCGAGTTTTTTGTTCTCCCCAATCCCCAAAGTATCCTTTTTCTTCTCTACCACAGGCTCCGACTTTCTAATGTGCTGGTGGGGGAGGAGGGAGTGCTCGACCCCCAGCTCTGTCCCAGTACCCGCCCCCACTCCACCCCTTCCCCAAAGGCCCTGCACCCACCCCACCTCTCCCCGCCTCAACCGTGCCTCGCTCCTCCCCCTCCCTCCCAAAGCCTCCTGCACACCACAAAACAGCCGATCAGAGCGGGTGGGAGGCTCAGGGAGGGAGGGGGAGGCGCTGATCAGCTGGGCCTGCTGGGGGGCAGCAAACGCTGGGGGGCTGGAGGGAGGAGCTGATAGGGGGGCTGCTGGTAGGTGTTCAGCACCCACCATTTTTCCCCCGTGGGTGCTCCAGCCCTGGAGCACCAACAGAGTCAGCGCCTATGTTCCCTACTTTATTATTTCTTTCCTTTCCCCCTTCCTTTTTCCTTCTCTCTAATCAGAGTCTGGCTTAGCCAGTCAAAGCTGTATATTTTCCAACACTGCTGTAAGCCTGTGACCAGAGAAGCCACTAAAAGCACTGCCCTAAAGAACAGTTCCATGCTGGTTCCAGTTTGCCAGGTCTCAGAGGGGCTGTTCACACCACGGGCTGGGCCTGTGATGTGCCAGCAACGAGGCCGCAAGTAACAGCCAGAACCAGAAGCTGCATATTCTCTCTTTGCGACTCTCCCCTTTTGTGTGCTCTAGGAAATGGATCGGACGTTAACAGCAGCTATGACCACAGCTCCAGCCTGTCTCAACTAAACTTCTGCTCTTCCCCCCCACCCCAGAGGACAGTTCATGACCATCTTTAATTCACCAAAGAGACTGTCAGATGGGAGGGGGCGGGATTTTCCTTCTAAAACTTCTCTTCATCTGACGGGAAAGGGATGGTAAAATGAAAGCCTTACTGAACCCTTGTTTGCAAAGTTTGTAGCACTGTTGGCACCAGGCTATGAGAGAGACAAGGTGGGTGAGGAAATATCTTTTATTGGACCAACTTCTGCTGGTGAAAAAAATATTTCCTCCCCCACCTTGTCTCTTTATTTAATACCTGACATTTAAACTGTTTTGCCTTCTTTTCTGTATCTGTAATAAAAGGCGAAAAGGAGGTTTAATGGTGTTTTTGCCATGGTGCTAAGCAGGCTGAGGTCTTTATGCCAAACCCCAAACCTTGTTTAATACTCGTTAACGTTGGACAGTTTTCACAGTCACGTTAACAGCTCTGACTCTTTGGGCCCACATAGCCCATCTAAATTAATACGACAGACCAGATGCTCAGAACTGATCTTGAATCCCAAATCCTTCCCAGATTTGCCCAGATCTAATTTTCCCCTTCCCTTTTTAATAGGGTCGCAATGCGGATGGAGCCAGTTAAAGAGATATTAACTCTCAAACATGAGCTCCTTGGGGACAGGTTTGAAGCTCGTTCAGGGCGTGATTCAAAGAGGCATTGAGCACCCACAGCTCTCATCTTCCATTGGAGCTGCACCAATCTGGATCGACCCGTTAATATAAATCAATGGGTTCTGTGCTCCTAAACCACTTGCTGCTCTTTACAAATCCAGCTTTAGAGGTTGATCTCCTATAGCAGTTTCTCTCAACCTTCTTGACACCAGGGATCGGCTTGCTGCCTTCCAAACCTGTGTCAAGGAGATCTCAGGGACCAGCGCCAGTCCAGGGACCAGCTGTTGAGAAACACTGTCCGAAAGGATGGATCCTCAGCTAGTGTAAATCAGCATAGATCCATCAGTGAAGTCATGCCAGTTTACACCCAAAGATCTGGCCCGGTACTCTCTACACTTAACCGCCCAGCCTGGTGCTTTGACACGGACACAAAGATTAAATAATGGCTGGGTTACCTAATTAATATCATATGGTGATGACTTGGTCCTTTGTACACCAGGTAAACTACCCATGCAGGATTTCATTAGGCGCCTGGCGTACTGGGGGTGCAAATTCATAAAGCCAAGAGCGTGGTTTTGGGACTTTAAGCTTTTCATTACCCAACAAATGGCAGAAGGAAGAAAAGCACTTAAATGGCAGGAAATGCGACTGAGCTAGCAGGGGCAGCAATGCTGGACTGAGCTGGGAACGGGGGAGCCACACTGAAAAGTCCTGTCGGAACGGGGACAAAGCAGTTGCAGGTGATTGATCCCTGCGCAGAATGGACCAAGCAAAGCCCAGTGCTCTTAGGAGGTACAAACAGATCCCTGGCCACACTGGAATCAGGACTATACTAGCAATGGTCTAAGGGTCCTATTCTGAAAGGAGCAAGACTCAGCATCCTAAATACAGGTACAGATTGCAAGGCTCAAGCGTGGCTAGTGGGCACAGGGGTTTTTCCTTCCCCCTCGAGGGTCACAGTAGCTAGGATGTTTTTCCGCAGAGACTTTCAGCCTCAAATGACTTATTTTAGATTTAAAAAGAAACCACAACAAGAAGGAACCCCAGTTAAGTCTCTACGAGAGAGAGCACAGCGTGTGCACCTCCTCGGTGGCAGGCTGCGACGAGCGCAGGAACCACATGGCTGCTGGACTCTGCACACAGGCTGAGCTCTTGGAAATTTAAAGATACAGTACAGAAAAAAGGGCTTAACAGCTTCACCTACGCCACAGTAGCCAGATTACAGCGCAGGCTAACCCACCTACAGCAGCTGTGGAGCTGGTCACCCTTTTCCACACACAGAAAAGGTTCTAGACCGGGGGTGGTCAACCTGAGCCTGAGAAGGAGCCAGAATGTACCAGTGTACATTGCCGAAGAGCCACAGTAAGACATCAGCAGCCCCCGCATCAGCTCCCCCCACCCCGCTCCCAGCGCCTCCTGCCCACCGGCAGCCCCACTGATCAGCGCCTTCCCCTCCCTCCCTGCACCTCCTGATCAGCTGTTTCGTGGCGTGCAGGAGGCTCTGGGAGGGAGGGGGAAGGCGCGAGGGCACGGCAGGCTCAGGGGAGGGGGCAGGAAGGGGTGGAGTGGGGGCAGGGCCTGTGGCAGAGCCAGGGGTTGAGCCGTGAGCACCCCCCGGCCCATTGGAAAGTTGGCGCCTGTCGTTCCAGCCCCGGAGTCGGTGCCCGGACAAGGAGCCGCATGTTAACGTCTGAAGAGCCGCATGTTAACGTCTGAAGAGCCGCATGGGGCTCCGGGGCCACAGGTTGGCCACCCCTGTTCTAGGCCCTTCTCAAAAACTAAAGCCAGAACATCATCCATCTTCTCCATTTTAAAAAAAATGAAACATTTTAAAAAAGTACCCAATACTTTTTTTGTTTACTCTCGCGCCCCCACCCCCCCAAAAAAAAAACCCAATCTGATTTTCAGTAAGAAAACGCTTTTTAGAAACTGCCATCATGGATTTTTCCCCCAAAAGACTGCAACTGGGGCCAGCTGGAACCCTGCAAAAATGGCAACAGCTTTGACAGTTCAAATGCTTTTGTGAAATAGTTTTGCTGCTTTGCAGCCGGCTCTGCACATAGTCCATGCAAACCAAAAATCCCTGTCCCCACCGGTCCAGCAACCCCTTTTAGAATCACAAGCAACAGGTCTCCGTAGGCCTGCACCTAGCACAGTTCTATTCCCAACAGCCTTGTCTCCACCGTCAGAGTCTGTACTTAGCCCTGTCCACGCTCGCATTCAAGCCACTGTCAACAACCGCACCCTGTGGCCAACAGAAGCTGCTAGTGGAGACATGTTTAATGTGGACAGGATCTAAAACACGGCCACCTTATGCCCTGTTCTCACCCCAGGGGTAGGAAGGAATGTTTAAACATGGATGGGGTCCAACTATGTTGCAACATGGATTTCTGTTTCCCCCAAGCTCTGACAGACAGACAAGCACTTCTATGTAAAACGTTTTAAGAATCAAATCTGTCCTCTGCCCGAGAGCGCTGCGAGCAGAGACGTCACCGACAGCACGACACGGGGACTGTGGGAGGACCAATTGCACCAAAGCAGCTGAAATGCAGTGCTTTCTGTCCACACTTGCACTGCCCAATGGCACAGTGACCCCGAGCAGGCGGTCCCACTGGGGAGTCTCACTCACAGCAAATGCCATTGCAATGGTGCTAAACACTCGTTCACAGCTGGGAGCACTTGCGGGCACGAGGTATGTTACAAGGGTCACAGGGTTTGCAGGGCTAAAATTCTCTCCCCCGGTGGGGTCAGGAAAGAAAAAGGATGCTGGCTACATGAGATGATGTTTGAGTCCGGTTATCTCCCTGGATTCACCCATGGTTCCTGAACTTGGTAACTACATAGTTTTTTCTATTCACAGAGGGAATAGAAAACTCTTCACAACCCTGGGCCACAGCCATGTTCCACACTGGGGGGCCTCTGCCTACACTACAGAAATAACCACCAAAGGCTCGGCGTGATTCCTCAGAAAACTGCTGCGGTAGATCCCGTGCAAGACACTGGCTCAGATCAATGCAATCCACTTGTGATACATCAGCCAGAACAAAAGCAAACTCAAGTGTGTCCTTCCCAATAGCTCTCTGGTAGCTGCATGCTCCCAGCATCACCAAAGAGCTTGTTTGCACTTTCCAAAGTGTACTGTGCTTTCATATTTCAAGAAACTGATGCATCAGCACATCCTCCAACAGATGGAGAAGATCCTCTAATTGTATGTCCTTACTACATTGTCTGAATTTATAAAAGGAGCAGGCCTCTTCCTATAAATATGTTGCTTCTTTGATATGCAGAGTGTTCTCCGAGCCCAAACCACAGCCCTGATTACGGACCATCTGATGCTATTGGATGCCTGCACAAAGACCCCTGAACGAGAACACAACTGTTCAGACACGAGAACTCTGAACAGGAATACAAGCCTGAACTTGCTCCTGGAGGAGAAGTTAATGGCCAGACCAGGGTCATAGGACATCTTGGGTCTATTCCCCAGTTCTGCACAGCATAGCCTGCCTGCTCATCGCTGAGCAAATTACCTAAACTCTGTGCTTCCAGTTCCCTGTTTGTAAAAAGAGGATAATGAAACCTCTTTCGCACACACGGTGCTGTAAATCCGTGCTCACGATGTACTCAAAGTGCTGTGAGATTCTCAGACAGGTGGTGCCAGAGACAGGCCAAAGCCTGGAGAATACTGCAAATAATCAGACCCTAGGCATCCAGCCTAACAAGCCAGTGTTGATCACACAGGGAACAACCCATAAGTGTAAGTACCGATGTGGAGCAGTTAAAAGTCTAGTAGCCTCACAGGACTCAACTAGCTTGGTTAGCAGAAGTTCACGTAAGTCACACAAAAATTAGTTTCCATTCCCACCTCTACTATCTACTCCACATAGAGGAAAATAGTGTTCTACTGCTGCCCTCTAAGGGAACTATTCCTTTAGCTCAAGTGATAGTCTGTGCTTCAGTGCAATGAAGGCCCAGGGTTCAAATCCTCTTGATGACAACCATGATTGGAGTTATTCTTTTCACATTAAGGAGCTCAAATCCCTTGAGTTTCTCATTCAAAACATGCCCAGGACTCGGCCGCAACCCCTAAGTTTTGCAGTTTCAATGCGAAGACGTAAGTTGGCCCAGGCTTGCTCAAAACTTGAGTCTGGGTTCATCCCAAACATATTGATGAAACCATGATGTGTTAAGCATTTGTAAGAGGGCTGAAAGCCAGGGGAAGTGTGTGTGGATTCAGGTATCGTAACAAGTGTCTTGTATGGGCACAACCCAGCTGAACAGCAAAGGCCTCCGCTCTGGAGATGGCATAAGACAGGAATAGCAGGTGTGTTAATTACCTTGTGGGAGCAAGATGCAATGGAGGGCTCTACAGGGGAGCCAGCCCAGCTGCCGCCCGCCCCATGCCTGAATCGAAGAGCAGGCCATCAGCTCCGCACTTCCGAGAGCACTAAAGTAACTCATTAGAAAATAAAGTCAGACTTTGCATCCCCCTCTTCCTGACCTGCTGACCCAACCAGCCCCATGCACTGCTCTGGAGTTAATGCAAAACATGTTGTTAGATTCCTGCTGCCTAGGACTCGATGACTCGCTCTCGGCTGCGGGTGCTGACGCACCACATGGCAGTCACTTGTTCCAGCGGTGGTCAAAGCGGCTGATTTTCCACCGTTGCTGTTGTGGTTCAGAGGAGATCGTGTCTTTTTCCAGCTCCACTCGCATGGGAGGCGGCAGTTTCTGCCGGTGATCAAAAACCACAGTGATGGGTACAGTAGAAATAGACGGGAGCAATAGGGTAGATGGTAAGGCAGGATAGGTCCAACCCTGACAGCCTGTGACCATCTCCACTGCAGCCTGAATTGTCAATCGACTCCCACCTCGCCTGGGCTATGCAAGGCACACAGGGATCACCGCACCTAGCAGTGAGATATGGGACCTTGGGAAAGTCACTTAAGGCCCTGTTTTCAAAAGTATGTACTAACTTTGGATGTCTGACTTGAGCCATGAAACCACCGACTTCAGCTGGAACTGCAGGTGTGCAGCAGCCTCTGAAAATCAAGATGGGCACCCAAAATGAGTGGGCCCTTGCAAATGTGGCCTTAGCCTCCATGCCTCAGTTTCTCCATTTACGGAATGGGAAGAATGACCCTCACGGACTTTTGGACAGGAACGCGTGAAAAACATTTTCTCACCCAAGCCAGCACCTCACACCAGAGCTGTTCTCACAATAATCCTTCCCTTACGCTTCTATAGCATTTCCCACCTCCCCACGTTACGAGTATGGATGAATCAAGCCTCGCATCCCCGCTGCATGGCAGTAACTAGCCTTCTCTCCATTTGAGACCAGGGGAAAACAAGGCAGGGTAAGTTACAAGGCACACAGGTTTCAGAGTAGCAGCCGTGTTAGTCTGTATTCGCAAAAAGAAAAGGAGGACTTGTGGCACCTTCGAGACTAACCAATTTATTTGAGCATGAGCTTTCGTGAGCTACAGCTCACTTCATCGGATGCATCTGAAGTGAGCTGTAGCCCACGAAAGCTTATGCTCAAATAAATTGGTTAGTCTCGAAGGTGCCACAAGTCCTCCTTTTCTTAAGGCACACAGGAAACGTGCGGCATGCAGACCATGACAGGACAGAAATAAAAGCCAGAACTTCTGACTCCCGGCCCTTAACCAAAGGCCATTCTGCTTCCCTACAGAAATGCGAGACACGCATCCAGAAGAGGAGCTGACCTCACTGCCAAGGCAACAGGAGAAAGACCTTTGGGCACCGACTGCCGGTCCAGCCCTACAGCCACAACTAAAACAAGCCATTTCCTTGCGCGTTAGCCCTCGATGGGCAGATCTACACCGCGGCAGCCAAGCCGCGTGGACGCTTCCCACAGCGACGGAAGGGGTTTCCCACGGCTGTCGTCAAGCGCCCCCCTGGAGAGGCGGTAGCAAGACTGATGGAAGGGTTCTTCTGTCCGCCCCGCTGCTGCTCCGGCACAAGTTAGCGCGACCTCACCGCAGCGCACAGGGCGACGTCGGCAGCTCAACCTAGGCTTTAGGGGCAGAGCCGGCCTGAGCGTCGCACGGCACCAGCGACGGGGCACACGCTGCTGGGCTTGGGAGGTCACTCGCCGAGAGGCACCGAGAACACGGCAGGTTGGCGCGGTTCCCACGGCGCCGTTGTGGTAACGCTGTTCGGAAAACCAGCTCTGCCATTTCCGTTGCTGTCCTTGGCGTCTCGCCGATTTCCTCAGCTTGCTGCGTGGCCCGCCGCTTCGGTGGGGGAGGAGCGGAGACACGTTCCACGGGCTGGTGAAGGGAACGAGGGGGTTTCATGCAGCAGTCGGAGCTGCGCCCTTCTCTACGGCAGAGGTTCCAGCTTCCCCAGTTTGGAAGATTAAGGGCACGTTACGCTGCAGAAAAAGACCCGCAGCCCGGCCACAGCTGAAACCCGCAACGGGGGCGGGGGGGTGAGTGTCAGAGCCCGGGCTCCAGCTTGACCCTGAATGTCTACATTGCATTTTTTGGCCCCACAGCCCAAGCACCGTGAGCTTGAACCAATTAACCCAGGCTTTGAGACTTGGTGCCATGGGGTTATTTTACTGGAGTGCAGACCCAGTGCCTGGCAACCCCTACGACGTATTATCTAACGCATCACAGGGTGATACTCCCCCAAAACCCAGCCCGACGGCACTGGCAGCAACCTACGCCGCACTGCAGGGTACAGCTCACACAGTGGGAGACGGTGCTCGTGCACCGAGGGCTGGCACCAGGATACAAAGGAGAAAGAGCCTGGGGCAGAAAGCACCGGTAACACTGGGAACTGCTGCCCTGGAAGCGTAAGTCCTGGCAGCCATTGCTGGGATGAGAATGCCCGTTGCGGGTGAAGTCCTGGGCCGCAGGCTGGTTTGCGTTCGACTGGCTTCCTGCATCGGTGCTGCTCGCTGGCCACGCACAGCCAGGATCTACGGCCGGCTGTTGCGATCTCATGGGAGGCTGTAAAAGGCTCCTGAATACAGAGCAGCCAAACGTCCATGCCTCCTGCCTCAAGCATTTGCAACTGCAGCCAGCCCAGCAGCGCGGACGGGCCTAGATGGGTGAGGAGCCACCATGCAGCTCGGAGTCTAACAACAGAGTGTAAGCGCAGCATCTGGGAATCAGAGCAGAAGGAAGAGGACTAGCGAACCCTGCTCGGAGTGACTCAGCACTAGCCATGCCTGGTGTCTCAACCCTTCAAGATCATCGGAGGCAGGACAGTCACTTCGGCCCTCATGACAGCAGGACGAGAATGCCCACCTGATCCTTACGACCATCTCTGCTCAGCACTGCAGAAAAGAGCAGAGGGAAACCACCAAGGTCACTGGGGGACAATTCCCTGCCAGCCCCTATTGTGGTAAAAGCGTAGTCCTGTGCCTGAACAAAGGGAAAAAAAAAATCACCTGGCATTAAATATCTAATCCTTGCTAGAGCCCAAGAGAGAGTAAAACGATTAAAAAGACACCAATAATCCCTTGCATTTCTAAGGCGACTTTCATCCAGAAGGATCCCACAGCACTTTACAGATTTACAGGCCTGGATCGCTTCCAGCCGACAGGGACATGCAGCAGCTAGGAAATTGGTTTCCAGTGCTCTTCCAGGCTGGAGTTTAAGTGGTGACATCTGGGGAATTGTGCGGAAGAATTTCCTTGTGTGTCCTGCAGTGCTCTGCAATTTTCCCACCAGTCCTTGCTTGGCAGGGGGGTGGGGGCAGGAGAGCACACTGAGTAGTCTGGAGCAGGTGCTTTGGGAGGGGCAGAAGGCATTAGCCCAGCACTAACCGTAAGGCAGGCTGTGTCTGGTAAGAGCTAAGTGCTTCCTCCAGAACTGAAGAGCTGAGATGGCAGGCGGCACCGCTGCCTTGGCCAATGGTGCCATCTCAGAGGGAGGGGTCATAGGATGGGACAGGGAAGCTTGGCAAGCAAGCCTGGAAGCAGGGGCCTTTAAGATCAGACAGATGAAATGGCACTGCCAGTTGGGCCTTCCCCCTGTCCCCAAGCTGCAGGGGGTAGGTCCCACATGGCATTTTATACAGTAGAGTTAGCTGTGACATTTTGGAGACCCTCAACCTCTGTGACCCCAAGGCTCCTGATACCCATAATTAACCCTTTGGGTCTGGTTTTTCCAGAGGTGCTGGGCACTAGCAGCTCCGGGACTCCAGTGGGGTCATGGGTGCTCTGCTCCCGGCCACAGCGATGGCTGCTCTAGGTCTCCAGTCTAGAGTTAAGTGCCCCCTTATAAGCTCCTGGGAAAATAAGTCCGCAGCTAAGCTGCGGAGTTCAGATCCCAGTCTGGACCCCGTGCCCAGGCCCGGGGAGGAGGTGGGGAGGGACTATCCCAACATCAAACAAGACCCCAGCCCCTCGAACAGCCACTCCTGTGGGTGGGAGACCTGCATGACCAGCTGATGCTCTTGGAGGACTCAGAGCTTTAGGGCATCCCGGGGCAGGTGCAGAGCTGAGGATTTAGAAATGCTGCGAGAGCTTCTGCAAATTAGCAAGCAGCTTCACCCAGTCTGTTTCCACCCGCTGGTGCGGTTCCTCCGAGGAACCAAGCAGGCCTCTGGAGAGATGGAGCTGGAATCCTACCCCAGTTGGGCTGGCGCTGACGGCAGACCCCCTTCCTGTCACTGCGCCATAACCAAGAAAGCAGAGGGAGAGGGTGCCTTGCCAAGCCCGGCACATGCTCCTCCGTCCTCAGCCAACAGCCAGGGTCGGGGGCCAGAATCGAGGGTCGCAAGGACACCACCGTGCCCTTTTCAGCAGGTTTCAGCCAAACAGCTCAGACAAGGATTCTTTTCTGGACAAAAACATTAAGCCCCAAACATCCCTGCGAGGTGGGGAAACATCACCTCATACCACCTAATGCCTATACAGAAAAACACAGGCACGGAGAGGCAAAGCGACTGGCTCACGGCCACCACACAAATCAGCCACACACCCAGGACCAGAACCTGACGGCCGAAGACCTTCCTCCGGCTCCCCTGGGCCCACCCCACCCCCCTACGGGCTAACACGTCCCAGGGCATTTTCCCCCTACTAGCCCGTTCCAAGCCCGGCAGCCCCGCACGCTGCAGGGAACCCAGCCAGCCCGGGGTCGCAGCCGCCCCAGAAGCGTCTACACGAGCCAGAGCGGCCCCACGATCGGCGCCGCAGCAGCCCCTGCAAGGAGAGCGCGCAGCGAAGCCAGCGACCGGAGGGTGGGGGGAGGGGGGGCGACCGGAGGGTGGGGGGAGGAGGGGGGCTCACGGCGGGTTTCCCTCCCCTCTCCCAGCCTGGCCTCCCTCCTCAGCCGCGGCGGGGGGCAGGCGTGAGCCAGGCGCTGATGCCCAGCCAGCGCGGGGCTCCCACCGCCCCGTTCAGCCCAGGCAGGCGGGGGACCGGGCTGGACCCGCCAGCACCCTGGGGACACGCAGCAGCAATGTGGCTGGGGACGGAGCCAGACGCTCAAGCTCAGGGGCGGGGGGAAACCCCCCCAGCCAAACCGAGCTGCCTTATCCCCTGCTGCGCCCCCCCCCTCCCCGCACCCACCGGGACCCGATCCCCCGTCCCGGGCAGCCTGCGGACCGCTGCGCCGGCTCCGAGAGCCGCGCGGGGCCGGACGCGGCGCTTGCAGAGAGCCCGGGGCGCAGCGGGGGCGCACGGGGCCGCTCTGCTCCCCCGCTCCGGAGAGACCGGCCCCCGAGGGGGCTCCCCGAAGGGGGCTCTCCCCGCCCCGGGGCTCCAGCCTCGGGGTGGGGGGCAGCCGCGCAAAGCCCGCCAGGGCTGGGGGGCGGGGATGCGCCCCGGATCCGCCGCCCGGTTCTCTCACCGTACATGGCTCCGGCTCCTCGGGCCCCCGCAGCGGCCGCCGCCGGCTCTGCCTCTCAGCCGCCGGGCGGGCCGGAGAGCGGCGGGGTGGGCGGAGGCAGCAGCATGAATGGGGCGGCGTGAGGCTCATTCCGCAGCGGGGAGAGCCGCCCCCGGGAGGGGCTGTTAATCCGGATCCGCCCCGCCCGGGGCTGCTGGCACCTGGAGCGTCCCGCACACAAAGGGAGAGGGGCCCAGACCAAATCCCTTCCGCCCTGGGGCTGGGCTCGCCCCCCATCACACCGGAGCAGCCGCTCCT
Organism: Lepidochelys olivacea; assembly: GCF_965140295.1. Taxonomy (NCBI): domain Eukaryota; kingdom Metazoa; phylum Chordata; order Testudines; family Cheloniidae; genus Lepidochelys; species Lepidochelys olivacea. Next base: position 6,520,805 of record NC_140413.1, read on the forward strand.
CCTCCGGCTCTCCCAGCTTTGCCCAGCCCAGGGCTGTACCTGTCGGGGATCAAATGGAGCCCCTGTCCCCGCACCACTGCCTCGGTGCGCCCAGCCGGGAAGGAAGAGCCGGGACTCAGGAGCTCTGGGTTCAAATCCCAGCGCTCCCCCCACAATCCCTGCATGACCTTGAGCAAGTCGCTCACTGCGGGTTTTTCACCTGCCCCCTGCTCCACCTGTCAAGAGTGCTCCTCCTTCTGGTGCCTGATGGTTTCTGTCTGACAATCCAGCAGGGCCTGGGTGGGCTGAGCACTTGCAAAGCTGGCCTAAGGTGTCTATGGGCCTCAGTTCCTATCCCTGAAATAGGCACAATAATCCTTCCTACAGTGCCAATGCTGAGAGGATCAATTCAACTGATGTTTGTGAGGAGCTTGTCCATGGTGGTCCCTACAAGCAGGGGGATGGAGACTGCCGATCCCAGTCTGCAATGCCCCCTCTTGGTCCAAGCACCCACTGGGACTGGAATCTGTGCCAGCCCTGGCCCTGTATTTAAATGATGGCAGCCATGGGCCACACTACAGAGCTCTGTGACTTGTGCGGCCATCAATCACTCATTACTTCCCCATTATGTGTTTACTCTGCTACAAGCAAGACACCGCTCCCATCTCTCACGTCCATGGCAGGCCATAAACCAGCGACCCCTAGAAGAAACAAAGCCAGGCTTTAACAGGAGAAAGTGTTATTTGTCCAGCAGGCAGTGACAGCCTCTGAGAGCTTAGCAACTGATCCCCGGGTCAGCCAAACACATACCCCACTTTCTGTTCTGGAAAGAGACAGATAGATGGGATTCCCCTTTCCCACGCGAGACAGCTGCCTCCCGCAATGTAGGTGTAGCCTTTCCCCAGAACAGCTGAGCAGACCTTCACCTACTGAGGGTCCCCCTCGCCACCTGAAAACCTGGTCACTGCTATTGCCCACGTCCTGGGCACCATCTGCTACACAAGTGGTTCCCAGACATGTGTTATCAATACACTTAAGATCTCTCCTTACCACCACGTGAAGCTGGATCTTCAGCATGTCGCACGGAGCTGAGATTGCTCTGAATTACAGTCTGGCAAGCACAAGCTCCCCGTCACAGGTTAGTGCACACGCACCGAGACAGGAGGTGGCAAACACTGGTTGGTACAGGCAAAACTTAGCTGGCACATTTCCCCAGAAGGCTTGGGACTCCTGGCCTGGGATATCAAAGTCAGGGACACCCATACTTAGCATTCATAGGAAGTATGATCTAATGGACAGGGCATAAGTCTAGGACGCAGGACACCTGGGTTCAGCTACTGGCTCAGATACAGACTTCCTGTGGGGCCTTAGGTAAATCACTTAATCTACCCTCTGCCTAAGTTCCCCCATATGGGGATGATGTTTCCCTATCTCATCAAGGTACTGAGGATAAAACCCATTAATGACAGTGAGGTCCTCAGAAAGTAGGGGCCATATAAGAACCTAGGCAGATTGACAATCAGGCCCTGTACACATCTGAGTTACTGAGTTCCCCCAGCCCCGGGTGAAGCCTTCAAGGAGCTGTGGGCGCTCAGCACCTCTGAAAAAATCACGTTTATAGTACTGTACCCCTATCAGCAATCATAACAGAGACTTACTGAAAGGATGGCTAGTAAGAGAGATTTTTCCATCGCTGAAGGCAGCTCGCCCTGCTGGGAACTTCAGTATTGCCTTCCGAGATCAAACGAGATTGGGGGCGTTCGGTTCTGTATTACTGAGCAAGCAGCATTGAGTAAGGCAGAATAAAGCCTAGCACAGTGGTGTAATCATCTGAGAAGAACTCTTTCCTCTTGATTCATGATATCTTCTCCCTCCCTCTCCATGCAGCCTAGGCCAGTAGTTCCCCACTCATACAAGGCTCTGCACTTCCTGTGGCAAAGGGTGTCTTGGTGAGAAGAGGAGCTTCCATCATGACCCATATGGGTCTTAGTCCAGGCCCACAATGTTTATGGCAGCAGCCATGTTTCAACCCTCCACCCACCTGGTGGCTGGCAGCAGCTTACATGGGACCCTGCCCAGCCCCAGTGCGAGGCTCCGCCCTGATTGGCAGAGTCCCAAATCAGCTGATTGGCCCACTAGCCCTACTTAAGCCAGCAGCAGGAGCAGGAAGTTGTCTGAACTAACTGGACTCCAACCTGGTCTGGATAGTGTGCCTTGTGCTCCCTCTTCTGTGTTTCCCTGGCTTGATATCCTGGCGTCCCTACCCGGCTTGACTCCTGGCATCTGACTTGTGGTTCCCGAACTCCAGTTTGCCTCCTGCCTCTGACCTTGCTTCCTGACTAGTGGTTCTGATCTCCCCTTTGTCTCCTGCCTCTGACCTCCCAGTATCCTGACTCAGCTGACTCTGGACACCTCCCTTGCAAACTGCAGACTCTGGCTCTGACTATTAGGTCTGGCTACCCATGACCCACTGTGGCAGATTGGCTGAGAAGAGCTAGACCAGAGAGTCACACGTCCCCATCTTCCCATTTGCTCCCCTCAGCAACAACAAGTTAAACATCTGGGGAGGCCACTCTCTTCCAGAGGGGATTATCCCTGAGTCTGTCTGAAAATCCTGCCATTTACATAGGTATCTAAATGGGAGCTACGTTCTTTTCCAAATCCAGGCCTTGGTACTCAGTATTAGTCTCATTACTCTCTGTTGCTGGCAATAAGCCATGTGGACGTTTGAAAAATCCTTTCTCCAATCTGGAAAACACTGATTATTACATCCCTCCCTATCCCTCCCCACATTATCCCTTGTGTTTTTGTCTAGAACTGAATTCCCCACCTCTGCCTCCCAGCCCAAAAAACCCGCATCAACAAGAGCTTCAACTGCGTATCCAGCCGAGAGATCTTTGTGCCCTGCACAGCAGTATCACAGATGACGTCTGCAGCAGCTCAGCTCTGGGAGCCAGGTTGGCTAGCAAGCTGCAGGGACAGCAAAAGATATCATGCCCATCTGTGCATCACACCTGGCTATTTTTAAATGTTCGGCGGAGTGGGAGTGGCACAGGTTTCCAAAAACACTGTTCAGGTGACAGGAGAGGCCGGCGCAAAAGGGGCAAGGAGAGGGAGTTAACAAATGAAGACAGATACAGGTGTGCTGTATTTCAAACCAACAAACAGGCCTAGATTCTAGAAACGACTGAAATTCTATAGCATTAGACAGTGAAGCTCTCCCTTGTGTGGAGAGTCAGCAGAAGACACTCAGCTTGCACTTGGCATGTCAGGAAGAAGCACAATGACCCAATGAAAATAAGGTCCCTAGAGGGCGCATGCTTGAAGATGACTAGGTCGGGGAGGGGGAAGAGGATGGAGAGAGAACTCAGTAGAGATGGACCCAAACGGTTATGCGAGGGGAATTGGAATCCAGATCAGCAAAGCTGGAAGGCATTTGGGTCTGGGGTTCCTGACTGGACCTCCCTCTGGTGCAAAAGAAATCCAATGAAGCTTCCACTCTGAGAGAAGCAAGATGGGGAAACTGAGGCCGAGAGAGGCCACATGACTTGCCCAGCAAGGTATTGGCAGATCCTGGCTCCCACATCCACTGCTCTCCCAACTAGGCCACACTTACTCCCCGTGATGACTTGAGTTGGCCATAGCTAACAAAGGCCCCACAGACATACCATTGATAATAGTTCTCTGTACTGATTTACCCTCTGTCCTCAGGAGAAGTGAAACCCGAGGAGGCATTGGCGATCCTCATCAGGTAGGACGTGGATCCAGCAAGCCAGAGTTCTCAGCAGCACCCTTCCCAGAGAAGGGCCCAGGAGCTGCCAGTGGGACTCACACAGGGAAAGTGAATGAATCTTGGCTCTGGGCCACATGCATCTAGCCCTGCTTCCCATGCGGCTGAATGGCCGGTAACTAGTGGCGACATCAACACATCACTCAGGGGCTAGTGGATTGCTCCCTGCTGGAGAGTGCACGACAGGGTTTGGTCTCTGTGGCTCCCTACCCTCAATGAGCAACCCTCTCCGAGCATCGCCAGCGCTACCAACGGAAAGACAGGGCCACACTCCTCACGCAGAACCAGCCCCTGTAACCCACTGAGTGCAGGGGGATCGTTCACAGTTGGTGCGACGGGGAGGGCTGATGATTTGGTGGCAAGCGCGATGGAGGTTCTAGGACAGGCCAGGACATATGTAATGTGTGCACAGATGGGGGCTGGCGGCTGCTGCTCTGTCACCCAATGCATCAAACGCTGGTTATCGTAAGGCGCAGATGGGGGACACTTGACATTTTTTTTAATATAAAAGTTGTAGCAAATTATCTGGCTTCTTTCCCGCGCCCTTCATATGTCAATTGTCTTCTGAGACTGTAAGCTCTTTGGGGCAGGGGCCATGTGTTCGTATATGTTTGCACAGCCCTAGACACAATTCCCAGTGATCCTGATGGGGACCTCTAAGGGAGGCACTGTGGTCATGTAAATATTAAATAATCGTTATGCAACCACTGAGTTTACATTGTATTACGCCTGGGTATTGGCTCCGTAGCCCGAGAGGCAAATGCAAGCTCTATCCTTCCGGTGGCATTTCGGTCACATCTAATCGGCTACGTTGAGCCAGGCCAGGTCAGTAATGGGAGACCTAGCCCTTTGGGGAACTCTCCCACCATCCACATCTGAAAGGAAAGGCTGCAGCCTCCTGGCCCGAGATGAATGTCACTGCCACTTGAACACTGAGCAGCAACGGGGATCTAACCAGCCTCCCGAGCTGAGAAGTCGAGAGACAAACGGCAGACAAATACCTTCAGCCAGGGAGCTTGGATCTAATCCTGCCACGTCCTCTGCCCTGCTGCCTGTTTTGAGAGGCACCATATGGAGCTTTAATTCCCTTCAGGACTGCAGCTACTAGATGGGGAGAAAGGACTTTAGTCTAAAGTCTTGACTGCACTTCTAATGGTGCAGCCCCCATTGCACTCCACTGGGAACGGGCTCTGGGGCAGAATCTGTAGCCACCATGACAGCCCAAAGGTGGCACAGAAGCCATCTGCCTTTGGAAGCGCTCTGCAGCCAAAGCCTGGCCAGGGGAGGGAAATCTCGACTTGTGCCCGCAGCAGCACTGAACGCAGACAGACCACCCAATGCCCAACTCAGATCCCTCCCTCCCAAGGACCGCTTGTTCCTCACGCCTAGCACACAGTGGGCGGGGGGGGAGCTACCCCGAGGAAGCACCAACAGGAATGCTCTGTGCTTCCAAACATGAAGCTAAGAAACTGACACCCAGAAAACAGGAAGAGGTGAATCATGTCCTACCAGCCCTGCCACCCACAGGGAGCATGTCACCCCACTGGGTCCTCATTCATTTCAGGAGCCAGATCAAACTCTTCTTTAGGCCTGATTCATCCTTGCACCACTGCAGGGCCAGAGCTCTGCATCTTCCTTATTCAGGAGAGTAGGGCTGATGAGGCCTCTGGCCTTAGGGCTGCCCTAAATTGTGCCCATGCTTCAATAACCCCATGAGGCTTTGCAGGGCTGAAGAATACCCCAGCCATGGCTCCTTGCTCCCTATTTTGCCCCCTGCTCATGGTGTCAGGGCAGGTTCGTGATATTAGGCTCTTCTCATGTGCTAATCACCAAGTGCCACGATGCAGCTGGTCAAAATCTGGGCATCCGGCTGCTAGTAGACCACAAAAAACATAAGGAGCTCTGATTAGTCATGGGAATCCATAGCTCTTCTCGCACCTTCACGAAAGCTTATGCTCAAATAAATTGGTTAGTCTCTAAGGTGCCACAAGTACTCCTTTTCTTTTTGCGAATACAGACTAACACGGCTGTTACTCTGAAACCTGACATTTATCTGTAGATCTCATAGCACTTTACCAAAGAGGCATCAATATTCAACAGGGGGAAACGCAGCACGAGAGGGGATGTGACGTACCCCAGACAGCAGGTCTTTGGCAGAGCCAGGACTCCTCGCTCCCGCCTCTGGACACTGGCTGGGGAGGGCATGCTCCCCGCTGGGGTTTGCAATGCTAACTTTGAGAGGGTACTGGTTGGAAAGGGCAGGGCAGGGAGGTGTCTCAGACATCAACTTCTCATTGCATCAGCGCAAGGCTCATGAAACTGCTTGGGTCCAGGGAGCAATCAGCCGTATGGAACCACTGGATACAAAGACTTTGCAGTGGCAGAATTTCTGATCACCAACAGACTTGGCATGAAGAGTGCTGCAGGGAGGCTGTTTGCAAAGCAGCACCCACTGCCCGCTGATTTATGGGCCTGCTCTTTTCTGATACTTCAGCACATCTAGCCCTTTGATACGTTTTGTCACCCAGCCAGGATTCGTAAAGAACTACTTCTCGAATTAAGAGAGGCCGGTTCCAGTAAATTAAGTGCTGGGCCATCCCCTTCTAGATTGTTTATCGCGCATTTTCTTTGATGAGCCTACAGAGCCGTGTTCCCCCAGTTTTAACTCATCGTTAATGCTTTGGATGCTGCCAGTTACACAGGGACCCACCTGGAAAGCAGCTTTGTGTGGCTTGAACGGTCGTCTCTCTCACCAACAGAAGATGGTCCAATGAAAGATATTCCCTCCCTCACCTTGTCTCTCTACTATCCTGGGCCCCGACACAGTGACAACAACACCGCATCCGCTGCTCGCTACAGTTGGTTTGTAAATTGGTCATCATCCTTCCTCCCTTCTCCCGCACTTGGCCATCACTTCTCCAAAGTGTCCAGTTCTTTTAATCTTTCCCAAGCCTGTCTGTCCCTCTAGCCCAGTGACACTCAGACTGAGGCTCGGGAGCCGCAAGCAGCTCTTTAATGCGTCTCCTGCAGCTCTTTGCAGCACATGATATTAAAACATAGTGCGATTTAATTATTAACCCGTCTAAGTTATTAGCTGATCAGGAGGCTTTTACTTTGTTATTAACCAATTGTAGTTGATAAAAGAATAATACCTGGTCAGTCATTTTGCTGTGAAAATTTTATATATATATATACACACACACACAGAGTAATTAAATATATATAATTCTCACAGCAAAATAACTGACCAAGTATTATTTTATTTATATATCTAAACTAAATATTAATTAATTAATATATAAATTAACTAAATATTCCTCCTACTATACTGTTTAAATACAAATATATAAGAACGGCCATACTGGGTCAGACCATAGGCCCATCCAGCCCAGTAGCCTGTCTTCCAACAGTGGCCAATGCCAGGTGCCCCAGAGGGAATGAACAGAACAGGTCATCATCAAGTGACCCATTCCCTGTCGTCCATTCCCAGCTTCGGGCAAACAGAGGCTCGGGAATATAGTACTTTACTGAGTGAAACAATGAATTCCCACTCCTGTGGCTCTTTTGGGTCGTGCTGATGGCTAATTTGACTCCTGCTCCACTGAGGTCTGAGTAGCACTGATCTAGCCCCATGTTTCTCTTGTGTGAAATCGACAAAGCATCGTCTGTCTTGCACTGAAATGCCCAGAACGGACTGCAGTGATCAAGCTGCAGTCCCACCAGGGCCACAAAGGAAAGGATCCTGTCCCTGCTCCACATCATCAGCCTCTAGTGGCCTGGTCTCCGCTATAATTCCCCAGCAGGTTCAGCTCCACCTATAATAACAGTAGCAGACGTTCTAGGGTAGTTAAGGCTCAAGTGTTTTTACCATGGTGAGCCTTACTCCCCAGCTACATGACAGGGCCTGCCATTGATACTGTACGTGGAACTGCGCCCATTGAGAATTACAGGTCCATACAATGCTAATATGGACACAGCCATGTATGAAGCCCAAAGTCACATTAACTTTCTCAGCTGCCACATCAAATTGCAAGCCAATAGCCACTTTGTTTCGTGCCATCCCCCTAGGGTGCTCTTTGGCATCCCGGCACAGGCGCCGGAGATGGGGGATGGCACCAAACAACCACCGCCCCTTTCACACACTTCTGAGGCCCTGAACTTGGCAGGGGCGCAAGGAGGAGGGATCCAGGGGGCCCAGCTCCCCCTTGTCCCCTGACCAGAGCTGGGTGATGCAATGGCAGAACCCCTTCCCTGCTGTGATGACGGAGGGGCAGCTGGGAGTGTGTGGTGTTGTGACTTGGCACGTGGGGTCTCAGCACCACCCACATTTGGCCCATTTTGGTTGCTTTCCCCCCACAGTCCCCCCCCACACACTTTTGCAGTCCTTCCAGTGCCCTCACATCCCTGCCCTAAAGTCTGCGGCTCCTTTGTATTGCTTATCCAGCTGCCGCATGCATGTATTCTAACACACCAGGCTGTACGATTACACCCTTCCCCCTGTGCAGCTCTGCCCCATCAAGTGATGGTTTTCTTGCCTGTCCCTCATTTCCCATCTCCTCTCACCACAGGACATTACATTTAAAGGAAGGTGGAGCTGGTCAGTTTCAGGCCTTCCCACCCACTTGCTTAATGTCCCTAACCAGCTCCCTTCCACTCTGTGGGCCTGATGTTGAAACTGTGACTCCCCCGTACATGCCGAGGAACTCCACTGACCTCAGTGGGTGTGACCGATCAGCATGGAGACCTGCATCCTACATAAGGCAAATCAGAATGACTAGTGCTCGCTTTGGGGCCATGTGGAACCTGGCCTCCATGCTGCCTTGTCAGTAGGGGGTCAATGTCTGCCATAAAATCATGGATCGCACTGAATAAGTCCTCTCCATTGTTGACATTGACAGGGTCTCATCATCTTCCTGCCCTTAGACATAATGCCTCTTAATACACAAGAACAGCTGGTGGCCTAAAGGATATTTACAAGCCTCAGAGATTGAACTCCCATCCTACAGCTCAAAGCCCCAGGCGGCTGCCTGGTGAACTAGAGAGACTGCTCTGCCATGCGAACACACAAGCCCTTCGGACATTCTGCCCCGCAGAGGGCAGTAGCAGGCAAACCCATTTCTGCTACTGCAGAGGGGTACCCCAATCCCAACCCTGGAAAGCGTTTGAAACCGCATTCAAACCTGTAAGAAGACGCTCGCTTGTTAAAACACAAATCAGGGAGGGGAATCTGAAAGGGCTCTATCATGGGGGCTTCCACATAGCGTCTGCCATGACACACTGGGTTTGAATAGAGACCGGGAGTGGCTGGGTCATTACACATATTGAATCCATTTCCCTAAGTTAAAGTATCCTCACACCTTCTTGCCAACTGTCTAAATGGCCATCTTGATTATCACGACAAAAGGTGTTTTCTCCTGCTGATAATAGATTATCTTAACTAATTAGCCTCTTACAGTTTGTATGGAAACTTCCAACTTCTCTGTATGTATGTATATATCTATCTTTTTACTATATGTTCCATTCTATGCATCCAATGAAGTGGGCTGTAGCCCACAAAAGCTTATGCTCTAATAAATGTGTTAGTCTCCAAGGTGCCACAAGGACTCCTGTTCTTTTTGCAAACACGGATGTCTGAGATCCAGTGGCCTGCACCCATTCTAGTATTCGGCCACCGCTTGTGAACCGCATACAAACCACCTAGTCCGTGGGACGCTCAATCCTGCAACGCCACATGGAGGAAGCCAGGCTTCCTGACACAGCTGCCACTGCTGCCAAACCGAAACTAAAATTAGACACCACTTTCATTTCTCTGGAGATAGCCACTCACACGTGCTCCAGGGTCAGACCTTCCCTCAGCACTTAATAAACCTACCCTCCATTCAGCAGAAGGTGACATGAAACAATGGAAAATCTTGTTTGTTCCTTCTGGGGTTAAGCCAGGTTGGGAGAGGGAAGTTGGAGTCACAGCCATTTCATTCAGCGCGAGCCCCTGCCCTGAAGAGTTTACGATCGAAACAAACAAGACAAAGGGTGAAAGAAAGGAGAGATTATTGTTCCCATTTTAGAGATGGGAAACTGAGGCACAGAGAGACTGGATTCAGGTCTACACTACAAACTTACATCAGTATAACTACGTCGCCCAGGGGTGTGAAAAATCCACACCCCTGAGTGATGCAGATACACCAACCTACCCCCCACTGCGGACAGAAGAGCTTCTCCCAGTCACTACCTCTGGCAGAGGTGGATTCACTGTGTGGATGGGAAAAGCTCCCCCACAAAGCTGCTCCAGCACAGCTTTTTAAGTAAAAAGGAAAGGAGGACTTGTGGCACCTTAGAGACTGACCCATTTATTTGAGCATGAGCGTCCGTGGGCTACAGCTTCATCGGATGCAGTGAGCTGTAGCTCACAAAAGCTTATGCTCAAATAAATGGGTTAGTCTCTAAGGTGCCACAAGTCCTCCTTTCCTTTTTGCGGATACAGATTAACATGGCTCCTACTCTGAAACCAGCTTTTTAAGAGTAACCCTCCCCTAGGTGACTTGTCTGGGATCACACAGAGAGTCTGCAGCAGAGCCAGGAACAGAACCCCGTTCTCCCAGGCTGAAGCCTGAGCCACCAGCCCATCCTTCCTCTCCTGACTTCCAGCCTGTCTCCCATGTGTTCCCCTGCGCCCAGACAATACATTACCATTGCAAACGTGATGGTCCACAGCAGCTCTGCAATCCATCAGGCAACTTCAGTGTGGGGATGCTCCTTCAGCTGGGGCAGAGAGCTGCAGGAGAAGGAGCTGCGTCTCCTGCCTTCACAGAGACCAGGACTCTCACTGCAAACTGCACCCGCACAAATCTCTGCCTCCCCGCAAAAATCCCAATTTGCCTCCTGTGCAAAAACAGTCACCCCTGACTGCTCTAATTTCCCAGCTCTCGGCTTTAAGGCTCCTGTTATTCTGGCTTTTCCCCCCCTCCTCCTGCCTGTCTGTTTGCTCCCTGCCTCCCAGAGCCACTGTTTATTTCTTCAGCTGCCTCTCAGCTGATTCTGTAACCCTCTAATTCTGGCTCATCAGGAATCCATCCCTCTCCCTGGCTCATTCACTTGCTCTTTCTCTCTCTCTCTCTCTCTCTTGCTCTCTCTGTACTTTCTTTTGATCTCTCCCAGAGCCGTTCATTTCGCCTTGCCTCACGCTATGAAAGGCATCAGTATACAATTACCAGCTACTTTCTGTGGCTTCTCCTTCCCCTTCCCATCTCCTCTCCATTTGTCTCCCTAAATCCTTCTTCTAACCTCCCTTCTAACCACATTCCAATTCCTCCCCAAGGACAGAGAGAAGCCGGTGGAGGTTTCATTGGTTAAAGGTGCCATTAAAATTCCGCTGGGAACGCTCGAGCGGAACGGCCCCTGTTTGTCAGCACCGCACACCTGGCTACAGCCAGCCAAGCTCTTCCGATGGGGCCAAAGCTGAGACACCGTAAAGGCCCTTGGCCAGCCTTCTGGGGGGAGGCTTAGCCTCCCCGGCCTGTTACACGCGCTTCCCATGGCAAAGGGGCTGGGATTCCCCCCTTGGCTGCTCCGCATTTTCTGGAAATCAGGGTCTTTTCAAGTGTTGCAGGTTGGGTGCCTCCGAATCCCCAGGCCGCTTCCTTTTAAAAGCCTGGCCAGGGGCTTCCGCCCCACTTGAAAAGGATCTTTTCTAATCGGGCCCATGGCCTTTTATTTATTTATTGCTTCTTTCTGATGGACAAAGCAGGCCTGAGAAGAGCTAAACGAAAGGATGGGGGGCGGGTTAACCTGTCAGGAATGGCCAGTTTAAGCCCCCTGGCTTTGCATGCGCCCCAGGCACTCCTGCAGGATACGTGATGAAGCAAAGGTGCTAGAACTTTCCTTGCGAGTTCCCTTTGACATTAGAGTTAGAGGGGGCAAAGGGGTGACTTGATCCCCATCTATTAGCACCTACATGAGGACAAATATTTGGTCATGGCTCTTCAGTCTAGCAGACAAAGACATGTCAAGATCCAATGCCTGGAAGCTGCAGCTAGACAAATTCAGACTGGAAATAAGGTGTACATTTTTAACAATGAGGGTAATTAACCACTGGAACTATTTACCACGGGCTGTGGTGGATTCTCCATAACTAGAAATTTTCAGATCCAGATTGGATGTCTGTCTAAAAGCTCTAGGAATTATTTGCGGGAAGTTCTCTGGCCTATTATACAGGAGGGTTAGACTCGATGATCACAGTGGTCCTGTCTGGCCTTGGAATCTATGAATCTAAACAGGTGGTAGCAAAACCAAAGTCTGAAATCATCTGACTAAAATCCCTTCTCTTAATAGCTCCACTTTCGCTCTCTAACTCTTCTGGGGTCACCATTGCACCAGCTCTCCGCTCCTCCCATACCCGCACTGGGCAGGCAAAACCTGGATTTCTAGTGTAAAAATACAACAAATCAAGCAAGATTTTATTATTTTTACCAAGTTTCTTTTCAGACCACCAAAAAGCAGCAAATAAAAAAAAGGCACAAGCTTCATTTTCCTTGTCACGTCACCTTTAAGCCAGAGCCAAACACAGAACCGGGTCTCCTCTTCAAACAGCAAGCTAAAAATCCTTGCAGGCACTGAGCAAAGCGGAGATTCTCACTCCTCCCCACCAGCGGGCAAGGAGAGCGACGGAATGGGCTTGTTTGCTACACAAAGCGGGAAGAAAACAGCTGGGGCAGGGCTGAGCCAGGAGCAGGGTTTGGTGAGCTGGGCAGATGGGAAAGCAGGAGCAGATCTCACCTACAGATCCAATCACACGCGCTGGGATTTTTCCCTCTGAAATAATAAATAGAGCCTAATTCTCAGGACTCGTGGCTGGTTTAATGGCTAATCTCAGTGACCGTTGCCCTTTAATGAGTCACTTTGTTTGAAAGCAATTCCTGGGCAGCATGCTCAACGTCTCAGGTAACGGCCACGGCCAGCAAGCGTGAGGGTGCCTGTGTGAGCTCTCAGCCAATGTTTCCCCATCAGGGACCTGAGCCCTCTGTGTATCCAGGGCACACTGACAACCGGAGGACAAGACTCCACCAGCCCACCCTGCCAGTGGGCCTCAGCCCTGACCTGGAGGGCTCACCTCTAAGGCAGTGAAGGCAGTTCAGTCTCCACGGCCCATTCTGCCCTTGGACCAAAGCAGCTTCCAGTGGTTTTGTGCTGTGGATATTTGCATCAGCCTCATTCGACGCAGGCCACCCAACGGCACTCTGACCTTCATCACCAAGCTGGGCCAGTCTAACAAGTGGGAGCCTCCACACTCCATTAGCTATCCCGGGAGCCAGCTAGGCCCCCTCTTCCACCTGCATTGCCGCCCTGCGGCATTTAGAGCTCATAGATGCTAGAGACAGAAGAGCAGCATGGGATTATCCAGCCCATCTGCCTTTCAACGCAGAGCTATTCCCCCTCCGTTCCCAATCATTGCTTCTGGACAGTGCTTAACTTGTAAGCAAGGAGGTGCCAGGGCTCAAGCAATTTTTTTACATTCATAACAGATGCAGCAAGCCCAGAGGTGCCGGGACTAGGAACTGCCAGGCCCAGAGGTGCCGGGGCGAGGAACTGCCAGGCCCAGAGGTGCCGGGGCTCAGCCCTGGCACCAACTAAGCACTGCATTCACAGGCTGAACAAAGAGGAGCCCTTTCTACATGCCAAAAGGTGTCCCTTCCTGGGTACTTATTCACTGTCTAGACTGATCACTGTTGTTTAAGAAGAGAGGACTTGCCAGACCAGACCAGAGCCAGGGTCCATCTAGCCTTGGGTCCTGTCTCTCACAGTGGGCAGCACCAGCTGCTTCCAAGGAAAGCGCAAGAAACCCCACGTTAGGCTGACGTGGGGTAATCTGCACCCGCAATAGGCCTCCTCCTTTGCAGCGTCCTCATGAGGAAGGATTTGGCCACAAAGAGCATCCTCAAAGAAACATGCACCTCATGATTATTTGTCATTCATATTACAGTATAGAATCATAGGACTGAAAGGGACCTCGAGAGGTCATCTAGTCCAGTCCCTTGCGCACACACAGTGTAGATCAAGGCCTCATTGGGCAAGGCCCTGTACATACGCATAGGAAGAGACAGCACTTGCCCCAGAGAGTTTGCCAGCTAAACAAACCAAACAAAATCCAGACCAGGCAAAGGGAAAGACAGGAAGAAAGTCTTATTAGCAGTGCTTAATTTGCGCAAGAGCTTGTGGGAGGCTCACCTCTAGGCTTGGCAGTTCCTAGCCTCGGCACCACTGGCTTTGCTGCAACAGTTATGAAAGTAAAAACATTGCTTGAGCCCCGGCACCTCTTTCATTACAAATTAAGCATAGCTTATTACCCCCATTTTACAAAGGGGAACGAGAGGCACCAGGAGATCAAGTGACTTGCCCAAGGTTACACTGGATGTTGCAGGCCATTATCTTAACCCACAAGGCCATCCTTCCTCACTCTCCCCCCACCACCCTCCGAAGCAATGAGCAGCATATCCCTTCCCATAGGCAAGTGGAAGAGGCTTCTCCTGTCCATTGATCTCCTTGAGCTGCATTCACTGATCTCTTCCCACGCCAGATCACAGCAGAACTGGTCACTGTTCCAAAACAGAGGCCAAGCAAAGGGTAAAGCAGACACAGATGGTGTCCCTAGCCTCGGTTTGCCAGAGGCTGGGAATGGGTGACCAGGGATGGATCGCTTGATGATCACCTGTTCTGTTCATTCCGTCTGGGGCACCTGGCATTGGCCACTGTTGGCAGACAGGTTACTGGGCTAGATGGACCTTTGGTCTGTCCCAGTATGGCCATTTTTATGTTCTTAAAGTGGAGGAAGACGGGGCAAGTGGTGAGCACCCAGAGTTGGAAGAGGGCCTGATCATAACATGGCAAATCATCTCCATTGGCTTCCTGTACAGGCAGCAGAATGAGGCAAGAAACTTAGACCTAATAAGAGAAATTACCTCTTGAAAAGGTGACTTGCAGAAGCAGGGAGAACCAGGGGTGTCTATTTGCCTTCTGCCTGGCAGGTTTTGAGACCTGTCCCCTCGCCATCTTCGCAGCCAGCTCTCTCCCTGAATTTAGAGAGTGTTCAACCTACCCAGAGCAGGCCTGGTTTCTAGTCACATGACCCATGGTGGCAGTCCCTCCACCTGGGAAAGCAGGCTGCACCTGGCATAGGGAAGCCTGATCCTCAAATCTCTTTAAAAAGCCAGCTCATCCTGGGGCATTTCTTAAGCACCAAATTGAACTCAAGCAACTGACACTCAGTTGGGAGCAAAGTGCTCTTTGTTAAAGATTGAAAGCAACCCTTTGCCCCTTCAATGAAGTCCATCTCACTGGCCAAAACAGGGCAGATGAGATTTACTATCTGATATTTCCCAGGTGACGAGACAAGCAGGGGAAAAAATGTAAAACAAACCAAACCTCACAGGTCCCCCTCAGCACTACCCCACAGGGAGAGGTGCAAGCTGTGGGCGAGGGAGCTTTAACCCCTGACTGCTGCTTCGCTTCTACGCAGGGCTGGGGAGCGTGTTTAATTAGCCGAGACAGCAACACCAGACACCTGGCATGCTGTGCTGGGAGCTGCTCCGGGGAAGATGACAGCACCGGAGGTACTGGGATGAGTCAGATTCCAGCCTCCGCCCTGGCTAGAGAGCAAGGGGATTATTTTCATCCCAATAGCTGCTTGGCTGTTCTCTCTTCCGTGTGCTCAGTGTTCCAAGCCCCTAATGGACCTGGGAGCCGAGTAAGCAACTTGTAACATCCAGGATGGGCTCCTCTCCACAGCCTGTGTCTGTGCTGCAACCCCAGGCTGTGATTGCAGCTTGCACAGCTTTCATCTAGCTAGTCTCGGGCACTGCAGCAGTGAAGCTGCAGCCACACCGATAGACACAGCCAACATGTCGGAGATCGGACCGAGCCAGCTCTTCAGGCAGTGAAAGTCAGGAGTGACTCCACTCCCATCAGTGGGGCAAACGAGGCAGACGTGAGAGGAGAACCACCCCATCTGGAGCAGCACTACAGGGCTGGAAGGCACAGGTGAGGGTTCAAGTCCCAGCTCAGACAGCTACTTGTGGCATGAACATGAGCAAGTCAGTAAGTTAGAAGGATGCTCCTGTGGTTAAGGCATTTGATCAAGCCTAAGAGAACCAGATTCCGTCTCTGATCTCCTGGGGCACATCACTTAATGATCCCTTTCGGTCTCAATTACCCATCTGTAAAATGGGAACTCTGCTTGCCCCCCACCCCCACCCCCCGCTCATTGTCTGGCTTCAGGGCAAGGATGGGCTGTTATGCCACAGACAGCACCTAGCACGATGGGGCCCTGATCACAGTGGGGGGACTGAAGACAGAACTGTAATACGAACAATCCCTGGTCTCAGTTTATCCCTCTACAATTAGGACAGTCATTTCCCTACCTCACAGAGAAGGAGGAATTCTCCCCACCAGGAGAGCCCCCTGGCCTATGCACCCAGCAATGCTCAGCCACACAGCCAGCACCCTAAGGAGCTAGGCTGCATGTACTAGGGGCATCCACCTTGGGCACATGGGCTCCACTTCCAGAGGGCCCTCTATATCCATGGAGAAGAGGGCAGAAGGAAATAACAGAGGGCACCACGGGGCACATACAGTGACCAGCTGGCAGTGGGAGGGATGGGAGCGAGCTACCAGGGGCTCTGCATTTTTGCTTTGCTCACCACAGCCATCCACATTCCTGGTGAGCTATTTCTGGGCTCTGCTTTGAATGCCAGTGAGTGGAAAGAAGCATGAAAAGCTGCATCGTCTCCAAGGGGCAGATGGCAGCAGACGTGCCCAGGCAGGGGCTGGGGAGGAGAGGGTTACAGCTGCTTTAGAGAAATCTCTCTCTCTCTCTCTCTCTATATATATATATATATATATACACACACATTTTTCCCTTTAAACTATTGAAGTCACCTGTCAGCGGCCGCCCACCCTGCTTTGATGGGTCAGAGTTAAACACATATTGGGTCTAACAGCAGAGCTCCTTCCCAGGAGCTGCGGCCTGTCAGACTTACGCAGCTGTCAAGCCCCTGGCGCTGCCAGAAACCAGCCGATCCCAGGAGGAATCTCTGGGGAGGACTTACACAAAGGGAACCGAGGGGATCACATCAATGGGCTCCAGACAGAGAACATGCCATTCTAGACAAGCTAGGGGCAGGAAATGTGCCTGGAGGACCCCAAAGTGAGCGCCGGTGAAACGTGGCCACTTCTGGAGTGGAGGACAGTCACTGAGCAGCAGGCAACAGAGAGGAAACGTGGGGCAAAAACATCTGCTCTTTCTGAAGAGTGATGGGAGATAGAACAGTCATGTCATCCCGTTCGCATCTCATTTAATTTACACACCCAACCCCCATCTTCCCAGACTGACCTGTTTGACTCCGAATACAACCACACCTCCTATGGGATCGAAACACACGCAGCAGCCCGGAAGCTTAGAACAGCATTTAGTGACCTTACACTGAGAGGCATCCAGCTCTGCAGCCTTACAAATAATGGATGGCGGGACCGAGAAGGAATGATTAAAAAAAACAAACCTAATCCCATCAGCCAGCTGTGATTGCCTTTAGTAAGCAAATCATGATGGCCCCTCTGAGCATGCTTGGACCCTGCTTGGCCTAGCACCTAGCTTATTAACATTCACAGAGGTTTGCCCTTGGGTGTACCTAATCCTCTGGACTCAGGAGGTGAAACCCCCAGGGGGTTGGAGATGAGTTTTTAAAGACACAGAGGCACAGGATAGAAAGCAGATGGAGAGTGGCTCTGCTGAAAGGGGCCCTGACCCAAACGGGCTCCATTTCGCAGGAGCTCGCCAGCTTCCATTTCCCCCACACAACCCAAAGGCCATTGCTGCATTGGAAAGCACCGAACAAATGCGATGACCTTAGGGTTGCCAACTTTTGAATCGCACAAAACCAAACACTCTTGCCCCGCCCCTTCTCCAAGGCCCCGCCCCCTGCTCACTCAATCCCCCCCCCCCCCACTCGCTCTCCCTCATCCTCACTCACTTTCACCAGGCTGGGGCAGAGGGTTGGGATTTGGGGGGGGGGGTGAGGGCTGGTGGTGCAGGCTCCAGGGTGAGGGGTGGGACGTGGGGTTCAGGGTATGGGAAGGGTCTCTGGGCTGGGGTAGGGGGTTGGGGTGCAGGAGATGGTGTGAGCTCTGGGATGGGGCTGAGGATGAGGGGTTCAAGAGAGGGCTCAGGGCTGGGGGTTGGGGTATGGGAAGGGATGAGGGCTCTGGCTGGGGGCTGAGGATGAGAAGTTTGGGGTGCAGGAGGGGGTGAGGGCTCCAGCTGGGGTTGTAGGCTCTGGGGTGGGGCCAGGGACGAGGGGATGGGGCGTGGAAGGGGGCTCAGGGCTGGGGCAGGGGGTTGGGGTGCAGGAGGGGGTATGGGTTGTGGGTTCTGGGGGGGAGTTTGGCTGTGGGAGGGGGCTCAGGGCTGGGGTGCGGGAGGAGGTTCAGGGTGTCGGCTCCAGCCGGGCGGTGCTTACCTCAGGAGGCTCCTGAAAGCAACTGGCATGTCCGTCCCTAGGCAGAGGGGCCAGGGGGCTCTGCATGCTGCCCACAGCCGCGGGTGCTGACCCCGCAGCTCCCATTGGCCGTGGTTCCCAGCCAATGGGAGCCGTGGAGCCGGCACTCAGGACAGGGGCAGCGCACACAGTCCCAGTGGCCGCTCCTATGCCTAGGAGCCGGACATGCCGGCAGCTTCCAGGGGCCGCATGGAGCAAGGGCAGGCAGGGAGCCTGCCTTAGCACCACTGTACTGCCGACCAGACTTTTAACAGCCCAGTCAGCGGTGCTGACCGGAGCTGCCGGGGTCCCGTTTTGACAACCAGGTGCCTGGCAACCCTAGATGACCTCCCTCTAGGCTGACACACCAGGGCTTGAACCCGGACCTCCAGAGGTAACAGCACGAGCTACAGAATCAGGCTCCAATAGCTTGGAACCGCAACAACTCGTATCCTCTGCAGACCCTCACCGAAGGGGACCTGTAACACTCATTCACCAGTGGGTTTCACAAACCCTGGCCAGGTTCATCACCCCCATTACCAGGCCTGCGCAGTGGGCTTGGCGAGCACAGCTCCAGTTATCATGCCTCAGGCCTCAACATCTCTCCGCTTTATCCATTCCCCCTGGCCGTTTTGTAATGAATCTATGTGCTGCAAAGGTAACCCCAACGCATGCGGTGTATAAGTCTTTATCCCCCGCTAGTGGCTAATCCATGTACGAGGATAAAGTCTACTACAACGGCTAGCTCATGGAATTGCTCCTTCACCTCAAACGGTAGAGACTCATGCTTTTTAGCTCTCTAATCCTCTTGCTGGTCTGCAGTCAGTGCCAGGGCAGCATGCAATGACATTCGAGTCCTGATTCTCCTCTCAGTCACACGGGTGCACCTCACAAGTAACTCTGAGTGGAGTCCCACCAGAAGAATCAGGGCCGCTGACTGTTCAGCGTCTCCAGTGCTGTCCTGCGTGGGGATGAATGAACTCCCCCCACCCCTCCAGCTGCTGAACCCACACAGCGAGGCAAGAGCGAGCAGGGACCGATGGGGAACAGTCACAATCACCGCAGCTGCTAAGCTTCCCCTGAGTTGCCGCAGGGTTTCTGGGCTCCCCACCACCCCAGAAGAGCAGCTGCTCGGGAAATCCCTACGGATGCTCTCCCCACTCACATGACACTCTGGAAAAGGCCATTGTCTCCCTTTATCTCTCTGAACCATTCCATTGCAGGGAGCGCCCCTATACCCAGTTCCCTTTCACTTACACCAGTGTAATCCTACTGATTTCAATGGAATGACTCCCAATTTACACCCAAGAGTAGAATCAGACCCCATATTTTTAACATTTTCAATGCTCAAACATGCAAACTTGGTGCTTCTAAAGCACCTGCCATCCAAGGCTCTCAAAGTGCTTTATAGGCATTATTCACTGGTGAGCTGCCAGTTACTTACACCTGTCTGAGGTAGTTCAGTGTTATCCTCATTTTCCAGGTGGGGAAACTGAGGCACAGAGCAGCAATGTGACTTGGCCAGGCATCCAGCAGAACTGGGACTAGAATGCAGAAGTTCTGATCCCCTAAACCCTTTGTTCCAGACTCTCCCAGAACAGCCAAAGCCCCGGTCTTCAATCAGGCTCTTCAATTCTAATTATGCAGTTGCTGATGACTCAGACTCTGTCCTCAAGAGATTTTAAGTTTTTAATTAAAACATTTTTGGAATGAATTTGCTTCTTCGATTTCCCTGGAAAACAGAGAAGTTCTCAGGGACCGAGAGCAGCTCAGGTTGATCCACACAAAGATCCTTGTTAGAGAGGGGATTTCGTTATCCCTGGTCTACTGAGCAGCCATCAACGTGACACCATAAAGGGCAACAGGCCTTAAAGGGAAATTAGTGCAGTATGGAAGTTCTATAGGAGAACACTTAACAAATAGGAAGCTGCCATCTTGACTCGGAGGGTACGTCTACACACCAACTAGACATCAGCAGCTGGCCCATGCCAGCTGACTCGGGCTCGCAGGGCTCAGGCTGCGGGGCTCCTTCATTGCTGTGTAAACCTCTGGGCTCGGGCTGGAGCCCAGGTTCTAGGACCCTGCATGGTGGGAGGTTTCCCCAGAAGTCTATGCAGCTGTGAAACAGCCCTGCAGCCCCGAGTCAGCTGGCATGGCCCAGCCCTGGTTTTTTCTTTGTTGTGTAGACTTACCCTGAGACACTTGGGCTGGATTCAGCACTGGTGGGCGGAAAAATCAAATACCCCCCCAGAAATGTTTTTATTATTTGGATGGACAGTAGCACCTGGAGTCCTCAACCAAGATCAGGGCTCCAATGTGCTAGGTGCTGTACAAACATGGTGGGAGACAGTCTCTGCCCCAAAGAACTTACAGTCTAAAGAGACAAAGGAAGTGCCATTATTCCCCTTTGGCAGGAAAGTGCAACACAGAGACTAAGGGCACTGGAGGGGTTTGTTAGAGGAAGTTTATTGGCCAGGAGCACCCAAGACTTGCTGCCGGACTGGAACTCTGCCCAGGACTCCTTAAGTCTGAGTGTAGACCCATTGCTTGGTGTCTGCCCTTTTGCATTGCGGTACCGCGCGGCCCATGGGGCCTCGTGTTGAATGTAACCCTGTTTTACCGCTTCCCCAATCTTCTCTCCTGTTGTTTTTCTCCATTCATCCCTATGTAAATAAATATTTCCCTATCCTATATTCACTGTACTATTCCAGGGTGCGTGTGTTACTCCGGGAGGGTTGGAACAGGTGCCCCTAGGGTGGAAGGGACTTTCCCTGCCGCGTTTCTGCGCGTGCCTTGTCTTGGCCAGAGCTGCTTGCAGAGCAGACTCCGACTTGGCCACAAGGGCGCTAGAGTTACACATGTCATTGTGGAATTGTCTATTAGGGGATTTTTACACCTTCCTCTATCATCTGGCACCAGCCACCACCAGGGAGAAGCTACTGGACTAGATGGATCACGGGTCACAGCTCCAGAAATGTGATTCACTGATAACTGTCTCGCATTCTTCTAACAAGGCGGAGACGAGCTCGTGAAATTCTATTACAAAATAACCCAGTAACCAAAGTGTCCCACACCTGACATTACTGACTGAAAAGACCCAGGGTATGAACAGAGCTGGACTGACAGAGACTCATTTAACAATCCCACTTTGAGTCACGATAGGACAGCCTGAGCAGATGATTCATGCAAAAGGGTAGGTCAGACAGTACATTCACGAAGAAGAACAATGTCCCATGCCACTGGGCATCTTGTCTATATAGCGATAATACTTAACCTATGGGTACTGTTCCTCCCACGATCTCCAACGACTTTCCAAAAGGTGAGTAAGTAGCATTAGTCCCATTTTACTGAGGCTCAGAGAGGTTGTTCAGAGAGTGCAGTGCTTGGAATAGAAACCAAGTCTTGTAATTCCCAGCCCCGCTGCTCTAACTACTAGATAACGCTCCCTCTCTATACTTCTCTAGGGAACTTGCATGGGAACTCATTAACGTCTGTTTTAACCCAGGGGCCCTTGTCAGAATCAAGGTCCCATCAAGCTGGTCTCTGTATAAACACAAAGTAAGAGACAGTCCCAGCTCTGGAGCATTAACACAGAACGTTTGATCTGTTTTAAATGATCTTGCTACACATTCATATAACCCTGTTACTACGCCCCCCCAGCACTGTCTCTGGTTTTCGTTTTCTTCTCTGTCTCAGAATCTGCTTGCTGTTCACCCCCAAACATTCTACACCGTTAGACAGCAATCTGAGACAAACGCCTGAGGAATGAGGTGCGTTGAGTGTCTAGGTTACTGGGACTCCGAGACCTGCTGCATAAATCCGGTTCCATGCAGAGTTGACAGGATCACACTTCGTTTGTAAGTTCCATTTCCAGTAGCTGCAGATTAGTAGATGTTTCAATACATGGTGAATCCTCTGTTATACAGTCCAGCATGTCAATAGGTTGCATCGATAACACCTTCTTACTGATATGCTTATAACCATCTAACATGCTTATAACATCTAGCCGTCATTTATCAACCCTTTTTAAACTTTTTGCAATGGAGCTTTAATATAAAGAGTGATTGTTTACAGTGTGTATATGACCTAAAAAACATAAGGTTTTGTTCGTGGGCAATTGTGTGCCTTGGTTTCCGTATCTGTAAGAGACCCTTTGGCATTTTTTTGTATAAGTGAGAATTTGTCCTAGTGTCCAGGGTGAAAAGAAATCCACCCTCCCAACACCTGTCCCCCTGTACTCAGTGCCACCCTCCACCCCAGAGGTTGTTGCATGTCAGTGGTGCTGTAAGAAGAAAGATCTAAAAGTAAAATATTACTAGAGAGGATCCCACTTCTGTAATTTGGCACGGCAAGTCACTCCTCATAACCGAAGACATGTATATTCACCGTCACACAACGGATGTGCCCTGCAATGTGTAACAGCCTAAGTTAGTCTTACCCAGTTGCTATAAAATGTCAATTACAGTAATAACGTCTTCCCACTAGAATGGTTTCTGATGGGCATGCTGATGCAGAAAGAAATGAAATAAGCCTGCACTGCCCACCAAAGCTTCACTGTTCTCCAGATGAAATGCTAACTCTGAAATCTGCGGCTCACTGAGAAACCTGATTCCTGAATGTGCCTGTACCCATCAGCTTTGAACAGCACGTCAGTGGGCAACACAGATGTCTGTTTAGAACATAATTAGCCTGAATACAGAGACAAGCTGCTAACACCTTGCGTTGTTCCCATTTCAGGTCCTGCACCGTAGGCACTGGATGATTGAAAAGTCCTGACATGAGGAGATAGAAGCAGACATCTGATAAGCCAGGGAGCGGTGTGCTCAGAGCAAC
Source organism: Lepidochelys olivacea (assembly GCF_965140295.1). Taxonomy (NCBI): domain Eukaryota; kingdom Metazoa; phylum Chordata; order Testudines; family Cheloniidae; genus Lepidochelys; species Lepidochelys olivacea. Next base: position 6,543,929 of record NC_140413.1, read on the forward strand.
TACAGAGCATCAGGGGGAAAAAGCTCTCCTAGCAGCTGCAAGATACTGTGGCATAATCAGGGCATGCGGAATTAGTGCCACCATGAAATGCAATCTGTCTGCACATGAAATGATAATGTCTTACATAACTGTGAAATCAAGGGGACAAATTTGCCAAGGGCCAGGATATTAACAAGAGCTGATCCCTTCTTAGTTTGATTTAGTGATAATTTTAATCACAACATGCAGACATGTTTATGAAGGACAAGTACCAACGGTCCTGGAACTCATGGGATAGTTCTACTGTTTATGGATCTGCCTCATAAGTGAGCTTGCAGCTGCCCAGAGCCAGATATCACAGCTGTCAGATACATGGCGTACATGCCCCATCAAGGAATAAAACCCAGTACCCCAGAGTCCAGAACACCTGCCTACCACTTGAACTGCAGCATAATCACCATTAACCAGCTGATGTAATAATCTTGCAGAAGCCTCTGGCCACTAAAGCAGAGTGGCACACAAACACATTAGCCAGTTAATTACAACATGACCAGCAAGCCTAGTCTGTAGGGCGATTAAAGCCACACATTTATCTTGGGCCTGAGTTGTGATGGGAGACTATGACACACCCTGTTCTGACATCTCAGCACGGCATGGGAGAGAGAGGGAAAAGTGGTGACATGGCATCACATTGTAACAAGGGGGTTGTTTTGTCCTGCTGATTAAAGGCAATCCCAACGTCTCCCCACCATTAGCTACCAAGAGGAAACGCTGTCTGGGGAAGGTAGCAGATTGCTGCTGCAGGACTGGACACAAGAGACACAGGGAGCTCTACCAGGAACATAGAGGGCAGCTGCCGGAGGGATGCTCTAAAGCTGCGTGGGACAGGATTTCAATGGGTTCAGTTAGCTGCTCAGTCCCACAGACGCTAGGTTAAATTCTAATGCAGGCCTCTAAGGAGAATGAGTTTGATGGGTCTCATTCCAGGCCCTCATGTGTCCACATCAAACACCACCGCACACTTGGGCATAAATTTTCTGTGTTTACCTGTATCTGCCCTGGGGAAAGCCACGACGGAACAGCAGGGGCCCCGTGGGTCAGGCGTGAGGGATATCGGTAGAACTGTGGGTGGGAGCGGGTTGTGGGTCAGGATTGAGGGGTGTTAGCAGAGCTGGCGAGGGGAGGGGGGGCCCAGGCATAGGTATAGTTGAGCAGGGGGGTTGTTTACCCCCCAAACAGGGCCAGCTGTATGGGTGGGAGCCATGGTCAGGCAGCGAGGCTTGTGCATTTAACTTAATGAACCAGGATGGGCCCTGGCAAGCAGCCCCCCTGACTCCTGCCTTCCTCCTCCTCCTCACCCCCCAGCAGTCAGGGGAGCCAGCTGTTTGGCAGCCCCGGTGGAGCCCACGCTCCCGTGTCTCTCCGTGCGGTGCCGTGGGAGCCCAGCATGCAGCGTCCCCTCGCACCATGAAATACAGCAGCCCCAGCAGCTGGTACCAAGCTCCCATGCTCAGGTCACCACAGTGGACAGCAGCAGCTGAGGCTCCCCCGCAAAGCCGGGCCCAGCCCCACCCAGTAATGCACAAGCAGGAGCGCCCGCCGCCATGTGGGTTTCATTTTTGAGCCTGCCGGACGGTGCAATGGCTGGAGTGGTTTTGGTTTAGGCCCCAGCAGAAGAGTCTTCTTCGCTGTGTGCTGACTGGCAGGGGGAAAACCGACCCAGCTCTGCACTGTAACCTTGGGTGCTGGAGCGCCCGTGTACACGGAGAATCTGTCTGCAGAACTATAGATAAAGCATTGCTACTGGGATTTAGATACTGTCTGTCAAAGCTGGGCCCCAGACTTCACAGCCATGGAGTAAAACGTGCCCAATTATACAGTCCACTAGCTGTAGTGGAAGTCTGTATCTCCCCAGGGATTTCCTTATCCCTGGCGGTCTGGAGATTTCCTTATCCAGGCGGTCTGGAGGGCTCTCTAGCATAATGATTATATAGACAATATAAAGCTACCGTGTTTCTTTATTTGGCCTGGGTATAATTCAGGGTGTCTCATGACAGCACAGAGAAGTTGTTTTCCCCTCAGTAAAACAGGAGTAGCACACAATGGGACATAATGAAGGAGTGATTCATTCATACAGGAGGCTCGTAAAGTGCTTTTACAAACAAGCACAATGTACTGAGCAGTGATGTTTACTGGACTATGATTTTGGGCTACTGGTGCTCACCGTGTTTTACAGAGGGATGGATAAGCCAGTAAGGCCCCTACCTTTACGATATTTATTCGCTTGGTACCATGTTCCCAAGGATGATAGTGCCATCATTCTAGGACTGACTCTCTGCCCTTCTGAGACAGGCCCACATCCCTCATCTTGGATGGCTCTAACATACAGCAGCATTGGCAAATATGTGGTCAGCAGCATTATTTACCCAAAGGGATTGGCGGGGGGCAGGGGGTGAAGGTGGCATCCCTCCCCGCACCTATCTGATGCTCCGGGACAGCTGCTGCTGTGTGCTTCTGCCGTCTTCTTCACCTTCTCCTTGTCCCGTTTTAGTCGGGGTTGGGGGCGCTTGTTCTTTGTCTCCAAGCATTCCTGTCGAGTGCATCTTCCAAGCTGACTCCAACCTTCTTCATGTTCTCCTTCAGCATCTCAAACTACCTCTTTCGGGATCTTTCTTTGCCCCGAGACTACTAGACCTTGTATTCTCTGGCCAACGTACCCTGCGTCTGGTTGAAAAACGAAGGCCCACAGAGCCTGTGTGATTGGCAAAACTTTTCACACCACCTGGCCAGACCTGATGTTCCTGGTTGGAAGTCGGAGTTCCCTTGTCCTACATGGACTTGTTAGCCATGGCAGGCAGTCCCACCTGCCTGGATCAATCGAGTTATAAGGCTCCAGACACCCATCATTCACACCCAAACTTCCAGTTCAGAACACCTCTGCCTCAAGAAGGCAAGTGGCAGGAGTTTAGCTGTCAGGTGCTATGAATTGCACCACCTGTACGAGGCATTTTCTAGGGAGTGAGAGCTGGTCCCCCACCCCACCTCAGCCAAGACAGTTCTTTAGGATTCCTGGGATTCTGCAGTAATTAATCCAAATGCTTCTCCGATGAGCAGCCCGAAGGCCTGAGTGCTGCAGCCCAGAGAATTACACAATTGAGGCTCTTTGCTCGTTCCACCTACCACAAACCAACCAGCACAGACTTCTCAGAGACACAGCAGCTAATTGAGCCTCCTGGCACCCTCGGAGCTGAGCATTACTCCCCATTTTACACAACAAAGGAAGACGAAACAGACATGTCCAAACCCACAAATCAGTGGCAGGGCTGGGATTAGATCCCACGAGTTCCCGAGTCCTAGTTCTGGGCCAAGCCACTCACTAAAAAGTGTCTCCCAAGTCTCTAAGTCCACTCCATGACACTTCAGACCCAGGAACTTCACAGCAACAGAACTCAGATCCTCCTGCTTTAAAAAGCTTAGGCTCAAACATTACAGGGCCTATGAGACACAGCTGAGTGGTTCCATCCAGCAGTGGGAACATGCACACCACATAGTTCAGTGCCGTAGTTGGGCTTCAATTAGATTTTTATTGGTAAATGTCACTAACCATCGATTTCACCATACACAGCAACAAAAAACATTTCCCTTGATAATGACTGAAACTTACAGACAGGCAAAGAAAGAAAAATGCTGTTTGAGAACTCAGAGTTTGATTTAAGGACATTTATTTTGTATATTTTGACATTTGGTGTAACTGTTATTTGGTGTAACTTTGTGTGTAACTGTTATGAAGGTTAAACTTTTAAAATCTCAACATCTACAGTCATTAAATCATTAGTATCTGTTTCCACCTCCCCATCATTTCTTGGAACTGTGAAAATTTAAATCAATCAAATTGGAAGAATATGCTTAAAGTAAGCATTGATACGATCCATCAAAATTATTTAAAAAAATCAAATTCTGTCAAGCCTAAATACAATTCCTTAACTGGTGTAATTTGAAACAGTATGTTACACAAGCATGTACTGTAATGCAGTGGCATGCATGTGTAAGCGGGGGAACAGTCCCGCTATTGTGGGGAACTTTCCTGGCTTCTGCACTACCCCAGTGAAGTGGGCTAGCGAAAGGATCCTCGCTCCCACTTCCTTTACCCAGTGGCCTCCCTGCCCTTGAGGACTCCCCTTCCACTCTCCTGTCTGGCAGAGTCCTCGTAACCCCAACAAGGCTGGGCCCAGGATTCCTGGGGGGGCTCGACCCCCAACCCTGCTGTGGTCACCTAGGACAGGGGCTAGGGTGTCCCCACTCCGGGGTACTCTCTCTGCACTGGGCACTTCTCTGACCCACTGACCATTACATACAAGTTAAAGCAAATGCAAGTTATTTAATCAACAATTAATTTTAAAACGAATAAGGAATAATGGGAAAGGTTAAAGGAAACACATCACCCCGCTCTGTGGCAGGGAACATCACAAACAGTGTCCCTGGAACGTCAGGGCAGTTCACAGTCTGCTCCTTGTAAGTCCCAGGCCCTGCTCCGGCCCTGGCCGTGCTGCAGGGATGCTGTGGGTTGGACGCTTGCTCTGGTGGTGGCCACACGCTCACAGGCTCTAAGTGGTAGGACCCGTCTACCCAGTGTCGCCCCCGCCCTGTCGGGGTTACGATCCAAGCCTGGCCTGCAGAGCCGCTTGGCTGAGGGGTCTCCCTGGGCTGGGCCCGCTGCCCAGGGTCCCCCTCGGTCTCCCCAGCTGCTCACCGCACCCAGCTCCGGACTGCTCCAGCCGCAGCTCCACCACTCGGTCTCTGCTGCTCTGCCTCCCGCTCCCTGGGCTGCTTCTTTGGCCCCTCTGGCTCTGGTTGCTGCAGCTCTGCTCCCAGGACAGGTCTGCTCTCTCGGGGCTGCTTTTCTGGTCCCTCTGGATCTGGCCCAGCTCAGCTCCCCAGCTCAGCTTGGGGCCCTGCTTTCTCCTTAGCTCAGCCCCACTCTGTCTGACCCAGGCAAGTCCAGCTCACATGGAGGACGGGACCTCCCTGGCCTCCTGACTCCCTGATTAGCCTGCCCGCCCTGTCATTCAGGCTGACCTGGAGCATTGGCCTCTCCCCACTGTTCCTGGGGGCTGTCAGTCTCACGGTCCTGAGTCCCCATTGACCCTTCCCCCTTTTTACTACTGGGAGCTAGTAACTAAAACACCCACACTGAATGTTAGTAAGGGGGCAACAGTCCCCTTACACATGTACATAATGTTGACTGGCAATGGCTAGCTCACAGACAGGATAACTGACCTACTACGAGGAGCAGTTAGGGGAGATCTTCTTTGGTTCAAGTGTCAGAGGCCTGTGCGTTGGAAACAATGGCCAAGGTTCTAGTCCCAGATCCACGGGGTGTTTGTGATTTGTATAACTGCATCTTATCTGCTGCTCATGACAGCAGCTGCATCAACACGGTCAGGAGTGTAAGAAGACAGCCACTCCTCCTGCTTGTCACACAGCTGTCCTGACTTTTCAGATTTTTCCCCACAGAAACTGCAGGACTGAGCAAGGCTAAGGCGATGCTGGTTGGGAAGACACAAGCCTCTCCACCATCAAAGACACCTGCCCCACACCCCTGCAGTCAGTCTCCATGACTGGGGAGAGACAGTGGAGAAAAATGCTTTCTTCTATCGCCAGCTTGCTCTTCCTGGAGGAGGACTTGGTCCCAGTGCGCCCTTTGTTTGTTATCACCTCCTAGCTGGATTGTGATAACTCTGTCTGGGGCTAAAGGTGGAAGCAACCCAGAGGATGCAACTTATGCAGAATATAATGTCCGACCTCCTCAGCATGCTGGGCCTCCTTCAGTGCATCACCAATGTGTCCCCTTCCCAGTCCTCTTCTGTTGCTAATTTAAGCCCTTGGTCCAAACTTTCAAAGCTATCAACAGCTACTCCAGCAACCACATCTCCACCCATGGCAGCTGCTCTCTTCAGCGACAGTGCAGCTCACAAAGTCTAGGACAAAGCGTGTGAGAGCTGAGACAAAGTACTCTTAGGGCGGGGGGGGGCTCAGCTGCAGAGCGAGCTGCTGGAGAGATCAGAATGACCCAAAGAGTGATGGCATTTAGAACATGCTGCAGGAGCCTCCCTTCTGACCAAGCTTAAGAACACAAGAACGGCCATATTGGGTCAGACCAATGGTCCGTCTAACCCAGTATCCTGTCCTCCGACAGTGGCCAATGCCAGGTGCCCCGGAGGGAATGAACAGAACAGGGAATCATCAAGTGATCCATCCCATGTCACCCATTACCAGCTTCTAGCAAACAGAGGCTAGGGACACCATCCCTGCCCATCCTGACTAATAGCCATTGATGGACCTATCCTCCACGAATTTATCTATTTCGTTTTTGAACCCTGTTATAGCCTTGTCCTTCCCAACATCTTCTGGCAAGGAGTTCCACAGCTTCTGCACCTCAGCAGGAAGCAGATCTACCTACAACATATGCATACGCACATCACTTACCACGACAGGGCCCTATGATCTTGGGGTCATAGTGGATCACAAGCTAAATATGAGTCAACAGTGTCACAGTGTTGCCAAAAAAGCAAACATTATTCTGGGATGTATTAGCAGGAGTGTTGTAATCAAGACACAAGAAGTAATTCTTCCGCTCTACTCTGCGCTGATTATACTTTAAATGGAGTATTGTGTCCAGTTCTGGGTGTTGCATTTCAGGAAAGATGTGGACAAATTGGAGAAAGTCCAGAGAAGAACAATAAAAATGATTAAAGGTCTAGAAAACAACCTATGAGAGAAGTTTGAAAAAAGGGGGTTTGTTTAGTCTGTGGAAGAGAAGACAGAGAGGACATAACACTTTTCAAGTACATAAAAGGTTGGTACAAGGAGGAGGAAGAAAAATGGTTCTCATTAACCCAATGGGTTTAAATTGCAGCAAGGGCAGTTTAGGTTGGACATTAGGAAAAACTTCTTAACTGTCAGGGTGGTTAAGCACTGGAATAAATTACCTAGGGAGGTTGTGGAATCTTCATCATTGAAGATTTTTAAGAGCAGGTTAGACAAACACCTGTCAGGGATGGTCTAGAGATAATTAGTCCTGCCATGAGTGCACGGGACCGGACTAGACGACCACTCAAGGTCCCTTTCAGTCCTGTGCTTCTATAATGACTCTAGATGCTACTGTACTACAAACAGTAAGGCGAAGAGCAGAGCCCTCTTTGAAGTTCACTACAAACCTCGCTATGTGGATTTCCAGGTGCAGCGTTAAGATACAGCAGCCGTGGGAGCAACAGGAAGCCCTAATGCGGATGGAACCGACCACCTTGTTCTGAAGTGCGGCTGGAGGCTGGTCCAGCCTCGGCCTATGGCAATGCTGTCACAACAGCACAATGCTGTGTCTCTTAATAGATGTCGTTTCTGCTGGGATATGTAAGGGTGAAGCAGAGACCTGGGAAACCGCTGGTGTGCAGACACGGTATTAGGGAGCAGAGCCATGAGCAGACACCGCTTCTGCATTTGGTAAAGTGCAGGTACCCCTGATAAAGTGCTACCCCTCTGCCTTCCCTTCCCCTTGTTAAGGATTGATAAGCCTTGCAGCTGCATACGGAATGTGGGGATCTAAAGGATACCTTTGTGTAAAGCACTGTTTTCTTCCCCCTCCCTTCCTTTCCTAGCTACATGAACAAGCTCGGGGTCAGGGCCCCTTCCTCCCTTCCCTGCAAACTGCTCATCCAGGGCATTTGTGGCTACAATTATTGTAAAGAACTTTTACTTTGAAGATACATTTATCTGTAGAATATGCTAATGCTGTAATCAGGGGCGGGGATAATTATATTCAGTATATAGCTATTAATATTCATTGTATGGGCATTCATGTTACTCAATAAGAGGTTTGGGGGTGTTGCAACGATTGTAGATATTTACATACTAACTTAGATAACAGGAGCGTGCTGTAGCTAATCCAGTGCTTACTGGACAATTGGGTCGAGAGGAACAAGTACCGCAATAAAGAAGCCCGTCTACTCAATCCGCCTCTGGGTCAGCCTGCTCATTCTCTAACGGTTTCCCTATGGAAGGCGAGCTCTGGTTCCCACAAACCTGTGGAGAGCAGTGGGGGACGGGGCAGCTCACCCTTCCCTGAAAAGCAAGCTGGGATTGATTAGCATGACAGAACTGTCGTGTCACTGAGAACTGTATACAACAGGCCCTAATTCTAGTTATGTCAAGGCCCATTTATAATGCTGTGGCAGTATAAGGAGGCCTTAAAGTGGGTGGAAGCAGCCCCCCCCCTCCAAGAATCCCCCCCACATCCTGGTCACTGGCCCTGCTCTCAGGCCCCCAGTATGGTGTGGGGGTCATTGGTGTGGCAGCAGTATGCTGCACTATGGCTATTCTCTGCTTCCCCTGCCTATATGGGGCTGCAGCAAGGAGAGGGAAAGTTACAATAGCTCTTGGGATGCTCTGACTTAGGGCCCTCCCTAGCCCCAAAATACAGGGTGTGCAAAGGTGACTTAAAGCCACCTTACCCCCAACCACAGGAACAATCACGGAGCGTCTGGCGCTGTGAGAGCGACAGAACTGTGCAAACTCCACAGGGTCCTGTCACAAGGGCTCCTGCAGGATGTGATTCAGTTTCCATGTCAGTTTCATTCATCTGTCAGTTTCGTTTTGAGTTTCCCCTGAAAAACCACACTTGCCTCCAGGCTGGCCCACCTGTCACTGGAAGGTCTGGGGAACAGCAAAGCCTTCCAGTCTCAGCTGGGTAATAATAATAAACATTTGGGCTGAGCTGAGGTTGGCCCACCCCCACTCGTCCACTGGGCCGTCCCTGCACAAACTCCCTCCAGATCACGGCTAAAACCCCCTCAGAGCCAGGGATGGGAAAGGCCCATCAGATCTCTGCTGCGCCCTACAGCTCAGTGTATTCTCCTGTCCTCCCTCCAGTCTGGTCTCCGAAGCCCCAAGCAATGGTGCTTCCACCATTTCCCCTAGGACACAGCTCCACAGCCTAGCACAGCTCACAGTCAAGCTGCTTTTCCAGATAGTTCAACATTTTCCTGTTCTTACTGGTGTAAGATCTAACACCAAGGTACCAGTGCTAACAACAATCTCCTGCCCAGCAAACACACTGTTCTTCCAGACAGCAGATGGAAACTCCTGTGGTTTTTTCCTTTAACCCCTTCACCTCTGAATTTTTTTTGCAACTCCATAAAGGACACACAGCATTTGCTGTTCTTAAGCGCAATGTTTCACTGACACACCACACTCTGGGGCTGGAGGGAGAAAGGGCATGGAAAGGGCACTGCCTGCACCAGGCAAAACTATGGGGTATCTTATTGCTTCTCGCATGCCTAGACCAGACAAACATTACTCAACGGGAGAGAGCAACCCTTAAGGTGCAAAGCAAGCAAAAAAAGGGGTTAAGTCCTTTCTCCCGTCACTTGCCTTCCCACATCCCCTGCCATGTGCTGGCAAGCAGCTGCAACTCCCCCCCTACCTGTCATTGCTGCTCTCGAGAGCCGGGTTCACGCTGCAAGACCGGTCCCAAAGCTCAGTCCAGCCTAGGCAGGGAGGGAATCCCTGAGGGTGTCCTCTTTCCCCGTAGGCTGGCTGGCAAGTCCCAAGAAAGCCACCGACGCCGCTGTTCCCGCTGCCCCACGATCCGTCAGAGAGAGAGAGCTCGTCTTTGAAGAGTCAGCCGCAGCAAAACAAGAGCTAGAAATGTTTAGTTAAGTTACTTTGTGCGTCGGCTGCCTCCTTCCTTTCCCAAGTCACGCAGACAGCCCCAGCTGCTCAGTTTCCTTTTTAAACAGGAGCGGTGAGTAATAAGCCCGGCTCGACGCACAGCCTGAGCCTCGGTGAGAGCAAAGAGAACAGTGACTTTGGGGGAATTGAAGCAGAGATCCCTGAAGGCCCATTTACCAGCAGCGGGCCAATAGAGCCGACAGCTTTCTTGCAGGCACTTTGGACCTCCAGCACGACAGCAGCCTGGAATGATAAAATCCTCATGTGTCCTGACCAGCAGGTGACTGGCATGCAGAGGGAACTGAGTCGGTTAGGAGACGGGGGAAAGGGCCCAGCTCCCTCCTTTGTCAGACAGGTTCCTCCCTGGTCTGGCTGCTCCTTCCTTCCTCCCGCCCTCCACCTGACACTCTCTCACGGCTGTTTCCATGGACACCAGTAGCTGCCACAGAAACAGCAGCAGGGACTTCAGACATCAAGAAATCCACCCCTCCATCTGTCTATTGCTCCTTCCTCCCTGCGGAAGAGAGGTGGCTTCCCAGCAGAGAGCCTCCCACTGAAGTCTGCAAGAGTTTTACCAGCAGACTTCCACAGGAATAGGACTGATTCCCCTACTTTGACTAGCAGTAACAGGGAAGAGGAATGGCCCAGAGAGAGAGACACCCACCAGCGCTTGAGAAACAGGAACGGGAAGCCTGAAGTTTCTTGGAGGGGAAGTGGGGGTGGACAGATATCAACCGCAACTGGGCTTAGCAGAACAGTCAGGTGGTGCCTGGGAAGTAACTGGTGTGAGGAAAGTAACAGAACTTTCAACAGGTGGATAAGTTATTTGTGATTCTTACAGCACTGGGGTCATCAGTGCTATAATAATCAGGGTTGGATACAGTATTAGGAAAAACTATTTCACTAGGAGGCGGTGAAGCACAGCAATGGGTTACCTAGGGAGGTGGTGGAATCTCCATCTTTAGAGGTTTTTAAGGCCCAGCTTGACAAAGCCCTGGCTGGGATGATTTAGTTGGGGTTGGTCCTGCTTTGAGCAGGGGGTTGGACTAGATGAACCCCTGAGGTCTCTTCCAACCCTCATCTTCTATGATTCTATGATTTTTGGAACTATTTGGCAACAGTGGGGCTAGACGCAAGGCCAGAAGGGACCATCATGATCATCTGGTCTGACCTACTGCACACTGCAGGCCACAGAATCTCACCCACCCAGTCCTGTGATAGACCTCTAACCTCCGGCTGAGTTACTGAAGTCCTCAAATCATGATTTAAAGACTTCAGGTTATAGAGAATCCCCCATTTACACTAGTTTAAACCTGCAAGTGACCTGTGCCGCATGCTGCAGAGGAGGGGGGAAAAAAAAAAAAGTCCCAGGGCCAGAATCTAAACCCTCTTGTTCCAAAAATGTCCACTATCTTTTGAGCTAGAGGAGAATCCAATCTGTCTGACATGATTAGCTGTTAGGATTCCACCCAGGAGACGGCAGCACACACATCTCTCCTATATATTACACTGTAATAACCCCTATAGTTGAGGTGACAGTCCCCAGATTTCTACAGCAGGGAACAGATGCAGCAAAGGGCCTTCAACTCTGGATCTCTTTTCTCCTAGTCCCACAGACAACAGACCTCAAACTTGTTTGAGTTTTCAGGGCTAGTGCCTCGGGCTTTTGGCTACAAGGAGGTCTCAGGGGCTGGGCAGTTGAGTTTCTTGGTAGACTAGATGAAGTTCTCTTGAATCAGTGCATTCACTGGTATGAGTTGAAGATGCACATGTGTCTAGAAAACGTGACAGCACATTATACAGATTAAATAAATACAATTATACATTGAAGATAATCTAGACATGCAATGATTAGAATGCGCTTCACACATCTCACAACACCCCTGGGAGATAGATCTGTATTAACACCCCAGTTTAGAGCTGGGAAAACTGAGGCACATCGGTATACATCTGACTCACAGCCAGTCAATGTCAGAACTGAGAACAGAACCCAAGAGTCCCGATTCCCAGAGCCCCCTGCTTTCACCGACAGACCCTATTCAGTCCCTCAATTAAGTGGACCTATAGCAAGTTCCTGTGATACCTCAGTGACAGGCTATGGGCCTGTTTAGGGTGTCTTTAGTAGGAATGCAATCACAGGATTGGGGTGCCTGTTTCCACGTGGGATGCCACTACGCACTCTCTTGTGACATTGCACATGGACACAAACAGGAGCCCTCACTGGCTTGTATGTCACAATGGGGCATCATCAGGTCCCAAATGAACTCGGGGTTCACCCATCCTTCAAGCTGCATGAGAACCACCTCCACTTTGGGACATCCCTCTCCTCAGACTTGAGTGCCACATACAAAGGTCAGAGCCCTAGTGCACAAGCTCTGAGAAACCAGAAGAGATGTCGTAATGGGCTAAGCCTTAGCTTTGGAGTCCCTGCATTCCACAGAAGCACAGGCTCAAATCAGCCCAACGCAGCCCTTCATCCATTTGAGGCAGATAAAGCAAGCTCTATGCCGTGAACTGCAGGAAGGTCCTTTTGAATGAGACCTTTGAAACCAAGGTTCTGCATGGCCATTAAAGAGTCTATGGTGCTTTCTGCAAGAGCAACATTTGCTCAGTGTTTAAACCTTAAACCCTCTTCTCTCAGGTGTGCTCTGTGCCTGGCTACAGCACTGCACCCCAGAGGTAGCTGCATTTCAGTAGTGCCCTGTGACGGGGCAAGGCCAGATGGCTATAGAAAAGTAGTGGGAGATAGATATATTAGCTCCAGGCTAAACAAATCCCTGGTACCAGCTTAAGTGAAATGGAAGCTGCTCCAGGTCAATTAAGACACCTGGGGCCAAGTAAGAACTTTCCAGAAGGCAGGGAGAATGCTAGGTTGATTGGGACACCTGAAGCCAATCAGGGGCTGGCTGAAACTAGTTAAAAGCCTCCCAGCCAGTCAGGTGGGGGTGCATGTCAGGAGCTGTGGGAGGAAGTTGTGCTGTTGGAGAGACTGAGCAGTACACACCATATCAGGCACAAGCAAGGAGGCCCTGAGGTAAGGGTGAAGTGGAGCTTGAGGAAGTGGGGGCTGCTGTGGGGGAAGTAGACCAGGGAATTGTACATGTCATGTTTCTAAAAGGTCAGCTACCATAGCTGATACTATTAGGGTCCCTGGGCTGGAGCCTGGAGTAGAGGGTGCGCCTGGGCTCCCCCCACCTTTGCCCCCTGATTAAGTACTGAGACTGGGAGACAACAGAGACTGTGCAAGGGAGGATAACTTCTCCTCACCTCCCTTGCTGGCTTATGATGAAAATGGCTCAGTAGACTGTGACCCTTGTCCCTAGAGAGAGAAGGGTTACGTGGAGGGTCACAGTGAGCCTCTGAGGCTAGCGAAATCTGCCAGGAAATGCGGGACCCACTGAGGCAAGGACAGAGCTTTGTCACAGTATACAGAGAGAAATCTGATATATGTGCTTAATTTAAAGATTATCTGAAACCTCTCAGCTAGCGTCAGTTAAATCTTTATAGGTGCAAAGGAAGAAATTCATCCTTCTTCTCTGATGTGCTTCAGGGGCTAGCAGGTTCCCCAGGGGAACATAGCCCTGGAACAGGGTCCTGGACTTTAAATGTATTTACTGTATACAGTATGCCAGTTTAGCAGTTTCCCTAAATTATTATTTGCATCCTTCTTAAGCCACTCACACAAGGGAAAATGAAACAGAACAGAAAGCCTTCTGTGATTTACAGCTGCAGGCCACAATAATTACATTAAACAGAAGATGTGTCTTCAGTAATGAGCTCTGTAGGGCATGTGCACACTGGACTAGATGCTCAGCTGGGGCATCAGTGTCGCTTTAATGAAGAGAATGGAGTTACACCGCTTTACATCAGCTGCGGCTCTAACTCCACAATCTGTCAATGATTCAGTATCAAAACTGAAGGGAAGAGGGATTGCAATTATTTTAGAGACAACATCCAGTTTCTATTCACTGTTTCGGTTCGCCCCACTCTCCTTCAGTTTCTCTAACTCCAAAGTGCAATCTATCTGAAACAGACAATAATTCAGGGCTTTGCGTAGTTTTCAATTCAGGGATGGACGGGAGGTCACCCCTCTGCGCTCTCTCTCTCTCGTGACAGAACTTTTATCAGAGTACTGGCTGGTTTTATTTCAAACATGCCAAGCGATGGAGCTCAAGTGATCTCAGAAAGTTCCTGCTGGATGCATCTGTACTGACCTCTGTACTTTTCCATAAGCATTTGCCTCACACTAAAAAAGTCCCATCTGGTAAAGACCCTGTGCAGCTGACAGAAACACCTTTTTGGGAAGAATCTGTTAGCGATTAACACCAGCTATTAATATAGCAGATGCTTTCTTAATTAACATGCTGTGCTCGTTGTATCTGAGAGCCCTCAGCAGGATTGTTAGGATTCCCTCCAACCCAGAGAAAGCCCACTGAAAACTCCCAGTTTAAAACCACGTTGTTGTCGTTTAATGAAACGAGACAGACCTCATGCAATTCACCTTAGGTGCATATTTATTCCATCAGCATAAAAAGGCACATGTTGACCAAGATGAAAAACTGCTGTTCTGAAAGTGGAACACAATTCTCTAGTCCCCAGTCTTGTATCTAATTAGACTTGCCACATTTTCACATCTGCCTGTGGAAAGTAATACCCTCTTTCCAATTTATTTGCCTTCTCGGCCAGTAGCCTTTTACAAATGTGGACCAAGCCAATCTGAATGTAGTGAAAACACACTCGATGGATACTGAGCTGGGTGGCCAGGAGCACAGGTCTTTAATATTAGACAAAACACTGAATTCAGCTGCCTTGCCTTTTGTCATCTTACTTCCCCAATGTGTTGCAATGAAATGTGATATCGCTTCTTTGCACTCACAGATTTGGAGTTGGAATCCACATCTTCAGTTTCCAGTGCCAGAAGGGAAGGAACGGATTGGGGATTCTGTTCCAGGAGCAATGTCTCAACCTCATCTTCCCCCAATTGCCCTTTGTGACCTCTCTAGATTTCCTTGTTGGGTAAAATGTATGCTATGTTTTGATGCAAGTCCCTTGTGGTCAGTGCCAAATTTCAACACACTGATAGTAGCTGGATGCAAATGCAGAGACCTGCTCTCCCAAAATGTTCTAATGAATGTCATGGGGCATCCATTCTCCTTTCTTCAATCAATCAGCCATGGGGCTGATGGTGGTTTCTTATCAAGTTGGAGACTTTACCTTTCTGTTACTTTTCTGGCTGCACTGCACTCACCACTGAAGGTAGCTAATTTACAGTCTAAGTAGCAAATTGCACCGATCTATCTTTTTCAGCTCTCTCATTTTTCAAAGGTTGCCCAGCCATCATCTTTTATTTCTTGCTACGATATTCCTCTCACCCTTAATTCTATCCCAGAATAGAAGGAAGGGGAAAGGCTGTAGACGCTTCAGATAGAGTGGAGATTTAATAGAATAAGGCAACTAGAAACATGCAGTTTTAAGAGGGCTCCACATCAAAGCCCTTGTACTAGGGTTTGCTCACTGAAGGCAAAATTCACCCTGCCAAGGACCAGCACAAGAGCAATGAAGTCGCACTTAAACTAGGTCTCAAATGGTGCCTGGGGTCTTGTGCTGGTCCCACAACGGGAAGGCAAGAGCTAGAAAAGGCTGACTTTGTAGACTTGGCCCTGATGATCAGCACTGCCTCTTGTGAATCTAAGGTAAAGATCATATTTTTAAGTGACTGAGAGGAGAAAAGGGAAGTGGTCAAGCTCAAAAAAGACAGACCGAGACCCAAGAGTCAACAGGGCTTTAGATAGACTGAAGGAAGCGGTTTTCTGTTTGTAAGGCCTTGTCTATATTGGGGCGTGTAGCAGGCTGCAGACTCACCGGTGCAGCGCCTCCTGCTGGTTACCTTGGGAATTAGCTCAATTCCAGCTCTCCGAGCATCCTCTGCTAGCCGGTGTCTCATCTGCCTCAGGCCCCGTGTCCTTCCCGGACCCTGGTGCCCTTTATCTAAGGGTTCTGCCCTAGCCGTACCCCCACGCTCTGGGTCTCCCCTCCCAGGGGAACCCCCAACCCTCTAAGCCCACCTTGCTTAAGTGGCTACTGCCAGTCGTCATCTGGCCCCCTTTCTCTGGGGCAGACTGCAGTCTGTAATGGCCACTCATCGCTGGCAAGGGGGTTGGACCTCTGCCTATCTCCAGGCTGCACCTCTTCAGCCCCGGTACCTCCTTAGGTCTTAAACAAGGCCTCAGCCTGGGGAGTTGCCAGGCTGGAGCTTCCCAGCTCCTCTTCCCCAGCACTGATCTGCATCAAGTACCCTTGAGCTCCCAAGCAGCCAGGGCCTTCCCGCTCCAAGGCTGCAGAGAGACTGTGTCCCAACTCCTCCCTTAGCCCTTTTATCAGGGCCAGCTGTGGCCTGAGTAGGTGTGGCCACAGCTGTGGCCGCTTCCCCATCAGCCTACCCTTTCTCCCAGGAGCGGGGTGACTGCCCCGCTACAGGGCTGTAGCCATCTGTGTAGCTGAACTGATGTAGCTGCATTAACGCAACCTCCGAAGGTAGCCTGGGTACACCGGCCTGAACTGGGACCGGGACCGACGCACTGAGTTTACACTAGGTATCTCCGTATGCACCAGCGGCTAAAATCCCCAGGGCTGGCAAGGCTGTGTCTATGCTCCAGAGTCCACCCCAGCACAGCTACGCTGGTGTAACTATGCTGGCATAACCCTGTAGTGTAGACGCAGCCTACGCTGACAGAAGGGGTTTTTTTGTCAGTGTAGGAACACCACCTCCCCAAATGATGTTAGCTACATCAACATAAGCGACATTCTTCCATCGACGTAGCTGCATCACACTGGGGGCTAGGTCAGCAAAGCTCTGCCGGTCAGGAGCGTGGGGTCCTTATACTCTGAACAAGGTAGGGAGGTTGATCAAATGTAGACCAAGCCCAAGGCTTTAGAGCTACAGACTCAGCCACGTTGGTGGATCTGGTTACAATATGGCTGACCCCGCCACATTGTTCCATCTCCGAGTGCAGGTGAGTCTGAGGGGTGGTCTACACTGAAGTTACAGTGGCATAGCTCTGTCTCTCAGGGGTGTGAGAAATCCACACCCCTGAGATGTAGCTAAAACGACCTGTCCCCTGGTGTAGACAGCGCTAGGTTGACAGAGGAATTCTCCCATTGACCTCGCTAGCACCTCTCGGAGAAGTGAATTGACCACAGTGATGGGAGAACCCCTCCCAGCACTGTCGTGTCTACAGTGATGCCCTACAACGGCACACTGCGGCACTGTCGATGTGCCTCTGTAGCGGGTTAAGTGCAGACAGCCTCATCCTGTCTCTGACCTGGGCTTTAGTGCACCTCCAAATGAAGTGATGACCCCATCTACAGCGCAAGATGGAAGTGAGGTGGAGACGTGTGCTGGAACCAGTTCATCCCACTGTGGTTTGGCCAGACTAGATGATCATGATGGTCCCTTCTGGCCTCAGTCTGTGAGTAGCACAGATGGGGACCTAAGCCTGTGCTACTACAAACTACCTTGCTGGCATTTTGATTTTTTGTCCTGAAACAGGAATCTTTTTTTAATAAACCCCAAGAATTTTAGCCAGTCGGGATATTTTCGAAAAGGCCAGCTCTGAAGCGTCACACTCCCCATCCCTCCTACCCATCTGTCTCGGGGCTTCCTGCAGCACCTCGATCCAGCCTCAGCAGCACAGGCCTCCTGTCTGATTCTGCCTCTCGCCCATAGCCTCAGCCCGCTCTGCCCATGGCAGTTGTAAATGCCAAGTCATTTTCCTGCCTCAGTCCTGCCTCCTACTCCCCTGCTATCTCATACCCCTTTGATCCTGAATGCATGCCACCTGCTCTGCAGCCTCGGGCTCCCGGCATCTGCCTTGAAGATCAGTAGATTGTCCTTCAGACTTTCTTTTTAATGAAGCAAACGTAATGCGGAGACAGATAAAGAGAGTGGTTAAAGAACAGGGGAAGCAGAATACCAGAACAGGTCAGGGTGAAGACTAAACAGTGTGACGAGAAGTCAAAAAGGCATCCAAGGCTGCGTGTGTCTGCTGTGGGTCTCTGGCCAGCTCCACCACAAACTTCCCTGTGCATTTCAGTTTGAGGTGGTACCCAGAACACCCCCCAGAGTCACTCGCACAGGGCTCAGCCTGGCATGATAAAGGGAGGAATTCATCCTGCCAGAATTCGCTCCAACTCCAGTCCTGATGAGAGTTACTAAACTCCCCTTTGGCATTAGCTGAGGGCCTAGAGAGAGGAGTGGATATTTCCTGGTTTGTTCAGGATAACAAAACCCTTTCAGCCAACCCTGCAAGCAGCCACAGATTAACCCTTTCTGTCCCCTCAAACCCATTCCACCCAAGGTTAAGGAAGCAAAAACCTAGCCCACAGGCTGCCTAAGGAACAGGTGCCTAATTCAACAACTAGGCAAAACTTTTGAGCTAGATAAAATGCTTTGGACGCAGTGTCCAAGTGATCTGAGAACCACAACAAAACACACAAACATGTCAGACAAATGAACAGGTTATGAAGAATCATCTGTGTCCTTTCCCACCCTTTCCTTTGATGTCTAGATATTTCCCCTTGTTTAATGTTGCCTGGGCCATGACTTTATCCATCCCATAATAATAATACCTAGGTCTTATCGGTAGATCTCAAAGCACTTTACAAAGGAGATAAGTATCATTGTCACCATTTTACAGATGGGGAAACTGAGGCACAGGGAGGTGAAATGACTTTTCTGCAGTCTCCCAACAGGCCACTAGCAGAGCTGGGGATAGAAGCCAGGGCTCCTAGGTGCTAGCGCAGTGCGCTACTCACTAGACAACACTGCCTCCCCTAGGATAATTATTATTGGCCATTGCGCCTGCAGAGGCAGGTGTATTCCATATTGCAACTGACCAACATACAAATGCAGACTCTCAAAAAACCAGTGAACACACCAACTGCAGAAGAACAACAAAGCTCTTCTTTACTAAATAGTAGCTACTCCTGGGGGAATTCTGCACCACTGCATATGTGCAGAATTCATGTGCTGCGCAGAATTTTTCCCCCACAGAAAATACATTCTGCTGGAAAGGCACTGCAGTTATGCCTTTCACCCACCAGGGACCACTCTGGCTCCAGAACAGAGCAGCCGCTCTTGCGTGGGAGCAGCCCCAGCTGTGGATAGGGAAGAAAAAGAGGCTGCCTTCCTTAGAGTGCCCTGCCTGTGGGGTCAGGTCAAGGGGAACGGGATACTGGGAGGATGGACTCATGGGGCACATGAGGCTGCTGGGGTGGGGGTCACAGACTGGGGTTCAGAAGGGGTAGTGGGAGGGACAAATAGGGGCAGGGACTCAATGGGAGTGAGGGTGCAGAGTCACATGGGGAGGGGTGACTGACTGCGGGTGCAAGGACACATAGGGACTGGGGGTGCAAGGACACATGGAGGTGCAGGGACACATGGGGACAGGGGCAGATGTGTCTGACTGAATGAGAGGCTAGGGGTCAGCCAGGTCTGCATGGTGGAGGCTCCTTTACAACCCCTCTCTGCATCCCCCTAAAAAACCTGTTCCATATTTCTCCCACACACACCCAATAATCCTCCAAGTTTAAACCCATACTCCTTCCCAGCAATTACTTCCCTCTCCCTCAGCTCCTCTGTTACCCCCGACTCCCCCAAGCCTTTGAACTGCTTCTGAGGGGTGCAGTAAATATGTTTCTGTATTGTTTAAATGAATTATTACTCAGAGTTCTGTATTAATCTGCCTAGAAAGGAACCTATTTGTCAAATCACTTCCTGAATCTTTTTGGTTGTCTGTATTATTACAGACATAGTTGCTGACAGGTATTTTGAAATAAATTACCAAAATAATTGAAACTGCTGTGATTATAGTGTGTTGTTTTGACAAATGAAGTGTGCAAAATTTTAAAATCTATTGTGTGCAGAATTTTTAAAAATTTTGGCTCAGAATTCCCCCAGGAATAAGTAGCTCTACTCTGAGACACAGACCTAAGATGGTCATAATTAAAGCTACGATTATGTCATGGAGGTCACAGAATCCGTGACTTCCAGAGACCTCCATGACACTTTTCTGCCCTGGCACAGGAGCTGTCAGCAGGCAGCCCTGCAGCTCTCAGCCACTGCTGGCAGCAGGCCCTCAGCAGCTCCTAGCTGCCAAGCAGCAGGAGTCCCCTGGAGCTCCCAGGCCCCATGGGTGGGGGGGTCCCCTGGAGCTCCCAACCCTTACAGGCAGCAAGGGGACCCTGCAGCTCCAGCGTCCAAGGGCGGTGGGGCTCCTTACCCCCCACAGCAGGCAGCAAGGAGACCCCAGTTCAGCCTAGTCTGATACCCTGTCTCTGACAGTGGCCAGCACTCGACGCTGCAAATGAAGGTGCAAGAATCCCAGTAATGGAACATTAGAAATAACCTATCCATAAGGGTAGCTTCTACCTAGCCCTGGTTGATGAATACCCCTCATACGCTTTGTTATCCTAGCTAATGTAACCATGCACGTTCTCATTCACTATAAAAATGTCTAAGCCTTTTTTGAGTTAAGCTCTTGATAAGTAAAGATCCCATGGCACATTTTGTAAGAGTCAAGGTGTTAGAATTTTTTTCAGGACACTGGGGCTAAGTTGGTTCATTATGTTCCAACTCCCTACATTCCTCCTGCCACGTCAGTTGGATAAGATATTCTTCACTCTCTCTCCTATTGCGCTGCTCTGAGCTATTTAAAGGAGGCTGCCGTCCGACCTGCCAAGTCTCCTTCATTGTGCCAGTGACCCCATTTGGGGTTGGTTTTCAGGCAGGATTTTTGAAGCCTCTCCCCTCTTGGGAAGAAGGATTCCCTTGCATTTCAATGAGACATTTAAAAATTTCCATCAAAATTAGGCCCTTCAATTCTTACCGCTCAACAGTGGTGCACATTGCCTCGTGGAGGTAGCTGCATTTCTGAAATGATCCCTGGCATATATAGGGACTCTCTTCTCATTTACACTGCTGGGGCCAGTTGGGGGAACTCTACTGAAGCAGTGTAAAACCAAAGTGAGAACACAATCAACCCCATAACTTGTAAAGTCTTGAAAGCTTTGATGAAAAGCGCTACACGGGTGTCAGGATTGTCAACCAGGAATCTCCCCTCCTAAAATAAACCTGATTTTCCAGGGGAATAGACTGGCCCCACGGGGACTCTATTTCTCTTAAGAGCATTTATTTAGTGCTGAATTCAATGAGTCCTAATATTGATACAAACTGAAATCTCAGATCTAACCCCCCCTGAACTTTAGGCAAGTTCAGATCCAGGCTTCCTGGCCTGAACTCCTCTCTATAATGAACTGGAGCCTCAGGTCCAAGCACTAGGAAAGTCTGGATCTGAATTGCACGGCATAGGCCCATCTTTAACACCAAGGCACCTCTGTGTCACAGAGAGTAGGACCTGCTCAGTACCTGATTCATTTCTGCTTTGTCATTTAAATGAGCAACTTTGGGCAAGTGTCTTCACTCCTCTGCCTCAGTTTCCCCATATGTTCAATGGGGATAATATTTACTTAGTAACATCTAGCATTTCCCAGTGCTTTTCACCCATAGATCTCAAAGTGCTTGTAAAAGCAGGTAAGTGTTACCAACCTCATTCTACAAATTACAGTTATGCCTCATTCTACAAATGGTGAATCTGAGGCATAACTAAAGTTAAAAGACTTGCTCCAGGTCACTTAGCAGATCACCGGTAATAAGGAATGTGACACAGGGACTCCCGACTTCCTGCCTACTTCTCTATCACACTACTCTCCATGATAGGCTTTAGAGCAACAGTTGTCCTATCAGACATCTCATGGATTATTTGACAGCTGTGTGCAATCAGCTCTTCCTCCGGGGACCAGTAAATGCCCCCTTATGACCTCTGCTCACTGTTCACATGACACCAGGACTGTTTTCTTTGGCCCCTAATTAAGCACCCTTTATGCTGAAACCAATGGGAGTTTTGCCAGAGTAAGGTATGCTCAATAGGGACTTACAACTTTTGGTGGAGATGCTCAACAATCCTGTAGCCATACATGGAGCTACAGTGACACCTGGTGGTGCATGTAAGTTTTGACTCTGGTTTACAAGGTTTAATCTTAACATAAATTGAAATTACAGTTTATACCGACCCTGGCTCCCAGAAGTTTCACAGCCTATTTTCCCCCCTTCCTGGCAGCACAGATTTCATTAGTCCTGCTGTCCTCTTGCTTTCCTAACCAATTCAGACATGAACACAGTGCTAAAGGGCACTAACAAAGCAGCTGAACCCGTACAGGACTGGAAAGCTTTCAATCAGTCAGAACAATTAAACTTGCTGAGAAGACAACTCATGAACATCTCCCTCACTGCCTGCCTGCTTACTGGCCTCTTTGTCCTTTTGCTTTCTATGATGTTCACCCTTTGCAACAGGAGCACAAATTCTCTGCCCGTCTACAGCACCTTTCAGTGGAGGATCTCAAAGTTTCTTACAAACAGGAGCCTCACCACAGCTCTGCAAGACAGGAGTGATTAAAGCCAGCGGAGAAACTGAACTACAGAACTGCTGAGTTGCGGAAGTGCTCATAGCAGGTTAGTTGCAGGGCCAAGAATAGAACCCAGGAATCCTTGCAGTACCCTAAACTAACCATTAGGATGCACTATCTCCCCAGTTTGTTTTTTAAGTGTGAGAGTAGACAAACATCCTCCACCCACCGTGGAAGATTCAGGTGGTTAAATATAAGAAGGAAGAGCCTCTCAATAGTGGACATGGGACATGTAATTCTCCCGTTGGTTCAGAAAAAGTCATCCCCAGATAGAGGAAAGAAGACAGTTGGACACTACCCACAACCAACCTGCACCTGGAAACACCGTCTCTTATTGTAAAGCTGTCAAGTTTCCTTCCCCACTCAATAGGTATCTTATTGAATATGTCCAGAGCTCTTCCAGTCAATTTTGCAACCAATGTAGTCATCTTGTGAGCTTCAGGAATTTTATGGAGAGTGCACAGTCTCTCAAAGGTGAGAAAATATTCAGCAATATCACTGGATTCATCATACTGTGGACATAGTCGCTCCCATTTGTGGATTGTTGGGGAAGGATGGTTAGGGTTATCCAGTAGACACCACTCAGCCCTTACCTTCTCCAACTCCAGTTCAAGCTTCCTCTCTTTTTTCTTCTCCTCCATTTTTTTCCTTTGCCTCCATAGCTCTCCTGTGGGCAGCCTCTCGGGTTTTTTTTCTGCCTCTTTCACTGCCTCCAGTTCTCTCCTGTGGGCAGCCTCTTTGGCTGTTTCTGCCTTGGGCTCTGTCATGTTTGCCTCCCTGTTTTTAATTAACTTTACACCCGAGAGTTAGAAAAAAAACAAACAAACTTGGCTTGTCAAAAAAATAGCTTGTGCTGTAACCGGATACCGATGTTCTCTGACAGGATTCTCAGCCTACAGAAAAATCCTTTGTCTCCAGGCAAATAGACAGAAAAACCCTCTAGTTGCTCTTAGCTAACCTCTTCAGGTCTGTGAAGAACTTGTGAATTTCCCTGCAGGAGGTTAACTACCCTGCCTTTACGTAGAAAAACTCCAAGTCACAAAAGCAAGCTCCCTTTTGTTATGCTTGTTGCTTTGTCCCCTTTTACAAAACCCTTTAAAATCTTTTAAAATCCTTCTGTACTTCTGGTTTAAAAAAAAATCCTCAATGATTTCAAATTAATCCCACCGCTATGCCACCATGTCAAGGTTCCTTCCCCACTCTGAACTCTAGGGTACAGATGTGGGGACCTGCATGAAAGACCCCCTAAACTTATTCTTACCAGCTTAGGTTAAACGCTGCCACCACCAAAGTGTTACACAAAGAACAGGAGAAGTGCCCACTTGAAAACGTCTTAACCCCCCAACATCCCCCCAAGCACTACACCCTTCCTGGGGAAGGCTTGATAAAAATCCTCACCAATTTGCCTCAGTGAACACAGACCCAAACCCTTGGATCTTAAGAACAATGAAAAAGCAATCAGGTTCTTAAAAGAAGAATTTTAATTAAAGAAAAAGAATCACCTCTGTAAAATCAGGATGGTAAATACCTTACAGGGTAATCAGATTCAAAACATAGAGAATCCCTCTAGGCAAAACCTTAAGTTACAAAAAGACACAAAAAGAGGAACATCCATTCCATTCAGCACAACTTATTTTATCAGCCATTTAAACAAAAGAGAATCTAACGCATATCTAACTAGATTGCTTACTAACTCTTTACAGGAATTCTGACCTGCATTCCTGCTCCGGTCCTGGCAAAAGCATCACACAGACAGAGAGAACCCTTTGTCCCGCGCCCCCCCCGCTTTGAAAGTATCTTGTCTCCTCATTGGTCATTTTGGTCAGGTGCTAGCAAGGTTATCTTAGCTTCTTAACCCTTTACAGGTGAAAGGGTTTTTCCTCTGGCCAGGATGGATTTAAAGGTGTTTACCCTTCCCTTTATATTTATGACAAAGGCCCTGGCCCAACTATTGGGAATCCAGGGCATCGCCCCAGGTGCCACTGGTTGTCTGGAGAGACCTGCCTATGGGAGCTGCTGACCCAGAACAGTGCTGTTTAGCTATGTGCTGTGCAACAGTTAATAAAGGTAACCTGTGTGAGATCTCTGACTCTGAGTTGCATTCAAGGAACTATAAAAATTGGGTGGAGTGCAAGTACTGGGCAAGATCTTTACATTCAGGTAACTGCATATAGCATCCTTCTGTTTGTCCAGCTCTCTGCATGCCCACACTAGCTGTCACCAGCACCCTTCAAGGCACTGTTTGCAGAGACAGACTGCAACCTCCTTTGTTTGTGACATCGTACCCAAGTGTTACCTTGTTCTGAGTCTGCCTTCCCCAAGGTCCCAGAGGCATGGGTCTGAGACTGTCCCCGGGTAATAGCGTCAGACCCAACTGAGATTTCCTTCTACAAAAGCAGATTTTGTAACTGGATTGTCAACAGAGGGAATTATAAAGGAACCTGATGTGCAAGATGTACTTCCCGAGACAAATACAATGGAAATTTTTTTTTATTCCAAAATCCTGTATATTTGGTTAATTTGCATGTCTGGAGCCTGTTAATGCAACTGTAAAGGAGGTGAATTCAACTGAGGGGGCCTCCTGGGGCCCCCACCACAGTGCTGAGATGTGTGTATCTGGGGGGCTCCCCCCAACCCCCCTATTCTGGGATATCTATGACAAGCTCGTCATCCCCGTCCAGGGGGTCTTCGCCACTCCCCTCCTCCACGTAACTGAACATTTGCTGGGGCACAGTGCTGAAGATGGTAGGGCGTGGGAGCTTGGAGGAGAGGGGGGCCAGGGGGCACCCCCGGGGCAAGGAGAAAGGGAAACCCCCCACCACTGAGCAGTCAGGATGGGTGACCGCTGTCAGGGACATCTTTAGCTTGCGGGTGCCCTTGGCCAGTTGCTCGGGGCGGGCGCATTCGGGGCGGGGAGCACAGGGGTCTGGCGCCAGGTACTCAGAGGGAAATGGGCTGTAGTGGGGGGAGGCCAGCAAGCTTAGATAGGGGGAGGGCGCCCCCAAGCCCTGCAGGGGGAAGCCCGAGGTCGCCTGGAGAGAGAGGCCCGAGGACGATGGGGACGAGGCTCCGCCTCGGCCCCATTCATTGCTGGTGGCTCCAGATGTTAACAAAGGCCTGTAGAACATACCTGCGAATCAGTCACAGCTACAAAAAGCTCCTTCCCTCTCCCAGCTCAGATAGCTCCCAAGGCAGGGTTTAACGGCTAGAAAAATCCCTCCTTCCTTCACAAGAAACCAACTTTATTCTACCAAACATCTATCCTGCTGGCCAAGGAGATCGGTTACTCCCTGCATCATCTTCTGTAGCCATTTGGCCTGACTCAGGCATCAGCTCAACTCCCCACAGGGACAACTATCAGGCAATAGCTGCCATCAAGAGAAATTATTGGGGCTGAACTTTTTTATTTGCCTTTTCGGTCCATACAAAGGACATGCCAAAGATTAGACTAGACCAGGGGTTCTCACAAAAAAAAATTTTGGCGGCCACACTGACAATTTTTCCTAGAATAATTAACTTTAGGAAAAACAAATAAATATGCACATATACATGTCCAAATCATTGTAATTTATTTATGTAGGTTTTTTTTTCAGAATCAGTAATAAAAATAATGTACAGATGTCTCTATTCATTCCTGGACCTAAATAGAATAGAAACACAAATAAGACATTTTGCATGTTCTTGTCTTCTTTTTGTTGTTGTTTCTATTGGAGACCCCAGGGCATGGCCATTAGTTAAGTTGAGGGGATGGAAGGCCATAAGGGTCAAGGAGGTCTCCCTGCTGAAGGCCTAAGGGCTTCTTCTCAACCCCCCTTAATAAAATTCAGGCATGGCTGGCTTAAGTAAGTTCTTTTGGTCTTAAAACAATGTTGCAGCCGCAAATAATGACTTATAGTGTAAGGTTTGCTGACGCCAAGTTAAAGATAACAGAAAAGACAGCTACAAGGCCAGACAGAATGCGCTGGTTGTTTAAGTTGCTAGAAATGCTTGTTAAAGGTTGCAGAAAATAAATATTTTTGTAACCCATATAAGGAAGGCAGAGTATTTGTGTAAAATTTTAATTGGCTAATGTGTAGTGCAGTAGCATTAAGAAATATAAAAGTGTGTGTAATAACCTGCTCTGATGTGCAGGATTTGAGATTCTATTCTCCCTGTACCTTGTTTGCAGCTGCAAATAAACTTTTCTGCTTCTCCACCCTGTTGTGATTATTAAGTAACGCACACCGGGTAACAAACCCCCCCTGCTGTTGTTCGCCTCTGGCACTGGGTGCCGGCAACAGCTTTTGGCGTCCCAACGTGGGGCGACGAGGCTGCTATTTAGCCTTGCCTGGATCCCTCCTGGAGGTCGAGGATTGCAGCGACAACCGACGCCCAGCATGCACCGGTGAGTTTATCGGGGGCCTCGGAGGAGATGCGATTTGATCGACCCCAGAGGGCATAACCGTGCAACGCACTCATATAGTGGAGAAGCAGCTGTGGGCAACGGTGAGGAACCGGTCCCTTGGATATAGGGGAGGAGCAGCTGCGGGCGACAGTGGGGAACCGGTCCCTTAAATAAGGTAGGAACCTTTTAAAATCCGGATTATATGCTCTGTTGAAACCTGGGGATGCCCAGAGTTACCCTGTAGGTATGGGACAGGAACAGAGCACGGAAGGTAGGGTACTGTGCACGCCCCTAGAGTGTATTTTAGTAAATTGGAAGGTATTTGGATCAGATCCAATGACTAAGGGTAAATTGAAGCGATTTTGTACAGTTGACTGGCCTCAGTACCAATTAGAGGACCAGGAACAGTGGCCTCCCGGAGGATCACTAAATCATAATACAATCCTCCAGTTACTCCTGTTCTGTCAGCGAACGGGGAAGTGGAATGAGCATTTGTATGCTTGTTTATGACCTTGTGGTCTCGTACTGATATTTTACAACGCTGTAATTTAACCCCGATTGGCCCGGTAGCAATTAATGTCAGTCCCCGGACCCCCACCCCAAATGTAATGGCAGATCCGGTGTCTCCTTCGGCCCCTACACCCACACAGAGCGAGTCTCCTTCGGCCCCTACACCCACACAGAGCGAGGCTCAGAGTAAGATTCCTAGTGAAGCTCACAGTGAGGTTCGAGCTCCATCTGCTGAAATATAGGTTACTTACCGAGACTAAAATTGCTCGGAATGCAGCTGAGGGTAGGCCAGCCCTTACCATGCAGGTCTATACTCATGCACCTTTTAATCCTATGGATCTGGCCGCTTTCAAAGCACAGGCTGGAGAATTTTCTATCAACCCAAGCAAGTTTGTATCGGTTTTTAAGGGATGTCTTAGTAGCTACAAGCCAGACTGGGATGATTGTAATGTCCTTCTGCAAACATTATTGACTGAGGTTGAACGAGAACAGGTCATAGCTCAAGCAAGGGAGGAAGCAAAGAGGCATTATGACCAGGACCGTAACAATATCCCGACCCCAGATGATCAGGTTCCCATAAAGGATCCTAGGTGGGACCCAAATAACAATCAGGCTATGACCCACCTCACCTCTTATAAGGAGCTGCTACTGTATGGACTCCGTCACGCAGCTGTCAGACAGAATAATTGGACTAAACCATATGAGGTAGTGCAGGACCCAAAGAAAAGCCCTGGAGCCTTTTTACAGCGCATTCAAGACACGATCCAACAGTATACCAATGCAGATCCTAATGATCCGCAAACTGAGGCAATTATTAAAGAAGTATTTACAAGCAGGGCAGCCCCTGACATTAAGAGAAAGCTACAGAAAACGGAGGATTTGATGGGTAAGACCATGGCACAGATTTTAGAAGCAGCAAATCGAGTGTATAGTTTAAGAGAAGTGGAGAAGGAGAAGAAGCAAGTGAGATTGATGGTAGCGGCGGTGTAGGCAGGCACGAAGGGAAGTGAACGAGAAGGAAGGGGCCATGGACGCAGACGTCCAGGCTGCGGGAGAGACAACTGGGGCGCAATCAGTGTGCCCTGTGTCAGCAAGAGGGACACTGGAAGAATGAGTGCCTGAACAAGACGGAAAGGGGGGGTACCTCTATGATGGCGATAGAAGAACAGGAATAGTGGTGTCAGGGGAGTCGGATCATCCTACCCCCGGAACCCTGAGTAAAAATGCGGATGGGAAATGAAGAAATAGATTTTTTTAGTGGACTCTGGAGCGGCGCGAACTGCTGTAAATCAACCCCTTCAGTTGCCAGTAGCAGACTCCCTCACTGTGACAGGAGCCACAGGCAAAGATACCAAGTACCTAGTGTATGCCCCAACAGAATGTGCTTTGGGAAACAGAACCATATCCCATAAGCTGGTATACCTCCCTGAATGCCCAACACCGTTGCTGGGACGGGACCTGCTGTGTCGCCTCGGTGCCACCCTGCATTTTACTCAAGATGAAATAACCCTTACCTTACCCCCTGAAAATGCATGGATTATGGCCCTTGCAGTTAAACCCTCGGCTATGCAAGCCCCAAAATGGGACCAGTGGAAAGTCCAAGTGTATCCCCTTATGTGGGCATCAGGGATCCCAGGAAAAGCTACTCACCAAACCCCCATTCATGTCCAGCTCATACCCGGGAAAGGCCCGGTGCACGTAAAGCAATATCCAATCAAAAAGGAAGCCAGAGAGGGGTTACAGGAAACCATAGATTGATTTCTAATGTACGGTATTCTCCAGGAATGTCAGTCAGCCTGGAACACTCCCATTTTACCTGTACAGAAACCTGATGGCACCTACCGGCCAGTACAAGACCTTAGGGCAGTTAATGAACGGGTTAAGACTCTGCACCCTCTTGTCCCTAACCCGTATACCCTATTGGCTTCTATAGGGGGACAGCATACCCATTTTTCAGTTCTTGATTTAAAAAATGTTTTGCCATCCCAGTTGACACCTCAGCACAGAAGATTTTCTCCTTCGAATGGGAGGACCGGAACAAAGTTAAAAAGCAACTTTGCTGGACAGTGTTAGCCCAGGGGTTTAAAAATTCCCCCACCCTCTTCGGTCAGGCTCTGGCCAGAGATCTGGAGGAGTGGAATAATGAGAAAGCCCTCCTTTCGCAATATGTAGATGATCTGTTAATTGCCACTGTGGGCTGAACTTCCTGCCTTAAAGCCACCGTGAGTCTCCTGGATTTTGTGGGACTCCAAGGATATCAGGTAACACAAAGTAAGGCTCAGATTGCTCTCCCGCAGGTACAGTACCTCGGGTTCTACATATGGCAGGGGGAACGCCAGCTTTCAAATGAAAAAAAGGAAGCCATATGCCAAGTTCCTATCCCGAGTAATCTCAAGCGGCTCAGAGCATTTCTGGGGATGGCAGGCTTCTGTAGGATATAAATCCCAGAGTTTAAACTATGGGCTAGACCCCTGTACGACTGTGTAAAAGGAGCAGACCATGACCCCTTTCATTGGACCCCAGAGGCTGATAGGGCATTTAAAATCCTAAAAAAAAAGCTGAAGGAAGCCCCGGTTCTAGGTCTGCCAGATCTCTCCAAACCATTTCAGTTGTATGTACATGAACGAAAGGGGGTGGCCCTGGGAGTACTCACACAGCTGCTAGAAGCATGAAAACGTCTGGTGGCATATTTTTCTAAACAACTAGACCAAGTAGCCAAGGGCTGGCCAGTGTACCTGCGGGCAGTGGAAGCCACCGCCCTGACCCTGGCAGAAGCAGAGAAACTGACACTAGGGGGAACAATACAGGTTTTTACACCACACACGGTACGCGCTTTACTGGATGTTAAGGACGGCCTCTGGCTCACACAAGCGTGTATGGCAAAATACCAAGCAAAGCTCTTAGAGAACCCTGAGGTCACGCTGCAGCCTTGTCCATCCCTTAACCCTGCCACCCTCTTACAAGAAACTGAGAAACAGGAACATGACTGTTTGGAGATCATAGATGCCCAATATTCTAGCCACCCGGACTTAAAGGATGTGCCCCTGCCAAATGCAGATTATGAGTGGTACACTGATGGTAGCAGCATGGTGATAGATGGGCAAAGAAGGGCGGGTTATGCTATTGTGACCCTCAATGACACCGTGGAAGCTGAAAGTGTGCCCGCTGGGACCTCTGCCCAGTTGGCTGAGCTAGTGGCCCTGACCC
Organism: Lepidochelys olivacea; assembly: GCF_965140295.1. Lineage (NCBI taxonomy): Eukaryota > Metazoa > Chordata > Testudines > Cheloniidae > Lepidochelys > Lepidochelys olivacea. The sequence goes on from NC_140413.1 coordinate 6,574,257, forward strand.
GTGCACTCAAACTGTCCAAAGAAAAACGGGTCAATATTTTCACTAATTCCAAATATGCTTTTGGTGTGCTGCATGCTCATGCTGGCCTGTGGAAGCAGAGGGGAATGCTGACAGCCCAAGGCTCCCCAGTCAAGTACTGGCCCCAAATTCTCCGGCTTCTAAAGGCAGTGCAACTCCCTTTGAAAGTGGCAGTGGTACACTGGAAGGCCCATCAGAGGAAAAATCAAGATGTAACCAGCCAGGGCAGATAGAAAGGCAAAGCATGCTGCCACCCTGATGTTCCCTCAGACTGAAAACACCTATATGCATGCCCTTATCCCATCAGTGGGGGAGCTCCCGACCCCTCAGTATTCTGGGGAGGAGAAACAGCTAGCTGACAAACTTGGTCTCCAGGAAAAGGAGGAATGGCTTCATTCCCCGGAAGGAAAAGTCCTCTTACCAAAGGGCCTAATTCTGCCAGTATTACAGAAATTACATCAAACCACTCATGCTAGCAGGAAGGCACTTATCCAACTAATGGGAAAAGTACTTCATAACCTCCAGACTCAGACCCCTGGCTGCCCAGGTACAGGCGAAATGCCTAGTCTGTCAAAAGAATAACCCCCGACCAGGACACCCAGTATCACCAGCGGCCCTGAAACCCACTCCAGGCCCCGGACAGGTGTGGCAAATAGACTTTACTGAGTTTCCCTGGACCCAAGTGTTCAAGTATCTCCTTGTTATAGTGAATAGATTCAGTAAATCGCCAAAAGCCTTTCCATGTCGCAATTGCACTGCCAAAACAGTGGCTCTCAAGTTTGTTAAGGAGATTATTCCTCACTTTGGACTTCCCCAGTGGATGGAATCTGACAATGGAACACACTTCACGTCAAAAATCGTCCAAAGCATCTCAGACACCTTACAGATTCCCTGGAAACTCCATACACCCTGAAGACCGCAAGCCAGGGGGGTAGTGGAGCAGACCAATCAAACCCTTAAGCGACATCTCTCAAAAGTATGCCAGAAGGCCTCCCTACGGTGGCCTGATGCCCTGCCCCTAGTTCTGCTCTGCATCCGTGCTCTCCCGAAGGGTAGATTAGGGCTCAGTCCCTTTGAAATTATGTTTGAAAGGGCATGGCCTATAAATGGTACACTGGTTGTGTCAAGGGGAGAGTGGAAATTGGGAAATGGGTTTCTGTCTCAGTATATGTGTTCCCTGTCTGCTGTTCTTTTGTCTCTTCACAGGTATACTAAGGATTCCCAGCCTCTACCCTTGGACTCGCCCATACACTCCCTGCAGCCTGGTGATTCAGTGCTTGTACGTACCTGAAAAAACGAGTCCCTCCAGGAAAAGTGGAAGGGACCCTATACCATCCTGCTGGTCTCCCACACGGCAGCAAAGGTCAAGGGACACAAAAATTGAATTCATTATACCCAGCTGAAAGCGGTGTCAACCCCCCCTCCCCCGGCTGAAAGGTGGACCGTGCATTCAGCCCCCTCCACGGACGATCTTGGACTAAAATTACTATTTAAACGGCAGCCCGCCGGAAAGGCAGGAAAATAGATGAAAGGGTATATTTTATTCCCCCTCTTGGCCATTTGCCTAGCTGGTACTGCTGTTTCAGGCATTGTACCCATAAATACCTGGCTGGCACTGGCCCAGAGTGCAGTGAACGCAATGTCGTTTTGTTTGCCACATACATTTTCAGTGGGTGCAATCATGAAGACTTGTTTTATTGGTGTATGTGCAGCCCCAACCCTGGTTCAGCATTATTCCCTGTTAAAAACCATAAATAAAACATTTACTTATACTGATTTATATACCCTTGGATCTGCCCAGTATAAGTTAGATGCCTTCATGTTTTCTTATTTCCTAGCCAATACAACCCTTGCCCCCCTTGTATGAGGTTTGTAAATGCTACTCACATTGGGAAAAATCTCACCAATAAAAAACTTAAATGTAATAACAGTGTGAAAATCTCCTTTGCCTACGGGCACATGAAATTGCCAGCAGGGTGGTTCCTTATATGTGGCAGACATGCGTATTCCTATGTCCCAGCCAATAGTTCTGGGGGTCCCTGCTCTCTTGGTCGCGTGGCCCCATTGATTTTTCCATACCCTCCGCAGTTATCTGCCCGTCATAAAAGGGATGCTATTCCCCTTGATTCCACCTGTAGGTCAGAGGTAACCTTATTCTCAGAAAATGAGGCAGCAGCTCTGGCCTTTTCTTTAGTTGGTATCCCTGGGCTTGTGGTTCATAATTATCACGCAGTAAAGCACCTTGCCTGCACGGTGGCAAAGGCCATTAACTTAACCTCAACTGCCCTGGCCCAACTCTCACATGAGTTAGGGGAAGTACGTCAGGGTATGCTATAGAACAGGCTGGCTGTGGACTATTTGCTTCTACGCCATGGTCACCTATGCCAGGAGTTTGCAGGCATGTGTTGCTTTAATAGAACAGATGCAGGGCCATCCGCAGAAGCTAATTTACAACGCCTAAAGCAGCTGGTAAAAGGCATTCATCAGCAAACTGGGGAGAATAGGCTAGGCTTTCTATTTTCTGGTTGGGGCCTTTCCCCGTGGCTAAATGGGTTGTTTAGCCTATTATTTAAGTTTTTTTACCTGTATTAATCATGTTATGTTTACTGTGCTGTATGTGGTCCTATGTAAAAATGCTTATTTTGCAGAGTTTAAAAAATTTTAATTTTATGCATAGCCCGCTAGTAAGTAAATAAAAATAAGAAAACTCAAGCAATAAAAATGAGTATTCTCAAAAAAGGGAATTGTAGGAGACCCCAGGGCATGGCCACTAGTTAAGTTGAGGGAATGGAAGGCCATAAGGGTCGAGGAGGTCTCCCTGCTGAAGGCCTAAGGGCTTCTTCTCAACCCCCCTTAATAAAATTCAGGCTTGGCTGGCTTAAGTAAGCTCTTTTGCTCTTAAAACAATGTTGCAGCCGCAAATAATGACTTATAGTGTAAGGTTTGCTGACGCCAAGTTAAAGATAACAGAAAAGACAGCTACAAGGCCAGACAAAATGTGCTGATTGTTTAAGTTGCTAGAAATGCTTGTTAAAGGTTGCAAAAAATAAATATTGTTGTAACCCATATAAGAAAGGCAAAGTATTTGTGTAAAATTTTAATTGGCTAATGTGTAGTGCAGTAGCATTAAGAAATATAAAAATGTGTAATAACCTGCTCTGATGTGCAGGATTTGAAATTCTATTCTCCCTGTACCTTGTTTGCAGCTGCAAATAAACTTTTCTGCTTTTCCACCCCGTTGTAATTATTAGGTAACGAACACCGGGTAACGAACCCCTCCTGCTGTTGTTCGCCTCTGGCACTAGGTGCCGGCAACATTTCTTTTGCTTTTTTTAAAGATTTGCTAGCTAGCAAGTCTGCTGCTGTGAAAATGATATTTGTATGTTTATTAATATCACTTTTCACAGCAGACTTACTCAGCCCTGGGACAAATCAAGCCCAAGATGGGGAGGTGGTCAGGGAGGCAGCAGGGCCAAGGGAGAATGGTGGGGTGGTGAGCCTGGGGCTGGAGCCTGGAACTTTAGCCTGCCACCACATGGATGGAACCCAAAGCCCTGCGGCCAAAGGAGACTCTGGAAAGGGGGCAGGGCCCAACCCTTGCTGGCGGCCCTGGGAGAGGGGCCACTGCTTTGCGCTCCCCACCCCCCAAACACAGCCCAGGAGACTGGCTGCAAGAAAAGCCCCTGGTGGCCGCATTTGAAAAAATGCTGGACTAGACTAGTCTAAGCAGGGGTTTGACTAGATTACCCTTGTGGTCCCTTCTAACCCCATGATTTTTGTGTTAAAAAGGGAAAGGAAAGTTCAGTTTGTTTTTTACATTAGAAATGCAGCTCCCAGCTACCCAGAGAGGCTTGATAGCTGGATTTCTACCAGCCTTCTCCCTGAAGAAATGTCCCAGTCACGGCTGCAAGGTTAGGAGCAGTACATAGAGCTCCAGCCCCAGGAGCTGATATTTTAACTACAGCATCTAAGCCTGCTCAGAGCCAGGGTAAATAACATGGTGGATAAAGCACTGCTGCTACCTTGTCTTCTAGGAGAAACTACCAACATTTCAGAAATAAAAGAAAATACAAAAGCCATTAAGGATACTTCCCAGACAACAGCAACAACCAGATATAAAATGGCCACTTTAAATTTGGCAGAGACAAGCAGCTGCTGTGCTAAATGGTGAGCCCTCCCAGTATGCTGGGAAAAAGTTCACACTCAAGAAGGGTATGTTAGTAGGGACAAAAGGAATTGTTTCTGTGTAGCTAATATTAAAGGAGGGATGACCAGAGGCTGCATAAACTAACTAACCAACCCACCCAGGATTAGATGTCTGTATTCAGGGTTTGTCTACACAGAGAACTTGACTGGAATGGGCTATTCTGCCATTGCTCCCTTGGTGGATGTGCTATTCCAGAATAAAAAGTTATTTTAATTCCACAATAATTACTCTGCTGTGGAAGTGCACTAATTATTCTTGAATAAAGTGACTTTCATTCTAGAATAGTATTCCAGTCAACTGCCCTGTGTAGATAAGGCCTAAGCAGCCTGCAAGTGACTTGTGGTGGTAAAGAAGACAATAAGTATTTGAGAGAAGCTTACCCCTATCCACATGTGATACAAACAGGAGCTAAATAACTATATCTATGCTAAATCCCAGAAGGACAGGGCCCAGTAAGATCTGAAGATGTTGGTTAGAGCAGAGATGAAGAGCCAAGATGATGTGTCTTCTTTCTCTCTCCCCAACCCCTCAACTCCACATGCAATGAATATGACAGAACTTATGCAGACAATGACCACACAGGACAAGGTCAAGCAGTAAGGGAGACTAAAGTGAAGCCTTTTATAGTTATCTAGCTACCACAGAAGGTTTATTCCTAACTGCTGAGTCTGTTGCTTTACCAACAGACCTCACTAAAGAGAATTCAAAGGTTGTGGTCCCACAGTCTTGTTACTGCAACATGCTTTTCTGCAAGTCTGCACTTACTCAGTAATTATTTTTGGTCAACGATTGGCCATGGAAACCAACACACTAGATGTATACAGTGAGTGTGTTTGGATAGAAAACCACACTTTCAATATAGCTGCCAAGATCTGCACAATTTCCTCAAGGGGTGCTTTTTCAAATAAGCCGGGAATCTGGAAGTCACAAGGCTCCCCGTCCATCTGAACAACTGTCCCTTAATTGTTTCAACCATGTTTATCCCCATCCGGACACCCTCATTCACTCAATCTTCCTTAATTCCCCTCCCTGGCCAAGTTGAGAGACTCTGACTCTGTTGGTTGGACGTAACATCTTGCTGTACACAGGGAGGGCCTGACCCCTTTATCTGCACAGAGTGTGGGTTAGAATCATAGAATATCAGGGTTGGAAGGGACCTCAGGAGGTCATCTAGTCCAACCCCCTGCTCAAAGCAGGGCCAATTCCCAATTTTTTTCCCCCAGATCCCCAAATGGCCCCCCTCAAGGATTGAACTCAAAACTTTGGGTTTAGCAGGCCAATGCTCAAACCACTGAGCTATCCCTCCCCAGCTTGCTTGAGATGCTTGCACCATCCATCTGGTATCAGTGGGAGCAACTGCCTGGAGGTCTTACTGAGAACAGCACATGCAGGGAGAAGTTGATAGAGTAGCAAATCTTCAGCTACCTGCACATTTCATGCCACCCACAGTCCTGGCTATCAGTCAGGACTGAAACTGCATGGATGGGTTTCCAAAATCTGGGATAGTTTGGTTTAATCTGAGACTGTCGCCTGCTCTTCCCACATCTGACTCCTCAAATAGGAAGCTGTCATAGTCAAAATCAAATTGGATGCATGGGAACAAGCTGGAGAATCCTCCCTTCTTGCGGTGGTTGATACACTGCAAGATCACAGCTTGATGCATGTTTTCTTCTTGAGTAGAGCAGTTCAGAGACATCAGCCACTGAGGCAGGAAAGAGAAGAGTCACTGTCTTTCAGCAAAATAATACTAAAGAAACTAAACTCTTTGTGTCTGTAAGACTCCGTTAAGTACTAGGAGAGTTTTCTGATTCTGTTTCCAAGACCACATAAGTGTCTCTCATAAGAGAGTTGTGAAATTTTCTGTGTGTCACAAGTGAAAGAGAATAATAAACTTTTCCCTTCAAAAGAACAATGATACAGAAAAAAAATCCATAAAGAATAAAAAAGCTGGGCCCATTTTCACGTCTCAGCATAGCAGCCTTCCAGCTCCCAGCATGGGAAACACGTACAGCCCAGACCACTCAGTGCTGCTCCTAACCATCTTAATGCTATTCAGGATGCTGGTTATTTGTCCACCTCTAGTTCCTTTTAGCCAAGGATCTCTAAGGCTACAATCCTGCCATGAGCTCAGTTTTATAAACACCAATTTAGCCTCTCTTCACCCTGTAACCTTCGCTCTGTTTTATGCATGGAAAACCAGGGCTCTGGGAAGTCATTTGCCCAAGATTTCACAGCAGGTCCATGTCAGAGCTGGGACTAGAACCCAGGAGTCCTGACTCCACCCCCTAATCCAGGGGTCTCAAACACATGGCCCGTGGGCTGCATACGGCCCGCGGAGTTATTTCCTGCAGCCCGCCATAGGCGCCGACTCCATCGGTAGCCAAACTCCCCTCACCCTCCACCTCCCCGAGCAAGCCACGTCCCCGCTCCCCTGCCTACCTCCCAGTGCTTCCCGTCCCCAAACAGCTGTTTGGCGGTGCTTAGGACTTCCCAAGAAGGACGGGGAGGAGGCGGAGAAGAGGCGGGGCCGGGGCGGGGATTTGGGGAAGGGGTTGGAATAGGGGCAGGAAGGGGGCAGAGTTGGGGTGGGGACTTTGGGGAAGGGGTTGGAATGGAGGCAGGGAAGGGGTGGGAAGAGGCAGGGCAGGGCCTCGGCCTCATGGAAGGGGTGGGGTGGGGGCGGGGCCAGGGGCAGAGGGGCGGGGCTTTAACCGAAGTAATTCTGAAAGACGAAGTGAGCTGTAGCCCACCGACGCTTCTGCCCAAATAAATTCGTTAGCCTCTAAGGTGTCACGAGTACGCCTCGTTCCTTCTGCTAAAAGTAAATGCGTGTTTTGTCGTTTTGAGTGAGGTGCATAACTGAGTGTTTATATTTCACTAAAACCCCTCTTCGCACTGCAGGTTTTAAAAAGTGGCTACGAGCGTTGACTTCTAATAGCGCGCTGTGTTACTCTCCATTTTTTTCATTTTTGACGACACTCTGGTGCCGTATGGCAAGGCGTCAGGGGTGCGGCCCGTGGGCGAGGTACGAGGCCTCGTGGGGAGTTGAGTTTGAGATCCCGGCCCCAGCCTCAGCGTGGCATCAGGCTGCCCCTGGAGCAGGGAGGAGAACCCAGGAGTCCTGGCTCCATCCCCCCTGCTCTCACGGCTGGACCATGCGGCCCCTGGGGCAGGGACTGGAACCCAGGCGTCCCGCAGGGGCCTCACCACCGGGCCCCGTGGACCCCCTGCCTTCACCCCATCCAAACAGCCGTGCAACGCCCCTCCCCCCACTGTTCGCCCTACCTCAAGTGTCAATAAAGTTATTGACACTGAAAAAATAAACTAGAGGCCGCTTCCCCTCTCGCGTCGCTCTCTCTCGCTCTCTCTCTCGCGAGAACTGATCAGCCCGCTCCGACGGACGCTCTCGCGAAAGTGCGAGAGGACTCGGTGGGAGTCTCGCGCGATCTCCCTGTGCCCGCGAGAAGTGGGGGGAAAATCCCGGTTCGGCCGCAGCTGCACGGGGAGCGGTGGGTTCGAGGCGGTTGTTTCCCCTGCTCTCAGGTGCAGAGCGGCGGCTTCCTGAGTCACTCCCGCCCCCGCGTGTGTTCATGGGCAGATTCGTCTCTCCCGGGGATGGAGGCGAATCTGCCGAAGCGGAAAGAAACGCGCAAGTCGCTGAGGATCAAAGTCATCTCCATGGGCAACGCCGAGGTGGGCAAGGTGAGGAGCCGTGGAAGCGAGATGGGGAGGGGATTGGCTCCGATGGGAGTGACTGACAAGCGGGCTGTTCAATCGGATGCCTTGCAGCCCTTCGGCCTTGAAGGAGGCAGCGGATTGGTTGAAAAGTTCGACTGACGTGCCGGTGAGTCAATCGAAACCCTTCTACGTTGGCCGTAAGCAGGTGGAGGCGGGGCATTCCCCAGTCGGACCCCCAGCATTGGCGGGGGAGCTTCTGAGGGGCGGTATACTAGGTGGAGGGGGCGGGGTGCTGACTCTGCCCTTTCATTGGACCAGCGGGCCCGGGACCGTTCCTTCTATGCCCCTCCCCCCTCGGGGGCGGGGCGTCCTGACGTCCCTCTTGGCCTGAGGGCTCGGCCCCGCCCCCCCGGTTGTGAAGGGGCGGGGCTGCTTCCTGAGCCTCCAGTCAGGGGGACTCTCCCTGGCTCAGAGCAGTACAGGGCCCATGACTCGCATTCTGGTGAGCCCAGCGCGGGGCCCTGGGCAGGGAGCCGGGCCCGCCCGAGCGGACTCCCCTGCCTGGGCGTCCCGGCCCCGCTGGGTGCCCTGCGAGCATCTTCCAGCCATCAAAGGGTCATGAGTTGGGCCCCCCCCGCCCCCCAGCAATCACGAGATTGGCCCCCAGATCACTGGATTTTTTTTTTTTAAGTGTGTTGTTTTTAGGCCAGCGTCTTGATGTTTGAACGGCCCGGGCCCCGGGGGGGGGTTGCTCCTGGGACAGTCAGTGCGGCCCGCTCTCCCGCATGTACAGGCTACTGCGGATTTTGGGCCCCCGCTGCAGGAGCTCTCACCCCCCACATCCGCCCATCTCCTGCCCAGCAGTTAATCCTGTTCTCTAGGCCCCCATCAGTTCTGTCCTCGCCCAACCCCCCTGACTTCAGTCCCCCAGCCCTCCTCATCACCACCCCATCAGTTCAGCCCCCCTACCCCATCGACACGCCCCCCCCCCCGGTTCATCCTCCCAGCACTCACCCCATCTGCTCAGAACCTACCATTGTACAGCCCCCACCCTCCTCACTTCAGCCCCCAGGCCATAGTTCAGCCCTCCCGGCCTCACCTCTGCTCCTCTGCAGGTTCTTTTCCCTCCCCCCCCTCCCCCCCGCCAAAATCCTGACATTTGAGAGTTCTCTTCCCAAATCATGAGTCTGGATTAATTTTACTTAGAAATCGCATCTCTCTTGATTAATTTGCGAGAGTTGGCATATCTGTGTGCGTCCCTGGCACTATGTTCCCTAGAGCAGGGGTTCCCAAACCCTTTTTTCCCTGAGGCTCACTTGTGCAGCTGCAGTAGGCATTGTGGCTCACCATTAACACTTCCCACTGTGTCCGGGAGGGGAGACTGAGGGTAAAAGGGAACTTGCCCAGGAGGGGGCTGTGACTCGAGCTGTTCAGGGGGGCGGATGAACCTTTAAACTGTGCTCCCCCCCACACTATCAGTGTATACAGTTTGATATTGCCCCCTTCCACCTCACCTACGAGGCAGGCAGGCCATCATCCCCTCCTGCTGATCAGATGGGAAATCAGGCAAGGGGCTGCTGAGCATGCAGCCTGTTCTCCCCGAGCCGCCATGCATTCACCAGGGAGAGGGGCACCGCGGGACGTGCATGGCCTCTCGCGTCAGCAGGGACCAGGGCCAGCGAGAGGGGGAAGGGGCCAGGCAGGTGCCACAGCCAGCCCCCGCTGACATCCTCTGCCTCAGCAGCCTGCTGAATGCCTTGAGCGCATCACCTGGCAGGCCTGCTCCAGTCACCTACCAGCACCCTAGGGCTCCTCGGAGGCACCTCCTGCCTAGGAACAAGGGAAAAGTTCAGGGGCTGCCAGTGCCAGGCAGAGGCAGGTGCTCAAGCTGGGCCCAGTCATTACTAATGACGGCCCAAACACGGCCTTGTCCAGGGGGAGGACAGAGCAGCACTGCTGAGCCCCGGTTCTTGGAGTGGCCATGGGGCCAATACTCCATGGGGCCTGATAACTATGGATCATGGGGTGCGGTGGTTCAGAGCGGGAATGGTCATGAACCCTCCATCTGCCCTAGGAGCCACTGTCTTTTGCAGCCAGCCCCTTGTTCGCCTTCTGCCACCTGCTGGGGGCACTGGGCTCCTCTGGCCCTGGGTGGGTGCCATTGCCTGCCACCACTCCCATCACCGTCCACTTTGTAATGTCCTCACATGCCCCCCCCAAACTCCACCCATGGCTGCACCGGCGGACCACCTGGGACTGTGTCACGGCCCACAGTTCGGGAACTCCTGCCCTAGAGCCCGCCGCAGAGGCCACCTTGTCGCCCATGAGGCATGAGTGGTATCATCCCCGGCTAGTGGGCGAAGTGCGGCACCAAGTGAGGAAGGGACTGGCCCAGGACTATCCAGTGGGCGACAGGGAATGGATCACTTGATGATGACGTGTTTCTGTTCATTCCCTCTGGGTCATCTGGCATTGGCCACTGTTGGAAGACAGGGTACTGGGCTAGATGGACCTTTGGTCTGACCCAGTATGGCTGTTCTTATGTTCAGTGTTGTGTGTTTGGAGGGAAGGGTTTATTTTACAGCATGAGTCTTGTTGTATTTGGTGTCTTTCCTAAATCCCTAGCTTCTGCAGCCATGTGAAAACGTGAGTCTCCTTTTTTTCACTGGAGATGGGACACTGGATGGAGAGGGCTCTGGATTACTACAGTGAATTCTTTCCCAGGTGGGAAGTGAATTCCCAGTGAATTCTTTCCCAGGGCTCGCCAACCTGCTTAGGGTCTAACTGAAGGAATTTTCCCCCAGGTCAGATTGACAGAGACCTGGGGGGATGGGTGGAGGGGTTTGCCTTCCTCTGCAGCGTGGGGCATGGGTCACTTGCTGGTTTAAAGTAGAGTAAAGGGTGGATTCTCTGAAACTTTAAGTCTTTAAACCATGATTTGAGGACTTCAGTAACTCATCCAGATGTTAGGAGTCTATTACAGGAGTGCATGGGTGAGGTTCTGTGGCCTGCAGCGTGCAGGAGGTCAGACATGATGATCACAATGGTCCCTTCTGGCCTTAAAGTCTGAATCTATAAGCCTTCATGAGTGAAGGGAAAAGCTTGAAAACATGACTCCTAAAGGCTTTAAAAGCACGGAGGCAGAACTCAAAATGTACAACTCTTAACGCTCTTTTTTTTAAACCAAACGCATGAGACAGGCTCCCTGGAAAACTTCTGGGCTTTGATTGCTTGGGGTGAATTTGGCAATGCTGAGGATCACGGAGCAAATCAGTAGTACTGTTGGGAGTAGAACCCATGTGTCTTGACTCCTGCCTAAGGATTGTCACAAAAAACTAGCCTCTCTCTACACACATTCTGCATTTTCTTAGCCCTCCTTCCCCCAAAGTAGTTTAGAGCACAGAGCCTCAGTGGTACATGTGGCCAGTGGCAGGTTCTGCTTAGGAGGCAAGCATGCATCAGGAGTAGTTGCTTCATGGCTCAGCTTTGTGTAATTGCAGTGGCTGGCCAGTTCATATAGAGACAGAGCTATGGCCAGCAGCTGTCTACCCACAACGTGTTTCCTTCTGGATTCTCCTGGGGGACTGTATTTTGTGTTTTTTTTTTTTAATGTTGCTGCTCACTAGGTGCCTTCCTGCGTCTGAGAAGTTTCCCTTACTTGCTGGGTGGAGCAAAGTGGTGTTACTGAGAGCACATCTGGCATGTGTAGAGTTGGATTCTCCCTTCAAAGAAAGAGAGGAGAAGGAAGTAGCACCTTCCATGAGGGAATATGATCCAGGTGTTACCTTTGACTTTGCCTTGTCCCTTTGTTCCCATCTACATTCTGTTGTGAAGATCTGCCAGTTTTATTTACTAAATAATTCCAAAATTTAGTCTCTTAAAATTACTGACACCACTAAGACTGCAATGTGTTCACTTTTCAGAGTAACAGCCGTGTTAGTCTGTATTCGCAAAAAGAAAAGGAGTACTTGTGGCACCTTAGAGACTAACCAATTTATTAGAGCATAAGCTTTCGTGAGCTACAGCTCACTTCATCACTTCATCATGTGTTCACTGTTGCTTTCTAAGCCCGATTGTTGTAACATCCTCTTTGCTGGCCTGCTAGGGTCTACTACACCCAACCTACATGGCGTGAGGCACTCAGGGTGCAGCACAAGATGCAGAGTAGGTAGAATTCTCTGGGAACCTCTTTGATCTGTGAATTCGATTAAAGGCCTCATCCAAGGGACATTGCTGGGTGGGGTGCAGCAAGGTTGTGTGGTTTCCCTGCAACGCCCACCGAACGATCCGTATGTCCTATCATGTGACCACACCACCCAAGCAACCCTGTGTATCGGATGCATTCCTTCTACCATATCCCTTATGTGGGGTATCCTCAGCGCCCCATCTCACCATCAAGTCAGATAGATTGTCAGCTCTTTCTGTCTCGGGGTTTTGCACTGTCGCCCATCGCCACAGCATCTGAGCGCCTTCCATGGAAAATAGATCGGCAATAGCAAAGCCCCTAGTGGGCTTCATGCAGGCCCTGGCTCTTCTCCCTTCTTGAGGTATAAAAACTCTGCTCACAATCAGATTATTTATTTTGGTTGATTCGTTTGTTATGGGTCCCCCCTCGCCCTTCCAGGCCAGTGACAATGTCTTCACTTGTTGTGCAAAGTGCCATGGATGGCCATGGTGCCGTATACCAATAATGTGATCAATAATAATGTGAAATAACTTTTCCTGTGATATGGAGCGGACATGTTCGTACTCGCCTCTGTTTCTGTTTTAGAGCTGTATCATAAAGCGGTACTGTGAAAAGAGGTTTGTTCCCAAATACCTAGCGACAATAGGAATCGACTATGGCGTCACCAAGTAAGTACCCTTTTCTAGCTACTTTGACGGGTGGGCAACAATTGCAAGTGAAAAGCCATGTACCATGGTGGCTGTATACACATGCTAGGGCTCACCAATCACTTACTGAAAAGAGCAGAAGTGAGTAAATGTAATTTAAACTTGAGCATTAGAGGGCTCTTAAGAAAGAAGTCATGGCAAAACGACATGATCTCTTACGTTCCTATATGTACGTAATGTTGCTATCTACGACCTGCAAATGTGTAGCATGAAATATAGTGCCAGTTCAGTGTGGCCATGAAGACTCTATCTTCCTCTGTTGACTACTGAGTGATTTGTGGAGAGCAACATCACTGGGGGCGTGGGGGCTTGAGTTATATTATTGATTAGGTACAACCATCTTAAGATTGAGTGATCATTTCTTTTCAATGCTTTGCTCCCTTTCTGGTTTGTACAGAAATCAAGAGGAGGGGGTTTCTTGTCCAGCTAAAGGTAATGGAAAGAAAGCAAGACATCTGGCTGGCTTTTGTCCCCTTTTGTTGACTGGCTACCATGCATGACAGTTATTCGCCCACACAAGACCCCCTCTTGTATTTTTTATCAAGCTAAACTAGGGCAGTAAAAATGCCTTCATCTTGCTGATACTTTGTCTCTTTCTCTCTGAAGAATTGAACACCGTCAAATGGGAACTCTCTGGGAATCTTGTTGGGAGGGAGTTAGCTCTTTCATTGGTTCATGCTGTGTGAGCTTCATACCCCTTCTGAATGCTTCTTCTGTATCATTTCAGAGTGCAAATTAGAGATCGAGAGATTAAAGTGAACATCTTTGACATGGCTGGGCACCCCTTCTTCTATGAGGTAAGGGAGAGAGGGTTTCTTCTCTGCAGCATGGTTAAACTCAGTCTGTTCTGTCTCAGTGTGATTCTAGATTACTTCTGATCATATAGCTAGACATAAGCAGTAGGTAAGCGATGATAGGAGGCAGGTAGCAGAGAAGATCTGTGGGAAACATAGATCAGCAGTTCGTACCCTGGCAGAGTGACTGCTTCGGGGGTTATAATTGTATTTCCTATATCCCATGTTAAAGTGTTGTGCTGTGCAAGTGACATACTATGAATGAGCTCACACCTATGGGGCAGATTGATAAATTTTGCTGCTTAAGCACATTTCCAGATTGCCTGTAGCATAAGTGTGGATACCGACATAAATCCATAACACTGCCCTCCGTCACCTACCCAGCACTTGCCAATCTGTAGGGGTGTAATTGAGGCAGCAGGGTGTAGTGGACAAAGCATGGGACTGGGAACCAGGAACTCCAGAATTTTAACCTTGGCAGGGCCCCTGACTCACTGTGTGACCTTGGGCAAATCAGTTAGGGCCTCATTTTCAGAGGTCCCGAGCACCTGTAGCTTACGTGGACTGTAGCTGAGTTTGTGGGTGCTCAGTACTTCTGAAAATGGGGTCTTAGGCCAGGTGGGCCTGGGAACCAAAAATAAGTGGATTCTGAAAAGCCCTGACCTGAGTGACTAGCCCGAGGCCACAAAAGAGAGTCAGTGTCCAAGCTGACTATATCCCAGGAATCTCTGGTGGCTCCTGGTATTGTGCTCATGGACCAGGCCTTGTTCCTTCCCTGCCATAAATAACATTACTGATATTATTTATTACTTACACAGAGCTGTAAATGTGCATGTACGGTGCCTTGCTGTACAGGTTACAGATTCCCTGCCCTGAAGCACTTATCGTCTAGAATAGTTTAACATGTGTAACCCACTGGCCAGAGTGTGTTATGCATCCCCCTCTACGCCTCATTCGCAGAGGATGCGAGTCATACAGACCTTAGTTCTCTAGCTCTGGAGGTCCTGTCACCAGTGTCAGCCAAGATGGCATCCATCACATTCATTCTCACTCTTTTTTTGTCCTGGGTAGGTGCGCAATGAGTTTTACAAGGACACGCAGGGTGTTGTGCTAGTGTATGATGTCGGACAGAAGGAGTCATTTGATGCGCTGGCTGGCTGGCTGGCTGAGATGAAGCAGGAGCTCGGACCTCATGGAAACATGGAAAACATTGTCTTTGTTGTCTGTGCCAACAAGGTAAAACATGCTGTGCTGACGAAAAGAGACAGGAATTCCTGGCTGCAGCACGTTGAGCAGCAACTGCTCTGAGCCTCTGGGAATGAGTTCAGAGTGCAAAGTGGTTGTTGGAACCTGCTAAGAGGTTAATCTGTGCACCACACACTAGTAGCCATGTTTGCAGGGTTTCCCAGCACCCTGATCTTGGGTCTTGCATGCAGATTCTGTTCATGATTTCAGAATCGTCGTCTATTTCAATTCCCTCTCCTCCCCCTCAAGAAAACGTAGGCTTCCTCCCAAGGCTGTTCTGGGAAGTCTATCACTGATGCCACCGTGAGATGTTAGAATAGGAGTCAGTGCGTTTGGGATCCTGGCAACTACAGCTCTCTAGGTAGCCCTGTTGCGACTGCTGTACTGGGATATGTGGGATGTGTCCTTTCCCCGATTCCTTTTCTCTACTTTGTTCGGCTCAGATTGACTGCACCAAGCACCGCTGCGTGGATGAGAGTGAAGGGCGACTGTGGGCAGAAAGCCGGGGGTTTCTTTACTTTGAGACTTCAGCACAGACCGGAGAAGGAATCAATGAGATGTTCCAGGTAACATAACTGCAGTGAAAAGGATGCAGGCCCCATAGGTAATCTCCTTTTGTCAATAGAATGTTCACTAATTGCCGTGATCTATAGAATCTATTGACTGTTCATAATAAGGGCTGCATCGTGATAAAATTCCACCTTTCTGTTCTGAGTCCAGCATATTGGTAGCTCCCGTTTAGTAACAGCAATATTCAGAGTGAGAGGTCGATTTGGTTGTACGTTGAGGACTCCAGGCATGTGGTTCCATAGCTGACAGAGCAGAGAGGCTTTTCTGCCAGATGTCGTAGCATAGTACTAGCCATGTACTATAGGTAGGGGTGTCTTCTCTATTCTGGCAGGCAACAGAGCACCTCTGTTACAATGTTGCTTGGGTCAAGTTCTGCGGTTTGTGTCTACACTCTTAAGAGCTTTGAGTGGATGCACCAAGAGTCATCAAGCCCTTGTCACAACCCGTGTTTCAATATACTCACAGTGGCCTTATTGCTCAGGTACATAAACTGGAGCTGCTGGTTGTCGTTCAGAAATCGGGGAAGCTTTCAGCTAATTCCTCTTTGCGTTTGCAGACCTTCTATTCCGCAATTGTTGATCTGTGCGACAATGGTGGGAAACGCCCCACATCGAGCATGAGCGTTGGGTTCACCAAAGAGCAGGCGGACACCATTCGGAGGATCCGCAACAGCAAGGACAGCTGGGACATGTTGGGAGTTAAACCTGGAGCCACAAGGTAAAGGATGCTTCAACGTTCTCCTAGTTGTCTTTGATTAACTGCTATTAGAGTTAGAGAGATTTTTTTTTTAAGGCCAGAAGGGACCGTTACAATCATCTAGTCTGACTCCTGCAGAACACAGGCCAAAGCACCTCACCCAGTAATTTCTGCATCAAGCTCGTAACTTCTGTTTGAGCTAGAGCAGATCTTTAGAAAGACACTCAGGCTTCAAGTGATGGAGAATCCACCACAGCCCTAGGGAATTTGTTTAGTTTGAACTTCCAAACATTGGATCCAACGTTTAATCTTAATCTCTTCCCCATGTAGGTATTTGTAGGCCACCATGATCAAGTAGTCTTAACTTTCTCTTGGATAAACTAAATAGATTTGAGTTTCTGAAGTCCTTCACTATAAGGCAGGTTTTTCCAGACATCATATCATTCTGTAGCTTTCTTCTGAACCCCTTTCAGTTTTCCATCATCCTCTTCTAAGGTGTGGAAACAATATTCCAACACTGGTCTCACTGATGGCGTGATCAGAGGTAATACCACCTCCTTTTCTTGCAAATCCTCGATGAAGATATTGAATAGCTTTGGGGCAAACAGGCTCCTGTGGGACCCCACTCAAAGCACCTACAATGATGATTCCCCATTTACAATATTTTTTTGCAATCTACTAGTGAGTGTTCAATACATTTAATATGAGCTACATTTTTCAGAGTAGCAGCCGTGTTAGTCTTTGTCCGCAAAAAGAACAGGAGGACTTGTGGCACCTTAGAGACTAACACATTTATTTGAGCATAAGCTTTCATGAGCTACAGCTCACTTCATCGGATGCATTCAGTGGGGAGAAAAAAAAAAAATAATGAATGAATGCATCCGATGAAGTGAGCTGTAGCTCACGAAAGCTTATGCTCAAATGAATTGGTTAGTCTCTAAGGTGCCACAAGTCCTCCTTTTCTTTTTGCAAATACAGACTAACACGGCTGTTACTCTGAAACCGAACACTTCTATTGTACCTCTTACTTCTTCTGTGGCCTTGGGCAAACTGCTTAATCCCTCTCTGCCTTCATTTCCATGCCTATAAAACAGGGAGCGAAATACTTGCTTCACTAACATTTGTAAAGCACTTCAAGATCCTCACATGGAGTACACCTTGTCACCTTAGAAGTGCTAGGTAGCATTGTCAGTACTTTCCCCTGGGATGATGTAACGCTGGTCATCTAGATTGTGGGATTTACCTGTGCAAAGTCCAACAGTGCAGCTGGTGCTAAGGACTTATACATCTTAAAATACTAAACCCAGCAAGGCTGTTCCTGCCATTGCTACTGAGTAATACCAGTGGTGAGATACAGCTTCACTTGACTTGCCACATGTCAGATCTGAGTGAAGTAACCAGAAGACAGTGCGGTCCAGTGGTTCAGGGACTGGACTGGACTGGGGCTCAGGAGACCAAGTTTCTATTCCAGGCTTTGCCACTGGCCTGCTTTTCTGGCCACTTCACCTCTCTGAGCCTTTGTTTTCCCATCTGTTAAAATGAGGATAATTATATTTGCCTCCATTGTCAAGTGCTTTGGATCTATGGATGAAAAAAGCACTATAACGGGTACAAATCTTTTAACAGTGTATACTTGCCAGCTGCACAATCTGTTGTCCTTTCTCGGTGCTTCTTTGTCCAGTCCAGTTTGTCTGACAGTAACCCTTATGATCTCTCCAAGAGAGAGATGTTAAGATTTTTACAGATAAAGCAGTATCTTTCCCTTGCTCTCTGACTGTAGGGAAGTTTTTGTGCTGCCATAAAGCTGCTGTTTTCTCCACACACCTTGCAGGCAAGGACTTGCCATCACAATGCTTCTTTCTGTGCAAATTGCTATTGTTGTGGGGTTTTTTTTCCCAAAAGATGCAAGACTTCCTCAGTCTTCCTAAAGATGGCTGACTGCTGGTTGGATCATTGGCACCCATCCTATAGCGTGATTAGAGCAGGGGATTGAAAATTTGGGATTCCTGACTCTGCTGAGTGACCTGGACAAGTCAACTCACCTCTGTGTCTCAGTGCCCTATCTGAAATTCCAAGAATATCTACCCCAGAAGGGTGCTGGGAAGCTCAGCAGATGTTTGTAAAGCACTCTGAGATCCTTAGCTGAAAGGTGCTGTACTGAAATGCAAAAACGATTATTTATTGTGCCCAAGAAGAGAACTTTACGGCTGTACCGTTATGTATTCAAGTTTCAAAGGACCCCTTCAAGTTGCTTATGTTCTGGCAGAGTTCAGGACCTGCCATCCACCAGGAGCCTTAGCCCCCTACATAAATTAGTGACTCTGCAACTGGGACAGGCAGTGCTCCCACCAACCATCCAAGGGCCAGGAGAAACTGATGGTAAGGGAATTGCTGTCTTCACTTGCTCCACAAGAGCCCTTCCCACAACCTTAGTTCCTCCCTGTCAGCTGACTGCTGTGAAGTGAGGTGACTAGGCACTTTGCTGTGAAGCTAAGTTAGTGCAGTCACCTCTCCAACACACAGGACACAATATCTTCTCCTCAGTATGCAAACAGGATGCGGCCCAGGGCCTGTGCATCACTTAATTCCAGGGGCCTGCGCTGGCCTCTACCCCAAGGTGAACTGAGCTTGCACAAAAACATCTGCACATGCTGCATATATAGTCTGAAATGGTCATAACTCTTAAATCAAACCCAGGTTCTTTCTGAACAAAGCCATGTGCTGCTCTTCCGAAAGGGTCACTTCCTTGCCAAACTTCAGCTTGTAAAGCCCAGCTGGTCTGGCTGGAGGGCTGTTTGCAGACATTTGGGAAGAATGTATTTTTTCTTTCCACTTACCTTGTGCTGAGAAGCGGTCAGCACGCTTTTCCTCTAGCTTCCCATCATAAGTTACATTCCGGCACAGTCCAAGCCTGGACAATTTCAGCCTGAAAGGGGAAAGATTTGGAAATTTATGAGCAACTGCAAAGAGCTGGGAGTGGGGAAGGTTAGAATGGGAACAACTCTGCGCCTTCACTGTTCTTCTCCCCACCTCCCCATAGTCTGTCTCCCTAGCAGGGAGTGAGGGCTGATGGGTGCCTCCTAACATGGCAGCTGTACGTAAAGGAAGGTCTCCGGACATCACCCTGTTGCTGATGATTGTCTCGTCTCTCATAGGGACGAGGTGAACAAAGCCTATCGGAAGCTGGCCGTGCTGCTCCATCCGGACAAGTGCATGGCTCCCGGCAGCGAGGACGCCTTCAAAGCTGTCGTGAATGCGCGGACGGCGCTTCTCAAAACCATCAAATAGAGGACGGATCCGGAAAGCCCACCCTGGCGGACCCCATGCCCATGATTCCCGGAAAGCAAGTTGACCAGGGCAACCCTCTCCTCCCCAGCACTCATTACTGTCTTAGTAATGGAGACTAGGGGCCTCCTCCTGCTTCCACTAACTGACAGAGGAACAGGAGTTGGCCCTCGGTAGCTGCATTTCACCACTGTACCAGTTTCTTTCTACCTTGAGAGCTGAGCAGAGGAGCTGTGCCCAGTGCACCCAGCCTTGAACCACGTTCCTGATTGAGTCTGAGGCCCAGATTCATGGCTGGCGTTAGCAGCGCTTCTGAAGGCAGTGGTGTTGCACCAGTTCTCACCAGCAATGGATTTGGCCCCCAGTCTTGTTTCACGTGAATTCTTGAATGAAGCCTCCCTTGCTAGGCATTACTGGCCCTTGAGGCTTCTCCTTAGATGAGTGGGAGGGGCTGGCTCCGAGTGCATCGTTGTGGTTGTTTATCCCAATGCTAAAACCAGCAAGAGCAATCTGGCCTACCCCAGCACAAACAAGTCCCTCATGCCGTGGCCTAAATGCTCATCTTACAGCATTGGCTCTGAGTTTGCTCTAGATTCAGAGACAGGACGCCAGCAGAGGCAGCCGCCTTACACGTGGATTAGCTGTCTACACTACAAATACCCCTGAGGTTCAAGGAAACTCCGGATATGGTCCCTGATTCCTTGAAACTAGTAAAGAATGTCAGTAACCTCTGTGTTAGACACGTTGGATCAGGGGCTGACTTCTTGGTCACAACAGGACATAAGCCTGCCCATTTCTTAGCCTCTTAAGTAAGGGCCCGATATGGAACTTGGATGGGCAGTGAATTGTCCCTGGTGGGAAAGAACCCTTCTCCGGCCAGACTGGGAAGCACTATCACTGGGGAGGGGAGGGCAGAGGAATGCAGCTTCTCGAATGTGGCTTGAGTGCAGAGGCCTTTGCTCTTTGTGCCTGTGGCAAAAGCCCAGCGAATTCACTAGAGAGCACAGCGGGGATGAAATCCGGGACGTGAGCGTTTAAAACCAAATGCCACGTGCCTGTGGGCCGACTGTCTGCAGGGAGAGGCTGAGCGCAATGCACCAGGGAATCCTATGCCCTAAGATTTGACTTAAAACAATATTCACCCCCTGTTTCAGCAGAGTGGGCCTGAAATGCTGAGTGCCCTGAGCTCCGGTTGACTTCACAGGGAGAAGAGTGCTCAGCTTCTCAGGATCAGGCCCTCTCCTGTTTGGCACGTCTAGGAAATGGCTCTTGAGACTAAGTTATTTCATAGGGACGAGCCATGTTTCCTCATGTGCTAAGCAGTAACACCTATCTTGAGCCTGCAGAAGTCAAAGGTAGTCTGACTTTCCCAGCAAAGCTTAGTTATTTCTCTGTCCCTGAGCCAGGCTGCAGAAACTTCACTGCTGGAAATACTAAACCCAACAGGAGAGATGTGCCTGAGGAAAGATTAAGGATTAGATGGTGCCTAAACCTGCCTGGGGAGGAAAGGGTGCAAGGAACTGTCTGTCGTCCTCATCCCTCTGCTCCAGCATTGCTGCTCAAATACCAGGAACAATCTCTGTCCTTCTCCCCTCTCAGAATGCAAGTTGCCGGGGGCTTAGCTACCAACGCTGCATGGGTAGGGCTGCAGGTCCTGCGTCTGCTACGGGCAGGCTGCTTTATTGGGAAGGGCACACTGTACTCTTAAAGGGTGTCCCTGCCACCGCCCGCGTACAGCCACTCCCACCTTTCCCCGAATGCAGGCTCAAGGCCACAGGCCAGCCCAGAATAAACACTGCAGGATTTGCCCCGGACACTACGATCCTAGAGCCTGGGAGGCGTCCAGCTCTGGGAAGCTCTGTTGTCACTAAGTGGAGGCCGGATGTTCTTCCTGTAGTCACACCTGGATAATGATGGCACGAACGTCCCTATGAATATGACAAGGCCTCTCTACCCAGTGTCATCATCCTGGCCATGTCCTCCCAGTTACAGCCTGAAATCTCCCACCATGGGCTTTCTCTGGCTCACTGAAATAACCTTAGCAGAGTGGGATGCACAGGCTCTGCAGCTGCTTAAACCTCACCTGTGAGTCTCTGGCCCTCCACAAACTGTTGGCATGGTACTGATTAAGGTGCCAATGGGTAAAAGCCCGTCCTGATGGGTTGTTCAAGTGAACAGTGTGCCCCCTCAGCCGTTGCACATAGGATGAGGAAACTGACACAGTGAAGAATTCTTTCAGGAAAATACAGGCCCAGGTTTTGTTGTGCACCTCTGAAACCAGAGCGCCTTCTTTTGGCACCCAAGCCTTGCACACTTTGTTCATTCCCTTTAAAATTCCTCCATTGCAAATCTGCATGCAAGTAATGCAGCTTCCTAGGGGTACCAGAGCAAATGGGGTTAGGACATTTCTGAGACTGGAGGTGTGTGCTTGTGTCTGAGATGGTGCTGGAAATAGCAATCATCTCTGGTCAGGCTTCTCTTAGGGGAGCAAAACCATTGCACTCATTTTATCGTAGTGTGAAGGGAATGCTTTAGCTGTTACGAAATGTCCAGGGTGAGACTTCCAAGCCAAAAATGAGAGCACCACCCATTGTATATTGATCCACCTGTGCACTTTAAGCTTTGACAATGTATCATATGTTGTGTGGAGAGTAGGCTTTGCTTGTGAGTGTATTTTCTCTCACTTCAAATAAGTCTTTCCCCCTGCTTAACCTGTTAGATTAGAAGTTCAGTCTTCTGACCATTGTGAATGTTGTGCAAGATAAAATTGCCATAAACCCGGGTGCAGGTTCTTTGTATTTTCACATGCTGTTTTCTTTGTCTTGCATATTGTGTTGCATTCTGGGCATTTCATGTAGTCAGAGTTCTCCTGACGTCATGACCTAATTCTTACAAGGCTGCTGTCAGTAGTGTAGGCTCAGAATTCGGCCATTGTGCTCTTCCTGAGAAATTATAGCCATGATTTTTACTGGAACCACACAGAAACAAAGCTGTGAGGTCGCCCTACGGGTTTGCGGCAGCTACTCAGCTTTCTCCCTTGCATTTCCACAGGTGCCAGCTAGAAAAGGACAATCGGTAGGGGACAGAGGATTGAAGCTATGAAAGTATTAAACAGTGGGAAATAAAAGCACATTAAAGACAAATTCCACATATACCCACCCCACAACAGAGTTTTGTGTTCTTAAAATCCATTATTTCATGCAGTTGGTGCAATTCAAGACATCCTTTTCCTCTCACTTTCAAGGAAACTTTTCTGTCTTTCCCCCCAGCCCCGCTAAAAGCAATTTAAAGGTTGATGTATTTATTTTGTTTGTTTGTTTTGCTGCAAATTTCATAAGACTACATTATTTCCATCTACACCAAGTTTCAGATGCCCGATTGCGGAGAGATGGGGCTGGGGGGAGAAAAGATCTGCTGAAAAGCAGCTGTTATATCTCAGACATATAAATAATCATTTGAGACATTGCTCCATAAGGTTAACTTTAGTTTTAAATTAGCAACATTTCTCCTCTCCCAAAGCAAATTCAAATGTTACGGGCAAGATCCTGCTCTGATGTTAAGTCAGCATTGGAGTATGTGGAGCTAGGTCAGTTTACATTCTTAGGCTCTTTCGAGGCCTCCTCATCTCTCATGCTAAGGAAACCACTTGATTCTGGCTTCAAACCTAGTTCTCTGTGTATTTTCCAGGAAGGAAGGATAAATAATTCTGCTGCTGGATGGTGCAATTCCAAGCCATAAAGGCCAGCTTCTAGGAAGAGTCTTGTTAATGGCTGATTGTTGTTCAGAAATACTTCCTATGTTCAGGGATGCACTTACCCGTTCTGGTGTGTTGGATATATAAACTGTGAATGCACTGTGTTTTACTCTTATAAAAATACCTTTTATTCTGCTGGTTGAATTTATGTCTGCTTTTGTTGTTTACCTGAACTGACTGGAAACATTGAAATGACTACGCATGCGTGTCTTGTCGAGAGACTTGATGTACTTTTAAGCTGTGTAGTTTTATAAAGCAAAGCTGAGTTTAAAACAAAAGCAGCACTGTGTATTTCTCTGACTCACTGTAACTTACCCTAGTGAGAAAGTTCTTTACTGTTCATGTTTGATTGCAATTTGAATCACTGCTAACACCCCTCTTTTCTGCTCCACTGCTGAGTTGACGCTGCCAGGTTTGATGGGGATAAATGTTTGGTAGGTTTAGCATAAAACTTAATACTGAACTTGGCTTTGTGGGCAACAGAGGGCTCTGAACAGAGATCTCTACACTAGGGAGAGGCTAAATTAACCAGTCTCCTGTACCTACAAATCTATGGCCTGAGCCTCCTTACATAAAGCTAAAGGAATAATACGTCTCTGAACACTTACCTATTTTAGGGTTTTATACCGATGCCTATCACTGGAGCATCTGAGCCCCTTCCACATAAAATCAGTAATGAAATCCTGATTGGATTTCATGGAGTCTCTAGGACATCTCCTTTTTAGAGGTCAGAATTCTGCTTGGAGTAGGTTTTGGGGTTCTTTTTCTTTTTGGGGGGAGGGGTGGAGTTGGTCAGGGTTTGGATATAAATGGGGTGTTTGATTTATGAGCATTACAGAGTGGAGTTTCTTTCTTGAGGAGGAAGGCTTTGCAATGTAGGTCAGTGAGAGTCTGAATTTGTCTGCTCTCCTCTGGAAGGTTGTTCCTTAGCTGGATCCCCTTGCTAAACAATGCTTTGTCCTGGGCTGTGGGAGCTGCATTGTCCCAGAGGAACGCAGCTGCCATGGTAGTTCATAGATGGAAATTTGGTCTTTGGTTGATGCTGGAGTTAGATCGATGAATTGCTTTGAAAATGAGAACTCAGACCTTAAACTGGCATTTCAGAAGCAGACGGGGAGCCGTTGGGGGAACTTGAGCACATGCCTGATGTGCTCGCAATGGCCTCAGTCATGGAGAAGGCAGAGAGCTTGTGCATCATCTTCGCATTCAGCTTTAGATGCAAAGAATTACCATAATCCAACCTAGAGGTGCAAATGCCTGGAGCCCCGGGGCCAGGCCCTCATCGGGGATGAAGTTTCCTAGCAAGCTGGAGGTAAAGAAGGCATTTTTTTAAACTGATGCTACCTGGTTATCCAGGAGGAAAAGAGGATCCTGAGGCATCCACCACTTTGACCAATGTGGGCTGTGAGTCTTCAATGGAAAGTAGAGACAGCGACTTGGCCAGCTCTTTGAAGCATTTCTCCTTTCCACCCAGCATCACTTTGGTCTTTCCTGGGTTCAGCTTGAGCCATCTGCTCTTCGTCCAAGAGCTGATCTCTTGTATGTGTGCAGACATTTTAGTAGTGGCAGTGATTGCATGAGCTGAGAATGGGCTCTCTAGTTGAGTGTCAGCATACTCTTATTGTCTAAGCCCATAGCTTGCCCTGAAGAGTCTTTCTGTGTGATAGCTGCTAGATTTTTCCGTCCAAGAGTGACCCTGTACTCCAGGTCTCATTTTAATTTTAGATTATTTTGTTGTTTCCCTTAAAGCCCCGTGAGAGAGCATAGGGTTTGCAGGTCTCCTCTGGAGCGTCGGTTCTGCCTCTAGAGCTTTGAAGGGATAGGATACAGACAATGTGATTGAAACATATACATAGCTACACCTGCTGCATCATTTACTTCCCATGATGCAGTGGGGTTGAGAACAGAGGGCTTTATGGATCTGGTGCATCACTCCACGGGGTGTGAAACCAAATATGTTGTTTCGCTGAAAAATACAATAGTATTATGTCTGTGTGCTTTTTGACAGGAGTCACTACCCTTTCTGTATGACACACTCATGCAATTTTCTAAGAAACTAAACACAGAATGTCCTAATTGCATTGTCCCATGGGAGGCTTAAGGTGTAACACATTGATCCACACTGAATAACAACTGTTCAGAAGTCATTTTCAAGGCAATGGGTTTCCTATTATCGGACCCTTTCTGCAAAGAAAATACTCCCAGATGAGATCAGAACTACTTGGCAGTGACCTATTTCTGTTCCTATTGAAGTCAGTGGGGAAATTCGCCTTGACTTCAGTGGGAGCAACACACTTCAGAAAATCCCATCTAGGTCCGTGATATGTCACTATCCATCTGCTATTTACTGCAATACCTATTTTGTGGGCCCACTATTAGTTCTTAGAGAGACATGATTGCTTACCCCATAACTGAATGTTTTCACTGGTAGGGAACAGATAGAAATATCTTCCCTGCCCCTATGCAATGGGGAATCGATCATGTTTTGTGAATGCTGCTTCCTGATCCAAATCCACATTGTCACTTTTCTCTTGAACTATGGATCATCAGCCTCCAGTTAACCTATTGCACCACATGTAAATGCCACCGAAAGAACCTTATTTATTCTGGAGAGGTTTGTCCTGAAGAGGTCACATGTGAAGGGGCTAGGTTGCTGCTGTGGGTTCTTCTGACTGGCCTTGGGAGATCATGTTCAAAGCTGACTGTAAAACGTTACCAGTGAAATGAGTTTGGGGATCTCAGCGCAGTCCCTAGTCGTCATCTGTCTCTGGAATAAAAACCTCCACCAAGCCGCCTCACATATTTGCAGACCTTTATTTAGGACTGAAGTAGCAGGAAGAGCTGCAGGTCAGGATTGAGGGCCAAGAGCTGGGCAGGGGAACTCAGGAGTGGAATAGCTGGGGAGGGCTGTAGGTCAGGATTGAAGCTGGTTAGCCAAATTGTATAGACAAGCTAAGTGTACTCAGTGATTTGGTGGTCAGAGAATTTGCACGTATTCCACCCTTTACCGTCTCTTTACTTGAGAAATGTACCCCAGCCACTAAAGATACGTCTACACTTAAAAGGCTGCTGGCGAAGCTGTGCCACCGTAGCACTTAAGTGTAGATGCTACCTGTGCTGTCGGGAGGATTCTGCCGTCTGCATAGATAATCCACCTCCCGGAGAGGCGGCAATGCCGTCTACACAGGGGCTTAGGTCAGTGTAACAACGTGGCTCAGGGATGTGGGTTTCCCACACCCCTGAATGACGTGCTTATGCCGACCTAGTTTTCTAGTGTAGACCCACAGCTTTCATTAAACCTTGAAAACAAACCAACTATCAACCAGTGCAGTGCTGTCTGCCCAAGTCCACACACCGCCCGAAACAATCACTCTCAGACACAGGTGGGCAAATTATGGCTTGCGGGCCACATCCAGCCCGAGGGACCCTCTTGCCTGGCCCCTGAGCTCCTGGCCTGGGAGGCTAGCCCCTGGCCCCTCCCCTGCGGCTCCCCCTTCCCCCACAGCCTCAGCTCTCAGCACCGCTGGTGCAATGCTCGGGCCGGGGGGGCTGCGAGGTCCTGGCAGTGGTCAGGCAGTGCAGTTGCGGTGCCCGGCCTGACCCGGTGCTCTGTGCTGTGCAGTGGCGGGGCTGTAACGTCGCCAGCCACCAGTGCTCCAGGCTGCGTGGGAAGGAGGCAGGGAGCGGCGGGGTTGGATAGAGGGCAGGGGAGTTCGGGGTGGTGGGCAGGGGGAGGGGGTGTGGATAGGGGTTGGGGCAGTCAGAGGGCGGGCAATAGGGGGGTTGAATGGGGGCAGGCGTCCCGGGAGGGCAGGCAGGAAGGAGAGGAGGGGTTGGATGGGGCTGCGGGGGGCAGTCAGGGGCAGCGGTCAGGGGACGGGGAGAAGGGGTGGTTGGATGGGGCAGGGGTCACGGGGGGGGCAGTCAGGAAGGAGAGGGGGGGTTGGATGGGGCTGCGGGGGGCAGTCAGGGGCAGCGGTTCCAGGGGCGGTGAGGAGGAAGGGGTGGTTGGATGGGGCAGGAGTCCTGGGGGGGCCCTCAGGAATGAAAGGAGGGGTTGGATGAGGCGGCGGGGGGCAGTCAGGGGTGGGGGTTCCAGGGGTGGTCAGGGGACAAGGAGTGGGGGGGGGTGAATGGGGCAGGGGTCCTGGGGGGGCCCTCAGGGGGTGAGAAGCAGGCAGGATAGGGGGCGGGGGCCGGGTCACGCCTGGATGTTTGGGGAGGCACAGCCTCCCCTAACCAGCTCTCTATACAATTTCCGAAACCCAATGCGGCTCTCAGGCTAAAAAGTTTGCCCACCCCTGTTCTAAGAGGTGTCAACTGTCCCATTCATCCAATCTGAAACCTAAGGATAATGTAAATGTCCACATTGTTAACTATTTCACTGCCGATCACTTTTAACAGAAACTTCCAGCTAATGTGTTAATCCATCTCTCTCTAACTGCTTTCAGCTCCTTTCCAGGTACCTCTCCAGATGCTAAAAGCCCCAGCTACAAAAGCCTCCAGTTTATACAGTGCAGCTATATGTTGTCAGTACAGAAATCTGCAGGGAATCAAAATAGAAACTGTGAGACCAGCATAAAAATAAATGGGTTTT
Organism: Lepidochelys olivacea; assembly: GCF_965140295.1. Lineage (NCBI taxonomy): Eukaryota > Metazoa > Chordata > Testudines > Cheloniidae > Lepidochelys > Lepidochelys olivacea. The sequence goes on from NC_140413.1 coordinate 6,601,994, forward strand.
AATGCCAGAATAACGCCAGGGGCTGCATTCCTGAGCCTACTATTCATGTTCATATTCAGTGCATTAAAACCTGCCATTTTTAAATGTCAGCGAAGCTGCAGAAAAATCTCTAGCTGTCTACACTGAGCGGTAGAGAATCTGCAGAGTTTTAATCCAGTTTGCTACAGACCATGGCTACAAGTCTGTTGCATCAATGGTGTGAGGAAGGATGGCCCAGTGGTTAGGATACTAGCCTGGGACTTGGGAGACCTGGATGCAATTCTCTGCTCAGCCACAGCCTTCCTGGGGGACCTTGGGCAAGTCAGTGTCTTTGAGCCTCAGTTCCTCGTCTGTAGCATGGGGACAGTCATGGGGGTGTTGTGATGATAAATACATTGAAGACTGTGGGATGCTTAGATGGGGTCCATGTACCTATACTAAAGCCCAGGCTGTTGCCCTGCAGGTTTGGGGGACCCATCCCTCTGCAGGGAGTGTCAGGAGATGAGAGATGAACTCCAGTCCCTTGACAACCCTGGGGCCCTTTTGTTCAATTGCGCATCAGGCTCCTTCATGGATCTTCTAGGCCCTGGAGAAGAAGGGTGCCAGAAAGCACATCACCTGCCTCTTGGCAGAGGACAGCACTCCTCTCACAGATCCAGTGAAGGCAGGAAAAAATGGCAGCTTCCTACACAGTCCTTTTCTCCCCACATCTGACCAGTACTGATGCTTGCGAGGTCCTGTGGGATGAACTCTCTGTGGTCAGTGCAGAAGACTGAGTCTGGCTGGAGCTTCCTCTCACTCTGGTGGAATTCTTGAAAGGCCTCCATTTGATGCCCACCAATACATCTTTGGGCATCAACGGCTGACCATGGAGTTTTACCGCACGATCTGGGACATCCTCAGCCTGGATCTTGCCATCATTTGGAGCAGGGTGCACCCCTTGTCACATGGATGGGCAATGCTTGCCCTGTTGCTGAAGAAGGGGAACTTCTGTGACCTGAAGAATTGATGCCCAGTGTCGCTACTCAGCACAGACCATAAGATCGTAGCTAAAGCCATCCCGCTACAGCTCTGGTTTGTGCTGGCAGACATGATCCACCCCAACCAGACCTACGCTGTCCCAGGCTGGACCATTTTTGACAATCTCTGTCGAGACTGGGTGTGACGTTCTGTACCTCGGAGGAACACCCTCCACCCCCACGTTCATCCTTATAATACGATTGTGTGGCATCCAATGCAACGTTTGTCATGTCGGGTGTCTTTGGAAGGCTCATGATGCACTGAGCATTGTCGTTATAGTGATGTTATAGTAATTGTTGTTACAGTAATGTTATAATAATATTACAGGTTGTAATTTCATGTGTATAGTTATGAGGCTGAAAATGTGTCCTCATGGCTTAAAACATTTTGCCCAGGCAAAATTTTCCAAGAGCAGAGGGGCAGTTCACACCTCATCAGGGCATGTATGGGACAAACCCAGCCCAGCCTCACAGAAACAAAGGACACTGGCCTATGCAGCAACAAAGGATCTGTTGGACTCTCGAGTGAGTCACCCCTCTTCCTTTGGTCAGTTTGGGACTATGATGAGGTAATGCTCACCTGACTCTGAAGAGGGGCGGGGGGCAAAGCCAAGAGGGAAGAAAGAACATGATAAAAGGGAGAGACATTTGCCATGCTCTTCCTCTCTCTTCCACCTACATCTACAGACATCACCACCAAGCGACTGAAGCGCTGATCAAAGGGGAGAGCCTGGCTGAAGGGAAACGAGTCAGTCTGTGGTGAGAAGCATCTAAGTTTGTAAGGGCATTGAAAGTGTTAAGATCAGCTTAGAATGCATTTTGCTTTTATTTCATTTGACCAAATCTGACTTCTTGCGCTTTGACTTATAATCACTCAAAATCTAGCTTTGTAGTTAATAAATTTGTTTGTTTATTCTACCTGAAGCAGAGCGTTTGGTTTGAAGCATGTCAGAGACTCCCCTTGGGAAAACAAGCCTGGTACATATCAATTTCTTTGTTAAATTGATGAACTTATATAAGCTTGCAGCGTCCAGTGGGCAAAACTGGACACTGCAAAACGGAGGTTCTTGAGGTTGTGTCTGGGACTGGAGATATTGGCTAGTGTCATTCGGTTCCACATTCCAAGGAGCAAATTACATGCCAGAGGCTGTGCGTGAACAGCCCAGGAGTGGGGGTTCTCACAGCAGAGCAGGGTAAGGCTGGCTCCCAGAGTCAAGGACTGGAGTGACCTAGCAGATCACTGGTCCAGATAACACCAGAGGAGAATGTCACACTGGGAACTTCTCCATCTGGTGTGTAAGGATTATCTGTCACTCATCCTCCTGCCCCTTGACCAGGAGAAGGCGTTTCACAGGGTGGATTACAGGTATCTTATGGGCACTTTACAGGCATTTGGCTTCAGGCTTTGCTTCGTGGGGTTCCTCCAGATGCTGTACATCTCTGTGGAGTGTCTGGTCAAGCTCAATTGGGCCCTTACTGAGTCTGGCACCTTTGGTCATCAGGGTTGCCCACTGTCTGGCCAGCGGTATAGCATCCAGCCCTTCCTCTATCTCCTCTGCAAGAGGATGACGGGGTTGGTGCTTCAAGAGCCAGACTTGCAGGTCATCTGGTGGGGTATGCCAACGATGTGCTACTCGTGGCTCAGGAGTCAGGACCTAGGGGACCTGGCACAGAGGGCAGCTTGCCAAGACAACTGTTCAGCAGCCTCTTTTGCCCGGGTGAGTTGGGTCAAGAGCTCTAGCCTGATGGCTGGGGAGTTGGGGATGGGTAGCAGGTGGGCTCCCTCCCACCCACGCAGAGACTTCCTGGACTACACTGAAGGAATTGGATGGACCCCATAGAGCTTGGCCAGCACATGGGATTGCCCACTCTATGTGTCCCCTGCCATGCTCCAGGAGCTGAGGGCGGTCTTGCACCTTGGTTCTCTCTCACTTATATCGAGCGGGTCCTGCAGGACGGTGCTCCCCACCCACCCATTGCCCCTGACCCTCCAGCACACATTGTCAGGTCTCTGCCCCGCGAGCCCTCCAGAGGGCTCTGATATACCACCTGAGTTGGCTGAATGCCATCCACTCAGTCTGTCTCCAGACCATGCCCCGCAAACATCTCTACTTGTTCATGCTCCATACCATCCACGTCTTCGCTCTTGTGTGTGCCACCTGCAGAGTGTGGGGAGCCCTGATGGGCCAGCCGGTATTTCACCTTAGACCCATGGCTTGCTGGGGATCTCAGTTAGTAGCTTCTCCATGGAGCCGGGAGCATGGGCATGTGGTTGGTGCAGTTGACTGAGTTCCCCGACACCTGCCCCTTCTGCAGTGAAAGGGAGACCCTGGCACATATCTGTGTAGGGTGCATCAGGCTGCAGCCCCTCTTCAGGCTCCTCCAGAACCTCCTGCTGAGGTCCTGGCTGTGTTTTTCCCTACACTTTCTTGTATTTGCACACTCCCATCTGTGGCTCCACAAAGTCATGAGACCTCCTCAACCTCCTCTTGGTGCTGTCCAAGATGGCCGTCCACTGCACCAGAAGGAGGAAACTTGACAGGGGTTGGGCTCTGGGACAGATGGGGGTGGGGGAGGGCTGTTTCTGGTCCCTTGTTTTATCACATCTCCCGGCAGAGCTTGTATGGGCAGCGTCCTCTGATGCTCCTTTGAGGAGCAGTGGGGCGCTGTCATGGGTTCTGTGCTTAGTGTCCCCCTCTGGATCCCTTGTTTGGGGCCTGTGACCTTTGCTCCTGGCCCGGTTTTGTTATTTGTTGTCCCTCAAACTCATTTGTGGCCTGGGCTCAGTCATTCCCCTCCCTCAGTTAGGGGATGGGCCTTTAGTTTTGGGCAGGCCTAGACCTGCCCCTCCCAGGACCCACAATAGGTATACAAGGTTCATTCATGGGTTTGCCAATATTGCAAAATGGGTGCATGGGCTGGGTGAGAAAAGGAAACCATTTCAGTAGCTACCTAAATGTCACTTGGTATTTGCACTTGCAAGAGTTCAAAAGAGCCCTTGTGACCACTCCTGTCTTAGCTCACCTGAGTCTCAAAGTGCGTTTTCAGACACAGGCCAGTCCTTATGGCTTGAAGGCAGTATTGTTATTACAACAAAAGTCAAAGTTCTGCTGAGAGAAACCATCGTGCCATCAGGAAGGGTTTCTTGGCAGTGATTAAATCCGTTTCACCACTATCTGTGTGGGTGAAAATTGGTGGTCAGGGCAGTCCATGCATTCCTCCAACAGCTCTTTAGAATTAGGAATCCTGAGGGGCAACTGGCCAGGTGGTTGGGGAAACTAAAAGGTTCTCAGTTCACAGACACACACAGGCCTGAGGACGAGCAGGGACATGCCACTGCCTTGTCCAGACGTCCTTTTTGGGAGGATAATTGCAAACACTGCCCCAAGCAGGAGAGTAAGGAATTGGTCATTCAGGGGAGTGAATGTGTCCAGAAAAAGATGGCTGTCTCCTCATTCCCCATGGATTGCAGAACAGAAGAGCAAATTCCTGGTTCATTTGCTGAAACAAGAAATGCAAGAAGAAAAGGAGTACTTGTGGCACCTTAGAGACTAACCAATTTATTTGAGCATAAGCTTTCATGAGCTACAGCACAAGGTTGCAAGAAAGGAGCAGTTGAAAGCTACACAAAAGAGAAAAAAACAAATCTCCAAAGAGATGTGAATGGGAATAAAGCAGATTTTGGGAATGGGGATTTGGAAAGTTCTAATCAGAAGAACACTTGCTACATAGTGTGTCAGAGGGCAATTTCCTGCAATCTCCTGGACAAACCTTACAGGCAAGTTAAACTTGATTGAATGAATTTCAGAGTGGTAGCCGTGTTATAAGCTGTATAAGCAAAAAAAAAAAAAAAAAAAAAAAAACAACCAAGGAGGACTTGTGGCACCTTAGAGAGTAACAAATTTATTTGGGCATAAGGTTTCGTGGTCTAAAACCCACTTCATCGGATGCATGCAGAGGAAAATACAGGAAGAAGAGATATATACACAGAGAACATGAAAAAATGGGTGTTGCCATACACACTGTAACGAGACCAATCAATTAAGGTGGACTATTATCAGCAGGAGAAAAAAACTTGTGTAGTGATAATCAGGATGGCCCATTGCAAACAGTTGACAAGAAGGTGTGAGTAACAGAAGGGGGAAAATTAGCATGGGGAAATAGTTTTTACAAAGCCCGTTGCCAACTCTGTCCACACCTAATAGGACCTAATCACATCAGCCACACTGTCAGAGGCTCGTTCACCTGCACGTCTACCAATGTGATATGTGCCAGCAATGCCCCTCTGCCATGTACATTGGCCAAAGTGGACAGTCTCTATGCAAAAGAATAAATGGACACAAATCAGACGTCAAGAATTATAACATTCAAAAACCAGTCGGAGAACACTTCAACCTCCCTGGTCACTCAATTTCAGACCTAAAAGTCGCAATTCTCCATCAAAAACTTTCAAAAACAGACTCCAATGAGAAACTGCAGAATTGGAATTAATTTGCAAACTGGACACCATTAAATTAGGCTTGAATAAAGATTGGGAGTGGATGGGTCATTACACAAAGTAAAACTATTTCCCCTTGCTAATTTTTCCCCCTACTGTTACTTCCACTGCGTGCATCCGATGAAGTGGGTTTTAGCTCACGAAAGCTTATGCCTAAATAAATTAGTTAGTCTCAAAGGTGCCACAAATACTCCTTGTTTTTTTTTGATTGAATGAAGTTTCATATCTTTGGGGTCCATTGTATTAAAAATTCAATTGTTTGTGTGTTATAGTAGAATTGTATGTAACTTTTCTTAGAGACTGGCTGATGTAAAACCTTGGGGAAATGTTAGGAACTTCAAAGAACTGTTTGGGACAATACATGGGCAGTGGGTTTCCTAAGAGGTACTTGGGAGGCCTTTTGAAACTATGCCCTGGGGAGAAAAACCCATTGTCTGCTGATTACCTGCTCCTCCAGATCAAAGACCCCTGATCTGTGAAAGGCAGGACTAAACTTTTAATGAGTGCTATTTTATGCACTTGTGACCATAGAGGAGGAGACTCCTTTATGGGGTTTGAAGGCACCTGCCAGAGCCCATGTTGGAGTTGGCGTGATCTCTGATAAACATATTAGCTTATCAGAGCTCTGATTAACTTATTATGTGTTTAGGTTCTTTTATTGTTTTTAATACATTTTCTCTGCAATGCTTTTACCTTAAGAATAAATAAGCTTGCATAGAAAGAGCTATGTGGTAGTTTGACTATGTGGGCAGTTACAACATTAGTTGGAGAGAAAGCAAGCAGGTCTACTTTGACAATCTGTCTTTTGCTGGGAATAACACAGTAAACTGTTCAGCCTTGAGATACCCTGGTCAGAAGAGAGAGCGATACATGCAGAGCAGGTTCCTTTGCTGGATCACTAAGGGCAAATCCAGATGCAGTTGCCCTGAACTGTTACACATAGGTAAATAGCTAAACCTTTATTCATTTTTTTCTCTCTTCTGTTTGGGACTTGTACCTTTCTTGCTGTCATTGCAGATGATTTATGAAGTTACTCTGAGCTCCGTTGTGGTTGATGGAACAAGTTGAGAATGGAGATGGTGTTAGAATGGGAGTCACCACATGGTGCTGTTACACACAGTCTTCTAAGTTCTTATTCTCAGTTTGTGCACGGTGTACTTTCTTTGAAGAAAGGCTGTATCACTGTTAGGTTTATAAAGGTGTTCCTTTGGGAGGAGCTCTTGCAAACAGCAATAAAACTTGAAAAGCGCTGAACTCAGAAAATGCTAGGGGACTTGGATCACATTAATGGCTGTAGCTTGAACTTGTGCTGTCCATGTTGTACCTGATGTATAGCTCCCAAGGGCTGTCAAGCTGGGATCTTTCACCAGCACTGAATTCAGATTTTAAACAGTTATTAAAAATATATATATCTCCAAGGGCTCCCCGGCTGCACATGCGTTAATTTGAGTGTCATGCACGCACACGATTCAATCTGGTGGAGATTTGATTTCACATCAGAAAGCCTTTTTAGAGGTCTGGTGCTAAATTCTGCTAAGTTCTTGGTCTTCGTTTCTAGTGGCAATGAATTCTACTGGCTGATTTTGCCTTGTGCATGAATGTGTGTTTTCTAACACAGAAATTAATCCTTGGTGTTACTCCAGAGATTAATTTGGCTCAGAGATTTTGGTCTCAGTAGTGTATTGATTCACATGGTGTTTGTCATTTTTTTCCTCCCATTTTTAAGTGCTGTACAAGACCTCTAACGGCATCAGTATCTCCTTGCTAGGAGAGGATGTGCTGGGAGCTCAGCCATCCAGATGTTCTCACATCCTTCCTAGCTTCCAGAGATGCATCCTGCATCTGGAAAACAGTACTGGTTATGTAGAGAGAGGCAGAGAGTGGGTATGACAATGTAGGGCTTTCTCTCCTCATAGCTCTTTGCAAACCTCTCACAATGCCCCAGGAAATAAGTAAGTATTAGGCACTGTGGTGTAAAAATTGGGTAGTATCTCTTTAAATAGTATGTGAGCCCCCTAATGGCGCTCATTGTGTTCTCTGTTTAGAAACCAGCCGGGGCAGTAGTGTGTATATGTAACTAGGCTTTGCATGTTGTATACAATAAGTAAATGCAGTTACTTGAACCACACTGTGCCCGTGTGGTTCCTTCACATTGTTGTGCCCAGGACAAGAGTCACAACTGATCTGTTGTACAGATGGGGAACCAGAGGCAGGGAGGTTAAGTGAGTCACAGGGAGAGGCCCCAGGCCTGCCCAGGGTCAGGCAGCTCAGGTGACACTCGCACCTGCACCTGCTTCCCCCTCACTCCTGCTGCACAGACCGTCACCCATGCAGCTGGGCTGCAGCCACAGCCTGCCACTGCAGTTCACGGCTGCCAGGGTTGGTTGTGGTGCTGGCTGAGCCGGCTGTACCCTCCACGGATCAGGGTGGGGGAAGAGTAGCCAAGGCAACAGACAGTGGAGATAAAGAGGAGGGCATGGAAGAGTGGGTGGCCCTAGCCTTCCCCTCCCCTAGGCACTCCTCTCTACTTCCACCCCACGCCCACAAACCCAGCTTCTCCCCTCAACGACCTGCACCCTGCAACCCCCCAGCCACCTCCACACACCTATCTACCCCCAGCTTCCTCTCCAACCCTTTGTACCGGCTGTCCTCATTGTCCCCCTGCCATTCCTACAAACCCACCTTCTCCAAGCCCCACTCACCCAGCAGCCCCCACAAATCCAGCTTCTCCCCTAAGTTACCTGCACCCAACAGCCCCCCCACCTATCTGCCCCCAGCTTCCCCCCAGCTGCCCTCATTGTCCCCCTGCCATCCCTACAAAACCAGCTTCCCCAAGCCCCACTCACCCAGCAGCCCCCCAAATCCAGCTTCTCCCCTAAGCTACCTGCACCCAGCAGCCCCCTCACCTATCTGCCCCCAGTTCCCCCCCAACCGCCCTCATTGTCCCAGTCATCCCTACAAACCCACCTTCTCCAAGCCCCACTCACCCAGCAGCCCCCCAAATGCAGCTTCTCCCCTAAGCTACCTGCACCCAGTAGCCCACCCACCTGTCTTCCCCCAGCTTCCCCCCCAGCCGCCCTCATTGCCCCCCTGCCATCCCTACAAACCCAGCTCCCCCAAGTCCCCCCCAACCAGCAGCCCCCCCAAATCCAGCTTCTCCCCATAGCTACCTGCACCCAGCAGCCCCCCCACCTGTCTTCCCCCAGCTTCCCCCCCAGCCGCCCTCATTGCCCCCCTGCCATCCCTACAAACCCAGCTCCCCCAAGCCCCCCCACCTAGCAGCTCCCCCCAAATCCAGCTTCTCCCCTAAGCTACCTGCACCCAACAGCCCCCACCTGTCTTCCCCCAGCTTCCCCCCCAGCCGCCCTCATTGTCCCCCTACGAACCCATCTCCCCCAAGCCCCCCCCACCCACCCAGCAGCCCCCCCAAATCCAGCCCCCCCTTTATCTCCAGCTTCCCCTAGCCACTGAGCTTGTCCCATCTCCCCCAAGGCAAACCCAGCTTAGCCACCGAACAGCCCCCCTGAAGCTGCCGCCTTCCCCCCAGGCACCCCCACAAACAACCCCCCGCCCCGCCCCGCCCCAGCTCAGCCGCGGGGCGCTGTCTGAAGCCGCAGCGCTGGGCCCTCGGCCCCTGCTCGCTCGCTGCGGCCGCCGGGGCCGGTCCCGGTCCCGGTCCCGGTCCCCGTCCCCGTCCCGGGCGCTCGCCGCGGCTGCCCCGCACGCGGGGCCGGGGGACGCCGCGGGCGCCCAGCCGCCGCCGCCGCCGCCGCCGGGCCAGGCTCCCCGAGCCCCGCGGGGAAAGGGGGCTGCTGCGAAGGAGCGGGGCGTGCAGCCGCCCAAACGTCTCCCTCCCCCGGCCCCGGGGGTCCCCTGCCCGGCTGAGACAGAACGGCAGCCGCCCCCTCGTCCCTCCAGCAGCAGCTTCTCCCCCCCCGCCGCCCAGTCCTGCAGCAGCGAGCCCGGCCCGCCAGCTGGGCGGAGCGAGCTTCCTGCGTTGATAGCTCGCCCTCTGCCCCGGGGGGAAGGGGCTTCTCCCCCCGCACACCTAGGGGGAATATCCCCGCCGCCCTCTTCCTTAGTGTCATGAGCAGCCCACCCCCAGCCTGCATAACGGAGTTGTGATCCGCTGGGCAGCCTGACTTTCCTTTCCAGCGCCCCCACCTCTCCCCCCCCGCCAGGCGCTGAACTCCAGGTTTTGTTTGCAAGGGAGAGTCCCCAGCAGAGCGCAGGAGCCGAGCCCCGGGGTGGGTGGGTGCATGCAGGCTGCACACGTGTGTTCCCGAGCCATGCACTTGTCTGATTTTATTTTCTCTTCAATAATTTTAAGCTACGCCCATTCCCTCTCCTCCTCCATCATTTTTCTGCTGGGTGTCTGTGCTTGACAGATTCCCACCCACCCACCTCTGCGCACACGCTCCGACAAGACACCCAGTTGGGCGCCAAGGGGAAGAAGGGAATTCACCAAAAAAGCAGAGAAAAGAGAGAGAGAGAGAGACGGAAAAACACACAGACACGGCATCTGCCTCCCAAGACACCAGCTGCTGGGCAAGGAGGAGGAGGATGCAAGGAGAGGGACGCTGAAGATGGATGAGCGGAGAATCCAGAGGCAGAGTATGGACTCCGAATGGGGTTTTCGGCTGAGAGGGGCGCTCGGCTCTTAAAGAGACGTCTGTTTAGTTTGGACTCTGCCACCCATCCGTCTTCTCCTCCAGGCAGGACGTGGGCTCGCCCAAGAGCAAACAGAAGCCAGAGCAACCTGGTGACTGGCAGGGAATGCTAGCAGCGTCGTGGGGCTTCCAGGATCTGCCCACGCCGTCACTCTCCCAGGGTAGGAGACCACCATTTCCCACAGCCCTGCTTTAATTTCAACAAGGCCCAAACCAAAGAAGCCGAGAGGCTCTTCCCCACATCCCCTCCTGTCAGCACTGAGATGGTGAGGGGGGAGAGCTGGCCTTCTCCAGAACAAGGCCAGGGAACAGGCTACCTGGATTGATGGGGGAGCTGAAAGCAACAGTTGGGAGCCTTCAGGGTTGACAGATCAGTGCCTCTTCTGCTGACTGTCCTCCCCACCCCCCACCCCTTTTTTTTTCTTGTTGGCAACTCCGGATACAAACAAAATCTTCCTCCCTTCCCGTTAACAGCTGGATGAGAATCAAAGACCTGCAGGGTGCATGGAATGGCCGGCCAATGCTGTTTATGCCTTTGCCCCCGCATGGAGGGGGGAGCAGGTGCGATTTGGGGACCTGAGACCCTAGTGCATTGAGGAATATCATCCTGGCATTCAATTTGCAAATGGTTGCTGGGGACGAACGGTCCCGAGAAAACCAAAGGGGGAAAAATTGGGGAGGGAAAGGGGGAGAGAGACCCCAGATTCTGGCTTCTCTACTAAGGAGGCAGTGAGACATTTGTCTTTTTTTGGATTCTGTTTTGATTGCAGCCCCCAAGAGCACGGGGACTGGGGAGCGACTGGAGGAAGCTGGCTAGTTGCAGCTCATGATTCTGTTTGTTTGGAGCCCAGCCAATTGGTTTTTAAATTGAATTTTATTTTTGGTGACATTTGAAAGGGGTGTGAGTGGGAAGGGTCGAGGTGTTACAGAGCAGCCAGTTGAAGGCTTCAGTGCAGGGGGAGGCAACTGGCACGCTTCCCCATTTGGAGCCTGGGTTTCTGACTGGAACGTCTGGGTTGGGGAGGACGTGGGTCTGAGGGGGAGAACTGAGATGCCATTGCTGATGCCTCCTTGCCCTTGCCTGTTGCTTGCCCTGAGGTAAATGGGAGCTGGAGCTCCTTTGGCGTAACCGTCGGCTGCAGACGGTGCCAGTTCTCCAAGGGTTGGCTGGGAAAAGAGGACAGGCAGAATGCCCGGGAACAGGGCCTTCTCTGAGCCGGAGTACTCGGCCGAGTACTCGGCTGACTACTCGGTCAGCCTACCCTCCGACCCTGAACGTGGGGTGGGCCGGACCCATGAGGTGACAGTGAGGAACTCAGGCTCATGCCTCTGCCTGCCGCGCTTCATGCGGCTCACCTTCGCTCCCGAGTCCCTGGAGAACCTCTACCAGACTTACTTCCGCCGGCAGCGCCATGAGACCCTCTTGGTGCTGGTGGTCTTCGCTGCCCTCTTCGACTGCTATGTCATCGTCATGTGCGCTGTGGTCTACACCACCGACAAGCTGGCCACCATCCTGGTGGCCTCAGTGGGCTTGGCCGCCCATATCTTGCTCTTCATCCTATGCAAGTACGGGCTCCTGCCGGACCGCATCTCCCGCAAGTTCATGCCCTATGTCCTCTGGATTCTCATCGCTGCCCAGATATTCTGCTACCTGGGCCTCAACTTTTCCCACTTCCACGAGGCCAGTGACACAGTGGGCTGGCAGGCCTTCTTCGTCTTCTCCTTCTTCATCACCTTGCCCCTGCGCCTCATGCCCATCGTGCTCATCACGGCCGTCTCCTGCGGCATCCACACCCTGGTGCTGGGGGTCACCATTGCCCAGCAGCAGCAGGGCGCCATCAACGGAGAGGCCTTGCTACGGCAGGTAAGGGGAGCCGGGATCCTGAGGCAGAGGTAGGCCAGCGGGAAGGGGCCTACTAAGGGCAGGAGGTTGGAGGGCCTATAATGTGGGGGAGTCAGTAGGGCCAGGGAGATGTTTCATGTGTAACTGACCTTCAGGGATGGGTACAGGGAAGTGAAGGCCCCTGTCACACATTTTGCAGGCTCCTGGGGTGAGGTAGTGAGGCAGCCTGTGCTTATGTTGAAGTGGGCCATGACTGGAAGCTTGGTCCAGAAGAGCATGTACCACCAATCGTGTCGCCAGCAATACTGGTCAGACCTTGGGTCCGTCTTCCCCACATTAGGGACATTGAAACACCATGGCCCTTACCTTACATGCACTCCAAGCCCTGTGCACCTGGGTCTGGGATAAGGGGACAACGTTTCTGTCTTTGGGGCTGTCTAGTTGCCCAGAGAGCAATGGTTCTCGAGCTGTGGGTGGCCATCTCCCCAAGAGGGGCTCCCCACCAGTTATTCAGAGGATCAGAAACCACCTCCTGTTCTCAGCTCCTGCCAAAGCTAAAATAGCCACTGGCAACGGTAGCCAGGGCCATTGTATACATCATCACACGATTCCCCCAGCACCACCTGGCTGCCCACTGTGCCCTGTATATTAAACTCTAGGCACCTGCCCATCATGGCGATGGGCATTTTAACGATGTCATCGGGGAGAGAGTGAATAGTCTGGGGTGCCAATGTCCGTTTGTGTATATGGATAGTATTTATCATCCAAAGATCTCAAAGTGTGTCACAAACTGGGGAGGTATCATTCTCTCTGTTCTACGCCTGGGAAAACAGAGGCCAGGGCAAGGAAGTGACTTGCCCAAGGTCGCACTGTATGTCGGTGGCCGAGTTGGGGGCAGAACCCTCACTCCCAGTCTGGTGCCTTCTTTGCAGGTTTACTACTTATGGTGGCCATACAGACATGCCAGGAGAATCCCAGCTCCTTTGCTGTTTTGGCCTCCCAAATGGCTGCCTGGGGTATTAAACCAGCTTAGAGAAAATATAAACACAGATGCCCTAGAATTATTGTATGCGGGGATGGAGTTTGCACACTGAGGTGGGGCAGCCGCTGTGCCAGACCACTGTGAGAGGACATGCCCATCTTCTAATCTATCACAAGGATGGAGCTTCCACCAGCAATGTGGGCCACCACTATTCCAGTGGCCAAATGCTGGTGCCATTGGATCCACTGGGAGTTGTGCTGTTTTAGATCAATGGGAGCGGGCTGTGACCCCAACCTGTTTCTCCAAAGGAGACCCTCCTGTAAGCAATCTGCTCTAGTGTGATTTTTTTTTTTTTTGTAATGCTCCAGCCCAGGCTGGTCTCCGGCTCGTGGATGAGCCAATTCCTACTAACGATGTTTGCAACGGGACCAGCGGTGACTTCCATTCCACTGCCCGCTTAGTGCTCTCTGTTGGGCATTCTGCAGAGGAGTGAGGCTGCTGCTTTCACCGCTATTCGAAAAGACCTTTATTTGCAAAACCCATTGGTGGTTTCAGGTGCCCAACCTGTGACCCCGTAGAGGGGTCTGATTGTCAGAAATGCTGCGTGCCCCCCATGTGAAAGTCAGGCTCCTTTTAGGCCCCCAAATTCACTAGACATTGTTGAAAATTTAGGCCAAAGGCTGTGTGACGAGAGTGCCCTACTTCTATATATGGGTCAATAGGTAGTTACAAGCTGAGGTGCCAGGAGATGGTGCTCCAGAGCATGTAGCTCTGGGCTTTGTAGGCCTAGTGAAACTTGCTGTTACTGTGCACTGCAAATGGCTTCCCTTGTGTAGTGCTTTGCATTGGCTCTTAGCAGACCGTGAGCTTTTAGGGGCTGCTATAAGAGTACAGATTGCTGTGGGCTAGATCCAGCTCTCATTGGCTTTACCAGGATCAGGCTCCCGGTGCAACAGTACTAATTGGGATGGGCTGGTGTGGGAGTCAAGGGCTATATTTTTCCCTTTGGTAGTGCCATGAGGCGCTCATCCCTCTTTACAGCGGTGGGGAAGAATCATTACCACTGTTTTCCAGGTGGAAAAACAGCAGCTGCATGACTTGCCCAAGGCCAGGCAGCGAGTCAGTGACAGAGGAAAGAATAGAACCCCATGCCTGCCAGCTGTGTACCCTACCTGCTTTGCCTCTGCACCGATACACAATTCAAAGCATGGCAACGGCCTGTGATCTCACGCCAGGCATAGCCACCGCCCCGTGACTTTTCCATTGGGACGAATTCAGTCAAGTCTGACTTTTGCAGACAGCCTGTATCTATATTTCTATTGTTTCTTTAGTCACCACCTAGTCATGTCCATGTGTTTCATGGCTGTGACGCTTTCCTCCTCGGCCCTTGGTCCTTTTCCAGATGGGCTTCGTCTGGTCTTGAATGGTCTCAGCTGTTTGCAAGGGGGCATTTGGTTGTGAGTTGCACTCAGTGGGCTGTCTTCTCTTGTTGCAGGTTTTCCACAGACGTTTTAGTGCAGGGGTTTTCAAACTGGGGGTCGGGACCCCTCAGAGGGTCAAGAGGTTATTCCTTGGGGGGGTCGCAAGCTGTCAGCCTCCACCCTCAACCCCGCTTTGCTTCCAGCATTTATAATGGCATTAAATATGTTTAAAAGTGTTTTTAATTTATATCGGGGGGGGGGGGTCGCACACATGCTTGCTATGTGAAAATCACCAGTACAAAAGTTTGAGAACCACTGTTTTAGTGCATCTGTTCTCTTTGGATGACAACTGGACCCTGGTGTGTGTGTGAGTGAGTGAGAGAGATCAAGGGGTGGGACTGCAGTTTTGGAAGCAGAGCAGAGGCAGGGTGTGAAAAAGCGTGAGCCTGTCTGAGGGTGTTGCCACAGTTTTAAAAAACCTCTGTACAAGACTGTTCCCTGTTTAACAGTTCAGCCCAGCCATTCTTTAGTGGTCTGACAATCTAGGCAAGAGCTGCCAAGAGGTCGATACAATACAGTACATCAAGCATTTGCCCAGGGAAGAGTTGCACAGAACTAGTGGGCTAAAGACTATTAGATGCCTGTAAATATCGGGACAAATTCATCCCTGCCGTAACATCAGTGTAATCGATGGGGTTTTTACATCAGGAAGTGAATTTGGCCCAAGACATTTTAGACGCAATGCCAGGCAATTGAAACAATAGCATTCACCATTCTCTTACTGCCTTGGACCTGCTTATTTGGGCAGCCTTTATATTAAACCCCCAACATCCCTCTAAAGGATAGGTATGGGCAGATCCCATCTTACGAACAGAAATCTGCCCTGGGCAAGTATAAATTGACCGATGCACTAGACCATATAGCTCTTTCCTGCCTCAGTGTCAATAACTTTATCAGCATGACGACAAATGATGCATTGAGTTTTTACAGTATATCCAGTGTCTGTGTCTAGTTTTGGCTTTCACAACAGGCATGAGTAGGCCTGAACTTGGGGAACTGGACTGAGCCAAATAGCTCAGTGTTTGTATGGGATACCATTTATGCCGCCAAAATAATAAATCAGGCCTTCTGGTGTGTGCTTCAGACCCACAAATGTCTCCTGGAGGCAATTTAAAAAAAAAAAAAAAAAGCTGTTGAAAATATATAGACTCATTGTCAGCACATAGAGATCCTGGCTATAAATTCAAGCCCTGGACATACACAGTAAGGGACGGTCTTCGCCTCTGAAAGCTTACAGTCTTAACAGACAAAATAGATTATTATCCCCAACTAGAGAATTGAAGCGCACTGAAATTAAGTGACTTACCCAGGGCACACATGAATCCATGGTAGAGCTGGGGACCCAGATCTCAAGAGCCCCAATCCACTGCCTTCATCACAAGACCTTCTCCCCACAACTACAGTACCAATCCTGGAACCTTCCCACACCTCTAATGTGCCCGTTTTGTATCACTGGCCTTTTCAGATTTGGTACTAGCTGCCACATATTAGGAGACTGTTTCTGCAATACTTTTCTTTCTTCCCAAGTCACATACCATTTCCCTTCCTTGCCTCTTATCAGGAACCATCTGCATCTTTCCAAGAGCTTCTTTGCAAAGCAGAAAGTGTCTTTCATAGTCAGTTTTTGTCCCACATATGAGCTACTAATTCTTTCCTCCTCAGCTTTCCTGTGGGCCCTTTGTGGCCTGGCTTTTATTTCCAGTTTGTACCCATGGATTCCGTGTAGGGGAAGAATCTGACTGTGTTTTGCACATTCAGCTGTAGTAAGATATCTGTGCACTGGATTTTTGAAAGGTTCTGTAGTAATCCAGCTTGTTGTGGGGTTTTTTGCTCTGTTTTGTCCAGTAGGCAGTATGTTACCTTTGTCAAGGTTAGTGGAGCCTCTTGGGCACCGCTTATCTTTGAGTAGGGTTGTTTACATCCTGGCTATGGATGTGCTAATGATTAGGGACCCACCAAATTTACGGTTCATTTTGGTCAATTTCACGGTCATAGGATTTTAAAAAGAATAAATGTCATGATTTCAGCTATTTAAATCTGAAATTTCAGTGTTGTAATTGTAGGGATCCTGACCCAAAAAGGAGTTGTAGGGGGTCACAAGGTTGTTTAAAGGGGGGATATGGTATTGCCACCCTTCCTTCTGCGCTGCTGCCTTCAGAGCTGGGCCCTCAGTCAGCAGCCGGCACTCTCCGGCCTCCCAGCTCTCAATGCAGCAGCGCAAAAGTAAGGGTGGCATGGTAAGGTATTACCACCCTTTCTTCTGAGCTGCTGGCAGGGGTGCTGCCTTCAGAGCTGGGTACCCGGCCAACAGCCACTGCTCTCTGGCCGCCTAACTCTGAAGGCAGTGCAGAAGTATGGGTGGCAATACTGTGATTTCTTCCCCCCCCCCAACTCCCTTTTGAATCAGGACCCCCAATCTGAGAAACGCTCGTCTCCCCCGTGAAACCTGTATAGTACAGGGTAAAGGCACATAAAAGACCAGATTTCATGGGGGGAGACCAGATTTCATGGTCCACGATGCATTTTTCATAGCTGTGAATTTGGTAGGGCCCTACTAATGATGTTGAGATCGGAGTGTGTCTTTAGCACGGCTCTGTCTTGGGTTCCGCAGTGCTATGATAGGTGGAATGCTCCACTGCTCTCTCTGTTTCTCTCTTTTGCACGTGTGTCTGTGTGTGCTGCAGACCCAGTGATCAGAGCGCACGGGACCTCCAAACCGCAGGATCATCCAGCAGTGGTCAGGGCATCGCAGCACTCATAGAATCATAGAATATCAGGGTTGGAAGGGACCCCAGAAGGTCATCTAGTCCAACCCCCTGCTCGAAGCAGGACCAATTCCCAATTCATGATGTGGAGTCCTGAAGAGAATTCAGGACAGTGGTCTCCAAATGGGCATGGCTGTCCTGTGAAAAGTGGCTGGCCCAGCATAGTCACCTTAGCCTCTAATGGAGGGCTTGAGGCCTGTTAAAGAGGTGTGACGTGTGGGTGAAGACAGGCTACCCACTCCAAATGTTTCCAGCCTCTTTGAAGAAGTGGCCAAATCCCTGAGGTTTAAGGTTTTGTCATTCCCTGGGGCTTTGCCCTGATTACCAGTAGTGACCAGCAGCTGTGTCATGAAGACCCCTAGTGCAGATAGCCAAAGTTTCTATTTGCACTGGTATAAACTCATCCCTGGGTGCAGGGCACCACTGTAGAACCGGCTAATAGTGGCTAACTCTGCCTGTACTAAGCCGTACTGTGGGGTGGAATTGGAGCAAATCCCCAGGCGTGAGAGTTCACGATGGGCCTCCCCTTGTAATACATTGCTGTGAATCCCAGGTAAAGAGATGATCTGTTCCGTGTCATCCACTGAAACCAAACCCTCCACCCCAGCACCAGCCTTTCAGTGCTCTGTGTTAATTGTTTCTGTCGTACAGGGCATACAGGGCCAGGAAAACCTTGGCAACTCGGCATGCCTGAGTCTCTGCACTCTGGAAAAGAGGAACATTATGTCCAGAAATAAACATATGCGTTATTATTAAAGACATTTATATGGTTCCTGGAGGGTTTTGCTATTAATAGGGTGTTGCTGGGGCAGTTCTAATCTGGGCTGGAAGGCTATAACAAGCAAAGCCAAGAAGTTCTGCTCCTGATCAAGCTGACAAAGAGGCCGGTGAATGATGCACCGCAGCAGGGGTCAGAGTTCAGGTTCCAGTAAGAAATCAGGAAGGATGGATGGCCCAGTGGTGAGGGCACTAGCTGGAGACCAGGTTTCAATTTCCTGCTCTGCCACAGACTCCCTGGGTGACTTTGGGCAAACCACTCTGTGGTTCTGTGCCTCAGTTTCCCAGGTGTTCTATAGGCATAATAGCTCTGCCCTGCCTCACAGGGGTGGTGTGAGGATAAATAGATCCTGCAGTTGTGAGAACCAGCTACTTCCGGGAGGTAGGAGAAAGTCAAATGTTCTCCAAATCTCTGCAGTCCACGTTGTCATAGGATCCAGTCTCTGGTAGGTTGGGCTGTTATATGGGAAGCATGGCTGCGTTCATGCTATCTTGGTGCTTGCAGCCCCAAAAGTAGCCTGGAAGTCCTGGGGAATGGAACAGAATGGAGGAGAAAAAAGAGAAAGAGAGTCAAACCTCACAAAAGCTTTGAGTTCACGGAGAGTTTTGGATGAGGCAGTTTCACCATAGGGGGTGGGTGGTAGAGGCTTTTATATAATTCAGATAGCTTGGTCCCTGTCTGATGCAAAGTCCCTGGAATATAAACAGTGAGACCCACAGGGCTCTCTTGTCTTTGTGCCTTCTTCTATACCACACTAGAGGTTTGGAACTGTCTGCCTCCTCTGAGTGTGTACGTGTGTGCTGTCATCCTCTCGGGGCAGGCCCAGAGACTAGCCCATGCATGGAGGGTGGGACCTGTAGATTGTGTTCCCCAGTGGTCAGATTGGAAGGAGGGGGAAAAGGGGCAATACACTAGTCAGACTCTATTCACAATCCTAGAATAGCTGGATGTTTTTGCTAAAATTATCAGCAGCAATACAGTTAACAATGTTGACTTTGGAACAGTCACTATTAGGTTTCAGAGTCAACACCAACATTGCAATAAATGGGGGGAGGAGTTCACCCTTCTCAGACACATTGCCGCAAACTCTCAGGAAGTCAGTACTGCCTTGAGTCACACTTGCTGAGCCCCCAGAATTCCCAGGCCACTTAATGAGGTGCCTAAATATGGATTTTTGATGCCTTATTGTAAGTGACTAAGGTAGCAAATCTTGGCCTGGGTTTTTCTCCCTGCTGCCAATATGCAGCAACTCTTGCCAGCAGCTCCATGTCAGCTCTTAGGGCAGAGCCAGCCTGTTTGTTATATGTTCGTACAGCACCGAGGACAGGGGTCCCACTAAGTGCTGCGTTAATATAAATAATAAATACCTCCCTGGTGTCCTCGAATTCTATGACCTCATCCTTTCCAGCCGATCCAATTACCGCTTTTAAGATCTTCTCCCTTCTTGATTCTCTCTACTGGGTTCCCAGTTTCTTCTCCAATCACAAGTGTCTCCTAACTTTCAAAGCTCTCCATACATTTGCTCCTGCCTCCATCTCCCCCGGCTGCGCCCAATCTCCTCTCTTGGCTGCTTCTCTTGACAGATCCCATTTGAAGCTTCGTTTCGTCTTTCCTCCCATACCTGGGATGGCCTTCCAGGTGTAGACCAAGTTCCTTCCCTCTCCTCCAAATCCCACCTGTCCCAGAGAGCCTATTGACAATGACAAACACATTCCTGTTGGCCATATCTATACTGCTACAGGGCTAGGGGAAGCGGGCTATAAAGCGGTTCAGGGGGGCAGTGTAGATGGGATGGTAACTATGTCCCAAGTCCAGTGACAGCCTTGGGTTGGCTCAGATCCCCTGGCCAGTACACAGGGGAACACAGGGTTGTGACTAACCAAGTCTGGGGGACAGACATTTTTGTCCCTGTTCCTCAGGTGGTGTAAATCAGCTCTTCTGAGGTCAGTTTACATCGATCTGAGACTCTGGCCCATGGTGCCTAGAGGCTACAAGTGCCTTGGGGCAGGGACTCTCTGGGTGTCGTGCTAGGATGTGTCTCCTGTGCAGCGCGTTGTGATCTCCCAGCGCTATGGTGATGATCGAAGCAGGGAGGTTATTAACCCTGGTTTCTTTCTCCCCGCCTGCTCCCTCTCTCAGCTTGGGAATTGTTTGTGTTTTAGTCTCTCCTCCCATTCTCTTTAAAGCCGGCTCTCGCTAATTGTTTGTATTTAGCGTTAAGTAAGTGAAGCCCTGGGCAGCCTCTGCAGGGAATTTCCTGCCTCCCGAGCCACAGGCAGTGCAACAGCACCTCTGGGGCTGAATTAAAGGTGTTAGCAGGGATGAAACTAATGGGGTCCTAAAACCCTTCCACTGCGGTTAGGCTTGGAGTGTAACCCACAAGCCCACGAAAGTTTATGCCCAAATAAATTTGTTAGTCTCTAAGGTGCCACGAGGACTCCTCGTTTTATTTGCTGATACAGACTAACACGGCTGCCCCTCTGAAACCTCTTTCTCCAGGTGCTTCTGTTTCTAGTGCTCGTACTGGTTCTGCTCGCCTCCTCAGTGTAGCTGTTCCCTAGCTCCCTCTGCTCCCTGCTTTCTGACAGGAGACTGTTGGCAGAAGGACCTTGAATCTACCTACTAGTTTAGGGTTGCCTTGGGCATGGGGTTGCATCTCTGACCATTTTGGCTAGTTGCCATTGATGGACCTATCCTTTATCTCTTTCTTCACTGCACCCAGTTATACTTTTGGCCATCAACATCCCATGGCAATGAGTTCCACAGTTTAACTTGCCATTGTATGGAAAAAGTACTTCCCCTTGTTTGTATTAAACCTGAGGCCTATTTAAAATAAAAATACCTTTGCGTGTGCCGCTGCTGTTCTTTCTTACTCTCTCACCCTGCCCCCTTCCAGATGTTCTTAAAAAAATCTTATTGGGGTGCGGTGGGGGGTTAATGAAGAGCCACAGAGCCTTCTGCCTCCTAGTCCCAGGTGTGAGTCCAGCCCACCTGGACGCGCACCTGGGAGTGAGTGACAGAAATGACCATTTGGTGGTCTGTGTCAGTGCCTAGTGGACAAGAACCAGATTCGAAGGAAGGACAGCCACTCGCTTTAAACTTGTTTGTTCTTCCGTTCCTCTTTGGCACGATCAAGAGGACAGAGGATTAGAAATGCCGCTCTTCTTACCCAGGAGGAAAACAGACCTAGGAGATCTCCTCTGGGATGCTGGCCGTAGAGCAGCCCCCTTCGTTTGAGCCTGGGAGTTGTGTCTGATGAAACTTTCCATTTGTTAAATGGAGTGGGGATTTATTTATCTTCGAGGGTAGCAAAAATTCTGTGCTTTGGCTCAAACTTATTTTAACCCCTTAGTTCTGTCACAGGGAAAGGAGCGACTCGGTCCAAACCTGCTCCCCACACTTGTCAGGCTAGGCATACGCTGAGAAAGGCCTTCTCGAACGCAAGGGCTGCACTGGACGTTTTCCACACATGATCGTACGGGAGTCACCACTAAAGAGGAGTCTAAAGGCCAGATCCCCAGATGCTGATGTAAATCATTGTAGCTCCATTGTCATGAGACAAAGCACAGAAACCCAAGAGCGGAGGCATGGTTGGCATGGGGAAAGGAGACCCCGGGGAGGAGGAAATTCCATCTTGCTAAGGTAGCCTGAAAGGACTCCACCAGCCAAGCCCAGCCTGGGCCCCCCTCTCTGCAGTGGTTCGTTACTGGGCTGAGGATCTCTGGGTTCAGATGCTGAATAATAATAAGTGCACGTGAGAAGCTCCCTTGGAGAGGTGGATTTTGTGCAGCTCTGGTGCTTGCAGAACACTGTGGGAGCCTTCTGAGCAGACACAGCCTCCTCAGAACAGTTAGTTGTCATGACAACGTGGGGGAGTTGTTCAAAATAGCAAGTGGCCGGCGTTTGGATGGTTGTGCCCCCGCCACCCCCAGAACTTTCTCCCTCCGTCTCCTAGGAGTCTCTGTTGAGGGGGTTTCCCTTTCGTTGGGAATCCCCCATCCCCTCCGGCCAGCATGATTGCATTGCGCAGCCATTCCCGAGCGGTCCTGGTGGGAAAACCATCTCTGTGGACCTGTCAGCCTGAGCTGACACTTGTGTGGTGTCTCGCCGGCTCCAGGGCAGATGGCTCCCTCAGAAAGGAGAAGGGTGGGTTCTGTTCCCCTCTGACGGCCACCCCTCTGCAGCCCAGCTCTGGGAGTCAGCCTGCACCTCTTCCCTTCCCCTTATCGTCACTGGGTCTGGACATCACTTAGTCTCAGGATGAATCATAGAATATCAGGGTTGGAAGGGACCTCAGGAGGTCATCTAGTCCAACCCCCTGCTCAAAGCAGGACCAGTCCCCAATGTTTGCCCCAGATCCCTAAATGGCCCCCTTGAGGACTGAACTCACAACCCTGGGTTTAGCAGGCCAATAGTCGTGGTTGGAGTTTCTGAGGGTACATCTATGCCGCACTGTAAACCTGGGTCTGTGGGAGCCATACTTGCGGACTCGGTGTTTCCAGGCCTGGGCTTGAGTGTCCACACTACACTGTAAAACCTGGGTTTACAGTGGCTGGACCCAGGGCTCACAGCTGTGCTGGCGCATCCATTCGGCACTACACTGACGTTCTAACTTGGGTCTGCGTCCACGCTGCCAAACGACAGGGTTTGGACCTGAGTCACAGCAGGAGTTGGGCTCAGACCCAGGGGGACCTGGGTCCTGAGTGTTTGCTGCTGAGTCACACTGATTTGTGTATGGACAGTAGGGAGGTTTGGGCTCAGACCTGAGTCAGAGCCAGGGTTTACAATGCAGTCTGGATGCACCCAGAGTGCTGTCAGAGCAGTAATGCGCTAATAGCATCTGGATTGGAAATGCCATGTGGACAGGGCTTGGTGTTTGGGACTGTGATGGGGCGTGTACCCGTACTGCAGAGAGGATGATCAGGGTGCTGCTAGTCTGGGACTTGGGAGAGCCAGGGTCAATTCCCTGCTCTGCCAAGTGCTTCTTGCGACCCTGGGCAAGACACTTGGCCCTCCTGTGCCTTATTCCCCAGGTGGAGCATGGAAGTAATGGCCCTGCCTCACCTTGCAAGGGGGCGGTGAGGATAAATACACTAAGATTGGGGGGTGCTCAGATGCTGCAGAGAGTGAGACCCTGGCCTGCTCAGTATGCTCACACCTCGCTCCAGTGCCAGGAATCATAGATAGCATCTTGCGGCCGGTAGCTAAAGATCTCCCATAGCTCAGGCAGTGCCTGGGGGCTTACTTTTGGTGCTGAAGATCATGGGTTCCATCCTTGCTGGTGTCTTGTTTGTATGTGGCCACGGTGTGTTAGCCTGCACCCAGCTGGTGTTAAATCCTGTCCCCCAGGGGAGAGCAGAGATCGGGAAGGCTGTGCATTAGCTGCCAGGCTGGAAGGAAAGGGTCTTGGCCTGTGTCTTGGTAAGAGGCATTTGTACTAAGTGGGGTGGGGGAGGGCTGGGTGTTTCTGACACTGTGCTTTCCTCTTCTGCCCTGGGAAGATCTGGGAGCAGTTCCCTGATGCCATGGGGATCATGGGCACTCCTGGGTTTGCCAAGGAGCAGCCATTTGTTCTTCTCCCCTGGCAGAAGTGGGGAATGAGAAGAGGAGTTAGACTTTGTCTCTGGGCACCAGCTAAGGATGGAACTGGCCTGCCTGTCCAGAGGGGAAGCCTGAGAAACTGCCCCAAGCCTGGAGGAGAAGGGGCATTGCTTGCTTTAAACACCCTGTTTTCTCCACCCCGACCTCTCCTCATGTTAGCAGCCCCTTATTGCCTGGGGGGCTGGCAGGAGCCCTTGCTGCTGAGAGTCTTGGATTTTGTGACCTGGTCCTTTCCGTCTCCAGCCTGGAAGGGACTCTTGGTGTTTCCTCTTCCAGAAGGGAGAGAGACCAGCTGTGCGGGGTGTGGGGAGAAAGCCAGCACTGGAGAGACTGCTACGGGCAAAGTATGGTGGAATCGGGGAAGGGAGCTTGCGTAAAATCTGCTGTCATAGAATCATAGAATATCAGGGTTGGAAGGGACCTCAGGAGGTCATCTAGTCCAACCCCCTGCTCAAAGCAGGACCAATCACCAATTAAATCATCCCAGCCAGGGCTTTGTCAAGCCTGACCTTAAAAGCTTCTAAGGAAGGAGATTCTACCACCTCCCTAGGCAACGCATTCCAGTGTTTCACCACCCTCCTAGTGAAAAAGTTTTTCCTAATATCCCACCTAAACCTCCCCCACTGCAACTTGAGACCATTACTCCTTGTCCTGTCCTCTTCTACCACTGAGAATAGTCTAGAACCATCCCCTTGTCCTGACTAATTGGCCCCTTGTGCTTGAATCTCTGGGGCTGCCTAGTAAAGCTAAAGACACCTACGAATACTCAGCATTTTTACAGGACTTAATGAACACCAACTCCTTAATCCTCACAGTGCCCCTGGAAAGGAGACAAGTAACTTATCCCCTGGTATGGGTGGGGAAACTGAGGCATGGAGCGGTCAAGTGACTTGGCCAAGGTCCTGGGAAGCCCATGGCAGAGCTGGGGTAAGGACTTGGGTGCTCATAGCCCTGTGCTCAGACCACTAGTGGCCTGACTGTACAACTCCATGTTCTGATTGGCTGCCTGGATGCTGTCGCAACTGCGCACCAGCTCCCATGGGTGAAGAGCTGAGACCTAATCACCACCACACACACGGTTTCCCTGTGCCCCAGGGACCACAGCACACACAATATCCCTACACCCAGAGGGACAAGGTAATGGACAAAGATTAGGGCAGGCTACAAAGTGAAAGGGGTAGAGGGTCAGCTTTTCGGGGTGGGGGGGGAGCTGAAGGAGAAGGTAGTTTTTAAATGTCTCCTTCCTCTTAATGGGTCAGGCTGCCTAGTCTGCAGAAGTTGGTGGCTCTTTGCACCACCTTTGACTCCACGTTAGACAGGAACCGCTCCGTATTCCCAGGTTGGTGTTTATAACAGAACATGAGTGGCTGTTGGGTGAGCGGGGTGTCAAAAGCAATGTTTAAAAATGAAGACGAGGAAAAAGAACAACACAAGAACAGCCCTACTGGGTCAGACCAACGGGTCTTCTGGCCCGCTGTCCTGTCTTCCGACAGTGGTCAGTGCCAGGTGCCCCAGAGGGAATGAACAGAACAGGTAGTTATCAAGTGATCTGTCCCCTGTTCTCAGCTCCTTGCGTCTGGCAGCTAGAGGCTTAGGACGCCCAGGGCATGGGGTTTGTTCCTGACCATCTTGGCTAATAGCCATTGATGGACCTATCCTCCATGAACTTCTCTGGTTCTTTTTTGAACCCTCTTATAGTTTTGGCCTTCACAGCATCCCACAGGTTGATTTTGTGCTGTGTGAAGAAATACTTCCTTTTGTTTGTTTTAAACCTGCTGCCTATTAATTTCCTTGGGTGACCCCTGGTTCTTATGTGAAGGGATAAATAACACTTCCTTATTCACTTTCTCCGCACCAGTCCTGATTTTATAGACCATATCCCCTGCCTTGGTCGCCTCTTTTCCATGCTGAATAGTTTGTCTTTTTAATCTGTCCTCATATGGAAGCTGTTCCATACCCCTAATCATTTTTGTTGACCTTCTCTGTACTTTCCCCACTTCTACTATAGATATATTTTTGAGATGGGGCCACCAGAACTGCATGCAGTATTCAAGATGTGGGTGTACTGTGGATTTATGTAGTGGCATTATGATACTTTCTGTTTTATCATCTTTCTATACCTTATTATTACCTTTTCTAATGGTTGCTAACATTCTGTTCGCTTTTTTGACTGCTCCTGCACATTGAGCAGATGTTTTCAAAGAACTATCCACAATGACTCAAAGATCTCTTTCTTGAGTGGTGACAGCTAATTTAGACCCATCATTTTGTATGTATATTTGAGATTATGTTTTCCAGTGTGAATAGGTTCAAACTTTAAAAGATGAGGTATTTCTAGCCTTCCCCCTGCTATTTCACTTATCCTCTTGGTAGGAACTATTTGTCAGAGTGGAAGGAAACATTGCATCGTCCCACCAAAAGAGTGTGTTTTTGTTTTTGTGGAGGACTTGTGG
Organism: Lepidochelys olivacea; assembly: GCF_965140295.1. Lineage (NCBI taxonomy): Eukaryota > Metazoa > Chordata > Testudines > Cheloniidae > Lepidochelys > Lepidochelys olivacea. The sequence continues at coordinate 6,628,063 of NC_140413.1, forward strand.
CACCTTAGAGACTAACCAATTTATTAGAGCATAAGCTTTCGTGAGCTACAGCCCACTTCCTCAGATGCATATCGTGGAAACTGCAGCAGGCTTTATATATACACAGAGAATATGAAACAATACCTATTCCCACCCCACTGTCCTGCTGGTAATAGCTTATCTAAAGTGATCATCAGGTGGGCCATTTCCAGCACAAATCCAGGTTTTCTCACCCTCCACCCCCCCACACAAATTCACTCTCCTGCTGGTGATAGCCCATCCAAAGTGACAACTCTTTGTGAGATGTGAGATGTGATGTGAGAACCTGGATTTGTGCAGGAAATAGCCCAGCTTGATTGTCATGCACATTGTGTAAAGAGTTGTCACTTTGGATGGGCTATCACCAGCAGGAGAGTGAATTTGTGTGGGGGGGTGGAGGGTGAGAAAACCTGGATTTGTGCTGGAAATCACTTTAGATAAGCTATTACCAGCAGGACAGTGGGGTGGGAGGAGGTATTGTTTCATATTCTCTGTGTATATATAAAGCCTGCTGCAGTTTCCACGATATGCATCTGAGGAAGTGAGCTGTAGCTCACGAAAGCTTATGCTCTAATAAATTGGTTAGTCTCTAAGGTGCCACAAGTCCTCCTTTTCTTTTTGCGAATACAGACTAACACGGCTGTTACTCTGAACCCTTTGTTTTTGTGGGTTTTTTTATTATTCAAGTGCAGCTCTGCTCTAAAAAGTGACTCTGCAAAGATGCTGCTTTGGCCCTCAGGTGACCAGATGTCCCAATATTATCGGGACCATTCTGATATTAGGGGCTTTGTCTTATATAGGCAACTGTATCCCCTCCCTCCTCCAAAAAAAAAAAAAAAAGTGTCCCCATTTTTCACATTTGCTGTCTGGTCACCCTGTGTGGCACTCAGTGTTTATTATGTGTCAGCAACTCCAGAGCAAATGGGCTCCCTTTAAAAGTAAGACAGTTTTATTCTCAAAGGAGAAGGTCTCCCAGCTCCCCTGGGATCTGAGTGTCAAGCTGAGTTTTTTACTTCTCCTGCACCATCGCCTACCATAAAGGCTCTGCAGGTTAAATTATGCCCTTGTGCTTTGCCTGGGCTAGGATAAAAAGGGTGGTGTTAGAACGTATAAGCAACCATATTTGAAGAGTCTAGACATGGAACTCCAACTTCGCATCTTGTCCGTCCGAGGCATGTGCTAGTTAGATGTGTTAAGTAACATCACCCCTAGTCTAGACAAAGCCTCAGTCACTCCCGATGTCTTCAAATGAAGCCCTCAGTGACCTCTGTGCCTTCCATGTTTCTGAACAGGTGTGACTGATTGGAACTTAGTGAGCAATTCTGTTGCTGCACCAGAAGGAACAGACCAGCTCATTCCTGGAGCTGGGCTGGCTCTGCAGGGTTAATGGAGAAAAGAAAGCAGTAAAAACTTACCTGGGTCACCCAAGACTGAGGGATACAAGTGGGAAGCAGGATCTGGGGAGCGAGAAGGGGCTATTTTTACATGCTCTTCAGAGCGGAACCGCACTTCAGGGTTAACGATTCCTGCTCTGATAGCAATGAGCCATGCCAGGGTGTGAGTTAATAGGCTGTTGGCCTGTGACCTCTGAGCTGGCTAGAGGTGTGCAGCAATAAATAACAGAGAGAGCAAGAGATTGAGGTGAGGGAGGAGGAGGGATGTGTAAAATCTGTTTGAAGCCTCTCTGCAGTGGCAATGCGGCACCAGAAGGCAGGTGTTGCTAAGAAGACTCCTGTACCGGTGGTGGTGATGCTGTGGAGGATCACAGAGGAGGCTGGTGCTGAATGAATGGATGGGGTATTAGGTGTGAGGCTGGGGGCTAGGCTCTCAAGAAGAACAGAACAGGAGGGGCAGCCTGACGGATAGGGGGCAGTGGTGGCTTTGTGCCGCCAAGTTTCTGGGCTGCTATGGGGCTGGGAGGGTGCACATCAGAGCATCTCTTGGCTGCCTTTGGGTTGTTGTGCAGCTAAGGTAGCTGGAGAAGAACAATCGTGCCTCTTCCACCTCCCGCTCCAATATACCCAGGCTGTGAGGCGGGGAAGCATAAGGCCCAGCACAGCAGTCTCTGCACTGGGGGAATTCCACTGCTTTGCCCCCTATATGGCTCCTGCATGCTGCTGGAGCTCCATAAGGGCTCCAGTATCTGGACCTCGCTTCATGAGGTTGTCCAAAGAAAATCCACAGAGGGCCTTAAAAACAAGGAAGGTCTAGAGCTAGCTCCTGAACGAACAGGGACCCAGTGGAATTGTTTGAGGGTGGGAGAGGAAATCTGCAAAGCTGCACTCTAGGAGCTGCTGTAGAGAGTTTAGCATAACTTCTGCTCTCCCTCCTCCACCTCTATCCAGCACGACAGCTGCATTTTGCAAGTGTGGGTGGATTTCTCTTTGAAGCAGCAAAGTGCTGGGGCCTTCACGTCTTTCCAAGGGTCTGACCTGCTGGAGAGGGCTGGGCTTTCACGACACTGTTTTCCATGAAGAGGCAAACCTCAGTGCATTTCAGAAGAGGGCCAGGAACGTCACTGAATAACACTGGAAGATGCAGTGAAGCTAGCAAGGACGAATGAGGAGGGTTAGCCAGTCCCCATGGCTCAAGGCGTCATCTGATTGACAACGAGAGTCATGTAGGAATTCCCCCTTATCCCTCTGGGACAGAGTTGCAGGAAGGGGCGGTCTGACATTAGCCGCTGATGGGGACAGGCAACTGGACTAGATGGACCATTGTTTTATTCATTGTGCTAATTCCTATGGCTTAACAGTAATTGCAAGGAATGTGCGAGGCAGGATCCCCGCTGAGGAGATAATGTGCAAGGAGTGGGCCAGAAGGGTTGGGAGATCAGGGTTTCCTGAGAATCATGAGTGTTTCCTTTCCCAGTGCACTAAAAAGAAAGCCAGGGACAAGTTCCATCGCTTCAAAATGAGCTTCCCCATCTCTGGTCCTTGAAAAGACTCATCCTTCTTATCTGTGTCCCTTCCATGTGCTCCAGCCCAGGAGTGATATGGAACGCAATGGCGATGCAGGCTGTAAACAGGGGTGGAACCATCCCTCTCTTCTTCTGAGCAGCGGTAGGGGTGGGTGACAGAAATTGTACCAGAATTTGCATTATTCATCTGTGCCGATGCACATCAATCCAGTAATGCTGCTCCCTTCTATTCCAGCCCTGGGCTCCCCACAGACAGCTCTGCCAACGGCCCTCAATCCTGACCTCCGCTATTCCAGTTCTATTCTTGCCACCCATAGCTTTGCCGATGCCCCACACTCCCAACCTGCAGCCCCTCTGCTATTTGAGCTCTGGGCTCCCCATATGTAGCTCTGCCGATGCCCCTCAATGATGACCTGCTGCCCCCCTGCTGTTCCATTCCTGGGTCTCTCCTGAGCAGACGTGCCAATGGTACTGAAATGAGCATTGTTTTTAATGTGGCGACATGTCCACTAGGGATTGGTGAGGTGTCAGCATTTGTGCCTATCCATCTCTTCCACAGACCGAGGATTCCTGCAACCCACTGAGATGCCTCCCAATCACCGTAAGGCTAATGACAGCTCAGCCTGTTGTACTCAACAGCTGTCCTTACTTTTCCTAAGCATGGGGCTCGCATAGACACCTCTGTCATCCAGAATGCCTAACCAAGGATGCTCTTGGAGTTAAAGCACAGGGCTGGAACTTGGGAGGTCTAAGCTTAAATCCTATCTGGGCAAGTCACTTCCTCTCTCTGCATGTGCTTCCCCATCTGTAACACGGGGATGACTCCACTTCCCCCACCCCATGGAGGGGCTGAGGGATTACATCCTTAGCATTTGGATGGGCCTGTGAGATCCTGTGAAGAGAGGTGCTTGAGGAGTGGATAGGATTATTATGCATCACTGGGATCGAGGAAAGCTGGCCAGCTATGGGGTTGAAGGACCCTTACCAGTGGTTTTTGCTTTTTGAGAACTTAAAGTATGATGAGTGCAAATAAACTGGAAACAAATGCAAATAAACTGTATGTTCTCTGTTGGCTTGACCAGTTCTATAGAAGTGAGTATGATCTGAATTTGTGCCTGGAGTTGTTTGTATCTGGACCTAGTGTAAATGGGTGCAACACCTTTCCGTGGTGCTGTATCGGCGTAGACCTGGCCCCCCTAGCCTCTGTGTTCAGCATAGCAAAGTGCGTAGCTTGGGGCAGAACTACTCAAGAAGTTCCTTTCCCCTGTGGCCTTCCCGGGAGATTATAGACCTGATGACTTTTTCCAAAACAGCTAAGCAGGTTTTAATGAAGAGAAGTTAGAATGTGTCTCCCCGGGGTGACTGAAGGGGCCGTAAGGCCAGGACAGAAAACAGAGTGCGCCGGCTTGGCAGGTGTTACAGCAGTGGCTTTCTCATGTGTGTGATCTTTAATGGGATGCTGCCTGGGAACAAGTAATGGCCAAGGTGACTAGTGATTGAGACACCTTATAGTATCGGTCTGACTTTTTTTTTTTCAAAGGGTTCAGCACTTCTGAAAATCAGGCCCCTGGAAGGTGTCTTGAGTTGGGCGCCCAAAATCACTGCTCCCTGTCTGAGAGGGAGGCCAATATATGTAGATGGTAACTTGGCTCCCTGGCTGAGTGAATAATCACATCCTGGCCCAAATGCAGTGAGGCTGCAGCCTGTTACAGGCAAGGGGGGATGCAGAGCGAGTGTGTGTGCATGAGACGTGCTCTGCTCCCAATGGCAGGCTCGGGAGAGAACTTTGGTGGTGTGTTTTGAAGGGCAGTGTAGGGGTTTAGGAGGCCAGAGAGGAAGGGCCGGGTCTTTGAGGGTGGAGAAGGAAACAGCAGAATTTGTACATGATGTGAAGGGCCTAGGTGTGAGTGGTGGATGAGAGGAGAGGTAGAAGACTGGCAGATGTTAAGACCAGAAGGGACCAGTGTGATCTCCTGAGTTACGCAGTCCAGCCATTTGAGGCCCTGCACAGGGGGGAGGAGCAACTTGTAAAGGGCACCAGAACAAACCTGCATTTGTACAGCACCTAGCGCAACGGGGTCCTGGTTCGTGGCTGGAGCTCTTAGGCACTACAGGAATACAGATAATAGTACTCGTACAAAAAGTAAGAACATAAGAATGACCATACTGGGTCAGACCAATGGTCCGTCTAGCCCAGTGTTCTGTCATCTGACAGTGGCCAGTGCCAGGTGCTTCAGAGGGAATGAACAGAACAGGGCAGTTATCGAGTGATCCGTCCCCTGTCGTCCACTCCCAGCTTCTGGCAGTCAGATGTTTAGGGACACCCGGAGCATGGGGTTGCATCCCTGACCATCTTACCTAATAGCCACTGATGAATGTATCCTCTGTGAAGTACCATGTCTGCCCAGAACAGAGGTTTTGCAGATTTGCTTTCAATGGCTCTCACTCCAACCTAAACGACTCAGCTTGCCTACCTTGAGCAGATGCAGATAGGCTGCTGAGATTTGAACTGGTGGTTCCAAGGAGACTAGGAATGTCAATCCTGATGCTTAAAAGGGTAAGCCACCCCCTTCAGTTTACACAGCACCAACAGGGCTTGCTTACGTTACTCCTAAATCATCAACATCATCATCATCGTCTCAGATTTTGTTTATACAGCACTGTGAATGTGCGTGACACTTTAGAGGAGGAAAAGACACCCTCCCCCCCCCCGAGCGAAGGCAACTAATCTAAACGAGCACATGGCATGAGGAGGGGAGGGCAAGGATGAACATAATAAAAAGATCATGTCCTGCTGCTAGTGTTATTGATCATTTATTTAGCATCTATATATAGCAGCACAGCAGAGTATGTCCGTGCTGTCACTTTGAAACCCTGCTAAAGAAGTTACCATGGTTTCAGATTGACAGTGCGGTGTGCCTGTCCGACAGACTCTAAAAATATGAAGTCACACTGGAACCTTGCTGAGCAGGGAGCAGAAATCACATCTGGTAGCATGGATGGGCTCCTCTGTTCTTGCCAGAGGTTTGACTCGCACTGCTGCTACATAGTACAGGAGCAAGCCTATGGAATGCTGACCCTTTGCCCCTCTGGGGGGAGGGATGGCTCAGTGGTTTGAGTTTTGGCCTGCTAAACCCAGGGTTGTGAGTTCAATCCTTAAGGGGACCATTTAGGGATCTGGGGCAAAAATTGGGGGTTGGCCCTGCTTTGAGCAGGGGGCTGGACTAGATGACCTCCTGAGGTCCCTTCCAACCCTGATATCCTATGATTCTCTCCATGTGGTATAGGATCCTAATGAACTGCTTAGTGTATGTGTCTTACTTCCTTCTACTAGATGGAGCCAGAGCTGTTCAACTGTGTGTCATAGGCCCTCTACAGTTAGTGGGTACAAGGAGGTTCTCCCTTAAATCAGGGTGCAGTGCAGGAGGAGCTGAGTTCTTGTTGCGCAGTCACCATGAAGTTGCGAGTGATCATACTGTGCAGCATAGTGAGAGCCAGGAAGTCCTGGGGCGTTCCGGATTTATTACAGAATTGATCTATGGAACGTTCAATGACATGGAAAGGTGGCAAATTTAAACCTGATAAATAGGAATACTTTCCTACACAATGAGGATTTAGACTGTGGATCTCATGGCCATGTGAAGTTGTTGAAGCCATGAACAAGATGCAAAGAGGGCAACAGGAATATCCAGAGTTATAATGCTAAAGACCAAGAAATGAGAATTTAAGGAGGGATATAAAGCCTCATATGCCAGGACTATTGTGGGTTAGGATGAGATCTTCCGGGGGCGTTTCTTACACCTTCCTCTGAAGCACTGGCCACTATGGGAAGCGGGATGCTGAGCTAGATGGACCATGGGTCTGATCCAATCTGACAATTCCTGTGTTCCTATAGGCCCCTGGTCAGGCTAATTCAGGGTGGTGGTGGTTATTCCTTTCTTGGAAACATTTGCAGCAGCCTGCTGTGGGAGACATGATTCTGGGATACATGGACCATGGGGCTGTCCATGTGGCAGTTCTGGTGGTGGTGAGTGTGGACAGCAATGTCCCTGCCTTCTCCCCCAAGCTCCCTCTTGTCTTTCCCTTCTGCACTGATGACGTCACCCCTTCTCTCTCTCTCTCTCGCTTTCTCTGAAGATTCTGTCCAATGTCGCCATCTACCTGTGCACCATCACTGTGGGCATCATGTCCTACTACATGGCAGACCGCAAGCACCGCAAGGCCTTCCTGGAAGCACGGCAGTCTCTCGAGGTCAAACTCAACCTGGAGGAACAAAGCCAGCAGCAGGTAAGAGCAGATCCCTGATTTGCTGCCAGATGCTTGTGTCTTCCTGCCAGAGAGCATGTCGCTGGCCTGTCATCTCGCGTGGCAGGAAGGGAGATGTGGGAAACTTACTGAGGATGGAGGAAAGCTGTTCCACTCTGGGGTTGACTCTGTCAGCTCCCCAGATCCCCCCCATCCTCTGCTGTTGCCAGTGGAAAGTGTTTGCAGAGAGACCTTGTGCTAAATGATGGATCCTGACGCTAGTCAAGGGCTGGGCCTTTAGCATGGTGACACTCTGCTTTCGGTGCTGCAGGTCAGCCTCAGGGTGCATCAGCCAAGTTGTGTGCAGGGAACCTCAGACTGAGAGCGTGAACTTTTTGGTGCAGGGACCGTCCTCATGTTCTGTGTGCGGACAGCTCCTAGCGCGGCGAGGCCACTGTGCATGACTAGGGCTCCTGGAGGCTACTGCGATATGAATAGTAAATAACAATAAGAGGAGAGGACTGAGGGGCACTGGCAGAGCTAGGATGGGGGAGGGCCGGGACTGGATTAGTAGTGGGAGGCTGCAGGTGAGGATCAAGGTGCATTTGAGGAATTGTGCGCGAGGCCCAGTGCAGAAGCCAAAAGATGAGGAATCTGACCTCCTAAAGAATGGCTGCGCTGGGTAGAGGAAGTCGGTTCTTCCCCCACCCATCCCTGGGCTAATGTGACTGTTTTGTGGGGGTGGCCAATGGGAGCTATGGTAACGGAACTGAGATTGTACTCTACCTTCCTGTCCCTACCGCAGTGCCCGTGACTTTAATGTGGCTGAGCTCGTCTCTGCCTGTGTGTCTCTGTGACCTGGCTTTCTGCTGTGAGCGTCAGGTGAAGAGCCCCCCAGGTTCTTATGCCGCCTCCTTCTCTAAAGGGCAATGCATCAGCTGTTTGCGTTCTAAGTCCAAGGGCTGAATTCATGCAGTGAGAGCAGAGGGCAGGCAGTCGGGAGAACCTGGAGTATGGTAGGGAGACAGTGTTGCCTAGTAGGTAGAACGCTGCACTGGGACTCGGAGACCTGAGGTCTATTCCCAGTTCTGCCACTGAACTTTTGGATATCCCTGAGCAAGTCACTGCACCCCTTTATGCCTCAGTTTTCCCATCTCTAAAATGGGGATAATGATCCTGATGTTCTTTGTAAAGCACTTGGAGACCTACTGATGAAAAGTACTATCAAAGAGCTAGGTGGTATTATTTATTTATTTACTTATGGCTGGTTATATTTAGGCCATTTGTCTACTGGGATTTTACCCACTACACCCTGGTAGCTGCAGCAGTGCACAGCTCCAGGGTAGACATGAGTTGCACCGGAGTGAATCCTGTCTGCTTCAGGGGTTTGTGCCAGTAGCTAGAATCCCAGTGTAGCCACAGCCCCTTTTTGGCAGGGCTGATCATTCCATTCTGCATGACCTCTGATGAGTCACCGGGTGCCCTTCTGCCTCTCCTCCACCCAGCTGGAATATTGAATATAAACTGAGAGCAGAAACTCTCATCTCCCCGAGAACCAGATGCTGCGATAAGTGCACTCCGCTTTCCTGGGTAATTATTAATCATATGCAAGCCATGTGATATAAACCACATGGACGTGACGTTACAAGGGTGGCTGGGAACAGCTCTGGGAAGACACAGCTGCCCGCTTGTTCCTTCACACTGCAAAACCTTTAGCCGTGCAGACGGCAGAAGTCAGGCGGGCATGTTTCCCAGGCCGCACGCTGAATGGGTGCACTGTCCTGTTCCCATTTCAAAGGCTCCGGCTTGCCGTTCCCAGAGGAAACAGTGGTTTGGGGAATGGGATTCAGGATGGAGCAGGAGATACAAACTGGGGTTAAAGAGGCTCTAGATTTCCAACAGAGGCCAGCATTCAGACCAAAAGCCAACCTCTAACTACTGGGGTTAGGAAGAAATTTTACCTGAGGGTAGCTTATCCCATATCTGCTGACTGCAGGGATTGTAGCCTCTTCCTCTGCAGCAGCTCATGCTGGCCACTGGTGGAGACAGGACACAGGACTAGATGAGGGCTTAAAGACGGGAGGGTTGTAAGGGGTCGCAGATCCAGAGGAAAAAAACATAATTAAATGTGGAGCTGGGTCCCGGCGGGGTGCACTTTAACCAGCTCTCGGGTTATGATAGACCCCTCCTGCTGGCACACTTTCTTCAGACCACTTTAAGCACTGACTAGATGGATCCTGGGTCTGATCCAGTCTAGCTGTTCCTGTGCTCAAACCCTGATACTCTCCCACTTGACACTGAGCTCGGTGGGTCCTTTCAGAGTCGCCAGTGTTTATAATCCCCCACATCACAGAGCAGTTGGCTCGTCTAGAATAGCTCACACTTCTCCAGCACCTGGCATCTGAGTGCATTACAAACTAAATTAAACCCTGCAGCCCCCTGGGAGGGCGGTATCGTTACCCCCATCGTACAGGTGGGGAAACCGAGGCAAAGAGCAGGCAAGTGGCTTGCCCAAGATCTTGCCACAAGTTACTGGCAGAGCTCAGAAGGGGGCCTGCAGGCCTGATTCTTCTTTCGCTGTCAAGTGGGAACAGCTCCCTAGACGTCCATGGAGTGACACTAACATAAACAGGTGTGAGAGGAGACTGTGGGCTTGTCTCTGTGGGCTCCCAGCCCTGTGTGTGTAGTTACAGCTGTGTCCATTCACCGAAGAGCTGTTAGCAGAGAGCTGGCATCTCACTGACAGGAACCTGGTTAAAAGCCGTGCTTCCTCTTGCCTGCTTCCAATTATGAGCTGGGCTAATTTTAGCACCTTATCTAGGGCCTGTCTCCCTCTCTCTCTCCCTGTCCTGTTATCTATCCAATGTGCTGCCAGCAATCTGCTCCCAAGAGCGACAAAGGCATGCACCCATCCAGGTCACTGGCTGGGTGACAGAGCCGTGCCAGCAGCTTTCTGTTTGATCAAGGACTCTGAGCAAAGCCATCATGTCTGTCCTAGTGCCCCAGGGCAAGGGTAGGGTGGTGGGGCAGGGAGTGGTCCGCTGGCTGTACTACCTGGATATTTTGTGGCCTGTTTCCAAGAGGAATCTCTGGGTTTATTGTATGGGGGAAGTGTCTTCTGGCACAAAGTGGCCATCAAACCAGAGGGATCTCTGGTTGATGTCATGAGTAGCTTTGCACCTCCTACTCCTCCCTGTCCTGGCCATCATGGTGAGGTGTGTGGTTAAGCAAAAATAGGGGGTGACAGGAGTGTCAGAGCTCTCCAGCAATTCTCCAGCTGGCGTCATCACCCTTTTGGCCATGACCATCCATCCCTGCTGATGAGATCCATCCCATCCCTGCTGATGACAGTCGTGTCTGTTCATATGCGGCCAGGGAGACTCTCTCAAGTTCATTGGCCCAAACTAGCCTTCAGGGCTTCTGCATCACCAATGAAAAGACAGCAGAAATACGCTCAAACAATCTGCAGAAGCTGTTTTATGCCATACTCTTTCCTGTCTCTGCTCCGCATTTTGTTTCCCTTTTTGCCATTGTGTTCTCTCTCCCCCCTCTCTGCTCCTTTTCTCCTGAGTGGAACGTGAAGTGTCCCCAGTAATGCTGGCCTTTGAATCAAACTTTTGAAGCCCAGATGTCTGAGCTGCAAATTAAGTTGCATGCATTGATCTGTCTCTAACATACAACGTTGGTTAGTGTTTGCAGAGACCTGTTTTTATGAGTCACTCTCCTTCCAGAGCTCTCTCAGTTCAGTTGTCCCTTTCCTTCCTTCCTTTCATCCTCTCCATTTTCCTCTAGTTTCCCTCTCCATCTGTATTTCTCTCTCTCTCTTTTCATTGTCTCTCTGCCTTGAACGGTTCCTCACTACTTGCCTGTCAGGAGGACACCACATGTTCCCTAAAAGTGGCTCTCTAAGACATTAGAAAAGACCAGCACTAATGCTGGACACTCCATATACAAATACTGGAACCAGCACATACCTCAGTCCGTCATCCGTTCTGCCCTGGGACTGGTATTTTATTCAGGTGAGCGTCTTGAGGTTCAAACGTCAGCCATAAACTCCCTACATACTACCGTGATGGGTGTTTGAGAAATACAGATTAGATCCTGTAAAGAAGCAGCTACTGTGTATGTGTAACCGCTACCCTCTACTGGATGGAATCAGAACTGCTCAGCTATGTGTGATAGGCCCTATACTGCCATCTGCTCCGAGTCTCTTTTGGCTCAAGTAGGAGGGGCCTGTGTTTTGGAGCAGGAATTCTATTCCTCCTCTTCACGTTACGTTCTCAGTGGGTCATCATGCACAGCGTAGTGTTGTCTGTGACGTCCTGGATGCTTGAGACTTTCGTTGTGGTAGATTGGATTTCTTTTTCTTCAAAAGGGTCAGCGGCAGCCACCTTTTCCTCTGGTGCCTTTGAGCTTTGTGGGACAAAGGCAGATCTCTGATAACAACGTCTTTTGTGATAGATTAAGCATGATGCAAAAAGGCAGGTCATTACTGGAACCAGCTCTGCTGTTGCTCTTGGTGCTATATAGCTATTTCATGGCTTGTTTGGAAAGCATTTGAAAAAATGAATGCAAGCTTCTCCCGCCCACAGCAATAATAGAGCATCCAGGGTGGAAGTTTAAATGCGCAGATGTCGGAGAACTGGAAAGGGAAGGTTCCCACAGCAACATACATTCAGCCACGCTGCACATCTGTGAAAGGGTAGAGAATATCAGTGGATGGAATGACGCAAATGTCAATTTAGCTTGAATATCTGGGGAAAGTGTCTTAAAAGGGATTACAAGGAATGGTCTGTCCCCAGGGGAGTAGGGAAAAGGACTGGAGATATTTTAAATCTGAATGGGACAAAACACTGGCAAATAGACTGTAAGGAAGAGTCTTGCACTGATTTGGGTAGACTAAATCAGTGGTTCTCAACCAGGGGTACACAGAGGTCTTCTAGGGGGTACATCAACTCATCTAGATATTTGCCTAGTTTTACAACAGGCTACATAAAAAGCACTAGCAAAGTTAAGTTCAAACTAAAATCTCCTACAGATAGTGACTTTTTTATACTGTTCTATATACTACTATACTCTGAAATGTAAGTACAATATGTATATTCCAACTGATTTATTTTATATTGATACAAAGGTAAAAAGGAGAAAGTCAGCAATTTGTCAAGAACAGTGCGCTGTGACACATTTGTCTTTTTATGTCTGATTTTGTAAGCAAATAGCTTTTAACGGAGGTGAAACTTGGCGGGCATTCAGGACTAATCAGACTCCTGAAAGGGGTACAGTCATCTGGAAAGATTGAGAGCCACTGGACTAAATGATCTAATAGGTTTCTTTCATTTCTAATAGGCCAAATTCTGCTCTGACTTAAAACTGGTATAAAGTTGAGAACAGAGCCACTGATTTCAATGCAGATACTCCAGATTTATACCCAATTAGCCCTTGATCCTGCACCATTAAAGTCAATGGGAACTTTGCCACTGACTTCAGTTAGCATAAGATCAAGACCTGTGTCCTATAATCACTGTTAAATGTACACAGTGTGCCAAGTTCTTGTCTGGGGACAGTTCCATGGGGACAGTTCCATCTGCCTCTGTCAAGGTTCCTTCCCCACTCTGAACGCTAGGGTACAGATGTGGGGACCTGCATGAAAAACCTCCTAAGCTTATCTTTACCAGCTTAGGTCAAAACTTCCCCAAGGTACAAAATGTTCCACCCTTTGTCCTTGGATTGGCCGCTACCACCACCAAACAAATACTGGTTACTGGGGAAGAGCTGTTTGGACACGTCTTTCCCCCAAAAATACTTCCCAAAACCTTGCACCCCACTTTCTTGTCAAGGTTTGGTAAAAAGCCTCACCAATTTGCCTAGGTGACTACAGACCCAGACCCTTGGATCTTAAGAACAATGAACAATCCTCCCAATACTTGCACCCCCCCTTTCCAGGGAAATGTTGGATAAAAAGCCTCACCAATTTGCATAGGTGACCACAGACCCAAACCCTTGGATCTGAGAACAATGAAAAAGCATTCAGTTTTCTTACAAGAAGACTTTTAATAGAAATAGAAGTAAATAGAAATAAAGAAATCCCCCCTGTAAAATCAGGATGGTAGATACCTTATAGGGTAATTAGATTCAAAACATAGAGAACCCCTCTAGGCAAAACCTTAAGTTACAAAAAAGATACACAGACAGAAATAGTTATTCTATTCAACACAATTCTTTTCTCAGCCATTTAAAGAAATCATAATCTAACACGTACCTAGCTAGATTACTTACTAAAAGTTCTAAGACTCCATTCCTGGTCTATCCCCGGCAGAAAACAGCATATAGACAGACACAGACCCTTTGTTTTTCTCCCTCCTCCCAGCTTTTGAAAGTATCTTGTCTCCTCATTGGTCATTTTGGTCAGGTGCCAGTGAGGTTACCTTAGCTTCTTAACCCTTTACAGGTGAGAGGATTTTTTTTCTCTGGCCAGGAGGGATTTTAAAGGGATTTACCCTTCCCTTTATATTTATGACAGCCTCCAATGTAACCAAGGGCTTAATCCAAATCTTTTAAAATGAATCTGAGTCTTTCTATTGATTTCAGTGGGTTTTGGAGCAGATCCTGAGAGCCTGGTGGGGCCCAGTATATGTGGCAGGGCTGAGTTAGCGCTGGGGAACTTGTATCATGAATGGCCTGTTTTTAGGTTGAATGCTGCAGGGTGTCTGTGTGACCATTTAGTATGGACAGCAAACCTGACCTTGCTGTTACATGCTTTGCTAGCTGTCATTTGGACAGGAACAGAACTTCTGTTTCACCCCACCAGAGCTGGCTGCATTTCAGTGATATGGGGGAAGCGATCTGTATGAATTATGTGTCAGATTTTGAACTGCTTTGGCGTCATCAGACTGAAAGGCAATATATAAATTATTATGACACTACTGCAGGTTCTGAGCTGGACATGGGGAGAGAAATAAAGTAGACATCTTGGGGTGTGCCATCTGAATGAGCCAGGCCAGGGGAAGCTGGACGGGAAGATCAGGTGAATAGATGTTAAGGCCAGAAAGGACCATTAAGATCATCTAGTCTGACCTCCTGCAGAACACAGGTTAGAGAGCATCATCCAGTGATTCCTGGCCCAAGCCCAGAACTTCTTGTTGAGCTCAAGTTTTCAAGTGATGGAGAATCCACCAGAATAGGAGTCCATTGGTGGGAATTTCCTGACTTTTGAAAAGTTTGCCATTTCCATAGGCAGCGTGCAAGCTGAATGCTGTCCCCTAAAGCAGACCATACCCCACAAAGGTCCATCATGCACCAGTTAGACCCACTACACTTTTCAAGAAAAAGACATTGCAAACCAGAGAGGTTTCGCTTTGTTGCTAGTGGACTGATACCTTGGTGCTCTGACTCGTCCTCTCCCCAAATACATTCTTTCACTGGGTGCCCTGTCTCAGTTGCATTCATTGTCTTTTGATGGAGTCCCTCCAATTAATTCATTTGCATTGCATCTGCCTTTGAATTTGGTGTCTGGGGCTTTCTGCTAACAGCGCTAGGTATTAGACTGTTGAGTAGTCTCCCAAGGGGGCGATAGGAAACCTCACTCCTTGGCATTTAAAACTCGGCTGGACAAAAAACTAGAAACCATAGTGTGGGGAATAATCCTGCATGAGGCACCAGAGGATGGACGGACAGACAAATGGATGACCTTTCCGTCACTCAATTTCTAGAAGTGTGAATATTCCTGATTCACATGTTTTTAGGACCCAGGTGTATCCCTGATTTCTGCATCTTGTTAAAGCCCTGACTCTGTACTCTGCGCTATCCACTGTGCAAAGACAAGCTCACTGGTGCCAACCCCAAATATTCAAAAATCATGAGTCAGGCCCTAAATCGTGACATTCGTCTTTAAAAATCACGAGTTGCTTTGTTTTTTAATGATACATTTTGGATTGTTTTCTTTGCCTTTTGGTGTTGGAGTCTTTTGGGTTTCACTTTTTCAAGATTACCTCTGCAACCACCAGGGCTAGAAACATTCTTTTCTTTTTAAATGCAAGCTGAGATTCTCACTAAATAACCCGACTCCAGGAGCTGGGACTTTAAGAAAACAAAACCCACTAAATATCACAAGACTGGCGATAAAATTGTAAGAGTTGGCAACACAAGAAAGTGTAGTTCTACGAAGGGGCCTGAGCTGAACCTACCCAAACATACTCTCTTACCCTTACAGCTTATTTTTTTTAACAAATTTGTTTGTTTGTGAATTTCCTTTAGTGTTTGTTCCAAGGGCCAGATTAGACCCCTGAGTATTATTATTTATTATTAATCATGTTTATTACGGTTGTGCCTAGTGACCAATGATGATCAGGTCATTGTTCTAGGTGCTGTACAAACACAGAGTAATAGATGATCCCTGTTGGACCTGCAGGTCTTCCTGGGGAGGGAAAAGGAGGACAACAGACCACCTGGCTTCTCCCTGAAATCCCTGAGACTGGAGGAGGGGGACAAAGCAGCCCGCTTTCCTCACTTGATGTAAGAAGTGGTGGAGCAGGAGCTAGTGGCCTTTTGGGGGTAACGGGGACAGGGTGGGCTAGGGGAAGCGCCAGGCTGTTTGGGTGCTGGTTGGGCTTGGGGTCAGCCATACATAACAGACTATTCACCCTTCTTACTAGAGACAGCTCTGGGCTGCTGCTGGCTGCTCCAGGTCTGGGCACCTGAACTAAAAGCAGGGAGACAGGTTTCAAAGGGGTAGCCGTGTTAGTCTGTATCAGCAAACACAACGAGGAGTCCTTGTGGCACCTTAGAGACTAACATTTATTTGGGCATAAGCTTTCGTGGGCTAAAACCCACTTCATCAGATGCATGGAGTGGAAAATACAGTAGAGAGGTATAAATACACAGAATATGAAAAGAGTTGCCTTACCAAGTGGGGGATCAGTGCTAATGAGCCAATTCAATTAAGGTGGAAGTGGGCTATTCTCAACAGTTGACAAGAAGGGATGGAAATCACTTTTGTAGTGCTAATGCGGCCAATGTAAACAAGGTGGCCCATTTCAAACAGTTGACAAGAAGGGGAGAGTATCAGCAGGGGGAAATTAGTTTTTGTAGTGACCCATCCACTCCCAGTCTTTATTCAGGCCTAATTTGATGGAGTCCAGTTTGCATTTTAATTCCAGTGCTGCAGTTTCTCGTTGGAGTCTGGTTTTGAAGTTTTTTTTGTTGAAGAATTGCCACTTTTAAGTCTGTTATTGCATGTCCAGGGAGGTTGAAGTGTTCTCCTGGTTTTTGAATGTTATAATTCCTTATGTCAGATCTGTGTCCATTATTCTTGTGTGTAGAGACTGTCCGGTTTGGCCAATGTACATGGCGGAGGGGAAAAGTTTGGCCACTACTGCTATAAGGCATGTTTTCTAATCCTTTAATCATGGCTCGTCTCTGAAAACTCTCATATTTATAACTCCTTCTTAAAGGGTAGGCACCAGAACTAGACACAGTATTATAGCAACCGTCACACCAGTGGCAAAGACCGAGATAAAATAACCTCTCTGTTCGTATTCGAGATTCTGCAGTATGTGTGGCCCAGGATCCCATTAGCTCTTTTGGCCACAGTGTCGCACTGGGAGCTCATGATCAGCTGATTATCCACCACAAGCCCTAAATCTTTGTCAGAGTCTCTGCTTCCCAGGATAGAAGTCCCGCAGCCTGTAAGTACGGCCTGCATCCTTTGTTCCTAGATGGATGCATTTACATTTAGCTGTATTAAAACACATACTGTTTGTTTGCACCCAGCTTACCAAGCGATCCAGATCACTCTTCCGGAGACCTGTTCTCTTCATATTTACCATAATTTATATTAGAGACAGACGAGACCGGTTAGATCATCGAAGGCCCTATCCTGCAAGGTGCTGAATGCTTCCTGCGAAGTGCTGAGCACCTGCAATGACTTCCACCAGCCTTCGTCATCCAGCTCCCTGGAGCCCATGCAGAATTGTTCCCTGTAGCCCTTCAGTCTAGTATGAAATGCCCTAAATGGTGGGGTTTCTGTTGTTCCCCTGGAAGGGCTGTTCTACAGATTGATTGCTGGAAAGGATTTCCTCATCAGAATTCATCCTCAATTTCCCTTTGCTCACTTTCATCCCACTTCTTAGCCATGCCCTCTTTGTATCAGTCACCCCCACTATGTAAGAGGGAGAAAGATCATCTGTACCCACTGAATACCTATAGAAGGTTCTCATATCCCAGCTCGTCATCTCACCAAGTGTTACAGCTCTAGTCTGGTGCTAATTGAGTCTGATGACTTACCGTAATCAACTGGCCCCCTTCACTCTTCCTTCCCTGATCCCAAATGATCCTTATGGAAAGCAAATCTGAATCCAGCTGCTTTGACAGACAAAACCTCGTTCCTTTGTCATAGCTTTCCTGTTACTTGTGGGTGGGTAAACGAGGTCATCCAAATATGGACTGAGTAAACATCAGGTCCTGCAAGCTAAGGTTCGAGATCTGGGATGAAATGCTGGCGCAACTGAAGTCAATGGGAATTTTGTCATTTACTTTGGTGGGGCCAGGATTTCACCCCTTACGTGTGTGGTGGTGGGATAGGGTGTTCCCAGTATTTGTCCCACTTGGGGAAATAAGTTAATTGAATCATAAGAGGCATTTCCATGACAGCTCTTCTCATCATGGGGTCATTCAGAGCCACATCTTGAAGGCAGAGCTGGATGGGACAAGGCACTGGGGAATATGCTGTAGGGAATGATGGGAGAAATGGACCTGTGACCCAGTGGATCTTTTCCGGCTCTAACTTCGAGAGATGGGCTCTGACCAGAACTCTGGATCCAAACACCCTGGAGATGGGCCCAAATGTCACAGCTTGTCCTGTTTAATTGATTCTGATCATATAAAAGGGCCAGAGGTGTTAACATAACCCAGTCGATGTCCAACATTAAACAGTGTTAAATGAATTTTGGGTTTGGTATGTAGAAAACTCAGCTTGTGTAACCCACACACCTCCTGGTTGTGGTGCTCTGTTCTCTCTAGTGCCACTGAGACCACCTTAGAGATTAATGAGTCTGCTACAGCCTTACCTAACAGCCATGTGACTTTTAGCTCATGCGTCAGAGGTCCTAGGTTTGATCCCGGGGTCTGTCAGTGTTGTACTTGTTTAATACCATGGCAAGCACACCATTAAACATCCTTTTAACCTTCTATCAAAGAGAGAGAAAAGAATCAAAATGGTTAAAGCATTTGGAATACGACGAATTAAATGAGGCTTTCATTTTAACAACAACTCTTGTTCCCTTTAGCTGGAGAGAGATTTTAGAAGGAAACCCCCTCTTTTCTGACAGTCTCTTAGTGGGTGTCACAGACGGCAATAATTGTCCTTTTGGGGAACAGAGAAGAAGCTGAGATGGGCTGGAGCTGCTATTGTTGTAGTTGTTGTTGTTGTGTTATCCTAGGTGGAGTTTGGGATTTAGCCAGAGCCGGTGGAGGTGGAGATGTCATCTGGGTCCCTCTGCCTGGCCTAGTCTGGTCAGGACATTTCTCAGGATTAGGATGCAGAAGGTCTGGGGTCCCAGGAGATGGAGGGGGTGGCAGCCATGATGGTGACACTCGCTCCAGTAGCTAGTTTTTCTTCCCTAAAGTCTCTCTCTTCAAGGACCCACAAAGGGAGTGGTGGGCGGAATAGCCCAGCCCCTCATCACGTCATCCACCAGCTAGGACTAGTGTCTGGCACACTAGTTTTGGTTCACTGATTTCTGGTTCCATGCTGTTCTTGTTTACCAACCATGAGCTTAATGCTGTCCTTGAGTTATACCAGGAGGCCTTTTTGTTTGGACTGATTCAGTCTTTCTCCCTTTTGCACCTTTTCCCATCAACATTTGTTGCCATAGGTTATTGTGACAACGTTTGAGCTCACAAGTGGGGTGTAAATTTGTAGGCCCAATTATCACTATAGTCCCCAGACCCTTGATTATCTCATTGTAAGATGGTTTTGAACTGCCACATAATTGTGTTCCATGATCATAGTTTTTGTTATCCCCATTTCATATTTAATTGTGATGGCACAGAAAACCCTCCTGGTATGAATAGATCATAAATCACTGTAAGGATGACTGCTGGAGTCTGCAGAAAGCCTGAAACAATCGCTCAGAGATGTGCAATCTGCCTCATTCAAGTCAGTAAAGTTTTTACACTGCAGTCCAGTGAAATGTCAACATTAACTGTATTACTGCTGGTTATTTTAGGCTGGATGGAAGCAAGATGCTGGGACAGAGCGTAGTGGGGAGCTAGCTGTTGGGGTAGGAAATGAAGAATCCATATTCTCTCCCACCCCAATTTAAAGCCAGACCTGCCCAAATGAAAGCGTCACTGGTGTGAGTAAGTGAGGAACGATTTCTGGTTTGTTCAGGTTATGATCTCCTGAGATTCACTGGGGAAAGCCTGGGTTTGTTATGCAGCACGTTAGCCACCTTAGCAATGGCAAGTGACTTCCATCTAGAAGGTCATCCAGTACCCACCTGTTGCTAGGTCATAGGTAGCTTAAAGGAAGAGATCATAGAATCATAGAATATCAGGGTTGGAAGGGACCCCAGAAGGTCATCTAGTCCAACCCCCTGCTCGAAGCAGGACCAATTCCCAGTTAAATCATCCCAGCTAGGGCTTTGTCAAGCCTGACCTTAAAAACCTCGAAGGAAGGAGATTCTACCACCTCCCTAGGTAACGCATTCCAGTGTTTCACCACCCTCTTAGTGAAAAAGTTTTTCCTAATATCCAATCTAAACCTCCCCCACTGCAACTTGAATGCTGGAAGCAAACACTGTGTGCCCCTCCCAGTGTTTTCTAATGGACAAGGAGAACGGGTATGGGGAGGAGTGGAAAGGCTGCCGCTAACACAGCACAGTCTCACACAGTCCATGTTCAGGTACTAGGGAGGTCTGCTACAGTGCAGCAAAAGCATCAGCTACCAGCGTTAGCCAGAGTTGGCCTGGTTTAATCTGGATCTTTGGTGAACTACTAAAAAGCAACAAACAGGAGGAGGATGTAGGACTCTGGACCAGATCCATGGTCCACCAAGTCCTGGCATCCGGTCTCCAGCAGTGGCCAGCACAGGATACTTCTGACAAAGCTGTAACCTTCACTGTGCAGTAGTATCTCATAGAAGGAAATTCCTTCCTGACCCACCTGGTGGTCAGCTTCTGCCCTGGAGCATGTGACCTGCTGTTCCGTTGGGACGGCAGATCTCCATGTCAGAAGGGTTCAGCCTTCTTTATATTTTATCGCCAGCAGCTCCCAGGGAAATCGAGAACTTGGAAATGGAGACCAAAATGACAAAGCACGGTTCCCATAGCAACACACTCTCTGTATCTGCAGCTGTAGCAGAGTAACCCCTGTAGGCTCTGAGTGAAAACCCACTTAATTAACCAAGTTATTTACGGTTAGTGCAAATCCCCAAATTAAAATTAGAAAGATTTTTTTTTTTTAAATGTTCAAATGCTGTTGTTTGCTGCCAGGACCGTTACCCAGATGGAGTAACAGAGAACTGGAACCTCAGCAGAGCCCGCTACTGCACCGCATATCGCTGCAGTCAGTATCACTTCCACACTTCCAGTCCCCTGGGACCAGTAACCGTTTTTTTCTTGACCAGCCAGGGATATTATCTTCCCTTCCGCTGTGCTCTCTGTGTGGTGCTGAGAAGTAATGAGAGTTGTTTGTGCTTATCAGGCCAGATTCTCCAAGAGTTCTCCAGATTCTCCAAACCCACTGGATTGTCAACGGTACGCTGGCACCCAGCAGCTCCCAGGATGACGTTTGCGGTTAGATTTTCAGAGGCCTCCTGTTCAGGTACCTGAATGGGAGGGAGTACTTTGGAAAATCTCACTCACCAAGCTGTTATCATAGAATATCAGGGTTGGAAGGGACCTCAGGAGGTCATCTAGTCCCACCCCCTGCTCAGAGCAGGACCAATCCCCAACTAAATCATCCCAGCCAGGGCTTTGTCAAACCGGGCCTTAAAAACCTCCAAGAAAAGAGATTCCACCACCTCCCTAGGTAACGCATTCCAGGGCTTCACCACCCTCCTAGTGAAACAGTGTTTCCTAATATCCAACCTAGACCTCCCCCACTGCAACTTGAGACCATTGCTCCTTGTTTGGTCATGAACAGCTGGGCTCCATCCTCTTTGGAACCCCCCTTCAGGTAGTTGAAGGCTGCTATCAAATTCCCCCTCATTCTTCTCTTCTGCAGATTAAATAAGCCCAGTTCCCTCAGCCTCTCCTCGTAAATCATGGGCCCCAGCCCCCTAATCATTTTGGTTGTCCTCCGCTGGACTCTCTCCAATTTGTCCACATCCTTCTTGTAGTGTGGGGCCCAAAACTGGACACAGTACTCCAGATGAGGCCTCACCAATGTCGAATAAGGGGAATGATCACATCCCTCGATCTGCTGGCTATGCCCGTACTTATACAACCCAAAATGCCATTGGCCTTCTTGGCAACAAGGGCACACTGCTGACTCATATCCAGCTTCTCGTCCACTGTCACTCGTAGGTCCTTTTCCGCAGAACTGCTGCCTAGCCATTCGGTCCCTAGTCTGTAACGGTGCATTGGGTTCTTCCGTCCTAAGTGCAGGACCCTGCACTTATCCTTATTGAACCTCATCAGATTTCTTTTGGCCCAATCCTCCAATTTGTCTAGGTCCCTCTGTATCCTATTCCTGCCCTCCAGCGTATCTACCACTCCTCCTAGTTTAGTATCATCCGCAAATTTGCTGAGAGTGCAATCCACACCATCCTCCAGATCATTTATGAAGATATTTAACAAAACCGGCCCCAGGACCGACCCTTGGGGCACTCCACTTGACACCGGCTGCCAACTAGACATGGAACCATTGATCACTACCCGTTGAGCCCGACAATCTAGCCAACTTTCAACCCACCTTATAGTGCATTCATCCATCCCATACTTCTTTAATAGCTGACAGGAATACTGTGGGAGACCATGTCAAAAGCTTTGCTAAAGTCAAGAAACAATACATCCACTGCTTTCCCTTCATCCACAGAACCAGTAATCTCATCATAGAAGGCGATTAGATTAGTCAGGCATGACCTTCCCTTGGTGAATCCATGCTGACTGTTCCTGATCACTTTCCTCTCGTGTAAGTGTTTCAGGATTGATTCCTTGAGGACCTGCTCCATGATTTTTCTGGGGACTGAGGTAAGGCTGACTGGCCTGTAGTTCCCAGGATCCTCCTTCTTCCCTTTTTTAAAGATTGGCACTACATTAGCCTTTTTTCAGTCATCCGGGACTTCCCCCGTTCGCCACAAGTTTTCAAAGATAATGTCCAATGGCTCTGCAATCACAGCCGCCAATTCCTTCAGCACTCTCGGATGCAACGCGTCCGGCCCCATAGACTTGTGCACGTCCAGCTTTTCTAAATAGTCCCTAACCACCTCTTTCTTCACAGAGGGCTGGCCACCTACTCCCCATGCTGTGATGCCCAGCGCAGCAGTCTGGGAGCTGACCTTGTTTGTGAAGACAGAGGCAAAAAAAGCATTGAGTACATTAGCTTTTTCCACATCCTCTGTCACTAGGTTGCCTCCCTCATTCAGTAAGGGGCCCACACTTTCCTTGGCTTTCTTCTTGTTGCCAACATACCTTGAAGAAACCCTTCTTGTTACTCTTAACATCTCTTGCTAGCTGCAACTCCAGGTGTGATTTGGCCTTCCTGATTTCATTCCTACATGCCTGAGCAATAATATTATACTCTTCCCTGGTCAGTTGTCCTATCTTCCACTTCTTGTAAGCTTCTTTTTTATGTTTAAGATCTGCTAGGATTTCACCGTTAAGCCAAGCTGGTCGCCTGCCATATTTACTATTCTTTCGACGCATCGGGATGGTTTGTCCCTGTAACCTCATTAGGGATTCCTTGAAATACAGCCAGCTCTCCTGGACTCCTTTCCCCTTCATGTTAGTCCCCCAGGGGATCCTACCCATCAGTTCCCTGAGGGAATCGAAGTCTGCTTTCCTGAAGTCCAGGGTCCGTATTCTGCTGCTTTCCTTTCTTCCCTGTGTCAGGATCCTGAACTCGACCAACTCATGGTCACTGCCTCCCAGATTCCCATCCACTTTTGCTTCCCCCACTAATTCTTCCCGGTCTGTGAGCAGCAGGTCAAGAAGAGCTCTGCCCCTAGTTGGTTCCTCTAGCACTTGCACCAGGAAATTGTCCCCTACATTTTCCAAAAACTTCTTGGATTGTCTATGCGCCGCTGTATTGCTCTCCCAGCAGATATCAGGAAGATTAAAGTCGCCCATGAGAACCAGGGCATGCGATCTAGTAGCTTCTGTGAGTTGCCGGAAGAAAGCCTCGTCCACCTCATCCCCCTGATCCGGTGGTCTATAGCAGACTCCCACCACGACATCACCCCTGTTGGTCACACTTCTAAACTTAATCCAGAGACACTCAGGTTTTTCTGCAGTTTCATACCGGAGCTCTGAGCAGTCATACTGCTCCCTTACATACAGTGCTACTCCCCCACCTTTTCTGCCCTGCCTGTCCTTTCTGAACAGTTTATAACCATCCATGACAGTACTCCAGTCATGTGAGTTATCCCACCAAGTCTCTGTTATTCCAATCACGTCATAATTCCTTGCCTTCACCAGGACCTCCAGTTCTGCCTGCTTGTTTCCCGGGCTTTGTGCATTTGTATATAGACACTTGAGATAACCTGCTGATCGCCCCCCATTCTCAGTATGAGGTAGGAGCCCTCCCCTCCCAGACGTTCCTGCCTGTGCTTCCTCCCGGTATCCCGCTTTCCCACTTACCTCAGGGCTTTGGTCTCCTTCCCCCGGTGAACCTAGTTTAAAGCCCTCCTCACTAGGTTAACCAGCCTGCTCGCAAAGATGCTCTTCCTTCTCTTCGTTAGATGGAGCCCGTCTCTGCCCAGCACTCCTCCTTCATGGAACACCATCCCATGGTCAAAGAATCCAAAGCTTTCTCTCCGACACCACCTGTGTAGCCATTCGTTGACTTCCACGATTCGACGGTCCCTACCCAGGCCTTTTCCTTCCACGGGGAGGATGGACGAGAACACCACTTGCACCTCAAACTCCTTTATCCTTCTTCCCAGAGCCATGTAGTCCGCAGTGATCTGCTCAAGGTCATTCTTGGCAGTATCATTGGTGCCCACGTGGAGAAGCAGGAAGGGGTAGCGATCCGAGGGCTTGATGAGTCTCGGCAGTCTCTCCGTCACATCGCAAATCTTAGCCCCTGGCAAGCAACAGACTTCTCGGTTTTCCCGGTCAGGGCGGCAGATAGATGAGTCAGTCCACCGGAGGAGAGAGTCCCTGACCACCACCACCCGCCTTCTCCTCTTGGGAGTGGTGGTCGTGGAACCCCCGACCTCAGGACAGCGCATCTCATGCCTTCCAACCAGCGGAGTCTCCTTCTGCTTTCTCCCCCCAGACGTATCATCTGGTCCACTCTCTGCAAAGGTACCTGTGGAGAGAACATGAAAACGGTTAGTTACCTGTGTCCGCGTTGCTGGAACCCGGACATTCCCCCTTCTTCTTCTGGAGGTCACATGTTGCCAAGCTTCTTCACTGGCCTCTTCCCTCGATCTGCTGACAGTGCTCCTACTAACGCAGCCCAATATGCCATTAGCCTTCTTGGCAACAACGGCACGCTGCTGACTCATGTCCAGCTTCTCATCCACTGTAATCCCCAGGACATTTTCTGCAGAACTGCCGCTTAGCCAGTCGGTTCCCAGCATGTAGCGGTGCATGGGATTCTTCCGTCCTAAGTGCAGGACTCTGCACTTGTCCCTGTTGAACCTCATCAGATTTCTTTTGGCCCAGTCCTCTAATTTGTCTAGGTCCCTCTGTATCCTATCCCTACTCTCCAGCATATCTACCTCTCCTCCCAGTTTAGTGTCATCTACGAATTTGCTGAGGGTACAATCCATCCCATCAATTAGATCATTAATGAAGATGTTGAACCAAACTGGCCCCAGGACCGACCCTTGGGGCACTCCTCTTGATACCAGCTGCCAACTAGACATCGAGCCATTGATCACTACCCATTGAGCCCGATGATCTAGCCAGCTTTCTATCCACTTTCTAGCCCATTCATCCAATCCGTACTTCTTTAACTTGCTGGCAAGAATACTGTGGGAGACCGTATCAAAAGCTTTGCTAAAGTCAATGTATATCATATCCACTGCTTTCCCCATATCCACAGAGCCAGTTATCTCATCCTAGAAGGCAATCAGGTTGGTCAGGCATAACTTGCCCTTGGTGAATCCATGTTGACTGTTCCTGATCACCTTCCTCTCCTCCAAGTGCTTCAAAATGGATTCCTTGAGGACCTGCTCCATGATTTTTCTGGCGCATGATTATTCAGAGATCTCAAAGTGCATTCTAAACATGGGTAAGAAAAGTTATCCTCACTTTTCAGATGGGGAAACTGAGGTACAGTTCAGGGCTGTGTTAGAAAATCAACAACAGAGCTAGCATCGAACCCAGGAGTCCTGACTCCCTATCCCTTGCCCTGAGCACCTTGCCAATGTAGGTTGGGGACTTTGGCCAGGTTGTAGTAATAATCATGATAAACTTTTAATCAAAATATTTTATAAACACTCTATAGGGATTCCTTATTCATCCCTGGAATCCCTCCACCTCTGTGGTGGAACACATTAGCCGTTTAACTGATCACCGCAACCTCCTGCAAAGTAGTTTAGGATAGGCAGTGAAGAACGCTGTATCCCACTGCAACTGCAGACGGATTTTAGGTAGGAGTTATTTACTTATCCAAGCTAGAATTTGGGCAGAACACCAGTTTATACTCTTAAGCTAGTGAAAAGTGCCATGGGCTCCCTCAGTGTCACTCCTTTGGCTTCACGTGGCCAGCCACACCTTTCAGGAGCATTAGCTCGGTCCTGAGTCAGCTACGCTCTTTACTGCAGCCCCGCACCTCTTGCCTGCATCGCCCATCCAAGCAGTGACCCGGCCTGATCGTGTGTGGCTCATGCTCTCCGACCTGCTCCCAGCATGGACCATGGGAAGCTGGGACGTGGAAGCAGCCTTTCCTTAGCAGCCTCTCTAAGCTGAAGCAGTGAGCGCTGGTGGCCAGTAGCCGGAGGACAGTTTCTGTGCTGCGTCGGGTCTGATTCAACGTGGCCCAACCGGGTGCCCTAGTCCACGTTGGTCATGTGCTTCTTCCGGCATTGGCTTTTCCTCGCAAGCATTGCCCTGGCCTAGTCAGCGGCAGCCCAATTACCCACGCCACAGCAGGGCCAATTAAGACAATGCTCTTCATCTTGCAACCTGGTAATAGGGCACCAGGAGAATTGAGTGGGGGAGAGGGAGGGGTTTGGTCTCTTTTGCCTTAGCAGTATCATCAGGAGCTTTCTTCATTGCTGCTGCGCCCTGATTCCTTGACAAGCTGGCGCTGTGGGAAGGCAGAACTCTCGGCAGGACAGGGGCGTCCTACTACTCTGCCTTGATGTCAGTATTGGGGGGGTTGAGCCGATAGAGGCGAGGGAGCTGATACGAAGGGTGTTGGGAACTGTTTCTGCAATGTGTCGTACAAGGAACAGAGGTGCAGTAGAGGCCATGAACTCCTGGGTTGTATTCCTGGTTCTGCCACCGACTCACTTTGTGGCCCTGGCCACATCTCTTCCCCACGCTGTGCAGGCATTTCCCTGTCTGCAGAAGGGGGGCAATGACACTTACCTGCCTCATGCAGAGGATTGATTAATAAGAGACGAAGTGTGGCTGCCCCGGGTGCTCGGGTGGTGACCACCATCTCAATTCCTGTGCTTTCCTGACTCCAACGCTGCTTATGGCACAAGCCGCCCACAGTGGGAGGTGGAGCCTTGTTTCCATTCCCTCCCTTGCTCGGTGACTGGCAGATAAGGTGACCAGATAGAACATGTGAAAAATTGGGACAGGGGTGGGGGTAATAGGAACCTATATAACACCCAAAAATCGGGACTGTCCCTATAAAATCGGGACATCTGGTCACCCTACTGGCAGACCATGCAGGGGTGGGGATTGCATAGGGCACTCTCTGAGGGGTGGTAGCAGCAGGCATGCACCTCTTGTCTGTGCATCCTCAAAGCTCCCCATGGGGCAGGTTGGTTCCCCTCCTCCCTGTGCTCAGAGCTGGGGCTAAATGGCAAATTAGAATCCATAATATTGGCACAGTGTGTTGAAGGTGTACTTAGATTGCAAGCTCCGTGGGGCAGGGACTGTCCCTTTGCTCTGCGTTTGTACAGCACCTAGCACCACGGGGCGCTGGTCCATGACAAGGTGCTACTGCAATATAAACAGGGCTTCTGATTGCAAGTATTAACAGAGATAAAATACTCCCAATTTAAAAAAAAATGAAATTGGTGTTTCTCCAATGAACACCGAGAAAACACTAGACATGGTTATTCGATTTGCGTGGTCTTCGCAGTTTGTTTATACAGGCGATCTCCCTGCTCCCTGGCTTGTATCTAAAGGCTTGCTTGTACAGAGTAGTCATGCCAACTGTAGGAATAAGATTTCTAAAGGGCACTAGTGTGTTGTGCCTTAATTTGTCCTGCTGGTGTGTATGAAAGGTTTTCTAGTGTGCTTTAAGCTAGTGCTGTTTGAAACAGCACTATGTGTGTATATAACAAGAGAGCCTGGAAAGCCCCTGATTTTTGGACATCTACACAGAACTCAAAAATTGCTAAAAACAAACCCCTCAAAATGAAATGAATAAACCCCCCAAAACAGAAGCCCTAAATATATATAGTACAGTTATTTCACATGCTCTGAGATTATATCATCAAAGAGCCTATCGTAATGCATGAGAGAATTAGGGCAGATGACATTCCCATGGGAACTTTAGCTCTGTGTTCCTCGACTTCCTTACAACCAATACCTGAATCCTAAAAGGTGTGTGTGTGTGTGTGTTCTCAGAAAAGGGGTCTGGGTAAAAATGGCCCCCTGTTCACTCCACAGGTCACTTCCCGGTGTGTCTTTGAGACAGATCCCCCGATTTGACTCCCCTTAGGTCTGCAGAGCCAAGCCAGCTGGGTTCTCTTCTGCCTTCTGCATCAGCAGCAGCGTTGTCAGCCAAGTTCCAGCCGCAGAATTCTTTTCACCAGCGCGAGAGGAGGCGGAGAGATCCCAGGCAGAAAGTGATGTTTGGAAGCGTGCAAGTTTGGTTTGCAAGCCATGGAGGGAGAATAAGGGCCCGATCCTGCTCCCATTGGAGTTGCTGCCAAAAGTCCCTTTTCGTATATTGGGAGCAGGAGAAGGTCCTAAATATGGATACCTGTAACGGACCTGATCGAAAGTCCATTGGTGTCAATAGGAGTCTTTCCACAGACTCTAGTGGGCTTTGGATATGAAATATCTTTTCTGAATACATGGGTGGCTTGGGCCCTGGGTTCTACTTCCTGCTCAGCCATGGGCTTACTGGGCCACCTTGGGGAAGTCACATCACTTCCCTGTGCCTCAGTTTTCCCACCTGAAAAATGGTCATAATGATGCTTACTTCCTTTATTAATTGCTTTGTGACCCACTGATGAAAAGCACTAGATAGCACTGGGTATCATTATTACTAGGGCCCTACCAAATTCATGGTCCATTTTGGTCAATTTCATGGTCATAGGATTTAAAAAATAATAAATTTCATGATTTCAGCTACTTAAATGTGAAAGGTTACGGTGTTGTCATTGTAGGGGTCCTGCCCAAAAAGGAGTGGTGGGGGGATTGCAAGGTTATTGTAAGGCAGGTTGCTGTACCGCTACCCTTACTTCTGCGCTGCTACTGGCGGGGATCTGTCTTCAGAGCTGGGCACCTGGCTAACAGCCACCGCTCTCCGGCCACCTAGCTCTGAAGGCAGCACAGAAGTAAGGGTGGCAATACTGTGACACCCTAAAATAACCTTGTGACCCCTCTGCAACTCCCTTTTGGGTCAGGACCCCCAATTTGAGAAACACTGGTCTCTCCCGTGAACTCTGTATCGTATAGGGAAAAAGCACACAAAAGACCAGATTTCATGGGGCAAGACCAGATTTCACAGTCTGTCACGTCTTTTTCATGGCTGTGAATTTGGTAGGGCCCTAGTTATTACTATCACATGATTAATTCTTAATAACCCATGGGATCCTCCCAGCAATAAGGTTTAGTCATGTTAGTGTTGCAAGATCGATCCTCAGCTGCTGCATGAATTAACATACATTCCTGAATATATCTTATCCATCAGCAAGTGCGTAGGTACGTCTCTCACACACGCACAGCAGAGAGAGACTTTCCAGACTGCCATCACTTGGAAGCCGTAACTTGTTTAGTAAAATCCTGTCCCGGGTTCTGCCAGTGTAATTAACTCTCGAGTGTATAATCAAATCTCCAGGCAAAAATGAAATCTCTCTGCTGTCTGATGGCTGGGCAAGATGCTGCAATAACACCAGGTTCTCTTCTGCTCCCACGTCACCAAAACAACCCCATCACCACCGCACTGGGAACCTGGGGGAAGAACTTTAACACTGCGCTTTTATTACCGTTGGGAGAAGAGGCAGTGTAATACCAGACTCTGAGATTCACAGGGCTTTACAGTGGAGCCGAGTATCAGCAATATTGAGTACTGCACTTTCATACAGTAAGGGTCAGAAATGTTTGCTTCCCTTCACTGGTCCAGGACCAGGTCTTGGAAAAGTTTGGTGGTCCAGAAAGTATTGGCTACTGGTTTGCTAAGATTTAACCCCCTTGACATATTGTGGTATTCAGTCACGGAGCCAAGATTTTCAAAAGCAAGAGTTTAATGTTAGGCTCCTAAATCCATATTTAGACACTAGATTAGAAGTGTCCTGATTTTTCAAAAGGGCAGAGCCCCCTAAACGCCTGTTGATTTCATCGGGAGCTGGGTGCGCACCACTCCTGAAAATCAGGTTAGTTCTGTCAGCTCTTTGGGGCAGAGACGGTCTCTGTTCTTAATTTGTACAGAGCCTTGCACAGTGGGACCTGGTCCGTGCCTGACGCTTGTAAATGCTACTGCGGTCTAGATCATTAATATTAGTATAAACCTACATCAGGCTTTTGGAGCCTAACTTTAGGCTCCTATTTTTGACAATATTGACCTTAACCCCTAATTTATGAAAATTACATTTTAAAAAATCCCATCGATAGTCTTAAATTTCTAAAATCTCCCTGCAGCTCCCCAGAAGGCCCTAACCATGTTCTGGGGGCATGCACCTCCTGTGGCAGCCTGTGCTGAACTCTGAGGACGAAATGGCACTGAACTCTCCGCGCAGGGAGAGTGCTTGGAAATGCCCGGGAGCACTATAGAGCAAGCGAAGGGCATGACAGTTCCATAGTTCGTACGCTGGGAAGTCCGAGTGGCTGTGGGCTTGTCTAGACAGAACGTGGCAATGGGTCAGCTAAAGGTGTGAATTTAAACCCATTCAATTAAACTGGTGCAAATCCCAGAATAGACACTGAGGGCTTGTCTGCGCCTGGAGTTATGCAGGAATAGCTGTTCCTGAATAAAGCTTGTGCTAGTGCTGATGACCCAAGCAGGGCCTACTCCCATGCTTCAGAGGAGCCAGATGGGCCCAGTGGAAGGACTGTTAGATTTAAGGGGAAAAGATAAAGTCCAAATATCTTCTCCACTTAACTTCCCTGGAGCTAGGTGGCCCCTTTGAAGCAGGAACTGCTTCTAGCTCCTCTGGGCAGGGATTATTTCTGACTCTGTGCTTGTATACAGAGGGACCCCGATCTCAGCTGGGGCCTCAGGCTGCTACTGCCGTACAAAAACTGTTAGCAGCACCATGGATTTCACGCAGGGCAAGTCTCCGGTGCAGGAGGATTCAGGAGGTGGTGTGGATGAGGGGAATAAGGGAAAGATCTGGTGCAAGGATTGGGACCAGGCAGGGATGTATGGCAGTCTTCTGGAAAGGCCTCTTGGAGGATGACGTTTCTGGGCTGGGTGTCTGTTTCAGTGTTGGGCGGGGATGGTGGATCCTGCCTGAATCTAGCTCTGTGGCACATGGATGTGTCATGGGGAGGACAGTTTTAGCTGCTCTTTGGGGTAGCGATGGTTACCTAATTAGATCCCATGGCTATCTGCTGACTGTATTACAATCACCCACTTGTCAGGCCCAGGGAAAGCTCAGCTGTAGCCTATTTAAAGCTTCCATTGTTCCTAAAGGCCGTGGACCGGAGGCAAGCATGGTCCCACGCTAGCGTTCATGCAGAGCCCAGGGCAGAGTGGATGAACATTCAGCCCTCACTCCCTGTCCACTCCCCGGGGAGCCAGGGATCCCTGCTTGCTTCCAGCCTTGAGGAAACAGGTGCGTCTGAGGGACTCTTTACGGGGCCTGATTCCGATTGCACTCCTGCCTGCATGGCTCAGGAATCCCTTCTCTGAGGGCAGAGGTGGCTCATGGTGTGAGCAGGAGGAGAACCGGGCCTAATCTCTCCCACCAAATACCGTATCATTCCAGTCCTCCAAGTTCCCTTTATCCAAAGATCCTAGTTATCTGAATCCACAGCGTGTCTCCTCTCCCTATAGTTTTAATTAGTGTTAGTGTTAGTTAATCACCTAATAATTTCTCCATTAGCCTCTTAGCACTTGTTTCAGTGAAACTGCAGCTCAAAATAGCACTTCCGTGTATACAAAGGCCCGGTTATGTGAATGTTTCAGAAGTCTGCCAGGCCATTCAGGTAAACGGGAGTGTATATTGCATCTGGATCAGTTTCGAGGTTCCAGGCCTGAACTGAGTGCCATTAGGTAGGTAGATCCATTTCTACTACTGGATCCCCTGACAGCAGGGGATGGTGTGTTACATTGTGATAACAGGCTGGTTCTCACTCCTGTTCCACACCCTTGGTGCCACCCAAGGGATGCAAAGGTAGCAGAGACATGGGGGGGGGGGGGAAACGGGAGTGTGGAGCTGGGTTGTACATCCCCTTCCCACAACTCCCAAAGCCAGGGGCATGTGGAGCTGGGAAGGAGCGGCCAGAATATGATGCACTCCCCACACCCCCAGCTGATGGATGGTCCCTAAGGTCAGAACAGCCTGTCCCATGGCTGGGCAGATAATCGAGGAGTCGTATTTCCTGCTAGCACCCCTGTTCTGCTGCTCCCAACCATTAACAATCAGCTTTGAGAACTCATGGAGGAGAGGTGAGGTCCCAGGGGACTGGAGAAGGACAAACTACTACCTATCTTGAAAGAGGGGAATGAAGAGGACCCGGGGAATTATAGACCAATCAGCCTAACTTCAGTACCTGGAAAGATACTGGAACAAATTATTAAACAACCCATTTGCAAGCACCTAGAAGATAATAGGGTTATAAGTAATAGCATGGATTTGTCAAGAACAAATCGTGCCAGACCATCTGAATTTCCTTCTTTGACAGGGTTACTGGCCTCATGGATGGGGTGTGGGAAACTGCAAGCCTGATAAACCTTGATTTTAGTGAGGCTTTTGATACTCCCACATGACATTCTCATAAGCAAACTAGGGAAGTGTGGTCCAGATGAAATTACTTTAAGGTGTGTGCAAAACTGGTTGAAAGACTGTACTCAAAGAGTAGTTATCAATGCTTTGCTCTCAAACTGGGAGGGCGTCTCTTGTGGGGTCCCGCAGGAGTCAGCCCTGGGTCTGGTACTATTCTGTACTTTCATTACTGACTTGGATAACAGGGTGGAGAGCATGTTTATAAAATTTGTGGATGAGGGTTGCAAGGACTTTGGAAGACAGGATTTGAATTCGAAATGACCTTGAGAAATGGGAGAAGTGTCTTGAATTCAACAAGGTGAAATTCAATAAAGACAAATGCAAAGTA
Organism: Lepidochelys olivacea; assembly: GCF_965140295.1. Taxonomy (NCBI): domain Eukaryota; kingdom Metazoa; phylum Chordata; order Testudines; family Cheloniidae; genus Lepidochelys; species Lepidochelys olivacea. The sequence continues at coordinate 6,661,048 of NC_140413.1, forward strand.
CTAAATTTAGGAAGGAAAAATCAAATGTACAACTACAAACTGGGGAATAACAGGCTAACGGGTCGTACTGCTGCCAAGGGTCTGGGGGTTATAGTGGATTGCAAATTGAATATGAATCCAGAATGTGATGCAGATGCGAAAAAGGCTAAAATCCTTCTGTGGTGCATTGACAAGAGTTACTGTATGTTCCATTCCATGCATCCGATGAAGTGGGCTGTAGCCCATGAAAGCTTATGCTCTAATAAATGTGTTAGTCTCTAAGGTGCCACAAGTCCTCCTGTTCTTTTTGCGGATACAGACTAACACGGCTGCTGACTCTGAAACCTGTCATTAACAAGAGTGTCATTTGTAAGGCACGGGAGGTAATTATCCCTCTGTACTTGGCACTGGTGAGGCCTCAGCTGGATGCCACACTTTAGGAAAATGTAGACAAATTGGAGACAGTCCTGAGAAGAGCAACAAAAATGATAAAGGTTTAGAAAACCTGACCCGGAAGGGAAGGTTAATAAAACTCGGCCAGTTTAGTCTGGAGAAAAGAACCCTGGGGGATGGGGGGCTGATAAGGGTCTCCACATGTGTTAAGGTTTGTTATAGAGAGGATGGGGATCAATCATTGGCCATGGCCACTGAAGGTAGGACAATAATCTGCAGCAAGGGAGAATTAGATTCGATATTAGGGAAAATGCTCAAACTCTCAGGGGAGTTCAGCTCTAGAACAGGCTTCCAAGGGAGGTTGTGGAATCCTTGTCACTGGAGGTTTTTGAGAACAGATGGGACAAACACCTGTCAGGGATGGTCCAGGTTTACTTGGCCCTGCCGGAGTGTAGGGGGCTGGACTAGATGACCTTTTGAGGTCCCTTCCAGCGCGACATTTTTAGGACTCTCTGCCTCTATAACTAGGTGCAGCAGGGAAGCTGGCCTGGTCTTTTGTATGTCCTGAGCCCCTTTCGTTAGAACAATCCATTTGTATGGCAGGTGCAGGGCCCCGCTGTGCTGATCTAGGCTAGTTAGTGGCTGAAGGCTGTATCTCTCTGCAAGCTGTTTGTCAGCCTTGGGGTTGGATTTGGCCTCGGTTGAGAGGCACTAGGGAAGTGGAGGGGTCTTCCTGTTGTAAACAGCCCTTTTCTGCCTGCCATGGGGCCGTCCAGCACTTGCCCTCTTGTCCGCAGAGTTCCTCCTGCCCGCCCCTTGGGCAGAGATGAGTGGCAGCAGGAGAAAGCAGCTCGCAGTGCAGCTGGCCAGCTGGTAACCAAGCCTGTGCCTAGAGGCCATCCAGCTCTGTGGCTGCCACTCCCACCCCTGCACAAGTGCTAAATTCATTGGTAGGGGGATATATGTCATAACAGTTCTTTGAATGGGTGAAAGAGCAGCTCTGATAACTAAGGAGCACTCAGGGGCTAATGGCCCACTTCCCCTGCTGGAGAGAGACCTCAGCGCTCCCCGGCTGGTGCTGTGCTCTTTCAGGTTTTGATAATCAGGACCAGGACCTCCAGTTAGGCCCTGAGCCAGATTCTCCACTCTAGCCAAGATCCATGTGGCACACCAGGGAGAGGGGACAGCAGGGAGCTGGTTGTGGCTCTGGGGTGGGGACTGGACCATCCTTATGCCTGCTGGGGCCTCCCCTGTGCCAAAAAAGAAGGAGAGCATGGGGGAGCATCTACCCTTCTGCATTCAGGACATGGACTGTCCTTAATCATCACATTTCTCGCACCACCACTGAAATGCAGCCAGCTCTGGAGTGCAGAGGGATGGATAAGCAGAGCGGAGGGGGACATTTTACTTCAGGGTGTAGGAGTAAAGCCCTCGTATATGGAAAAAACAGTAGGACCTTGAACCTCCACACAGCATCTTGGGTTTTTTAAGGCATTGGCTGGCAGGACCCATCCCGCATGTAACATAGCCATCGCGAACTGCCTGGATCTCAGGGCTGCCAGACCCTGAGCCTTTGGCTCCAGGAATTTCACACATGGTGTTTTAACCCCTGAGCTACCCGGGTTCTGTCGCTGGTGCTGCATAGCCGGCTCCGGCCAGATCCCTCCTTTCTGACTCTGTGAGGAGCCAGTGAGCTCACAACTGCTCACGGGGACAGGGTCAAGATGTTGTTCTAACCTCTTCTGCCGAGGTAGGAAAGGGCACTTCATCAGCACTTCCCATTGCCTTGGCGACGGCCGCTGTGGTGAGCATCCTCTCTGCTCTAAAGGCCTCTGCTGACATCAGCCAATGGGCTGCCAAAGGGACATCGCCGAAAGCTGAGTTAAAGAGAGACCAGATGGAGGGCAGGGGTTGTATTCTTAGAGGAGACCAAGACGTGATGCTTCCCCTACCATTGCTGGGAGATGATGATGTGGTAATGAGCTGGCTTAGTGTTTATATGCTGCCTCTGCTGGATAGAAGCAGAACTGCCTAGCTGTGTGTCATAGGCCTCAACTGCGACCAGCGAGTGGAGATTCTCTGTTTGCTCCGGGGGTAGGTTCCCCTGCTCTGGGAGCAGGGGGCTGTGAATTCCACCACCCCCCCCCGGCAATGGAGACACAGCAGCAGCCAGGAAGTCCTAGGTAGGGATCTGCGCCATTACTGGTTAAGTGCTGGCTCAGCTCTCTACAGCCAGGTGTCATGGCCCCGATCCTGGGAGCGTGCAGTCTCTGGCGGACGTGGGTGGGAAGGTGCAGGTGCACCGCAGGAGACACAAGCCCACAGAACAGATTGTCCTTGACCGGCCTGGTGGGAGTAGCTTCGTTTTAAAAGGGGGAACGATGGTGACTAGGTGCACGAGTGTGAGACATGTCTAAACACCGGGGTGGTGCACAGATAAAAGTGGGATAAGGATTTAAGGGGATATTTAGGAGATGAGGGTGATTCTCATGGACTATTTGGCCTTTCCTGTGCGTCTTGGGCCAAATTCTGCTCTGCTACCAATGCAAACCCAGAGTAACCCCGGTGACTCCATCGGTCGCTCCAGCTTTACTCCAGAGTGACGCTGTAGAACCATGAAAGCTGTGTCGATTGTTCCAGGGCTCCTCTCATGAGCTAATTGGTCATCATCCTAGGGGCAGATACCTGTTGGCTGTGCGAGTAGCAGCAGAGGCTTTTGAGCTGGGCCATCCATCCCCCAGCCCAGCCCCTCTGCAGAGCAGCGGAGCGGGTGTATTTATTTTGGCCCTCTCTATTACTCCCCTTTCTGCACAGTCCCCCCTCAAATCCACCAGAGGAACAGCTCCCAGCCTAGAGCTGGCAGCTATTTTTAGACAGGCCGCTTCCGGCTGAAGCCAGGCGTCCCCTTGCTGAATGTTAATGGGAACTGAGCACTGAGCTGCGGGAGGGGAAAGGATAAAGCTGAGTAGGGGTTAGACTCCTCTATCCGCCCACCCCAGTGCAGAACTCCATAGCCTCAGCCTTCAGCAATGGGCCAGGGCCATCAACCCTGCCACTAGCTGGAGCACTTTCCTGGGCCCAGCGCAGGGTCCGTTCCTTGCCACCCCGTCGTCCCTGGTGTGAATTCAGTTCCCCAGCAGGGCCAAGAGGATCTTGCCAACGCCCAGACCGGGCCTCAGGCTGCCAGCCAGTGCAGCACGCAGCGGTAGTTCCTTGCTGTGCCCCACTGGGTCGTTCTCTGCCTCTGGCCACGCTAATGCCTCCCCTGCATTTGGACTCAAGCCCCATGAGATGGGTCTAAAGCAGACGCCGCCAGGGACACACCTTCAGGCTAGTAGAGAGGAGGCTTATGAGCTCTGATGGGCTCAGTCAGCACTACCCAGAAACCCCTGTGAGGCTTGTTGTGCTGGAGGGAGGAGGCTTGAAAGAGGGAAAGCCTCCCCCGCCAGCCCAAGGGGTGGTGATTGGGAGGGGAAGACTGCTAGCTACAGAGACAGGTCAGCAAAGAGGAAGACAGTTGCAGACCCTGCTGTCCCTGATGCTGGATCGACTGGGTTTAAAGTGGGGGTTACCAAAATGAGGGGCTGGAGGCAGACCCTGACCAAGGACACGGGCGTGTCCAGATAAGCCAAACCCCCAAGGTGTGAACAAAAGACTTGGCCACCTTTTGTCTTTTTCTTTTACTGTGATTCCCCCTTTCCCAGCGGAGGGGCAAAGAACCCCTTTTGTTTATGGGACGAATCCCCGGTTGTGTCCCAAGCAGGGGAAAGACTCTGTAAACCACCCAAATCAGGAGCAGCGGAAGTGCCCTAAAAGTGGGGGGGCCACCAGGGCCTGAACTGTGGCTCCACCCCCCAAACCCCTGTCCTCACACCGCCCCTTCTCCCCAACCCCCTCCCACACTGCCCCTTCCCCCAAGACCCCACCCCCACACCGCCTCTTCCCCCCAAGATCCTGCTCCCACTCGCTCCTCTCCACCCCCTCCCTCCATCATTCACCCTTACGAGTGGTAAAAAGTGGGGGGTCCTCGCCCCCCTGTTCCGGCACCCCTGGCCCAAATTGTGGTCTGGTGGGGACTCAAGGGGGTCTCCATTCATTGTACCACACGAAGAGCTGATCGCGTGACCCTTCTGCCACATGAGGCTGGAATCCTGTAGAGGCAGCCCATGAGATTGTGATGCTTTTGAGCCCCACCCCTAGGCCTGATTCAGCCTCAGATCCTGAAGCCCAGCCTAATTCTGTCTAACTCAGAGGCCCCCAAGCTCTCTGTTCATGGCTAATGATGATTGTTATTGCTTTTCAATGCTTTTAGCAACGGGTGGCAATCTGGAAAAAAAACCCTAGAGTGGTATTTTCCTAAGCTTCACCCACAGCCTAAGCTCTGCCTACTCCTGACACCAAGATGACATGCCATTCACAGCAGCTGGTGCTGGTCCTTCTGTGAGCAGTCCCCTCCTTTCTTTGATTAGTGCTAAATAAGTTATCAGTGTTGGCATTCAACCGGTCATCTTTAGGTTTCAGAATTCACACACACTTGAAAGGACGTGGGGTAGTAGAAGATTGGTTTAGGCTGTCTGCAGATTCAGGCAGACGTGGCTCTGGTGGGTCACATTTTGAAGGTTCTGGAGCACAATATGGCAGCCACCAAAAAAAGAAAACCAGCTTGCTGCTCATCATGCAGCAACCACTGCTCACTATCTTGAACTCCACCATGTCCTCCAAGACAATGGGGAGTCAGATTGTAAATGAGTGCAAGGAAGTTCTGGACAGTGACTGTCCCAGGGAACTCCGACATTGGTTCCTCTCCAAACACTTGAGAGGGATGGGGATGTTCTCACCGTATGTAGAAAGCTTTCTCTCCCCCACACCGGTTTGTGTGCAGAGCCCTCCATTGTGCCTGTAAAACCACCCATCACTGGGAGGGGAAAACAGTTTGTTCCTGTTGAGATTTCTCCGTTCGGATTTATTAGATTCCCCCCCGATCGTATCTTACTGCCTGGTAGATTCACACGTCCAACCCCACCGAGAAACGGTACAGACTGTTCAGATCTGGGCAGTGAATACAGCCTGCCTGCTCGCATCACAGAGCACTTGAAATCCTATTGCAAATGAGGGGCCCGATCGTGCAAAGGGGCAGAGCTTCCTTACTGCCCGCCTGGCCTGATCCTGAAGCCCAGACTTGGTATGTGTTCTGCCCTTACGCAGGTGAAGTCCGCGGGAGTGCTGCGTGTTGGATTTGGCCCACTGAAGCCAATGGGAGTTGAGGGCGCTCTGCAGTAGGTCGAGTCGTGCCTGCAGCATCCAGTCTGCCCAGCAAGGCACAGCCCAATGATGGTTTTACTTAACACTGGGGGACTCATGGCGGGAGCGCTCGGGGCAGCCGCACCGAACTGTCAGGCAGCAGAATGGCCATAGCACAGCTCAGCTACCCTCTCCTGCTCTTCTGTCGGGACACCCTCACCCCACTTCCCTGGCACTGGGCAGGGGAGTTCAGTCTCCAGGGCTTCCCTTCTGAGTCTGCCTCAAGGGTGCTAATTGTGGCATAGGTGATGTGGACACCTGCCCTTCAGGAACTGGTCTGAGACCTACAATGCTCGTTACATATGGGCCACTGAAAAGCTAACAGAGCAATGGTTCTCAACCAGGCCTGGGAGGTACACAGAGGTCTTCCAGGGGGTACCTCAAATCATTTAGATATTTGCCCAGTTTTACAACAGGCTATGTAAAAAGCACTAGGAAAGACAGTACAAACTAAAATTTCATACAGGCAATGGCTTGTTTATACTGCTCTGGATACCATACACTGAAATGTAAGTACAATATTTATATCCCAATCGATTTATTTTTTAATTATATGGTAAAAATGAGAACGTATTTTTATGTCTGATTTTTGTAAGCAAGTCATTTTTAAGTGAGGTCAAATGGGGTACGCGAGACAAATCAGACTCTTGAAAGGGAAACAGTAGTTTGGAAAGGTTGAGACACATTGAGAGACACTGAGATAGAGGAGGTCAGATTCTCAGCTGCTGAGTGCTGCTGAAGGGGGTCCAAAGGATCCCTTTGTAGCCCCAAAGCCCTCAGTCCTGAGGCTGGCTCCAGATCATTCTGGTCCCTGGTGTACATTAGAACAGCCTTAGGGCTGCTCTAACCTGCACCAGCTGCTAAGGCGCTCAGGAGCCATTCTGGCAGGTGAGGATCCCCATGACTAAGGGCTGCTATTCCCATATAGTGCAGGGAATTCCTCCGCTGGCTTGAGGACAGCTTTGCATTAGGAGCCTAGCACAGAGCTGCCCTAGCATACCCAAGAGTCAGAATCATTCAGCCACTGTTGATCTGACCTGGCTTTGAACCAGTGTCTTGGGGGTAAAAGTCCTGGTAGCCGATAGCCAGAGCCCACCAGAGCTTGATTCAGCTTCCAAGATGAAGCGGGGATAGAGAGACAATCTGTATCTTGTGCTGGGCCAACGCCATTGGCAGTGCGTAACAAGTCATAGATTTCTTCTTCCCAGGTGCCAATGCTCCCAGCCTGCATCCCAGCTCTGTTATTCTAGCCAGCAAGGTGCGGTGGAGCAAAGGAGGGACTGTTGGAGAGCAGAAGGAAGGCTCCCCCTGAATTCTTCTGGGAGATGGAGGGATGTTTGTTTCCCCTGTCTGGGTGTTTGCTGTTGCAGGACATAGGAAGCCAGCAGGGGCAACTGGCAGTGGCGAAGTTTGTCATTTGCTGTCATGGAAACAGGTTGCCATAGTGACACAATTTGACATACAAGGCAAATTACAGGAAGCCAAAGGAAATGAACGGAGGGGGTTTGAAATGCACCAGGCGCTGCTCCTGTCAGTACAGAGTGAAAAACCATCCCTCCCTGCCAGATTGCACTCCCTTGCCTATGGCCCTGCCCCAATGAGGGAGCGTGCCAGAGAATCGCAGATTGCCCCGAGCGGCTTTGCAGCGCCGGTGTCATTTTGAAGATGTTGTGGCTCTTTTAGTGGGCCAGAAAGTTGGTGATAATCCAGGAGACTGATTTTAAAAAATCCCAAACCCTCCTCTCTCCTCTCATCCCCAGCCTGAGCTGCCCGTAATCACAGGCTCTAGCTGGCAGCCCAGCTCACAGCCCCATTTCCAGACCTTTCCAAGCAAATCTTTCTGCACCTGCGTTTGCGCCCCAAGATTTTCAGTCTCCTGCTTCCTGGTCATGCCCTGCCTCTGTCCCAAAGCCCGAGTAGATGAGTGTGGTGCTGGATGACATGGACGGGGAGGCAGGGAGACACAATCCTGTCGACTTCAGGAGCACAAACAGCCTCTGCAAGTCCCGCTTCCTGGGAGACTTTGTTTGTAGTTGTGGATTCCCTGGCTATGCCCCTGCCAAACCCCAAAATGTCATTGTAAATGTGGAATCATCGTGTGGGTTTGAGTGAGGCCCTGCAGGGATTGGGTCTTGGGCCCAAGCTATTTAATGCTTTTATCAGTGGTCTGGAAGAAAACATCAAATCATTACCGATAAAGTTCACAGATGACAAAAAGATTAGGGGACTGGTAAATAACGAAGAGGACAGGGGACTGACACAAAGAGATCTGGATTGCTACGTAAGCTGGACACCAGCAAACAATATGCCTTTTAACATAGAGAGATTGTAGGCCATACTTATACTATCCCAGGAAGCAGTGACTCTGAGAAAGATTTGGGGATCGTGGCAGATAATCAGCTGAACATGCACTCCCGGTGTGACACAGTGGCCAAAAGTGCTAATGCGATCTTTAGATTCATAAACAGGAATCTTGAATAGAAGTAGAGAGGTTATATTACCTCTGAATTTAACACTGGTGTGACTGGTACTGAAATCCTGTGACCAGTTCTGGTGTCCATAATTCAAGAAGGGTGTTGATAAGTTGGAGAGGGTTCAGAGAAGAGCTACGTGAATGATTAAAGGATCAGAAAACATGTCTCAGAGTGATACACTCAAGGAGCTCAATCGATTTAGCTTAACAAAGAGAAGGTTAAGGGGTAACTTGATCCCAGTCTATAAGTACCCACAGAGAACAAATATATGTTAATAAAGGCAGGGGTGAAAGTAACTTAAAGGACTTACCGGTACACCGGAAGAGGCAGGGCCTTTAAATCACCCCTGGAGCTACCAGCTGCAGAGGCAGCTGGGAGCCCTGGGGCTCAGGGCAATTTAAAGGGCCCAGGGCTCCGGCCGCCACTACCGCAGCGGAGCCCCTGGCCCTTTAAATCACCGCCAGAACCCTGCTGCCACTACCCTGGGGCTCCGGCAGCGGGGCTCGGGCGGCGATTTAAAGGGCCCGGGGCTCTGGCCACTGCGGGGAGTCCCGGGCCCTTTAAATCGCCAGCCTGGGGAAGCTGGTCCAGTCCAGCACGGCGTACTGTCTCTTGCTGGTACGCCATACCGGACCCTACTGGCTTACTTTCACCTCTGAATAAAGGGCTCTTCAGTCTAGCAGACAAAGGTATAAGAAGATCCAATGGCTGGAAGTTGAAGCTAAACAAATTCAGACCAGAAGGCACACATATTTAACAAAAAAGAAAAGGAGGACTTGTGGCACCTTAGAGACTAACCAATTTATCTGAGCATAAGCTTTCGTGAGCTACAGCTCACTTCATCGGATGCATCTGATGAAGTGAGCTGTAGCTCACGAAAGCTCATGCTCAAATAAATTGGTTAGTCTCTAAGGTGCCACAAGTCCTCCTTTTCTTTTTGCGAATTCAGACTAACACGGCTGTTACTCTGAAACCTGACATATTTAACAGTGGGGATAATTGACCAATAGAACAATTTACTAAGGGTTGTGGTGAATTCTCTATCACGGGCCATTTTAAAATCACGACTGGGTGTTTTTCTAACTGATATGCTCGAGTTCAAGTAGGAGTTATTTAGGGGAAGGTCTCTGTCCTTTGTTATACAGGAGTTCAGACTAGATGATCCCAATGGTCTCTTCTGACCTATTAATGCATGTATCTGTGTCCACCCTGCAGTGTGGTAAGAACCGCTGTGGAGCTGTGGTCTGCAGAGTGCAGGGTTGTGGTGGGAGGGTTGTTTATTTAACCCTGTGCAGCCTCTTCAGAGCTGGGAACCACCCAGTTCCCTTACCTTGTGAAGCATGCCTTGGCTCAGTTTCAATATCGGGCTCTTATTGATGAATTGGTGTCCTAGCAGAAGGATGGCAGTGGGCTAGGAAGTCAGATAGAAGCTGCCGTTCTGGATTAGACCATCAGTCCAGCTAATCCTGTATCCTGCCTCATGCACTGAGGATGCTTCAGAGGAAACCCAGCCCCTTCTTCTTCCCCCTCACCCCCATAATGCACCTGGCTAGTTGTGCAATGCTGTATGCAGTGAGGAGGGGAAATTTCTTCCTGACCCCACCAGTCCACCATCTTCCGGCCTGATGCATGAGATTGGATTGCCCTTTGAGTGCTCTCAGCTCTGCATAGCTGCAGCTGTTATTAGTGGTAATAAAATTACTCAGCTCCTTTTTAAAAAATCCAGCTCTACAGCTGGTAAACTTTACTTCGAAGAAGTCACAATTAACAGCCCCACTGCTGGTCTGTTTTTATAGATAACTAAATTATTTTTAGCCAGCTTTAGTTTCCAGGAAGAAATATATGTACAATATCCTATATGACATCATTCGACTATTTACTACGGCTGTTTGCTAGAATGTGCTGTAAATCAACACATAATACACCTCCAGTAACTACAACTCAGCAATAACACGTGTACTGATTACACAAGGTGGGTCATAAGGAGACCTGGAGGTAAAAGAACAGATTAATTGGGATGATCCAAATGCTTTGCAGCTGTATGGCTACTTTGAGTCACCAGGGTGTACCACGACATCTTGGCCCAATGATCATACATACATAATAACCATACTTCACACCTTTATAGTAGGGTTTATTCATAGATCACAAAGTGTTTCACAGCCATCCACCACGATGGGGCAGCCCACTGTATAATGTGGTGGAACAGTTTAGGACAGGAAGAGAAGGAGAATATCAGGCTCAATTCTCCACGGCCTTGTGTCGTCATTCACACCCGAGCAGAAGGAGTGTGTCGTCCGTGCAGTCCATGGTGGTTTGGTAGCTGTTGATACTCACTTTACTCGGGTGCACATATGCATACTCAAAGGGCAAGGCAGTGGAGAACCAGGTCCACTGTCACCAACAGAAGCTGCCGGGAAGATTTTAGGGAGCCAGCACATGGTCCCCCCGCTGGAATTTGACCAGAACTAACACCCTTATTCTTTCAAAAAACTCCCTGATTTATTTAATGGCCACAGGTGGCTGGGACTTCAGTGTGACGTCTCACCCCAGGGAGCTGCAGCCCAGTCTTATGGATGAATTGATGTCCAAGCAGAGGGATGGCAGTGAGCTAGGAAGTCAGATAGAAGCTGCCGTTCTCGATCAGACCATTGGTCCAGCTAGTCCTGTATCCTGCCTCATGCACTGAGGATGCTTCAGAGGAAACCCAGCCCTTTCCCCTCTCCCTCCTCCATAATGCGCCTGGTTAGTTGTGCCATGCTGTACATGGTGGGGAGGGGAAATTCCTTCCTGACCCCACCAGTCCACCATCTTCCACCATGATGCATGAGAATGGATTGCCCTTGGCATGCACTCAGCTCTGCATTATGTCTCTTCTTCACACAACAACTGAAACATGAAGGAACCCCAGGTCCAGGTAACTGTGATTACTAACTCTACACAGCACACCAGGCCTAGCGACAGACACACATTGCTGCTCCGGCTGGTTTCTGAATCACAGAAGACAGTGAGGGTCACTAGAGGACTCACACACTATTTAGAGGAATACTACCCTGCACTACAGCCTCCTGACAGCACCCTGAGCCATTGGCTAACACTGATACTGCTACTAAATCACCTTAACCACAGCATCAGAGCACTTTGGTGTATCATAGATTCCAAGGTCAGAAGGGACCAGTTGGATCATCTAATCTGACCTCCGTTACACTAGAGGCCAGAGACCTTCCCCAGAAACTGCAAAATTGTCGGCAATGGAGAATCCACCATGGCCCTTGGTAAACTGTTCCAATGGCTAATTACCCTCACTTGTAAAAATGGACGCTTTATTTCCAGTCTGAATTTGTCTAGCTTCAGCTTCCAGCCATTGGATCGTGTGATGCCTTTCTCTACTAGATTGAAGAGCCCATTGTGAAATATTTGTTCCTAGGTATTTAGAGACTGTGATCAAGTCACCCCTTAACCTTCTCTTTGTTAAGCTAATTAGATTGAGCTCTTTGAGCCTGTTAAGGCAGGTTTTCTAATCCTTCAGTCACTCTCTTGGCTCTTCTCTGAACCCTCTCCAATTTATCAACATCTTTCTTGAATGGTGGACACCAGAACTGGACACAGTATTTCAGCAGCAGTCACAACAGTGCAAAGTAACCCCTCTACTACTCAAGATCCCCCTGTTTATGTATCCCAAGATCACATTAGCTCTTTTGGCTACCGCGTCACCCTGGGAGCTCATGTTCAGCTGATTATCCACCATGAGCCCTAAATCTTTTTCTGAGTCACTGCTTCCTAGGATAGAGTCCCCCATCACGAAAGTATGGCCTGCAGTCTTTATTCCTAGAGGGACATATTTACATTTGGCTATATTAAAACACATATTATTTGCTTGCTCCCAGCTTACAGATCCAGATTGCTCTGAATCAGTGACCTGTCCTCTTCATTACTTACCGCTCCTCTAATGTTGTGTCGTCTGAAAACTTTATCAGTGGAGATTTTATGTTTTCTTCCTGGTTGCTGATAAAAATGTTAAATAGCATAGGGACCCCACTAGAAACACACCCCTTCCATGAGGATTCCCTCTTTACAGTGACATTTTGAGATCTAGCAGTTAGCCAGCTTTTAATCCATTTAAACTTGAGAATTGGTGTGGCACTCAGATGTACTGCATTTGAGCAGCCCTCCCTCTTGTGGGTGGCCCCAGAGGTCATGACAACTGTTAATTGCAGGCTGTAGAATTACGCCTTTGTCTCAAGCAGTGGGGTCTTGTACTTTTGATGCAGAAGGTCTTGGGTTCCATCCCTGTTGTTGACCAGCTGGGATGAGCCTCTGCTTGGTAGTATCAGCACATGGCTGGATGACTGCAGCTTCCTAAACCTTCCATGCAATGACGTTTAAGTGCTCAGGAGTGCGTTGTTTCAGGCCAGGGTTGTCTGTTATGAATAAGTATTTTGAGCAGACTCCAAGCACTACGTGAAGGGCTGGATGCTCCTCTCATACCCTGGTGTCATTCCATGGTCAGCCCAGGTGCTGCTCCTCCCCCACATCGCTGTGACTGCGATCAGCATCGGGCCCAGAGAGCTGCTGACCCAGGTGGCTATGAGCGGTGAAGCTGGCAGCCTGCGAGCCCTGGGGGAGCTCACTCTGGGGCTGTTTGCCATGGCGTGTGGGCTCACTGGGAGTAAGTTGCAGAGGATGCAGTGGGGTTAATTTGATCATTCTCAGCTGCTGAGGTTTTAATGAGGATGATTTTCTCAGTGATTCAACAATCCAGATACAGTTAGGAAATAACAGGGAGGTGCTAAACTGGGCAGGACTCCTCCACGTTAGGGAAACAGCTGGCTCTGGCTACTGAGCTTGGGCTTTCATGCCTAGGACACAGGATCAAACGCCGCCCAAGGTAGTAGTGACCCAAGTACCTTCACCTCAGGTGGCTGTGGAATGGGCTGGATATTCTTAACCTAGTTTCTATTGCACATGTAAATATAACACACAAACACCCATCACAACTGGCCCCTTGTGAGCTAAGCAGAGAAGCTACTGATTGAATGAGTCTGGAGAAGTAGCTCCCAATCCACCCCTAGAGAGGTCTCTCCAAGACATGGTAGGAGGAGCTTTGCCTTTGTGCCCATCACTTTAGCACCTGGGCACCCCTCCTTTTGTCTAACCAGATGGCATTCTTGTGGCGGCAATAATTGCTCGGAGTATGTGGGTCACTAGGCTAAATGTGACACGCCACACACCAAAATGTCAACCGGATTTGAAAATAGACTCGCTAATTCCATCTAAAATTAGCTCCTTCTGGCAAAAAACATAACAAAAAACTCCAGGAGTGGCTTCCAAAACTGGATGCTGGGAGCTGCTTTCATGCACGTGTCCAGTCTGGTCCCTGATGTCTCTGTGACGGAAATCTGCTAGTATAGTCACCTTATAGTATGATTATTTGCAGCGTCCGAAGGTGAGCGAAACACTTCTCAGAGCAGATACGATGCACATGCTCCCCGCACACAAAAGCTCACAGTCTGATTTGACACAGGACTTGATCCAGACAGGCTGTGTGGTCTAGTGGCTAGGCCAGTGGACTGGGAGCCAGGAAATGTAGGTTCTATTCCTGGCTCAGTCACTGACGTGATGTGAAGCAAATCCCTTCTTCTTCCACCTTTTGTCTCTTCATACTGTAAGATCTTGGGAGCAGGCATTGTCTTTCACTGAGTGTCTGTACAGCACCTACCACAACAGAGCCCGGATTTTGGGGTGCAAATAATAATACTAGGGACTGGAATCTTCTCCAGAGGAAAGCGATAGAAGCCCCATGACTGGAGGCATTTGAAACTGGACTCGACAAGGGACCGTAAGGAGAAGCTGTGCCGTTGACCCTGCAAGATGGTGTGTTCCAGGAGAGACCAAATCGTGAGACACCCCTGGTTTCCGAGAATCTCTGACAGAAGTGAATCTGCCTGATCTGGATGCACTGCCCGTGCTGAGGACCTGAGTGGTCTGTGTATGGAGGTAGAGCTTTTAGCCTCTGAATGCCCCATGGTGCCCTGCACTGAGGAGCTTCCCTGTGCACCAGCTGCCTGTAGAGATTGCTTTGGCCACTCAGTCAGAGTCAGTGGCTTGGCAGCATCCTTGATAGTCAAGTACGTGTGTACGGTGTGCTGGCTGTTCAGTCCCTGGTAGTACATAGCAGAGGCTCCGTGCTCCTGTTAGCTCTACCTCGATTGATCGTGGCTGGTTCTGGGCAGTTCTTTGAATTTCCCGTCTGGTCCACTGTGGGGAGAAAGGGAGGGGCTGCTTTCCTGGGTGACATCATGTAACTGCTCTCCTCTGTTTCGCATGGCGGGGCAGTTGGCTCCTGCCCATCCCTGCACCAGCTGGACTCAGAAACTCTCTGCTGGGTCCCGCTGAGCTTTGAACGGAGCTCGGGCTGAGATGCCGGATGCCGCATACGCCCTGATATCCTATTGCGCTGTGGGGCGTCTATTGCGGTGAGATGGGTAGAGCTCCTGGCATCAGCGGGCAGGGGTGCGGGCTGCAGAATGTGGCCAATATTCAGATGACACAGCAAGCTATTCAATCCACCCATCCCTACTGGAGGGTCCATTGATCTGGTCGGTTGTAGCAGGTGTTTCCAACATCTCTTATCAGTTTGGTTGGTTGACTGAGCGCCCAGTGTTGCACAGTCGGCCATGTTCATCCCAGGTGAGGATATATTCAGCTCAGTATTCAGGAGTCTCAAATACATTTACATATCCGGGGTCCATTGTGCTAGGTTCCCTAATCAGAGACAGCCCTGAACAGCTTACAATCTAAACAGAGAAAGCATGGGAGAAATGAAGTGTTGTTATCCCCTTTTTACAGGTGAGTCACTTAGGCACAGAGAGATAATGGGTCTGTCTACACTGCACATTACACCTGGGTTCTGACTCAGGCTTGAGTACAAGCCCCACTTCCATCCACACATAAATCAGTCTCACTTGGGTCAGTCAGCACTCAGCTCCTAGGCTTCTGCTAGGGGGATGGGTCAGATCCCAAGTCCCGCTCTGACACAGGTTGAAGCTCTCTCCTCCTGCAGTGTGGACACAGCTCAAGCCACAGACCTGAGTCAGAAGGTCTGTGTAGTGCAGTGTGGACACATTAGCAAGGCTACGAGACCCAGGTATACAATGCACTGTGGATGCTCAAGCCCAGGGTAGGAAACCCCAAATCCACAAGCCTGGGTCCCACAGACCCAGTGTAGACATACCCTAAGTGACTTGACCGAGGTCACACAGTGAGTCTGTGTCAGAGCTCTGAGTCTAATGCCTTTACCATGAAACCATCCTTCCTAATTTTAAGGCTTTAAATTAAACTGCAAGCTTTTGGGGCAGGGACTACCTTTTTATTCCACGTGCGTACAGTGCGCAGCACAGTGGGGCCTTGATCCCTGACAGGTGCCTTTAGACACCACTGTAATATGATATCAGCAAAATATTAATAACAGCATTGCTGATGTGTCATAAAACGCCCCCATCCACCAACCACAAATTCCAAAGCAATCAATTCTTCATCAGATGACAGCTCCTCCCCCAGCCAAAGCGCCAAATCTTTGTGTCTTGTAACCCATCCTGATAGAGGCTAAACCCATCTTCCTCTAGCCTGTGGCTTCCTTCATGGTTCAGTGATGGAAGTTCCTGTGTTTCTGTAGCCAGTGCCGAGGGTTAGGTTGGCTGGAAAGCTGTTCGTGACCATGGTCCGTCCTACTTCCTCCCTCTTGCCTGCCAGAGATTGCTCCCTTAGTGGCTGAAATGTAAACCTGCCCACGTGTCTGGCACTCTTTGGAGTTCCAGCCACGGGGTGTGACCAGAGTGGAATTCTGGCTTTGAAACTGCATCCGGTGTCCCTGGGCAGGAGATTACTGTCAAGAGGCTGTTTCTGCTAGGATTAGCAAGGGCTGCATAACATGCCCCAAATCAGCGCTCAGCTCAGGAGACAACACACTGCCCCTTTGTCCAGCCTGGCGATGAGCCTGGACCAAAAGGAGCTTGTGGCTTCAATTCATTTCCCCTTGTCTGCTAGGGCATGTCACAAAAAGAGCCCCCATAGCAAGGCAAGATGGAGTTCCTGCTAGTCACCGCACCTCGTAATGTGGTACTTGGGCGTGAGATCTCTGGGGCAGGGACCTCGGGCCAGATTCTGGCTCCTGCTGCTGTGCATATATGTGGCAACACAAAAGCAGCCAGAAAGCTGGCTTAGCCTGAGATTTGCTGGAGGGTGTGGAAATCTCCCGGTGGCCAAGGGCCAGGAATAGCCTGAATCCAGGGTGGCTTGCACTAAAAACCGAAGTTTGTTGGACTGGAGGCAGTAGCGGACACCGCTAGAGGGGAACAGAGCATCGCGCAATGTTAATGTTAATTCCCATTGCCAGCAGCTTGGCTGGAGGGGTATAAATGAGCGAGCGGGCGGTTGTGGCCCAGCATGGCATTTCCGTAAGGAGAGCCAAAACCCAGGGTCAATTCCCATTGGAGTCAGTAGGCCTGATCTTGTACCTGTTGAGATCGAGGGTGGGGGGTTGCCATTCACTGCAGCAGGAGCAAGTGGGGAGGGGTCTCGCCAGACTAGCCACTGAATCAGGACTTTGGGATTTGGCCTGAGGGTGCGGACGCAGGGAGTGTACAGTGCCAATGCCATGAGGTAAAGCAGGAGGAGCTGGACAGTGTGTGAGTTTTTATGCTGCGGTGTGTTAAGCGGTGGAGCCTGGTTTGTATCCAGTTCCCCCAAACACACACTCTTCTTGCTGCCCTGCTCATTTTCACTGCGTCAGTGGGGTCTAGTCTCTAGTGGACAGAGCACTGCACTGGGGCTCAGGAGACCTTGGGTCTATTCCTGACTCTGCCACTGGCCTGTTGGCTCTCCTTGGGCAAGTCACTTCCTGTTCTGGGCCTCAGTTTCCCCATGTGTAAAATGGGGATAATGATGCTGACCTCCTTTGTAAAGCACATTGAGATCTGCTGCTGAAAAGTGCTAGGGGGTATATTATTACTATGGGTCGTTATCACAGCAGCAGACTGGCACATCTGGGCCTTGCCACAAGGCACACTGCCCATCCCAGAGGTGCAGCTAGTCACAGCTGCTTGGGCTGGCTTGATCTGTGTGAGTGCATTATGCCGGCCAATTGTGTAATTGAACCCTGGGGATTTCTGTTGTGGCTACGAGTCTAAATGAATCCGCTTGGCTGGCAGCCCTGTCCTGACACCTGCTGAGCCTACAGGGCTTTGCTTTGATCTGCCCTGAGCTCTGATTATCCTCTTCCTCTTCCCTCCACCTCAGGAACGGCTGATGCTTTCCATCCTGCCCAAGCACGTGGCAGATGAGATGCTAAAGGATATGAAGAAGGACCCGAGCCAGAAAGAGATGCAGCAGTTTAACACCATGTACATGTACCGCCATGAGAATGTCAGGTAAAGGACATGCCTTGCTCCATGGGTAGAGGGTGGATCTCCATGTGAGACATCACTTTTATCACGGTCACTTTGTCTACACTCAATTCAGTGATGAAAAATGTGCATTGGAAGGAATAATATGAATGACCTGTGTGCTTGTCTGGGGGGTTACATTAATTGTAACCACGCAGGGGAAAAACCTGGACTCCGTAGCGTCCAGGGCTCAGCGTCACAAGGCACACGAGATGTTCGGCTGCACAAAGAGTGGGATGAAGGATAAGACCGAGGCTCTTTTGATGCCATTCTGTAAAGCAGTGGGGTATGCGCCCCTGCTGCACTGTGTCCGGTTCTGGTCACCCCCTCTGCCAAAGGAGGACAGAGCAGAAACAGAGGGAATTCAGAGATGGGCAACAAGTATGATTAGGGGCCTGGGCAGATGTTGGGCTGAGGAGTGACGGGAAGGATTGGGGTGGTGTGATTGGGAGAGGAGATGAGTAAGGAGGGACACGACCGGGGTACACTGAGGTTGCTGACTGGTCTCTCCAGCCCAAGAAGGACTGATATCATCACACACAGAGTCTGGATCAGGCCCTTTCTCTCAAGGCTCCATGGATCCGTGGCAGCAAGAATCTTCAGCAAAACCCCCAAATAAGCAGTTCAGCATAAACCCAACAGCTAAACCAGGTCCTTTTTCCTGGCCCAGCAGCTGTGCCAGAGTTTTACTCCACCAGGCAGTCCTGCCCCCGTCCTCCTAGTCTAGAGGCTATCTGCCTGGGAGTCCCCCTGCTCCAGGCCCTGCCACCAGAGCCAGTCTCCTGCCTGTAGCTCTCCCGCCCCCCTGAGCTCTGTCAGCTTTATGGCAATCAGGTGTTCATCAGACAGTCACTTGGGCTCTGCCTCAGAACAGGGCTGGAGGGCCCCAGGCTCCCTGGCCTTTAAAGGGGCAGCCCACCCTGTTACATAGATGAAATAAGGAATGGGGTAGAGGAGGTATACTGGGCACTCAGCCATAATGCAAGAACAAAGTGGCGTTCAATGAATTTGAAAGGCAGCTGGCTTAAAGCTGATAAAGGAGCTGGCTGTCCTATGCAATGTATAATTAACCAGTGGAACTCACCACCTCAAGGTGTCACCGAGAACACAAGCTTAGTAGGATTCCAAAAAAGACCAGACATTTGAGGACAATGAGAAAATTCACAGTTGGTAGGATGGGGAAAAAATGTGTAAGCAGGTATATAAACTCTCATGCTTCAGGGCATGCACCAACTGCCAAGTGACAGGGGTCAGGAAGAAATCCCCCCCCCACCCGCCGAGGAGGTGATTCCATTATCATCCCTGGTGGGGTTTCTTGCACCTTCGTCTGAAGCAGCTGGTGCAGGGCAGTGTCAGAGAGAGGATAATGGACTAGATCAGGGGTTCTCAAACTGGGGGTTGAGACTCCTCAGGGGGTTGCGAGGTTGTTAGATGGGGGGTCGCGAGCTGTCAACCTCCACCCCAAACCCCGCTTGCTTCCAGCATTTGTAATAGTGTTAAATATATTAAAAAGTGTTTTTAATTTATAAGGGGGATCGCACTCAGAGACTTGCTATGTGAAAGGGGTCACCAGTAAAAAAGTTTGAGAGCCACTGGACTAGATGAAGCTTGTCTGATCCACTAGGGCAGTTCTTACGTTCCTGGGAAAGCCCCAAGATTCCTTGGCATGAGGAGAACAGAGTGGGATATTTCACAGTAAGAAAGCTGTGGAGAATAAACTGCAGGGAAAAATCCTACCCTGGACTGCCTCAGATCTACTAGGTCTTCAGCATCGCTGCTGCCTCTGATTCTGGCTTTCTCCGCATTCCTCTGAGTGGCCATTACAGCCCTGTCATCTGTATGGTGCTGCCACTGACCCAATGACACCAGACTGGCAAGTCTCCCTATGGGCAGCTGGATGGCTACAGGAGGAGCGGGGAGGTCTCCATTGTTCCTGAGTGGAGGCCGGCTCTGGGCGATAGTCCCATTGTCACAATTTCCCAAGGGTCATGGTAGAGTCTCTGTCACTGGCAATTTGTAAACCAGGACTGGCTGCTTTTCTAGCAGATCTCCTCTAGGAATTATTTGGGGGCAGTTCTCTGGCCTGTGCTACACAGGGGGTCAGACTAGATGATCACTATGGTCTTCCTTCTGGCCTTGGACTCTGTGAAACCAACTCATGTTTTCTGGCTTGTGTTCTCTTCTTCTCCCAGCATCCTCTTTGCTGACATAGTTGGCTTCACCCAGCTGTCATCCTCCTGCAGCGCCCATGAGCTGGTGAAGCTGCTGAATGAGCTCTTTGCCCGCTTCGACAAACTGGCAGCGGTACGTACGCCCACGCAGCGCCTGTCAGTCTGGACGCTCTGGTTCACAACCGGCTCCGCAGCAAACGCAAGCCTCGCAGGAGGTCACAGCTTCTCTGCCACCCGAGTCTCCCCGGGGCTCAGCAGGGTCTGGGAATGCTGTGGTGGCAGAGTAAGCAGGCTTCGCTCCTTGCCCACGGGAGGAGCTGTGCGGGTGAGCTCCAGAGGGGGTCACGTCTGCCCATCCCCCTGCAGAGTGAGGCTCACCGAGACGTGAGGCCTAGGCCTTGCACCTGGTCACCTCAGGCTCCACTTGGCGGTGTGTGAACCTTGCTGCCACACGATGGCTGTTAGCTGGGTTACGTGTAGTGAGTTTGGTGGGTCTGAGCCAAGTTCCCTGTGGCCAGGGGTTTGCATAGCGAAACCTGCCACCGCTCTGGACACCATTAGCCCCCGTGGCGGTGGTGGCCTCTGTGTAAAGGCCAAGGGCTGAATGAGTCTTGGAGACTGAACTCCCCTTTGACTCCTCCAGGGCAAGCGGGAGGCTTGCTGAGTGGAGGAGCACCGCGGCTGCCTGGACTTTGTTGGTTTGGGGGATAAATAGGGGGCCCCTGGGCTGCCACTGCATCCCTGAGACCAAGGAAAGGTTCAGCCTGTGGAGGACTAGCCCCAAAGTGAGCGCCAGGAGCAGCCCGGGCCTGCCTGCACAGGGAGAAGTGCCCTCCCTGGGGTGCCTGACTCCCGCAGGCCTCACCCTCAGTAATGTCACACAGACTGCAAAAAGGGGCCTTAAAGTGGGTGCAAAAGGCTCCCTCGCCAGTGCAGAGCTGGTGTAAGGGCCCCTCACTAGCCCTGCTCCCAGCAGATCAGGGCTGTGTCTGGAGTGCAGTGTAACATGGCCATTCGCTGTTCCCTAGAGGCCAGGGAAGCTGACTGACCAGAGGCTGCTCTAAGTTACACTGGGGGCTGGGCAGGGCCCTTCATGGCCCCAGAATACAGGGAGTGCAGCGGTGGTTAAAAGTTACCTTAGCCCCTCCATGCTTGCCCCCCTGAGTGTAACTGAGAATCTAGCCCTGCAGCCCCGGTGGGGCTATTTTCCCAGCAGCACTGAGCTGTGCCTTGCTGCCGGGAGAACTGGCCGCTACCCTTATCCTTGGGGGAGGGAGAGGAATGGAAAATGAGTTTACTTCTGCATGGCCTGGGGTTGAGTGTCCTTGGACTCAGGTCAAACCCTGCGCCTGCTGCTGCATGGGAAAGCACTGTGGGTGTGAAGCATGTCAAGCAGCAGAGTGGGAAGGGGAGATGGAGGAAAGCCACGTTAACCATAAAGGGAGAGACATTTTCATTTCATTTCAACCTAACCTAAATTCTGAGTCAGTTACCGGGAAGGGGAGCGAAAGGGGGAACAGGAGAGAGACAGAGAGGGAGGGAGAGTTGGCGAGGTCAGTAACAAAGGAATTCGGAGAGAGGAGAGCAGTGCTGAAAGAGGAAGTGGAAGGAGGAAAACCAGAGACCCAATTTCACCCTTGTGAATCCAGACTGGCACTTGCTTTTACACTGGGGTAACTGGGAGCAGAAGTTTGCCTGTATATGTGTTGTGCGTTGCTCAGAACACGACAGATAGTTAGCCCAGCCCCTGCCACAGGGAGCACGGGGAATTCATAACACACTAAAGCCAGTCACTGTAACCTCGTGATGAGCTGAATCAAGTCAGAGCAGTGCAGCCTGGGGGCAGGTCTGCCCCAGCCCCTGTGCATAGCACAGCCTGGGGGCAGGTCAGTGCCTTTCCCAAACAGTGGAGAAGGGCAGGCCACGACCAACGTTGCTGATGAGGTAGGAGATCAGCATTGCCAACCCCAAATGTTCAAAAATCCTGAGTCTGGCTCACCAGAAATCACACAAGTGGCTTTAAACTCATGAGATTGTGTAAAAATAAGAGATTTGGTGTTCTTTTTATTTGTCTTCTGCTTTTTGAGCCTTTAGGGTGCCCTGGGGTCACATTTGGAAGTTTTCTCCACAGCCACAAGGGTTAGAAACTTAATTTTTCTGTAAGAACGAAGGCTGAAGTCATCACACATCCCCCTGACTCCAGGAGCTGGGGCTTTACAGGAAACAATAATTATTTTGAGATTCCTGACAAAATCATGAGAGTTGGCAGCACTGGGATATTCACAGAACAGTGCTGGACTGCTGGGCGGAAAGTGTGGGGCTGGGGTGTTTCCCTCAGGGTGGAGATGGAAGGATTTGGGTGTACGTGAGCGGAGAGACCCTGGCTCCAGGGGCAGTGTGGAAGGAGGTGCAGGGAGAGGCCAGGCAGACACAAGGGCTGGCAGAGCATAGAGGGGGGTAGCCCAGAGATGTAGGTAGGAGCCTCTCTCCCAGCCATAACCATGTGGAGGTCACATGTTGTGCTTCCCCCTGCTCTCTCAGAAACACCACCAGCTGCGCATCAAGATCCTCGGAGACTGCTATTACTGTATCTGTGGGCTGCCGGACTACCGCGAGGACCACGCCGCCTGCTCCATCATGATGGGACTGGCCATGGTGGAAGCCATATCGTAAGCGCCACTCCCTTCGTCCCTTACTCTTTGTTCTCGAGATAGATAAGCACTTCCCCGGCCCCGTCGCTTCCCTGTAAACGAGCAGCGCTCTCGGGGCTCCTTTAGCCTGTTCTGCATCATGACGTCGGGTCCACCCATCACGCCTCTTCCCTCCCCATGGCCAGTGATGTCTGTTATCGGTGCTCTGGGCCGATGGCACCTTTGTCCCGTTGTGACTTTGGGAGTGCGTGCTTGTGTGTGTTTAGATGTGCAGCCTTCATTTTGTGCCAACAAAGTTGGCTGTATGTGATTTCCCTGTTGTGTTTTTTAAAGGATTGAAGAAGGGGGCGGGGGGAAACAAGACTGAATTAAAAAAAAAGTCCCCTTGCTTTAGTGTTGTGGGGTTGTACAAGTGTGCAGCACCCTAGGGTTTGAATTTGAGTGTGCACGTACACACAAAAACTAGCGGTAGCATATACAGAGCTGTGGTAACTACAAGATGGGATTTTTAGGGGAAGAGATGGGATTTTCAAAGGGTTTGTCCACCTAAATCTTCTAAGTGCCTTTGAAAATCCCAGCCTAGGTACTTCAGGACTCCCTAACCAGTGATTAGGGCACTAGCCTTGGATTTTGGAGATCTGAGTTCAAGTCTTTGCTCTGCCACAGCTGCCCTGTATGACCTAGGGCAAGTCACTTACCCTTTCCTGTGCCTCAGTTTTCCATCTGTGTGGTGGGGTTCATAGCCAGGCCTTGCCTTACTAGGGTATTTGGAGGATAAATACATTGAAAATTGCTAACTGCCCAGACAGGATGGGGCCAGATATATACCTAATGTGGAAAAAGTGGTATTTTTACCCCTGACCTATAACTGAAAAACATCTGAAGAGATTTTTTGCCCCAAAATTCACCTTTGAGCTGAGAGCAGGGATTGAAAATTTCAGCCAAAAGAGAGATTTATTGAAAGCTTTGAACAAGGGTTAGTTGTGGGAGCTATAATGAAAGCTGGCTTGCAACTTCAGCTGCAGGAATGAGGATCCCTAGGGGCATGTGGCCTGTTGGTTAGAGCAGAGATCTACGTGTCAGGAGTGCTGGGTTCTGGTCCGGACTCTCCTGCTAACTCACTGTATGACACTGGGGAAGTGCCTGTCTGTAAAATGGGATTAATGAGAGGTAACATGTTCAAAGGCATCTGAAGTGAGTTAGGACGTTCCTTTGACGTTCAAGTCATGTGGGTGTTTTTGATCAGGTTGCCTGATACCCACCACGTGAGGAAGGTGGGTTGTGAGGGTTAGTTCACTAATGTGCATAAAGCACTTTGAGATCCTTGGGCAAAGCGTACGCAGGAAGGACAAACTGTCGTTAGAGCTTTCACGCTGCAAAAGCAGTAGGGCCGTATTTGCAGCTGGAGCAAACTGGTGGAACGCCACGGGCTTCACAGGAGGTCTGTGACTTTACACCAGAGGAAGATCTGGCCCCAAGCGTGTCTGCACAGGAATGTGTCAGCAGGGGCCGGACTCCGCTAGACCAGCATCAACCCAGAGTAACTCCCGTGTCTTTGGTGGGGCCTCTCCCGGTTGGATCTGTCCCAGTATCTCTGAATGCTGCTGAATGCCCTGCCAGGGTGTGGGGGTGAGGCTCAGCTGGGGGACTTAGCTGCTGAGACGTGGATCCAGCGACCTCTCTGTGTGACCCCTGCTCTCCCTCTCCCAAAGCTACGTGCGAGAGAAGACCAAAACGGACGTGGACATGCGGGTGGGGGTCCACAGCGGCACAGTGCTGGGTGGCGTGCTGGGCCAGAAGCGCTGGCAGTATGATGTGTGGTCCACAGATGTCACGGTGGCTAACAAGATGGAGGCCGGTGGCATCCCTGGGTGAGTGTCTCCAGGTGGACGGACAGCCCAGGCTGAGCCTTAGCAGGGGGGTGGGGAAGCCTGCAGCGGCTAGACAGCATCAGGGCCAAAGGGGTGTCGGTCCATCTCCGTCCACTAGCCCTGCCATTCACCTTAAACATGTCCTGTGTCTCCACTGTTCCAGCCCTGTGATGTGGCTTGTTTTGGGGTCCCTCTGGCTAACCTCGCTGGCGGAGTGCACAGCACTCTGTGTCCTCAGCCTCCAGCTGAGGTGATGTCAGTGCCGGTTCTGACCCAGTGCTTCACCGACGGCGGGCAAGAGCGTGAAACCCCATGAGTAAGGCTACGTTTTAGTCATGGGTATTTTTAGTAAAAGTCATGAACAGGTCACAGGCCGTGAACAAAAATTCACGGCCCATGACCTTTACTATATATCCATTCACGGCCCGTGACCTGTCCCTGACTTTTACTATATATCCCTAACTAACACTTGGGCCAGGGGGCTGCGGGTGCTCTGAGGGGGCAGTCTGCGGGTGCTGGGGGGGGTGGTCTGGGACCCCCGCTGATGCTGTGGGGGAGGCGACGTGCGATCCGGGAGCCCTGCTGGTGCTGGAGGGGAAAGGGGGGGCGGCACACTGCCCGAGACCCCCACTGGTGTTGGGGGTGAGGGTTGGTGGGGCTGGAAGGCTCCCTACCTGTCTCTGACTGACATGTCCGTGCAGCTCCTAGGGGAAGGGGCAGCCATGGGGGCACCGGGCTGCTCCCACCACAAGCACCGGCTCTGCAGTTCCCTTTGGCCGGGAACTGCAGAGCCCCCTGGCCCCTCTGCCTAGGAGCTGCAGGGACATGCCGGTGGGAGCCAGGTAGCCCCCCTCCCCAGGTAAGCGCCGCCCTGCATCCCAACCCCCTGCCCCCTCCCACACACCCAAACTGCTGCTGCTGGCCCAGGGGCTGCCCACCTGAGCCAGCACTGGCCACTGCAGAAGTCACAGAGGTCACGGAAAGTCACGAAATCCGTGACTTCGGTGACTTCCGTGACAGACACACAGCCTTACCCATCAGGGCACCGTCTGTCTCAGACTCACTGCATTCCCCTCCCCTCAGTCTTTGTTAATAACAACACCTAATGCTGTGCAGAGATAGGACTTGGCCCTGCCTCCATTCAACCCCCAGATAACAAACCCATTGGCTGCACTGGGAGCAAGATCCTGGCCAAAAATAGCAGAATCCTGATCCTGTCAGCTCCTCCCAAGCAAGAGCCGTTTCTAGGATCTGGCCAGTATTTGTCCTCTTGGGTCCCACCCAGTCCCATCTGCCACCCAGTGCAGGATTGGTCCCCAGGGCACCTCAGTAGGGTTTTGTGCAGTCAAGTTTTACATGTCCCAAGTGACATTCTTCCCCCTTCTTTGCCTGGCCTTCCGGTGTGATCTGATGGAGGGGCCAGGAGCTGGCAGAGACAGAAAGGTGGAGCCCATCAAGAGGGCAGGCTCGGGGAATCAGGACACTTTCCAGAAATCCCAGCTTGCCTTGCCCCCAGCAGCCAGAAGTGGCCCTAATAACCTAGCCAGGCTCCCATGTGGTAAACATCCCAGGGCCACATTTGGAGCCAGATGAAGTCAATGGGCTTAAATTCTTATAGAGTATTTCCCGGAGCCCCCCAACATGCTATAGAAGCCCCAGAGGGGTGGGAAATATTTACCAGAGCTCCACTCCAGACAGCTCTGGTGGAATTCAAGCCCAGGGAGTCACACGTGCTGCGTTTGTTTCAAGGGCAGTCCCTGTGGGCTGGGGGGTGGCCCATGGTAACCGGCAGGGCCTGGAGGAGCAGGGAGGTCTCCGGAAGGACGGTGACCCTGGTTTGGAAGCATTTCCTCTGTGGCTGGGCACCCTGCAGGCTTAGCTAAATCCAAATACCGCACAGCACACCCGGTCTTGTCACCGCTAAGAAATGACAGCCTTGGGGCAAGGAGCAGCCAAGTGTAGCCAGCTGGAAAGCCACAAGGGTAACAAATCTGCTTTCTCCGGCTGGGGTCAGCAGCAGTGCCCTCGATCTGCCTGGGTGGAGATGCTGGGATTGATTATTAATAACAAGAATAGCCATTTAGAAGGAGCAACCGCTCTGTGGCGCTGGGAAATCGTCGGAGACAGCCAGACGCCTTGGCAGGGATTCTGAGCAAACCTCAGCTTGGAACGCCCCCCACGTGGGCTCCAGATTTGGATTCCTTACCTGGCGACTCGAGCCAAATGGGGCCTCGTCGCAAGTAACTGGGGATGGTCCTGTGCAGAGGGTCCTGTGCAGAGGGATGTCGGATGCAGGGAGCGGGGGCTGACGTCGGCACCCTGTGGGCAAGGCGGGAGGTGTTCCATGCCCTGGCTCTTGCTGGCTGGCTGATTGCGCCCACCCACCCCAGGCGGGAGTTGGAAACAGCTTGTCAGCAGGCAGAGTGCTGTCTCCTTAGCAGGCCAGGCTGTTGTGAGCACACCAGCCCCTTGTTTCTGCCCCACTGCTGGGCTCCCAGATGGCTTCTGCTGCCCCTGTTCCCCACGGGTCAGGTCCCGGCTGCATCTGCCGCTATGCTTCCGCCTACCCCCCACCAAGACATGGGCCTTTGCTTTGCTCAGTCCATTCCCACCTTCCCCATGGAAACCAATCGCCGCTGGGACCCCGGGTTCTTTCTGGTAACGCAGTCCTGCCTCCTTCCCCAGTGGATGAAGGGGACGAGGGGCTTTGTGTGGATACCTCAATACCTTCGCAAGATGTTCTTCCTGAAACCTGCCTAGTTCTGCCCGGGCTGGCACGAAGGCAGCTGGGGCCTTACTGATGTCTTCTTCCCACCCGGCCCACAGGCGTGTGCATATCTCCCAGAGCACCATGGACTGCTTGAAAGGGGAGTTTGAGGTGGAGCCCGGTGAGGGGGGGTCAAGGTGCGAGTACCTGAAGGAGAAGGGGATCGTCACGTACCTCATTGTGGTGCCCAAGCAGCCCCTCAAGAACGGGATCAACGGAGTGGTGAGTGACCTTCCTCCTCCTCCAGCTCCTTTCATCTCCCCCGTTGGCACCTTCTGTTCCATGACCTGCCCTGGGCTCCGTTCTCCGGCTTGCGAAGCCCTGTCTCCGTCTCTGCCCTTCTCATGCATGCCAAGAGGTGTGAATACTTGGCCCCATCCTCCTCTCTCCTGGCTCCCCATTCCTGTGAGCCTCTGGTTCTAAAACCTTCAGCGCTCCTGTCCCTTTCCTAAAGAGACTTAATCCATCTCTGCCATCCGTAACTTCTACTGCTCCTTAATAACCACCCTACGTCTTCCTCTGCTCCAGTCACTCTCGTCCCTCCAAGACACCCCCTCCGCCCCCGTTCCTGAGCCACCCTTCCTCTTTCCCATATTGGTTGCCTCATGGGTGAATTTCACCTTATGCAGCGAGGCCAGCATGAGGCCTGGGCAGCATGGCCAGGAAACAGAACGCCGCATCCTGAGTCGTTCCCCCTTGTTATAGCCCTCACTCCTGATGGCTGAATTCCCACCTGCTCCTTTGTGTTCTAGAAGCTGTCCCTGACGTCCTCCCATGGGAACTCCCCGCTGCTGATCAACACCAAGGAGTGTAACGGCAGCATCAACACCACCTGCACCACGCCCGACGAGGCCGAGGAGCTGGACACCAGGGTGAGAGCCGCCCTGGGGAGAGGGGAGGCTGGGGAGGGGTACTGGAGCCCAGCAGCAGGGGCTGCCCCCGGGCATTTAGAGCCGCAGCAGGCTCGAGGGTGACCAGACAGGGCGGGTACTTGTTACCCCT
The DNA here is from genome assembly GCF_965140295.1 of Lepidochelys olivacea. Classification (NCBI taxonomy): domain Eukaryota; kingdom Metazoa; phylum Chordata; order Testudines; family Cheloniidae; genus Lepidochelys; species Lepidochelys olivacea. The sequence goes on from NC_140413.1 coordinate 6,689,100, forward strand.
GGGGTCTGATCACCCTGTAGAATTCTGACACAAGGAGAAGGGGGACAAGCACGTGGGCCTTGTACTTCTCTGCCAGGCTATGAATGGAACTGGCCACGGTGACCCTCCCCGTATGGGGGAAGGGGTGGGGTTCTACTAAGAATGAGGGGCCAGGTCCTCAGCTGGTGGAAATGGGCTCGGCTGCACGGAAGTCGGTGGAGCAAGGCCCATTTACACCTGCTGGGGATCTGGCCCAGGCTGGCCAGTGGCGTTCAAGAGGAGATGGCCTGTTTCTCAGGTCGCACTTCTGGTTTTGTCAGCCAGTAACCCCGGGGGTTTGCCTTCGTCTGACTCTCCCCCCCGCCCCCCTCCTCCCCCGCAGGTGGTGAACCCCTCCTTCCCCAACCCCCGGCGGCGCCTGCGCCTGCGAGACCTGGCCGAGAGAGTCGTCGACGCCTCGCAGAACGAGCAGGAGCTCAACAACCTGCTCAACGAAGCCCTGCTGGAGAGGGAGTCTGTGCAGGCGTGAGTGGTCCCAGCCCCTCCATGTCGGGGGGGCTCCCCAGTGCAGCCCGGCTACAGGGACCCAGTCCCAGCCCCTCCATGTCAGGGGAGGCTCCCCAGTGCAGCCCAGCTACAGGGACCGAGTCCCAGCCCCTCCATGTCAGGGGAGGCTCCCCAGTGCATCCCGGCTACAGGGACCCAGTCCCAGCCCCGCTGGGTCACCGGGGGCTCCCCAGTGCAGCCCGGCTACAGGGACCCAGTCCCAGCCCCTCCATGTCGGGGGGGCTCCCCAGTGCAGCCCGGCTACAGGGACCCAGTCCCAGCCCCTCCATGTCGGGGGGGCTCCCCAGTGCAGCCCGGCTACAGGGACCCAGTCCCAGCCCCCCTGGGTCACGGGGTGCTCCCCAGTGCAGCCCAGCTACAGGGACCCAGTCCCAGCCCCGCTGGGTCACCGGGGGCTCCCCAGTGCAGCCCAGCTACAGGGACCCAGTCCCAGCCCCACTGGGTCACCGGGGGCTCCCCAGTGCAGCCCAGCTACAGGGACCCAGTCCCAGCCCCCCTGGGTCACGGGGTGCTCCCCAGTGCAGCCCAGCTACAGGGACCCAGTCCCAGCCCCGCTGGGTCACCGGGGGCTCCCCAGTGCAGCCCAGCTACAGGGACCCAGTCCCAGCCCCACTGGGTCACTGGGGGCTCCCCAGTGCAGCCCAGCTACAGGGACCCAGTCCCAGCCCCTCCATGTCAGGGGAGGCTCCCCAGTGCAGCCCAGCTACAGGGACCCAGTCCCAGCCCCACTGGGTCACCGGGGGCTCCCCAGTGCAGCCCTGCTGGGACCTGCCCAGCCACCTCAAACCTGCCGTAGTGTCCTCCTCAGCCCAGAGACTAACTGAGCTGCAATGGATCTGCTCTCCTTTCACCGCTAATGGGGGTTACATGCACTGCGTATTAGCCAGCCCAGCGGTGCCCTGGGAACAAGGGCCGGGTACGGTGTGTGTCTCAAACAGCACCAGGATGCCATTGATTGAAGGTGCTGTTCCCCTACCTCCCCCTGTGGGGGCTGTACCCTTTGCCCCCAGATACCCTGTCCTCTCCCTCAAATCCTCTTCCTCTCTCCAGGATGCCACAGGGATCCTCTTCCTCTCCCCTCTCCCCGGGATGCTCTTTCCCACGGCCCTCGTTTCTTCCCTCATGGTGATGGCAATGCCCTTGCAGCAGCCCCCCAGCAGAGTAAGGACCCTCCCTCTCCTTTTCCCCTTTGCCCACGACCTCCAGCATCTCACCAGGGTTCGCGGTGTCTCCGGCAGGCTGAAGGGGAAGTACACCTACCGCCTCTCCATGCGTTTCATCAACCCGGAGATGGAGACGCGCTACTCTGTGGAGAAGGAGAAGCAGAGCGGGGCCGCCTTCAGCTGCTCCTGCATGGTGCTCTTCTTCACCGCCCTGGTAGAGATCTTAATCGATCCCTGGTGAGCAGGTCGATCTGGGCAAGGAGCAGGGGCTGTGTCTGTGCAGCCCCTGGAACAACAGGGCTCTGCGCTGGGTTGGGGGCCTCTAGGGCTGGGAAGGATTACCCTGCCCCACCCCTCACCCTGGGCAGAACTGTAGAGTGGGCCAGGTGCATCACTTCCTACACATATTCCCCCAGAGGCCTGGTTGATTCCCCCTGGGCTGGACTTGTGTGTGGCTGTATTCACCTGAGGTGCCCTAGAAACCCAGGGAGGCCGGGGTGAGCAGGCCTGGCCCCCAGAAGGTGTGTTTGGCAGGGAGATGGAGCAAACACAGCCCAGGCAGTGGCAGTTAAAGCTTCCCCAGCACCATCCTGCCCCAGCTCCTCAGCTCTGACCTAGAGCGACCAGCTCTTGGGAGACACTGGGCTTTCTCTCCACGGCCTGCGGAGTCCTTGCCCTCTGGGCTGAGACTGCCAGCCAGGATGCTGACTGCAGGGGTAGCCTATATAACGTGAACCCCAGATCCTCAGGGACTGGGCTGAGACCTGCCCCAAACTCATTTCACAGAGGCCACTCTACAGCCCATCAAGCGACATCTGTCTTGAATGACTCTTGCCAGGCTGCAGCAGGGACCGTGGGTATGGAGAGTTCCCTGGGCCCTCAGCCCCCAGGTTTTCCTCTTTTCTCTCTGGCTGCTCTTGGGCTCTCCCAGGAGCAGCACCTGTTCTGAGAGCAGCTGCCAGGGGATGTCGAGCCGGCCAGTGGGGCGGTTTGCCGGGCGAGAGCCGCCGGCTGTGAGAGCAGAGCCTCTGAGTGAAGCCTTAGCCACCCTGCTCAGAGCACAAAGCACTGCAGCTTGTCCTCACTACGTCCTATTAACGATCGCCTCTGCCCGCACTCCTGGGGAAGGGCAATCAAATAATGAATCGACGGGACCAAGTGACCGTGCAGTGCCAGCCTCCCTCCCTATCTGATTGTGGGCAGGTTGCCATGGGCATGCCCGGTGAGAACATGCATTTGCCATGCTGCTCCAGGGCTGGTACCCTGCCTCAAGCCTCGCAGGAAAGTGACTGTGTGGCCCTAATGCTTAAATCGTTAGCTCTCCAGGGCGTATCTCCCTATGTGTTCGGAAAGCCCTGGGAGCTACATGGCTGTTGTACGCCATCAGTGTTACCTGTTATTTCTTGAAGGGGAATGGCAAGTGGGAATGGGGCAAAGCCCAGAAATCGGCACTGCTGTGAAAAGCCCCTGGCTCTTCTGGCTTCACTAGAGCTCCCCTGAAGACCTTCTCTTTGGGACTGCAAGGTCCTTCCAGCAGGGGCTTTGTTTAGACATCTGTCCTGCACAGAACCACGCCCACTGTTGGTGCTTTGCAAATTCTTGTTGTCCACAGTGTTGCTACAGGGGGTGGGGATGCTGGAAAAGCCAGCCAGCTTTCACAGGAGTTGGAAGGATTTTTAGGAAGCTTAGTTAAAAAGTGTGTTGAAATAACATCCCCTCTTCTCCCCACACTCTCAGGGACTAATATGGGCCCTGTTCCTGTAGTATCCGAGCACTTCACAACCCTTCATGTAGTTATCCCTTCAGCAGCCCTGTTATCCCCATTGTACAGATGGGAAACTGAGGCACAGAAGGGTATGTGACTTGCCTATGATCACACCAAGTCTGTGGCTGAGCTGGGAATTAAACCCTTGTCTCCCAAGTCCCAGGCTAGCGCTTTGTCATCCTTTTGCTCTCATATATATTCCCCCTCAAGAGTTGGCCACAACACAGACCCTCTTCCACATCCGCTGGAGGAGTAGCCAATCTAGTTACTGGCTGCAAACAACATCCATTAGCTCCGTGTCTGCTTTGCCTTTTGAGAACATGGGCTTGGGAAGTGACCTGCAGCTTTCTCAGCCCCACGCTGGCTACGTTCTGTCCTCTGCTTGCGTTGCGCTGCCCGCTCTTCCTAGCCCTGCTGCAGGCTCTCTGCACTGTTCATGCTGGTGGTGCAGAACTGCGTGAAACGTACTCAGCAATCTAATGTTGCTGTGAAAAGCAGTGGAATCCTGTGTGAACCCACTGGGCTGTGTGGGTAGCACCGTCACTGGAATAACCTCCCACAGGGTTGTTTTTTGACTCTCTCTTTCTCTGCAGGCTGGTGGCCAATTATGTGACGTTTGTAACTGGAGAGATCCTGCTGCTCATCCTGACTCTCTGCTCTCTGGCCGCCATTTTCCCCAGGGTAAGAGACAGAGGACCTGCTCCTGAAAGGTGCTGAGCACCCGCGACTCCGAAGGAGTCAGTGGAAGCGGATGGAATCTGCCCTTCTCAACTGTGTGTCATAGGCCCCATATTGCTAATAGCTCATGGAGAGTCCCCTTTAGCTCTGGTCATAGAGGGAGGAACTTTTGCAGTAGGAGGGTCTGTCTCCACATGAGAACGGCCATAATGGGTCAGACCAAAGGTCCATCTAGCCCAGTATCCTGTCTTCTGACAGTGGCCAATGCCAGATGCTTCAGAAGGAATGAACAGAACAGGGAATCATCCAGTGACCCATCCCCTGTCACCCATTCCCAGCTTCTGGCAAACAGAGGCTAGAGACACCATCCCTGGCCATCCTGGCTAATATCCATTGAGGGACCTATCCTCCAATCCTTCATGTGCTGTGAAGTCCTTCGTGACCAAGGATTTGTTGAAATGTTGTAAAGATCAGTTCTACAAAAGCAGAAACATACTGAAACATGTTGGTGTCCTTGAGTTACTAGTTCCTCCCCCTTGACCAGCTGTTTCTCTTTGGCCGAGTATCCATCACTACATCCAACAATGCTGTGTAGGTATCTTAGCTGGATGTTTCTCCTAAAGCGATCGGCGCTGAACCAGTGAACTATGTTACCATTGTAATGCTCATCATTCAGCTGTGGGGTCAACCCCCCCCCCGCTGCTGAGGTGAATGGCGCAGTTCATACCTCTGTTGTTTTGGGCTGTCTGCAGATTCAGGAAGGCAGCACTGCTCTGTGTTTGGTAGGGTTCCTTCACAGGGGTAATGGCGAGAAAGTTAATTGAAAGCAGAGATTGTGGGCCACCCAATTTCAGCCAGGGGCACACCCTTCATCCAGAAAACGTGGGGTTCTGGAGATACTTGATGACAATGTAGACTGCTCTCACCACGGTGTGATGGGGGGTTAACAATTAGGTTCACATCCTCAAAGGCATTTAGACCTCTAAGTCCCATTGAAATGAGTGTTGACAAAGCACTTTGGTGCCAGGTACTTACAAGGTGCCCATCATTGTAGCCTCTGGGACGAAGGGTTGAGATTCACGTCATTAAAAACCTCTTCTCTTCATAGGTATTTCCCAAAAAACTCGTAGCCTTTTCCACTTGGATCGACAGGACCCGGTGGGCCCGGAACACATGGGCCATGTCAGCCATCTTTATCCTCACCATGGCTGACATTGTGGATATGGTGAGAACCCTCTCCCCTCCCCCTGCCGCCATTTTCCCTGCCAACTCACACCAGCACGTGAGGTTGCTCCATTGGGTGCCTCGGAAGAAAAGTCTATTGACATCCAAAATCAAATGCATGAGTACAAAATGGGGAATACCTGGCTGGAGGGTTGTACGGCTGAAAAGGATCCGGGGTTATAGTGAGTCACAGATTGAATCTGAGTCAACAATGTGATGCAGTTGTGAAAAAGGCTAATATCATTTGGGTGTGTATTAACAGGAGTGTCGCCTGTAAGACAGGGGAGGTAATTGTTCCACTGTACTTCGCACTGGTGAGGCCTCAGCTGGGGAACTGTCACTTTAAGAAAGATGTGGATAAACTGGAGAGATGTGGATAAACTAATAACTAGAACAGTGCGTCTCAACCAGGGGTTCACGTACCCTAGGCATATGCAGAGATCTTCCAGGGGGTACATTAGCTCATCTAAATATTTGCCTTGTTTCACAATGGGCTACATAAAAAGCACTAACAAAGTCAGTAGAAACGAAAATTTCATGCAGACAATGACTCGTTTTGTACACAGCTGTATTTATATTCTAATTGATTTACTTATAATTATATGGTAAAAAGGAGACAGTAAACAATTTTGCAGTCACAGTGCCCTGTGACACTTTTGTCTTTTTATGTCTGACTTTGTAAGCAAGCTGTTTTTAACTGAGGTGAAACTTGGGGGTACACAAGACAAATCAGACTCCTGAAAGGGGGACAGTAGTCTAGAAAGGTTGAGAGCCATTGCTTTAGAAAACCTGATCTATGAAGAAAGGTTAAAAAAGCTGGGCATATTTTAAGAAAAAAAGGCTAACTGGGACCTGACAACAGTCGTCCACTGTTAAGGGCTGTTATAAAGAGGAGGTGATCAATTGCTCTCCGTGTCCACTGGAGGTAGGACAAGGAGGAATGGGTTTAACCTGCAGCAAAGGAGATTTAGGTGAGATATTAGGAAAACCTTTCTAACTAAGGCCAGTTACTCTCTGGAACAGGCTTCCAATGGAGATGTGGAATCCCTATCATCGAAGGTTTTAAGACCAGGTTGGAAAACCCCTGTCCGGGATGGTCCAGGTTTACTTGGTCCTGCCTCTGCGCAATGGGCTGGACTCGATGACTTGTTGAGCTCCCTTCCAGCCTGGGAGGCCCATTAGCACCACTGGGTCCTGCGCAGCCCTGGAGTATCTTCATGCCTGGTCTGGGTTTGGACCACGGTGCCTATTTATAAACCTCTCGGTGTGGGTGGCTGACCCCATCCTGCCTGCACTGTTCCTGTCCCTAGCCCATGCAGGCAGGGAGCTCAAAATGCTATTACTCAGTTTATACGTCCGTTCTGACCTTCCCGTTCCGGGTGCGCCAATAATTGTTCAGAGCACCATGCCCTGCAGGCCATTAAACAAAAGTAGCAAAGATCGACAGCAGCCAGACATCGTTAGCAGTGTTATTAATGGGTGAATCCCGAGGGCCTGATGCCGACAGCCCTTCCGCAGCCGTGTCACTCCACCCCCCGATTTACATGGCCGTGAGGACAATCAGACCCAGTGTTCGCATTTACACCAGCTGAAGTGATCCTAAACGTTCCAGTGCTAAAGCTAGGGGCCGACCTGAGTGGGACCATGCATCCTTCTCGCTAATTGGAAGCGGGGGCAGCCAGGGAGAGGATGAGTCCCAGCATGCAATGCTCTGGCTCCCTCCTAAGAGCCCAGCATCACTGTGTGATAGGGTCTCTCAGCAGCTCCATGGTCAATGGCGGGGCAGCCCAGACACCTACATTTAGCAGAGACCAGGTGCAGCCCGGGGCTCCTGGCAGGTTGCCAAGAGGGCCAGAGCATGGGTACCTCTGGCACAACCAGATCATACTTTACAGCAGCGACCTCAGCCGTCCTAAAGGGAGGAAACGGGACTTTCCAAGGGCTACAGATTCTTCATAAGGGCCCAAGTTCCCATCTAGACACAAGCTCCAATTCTTCCTTCCTGACCCCATCCCACTGCCCTGCAGCTGCCTATCAGCTTATGCCCTGAAGCATGAGGTTTGATCCTCCTCTGGCCATTACCTTATCTTTCCAAGGTCCATATGTGATCAATGGTGATAACAGTACCCAGCTGTGTGCAGGGGTGACAACGGGTGGGTTTCTGCCTGGGGAAGGCTCTGTCGTGTTTGGCTAGGTTTCCTATAGCACCTGGCCATCTGTGCGGCACGGACAGTCCCTGTTGTGTTTGGGCTCCATTACTGAATTAAACATGGTAACCAGCAGTGGAGCCTTTCACCCCTGAGTCGCTGGTTCAAAGCGAGCCCAGATCAGTGAAAACCACAAGCCCTCAGCCTCGGAGAGCTGCGTGAAAGCCTGGAGAAGTGGGAGTCCAGTGCGTGGTGGCCCAGGTAGCCACATCACAAGGAAAGCCACCTCCTCTGGAACTAACGTGCTGACAAGGCCTGCATGGCCCATGCAGCTCAGCTGCCCTCTCTGACCTCTCCAGCCCAGGGTCTGAGGCAAGGCAGAGTGGGCCGCTGCCGGCAGGGAGCACTAAACGCCATTACTCAGTTTACACTCAGGGCACTGACTTTGAGGAGACCTGGGACTTCAGGCTTGGGCCACTCCGATCCAGTCCGGCCATTGGTACGTAACAGCCTGCAGCCCCTCACCCATCTCTCTGCTGCCCTCACAGCTCAGCTGCCTGCAGTTCTACTCCAGTACCAGCAACAGCACCGCGGGGACCCTGCTGGCGGGGGGCTGCGTGGAGGACCCCAAGTATTACAGCTTCATTGCCGTGCTGGCCCTCATCGCCAGCATCATGCTGGTGCAGGTCAGCCACATGGTCAAGCTCACCCTGATGGTCATGATCACCGGGGCCGTGGGTGTGGTCAACATCTATGCCTGGCAGCAGATCTTCGACGAGTACGATAAGGAACGCTTCCAGGAGAACGTGTAAGGGCATTGGGGAGGGGAGTGGCTGTAACCCTTGGGTGCTCCCAGCTGGTCCAAAGGCAGCTGTTCTCAGCTGATGGCTGAACGGGACAAGAACTCCTTTCATCAAGTGGCTGTTTGGGTTGTCCCTGTCAGGCCTCTCATGGAGCTGACCCTGCATCCTTCCAGCAGGGGCTGGCGGGACAAGGGAAAGCCCCTTGAAGGTCTTCAAAGCCCTCGTGATCGCTGGGTGCCGGCCTGGGTGTAAGGATATGCTGGCTGCCATGGAATGGGAGGCAACCCAGCCATGGTGGGATGAACATGGCTCATTCATCTCTCCTTCGGCAGGTCCGCCCTGGTTCCCTCCAAGTACTCCATGACAGTGATGGTCTTCATCATGATGCTCAGCTTCTACTACTTCTCTCGCCATGTGAGTGATCTGTCCAGCTCCCCTTCCTTTTCCATCCTCACCCTCCTGGGATCCCTGGAGTTCTCCTGGCACAGCCACCAACAGGGCATTTGGACACACAGCCACCTTCCCTTGCACTGCCCCACTGGAGGGCATTTTCACCCTGTCCCATGCAGAGCCCCCTCTCTCTCTGTTCTTCAGTTCTCCTACATGCATCCCTCCCTTCCCAAGTCGCTTGTGTCTCTGCCTCTCTCTCTTCCATCTCTGCCTTCCCTTCTCCTTTGCGGTTTCTCTTGGTTCCTTGTCTCACTTGTTGGAGTGACTGCGTCACCGCAGTGAAAAGCTCGGTGCAAGGGAGATGGGGGCAGGGCAGTGAGAGGCAGTGGTGTTGAGTGGTTAGAGCAGAGAACTGGGTGGCGGGACTCTTGCGTTCCGTTCCTGGCTCTGCCACAGACATGCCCACGGTACTGTAAGCGGGTCCTGCCCCAGCCCTGCGCCTCAGTGAGCCCATGGGGAGGTCATTGTGTCCGAAGCACTGTAAGGCCCTGTCTGACTGCAGCACTTGCCCCTCCTGCAGGTGGAGAAGCTGGCCAGGACATTGTTCCTGTGGAAGATCGATGTCCATGACCAGAAGGAGCGGGTGTACGAGATGAGGCGCTGGAATGAGGCTCTGGTCACCAATATGTTGCCAGAGCATGTGGCCCGACATTTCCTGGGCTCTAAGAAACGGGACGAGGTGAGAACGGGCGAGCCAGACACTGTGACATGGGGAGAGCTGAAGTTTCCAGTCTCCTTCCATTGGCCTCCCAGCCCAAGCCAGAGACTCCTAGAAATCAGAGATGGAAGGAAACTTACCTAGGCCCCTCACTCAGAGCCAGTGCTAGGGCATTCCCTGCACATCTGCCTCTGCAGCTTGCCCCAGCTGTGATGGCTGCCTCCTGTCCAGCCTTCCCTGCTCCGTGCGGGTGAAGGACCCAGTCTCTGGTCATGCCAGATCCGTGGAGGCTTCTCACAGAGGGGTGAATTCAGCCTGAGTGAGCAGCGTGGGGCTCACAGGAGTGCCCCCTTCTCCTGCCAGCTGTGGAAGCAGCGGGGTAAGGAGTGCCAGCCACCCTGTATTGGAGGAGAGGGGAGGGAAAGGTGCACAGAAATGAGGGATCGAAAAAGCCGGTGAGGTGACCTGGTCCAGCTTCTCCCCCACATCGGCAGGAGTTGGGCTGGGCGGGCTGGAGAACGAGAAGCTGCCTGAGGGGTTCCTGTGTTGCCCAACGGAGTGGGCACTGGGCTAGGGGAATGACTGTCCCGCGCACGCTCTAAAACTCAACAGTGTGGCCACAGTGTCCTGGGTGGCTGCCTGAGCACAACCCCGGCTGAGATCCGAGGCACGTACTCGGGCAGCAAACTTGAGCCGCTGTCGTGGCCACCCTGCTAATGTCAGCACGCTAGTATGTGTACGCCCACCTGAGCTGGGCATCACACCTCCCAGCTGCCGTGTAGATGGACCTCAACCCCAACCCTGGGGGCTAAAGCCAGCCCTGCCACTGATCTCGTGGGGGGCCTCGGGCAAGTCCCTTAATCTCGCTGGGCCGCAGTTCTGGAAAGTGGGGATGAGGCTTACCTACCTCCCAGGGAGCTGTGAGGATAAATCGATTAATGACGGCGTGCGAGGAGGGCCGGAGAAGCCCCTTAGCACGTTGGATTATACGGGCAGATTGAGAGGAGTGGCTGGGGTCTGTGCCCCAGTTTTAAAAAGCTGGGTGCCCTTCCTGGTGAAGTCAGCTCCACCCCATTCACTACAGCTCTCTTCACCGTGAGACCAAAACCAGCCCCACACCAGGAGAAATGTGGGGGGGGAGGGGGTCTCCCAAGGGCCGGAGCTGACACCCCCTGTGCGGAGTGGGGTGGATGCCATTTTCTGATGCGCTTCTAAGGGCAAAACTGAACCTCTCTTGGACTCCATGGGGCCAGCTGTAAAAAAAACAGGCACTGATGCCTTCCCCACAGGGGTTTGTGAAGGGCCTGAGATCTGTACGTGAGTGATGTTATGGGGGCCCCCAGGCTGCCCCAGGGGATCCCGTCACTAACCCTTGTGCTCTGCCCAGCCAGCCCTGTGGAATGCTGACCGGTAGGTTAGATAGGGAGTGCCCACTGCTGTTACTCAGCCCCACCCAATGGGCTTTGGGAGGAAATTGGGCGCATAGGTGAGTTTGTGGCTCAGTGGAGCCAGGGGAGCTCACAGGGTGACCAAGCTGGGAGGAGTTTTGTCAGGGGCTCTTCGGGACTGTCTACGCTGCAGTTAAACACTCGCGGCTGGCCCATGTCAGCTGACGTGGGCTCATGCTAAAGGGTGGCTTAATTGCAGGGTAGCTGTTCTGGCTCGGGTGGGAGCCTGAGCGCTGGGACACCCCCCCTTCCCAACCTCTTGTGGGGTCCCAGAGCCCAGGCTGTAGCCCGAGAGAGCTGACACGAGCCATCCGCAGGTGTTTAACTGCAGCGTGTAGCCGTACCCTTCAATGTGCTAGAGCCGGGGGTCTCAAACTTTTGTACTGGTGACCCCCTTTCCCATAGCACGCCTCTGAGTGCGACCCACCCTTACCAATTAAAAACACTTTTTAATGTATTTAACAGCATTATAAATGCTGGAGGCAAAGCAGGGTTTGGGGTGGAGGCTGACAGCTCGCGACCAACCCCCCCCCCCATGTAATAACCTCACGACCCCCGAGGGGGGGGGCCCAACCCCCACTTTGAGAACCCCTGTGCTAGAGCGACTAGGGCTGCAGGTTTAATAAGGAGCCGGGTAGCAGAAGCAGTTGCATTGTACAGAACTAGTGAGCCCAGTAGGTGGCTTGGGCTGCCCTAGAATAATAAGCAGGTTGGCTCCGTGGCATCTCTGGGTGTCCTCCCCCGGCTCGGTACAGCTAATATAGTGCAATACACGAGCAGGCACTGCAGGCCTGAGTGACAGGCCTGCTTCCTGGTCCCGCAGGAGCTGTACAGCCATTCGTACGACGAAATTGGCGTCATGTTTGCCTCCCTCCCAAACTTTGCTGACTTCTACACGGAGGAGAGTATCAACAACGGCGGGATCGAGTGCCTGCGCTTCCTCAACGAGATCATCTCGGACTTCGACGCGGTGAGTCCAGCCTGGACGCCAGCCTTCCCCAATGCCAGTCGGACGCTGGCCCTTCAAGGGAGCACTTGGGAGGGTGTGGTCTGGAAGTGAAACGTAGGCCACCCCCGCTGGCATACAGAGCTCTCTCCTGGCCAAGCTGAGCAACTGTCTCTCCCTGTGGGGTCCCCTTGCTGAGACTGCTACTGGATGGGACTGTAAGCAGCCTTAGTTTGGGGCCAGCACCTTCCCATTGCCAGCTGTCCAGATGTGCATTCCCTACTGCTGCCCATCCCACTTGGAACCAAGCTTCACGCCCTGGAGACTACAGGTCCCAGCATGCAATGCTGCACCAGGTTCTGAGCAGCCTCCCCTTAGTTTCAGAGAGAGCAGTGCATGCTGGGCCATGTGGTAACCATGAGCTGCCTGTCCAGAGTCCAGGGGAGGGTAACTGTGCTCCCAGTGTAGAGCTCAACTGGCTGCAGGATGCGTTCTGGCCTCTCCAAAAGAAGCCTGCAGCCAGGGCATCAGTAGATAAAATGAGCCAGCGAATCTGCTAACCAGCCACCAGGTGTCACTGTTGTTTTAAATACAGTCGAGCCTGAGCATTCGGCACAGCTGGGGAAGGGAGGTGGTTCATAAGTCTGAAATGTTGGTAACTCTGAACTAAACGTTGTGGTTCTCGCACACGTTCACAGCCGAACATTGACTGAATACAGCTTTCAAACTGTACTATGCAGAAGAATAAGGAAACGTTATTTACTTGTTCCCGTAATATAAGAACTAGGGGCCACCAAATGAAACGAATGGGCAGCAGGTTTAAAACAAATAAAAGGAAGGTGTTCTTCACACGGCGCACAGTCAACCTGTGGAACTCCTTGCCTGAGGAGGTGGTGAAGGCTAGGACTATAACAGGGTTTAAAAGAGAACTGGATAAATTCATGGAGGCTAAGTCCATTAGCCAGGATGGGTAAGGAATGGTGTCCCTAGCCTCTGTTTGTCAGAGGGTGGAGATGGATGGCAGGAGAGAGATCACTGATCATTACCAGTTGGGTTCACTCCCCCTGAAGTACCTGGCATTAGGCCACTGTCGGCGGACAGGATTCTGAGCTGCATGGCCCTTTGGTCTGACCCAGTATGGCCGTTCTTATGTTCTTAAGAAAAATGCTGCTTTTACCCATCTTAATTTAAACGAAACAAGGGCAGAGTTTCCTTATCTTGTCAAATCTTTTTTTGTTAGTCATTTATGCTTAACACAGCACTGTACTGTAGTTGCTTTTTGTTTGTCTCTGCTGCTGCCTGACTGCATACTTCTGGTTCCAAATGCGGTGTGTGGTTCACCAGCCAGTTCGTAACTCTGAGGTTCAACTGTAACTACAGCTAATTCTGGCCTGACACATGTTCCTGTAACCGCACCACTCATCAGCCTTTGAGCTGTTTTTCCAGCCACCTCCTTTGTTTGTGGCTTTTTCTCCTGTATCTCACAGCTCCTGGATGATCCCCAGTTCCGGTGCATCACCAAGATTAAAACTATTGGAAGCACCTACATGGCTGCTTCTGGAGTGACCCCTGATGTCAATACCAATGGCTACAACACCACCATAAAGGTACAGGGACAGCAAAGAGAGGGAGGTTGGGGAGGAGGTGAATTGGGCTGTCTGAGAACTCAGGCCTGATGGGGAAGGATGGAGAAAGGGGAATGGGACAGGCTGATCACTGCCTCCTGGGGTGTGGGAGGGTCTTTTTACCTCCCTCAACCTCTGCCCTTGGCTTTGCACTGCCCTTGCAGAAAGAGGAGCTCTCGGAGAAGGAGCGTTGGCAACACTTAGCTGATTTGGCCGACTTTGCCTTAGCCATGAAAGTGACCCTGATGAACATTAACTACCAGTCCTTCAACAACTTCATGCTCCGAATAGGCAAGTGCTGCGCCCTGGGAATGACTGGAGTCTGCTGACTGGGTGGGAGATTGAATGGGGGTAGTCACACTCCAGCACTCTGAGACCAACCAGCCCAGCAAGCAGAGAAGGGCTTCAACTCCGATCCCTGCATGCGGAGCACTGAGCTGTCACTGAAATATCTGCGTCTTGTTTTCTTTCATTTGTGAATTCCTTTAGGGCGAGGCCTTTAGTTTGTCCCATTACTCTCCCAGCCCCTTTCCAGGTGAGCAGAGACATGGCAGAGTGACTATCAAGCAGATCATTTATTGTTGCTGCTGGCCATAGACACACTCTGTGCTTCTCCCTAGCTCCCAGACTGGCTTGTGTCAGCACCCAGGGTCTCCTTAAGGCCTGACCTGGACTATGCAGCCGTAGAATGGATTGCTGAGCACTCTATGCTGGCATGGCATAGCATGCTATCCTGCGATTAGAGTAGGGAGCCAGAGACACTCGAGTTTTAATCCCAGCCCTGAGTGTGACTTGCTGTGAGGCTGCGGACACATTGCTCCCCTTTCGGGGCCTCGGTTGCCCTGTATGGCGCTGCTAATACATAGCTATATCTCAGGAGTGGGATAAGGATGAATTGTTTGCACAGAGCTGTGAAGCACTACGTGGTAGCATTCATAGCAGTATGAAATGGAAGAACCTTGGTAAAGGGCCCAGCCCCTTTTAGGGCAGGGTGTAGGCCCCACCAGAGCACATCTCCAGTGGCATCCACTGTTCCCAGGAACAGACATTGTTCCACAGATCAGCCATCAACATGGTTCTCCGTGGCCTGAGTGCAGCACCGGGTATGAGAACCCCGAACCCCTATTGGCTGCTGAAACATTTACAGCGCTGATCCCAGCCCCGTAGCACCACTACGTGTCACGTGTCAATAAGACTTAATATATTTATTTTAAAGCAACTATTACATAGCAGGGGAAAGCAGGGATTAACGAAGATGCAGCCATCAGCGCTGGGCTGGTTACCGCCAGGAATCTTACCATGAGCATGGCAGGAGCTCGGGGAGAGTTGCTGGCCCCAGCCCTCTGGTGCTAGCGCTGGGGGCTTGTAGCTGAAAAGTAGGGGGCCAGCAGCACGGGGAGAGGGACCAGATAGGGGCTGGAGAAAGGATCGTCACAGCAGGGCTCCTGCTGGAGGCCGGAGCACTACTTGCAACTTCAGCCAAACGCTGCTTTTTAGAAAAACTTCTAGGGGGACCCTCACTTACATGCAACAACTTAGTACGTGCACCATTGCGGTGTGTCCTGGCCCCCCCAGGTGTGCACTAGGGCTGTGGGTGCATGATGGGTGTGTGTGAGAGAGAGAGACGGCACCATGCGGGTGATAGTGCCATGGGTACTGTGTACCTGCAATACGTATTGTGGATGATGCTGGGGTGCCGCCTATGGCATGTGTGGGTGCCCTGTATATTTGTGCTCCTCTGCACCCAGGGCAAGGGCTCCCTCCCCACGACAGGACCCAGGTAGTAAAGTCAGGTTGTCCTTATGCCCCATTTCCAGGCATGAATAAAGGGGCGGTGCTGGCAGGAGTGATCGGTGCCCGCAAACCACACTATGACATTTGGGGGAACACAGTGAACGTGGCCAGCAGGATGGAGTCAACAGGCGTGATGGGGAACATCCAGGTGGGTGAGCACATCCCCCTCAGAAACGCCAGGCATGACCTGTTTCAGTTCAGATGAAAGTTGTGAGCTAGTGAAAATAGGAGGGTGGAATGGAAATGCTTAGGTAACCTTAACCATAGCACCGATATTCACTGAGAAAGAGACAGCCCCGAGGAGACAGCAATTGCAGTTTGACAGACAGGGAGGTGTGTCATATCAGAGCGAGTGCGTGTACCTCTGGAGACAGGGGAGCTACCTGACAGAGCCAGGTTTGGAGAATGAGGTCACCTGACTGGTGGAGGCTGTTCCAGGCCTAGGGGCCAGTGCAAAAACGAGGAAGCAAGCTGCGAGTGATGGGAGGGAGGAGAGACTGGGCAGAGGGAAAGGCATGGTTGCGTGAAGGAGCACAGAGGGAGACAGAAAATCAGATGTAGGGATTCCTATGTCAACCATTACACTTGGGGAGTGCGGGACAGGAGCTCTGGAACTGTTCCTGGGTCTGCTATACCCTGAAGTCACTGAACCTCTCAGATGACTCTCTGCAGCAAAGTGCCAGCTGGTCTTTGAATGAAAGGGGTGATGTAAATGCTTCATGCCTGGGGTAGAGGGTGAGGCGTTATAATGGGAAGATGTGCGTGAAGGGAATTCCCTTAGCATGGGAAATGCCCAGTAAACGCAGCTGCGCGGTCGTGTCTGCTCATCTGTGCAGGTGGTGGAGGAGACCCATCTCGTCCTGAAGGAGTACGGGTTCCGCTTTATGCGCCGGGGGACCATCTACGTCAAAGGCAAAGGGGAGTTGCTGACCTTCTTCCTGAAGGGCCGGGAGAAGCAGGGCTCTTTCGTCAATGGCTCCTCAGTGACTCTTCCACACCAGGTGGTCGACAGCTCATGATGGAGCTGGGCTCCATACTCCCACTAGTGAATGAAGTCCAGTGCCTCCCACTGGCAAGAGACAAGCAGCTTTGAGTGCCCAGCGCTCTAGAAACGAGACTGATAGTAACATCTTTCAACCTAATGTCTAGATTTAAGAGAAACCAAGCCCTGGCCTGCTCCTTTTTTCCTGGAGGTTTATCTTAGAGGGGTCTGCTTGACTTCAGCTCCCCATCTGCAGCTTAGCAGAAGGGAGACGGGAGGGACTGATCCGATCCCCCTACAGCTCACACACACACACCATTGTGCTGGTGTGGGTCTGACTGTTCGGAAGCCTCACGCAGCATTTCAGGAGCACTCCCAATTGCAGTAGGCTCCTGTGTACCCTGTTAGTGTAATCAAGAGAGGCAGGTGGCTTGGATTTAATTTAGTGCCACAGACCCAGCCTCCACTTAGTGTTTGTTGCTAAGAGATAAAAACTCAGGGTGGGTGGTCAGAGGAAAAATCTCTGGTGTGCGCCAGGAGAGCTAAAACAGGAGCACTTGGGCTTTCTGTTAGTTCACAGGATGCTCATCCTTGCCCTATGCCACCGTAGCTAGGAGATCAGAGAGAGTGCAATATTTCCTTTGACTTGGAGGTGAAGAAATAAAAACCAATGTTGTGTATTTCAAATATATAAATATATATATAAAAAGATACAGATTGACATTTATATTTTTAATTGTGTCTGTTAGACTATTTGCGGATTTCTCTTTCCGATACTGCCTTGCACTCCGCTCGCTGCTGTTGTCACCTTTGCTGTCGCTTTAAGGACGAGATGGACAGGTATTGGCAAAGAACAAGACTGTTTTATTAAAGCCTTCATCCAATATTCTATTTGAAAACAAAAGCAGTGTAATTATTTCTCTAGATTCTTGAATAGAACAAGTTGAATTTAAAAGACAGTGATTCTGTGTCCAGTTTGTCCTGAACACTTCCATGCTCTGGCTGAGGCTGCTGGATGGTCAAGTGCCTCATGGCCTCACCCCATGAGGGGCTCTGCGCAAACACAGCAAGGAAGGGAAAACACGTCCCCACATGAATTTCCAGGCCTGTAGTGTAAATACATTCTCTGAGCTGTGAAGCTACTAGGAGAGAGTAATACAAATCCTTAGCACGTGTATAACACCTTTTCAGCTGGAGGTCAGCCAGCACTTCACAGCAGTGAGTATCTTCAGGCCCTTTCCAGATGTGGAAACTAAGGCAAAGAGGCCCAATTTTTAAAGGTATTCAGGGGCCTAAAGATGTAGATTGGTGCTCAGGGGGCTTTTCAAAGGTGCGTAAGGGCTTGCCTACACTTAAACACTGTGGCAGCACGGCTGACTTTCTCCTGCTGGCGTAAGTAATTCATCCCCCTGAGAGGGGGTAGCTAGGTCGATGGAAGAATTAGTCAGTTGACCTAGCACTGGCTTCATGGGGACTTAGTCTAGCTTAACTACACGGTTCAGGGGTGTGGATTTTTCACGTGACCAATGTGGTTAAATGGACCTAATTTTCTAGTTAGACCAGATGTAAGTGACTTGCCCCAAGCTTACTTAGCTGGAAATAAAATCCAAAGGGCTTGACTCACAGCAATCTTCTTCATCCACTGGACCAGAGCCCTTGTGGGTTTCACTGTCATGAACATCACCCAGTCCCAAATTCAGTGGTGGTGTAAATGAAGTGGTAGTTGGTCATACTCTAAATAGAGGCAGAAAAGGAAAGTAGCTTGTACAGCTTGCTTGCTCTTGGGAGTGGGGGAAACAAGTAATTTACACCCATTTGGCATGTCACCCTACTATAGGTGGGTGCAGCTTTGCTGAGCTCAGGGGGTTCTAAGTATGGCCATTTACACCAGGTCTGAATTTGGGCTTAAGAACATCAAGGCCAGTGCAGCCACAATTAAAGTGTAGGTCTCATGCACCACTGCCTTGCACTGTCACTTACAGCTGTGCAAAGTGGGCGTATACACCACCAGACCAGAGGGAGGAGGACAGTTTACTTGTTAAAGCAGATGCCTAGGAGTTGGGAAACCTGAGTTTAAGTCCCTGTTCTGTCACAGATTCCCTCTGAGACATTGTGCAAATCACTTAGAGGATCTGGGCCTAAGGCATTTAGGCTCCTAACTCCCATTGACTTCAATGATCGGGGCCTTAGTCTCGCTGGGTATCCCTCTCCCAGCCCCAAAATAGAGATAATACTGGCCGATCTCAAAGGGGGTGGTAGTGGTTCTGAGGATAAATAAAGTGTGTGAGGTGCTTAGGTAATGGGGAACTGTGTAGTACCTAAAATGGGGTTACATATACTTTGCACAGGTGTAAACAGGTAGAGCAAGGCCCCAGCCCTCAGATCACTTCTATAGGCTCCAGCCACTTGTTTTCCCATCTCCAAAAGGGCCAGCAAACTTTGCAGAGCCTTGGCTTTCTCCTCCGCCACTCTTTCTTCCCAAATCTACCTCCACTAGTTCACCCTTGGGAAGAAGGAAAGGTTTCCTCTGAGACTGAGGTTCATACCGCAGACTCAGGCAGTAGGATGGCTCACAAGGGTTGGGAAGAGCTGCTCAAGAACATTTGTTCCTACATGGTTCCCGCATTGCAGGCTGAAGTGGCCTTGGAGAGCCTTGGTCACATTGTCCTACACCCACCGCCTTGGTGGTCCCAGCAGCTTCTACAGCTGTCTCCATTGAAAAGAGCCTGAAAAGCTGCCGGAAACAAAGAGGGACTAATGTAGCTCCCTCTCAAATGGGCTATTGTGAAGAAAAGGAAACAGGAACCAGCAACTACCAAGGAACATCTAGGGGAAAAACTAACATAGTAGCATGATCCAGGGACTAAGGGGAGCAGAAGATGAGATAGCTGGGCAGTGGATGTTGGGGAGAAGGGCTCCAGTGAGCAAGAACATACGTATAAGGGACAAGGATGAGAAGGGGAACAGGCATCACAGAAGCATGAGCAGGGAAGCGAGAGGAATAAAAGAATGGAGAGCAATTAATATTTCCAAGCAAGGCAAAACACTCATAGCATTGGAGACAGTTAAATGAATTAGAGCCTTACCTGGCAAAGTAATCGCAGTAGATGCCAGAGGGATATGATGGTACCAGTAGTGTTCAGAAGGAAACTTTCCTTAGGTTTAGTCCCCCGTCCCCCTTGGAAAAGTTTGAGCCCCTGTGCTATGCAATTCAAACACACTCAGGAACAGACTGCGTAGGTCTCCCTCAGTGCTAGAAACAAACAGCCTCTGCTACTCCTGTTGCCTGTGGGTATGTCAACAGTGTAGTGGTGTAGACAATCAGGCTTGGGCTGGTGCCTGGGCTCTAAGACCCTGTGAAGTGGGAGGGTCCCAGAGCTCAGGCTGCCAATTTTCTACATCACAATTAAACAGCCCCTTAGCCCAAGTCAGCAGGCCCGGGCCAGAGCCAGGTGACTAAATGACTAAATTTTTATCATGCTAGTGGTCTGACCTCTATGTTCCATCTAGGTTCTTACAGCGCACCCCTCCTGTTGGCATGCAAGAACCTGCTTGCTCTTGTCTGAGGGCTGTCTGAGATCCTGAAAGATCAGGCTTTCTGCACTTTCCTTTAAGTGACATCCCTAGCTTTCTGCTAATAGGTCAAAGAGCCCTGTAGAATAAGTGTGGGAGGGGGGTGCAATTTGACTGGCTGGTTTTCCTGCCTGTTGCTACCTCAAGAACTGTGCTAACTTTGACTGAGTCACAGAAAAATGCACATGCAAGACAATAAATGGTTTGTTGTTTCTGTAGTGTCACCTCATGTATGACTGCTCCTGGACTCCTCAGCCCATAGTACCCTTCATTACTTATACCATGAATATAAACACCAAGGAGAAAGCAAAATTATGTAGTGTCACACAACGAGAAACAGGAAGGAAGGAAGGCTATTGGGCAAACTTGTTCACACTAAGATCCATTAACTTGTGAAAAGGTCTGAGTGAAATGGGTGAAGCTTTGTTTGAGTCATTTACAATTACACAAACTGGAAATCAGGCTCCACGGAACACTCAAACTGGCTAAGGGCGTGTGAGCAATGGACTAGAAGACCTCATTTGCAGTTCTAATACTGGCAGTTTCTGAAAACTAATTTATCTGAAACAGAAGGTCAGTAAGTTCCTTTTCTGATGACTTTTGCCACAGGTAATATAACATTAGTAATTATCTGAGATGGTTAATCAACCAGGCTTCAGCAGGAACCCAGTCCCTCTATTCTCTGTAATTAACACATTACACTTTTCAGTTTAATAATTGTTACTTCCAAGCTAGAGGAGGTTTTTGTGAAGTTAAAACTAAAAATCTTTAGGAAATAATGTTCATTTGTAATACCTGTACCGGATCAGTGTAATCTGTGCCCAGAGACAAGGGGCTGCAGAGGGTCACAGGTGTAGATTTGAGGGCTCCTCTTCCCTATAACATATGGTTAGGTGGACAGGTCATTTCATTCTCACAAGAGGAAGAGAGAAATCCCCCCTTAACCTATCGCTCCCCATAGATATGCTCCTGCATGCTCTGCAGAAATAGAATGGTATTTGCTTGTGTCAAAGCCCCCCCCCCACAATCTGCACACCTAGTCAGCGGTAGATGCCACTGCAGTGGCAGAGGGAGCAGCAATGGCATTGCAACAGGCAAAGGAAGAAACTGCCTTTCACCATTCTAAAAAACGATGGAGGATGCTAGCTGTTATGAACAAAGACATTTTCAGACAGGAATCTAGTTAGAGGCCGTACATTATGCAACAGCAACCTGCAGGAATTTTCTGCAACCATCTGCTCAGTTCTTTCATAAATCTTCCTGAGCACCCTCCCCAAATTAACTCTGAACATCAGAAGCATAGTCTTCCACTCAGAAATGATGCAGTTGTAATAAAATAAATCTCAGCCAATGTGCCATAGAACTTCAGGTTGCAATTTAAAACGATGGTCAGGTTAAATTTGGACTCCTAAACTATCTTCAAGAGTTTTAATAAACTATTTTTAAAATTCCTCTGGAACAAACCAAAATAAATCAAACATTTCCCTGCTGCATTTGCAACCACTGCAGCACTGGGCTGGTACATGGGAAGTGGGAAGAAGAATTGCCTAGTCAAATATCACTCATCAGGCTTGAGAGAAATAATTGCCCACCATCATAGTGAAAAGTAAATTAGATTTTTAAGATTCTTGCAGTTTTAATCATGAGGCATATTTAGTAACAAGTTAAAAAGTGAAAGTGCCATTAATAATGAATTTGTAGTCAAGCCCGTAGTCTACCTCACGGAGGGTAAGAGCTCTCGTCACAAAATGCACTCTCACAGTCAGCACTAACAGCTAACATAGGCCGTGACCTATGCAGTAGAAACATTGCACCTATACAGAGCCCTATGGAAGTCATGGAGGTTGTCCTGCATGAATCCAGTTGCAGAATTGGAGCCTTCCTTAATAAGCTCAGCATGAGGCCTAGAACTAAACATGCCATTTGCAAAGCAACCTAGAGGAAGCTTACACCTGCTCTACACCATTTGATACCAGCTGGAGGGATACAGGGAAGACTGCAAGCCCCGTGGGTGTTTCCCTGACAGCTTTCACTAGGGCTAAGTTTTGTTACACTTTTGTGAAGTTTACCTGACAACTCTGAAAGTCTCTGGTTTACCATTCCAATGGGGAGATGGATTTCCTGTGTCTGTCTGCTGTCCAGTCTCGTGAAGTATTATGGAGCCATGATAGCAACTATGTTGTTAATCTGTCAGCAACCCGTTAGCAATTCGCCAGAGGAGAAGGGCTCTAGAAGGATATGCAGAGACCAGGCATCTAAGGGCCGCTCAAGAAGACAGTGTTCTCAGTACTATGAACTGGTTTAGCTATTCCTCAGGCATTTTCCTGAAACTCTGCTGCAGTCCAGTCTAAAAAGCATTTACACAGTAGCAACCTCCCAGGGAGCTTTACAGCGATCAGAAAGCATTGTAAGTGCATTTCACCTGGGGACAGGGCGTTGTCTGCTTACATCGATTGATCCAGACTTTCTGCTGCTCTTTTGAAGGAATCAAAGGCTTTGTGCAGAGCTGTGTGGCGGAATAAGTTTGAATGAGCTGCTGTCTTCTCCACCAGAGAGGCAGAAACATCCCCTGCTTCAGAGAGAAACCAACAAATCAGTGTAGCTGAAAGGAACTCAGTATTACCCCTAACACAAAGCTCCTTGCTTCTGATTTCTCTTCTCCCCACCTCTGCATATGTTGGGAGTCCCATCTGGTTTCATCTGTCACCCTCCCTTCCCCCTCTGTTCCACCTTCCTTACTCTCCACTCTGTCTCCCCTGACATGCAGCTGCTCTGAGTGAGTCTCTCCCCCAGCACTGGAGAGGAAATGGCTCCAGGCCCACTTTTTCCTGGCATTGAGACAGCCATGGGTAGGGTTGCCACCTTTCGAATTGCTGGTAACTGGACCCCCAAGACCCCGCCCCTGCTCCGCCTCTTCCCCCAAGGTCCCGCCCGTCACATGCTCCTCTCCCCATCACTGGCAGGTAGAAGAACCCCAGCTGAGCAAGATCTTTAATGACACGATACCTCCCCATAGTAACCGGACTTTTGGTTCGGGTGCCATTTAGGTTGCCAGGCCCCCTTTTCAACCAGACTTCCAGTCGAAAGCCAGGTACCTGGCAACCCTAAATGACACCCGGACACAGAAGCCAAAAATTGGACTGTCCAGGTAAAACTTGGATGGGGGGGGCAACCCTAAGCATGGCTCGGGGTGTGTAAACGTGAGGGAAGTGCCGGGGGAGCAGCTTATCTTTCAGACATTGGTGCTCAGAACTGCTGTATCTGAACTTGTTGGGCAAAGGCCACAGCTTCATCTGCAGAGGGCTGATGGGGTGGGGGGGGGGAAGAAACAGCTTCAGGAGATCAGACTCCCTTTGGTGTTGTAAGTGGCAGAGGGAAGCGGGAGACTGAAGGTGGTGTTCCGCCCGCATACCAGCTCTGCTGTTTGGCCAATGGGGCCTCCAGACAACCAGCAACTGGCTAAGAGTAGCTCGAGTTGCTCCTTTCCCCAGAGCTCTGTCTAGCCCGTCACTGGACCAGGTGCAGAGCAAAAGAGTCAGAGCCCCCCATTCAGGCGGCCCAGCTGCAGGGTCTTTCTGCAAGATAATTGCTGGGGCAATATTAAAGGCGCACAAAGCCTCGCATTAACTCATTAACCCTCACTGCACCCACAGGAGGTAAGTGTTGCTACGAAGCACAGATAGGGAGCAGAAGCCACAAACTGGCTGCTTTTTAACCATGAAGTCTTTTGCCTATTCCTTGTACGTAAGCCTGCGGTACAGGGACATTCTGGGAAAGAATCCACAGAAAGCAGAATCAGAATCAACAGGCTGTCAGACAGTGCAAACCTCGCAACTGCTTTGGATCAAGAGGAACTCCTAGATTTCTTAGACCAACCCTTAACATTTATGGCAGCCCATCACAAACCGATGGGGAGACTGTAATATGACAAGCACTATAATTTGACTATAAAACGTTTCTATCATTGGAAATTTGGATAAGAGATGGTCCCTGCCTCAAAGGCTTTACTGCTGTCCAGTATTATCTCATGATTCCCCTGTCAGTCTGTTTATGTCCATCTGTTCTCTCTTGTCATATATTTGGATTGTAAGCTCTTTGCGGGCAGGGACTGTCTCTGTGCTGTGCCTGTACAGCGCCTAGCACAACAGGGTCCTGGTCCAAGACTATGATAATAGAAAAACAATATTATGGAGGAGGGAGGACAGATTTCCTGAAGAGGATGGGGAGGACAGGCAGACCATTCCCAGGCACAAAGCTTTCTGTCACTATAGTTCATATTATCCCTTCATGTTTCAGGTGAGAGCCATAATCACACTGCCTATCTCCCCCTGTGCCATCACTTGCTTTCTAGTATACTGTACAGGCCAATGCCGTCAAACTACACAGTATCAAATCTTATTCACAATGAAAGCTCTTCCTCCTTCCTCACCCAGAGAGAGAGGTTTTCCAATCCCAAGGCTTTCATAAGTGTGGAGAGAAATCATGGGATAATCTTTACCACAGTGGATAAGTGGGATACTTGAGCAAGTTGTAACTATGGCTGAGAGTGTGCACACTTCTGAATTCATTATGAGCCCCTCTATCCTCCAAACTTTCTGTTTCAGGGAATTGAGTTGTAACATGGCAGGTTCCTCAATTGTTAGAATACAGGTTGATTTGGCCTGCGTGCTTGGCACAGAGCTTCATATATTCCTGTGGGGACCAGGGCAACATGTGGCCAATTCTCCATCATGTGCAATTCATAAATCAAGACTGGATGTTTTTCTAAAAACATCTGCTTTAGTTCAAGCAGGAATTAATTCAGGGAAGTTCTCTGGCCTGTGTTACACAGGAGATCAGACTACATGTTCACAACGGTCCCTTCTGGCTTTATAATATATGAATATAATAATATAATCTATTAATATAATCTATGAACTACATGATCACAATGGTCCCTTCTGGCTCTACAGTCTATGAATTTTAGCATTTTTCTGTTATTTGAAGTTATTCAAGGTAACAAATTAACATGCATTTTTCTGAGACTATTTGTATGTGCACTCCTGCACACACACTCATTCCAGTCCTGGTTTCCCATACACCTCAGTCCCGACAATGCCCCTAATGATCCAGAACCATCTTACAGCCCGGCTAAGATGGGAGCTGTAACAAGTCTGTAAAATGTTTATAACATGAGGCCACAACCTCTGCGGAACAAAGCTCTAGCTACATAGGAATCACGTGACTTGCTTTTCCAGAGGGCTCAAGAAATAAAATAAGCTGCTCATTTCTTTCTTGGCCTGAAGTTCAAATAGTGAACCATAATAATATGACCAGACTATTATTTAATAATAATAAAAACAGACTATGAAAGCCCCAATGCAGATTATTTTGCTACGGTCTTGCTTCCATACAAATGTTCTCTGATTGGACACAGATGTCCTTCTTTTACCTTTACATGTAATAATGGCCTCAGTTGGAAGACTACGGGTGAGATTGCCGTAAACCAGCTTTGCTCTGAATGGAAAGGTCTTGCTTTCTGTTTCCACATCATAATTAAAGAACAATACATTATGCAAGGAGTTTCTCTGCAAGGTTCCTTCGAGAAAGGCTGAAAAATGGTCCTGTAGGGACGAAGACAAACAGAAGCACGACACTATGAAAGGGACTCACTCAGAGAGCGGGGCTGGGATTTCTCCCATTTAGCTAAATCTTAAACACACTTAGGTCTGACAGATTTAAGGTTGGAAACATATTGTACATACCTCAAACAAAAACCTCGCAGTAAAAACATCAGAGCTGGCACACGTTTTTATTTCAAGTCAGGAAACCTGAAGTTTAGACTGCACAAAATATCTGAAATCTACCCCACCCTGTATCCTGACACATAGAACATCATCCCTACAACAGATGAGGATTGTGGCATTTGTATTCAGTAGACAGAGTGAACATGGCGGACTGTGATTTTAACAATGGTTAATATCAGCAAATGCCCTCCGCTAAAAAGATACGAAGATGTTGCAATACAGAGTATAGAGGGCAGGTGGGAGGAGGAGAGGAATATGTCTGTTCTGTGTACAAAAGCTAGAGGGAAAATATTAGAGAATCAGGGCAGTTTGGAGAAGGTACAAGTCTGAGTCTCTCAGGGATATAGATGGACTGTGTGGTGGATATGGGGTGGAACAGAGTGGAAGTTGTTTGTGGAATCTTAACTCCACGTTTCCTGGACTTGCACATGTTTATTTTTCTAAAGCCAATGAGTTTTGTTTTTATATATATTTTAGTTATGCATGCGAACACATTTAAGACATATTTCCATCAGTTTTCAAGTGAGTTCATATTTCATGCTATAATAAGCAATGCAACACCTAAAACTGGAACCTTGAGTGCTCCTTTGTAGGAGCTACGTCTTAACAGCTTCCTATACAGATTCTGACACAAACAATTCTCTGCACAATTTTCATTGCATAAAAATACCATGCAAGCTCTGATGCCCACAGGCTTTTAGGATATTTACAACCTAACACAGTTTCTAAGATTTAAACAAAAGATATTATTGTGTGTGTTTAGCTCTCCTCCTACCACACATACCTGGAATGCAATACTTACTTAACATGTGTCTTCAAAGAGCTTAAATGTTAACTCATTAACCCTCTTAACACCCTGTCATGTTCTGCATTTTACTGATGTGGAAACCTACGTAGAATGGTTTAATGACCTACTCAAGTGCATACCCAGTGACTGTCAAAAGTGGAATTAGAACTCTCAGATCCCTGGTTCTCAAGCCACACAATCTTGAGTCCTTCCCACCTCATATTTATTGTAACTTCACCCACTCCCCCAAATACATGTGGGTAGATAACCCTCTCATATAATTTATCTCCCTTTTCGTACATACAAAAGGTCAAGAATAGATTAATGTGGTTGCTGGGGCCATCGGTACCTGTAACTGATCTGCCTGGTATTTCCTTCCAGCATAAGCATTCAGGTGATCAGACAACATAGCCAGGAAACATTTGATGTCGGTCTGCAAGTACTTCTTGGCTATTTGCTCCAAGGGGATGAAGATGGGGACAGAGTGGTGATGAATCTGGACTGGTTGCTGTATGAGGAGGTCGAGGTAGTAGGAGTCCAGGTAGGTGCCTTCATAAGCAGTGCTGATGCAGAAACAGACTCCTCGTTTGGTCAATTTCCCACTAATCCCTTGGGTACAAAAAGGGGTCTTTATTCAGCACCATTCTAGAACACTATTGTAAGAAAGCTTTGCTAAGGGGGCATGGACAGCTCAATTTTTGTTGTTCTACATATGGAATACACTACACACATTTAGTCCTTAGACAGGGCTCCTAAGAGGATTAAGGATTTGGAAGAATTAAGAGGCATGAACCCTGGAATCATTTTTTATAACCCTCCCCTCAATCTTCTAGTGGGTTCAGGATTTTGTGACCCGCAGTACTCCAGGTTCCCAACTTCTTCCACTGAGCTTCTGTGCTGGGTCCTGGTATTTTTCTGCTCAGCTTCCACACACGTGCATGCACTCTAGCCTGCTATGGAGCTTGGGCTACTCCAAGCCAGTCTTCCCATCATGAGAAGTCCACACTCAGTGCTGAGTTAAAGAATGCACAGTTGAGTGGAGGAAGGCAGCATGCTCTGGCGGGCGTAGCCAAGGTCCAAGACTGATTAAACTGATACACAGTCATCCAAAAAGGTTGAGAAATGCTCCCCTAATCAGCTCATCTGCATCGTGGCAAGATTGGTTCAATAACATTTCAATTAGAGAAACTGGAAATTGTGGTGAAAGTGACGCCCATTAAAGTAGTAATTTGAAAAGGCTCAGAGACCGTTAGAAACAGTATCCTGCCCTTAGGGAAGGCTCAGCCAATGAGAATTTGTTCTGAACACGGTGTGTTAACTCAGTATCATGGAAGCCTCTAGTGGTGGATGGAGAATCCGAGGTGACAGACAAAGGGAATCAACCCTAGATGAATTAATCTCTTTCAAACTCAGTTATCTTCTAGCACCTCAACACTCTTAATGACTGTTATTTAAAAGCACAATAGAATCACTTTTAATAGAAAACAATCAGCTTGATAGCAAGTTCATCCTTCAAAATGAGAACGCTACAAAACCAGTGGCTGGGATCAAGGACACCTATCAGCCCCACATACAGGAACTGACTATGGACTGCAGGGCACGAGTCAGAGCTTGCATGGATCTCAGGGCTTTACCTGTCAGATGAAAGGCTTGCAGCATGGCCTTCACATTTTCCACTTTCCATTTTAGAAGAGCTTGCCCTCCGGTCTCTGCTCCTTGGACGGGCTCCACATTACTGCTGGTAGCTCCTTCCTGCCTGATGAGCTATAAAAGACAAGACATGAAAGAAAAGCCGCTCAGAAGTCACTGAAACATCAAGTATTCACTGGATGAAGGGTGGCCCAGGCTGCTGCTGGGGATTTGCTCTGCTCAGAGCAGGGCAAGACAAACTGCTTGGAATACTGTTTTGTGACAGGAGAAGAAAAAAGTTCTAGGATAGGGGGCACAACAGTTTCTTTGTAAGTAGCAGGGCATGGCAGCATTGCACCTGCTCTGTGAGCAGGACTTCAGTCTTGCGTTTTCTCAAGCCAGCACCGTGAAGTTATTTAAAAAAAGTGAAGGGAAAGAATAGCAGCTAGTTGTATTAGAGAAATAATATAAATAAGTCAATCACACAGTCTGGAAGGACAGAAGTCGGTCAGGGACCTTCTGCCACTTGTACGTGACAAGCACCTAATTCTTACCCCAACTTGCTGCAGGTTCACTTTGGTCTGGAGTTCATCTCTTTGGAGTCTCAGCTCCTGGATTCTTGCTCTCAGCCTGACCAAATTCTCCTGCTGCTGTTGAGTTTCTTCTTGCTTCAGTGCTAGTTTCCGTGCATGAGCTTCCAGCTTTTCCAGATGGGATAGGACCCCTCCAGGAAAGGAAAAAACAGATAAATCCAGTCTGCAATTATTTATTTATATTTAGCCTGGGCAGGATTTAAAAATCTATAGACGTCAGTTATTTCAGCTGACACACTGAAATCAACGAAAAAAATCAGTTAGTAACTGTTGGAGGAAGCAACAGTCCCCTCACCACATGCCTGCAGGGATCAGGTATCACCAGCCCCGGGGATACATGGAGTCCTCTGCAACCATGCTGTCACAACCCAGCTCCTTCACTCCCATGACAGCATGGCCTCAGGGCCGGTAACACCCAATCCCTGCAGGGACCAGATGCAGTGAATGCTGCTGTCCAAGCCCAGTGGAGCAGAGACCCCTGGCCAGGACTGAGATGATGAGGTAAAGCCCCCAGCTGTTGGAGAGGCCACCCCACTGCCGAATGGTTCCAACCCCGGACAGGAGCCATTCAGCAGCAGAATGGCCTACCTCATTGCTGGGGGGCTCCTCCTCCCCCTCACAGCTCTGCCCACAGGGGTCTCTGCTTTGCCCTGCCAGGACCACAGGCTTCCCCACACCTTGCACCTTCAGTGATCAGGCATCACCAGTGCAGAGAATCCTCTGCAGCTCTGCTGCCCCAGCCCCACTCACTCATCAGCCAGGAGTGTGGGAGCTGTCCCTGGGCAAGAACTGTTCAGTAGCACTCCATGGCCAAAGGTTTGTCCTCCTCCTTGCAGTCGTGGCCGGGGGCCTCTGTGCCAGGACTACAGCCTTCTTTGTGCCCTGGCGTCTTGGACCTCTCAGCAGCTCCCCTGTCAGTGCTACCCTAGCCCTACCCCCCACCTTAATTTGCAGCAAATGTTTGAAAAACAAGTGATACTAATGGATGATAAAATCTTAAAAATAAAAATCTACGTTAACTGTCAAAATTGGGGGGGTGGGGGGAATTGAATTCTGCCAAGCCTATGTATATTATAGTAGCACCCAGATCATGCTAGGCACTGTAATGATACATGGAGAGACCCTAATCATGACACACTTATATAGGTTAGGGGAAAGAGAAATAACCTACAGTTAAGGGGCTTTTTGGTCTTATGTATATGACTGAGTCTTAATTACCCCTTGATGTAGCCATTGCTAGCTGGCTAATTTTTTAATGCAGTGTAGACTAGTGCAGTGGTTTTCAAACTTTTTTTCTAGTGACCCAGTTGAAGAAAATTGTTGATGCCTGCGACCAAACAGATCTGGGGATGAGAGGTTTGGGGTGTGGGAGGGGCTCAGGGCTGGGGCAAAAGGTTGGGATGCAGGGGTGGGGCCAGAAATGAGGGGTTCAGAATGTGGGAGGGGGCTCTGGGCTGGAGTGCAGGAGGGGGGTCAGGGCTCTGGGGTGGGGCCGGGGATGAGGGATTTTGGGTACAGGAAGGGGCTCCGGGTTTGGGGAGGCCTCAGGGCTGGGGAGGGGGGTTGGGGCATGGGCTTACTTTGGGCGGCTCCCAGTGAGCAGCACAGTGGGGGTGTAGAGGCAGGCTTCCCACCTGTCCTGGCGCCACAGACCCAGAAGTGGACAGCAGCAGGTCCGGCTCCTAGGTGGAGGCGCGCAAGTGGCTCCATGTGGCTCTTGCCCACAAGCACAGCCCCCCTGGCTCACCAGTGCGAGTACAGAGCCAGTGCTTGGGGCAGGGGCAGCGTGCAGGGCCCCGTGGCCCCCCTGCCTAGGAGCCAGACCTGCTGCTGGTTGCTTCCGGGACACAGCGTGGTGTCAGAACAGATAGGGACTAGCCTGTCTTAGCCAGGCAGCACTGCTGACAGGACTTTTAATGGCCCCGTCAGCGGTGCTGACCAGAGCTGCCGTGATCCAGTACTGGGTCACGACCCGCAGTTTGAAAACCACTGGGCTAGTGGGTAGTGCACTGAACTGGACCTCAGGAAACACAGGCTCCCACATCTAATGGGTGACTTTGGGCAAGTCACTTCACACCTCTGCCTCAGCTCTCCTACCTGTAAAATAGGAATAATGATCTTTACCTCCTTTGCAAAGTACTTGGAGATCTCCAGATGAAGAGTGCTACATAAAAGCTAGATTTTATTATTATGGCAGAAATGGATCTTAAGGAGTGATTTTGAATGAGGAGAGGTTTCAGAGTAGCAGCCGTGTTAGTCTGTAGTCACAAAAAGAAAAGGAGGACTTGTGGCACCTTAGAAACTAACAAATTTATTTGAACATGAGCTTTCGTGAGCTACAGCTCACTTCATCGGATGCATTCAGTGGGGGGAAAAAAATAATGAATGAATGCATCCGATGAAGTGAGCTGTAGCTCACGAAAGCTTATGCTCAAATAAATTTGTTAGTTTCTAAGGTGCCACAAGTCCTCCTTTTCTTTTTGTGAATGAGGAGAGTATCACTTTCACGGAGCTGAAGAGCACTTTGCACTTAAGACCCATAGTTTCTTCAGGTCATCGCTCCACATTAAAGGTGAAGGCAGCTGCGGTCTGATCTCGAGCAACTTACCATCTCTCAGGTAAGCTGTTGCCTCTTCCATTGTCACGTCTAGTTCTTAGGCAATGGCAAAAGTATGTAGTGTGGAATGAAGGATCTTCGTGGTAAGTACTTGCCCGGTAGAATTACGCCACAAAGGCACTAGGGGCTTTGCCACCGCAAGCTTATTTGTGCTGAAAAGAAGAGATCGCTCTTTTACATTTTAGGTTATCTACTGAAAGAATTAGATGGTACAATGCTTTCAGCCCATGAAAATCCCTGCACCTGCGGCTTTTCTATGGCTGGGATCAGGGGTGCCTGCCCCAGGGCACTGGGTGTAGGTGCTGACTGTAAGGCATTAGCAGGAGCACAGACACCATGTCTCCAAGTTGATTTCTGAAGGTGCATATGGTATAAAACAATTTTAATCTATTTTCATGAGGCATCCCATTGACTCTTCCTGCTCCTCAGACAGGGAGGGGAAGGGAAGGGAAGGGGGCGCATATGCAGAGAAGCCATTTTCACAAACAGCTGGTGCAGGAAAATGCCTCAGAGCAGCCTTCACTGGAGTGACCGTGTTAAAGCAAGTGGGCATTGGAGCCTGGTGAGGATGAAGACACAGGACTCCTGGGTTCTGATCTCTGTCCTGGGAGGGGTTCTGGTGGTCAGGTTGGTGGGGAGGGCTGGGAGCCGGGACCCCTGGATTCTATTCCTTGTTCAGGAAGGGGTTCTGGGCGGGGGGGCACTGGGACACCTGTGTGCTGTTTGGGGAGGGGTTCTGGTGGCTGGGGTCAGGACTCCTGGGCTCTGGAGGTTTGGGGGCAGTAGGACTTCTGGGTTCTGTTGGGGGAGGGGGGTTCTGTTTCCTGTTTTGGAGGGGTTTCTGGTGGTTGCGGGGAAGGGAGGGGGTCCGAACTCTGGGGACGGGCGAGGCCGGGAGGAGAGGGGGAGGGGGTCCGGACTCCTGGGGGCGGGCGGGCGGAGGGGGACGAGGAGGGGAGGGGGTCCGGACTCCTGGGGGCGGGCGGGCGGAGGGGGACGAGGAGGGGAGGGGGTCCGGACTCCTGGGGGCGGGCGGGCGGAGGGGGACGAGGAGGGGAGGGGGTCCGGACTCCTGGGGGCGGGCGGGCGGAGGGGGACGAGGAGGGGAGGGGGTCCGGACTCCTGGGGGCGGGCGGGCGGAGGGGGACGAGGAGGGGAGGGGGTCCGGACTCCTGGGGGCGGGCGGGCGGAGGGGGACGAGGAGGGGAGGGGGTCCGGACTCCTGGGGGCGGGCGGGCGGAGGGGGACGAGGAGGGGAGGGGGTCCGGACTCCTGGGGGCGGGCGGGCGGGCGGAGGGGGACGAGGAGGAGGGGGTCTGGACTCCTGGGGGCGGGCGGGCGGGCGGAGGGGGAGGAGGAGGGGGTCTGGACTCCTGGGGGCGGGCGGGGCGGGGGAGGGGGTCCGGAGTCCTGGGGGCGGGCGGGGCGGGAGGAGAGGGGGAGGGGACCGGACTCCTGGGGGCGGGCGGGGCGGGGGAGGGGACCGGACTCCTGGGGGCGGGCGGGGCGGGGGAGGGGTCCGGACTCCTGGGGGCGGGCGGGGCGGGGGAGGGGTCCGGACTCCTGGGGGCGGGCGGGGCGGGGGAGGGGTCCGGACTCCTGGGGGCGGGCGGGGCGGGGGAGGGGTGGGTCTGGACTCCTGGGGGCGGGCGGGGCGGGGGAGGGGGAGGGGGGGTCCGGACTCCTGGGGGCGGGCGGGGAGGGGGAGGGGGGGTCCGGACTCCTGGGGGCGGGCGGGGGAGGGGTCCGGACTCCTGGGGGCGGGCGGGGGAGGGGGAGGGCGAGGAGGAGGAGGGGGGGGTCCGCACTCCTGGGGGCGGGCGGGGCGGGGGAGGGGAGGGGGTCCGGACTCCTGGGGGCGGGCGGGGGAGGGGAGGGGGTCCGGACTCCTGGGGGCGGGAGGGGGAGGGGAGGGGGTCCGGACTCCTGGGTTCTGGGGGTGGGACTCCGGGGCGGAGGGGCTCTGCGGGCCGGCGGGCGCGGGGACTGAGCCAGGCCGGACCCCGCTCTAGGGACGGGGTCACCGACGCGGACCCTCCTACTGCGGCTTCAGGACTCACCCGCGAGCACCATGGAAACCGGCTACGGATCCCGCGCTCAAACCTCCCGCGTACCGACCCCCCCCGGAAATACGTCACGAAGCTCCCTTTGTTCTCTTTCCCAGCATACCCCGCGGCACGGTTGCCCGAAGAGGAAGTGGAGACGCCCCGCCCAGGGTTTATTTCCGGCACGCACGCGCTCTCGTTCCCCCGTAACCGTACGACAAGATGGCGGCACCCGCATTGCTTTCCCAGCATAGCCTGCGTGTTGAGTGAGTCCGTACTGGAAGATGGCGCTGAGGAAACCCTTTTCCCGGCATGCTCCGCGTAACCGTCATCCGATTCCGTACATTAAGATGGCGGCGCCTAGCCTGTTTTCCCAGCATGCCGTGCGTGCTGATTCCGTACCGCAAGGCCCTTTTCCCGGCATGCTCCGCGCCTCTCCCTCCCGCCAGGTGTCCGTACGCTAAGATGGCGGCGCCCGGCGGTAGCTCGGGGCGACGGTTGGTGCAGTACGTGGTGCTGCGGGGGGACCTGCAGCGGGAGCCGCTCTCGTGGCCGCTGGGGGCCCTGGTGGCTCAGGCCTGCCACGCGGCCCTGGCGGCGGTGCACGCGCACTACGGGCAGGCGGACACCGGGGCCTACCTGGCTGAGGGCGGCAGCATGAGGACCGTGGTGCTGGAGGTGAGCGGGGCCCCGGGGGGAGCCCCTGGCTCGGGGGAAGGGCGGCGGGGCCCCTGGGACGCGATATGGCCCGTGGGCGTTGGGGCCGGGCGGAAGCGCCGGGCGGGGGCGGGGCCTGGAGTGCCCCTAGTGGGGAGAAGGGGAAGCGCAGGAGACGTGGGGGTGAGGGGCCCGTGGTGGGGGGGGGGGTGAGGCCCGGGCCCGTGGTGGGGGGGGGGGTGAGGCCCGGGCCCGTGGTGGGGGGGGGGGGTGAGGCCCGGGCCCGTGGTGGGGGGGGGGGGGTGAGGCCCGGGCCCGTGGTGGGGGGGGGGGGTGAGGCCCGGGCCCGTGGTGGGGGGGGGGGTGAGGCCCGGGCCCGTGGGGAGAGGGGTCCCAAGAGGCCCGCACGTGTGGGAGGGCAGGCTTGTGCAGAGCTGGGCGCTCTGCGTACAGTGCAGGGGACGGGACCAGCCCTCGGGGTGCCTGGCTTCCTCTAGCGCCAAGCGGTGGGTCCGCGCTGCGAATCCCGGTAGGAACCGTCATTCCTCCGTGTGAGGGCAAAGCCCCAGGGCCGGGGCTAGCGCTGCTCCCCTTGTGCGCGCCGAGCGCTAAAGCCGCGTCCTGGCCCAAGGAAGAGGTGCGAAGCCGCCTGAACCAGGAAAATGTCCTGCAGCGTCTCCTGGCATGGATGCAGGTGCCTGGCTCTGCAAAGCATCCAGGCTTTACTTCCAGCACTGCCCAAGCACAGGACATTTGGCAGCCCCTGCTTTAGGGAAGGCAGAGGGCGGGTAGGGCTGCAGAAAAGTAGGCCCAGCAGAGCAAAACCAGAGCATCTGGTCACCCGGCAGGTTCTGTCTTGATCCAAATGCTCAGTTGCTCATGGAGACTACAGGTTCCAGCACATGATGCTCCAGAATTCAAATGACTTGTGGAGTCTACAAGTCCCAGCTGTCAATTGGATTAAAGAAACTCCATTGACATAAAGAGAGAAGCAATAGTCAGGACAGTTAAATCTGATATAGTCAAGTATCTGTCCAGTGGGGCATTGCTGTATGGGAATTTCTAAACCATCTGTCCATAAGGTGGGAATTGTTTACTTCTAAACTGTGAGATGAGGGCATGGCCGATTGTGACACCTTAGAAAGCTGTGTCTTTCAGACACTTCTGCATACGATGATTTCCCTCGGTCTGAACATTCAGAATATAAGTAACAGCATATGTAACTATCCCCCCTCACAAGTCATTAGCACGTTGCTTGAGTTATTGAAAGAGTTTTGTTGCTTGGCAGGAGTTGAAGGCTGCTGTTTATGTGGACTAGCTGAGAGGGACACTACACGCACTTCTCAAGCAACTTGCATGTGAATGGCCTTGCAGTGTAGATAAAACGTGGCATTATGGAACTCATATCTTATCTCAAATCCAAGTAGTCCTACTGAACCTACTTCCCAGCTCTTGGTCTATTCATATGTATGAGCAGAACATGAATACTTAAGAGGAAAATTACCCAGTTTTTAGCAGTCTTCGCTTCTACCAAAGGCAGTGTGGTTGGTGGCTATAGCATGGAACGGAGAGTCAGAAAATCTGGGATCTGTTCCGCCAGCTCCACCTACACTTCCTGTGTGACCTTTCTCCACTTCATTTCCTCATCTGTAAAATGGGGATAATGATAAGTGCTGTATGATGGCAAGGTTTTATTGTTTACCTAGTAGTAGAAGTGGAATACTTGTCTATGTTATTCTTGGCATTAGCTAGTGCTATCAGTCCCTCATTCCATATAAACTAGCCTCATACAGAAGAAAAGCATAGTTGTGAGGCTGTCTCACAATTATTAAAAAAGTATCCTTCCCTATTGTTCCTACAGTCTGTTGTAATACGTCGTCATCTCTTCCCCCTAACATGTTTATTTCAGCAACTGCATTTGCTGCCAGAACTGAGGGTCGATTTGCCTATTGGCAGTAAAAGATCAGTAGGGGGCAATAGTTCTTTTCAAAACTAACTTGTTGCAGCTTTGAGACACTTATTTGGGAGCTGTCTGCATAGGGAGTTGGTTTCATTCTGCGGTTCTGTCTGTATTCTGATATAGCCCAACTGAAGCAATGCATGGGGGAAGTTCATTGTTCAATCTGCAGTCGTGTGTGTGAGATCTCTGAAATTGCTCCTGTTGGTACCTGTCTGGTTTCAAGTCTTGGTTTTCACACCCACTGCTGAAAGGTAACGGTAATATTTTGTTAGCCTTGAGTTATGAGATGGTTTGATGTCACAGTAAGACTTGTCCAATGTTCTAGAGATAATGCCAGCCCAGCACTCTGCAGCTAACCTAGAATGAAAAACCAGCCCTTGAGAGCTATCCTAGAATGACAAGCTTATTATATGGTACCATCTATTGCTTTGCAAGCATTCAGGAAAATGAAACCCAGCCCCAAAGAACTTCCACTCTAAACTAGATAGATAATGCAAGGAAGAGACTACAAATCAGAGAGGGAAACTAGGAGATATACTGCTAAGGAAGAAGCAGCAAAGTGGCAAGAGCCTGGATGTGTGGAGATGATGATGCAAATCTGGGTGACAAAGAAGAGGTTTGAGTACTCAACTGTGTGAGAGTGAGATGGGAGAAAGAGGGCTGAGAGGGAAGAATGGTAGCTCGGGTTTGATAGAACACTGTGACATCTTGGGGGGTGATGTTAGAGTCAACGAGTTGTGCACAGGCAAGGGTAAGGGAGAAATTTCCCATGCAACAGATTTGTATTCAGTATCCAAGGGATTATCACACACTGTTGAGTGGTGTTAAACTGCTCTCTTGCAGTGCCCTCACAGGTAACATCTGACCTCACAGCCATAGGTTCCTTTTACAGAAAGGCAAATGCAGATGGAAAAACTGCTCACAAGCTTGAAAATGCCAGAGGGAAGAGAATTGAAGGACTCCATGCCCCATTTGTTGGGCTGACTTGTCACTTCCATGAAAAAAGTAGATCAGTGTGGTAGCAGCCTCCTACACTAACCATCCGATGTACGGTGTGAGCACCCAGGAAGGAATCTGCTTCTCTGCCCGTCGCGTGCAGGAGCTGAATGTCCTCTACATGGACAGAATGCACCCGTTTGCTTCTAGTTCAGCATACTGAAGAAGGTGGTGGGGAAGAAAAGTAGCAACCTTTATATACACCCTTGAACAATGTGACAGGCAAAGCACCTGAGATGTTTAGTGAGCATCTGTGCAAAGGAGTTGTGGTAGCCCACAGCGTGTGGAGCTTGTAGGTCCTGAATGACCATTTCTGAATATGTTGGGCACTTGAATAATCATCTCTATTTATATTGTGCTAATGGTGTGGTATCTAGGTGCCCATCCAATACATGTTGATTGGATTAGTTAGAGTAGTTATCAGTGGTTCAGAGTCATGCTGGAAGGGCATAGTTTGTGGGGTCCCGCAGGGATCAGTTCTGAGTCTGGTTCTGTTCAATATCTTCATCAGTGATTCAGATAATGGCATAGAGAGTACACTTATAAAGTTTGCGGATGATACCAAGATGGGAGGGGTTGTAAGTGCTTTGGAGGATAGGATTAAAATTCAAAATGATCTGGATAAACTGGAGAAATGGTCTGAAGTAAATAGGATGAAATGCAATAAGGACAAATGCAAAGTACTCCATTTAGGAAGGAATAAAAAGTTGCACACATACAAAATGGGAAATGACTGCCTAAGAAGGAGTACTACGGAAAGGGATCTGGTGCTCACAGTGGACCACAAGCTAAGTGTAAGTCAACAGTATAACACAGTTTCAAAAAAAGCGAACATCATTCTGGGATGTATTGGCAGGAGTGGTGTAAGTAAGACACAAGAAGTAATTCTTCTGCTCTACTCCGTGCTGATTAGGCCTCAACTGGAGTAATGTGTCCAGTTCTGGGCGCCATATTTCAGGAAGGATGTGGACAAACTGGAGAGAGTCCAGAGAAGAGCAACACAAATGATTAAAGTCTAGAAAACATGACCTGTGAGGGAAGATTGAAAAAATTGGGTTTGTTTAGTTTGAAAAAGAAGACAGAGGGGACATACTTTTTCAAGTATGTAAAAGGTTGTTACAAGGAGGAGGAGGAAGAATTGTTTTTCCTAACCTCTGAGGATAGGACAAGCAGCAATGGGCTTAAATTGCAGCAAGGGAGGTTTAGGTTGGACATCAGGAAAAACTTTTCAACTGTCAGGGGGGTGAAGCACTGGAATAACTTGCCCAGGGAGGTTGCAGAGTCTCCATCATTGGGGATTTTTAAGAGCAGGTTAGACAAACATCTGCCAGGGATGGTCTAGATCATTATTCCTCCCCTGAGTGTAGGGGGCTGGACTAGATGAGCTCTTGAGGTTCCTTCCAGTTCTGTGACTGTCTAATAAATCCTCCATCAGAGTCCATGCCCGCCCATCCTGAGGAAGAGAGCACCTTCTCTGCTCCAGATGCAGTCAAGATTCACTTCCATTTAAGCATCTGCTCCCATTTAGAGCCCATACTTGGGGCTTGTCTATACTCCTAATTTTTTGTTGTTGCATACCTGTACTGGCAGCGCCCCCTAGTGTAGATGCAGTGTAAGCTGACAGGAGGAGGTTTTTCTATTGTGTAGCTAAACCACTGCTCTGAACAATATGAGCTATACCATCAGCAGCACTCTTCTGTTGGCTCAGTTGCATATACATCAGGGGATTTGCTGGCATAGCTGTATCAGCTAGGGGTGCGTGATTATTCTGTAGTACAGATTAAACCTTAGACTCTGAGCATTTTAGGACACAGTTTGAGAGATCTGTAAAGTGCTAGGCACTCCCCAGCATGGTATTTTACTAATCACCTGCATCCTGTGGTGACACTTTTCCCAGTAATTGTCCCTGTCTGCCCCTTGAATCACAGGAAAGCAGATTCTGCCAATCACTCCTGGTAGTTTTTGGTGAAAGGATTTCTCTCCCGTAGGCAGAATTGCGGACTTGAGTTACCCTCAAGAATTGGACTTATTTTGGACAAATACATAAAAGGGAGGCCTTGCCTCCATTAAGGAACGCTAGGCACCTATGGAAGGGTTACTGCTATGTTCTGGCTAACTTTGTGTGAGTTCCTTTGAAGTTTCAGTGGCAGAGTTTTTCTTTTTCTATTCCTAAAAAGCTGTGAAGTATTCTGCACCAGCAGCGATTGCCACGTTCCATCCCAGAACTAGCTGCATTTCAGTTGCATGCAGGTAATTCTTCTCTCTAGATTTTGCACATGCAGTTGAAGTGCTTTGAGATCCTTCTGATACTGTGTGACTAGAAAGTGGTGTTAGAATTGTCTACGTGTGTGGGGAGCAGTAGTATGGAGGTGGAAGATCTGATCAGTCAGCATGAGGGCTGCCTTTACTGCTGGCTTCCCATGACAATCTCACGTTGAGCTCACAGTGAATTTTTCACCCCCCCTGTTCTCTAGGCCCTGGATGAGTGTGCCTTGACGACGCTAGCTGAGACTCTGAAGCAACACAGCATCGATCACAAAGTGTGGATAGAGCAGCCAGAGAACATCGCTACTTGCATCGCACTCAGACCCTACCCCAAAGAGGAAGTGCACCAACATTTGAAGAAGTTCAGATTGCTCAAATGACCTTTACCCTAGCTTCCCATTATAGGTCCCTCACCTTCATTGTGTCATACAGACTTAACCAGAACATGTAGCTTTCCTGGGTGCGTCTGGCTGTAAAAATGGTACAGATCTATATGGAGACAATAAAGCTGCATGTGTCCTAAAAGCATCATTTTAAGATGCATCTGCTGAAGAACTTATAACCTTTTTACTGCATGTTGCTGTTAAAGCCAGTGCTCTTCACTGGAGATGATGAAACACCCATGTCTTTCACTTCCATGGAAAGGGATTTTGGTGGAATGTATGAATGCAGCTTATTCCAGAATAAATATTCACATATCAGCTTTGAGCCATCAAAATTGCAGTGAGCAAAGATGGAAAAGATCTAATGGCACACGTAGTCTGTTCCACAGCCAGAGTGGGTTTTTTCCCTACAACATACTCACTAGGTTGTGTCAATTCTCATTTTTAGATGTCTCCAGGAATGGAGCTTCCACTGCTTCCAGGGGGAAAATTATTCCTTAGACCAACAGGTCTTGCTTTCTAGGGCAGAATTTTTCTTGGACATTCAGCCTAAATTTCACCCCATTATTTCTGTCTCTGATGCTGAATTCTTCTCCTGTCATGGCCTATAGAGAATAGGTAGTAGTGAGATGTCCTTTAGTTTGTCTTTCAATCCTCCTGGAGCTGTTGTAGTTCTGTCAAAGTCAGCTCCTCCAGGTCTCTCATCCTCTTCCTTTCTCCTCTCTGAGCTCTCTCCAGTTTGTCTGGGTCTTCCAAATGAGTTACCCATGTGCAGTCTGTCCTCTAACAGCTGGGGTGATGCTGCTGCATATGCAGCCCAAAATCATAGCTAGCGCATCGCATAAGATGCGTGCAGTTACACACAGGTTTGAAATTTGTGGTACCCTATTCTGCTGTAGGTCTCTCAACGCTACTGCTGCCTTGCTTTCTCCCTTCCATGGCCTCCCTGTGAAGCAGAAGACTTGTCCACAGCTGTTTGATAGTTACCCAGAGTTTGTTTGTGGGGAGTAGCTCTTGTTAAGTGCTATAGGGCAGCCCTCTACTGGCAGGATTTGAAATGAGCAAATGCTCAGAAAGGGAAAAATGTAGGTTGAATACAAGGAAAAGCTTCCATGGAGCTTTGAAGCCCTGGTGACTTAATCTTTAGTGTATGCTGGAAGGAGTGTTCCTGGATCAGTCACAAGGAGTTGGAGTGGGTGAGCTAACTGATCTCTTCCATCTCTGACGTCTGTATGAGGGATCATAACTGTCAAATAACTGCTTTGTGTGACACTGTCAGCTCTGCTGCTGCTCAGCCTTGGTAGCTTTTCTTAGCCTCTTTCTACGTACAGTGAGCACTATTGCCTTGTCTCTCTTTAATTCACCTCCATGTTGCTCCTCTGCTTGGAGTCACATCTCTGCTCTTTTGCACCCAACAACCTCACTATCAGTCAGGCTTCTCCCCCAGATTCACCCCTTTTACCTTTGTTTCAACTGCACAAGCCCTGATGCTGTTTTCCCCTAAGCAAAAGACAAGGGAAAGCTTAAAAATCTGCTTTAACAAAAGGAATGAGTGTGAGTAAATACAAGTGGTGACAGGAGGGAAGGAGAGCTGTTACTGAAGATACAGCTTTGCCCTCTGGGACAGCTGTTCAAAGCTCCCAGTGTTAAGTGGTAATGCATTTTGCATTAGGCCTCATTTTTGGCAATTTCTGATGCCACATGGCTGCAGAGTCTAATGGGGAGTTAAATAAACCCAAGTGTCTTGGTTCAAGCCAAGCATTTAGCTTGTCACCGCAAGGGGTTAATATGATATGGATAGAAATGGTTAATGCTCTTCAAAGAGGGGGTTAGTGAAGCTATTTTTTTTGGATAGGATTTAGATTATTCCCCATGTGGTGTTACAGAGCCAGCCACACTGGGCTAATGGTCCAGAGCTAGAAAGGGAAACAGACCAATCTAAAAGCACTGTCCAAGCTAAAGGAAATGCAAAAAGTAAGATGTTAGCACTGCTGGTGAGAGAGCGTGCCCCACTTTCTTAACCCCTCTCCATATGTGACCCTATGCAGCTGTAGTTCCCAATGGAAAAGGCTTGACTGTGTTTTCATGAACCAGATTAGTTCTTTATGCAGGTAAGTCTCATTTGCTCACGTGTGGCTGTGAATTGGCAGTTCTTATTTCAATAGAACAGGGTTGAAAATAAACTTGGTTTGTTTTTTTTTACCAGTCTGGTGTTTGCTCTGGCTTCAGCTTACTGGGTTTGCATACTGAGCACTGTTAATAAGAGACCCCTTTGAGGGGTTATAGATCCCAAACATCCAAGTACAGCTGCTCCTGCATCCACCCGTGAAAGCTACAGCAGAGGTGTCCCAAGGGATCACCATTTCAAACCTCCTCCCATCTGAGCAACTTTCCTCTAGGAGTCATAGCAATACAGGCCCATGCATTTGCCAGGCCGGGGGGGGGGGGGGAGAATGTATCCTATGCAGCACTCACCCTCTCTTAAGTGGCAGAAAACCAAGCATGTCACTGCCTATATGATGGCCTTGAGTTCTGCCCCATGGGGGTGCAGGAACCAAACAAGTGTCTCAGTTTTTAGTACTGACAAGATTTCTCCTGCCCCTGATTATGGGCGAGTGGAACAGGTGCTGGGAGGTGGTGCCTTCGGCTTTTCAAATACTACTCAAGCCGTGGGAGCAAAGTGTGCTTGTAGCTAGCCATCTGAAAGGGGCGTGTACCTGTGGCCTGATCAGTAATCCTCCACCTCACCAGGGCTGCATAAGCAAAATCTCTCACAGTAAGGAAAATGCTGCTGGCTGCCAGGTGAGGTGCCAGCTTTAACCAGAGCTCTCCTAATGCATTACCAAGAAGGTAGAGAACCATGTGAGGCAGCATAAGTTACACTGTGCCACAAAAGTCAAGCTGTGCTGTATCATGGCTACCGCCATATAAATAAGATTAAACAGGGTGAGGAAAAACCACTACAGTATTCTACCCAAATGGGCCAAACCCTGCAACACTACCCGTGTAAATCATGCAGTGAGCTACTCATGCAGGACTGTATTGAGCTTTTTTCATAAGGGGCCATCACCTTGTGGGCTGAACAGCAAATAAACAAGTTCATTTAAATGATCGCAGCAATGGCAATTCAACTGGGGGAACTTTCCCTGAAAGAGATGCCTGGGTCTAACAATAATTAACCCTTGTGGAGTGACTTTCAGCCAAGGACCTCTAAGCAGGGGGCAGCCATTAAAGAATTGAGTCACCATGCTCTTCTGAGGTAGTATTCCCATTCTAAATGAAGGGCAGAGAGATGGAGTGACTCATGCTAGGACACCCAGCAAGTCAGTAGAGAAGTTGGGGGTAGAAGCCAGGTGTCCTGAGCCTCATCCTCTTGCCAGATCAATCTTCCTTGCTACAATAGGGCAAAATACTATTCCACTTTACTAGTGGTGCAGGAGCAAGGCCATATTTATTTTCATCTGGGGCTGGAGCCTGCTCGTCCCTCCCCCAGAAAGTAACAGGGAGCCTTATGAGAGAAAGGCTTGATTGAGTTCTCCCTGCTTGGGGTGGATGGCATTTTCACTCCATTTCGCCTTTATATTCTATAGGTTTCCTATTTAATTCAATTCAGTGGCCCTTGTAAGGAATAGAGTAAGCAGACTGCAACTAGAAAGCCAATTTTTAAATGACTTTATTTACAATAAACAGTATAATTAAACATTGAATAAAGCTGACACTAAAACAGCAGAAAGCAGGAGTAGTCAAGCAGCTGAAGAAATATGCCTCATTTTAAATACAGGAAAAATATTCAAAACGAGTCACTGTTAAAAATGGCATTTATTTTAAGACAAAAGTGTTCTCTAAATGCCTCATTGCACATTAGAGCTGTTAAATGCAAGATGGATCAATTTTCCATCGTTTATCTCCATTTACCCTAAGCAGGGGAAACCTAATGAGGAGATTTTTCACAATGTAATAATGTGAATTTAACTTTAAGTAGGATCAGTGAAGATAAAACAGTTTTCTAGCCAAACCAAAATATAAATCTGTGCCTTAGGGTTATTTTGGGACAATTTTTAAGAATGACAAAATTGCATTCCTCTATGGGAAGTTTTTAAAAAAGTAATAAACAAATATGAAGCACTTTTTAAAGGAAAATAATTAGGATCTCCAGTGACTGATTCTCTTCTAATTCCCGTAAATCAGGAGTAACTCTGTTGGTTTGCTAGTCACACTAACCTAAAACGGGTGGGAAGTCAGGATTCATATTCTCTGACTCATTGTCGTGATTTCCCCTCTTTTTA
The DNA here is from genome assembly GCF_965140295.1 of Lepidochelys olivacea. Classification (NCBI taxonomy): domain Eukaryota; kingdom Metazoa; phylum Chordata; order Testudines; family Cheloniidae; genus Lepidochelys; species Lepidochelys olivacea. The sequence continues at coordinate 6,732,906 of NC_140413.1, forward strand.
ATGGGGAGGAAATAATAGCTTCACTCAAACCAGGCAGCAGACAGTGCGATTGGTGTGTATCGAGAACACCACCACTCCTAACTTCAAAACTGGTCGTTAGTACCTCCCTAGACGGAAAGCTGTGACTGTAATTTAACCTAAAACTACACGTTTCAGTGACCTGAGTTACAGGCCACAGCAGCCTGCAGGACCCCCAGTGCTGCTACTGAAGCTATGTAATAGGCATTGCCCCTGCTTTCACCCATGCATTTCTAAAGCATTGTTGCCGTTTAATCACAGTGCACGTTAAAGCTTCTGAGATGTTTGAGAATGGTTTGGAAGTGCTGCTGAACAGGACTAGGGCCATCGGCTCATTTTATGCCATGGCAGCTAGGGACAGCATCCCACTGGGGTCAGGCAGAGTGATGTCCTTGATGCCCTCCTCACTGAGTCAATACTAAACCCAAGCATGGAACTAAAGGCACCATTGTTCAGACAAGATGTACAACCACTGTCCCCTGCCCACTCAGATCTTTTAATACAGTGCCACGACTGGTTGCAGAGCTCAGGAGCTGTCTTCCCCGAACTAGACAGTTAACATTGTCCAGCCCCAACCCAGGGCCAGCACAACACAGCTTCCAGAGCAGAGACAACTGTGCATTTAAAAGCTTGGACATTTCTTCTGAGTCCCAAATGGAGAACTTGCTTTGAGCCATGTTTTTATTTTTTTAAAGCTAGGGCACTAGCAGCAAGGTGGCCAGAGACATACAAACAGGATTACAGACTACCCCTTTGCACTGGCATAAATCCAGCATCACTTCAGTGGAGTTACTCCAGTTTTACATGGTGACCCAGAGCAGTGTCCATCACTAGGCCTATGAGTGAATGAAGCCCGAGAGTCATCAGTACTTCAAACAGGTGAACCCCGTAGCTGTAATTCACCCTGGTGCAGCTCCATCCTGAGAGCAATGGTGGAATCCTCAGTATAGACAAGATTCTGGTGTGATTACCCATGTCACGCCATCTACATTATGGTTTCCCTCTGCAGGGGCCGCACAAGGGATGAACTATAACTATGGATTCAGAGTAGCAGCCGTGTTAGCCTGCATTCGCAAAAAGAACAGGAGTACTTGTGGCACCTTAGAGACTAACAAATTTATTTATTTGTTAGTCTCTAAGGTGCAACAAGTACTCCTGTTCTTATAACTATGGAGTTTGCTAGTATAGACAAGGCCTCAGACTCCAGTACCAATCAGTTGGTTCCCCCTAAGATTGCATACATACGTTTTCCTTGGAGCATGAACATTAAAATAATTATTTCCCCTTGATTAAGAGGAAGCGATGGGCCAGATGAGTATCATTATTATTACTCAGCACTTTTGTGAGGCTTGCTTCAGCTCTAAAGTGCTTTACAAACATTGTTAACTAATTAAAGGATGAAGCTGTGACATCTCTACCTGGGTTGGTGGCAAGTCTAGGAATTTGTGGGGTTTTACAAGTGTCCATTTCCAGGCAGCCCTAGCTATTTTTAAAGGTGACCTAAGGGGAAAACATAGGTTTGAGCACTTCTTTACCTGAAAGGTGTTCTGTGTGTGTGTGGGGGGGGAGGGGGTGTTTAAACCCTTTAAGAAGGTTATATATCTCCTTGCTTTTTATCTTAAATATCAGGCATGTCAAACTTTTTTCCGTGGTGGATTCAGATCTGTGGATTGGGAGCTCTCTGAGCCCTTAATTAAAGGAGAAGTAGAAGTGTGGGCGTGGGCGTGTGAGATTAATTTTAAGAAAAGAGCTTTTCTTCCAATTTGTTTCTTATGAGGAGTTAAACAGTCTCATTAGAAATAATTTCCCCCTCTTAATCTAGTTACATCTGCATTGTTTCTTACATAATCTCATAAATTCTCCAGTCTTCCATAGAGTTGCTCAGGAGAAACAGGCCAGACAAGACCTGAATTTATAGCGTAAACAATGAGCAGCCAAATAAATATAAAAGGAATCCAAACCAACAATCTTTCAGGTCTTCCCTTTACATCATAAAGAAGCAAGAAGGGGCAAAAACCCACTGTTTTCTGCCTTTTTCAGGTCCTCCTTTAAAATCACAGTGGAAACCAAGGGCACATTAAAACTTGACAGTCAACTTCTTAATAAGTCCTACAGCATTTTCTGGTAATGGTCCAAACCATTTCACCTCATCCCCCTCTTAGTACAGTGTTTGGGGCCATGCCAGAAGAATATGATGGTGCTTTTTATTTTATAGAATAGAGGGAAACCAGCAGAGCAGATAGATTTTTCGTAAGTGACCAGAAAGCAAAATTAATTTTTTTTACTTACATCCCTAGAATTTGTTCCTCTATTTATTCCACTACGTTCTCACACTTCGATCACTTGCAAACAAGTTAAAAAAAAAAATCCAACACCCACCTAGTTTAAACTAGTTCCTGAATTCAAAAAAACATGCAGGCAGCAGAGAGAGAAATTATGTCTTCTATGAGGAAAAAACAGCCAGCAACCACGTGGGCTCTGCTGCGAAACAGCTGCCTCTCACCCTAAGATCTGGATTTTAATTTTTTAATGATCAGAACTGTGGCAAAGTGGGGTGGGATGGGGTGGGGTGGGGGGGAAGAGTGTTTCCTGGTAAAAGAAAACAGTAAAATGTGCAAATATACATTATTTGCACATAAGTAATTATATTACATAAATTATTGATTGGGGTAGTGTGCAATTTTATCCAAACAACCCCAGTGAAAATACCCCTAGCCACTTCTGTTCACTAATTAGTTCAAGGATTGGGCCATTAAATCCATGATGTCTTTGTTGACCCTGATAATCTCCCCTCTGAAGCTGGGCCACTCCTCTGAAGGTTTCAGCAATGAAAACTGGGCTTTCTAGCACAGATCTGTTATTGTCAGGAGCCTCCATTGACGCAAAAAGACCCACTGGGAGAGGGCTGCAGCACCATTTCATTGGCACCTTATGCCTAATGATCATTAGGGCCTCCAATCCTGCTGCTATATTTGCTCCGGTGTAGTGGTCTGCCTGCACAAATCCAATTAGAGCATTGGGGCTTCTGCTCACAAATCTTAATCTGTTGCTGTGGCGTGAAGGGGTAAGAAGCTGTATTGACTCTTAGGGAGGGAATTGTTTCTTGGTGTTACTGCTGGATCTGTCGGTGGGATTCAATACCAATTCATCAGCATATGTTGCGATGACTGAATACTTGAATGGTTTCTGTAGAATAGCACCTACTTAGCTGGAATCAAAGTATATTCTTAGTGTCTTTATATTCCAGAGCTTGGCCAAACAGTTTCTGGGACCTATGCCAAGGATCTGTTGGTTTTTTGCATTTATACACTTCCTCTGGGCAGCAGTCTTCATAATCATGTCTCGCGTTAGAGATCCTAAGATGCATTTCTAGCTGCCAACTAGGTCTGGAGGCATTTTGGTGTTAGCACCACACAGTATCGTGCACATGCAGTGCCATGTTGCAGTCATGAAATGCCAAACAAAATGAAATATGTTTTTTAAAGATGGCTGATTGGCCAGGAAACGAGACTGCTCTGAACTGGGTAGGTTGGCACATATAATGGGTGTGGGCCCCTGTGGACACTGGTTTCTGGTTGCCTGCCACCTGTCTCCCGCTTTGGTCAGTAGCACAGCTGGGGCTGGAATGCAAGAATCCTGAACCCCCCCCCCCCAACACACTAATCATTAGACTACGCTGCCTTCTGGGGCAGGTGTCCAACAGGACTGGAAAGAGACCAGTGCAGAGAGACAAGTCAGCAAGGAACTGCACTGTGTGTGCACACATCACCATGAGATGGTTATTTACAGCTGTGTTAAAAGATAAGCCCAGCCCCCGCACTACTGGTATCTTATCTCAGATCCTTAAAACGGGCCTGGGCAAGGAACTGCTGCTCACAGCTGGTTTTAATTACCAAGTTCGCTGAGCTCCCATGGGTGTTTTGCACACAGGACACTGAACTCAGCGAGCAATGGGGTGCCCTACAGGAACTGTTCACACCTGAGTAGCTCAAGGCAGAACTAGGAAAGGACATGAGCTGAATGGTATTTATATTTCTCACCCCCCTCCTACGACCCCACAGAACGCACTCCTACACTACAGCATAGGAATTGAGGCAGCGTTTGGAAATTCCTTTGGTCACTAGGCTTTGGCCATGCCAGAGGAAATGGAGGGCTGGGGAAAGCGCGCACTGATGTCACACATGCAGGTACCAGACACAGATCCTTCCAGACAGCAGTGGCAACTGACCACAGCATCTAAAAGGCAAGAGTAGCTTTCATCTGGAGATTGAATGGGAAGCCCCTAATCCAGCCACTGTATCAGCTCCCACCTGACACCTGTTAATCAGGCAGAGCCACCAACTATCACAGAACTTTTTGGGTACCCTCTTCTTTATCATCTGTGTCCACCCCCTCTCTTCTCCCATTGAGATCTTCCTTAGCCTTATGAAGCAGACGGAGAAAGGGAAAAATCCTTCTCTAACCTCTCTGGCTTGTTGACTACTAAACCTAGGGCCAGGTTCTGGATTGGGACCCCAAGTTCCAGAAACATTGGGATTTTACCAGGCAACATGTTCTTGCTGGGATTTGAGTTGCCACTGGTCCAGACAGATGAGTTCTAGGTACAATAGCAGCAGCATATAGTAAGAGCGGAGATAAGAGGACTAGCACTGTATTAATAGCCATCGTAGATTGACGATAATCATCATCATTCCTTCTATAGCACTTTCCATCCAGGGCCTGCAAATCTCCAGCCTGACAAGTGTAGCTTCACAACATCCTGGGGAAACAGATAGCACATCAACACTCCTGCAGATCCCTCGAGACCCATTTCTGCCACATTGCCCACAGATCAGCCAGTTGAGGTACGCATTTGGGAGTGGTGGTCTTTATTCTGCCTGCATTTTTTTATCCATCTCCCCCACCCTCACGGATGTGGCTTGGTTTCTTAGATTGTGAGCTTATTGGGGGCAGGGAGCTGTGTATTGACAGCACCTAGCACGTGGTGGGTGGTACTGCAATGCACAGAATACATTTACCTTAATAGATGGGGAAACTGAGGCCGAGAGATTAAGGTCCACATTTTCAAAAAGTGGCCTTTAATTTTGGGTGTGTCTGTTTTTTAGGAGCCCCATTTTAGACACCCAGGGTTGGATGTTCAGAGGCGCTCAGCACTCAAACACCAACGCAGGTCATTAAGCACTGCAGGCCCACTGGAATCCCGCCCTAGCAGCCCCACAATCCAGGCTCTCAGCATTAGAGGCTGCTTTTGACAATTTGGGCCTAGGTGATTTCAGATTCATAGATTCTAAGGCCAGAAGGGACCATCAGATCATCTAGTCTGACCTCCTGGATAGCACCGGCCATTACATTTCACCCAGTTACCCCTGTACTGAATTTAGTAACTTCCGCTTGGCTAAAGCAAATCTTCCCGTCAGGTAGCCAGTCTTGATTTGAAGAGAATCCACCACATTCCTTGGTAGTTTGTTCCAATGACTAATCCCCTTCCCTGGTACAAATTTGCGCCTTTTGTTTAATTTGAATGGGTCTGGCTTCAGCTTCCAGCCATCAGTTCTTGTGTTACCTTTCTCCACTAGATTAAAGAGCTGTTTCTCCTAGGAAGTTAGTCAGATACTGTAATCCACCAAGGCTGCATAGGAAACCTGCAGCAGAGCCAGGAACCCAGGCCTGTGCCTTTAACTACAAGGCCATCCTTCCTCAGTGTTAGGTGAAGCTGCATATGGAAATTCTTAGCTGCTCAGCCATCAGACTGCTTCACCCTTCTAGAAGGGAGCCCTAATTTGCCCTGGGCATTCTACCCATCTGGGCTCTGTAACTTCAGTTCAAACTAAAATCCATTCAGCTCCATTGACGCATGGAAATTGTAGGGACTTCTTTGGTTCCTTGAGCTGAAAACTTGGCAAGATCTCTAGTGCTAGATGAAACTTGGAGGCTAAGCAAGGAAAAGGCCCTGTGGAGAACTAAAAAGGCTAGTCTTCTGCCTTCATCGCTGAGGCTAGGGAGGCTGTGGAAGTGGTTTTGATGGTTAGGCAAGGAAGGGCTAGAAATCCCAGAGGTATTCCACATGCAGTGGGGATAAGGCTAGTGTCTCTATCTAATACCAACTTTAGGCTCCACAGGGGAGTTCAGAAATTGACCCTTGGTCTAATGTTCTGGGTTGGGCTAACAAAGAATCCTACCAGGCTCTTAGCTGGGATTCCTTGGTCTTCACACAGAACATGACCCAAACTTTACCCCATGAGCTTTTGACAGGACTCAGACATGTGGCTTTTTGCATAGTTGCCTGAATACCTTCTGCAGTTCTGGACACGGCAGCCCCTGTGTGAGGACTGGCGAGCATTCTGTATGGATGGCCTTGCACTAGAAGCACCGTTCTTGTCCTGCAGCTGTGCCTCTTTAGGTTTCCTGTACAACCAGGAGCAGTACAGGAAGTGGAGGGTAGGGCATGAATAAGGAGGCATGGGAAATCCTTGGTTTAAGGAGCTGACAGGGCAGCAGCCATGTATATACTGAGACAGGGTTCCCATTGAAGAACTTCTTGGCTCTGCCCACAGAGAGGACAGTGTACGTGTGGCACCAGGCATCTGAATGGCACTGGCTCTGTACTATGGTGTCTCTCTTAGCTGCCCCACATTCTAAAGCTTGCCCCAGTGATTGAATGTAGGGGAATAGATCCAAAGGGAATTCACTTCTGTCAGCTCTTCCCCCTGCACAGTCTGAGGCTCATACTTATTTCAGCAGGGTGCCTCTGTCTTGTAATGTGCCATGTACTGTTGTAGCATGAATACATACGCTGCAGTCCCTGGTGAGGTAGGGAACTAGCATCCCAATAAGGCTCACACCACCTGGACACAGTGAATACTGTGAGTGTTGGACTGGCTCTCTCATCAGATCCATGATTTCGATATACCTCTCCTGGCACAAAGCAACTCCTCCTACGAGAGTGTGGTATCATATCACCTGAGTCCAGATGGCCAGAGCCCCTATAGTTTGGAAGACTTCTAGCGTCCTGGATGGAGCTGCCATTTCTGCTCCAGATTTCATTAGCCAGTCTCCTACACGGGCTATCACAGATCCCTTCTTGTCTGAGGGTGCCTTTGTTCATCACACTCAGCTTGGGGGAGCTGCAAGGTGTCGATATTAGGATGACCATTGGTGCACAGAACCGGACATGCAGTTCCCCATCTGTGATTGGAAAAAATCCTGCATGGGGAGGGGATATGGAGGTTTGGATCTCAAGTCAAATGTGGTGAAGAAATCTCCTTGAACAGCTTCTGGCTGTGGTCACAGGGAATTGAGTGTATTTCCTCGGGGAGTGACACTAATGGCTGGGGCATTCCTGGTCTGTATTGAAAGTTCTGGTCTTTCCCCCTCTGGGAGAAGAGGGACACATTCTCTAACTGGCTTAGACCCCTTTGGGCTCAAGCTGAGAGCTTCGCAGACTTGCCTTCGGTTCACATCGCCCATTTTACTGGTGACTGCCTGAGTGGCAGGGCAGGAGGAGGAACCCTTCTTCTCTCTAGTGGTGGCAACTACAACACCCCCTGTGGGCTTTTGGTAGAGCCAAGCCTCCCACTGGAGCTGGACCAGGCTGTTCTGTGGGGCAGAATGAACTAGTGCTTCGGAGCTTAGAGGGCCAATTTCCAGAAGTGCTGAGCGCTCCTGCAGCTCCTATGGACTAGTGGGAGCAATGAATGCTCAGTACCTCTGAAAACTAGACCTGCCCCATCCACCTCCAACCGCAAGAGAGGGAAAATCCACATAATAGCACAGTCATCAGAAAGCAGTACAACGTTAGCTGTCATCTCGATTTCTTTGTTTTTATCTCTTGCAAATTCAGTCAACAAAGCTATACATTTTCCACACACCAGCATAATTTTAGAAAAAGGGAAAAAAATAATAAATCAAATAAAAAGCGGTGATATTAAGAGCGATCGCAGCTAAAGGAAGAAAACAAAATTTACACAAGAGATCAGAGCTATGTACAGTGACAGGTTTGAGGGGGAAAAAAATAAGCTATCTCCCATCAGAGAGTTGAATTTTCATTATTTTTATTATTATTTTAAATAGTTTAAGCTACCTCAGCTGTTAAGCACAATCAAAGCAGAAAAAACCAACTGCTTAATTTTATTTAATATTTAATCAGAAAATTTTTATCTACAATTGACAGAACCCTCCCCCCTCCTCCCCATCCTTCCCCCTAAAAATTATTGCAGCTTTTCCCCCCAAACTGTTCTTTTTTTTTTGTTTTTTTTATTATTGTTTTCCCCCGATGTAATATACACATTGTGGCCTCTCTCGCTAGGAGGCTTTAAACACCAGCATAAAACATGGGGAAAATGGTGGGTCAAAATACTCTCTGTTTTTCTTTAAAACTGACAAACTCACGATTGCTAGAAAAAGCTGATTGTACGCACAAGCGGACTGGGGCAGAAGGGAGAAAAGGTGTTTGGGTTTTTTAAGCATGAATAAAAACAGCCTTTCTGATAGAAGTCTGGTGTCAATTCCCCACCTTCCCACTGGGCTGAGACACGAATCAGTGACAGATCCAGCTGAAACTGAGATGATCGTCCTCCTTCCGAAGCAGTCTCTTTCAACTCGCTTCTTCCTCCATCCCCTTCCCCACTTCCCCGAGAAACCTTCGTCTGGAGTAAGATGCCAGCAACTGATTACAAAAATAAGAATCATCTGTAATTTTGGCTCAAGAAACCGACTGTCCTGCCTTGTTGCTTTGCCAACATCCAACGCCTTTTACAAAAACAAACAAACAAACAAAAACCACCCGAAGGACAAAAAGAAAATAACAACCCCAAAACAAAAAAAACTTTTGCTCCAAACACTACGAGCTGAAGAATGGCTGCAGTTTGAGATATCAAAAATCTCAGAAAAATATATAATATATATATATTTATATATCTCTGTATGTCTTATTATTTAAATTTCACATTCCTTTAAAAGCAGTTATTCAGTCAGTAGCTGCTGAAGGAGGCTCTTCTGCTGGGCCTGAGGGGTCTGAGGACCTGTCGTGCTTTTCTGCGAGCCCACTGGACCAGGCTGGTTCAGGTAAGGGTCTCCGCCTACCAGATTCACTGTACACTGCACGTCAGCAAACACCTGAACCTGTTGTACCTGCTGGGACACAAAAGACAAGAGAGATTTTTAGAGGGAAAAAGGAACAGGCCCCTTGGCTTATGGACTGGGTACTACGTGAAGTGGAAACTCACTAGAGAATTCCTCTAGTCTGTAGTCACCACAGAGAAGAACTCTTCTGTCTTCTTTTCCTATAAAAAGAAAACTACTGCACTCATTTGGATCAGAGCTCTGAAAGATTCACATGTTTTTCATTAAAAAAAAAAAAATTAAAATTGGCATTCCCATGTCTCCAGCTGCCGGCCAGCCATCACTCTGTGTTGAGAGCCACCTTGTCCGTGACACCTGCTCTGAGGGGAGCACAGTATTAAAGGCTGGAAACCAATCTCTCTCCTGTTTTAATACTGCTGAACCCCTTCAATTGCAGCGAAATAGACCAGAGGCACAAGGTAGAATGCTTATGCTATGCTGCTGAATAGGGTACACCATGGCATCCCACTCGCTGCAAGGGAATATCAAAAGGACAATACCAAGGTAGAGTTAGGTCTAAAATTGAAGTGTCACAGAACCTAAAGGTAGGACACATTTTCCTTCTTTATTTATTCCAGTAAAAATAGGATTTGTTTTGTTTGAGTGTTAACATTTCCCTACAGTCTTTGCAAATCAAACACTGCAGTATCCTGCTAATGCATAAGAACCACAAAGTGAAACGGACCAGGAAATTAAAAGTGTGAAATTGATGAGTTGATTTTCATTGTCCAAACTGAGCAAAATGAAAAAATACAAACCAAGCAGCATCGTTGGTGACAGGTACAATTGATTTGTAATACTTAATAGGTTATTAATAACACACAAGGAGGCACATCACTTTTATTTTGTTTTAAGTATGTCTACTACCCATTTTGAACACGGTAACCAGCCCAGGGGCAAAAATCTACTCACCCACCCTCTTTAAGGATAATGCTACTGAGAAATGTATACTGTTTGATGCTCTTTTATAAGCCCATCAAAAGCCCAAAATTCCTTGCCCTAGGCAAGCAGAGGACTGAACACAAGAGCGGCACAGGAGGTGCAGTTAGAGTTCACCAGCAAACGGGGGAACAAAGAGAACTTCATATTGAAGCAGAACATGTCATCTCTAAACAGACTGGTAGAATGCTGGCTCCTTCCAGACTGCTGGCCAGGTGCATGCTCTGGCTGAAACTGGCCAGAGTGCAAGGCAGAGTGGCAATACTTGGCCCAAGATACTCAAAAGTTGCTAGTTATTTTGGGTTTTCAACTTGAGACACCTTAAAAGGGCCTGATTTGCAGAAAGTGCTGAGCCCCTTTCTCTGAACAGACTGAATGGGTCAACTGCAATCGAGCTCAGACAACTCCCAACGCGGCACTAAGTGCACACTGGTATATTATGAAGGGGCTCATGATCAGCGCATTGGGTCACGGAGACGAGGATTCTGACTGCCAATGTTCCCATTAACATCATTCTACGAGCAAGCAAACAGAAACGTCTCTCGTTTGTCATTGTACCTGGGGCCAGCCTCGGAGCCGATAAGGATTTTAGCGACTCCCATCTCTCCGATGTCCAATTACTTTTCTAGCTCAGCTCACTGCGCTCCCCACACTGCTGGGGACACTTACCCTTCCTGCCAGAGCAACGAGCTTTGATCCATGCCGGCTTAAATCAGAGTAGGAGAATAAAGCAAGATTTCTGAGGCAGGTCGTTGTCATCGAATGCAGATTCCAGCTCTACACTACACAGAAAATAGAAGGCCCTACTGGGCTGAGCCCTGCAATTTATTCTCTGCCGCTACAGAAACCATCCCGGAAGCCAAAGCCGCTGATACAAGTGCAAGAAGTTTACAGTTACTGAGGTGACCAACCCACAGGCCAAACATCTCTTTGTACCTCAGATGGGTCTGTGCTTAGCAGTTTCTTACTGACCTGCGCCCCGTCTGCTTCTGTTTTCAAACGGTCAGTGGAGGAAAGCTGGTTGCAGTAAAGGCCGGTGGGTCTCAGTGCTGGGTCATTTACCTGTCAAAGCAAGGTCAAGGCTCAGTGATGGTTCACCTGCTTTTCAGAGGATTCTCTATCCTCTCCCCAGTGCCCCATCCTCCAGTGTCAACTCTGCAGAAAGTGAGGGATCCCAGGAGAGCTACAGCATCGGGTTGTGTATGTGGCGCCTACATGCTGGCATGCTCTCCGTGACACGCTGGCGTGGCCTCAGGGAAGCAGCTGAGTGGGACACTGTTGGACTAAGCCTGTTTATTACAGCGTTCTCTTGCTTTTCCTCACAAAAGGCGAACAACAGAACTTCTGAGCCAAGGAGAGATTTAGAAATGCTGGGCTCCTTTTCCCCAGCACTTCCCCCCTGACCTTTTCCCCACCACCTCCCCCCACGCTACAGCATCTGCCATTTTAACCTTCCAGGGGTGCAGGAAGCACAGTTCATTCTGCTCTCCCAGCTTTAAGCATGCTGTGGATACAGTGGTGAGAGAAGCGTGGATCCCAGGGCAGGGCTGCAGACCTGGTTCTGGTGCTGGCCGAGTGTGAGCAGCACTCCTGACTCTGTAGGCAGTGTTGGGAGCAGCTCACTCCCTGCTGCAAGTTTCCATTTAGTGTTTTAATTAGAGCAATACAACCAAGCGGCTGGCTGGGACCCCCTGAGCTCCTTCCATCAAGCCCAGCCTCTCAGAGCCCCAGCTGTACGAGATGGCTCACTCCATTTGCTGAAGCAGAATGAAGCCATGGAGGGGCTGCAATCCTTGTTTGCTTCACTGACCACACTCTGGACTAAGATTATCCAAGTGAGTTCCCTCGGAGGAGAGCTCCCTTGTACCCCCCACTTGGGCTGCCGGTGGTTCCCTACAGCATCATCTCTCCGAGGAGCGTGAAGCTCCAGTGAACGGACCAGAGGGGCAGAACAAATGGCTCAGCCTTCACATTGCTTCCAGACTGAAGCGTCAGATGACACCAGGGACTAATCCTGTGTTAGCCAGGACATGATGACCTAAATCTGGCCTCTGAAGCAGGGCCTGAGTCAGTGTGTCTTCAAACCAGTCTCCCTCAGTTCCCAGCTCGCTCTACAGCAAATGCACAATGAGGGCTGGTTTCCAAACCGTTTACTGCAGCCATAACGAGCAGTTCAGAAAGTCCCCGTGACTGAATCCCTTCAGAACAGGCTGGGAGAGGTCAGCTGTTGGAGGCATGGCTCAGAGAAGCTTTAAGTGCAGACAGACAAACGCTCACAGATGAAACTAATTAAAAGGGATGCTGCCAAGAGCAATATAGCACAGATCCCTCTCGTCACGCAACGGATCCCAAAGGTGCTTTACCACATTCTTGAGTCACAAACCCAAACAGCTAGAGCCCCTTCTGGACCTGAAAGATCTCAGGTCTGGCCTTGGAAACAGAGAGAGAATCTCCCTCAGACTGAGTGGTTACTAAAGGGGCCTACTACTCGCCACAAAGAAACATTGGACAAGACTATACTTGGCCCTTGGTGCAGGCATGAGGGCACGGGCAAGCAGCTTCCCTTGCCACTTGCACACCCCCACCACAATAGTAGTGTGGGCGGGGATTGCTCACTCCTCGGTCCTCCATCAAGCAAGTTACTGGGAAAGACCTGGGGAGGAGGTGGAGCCACTACTCAGCACGGGTGAAGCCTCAGCTGGAGTACAGCATCCACTTCTGGGTACCACTCTTTAAGAAAGATGTGGACCTACTGCAGTGAATCCAGAGGAGAGCAATACAAATGATCAAAGGTTTAGAAAACCTGGCCTTTGAGGAAAGGTTACAAAAACGGGGCCTGTTTAGTCTTGAGAAAAGAAACCTGAGGAGGGGACATGATCACAGTCTTCACACACATGAACGGCTGTTATAAAGAGGACGGGAATCAACTGTTCTCCATGGCCACTGAAGGCAGGACAAGAAGTAATGGGCTTAATCTGCAGCAAGGGATATTTAGATCACATATTAGGAAAAGCTTTCTAATGCTAAGGGGAGTTAAGCTCTGGAATGGGCTTCCAAGGGAGGTTGTGGAATCCCCATCATTGGAGGTTTTTAAGAACAGATGTCGAACACTTGTCAGGGATGGTATAGGGTTACTTGGTCTGGCCACAGTTCAGGGGGCTGGACTAGATGACTTCTTAAGGTCCCTTTCGACCCTATGTTTCTAGGATTCTAGAACGCCTCCCATCACTAGAGGAAGCAATCTCCACCATCCTTACAGATGATGCAAAGTGAGCAGCTGCATTCACCAAACATCCTGGAAGAGACTGTACTTCTGGAGGCAGAATAATCTCTCCCAGTGCTCTCTCAGGGCTGGAGTAGCTCCACACTGCCTCTTAGCAGGACCCAGTACAAACTGCACCAACCAGCCCTCTGTGTGCACAGCTGAGCAGTGAATCAGCTTGTTCTCTGCCACCCTCACTACTCTGCACAGACACTGAAGGGATGGTTTCCTGAAATGAGTTCCTAGGGGCATGAATGCTATAGCTAATTGCAGCCAGGAGACCTCTCTGACCATTTCGGAGTGTAACAACAGGCGATCCATATCTGCCTGGCTTCAAGGGGATGCATGTGCACATGTATCTGTCTGTGTTCACTTTTATACCATCCTCTGTGACTGAAGGTTGTTGCAAAAGATGGCTGTAGAGGAAAAGGGTGTAATCAGGGGTCATGCTACTGACTTCAGTCCGAGAAGTGTCAGCTGGCCCTGGGACTGAATTTGATCCAAAGGTTCTAGAAAGAACGTTGCATTTCCATGGTACTGAACTGATTACTACACCAGTTACTTACCGGTTATTAACAGTGGGGATCCTGCTTTAGAAAAAGTTTTACAATGGGAGTTTTACCAATCCAGCCCCACCACCTGGTGACTTCCTGGGTGTGCCTAAACATGAACAAATCTGCCTCTGCCTCATCTTCCCATGAAATGTCAAGTTCTCCTTAATTAGCAATAAGGAATCATCAGTGCACACTCGGGCTACAGGAACCGTTAGCCGCTGGGAACTCTCAGTGCAGCCACCGTTATCTTTACAGAGTTGAATGCACGCCCATCGGTTCCTGGTGAGCTGATGTAACTATCTCATAATTTGACTAATCCGGTGCCTGTTGCACCAGGCTTCAAAGCACAGAGAAGCTTACAGCTGTGGGTGCCAGTGAAGCGAGAGGGGCCTCTGCCTGCTTCCCTCCAGCCCTTTGCTCCACTGTCAAACACCTAACTGTACTACTGGAAATAGGTCCCTGCCTCTCAAGCACAGGAAGGAGATAACCTTAAGGTAAACATCCCAGAGAAAAGGGAGATCACCAGGGAGATTTTGTAAGTCTGCACAAAAGCACCAAATGACTCATGAGCCAGGATTTCCAGGCACCCAGCATGCTAGACAATAGGCGGCAGAGGTAGGGGTGTGCATGATACAGAGTGGAGAGGAGTTAGAGCAGCAAGCATCTGGCATGCAAAAACCCTGGAACACAAAGCTTAAACGCAATAAATCCGTTAGCTCCTTGGCTCAGGGAGTTCGGCAATTCCCAGGGAGAGCACCACAAAGTTACTGTGGGATACGTGTGCCTCACCAATGGAGAAACCCCCACCCCCACCCCCAGTGAAACTGGCTGATGGTCAGTGGAGCGGCGTCATCGCTGTTCATGCTCCTGGGAGTGCCTGGTGAACGAGAACGCTGCAGCACTGACCTGCTCAGAGCACATGGAGTTCATCCCGGGCATTTGCAGTGAGCTCATCTGCATTTGTCCAGTCATTGGATTCATGTTCTGGATGTTTGTGTTTCCTCCGGCCATGGACACGGTGATGCTCATGTTGTTGTACATTCCCTGCTGCGCAGGTGTGGGCTGGTTCTGCCCAGCTTGGCTGAATACACTGTTAACCCAGACAAAAAAATAAAGAGGGATTACACAGAATCAGGAGTTCAGAGAGGCCAGGGCTCTGTTTCCAGTTGTAACATAGAGAGTGAGAGATCGACCCAGGGAGTGTTCTCTAGAGGAATGGGACTCCTAGCACACAGATATGGGACTAAACCCCCCCATCTCTACATAGGTGCCAGGAGAATTGTCGGTTGCTAGATGCTCACAGGTGCAATAACCCACACCTCCAGCAACAGGCATCCTTGCAGAAGTGGAACCACAGAGATGTCTGTAACAGAGAAGGAAGGGGAGGGTGTGTGTGGGGGGAATGGATCTGGAGTGATAAAGGCTGTTTTTAAAAGAGCTGATGCAATGTTTGCAGCTGACAGATCTCTGTGGCTTATTTTCCCCTGGGGAGGAATTTCATGACTTCCTGCTTCTATCTACTGAAGAAAATACCACCCTTCTGGAAATGTCCTACAGAATTTAACATAGAATGACCCTTTCCCCAAGAATGTTTAAACCAACCTACAGAATTCTGTAGCAGGGATAACATTAAACTCCATCAGCTGCTTTAAAAGTTCTCTAGAGAGGATCTCATTCTCTTAAGAGCAGTGTCTATAAAATCTCACTTAGTTTCTAAAGAACCTCATTGCTTTCTTCCTTTTAAATCCCACAAGTAAAAGGGCCAAATTCTGCTCTCAGAGGTGTGATGAAGTCACTGGGAGTTGCAAGTACTTTCCTGCAAATGGAACCCTAAAAATACAGCTGTACATTTACAAAAGTCCAAATGGAAAGCATCATGGTGTGATGATTTGAAATCTCGGTCTGGGCGACTTATGAATTCTGGTTGATATGGGTGGAGTTATCACAAAATTGCTGCATCATGGAAAGCCTAGGTCTGTGGGTCCACTCACTGTGGCTTACAAGGCTGGATGCCTGTCTCTGCCAGAACAGGGACACTAGGCAATAGGTTAAGGGCTATCAGCACCTGAATAGGTCTTACCTGGGGAGAAAAAAAGAGTAACTGCATCCTAGGGGAAAGCACCTCTCTCCACTTTCCCTCTGCCAGGGTTGGCATTTGGAACAGCAGAAAATCCCCAAATGCTAAACAAAGACACCACAGACAGTGGGTGGGCCAGGGGAAGACCCACAGAGAGACACTTAGGATGTTTGGGAGGCGGCTGGGCAGCCAAGGTCAGAGAAGACTCCACGTTTCAGCCCATAAACCATGCACTGGAACAGAAGGATGCTGGTTGGCCCCTGGCCCCAGCCCAAAGAATGCACTGGAGTAGTGAGGAAACTGAGGCAGGAAAATACATGTAGGATATATTATTTTGTACAGATCTGTGTATTTCCTGGGTTATTAAGTAAAGAGCAAAAATGCTGTAAAACTCTGGGCACAGTGTCTCTGTGTGTTCTATGCTACATGTACCACATGACCCCTTGAAGAGATAAACCAAAAGGCTCACACCTTTGGTGAGATTTTTGGGAGAGAGTGTGCTTAAGCTACTGGGATATCTTGGGGGTCAGTGCTTGACCTGTGGGCCCAAGAAAGATGGGCTGGGCTGGAGCTCCCTTTCCTTGAAGGGATAACAGAGAGTTGATGCCCAGGAAATGTGCCAGAGACGCCAAGAGAAGAAACAGGCCTGCAGCCTGCTGAGATCCAGGGAAGCTTAAAACACGTGAAGGGGTCAGTGTTTGGATCCCCTCACAACACTGGTGGGCCACCAGCAGGGAGGGCCCAACCAGACCTGTGTCTGGTAATCCATGGACATTAGTAACCTTTGTAAGTATCATATAGGATACAAGAAAAACACTTCAGCCAATCACCAGCCAGAAAAATCTAACATCCTCCTTTCACCAAGGATGGTGATGCTGTCAAAAGGTGTCCAATCGCATCACCCCTCATCCCCAAAGAGCCCGACTCATGGTCTCGCTGCCTATGCTCCAGCCCAGTGGGGCCCAGATTCAGCTAAGTTCTCAATGTCATTGACTTTGATGAAATGGAAGCACCCGCTTAAGGGCTCTAGGGAATCGAAGAGCCCCATCTCCTCATTCAACTGCCTCCTTAATGCTGCTGCTAACACTAAGTGGCTGGAGAGCAGCAGTTCCCGGACTTGTTACTAAGGCGCCCCGCCAGCCACATTTTGTCTTTTTCGTTGTTGTTGTTTTTTGAGACCCACCATTAGATACATATACCCTTCCCCCTGGCATCACCCAGAATGGGTTGGAGAGCGAGCCCGCCCTGCATTCACCTCGCAGCAGCGGCTCCTGTCCCGTGGGGCTGGGCCTCGTTCCCAACTCTGGGTGTTGCAACGGGGTCACAACAGCACTCAGGTTTGGCCTGCCTGCCCCTTGGTCATGGCCAAACCTGAGTGGCACTGCAATCCCATGCACCAGGTCACACCAGCACTCACTTGGATTTGTCCCGGAGGAGTGACCAGGCCAAACCTAAGTGGCATTGTGACCATGTGTGCCACATCGTAATGTTTGGAGTAGGGAGCCAGGCCCAACCCTGCAGGACAGGAGCTGCTGCTGGCGGGTGAGTGTGGGGCAGACTCACTCTCCAGCCCTACCCAGGAACCTCTCCTCCACACTGGGGCGGGAGAAGTCTATAGTTGCCTAGGGCCCTGCAACCCACTGGTGGGTCAGGACTGACCATTTGAGAAACAGGTCTATATAGCATTTACGCACACAGCTCATGGGAAATCTGTCAGCAATGACCCCTACAGAAAGGGGGGAAGGAAACAACATGATGCTTGGGCTGGACCTTCATCCAGAGCATCATGGACCTGATCCAAAGCCCATCCAAGTCAGCAGAAGACTTTCCATTGACTTCAGTGCGTGTTAGATTAGATTGTGTCTTCCTACCTCCCCAGACAGCTGTATAGTCTGTGGAAGACCCAAGAGGCAGCTCAGCTCTTGCAAGAGGAGAGAGACTATAATAATAAAATGCCCTGCTCTGGTTGCTAACAGCCATAATCTGTATTGCTTTGCAGCACTCCAACAAACAGCCTCTGAGACTGATTAAATGCCCAAGTGCGGCTGAGCACCGTAATCAATCTGGGCAGCCGTTTATTGCTTCATATATAACAAAGAGATTGAGATTATCCCCTAATTGGAGCAACTGCACTGGAGCCATTCTGCACTGTATCAGCCTGAAACCAAATCAATGAAGCGATTCTTCTGGCTTGGTCAAATTACTGAGCAAATTAAATGAGAAGACAGGCTTGTTTGGAATTCATGGTGGAGAACACAAAAACCATCCGTGACCTTCTAGTTCCATGGACTCCCAGGGTACATCTGGGTTCCGTCTGCCAACTCACTCCAGCCTCTTACCAAAAACACACTTCTCACCCAACACCCACAAAAATCAGCCAACATGTAGAACTGTCAACCATTGTCCCTCCAGATCTTTTTCTGACAGATTAAAGAGCCCTTTCGCATCAGGCACTTCGTGGGGCGGTACCATATTTACAGACTGGGATTAAGCTGCCTCTTCTCTTCCTCTTC
This sequence comes from Lepidochelys olivacea, assembly GCF_965140295.1. NCBI lineage: Eukaryota > Metazoa > Chordata > Testudines > Cheloniidae > Lepidochelys > Lepidochelys olivacea. Next base: position 6,751,389 of record NC_140413.1, read on the forward strand.
AACCAGCTAAATGGATCGAGCTCCTTTAGTCTCTCACTGCAAGGCAAGTTTTCCAGCCTTCGAATCATTTGTATGGCTCTTCTCTGAGCCCTCTTCAATTTCTCAACCTCCTTTTTAACGTAGACACACCAGAAGTGAATACAATGTTCCAGCAGAGATCTCCCCGGTTGCATCCCAAGGTAACATCCCCTCTCTAATCCTGCTCAGTATCCCTGTGAATTGTACCCCTTGATCCCACTCCCTCTCTACTGCTGGTCTTGTTGGGTCATGTCTGAGATTTAGAATGTTGCTCTCTGGAGCAGGGATCACATCTTCCAACGTCTTGTGCTGCTGTAAAATAATAAACAGCAGCAATATGAATTCTACGTTTGTAATAGGGTACTGGGCCTTGGGGTGCACAGGCCCATCCCACTATGGTTCTTGGGCCCTTTAAGAGCAGGAATTTTGGGAAATGCCATTCCACAGGACACACTGAGAACCCAGAGGCCATATGGCCAGGGAACTATCTAAGGGATAGCCTGAGCTCCAGAGAAGGGAGATGAGGGCTGAAGGCTGCTAAGAGTGTTTTGAGTTGCCTGCTCTGTTTCAGAATAAAGCGAGCCCTGAAATAAAGGACATGAAGGGATTTGTTGGAGTTTGTATGTTCCCTGGAATGCATAAACAGGGCAAGATTGAGTAGGAGTAACGAGGTTATTTTACCTCTGTACTTGGCCCTGGTGCAACTGCTGCTGGAATCCTGTGTCCTGTTCTGGTGCCCACAATTCAAGAAGGATGTTGATAAATTGGAGAGGGGTCAGAGAAGAGCCACGAGAATGATTAAAGGATTAGAAAATGTGCCTTATAGAGATAGACTCAAGGAGCTCAATCTACTTATCTTAATAAGCAAAGTTAAGAGGTGACTTGATTACAATCTATAAATATCTATATGGGGAGCAAATATTTAATAGCAACAGGTTTCAGAGTAGCAGTCGTGTTAGTCTGTATTCGCAAAAAGAAAAGGAGTACTTGTGGCACCTTAGAGACTAACAAATTCATTTGAGCATAAGCTTTCGTGAGCTACAGCTCACTTCATCGGATGCATTCAGTGGGAAAAAAAATGCATCCAACGAAGTGAGTTGTAGCTCACGAAAGCTTATGGTCAAATAAATTTGTTAGTCTCTAAGGTGCCACAAGTCCTCCTTTTATTTAATAATGATTTCTTCAATTTAGCAGAGAAAGGTGTAACATAATCCAATGGCTGGAAGTTGAAGCTAGACAAATTCAGACGGCAAATAAGGCACAATTTTTTTAACAGTGAGTGTAATTAACCATTGGATCAATTTACCAAGAGTTGTAGTGACAATTTTTAAATCCAGATGGGATGTTTTTCTAAAAGCTCTGCACTTGGAATTATTGTGGGGAAGTTCTCTGTCCTGTGGGATAAAGCGGGTCAGACCAGATGATCACAATGATTCCGGCCTTCGAATCTATGAATCCATGAATTTATTTTTAGTTTCACCATTGAAACCCATTTAGTTTCAACATTGTAACCCATTAACCACAAAAGCTAGTGTCTGAGCCACAGCCAACACGAAACACAGCAGTTTAAAAAACCCGAAGGATGGTTCATTTGGATGCTGAAATCTACCTGCTGGAGGATCCTGCTAGCAACCAAAAACCTCAGAGCAGGTGAGAATCCAGTAGGACACATCCTCCTTTCCATCCGTGTGATGGGGAGGGCTACTCCCAGCACTACATTCAGGGTTGAGTCCTGCATGGCCTTCAAGGAACATATAGCAAGAACAAGACATGTGGAAAAAGCCCTACCTGGTCTCTGCTATCTCAGTTCATCAGCTCTGAGCAGTGAACATAAGAATGACCATACTGGGTCAGACCAAAAGTCCATCTAGCTCAGTATCCGGTCTTCTGACAGTGGCCAATGCCAGGTGCCCCAGAGGGAATGAATAGAACAGAGAATCATCAAGTGATCCATCTGTTGCCCATTCCCAGCTTCTGGCAAACACAGGCTAGGGACACCATCCCTGCTGATCCTGGCTAAGAGCCATGGATGGACCTATCCTCCATGAACTTATCTGGTTCTTTTTTTAACCCTGTTATAGCCTTGGCCTTCACAACATCCTCTGGCAAGAAGTTCCACAGGTTGACTGTGCATTGTGTGAAGAAATACTTCCTTTTGTTTGTTTTAAACCTGCTGCCTGTTAATTTCATGTGGTGACCCCGAGTTCTTGTGTAATGAGAAGTGTGAAGTGTCCAGTTTGTATGAGGTGCTGTCACTATCAAAGTCTTTGGTGGGGGAGGCAAGGTTGATGGGAGCCTGGGGCATTGTGTTTCCTGAAGGCAATGGAGGGAGATGGATGATACCTCCCCCCCCAGCAACACCCCCACCCCCCACCATGAGTACTTAAGCTCTTTTATGTAACACAGAGCATCATCGAGCTGCAGTACAGGCATTAGCCCTCCCTACTGCAGACTGTATGCAGGTCAGACCATACAAGACAGAGTTCCTGTTGGTCCTCGCAGGTTTTTATGTTGCCTTCTCAATCTGAGTTTGTGTTATTCTAGACTCAGAACCATGACCAGCCAAAACCAAAACAGGACATTTCGTAATTTACAGGCACTTCTAGGGGGCTTGCCACTGCAATATCTGAAGTGCATCAGGAAAATAGGACAGAGAAGGGAAAACCGCACATTTAAACACTGTAGTGAAACATGGTCATGTTCCCCATGTGTTTTATAGCATGACCTCCTTTTGCCTGTGTGATCAGAGATAAACTTGTTATAACCATCTTTTAGCCTGGTTATCCACCCATGTTTCATGGAGGAATTTCTGTCCACATGGGCCAGAACACCACAATGCAGATGGGCCACAACCACACTTCCAAACTGTGTTTAGAAATGGTTATTTCTGTAGTGTAGATGGGGGAAAGAAGCTATGAGAAATATACCCTACACCAGGCACAAATACACTGATTCACAGACTACGTCTACCTGGGGATTTGCACAGTTCAGCAACTGGTGGCCAGTAGTCAGTACAACTAAAGTGCAGGTGAGCAAGCTAAGCCACGATTGGAGTTTAACTCTGTTTCAAGCAGGGAGAAGCAGAACTGGTGTGTATCCTGGCTTTCCCTGTCTATACTTGGGGTTTGCACTGGCACAGCTATGTCAACTGCTCCACCAATGGCTGAATGGCTAGAAGAGAGACAGCCACAGAAAACAAATGTCCTGTTCAAACACCTGATTCTGTTACCCAGTGGCTGACCACTTAGCCAGTCTAAAACATTCTGATCACATAAGGTGCCCAATGCCTTGCTAGCCAAGCATCATTAGTGCATAATGGCAAACCTCTACTGGATTAAAAAATGTCCAATTCCAAGATGTAATAAAAACCAGGGAATATAAAAAGCCGTTCAATGAGGAACAGACCTTGCTTTCTTCCTCAGAACTTCTAGGAATCCTAAAATACAGTTTAGAAGCACAGGGACTCTAGAAATTAGAAACACAGCTGACAACAAAGGCACTGCAGAGAAACCTAGTGGGACAAAGTTCAAACAGCCTTGAAGACAAAAATGACTCCCACAGAAACATGGGCAACTGCTTTGCAGACTAGAGCTCCCTTCCACGGCATGCACGGTACTGTGGGAGTCTTGGAAATATTGCCCCAGTTTATACTGTACCAAGCGTTTATCCAGTCTGATAAGTCTGGCTGAGGATAGGGCATGAAAAACAATGGTGACAAGAAAGGACAGTATTAAAGAAGTCCTAGCTGGACTATGGTGTTGCTCAGAAATGAAGTAAAGGCCTAGTCTGTAGAGTGCGAGGCACAGTGCAGTACTTCACTCTAATTCCCCTCCTGACAGTCTGAGCCATCCCTTTTCCTGTTCTGGAGACTGACACAACTTTCCATCCAAGGGCAAGTCAGAACAATGCTGCACAGAACAAAGCAGCCCTTGCACCAGAATTAGCACAGCTACTGTATGCTGGAGCTGTTAGTCCAGTGAAAGGGCAGCCCCTTCCAAAGGGATGTGGCCAAGTTGCAAAGTCAGTGCATACGCTAGCAGCTTTTAACCGGGGGAGATCTGCGGCCAAAGCCTTGCTAAGACAATAGGAATAGGAGCTGATGCTTTCTTACACTAGTCAACTTTTGTCATGGATTGGCCAATCTCTGCTCAAAGATGCCCAGCACCAAAGTAGCGGGCAGGACTGAAGTGTATTTGGCAGAATTACTGCTAGCACAGGTCCTTTGCTTTCATGAAGACTTAATTACATCATTTTTTAAATTAAAGCAAAAGAATTGCTCTGTGGGCTACTGAATGTGTGTGCTCATTTAGAAAACCAATTTGCTGTGGGCTTCTGGCAATCTGACAATCCAAGGGCAAAATACAAACAAAGGAGTCTAAGGAGAAGCTCATGGTGTGTAAATGCTGACTGAGATTAGCACTGGTCTCCATCTACTCTTGCAGGCCCCATCACTGTGGGAGGAGACAGCCTGTGTTAAGTATCTATAAAGCATCTATCACCATGGTGATACCACCATCATCTTGGTGGTATCTCCTCGACCTGTATCTCAGCACACCCAAGCACCAGCATGGATTACTCACTCAGAAACTGGAGAGAGCTCACTGCTTTTATAAGCAAGCCAATGATCTGTTTTTTTACAAGGTAATTATACAGTTAAAGTTCAGGGCTGGATGAATGTTCTACAGGGAACTCAACATGCTAACCCGCAGGGTGAGTGGTTAGGGGATGGGTTGGTGTATGACACTGGCTTAGTGCATGTGTGACCATGTCTCCCCCTAGTGTCTGGGCCCAGCGACCAGCGCAACCTACTACGAACTCACAGCTAAAGGAGCTCTGCTGTGGAAGAAGCCTGTGATTTTGGTGCTGAAGGTGCCAGGTTCGATCCCCTTGACGACTGTGATGTCAACATCCAGAGAGCCATGTTTTGTTACCCTTGGTCCCCTGCTTCCAGACCAGCTGGGGGCAGGAGCACAGACCTCAGCAGTTATTGCTCCTGGAGTAGGGAAGGCGGGATGATAGCCTACCATCTGCGTGTACATTACTCTGACCTTAGGTTAGACTTACTTATTATTCCCCATTGTTCCTTGCTGCCAAGTCTTCATGTCTGGGGACGGGTACCCAGGGGTCGATGGAGCTGGCTGGAGCATGGGGCTCTGCGAAGGAGGGATCTGCGGCGACACCAGAGGGCTGCTGGGGCTGAGCGATGGAGCGAATGCAGGCTCACTTTGCTGACCCATACCTGGGAACAACACACAGGCCGCTTCACTGCAAGCTGTGCAGACGACCACGCCATTACTTAATAAGCTTGTTCTTAATCCCTTGGGACCAGAGTCTGCCACCTTTGCTCACGCAGAGTATTACCTTACTCCTCCAGTGGTGTCTTGTGAGGATTTCCCCTCTTTTGCAGGTGCTGGAGTTAAATTTGAAGCTTCAGCCTGGACTTTTGATCTTAGGCCTCCCCCCTCCCCTTTCTTTTGGTTGCTATTTGTATTACCCGAATACAGCATTTTGTAGCCAAATGGTGGGGGGGAAACCCGGAAGTTGCTTGCTGTAAACAGAGGGTAGTATTCCAGAACACAACTGCCGGGAGAAGGAGCTGAAGTAACTGTACTGGAGAACAAGACAATGTGATTGTTGACTTGCAAGACTATTTTAGTTGGTTTCCAAAGCCGTGATAGCTGTGGGGTAATTGTCTCTCTTGATTAATTATAGAAACCAGATCTCCCTTGCCAGATTCAAACTGAATTCTTTTTACATTATGGAAAAGTGCTGCTTAACTGTAAAACCATGTGGAGCAGGTGCAGTACGAAGATGTCCATCTGCAGCCAATTCTGGACAAACTCACTGATTTAATCTGAGCCACCCACATAATCTATACACAGGAAATAACCTCCATCTGCAGCTGATTTCCGATACCTCATCAGAGCATGCACAAGGGTTTGGCCTTTTTCAGACATTTAGCTTCTGAATGTAAATTTAAAGTAGTTTAATTAAAATGGCCACTCTGAATTTTTCTCTCTCTTTTTTAAAAGGGAAATACAATTATTTACCTAAATGGTGTCAACTTCTAGAGATCTCTACTTTGTCTGAGGGGTACATTTGGAACACGGAGCCAGAAGAATGGGGTACCTTCCCAGAACTTGCAATAAGCGCGCTGAGATCCTCAAGTGAATGGCACTAATGAAATGCAAAGGCAGCGCGGTCTAGTGGATGCAGAGCTGGACTGGCAGTCAGAAGAACTGGGCTGCAAACCCAGCTTCGCTCTGTGCCTCAGTTTCCCCATGTATAAATTGGGCATGATGATTCCTACCCACCTTTGTAAAGCTCTTGGAGATCAGCGAATGAAAAGCACTGTGTAATTCTGACCTGATCTGGATTTCCTCCACTTGGGGCTAAGGGGTACACATGGAAGTCATTTCGTTGGCCGTGCAGTATCTTTGTTTACTTGCATCGTTTGTTGCCCCCACTCATACCGCCACATACTTAAAGCATCACCTGATGAAGCAGACACTGAACGCAGACTCCACTTTAAGGGGCACAGCCGAAGACGTACCTGACCCAGAGTACTGGAAGATGTTCTGCTGCATGGGAGGGGTCATCCCGGCACCAAACTGCCCTCCAACGTTCCCCATCATCCCTCTGTTCACCAGGCTGTTGCGACTGGCCAGTGCTGCCTCAGGGTTCGATGCCAGCTGCGAAAAGGGGCTGGTGGAGGTGGGAGGGTTTCCTGGATTCGTACCGTAGTTGGGGGGATAGGGAAACTGCTGTGGGGGTGCCTGGGGGAGGCGAGCGGCCCCCATCTGCACTGGGAGTCCAGCTGAGGGAGGAAGGTTGTTCCCGAAGCTCTGCTGTCTCATCGATATGGCTCGCTGCTGCATTAGCTGCCTCTGCCGATGCTGCTGGCTGTACAGCTCTCGTTGGCGCTGGGCCAGCATCTGTGCATTCAGAGGTGGCTGCAGAGGAGGAGGTAGATGTGACCATTATGATAACTCTGCCCCCTGTCAGGGTAATTGTACTGTACGGGGGATGGACAAATGACCTTTCTGGCTGCCTGTGGTGTCAATCATCATTTGCAAGGAAAGCTAAAAATCCCAAAGAGCAGTTGAGGAAGCTCTGTAAATCTGCCAGTTTGTGTAGATCAAAGGCAGAGCAGATTGGAAATATTAAAGAGCTGCCTCTGTACATGCTCATTCCTGTAACTGAATGGAAAGTCTCGTATGCTCACCTCATAAAAGCTTGAAAGACTCTGGGGAGTTGGGATTCGGAACACATGTTCTCAGCCTGGCTATGAACAGGAAGCCTTTGCAAGGGGCTCCCCATCTGTGGGGGCAGCTACTGGCAAAAATTTCAGCTTTGTGTCATTTCATGCAGCTGCTAACGAGAAAAACGCCTGTCCAAAAACCACCATTTGTTGCTTCAGATCCCGCCCTGCTACCACAACCTTGCCTTTAACAACAGTTGTTGCTGGACTCTCTCAGCACAATCACTCACTTCATACTGCTCCCTGCACACTGAGCAGTCTGCCTCTTCCCGCCATCTTGATCTCCCCTCCAGATTCCCTTTCCTTGTGCCTACCCGCCCCCTAGCCACCTGTCCCTGCTTAGTTGGCACCGTAATCCTGTCTTGCTCGTATCACTATATAATCGTTACAAATGACATTTTAAAAGCCCGTGGTACTCAGGGGTGAAACTGGGGGAAGAAAGGTGGTGGCTCTCTTCCAAGCTCTGCCCACAGGAGTCACCAGACTGTAGCATCCCTCACTGCAACGTCTGTCAGCACCTGCAGAACTAGAACCTGGGACTATGGAGATTCTGGGCTCCCAAAGCTTCATCACCACCAGGAGCTCAGGCCAGGTTTCTGTTGGGGGACCCTGTGAAGCTAGACACTGCAGGAAGGAGCACTCAGCGGAGCCTGAGTGGGAGCCCTGCAGCTCACTGATTGGCGCACGCCAGTATATAAGCCAGGAAGCCATTACAGGGGCTGGCTGAGCAAGGACACAAACTGCCTGCTTGCTTCTGCGCTAGACCTCGCCTTACTGTGAACCTTACACTCTAGTTCCTGTCCCCAGTTCCGTCCCCGCTCCGCTGCTTGGCTCTTTTCTGTGACCTGATGCCTGACCCAGCTCGACCCCAACGCCACTACACGTCTCCTGATGGCAACTCGATAACTAACCAGTGTCCCACCGGCCACACACGACCCGGCCCAGACGGAGTCTGCAGTTGTTCAGTATGATCGTGTTTGCTCTCTGGACTCTACCAGCTCAAAGGGCTCAGTCACTTGGGCTTTAATGTCAAGCTCTGTCCTCAACCTTTTTCTTTGAGTTTTCTCCGTTTAGGGTTTTTCAGCTCTCCTGGGCAGGAACCTATCTTCCTAGCAGCCTATGACGCGCCAGGTGCACACGTTATACGGATGTGCCATACTAGACTGGCAGTGACCAAAGCAACTGTTGCCATAGACCATTTCCCTTAGCCTACTTTACAAAGTGCATGCTTAGTGAGCCAGGCAGTGTCGCCTAGTAGACAGAGCACTGGAAAAAAACAGGAGACTTGGGCTCTATTCCCAGCTCTGGCACTGACCTGCCCTATGACATTGGGCAAGTCCCCTCACCTTTCTGCGTCTCCGATTCCTACCCCTGCCCCCGTTGGTCTTGTCTATTTAGACTGTAAGCGCTCTAGAGCAGGGGCTGTGTGTTTCTCTGTGTGTGTACAGCTCCTGGCACAACATGGTTTCTTGCCACCACTATAATAATGATAGCAGTGAGAAATGTGACAACTCCTTTGCAGAGCATGCTATTTTCAAACTATTCATAACTTGTTCCAATCAAACCCCATTTTCACAGAGAGACTTGAAGGCGCTTCTTGTCAGTGAAGGCTAGTTCCATGCCATAGTTCAATTCTCTAACCCAGCTATTTTGACTGTAGGGCTGTTCAAAACCATCTCTTTTAAGAATTTTCTGTAAGTTATGGTTTGTTTCCCAAATGGCTGAACTAGATTTGCTCAAAGTTAATAAAATATCACGGTGGAAAATTTCAGCCCAGAAGAGAAAGTCTGAGAAAGTTAGCAGCAGCTGAAAACAAAGCATTACAATGGAAACTATTACATAGTTTTGTCTGCAGCTATAGTGCCTGAGAGAATATCAAAGATGTCCAAAACTCATCAAAACAGTTTGGAGTCAGTAATGGTTTGGGGGTGGCAAGATAGCACCAATAAAAACCCGCCATATGGAACAAAGTTACCAGAACATGGCTACACCTTCCACCTTCTTTTCCCCTTATACCGAGCAGATATTTGATCCCACTTTACTGAAAGTGGGATAGAACTCCTGGACCTGGGGCTTTGCAGGATCATTACAAAAGATTCACTAGAGATTCAACTATACGTGAATGTCATCAGTTACGAAGGGACCCCTCTCAATTAAAGTCCAAGCCAGTACTACTCATGTCCAAGCAGCAATAGAGAATTTCCAAGTGGAAATGCTGTATGGAGGCTGAAGATAATATCCGCAATCAGCTACACAGAAAATTCATTTGGGGCCGAATTCTACTATTGAGTAGTACCTCACTCTGCAATTAGAATCATAGAATATCAGGGTTGGAAGGGACTCAGGTAGTCATCTAGTCCAAACCCCTGCTCAAAGCAGGACCAATTCCCAGCTAAATCATCCCACCCCAAATTAGTCTCACTGTAATAGACTGAGTTTATTGCTGCTTACAAATCAATGGTGTAGGCCCTTAGTGATAAAGTACTAATTTCCGCTGGACTGATAAGGGTGTCAACATGTGGCTTCCTACCATTACCTGAGGCGTAATCTGTGGCTGCATGCCTGCCCTCATACTGATGCCGACCGGAGAATTTGCTGCAAACTGGTTCAGGATCGCCTGCCGATTTTGGTGTATCAGCTGGAGAGGAGGAAATCAGAAAGACCTTGCAGCTCTACACCAGTTTTGTCAGGTACAGAACATCTACAGACCCACCAACGGCAACTGGCTTCCAGCAGCATTTTTCCTCCCTACTGAGAAGCAGATAATTCATTTAAAGGGACTCTGACTAGTTTCCCCACAATTTCTTCTAACTGCACAATGGCAACAGAGCACTTTTCCATTAAGCTGGTTTCCTTTACGTCAGTGGTCCTCAACCTTTCTTGTGGAAATAGCGTATTGCTATTCCCAGAAGACTGTGGCGGGCGCCCGACACCCCGCCGCCAAAATGTGGCGGCAGGAAGAAGCGCTGACGCCGAAATGCCACCGAGAAATGGTGACGCTTCTCAGCGGCATTTTGGTGGCAGGGTGTCCTGCGGGCGCACAAAATGCCCCGGTGGGCACCATGGTGCCCGTGGGCACCGCGTTGGGGACCTCTGCTTTACGTTATTCTTGGCGCACATCCTTCTGCTGCTCTATTACAGTGGGGCATCCTAATGACAGAGCTTGTGGGATGGGCTGGCCCCACATAAGGAGAAGTGCTGCGCAAAACCCAGCGTGTGGCAGTTTACAGACTTCTGTAACCCGCACAGCACATCTGGAGGGAAGAGGTTGAGTGCTGGGCAGCTCTAGCTGAGAGCTCTGGATTCCCCACAGAACCAAAGTGAATAGTCACCTGCTGCTGCCCTTGTAGCCGCTGCTGCAGCTGAAGTCTCAGCTGGTTGGGGGCTGTCGGTGGCCTGTTTAGAATCTGCCGTGGCTGCATTCCCATGTTGGTGGGGAAAGCCCCTCGGGGCGATGGTACCTGAACCGGCATGGGCCCGAAAGAAGGTTTCTGCCTGACCATGCCTTGGAAAGGGCTGGGGAGATTAGCAGTAGAAGCAGAAGAATAAGGCTGGGGGTACAGGCCAGGCTTCTGATCCATTAGAAGAGACGGTGTCGCTTGCTGTGGCTGGAATCTGTCAGTCAGCACTTCCAGGCTGCCTCCCTGTTTAAAAAGGGGGACAAAAGTGAGACCCCTTCTTAGCTGACAAAAATCCCAGCAGAGTTTCTAACACACAAAGCAACAGCCATGTGTTCCACATCTCACAGAAGGTAGCAAACCCCAACTCAAAGGGCCCTTCACTTTTCAGGCTCCTTGAGCACAGGCCAGAAGGGACTGCTCCTGGCCCTGGCATTCACTGCTCTGGTACAGCCGGCCACAGTGCAGCCCGCTTGAGTCTAGTCATTGGGAATGTTCCAAAAAGCAACTGCAGGGAGAACAATTAATACCTCACTCCTCAGGGCCAGAGGCCTTAAAAACCTTCACAAAGAAAAGGGTTTTTTGTGTGGCCATGAACAAAGGCCACAATTTTCAGAAGGGCTCAAAACACACAGTTGGCTCCAGATTTTCCAGGGCACTCAAGGGGAAGGGAGGAAGGGGCAAGAGATTCTTTGCTGTTCTCAGGAGTGGTGATGGGGAGATGACTCTCCATGGTTTACAATAGGAGCTGAGCTGTTCGGAAAATCTAGCCATTTATTTAGGTGCCTAAAGGGGGGCACCCATCTTTGGCTGTGCTGTGACAGTGGAAGAATCAATTCAAGGCCAGGGGAACAGCATGGTATCTCCTACATTACCCTCCTATTGCAGTCTGTAAAGGGGAGGTGGCCAGGGGAAATAGGTTGCAGCTGGGGCTTCCCTGTGCCCCAGCAATCCCCGGCCATCATGATAGCCCTAGAAGCCTTTGACAGCTGGAGTAATAGCCTTCAAGCTGCTTTCAGTTACACAGGGTGACCAGAGCAATGCACAGTCAGATCTGGATCACAGGAGCATGCCGTCCTGAGCTGTACCGTGGGCTCCTCAGCTCCAGTCCGGGATTGGGGTCAGTATTTGCAAGTAAGCTGAATCAGACCACTCTGAGGAAGCTTACACAGGGGAAATAGGAGACACACTGTTCTGCGTTAGCTTTACTCCAGGTAGAGCAAAATAATATGAACCTAGCAGAGAGTAAACTTACTAAGCTTGTGGCATTGAGTTCCACAAGTTAACTATGTGCTATGTAAAAAAAACCATCTTTCACTCAATGGGGGAGGTAAATTCCACAGTGGAGAACAGCTCACTGAAAATATCCTGATTTCAGCCCCTCCTCATTAAACTGGGGGGTAGGTTAACTCGAGCACTTCACCTGACCACAAATCCCTGTCTGATGCTGCAGCAGAAAGGTGGTCTTGGACATAATCAGTTACCAGATTAGGAGCCCTATCCCATCAAGTGCTTGAAATCAATCAGCAACCTTCAGCATCAGGTCTGAGTCAGGGGAAATGAACTCAGAGGTTTTGCTACTCTCTAGAGGTATGTCTTCCCTGCAGAGTTAACTCAGGTGATCGGTGCCTGGGTGTGAACAGCCACTGCGTGTGCAATATCATGCCTGAATTAGTGCACCCTGGCCGCTGCGGCATGTACCTGCGTGTGTCACTAGGACATCTGGGAGGAATCTCATGGCTCCTTGTGCTGCAGTAAGCTGAGCCACTCCATGATTCTTTCCTAGTGAATTGTGGAAGACCTTGTCTGTCATTCTAGAGCAGGAATTATGGGAAGGCGCAGCAGGACTGTACCCTCCCTGCAAAGTAGGTAGGTGACCAGCCTGAGAGAAAGCGGCACTGAGGCTCCAGACCCCGCCGTGCCAGCTAGCTCAGGCTGAAAGCACCACTAAACTCAGCTGAGAAGGTTTTGTTGGTGGAGAGGAGGTGGACTAAGGTAACTCTACAGTGAAGACATACCTTAAGGCTTAAGACATACCTTTGAGTTGGTTCCAGGTGGGTCTGAAATACTTGGGCCTAATTATAAACAACTTGAAAGTAAGAGTAAGGGTAGTCTGTACAACATATCCAAGGAAATACAAACTGGTTTAGGAGGATGGGATACATTTCAGTTATGTATCCGAGGGGGAAACTATCAAAATGAACTTCTTCCCAAAGGTGCCTGAATTCTGAATGCTGTCCCCATAAATATTTATGTCCAGTACATATTTTATAGCATTACATAAGTTATTACAAAGATTCATCTGGAGCCATGGAAAAAGCCCAAGATTAATATTCAAGAAACGATCCTTGGATGGGAGTAAAGTTGGATTTCAATTCCAAACATGAGACGATGCTCCGAGCCATAGACTATTAGACAGGGAATTTGCTGGCTCAAGAGGGAAGATGATTGGCATTCTCACACAACTCTGGGCCCCAGGCTCAGTGTTCCAAGGCATCTTACTTCAGTATTTGAGAGAGAAAGTCAAATGCCTAGTACCCTCCCTAAGAACAACACTGAAAGTTGGCTGGTGTGGTTATGGCTGTTAGGTGGCTTGTATGAAATGAGTTTGGTAGATCGTGATCTGGGTCCTGGTGGATAGGAGACCATGGCACAAAAACCACCCTGCCACAACTGGCATCTTTACCGGCAGCCTCAGCAGAGGAATCAGCGACTGAATGAGCCAGGGAGACTGAACTCCCCCTCTCAGACCTACATTTTTAAAAGTGGCTAGTGACTTTGATGCCCAAGTTGATTTTTGATGCCTTAAAAGGGGCCTGCTATTGAGAGGGCAGATACTTGGCATTTTCTGAAAAACAACTCTACTACAAGGTGTCTCAGATTAGTCACCTAAGAACATCTAGACTTGTCTCTAGATTAAAGCTGCAGCATAGCAATGGGACGATATAAAGAAGTTGCAGTGCTATTCTGTAGTTATTCTAGGGGGGGCTCAACAGAAGAAGCCCCCTTCAGTTCAGTGATAAAGAAGCAGGCCTTGGAAGAGGAGAGGAATTCACTCTCCAGGGCTCCCTTTCTAGGTCCATTCCAAGAGCACTAAAATTAATGACAGATTTTTGGTTCTAATAATTTTTTTGGAAACAAACACGTACGAGTGTAAGTATTGTCTGAACTGGAAAAATAAATTATAAAAATAGTTGCAAACTATTTCATTACTTGCATGTCTCTGTTCTTTATATCTTTCCTATGATCAGGATTACTTCAAGCAGTGCTGTTCTTCATTATTTATGAAAACCCAGCATATTCTTAGAGGCCCAGACCCTGCCATTGGGTCTGCGTGCACCCAGGCTGAACCCCATTGGGGTTTACGGGATTAAGTTCTGTTTGCGCAGCTCCGAGGCAGGATCTGGGCCACATAATGCCAATATTTGGTGGGGGTGGGTGGGGACAAACTCATCAGCTTGCGGTTAAATTGGAGACAGGGGTTACTGCAATGAAAGCCAGGCTTGGTGGTAAAGGCTGTGCATTTTTGTACCAGCAAGGCCATTAAGCATATATTATGCAGCATAATTAAGGCTCAGGAATCTCTACTTGTGAGATTCCAGCTGGAGTTCTCTTCTGCACTCTAACCCCAAAGTAAGATGGTGAGGCAGAAAAGTCTGCCAACTCTCCCCACTTCCCACTGCATGAGCCATTCAAGGATAAATACATTCAGCCGCCTCTGAGAGGCTGACGTTTCCCACGTTTTAAAGGCAGGGGGGCACAATATTGTATTTCATGGGGATATTTTCCAACTTTTTGGTAGAGCGCACTGGAAAATGCCATGGTATTAAGTATCCTCTTTGAACCTAATGTACTTTTTTGTTCCCATCCACATCTGGCAAGCAAGCACCAGATGTTGGAAGCCCTCCTTTGCACCCATTATCAGGCCTAAGCATTTGGCAACATACACAGTCCTCTATCAGCCCCAGCACCCCCCAAGTACATCGCTTGCTACCTGGACCAATTTGTCAATCCCAAGAGCTCGGTCCAATTCCGCCAACTCCGTTTCATCTTTGCCACTCAGGAAGGACACAAGCTGCTCGAGCAGGGCTTTCTCATCATTCCGGCCCTCCGGCGTGGTGGGAGGGCATAGGAGTTCGTCCAGCTGGGAAGTGATGCACTGGCTGTACGGACGACAAAGTTAACAGACATTAAGTGCAGAAAACAGCTCTGCATTTCAGCTGTAAGGACCCCAAGTGGAAGAACTGCTTCTGTGGGGTTCCTCCCACTGACATGCTCACTTGCCTAACTGGTTCTGAGTCCATGCAACAACTCACTCTGATCTAGCAAGCAAACCCAAAGTGATGTCTGGAATGCACCGAGGGTGAACTTCACCCCTGCACAAGGTTTAGGCACCACTTCAGACTATTGCTGGACCTGTGTGCAGGGTTGAGTTTCAGAGCCTCGACAAGATTCTTATCAAACCTTCCTGATTTTTCCAGGTTTTGTGCCTGCAAATATCCCACTAGCTGGGAAAGACAGCGGGTTTTCAGTACAGAGAATCTTTTGAAAACACCAAGCCAGAGAGGTTTGGGAAAAGTTAGAACAGCTGACACTAAAGCCCCTGAAGGCAAAGGGAACCATTTAGGCACAAAAATAAGAAGCCTGAAGAACTCTCCCCCTTGATATTCTTGGGGACAAGGTTAATATGTAATGAGAGATGTTCCAATGACGTGACTGATTGGCGTCGATGGGATTTGCTGGGCCTGACACAATGAAGGGAGCTATGGCACATCACACTGCTAGAAAAGCACAAAGGAGAGAACTTAAACATGTCAGTGGTTTCCAAGGAGCAGACCTGTTTATCCTCTTAGCTCCAGATGAGGACCAGATGTACAGTAAGTAACTGAAACTAATCTGATCAGGAACACTGCAGCCAATACACATAGTTTAATCCTGGAAAAGAAATATAAGGCACTGGAATTTCTTAGACTGCAGTACAGGAGCAGAGGAAGAAGGGGAGGGAGAGGTGAAGAACGGGGCTTGCTTCAGTTTACAACAAAGATTCCTGCTGCTTGTAGCTTCATATCAAACCAAATTTGTGTGTGTTAAAGCTGCAGCTACACATCTAGCTGTACTGGCTCCTGTACACACACACACACCATCGGTCCATAGGAGGGGCATCAAATTCAGAGGAAAGGGATGGATTCCAGGTTAAATTGTGGGCTGGAGGTTAGCAGAGCGCCCTTGATCCACATCAGAGACCCCAATGATATCAGTGGAAGGTTCACTCAGACATCCAGCAAACAACGCGGCCGTTACTAGTAACAAGCCTGTGATTTATTCCTGTATTTCTTTCTCTGTGGCAACTCCCAATTGGCACCTATCGAGAGTTTCACTCCCATCCCGACCCCATTCTACACACTAGAACGGTCAGTAAATGTTGAGGTTGCAGTGACGTCATTGGTCTCAGTGCTGATGCTCCAACCGGATTAGCACGAGAAGGGAGTTCACCCCTCTAACTCACTGTTGCTCCATGCAGACATCATGATGTCTCTTACGCGTGGTTCATGTTTGGAAAGTTCCCTCTTCCGCCAGGAGGACTAGAAACTTCTTTTTTTTTTTTTTTTTAAATTGAAGCTTAGATTCTGCCCAATTGGCGTATGCCATGTGGGTCACACAAATACATCATGTAGGCCAGATCCGCCCTGCAGGCGGTATGTCTGACACCGCTGCACTATGGCTTATATGCAATACAGTAGTGCTCCAAGGCCCCTACTGACCTCAGGGCTCCCTTGGGCTAGGACTGCACAAACGCAGAGAGAGAGAGAGGGGCAGTCCCTGCCCTGAAGAGCTTACAGCCTAAAGAGACAAAGAAAGGGAGGAGTAGTATCCCCATCTCAGACGGGACAGAGACAGAAATAATAAGAGACTCACTCAAGGTCACTCAGGGAGTCTGGGAACTGAATCTGGAACTCCAAACTCCCAGCCTGGTGCCTTAACTACAGCACCAGTGTTCTTCTTTACACAGCCTGCTCGTTATGCCCCTGGGTTGATATGCTATTTTACTTCTTGCAGGTCATCTCTTAAAGGGATTTCTGTGTGTGGCAACACAAACGCAAAGCCCTATGCTAACGGGACTATTATTCCTCAGAAAAATCACAGGTCCCAGACACATTTCTAACAAGCTGCTGATATGTTCCAGCAAAATGGTTCACGGGAAACAATCCAGCCAGGAACAGAACCCCCTTAGCCTCCCTATGTCTTCCTCGTGTGTACAGAAGAGCACAGAAAGAAACCCCAAGTCTTCTAAAGACATGCAGCTCAGAGTGACCACAAATTGCTACACATCTATCCAGAGACCCACCAGCTTTGTAATGTGAACAGAGCAACTCTGTCACACTCTAGTTAACATGTATCTTGCAGCAGAGCAAGGCTTACATCCCTCGCGGGAACGCTCTGTTCATAACAAACATAACCATATACGCTTTACATATGAAGTTCAATTTGAGTTTTAATATGGCCTGTCAAATTGAAAACTGGAGCATGCGGCCAGTAACCTGTAATCAGATTCTGTCACACACAGCTCCAGCAGTTTAAGAGCCTCTACACAGACATTTGATTTTATTTAAAGCTCTGCTGAGGGCTGGAGTGAGACCTTTGGGGTTTTTTGGTCCAGAAAAGCCCTCTGGACTAGGCGAAAGGCTCACCACTTTGCCTCTGGTGGCCATTGTTTACAATTATTGGGATCTTCTTCCCAATCAATGTCACGGCTATCTTATTAGCAATGGCAAAATTCCCACCCTTGTCACCTCAATGGCTTAAACACAAGACCGCAGTTTGCCTACTCTCCACGATTCCCGGTGCTGCTGCTTTCACATACAAAGAGGCAGTGTCACATTTACTCCTAACGTTGCTGGAAGCCATTTCACCTCCGCTTCCTTCCCCCTGTAAGGCACCCATCCCCTTGGTATTTGGGCATCAGATGTAGCATGCGTGACAGACAGGCTCTCTCTAGTCCCCTGGTTAGCTTTGTGAGTTTACATATAATGAAATTTTTAATAAGTACTTTTATTTTATTTATGGCCATTGCTCCTGGGGAAAGGCCTCATTGAAACTATTTTGTTCTGTCCTAATTCTATTCCAACAGCTCCACCTTATTGCTTAATGTTCTGTTCTCCTTCAGGAGCACAGCTGGTCATTTAGCAGACTGTTTACCTCCCCATCACAAGCCTTGCTGTAGTCACCGCTGAGGAAGCCCAACTGCAGCTATTTTAATAGCTAAATGGAAAACCCTATTCAGAGGTTTTTCCTCAAGCAGAATTGTACAGTACCTTCCTTCTGCCTCAATTCAGGTCAAAGAAAAGTTTCTGCCTGCAGAGTTTTTGCAACCTTATAACTATACCACTAGGTGGCAGTAGCTTAAATTAATGGACTATGGACTATCCTTCATTATTTGGAAAAAATCTTTGTCCCTCACACTGTCTTAATAATGATTTCAGCGTATCTGGTCTGTGAGACACCTTTCATCATTGACAGTGCACTAATATTATTCGTACTGACACAGGGTGAAGTTCACCCTTGTGAAAAGGGCCAGCACAAAGCCTGTGCCTCAGAGATGTTCTGACTGTGCTGGCTGGCCCTTCCATACAGGTGTGAATTTCACCGTTGTGCTGTTGTATCTCCTCCAGTCTTAACTAGCTATGGTGAAAACATTCCTCTCCCTCGACTCTCAGCCAAGTGCATCAGACTAGAGAATATCAGGACATCTTATTATGGCCAACATTTGAGTTGTCTGATCACTTAACAAACCTCATGTAAGTTTAACTTCAATGGGTATGCCTTTCACAGCCAGTGAAAGCAAGTCTCGGAGCCTAGTTTGACAGACGGGCTCATGCTACGGCATTAAAATTAGCTGAAGCCTAAGGAGGTGGGTGGGCGGGCTTCATAGCCCAACCTTCAGCCTGAGCCCAAACCTCTACATTGCTATTTTTAGTGCAAATCTCAGACTGTCTACCTGGGCTTTGACACTCATGGCCATGGGTTGACACTCGCTGTGTGGATGTGCCCATAGGGACCTTTACTCAAGGGTGGGCACAGCAATCTCTATCCACAGATCTACAACAAACGGTAAGCCTACTAAAAATATACCATAAGAGGCTAGAGGAGGGTGGGGTAGTGGGAAGGCAGATTATCCAAACCCATGGTACTTACTCGTCTGGTTTATTCAAAGATACTCGATTCATGGAGGCCATGGTGTTATCTGCCCATGGAATCTGGTCACCCATTCCTGGCTGTCCAAACTGTTGATCAGAGACTCCCAACTCCAGTTCAGACAATCCTGATTGGGAAAAGCCAGGGTGGGGGAGAGTAAGTGTTACAGAGCAAAAGAGGTGTCATAAACCACTATACAAAGGGAGTTACAAGTCTTTCCCCGTTCATCATCCCATTCGCTTATGTGTAAAATATCTTCAGTGTTTAAGTGAAAGAAGAGTGTGGAAAACGCAGAGGAAGCTAACAGTTCAGACAAATGGTAATGTCTGCTTAGACTTGAAATCCTTCTGGAGTCAGCTGCGAGAATCCCTGGTTCACAGAGGTACAGAGGCAGTACCTCACCCAAATCCAAAAGCATTCTGACATGAGCTGATTTTGCGGACAAGTACTACCACTGCTAAAGGATTAAGGAACGGGGCTACTTAGCTCTGACATACATGATGCTCAGACACCATGATGATGGCACAGAATACATGCCAAAAACAGAGTGATTAAACGGAAACATGAAATCTCTCATCAGACTCCCTTTACCACCACCTCAGATCAGGAATCCAGAGGGGCAACCAGCTGAAGCAGGTTCAAGGACTTGCTCCACACTGATGTCCTATATCTCTGTGAGCAAAGCTCTAATCAGGCTGAGTACGTCAAATCTTACCAAAGCAATGGGAATTCACACAGCTGACTCCCTTCACTTGCAACACACAGCACACTGTCACCCACAACCGAGGCAGCCATACTTAACAACTGCAGCTCAACGACACTAATTCTAATAGACTGTAGCAGGTCAGCGACTGCGTCATGGCTCTAACGCTTTGCGAGTGCAGGATAAGCAATAAGGAAAGGGATAAGAGAACACTAAGATTTCAAAATAAATGACATGAGTTTTCAGAAAACAGAGACACTCCAGCTCAGAGAGTTTGTCACATAAACACCAAGACCCAGAGAGCTTTGTTCCTAATGGCAGGACTATTATGTGGCTGTTCTTTTCAGCCCCTAAGTAGCAGACATCAGCTATAGCTTCCCTCATACCAACAGACGTTATCTTCTGGGTACACTTATATAGGAAGGTTTCAGAGTAACAGCCGTGTTAGTCTGTATTCGCAAAAAGAAAAGGAGTACTTGTGGCACCTTAGAGACTAACCAATTTATTTGAGCATAAGCTTTCATGAGCTACAGCTCACTTCATCGGATGCATACCGTGGAAACTGCAGAAGAGAGTGGGGTGGGAGGAGGTATTGTTTCATGGTCTCTGTGTATATAATGTCTTCTGCAGTTTCCACAGTATGCATCCGATGAAGTGAGCTGTAGCTCACGAAAGCTTATGCTCAAATAAATTGGTTAGTCTCTAAGGTGCCACAAGTACTCCTTTTCTTTTTATATAGAAAGAGAAAGTCTCTCTCAAAGGCTATACACACAGCAGCTTTGTGTAAGTGCCTCTTCTACATAGATCTATGAATGTTTTCAAAATGTAGCCAGTTAAAGAATTCTTTATTGAAAGTTGTTACCACTGGAGATTTTTCCTAAAAAAACAAAATAAAGCGCATACATATTCATGCCTTTTGACTTTCCATTCTGGAGAAACTCATTTTACAGGGGAAACGGCCAATTTAAATTCAGCAGGAGTTTGAGCCCAGCCCAGAACTGAGCAATTTATGAGGTCTGGAGACTTTACACCATCCTCCTATTTAAAATATGAATTGATATTTAAGACTAAAAGCATCTTGACTAAACTAACCATCGGACAGCAATACGAACAGAGAACTGCAAGGGATAAGAAAATCTCTGACTATGGTGGCATCCCTTCTCCTGGGCATGCTCCCCGTGTCTATGCATAGTCCTATTATTTCTAAGGTTTCAAGTACTTATAAGGCAGTTACTGAAAATGAAAAGTCTTTATTTATTTTTGGTGTTTTCACCATACTCAGCTGTGCTAATTCCTCTTACAATTAAATGGGTTACATATATTAGTGATTTTAGAGGTGCATATCCTTTAAAGGTCAGGATCTAAGCATACTGAATGTTGGCAGAATATGGCTCTTTGTCCCTCTCTAGCAGCTGCATCATGTAAGAGGTTTTGCATCTGCTGCTGCTTCGAATTTAATGGACCTGGTCCTTTAGCTCAAGCACTAGACCAGGGGTCGGCAACCTTTCAGAAGTGGTGTGCCGAGTCTTCGTTTATTCACTTTAATTTAAGGTTTCACGTGCCAGTCATACATTTTAACATCTTTTAGAAGGTCTCTCTCTATAAGTCGATATATTATATAACTAAACTATTGTCAGGTGTAAAGTAACCAAGATTTTCAAAATGTTTAAGAAGCTTCATTTAAAATTAAATTAAAATGCTGATCTTACGCCGCCGGCCCGCTCAGCCCGCTGCCAGCCTGGGGTTCCGTTCACCTAGGCCGGCAGCAGGCTGAGTGAGGCCTGCGGCCAGGACCCCGGCTGGCAAGGGGCCGGCAGTCAGAACCCCAGACCGGCAGTGGGCTGAGAGGGGCCGGCGGCTGGGACCCCAGACTGGCAGTGGGTTGAGCGGCTCAGCCCGCTGCCACTCAGTCCACTGCCAGTCTGGGGTTCCGTCCGCTGGTTCCTGCCAGCCAGCGTCCCGGATGCTAGCCCCCTTCAGCCCGCTGCCGGTCTGGGGTCCTGGCCCTGCCCACATAGAGTGGGTACCTACCTTCTCCCTGGCTCTAGCCCATTCTCTTCCTCTCTCTCTCTCTGCACTGAGCTGAGGGTGGGAGTGCACTGAGCACAGGGCTGGGGGTGAAGGAGCAGGCTGGCGGTTGGGGTGTAAATTCTGGCCAGGAGCTAGAATGAGGGAGGGGGCTCAGGGTTGTGGCAGGAGGTTGGGGTGTGGAGTGCTTACCTGGGCACCTCCCGTTTGGTGTGAGGGTGCAGGTAAGAATGTGGGGGGCGGGTGGGCGGGGGTTCGCAGGAGCTCCCGTTTGGTGCTCAGGTTGGGGGTGGGAATGTGGGGGGTGCAAGAGTCAGGGGACAGGGTGTGGGGGGGCTGCGTATGTGTGGGGGTGCAAGAGTCAGGGCAGGGGGCTGAGGGTGTGTGAGGAGGGTGCAGGAGTCAGGGCTGGGGTCCTGGGGGGATGCAGGGGTCAGGGAAGAGGGCTGGATGTGTGTGTGAGGGGATGCAGGGGTCAGGGCTGGGGTTGTGGGGGATGCAGTGATCAGGGCAGAGGGCTGGGGGTATGTAAAGGGGGTGCAGGAGTCAGGGCAGAGGCCTTGGGGTGTGGGCTGGGGTCGTGGGGGTGCGCCCAGCCCCTTGCCCTGAGCGGCTCACGGCAGGGGGCTGGAGGGGATATGCCCTGATTCCACCTCCCTTCCCCACGGCCCCGTCTCCACCTCTTCTCTGCCTCCTCCCCGGAGCAGGGAGCGCGCTGCAGCTCCGCTTCTCCCCCTCTCACAAGGGCCATCAGCTGATGAGTGGCAGGGAGGGAGAGGAGAGGGGGAGGAACCCAGCACGCTGGGGGAAGAGGCGGGCGAGGGTGGAGCTTGCTTGCCCTGCAGCAGTAGCCGGCAGGACCAAGCTTCTTCATCCTGCCCCCACGGAGGGGAGGGGGGGGTGGAGAAGAGCGGGCCGGGGCGGGCAGGATTTTTAATGGCATGCTGCTGCCGGGGTGGCTGGGACCCCGGCAGGCAGCAGCGTGCCATTAAAAATCTGCTCGCGTGCCATCTTTGGCACGCGTGCCATAGGTTGCCAACCCCTGCACTAGAGGTTCACGCTTTTAGATCTAGAGGTCCCAGCTTCCATTCCCACTGATGCCCTAAATCAGGTGCATAGTTACAAAGTGGTCATTACCCACAGATGACCCTACTATTGTGGCAAGTGGTCACCAGGTTCCTGGAAAGCTAGCCCTAAAATCTGAGACGGCTGCCTGGATCTAGCTGCCGTAATTTTGATCTGATCATATGCTAATCTGATCATAGCTATGCACCAGCAAGTAAAGTCAACTTGCAAGTGTTCATTTACTTCATGAAATTACTGTACAATAAGACAACAGTCTTAAGGTTGCTTGGCAACAGAAGAATAAAATAAATTCTAGCAGCAGCAACGTCAGCTCCAGCTGGGGAAGAGAATGCTCCATGCACAATAACTTTGCAGCCTAATTCAGTTTCTTTATAGGCTTCTTTGACATGTTTTCACATATTTGCTTGGGCTGAAGCTTATGGTCTTCTCCAAACAACAACAGTTCAGCTGCTGTCCATGTGCACCAATCAGCAAGATGAAAGTATTCAGAAATCCAGGTGCCATCTTCTCCACAGGCAACTTCCTTCCTCCTTCAGATAAACCAAGTCACAATCCAGATATCCTTTTGGTGCTGAGTCAACTTGATCCAAGCGATTCCACAAACTACAGTCTTATAAGTGCAACTGAATAAGCACTTTACACGGAGGCCACTGTGGGCAGAACCATAATAAGTCAGTGCTTATGACCACGATAGCTGGGACAAGGCACAACATAGGCAAACGGTATGCAATTTCCTCACACAGCTCTGCCACTGCTTCTCAGTCTTGGCCTCCCTACTACTACTGTCCTAAGCCAAAGCGATATCATACCAAACTGTCTTTCTGAGGATAAGACCAACTGCCAAGCTCATTTCACTTGTGAGCCAAGGCAAGTCCTCAAGCTAGGTCTCTGGTCTGGGAAACCTAGTGCAAAACTTAACTCAGAAACTGATCCTTGTATTTCATATAAGACCTGTGATCTCCTGCACCTACTGACTTCAGAAGGAGAAGAGGACACTCAATACTTTGTAGGAAGTACCTAGCCTCTCACAGGGTTGCGCTCATAGAAGAGTTCTGCACTACAGCCTCCGAAGTCTTTAAGCTTTCCGCCAAAGAGATGGAAAGCAAAGAGCAGGATTATATGGTTAACTTTCATCTTGCAAAAGGTTAACAACAGGGGTTTCAATGTTCTTTACTAGGTCCCAAGTTGTTTAATATAGTTATTAATAATCTGGAAATGGGATAAGTAGTGAGATAACAAAATTTGAAGATGAGACAAAGTTGTTTAGGTTAGTCAGCCTCAGAGAGGGCTGTGAAGAACTTCACGGAGACTTAACTAAGCTGGGTGAACGGGCAACACGATGGCAAATGTCATTCACCATTGACACATGCAAAGTAATGCACGCTAGGGAGGAAAAATGTAAACTACTGGTACACTTTAAAGGGTTCTACATTAACGGTCAGCCCAGGAAAGGGACATGGGTGTCACTACAGACAGATCAATAAAAACCTCTGCTCAGTGCACAACTGCAGTCAAAACCGCCAACAAGAAGTTAGGATCTATAAGGAATGAGATGGAGAATAATAATGAAAATATTATAATGCCCTTATATAAGCCAATGGTGCAGCCTCATCTGATTACTGCATATAATGCTGGTCACCCGATCTCCAAAAGAATACTGCAGAACTGGAGGAGATTCAGGGAAGAGCAACAAGAGTGATCGAGGCCTGGAAAACCTCTCCTATGCAGAGAGACTGAAAAGGTTGGGATCATTACCTTAGAAAGGAGATGAATACGAGGGGACCTGATAGAAATCTATAAAATAATAAATAATCTGGAGAAGAGAGATCAGCAGCATTTCTTCTTCCAGTCTCATGCCATGAGAACGAGGAGACATGCAATAAAATTAGGATGGCAAATTCAAAGCCAATAAAAGGAAATACTTTTTTTCACACAATGTGTAATTAAGATGTGAACCTCACTGCCACTGAAAGTCACTGAAACCAAGAATTTAACAAGAATAAATGGGACTGGACAGTTATATCGATGTCAAGAATATCCTGAGTTATCATAATTAATGGCAATAAAAATATTGGAAGGGATATTAAACTGTGTGCTTCAGGGCTCACGCTAATCTCAAACTACTAGAGATCAGGAAGAGACCTACGTAGGGGACAGATTATCCCACATCTGCCTTTGACAGGGTTCTTACAACTTCCTCTGAAGTGTCTGGTTCTGGGCCCTGTTGGAGACAGGACACTGGACTCAGTGGACCTTGGGTCTGATCCAGTCTGGCAATTCCTATGGTCATATGTTTTCCTTGGCTTCCAGTGGAAGGTGAGTGATCCTGGGTCTGTGACTTCCTGTGATCCATTCCCTGCTGCGGAGCTGCCATTACAGAACTTCTCTTTCTTCACTGAGGATGAAACATATGGGTCTCTTCTGAGATCATCTTTAATATCTCGCCATGTTGACGGGGAGAGGTGGAGATAGAGTAGCAATACCCTCCCTTCCTGGAGGCCCCTGCAGCATAGTCTGGAAAGCAGGAATACCTAGGTCTCCAGCATTGTGCCACTAGTTACCATCAGGTGCCCACCACACTAATCTAATTCGTTGCCTGAACTGGGATCCTCACTCCTGAAGCTTCTTATACACCTTCTTCTGAGCCTCTGGGGAGAGTGTAACCGAAGTCATTTGCAGTCATGAAACCCCAGCCTGCTCACGGAGTTTAATGTTGCCATTCAAAAGCAGTTTATTCATTCCAAGTTTTATGGAAAGATCTTTAGATCAATTTCCAGAGGAATATGGCCCTTGCACTAAACTCTAAACAGCTTTCTCCGGAGCTGGCAATTTAGTTTGACAATATCTGTCTAGAAACAGGTACAGGAAAGCAAGGTCTGTTTGCCTCTTTTTCGCAGTAATGCAGAATTAAAAAAAAAAAAAAGCTGTCTTATTTCAAACATTCACACTGAAGTGGATTCACTGGGTTATCCTTCCAAGACACCACAGCGGTATTCCCCAGCAGGTAAGTGGAATAAAGGAAAGAGGCTGACAAAGTAGTGCATGCCCTTTTCCAGACACTGCACTGAAGGTAGGAGTGGCTTCAGTACAGTGTCTTTCAGCACCAATGTACGCAGTGGTGTTGCAGCCGTGTTGGTCCCATGACGCTAGAGAGACATGGTGGGTGAGATAATATCTTTTATTAATGGTCTGCAGGATGGTGTGGACTGCACCCTCAGCAAGTTTGCAGATGACACTAAACTTGGAGGAGTGGTAGATATGTTGAAGGGTAGGGATAGGACACAGAGGGACCTAGACAAATCAGAAGATTGGGCCAAAAGAAATCTGATGAGGTTCAACCTGAACAAATGCAGAGTCCTGCACTTAGGATGGAAGAATCCCATGCACAGCTACAGACTAGGGACTGCGTGGCTAGGCAGCAGTTCTGCAGATAAGGACCTTGGGGTTACAGTGGACGAGAAGCTGGATATGAGTCAACAGTGTGCCCTTGTTGCCAAGAAGGCTACCAGCATTTTGGGCAGTATAAGTAGGAGCATTGCCAGCAGATCAAGGGACGTGATCATTCCCCTCTATTCGGCATTGGTGAGGCCTCATCTGGAGTACTCTGTCCAGTTTTGGGCCCCACACTTCAAGAAGGATGTGGAAAAATTGGAAAGAGTCCAGCAGAGGGCAACAAAAATGATTAGGGGGCTGGAGCACATGACTTATGAGGAGAGGTTGAGGGAACTGGGATTATTTAGTCTGCAGAAGAGAAGAAGAGGGGGGATCTGATAGCTGCTTTCAACTACCTGAAAGGGGGTTTCAAAGAGGATGGATCTAGACTGTTCTCAGTGGTAGCAGATGACAGAACAAGAAGTAATGGTCTCAAGTTGCAGTGGGGGAGGTTTAGGTTGGATATTAGGAAAAACTTTCGCTAGGAGGGTGGTGAAGCACTGGAATGGGTTACCTAGGGAGGTGGTGGAATCTCCTTCCTTAGAGGTTTTTAAGGTCAGGCTTGACAAAGCCCTGGCTGGGATGATTTAGTTGGGGATTGGTCCTGCTTTGAGCAGGAGCTTGGACTAGATGACCTCCTGAGGTCTCTTCCAACCCTGATATTCTAAGATTGGACCAACTTCTGTTGGTGAGTGAGACAAGCTTTCTAACTTACACAGATCTTCTTCAGCTCCATGTAAGCTTGAACGCATGTCTCTTTCACCAACAGAAGCTGGACCAATAAAAGATATTACCTCACCCACCTTGTCTTTCAATACCAATGTTAATCAAATTTTCTGCTTTCCCGTATTCGCTGCTTGGAGAAAGCTGGGTGGGATTGTTTTGCCTTGCCTACCTTGCATAGTGCCGCTGTCAGAATTGGTTTTCAAAACACAGGTCTAACATTACCTCACCTTACCTAGAGTAGAATTCAGACACAAGGCCTTTGCCCCATGTAAACCTTCGGCTCTGCACGGGGTGAATTTAACTTATCTTGGTGCCCTCTCTGCTATACTTTTATATTGGTAGATCCCCCCAGAAACTGCAGGCATAACCTAGTAGGGCGCAGAAGGCCCAGATCAGCAGATCCCTGCGGGAGCACATACCTGTATCAGGCTGGAAGGGGTTTGGTCCAGTTACTGTCCCCCTGCCCTGCTCTGACAGTAACCTGGAATGCGGACTGCTGCCATTCATTGCAGGACAATGAGCTGGCCTGAGTTGAACTGGCTCCACGGGGTCGCAGAACTCAAATGGGGACCGGCCAGCCTGCATGCCCTGCCCACCATTAATAGCTAGAGATTCATTAAATAATAAATAAGCATAACTCTGACAGCTTCCGAGGGCTCATCATGACATTACCAATGATTGACTGATTCATCCTGCGAGCCAAAGGAGCTGATATCAGTGACTTTGGAGGGCAAAAGAGGGATTGGTGTGGGAATGGCCTACTCATGGCACTCGGGACTACAGACTGACAGATGTGACTTCATTGCTCAGAGGCCACCCCAGGGAATCACACCTTAGGAATGCATGCAAACAAGGACACTACGCTGCCGATCAGCACCGGGGCTCTGATTTAGTATTTCTGAGAAGGCAGGCAATCCATGCTGCTGCCACAATGGTGCGGTAGAGAAAGGGACCAGCACCCAAGTTGTTAAGCTGGGTAAGTGAAGGGATACACAGGGTAGCCCATGCTTCAAGTCAGAGGATATGCAGAGGGCAGCTAGGTTTGACTGGATTCTTGTGCCTATGTATTATATGAAATAAGCAGGTTTTGAACCCCAGTGCAAGAACTGCACAAACCTCACTTTCACTTCAGGTCAACCAAGGAGCCCCTTGCGGGGATAATTCACAGCTGCCCACTCACTGTCGTCAGAACTTGATCCAAGTACATACAGCAGGACCTCACTAACCCACACACGGTGAAATTCACCCCTGTGCAGTGGGCCAACTCTAAGCCTTAAGGGGGATTTAAGTGATGCCCATGCCTCAGGCAGGCCCACTATACAGGGCTGAATTTCAGCCACCATTCACCATACCCTCTGCTCTTTTCAGCTGTGATTTAGTGGGAAAAAGACTGTAGTGGGGTCCCATCTTTATTCACCCTGTAGAATCATCTGGGCCATCAAAGTTTTGTATCTCTTGATCACAGCTTAGACTGGGTTTCACCCCTGTGCAAAGCACTAGTGCAGAGCACACGCCTTGCACGGACTGAGTGTCCATGGAATGACCAGGCATCTCGTGGCAGAGATGAAGAGCGTTTTCCGAGTTAACCATTGTAATCCATGCACAGTTTAACCCAACAGCACTAACTTAAAGGAAACTGGTTTCCTTGTGGGCACTTGGGCTTGAGATACAGTATCATTTCCCAGCAAGAATATGTAAATTCTGGATTATATGGGGAGTCGGTGTTGGGAGTTTAAAGCACAGAGTTGGACACATCTCGCCATAAATGTACTCCTACTCTTTGCCAATCTCTGTTTCAACCGTCTGATAGAAGGTTCCCTTGTCTCCCAAAGACAATAAAGTCCCATTATAATTATACTCCTGTCACTACATTATGAATGCCCTAGTACTCCGTTCCTGAAAGTGCTGTCCATTTGAGTCTTTAGAATAAGAGTCCTTGGCATGCAAATAATAGGCTTGAGTGATAAGCGGCTGTCTGATCTTTAGCTTTGAATTCAGTGGAGAGGTGATGGGACAAATTGGTCAATGGCTATGATTAGAGCTGACAGCTCCTTTTCAAACTGCCAGACATTCCCCCTATTGTGGAAAGGCATAGCATGGCTCTCTGATGCATTTAGTCTCAGTGCAGCTGTCATTCAAAGCCCTCACCAGGTTTATTGCCCAGTATAGTATCTCCTATCCAACTCGAGCTC
Source organism: Lepidochelys olivacea (assembly GCF_965140295.1). Taxonomy (NCBI): domain Eukaryota; kingdom Metazoa; phylum Chordata; order Testudines; family Cheloniidae; genus Lepidochelys; species Lepidochelys olivacea. The sequence goes on from NC_140413.1 coordinate 6,780,426, forward strand.
CTATGTTTCCTCTCAGAGCTGATATCATGATCTTAGAGTCACATGGTGGCTCTTGATTCAGATAATCTCCTCTCTTTACAGCATATGTAACACATAACCATGTCACCCTCTAGTGGCTGGTCCCAGTGACTATAACAACCTGCTTGCAACTAATGGATTTTTCTTTAATTTGGTGCTAGAGGCCTGTTTCCCAAGGATGACTGGTGTGTGTTTAGTGTGATAGACCCAGGCCAGTTGGGTACAGCAGAGTAGAAGAAGGCAGATATACTGGCCACTGGATAAGCAGTTTTCTGTTCCCTGACTGACCAGAACAGGGGCTGCTCCAGGCTAGGGTGGACACATGACTTCAATTAGCCTGCAAAGAGTCAGTTGAAGCCGTTAGGCTAATGAGAACACCTGACTCCAATTAACCTGCACAGAGTCAGGTGAGGCTGTTAAGCTAATGTGAACACCTGACTCTAATTAAGGCCCCTCTGATACTATAAAAGGGCTCACTCCAGTCAGGCTGAGGAGAGCCAGGGGACAGGAAGCGTGGCTGAAGGGCTGGGTAGTGAAGAAGCCCTCAAGCCACTGGAAAGGGAGCCCTAAGGTAAGGGTGAAGAAGGTGTTAAGAGGGAGAAATGGGAGAGCTGTGGGAAACTGACCCAGGGAAATGTAACAACTCTGGCAGTGAAAGTTCAGCTGCCAACAGCTGCTGCCATTAGGGTCCCTAGGCCAGAACCTGGAGTAGAGGGCAAGTCCGGGTTCCTCCCAACCTGCCACTACAGAAACACCTCCTGGGAGGGAAAGACAGGCCCCTCTCAGGACAAGAGGCTAAACTGTTCTGGAACAAGCCCGCAGGGACAACAGAGACTGTGGGAGTTCTCTCACCAACCTTCTTGCTGGCTTATGATGAAAAGGGCTCAGTAGACTGTAACCCTGGCCCTAGAGAGAGAGGGGCTACGTGGAGGGTCGCAGTGAGCCTCTGAGACTAGTGTAAACCTCCTGGAAGTGCGGGACCCACAGAGACAAGGTCAGAGTTCTGCCACAGTAGCTACAAAATATTCTCAGAGTTCAGGCCTCCAGAGCAGAACTTTGCTCCTGCTTACAACACTCTAATTTTTTTTACCCTTCTAAAGATGCCAAATCTACATAAGAATGGCCATATTGGGTCCATCTAGCCCAGTATCATGTCTTCTGACAGTAGCCACTGCCATGTGCTTCAGAAGGAATGAACAGAACAGGACAATTATCTAGTGACCCATCCTGTGTCATCCAGTCCCAGCTTCTGACAGTCAGAGGTTTAGGGACACCTACATCATGGAGTTGTCTCGCTGCCCATTGTGGGGCTAACAGCCATTCATGAACCTATCCTCCATGAACTTATCTAGTTCTTTTTTGAACTGTTATACTTTTGGCCTTCACAACATTCCCTGCCAATGAGTTCTACAGGTTGACTCTGTGTGGTGTGAACAAGTACTTTCTTTTGTTTGTTTTCAACCTACTGCCTATTAATTTAATTGGTGACCCCTAATTCTTATGTTATATGAAGGGGTAAAGAACACTTCCTCATTTACTTTCCCCTCCATCACTCATGATTTTCTAGACCTCTGTCACACCCTCCATCAGTTGCCTCTTTTCTAAACTGAACAGTCCCAGTCTTTTTAATGTCTCTTCATCTGGAAGCTGTCCCAGACCCCTCACCATTTTTGCTCAATTTCTCTGTACTTTTTCAAATTCTAAGATCTTTTTTGAGATGGAGTGACCAGAACTGCCTACAGTATTCAAGGTTTGGGCATATTATGGAATTACATAGCGGCATTATGATATTTACTATCTTATTATCTATCCCTTTCCTAATGGCTCCTTACATTCTGTTAGACTTTTTGACTGCTGTTGCACACTGAGTGGATGATTTCAGAGAATTATCCACGAGTCCAAAATCTCTTTCTTGAGTAGTAACAGCTAATTTAGACTTTGTCATTTTGTATGTATAGTTGGGATTATTTGTTTTCCAACGTGCATTACTTTGTCCTTATCAACACTGAATTTCATTTCCCATTCTGAAAGTCCAAGTACATAGGGTCAGGTTTTCGAGAGCTCAGAACACGCTGCGACACTTACAGGCAGATTCTGAGAGCTCAGTATGCTGAGTGCATGCTGGGAGCTGAGCTCTCTGGAAAACCTGGCCATTTTTTTTGGGCACTGAACTCTTCTAACCATCTGGCTCTGATCGTAGATGACAAATGCTTTTGAAAATCTGGCTTTTGTGCTCAATAGGTGCTACTTCGCTATAGGTAATTGTGTAGAGTCCTGTTAGCACTGTTAAGCCACCGTCTTACTTGGGCTGTTAGTAGTTAATTTTCTCACTTAATGTAAGTTTAGCACAACCGATTGTAGCATTTTGTTAGTGCTGAGAAGTGCTTGTCAGATTGGTGTTATGCAGTTCACTGCAGCTACTCTGGCTCCTTAGCATGGGATCACCCTTGTCCACATGTTTGTTGACCCCCTCAAAAATTCTAATAGATTGGTGAGGCATGATTTTCCTTTACAACAGCTATGCTGATTCTTCCCCAGTGTACCGTGTTCATCTGTGTCTCTGATAATTCTGTTCTGTACTATCATTTCAACCAATTTGCCTGGTACTGAAGTCAGACTTACCAGCGGCCTGTAATTGCCAGGATCGCCTCTGGATCCTTTTTAAAAAAATTGGTATTACATTAGCTATCTTCCAGTCATCTAGTACAGAAGCTAATTTAAGCAATAGGCTACATACCAAAATTAGTGGTTATGCAATGTCATACGCGAGTTCCTTCAGAACTCTTGGGTGAATACCTTCTGGTCCTGCTGAATTATTATGTTTAATTTATCAATTTGTTCCAGAACTTCCTCTACTGACACCTGAAACTAGAGTCCTATGAAAACATTCCAGGCCGTTCATTTACCCCCTTCCTGCCAAACCAATTTTGTGGGCTTCGTCCTGATTTCTGCTTGAGACAGGAGAGCCAGCCAATGGCCTCATTATCTCTATTTACTGAATAAGTGATGTGTGGATTATCCCTCCCAGGGCAGAACATTAAACAGCAGCTAATTGGTTTATACCTGGGATTATTCTGCCAATCATTAGCTTTTCTTTTTAGAATTCCCTTCCCACTCCCTCTCCCTCTTTCAGACAGTCCTGTTCATTAGCAAAACTCTGCACCTCCTCTCTTAAGACTCAGTGTAATTCTCAGTAACAAGATGGATATATTTCTGCTTGTGGTAACATAGTGGATGTAACAAACAGTACTCTTTCACCCAAAGCTCAAAATAAAAACCCGGGATAGGTAAGCCCTCACATAGCTGGAACCGGGTTATACTCTGTGCACTGGGGCTGCAAGGAGGAGGATTTCCCAGAACTGAAGCTGATAAGTGAGAGCAGCCTGAGCTGAGGGAAACCTATCAGAAGGAATACAACCGGCACTCCTGGGGGGAAGCCCGTGAGTGCTAAGTAAAAGCACCACAAGGTTTATTACACTTCCACTGAAAATAGCGGAAAACCCGGGCTTTGCTGAAGTTGCTTTGTGCTGCCTCACCTCTGAAAATCAGGGCATTTATTCAGGTATCTAAATAGGGATGTGGGTGATGAAACGCTAAGCACCCAAATTGATTGTGATGCTTCAAAACCACATGCAGCAACCTGCTCCTTACTGAGCCCAGTTGGCACATTGACTCCCCAACTCCTAATTTGTGAAGGAATGTATCCCTGTCCTCTTACTCACTCATGTCATAGCTATTTGAAATGCAAATAGATGTCTGCTAGTGAACACATCTCTGCAAGGTCACCAAGCTTTAAGATACAAAATACAATTAAGAGGACACACTGGCCCCAGTGTACCACATAAAGCTAATGCTGTATCCCTAGAAGTCCACTACAATGACAAGAGATGAACTCTCCCTCCCAAGTGCTGGAAAACGGTCTTGCGGATTAGCATGAGAGAGCAGAGCTATTAGCACTGACACGTACTATTAAGCCCCATTGGAGTTCTTGCTGCAGCGCTGGGCTGGAGGGGGGCTGCCAGGATCTCAGGTTTGACCGCAACACCAGCCATGCTGCTTTCAGTTCTATCTGTCCCACACAAGCCTGGCAACTGGGCTGCTTTCTCCAGCGAAGGCAGCAGCTGATCGAGCTGGTCAAGGTCAGCAGCAAACTAAGGAAGGAAACAAGGTCACAGGTCAGTCACTGAGCCCCTTTGGGCAGCAAAATCTCTTTACACACAGAAAAAATTCAGAAACAGTTCCCCCCCGCTCCCCTTGCCCCCCAAAAATTAACTGGCTCATTCAAATTACATGCAAAGAAGGCAATCAGGACTCATTCTGTCCCTGGCAGGTCAAGCATTTTGCAATGTAGTTTTCTTCTGGCTACCCGCCCCAGATGCTGGTGTAAAGGCCTCTGTTGGAATTACTTCTGTGTACCCTCAATCACAGATCAGCAGCAGCAGCACAGAAACAGGGTCTGATTTTCCACTCACTATGTTACCTCCTGGCTTACAGCTGCATATCTCCACGGATTTCAGTGGAATTACCCATGTGAAGCTGGAACACAGGGGAAAATCAGGCCCCTAGCCTCTAGAATGAGCCGAGAACATTACACAGAAGATGCAAAATCAACATCTTGGATATGAGATGCCACCATTTCATGTCCATTAGGTACCTAGAGCCCACCTAGCGGGGGTAGTTTGCTCTGCCAAAACATGTAGAGACATATGGCCTTGTGGTTATGGCACTGGACTGGGACTCAGGAAAGCTGGGTTCAATTCTTGACTGCCACCAGCTTCCTGTGTGACCTTATGCAAGCCTCTCTATGTGCCTCGGTTCCCTGTCTGTAAAATGGGGATAATATTTCCTTTCCCCACCCTTTGTCTGTCTTGCCTAGTTAGATTGCAAACTCTATAGGGCAGTGACTGTCTCTCACTACATCTGTACAGTACTGAGCACAATGACACTCTGATCTCAATGGAGGCTTCTAGGCACAACAATAAAACAAATATTATTAATGGCTTATGTGGGCATTGACTTGAATGGGCCCTAGACACCTATAGCCATTTGGCAGGAGGTAATTTGCTCTATTAATACATATACATTTACACTGATGTAAAAAATGGCCTCTCCTGAAAAGTATAAGATACTTTGTAGACAGCCCTCTAAACCTCTACTTATACATTTGCCTAGGGCAAGTAATTATTCTCGATGGTCTAGTAATATATCATTTAGCTTTTCCAATCTTCTTCATAGCAAAGAATAGGAGAGTAGACGTTTGGCCTGGGGACCCAAATAAATGGGGAAATTACTGAGGAAGGGATTCGCACCAGGGGATATAATGGAGATCCTGGTAAGCAACAGTTTGGGATTAAAGGGACTAAGCTAAATTAGGTTTTGGTTAAATAAAAAAAATGATCCCAAGGGAAGACAATTTTTAAAAAATCTCAATCTAAGTACACATTGAAACACGCTTCCACAAGAGCCAGTGGTCGGCGGGCAAAGAGCATGCCTGTTGAGCGAGGTGTGTATTTACAGGCAATTCCTTTCCAGATTATTAGGCTGACATACCTTTGCATTTGACTGACAGATGCAGAGAATTAAGTTTAGGTCACAGTGAGGTTTAGCAGAAAGTTGCCTAATTAGCTGGGACACAAGGCTGGAGCTGACAGGCCCATGGCCTATGATAAATATAACCAGATTTACCAATAGCCTGGGGTATATAAACAGCTGTGCGTTTCACAGAGGAGTCAATACGTCAGCAATGCTATGGAGAAATTAGCTGTGAGATCAAACTGCAGCTCCAGCCAGGGGAAGGTTCCTTTGCCTGGAGGGCTGCTCACTTTGGGGCAGCTCAGGGCTTGCCTTATTCTTGTGCTGCTCTGCAAAAATGGATTCAAGCTTCTTAAAGAGCTGCCTTCTTGGTCAGCCTGGCTCTGGCAAGAGCAAACTTTGACAAGTGTCTACAATGGGCTGACAGAATGCTTGAAAGGAAACAGCCTCTGCAACTAGCCTCTTAGGGTATGTCTACACTGCAATGAGACACCCAGAAATGGCCCACACCTACTGACTCTGGCTCGCGGGGCTCAGGCTAAGGGGCTGTCTAATTGTGGTGTAGACATTCGGGCTTGGGCTGGGACCCGGACTCTAGAACTTCACAAGGTGGGAGGGTCCCAGAGCTTAGGCTCCACCACGAGCCCCAACATCTACATTGCAATCAAACAGTCCCTTAGCCCAAGCCCTGTGAGCTCAAGTCACCTGGCATGGGCCAGCCACGGCTGTCTCATTGCAGTGTAGACATACCTGTATGGAATTAATGCCAGGGAAGCCCTCCAGTAAGCAGCAGGGATGGAGGGAAATGGCTTCCTAGCCAGAAGAAAAGTTCAGATCCCTCTTGGAAATGTGGGTCACATAGTTCATTCTCTCTTTTTATGGATATACAGAAGTTGCACATGTCAAGTCTTCCTCCTCCCACCTTATGCAAACCACCTCTTAGAGCCCATAAGGCACTGGGAATGCTGGGTAGCCTCCCGGCGATAAGCAGCCTGTTCTAGTGACTGCTAAATTTGTTCCAGTTCAGATGCAGCAAGCCACAGCCAGCGAGTGAGGGGAGCAAAGGCTCTCAGCTGTCACCGTCAAGTGAGCAGCCTAGACCCCAGAAAAAATTTAGAACATAGCAACTGCCAGATGAAATCAGACCAATAGCCTATCTAGTCCAGTATCCTGTCTCCATGAGTGGCCAGCAGGAGTCGCTTCAGAGGAAGGTTGACTCTTTGCTTCCTCCAACAGGAATTTACGGGTAAGTTTCTTTTTAGTCCCCATTTGGTTAAAAATATATTAATCCAGTAACGGGAAAAGGATGGGCACATCCTCCCTACAAGGTGCAAATCTTGGCGCGTTGCGAGGATAAAAAGCTTGGCTCTTTCATACTACCAATGCCCCATACAATGGCAGGCTTGCCTACTGTAGACAGGCCCTTTGTGTGGAGGGACCAGTGCTGATAAAGTGCCATTGCATCTCCTTAGCATGAGTTCAAGGTTATCATTCTCCAAGGATCCAACTTAAAGACTTATCTCCATATTTATTCAAGTACAGCAAGAAAAGCTACAAAAGACAGCACTGTCTACTAGATTCTCTCTCTTTCTCGCTCACTCTTTACTGACAAGATTTCATCAATTTATCACATCCCACAACAAAGGCATAAGGCCTGCAATGTACTTTCAGATGGGAAAGCGCTGTATAAAACAATCAAGTCATGACTGTATCATAAAAAAGGAGACACTAGTGGACCATCTAAGGCAGAAGAAGGTGGTTATGTTGTTATAACCAACAGCTGAACTGTTTAACAATCTTTGCCACAATACTCACCAGTAGTGCTGTATTATATACATTGTTGAGACATTGTGAACGCGCTCCGGAGGCTGTGCCATAGGACTTTGGGAGAGACCGTTCTCTTCCTAGATATTCAAGAGCGTCTCGCATTTGAACCAGGATAACAATGCCACATTAAACAAAAGGATGGATGGTGTTGTGGTTAAGGCACTTGATGGGACCCAAGAAATCTGGTGCAATTCCCAGCTTTGCCACAGCTTTGCCTGTGTGACCTTTCAGCAAGTCACTCATTCTAGGGTCACGTAAGTATTTAGATAGTTAGGGATTTTTAATGTACACAATTTCTGTGATAGGGCAAGTACTTACTTTCCTCGCAGAATTGTGAGGATTAAACAATGTTTATGTAATGCTTTAAGGACAATAAACATGATGATTTATAATGGAATATCCACCCATTAATTTCATAGTGTATGCTATCCATCAAACTTTAAGCCCAGAGTCTTTAGGAAAAGAACATCCTTATAAACATAATCACTCCCACTTACAGAAACAATAAAATACAGGAATTGCAGCCTCAGCACTGCCTCTGCAAGAAGAATGCAATTCTAATTCTTCGAAGAAATAGAGCTTCTTGAAACAACAGATTTTCATTAGAGCACAAGATTGCTAGATGCCTTGCAACAAAGGGAATACATGTAGTAAGCTATTTATTACTACACGCAAATATAAGACACTCACTATCTGTAGTGTGGGGACACTTTTTAACAGGACTGAAAGAAGCTCTGTTACATGTAGAACGTGTGTGTGTGTGTGAAAACTTAGTCATCGCGAAAGTTTATGACCCATGGCAAAGAGAAAGGAAAATGAAACCCATGAGTCTAGTTACATTGCCCAGGAGGCATGGAAAGAGACTGGGCAGTGGAGAAGGGAGAAATGGGTGTGAAGGGGTAGTAAACACAGTGTTCACATTTTACTTTATGAACTAAACAACTCGGGCCATATCAATCACTCAGAGATGCCCTTGCAGTTCCCACTGATTTCAATAAAAGATCCAGCCTCCATCTGAATAATTTGTGGTCTGAAAAACATGTCATACAATGAGAGACTAAAAAAGCTCAGTTTATTTAGTTTACTGAAGAGAAGGTTAAAAGATGACTTGATCTTGGTCTGTAAGTACCTATACCTGGGTATGAGAAGATATCTGATAATGGAGAACTATTTAATCTAGTGGTCAAAGGCAGAATATGATGCAATGGCTGGAAATTGAATTCAACAAAGGTTCATCTGGAAATAAAAAGCTAATTTTTTACCAGTGAAGACAATTAACTCCTGGAACAGATTACCAAGGGAAGGGTTAATTTAAAAGATAAAGTGATGGAGAATTCAAGGCTGAACGTCCATCTAAAACAGAGGTGGGCAAACTATGGTCCACAGGCCACATCCAGCCCGCGGGACTGTCCAGCCTGGCCCTTGAGCTCCCCGCCAGGGAGGTTAGCCCCCGGCCCCTCCCCCGTTGTCCTCCCTCCCCCACAGGCAGCACTCTGGGTGCTGGGCAGCGCACTCCTGCAGGGCAGCACAGCAGTGGCTCTGGCTGGGTGGCGTGGCTGCCAGACATGCTGCTCTGAGCAGCATGGTAAGGGGGCCGGGAGGTCCCAGGGGGGCAGTCAGGGAGCAGGGGGCGGTTGGATAGGTGTGGGAATCCCGGGGGGCCTATCGGGGCGGTTGGATGAGGTGAAGGTTCTGGGAGGGCGGTCGGGGAATGGAGAACAGGGGGGTTGGAAAGGTGTGGGAGTTCCAGGGGGGGCCTGTCAGGGGGTGGGGATGTGGATAGGGGTCGGGGCAGTCAGGGGACAGGGAGTGGGGGGGTTGGACAGGGGGTGGGGTCTCAGGGAGGGCGGTTAGGGGCGGGGGTCCCAGGAGGAGGCGGTCAGGGGACAAGGGGGTTGGATTGGGGGTGTTAGGGGGAGGGGGCAGACAGGGGGCGGAGCCACGCTGTTTGGGGAGGTACAGCCTTCCCTACCCGGCCCTCCATACAGTTTTGCAACCCCGATGTGGCCCTTGGGCCAAAAAGTTTGTCCACCCTGATCTAAAAGATAAGCTCAACCATAAACTGCTGGACTAGATGCAGGAATCAACGGGTGAAGTTCCATGGCCTGTATTATGCAGGAGATTGGACTAGATGACCATAAGAGTTCTTTCTAGTCTTAACATCTATGGCTATGTCTACACAAGTGAGTTTACAGTGGTACAGCTGTGCCACTGTGAGATTGCACATGTAGCCGCTCTATGAGGATGGGAGAGCGTGCTCCCGTGGATATAATTAAACCACCCCCAAAGCAGAGGAGCTATGTCGGCGGGAGAGCGTCTCCCACTGACATAGCGCCGTCCACCCCAGCGCTTCCGTCGGTGTAACTTACGTTGCTCCGAGAGGTGTTTTTTTCACACCCCTAAGCAACATAAGTTATACCGATAGAAGTGCTGGTGTAGATGCAGTCTAAATGTATTGAGCCAGGTCTGCCTTCAGACACACATGCAGCGCTCATGCTAATTCCCGTGTACGCAGTATCCCAGAATGGAATTTGCCCCAGGAACTACTTTATAAATACTTTGGCCCTTAGACAGTAACACTTTTTTCCTTAGAAACTTAAACTTGCTTAAATCCATTTCCTAGATTCACAGATTCTTAGGCTATGTCTACAGTAGCTTATGTCTATAACTTACTTATGTCACTCAGGGGTGTGGAAAAAACCCCATCCCTCTGAGCGATATAAGTCACACCAACAGAAGTGCTGGTGTGGACAGCGCTATGTCGGAGGGACACATTCTTCCGCCGACATAGCTCCGCTGCTTGTTGGAGGTGGTTTAATTATGTCAGCGGGAGAGCTTTCCCGTCAACAGAGTGGCTACACGTGCAATCTCACACTGGCACAGCTGTGCTGCTGTAAACTCGCTAGTGTAGACATGACCTTAGTTTATTGCATCTAACCTTATCTTCAGTCTAAGCAGTATTCCGGGCGGGTAACTTGTTGAGAAGCAGTGCAGACTGGATTAGTACCTGGAGGGGGTGTACCTTGAAGTTCCAAAGAGAAGCCTCCACACATCAGGGTCAACATAATGATGTAAAGTCCTTTTTAAAATAGCTAATATAATTATCTTGTTAATGAGCCTGCCTGAAAGCAGAACTGCATAGCCACGGGATTAATACATACTTCACAAGGAAGCAGGAGAAAAGTGCTTTAAAATGAGGTTGATTGCTATGAGGAGTCCCTGATTCTTACTTCACTCCTATCTAGTTTTTTTGTCATTTAAAAGGCATTATTAGGCTGACCATGAACTTGGATTCTGATCTGGGGTAAGAGAACTCCAAGGAGTGCAGAAATTCCAGGTATTTTGAGAATTCAGGTTCATCCAATGACTGCGGACAGAATTCAGAATCTTGGTATTTATTATAAAGGTTCCCAGCCCTTCTGACGGCAAAGACAGGTTTGTTGCACAAAGTAAACTGGTTCTCTGTTTGGGTACTGACTATGCAGCCAAGCAGAGTGAAAGAGTAGCACTGTGAAGTGGCTATTTCCCCCTACTCCTGCCGTTCACCCCTATGGGGTCTTAACATGGATGTTAATTATGGTCACATAAATGCCATCTTGGACTCTGTTATGCAACAGACTGTCAGTATGGAAATGGGCATTGCACGGATAGTGAGCTTGGTGTCAGACTTTGTCAACGATATCGAACTTACAAATAAATCAGTTGAAGATATGCAGTGAGACAGGTGGTCTCACAAATTCTACCAACCCAATAGGTCTTATCAATAAATCAAAGAGTAGGAAAATTAATTTACCTATCAATTCATCTATTTGGAAGGTGAAGCCTTGAAAAACATTAATCTTCCCTGAGAAGCAACACTCACAAAACTGATGACTGCACATCGGATGTAAAGTCCAGAGTAGGAAAAGCAAGTGCTGTATTTCAAAAACTCCATACAACATGGAAGTCAACATAATTAGCAATAACACGAAACTCAAAATCTTAAGCAGCCATGTCCTAAGTATCCTTCGATATGGAGCAGAGTCCTGGAACATTCCAGTGCAAACTGAACAGCAATCAATGCAAGTGTCTGCATAGAATATTCAAAGTAAAATGGACTGAGACAATAAGTAATTAAGTGGTACTAGAATGGGCATAGCTACCTACAATGATACAAGTAGTGCGGAAGAAAAGATGGACATATTTGGGATATCTGTTAAGAATAGCCGATAATAAGCTACCTAAAGCAGCATTTCTTTGGCAACCCCAGACAAGAGATGGAGAGGCCGTCCTAGAGGCATTCTGCAGCACACTAATGAATGGAGTGGCATTTACTACATCTGAACATAAAAGACTTGGACAAATGAGCTCAGGACAGGAATGACTGGAGACATTTGGCACCGGCCAAATGGCCTTATGCACCGGATGGTGTGGTAAGATGATGATGAAATGCCAATATGCTTAATCCTTTCAGCAGGGATCAACGCATTAAACTTTCAGCTAATGCACTGGTCCATTGATACTGGATGAATCACATACATCCTGCTAAGGAAAAAAGTTTAGCCCTTCCACCGAGAAAGGTCAGCGAGGCAGATGATAAATATCTTTAAAACAAAGTCCAAGTGAAAAGGGCAGAACGGCGCTCCCTCGTTATTTTTATTGTCCATCCCACAACTGCACATCAAACGAGAGAGCCTAACCTATTTACGCTAGCCTGGGGAGTGCCCAGCATAGCACAGTGGATACACAGTTCTCCCATACTCACGAAGGAGCTCCCAGACAAGACCCACAAAGCCACCAGTTTACCCTCCTGAAATCTCACCCTTGTTGTAAAGCATACATCGTTGCAGTTTGGGGCGGCGACTTGCAACATACTTTGTGTTTGTACAGCGCTTAACTCAACTGGTTTTTGACCTTCTTGGCCTCCATGTGCTACCACAATATAAAAGTTAACATTCATAATAAAATTAAGACTATCCCCACTCGCACTGGGTGAGCCATAGGAACAAGTTGCATCTTTTATGGGTACTAGAGAGCTGCACATTTTATCGCCTATCCACTCACTCAGTCAACATTTGCTAAAATCAAACGGGTGTGATTTAAAGGGGTGCGTGAGATCACGCAGGATTTTGCTGGTTTTCAGTAAAGCCTGGCCAAGCAGCAGCAGCAAAGTCACTAAGCTAATATTAAATTAAATCCTGCAGCAGTGCTAGTTCAGCTGAATAAGTTAACGCTTCTTGAATGACCCAGCTTTTGTCTCGCAATGGTCCTGTAATAAAGGCTAAGCACACACACACAAAAACCCCCCGCCCACGCAGAAATTCAACAGAATTCCTCTTTTCCTTTCTAAGGATAATCTGTCCTCCTGACAGCAATATAATTCCCAGACAGAACCTATAGTTTAAAGAGAAGGGAGCATTACTCTAGGGTCCACTTCTCAGGATATGAAATAATTATGGCAAGTCATTTGATTTCTTACAAAATTAATAGGCTGTTGAAGGTTCCATGGCACATTTATCAGGAGTGGGGTCCCTCATTCCCAGCAACATTCAAGGATGGATCATTACATTCTGCCCACCTAAAGTTTCCAATGGATACAATATTCTTCCTGACCTAAACTGTTGGATACTGTAATTGTACACCGTTCAGCAGCTGCTGCATTCCACCCCAGAGGTGACTACATTTTAGCACTGGAAGTGATTTCTATGTCGTTTATATGCCAGTGAGTAAAGGGCTTTACACTGCTAAATGGAAGAAAGGTGGTTATAGGTAAATCATCAAAAATATTTGTGCACAGGAACAGAGGTTAGTATCCTTTCCTTTACCAAAGCACCTGACAAAGTCTAATAAGGTTTCCTCCTGCAGAGCCAGGAATCAAACCCAGTTGTGGGGCTTAACCAACTTAACTACATGACCCTGCTTCCTAAGGGTAGTAGTGGGAGGGAGCTCTCTATGGGGGCATGGAATAGAAAGGTTTTATTTAAAAAAAACAACAACTTGGATTTTACCAAAAACATCCCAGACTGACAAGGTGCGCGACTTCTGCTGGCCCTGCTTCTGCGAAACTGGCAGCCTGAAGCGTAGAAGAGATTACTTTACTTACAGCTGATGAGATTAATTTAATTAATAGAAGCCTGTGGTGTCATTTAAATGATATAGCCACGAGTTCCTCCAGAACTCCAAGAGGCTGTTACCTCTCCAGCAGAATAGGCACCATCAAGCCTGCAGGCTCTTCTTTGCATAAGATGCAGAAAAGAAGCTGTGAGTGCAATTTTAAGTCAGGACGAGTTGCCTCTCGGTTGCAAATATAAAAACTAACGTGCTGCAGATTTCCCAGCAGGCTGGAAAGTGCTGAAGTATAGTGCTCCCCTAGTGCTTCCCTTGATAGGGCAACTCTGCAGATCCAAATTCCATTCCATTCCTGTTGCTACAGTTAAACTTACAACAGAATTTTCATTATCAACCCTACTTTCAGGCATTTACAGTTTAACCCTACAAGCTCCCTCCAGCCTGAAACGAAAGTAGATGATGTCTGAGGTTGGGAGCAAGGCCTTTTCCTTTATAAAATTTGGAATAAAGCAGAAACCTCGCTCAGACTCATGGGAAAGAAGGTGGGCTGTTTATTAAGTTAGTGGTTCCCATGTACTTTTTTGCTGTCCAAAACGGCCATACTAACTTGGAAGGGTTGTTCTCATCTTAGCTGGAGCCTTAATAATCCCTCCTATTTTATAGCAACAACCTCACTACCTCCCATGCCAACCACCATTCTCTCAGCCAAGCAGGACTCAATGGGACTTGTGCTCCAGGGGTTAAATCCTGCACTCACTGCAGTCAGTCGGGAGTGTTACCCTTGATTTCAGTGAGTGGAGCATCAGACCCCATGCGAGGTAGTTCACTGCTGCACAAGTCAATCCCCCTCACTCTCAGTGCTCTGGCAGTAGTGCCATCTCCTTTAATCTCTTCCTTTCCTTTAAAGATTGTTGGTTAATTGACTTGGAAAACCGGCCTCTCTTGATTCATAGATACTAAGGTCAGAAGGGACCATTATGATCATCTAGTCTGACCTCCTGCACAACGCAGGCCACAGAATCTCACCCACCCACTCCTGCGAAAAACCTCACCTATGCCTGAGGTACTGAAGTCCTCAAATCGTGGTTTAAAGACTTCGAGGAGCAGAGAATCCTCCAGCAAGTGACCCGTGCCTCATGCTACAGAGGAAGGCAAAAAACCTCCAGGGCCTCTTCCAATCTGCCCTGGAGGAAAATTCCTTCCCAACCCCAAATATGGCCATCAGCTAAACCCTGAGCATATGGGCAAGATTCACCAGCCAGATACGACAGAAAATTCTTTCCTGGGTAACTCAGATCCCACCCCATCTAATATCCCATCCCATCGGGCCTATTTACCATGAATATTAAAGATCAATTAATTACCAAAATCATGTTATCCCATCATACCATCTCCTCCATAAACTTATCGAGTTTAATCTCAAAGCCAGGTAGATCTTTTGCCCCCACTGCTTCCCTTGGAAGGCTATTCCAAAACTTCACTCCTCTGATGGTTAGAAACCTTCGTCTAATTTCAAGTCTAAACTTCCCGGTGGCCAGTTTATATCCATTTGTTCTTGTGTCCACATTGGTACTGAGCATAAATAATTCCTCTCCCTCTCCGGTATTTATCCCTCTGATATATTTATGGAGAGCAATCATATCTCTCCTCAACCTTCTTTTAGTTAGGCTAAACAAGCCAAGCTCCTTGAGTCTCCCTTCATAAGATAAGTTTTCCATTCCTCGGATCATCCTAGTAGCCCTTCTCTGTACCTGTTCCAGTTTGAATTCATCCTTCTTAAACATGGGAGACCAGAACTGCACACAGTATTCCAGGTGAGGTCTCACCAGTGCCTTGTATAATGGTACTAAAACCTCCTCATCCCTACTGGAAATACCTCTCCTGATGCATCCCAAGACCGCATTAGCTTTTTTCACAGCCATATCACATTGGCTGCTCGTAGTCATCCTATGATCAACCAATACTCCAAGGTCCTTCTCCTCCTCCGTTACTTCTAATTGATGCGTCCCCAGCTTATAACTAAAATTCTTGTTATTAATCCCTAAATGCATAACCTTACACTTCTTACTATTAAATTTCATCCTATTACTATTACTCCAGTTTACAAGGTCATCCAGATCCTCCTGTAGGATATCCCGGTCCTTCTCTAAATTGGCAATACCTCCCAGTTTTGTATCATCCGCAAACTTTATTAGCATGCTCCCACTTTTTGTGTCGAGGTCAGTAATAAAAAGATTAAATAAAACTGGTCCCAAAACTGATCCTTGAGGAACTCCACTGGTAACCTCCCTCCAGCCTGACAGTTCACCTTTCAGTAGGACCCGTTGTAGTCTCCCCTTTAACCAATTCTTTATCCACCTTTCAATGTTCATATTGATTCCCATCTTTTCCAATTTAACTAATAATTCCCCATGTGGCACGGTATCCAACGCCTTACTGAAATCTAGGTAAATTAGATCCACTGCATTTCCTTTGTCTAAAAAATCTGTTACTTTCTCAAAGAAGGAGATCAGGTTGCTTTGGCACGATCTACCTTTTGTAAAACCATGTTGTATTTTGTCCCATCTACCATTGACTTCAATGTCCTTAACTACTTTCTCCTTCAAATTTTTTTCCAAGACCTTGCATGCTACAGATGTCAAACTAACAGGCCTGTAGTTACCCGGATCACTTTTTTTCCCTTTCTTAAAAATAGGAACTATGTTAGCAATTCTCCAATCATACGGTACAACTCCTGAGTTCACAGATTCATTAAAAATTCTTGCTAATGGGCTTGCAATTTCGGATGCCAATTCCTTTAATATTCTTGGATGAAGATTATCTAGGCCCCCCAATTTAGTCCCATTAAGCTGTTTGAGTTTCGCTTCTACCTCAGATATGGTAATATCTACCTCCATATCCTCATTCCCATTTGTCATGCTACCATTATCCCTAAGATGCACGAATGAAAAAACAATAAAATCAGCAAGCACAAGTATCTGAGAATTGTGGTATAAAGCTAAGTGGCAACCTCATGCAATAGTGGAGATGGCAGAGCACCCTGCTACTTATTATATATGTCACAGAAAGGCACAGTCTGGAGTAAGGCAGCTTTGCAAAGCAAAAAAAGATCTCCTTTAGAGAAGCGACTCAAGACAAGACTATTGTCTAGGAAGGAACACACATTGCCATGCAGGGTCAGACCAATAGCTCTAGTTCAGGGCCCTGTCTCCCAGGCTTGTAATTTTATCATGAGTCTCACAATACAGTATTTAGAATCTTTCACAAAGTCTCGGCTCCTGGAAGCAGCGGATTCCATGAGATGCTCAGCTTTCTTCTTCTTCTTTTTAAAGTAAGATTTTAGCCCCTCTGGTTGTGCAGGAAAGTCAGGAAATATGATCCAAGTGCAATTTAAAGGCTCAGAAACCAGAAGGCAAATGAAAAGAAGATAAAATTTAGTATTTTTAAAACCTCATAATTTTTAAGCCAATCTCATGATTTTGGGAGACCGACTTCATGATTTTTTTTAATGCATGGGATTGGCAATACTGTCTGACAGGTGCCAGTGTCAACTGCTGCAGAGGAAGGCACAAAAACCCAGTAAATAGGGCAATTATTGGATAACCTCCCCCCAGGGAATGTTTTTTCTTCATTCCCTTTAGTTAGTGTTTGGCTCATGCCTCGAAGCAGGAGGGTTGGAGGTTTTTTTTTGTTTGTTTTTAGTTTTTGTTTTTTACTATTAACCACTTTAACTCCCGTTAGAATCCATATAAATATCTAATCCTTTTTTGAATCCTATTGAACTTCTTGTTCTTTGTGATATCATGTAGCAAGTAGTTCCACAGGCCATCAAGTGTGTGGCTCAATGTTTTGGTCATCCAAGGCTTGTAGCATCCTTATAGGCTAGTTACAAAATGAGAATAAGGACTGAAGCTGATGCACTGTCCTTTAATGAGTCCCAAGATTATAAAACTCTCCCACTCCAGTGTCAGGTTCGTAGACTAGTCACAAGCACAACAACTAAAATGAAGGTTGGATTCAAGATCTAGGTGGTGTTTTATTTTTAGTGACAGAGCATAAAAATAAACTGAAACCTCACCGAAATGGTTTGGGTAGCGGAAGAAATTTGGACACTGGACTCTCTCCTTGGATGCTGTGGAGTCAAAGAGTTGCAATCTGCTAACAAGTAGGCATTTTAGGGTTCTAAAACCCCTCTTCCTTAACTCTTTGGAGAGGGTCATTCTGGTCATTATAAAAACCTGGCAGTCCCGTCGTCTTTGGGAAGATGCACAGAGAAGAAAAGTCACTTGCTAGGATAGGAATATTAGGTCGATTCCAAAGGCTATGGGGAGCCCTACAAACACATTCAGATTACGAGTCCCTGAAATCCCTCGGCCCAGCTCAGCTCTTTGCTCAGTCCTGGGCCGAGTGCACTGTTAGCAAACAGCAAATAAAGTAAGTCAGGAGAATCCCTTCTTAGTTACAGAAGGGGCTTAATTATGCCCTTAGTCGCCCAGTGTTTCCACCCCCCTTAAAAAATGTTGCAACTACCTTTCTAAATTGTTTATCAAAGGAACTGGCAGCTCCATGCCTGGGAACTGCAGGAAAGCAAGCAGAATCCTCTAAACCAGGGCAGGCCTGGTCTTTTCGTATGGAAGGAATCTTCCATGCACTGTGCTGCTAAACAATGCTGCTCTGGAGCCAGAATGGATGGAGACAGTGCTGATAACTTAATCGCTGCCCACAATACTGGAGTGCCTGGATGCGTCTGCGGTAAGGATCAGCAGCAGTGAAACAGATGAAGTTCCTATGAAGGGCCTTGTTATCAAGCTGTTGAGACCAGGGGTCTGTTTACCACGAATATAAATGCTAACTATCCGTTTGTACATACAAACTGCTCAGTAAACTCCAATCATGCACACATGGCCAGTCTTCACACACAGCACCCATAACTTCATCCACAAAGTAGTCCCACGCGTGCATGTACAGACCTCAGGTTTCTGAAAAGCACACACCCCATTAGACTCCAGAGCTGACAACAAATTGTTACTAAAGGGGGCAATTCATGCCTCTCAGAGCTATTGTTTCAGACGTGTGTACGCAGGCTAGGGCGGGTAACACTGCAGTCATCTGGAAGACAACTAGGGCCAAACGCTTTTTAACCAATAGCATGAATTATACAACACAGAGTGGCCTGGCAGAGATATGCAGATAAGCGTGGCAGCTCAATCTCACCCCTGAACTGCTGGTCTCAGGGCAAGAAAACAAAGCAGACAAACCAGTTTTCACTGTGGGGTGCGATCCTGGATCCTCCTTCCCATAGATATAGAGTCCCTCTCTGTACACCAGCTTTTAACTGAGTTTGTAACAGTGAGCATCACAGCTGACTCTAAACATGGTTGGTTGCTCACATGCAAAAAAGTTATTACTCTACTAGTAACTGTGGGAGCTAAGAGTGTTGTCCCATCAGCAGACGAATCTGGCACACAGCTCTCTTCTTGTAACCAGGTTGTTGCAAATTGGGCTCTATGCTTTTATTTTCCCAGAAGGCCTGATATTAACACAATCAGGCAGTGCAATGGTGTTGATAAGCAAACTCTGCTGGGCAGTGAGATAGCCTGTTGTCATAACCAGGTCAAAGGAGTATCAGGCTGCGTGTGAAATATAACAGGGCCAGAATGCCAGAAAAACAAGCAGCTGTGCATTTCAGTTGCTCCTATTTGTGCATAGCCTGCATAACTTTCAACATGACTGTAGCAAGATGTTTTCCTTTCTGCAGATATTACAGTGGTAAGTGCTATACAAAACCCTAGGGAGGGGCAGATTGCACCCCCCAACTCTCTAACATTCCTGGACAAAGTAGCTAGTTGCACAAAGCTGTATGATGTCCAGTCACCAGCTCAAAGCTCCATTGTTCTTTCCAAAACAGATATATCTTAATCTGTGTCTTCCCTGGTCTAGAGGCAATTTATGTTAATCTAGACAGCTGAGCCTGAATGGAAGGAGAAATATCTAATGTATCTAAGGTGTGAGTGATACCAGTAGGAATGTTTTATAGTAAGGTGGAAAGAGTTAGTTAGATTCCCACTTACAGATGGGATAACTGACTGAGGCTCCCAAATGAATGGAGCTCTTAACCTTATTAAGAGGCTTCTTGTGTATTTGCCATTTGAGGCTTTCAGAGCATTCTGTGTTATTCATGCAATATCTTCCCAACCCAGCAGCCCTGCTTGACACAGTCAGTAAGCAGGCTAACAGGCTTGCTCTTAATATCAGACTCTCTGTACTCTTTGTTTAAAAAGGATTAAGCAGTTTTATCCATGTTACCATCTCCCCTGGCTTTCAAAAATAAGAAATCTCTTCTATTCATAGCCACTTGTAATGAATATCTATACTCTCAAAACTCTATCACTGGGATCTGTCACTGGATTATTCAATTTAATAATACTTTTAGGATAACTAAAGGGCCCTTATAATTGCTAATCTCAGCCAACAAGTAGGCAACAGATTGAAAATTCCCCAGTACATAAGCCCTGAATAGGCTTACAGATGCTGGATACGAAGAGTTTTTCCCCTCGGCAATGCAGAAATGTCCTACAAATGGCTTCTCTCCTCTCAGCGTTTGAAGAATCAATGCATCATGTTCCATCGTATTGTGATAAACCTCCATTAAGCTTTCTTTTCTCTCCCATCATTGCTGCTCCTCAGAGCGTGTGCATGAGCAACAAGAAGTTTCAAAGTGGCTCCCTGAGGGTCTACATTTAGGCACCTAACTGCTCACATGATCATTTAGGAGTCTAATTACAGTTCGGGGTCATTTAGAGATCTACTTTTAACACCCCAGCTGGCAAGTTAGTCTTGGAACCGGTCATGCCACTACCAGTGTTTGTGAAGCAGCAAAACCCGAGACCACGCACTGGGCTATAGCTCCATGAATCGAAGGAGAACTGCTAAGGGGTGTGTGCGTGTCTGTCTGTCTCTCTCATAGGCCTCAGATCACTATGTGCTAAAAGAGATTCTCCTTTCACTTAACTGGTGTTTAATGCTAACCCTAGATACACAGCATGGATTCTAAAGGGCAAACCCACCTGGCCCTGTGACTCTAGCTTTACCTCCTCTGCGGCAGGGGGCTTGGTCAGCTGGGCCGGAGTCGTATTGCACGGATCCATCTGCTCCGTTTTCTCCACTTTCACCTTCACGTCGTCCAGACTCAGGGCCGGGACTGCGGCAAGGTCCTTCTCGTCCTTGTCTAGTAGGTAGCGTAGGAGCTGATGGTCCTTGGACTCCTTTTTCTTCAAGGCCTCTGGCTCCAGTTTGATTTCAGGGGTCCCCGGGATCTGACTCTGAGAGGTAGGGGTGGCGGCAGCATTTGGCGCAGTATCCTTCTTGTCGTGCTCCATGGACAGAGTGGTGATGTCGGAGGGGCTGCCCTCCTGCAAGAGACGGTGTAAGATCTTGTGCCGCTCTGTGAGGGAGCTATGGGAAGAGGGACACGCATTGCCTGGAGGATTCCCAGAGGCACCTGTGCAGGATAAGGGATCTTTGCAGCTAGTGTCTGCATCAGCATGCCGCAGCTGTTGTTCTGCCGTTGTGGCCAGGAGCTGAACCAGCTTGTGGCTGGTAGCTTGGGAGCACTTGGTGTCTCCCTCCGCGAGTCTGTCACTGGCATGTAGCAGGCCTGAGTCCAGTGGCTTGCCATCGCTCGAGCCACTGTCAGACTGAATCATCTCGCTCAGGATGGAGGTAATCTCCTTGCTGTCTTTCGGCTCCGTTTTCACAGGCTGCATGCTGAGCCGGCCAGGCGAGTTCTGGGAGCTCGGCTGCCTCAGAATGGGAGGTGGCGTGGAGTAGCCCATAGGGGTGCTGGGGCCTTCATTAAGCCCCTGCATAGAGTTTATTGGGGCACTGGGGAAAGGCCTGTTGCTGCTGCCACCGCTGCTGCAGCCACCACTTGCCATGCCCACAGGAGAGTGCATGGTAGGCATGGTAGGAGAGAAAGGATTGCTTGGCATTCTGGGCCTTGGTACCAATCCTGGGCTAACCCGATGCCTAGGAGACATGAACTGTGCTGGGGTAATCCCTGGACTATTCAAGGGGGAGCTATTGAGGTTTAAAAGGTGGTTATTGTTCTGGGGACCAGCTTGTCCCTGGCTTAAGGCAACATTGGCTCCGATCTGATTCCCAGGTGAACACCCAAAGCTCGTCTGGCCGGTGCTGGAATTGCTGCTATGGAGGCCAGAGCCTGGCTGCTGATTTACACTGGTCGCCAACATGCCGCTGTTGGATGGAGGGATGGCAGACGAGAGAGCCATGCCTTGCCCTGGGGAGATGCTGGGGTTTAGCGCAGGGCTGACACGGGGAAGGGGCATTCCAGAGTTAGTGTTCTCTTGAGGAGAGAGCATGTGGTGATCCCTGGAAGAAAGAAAAAAAGACAGAGAGGCTGGGTGGTGGGGAGACACAACTCAGAAGACGACTCAACTAAATCTGTAGTACAGCTCAACTAAACCTTTCCAGCGTCTTTGGGATTAAGCTATCACATAGACCCATCAGGCCTGGTAAGTCTGACAGCTGCAGCTTGTACGATATGGTGTTTTCACACACTATCTTAGCCCCACCACTACCCTAGGGTCCCAGGAGGACAGAGAGCATATTTCAGTAGCATTTGTGGATGGAGCAGCTACATTGCTCTCTGTAGGTATTTAGTGGATTGTGCAGCACTGTGGCAACTGAGGAGTTACAAATCTATCTCAGAGGGGAAAGTCTACTTTGGGCTGTGTATTCTCGCATTGGTAGGGAGAGGAGAGTGCTAAGAGAATACAATTCTTTGCCCTCCTCCATCTGGTTGCATTTCTTTAACACACAGTAAGTTCCCCCATCTTTCCTGTTCTATAACAACCTCTTCCTCCTGAACGAGTTTGAGTGCAAGTTCTCTGGGGCAGGGCATGAGCCTTCGCCATGTTGGTAAAGTGCCGTGTGAATTCATGGAGCTGCATAAGCATCAGATACAACTGCGAAGCCACAGAAATAGCCAAACTTTAGTGAACTTTTGCTGCCTTGGCTTTCAAACATATGGACTAAAATCCCCCAACGCAGCACCTCGCTGTGGAATTGCACTCCCAAAACCAGCGTGAGAGGATCACCCCAGCCGCCACTGGCATAGAACCAGCAATGTGACTCCTAAGACGCCACCATCCCCGCAGCTGACACTGATCTCTGACCGCACTTATAGGCTCCTAGACACCGTTGGCAGCTGGTCTAGCTTACAGCAACCTCCAGACTACTCCTACTCCTGAGCTGTGCTGTGAACTCCTCAGCTACAGCTGAGGATCCAGGACAAGTCGCGAGCTAGCAGCGATTTCACCCCAAGTTCTTAGGACTCACCTGTCAATGATATGGATGCCCATGATGAAAGGCTGCATTTCTGGGCTTTGAGGATAGCAGAGCTTACACTTGGTGTGGGCGCTAAGTACCGTCCCGTCGCTCAGCGTGAATCTGTACGATGGACTGAAGGCCGTGCCACGCGTCATCACTGGAGAGGGGGGAGGGAAACAAACCAGACGTGATCCATCCATCTGCTTAGCAATTCAGACAGGGCTCACAAAACCTTTGAGAAGGGATGTGGGGGGTGCAGGATGGTGGTGAAGGTAGTAGGGGATTGACTTCCACCATCCATCTGTGTGCACGCAAGGATAGCAACACGGAGTTTGCAACCACCTTTGCACCTTCCCCTTCTCCCCCTCCGCCCAATTGCGCTCTGTGTATTTTAGCCAGTCCCCAAAGATCCCACCGTTAGTGTGCAAACAATGCAAGTCAAAAATAATCCTCAAGTGAAGTTATGGCAATCCAGGTAGTCTCTCTCCTCTGTTCTTCACTGCCTTATCACGGTCACATCACCATTTTCAGCTGCACTAACCCAGTGTATTGCAGCTAGGGTGACCAGATAGCAAGTGTGAAAAATCAGGACAGGTGGCAGGGGGATAATCATAGGACTGGAAGGGACCTCGAGAGGTCATCTAGTCCAGTCCCCTGCACTCATGGCAGGACTCCGTATTATCTGGGCCATCCTATAGGTCATAGGCACCTATATAAGACAAAGCCCACAATATGGGGACTGTCCCTATAAAACTGGGAGATCTGGTCCCCACAGTTGCAGCGGGTGTTTCAGGAAGATCTGAAGGGTGGTGTGATGCAAGTTAACTTCTCAATGCTGCTTGTTGTGGGCAGGGACATGGGGCACAATGTGAGCCAGGAATGTCTGCGCTGTAACTGATTGCCTTATCAATGTACTCCTATTTAAATCAATTAAGCACCGTCCTTGAACATACAGTGCTATAGCAGCAGAAAGGGCAATTATTCTATCACCAGTGTACAGTACATACTCAGTGTACCCTGATGAATCCAAGCCAGGTATGGAGAGCTGCAACAGGATACTAACCACGGCAGCACTGGGAGAATTAAATCTTTCTCGATGCTCAGCCAATCTCCTTATGCAACATTCTGTCTTCCTGATTTCCTTTGTTAGTGTCCTCACCAACAGTGCATCAAGCTTCCATGACAAACCCCCAGAGGGAACAATATCTTAAATCACTACCATGATCAGAGGAAAACCCTGCTAAAAAAAACTACTGAAAAGGAGGAGAGCTTGAAGATCAGTCATGGGACTTTGACACTGGGGCTGATGTATGCATGGAGTGTGGGAGGAAAAAAAATCACCCTCTGGTTTCAGTGCAGTGACCACAGTCGGTCTTTGGAAGTTTGACTCATTTCTTTATTTGCAGAAGGGTGTGAACAAACCTCTAGCCTGGCATGACACACATGAGTTTTGGGCCAATCATATCCCCTAAGCAAGTTACTGTAGCAGTGCTGGGATCTGAATGGTAGTTTGTTGAATGCTGTGAGATCCACAGCCAGCCTCTCCAGTTGCAGGAGCCATTTCTGTGCTACTGGGCCTTTTCTGCTACTTCATTGGAACTTTATTATTCATGCAGAATTCCCTTTTTCCAGAAAGCACTTATCCAGCAACAAGGGTTATGCATCAGCTTCTGATTGAAGCCACCCCAGCTCAATATGCAAGGCAAAGTACAGCAAAGAGAGAAGTCTGGTACCTTCTTGAAATAGCTGTTTGGCATAAGATGGCTCTCTGCCCTGAGGCTGGAAGAAAGCATAGATGCACTTCCGCACTAAATCCTCCCAGCCAGTCCTGCCTGCGGCTCTCAGGGAACTGGTGTCAATGGAGATAATTTTACCTGGGTGAAAAGAAAATTCACATTATTCAGATACAGAAGCAGTGCAAAAGAAGTCACTTATACTGCTCTCACTCTTATCCTCCTGGTGTGGCATGTGTATATAGGTACACACAGAGCTAGAGGCGTGCACATACTTTGTTTTGAGATGAGCTTTCACAACTAAAATTAGAAGCTATACGCAAAGTATGTACAGTGGGCTGAGCCTTGCCGAGGTTATACTGGCATAAAGTTGGAGTAACATAGTAGGGAGGCCCCAAAAGATCATTAATAAGGACATTTGTATGTTACCCTCATCAAAAAGACCTCTCTCTAGTCTAAATTCAGCATCACAAAATCCAGATGCATCCAACTTGACATCAGCCAGGCAATCAGCGATAATACTAGGGATGTCCTTACACAGATCAAAAAAATGAAATATACGCCCAAGGAGTTATCTACCTATTGAGGATACTGAAATCCAGGCAGCTTTACTAAATGACTGACTGACTGTGGACATGAAGAGAACAATAAGAGAGGAACATGCACACATTGCAACTTGTCTCATTCATGAATACCTAGGGGACGCACCAGAAATAGAGCATTTCTCATCTGTTCACCAGTTTCGTATTGAAACTTCACTACCCTCTTCAAAACTGTGTAATATACAAGTATCCATTTTAATTAAGGGGGAAGTATGGCTGGCTAGCTTCAAGCCAGCCATCCTTGCAGACTGTTTTAATTTAGCACCCTGTGGCATTATCTTACTGGCTGGATGAAATTCTGGGACAATGCTACATCTGCAAGAGCTACATCATCTTACAGTTCTAGCGGAACAAAGATGCTGTTAGCCTGGAAGCATTTTGATTGCAAAGATGGCTCCTTACCCAGAACAATGCTTAGCATCTCCCAGCATAAAACTCCCCCGAGCTCACTGAGAACACTACCTGTAGTATCTTGCTTGGTCATGAAAGATTCTGAACTGGTGACAGCTGCAGGTCGAGGTAATCTCCGTGCAATACATATCAGACAAGATTGGAAATCTGCCGTAACAGAACAGGGTGGGGAGAGTGGGAAAGTGAGAGTCCAGTGTTATAGAAACCACTTGCAATTCAATGTTTTAATTAAAATAGCATTGTTGTACTCGACAGCCACATCCTACTCTGGATGCCTTTACCTGGCCTGTCACCTAGGCCTTCAAAACAACAGGGCTCTCTATAAGCTGTATGATGTTTGCTGGAGAGGAAAGAACCCCATTGTTTGGAGGAACTAACTGTAAGGCCTTTCAGAAGTACCACACATAATAGTCAGCACTGAAAGCCAACAACTGTTGGCTCCAGGGAAAGTATCTGGTCATAAAATACTGTAATTTATTCCTTCCAATCATGATCTCCTGTGTAAACCACAATGGATTAATTCAGTTAATGCACTGGAAAATAACGGCTGGTACACAGAAATGAGGGTTAAGGTTTTTTGCAAGAAGACTTCTTTCCTCTACCATTTGGAGATCAGTGGTGGATACAAACCACGGCCCTGATCCTGCAATCGGATCTGTACAGGGTGACCCTTCTGACCGTCAGGAGCCTGGGCAGAGGTGCACCCCTACAGATCTGACTGGGGCCAGAAACTCACTGGCTACTACAATTGTCAAACACTCCTGGCACTACTGGAGGCACTAGGTAAAAGTGACAGAAATCAGAGCTAGAGAAGTCCTGTTAGGGCAGGGGTAATCAATTATTTTTTGTCAAGGTCCAAATTTCTTGGTCAAGGTATAGTCAAGGTCCAGACTCCAGAGAAAATAAGACAAAAATAATAACAATTATGATAACAAGAAGTAAATAAAAAGATTTTGCGGTCTGTTCAAAAGCGTCTGGCGGTCTGGATTTGACCTGTGGTCCACCTACTGACTGCCCCTGTATAAGGGCATCAAGTCCACCCGCTGGGGATCAGGGCAGGACTGTGCCATGCAGTCCAGTCCAGTCTTACCCATCTCAAGGATTGGGGCTCCCACTGTTATTCTGCAGTGACAGAGCTCCCTGTGAAGCAGCTTTTCATACTAATCAATTTATCTTTCCCTTTCCTTAATTTCTACCTAACATGCTCCATTGCGAGTTCTCCTGATGCACGGAAGGGCAGCCTGTCTCCATCTCTGCTTATAGAGAGAGGGTAAAGGCTTGCTGACTGGACAGCATCAATCCAGACAACAGGAAATGGATAAAGTAAGAGCTGGAGATTGTGCTCTCACTGTTGGTGCAATTCACCCTTGGGCAAAGGGCTGGCATGAGCCCTGTGCTCCCCACTTCAGTCCCACTCACCATGGTGCACAGGCCTCACCTGCATGGGACGGGAGGGGGAGGTCACCCTGTGGCAGCGTAAAGCAGCCTTGCAAAATTTTGGATTTGCCCATTTTTCAGCAGGCGAGTTAAATTTCACTAGCACTTTCCATTCCCCTCCAGGTTATGGAGGGCAAGTAGATCTTGTGCCGGTAACTTCTCTTCAAGACTGACACAGGCTTAGAGCCTCATATCAGCCAGCGCTTCCCACACATTTCACCCCAGGAGTTTGAGCAACACAGCTCTGCAAATCCCTGGGGCTCAGCACAGCGGTCAGAAAGGACTTGAAAGCTCCAAGTGTAGTTTAAGCTGGAATAAAAAACAGAGGAGGGAGGAGAACCAATGACCGACATCGAACTCTTCTAAATGTGTTTCCACTTGTCCCGTCTGCATTTCCCAGGCTGTGCCAGGCTGTGCTGGGGAGGAGAAACCCTTGGAAGGCCCTCTGGGGAGAAGGCCTTGTGTGACTGCCCCTGGACCTGATCCTGTGCCATCTGCACTGCAAGCCCCATCCCAAATGCAACAGCAAATGTGGCAGGCTGAAAGTAAACTCTCCGAGGCTGCTCTCAGCATGAACTACAATCTCCTAGAAGGAAGTCCTGCATAAGGACAGTAGAGGGCAGTTCGTCCTCTCTTCCCACTCCAGCCTCCTTCCCTTCCCCAAGACGCAGTACAAAGCAATCAAGCAGGGTTTGAAATAAATGATCCTCTACCCTACCTTCTCCTTCCTCTTTGATTGATTTGGGCTGGGACACGGTGAAGCACTGCATCACCTCATAGCGCTGGCGAGCCTCCTGGTTCTCCGCACCCAGCTCATCAGGGGGGCGGATCAGCATCCGGCAGCTGAAGGTATGGCTGCTGCGTCTGGTTGCTTCCTGAGGCCAAGGAACTCCATTTACTGTGGCGAGGGAGAGGGGAAAAGAGAGAATCACAGACTTTGATCACAAGTGAACATTTCAAACAGCAGGTGTTAAGGATCAGAGTTCTCTGCCTGACCCTCTCCATGTCATCATCAGCATTTGCTAGGCAGCCAGAGTAAGAGTGCCTGGAAGAGTTTATAGCTGAAACAAACAAGGGTTGGAGGGGGAACAGAGTCACAGAGAGGTGAAAGGATTCATCCAGAGTCACCCAGCAGGTCAGTGGCTACAAGCTGGATCTCCTGGGTCCCAGTGCACCGCCCTACCCACTGGACCACACTACCCCTTTGACAGTGGTGTGATAACACTTTGCACTTCTACAGCCTAACAAGTCCAAAGAATTCCAGGGTTGATGAATTATACCCCACAACACCATTGTGAGGTAGGTACTACAGGTATTGTTATTTCTGTGTAACAGAGGGGGAAACTGAGGCATAGAGAGGTGCTTTGATTTGCCCAGCTACACAGTGAGTCGGTGGCTGTGCCAAGAATAGAACTCAGTTCTCTTGACTCCCCATCCAGTGCATCAGCCAGAAGAACTTTCTTCCCCTCCCCTCAGTCACAGAAGCAGGTGATAAATCGCTCATGAGTCAGCATGTTCCAGGACATTTCACCCGAAAGGCCTGTCCCTCCGAAGATCATTCAGGTCCCCAGCACTGGTAGCTCCCTAGACCACACCTCCATCAACTTCACTGCCACACAGAGGCTATACGTAGCCATGATCTCCTCCCTTTCAAGGAGGATTCTGAAGGCAAGTGGTCTGGCTCCCTGCAGAACAGCTGCTGGCTGAACACAACCACTGCTGTTGAACTAGGCTCTTCAAGCTCTATGAAATCAGAGTCTACTACACTGCAAGGGCAAGATATAGCCTCCCCCAGTAGAGGATACATCTGATTTTAAAGTGATACTACTGTGTAGGTGGCGAGTACAGAAAATGCACACACTCACATTAGGACGAGATTGAGGTCTGCCCCTACATAAATGCACAGAGCGTGGAGGTGCAAGGAGAAAAGGGGGATTACACAGAATTACTGGTCACACTGATTGCATTGTGAATAAATTCTCCACCCCCAAATTTGCTCCAGCATGAAATTACCTTCTTCAAAGATCAAGAACGGTACCTCAGCTAAAACCACCAGACTGCAAGGCAAAGGGAAAACCCTTACCCCAGGCTAAGGAGCCAGAGTAGCCACAGTGAAGCTAGAGAACACCAATCCAACAAGCCCTTCCCGGCACAAAATGCTACAATCAGTAATGCTAAGCTAAACTTACACTAAATGAGAAAATTAACTATTGACAGCCCAAGTAAGACGGTGGCTTATCAGTGCTAACAGGACTCTACACAATTACCTATAGCGAAGTAGCACCTGCTGAGCACAAAAGCCAGATTTTCAAAAACATTTGTCATCTATGATCGGGGCCAGACGGTTAGAAGAGTTCAGTGCCCAAAACAAATGGCCAGGTTTTCCAGAGAGCTCAGCTCCCAACATGCACTCAGCATACTGAGCTCTCAAAATCTGCCCCCAAGTGTCACAATGTGTTCTGAGCTCTCGAAAACCTGACCCTATGTACCTATGTACTTGGATGCCTTTGGCAAGGTCCTTCACCAAAGGCTCTTAAGCAAAGTAAGCAGTCATGGGATAAGAGGAAAGGTCCTCTCAGGGATAAATAGCTGGTTAAAAGATAGGGAACACAGGGTAGGAATAAATGGTCAGTTTTCACAGTGGAGAGAAGTAAATAGCAAGGTCCCCCAAGGATCTGTACTGGGACCAGTGCTGTTCAGTATATTCATAAATGATCTGGAAAATGGGGTATACAGTGAGGTGGCAAAGTTTGCAGACAATACAAAATTACTCAAGATAGTTAAGTCCAAAGCAGTCTGCAAAGAGTTACAAAGGGATTTCGCAAAACTGGATGACTGGGCAACAAAATAGCAGATGAAATTCAGCATTGATAAATGCAAAGTAATGCACACTGGAAACATATTCCCAACGCTACATACAAAATGATAGGGTCTAAATTAGCTGTTACCACTCAAGAAAGAGATCTTAGAGTCATTGTGGATAATTCTCTGAAAACATCTGTTCAGTGTGCAGTGACAGCTGAAAAGGCTAACAGAACGTTAGGAACCATTAGGAAAGGGCTAGACAATAAAACAGAAAATATCATAATCCCAATACATAAATGCATGATACACCCACCCCTTGAATAGTGTGTGCAGTTCTTGTTGCTCCATTTCAAAAAAGATCCATTAGAAAAAGTACAGAGAAGGAAAACAAAAATGATTATGGGTATGGAACAGCTTCCATATGAGGAGAAATTAAAAAGGCTAGAACTGTTCAGTTTGGAAAAGAGGTGACTAAGAGGGGATATGACAGAGGTCTGTAAAATCATGACTGGTGGGAAGAAAGTGAATAAGGAAGTGGTATTTACCCCTTCACATAACACAAGAACCAGTCGTTATCCAATGAAATTAATAGGCAGCAGGATTAAAACAAACAAAAGGAAGTACTGCTGCATAGACTGCAAAGTTAATCTATGGAACTCATTGCCAGGGGATGTTGTGAAGGCCAAAACTACAACTGGGTTCAAAAAATAATTAACCAAGTTCATAAAGGACAGGTCCATCAATGGGCTATTAGCCAAGATGGTCACAGATGAACTCCATGCTGCGGGTGTCCCTAAGCTTCTGACTGCTAGATCACTAGATAACTGCCCTGTTCTGTTCATTGCCTCGGAAGCATCTGGCACCGGCCACTGTCGGAAGACAGGATACCGGGCTGGATGGACCATTTGTCTGACCCAGTATGTCCGTTCTTATGCCAGAATCATGACTGGTAAGTACTGGATCCAAGGGAAGAGAGTTCTCTGTGTTATTTGTTTGATTCCCTTTTAGATAAGACTCTAGACCAGCCACCGCAAGCTCTGACAGCAATTGCTAAACACCACAAAAGAATGGGGAACTCACCAAACACACCAGCACATGAAACCAATATGCGGATTGAAATCTCATCCTTGTTACTGTTTATTATTTGTATTATATCATCTAGAATCAACCAACTGAGATAAGCACCCTATCGTGCGAGTTACTATGCAAACGTTAATGAATTAATCCTTGCAACACCCTTGGGAGGTAAGTATCACTACCCCACCACCACCACCACCGCCCTTTTACAGACAGGGAAACTGACACAAAGATGTGTAGTGACTTTGCTCCAAGGTCACACAGTGATTCAGTGGCAGAGCTGAGATGATTTCCTGACTTCCAGTCTTGTGCTTTCACTATCCTTAAATGATGTTCTGAGGACTTATGAAGTGCATAGGCCTTAAGCTGGCCCTCTGCATAGGGACACCTTTCACCCTTACTTCTGGTTGAAGCACTCACGTGGCTGATGGAAAGTCATGCTCATATTGCTTTTATGGTACACTGAGGCCTCCCTCTGGAATCAGTCAGAAAGCAACTGCTAATTGTGCTATTTACAGTTCGATACAGCACCTGCTGCAGAGCCTATGGTGGCCTGCTTGCAGTCTATCACATAGCAATGAAAAAGCTTCCAGTGGTTTTTTCTTGGAAGTGGTTTAATCATAGGGACACATTTTAGAATTCCATAGTTACAGTCGTGTCAATGGTTTTATTATCAACCACTATTTTAGATGGGTTATAACTCAGCTGTAAAAATTCACTGTAGTCTAAGACCCGGCAATTTAACTCCTAACTCAAGTCCAACTCGAAAAAAACAAAACAAAAAACACATCCCAAATGAGAAAAACTTGTCTAGCTGTTTTGGCATATAGGTTACTCAGCTTAAACTAATTCCTTACTAAATTAAGCTAAATCAATATAAGGCAGTTTTAAACCCATTTAAAAGCATGCACACAGGGGATTGGATTGCTTTAACTAGTTTAAAAACACACTTTAACTACCATGGTGTAACTATGTTAGCAGACAATGCCTTAGTCTCTACGCCTGCTTCCACATGCTGATAACTTGAGTCAGCAGCTCTTGAGAATTCTTCTCCAGAAGCTCATTCGAGGTCTGCCCTATACCCCAAGACTTGACAGCCAACTCACCTTATTACCACCACTACATGAGTGACAGGTTTGTGTGTGTTGATGGGGGTTGAGCTAACGGGAACAATGGAGCTATAACTCCTGTTAACTCATTAGTGAAGACAAGCCCTCTTCTGGCACCCCCTCTGGCAGATGCTTGCTGAGTTATTAAGAGGCTATACACAATCTCCCTGGGCCTTGGGGAAAATACCAAGGGGTGGGAGAAGAAAATGGGAAAGACCTTCCTGAGGCCCAACCAACCCTCTCAAATTCATCCTTTGTTTCAAATACACTGCTTGGCACACTGAGGTATTTTTGCTACAGAACATGAATTCCACACTGTTTAGCATGAACAGACAACTGGGTGGACCTGAAAGACAGTATTGGCTCCAACAGTTGTTCAGGCCAGTGGTCTGTGAATTTATAAGGGTTTATCTAATAGGCCCTAACTCTGATATAGAATCATAGAAGATATGGGTTGGAAGAGACCTCAGGAGGTCATCTCGTCCAACCCCCTGCTCAAAGCAGGACCAACACCAACTAAATCATCCCAGCCAGGGCTTTGTCAAGCTGGGCCTTAAAAACCTCCAAGGATGGAGATTCCACCACCTCCCTAGGTAACCCATTCCAGTGCTTCACCACCCTCCTAGTGAAATAGTGTTTCCTAATATCCAACCTAGACCTCCCCCAGTGCAACTTGAGACCATTGCTCTTTGTTCGGTCATCTGCCACCACTGAGAACAGCTGAGCTCCATCCTCTTTGGAACCCTCCTTCAGGTAGTTGAAGTCTGCTATCAAATCTCCCCTCATTCTTTTCTTCTGCAGATTAAATAAGCCCAGTTCCCTCAGCCTCTCCTCATAAGTCATGGGCCCCAGCCCCCTAATAATTTCCATTGTCCTCTGCTGAACTCTCTCCAATTTGTCCACATCCTTTCTGTAGTGGGGCACCCAAAACTGGACACAATACTCCAGATGAGGCCTCACCAGTGCTGAATAAAGGGGAATAATCACTTCCCCCAATCTGCTGGCAATGCTCCTACTAATGCAGCCCAATATGCCGTTAGCCTTCTTGGCAACAAGAGCATACTGTTGACTCATATACAGCTTCTCATCCACTGTAATCCCCAGGTCCTTTTCTGCAAAACTGCCGCTTAGCCAGTTGGTCCCCAGCCTGTAGCAGTGCATGGGATTCTTTCGTCCTAAGTGCAGGACTCTGCACTTGTCCTTGTTGAACTTCACCAGATTTCTTTTGGCCCAATCCTCCAATTTATCTAGGTCATTGCTACCCCTACAGGGTCTCTACCTCTCCCCCCAGTTTAATGTCATCTGCGAACTTGCTGAGGGTGCAATCCGTCCCATCTCCAGATCATTAATGAAGATGTTGAACAAAACCGGCCCCCGGACCGACCCCTGGGGCACTCCGCTTGATACCGGCTGCCAACTAGACATTATATTATCAAAACAGCAGAATGTGGGCAAGGTGGATAGGCCACAGACTTGACCTACCTTGAACAAGACATTGATCTGAGGGCTGCAACAATTCATTTGACTAAAACCAACTGTGTACTGATCCTACAACAAACCAAAACATAGCTTATTCTTTGTGTTTGTTGCCACGTGCCTGAAACCTACCAAAAAGCCCCAGAATTCAAGAGGCAGGGCACATTTTTAGCATATCTGCTTTAACAACATGCCTTTAAAGTCAATGCTTTTTAAGCTGTGTGTTTAATAAAGTTAGTTGAGGTTTCTGGCTGAGTAGCCAATAGAGGTTCTTACTAGGAGTTACATGATTGCACATAGAGTAAGCATATTATTTTAAAAATGAGCTTAAATACAGATTAAGCGACAGGCATTTTGGCAAGTGAGCAGGCAGTCGACAGGATTAAACAGGATTCTTTACACTAGCCCTCAAAACCCAAACGTCCTCCAGTTATTCGCTCTCCAGGTGACCTTCTCACACTGCCCTCTAGTGTTCTCAAGTGTGCACTGCATGCACTCAACTCCAGATAGACAATTTATTTAACACACAAAGCCTCAGAAAGTTTTGTTGTTCCACAACCCATGAGCTATTCTGATCTATGCAGAAGTTGCATCAGTAGCAGAAAGCAGAGAGAAAAGGCTCTGACAGCCAACAGGAAGAATATTCTTTACAAAAAGTTAATATGAATTTCTATTATAGGAGGGAAAAAGAAAAGGAGGACTTGTGGCACCTTAGAGACTAACCAATTTATTAGAGCATAAGCTTTCGTGAGCTACAGCTCACTTCTCATTGTGCAAAAGTTGATGGATCGGACCCTGAGAGCTGAGACAGAAATATACACCTGCTTTATTTCTTTATGTAGTTAACTGGTTTGTACAGCTCTCCAAATTCCAGTGTGCAGTTAGGTATACCAAAATCTCAGTCATTACAGAATTAACTTAATTGTAAGAACAACAGCGTTTTACACACTGTTCTTCAAATGCCAAAAAATAAATATTGTAAACATCTGATATGATTTCAGCACTTTGCAATTCTACAATGGCTTGCATCTGAAGATCTCAGAGTGCTATATATATATATTAATGCATCTAGTCTCACAACACAAGACTCCAAAGCACAGAGAGGTTACACTTCTCCACTTTAGGTAACACAGTGACTGTTGTGTTATAAACACATGGACAGGCCATTAACAATCTGACACCAACTGTTTAGTTGCTTCATCAGGAAAACATGGCGCAAATCCCATTTTTCTTTGAAATAAAGAAGGAAAAACCCATCCGCTTCTTACCTAGAGACTTTGGCAGCAAATTCTTGACAAACTCCGCATGATCCCCTACATGCAGGATGCTGTAGACACTGGTATTCATGAGCTCCTCCTGGTTATAACCCAGGTAGCTGGTCACATTCTCGGACACAAACACAATCCTCCCCTCACGATTCACAACGAAGAAAAAGCCATCTAGCGCCTGCAATGTCCAGAGGAAATAAAAATGCAGTCAGTGCAAGAGCAGCATGCTCCAGAAGGTAAAGCGCTGGATTGGGAGTCAGGAGACCAGGGTTCTATTCCACTGACCTGCTCTGTAAGCCTGGGCAGGTAACTTTGCTTCTCTGCAACTGTTTCCCCCTCCCGCTCTTGCCTATTTAGGCTATAAACTCTTCAAAGCAGGGACACGCTCTCATTTTGGGTTTGTACAGCACCTAGCACAATGGGACCCTGATCTCACTACCATAATAGAGATAATAGATCACTTCAAGTGGTCTGACATAATTAACATTTTGCTCTGCTTGCACTGTCCTTTCATTTTGCTTTCCCCCCCACCCCCGATAATGGGTTGTTGTTCATCCTCTTTTAGGTGCGTGGAAGGCTCCTTGCTGTCTGTGGGTGGTGTCTGGTGAGCTGACCCAAGAGCACAGATTATCTAAAGCATGACCAGCTATATCTACTTGACGGTAAGAAAGGAATAACCACAAAGAAGATCTAAGTGTAGAAGCCAAAGGGCTCTACTTGTAATGAAATATTTCACAAACTCTGTGGCTCCTTTGCTGAGGATCAAATATCAGTACATTTGCTTAAGCATGTACTATGGCTCTGCCAGCTACAGTAAATAGATCTCTTTACTTTGGGGCATAATAGCTAGTAGCAAACAATCCTCTTTGAAGAGTCAGATTGTCAGTGAGGCCCTGATTCAGTAAAGCATGCAGGTCAAGCACATGCTTGCTTTGCTGAATCAGGGCCTGAGAACTAAAAGATATTCAGCATCTTGCAGACTAACACATTTTTCATGTTCCTGGGAAACAACTGGCAAATCCAGCCCAAGCCCTGCAACCACAGTGAAATAGAATATCTGCAAACAGGGGGCCAATCTTACACTATTAAAACCAGTGGGAGTTTTGCCATTGAGTTTAATGGGACCAGGGTCAAGTCCTTATTTACTCCTTTGGTACTGTTCATGAGGGGGAAACTCTTTCTACCAACATGGAAACGCCCAAGGTAGGAGACTCCACTGTTTCTGGAAGAAGCCCTGGGAGAGGTAGATTGATAATTTAGAGGTGCTAAATGTCAGTAGGATTTGATTTTTACCTACCTGGAGCCTAAGTTAATGCCATCTTTAGTAATTAACAGCCAGCGCCCTAACACAAGCCCTGATCCTGCAACTGAATCCATGTGGGCAGCCCCCTGGTGCTGGTGTGGAGCCATAGCACTGCACACGGCACGTAAGTCCAGGGATCAGACTGTAGAATCCGGGACTTCTATTCACAGAATCATAGAATATGAGGCTTGGAAGGGACCTCGGGAGGTCATCTAGTCCAACCCCCTGTTTAAAGCAGGACCAATCCCCAATTTTTGCCCCATCCCTAAATGGCCCCCTCAAGGATTGAACTCGCAACCCTCGGTTTAGCAGGCCAATGCTCAAACCACTGAGCTATCCCTTCCCCCCCCCCCCCCCCCAAGCTATCCCTCCCTGGACAAAACCAGGATTTTATATTTTACCTACACCTCCCCTCCCCTATATGCAGCAACATTCTAACCCCTTTCTCCACCAAACATATGCCGTATAATTTTATTGTCTTGTGAAGCCTGAAGTGAGTTATGTTGCTACACAGTCTCTGATTTCCATTTAATACATTTTCTGGAAATCAGGTTTGCCATAGAGCAACATGCAAGAACAGGAAGACTTTTTTTTTTTTTTTTAAAGAAACTCTGTCAAAATTTGCTCTGGCAGATCAACCACAATTTTCCTTTTTCACAGCTGTTGCCTGTTGCCAAGCAACCAGATTTTGCACTTCATGCTCCCACAGAAGAAACAGACTCCTGTAGAAGGGTCAAATGGGTTTGTCCAAGAGCCCTGCATTAAACTTTACTCCCTAACTGCCCTCCTTTTCAAGTACATCGTGATATTTCCTCCATCCACCCCCCATCACACACCCAGTAACAAAGCTGATCCGGTTATTCTAAAGTATTTAGTAAAGAATAGCATGAATAAAACAGATGGGAAATAAGAGCAGCTAAAGAAACAGAATGAATCAGCACCTAACAAATGGTTTGAGCTTGGGTGTAAATCAATCACGGCTCCATTAACACAGTCGGACTGATGTCTAACCAGCATGTAACTGGTGCTGAATAATCCATTTCCGGAAATTAGGAGAGGAGCCCATGCCTCTCTTGTGAGCATCCTAATCAGAGGCCAATAAAACACTAAAATTTTTTTTGAGGGAAACTAAGAAAGCAGGGGGGCCTTGGATCCAAGCCCTGCAGGAAAGTACAAGACAAGGTTTCTAACTAGTGCTCTCTGCACACAGTACTCCAGGGTGCTTTGCAGAAGGAAGAGGCTACTGAACTAAAACTCATGTGGGGTAACAGAACTCACTCCTAACTTAGCAACACTGAGCAAATGCTACTGTGGGGTTTACAAATACTTGGTGTATCAGCACTGCTGATCGTGGAGCTTGTGAACCATGACGAGGGATGGATCTGGTCCCAAACAGCAGAAAACCTAACCAATAAATAATTTGTCTCTGTAGCCACTTCTATTTGAAGCTGTAAAAGTGCTTTAACAAACATTAATGAGCTAATAGTTTGTGAAGCAGGGAAATCGTATTATCCCCCACAGGAAAACAGAATTACAGAGAGATTTTCCCAAAGGGGCACAGGAAGTCCATCCATAGCAAAGCGGGAAATTACAACCCAGATCTGCTGACTCCTAGTCCTTGCAATTTAGCCCCAAGACAATCCTAGAACACAAAGACTACCCATTAAGATGTCACTAGCCCAAGCATTATGTTCTGTGGAGAAGATCAGGAATATCAACATTTAAAACCTACACTGGTGCGGTCTTCTAGTGAACATGCTGCACAGTAGCAAGTTAACTCCTTAATGGAAGAAGTCCAGGTAAGTGGCAACTGATCTGGTACCCAGCTCAGAAGGTCTAGGAATGCAGCAAAAGGTTTGTGAGATGACAGAAAGGGATTGTGGCCATTAATATAGAATGGAAATCAAAACATAGCATGCAGATGACCCCATGGTTCCCAATCCTGATGCATAGCCTATTTTAGTATTTCCATGGCCCTCATCACTACAGTAGCTGAGTGCCTGCAACTCTGAATGACTTTAATAGTGGACACGCAAGTCCTTCTCTTTAAAGCAGGAACTCTCTCTCATTTTGGGTTTGTACAGCTCCTAGCACAATGGGACCCTGATCTCACTACCATAATAGAGATAATAGATCACTTCAAGTGGTCTGACATAATTACAAATTTTCTCTGTTTGCACTGTCCTTTCATTTTGTTTTGATCCCCCCCTCCAGTAATGGGCTGTTCTTCATCCTCTTTTAGGTGCATAGAAGGCTCCTTGCTGTCTACAGGTGGTGTCTGGTGAGCTGACCCAAGAGCACAGATTACCTAAAGTACAACCGGCAATAAGAAAGGAATAACCACAAAGATGATCTGTGTTGTGATTAGCTAAAGGACTCTAATGGTAATGAAGTATGTCACGAATTCTGTGGCTCCTTTGCTGAGGATCAAATATCAGTACATTTGCTTAAGCATGCAAGTTACAGTAAATAGATCTCTTTACTTTGGGGCATAATAGCTAGGATTTGGGTCCTTCTGAGCAGCAAGCTCTTGTATCCCAAGAGTTAAAAGAAACAGCAAAGGACAAGCAGGTGGGGATGGGAGTCACCTCAGGAACATTTTCAGACGGCTGAATCTGAATGCTGCTTAGGAACCTACTGGAACCTAAAACTGCTTCTCCTGGTCAGTTGTGACAGAAAACTAAACTCTTCACAGTTGCCTCAATATAAGCAGGATCTGAAGCCATTCCTCAGCGAGATCATTTATTGGGAGCACCAAAACAGTCCCATTAATAATACTAATAACTACTGAGCACAGATGGGGAGTGTTTCCAGAGTGCTTCACAAAAATTAACTAATATGTTCTCACAATGCCCCATGCCTCTGTTTCCCCATGTGTAAAACAGAGGTTGCAACATTCAGCTACCTCATAGGGTGGGCTATAGGCATTAGTTAAGGTTTGTAAAGGACTCTAAAAAAAAAGTCCCATTAATAGATCTCATGGGCCTAAGCTATGCTGGGTTGGAGAGAAGGAGCTTTCCTCCTGTCCTCTCCTCTCTGCAGTGCCTGGAGGCAGGAAAGGGCCTAACACCTCTAAAAGGAGTAGTCTGAGGACAGGAGGGGAGGAATTTGCTTTGCTACAGCCTTGTGGCAGGAATATCTAGCACTCCTCACCCCCTAGTGCAGCCACAGCCCCTACCCTCACCTTACCAGAAAAACCTCTCTCTGAGCGGCTAACAGCATGAGCATTACCCCAACTTACAAACCCTAGCGCTGCAAGACAGGTGATGCTTGGCCCCTGACGGGGGTGAGGGATGCCAATGTGCTGAATATATTTGAAAAGAAATTCGAGCTACACATCCAGGCATCTTCTTAAGTATTAAAGCCTTGATCCTGCAAGCCCTTAGATGATGCACCATAACTGCTGCACTCCAGCCCAAGTGCAAATGGCAGATAGATAGGGGCACATGTAAGGTTCCACTTTAGGCATCATCCTCTACACCAGCGGCTCTCAAACTTTGGGGTGGAGGTTGACAGCTCATGACACCTCCCCCCCACGTAATAACCTCGTGACCCCCTGAGGGGTCCCAACCCCCAGTTTGAGAACCCCCGCTCTACACTGAAGCTCTCAAGCCCTCTGAATACCTGCTCTCTTAATCACAGGAACACAAGGTACGGTAGGATATGAAAGGGGACAGGGTGTGTCTGGGAGAACCTGGGTTGAAGTGCAAGGATCCTCGGGTTAATGAGGGATAAGCTACATGCTTCCCCTCTTAGGCCTCAAACCTGCTACTAGGAAGGAGTAAGCTGGCACTCAGATTAATGCAGCAAAAAGATTCCCTGCTCTCTTGGTCCTGCTCACCACCTTGCTCTTATCCTTGCAACACTCCACAGACGCACTGCGCAGGAGCCAGACCTAAGTGAACGTTAATGGCGCCCAGGGATAGAATACAAATACAATCTGATACTGGCTCTGGAAGCCAGAGATAAATATGTGATTTGACTTATGTTGATGATACATGTAAATAACAGCATGTAGCCTCCATGATCTCAACGTGCATTGGCTAGGGTCAATGTAAATTACCAAATTAATGGTGTTGGAGGTCTGGTGTCAGAAGGCAGCTTTGTACTCCAGAGCAATTCACCCATCTATTAGTGTTTTGCATGTTGGTTGTATGGGATCTCAAGTTACAAAACTATCCTTCCGTCTGCATAACTGTTAGATATTTTTAGCACACTGTGTATAATGAATTCTTCACAAAGCAGAACTTAACAGAGCCACAACACACCTTTGTTTTAATTCCCTGCAGGAATGACCTATTAATGCTAAACTCTGAGCATGGTGCCGTATTCTCAGCCATGGGCAAGCTGATCTAATTAACTCCCCATCCCAGATAAGCACCCAATTTTTTCAACCCCTATAGAGAGCTATTGGCTAGGCCTAGCAACTC
The DNA here is from genome assembly GCF_965140295.1 of Lepidochelys olivacea. Classification (NCBI taxonomy): domain Eukaryota; kingdom Metazoa; phylum Chordata; order Testudines; family Cheloniidae; genus Lepidochelys; species Lepidochelys olivacea. The sequence goes on from NC_140413.1 coordinate 6,820,853, forward strand.
TGGAATAAAAGTCTTCTTAAACTGTACTAGGGTCTTAAATTGACCCCTGATTTCCAATTTATGAGAGCTACATCCAGGGGTGACTTTCCAGGGGTTGCTCTACAAAATGTTGGGAATGCTGCAAATTTATTGATGCCTCTTAGGCAGCCCACTCTCCTGGAAAGTCACCTCCTCTGGCTTCTTCCGGTTGTAGAGTTTAATCCTCCATTACTCTAGCAGGATGCACAACTCTCTTATTGTAGCCCAAGCTCTATATTACTCTTGAGGAACTGCCACCTTTCTCAGAACAATCTTGCCCACCCCCCCCCTTTTTTATATTTTTTTACTCTTCTCACTCACTGTTTCCATTGTTCAATGCTGTTTTCTCTCTAATGCCACTTCTGCTTTTTTGCTTCCTTTAGACAGCACCTCCTTTGCTGAGCAGACAACTCTCAGTTAGCTCTGGCCACATATTTCAGGCAGATGGCTTTAATTCTCTTCACAAATCAGATCCTTCCTTTCAGTTCAAATACGTTCTCACCTAGGCATTAATTTTGTCTGTAGTGAACCTTTGATCATTCCTCAGTAGCTTCATTTGCTATAAAAGTGCTCCTATTGCCCCAGATTCTCCTGCTAGTAAGCAGACATGGGCAAATGATTTAGCACTGTCAGCCCTTTACAGTAGCCAATATGTCTCTTTATCAATTAGTAAAAACATAAGAACCACTTTGGCAATTGCATCCACTTCATGCCAAGAAAAGAGCTTTTTGTCAGTCCCATACCATCACACTTCACTATATTTCATGTTACACAGATCTAGTTAGCACAGCCCCCACCTTCCCCTCTGCAGCACAAAGTGTAGGTCATTTGCTAGGATCACTGTGGTATATCTCACTTACTTCCCTGTCACAGAAAGGCCCCAGGCATTGGTTCCGTTGGTCATAGTCAGTGTTTAAGGCCAGAAGAGACCACCAGATCAGCTAGGCCAGAGGTTTTCACCCTTTTTCCATTTGCGGACCCCTAAAAAATTTTGAATGGAGGTGCAGACCCCTTTGGAAATTTTAGACGTAGTGGACCACAGGTTGAAAACCACTGATATAGACTGACCTCCTGACTATCCCAGACCACTAGCATCCACACACTAAACTCAACAGGTCTCGTCTGTTCTCTGCCATGGCACGCAACAGTTTAGCCTCCTGAAGGCTGTAATACTCAAGTCTAATTCTGGTTGTTGGAGTTGGCGTGGAAGTGGCTGGGTGGCGTTTATTGGCATGTGTTATGCAGATGGTCAGACTAAATGATCTGGTTGCTCCTGATGCCCTCAAAATGGGACTATTTAATGCTGTTGCATTTTAATGGCCCACTCCAATTCACTGCTTTGCACTCAGTATTCATTCTTCCTGCCTTTAACTCTTGTTTTCTCATGCCTTGGCTGGGAGGAGGAAGTTTACTAGCACACATCTAAGAACGCTGGTGCCAGAAAGGGCTAGCAAGTCTTCAGCACCCCTGGCAGTTAACAAGACAACCTGTCTAACCGGTGACTTAGGTCAGTGTGGTTGAAAGTGAAGTTTTCTCCCAAAGCAGACTGCTTTCAACTTGCTCAGTTGAACGATGGCTTCTCAGTCATACTGTGTCCCCCCACAATGCTACTCAGGCTAAGTGGAAAGAATGAAATAACTACACAGAGGTGGGCAGGCATCAGTATGGCACCTTTATACCAGTATTAAGACGTTGCTCACTATGGCTCTGATTCATGCAAAGCACTTAAGCGCATGCTTCAGTTGCTTTAATTTCAGTGGGACTTAAGTATGTGCTTAAGTGCGTTGCTGATAGGGCTAGGATTCCCATGCTTAAGGGATAAGCTGAACAGGGGGACAAAAGTGAGCTACCCGCAGCTTTAGCGAGGGATAATCTAGCTTTGGAACAACCTGATTGGGACTGTGTTTTTCTACTATTCTGTATTTTACTTTCTTAGTCAGCAATTAAGTAAAACGATCTCAGATTTCAAATACGAAAAGACTGGTGGTGTTACTGATTATAATAGAGCACCTACTTCCAGGAGAAGAGGTCCCAGAGATTCCTTTTCGATCACTCCTTGGCTGCTGGATGAGATGTCAGACTTCTGGACGTCATCATCAGCTGTTTTCTCTGCAGTAAGGGAAAGGACATGTTTTAGATGAAAAGAACCAACTTTTTACCACTGAAAAGCTACTGATTAGCAACAAACATTGACTATTGTTTAATATCCATTGTCCCAGTGAAGCAACAAACCGAAAGCACTGAAGTGACTTCCGTATTTTGATCTGTGCCCCTTTCACTGTATAGAAGGGGAAGCAATGTGAGAAAAGAAAACGCCATTTCCAATTGTAGGAAAATGCTCTGTATTAGCTAGATTCACCCCATCCTCTCCTCCCTGGGTTCAGAGGAAATTGAGGAACCACTCACACCATTTTAAAGAGGAAGACTGAAAAACATCAAGCTTTTGAAAGAGGACTAATCAGCTCAGCCTTAGTATGGGCTAAAATGTTTGAGCAAATAATTGATCTGTAAGATCTGACAACATCTCAATGAGCAATCGGCAGCAGGAGTTCACAAAGAACAGACTGTGCCGGAAGAAACCAGATAGCCTGCTTTGACACAAGCAGCACAGGCTCAGAAGACAAAGACGTAGCTATGATGTGTAGGTGGCCTGATTTGCAGAAGTGCCAAGCGCCTGGGACGGAGTTGAATGGGAGCTGCCGGTACCCAGCACCTCTAGAAAGCAGGCCACTAGGTTTGAGTAAAGTTTTCAACATAGCCCTGCATGAGAGAGAGAAAAGTCAGAGCTGTGTGTGAGAGTTTTATTTTGAGTATTATGGCTCAGTTTAAAATCTGGGTGGCAGACCTCATTACTGAACTAGACTCCAAGGATGCTAGCTGCTTTACAAGCCAATAATCAGACAAGAGCCTTACTCCAAAGAGTTTATCGTCTGTTATCAGACAATGGGGGGGGAGGGGAATGGGACAAGGCAAGTGACTACAGTAAGTCAGCCACGAAAGTGAGGTGGTTTCAAGTTTATTTGGTTACTCTCCCCTGGCACTCTCTTCACAACCCCTGTGGCTGAGTCAGGAGCTGACTGGCCTTGGGAATGAAGGGAGTTTTGAGGAGGGGTTTGAAAGAGGAGAGTATGGAGATGGATCAGAAGGATTATTTTGTGATTAAGGCACTGGACTGGAATCAGGAGCGCTGGGTTCAATTCTTGGCACTGCCTCATACTCCCTGTGTGAGCAGTGCCACATGTGGATAATAGCACCTCCCTATTTCACAGGGGAGTTGTGAGGATAAATACTGTAAATGATGGTGAGGTGCTCAGACACTACAGTGATGGAGACCATATAAGCTCTAGCTCCATAGTCAGGGAGGAGATGTTCCAGGCTAGGGAACTACCAGGAGCAGGAGTACGAAACTACGAGGATGGCTAGTCATGTGGCTTGAGTGCAATAGAGAAGAGAACAGAGAGGCAGGTGGGAGTTAGACTGGGTATGGCTTTGAAGAAGGCACAAGGAGCTCTCATGTAAGGTAGAGGGCCAAGGGAAGCCAGTGAAGGGGCAAAGAGAGGGATGAGAAATGATAAGGTTCCAAGTTGGGAAGAAGTAAGTTAGTTGCACCTTATCTACAGGTCTGATCCCTAAAGCCTGAATGCTCCCCAGAGGGCTAGGTGTCAATGGATGTCAGAGCTGGTGTCAAAGCAGATGGTGGGACAAGGCCTCAAATGCACAGACCACGCCCAATTAGAAAGGACTGTATAGATGGAAAGTACAGAGAGACCAACAATATTCAGAAAAGCAGAAGTGTCTCAAAGTAGGCAAATGGCAAATTAGCTACACGTCTCCAACAGCAAGGCTCTGTTGTTGGATTCCTTTGCTAGGGACTCAAAGAATGTTGGGATACTTATCAGAAACATTCAAGAATAGACTAGATTAAAGACATAGGAGTTTAGTACAGAGACATATCCCAGACATGGACTAACTAGGTATCCTAGGAGGTCCTTCCCAAATCCACCATCTATAATCCCCATAAGGAGTGGGATGAGAACTTTATGGAACAGACATCTCACCCTTCACAATCCCGGTTCCCTCAGTTGTTCACACAGCTGTAATACAGTCTCATGATAAAGAACTTGGTTACCAATGGGACACTCCAGGCAGGCATCCAAAACCTATTCTAACCCCCTTGCCCCTTTCCGTGAGCTATAAAAAACTTTGAATAGATCTAGTGTAAAATCCCTAAATAGATCTCAAGTTTTGCTTAGGGTGGAATAATTTTTCATGCAACAGAAGCAAGAAAGGGACACTGGCTTTGTCCAAGACAGTAATACCTAGAAGGGACAACTGTACTTTACTTAGCAATAGCATTACTTTGTTCTTCTGGTGCTATTTAGCAAATGGAAGAAAGGGACATTTTAGATTGTAAACTTTTGGGGGCAGGGAGTGTCTTTGCTCTTGTAGCTCTTCCTGGTGGAAGTCAGAGAATTCACATCCTCCCATGTGCATCACAATCACTAGACACTGGTTGCTGTGCATCATCTTTGGAACTTGCACTAAGGATTCTGGGATTCATTTAGAGCATCACCTGCTACATTTCAATGGAAAGAATAAAGGACAATTTTTTAAAAGGGTAAAACACAGGTGGGGGAAATCGACGGCTGCATAAGAAGCAAAATAGTGGTCAGTTTGGATGAGCTATTACCAGCAGGAGAGTGAGTTTGTGTGTGTATGGGGGTGGGGGGGATGTGAGAAAACCTGGATTTGTGCTGGAAATGGCCCACCTTAATTATGCACATTGTAGGGAGAATGGTCACTTTGGATGAGCTATTACCAGCAGGATAGTGAGTTTGTGTGTGTGGTTTTTGGGAGGGGGGTGAGGGGGTGAGAGAACCTGGATTTGTGCAGGAAATGGCCCAACTTTATTATCATGCACATTGTGTAAAGAGTTGTCACTTTGGATGGGCTATCACCAGCAGGAGAGTGAATTTGTGGGGGGAGGGGGGTGGAGGGTGAGAAAACCTGGATTTGTGCTGGAAATGGCCCACCTGATGATCACTTTAGATAAGCTATTACCAGCAGGACAGTGGGGTGGGAGGAGGTATTTTTTCATATTCTCTGTGTATAAATAAAGTCTGCTGCAGTTTCCACGGCATGCATCCGATGAAGTGAGCTGTAGCTCACGAAAGCTCATGCTCAAATAAATTGGTTAGTCTCTAAGGTGCCACAAGTACTCCTTTTCTTTTTGCGAATACAGACTAACACGGCTGTTACTCTGAAAATAGAGACTGGGAGTCTTGGAACATCAGGGGGACAAATAATTTGGAAGGGCAAGCTGCAGACATGCATGCCTCCTTCACCAGCACAATTTACTGTTGCTCATTGCAATTTATGAATAGCTACTAATCAAAAGAACTCCTTGTGGCTATCAGAAAACGACTCTAAATACAGAATCTCTCTGGTGTCACAATCCCTTCCTCAGTGACTCTTCTATCAAATTTGCATCATTTGCAAGATTCTCCCCAAGTGCCAGAGTTGCAAACTCTGCCTGATAGCTGAAAACAAAGCTATGTTCTTTCTGCATCATCACCAACCTTCAGCAACGATAAAAATCCTGGGATCATGATTCAGCTGGCAATTTGGTGGATAATGTGCGAGGTACAATAGGATACAGCCTGCCTCTCTGCAGTTAGGCTGGCTCTGCAGTGCAGGAAGGAGTAAAAATACTTGCTTTTGCCAGGCAACTAAGCAGATATAGCTCAGAAAAAACCTAGGGCCCAATCCCATGCAGTGCTGGCATTGGAAGGAACAGGATCAGCCCCCTCAGGAACAGACATGCATAGTAACCAGGTATTTTTCTATGGCTACTTTAAAGCAAAACTCCCTAGACCAACTCCACTGTATTCTGTGTACTGTGCTCACTCCACTGATAGGGAAGCCTCTTTTCCCACAGAACCTAAAGATTAGCATCCTCAGCAAAGGCTTGATTCTGCAGACCTTCTGTGTGCAGAACTCCCATTGACTTCAGTGGGAGTCCTGAATACAGCAGTCTTGCAGGATCAAGCCTGAGTTCTGAAAAATGCTGGAGTGAGAATCACAGACAATAGACCTAGAAGAATGGCCTTGGGGGTAAGGAACTGGACTGGAACTTGGGATAGCTAGGTGAATTCCTGGCTCTGACACGTACTCCTTTGTGATGAGATCAATCTATACATACTTGAGATGCTCAACTGCTGTTGTAACCAGGGCCATAAAAGTACCTGTATAGATGAGAACATAAGAATGGCCATATTGGGTCAGACCGATGATCCATCCAGCCCAGTATCCTGTCTTCCAACAGCAGCCGGTGCCAGATGCTTCCAAGGGAATGAACAGAACAGGGCAATTTATCAAATGACCCATCCCTGTTGTCCATTCCCAGCTTTTGGCTAGCACACATGGACGGACAGAAGAAACCTATTTGGCCCATCCAATCCATCTCTAGGAGCCAATGGAGAAACCTTCCCTACAGCATATTTTCTAGAGTTTTGTTCCATCTCTTGTAAAATTCCCAAGCTATGGGACTTCCCCCACTTCCTTAGGAGACTACTCCACAGTCTAACACATCTCCACTGAGCAACACTGACATTCTCAACATAACAGGCCACAAGCATCTGTATGCTCTCTGCTCCGACATTCATCTCCACGCTATCCTGGCACTGAACAGAGGATTATTTCCATGACTTGTCTGTAAGCAAAAGCTAAATTGCATTTACAGTTTTTTGGGGAAGTGTCTAATTCAACCCAACATTTACCACAAGCATCAAATTAATACTGTGATTCACTTGTGCTTTGATCTAATGATATGAATGAAGAGCAATTCCAGAAACTTACAGATGTGTCCTTTCACATACACATATTCCCCATACCCTCATCATTATAGAAATTTTTTATAGGATTCTCTGAGCAAATATTTTCCTGCTTTGTTCTCTTAACTCAAACCTCACCTGTAAGACAATTTTTTAGGAGGAACAGATGTGGAATTGCCAGTTGCTCAACACTCATTCATAATCAATGGCATTCTTAGGAGACTCAGCATATTCCAGTGGATAGAGCACGGGACTGGGACTCGAGACCTGGGTTCTGTTCCTAGTTCTGCCACTGACCTCCATGCCTCGGTTGCCCATCCCACCCTTTGTCTGTCTTGCATTTCAATAGCAGTTTATCTGGAAGGTACTGTCACTATGGTTTGTACAGCACCTGGCACAACTTGTGTCAGATCTTGGCTGTGACCTGTAGGTGCAACTTGAATACAAATAATAAATTAATAATAGTAATGTAGGATCAATGATAAGACAACACTGATTTCTGCCTGCATTCCAGACAACAGCTTCCATCGCTCGGATGCAACAACATGACATGTGGAACTGACATTTGTGGGTGACCCAGTAAAAAAAATCAGATCACCTTCCCCTCCCGATAGCCTGTGAAAGGCAGACCCACTTCCAGAAACAAAGCCCTCTCTGAGCACAGAAAGTGTCCAAGAGATCAGGCAAAGCCTTTTAAATAACTATCTCAAATTTCAAAACAACATGGAAGGAGAAAAGATTAACATTCGAACGCTCTAGCACATGCTGGGCCTAGTTTTCAGAAAAAAGCCACCATGCCGGTACATGCATGCCTTGCATTCTACCTCGCCACACCGTACTCCTCAAATGCAGGCTCCCACCCAATCGCCTCATTCTTCCAGTCCCTCCTCCTCAGGGCAGCAGCCTGCCAGTCTTGATCCACCTTTCTAAGCAAGGCTACTACCTATACACAAAAAACTCCCAAAGGGTGATCTGTTTGCCTTCTTGGACTATCAGCTTCTTGGGGGGCAAGGAGCTTCTCTCTTACATATTCTGTACAGCAACATGCGCATTGGCAGTGCATCACAACCAGCCACACCCCCACGGAGACACTTGGGCACCAAAACAAGTATCCACACACTACCGGTATGTCTACGTGGCCTATGGCAACTAACTCAGGCTTGGGCTTTAGAGCTCCCGGGGTCCCAGAATCCAGGCTGAAGCCTGAGCCCAAATGTCTACACTGCAGTTTTATAGCCCTGCAGCCCAAGCCTGCTGACATGGGCCAGCCACGGGTGTTTTATTGTAGGGCAGACATACTCTCAAGGGCCCATTTTATGCACATAGGTAGGATTCCTTCACAAAATTTAGGTGGGCACTGGGCACCTTTGGAAACACTGATCCTGCCTTAGTGCGGGGGAATGGACGAGACCTGCATTTCTGTGATTCTATAAAAACCAGCCGTATGGTATGTGCCGTCTCAATGCTTTTGTGACTTCACCATTAGAAAACAAATACTTCATCCTCAGAGAGGAATGTTAAGTTTAAGACCTTGTTGGTGGCCTTGTGTGTACAGTGTGGGACTGCAAGCCAGAAGACCTGAACAATGAGCATTCCTGGCTTTGCCATAGACTCCCTGTGTGACCTTGAGCAAGTCACTTCATCTTTCTGAGTCCCAATTCCTTATGTGTCAAGTGCGGAATATCAAACTTCATTCCTCCCACCCTTTGCTGCTGCCTTATCTATCTAGACTGTAAGCTCCCTGGAGCACGGGCTCTCACTATGCATATGTCTAGCTCAACAAAGCCCCAGTCTCAGGTTAGTGTCTCAAGGAGCTATTGTAATACCAATAATATTTAAAACATTTCCATAGCGTCTGCTGACTGAAGATCTCAAAGCGTTTTACAAGGGTTGCCGAATTTACCATGAAAACAAACATGGGGGTGTGGGATGCATCATCTCCTCCATTTTACAGGGGAGAACCAAGGCAGAGAGAGAAGTGATCTGCCCAAGGTCTCTCAAGCAGCCTGTAGCAGAGCCAGAACCTCTTAATACTGAACAGCATGAGAGATGTTTTTTCCACTCCTAACTAATTCATATACTTACGGGTAATGTGCTGGCTTCCAAATCTAATCCTTTAACTGCGTTGTGGAATCCTCCCACTTTAGCAAAATAGTTTCATATGCCAGTTCCAAGCCTATTATTCAAAAGGATTAGCTGACAGAACGAGGCACCATTTTGCCATCTCAACTGTGTGCAGGCTTTTTCCTTCCCTAGTTTGGAGTCATCAGGCATTCTTGGGTGTCTCAGCTAAAGTAGAAGTATCAATTAAAGCACTGCTCACCTTTTCCAGGGTGACATACACAGAATTCTTCCAATCGAAGTGTCAGTTCATCCCAACCAAGCACTTAAGTTAATGGGCTTAAATGCAAAATTTCATTAAATGCAGTTCTTTAGCTTTTCATCTCGAGAAGCCTCGCAGATATGAAAGGAATACATTACAACAAACCCCTGGTTTTCACCTTAACCCATTAGTCTCAGTCCCCTCTCCTGTTCGCATTACACTAAAATCACTGACAGCTCTGCTGTTTTGAGAAACGTTCTGGTGACAGGCAGAAACCTCACCTACATTTTGCAGTGGAGGGCACCAAAATGTTCCCCTACAGCTGCTTGTCCTCGAGTTCCACCTGACTCTTTTGGTGATTATTTACATTGTGGTAGCACACAGGGCCCCAGTCATGAAGAAGGATCCCACTGTGCTAGGCGCTGTACAAACATGACACAAAAATGGTCCCTGCTGCAAAGAGCCCACAATCTAAGTATTAAAAAAAGAGACAAGAGGTAGATACAGACAGACACCGGGAGCACAAGAAAACTATGAGGCAATACTGGTTAGCATAAAAAGCAGTAGCCACAGCACACCAATTTAGGATTCAGTTAATCAGTAATTACAGTAAAAGACATCCTAGGTGCCATCTACACTACAAAGATCAGCCAGCGCTGCTGAGGGGAACACCTGGGACCAGCAGCACCAGCTGCCGGGGACCACGGCTTCTCCGGTCAGTTGGCCAGGGACCACTGCTGGGGCCAGCAGACTTGACTGCTCCAGCCGTCTGGGGATTGCTGCCGGGACCAGCAGAGCGCTGCTGCTCCAGCCACCCTGGGGTTGCTGCTGGGGACTGTCAGAGCAATGGCTGGTGTGGCTGTCCCCGGGGCCGCTGCAGCAGCGACTGAAGTGGCTGTTCTGGGGGCCAGCTGCTTGGGTGGCCCTGGGGTCAGCTACACTGGCTACTGCAGAAGTCATGGAGGTCGCAGAAAGCCATGGAATCTGTGACTTCGGTGACCTCCGTGACAGACATAGAGCCCTAATGATGGTGTCCAGAGTGAATGGGGTCAGGATCCTCAGAGAGGCCAAAGCTAGCCCTGAATTTGGCCAGGCACTGCAAGAGGGAATGGATGCTTGGATGCTGTAATGCATGTCAGGCGGGGAGGAGATCAGCACACATGCTCAAAGGAAGAGAGAGCAGAGCAAGTCAGTGGGAACAGATTTTCCACAGTGGATGGGGAACTTTTCCACACGACCAGACAGAGCACCCCAGGCACCTTCAGTGTTCCCAGCCAGGTTGTTCTCCTCTCACATCCCGTCACAACTGAGGCTCTGTCTCACCTATGCTGCGTTTGATGCAGTGGAAAAGGGGCACAGTATCAACTCCAGCATTCAGCAATGGAAAGGGAGCAGGAGCCTACTGAAAAAAAAACAACATTCCTGGCTAGGTGCCACTGTTCAAGGGCTGACAACGGGATGGCAATCTGCTGCAACAGCATGGTGCAACCAAATGGGGTGGGGGAATGAGTGAACAACAAACTAGGGCAATATCTGGTGTGAGGATGGGCAGCAGTCTTAACTATGGCATTTCCCCCTGGATTTTAGGAAAGGTAAGTGCTTGAGTCCTCCTTTTGTTATGAGGATCCTGTGCTTATATCATCAGATCTCTATTATATAGCTTCTCTCCTGTAACCAGAATTTGATAGATGAGTTGAGAGCAGTGAGGCTGTTATTTTACTAAACAGCAGTTTTGGATGATCAAATAGAAAGGTGTGAGGCATTTATAAATGGAGGAAGGGGAAGAACACAACACTTTCCCCTTTCTGTGGCTTCTTTTCAGTTCACCAAAAGAGACATTGCAGTCAGTCTTAGGAACTGGGTTAGACCCTCTGCATTGAGAGGTCTGCCTCAAAAAACATTACATATGAAAAAATAAGCAAAGGAAGTGGGTTCACTTGCCCGTAGAGTTAGGTCATTGTCAGAAGCCTGCTTCCTTCCAGATAGACACATCAGTGGATAGGGCTGAGTTTATGTACTTGTCTGAATTCCCAGCACGATCATCCTGATCAGACTCAATCAGCCTTGTGATCACCCTCCCCCTGCGTGATTAATGAGGGGGTGGGACTGATCTAGAAGAGAAGCCTAAAGAGCCAAAGGCTAAGCACCAAAGGGAAGCTAGCAAACAAGGGAGGTTGAGAAGGAGTTTGTAAGAGGGAGTTGTAATATAATCACTATGATTAGGAAGGGCTGCATCGCCAGTGGCAACACTGCTCCTGTCTCCTTCACCTGCATGTGGATCCAGACAAAGAACCTGATCCTGGATGCCTCTACCCAGATCTTGGTGTGGATTTGAAAAGATTGTGGCCTGCATTCCCACTCTCAGAAAGCCAGGCTTGGGGGAGCAGGTTTAAAACAAACAAAAGGAAGTATTTTTTCACACAACACACAATCAACTTGCGGAACTCCTTGCCAGAGGATGTTGTGAAGGCCAAGACCATAACAGGGGTCAAAAAAGAACTAGATAAATTCATGGAGGATAGGATCATCAATGGCTATTAGCCAGGATGGGCAGGAATGGTGTCCCTAGCCTCTGTTTACCAGAAGCTGATAGTAGGGGGGAATCACCTGATGATTACCTGTTCTGTTCATTCCCTCTGGGGCACCTGGCATTGGCCATTATCAGAAGACAATACACTGGGCTAGATGGACCTTTGGTCTGATCCAGTATGGTCTTTCCTATGTTCTTATTGGAACATTAGTTGATGTTATTAACTCTCTCACTCTGGGTCACCTGGCATTGGCTGCAGTCTGAAGATAAGATACTGGACTAGATGGACCTTTGGTCTGACCCAGTATGGCCGTACTTATGACCATCCAGTGTGAAATGTGCCTGCTGGTGGAATCTCTCAGGAAGCAGGCGGAAGAGCTGCAGGAGGAAGTGGCTAGGCTGAAGAGCATCCATGCCCATGAGGAATTCACTGAGAGTACTCATATGGAGACGTCCAAGGCTGAGGAAGCTATCCAGCTAGAGAGGACTGCTGTCACGCCACCAGGGGAGGAGGATATGGCTCTGTCACACAGGGAGGTCACTGGCTGCTGGTTACCACAGTGATGAAGAACCGTTATGATGCCCTGGCAACAAGAGATGAGGAATCACCCCCAAAGGTGGAGGAGAAGAAGCCATGTACCCCCAAGGCTGGGAGGATTGCAGCCACCACTCCCAGGAGGAAACAGTAATGGTGGTTGGTGACTCTATTCTGAGGAGGACGGAGGCACCCATCTGTCACCCTGACATAGCATCCCAGGAGGTATGTTGTCTGCCAGGGGCCTGTCTCCGAGGCATTAGGGTGGGATTGTCGAAGATCATCCAGCTCTCTGACTGCTACCCCATGCTACTCATCCATGTGGGCAATAATGATGCTGCGAGGTATGACCCTGAACAGATCAGAAGTGACTACAGGGCTCTGGAAGTAAGGGTGAGGGAGCTGGGGTGCAAATGGTGCTCTCTTTGATTCTTCTGGTCAAGGGTAGGGGCTCAGGCAGAGACAGAAGCTTCCTGGAGGTGAATGCCTGGCTGGGTGATGATGTCGCCAGGAGGGTTCGGATTCCTTGACCATGGGATGTTGTTCTGGGAAGAAGGACTGGTAAGCAGAGACGGGGTCCACCTATCAAGGAAGAGGAAGAGCATATTTGGATACAGACTGGCTAACCTAGTGAGGAGGGCTTTAAACTAGGTTCAACAGGGGCAGGTGACCAAAGCCCACAGGTAAGTCAAAAACATGGAGAGCCAGGAGAAGGGTCAGAATCTTGGGGGAGCATGGGCTGTTATAGCAGAGATAAGGGAGAGACAAGACAGAACTGGGGAGGGGGTAGAGAAGGGGGGGAGAGAGAATCAAATCAGTATCTTAGATGTCTGTATACTAATGCGAGAAGTATGGGGAATAAGCAGGAAGAAATTGAAAGCTAGTTAATAAACAACTATGAAATATGCATAACTGGAATATTGGTATAGAAGGGTACAGCTTGCTCAGGAAAGAGGCAGGAAAAAAGGGAGGAGGTGTTGCGTTATATATTAAAAATGCATACACTTGGACTGAGGTTGAGATGGAAATAGGAGACAGACTCATTGAAAGTCTCTGGGAAAAAGGGGTAAAAAAATAAGGGTGATGTCATGGTGGGGTCTACTACAGACCACCTAACCAGGAAGAAGAGTTGGATGAGTTTTTTTTAAAACAACTAACAAAATCATCAAAAGCACAGGACTTGGTGGTGATAGGGGACTTTAACTACCCAGACATCTGTTGGGAAAATAACATGCCAGGGCACAGATCATCAGACAAGTTCTTGGAATGTATTGGAGACAATATTTTATTTCAGAAGGTGTAGAAAGCTACTAGGGGAGAGGCTGTTCTAGATTTGATTTTGACAAACAGGAAGGATCTGGTTGAGAATTTGAAAGTATAAAGCAGCTAAGATGAATGTGATCATAAAATGATAGGGGCAGGAAGTGGTAGATGTGGTATATCTTGACGTTAGTAAGGCTTTTTATATGGTCTTGAGTGACCTTCTCATAAACAAACTAAGGAAATACAACTTAGATGGAGCTACTATAAAGTGGGTACATAACTGGTTGGAAAACCATTCCCAGAGAGTATTTATCAGTGGTTCACAGTCAAGCTAGATGGGCATATAGAGTGGGGTCCCGCAGGGATGGATCCTGGGTCTGGTTCTGTTCAATATCTTCATCAATTATTTAGATAACGGCATAGACAATATCAAGCTGGGAGGGGTTGCAAGTGCTTTGGAGGACAGGATTAAAATTCAAAATGATCTGGACAAACTGGAGAAATGGTCTGAAGTAAATAGGATGAAATTCAGTAAGGACAAATGCAAAGTACTCCACTTTGGAAGGAACAATCAGTTGCACACATACAAAATGGGAAATGACTGCCTAGGTAGGAGTACTGCAGAAAGGGATCTGGGGGTCATAGTGGATCACAAGCTAAACAGGAGTCAACAGTGTAACACTATTACAAAAAAAAAATCATTCTGGGATGTATTAGCAGGAGTGTTGTAAGCAAGACATAAGAAGTAATTCTTCTGCTCTACTCCACGCTGACTAGGCCTCAAGTGGAGTATTGTGTCCAGTTCTGCGTGCCACATTTCAGGAAAGATGTGGACAAATTGCAGAAAGTCCAGAGCAGAGCAAGAAAAACTATTAAAGGTCTAGAAAACATGACCTATGAGGAAAGATTTTAAAAAATGGGTTTGTTTAGTCTTCAGAAGAGAAGATTGAGAGGGGACATGATAACAGTTTTCAAGTACATAAAAGGTTGTTACAAGGAGGAGGGAGAAAAAAATGTTCTCCTTACCCTCTAAGGCTAGGACAAGCAGCAATGGGCTTAAATTGCTGCAAGGGTGGTTTAGGTTGGACATTAGGAAAAACTCCCTGTCAGGATAATTAAGCACTAGAATAACTTGCCGAGGGAGCTTGTGAAATCTCCACCACTGGAGATTTTTAAGAGCTGGGGGTTAGACAAACACCTGTCAGGGATGGTCTAGGTAATACTTAGTCCTGCCATGAGTGCAGGGGACTGGACTAGATGACCTTTCAAGATCTCTTCCAGTCCTACGATTCTATGACTTGCCCTCAGTCAGGACTTCAACACGGCTGACAGGAAGGACTACATTTCTAAGCAAACCTACCCCCTCACTGTCACAGAGAATTACCCCAAGTCCCTCTCGACGAGAGTATTCCAGCCCAGACTACTAATGGAAATACAGCCTGGGGCCCTAAGGACAAGGTCAACAGCATGGGCTTTGTCAAACTCCAGACTGCTACCTGAGACCAGATCTCCTGTCTCACGGTTATTTTTAAAAGGCACACCTAGAAAGGGGAATTACTCATTCTGGAGGGCTCTCCTCACATGCCACTCTGTTAGAGTAATCCAGCTGGTGACCACAACACAAATTGGGTTGTTCACATTTAACACTGCAAACGATCATGACAGCCACCAATATTAGGGCTATTTTTATTTTCACACTGTTTCTTCTCATGGATTTGACTCTCCTTTCTCTTTTGTCTCACTGTTCTCTGTCTTCATCTGCTAGACTGAGTTTCTATATGGCTCCTATCCCCATGGTATGAAAATGCCTCCTCTTTTTTAATCTCTTGAACTCTCCATTCTCTTTTGGTCTTTTCATCTGTTTTGTCTTCTTTTGCTCTCCGTGGGATCATCAGTATTTTACACATCGGAGGGCTACAGAGAGAAACTGACTAGGATCCTGTATAATAGGACTAAGTTTGTCTCCCTCTGCATCAAGGGCTTTGCACATGGAGCCATTGGCAGAGAGAAATTCAGGCATCTTAAAATTGAAAAGGGAAAGTTTTCTATGAAAGTAGAAATATGCATAGCAAATATTACCAGAGATTCTCATGGGAACAGCATCATAGGTCTGCCCAGAGGTCAAGTAAAGATAGTCAGCCAACAACAAACACGGTGGGGGACCAGGAAGCATGCTCAGCAGTCAGCAGAGGATGTATTACCACCACAAGGGCAGCACAAGTCAACCAGGGAACAGGCATCTAAAAGGGCTTACCAAAGAATAGTGTTTTACTACCGCTTTAGACGTCAAATGTAGCAAAACAATGCAAGGAAAGTTAATCAGATTCTGAAGAATTTCCTGAAAATGACTTTTACTTCTTTGCAATGACAAATGTTGCAAAATTTGCAAAACATTTTCAGCTCCATCATGAAAATGTATGTAGGGGGGAAAGTCAATTTGCCCATATTCTCTCTCCTTCCTCTTTATTACTGCTATCACAGAAATGCCCAGAATCCTACTGTGTTAAGCACTATACAAACTTATAGCTAAGTAGAGCAAATAGGCATCTGGATTCAAAGAGAGCAGAGAAGCAATGATGTTTGAGCAGGAAAATGGCAGAACGTGAGGAGGTCAGAGTTAATTTGTGGTGGAGGAAGTCTGGCATGACCATGGAACTCTCTCCAGAGGAACTCAATGGCCTGGGAGCAGAGGCGGAGCAAGCAGATGTTGGGCATGAATGGATTGGATGTTGCAGGGGGAACGGGGAGGCAAGAGTGGTGGAGAACCTGGAGAGGGAGTCAACAACAAGCTGATGCACGAGAGGCTAGAAGCGGGTGATCAGAGTGACTGAGAAGTGGAGGACGCATGGTCCAACAGTTAAGGTGCTAACCTGGGTCTCAGGAGACCTGGCTTCAATTCCTGTCTCTGCCACAGACGCCCTGTCTAACCTTGGTCAAGTCACACAGGGTATGTGTTTACCCTGCAATCAGAGGTATGGCTGCAACTCGGGTAGGCATATCCATGCTAGCCTTTATCTAACTCAAAATAGCAGTGAAGACAAAGAGGCACAGACCCTGTTGATAGCCACACAAGCACATACCCAAGCTCCCAGTCAAACTTGTACCGTCTGTGCTGCTGTATCTTAGCTGCTATTTTTAGCCACACTAGCTTGGTTAACGCTAGAGTGGGTATGCCTACCCCAATCAAATCTTCAGCTGCATTGTATACAGCCCCTTAGTCTCTCTGTATCTTAGCTCCCCCTCTGTGACATGGGGATGATAATAGAGCTGGTTGAAATTATTTGTTCAAAACATTTTTTCAATGAAATGTTTTTTGTTAAAACAAATTTCTGCAGGAAGTATTCATTTTCAACAAAATTTCCAAGTGGTTATTTTGACAAATTGAAACATTTCTGCCATAAACCAAAAATTTTCAATTTGCAGCTACGATTTTTTATTTTCTAGTTTCTGAAAACTGACAAATGTTTGGTTTTCAGTCTTTCATTGAAAACGCTAAAACTTTTGAGTGGAAATGTTGATTTCTTCACAAAGTTTTGCGGGAACAAAAAAGTGTCCTGTTTAGGCAATAGTACTTCCTGCCTCCCACAGGGTCTGTGAGGATAAATACATAAAGAACTGTACAGTAATAGTACAGGACTGGGGGCCAAGACAGACAGACGCATAACGGAGCTCATGAGACAGGAAACCTCAGAAAGACCAGGTGGAGAGACCAGGGTGCAGGAAGATGAAGTGGTGGCCGGAGAGAAGGCATGGGCCTGAAGCACATTCCCTTCCTGAGTTCCCTTTGAAGTCAGTTCTACATGGACTCCTACGAAAGGCTGTACCTATCCAGCACAATACAGCTCCTAAATGATCTTTCTACTTTTGAAGCAACTGGGAAGGTGACAGAATATATATCTGCAGTTTCCCTAATGCGGAGATTTGATTTTTAGTTAATTAAAATCAGATGTAATAGACTCTGGTGCGCCCATCGATCGAAAGCTTGACAGAAAGCCATGCCATTAATTAGTCCCCAACATGGAATTCATTAATCCAGTAAATCCAACAGGAAAGAACAACCAGCATAAAAATAAGCCATCCGAGAGAAGGTTTTCTGTGTGCACCGAGTGCAGTTCTCATAAGATGGTTTAAATGGCAATGAGATGAAATACCAAAAACTGCAAGCAGCCTGGGAGAGCAGCTTGTCAGCATAAAAGGCAGCTTGAGACTTTAAATGATACATTAACACGTGAGATTGATATGGGAAAAGGAGTGGGGGGAGGAATGTTTTACCTCTATATTTCAGGTGCCATCCACCCACCCAGAAGGGAACATCCAGGGAGGAGAGTTTCCAGTTGCTTCTCTGAGCTACCCAGACAAGGTAGAAGGAAGGGATGGACCAACTTCCTTTCATGAGCCACTGCCCAAAACATGGTGCTGATTGCCCAGTCAGTTTGGGAGCTGGGCCTCCAGCCCCCCTTCTAAACTGTCTACGTTCAGCCTCCTCCCAGCTGTTCAAATGGGAGAACTACGCCTCTCCTCGTTCACCACTGACTGGTAGGAATGGGAGGAGTCAGACTGGTAAACTGTGTATGAAGGCAGTGAAAGGATATGGCCAGCTGGTGACAAGCATCAGGTGATGGGAGATGGCAGAGGACCTGGTCCTTTCCTAAGTCTAGGCTTTGGAGCAAGGGATATGGTGTGGAGCCCCACTTTAAGAGCTGGGTTCAGAAAGCCATTTGCAGTGCATAATAACGTTATTGAACCTACTTACTTATGTACAGTGCTACATAATCTTCTGTTCTAGTACATGGAGTTTCTTATATTAATTACCTATGTATACATACATATCTCCTTTACATCACCCTGTAAAAAGCCCAGGAAATGAAACTATCTGTACTTCTCTCTTCACTGTGGTTGGAATTTCAATTAGTAGGAATTCCAGCCAATAACCTTTAACTAAGAGCAAGGACGCTAACGAAGCCTTGGAGATTCAGACACCCCCGCAGGGCCTTTTCAGTGACTTTCCTTTTTGCTTAACTAGGTAACCTTCTTTTTCTCTAACCCACATTTGTTCACATCCTGATTACAGGACCTGGTCCAACTCCCAAATAAAGTCAAACATAAAACTCTCACTGACTTCAACTGGGAGCTGGGAACAAAGGACAAGGAAGAGCTAGATTGTCCTGCCTGGTCTGCAGAGCACGTCTGTCCAGATCACAGAATTGCCACTTAGTTCAGTGTGACCGGCATTCTGGGTTAGAATAGGTGGGGAAACTGTAAGTCATGACTGACATGTGCTGGCAGAACTATTTGTGCAAAGAAGCACCTGCCTACACACCGCAGCACCCAGATATTCCAGTGCACTGCTCTGCATTATCACTCCTTCACCTTCTGAGTACCAGATTCTCATAAAATATTACATGGAAGTGAACAGCTCAGAGGTTGAGAATTTTTTGATCTTTTACTCCAGGAGGTGGGTAGCAATTTGATCTATGAATTAAAACAATATACGGGAAGCTTACTATATATGAGGCACAGAACTGGAAATACCTATGCAAGGAATAAAGGGCGAGATCCTCTGCTGTTGTAAATCGATAGAGCTACACTGACGTCAACGGAACTAAACCAAGTTTACATCACCTGAGGATGTGGCTCGTCTTTTCCAAGCCTTTCAGCATTTCTGATTAACAGTTTGCAGTACTGCCAACATGAAGCATTCAGAAATCATGAGTCAGGTCCCCCCAGAATAATGAGATTGGCTTCAACATCATGAAATTTAAAAACTAGTGCATTTGGGGGGGCTTTTTATTTGTTTTTAAGCTGTCAGAGGTCATGTTTTTCAAAGTTTTATCTACAATCATGCAGGCTAGACACCTTTTTTTTTAAATGAAGTGTGGGATCCTGATGTAATCACATGACTCCAGCTGCTGGGGTTTTCAGAAAACCACCATGTGTCACAAGGCTGGCACTCATTTCTAATTTTCTACCTTTGTTACATGAAAACTGTCACAGGGGGATCCCCTTTATGGGGGTTGGGGCTCAGCTGCATCTATGCCCAACTTAGCTCATCTCTCTGGGAGCAGGAAATCAGTGACAAAGGATTAGGAGACTAAGATCAGGCCTTCTGAGAAAATAAGAACTAGTAGTTCAGAGGGAGGCCAGGCAGACTCCAGGGACCGCAGACCTGGAAATCAGTGCTCTACCATGAGCAGGAGGCAGTCAGGAGGCATGAGAGCCTAGAAAGAAGCCAGGGAAGAAGCCAGAGCAATTTGGACTACAGGAGGTAGACAGCTCAGTTATTTAGGGTTCCCCAGGGTCAGCAACCTAGATAAAGAGTGGGCACGGGAACCCCCTACATTGGCACCTGGAGAGGGGATGCAGCAAACCCTGTTCTAAGGGGAAAGACGGACAGACTGTTGGTTATTCCAGAAGTGGTGTAATGGTTTTGGACTTACCCAGAGGACTCAGTCACAGCAAACAACTGAAACTAAGGGGAAACTGAAGCAGAGGCAGAGCCCAATGCTGAGTACAGAGGGTCCTTGCTACATGCTGTGTAACTGGCCCCTGAAACCAAAGGGAGCTAAGGAACAATTGGCATTGCAGGCTTGCTCCCAACTAGTAGAGAGCTTTCTATACTCACAGTGCCCCATCCAAGCCCCTCCCTGGTTACCGTGTGTAGGAATTACACAAGTTGTATAATGTTGTTTAGGATTGCTATAGGAAAAGGAATACAAACAGGTTTATTCATCTCCATTCAGCTACACGCAGCCTCACAGCTGTCGATCCCTGTTGACTGCAGCTTGCAAACAGGCAGTGGGGCAAGTAGGGCGGTACGGTACAGCACGCCATACCAGGAAGCTATTTATAGCCGGTATGGCGTACCGGAAAGACACAGGAGGAGCTGGGCAGCCCCACGCCAGCAGCTCCTCTGGCCCAACTGTCCCACCCCTAGCCCTTCCATGCAGCTGCACGCCTGCGTCTCCTGTCCGGGGTCTGTACAGCAGCTCCACCGGAGGACAGGGCTGGGGGCGGGGCTGCAGGAGCTGCCAGCGTGGGGCCGCCTGGCAGTCCCACTTTCTGCTCCTTTCGCTGCTGCCTTTCCTGGGAGAGCCTTGTGGTTCAGGGCTCTCCCGGGAACTGAAGTGGCGAAAGGAGCATAACCCCACACCGGCAGCTCCTCTGGCCTGGCTGTACCGCTCCCAGCCCCGCCCCCAGCCCTGTCCTCTGGAGGGGCTGCTTTACAGACCCTGGACAGGACACAGGAAAGCCTGGGCGCCGGGCTGGGGGCAGTTCAGCCGTGCCAGAGGAGCAGCCAGGATGGGGCTTGGTTGCCAGCATGTCTGAAATAATATTCTCTGCTGTCAGTGGGAGCTGGTTTGAAGCTCTTCTGCTGGTGATTCCCAAAGCAGGTGTGACTGCGAACTGCCTCTTGTTCCAGAGAGCAAGCCCTCCTCTTCTCTTAGCAGCCCACACAGCAGCTGTGCCATGTCCACCTGCTGGAAGCGCTCCCCCCAGGTAATGTGGGATGGATCATGGGGAGGGGTGGGGGAGACTGTGGGCCTCAGGCTGGGGGCGGGGTCATGTTGGGGCGCCACGTGCCCCATCCCCTTTAGCTGGTGCAGCATACTGGTAAGATAGGAATTCTACTTGCACCACTGCAAACAGGGCCTGGTTTTACAATCCCCTAGAACCAAGCACAGTGCTTATTACCCTGAGCAAGCCCCCAGAAGGCAATGGGATTACTTGCCGTGGTGTTTGCTCTACTTACACTGGTGAGGCCTCAGCTGGAGTATTGTGTCCAGTTCTTGGCACCACGCTTTAGGAAAGATGTGAATAAACTGGAGAGAGTCCAGAGGAGAGCAACAAAAATGATGAAATGTTTAGAAAACCTGGCCTATGATGAAAGGCTAAAAAAAACCCAGACATGTTTAGTCTTGAGAAAAGAAGACTGGGGGGGAACCTGATAAGTATTCAAATCTGTTAAGGGCTGTCAAAAAGAAAATGGTGATCAATTGTTCTCCACATTCCACTGAAGGTAGGACAAGCAATGGGCTTAACCTGCAGCAAGGGAGAGTTAGGAAAAACTTTGGAACAATAAGGATAGTTAGGCTCCAGAGTAGGCTTCCAATGAAGCCTATTCCATCACAGGCTGTTTTTAGGAACAGGCTGGACAAACACCTGTCCGGGATGGTCCAGGTTTACTTGGTCCTGCCTCAGTCCAGGGAGCTGGACTTGATGATCTCTTGAGGTCCCTTCCAGCCCGATATTTCTATGATCCTATGAGTCCTACCTGTCACTCACCACTCTGACGACCAATAGACAATACTTCCTTCCTTTTTGGTTTGTATGGAGCAGTTAGGATTTTCAGTGTAAGTCAAAAAGTAATCAAAGTAAAGAGAGTAGTACAAAATAGTGCCACTATAGAAAGATTTTCCTTTTCTTTTTGTCATCCTCTAGGGAGCATCCGAACATTAATACTGCCTAGATGCCTTATTAAGTTAAAAAGGCTGGTTGTATGAACTATATCTGGAAAATTATGTCTTATTGAATGAATGCAAAATTAATGAGGGCTGAATACTGACCTGAGAATAGGAGTAAGGAGATATGCCTTTTCTACTCAACTCTATGAGATCAACCACTGCAAATGCATCCTGCTACAGTACTTGCAAAGGAACAAACCATTATTTTATCTCCTTTTTAAAATAATTTCAATTTCTTTAAAAATGTAAGGTTGCATGGCTAAATCCACACAAGTCAAGAAAAGATAATGTTGTGATTCCACACACAGTCTTAATTCAGCCCTAAATAACCTTCACTCTCTCCTTTGGCAAATAGATTACAATACAGCCTAGATCTGGGGAGGGCAAACTACGGGCCGGATCCATCCCATCAGGGCTTTCAATCTGGCCCGCAGGATTGCTAGCCCCATGGTGCAGCAGGGCTAAGGCAGGTTCCCTGCCTGCCCTGGTCCCATGCCACTCCCAGCACCATGTTTCTGCAGCCCCTGGGGCGGGGTGTGCGGCTGCCCTCACCTGGAAGCACCTCCCCCAGCAGCTCCCTTTGGCCGGGAACAAGTCCATGAAAGTTACTGGCATGAAACAGCTATTTAAGTTAGCAATCAAGTTAGCTTCACTTAAGTTGCAAAGATATTCTTAAAAATGTGTCCCAAGGGTAAACAGAACTAACACAGGATGTCTGCCCGAGTCTGGAGACAGCACAAAACTATAGCTCTGGGAGAGGTGTGAACTACCTTTTACTCATTCCTGTGAACTCAGTTGGAAGTGTAAACTTGCCAGCAGATGGCTATGAAAGAGATCATCCACTCCTACCTTCTCCAAAAACAACTTGTCCAATATAGGACCAGACTATGCCCAGATGCTGTGTGGACAAACAAGAGGTGAAAGATAACACACACACACACACACACACACACACACACACATATACATACCTGTAGCTGCCAGGCATAATTGCAGCCCTGAGCCAAGAGACACCCCAAAAGAGGCAGGGAGCAACACAAGACTTCTAAACTCTTTGGAACAGGGACGGTCTTCTCTTTGTGCATGTGTATAAAGTAGGGGTGGCCAACCTGTGGCTCCGGAGCCCCATGCAGCTTTTCAGACGTTAATATGCGGCCCCTTGTCCAGGCACCGACTCCGGGGCTGGAGCGACAGGAGCCAACTTTCCAATGGGCCGGGGGGTGCTCACGGCTCAACCCTTGGCTCTGCCAGAGGCCCTGCCCCCGCTCCACCCCTTCCCGCCCCCTCCCCTGAGCCTGCCACATCCTCACTCCTCCCCCGCAGAGCCTCCTGCGTGCCACGAAACAGCTGATCGGGAGGTGTGGGGAGGGAGAGGGAGGAGCTGATCAGCGGGGCTGCCAGTGGGTGGGAGGCTCTGGGAGCGGGGGTGGGGGCTGATGACGTGTTACTGTGGCTCTTTGGCAATGTACATTGGTAAATTCTGGCTCTCTCTCAGGCTCAGGTTGCCCACCCAACACAACCTACACAACAGGGCCCTGATCCCCGAATGAGACCTCTGGGCACAACTGTAATACAAAGCAACCAACAACAAATGAAATGGCACTACCCCCCCACCCCACCCACACACTCTAGCATCAGCCCATGGGGCTGCACCACTGAAGGTGCACGCTCCCACTGGGCATGCCAGGAAGAACTGGAAGGAATTCTGCTCCATAGGGCACAAACTCTCCTGCAGCACCCCCCGCAATGTGGGTCAGTGCCTATGAGGTGGTACACCACAGACTGTTAGCTCCTCAGAGCAGGGGTCTTTCATTCTACACTCGTCTGTCAAGTGCCATGAGCACCTAGACATAAACACACTTTACCAGAAACGTTTCAGTGGTCTCTCTCATCCTGCTGTGCATGAACAGTCTGCATGGAGTGCAAACTCACCTCTCTTCGGGTGACCTGGCTTTATCAACAAGATAAAGTCCAGCTTCAACCTTCTTCCCAGGTTTGGCTGTTCCTAGGATTTCTTTATTGGGACTGCTTAACCCACATCCTAGATCCTCCATCTCCAGCTAGCCACTCTCGCTGCCCTGGTATACAAGGGAGGAACAAGTCTCCTCTCTCAGTGAGTCAGCAGAACCCACTTGGCCCTTTCCCAACAAGATCAACACTTGCTAACTGGATGGGGTTACTGCCCGTCAGTTACAGTAACTCTAACACACAGAGCCTTCTGCATCCAAATGCATGTAACTCTTATTCATCATTGGAGAAAAACAACTCATTTTTAAAACCCAGTTGCTCTACATCAGCTATTAT
This sequence comes from Lepidochelys olivacea, assembly GCF_965140295.1. Lineage (NCBI taxonomy): Eukaryota > Metazoa > Chordata > Testudines > Cheloniidae > Lepidochelys > Lepidochelys olivacea. The sequence goes on from NC_140413.1 coordinate 6,845,121, forward strand.
TTCAAAAACAAGACACACTAAGAACTATTCCCTGTTCTCATAAGAAATGGTTCATGTAGCCTATGTATGTAATTTGCCATTTTAGTCCGGCAACTGTAAAACGCAGTACAATCTATTAACCAAAGGAACCATGAGCCCAATCCTCAGCCCCAGTGTTCAGCGGTGCAGTTCATTATAATAGAGACGTAATGATTTAAAAGGTAGTTAGCTGAGATTGGCAGTTTAATTAATTAATGGAAAACATGTCCTGGAGTGGGGGAGGGGGCACTGACATACTAAACAGAGAGAGAAATGATGACAAATATCATTTAAAATCTTTCAGTGTCCTGAGGCTGGCTAAACTTCAGGCCTCAGTCTTTTTCCATAAGGCTGGTGGATCTCTAAGTGCCACAAAATGACACGGGCGCTCAGACGAAGAAGTCATCACTGTGCTGAACAGCATCCTAAAAAGCTCTTGCTCTGCACTGTTAAATAGCTGTCATGTTCCACCCCAGAGGTTGATGGATTTCATTACTGGGTGATGTGATTCTTATCTATCCAAGACTTAACTCACATGGGTGTTTTGAGAATTAAAGGTTTGTTCAGCCAAAAACTCTACTGAAAGTGAAAAGAAAAGCAACAGTGATCCCCCCTGGTCAATTGAAGAGCTGTGTCTAGTGTAGAGAAATTTACTGCTAAGCACCTGATGGGCCCCCCAGCATGCCTGTCACACACTTGAGGCTCACATACAGAAGGGCTCCCAGTGGTGCACTGGCATCCCACTACTGTTTGCAATGACTAGCTTTAAACAAGGCTAAACCACCGTGTGGTCCTTCAGCATGCCAGCCAATACCAGCGTCATGCCAGAATGAATGGAAATCAGTGGCACAATAGCTCCATGGAGCATACAGTCTTACTATTCTGCAGTGCATCAGCCACTGCCAAAGTGGCCTGTCTTCCTTGCCTTCTGCTCTCCTTAGAATTGCGGTCAAGTCTGCCAGAAACCAGTTGCATGCTATTTGTCCAATGATCATCTTCTGGTGCCTTCTAGTGACATGATCCATAAGAGGTCCCCATGATCTATGCCCCAACAAGGCTTTTTGAAATCTCCCAGAAGTCACTACTGCAGGGTGCTGGGCCTGGAGCTGTAGAACAGGAACCCCAGTTTAGTGGATACGAGGCAAAACTGCATCTGAAACAGCACGGGGTTAGTGTGAACATGCTGCACCTTCTGTGTTTACAGTGGTTCTGTTCCAGTGGTTCAATTCTCTAGGGCACACACAGCCTAAAGGAAGTCCTGGACGTCCCTAAGCAGGACCAGGTGGTGGTGAGAAAGGAATCTTGAAAGGCAATTCTTTTCCTTCTCCTTTCTCCACACTCCCAGAAAAATAAAGGCAGTGACTCAAGTACAGGAAACATAGCCCAGCATGGCAAAAGTACTGCATAAGAACATAAGAATGGCCCTACTGGGTTCGACCAAAGATCCATCTAGCCCAGTATCCTGTCTTCCAACAGTAGCCAATGCCAGGTGCCACAGAGGGAATGAACAGAATAGGTAATCACCAAGTAGATTCATCCCCTGTCGCTCATTCCCAGCTTCTGGCAAACAGAAGCTGGAACACCATTCCTGCCCATCCTGGCTAATGGCCATTGATGGACCTATCCTCCATGAATTTATCTAGTTCTTTTTTAAACCCTGTTATGGTCTGGGATTATGGTAGTAGTAGGAATTCTCATTTCTTTAGGTGGTTATAACAATCCTGTGTGCTGCACATGCAGGGCCAGCTTTATAGCTTATGCACCCTTAGGCACAGCATCTTCAGCACCCTCCCTGCCTACAGCTGGCTTTCATGTTGCACATAGTTTTAGAGAGGTAAGGCATTCCTAGAACGTCGGTGCCCCTAGGAACGTGCCTGCTTTGCTTAATTGGAAATCCGGCCCTGTGCACATGTATGTTACGTCCCATAGGATCTCTGTGTTACAGTTTTTGGGTAGTGAGTAGTCATGGTGTAGGCTGGTCTACTGCAGGGAGTAGTCATCCCTGTGCACATGAGCCTCATGTCTGACTGGCCCTGATCAGTAATACTCAGTAAGAATCCCTGCTCAGGGTAATGTTGGTGTTCACTTGATGGACCCAGAGGATGAAGGCCAGGTTCCCCATTTAGGGAAGAAGCAGCCCTAAACGACCCCAACTTCCCAGAAGCCGAAACCAGACCTTAGAGGTGCATGCCGTATCAACACGTGGAACGTATTAACTCTGAACAGCACCATATACAAGACAACTTGTCTAAGAACTCACCAGTTACAAAACTGAACTCACTGACGTTGCAGAGACCCGTCTAGCACAAAGCACTCAAATTACCATGGAAGAAACAACCTTCCTCCACTCAGATAGTCCACACCGAACTCAACGTGTGGCACTTATTATTCGACAACCTGTAGCACAAGCTTTAGTCACACAGAACACCATCTCTCCATGCTTGCCCTCTACTGAGCTCCAATATCGTCAAACACTTATCTGTCACTGGGGCCTGTGCTCCAACAGAAGACTCATCACCTGAAGAAAAGGACAGACTCGACCACCAGCTAGTAGCAAAAATCCAGTCAACTCTCCCTCATGACATAGTGCTAGTGCTCAGAGATTTCAATCACGTGACTGGCTGCAATCAAACTGGTTATGAAACTGTGATAGGTTTACTTGGTTCATGTTCCCCATATGACACCACCCACTGTTTGACACTGTGTGCGGCTGAGGGCGTGTCTGTTATGAGCTCTGTTATGGGTGCCTTAACAACCATCGCTGGACCTGGCTTGCAAACAATGGACGTGCCATGAAGGAAACTGAGCATGTCCTCATCAGAAATCACTCTGCAGTGAAATCTCACCAGATCTTTGGCAGTGCAGAAGCAACCGCAACCACAGACCATAGACTAGTTGTGTCTCAGCTCTAAGTGCATTTTCTGAATCCTTGCAAACCAGACATCCACCTACTGTACAATGTCCAGCATACATCCAAAGATCCTGCTGAAGCTGTGAAATACACACAGGCCATCAAAGAGCACATATATAACCTTGATACCCTCTCAGATGACACAGAGATCACCTGGAGTGGTATACAGAATGCTGGATCACATGCTACTGCTGGAACAATCGGTTTCAGACAGTCATGCAGGAAACTGTGGCTTTCTGAAGAGGCCTTTGATATATTAGCGAAAAAGGAAGAAACACGTAAGTAGGAAAATGCCCAAGAACATAAATAGCTAAAAGATATTTTCCAGGCCATGTCAAAGTGTGACTGACATCTCCATCACCTCCCTGACTGATGAAGCAAAGGACAGCCTAAAGTACAACAATCTGCATACTGCGTACAGAGCCATCATGAGCCTGGCTGGCAGCCATAAACAGCCTTCTAACATCCCCATCACAAAATCAGATGGGTCTCCCTGCTCATCGATGGACAAGGTCCTGCACAGACTGAAAACACATTACGAAAGAGTGCAGAAACCACACACCTGCTGACTACAGTCCAGAGCTATGTGACCTGGCAAACCACAAGGCTGCAGACCCAGGGACAAACACTGACCCTCTGTCACCTGAGGAAGTACAAAAGGCCATCCGAATGTTATGGAACAGACATGCTTCTGGACCAGATGGCATTGCACCAGAGTTACTCAAATGTGCCTTGGAACCAGTGCGCATCGGACAGCAACAACTGCTCTTAAAAGTGTGGGCATCAGGCCAAGTACTGGCAGAATGGAAAGACAGCATCATTGTGTACCTGTATAAAGGCAAAGGATCTCACACCAAGTGTGTCAACTACAGGCCAATCTCCCGGTTATCAATTCCTCGAAAGGTCTTCACTCATGTTCTGTTTGGTAAGATTCAGCCACTCTTTAACTGACATCATTGTCCACAGCAACCAGGTTTCACTGGTGGGCAGCTGACTATGGATGCTGTCCTTACCTTCATGCTTCTGGCTGAGCTGCACCAAGAATTTAACCACTCACTTCACATGGCATCTTTTGACATCTAAGTGGCTTTTGATTCAGTCAACAGGTCAGCACTTTGACTTGCATTGAAAGGAGGTGGCATTGCAGATGTTCTGCTAAATCTACTGAGCAATCTTCATACTGGTACCAATGCGAGGGTAAGCCCTGGTTCATGGCTTTTGCTGCATTTCTACATAACCTCAGGTTTGCAGCAGGGATGCATTCTCATCCCAGCACTATTCTCTGAGCCTATCGACTGAATATTATGACTTATCACTTCAGACACAGGAATGAAGATTGATCAAGAAACATTCACCGACAAAGACTACGACAACAACACTGCCCTGCTTGTGTAGACAACAGACAATTTCAGCACTGCCCTCCAAGACGCTACCTGCACTATGGGGTTGAGCATCTCATTGCAAAACCCAAGGTCCAGAACTTCAAAACTGGGCTCCCAGAACCCCTTGTGCACGTGGGGTCGAGTATCATGGAGAGCACTGACAAGTTCATCTACCAAGGCTCCAAGCAGAATACAAATTGGTCACCAGAAACCGGATGGTGCTCAGTGACTAAATCTCCCTGCCTCCTGCATACCGTTCGTGTCTCATTTATGGATTCAAAAACATCTTTGTGATGAGACAGAGTTCAATATATATCAAACCACCTGTACTGCCATATGGGTCAGAAACCCGAACCCTCTCACAGGCAGACCAGGAGCAGCTAGAGGTGTTCCATGAGCTGTGTCATTGCCAAATTTTGAGCACAAAGAGGTGTGACTTTGTGCAAAATGTCAATGTCACAGATACGTGTGGCCTTCCTTCAAATGCTCATCAAAAGTGGCATAGCATACTCTGTGGCCATCTCGCCAAGATGGACAAATAGACCCCAGCACACCATGCTCTCAAACTCTCTATCAACACGCCAAGGGGTGCTTGCTCTGATCCCATCTGTCGCCACCTGCCAGGCCACCCCAGAGATTTGTGGATTCACAGGATTGAGCCAGATCCAGGAACTTCACTATACAAAGCCCAGTGTGACGCCATCAACCACGGTCACTGTGGCTGGCACAATGGTCCTCAGTAAACTCTGTTTGATGATAATGACTTACAGTTAGATGCTGAAGTATTTATTAGCCCTTGACAATATAAGATGTTTAATGCTTCAAGAGGTAATGACCAAATGTTCTGCTAGAGTTATAAAATAAAGGCAACGGTCAGGGAAGTTTGTGAGATTCTCAGCAGCCTCCCCTTCCCCTTGTTCTATATTTAAACTGTCAACTAGATTAAAATCGTCAGCCCAGGAATGAGAATTTTATTGACATGCTTCATAGGCGGTGTGGCTCTATAAAATAAACACATACAAAGCACACTGCCGGGTGGTACTGCGCAGGCAGAGATTTTTATAGCACTGACCTGGGGGAGTTTGTATCTGAAATCAATCCCTGATATAAGAGAGATCCCAGAGGATACTGAGAGACAGATTTTACAAATGTCTGCACAAGGTGTGGGCAGAGAGTCAACCCATTTACTATTTTACACTCAAACCGAGGGGAAGAGAAGGGGAGCGTGTAAAATACCCAGAATTCTTTCACAGGAACATTCTACATGGGACTTGTGATATAACATGGAATTAGTCACTCCCCACAACGCAGGGGTACTCATCCTGAAAACACCAAAGGCCTGATTCTCCACTGACCTGCATCTTGTGCAGTCATTTCTGCCAGTGCCCAGTGAGTGCAAAATGGGTGAAAAATGCTACCACATGAAAATGAGGCATTCTTCTTGACTTCACACTGGTCTACATGACTGTGCAAGGTCTAGGGCAATGGAAAATTGAGCCCTGAGGAACTTGACTCAAGTATGTTTGCAGGACTGGGCCGAATAACCACCTCATTCTGTTTCAACCTGCCTTTCATATAAAGCAAAATAAAAAAACAGAGATGACCCCCTTTCTGTTGTCAGTGACACAGCAGTCTCATACTGCTCCTCTGGTTTATCAAGGCTGGGCCACCCTTTCCCATCATTTCACTCATCCACATGGAAAACACTAGGAATCCACCAAGATTAAGAAGACAATGCAGAGGAAATGGATACTTTGCTAGCAAAATGATCCACACAACAATTCCTGCATTTAATCACTTTCGGTTATCCAAAAATTCTCAGCCTGCCCATGAACTAAAAATCCAGTCATACATAGCCTGGATGATGCATGAAACCAGATCACAGAAATTCACGGATCTAGTCATAACTAGGACTCCTGATAGACAAGGATATTTTCCAAGGCACAAATGGGAGCTCGGCACCAAGCTCCCACTGGACAACCTTCACCAACTGAATATCAATGGGAGAATAGTGCTACACTGTCCCTCTGCCCCACTGAAATCTTTTAGTATCTCTATGAGGAAAATATTTATAGAGCACAGCGCAGTCTGTAGTAATGCCTATCTCCCTTTTGCCCACATTCATTTGTTTGTTTCACCCACCTGTTAAATCTTGATCTTAACCCAGATTGTAAACTCCTTAGGGACTGTCTTTTTAAGACTAGATACGTGTAATGGGCTTCTGTTCCCTGACTGTGGCTTCTAGGTACTACCACAGTACAAATAATAAAGTTTTAACATGTTATAAAAGGTTTTTTTAATGTTTATTTTTAAAAAAAGTGATCGAAATGAAAGCAACTTTACAAGTAATTTTTTTTTAAAATCAAAAATAATGTTTGCAAATTCTAATGATTTTGGACCACACAATAAACTTAATTTTATTAATTAAGTCAGGCTAGTAACAGCCACAATGAACAGGTTTCAAGAGGCAAGGACATTGTCCAGTTAAAATCCACTTTAAAAACAAAACAAAAAGTGTCTCAGCTACTCTGATTATTAAAACAGGAAGAATGGTTAAAATCAAACTTACTTTTCACCATGTGCCCCATTTGCTCAATGACTGCAGTTCATTCAGGTTAGACAAAGAACACGTAAAAACACTGACTAGACAATGCTGTCTTCTGGTCCTCTTGCACTAGCAAAATGCTGCAATGTTTGATTTGCAAACACTGGGGCCAAACCTGCACCCCAACTCCTCCCCCTGCTGAGCACCCCAAACTCCCATTGACTTCAAAAGACAACTGAGGATGCTCAGCAACTCATAGCCATCATGTTGCAGGATCAGGCCTCCAGTATGATTTACATTGTACTATAGAGCCTGCTAATTGCCTTTTATAGAACAAATACATAGGTCCCAATTCTGATTCCCCCTTAAACCAATGCAAATCATGAGTAACTCCAATAAAATCAATGCATTTAAACTGGAGAGATCAGAATCAGGTTGACAGTTGTACACTGAAGAGATTACAATCTAATTTTAGACATGACAATCTTTCATGCAGTTTGAATTAATTAATTTTAAATCCTTTAATTAATTAAAAACCTTTAAAGAACTTTGAATTTACTTTATTTCCAGGAGCCATTTCCCCTTGCGTTGCTTTTCATACAACGTTCTGTTGTTGGGTTTAGGTTTTTTTGTTTTGTTTTTTTACAAAACCTGTATGTTAGACTTAAACTACTGTTATTTATTTGCATGAAAGCAGTACTTCAAGGCCCCAATCTGGGATTGGGACCCCTTTGTGCTAGGCACCATACACACTTAATGAGAGGACAGTTCCTGTCCCAACAAACTTACAGTGTAAGTGAATCAGACTGAAGTGATCACCTCCCTCCAGCTCTAACACCACAGTGAGCCTCACCAAGTCACACTAATACCTGTTAGACCTAGGCCTAATACAAGGTTTTGCAAATTACTGAATAAGGGAATTTCACCCCGTGCAGAAGGCCAGCATGAGGCATATACAACATTTAAGTGCTATAGGCCATATGCTGGCCCTCTGCACAAGGGTGACTGTCATCCTGCTCTAACTACAAGTCTCAAAGCCTCCATTCCCAGACTATATATTGTAACTTAAAACACATGATATTAATGCCAAAGTCACAGCAAAGCCAGTTAAGGCTACAAAGCCTGTGATGCTTGATGTTGCTCAATGCATACAGATGAAGGGCAAGGACCTAATTAACTTCCTCCATTAATAATGTTTCTTTTAACCTTAAACAGCAGAATTAGTAGTTAGACAACTTTTATTGCCCCACAAATCACTTTACAAAAGAAAATGTGCATTCCAGAGAAGATAGGAAGTTTAAGATTCTCTAGATTTTAATATTGCAGGCAACAGACCTAATCATATCATCCTACATATAACACAGATCGTCTAGTTCATATGTGGTCTCTTCTAAGGACCTAATCCTGACAGATGCCCATTATCTAAAATTAACAATAACTTCAACATAGCTTGTGGGTGTTCAGCCCTGCTCAGGATCAGGCCCATATACAATATATGCAGGGACTTTGGCTACTTAGGAGAAAATGGCTTTTCTTATAGTTTTGTTTTTGCCGCTGATTTGAAGGTATACATGGTCCCCAAATGTAAAATAGTTATGGGTAAGGACAAAGTCACAAAGTTCAGCCACCAGGTTTGCCGTGACATTATTGGGGATAGTAGTAAATGGACACAAATCAGATGTCAAGAATTATAACATTCATAAACCAGTCGGAGAACACTTCAATCTCTCTGGTCACGCGATTACAGACATGAAAGTTGCGATATTACAACAAAAAAACTTCAAATCCAGACTCCAGCGAGAGACTGTTGAATTGGAATTCATTTGCAAATTGGATACAATTAACTTAGGCTTGAATAGAGACTGGGAGTGGCTAAGGCATTATGCAAGGTAACCTATTTCCCCTTGTTTTTTCCTACCTCCCCCCCACCGCCCCGACGTTCTTGTTAAACCCTGGATTTGTGCTGGAAATGGCCCACCCTGATTATCATACACATTGTAAGGAGAGTGGTCACTTTAGATACGCTATTACCAACAGAAGAGTGGGTTTGTGTGTGGGGGGTGGGGGAGAAAACCTGGATTTGTGCTGGAAATGGCCCAACTTGATTATCATACACATTGTAAGGAGAGTGATCACTTTAGATAAGCTATTACCAGCAGGAGAGTGAGGTGGGGGGAGGTATTTTTTCATGCTTTGTGTGTGTAAAAAGATCTACACTTTCCACAGTATGCATCTGATGAAGTGAGCTGTAGCTCACGAAAGCTTATGCTCAAATAAATTGGTTAGTCTCTAAGGTGCCACAAGTCCTCCTTTTCTTTTTGCGAATACAGACTAACACGGCTGTTACTCTGAAACCTTAGAAAATACAATCCATGAGGAAAGTACTTCAGTTACTTTCCCCACTTCGCTTCTCCTTAGCACTCCAGCTCATCCCTTCTGTTATTGTCGATGACCGGTGATGTGTCCTATGTAGATGTCCCTTGACCATCTGATGGCGACTAACACCCTGAGTTGACACATCAGCCAAGTGTAGCATTGACCGATTCCGCATTTTCTCAGCACTCGCTCTTACTGGGGTTCCATGCACCCAAGGCTCCGAAGATCAGCATGTGTGTCTGAACCTGGTAACCCCTAGCTCTCAAGGTTTCAGCCAGATGGGTGTATTTCCCCACCTTTCGAGCTTAGGCATTGTGGAAGGCCGGGGTCTTATTCTCGAAGGGCACGGTGACGTCTACCAGGATGATCTTCAGCCAGTCCTCGTTGGTGATGACGATGTCCGGTCGCAGTTGGCTGTCGATTCCAGGGTCTGCCGAATACACGGCAACCTTCCCTGCAGGCGGTGGGATGGTTCTGACCAGGCGATCTTGGATGGTGATCTGTCGCAGCTGCCAGGCTCTGCAATGGGGCTTGCAGCTACAGAGGATGTGAGGTAGTGTCTTGTTAGCATAGCCACATTTCCTTCATCGCTTGTCCCAATTCCTGTGGCAGATGGCTCCGTTCAGTGGAATGCAGTTGAGCCAGGCCCTGTGCATGAACCTCCAGTTGGCACATCGGGTGACGCTGCCCCCAGGGAGGAATAGCTTAAACTAGGAAGGACTGGGGAGTGGGAGAGAGGATGTGGGGAGGAGGGTGGAGGGAAAAACAATGTATCTTCTCAGCCCTACCATCCTTCCCCATTCTCTGCTCCATTCCCATGAACAGACCTTGGACCTGGACCGCCCCCTCTGCAGGCTACAAAAGGTGGAGATAGGGCTGTGGAGATAGACTACCACCTTTTTTTTAAAGAGGGGAGATCCAGGCTCTAAGAATCCCCTGTGCTTGCTGGTCTAAGGGATCCTGGTGGGGGAAGGAAAGACAGAGAACCTTCAGAAGAGATCATAATTAAGACAAAACATACATTCCTCTGAAAAAGAAAAATGCAAGAGATAAAGCAGTAGCCAAGATGGGCATCTGGAGGAACTGCTCAGAGAACTAAAGGCAACGATCCTGGCAAAGCGTAGAAATAACCAAGCAAGAATATTTAGAATAAGTTGACACTTGCAGGGGAAGTTACAGACAGACAATTCAAGACTAGGAGTTAATGCCGCTGGAGGGATTCAAGTATTTTTATCAGACTATCAGGAGAAAGGACTAATACTAGAAAGAGGAGGGAGATTAAATGAACGGCAATTCTAAGGATTTTAAAAGGCTGTTCCACACCTTGAACAAACTCATTCTTTAGTAAAACAACTAATGTAATGAAGTGGATAGGACTAGGATGCAATGATGAGATCGCTATTGATACAACAGACCAAGAATAATGGAAAACTGAATATATATGAGTGTATGGTCCAGATGTTAAAGCTCCCAGGATCTTACAATCATTTCCAAATAAGCTTACCAAACCATTGGCAATTGTTTTTTTTTTTAGAAGGCCTGAAGAAGTTGGCAGGTACCAGAGAGACTGCAAAAAATAGGGAAATGTGATACCAGTTTCCACCTCCTCCCCCGCAAAAAAGGAAATGATAGGTCCTGACAATTAACATCCATCACTATTATTATTTCTTATTTGTACTGAGGTAGAACCTAGAGGCCCCAGTCAAGGATCAGAGCCCCATCATGTTGGGTGCTGTAAACACAATAATGAAAAGACAGTTCCTGCCCTCAAAAGCTTATAATCTAAGTATGTGGTGGCAGATGAGAGGTGAATACAACAAAGAGATGAGGGATAAGGTAAACCCATACATCTGACATTAATCTTTAGTGAAATATTTAGGACAAACTATGCCAGTGACAGGAGCATAATGAAACCATGAGCACCTCACACTTGAGTTTTATAAAGATGAAACCATTCTATAAAAATCTTTGATCTTTTGGTACGTAATTACAAAATGACTGGATGAAAGAAATGCAGTGGATGAGAAATTTTTCTGTCTTAAAATCTTTCTTGAAAAGATAATTTAGATCATTTTGAATATGAACGACATTACACGAACTGAAAAGTAGCTGACAGACCATAAAGGAAGGTAATTGACAAAAAGTAATATAGCAAGTTGTGGGAAGTGATCATCATGTTTGAGTAGGAAGCTACACAATACTAGATACTGCAGCAGGCGTATAAGGTGTGATCATCCTAAGCGAGGGAGTTAGGGCAGAAAATCCCTCTCAGAGATTCCCAAGGCACAAGGTAGCTCCTCATCACCCCTCAATCAGATGGCCCATAAAGAGACAGGAATTGTTCAGAGTGTAAGAAAGGAGAAATGGGCTTACATTCTGTGTGTAAAAGAAAATCTAGGCTGACTTACTGACAATGAGATCTCTCAGGCTGTGGAATACCCTCCCAAAGGCAGGGGTGTGTGTCCCTCAGAGACAGATTGGACAAGACCAAATCATTCTGGGCTTGTTCTGAGCAGAAGGTGCTGGGAATCAAATACATATTTTCCACCAACACTGGACGCCGAACATTTATCCTGCTGTGTCACCGTTCACACAACAAGCGCTTTGGTTGAGTCACACTGTCTTGAAAATGTGGCTGTGTTAGGCTGAAACTGCAAAAATCTGACACCTCGCCAAAGAGTAAAGATCACATGGTGTGGATCTTTAAGTCAGAAGAGAGTGACATTTCTCCCTCCAGACACACACCATGCCAGAGAGGAACAGGGCTCTCAGGAAAGGATTGGGAGGTTTCCTCCACAGCCACAGACTTGGCATCCCAGCTTGGTGTTCTGTAGTCATTATCTACTTTGGATTCAAATTAACACCAAATAGTGACAGCCTGAGTAACAACCATTAGAATTTGTATTTCTGTGGATCTGAGTTTGTTTGGTATTTTCCCCATTTGTCATTAATAGTTGTAACAACATTGTGTTCTTATAACAGGACATCACATGACTACTGAGTTGACTGCAAACATCAAAGATATGAGAATGCTGGGTGACATGGAGACTAACATCAGAAAACAGTTAGAACAACAGAAGAATAGAGGAGAAAGATGATCTTGTGCTCAAGGCTCTGGACTGAGTCTCAGAAAATCTGGGTTTATTTCCTGGCTCTATAACAGATTCAGCGTGTGAACTTGAGCAAGTCACTTAAAGTCATACATATCCCAACTTCATCAAGCTTGCACTCTAGTACAAAAACTTTACAGTGACCCTAGCAATGTTCAGCAGAATAGCTTTCCAGATTCATGGAATGTGCAACACGTGCTGATCTGTTGACATAATTAATATAAAAGCATAGGAGGTTAGTGGTTTTTGTTAGAGTCTGAGTCTGACAAAGATGGGGTATGTATTGCTTTTGGCTATCTGTTGAGGACGGAAATGAAAGCCACACAGAGTGCTGAAGCAGGTTATCAGCAATGCTACAGGCAATGCAAATGTGCGCAAGTCTCTCCCTTAAGTTCTTATTTCCATGCTTTTCCGGTTGTGGATGTGTAAGGTGTGTCCTGCTGCAACCTTAACCATCACTAACCATAGGTTTTGTTTGCTAATAATAATAAATGTATCCTCAAAGGCTACTCAGACCAGGTAGAAATTGGACAGAAAGTGACCAGAGCAGAGTGGACATCGACTGGCAACCATCATTTAGAAAGAAACCTTAAGGAGGAAAGCACTCTACCCAATCTTCAGGCCCAGCACGAGGCTCCAGAATGCAGAATTTCGTGAACAAAAAAGTCTGCACCTACAAGTTCATTAGCCCCGGTGTGAAATGAGTTTGGTGGGTCTCAGTCTAGTTCATAAGGGATAAATGTTCACACTGCAAAAAAATTCATAAAAATGGTCACTAACTGAAAACAATCTCAGCCCAGTCCATTAGGGCTAAGGCCTAGTGTTCTAGTACGTCACTGGGAGCTAGGAAGTCTAACAGAGTGCTAATCCCTGTTCTGCCACTGGCTTCTGGTGTAAACTTGGACAGTCTCTCTGTGCCTCAGTTTCCCTACCTGTAGAGTACATATAATATTTGCTCCCAGTATTCTTGTGCTGTTTAATTTTAAGATCTTTAATAAACATACACAGAACCATGCAAATGTTATCATCACTGTTACTACAAAATGAACCATGGAGCCTAAATTCTTCTCTTGTCCCTGACAGGGTCTCCCGCAACTCAGACTGAGGATGCTTCAGCAGGGCAGCTTCTGAAAGCTCACACCATTATTGGCTTTGCCGAACCTGCTCAGTGGATGGAAGCAGTCAGTCCAGGGCTGTCAATCTCCCACCTTTCACCAATGCTAGATTCACTCAAACGTAGTGCATAGATGGCCCAAAGAAGAATCAGGCCCTGTTGGTTTAGATGCTGTACAAACACAATGCCGCAAAGAGCTTACAGTCTAAACATATGATGAGACAGCAGGTGAAAAACAGAGGGAGGACGCTGACAGCACAATGATCACATCTGGTACAATACTGAATATATATAAGAGAAGATAATTCCTAGTCCACCACACTACTAAAACATCCACAGATCAGTCAAGTTTTATGGGCAGTACTGTAACAGAAATACTATTATTAAAGATCTGCAAACTGAACCTAACACTACCATACCATACCACACACAAGAGGGCAGAGGGTTCATTCTTATGATCTCCCTTCTGCCATGAGAACCCCTTTGTCTGCATGGACAGCCTGAGAGTTCATAGTTGCCTATGTAGGATTTATAAGTGGTATGACACACTGTCACGGTAGCCATGGAATAAACTCCTTTATTTTGGAGACCATGGAATAAATTGACTGGGGCTACCAGGTACTAACTAAATAATTGGCATACCAAATACTGTGGACGCAGAACAGGGGGATGCACGTGCTGAACTAATGAACACAGAAGTAACGCTGGTTCTAAACACTGATCTCCACAGAGCACTAATGAGGTGCTGCAGCACAGCAGGTGCAGAAGAAAGCAAACAGCAAAAAAGCAAATACAGTAGGGGGGGAAAAAGGTGGTCCCCCTTGAATATTCTTTGCTGTAGATTTACTTGTAATAATTGTTAGGAGGGTTTTCAAGGACAATCCTCTGTGGTGATGATAGAGTTTGCAGATCCTGATCAAAAGTTCAATACTATTTGATTTATGCTATTAAGATGCTGCATTTAAACTACCACTTTGAAAAGAAATTAAGCACCCTATCAATGGAGGGGTGTTTGGGGCAAATGATTGGGTGACAGTCTTAAAATGGACACAGTCAAGGTTGGTAGGTCTAAAAGGGAAAAAATACCCTCTCTCTGACAATAGATCCACCAGCACCAGGGACTTCCCCACCCCTCTCCTTCCAGACTCTTTCCCGCTATTTGTTTTGTAACACAAAGGCTAGTGCCTTCACACAAGGAACTTATTTATTTAAAATTCGGAAAAAAATATCCTTCCAAAAACCAAGACACACATCCCAGCAGAGCAGAGCTGCATCCTGTCTTAGAGCAAAGAGTCAGTCTCTCTTTATTTGGCTCCGGGGTGACCTCACCTGGAACAATGTGTTCAGTCCTAGGCATCTCACTGCCAGAAAGATATCGATAAATTGAAGGGAGTTCAGAAAGAGCAATAAAATCACTGGGGTTGGATTTGTGATGGAAAATTAAATAGGCTGAATCTGTATACAGTAGTGTGGGTAAGTGAGGCTATGAGAACAATGAGCAAACATTTGAAGGTTGTAAACACCAAGGAGGTAGAAGAATTGTAAACTGTGTGTTTGAAGGTAGGAGGGGGAAGAGAATATAATGAGCGGTGAAGAGATGAAATTAAAAAAGGGAAAAATCAGAGTGAATTGGGAAACACTTCCTGAGTCCATTAGCCTGTGGGAACAGTGTCCCAGGGGAATAATGGAGGCCCCACCACTTGAGAATTAGTAGCAGTATTCTGCAAATAAGACCTAGAAGCCTCAGTGATGGACCAAGGCTCCACTGTTTTACTGTACAAATATGTAGCAAAAAGAAGGCCCTGCCCCAAAGAGCTTACAATCTACGTAGGCAACTAAATAATAATAGATAGCATTTATCTTTCATGTTGTGTGTTCAAAATACTGCACAGATATTAATCCTTACAACACCTGTTTGGGGTAGGTGAGTAAATATGTTACCCATTTTTCAGATGAGGGAACTGCGGCATGTAAAAGTAAAGTGACTTACTCAAGGCCACAGAGTGAGTCAGCTACACAGCCTGGATTAGAACTCAGCAATTCCTGATTTTCTACCCTGTGTTCATTCCTACAGACCTCGCTGCCTTCACTGACCTTTTTAAAGTAATATGGACAAAGCACTACAAAATGTACCATTTCTACTGTACAGCAAGCAGGGCCTTATCGCCATAAAGTCATCTCTTTCGCCCCTCCCAGTTGATTTGTGAAACAAAGATTTATTAAATCTCAGAAGCAGGACCTTCTTGGATGTACATCCTGTCTTTCTAGGTCAGCTTTTAAGGATTACTCTCTCAATGAACTATTAACACCTTATCTAGCAAACTGGTTTAAAGAGAAGCAGCATAGATCTGTGTAATGGACCTATGTTGGAGGCAGCACCTTGGATGGGTTGATCTACATTTGGTAAGTGCATCAGTACTATCCAGGTTATTTCATGGGTCCATCACCATAACGTTTGGGAGCCTTCCTGCAAAGCACTTAGCAATGTGACTAGCATCTATCATGTGGCCCCACGTTCATCCAACAAAAATCTCCCCACCACCAAACTCATTATGGGACAAGTTTCCCAAATTCTTAGGAAACTCCAAACTTCTGAATCTATCCCTGCTCCCCTGCCTCCAGGCATGCCCACAATAGCAAGCCTATTAAAAATATTATGTTCAACAAGACACCTGGATTCAATTATTTTTCCCTTTTCACTCCAATGTTACGTGTGGCCCAAATGACTGCAGTGAGCTTTTGTTCTCGTCCCTGTCTAAGGGACTTTGCTAAAGCACTATCGAAGGCCTGAAAAGCAAAATTCACAACGTTGCACTAACTCAAAATCTAAAAACTTTTGTGGGACAGATGAGTACTGAAAAATTAACTTTCTGGACCCTTCCTCTGCTGCATTTATTGCTGTCTTGGCAGATGAATTTCAGGTTGTTGCCACAGCCGCAAACGGCTTGTTCTGCCAACTGTACATTACTAACATTGGAAAGTATCCAAACCTAGGAATCTTTTCTAAAAGCATTTGCTTCATACTTTAAATAACAGCCGCCAGGCGTGCTGGGGGATGGGGAGGGAGGGCTTAGCTGATCTATGTGATGCATTTACAAGATTTCCTGCCTCCTTTTGGTTCTTCCACCATTTTGTGGGACAAAAAGAAGTAAGATCCTGCAGAGAGAGAGAGAGAGAGAGAGAGAGAGAGAGAGAGAGAGAGAGAGAGAGAGAGACACACACACACACAAAGATGATTTTGGAGAGGAAAAGCTGAGGAGATGTGACCTCTAAATCTTTAGGAGAAACAAACTCTTCAAGGCTGACAGTGGGGGAAACTTCCACTAGTGAGTGAACACTTGGCAAGAAGTGGCTGAATTGTAGATTGTTTCCATTCATTATGAGCTTACACCTGCTGGCTCCCATAACTTCACAATTTGCAGAGAACTCTGATAAGTGCTCGGCACTCAACACAGGCTTTCATTTAGGAATTTTCTAACAGAATTTAAAGGGATTTAGTCCCCTACTTTACTTCATTTAAATTCTCTCCGCCTCTGCTGCTCTGTTTGCATGTTCAGTGTAACATTTCTCCTTTTCCTATCAATTATCATAGAATATCAGGGTTGGAAGGGACCCCTGAAGGTCATCTAGTCCAACCCCCTGCTCGAAGCAGGACCAATTCCCAGTTAAATCATCCCAGCCAGGGCTTTGTCAAGCCTGACCTTAAAAACCTCTAAGGAAGGAGATTCTACCACCTCCCTAGGTAACGCATTCCAGTGTTTCACCACCCTCTTAGTGAAAAAGTTTTTCCTAATATCCAATCTAAACCTCCCCCACTGCAACTTGAGACCATTACTCCTCGTTCTCTCATCTGCTACCATTGAGAACAGTCTAGAGCCATCCTCTTTGGAACCCCCTTTCAGGTAGTTGAAAGCAGCTATCAAATCCCCCCTCATTCTTCTCTTCTGCAGGCTAAACAATCCCAGCTCCCTCAGCCTCTCCTCATAAGTCATGTGTTCTAGACCCCTAATCATTTTTGTTGCCCTTCGCTGGACTCTCTCCAATTTATCCACATCCTTCTTGTAGTGTGGGGCCCAAAACTGGACACAGTACTCCAGATGAGGCCTCACCAATGTCGAATAGAGGGGAATGATCACGTCCCTCGATCTGCTCGCTATGCCCCTACTTATACATCCCAAAATGCCATTGGCCTTCTTGGCAACAAGGGCACACTGCTGACTCATATCCAGCTTCTCGTCCACTGTCACCCCTAGGTCCTTTTCCGCAGAACTGCTGCCTAGCCATTCGGTCCCTAGTCTGTAGCGGTGCATTGGATTCTTCCATCCTAAGTGCAGGACCCTGCACTTATCCTTATTGAACCTCATCAGATTTCTTTTGGCCCAATCCTCCAATTTGTCTAGGTCCTTCTGTATCCTATCCCTCCCCTCCAGCGTATCTACCACTCCTCCCAGTTTAGTATCATCCGCAAATTTGCTGAGAGTGCAATCCACACCATCCTCCAGATCATTTATGAAGATATTGAACAAAACCGGCCCCAGGACCGACCCCTGGGGCACTCCACTTGACACCGGCTGCCAACTAGACATGGAGCCATTGATCACTACCCGTTGAGCCCGACAATCTAGCCAGCTTTCTACCCACCTTATAGTGCATTCATCCAGCCCATACTTCTTTAACTTGTTGACAAGAATACTGTGGGAGACCGTATCAAAAGCTTTGCTAAAGTCAAGAAACAATACATCCACTGCTTTCCCTTCATCCACAGAACCAGTAATCTCATCATAAAAGGCGATTAGATTAGTCAGGCATGACCTTCCCTTGGTGAATCCATGCTGGCTGTTCCTGATCACCTTCCTCTCATGCAAGTGCTTCAGGATTGATTCTTTGAGGACCTGCTCCATGATTTTTCCAGGGACTGAGGTGAGGCTGACTGGCCTGTAGTTCCCCATTATGTTCCCCATTGGGCAGATTATTTTAGTTTGCTATTTTGTTTTTTAAATTAAGCATTGCAACAATAAAAATGGATTATCATATATATATTTCCCCGTGTTAGTGTTGTGCTGTCCACCAAAAATGTCAACCATTATGTGGCCCAGTGCCAAGAACCCTGCCCTACTCTGGTCATTGCTGGAAAACAACTTAAATTCCACAGGTGGGCTCCCTAACAGACAACCAACTGGATGCTCAGATGAGCTTTTAGGTGTATGTGTGGTTTTTTTTAAAGCTTGCCTTGCCCATGTGCAATCACTGTATATAGATAGAGAGAGAGGTGTATGTAACGTAAGACAAGCTTTACATAAGTGCCCATTTGAACACCTGCATGTGGGATTCGGATTTGTAATTCTTGTGTTGGGGAACACCTGTTGCAGTGCATTAAGAGTAGCAGCACAGGAATGAAGAACGCACAACAAACTCACACACAATCTCACACTCTCTCTCACACATGTAGGTGTTGTAAAACTAATGAATTCCTTATCACACCACTGCCAATTGGGTACACTCCACTTAAATGTCTTGACACCACAAATATACAGCTTTCCATTCAAGAGAGTGCGCCCGCGAGTGGCTCTTAACCCATTAGGCTGCCCAGCGATAACAGATGGATGTTCCTAGACTTCATCTGTTCAACACATTGCAACACACTGAGCTGCTGACTTGACTCGACCACACAATGAAGTCCTTGCCTCATCTTGATGTAAAATGCTCCACTATTTCTGGATAAGCCTCAAGTCTCATTCCCATCTCTAACCCTATGGCATTAAGCATGCTCTTGGCTGCTGTTGCCTAGCTGGGCACCGAGGGCTGTACCTGTGAAAGTTTTCACTGTGCTTCTGAGTGCTGTCGTAGGCCACATTAGATGCACTCCCAAGATGTATGTGACCCTCTTCCTCAGGCAGAGCTCTGGCTTCCCTTGCTCTCAACAGATCATAATGCAAGTCCTCTGGCTTTGCAGTAGATGCTCTGCCATTCACAATGCTTCCGAAGCAAAACCAGAACCTAAGCAATCAGCTGACACTAAGTGATTCTTGACTGGGGCTACATGGAAATAAAGACGAGGGGAGAACAGAAAGGAGATAAGGAAACAAACAACATGTGTGTAACATTCGGTACAAATGCAAGTATTGAAAAAGCTTCTCGTGACCCCAGCGCAAATGTACTGACATTTCAACATCTCTCCATCACCTTCTCAGGCTAAATGCCTCTGCAATGAAATGCTAGCTAAGAAAACGCAGAGGTGAAATTTCATTTCTTCAGCAGTGCAGTGCAGTACCAAATAAGCCGGCAATACAGAACAAAGTTCAAGGAACAATATTTTTAAGTAGCACTTATCCTAGTTAATGTTCAGCCCTGCTGTGCAATGTCAAGAAAACTAATGAATACTGAAGTGCCAGTAACTAAGAATCTCTTAAGTACCTACCCACTATGAAATTCTTTTCAGATTTCAGACGTAACCTGAATGAAATCTGAAAACAGTTTCCCTGTTTCTTCGCGACGACAGTACGGCTAAGTAACACATACAACACTTAATCAGAGATGACTGTTTCACAACAGCCCCCTCACCCCCTTTTTAACGCTATGGAGTCTGCGTTCTGCATTTGCATTCCTAAAATAATAGTCTGTGAGGAGGATCCATGCCAATGACTCCTGCACATACAACCTAAAACGGTGTATTCAATGAAGAACTAAATAGGATTGAAGTTAGCGCACACATACACAAGCCAAGTACTGTGTTTATGAAATCTTCAACATCTGTTACAAGGCAACAATATTTAATTCTGAAAATGTCCAGCGTGAATTTTGGCAAAAGGAATTGGCTGAAGCTTGGGCAAGCCTGTCTTGCCTCGGTTACTAATGGGTGAAATTCACCCCAAGGACTATGTGATGGCTGCCCCAACCAGGTATCTCCAGAGCTAAAAGCATGAGCTGCTACAGCTGGGGGCTGTAACCACTCATATCCTCTGCAGACTGGCACAGAAGGGGACCTGTAACACATACTCACTTGTGGGTTCTACATGCAGCACTTAATCCTGGTTTCCTAAGACCTTTGGATTTACGTGGCGCATATGGTTTGGGCTTGATCTGCACAGGGGTGAACTTCAACCCCAAAAGGAATACTTCAAGTGACTTTCATCTGAGGGTCCCAAAGTGCTTTTCAAACAATAAATTTAGCCTCACAAAGGTGAAGGATGGGAGAATTATCCCTGTCAATACAACGGCTTCAAATGAGGGAGAGGTGGGTCTTTTTCAGACAGAAATGATTCTTCTCTTAATTTTGTTTATGGTGCCCAGACACATCAGTGATGGATGGATAGGTAATGTTTAGATTCATTGTGCAGATGGGGAACCACGTAAGATGAAATTAAATTAATCACTCAAGGTCACACAGTGCAACTGTGTGGCAAAGCTGGGCAGAAAACCCAGATCTCCTGATGCCCAGTCCTATTCCTGTAACAACTAAACCACTGCCCCACATCCCCAGACCTTCAGCACTGCAGAACTCCTTGGGATGCTAAGCAAAGCTTTCATTTACTGACAAACTGATATAGAAACATCCCCTTTTTTCTTTAAAAGCCTCCTGATGCCATGTGGAAAGCTTGGAGAAAGCATTCTATTCAGAGAGCATTCTGAATGTCTCCTTCCTCTTTTTAAATGATTAGGGACAATGGCACAAAAGTTGGTCTTTAAAGAGTTCATTGTTTCTGATGCTTTCTCCTTGCTTAAAGTCACATAGAAGAGAAGCCTGGTCTAGCAATACAAGCACAAGACTAAGAGCCAGGAAAATTTTCTAAAATCTAATACCAGCTCCTAAAGCCACGCCCTCCTCAGCCTCTCATCCTACCCATCTTCAAAATGGGTTTAATGCATATGTACCTACCTTACAGTGACATCAGAGATTCATTAGTTAACAAGCTTGATCCTGAAAACTTCACTTTTAAGAGCAGTCCTGTTCAAATTAATGAGAACGCTCATAGGAGGAAGGATGACTCCTGTGAATTAGAACTGGGCTCAGTGCTGGTAAAGCACTTCCAGGATAAACCAGATAAATGCTCAGCATTAGAGTGTGCAGACTTATAGTGCTTAACCGATCACTCTGGAAATGAGGACATCATCACAAACAGAATATTATGACTTCAAGTAACCATCTACAGAAACAAATGATACTTTCTTTCATGGAAATGCCTTACAAGTGGGAGAAGAAAAACTTTATAAAAGAGAATTGTCTCTATGTCATGGTTATTGTTTGTAACTTAATCAATACTGCCGATGCAAACAGAGCATGGTCTTTCTATCAGGCTCACAGCCCCAGAGTTCAAGCCTTACCTTGTTCCAACCTCTTCATCTGCTGGATTTGGTCAACCGTCTTTTTTAGAATCTTGCATTTGTCTGGCTTGACACTCAGGGTGTCGATGTCGCCAATGTTTGCCGACAGCAGCTCCGCCAGCTCCTCTAAGTATTTATTCTCTTGCTCCCGGCGTCGCTTTTCATTGCTGTGACAAAACAAAACTCCAGGTTAATGACTTTCCCACTGCTTCCCCCAAACAGGCATGTGTGTGTCTATCAGGCACCCAGAAACTTTTCTGCTTAGAGACAGGATGAAGCTGCAATCTGAATGTCTGCAAAATGCAGGACGATTTGGTTCAGGCCCTTGCCTATTTTTATGCAGAATGAGTCACAGAACGAAAGCCCAGGAAGACATGCACAATGCAGACTCAATACATTCCTCAAAGGTATCTTTTTAGAAACCAACATTCAGGACTCCTTGCTTATTTCAGAAAGGGAACTATAAACCTGCAGTGCCACTTACCTTGCCAAAGCCAGCATTCAAGCTGGTGCAAAGCAGTCCTAACGTCACACACAAAGGATCAACAAAGTCCACTGAAGATTCACATTTTATTTTTAGTTGACTTCAGTGGCAGGACTGGGATGAAAAGCAGTATTGTTATTTTCAGAGTAACAGCTGTGTTAGTCTGTATTCGCAAAAAGAAAAGGAGTACTTGTGGCACCTTAGAGACTAACCAATTTATTTGAGCATGAGCTTTCGTGAGCTACAGCTCACTTCATCCACAGTATGCATCCGATGAAGTGAGCTGTAGCTCACGAAAGCTTATGCTCAAATAAATTGGTTAGTCGCTGAGGTGCCACAAGTACTCCTTTTCTTTTAGTATTGCTATTGGTATCATCCCAACAAATGCCAACAGCAGCTCTCCTCCTTGAGGTCAGAGCCAAATGAAAGGGCCAAATACTTCCCCATGAACTCTTTCCCTATGGCAAAATTCAGAGGTGTGGACAAACTGCCAACAGCTGAGCTGTAACTTAGATCTCATGAGAGTCCCTCTAGAGACTATAACATATTTCTGTGCCAAAGACACTGCGAACAGGAAAAGAGTGCAATGAACTGCTCTGTGACACACATACGCCCCCCTCTCTATCACTAACCTCGGTTTTTTTGTTGATACAGACTAACATGGCTACCATTCTGAAACCTCTACTGAGTGGAATCAGAACTGCTCAAATGTGAATTATAGGCCTTATACTCTTAACAGCCAATGGAGAGTCTCTTATAGAGACTAGCAAGTAAAAATGTATATATACACACTATTTGCTAAATAAAAGTTTTTATAAAAACAGTCAAATCACCTTCCTTGCAACCTTCAGAAGGACGCAGAATAATAAATGATTTCAGAAAATATCATCTAAAAATGGATTATTCTCAACAATTAACAAGCTGATGTGACATGAGTGGTAGGTCACAAACAGGCCACAATTTTGAAACTGAGCTAGAACAATTTCCAGATCATAAGGCAAATGCTACAAGGTACATTCATCAGACGGAAAGAGACAGGGAAAATTGAAAGGAATATGTTGGGGACTGAAAATTCTCTGAGCATGCAGTCAAGTTCTGTCCAGCCAGTGCAGGAGGTTGTGCAGAGGAACAAGCTAAAAGCTGCAAAAAGTGATCAGTTCCATCTTCTGTATGTGGTAGTCCAGAGGTGAGCAAACTTTCTGGCCTGAGGGCCACGTCAGGGTTGCAAAACGGTATGGAGGGCTCGGTAGGGAAGGCTGTGCCTCCGCAAACAGCCTGGCCCCTCACCCTATCCACCCTTCCCGCTTCCCGCCCCCTGACTGCCCCCCTCAGAACACCCGAACCATCCAACCCCCCCGCTCCTTGTCCCCTGCCCGCCCACTTCCAGGACCCCCCACCCCTAACCGCCCCCCCGGGCCCCACCCCCTATCCAACCCCCTCCTTCTCCCTGTCCCCTGACTGTCCCAACCCCTATCCACACCCCCGCCCCAGAGAGGCCCCCCAGGACCCCCAACCCATCCAACCCCCCCCCACTCCTTGTCCCCTGACCGCCCCCTCCTGGGACCCCCGTCCCTAACTGTCCCCCAAAGACCCCACCCCCTATCCAACCCCCCTGCTCCCTGTCTCCTGACTGCCCCCCGAACCTCCACCCCATCCAACTGTCCCCTGACTGCCCCCCAGGACCTCCTGCCCCTTATCTAACCCTCCCCACCATGCGGCTCAGAGCAGCAGGACAGGCTTATTGGAAAGCCTGGGAGGTGGGCGGGCACGTAGCTGCAGGGGAGGGGGGAGAGCAGGGGAGGGGCCAGGGACTAGCCTCCAGGGCCGGGAGCTCAGGGGTCGGGCAGGACAGTCCAGCGGGCCGGGTGTGGCCCAGGGGACATAGTTTGCCCACCTCTGTGGTAGTCACTCTGTAAAAGTGGACACATACAAAATGCTTATGACCAGCGTACAGCGAGCAGCACTCTGATATGTCTGCAGCTACTGCTTAGGCTCCTTAGAGATTATTCCATCCCCAAATATCCAGCCAACTACACACCCATATACCCACAGGAAACTCTATGCACACACTGCACAGATGTTCCGGGGTTTACAGAGTTGTTCCTTTTTCTGATTTATTTCTAACAATATTATTAATTTTTTCTGCTAGCCCTGACGGGTGTGCACTCTCCTCTGTCCTCTTCACTGTGGCTTGGACTCTCTGTAAACAACTAACAATTGCACACACTCCTAGATGGACCATCATGCCCCTCACCGTTCTGGAACTCTGGCTCCTCCCTGGTGCCTCCATTAGGCTGAGGTTCACCTTCCTACACCTTGTTGTCCTTTCTCCTTCCCCAAACTGCTGCACATAGGGTTGAGAAGCCAGAGAGGTAACTTTCTGTTCAGCTGATACAGCAGATCAGGAGCCAGGTGGTCTCCCAGAAGAATCTGTATTTTGAAAAATAATCAACTACCTGACTGTGGGCAACTCCACAGTGTGGAGAAAAGGAATAAAATTTCTGGTCTGGTTTGCCAAATCTGTGTAGCTTAGATTCCTATTAAGTGACAGGTAACAAGTGACTGCTAGGCCTTTTCAGGGAGACAGGCAGCACTGTCCAGTAACTTTTATAGGATCAGATAATGATTGGCTGCTAACTCAGGAGTGTGTACAGTTACATTCATTCTCCCATCAGGCAGCTGACAATGAAGTGGTTGGTAGCTGTATCATACCCAAGCAAATAGTTAAATGTTACTGTAAACAGGCCAGTGGCAAGTTTGAGTTCCACCTTCCGCAAAATTGTTGGGTCTGTCCAGGCTATCATCTTATCCTCTTTTTGTAATTGGTATCAGTGAAATCTGAAGTAACTTTTGTGCTCTAGAAAGTGACCCACTTACATCAAGGGAAGGACTAAACTATACCCAATTACATTAGCTCCAGGGATCTAATGCACTTGGCAGGGGCCTAGAGGTATGTGAAAGAGAACATCTATCTGAAAAGTGTGATCTCCCCACCCCCACTACCATATGCATTTCAAAGGAAATGTTACTCAACATATTAACATACATACGCTCCACAGAGCATGCTGTAAATAGGCCAATAAAATTTTCTGGTGAGATACCAAAGAGAAATATGAGGCACAATGCCAAAGGTCTGAGATTTCATAAGTTAAAAGGTAAAAGTTTGAATGAAAGAAAAACAAAAAAGAAAAAGAAAGAAAAACTGCAATCAATCTCTGTTTGCAAAAGCAACTAAAGCAAATCTAGTGGATCACTTTATAAGCAAGTCACAGAAACACCCCACATACCACACTGAGCCATGCAGATGAATACAGAGCAGCAACCAACTCCAATGCAGTGAGTCATTTTGCAAAACATTCAGACTCACACACAGGTAGGTCCTCTTTGCTTATTAAAGGGCAGGTAAATGTCTCAATAGAGTTGAATAGGTATTTCAGTTAAGGTCAAATTAATTTCCTCCCCTCTCTGTGAATCAAAAGGGAAAAAGAAGAAAAGCTACTTGTTGTGGGTGAACTCATTTGGTGCAAAAAAAAACTTAATGCCACTGTTGCTGTGGCAACTTTCAAGTTGTGGGAGGGAGAATAGGCTGATTTTCCCTACATAAAAGCATCAGGAGAATATTATAGCAGTGGGCTGTTCTTTATGACTCTGGAGTATCATCACAGTAACTAGAAAAGGAGGACTTGAGGCACCTTAGAGACTAACGAATATATTTGAGCATAAGCTTTCGTGAGCTACAGCTCACTTTAGGACGAAAGCTTATGCTCAAATAAATTTGTTAGTCTCTAAGGTGCCACAAGTCCTCCTTTTCTTTTTGCGAATATCGACTAACATGGCTGCTACTCTGAAACCTGTCACAGGAACTGTGACACTGTCCATGCTTTTACACAGGAATTCTGAAATTCAAGTAGCTCTGTAGCATGCTACATACTCCAGCCTTTGAACAAGATGTGGAGCAGGAAGTTGTCTCTGCCAGACACCGGTGGAAGTTAAAACATCTCATTAGCACTTTCTGAAGAGAGTAGGATATAGCACCGGGGCACTGGCCAACATTCCCTCTCCTAGGGAAACACATTCCAGTGTCCCAATCTGTGAGAAAGCTCCTAATGGCTGCCACATTTGCATACAGGTATCCCAGTTAGCACTTTGCAAAGTGCTTTTCGATACCTTATGTATAGGGGTCTACTCAAATCACAGAGAAATCACACAAATTTTGCAGGTTGGTCATGGCACAAATAGCAAATTTTGCAGATGTGTTACACATCAGTGAAATTTTCTGTTTATGCCGTGACCAACCCATAGGAAATGTGTGATTTCTCCGCAGCGTTTCTCAAACTAGGGGTCTGGACCCAAAAGGGGGTCGCAAGCCTATCAGGGCGTTGCAGCAATGCCACCCTCACTTCTGCGCTGTTGCTGATGGCAGCACTGCCTGCAGCTGGGAGGCGGGAGAGCAGCGGCTGCTGCCTAGGTGCCCAGCGCTCACGGCAGCACCGCTGCCAGCAGCAGCCCAGAAGTAAGGTTGGCAGTACCATGCCACCTTTACTTCTCTGCAGCTGTTGGCTGCGGTCCTGCCTTCAGACCTGGGAGCCCAACCAGCAGCCACTGCTCTCTAGCCTGCCTTCAGAGCTGGGCGGCTGGAGAGAGGCAGTGCAGCCGGCAGCAGCTGCAGAGAAGTGAGGGTGCCATGGTATTGCCACCCTTCCTTCTGAGCTTGGTGTCCTGGCAGCAGCCACCATTCTCTGCTCTGCCTTCACAGCTGGGCAGCCGGAGACCATATTTCACGGTCCATGACGTGATTTTCACGGCCAACGGATTTGGTAGACCCCTACTTATGTGTGAAAGGAGCTGTATAATCCATTCTACTGTCCTAGCCTGCTCTTACTCTGAATCTTCTTAAGGACTTTCTGTATCTGTATAGCAAGGTTTCTGAGGGAGTGATCACTACAAGAATGGAGAATGAGAAAGCTAGTTAGAAAAGAAAATGCATGGCCGGTTTAAGGACTTTACTATTGGGCTATGAGCCAGGTTTCCCAATAAAGAAAGGCGTTATAATAAATATAAGAAACAGAACCATGCACATTCTTATTTATTTAGGCAATGGAGCCTTCAAGAACAGGCATACAGGTCTTCTTTGCTCCACACAGACACTACACATGGACTGTGCTTGAGGGACAAAGGGAGTTCATCTCTAAGGGAATGACCTGGCTCCAGTTGAAACACTAGAATTAATTGGATTCGGCTCTACGCTAGACTCAGGGCTTTAGGCAGGCCTAGAACACGTGGTAGAGTTTTGATTCAAACACCTGCTCTCCTACACAATGGCAGAAATGGCAAATGTCTCACAGTACTATAGAAGTCTTTGCTAGGGATGGAAATAAGTGTTACCAGAAAAGCGTTTCTTGTGGAA
The DNA here is from genome assembly GCF_965140295.1 of Lepidochelys olivacea. Classification (NCBI taxonomy): domain Eukaryota; kingdom Metazoa; phylum Chordata; order Testudines; family Cheloniidae; genus Lepidochelys; species Lepidochelys olivacea. Next base: position 6,872,790 of record NC_140413.1, read on the forward strand.
TTACTGCAGTTTACACCAAATATATTCGCAAAAAGAAAAGGAGTACTTGTGGCACCTTAGAGACTAACCAATTTATTTGAGCATGAGCTTTCGTGAGCTACAGCTCACTTCATCGGATGCATACCGTGGAAACTGCAGCAGACTTTATATATACATAGAGAATATGAAACAATACCCCCTCCCACCCCACTGTCCTGCTGGTAATAGCTTATCTAAAGTGATCATCAGGTGGGCCATTTCCAGCACAAATCCAGGTTTTTTCACCCTCCACCCCCCCACACAAATTCACTCTCCTGCTGGTGATAGCCCATCCAAAGTGACAACTCTTTACACAATGTGCATGATAATCAAGTTGGGCTATTTGCTGCACAAATCCAGGTTTTCTCACATCCCCCCACCCCCATACACACACAAACTCACTCTCCTGCTGGTAATAGCTCATCCAAACTGACCACTCTCCAAGTTTAAATCCAAGTTAAACCAGAACATCTGGGGGGGGGGGGGTAGGAAAAAACAAGAGGAAACAGGCTACCTTGCATAATGACTTAGCCACTCCCAGTCTCTATTTAAGCCTAAATTAATAGTATCCAATTTGCAAATGAATTCCAATTCAGCAGTTTCTCGCTGGAGTCTGGATTTGAAGTTTTTTTGTTTTAAGATAGCAACCTTCATGTCTGTGATTGCGTGACCAGAGAGATTGAAGTGTTCTCCGACTGGTTTATGAATGTTATAATTCTTGACATCTGATTTGTGTCCATTTATTCTTTTACGTAGAGACTGTCCAGTTTGACCAATGTACATGGCAGAGGGGCATTGCTGGCACATGATGGCATATATCACATTGGTGGATATGCAGGTGAACGAGCCTCTGATAGTGTGGCTGATGTTATTAGGCCCTGTGATGGTGTCCCCTGAATAGATATGTGGACACAGTTGGCAACGGGCTTTGCTGCAAGGATAAGTTCCTGGGTTAGTGGTTCTGTTGTGTGGTATGTGGTTGTTGGTGAGTATTTGCTTCAGGTTGCGGGGCTGTCTGTAGGCAAGGACTGGCCTGTCGCCCAAGATTTGTGAGAGTGCTGGGTCATCCTTTAGGATAGGTTGTAGATCCTTAATAATGCGTTGGAGGGGTTTTAGTTGGGGGCTGAAGGTGACGGCTAGTGGCGTTCTGTTATTTTCTTTGTTAGGCCTGTCCTGTAGTCCTGTAGATCACTTTAGATAAGCTATTACCAGCAGGACAGTGGGGTGGGAGGGGGTATTGTTTCATATTCTCTGTGTATATATAAAGTCTGCTGCAGTTTCCACGGTATGCATCCGATGAAGTGAGCTGTAGCTCACGAAAGCTCATGCTCAAATAAATTTGTTAGTCTCTAAGGTGCCACAAGTACTCCTTTTCTTTTTGCAAATACAGACTAACACGGCTGTTACTCTGAAACCAAATATATTGTTTCATTTTTTAAGTTGATGGCATAGTTAGGCTATGAACCCAAATCACCATTGTAATCAGCACTACTGGAAGGTCTGGAAATTCCGTAGAAGATTCACTGCTAAAGGAAGGGAGAAGCAGTCACTGAAAAGGTGAGTAGAAAATATTTGAAGTTATCAAACAGAATCATCTTAAACCTCTTTACTAGATTAACAACTTACTGCCATCTTTATATTTACGGTCTAGAAACGGCCACAACTTCAGTCAAATACAAAAGGTCCATACATGTGCAAAACGGACAGAAAGCAAACGCTGAGCATTGTCACTGCACATGCGCTGTGTGAAGATGAGCACAACAGCTTCATAGGAAGCAGAGGCACACACTTAACAGCGGCACTAAAATGCAATAAACTCTTTCCTAACATAGGCTGAACCAAAAGGGAAACAGCCAGACTTGACAGAGTCACACCAGTGCCAGCAAGGACCACACAGCATGACAGTCATTTTTGCTACAATGCTCACAACTACATAAACCAGGATGAAATACATGTTGGATTTGCTTAGCCTTAACCAATGGGCAGCACAATGGAAAAATTACTGGGAAAGCCACACACAAAAAGCAGATTTCTAGAGCAAGCTGAATTATGAAAGGAATCTGCCATTAGGGCTGTTTGGACAATCACATGAAAATGACTATAATTTACACTAACGTGTCTCCTGAATGTACGATGGTGTAAAAGAATCTCATCACCAAGGTCTTTGGAACCTGATGGAAATATGCATTGCTTGGGCACCCTGTAGGGAGGCACAAGCCTTGGGCTGACCTGAAGACCTCACACACGGCTTTGACATTCACAAGTAATGCAACCATCCCTAACTCATACCAAGAAAGCCCTCTCGATATCTCCCCATGCCACCACCAAATGCTCTCAATTTATAAATCAATAAATTAACTTTGATAATGAGCCTCTATCATCAGTTGCCGCCTAAAAGCAAGAAGAGCAGATGGAAAGTTATATTTCCATCATGTTCCCTCTTCCACCACAGTCACTAATAAAAGTGGAGCTGAGTTCTGGTGGGAAGTGTGAACATTTATGAGTAGATGAAACCTGCTCCATCTGCTCAAGCAGATGGGACAGAACGATGCGGTTAGAATGACAAAGTAGCCATGTGGGAGAAATGGATTTGGAACAGCGCACGTACCTCTGGGCCAACGTATCACACGGCGACCCCTTCCTCTTCCGGGAATCAGGGTTAGCAGGATCTGTTGAGCTGTCCCCAAGGCCACTCATGTTGAGCTACTTTGCACCTATACATGAAAGAGAAACACGAATCAGGAACCTGACAGGGGGAGCAGCTTACAACCAGGTAATGAATGATTCATACACAGGAATACCAGAAAGCATGAATCCAGTGACCACCGAATAGAAAACTACTCCAGCAGCCAATTGCTCTTAATGTTAAACATCATCTCCCTAATCTTCCACCAGAATATATTACCTTCTTCAGTTTTAGCCTCGTCCCACCAACTTGTAAAGGAAGCTTATGTAGAAAGTACAAGTGGAGAAAATAGACCATGTGTATTACCACCTTGAAGGTATTTCTCTCATACAAGCCCTCAGCCTCTATATCCCTTTTCTTCTATATGATATGGATTGAACTCCCTCAGTTTCCCCTGCCCCCATTGCTTTTAAATCTGGTTCTTGTATCATTTCCATTGCCCTTCTCTGTTTTTTTCCCCAGTACCCTCCAACAAGGTTCAGAACAGCACCCACTACTCCAGATATGATCTTCAAAGGGCTCTGTGCACACAGCCTTGTTATGAGAACACTCTATATACAGGGGAGAACTGAGTTATATTCATTTATTTTTTGGCAGCGTGACACAGTTAGGTGATTTTCAGTTACCTTTAGCATCCTCTGGTTTCTCTGATTTCTAGATAGCTGCCCCACCCCCTCACATTTGCGTCTGTGTTATCTATTCCCTCTCTCTCTCTCTCTCTCTCTCTAAATATATGGCTTTACATTAATTGGAAATAACTCATCTTGTTGGATGTAACATCCCCCCGTCCAAAAAAAATTGTTTTCTCATCTCCCTTTACAGTTGGACTTCTGTGTTTGGTACCTCTCCCATTTTGCATCAGTGTTGACTTAAGACCATCCATTAGTGCAGAGGTTCCCATTAGTTGACTGGTCACATGGCAGGTGGCACTCCTTGTTTCCAGTTCCATTAAAAGAAGCTTTTTTTTTTAAAAAAAAAAAATAACAAACCCTATTATCATTGTCCCAGGAATGCAATTGCTATAGATGCTGCAGTGCTGTTATGGGATTATCGACGGAAGGAGGTGGTGTCCATGCGAGAAGACACAGAAGAGGCAAGTGTACTTTAGACACTCATTCTATTAAGATGTGGTCCACACTAGGAAAGTGTTTGCAAATCCCTGCCTAGCAGCTTTAATAAAATTCCTAAGCATTGAGGGTTACAATATTGCAAAATCCCATTTGCTACCACTCCCTAATTAGGAGTTTTTAAATACAACCTTATTTATTTAAACAAAGAAGTAACAAAATTCCAAATATACTGACAAGAATTTTCAAAAGTAACCGGTGATTTGGGGTATTTCAATACCTGATATTTCTATCCTGCAATTTCTCCATATAATGTAGGTTGCCTTTTATTTTATTTTTAATATTATTTGTACCACCATAAAATCTAGGCACCCCAGTAATGGACAAGAAGTCCACTTTATTACGTGCTGTACAAACAGAAAAATGATCTCTGCCCCAAAGAGTTTACAATCTAAGCAGAAGAGAAGAATCAACAGATTGATAAAGAGAGACCGGGGAGTACAAGGAATCAATGAGACAACATTGGGTCAGCATTATACACAGCGGTCTCAGCACACTAGCAGTCTAACTGTTGTCAAGTTTTTTGTAGACGACAAAGCAAAGGAGAGACTTTTAAGGAGATCTGAAGGACAATGAAGTAGCTTTACAGATGTTTACAGGAAGCTCCTCCCAAGGGTGAGGGGCATCATAGGAGTAACCATGAGGATGCTTGTTTAAAAATTTAACAAGTGGGCAAGGGTTGCTAGCATCATGGGCTAATCAGAGATGGGGATCGGCGTCTCGCTGCTGAATCAGAGATAAGTTGTGTAGAACCTTGAAGGCAAAGACAAGCAGCTTATATTTGATACAATAGAGAAAGGAGGAGGGAAAAGAGGGGGTAACATGGCAAAGCGATGGGCTAGGAGGATGTCCTCTGCAGCAGCAGTCTCAATAGATACGAGCGGGGCAAGATTGCATTTGTCAAGGCCAGAGAACAGGATGTTGCAGTATTCGAGACACAAGATGATAAGAGCCTGGAAGAGAGTTTTCTATGTATGGATGGGTAGGAAAGGCTGTATCTTAAGGGTGGTTAATCAGCTTTCTTTCTAGCACTGCTAAAATCCAGGCCACCTATTCTCTTAAGTTATTAAGCTATGTTTTTAAAAGTGGGTTATTTAAAAAAAATTAAACACCTAAACCAATTTGAGAGTCAACCCCTTCCAGATACTTGCCTCATGGCTTTCTACACTCAACAACACAAACAGAAATTCCCAGAACAAATGATCTGGTAGTAATGGGGGACTAACTACCCAGACATCTGTTAGAAAAGAAATACAACAAAATACAAAATTTCCAATACGTTTTTTGGAATGTATTGGGGACAACCTTGTGTTTCACAATGTGGAGGAAACAGGCAGCAGGAAAACCATTTTAGACTTTATTCTGACTAACAGGGAGGAATTGGTTGCAAATTTGAAGGTGGAAGACAGTTTGGGTGAAAGTGATCATGAAATAACAGATTTCATGACTCTATGTAAAGGAAGAAGAGCGAGCAGAAAAAGGAGTTTAGGAAAGCTGGCAGTTTCTCAAAGAGATGTTAAAGGAGCAACAACAAACTATCCCGATGCGAAGAAAAGACAGGAAGACTAGTAAGAGGCTAAAGAGCTCCTGATGGAGTTATATTGATTACTTGAAAAAAAAAAAAAAGGAATCCTACAGAAAGGGGAAAGATGGACAAATTGCTAAGGAGAAGTACAAAAGAATAACACAAGCAAGTAGGGACAAAAGCAGAAAGGACAAGGCACAAACGAGTACATCTAGGAAGGGACATAAAATACAATAAGAAGAGGTTCTTTAAATACATTAGGCACAAGAGAAAGGCAAAGAAAGTGTAGGTCCTGTACTTAGCAGGGAAGGAGAGGTAAAAACAGACAACATGAATGGTGACAGGTAGACAACATGAAGAAGGCCAAGATCCTTAATGTCTATTTTGCCTGTATCCACTAAAAAGCTAAATTGTGACCAGGCACTCAAAACACAATTATTATTAACATCAGCGGAAGGAATGCAGGTCAAAGTAGGAAGAACAAGTTATAGACTATTTAGATAAATTACATGTATTCAGGTCATCAAGGCCTGATGAAATTCATCTTAGGGTGCTTAAGAAACTAGCTGAAGCAATTTCTGAACTGTTCACAATTATCTCTGAGAACTCATGGAGAATGGATGAGGTCCCAGAGGATTGGAGAAGGGCAAACCGGGTATCTATCTTTAAAAAAAGGAACAAAGAGGACCTGGGGAACTACAGACCAGTCAGCCTAACTCTTTACCTGAAAAGATATTGGAACAAATTATGAAACAATCAATTTGTAAGCACCTAGAGGATAACAAGGTCATATGTAATAATCACAAGGCTTTGTCAAGAACAAATCATGCCAAGCCAATCTAATTTCATACTTTTACAGGGATACCGGCCTAGTGGATAAGCTGTAGATGTGATATATCTTGATTTTAGAAATGCTTTTGACATATCCCATATGACATTCTCATAAGCAAACTAGGGAAATGTAGTCTAGGTGAAACTACCATAAAGTGGGTGGACAACTGGTTGAAAGACCATACTGAGAGTAGTTATCATTGGTTCACTGTCAAACTGTGAGAATGTGTCTAGTGGGATCCCACAGGGGTCTGTTCTGGGCCTGGTACTAGTTGATATTTTCCATAATGACTTAGATAACGGAATGGAAAGCGTGCTTATAAAATCTGCAGATGACACCAAGCTAGAAGGGATTGCTAGAACTCTAGAGAAAAGGATTAAAATTCAAAACAACCTTGCCAAAAAGTATTCGTCTGAAATCAACTAGATGAAATTCAATAAAGACAAGTGAAAAGTACTACACTTAGGAAGGAAAAAATCAAATGCACAACTACAAAATGGGAAATAACTGGCTATGCAGTAGTACAGCTGATAAGGATTTGGGTATACAGGTACAGTGGATCACAAATTGAATATGCGTCAACAATGTGATGCAGTGTTATTGTAGCTGTGTTGCTCCCAGGATATTAGAGACACAATGTAATGCAGTTGAGAAAAAGGATGATATTATTCTGGGGTGTAGTAACAGGAGTGTCATACATAAGACATAGAAGGTAACTGTCCTGATCTACATGGCACTGGTGTGGCCTCAGCTGGAGTACACTGGGCATCACCCTTTAACAAAGATGTGGATAAACTGGAGAGAGCCCAGGGAACTGCAGCAAAAATTATCAAAGGTTTAGAAAACCTATGAAGAAAGTTTTTAAAAATGGGCATGTTTAGTCTTGAGAAAAGAAGACTGGGGGCCGGGGGCGGAGGGGAGGAGAGCAAGAGACCTGATAACAGTTTTCCAGTATGGTTAAGGGCTGTTATAAAGAGGACGGTGATCAATTATTCTGCATGTCCACTGAAAGTAGGACAAGAAGTAACTGGTTCAATTTGCAGCAAGGGAGATTTAGGTTAGATAATAGGAAAAGCTTTCTAGCTATAAAGATATTTAACTACTAGAATAGGCTTCCAAGGGGGGCTGTGGAATCCCCATCACTGGAGGTTTCTAAGAACAGGTTAGACAAACACCTAACAGGGATGGTCTAGGTTTACATGGTCTTGTCTCAGTGTCGGGCGCTGGACTAAATGACTTTAGGGCTGAAAGAGTCCTTGAACATTTCTATGATTCTGGGACACACTTACTCAGCTTCGTATGGCTTGACAAACCAGCCAGACACTCTCAAAGGGCCAGATCCTGCAAGATGCTAATCACTCTCGACTCCCACTGGCTTCATAAAGTTGGTCTCTAAAGGTGGGATTTTCAAAAGAACTCAACACTGGCATAGCCCTGTCCCCACTGCAGGCAGTGATGAAACTCCCATGGACTTCAAAGGGAGCAGAGTTAGGCCAACACTGAGTCCTTTTGAAAACCTCACCCTCCATCTTTAAATGGCTTTTATGCATGCTCCTTTCAAATCTTGTGCAATATACTAGTGGAGAGAGAGAAGGCATGCTTCTCTCTGTCTCCTCTCCAGTAGCTGGTCCCTTAGAGGCTAATGGCCTACTAGTGCTACTGTTAATGGAGTTTCTCCTTTATCTCATTTAGTAGAGATGTGTGCTGCGATGCTAAAGATCCTGGATTCAAACCAAACTCATGATTCATTGTGCTTGCTATTTATTGGTTAAAGTGTCTATTCTGAAGTAAATGGTACATCTGTGTTTAAATAGAAGTGCCATGAGAAACCAATCTTTATACAGCAAGCAGTCATTTTTGCTAATGTTTGCGTCACTATTACCAAGATGAAAGCTGTTCCTGAAATCTTTTCAGCAATATTAGCATAGCCAAACAATAATTCCTCCTTTGTGCCAGCGAGAATGAAAAGCAGAGTGAGTTGTCCTAATTTATGAGAAACAAGAATAATCAACAGCAGAGAAACTCTGGTCAGAAACCAACAAGCTAGCTGATGACCATAGATCTAATTTTATTCCTCGTATTTGTCGAGTTTGAAATAAAAATCAATGTCAAAAGCAACTGTAATCATAAGAAAAAAAACCTTTAAAAATTAAGGACTGGAAAACAAACTGCCGTATCATCTGCTCCAATTACAAGGGGTTTTTTTTTAACTTTTTTTTTTTTTAAGATATACATTTGTTGTTCAATGTTTTTAAATATTTCCTTTACAAAATAGATGTACCAAGCAGCATCTTTCCATCCTCCCTTTTTTAACTTAACATGCTGCTTATTTATACTGTACACATTTCAAGAAAATTCACATCAAGAAACGTGACACTGAAGTTAAGTTAAAAGTTTAGCTTAAATCCACAAAGCCAGGAAACTGAATTCTGACGGCTACTGCAGCTCACACAGGCCCTGATCCTGCAACACTTACTCATTTGAGTCAAGTTACTCAAATGAGTAAGTGTTTTGCAGGGCCAGAGCCATGGACTGTAATCTCATCCCTCCCACTGGAGTCCTCTGTTACAGTATCATGACCTTGGCGATATCTTCTTTATGCCCAACCAGGCTGAATTAAGGACAGAATTGCAGCCTTAGCTGAAATCCTTGGCTTGAGTTAAACCCTTGATGTAATACATTCGTTGTTTCTTTTTATTATAAATTCAGTTTATTTTGCAGCAACACTTGCCAAGGCTGACAGGCCAAAAATTTAACTTAGCCTAAAAATAACTCCAATGGCTTAGTTTGACAACGTTTTGACCCTGACGGCTCAGAACAAGGCCTGTAACACTTAGCATGCCGAATACGCCATAGGATGATGCACTATCCCAGGGGATTGTGTTCTTCTGAGATGCAAACAGGCCTTGTGTTGTCCTCACTCTGCTCTCTGATCAAAGTATTGAAATTTACAAGAAACCTGATTTCTGTAAAATGACAATATTCTTCTTGCTCACAAGAGCAGACAGAAGCAGATAAAGGACAGAGTGATGGAAGCAAAAACAAGCGAATTAGTTCAATTTAAAAAAAAAATTCTAATGCAAATTCTCTCTGATGAAAACCTGCTCAACAAAACAATCGCTCCTTTGCCATTGCTAAGGTTAACCACTAAAGCTATAATGGCAGCCTGGGTAAAATGTTGCCTTTTAGCTGCTTGTTTTATTTACTTATTAGGGTTCCTTTGGAGCGGATGTCAGCCACTGCGTGAACACATATTAAGTACTGCATCAATACACAGAGTGTTTTATTGCCCCCTCCCTCCAACCCCCACACTTTCTCAACATGTTAATGGAAAAATCCTAATGGAAACTTCATTTCGCGAAGAAATAGCATGTCTGCACTGGAAATGGCTGTTCTGAAACAGAACTATATTTTGGCTTCGCAATATTAAACGGTTGTCAGTTTATACAGTTATATAGTTTTCAGTATAACTGCACTCCACTCAAAAATTCAGCTTCATGCAGTAAGGCCCTGTCTTACTTGGGATCCAGAGATCAGTGGCCAGCAGTTGATATAGCTGTGTGCAGTGGTAAGCTGGAGCCAGTTCGCTGGAACCGGCTGTTACATTTAGAAGCCCTTTTAGAACCAGTTGTCCTGCGTGGCGCTTAGGCGCCGACTCTGGGTACTCCAGGGCTGGAGCACCCACGGAGAAAATTTGGTGGGTGCAGAGCCCCCACTGGCAGCTCCCTGCCTCGTGCCCGGCCCCAGCTCACCTCCGTTCCGCCTCCTCTCCTGAACGTGCCATCCCGCTCCTCCACCCCCACAGCTTCCCATAAATCAGCTGTTGGCGTGGGAAGCCTGGGAGGGCTGAGAAGCAAGTGGTAGCTTTGCGCTCAGGCCCAGGGAGGCGGAGCGGAGGTGAGCTGGGGCGGGGGGGGGGGTGTGAGGAGGGCCGCCCACGCCGCAGCAGGTAACCGGGGCAGGGGGAGGGGCAGGGGAACCGCTCCCCACCCCAGCTCACTTCCACCTCCCTGGGCCTGAGCAGGAAGCAGCCGCCTGCTTCTCAGCCCTCCCCGACTTCCAGCGCCAACAGCGGATTCGCAGGAAGCCGGGGTGGGGGGGCAGAGAAGCAGAGCAGGGCGGCGCATTCAGGGGAGGAGGCGGAGGAGGAGCGGAGGTGAGCTGGGTCCAGGCGCGGAGCTGCCAGTGAGGGCTCTGCACCCACCAAATTTTCCCCGTGGGTGCTCCAGCCCCGGAGCACCCACGGAGTCGGTGCCTAAGACACCACTTTTGATGTGATCAGTGAGGGGAGCGGCCGCTCCCCCTGCTCCCCCCAGCTATGCTACCCCCCCCCCCCAGGAGCCAGAGGGACCTGCCCAATGCTTCCTGGGAGCTGCCCCACATAAGCACCACCGGGACTCCCCACCTCGCCCCCGGGCAGGTCCCTCTAGTTCTTAGGGGTAGGATGGGCACCCACTACGGTGGCCCACAAGACCCTCCTGCCTGGTTCTGGGGGCAGTCAGGGGACAAGGGAGGGGAGTAGATGGGGCAGGAGTCCCGGGGGGCGGGGGTGGACCACGACCCCCTCGTGGGGTGAGGAGGGAACCGGTTGTTAAGATTTTGGCAGCTTATCACTGGCTGTATGGGAGTCACAATTGCACCAACTATGCTTGAAATCGAAGTAAACTCAACTTATACAAATGGCAGCTCTCCTTGTCTCCAGCAGCTCAGCTACTGCAGTGGCTTGCCAACAACAGCTAAATTAGAGCTAATCTCAAGTACAGACAAAACCTGAGGGGTTTAGGAGCATGAACACTTGCCCCAGAAAGTAGACTGTCCAAATCCACTCTCCTGCCCCCAAATATTTATTATATATTTGTATTATAACTAGGGTTGCCAACTTTCTAATCTCACAAAACCGAACACCCCTACCCCACCCCTTCCCCGAGGCCCCACCCATTCTCAGAGTCTCAGCCCTGCTCACTCCATCCCCCCTCCCTCTGTTGCTCACTCTCCCACACCCTCACTCACTTTCACCAGGCTGGGGCAGACACACACCAAGGGAGTTTTTCTTCCGAAGAGTTTGTGTTCCAAACAGAAAAGAGAGGCAAAGAGAAGGAAGAAACAGAGGTACAGAGTGCTGACGCAACGTGCCCAAGGTCACACAGCAAGCAGTGGCAGATCTGGGAACAGACCCCACACACATCTTCTGATTTCCAGTCCAGTGCCCTATCCACTAGAGCAGTGTTTCTCAACGACCAGTCCGTGGACTGGTGCCAGTCCCGGAGATCTCCCTAACAGAGTTTAGGAAGGCAGCAAGCCAGTCCCCGGTATCAAAAACAGTTGAGAAACCCTGCGCTAGAGAACACTGCCTCTCAGTCCTGATCACACTAATCCATTCCTCTACCCACGGGAGCTCATTCTTCAAATCACGTGAACACCAGTGTGTGTGTTAAAAGTGACAAAAGGCCCTGCCAGACTGGGATGCAAAGGACCAAGCTCAGTTTCATGCTTGCACAGATATGCTGACAAACTCTTAATCCATCAATGGCACTGTGATAATTCTGTAACTTCGCATGTGCACAATTTCTTCACTGACTGTCAAAATAATTAAAAGTGGGGAAAAAAAAAGTAATTACAGTAGCTGGTGCTTATGCTGCATTTTTATTCACATATCTCAAACAGCTCACAAAGGTATCACTATCTGCAAATGAGGCACAGTGCACCATAGTGATGTGCCCAAGATCCTACAATGAATTAGTGGCAAAGCTAGGCACAGAATATAGGTCTCTACTGACTCACAGGCCTGTGTCTAAATATTTCTGATAGAACGATTTCCCCTGGTAGAGAGGTGTGACAGGGTTCAACTCACCACTGCGGCACCTCCTACTGGCGGTCCTGGGAATTAGCTTAGTCCACCCGTGCGCCCTCTTCTGGTGACGTCTCGTCCCCATCACTTCTGCTCCAAGGTGCGTGTTGTCCCAAAGGATACATCATCCTCTTCAGGACACACAGTGTCACACTCTGTCCTCCCACCTTCCGGTGGAACCACAGTCTACTGTCCAGCCACTTCCTCAGTGGCAAGTTCGGGTGTGGGGGGACCCAGGCCCATCCACTACTCTGGGTCCCGGCCCAGGGACTCTGTAGATGGCAGTCGCATGCTGCGTCTCTCCCCTAACCCAGCAGTCTACTTCCCTGGGCCACTTCCCCGTAGCCCCAAACACCTTCTCTGCCCTTGTCTCAGGGCCCCAGCCTGTCAGCAGTCAGCCAGGAGCTCACTCTCACTCCCCTGATCCTGCCCAGTACTGCTCTGTCCAAGGTGCTAGCTGCCCTCTGCATGCAAGGCAGCCAGTCTTCCTCCCTCCCTGAGGTCCAGGGAGTGCTTGACCTGTTCTGTCCCATGGCTCTTCTTATATGGGCCTGTCTGGCTCTGATTGGCTGCTCCTTGTAGCCCTCTCCAATTGGCTCCCTGTTGCGCAGCCTCCCTAGGGTTCTATTAACTCTTTATGGGCTAGTGTGGGGCAGATGCCCCATCACAGGGGGGAATTTCACCCAGAAACCAGCATAAAAACATATTTAATGTGTATCACACTTTAACGACTGGAAAACAGAAACAATTAGTAAGCTGCTTTTAAGAAAATGTTTGACATTAGAAAAGTCCCTTACAATGCAGTAATTTATTATTAAAATATAACCCATCTGTGCACACACAGAGCAGACAGAGTCTCAATTAGAGATAATTAAGAGCACACTTAGGATGCCACAAGGACACATCTATATTGTCCCACTCATGAGTACATCATTAGTTGCTAATCTAAGTACTCAAATCTTAATGAGCATTTTTATTGTGTGTTTTGTTGTTATTTTTAAACCTCTGCAGGTTACAAAACAAACACTGAAGCTCTACATTGAAACACAAGAGGTGATGGGCGAAAGTGATAGGTGAGTTGCTACTCCCCTGAGACAGGAATGGTATATTATTAAATTTCTTTTTCTGACCTCACATAAAAAAATAGGACCTACACTCCAGGACAAACATCCACAACTTCAGCTGCCAAAGAAAACAAATATCACATCTATTTAGTGTGATGGACCTTGAGGGAATCAATGCATCCATATGCCACTGGTTCAGTGAATGGCTAACAGAGACTTCTGATTTCATAGTAAGTCCTGTTTTATTGTTACCTCATTCCCCATTTCTCTGTTTTGTTCACCTGCTGCAGCCTAACACCTAGATTGCAGATGTCAGACACTGTCTTGTGACTGAGTATTAGGAGGATACTAACAGATGGAACCTTTGGCTCTGGTACATCATACAATACCTAGAAAGAACAGTTTGAATGAGAAAGATCTGGAAGTTTTGGCAGCAGAATCATCTTCCAGTGCGGAGCAGAAAAACAGCTGCAAAAGAATCAAGCTAGCAGTCTCTTCCTCTAGGAATCCTAGCTATTTTTGCCAATGAAGTGTTAGAGTGTATTGTACTTCTTCCATCACAGAGCTTATGCTGAAAAGCCTGGAACATGCGCACAGGCTAATTTTGCATGGACTTCTTGGGGAGAAAGATGGATCGAGAAGACACTGAACTGCAAAGCTGTATGCATCTGCTTTCAATGGGCCAAAGCGTATCACTATCCACTTCCTCCTAATGTCACTCTTCTCTTGTCTCTGCACTACCCAGGGTCTTCTGTTCAATGCGCTACCGTAATGCCAAATCATCAACGTCTCTTCATTAAAACTCTTATTTTACTCATAGTCTTGCTGCAGTACCTAGCGCACCCAGCTGAGGTCAGGGCTCCATTGCGCCAGCCGCTGTACATCCATATAAAAACAGTCCTTGCCCCAAAGACCTTCCAATCTAAATAGAGAAAATGGACAAGGAAAGTACCACAAATTACAAATGGGGAAATGAGGGACAGAGAGATTGAAGGCCCCAGTCTTCCGTTGATTTCAGTGTGCTTTAGATCAGGTCCCAAAGGAGGTCTGCAGCAAAGCTAGCAACTTTTAATCCAGATCTCCCAGGTCAAAGACCTGTCTGTGCCTTAAAGAGCAGAAGACTAGCTTTGTGGTTATCAAACACTTCTCCCACCAAACCTTCACCAAAGAGGGAATCTTGAGCAGGAAAACTAGAGAGAATGAAGATCTACACCGGCTTGAACCTGGACATTCATCTGGGGCTCATAAGCTGCACATCAGTTTTGTCTGCTTAAGGCCAGACCTGCAAACACTTACTGTTAGGCATAGCACTTCCTACACTCAGGAGCCCAACAGACTTCAATGGGCTACATTCAACAGCAAGAACCGACGCTCACAGGCAATTGTTTGCAAGACAGACCAAAGAATACAAATTTAATCTAGTGCCTCACCATCCAACACAGCAGAAACACAAACGTCACTGCAACTGGCCTAACCCCGAACCCCATATCCTCCAAAGCAAACTGCCAGTCTGAAGTGAGTGTGTTTGCTTTTATTTTCTACTGTGTAGGTAGAGTCATTCAGAAATCTGATAATTACTACAGGATCTCTCCAGGTGGCAGGCTAATAAAACCTGCCAGTGCAGAGATGTAAGGGAGGGAACATTCACAGTCTTGATTAATCCTGATCAAAAAAGCTATAGATATGAAAGCTACTAACATTATAAAAGGGGCACATTTTGACAGCTAAAAACAATTCTAAAGAAAAAATATTACTTTCTTTTGTCTTATTTGTATTAAAGTAGCACTGGGAGGCCTCAACTGAGCCCATGGCCCCATTACTAACATGTAGTAAGAGACAGATTCTGCCTCAAAGATCTTACAATCTAAGCTAACAAAGGATGGGAGACAGGAAGTATAATCCCCATTTTATAGATGGGAACTGAGGCAGAGAGACACTAAATGACTTGCCCAAGGTTACAGAGGAAGTGTGCGGGAAGGCTGGGAAATAAACCCAGCTCTCCTGAGTCCCAGCCCAGAGCTTTAACCCTTCCAGAATGAATCCTTTAGTCTCACCATGATCCCTGCCTCTAGATGTGGTGCACCTTGCACTGTTCTATAGATGTGTCACTGCTCCTTTAAGTATATGGCGTCCAAACAATCAGGTTTTAGACTGCAGAGCGCTCCACAAAGGGGATACTTATAACCTTAGGATTTTGAAAGGCACAAAGGAAAGGAACACAGCACTCTGTGGTACTTATTGTTTTAGTGAGCCACATTCTGCTATTGGACCAGCCTTCAGGCTTTATCTTTCTTGTAATGTAGGAATGTAAAGTCTTCTCTTTCTGTCTCTCTGAAAGTTGGATAAATATCACCAGCAGGAGTGCTGGGAAAACCCTAGGACCAGTCACACTCAGAAGAATGCTTTGGCTGAAGGTTAGGTTTTGTTGCTGTTAATAATAAAGGCAAACTTGGGTTAGGGTAAAAAGAAAAGGAGGACTTGTGGCACCTTAGAGACTAACAAATTTATTTGAGCATAAGCTTTCATGAGCTACAGCTCACTTCATCGGGTTAGGGTGTATATCTGGATCACATCCTGTATATATGTAATGCTGGGAGAAGGGAAGGAAGCACCAACAAGGAAAAGAGAAGTTCTGAGCTGGAACAAGAGCAAACCTAACAGCCATCTGGCAAACCAGCCCACCACACAAAAGGGAATAAGCCAGGTCTACACTACACACTTACTTTGTATAACTACATAGTTATACCGACCTGATCTCTGCTGTAGACAGTGCTATGTCAGCGGAAGAGTTTCTCCCACCGACACAGCTACCTCCTCTCAAAGAGGTGGAGTTAGTAAGCCGATGGGAGAACTCTCTACCGTCAGCTTAGAGCATCTTCACTAGAAGTGCTACAGTGGTGTAGCTGTGCTGATGCAAGTTTATAACGTAGACTTGCCTTAATTCTCAGTTAGCACACACAATGAAGGGGCAACATACATGGAAAGGGAGAAGGAGGAAAAAACAAAAAAGAGAAGGCCCAACAAATGGGCCCGGATGAGACTTCCAAAATAAATGGACCCTGGTGACTTCCAGGAGTAAATTCCACAACTGAGAACCTACTTTACCTTCCAGGAGTGATGGGAGGCTTAATTGACTAATATTTACAAAGCACTCTGAATCCTCTTACGGAAGACACTGTAGAAGTGCAAAGTATTATTATTAGCAAGCAAGCTACGCCTTGCAACCTGTGTTTACAGTGTTGAAACTAAAGACTACACACTGGATAAACGTAGCTACTGTGTAGATGCTCAGCTACTGATGAACACCTTAGATATATCTAACAACAACAACATGTGTCATGTAGTGATTCACTCTCAGGCAGTTGCAGCCTCGGGCTCTCTATTTGAAAGCTCAACGCTTACACTGCTATTTAAAGCGTGTGATACTACTCCAATGAGTGTCATAGGAACAACATTTTTTATTCTTCGTGCCCAAGTGTATACTGACCCTCTGCAGTGACAAAGGATTCATGGGTTTCTGTTCCAAGAGCTCTCACTCCTCTTCAAGGAGGGCTGACTCATACCAAACAAAAACTTAAGGGTAAACCACAGGTGGCATGACATCCCACATTCATTACGATAGTATGTCTTATACTTGGTAATGCAAGGTGCTCTGTTTGCTCACAAGGCCACACATGCTCATTGGGGACAACTACTTAGAATTCAACATGTTATATAAATACCCATTTTGAGTAGTCAGTCAAGACGGAACCTGGGACCTCCAGCACTAAAAGCGTGAGACTATCACCTGAACTAAGGGAATAACTCCTTTAGCTGGTAGAAGCAGTTGGCTCATACCCGCTATACACCAGCCACAAGAGGGAGATGTACAAACACACTGAGCAGCATGTCACATACATATTAATATTTAAGAGATATAAGAAATTGATTCTACCTCTCAAGGTTCAGTTCTATTTGTATTTGTGGCTCCAGGCTTTAAAAGTTATACCATATGTGCAATATTGAGAGCTCTATTGCCCCCCAAATTCAGTCTTCTGAACCCATTTAACGATCTTTTGTCAACAGGTGACCTCTGCTTTGGAAGGGTAACTTGTACTCATGGTTAGGGCCCTACCAAATTCACAGTCCATTTTGGTCAATTTCATAGTCACAGGATTTCAAAAAATCTTAAATTTCATGATTTCAGCTATTTGAATCTGAAATTTCATGGTGTTGTAATTGTAGGGGTCCTGACCCAAAAAGGAGTGGTGGGGTATTCACAAGGGTTGCGGTACTGCTACCCTTACTTCTGCGCTTTTGCTGCTGGCGGTGGCTCTGCCTTCAGAGCTGAACCGCCGCCACCAGCAGCGCAGAAGGAAGGATGGCCTGGTGTGGTATTCCCACCCTTCCTTCTGCGCTGCTGCCTGCAGAGCTGGGCCCTCCGTCAGCAGCCGCCACTGTCCGACCTGCCCAGCTCTGCAGGCAGCAGCGCAGACGGAAGGGTGGCACAATATGGTATTGTCACCCTTACTTCTGCGCTGCTGCGGCAGGGCGCTGCCTTTACAGCTGGGCGCCTGGCCAACAGCTGCCATGCTCCGGCCACCCAGCTCTGAAGTCAGCGCAGAAGTAAGGGTGGCAATACTGCTACCTCCCTAAAATAACCTTGTGACTCGCCCCGCGATTCCCTTTTGGGTCAGGACCCCCAATTTGAGAAATGCTGGTCTCCCCTGTGAAATCTATATAGTACAGGGTAAAAGCACACAAAAGACCAGATTTCACGGCCCATGACGCGTTTTTCATGGCCGCGAATTTGGCAGGGCCTTACACATGGTCAGTAACATTGACTCAATCTGCATAGGTCCACAGAACTCCCTATAAGGCAACAAAAAATACTCATTAAATTGAAGAATGGAATTCCCTAAGGATGAAACCATAGTAACACTGGCTGCCAGTTCAAATATCTGTTCAGCAAGGACATGAAAGGAACAAACAGCATTCTTTGGTAGACAATACAAAATACCATAATGCAAAGATAAGGAAAGAGGTATTGAACCAATGCCCTATGGATGATGAAAAAAAAGGTAACCCTACAAAGGAAGCATCATCATAAAAGAGGAGGCTGATCAGAACTGATCACTGTAAGCTGTCCAACGTAGCCGCTCTAAGCTGACAGGAGAGAGCTCTCCTGTCAGCTTTACTACTCCAGCCCCCGTGAGCAGAAGTAGCTATGCTGGCAGGAGACGCTCTCCCGCCGACACAGCGCTGTCCACACCGGTACTTATGTCAGTGTAAATTATGTTGCTCAGGGGGATGGTTTATGCACACCAATGAGCAACATAAGTTATGCTGACATAAGCTGTAACCTGTAAATAACCTTAACCTGTAAATCATCCACCCTTACATCAGCTCACCAACTTAGGGCACCAGCTCCCTTTTAGCACAAGAGGGATTTCAAAAGCCAATCTGATTTACAAAGAATGGGACATATTGGAATAAGAGCTACAAAATGCTAACTCTTACCACTAAAACAAAGTCGCCACCTTCGGGAAGTAATGAACTGAGCCATGAGAAGAACTCCCCCATTCAAATCCACAAAGCCACTACATTACCCTTCAAACCTTTCCTTAAAGCTCACCTCTGAGATGCCCACAAAAACATTCAACAATGGCAAGGCAACTGATGAGCTGTTATTGCTGCTTACTACACTGCTCATAATCATCTCATTGTTACCTTTTGCTCACCAAGTCTGACTGTTGTATCCACCTGTGGTCTCCTATAGTTAGACTTGGAAGGATTTGATTTTTATTGGTAAGGGTTGGCAAACATCAATTTCACCGCACACAAACCAATGAAAAATACTTCCATCAACAATAACTGAAATTTATAGATAGACAAAGTAGGAAAATGCCACATGCAAATATATTAGAGTTTGATTTAAGGATATTTACTTTGTACTTTTTGACATGCGATGCTAACAATTTGTGTCTAACACTTATAAAGCTTTAACTTTTGAATCTCAACATCTACTCTCATTACATAATTATCTGCCACTCCATAATGTCTGACAATGGTGACAATTTAAATAAAAATAAAAATAAAAAATGCTTAAACATCAATATTATCTGTCCAAAAAAAAAAATCAAGTTCTGCAAAGCCTACTTATATTATACTCAGATTGTCAACTCAATGGGGCAGGGACTGGCATTCTGTCATAGGCATGTACAGTGCTTAGCACAATGAGGCCCCGATCCTAACTGGAACCTCTAGGTGCTACCACAACACAAATTATTCTTATTCACACTATTATGAACCACCTTGCAGAGGAGGATGTCATTCCAACAGGGGCAGTGAAGGACAGCTGAAACCAAGGACCAGCATTTCTTCAGGATAGTAACTATCATAGCAGTTCACAACAAGGAACTGCAAAAGAAAGCCTATAAACAAACACAATAAGTTCCCTCAAATACAGTTAGCACAACACAAGAAACAGAGCATTCTGGCAGAAAACACTGCCATAATGGAATATCCAGGAAAATGATTCGCTTCCAACACCTGTCTGTGCTTTTGTCCTTACTTTTCATGACTCATCTTTCAATGTAGTGCATTAACTAAGTAAGTTAATGTTTGGAAATTAGAGTGGGTGTGTGTGGTGCTTTGAAAACGTGAGATGCTTTGTCAGGCTTCCCCCTGAAATTTACCATATATAGCCCTAGTGGAAAGCTAGTTTAAAATGGAAAATTAAACTTCTCCATCTACCCCCACCTAATAAAATATTTACAAAGAACCAAAAAAGGACTCTACTCACCCCATGTTCTCCAGCACCATCCCTTCTGTGGCCTCCAATAAATAAATAAAATCAGCTTCTATACCAGATGACTGGAGGATAGCTACTGTGACGCCAATTTTTAAAAAGAGCTCCAGAGATGACCCCAGCAATTGCAGGCCAGTAAGTCTGACTTCAGTACCAGGCAAACTGGTTGAAACTATAGTAAAGAACAAAACTGTCAGACACATAGGTGAACCTAATTTGTTGGGGGAAGAGTCAACATGTTTTTTGTAAAGGGAAATCATGCCTCACCAATCTACTGTTGAATCTTTGGGTTAACAAGCTTGTGGACAAAGGGGATATAGTGTATTTAGATTTTCAGAAAGCCTTTGACAAGGTCCCTCAGCAAAGGCTCTTACACAAAGTAAGCAGTTATGGGATAAGAGGGAAGGTTCTCTCATGGATTGGTAACTGGTTAAAAGATAGGAAACAAAGGGTAGGAATAAATGGTTAGTTTTCCGAATGGAGAAAGGTAATTAGTGGTGTCCCCCAGGGGTCTGTACTGGGACCAGTCCTATTCAACATATTCATAAATGATCTGGAAAAAGGGGTAAACAGTGAGGTGGCAAAACTTGCCGATGATACAAAACTTCTCAAGATAGTTAAGTCCCAGGCACACTGCAAAGAGCTACAAAAAGATCTCAAAACTAAGTGACTGGGCAACAAAATGGCGGATGAAATTCAAAGTTGATAAATGCAAAGTAATGCACACTGGAAAACATAATTCCAACTATACATATAAAATGACGGAGTCTAAATTAGCTGTTACCACTCAAGAAAGAGATCTTGGAGTCATTGTGGATAGTTCTCTGAAAACATCCACTCAATGTGCAGCGGCAGTCAAAAAAGCGAACAGAATGTTGGGAATCATTAAGAAAGGGACAGATAATAAGACAGAAAATATCATATTGCCTCTATATACATCCAGGATACAACCACATCTTGAATACTGCGTGCAGATGTGGTCGCCACATCTCAAAAAAGATATATTGGAATTGGGAAAGGTTCAGAAAAGGGCAACAAAAACCATTAAGGGCATGGAACTGCTTCCATATGAGGAGAGACTAATAAGACTGGGATTTTTCAGCTTGGAAAAGAAATGACTGAGCGGGGATATGATAGAGGTCTATAAAATCATGACTGGTGTGAAGAAAGTAAATAAGGAAATGATATTTACTACTCCTCCTAACACAAGAACTAGAGGTCACCAAATGAAATTAATAGGCAGCGGCTTTAAAACAAAGAAAAGGAAGTATTTTTTTCCATACAATGCACAGTCAACCTGTGGAACTCCTTGCCAGGGGATGTTGTGAAGGCCAAAACTATAACAGGGTTCAAAAAAGAACTAGAAAAATTCATGGAGGATAGGTCCATCAATGGCTATTAGCCAGGATGGGCAGGGATGGTGTCCCTAGCCTCTGTTTGCCAGAAGCTGGGGGACAAGGAATGGATCACTTGATAATTACCTGTTCTGTTCGTTCCCTCTGGGGCACCTGGCATTGGCCACTGTTGGAAGACAAGATACTGGGCTAGATGGATCTTTGGTCTGACCCAGAATGGCCGTTCTTATGTAAGGATGCCATTAGATACAGAAAAGCTTTCAAAAAGAACAATCTTTCATCTGATCTCTCCACATTAATTTCTGGAGCACTGAAATGCTCCTGATTAATTATTAGCAACATGGTATGTCAACTCAAGAGCTTCCTGATAAAACACCCTGTCTTACAGAATTCTCTATCCTTTCCCCGGAAGGTGACTGCTCAGAAGATAATTCCCTTCTCTGACTCAAAGGATCAGAAGTGATCACAGCTCTAAGTGATGACATTAAAGCATGTGCCTCATTAAAAACAAAAATGAGCAAAAGTGACTAATAAAATACTGTCACTTGAAATGAGAGTGAGATGCAATGTTTCCAACAGAAATTTAAATTTCAGCACTAACAAGCACAGTGCTCTGTCCACATGTTTGCTTTACACAGCGTTACCCTTCAGGTATAACTCACCTTTCAGCTGCTTCTCCCTTTGATGATTTCCCAGTATGCATCTTTCAGACCTGACCCAGCAAGTGCTTACCAGCCCACTCTTGCACAGCGATGTCAGTCTTCAGCTCCCATTCACTTCACTGGGAACTGAGGGCACTTCACACCTTCTAACATTAAGACCCAAAGAGTCTCCTTTCGACATTATCTGTGATGCAGTACAACATGAGAATTTACTTAATGTTGCCATCTTCTAATTTGATAGTATTTAGCATATGAGGAAGGGAGCTTCATCTTTGCAATCGGTTGTAGCTCTAAAGGAAGAAGGGCTTGATACAACTCCACTAACCGACAGTGTTAGATTTCAACGCATCCATGCTGACAATCCACTAAGGGCTGGTATGGGATTGAATGGCATTCATGGCCCAATTGTCCCTGGTAGTTTCTGGTTCTACTCAAAGGCACGGTTTGCACATGCTCTGGATGTCCTTGACAGAACTGAAAAACACACTGCAAGTGTGGTGGATGAACCTCAATTGCTGCAAATCCTCCTCCTTTTGAATAATTTCGCATCCCAACTATTTCAATTCTGCCTCATTTGCAACTGCTTGGATGAAAAGATGAGCTTTACAATATGTTCTGAAGGTCTTAAGATTTGGGCTATTTCAGACTTGGAGTGGTCGTGGGGGGAAGGGAGAGTCAATTTCAGTGCTGAAAGGCACCTCAGAGAATATCCTGCTAGTAGGCACAACTCAGTTATAACTGCAGGACTCCAGTTCAAGCATCTAAGCTGATCTCAATTGAGGCAACAAACCACAGCAAGAGAGACTCTCTCTCCTCATATTAGTTATTATTTAAATCATCACAGTGCCTAGGAGAGCACCAATCATGGACCAGGACCCTGCTGTATAGATTTGTACGTCCTTGCAAAGGTGCTCAATTAAAAGCAGGTTTGTAATAATTTCAGCATGGAAGCGCATGGAATACAACACTACCGAAGAGACGTCAACTGAAAAATGGTAAGTGCCTAGACACTAGACAAGACAGTGATCCCTGAAATTATTTTTAATTTAGAACTGTATGGGCCATAATTTCAAATTAGTGGGGTTATTTTATTACCGCCATCTGTGTATATAAATTAATATGCCACATGAAAGGAGGTCAAGGCAGTTCTCCACATACCTAAGTGTAGGACAACACTGTTCAGGCACTTTACGCTATTTTAAATGTCTTCTTCCAGCATTAAAAGCACTTTGTTTTGTTTTACCCATTAAGAACCCATTAGAAATTCAAATTTGATCTTATACCAGCTGTTTTCCCTAAACATGCCAACTGGTTATTATGATAGGGTTGCTCATGAATGCCAGCATAGATTTTTTTTTAACATATATATAAATAGAAAAGAGGCATTAAAACATTTGTTTGTTGTTAACAGATATAAGGAGGGGGGTGCTGGAGAAGGGAAGAATCAAAATGCTCTAGGCTGAATGTGAGCTTCCAACCTGGATGCTGTTCGGATTTCAATGGGCACTAAAGAGCTTTCTTGAGTGTGCACATGCTTGTCCTTTTTCTGTTCATTTTGTTTCCCCGTTGGTGCACCACAAACAACAACAGAAGTCTAGTTCCGAATTTAACTGTTGTTGTTTAAGGGGGCACCAGTTCATCCAAAAAACATTGTGCACGTTTTTACCATTAATTATAATAATTACGGCAGCAACTACCTGCCCCAAAACCAAGATCAGGGCCAAGGACTGTCATTATTTTATATGTCTATACAGCCCTAGCACAATGGAACCCCACCCTGTTTGGGGTTTCTAGATTCTATTGTAATACAAACAATTACTTGACCACATCCCCACCTCTGCTGCTAGAAAAATATTACACTTTTAAAAACGTTAACACTTCCATAGCAGTGACTGAAGTTGTAAAGCTACTCCTGACCATTAATTTTGCTACTGACATCGCTCCTGTTCGCTATGGCCACAGATCAGTGCTCCACTGTGCCAGGCACTGTACACACAGAGTAAGGGACAGGCTATGCCCCTAAGAGCTTACAGTCTAAAGAGTCAAAGGAAGCATTATTAGTCCCGCATTTTAAAGATAGAGAACTGAGGCACAGAGAAATTAAATTACTCGGTCAAGGTCACACAAGAAGTCTGTGGGAGAGCTGGAAATTGCACCCCGATCTTCTGAGTCCCAGTCCAGTGCCTTAATCACAAGACCACCCTTCCTCAAAATTGGGTCTAAGTGGTACGGGCTTGAGACTGGGCAGGGTGCAAAGGGATGAATTTAATGCAATACACACTTTGTATACTTAGTTTTATGCTTGAATTTCACTGTGCAATCCGTGCACAGAATTGTTCAGAAACACCAAACCCACAAGAAACTCCACAGCATAAAAAAATTCCAGCTTAAGAAATACTGACCTTTAAGTGCAATTTTGAATCCCATAGAGTCCTAGCATGGTGACTCGTTTTAATAAATCACACAGAGATTCCTTAATCTGCACACTATTTTGCTTTTTTGGAAACTGCACTGACAACACCTGGCAGCTGATTTCTGATTCCGGATTCATGTTTTCAAGGTAAAATAGTAACTCATGTATACAATGAGTTTTTCTGATCACAATAGTCCCTTCTGGCCTTCATCTATGAACCTAGCGCCTTTCATCCAAAAGAACCAGACCTCAAGGTGCTTTATAAGCCTCTATCTTGTTTGTAAAAAGAAAAGGAGTACTTGTGGCACCTTAGAGACTAACCAATTTATTAGAGCATAAGCTTTCGTGAGCTACAGCTCACTTCATCAGATGCATATCATGGAAACTGCAGCAGACTTTATATATACACAGAGAATATGAAACAATACCTCCTCCCACCCCACTGTCCTGCTGGTAATAGCTTATCTAAAGTGATCATCAGGTGGGCCATTTCCAGCACAAATCCAGGTTTTCTCACCCTCCACCCCCCCACACAAATTCACTCTCCTGCTGGTGATAGCCCATCCAAAGTGACAACTCTTTACACAATGTGCATGACAATCAAGTTGGGCTATTTCCTGCACAAATCCAGGTTTTCTCACATCCCCCCACCCCCATACACACACAAACTCACTCTCCTGCTGGTAATAGCTCATCCAAACTGACCACTCTTCAAGTTTAAATCCAAGTTAAACCAGAACATCTGGGGGGGGGGGGGGTAGGAAAAAACAAGAGGAAACAGGCTACCTTGCATAATGACTTAGCCACTCCCAGTCTCTATTTAAGCCTAAATTAATAGTATCCAATTTGCAAATGAATTCCAATTCAGCAGTTTCTCGCTGGAGTCTGGATTTGAAGTTTTTTTGTTTTAAGATAGCGACCTTCATGTCTGTGATTGCGTGACCA
The DNA here is from genome assembly GCF_965140295.1 of Lepidochelys olivacea. Taxonomy (NCBI): domain Eukaryota; kingdom Metazoa; phylum Chordata; order Testudines; family Cheloniidae; genus Lepidochelys; species Lepidochelys olivacea. The sequence continues at coordinate 6,898,055 of NC_140413.1, forward strand.
GAGAGATTGAAGTGTTCTCCGACTGGTTTATGAATGTTATAATTCTTGACATCTGATTTGTGTCCATTTATTCTTTTACGTAGAGACTGTCCAGTTTGACCAATGTACATGGCAGAGGAGCATTGCTGGCACATGATGGCATATATCACATTGGTGGATGTGCAGGTGAACGAGCCTCTGATAGTGTGGCTGATGTTATTAGGCCCTATGATGGTGTCCCCTGAATAGATATGTGGGCACAATTGGCAACGGGCTTTGTTGCAAGGATAAGTTCCTGGGTTAGTGGTTCTGTTGTGTGGTATGTGATTGTTGGTGAGTATTTGCTTCAGGTTGCGGGGCTGTCTGTAGGCAAGGACTGGCCTGTCTCCCAAGATTTGTGAGAGTGTTGGGTCATCCTTTAGGATAGGTTGTAGATCCTTAATAATGCGTTGGAGGGGTTTTAGTTGGGGGCTGAAGGTGACGGCTAGTGGCGTTCTGTTATTTTCTTTGTTAGGCCTGTCCTGTAGTAGGTAACTTCTGGGAACTCTTCTGGCTCTATCAATCTGTTTCTTTACTTCTGCAGGTGGGTATTGTAGTTGTAAGAAAGCTTGACAGAGATCTTGTAGGTGTTTGTCTCTGTCTGAGGGGTTGGAGCAAATGCGGTTGTATCGCAGAGCTTGGCTGTAGACGATGGATCGTGTGGTGTGGTCAGGGTGAAAGCTGGAGGCATGCAGGTAGGAATAGCCGTCAGTAGGTTTCCGGTATAGGGTGGTGTTTATGTGACCATTGTTTATTAGCACTGTAGTGTCCAGGAAGTGGATCTCTTGTGTGGACTGGACCAGGCTGAGGTTGGTGGTGGGATGGAAATTGTTGAAATCATGGTGGAATTCCTCAAGGGCTTCTTTTCCATGGGTCCAGATGATGAAGATGTCATCAATATAGCGCAAGTAGAGTAGGGGCTTTAGGGGACGAGAGCTGAGGAAGCGTTGTTCTAAATCAGCCATAAAAATGTTGGCATACTGTGGGGCCATGCAGGTACCCATAGCAGTGCCGCTGATCTGAAGGTATACATTGTCCCCAAATGTGAAAAAACCTGGATTTGTGCTGGAAATGGCCCACCTGATGATCACTTTAGATAAGCTATTACCAGCAGGACAGTGGGGTGGGAGGAGGTATTGTTTCATATTCTCTGTGTATATATAAAGTCTGCTGCAGTTTCCACGATATGCATCTGATGAAGTGAGCTGTAGCTCACGAAAGCTTATGCTCTAATAAATTGGTTAGTCTCTAAGGTGCCACAAGTACTCCTTTTCTTTTTGCGAATACAGACTAACACGGCTGTTACTCTGAAACCTATCTTGTTTGTAAACATCCACTCTCTTTGAGCTGCCCTATTGTTTAAAAAAGAAGGGGGGGGGCAGTCAGAACTACTTTACCCTTCTACTCCCCCAAAGGCTGCATCATGTGCATTTAACAATGTTTGGAAGTAGCAAGGCCAATAGCAAGGTTAGATAAGTGGTTATACTGTGCAGGAACTGAACAACAGTGAAGGAAGAAACCCTTTGAAAAGGTGAGTCAAGCTTAGGTTTATACAATTTTAATGATGTTTCACTCCACTAATTTTTAATCTTTCCCCCCAGTGCTCAAGCTTGTAAAACAAGTGCCTCCTCCAAACACACCCTTTTAAGGTCAACAAACAATGGTGAGTTCAGGGAGTGAAATATATCCCTGCGCAGGAGGACAGCAAAATGCCCGAGTCCTTAAGACTCTGGGCTTCCATGGTGCCTAAGCTTTGTGCTGTCCCTCTGCACAGGGGTGAATTTCACACTCAGACTAAAATGAAATTTTAGCTCTTCTTTTTGATTTAGGACCCCGTCCTATGGGTTTCAATGGGAGTATGATCCAACCCATAATGGTTCCATATTTGGGGCTTGGCTACACTTGCGAGTTACAGCGCGATAAAGCAGCCCCGGGCGCCTTAGCTCACTCCCCATCCACACTGGCAAGGCACGTAGAGCGCTCTGTCTCCGCGGCTACAGCGATGCTGGTACTCTACCTCGGTGAGTGGAATAACAATTGCTGCACCCCTGCTGGAGTGCCGTGGCGTCAGTGTGGACGCCCTGGTCTGTTATTGCGCTCTGATCAGCCTCCAGAAGTGTCCCACAATGCCTGTTCTAGCCACTCTGGTCATCACTTTGAACTCTACTGCCCTGCCCTGAGGTGACTAACAGTCAGACCCGTCCTTTAAATTCTCTGGGAATTTTGAAAATCCCATTCCTGTTTGCTCAGCCAGGTGTGGAGTGCTCTCAGCGAATCTTTCCAGGTGACCATGCCGCCACGCGAGCCCCAGTATGGAGCAATGGCGAGGTGCTGGACCTCATCAGTGTTTGGGGGGGGCGAGGGGGGAAGCTGTCCAAGTCCCAGCTGCGCTCCAGCCGCAGGAATTACAATATCTTCGGGCAGCTATCAAGGGCCATGCTGGAAAGGGGCCAGGACCGGGACACACTGCAGTGCAGAGTTAAGGTGAAGGAGCTGTGGAATGCCTACCGCAAAGCCCGCGAGGCAAACCGCCGCTCCGGTGCTGCCTCCGCAACCTGCCATTTCTACAAAGAGCTGGACGCAATACTTGGGGGCGACCCCACCTCCACTCCAAGTACCACCATGGACACCTCAGAGGCCAGTGTAACAAGGCAAGAGGAGGTGGAGGAGGAGGAGCAGCAGCAAAGCGGGAGCGAGGGTGCTCCAGCGGAAGAAGACACCCTGGAATCCCTAGATGCATGCAGATAGGAGCTGTTCTCAAGCCAGGAGAAAGGTAGCCAGTCGCAGCGGCCGGTGCTTGGGGAAGGACAAACACCAGAGGAGGTTCCGGATAAGCGGCTTTTATTTTGGGAAGGAAGTTATTCGGTGCGGGCTCTTGGGGTGAGGAGGGTTAGGGCTGCATGCATGCCTAGACGCGGAATAGGGCATTGATGTGCTCTCTCACATCGCGGTAATTGGCCTCAGTGATCTCTTCAAAGGTCTCAGCCAGAACTTGGGCAATGCGCTCAAGCAGGTTTTTCGGGAGAGCCACTATTGTCCTCATCCAGTAAGGCTAACTTGTCCGCGCCACTGTGCCGGGAGGGATCATTGCTGCACACAGGTAAGCTGCATATGGGCCAGGGCAGAAGCCGCATTACAGTAGAAGACCCTCCCCCTTGCTTCCCTGGTCACCCTCAGCAGCGAGATATCTTCCAGGACGAACTCCTGTGGAAAATGTGGGGATAGTGTTCACTATAGGGGCCCCCTGCCGCTGTTGGCTCTCCCCAAGGCACAGAAACCCAGATGACAGTACAGCCGTGAATCAGTCAGTCACACTTGACCCTGTGCTTACTCACCATTTTGGGGCTCCCATGGATTATGTGCACTCGCTTTGGGACAGGCAAATTATGCTATTGTGTAAACTGTGCTTGCCCTTGAGTACAGGAGAATCATTGCTCTGTCTGGGGTGAACAATGCTGCCTCCGTTAAGTGTTGCATTTTGCCTTTACAGATTCAACCTTGAGATCTCAGCTGCCTGTGTTATCAATGGCCAAGAGGCTGAAAAGAATCAGGAAGAGGCCACGTAGAAGCAAAGAGGACATGCTGCATGAAGTCATGCAGCATTCAACTAATGAAAATAAAAAAGTGCAGGAGTGGTGGGAGAGTGAAAGGAGGGTCTGCCAGCAGAATGTGGATCGCCGGCACCAAAGCACAGAGTGGCTGACAAGCATCATGGAGCACCAAGTGGACTCGATCCAGGCATCTGTAGCCATGCAGGCCTTGTCTCAAAACTCTTTCCTTTGTGCCACCATGTCACCTCCAAACCACTTTCCCCAGCATCCGGGTTCTTACACCACCCACTGCCTCCAATACCTGTAGCTTCACCATTCAGCCCTGAAAACTACGACCCTTACCCACTGCACTCAACCCCCATCACCATGCAGTATAGCCATCCTGAAGCACGCATTGCAAAGCACTCCAGACAGGACATATGCAAATTTGTGATTGTACTATTTCCCACCCCACCCCTTGCCCTTTGTGTTTCCCAAGCAGTTGTGTTGTGTTTCTTTTCAATAAATTGGTTTTTTTGGCTTTGAAAATATTCTTTATTATTACATAACGTAAAAGAAATCTTATCCCAGGAAAGCAACAGGCACCGCAAGTCAGTGTATCATACGTAGCAAACACAGATTCCTACCGCACTTCACTCCCATGCAGGGCACCAGACCAGACATTACTGTTGGCTTTCAGCCTCAAATTGCTCCCTCAAGGCATCCCTAATCCTTGCAGCTCCACGCTGGGCCCCTCTAACAGCCCTGCTCTCTGGCTGTTCAATTTCAGCCTAGAGGTGTTGAACCTCCGAGTTCCATGCCTGAGTGAATCTTTCACCCTTCCCTTCACAAATGTTATGGAGGGTACAGCACATGGATATAACCACGGGGATGCTGTTATCAGCCAGGTCCAGTTTCCCATACAGAGCGCCAGCGACCCTTTAAATGGCCAGAAGCACACTCTACAGTCATTCTGCACCAGGTCAGCCTGTTATTGAACTGCTCCTTGCTGCTGTCAAAGCTCCCTGCGTAGGGTTTCATGAGCCACAGCATCAAAGGGTAAGCGGGGTCTCCAAGGATCACAATGGGCATTTTGACTTCCCCTACGGTGATCTTCTGGTCTAGGAAAAAAGTCCCGGCTTGCAGCTTCCTGAACAGGCCAGTGTTACGAAAGACGCGTGCATCATGCACCTTTCCGGGCCAACCTGCTTTAACGTCAATGAAACATCCACGGTGCTCCACAAGTGCCTGGAGAACCACAGAGAAATAGCCCTTCCAATTAACGTACTCAGAGGCTAGGTGGGCTGGTGCCAGAATTGGAATATGTGTCTGCCATAAATATAAAGGGAAGGGTAACCACCTTTCTGTATACAGTGCTATAAAATCCCTCCTGGACAGAGGTAAAATCCTTTCACCTGTAAAGAGTTAAGAAGCTAAGTAACACCGCTGCCACCATGTCAAGGTTCCCTCCCCACTCTGAACTCTAGGGTACAGATGTGGGGACCTCCATGAAAGACCCCCTAAACTTATTCTTACCAGCTTAGGTTAAAAACTTCCCCAAGGTACAAGCTTTGCCTTGTCCTGGAACAGTATGCTGCCACCACCAAGCATTTAAACAAAGAACAGGGAAAGAGACCACTTGGAGTCATCTTCCACCAAAATATCCCCCCCAAGCCCTACACCCCCTTTCCTGGGGAAGGCTTGATAATAATCCTCACCAATTGGTACAGGTGAACATAGACCCAAACCCTTGGATCTTAAGAACAATGAAAAATCAATTAGGTTCTTAAAAGAAGAATTTTAATTAAAGAAAAGGTAAAAGAATCACCTCTGTAAAATCAGGATGGTAAATACCTTACAGGGTAATCAGATTCAAAACACAGAGAATCTCTCTAGGCAAAATCTTAAGTTACAAAAAGACACAAAAACAGAAATATACATTCCCTCCAGCACAGCTTATTTTACAAGCCATTAAACAAAAGAAAATCTAATGCATTTTCTAGCTAGATAACTTACTAACTTTTCAGGAGTTCTAAGGCTTGCATTCCTGATCTGTTCCCAGCAAAAGCATCACACAGACAGACCAAACCCTTTGTTCCACCCCCACCCCCCCGCCTCCATATTTGAAAGAATCTTGTCTCCTCATTGGCCATTTTGGGTCAGGTGCCAGTGGGGTTACCTTAGCTTCTAAACCCTTTAGAGGTGAAAGGATTTTGCCTCTGGCCAGGAGGGATTTTATAGCACTGTATACAGAAAGGTGGTTACCCTTCCTTTTCTATTTATGACACGTCCCATCTATCGCCCCTCCGCAGTTAGGGAAACCCATTTGTGCAAAGCCAGCCACAATGTCATGCACATTACCCGTAGCCACGGTTCTTCTGAGCAGGATGCGATTAATGGCCCTGCAAACTTGCATCAACACGATTCCAACGGTCGACTTCCCCACTCCAAACTGGTTAGCGACCGATCGGTAGCTGTCTGGAGTTGCCAGCTTCCAGACTGCAATAGCCATCCGCTTCTCCACTGACAGAGGAGCTCTCAATCTCGTGTCCTTGTGCCGCAAGGTGGGGGCGAGCTACTCACACAGTCCCATGAAAGTGGCTTGTCTTATCCAAAAGTTCTGCAGCCACTACTCGTCATCCCAGACTTGCATGACGATGTGATCCCACCACTCAGTGCTTGTTTCCCGAGCCCAAAAGCAGCGTTTTGCGGTGGTGAGCATGTCCGTGAATGCCACAAGCAAACTTGTGTCGTTTGCATTACTCGAGTCAATATCATCGTCGGAGTCCTCACTGTCACTTTGGATCTTAGGGAATAACTCAACTACCAAACGTGACACGCTGGCGATACTCATCAGCATATTCCTCAGCAGTTCGGGCTCCATTCCCGCAGACCGAAAGGGAAGACAGAGCGCGCAGTACAAAGACTGCTGAAAGATGGCGCCAAATGTGGACAGAAGCAAAGGGAATGCTGGGATGAGAACCGATGCATCACGGAGAGTTGGGACAGGACCCAGAATGCCCCGCACTCTCCGCCCCCTTCCCACAAGCCACAGCGCCAGAATGGGAAGAGATGCTCTGTGGGATAACTGCCCACAATGCACCACTCCCAATGCCACTGCAAGTGCTGCAAATGTGGCCACGCCAGCGCGCTTGCAGCTGTCAGTGCTTTCCCTACTGCACTGTACGAAGGCGGATTTAACTCACAGAGCTCTTGGTTAATGCCCTTGGTTAATGGATATGAGGGGCATGTCTCATCACCACATGCATATCTGGGATAGAGCAGAAGCAGCAGAACAGGAGCAGTGACAGTTGCACCACCCACTGCGAAAGGTATACATTCAGCAACAGGTATGGGCCCCAACCCTGCACACATGCCTGCAAGTAAGTTCTTTAGTTCAGTGGGACTATTTCTCATGTGTGTTTTTACAGGATCACAGCCATGTTGTCCAATGCAGGTTCCCCACTGCAAAAAATATGCAGAAGCAGGCTTCAATTGGAGTTTTAGATGTTTGGAATACACCAATAGGTCAACAAATGGTTGAACAGAGAGGACCCTAGCAGAATGGATTATCATTTATTATTTGTATTAAGGCAGCTTCTAAAGGCCCCTCTTCAGAGATCAAGGCCCCACTGTTCTAGGTATTGTACACACATATAAAAAGATAGCTGCTGACCCCAAAAGCTTACAATGTATGCCAGTCTGAATGGCATTTGGCTTAGTTTATAACAAAAATTAGGGAGGAGTTCAGATTTTGAATGCTCCCAATATTCCGCTGTGTCCAAGATCTAGAATTTTGGTTTGAATCTAAAAGTTGAGTTGTTTTAGGGAGGCAGAATGATCCAGTGGATGGGGCACTGGACTCAGGAGACATGGATCCTGTTTCCAGCTCCACCACTGACCTGTTGTGTGACTTTGGGCAAGTCACGTAACTTTCTGTTTCCCGTCCCACCTGTTGTTTAGGCTGTAAGCTCTTTGGGACAAGGCCTGTCTCTAATTACATTCATGTAGTGCCTAGACCAGCATTTCTCAAACTGTGGGTCGGGACCCCAAACTGGGTCGCAACCCCATTTTAATGGGGTCGCCAGGGTTGGTCATTGACTTGCTGGGGCCTAGGGCTGAAGCTCGAGCCCCTCCACCTGGGGCTGAAGCCCAAGCCCTTCCGCCCAGGGCAGCAGGGCTCAGGTTACAGGCCCCCCACCTGGGGATGAAGCCTTTGAGCTTCAGCTTTGGCCTTCCCTCCCCTACTCCACATCCAGGACAGTGGGACTTGGGCAGGCTCAGGCTTCGGTCCCCCCTCCTGGGGTCATGTAGTAATTTTTGTTCTCAAAGGGGGTCACACTGCAATGAAGTTTGAGAACTGCTGGCCTAGTCCAAAGAGGCCCTGATCTCTGGTTGGGCACTGAATTTGAGCTAAGGAGACAATATTAACTAACTTCTTAGCTTGGATGAGAGAGAGAGAAAGAACGTACACTACTGAGGCAGCCCTTGTGTAGCCCTGCAGGGTTGCTTGTCTCTGAAATCCAACAGTATGATCTGGCCATGTTTACAGTGGAGATAAGATACAAAGTTCAACTGTAAGATCCGTAACCTTTTCTCCCGGTAGCAGCTGAAAAAGTAGATTAATTTCTATAACTTCTGCAAGGGATAACAACATGAATTCTCTTGTACTTACAGAGCATTACACACTTAGTTTAATATTACATTTGTGAATTACATACCATAATTGCATAATTTTCTCTATGGGGAAAATAAAATATTTAGGCTGGATGCACACATACACTGGTGCTCACGTAGCAGAAATTAAATTGTGGTGGAAGCAAATGAGATTTCAAAAAAAGTTACTGTAACTCTGTCTTGCTCACACAGTAACTGGAAGGTAGCCATATAATTGGTGTATCTTAGGGCAGGGGTTCTCAAACTGGGTCGTGACCCCTCGGAAGGTCACAAGGTTATTACATAGGGTGTCACGAGCTATCAGCCTCCATCCCCAAACCCCACTACACCTCCAGCATTTATAATAGTGTTAAATATATTAAAAAAGTGTTTTTAATTTATGGGGGGGGGGTCGCACTCAAAGGTTTGCTGTGTGAAAGGGGTCACCAATAATACAACCGTTTGAGAACCACCGGCTTAGGGTATGTTTACCCAGCAACTAGACACCCAAAGCTGGCCTCTCGGGCTGACGGGGCTGCGGGGCTGCTTCACTGCTGTGCAGACTTGCAGGCTCAGGGTGGAGCCCGAACCCAGGAGTCTACACAGCAATGAAAAGGCCCTGCAGCCTGAGCCCGAGTCGGCTGGCACTGGCCAGCTGCGGGTTTTTCTTTGCTGTGTAGACATACCCTTAAATTAAAGTGTTACAAAAAGAATATTAAATAGGGCCAATCAGAGCTGGTCAGTCCGGCTTAGGTGCAAGTCTACAACTTTCCCCCAACATGTTAGCCCCAGTGGTTTGAAGGGCAACAGGAAGAGAATCAGCAAGCAGCCATAGGACTTAAGTTCAGGAGTGACTTTAGGATTCTTACTCCCAAGGCCTGATAAGCATATATGTTTCTGATGCAACAAGCCTGAACTGTCAGAAAGGACAAGCCAAGGATGTTTGCTGCCCTGAATTTGCAGAATGGCAAAGCTTGTTACTCCAGTATTGGTTTAAATCCAGTCATTATCATTGTGTGTTTCCAATAGCACCCTCATGGCAATCCCAGCTAAAGGAAAATATCAAGATGATAGCTGTATAAAAGAGTAAATGAGCGCATGGGTTAAATGACACCAAGACTGCTCCACATTAAATGGTTAGTGACAACTCCAGAATACCTGGTCATCCCTTAAGTTAAGGCCAACCATGAAGGATGGCCTGACCTCAAATGCTGTGAAAAAAAAAACCCTTTGCAGAATATAATCTAAATATGGGATGTGTCCATAATATAACAGTTTATTACATACTACACCACTTACAAAAGTACCCTAGGAGTATTAAAAGAAATACAACAATACAATACAAAGGACAACAAACAAAGTAAACAATTGGAATGACAACATAAATAAAACCAACCTGCTGTACAAAAGGTACAGCAAGACAGAAAGCCCAAAGTTCACAGACTGAGAGCTTCTGCTGAGCTCAGACTGTGTGATGGTATATCAGAAGCTAGAAGTTCAGAAAGATGTTGGGAAACTGGTCCATTGATAGAAGCCTTAATGGTTACAACTAGAATCTTAAATGCAATCCGTAGCAGGAGAAAGAAAGCAGCAAAGAGGAGATTCAATCTAATACTCCTGGGGGAATTCTGTGCCACCGTGCATGTGAAGAATTCATGTCCCCCGCAGATTTTTTTTTTCTTCGCAGAAAATAGATTCTGCCGGAGAGGCACTGTAGATACATCTTTCACCCACCAGGGGCTGCTGTGGTATCAGAAGAGAGGACACCCAGCTCAGAGTCAGAGCAGCCAGCTGTAGACAGGGAAGGGGCAGTGACTGCCATCCTCACAGCACCCTGCCTGCAAGGCTGGGTGCGGAAACAGAGGATATGGAGACGGACACAGTGAGGCACATGGGGTTTCTGGGGAGATCACATAGACTGGGGTTCAGAAGGGCTAATGTGGTGACAGAATTGAGCCAGAGGCTGAATGGGAATGGGAGTGCAGGGCCACATGGGGACAGGGGAAGACGTGCCTGACTGAATGGAAAAGGCTAGGGGTCAACCAGGGTCTGCATGGGGAAGGCTCCCCAATGCCCTAACAACTTCCCCCCACCCAACCTTTTCCATACTTCTCTCACCCACACCCAATAACCCTCCAGGGTTCACTCCCAGGCTCCTTCCCAGCAATTACTTCCCTCTCCCTCAGCTCCTCCGTGTCCCCCAAGCCTTTGCACGGCTTCTGAGGGGTTCAGGAAATATGTTTCTGTATTGTACAGACATACTTGCTGACAGGTATTTTAAAATAAATTAGCAAAATAATTGAAACTGGCATGATTATTTTGTGTTATTTTGACAAATAATATATGCAGAATTTTAAAATACTGTGCACAGAATTTTTTAATTTTTGGTGAAGAATTCCCCCGGGAGTAATCTGACTAACAAGCTGTCTTTCTGGTAACCCACAGTAAAACCTATTGCAGTAGTTTAACATTGTTGTCTCCAAGAAACACATCAGAATCACCACATCAGCAGGTAAGAGAGGGCTTCAGTCTGATATTTCTAACAGCTCTAACCATAACAAATAGCTAACCCAACATCAGGCATGATTACAATCTCTGCCTAGATTTCAGTCCCCTAAAATGACTCCCCATCACACACTGGGGCATGGCACCCACTTTAACAACTGCAGGAAAGGTACTAAAACGCCAGCCATATAGAGGTCTTGAGGAATGATTCTCTCCCTACAGTTTCTCTCTGATCCAATCAGCATGATTTTGGTCTTGCTGGGGATCAGCCTTAGCCAGTTCACAGCCATCTCATTCTTCATTTTTATGATGCAAGTGACAAATCCCTTAACCCGCATTTTGAACCTGGAGACATATATATAATTAGGTATTATCTGTGTAATAGTAATATCCCAGCCCAAGTCTCTCACAAGCTATAGACATAAAGGAGCACTGCACCAATCTTAACCTTTGGAGAACTCTACACATAATCCCAACACCCAATGACAATTCATCCATCAGCACCTACTGGCTCACTCCATCAGGTTCAACCAGAACTCTAAAAAAAACCTGCACAGAAATGGAGACAAATCCGATGATCAATGACATTAGATGCTTCCAATAAATTCATTGCTGTCAACAAGGCCAAGGCCATGCCCATCAATTATATTAGGCAGAGAGTTGCTGACTGACAAGGGCAGCCTCCACACCATAACCTCACCTGAACCACAGTGAAATTTATGCTTTACACTTACATGCCAACACATGGCTTAATTCTGATCTTATTGACGCTGGTGGGAATGAGGAGATTCAAGGAGTAAAGAGATGAAATGACAGAAGAAGAGAACTTTAGCAGTGACATTCTTGATCATTGGGGATGGGAAGGGAGTGAGCAGCAGTGAGGGCTGATGAGAGATCAAGGTGAGGAATCATCATTTCAGAATCTCAACTTTGGTTTAAAAAAGTTCTAGCTCTCATGACTGTGAAGAAAAAACTTGAAAACCTGAACCACAGATAACGGGTATCATTGAATCATAAAACTGGAAGAGACCTCGAGAGGTCATCTAGTCCAGTCTCCTGCACTCAAGGTAGGATTAAGTATTATCTAGACCATCCCTGACAGGTGTTTGTCTAACCTTCTATTAAAAATCCCCAATGATGGAGATTCCACAACTCCCTAGGCAATTTATTCCAGTGCTTAACCACCCTGTCAGTTAGGAAGTTTTTCCTAATGTCCAACCTAAACCGCCCTTGTTGCAATTTAAGCCCATTGCTTCTTGTCCTATCCTCAGAGGTTCAGAAGAACCATTTTTCTCCCTCCTCCTTGTAACAACCTTTTATGTACTTGAAAACCGTTATCATGTCGCCTTTCAGTCTTCTCATCTCCAGACTAAACAAACCCAATTTTTTCAATCTTCCCCCATAGTTCATGTCTTCTAGAGCTTTTCTAGACCTTTAATCATTAATCAAGCCACTGCAGTAAAACAGATGAGGTTAACAATTACACAAATACAAAATGGGGATAACTAGCTCGGCGGCAACAGCACTGTTGAGAAGCAACCCACCACAACACCCAGATCCAATCTCAACATGAGTCGATGTTGCAAAAAAAGCAAATGCTATTTTAGGTTGCATTAACAGAGGCATAACATGCAAGTCATAGGAGGTGATAGTACCGCTCTACTCAGGGCTGGTCAGGCCTCAGCTGCAGTATTATGTCCAGTTTTGGTCACCACTGTATAGAAAGAATGGAGAGAAACTGGAAAGGATCCAGAGGTGAACGACAAAGATCAAGGGGATGAAATGCAAGTCATATGAGCAAAGGCTGAAGAAACTGGGTATGTTTAGTTTGGAAAAGAGGAGATTGAGGGGGGACATGAGAGTGGTCTTCAAATACTTGAAAGGCTGCCATAAAAAAGATGGACAAAAGCTGTTCTCTCTTGCCACAGAGGGCAGGACAAGAGGCAATGGGGTCAAACTTCAGCATAGGAGATTTAGATTAAATCTAGGAAAAACTTCCTAACTGTAAGAACAGCAGGACAATGGAACAGACACCTGGGGATGTTGTGGAAGCTCCTTCACTGGAGGTTTTCAGAAGGAGGCTGGAGAGCATCTGTCTTGGATGATTTAGACACAACAAATCCTACATCTGGGCTGGGGGTTAGACTAGATGACCCTTTGGGTCCCATGCTAGCCCTACGATTCCATGAGCAGAGATATAGTGTGGGCCTCACCTAGCTACCTAGCAGTAAAAACTACAGATATCTCGTCTCCACTAGGATCTCTCCGTGAGATCACAAATAAGCATTAGTTCTCTTGCGGTAAAACACATTCTCTGTTTGGGGGGAGGCAGAGAGAGAGAAAAAGCCTCATTTGAAAATCTCAGCCTAAAACTTTACAGTGTTGGATTGTGCCTCATATGCCTCGGAGTGAAGTTGCTGTAAACCCCCAGTTACCAGCTCTTTACCTCCTAGAAGGGCTTACACTTGCTTAAAGTGTAAAATGACAAAATATAAAACCTGAGATACAGATGGCACAATCCTCTGCCTCAGTACGGTTCCTTTGTGCCATTCTGTTGCCATAAAGGGGCATAAAGATGCCTAACCAGCCAGCTGAGTATTTTCCCAGTGTAGGAAATCCCTGAATGGCACTGGGCTGGTTATCTCCCTTTGCAGCAGGAGCATGCTGGGGGTGTGACCAGAGCATCATTGTGCTTCCAGCAACAGCCAGGTGTTGGAAGAGCCCTTAGGGCCATTGGGCTCTACTCACTGAAGCCTCACAGTTCTGCTGTACATTGTACCAAAGCTGAACCAGCTCCAGTATCATGTGTGTAAAGTCACTTTTGCTCCACATTCTCTGGCCCTGTGCTGAGCAGAGCTGCCCGCCTATACCCATTGACTGAGTCAATGTTCTTCACAATTATTTAGATTCAGCTTTATATAACTGCAGACATGAGCATTTGCAAAATAAATATAGCAATAGTATCCTGGAAATCCAACATTTCTTGAAACATTTTGTGTATAAAGATAGAAGAAACTGAGGTTACCTTTTACTATTCAACGTTCTGCCCTTGTTTCAAGTTTAAATGCCACACAGAGCCTTGAATAGGAATCCACATATGGTAGTCACCATTAACAAGTCACCATTTCCCACAGCAGTACTTGAGACTCCACCATTACCTTTCCTATACTAGGAGTAGGCGGTGACCATGGTAACTGCAGGCTAACTTTCACTTTTTCCGTGGGGACCACGCCACAGATTTCATGTTACAGAAGTGAAAAGTATTTATTAAATCTCCTAGAAATTTCAGTGACTGACTGGTGCAGATTTTCCTTCCCTCTCCGAAACGTGAGACTAGCATTGCCTTCTGCTTCTCCACAGTTGTTAATAGCAGCATGACCTATCAACACATCAGAAGTTAGATGTCAATTCTATAAAGAAAATGAGCAGGTGTACAGAACAATGTAAACATAAAGCTCTTAGCTACTTAGATTACTGTGACAGAAGGAGAAAAATTCCACCCAAGAGAAGCAGCAGCTGCAGCCGACACCTACTGCTCATCCATAGGAAAGATTGTGCTCTAGAGCATGGGCGGGCTGGCATATTGTGTCTTCATGTGCGCACACATGCTCTCAAAAGAGTAAATGCTTCTCACTTAAATGCATAACGTGGTCCATGATGAGCAAGTTTCCCGCAATGGTTAAAGAAGCAACCCACCTGTCATATCCTTGGAACCAAGCAGGAGGTGTCCAATCCTCTCATCTCCATTCCAATATAACCTTCCTCCTAGTTAGGTGGCTGGTCCCCTCACCAGAATCAAAATGTTTTGAGAGCATTAATGCCATTGGATGGGATGCTGCATCATAGGGTTAATACACCGCATTTTGGACACAGTATCATAGACAGACCAGCCATTAACTGGGTTTTTTTAAATACAGAATTAGACACACACTGAACTCCATAGGAACCTGAAAGATGAGAAGAGATTTCAAAGGCCCATTGAATCTGACCCAGCCATGTAGCTCTAGATCTCAGAGACCTATCTCACCACTACTTCTCCATGCTCATCCAGCACTGCTCTTCTATGTGCTCAGTCTCACTACTGTTGATATGAGAGCCTTCTCCACTGCAGCTCCCTTCATCTGGAGCAGGTTTTCTGTATCGCTCTGATTTTTCAACCCTCCCTCTTTTCGCCCTCACCATTACCTCTTAATTATCTCTCCCTTTACAATTGCATCTGACCTTGTAGAACACTTCTGGATACAGTCTGTGTGCCAACTGCTATGGAAGGTAAGTTGCACCTCATAAATATCACTCCCCTTCTGAACATGACTACATTAGTTGTTTTTAGAGCCACTACTGTGGCACAGTGTTCCACAAATTCATTGTTTTCAGTGCAAAAGGTTTCTCTCCTTTGTCTTTTTATTACACATTTGTTTATTCACAACCTGTAACCCTAAACTTTGAGATTTAACATTTAGCTGGTTTCTTTTAGCTACATTTGATTTGTGGAGGGACACTCCCTTAAAATAAAAGTATCATTTTTCTAGTTTACCCTCTAATAAGCATTCTTACCCCAGTATATTACAAAGAAGTTTTAAAAGTATCCTTTTTTCCTTCCCCTATGATCCTATTTATGCCAGTGGTGACAGGTATGAATATACCTCTTCATAGGTATCACAGGGATTTGCATTTCCATTCACCAGTGTTTTACGATCCAACATTCAACTACCCATGACCAAAGCAAACAGCTTATCAAAGCAATTGAGTGCTTCACTTTCATAAATGATGTCCTCCCCTCATTCAGCTAAATATATTGTGGATCAAGCTAAGTGCTGTACTGCAGCTTTTTAAGTCAAGAGAAGGAAAGACACTGGGAAGTCCGAATTAAGAGAACATATCTGTATTAGGTTTCTTTTCTTCTAGAAAAGGAAGGGTTTTGTTTTTAAAAAGGTCTTACAGTGAAATATTTAAAAGAAAATTCAGCTAGAAAAATACGAACATTAATAACCTCTTCAAAATAAAGGAAAAGCATATGAAACATGGTGCAAGGTTATGTATATCAACTCCTAAAAAAATATTACTGGTTCCATATAAATACCTACAATAGACAAATAGATCTATTGCCTATTATCTAGCAACATCTGAGTGATGAGTTACAGAGCAAGACACAAAATGGTCATTTAATTTTCATAGATTTTAAAATCATAAAGAACCATTATGATCATCTAGTTCAACCTCGTGGATAACACAGGCCAGAGAACCTCACCCTGTGATTCCTGCTCAACGCCAATAACTTCTGGTTGAGCTAGAGCAGATCTTAGAGAAAGGCATCCAATCCTGATTTAAAGCCTATGCCTATTTCTGGGAATGAGCGGGAAGAGGTGAGTGGCTGTTATTCCTGGCTAAAGAACAGTATCAACATTGAGGGCAGCCTTATGCAATTGTATTCTTTGAAATATAGCCAATAGCATCTAGCTACTAAAGAGAGGAGGAGTTCTTTGTCAGTTGGCTCTGATCCAATTGTACAGGAATGAGTCGTCTTATTTTTTAATACATGCACCTCAACGCAATGGGGGATGCATTTTTTAAAACAGGGAAAATAAGTAAATTATCATAGTAAGCCTCTGTATCAAACAGGATTCCAACTCGGATATAAAAGTATGCTGTATCTCTCTTCCTTGCATTACATTCATACTGATATAGGAGAGCTTTGCTTTTGTTTTTATGTGCTTAAGAGTTACACTCCTCCAATCATTCAGACTGGCTCGGATAGGAGCTTTTTTCCCATGGAGTGAAACAGGCTTGCAGACCATAGACAAGGTCATGATAAATAACCAAGAACAGAGTTGCGGGGGACGTGTTTAGTGGGGTGTCAACGGGCTTTCTGTTAGGCCCAGTCTTATTAAATATCTTCATTAAGTATCAGCAAGCTACTGAAATTTGCACAGGATACTAAATTTGGAAGAGATGCGACCATCACTGGGGACAGAAACTTATTACAGAGTGACCTAGAGAGGGAAGGAGGCAGGGAATAAAATGAGACTCAACTTCGACAAATTCTAATCTATGTCATGGAGAGGCACTCTTTTTGCAGCATTGTAAAAAATTCCAACAAATACTTAATAGGAGTGAGGGCACTTGGAAAGTAGTAATACTGAAGTGAGACCTCGTGATAATACTGGGCAAAAAATTCATATATAAAAATTGCAAACTAATGTAATTTGGGGTTGCATATACAGAGGCATCATGTCAGGGAGAATGAAGGTGACAGTTCTCTGTATAGCATCAATGTCTCAATATCAGAAAGATATTGACAAATAGACGCAGTTCAGAGAAGAGCAACATTAATGACCATGGGGCTAGAGCAGAGGTGGGCAAACTATGGCCCGCAGGACCACCCCGGCCAGGAGGCTGGCCCCCGGCCCCTGCCCCGCTGTCCCCACTCCCCCGCAGCCTCAGCTCACCATGCCACCAGTGCTCTGTTCCGGCCGCGCAGCGTAGCTGAGCGGAATGGTAAGGGGGCGGGGACCAGGAGGGCTGGATAAGGGGCATGGGGTCCCGGGGGCAGTCAGGGAGCAGGGGGTGGTTGAATGGGGTGGAGGTTCTGTGGGGGAACAGAGGGGTTGGATAGGAGTTGGGGCAGTCAGGGGACAGGGAGCAGTTGGATAAGGCATGGGAGTCCCGGGGGGCCTGTCGGGGGTGGGGGTGTGGATAGGGGTCAGGAGGGCAGTCAGGGGACAGGGAAGGTTGGATGGGGGGGATCCTGGGGGGCAGTTAGGGGCGGGGGTCCCAGAATGGGGTGGTCAGGGGACAAGGAGTGGGGGGGGTTGGATGGGTTGGGGGTTTTGAGGGGGGCAGGCAGGGGGTGGGAAGTGGGGGGGGGGGCAGATAGGGGGCAGGGGCCAGGCTGTTTGGCGAGGCACAGCCTTCCCTACCTGGCCCTCCATACAGTTTTGGAACCCCAATGTGGCCCTCGGGCCAAAAATTTTGCCCACCCCTGGGCTAGAGGGATTTATAAGAAAGACATCAAAAGAACCAAGTGCATATAGTTTAGCCAAATGACTGTGACAAGGGGAAGTAAGGGAGGTGACTTCATAATCATCCAAGAATTTGAAGGGTGTAAACACCATGGACAACATAGATTGGGCAACACCTTATCCAACAAGTACTTCTCCACTGAACTCACTGGGCCTTTTTGTGGAGTAAGGGTCTCGTGTCAAATTGAGCGGGGTGGTAGAATCTGAACTTAGGAAAAAAGAGGAATGTGGAATCTCAGGGTCTATGGTAGGAAGCCCCCTGGCTTGAATCATTTAAATCAGATGGAAATCCTGCTTTGGGAATAGGGAGGAAGAAGATCAGCCAATACAGTTATTTCTAATTTTATGAAAGGATCTACACAGTTGGTTTTTTTGGAAATCTATTATCCTGACCTCATTAAAAACTAGTATTTATACTATAGTAGCACCCAGAGACTCCTACGTTCTGCTCGGACGTCTGGGACTGGAAGACAAACCATGGGCTTTACCATTGGACTCAGAAGTAAACTTTAGACCACGGAGAGGACTCTGACTGTTGTACCCCTATGACTACGTTTCCTAGTATAGTTTAAGCTACATTACGCAGCACAGTTATTGGGATCTACACAGTGCAAACCAACTCCAAAGAACTCAGATCCCATTATTTTAAAACTAAGTTGTGTCTGTGATTGACCATCCTTCAAGCATAATGATAGCTTGGGTGGGAGAAGAGAAGAATTATCTGTACTCTACTATTTCAGTAGGAGCTTACTTAAGAAGCTTCAGTTAATCACGATGCCTGAGAAACTCTGAGAGAAAGGAATGCTTGCTTCATTCTTGCTTGCTACAGTTATTCAGATTTTTTTTTTAAATGGGTGGAGAGAAGGGAAAGGGTCTACACAATGGTGACAAATCATTATTTAGAAACACAACATCTGGCTTGATTTATTAATCTTTGCACTTATTTCCTGTATTACAGTAGTGCCAAGGGGCTCCAATCAAGATGGGGGCCTCATTGTCCTAGGCACTGCACAAACACATAGTAAGAGACAGCCCCAACCCCAAGAGTTTACAAGATAAACAGACTATGTGTGCAAACTGAAACAGCTATAAAGATGTGAAGGGATTTGCTCAAAATCATGCAGCAGGTCAGTGGCAGAGCTGTACCCACATCTCCTGACTCCCAGTCCAGGGCCCTATCCAGATTTAGAAGTTAAACTTTATGGTCTGTAATCTAACCAGTTTATGGTGATCAATCAGCGGGGCATCCTTATCAAGAAGAGAGGAATAGACTTATGTTCCACCTTCCTTTTTTTCCCCCACTGCCAATGAAACTACCATTGAGTCCAGGATAGGGAGGAAGTAATAATATTCCACTCGCAGCTATGGGACTTGATAAAAGTGGTTGGTTTGTGGCTTGGGTTTTTTGCCATCGCAAGGACTGAGGCTTAACAAACTAGAGGTAACGAGCAAATTTCTAATAGGCTTTCAGCCATCCTCTCTATTGACATCACTGCCTGACGGTAATGATACAGGGACACACTGGCCAACAGAGGTAGTGGACAAAGGACCCACTTCACTATGGTACACAGATGTATCCCAGACACCTTCCCCGTCAGCATGCTTAGTGCATGACAAGCCAGCAGCATTACCACATGAAGTGATGATTTGCCAAAGTGGAGGATGAGGTGGAATAGAGGGGAAAACCCCAGTGCATATAGGAGGAGGAGCGAAGAAGTGCGGGCTTGGACAGCTCCATTTTCTGGGCAGAACTGTCAGGCAGGTGTGTCACCATCTCCAGTAGCAGGTGTCACTTCAGTGCGGAACTGAAGGATGAACCATAGTCTGCAATGATGCTTTTACTATTTCCTTGTCAGGCACTGCAATCTATTGTATCTCTCCTGCCCGAGGAGTTAATTTTAGAGAAGGAGCTTCTTGGCCTCAGCTGCTGCTTTTAGGACCATCATAAGGACCAAGAAAACAGCAACACTGCACAGGAAATCAGAATTCATCAAGTTATTAGCTATCATTTACTTGTGTTGGTGCCTAAAGCTTTGCCAGGCACCCCCCAGAACAGAAAGATCCCTGACCCAAGAAGCTCAAACTGAAAAGACAGGATGTAACAAATAGATAACAGGGAGGGAGGCAGCAGGGGCTAACTTCAATAAAGGTATGTGATTGTGCAACAAGGGCTAATTTATAGCACGAAGCACAGAGGGCCGCTATTATACTTTTCATGACTGAACTGACGCCTTGGCTGGTGAGTTTTTTGTCAGCAATCATGGTAGAAGTGGGCAGAAAGGAGGGGGACTGAACATAGAGAAAGAAGGCAACTTGCTGATCAAGGCATTCCAGGATTAAGGCCCAACATGGAAGGAAAGACAGACAGCGGTGGGAAAAGCAAACAGCCTGTTGGCAGAGTGGACGAGGGGTAACAGGAAAAGTCTGGGCAGCATTATGAACACAGATTAATTATGTACCTTTCAACAAACCAGATGCTCCCCTTTACAAGAAGCCCTTAATGGATTATATTATTACTTGTATTACTATAACACCTAGAAGTCCGATTGTGCTAGATGCTAGCAGCATCTAGCACAATCGGACTTCTAGGTGTTATAGTAATACAAGTAATAATATAATCCATTAAGTTTCCACAGCCCATCCACCACCTAGTTATTTACTGTACAGCTGTAACAATGGTAGCTGCAGCATATCAAAGGTAGCTGAGACTGTATAGCTCTGTACCTACACATTCCCCAGAATCCTCTATGACCTTTGACTATGTTTAAAATATGTTTGACTATGACCTTTTAAAAGTTGCTCAAGTGCTTCATTCAGGAACAGCCAATTCATATTATACATATAAACTACTTTCCTCACTTTAATATCTGTGTTAGTCTCAGGCACAGGTTCCATTATAGATAAAATCAACACAGGGATGGATCACAAAGGTATCTGACAACTACCTGGATAACTCTGCAGCCTAAGGCAATGTGTGTCAAAAGGAGTTACTGTACATTTCACAGACACTGTTTGAAAAGAGGAAATACTATATCTGGAAACAGCCCCTCAAGTCTGAAGCTAGAACTTATCCCAACTGCAGAACAGAGAACTGTGCTCCTAGTGAAAGACAGCTAGATGGGAAGGAGGAACTGCAAGAGGGTTTTACTAGCACACACTCACATCAATCTGCATATGCTGGTTTTACTAAGTTGTTTCTCTACACCCGTGGTTTTCAACCTTTTTTCATTTGCGGACCTCCTAAAAATGTCAAATAGAGGTGCAGACCCCTTTGGAAATCTTGGACGATCTACAGACCCCCAGGGGTCCACGGACCACAGGTTGAAAACCACTGCTCCAAACAGTTCAACAGCAGAGCAGGCAAACGTCTGAAGCCTATTTTGAATAATAGATTCCTCAACATGGGAAGCTGGAGAGCTGGCTAGTAGGTCATTGGTCACTTCAGCAGCCAAACATAGGAATGGGGAGGATAGGTAGAGGGTGTGCCATCAGAACTCCTAAAATGATACCTTTTGTATGCCATTAACTCTTTCAGATGGAATTGGGGGTTGTCACATATTCTGCACTGCAAGGACAACAACAACAACAAAAAATTGGTAACAGCCAAAGCTAAAACAGAAACTGAGCAGAAAATAGTCTGCTAACTGCAGGACAGAAGAAGGATGTCAAATGGATCCAGAATACTGCAACTGAATCCAATGCCCTGAATTGCAAATATTTTACTTTCACGGTTGAAGCTACACATTTAATTAAAAGCAGTCTTGATAATTAAGGTTTCCAACCAATCCCCTCATCCACAGCCCTGCTGGCTAAGTAGATCTTCATTCTTCCAAAGATATTGAGAGGGAGAAATGGGGCTGTACTTTTTGGCTGCCTAGAGGGCTGCAGTGCTTGATTAGGTCTGAGGAAAGAGACCAGGTGGAATTCAGTATGCCAAATGCTGTACTCTAACTAAGCCCCAGGGCCATAGAGGAGTGCTTAGGGAGGAAGACTGAATCTTGTAAACAGAAATGGATCGTTGCAGGGAATGGCATAGCTGGAAATTACATTTATCTCTCCATTTACGTAGTGCACCCATCACAACACTCCAGGCATGCACAGTGATGAGGAAGGTTGTGACAACTACCGCACTTACCAGATTCTGAAGTTACCATGTTCGGCAAATGTAATCTCAACATTTCCCTGCCAAGTCAGGGAAAAATATGTTCCAAACAACTTAGCAGAAGCAAGGTACATGAGGACTTTTTAGCATTGCATCCCCAGGAGTACAACGCTGGAGAAGTTAACCTTGTAGAGAAGGTAGAAAGAAGCAAATATAATTGCATCATTTCATGCCCTTTGAACAACCTTTGGATTCTGATGTTTTTGCCAGGAAGAATAATGAAAGTCAAACTAATTAAGCATTGAACATGCCCACAGTACAGAGTGTGAAAATCTCAGAAGCCTGACAAGTTGGTAGGAAGCACTCAGCTCAGAGCTTAGGTTTCATGCTGTAATTTAGGGAGCAATCGTGATGGTGCAAAAAACTGGTAACATTTTTTTAAGAGTATTCGTTCAGCTATAAAGTGGGTATTGTGAAAGGAGTCAACCTAAGACCATTCTGAAGGGGAAGGTAGCTGGTACACCTACCAATTGTTATATTTAACAAGCATATGGGCTAAATCTTGCTTGTCTTACTCCCGTAAGTACATTCATTAAAGTCAATGGGTGCAAAGGTCAACAGTGATTTCACCTAACGTTTGTAATAGCACGTATCCTAAGTAACTGTGCTCCCACAGAGGAAATTGGTCTAATTTAATTATACATTTTGGATTACTGACCCTCCCAGGGTGAAGTCTCCCCATCTGAAGCAAAGACCTCTTTTTTCAAGAGAAAGGAAGGGGTTTCGTTATCCACCATGTTTCTTGTCTATTGTTTTACTCCTGGGGGAATTCTGCACTACTGCACACGTTCAGAATTCATGTCAAATAAATTCTGCTGGGGAGGCACTACAATTAGAGTTTTTGCCCACCAGGGGCTGCTGTGGTGCCAGAAGAGAGGGCAGACAGCTCAGGACTGGAGCAGCTAGCTGAGTAGAAGGAGAGGACAGTAGCTGCCTTCCTCATAGCACCCTGCCTATGGGGCAAGGTGAGAAGACACAGGATATGGGGGGGGGATGGACAGAGAGGGTCACAGACTGGGGATCAGAAGGGCTTGTGATGGGGGAGGACAGCCTGGGCACAGGAGCTAGCAGGGTGACAGCATTGAACCAGGGGCTGAATGGGAATGAGGGTGCAGGGCCACATGGGGACAGGGGGTGCAGGAGAACAGAGGGAGGAGATGGCAAAGGGATACATGGGGGCAAGGGCTGATGTGCCTGACTGAATAAGAGAGACTAGGGGTCAGACAGGGTCTGCTGGGCGAGGGGGGAGAAGGGCTCCCAACTCCCTAACAATCCCAACCTCCTCCCCCCCCCCCCCGCAAAAAGACCCTTGTTCCATAATTCTCCCACCAACACACAGCAACCCTCTAAGTTCACTCCCAGGCTCCCTCCCAGCAATTATTTCCTTCTCCCTTGGCTCCTCCGTTACCCCTGACTCCCCGAAGCCTTTGCACTGCTTCTGAGCGGTGCGGGAAATACATTTCTGTATTGTAGTTTAAATGAATTATTACTCACAGTTCTGGATTAATACGCCTAGTAAGGATTCTATTTCTCAAAAAACCATTTCCTGGAACTTTTTTGTTGTCTGTATTATTACAGACATACTTGCTGACAGGTATTTTGAAATAAATTAGCAAAATAATTTAAACTGATTGGATTATTTTGTGTTATTTTGACAAATAAAAGATGCAGAATTTTAAAATATTGTGCACAGCATTTTTAATTTTTTGGCACAGACTTCCCTCAGGAGTAACTTTTTAGATTCACCAGAGAGAGTGGAACCTTTATGAGTTCACTCTGAATTACAATGGCAAACGAGCACATCCCAAAAGCGGTCCCACAGCATTCTGTTGGCTACCATACTGCTGCCCAGGCAGTATGGGTTTTTCATGTGACTAATCAGTATAAAGAAAGCTTTTCTTAGAATAATGCATTCCTAGCCATTTCACAGCCATGCGTACCCTGTCCCATTATGGGTTTCACACAAATAGTTCCCAAACCCACATAACTAGTTTGAACATAGTGTCTCTCATTGTCAGCCATGGAGATGTGGCAAAAAGCGGCAGAAGCAGCACTACAAATCTTTCCTCATCAGTTTACCACCTACTGCTCCATGCTGGAGTCAGAGGTGTCTCTACTCCACTGAGGAGGTGGTGGAATCTCCATTCTTAGAGGTTTTTAAGGCCTGGCTTGACAAAACCCTGGCTGGGATGATTTAGTTGGTGCTGATCCTGCTTTGAATAGGGGGTTGGACTAGATGACCTCCTGAGGTCTAACCCTAATCTTCTATGAGACAAGCTGGTGCCAGGACAGACACCCCCTTAAGGCTCATTGGCCCAGCCAACACTAGAACATCCCAACGGACCCCAAGAACTAACTCTAGAGCAAAGAGACTTGGAGCTAGGGGGACACTACACTAACATACTATCCATTGTGACTGACACCAGGCACTGAAGCATCCATTCTCCACTATTGTCTTCATGAATCACAGTGGCAAAGGAATCTCAAGTGCTGATTGTGAAAGATGCCCAATGATTATGCCACAGCTGTTAATAGGCTAAGAAAAATCTCTTCCATCATGGAATCCACTAGATCAGTGTTTCTCAACCAAGGGGTCAAAACCCCCTGGGGCTCACAGTATGGGTTTAGGGGGGATCATAAGCAGGGCCGGCATTAGGGTGTAGGAAGCAGAACAATTGCCCCAGGTCCCACACCACAGGGAGCCTACCAAAGCTAATTTACATGTTTTGCCCAAGTCCCAAGCTTAAGGTAGGAGTTCGCAATTTTTTCTAGTGGAGGGGTCAAGATCTTTAAGTTCAAAGGGGATCACCAACACAAAAAGGTTGAGAAACACTGCACTAAATCACAACCAGTAGGCCTGCCAATTTATTGGCCAACACATAATACCTCCTCCCAATTGCAGATAGCAGTCCATGCCAGTCAAAGCAATTATCTGCCTGTTTCACAGACAAGATCATCAAAAGTCTGGATGACCTCTCCGGATCCCAGGAACTGATGGTCACACATTAGACTGACACTAGAACACCTTCCTTCCCAGGATCCTCATGCAACAAGTATTCCCTCAAGTTACTGAAGGAGGCACCAGTCACTACATGCAATGCCATCCTGTTTCCATCCTGACTGGTGAAATCTCACCAAAAATGCTAAAGCCCTCTGCTATCATCTCCTTTGAAGACAGCCTGCCTCCTTGAAGCAGACAGCCTGTCCAATACTCAAGAAACAGTACTTTGATGAAATTCACCTTGCCAACCAGCATCCAATGTCAGACTTCTCAAGTTTGAACAAAGTAATTAAGAAGTACAGCTTAAAGCCACCTCCAGCAACTCCTGGCCTTGCCAATACCTCGGACCCTTCCAAGTCAGGTTTTAGTCAAGGATATGGCAGACATCACACAGGCTGCACCATTACACAAATTAGACTAATGGCTGCACCATTAGAGAATAGCCCGTTGAACAGACTCTCTCATGCTAGTAGAGGCTTGTCTACACAGCAAGTTAGTGTGCAGCAAGCCAGGGTGTGAATCTACAGCGCACCAGCTTGCCATGCACTAACTCACCATGTGGACCCTGCTACTGCACACTAAAAAGGTCCATAGTGCACTTTGGCATACCTCCATCTGAAAGTGCGTGGTAGCAGGGTCC
This sequence comes from Lepidochelys olivacea, assembly GCF_965140295.1. Taxonomy (NCBI): domain Eukaryota; kingdom Metazoa; phylum Chordata; order Testudines; family Cheloniidae; genus Lepidochelys; species Lepidochelys olivacea. Next base: position 6,923,586 of record NC_140413.1, read on the forward strand.
GCACAGCAAATTAGTGTGCGGCAAGCTAGTATGCTATAGATTTACACCCTGGCTTGCCACGCACTAACTCACTGTGTAGACAAGCCCTTGAGTTCTCAGCAGCATTTCACCATGTTCACCAGGAGACACTTGGCTGAGTGGAAGCACATGGAGCTGTCTCCCATCCTTTCTTACAGACTGACTGCACAGGGTTGTAATGGGAAGCTGCCTGTTGGACATGACAGCACTCCCATATGGAGTTTGTAGCTGTAATGGAGAGAGGATGAACCTTGACATATACATGAGACTACTGAAGGGTAGGGTGAGGGGGTTGTGCAGATAAAAACACAGTAATGCAAAGGCAGAATGGACTAGAGAGAGGAACGATGGTCTTGTAGTTAAGAAACTGGACTGGGATTCAGGTGATTGAGTTCAATTCCCAGCTCCGCACTGCTAGCTGTGTGACTTGCTCAGTATCACAATCTGTCTGTGCCTCAATTAGCCCCCTGTAAAAGGCAGAGAATGCTTCCTTTTCTCGCTCTTCATCTTGTCTGTTTAGAACGTAAGCTTTTCACGGCAAGGACTAGCTCTTGCTACATGTCTGTACATGACAGTTCCCAGTCTTGGTTGGAGACTCTAGGCGCCCCATAACACAAATAATGGTAATACGATGCTGCAGTGCAACACCACAGCTTGAACACCTGGAGATTATTCTTGTGTATTTGGTGACTGTGCTGCTGCCGGCAAAGAAAACAGTGACTGGCGAGAGAGACAGTGGAGTTGGAATTGGGGATCCGCTATTTCTGTCCCAGAAGGGAGTGGCAGCGACTGGCTTGTATTTGTGCAGCATGCTGAAGATCTAAAGGTTTGTACAAATGCTGACACTATTCTCCATCAGTCCAGTTTGTGACAGAGATGTACGTATGTAAATACTTTGCTACAGTATTATATTAAATGATTGTATACAGTGACTCACTTCATGCTACAATATCTCGGTCATGAATATGCTAGATGCAGTGATTGCATCATTAGTTATTGTGTTCCAAAAGTGCACACGTGCTAGTTGCTGTCTACACACAGTCCCGTCCCAAAGTGTAGGTTAATATGGCAGTTGGTAATATGCACAGCAATTTTTCACACAGCCATGGACTTGACAACCAGTTCTATTCAGAGGGAGACAATGGCCAGGACACAGGGCTTCTCCCCTACTCTTTTTGAAAAGTGTCATGGGATCTGTAATTTTCACTCAATTCATATTTAACACCTTATATAAAAAACTGCAACCCGTAGAACTATGCTGCAGTATCACCAAAGCTTAAGTCTGGGATTTGAACCCATGACCTTCTGATCCAGAGGTCACGATACTACCATCTTATTTAATATTTGCACACAGTGCCAGATTGCAGATGTGCCTTGATATTTTAGCTTCTAAACCATACTATATACAAGTATATTCAAGCGCACAAGTACTCTTACAGACACACTCCAGCATTTACAACAATTATTTGTGCTGATTCCATCTTCTCTGAATACGCAATTCTGTCTAGGTGAAGATATAAATGCCTCTGTACATACATACTAGAATAAACAGGTTGTGTGTACTTTTAATTACACCAATACACAGATGGACCTTTCTGTAACAGTGTGCAAGACATACTGTACTCCACTGTCCTGGGCTACTGCCTAACCCTCCTCCCACCCCCTTCTCTAGATCACTATATAAGAGTGCACCACAGCGTCAGCAAACAATAACTTGCAGATCCATTGTATTTACTATATTCCCAAATCTGCCTCTAGGATTTATAGAAATTCGTGAAGCCCTCAGTCAGAAAATGGTTTCAAGCACATGCCAAAGACAAGTCAGCATTCCGAATCTGTTTACACAACAATCTAAAATGAATTTCCATCATAGGAAGATTTCCTTCAAATTGTGCAATAGTTGGTTTTGGGTTCTCTATAACAACGTACACGTGAAATCATTAACTTCATCTGTTGCTTTAAATTATTTCATCAATGATTAACAAATGTTAAGCAATCAGCAATTTTTTCTTTAAGCAAGGAGCGCTCTCTCTCTCTTTAAACTAACGTCCTTACTTCTGCGAGTTGCTGCGAGGATCCTTGCCAGATCTAGCCAGTTTAAACATTTACGCATCGATTTTCAAGGTCACTGCTGAAATATGTAATTTTCTACTTTAGTATGTTATTTCAAAATGCACAACATTATTAAATACTATGGGGTGGGGGAAGTAAAGCAAACAGTACCAAAAAAGTTCAATCAAAAAATATCTAAGCTAAAATACTCATGGTAAAAAGGACATTTCCTCAGAAAATTTAAATATAATTATCTGGACATCATCTTTTGTTTGCACTGTTACATAAACACAGACATAAAAGACAGTAAAAGCTTCTCTGCCTTGTAGAGAATCCCCTCCGATCTTCTAGCAAAATGTGGTTTGCCTGGAAACAGCTGAGGTCTTCAGTGAAGGATACCAGCGTTTAAAGCTGGAGGGGGTGGGGAGTGGAGGCAAAAATTCTGAAGGTTGGGGAAGCAGATTTGTTACTAGCTCACAATAACCAAAAAAAGCACATTTTGGAGGCTTAAAGGTATCAGACCGCTCTCCTTACCTGAGAGATTTCCAGCTAGACAAGTCTGTTTTCAGGCTGAGCAGCAACCAGATGACTAACATGCTGTTGTGAAGCTCTCTCTCCCGCTCTCTCCCTTCCTCTGTTCCATGTGCTCCTGGATGTTTGCAATACATTCAGCGTTTGTACTCTCCAGCACATGCTGCTGCCATGACAGGCGAAGGATTCTGAGCCAGCTCTCCCACTTGATTCCCACACCAGCTGACTGATAATTAAACTAAACACATACAGCCAGAGCCACTCGAACGCGGCGACTCTTCTGGGATCACCAGTGCCACCTGACAGACTCCGCCAAACACACACAGTGGCAGGACAGATTCAGAACATTACTTAAGTCAGGTTTGCAATTCAATTACATTCAAAGAATCAAGTGAGCCATAAATGCTCTGAGATACATTTGACTTTCACCAAGAAAAGAGGGCGCACACAAAAAAACCCTCTCTGAAAGCAGCCAAAGCAAACTACTTACCACCTGCATAATGCTTAGAATTCCAACTGGTAAACAGCTTTTTATCTAGCTAAATACATGTACGATCCCCCATGACCATAGGATCTCAGTGCTCCATAAACACCTGGTGTGATACAAAAGAATTACCCCCATTTTAGAGATGGAGAAATTGAGGCACAGAGAAATAAAGTGATTTGCCCAAGGTCACATAGAAAGCCCAAGGTAGAGCGGTCTCCTGAATCCCAATTTAGTACAATAGCCATTATATGTAAAGCCTATACCAGCAATCTCTCCCACACATCTAGAGTGTTAAAAAGATTAATCATTTCTTTATTTAATAATAACCAGATTTTTATTTAATTGTTTAGGAGAGGGACTTCTTTAAACTTATATTTGACCTTAAAATACCTCTTTTAATGGCTACGCTTATTACACTTTATAGTAAAAGAGGGTGTGATCCTTATTTTTAATGACCGCAGTATCACCTAGAAGCCCCAGTCAGGGATCAGGACACTTACATAATAAAAGATAGCCCCGGCCCAAACAGCTTACATGGACCCTGAAAAATGAGTTCAGTGCAAATGTTGGGTGTGCAGGCAACAGCAAGACTGGGCAGCTAAAGAAACTGGAACCACTTCAGTCAGTTCAGTATGCTCAACCAACTATTCTTCATAGTGACCAAGTTTGTGAAGGCCTTACACTCCACTCAACAGCATTTCTCTGTTTGTCTGTAACATGATAACTTTTAAATGCCACATCAGATCAACTCCAAAATTTCAGAGAATGTTCTCGGCATCAATGGACAGAACCCTGTTGATTTTATGAAAAACAGAAAGACCCAAAGAGGGGAAATAGGGGGTACATGAAGCCCCTGACCGCTCTTTAGCGCAGCCACAAGCATCTGTGCAATTGTCTACAGGTCAAACTGTTCAATGGCACCCACACACACACACACACGCCAGCATAACAGTACACCAGCTCAACTCTGCTCATCCACCCAACAAAATTTAACATGTTGACACTGAGGTCTGGTCTACACTACCGACTTAGGTCAACGCAAGGCAGCTTATGTTGACCCAACTATAGAAGTGTCTACACTTAAATTTCTCTCCCGCTGACATAACCGCCCTGCTACGCCGATTTAACTCCACCTCCACGAGTGGTGTAGTCAAGGTTGATGTAGTTAGGTCGACGCAGTGTCAGCATTACTTATGTCAGCTGTTACTGTCTTTCAGGAGCCATCCCACAATGCCCCACACTGACAATACAATCGATACAAGCACTCCTAGTGAGGACACACACTACTGACACCAGAAGCAAAGTGTGAACATGCACAAGCAGCTGTATGCCAATTTAAGTTAGGTGGACTTAATTTTGTAGTGTAGACGTGGCCCCAGAATGACTTACCTTCCAGACAAAAAGAATAATAATGGTGGGGATAAGGGGGAATGGGTACGGTGCACAAAGCCCCAGTTGGGAGAGGAGAATGGTATGGCTGGAAGGAGTAATGAGAAGCATGGAGAACCCCTGGCAGGGGGAGACTGGTGACCCTGGTATGGGGTAAGGAGGAATGCAGAACATAGGGAACAGAGGCACATGGGGAGGCCCTACCCAGGGGGAATGATAGAGGGATCTGGAAATGGTGAGGGGACACAGAACCCCTAGTAGTGGGAGTGACTAGGGAATCTGGTAGGGGAAGGGGGCAGTCACTGGCATGGGAGGAATGGCATGCATGGAGGAAGGGGGAATAGGAGCTAACACAGAGGAAGAGAATGGAAGAGTCTGGTATGGGAGCAGAGTAGAATGGGGGGCACACAGAACCTGTGGCGGGGGGACACTGGGAGAACTGCAGGAGTCCATGACAAAGGGGGATGAAAGGGTGACACACAAGGTGTTTGGGTGGGGGAAAATGGAGAGATGAAAGGAGCCTCTGGTGCATACAATATGCTCAGCCTATACAAGCTACGAAGCATGCGGTGCCCAGGCACCCACACAGCTGTCATCGTAACACAATGACAAAGTGCATGCTGTTTACCCCTCCAATGGCTTGCCCACTAAGGGATAACTGTCTACTATTGCTACTACGTAACAGATTTCTACCACTTGAATGAAGAGTAAGTCAGTGCTGTGGTGCTGATCGCCCTGGATTCAAGTTCTGTTGGTGACCCATAGGGTGCAGAATTGGTGTCATTTCACTATAGTAGGGGGTCACGACACGTGGACTGTAGAGGTCTAGAGGTTATTTTCATAGAATCATAGGGTTGGAAGGGACGTTGAGAGGTCATCAAGAACAGTCCCTTGCACTGAAGAGGGTAAATAAAATTCAATAGAAAAATCGTACAGAGCCCAGGCTATAGAATGGTTGCTGATATTATCAAGATCTCTGTATTTTCAGTTTAGTGACTGTGGTAGAACTGAAATATCTAGCTACAATTTACCATCAGGATAGCATCTGAATAGCTCATTCTGGATTTCCAAAGAGGGGCTCTCCCTTATTGTCTCTTTTTTGTTTAATGCTTGAGACAGAAAGACTCACTTTCATACTTTCTCCCAAAAGCCAAAAGATAAAACTGTTTTCCCAGTGAGTCAGATAATGCAGCCTACGGGGATAAAAATAGCAGAAGGAGTGAGAAATAAAGAGGCAAGGAAGAAGGGGAGGTTTTCATCAAATGTGAAATGAGTGTATCAGTGGAGTGAGAGATACAGGAAGGCTGTCCCAGATAGCAGGATCTGCAGAGAAGAAAACTCTTGTGCCTGCATTAAAACAGAAGAACCCAGAAGCAGCCAGTGCTAAATTAAAAGAAGAAAAGAGGTGGGGGGAGAGAGAAGGTGTGGAGGCAGCTGGAGCAAGTCAATGGAGAGAGAGGGAAAAAAAAACCTCCTCCTCATTATTTAAGTGGATCCTATCATAAATCATGTCTAGTGGGGCTATTTTTAAAGGAGGGCGGATGAACACATTCCTCTTTATTCACATGAGAGGGCAGGCAACATTGTTCTCCACAAGGTAGTGTCTGCAGACCTTGGACTTAGAGAAGGGAGTTGCAATAGTCAAGTAGAAAAGAGATAAGCATGGATGAGGATTTTAGCAAAGGTGGAGCTCAGGCAGTGACGCTCCTGGATAACATTGGGGCGGTGATGAAAGATGAGTTAGAAGACCCAGGAGACTGAAGAAGTTGTTCAAGATCAAGGAGAATACCAAGGTTACAGAAAACAAAAATAAATGGAAGGGAAGTCTTAGTTGAAAAAGATAGAAGAGAGTGACGGAGCTGTATAAGACTCTCAGCCACTCTCTCAAACTAGAATTAATTGGCCAGACAAGGAGACTGTTCTCTCAACACCTATGGAAGAGGCTACCACAAACAAGTGCAGGTTCACCACTTCAAACTCTGCATGGACAAGCAAGGCCCCAGTTTGATAACCTTCAGAGAACAGGGTTTGTTTGTTTGTTTTTTTAAAAGAAAAGGATAAGGAGAGAGATTTCAGTTTTCTGTTCACTATAGGCCTTGGAATCTTCTTTTAATGATGTTTAATTTGCATGTTGCAGTTCTGAAACACATCCATGTCCCCACAGAAATTTACATATGCATAATATAAATTGGAAAAATAGAAATATGATAAGTTTGGGTAGTTTACCAAACGAACTCTACCCCTTCAGCAGTTTAATTTTTTTCATGATTCGGGCAGCAAATGTGCCCTTTTTGTAACTGTCTGGGCCCTGCAATGAATTTGATTATAGTTGGTATGACAGATGAATGATTAGTAGATGTATGGGATGCCATGTCACAGAATAATGCTTTCTATGGCACTTTCAGCAATTCAGGTAACATAGCAGCATCTGCCTCTTTAGCAATAGAGCATTTCACTGGAGTAGGAACGTTAATCTGGGTGTACAACCAAATTCCAATTTGGGTAGACTATATGCTGACTACCCAACATTCCCCTGCAATTTCAACCAAAGATGTTTTTTCCTTCCACTCATAATACCCCTGCGAAAAAAAAGGGGCGGGGTGCTTTAGTTTGTTCCACCCCAGAGATGGTTATATTTCAGTGGTGAGCAAGTGATTCCTGTACAGTCGACATCCACTTTGTACAAGGGTCTGAGATCCTTCAGTATCATTTGAGGAGACTGGAGGAGGAGAGAGCCCACACAATACCTAAAGAGGAAATAAACCCCAGTAGAAATGGATCATTCAACACAGAGAGTTAAACAAGGCTGGACTGGTAAAGAAGAATTTGCAGAAGCTACAGAAATGTTGTAAGCCTCTCCAGTTTCACTTTCTATCTCTTTCTCCGGAACATGATGATTAATTATCAGGACTGGGGAAAATCCAGGGAGCGGAAGGGAGTGATTTCCCACCTGTTGCACTTGTGCCCCAACACTTATCCATCACCCATACTGCTAATAAAATGTTGATAAAGAAGGGACAAAGACTACCAGTCACCTAGAATAAAGCCTCCAGTTTAGAACTGTCCATGAACTGGTGGGTGCCCCCAACACTCACCTAGTGTCATCACACTCCCTCACACTATGGGTCATCTACCTAGTTGTGTTCACTTTTAAAGTGAGCTGCAAAGCATTGATGGAAACTGAGGCCCTTTCTACATTGAGGAAAAATTCACACCAGTATAATAAATTACATGGTATCATTACACCAGCGTGAACTTCCAGCACATCTCTGTGGCAGTGGGACAATTGCTGCAGCTCTCTCCAGAATCCCCAATTTAGTACACTACACTGTTGTGTTATACCAGTACAAATGTTCTAATGCAGACAGGTCCTGAGATCTGGCCTACACTAGAGATCGAGGTCGCTACAACTACATCACTCAGAAGTGTGAAAAATCCACACACCCCTCCCAAGCGACAGTTATACTGACCTAACCCCACATGTAGACAATGCTATGTTGGTGGGAGAGCTTCTCCCGTTGACCTAGCTACTGCCTCTCAGAGAGGTGGATTAACCATGCCAACAGGAGAGCTCTCTCTCCTCGGTGTAGAGCATCTTCATGAAAGCACTGTAGCGGCAAAGTTGCACCAATACAGTGTTTTCAATGTAAACCTGCATCACCAGGGGGGTTTGCTGAGAGGCCCCACTGAATAGGCTGTGGGGCACATTCAGTGCACAAAGAAGTTTTAACCATCTTTAAAGATTTTTCCCTCTTGAATCTTCCCACACAAAAACTCTCTGGTGTTACCTGAATTGCTGAAAGTGCCCCAGAAAGCATTATTCTGTGACATGGCATCCCATACAATCCATGGTATTTTATAAAACTTCCAGTGTTTGAGATGTTGTGCTCTAGGATATTGTCTATGAACCCAGAACTACGAAGAAGCTGTCAGAAAGGGGAAAAAAGGAATGTCAGGAAATTTAGTTAAAGCTTGTTGTTCTCCTGAATGTTCCCACTTCCTGGTTAGCTAAAGGAGTCAGCACAGAGATTAAGGTTTATATCAGTCTTCAATTATATATGCTGTTCCCCTTTTAGAAAGGAGGCATTTCTTTGCAGCTCCGAACAAATGAGAGCTCTGACTTTCATTATTATTTTCACTGAGGTAGCAACTAGAGATCCTGATCAAGCATTGGGGCCCTATTGTGTTAGGTACTGTATAAACATAATGAAAAACAGTCTGCCCCAAAGATTTTACAATTTAAGTTTAAAACAAGGAGTAGCATAGATGGATACAACGAACAGATGAGGGAGCACATGCTAACAGCGAGATGGTTTTTCATGAGAATGGGCAAACCCAACATTTTAAAGTCACAGTTAAAGGCCTGACCCTCTGCTGCCTTGGGAAGTGGTATACAAAGCAGCTGTAAAATGTTACCAAAATCAGAATTCCCCATTCACAGCAGTGGCAGTGTTTTACAATCATTTCTCAGTGAATATAAAAAAAGTGATCAAATGTGTCATACAGGGAAGAGCAATTCATTTTAAGATTTGTTCCAGAGTAACAATCTGACTGGTTGTTTGTGCCAGGTGAGAACATTTAAAAAAACATGGTTAGACTTCACAGTGTCTCTTTAAAGACTGAGTTGACTAAAAGAGCCTTAGATGGTGCATATGCTCTATTTAGGGAGGGAAAGCCAGGGTTTGCTTTTCAAAGGCATTGACAACCTTACAATGAGCACCTAGCAGAATATGGAAAACCTAGCCAGAAAAGCCAGTTCAAGGATAGAAAGCACCTTCATGATAAATGGAGGCATGGAAAAAGTTCTCCAGATCCTGGAATTGCTCGACTTGAAGACCTAACTACAGCCAGCATCTTCAGTAGGCAAATGTTTGTACTTTCTTATTAGGAAGGAAAACTCATCTTGCTTTCCTATATAAAGAAAGAACTTGGGGGGAAACCTTCTAACTTTTGAAGTTATACTTCATAAATATGGCACAACAGGTCCCGTACTGTATAAAGAACTTGATCCTGTGGGAGACCCAAGGTCTGTGCTACTGGGTACAAGAGACTGGCAAAGTCATCACAGACGTTGGGACCCCAGCCTCTGACTCCAGGAGACATCATCACGTATTTCATCAGAATCATCCACTGAGCCCACTGGGTGGTTTCAGGTTCCTATTTTATAGCTTCTCCCTACCTTAGCTCTGATTAGGTCAGTTATCAAATTACAAATATTTATTACTCCACCCATCAGGGAAACTTACTCTCCCACACATGGAAAAACACTGATCTGCCCAGTAACTTACCACCCCTTACTTCTGGGCAGTTCTGGACACTTCAAGTAAGTGGCCTTGTGTTGTCACCTTGCATGCGTACACACAGATACAAACAGAAATCCATTAATTTTCCAACTGCCTGCCTCACTCACGCTAACAAATAAAATACTGCAGTGCAAAAGGCATGTGGGTTACACAAGCAGAAGTCTGGGATTGCTGTTAGTTATTTTGTAGATGTGGGAGGAATTATGTAATAAGGAAGTAGGAGCCAAGTGTGCAACGAGAAAGGTGTCAAAGCAGGACACTGCAGGAAGAAGGGACAACCCTCTTCAGAGTGCAGCGTCTAGTGCTGATTTCAACACCTGGGAACGGGAGGAAAAATTCTGCCATGGTCATAAAAAAAGACCCTATCTTTGGGAATATTTTCAAGAAATTTCTGTATCTCTGGGTACAAAAGGAACATGCACCAAACAAACAATATCACAAGGAGATGCTAGGCCTGGTTGTTAAAATGAAACAACAATATGAAAAATGCTGCTCAGAAGGCAAAGACTTTGAAGATAGTGACGTGGACACATTTGAACAACCTAGATCAACTGGTTACTCAACTCATTACAGACTGTCTTCCATGTCTTACTATATGAGCAAATGATAACTTCAATTATTGTCATAAATTTGTGGTTTTGGTGGATTACTTATGAATATCAAAATATGTGTGTTCAAAATATAATTGGTATGATTACTGTGGAAGTATTTATCAATTACATTTTTACTGTTACTACTGAACATCTGGAATAATTTTTATTGCTCAATATAATCAAATATCCTAGACAAAGATTTCCTGTTTAAATGTAGTTTTATTAGGCATTTATGAACTTTAACATTTAAAAACACTTTCAAGCTGTTTGGTATACTGCTAGAGATAAGAGTTTACACAGATTTTGATAATCATGTATGAGTTATTTTCCCCCATATGATTGGGTTTGGAATAAATTATATCATTTAAACACTGGTACAAACAGCTGCAGTAAGAGGAATCTTTCATTTACCATCTCTCTCTCTTTTTTTAAAGCCACTCACTGAGAAATACTCAGTGGCAGTGACTTTTTTTAAAAATCATTTTCTTTAGGGTCCAGCTTACACATAAGAAGTTATGAACATCCATCATCTGCAATGTGAAAAACTTCAGAGTCATTTGCTGGTACCACCACCAGCAGCGCTGCAACTAATCATATGTCAGACAGTAAATATCTTCATCTCCCCTCCCACCCTGCCAAAAAGCCTTCATCCTCCAGTAAAATCACAGATGAGCTCACAATCAGGACCAGCAAATTCCAGCAAGGCTCCACAGATAAAAAGATTGTTTGGTTCATTTATGCAGCAAATTCTCCCTTTCATCTTATTCAGAACAAACTTTACATTGACAGGGTTCAATCACTAAAACTAGACTACTCTCCACTCAGCCAATTAGACATTGCTGAAAACTGCCGGTTATGAGTGTATGAGAGGAGAACTGAACAGTGCAAAAAAGATTGAAGAGAAATTTTTTAATCTGAGTCTTGATGGGTGCAGCAATGTATACAATGATTCTGTAATATGTGCCTGTGTGACAACAGAAGACGGGGTTGTCTATCTTACAGAAACAACGGATACATGAGGAAATGCCCTTATAGTAGAATACTTAAAAGTAGCAGTAAAAGCCATAACCAACTGAACAAAAAGTCAAGTGTGTAGCTTTGTCACAGATGATGCAAATGTAGCAAAGATGAGAAGAAATCTAGAAGAAGATTATGAAGGAAACCTAAAACTTTCAACATATGGGTACAGTGCTCATTTGATGCTGACTTTACACAAAAAGACTAAAGTACAGTAGAACCTCAGAGTTACGAACACTTCAGGAATGGAAGTTGTTCGTAACTCTGAACAAAATGTTATGGTTGTTCTTTCAAAAGTTTACAACTGAATACTGACTTAATACTCTTCGGAAACTTTACCATGCAGAAAAAAATACTGCTTTTAACTGTCTTTAATTTAAGTGAAACAAGCACAGAAACAGTTTCCTTATCTTGTCAATTTCTTTAAAAAAATTCCCTTTTTTATTTTAGTAGTTTAGGTTTAACACAATGCTGTACTGTATTTGCTTTTTTTAGCCTCTGCCTGATTGTGTACTTCTGGTTCCAAATTAGGTGTGTGGTTGACTCGTCAGTTCATAACGGAGGTTCTATAGTACAGCTCTAGGTAACATGGGAAAGTACATGATAACAAGACTTGTGGTCAGGCAGAAAGCAGCAGACGTGGTATATTTTGACACCGTCTCACATGCCCTTCTCATAAACAAACTAGGGAAATGCAACCTAGATGGAGCTACTATAAGGTGGATGCATAACTGGTCGAGTAGCTATCCATGATTCATTATAAAGCTGGATGGGCATATCAAGTAGGGTCCCGCAGGGATCAGTTCTGGGTCTGGTTCTGTTCAATTCTTCATCAATTATTTAGATGGCACAGAGAGTACACTTAGTTTATGGGGATAATATCAAGCTGGGAGGGGTTGTAAGTGCTTTGGAGAATAGGATTAAAATTGAAAATGGTCTGGACAAACTGGAGAAATTGTCTGAAGTAAATTGAATTTCATCCTATTAGAAAAAATACAAAGTACTCCACTTAGGAAGGAACAATCAGCTGCACACATACAAAATGGGAAATGACTGCCCAAGAACAGAAGGTTATAGTGGACCACAAGCTAAATATGAGTCAACAGTGTAACACTGTTGCAAAAAAAAGCAAACATCATTCTGGAATGTATTAGCAGGAGTGTTGTAAACAAAACACAAGTAGTAATTCTTCTGTTCTACTTTGAAATGATTACGCCTCAACTGGAGTATTGTGTCCAGTTCTGGGCACCACATTTCAGGAAAGATGTGGACAAATTGGAGAAAGCCCAGAGATGAGCAACAAAAATGATTAAAGGTCTAGAAAACATGACCTATGAAGGAAGTTTGAAAAAACTGGGTTTGTTTAGTCTGGATAAGACTGAGGGGGGACATGATAACAGTTTTCAAGAACATAAAAGGTAGTTCCAGGGAGGAAGGGAAAAAAATTGTTCTCTTTAACCTTTAAGAATAGGGCAAGAAGCAATGGGCTTAAAGTGCAGAAAGGGCGGTTTAGGTTGGACATTTGGAAAAACTTCCTAACTGTCAGGGTAGTTAAGCAATGGAATAAATTGCCTAGGGAGGTTGTGGAATCTCCATCATTGGAGATTTTTAAGAGCAGGTTAGACAAACACCTGTCAGGGATGGTCTAGATAATACTTAGTCCCGCCATGAGTGCAGGGAACTGGACTAGAAGACCTCTCGAAGTCCCTTCCAGACCTATGCTTCTATGAATAAAGGAAAATGTTGCTGAAATTCCAAAATACTCCCATAACAACCATTTTGCTTCAGCTTCACTGAAGAGAGCAGGAGGATCCAAACTAATTCTCCCCCAAGATGTGCAATGGAATTCAGTGGCTGATTGTTTTGAGCTATTTATTATGAATTGGCCTATTCTGATGACAATTTGTGATAATCACTGGACTAAAGAGAAATGTAGAAGATTTGCTGAATATACTGAAACCTATTTCCATAGCCTTGGATAAACTGAAGAGAGATGGCTGCTGCATTGCTGATGCTGTTGAAATTTGGAAAGAACTTCAAGATAAATTGCAGGCAGTAAAGAAGGGTATGGATCAAGCACTTATTCCACTTCAATTTCTTTGTCAATATTCTCAACTCAAAGTACCACAGTAGATGCCTAACTGCTGAAGAAGTGCCATGCCATGGGCATCTAATCACCACTCATCAACCATAACAAATTTCAGGGCTGGAGGTGAACCATTCAAGCAGTACGTGTTTGTTGCTGATGTTTTAAAGAAAGTCAAACCACTGAACTGGCGGAAGTCACTAGCTAAACACCTGGAACCAGAGTTTGTTGAAGTGCTAAACCAGCTTTTGAAAGCAGTACCTCTTATGCAGGCACAGAAAGAATATCTTCTTCACGTGGACCAATTCACTCGAAGTTGAGAAACCGACTGGGAGTTGAAAAAGCAGGAAAACTTGTCTCTCTCTCTTCCAGTCTATGAATAACAATGAGGAGGGAGGGGATAAAATCTGCTAGTTTTAAAAGTTTGAAGGACAACCTAAGAAACTTAGGAGATGGTTGTCTCATTTTCAAGAGACTTAGCAAGTAGGAACTTACACTGCAGTCACTTTCACTTAGACATATTTGAAAATTCTCCCAGGCTGACCTGAAATCAGTTTAATTCGCTGACTAGAGTTAATAAATCTGTTTAATAAATCACTTAGTTGTAAATGTGAAACATATTTTGATAAGAACAAGTTTATGTATCCAAAACATTTCACATTGTTTTGTTTAATATAAATTTTATATGCTGTTTTGTATGTTTATTTAAATCCCAGTTACCATACTAATGCAGCTTGACACAAATCATGAGTTGTAAATGTGAAACATATTTTGATAAGAACAAGTTTATGTATCCAAAACATTTCACATTGTTTTGTTTAATATAAATTTTATATGCTGTTTTGTATGTTTATTTAAATCCCAGTTACCATACTAATGCAGCTTGACACAAATCATGAGTTAATTACATAGTAAATAAGCAATATATCATTCACCATTTTCTAACATATTAAAAATGTACAATGAATAAAACTGAAAATATTAAGCTATATAATTTACATAATATATTTACATTTATATTTAATTTACATAATAAATGTATATAGTTATAATGCACCTTTCTAGGTAGCAAAAAGATGTATCAAATCTAGTGTAAAGGTTCTGTTTAGTTATAAATTAACCTTTTAATAGTTATATCAACCATTTTTTTTAGAAAATAACTGGAAGTACAAATGGAAAAGTTGATTAGATTTGATTATTTAAATGTAGGCTTTCCACTTCCTGATTTAAATCATTATTTAAATTGCTGATTTAAATCAATCCACCCAGTTGTGTGTCAACTCTTAGGTCTATTGGCCTGGTCTCAACCATTTTGACTTGCAATTTACATATGAAAACTGCATACAGGATTCTATCATCAATATTCTCATCAGAAATATATCCTCTCTTCAGTATTCCATCCAATCTCAGCAAGAAAAGGGATTGCAAGTTACTCGGAGTAGAAAGCAGACCTGGTTCTATTGCATCATTCACCTCCCCCAGAGATAATTACTCTAACATGCCAGCCTCCTTAATTGGAAAGAAACCCTGTTTATAACCCACAAATTATTCATGGAGACTAATCATCCACCAAGAGGCATATTCTTCCTTTGTGCTTTGTTGGCCTCTGTAAACTCTAAAAGCGTCCTGGTCTGGGTTACAACCAGCTTGCAGACTGACAGATGCTTCCTCACTGTGACAGCAGCATCTCTTTGGCCCACCTACAAGTGACCACGGACTACAACTGGAGAATTACCACAACGGACTATAAAACAACAAAGCACAAGTGTACAAGACACAGCACATTGTACAGGTGATGGACACTGACCTTAAACCTGCGTGATGAAGCTAACATCCTTTGACAGTTGCTCTTTCAAATAATACTAACAGCAACCACAGACAGAAGAGAACATAAGAATGGCCATATTGGATTAGACCAATGGTCCATCCAGCCCAGTATCCTGTCTTCCATTAGTGGCTGGGCAAGATGCTTCAGAAGGAATGAACAGAACGAGGCGATTATCTAGTGATACATCCTCTGTCATCCAGTCCCAGCTTCTGGCGGTCAGAGGTTTGGGGACACCCAGAGCATGGGGTTGCATCCTTCACCATCTTGGCTCATAGCCATTGTTGGATCTATCCTCAATTAACTTATCTAATTCTTTTTTTAAACCGGTTACACCTTTGGCCTTCACAACATCCCGTCAATGAGTTCCACAGGTTGACCATGCATCGTGCAAAGAAACACTTCCTTAGGTTTGTTTTAAAACTGCTGCCTATTGGGTGACCCCTGGCTCTTGTGTTATGTGAAGGGGTAAACAACACTTCCTTATTCACTTCCTCCACACCAGTCATGATTTTATAGACCTCTTTCATATTTTTCCCACTCCCACCCACCCCATCATCTCTTTCCAGCCTGAACAGTCCCAGTCTTTTTAGATCTCTCTTTATAGGGAAACCGTTCCATTCCCCTAATTATTTTTGTTGTCCTTCTCTGTACTTTTTCCAATTCTAAGATATCTTTTTTGAGATGGGGTGACTAGAACTGCATGCAGTATTGAAGGTGTGGGTGTATCATGGATTTATATAGAGTCATTATCATATTCACGGCCTTATCTGTACCTTTTCCTAATGGTTTCTAACATTCTACTCAGGGGGGTGTTTGACTATCGCTGAACACTGAGTGGATGCTTTCAAGAAATATCGACAGCTTACTTAGAACCCATTATTGTTTATGTACGGTTGGGATCATGTTTTCCTATATGCCTTTGTTTGCATTTATCAACATAGAATTTCATCTGCAACTTCGCAGCCCAGTCACCCAGTTTTGTGACTCCCCTTTGTAACTCTTCGCAGTCAGCTTTGAACTTACCTATCTTGAGTAGTTTTGTATCTGCAAACTTTGCCGCCTCGCTGTTCACTCCTTTTCCCAGATCATTTAGGAACATGTTGAACAGCAGCGGTGCCAGTACAGATCCGTGGGAACCATTTATTCCGGCCCTTTCTTTCCTGTCTTTTAACCATTTATAGATCCAAGAAAGAACCTTCGCTCTTATCTCATGACTGCTTACTTTGCCCCAAAGCCTTTGGCAAAGGATCTTGTGAAAGGCTTTCTGAAAGTCCAAATACACTTTATCAACTGGATCACCCCTTTTGTCTTCCTCAAAAAAACTCTAATAGATTGGTGAGGCATGATTTCCCTTTACAAAAGCTGTGCTGACTCTTCTCCAACCTACTGCGTTCATCTGTGTGTCTAATTATTCTGTTCTTTAGTATATTTTTTGCCTGATATCAAAGTGAGGCTTACTGACCTGTAATTGCCAGGATTGCCTCTGGAGCCCTTTTAAAAACAGTTGGTGTCACATTAGCTATCCTCCAGTCATCTGGTGCAGAGGCTGATTTAAGGGATAGGTTACATACCACAATTAGTACTTCTGCAATTTCAAATGAGAGTTCCTTCAGAACTCCTGGGTGAATAATATCGGATCCTGATGACTTCTTATTGTTTAGTTTATCAATTTGTTCCCAAACCTCCTCTATTAGACACCTCAATTAGTTCCTCAGATTTGTCACCTAAAAAGAATGGTTTCTGTCCTCTCCAAGCAGGAAATGATAGACAGGGAACAACCAAGGAAATACATCTGAGTGAAGATATTAACTGCACTGAGAGGGAGAAAAAGAAAAAGTTTCAACTCCTTGTGTCCATTTCAGACAATGAAGTCAGACCTCTGCAATTCAAGAACAGGTTTGTTCTCCTGCTACCCTCAGTACACTGTAAGAAACGTTACAATTTTTATACATTATGGTTAGTTTCTGAATTCAGAAGATGAAGTTTGTTACACGTTTATCTTAAATGACTGTCAGCACTTAGAAAAGGAGTACTTGTGGCACCTTAGAGACTAACCAATTTATTTGAGCACTTAATGTTTCTATTTAGTCCAGTCCAAAAGCCTACACTTTAATTAAGTTCACAGTTTGATTTAAAAGCATGCCAACTGCATTTGTGAGCAAGATGCCTTTCTCAGGCTGCTCTATTAAATCCACACATACATACAAGACCAAACTTACCCCCATATTGAGGTTTGGCTTTATTAAGTAAGAAATCAACAATACAATAAAGTTCATGTCAAACTTTCTCCCTAGGGTTTCTCCCTCAGGACTGCTCAGTCCACACCCTGTATTTTCCCAGACAAGCACTCCTATCTCCCTTATAACTAGGGGGGATTATAAGACACTTGCACCAGTGATTTAGCAAAATCCATGTAACCCTCTTCACAGCCAGATCAATGCCTGTTAACAGGGTGGAATATTTGAGGAAATCTCTGGCAGTACAATACAACTGTGTTTATTACATGGCAGAATTATCTTTCATAAGTCACAGGTTACAACCAGAGTTCAGGAAATAGTGTGGTTTTCAGAATCATCTTACACAGATGAAACCAAAAATCTTTTGTGCCCTCCCATAAAAGGTGTATGAAAAACAAATCCTTACTCATCATTGTGCCTAGGACCACCACACTAGGGCATGGGTAGGGCATTGATAGGGCATTGATAGGGCATTGTAGATATATATCCAGCAATTTTAAGTCCAGACCTAAGTTTGATTTTTCACTATCTGCTACCATTTTGAAAAGGCACAGTTAACAACCCACTCACTCCTGATTGTAAATATGGCTACCTATTCTAAAATTACAGTGGTCCTTTTATTCACTACCCAAACTCCATGTAAGCAGCTACAAAATTTCTGTCACACTGCCTGCATTGAGCATTTCAAATTTTGCCCTGGAGAGATCTTATCTTTCAGAGTCAGATATTTAGTCATAACTGAGAAATAAGCCAGCTCTGGTTTTAATATGAACAAAGGCCACCAAGTGGGTGAATGATGAAATTTGCTTGCTATTTTTGCAATGCAGCCTTCTGCACGCTAGGGAGAACCCTGAAACAACCTATTCTTCTCAGGACTTCAGATTGGGCCTGAGCCAGAATTTCCAGAAGTAAGAGCTAGTTATTCCTAAAGAATTGCAGTCTCC
This sequence comes from Lepidochelys olivacea, assembly GCF_965140295.1. Lineage (NCBI taxonomy): Eukaryota > Metazoa > Chordata > Testudines > Cheloniidae > Lepidochelys > Lepidochelys olivacea. The sequence continues at coordinate 6,942,071 of NC_140413.1, forward strand.
TACATAGAAATGACACAAGTAAACACCTTAGCACCTGCTGCTTATTCTTCTGCTGGATAATCCACCATATATATTACTCCTAGGGGAATTCTGTGCCACTGCACATGTGCAGAATTCATGTCCCCCGGAAATTTTTTTTCTCCGCAGAATAGAGTTTGCTGGAGAGGCACTGCAGTCACACATTTTGCCCACCAGGGGCTGCTGTGGCAACAGAAGAGAGGACAGCCAGCCAGCAGAGAGGGAGGGGGAAGAGGCTGCATTCCTCACAGCAGGGCCAGGTGAAGAGGCACAGGACAGACAGGGCACACAGGGCTACTGGGAGGTTACAAACCGGGATTCAGAAGGGCTAGTGGGGAGGACAGACTGGGGCATGAGCTCAGGAGCTAGTGGGGTGACAGCACTGAGCCAGGGGCTGAATGGGTAGGGGGCTGCAGAGCCACATGGGGACCGGGTGTAAGAAGGTCCAGGGCCATATGGGATGCAAGGACACACAGGGGCAGATGTGCCTGACTGAATGGGAGTGGCTAGGGGTCAGCCAGGATGTGCATGGGGGAGGCTCCCCAACAATCCCCCCCCTACAAAAAAACCCTGTTCTATACTTCTCCCACCTACACCCAACAACCCTCCAGGTTCATTCCCAGGCTCCTTCCCTCTCTCTCAGCTCCTCTGTTACCCCTACTCCCTCAAGCCTTTGCACTGCTTCTGTGGGGTGCAGGAAATACATTTCCGTATTGTAGTTTAAATGAATTACTCAAAATTCTGTATTAATATGCCTAGTAAGGAGTCTATTTGTCAAAAAAACATTTCCTGAAACTCTTTTTTTTGTTGGTTTGTATTGTTACAGACATACTTACTGACAGGTACTTTGAAATAAATTACCAAAACAACTGAAACCGACATGATCATTGTGTTATTTTGACAAATAAAATATGCAGAATTTTAAAATATAGTGTGCAGAATTTTTTAATTTTTTTAGCAGAATTCCCCCAGGATTAATATATTTGTAACACATCTTTAACTAGGAAGTGCAGTTAATTTGATACAGAACCTCCACTGGCTCTGGTAAGGGAAAAGTGAAGTTTGTTGCTGAAATTGAAAGTCAGCCGAGAATCGCTAAGCGACAAAAACAAAAGATGTTCTTCTGAATGGATGTGGTGTGCTGTAAACTCTGCAGTGGTGCAATCATGATTTTCAGCAGCAAGAAGCACATGTAAAAAAATCCCCAGATCTCAACTCAACAAATCCTCAAAATGTTCATTCCAAATGGATTAAGTATATACTAGATCCTCACTAGTTTTCAGCAGCGATCAGGGGACTGACACAAATGCCTGAATTTTGCAAGTTAGTAAGTGAAGAACAAATACAAGGAGGAGACTACATCATAAAACTTAGTTGTCTTATTTTAACAACTGCAGGTTAGCTAGTTGGTTATGACAACATAGAGAACTCTGTTCCAAAGGACAAACTAAAGAGACTGACCAAAAGTCTGCTGCTTAAAAGCACTAGTTTTCCAGTACAGGAGGAACTCAATTTACCCAGTGCAGGATCGCTTCTGGCCAGCCTTCACATGAAGCCACAACACTGGGAAACAACACAAGCAGCATTATTATTATTTTCTTCTCACTACAGTAACACATAGTCATTTACAGAGATGAGGGTCTCATTGTGCTACATGCTGTATATACACATAGTAAGAGAGAGTCCCTTTCCTGAAGAGCTTACAAATCTAAATAGGCAGGGTGGGACAGAGGCACTAAGAGGAAAATTGACTTGCCCAAGGTCACCCAGCAGGTCAGTGGGAGAGCTGGGAACAGAATCCAGGACTTCTGACTCCCAGTTCAGTGACCCATCTACTAGGCTTACACTGGTCTCCCAAATCTCACACAGCTTGCATCCCACATAAGGGATAGGCAGAACTGCTGTCTTTGTGCTAAGGGACACACCGGATCTTGTCCCTCTCTACTTCCCAGGGGACATACAGCATCATAAAGGAAGTGGGGAAAAGGCAGAACTATTGGTCCCACCCATTCCAGTACCAATCTACAGGCTGCATTGCATACGGAGGTTTAGTAGCAGCCAATATACCTGCTGTATATTGAGAAGTTCAGGAAACATCCAGTGCCACCCTGAGGCACTGTGAATCAGCACTGCCCACAATGTAAAGCCATGCCTAAATAGCTCCAGCTAGCCTTACATTTGGGGATACCATGAGCTACTCTTTCAAGTCAGGTGGTTGTCTAATAAGCGCGGTCTCCTGAACAGAGGTAACTGCACTTCAGAATGTACCACTGCATATCTGTAACCACCTTAGCTGAGTAGCAAGCAGAGACTGCTATTTGGGGGCAGATTGGTGACGCTCTACTGCACTATTAGGATCCATCTCTAGATTGGTGTTGCTCTTGGCCATTCCCTCTGAGCCATACATTTCCCATCTGAAACAATAAGATGTCACTTTAACCTCTGCTCTGCATAATTCTAGAATTAAATTTTTATTAATATTTTTAGCACTTTCCACCTCCAAGAGCTTCACAGACAAAGCATTTAGAAGTAGCAGGCTGTACACAGGCCCCCTCCTGAGCAGAAAGGATCAGTATCTCACTGCCCTTATTATTTTAATTTTAACGCCTCATAAGAGGTTTCACAACAGAAATAATTATAAACTAGTGATGAAAATATCCTGCCTCCCATAGAGCGGAGGGGACCTAAGGGTTCAATTATACGACAAGAGAAAAAAAACAAGAGATACCTTGGATCCAGTCTCGCTTTTGGAAGTGTGTTGCCTTTGTTATTCTTATCTAATTGTAACGGCTTAGGTAACCAGCCTTAATTGTAAGCCAGATGTGACTGGGACACGTGTTCTATGAAATATGTTTGATGTCAGCATCTCTGACAGCCTGCCGAGCAGATCGGTTAACACTTCCTTATTGTTCTGCTTTTATCAATACCATCTAATGGACCAGATCTATTCCCAAATGGGAAGCAGGACTGAGCCCATTATAAACACTAAAAAGATTCACTATATTTTAGATTATAATCTAGAGGACTTTTTTAAAATTCAAACATTGCCAGAGGTTTTCTTTATTCTGCAAAATTAATAAAATTATAATTTGGAAAAGATGGTCTTGTGATTAAGGCCCAGGGTTGAGGTCAAGGTTTTTTTCCTGATGCAGCCATGGACTGCCTATGTGATTTGCTGAGGGTCACACAATCTGCATCTCAACTCCCTCCTCCTTCCTCCCAAAATCTGAGGGGGGGGGGATGCTTCCTCTCTTCCCTAGGGAGAAGAGTTATTCATTAATGTTCATATAGTACTTTGAGATACTTCACTGGAAGTGTTTATTATAAAGACAATATCCTCTACAGAATTCTGAGTCTATACATGAGTATCACTGTCATATCAAAGGTAACAGTAGCCTGACCATGAACATATTGAGAAGCCTACTGCAGATGTGGCCTATATAGAGCTAGTTATGGCCCAGATTGCCACTAGTCTGTATGCAGAGATTAGGCACAAGATTTCCTTATTCCCCTGGCATACCTCGCACAAGGATAGATAACCCCAGTCCCCCATGCTTAGTGGAGTGCAGAGTGCACTCCCTCCAGGCGTCCTCAGGGGAGCACATTGTTCCAAAGGGAGCAGAGAGCGGTAAGGCAAATTCCCTCTCAAGATCCACCCTCCCAACAAGAGTCTGTGTACAAAGTACCCAATCTGGCTCTGCATATGAATTATTTTAAAGAGAGGTGTGTGCCAGTGTTCTTATTTACACTGCCATCAACAGCATTCAAATCAAAGTTATACACCACTGGCAATGCAATTTTACAAAATAGCTGCATTAGAGAAGAGCGCACCCTTAGCCTGCAGAACAAGGCAAGCAAACACATGCGTAAAGGGGCAAAACGTGTAGGAAATTTTGAAACTCTTAGCCCTTAGGGTTTAGAAAAGAATTTAGTTAATTACACTGAAAGAGAGAGAGAAAAAAAAGAGACACACACACACAATCTCTTGAACTTTGCACACCAGAAGAGCTTGTCCATTTTTTATTTTACATCAATTATTTTTAAAGTAGAACATGCCTAATGTACTTCTGATCTCTTACCATTTGAGTCTTTAAAGCAAAATTTAATACTCAAACTGTTGAGTAAGACTCAAGTAGCTTAAAGGAAGAGCATGTCTGCCTGTTAAACCTACTGAAAATCTCCTGTTCAAACATATTAAACAGCACCATGATAAAACACTGAAAACAGTCAACCATTGGAGACAGCTGTACATTTACAACTAGAGATATACATGTTCCCTTTTGGCATGCAACCTCAGTAAACTGAGGTCAAATCCTGATTGTTTTAGTCAAGTACACACTCTCAGTAAAGTCAATGAGCAGTCCACTCAGATCAGAAAGGCAAGTATCATTTGGACATCATTAATAGCAGTAGCGTTTTTCATACAATGCACAATTAGTCTGTTGAACTCATTGCCACAGAGTATATCACTGACCAAAAGATATACCAAGATTCAAAATAAGATTAGACATTTATATGGATAGAAAAATATTGACTTATAATATTATATAAACAAGAATTTGGAAAGGCCTCTAAATCCTCCTGCTTCAGGGCATACGCTAACATCTAGTTTTGGGGGTTAGGAGGAAACTTTCCTAAGGGACAGGTTGCCCTTTAACTACCTAACTGCAAAGATTTTTGCACCTTCCACTGAAATAGATGATGCTGGCCAAGTTCAGAGATGGGATACTGGACCAGATGGACAACTGTCTGATCCAATTTGATAGTTCCTATGTATTACAGCAGTGTCCCAAACCTCCAACCCAGAGTAGGGCCCCAGTGTGCTAGACGCTGTACAAATACATAGAATGAGACAGTCCTGGCCCCAAAGTTCTTAATATCTAAATAAATTAGACAAAGAAAGAGCAGAAGGAAGTATTCTCTCTCTCTTTTTTTTATTTTTCTTTTTTTTTTAAACAAATGGGGACCTTAAGTACAGAGATCTTAAGTGGTTTGCCCAAGATCATACAGGAAGTCTGTGCCAGGGTCAGGAACTGAGCCCAGAACTCAAGTCTCAGACCAGTTTCCTAACTACAAGGCTATCCTTCTTCCCCACAAACTTGTCTATTAACTACTCTAGTGACCAGGCTACTAAAAGGAACAATAAATTATTGTACATTGCTCCATAAACCTCTTCTTCCCGGCTAGTATTTATTTTCTTATCAAGATATGCTGATTGTCTCCAAACTGATACAAATCACGTTTATTAGTAGATTGTAGCAGTTATCTTTTTTGGTGTCATATTCAAAAAGCAAACTGATAAACTAAAGCTTTATCTCTACACAATTTCTCCAGCTATAAACACACAGCTTGGATTTGGTATCTGGATTACTACTGCAGTAGTGAAATGCTTGGCTTGTAATGGGGAAAGAGAAGGGTAGACAACTTTCCCTACTCCCACACAAAAAGCAGATCAGTTTTTGCTCCTTTTTGTCACATCTCAAGGGCCCGGAGCAGAAATCCCATTGGGGCTACTGAATGTACATTGAGGGCCCAATCCTGCAAGGCAAACCAGCATAAATTGCTCATTGGCACGCAGACTACTTTAAAAGAGCCTCCAGCTGATGCAAAACAAAAATAAAGCCATATGAAGTGACAAAGGGAACCACACACTGTTCCAATCAAGAGACTTATCAAAGGCAAGACATACATGGAACAGATGAGCATCTCTTCTGAATCAAGCAATGTAATAGGGAAACACTCTACATTTGTGTGTAAGGAGGTGGAAGTGGAGGTTTGGAAGGAGACAATGAATTCATTACCTGAAACACCATGTTAAAGGGTCAGGGGTTCCCAGAACAAAGTCCTAGGTTCACACCCCTCATGTCCAAAATTAAAATAAGGGACTTAACTTAAAATTCACAAGAGCTAGCAGCTGTTTTATTAACCCTGCTGTGCCCAGTTTGCGCAGATGATACAGGCCTGGGAACAGCTGATTCCCAATGAGAACTGAGGGTTAAATTGTATTCTCACCATGGTGAACCACAGGTAGACACTACGATTTAAGAAGGTTTTTGGGGAGAGGAGGTGGTGTTTGGAGAAGTAAACAGTAGTACTGAAGAGAGATGGAAAAAATGATCTTGACAGGGGCAAACTAAACAGCTTGTGCCCAGGTGTGAAATGTGAACAGGAGTAGATCAAGGATAGTAGTGGCTGAAACATACGGACTCTTTCTCCCTCCATCATGGGACGAAGTTGTTACTGTGAATTGCATGGACTATCTAACCTCCACCTCTCTGCTCATCAGAGGCCCTAGAACATGAGACTCCATTGCCTTGCACCTTGTGTTGTTGTTTCCCCTGCAAAGTGTGCATAAAACACTATCATAGTCACACTCACTTTGCAGAGATTGAAACTACCACACAAAGTGCAAGGCAAGGGAGAAATTGGCCCTACAGTCTCCTAACGTGTTCACGTCTGTAGAACAGAAGGTCACTGCAAAGTAAGCTCCCAATTACCAGGGAGATCCTCAGAGAGCCAACTCCCATAGGGAGTCGAGATCTCTGAACCAAGCAATAACACTCCCTCTCATCCCTCTGTTTATAGTGACCTGCTTATTGCCTGAAACTTAACTGTTTCATTAGATTTCCCCTTCCCCCAGTCATTTCACACATGTTCACTCGCAGAGCCAGTCTGGCAGCATTTTCCGAGGTCGTGCGAGAATCACTCGAGGCGCCAGGTCTGTTGGCAAAGCAGCCAGAAAGCTATTTATATTTAAGACAAGAACAAGGGGCGTGGTGGCCTCCATTGACTGCACGTGCAACACAGGCTTCAGAAGGGCCATCATGGACTTGTTTCAGGGATGCAAGGATTTAGACTAACGTACAGATTGGGGCGGGGGGGAGGCCACACAGGAAATTACTGGACACGAGCATTGTTAGCATATACAGAGCTAGAGAAAGGGAGGGCATTCTCTGCCTCCCGACCTTGCCAGCGTCCTTTAGAACACACATGCTTCCCATATTGTAAACAATTGTCACTAAAAAATGCCCTTTGTAATCGACCAGTCAAAACAACTGAGACTTTAAAGCCACTTTCCCCAAGCTTGATTTCACATTGCAGAGAAGGCAGCTACAACCATATCTGCAAGAGGATGAAGAGGGAATGCTAGCACCTCAGAGAGCCATGGCTCCATAGCTAATGCAGCAAATAGCCTTCAATCACCTCCTCCACATCAAATATTGTGTGTGGGGGAGACGGGGTAAGAGGGGCTGACAGCAAGGAAAAGTATATAGTTTTTAATCACTTAAACATTTAATGAGACTTGGGGTCCTAACTCACTTAAGGGGTGATCCTGCTTCCACAAAATTCTATAACAAAACCCTCACTGAATTTATCGGCACAAAATTTAGCCCTTAGGCATTCTGAAAATACCACCCTATGGCTTGAAAGAACTAACTTAAACCCTTGAAAGTAAGGTCCTGTGCACTAAGGCAGACTTCGAGGTGAAGAGTTAAGTGGCATAAGTTACCGAACAAGGATCAGTTGCCAACTTACACCTTTTTCCAGCCCTTTAGCATGTCTGTTATGGTAGGAGGTCAGATCTACCTTAACTTAACACCTTAAAACGCTCCTGCTTCAGGGCATAAACCAGCCTCTAATTAATGGGGGTTAAGACGAAACTCTTCCAGGGGCATGTTTTTCCCTAACTTCCTACCGCAGGGCTCTTGCATTTTCCTTTGAGTCAGCTGGTGCTGGCCATTGCTGGAGACAGAACATGGGACTAAACTGGTCTGACTCAATTTAGCAATACCCACGTCTGTATTCCATTTCCCTCTGCATAACTGATTTTCCAGCTACATCAATGGTGGAATCTCCATCACTGGAGATTTTTAAGAGCAGGTTAGACAAACACCTGTCAGGGATGGTCTAGATAATATTTAGTCCTGCCATGAGGGCAGGGGACTGGACTAGATGACCTCTCAAGATCCCTTCCAGTCCTATGACTCTATGATCACTCTCTTCTAGCTACATGTAACCTACAACACCTAATGTATCACATCTGAAATTGTCCCACTCTTCAACTAACCCCAGTGGAGTAGAAATGTAGTATTATTAATCCTAACCGTTCAAAAAAATGAGGCCCCCAAATTCATGAAACAGTCTTTAAAATCATGAGATATTTCTAAAGTCATATGTTTGCCATTCTTTTTGTCTGCCTTCTGGAGACTCAGCCTTTAGGGGTCATATTTTTAAGGTTTTTCTCTGCACCCATAAGAACTAGAAACTTTGTTTTTAAATAAAAGCTGTGGTTCTCAAGTAATAATATGAATCCAGAGGCCAAAAACACAAAATATCCCAACATCATTAAATAAAATCACAAGAGTTGGAAACACTGGGAATGTAATACAAGGGTTTGAGAACAGCAAGCATTGCAGTCCTCCTTTTTCCATTTACTTTTAACACAGATTCTATTGACAAAGTTTTCTGTGAACGGTTTCAATTTATCAGTTCAAAAAGACCACCTGTCTTGGAAGTCTATGAAGCTGAAGCCAAAGCAGAAAAAACAGTGATTCGGTGAAGACATGCTAAATCTTAAAGAACTTTTAAAAACACTTTTATACTTAAGTTTTTATTGTTTTTTAAAACAGAAAAAAGATTTTAAAACCTTTCAAAAGCATTTTAATAGCTCCTAAGGAGCCATTACAGTATAATGTAAATTACAGTATAATGTAAATATGTATAAATTCGGGGGGAGGGATAGCTCGGTGGTTTGAGCATTGGCCTGCTAAACCCAGGGTTATGAGTTCAATCCTTGAGGGAGCCATTTAGGGATCTGGGACAAAAATTAGGGATTGGTCCTGCTTTGAGCAGGGGGTTGGACTAGATGACCTCCTGAGGTCCCTTCCAACCCTGATATTCTATGATTCTATTCTATGATTCTATGTATCTTAACCAAATATTCTAAAATGTGGATACTCATTTGGTATTGCGCACGCACACGCACAGCCTTTGGTTTCTGAATCAACTTATTCCTCTTTTACCCAAGACATAACAAGAAATCCTACTAGAAGAGCTTTCAAGAGCCTCTACACTAACATTTGGAAACACTTAAAAATCAGAGACTAGCTCAAATGGAGTTTCTTCCCTTACGCTTTTTATGAAGCACATGGCAATGTGTATTCCCACATTGTCATGTGTTACTAGTCTATGTTTGTTATCTTCCTAACATGGGCCTTGCTCCTGAAAATGGATCTACACAAGCAGATCCCTGTGTCCATAAGGAGCCACAATGGAGCTCTGGGCAGAAGTCTGCCCATATGGATCCAGCTGCAGAACTGGGGCCATGGTTTGCATAACACATGCATGTGAACTAGCATTTTATTATACTTTACTGTAATATTTTGGAACATGAGTGTTCTGTCTGATCCTCTTAGATCTAGAACTGTGAATCCACTTCCTTCTCCTAAGAAGGAGGAGGATCTTCCTAAATTTTCCTCATTACAGGCTCAATCCTGCACCCACTGAAGTGGACAGCAAAGCTCCTACCAACATCAACTGTCTAGTTTCAAGCCCTATAACGCCCTTCCCCCAAAGCCCTGTGTCATGGTGAGTATTGCTCCAGTGAGAGGAGTGACTATGTCTCCCTGTGAAGCTCATCAACTCTAGAGGGCCAAATTCCCCCTTTCTGCTAGGCGTGAGCACACTGTTTCTGTGGGGCCTTCCAGGCTCGAAGGACCAAACACAGGACTTGCTGTATGGCACCTTAGAGACTAACCAATTTATTTGAGCATGAGCTTTCGTGAGCTACAGCTCACTTCACTGGATGCACGAAAGCTCATGCTCAAATAAATTGGTTAGTCTCTAAGGTGCCACAAGTACTCCTTTTCTTTTTGCGAATACAGACTAACACGGCTGTTACTCTGAAACCAGTATTATTATTACCACTGTACCTCTCAGCTAGCCCAATGGATAAAGCTTAAAAAGGGACACGAGACTGGTCAGACTTAAAATTCAGGTGGTGTAAAACAAAAGCCACCAAGCTTTTACAGCTCAGCCACAGAAAAGTTCCTGTTATTTCACTTTACAGTCCAATGAAAGTGTTTTATAGATTTAAAAATTCCACAGCAACATTTGAAATCTAAACACAGTAGCATTATGAAAGGACATGAAAACAAAACTGACCAGAAATAAAAGTAAAACTGACTGGTCAGTTATTGTGGTCCAAATCCAGTGTAGTGCATAATATAAAACTACATTAAGGGTGAAAAGTTATTCAGCATTTTAAATTCACTTCAACATGATAGCGTAAGCGTACTCACACTAATATCACTTACATACATACACACACATCAACATGTGTGTATAAACAAATACATATATTTTAAAAGCCTTATTTTTACCCTAGCAGTGGCCCTTTAAATACAAATAAAAGGCATCCCACCTAATCTTTTAAATCTTCTCAGCAATCCCAGCTCCCAGACTGCTGCGCTGGGCATCACAAAATGGGGAAGAGATGGCCAGCCCTCTGTGGTGATAGAGGTGGTTAGGGACTATTTAGAAAAGCTGGACGTGCACAAGTCCATGGGGCCGGACGAGTTGCATCCGAGAGTGCTGAAGGAATTGGCGGCTGTGATTGCAGAGCCATTGGCCATTATCTTTGAAAACTCGTGGCGAACCGGGGAAGTCCCAGATGACTGGAAAAAGGCTAATGTAGTGCCAATCTTTAAAAAAGGGAAGAAGGAGGATCCTGGGAACTACAGGCCAGTCAGCCTCACCTCAGTCCCTGGAAAAATCATGGAGCAGGTCCTCAAAGAATCAATCCTGAAGCACTTGCATGAGAGGAAAGTGATCAGGAACAGCCAGCATGGATTCACCAAGGGAAGGTCATGCCTGACTAATCTAATCGCCTTTTATGATGAGATTACTGGTTCTGTGGATGAAGGGAAAGCAGTGGATGTATTGTTTCTTGACTTTAGCAAAGCTTTTGACACAGTCTCCCACAGTATTCTTGTCAGCAAGTTAAGGAAGTATGGGCTGGATGAATGCACTATAAGGTGGGTAGAAAGCTGGCTAGATTGTCGGGCTCAACGGGTAGTGATCAATGGCTCCATGTCTAGTTGGCAGCCGGTATCAAGTGGAGTGCCCCAAGGGTCGGTCCTGGGGCCGGTTTTGTTCAATATCTTCATAAATGATCTGGAGGATGGTGTGGATTGCACTCTCAGCAAATTTGCGGATGATACTAAACTGGGAGGAGTGGTAGATATGCTGGAAGGGAGGGATAGGATACAGAAGGACCTAGACAAATTGGAGGATTGGGCCAAAAGAAATCTGATGAGGTTCAATAAGGATAAGTGCAGGGTCCTGCACTTAGGACGGAAGAACCCAATGCACAGCTACAGACTAGGGACCGAATGGCTAGGCAGCAGTTCTGCAGAAAAGGACCTAGGGGTGACAGTGGACGAGAAGCTGGATATGAGTCAGCAGTGTGCCCTTGTTGCCAAGAAGGCCAATGGCATTTTGAGATGTATAAGTAGGGGCATAGCGAGCAGATCAAGGGACGTGATCGTTCCCCTCTATTCGACATTGGTGAGACCTCATCTGGAGTACTGTGTCCAGTTTTGGGCCCCACACTTCAAGAAGGATGTGGATAAATTGGAGAGAGTCCAGCGAAGGGCAACAAAAATGATTAGGGGTCTGGAACACATGACTTATGAGGAGAGGCTGAGGGAGCTGGGATTGTTTAGCCTGCAGAAGAGAAGAATGAGGGGGGATTTGATAGCTGCTTTCAACTACCTGAAAGGGGGTTCCAAAGAGGATGGCTCTAGACTGTTCTCAATGATAGCAGATGACAGAACGAGGAGTAATGGTCTCAAGTTGCAGTGGGGGAGGTTTAGATTGGATATTAGGAAAAACTTTTTCACTAGGAGGGTGGTGAAACACTGGAATGCGTTACCTAGGGAGGTGGTAGAATCTCCTTCCTTAGAGGTTTTTAAGGTCAGGCTTGACAAAGCCCTGGCTGGGATGATTTAACTGGGAATTGGTCCTGCTTCGAGCAGGGGGTTGGACTAGATGATCTTCTGGGGTCCCTTCCAACCCTGATTCTATGATTCTATTCTATGATTCTATGGGATCATATTACTGTTGTGCAAGGATGGTGGGATCTTTTACTTCCCAATTCCCCACCCCATGACATAACTGTGCAAGAGGTACTACAGAGACTAATTTCAGGTTTCAGAGTAGCAGCCCATCTGTGCACACAGTGTTCAAAAAAGGGTATTCATTTTACCAAGCAAAAGAGAGAACAGCAATGTTGAGGACATGCGGGTAAGTGCTGCACTTCCACGCAAAGCTTGTTTGGTTCAATCCCAGTAACATTCCTTATTGATTACCCACGTCTGTAAACCACCTAAGAGACATCTCTGCAGACTGTTTGCTTCATGCTGCAGCTTCCTTGCTGGGGGTGGGATGGGACAGACACCCACATGTAATTAGTTAAAGGATGTTTTCCTGCTGTTGGAGGTGGAGACAGAATAAACAGGCACACTGACTTTTAGCATATAATTACTAGGCTCTTAGATCTGGGTGTCAGCTGTCATGATCTTAGGGATGATAAGCTGCCTCTAGCCTACATTTACAGAGGTCAAGAGGACATGTACTAGTTTGGCAAATGCACAGGTTAGGTGAGGAACTCAAGACACAGAAGTGTGCACTGAAACTAATTCATAGCTAACAATAACTATAGCTTACCATTTTAAGACACACCAGCAGGACTGACGTCTATATATGCATTCTTTGGTGCAGTGCGGAGAAGGATGGTTTGGGGGCTACAGGACAACACAAGAAGCCAGGACATCGGGGTGATCATGGCTGCAACAGTGATTTTCTGCACAACCTTGGACAGGGAGTGAATGGGGTCTGCAGAAGCAAAGGGCCTGTGTGTGGATGGTCATCTCCACTGGGATCCATAAGGTTTGGAAGTGAAACCATAGCCTGTTCTAGAGGTGGCAATGGTGGCAAACTCCACCCACTGAATGATTTTGGGGGGAGGGGAAATCAAGGAAGGGGCCATCATGGAGTCTTCCACCCCTTGTCAGGAGCTTTTTTCTGAGAAGGGGCAGTCTAGGAAATAGTATTTAGAAAAGTTATGTTATAGCTCACACACTCCCTCTCTCCCCGCATCCATCTTGGAACCCAGCTCCAATCTGCAAGCTAAACTTTTACAGCCATCTCTGTGTCACTTCTCCCCATAGTCAGCATTCAGACAGACAGCATTAAGCGGTTTATGAAAGTGAGCGGCCTAATGATGTGTGGTAATGGGGTTCTTGCCGTTTGGGACATGGCCCGTAGCTTTGAGGCCTCTCCAGAGCTGCAGCTGAAGGGGGGAGCAGGAGGAAGAAGGGAGCACATTCTGCTCGAAGGGAGCAAGTAATACTTTTAAGGAGTGAGAAACTGAAGACAGGCTGCAGAGAAGTCAGCGATGACTTTTGCGGATTTAACTTGATTCCAGAGTGTGGCAGAAGGTCCAAATGTGCTCTATACCAGGGTTTCTCAATCTGTGGGTTGGGACCCAAAACAGGGTCACCAGAATGATTCCAAGGGTCACATGATGGCTCCTGTCCCACAGGGCTGGCTGGGCTCCCCTCCCTGCTCCAAGCACTGCAACCCTGGGGTCCCAGCACAACTTAGGTTTGGCCCGGGAATTCAGGTAGCCCAAATTTGAGTGAGTGGCACTGCAACCCCATGAGCCAGGTCACAGCTCCACTCACACAAATTTGGTCCAGAGAGGGGGGTGCAGCCAAACCTGAGCAGGGTTGCAACCCCGGAAGCTGCAATCCCCAGAGCCAAGCCCAGCCAGCCCCACAGCACAAGAGCTGTGGGAGTAAGTGCCAGGCAGCACCCAACCCCCTTGTGGGGGCAGGACATGACTGAAAGCACCCCAGGGCTTCCACCTCCAGACTATTTACGGGGTTGTAACAAGCCATAAAAATTTACAATTGGGTCCTGTGCTCAAAAAGGTGGAGAACTGCTATTCTACACAGTTCTAACAGGTAGCGAGGGCGCATGGTTTAGTGACTGGAGCATGAAATCAGGAACTCCCAAGTTCTAACCTTGCCTTTACAACTGACTCACTGTTGGCCCTTAGGAAATAATCTTAAAATCTGACTCTGCTCTGAGAAGTGACTAACCATGGCCTGAGCTCCAGAGTAGTTTTTCTCACTACCTACATATGAGATTTACTCAGTTTACAAGCTATGTGCCTTTTTATGACTGCCAGCCCTGAAACTTCACTCTGGGATCTGAAAGTCAAGCTGGGATTTTTCCTGCTTGTGCAGCATCACAAACAGTCGTGACACAAGATGTATGTAGGTAAGGTGTCACCAAAGTATGTGCTTCAAACTAGAATTACTTGTTAACCTATTTGTCGGAACTTGCCCATCCGTAAAGTGGGAACAAGATCATCTACCTACCTCACAGCTGTGAGGATTGACTAATTAATATCTGTATAGCATTTTGAAAATGTAAAGCACATACAGGGGTTACCATAAAATCTTTCCTGTTTCTATTTGTAAGTCACTGATCTTACCATGGTATTCTCTGTACTATGTAAAGGAAATAAAGCAAGTATGGTAATGTTAGGCAAAGTTATAAAAATGTTGATGGTGGCCACTGTCTAAGTGTTGATTAATTATAAAATGGTGCCTGCAATCACCCTCTGCTTACGAATGTAAAGTGAGAACTAAATTAAAAGATTGTAGGCTCTCATTTTATTATTGGATACTTTATATAGTGCCCAAATTCACAACATGTGCTTTACAGAATACATTGGCTTACTATGTCCCTACCCTAGGAGCCTGCTGCTGGATCTGTGTAGGTGAGCTCCTGAACCCCTGTGGAACCCCACTGAAATCAACAGGACACCAACAGAGATGCAGTGGTCTGTGCAGACAGATCTGATTGCAGAACTGAGACCTAACATTTATGACAACATAACATGTGAAGGTGACAAAAAATAGGGAGGGTAGGGAACAGTAATACGATTGTGCCACTGATCAGTTTAGAGCACGTGTACTCCTTGATGGCTCAATTTTAATTACAAAATAAATTATAAATTCACTTCTCGTGGGCATGTAGGGATCTAAATAAGAGGGTGACGGCTTGGCAGATTGGAACAGTTGAGAGGGTGTTCCATGTGTGGGAGGAAACATGAAAAAGAGACAGATGCTTGTGGGGGAAGTGCACAAATAGAGAGCAGGTAGGGAGGGGATCATGGCCAGCAGCATTGGGGTGAGAGAAGGAAAGAGGCAAAAGGGATAAGCAGCTAGGGTGCAGTGACACACTTGAAGACAAAAACAAGCAATTTAATCTTATGGAGCTGGAGATCATTTCTAGGGAATTCAATTAGGAAGCAATTTATATTCCTCCAAACTAGGAAAAATGAGTTCAAGTAAACATGCTTGTGTGTTTGCTTCCCTTCCAAGATTATGTAAGTTTATATACACATTAAAAGCAGCCTTTGGACACTTTCCAAGTTACCAGTATGTCCTTGGGAATTATTGCATTTGGGCACCCATATCTTTGACCATGAGTGTAAGAACTAGTCACACCTTCAGTCTCTTTAACTCATAACTTGCTGGTCGGTGATTGAATTTGCTACAACCGCATCAATGACCCCAGATGTCACGGTTCCATGGTAGCATTTTTATTCCAATTTTTTTTAGATACAAAACCCAATGGTTTTGCAATTAAGACGTGTATGATTAAGACTACAGCGTGGAAGCTAAAAAGATTGTGCAGCTATTGACAGCACTTCAGTGCATGCTTTTAGAATGAGATTTCACTTCTGAGGACGGAGAATACGTCTATGCCCAATTTAATATCTGATTGACAGCTTTCCAAGGCTGCCAAAAAGCTGACATTCTGCAACTTGCCATATTTAGGTTCTAAAAACATATAGGTGACAAACTGATTGGAATCTGAAGGATTTATTTTGACCTGCCAGTAGACACTGCAAGGAACATTTTATGAGGCAGCTTCCCTCCCTTTTTCTGGTAGTGGAGGGGAAAAAACACAACAACTTTTGCAACAACTGATCTAGGAATAATGCAAAGTCCGAGGCAGCCACCCTCAGCCAGAACAAGATGACAACATTAATGGGTTTTGCTTCCCAAGGTTCAATTCCCTCTCCATTTCCCTATGATGTGTGACATTCCCTTTGAGGTCAATGGAATCTGGTCCCAAGACAAAGAAGGGGGAGTGGGCGTGTGGGAAGTCTAAGGGAAGCCTCACATTTCTTCCCCCCCGTGCAGTTCTGAAACCGCTCCTGTACGAGGAAGTTGTCAGAATTGCACTTGATAAGCAAAAACTTTAAAATGTAAACTCAGCTTTCTGGAAAAAATAGCGTGTAGTAAAAGTCAAACTGTTCCTTCTGGCTGCAGTACAGATAGGGTGGGAATGGGCGGGTCAGGGGGGAAAAAAAGAGGTGGTGAAAGGGTTTTCAAGGGTACCCCTAACATTGCAAACTGGGGTGCGTGGGAGAAGACTATTTGCTGCATGCTGTTATAGCATGCTATGCACGGTACTGGAAACAAAACTTTCATTACTCATCAACGCACCCTTCTCCCATTGAAAGCTCGCATACTGCAACACACACAAAAAACTGGCTGATGAATTCATTAAACACAGGCTCGAAGACCTATAGAAACTAAAACTGTTTAAACAGATGCATCATTTTGTTTACATTATTTTGTTAAGCAACATTTTCTTTAATAAAAAAACAGCCTGGCGAGGGGTCTTGTGTGCCACTGAAATGCACAGCAGACAGCCCACTCTACTGCAAGACTATTTTCAGCAGCACTCAGTAATTGTTAAATTGTTACTTACTTTGTGCCAAAACTATGTTCTGAACAGCTGGCTTTAGCCAATGTTTGATTAAATGTAGTTAGGTGTCCTTACAGAATAACTGCAGGATTCCCACACAGGCAAGACATATAATCAATTATATTTCTGTTGGTACATCCTGAAATATTAAAAGTTTGTGTTCTAATTAAACAGTTTATTCATGCAAAAACTAAAATTACAGTGGATAATTATGCAACAAATTGCTCACTTTACTCTATAATCAATATCTCTAAATGCTGGATAACGAATGATCATATGACATGACAGGGTAAATATCTAGTACCCTATCAACCAGTAAAGGAATTAAAAATAATCAAGCTGCTTTTAAATTTTTAAAAAGCCTTTCAACTATGAGAACCAGTGATATTAGACAATATTCTGCAGAGACTGCAGTTTCATGTCCCCATTCACTTATTGGTGAGAATGAGATTCAGCTTGTAAGGATAAAAATATTCCTGTGAAAACATGTGCCACTCGCAGCTTAGGTTAAAAGCTTTCAATGAGGTTAACAGGCAATGCTAAATCCAAATCCAAAGAAAGAAGAGCAAGCAGCAGCTGAGATGTGAAGTCCAAAAGGTGCAAGAAAAAAAAGCAAAGGCACACTATAGTTTTCAATTATGTGGAGCACTCCTCTGAGAACAGCTTTTACCTCCTTCAGTTGAGTATAGGTTGCAGACCCAGCGTAAAAGGATCTGTGGACCATAGAAAGACAGATGGACAGACACTGCACTCCAATAGATTAACATCTTCTATCAAAATCAGTGTACTGGTGATGCACTGGTCTGAGCTGCCTGTTGTTGTTCCTGACATTGAAGTGTAAACAGGGCATCAATATTCAAGAGTAAACATGACTTGCAAGCAAGTGGATGTTTAGAGAGTTGCTCTTGCATTTTCTGTCAGAGAAGGAGTGAGCTGGGCCATGCTATTCTTGGCACTTCCTGAAGTTCAATCAGTGGATTTAACTGGAGAGAAGAGGGAGATGGAAGAAAGGGAAACCAAATCCTTTATATAAAGCTATGTATGATAGAAACGGAGGGCTGGAAGGGACCTCAAGAGCCCAGCCCCCACACTGAAGCAGGACCACATACAGCAAGTTAAAAAATTACTTGACCACAGGGGTCTTCTGCAGTCACCAAGCTCATTTTCTGAATGGAAACAAAGGACTCAGGAGCTGAACATAATGCCATTTTGCCAACAGTGACTACTGAGCAGGGACAGGAAAAGACTGCTAATTAGCATGAGGACAGGGACAACCCAAAGTGCAGCCCAGGGTGCTTTAATGTGTCCTGCTGCCATCTTCATTTTTCATATGAAGGTGCAATCTGGAGAAACTAAAACCTGGATTTGTGCTGGAAATGGCCCACCTGATGATCGCTTTAGATAAGCTATTACCAGCTGGACAATGGGGTGGGAGGAGGTATTTTTTCATATTCTCTGTGTATATATAAAGTCTGCTGCAGTTTCCACGGCATACATCTGATGAAGTGAGCTGTAGCTCACGAAAGCTCATGGTCAAATAAATTGGTTAGTCTCTAAAGTGCCACAAGTACTCCTTTTCTTTTTATGTACCAATGTTCTGTCTTGATCTGCTGCAGCACTCCCAATAACTAGGGGACAGGACATACATATTTCCACTGGTTAGTCTGATGGTTGAGTCAAGCAGCAGCATTGCATGCTGGGACCTCAGCATCAAAAACAACCCAGTGGAGATACAGGCATCTTTTTCTCCTCCTTATTGGGACTACAACAGCAGCCCAAGAAGGAGCATTGCTGGGACTCCAGCAGCTGATTCTTTGTTTGAAAGATATGGGCAGGTATTTTTTTTTTCTCCAGTACTGTTCTGTTTTAATCTCTCTCTCTCCCTTTGTATATTTGTGAATGGCCAGTAAAATGGATACTTAGAGAAATACAAGGTTACCTCATGTCATGTTCACAGATGGACACCACAGTATATTCATGTACATGCTAAAGGTTACTTTGACTTCTAACTGGGTTCCTCTCAACTTTTGTCACCTTTGCATGAAATAAAAGATACAAGAAGGATAAGAATGTAATTTTAATTTAGCTAATTTTAAACTCTTTAGAAACAGTATATATCAATTTCAGGCTACAGTCTAATCTGCACAAGTGACCCATTATTCATCAGCTCCACTGGGGCCTCCATCGCATTAGCAAGACTTCCATTCCCCTCTTACTCACCCAAATTTTTAAGGCTTCTATTTTTAGTTTTTTCCCCTTATTGTGTCACTGTTTCTTCTTTTCCCCGCTGTCCTCACTTTTCTTTTATGACTCTTGTTTTCCTTAACCTACACTCTGAACTGGGTCGACAAGTTTTGTTTGTTTAAATGCATTTCCTTTATTTTACTTTTGATTTTATATTTGCTCTCCTCTTGCTACTTGCCTTTTCCACTGCAACTTTTGTTACCTTTGTTTAAAGCCTTTGGATATTAAATTATTTTATTTTGGGGACAGTAAAGGAGGTTTACCTCCGTATTATTATGGTTTGTCTTGCTTTGATTTAATCTAATCTCATATGTTTAACATATTCCGCATGGAGCAAGTGTTGCTACAGTTTTTCTTTTCTTTTGAAGAATTCCTCACAATCTGCAATCTTGACTCGTGTATTTTCTTTATGCACTTTAATCCTCTCTCCTCTTGTCTAGGAACATTTGTATGGCTGCATGCACCTTCCTTGAATCTAATTAAGCAAAAAGACACTGTTTGCTTCCTAGCCAAGTGTTGTAAGAATTACACCATCTGATCTCTAGAGGATTTCCCCAGATCAAACCCCCTCTGATTAATTTAACCCAAGCAATACTTCAAGCCATATCAAAATACTGTATTTACTTAAACAGGAAAAGTTATTAAAAACTAAAGAAAACCCAGGGGATGTGGATGAGGAAATCACATTGTATCTGTGTTGATCAAATTGGTTCATAAGCATAGACAAAGTACAGGTGAACATCTTTTTAGTCTTTTTACACACAAAATTTTTTTCATTGACTTCATTAGACATTTTGAACTATTAAGTGGAGACCGTCAGATCAATTTAGGACTAACTTTTATGTTTGATTAAAAACAAGATTTTTACAATTTGTCATTAGAAATTTTCCCTTTTTTTATTCTAATGAAAATAGTTTATTTAAATACAAACATTCCCCTGCACTTTTTTCCAACCCAAACATTACAGCATTGTGCTCGTGCATGAAAGCCAGAAAGTGAAACTAACTAGTCCATTTTCAGTGTCCATGCTGAATGAAAAATGTAAGATCGTCGTATGAATTGCAAAAAGTGAATTTGTTGTGGGTTTTTTATTAGTTGTGTTTCAATAACTTAAGGTATCACTACCAGACAGGTTTAAAAAAAAAAAAGGTCAAAACAATGAGCTTTAGAGTTCACGTTTGAACACATGGATGAAAATATTGTGCATGAAGTTGCTGGATCAATGCATAGAAACATTTTAAGTTTACTAAAATGGCTGAGTTTAACAAGAGGATACAGCACGCAACCTGATCAACTCTTCCTTCACTAGCAGGAGAGAAGTTCAGGGTCAGTGGTTTAATAGTGCAATCGTCTTTCATTTTTTAAAGAGACCACAAATTCTGCTTAGATCGCAAATGAAAGCGAACAGCATTCTCTTCCTTCTCTCTAGTAGGAGCTTATCCACGTCACAAATAAACCGCCACAGAAACAAGCACAGTCTCTGACCAGAAGGCTCTGCATGTCACGATGGAGGTGTACTGACAGAGCAGGAAATCTTATTTAAATGTATGTCATGCCATGTCCTAGTTAATACTATTAGTTCAGGACTTCCATAAGCATCTATTTATTCCAAACATGTTTTAAAAAAATAAATATGGAGTTTTTCAAGGATGCCACAGTATCTCCATTTTTGCTCTGGGCCATACATAGTTTGGCACTTCATTGTAATTATGTTTAAATAAGACACTTAATTTATGTCCAAGAGAAACAAAAAGACATTTCTCTTCATAGCAATCATATGCCCTTCTACGGACTTACAAACCAAAGAGATTTTGAGAGTTAATATTTAAAATGATGCTTTTGGTATCTATCAAAGTATTTAAAAATATATTTCAGAACTTATTAAATATTTTATTTCTGTGAGAACAAGAATATTTCAGCTGTCCACTGGTGATCAACTAATCAGGTAATGAGAGATGCTAGATGCTTCAAATGAATTAGAATTTTCTTCCAGAGAAAACTAAGGACATTAATATGTGGCCTTAGTAATATTTTTATTCTTTACTGAATTTAAAATCAAGTGCCATATGATAAAACCATAATAATACACATAAGGCTCTATCCACAACATCTGACCTTTCCTAATCCCAACTGGTTTGAAGCAACAGTCTCAACCACTTAGAGACAGTCTGATATAATCATTCACTCAAGTTAGTTACTCATTAACTTGTTACATAATATTTATGTTGCATTAGTAAAGCCTATGTTTAAACCTCAGACAGTAGCTCAGAGGGAATGCTCCTAAACCAAGCTGACCCTAGTTCTCGAACTGGAGAATTATTACTCAGTTCCCATTCACCATGGCTAGTTAAGTCTGAGGCATACTCACCTGAACTCTTTCCAAGAGAAATAATTAGGGTTGCAGCCTATTTACAAGCAGTCCTATTCAACATGGAATTCAGGATGTGATTACCTAACATTTTAATGATCTCTAAGTAGAGAGCAATTAAAGAAACACTTTAAAAAACAGCTAAAAACCCTACTGGGTGAAGGGTCATGTCAAATATTTACAACAGGAAGAGGGGACTTAGATAAACAGCAGAATACATATTTACCTATCTTCATTTTCAGTTCCATTTCAATTAAAGTCCACTAAAATACTTGAGTGTTAGATAACATCTCATTCTTAATCACAACTGAATAGAGGGTGACAGTGCAAAATACCTAATCTCTTCCTCCTCCCCAATCTAAACACCTGGACCACCTTGTCAACACCACTAAAGCATGAGAAATCTGCAAGTATAATTACACCTTGGGATTACTAATGTGACAGCTCTAATAAATACTCCCCAGAGCATCTGCTGATCTAATAATTGGCACTAGAAAATAACACATGTTGCTATTAACTTTCATTGACTAAACACACTGGCAAGCCACTGAACCGTGCCAGGCAATGGGGGAAAAAAGAAAAGCAAGGGAAGGTGCAGCAGTTGTAGATTTATCCAGTTCAATCTCTATTTTTGGTATTTGTAAGGCACCTATCACGTGCACCACTATCTAAGCACCAATACCTGGTAATTTAAATATTACCAGGATGCTACTATTAAGACCTCTCTCTTTAAGTGTGGAATCTGTCAGTTTAACAAACCAGAGTTACTGCAGCTTTAAACGTATCCCATGAAAGGAAAAAAATCACCTTATTAGAACTCTTCAAATTCCCATCTCTCTACCATCCAGTCAAAATGCCATTTTATTTTACAATGCACAGCTTTCTTTAGTTGGAAACACATTGGTCTGGGTAATGCTCACAATAAGGAGATTCCTTGGGTATTTGACAGGCTGGGCTATGTTTAGTTTAGGATCACAAACATTTTTTATCTCCAATTCTCTCAAGACTTTGATTTGGCATTTGGGTTTTTAACGTGGTTCCTGGGCTTCCTTAGAAGTTTGTTGGTTGTTAAACCTGAAAGCAACTGACATATACTAAAGGGATCCTTTCCTGGCATTTTCAGTTTAAATTGTTTGTGAAACTGACAACTCTTGGAGAGATGGGTCTGTCAGCTAAGATTCTGGAAGAGAAACTTCATGGCTTTTTTTGCTCCCTGAAAGGATGAGGAATGAAAAAAAAGCAACTTAGGTAGATATGATTCATAAAGACTCAAATCAAAGCAATCCTAATTGTGGTTGTTCAGGGAATACAGGGGAGGGGGAAGGAGAGAATATAAAGTTTTAAATGCAATTCTTACAGAAGTGGATTCCTGTTTTTAATTTTTTGAGATTTCAGACTTTTTTTTTTTAATCCTCAGAATGTAGGATTCCGAGTTGTGGTACCGTTATTTGTACTTCAATAACACCTATATGTCCACATTGTGCTAGACAGCATACAAATACACAGTAAGAGAATCTCTTCATAGAAGAGTTTATCTAAATAGACAAGACAGACAAAAGATGAGATAGGAAACAAATGCAGAGAGAAATTAAAGGCACTTCAGAAGGTGATTTGTCATTGCACTCTGCATTGCACGTAGCCCTGCTGGCACACTCTAAAAGGTACCCATGTTTACATTAACATAGTCCCATTTGAAACCCTTGCTCACATAGAGAAGTGCCTTATTCTGTGAGTGGCCCCAGTGAAATCAACAGAGCTCATCATGGAGTAAAGTGCTACTCAACATGTGTTAGGATGGTGAAATCAGGCCTTTAATGTTTTAATAATTATTTAGTGGGTGTTAACACTGAAGAGGCCCCAAAAATAGAGTTCAAGAGAGAGAAGCAAACTTTAAACACTCAACACTGAGCAGAGAATTGTGAAATCACAGCATAAGTTATCAGCTCCTCAAAAACAACAAGGAGTCCTTGTGGCACCTTAAAGTCTAACAAATTGATTTGGGCATAAGCTTTCATGGGCTAAAACCCACTGACTCCTCGTTGTTTTTGCTGGTACAGACTAACATGGCTATCACTCTGAAACCAGTTCCTCAAAGTATATCAAAAGCATTAGACATTGTGGGAATTCCCCATGGCTTACACAACACAAATAGGAAGTCATGTGCTACCCAAAAAACAAATCTAGCAAAAAATATTAGGGCAGAAACAAGAACAGGCTGGATTTCACCAAAACTGTCCTTTAATGAAACATGTTCTTAGTATTTGTTCCACTGTCCATTAGAGGGAAAACAAGCTCCATAAACAGATGCCCAGACATGAGCTACACATCTCATTTACAGTCAGCAGAATACAGTGGGATGTGTCTTTGTTCTAATAAATGATTGAAAAGGGTTTGTTGTTCAGTGGTCATGGCAGTGGTACATATAGCCTTTCCTTTCCAGGTCACTGGCGGAACAAGGCCCAGAACTGTAGTGATCAAAAGTAACTACCATTCCAGTGGCTTAAATAGGTATAAACTGGTCATGAATAAATTTAGGCTGAAAATTAGAAGGCTTCTAGCTATCAGAGGAGTGAAGTTCTGGAACAGCCTTCACATAGGAGTAGTGGAAGCAAACAACTTAAGTAGTTTTAAGACGGATCTTGATATATTTGTGAAGTTGATTTTATGATGGACTGCTTGTGATAGTAGGGGACTGGACTCAGTAACCCAGGAGGTCCCTTCCAGCCCTATGTTCCTAAATGAGTTGCTCATCTCAGTCCTACTACTAGGGGAGAAAGAACCTTCATCACAGAAGCACAGCATGAATGGCAGGAGACTGAACTACCTTGTCATCAACAGACTAATCTTCTTCTAGAGAGGGTGTGGTCTCAGTGTGGATCACTATACAACATTACATCATGCTGGCACTTCTTCCCCAGTCTCTGAGCTGTACATATCCAAGAGCAAGGCTCACAATACTCCCTCACACCAGCTGTGAAGGCAAGAAGCTCCTTGCTCACGCTTCCAAGGTTTGTGCAGAGCAAGAGGTGAGTCACCAGGTTCCCCCTCATGTGGAATTCTGAGTAGGTGATACCTGGGCACCTTTGCCTATAAGGGAGGAGGAAAGATCCACCATCACCCTCCTTCCTTCCCAGAAGGTTTACTAGCAGTCCAGGGGGCTGTGGTAGTGGAGAATATGGGCTGGAAATGAAACACAATGAGGAACACTGGGAATGTGGGTATGGCCAGTGACTGTTACTGGTAGACTACCTCACTTCTCCCTCCTCTCAGTCCCATTGGGATAGAGCAGCAAATCTAGAACTACCATAGCCTATTCTGCATCTGTCTATGGCTAAACAACTTCAGTCTCCAGAGCTGTCAATCTGGCACAATTCCCCGGCACTACATTCACTCTAAGGCCCAGCTACTTTGAAATCTTGATTTACTATTATCGCAAGACCAAATCTTCTGCAATGGGGTTCCACTTTCACTGCTGTGAAATGGGCTGTCAAAACACATTTATTAGGCTGAATTAGGAATGAACTCACAGGAGCTGCATATCACCTGCCTATGACCTCTTTTTCTTCACTTTTAGTATCATCATTTTTTATATTACCGTAGTGCCTAGGAGCCCAAGTCATGATACTCTTAGTTCTTATCAAACAAAATTGTTTGGCTTTGCCTCCCAAGTCCTTTTCGTTCTAACCCAAGCTGAACGTGAGACAATACGCCAATTACACATATTACATGCAATGCAAAGTCTGGCAAGGGCAGCACAGCATAATACGGTGGGAGTCCTGACCCCCTCTCCCCCACGCACTCCCTCAACATCTGAGCTCAGCTGCACCATTCACGCTAGCAGGCCCCAGATCTAAACGTTAATTGCTTGGAGGAAGGGAGTAGGATTTTCCTAAACACTCAACACTGACCTAACTCTGTTTCCATTGAAAGCCAATGGGAGAGAAATTTAATGGGAACAGATTTTGGTCAATGCTCAGCACCTTTGAAAATCTCACCAGGTTCTCAGTGGAGAGAATTCACTTCAGCAAAGCCATGGTGAGCAATCTTGGTAGAAATACACACTACGAGAATGTCTGCTAGCTTAAATATTGAACCTGTTTTTAAAATACCATACAAGGAGCCTTTGCAAGTGGAAAATGTGAAGCACTTGCCTCAGAAACCTGTGAATTCTGGATAGGATAAATAAGTAGGTCAAGCTGACTTGCTAAAATTTGCAAACCTTTCTTCTACCCCCATAAGGAAAACTTTTTAGAGGATACAAAGTCTAGTTTATACTCTAACAGACCAAGAGCCTGTGCTGACAACAATTTAGCAGCACTTTAAGAGGCAGGCTGCTGTGCAAACATTAAAGTTGTTGTGTGCACAGGTTTCTGTGTTGAATACTCCCACTAAGCGGGCTGGGGGACAGAGGTTCAGGTCAAAAATCACTTTCAATGGTTTCCTTCACTAACCTCCCCCACCTGACAATGAATTTCCACTGGTGTTCCCTGTACACCCGGTGACAGTATCCCAGATTGCATTATTCGGAGACATCCCAAATGCCTTGGGTTGCAGTGAGATATGTAGTATTTTCTATATTATATTGTAAGATATGGTCAGTGAAGTAGAAAAAAGCAAGAGGATTTCACCAGGTGCGAACATGGGCTGGGAAGGAATAATTTTCGGGAGATCAACTGTGGTTTGTTTCTCAATTGAATGTTGCGCACCCTCCCTCTTTCCAAAAGCCCAGTTAGTGAGGGATTCTGTATAGAAGACTGGGCCTACCTTAATTTTAATTTCCATCTGGCAGCTGTTCACCTTTGAGAATGAGAAACAGGAAATCCACGAGCAGAGCAGGCTTAGGCCATATAACCAGGAGCCAAAACAATACACAGGGACACATTTCAAGCTCTCGCTAACTATATACAATTTGGACTCCATATTGTTCTTGGAAGACTGTGAAAATAGACAGCCTACTGTATTTTCTGAAAGGTTGGACACTATGTAAGTAAATCAAGGCAGCTGGCCAAAAAGCCTTATTGTATCAGACAGATCCTTTGGATTTTTTATGATGGGTGGGTGGATTCTTGGTTTCTGAGAAAGAAAAGAGTGTACTGGCTAATATGTAACAGTTACGTTTTGAAGATCAACACTGCTGCTTTACAGAACATAACCTTCTTAAAAAAACCAAAATGCTTACATAAAATAGGTT
Source organism: Lepidochelys olivacea (assembly GCF_965140295.1). Lineage (NCBI taxonomy): Eukaryota > Metazoa > Chordata > Testudines > Cheloniidae > Lepidochelys > Lepidochelys olivacea. The sequence goes on from NC_140413.1 coordinate 6,968,752, forward strand.
TCAGAGTATCAGCCGTGTTAGTCTGTATTCGCAAAAAGAAAAGGAGTACTTGTGGCACAAGGTGCCACAAGTACTCCTTTTCTTTTTAAATAAAATAATCATCCTACTGTCTGTTTCTGCTAAGGGTCTAAAAGGTAACCAAAATGATCAAAGACGTAATTTATCACCTGCTATTTTGGCCTTGTTATTCCTAGAAATGATGGTCCCAAAAATCAGTTTATTATTATGATATTTTGCATGTTTTATAGTACTGGCCATCAGACCTCCTCAAAGTATTCCATGAATGTTAAACTTCACAATATTATCCCCCTGTTGTAGGTATTATAGATGGAGAAGTTATGCACAGAGAAGTACTTCTCCCACAGCTGAAAAAGAGAGGTTCTATTTCCTGAGTTTTCACAAATTTTCTGACTGCCAGTTTGTGCTTTAAAAGTGAAGGATGTTCGTTGGTTAAGGGTATACGCTGTTTTTCACTCAGCTGGATCTTTGCAGAAGGAGATTGGTTCAAAAGTGCCCCTCCCACACCCCAAAAAAAGTCCATGACTCTTTGTTAAGAGCATAAAGCATCTGAGAAATTACTAAGGACTGCGGTTTTCTATCTCAGGAGGCCATTATTTAACCAGAGAATCTCCAAGCAGATCAGTTCCTAGAAAGGTTCTTCCTCCAATATTTCGGGAATGAAATCTTTCAAATTAAGTATGTTGGAAACTTAGCCGATTAGAGAGGATAAGTTATGTCTCCTGAACAGCCTGATCTCTACATTTTTGGAGAGAATAAGTCCTTCACATTCCTCTTCCTCAGCAGACTATTTTCTCCAAACAGGAACAGTGGGCAAGAAGGAAAGGGAGATCCTGCTTCCATTTCCTTAGACCCTGAGTTAATGAAAGGCAGCACTGCGTGAGACTGAGATCACTAATAGGAAAAGGAGTTTGGCGCTTAAGAAGCATGGAAGGAAACACTCTCAGCCTGGATCAGCACCATATTAGTCTCATCTCTTGACCTCAGCCACCGTTAAGGTACTTGTAGTCTTAGGGCCATTGTGAGCTAGCATTTGGAGGGTTCAAAACAAATTGTGCCAAAAGAGTCAACAGCACCTTTTAAAAAGAAACAATGCACAGAGGTGTTGGATGGGCAAGTCACGTTCTTTCTAGAACCTTAAACGGTTACTACAGATTAAATAGTATTTCTCACCTAAAAGAGCTCCCCTCAGAGAAAATCTACTTTCTCCTAATGATCGATTTGAAGGAACCAGGCCCACCTCCCCTGCCCCCTCCTCCAACACATACAAATCCCTGAAGTTCATCTGGGAGTGTACGAGGATATACTGCCATCATCTGAAAAATGGATTAGTGGCACTGGAGAAAAATCAAAACGTCATGCTTCACAATTACATCATTTCCTGATTTCAAATGCCTACCTACTGGGTGCTGGAATATCTAACTCTTATGAGGGACATATACGAGATGCTTCAAAGAATGAGTATGGATCTTGGCAGGAAGGACGCACTTACTGCCTGCCTAATGTAATATGAATAATCGTTTGTTGCCAATAGACAAGTGTAATTATTATTACTCAGCAGAAATGCTATTGCTGAAGCAATGGAGAAGCACTAGATCAATCACTGTCCTGGGAGGCAATGTGGACCAATGGACAGGGCACTAGAAAAAAGTTTCAGGAGAATTTTTTTCTATTCCCAGCTCTACATTATTGTGCGACTCACTTGTGATGCTCAACTTGTAACCCCTCGAGCCTGATTTCCCACAACTCTAAATGTCTTCAATGGGAGCTGCAGCTGCTTAGCACTTCTGAAAAGCAAACCTGCATATCCCAATTGGACATCCAAATTTAGTGGCCACTCTTGAAAACGGTGGCCTTGTGTCTGTGCCTCATTGCCCTACTTCACAGATGTGAATAATGGCACTTATCCCCTCTTTGTAAAGCACTTTCAGCTCCACAAGTGACGCATGCAAAATATTTGTGTGTTAGGTTGTTAATGCCCTGTTTATACAGAGGCTTGTCACTATTTATAATACTTTAATGTGTTACATGGGCATCTTGGAACACATGTAATGCAGTACAGGATATTAGATCAATAAGCCCGGCATGTTTGCATATAATCAGCTTCACCTTCTGTCAACTTTCCATTCCTAACATTCCTATAATAATTACTAGCTAAGAGCTAGTTTGGGTAAAGATATGCTGGACAAGCCAAGTTTCACTTTAAGTTTTGTGCAATACAACTTCGACTTCAAAATCTAGTTAGAGATGATCGTACAAGGGCATCCCAGAAATGAGAGCCAAAGCTTTCAAATTACTTCCTAATAAAGATACCGCCTCAGATACGTACTCTGCAAAAGAGATTACTCAGTATTACATTCATTTTAGCTTTCAAAGCCTACCCAAGCCTATAAATTACTTAATAAAACACTTTCTTTCAGATACGGGAAACATTTTGCAAGACTACATGAAAACACAAAGTATCCTCGCACTGCTCTGAGGAACACACTGAAACGCACTATTGCTTTGTGCCTGGTTTCCACTTCAAGCGGAAAGAAAACACTGACCCAAGTCCTATACAAATCCAAATTCAAGCCAAGCTAGTTTTTCCATTTACTTTAATGACAGAGCTGTAATTCAAAATATAACTCGCATTACAGGAGAGTGATCTTAAAGAGACACTCAACTTGAAATGTAGTCAACGTTTTAAAACAATTAAGTTTAAAGTAGTTTCAGGTGTTATACCCCCTCCCCCCTCCCCAAAGTCCCCACTGCCAGTTTCTGTGGCTTTACAATGCTTGATTTTTGGTTCCCAAAATGTTTTTATCCCTTCACCGTTGCTGTGTGAAAGACCCATACAAACATAGGAAAATTATTAATGAACGACTATAAGGGGAAAACAGTGAAACTGACTATAGACAAAAGGCCAGATTTTTAAAGTTATTTAGGCATCTAAAGGGCTTCTATTCACTGCAAGAGCTGGAGTAAGCAAGTAGTGAGAGTGAGCACACTGTGAAATACTAGAGCTAGTGATTTACTTAGCAGAGTGATTAGATTAGTGGTCAATGAGTTTGGCTTCTGGATTACTAGCTGGAGCTTCAACCCATCCCCAAACAGGCCTGCTGGTTTGAGTGTGGGGGGGGACAAGAGTCGGGTTAGGGGTAAAAGCCACAAGTACTCCTTTTCTTTTTGCGAATGCAGTGAAGATGAGTCCAAAGACGCAGATCGGTGCCTAGGGAGATTTTCAAAGGCACATAACTGCCATTAATTTCAGAGGCACGTAGGCGCTGTTGAAAATCCCATTAGGTGCCTATCTGCATCATAGGCACCTAAATACCTTTAAAAATCTGGACCAAAGTGCTACCAAACACACAATATAAACTGGAAACAACTAGAGAACAATATTTTTCTCTATTCTCTGTTCGTTAATAATCTTAGGGCTTGTATGTAACAATGGAAAGTACAAAGTCTTCAGACAGAGGATTTGTTAAATTTCTCTAACTTTTACCATACCTGCAAATACACAAGAGGGTCGGAACCTCAGCTAATGTCAACCTGGGTAGCATCATCAACTGACCTAACATATGCAGCTGAACAGCAGATCGAGGGACATAATCGTTCCCCTCTATTTGGCATTGGTGAGGCCTCATCTGGAGTACTGTGTCCAATTTTGGGCCCCACACTATAAGAAGGAGATGGCCAGCCCTCTGTGGAGATAGAGGTGGTTAGGGACTATTTAGAAAAGCTGGACGTGCACAAATCCATGGGGCCGGACGAGTTGCATCCGAGAGTGCTGAAGGAATTGGCGGCTGTGATTGCAGAGCCATTGGCCATTATCTTTGAAAACTCGTGGCGAACCGGGGAAGTCCCGGATGACTGGAAAAAGGCTAATGTAGTGCCAATCTTTAAAAAAGGGAAGGAGGAGGATCCTGGGAACTACAGGCCAGTCAGCCTCATCTCAGTCCCTGGAAAAATCATGGAGCAGGTCCTCAAAGAATCAATCCTGATGCACTTGCATGAGAAGAAAGTGATCAGGAACAGCCAGCATGGATTCACCAAGGGAAGGTCATGCCTGACTAATCTAATCGCCTTTTATGATGAGATTACTGGTTCTGTGGATGAAGGGAAAGCAGTGGATGTATTGTTTCTTGACTTTAGCAAAGCTTTTGACACTGTCTCCCACAGTATTCTTGTCAGCAAGTTAAGGAAGTATGGGCTGCATGAATGCACTACAAGGTGGGTAGAAAGCTGGCTAGATTGTCGGGCTCAACGGGTAGTGATCAATGGCTCCATGTCTAGTTGGCAGCCGGTGTCAAGTGGAGTGCCCCAAGGGTCGGTCCTGGGACCGGTTTTGTTCAATATCTTCATAAATGATCTGGAGGATGGTGTGGATTGCACTCTCAGCAAATTTGCGGATGATACTAAACTGGGAGGAGTGGTAGATACGCTGGAGGGGAGGGATAGGATACAGAAGGACCTAGACAAATTGGAGGATTGGGCCAAAAGAAATCTGATGAGGTTCAATAAGGATAAGTGCAGGGTCCTGCACTTAGGATGGAAGAATCCAATGCACCGCTACAGACTAGGGACCGAATGGCTAGGCAGCAGTTCTGCGGACAAGGACCTAGGGGTGACAGTGGACGAGAAGCTGGATATGAGTCAGCAGTGTGCCCTTGTTGCCAAGAAGGCCAATGGCATTTTGGGATGTATAAGTAGGGGCATAGCGAGCAGATCGAGGGACGTGATCGTTCCCCTCTATTCGACGTTGGTGAGGCCTCATCTGGAGTACTGTGTCCAGTTTTGGGCCCCACACTACAAGAAGGATGTGGATAAATTGGAGAGAGTCCAGCGAAAGGCAACAAAAATGATTAGGGGTCTAGAACACATGACTTATGAGGAGAGGTTGAGGGAGCTGGGATTGTTTAGTCTGCAGAAGAGAAGAATGAGGGGGGATTTGATAGCTGCTTTCAACTACCTGAAAGGGGGTTCCAAAGAGGATGGCTCTAGACTGTTCTCAATGGTAGCAGATGACAGAACGAGGAGTAATGGTCTCAAGTTGCAGTGGGGGAGCTTTAGATTGGATATTAGGAAAAACTTTTTCACTAAGAGGGTGGTGAAACACTGGAATGCGTTACCTAGGGAGGTGGTAGAATCTCCTTCCTTAGAGGTTTTTAAGGTCAGGCTTGACAAAGCCCTGGCTGGGATGATTTAACTGGGAATTGGTCCTGCTTCGAGCGGGGGGTTGGACTAGATGACCTTCAGGGGTCCCTTCCAACCCTGATATTCTATGATTCTATGATTCTAAGGATGTGGAAAAATTAGAGAGAGTCCAGAGGAGGGCAACAAAAATGAATAGGGGACTGGAACACATGACTTACGAGAAGAGGCTGAGGGAACTGGGATTGTTTAGTCTACAGAAGAGAAGAATGAGGGGAGATTTGATAGCTGCTTTCAACTACCTGAAAGGGGGTTCCAAAGAGGATGAATCTAGAGTATTCTCAGTGGTAGCGGATGACAGGACAAGGAGTAATGGTCTCAAGTTGCAGTGGGGGAGATTTAGGTTGGATATTAGGAAAAACTTTTTTACTAGGAGGGTGGTGAAACACTGGAATGCGTTACCTAGGGAGGTGGTGGAATCTCCTTCCTTAGAAATTTTTAAGGTCAGGCTTGACAAAGCCCTTGCTGGGATGATTTAATTGGGGATCAGTCCTGCTTTGAGCAGGGGGTTGGACTAGATGACCTCCTGAGGTCCCTTCCAACCCTGATATTTTATGATTCTTCAAAATTAATAGTAAAAATACATGGTTCAACCCAGTTCTCAAATTTTTCTAGATCCTACTGAAGCCACTTCTTATTACATGACCAATCTCGGTAACCTATAATCTTAAAGGTTAATTTAAGAACAAGTTAAGGCTGAAGCAATGTGAACAAGTCTACCTAAATTAAATTAATTATAGAGGGCAAACTACATGATGCAACCTTCCCATTTTGCCACTTAATCTTTTCTAAGAGATCAAGGCAAAGTGGACAGTATAAGATCCAAGTTCAGAGGTGCAAGATGTGATAAAGTAGCTACTATGGCAGGTGTTTCAGTGAAGTGGTGGGTTTAAAGTAGGAAGAGGTAGTAGAAATGCCATTTTCCCCCATTCTCTCTCGTGATAATGGTTTTTAAAAAGTATTTACTCTGTTCCTCATTTTAACTGATCAGCTTTGAAAGTACGATCTATGCCTGTCAATGCAATACTCAGACCAGTGTTGGTGTTGTCATTGTGGCAACATGCCACCTGATAACCTTATTTTCAGTTTTGTAGAGCAGAGCATTAATTAGATCTTAACTATAAACATACTAGTAAATTTAATAATCATTTAATAAAGAAATTATAAATACACAAATTCCATTTGCTTTATACATCTGAAATCTAGCAGGCCAAGCACAGAGCTGAAACCCAGAAATTCCCAAGTACTAATCTTGGCTATTTTCATTCCATGCATCTGAAGAAGTGGGTTTTTTACCCACAAAAGCTTATGCGCATATAAATCTGTTAGTCTTTAAGGTGCCACCAGACTCCTAGTTAATCTTGTCTCTGACATTGATTTTTTAAGTGGTTTAGGGTAAATCACCTAAAGCTCCCTGTTTTCACTTCCTCAGCTGAATACTTACCAACATTATGGAGTGTTGGTGATGATGAGAATTAATTAGCATATGGAAAGTACTTTGAAGATGTAGTGTGCTAGGTATTATTAGTAATTAAGTATATTGACTATGTCCCTTTAAACACTGGCCAATAAAGCAAGGAAGAAAGGGCTAGTCTATACAAACAATTAGTTCGCAGCAAGCTGATGCGTGAATCTACCCCATACTAGCCTGCCACAGGCTAACTGTTTGCATGGACCCTGCTGACCTGCATTAACAGTTCATTACATGCACTTTGATCTAGTCCCATTCAAAGAGAACTGCCAAGGTCTCTCCTCAGCAAAGTGATCAAAGTGGATAGAAGTCAGTTAAGTTTGCAGAATGGAAAGCTATTCTGCAAGGCCACCCACAAATTCTGAACTGCGAGAAAGACAAAAAACAGATTTAAGGAGGATTGGATTGACCCAATATGTGGTTGTGATGGTGTATCAGCACCTCTCTGAAGCTGCTATCTTGTTCTCTCGGCTTAAACCTACTTGTGAATACAGTGTAACAACCAATGGAGAAATATTCATGTAAGAGAACCTGTAAAAATAGCTCTAAGAAATGACAACTGCCCCCATCCATCTCAGTGAGGCTTTAATTCATGTGCCCAGCATTAAGTATCTATTTTGTCAGCTTTCTCATTCTTCATGTGCCAAAGGAGAGGGAGTAGTGTTATTTTGGTCACTTGAATTGGTATAGTTTAGAAAAGCATCCCCTACCTGATTTTTCCCCAAAATTCTATTCCCGGATTTAATACAAATAAATAAAAAGCCACACACCCCGTACACGTTACTCTAGCCATAAAAGGGTTGCCAATAAAAAGCATGTGGTCTTGAATATCCTCCTCCCCCGCCCCCAATCTACCCAATGCAGAATATTTTCAGGGCCAGAGATGCTTTCCAAGCACTGCAACTGAAGGGTTTTACGGTCTTCAAGGCCTAGGGTCTTTTTTAAAAAGGGCCTACTACAATGAAAAACAAGTTTAAAACAACTGGGCTCTCATATAGCCCAACTTCTTCCCCCAACACTAAGTATTTCTAAATCATAATTAATTTCTTTTTTTTTAAATCACACCATCGTCAGCGGATCACTCACTAAGGACTGAAATAAAAAACATTTTGGGTGCTGGAGGCACCTTTCTAGCACTATATTTATCCAACTTACCATTTATTATTTTTGTTCTACAGCAGCAAGATTGATCTGCCTTCACAATATATATTTCTACTTACATTGCCTTTAGGTTTTCTCCTTGAAACAGACTGCAGAGAGCTCATGAACTGTACTTTGAGTTCTGCAGCAAAGGTCCCTGCAATAGAAGGCTTACAAACTTGCAGCTGAGGAGAATCCACTGGGAAAGATTAAAAAGAAATAAAATGATCCATTCCCAGTGACAATAAGATACAGCTTCATTTTGTGTGGTCTTTCCTACTTGTCATCCCAGAGCTAAATAGCAGCAGCAAGAAAGAGAAGGAAGTGTAACAGAGGCAAGGAGGAAGGTTTAGTGGAAACGAGCCTGTGACAAAAGAGACAGACTGGCATCTTGTGCAGTTATTTACACCTGGGCAAAACAGGTGCGAAATGCTACGAAGTCAGAATGACAGCATTTTACACCTCCTTTACCCAGGTGTCAGACAGTCAGCAATCAAGCCTACAGGATGTTCAGCATACCATCACATCTGCTACTGCCAGGTTTGTATAATGGAAGAATTTTAACTAGACAGCTATCAGTTTCTCCCCTCTACTGTCTCCTCAGCACAAGTTTGTGACCTCAAAGAGACACAAACTTTTCCCACTGGCTGCTTCTTTTTACATTTGCAAAATAGTGCTAGACATAAACATCAAAGTGAAGAGTAAGGCACAAAATAGTATATGGAGAGAATCATGTTTTCCGAACCAATCACACCCCACTCCTCCAAATGGATCTGCACAGAAAAAGGGGTGAAAAACAGCCAGCTTCATGGCACCACCCTCCTCAGGTTAAGGGATCTGTGTCTGGAGAAAGGGGATGGGGCCAGAGCCTCAAATTATAGGAGTCCCCCAGGCACTGCAGAAAATCTATGCAATAAGTATTACAGCATAAGTATGTGCAACCTAAATACAATGGGATATATTAATAAAGTGTTGAAGAGCTACTTCTTGGTGTGTAGGGAGGAGCACTCCAGTTCCACTGTGATAACTGGCACCAATTTAAGAACCTAGATAGTTAGGAGAGAAGTATGAACTTCTATGCTCAAGCGAGGGGGACGGGGACTGGAGAGCTCAGTCCCTCATGAGGAAGTTGTGAGGCTAAACTAATTGAAGTAGGCAGTCCTTTGAGATCCTGGGATGGAAAGTGCTACAGAAATAAGTCCAAGGTGGTGTTATTAAATCTTAGACATTAACAGTGCAAGAAAGCTGAGATTATCTAGTCTGTTAAACTGGAGCACACCGGGTACATTTCACTGTCAAATATGTTTACTTCTTGGGCTTGATTTAGTTCAATCCAATAAAACATGTAATAGTCTGACTGAAAACACTATCTGGAGGGTATGCCCTAAAGGATGATTTTTACACTGGTGCAGGGGACCAGCCCAGTGCCTACCTAGTACTTAAATGTACATGGGGCAAAAGTGTTGCCTAAACCTTCCGATGGATTCTGCACAGAGGTGAACTCTATCCTAACAGAGTTTCCAATCAATAACCAAAACATTTCCACACAAAACACTTCTGAAAATGATGACTGGCATTTTTGTATGACACACCAAAAAGGAGCTCTGCCTACTGGCCTTGAAGCAGCTGTTTACACACATATAAGCTATACTCAGGACTACAAACACTCTCACTGATACCAGCAGTGCTAATGCACAAACATGGCAGCTTACAGAACACAGCAACACTGGCTTCTGCTCCATTAAGCACACAGGAAAAAATAATCAATCTTTGCCAAATAGAAAGGAGGACAAAAAACAGTAAGGAAAGAACACTCAAGCTGCACAGGGGACATTATAAAAGGATGACAAACTGCTAAAATCTTCCAGCCAGGGTACCAAACTCCCTTAAAGTTAAACACATCTATAGTACAGGGATGAGTAAATGCTGGAGAGAGTATAACAAAATGAGTAGATTTTTTTCACATATGGTGGACTTGTCCAAAAATTAGGACATTTTGGAAAGCGGTTGGGGACTTCATTAAAGAAATGGGCTGCCAGCTGTCACATAATCCTCTGTTGTTTTTGTTGAATTTTCCTGAAAATTCTGCACTGTAGAAGAGGTAGAAGGAACGGATTACCCATTTGTTAGTTGCAGCAAGAATCACAATCACAAGGTGGAAGAGACATGACTCCCCTAAATCAATTAACTAGTTCCACAAAGTATGGGAAATACTATTATTAAAAAAGCTAACCCATCAAGTCAGAGTTCTACGGGGAAGAAAGAAAAGGATTAACCAGAAATATGGTGGAGTTTCCTGGAGTTTGCAGGGAAAGAATCATCCCCATCAGACTGAGGACTTTCTCTGAATACTGAGTATGGGAAACTGTTACACTGCTATCTTATTAGATGGCCATCACTCTAACATTATGGAATTCCAAAGGCCAGTTTATACTTCACAACTTTTATGTACACCAGACCTATTATTTGTGGAACAGTAATGTTGGCAGTACAAAAATGCTTCTGTTAACAATGTATTAGATTGCTAATAAATAAAATTAAAAAGAAATGAGGATAAAACTCAAATGTAAGATTAGCTGGTGTTTAATAAACTGTTAAGAAATAGGCCAAAGTTACTAGCTCACAACAGAGTTTAAATTATCAGAGAGTTAATTTAAAACTTGAGCAAAATATGTGCATTACAAGTCACACATTTGTGCATTCTGTACAAATCTCACACAGCCAAATAAAGTGCCTATAGGACCCTCAATGTCAAGTTCAACCAATGTCAAGTTCCACCAATCCCTGATTGGTGCAGGGATCTTGCCTATTTCTACTTTGCATACCATCACATCATTGTATAAAGTAACAGTTTTATTTCTGTTTGAGGTTAAACCCTGTAAAAACAAAGATGATCACAAAAAAAAAAAAAAAAGACGGGGCATACTGTTAGTTACAGGATTAGTTATATGGTAAGTGAAGTATCAATTCAATATCCGATACATTCTCTTTCACAAGACTGTAACCAGTAAAATCTGGTTAATCCACTATTAAAGAGACTTATTAAAATACAGTCCCTACCCCCCAAAATTGCTGTTTCCTACAAAATAAAGGCTAAATTCTGAGGCTTTCACTTGAGCAAAACTTCGACTAAAACCAAACTGTTTTTCAAGTAAGGACTGGAGAATTTGGTCCAGAATCACAAGGTCACTGCTCAGGCTTTTCAATCTCGTGTATCATTAGTAGTAACACTGAGAGTCTCTAAGGGCTAGTCTACACTGGCAGCGCTTTAACATGCCTGGTGTGGTCACGGCGCAGCGCTCGAAGAGAGCTCGCCCAGAGCTCTAAAAAAAACAAACAAGCAAACAAAAAAAAAACCCCACCTCAACGAGGGGCATAGCTCCCAGCGCTGGGGCACTGTTTACACTGGCACTTTACAGCGCTGCAACTTGCTGCGCTCAGGTGGTGTTTTTTCACACCCCTGAGCAAAAAAGTTGCAGCACTGTTAATTGCCAGTGTAGACAAGACCTAAGTGAGACCAAGGGCCCCACTTACCTAGACTTTGCACACGCATGCATACTAAAACTGTCCCTGCCCTTAAAAGCCGACAACCTAAACGTAGAAGTTCAGTAGTAGACAAAAGGTAGTACTATTCCCACTTTGCAGGTGGGGAACTGATGCACAGAGATTGAGGGACTTGCTCAGGGTCACACAGAGTCTGTGGCAGAACCAGGATTTGAAGCCAGATCTCCCAAGTCTTAGTCCAGCGCCTTAACCACAAGATGATTGTTCCGTTCAGTAATTTCTTAGAAATACTACTGAATTAGTTTCAGAGTAGCAGCCATGTTAGTCTGAATCCGCAAAAAGAAAAGGAGGACTTGTGGCACCTTAGCCCTGGTCTACACTAGGACTTTAGGTTGAATTTAGCAGCGTTAAATTGATGTAAACCTGCACCCGTCCACACGATGAAGCCCTTTATTTCGACTTAAAGGGCTCTTAAAATCGATTTCCTTACTCCACCTCTGACAAGTGGATTAGCGCTTAAATCAGCCTTGCCGGGTCGAATTTGGGGTACTGTGGACACAATTCGACGGTATTGGCCTCCGGGAGCTATCTCAGAGTGCTCCATTGTGACCGCTCTGGACGGCACTCTCAACTCAGATGCACTGGCCAGGTAGACAGGAAAAGAACCGCGAACTTTTTAATCTCATTTCCTGTTTGGCCAGCGTGGCAAGCTGCAGGTGACCATGCAGAGCTCATCAGCAGAGGTGACCATGATGGAGTCCCAGAATCGCAAAAGAGCTCCAGCATGGACTGAACGGGAGGTACAGGATCTGATCGCTGTATGGGGAGAGGAATCCGTGCTATCAGAACTCTGTTCCAGTTTTCGAAATGCCAAAACCTTTGTCAAGATCTCCCAGGGCATGAAGGACAGAGGCCAGAACAGGGACCCGAAGCAGTGCTGCGTGAAACTGAAGGAGCTGAGGCAAGCCTACCAGAAAACCAGAGAGGCGAACGGCCACTCCGGGTCAGAGCCCAAAACATGCCGCTTCTATGATGAGCTGCATGCCATTTTAGGGGGTTCAGCCACCACTACCTCAGCTGTGTTGTTTGACTCCTTCAATGGAGATGGAGGCAACACGGAAGCAGGTTATTGGGGACGAAGAAGATAATGATGAGGAGGAGGTTGTAGATAGCTCACAGCAAGCAAGCGGAGAAACCGGTTTTCCCGACAGCCAGGAACTGTTTCTCACGCTGGACCTGGAGCCAGTACCCCACGAACCCACCCAAGGGACCTCCTGTGAGTGTACCTTTTAAAATACTACACATGGTTTAAAAGCAAGTATGTGAAAGGATTACTTTGCCCTGGCATTCGCGGCTCTTCTGGATGTACTCCCAAAGCCTTTGCAAAAGGTTTCTGGGGAGGGCAGCCTTATTGCGTCCTCCATGGTAGGACACTTTACCACTTCGGGCCAGTAACACGTACTCGGGAATCATTGTACAACAAAGCATTGCAGTGTATGTTTGCTGGCGTTCAAACAACATCCGTTCTTTATCTCTCTGTGTTATCCTCAGGAGAGCGAGATATCACTCATGGTCACCTGGTTGAAATAGGGTGCTTTTCTTCAGGGGGCACTCAGAGGAGCCCGTTCCTGCTGGGCTGTTTACCTGTGGCTGAACAGAAATGTTCCCCGCTGTTAGCCACGGGGAGGGGGGAGGGTTGAGGGTGTAGCCACGCGGTAGGGGGAGGCAAAATGCGACCTTGTAACGAAAGCACATGTGCTATGTATGTAATGTTAACAGCAAGGTTTACCCTGAAAGAGTGTAGCCACTGTTTTATAAAATGTGTCTTTTTAAATACCGCTGTCCCTTTTTTTTTCTCCACCAGCTGCATGTGTTTCAATGATCACAGGATCTTCTCCTTCCCAGAGGCTAGTGAAGATTAGAAAGAAAAAAAAACGCACTCGCGATGAAATGTTCTCTGAGCTCAAGCTGTCCTCCCACACTGAGAGCACAGACAAATGCGTGGAGGCAAATAATGTCAGAGTGCAGGAAAGCACAAAACGACCGGGAGGAGAGGTGGCGGGCTGAAGAGAGTAAGTGGCGGGCTGAAGACAGGGCTGAAGCTCAAATGTGGCGGCAGCGTGATGAGAGGAGGCAGGATTCAATGCTGAGGCTGCTGGAGGACCAAACCAGTATGCTCCAGTGTATGGTTGAGCTGCAGCAAAGGCAGCTGGAGCACAGACTGCCACTACAGCCCCTGTGTAACCAACCGCCCTCCTCCCCAAGTTCCATAGCCTCCACACCCAGACGCCCAAGAACGCGGTGGGGGGGGCCACCGGCCAACCAGCCACTCCGCCACAGAGGATTGCCCAAAAAAAAGAAGGCTGGCATTCAATAAATTTTAAAGTTGTAAACTTTTAAAGTGCTGTGTGGCATTTTCCTTCCCTCCTCCACCACCCCTTCTGGGCTACCTTGGTAGTTATCCCCCTATTTGGGTGATGAATTAATAAAGAATGCATGAATGTGAAGCAACAATGACTTTATTGCCTCTGCAAGAGGTGATCAAAGGGAGGAGAGGAGGCTGGTTAGCTTGCAGGGAAGTAGAGTGAACCAAGGGGCGGGGGGTTTCATCAAGGAGAAACAAACAGAACTTTCACACCGTAGCCTGGCCAGTCATGAAACTGGTTTTCAAAGCTTCTCTGATGCGGACCGTGCCCTCCTGTGCTCTTCTAACCGCCCTGATGTCTGGCTGCGCGTAACCAGCAGCCAGGCGATTTGCCTCAACCTCCCACCCTGCCATAAACGTCTCCCCCTTACTCTCACAGATATTGTGGAGCACACAGCAAGCAGTAATAACAGTGGGAATATTGGTTTCGCTGAGGTCTAAGCGAGTCAGTAAACTGCGCCAGCGTGCCTTTAAACGTCCAAATGCACATTCTACCACCATTCTGCACTTGCTCAGCCTGTAGTTGAACAGCTCCTGACTACTGTCCAGGCTGCCTGTGTACGGCTTCATGAGCCATGGCATTAAGGGGTAGGCTGGGTCCCCAAGGACACATATAGGCATTTCAACGTCCCCAACAGTTATTTTCTGGTCTGGGAATAAAGTCCCTTCCTGCAGCTTTTGAAACAGACCAGAGTTCCTGAAGATGCGAGCGTCATGTACCTTTCCCGGCCATCCCACGCTGATGTTGGTGAAACGTCCCTTGTGATCCACCAGAGCTTGCAGCACTATTGAAAAGTACCCCTTGAGGTTTATGTACTCACCAGCTTGGTGCTCCGGTGCCAAGATAGATTCCCCACCACAGTTAGGGAATCCCATTGCAGCAAAGCCATCCACTATGACCTGCACATTTCCCAGGGTCACTACCCTTGATATCAGCAGATCTTTGATTGCGTGGGTTCCTTGCATCACAGCAGCCCCAACAGTAGATTTGCCCACTCCAAATTGATTCCCAACTGACCGGTAGCTGTCTGGCATTGCAAGCTTCCACAGGGCTATCGCCACTCGCTTCTCAACTGTGAGGGCTGCTCTCATCTTGGTATTCATGCGCTTCAGAGAAGGGGAAAGCAAGTCACAAAGTTCCATGAAAGTGCCCCTACGCATGCGAAAGTTTCGCAGCCACTGGGAATCGTCCCAGACAAGCAACACTATGCAGTCCCACCAGTCTGTGCTTGTTTCCCGAGCCCAGAATCGGCGTTCCACAGCATGATCCTGCCCCATTAGCACCATGATGCATGCATTGGCAGGGCCCATGTTTCAGAGAAATCTGTGTCCATGTCCTGATCACTCACATGACCGCGCTGACGTCGCCTACTCGCCCGGTATCGCTCTGCCAGGTTCTGGTGCTGCATATACTGCTGGATAATGCGTGTGGTGTTTAATGTGCTCCTAATTGCCAAAGTGAGCTGAGTGGCCTCCATGCTTGCCTTGGTATGGCGTCCGCACAGAAAAAAGGAGCGGAACGATTGTCTGCCGTTGCTCTGACGGAGGGAGGGGCAACTGACGACATGGTTTGCAGGGTTGCTTCAGGGAGCTAAAATCAACAAAGGGGGTGGCTTTACATCAAGGAGTATTTCAGGCAGGACTTCACGGAGGGTTCCAATAAGAAATGGTGCACCTAAGTTATTGTTCTTATTGGAACAATGAGGTTAGTCTGGCCTCTGATTGATACATGGCTAGATTCACCTCACTGCACCTTCTCTGTGAGTGACTGCAGTGTGACCTAGAGGAATGAGTCCCCTAGATGGGGGAGGGGAGGGAAGCAAATGAGTACAAAACAAATCTGGTCTATTTCTTGTTTTGATCCACTCCATCTATCTTTAACATCTTTGGCTGGCAGCAGACGGTGCAGAAGGACTGCATGCCATCCACATCTCATGGCTGCCCGGCAGAAGATGATGCAATAGGACTGCTAGCAATCCATATCGCCTGCCTGCTCACCATAAGACGGTTCAATAGGACTGACTGCAGGACTAAAGAGAATGACCTGGCCGAGTCACTCCAAATTTAGTCCCTGCGCCCATGTCTGCCCAGGCGCTCCTGGCCGACGTGGCCAGGAGCACCTCGGACATGACGATGACGGCTACCAGTCATATTGCACCGTCTGCTGCCAGAAGGCAATGGGTTGCTGCTACTGTGTAGCAATGCAGTACCGTGTCTGCCAGCACCCAGGAGACATACTGTGACGGTTACCTGAGCAGGCTCCATGCTTGCCGTGGTCTGGCGTATGCACAGGTAACTCAGGAAAAAAGGCGCGAAATGATTGTCTGCCCTTGCTTTCACGGAGGGAGGGAGGGAACGGGGGCCTGATGATATGTACCCAGAACCACCCGCGACAATGTTTTAGCCCCATCAGGCATTGGGATCTCAACCCAGAATTCCAATGGGCAGCGGAGACTGCAGGAACTGTGGGATAGCTACCCACAGTGCAACACTCCGGAAGTCGACGCTAGCCTCGGTACTGTGGAAGCACTCTGCCGAGTTAATGCACTTAATGCACTTAGAGCATTTTCTGTGGGGACACACACACTCGAATGTATAAAACCGATTTCTAAAAAAACGACTTCTATAAATTCGACCTGATTTTGTAGTGTAGACATACCCTTAGAGACTAACAAATTTATTTGAGCATGAGCTTTTGTGAGCTACAGCTCACTTTATCAGATCCATGCAGTGGAAAATACAGTGGGGAGATTTTATATACACAGAGAACATGAAACAACCCATGTTCTCTGTGTATATAAAATCTCCCCACTGTATTTTCCACTGCATGCACCCGATGAAGTGAGCTGTAATTCACAAAAGCTCATGCTCAAATAAATTTGTTAGTCTCTAAGGTGCCACAAATACTCCTTTTCTTTTTACTGAGTTAGTCTCTCTCTCTCTCTTTTTGGCAACTTCTCTAAAAGGGTATATTTTAAAAAGAAGAACGTAAGTTAGAGCTGATTTTGTTACACTACTGAAAACAGCAAATTCTTATATCCAAATCCAATACTTAAAATAGGATAGACAAACTGGCTTTCAGCAAATCTCCTCTCTCAAGCGTGTTTATTAGTTTGTGAAGGCCATTCTTAAAATTCTATAGAAGTCTGAAGAGGCACTTTGGTAACTCTCATTAAATATTTCTTAGTCTGTTGATGAGTTAGTTAAAATGTTTAACAAGATCTTTGTATCTTTCACTGGAATTATTTACTTTATGTATGGTACATGGTATTGACGATAGATGGGTAAGTACTGCACTGAGTGATTTTTTTTAATCCCTTAGTTACTTTACTCATCTGCAAACACTCTTATCTTTGCTAATGTTTGTAGACTTTTGCGTTGTTCACATTTAATATGCTCAGTGATTTCCCAAACGACACAGATCAGGACATTCAGCAATTATTACTCTGCCCAACTCATTCAAAAAACAGGGTTACTGCAATTATTATAATCTAGTTGAACGCCCAACAGCATTCGAAAAACAGGGTTACTATACACTAACACTAGATACTAATGAAATAGTTTATTATTTATATGATCATTAATACCTGCAGGGTGATAAAAGACTAATACTAACATATGTGCCCTCATGAAATGACATGTCAAGAGCAGCTAATCATAATGACCTGTTTTCACCTGCCATTTCAAACATGAGCAACAGGACAATGAGGCAGGCAACAGTGCATGTCTGGAAAATTATGTAAAAAGAAAAACTCAGAAGAGTGACTTCAAATAGACACACACACACACCCTACCTTCCCTCACCCCCCCCCCCCAAAAATGGATGGGGACAATTGTACCAATTGTTGGTTCCAATGATTGAAAGCAGAAGATATTTCTAGTCTGAATTTGTTTAAGGTGTTAATTTTTAACAGTGAGTGTAATTAAGCACTGGAACAACTTTCCAAAAGATTCACAGAATTTAAGGCCAGAAAGGATGAACCATTAGATCATATAGTCTGACCTCCTGTACATCATAGGCCATTAAATTTCACTCAGTTACCCCTTTACTGAGTCCAATAACTTGGGTTTCACTAAAGCATCTCTTCCAGAAAGCCAGTTTGTTCCAGGGGTTAGTCATCCCCACTGTTAAAAATTTGTGCCTCATTTCTAATTTGAATGAGTTCTTGTTATGCCTTTCTTGGCTAGATTAAAGAGCGCTTTTGCATTCAATATTGTCTCCCCATGAAGGAACTTAAATACTAATCAAGTCACTTCTCAATCTTCTTTTAGACAGATCAAGCACTTTAGGAGTCTCACTACAAGGCATTTTCTCCAGCCCTCCAATTATTGTTGTGTCTTTTCCCTCTCCAATTTTTAACTTCCTTTTTAAAATGTGGACACTGGAACTGTACACAGTATTCCAGTTTCAGTCTCAGCAATGCCATATATAGACATAAAATCATATCCCTACTACTCCTCAATACTCCCCCAGATATACATCCAAGCATTCATTAGCCCTTTGTGCTACAGCATTGCCCTAGGAGCTCATGTTAAAATACTATGACCCATGAAGTCTTTTCAGAGAGTCACTGGTTTCTAGGATACAGACCACCATTCTGTGGGTATGGCCTGCAGTCCTCATTCTTACACACATAACTTTGCATTTTGACTCTATTAAAAACATTTTGTTTGAATGGGCCCAGGTTACCAAACAATTCAGATCCCTCTATATGATTATCCTGTCATCATTATTTGCCAATCTGTGTCTCACCTGCAAGTTTTATCAGGAGTAATTTTATATAAGAAATACGCTATACCTCAAACAAAAGTTATGGACCTGATGGCAATGTTCTCTGGCCCTGTGTTATGGAGGAGGTCAGACTAACCATCACAATGGTCCCTTCAGGCCTTAAGAATCTAGGACTATTCATTACTAACCTGTAATGGCTTCATTGAGAGAATGGCACTAACAGAATGAAGTCCTTGCATTCAAGGGAGCAGAACAGCTGCAACTGTCGCTGATTCCCGCATTGGGGGAACACAGAGAAGCTTCTTGTGCCTTCCATGTCATGGCCTAATGTGTGAGAGAGACACTGACAACGTGTGTCTTGTCCCTCTCTAGTTCCTGTTCTTCTAGTGGATAAAAGCCTGTTAGTGCTAAACGCTAATGGAGTTATTCCTTGAGGCCAAGTGGGAGAGCTCTCTGAGCTGCAGTGCTGAAGGTTAAGGGTTCAAATACCTCTGAAGACCAATCCCGGGAGCTGTTTTATATGCACACAAAGCTGCAACAAAAAAGTACTTTTGGGGTCCATGCATTCACTTGGTACAGTCTTTTTTAACTGTAGCGTTCTCCTGCTTGAGAAGCAAAAATAATCCCATGGCAGCTGTCAAAAGGATAAAGATACCCCGCAGGTACCACTGCATGTTGCTACAAGGAATGACACCAGGGCATTTCCACGAAGAATACAGAGTTGTTTACACAAACTAGAGAAACCTCCAGTCCATTTTACAGGATACAGGAGACTGCCATACACTAGCTGTTTCCATCTAAAGGCAGGTAGAGCAGAAATAAATATAGAGCAAAGAAAGTTGGTTTGTCTTAGAGTACATATTGTAGAAAATACTGCAAATATAAGAACATTAAAATGGCCATACTGGGTCAGACCAATGGTCCATCTAGCCCAGTATCCTGTCTTCCGACAGCAACCAATGCAAGGTGCCCCAGAGGGAATGAACAGAACAGACGATCAGGTGATCCACCCCTGCCATCCTCTCCCATCTTCTCGCAATCAGAGGCTAGGGACACCCAGAGCACAGAGTTGCCTTCCTGACCATCTTGGCTTATCAATGGACCTATCCTTCATGAACTTATCCAATACTTTTTTGAACCCCATTATAGTTTAGGCCTTCACAACATCCCCTGCCAATGAGTTCCACAGTTTGACTGTGTGTTGTGTAAAGGAGTACTTCCTTTTGTTTGTTTTAAACCTGCTACCTATTAATTTCATCGGGTTACCACTGGTTCTTCTGTTAGGTGAAGAGGTAAACAACACAAATTTTAGGGTCCTGCCAACCTGAGTTTTATCTGGACCTGTGGCTACTTATTTTTGAAAGGAATGGCCAGTATAAAATAAAAAAAATAGTTGAGAGGATTGAAGATGAGACTCTATAGTAAAAGAATTACAAAAGGATTCATGTTTGCAGTGTTGTTGTAGCCATGTAGGTCTCAGGATATTAGAGAGACAGAGTGAGTGCAGTAAAATATCTGTTCCACCTTCTATTTAGCTGTGACACTCTGAGTCCATTTCCCAGACATGAAGAGCAGCTCTGGGTAAGCTCAAAAGCTTGTCTCTCTCACCAACAGAAGTTGGTCCAGTAAAAGATATTACCTCACCCACCTTGTCTTTCTAAAAGAATTCATGTCATGTGATAGTTGGCAATACTCTGATGCTTTATTCCAGCCTTTAATTTAATGAACACACAGGGACAAATAACTACAGTAAGCCTCAAAAGCAAATAAGACTGAATAGCTAGGGTACCCTAAAACAGGAGAATGGTTGGAGTGTTTTACATCAGCATAGCACCACTGAGTTCACCACCGAAGTATGTGAGTGGAGACTCAGGGCACCAGATGTCCTTTTCTCTCTTTTTAAGAAGCCAGGAGATATGATCTGTTTTTGTGGCACCCGGATTAAGCAGCAATTAGGCTCTGTTAAACTCTCTCAGATGTAACTTGAACTGGAAGGCAGTTTTAGATTCTCTTGTGGGAACATAAGCCATCCTTTCCAAACAGGAAGATGTGAGGGTTGAGGATAGTCCCTGCAGAGCCTAAATGGTGTCAGGGTTGCTGGAGCAGCTTTGCAGCAGCTTAGTTGAGGCCATGAAGAAAAGAACTGGAGTCTAGGTGATATAAAGCAACGTCACAGATCAGGGAATATTGACATCCTGGAACAGAATTCTGGCATTGCTGCCACCCTAGGATATTGTTCTGCCTTCCAAGGCTATTTTATCTGGAAGGTTTAGGCTTCCTCTGAGATTTCCAAACAGAACTAAAATTGGCTACCGGTGAGGAACATGCAGTGAAATTGTATGATCATTTTATTCTGTAATAAAGTCTTTCTAGTAGGAATTAATTTGATTAAGCTAGACTGCAGTCCACTTATGTGATTGTTAAACACAATATTTTATCCTGCTACAAAAGAGTTGTTTATATGCAATGATGGCAGTGATTCATGGATTTTATTTTTTATGTGCCTTTGCGACTCAAAATATTTTCATTTTCCTTCAGCAACTATCGACAGAAGTATGTCTATCTTATTAACAGTGGTTTCTCCCTCACTTTTATTCAGAAACTTCTACAGTGCTCATCAAAGTGTCTGAGCACCATTAGCCATATGGCATCAGTGCATTGGTTTTTGGCTTCTTTTTCCAGTGACCAGTTTTTAGACGACAATATGCAGATTCCACTCATTTAAATTCCAAGTTTGATACTTCTGTACAATTAACAGTTAATAATGCTGGTGGATTTCATCTTGACATTTCTCACATTCCTGAATAGCTTTTTCTTGCATAAGAACATTTTACACTATTTTAATTATTTTGTTGTTGTTGCTCTTGCAGCTTTGAAACTATGTTTCTTGAACTGCCCATATAAATTTTTACTGCATCTTTGCAGCATCTTTGTGGCTTCATTAATCTAAAAAAATCTTCAAAGTGAAACATGTAAACTTTATTTATTTTCTTTTTCCAGAACTGTCACTGTTACAGAGACAAGAGTTTTTAAAGTCTCATTTCTAATTTATTCCTGCCACTTTCAGAATTTTATTCAAACATCTAAAGAAATGATTTTCCCTTCATTTATTATATTCAGAGCTGTATGGAAATTGCTCTTGAGTGCATAAATCTATGGCTTTACTTGTAATGTTAAAAGATCCATCATCCATCTGATATGCTGTTACTTTGTTATTAAAATTTACTCATTAGTCTACTTTTCACTCTTCACCAATTGGGTTGGGGGTGGTAGGGAGATATTCTATTTCCCCACAGGTGAACTCAGTCCCCATCTCAGCTAACTATTCACTCTTCTAAAAGAATGTGCGTTTCTCCCTAGTGACATTTTGATATGAATTATAGCACGCAAGAGGGGCAATTTTCCTTTGATTCTGAAGTTCATTTTCAACTTCTCACAATATGTTTTAAATGTACATTTATATGCAGCACATCCACAGCCACGGTTTGTGATGGCGCTATTATATAAGAGTATGCCTTTCATTCTCTAAAGGAACTCTAGCATAACAAGGTAAAGGGGAACCAAAAAAACCAACACACTGAAGCTAAAGCTTTCGTTAACCTCACGAGAATTCTTTGAAATCTGCAAGGGGAGGCTAAGGTTCTTTATTAAATATACTACCAGAAGTTTACTAACTATTCCCAGCATCCCACTGTCTATTGGCAACAGCGAAGGGCTGTTGAAGCTCAAATATCTAAAGTAAAGTAAACCCAGGGAGTGTACATGATGGAAATACATGAAAGAAAGTACACAAGTTTATTATTATTAAAAAACTCATTTTTTAAAATAAATGGGAGAAAGTCATTTTAAACAAACTACCTATAAACAGATGAGTCATCAAAGTTGTGGGTTCATCGGCCATGATATTGCTGCCAGTAATTGCAGGTGAAATTCACCTCTATGCAGAGAGCCCGCACCAATTCCTATGTACCACTTCCACTTAAGTGGGGCAGTAAGTGGTGGACAGGCATTGGCCTTGTTCTGGTCCCCTGCATGGGGAGAATTTCCCCCAGAAATAGTGCTGATCCCAACGAGTAGCACACTGTGTTACATTACGTGGATTGTAAATCCACACCCTGAGATACTAGCACATCAACTAACCTTTCTAACAAGACAAGGAAGTGCTGCAAGTCCAAGACAGATTTCTGGGCTTGAAGATTTTTCTTGGAAGAAATAGCATAGGCATGCCTGGTAGGTTTATATCTTCCCCTTCCACTGAGAAGAGGTCTAATGGAAGGAACACTAGTTAAAGATAAAAAAAAAACTAAAGATCTGCATTCCAAGCCTTTAGGTGCTCCATACCCGCTTTAGTTGGGCGAAATTCCAAAACTAAACATGGAGAAGAAAATTATTTACCTGTAATTCTTGGAAAGTAGTAGATATAAAAAACATTACTCTGGGATTATTAAATCAACATCCCCAATTGACTGGTGGGCCATAGAATTACAGGAATCACTTACCCACTATGGAGTCAAAACAGCCAGCAAATGCTTTAACTGACAATCCCTTTTCTACCACACAGAGTACAGTAGCACACAATGATCCCCAGCTCTGCAGGAAAGGTGGTTGGGGGAGTGTGTTTATTACAATTTGTATTTGTTTTCTGAAGGTGCAGAACTTCTGATAGGTAATGTTCTTCTCCAAAGGCCAAAAGATCCACACTCTGAGGACAAAAGCTCCAAGCACATCTCTAAAAACTATTCACAAAAAACTTATCACAAGACCGTGAAGGAAATAATAACAGTATCTTGAAACACACAGTTATTCCTATGAGGTTGAAATTTCCCACGCTTGCTCTCAACCCAGAGGTGAATCTTTTTCGAAAGTTTGTGGAAAATCCCTCCAGTCATTTGAGAGTTACTGGAAAGTGAATAAAACCCATTCTTTCAGCAGTAAGACTTTTTTGCTCACTAATAACTGAAAAACATGAACAAACCACCACTAAACTGAACAAGTACTACTTCCTGAGGAGTCAACCTTTCGTTAAATTTACCATCCCCCCAAAACCTAACAATCAGAAAGTTACAAGCAACAGAAAAGCACTTCTGAGCATGCCCATTTGTCATCAGCTTATTTTTAGAACAGGCTAGTAGGGCCTCCCCTTCAATCCGTGCCCGGTGCTGCCCATTATGGGCCCAGAAGTTGTTGCTGGAGATAAATTCACAAGTGAACATGGCAAAAACTTCCAGCAGGCACAGATTAAGGAGCTGATCCCATGCACGGTTATTCTTAAACACAGTATTTATGGGCTTATGCACAATAGTAAGCACAATACCTGGCAGCTGCAGCCTTGGGTCTTAAGATTTTATCCTTCTGTTGCTATTGCCATCAACCCAGCCTTACAGAAAAAGGTCACCAGCCAAATGATATTAGTAGCAAAGATGGGACTTCAACCCTCCCTTACTCCAATAGTTCCTTGTTGTAGAAGTATGCCAGCACCTAGAGGCTCCAGCCAAAATCAGAATCCAACTAAGCTAACCAGCAAGAGACAGTCCCTGCCCCAAAAAGGTTACATTCTAAATAAACAACACAAAAGTCAGTAAAAAGGAAGTATTATTCCAGTTTTACAAATGGAGAATTGAGATAGAGATTAAATGACTTGCCCAAGGTCAAATCATCCTTCCTAATGGTTTTAACACATATTTATATTGTGGACAACTTTGTAGTCCTATTACCTGCAGCAACAGTAATTTTCTGCATTGCACTTTTTTAAATGGATAGCCTTGGCACTGAATTAACTTTGTTCAGTTATCTTTATAGAGACTGCACAGAGAGACAAATATTGTAGAACAATTAACTATGGTAACACATTGCAGGGAAAAAACAGCCTGGAGATAGGGGAGTTGGGCTATTTTCAGGGCATTTGGTTGCCATATGGGGGATGTGGAATATATATACACACCCTATTTCTGGGGAAATTTTGTTTTCCTTGATATACATGTCATAACAAGTGGACTAGATTTTCGTTATAAGGCCCTGAGTAAATCATGTTATTAAAAAAAGGGGAAAAAATATTCACAAAAGTAAATGGCAAAGTATTGAATTTCATGCAGTTTGCACAAATGAATCTTACAACTAACGTTAGTCAATTTCAAGGACTGAAATTCATTCTATCCTTGAAATTGACTAATGTTCACAGTCTGGGGGCATTTTCTTGATTTCTGTGTCCTCCATGAAATCATAATTTACACAGGGCCCTATTTACGAAACTTAGTGTAGAGGCTGAGATGGATACAGAGTGCAAGTCCGAGACTGTGAATCTGAGGCTTACATTAAGGAGTTATGGGAAGGTCCAAGAGTTCTGGACCAGCATATCATCATACTTGGAGAATTTCACATCCAAAAGTTTCCCTTTGAAATAATCTCTATTCCTCTTCTTAAAAAAAAAAAAAAAAAAAAAAAAAAAAGAGTTGATGAAGATCCTAATTTTGCTCAGTCAAAACCAATATTCTGCCAACCGAGGAATGGAAGCTATGTCAATGCCAAATTTCACCATTCAAATTTGGTTTGGTTTGGTTTTTTTAAGTATAGCCCTCGTCTAAAAAGGCTAGATTTTTTTTAAAGATGTATTTATTTAAAGAGGAAAATTACTTCCCTACTCCACTCCCCACATTGAGTCCACTAACTTAAAATATGGTTTAAAGGGATTTTGTTCAAGCTTTCCAAATCAATTCATCTAAGCATGGGGGAGAACTGCCCTAAAGATGAGCTTTTTGGAAAGTCAGGAGTAATAAGAACATTATACAAGTAATGGAGGCAGTTTTACAATATTAAATATAGAAGCTGCGACTTGCACCACCACTACAGTAACTGGGAGAATAGAACAGAACGTATTTTAGAAGCCTGTCAATAATGGTAGGACACCAAATTAATTCCCACAACATACTACCGGTATATTATTAATGTGAAAGGTAGAGCTGTACAAATGTATATGGAAGCCATAGAGAAGGGAAAGGAAATAAGTACCAATTTATATCCTATTAATGTCCACCGGAAGGGCCTTTATAGCAAATACTGCATTATGTGAAGTGTATTGGATCATTAAGTCCAGAAAAGAAATGGATTGATTATTTAAGTGTATGGTTTTCAGTTGTACAATACATCCTCTTTGTTAGCCCAGGAAATAGAAACTCCTTGAGGACAACAGAATATCCAGCAGACTAAGAAGCCACTGAAATTTCTAGCATCGTTTATGGTCCTGTGGGACACTGATTATGGTTTTGCTGAAACAAATATATACACAGTTCATCCTGTGTACTCCACAGAGCAACTTCTACACAAATAGAAGAGGCTGAAGAGAATCATGGATTAAACATCCTTAACTCAGCCAACCTCACCCAGTCTCAAGTAATGTTTTATATTACATGCACCAATAGCAAATTAACACAAACAATTTTGGATCTGGGCAAATATTTGAAAACACAACAGAAAGTTATATAGGTTATGTAAAAGGCAATAAGAAGAGGTTTTATAAGTACATTAGGAACAACATAAAGACAAGGGAAAGCATGTGTCCATTACTTTAATAAGGCTTCTGACAGTCCCACAGTAGAGAGACAAGGTGGAGTGAGGGAATATCTTTTACTGCACCAACTTCTGTTGGTGAGATAGACAAGCTTTCAAGCTTAAACAGAGCTCTTCTTCAGATCTGGGAAACGTACTCACTGTCATAGCTAAATACAAAATAGAACCGATTGTTTATCATAAATACCTAACTCTTATTTCAAGGGACTTTTCATGGTGAAGTGACCCCGTTAACACCTCTCCAGTCACAGAGGGGAAAGGAAAAAAATTGGGGGGGAGGAAGAAGTGGGGGTTATAGATTGTTGTAAGAAGCCATTAATCTAGAATTTCTATTCAGTCCATGATTTTAAGTATCTAGCAAAGTTATACATTTAAGCTCCTAGGCTCATCTTTTGAGGGTGTTATTCAAGTTGTTTTCTTTGAGGATGAGGACTGAGAGTCATAGAGAGAATGATTGCATTATGAAAAGTATTCATCCACAGGTGATATGGTGTTTTTGTTTTTTATTTTTCTGTTTGAGTTCATTCGACAGTGCAGGGACCGTCTCATTTCATCCACTTAGTAGTTGTTGGGGCTTTTAGTGCACTGGTAATGTACACCATATGTTGTGACAGGCATGTGGTAGCACACACAGACCTTGAAAGGTGTGTTGTGGGAGAGGTGGTGTGTTCTTGCCAGCAAGTTAAAGAAGTATGGGCTGGATGAATGGACTATAAGATGGACAGAAAGCTGGTTAGGTCATCGGGCTCAACAGGTAGTGATCAATGGCTCCATGTCTAGTTGGAAGCCGGTACCAAGCAGAGTGCCCAAGGGTCGGTCCTGGGGCCGGTTTTGTTCAATATCTTTATTAATGATCTGGAAGATGGCGTGGATTGCACCCTCAGCAAGTTTGCAGATGACACTAAACTGGGAGGAGTGGTAGACATGCTGGAGAGTAGGGACAGGATACAGAGGGACCTAGACAAATTAAAGGACTGGGCCAAAAGAAATCTGATGAGGTTCAACAAGGACAAGTGCAAAGTCCTACATTTAGGAAGGAAGAATCCCATGCACTGCTATAGACTAGGGACCGAGTGGCTCGGCAGCAGTTCTGCAGAAAAGGACGTAGGGGTTACAGTGCACGAGAAGCTGGATATAGGTCAACAGTGTGCCCCTGTTGCCAAGAAGGCTAACGGCATTTTGGAATGTATACGTAGGAGCATTGCCAGCAGATCGAGCGACATGATCATTCCCCTCTATTCAGCATTGGTGAGGCCTCATCTGGAGTACTCTGGCCAGTTTTGGGCCCCACACTACAAGAAAGATGTGGAAAAATTGGAAAGAGTCCAGCAGAGGGCAACAAAAATGATTAGTGGGCTAGAGCACATGACTTATGAGGAGAGGCTGAGGGAACTGGGATTATTTAGTTTGCAGAAAAGAAGAATGAGGGGGAATTTGATTGCTGCTTTCAACTACCTGAAAGGGGGTTCCAAAGAGAATGGATCTAGACTGTTCTCAGCGGTACCAGATGACAGAACAAGGAGTAATGGTCTCAAATTGCAGTGGGGGAGATTTTGATTGGATATTAGGAAAAACCTTTTCACTAGGATGGTTGTGAAGCACCGGAATGGCTTACCTGGGGAGGTGGTGGAATCTCCTTCCTTAGAGGTTTTTAAGGTCAGGCTTGACAAAGCCCTGGCTGGGATGATTTAGTTAGGGATTGGTCCTGCTTTGAGCAGGAGGTTGGACTACATGACTTCCTGAGGTCCCTTCCAACCCTGATATTCTATGATCATTGTTGTAGTGGAGATATGTCTACAGGTTTTGCATCCTTTGTTCTGGCAGGGTCTAGTGCTGCTTTGAATTGGTGGGTCCTGATTTCTGTTTGCTTCTGATGATGAGGTTGGGGGTTTTTTGAAGCCCAGAAGAGGTGTGACATTACTCTCCATCTGCTTTATGAAAATATGCTTATGAACGTGAATATGATATAACTGAAATATGCTTTATGCAAAAGGTCTCTTGTAAAATACCATGCATCCGATGAAGTGAGCTGTGGCTCACGAAAGCTTATGCTCAAATAAATTGGTTAGTCTCTAAAGTGCCACAAGTACTCCTTTTCTTTTTGCGAATACAGACTAACACGGCTGTTACTCTGAAACCTGTCATTACAAAGCTTATAATCTTCTGAGTGTGGTCATCCTATTTGTATGAATGTATCATTCTTGTATACAAAGCTAAAAATATGAAGTATAACTCTGAGGTCCTATTGTAATTATGCAAAGTGTGGGCCATTAATGGTGGTTTAGAATCTTGATGGTTCCCATTGACTAGGACAACTAGTTGTGGATGGTTTATTTACCTGCAAGCCTTCCTGTGTATGCGTGGGCCTGCCTGTGGGTAATGAAGAATGAGGTCTTACAGTGACCTGTGACCAAGTCATCTGATAATGAAATCCATGTTAAATCTGGTACTTTTCCATTTAGAAGGAAAGGTGGGGACCCAGAGACACAAAAGATTCCCGCCTTGTGCCAAAGCTATAAAAGGGGGTGGAGCAGAACAAAGGGGACAGCCAGTCATGAGAAAGCCCCTGCTTTCCACCTAAGATGTCTGCTGGAACTAACAAGGACTTTACCAGGGGAAAGGATTGGGCCCAGACTAGGAAAGAGTCTAGTCTGTGAAAGAAGCTTACTTGAACATCTCTGAGGTTGAGATATTACCTGTAATCAGTTTCTTAATGTATTAGGCTTAGACTTGTATGTTTTTGCTTTATTTTGCTTGGTGATTTACTTTGTTCCGTCTATTACTTGAAACCACTTAAATCCTACTTTTTATATTTAATAAAATCACTTTTGTTTATTAATGAACCCAGAGTAAGTGATTAATACCTGGGGGAGCAAACAGCAGTACATATCTATCAGTGTTATAGAGGGCAGACAATTTATGAGTTTACCCTGTATTAGCTTTATACAGAGTAAAACAGATTTATTTAGGGTTTGGATACCATTGGGGTCTGGGTGCTGGAGGCAGGTAACCTGCTAAAGTGTTTTCAGTTAAGTCTGCAGCTTTGAGGACATGGCCCAGACCCTGAGTTTGTGTTGCAACAAGCTAGTGGGTCTGACTCAACAAGGCAGGGTTCTGGAGTCCCAAGCTGGCAGGGAAAATGGGTCAGAGGTAATCTCAGCACATCAGCTGACAGTCCCAAGGCGATTTCTGTGACCGAACCCATCACAGAGGGGGTTCAGGAAAGGTTTCTTTCAGGATATGGTCCCCACTGAGCACGGATTGCAATTGTTTGATGATACCCCATATGCATTCCATGGGTACTAGGATGGCTCCCCAATATGCCAACCTCATAACTTTAGTGGATACTAAAAATCATGGACTGAATAGAAACGCTGATGCATGGCTTCTTACAATCTATAACCCACTTAACACCCTCCGACCCCCACATCATATCTTCCCCCCTTTCCTTCGTATGACTGGAGAGCTGTTAAACAGCTTCATCTTTAATTGTCCCTTGAAATGTGTGTTTACTGATGCTAAACAATCTGTTCCAAATTTTATTTAGCTGTGACACTCTGGGTATATCTACACTGCAAGGGTTAGAGTAAATCACAAATTATGAATCATCAGCATGATATGGTTGCAAAAAAAGACTAATCTTTCTGAGCTGTATTAACAGGAGTGTCATATCTAAAACACAGGGAGTAACTGTTCCACTCTGCTCAGCACTGGTGAAGCCTCAGCTGGAGTACTGTATCCAGTTTTGAGCTCCATACTTTAGGAAAAATGTCGATAAATTAGAATCCAGAAAAGAACAACAGAACGTATAAAAGGTTTAGAAAACTTGACCTATGGGGAAAGGTTAAGAAAACTGGGCATGTTTAGTTTTGAGAAAAGATGACTGAGGAGGGATCTGATAACAGTTTTCACATATGTTAAGGGCTGTTATAAAGAGGACAGTGATCCACTATTCTCCATGTCCATTAAAGGTAGGACAAGTAGTACTGCGCTTAATCTACTGCAAGACAGATTTAGGTTAGATACTAGGAAAAAATTTCTAACTCAAAGGGTAGTTAAGATCTGGAACAGGCTTCCACGGGAAGTTGTGGAATCCCCGTCACTGGAGGCTTTTAAGAACAGGTTGGGCAAACTCTTGTCAGGGATAATAGCCTACATGTTACTAGGGGGCTGGACTTGACTTCTCAAGGTCCCTTTCAGCCCTACATTTCTATGATTCTGTACTGACTTATAAGCTACAAATGAGCCCTATCTATAAATAAAGTTGCTGAAACACCTGAAGAGGCTTGCAGTTTTGCCATCTTCTGGAAGTTTCTAGTTACTGACACCAAAAGTAGTATTTTGTTATATTAGTTCCACATACACTGGCCAATAGGTTACATCTTAAAAATCTGGACAAATTTTGTAAACTTTAGTGCCTCAAGTTAAGAAATCAAATCCTTATTTATGCATCTAAGTGGTTTGACTTTCACTGGTGTTGATCATCAACAGAAGCTGTGGGTACTCAACACCTTTCCATAAGCCAGGGCACTTTTACCTTGAGTACCCAATTTTAGGCACCCCCATTGAAAATTTTGGCTTTAAGGCTACAATTAAATTTAAAAAACAGAACAAAACCCAAGAAATGTAATGAAAACTAGTTACTTTAAATGAAAAGGTTCTTGCCCGTAATTCCCATTCCCCAAAGTCTGAAAATTCTGCTAGAATGTTTGTTTTCTCTGTCATTTTTCCTGAAGACCCATGAGTTGTTTCTCCATCCATCTTTGAAGTTTTTTAGTCTTTAATGTGATCTAAGTTGTACAGTCAACTCTGATTCCTATTAATTTAATATGAACATGAAAAAGAAGAGCTGGTCTCTTCAAGGCTAACCAAATTATTCTCATTGATTCTGCAGCAGTCCACAGCTCAACAAAGATCAAAGTGTCTTTATCTAGTTAACACTTGAACACTTTTAATAATGTTGCCTTAAACTCTCTTGGCAAAATAGTTCAGTCTAATTCCAATTAATCTTACTGTTAGAAACCCTTCCTTAAAATGAATTTTTCCTACTGATTGAAGACATGTCATTTTTTGTCAGCTAACTAGCGATGAACTTATTTATTTCAGCAAATGGATGACCAGAAATTCCATTCAGAACAATTTAAGAATTTCAGGCTAGAATGGTCTTCATGTTTAGATCTTTAAAAAAATTTGATACACTTTTTCAGATAAGCTTTAGCCAGAAAGCACAGTGCTATCTGAAATATCTCCTGCAGATACTCAAGTGCTTTCTTTAGGCATCAATCCTACAGTAAGAATCTTATACAAACAAGCCATCGTTTCCTTTTGGGGAAAAACTGAAGAGGTTCAAAACTTTCCAAAGCTCTGCTCTGATGTAAGTTGCTGAGTTTCATTCACACCTGAATTGAGGACTGAAATGGGAATTAAGAATTTTTTTTGCCACAGTTTATTAGAAGTCACCACATCTGAAGAATTCAACAAACAAGGTAGGCTTCTGTAAGCACCTCTGAGAGCGAAATTCATTTATGTGCTGAGGCTAACACATTATATATACACATCACTTCAGTCATCTTTGGAGGTCTTTGCAATGGCACAAGAGCCTTTTGCTGACCCCTTTACACAAGGGCGAATTTCTTCTGAAAAAAGAAAAGTAAGAGCTGACAAGCCTATCAGCTAGATATGGGAAAACCCTGATAACTTCTAACTTTAGCTGACACCAAAGGACACCATCAATTTGGTTAAGTGACATTATCAATTGGAATTTCTTTTTATTCATAATGCAACTTTTCTAGAGTAAATCATAAATACTTCTGATGAGTTTCTCTAACAGGAACATGAAGAGGAGACCTGTTCTTCAGTTTTATTCATGCAAAACAATCCAAGTCTGACTCTCCAACCATGATATACATGTATAATTCAGCATTAAAACACAAAAACCTAATTTTCACTCACTCATTTTCAATAATAGACTGTTTTAAATGCGTGAATGTTAGACAATTCTATACTTCTGTGGAAATTCCAAGCAGCAGCAATCTAATGAGGGTCAATAACATAATGGCCTTCCACAGCCAAGTTATGTACATCACTGATGCTTTTTCCCCAAAATGGTTTTTCTCTTCAAAAAGAATATGTACAAAAGACCTTTTGTTATAAAGTTGACCATCCATTTTATTACATTATTTATACAACAGTTTGGCTTCAAATGCAGACTTGTCAGACACTACCTCCTCCCTCGTCTTCAACGGTGACTGGGAGATTACACTACCAAACTTTACAATACAACCTCAAATACAATGTACAGTAGCTATAAAAGTAGCCAATAGTATGTTACTTTTTTTAATCAACGTATGGGCAGGAGGTTGCAACCATTTCTCCCACATCAGAACTCTGCTAGCGTGATCCATGCCTTCGTCGCTGAGATTATATTACTGAAATTCACTTTATGTGGGACTGCATCTCAAGTCAACTGGAAACTGAAGCCAGCAAAGAATGTGGTAGCTCACTTAATCACGTGGAGTTTCTCACTCTGAGCAGGTGACTGCAGTGCTCTGGGATCTCTACTGTTTGCTAGCTTCTGAGTGCAGTTTCAGTTTTGACATATGAAACTCTGAATGGTTTAGAACTGATGTACTGGAGAGGCACCTCTCTCCCTGTCTGATACTGCTGCAGGTCCAGTCCGTGGTGCCATTGCTCAGTGTAAAAGAAATAGAGCTGGGGCTAGGAACGCTTTGCAAGGGGCCTCTGGTCCCAAATAGCCCAAGTTTGTTGACCTTCTTGGCACCCTGTAAAGCACATCCTTTCCCCAAGCTTCAAGAAGGGGATAGTGGGCTGATAGCTTTGCTTTGTGCCCTGAGAACTGGGTATTCATAGATGTAGTAGGTTTGGGTTTTCTTCCTGATTTTGGTAGGGCTGGCTACATATATTTTTGTTTTTATTCGGGTGACTGAGTTTTAAATATACTACAAAGGCTTAGAGCCATCAATAGTCATTTTATGTTATGTATAAATCTTAAGGATAATATTAGAAAGCTTTTGTTTAACGTGATTATATTTTTGCTTGTTTTACGTCCAAATACATTTTTCTTTTCATTAAAAAAAACCTTTAAAATTGGAAGGATAGAAGGAGTCTATTTATTGCTCTGTAAAACCCTGATTCCAGATTGACAAGAGATCTGTCCAGAAAATAAGCAGTGAAGTGAAAACAGTGAGCAGAGCTGTGGAGCATTCAGTACTAAGTGCTATGCTCACCAAATTCTGAGACTTTTTTTTTATTGTAAGAACAAATACTCATAGAAATGTCTTTGAACTTAGTAACTAATCAGAAAGCCACAGTTCTTCTTTGCACAGGGAGTCTGAAACCTGACAAATTAAGTGAAATAATGATCATTAGTAATACTTTCTTCTTCATTCACTCATTTTACTATTAAAGCTCTCCAAGAGCTTTACAATGGGGTTACATATTATTACCCTCATTTTACAAATGGAGAAACTGAAGCATAGAGAGGTCAAATGATAAGCGGGGGACTGGACTCGATGACCTACGAGTTCCCTTTCCATCCCATGTTCCTATGGATCACCCAACACCATGCCGCAAGTGTGTGGCAGAGTCAAGAATAGTACGTAGGGTACCTGAGTCCATTAGCCACCTATTAACCCACAGACATCCTTCCAGTAACAAAATCAGCCTATGAAGGAGACCAACAACAGCATCATACTTCTACACAGCTTCTGTATTCTATTAAGGATAATATCGTGAATTTTAGTCAAGCAAGGGACATTTCAAGCCTACTTAAAAAAAATCGAGAAATTCTAGTTTGCATTCCAACCCTAGTGCAACCTGGTTCTGGACAATGGACTTTATTTGAAAGCTTCTGAAGAAACTCTTGGTGAGTGAAAGATTAGCTACATTGTATACATTAGTATAACTGCTCACCTCGTGATAATACCTGCATGATTATTTTCCCCATTGTGGTTTTTTGGGCGGGGAGAGGTAATTGTTTGGCCTGTTCTTCATGCATTTTCAACATCTGGTGGAAAGAACATTTCCTTTCATATTAAACTGTCCAGAGATGATGATTGTGCACAGGGTGTATAGAAATGCCAGTGCTAAGTTAGAAACAGAAGAGGGACCAACAACATCCAATGAAATTAAAGCACCCTCAAACAGGGGAAAGCTTCTGAGGTTGACAAAATTCCAACAGGGGAACTAAAAGTGGGAAGCAGCCACCTTTGACTGAGCAGCCCACAAAACTCTGAAGAAATATGGGTGAAAGAACAAGTGCCACAAGATGGTGGTATTGTGGTATTGCGACAAAGGGGTGATCTTACTCAGTGCACAAACTGTAGAGGTATTGCACTGCTGTCAATCCTGGGCAAAGTATTAGCTACGATTAGGCTGAAGAGAATGAAGATGACAGCGGGTGAAATACTACAAGAAGAACAGCCTGGGTTCCATCCAGGTAGACCATGTTGTAAACATATGACTGTTAAACTTTTTGATGGAGCAT
Source organism: Lepidochelys olivacea (assembly GCF_965140295.1). Lineage (NCBI taxonomy): Eukaryota > Metazoa > Chordata > Testudines > Cheloniidae > Lepidochelys > Lepidochelys olivacea. The sequence goes on from NC_140413.1 coordinate 7,003,307, forward strand.
CGAAAAAAGCTACTGGTTGGCAAAAAACCCTTCTTAAACAACTTTAAGGAAGTACTTGACAGAGTCTATAAAGAAACCCTGTGGAATACTGTTAGAATCTATGAGATATCAGACAAACTGATCAACATAATAAGGAGTTTATATGATGAAAGTAGATGCACAGTAAGATCAATACAGGTTTGGGTGTATAGCTCAATATTGTGATTGGACTTAGACTGGGGTGTGTGTTAACAATCTTTTTAGCATTACCAATAGACTATGTGATGAAGCAAGCAACAAAAGGTATCATGGACAGTATAGAACGGGTTAGTGGAGATGAATTATATGATCTTAACTTTGCTGATGACATTGCTTTACTAGGTGGGAGACAATGACTGCCCTTGCATCAGAGAGAAAAAGAAGCACTAGGATGGTGGTGAAGCACTGAAATGGGTTGCCTAGGGAGGTCGTGGAACCTCCATCCTTAGAGGTTTTTAAGGCCCTGCCTGACAAAGCCCTGGCTGGGATGATTTAGTTGGGGATTGGTCCTGCTTTGAGCAGGGGGTTGGACTAGATGACCTCCTGAGGTCCCTTCCAACCCTGATATTCTAGGATTCTGTGATTCACTGAAAACTGGATTGAAAGTAAACGCAGGGAAAAACAAGATTATGAAGGTACGAAATGGAATAATAGATGCAAAGGTATACACAGCTGGAAAAGAAAATGAAACAGGAAGAGTTCTGCTATTTGGAGAGTGTGATGATATTTGATGACGAGATGAGGAAAAGTGAACACTACTTTTGGAAGAATGAGCAACATGTGGCCAAACTGAGGTCTCAAAACGAAACTAAAGGTCAGATTATACCATGTGATTGTACTGAGTACACTACTGTGCAGGGCAGAGACTTCGCTGAAGATAGTAGCTAACAAACTGGAAGTTGCCCAACAGAGATGGCTGAGGAAGATACTACACATTTTATGGAAAGACAAAACAACAACAGAGAGTAAGGGAGCTGACACAGCAGGTTGTATTAGAAAATATCAAAGAAAAAAGCTCAGGCAGTTGAGACACATACACCATATAGAAGATGGGAGATGTACTATGCAAGCATTGAATTGGGTATCCGGATAGAATAGAAAATGATGTAGGCCAAACAAGAACTGGTAGACGACAGTGACAAAGGTTACTGAAGATGTGGACATTGCTGAGGAAGAAGTACCACAATTACCACAATCAATGGACGAACTGGACCGCCCAATACGTCAATGGCACAGGAGGAACTTAGGTCTAAATTTAGGGTGATGGCGTTTATAGCTCTTGGTATTTTTACCACTATGCTCATTTAAGTTTTTCTGTTCCAGGTAGCGCTCACTCTATTACAGCAATTTTTCTTCAAATTAAAATATAGCTGGGTGCTAGCAAGCTATAGAAATGTCCAAGCCATTATGTAGATCAGCTAGTAAGGGCTACAAGGATACTGACTATACTGTTCCTTCACCAGAGACTGTATTTAGTCCCTGACATTAAACACACAAGCTTGAGACTTGGGAAACACACTATGGACTCAAGTCTTCTACAGAGAAGCTCTGAAAGCTGCAGGTCAAAAACCATGAGAGTAACGTTAACTAATTAAAGCCACTATACCCGGCTTGAGTATGTAGCTATCCTTCCTGAACTTCTCTAGTTCTTTTTTTGAACCCTGTTATAGTCTACGCCTTCACAATACTTCACTCTGCAATTGCAACAACTAGCCATTAAAGCACACCAAGTCAATATGGTCTAGTTTTGCAGTAATTTTTTCCTTTATGCACTTCTAAGGCAGATTTTTTAACTGCCGATGCACTACAGAATGGCTGCCAGTCTGATCCATAGAAAGCAAACTCTTAGGATGCAGAGGAGAGAGAAAATGCTTTAAACAGTTCCAGTGATTGATTCCACATTTAGAGATGCCTCAGCAAAAGGCATCTCTGATAGGTTTAAACAATTTTCACCTGAGGTGGAGAAAGAACAAGAAAAAAACCCTGAAAACTTACCTCTATCTTTCCAGAGGTGGAAGATGACTCATGGGAAAAAATGGACTCTTCAGTAAATTAAACAGTAAAGCAAAGAATCCTAGAATTTCAGCAAACATAAGCATCTATCGTCCATGGGCAGTCTTCAGATGAACCCTCCAAGCAGGGGATCAGCATCAATAATTGAATTCTGGTGAGAAAAGGGGCAGACAGATATTTTGGTTACAATACTGTCTCCCAATAAACCAAATGACACAGGATTCAACTTTCAGCATCTTAAGTGAAAAACCGCAGTTAGTTAATTTCAACATTAATTTGTGGCAATATCATATTAAAAGCATGTTGGTCTTATTAATGCTACATACACCAAAGCAGTTTGTTCTTTGGCTGCATTACAGAAAGGTTTAATAGGGTAGCAGTTTTTCCAGCCTTTAAGTGATTTGGAAAAAAAAAAATCAACATTTAAAGACCTTTTTCCTCAACAAATCCATGCTAAAGAATGGAAGTTTCACAGTCCAGGAACCCTAGGGCTTTTAGCAAACATTAGGTTCAATGTCACTAACAGACATGCTCATCTTCTGCCTCTTTCCCTCTCTTATACAATACCTAACATAGAATACCCACAGGAAAGAGCAACACAGATCCAGAAACAAACTGATTACAAAAAGAAAAGGAGGACTTGTGGCACCTTAGAGACTAACCAATTTATTAGAGCATAAGCTTTCGTGTAGCTCACGAAAGCTTATGCTCTAATAAATTGGTTAGTCTCTAAGGTGCCACAAGTCCTCCTTTTCTTTTTGCGAATACAGACTAACACGGCTGCTACTCTGAAACTGATTACAATTTGCGATAGCCAGACATCATCCACCACGACACAAATGAGTACCAAAAAATTAAGTTGACGTTCATCAGCGCTAGACTGGTGGTCAACAGGCCTCAAATCATCAGTGAATTCATTACAGATGAGGCCCCGGATACAATGTGATCACCTTCTGAGCACTACCTCACAGGGTGTGGGTAGTAATTTGCTTCTGTTATAGTTCAGGAAGGATCATCCAGTGGCTAGGGCACTAACCCAGGACTGAGGAAACCTGAGTTCAAGTCCCTGCTACTCCACAGACTACAGCAAGTCATTTAGCTTCCCTGTGCCTCAATCCCCCATCTGTAAAATGGAAATAAATAGTACTTCCTTACGTCACAGGGGTGTTGAATAAATACATTAAAGATTGCAAGGGGCTCATAATACAGCAAATGGGGCCACGTAAGTACCTAAGAGACTGCAAATTACTATCCGTCTGGAACAAGAGGAAACCAGGGAGTAGTTATGGCTCCCTAAAGCCACAATTCCTTCCCTCAGCTGTTCCTGTGGCAGTACAGCAGCACACCATCCACTTTCTATTGGGGGTGTTCAGACCCTACTACAATGAGCCCTTGATCTCTAACTGGAGTTCCCTAGGTGCTACTGTAATAGCAGTAAAACATTAAAATCAGGCCCAGAGATGGTCCACCTCACCCCTGCCAGACTACAAACAGAATATGGCACCTACCAGTAATGTGTACACTTCAAAACTTTAAAAGGGCCAGTTACCCAAAGCTTAAAGCAATTGGTCAGCATAACCAACAGAAAGTGTTAACAACAATTGGGAATCACACAAGGCCATCCTACTAGATGCCTGAAAAAACGCAATTGCACAAACTTGAAAAAAAAATTACACTACTCAAAAAACTATCTTGGTTAAAAGAAGGAGATGTGAAAGCAGCAATAAAAATATAGAAAAAAACCAAAATATAAAGACCACAAAAAGGGGAAGTTAATAGCAATAAATTAAAGTTAAAAGTTAAAAAATGCAGGCAACTGGTAAGTACAAAGAATCAATGAAATATTAATGGCCAATAGGGTTAAAGCCAACAAGACATTTTTAAATCATATTAGGAACAATAAGCATCTTAGTTAATGCATAGGTTAATTGCTAGATGCACAGACAGTAAAATCGTAAATAGTGATGCAGATGAGAGAAATATTCGTTAGGTATTTCTGTTCTGTATTTGAAATGAAGAGGAAGCTGTATCTATCCTATATGTCGTCGTTGGTACTTTTTGGCTAACCAAAAGCATACATTATATCTATACACATTTAAACAATTATATAGCTAAATATATATACATTTATTCATATTCTTCATTTTTATATATTTTTATATTAGAAAATGATCCATTTCCTTACTAGACTAATTTTTTACTTGTGATTTCTGTCAAGCTGCACTTGGATGAAAACTAGAATTCAATTAAAAACACACAAGAACAGCATCTAAAAATTGTTTACCACATAAAACAAAACTGCTTTAAATGTACTGGATACCTAACAAAATAGCAGGTTTATTAATACGTTTTACATTTTGGAAAAACTGGTTGTTTTTTTAAACAAAAGTAACATTATCTATAGTTATTGAACTGAACTTATTGTTTCTGGTCACCACGACCTTCAAGATTTTAGAACTAATAGAGCTCCTTTCTCACCTCAGTTTTATTCATAGACTGAAGGAGGAAAATAAGCTTTCCTGCTTTTTCAACTCCTCATCAGTTTCTCAACTTTGAATGAACTAATCATTGAAGTAAAATAGCTGAATATACTGAAATGAAGAAAATATTCTCTTTGCACCTGCAGAAGAGGCTACTGCTACCAAAAGCTGGGTTTAGTACGTCAACAAATTCTGGTGCCAGGTGCTTAGCCAGTAACTTTCACTAGTTCAGTGGTTTCTTTAAAATTTGTCAGCAAACATGTACTGGTTGATTTTTTTAATTTAATTTAAATGATTTAATAAATAATAATTTTAAGCCTTAATATCCGTTGCCATAATTTTTAAATAGGTTTATTTTTAAAAGAAAATGCATTTAATTTAAACAAATGAACTTTTTTTTTAAATCTATTTTTATCCACCCTGATATTCAGCAGCAACAGCCCAGCAAGGGACCAAGGAGCAATCAAGTTGTGCATCATTATGACCACACATTAACCACTGTAATCAAAATAACAGCTCCCAAACAACATTCTGCCTTCACATCATTCACACAGGTCTCTATGTGACTAGCATAATATGAAAAGAAACTAGAGCACTGAAATCTAGATAAGGTAGAAATATTGAAACAAAAATTTTCAATATGTAAAAAATACACTAAGGCAAAACAACAGGCTAAAATCTTTTTTCTCATCTTCTGTAGAAGCCACCCAAAAAAGCTATTCTGGTTAATGAAGCCCAACCGACTGTAGCCTGCAGAAGAATCCAGTACCACTTTCTGCTATCTTCTTCCTTACTGAGAACATCCCCTATATAGCCAGTAGTTTCTTGGGGTACACAGAACCAAACATTACATACAACTTCAATACCTGGACACCTCCCTTCCCCAAGTCTGATCCTTCTACACATCAGGAAGCACTGGACAAAGTGAATGAAACAGAAGCCTCCACTTGCAAGTCAGTTCTTTGCCCTTCCTGGCTGGGGAAAGTTTCAAGAATAGCTACAGTATCTGACAGATTGCCAGTGCCTTGTTCAACGAAGGACCTGTCTCTCCTGGTTTACAGCAAGACCAATCTTGAAACATTTGTTGATTACACAGAACAAGACTTCCACCACCTGCAGTCAAATCTCCTATTCCTGAGCAAGCTGACTGAGAAGTTAATGAACAGCAGTTCCTTAGCACATCAGTCTATAGCCTGTAACCTAGATACAGGATCAATATCTCCCCTGTCCCACTCTTTCCACAAGCTCCTTACTGAACTTCATCAAGATTCTAGTCCTGCAAAAAACTGGTACCAAGGTACCTAAAAATTCACCTCATCCTCCAACTCTCAATTGTTCAACAGCTCTGATCCTCATGAATAAAGGAACTATTTACCACAAAGGCAAAGCTCACAGGAGCTTTCTTGGCAGATTTGTTGTAGAATTCACTCCCAGAGGGCTAAGATTAGCCAACAGGCTCACCAATTTTCAGATCCAAATGTAATAAAAAATAAATCTCAGATCTTTGACCACTCTTTCCCACAAAACAACACACCCTATTAGTATTTAGGTCAGAGAAGGAATTTAAAGTGTAGAAATTACTATCCATGGAGGGCTGCATGAGAAGAAAACGGAGAGGAAACATCACTTTAATTTGTTGATGTATTGTACTTTGTAAAAGTTTTTTACACTTTAAATGGTGCTCATGGCCCATGGTATAAGAACCTAAACAGAACAGAATAGTGGATGTAGCCTTTTATCCCTTCACCTTAGGGATACCATAAGTGCCATGTCACTTCCACTTCCTCCGCTACAAGGAACAAGTTTCACCAACTCGATCCTGCATATTGCTGTAGCCAAATCATCGGTCTAAACCATTGTAATTTTTTCAGGCATCAAGTCTCCCAAAATTTACACCCATGTAAAACCTGTAAAAAAGTGACAACTCTTTACACAATGAGCTATTACCAGCAGGATAGTGAGTTTGTGTGTGTGGTTTTTGGGAGGGGAGTGAGAGAACCTGGATTTGTGCAGGAAATGGCCCAACTTTATTATCATGCACATTGTGTAAAGAGTTGTCACTTTGGATGGGCTATCACCTGCAGGAGAGTGAATTTGTGTGGGGGGGTGGAGGGTGAGAAAACCTGGATTTGTGCTGGAAATGGCCCACCTGATGATCACTTTAGATAAGCTATTACCAGCAGGACAGTGGGGTGGGAGGAGGTATTTTTTCATATTCTCTGTGTATAAATAGAGTCTGCTGCAGTTTCCACGGCATGCATCCGATGAAGTGAGCTGTAGCTCATGAAAGCTCATGCTCAAATAAATTGGTTAGTCTCTAAGGTGCCACAAGTACTCCTTTTCTTTTTACTTAATATGAGAGTTTTTCTATTCCCCTAATCATTCTGGTTGCCACTCCCTGACCCCTTCTTATTCTGCAATATTCTGTTTGAGACAGAATCATAGGACTGGAAGGGACTTCAAGAGGTCATCTAGTCCAGTCCCCTGCACTCATGGCAGGACTAAGTATTATCTAGACCATCCCTGATAGGTGTTTGTTCTAACCTGCTCCTAAATAATCTCCAGTGATGGAGATTCCACAGCCTCTCTAGGCAATTTATTCCAGTGCATGGAATGAAGCATTCTAGATGAGTGTGAACCATTAATTTATGTAACAGGATTCTAATATTTCATATATTATTATCCATCCTACTCCTTATGCATCCTAATATCATTTGTTGTTTTGACAACTGCGCTTTGAGCAGAAGTCTTCATTGGACTGTCCACAACAATACCCAAGTCAACTCCTGAGTCGATACAGTTAACGTAGAACCTAGTAAAATGTATTAGAACTTAAGTTTTCCCTTCAATGTGCCTTATTTTGCCCAATGCTCCTTGACCAGTCAGCCACCTTTGACAGTCGACCACGCCCTCCTGGAAATCTTATCCTTCCTTGACTTCTGTAATTCTATGCAGGTGATATACAGATCTACCTCTCTACTGTAGACCCTTCTCCTTCTAGCCAAACTAAAATCTTGGCTTGTCTCTCTGACATCCTTTCATATATGTCGACCCATCAGTTCAAGCTCAACATGACTAAAACAGAACTCTTAATCTTGATCTCCCCTCACTCCAAGCGATCCCACCTACATCATCCTTCCTTGATCCCTGTGGACAACACCACCATCCTCCCGCCGGTCACTCAGGTTTGTAACCTGGGTGTCATTTTCAACTCAGATCTCTCTCTAGGTCTCATCTCTCATATCTTGCAGATTCTTTTTACACATCAGCTCTAAAATACAGCTTCCCTATTCATCCACACAGCTAAAGCTCTCATCCAAGCTCTCATCTTAGTTACTGCAACTTCCTTCTCTCTGGCCATGACAAATGCTGTTTTGCCCCACTCAGATCCATTCAGAATGTTGTTGCAAAGATCATTTTCCTAGCCCATTACTTTGACCATGTTCACCCCTCTCTTCGCAACCCTCTGCTGGCTCCCCATTATCTATTGCATCAAACAAAAGCTGTTTGTCTTTACTTTCAAGGCACTTAACAGTCTATCATCTCTCATCACCATCCAACTGTCTGCTCCCAACTCTGATCGGTCCATGACACCAACCTCTGTCGCCCACTTGTTACATTTTCATATAAGCTCCTTTGTGCTTTCTCCCATGCCCCAGGCTTGGGAAGAGCTCTCCATAAACATCTGCAAAGGTGTCATTATCTCCCTTCAAATCCTGCCTTAAAACTCTGCTTTACTGTGATGCCTATAAAAAAAATTGACAATTAGGATGGCGGTTTGTTAAGACCACAGCTTATCATGCTGACCACTGCCTCATTGTTTCCGTGTACTCTCCCATCAGTCTGTATCCATCCGCTGCTTCTGTCTCATACTTAGATTGTAAGATCTTTGGGGCAGAAAGCTTCTCTTGTATAGCATCTACCACAGTTGATCATGGTCCACGACAGGAGGTCCTAAGTGCTAGGGTAATACCAATAATACATTTATTAGTAACATTAAATTTCTTCTGCCATTGCATTGCCCATTCACCCAACTTGATCAGATCCCTCCAAAAGTTCTTCACAGTCTTCTCTGAATTTATAACCCAAACAAGAAACATTTATGTCTCAGTGATACACTTCTTTGATATGGACATGGATATCACTTCAAATGAGTAACTATAATCAGGCTGTTCTAGTGAGTGGACAGGGTAACAGCCCTGAGCTGTGGCTAGATGACTCGCTTCTACCATATCTTCCTAGCTAGCTGTTCTCAGCCATGTCTGTTAGACTGCTTCCTCACAGGCAAACTGTGCTTTAGAGTGTGAACAGCGCTACTGTGGCTGCTTTGGCTACACAAATTATAAACCTGTATAGATGGGGGTTCTGAAGTTTTGTACAGCGTGAACCACTTCTTAGGCTATGTCTATACTAGCACTTTTATCGGTATAACTTATCTCCCTCAGGGGTGTGAAAAGAACACACACCCCTCTGAGCAATCAGCAATCTGCAGATCACCAGCGTGACAATCATGGGTTTAGACAGTGGGCAATAATGCCAGTTCGGCAACTACTACTCTCTCCTTACCCAAGTAAGCGGATTATCTTTATGTCCAAATATATTTTTCCATATATCTGTAGCTTTTTTGTTCTAAAGCAGATTTTTTTTTTTTTACTATAGTGCCTGGAGAGGATAACGAAAGGCACTTTACAAATAGTTTTTATACACCAACGTGACTTCAGATAAGTCTTCAATTTAAGATAAAAAGATGGTTGGAGGACAAACAGTAGAATGAAATGTCCACAGAATATAAATATCTCCACCTCACAATGTTTTTCACTCCATCAGAAAGCTTTTCAATTCTTGTTACTACGAGGAGTATGTACTTAACGATTTTCAATGTAAGAAACCTGGCCTTTCCATAAAGCTTGCATTAGCCTGAAATCCTTGGTCCTCTGACTGTTACCTTCCATAATCCTGTATTCAGTATTTCATGCTCAACTCTTGTCAGTGACTTGTCTGAAGTGGTTTGCTGAGAAGTGCTGAGGTTCATTTTTATCCTTTCTTTCTGACAACTAATGAAGCTGTCGTGAGAGGAACAAATATTCAACACAAGATGAATGTTGTTTGGTTTTTAAGCAAACCATACCTAATAATTATACTTCCCAGAGAGTGGTGGGGTGAAGGCAGGCTGTAGGTTATCTAAGGTCTCTGTAAACATGTCCTTTGAAGATGAACTCTTCTAACTAAACTTCCTTTACAATACCTCATTATGAAAAAGACTCATCTGGTTAGTACTCTATTACTGATTATAGCAATTTTAAGAATTCTTGTAATCCATCTAAAATGTACTCAAAAATATATTATGGTGCCAGTCATGTCACTGTGTCTATCAGTCTTTCCATTACGTACCCCTATTGTAAGGTTTTAGAAGACAGCTGTAAAAATTCTTTGGGGGCTAAAAAGTGGCACAATACCTTAGCCCAAGGGCAGCTGTTACTAAATATTTAAGGCAAAATCCATTCACTAATTTACCAATCAGTCACAGACAAAATATCTTTCCATCATTTTTAATCCAGACCACATTTCAAAGAGAACTTTCTTTCATCTTTAGTTTAGTTATCTTTCTCCATTTACATTCCCCAAGTCATGTGTTCCCTACAGATTTTTTACCCATGGGTTTTTTTTTTTTTCCATAGATACTAAGGTCAGAAGGGACCATTATGATCATCTAGTCTGACCTCCTGCACAACGCAGGCCACAGAATTTCACCCACCCACTCCTGCGAAAAACCTCTCACCTATGTCTGAGCTATTGAAGTCCTCAAATCGTGGTTTAAAGATTTCAAGTAGCAGAGAATCCTCCAGCAAGTGACCCGTGCCCCATGCTACAGAGAAAGGCGAAAAACCTCCAGGGCCTCTTCCAATCTGCCCTGGAGGAAAATTCCTTCCCAACCCCAAATATGGCCATCAGCTAAACCCTGAGCATATGGGCAAGATTCACCAGCCAGATACGACAGAAAATTCTTTCCTGGATAACTCAGATCCCACCCCATCTAATATCCCATCACAGGCCATTGGGCCTATTTACCATGAATATTAAAGATCAATTAATTACCAAAACCATGTTATCCCATCATACCATCTCCTCTATAAACTTATCAAGTTTAATCTTAAAGCCAGATAGATCTTTTGCCCCCACTACTTCCCTTGGAAGGCTATTCCAAAACTTCACTCCTCTGATGGTTAGAAACCTTTGTCTAATTTCAAGTCTAAACTTCCTGGTGGCCAGTTTATATCCATTTGTTCTTGTGTCCACATTGGTACTGAGCTTAAATAATTCCTCTCCCTCTCCGGTATTTATCCCTCTGATATATTCATGGAGAGCAATCATATCTCCCCTCAACCTTCTTTTAGTTAGGCTAAACAAGCCAAGCTCCTTGAGTCTCCCTTCATAAGATAAGTTTTCCATTCCTCGGATCATCCTAGTAGCCCTTCTCTGTACCTGTTCCAGTTTGAATTCATCCTTCTTAAACATGGGAGACCAGAACTGCACACAATATTCCAGGTGAGGTCTCACCAGTGCCTTGTATAACGGTACTAAAACCTCCTCATCCCTACTGGAAATACCTCTCCTGATGCATCCCAAGACCGCATTAGCTTTTTTCACAGCCATATCACATTGGCTGCTCATAGTCATCCTATGATCAACCAATACTCCAAGGTCCTTCTCCTCCTCCGTTACTTCTAATTGATGCGTCCCCAGCTTATAACTAAAATTCTTGTTATTAATCCCTAAATGCATAACCTTACACTTCTCACTATTAAATTTCATCCTATTACTATTACTCCAGTTTACAAGGTCATCCAGATCCTCCTGTAGGATATCCCGGTCCTTCTCTAAATTGGCAATACCTCCCAGCTTTGTATCATCCGCAAACTTTATTAGCACGCTCCCACTTTTTGTGCTGAGGTCAGTAATAAAAAGATTAAATAAGATGGGTCCCAAAACCGATCCTTGAGGAACTCCACTGGTAACCTCCCTCTAGCCTGACAATTCACCTTTCAGTAGGACCCGTTGTAGTCTCCCCTTTAACCAATTCCTTATCCATCTTTCAATGTTCATATTGATTCCCATCTTTTCCAATTTAACTAATAATTCCCCATGTGGCACGGTATCAAACGCCTTACTGAAATCTAGGTAAATTAGATCCACTGCATTTCCTTTGTCTAAAAAAATCTGTTACTTTCTCAAAGAAGGAGATCAGGTTGCTTTGGCACAATCTACCTTTTGTAAAACCATGTTGTATTTTGTCCCATTTACCATTGACTTCAATGTCCTTAACTATCTTCTCCTCCAAAATTTTTTCCAAGACCTTGCATACTACAGATGTCAAACTAACAGGCCTATAGTTACTCGGATCACCTATTTTCCCTTTCTTAAAAATAGGAACTATGTTAGCAATTCTCCAATCATACGGTACAACCCCTGAGTTTACAGAGTCATTAAAAATTCTTGCTAATTGGCTTGCAATTTCATGTGCCAATTCCTTTAATATTGTTTGGATTATCTGGGCCCCCCAATTTAGTCCCATTAAGCTGTTTGAGTTTCGCTTCTACCTCAGATATGGTAATATCTACCTCCATATCCTCATTCCCATTTGTCATGCTACCATTATCCCCAAGATCCTCTTTAGCCTTATTAAAGACTGAGGCAAAGTATTTGTTTAGATACTGGGCCATGCCTAGATTATCCTTGACCTCCACTCCGCCCTCAGTGTTAAGCGGTCCCACTTCTTTCTTTGTTTTCCTTTTATTTATATGGCTATAGAACCTTTTACTATTGGTTTTAATTCCCTTTGCAAGGTCCAACTCTACTTGACTTTTAGCCTGTCTCACTTTATCCCTACATGTTCTGACCTCAATAAGGTAGCTTTCCTTGCTGATCCCTCCCATCTTCCACTCCCTGTATGCCTTCTGCTTTTTCTTAATCACCTCTCTGAGATGCTTGCTCATCCAGCTTGGTCTACAACTCCTGCCTATGAATTTTTTTTTAAAAGGCATGGTCTATCTGCAATTAAAGTTCTCACAACAGACCATGATGCAATAGACTTTCAGCACCTTTGAAGCAGTTATGATCTAGCATGCAAAGCACATGCCTTTCAGCAACTCCCTTGTTACATTTTACTTAGTCTAGTGAATAAAATGAATTTCAAAATTTATGTACGTTCCAAATGTTATGTATATGCAGTAAGCAATTTGGACAGTGCTGACAATTTTTAATTACTTTAGCTACCACCATTTAAAAAAATATCTCCAAATATATAATATGGACCTAATATAAAAGCAATGAACTTTAAAAGACAAAAATCTGCTTGAGAACTTTAGGCTTTATTTTATGCGCCACTGTAGCCTAGACTTCTGACATGGGTGACTGATTAGTTTATGTCTGATTGTTCAGTCAGGATTTTCAGCCAAATCCGGGAATTTCTTGTCTTTTTGGTCTGTCCTTTGCTAACCTGCTTCAGAACAATAATACTACTTTGTATGGAAGGTGCCATAAAATACAAAGATTTCAAAAGTGATTTACAGGCACTGTTAAGTCTCACCACCTTGTCATTTAGGGAAATACTACCCCATTTTACAGATTACAAAGTCACAATGAAAAGGAAGAGCCAGGGGCTGGAGTCCCTTCTTAGTTACACCAGTGTCACTCCTCTGACTTCAATGGATTTACCCAATTTAAAGCAGTGAGAATGGAGAAGCAGGATCCAGATTTCTCGATATATAGTCCTGTCCTTCAGTCATAATAAGACCATCCCTTCCTTTCACCTACACCTACCTGCCTAAAATTATTTTTGAAAGATATGGGTAGTAAATTAAAATACAAAATATATGCTGCAGGCAGAAGAGTTCAGATGTTTCTGTACATATCACCAGAACTCCCAACATAAAAGTACAACCTTATAGTACATACCGCTGCATGTGTTCTCTGTTTAGTATCAGAGGTACCAATTAAAAATAAAATGACAACTTCTGTAAACTTTAAGGAGGCGCAATGACAGACACCAAAGGAAGTGTAATTGGCTGGAAAGGTAGGTAGTGAATGATCCAAGGCCCTTCCTCTTCTGCACTTCCATATGCAGAGAGCGCTGTTTCTGAGTGGGATGCAAGACATTAGTGCCAAGAATCTAACCTGCATCTCCTCCAAGGCTATTGGGCCAGTTTAGAATTCATATTTCTCAGGGACACTTCACCTCCCCTGGATAGGAACATTCAGGCAGCAGTACCTATACAGTGTTATTTCACACAACAGGTTTTTCTGAAATTTAGCTCTCAAGTATGGTTTGAATTTAATGCATTCATAGCAGAAAGGAAGGAGGGAATTCTGCCAAGAAGAAGAAATAGGTGCATAATAGGAGGACACCAGGAATTTATATCTTTGTCCATTTCTACTCTTTCAGATACCACAGCTCCGTTTATACACAATATTATAAAATAATCAAATTGCAGAGCGAAGAGACATTTTGGTAAGAGGGTCAAATTAGTCTGCCAATTAACAGCTCCAAATTAAAGGTTGAATGCTCACCACTGTATTTTGAGAGTTTGCAGTTTTCTACAACTAAGGACTGAAAAATAGAGAAATCAAATGGGTTTGAGTGAAGCGAGTTTGTCTTTTATCAGCTCACAGGAAAGGTTAAACTATTTTCTGTACTTTTAAAGCTTTTGAATGTATGCCAAGCTTTTTGTGGAGTTTTTGCTTGCCCTAGTTGAAATTAACATGTTTCACACTTTCCAGTTTTCACTTCAAGGTGCTAAAAAATCTGAAAGTTTTTTTATTCTTTGGTTAAAGTAACAAAAACTTCTAGGTGAACAAGATGCAATACTGTCTTTAAAGAAAGTGGAATCTGTGGTTACTTCTATTGCAGTAACCCTAACAGAGATTATGGTCTGGAGAAAAGTTAGACAATTCCTGCCCCAGAGAGCTCACCAACTAAATCTATGATTTAGCCAATACCCGTAGGAATAAAGACAAATAGAGAAGGACAAGGTAGTCAGAAGTGGCTAACTATGTAACCAATGCCAGGCATGTATTAAAAAAATCACGTCTGCCTAACAAGACTGAGTGTATTTATATGCACCTGAATTTCTCCTTGGACATGATATCTTTTATGACTGAGTTTATCTAGTCTTCACATTTCCATGAAGCAACAACTTAGTCTTAAAGAATGTTGTCTCCACCAGGCCATTTCCACTAAATGCAGGAAGTAACAAACTTGTCTACAAAACACTTACAGGCCATCTAGGGTGTTGGAAGCAAGCATACTTTTGGGGGCCCCTCCCGAAACCATTCCTACTGCCCTGTCAGTGGGCTTATGAGACTAACACCTACTCAGAATTAAGTGAGGTGCGGCTAGTGGGTACAGTAGGAATATGAAGGTATAGATGTCAGGGAAGAACCTGAGCCACCCTTCCATCCACACACTTATATGGGGCCATCACCACCCATGTATGTTTTTGCCAGTATCTGAAGATTTAATTAAAATCTATAGTTTGCTCCTAGCCAATAATTTAAAACTGAAATCCTAAGATCACCTACAGTATCTTAGTTGTGTATTTTGTATTAAAGATCTCAGGGACTTCCCCTCTAAATTAGACCAAACTATAATAGTTTTTAAACCGTGCTCATTTGCACTGGATGGAAAGCCCTGTTCACTCTTTACTACTTTATTAATATAGGAATTGGTACCAGAGACCTCTCAGATATTGTCTGTAGAGAGAAATTAATGAATATCATGCTGAAATCATGGGATATTATACCATACACAATACACAAGTAATATACAAAACTGGGCCAATGAGGATTTGTACCAATTTTTTCCAACATTTAAATGCATGGATATCTTCCTTTTCCCTCTTTGTAGCACAGTCAATGTTGTTTAGAGTAGACTGATAGACTGTACATAAACAGAGTAATTTCTGGACTACCACATGCATACCTAGTTCAGAGAACAGTCAGTTTCTCTTATTAGGAAAACACACACTAATGGTTCACCCAGTTCAATACTCCTATTTTATTTGGTCTGTCCTCCCTTCCCAAGGCCCATCAGTTTTATTAAAAAATGTTTTTGTCATTTGCAAACTATTCTTCATCTGGAGGCCAGACAACACAAGGAAGTGATGGGTGTTTGTTTTCCTGATTTAATTTTTTTGGAGACAGGAGAGCCTAAAATTCTGTCAAAGTCATCTAAGTAATCCAGCAGAGATGATTCATTATGGAAGACTGTAAATAGTTTTATGAACTGTCAATGTTTCCATGAGGTGAATAGAAGGTACACAGCTGAAAGTAGAACTTGTGGCAGCTGAAAGTTCCATGTTAAAACAATATTAGCCAGTACATGGGTGAAAGAAATTGTTCTGAACTTGCAGCTTTCAAAGACATATGAAATGAGAAAAAATGAGATGAAAGAACCAATAACCATAAGTGTACTAAGATTGAGACAAGATTTCTATCTGTTTTAGTATGTTAAAAGCAACATTTTCAAATCAATTTGATACTTTATACTTCAGGGAAGAATCTTGTTGTGGCCAAGTTAAGATGGACAAGACATCTTTTCCATCTATTTTATTGTTCTATTCAGTATTAATGAAGATGACTAAAAATAGGGTGGTATGATCAATCAGACTGTGAATTTCACCCCTGTACAATGGTCCAACAAGGCCTAAGCCCTGCTTAACTAGGATTTATGTGAAGCGTAGTCGTAAGTGATTAAATTTACCCTTCACAGGAATCTGAACTGTATTTTGAATTGCCAAAACATGACCAAGTACCTCAGATTACTCTTTTTGCTTTCCACTGTTAAGACTTGATATTTTACAACATAATCTCAATAGCTTGAGGCAGATGTTGCTATTTTTTTCCATGCCAAATTCATAATTTTTAATGGAATGAAGTATGTTTTTACAGATTATAATAAAATGAAAGCATTTACTGGATAATAATTTGTTATGACTGAGGTGTACTTGAACCTGATGGTGGTGATTTTACTGCTGATTTTACTGGATATTAATTATTGTTGGCTTACATTTTATGAAGAGGTAGTAATATCTGAAATGCAAATTGAAGATTCTTCAAGGTTTTGATAGCTATCCATAAAGACATGAAGTCATTTGAGGGCTAAGCAAATGATAGGAACTCTTTCCTTTCAGTTGGACCAGGACTTAACCCAACAAATAATTAAAGATCTTATTTACTGGAGTCTGGATCATGTCCTCCAGCACAAAGCCATAAGAGTGGTATCTGTGGAACGATCTCCCTGCAGTGTTCCCCTTCTACCATTCAAACTATGGGGAAAGTACAACCAGAAAATGAGAGCATGTACCTTTTTGGTTAAGGTTGACAACACTGGTAAATTGTTGCTTGGTAGATATTTAAGGCATTTCCCTAAATACTGTTTATTTGCAAAGTCGTCATTCCTATTGTAGCAATTGCTACAGTATCTTGTGTCACTCCAAAAGACAGCATTTGAGGCAGCTACCGAAAGGAGGCTCCTGTAGAGGTACATGGCAGAGTTTGACTATAGAAAGAAAAAGCTGCTGGAGTTCACTAAGGGCCCGATCCTGCAAGATACAGTACGCCCTCAGCTCTGACTGAAGAAAATGTAAATTGAAGGTGCTTAGCACTTTGTAGGATCAGACCCTGAATCTGTGCATCTATATATTTCTAATATACATATCACTTTGGTCCTGTCTAGTGATCTGGCACTATCTTCACAGCACAAGGCCTATTTAAAAGTTTCTATGCAGCTAGCTCAACAGCAAGCAGAAGACTAATCTTTACCCAAATAATGGTGGCCCCTTAACTATCCTTCAGCATCTCATGCTAATGATAAAATAGGATCGAGACCATGGGAGAGAACAGGAGGTTGGAGCAATTTAACAAAAATTGAAGAGTGGTAATTCTTCCCCCTTCCCCGTACAATTATTCTGATTTTATTTAAAGCGTTTATATCACATGTATAAGATACAGAAAATATAAACAGAGTGGATATAAATACAAATCAGTAGTAAGTTTATTATAATCTTTGGATAATTAAATGAGAAAAAGCAGCTTAATACTAAGCAAACAATGAAATAACTCTAAGACTATGCATTAATACCATGCTACTGCTGACAGGCACGCTTACACATACATAGGAGAGAAATAATTACAGCCAGCAAAAGGGTAAAATAAAAATGAGTAATGAATGAAAAAGTAAACCCTCACATAGACCCCTCAAAGTGTTACTCTGAGCTCTTCACACCGTAAAATTATCCCCGATAAAGATCTAGCACAAACACAGAGGATGTTAGAATTCATATGGAATCAGAAAACACGAAGAGCGAAAGAAGATACTTTGTACACATCCATTAAATAGCATGGGCTAGCTATTCCAAATATTTTATGGTACTACCAAGCCAGCCAGCTCAAACCAGTAGCGGATTGGGGGTGCTCTAACCCAGCCAAATACTGTGTCTATACTGAACAAGTTTCAGAGTAGCAGCTGTGTTAGTCTGTATTCGCAAAAAAAAAAAAAAGGAGTACTAGTGGCACCTTAGAGACTAACAAATTTATTTGAGCATAAGTTTCCGTGAGCTACAGCTCAAATTTGTTAGTCTCTAAGGTGCCACAAGTCCTCGTTTTCTTTATACTGAACAAGAAAATCACAACAGTGTAAACATCACTAGGCTACTACCAATGCATAAAAAAATTCACACTCACCAGAAATTTTACATACATCCTTTAGCAAAGCTACTCTATGGGTCTCAGATAGAACTAGCGATAAGATCAGCTCTTTTCCATCGCAAACAGTTTTTAAATGCATACAATATTTTAAAAGACAAACAATGTGGCATCGCTAAAAAGGCTGGAGGTTTTACATGAGGCCAAGAATGTTTACAGAACATCTCTAGAAGGTGAGAGTTTAGATTATCTTTAAAAGGGAGGGACTGAGGTGGATGTTAAGAAGCAGCGAATTCCACATCAAAGAAGGGTCAAAAACTAATTAATCCAGAAAACTATGGTGCAACAGTGGAGCACAGGTTCCAACCAGGATGCGGATGACTGAGGTGGTCTTAAATATAGTCAAGACTTTCAAGATGGTGCACCCGGTTTTTAAAAGTCAATCTGAATGAACTGAAAGATTTGGAAATACAGATTTTACTGGGTGTTTATTCAGAGACAGTTATGGTTAATGTCAAGGTTAACTCCACATTTTCTTATTCAGGCATTTTGCTTTATTTAAAAGTACAGTATCCTAATGATGCCATAAACTGATCTGTATTTACAATCTTGACTACCTGCACAATTTCCTGACTGGGAACTTATTCCTGACGTAAACTTGGATTTTTTTTCATAAGCTATTTGAACCAACCTACTTTACATGGAAGCAGGCTGGATTTTAAAAAATGATTTTTTTCCTGGAACAAAGTGGGGTTTTTTTAATTTATAATTTAAATTACAAAATCAAAAATAAGGTTTAAGTTTTTCTTTTGAAAAATAAGACTGTTTAAAATAAAATCAGAATTTAATACAAACTATGTTAAAGCCTAAACTTACGATTTAGTTGTAAAAGGTGAAACACGTTTTGATAAGAAAAGTTTATGAATCCAAAACATTTAAGATTTTGTTTAATAAAAATAAATATTGTATGCTGTTTTAATTAAAATTTGTTACCATCCTAATGCAGCTTGACACAAATCATGAGCAAGAAGTTAGTTATCCATCTCCTAGGTAGCAAAAAATATATAACAAATGTAGTATAAAGGATCATTTAGTTGAAGATCAACGTTTTAACAGATATCAACCAGTGACAATGCACCTTTCTTTAAAAAGAAACTGAAGTACAAATGGAAAAGATTATTAAAATCGATTATTTAAATCATGATTTAAAAAGCTGATTTAAATAGCCTTGATATAAATCAATCCACCTTGCTTGGCAGGACAAACATAGCACGCTTTGCATAAAGGGCTGAGAACATGAAGCATACCTTTTGGCAGTAACTGAGCTACGTGTATGGGGAACAAATGAAGCAATGGGTAGGGCTCTGTGTAAATCACTTTTTTTTTCTTTAAAGAAAATTCTCAACAGTGTAAATGGCAAAAAATTAAATTTCCTGGAGTTTCCACAGAATGAATTTTAAAACTAAATGTAGTCAATTGCAAGGATGAAATGAATTCTATAAGTAACCGTCATCAATTTTGACCATTTACATTCTTGACACTGACTAGTTTAGGTAATTTTTTGAATTAAAGACTCAGTTGCGGATATTTTCCTTTAAAAAAAATATTTTAAAGGTCACTATTTGGGGGCATTTTTGCAGTTTCCATGCCCTCTATGAAATAATTATTTACACAGGTCCTTATGTATGGGATATGGAAATGAGATGGCTCAATATAGGCACAACTGGGTAAATTCTATGCTCTGTATTATCCAGGTGGTCAGAGTATGCGGCTATGGACTATATAATTGGATTGGTCCTTTCTGACCTTAACATCTACAATACGCTGAATGTCTCACAGTCTGCTGAACTTCTTACATGTTACATAAGAACACAAGAATAGCCATACTTGGTCAGACCAATGGTCCATCTATCCCAGTATCCTGTCTTCCAACAGTGGCCAGCGCCAGATGCTTCAGAGGGAATGAATAGAACAGGGCAATTATTGAGTGATTCATCCCATCATCCAGTCCCAGCTTCTGTCAGTCAGAGGCTAGGGACATCCAGAGCATAGGGTTCATCCCTGACCATCTTGGCTAATATCCATTGATGGACGTATTCTCCATGAACTTATCTAATTATTTTTTGAACCCTGTTATATGTTTGGCCGTCCCAACATCCCCTGCCAACGAGTTCCACAAATTGACTCTGTATTGTGTGAAGAAGTACTTCCTTTTGTTTCTCTTAAACCAGCTGCCATTTGGTGACCCTGGTTCTTACTATTTATTTTGTTTATCATTTTTATAGTGCAAATATTTGTAATAAAAAATAATACATACTTTGATTTCAAATTACAACACAGAATACAATATATATATGAAAATGTAGAAAAATATCCAAAATATTTACTAAATTTCAATTGGTATTCTATTGTTTAACGGTGCAATTAAAATTGTGATTAATTTTATTGAGTTAATCATGTGAGTTGACTGCAATTAATCGACAGCCCCAATTCTAATAGATTTTAATTTAAGATGAGGTGACTGGAACTGCATGCAGTATTCAGGCTGGAGGTGTACCATGGATTTATATAGTGGCAGTATTATACTATCTATTCCTTTGCTAATGCTTCATAACATTGTTAGCTTTTTTGACTTCTGCTGCACATTGAGCAGATGTTCTCAGAGAAATATCCACAATTCTCTTTCTTCAGTGATGACAGCTAATTTAGATCCCATCCTTTTGTATGTATAGTTGGGAGTACATTTTCCAATGTACATTATGTCACATTTATCAACACTGAATTTCATCTGCCGTTTTCTTGCCCATTCACCCAGTTTTGTGAGATCCCTTTGTAACTCTTCAGAGCTTTGGACTGAAATATCTGGAGTAATTTTGTATTGTCTGCAAACTTTGCCACCTCACTGTTTACCCCTTTTTCCAGATCATTTCTGAACATGCTGAACCACACAGGTCCCCAGACAGATCCTTGGGGGTCCCCGCTATCTACTCTCTCCATTCTGAAAACCAACCATTTATTCCTACTCTTTGTTTCCTGTCTTTTAACCAGTTACTGATCCATAGGAGGACCTTTCCTCTTTTTCCAGGACTCCCTACTTTGCTTAAGAGCCTTTGGCGTAGGACCTTGTTAAAGGCTTCCTGAAAGCCCAAGTACACTATATCCACTGGATCATCCTTGTTCACATGTTTGTTGACTCACTCAAAGAATTCTAATAGATTGGTGGGACAAGATTCCATAAACAGCTGGTTATAGAGCAACCTTCATTAGGAAGTTAGAGGTGGAGTCTAACTTAGTGCTATAATGAAAAGCTGGTTACAATCTGAGCTGTAGAGTCAATATCGTGGTTCCATATTTCCTCCAGATGTCTCTCTTCCAGTACTTAAACTACTATATACAAACAAATCTTTTAAGTTCAAGCTTGTTCCACTGACAAGGCTAAGGGCCAAGCATAACCCCTCTGAAGTCAGTGGAGTAACACCTCCAGAGAATTTGGCCCATAGCTTCCACCTTTTGGCCAAGGGCAATTTGAACATTTCCCATCTCTCTGAAGTTTCTTAAATTAGTTTTAAGCGGTTGCATTTGATTCAGAATTAAAACAGATGACAAATATATCAAAGCTCGGGTAATGAAACAAAGCTATCTAAACAGTATTGGGACTTGATATGCCTCTTTGAAAGTGTGCCCTCATTACCTTATTGAAATATTTTCTTTTTCCTTTTACAGCTTGTGCTCTCAACTCTGTTTGATGTGTTACCATTTCACGACAGTTGGGGTAGCAGTTTTCTCCCTGCTTTTCCAGAGATCTCATAATTCCAGTGGATTTGGCAATTTCTTAACCAGTATCCCCACGAAAAAGGTGGCAAAGAACTAGAGGTCACATGACCAATGTAGGGGTGGTGCGGGAAACTCTAATTGAGGACCATGTCTCAGGGGATGCACCCAATCTTCCACCATGAATGTAATTCTTTGGACCAGAACCTCCTCCCCGCTGTCCCTTGTATCAGTAAGCAGAACAATCTTGTGTGGGTCATGCTCTTAGAGCAGGGGTTCTCAAATAGGGGGTCGTAAAATTATTATGTGGGGGGTCCAGAGCAGTCAGCCTCAACCCCAAACCCTGCTTCGTCTCCAGCATTTATAGAAGTATTAAATATTTTAAAAGTGTTTTTAATTGGGGGGGGGGGTCGCACTCAGAGGCTTGCTGTTTGAAAAGGGTCACCAATACAAAAGTTTGAGAAACACTGTCTTAGAGAATGATAAGTGAGCAGTCCCTGCACTTAAAAGGAACACAGGGACTGCAATCTATTTATCTGTCTAAGAGTTTTATACTACCACCCATTATTATATCGTATGACTTCTTTCCGCATGAAATCGACAGCAATAGCAAAGTCCTTAGAGGACTTAATGCAGGCATAGTGCCTGGGCCTTGCCGGGAGTCTCTCTCAAGGGTTGGGGAAGCCTCCTCATGCCCTATCCACTAGCAAAGACTGCCCCAAAATTTCAAGCAGACACGAGGATTAGATACTTTCTCTTGTGACAAACAATCCAATTGCAGTGGTAGAGTAAAAACCCAGGAGTGCTAACTCCTACTTTTGCGCTCTTTAGACCATATCATGAATTTATAACGCACTATTAGCAAAATGAAAGTAAAGTATGTCAAAGGCCATGCTGTTTCAGGCCCAGACCAATACAAACACTTTGTTCATTATTACTTTAAAAATACAGAACAAGTTGTCTTCAAACTTAGCTAGAACCTCTTATCTCAAAGAGATCTTCCATATAAATGGGGTCTGAAATGTCTAGTTCCAATTATTTTTTTAATTATCAGAACATAATAGTGCTGATCAGAACTTGTAGACAAACTGTAATGTTTTATTCTTGAAAAACAGGCTACATGAACAGTTTTTGCTCAGACTCTTCAGACAATCATCATCACTGAACAGACTGCACAGAAAATTTCAAACTAGAAAAAATTGGTTTTCATAGATTAAGGCCAGAAAAAACTTATGATCTAGTCTGACCTCCTGCATACCACAGGCCATCGAACTTCACCCAGAAACTCCTACATCATGTCTGTAATTTCCATTGGAGCGATAGCTACAGCATATTTTGTTAACTGGGAAAAAAAAGTCTAGAAGTAGAAATTCAGCTTCACCTAATACACCCACACTATTTATATATATGTTGATTTTACTGTTTGTATTTCAACATCAGTAGTGGTGTAGTTTACCTTATAGGAACATCATCACGGAAAAAAAAACCCAGTTCCACCTGAAAACGATACCCACTTTGGTTACATGTAATATCAGAGCTTTCCAAAACTCACAGATTAGAAAATTTCTCTGGATTTTCTGCCATTTACCCTGCACATCTGACAGCCCTTCACACACAACTGGGTTTGCTGTTCTGTTGATGGTCAGTTGCACTTCCTGTCTCATGCACCAGCAGGACATCACTCATGTACTGCTCTGGGAGGGAATGCATGTGCACACCCATGCCCAGTCCCTGAGGAAGGCTGTTTACTACTCATCTCAAACCAAAGAGGCTGCAGAAAGGCATGTGCACAGAGTGGAAAAGAGAGGGAATGGCTAAGAGAGGTAGGTCTGAGTGTGTCTGGCATAGGCGCTGACTCAGTTGGTGTTCTGGGGCTGGAGCACCCACAGAGAAAAAAAAAACAGTGGATGCTCAGCCCCCATCAGCCATAGCTGATCGGTTGCGCCGCCAAACAGCTGATCAGTAACTCCGCCAAACAGCTGATCGGAGGCTGGGGAAGGGGCTTGGAGGAAGGCGGAGAACACTGCAATCGGCAAGGGGCCTCGGGGAATGGGCAGATCTGAGGGCAGGGCAATGGGGGAGGGGCAGGGCCTCAGGGTGGAGCAGGGCTGGAGCACCTCCAGGGAAAAGAAACACTCAGTGCCTATGGCAGGGGTCTCAAAGTCCCGACCCGCAGGCCATCTGCAGCCCGAGAACCTCCCCACTGCGACCTGCAGAGGAGAGACGCATGCAGACATGCTGCCAGGAAGGTCAGCTGCAGGCACCGCCCCCTGCAGCTCCCATTGGCTGGGGGAGAGGGACAGAGATACCATCACTAGTCGCCAGGCAGAGTCAGCCATGGATGCAGCATCACTAGTTGCCAGGCACAGTCAGTCGAAGGCAGCATCACTTTTTTCCCCACAATGAATATAAACGAGTCAAAATACTGAACACAGCTATCTGATACACACCTTGCTGCAATCCTGAAGGTTTCAATTGCTCAGTCACTGAGGCCAAACATCAACAAACTGACAGAACTGAAGCATTGCCAGGTGTCTGGCAAACACTAAAAACTCCCTGACAGGCGAAGAATTGTATGACAGTTTTATTATTTCTAAGAAATTCAAAATAAAAAATACAATATAAACATTTTCTTTTCTGAACACCGTCCTCAGTGACATGATTGGCCCACGAGGAGGATCTGAGGACTGTCACTGGCCCTACGGTAAATGGAGTTTGAGACCCCCAGCCTATGGCGTCTGGTGTTGCTGCTCTCGAGGCCCTACCAAGCTGCAGCACCCTTCTCAACATCAGTACAGGAGCACAAAGCTCACACTTTAAAGGAACATAATTCAAAAGAAGACTATCAACCAATTTCAAAAGATTCAAGTTGACGGGGTTCACTTCATTCTAATGCTGATTTTTAACATGGGTTATTTTGCACAGACATGTGCACACTGCATATAAATAAATTAAAGAAAGTCAGGCATAACAGTCACCAGTTTTTGCCATAATGTAAAAATTCAATTTACTAAGTCATCTCAACGTTTAAACGTTTGGACTGAGGGCCTCGATCTTGTTTTCCAACAACCAGACAGGCCAATCCAAAAATCAGAGGTCTTCTGAAAGAAAGGCTCCTTGGCGGATAATACTTACATGTCACTTGATATTATTCAGAGCATTTTACAAACAGATCTAATTAATCCTCACAACACTGGAGAGAGGTAGCTGAGTAAGTAATGGGACAGAGCGTATAGAGCATTGGACTGGACTCAGGACACTTGGCTTCTATTCCTGACTACCACTGGCCTGCTGCATAACCATGGGCAAGTCACTTTACATCCCCACGCCTCCCTTTCTCCATCTGAAACACATGAATGATACTGATCTCCTTTGTAAGTCACTGAGATCTACTGATGAAAAAAAAACTATTAAGTAGCAAGTTCTTCCCTAGACTCAATAGTAGTTCAGTATTAAGACACTAATTTATGGGAGTCACTGTATGTTCCAGATGCTTGCAATTGTTGCTGCAGCCACCTTATGCGGCGCCTCCACCCCCACACCCCCATCATCTGATGGTAACATCAATCAGCAGCTTAATAGCATGAACTTCTAGTCACATTCCCAAAATGCAAATAAGCAGAAATAAAGGCATCTGTGTTCAATTTAACCAGCAAGTCTTTCATTTATCAGCAACTAAAGTTATTGGATTCTATCACATACCCATCTTGGGGGGGGGAGGGGAGGGGCGCGGAGGTTTAAAGGACTCAAGATCTGAATGGCTGTCATCAACATTTTGCAACATGCTAGTAAGACTGTTGCACACTGGACTGCAGTATGGTGGTTAATAAAGGATTTTAAATACAATTTCCATGGGTTCCTCCATACAATACTGTGGGTCACACAGAGGTTGGAAAATTTATCCCCAGTCCCATCCTAAGTATTTCATAGCTACAAAGCGTTTCTGAGCAGACACCTGCCACACTGGACCTTTATTAAAGTTTCTATTTTTCTGCAATTCACCAACTGCAGTATAAATAGCTTATTTAATTAGAAGATATTGTAAGGTATCTTTGAGATGCCAAATTAATCTTGACTCTTTGAATTTGTGAATTAAAGGCTCCAAGAAGGGCAATCTATCACTGCCTGGACTGAAAAGCTGTTGGATTAAACAGATCTCTAAAGTGCTACACCAGAAGTCAGGGGCGTTGTACACACTGGGATAGCTATACTAGCTATGCAAAAGAGAGTTTAAACACTGTTATGGCTAGTAAGATTCTAGCATGGGTTAAACAACTTCTTGATATGAGATGATCATTAATCTCCATGGCCATCCAACTCTCAGCTAATGATAGTACCAACAGGGTTCTCAGCTGAGGTGGTGGTTTGGTGATGTGGACATCATCCGCGGGAAATTAGCCAGAATATCCAACTCCTTTTCCAAAGGCTGAACAGCTCTCAGGTGGTAAGTACTTTCACCCACTATCAAACCTGGAAGAGATTTCGGCCTGTTACCTAGAGATAAAGTATTCTGTACCCCATTCTTCTTCTATTGGATCATTTAATACATTCATCCATGGCAGATCAT
The DNA here is from genome assembly GCF_965140295.1 of Lepidochelys olivacea. NCBI lineage: Eukaryota > Metazoa > Chordata > Testudines > Cheloniidae > Lepidochelys > Lepidochelys olivacea. The sequence goes on from NC_140413.1 coordinate 7,029,857, forward strand.
GTGGATCACCCTATTGGATCTGCTATTTTAATTCTCCAATTACTGTGAAAGTCGCAAACAATAACAGGAAATTGACTTCTGAAAGGCATTGGACAAAGTTCAAGTCTGGGGGAAAAGATGGTTCAAATTCTAGTCACCTTATTGATACATACTATTATGATAAATAGATCTTCCAGTGGACCTAGAGACTTTCACAATGCAACAGTTCTCTTAAACTGAAACAATTCTCCACAAAATGTCAGAGTATAGAAGCAAACTTTAAAACCAAGACTGTTTTTATAGTGTCCAAATTAAAGGGAAAAAAGGTAATTTCTGTACTTCAGTACAATTTCTGAAAAGGAAATACAAAGAAAGTGGTTTTAAAAAACATATTAATGAACAGTATTGTATCCAGATGTAAGGATACATATGAAATGTATTTCATATGGAACCATGGCTGTGTTCAAAATGCGTAAGGCATTACAAGTAACAAAAGTGAATGTGAACTAAGTCCCAAGAAGGAAAATATCATGGTTTTCGATTGGGTTGTTTGTTGTTGTTGTGGGGTTTTTTGGGGGGGGAGGAGTGGGGAGAAGAGAAGAGTTATTTGAAATAGTGATAATTTAAAACTCTACAATCAGGAGACTAAGCAGCACTAGACTCTAAAAATATCAGACTCTAGACTGAATATTCAGTTTGCCTTTTTCATCTAATAGTGCCTGAGTGTTTAGAAGTGATTTTACAATATTCATAGGTTTACCAATTCTTTTAAACGCTCCCAAAATGTTACATATAAAAACTATAGTAGGACTGGTAGTGGTATGCAAGTAGGGTGACCAGATGTCTCAGTTTTATAGGGACAGCCCCAATATTTGGGGCTTTTTCTTATATAGGCCTTTATTACCCCCCACCCCCGTCCCAATTTTTCACACTTGCTATCTGGTCATCCTATACGCAAGTAGCCCAAAAGGTCCAAGCTAGTAAACACAAGAGCAGGAACAGGTGCCAGATGATGACCTTGACAATTTGTCTCCCTTGTGTAGCCTTTCAGTTGGCCTCTTGGTGTTGCTACGAAGTTACTGTTACTCCCACCAATTTGTAAAACAACCTACACATCTTCTGTACAGTCTCACATTTGAAGGGACACAGTGTCTGAATATTTGCATGTTTAAAACGAAATTGTGTTATAATGTGTTTAGTTGCTGAATATCCCTATCTTAGGAGGAAATGATCTACAAAAGTTTTATTTGTTTTTTCAATCATGTTACAGCAAATTAACTCCCTAGTGTTTGAAGTCTGAAGTGAACTCGTTTCATCATAATTACCTCTTCTTCATATACAAGTAGCAGCTTGCGCCAACTAAGCTTGCACTTGCTTTCGAGAGAGAATGAGCTAAAGCACTGTAATACTGCCATGACAGTTTACATTTCTGGAGATGTGTCTGAAGAACTTATCTGCTTTAGAACACTCCCTTCAGAAGGAACTGTTTAGCATGTAAAACTGCAGAGGCTTTTCAAGGCTGAGGAATTTTTCTTTTAAACAACACAATGAATATTTTAGAACTCCTTTGTGGTACAAGCATATATTTACCGCCAAATTGCAAGCCATCTTGGAGACGAATTAAACCAATTTATATAACGAATACCATTGCAAAATGGCAGTAAGTCCCCTGCTACTATGGCAATGTAACTATTGGAACTACAAGCCTGCACATTCACACACGAGTGGCCAAAGGTATCTAAATGAGAGGCTTGTTTTTCCAGAGTTGCTGGGCACCCACTGACTTCAATGGAACCCAGAGGCTTTGGTGCCTCACTATTGGTGCACACAACAAAATTCTGGTCACAGCACAAAGTCGTTTATTAAGTGGTATGCCCAAGAATAAGTAAAAATCAAGATCCCACAGAGATATCCCTTTGCCAAGACCTTCTTCACTTTTCTTAACGAGAGGATACACAACCAGCAAAATTACAAATATCAGAACAATCAACAAAAAACAAGCCACTAAAAAAGAAAAAACCCAACAACTTTGAATGTTGTTCTTTCTTTTCCGAAGACTCACTCTCCCATTTCCTTTGCATCTAGTGTGTATGTTCCTTTCTGAAGAAAAAGGAATTCTTATTTTTATAAAAAACAGCCTGTTGCTGTGTTCTAATTCCACACTCATCCTCCTCCCTCTGTAGTTCCACAGCTCCATGCTTTGCACCAGGAGCTGTACAGTGGTGTTTACTAGATTATAACAGAAATGCAAAGTACTGATTACATCAGCTCTGAACAGAAGTCCAACAGACCTGCAAGTACAACAGTCCCCATTTTATAGGCCCAGTGGAGTAAAGTGCATTGACCTAAGGATACAAAATGAGTCAGAGATAGATCCCAGTGGCCCTGATTTCTAATCCCATTTTCTAACCACTTAAGACTCCCTTATTAATAAAGTTTCACTTCACAGCACTTGACAGACAGAAGGCTTGTCTTCACTACCGAGATAAGTCGACCTAAGTTGTGCTACCCCATCTACATGAATAACGTCGTTGGGAGTCGACGTAGCTTAGGTCAGCTTATCCCAGTGTCTTCACTGCATTGCGTCAACAGGAGACGCTCTCCGGTCAACTTACCTTACTCTTCTTGGAGAGGAAGTACCAGGGTCGACTGGAGAAGACTGACCCGCTAAAATCGACCACGCTGTATTGAACGCAGCAGCGTCAAACTCCCCATAGTGAAAACAAGCCCACAGAACACAAAGAAAGGTACAGTAGGGAGAACTAGACTTGAAGCAGAGAAATGGTACATTGACAAGCAGAAACTGCATCTAAAATGCCTTTAAGAGAACACAACTTGAATGTTTTGAAATTGATCAATATACACAAATTCAATTTTGAATAATGTTAAGGGTTTTTCTTCTCATCTGTTTATGCTGGCAAAAAATGAAATTGACAAGAAGGAAAAATGGTGAAACTGGCTATATCCAAAATGTATCAAATGCACAAAAGTAAACAAACTGGGGGGGGGGGAAATAGTATTCACTAGCATCTTTCAGTCTCAATCACTGCAACTCTTGTCTAAAAAAATATTTTTTAACCCACTAAAGTGTTTATTCTTAAGTTGATGCTGTTTCTTTGCAAAACTGGTCCATTGGCGGATCATGTTAGGAGCCTGTTTGACCAGTACTTGCTGGGATAGTTCTCATGGTGCCCAGCACTGTTACCCCCCCCCCCCCCGTCTCCAGCATGAGGGCCAGTGTGTTTAGCTGGGTGTCAGCTCCCTAACACCTTCAGGCCGCGAGCGACTCAAGCATGCTCCTCTGGGCTATGCCAGCTCTGACTTTGCCTTGCAGGTTAACAATAGGTGCACCCCAGTCCCCGAGTCTGTTTTAAGCATTCCCCTGTGATATCCAGCCCCTGACCCTGGCTACTCACAGAAATACCAGGCCTGCTGTTCCCAACAGAACAGTATGCAAACCAGCTTGTAACAATCAGCTCAGGACTAGCACTTTGCTTAACACTACAGCACTCAGATATTCTTGTTTTCACTATAAATGTAAGTTTATTATCAAAGACTAGAGATCCAGAAGATAGTATGGATACTGGAAACAAATGGCCACATATGAAATAAAATCCTAACATGCTTTCTAGAGACTAAGCTTAACTACCACCTTAACCTCATGTCTAAAGTGTATCTTATCCAAAGTCCTCCTCAGCATTTTCAACCAAGGTTGGCTGAGATCTCATTTTCATTACTGTAAATGTGCTGTTTACTTCTGAGGTGCAGGATAAGTGGGAATCTTCTTGGTCTTCTAAATATACCCCGAAAGTTCATTGCCTTTGCTTACAGGCAGGATAACCACCCATCACTTGTTTTTACTTGTGTGCTGCTCTCCTGTTGACTTCACATCTCTTTGTTAAGATGTGACTTCTTCTAGAAATATCCATCCACTTTGCTTAATTAAGCATGCACAATGCATAATTTACATCCTGACAGAGATACATATTTCTTACCTCCTGTCTTACAGAAAACCTGTTTTTCACCTTTGCTGGTGATTAATACTTTGATACAGACTAAAAATATGTTTTCAGTATATATACATAATTACTTACATAGTATCTGTACATACACTTCACAATGATATTAATAACCAGTAAGACACTAGCGTTCATTTGAGATTCATTTGATATTACTGTAGCCCCTAGGCTCTAAGGGTTCTTGGGTCACAGTTCCCAGAAGTACAATTGGGTCACCACTTGGATACATTTAGTTTAGTACCAAGTCCTCCAACATATTCCACAAGTAGCCCCACTGGTATGAACAGGGCTGTTCATGAAGTATGGTGGCATTCAATGCAAATAAGGTGGCAAAATCTATTCCTAGATGTAAAAGCTACATCATATGCATTATACAGATACAACATTCAGTTGTTTAACTGCATCATATTTTGTTTGATTTTTTGGTCTGGCCCTTTCTAGATGAAGTTTTTTATTTTTAAACTATGAACGCCTCATGTACTGATGGAGGAAGTGGAAAAAGGATTTGAGGTTTAATTGTTGTGCCAGTATTCTTTGGACATGCATTTTTACAGTACTCTTAATCTAATAAAGTTTATTACAAAAAAAACCCAAAAAACATATGCTTTATGGTACTCCAGTGTGGGGAAATTTGTTTTTTACATGATCCTTTTCAGATCACAGCTCTATGACTACAGAAATGTTTTTAGTGAACATTTAATTTTATACAGCAGAATGTAATTACTATTTTATGTTTTTGAGCTCTTGTGCATTCTGAACATATAAATGACTCCAGACTGCTCAATGCGTATGTTCAAAACAAGTAATCCCAATACAATTCCCTTTCCTGACTTCTTAAAACAAAAAGGGAGAGATGAAAATATATTTAATTGATTAAGTGGTAATAAGTATAATGAAAATGCAATCCCACATGATCAGTAATTCATAAGGTTTTTTCAAAGAGTTATTTCCCTAAAAGGGAGTGAAATCTGCTTAATGGCAGGACTGTTTAATAGAGATGCAGAAGTGCAGGTAACATGAAGCTGTAAAATTGAAAAGGCAAAGTGGCAGGCAATGCCATGGGAACTAAATATTAGAGATTATTCATAACACCTGCTTTAGTTTAATTCTGTGTATTAATCTTGCACACAAGATATAGTCCATGGTCAATTACTTACAGCCAGACAAGAGAAACATTTTTAAAGTCACTACTGTATATTATAACGCAGCAGAGACCATGATTTCTGCAATCCGAGGCCCAATCCTGCAGATGCCACTTTCTCAAAACTCTCAAGAAAGTCAATGAATACAGTGGGAAAGACTAGGCTTCCTGCTTATAAAAACCAGTCCCTAAAAGTTCTCCCTAACCTGTAGGTTTTGGAATCCCTATCACCACCCAAAGAGCTCTTCTGTCCACTCTCTCATGCTACATCATCATCAGTATATGGTGAACACAACCTTTCTACTTAGAAGCATTGGAGACAGCACCCCTCTGCCTGGAGTTCCTGATCAAGGTCCAGTTCAGTTCCTCTCCTCCTCAAAACACCTGTTTGTGAAGTCCCATGAACCTCCACCTGCCCTCCACCTTTGCAGACGTGCCAACTAATGAATCACTAAGAAATATGAGATGCAAAACTTTTCCATTAAGTTTAATATAAGGAAATTCATGCAGATAAGGTGAATGTCAGTTAACCCTTCAAATCACACTGCTTTAAAAGTTGTTCACCAGTGAGTTTTTATTATTATTATTAAAACTGTAAAACCCTGCAAGCTGGTCCCTGGCCTCCATGCCTGTCTGCCAAGTACTTAGCACATTTGCAGCAGCAAACAACAAATAATATCCCCCTGGTCTTTCATTACCAGTGCTGATTGTCCTGTGCCATCGAACAGAAACTCCCTCTGGACAAGTAAGATCAAAGCCTAGATTTTCACATAGCAGTATACTAACCCATCAGGAGGCTTTCCTGCTCACTCAGCAGTGGTGCAGCCAAGGGCTTTACTCCCCTGGGACAAGCCTAAAAAATAATATTCTTCTTGCCTCAGAGAAGCAGAGCCCAATGCTATCACCTAGTGCAGTGTTTCCCAAAGTGTGGTACGCGTACCCCTGGTGGTACGTGAAAGGGTTTGAAGGGGTACGGGGCAGAATCTTTTATTTTACTTTATCATAACGGGAGCCCTGCCCCGCTGCCGGTCCGAGCGGCTCAGGCCGCCAGCTCCTGCCAGCCGGGGTCCCAGCCGCCGGCCCCGCTCAGCCCGCTGCCCGCAGGCCTGGGGTTCCGTTCACACCAGCCAGCAGCCAGGGCCGGCTCCAGCTTTTTTGCCGCCCCAAGCGGCAAAGAAAAGAAAAGCGGAAGTCGTACCACCGAAGAAAGAAGAGGGTCAGAAGCACAGCAGACCAGATGCAAACCACGCATGCACGTTACCACAGCTGGGGCAATACACTTGCCTTTGTGGCATGCACAGAAGTCATACTGATAGAAAAATTTTGTATATTAATACACACCAAGTATGTACTTGCTACGATCTTTAGAGTAGTTATTCACTTTTATCTGTTTTTGTTAAACCCATTTACAATGGATTGCTGGCTAAAAACAGGAAGTTTGAAACATACAAAAGAAAATTATGAAGGAAATATGAATGTTAGTGATAATTATGCCGAAAAATGCAGTAATATGGCTACATCAGACAATTGTGACAACAAGTTTATTGAATGCATCAGCTGCAAAGAAAACGAAAAAAGCCCACAAATATGTTGAAGAATATCAAACTGGGATTTTCGTGGAATGGCGATGAGGTGGAGCCAGTTCTGCTATGTGTGATTTGTTACAAGACTCTCTCAAATGAAAGTATGAAACCATCCAACCTAAAACGCCATTTCCATAGCAAACAAAGAATATGAGGGAAAACCTGTAGAATTCTTCAAAAAATAGGTGCAAAGGTCTTCAAAAGTCCCAGAAAACAATTCGTAATGTCACGGGAGGTGAAAATATGAAAACTTTGGAAGCTTCATGTAGTGTGGCATACTTAATTGCAAAGTCCGGAGCTGCTGAAGTGATTGGCGAGACATTAGTAAAACCTGCAGCCAAAGTAATAGTGCAAGTGATGATTGGAGACAAGGCTAGCAAAGCTATAGATCGTGTCCCCCTCTCAAACAACACTGTTCTTCGCAGAATCACAGATATGGCTGAAAACGTAAAATAGCAATTATTGTCAAGAGTACAAAAGAATCATTACTATGCACTGCAAGCAGATGAATCCACTGATGCTGTGAATTTAGCTAATCTTCTGTTGTTTGTCAGATACGAGCTGAATAATGAAGTCCCTGATGATATTTTGTTCTGCCAACCAATACCAACACATACAACTGGAGAAGCTATTTTTAAAGTTATTTATGACTTTATCAAAAACAATGACTTCAATTGGAGTCATTGTGTTGGAATAAGCATGGATGGAGCCAGAGCCATGACTGGTTCAAAGAAAGGAGTTGTTGCATGTATTCAAGCTGTTGCGCCAGAAGCAAAATCGACTCATTGTTGCATTCACAGGGAAGCACTCACCACCCAGAACATGCAGGCAGATCTAAAGCGAGTACTGGATGAAGCTGTGAAAATAATCAATTTTGTGAAAGGCCGCCTTTTGAACGCCTGGCTGTTTTCTCAGCTTTGTGATGCGATGGGCAGTGATTACACACAACTCCTATTTCACACTGAAGTGCGTTGGCTTTCGCGTGGAAAAGTTCTGAATTGCCTGTTTGAGCCGTGAGAAGAACTGCAAGTTTTTTTAGATGAAACTTTTAACCTGCGAGACTGTATACACAACTGGAAATGGCTATGCAAACTAGCATATATTGCAGATATCTTTGCTCATTTAAACAACCTCAATCTATCCTTGCAAGGGAAACTCATATCCATATTCCATGTTCAAGAAAGAGTGAGTGCCATGGTCGCAAAATTGAAACTGTGCCATAAACATCTTAGTCGTCGTGAACTGGATTCCTTTCCCTCTCTTCATGACTGAGCCCTGGTCTACACTAGGAGCTGAGGTCGAATTTAGCAGCGTTAAATCGATTTAACCCTGCACCCGTCCACACGATGAAGCCCTTTTTCTCGACTTAAAGGGCTCTTAAAATCAATTTCCTTACTCCACCCCCTACAAGGGGATTAGCGCTGAAATCGGCCTTGCTGGGTCGAATTTGGGGTACTGTGGACACAATTAGATGGTATTGGCCTCCATGAGCTATCCCAGAGTGCTCCATTTTCACCGCTCTGGACAGCACTCTCAACTCAGATGCACTGGCCAGGTAGACAGGAAAAGAACCGCGAACTTTTGAATTTCAATTTCCTGTTTGGCCAGCGTGGCAAGCTGCAGGTGATCATGCAGAGCTCATCAGCAGAGGTAACCATGATGGAGTCCCAGAATCGCAAAAGAGCTCCAGCATGGACCGAACGGGAGGTACAGGATCTGATCGCTGCATGGGGAGAGGAATCCATCCCATCAGAATGACATTCCAGTTTTTGAAATGCCAAAACATTTGTCAAAATCTCCCAAGGCATGAAGGACGGAGGCCATAACAGGGACCCGAAGCAGTGCTGCGTGAAACTGAAGGAGCTGAGGCAAGCCTACCAGAAAACCAGAGGGGCGAACGGCCACTCCGGGTCAGAGCCCAAAACATGCCGCTTCTATGATGAGCTGCATGCCATTTTAGGGGGCTCAGCCACCACTACCCCAGCCATGTTGTTTGACTCCTTCAATGGAGATGGAGGCAACATGGAAGCAGGTTTTGCGGACGAGGAAGATTATGATGATGAGGTTGTAGATAGCTCACAACAAGCAAGCGAAGAAACCAGTTTTCCCGACAGCCAGGAACTGTTTCTCACCCTGGACCTGGAGGCAGTCCCTCCCGAACCCACTCAAGGCTGTCTCCCGGACCTGCCAGGTGGAGAAGGGACCTCTGGTGAGCGTACCTTTTAAAATACTATACATGGTTTAAAAGGAAGCATGTGAAAGGATTAATTTGCCCTGGCATTCACGGCTCTCCTGGATGTACTCCCAAAGCCTTTGCAAAAGGTTTCTGGGGAGGGCAGCCTTATTCCATTCACCAGGGTAGGACACTTTACCACTCCAGGCCAGTAGCACGTACTCGGGAATCATTGTAGAACAAAGCATTGCAGTGTATATTTGCTGGTGTTCAAACAACATCCTTTCTTTATCTCTCTGTGTTATCCTCAGGAGAGTGATATGATTCATAGTCACCTGGTTGAAATAGGGTGCTTTTCTTAAGGGGACATTCAGAGGTGCCCTGGGCTGTTAGCCTGTGGATGAACAGAAATGTTCCCCACTGTTAGCCACGGGGAGGGGGGAGAGGCTAGCCACACTCTGGGGGGAGGCAAAATGCGACCTTGGAATGAAAGCACATGTATGTAATGTTAACAGCAAGGTTTACCCTGAAAGAGTGTACCCATTGTTCTATAAAATGTGTCTTTTTAAATACCACTGTCCCTTTTTTTTTTCCTCCACCACCGCATGTGTTTCAAGGATCACAGGATCTTCTCCTTCGCAGAGGCTAGTGAAGATTAGAAGGCGAAAAAGACACACTCGCGATGAAATGTTCTCTGAGCTCATGCTGTCCTCCCACACTGACAGAGCACAGACGAATGCGTGGAGGCAGACAATGTCAGAGTGCAGGAAAGCACAAAATGACCGGGAGGAGAGGTGGCGAGCTGAAGAGAGGGCTGAAGCTGAAAGGTGGCGGCAGCGTGATGAGAGAAGGCAGGATTCAATGCCGAGGCTGCTGGAGGACCAAACCAGTATGCTCCAGTATATGGTTGAGCTGCAGCAAAGGCAGCTGGAACACAGACTGCCACTACAGCCCCTGTGTAACCAACCGCCCTCCTCCCCAAGTTCCATAGCCTCCTCACCCAGATGCCCAAGAACACAGTGTGGGGGCCTCCGGCCACCCAGCCACTCCACCCCAGAGGATTGCCCAAGCAACAGAAGACTGGCATTCAATACATTTTAAAGTTTTAAACTTTTTAATTGCTGTGTGACCTTATCCTTCCCTCCTCCACCACCCCTCCTGGGCTACCTTGGTAGTCATCCCCCTATTTGTGTGATGAATTAATAAAGAATGCATGAATGTGAAGCAACAATGACTTTATTGCCTCTGCAAGAGGTGATCAAAGGGAGGAGAGGAGGCTGGTTAGCACACAGGGAAGTAGAGTGAACCAAGGGGCGGGGGGTTTCATCAAGGAGAAACAAACAGAACTTTCACACCGTAGCCGGGCCAGTCATGAAACCGGTTTTCAAAGCTTCTCTGATGCGCACCGCGCCCTCCTGTGCTCTTCTAACCACCCTGGTGTCTGGCTGTGCGTAACCAGCAGCCAGGCGATTTGCCTCAACCTCCCACCCCGCCATAAACGTCTCCCCCTTACTCTCACAGATATTGTGAAGCGCACAGAAATCAGTAACAGTGGGAATAATGGTTTCACTGAGGTCTAAACGAGTCAGTAAACCGCACCAGCGCGCTTTTAAACGTCCAAATGCACATTCTACCACCATTCTGCACTTGCTCAGCCTGTAGTTGAACAGCTCCTGACCACTGTCCAGGCTGCCTGTGTACGGCTTCGTGAGCCATGGCATTAAGGGGTAGGCTGGGTCCACAAGGATAACTATAAGCATTTCAACACCCCCAATGGTTATTTTCTGGTCTGGGAATAAAGTCCCTTCCTGCAGCTTTTGAAACAGACCAGAGTTCCTGAAGATGCGAGCGTCATGTACCTTTCCCGGCCATCCCACATTGATGTTGGTGAAACGTCCTTGTGATTCAACAGTGCTTGCAGCACTATTGAAAAGTACCCCTTGAGGTTTATGTACTCACCAGCTTGGTGCTCCGGTGCCAAGATAGATTCCCCACCACAGTTAGGGAATCCCATTGCAGCAAAGCCATCCACTATGACCTGCACATTTCCCAGGGTCACTACCCTTGATATCAGCAGATCTTTGATTGCGTGGGCTACTTGCATCACAGCAGCCCCAACAGTAGATTTGCCCACTCCAAATTGATTCCCAACTGACCGGTAGCTGTCTGGCGTTGCAAGCTTCCACAGGGCTATTGCCACTCACTTCTCAACTGTGAGGGCTGCTCTCATCTTTGTATTATTGCACCTCAGGGCAGGGGAAAGCAAGTCACAAAGTTCCAAGAAAGTGCCCTTACGCATGAGAAAGTTTCACAGCCACTAGGAATCGTCCCAGACCTGCAACACTATGTGGTCCCACCAGTCTGTGCTTGTTTCCCAAGCCCAGAATCGGTGTTCCATCACATGAACCTGCCCCATTAGCACCATGATGCCCACATTGCCAGGGCCCGTGCTCCGAGAGAAGTCTGTGTCCAGGTCCTCATCACTCTCGTCACCACGCTGATGTCACTTACTCGCCCAGTTTCGCTTTGCCAGGTTCTGGTGCTGCATATACTGCTGGATAATGCGTGTGGTGTTTAATGTGCTCCTAATTGCCAAAGTGATCTGAGCGGGCTCCATGCTTTCCGTGGCATGGCGTCTGCATAGAAAAAAGGCGTGGAACAATTGTCCGCCGTTGCCCTGACGGAGGAAGGGGCGACCAACGACATGGCTTACAGGGTTGGCTTACAGGGAATTAAAATCAACAAAGGGGGTGGCTTTGCGAGAAACTGATTGTCCCCCTCGAGGATAGAACTCAAAACTGGGTTTAGCAGGCTGTTGATTTCACGGGGGGAGGGAGGAGAAAATGAATACAAAACGAATCTGGTCTATTTCTTGTTTTGAGCCACTTCATCTATCTTTATAGATCTTGCTGGCAGCAGACTGTGCAGTACAACCGCTAGCCATCGTCATCTTCTGGGTGCTCAGCAGAAGACGGTGCAGTATGACTGCTGGCCATCATCTTCTGCTGGCTGCTGATTAAAAGACAGTGCACTGCTGGTAGGGCTCAATCGCCATGAGATGAAACTTAAAAGGGAAATGACCTGGCTGAGTCACTCCCATGTTTGCCCAGGTGCCCCTGACCTCATCAAGGTCAGTTAAAAGAGCACCCAGGACTACGTCGATGATGGCTACCAGTCATACTGCACTGTCTGCTGCCAAAAGGCAATAAACTGCTGCTGTGTAGCAATGCAGTACCACGTCTGCCAGCACCCAGGAGACATACGATGACGGTTAGCTGGGCAGGCTCCATGCTTGCCGTGGTATGGCATCTGCACAGGTAACTCAAGAAAAAAGGCGCAAAACGATTGTCTGCCCTTGCTTTCACGGAAGGAGGGAGGGAAGGGGGGCCTGACGATATGTACCCAGAACCACCCGCGACAATGTTTTAGCCCCATCAGGCACTGGGATTTCTACCCAGAATTCAAATGGGCGGCGGAAACTGCAGGAACTGTGGAATAGCTACCCACAGTGCAATGCTCCGGAAGTTGATGGTTGCCTCGGTACTGTGGACACACTCCGCTGACTACATGCACTTAGAGCATTTGTGTGGGGGGAAACACAATTGATTGTATAAAAACGCTTTCTACAAAACCGACTTCTATAAATTCGACCTAATTTCGTAGTGTAGACATATCCTTAGTAGTAAACTCGACTAATAAACTTGATAGTGATGTGTTGCAAACCATGAAGCAGCGTTTGGAAAGCTTGCAGAAAGATCTTCGTAAGTATTTCCCTGAACCGGACAGCACCTTTGAATGGATAAGGAACCCTTTTATCATCAATGTTCGAACACTGGCAAATAACCTCTCTGCTTCAGAAGAACAGCAGCTCTTGGAGCTGGCTTCAGATAGCTTCCTGAAAACAAAATTTGAGCAAAATACATGTAACCTCCACCCTGACATCTGGTGGTGAGGTGTGGCAAGTTGTGGAAAAGAACTTCAGGGGGCGATCTCATTTGCATACGCACACCCACCCCGCCTAGAATGAGGCTATAGCTGCCCAAATGGTCACTTTGGCTGCTGTGGGATCCTCAGTGTCTTTGTTATTGGGGCAGGAAGAATAAATTGTTATGACCCTGATTATGGGAATCAAGGACAGTGGAACTGTACTTGGCCTTTTGTTATGATGGAGGGACTCGCCATCAACTAAGTAGCACTCGCTAGGCAAGGGACATGGGTTCCAAAACTCTGTGAATTGAGAGAGACTGGAGACAGGTATTAATACCTGGTGGTGTGGACCCCTTTGTGAGAGCCTGAAACATCAATTGCACCTCTGTCTCTCTCCACTGTGGAATATCAGAGCTAATTTTGGGTCTATTAGGAGTCTAGCTACAGGTGCTGAGCTGAATTCACTTTGGCCTTATGGTGCACCAGCACTAAGGCTCCCACTACTACAAGCTGAAATCACTAAAGAGCTAAAATTACTAAGAGCTGAAATCACTGAGCACTGTGTTGAGTAGTGGAGAGCCTGAAGATCTAAAGCGGAGCGGAGTAGTTTGTGGGACACTGGGAGCTGCTTGTGGGACGCGGAGCAGAGCAGTTCATGGGACGGCTGGTGGAGCAGTGCGGATCCCTATGGAGCTGTGGGGCAGTCAGCTTCAGATCATGTAAGGTGTCCCTTACCTCTTCCCCCCCCCCCCCCCACACACACACACTTTCACCCAAACTGGGGAGTAACACTCTGCAGATGAACTTTTGAACTCTGGGGCTGGACTTTTGGGTTGTTGGACTTTTTGGACTTTGGGTGATTTTTGGAGTGCTGGACTCAAGAGACATTTGGGTTGTGGGACTCAAGAACCCGAGGGAAAGGATATGGCCCAATTTGCTGGGGTGGGTCTTTGCTCATGGTTTGGTTGATGAACCCTAGTTGTGGTGTTTTTCCCAATTTAATGCTGATGTCGTTTACCTCACATTATTAAAGATTCTCTGCTACACCGAGACAGGAAGTATTGCCTCTTTGAGGCGCCCAGGGGTGTGTGTAAGATTTTCCCAGGTCACTGGGTGGGGGCTCGAGCCAGTTTTGCATTTGCTTTGATGAGAGGGAACCCCTGTGTAATGAACCCAGCCCTTGCTGCTATCAACTCGGCCTGGCAGAAGGGTTAAATACACTAACGTCATTTTGGTTGGGGGTTAGCTCTGAATATCCAGCTCTATCGGACAAAGCTGTCAAGTATCTGCTGCCTTTTCCCACCTCGTATTTGTGCGAGATCGGATTTTCTGCGCTGGTTGGCATCAAAACAAAAAAACAAAATAGTCTTATTGACATGGAGCCCCATCTTTGTCTTAAGATCACAAACATTGAGCCAGATATCCCCGCAATAGTGTCTGGTCAAAAGCAGTTCCATCCCTCGCACTGAATAGTTTGGTTTGTACTGAAAATTTTTCAATACCAAATAGTAAGTATTAAAACTAGTGCTTTCTTCACTAACCGAACCAAACCAAACCAGCGTATTTTAAATTTCAGAATGCTACGAATTCACCATACACACACACACACACGCTGTTGTGCCAGACTGTTGATTCGCTTCTATTATTTTAATTATTTCTAGTACTATTTCTATATGTAACTATTATTTCTATTAAAATTTTTGTTTCAACTGTCTGTAATATAATGTTGTATTTATTTCTAATAAACATTTAATCCAGAATGAAATGAATTAGGAGCGTGTTATAAAAATGTGGCTACCCTCCGTCCCCACCCCCACTGCCCCCCCTCCAAATTATCTTCACCAGAGAAGGGGTACGCTGATCAGACAAATGTCTCAAAAGGGGTACGCACCTGTTACAAGTTTGGGAAGCACTGACCTAGTGGTTAATCATTGCCCTGCGAGAGTTCCATTGCTAGTGCTGTACTTAGTGGTAAGATGCTAAAGTCTCTGGAACCATGATGTAATGTGGGTCAGAGTCCTCCAGCAAAATACACAAGGGAGCAAAGCCTCCACCATGAGGCACTCAGGCATAAGGCTATTAACACTAAGAGTACTATCTGGCTCATTTTTGTTTTTATAAACAATCCCTTCATCACCTCCGTGTTACTACAGAACACAATATTCGTACGATAGGAACCTTAGACTATGCATGTTTTTTCTTGTAAATCTGATTGACAGGAACCCCTTTGGTCTACTGAGATAATCTGCTACAGCCGTGCATGTATAGTAACTGATCCTTTCCCATCAGTGTCAGGAGGATTTATCTGGTTAGTGTACATTAATGCTAATGGGAACAAAATCCCTTGTGCAACAATAAGAAAACAAATTACTATGTTTACTTGACAAAAATCCTTAGGCAGTTTCCACCAGCATGAAAAGAAAACAAATTTTGAGCATGTCTCCTCTTTTTTTGTTTTTTTAAGAGTGGAATGTTTGTTGTCTCTCAACTACTCCACATCAAATTTGCTCAGACTTACAAGTAAAAAATATATATCGTTTTTGTTTGCCTTGTAAACTCACATGTGATCTAAAAGTCAACATGGCTTGTGCTAATGAAGACTCTGCAATTAGAACATCCCTTCCTCTGTCTTTACTTAATGTAACCCTAGCATTGCTTTCGGTTTTCTAGTTATGGAATGTCTTTATGGTTTGTATCACTATTAAGTAACACTGAAAAATCGTTTTGTCCTGGAGACCTTACATGTTAACATATAGCAGGGGTACGCACTTTAAAAAACACCCAGCACAGCCTCAAGGCCATTTGGAAAGTAATGCAGTTCAACAGGTAAAGCAAGGCAATCCATACTTTCAAAAACAAGTTGCACACAAGACAACGGTTGTTAAATAAATATGACAATGTGTAGCAGAGTCAACTACTATGTTATGCCAATAAATGTTCTTAAACTCAGTACTATCCAATAAAATGAATTGGTTCTCCTTCCTATGAATGCCAGGACCTCAAGCACTTACCAACTGGCATTCTAATTGAGTCAGCAGTTGAAAACTTTAATTTCTGAGGATCAGACTCTGAAGCTAGCCTTGATTTTATTTCCCATAATCTTCAGCAATAAATTTTTACACAAGCTTTGCCTCTGTACAATTACTCTCACAGAGGCAAAACATGAGGAACGGTTGAAAAATAACTTTTTGAGAAAGCTAGCAATCATATTTGAAAGCTGTCATCCTACAAATCAGGCTGCAAAGAACTCCTACTATCAGTCAGACGACATAGGCAACATTTCTATGAGAGTTTTAAAGGCAGTATTATCAAAGGGAGAAATTCCTAATATCTCCCCTGCCTTGTAGAATGTGCTTACAAATTACTGCATATCTGTAGTTTTGACAAGGAGATACAGCAGAGTCTTGTAATTTAATTTTTTTTTTTTTTGGCTGGTTGTTTTTCTTTAGAGCTTCTCGATTCCCCCTTGGTGCCTCTCAAAGTGAACCAGCACATCAGACAATCTGAGAAAGAAAACTCTTCAAGTCAATATACTGTAGCATCCAATGACCTCCTTTAGCAAATGGCATATGGACATACAACATTAGAAATAAATTAGACCTTGAAATTCATTTTTGTGAAAGCCAGACCATATAAAAGCCCATCAAAAGTGTTAAAGAGAAAATCCACTTGGGATTTCCAAATTTTTACATCCATTTTGCAGACCATGGCCTGCAAGTTAAATAGTTATATCAAATGACTAATGTATCTCTCACATGACCAATTTTAAGTTTGCAAAGTAAACCAATATGCCACTAAGAATAAATAAGCCATGCAATCAATTAGGACATCACACAGAACTCAAAGTCATGCCACCTTAGCCAAGGCTCTCTTTTAGCCCCAAGACACTGAACAAACAATAAACTCTTTATTTTATACATTAAACACGGCACAGACCTAGAAAGCTCTGATCACTGAGCCAACAGCCCTTTATCCAAGGTTTATAGCGGAAAACAGATTAAATTATATTTCATACCCCTTCCCTACACCAATTCTGCAGCTCTTGCACATAAGTATTTAAATCCTGTTTGTCTACACAACAAAAGCAACTCGCTTAGTACGCATCTTACTGTATTTACAAAAGGCCTCCACATTACTGCTCACATACTATGTAAACTAAGCCTTATAGAGATTCATTTCAGAACAAACATTTCCCTAGGAAATCATCCATGTCAAAACACTAATTTAAGACAACTGCATATTATAAATCCATAATACAAATACAATTAAAAATGGACACTTAGCCTACGCCAAATGAGTATTGTCCCTTTAATGTGAAGAAAATTTGAACAAATTGCAAAAATGTCATGTCAACTTTACTACCAGCATGAAAAAGGCTTGGAAGAGAAGAGTGCACAACCTAAAATAAAACTTTCAGTGTCGCTGGAAGCTTTAATCCTACAGAATAGGATAGCAAAATAAGACAGGACGTTACAAAATAATCATGCAAAAGAAGAAAGTTGATCTAGAAGTGCATGGGCCCAAGCTTGAAAGTTAGGGGATTACCACCATTGCTTGAGGGCCATTACAGGACCAGCTGCAATATCAGGATTCAAATTTTCCCAATCTTTGGGAGAGTCTGACCCCTAGATTTTGGTTACTACCCCTCTCTATTTACAATAGGTGTTAAATAAGACTGCTTCATTATTTGTTTTGAGATGTTTCCTTTGTGTGTATGTTGGTGAGGGGGGAAACCTCAGTGTTCAGAACAACAGATTTATCCAGGGCTTTTAAAGTTTGACCAACACCTCCTAATTTAATTTAAGCACTAAACCAACCATGCCCGGACAAAAATACAACTGTACTCTCTCAAAAGAGAGAGCAGCAAGCTGAGTAGTAGTGAGCCCCAGCTAGCCTGAAAGATTGGCTATTATCTTTGAAAACTCATGGCGATCGGGGGAGGTCCCGGACAACTGAAAAAAGGCTAATGTAGCGCCCATCTTTTAAAAAAGGAAGGAGGAGGACCCAGGGTACTACAGGACAGTCAGCCTCACCTCAATCCCTGGAAAAATCATGGAGCAGGTCCTCAAGGAATCCATTCTGAAGCACTTAAAGGAGAGTAAAGTGATCAGGAACCGTCAGCATGGATTCACCAAGGGCAAGTCATGCCTGACTAATCTAATTGCCTTCTCTGACGAGATAACTGGCTCTGTGGATGAGGGGAAAGCAGTGGACATGTCATTCCTTGACTTTAGCAAAGCTTTTGACACCGTCTCCCACAGTATTCTTGCCAGCAAGTTAAAGAAGTATGGGCTAGATGAATGGACGATAAGGTGGATAGAAAGCTGGCTAGATTTTCGGGCTCAATGGGTAGTGATCAATGGCTCCATGTCTAGTTGGAAGCCAGTATCAAGCAGAATGCCCCAGGGGTCAGTCCTGGGGCCAGTTTTGTTCAATATCTTCATTAATGATCTGGAGGATGGCGTGGATTGCACCCTCAGGAAGTTTGCAGATGACCCTAAACTGGGAGAAGCGGTAGATACGCTGGAGGGTAGGGATAGGATACAGAGGGACCTAGACAAATCAGAGGATTGGGCCAACAGAAATCTGATGAGGTTCAACAAGGACAAGTGCAGAGTCCTGCACTTAGGATGGAAGAATCCCATGCACAGCTACAGACTAGGGACCGAGTGGCTCGGCAGCAGTTCTGCAGAAAAGGACGTAGGGGTTACGGTGGACGAGAAGCTAGATATGAGTAAACAGTGTGCCCTTGTTGCCAAGAAGGCTAACGGCATTTTGGACTGTATAAGTAGGAGCACTGCCAGCAGATTAAGGTACGTGATCATTCCCCTCTATTTGACGTTGGTGAGGCCTCATCTGGAGTAGCGTGTCCAGTTTTGGGCCCCACACTACAAGGGGGATGTGAAAAAATTGGAAAGCATCCAGCGGAGGGCAACAAAAATGATTAAGGGACTGGAACACATGACTTATGAGGAGAGGCTGAGGGAACTGGGATTGTTTAGCCTGCGGAAAAGAAGAATGAGGGGGGATTTGATAGCTGCTTTTAACTACCTAAAAGGTGGTTCCAAAGAGGATGGATCTGTTCTCAGTGATAGCAGATGACAGAACAAGGAGTAATAGTCTCAAGTTGCAGTGGGGGGGGGGGGGATTAGATTTGATATTAGGAAAAACTTTTTCACTAGGAGGATGGTGAAGCACTGGAATGGGTTACCTAGGGAGGTGGTGGAATCTCCTTCCTTAGAGGTTTTTAAGGTCAGGCTTGAGAAAGCCCTGGCTGGGATGATTTAGTTGGAAATTGGTCATGATTTGAGCAGGGGGTTGGACTAGATGACCTCCTGAGGTCCCTTCCAACCCTGATATTCTATGATTCTAAGGCCAGCTGTGGCAGACTACCTACCTCCTTCCCTAGGCCTAGAAGTATTTTAAAAGAGAAGAGGGACTACCATCACCTCACCAAGCACTCTGGAGGATGATGGTAATATCAGGAGCTGTGTCCCTCCCCTCTACAGAATCCTCTGCAGAGTTGTCAGGAGCCCCACACAGAGCCCTGTCTGGGCCGGTTTGCCCCTGATGGGAACTTTCTCAAGAGACTGGCATTCCCCAAAACTCTACAACATAGCACAGGGTAACGGACACCCCTCAGGGGACCCTATTCCTAACAGCAGTCAGTGGCCAGGACCCAAAGCAGTAGCAGCAACTGCACTGGGACAAGGTGAAGTCAGCCATCACAGCATCAATTACATTTAGTAGTTAGAAGGCTTTTAATCATAAAAGACACCTTTTTTTAAAAAATGAAAGCTGAGATGACCTTTGTCCAGGAAAGATTTCTGTTTACCCCAGGCAAGTAGATTTTTTTCAAGACCAGGATCTATTATCCTAATATAACAAACTCATCAGCCTGAGATCCAGCAGCTATTTAAGCAGATTCACACTCCTGGAAGCAGCTGAAAGGATCATTTCCGCACCTTTACAACTCATCCATGTCAGTCTGCACTCAAGCTCATTCGTAGGCCACAAGAATGGTTTTGCAGGTTAAGATGTTGAGATCAGAAAGATACAAATGCTCTTGTACCCACAAGTGCAGACAAGCTCTCAGCATGCAACAAACCTTCGAGAAAAGGCCTGATTCTACTATGAGATTAGTGAATTCCCGATCCGTTTGAAGGCTTACTATCAGTGCTCAGTACAATCCCAGACATTCTAACACAAGAATGGGATCTTACTTGTGAGCCAAGAAGAATTTCAGTATTCCAATGCCCCAAAATTTCTATATTGTTTCAGAGAGCAGACAAAAGAAAAGTACTAGTGCTTGACAACTACTCTTCACAGTCCACCCTTGACTACAGGAGACAGGGATGCTGCTATTCCCCCGCACGCAACCAACCCAATATGAGAATCAAAAACAAAGCCTTCAATATACCCCTAGCCCTTAAGCTGGAACTGTACAACTCCATATCCATGAGCTGTGCATGAGTTCACTTCAGCCCTAAGGCTGAACTAGTTCTTGCAAGCTTCACAGCTCCAAGACAGAGTTTGTGGGAGCTCATCTGCATGGACTCTCCTCTCTCCAGCAACACCAGCTGTGCTGCTCATTTGACCGTACCCCATCTCCCTAGTATTCAGATCTTTGGCACTTTGCACAGAAGATTGACCTTTTCCCTAGATAAGCAGGCCTGCCTCTGAGTCACTTCCCAGACTATGAGGAGGATATTTTCTGGTGGGTCATGCCCTTTACAGCTACCTTGGGTAGCTTCTTCTATACACAGCATCCACTTTTGCCCTCTTGTTTTAGACTTTGCCATCTCAGGAAGTTTGTTGTGGCATCCTTCTTCTGGGTACATCTCAACATTTTAAAAGTCTCAAACATGCTTCCTCAATTTCTTCTTTTGTAATGACAGTGGGAGCAGCTGTAATTGGTAAAGTAAAGGCTGCATCATTATTTCCCTTGATATCAATCCCTCATATTTTTCCTGAAACTTAATTTTAGGGCTTAAATTTTCCAAACCTGGTCTTTGCCATCCTGCTTGCTCCTTTATATTTTTCCTGCTCCAATTTTTCAGTATCCTTTCTCTAATACGGGGCCCAGAATTGTCCCCCTAGTCTTTACACGTGGTCAAAGATTTCTTCCAATTTGGACGCTATTTAGTCATCCCAGTACTCTTTGCTTTCTTACCAGGTTTTAAAAAGGCTATCAAATTTCCTTAAATGAACAACTCCAGATCCTTTTCCTGATCAGTGTTTTGTAATTTGTGACCATTTAAAAGCATGATCCCCATTTGCCAAGTTTCTAGCCACATTACTCCACATTATTCTACAGTAAGTTGCAGAAGCTATCCTATTAATTCATGTCGGTTTCCTCTAAATGTCTTTTTGGACACAGTATCACAATTGGGTTAATATATTATAATCAAATTAGTGTGTCTCACCTGCAGATTTATAAACCTGGCCACATAGTGACTTTCAGAATTAGCTGATACAGTTTGAATGTGATTAGGGTCAGGTTAACAATTTCCTGTAACATTCCTCTTGCCACCTCCCTCGTACAAAATCTGTAACCATTTACTGCTAACTTTGACCTTCATCTCTGGGCCTCTTTTTAACGCAACTGTGTGTCTCATATCGATACCACAGCTGCTTACATTACTGCATCAGAGACTAATGTCCAAGAGATCGAAAGCCTTCTAGAAGATTAAGTCACTTATTTCTACTCTTTCACCGTCCTTGTTATTTCTTCAGTCTTTCTAAGCAATTTTTATCATTGTGTTCATTTTCATCCCTGATCAGTGATATGGGTGAAACTTATTTCATTTGATAAAATAATTGTTACTTATTTACTTTTAGTAACCACTCTTTTACATGCTGTACACAACTGAATTAACAGACCTAACCAAATGTTTTTAATTAAAAGGGGGGGGTAGGAAATCAAGAGAAGAACAGGGTGACTTTAAATGTAGGCCTCCTCTCCATAACAGAAATATTCTACTAGAACTCTATTTACTCCTTTATTTGGAGCAGGGAGGGTATTCAAACTGCTCTGGCAGCTTTTAGGTTTGGGGTTTGTTTTTTTTTTTTGTTTGTTTTTTGTTTTTTTAAGGGAAATTAGTAATAGTGAAGTGTGGCTTTCTGTCTTCTTTAACCACAGAAAAGTTGAGTACAGGCAGAAGCAATTCAAGTTTTCCCACACTGCTTTTAAAATAATCAGTGACATGGTGTCTATCGAGGTAGTTATATGGTCCTCATCTCACGATCATTAATGCACTACCCTCATTTTACAGATGGGGAATTGAGGCTCAGCGTAGATAGTGTGTCCAAAGTCAGACAGGGCGTGTGTGGCTAAGCTGGGAGACTTGGGTTCTGTTCCTACATCCCAGTAGGAGTGCACTATCCATGAGAACACAGAATCATAGAATACCAGGGTTGGAAGGGACCTCAGGAGGTCATCTAGTCCAACCCCCTGCTCAAAGCAGGACCAAGCCCCAATTTTTGCCCCAGACTGCCCCCTCAAGGATTGAACTCACAACCCTGGGTTTAGCAGGCCAATGCTCAAACCACTGAGCTATCCCTCCCCCCTTACCGAGCTATCCCTCCCTCTTCCTAACTCTCAGGACAATAGTGGAAGTCAGGCTCCCTGGGCCATTCAGCCTTTGGTCTGTTTGCAGAAACTGCCAAGCAAGCTGCCAAATGGAATGGAGGCGTTTTTACTTTTGAGTATTTATCATACCCAGCTTTTCTGCAATACTCAGCACCATAAGCATACTCCTTTTGGCCTTCAAGAGTTTACCTTGATCACTTTTTGTGTGTAGGAGTGTCAGACTAGGGACTGGAAGGAAAGTTTGGTAAGTAAAGTTTCCAGTGAGTTAAACATTTATATGACATTGGTTTTGGTCCCATTACTGGCCTCCTACTCACTGTCTTTCAAAATTCTGGCAGGCTACTGCTATTCTGGTCCATCTAATCTCCTCTTTACACAGTGTTCTACAGGTAGGCTGGCTACTGAACGTGCTTTTTTCCAATCAATTTAATGTCGTACAATTTTTTTTAGTATGTTTTAAGTTGGTTACCCACGTAACTACAGAAGTTGATAAGCAATGTAACACAGGAGATTGGTTGTACAGAATTAAGTTTCTACTTTTTTCCTCTTTTGGATACCCAGCATGGCTAGAGATAAGACTTTATTCCAGAAAGAATGAGTTTCTCAACTCTGAGTTGGAGACAACTGGCGAGCTAAGAAGGGGTTCAAAGTTCTTTTCATCTGAGTGGGACAGTTAAACAGAACCAACTTTTGAGTGTTTTTTGCTCTGCCCGTTTCCTGGTAATTTAATTTTCATTAACGATAGGGCCGGTTATATAACCCACAGAGGTCAATTTAGAGAGCAAAAAGCTCTATTAAATCATTTTGTTCATCCCACAATCAAGCTATGATTGTTCCTCTAGTCTATTCTCCAGTGCTTTGTTAATTCACATAATAGAGCTTGCACCACTTCATGGTTGAGTCTATTTTAGTATCCTATAAGCCCACCTATTGGGAAACACTTCCTAGTACTCAGTGTACAATTTCCTTCAGTCAGTTTCATTCCATTAGCTCTAGTGATACTACTTTGAACCCCAACATCCAAATCCTCTTCCATCACAGGTGTTAACACCCTTCAAATACAGAGGATTACATCTCTCAGTCCTCCCTTTTTCCTTAAGTGAGTTATTTAAGCTATATGTTTACTCTTAATCTTTCTCATAATTTAACACCCCCAAACTTTCAGGCAATTGCTGCTTTTCACTGAATTCCTCCTTGTTGGCAGCTCGCTGATACTGAGATAACCATAATTGCACACAGTAGTCTAGAACAGTGGTTCCCAAACTAGGGACGCCGCTTGTGCAGGGAAAGCCCTTGGCAGGCCAGGCCAGTTTGTTTACCTGCCGAGACCACAGGTTCAGCCAATCGCGGCTCCCACTGGCCGCGGTGAACCGCGGCAGGCCAATGGGGGCTGCGGGAAGCAGCATGGGCCGAGGGACGTACCAAGCAGCATCCCAAGTTTGGGAAACACTGGTCTAGATCACCATTTGCCTTCAGAAAGGATCTATATCACCTTCCTACTCTGTCTCGTCTCTTGAAGCCCACAAACACACTGACTTTTCACATTGCATAGCAAGTTCATAGCTAGTGAGTCCCCTACCTCCTTTTTGTTTTTAAATTAAAAAGCTGTCTTTTTATTTTCAATATTTGTTTGATTTGTTTTACTTATCAGCCAATAATCCTCAGCTGATCTCTTCCTCATGAAGATACTCCATGCTATCACACAGGTGCTCTTAAATGTGGTGTTTGGCCTACGCTGCCGTGTTTCATAACCAACCAATGTACAAAGTGACACCCCACTTTTGAGCACAGCTGCTTGTATAATTCTGTAAGGATTTAAAGGCAATATTCCAATATAAACAGACTTGTTTTTTTGTGATTCTGTAAGAAATAACTCGTAGCAAATAGCTGAAGTTGTCAAATATTCACCTTACTTTTTGTATGTATTTACTCTTGAGCTACATGCATTAGCGGTAGCTGTTAACCCTTTCTGAATCTTCCCCACTCATTTGTCTCCACAAAGTTATTTACTTCCTCCCTTTGCATCTTCTACAACACAATTAAATAGCAAAATCTTTATATATACTTTTAAAACACACAGTCCCAATTAACAGTATTTGTTTGGCTTAAAGTGGTAAAGCCAATCTGGGGTGAGGGGAAATAAAATCTTTTACTGTGCTGAGATAGAGTTCATCTGCAATATCTGAGGTCAGTACAAACACCTGGAACATCTCTGAAATTCCCTCCCTTTCAATATCTCCTTAAGTGCTAAACTTTCTAAATTTTAAATTTATCCATAATGAGATGGGCTGTCTCCTCACTCTCAACCACAAATAGGCTCTCACCCCCATCCTGAAGTTTCCACTAACTTCTTAATCATGTCAAAGTCCAGAGTACAACTACACTTCTGTACTTGAGATCCACCAGAGTTTCCCCCTCAATCACTTCACTGTTCTTTGGCAATTTACTTGTGCTCCTCAAGTACTAGATTTCTGCTTCATTTCCCAGTTCTCCTGAGTGAGCTTCATATCTCTCCCATGCACCATCTCCACCAGCTAGAATAAGTTCCCTGGGGCAGATCCTCAGCTGGTGTAAACTATCATAACTCCACTGGGTTCAATGGAGCTATAATAGTTTTTCTACACATCTTAAACCACATCTCTTCATCTATAATTCAAGCAAATATTGTTGATATTCCCATTTCTTCTAAACTTTGGCCATTATAGGCCTCTTCACTCTGTCCTATCACAAGTAACTTCTAGTTTACTTTTATTTACTCATACAGACTTACCAGCTCTGAAATACTCCATGATGTTCCTCCTCATATTGACAACAATGAAGGAAGCTCTTACACTGAAAGAATACTCCCACTTGTAATATACTGTTATCTTAATCACAGAATCTGGACATCACCTATTTTAAAAGATTGTGCAATGAATAGTGAGCTTATTTTAGTTTGCTGAATTTTTTGGAGTCTAATCTGCTTTCATGGTGAACACAGTTCCTGACAGGTATATATTATTAAACAAACAAAAGCAGTTTTTCACAGCTATTGGTATCATATCTGTTTTTCCTTCTTGAAATTTTTCTTTTTGATCCTTTTCCAAATAATTTTCATGGCCCCATTACAGCTACAATAACCCATTTCATATCATCATGCCAACTTGCTGGATGCAATCTGGATAGTGTCACAGCAGGAAGCGATGCTAATACATTAGAAGACCAACAATTGAGAAAGCACACTTACTATTATAAAGCTCTACCCCCTGACTTCAAAGGGCTTTCAAAAGAAACAGAAAGGTTTTACCCTTCAATATAGTATTCAACACACCCTACTTGGAATTTCCAAACTGTCTTTTTTTTGCAGAATTTCATCAGCAACGTACTACAATCACCAATAAAATTTAGGATTCTGGCAACGCTCGCTACAATCTATAATTTTGATGACAGACAGAACATATAAATCCTGGCTGACATCACTGCTGTAGTCTCTAGTGAAGTCAGAATTACTACGAAATACAATTTGAAATACAAAATGTCATAAATATAAAGGGAAGGGTAAACCCCTTTAAAATCCCTCCTGGCCAGAGGAAAAATCCTCTCACCTGTAAAGGGTTAAGAAGCTAAAGGTAACCTCGCTGGCACCTGACCAAAATGACCAATGAGGAGACAAGATACTTTCAAAAGCTGGGTGGAGGGAGAGAAACAAAGGGTCTGTGTGTCTGTTGGTATGCTGCTTTGCCAGGGATAGAACAGGAATGGAGTCTTAGAACTTTTAGTAAGTAATCTAGCTAGGTATGTGTTAGATTATCATTTCTTTAAATGGTTGAGAAAAGAATTGTGCTGAATAGAATGACTATTTCTGTCTGTGTCTCTTTTTTGTAACTTAAGGTTTTGCCTAGAGGGATTCTCTATGTTTTGAATCTAATTACCCTGTAAGGTACCTACCATCCTGATTTTACAGGGGTGATTCCTTTACTCCTATTTACTTCTATTTCTATTAAAAAGTCTTCTTGTAAGAAAACTGAATGCTTTTTCGTTGTTCTCAGATCCAAGGGTTTGGGTCTGTGGTCACCTATGCAAATTGGTGAGGATTTTTACCAAACCTTTCCCAGGAAGTGGAGTGCAAGGGTTGGGAGAATTTTGGGGGGAAAGACGTGTCCAAACTATGTTTCCCAGTAAATCCAGTTAGAGTTTGGTGGTGGCAGTGGTTATCCCAAGGGCAAAGGATAAAATTAATTTGTACCTTGGGGAAGTTTTAACCTAAGCTGGTAAAAGTAAGCTTAGGAGGTTTTCATGCAGGTCCCCACATCTGTACCCTAGAGTTCAGAGTGGGGGAGGAACCTTGACACAAAACAATGCTGCAAGAGTTGCATGCTTTTCAGCATAATTCCTTATTCAAACTGATGTTCCTTAGTTTAAATGCAGATTTGTTTTACACGGGATGATTTTTTTTTTTTTACATCAACTTTACTTGAAAGTCTGAAATACTAGGCTTAAATAAGAACCTATTTAAAAAAAAAAAAGCAAAGGTTACATTAAAACAAGAGCCAGACGGAAAAGTTAAGGTTCTCTTAGGGCTGGTCTACACTGCACAGTTAGGTCGATGTAAGGCATCTTACGTCGATCTAATTAGGTCAGTGTCTACACTACAGCCTTCCTCTGCCAATGTAAGTGCCCTACTACACTGACATAACTCCACCTCCACGAGAGGTGTAAGGCTTATGTCGGTGTAGTCTGTGTAGACACTGAGTTCCTTACGTCAGCTGTTGGCTGCCTTGTGGTCAGGGCCGACCTTACCCATACGCAAAGCATGCAGCTGCGTAGGGCACCAAACTTCCCCAAATTTCCTGCTGCCCTGCGCAGCTGCGTGTTGCTCCAGCCCCTACTCCGGCTCTTCCCCAAGGCCCTGCCTCTTCCCCGCCCCTGCTCTGCCCCAGCCCTGCCTCCACTCCCCTGAGCTCTGCAGCCCAGCTGGGCCTGCACTCACCAGCAGTGGGAGTGCAGCAACCCGGCCTCAGCCACGCCGCCAGTGAGTGCTGGGGGGTGGTTCCCTCCCAGCCCCCCCAAGCCAGCCCCAGCCCCACCCCCACCGCAGAGACCTGGGGCCCCACACCCCCACGGGGGGGGGGGGGGAAGAGGGGGCTGCGTAGGGCCCCAGAATTGCTAGGGACGGCCCTGCTTCTGGTAGCTATAGCCCAGCTGCCCCCCCGCCCCCTTGGAGAGCTGGGCAGCTGGAGCCAGGATGAGAAGCCCAGGAGCCCCCTCACCCAGAGCTGAGCAGCCATGTCAGTTTCCTGAGCTGTGAAATTGACAAGGCTGCCCAGCTCCCAGCCCGGCACTGGGAGGCACCAAGAAGCCCCAGGCAGCTTTCCCACTGCTGCAAGTGGGGAATGGGGAGGTGCCGAGAAGCCCTGTGAGGCTTTCCCCAGCTCCCAGCGGGGAATGGGGGGAGAGCCGCCCACTGGGAGCCTGGGCTCTCAGCTCTCCACGCTGCTCCTCTTAGGGGTCAGTGGAAGCACTCCAGGTGAAGACAAGCACCACCAACCCAAGGAGAGTAGTGTAGACATGCACCACTGCAGTAATTATTGCGGCGGATGTAAGTCTACCTAATATAGATTGACTTGCATTTCTAGTGTAGACATACCCCTAGAATTATCAAAGCACATTGTGTAGGCTATATCATTTAACAGCCATACCAGTAATCAAAAATCATGTGAATAAGGATTAGTATTACTAAAACATTAACTTTTGAATTTGCTGCCTTTTTTAATTTAAGCATATATCCCTATCACCAAATTAACATAGTTCTATGCATTTAATGCCCAAGTTCTGTAAATGGACAAGATTGCCTAAGCACTGAATCCTGGAAACCATCCTGGAAGGGACCTCAAAGTCATCTAGTCCAGCCCCCTGTAATGAGGCAGGACCAAGTAAATCTAGACCTCCCTGACCCGTGTTTACGTCTGCTCCAACCTGTACTTAAAAACCTCCAAAAACAGTAATTCCACAACCTCCCTCGGAAGCCTATTCAAGAGTTTACCTACCCTTATAGTTAAGTGTTTCCTGATATCTAGTCTAAACCTCCCTTGCCGTGGATTACACCCATTACTTTTCCTACTTTCAGTGGACATGGAGAACAATTGAATACCATCTTCTTTATAATAGCCATTAACAGATTTGAAGATTATTAGCAGCCCCAAGTCTTCTATTCTCAGGACTAAACATGCACAATTTTTGTAACCTTTCCTCACAGGTCAGGTTTTCTAAACCTCTGATCATTTTTGTTGCTCTCCTCTGGACTCTCCAATTTGTCCACATCTTTTTTAAAGTCTGGCATCCAGAACTGGACAAAGTTTTCCAGCTGAGGCCTCATTCGTGCCAAGTAAAGTGGGATATATAACTTCCATGTCTTACATACAACACTCCTGTTATTACACCCCAGAATATTAGCCATCTTTATAACTGTGTTACATTGTTGACTTATTCAATTTGTGATTCACTATATCCCCCAGATCCTTTTCAGCAGTACTACCGCCTAACCAGTTAGTCCCCATTTTGTAGTTCTGTGCATTTGATTTTTCCTTCCTAAATGTAGCACTTTGCACTTGTCCTGATTGACTTTATTTTATTGATTTCAGACCAATTCTCTAATTTCTCAAGGTTGTTTTGAATTCTAACCCTGTATTCCAAAGTGCTAGCAACCCCTCCCAGCTTGATGTCATCTACAGACTTTAAAAGAACACTTTCCACTCCATTATCCAAGTCATTAATGACAATATCGACTAGTTGAAGACCCAGGACTGACCCCCGCAGAACCCCACTAGATATATCCTCCCAGTCTGACAGCATACCACTGATATCTACTCTTTGAGGACAATCTCTCAACTGGTTGTGCAACCCACCTTATAGTAAATTTCACCTAGATCATATTTCCATAGTTTGCTTATGAGAATGTTGTGTAGGACTGTATCAAAAGCCTTACCAAAAAAAAAAAAACACCAAAAAAAAACCAACCCCAAGATATATCACAGTTACAGCTTCCCCATTAGGCCAATAACCCTGTCAAAGAAGGAATTTAGGTTGATTGGACAAGATTTGTTGTTGACAAATCCATGTTCGCTATTCTTTGTAACCCCACTAAGCTCTAGCTATTTACAAAATGATTTAATAATTTGTTCCAGACCCTTTCCAGGTACTGAAGTGAGGCTGACTACAGAAATTATAACTACCACTTCACTTTTGGCAGTGAAGACAAATCCTCTGGGTATATGCTATTTCTCTCTCCCTTCCCTCCCACCTCCATTAGGCTTTCCCTCTGTTCACTGCCCTCAATTTCTTTTTAATTTTACCTACTCCCCTCTTATTCCAGCAACCCCTTCTGACCATTCATACAATTCCCAACTCCAAATTCCAAGTGACAGACAGACAAAGTGTTTGCCCTTCAACAGGAGAACTGATGTATGCTGTCCTTTTTCCATTTGTTTCTCTGAATCTACTAACACTACTTCAGTCTTGTCGGGACTGAGCATCAGATAGCTCTTAAAGCCCCACTCTCAGACACCAGGGAAGCCACTCAGCTAGACCTGATAGATCAGACAGGATGAAGAGAGCTGAAGAAAAATACACCTTCATAAATGCACTGTAACCTATACCCTCTAACCCCTCCTAAAGGCTCTGTTTACTTTCCTAGCCTTTACAATCATCTAAAGAATTCTATTCACGGAAGTATTATCCACTAGTGTGCTCTTATTACTCAGCCTGTCTGGCCAGCACCATGCACACAGGCGATCATATCTTCTAAGGCCAGCAGGGCCTGAGTAGGCTGCAGAGCAGTAGGTCTAGCCTCAAGGGAGGTATTCTGCTTCTCTCTCCAGCAAAAACCATCTGGCACAACCCAAGAGTGGTGCGAGCAGTCTGCAAAAATAGCCAGAGGGAGGGTCAGCAGGACTCAGAGCCTTTGCTGGGGGACAGGAGAATTGTACACCCAAGTAGAAGTCACAGTCAAGTATACTACCATCCACAGAGACACCACTTCATTGTAATTCTCATAAAGCCTAAGTATCTCACATCAAGGCACTGGCAACAAGGACAACTGATTTGTCATCTAAACAAACAAGGTCACAAATGCCTTTTATGTTCCCCCACCAAGTAAACAGAAAAGAGGAATAAACCCTTATGTATCACTGTAAATCCAGAGACCCAATGCCAATTACTACAAACTGTATCTACACAGATCAATACTGCTGGTTAGGATGATCAACTTTTGATAATTCAGGACCTTGTTGCAGTAACAGGGCTTCAAATCTGCAGGGGGAGGGAGGGAAGAATGTTACATACCTCTGTAGTATTCAATTTAAGTACATATTCCTGTCTTGCACCACCGCATAAGTCACATTGGACAGTACAAAGACAGACAGTTTCAACCCACCCTGGTTATTACTGTGCCTGGCAACATTCTTCTTGTTTACCTGGCTATATTGATGGCAGATCTGCATTATTATTATATTCTCTGTCAACTACACAATTATGTAATGGTTACATACATAGCTGATTTGATCATTCATTCAAAGAAACCTGTCCCATTAATCAAGTTACATGCCTGACTAGAGGAAGTGATTGTGATACAACAAAATCATGCTAGACTCTTCCCTTCTAACATAAGGTAACAGCTTTGAGAGGCTTTCTAGGGAAATGCAATATACAATGTTAGATGTTTAAATAAAATCAATTTCATCAGCTTCAATACTGAGTAGCTCATTGCCTTCTCTTTACCTTCTTTTCCTTTCACAGCATACTCTTACTCTCCCTCAGTTGCCCTTTCTTCCTCTCCTCTTTCCCTGTCTCTTCTTGCCTCTTTCAGTGAAAAAAAGAAAAACCAAAATGTATGGAATCAAAGTAGACTCCATTTTCTGCCTGGAAATGGCCCCACCTTGCTCTGCAGCTGGCTTTTTACAGCTTCTCTTCTTACCCCACACACTGCTCCTGCCACAATGACTACTAGGTGCCCCCTAAAGAACAGCTTTTCAAAAGCTAGGTGCTTTGCTCACACAGTGCCTGCCTGGAGGAACCTAACAAACTCTGAATGCTCAATACCAATGATATGCAGCAAGCTTTTATAAATATTTTGAACCTGAATATGAAAGTGACAAGAGTCACAGAATAAATTAGAACTGACATTAAAATGCTTGCGTAGTTACTGACTTGATATGGTAATGATCCTAATTTAACAAGGCAAATTGTGGTTCAGCAATTTACATAGGTTGTGCAAGGCGTTAAGAAAACTATTTCTTTAACACTTATAAATTTCAAGTTATTTTCTTTAAAGAAAGTTGAAGGCACAGAACAAAGAAAAGGAGACTTCAACGGAATCTGCATGTTTCCAAGTAATCATATTTTAATATTGGCCAGGGTCATGTGTGGGGACATACCGAATCTCTTGCAATTATGCTTTATTTTGAAAAGTTAATAGAGCATAGATCACCAAATACCTTTTCAAACCAAAGAGAATAAACTGCAACAATATTATCTATGCACAAAGGCTATTTATTTAACAGATTTCTGCTGAAACAGAGGTGCCCCAACTGGTTTAGCAAAAGCATTCAATGAACTGCTGGGTCATATTACAGAGGGCATTTTTATACTGACATGTAATAAAGATTAGAGGAGTTTAACCTTAACATACATCTGCTTAAAGTGACACCTATTCTTTTAAAGGGAAAACGCTTTGGCTTTTGAAAAAAATTCCCTGAACAGTTTCCCTTGGTTGCAAAAGTTTCCAAGCAGTCTAGTTGCAGCACACTGTGCTCCTAAGCCAAGGATCTGTGTTCAAGACCAGAACTCCAGCTCTGTGCTGGCCTAGTAAAAGAGGAATTAGAGTCATACCCTGTCTATAGTAAAAATCAATTGGTGATATTCTTCACCAGTTTGTGACACTCAACTAATGTGGGAACAGCAAACTCATTTGAATTGTGCCCACACAGCAGCATTTTGCCTCCTCCCAAAACAGTCATGTGTCAAGTGTTCGTGAATTTGTACCAACCACAATTCCTAACCATGTTTGTAGCTAGTTATGCGTGCTGGGGAAATCTGAGCATGTAACACACAGGCCCATCTATGCTGGGAAATCTTCCCCAAAAAATTCCAACTGGTTTTAAAACCAGCTCAGCGAAATAGATTTTGCTGGAGCCATTGTGTAGCCCACAACCATTTTTTACCACACCAGTTGCAAAACCAGCTTGAGGTGGTTTAGAGACACATTCATTTGAAATTGTTCAAGCTGCCTGAACTCTCGTCTACACTACAGCGCCAGCCAATTACATCTGTTTAGCTGAACTGATTTTAAAACCAGTTAAAATCTGGGGGAAGTTTTCCTCACGTACAGCAGGCCCATCATGCCTCTGCAGTAGATCATATGCCCACAGATGATCCACTCTGCCGCATATGTAACAATGCACGCTGGAAAGTCTTTTGCATAGAATGCTGGGGTGGAAGGAGGGCCACCCAAGCCATTTACACAGACACTCTTTGGGGAGGGGGATTAAGCTCCAATAGAAACAGCGCTGATCTGGTTACATGAAGGCATGCAAGGGCAAAACACTTCGCTGCTATAGTTACTAAGAGCATTAGCCACATTGGACACAAACCACATTTAGAGTAAATATTTCACCATTAGAATAGGCTGGTAACTTAATGCTTTCAACCTAGCCATGGGGTGAGAAGGTAGGCTATCCTGGAAGTGGGGAGACAAGCGGAGAAGAAGAGCAGTGGTGGTGGGAAGAACCTATATCCACTCTGACTCAACTGCAACGGCTCCCAAAAACTGTGGTCTGTGATCCACTTGGTAGTGGTCCATGGAGAGCTGTCTGGTGGGCTGCTGCTGGTTCCTACTCTTGTCTCTAACTACTAGATCAGCATAGAGGACAGCTAAAAATACACTGGACTAGGCAACTGCAGGGAGAAGAACAGATGCTACAACTAACTGACTGAAAATAAAATGAACTGTACCAGGAAATGGTACAAAGCGATTGGTATATAGGCTCTCTCTCTCTCCCCCTACTCTTTGTCCCTATTGTCTAGCGTGCAAGCTCTGTCAGGGCAGAGACTCTCTCCTACTCTATTTCTACAGTGCTTGGCACAACGGTGCCCTGACAGCGGTGGATCCCTAGGCATCACTGTGTCGAACATACAGCTAGCTACCAATCTGTCACAAGCGGAGCTCTCACAGACGGTTGGAAGCCACTGAACCCACTGGTTACAACTCCTAAACTAGTTTGTAACATAGGAGTTACAGGCAATTCACACAGCCTGACTGAAAGGGGACTCTGACTCAAGTGATCCTCTTTGGCCAACAGTGAAACAGCATCATATCCAGACTTCCTTCTCCAGAGGTAGAGTGGCTACAATGCAAAATCAGAAGACTGAGGGAAGAAGTGAGAGACCCCTGGGAGAAGCCACCCTAGTTAAAAAATAAAACACCAGAGATTTACCAGTTGATATTCTGCATGAAAGAGAGCTATATTTAATATTTCACCATTAGAATAGGCTGGTAATTCCCTGATCAGAACTTCTCCAATCAATAATGCATAACGTTTGTTTGTAAGAGAACTACACAAGTTAGGTACTTGATGTTTTGACAATTCTTTCCCTCAAACAGTCCAAAATAACCCCTGAGAAGCTTGCAGCTGAAGTCTGTTTTGTTATAGAAGTGAGCCTCTCTCAACCTTAGCATACATTATATTGTTTCTTGTGAGGTGGAACCAATAGATTTGAAGTGTTTATTCCTTTAAGAAAAATAGACTACAGGGATTAGTTTGACCTTGGATAGTAAATATTAAATTTTAAAAACAGGTTTTAAAAATATTTATTTCGTTTTCTCTGTGTGGATGCTCTACTTCTTGCTGCACGTCCCCTAGCACTTGGGATTGGTGCTGCAGGCAAGCCTTGCCATAGTTTCCCTAAGCCAGGTATAGGCCAGTCCAAACAAATCTCTGTATCAAAGAGTGCCCCCCCTTTGGAGGGCCTCATTTAATGACATCATAAATTAACACAAACATAAGCAAGATCTTACTCAGGAACCCCCAGGGTATCCACCATGCTGCAGTCAGTGCATCTAGCTTTGGACAGTGACCTCTGGCTCCTCCCTTCAAGAGTCCTCTTCCCTTCTCCTGGAAACAATCGCTGGTTCCTTTTCTTCCAGATAACCCTACTCCCTCACCTGGGGGACAGTCTGATTCCTTCTCCCAGAATACTCTTCTTCACTCCTCCTGGAAACAGTCTCAGGATATGTCTATACTGCAGCTGGAAGCAACCCTCCCACCCCAAGTAGACAGATTCACACCAGTAAGTCCACTTGAGCCGCCGACACTTGAGAGGCCTGAACGCCAACTGTTATTGCTAGCTCACTAGCTTGAGCCCAGGTAGCTTGAATCTGCGTGCCCGCACTGGGAGGTTCGCTCCCAGCTGCAGTGTAGACATTCCCTCAGATTCCTTCCCTTCAAGATACTCCTGCTCCTGGCAACTGGGAAACAGACTCACTCTCTCTGGAACTCTCAGTTCCCTTCCCCATGACTACTCCTGTTCCCTCCCCGAGGACATACTCCCTCGGGGGATGCCCCCTTACAAACCTCTTCTCAGAATAGCCCTGTGTAAGCTGAAAAGCTTGTCCTTCTCACCAACAGCAGCTGGTCCAATAAAAGATATTACCTCACCCACCTTGTCTCTCTTCTCATCAGAGGTACTTTCCTCCCGAGAGCTCTTCCCCAACTGAGCTCAGGCAGCCTTTTTATGGGGTGCAGAAGCACCATTACCAGCCACCTGGGAAAACCACCTTGACTCAGTTAAGTCTTCAGAGGGCCATCATGGGAAAGCTAGGCCTTGATTCTCCTTAAAAGGGCCAACTGGCCCTTGACACTATTGCTGGAACTAGTGATTCAATATTAGTTACAGTGAGAGAAGATTTTCAAAACTGTTTTAAGTTCTACTGTTTTCTAGAAAAAACTGGTTAAATCATTGAAGCTCTGAAAGTTTCCAGCCTCTCTCAAATTCATGTCATGGGCTACATTTCTTTGTGGTTTCCTGTTTGTAATTTCTCCAATATACTTAAGATATTTGTTTTAAAACGTAATTTACTCTTTTTGCTCACAAATTAAGATTAAACTATGTAAACACTTGTCTGGAGGAAAAACAAAATTTTTCATGGGCTTTATCAGTGGATAAGAGGAGAGTTGCTTAAATTTGGTGTCTCCACAACATCCCTTGAGATGTACATAGAGACACTATTTTTAAAATAAGCAATTCTTTAGCTCCTTTCTTAATTGTTCAACAAGATTTCAGCTGAAAAACTCAGTGGATGTCACACATACTCCAATATTACAATAGACCCATTTCTTAATTTGCATAAGAAAGGAAACATTTAACTGTTGAAAGCTTATGCACTTGTCATTTTAGCAAATGAACCAAAATCCTTAAATTATTCTAATTTTCTTACTTGCTCCTAAGTCAACACTGAACACATGTTAAATGCTTTAAGCTCTTACCACAAACCAGAATAATAAGAACAAGTTTCCTTTGGGGAGGAAGGTCAGCCACATGGTTAAGGCACAAAATTATTGAGTTCTGACAGATGGGTGCCACCCAAGCTGTGCTACTGACTCACTGCAAGACCTTGGGTGTGTCACTTGAGGTTTGTGACTCAGTTTAGTCATCTCTAAAATGGAAATACTGTTTGCCTACCCCTCAGTGACATTGCAAGGGCAAGTTCATGCATGTTTGTAAAGTTCTTTGGAATTTTTGGACTGAAGGCACCATATAGACACCAATGATCATGAGGTACAGTTGACACATCTGAAGTCCCTAACAGGGTTAGGCCAGGTGTAGACTATAAACTTTTGGTGGCACAGCTATGGTGGTCAGGGGTGTGATAAGGTGTGATCTCTGGCTGACAAAGGTCCTTAATGTAGATGCAGTTTGTTTATAAATTATGCACACAATTAAACTTTTGCTGCTATAGCTTATTTCTGGCAAAAGCAGATTTGTTGGTATATGCTGCATCCACATTAGGAGCACTTTCCTGTTATAGTATACTGGTACAGTTATACTGAAAGCACTCCTAGTGTCAACCTGGCCTTTGATTGACTGACCTCTCTAAAAGAGGAATAGTCCTCAAACAGGTGCTTTGTGATTGCTCTTCTGCCCTACGGGCTGCCTCGCGGGATACCACAGGAGTTCTACAGCATCACCTCTCTCTCAAACATCCTAATGGCCTCATAATGAGGCTGTTTAGGCTACAGTGTCTCTAAAATGCTGATAAAGTGGCAACAGAGCTCCAGTTATGTGTCCTGGCTGATGCAGCTGAACAATTCACTCAGTGTGCCATCTGAGGCTAGGGCTAGCTGGCTGAGGAACAACTCAGACAAGACAGAGGTATTCCTCTGGTATTCATGGGTTGGGGGAAGACAACCAGAAGAAATAGAATCATAGAAGACTAGGGTTTGAAGAGACCTCAGGAGGTCATCTAGTCCAACCCCCTGCTCAAGGCAGGACCAACCCCAACTAAATCATCTCAGCCAGGGCTTTCTCAAGCTGGGCCTTAAAAACCTTTAAGGATGGCGATTCCACCACCTCCTTAGGTAACCCATTCCAGTGCTTCACCACCCTCCTAGTGAAATAGTGTTTCCTAATATCCAACCTAGACCTTCCCCACTGCAACTTGAGACCATTGCTCCTTGTTCTGTCATCTGCCACCACTGAGAACAGCTGAGCTCCATCCTCTTTGGAACCCCCTTTCAGGTAGTTGAAGGCCATGAAATCCCTCCTCATCCTTCTCTTCTGCAGACTAAATAAGCCCAATTCCCTCAGCCTCTCCTCATAAGCCATGTGCCTTAGCCCCCTAATCATTTTCATTGCCCTCTGCTGGACCCTCTCCAATTTCTCCACATCCTTTCTATAGTGGGGTCCCAAAACTGGACGCAATATTCCAGATGTGGCCTCACCAGTGCCGAATAAAGGGGAATAATCACTTCCCCCAATCTGCTGGCAATGCTCCTACTAATGCAGCCCAATATGCCGTTAGCCTTCTTGACAACGAGGGCACACTGTCTACTCATATGCAGTTTCTCATCCACTGTAATCCCCAGGTCCTTTTCTGCAGAACTGCCGCTTAGCCAGTCGGTCCCCAGCCTATAGCAGTGCCTGGGATTCTTCCATCATAAGTGCAGGACTCTGCACTTGTCCTTGCTGAACCTCATCGGATTTCTTTTGTCCAATCCTCCAATTTGTCTAGGTCACTCTGGACCCTATCCCTACCCTCCAGCGTATCTACCTCTCCCCACAACTTAGTGTCATCCGCGAATTTGATGAGGGTGCAATCCATACCATCATGCAGATCATTAATGATGATGTTGAACAAAACCAGCCCCATAACTGACCCCTGGGGCACTCTGCTTCATACCGGCTGCCAACTAGACATTGAGCCATTGATCACTACCTGTTGAGCCCGACAATCTAGCCAGCTTTCTATCCACCTTATAGTCCATTCATCCAATCCATACTTTTTAAACTTGCTGGCAAGAATATTGTGGGATCACAGAAAGCATATTGGTCCTCCAGATTGAGAGAACGTACTTGCTGCTTGTTAGTGGCTTCAATTTGGGGTTCATGTTAGATCCTGGATGGTGAAACAACTGTAACCAAGAGAGTCCCCTTCTCCATCTGCATTTGGCAAGAAGTGGACAATTTCTTTTGGATGCAGAGCTTGTTATGAGTTAACCATGCATTCATCATCTCAAGATTTGTGGTGCACCTGTCATACGCTCAGCATGAAGCTAGGACTTAAGGTCACTTAGGACAGGTCTACACTCTAAGTGCTACACCAGTGCAGCTCCACAGATGCAGCTATGCCGCTGTAGTGCATCTGGTGAAGACTCTCTATGCCAACGGAAGAGTGCCTCCCACCAACACAGTGCCGCATGGACAGCAGAGCTTAGGTCGCTGTAACTTGCGTTGCTTGGGGGGGGGGGGTGTCTTTTTCACACCCCTAAGCAACGTAAGTTAGATAGATTTAAGCAGTAGTGTAGACCTGCCCTTATGTTCTTATATTGATGCAGAATGTAGCTGCCCTCTTGAGTGGTACTTCTTGAGAGCATAGAATCATAGAATTGTAGGACTGGAAGGGACCTCGAGAGGTCATTTAGTCCAGCCCCCTGCACTCATGGCAGGACTAAGTATTATCTACACCACCCCTGACTGATGTTTGTCTAACCTGCTCTTAAAAATCTCCAATGATGGAGAGTCCACAACCCCTCTGGCAATTTAACTAGTGCTTGACTACTCCGACAGGAAGTTTCCTAACATCCAACCTGAATCGCCCTTGCTGAAATTTTAGCCCATTGTTTCTTGTCCTCAGAGGTTAATGAGAACAATTTCTCTCTCTCTTCCTTGTAACAACCTTTTGTATACTTGAAAACTGTTATGTCCCCCGTCACTCTTCGCTTCTCCAGACTGCACAAACCCAGTGTTTTCAATCTTCCCACATAGGTCAAGTTTTGTAGACGTTTCATCATTTTTGTTGCTCTTCTCTGGACTTCCTTCAATTTGTCCGCATCTTTCCTGAAATGTGGTGTCCAGAACTGGACACAATACTCCAGCTGAGGTCTAATCAGCATGGAGTAGATCAGAAGAATTACTTTTCATGTCTTGCTTACAGCACTCCTGCTAATACATCCTAGAATGATGTTTGCTTTTTTTTGTAACAGTGTTACACTGTTGACTTATATTTAGCTTGTGATCCACTAGGACTCCTCAGATCCCTTTTTGCAGTACTCCTTCATTGGCAGTCATTTCTCATTTTATGTGTATGCAACTGATTGTTCCTTCCTAAATGGAGTACTTTGCATTTGTAATTATTGAATTTCATCCTACTGACTTCAGACCATTTCTCCAGTTTGTCCAGATCATTTTGAATTTTAATCCTATCCTCCAAAGCACTGGCAGCTTTGTATGGTCAGCAAACTTTATAAGTGTACTCTCTACACCATTATCTAAATCATTGATGAAGATATTGAATAGACACATCAACACACTATAGTCAGCACTAGCTTCCAGTTATAGTTTACTTAACATCAGCATTTGCTAGGCCCTTTACACGGACAAGTATTTACTTATTTGTTTTCAGATAGAATTTAAAAGATATTGTTTTGAACATGTGCTACCTTGATACCTGAGGGTCCACTTTTCTCACAGGATGCAATAACACCATAGTTTCAATCAGCCACTGAACACTGGCCAACAACTGCCAATATAAAAAGAGGAAACTGCTGACACAATGTTTTTTGCAAGGTGTCCTCAATCTCAGTCGCTCCCCCTTTTCCTAGCAAAGCCTAGATTTGCTGACCATCAGAACATGCTGTAAAGCTAATGTATTTCTTCCGGATTTTGTTCAGGGGCATTTGAGGATTACGGGGTGATCAGATATCAGAAGCTATTTTGTTAGCAGTTTTATTTTCTTTCTTAGGGTTGTCTTGGATGAGAAGAACAAGTTGTTGTATTTGGGGATTTTAATCTTTAGTTTTGTATATTAAATATTTGTATATGCTTCCAGAGCTCCAGGCTAGGTGGCTTTACATACAACTGGAAGAAAAATAAAGGTGCAAAGCATTATTTCAGAGCATTTTAGGTTCTGTTGCTGTGGTTTTTCAGTTATTTGTACTATTTCTGCTCATCTCTCAATCAAGTTAGTATAACTGTGCATTTGTATTACTTACAAAACAATCAATCCACTATAAAAATACCGTATGTAACAACAGCAACAATATCCTACACTTTACAACACGGGTAATTAACTTTCTTTTGAAAAATGCAAAACTTGCTCAAACACCCTGGCTTTTGTCAAGGTACAATAGGCAAATTAAAAGCTGATCTTTTAACACTCTATTGTAGAACCAGACTTCTGACAACCTGATAAAGCTCCCTTACCCTGGCAACGCAAGGTGTAAAATTCTCATGTTGATTATATAGAGCATGCCACATGTTACCATGACTCAGCAGCCACAGAAATTAAGACTCTAGTTCAAGGCTCCTCACACCCATGGCCATACCTAATATGGACTTTGGCTTCAAAGTCTATGCAGTTTTTCATCTGACATTTTTCCGTGGAAAGCTCAATCACAGCAATAATTTAAAACATCTTTGAAATACTAGTTATACCCTAATGATTTTTGTCCAAACAATTTTAAAAGTTCACAAAGATTCTGCTGGAATATATACAAATTCAGTAATTATGAAACTGACGTATAAAAGACTGCACAAGAGGCTCTCTCCCAAACAAAGATCAGGTTAAAGGCAAAAAATATATTTTATATACATGTGTGAAAATAGCATTACAGCTGAAATTTTAACCGCACAAAACGTTGATAATTTACGTTTATGATGCCAGCAGCAAGTGGCTGCTGGAAAGGGAGTTGCGGTGGGGGCAGGTGTTGGTACTCTCTCCCCCATTTTGGGGTGTTTGTGATGTTATTCAGCACCTTGGTACCATATACCCCGTTCACCATTCTTCCTGAAGCCATTAAGCAAGGCAAGGTAGGGCATGAAGCACCAAGCAGCAGAAAGCAGCAGAAGGGGAACGATTATCTCAGGGCCAGGAAAAGCTGCACTCTCAGGCCCACCATATGACTCAACACTTGACAGCAGGACAAAGCGTTCTCCAACCTCTCCAACTGCTGTGCCAAGTGTTTCCCTAAAAATGGAGTGTTATTTTCTCAGTTTGAGATCAGGTACAGAAAAACATCACAGTTGTTTAATTTGTACAAAATAAAGCTGCATTGCATTATACAATCCATGAACATCCAGTAAATATAGAGTAGTAATTATATTTAACCAACACTAAGCAGGTACTAGCAATTCAATGATCGCTTATTATGCCAAATAAAGGAGTCAAGTATTACTAAAATATCTGAAAAAGAGGCAGATCCCTCTGGTATTTGTCAAAGGCAGGTATAGCCCACCCACGGTATGGTTATAAATAATAAAGGTTTTTTCATGTTTTTTCAGAGGCTCGTTCACCTGCACATCCACCAATGTGATATATGCCATCACGTTCCAGCAATGCCCCTCTGCCATGTACATTGGTCAAACTGGACAGTCTCTACGTAAAAGAATAAATGGACACAAATCAGATGTCAAGAATTATAACATTCATAAACCAGTCGGAGAACACTTCAATCTCTCTGGTCACGCGATTACAGACATGAAAGTTGCGATATTACAACAAAAAAAACTTCAAATCCAGACTCCAGCGAGAGACTGTTGAATTGGAATTCATTTGCAAATTGGATACAATTAACTTAGGCTTGAATAGAGACTGGGAGTGGCTAAGTCATTATGCAAGGTAGCCTATTTCCCCTTGTTTTTTCCTACTCCACCCCATCCCCACCAGACGTTCTTGTTAAACCCTGGATTTGTGCTGGAAATGGCCCACCTTGATTATCATACACATTGTAAGGAGAGTGGTCACTTTAGATAAGCTATTACCAGCAGGAGAGTGGGGTGGGGGAGGTATTTTTTCATGTTGTGTGTGTATAAAAAGATCTTCTACACTTTCCACAGTATGCATCCGATGAAGTGAGCTGTAGCTCACGAAAGCTTATGCTCAAATAAATTGGTTAGTCTCTAAGGTGCCACAAGTACTCCTTTTCTTTTTATAAATAATAAAATAATTGATAAATAAAGTCCTGCACTTTTCTGACTAGCTTAACTGGACTACTATAGGTTCTTCTAAAGACATTTCTATTGGCACTTCCAGGGGACTTTGTGAAGGCCAAAATTATAACTGGGTTCATAAAAGAATGAAATAAGTTTCTGCAGAACAGGTCCATCAATGGCTATGAGCCAAGATGGTCAGTGACGCAACCCCATTCTCCAGGTGTCTCTAAGTCTCTGACTGCCAGAAGCTGGGACTGGATGACAGGGGATGGATCATTCGATAAATTCTCTGTACTGTTTGTTCCTATTGTCCCACTGTTGGAAGACAGGACACTGGGCTAGATAGACCACTGATCTGACCCAGTATGGCCACTCTTATGTAACCATACACCCGTAAGTGATCTATTTAAGAAGTTGTATTACACATGTAACAGCAGCCATACAAACTATTTAGACAGTAAATAAATAGTTTTCAAATTCTAGGAGAAATACACAAAAACGTATTTTATTCTTATTATATAGCTGTTTTATGACACCTCTCTGACACGAGATACTTCACCTTAAGCTTCTAGCTACATCTACAATTGCCCTATTATAGTAGAAAATCCAGTATGGTTAGATTCTCCAGTCCTACAGTCACAAGAACAATGCTTAATATCAGCTATAAAGACAAGTGGAAGGACAAGTTCTGCTGCCATCTGAACTATTTGATAAAAGCTTTCAGTACTTTTTCCTTGAGTAAACTTCTATAATAAACTACAGTTCTACAATTAAACAACTATACTATGAACAAAGCCATTGTTCTTAAAAGCAGCAGATTACCAAAAAAAAATAGCACTTTGGTCTTTGTTCATTGTACCTCAACAGTTATGTCACCTA
The DNA here is from genome assembly GCF_965140295.1 of Lepidochelys olivacea. Classification (NCBI taxonomy): domain Eukaryota; kingdom Metazoa; phylum Chordata; order Testudines; family Cheloniidae; genus Lepidochelys; species Lepidochelys olivacea. The sequence continues at coordinate 7,072,830 of NC_140413.1, forward strand.
TTGCTGAGAGCAAGTGGAATTACAATTGCAACCTGACTATATATAATCCACTATACATAAGGGGCAATGCAATTATATGAGCTGAAGAGCTTTAGAAGCAAAACAGAAACAGATTTGTAAATAGTTTGAACATTGGCAAGCCCACTGAGAGAAGTTTGGGGGTCTAGTACATAGTGTTCGCTTAGTCCCATTTCACTTTATTTACACAGATGTTTTGGGGGGCTCCTGGAACTCAGGGCCCGGGTACAATTGTCTCCCTTCCCTGCCATCAGCACTGAGCATTGGGAACAAGACTACAAGGCTTGTGTTTACTATCACTTTTAGAGATAGCCTTATGATTCTACAGCTTTGCTGCTCATAAGCTGCAATAGGCATTTCTAAACCATTTTATGTTTGCCCACCATGAATATGATAAAAGTGCTCACTAGTATGCAAAATGCACCAACGCAGGGGAGCTCTTTCGTACATTTCCTCTATATGAATTACTAAGATGATTAACTGTACAGATGTTCCCGTTAAGAATGAACTTTTTCCTTTTTAGAGACTATCATCTATAGTTGCAGTAAACCCAGCATCCTTATGTCTTAATGCGTCTGTCAGTAAAGGAATATTACCATATCTGTGGCCTGATTTTCAAAAATGCTGAGCACCTACAATATCTTATTGACTTCAGTAGCAGCTGGAGCTGTTCAGCGCTTCAAAGTCAGTCCAATAGTTAGTTAATTTTCCTCTCCCCATCCCCCCCCAATAAAAGAGGAATGGGTTTTGTTTTGTTTTATTTGTAAAACGTATTGCCACTCGGCCACACAAAAGGAAAAGAAAAACAGAATTATCCTGGAGAGTGAATGTTATGAGATCATGGAGCAGATATAAAATACCCATTTTAATTAGAAAATATTTTAGGCTTCTGCTGATTAAGTATCCCTGGGGTTCTCTCTCTCTCTCTTTTTTTTTTTTTTAAGACAAAAACAAAAGAAAGACCACCACAGAGAGGCAAAGGGATTTTGCTAGCTCTATCATGAATTGCTACAATGTCTGGCTCCACATATACAATTTTGGACTGGAAGTTCAGACTTCAGTACTACCAAGGAAGGGTGGTCTTGTGGGTAAAGCACAGGATTGCAAGTCAGGAGATCTAGGTTCTATTTCCAGCTGTCACAGACATGCTGTGTGACTTTGGGCCAAATCACATAATTTGTGTGTCACTGTTGCCCATACATTAAAAAAGTGTTTGTATAGCTTTGAGTTCAGATCCCTGGATGAAATTAAAGGTAATGTTGAAAGAGATGTGAAGAGTATAACACAGTCTAACACTATTGTTTATCTTTAACAGTCATTTGCCAGACATTTTACTGAAAAGAGAATAATCTGATCACCATTCTTGGGTACAAGCATGATACTAAGAGGAGCAGGGTTTCCTGAAAAATTACCAGATCCCTGGATCCTCCTCCAGTTCCTCACCCCTCCCTGGCTGAAAATCATGCTTCCGTGACAATACCGACAAGAAAAAAATAGGGAAATGAATTGAACTAAAAACAAACTGGACAACATAAGTGAACAAAAAATTCAGCAGAATTAAAAAAATGAGTTTTATAACTCCAGTAAGCATAATATAGAGCTAATGATCACTCGGAATAAGAATAGCTAAAGAAGTACTCTAAATCAGCGGTTCTCAAACTGTGGGTCAGGACCCCAAAGTGGGTTGCGACCCCATTTTAATGGGGTCACCAGGGTTGGCTTAGAGTTCTTGGGGCCAAAGCCAAAGCCCGAGCCCTACAGCCCAGGGCTGAAGTCGAAGCCCGAGGGCTTTAGCATTGGGAGGCAGGGCTCAAGTTACAGGTCTCCTGCCTGAGGCTAAAACCCTTCAGCTTTGCCCCCCTTCCCCGCCCACGGCAGTGGGGCTTGGGCTTTAGCCCTCCCACCCAGGACAGTGGGGCTCAGGCTTTGGTCCCCACTCCTGCGGTTGTGTAGTAATGTTTGTTGTCAGAAAGTGGTCACAGTGCCATGAAGTTTGAGAACCCCTGCTCTAAACATAACGAGTGGGGGATCAGTTCTGGGTCCGGTTCTGTTCAATATCTTTGTCCGTGATTTAGATAATGGCAGAGAGTGTACACTTATAAAGTTTGCAGATGATACCAAGCTGGGAGGGGTTGCAAGTGCTATGGAGGATAGAATTAAAATTCAAAATGATCTGGACAAACTGGAGAAATTGTCTTTCAGGGTTTTGTTTGTTTTTTAAGAGCTCTAGCATTTTGTGTGGTTGTAAGAGTTGCATATAATGGAATTTATTTTTGTCTCTTCATAAAGGTCTAGGACAATCTGTTGTTGTAGTCTTCTGAACATACGAAGTGCAAGAAAAATGCGAAGTAATCTGAAAAATCAGGTTCCTAAGTCAACCAAGTTGAGTGGGCAAAATTAATCTTTTGCCAATTTTGGCTTTGATATCCCAGGGCCTCAGTTCCCCATCTATAAAATGGGCATACTACTACTCAAATATCTCACAGAGGTTATAAAGAGAAGTTCATTATTATTTGTGAGTCTCAAATACTATAGCTGTGACTGCCACAGATGAGACAATGAGGCAGCTAATTCCATATTCAGTGCAGCATGTGGATGGGGTACAGGAAATTGGGCATGGAAAGACACATTGAATGATGAGGGTAAGACATAAAACTGAACCATTGCCTTGCTCCCTGAGTACTATCGGTCCTGTGCAGGTAGTGTGTAAAAAACACAATATGACCCTGTAAATAAAGATTGTATCACAGTGAATAGGCACAAAGGGGCAAAATTAGGGTGGCATGGGCAACCTTAATTCTAGCATTTCCTGTCTCTTCAGTCCTTCACTTTAAAAGATTATTTATATTGCAGTGTAGTTTTTTTTAATAGGTATATAAATGTTTAGCACACTTTGGCATGAATCTACACCACATAATTAGGACAGGCTGTAGGTGGATGCCTGTTCTAATAGACATCACCAGGCAAACTAATGTACCATTAAGCCAAGGGTTCCCAAACTGGGGGCTGTGACCCCCCAGGGGGCCGCAAGGTTATGCCGCCGGGGGGGGAGGGAGGAGTCCACAAGCTGTCAACCTCCACCCTGAAGCCCCACTTTGCCTCCAGCATTTATAATAGTTTTAAATATTAAAAAAGTGTTTTTAATTTATGGGGGGGGGGCAGGTCGCACTCAGAGGCTTGCTGTGTGAAAGGGGTCACCAGTATAAAAGTTTGAGAACCACTGGATTGGGCTAAAAAGTTATTATGATCACTGTTCTAGTTAATAGTAATAGTGGGAAATATTATGTGTTAGCAAATGTAGCAGTTTATACCTGTAAACTCTTTCCATATCGACTACTTCTCCCTCTATTGCTTCTTACTATCAATATATAGGAATTATTTACTCAGCCAAATATTTAGCACTGACAAACATTTTATGTCTCTGAAAGTCTCCAGTTTACGTTAGTTTGAAACGGGGTGGATTGATTTAAATCAGATTTTGATCAAAATTTAAATCAGCAAATAGGAAACCTTGGTTTAAATCACCAATTTTAATCTTGTTTTGCATTTGTAATTTAGTTATTTTCCTAAAGAAAGGTTTATTCTTGTTGGATGGTCATCATCAAAACATGTTGATTTGCAACTAAATATAGCCTGTACACTCAATTTCATACCTTTCTGCTAACCAGGATAATATGCTATATCTATAAACATTTAAGCAATTATATAGCTTACCATTCACTTATTCAGATTCTTAAATTTAATATTTTTATGTTAGAAAAGGGTGAATGACATACATTTCTTTACTACAGGATTAATTTTTTTTACTTATGACTTGGGTCAAGCTGCATTTAGTTTGAAAGATATTGATCATGTTCAAGCTTATAGTAAATAAGCAGATGCTCCATAAAAGTTTTTATATTAAAAACATTCTTAAATCTCAATTTAATTATTTTTACGACATAGAACAAGTAAAGATGGAAAGATATAGCTCATAATTCAATTTAGATATATCTGCAGAAAAGAGACTGATAGACAAGAAATATATAATATTGATACTATTTTCTAGTCTCTCTGAAAAAGTGTACTAAATACAATGGTATTATACTGTAAAGATAACTGTCTCAAAGAGGTAAATTTTGTTAGCACCCTATAAGTAGATCTCTAATAAAGAAGACAGCTGAAAAAATATCACTAGACACTACATGTATATAAAGTTACTATACTGTCTCTGAGAAATATGCAATTTTGTAATTAGACTGTGTAAGGCATTTATGCAGAAAGGGGGTAAAGACTGAATGATCAACCTTAACTCTGGCATTCCCTAACAACTCTGAGTAAGTAATATAATGCTAAGGTTGCACTGTTAATTTAGGCTTTGGAGTAAGTTACACAAGTAATGCCAAGACAGAGGCTATCCCTCACAAATTTTAGTATTTCTCTACATATTTCATTTGAAGACTATATGTAATATGGAAGCTAAATTTTGTTTAGTGTATTGCACTTACCTACCCATCAAAAAGAAACATACAGTAGAACCTCAAAGTCATGAACTGACCGGTCAACCACGCACCTCATTTGGAACTGGAAGTACGCAATCAGACAGACAAAAAAAGCAAATATTGTACAGTACAGTACTGTGTTAAACATAAACTACTAAACAAATAAGGGAAAGTTTAAAAAAAGATTTGACAAGGTAAGGAAACTGTTTCTGTGCTTGTTTCATTTAAATTAAGATAGTTGAAAGCAGCATTTTTCTTCTGCGTAGTAAAATTTCAAAGCTGTATAAGTCAATGTTTAGCTGTAAACTTTTGAAAGAACCATAACATTTTGTTCAGAGTTATGAACACCCTCCATTCCCAAGGTATTCTACTGTACTAACCTCCCTTTTAATTCCTTGTAGGGTCCTTCCTCCCCTTAATAGTTTCATATTTAATCTCAAATACATCCTCCCCACATGTAATCATAGTTTATTAGAACTGTCCTTTAACACCTCTATATAATACTAATTTGAGTTTCTCCAAATATACTTCTCTCCTCCTCCCACCCCCTTCCATAGCTTGGTGAACATTCTAGCATGACACCTACAAAAAATTTGATAATGGTTAGGCAGCTGGTATACAGTGACCACTGCTTTTCACACTGACCACTTTCATTTAATTATTTCCTTGTGCTCCTCCTGTCTGTTGTCCCTTTTTTAAGACGTAGGCTGTAATCTCTCAGGAGAGGGACTGTCTGTTCTGTGTTTGTACAGTGACTAGCACAATGGGGACTTGATCTGATTGGGGTCCTTGTTCACTATTGCACTACAAATAATTGATATTACTACTAAATTATTAAACACTTAGGTTAGCCCATGATCCTAGCCAAAGATGCCCTCTCAAGTCTACATTAGAGGCAATGGCTCCTGCTGAGGAAGTCCACAGCATTTAAAATGAAAGATTGAGCCAGCAAAATTGTATACGTAGACTAGCTTCTGATCTCTCATGACCATTAGCTCTTTATTTAGAATTTCATGCCAGAATAGAACGTACTGAATATTCCAAGGCTGCTGCAAAGGCTTTGAAATGTCTTTGGGGTGCCTATTCCTATTTGCCTACTCTTGAAATAGAGATGGTCTTTTGCTAGAAGGATTATTCTTCAGAAAAAATGAATCAGTTGCATCTACTGCAGGACGCAACACATTCTATCTTTGCCAAATCCGCTGACCACTCTCTCACAGCCACATGCAGACAGTGTGTTGTTCCCAATGAGAGTTACCACAGTACAAAAGCCAGTTATTTATTCTTCTCCCCTTATTGGAGAGTTATGTGCTTTTAAATAGCATTATTAATGCTTAGCATTTATGTTTAGTCTCAACATCCATGTGAAGTATCTGTTATCACCACTTTAGATACAGGGAAAACAAGTATGGAGGATAAGTGACTTGCCTAAGAGAGCCAATATCCAAGCCAGAATCAGGACTCAGACGTGTATTCAAATCAGTAGTCCACAGATCATTTCTCTCTGCATCACAATGGAGTACTCCTTGAATTTGAGGAAAAGTGTTCACTAAAGTAATTTTGGACCTCCTCCTGTTCCATCTTAATAACCAGTTCAGTAGTAACCCTGTTGTCATTTCAAAATATACATTCCAGAATTATCCCAAGAATTTAATTCTGATTTGCCTCCCCTGGGAAATAATATCTATGTCTTACACAGCACTTCTCATCCACAGATCTCAAAGCAGCAAAGACTGCACTGTTTCTTTAGAGGTTTCAAGTGCATGTGTGATGAAAGGCTACCTCACAAAATGAAAGCTCATTTTCTATATATTCTTATCAAATTCCCTTTAAAGTCTCTTTGAAAGAAATGGCAGGTTTTTTATGTATGGCGCTGAGGTTCAAGGAGCTCAAGTATATAAAGAACTGAAAACGTGTTCACCCAGCTCACAGAGAAGGGCCTACAGCTAACATCTCCAGAGAGATGTGGTTTGGGGTCATGCCCTTAGAGGTTAGACACTAGAGTGGGATAGGAGATGGCACTAGAATGAACAAAGTTTGGCTTCAATATTAAAAAACAGCCACTTCTCAGAAGTCAACTTCCCTTCAGGGAGAAGAGAAAGACAAGCCCCTTTTGGCAACTGCCATTAACTGTTGAAAAGGAAGAGCAAAAGGTTCAAACATGGACTCTGACAATGAAAGGTTTCAGAGTAACAGCCGTGTTAGTCTGTATTCGCAAAAAGAAAAGGAGGACTTGTGGCACCTTAGAGACTAACCAATTTATTTGAGCATAAGCTTTCGTGAGCTACAGCAGCTCACGAAAGCTTATGCTCAAATAAATTGGTTAGTCTCTAAGGTGCCACAAGTATTCCTTTTCTTTTTGACAATGAAAGGTTACAGCTAACAGCATTTAACCTTTGTAGCTAAGTAGTCTAGCCTGTTTAGCAAGCATTGCAGTCTCTTCACCCAAGTGTAACTGAGTGCTTCTATTTTATTCCCCTCCAACATGTTGATCCTCTTAAATAAAGACTACCATTTGGATGTGACTGCTGAGTTGAGGATTCGACTACGCCCTCTCTAGGCACACAACAATCTCTGCTGTCTTATGAAAAAAAAGGCAAATGTAGTTTACTGGCCCAGCTGCATCCAATGCTGCTTATTTAAAAAGGGCCTGGAGAGGTGCAAGAGATGGCAGACAGTGTTCCCTTCTGGCTTATAGTGAATCTTCAGACTTTTGTGTAGGGTTGCTATTACGGTGCTCATTTAAAAAAAAAAAAAAAAAAAGACTATTTTTGGCTATTAAAGGAACTGCTTTTGTCTCTTGTTCTGCTTTTCATGTTTACATTCTTTTTTCATTATGGTCCTTTCTATTTTTGTGCCCACTCAATACCTTCCACCAAAGGAGAAATATAATGGCCTCTTATATGCTTAGCAGTGGGGAATTCTAACTTCCTCTTACCCACATCAGAAAGATCCTTAAACCTATTCGTTCTTTGTTTGCACAGAATTCCAGCTAGCCATTTCTTCACTTCTAGGAACACAAGTACTACTCCCTTGTGCAGAAATCTTTGTGGGTACTGGAATATGCTTCACCCACCTTGCTGTCTTTTGAAGGCTGGAAACTACCTGTGGATTAAGTCCAGAGTTTGAAGCAAGGCACAATTCTCTAAATTGCTGAATTGGCAGGGACCCCATTGTTCACAATGGCACTGAACAGAAACAGGTTTGGGGGGGGGGGGGTCAGGAGAGAACTCCCTTAACCTTGTGGTTCTCATTACAAATCACTTATCAGGATGCCAAATAGGCACTTATCGCTATACTCAAGGATACAGAGCAGCATGTCAAGTTGTGTTTGTTTCCCATTCCTGGCACTTTTGAAGGCTTATCCAAAGGACTCTGTTGCTAAACAAATCAAGTTTATATTGCTGTAATTACCGTAAACATGTGCCATACATTAACCACTGTAGACCAACTGCTCAAGAATTAAATAAGTGCAACTACACAAGTGATTAGAGTGCAGGACTGAGGCCTGCTCTACACCTAAAACGAGAGACGTGAAAAATGTCATGCCCTGTGTGATTATAGTTAGGTCAACCAACCCCTACGGTAGATGAAGCTAGGTCAACAGAAGAATTTTTACATTGACCTAGCTACTACCTGTTGGAGAGATGGATTACCTACATCAACAGAAAAACCCTTTCTGTTAATGCAGGAAGGTTCTACACCAGTGATTCTCAAATTTTTTTTTTCCCCCGCAGACCACCTGAAAATTGCTGAGGATCTTGGCGGACCACTTAATGATCTTTCCAAATGTTGTTTGTACCGTTAGCTAACTATTGTAAAGCACTTTAGATAAAAAGCTCTAAATATAAAAAACCCTTAATAATAATTATTATTTTTGTTCTACAAATAAAAGCACACAACTCATATTTTAATATCAGTAGTCTTACCTTTCTAATGCGATGGATGGGCCTTCTCTCCCACGCCACAGCAGCTCCCAAGCTGGGGCTGGGAAAGAGGCGAGGTCTCTCCATAGCCACAGCAGCCACAGAGCCTAGGCTGGGAAGGAGGGCCATCTCTCCCTGGCAGCCGCAGCCCTGGAGCTAGGGAAAGTAACCTCCGTCTCTGGCCACCGCAGCCCTGCACATCCCAAACTCCCCCCACCCCCTCTTCTCACCCCACTGAGCGCTCCCACCTACCCCCTGTTCCTCCCAAGACCACCACCTCACCTTACATGTGTCTCTTCTCCAGAGTCCAAGCACCTAATTTGTGGAGCCACGCCTGTGCGGCTCCACACGTTAGGTGGGTGGCCATTCATGCTCTTGTGTGTGGCTGCCCAAGCACGCACCTTCAAGGGAACTATCTGCGGACCACCTGAATGCAGCTCGCGGACCACTGGTTTGAGAACCTCTGGTTTACACTATAGCAGCACAGCTGCAAGGCCACAGCTATGCTGCTGTAGGGTAGCCATGCCCTAAGTCGGGAGACCTGAGCTCCATCAGCACATCAGTAAGATTTCCTGTGTGACATTTAGGGTATGTCTGTGGTTAAACCGCCACAGTGGCATAGATGCAGCACTGTAGCTTCACCGCTATAGAGCTTCAGTATAGTAGCTACCTATGGCAACAGGAAGGGTTCTCTCGTTGGCGTAGGTAACCCACCCATCAACAGAAGGATTCCTAGTGCTGTCTATACTGGGGGTTAGGTCAGAATAGCTACGTCTCTCAGGGGTGAGGATTTTTCATACCCCCGAAGGACAAAGCTATACCAATGTACCAGTGTGGACCAACCCTATGTAAGTCTACATGCATATGTGAAATGGGAATACTTACCTACCTCTCAGATATGTGGTGAGGTTTATTATATTAATATTTAGTACAGTGCTTTGAGATCCTTGGATAGAGAAGCACTTATTTCAACAGGAAAAAGTTCTAACTGCCAACCTATACTTGTTGCGTGGCAGAATTTCTGGGGTGGATCTAGAGGGCCGGTCCTTATAGAGTAAGGTTGACAACTGATAATTTCAGCCGCCTCTGGTAGCTTTAGTACTACACAACTCGCACCCAGCCTAATGGACAGATGAGAGGAAGAAAATGTTTCCCGACTTCTATTCTAAAGGTTATTTTGTCCATTTTCCATGCGTTTTAAAAGCTATACATAATAAAATCTTGATCTAACTAGATTCTTTAGATGTCTTTAAAAGCTTGGATTTGTTTCTTTTTAACTTACCCATTGGATGTGGAAAGGCCTAATGACAATATACACAGGCTTGTCAGAATTTTATTTTATTTTTTATAACTTCAATGGATAATATCAAGTTTATTTTCAAGCATTTTTTTCAATCATTGATTTAAACGTTCACAGTTGCAGGAAATTATAATCATTTAACTCCAGCATTATAACACATTTTATACACATTCACATGGGACTCTAATCTCTCAAGCAGCAATTTTCTCACTTTGCCTATCTGTTAATTTTGACCATTGATAAAAAACCTAACCCTTCCAAGCCTAAGCATACACGTCTATGTCAGCATCAGGGATATAAATCCCCCTTTCAAAGTATTTGAACAATTAAACATGCTTTTAAAATTGATTTTAAGATAAAGACTCAAACAGAATTGGAAGACTATCCAACATCTCTGCAGTGGCATGTTCTACAGCAGTAACAATGATTTTCAAGCCTGAGTTCTCCCCCACAGTTAGAGTGCTATGCACGTTTATGTTTTATGTATAAAAAAAATTTAGACATCACAATGAGAAGTAGAGTTGGTCTGCAGAATGAGAGTGATCAGGTGCCAGTCATAAATCCATAAGGACCAACACATCCCTGATGCAGAAGAGTCAACTGCCAATGATGATGGGTCCCTTCTTGATCTAACTCTCAAGGTACGCTGGCAAATTCATGATGAGTTGCACCAATGTAACAAATCAGCCTCTCTGATCACAAGTTTTCTAGTCATGCACTGAGCACTTGAGAATATTTTAGTTTGTCAAATGCCTTTTCTCCTTGGACAGAAAACCCTGCTACATGGGCAAGTCACTCAACTTCTGTGCCAATGTCCCGCATTTGAAAAATGAGAGTGCTCTTGCTTATGCCCAAGGTATTATGAACAGTTTAATATAGGTCAGGTGTTCAAATAATATCACAGTAAGCACCACAGAAAGGCATATACATGTTAAAAGATTATCATCTAAGTTGCAACATCAAGCACACAAAAATTATGAAATGGCAGATTTACAGCTGTCTGTGCAACCTTAATCCGGCCCTCTTGCTTACCAACCTGTACACTGAATGTGGCAGGGGTTCCATGGAAAAAATATTATGTAATTAAAAACTAACAACAGTTGCATGGGCATCCCTAAATCTGGCATTTCCTGACTTTTCAGTTCTTGACTTTGCAACCTAGATAATTGCCGCCTGATATAGCTTCCAGACGGGATGAGAAAGGAAAGGGAGGTGGGTTAGTACAGCAAAGCAAGGCCTTACACGTAACAATAGCATTTCTCTGTTCATATTACACTGATATAATGGTATTCCCATACAGGAATATAACTCTGTCCACATTAGGTGCGTGCCTTCATTAGGAAAAAAAGTGTACTAATTTGAGTTAAAAACCTAGTGCCGATGGGCAGCCTGTAGTATTCACACAAGTTAGCATGCCAAGATAAACCACAGGCTCCCCCGTAGCAGGGTGAGATAAAGACTATGGGAATCGTAGGATTTGCCTTAACTTGTTTAACTCAAGTTAAAATCATAGTGAAGACAAGCCAGTTTGTAGTTTTTATATGAGATAAGTTGAGAACACACCTTTTTCCTAGTGGAGACAAGGAGTGGGCGGGGTGGGGGAGGGAAGTGTACCACTTTCACTATACTGGTATATTACATACACAAGTTGTTACTACTTTAGATAAGCCCTGAGAGAACGGAAATAGCGATTTTTAACATTTTACAATTAGTTAAATCTGAATGGAATTTCACCAAAAAAAAAAAAAAAGAAAAAGCACCTTTCTACCTTGACAGGATTACCCTGGTGCAAACAATGGAGGCATTAAAGCTTCTCCAAGATTATAAGGAGAAAAGTTAGGGAACCTAAGTACAGGATCACTACCAGCTCCCCTTATAATACTGAAGACTGTTACAGGATAATATAAAGAAATTGACACTTGAGGGCACATTATATCCAGGCATTATGGTACTTGTCACCAACACAGATCTACACCCCTGCAATACCTATGAAGTTAACGACAGTAGAGCAAATCCTGTCCGCCATAACCACAAAGCCAAAAGGACTAAGAAGCAAGACTACTCAAGCGAGTAACAAGCAGAATTTGGTCCAGACTTCCCTTGATGTCAGAATTTGTTACTTAGATGTACTGCACTTTGCTTTATTTTTTTAAGAGTTTAATCTTAGCAGCATTAAAGGAATTTAAGTCAACATCTTAGGCTGTAGAACAAAACAGAAAATAGGTTGTGTTACTTTTTCTGATCTGGGCAGCTTAGTTCTGTGTTCCCCAAACAGTAGGTCCAGGGAGGGGTCTGGGTGGGTCACACCCCTCACCCCACCCCCAGCATCTCACTTTTCCTGGGCAGTAGGCAGCGGTATGGGGGGAAGAGTTCCAAGCAGCAGCAGAGAGGGAGTGGCCAGAGTCAGCGAGCAGACAGTCAACCATCTGCCCCACCCTGCATGTGCCCAGAGACATTCCCCTACCCCACCATCCATGCTCTCACTTCCCCTAGCCCAGCAGGCAGTGGGATCCAAGCAGCAGCAGCATCACTGAGGAAGTGCCCCTGGGGCACGAGGAGGTGGCCGACTGCCCTCCCTCTGGCTCCAGCCACTTCCTCTGTGCTGCTGCCGCCAACCCAGATCCCGCTCTCACTTCCCCTGGGCAGCATGCAGAGGCACAGGTAGCAAGGTCCAGGTAGCAGCAGCAGCCCAGAGGAAGCAGCCGTGGCTGGCCGGCCAACAATCAGCTGCCTGACAGCAATCGCAGCCCGGCCCAGCCATAGGGTTGCCAATTTTGGTTGGACGTACTGCTGGAGGTTTCATCACATGACATTCTTTAATTAAAGATTAATCTTTAATTCCTGGAGACTCCAGGACAATCCGGGAGAGCTGGCAACATTCCCCAGCCAGAGAGAGAGAGGAACCAGCTGGGGCTGCAGGAGGGGCAGGACAACCGAGAAGGCGAGAGGAGAGGGAAAACAGGGGTAAAGGGGTGTTCTCAGAAAGGGACAAAATGCAGTTAGTGGGTTGCCTTAGTCAGAAGTGTGGGAAATATTGGTTTAGTTTACTTTTTTAACTTCACTCATTTCGAAAAGTGAAATCAGATGCTCAGTTTTACTTTCCATGTACAGTTCCCCATGCATTACAGTAATATGCAGTTGTGTTTATATTTCCAATACTGCAAAAGAATTTATAAGCCCAGACAAAACACTGGTTTCAGTGACATTTTAGAAACACTTATTCATATTAGGTTTTGTAAGGTTATAATGGTGGTAATACCTTAAGACAAGACTGTAAAATCTGGGAGCCTAGAGTTAAGGAGTAACAAAGTGGCCCGGTTTTCAGAGGGACCGAGCACCCGCAGCTCCCACTGAATTCACTAGATGCTCTACACTTCCGAAAGCCAGGCCAATTAGTGTTGAACTATGGATCTGATGTGTAACTTTAGGCACCCAAAAAAGTTTTTAAATTGATCTCTTTCAAAGGAGGGCCTTTTTTCTTATAAAGTATACTGGAAGAAAGTAAACGGAACGTAGTCTAAGGACTACCTGGAATTTGTAGAACAGTAAAAATATTGAGGCTATTCTGAAATGCACGTTGTTTATGCTTTTAGTTTACACAAAACCCGTTATTTATGTACATGCTAGCAAAGGGAGAACTAATTAAACCCTATTCCTATTAAAAATGAGTCAGCAAGAAAGAGAAAAGACTGAGGCCTGTGAAGTATAATTGTTATACCTGCATTTTTTTTTTTTTAAAATAAGTGGCTCACACTTGTTTTCCGTATAACAATATTCTTAACGTGTCATTTGGAGACATGTGCAAAGATGCTTTACAAGTGAAATCTATTCCAAGGAATTCCAAATACTAACACAGTACTGAGTCAGGCTTCACACTTTTAATGTACATTTGGACTTGATGCATAACTGTACAGTAAGTTCAGATATGAGCATACTGTAAATGCTCAGGTTTCATATTCTTAACAATATTCTATACCCAGCATTTTACTATTAAATTTGCACTTACACATGCAAGCAAGAATATTGTATGACCTATTTGGTATAAATGGTTCCAGAGTGACCAGCTGTCATTCCTTGAATCCGAACACAATGTGCTTTGAAATTAAACAGTACTTGTGTTTGCTTTTCACCTTTGAGTCAACTGAGTCTTTAGTGAAAATGAGGTTAGTGCACTCATCCTATGCACACTAGTGGATATTGGTTCACACCATAAATAACCTCCCAAAACCATTTGATTAGGAGTCTCTGCTCAAGAAAGCGTCACCACTGAAACAGAATTCAGAGTAGCAGCCGTGTTAGTCTGTATTCGCAAAAAGAAAAGGAGGACTTGTGGCACCTTAGAGACTAGAAGTTAGCACTGATGCGCATTGGCAGAGCAGGAGAGAAGATGCAGTACTAGAGTAGCAGGGGTCAGAATTAAGGAATAAAACAGAAGAGATTAAAACTGGGTAGTAGGTCCTACTCTAGCTAATGCTGTAAAGTTCTTGATTTTCGTTAACATAAATTCACCCACAATTTTTTCAATCTGATTTGAAATTTAAACTAGTCACAAACAAGTGTCAAAAAAACTATTCTGATAAGTCATTTCCATTACCATTAAAACCACTACTTTCAGGTATTTAACTCAACTTGAAATGTGTTCTGTTAGAAGTTGTATGCAAAGTCTCCGTTTAGGAATGAAAAGGAAGCTTTAGGAGGGGTGAGGGAGAATTGCATTATTTTTAAAATAATGCAACTATAAAAATTAATGATTCCAGATACTTTAGAGGGTTTGTTGTAGATCCTGCAAAGGCTTTTTTAAGTCAGGTTGGTTCAGCTTTATACATAGAAGACTGATAGGTTTAGAGGTTCAATGCTTCAATTATCAACTTTTCTCCCAAGTTTTGGAGTTAAATATATATGAAAAAAGTGAACACAAAAATAAAAATCCCTTTCCCTCTCAACTGCTAAGCTTTAAGTCTCTTGATATGTCATCATTCTCCATTCATAGAGCTCCAAGCCAGAGTACCCTGAACCTCTGACCCAAAAACGTACCCAAGACCTAAATTTTGTTTTTGTTTTTAAAAACCAACAGTTCCTTATTCAGGACATCATGAACACACAGAACAGGTGCAAGGCTCGTTTCTTCTCCCCCACCCCCTTTTCCACATCAGCTAATTCATGTAATATCCTGATCAATTTTAAGCATATAATAAAAAACTGAAAAAGGTGATCCAGTTTAAGAGATCCTGTTCTTAGTTAAGCAGCCTGTTTTATACGTATCTTTCATGACACTTAGATTTCATAGAACAAAACTAAACAAGTTAAACATTTGTTTCCCCTAAAAGTTAGACAGAGGGTCAGCCTTGATTTTGCATCTCCTTGAATCTGTCTTTTTAAGACGGAGCTTTAAACATTTAAATGTTTTTGTGCCTCTGGGAGAAAATTACACATACATCTGAGGGCAGAACCTGCCTCAGTTTTATTTTAGAAGTTGTCTTAGCTTCATCATAGGCAGTGCCCATATTTTGCAATTGAGGCTCGTACAGCTTACTTGCCAGAAAAGTTCGAGTGACACTGCTCATTCGTATATTCATTGAACTATTTTGCATTTCTATAACACCTTTCCTTTGACAACACACAAGCTTGTACAGGTTTAGTTAAATCAGGGCAAATCCCTCTGTGGGGACACATTAATTCAAAACTGGCTGTCAGTTTACCTTGCTCCTATTTGTTTACAGGGGCAAGCTAAACCAATAAGCAAGTTTAAATGGATTTAAAGTGTCCACACACCAAGATGTATTGTCTTAACTAAATCTATTTTAAAAAAATAATCACATTTTTAGTTAAACTGATGCAATTTTGTGTTTAGGGCAGTCCCCAGAGTCCTCAAAGCACTTTAAAGCTTGTCTACACAGAAGGTATGCCTATTTAACAAGGGATGTTATGTTAAACTGATGCAACTTTGCATGGCACTACCCTTGAATCTGCTTAAGAGCCAGGTTTAAACAGATACAAGAATAGTGCCAAGCAAAGTTGCACCATTTCAACCATTTAGACCAGGCCTTAAGTATTATGGTTATCTACAATTGTCTGTTTGAACTAGTTTCTAAATAAACCAATATTAAATGCTTGATTGAATTTGTCAACAATTAGCCTTTGTTATATGGCAGCGGTAGCTACAGGATGTAGTAGACTCTGGGCTGTATTTGCCCTTTTGGGCAGGCTTGATTTAACTTTTACCTGTTTCTCTGAGCTTTCCCTATTTCTCTTTTAAAAACAGATTTCAATGTAACTTTAAAAACTATTTTTTATTCCCTCCCTTTGATAAAAGAGATAAGTATTACTGCTTCAAGGAAATGAGGAACCAAGCAAAACTTGCAATATAAGTAGTTTGCTTACACAAAAATTAAATTAATGTTCTTCAACTGGCAAATTGCTTATGCAAGAGAGGATTTTTTTAGTTACAACGCTCACACCCTAACTTCTGACAATCCTCATAGGTCACATGCAAATTAACTCTCTTGGATTAGTAGCCCACAAGGTGTTGATCTCCAGCAAATCTGCTCATTATAAAAATGTTTATAAAAAGTTAAGGAAATCTAATGATCCTAAAGGTTTCAAACATTTATAGATGTATCACATATAAATGATGTTAAGAGACTGAAGTCTCAGCAATGGGCACATATGTTTCTAAAACAAGACAATGCAGTATTAGAACATAAAATGATAGTATTTCTATGCCAATAATTCTACAATGGAAGTTGCATGACTAATTACGTGAATTAGTCATACAGTCGTGAATTTTTCTCTTACAGTGTTCACAGCAGAGGGCAAGTTATGGGGGAAAACCAACAGCCTAACACCATCTCTAAATCAAACTAATGACTAAAAAATAAAGGTCTTAATTAGTACTACTCTAACCCAACGTGGTTTCTTGTGAAGTGCATTTGTTTTGAAAGCAAGGAATCATGCTGCTAAACAACATGACAGCAGCATATTTCTAGACAATAAATACTTAACTTGAGCAAACCAGGTAAGATCATATCATTTCAATCATGCCCACAGGCTCTGAGACAGGTATAATATTGCTGAAGTTACTATTGTTGTCTAGCATCAGTAGGTGTTTGTTTTTAAAAGGGACAACTTGAACGCCAATCATTTTCAAAAACTCAGTTAAATGTAGTTTCAGATACTATATCAGTTTCTGAGACCCTCCGCAAATTTGTCGATTTATAATCACCTTTTCCTGTTTCTCTCCCTGTTGCTGTTCAAGGGGCTTAAACAAACTGGAGAAACTGTATGTAATAGTTTTTGCTGTTTCCGCTACATAAAGAGCTGTCATAGGCACAAAGTAACTTAAACATTTTAGAACATTTAAACTTTCCCATAAGATTGTGGCAAGCTGAAAATACTACAGGCTCTGAATTGGAATAGGATAGTACACCCCTGGAAAAGTAAACAGTAAACCTCATTTTTAGTTTAAATCCACTAACATACTACTCATCTGTACTTCATCAGGTGTACCACTTTTGAGATTCACATTTCCTGCAACCCCACATAAGCCAGGTCACGTATATAAATGTAAACTATGAACATAAGGAATGCAAGATCTTAAGAACAGCACATGCTAAACACCTACATTATTAAGAGTTTTCAGCTCTGCCTTGCTCTTTGCTGTGTCCCCCTTTTTGGTTATGCCATATCTGGGTCTGTAGAGTTAACATCCACTATATGTTGAGTAAACTTTTACATACCAACTCTCTAGCACTTTAGGTCACAAACCACCCCCTTGTTGCATTGTAGTATAATGCAATACAATCATGAAAATATCAAACATAAAACAACATAATGGCAACGCAATTCTCAGCTATTGAAAGGTCAACATGCACCTAAGAAACCAGGGATTTTAGTGTCTAGAGCCGCCTACACTGGAAGAAAATTGCCTCTCAGCCACTGCTTCTATATAACTAAATGTCATATTCTACTAGCTATAACCCCCTTAGTTCCAACTGGAACTCCTGGGTTGCCACTTACACACACCCCCAACTTAAGAATTATCCACAGTCTGCTGCTGCTTCTAGTCCACGTTTCTAGGACAGAAACCTACAAAATTTAGGGCAACAATTCAGCTGCTGACAGAGGAAAAAAAGCAGAAAAAAATCAAAATCTCCCCACACACTTCAGAACAGCAGTAAGCACCATACACATCTTTTACTCAGACTGTTGGCTGTTTTTCCAAACAAAATGCATAATGACTGAGCCATCTTCTCAGCTCAAATTACACTGAAAGCTATTTGATACCACATTACCATCTTCATTTCCTTTAACCAAGAAACCGCATTAATGTATTACTTGTTTTTCCTCTTAGAAATTTTACACGAAAAAATTAATGTGCGTAACCTAATTCAATGGTGCTGGTGTAATAATGTAACTGATCAGAAGATGCAAACAAACAAAGAGCTGTCATTTAAAAGGCAACAAAATGAAATGTCTTCCCCTCCCCCAGCCCGCTGTCCCTGCAACAGACGTTTCAGCAGCTCCCTGTTGCTGTGTGACCACCACCACCCCCATTTGTGCGCAGCTTCACCCCATCAACAACCCCCATTCCCTCCCCTTCAGCCATGTTTGCAGAACCAAGACAAAGTCACTCCATATAGTTCCAATTCCTCCCTCACAGGGACGCTAGAAGGAAAAAACCCTGCTTCCTTACTTTTCAAATCAATTTCTTAACAATCTGAACAAACGCACAAACTAGTTCAGAAACGAAGAGCCCTGATTTAATCAGCTTCGACTGTCACCCATCCCCTTCCCCGCACTGCTGCTGTGCGGGAGCCAAAGCGTGCTGCACCCTCCCACCCCCCAAACCCCCTTATCCCCAAACCAACAGACATTTCTTTCACATTACCCCTACAGCCACCCCCCTCAAAGAAGAAAGGCATGGCACACAGTACAGCCCAGAAACCCGCAAAAAAAAAAAAAAAAGGCCAAAATACCCCTTAGACTAGGAGTTGTCTATGGGGAGAATGCTCAGCTCCTCACCAGCGTCCAGGACAACTTCAAAATACTGAACATCCCCCTTCCCATCCCC
This sequence comes from Lepidochelys olivacea, assembly GCF_965140295.1. NCBI lineage: Eukaryota > Metazoa > Chordata > Testudines > Cheloniidae > Lepidochelys > Lepidochelys olivacea. Next base: position 7,091,625 of record NC_140413.1, read on the forward strand.
CTTCTCCTCCCCTGCCTCCCGCACACACCCATTTGCTACTTTCTAGCACCATGACAGCTTTAGTTTCCCCCCGGCACAGCCCAGACCACGGAGGGTGCGTTTGCCTGGTGGTTTCCCCTCCTTACCCCGACGCGCGGCTGAAGGGGAAGGGGCCCAAAGTAACAGCCCCACCGCATGCCCCCGTCCCTCTCCCCGCATTTGCTCCCCCTCACCCTCTCCGTGCCCCTAGCCCGAGTGCTCCGCTCCTCCCGAGCCCCACAGCACCGGGGGGGGGGGGGAATACCCCACCCCGCCCCCTTGTCCAGGGCCCCCCCAGTGCCCTAGATCCCCGCCTCCGCCGCGCCCCGGGGCGAGCACTGGGGGGTCCTCCAGACGCCGCTGCACCCCAGTTCCCGTCGGGCTCGCCCCCTACCCAGCCTGGGGCCCCCCTGCACACACACACACACACCCCGGTGCACTGCTCTAGGGTGCCCCTCACTGGACCTGCTCTGCCCCCAGCCCCCCCGCAGTACCCCAGAGCCCCCCCACCACACACCCGTTGTGACCCGCCCCGCCCCTCCCGGCCCAGGCGGGGGGCAATGGGGCGCCGCCGCCCCTCCCCTCCGCCCGGCCCCCTGACAGCTGCAGTCCGGCCGGGCTGCGAGCTCCGCTCACCTGCCGCCGCCGCCGCCTCCGGCCTGCCCCCAGCGGAGCTCACGGGGGTGCGACAGCGGCTCCGCCGGCCACACGGAGGGGGGCGGCCCCGAGGGGCTCCGGCTCCCGCTGCTGCTGCTGCTGGGGCCCCGGCTCCCGCTGTGGGGTCCTGGGCGCCCGGGGCCCCCTGCTCCGGCTGCTGGGCTCGGCTGCGGGGCTCGGGCTCCGTCTCCCTCCCTCCCGGCGGGGCGGGGCCGAGCGAGGGGCGGTGTCGCCGCCGCGGCCGGGCCCGGATCCCTCCCCCTCAACCGCTCTCAGCGCCGACGGCTGCCGCCATCTTCCCCCCCCCCCCGCCGCCGCCGCCCCCCCCCCCCCGCCGCCGCCGCCCCCCCCCCCAGGGGCCTGGGCGCAGGCCGCGGCCTTTCCCCTCCCGCAGAGCGCGGGGTCCTCCAGCCGCCAGGGCGGCGCCGCCGCCACACGGGGCCCGCGCTCGCGGGGGGGGGGGGGTGAAGAGAGAACCAGTCGCCATCTTGGTAAAGGGGCCCAAGCACCGCCCTGCCCCCACTCCCAGCACAAGGCTGCCCCGAGCACCATCCCCACCCCCATCTCCTCCGTGCCGGGGACTCAGCCTCCGCCCCTCTCCCCTACAGGGCCTGGGGGCCGCTTCCCACCCCCACTTGCCCCTGGCCCCCCAAGCCCCAGTTAACGTTCCCCGCTGCCCTCCAGCGGGCAGCCTGCAGGCCCAGGGTCGCCGCTAGGGTGCCCAGACAGCGGGGTAATAGGAGCGTCTCTAGTAAAAAGACCCAAAAATTGGGACTGTCCCTATAAAATCGGGACATCTGGTCACCCTAGTCACTACCCTACCGAGCACCCCCCCCAAGTGCTCCCTCCCATAGCAACCGTGTACCACCAAGCACCCCCCAAGCGCTCCCTCCCATAGCACCCATGTACCACCAAGCACCCCCCTAGCACTCCTTCCCATAGCACCCACGTACCACCGAGCACACCCCCCCCATTTCCCCCACCAAGCGCTCCCTCCCGTAGCACCCATGTACCACCAAGCACCCCCCCTTTCCCCCACCAAGCACTCCTTCCTATAGCACCCACGTCCCACTGAGCACCCCCCCCATTTCCCCCACCAAGCGCTCCCTCCCGTAGCACCCATGTACCACCAAGCACCCCCCCTTTCCCCCACCAAGCACTCCTTCCTATAGCACCCACGTCCCACTGAGCACCCCCCCCATTTCCCCCACCAAGCGCTCCCTCCCGTAGCACCCAGATACCCCAGAGCCCTGTTTTCCCCTCAGGTCTGTCCAAACATGACTGCTTCCCCCCCGCCCAAGGCCCATCCACTCCATCATAACACTTAGGGTTGCCCACCCTCCAGGATCATCATGGAGGCTCCGGGAATTAAAGAGTAATCTTTTATTAAAGGTGATGTCATGTGCTGAAACCCCTGGGAATACATTCAACCTCAGGAATACTGATACTAACGCATATAAAGGACCCACCCACCCTCTAATGCGGTCTGTGATTTAAGGACAACCCCCTCCATGGCGTGACTACTGGGACTCTAGGAAACAGGGTGGAGGTAGATTACCAGGAGCGCTGGGAGATCTCTCCCCCAGTACCCAAGTGCAACCACACTTGCACTTCAAAGCGCTCCCATAGGAGCGCTTTGAAGTTTCCAGTGTAGCCATGCCCCCAGACATTCAACCATTTTAAGATACAGGGTCAGCACAATTCAAACAGAGGCAAAAAACAGCTCCTCCCACCAATAAGTATGATGTGAGATATGACAAGCTTTTAAGCCAAAGTGGTCCCATCCACTCCACTGTACTCACCAGGACCTACTTGAAGCCATTCTACTAGCACTTGCTGTTACTTCTACATAAACTGAACAGCAGCAAGTGCTCCATCTGCAGCAGTCAACTATTTTGCCACATTTTCATCTTCAAAAGAAAAGGAGTACTTGTGGCACCTTAGAGACTAACAAATTTATTAGAGCATGAGCTTTCGTGAGCTACAGCTCACTTCATTGGATGCAGTATCCGATGAAGTGAGCTGTAGCTCACGAAAGCTTATGCTCTAATAAATTTGTTAGTCTAAGGTGCCACAAGTACTCCTTTTTACAGATACAGACTAACATGGCTGCTACTCTGAAACCTTTCTTCATCTTGTTACATTCTTCATATGGTCTATGGAAGTGTGAAATCGCACAACAGCCAACATGCCATCAAGGAAAATAGATTGAATACTTAAAATCAGACAATTCTTCAGATAGCTCACATTCCTCCTTAAGGCTTTTTATTCCTCAAAGTATTCCAAATGCAGTAGTGTTAACAAAACAAACTGGGCTTCACAAGCCAAAAATCAAAGTCAGAAAAAACTCCAATCTAACCTATAACCTCAGCGCAAATAACTTGATATAGATCCCTTCTTAAGGCTAGGCTAGTTCCTAAGCAGCTATCTTTATGGTGTTTCCTGTCATCCAACGGAGGAAACTGATTAGCCTGCATTCCATAACCCTGCCTCATTATCTTCCCCTAAGCACCTGTGCATGTGGAGAGGTGACCTGAGCTAGAATTAACTTGTTTTCCAGGTTGGGGAGGGGGGGGGGAACTCTGCACTGTCACAGACAATTTTATTATTCATTCTAAGGTAAAACAAAAAAAACTAACTATTTTTAGAACGACCATACTGGGTCAGACCAAAGGTCCATCCAGCGCAGTATCCTGTCCGCTGACAGTGGCGAATGCCAGGTGCCCCGCAGAGGGAGTGAACCTAACAGGTAATGATCAAGTGATGTCGGTCCTGCCATCCATCTCCACTCTCTGACAAACAGAGGCTAGGGACACCATTCCTTACCCATCCTGGTTGATGGCCATTAATGGACTTAGCCTCCAAGAATTTATCCAGTTCTCTTTTAAACCCTGTTATAGTCCTAGCCTTCACCACCTCCTCAGGCAAGGAGTTCCACAGGTTGACTGTGCGCTGTGTGAAGAAGAACTTCCTTTTATTTGTTTTAAGCCTGCTGCCCATTCATTTCATTTGGTGGCCCCTAGTTCTTATATTATGGGAACAAGTAAATAACTTTTCCTTATTCACTTTCTCCACACAACTCATGATTTTATATACCTCTATCATATCCCCCCTTAGTCTTTTTTCCAAGCTGAAAAGTCCTAGCCTCTTTAATCTCTCCTCATATGGGACCCATTCCAAACCCCTAATCATTTTAGTTGCCCTTCTCTGAACCTTTTCTAATGCCAGTATATCCTTTTTGAGATGAGGAGACCAATGTGTCTCTGGCTTCCAAGGTGGCTACCCCAGTGAGGTCTCTCTAGGTAGGTCTGGAGGACCCATCTTTACTGCTCTTTTCCTCCCACCTTCCCAGGGCAGGGTGTAGCTGAGCAGCAGGGGGCCAGGAAGGCCTGGTACACTTCATCAGAGGGGGGAAAATGCTCAAACTCCACAGCTCTTAGAATTATGGAGTTTTTACATCAGTGTGGCTTCCTCCATTAATTTTTGCACAGGAGACTAATATATGGGTCAGTCCCAGGGAAGGGATGCTTAAGTTTTCAAGTGAGAAGCATAAGGCCATTTTTATTAATCTGCTAGTTATATTTTAAAATACATACAGGGATACCAATATGAATGAATGAAATGAATTCATTTCAATATGAATGAGACTTCAAAAGAAATAAGCGAGATTTAAATCTCATTGAAATATACATAGCAAATATAAATCCATCAGAAGAATGAAATTATAACCAACTTTTAGGCATTTTTAAAAGTATCTCATTTTACCTCTGGGGAAACTGAGGTACAGCGTGGTTAAGTGATTTACCCAAGGTCACTCAGCAGGTAAGTGGTGGAGTCACCAAATAGAATAGAACCCAGGTGATTTGACTTCCCAGTTTCCTGCTCTAACCCCTGTATAATGCTGCCTCCCTTTAGCCCATTGTTTCATTTAACTTGTTGGGTAAGGAGGCCTTTTTCAACCTTCATTGCAGTAGTTCTGGAGTATCCACTGGAATAATCACTACCTCAGATTGGTTGAGGCAGATTCATTAGTTGATATTGTACAGTTTTAAAGATACCAGCTCTGGTGTAAGTGGGCCTTAATTTTATTGACAACAGCACTGCACCCCACTTCATGACTGGGAGAATCTGACCTCTTAGTGCTACATAAATTCTAAGTATGAGCCGATTCTCCAAAGTGCCGAGTACCTCTTGGGAGATATTGACTTCCCTCTAAGGATTGGGACCTAAATGTTGGCTTGTAAAATCTTTATAAATACTGAGCCTTTTCCTGCAGTTGGGTTAATCTATAACTTGGCTCCCTAGTTTTGGTCCTGTTCTTACCCTCATTAAGAGCTATAGGCATCAGCCTTTTACTTTCATTGATGATCAGTGTAGCTAGCTTTTGAGACCAACAAAAGAAGTATCAAAGTTTTGTTTCTTACTTAGCAGAGGATGCACTTAATACAATAATTTGGAGGCTTAGAGAAAAATGCTTTTAATGCATTGATTTAACATCTTTTATGTACACTTGATTTTTACAATTTTTTGTGACTATACTTCAGCTAAGATTAATGTATAATTCCATTAAAGTTAATTAGTTGTTTTACATTCAGACATCTACTTATCCTGTGATAATTCATGCGAGCAGTTGGCAGTGATGAAGACTTTTAGGACTTGCATGGTTTACAGGAAAGTAGCTGTCTACATTTAAATAAATCCTTTACTAAAATGGTTGTTAGAGTGTTCATAAAACTGCGTGTCTGCATTCTGGCTCTCAGCAGAGATTGAGTCAAACACAGCGCCCTCTTGTGCTTTAGACTAAAATGGAAGTATTTGTTCTGTGGAAGTCTTAATGAAAAGCAGCTCATAAGCAAGTTACGTAACCTAATCATAATCCAGGATCAGCAGGGTAACAATATTTAAAGATACAGTGCCCCCTTTTCTGTGACCTATTTTATAGTAAACACAAGGGCAAAAGTATACTACTACTAACTCTGCCCTACCTTTCACAGTGGAGTCATTCAGTGCAGTTTTAAAAGCCCAGATCTGCATTTTTTTTTCCTGCCTTCAAAACAGGCTACTAGTACAAAACAAGCACTTTAGTTTCCTCCGTGACTTTTTATGGTATCAAATCCAACTCAGCACAGAGCAACCTCTAGCAGCAGCAAGAAAGTGAACTATAATCAATCAAAAAGGCTTAATATCTCACAGGAAACTTCTGACATACAGCAAATTGGGTTTCATAGGCTGCCCAGTATCTGTGGCTAGGTTACCACATACTTTCAAAGCCATCCTTAACCACACAAACAGCTTTTATCACTTTATTGGACCTCGCACAGCTATAGTGTGTGCTTTCCACATTCTGCTGTCACATCTGTATTTAACTTAATAAGAAATTCATTAAAATTGTATTGCATTAAATTAAAAGGCCAGCTTTCGTAACAATTTTTCCCCTTCAGGGTCTGGTAGTTTGAACAACAGATTAAATACTCATATGTTGATTCAGATCTCACCCTTTAATCTGACAACAGACTGGATCAAAATAGGGATGTATATATAGGAGTATGGAGTTTCTCAAATTAATTTTTTTTTTCCTTTGACTAAAGGTGTAGAGCTTTAGGCCAAGCTTAAACGCAGGAAACCTCACTTCCCTCCCATTCCCCTTCAAAACACATCCCAGAGCTCTATGAATTAGATCATTTCTATTAATGATTAACATGTATATAACTATACATTTAACAATCATTAGGTTTTGCTGTTATTAGCATTTATCTTTAGCACCATAGGCAAGGATGATACTGTACAGTTAGATTAATGGCAGGGCCCCTACTCCAAGGAAGTTAGAATATTGGGGCAGATATTATGACTACTACTGGCTACAGGCCCTGACCCTGCAATGGTAGCCATGCTGGCAGACCTTTATGCATACACAGAGCCCTGTTGATTTCAAAATTGCAGTATTTACTACCATGAGTAGTCCCAGGTCTTGCATAACTTATTACCAAGTATGAATACTTACTACCATGAGTACTTGCAAGGAGCTCTTAGAAATTAAAAAATGATTTAGTTGTGGGTGGTTTTTAAATATTTCTTTTGAAACAGACACTGCCAGACAATTTAGGCTCAACATTTAATTTTCTTTTAAAAAGTTTACAAAACCTAATATTTATAGAAATGTTTCATAACATTTAAAAAGTAAATAGAGAAAATTCAATTAAAACAGTTATATGTTTGTTGGGATTTTAATCCTTTCCCTGCTGTGTGGAACCAAAATACTTCAGCATTGTACTAGTGTCTGAGAAACAGATGGGAACTAACTAAAAACTGTTATAATGAAAAGTTAAGCCACAGGGAAAGCAACTAATGAAGTTTCAATGTCTAAACTAAGTGAAGAGCAAAACTGGGGGGGGGGGAATTATTTTGCTTTCAGCAATTAAAGTAAGGAAAACATTTAAAAAAATGTCCCCCTCCCATGAAGGTTTCATCCTAATCCCTAATAGTTAGAGATTGTTGTAAAGCATGAGGTTTTTTTTAATCCCTCCCCAAAAATTATGAGCATTCATAACAACTCTGGATATTCTTGTTATCCATATAAATCTCCACTCCCTCTCTGAATCATGCTAAATACTTGGTCTTAACGAGATCCCGAGGCAGAGAGATCCACAGTCTAATTGTGTAGGGAAAGTATTTCCTTTTATCAGTTTTAAATTTTCTACTTTTTGATTTCATTGCATGACCCATGTTTTTTGTCTTAAGTCAGGGAGAACAAAAGTTTTTGATCCATCTTTTCTAGACCACTTATTTTGTATATTTTTATCATGTCACCTCTAAGGTCTCCTTTATAAGGTAAGGAATCTCAATCTTTTTTCATATGATGGTTTTTTCTAAGGGTTTCCCTACTCATTCTCACAACCTCTCTCTGAACCTCCTTTAATTCTGCAATACCTTGTTTGAGATGTGGTGACCAATACTCCAAAGGCAGATGATGGCAAGCCATTGATTTATATAATAGCATTATAGAATTTTCCATATTGTTCTACAACCCATTCTTTATGCATCTTAACTTCTTGTTTTGCTTTTTAGACCACAGCTGCACACTGAATGGAGGGCTTCAGTGGTGCCTACGTCCCTTTCATAGACCCATAGAAGATGAGGGTTGGAAGAGAACTCAGGAGGTCATCTAGTCCAACCCCCTGCTCAAAGCAGGGCCAATCCCCAACTAAATCATCCCAGCCAGTGCTTTGTCAAGCAGGGCCTTAAAAACTTTTAAGGATGGAGATTCCACCACCCCCTAGGTAACCCATTCCAGTGCTTCACCATCCTCCTAGTGAAATAGTTTCCTAATAGCCAACCTAGACCTCCCCCACTGCAATTTGAGACCATTGCCCATTGTTCTGTTATCTGCCACCACTGAGAACAGCCAAGCTCTGTCCTCTTTGGAACCCCCCTTCAGGTAGTTGAAGGGTGCTATCAAATCCCCCCTTCACTCTTCTCTTTGCAGACTAAATAATCCCAGTTCCCTCAGCCTCTCCTCGTAAGTCATGTGCCCCAGCCCCACGATCATTTTTGTTGCCCTCTGCTGGACTCTCCAATTTGTCCACATCCTTTCTGCAGTGGGGGGGGGGAATTGTTCCTGTTAATTTAGACCCCATAAGAAGTAGTTTAAAGTTTTCCATCCAACGTACATTACTTTGCATTTGTTACCATTGAACTTCCTCAGCCTGCATGTTAACCATTTACCAAGTTCAGTAGGTTCCTCTGAAGTATCTGTCTTCTCAGGACTTGACAAATCTAAAATAACTGTCACTTGCAAATTTTGCTATTGTATAGCCCACCCCCTCTTCTAGATTGTTAATAAGGTTCTGTAATATGTCTGGTGTATATTTGAGACCTCCCACCATTAACCTTTTTGCCTTGATGAAAATTAACCCTTTATTTCTACTTTATTTCCTGTCTTAGCTTTTAATCCATGACAATACCTTGCCTCTTGTCTAATGATTATTTACCTACCATTGAGTTCAGTAGAACTACTGCTTAAAGTTAAGCATATGCTCAAGTGCTTTGTTGGATCAGAGCCTGTAAGAGGAAGGAGAGAAACCCAAAGGGGCAGTGCAATGAAAGAAAGACCTAAAGGGTACAGAAAGGAAATGTGAGATGACCTCATGGAGAGAGACTGGGACAGAGAGAGAAAAGGAGAGAAAGCAAACAAGTCAGTAGTGAAAACGAAGAGGAGTAGAGCAGACTGCTGGTGAGGGCCGAGGAGATGTGAGGTTAAGTCTCTGTTCTACCACAAACTCCCTGTGTGACCTTGGGCAAATCACTGAGTCTGTGTTTCTGTTCACTCCCCTTATGGGAATAGCAGCATTGTTCTGGGTATTGGGAAGATAAATAATTTTTAAAAAAAAGATAGTGAGGGACTGAAAGGAGGTGAGAAGGGAAACACAGGAAGTAAAAAATTAAAATGGAGAATATAAAAGCTAAAAATCAGAAGAAATGCATCTTCATGAAACAGCTTTAAAGGTAAAAAGAAAAATATAAGGGGTAAAAACCTTGTTTGTATATTTTCCTTCGGACACTGAAGGACAGGAAGAAAAAAATTCAGAGAAAAGTGGAGGATAGGAAACTAAAGGAAAACTTCATTGCAATCACAAATGTTTTATTTTTATGTAAAGTTTTCTTCATTAAACTTCTTGAATGTATGATTTATTGGTGGTTTGGCTGTATCTGTACTAACAAATCAAGCTACATTCCAGCTTTGGACAGGCAGGGGCTGATGCCCCTTCAGTCTGTTGAATGTTGTAGATCACTCTCCTTTTGTTTCTGAAAAGTTGGCAGGTGTGGGGGGTGAGATCTACTGGGGGGTGGGGGGGAGGAAAGTGTGCACTGTTATTACCCATGTGATAAGTATATTCTCCAGGGATGCCAGTTTAGCTTGAGAGCAGTTCTTTTTGTGGGTTTATTGCTTATTGAAAATCTAGAGGAGGTGACATAAAAAAATGCAAGTAGGGCACTCCTACTGGTACAATATTGCCTTGTGTGAAAATGTGCCTAGATTCTACAGTGAGAATTAAATTGAGGCTACAAAAATCAGCAAATGATATAAAAGGTAGATGGCCTTGCTAACCATAGTGTTGAACTGGTACAGACCTTAAATCTTTAATCACCCAAAAGGTGTCACTACCTGATGCCTGCTGGTTTTTGAGAAATGTACTGGTGGCCTCTGTGGACAAATGTGCACATCAACTGGCATGATTAGATTAGTCTGAGGCTGAAAAGTCCCCTTCCCAGGAGTCATTCCTCCAGGTGGGGGAACATTGGCAGGGCAGTGCAGGGAAGCTTGGACTGCTGTGTATTAAGAGAGGACATCAGGCCTCTCAATCTAACTTAGTTCAATAAAATTACATTTTGCAAAAAAAACACCAAAAAACCAACAACCCTGCCCCCCCCCCCCCCCGCAAACCTGGTTATCGGAAGTGTTTTGTGGCCATCAAAATCATCCAGATAAATGGAGAGTCAAGTGATCAGGGGAATTCTGGGGTAAATGATTCATACTGGTGGGGTTGGGCGGGGGGGGAGAATTTAGATTAGGATGAGAGGGAATTGTAAAATATACAGGGTTTTTCTGGATGTATGCATGTTTTAATTCTTCCTACTGTGGCAATTTAAAGTAGTCATTCATATGTATGGTTACGATTGTATGGTAATTTAGAGTAGAGATTTTTCTTTGTGAGGGGGTGGAGAAAGGGGTATTCTGAGGTGCTATTGGTTTACAGTGTAGGTCCTCATGAGAGAGGAAGGTCTCGTGATGAAAGCATGGGTCTGGGATCTAGCAGATATGGGTTCTAGACCTGCCTCTGCTACAGATTTGATGGGAAAGTTTGAAATAATTCACTTAACTTTCATGTGTTGCTTTCCTTGTATTCAAAAATTGTATTCAATCCTCAAGTTGCAGTGGGGGAGGTTTAGATTGAATATTAGGAAAAACTTTTTCACTAAGAGGGTGGTGAAACACTGGAATGCGTTACCTAGGGAGGTGGTAGAATCTCCTTCCTTAGAGGTTTTTAAGGTCAGGCTTGACAAAGCCCTGGCTGGGATGATTTAACTGGGAATTGGTCCTGCTTCGAGCAGGGGGTTGGACTAGATGACCTTCTGGGGTCCCTTCCAACCCTGATATTCTATGATTCTATGGGATAACAATGTTTACCTGTGAAAGGGTTATTCTGAGGCCAAATTAGCATTTGTACAATGCTTTGAGATCCTCACATGATATAGAAATGCTATGTATTAATAGCAGCATTTGCAGGGACACTTGCTAAAAGGGGTCTTTGTGCTACACTAGGAACCTCTGGATTTTGACACTGCTCACTTTTTTTTTTTTAAACTGTCTCCCTCCCAATCCCCTTGGAGACTCACATTTTTGGACTCAATCCAAAGACTTCTCATTCTTGATCTCCTACATCAGAGAACAGCCACTGCTATAGCCACGCAATTCCGTCTGTTTGTGTAGGACATGTTAATCTAACATGCCACATCTGAGAAAAACTTGTTAGTTCTTCCTCTAGTTGCAGTGCTTCTCCAACTGTGAGGTTGGCCTCCCCCGGGAAGCTCTGATCTCCTCCCAGAGAGGCTCAAGCAAGTCCAAGGACAATGAAAAATGGAATATTATTTCCTTGCTCATTTAGTGATTTTTCACCTAGGATTCAGCAAAGGCAAAACCATCTGTTGTGTATGTAATATCCAATAATAGATAGAATTCAGCAAATTGAGAACAAAGTGGAAGCAAGCCAAGAAGAAAAAGAATGTTCTCAGCTCTTCTGTTTCAGAATATACTTCCAAAAGATTAATTTTTTGCCACCCTCTTGAGACATTTCCAACGAGAGGTCATTTATGGAAGAAACAGGGAGGCTGAAGATTAAGAAACTCAATTTTCCTTAGTGATGTCAAGTTTTCCTTATTACTGTGCTTTATATATGAAAAAACTAGCAAGGTACCAGCTTACATGGTGTTTTACAGAACAGGAAAGATGACATAACTGACAAACTAGGGGCCTGATCCTATCACACTGAAGTCAGCGGCACTTGCCACAGATTGTGTGTGAGCAGGCTCAAGCTGTAACTCAGAGGAACAAAATAGACATAAGACACAGATGGGTCAACAAGTCATCCATGAGAAAGTGGGGCAATCTTGTTGGGGAGGAGCTCAATTTAGGAAAGCAGGTGTTTTCTCTGATACATCTGTGTTCACACCAGACCTTTTCCAGGGTCAATTACAGTTCATTTAGAATCCAGCAATGTGCACAAGTAATTCAAATTATTTCTTCCAATGTGCATAACCATGCATGTGTCAATAGTGACTTGTGTCTGCTGTAGGCCGATTGTTCACCTGACTTTTAGGTTCTACTGAAGTTCCTCAAGTCTTCCCTTTAACCTAAATAAGGTTATCTGCAAAACTAACAGTATTGATGTTTATCAGTTTTCCAAGTTAACAAAATTTTAAGAACGGGGTCAGTTCCCATTTCTCTCAGAACTATGGTTTCAGGCCAGCTACAGACTCAGGCAGACAGCACTGCATCGGGACTCGTTTGCCCTGGGGTTTGTAGCCACCACTGCAGTTACACTGATGCAACAGCACTGATGCAAACCCAATATAGATAGAATGGTAGACCTGGAAGGGACCTCGAGAGGCCATCTACTCCAGTCCCCTGCACTAACAGCAGGGCTAAGTATTATCTATACCATCCCTGACAGGTGCTTTTATAATGATGTAGATTCCAAAGCCTCCCTACACAATTTATTCCAGTGCTTAACCACCCTGACAGGAAGTTTTTCCTAATGTCCAGCCTATACCACCCCTGCTGCAATTTAAGCCCATTGTTTCCTGCCATGTCCTCAGAGGTTAAGAGCAGCAATTTTTCTCCCTCCTCCTTGTAACAACCTTTTATATACCTGAAAACTTATCATGCACTGCACTGGTGTAAACTATGACTTGCACCAATGAGGTGCTCACCACGATAGTGATTTGCAGTGATGCAGCTACATCAGAGGCTAAAAACCTGATGTAGACAAGGCCTCAGTTTATACTTAGTTCATGTTTAGTAGGTTTTTTGTGGCTACTGTAATAAGCTTTAAAATGTAAACTGAAACCTTACATTCTGGATAGCCGTTCTATAGGAAGGGATGGATTCTGGGGCAAATTCTTTGGCCATGGAATTGCAGTGTTTATAGGGCCCTGTGTATCAGAGACTGCAAAGGGGAGACATTTTGGTCACTAGTTACACATATAGTACTGGAAATAGAAATCAGGCCCTTCAGATCCAAAAATCACAAGCTTGAGCTAAAGCTTTATATGCCACTTGAGACAGACTCAGTGAAATAATCACAACCACTTGAGTGGGTCTACATCTACCAAAGAGGGCAGTGGTGATACATATACACTAGCTAGCGTATTGTACCTTCCTTGATCCAAAGACTCCACGGTATATTTAGGAAAGACGGAATAAAACAAAGTGCTTTATTCTATAGAAGACAAGGCAAGCAGATTTCAGAGTAGCAGCTGTGTTAGTCTGTATCCGCAAAAAGAAAAGGAGGACTTGTGGCACCTTAGAGACTAACCAATTTGAGCATAAGCTTTTGTGAGCTACAGCTCACTCCATCAGATGCATTCAGTGGAAAAGGCAATCAGAGTTACCAAGCCATCAGACAAACATACTGACAAATTCATTTTTTTCTTTTATACACACTCCATCCTTTGACAATTCAAGTCATCCAAAACAAATCATGGAGTTCAGATGAAAGCATCTAAAAACACATATAGGGACTAAAGAAGTCCCACTGCAATTGGGTTAAAGGTGTAGAGCCCTGGGCATTGAGAACACAACACTTCACCAGAATATTCAGTAGTATCAATCCATGAATGCATTGCCCTAAAGCCACCAGCAAATCACTTACTATCCAAGCAAGGTTAAGGGCCTGTCCAAAGTAGGGAAACTATATGAGGAGTTTGCAGTAGTGAAGGGTTGTCTTACATTGGTGCAAAGTGCAAACTCCTAGTCCTCTCTCAATAACACATTGGTTCAAAAGAATTCACTGGAGTGCAGTCAGTATACAGAAGTCTGGTGTACAGGGATACTGAAGCTAGCCACTGGGGATATACCTGCTGTAGCAGATTCTTGGATGGCACAGAGTGAGCATAATAGCTCTAGAAACTATGTCATCCTTCACAGCTCAGGCACAGAGGGTAGGTTACCACTGTGGCTGAAGGAAAGAGCATGGCTAGAGCGCCTCTACACTATAGCTATACTTGGCTGTTGGAACTGCCCTTTGGAGCCCTAAGCAGTGAAATGTGAGAGCAGCCCCAAGGCTGCTCTAACTTATGCCAGGAGCTGGCCACATAATACAGGGGAGATATGGTGGGTGGCATAACCCACCTTTGCCCTCCAACAGCTTCTGCATTGAGGATAGTCCAACTGTCAATTTTAGCTGACCTGTGTCTTGTTAATGTCAGTTTCATTGTTAGGATAAAATATTGATCTATTTAAAATTGTAATGAGCTGGAAGGGGAATGTACTGGAAATTATAAATATTTTATATACTGAGCTCAGACTTTCCTCTAACTGGAAAACACTGCTCTTCAATCCTTTAGATACCAATGTGATAGGCACCATAGAGACAAACAAACACGTGCATCTCACTAGCTAAGATATTATAAACAGTATAACTGGGATTTGTCATTACAAATGAGAATCAGTGTTGCTTATGATATGACCTACAGCCACAGGATAATGGAAAAAACCCTGACATTTTATTTAAAAAAAAATCTTTGGGATAGATCTTTTTAATTCAATTAAGAAATTCTTAAACACTTATCACCAGAGCTACGCCGACGTTGATTTGACAATGCTAGTATGCTCAGAAAACAAAAAAAACTACACATGCTAATTTTAAGGCCATAACCAAAAAACTGGATGAACATAGATTTTTCCTTCTATTGAGCATATATGTAAGTAGGGAATGGCATTTGATCTTAGAGCTTCTGATTTTGAAGCCCACAAACGTGATTCACCATGTCCATGATCCTTGTGTGATCATTTACACCAGTCGAAAGTAGGTCTAAACAGGATACCATTTTGGTTTGATTGATAACATTTTATATTCACTTTGCACTGGTGTAAGTGATTACACAGGGTGCAGGGCAATGGTGACCAGAGCACCAGATGTGCATATAATGCTCATTGAAGTTAACAGGAGTTTTGCCTGTGCAATGAATTGGAAGCTAGGAATTCTTCCTCCCTGCCCCCATCTCCTGGCTCATATTTGTTTGTCGCAGCCTGGGAATGCAGTGTTGTTGCTGTATTGCAATGCAATGCACCTGCTGTATTGTTCCCCAACCCTGATCTGATTTCTAAGGTGTAATGCTATCAATCCCAGACTTCATTGGGCTCAATGTACCGATAGTCCCACATGTTCTTCCACGCGCCCCCATGATTACCTCTGAATGTCCCTTTAGGAACTTATGTCTCTTGCTATAAAAAGAGTTGCTTGCCTTTGAAAAATCCTTCACTTGAGAAACCTATTCTAAATACTTGGACCCTCTTAGCCCTAGGACATTTCTGATTGATTAGAACCTGGAAGTTATCCAAGAAATCACTTTGAGTGAAATTAAAAATACCATCTTGTCTATGGATCTGGGAACACTTGAGCACCTGAAGGTCAGGCACTTCAACAAGAGGAAGTACTTTCAAATAGCGCCTCTTATTGTATTTTGGAGACGGGTTTGAATTACAATCCTGTGTCCCAGCATCCCTGAACCTTGTGGAAGCACAGATTTGGACCCAAGCTCTGTAGGCTGGCTCATCTGTGAAATGGGGCAAACCAAAACCTTAGATCTGAACATCCCTATGTTTTGGGGGAGTTCAGAGCCAGCCCCAAACTTGGCAAATTGACCTTTTTTTTTTTTTTTTTTTTAAGAAAAAAACTCTGTTTCCTATGGCTGCCTTCCTCATTCTAAGTGAAGCACAGAGTGACTTAGAGGGAACACAAGTTTAGATTAGCTTCAACTAGCTTGGTCTGAAGGAGGCTCCTTTGCAGTTTACCTAGTAGGTTGGCTGTCAATGGGCCACAAGGGCCCCAGCTTGCCTCTCAGGTATATTAATGTGCAGGATACACTCACAAACAGTAAGGACAGGTATTAATCAGAAGCCTTCACTAAAGGGTCACGTCTGCATTGTCGTCTAGACTAGCTGACGACCACGGGAACATTCACTCATAGAAACCACAAACATTTTCCCTATTACTGACCCACTTACCTTCAACCTCATGACAGGACACTTCCAGCACTAGCCTACGCTATAACTGCACTTTACAGCACCTTCCATTCAATGAGCCTGCTGGGCTCCACAAACAGAATTCATCTTTGCAGTCCTCCTGCAATTTAGATATTATCCCCACTTTACATATGGGGAAACCAAGGCACATGAGAAGTTAAATGAGTTACCTAAAGTTATATGCTAAGGGCCAGGTTAACAAGGGGGACTCAGGTGCCTACCTACCCCTTTAGGCACCTAAGTCTAACAGTCACCATTTGTGGCATTCAAAGCCCCTGCTCAGCTGCTACCTAACCCTGTGGGGCCTAAATTTGCTACATGCCTAAGTTTCTGCTGGTGGGTGCACACACAGCCACCTCAGTCCTAACACCAGCAAGCAGCTCGGTGCCCAACTTGCACCTAAGCCCTAATGGGATTCACAAACTAGGGTCTCCCTCATCTATCTTGCCTGCAGTTCCCAATCTGGTGGACATGCTAGGAGACCACCTTAGATCATGTCTATCAGATGGGTCCTCCCACAAGCAGCCCAAAGAAGCGCTCCCCCCTTTACTCAATACCCCAGTGATTAAAGCACTCACCTGAGATGTAGGTGACAGGGGTTCAAATCTCCATTCTGCGTGATGTGGGGCAGGGACTTGAACCCAAGTCTTATACATCCCAAGTAAATGCCCTATGCATTCTGTTTGTCCTGTATATGGAGGGACGGGGGGGGAGGGAAAACAGAGGATATAGGATCATCATGTGGTGATAACACACTTTTCATTCCACTAGTGTCTCTGAAGGATGTTAAACAGAAGCTTCAAAAGTTAAACATTTTAGAATCAGCAGGTCCATGGAACTTGGATCCAAGAGTTTGAAAAGAGCTGGCTCAGGAGCTTGCTGAACCATTAATTCTTGGAGCACTAGGGAAGTTCCAGAAGAAAGCTAATGTTGTTCCAATTTTTGAAAAAGGTAAATGGGATGAGCAGGGTGATTATAATTCTGTCAGCCATACATTGATCCAGGCAAGATAATGATGCTGCTGATAGGACTCTCGATTAATAAAGAACTAAAGGAAAGTAATGTAAATCAATATGAATTTATGGAACATAGATCCTGTCAAACACTTGATTTTTATGAGATTACAAGTTTAGTTGTTAAAGATAATGGTGTTGATGGAAAAGACTTCTGTAAGGCTTTTAACTTGCTACCACAACATTTTGATTAAAAACTAGATATAAAGTTAACAGCCAATTTTTAATCCATTTAATGAGTGCCAACTGATAGGTCTCAAAATGTAACTGTAAACAGGGAATCATCATCAAGCACATCTGTTTCCAGTGGGGTCTTGCAGGGATTTGTTCTTGGCCCTATGCTATTTAGGCATCAATAACCTGGAAGAAAACATGAAACCACCACTGATAAAAGTTGCAGATAACAAAAATTGGGGACATGGTAAATAATGAATTCAGATCACTGAATCAGAGTGATCTAGCTCACTTGATAAACTGTGAGCAAGAAAACAATAGGAGTTTTAATATGGCTAAATGTAAATGTGTACATCTAGGAACAAAGAATATAAGCCATACTTACAGCATGGGGGAACTCTATCTGGGAAGCAGTGACTGAAAAAAGATTTGGGGGTTGTGGTGGACAGTCAGCAGAATGTGAGCTCCTAGTAGGAGGCTGTGGCCACAAGAGCTAATGTGATCCAGGGATGCATAAACAGGGGAATCTCAAGTAGGAGTAGAGAGGTTATTTCACCTTTGTATTTGGCACTGCTGCAACCACTGCTGGAATACTGTGTCCAGTTCTGGTACCCACAATTCAAGAAGAATTTTAATAAATTGGAGAGGGTTCAGAGAAGAGCTATGAGAACAAATAAAGGATCAGAAAACAATTCTATTACTATAAGGCACAAGGAGCTCAATCTGTTTAGCTTAATGAACAGAAAGTTAAGGGGTGACTAGATTACAGTCTATAAGTACCTATAGGAGGGACAAATAGGTAACAATGGGTTCTTCAGTCTAGCGGAGAAAGGTTTAACATGATAGTGAAGCTGAAGCTAGAGAAATTCAGAATGGAAATAAGGTGTACATTTTTTAAGGTAAGAGTAATTAACCACTGGAACAATTTACCAGGGTTGTCATGGATTCTCCATCTCTGAGAACTTTTAAATCAGGAGTGGATGTTTTTCTAAAAGATCTGCTCTAGGAATTGTTTGTGGGGTGGGAGAAGAGGTTCTCTGGCTTGTGTTATACAGGAGGTCAGACATGATCACTATGGTCCCTTCTGGCCTTAGGCTATGAAAGCACTGGGCTATGGGGTACCCTGGGGTGGGGCTCACTCAATCTCTCCTGTTGAAGTTGTTCCACTTTGTATAAAAGATACAGTGAGTGCCCTAATAACCACTCAGCTACCGAGTCAATCTTTCTTTGGCCCTATGAATAGATATTTTATACCAAATGGAACCGCTTTAACAGGAGAGTTTGAGGAAGACCCTCCCTATAGCCAGGGCACTCAGCTAGGAGGGCTGGGCTCAAGTCTCAACTCCATATCAGGCAAAGTGGGGATTTGAACCAGAGTTTCCCACATCCTGGGTGAGTGCTCTAACCACTAGGCTATGGGTAAAAGGGCATAATTTTTTCCTCCAGTAAGGACTGACATGACTGAGCTCCTTACCTCCAAGAGAGCATTCACAGCTCTGAATGCAGTGAGGACTCCCTTTGAAGGGGCAGAACTTTAGCCACACCCCTCTTGTTTCATTTTACCCCTGGCTAGCTTAGGCTGCTCCCTGTTCAGTGTGCTGGCTTCGGGGAATCCATTTTTAGGCATGTAATTCTCCTGATGCCTTGTGTAGGGAAACTGAGCACCTAAGTCAGGGTTGTGGATTCCACTTGGGGTAGGGCACCTAATGTTAGGTTGAGCATTACAGTGCCTAAGTGCCCCTTTGCAAATCTACACCTAAGTTTTTAGTGTAGGTGGAGACAGATCCAGCATCTCCCGTTTCCCATTCCTGTGTGTTAGCTATAAGGCTGTCCATGCCTTCTGTAGCTATATACGCCCATTTCTTCTTCTCATGACTCTTCTGCTGAATGAGATGGACTATAGGACTTCAGTACCATCATAGGATTGCCATGGTGGACCAGACTCTTGGTCCATCAATCCAAGTACTCTGTTCTTGCACTTCATGCACCAGCAGAAGGCAAAAAATAATTTAATGTGCTATTTAATGCACAATACTCCTGGCCAATTGACATGAAGGTAAATTCCTTCCTGAACACAATGCTAACCTTAAGCAGGAGATGTGGCCGTCAAAAACTTAGTATGTAGGACTGTTATTAGTTGGACTCACACAGTCACTTTTTAAATCTAGTTGCAGTAAATGAGCTAAATTGAGTTCTTGGCTACATCATTGTAAATGTGGATTAACTCCACTGAAGTAAATGGAGTTACTCTTGCTTTACATTGGGGAGAGTGAGAGCAGGGTTTGGTCCTCTGGCTCTGTGACCTCATATGGCAGGAAATTACACAGGCTGGCTTCATTGCCTGAAGAAATACTAGTTCTAACTCATCATGCCATTTAGTCTCATCAAGTGAGAACCACTTTTTTTTTTTAATAGGGCAGAGCAAAAGGAAGGGACCAAGCAGGTGTCACTAAGCCCTTCTGTAGGCTGCTGGCCTATCTCCCCAGCCCAAGAAGGATTAAAAACCACACCCATCATCTGTTCAGTCTTTTTCTTAGGGTACTATGCATTTGTCACACCAGTAATCTTTAGCAAACCCCCAAATGAACTAGCTCAACATGAACCCAACAGCTAATCTGGGTCCTTTCATAGACTATCAGGGTTGGAAGGGACCTCAGGAGGTCATCTAGTCCAACCCCCAATTTTTGCCCCGATCCCTAAATGGTCCCCTCAGGGATTGAACTCACAACCCTAGGTTTAGCAGGCCAATGCTCAAACCACCGAGCTATCCTTCCCCCCACCGCTGACACAAATCTTTCATGCTCCAGTCTCCCCTGCTTCAATTCTAGCACCTCTTCCCCAGTCTTCTGGCTCCATGGTCCACCACAGGAGCCAATTGACTTCCTATAGCCCTGCAACTCCAGTAACTATTTTTCAGCCTTTATCAGAATCAGGTGCTCATCCAGTAGTCACCTGACCCCTTCCTTACTGGGTTTGATAATCCCTTGCCAGGTCCAAACACCTACTCTTATTAGGAGGGCTGGCTGGCCTCAGGCTCCCTGGCTCTTCAAAGGGCAGACTACCCTGTTATACCTTCATTGTGGAATCAACAGCTGCTGCTTCACAGCCATGGTCAAATGTCGCTTCCAATTTAAGTCATTTTTAAATCCATACCATAACTTTTCCAGTAAAGAAATCAGTCTTCTTGAAATGTCCCCCATGGCTTCTCATCTCAGAGTAGAACTTTTCTGGAAAGAGGAATTTTACAGGCCAGATCTTCAGCTGGCGTACAGCAGTGTAGCTCGACTGAAACCAGTTGGAGCTATGCTCCATGTCACTAGCTGAGAATCTTGCCCAGTGTGCTTCAGAAACTGTACCCATTTTCATTCATCTCCTAGTAACTTGTTATCTTGATCTTTTGCAAGGATTCTTGCAAATTTGGGGCAGGGGCAAAGTTAAAGTAGGATCTAGCTGGGTCTGGGGGATGAAGGAAGGTCCATGGGGTGGCCCTCTGAAATTAGATCATTAATTATGCAGAAGCTGAGCTGGTGATGTAAATCAGAAGTGATGAAGATAGTACTGCCAATGCCTAATCATGAGTCACAAAAAGTTACAAGATTGACTTACAAATTATGATTATTTAAAACAAAAATAAATGTATTTTAGCCTTTCAGGTAGGCAGACCATGTTTTTAAGATTCTCTCATCAACCATGAGGAGTAGAAACTTAGATTTTAATCTTGTAAAAAAGTGAGAACCTCATGTAATTACAGGACTTCAGAAGACAGGGCTTTATGAAAGCAACGAGTATAATGAGGGGCACTCACTTCTCACAAGCACCCGATCTCAGTCCACATGCCTGCGCTCTCTGTAGAGAGTCTCCAATGACTCAGCCCTTCGGCCGAGTCACACAGTCTGTCTGTGAGATAAGACCAAGGCAAAACCCTCCCAGGGTACAAGTCCAACAGGGGCCTCTCTCAGTGCCCTCTGTAATGTCTCTCAAGTTGCCCCTGCTTCAGTATAGAGCAGTGCCCCCAGGGCTCCCTCCCTGGAGGAATGTCTGTGCCCCCTCAGGGCTTTTCTGGCCACAGCACTGCAGCTGAGCCACTATGGTTCAGTTCCTCTCCTGGGGTGCCTCAAGGGACCCTATAGATAGCAGCCATGCCATGTCTCTTTATGTAAGCCACACAGCTGCTCTAATTCCCTTGGCCACTTCTCCATGGTTCCAGCATATTCTTCACCCTTACCTTAGGCCTGATTGTGTCCCAACAGCTAGCCCATAGCTCCTTCATATTCCCCTTGGCTTCTTCCAGCACTGCTCTAACCAAGGGCCTGTAGCAGCCAGCCAGCCAGGCACACAATCTACTCTACTCTACTCCAGCTCTATTAAAGAACTGACCTCACTTTGGCCCTGCAGCTCTTCTTATACTAACCTGCTGAGCCCCGATTGGTTGTTCCCTGAAGCCTCTCTAATTGGCTGCTTCCCACACAGCCACTCTAGGCAGCTTGGAGGATCTCTCTACTGCCCCTTTTTGGGGTGGAGTGTGGCAGGGCCACGAGGCCTCCAGCAAGGGGCCTTCAAACCTAGTCCACCCTGTCACAACAAGATTCCACAAGAATTGTGATAAAATCATAAGATGGCAACTCTGTGAAGGAGTATATTGCAATGGAGAACTGTCTGGATACATTTATTTTTAAATTGTTCATTTCCATGCATTCTGCTGATTGGGTTTTTTTAAAAAGGTCCAGAATTTTTGAAAAGAAAGCATAAAACTGGTTTGGGTATTAGCTGAACAGCATCAAAGCATGCTTCAACCTTAACTCTTTTTTAAATTACTATTTGTATTTAGGAATATTCTTAAAAGCTACATTAAATCCTAGATATTCTGCTTTCTAGTTGACCTAAATCCTAAAACACCTAGAAGAATCCACCTGCTAGAGATGTGATTAACAGCCTGGGAGATGGAAGTGAAGAAAAGCAGTCCCATCTCCTCCTCCATGAGTAAAATGTGAGGCACACTAGTGAATCAGGATTGATGGACTTTAAAGACTCAATTTCGGGGAGTTAGGTCTTAATTTGTAAATGTTTAGCTGTCTTGCAGAAGCCCAGGGATGTGCCAGCTAGTCTCCATAAAGACAGTGGTGGAGGAATGGGTTTTATGGGGAGAAGTGAAATAGAGATTCAGTCTGCTCAAACTACAGACTTGGAACATACAGATGTTCTTATAGGGCTGCTAAGGGATCAAAGTACAGTCCCGAGGTATGTGAAGAACGTTATCACAGGATTGATGAGGGATCAAATTATGGCCTCAGAATACCAGGATCTTATCACAGGGCTGATCAGCAATAGCAAAAGAATGTCTAACAATAAAATGAATTACACACCATATTACTATGCTTGTTATCTATTGTAAAAGCAGAGATGGAACCCAGGCTTGACGTTCAGATCTGGATTTGATGTTCAGAAACTCTTGCTAAGGAATACAAAGTCAATCAGCAACAAATCCTGTATTATTCATGATCTGGCTTCAGACAAACCTTCCAACCTGGCCAGCATCACTAAGACCTGGCCAGATTACTTCTCCAGCCCCATACTGGCCCAGCTGGTTTTATTAACTACTCAGCTAAAAAGCCCACTCTGGAGAAAAAAAATATCATTTGAGAGCATTCACAGGACACCTGAATCTACATATGACAGAAATCGATCTGGTATAAACTCCTCCTTCCTCTCCCCCAAAACCCTACAGGATTCATAGAGAAATTACCCGATTACTATTCAGGAGGATGTTGGAATTCCCGAGACTCTTGATCTTTGGCGACTGTATATCTTACAAGAGAAGTATGTTAGCATACAGAGTCAAATACTAATGCAGAGACTTCAGAAAGAAATTAACAGGAAGAGGTAAACAGTGGAGGGAAACCCTGTTTTCAGGTGAAGGTTACAGGTCTATTCTGATACATCTGGGGTGTAGATGAACCCTTCAGTCTGTGAGGAGAAGCTGCCAATGGGCTTGATTTTATGAAAGGGGATATTAGCTAAACTGACTGAAAACACTGGGAAAAGGACTTGGGGTAAACTGACCTGTAGGAAACAGGGGAATGTCTTGGGAGTAAGTTTAGGATCTAGAAAGATGTGTTATGATTTTCTTTTATATGTAACCATTGGTTTCCAATACTCCAGTTCGTTCTCAAGCAACCAACACCAGATGTTAACAGTTTCACCAAATGCTCTTCTGTTTCCAACCTTTTGGGCAATGATCTGCACAGGACTCTCACTCCTGTAATTTCTGCTAATATGCATAAAAACCTTTCCTGATATTTGTTCTTAGTGGCAGTCTAAGGGCTGTGCGGTGCTGAGCCCTAGAAGCTGAAGTCACTTAGAACCTCACAGGAGTCACTCATTGCTTCGTGGGATCAAACCCAAAGCATTTGAGGGGAAAGGAGCTGAAAGCTACATAACAGTCCCAGGGCTTTATCCATACTTAATAATATCCTTTTC
Organism: Lepidochelys olivacea; assembly: GCF_965140295.1. Lineage (NCBI taxonomy): Eukaryota > Metazoa > Chordata > Testudines > Cheloniidae > Lepidochelys > Lepidochelys olivacea. The sequence goes on from NC_140413.1 coordinate 7,115,268, forward strand.
CACCCCCCTAAAACTCATCTCATGCCTGAGTCCACATCAAGAATCAATATTTCAGTTTCTTTTCCTTTCTGCCGTGGTTTCTATCCACAGTTGGACCCCTTTCTTCTTTTCATTGAGCTGTGCTGGAACATCTTGCGCCAATCATTAAGTTCTGCTCACAACACACAGTATAGACTTTAAAGAATGCTTGTACAAAAGAACACTCTGCCCATACCGTGGTCTGCATAGGGTTATCTGCCTCCTCCAAAGTTGTGTGTTCCTCCTAAAAAGTGTCTGAGACTCATGGCAGTGTGCAGTGGTCTATACAATTTATTGTGAGCCCTTTTTTTTTCTTTGAACTGCTCCCCTCCTGCATTCCCTGTAGATCACCCACCCAACTAGTGGGTATAAAGTTCCTAACTCACAGTATTGGGCAACTAATAGACTTTTCATCTGAGGACCCCATTTTAAAAATGTTAATTTTCACAATCCCCACTGTGAAGTAGGTAATTATTATTACTCCCATTTTTACAGATGGATCAGCTGAGGCACAAAGAGGTTTCATATATTCATAGATTCTAAGGTCAGAAGAGACCATTATGATAATCTAGTCTGACCTCATTTCAGAGTAGCAGGCGTGTTAGTCTGTATCCGCAAAAAGAAAAGGAGGACTTGTGGCACCTTAGAGACTAACAAATTTATTTGAGCATAAGCTTTCATGAGCTACAGCCCACTTCATCGGATGCATGTAGTGGAAAATATAGTGGGGAGATTTTATATACATAGAGAACATGAAACAATGGGTGTTACCATACACACTGTAACGAGAGTGATCAGGTAAGGTGAGCTATTACCAGCAGGAGAGCTGGGGGCGGGGGGAACCTTTTGTAGTGATAATCAAGGTGGGCCATTTCCAGCAGTTGACAAGAATGTATGAGGAACAGTAGGGTGGGGGGAAATAAACATGGGGAAATAGTTTTACTTTGTGTAATGACACATCCACTCCCAGTCTTTATTTAAGCCTAAGTTAATTGTATCTGGTTTGCAAATTAATTCCAATTCAGCAGTCTCTCGTTGGAGTCTGTGTATATAAAATCTCCCCACTGTATTTTCCACTGCATGCATCTGAAGTGAGCTGTAGCTCACGAAAGCTTATGCTCAAATAAATTTGTTAGTCTCTAAGGTGCCACAAGTCCGCCTTTCCTTTTAGTCTGACCTCAAGTATCGGAGGGGTCACTGTGTTAGTCTGTATCCACAAAAACAACGAGGAGTCTGGTGGCACCCTACGTTTTCTAATCCTTTCATTATTCTTGTAGATCTTCTCTGAGCCCTCTCCAATTTGTCCACATCCTTCTTGAATTGTGGCACCAGAACTGGACACAGGATTCCAGCAGCGGTCGCATCAGTGCCAAGTACAGAGGTAAGATAACCTCTTTACTCCTGCCAGAGAGTCCTCTGTATATGCATCCCAAGATCTCATTAGAGGCTACGTTGTGCCTGCATAGGAGTACAAGGAGAGGGAGTGGATACAAGTTGATATCTTTGCTCAAGGGGAAGGTATAATCATTATATTCCCACCCAGTATGCACAGAGCAGGGGTGACTAGTGCCAACAGAAATGCTAGAAAACACAGAGGCTGGGATTTATAAAGGTGCCTAAGGGAGTTAAATGCCCAAATCCCATTTAAAAGCTGGGTGCTCAACTCCCTTAGGCACTTGTGAAAATTGCAGGTGCCCCTCACTTCAACAGATCCAAGTTAGCCTGGGGGAGGATGGCTACTGCATTCTCTGTAAGGTGGAGGTGACAGCAACAAGTGCCATGTTCAATACCTAGGGGTTCCTCTTAACAATATAGAATTGGCTTGAGTCCCCACCCACTAATCTGGGAAAATTTAACACCACCCCTGGGTATCTATAAGAGGCAATACTTGCCAGCCTGAGTCAGTATAAGAAAAGAAAACTTCTGTTAAAAGGGAACCCAGCATTAATCTGGGAAAACACCACAACCACATTCAAAAGCATGTCACCATAAGCAAACACCCACCCCACAGTACCGTGGGCAGTGTCTTCTGCCTCAGTTTCCCACCTTGTGGTGTGAAAGTCCAATGAATGAATGTCCCTTGAAGATGCCACTCCCCTCTCCCTCCACTGCACCCCCCTCACAGTTGGTTGCCCTTGGTGAGTGAAGACCACGAGTTCAGAGGTGGGTTCACGTCCGCACCTGAAGAGAGGTGAGGGGAGGCATTGAGCAATGTCTCTGCCCTTGCCACACACCTCTGCAACTGGCTTGCCAATGCTGTCACTTTTTGTTGCCGCCACTGCTCGCTTGATGCTGCTGGTTTTTCTGCCCCTGCTGGCAGCTTGCTGCCACTGTTATTTCCGCTTCTCGATGTGCTTCCTGCTGCATTGTGCCTACCTCACGCAAACTCATCCTGGTAAGAGCTGCGCTGATCTTCCTGAGCCCTCCACAGCAGCTTAAAGCAACAACCTACCTCAGAGGGGCTCGCCCGAGGTCATCCAAGAGTCAGCATCAGACTTTGGAACAATCCAGCAGTCTTGTATTATAGGTCTTCCTTCCCCACGATCATCCCCTCGTTCTTGGATATGAAATATAACAGAGAGGCAGGTGTCTGTTTGCTTTTTACATTTCACCCAAATGCACTCATTCAGGCCCCCGATCCTGAAAGAGTAAACAAGCAGATTGATCTGTCTATCTATCATGTACCTCTCACTGTAGTGTCGAGATGAAGAGGAAGTTAATTCTGCAAGAATCTCAGTTTTCATAATGTAATATTATCAATCAGTCGACAGATCAGTTTCACTCTGGGCTGCTTGTGCACCAGCTCCAGGCTGCTGGGTCTGAGTTCCTAGCGCTGCATGGGGAGGTGTGGTGAATGTTTAAATCTCATTTGCACTGACATTTTACAAACATTTTGAAAACATTTCTCTTAATGCTATATTTTCTAAAACCCTTTAAAACAACACATTCAATCCGAGTGTGACATTCATTCCATATTCCTTATGAAAATACGCTTATGATATGAATATGACACAACTGAGATGTACTTTATGCAAGATGGCTCATGTGAGATATCATTGGAAAGGTTATGATTTACTGAATGTGATTATTCAATTTTTATGCCTGTATCATTTCTGTGTCTGAAGTTAGGAATATTAACTATGTATCTGTTTTTCAACCATGCTACTTTGGATGACGCCCACGACTAACATTTCAGGTATAACAATGGAAAAGGCAGAAAGAGCAGATGGCCAATCAGCAAGGAGAGTGGACTATGAAAAGCTTGACCTACCTGTGGACACTCCATACTGCCACTGACTCATGGACCCTATGATCCTACAGAGTCAGGTGGTCTTGTCACCTGATACTAAAACATTACCTGGGATGTCTTGTAACTTTCCACTGTAAGGGAAGGGGGGTCAAGTTTGGGAAACAAAGGATTCCTGCCTTATGTAAATCCTATTTAAGGGTGGGGAGGAAGGCAAACAGGACTCCGCCTCTCCATGGCCTGTCTGCCCAAGAAGAAAGACTGCAAAAGGGAAGGCAGGGTGGGAGTCTGGATGGAGACAGGGGTCCAGTCTAAAAAGGAATATAACTGGACCTCTAAACCACAGAAACTTTGCAAAGTACCTGCAAAAATATCTAGGGAGAGAAATACTATGTGTAACCTATTTCTTTAATGAAACTAGCTTAGTTTGTTTATTTGATTTTATTTGCTTAGTAATCTGCTTTATTCTGTTTGTTACCCCTTTTACCACTTAAAACCTGCCCTTTATTGTTTTGTTTATTAGTAAAGCCAGTTTCTGTAATTTCTAACTGGTGGGGGGAAGGAGGGGGAAGAAGTATGCACACCCCTCTACACATTGAGGGAGGGGGTGAATTTCATAATATATCTTTGGGTCTGCACTGCTGAGTAGGGCCCCAGAATAGCTAGGGATGGCCCTGTCAGTAACCCTGCCAAAGAATGAAGTAAGATTGGTCTGGCATGATTTGTTCTTGGCAAATCCTGCTAGCTGTTACTTATAACCCCATTATCCTCCGGGTATTTACAAATTGATTGTTTCAGAATTTGTTCCAGTATCTTTCCAGATGTTGAAGTTAGACTGACCGGTCATTAGTTCCTCGGGTCCTCTTTGTTCCCCCTTTTAAGGATAGGTACTGTCTTTACTCTTCTCCAGTTCCCTGGGACCTCACTCATCCTCTGAGTTCTCAGAGATAATCGCTAACAGTTCCAAGTTTGTCTCAGATACCTCCTGAAGTACCCTAGGGACCACTTCATCATAGAATCGTAGAATCATAGAATATCCGGATTGGAAGGGACCTCCGGAGGTCATCTAGTCCAACCCCCTGCCCAAAGAGGGACCAATCCCCAACTAAATCATCCCAGCCAGAGCTTTGTCAAGCCTGACCTTAAAAACTTCTAAGGAAGGAAATTCCACCACCTCCCTAGGTAACGCATCAGGCCCTGTCAACTTGAATACATGTAACTTACCTAAATATTCTTTAACATGGTGGGTTTATTGTGTATATTTGTCGTGTTAAGTATCTGGTCACAATTTACTTTTCCAGTGAAGACTGAAGAAAAATAGGCATTAAACACCTCTACCTTCTTGCAGTTGCCTGTTACTAGTTCTCCTCCCCTACTAAGTAGAGGACCTACACATTCCTTCATCTTTCTCTTGCTCCTAATGTGTTCATAGACCCTCTTCTTATTGTCTGGTATGTCCCTTGCTAGGTGTAACTCACTTTGTGCCTTAGTCTTTGTGATTTTGTCCCTACATGCTTGCGCTATTCTTTTGTACTCCTCAGCAATTTGTCCATGTTTCCACTTTTTGTAGGATTCCTTTTTGATTTTCAGGCCATTAACGAGGTCCTGATGGAGCTATATTGGATTCTTACTATTCTACCTATCTTTTCTTTGCCTTAGGATGGTATGCTGTTGCTCTTTTAATATTGTCTGAGAAATTGCCCCATGTAACAGTATAAGTGATTACAACAGACACAATGAATTGTGAGGATGTCTGTAACACAGGTAGTACCATATTATGTATCTCTTTGAGGTAGGTCTATAAATTATTCCCCACTACGTTAGAAACCAGAACAAAGTCAAGTCTTAGGCTGGCACCTGGGCATTGTACCTCACATCCCTTGAAATTAGCTGGAGTTAGAAGCTATAAACCCAGTTTGTTTTGTACTAAATAATGGCTACAAAACAAGAAACAAAGTCAAAGTTGGTTCAATTATTTTAACGTTATGAACATTTTAAGTCAGCAGTTTTGTGCATGCTCATTAGATGATTGCTATTCAGGTATTTTTATTAATCGGATAATTTAAATGTGTGTTTAAGGACACACTCAGTGTTTGGTGGCTCAGAACTTTAAAGTTTGAGGCCCCTACTCCTGTATCCATGCAGAGCCCTACTGAAGTAAATTGGACTCTGCAGAACCACAGGTTTGGCACTAGTGAATCCTGCATCAGGGTCAGGCATTTTATTAGATTTGTCACACATCCAGTGTTACAAATTAAAGAGTGGCATGAGCTGCAAAGGTTAAATATGAATTCACATTTCAAAGCCTCAAAATTCTTTCTTGAATGGCTTCTCTTACTCCTAATATTGGGAATGGCAGAATTTCTCCTTCTTCTACTTCTTGGTTGTAGGGATTGCTCAGGTTGGCCTGAACATCATATGGGATGTGTTTTGAGGTCTTGGGGTCTAAGGCTTCTAAAAGCTCCATCTTCCCTGCTCTTTTGCAGGGGAGGTACAACTCTCGGAGGTACTTTGAGCCTCCCTCCTCCCTCATTTTGAGCGATGTGACCTTGTTGATCTTCCCTAGATCCTCAGATCGTGAAAAGAAGGAGGTGAGATCAATCTTTTCCTAGATTCCTGTCAGAATCTTTTAGGTCTGTGTCAGAAGTTCTAGCCTCAGAAGAGTTTTTGGTACCAGAAAGATCACCTCTAGGTGTGGACCCTAATGCTGACTCTGAAGTCTTGGTATTTTCTACTTCACTTCAGGATAATGTTAGTGCTTCCCTCCCCTTTCACCCAGCTGGTCCGAGACAGATGGGAAGAATGGCTAGCAACCTTAAATATCCAGACAGTAGCAATGGCCAGTCCCAATTTTAACATCTTAGGTTCTGGGGAGAAAGATAGATTCACTTTACGCACAACTGAGGGAATCTTCTAGCCTGCTAAGAAGATGGGGTTAACACTAGCTTCTGCACCATCTGTTTTTACCTAAGATGAGATCCCTGCAGTTTTGATGAGCTAATGCCAATGTCTGCCTTGTTCAGAGAAGGCCCCAATCTGGATCCAACAGCTTGTCTCTATTCCAGTTTCCATATTTTCTCAGTGGGAGACTGTTGGGGAGATACATATTATCCAGTCTCTTGTTCTGAAGGCAATACCATCTGTGTTTTTCACTCAGTACGTTGATCCAGAGAGCAAACCTTCCTGTTGCCCAGTCTGGGGACTGACAAGCATTTAACCCCCCATAAAAATAATCAAAACCAACATGCCTATAAGCTGCAACCACAGCTGGATGTTCATCTGCCCTGTCTGCAGTTAGGATGCTCGGGATTGAAGTTTTGTGTGTGGGCAATCGTACGTCACTGTAAACCTGTCTTACATCAGCTTAGTTTGCTCCTGTGAAGTTACAATTTTATTTACAGTTTTTATATAGTTTATATACAGCTTTTAATAGTTTTATTTAATTACTTAAATAAATACATTGTATTTTTGGGTGCCAGGCTTGAGAGGCTTTAAAGGGTGCCAATATTCACATTGAGGAAATGTTGAGCACCCAGTTCTGAAAATGTCTCAAGTTGGGGATCCAAAAACTGAAGCATCCAAACTCACTAGTTGCTTTTGAAAATCGTGGTCACTGCCTATATCTACACATTAAAGAGGAGGATTTTGGTTCATTTACCTCAATGGCTTTCAGTCTTTCCAGACTACTGTGCCCCTTTCAGGAGTCTGATTTGTCTTGCATACCCCCAAGTTACACCTTACTTTAAAACTATTTGCTTCCAAAATCAGACATAAAAATACAAAAGTGTCACAGCACGCTATGACTGCAAAATTGCTGACTTTCTCATTTTTACCATTTCATTATAAAACAAATCAACTGGAAGAGAAATATTGCACTTACATTTCAGTGTATGGTATATAGAGCAGTATAAACAAGTCATTGTCTGTATGAAGTTTTAGTTTGTACTGTCTTTGCTAGTGCTTTTTATGTAGCCGGTTGTAAAACTAGGCAAATATCTAGATGAGTTGATGTACCCCCTGGAAGACCTCTGCGTACCCCCAGGTTGAGAACCACTGATTTACCTTACACCAAAACAAGGAAGGAAATCATTTTATGGACAGTCACATAAAATTATACACACTGAGATTAAATTATATACACGTTTCTAATCCATATATAATCAGAAATACTTTCAGAAATGTCCAAAGGAAAAGTGTAATAATTGAACATTCCCTGGCAGTGTAAGGCAATTAGTAAAAACAGTTCTATTAAATAAATGCTTAGGGAAACAATCCATAGAAACGTGATAAAAATTCAAACACAAAAAAAAATCAATGATCCATTAAAGAGGCTGTCAACACAAGAACTATTAGATGTAAATCACTATTGCTGTTGTATGTTCTAGTAGGAAGTTGGGTACATACAGTTCTCAGTGAATCCTTTGGAGGGGAGAGGAGAAATGTAAATGTTTTACCAGAAAAAGTAGAGAAATCACATCACTGTACTTGTGACAATGAGGAAAATAGTCCTGCAAGGTGAAGATCACTTTGCTTGTGATCCACTGAAGCATGTTAGGGACTATTCACACTCGGGCCGGTTTTAAAGGCAGGCAACCGAGGCAACCACCTGGAGCGCTGGGCTTTGGGGGCTCCACGCTCAGGGTGTGTGTGCTGCTTTTCGTTGGTAGCGACAAAAGGGAAAATAGAATGTTTCAGGTTTTCCGAATGTGGATTCATTTTTCACTCACCTCCTAGAATGTTCTGAACCTTTGTAGAATCTTGTGGAACCTTCCAGACTTTCTGAGAACTACATTTTCCTCGAACCTCCTAGAATGTTGTCAGCCATGCCCTTGGAACTATATAAGAGGCGGGGCATCGCCAGTCAGTCTGGACCAATCTACGATGGGAGGTCCACTTCCTAGATACCACGGTGCAAATAAGTGACGGTCATGTTAACACCACCCTATACCAAAAAGCCACCAACCGCTATGCCTACCTTCATGCCTCCAGCTTCCATCCCGGACACACCACATGATCCATTGTCTGCAGCCAAGCACTGAGGTACAACCACATTTGCTCCAACCCCTCAGACAGAGACCAACACTTACAAGATCTTCACCAAGCATTCTCAAAACTACGATACCCACACGAGGAAATAAGGGAACGGATCAACAGAACCAGACATGTACCCAGAAGCCTCCTGCTGCAAGACAAGCCCAAGAAAGAAACCAACAGAATTCCACTGGCCATCACATACAGTCCTCAGCTAAAATCTCTCCAATGCATCATCAGTTACGTACAACCCATCCTGGACAATGATCCCTCACTCACAGACAACCCACCAACCTGAAGCATATTCTCACCAGCAACTACACACCGCACCATAGTAACTCTAACTCAGGAACCAATCCATGCAACAAACCTTGATTCCAACTCTGCCCACATATCTACACCAGCGACACCATCACAGGACCTAACCAGATCAGTCACACCGTCACCGGTTCATTCACCTGCACATCCACCAATGTAATATACGCCATCATGTACCAGCAACGCCCCTCTGCTATGTACATCGGCCAAACTGGGCAATCCCTACGTAAAAGGATAAATGGACACAAATCAGATATTAGGAATGGCAATATATAAAAACCTGTAGGAGAACACTTCAATCTCCCTGGACACACACTAGCAGATTTAAAGGTAGCCATCCCGGTGCAAAAAAACTTCAGGACCAGACTTCAAAGAGAAACTGCCAAGCTTCAGTTCATTTGCAAGTTTGACAGCATCAGCTCAGGATTAAACAAAGACTGTGAATGGCTCGCCAACTACACAAGCAGTTTCTCCTCCCTTGGTGTTCACACCTCAGCTGCTAGAAGAGGGGCTCAGCTGCTAGAAGAGGGGCTCATCCTCCCTGATTGAACTAACCTCGTTATCCCTAGCCTGATTCTTTCTTGCATATTTATACCCGCCTCTGGAAATTTCCACTACTTGCCTCCGACGAAGTGGGTATTCACCCACGAAAGCTTATGCTCCAATACGTCTGTTAGTCTATAAGGTGCCACAGGACTCTTTGCCACAATAAAAAATAAGGTATTCAAAGGTTTAACAAATGTGGGGAAGGGGGCACCATTTGGTCTAGGGCCAGCCCTGACTATTTTCATGCTTAAAGTTAAGCATGTACTTAAGAGCTTTGCTGGTTCCGGGCCAGAGTGCTCAGCACCAGGCAGGATCAAATATAATTCTCTGAAACTCTGGAAATGTAGAACCCAATCTTCAGCTGCTGTAAATGAATGTCACTCCCTTAACATCCATGTAGAGTCGATATTGACTTACTCTAGCTAAGTTTCTGGCCCATAATGAATTATGCAGCTGATATGCTCAGTCTTTTAAGACAATTAGAGGTTTTTAAGGCCCAGCTTGACAAAGCCCTGGTTGGGATGATTTAGTTGGGGATTGGTCCTGCTTTAAGCAGGGGGTTGGATTAGCTGACCTCCTAAGATCTCTTCCAACCCTAATATTTTATGATTCTATGAATTCATGCCTTTTTGAAAACATACAGGTAAAGTAATCAGACAGAGAGAATAAAGGGATCCAAAAACTAGATGAATGCCCACTCAGGGTCATACAACACCACTAGGATACAACTTGGCATGTTTAAATTTTGAAAGCTACAGCAGCATGGTACATTGCTTAAAGGCTATATGTATAGGGAAAGTGGGTTGGTGCCCTTTTTTGGCTTCTTCGTAAGGTACGAAGGAGGTTTTTAAAGAGGTATTAATCTACTTGCCTCACACATTAGTAATTCAGAGGCTGTCTTCTCTGCTTTTCTTGGAAGACAGAAGGACTAGCAGAAATACAACATCACATGTATCAAGTGACAGAAAGTTGAGTGGGGAAGTGACTTTTATTCAGATTGCTTAACACTTAGCATTTGTTTTGTTTTTGGAGACAGCTGCTCAACTCAATCCCTTTGTAAACAGTTGGAAGGAAAGATCTGTTTGGTAAAGACGGAACATCACCTCTCCTTCAATTAAAGACTGTGAACTCCAGTTATGTGGCTGAGCCCTACAAGAAGATATCCAGAAGAAGATCACGCTCGCTGTTCTTATGGTTCTAATGTTAAAAAAATATTAAGCCCCTGGCCCTCCAGACCTTCTTTTATATGTCATAATTAAGCATAAAAGGACATAACCCCCATTTTGTTTCCCTTGCACATCACCTTTGATAATGACACCAATTGCTCACAATCAGACAAGATCCCTTTCCAGGGAGATGTACAGAATCAGCTTGTAACAATTTAACAATGTCATTCTTACTGAGGTAAATATGTTTAAAATCAAGGGCTACATCCTACTCTTAGTCAAGAGCATTCTTTAATATTGGAGGGGAGCTGTTTCTGCAAGGTGGAAGCTGGACTGTCCATCATCAAGGGTCTTTGCTGAATGGCTTAGTAGCACAATGGTGGGATTACTGATCAGCTATATTCGCTTGTCCACAAGCGATGTGCAGAGGCTGGCATTCATAAAAACGAACTAATACCTGCTTCCATGTAAATACCAAATACCTGAACATTTGGCTACTAGATGGGAGAGGAAGCCCAGTGATTAGTGCTCTAGCCTGGGACTTAAGGTTCAGCTTCAATTCCCTGGTCTGCCACAGACCTCCTGTGGGATCTTGGGAAAGTTACTTAACCTCTCTGTGCTGCTGTTCCCAATCTGTAAAATGGGGATCATAGCATTGCCCTACCTCACAGGGGTGTTGTAAGGATAAATGCTTAAATATTGTGAGGTAGTCATATCCTGCAGTAATGGGGACATATAACGAAAGCTTATGCTCTAATAAATTGGTTAGTCTCTAAGGTGCCACAAGTCCTCCTTTTCTTTTTGCGAATACAGACTAACACGGCTGCTACTCTGAAACCTGTCATTATGCAAGGCACTGCATTTAGCCGTATGGAGTGGAAATCTATCAACTGCATGAAAAAACTTGTACAGATATAAAGCCTGCTGCAGTTTCCACGATATGCATCTGAGGAAGTGAGCTGTAGCTCACGAAAGCTTATGCTCTAATAAATTGGTTAGTCTCTAAGGTGCCACAAGTCCTCCTTTTCTTTTTGCGAATACAGACTAACACGGCTGCTACTCTGAAACCTGTCATAAATGCCATAGAGGAAGAGAAGAGTAATGTGACCAGGAATCTCTGAGTACTGAGAATTATACAATGGTGGCTACTTCTCCATAATTTAGATTAAAACTCATTTTTCATTATGAGCCTCTCTTAAAATGGAATTTTGGCTCCTTGCCAAATGAGTTTGTTGTTTAGTAGTTTTTAACCAAGATGCCAGTTAGTTGGTCAAACTGTTTTTAAAAGATGCCAAATTAAAAGAGAGGGATTATCAGAGTTCTAAAATTCTTCTAAATCCTTTTTGCTACTTGAGTTAGAAAATGGGAAGTAGACAAATGAAGTGGACTTTGCTAGATCCATCTAGTCAAGAGGTAGAGCAGAAGATCAAATTTCTCAGCATCCTGGAAATTTTTTTAAAAGTCATAAAGTTTTTAAATAGGACCATCAGAATGGCACACCAGCTCTGGAGGGCTTGAAAATGAGTGACAGATAACCGCTGGTGACACAAGATTTCATTACAAAACGCAGTAAGGCCAGAATTAACATGTGTGGCTACTGGCTTGGTGTGCCTCAGTTTTGGGGGGACCCCACCTTGGGTCCGTTTTTCATAAATGCTGAGCATCCACTCCTCCGTTTGGAAACAAATCAGGTGCTACATGTCTCAAGTTGGGTAGCCTAAGTCAATGGCCATTTTTGAAAACTTTGGCGTAAGCCTTGAGTGCTATTCTTTGCAGAGATGAATGTTAATGTGTAAACCAAACACTATGGGGGTGGGGGGAAGAAATCTCTGCAAGTTTCTCTGCAAGAAACTCCCTCCAGAATCATTCCATCGGGGGGGTAGGGTTTGCCTTCCACACATCAAGCTCCACGGGCCACAAACCGCATGGATCCCTGCAAACTATGTGGAATCTGGGGCATCCCTGGAAAATTAAACCCACCCTTGCAGAGGCCCTGGAGTTTCTTGCTGGCTCTGAATCCATGGCAGTTGGCTTTGGGACCTGTGACAGTGCAACTCCTGTCCATGGCAGTTCCTAGGACGCCTCCTAAGTGAATTCCCCAGCAGGGATCATGGGCCACAGAAAGGTAGTAAAACCTCAGCCTGGATCTCTGCTCTGTGATCTGGCAATTCCTGTGTCGACCTGTGAGCACAAACTCTAGACTGCCCTACTCTCACATGTCTACAAGGGTTGCACAAACCCCAGCTTTCTTTACAACCAAGCATAGTCAACCAAAACAAATATGTACTTTACAAATTTCCGATTAGACAGAATAGCATACTGGAGGCCTTTGTGCCACATTCTTCATTGACTCCATGTGCTGCCATACTTGATACACAAGTATCAGTAAAATACCAAGCTAACGTGTCTATGCTTTACACAGAAAAACAATGCATTAGAAGGATGTGAATGCTGCAAAGTCCAGCACTCAAAAGTCAGGAAATGCCAGCATCAAGGTTGCGCAACCTTAAGTCGGCCCCCTTGTGTGTATGCATCATGATATGTGAGCATGGACCATTTTTCTCACAGGACCCCTGGCTCAGTGCACAGACTAGAGAGTGCTCACTGACTGAGCAGCTGTTCAATATTTTGTTTTATCCTCACTGTTCAACATGTGGCCCCAGGCCTCATTTACTGCTTGCTATTCAAACCCTGCTCTGAAGACAAAATTATTCATTTCCTCATGGGCTTTTCCAGGATGCTCATCACTATAGGACCTGAGTGATTCACAACGATTAATTTATTTTCACAACACTCATGAGAGGTGAGGTGGTGTTATCGTAATTTTGCAGATGAGAACCTGTGATACAGAGAGCTTACGGTCAAAGTGGCCCCTCGTTTTGGCTGGTCAATCTGAGACAGGCAAGGCCTGATTTTTTCAGAGTACTTAGCAGTATATAGCTCTTCACACGTTCAAAGCGCATCTCCCATTGACTTCAGCTGCAGCCGCGTGTGCTCAGCACTTCTGCAAATAAGGACTTCAGGGTCTCAAGTTGGCCCCCAGAAAATGAGAGCCACTAAGAAAATCAAACCTTTGCTGGTGTGGAGTACAGTCCTTCTGTCTAGACCAGGGATCGGCAACCTTTGGCATGCAGCCCATCAGGGAAATCCACTGGCGGGCCGGGCCGGTTTGTTTACCTGCAGCATCTGCAGGTTCGGCTGATCGCGGCTCCCACTGGCCGCGGTTCGCCGCTCCAGGCCCATAGGGGCTGTGGGAAGTGGCGTGGTCCGAGGGATGTGCCGGGGAACGGCCTGACCAATACACAGTAAGAAATAAAAGCAGCACTAGATTTTATGTAAACATAGAAAGACACCAGTAGAGTGAAATTCCCTCTGCATGCGAGGATGGCATGAGTCAGCCATTGCTGTGTTGCTTGCTCAACAGGGCAACAAAGTATTTAAAAACTCATAGCCAATGAGAAGCCAAGTATTATTAAACAGCTCACACTGATCATGATAGGCTCTTTGGTGTTAAAAATATACCTTTGCGGCTACACCATTTTACAAAGCCATCTGAGAGGGAAGAAAGGGAACTAACGTATTCTACCCAATATTTGCCTTAGCAAACAAGTCGTTTCAGCTGAAGTGCACCTGTGCTGGACATCTGATGTCTGTCAGCAGATGCCTATAGCTAACAAAGGAAGCATGATCACCACCTGCGATCCCCAGAAAATAATAGCAGGAAGTGGGGTTGTATTGATTAGGACTGTGGGCAAAAAAGCAATAGGTGCAATTTCTACAGAGCAGTCGTTATTATTCTTTGATTAACGGCACATCATGTTCAGCAGTTTTCAATACAAAATTTAATAGCACAGGGAAAACAGAACATTTAGGGGCAGTGTAAGATGAATTTGGTCCCAGATTAAACCACACAAGGGACACTGTTCTGATTGCATGTCTCGTTTTCATGGTTAATTCAGTAAAACCATCTAATTTCGAATGTACCTGGAAGTTGCTGCAGCAATCCCAGTCTGCTGCCGGGAGTGCCATAGACAGCAGGGGGCCTTGCCACAGAATGTCAGTTGAGCTTCTCATCGAATATATGTGCACCAGCGATTACGAGCTCAGATCCATCCTTTCCCCAGGCAGGACAACAGCTGGGCTTGGACACATCAGTGTGGGCAGGATAGGATCCAATTATCTTTGATGCGTGTTCTCTCTTCCCCCCTCCACCCTTTATTTCACAGTGACTGGTTATTTAAGTGTCTGCCCTGCAGTATGATGCACACTAACAATCAGTCTTGTTACCTACCTGCTTGTGCTGCTTCGCCACCATCCGTAGCCAAGGGAGTGAAGTCATCTGGCTAATACCAGCATAATCACTACTAAGCAGCTATGTGGCATCACTGAATATGCCGGGTTTCAGAGCAGCAGCCGTGTTTGTCTGTATCCGCAAAAAGATCAGGAGGACGTGTGGCACCTTAGAGACTAACCCATTTATTAGAGCATAAGCTTTCGTGGGCTACAGCCCACTTCATTGGAGGCACAGAATGAAACATATAGTAAGAAGATATATATATACACATACATACAGAGAAGTTGGAAGTTACCAAACAAACTGTGAGAGGCTAATTAGTTAAGATGATCTATTATCAGCAGGAGAAAAAAAACTTTTGTAGGGATAATCAAGATGGCCCATTTAGACAGTTGACAAGAAGGTGTGAGGATACTTAACTTAAGGAAATAGATTCAATATGTGTAATGACCCAGCCACTCCCAGTCTCTATTCAAACCCACCTTAATGGGATCTAGTTTGCATATTAATTCAAGCTCAGCACTTTCTCATTGGAGTCTGTTTTTAAAGCTTTTCTGTTGCAAAATTGCCACCCTTAAATCTTTTACTGAGTGGCCAGAGAGGTTGAAGTGTTCTCCTCCAGTTTTTGAATGTTATGATTCCTGATGTCAGATTTGTGTCCATTTATTCTTTTGCATAGAGACTGTCCGGTTTGGCCAGTGTACATGGCAGAGGGGTATTGCTGGCATATGATGGCATAGATCACATTAGTAGATGTGCAGGTGAACGAGCCCCTGATTTGAACAGAAAAGCTTCAAAAACAGACATTGGTCCCCACCCATGGTTCTCACATAGTGCATACCGCATTTTAACAGAGAGATTAAGCCAGATTCTGATCTCACATTAATGTGTCTGCAAAACAACTCCACTAAAACTAGTGGAGTGACTCCAGATTTACACTGCTGCTCAGCATTCGGTGTATTGTCTTGGGGACACAGTCCCTACCATTTGCAATTGCTCAAACCATCTCACTTTTCACTTGCAGCCATATAACATTTCCATGGCAGCTGCTGCAATTCTTTACATGGAGGAGCAATACTAGGAAAGTTTGCATTTTTAGCTGTCTTAAATGGAGAACCAGATTTGTTAGTCTCTAAAGTGCCACAAGTACTCCTTTTCTTTTTGCGGATACAGACTAACACGGCTGCTACTCTGAAATCTGATTAATTAGCTCACTGCCCATCACTGATGCTCTGTAGACCACAGCTTGGGACCCACCTCTCAGCCAAAAATCTAGGATTCTTGAGCTTTTTCCACCAGAGACACAAAAATCAGACATGGTTTCCTGGAGTGACCTAAAATACCAGAATCTCCTACATTCCTTATGAGAGAAAGTCCTAATCTAGGTCTTCTCCAGCTCTGATTTCTGTGATTGTAATAGAGATAGGATTTAGTCATCTGTAAATACCTCTGATCTGGGAGAACTAAAAGGAATGTAGAAAGCTGCCTACACATTACTCCAATATGAGTGCAATTTGCCTAGTTTCTGCCCTACAGACCTACAAATGGATGAAAACCAGCAGCACTGGAAATTGAACTAGCCACAGCACCCACTGGGCTGAAAGAGAGGGAAGATTTGCCTTCCACTGGCCCAATCTAAGTAAGCCCAAGTCTGGCTTGAAGAGTGTCTTTGTTACAAATTGAGACTCTGGGGTTGATTATTAGAATCCATACTCAGTTTCTTTAATTAGATCCTGTCCTTTTTAGCAGGAATATATATTTTTAAACCTTGGCAGAAAAAAGTAAAGATTAGTAGGTGTCGCTGGACAGCGCTGTAGGTGAAATGGGCCAGTTTTCATAGCCAGAGACTGTGCCAAGGGTGCTTTACCTGCCAGGACCTCATCTCCAGAGCATAAGGAGAAAACTGGTCTGGACCCTTCCCCACCCATTCACTTGGTCTTGAATATTCTCTGAATACTCCTATCTACCAAATCCTCGTTCCTCCTCACATGACAGACATCCCCAACCTGCCCTTGCCCCACCAGATTTTCCCAGTTCCCCCTTAACAAGTGTCCACAATATTCCGTTTGCCCCCGTGATGTGCCAGGGGAAGCAATTGGCAGGAAAGGAAGAAGCACTTACTCACAAACAGATGTCAGATGATGTGCACAGAGGCCAAGGAAGATACTAATAACTTATCGGCAGAGTCCGCTAGAAGCTTGCCACGAAGACCAGAGGAGACGTGTAATTAGGGTGGAGTCTGCTTGCTTGGTAGCTGAGAAAACATTCAGATATTTGCCAAGAAATCTACTTACTTTACCAACTTTTCTAGAAGAGTTTGGACTCAGGACCTCAGACCATCTAATCAACTGCCAGAATTTTCAAAAGAGCTCTGCCTTCAATAGCTCCCACTGTGGCACTTTCAGCCAGTTTTAAGAGGGCTGAATCCAGCATGCTGAGTTCTTCTGAAAACGTAGCCACTTATTTTGTTGCCTAAATGGAATCTCGGCTCTTTTGATAATCTGGCACAATAGTGGGTGCTGTGAGCCAGTGACAGGGTGTACCAGGCATTCACTACCCCCCACCCCCACTGGACACCCCACTTGGTGCACACGGACCTAAGAAGTGAAAGGTGTAGAGTCTGGACTTCCAGAAATTGCCTAAAAAGGCCTCCCAGGGTCAGCTACTGGTGGAACCAGTGAGACTTGGTCCTCCAGTGGCTAGAAGGGCTGGGAGTAGGCAGAGGCCAGTCAGAGCACTATCCCAAATTAAGGTTAATAAATGTAATGATACAGTTTAGATATTAGCATCCAAATATTCGGGTACATCACTCATACAAGGTTATACTAAGAGGAGATTGTGGAAAGCAAATATAGCAATGAGTGTTGATTGTCACTCAGTAATTGAGAATTTAAGATGGATATTTACTGAGGGACAACCTATCATAGGAGTATTTCAGTTACTTTCCTGGCTTCACTAAAGTGAACTGTAACCGAAAACCAGCCAAAATTGATCACTTTGGCAAAGCAGCTCTGCCTGTCCAACACATAGGCAGAGTAGGTGTGTCTATGCAAATACTGTCTGCTCCTGAAGTCTTTCCCCCCAGTTTGTCACTAAATGTCAGAGAAAAGCTCATTCAGACCCTGCTTACACTTAGATATTAATTGGGCTACTGAAATTAGGCAAGCTCACTTTGCAAGACGTCCTCTGGCTGAAGCGAGCTTGTGACAGCCCTTCAGAAAATTCCAGCCAGTGGATCAAATCCACGGGTGCAATATCATAATCTCCCACTTACAAAGCTCAATGATCAGCAAAAGGAAGGCGGAGGGGAATACACCTTGATGTTTGCAGTCTCTAGGGAGTCACATTCCATCCATCCCTACACATGATGAAGAAAGAACCTGGTAATGCCAGATGATATGTTGCTGGTGCATGACTGAGTTGAGTTTCTGGTTATTATGTGGGAGTGGTTTTTTTCTCCAAGTCTTGGAGGAGGTTTAGTGACTTATTCCATTTCATGATTGCAAACACACCACTCCAGGATTTGGCTTTCCAAGAGCTTGTTTACTTCTTGTATTTTTCTGAGCTTGGACAGTGGAAATAAAGTAGTTATTTTCATTTTCATTTATGATCTGATTTTGGATCTGTTTCACATGGATTTGCCCAATGCTGCAGTGTTTGGACTGCAAACACAGGCTGCAGGGGGGTTGTTTATTATGTATTTCAATTTACATCAAAGCACCCATCCATCACTCTGGGCATTTTTACCAAATTAAAAAAAAGCATGGAAGCATTTTTGTTGGTCTTAGGCTTTAGACAACCTTGTTCTTATAAAAGCTAAATTTGGGTCCCAATTTGCCCTGACAATGGCACAAAAAAGTCACTTCAAAGGGAGAAAAAAAAGAAGGGAGGTTTTGTGCATAAGCCACAGGACTGGGAGTCAGGGGATACTGGTTCTATTCCAGGGCTGGTTGTAGGGACAGGCAAGCAGGGAGGTTGCCCTAGGCACCAACTTCCAGGGGGTGCTAGACCACTATGCTGCCAGCTGGGATTTTTTTTTTTTTTTTGGCTCAGCTACTAATGGGACCTCGCCAACACCAAAAATGCTTTCCTCCCTGGCTGGCAAAAGGGCTAGGGCCGCTCCTGATCTATTCCCTGACCTACCCTAGACATGCTCTCTGATCTTGGGCAAGCTGCTTCACCTCAATGCCCCAGTTTTCTCCAGCTGTATAAATGGGGGATAATCCTATCCATTTCACAGGGCTGTTTGAAGTTTTAATTCTCTAATAGCTCCTGTCTTGCAACTGGGGTCACATTGACCTCAGTGGAACTCTGCAAGAGTGCATGGCTGGATTCCAAGATTGGGGCCAATATTTGTAAAGCTTGTTGAGATCTTGGATAGAACGGGCCATCAAAGTGCAAAGCAGAAGAACTAGAAGGAAAAGAATTCAGCAATCTTATCCGGTCATTCTACACCATGTCCTAGAGTCTCTCCAGTACAAAGTTTCTTACTTGAGCAAATTCTTGGTCATTAGCCTGGTGGGGTACAAGAATTACAAAAAATACTCCTTTGACAAATAGGGAGGTACTTCTCCTCCTCCTTGGATCTGCAGCCACAAAGCACATCTGGAAATATTTCCTCTCCCCCTCAGCTGTTCAGTTGGGAAAGGAATTCAGCAAATTGGTAACAGACAGTTTGGAGAAGGAAACAATTTACTCTAACCCCCTGGAGCTTAGTGAATTTCTCTGTTCTTATGCTGGCCAGCCAACTGTGAGCGTGATTATTTTGTGCAAAAATCAGATGCCTTTTTTGTTCTACCTTCTCAGGGCTAATCCAGTGTAGGAATTATAGAACCATGGGGAGATACAAATACACTGGCTTGTGGCCAATGCACACGTCTCCCCAACAGAAGGACAGGGCTCTATTCCTGGTCACACCGCAGACTTGCTTTGAGCCCTTCAGGTGAGTCACTTAATTGATCTGAAACTCAGTTTCTCCATCCACAAGAGGATGGAGAAACTGAGTTTATCTACCCACATCATAAGGTGTTGTGAGGGTTGATTCATGTATCCAAAGGGCTGTGACCTCTTTGGGTTGACGGTAATATCGAAGGGGTCTCTAACACTCCAAAAAAACCCAACACTGAACACACAGGGTGAAATTGGCATTGACTTCAGTGAGGCTGTGATTTCACTCATACTGTAGTGAGCTTCCCAACAGATGGTGCTGCTGCTGAATCTGTTGCATGAACCCAATATGCCAATCAGCTAAACGAAAAGACAAGGGCTGGTGGGGGTGGGCTGGGGCTCACCTTTTACTCGGTGATGATTATTTTGGGAAAGTGTTTGTATTAAGTGCTACCAAAAGTCTGATAGGTTGGGAAACTTGGAAGATTTGTGTGTTACCTTTGGGGAAAAAGATGTTGAAAAACAGTTTGAGGTGCCACAAAGTATGTGGCAAAATTTGGCCCTCTGGACTTATTTAACATTCATATTCCTGTGGTGCCTAGAGACCTTACCTGTATCGAGCACCATTGTACTAGGCACTGTGCAAACGATAGCAAATGACAACCCCTGCCCCAAAGAGATTCCAGTCTAAAAATCCTTAGAGTTTAATTGCTACATTCTCAGATGGTGGAAATTGGCATAGTTCCGTTGACATCAGTGGACCAGTACTGATTACACCCGATGAGGCTCTGGCCTAGATATCCTTAGGGAAGTTCCAAGTACGTGCTCCCTTATACAATAGCGACTAATAATTTCCTGTGCTGCAGGACTCTCTGGGTGCAATCCTGTACCCTATGTTACGCAGGAGGCCAGATTAGATGACAAGAAACAATTGTCCCTTCTGGCCTTAAAACTTTTGAATTTATGGCTATTGCTATAGCTGACTGACTGTCAAAAACAAGTGTCAACACTGCTGAAAGAGTAGAAAAACTAATTCACATTAAGCTGCTGTTTCAGAAGCTGAAATGGGATATTAAGATATTCTGTTTAAACAGACAAACTAAGGTGAGTTTATATATAAAGTATCTACATTCTGAAAGGATTTCCCAGCTTTAAAATGTTAATGAATAGCAGCTGCAATAATTCCTGGCATTTGTGAAAAGATCTTTCAATAGGAGGACAAAAAAAAATATAAAAAAATATCTTCAACACAGTAAAAGCTCTTGTGAGTAAGCCTGGGATGACTTATTCCCGATTTATTCCCACTGTGAAACCAACAGATTTGTGTTTTATAAAATGGATATCTGGGAATAATCCTATGTTGGGGAGATGAGAGGATTTCTCTAACTTCTTCCTTCCAGTAGTACTTGTGGTGTCAGATAAAAGGGGTTTTCTTTGTTGAGCTTAGAATGCCCCCCTGGAGTATGGGATTCAAACTGTGTTGAGTACATTAATTTCAGCAAATTAGATACAACTCATGGCCCACATCCAGCAATCATATCTTCCAGCATAGTACCCTGCATTGGGGATCCAGGCAGGTGAAGAGGGCCATTTTAGTTGATCTGCTTGCAGGATTGCAGCTGAAAATGTAAGAGCAGGCTGGAGAATATCCACTGGAGGGCAGTGAAGAGATCTCTGAAATGAGGGCGTAGGTTGATACTAATGACAGGGAAGCAGGCCGCATTGTGACAGAACATTTAGATGGCTGAGCGCTCACAGTTAAGGACAGATTTTCAAAAGAGCTCAGCAAGCTGGGATTTAAGCGCTCTTAAAAATCTGGTCCTACGGGTTACATCAATTGTGGTGATAAGTAAAATCCTGATTTTGGAGCAACACACAGCAAGCTCCCTTTCTAGCTGAACGTGAGCAGTAGTTCAGTAGCCTCGTTTCCAGGACTTTAGCAACGGACTCTTTCATCACCTCCTCCTGGAGCTTATTCCACACCGGATAAATCCTTGGGAATCTGCATAAATTCCTGCTGCATTAGAGCAAACCCCAAGTGCAGGCAAGGAAAGCCCCAAAGTGCTCTGGTGAATGTATCCTGGTTTTGAGAAGGGGAAAGTTCCATGGATGCAGATCACAGCTGGCCTCGGGTACCCTTGGGGTTTGCACAGCAGCATTGCACAGCAGCTCCATTGGTGCAAATTCCCAATATAGGCCCGGCCTAAATTACACTCTCTTTCTCTTAGTTATGCCCCCTTGCACCACACTAAATAATCCCTCTCCCTCCCATCCTGCAAATATTTGTAGAGGGTTATTTTGTCCTGCCCTCTCTTAGTCTTCTCTTAGCCAGCCAATATTTACTTTATTTGACACTTACGATACTGCAGCAATCGAACACATACGTAGCTGTCTACGTATTCCAGGGTTGCATTGCCTCGTTTTTAGGGTACTTAGTCATAGTCAGAATGCAGAAACCTTAACTCTTGGGTAATCAAGATTTTAGAGTGGGAATGGAGATGGATTTTTGTCTTCCCTCTTACACCACTCCACCCAGTCCCCTGATAGCTTTTGTTGCTCTTTTTTGAACCCCTTCCCTCTAAAGCAGACTAAATATGCAGGGCGTGATTCACCATAGCCCCTGCACTATGTGTAGTCACATTCACTAGTGCAGTGAGTGAACAATGCTACCAGCATGATTTAGTATAGTTTTACACCAACTTTGCACTGGTGTAAATGATGATACAAGGTGCAAGACAATAGCAAATCAGGCCCACGATTCACAGTATTTTTAGATGAATGCTGCTGGAGATTGGGTACCACAATGATGGGTATGGTAGAAGAGTCTAGAATAGAACAGAGAAGAGATGTGGGGGCACAGGATGGGTATTCGAGTATTTTATATTCAAAACAAAGATCAGAAATGCCTTCCCTTTGTCTAATATCTTCTTAAATGACTCAATTTCCCCCCCTAAAATCCCTTTTTCTAAGCAAACTTTTCTGGAACCTTGCTCTTAAATGATTATTTCAATTTGTGTTCTGCTCAGCTGTGTTCCCCTCCCCTTTTGGAAGTCCTGAATTGCTGTCTTCAC
Source organism: Lepidochelys olivacea (assembly GCF_965140295.1). NCBI lineage: Eukaryota > Metazoa > Chordata > Testudines > Cheloniidae > Lepidochelys > Lepidochelys olivacea. The sequence goes on from NC_140413.1 coordinate 7,137,846, forward strand.
TCAGATTTCTCCTACAGATTGAACTGTTGCTGTCAGCAGAAGGCTTTCAGAGCTCACGCTGAAAACCTCCCATCTTTCAAACACACTCTCCCATTTCAAACAAATGATTCTAATTTTTAAAATTACACTAATGCACTTTGGTTTGGAATTGCTGAAACAAACTAAACAGAGAGAGAGTGATGGGGAGAGGGCGGGGAGTGTAGTGGCTAAATAGAACTGGGAGAGTTCAGAGGTTTTGTGTTGCTTTTTAATTAAATGACTTACAGTAATTTACTGCCTGAAACAACAGGTTTAAATTATTCAGCTTGGGGATTTTTTTCCCCCCTACTTGGCTTTTAACACTTTTTATTGCTTTTTATGTGCTTCAGTGTCTGAATTCTAATGAAGTGACAATAAAGTGATGATCTCATTTCAGTAAAACTTGCCATCTTAATTGAATAGAGCAATAATGTACATTGCCATAGTTCAAAGATTCGAGGAAGATCCAGTTCTACCCAGAGGCACAACAATACAAATTATGGCCCCAATTCAGCAAAGTATGTGCTTAAATATAAGCATAAGGGTAGCTCCATTGACCATCATGGGACTTCTCATGTGCTTAAAGCTAAGCACATGCTTTAATTCTTTGCTGAGTTATGGCCCAGTTTATTTAGTTAAATATGGAACAACTGAACCCTTAAGAGAACAAATGATTATTAATGGATTATATTATTTATTTGTATTGCATCAGTGATTGGGCAGCGCTAGTCATGGGCCAGGACTCCATTGTGCTAGGTGTTGTACAGACACAACAAAAGGATGGGCCCCACTCCCAAAAGCGTACAATAGAAGTAAAAAACCAAGAGAGAACAGATGAATGCACACCGACCAACAGGGGACCACAAGGAAAAAATGAGACAATATTGGTCCACCTGGTATGATATTGGTCACAGCACACCAGCTACCTAAACATTTAAAAAATGAGGTTTGTCTGGCACCTGGAAAAGGAAAACACTCCATAAACTTCAGTTTTTCTTCCTCCTTCTCAGCAGTTGCTCTTTTTCTCATCCTCCTTCCACTCAGAAGCCCCGCCCACTTAACTACAGCTCCCCTGGCTTGGCTTCCCCTAAAATAATAGGGAAGCCTAATTTGGTTCTCCTGTATACCCTTTCTCATAATACAAGAACAAGAGGACTCTTTGGGCAATGAAATAGCATCACATCTGAAAATGGAAATGGAGTAGTCTCTTATTGCAAAAGACAATTATCCTGTGGAACTCATTGCTACTGGATAATTCTGAAACACACATCTTAAGATGCCAGATAAGATGACTACTCTAAGTGCTCTAAAATTCAAATACTCTCTTGGATTTTCTTGAAATTTGCTGTGCCTCATAAGGCTGTAGGGTAGGGTTAATGGACCAAATTTGGGATCATTTGAGAAAGAAGTTCCTGAGATACAGCCCCCCTAAAAATCATGAGTTTACAAAATCACCTGCAAATTGGAATTTGCAGTGGTGTTGTAGCCGTGTTGGTCCCAGGATGTGAGAGAGACAAGGTGAGCGAGGTCATATCTGTTATTGGACCAGCCTCTGTTGGAGAAAGACAAGCTTTCAAGCTACACAAGAGCTCTTGAGTACCTCAAATGCTGGTCTCTTTCACCAACAGAAGTTGGCCCAATAAAAGACATTACCTCACCCACCTTGTCTCTCTGGTTTTGGGAATGTTTTATTTGTGCACACCTGGGGCTCAAACTGTACAATTATAGAAATGTCAGGCTGGAAGGGACCTAGAGAAGTCATCAAGTCCAGCCCCCTGAGCTGAGGCAGGACCAAGTAGATCTAGACCATCCCTGACAGAGATTTGTCTTACCTATTTTTAAAACTTCCAATGGGGAGGTTCCACAGCCTAACTTGGAAACCTGTTCCAGAGCTTAACTCCCCTTACAGATAGAAAGTTTTTCCTAATATCTAACCGAAAAATCCCTTGTGCCGATTAAGTTCGTTCTTTCTTGTCCTACCTTCAGTGGAGAACAACTGATCACTGGCATTGAGCTAGCTGCTGCCTTTTGGGGAGGTGTATTCATAGAATCATAGAATCTTAGGGTTGGAAGGGACCTCTGGAGGTCATCTAGTCCAACCCCCTGCTCAAAGCAGGACCAGCCCCAACTAAATCATCCCAGCCATGACTTTCTCAAGCCTGACCTTAAAAACCTCTAAGGAAGGAGATTCCACCACCTCCCTAGGTAATGCATTCCAATGCTTCACCATCCTCCTAGCGAAATAGTTTTTCCTAATGTCCAACCTAAACCTCCCCCACTGCAACTTGAGACCATTACTCCTTATTCTATCATCTGGTACCACTGAGAACAGTCTAGATCCATCCTCTTTGGAACCCCCTTTCAGGTAGTTGAAAGCAGCTATCAAATCCCCCCTCTTTCTTCTCTTCCTCAGACTAAACAATCCCAGTTGCCTCAGCCTCTCCTCATAAGTCATGAGCTCCAGCCCCCTAATAATTTTTGTTGCCCTTCGCTGGACTCTTTCCAATTTTTCCACATCCTTCTTGTAGTGTGGGGCCCAAAACTGGACACAGTACTCCAGATGAGGCCTCACCAGTGCTGGATAGAAGGGAATGATCATGTCCTTTGATGGGCTGGCAATGGTCCTACTTATACAGCCCAAAATGCTGTTAGCCTTCTTGGCAACAAGGGCACACGGTTGACTCATATCCAGCTTCTCGTCCACCGTAACCCCTACGTCCTTTTCTGCAGAACTGCTGCCGAGCCACTTGGTCCCTAGTCTGTAGCAGTGCATGGGATTCTTCCGTCCAAAGTGCAGGACTCTGCACTTGTCCTTGTTGAACCTCATCAGATTTCTGTTGGCCCAATCCTCTAATTTGTCTAGGTCCCTCTGTATCCTATCCCTACCCTCCAGCGTATCTACCTCTCCCCCCAGTTTAGGGTCATCTGCAAACTTGCTGAGGGTGCAATCCATGCTATCTTCCAGATCATTAATGAAGATATTGAACAAAACTGGCCCCAGGACCGACCCCTGGGGCACTCCACTTGATACCGGCTGCCAACTAGACATGGAGCCATTGATCACTACCCGTTGAGCCCGACGATCTAGCCAGCTTTCTACCCACCTTATAGTGCATTCATCCAGCCCATACTTCTTTAACTTGTTGGCAAGAATACTGTGGGAGACCGTATCAAAAGCTTTGCTAAAGTCAAGGAATGACACGTCCACTGCTTTCCCCTCATCCACAGAGCCAGTTATCTCGTCATAGAAGGCAATTAGATTAGTCAGGCAGGACTTGCCCTTGGTGAATCCATGCTGACTGTTCCTGATCACTTTCCTCTCCTCTAAGTGCTTCAGGATTGATTCCTCGAGGACCTGCTCCATGATTTTTCCAGGGACTGAGGTGAGGCTGACTGGCCTGTAGTTCCCTGGATCCTCCTTCTCCCCTTTTTTATAGATGGGCGCTACACTAGGTATTACCTATGCCAATAGGAGAACCCCTCCTGTTGGTGTAGGTCACGTCTACACTGAAGTGCTATAGCAGTGCAGCTCCTCTGCTGTAGCATTTCAAGTGTAGACAAGCCCTCAGGCTCTGTTCATGCTAGAGTGTTTTCAGGCAGTGTGTTGTCACAGTAACTGGATGGCACAAGGTGATCTGCTGGAGTCATTGAACCTGAGGTACACCCATGCACTATAAGTTCACGCCCTACCCTTGGCAGCTTTCACAGGATTTGTCTTCTTTGCATCCTGCATGGGCTCCTTTGGTAAGTTTTTCCCTGAGACCAACATTTCTGTTCTAGGAGCAATATTTTAAAATGCTTGAAAATCTACATACAGACTCCGATTTCACATTGGAAGTGCTGTCAAGAAAAATCTGCATTAATTAACTAGAGGGAAGATGAAAGACTCTAGCAAGCTATTAAGGTAGCATAATTGTGACGCATGCTCCTCAGTCATTTCCTGAACAAAGGGACTTTGTATGATCAAAGGAAAGGAAGTCACCGTGCCAAAGAAAAGCAAATTTTACAAAAGGTAGATCACGTCAGACCAACCTGATGTCTTTCTCTGAGACAATACTTGATTTTCGAGACAAAGGAAATAGAGTAGATCTAATCTACCTGGATTTCAGGAAAGCATTTGATACAGTTCCACATGGGAAATTACTAGTTAAACTGGAGAAGAATTAATATGAAAATCAGAAGGTGGTTAAGGAACTGGTGAAAGAGGAAACTACAGTGGATGATGCTGAAACATAGGTGCTGACTCCATGAGTGCTCTGGGGCTGGAGCACCCACGGGGAAAAATTAGTGGGTGCTCTGCACCCACTGGCAGCCAAGCCTGGGAGAAAATATAAAATTGTCACTTAGAAAGTTTGCAGCAAATATTGGGAGAATGGTTAATAATGAAGAGGGCAGGACACTGATTCTGAGCGATCTGGATTGCTTGGTAAACTGGGCACAAGCAAGCAAACAATATGCATTTTAATATGGCTAAGTGTAAATGTATTATCTAGGAACAAAGACTGAAGGCCATACTTACAGGATGGGGGATTCTATCCTGGGAAGCAGTGACTCTGACAACGATTTGGGGGTTCCAATGGATAATTAGCTGAACATGAGCTCTAAGTCTGACTCTGTGACCACAAAAAGGTAATGCGATCCTGGGATGTCTCGAATAGGAGTAGAGAGGTTATTTTACATCTGAATCTGGCCCTGGTGCAACAGCTGCTGGAATCCTGTGTCCGGTTCTGGTGCCCACAATTTCAGAAGGATGCTGATAAATTTGGGAGGTGTCAGAGAAGAGCTACAAGAATAATTAAAGGGTTAGAAAACATGCATTAGTGTGATACACTCAAGGAGCTCAATCTATTTAGCTTGACAAAGAGAAGCTCAAGAGGTTGCTTGATTACAAGTGCCTACATGAGTTACAAATATGTGATAATGGGCTCTTCCATCTAACAGAGAAAGGTATAACACAATCCAGCAGTTGGAAGTTGAAGCTAGACAAATGCAGATTGGAAATAAGACAGACATTTTTGTAAGGGTGAAAGTAACTAAACATTGAAACCTTTTACCAGGGGTTGCAGTGGAGTCTCTATCACTGACAATTAAATCAAGACTGGATGTTTTGCTGAAAAATCTGCCTTAGAAATTATTTTGGGAAAGTACTCTGTCCTGTATTCTACAGGAGGTCAGATTAGATTATCGCAATGCTTCCTTCTGGCCTTGGAATCTATGACTTTCCCAGCCTGCTTGGTATTTTTTTAGAGTGTACAAACTGCAATGATTAACTGAGTGAGGAATGCAAAAAGATCAGTCTGTTTCCCGGGATTATAAAACAGGGCTAAGTCTCTGTTGCCTTGTGTAATCATATACACCTGTATAAAGTGAGAGTCGGATGCTAGCACTCAGGTCTGATGCTTTTTAACCCTTACTTTGTACAGGTGTCAATGACAGCACAAGCTGCAAGACAATGGACAATCAGGCCTAATAATTATTCTTTACACAAACCCATTAGTAGGGCTGGGGGAAAACCATTCTTCCTATGCTGGAGCTTCAGGATACTCAGCCACCCTGCTTAGACCCCCAGCATGAGGTTGTGGCTGGAATGCTGTGATGAGCTTCTCTATGCGATGCTGGGAGACTGAAGCAGCTCTGGGGAAGTCTCTGGGGGGTGTCTTACTGTGCTTAATTTGTAATGAAAGAGATGTGGAGGTCCAAGCAATTTTTTTTTTTTTTTTTTACATTCATAACTGATGGAGCAGGGCCAGAGGTGCCGGGGCTAGGAACTGCCAAGCCTAGAGATGCCGGGGCTCAGCCCTGGTACCAATTAAGCACTGATACCTTGTGGTCATGAACCCTGTCCCCCCCCAGCAGAGCTGCAGGGGAACCATCTAAGGCTCAGAACCGAATACGGACACATAGGATCTCAACTGATGATTCAGCCCACTGCAAAGACTGGAGCAAGTGGCAGAACTGAGACCCTCATCTGGGTTTGAATTTCAGTTATGTGCCCCCCCCAAAGTTCTGGGGTGTTCAGATCGGGGGAGGGGGTTTGGCAGGGCTGGATTAATGCAGGAGCTTTAGGGGCTGAAGCCCAGAGTCCCAGGCTAAGGAGGGGCCCTGGAGCAGCAGGGCTCAGGCAGGCTGCCTGCATGCCATGCCCCATGTCGCTCCTGGAAGCAGGCGGCTGCTGGCACATCTCTGCGGCCCCTGAGCCCCCACCCCTCACCCTCTCCTGCACCCCGACACTCTGCCCTAGCCTGGAGCCCCCTCCTGCACCCAAACTCCCTCCTAGAAAGAAACTAATATATCAGCTGTTCTAAGGTAAGAAGTAGGCTTGAATTAACTTAACTATATTCTACATGTTTTAAGACTGAAATGTAACCACAGAACAGCTCTGTTAATTAAAAGGCAAGTTTAGTATAGCATTAATAGCCTCAATGCCATAATTGTTTTAAATTTTGTTTTAAATTAGGAAAAAGACTTGTATACAGGGGCCCCACAAAATCTAATAGCCCCAGGCCCACAGGAGAGTTAATCCGGCCCTGAGGATTGGTTGGACCCCTCTCTACAGAAAAGGGGGCTTGCTGGGTGGATAGGTCAATATAAAGGGTTGGGTCAGTTCTTTAAAATGGGTACTTTGTCCATCCCTAGTTTCCTTTGTGCCCCATTATGGGCCCATGGCTGCTGCCCATGCTGGGTGGACTCCATCTGGGCCCCTTTTACCTGTATAGCCACAGGTGGATCTGTTGGTTTTGGCAGATGTCTTTGCTCTGTGCCCTGGCTGACTCTGCACAACCAGGAAGTTTCTGAGCCAGCAGCTACCCACCCACCCACAGGCTCCTGTTCAAAGTTTAGAGCAGCTGGGGGAAGGCAGCTCACAGCTGGGAGAAAGTTTCCCTGTAGAGAAGGAAGCCCCTGTCCCCCTTCCAGGAGGCAGGACAGCTTGGGACTGCAGGAGACTTTGAGCCAGGGACTTGCTTCTCCTTGTGGTGAGTGGCTTTGTGCTCACAGAAAATTTGTTCTGGGAGAAGCGAGTGGGAATAAGGGTGGAGATAGCAGCTGTGTGTTCTCCCATGGGGCTTCCCTCTGCACTGCCCTGGGGAAAACCAGCATGGGGCACCCTGCTCTCCCTGGTGGGATATAGAGGTGACTCCTGCCCCCTTCTCTTCCCCAGGGCTCCTCTGCTGTCCCTGAGTTGTGGGCAGCAGCAATCTACTCTCTCCCATGTGAAGTCCCTTTACTCTCCTAAGGGGGTCCCTTTGCTCTCCTAAGGGGTAGCCTGCCCCATATCCCTTAGTGAGCCCCTTGTGCTCCCCAGGGGGGCCCTCTTCCTCTGCTCTCCTGCAGGAGTTATGCCTTGGGAAGGTTCCCCTCCCTCCTCCTGGAATTAAAGCTGCCGCCTTGCATTGCTCAGACAGGGGAGAACAGGAGGCAAAGCAGGGCTTCTCCCTGTGGGTTTGAAGTGGGGACAGGCAAGGTCCAGGGGTGTGTGAAAATGGGTTGTAGAGTTTGGGGGTCTCCAGGCTAGATGCAGGGGGAGCTCAGAGTTGCTGGCAGAAGGGGGCATGGCTCTGTAAAAGTGGGGAGCTCATGGAATTGCAGGGAGTTGGTTTGGAGGACAGTGGTTATGAAGTGCTGTGGGGAGGATGTGGGGGGCACCAGCAGGGTGGTTATGAAGTGGCATGAGATGTGGGGGATGGGGTGTCTGGGAGGGGTGGTTATGAAGTAGGCATTGGGGAGGGGTGGTTATGAAGTGGCATGGGGGGTGGAGTATCTGGGAGGGTGGGTATGAAGTGGCATGGGGGGTGTGAGAGATGGAGTATCTGGGGGTGGTGCTTATAAAGTGGCATGGGGGTGTGTGGGGAGCGTGGCAGGGATTTCAGAGGGGTGGTTAGGGAGTGGCCTGGGGGGTTGTTCTGGGGAGAGTGCGGGGGTTCAGAGGAGTGGTTTCTCCATGGTTATGAAGTGGTATGGGGGGAGGGGTGGTTGTGAAGTGGCCTGGGGGGTTGTGGGGAAAATGGGGGTGTTCAGGGGGTGGTTATGAAGTGACATGAGGACTGGTGGGGAGGTGGCCAGGAATTGCGACGCGAGGGGATGGCAGAATCCCCCGTTCGCACACTGAGAGGAGATCTGAGTTACATGCAAGGCGTGGGGTGGGGGAACCTGGGAGCCCAGGTCAGGAAGAGAGGTGGCTGGTGTCTCCTACCAGACTGCTTTTGTGTCCCTAAGGGAGGGAGGCAAATCACTGAGGGACTAATGTGATGGGGAATATTTGGCGCCTGGTATCTCTGGGCCGGGCCCTCTCTGACTTTATTAGTACTTGGGCATTGGGCAAACACCCAGTGATAGCCTATCCCTGCCCTAAAGAGCTTGCATTCTAAATACACAACAGGCAGTGCGGGGATGAGGGAAACACAGGCCCAGGGAGGGAATATTATTTGCCCAAGATCACCAACAAGGTGGCAGTGAGGATTAGAACACAGGTCTCCTGAATGTCAGCTCAGTGTCCTAACCATTGGATCAGGCTGGCAGACGGTTTCTGGCAAGCACCCTTCAAGGTGACTTGAGGTGTGGGGGGAGGGATTTAGCTTGGGCTCCTCTTGTGCTGCTTTATGAAGCATAAAGAAGGCCTGAAACTTTGGTGGTTCTCTAAAAATAGTGTGGGGGGTGTTTTTTAATGGGTTTTCTCTGGGCTTTTTTTCCTCTGTAGAAGTACCAGTGACAACTCCTGTCTCCCATCTGGTGGTCAAGATTTCCTTGGGAGCTTTCTCATCCCTTCACTGAAGAAGTTGTGAAGGGGAGAAAGGATTGGATCTTTAACAGAGACCTTTCTCCCAAGTGTTTCTCTTGTGTTTGAGTTAAATAGGTGTGGGAGGTAGAGGCAGAACAATGAGTTGTAAGCAATCTGAATAAAAATAATTTTCCCTCCTGGTGAATCAGATTTAACTTTGGTCCTCTGTAGGCTAGAAAAATTGGTTGTTTTTGAAAATCTGGTAGCTAGTAGGTTTTTTAAAACACAACTTGGTACCTCACTCAGACACACCTTAACAGCTTTAAAAGCCTTTAAAACTGCCTTGGCAAACTCCCACAGGAGCCTTTAAATATGTGTTAGCTGGCCATGGCCCTAAGATCGGCTGTGATCAGCTAATCTGTCTACGCTAGGTGCATAATGCCTATTGAACAGCTTCTCGTGGTTTAGCACTGCCCCATCAAGCCCGTTACATTGGTGTGTGCCCCCCAGACCACTGGTGAAAAGAAGCATACTGCTCCTGGTACTGACTAGTGTCCCCACCCCTGGCAGTTATCAATTCTTTACCCACCAGCTGCTATTACTTTTTCTCTTCACTTCCTTCTTGGTTCTTGTTCCCCAGCTGCTTCTCTTTGAGAACAGGCCACTTGCTGTGAGTAACTAGGCTGTAAGAGAGACATATCTTGCAGCCAAGATTTTTCATTAGTGGCAAGGGATTTTGGGTGCTCCAATATGACACCTTAAAGGGGTCTGATTTTTCTCCAGCCCTGTGTAAGGACCTTGTTTTGATGGGCACCCAGATCCACTAGTTATTCCTGGAAATCTTGGTCCATATTTTTCCACTTCCTCCTGAGCTAGCCAATCTCTGCAGTTAGACAGCACCTTTCTGTTTGTGCCGCTCGATCAGGAATCTGGTTTTCTTCAGTGCTCAGAGCTTCCCTCTCGTTCACCAGGCAGAAGCTCCTGCTGTTTCCACTGTGAGCTGTCTTGGATCCTTGATGACTGCTCCGTATTCCGTGTCTGTCTTTTGCCTTAACATATTCCTCTCCTGTTCTTAGAAGGTGTCTGAGATGCAGAAAGTCCTGGTGTGTTCTCTAGGAGCAACCTGTCTAGTGCTCTCTGCCCGTCTGTACTATAAGACCAGCCTCCCGTGTCTCTCACACCTCTAATCCCTATGGCTCTTTATTAATAAGGATGAGCTCAGTGAGCGGTGGGGATGCAGATTTCATTCTGAATGTTCAGTTTGGTCCGTAATATAACTTAATGTGATCACCAGCCTGTCAAGTGAGGATTTTGCATCTCATTTGCAGTTTAGATGCTGGAAATACCTGAGTTATTCTGCAAGCACTTTACCCATCTAAGTGGTTTGTGAGATGAGCTTTCTTTAATGTTTCTTGGATAGAGTAGAAATGCAGAAAAAAGTGACTAGACCAGCTCTCCTTAATTACAATATAAAGCTCTTCTGTAGTGCAATTCATTCAGGGATCATATAGCACTTTTACAGTCAGTATCATTATCCCCACCTTATGGGGAAACTGAGGCACAATGCGATGAAGCGGCTTGGTCAGTCCAGTGTACTAGGCTACACTACCTCCCCTAATGAAGAAGGGAAATCGGAATCTGAAATGACATGTAGTATTTCCCAGCTTCCAAACCCTTTTGCAAGCATTAATGAAACAATTCTCAAATCACTAGAGCCCTGCAAATTTGCAGATATCTGCTTTATATCCACAGGCCACGACTGCCGACCAGATGATACAAATTTTGTATCCGCGCGGGGCTCTGCAAATCACCCTGAGGTAGTTCATAATTACTATTCTCATTTTTTCCATGGGAAAACTGAGTCTCAGAAAAGTGGAGAGACTTTGCCATGATCACACAGCACATTAGGGTTAGAAGCCAAGAATTCCTGGATCCCAGCCCTTGCCTCAGACCCCATAACACAGTGTTTCTGACCTATAAGTATATTGCAATTGACACGACTATGATGCGCTCTTCTGTCATTATCTGAAATAATAAATTGGGGTCCCATTGTGCAAGGCACTGTACTCACCCCTAGAAAGAGAGAGCCCCTGCCCCAAAGAGATTACAGTCTAAACAGATATGATGAACAAAAACTGAGAGAAAGGAAGTTGTATTATCCCCATTTTACAGATGAGGAACTAAAATACAGACTGGCTTAGATCCTTTTAGATAGTTAGGCTCTTAACTTCCATTGAAATCAGTGGGAGTTAGAAGCCTAAGTGACTTGACCAAGGTAACACAGGAAGTCTGTGGCAGAGCTGTGAATTGGACCCCAACCTCCTCAGTCCCCATCCAGTGCCTTAAGTGCAAGTCCAGCCTTCTTCAGGTTAACCTTCCTTCCGCACTTGGGGTCTATTCCTGCAGTGCGCCCTTGGCAATTATTGGCATTGAGGACATTCAGCACTTTTCTGTAGCGAGTGATCAGCCAGGATGACTGACAGTGGATTCATGATCTCTTTCCGGTGTTTAAGGGCAGGTGCTTTGTAGCTGTTGAGATCTCCTCTAGAGACTAAATTTAGATGACCAATTTTCCCTATGGTGTGGTGTTTTAAGTCAAGAAGCTTTGCCCTCTGCTTGAGTAGCCAGACCACATATCATTAGGAAGAAAATGAGATATTGTTTTCTTAGGGTTCTCTAATTTGTAAAGGTTCAGAGAGGAAATTCTACAGAGGCCTAGGGAATTGGAGAATCATATTGTTTCTAAGTGCATTCAGTGCTGGTGAAAGGTTCCGGACTGTAGACGCTGGAGAGCTAAGCCCCCAAGGTACTCAGAGTAGGTATAATATGAATGGATGATGCAAATCCTCCATTCTATTCTATCTAGGTTCTTACACCATCTTCATTGCTCATCACTATAGCATCTGAGCGCTTCCCAGTTGGTGCATTAACCATTGTGCCTAAGCACCTGTCACCTGTTGTATCTTCTCTCATCCTCTCCCCAAGGGGAGAAATACATACACTGGAATGTCTTGTTTTGGTGGGGGCTTTAGGTTTTTGGATTTTTTTGTTTTAAATATACCTGCTGCTCTGTATTTGTTAGAGAAAGCAAGGTTCCAAAAAAGTACCTTGCACTTGGAGTGGAAAGTGATGAGGTTTGTGGTGGTCCATAGTTCCTCGGAGAGTTCATGCCACAGGCTCGGACCAGCCCCTGAGAACGTTCTGTCTCCTCCACAGACAAGCTGCTCCCATATTTTTGAGAGTTCCATTGTGCCAGGGGAGCAGAGTTGTTAAGCAGGGTCTTCATCCTGGAGGTTTCGGCTGTTTTAAATAGGCTGCACCCAGGAGCACTCTGAAGCTAAGAAGCGAGACCTTGAATTTGATCCCAAAATCTCCAGGAAGCTGGTGTAGAGAGCAGATGTGCAATGTGCTCACGGTTGTCCGTATTGCTGAAGGGACGCTCTGCAGAGTTCTGAATTAGTTGGCATTTCCTAAGTGCTGAAGGCTTCATGCCCAGGTATACTGCATTGCTGTAGTCCAACCAAGCATTGACAAAGGTGTGCTCAAGTCCAGGTCATCATCCATCAGGATGGGTCAGAGCTTCCTAGACAACCAGAGTTGATAGAAATTAGTATTTGTGGTTGCTGCTATATCCGACCTTAGTGTCGGCAAGAGTTGAAGAGTACTCCTAAAGTATGGACTGAACTGACCAATTGAGAGTAGGTGCCTTCAGCCACAGACAATTGCAGCATGGCTGCAAACTCCTCGAAATACTTCCCTCTGCCCACCATCCTCACCTGTCTTGCCTCTGTTCAGCTTCAGCCAGCTGCTCATCCATGAGCTGATCTCGGCCAAGCACTGAGCCGTGTTCATGGTAGTGGCATGGTCGTTCGTGGTGAAGGACAGGAGCAACTTTGTCTCATCTGCATATTACTGGCACTTGAGTGAGTGTCATCTGACCAATTGACCTATCAGTTCTGTGAAAGGGTTGAAAAGGACCGTGGAGAGAAATCATCCTTGTGGGACTCCACAAGGCAGGGGTTCTGCAGTGGAGATACTCTTTCCCATCACTGCTCTTTGAATGAGCCATTCCAGGAAGAATTCAGACCATTTTGGCGCATTTCCCCTTGGCCCCCATTACCTCTCTCGGGTGAGGGGCACCACCCTGCCGCCTGCACGCTGCTCTGAAAGAAGTCCCTCCAGTGCGGTCCTAGGAGTTTGGTCTCTGTGGTGATTCAGGCCTTAGCCTCCTGGCTGAGAGTGCCAACAAGCGTGGTGAGCTTTGGGGATATTATACCGTAACAAATATACGTGCTGCAGGTAAGTGTGCATGTCAACTCCCCAAACTCCATCCCAAAGTTGGGCCTTGAGCCCTTACGCGCCAAAGGCCTCTACCAGCTGAGCTAAAGAAGCATTCCCTGCATACTGTGATTCGTGGTCCCTAGCCACTAAGGTTATGTCTATGCAGCAGTCAATGATATGCCAACAGGTAGGCAGACCTGCCCTCGCTTGAATCTAACTAGCACTGGTAACAGTACTGTAGACATGGAGGCATGGGCTTCAGCACAGGCTAGCAACCCAAATAGGTCCCCAGCAGGCTTGCACTTGGGCAGCTAGCCCACTTCTGTTCCTAGATTAAAGCTAGGTTTCAGAGTAGCAGCCGTGTTAGTCTGTGTTCGCAAAAAGAAAAGGAGGACTTGTGGCACCTTAGAGACTAACCAATTTATTTGAGCATGAGCTTTCGTGAGCTACAGCTCACTTCATCGGATGCATGCCGTGGAAACTGTAGCAGACTTTATATATACACAGAGAATATGAAAAAATACCTCCTCCCACCCCACTGTCCAGCTGGTAATAGCTTATCTAAAGTGATCACCAGGTGGGCCATTTCCAGCACAAATCCAGGTTTTCTCACATCCCCCCCCACCCCCATACACACACAAACTCACTCTCCTGCTGGTAAAACCCCTTCAAAACTGACCACTCTCCAAGTTTAAATCCAAGTTAAACCAGAACATCTGGGGGGGGGGGTAGGAAAAAACAAGAGGAAATAGGCTACCTTGCATAATGACTTAGCCACTCCCAGTCTCTATTTAAGCCTAAATTAATAGTATCCAATTTGCAAATGAATTCCAATTCAGCAGTTTCTCGCTGGAGTCTGGATTTGAAGTTTTTTTGTTTTAAGATAGCGACCTTCATGTCTGTTCTCCAACTGGTTTATGAATGTTATAATTCTTGACATCTGATTTGTGTCCATTTATTCTTTTACGTAGAGACTGTCCAGTTTGACCAATGTACATGGCAGAGGGGCATTGCTGGCACATGATGGCATATATCACATTGATGGATGTGCAGGTATACGAGCCTCTGATAGTGTGGCTGATGTTATTAGGCCCTGTGATGGTGTCCCCTGAATAGATATGTGGGCACAATTGGCAACGGGCTTTGTTGCAAGGATAAGTTCCTGGGTTAGTGGTTCTGTTGTGTGGTATGTGGTTGTTGGTGAGTATTTGCTTCAGGTTGCGGGGCTGTCTGTAGGCAAGGACTGGCCTGTCTCCCAAGATTTGTGAGAGTGTTGGGTCATCCTTTAGGATAGGTTGTAGATCCTTAATAATGCGTTGGAGGGGTTTTAGTTGGGGGCTGAAGGTGACGGCTAGTGGCGTTCTGTTATTTTCTTTGTTAGGCCTGTCCTGTAGTAGGTAACTTCTGGGAACTCTTCTGGCTCTATCAATCTGTTTCTTTACTTCTGCAGGTGGGTATTGTAGTTGTAAGAAAGCTTGACAGAGATCTTGTAGGTGTTTGTCTCTGTCTGAGGGGTTGGAGCAAATGCGGTTGTATCGCAGAGCTTGGCTGTAGACGATGGATCGTGTGGCTACAGCCAAGCTCTGCGATACAACCGCATTTGCTCCAACCCCTCAGACAGAGACAAACACCTACAAGATCTCTGTCAAGCTTTCTTACAACTACAATACCCACCTGCAGAAGTAAAGAAACAGATTGATAGAGCCAGAAGAGTTCCCAGAAGTTACCTACTACAGGACAGGCCTAACAAAGAAAATAACAGAACGCCACTAGCCGTCACCTTCAGCCCCCAACTAAAACCCCTCCAACGCATTATTAAGGATCTACAACCTATCCTAAAGGATGACCCAACACTCTCACAAATCTTGGGAGACAGGCCAGTCCTTGCCTACAGACAGCCCCGCAACGGTAATCACTTTAGATAAGCTATTACCAGCTGGACAGTGGGGTGGGAGGAGGTATTTTTTCATATTCTCTGTGTATATATAAAGTCTGCTACAGTTTCCACGGCATGCATCCGATGAAGTGAGCTGTAGCTCACGAAAGCTCATGCTCAAATAAATTGGTTAGTCTCTAAGGTGCCACAAGTACTCCTTTTCTTTTTTAGATTAAAGCTAGCGCAGGTATATCTACCGTGCTGCAGTACCACCTGTCGCCATATAGACACAATCGTAAGGGCAACATCACTTGTGCTAACTCATTTTGCAGGTGTGAGGCCTGAGAATGTCTAAGAAGTCGGCCCCATTATTATCATCACTTTGTTTCTATGTCACCATGAATACACAAGGTGGTAGCCCTGTACAAACATAGATGTGCTGAGCAATAGCCGGCGTCCCTGCCTGCAAGAGCTTCCAGGGAGCATGAATGCAGCAGAGAGGAGACATTAAATCTCTGTCAATCAACTGCCTTTGCCAAGACTCAGGGTCCCAGGCTAAGCTGGTGAAGGATCAGCTGGAACACAGCAATGCTGGTATGTGTCTTAGATTCTTTGCTCCAAGCGTCTCAATCTGAGGCCAGTCAAAACCAGGAGGAACTGAAATAAATCACGCCAGTGCAGCTGAAAACAATGCAAGCCTCTCTGGTGAGTCAGGCTCAGCAAAACTGGATCATCCTGTTTGTTGTTTCCCGGGACCACGTGGATCTTGCGGCTGCTTCTCTGGGAGTCTCATCTTTGTCCCCTCTGCTCCAGGGTTTGGGGTTTGTTTATTTTTTTTGAAAAGTAACAAATTCTTCTACTAAATTTTACCATTCTCCCGGGGCTACTTATGCTAATATAATCCATCTGTTACTCCACCCAAGGAACAAGGGTCTCAGATATTTTTCCAGTGCGGATTGAGGGCCAGTTTTCTTAGTCTGTCATCTTAAAAAGGGAACTTTAATTTCTTTCTGGGAAGGAGCGAAATCTGCCTGATTTTAGTGAAGCCCCTTCAGCTTCTGGTGGGAGAGAGCAATACCCTGGTTCATGAGGCTGAGAACTCGGTTTCGGGGGGCGGGGCAGCAGCAAATGTTTCTTTTGGGAAATCGTTGGTTGTCTTTTTCCTCCCTAATTTTGGAAATTAGGAACAGAAGGTCTGATCCTTAGCTGGGGAAGGCAACAGGGCTCCACCAACTGTGGATCTGGCTCTGAATGTCCTTTCCCCCCATCCTTACCCTGTCTATTTCCAGGTGGCATCTAAATGCAGGGCTGGATTAAGGTGAGGATACATGGAGATCTAAACTGAGAGGCCCCCCGCCCACTAATGTTAGAGGGATGGGCACTGTCAGAGTGTGCTGGATCTCTCCTGAGAATGGGGAGCCGGAAGCAGCCACAGAAAAAGAGCCAGGAGCACTGTGATTTGTTGGGTCTATTGGGCCGAGCCCAGTTTCGGCTCAATCCATCACTGTCTCAGCACATTCCATACAGTTCATGCTGCTGGAAAGGACGTGTTGCTTTCACTTCTCTTGTATTTTAGCTCGTTTCATTATTAGTGAACACCGTGTTGAACAGGAGAAGGTTGCAGCTAAACAGGTAACCCAGCCCTTGCTCGGAAAGAGCTAGCTCTGACTGAATGCAAACAGTACAAGACCAGACAGATCATACACAGAGCAACAGGGTGGGGCCAGTGCAGCTTGACTGGTTCATGGCATAGGTATGTTCTTAAAGGCTCTTCCCAGAGATGGAGGGTGGTGGGGGCAACTATTCCAGGCACGTGGAGTGGCACAAGAGAGGGGTCGCAGGCCCAAGCACTGAACACTGGAAATAGTCATCGGCACTCCTTCGAAGTGCCTTTAAATATAGGGCTCTTGGAGCGCTTTACAAACGTCCATTCATTCTCCCGACTCCCCGGAGAGAGGAGAGAAGTGTGGTTCCCTCCATGGCACAGATAGGGATCTGAGGCACGGTGAAGGGAAGGGACTTGCCCAAGGTCACATGGGGAGTGTGAGGTAAAGTCAGGAGGAGAGCCCTGCTGTAAAGGTTGATGTCGGTGTTTCCCAAACCATGTGCCATGGCGCAGTGTTGTGGGTGTCAGGTCAGTGTGCCGTGTCATCTTTCTGAAGAACCACAAGTGAGAACAAAAACACCCTTCCCTTCTATATTTTAATGAGTGTTGGAGCCGGATCCCAGGCTGTACTTTTGCTCTCTGGGATGAAGCCCCTTTCCAATATTATGCACGCATCACGTTCCATCCCCCAAAGCCAGGTTACGATAGCAAATCTGAGTCCTGCAGGGTGGAGGTGGGAAAGGAAAGAGGGGAAGCTGCCTTCCGATTGGCCGTCTGCCTCGCTGCCCCTCCTCCTCTTCCAGTGGCAGAGCAACCAATCAGAGCTCCATCTCCCTCTCCTGTGAGCAATGGGTCCGCTCCCCCGCCCTGCAGCCAGGGGCGGGGGGAAGATCCCCTGGAGTTGCCCCTCCCCAGCCTGGAAGAGGAGCAGGGACCCTGCTGCAGCCCCTCAGGAGGTGAGGCTGGCAGGCAGGCAGGGGAGCTGAATTGGGGTGAGAGCTGGGTGTGAGGGGGTGGACCCGGGGGGGCAGAACTGGTGGAAGCAGCATTGGGGTCAGGTGGGGGCTGGACAGGTGGAGGGTAAGGACAGAACTGATGGGGGGCTGCAGGGTAGAACTGATTTGGAGACTGGAGCCACAGGACTGATTTGGAGGTTTGGGGGCAGAATTCATTGTTGGGCAAGGGACAGGGAGATGTGGAGGTGAGAACTCCTGCAGCAGGGGCCATACGAAAGAAGTGCCTCAGAGATGAAAAGGTAATAAAATAAGTCTTGATACATAATAATATTTTTAGCTGTTGTTTCTTGATTGGTACAACTTCTGTATTATTTGTTCATCCTATAATAAAACAATTCATTTTTGTATTTGGCATCTTGGTGTGAACTTGTGAGTCGACAGAAAATGCACCTCACAGGCTGCACATAAAGTGCATGACGTGAATGGCCAGGGTGGTAAACAGCTTGGACCGAGGCGATAAAAGGGCGAGATCATTTTGGAGACAAAATAATTAAAAGTTTCAAGGTTTGCCATGGCAGAGAGAAGGTTGGGAACCACTGATCTAGATGTCTTGTCACCTCTTTACACCCCCTTCCTTTGCTGCTTTATTCCTTTCCTTGTCTCTGCCCACTTTGCAGGATTTCCCCCCCCGCCCCTGTGGATTCCACAGGGGACCCTGAGTGGTACAATCTCACCTCCTATTTCTGTTCCCTCCCACTCCACAATCCAGGGCTCGTTCCCTTGCGGTGGCCCGGGAGGGCATCGTGGTGCTGCCAGAGTGAGAGTTAGGAGAGCTGCTAAGATAGTGTCCTGGTGATGGCAGGGGTGAGTGCCGGAGCTACAGGGAGACTTCTCCAAGGGGCCAAGGCTGCCTTGTGCAGGAAGCGATCCCTTAATAAGGCACTTCAGTTTCCCCAGTAACTAAGGCTGTGAGATAGCAGGCCGGGCAAATGCAAGTAGACCTTTTTTTTTTTTTTTTTTTTTTTTTTTTAAATCTTTTTACAGTGCAAATATTTGCGATAAAAAATAATATAAAGTGAGCGTTGTACCCTTTGCATTCTGTTTTGTCACTGAAATCAATGTTTTGAAAATACAGAAAACCATCCCCAAATCTCTATAATAAATTTCAATTGGTATTCTATTATTAACAGTGCGATTAAAACTGTGATTAGTTGAGATTATTTTTTTAATCGTCTGACAGCCCTAGTTTTTTAATTTTTATTTTTCATATTATGTTATAATAAAACTTTGGAAAGAAAAGTCCTTTTCTAAAGGAAAATTGAAATGTTTCATGACGAAAATGTCAAAACGGGACATTTTGATGGTGTCAGGACTTTCCCCTTTCTTACTCTGAAACAAAATTTTAGCAAAATCATGTCAGTTTCAGGAAGTGTTTTGATTTTGGCAGAACTGCATTTCCTGACAAAACTGTTCGTTCAACCTTTTTCTAACCCGCTCAAGCTGAAAGGCAGCCAGCCTGGCAGAAGTGAAGCTTTAGGATGAATATGGCTTGAGGTCAAGGGCTTGCTGATCATTTTTGCTTTCTGGTTCCAATATTCTAGCACTTGGTGCTGTTCATTTGGTGTTCCTCCCTTGCAGTGTCGGATGTTTAATAACCCCTTGTAACATTTCTCTGGTTGTTACAGGAGGGTTCATAAAACCTTTGTAGGTTTCATAAACCCTGCTGCTGGGCTTGGGGTGTGTTCCGAGTCCCTTTCAATCAGGAACACTTCAGAATAAAGCTTTATTCTGGGAAAAGCTGAATCTCACCTACTGCCAAAGTCCAATCCCCAGCTCACATCACCTCCCTAAACTCTACACACGCACATATTACACATCATACCTCCACACAAACCTTTAGATACAAGCACGCCCTTGTACAAACAACATATGTCATCTCCTTCTGATGCACATGGCTACCTGAATAATACAAATGTTACAGGTTGGTATTCTTTGTGATTTTTATTTGCTCTGTGTGTTTCTTTTTTCAGTGGTTTTATTGCCCCACCCTCCCTTCCACCTGGCCGCATGGCTCCCTCTTCGGCAGAGAGACCAGAGTATTCGAAAGTCACTTTCAGCTCTTGCCTGCTGCAATGGAGTTTAGCATCCATTGTCCCTGTCCTGCTCACAGTTCTCCTGCTCCTTCTCTGCATCTCCTTTAAAAGGTAGGTGCTCTCCCTCCTAAATCTCTCACTCTTGCTCGCTCTCATTATTCATGGTGGAAGGTGCTGGGCAGGGCTGTCAGCCCTGGGGACAAAGGACCAAATTCAGAGTGGAATCTCAGGGCTTGTTGAGGTTAGAAATACTAGCACTGGTATGACTACGCTGATGTAGTTCCATGCTGTAACCCCTTGGTGCTGACACACTGTGCCTGTGCAAAATTTAAGCTAGACAATTTGAGACCGGAAATAAGGTGGATATTAATTACCCCTCACTGTTAAAAATCCCTGGAACAACTTATCAAGGGCTGTGGTGAATTTTCCATCACTTTAAAATCAAGATAAGCTCTCATTCAAACAGGAATTAATTCAAGGCCTGTGCCATACAGGAGGTCAGGTTAGAGGATAACAATGGTTCCTAACCTATGAATATGTGAAAATGGTTTTTGCACCAGTGTCTGGTCTATATGCAGAGTTGCACCAATTTCACTGAAGGGTTGTTTTGAAATAGATTTAGTTTAGGTGGTGCAAACTCCTGTGGAGATGCTCTTAAATCCATTTAAACCTGATAGCTTACTTTGGTTACTAACCATTTTAAAAATGTACCAGTTTAAGTTTAAGCATGTCCGTAATACGCTCTAGATCAATTCAGTTAAAGCAGGGCCCTGCTTTAGCATAGACCAGGCATCCCGAACACGTTGATCAGAGAACATAAGCAGGTCAAAGAGCATTTGCATGTAAAGGAGTGTGACTCCCCCTCCTGCACCCCAGCAAAAATTGGGCCATAGCAATGGATGAATCAAAGCGTTAATTTTCTAGCTAGCACAAATATCAGGCCTAGGTGGCGAGCTGGATATTTCTGACGGGTCTTCGTCTATCTGCATGCTAGGCTGCTCACCGCCCTGTCTGATGTGACAGCGCCTCTGGGGGGAGGGGGATGAGGGAGAGAGAGACAGCACCTTGCATTTGTTGATGCCAGTCTCCTTGCCTGATTGAGGCTGATCTGTATTATCCTCAATGGGGGTCCCGTAAAGTTTGTGGCAGAGCAAGTAGAGGGATGGACCATGTGAGAGGGACAGAGATGCTTCCCCTTCACTCCAGGGAAGGAAGCAAAGCTGTGGTCAGGCACTGGGCCGGTTTGGAGAGGGTGCAGCTGGTCTCTCAACTACACTGTGTGCCATGGTGCCGTGAGATGTCTCCCCTGGAGGTGCGCTTTGCCAGATTGGCCACCGGGTGGCATCCGCTCACACACATGGCAGGGAAAGAGCAGTTGTGTGGCAATTTAACTCTAGCCATTAACGCTCACAGGGCAGAAGGGGAATTCGGCTACCCAGGTTTCATGTCGCTTCGAACAGGGGTCCTCAACCTTTTTCTTTCTGCCCCCCTGTCATAAATATAAAGGGAAGGGTAAACCCCTTTGAAATCCCTCCTGGCCAGGGGAAAGCTCCTCTCACCTGTAAAGGGTTAAGAAGCTAAAGGTAACCTCGCTGGCACCTGACCAAAATGACCAATGAGGAGACAAGATACTTTCAAAAGCTGGGAGGAGGGAGAGAAACAAAGTGTCTGTCTGTAGTCGTCTTGGCCGGGGACAGAACAGGAATGGAGTCTTAGAACTTTTAGTAAGTAATCTAGCTAGGTATGTGTTAGATTATGATTTCTTTAAATGGCTGAGAAAAGAATTGTGCTGAATAGAATAACTATTTCTGTCTGTGTATCTTTTTTGTAACTTAAGGTTTTGCCTAGAGGGGTTCTCTATGTTTTTGAATCTAATTACCCTGTAAGATATATACCATCCTGATTTTACAGGGGGGATTTCTTTATTTCTATTTACTTCTATTTTTTATTAAAAGTCTTCTTGTAAAACACTGAATGCTTTTTCATTGTTCTCAGATCCAAGGGTTTGGGTTTGTGGTCACCTATGCAAATTGGTGAGGCTTTTTATCCAACATTTCCCAGGAAAGGGGGGGTGCAAGTGTTGGGAGGATTGTTCATTGTTCTTAAGATCCAAGGGTCTGGGTCTGTAGTCACCTAGGCAAATTGGTGAGGCTTTTTACCAAACCTTGTCCAGGAAGTGGGGTGCAAGGTTTTGGGAAGTATTTTGGGGGGAAGGACGCGTCCAAACAGCTCTTCCCCAGTAACCAGTATTAGTTTGGTGGTGGTAGCGGCCTGTCCAAGGGGTAATATTTTGTACCTTGGGGAAGTTTTGACCTAAGCTGGTAAAGATAAGCTTAGGAGGTTTTTCATGCAGGTCCCCACATCTGTACCCTAGAGTTCAGAGTGGGGGAGGAACCTTGACATGGTGGCACAGTGGTGGGATTAACCTGAAATCATTTTGAGATCCAGTTGAGATTTTTTGAACTAGAAATACAGATTTTAAAAAGGAATTTTTAGGAAGTCCAGAAGGCAGCTTTGAAACTGAAAGCAGCTTGGTTTCTCTCTGCTTTGTGGCCAAGCAGAGACAAAAGGGGATTATCTTGTGAATTGCAGGTTTTCTTGCCTGGAGGCAGGGTACTTAACTCCTGCAGGGAAATTCACAGTCTTCCAACCCAGAGGTTTTTTTTTTTTCTTTTCTTCCTAAAAGTAAATAGGGGGTGTGTGCTCTACCCATTTGCCTGGAGACAAAAGTGGCAGGGTTTTTTTTTAGGATTTTGATTTTTTTTTTTTTTTGTTTTACAAGGAGCACAGGTTTGAAAAGAAATTTTTTTTTTCTTTGGGCTGGGTAAGCAGTTTTCCAAGTAGTTGGAGGTTTTTTGCTTTAATTTGGGCCCAGAGCAGAGACAAGGGAATTGTCTTTTTCTGTAGGCTGACAATCACTATCAGAGAATAGGTACTCTATTCCAGCACAGCAAAAGTTTACAGCCAAGTTTTGTTTGTTTATTTCTAAACCTCGGGTGTAAAGTTAGTTAAAAACAGAGAGGTTAGAAGGGCCAAATCCTCAGCTCGACTACAGCTGGAATTAGCCAAATTTCAGGCTGAGGAAAAACAAAGGGAACATGAAAGACAGATAGAACTCATGCGGCTGGAGAAGGAGGTACAGGAGGCTGCCCACAAGAGGGAAATGGAGGCAAGGAAGCATGTGGAGGAGATGGAGAGGATAAAGGCCCAGCAGAATATACCAACAAACCCTAGCAATCCTTCTCCAGGTACCACTTCCCATCCCAGAAAGTTCCCCACCTACAAGGCAGGTGATGATACTGAGGCCTTCTTAGAAAACTTCGAAAGGGCCTGCCTTGGGTACAACATCTCTACTGACCAATACATGGTAGAGCTGAGGCCGCAGCTCAGTGGACCCTTAGCTGAGGTGGCAGCTGAAATGCCTAAAGAACACATGAACAAGTATGAACTGTTTAAATCCAAGGCGAGAGTCAGAATGGGGATAACACCCGAGCAGTCTCGTCGGAGGTTCAGAGCCCTAAGGTGGAAACCAGACATGTCATTTACCCGACATGCCTACCACATTGTAAAACATTGGGATGCCTGGATATCAGGAGCAAGTGTTGAATCTCCAGTAAATTTGCCCTTCCTAATGCAAATGGAACAATTCTTAGAGGGTGTTCCTGAGGAAATAGAAAGATACATCCTAGATGGGAAACCCAAAACTGTAATTGAGGCAGGAGAGATTGGAGCCAGATGGGTGGAGGTGGCAGAGAAGAAGAAAACTGGTCGCAGTTGGAGCGGAGACCAGAAGGGACCACCCCAGACCACACCCTATTACCGGGGGCCGCCCAAAGCCCCACCTACCTCCCAAAGAACCCTCCAGACCCCTTATCGTCCCACCACCCCGTTCTCCAGCAACCCACCTCGCCCCGGTGACCCGTCAGCTGGACGATGTTTTAAATGTAACGAGCTGGGGCATGTAAAGGCCAACTGCCCCAAGAACCCCAACAGGTTACAGTTCATTGCACCGGAATCACACCAGAGGTCCACAGGCCCAGATACCTCCCAGATACCCTTGGAGCGGAGGGAAACTGTGAGTGTGGGTGGGAAGAAGGTCACCGCGTGGAGGGACACCGGAGCACAAGTGTCAGCTATCCATGCTTCCTTAGTGGACCCCAATTTAATCAACCCAGAGATCCAAGTGACGATTCAACCCTTCAAGTCCAACTCTTTCAATTTGCCTACAGCCAAGTTGCCTGTCCAGTACAAGGGCTGGTCAGGAATGTGGACTTTTGCAGTCTATGATGATTATCCCATCCCCATGCTGTTGGGGGAAGACTTGGCCAATCATGTGAAGCAGGCCAAGAGGGTGGGAATGGTCACCCGCAACCAGGCTAAACAAGCCGTGAGGCCTAGCTCTGTTCCGGAAACTTCTATCAGGACCCAGTCAGAGGTGATGGACCTGGACCCCAGGCCAATGTCTGCAACAGCAGTAGTGGATCCAGTCCCAGAGACCCAGACGGAACCAGTCCCAGAACCGGAACCAGCCGAACAACCAACACCAGACCCCGTGTCAGCACTGAATCCAGTACTTGCAACCTCAACACCAGAGGGCCCCACCGAACCTGAACTGGCAGCAGCCGATAACCCTACACAAGAGGCTCAGCCGGAGCCTGAATCCCAACATAGTGCACCAGCGGAGAGCGGTTCACAGTCAACAGAAACAGCTCCATCCCCTATATCGCTTCCAGAGGGACCAAGCCTAGGTCCACAATCCCATGAGGAACTGATGTCTCCAGCATCAAGGGAACAGTTCCAGACCGAACAGGAAGCAGATGAAAGCCTCCAGAGAGCTTGGACGGTGGCACGGAGCAACCCACCGCCTCTCAGCTCTTCTAATCGATCCAGGTTTGTTGTAGAAAGAGGACTTTTATACAAGGAAACTCTTTCTGGGGGACACCAGGAAGACTGGCATCCTCAGAGACAGTTGGTAGTTCCAACTAAATACCGGGCCAAGCTCTTGAGCTTAGCCCATGATCACCCTAGTGGCCATGCTGGGGTGAACAGGACCAAAGACCGTTTGGGGGGGTCATTCCACTGGGAGGGAATGGGCAAGGATGTTTCTACCTATGTCCAGTCTTGTGAGGTGTGCCAAAGAGTGGGAAAACCCCAAGACCAGGTCAAAGCTCCTCTCCAGCCACTCCCCATCATTGAAGTTCCATTTCAGCGAGTAGCTGTGGATATTCTGGGTCCTTTTCCGAAAAAGACACCCAGAGGAAAGCAGTACATACTGACTTTCATGGATTTTGCCACCCGATGGCCGGAAGCAGTAGCTCTAAGCAACACCAGGGCTAAAAGTGTGTGCCAGGCACTAGCAGACATTTTTGCCAGGGTAGGTTGGCCCTCCGACATCCTCACAGATGCAGGGACTAATTTCCTGGCAGGAACTATGAAAAACCTTTGGGAAGCTCATGGGGTAAATCACTTGGTTGCCACTCCTTACCATCATCAAACAAATGGCATGGTGGAGAAGTTTAATGGAACTTTGGGGGCCATGATACGTAAATTCGTAAATGAGCACTCCAATGATTGGGACCTAGTATTGCAGCAGTTGCTCTTTGCCTACAGAGCTGTACCACATCCCAGTTTAGGGTTTTCCCCATTTGAACTTGTATATGGCCGTGAGGTTAAGGGGCCATTGCAGTTGGTGAAGCAGCAATGGGAGGGATTTACACCTTCTCCAGGAACTAACATTCTGGACTTTGTAACCAACCTACAAAACACCCTCCGAACCTCTTTAGCCCTTGCTAGAGAAAACTTACAGGATGCTCAAAAAGAGCAAAAAGCCTGGTATGATAAACATGCCAGAGAGCGTTCCTTCAAAGTAGGAGACCAGGTCATGGTCTTAAAGGCACTCCAGGCCCATAAAATGGAAGCATCATGGGAAGGGCCATTCACGGTCCAGGAGCGCCTGGGAGCTGTTAATTATCTCATAGCATTCCCCACCTCCAACCGAAAGCCTAAGGTGTACCATATTAATTCTCTAAAGCCCTTTTATTCCAGAGAATTAAAGGTTTGTCAGTTTACAGCCCAGGGAGGAGACGACGCTGAGTGGCCTGAAGGTGTTTACTACGAAGGGAAATGTGCTGGTGGTGTGGAAGAGGTGAACCTCTCCATGACCCTTGGGCGTATGCAGCGACAGCAGATCCAGGAGCTGTGCACTAGCTACGCGCCAACGTTCTCAGCCACCCCAGGACTGACTGAACGGGCATACCACTCCACTGACACAGGTAATGCTCACCCAATTAGGGTCCAACCTTACCGGGTGTCTCCTCAAGCTAAAACTGCTATAGAACGGGAGATCCAGGATATGTTACAGATGGGTGTAATCCGCCCCTCTGAAAGTGCATGGGCATCTCCAGTGGTTCTAGTTCCCAAACCAGATGGGGAAATACGTTTTTGCGTGGACTACCGTAAGCTAAATGCTGTAACTCGCCCAGACAACTATCCCATGCCACGCACAGATGAACTATTAGAGAAACTGGGAAGGGCCCAGTTCATCTCTACCTTGGACTTAACCAAGGGGTACTGGCAGGTACCGCTAGATGAATCTGCCAAGGAAAGGTCAGCCTTCATCACACATCTCGGGCTGTATGAATTTAATGTACTCCCTTTCGGGCTGCGAAATGCACCCGCCACTTTCCAAAGACTTGTAGATGGTCTCCTAGCGGGATTAGGAGAATATGCAGTCGCCTACCTTGACGATGTGGCCATATTTTCGGATTCCTGGGCAGACCACCTGGAACATCTACAAAAAGTCCTTGAGCGCATAAGGGAGGCAGGACTAACTGTTAAGGCTAAGAAGTGTCAAATAGGCCTAAACAGAGTGACTTACCTTGGACACCAGGTGGGTCAAGGAACTATCAGCCCCCTACAGGCCAAAGTGGATGCTATCCAAAAGTGGCCTGTCCCAAAGTCAAAGAAACAGGTTCAATCCTTCTTAGGCTTGGCCGGTTATTACAGACGATTTGTACCGCACTACAGCCAAATCGCTGCCCCACTGACAGACCTAACCAAAAAGAAACAGCCAAATGCTGTTCAGTGGACCGGAAAGTGTCAGAAGGCCTTTAACAAGCTTAAAGCGACACTCATGTCTGACCCTGTACTAAGGGCCCCAGACTTTGACAAACCGTTCCTAGTAACCACAGATGCATCCGAGCGTGGTGTGGGAGCAGTTTTAATGCAGAAAGGACCTGATCAAGAATTCCACCCTGTAGTGTTTCTCAGCAAAAAACTGTCTGAGAGGGAAAGCAACTGGTCAGTCACTGAAAAAGAATGTTATGCCATTGTCTACGCTCTGGAAAAGCTACGCCCATATGTTTGGGGACGGCGTTTCCACCTGCAAACCGACCATGCTGCACTAAAGTGGCTTCACACCGTCAAAGAAACTAACAGAAAACTTCTTCGGTGGAGTTTAGCTCTCCAAGATTTTGATTTCGACATCCAACACATCTCAGGAGCTTCTAATAAAGTAGCTGATGCACTCTCCCGTGAAAGTTTCCCAGAATCAACTGGTTAAAATCGTCCTTGAGATGTGGAAAATATTGTTAGTCTTTATGTACTTGGTAGTATATTTAGAGATGCATGTGTCTTATTAACTCTGTTTTCCTAGAGCTCCAGGAAGAAATCCCAGCCAGTGTTTCACCCTAGCTGAGATTTGGGGGGCGTGTCATAAATATAAAGGGAAGGGTAAACCCCTTTGAAATCCCTCCTGGCCAGGGGAAAGCTCCTCTCACCTGTAAAGGGTTAAGAAGCTAAAGGTAACCTCGCTGGCACCTGACCAAAATGACCAATGAGGAGACAAGATACTTTCAAAAGCTGGGAGGAGGGAGAGAAACAAAGTGTCTGTCTGTAGTCGTCTTGGCCGGGGACAGAACAGGAATGGAGTCTTAGAACTTTTAGTAAGTAATCTAGCTAGGTATGTGTTAGATTATGATTTCTTTAAATGGCTGAGAAAAGAATTGTGCTGAATAGAATAACTATTTCTGTCTGTGTATCTTTTTTGTAACTTAAGGTTTTGCCTAGAGGGGTTCTCTATGTTTTTGAATCTAATTACCCTGTAAGATATATACCATCCTGATTTTACAGGGGGGATTTCTTTATTTCTATTTACTTCTATTTTTTATTAAAAGTCTTCTTGTAAAACACTGAATGCTTTTTCATTGTTCTCAGATCCAAGGGTTTGGGTTTGTGGTCACCTATGCAAATTGGTGAGGCTTTTTATCCAACATTTCCCAGGAAAGGGGGGGTGCAAGTGTTGGGAGGATTGTTCATTGTTCTTAAGATCCAAGGGTCTGGGTCTGTAGTCACCTAGGCAAATTGGTGAGGCTTTTTACCAAACCTTGTCCAGGAAGTGGGGTGCAAGGTTTTGGGAAGTATTTTGGGGGGAAGGACGCGTCCAAACAGCTCTTCCCCAGTAACCAGTATTAGTTTGGTGGTGGTAGCGGCCTGTCCAAGGGGTAATATTTTGTACCTTGGGGAAGTTTTGACCTAAGCTGGTAAAGATAAGCTTAGGAGGTTTTTCATGCAGGTCCCCACATCTGTACCCTAGAGTTCAGAGTGGGGGAGGAACCTTGACACCCCCCCAACAGGATATAAAAACGCCACGGCCCACCTGTGCCACCACAACTGGTTTTCTGCATATAAAAGCCAGGGCCGGCGTTAAGGGGTAGCAAGCAGGGCAACTGCCTGGGGCCCCAGGCCACAGGGCCCCGGCCACAGGGCCCCCGCAAAGCGAAGTTGCTCAGGCTCTGGCTTCAGCCCCGGGTGTCAGGGCTCAGGGCCCCAGGCTTCAGCACCATGCGGTGGGGTTTCAGCTTTCTGCCCTGGGCCCCAACAAGTCCAACACTGGCCCTGCTTGGAGGACCACCAGAAACCTGTTCGGGCCCCACAGGGGGCCCCGGACCCCTGACTGAGAACCACTGGCTCAGTACATCTCTTGCTGCTAGTATTGTGTTGGACTTCATCTGTATAGCCTCATTGGCAGAGCCAGGTCTTAAAACCAAGTGGTGGTGGGGGGGGGCAGAGCGAGGGGTCACTGGTGGTGGGTTGGCGAGCGAGCCCACCCCACGCTCGCTGGGGAGCAGTCGGCTGTTGTGCCCTGGCACACGGGGTTACGGCACCAACTCAGGTGTGGCCCAGCCACTGCTCCATCATGACAGAGGGGCGGCCGGGGCAAATCTGAGCGCGTGGCATTGTGACAGAGAGTAAGGGGTTATGGAGACACGTGACACTGCACCAGTGTTGCAAAAACGGAGTGGGGAGCCACGCCCAGCCCCCCGGGACAGGAGCTGTTTCCGCCCTGTGTGGAAGTGAGTATCGTATGCCTCCTTTTGTCGGCTGCGTCGTGTGCTTGAAAAGGCGCCCCACGTACATCGAAAGGCTGCCAGGGGAGGGAAGGGCCTGGTCACTCTGCCACTGCATATCCTGCGTGCTGCTCCTCCTGACCATGTGCACAGAGGGCTCCGCAAGGGGGAGGGGTGAAGGGGGATTAACGGGCAATGCAACATCTGTCAGATGAGACAAAACCACAAAGGGTTTGGTGCACAGCAAGTCACTGTGTGGCAAGCCAAGATGTGAATCTACAGTGCACCACCTGGCCAGGCAGCTCCGTCCTACGTGGACGCTGCTCCGGTGCAGTGAAAGCCCCGGAGTGCAGCTTGGCTTACTGCTCCTGGGAAGCATTACTGCGCGGCAAGCTGGGAATTCACACCCTGGCTTGCCACACAGGAGGAGCAAAAGACTTACGCACGTGCCTGAACTGAAGCAGGAGACTTGTGACTCTGTTAGCCGACGGCCAAGGATGTTTGGTGAGGTGCCAGCTATGCCCGTTTATACCATCTGTGACTTTAACCGCTAGGACACACTGTCCCTTCGCGGCGGGCAGCCCGGGCTAGGCTGACGGATGCCCCAAGGTCCTAACCACCCGTGACTTTAACTGCTAGAGCTCAGAGCTCCTTC
The DNA here is from genome assembly GCF_965140295.1 of Lepidochelys olivacea. Classification (NCBI taxonomy): domain Eukaryota; kingdom Metazoa; phylum Chordata; order Testudines; family Cheloniidae; genus Lepidochelys; species Lepidochelys olivacea. Next base: position 7,167,394 of record NC_140413.1, read on the forward strand.
ACAGCGGGCAGTCAATACTGACTGACAGGTGCCCCAATGGCAGCACTAAGAGCCTCTCCACACCCGTGACTTTAACTGCTAGAGCTCAGAGCTCCTTCGCAGCGGGCAGCCAGGATTGACTGACAGGTGCCCCAAGAGTTTGCCCCGTGGAGGCGGCACAACTCAACGCTAGGCTCTTAGTACTCTCACCTAATGGCCAGGCTTTAGAGCCAAAACGGCTGAGGTTCTTTAATTGTGTTGGCTGCTTTACAGTAAACCAGAGAAAACAAGTCAGGCTTATGCATAAATGGTTACCAAAATTTATTAAGCTAGATTCTAATCATGTGGTTACAAAATTGCTAGTGCCTACTTATTTAAATGTAGAGATGTTACACACACAAACAAGTTACAAAACTGAAGCCACAATCCCAAAGAAAGAAAACAAAGTATAGAGCTCTATTTCAAAATAGGTGTACACTAAAGATAGGAGATCAGGTGTGGGTGCTTCTTACCCTCCTTGCATCTCTCGATTCCAGCGGTGCCAAGCCAGGATCGGTCACTCAATTCCACGGAAAGACGAATAAGGGACAAGGCGTAGGGACCCTCTTAGCTGCAGAAGCCTTGGGAGGCTGTCACTTATCTGACTAGCAGATAGATAGTGAAAAGCACTCAAAAATCATGGTGCTGTAGGTCCCCTACTTATACCTCTGTACTCCTTTATTCTCTTTCTCCTTTCTTATGCCAAATTGAGGCTGGTCTGTCGGGGTGACGCCAGCTTTCGCAAGAGTAGTTTACACTTGCAAAGGAGAGAAACAATAAGTTTCGACTACTGGACATTTCTTTTATCAGGGTAAATATTTTCCCACCTAGGATGTTGGGGTGTGTGCATCACGCTATTTAGTAGGGGCTAAAAGCCATGTCTGTCCCAGGGCCTCTGCCTGCTGTGAGCTTAATCGTCCTATCTGTTCCCAGAGGCACATTGTAGCAGCACACCTGTGCTTTCACAGCTTCAAAGGCTGTGCTGGAATATATGTTAAGTGCCCTGTTCCGGCTTCCTCCTGTGTTTCCAGCAATGCTGGTCTGAGAGGAGGGGGGGGGGGGCTGGCTGTCTGGCTACAGACTCGGGCTCGCAGAGCTCTAAAATTGCAGTGTAGACATTCAGGCTCTGGGCTCTGAGACCCCACATGGAAGCCATGGCAGTCATTACAATGCCTCTCTCTGCCTAAGGTGCCCATCGCCCCGCAATGTAATTACTCATAGTCCGTGAAAAAAGGAGGAAATGGCTGGACAATACGGAAATACGTGTTAGAAATTGCTGATGGGGAAAGCTGTGTTGGGTTCCATCTTAGCCCATCCCCCAGCCAATGCTGGGCCTCCCTCTTCTCTAGTCCATTCCAGTACACCGGACCCTCGCTAGAACGCGCGTCTGTATAGCACAAATTCGCATATAACACGGTCGCAGCCATGGATCCCAAATTTAATTACTTTAATTGCAATTCATTCTAACGCAGTCCCCGCGTTAACGCGGTACTGTGCATGGATCCCAAATCCCGCGTTCTAGTGAGGATCCGGTGCATTAGGAGTGTCAGGTGACTGGGCTTCCACCCTTTGTCTGGGAAGAGACTGCAGTCATCATCTTGCCATTAGGAATTCCCTGAGCTTCCTTTTAGCGGAGTTTGATCCTGCTACTCCAAGTTACCCACCTAAACAATTCCTCTCTCCATCCTGGCTGGGGTCAGGAAATATATCCTGGCCCCCTTCTGATCTGTGCAGCTGGTGGCTTTGGGCACAGAAAGGTGATGAACATCAGAAAAACTTTCCACGCATTCTCCGGAGGAGCAAAGTGAATCGTTTGTGTCTTTTTCATCTTTGCAGGAAAAAACAAAGTTTTTCCACCAGACCCCTTGGGAGACATGTTGACTCCTCCAAGCTCATCAGAATGGTAAGTTCTGGAGGCCTCTGGAAAAGGTGTTTTTCCTTAGAACCTCTGCAGCAGGATGATCCTACAGCAATGTTAAGTGGGTGCATTCCTGATACCTTTGCTTTTGCTTCCCTCTTCAACTTGCTGTACCTGGTGCTGGGCACTCTAGCTCTTAAGCTTTGCTCATGCTTGGCGAGAGAGAGGACAGGATGGGCCAACCCTGGTGTGAACTCTGCCAACGTGAGCTTGTGCAAATCTGCTGGAGACTGGCTCTTTGAGGGCAGGACCTTGAAGGAGGGGAGAAAAGAGTTCAGACTAAGTAGTGGAAATTAGGAACTTTGGGATCCCTCTGATATTGGGCAAATCACCTCCCCTTTCTGTGCCTCAGTTTCCCAGTTCAGTAATGTCACAGTTATGGAGCTCATTGCACCACTGTCCCCTTTTGGTCTGTTTGAGTGCATCCCCCCAGTGTCAGGCCTCATGCCCTTACTTATCCTGCCATGCAGTTTTGCAGTTAGACCAGGCTCAGAGTACAATCCTTACCCACCAAGTATGCCAACCACTTCTGTGCAGGTCTGACTGGATGCCTGCATTTCTTCCCTTCAGGAGTTTCAGAGGGTAGCTCTGATACTTCCACAAGGGGGAATGAAGCAGCTCAAGTTCACCTGGGAGTAGTTACTCAGGGAGTTAATCAGGCAGGCAGGGAGGCACTGGGATATGCTAAAAGGTTAAGGAGCTCAGCTAGATGGGGAACTTCAGAGGAGAAAAGTTGCTGCCAGAGAGACTGCAGGGACAGGATCCTTCCAACAGACTGATGAGAAGCTGCCAGACAAAACCACCACTCCAAAGAGGGAGAAACAGGGCTGACAGCTGGGGAAGACTACACAGATGGGAAGTAGCTCTGGGAACAGCAAAGGACTAGATGGACTGGTTCTGGCCATCGCAAACAAGGGGCCTGAGCTGGAGCCCAGGGGAGTGGGCAGGCCTGGGCACACACCCGCACAACCCAGCCATGGACTTTTAGAGAAGAAGCTCTTAAACCCTGATTAGCCCCTACTAGAGCCCTACTCAGTCCCATGGGGGCCCTCGGGAGGTGACAGTGACCAGCAATGCACCACGCTCAATGTCCTTTTAAAACAAGTATGTTTATTCGCAAACTGAACAAAGCATTGCAGAAAGTGACTTCAACACAACAAGCAGCCTGCGTGCCCGCCTAGGCTCATCCATGCTTACGCTTCGCGACGAGCTAAGTTATGATGGGCTTTCCTCTGGTGTTACAGGAGAAGAGCAGACCCAGTTTACATTAGTTTAGGAAAGCAAGGGGCTCTTGAGACCCAGCCTCGTCCAGTTTGCCTTCAAGAGAACATATGCCCCAGACTGTGCCCCCCCCTTCTTAGGCACAATTGCCTTTCTTACCCCCCCAAAACACCACCCAACCTGTGTGTGCCCGAGCCCAGTTACCATATGGCTCAATGGCCTTTGTGACAGGGCCATGGTGTAAGATCATCTATTTGCCAGTAACTGGTGTTTCCCAGCCAGCCAGGCCATAAGAGTTCCCCCATGATTGTAGCTATGTTGTCTGGCAGTTAAACCAATTCAGTCTTAACAGCTCTCAGTCCAAGGCCCCGTGACTTTGGAGAAGGGTAACGAACCTGTCAGCTCCCTCTGACATACCACCTCCCCACCCTATACTTACAGTTCTTTTTGGGGTAAAGATCCAGATGCACCACAGAGCACCCCCATGTTCAACACAAGTCAAATGAGCAGAACTGCTCTTAATTACCTCCTGGCTGAGCTTTTGCAAGGAGTAATTATTAAGTACTTCAGGGCAGGGGCTTTCTTTATTTTTGTCTCTTGCATTGAGCACAGCACAATGGTGTGTAATTAATGACTAGACTTTCTTAATATGTGACCATTATTTTCAAACTTGGGTGGTTGGTGTTAGGCATCAAAACCTGTATTTAGTCACCTAAATAAATGTCCTGACTTTTCATAGGCACTGAACACACCCAATTCCTATTGACTAGATAAGTTCATGGAGGATAGGTCCATCCATGGCTATTAGCCAGGATGGGCAGGGATGGTGTTTCTAGCCTCTGTTTGCCAGAAGCTGGGAGTGGGCAACAGGGGATGATGACCTGTTCTGTTCATTCCCTCTGGCACCTGGCACTGGCCACTGTCGGAAGACAGGACACTGGGCTAGATGGACCTTTGGTCTGACCCAGTATGGCTGCTCTTATGACTCTAATTGTTCCACTCGATCTGAAACCATGCCCAGCACTCTGAACTGTTAATGGTACCAGCGTCACTGCAGAGGGATAAACTGTGGGAGCTGTTCTTAGGTTGTGTCATCCTCTCTGCCTGTTTGAAAGGGCTGGCAAAATCTTCCAGGGATCAGTGGAGTGACCTGAGCACTGCCTTTTGTGTCTCTAGAGAGAGATGCTACAGGAGGAAGAAGAATCCCTGAACTAATAGAAAAATATTTGTTTGTAACTGTCAGTGGTCCTCACCTATCCCAATAGTTGCTGGACACCCTTGATGTTAGAAGGGACTAAAAAATGGGAGAGGCAGCCCTTCACCTTTTGTTCAGCACCTCATAGCCAGTCATTACAGGTCTGTAATGACTGGAAGTTGTTACCATCTCTTAGCTGGTTGGTAGCCTAGGTGTAGCAGGTCTCCGTGCACTTCCTAGCGGGCAGGTATCCACCATAGTCTGGATACCATGGACTGTATGGTATATCCGTACTACCACCAACTCCCATATCGGAAGTCTCAGCCCCGAGGCTAAAGACTGAAGGGACCTTCGATTCACACCCTTGTGGTTAGAATAGTCACATTGGGTCATAGGGCGGGAGGCTGGTGCTACTTTGGTCTTTGTTGCATGTGGGGGTTGCACAGGGGACTCTGTCCAATGGTGCCTTTCACCAACACATCAAAAAGAATGGCCCTAGTCTTTGTTAAAGGGAAAACTCCATTGTACCCCTCCCTGACGAGAGAGAAGTCCACGTTCACGCTGAGAGACTACAGCCTGGCTTCACTTCTGGTGTCCTGGAGAACAGGGGGAGAAACAAGTAGTAACTCACTATGAGCAGCCTGGTTAAACACAACCCTTGCAAACAGGCTGGCTGTGGATTGAAAAGAACCAAGAGAGTGGAGGATTGGAGAGAGAGTGAATGATACTAATTAATCTCATCAGAAGATTTTGCAGCCCTTTGCAAGCATGAATTAACCCTCACTGCTCCAGGGTGAGACAGAGAAGTTCTATTCTCGTGGTTATCCCCATTTGTAAAATGAGACACAGAGATTAAGTGACTTGCCCCTCATCACCCAGCAAGTCTGTGACTGAACTGCGAACTGAATCCTCCCCCTCTGAATTCCCGGTCCCGTGCCTTGGCCAAAACTACCAAGTCTCTGGGAGCTGCAGGGGCTTAGCATCTCTGCAAGTCAGGCCACTTTTATTTAGGGGCCTATGTGTAGGTTTAGGAGCCCAGTGTTAAGCAATGAGTTAGAAAATGTCAGCCTACATTACATCTTCAGAGTGCTATACAAGCACTGTATATGTGCCCTGAGTATTACTAACAAACCATTGCATAGGGACATATTGCAAAAGCCCATTCTACACACCAATGGGAGACTGCTCCCCCAGTCAAGACCCCTCCCTAATAAACATCCTTTCCCCCTATCATCTGATGTGGAATTGATTAGTGATGCTAATGATCACCTAGCAATACTGGGTGGAATGTGTAAGCCCATGTGGTGGGAATCTGTAATGCCACTTCTGTACTAGTGCTGTGTACAAAATATCAAGACTCTGGCGTCTTGTGCTATGACAGCCCTCTAGTGTCGGAAAATGGAAGAAAAGGAGGACTTGTGGCACCTTAGAGACTAACCAATTTATTTGAGCATGAGCTTTCGTGAGCTCACTTCATCGGATGCATACTGTGGATGAAGTGAGCTGTAGCTCACGAAAGCTTATGCTCAAATAAATTGGTTAGTCTCTAAGGTGCCACAAGTCCTCCTTTTCTTTTTGCGAATACAGACTAACACGGCTGCTGCTCTGAAACCTGGGAAAATGGAAGGTTCTCCGCCTTTTAGGAGAGGTTACAAACTGACTAGTCAACCACACACCTCATTTGGAATTGTAAGTACGCAATGAGGCAGCAACAGAGACAAACAAACAAAAAAAAGCAAATACAGGACAGTACTATGTTAAACCTAAACTACTAACAAGATAAAGGGAAAGCAACGTTTTTCTTCTGCGTAGTCAAAGTTTCAAAGCTGTATTAAGTCAATGTTCAGTTGTAAACTTTTGAAAGAACAACCATGACGTTCTGTTCAGAGTTACGAAGGTTTCAGAGTTACGAGCAACCTCCCTTCCCAAGGTGTTCGAAACTCTGAGGCGCTACTGTATAAAAGGGGTGTTTGAGGTAACAGGTCAATGTTTCTATACCAATTTGAAACACTGAGTTTTACTTAAATGCTAAAGACTATTAATTTAAATAAATGTTTGGATGGAGCAGAGACAAGATAAGTAAACAGGAATACGGCCAGTTCTGGCATCCTGCAATAGAGCCCTTTTTTTTTTTTTTTTTAAACCATTGAAAATCATGCACACATGAATGGCAGCAAAGCTGGTGAAAGCACGAAGGTTCTGTATTTGTGAGCCAAAGATCTAGGGCAAATTTCTAACCAGAGTTGCTGGGAGCAGTGTTGCTACGTGGAGAGACAGGCATTGGCTACTCGTTGCTTGTAGCCTCTGGATTTTCTGAGGTCAAGTCCAGGAAAGGAGAGCAGACTAGAAAGGACTTTGTTTCTAAATGTGCTCCTGTGACGATGTGACGCAGCAGGGAGGGGGGAGTGTTGACCTGGGAATGTGTCCTGGGGATGGGAGACCTGAGAGCCTGTAACCTGAGCTAGGAGGAGGAAGGGGAGGGGGAGGTAACACCTCTGCCTGGGAATGTGGACAGAGGCTGCAGCAGGGAACCTACTGGATGGGTTTAGCTTCAGTTTGAGGCTGGGTGGAGGAACGCAGGGAACCCCAGGGCTGGGGTCTAAGCTCCCTGCTCTCCCAGAAGGACTTGACTGAGGGGTCCTGGGTGCACCCACAAGCTGTTTTGGACTGAGTTCCTGTCGTCCAATAAACCTTCTGTTTTACTGGCTGGCTGAGAGTCTCAGTGAATCCCAGGAAGAGGGGTGCAGGGCCTGGACTCCCCCACACTCCGTGACAGCTCCTTTTTTCAGGTTCACTGTAGCCAGTTATGTTGGTTCCTCTGGCACTACCAAGCGGGGAGAGCCCAGGGTGGTAAGAAGATGCCCGCAATCCCTGTTCTGGTAGGAAAGCCTGCAGATGCCTAGCAAAACTCCAGAAGTGGTTGGTCGATCTATCTGCTGTGCTCATTACCATATACTGTGTAATCAAAACCACCCTGCAGCTAATCCCCATGCTAAGTAGAATTCCCTAAGGGGGAGAAAATAATCTCCCATTATTGGACCTCTCCTGGGGCCTGAAGCAAAGTTACAGAAGTCAACAGGAGATTTTCAGGCCAGCTCTGGTCAGGCTGGCCTGCTGCTGGCTGTGCCATTGCCATGGCAGCAGGCAAGCGGCAAACACCACTGATTTGGTCGACTTAATGTACCCTCACTACACACATCACCTCGTGCATCATTTGAAAGCTTATTATGTCTACTTTTAAGATAAGATATGATGTGGAGCTGTCACATGGTGCCGTTACCATAGAAACAGAGAGAAACGATTTCATCAACGCATTAAAATGACCGCTTTGAAATATTTGCATCCATTTCTGTTAGTTTAAGGACTGTGTATTATTTCAGGACATAAAATTGGATTTCTTTGTGACCTCAAAGCATCACCACAACAAGCTACAGCATCAAACAAAATCTAATAATAAATGTGTACAGGTATTATTGAAATGTCATATCGCTGGTGAGATTTCTGGGCAACGTCATAGAATATCAGGGTTGGAAGGGACCTCAGGAGGTCATCTAGTCCAACATCATCATCACATCTTGTTCATCACTATGATCTCAGTCAAGAGTGCATGGGTTTCCACAGTCTTCATTGCCTTGACATGTAAACCGCTCTCTGTAGGGGTGATTATTCTCACTGCAGACTCAACTGATTGTGCATTGTGCAGTGCAGTCTCCTGGTACTGGCACAAATAAGATCTTAGATGTCACTGGGCCCTTGAAGAATACAGGAAGTAGTTCATCATCTGAATTTTTCCATCCATGGTGATCTAATACCTGGCTTTACCTATGCATGAAGACATCCACATCTTTGTTTGCCACAAATGCTCTTTTGACATGCTCTTCAAAACTGTCCTCTCGCGGTGGGAGTTTGGCCAGCAGCTTGTCCTTTTGTGATGGACAGACTGAGGTGCAAGCAATTCAGGTCTCTGTGAAGCTCCTTTTCTTTCTCACTCTGGTCATACAGTCCTGCTACCAACTTCATTGCTGCAGAAATTGTGTTTTGTCCATCACTCTTTTCCAACCGGGCAAGATCTCTGAAGGGATAAGCTCCCTTTGTTTAGAAAACATTAAACACGGATTTCCCCCCGACCCCCAGTACCAAATAGGGATGACACAGCTCACAATCCTGTTTAATGCGTGTACAGCAGGAAGTCGGGAGTGTGTGCACCACAAATTGGCCGTACAGGTATGAAGCGAGGCGTGTCAGTTGTGCCGGTAATTGTGCCTACTTCCAGAAATTAAACACAGATAACATGTGCATTGAAAACATGGCACAGCAAGGACCAAAACATCTGTATCAGGTGGCCTAATTATTATGGTTCCTTTTGATACTAGGAGACCCCAAAGCCATATTGACACATGTGGAAGCATCCTTGTGTCTGCTTCCTCTTGAATACCGTACAAGCCTTGGGTTCCTTCAGCACCTCTCCTGGTGATGGACTTTGTTACTTCCCTGTTGGAAAAGCCTCCAGCAAGGAGGAATGTTTGTGCTGGGCATGCTCCTACGCTCTCAGGTGCATTTTGAAGAACCATATATTGACAGAGGAATTTTTACAAATGACTTTAAACTTGGTATCCAGCAAGCAAACCTTTTCTATGGAGGCATAGGGCATCCCCCAATCACCTGGTATTTCCTGAATCCAACATTTTATCCTGTCCAGCTCTGTCCTTCTGTTGTTTTCATGCAGTTGCTGTTATCCTAACTGTCAGACTTCGATTACAGAATTATCTATGTTAAATTCTTTTAAGACACACCTCAAGTACTCAACAGCCAATTCATCGAACGTGTGGAATTTGTCTCGAGCTGTCATTTTTGTGACAGCTGTGGCATCTCTGTGGCTTTCTTTGTTGCATGCCCTTAGCTCATGAATGCTTTCATCTTGAGCATCCAGTTGATGCCCTAATTCAGCTTTGTTTGTCCTTCTCATTGTTCCATCAGCATCAATATCAGTCACCCCATAGGATCTGTGCCTAAGAACAGATACTATTGAAACATCATCTCTTGCTAAGGACAGGACTCAGCAAAAAAATAATTTCTGGACTGATAGCTGCTGTGATTGTCCATCCCTTGCCCAAGAAAACCAAATTTAATTCTGGCATATCAGCAAAAGTTTTTTTTTATGCCAGAGTTCTTGACTGAGCTGAAGAAGTTCCATGTCCCATCAGAATCAAGTGCATCTCTCAGAGATCTCTCCACTTGTTCTTCACCAGCATCTGCTATTTTCGGTGCTGACTCCTCCTGTACATCTGATATTACATGCATTCCAGCAGATATGCTGATGGTACTTCTGGGTGTGATTCAGGATCACATGGGTTTTTCATATTGATTACATGGTTGATGATAAGAGCTGTACCATGCTCTTTACCCCTCTTCAGGGCAGAGGCAAGGAACTGTTTGTGGACTTTGTCTTCACTACTTTTTGTTAGGCCACTTGTTTCTCTCATAAAGCTGTGTATTGTCCTCTCCAACACTAATGCTGACTTGTGCATGAGAGTCACTGAATTAAAAAGCTAGTTTCTAGAATATTTCAAAGGCTAGTACTGCATGCATAGGTAATTTGAAAAATTAAAACCTTCTGCCAGGCAGACTAGACGCTGCATTGTATGTGGTTATGTCTACACTGCGCACCTTACAATGGCACGGCTGTGCCTCTGCAACCGTGCCATCGTAAGGCGCGCCGTGTCACGGATCTTTCTCTCCGGCAGAGAGCTTTCCCGGCAACAAAATAAAACCACCTCCAATGAGGGGCGGTAGGTTCATCAACGGGAGCACAGCTCACGCTGCTGAAGTGCTGTCCACACTGGCACTTTTCGTTGCTCAAACTTTTGTGGTTCTGGGGGCAGTGTGTGTTTTTTCACACCCCCGCGCAACAAAAGTTTTAACAATGAAAGTGCCAGTGTAGACTTGTATGTACAAAAGCTTATACATGGAAAAGCATTGCATTAGGAGTTCACATACTTTTATATCTCCCTATTGTGCTACACAGACTGTGGGCATGCAATCTACTGCTACTCCGTGAGAGACTGATCTGGTGAGCAAACTTCAACTGAAAATTATAAATGATTATTATAATCACTTGTGAGATACTTTGACAATTAAGAGATGTGAATATACTGCAAAATATTGATGTTTGCTGTCTTTCCCATGGGCTAAACAGCTTCATCATTTCTGAAAGAAACAAAGCTTGCCTATGCAAAACCAATAAACATCTTTTCATCCATTGTCATTAGGTAGTTTTGATGAGTAAATCCCACCTTTAAGGTGTTGAAGTTAACTCAAACAGTACACACGGTAGTCATGGCCCAGTTGCAGTGTTTCTGGAGCTGTGCAGAAACTTTCTTATTGTGGATCCCATCCTTTCACCTCACCTTTAGCACCACTTGACAGCTCAACTCCGTACCTCACCTAAACCTATATAAAATAAGCTTACAAATGATATCTAATGTGGGGGGGGAGACGTAAGGAGGGTTTTTTGGGAATTGTTATACGCCTCCAGTTCTTGGAGCCATCTTTGCATGGCCACGGGTTCAGCGCTTTCTTTAGGGGTGATGGGATGCAGAGTTGGGCTGCTGGATAGGTGCAGGGTTCGGTCTTCACCTGCCACTGGGGGAAGAGCGTCCAGCGCTTTGAAGAACAGAGCACTGTGGTGGGAAAGGCCTTAGTGATACAAGATCTGAAATGCCATCTTGGGGCAATCTCTGACCCAACAGGCCTTGCTGGAGAGGCAACCCCTAGAATTCCCCCCCCCCGACATGCAGACACTCTCTGGACCGGCAGGGGTAAAGGGCAAGGAAGCTGGGTGTAACTACCCAGCACAGGATCATGCCAGGATGCATTGTGTCAGGGAATTCAATGTGACGTGGGAGTTGCAGTAACTGCAAACGGTCAGGACTCTGGTTTCTCGCATGCGAGACGTGTGCTAATATCTTCTGCCTACGGGTGGCAGCAGGCACCTATGCATTCTCGCCTCGGCTGCATTGAACGGTAGGCTCCTTACTGTGTAAGGCTACTGTCTCTGTGATCAAGATTAGGCTCTCTGATCTCTACAACCAGAGGTGGCCGGGCAGCCATATCTGAGCCTGGCTGGAGTACTGTGGTGGGAATCTCCAGGGAATGCATGAATGCTTCGGTGCCGGTTCTATACTGGCAATGCCCAGGGCTAGCCCAAGGCTCGTAGCACTCTGCTGGGGAGAAGGATGTGGCTGGCCCTTGTCTATTCATCCAGCCCCATCCTCTGCTCCTGCTGCTATTCCTATCAGGAACCATGGCTACAGACACTGCGGTCCTCACTGGGGCTTGAACCCAGGACTTTCAGCATCAAAAGCACATGACTCCGCCCCTGGAGCTAACAGAGCTCCTATGGCTGTGAGCATGTAGCAGGCTAATACAGCCCCGGGGGTGGGAGGGGGGGAGATGCTAGAAGGCGACATGATCACGCTCGCTAAGTCAGAGTATTGCACTGAGATAGCAGAGCCCCCAACTAGCTGCTTCTCTGTCTAGTGATGCCCACGCTGGTAGGTCTCCAGAGCCCTGATCATAGGCATTGTGCGTGGGGCACAATGGGGCTCCTGTCTGTCAATTGTTGCTGTCCCATTGTTGCTGTCAGCTCCCAGGTGGTAGGAGCAGAGAGACCCTTTCACAGGTGCCCATCAGTCATTGTGGGGATTGCTGCAGGGTCCAAGCAGGCAGCTCTGAACCTTTCCCAGTCTGGGAGCCTTCCTCCTATTCAGCAATATGGGAAAGTCAGAACGGTCATAGCCCCTGACACCTGGTCTTGACCCCCAGGTTGACAACCCCTGATCTAAGAGATCTCTCTTTGCTGAGGGTGGGGGAGGCTGGAGGAATGTTGCTTGCGATGAGAATGCAGGACAGGGTCCTAAGAGTTAACCTCTGTTGCAGTCTGCTCTCCCCAGCCTGCCAGCCCACCCATGTGTTCACAGCTCCCCGGTTGTGGCTGTGTTCTCCAGAGAGCCTTCCTTTATATGTAGCCCCTCAAACACAAGTGAAAAGGTGTGTGGGGGTGGGAGCAGCAGGTCAGTGACCACAGCTGGCCCTTGGGCACCTCTGTGCGTGTAACCTCTTCTCTGCTGGGTCACTCGCTCGAGTCAGGCAGAGTAGTGCAACCTTGCTGTGTGAAAGTGGACCTGCAAAGCAGACCACAGTGCTTGCTCCAGTTCCCAGGTCTGTATCTAGGCGGCCTCATCATAGCTTGCCTCTGCTTGCCTTGTACATCTGGAGGGTCACCTCAATGTTCCCCTCTCTCTGCTGGAAGATCTTAGCAAGATCTTCGGAGGACCTGACTAGTGAGGTCCCATGTGGCTGCTGTAATCTGAGCTGCTGCCCTGTCTGCTCCCAGGGAAGAGGGATGGGGATGCTGGTTCTTAGACAAGCTTCAACTTCCACTCCCCTTCAGCTGGGAGCCACATGTAAGCTTGGGGGCTTTTAACCCCTTTATGTGCAGCTTCAAGGGAACTACAGTGACAGCAGTGGGTTGGAGTTGCCCACTCGCTGTGCTAGGGGATCCTCTGCCTTGAGGCCAGGTACAGATGAGTTTAGCACTGGTCAGAGCCCTCGTTTCCAGGCAACTCCTGGGCTAGGCCTATTCTTATCACCATGTTAATGACACCACCCCCACCATCCCACTCTGGAAGGGCTCCCGCCAGCACCAACCCAGGTTCAGCTGTAGTGGTAGGGATACTCTGTGTCTCCCGGCAGTGTAGACACAACCTCAGAGACTGCATCAAGGTGGGGGAGAGGGGAAAGGAAGAGTTTGAAGGGCCAAAAAAGATGCAAGGTGTCCAAAGGGGTTATAACTAGGAGTAATGGGGAAAAAATGGGAGGCTGCATGGCATAGGACACCTGGGTTCTATTCCCAGCTCAGCCACTGCCTTCCTGTGTGACCCTGGGCAAATTACATCCCTTCTCTCCTTCCCCTCCAACCCTCTGTCTGTTAGGTTGTGAGTTCTTCAAGGGACTGTCTTGCAATGTGTAGGTGCAATGCCTAGAGCAATGGGGCCCTGATCTAGACTCAGCTTTAATAATAAGGGAAATTTATGCTGATTACCAGTGGCTTTTGGAATAATCCCCCAAGGAAAACAATGTTGGAGCCCTTGTGTAGATGGGGCCCACCAGCTGCTACCATTTTAAACACCATGTCAACTCACCTGGCTCAGAGCAGGTCTAATTAACACAGTCCCCTACCCTCCCACCCTCACTTCAGGCCACCTTCACCCATCGCAAAGAAGTAGGGATACTGTAGGTCTGGGTTTTCCTTGATGTCATTTCTTCTTTGAGGCTCCATCCTCTGTCCGGGTGGATTTTTCAAATAACAGGAAACGTCTGGGATTTTTGCAGAGGAGATGCTGGTTCGCTTCCCGATTGGTCTGTCCCCTGCATCTGCACCTGTTTGGTCCATTGCCCAGCAGCCACAGCTGCTGGATCCCTCTTGCCCACCCAGGCCCCGGCTCCCAGCCCGGCGGGGAGGCACTGTCTGATGTCTGGCACTGCATCCTGGGCTTGCACCAGCCCCCCCACCTCCAGTTAGTACGCCCTGCTGCAGGTGTCCCCGCCCCCGGTCTCCCCTCCTGTCCCCTCCCTGCCCCTCCCGCAGTACCCTCTTTTTGGGAACCTGAGCTATAGTAACCCTACAAAGAAGCAGAAACTGGGGGGCAACAGCCCCATCATGTTGGAGACAGGGGACTTACCTCTGTGCTGTGTGATGCTCCAGAAAGGATCTAATCTCTGTGTGTTTACACTGTGCCCATCTCCAGGGTATGTTGGCACCTGTTCGGTTTTTGTGTGAAACCGGTCCTGTCAGGTCTGAAAAAAGAAAGATCTGGCTAGAGATTAAGGCTCCATTTCAGCAAAACACTTCACCAAGTTCCTGCTTGCTTTGCTGAACCAGGCCCCCTGGGAGGGCCAATAGGGCCACTGTCAAACTTCTGTTTCTCTCTGCAGACTCGGCTAGGAGACCGATCAGCCAGCAGTCCTGCAGGGAAACAACCAAAGGCTGAAACAACTGTGCAGGAAGGTAGGACAATGAGATGGTTTGCGTTGCAACAACACCAGGTATTAACTGATCACAGTTCCTGCCTGCCCTGTGCTGCAACAGTGATTTGGGTCCATTCCCAGCACCTCCTGGGTCCAGTCTGAAGTTCTAAATCTCTATGGATACATAACATAGTTCGATACATGTCACAGCAGGGGGGTCTGGGGGGGCCTTGTGGATCAGTTCCATTCCATTGGGGGAACTCACACAATGCCTGGGGTGGTTGCCCGACGCCTAGCTCATTTGGGTGCTGCCAATCCTTTGCTTTTGGGAGCATGATACGGTTTGCAAACTCTATGAATTCCTGGGCAAGGTTAATGTATTGCTGTGAGCTAATCAGCCCTGCCTGCCACACCTGTGGGTGTTAGGCCAGAGGGGTGGGGCTAAAAATGGGAAAGATGCTCAGAAGGGGGCTGGCTGGGAAGTTGCTCAGAGCAACAGACCTGTGGAGAGAGAAGCTGGGCAGGAATCCAGAGCTGACTAAATCTGATTCCTGATCAAGTCCCCCTGGAGGGGTTGTAGGCCCTGACAAGGAACCATTCGGATGTACCTGGGACCGGCTGATGAATTTTAAGATGAGCCATGTAGAGGAGACAGGAGGACAGAGAGCTAAACCCAGAGGGCAGATGGATGAATAACCCGAGGAACTGCGGACTTAAGCCAAGTTTACAGGCAAAGACTCCTTTGTTTAGTGACTTTGGTCTCTGCTACCCTGGAAGGGAATTGAGCTTGTGTAATGACTGGCTAGAAGGCTGCGCTACGTAAGCCACCAGAGCGGGCTAGAAACACAGCTGGGGAAGCTGAGGCAGGGAGCCCGCGGCACCATGTCTCACCACCAGGAGGCATCGATTCAGTCACAGGGAGTCTTTCACAAATTAAAGGAAAACCAGTCCCTAGGGCAGTGGTTCCCAAACTTGTTCCGCCGCTTGTTCAGGGAAAGCCCCTGGCGGGCCGGGCCAGTTTGTTTCCTGCCGTGTCTGCAGGTTCGGCCGATCGCGGCTCCCAGTGGCCAACAGAAGCTGCTGGAAGTGGCGTGGGCCGAGGGACGTATTGGCTGCCACTTCCAGCAGCTCCCATGGGCCTGGGAGCAGCGAACCGCGGCCAGTGGGAGCCGCGACTGGCCGAACCAGCGGACGCGGCAGGTAAACAAACCGGCCTGGCCCGCCAGGGACTTTCCCTGCACAAACAGTGGAACGAGTTTGGGAACCACTGGTCTAGTGCATTGTGATGGGTCAGTGGCTGCATACGGTGGGGCAAGCTCGTTCTGGACGCAGCCCTGCTTAAACCCTACATGGCGCTTGGGCCTACAGGGTCCCTCTGCACAGGGGCGGAATCCCATTAGCAGCACAGATCTGTGTGGTGTCCATTTTATTTTATTTCCATTTCATTGCTGCTTAAGGATGTTAACCTGCCTGTGTAGGATGATGGGCAAAGCTTGCCGTTGTTCTCCCAAGCTAAGCGGGGCTGGGACTGGTCAGTACGTGGATGAGAGGTTTCTCTTTCCCAGCAGATACAATGTGAAGTTGCCTAACCCGGCTGAAACAATCCCACACCCTGGTGTTGTTTGGATCAGTTTATTCCCGGCTGACATGAAAGCCAGATCGAATCGTTAATGGTTCACATGAGCGAGCCTTTTATCCCAAGCGCTGCCTGGCAAACAGTAATCAGGCCATCGCTAGGTATCTGCTCCACGACTCTGAGCTGGGCCAGCAGAGCGGGATTTATTGTGTGTGTGTATTGCTTGGCAAGCACCTGTCCCCTTGCCTGGCTAATCTTGTGTAATCCCTTTATAAAGGCACTATAAACATTTGGCTTCCTCAGGGGCTTTGTTTGCATTTCAGTGTAATTAGGATTTCCTCCATATGAACTTGGAAGGGGCGAGGGAGAGGAAAGGGGGAGAGACTCCTTTGATGGCAGCAATCCTCTGGCCTTTGAAGATGCTGCCTGGACCTGGCATGTGAGCGCTGCCTGTTTCTGCTGGAGCCGGGAGATGCTCCTAGGAGGGAAGTGAGAAATGAGAGCCCCATGCATCCTCTCTCTAGGGTTGCCAACTTTCCAATCACACAAAACCGAACATCTTTGCCCCGCCCCTTCTCTGAGGCCATGCTCCCACTCACTCCATCCCCCTTCCTCTGTCCTTCCCTCCCTCACGCTCACTCACTTGCTCGTTTTCACCAGGCTGGGGCAGGGGCTTGGGATGCGGGGGCGGGGGAGGTGATGGCTCCAGCTGGGGGTGCGGGCTCCAGGGTGGGGCCAGAAATGAGGGGTTCAGAGTGCAGGAGAGGGCTCTGGGCTGGGGCAGGGGGTTGGGGAGGGCACCTGCTGGGCGTATAGGCTCTGGAATAGGGCCAGGGATGAGGGGATTGGGGTGCAGGAGGGGGCTCTGGGCTGGGGCTGGGGGTTTCAGAATGTGGGAGGAGGATCCCGGCTGCAGCAAGGATTGGCATGTGGGAGGGAGTACGGGCTCTGGGCTGGGGGTGTGGGCTCCTGGGTGGGGCTAGAAATGAGGGGTTCAGGGTGCGGGGCTCTGGGCTGAAGTAGGGGGGTCCGGGCTGAGGTAGGGAGGTTGGGGTGCGGGAGGAGGTACAGGCTCTGGGCTGGGGGTGCGGGCTCTGGGGTAGGGACAGGGATGAGCATGTGCTCAGGAAAGGGCTGTCCGTGGCACCGGATCCCTCCCCCCCAGAGTCTGCAGGGTTGAGGCCGTGGCAGCAAGGAGAATGCCTTGCCTCAGAGGAGCAGGGAAAGCCTGGTGTGTGTCACACCCCAGCTGGCAGGGGAGGGCAGAGCCACCCAGAGCAGCAGTGCCCCCAGTCTCTCTCGTTCTACCCTAAAACACCAAGTTTCCTTGCATTGAGGCAGGTGTCCTGCGGCAACTCCCTGTGCAGCCCCTCTGTGTGCCCTGATTTGGGCCCTGCTCCTTTCTCCTGCCCTGCTCCTTTCTCCCACCCTGCTTCCCCAGCCCCAGGGCTTGCTGGGTGCCCCACAAGGGGGCACTAAACCAGCCCACGACTCATCCTTGCCCTGCCTGGCACTGGATGGACCCTCAGTGTTTTCATTTCACTTGGGCTTGTTGCTCTGCTCCCCGACGGCATGGGGACTGTTGAATCTCGCACCCACCACTGCGGTCTATAGGTGCTCAGAGTAAAGAGACACCCCCACCATTCCCAGTCTGGCCCATCTCCGCTGCTGCTCCTCTGGCAGGGCTGGGTGTTTAAGGGTCAGGCTAGCTGGGGAGCAGGGGAAGATGCCAGGCCTCCATGTATTCTTCTTTAGCAAGGAAGCACTTGGCAAATAAGTGCGTCTTCCACCATCTCCATCCCACTCCTAACGGGTTGCATTAGGGATGGAGGAGGCTGGTGCGGGAGCAGCAAGAGGGAGAGGCCAGGTCTGTGAGGCTGGGGTGACTCCAGGGAGGCTTTAAAAACAAGCCCGCTGAATATCGCTTCATAACACGGTCTCCATGCTAGTGGCCCCAGTGCACAAAGGTGCCTGGTACAAGCCAGGGGCGTCTCCGTGCTGCCTAGCATACAGATCGTCTCACTGGCAGGACTTCCTCTTCCTGGTCCTGAACGCCAGAGCAAAGCAGCTGGGAGCGAAGCGGAGGGAAAGCCCGGGAGAGGGGACTGGTGACCGACTGTAGGTCACAGTCAGTTGCCCAAATGTGCATTTTAATATTGCTTCTAAATCAAGCTCAGCCAAATGAGAGAGACGTCCCCTCCACAGGAGCACAAGAGAGGGGCTCCCTTCTCCAAACCTCTGGCAAAGTATATGGCTGCAGCAAGGGGAAACGTGCTCTCCTGTTGCTGAAACAATTGCTTCCTGCTGGTCAATAGCTGTGTCTCTAATCAGAGCACTCTGCATGTCTGCTCAGTGTCTCCTTTTCAACGTGGCCTTGTAGGCACTGGAGATAGAACAAACCCTGTTATATCATCCAGCCCATGTCCCCAGGGCCAGCATAGTGCTCTTCCCGCCAGCATAATAACACGGGTTGTTGGTCCAGTCTAGTGACCCAACCAACGGGGATCCCACCAGTTCCCATAGCCTGATACAGGATGTGTCTCTTGATATTCAGCCCATCACTCCCACTTTATAAACCCTTGTGCCACCCTTAACAATTCTTCTCCTCCCCCGGTGCTTGCA
The DNA here is from genome assembly GCF_965140295.1 of Lepidochelys olivacea. Taxonomy (NCBI): domain Eukaryota; kingdom Metazoa; phylum Chordata; order Testudines; family Cheloniidae; genus Lepidochelys; species Lepidochelys olivacea. The sequence continues at coordinate 7,185,973 of NC_140413.1, forward strand.
GCCTTCAGATGTTTGTTCTCGGTGGATCCTTTGTGCTTCACACAGCCAAGTGACGTGTATTTAACTCTTTTTCGCTCTCGTCGAGGTGAGTGAGAGGGGAGTTATGGATAGAACCCCTTAACAGGAGCCAGGAAACGTTTTTTCTTATTTATGGTTTCTATCATAGCAGCATTTATAGGCCCGCAGCTGAGATCAGGCCGCATTGTGCGAGGTGCTGTAGCGGCGTATCCTAAGAGGCAGTCCCTTCCCCAAAGAGCTATGGAGACAAGACAGGCAACAGCTGGGGTAAAGTTCTCTTCCGCTCTGGGTCTGTTTTGTTCTCAGGTCTGCCGCTGATGCCTGTGTAACCTAGGACAAGTCACTTAATATCTCCATGCACCACTGCCCAATTTGCAGATCACCCCTCCCACCTGTGTTGTGGGGCTCAGTGCTTCCCTTCCCTGGAAAATGCTGTAAAAGTTCAAAGTATGGGCATGAACTGCCTGGTGTGTATTTTGCCCTGCTCTCTGCCCCTGGGGAACTGCTCCCCTTGGGCCATAGGCTTTATATTGCTAGCGGAGATTTGGTAGCTCAAGAGACCTGTGCTTGTGGTTGATCAGGTCTGAGTTCTGTCCCTGCGCTAGCCATGAAGTTCCAGGAGGCTTTGGTGTGGCCTGTGACAACAGCTGAGAAGCCCTAGCTGGCAGTGGATTTGTTACAGTATTATTGATCCTTCCAGCCCCTAGCTGTCATTGCTGCTCGTCGCCAGTTTGTTTCTAACAGTCTGGTAATGCAGTGCCTGGAACTTACTGCAGCTGAGTTAATGTCACTTAACCAGGAATGTGACTGGTGCCGTGTTCTCTTCATATGGGTAACCTGCTGGCTTGTCTGGTGGGAGCTGAAAGGCCTCTGCTCCTGTAGAGCCCACATAAGGTGACTGGGATTTATTTAACATGGATTATACTGCAAAGTAATAGCCAGACGGAGGCTGCGGTTTAGCACAACATCTGTGGAGCTTAAGCTGCATTGATTTCATGTCCGAGGCTACGGGATGGGGATAGGAGTTTCTGCGGGCAAAGGAGGATTCCCTGCCCCATCTCCTCCCTCCCCAGGCCTGACTGGTCTTTACTCTCTGTTCTGGAGAGAGAAGGACTAAAGCTCTGATTAACCCCCGTGGACTCCGGGTTGCCCAGGTCTTAAAGCAGTGAAAGGATCTGTCTAAGCAGAGAGCATGCTTTCCAGATGGAAGCGCATCACTTAAGGCCCAGCTCTGCTTCTGTTAAAGCTGTTGTGAAACTCTGGCACTGATTTCCCTGGGAACAGGCTGGGGCCTTGAGGGCACGTTGACGAGAGCCACAAGTGACTTCATTTACTTACATAATGGCTTCGGAGACTTTAAGACCAGAAAGGGACCATTATGACCTAGTTGGACCTTCTGCATAACGCAGTCCCGAGAACTCAGCCAGCCTGTACGGAGCAAATCACAGGGCTAGGTGGTGACTCTAAACAAGAGGGTGGGTGGGTGTTCTTTGCAGGGGGAGGGTTGCGTTCTTCCGAGGGGAGCTCCCCAAAAGTTCCATGCTGAGGCAGACAGGATCTCCCCAGAAATGAGTGGCAGAGAAGTAATTGCTATGCCCTCCTATGTAGTACAGCATCTCCACCTTGGCCGTGCTGGCTGGTGCAGAAGAAGGCATGGCCATGACGCTGTCCCACCTCACTGGGAAAGCCAGCGTTGCTGCCCATGTTAGCCTCTAGCAGGAGCTCAGGATGGGCAGTGGGAGGAGACTGTCCCCAGCACAGATGTGCACATGAGGAGGAGGTTTCTTGTACCCTCTTCCTCATCCTTGCACACCCACCCAGAGCTAGGGGCTGGGGACCATGTGCATGTACAAGGCCGAGCACCACATGGGTCCTATCCTGACTGGGACCTCTGGGGACTTCTGTAGATTCACAATATGCCTTCAGCGCCCTGTGAATTGCCTGGTAGCTACTACAAAAAGTGTGTTGGCTACTGTAACATTAACCCAACACGACAGTAGTCACTATCTGCCTTTGCAACTAGCTCCCTGCTGAAGCAGATTGTGCAGTCAGCGCATGGCTTTTGCAGTACTGTAACACCTCATCCCAAAGCGCTTTTCCGTGTCCTTATACCACACAGGGCCAGTGAAGTGCAGCCACCTCTGGGGTGAATGATACACAGAAGAGGCGAGGGAGAGAGACATTTTGCCAGGAACGCCAGGGCAAATCCCTGCTCTTACGAAAAATCCTGTTGTATCTTTAACATCCACACGGAAGATGCAGGACCTACGTTTTTCAGGTCTTTGTGGAGTAGCCCTCACTGTGTACTGCATGGAACTCAGTGCATTGCTCTAAATGTCCCGGACATAAATGTTTACGACATGCTAGGAAGACAGACAGAGCTACAGTGCTATTCCCTGTGAAGTGCTCAGTCAATCCAGACAGGACTCATCGCTTCCAAGAGTCTGGGTGCTGTAGGCCTAGCACTGGGACCACCAAACCAGCCCTTTCTGGGCCTGACCCAGCACCTCGCATCTGAACACACCCAGAAGTGGGGAAAGTGCAGATCCAGATTCACACTTACCAGATCAGGCCCATCCTTACCTTGGCCAAGATGCATTTAAATGGAGCCAGCTGAGCCTCTGAACTCCTGCTTTGTGTAACTCAAGTGCGAATTGCCGATCCTGAGTCTGTTTCAGCACCTGGTATCAAGGCTGGACAGGAGGCTTGGAAATGTATCAGAGCTGCCTTTAGGCTTTGGAGCTCACATGTTGAATGACCAGGGCTCTTGAGAAAGAATCATAGAATCATAGAATATCAGGGTTGGAAGGGACCCCTGAAGGTCATCTAGTTCAACCCCCTGCTCGAAGCAGGACCAATTCCCAGTTAAATCATCCCAGCCAGGGCTTTGTCAAGCCTGACCTTAAAAACCTCTAAGGAAGGAGATTCTACCACCTCCCTAGGTAACGCATTCCAGTGTTTCACCACTCTCTTAGTGAAAAAGTTTTTCCTGATATCCAATCTAAACCTCCCCCACTGCAACTTGAGACCATTACTCCTCGTTCTGTCATCTGCTACCATTGAGAACAGTCTAGAGCCATCCTCTTTGGAACCCCCTTTCAGGTAGTTGAAAGCAGCTATCAAATCCCCCCTCATTCTTCTCTTCTGCAGGCTAAACAATCCCAGCTCCCTCAGCCTCTCCTCATAAGTCATGTGTTCTAGACCCCTAATCATTTTTGTTGCCCTTCGCTGGACTCTCTCCAATTTATCCACATCCTTCTTGAAGTGTGGGGCCCAAAACTGGACACAGTACTCCAGATGAGGCCTCACCAATGTCGAATAGAGGGGAACGATCACGTCCCTCGATCTGCTCGCTATGCCCCTACTTATACATCCCAAAATGCCATTGGCCTTCTTGGCAACAAGGGCACACTGCTGACTCATATCCAGCTTCTCGTCCACTGTCACCCCTAGGTCCTTTTCCGCAGAACTGCTGCCTAGCCATTCGGTCCCTAGTCTGTAGAGGTGCATTGGATTCTTCCATCCTAAGTGCAGGACCCTGCACTTATCCTTATTGAACCTCATCAGATTTCTTTTGGCCCAATCCTCCAAAGATCAGGGGCTAGCTGGTCATAACCCGAGGGGTGATGGAAAGTAGGCTCCATGATGGCTGGCCACATGCTTGTTCTGAGCAGTTTCTTGTTTCTCTTCAACAGCTGTCCTATCTCTGGTTGTGATCTTGCAAACTAAGCAGAAACAAGCCTGGTCAGTCTTTGGATGGGAGACGTCCAGGGAAAACCCCCAGTGCTGCAGGGAGAGGTGCGGGTGGTTCTGTAGGAGCCACTTTCCTCTGTGAGTCAGCAATGAGCCAGTGCACAAGAGCAGTGTTTATGGGGATATTGTGCTGGAGTTACCGTCTTTCAGCTGAGGCCTACAGCTGACGCTTGTGGCCATTACCGATCCCATGGGGCTTTTTTGCAAGAGCAGGAGTTTTATTCTGACCCAGCATCCAGCTCAGGCAGTTTCCCTTCTGCTGGTCTAAACTTCCTCTTATATGGCTTTGTGTGGGGAAGTTTGTTTGTTACTCCCACCTGTTGCATCATGTCTGTAATTAGATTGTAAACTCTTAGGCTCAGTGACCACATCACTGTGTGTCTTCTCTGAAGTGTCTGGCATGCTGGGTGGTGTTCTTCTCTGCCCTTTGTAATGCTGATGGCACAGAAGGGATGTACCATTCCACTCCAGCAACAGCTGCCTTGCTGTGATGAGTAGAGCGATTTCTATACGCAGAGACCAAGCAGTTTGTGAAGTGCTTTGTTCAGGATGAAAGCCATTAGAGTAAACTCTGCAGGGCTATAACCTCTTCTGTGCAAGGATCTCCATGCGCTTTGCAAGCACGCATGAGTTAAGCGTTCTAACCCCCCTCTGGGTGGCGGAGTTATCCTTTCCATTGCAGGTTACATGACTTCTTTGAGGCTGTGTAACGCCGACAGATCCCAGTTGTCGACGGGCAGGATGGAACCGCGGACATCTGGAGCTTAGTGCATGAGTCTCTACAGCATGAGCTCAGAGCCGACTGGCTGTTAGCTAAGGCTGTGGAGCAGACTCATTAATTGCTCTCTAAGTGGTCTTGGTGCCACGCGAGAGGACAGAACACCACACCCAGGAGGTGTGTGTTTGTTAGTTCCATGGGCAGGGCCCAGATCCTTTGACTCTCAGAAATGTGCCTCACCAATAAGGCACCCTCTTCTCTTGGGAAGATATAATCTGGCTAATGATTATAGGTTCCCTTCTTTCAAGCCATGCCGTATTATCCTGCAGTGTGAACCGTGAGCAGATTCAGTGCTGCACCAACTTCAAAACGGATTTTCCAAAAGCTGTAAGAATGTCACTGTAAATTCACATAATCTCCTCATCTGAGCTGGAGAGCTGCGTGATTTGACAGTGCTGAGCCCAGTGCAGAGAAGGGAGCTGCAAATCTTTTTTCTGGTGGTGACCACACTACTCAGTTGTATGTCAAGGCACCTCTGCTGCCTCAGCTTTTTAACCCCCCCGCCCCCAGCCTTTTAGTACTCCCCACCACTTCCTGCCTGTGTGCTGTGAATGACTGTGTGTGGTAATGCAGTGTTGTAGCTTGTAGTCCTGTCGGTCCCAGACTATTGGAAGATAAGGTGAGGTAATATCTTTTATCAGATCAACTTCTGGTGGTGAGAGAGAGACATGCTTTTGAGCTACAAAGGGTCTATATCTACACAGTAAAGAAAAACTCGCAGCTGGTCCCTGCTAGCCAACGTGGGCTTATGGCTCTTGGGCTACAGGGGTGTTTCACTGCTGTGTAGACTTCCAGGCTTGGGATGTAGCCCAGGCTCTGGGTCCCTTCCACCCTGCAGGGTCCCAGAGTTTGGACTCTAACCCAAGCCTGGAAGTCTACTCAGCAATAAAATACTCCTCCAACCAGAGCCCTGCGAGCCCGAGTCAGCTGGCACGGGCCAGCTGTGGGTTTTTCTTTGCTGTGTAGACGTACTTGTAGCACTCTTCGCGAAGTCTGGGAAGGGTGCTAAGAGTGTCACAGCTAAATCCAAGACCAAACAGCTAGTTTAGCATAAGTGGGTTTGGAGTTGTCTGTAGTGGTCAGAGTCAGGGCCGTCCCTACCCATATGCAAAGTACGCAGCTGCGTAGGGCACCAGGAAATTTGGGGCACCCTCTGCTCCAGCCCCTGCCCCACCTCTTCCCCATGGCCCCCGCCCCTGCTCCGCCCCAGCCCCGCCTCCACTCCCCTGAGGACTGCAGCAGGGGTCGGGCACCCTGCAGGCACTGGCGGTGATAAGAGCGACCCGGTCGCAGCCTGCTCTGCTCTGCCGGCTCCCAGCTGTGCCACTGGTGAGTGCTGGGGGGCAGTTTCCCCTCTGCCCCCCACTCCCAAGGCTGGGAGCCAGGGGAGCAGAGCGAAGCGGGCTGGGGCCGGGTCACTCCACTTCCCGCCGCCCCGTGAGTGCGGGGTCGGGCCTGCCCTGCCCCCAAGCCCAGGGCCGCCCAGAGGGGCGGGCAAGTGGGGCAATTTGCCCCAGACCCCGGTCCCCGCAGACAGGGTGGGGGCAATTTCGGTGGCAATTCGGCAGCGGGTCTTTCAGTCCCTCTCTTCCTCGGCAGCGGAAGGGGCCCCCAAAATTGCTTTGCCTCAGGCCCCCTGAATCCTCTGGGCGGCACTGCCTAAGCCTGCTCCCGCCTCCGCACGGAGGCCTGGGGCCAGCCCCCTCTCCCCTCCCACGGAGGCCTGCCCGCCCTCCCTCCACTCACAGGCCCAAAATGGCTAGGGATGGCCCTGGTCAGAGTGTTATAGAGGGTGAGACCTCTGGGGATGATGATCTGCCCAGGAAGTAGATGTCATGGTTAAGTTTTGCTTCCTTTTTCTTCATGTTGTGGAGTTTCCATTTCAGATGGCGAAATTTGATATCTTCTGTTGATCACTCTGTCCTCATCCCCAAAAGAAACCTGCACAACACTTTCAAAAAACAAGCCTGGGAGTTAAATTTATAACTTTGCTAGACACTGAAAATCCATAAAGACACTGCATTTGTGTCTTGTTACAACAATCTGTAACCAACTAACCCCCCTTTTTAGTCCTATGTCTTACAGGGGTGTTTACGGGCCACTTCACCTTGAATGGCCCCTTAGAATATGTGCTAACTACTTATGCTAAAAGAAAAGGAGTACTTGTGGCACCTTAGAGATTAACCAATTTATTAGAGCATAAGCTTTCGTGAGCTACAGCTCACTTCATCAGATGCATATCGTGGAAACTGCAGCAGACTTTATATATACACAGAGAATATGAACCAATACCTCCTCCCACCCCACTGTCCTGCTGGTAATAGCTTATCTAAAGTGATCATCAGGTGGGCCATTTCCAGCACAAATCCAGGTTTTCTCACCCTCCACCCCCCCACACAAATTCACTCTCCTGCTGGTGATAGCTCATCCAAACTGACCACTCTTCAAGTTTAAATCCAAGTTAAACCAGAACATCTGGGGGCGGGGGAGGAAAAAACAAGAAGAAACAGGCTACCTTGCATAATGACTTAGCCACTCCAAGTCTCTATTTAAGCCTAAATTAATAGTATCCAATTTGCAAATGAATTCCAATTCAGCAGTTTCTCGCTGGAGTCTGGATTTGAAGTTTTTTTGTTTTAAGATAGCGACCTTCATGTCTGTGATTGCGTGACCAGAGAGATTGAAGTGTTCTCCGACTGGTTTATGAATGTTATAATTCTTGACATCTGATTTGTGTCCATCTATTCTTTTACGTAGAGACTGTCCAGTTTGACCAATGTACATGGCAGAGGGGCATTGCTGGCACATGATGGCATATATCACATTGGTGGATATGCAGGTGAACGAGCCTCTGATAGTGTGGCTGATGTTATTAGGCCCTGTGATGGTGTCACATATATGTGGGCACATATCTATTCAGATGTTCTGGTTTAACTTGGATTTAAACTTGAAGAGTGGTCAGTTTGGATGAGCTATTACCAGCAGGAGAGTGAGTTTGTGTGTGTATGGGGGTGGGGGGGATGTGAGAAAACCTGGATTTGTGCAGGAAATAGCCCAACTTGATTGTCATGCACATTGTGTAAAGAGTTGTCACTTTGGATGGGCTATCACCAGCAGGAGAGTGAATTTGTGTGGGGGGGTGGAGGGTGAGAAAACCTGGATTTGTGCTGGAAATGGCCCACCTGATGATCACTTTAGATAAGCTATTACCAGCAGGACAGTGGGGTGGGAGGAGGTATTGGTTCATATTCTCTGTGTATATATAAAGTCTGCTGCAGTTTCCACAGTATGCATCCGATGAAGTGAGCTGTAGCTCACGAAAGCTTATGCTCTAATAAATTGGTTAGTCTCTAAGGTGCCACAAGTCCTCCTTTTCTTTTTGCGAATACAGACTAACACGGCTGTTACTCTGATACTTATGCTAAAACATCTGTGTGACTTTGTATTTAGATATGACCCCTTTTTCCTCAGACCCGAAGGAGAGCTCTGTGTAGCTCCAAAGCTGGTCTCTCTCTCACCACCAGAAGCTGGTCCAGTAAAAGATATTACCTCACCCACCTTGTCTGTTATATTTACTTGTAGTGTGAAAAGAAAAGGAGTACTTGTGGCACCTAAGAGACTAATTTGGTACGATGTCCATCTGTTTGCATTTGGCAAGGAAGATGATGTCTGTCTGTATCTGTACGAAGTTTTTCATGAAGTTGATAGATTTCCACTCCATACTTGTAGTGTAGTATTCAGTCACTAGGTGGTTCTGTGTGCTTTGTAGAGCTCTAGTCAGGGTGCGTCACTGGTAAATCAGGAAGGCAAATCTGGAACTCGAGCTGTGTGGAAGCCTGTTTGTTTGTGTCTGTAGCTAGTATCATAGAATCATAGAATATCAGGGTTGGAAGGGACCCCAGAAGGTCATCTAGTCCAACCCCCTGCTCGAAGCAGGACCAATTCCCAGTTAAATCATAAGAATTTTCATAATTCATAATTTCATAGTACTGGTTTTCTCTAATAAATGTTTCCTGTCTAAAGAGAACTGTGATTCCATCTATCATGATCCCATCAGGGGCAGGGACTCAGATTTCAGGGGAACCTGGTTTTCAACATCACTTTTTCCCCCTTTGTTTCAGAGTAGAGTGCCGTCCCATCCCTTTGCAGAACCCTGAGAATCTCTCTTGTCCCCTTATCGCACCCCATACTGCAGCTACTCCCCTTCTGCCCAAGGGGGACTGGATGAGGCTCCATTTGGAGAACGCTCGTGCTGTTTCTCAATCTCCTGAGTGATGTGAGGTGGTCCCTGTTCCCATGGGGGATGCTCAGAGATTTGGGAACAAGAGACCAGAACAGGGAGCTGAACCTGGCTCTTCAGCCTGGCTGTGCAGATCTTACCACCAGACAGTCAGGCCAGTCCCAGACTCAAACTGGAAAGCATTCAGAGAAGATCCACAGAAATGATTAAAGGACTGGAAAACCAGGCATACAGTGAGAGGCTCTAGGAGCTCAATCTTCATCTTATCAAAGAGAAGGTTAAGGGGTGACCTGATCACGGTCTGTAAGTACCTACATGGGCAACAGAAATTTTGGTACTAGCAGGCTCTTCAATCTAGCAGAGAAAGCTTTTATATAATCCAAGAACTGGAAGCTGAAGCTAGACAAATTCAGACTGGAAATAAGGCTTCCAATGTTGACCGTGAAGGTAATTAGCCTTTGGAACAATTTACCAAGGGTCCTGGTGGATGCTCCATTGCTGGACATTTTTAAATCAAGACCAGGTGTTTTTCTAAAAGAGCTGCTCTAGTTCCAACAGGAATTAATTTCAGGGAGTTCTTGGTCTTGTGTTATGCAGGAGGTCCAACTAACTGATCACCATGGTCCCTTCTGACTTTATAACCTATGAAACCCTGCCGCTTCCTCTCAGAATTTCCTGGATCATTTGCATGGTATTTTCCAACTAATATTTATATGCTTGTTCCCAATCTTGTTAGATTGCTCATGAAATCTGAAAATTCTTATGAAATGCATTTTTGTCCTCCCAGTAAACAGACAGGCAGTCGGGTAGTTTGTGAGTACTGGGCACCGTGTGCAGGTTTGTCATTGCGGAGCTAGTCTGTGTGCCCTTTGTTATTGTAGAGTTACTTATGAGCACACAGTTGGATGCATCATTTGCTATTGTAGGGTCACTTGTGAGTTGTTGGCACAGATTACTCCATAAAGCAATTGCTTTGAGTGCTGGTTTTTATTCTCTGTCTCCCTTGAGCTATACCAGGGGTGGCCAACCTGAGCCTGAGAAGGAGCCAGAATGTACCAGTGTACATTGCCAAAGAGCCACAGTAACACATCAGCAGCCCCCGTCAGCTCCCCTACCCCGCTCCCAGCGCCTCCTGCCCACCGGCAGCCGATCAGCGCCTCCCCTCCCTCCCTGCACCTCCCAGTCAGCTGTTTCATGGCATGCAGGAGGCTCTGGGAGGGAGGGGAAAGGCGCGAGGACACGGCAGGCTCAGGGGAGGGGGCGGGAAGGGTGGAGCGGGGGCAGGGCCTGTGGCAGAGCCAGGGGTCGAGCCGTGAGCACCCCCCGGCCCATTGGAAAGTTGGCGCCTGTCGCTCCAGCCCCGGAGTCGGTGCCTGGACAAGGAGCCACATGTTAACGTCTGAAGAGCCGCATGGGGCTCCGGGGCCACAGGTTGGCCACCGCTGAGCGATACCAAAGTCCTGACTCTGTGTATGGCTTGCAGTCGCTGGCGTTGCTAGGATCAGAGAGAGCACAGAGCAGCCACAGCATAAGGAACTGATACCTTGCTGATATCTGACAAATACTGAAAGGCTTCAGCTGCCCCTGGCCTGGAGGTGAACATTACAGGACGCTTGATATTTATGCTTCTGGCTGGAACTCTTCTCAGCACCTGATCAGTATGGATGAAGGAAGACGTGCCTGAGAGCAAGGAAATAAGAATGGAGTTTGTTACCAGTGAACAGCAGCTTCTTGCATTCCCTACCCTAGGAGCAGGACCAGAGAATGAAGCAGTCCAAGGGAATAAGATTTCAGGAGAGACAGTTTGGGAAAATTAAATCTGCAACCGAAGGGAGAATTAAAATTAACCTGTGGAGAAGAAGGCAGGGGAATCTCAGCAGACACAAGACCAAATCAAACTCCACAACCTCTGAAAAGAGATGCTCGGAACAAGCAGTGGCCAATGTGGCTGCAGCAGTGTCTGGTCAAGGAAGTAATAGTCCAATACCTTGACTGTGAGTGGAAAAGGCAATCAAAGCAGGTCTGAGAGTCAATATCAAGGCGCAGGGAAAAGATATGGGCAGGAAAAAATAGAGAGGCTCTAACAGGTATATTGGGGGAAGGAAACACTGAGTGGAAATTAGGCCAGTGAATGAAATGGAGATGAGAGTTTGATGATGACTAAAATGACTGAGATATTGACTCACTTTTTAAAATATCTGACGCTGGCAATGACTAGAACAAAGCCGTTTAGAAATTTTGGAAGAAGGGTAGATCTTGTATAAACAGCTATTGATTTGGGCCAAGGCAAGGGTCTGATTGCACTGGAACAAATCGTTAGCCACCTGGGAACTCCAGCATTGTCACTAGGGCTATGTCTACACGGCACAGTTAACCTCAGTGCTCAGCACCCGAGTCAGCACCCAACAAGAAGTCCCGAGTCAGTCTAGCCCAGGAGCGAGCGTCCCTACTGCAAAGTCCTACCTGCGTGTTCACTGGTTCTGTAGTTGCCCGGGTGTGGCTGGGGCCATAGCTCCTGGGTCTTTGTGCTGAGAAGCTTTAGGATTCTTTCCCAGTCAGTTATGTCAGTTGCAGGAGAGCTTGCCTGTCGTTCAAGGGACTTGTCGGAAGGCATTGGAGGACAGTCAGTGCTAGAGACTTTGCAGGCACCCTCATTGCAAAGGTGCTGAATGCCATCCTGAATTAAAGTTGAACTCGGGCTCTAACCTACACTGCAGCCGACTGAGCTAGCCCAAGCTTAAAGCCCCTCCGTATCCAGGCCAAAGGTTTTTCTGTGTAGACAGTAGTGGGGTTAAGACTAAAACCCTACTAAAAGCCTGGGTTAACTGTACAGTGTAGATGTACACTATACTGCGCTCCACTCTGCACTTCACCACAGTGCAAGAACTTGGATTCTCCTACTCTAAAAGCACAGATCGCCACCATTGGAGGGAAAGGAGATTCTCCGTTAGCTGTTATCAGTCTAGGGACTTTGACACGCAGTAAAGCAGTTCCATTTATGACCCACTAGAGGGCCCTGCTACACTAGCACATTCACTTCACTAGCGTGGTTCGTTATTGGTTTAGAAGAGTCTGTTCAGGAACAGTGGTGCTTCCAGCAGTCTCCTGTCAACTGTGGTTTCACAATGTCCCCTGCTCTGGGTTCTGTATTGGCCCGAAGCCATTCGACATGGGGAAGCTATTTTTAACAAAATAATAAATACATGTAACACTCCAATAAGAGAAATCAATCTGCAGACTTAAAAATTCAAAGTCCACCTGCATATCAAACAAAAGGATAGTCGAGTGTGAGTTTCTTTCCTACTTACCTGTCCACAATAATACATTATTTAGCGATGTTCACATGATGGGAAGCGTTGTGGAGCAAAGTAGAGGCAGGGCGCTTGACAAAGAGAGGCCAAAAAGTGACTAGTGGTTGCGAATGCCCAATTTGAGATGTCTCAAGCTAATTCTCAGAGAGTGGGTGCTCAGCGCTTTCCGAAAATCAGGCCTGTTCTTAAGGAACCTCAAGTTGGGCCCCTGGAATCATTAGTCACTCTTGAAAAGAGCAAATTCTGTGGCACTTCATCAAGCAAAACTCCCCAAAATCTTACAGTTGAAATAAGGGGTTCTCAGGCTTTGTAACAAAGCAGTGCTCATCTTACTAGAGATTGCCTTGTGGACACTTCGCATTCTGTTCCCCATTGCCTGCCTGTCCCATTCACAACCATCCACACCCTTCTCATTCACAATCTCATCATCTCCCTGTGGCAATTGCAACCGTTGCTCATGCAGTAGAGTGATATTAGGACACTTGTGTATTGTGTGCTTTATTAATGCAATTTAGCTGCCGAAAATTAGGAGGAGGAGCCGGCATCAGGTGACCAGCCGGTCCTCCACACAGCACTCTGCAGACCTCAGCTGGGGGACCGCAGAGCCAACTAATAATAAATTATGAAGGGGCACCTTCCTTTTTCTGCCCATTGGTTGGCGAGGCCGCTGCCCAGGAAAGAAGCTTCAGAGGCAGGCGAGAGGAAGCTGTAAGCCCTGGGCTAGGGCAGCGGGAAGGGCAGGCTTTGTGATGACAGAGCTGGATTTAGATTTCAGAACAGGCTTGGGCAGGCAGTGGCTCCGAGGGGACTTGGTCTCGCCTCTCTGCTTACTGCACTGTGCTGAGACGCTGACGGTGTGTTCCAGGCCTGGCACCCCCCCAGCTCCCTGCTTTGAAAAGCTTTGAGGGTGAGCCCTGAGGGAAGGCAGAAGAGGGGAATCTTGTGACTTCCTGGCCTCTGGTCACTGGGTTTCTTCCAGGGAGTGTGGACGTGATGGGTGAGGAATAGGCATCGGACATGCAGGGCCCAGAACAGTGGCTGCTGCTGTTCCTGATGAATCATTGTGGTTTCCCTGTGAGACGCCTCACTGAGAAGATGATAGGTTGTTTTGGGAGCTAATTAGCAGGGAGCCTGGCTAAGCGCCCCCTGGCTGGAGGGGGGTGGGGGTGGGGGTGAGGAAGAGGGAGTTATGCTGAGATGATTTCCCCAGAGGCTGCAGAACAGGAATGTAAACCCTGAGCACTAGTTAAAACTTAGGGGGGAACAAAAAGCCCAAGTGTCACTTTGGCTGTCTGTGTTGCGTGCTGGGCGGTTCAAAGTCTCTCTCCACCTGCCGCCTTGCTTGCGCAGTGCTGCGGGACTGGTGTCTTGTGGTCTGGGAGCTAGGACTTCTAAAGTTCAAATCCCATCTCAGATGCTGCGTGTGGCTGGATGCGTCTCTTAACCTCCCTGCCTGCATTTCAGGACATGCCCCAGGCTACCTCCCAGAGGTGCTGTGACTGCAGATCGGGGCAGGAAGGGGGGAGGAAGGATGGTCGATAAGGTTAAGCAGTGTAACTGCAGGATCAAAGCTCTAATACGGGCTCTTTGAGTTTGTGGGTGTGTTACGTCCCCGCCCTGTGCCTCAACTTCCCCATCTATAAAAGGGAGATGACACCTCTCTGCTCTCACAAAGGAGCTTTGAAGTTTAGCTCATTAATATCTGTGAAGAGCTTTGAGCTCCTCAGAAAGTTCAGGTTTCAGAGTGGTAGCCGTGTTAGTCTGTATCAGCAAAAACAACGAGGAGTCCTTGTGGCACCTTAGAGACCAACACATTTATTTGGGCATAAGCTCACGAAAGTTTACTCCCAAATAAATTGGAAAGTTCAGTGTATGATTTTAGCAGCTGTTGTCTATGAAGCTTGAAGTTCCGTCTTAGAAATGGCCTCAGACATTAATCTCTGACTTTCACGAGCTATTGGCCACTAACTCCACTGTGGGGTGGAAGTGTGGAAGGGGTTGGGAAGTAAGTAGTAGGTGGGTCTGTAAGGTCGAATATCCCGTGACCTGCCATGGGCCCAGCAGACTTTTCCAGTCACAGCCCCAGCGATCGGAAGGGACAAATGCTGCTCCCTGTACAGCTGCAGCTTCTTGAACAACCAGGCCACTTGCTTTAGTCTAATCTCCCACCATGGAGGGGATCGGGAGTGCCTTCTTGCATAGCCAGGATTCAGCCCTGACCCAGGCTCTGTGCTGCTCGTGACATGCACTTGTGCATTCGGCCACGCTAAGGGGTTACAGTCGGGTCCTCCGCCTCATTACACTTGCCTCTTTTCCTGGAGGGGAGAGCCCTGCTCTTCTCCCCCCGCCTGCCTTGGTCTCAGTGACCCCTTTAGGTGGCTGAAGAGACTTCTAAAGGAAGAGAAACCTTTTTAGGGTGGTGTTGGCCCCTTTAAGCCTGGGCGGTGGTGGAATTTTGGTTCCCTGACGGTGGAGCTATTTGGTGCCTCTCTCTTGGTGCCAGTGTGGCTGGGAAGGGGGAGAGGGGAGACAGCGTGCTGCTAACAGAATTAACATATGCCCACCCAGTCAGTGACCACGGAAAACAACCAGGGCAGTTGGCAGCTCTCCCGTCAGCGGCGTGAAAGCCTGCTCTGAGAAGAAGTGACCCTGGGATCAGAAAAGCCTTTGCGGTCCAGAGAGAGCAGCGGGAGGCAGAATAACCCTCTGGTCTGTTGCGGGGGTTCAGGTCGTTGGCCCTAACCTCTGGGCTAGCGTCTGTATGCGTGTTTGTGCGTGTTGTTGGCTGGGTTAGGCGTATGGTGGTTATTTTTAGTTGCGGCTATATTTGCATTGAATTGGAGCCAGTGGAGCCTGACCCCTGCCATGTGACAGGGGGTGTTAATCTTTAGTAACCTTGCCCCATGCCAGGCAATAAAGAGCTGACTCGACTTTTACCAGTACTGCTGTGTGCCACACTCTTAGTCCACCTTCTGGGACTGGCTCCTTGGTACAAGTCTCCTGCAATAGATTGAGCAGTTAATACAGAGACAGCATAAACATGGCTGGGCCTGGGAGAGCCACAGCACTGTCTCAACCACATGGGGTTTGCTTTGCTGGAAGAAACCTTTCAGCATGTGTGGGTTGGGAAGGGTGCGGGGGAGAGTGCGTTCGTTCGTTGCTCATCGGGTCGTGCCCGGTAGCACAGGGTGGGCGCAGTTTTGGAGACAAGCGGAGCCTTGGCTGGGACACCTTGGTTCTGCAGGCCCCTGCTTGCTTCCTTTCTCTCTCTCTAATCTCAAAGCTTCGAAAGGCTGTGGCTGCTGGCACTGCTCACGCAGTGATGTGTGATGTTCAGTGCTGCTCCGGGGAAGAGCAGGCAGCAGGATCCAGGCCAGACAATGGTAGTGATTTGACGTGAGGATGGTGGTGGCGTGGATGTCTGTTATATTCCAGCACTCAGATTCGTGCACCAGTAATCTGGTCTGGATTACCAGACCGTAATACGCAACAGCCAATTATATCCTATTAACCTGTGAGGGATTAGTTTATAAATAGACCTACGCCCGCTTTTGTATGAATTCAAGATCCCTATTAGATATAAATATCTAATATTTTATCTAGAACCCCCACAGGGGTTCAAGTGAGGCTGGGAGTTCAGCTCCTTCTCTTCTGCTAAAAGCAGCAGGAGCCCTCCATCACTCATAGGTGTGGGTGAATTCCCCCTCCTCTGTGGCTGGTGCAGTGAGAGTTTCCCCCGCCTATTTCAATCCATGGTTGCCTCCCCTCTGCATGTAGTACTGAAGGTCAGAGCCTTTCAGCTCCCATTCTTGTTGGAAAAGTATCTGGAATGTGGAGTCATGGTATATTGTTAGTGTAATTTATTTGTTTACTCGCATACACAAGTCCTGGAACAGAGGTGGTCACAAACAGCATGCACGCAAACTCCTCCATCAGGAATCTCAGCCCAAACACCAATGCTAAGGTGGATAGAAAGCTCTAAGGTGGATAGAAAGCTGGGTAGATTGTCAGGCTCTACGGGTAGTGATCAACAGCTCGATGTCTAGTTGGCAGCCAGTATCAAATGGAGTGCCCCAGGGGTCGGTCCTGGGGCTGGTTTTGTTCAACATCTTTATTGATGATAGGATTAATTGCACCCTCAGCAAGACCCTAAATTGGGGGGAGAGGTAGATATGCTGGAGGGTAGGGATAGGGTCCAGAGTGACCTCGACAAATTGGAGGATTGGGCCAAAAGAAATCTGATGAGGTTCAACAAAGACAAGTGCAGAGTCCTGCACTTAGGACGGAAGAATCCCATGCACCACTACAGGCTGGGGACGGACTGGCTAAGCAGCAGTTCTGCAGAAAAGGACCTGGGGATTACAGTGGAAGAGAAGCTGGATATAAGTCAGCAGTGTGCCCTTGTTGCCAAGAAGGCCAACAGCATATTGGGCTGTATTAGTAGGAGCATTGCCAGGAGATCGAGGGAAGTGATTATTCCCCTCTATTCGGCACTAGTGAAGCCACACCTGGAGTATTGCGTCCAATTTTGGACCCCCCACTACAGAAGGGATGTGGACAAATTGGAGAGAGTCCAGCAGAGGGCAACGAAAATTATTAGGGGGCTGGGGCACATGACTTATGAGGAGAGGCTGAGGGAACTGGACTTATTTAGTCTGCAGAAGAGAAGAGTGAGGGGGGATTTGATAGCAGCCTTCAACTACCTGAAGCGGGGTTCCAAAGAGGATGGAGCTCGGCTGTTCTCAGTGGTGGCAGATGACAGAACAAGAAGCAATGGTCTCAAGTTGCAGTGGGGGAGGTCTAGGTTGGATATTAGGAAAAACTGTTTCACTAGGAGGGTGATGAAGCCCTGGAATTGGTTACCTAGGGAGGTCGTGGAATCTCCATCCTTAGAGGTTTTTAAGTCCCAGCTTGACAAAGCCCTGGCTGAGATGATTTAGTTGGGGTTGGTCCTGCTTTGAGCAAGGGGTTGGATTAGATGACCACCTGAGGGCTCTTCCAACCCTAATATTCTATGGTTCTATGAATGCCCCGTTCCCAGGGACCAGCTCTGCCCCAAAACCTGACTCTGGTTAGAGAGAGCCTGGCACAGACGAAACTCCCTTGCGGCTTGCTCCAAAGCAACTATAGACTGGACATTGCTTTATGGTAAGAAATAGAATTTATGGGACTACATGAAATGCCGCCATCCAGTGACTCAGGCTGTAACCCCACTTTTAACCACAGCTTGTTCAGACTATGTTCAGCTCTCTGGGTGCATGAGCCTGTGAGTCACCAACTGAGGAACTAGGCTTTGAGCAACCCTAGATCAGATGAGCAAGTAGATTCTATTTTTCAGCAACAACAGGGCACTTAGGTAAAAGGGTGAGGACTTTTGGGGTATGTTAAATACTGGGCCAGTGCCTCAGAATTCAATTAAGTCTCTTTCAAAGGCTCTTTCGTCTTTAGGTGAACAAACCTGCCTAGCGTACAGCTTTGTTGAGCACCAATGTTGACAAATCCTGTATGGGTAGTAGAGAGCCCCTTCTTAAATAAATATTTGACTAAAGAAATAAACTCACTACAAGAATCAACATTCTGCGGCCTGTGGACTTGAATACTGTGGTCCTCCATGGTTAGGAAGAATAGACCTGCTAAGCAAATGTTAGAACCTGCCTCGGCCTGATCTGTGTCTGTGCTACACCGAGTGTGCCGTGCTCCAAGACGAAGACCTGGCAGTGAAGGAAACAGGTCCCAGAAATAGACTTGCTGGACCAAATCCTCTCTAGTCAGGGAGAAGGTTTTGCACATACCACGCAGCCTGTTTGTTTTGCAGAGAGCCTTCATTTTAATAAGGGGGTCGAGGGATATTTGCTCATTGCTTTATGTCACTGCGGTAGATGCTAGCCAGGCTTCCCCTTGGTCCCTGTTGGAGCCAAGGGAGAGCCAGCAGTGGCTCTTCAGCCTGTTGTGTCTACAGGGGCCCCAGGAAGCCATTTGTTTCCCCTCCTGCCCACGCTGCTGGTGCATGGAGGAACAGGCAACATCTTTGTGTCTCCTCCTCAGTCTTCTGGTGCCCTGACTGACCAGAGGGAGCTGGCAATGGCCATCAAGCACAGGAACTGTTCAAATCCAGAGCCCTATAAGTGTAGGTTACAGTCAGTACAGCAGAGAGCAGCAATGAAGGGGCATTGTCTGGTTACGAATGTCCTTGCCTGAGGTGGCGGTAACACCACAGATGATTAAGAAGGGATGATCCTGTGCAGTTTTTACTATTTTTGCTGTTTGTTTCTTCTCTTGTCCAGTTAACTTTAGACAACAAAAATAGGAACATAGGAATTGCCAGAGCAGCTCAGACCACTTGCCCATGTGTCCCAATACCCTCTCTCTGACAGTGGCCAGTACTAGCTGCTTCAGGGACAGATACAAGACACTTTATCACAATGTAGGCAGTGATAAGATAACCCGTCCCCAGGGATGTTTCTTGTGCCCTGGAGCCAGAGGGTTTAGATCCCTTCCCAAAGTCTTGTTAGCTCTTTTATCATTAATTATTATAACTCTGGATGTTATTCATAAATTCCCAGGCGAGAAGGGACCATTGTGATCAGGTCATATGTATAACACAGGCCATAGGACTGCCCTGAATTAATCCCTGTTTGAACTAGAGCGGATCTTTCAGAAAAACATCCTATCTTGATTTTTTAAAGTTGCCAGTGATGGAGAATCCACCATGACCCTCAGTAGGTTGTTCCAATAGTTAATTACCCTCCCCGTAAAAAAAATTTGCCTTATTTCCAGTGTGAATTTGTCTAGCTTCAACTTCCAGCCATTGAATATTGTTAGACCTGTTTCTGCTAGATGGATGGGCCACTCACTAAATTTTTGTTTCCTGTAAATACTTATAGACTGTGATCAAGTCACCCCTTAACCTTTTCTTTGATAAACTAAACAGACGGAGTGCCTAGAGCCTCTCACTATAAGGTGTGTTTTCCAATCCTTTTATCATTCTCATGGCTCTGCTTTGAACCCTCCACCATCGAAATCCTGCTTGAACTGTGAACGCCAGAACTTCTATTGTTCTTCACATAAATGTCCCATTCCTTCTTTTTGAACCCTCCTAAACCCTTGGCCTCAATAATACTTTGTGGCAATGAGTTCCACAGTCTAATTATGTGTTTTGTGAACAAGTATTTTCATTTAATGAGTTTTGAATTTGCTGCCTTTCAGTTTTATTTAATGTCCCCTTAGTTCTGGACTGGTCCATAGAACTTTTGTTTTCTCGAAGTTCTCACTTTTTAGCACTCCTGTATTAGCATAGCACTGCAATGTCTGGGTTGCAATTGCTGCAGAGGCATATTTTAAATCCGAACCCCTCCAAAATTTGCTTAAAAAAATATGGAAATATTTCTAATGGTCATAGGACTTATAGTCGCCTGTTTCTGTAAAACCTGAAAGCTGTGCCTACATAGACATTTAGAATTATTACTCCACTTCCTTAGCCAAAAGACCAATAAACATTTACTGATGCTCCAATAACAGATTAATTCCAGCTGTTACAATTAGTTTTTTGTAAGTGGGATACACAAATTTACCCAATTTTCATAAATGTAACATTCTAAAATAACATTTAAAGAAGGAAAAAACAGAATATGGGTTTGTATCACTATTAATGCTTTTTTGATGGTAGTGATTGAAGACCCTATCTAAGATCAAAGCCCCATTGTACCAGGCACTGTACAAAGGCATAATAAGACACAGATGCTTCATAAGAACGGCCATACTGGGTCAGACCGAAGGTCCATCTAGCCTAATATGCTGTCTTCTGACAGTGGCCAATGCCAGGTGCTTCAGAGTGAATGAACATAACGGGTAATTATCAAGTGATCCATCCCCTGTTGCCATTCCCAGCTTCTGGCAAACAGAGGCTAGGGGAACCATCCCTGCCTAAAGATCTTGCAGCCTAAATGGAAGGAGAAAGAAAGTGTTTTCATCATGCCCATTTTACAGCTCTGGAACTGAGGCACAGATGGATTAAGTGACTTATATCAGGAAAAAGCAGCAAGGAGTCCTGTGGCACCTTATAGACTAACAGACGTATTGGAGCATAAGCTTTCGTGGGTGAATACCCACTTTGTCGGATGTATTCACCCATGAAAGCTTACACTCCAATATGTCTGTTAGTCTATAAGGTGCCACAGGACTCTTTGCCGCTTTTACAGATCCAGACTAACAAGGCAACCCCTCTGATACTTGTTCCAGGAAGACTGTGGGAGAGCTGGGAATGGAACCCAGCTCTTGCACTGCTCAGTGATATAACCACTAGCCCAGCCTTCCACTTTGTGCTGTATTTATTGGGCCCAAATTTGTTTGAGAGTTTGTCCTCGCTTTTTTTTTTTTTTTAAATAGAGATTCTAGGTGGATTTTGTTAAACAGGTTTCACTGAAATCTCTAATTGATTCTAACATTCTCACTTTCTGTTGGTGTACAGGGAACTTTTCTGGTGAATTGCAGAGTCTGTAACAGGCTGGCAGTTTGCCTGAAACACCCCTTTCCTGCTATCGGGTGTTTGATCCTGCCAGGAAAGCGTGAAGTGGGTTCTGCTGACTCACTGAGGCAGATGGCTTGTCACCTGGATATAAGAACATAAGAACGGCCATACTGGGTCAGATCAAAGGTCCATCTAGCCCAGTATCCTGTCTTCCGACAGTGGCCAATGCCAGGTGCCCCAGAGGGAATGAACAGAACAGGTAATCATCAAGTGATCCACCCTGTCACCCATTCCCAGCTTCTGGCAAACAGAGGCTAGGGACACCATCGCTGCCCATCCTGGCTAATAGCCACTGATGGACCTATCCTCCATGAACTTATCTAGTTCTTTTTTGAACCCTGTTATGGTCTTGGTCTTCACAACATCCTCTGGCAAGGAGTTTCACAGGTTGACTGTGAGTTGTATGAAGAAATACTTCCTTTTATTCGTTTTAAACCAGATGCCTATTAATTTCATTTGATGACCCCTAGTTCTTGTGTTATGAGAAGGAGTAAATAACACTTCCTTATTTACTTTCTCCACAGCAGTCATGATTTTATAGACCTCAATCATCTCCCCCCTTAGTCGTCTCTTTTCCAACCTGAAAAGTCCCAGTCTTATTAATCTCTCCTCATACGGAAGTCGTTCCATACTCCTAATAATTTTTCTTGCTCTTTTCTGAACTTTTTCCAATTCCAACATATCTTTTTGAGATGGGGCGACCACATCTGCACGTAGGATTCCAGATGTGGGTGTACCATTGATTTATATAGAGGCAATATGATATTTTCTGTCTTACTATCTATCCCTTTCCAAACGATTCCCAACATTCTGTTTGCTTTTTTGACTGCTGGTAATGACTCTCCAGAAAAAGAGGATCTAGGGCGTGGGTTGAGCACGCCTCAGGGAGGAATCCTAGGAACAGCCAAGCCTGGGGAGGACTGATCAGAACTTTGTTGTATTATTGTTAACCAAATCCAGGAAGGGTGTGAGTTTTAGTTTGACACAGAGTGTGGATTGTATTTCAGAGCAGGTTGGGAATGGCACATACCCGCTGTATTCCACTGCTTCTTGGCAGCCAGGTACTGGTAATGGGATTCTATAAAGTGCTGACCTCATTTGACTAGATCTTTAGCCTTCTTGAAGGGTGGCTGTTTAATGCCCATTGATTTATGGGGCTACTTTAAAGCAATCAGTTAGGAGGTGGGATCACCTATTGGAGGAGATTTACTGTATCTCTCAGTTTTTGCTGGACTGGGATCTCTGCAGATTTGAATCTTCTGTTGAAATAAATGCAAATAGGGTGCAATACACCCTTGTGCACAGGGCCAATTTCTGTGCACCATGTAATCTCACTGGATCCTTCAGCATGGATGGTCCTATGCTGGCCCTCTGCGGACCATAGGTTCCCAGTCGGGACTCACAAACGGGTGTTAGGGCATGACCCCTCTGCCCTTCCAGTACAGCAGAGTGACCCCAAAACCCTCCCAATCCCAAGTTTTCCCAACACCATCATCTGCCCTGTGACGATCTGCTGGGTTTTCCCAGAATTGAGAGTTACTGTGTTATCCCATCTCAGCAATTCAGAGTTTTGCTGTGTGACAACTCCCTGATACATCAGCTTGTCTGCCTTACCAGCAAACTCTTCAGGGCTCTGACAGCCCAGACCTTGCCTTGTAGGTTACAAACAACAAACCCCAATTCCTGAGTTCCCCAGAGACATCTCCCTGTGGTGTCCAGCCCTCTCCTGGAACACTCCCAGAAATTATTCAGTTTGTTACTCCTTTAAAGAGACAAATGCTCCAGCTCGTAAATTTAACTGGGGTTTGACAAAGACTCTTATTTAATCACAGGCCTGAACTGGTTTATAGTAAAAGTCATGGGTTTAACTGATCCCAAGTATAAGGAGTAAAGACAGAAATGGTTACAAACAAACACAAGTAAAAACTATATTTCTAAGGCTAAAACTTAATTTCAGCAGTTACAATCTTTGCCTAGGCAGGTTTCTCACCTGTGTTCGGTTCCCTGAGAATTCAGCCCCCTTGGGTGAAGGATCCAATGTTCTGTGATTCCAAGAACTCTGGCCCCTTTAATCCCCCAAGTGATGGCTACCAAAGTGCCTTTCTGTCACTGCTTATATCTCCCAAAGTTCATTGACCTTGTTACAAGAGGCAGAAATGCTTCCTGCTGTCCTTCCTTTCCTGTGGTGTTCCCATCTCCCTGCTGATTCGTATGTAAATACAGCCTCCATTGTTTTGATTCCACAATGCTTAATTTACTTTGCAGACAGTTAGATTGCTGCCTTCCCAGAGAGGAAAACTCTGGTTAAAGCATGATATCAGTGAGTATCCATAATTCCTCGCATAGTGGTAATACAGACATTTCACAATGACGTTAATCACCAGAGTGTCGCAGGCTTTCATAAAAGACCTTATTCTATACACTTTTATAGCACAGTAATAGTGTGTACAATCACAGGTTTCAGAGTAGCAGCCGTGTTAGTCTGTATTCACAAAAAGAAAAGGAGGACTTGTGGCACCTTAGAAACTAACCAATTTATTTGAGCATAAGCTTTCGTGAGCTACAGCTCACGGTGTTAGTCTGTATTTGCAAAAAGAAAAGGAGTACTCAAATTTATTTGAGCATAAACTTTCGTGAGCTACAGCATCTGATGAAGTGAGCTGTAGCTCACGAAAGCTTATGCTCAAATAAATTTGTTAGTCTCTAAGGTGCCACAAGTACTCCTTTTCTTTTTGTGTACAATCAGTTGATTCAGTCTTCATCGCCCAATAATTCTTTGACATGTATTCCTTGAAAAGCAAGCCTAGACCAAGCTTCTCTCTCCTGCTGGAATGGAGATGCTGAGCTGCCGTCCCAAAGTTCATTGACCCTGCTTCAAGAGGCAGGAAGTCTCCCTGGCCTGCGCTTGGTTGAAATTGCTAAGTATTCATCTTTCCCCACTTGCTGTCTTGAAGGCTTTGTTTACCTTGCATATAAACATGCTTTTCTTTATCTTTGGTCACACCTTGCCTAACTTACAGTGGAGACACATTCAAGAAGGTGGAACCACATTCCTTTGCCTAGGATGAGGTACCTTGTGGGGTACTTCTAAGAACATATTTTCAGCATAACTTTGTAGTTTGACGTATGTTACCCATTTGTACACCACACAATAATATTAATGAGCAGTGAGTTATGAGTCTCCCAGTGATCTATTACATGCCACCTTTTGCATATATAGCCTGACAACACTGTTAGGTGTAGTGAGTATGTCAGGCCTGAAGAGTGGCTGACTCAGAGTAGTGGGCCACCAATGGCACTTGGTGTCAAAGACAGGGATTCCAGTTAGACGAGCTGAGGTTGTGGAAGGGTCCTGGCAAGGAAACAGTGGAAAACCACTGCCACAGGGCATTTATTTTTGTGTGTTCACTCAGTCCTTTTTAAATTAAGGAAGTTCAGTCCAAACATCTTGTGCTGCTGGAGCACTATGGCCAGGGATTTAAAAACCCAAATCAGGCAATTTAAATTTAAACCCACATCAGTCTTGCCCATGTTTGAACCTACACTAAACAACATGCACAGCTACCCAAGGTTACTACCTTTGAACAAGGAAGGTTGATGTAGGACCAGGACATTTGAGTGCTCTGATTTTCATGCATTTAAACTCTCAGCCATAAGACTACATTAACACAAGATTGTCTTGCGCTGATTCTGTGCAGAGCTGTGAATAAACATCTTGTCATCCTTTACAGCCATCTTGAGAGAGGGAGTGTGATCCCTCTTCCCACGTCGCACCCTGGCAGCTGGAGTGACTGCCGTCCTAGACACATATTGTCTTAAATATGCTGAGGATGACTTGGCACCCAGGAGATTAGCCCTAGGACGTACCCAGGGAGTCATAGGGTTGCTAAGGGATTAGGGAGAAAGAAACTGATCCTGGAGGGGCTTGAGAGTTTGCAGTGATGCATGGGGGCAACAGGGTGCGGACACCCCCATCCCAGGTACGTTGCTTGATATCGTGCTGCAATTCTCCACCTACCCAGCAGACTTTGCTCACCCAGCTGGTTTTCCGCTTGTTGCAGTTGTCTCGTTTGTCCTACTTCAGTTTAATTAAAATGAGGAGCATGCATTTGGCTCAGTCTTTCATTCTGCTTTTCTTTCTGCAGGCGGCTCTTTGCCCAGCGACCCAGGAGCACCAGCCCAAAGGCAGACAAATGGCTTCACTGGAAACACCCATCCTCAGCCAGGAGGCTCCAGCTGCACAAAGGATTTGGACTCCTCTCCAGCAAACCATCGAGGGGAGAGGGAATCCAGAGCATTGGCCGCAGGTGTCTTGGGAAGTAGCTCCCCAGTGGCATCTCAGGAAAATTCAACTGCCATAGAGTCTTTGCAGCTCCGGGAGCTCCCAGCGACTCCAGGGGATATGCAAGTAACGACTGCAGAGCAGCTTAGTTCCAGTCAGGACGCATATGGTCCAATCTACGAAAGCATCAGGGATAAAGGAATCACGTGCTACCGAGGGAGTTTGTACGAACTAAGTGCTGGCACTGCAGAAGGCCCTAATATGAACTCAGGCCATGCTACTGCAGGGGGTGAGGAGAGTGAGCCAGGGGAAACACTGCCACGATGCAATAGCAAACAGGAGCAGCTGGTGGCTGATGATTCCAGGGGGGACCCCGGGAAGTCACCTCGGGAGTGGCAGGAACTTGCCTTGGAGGAGGATGCTGTGAACGAGTCCTTGACTGAAAGGGAGAAGAAGCTCAGGGCGATGTATGCGCGAGTGTGTAAGAAATCCAAGTCCCTCGGGCTCTCACAACCTGCAAGCCCAGACGCTTCCACGGAGCCAGAAGAGGAGGAGCCTCCACCCCTACCAGAAAAGCACTTGGATGTGATCTATGAAACCCTGGGGAGTCTGGGGTCTGAGACGCAGGTAATGCGGGTTGCCCTCTGCCTGGCCTGATGTTCAGCGGGCCCTGAGTTCCCTGAACATCTGCTGCCCTCTCTCCTGCAAGGTTCTGTTTCATCTAGGCTGGGGTTTCTCTCTGCTCCCCCTTCTACAGATGTTTCCAAGGGGAGGCTTTTGGCTGTCTCCTTCTCTATCGGCTAGGAGCCTCAAAGGAATATTTGAGCTGCTACCCTGCTGTGATCTTATTAGCTCTCCTAAGCTCCCCAGGGCTGGACCTGGCCAATACTTGGTTGGAGAAGCCTGCCAGATGCTGAAGGGAGTGTCATTTGGCACTTGGTGTGTACAACTCCTCCCCAGGTCTGTGCTAATTGAATGCCCCACCATGATGCTGGGGGCACTCGATGACTGGAGATGCTGTCTGATGGATGGGATGTGAGCAGGATCCTGGATGTTGTGTAGTTAAAGATCCCATGGCATGGTAGTTTCAGCAAGGATGGGGTGTTAACCCCAGTCTCCTGGCTAAATTCCGTCTTGGGGAATTGCATCCTGACCTGCGAATTCGCTCTGAAATCTCCCCTCTCCCTCCACTCCCTCTCCCTCCCCACTCCTTCTCCTCTTGGGGCCGGATCCAAAGCCCAGTGAAGTTAATGGAAAGCTCCTCGTTGACGCCAATGGGCTTTGGATCAGGCTCTTGCTGCACTGAGCTTAAACATCCCCCAGTGATTGAACTTTAAAGCCACCTTTTTTTCTGAGTCAGCACCACTATTATCAAGGCCCCTGTTTGGTTTGGGGTTTTTTTTTTTTCTCTTGTAACTCTGTAGCCCAGCCTGTGGCTCTCCTCTCTCCCTCTCTGAGGCCTGTTCCTTATTCCGGAGTCAATCTCAACCCACGCCCCACAGACCTGAGGTTATCTCGCTGCTGCCCTGTACATTCTTTGCACCAGAAATGCTAATTCGGGAAAGTGGCCGTAGAGGAAACACGCTGCTAGATGAGTGAAGCCCACGTGGTTTAGGGGCGTCCATAAATTGCATAACACAGTTTGTGGTGATTTTTCAAGACCCACCGACCCCCTTATAACCTGGAAACAAGCACTCATGCAAAATTAAGGACCCAGCTACCGCCCAATGTGTTATGTAATTTAATTTCCCTGCGCTTCTGGTTCATGTGTCCCCTGTTCTGCACCTTGATCCCATCTTCTCAGGAGGTTGAGAGCTATTTGGGGGGAGGAGAGGGGAGACCAGGATGAGAGGAGGAGGGGAGGGGGCGGAGCAGGAGCTGGAGAGAGGCATTGGAGGTGGAGGGGATGGGGAAGGCTGAACAATTTGGGAGGAGGGGCAATGGCACACTGAGAGGGTAGGAGGGACAGCGGCATGAGGGAGGAGCTAGCTGAACTAACCTCAGTATTACTGAGTCGGTAGCTAGCTTTAACTTTGCAGCACCGGCTGGTGGGTGAGCTTGGGACCTCTCCAGTAGAATCCTGCACATCAGCCCAGCTCTGAAGCTAGGAAATGACATGTGGTGGGAGAAGGGGTGAATCCAGAGAACCCACTTCAAATAAAACAGGGCAGAAATCCTATCTGAAGTCAAGGGGGCAGACTGGGTGCTGGTGTGAACAGGTGAGGCTGCATGGACATCAGCCCTGAATTTGTGCTCAGAAGTTCCCGAGACCGGGGGGGGGGGGGGGGTGTTTCACATCTCTTCCATGATGTGCTGGAGAAAAGTTGGGTTCTTTTTACCAAGCTGAGACAGGCCTTTGATCCACAAGCAGCTCTGACTGTGACCCATCCAACTTGCTGGCATGTACAGTAAGCATCACACCTACAAAAGCTCAGTCACAAGATATGGGCCTGATGCAGGGCTCAGTGAGGTTCTCCACCCAGCCTGTGTTATGCAAGAGACTAGATAATCCCAATTGTCCCTTCTGGCCTTAAAACCTATGACTCTACCTCCCCAAAGCTCTGGCCTGACCTGAGCAGGTGTCATCCCTTGCCATCATTCCCCTTCAATAGATGGGAAAACAGAGACAGAGAAGGACTACATGAACATGCTGAGCTTTCTACAGGAAATCAGCAACATGGCAGGGAATAGTATCCAGGTCTCCCCTTGTCTTGGCTGGTCTACAAAGTCATTTGTCATGAACAAGCTTAAAGCTTCTTCCAAAAAAGGGAAAAAACAAAACCTTCTCTTGTAACAAAACAGATGAGCTGGGTTTAGTGGGCACTATATAGGGAGGTAAATTATTAACAGTATTATTATTCCTAGATAAGTCTGCACCAGACTCCAAGATCTGGCTGCTACCAAACTCTGGAGAAGTTTGGACCTGGAGCCACTTTGGATCCATCTCTAATTATTGCTCATGCTAACAGGCTTCTGCTTTCCTCTCTGTCATCCCACAGGACAGTGAGGTGCCCACCGTCATAGCCCAGCCAGAAGAATGAGGAGCCCTAACTTCAGGGGAAGGCTATATCAAGTACAGAGAGAACTCCAATCCTGACTAGCCCTGCCAGGAGAGGCAGACATTTGCTGACCTTTCATGGAGGGACGCTGTGAAGCCATGCCTGACACAAGCATCCCCAGCTCCTGCCCCTACCCTGTTAACGGTATTACCCGGATACACCAAGGACCTCCTTAGAGATCACAGTTAGGAACGTCCCGCTGCCGCTGATATCACAGTGTCCACAGCTCCATCAAAGGTGCTGGAACAGCATGTCTTACCCGCAACAGCTGTTGAAGAAACTGATACCAATCATGTCTGAGCATGGAGTGCGACATGACAGGCTCTGAGCGTTACAGGGAGACTAAGGGAGTGACGGATCTCCACCAGTATCCTCCTGAGACCTGTGCACTGGGACGTGATGTCTGCCCTTTTGGAGACGCTGTTGTTCTGCAAGTGCCAGAACCCTCCCTCTCACCCAGCTGTTACTACAGGGTTTGAAAGCCAGCGCTGTACAACAGCGTGGTACAAGAGCTGTGCACTCAGCTGTGATGAAGCCTTTGGCTAGTAACTGAATGCCCTTGAGGAGGCATTCCCTGGCTGGGGGCAACAAGATTTCAGAAATGAAGAGCATGTCTTGGAAGTCCCAAGGGGAAAGCAGAACCGAGCAGGGTGATTACAGTACATTATGCAGGCAGGAGCAAATCAGTATAGGTCACCATGTCCCACAGGGCTGCTAAGTGGTGGCTTTTGGAAACTCATGTCTAATTCTATAGGAGCCCAGATGTTTATCAGACCAAATAGTAATTTACCAAATTTCTCTTTCTCCAGCACTTGATCTGGGAATTAATAGCCCTGCTGTGATCTAAACTTTAGGGCCTTCTGATAGTAATCTGTAGCCTTATCTCGATTTCCCCCTCAATCTGCTCTCTGATACTGGTATAAATCCACTGACTTCAGTAGTGTGACTTCTGAATTACACTAGCATAAGTGGGAGGAGAATTGGGCCCAGTACTTTACCTGGGCTAAAATCTACTGTCAGCATGTCCCAGCCTGGCTTACCCATTACACTAAGGGGGTACAGAGCATGTCATGACTACAGAAGCTGATGCATTGTGACTGTTAGTGTAACTAACAGTGACAGTGTAACAGTAACTTTGTCAGTGTGCCAACGGGACATTGTTCAGAGCTGCATCTGATAGTGTTTGGTGCAAGGGGAAGGGCCGTCCCTTCTCCGTTATCAACCCGGTTATTCAGAGTTAAGACAAACAAATATCTGAGCCAACCCTCCAAAAAGCATTTAGCGGGAAATGGCTGGGGGTTGTGCCAGGGAATTCTGCCCTCCCCCCATCAGCTGTCCTGAAAATAAAACCAAAAGACATGAGTGTGTTCATCTTGTAAGGAGGCATCAAGATCAAGAACCACCTGAAGTCTGTCTCCCACCCACAAGAACTGGCAAATAATGTTTTACAGGGAATCTTAAAGCTTGGCTACCTAGCAAAGAGCTCACTCAACAAGCTCTTAAACAAAAATTTCCACCTTTCTGCTCTGCCTGGGGCTATGAAAATCAACAGGGTAAGAAACCATTCTCACTGTGAAATGTGTATATTTTTTCACTTTTCACTCTGTTTGTAAGGAGTTTTTAAATGGTTAATCAGTGATTAATAAATGGTTTATAGATTGTTACAGATCTAGCACACTGAGAGGTTGCTTATAACCAGTGGCTTATAACTGTCTATAACACTTACTGTTACCTTGTAACTGTCTATAACATATTTATCCCCTCATTTATTAACCTGCGATATTAACCTGCCTTATTATAAATGGAACCTTAACAAAGGGCGACTCTCTAGCTGAAGAGAGTGGTACCTCAATCACACTTTATCCAACCCCCGTTTTTGCTCTGGTGGTTTGGACCAAAGGGACCCTGTGGATGAGCTAGCCCTGGTTTTGCAAAATGAAAACTCCATCCAGTCCTGTCCTATCCTGTACTCCTCATGCTGGTGTGTGTATATGCGCGCCTCGTTTTCATATGTTCAACCCAAATGACCCGCAACAGCTGAAATGTTGCTACTTGCTGAGGGAGCTGCCATGGGCCACAGCAGGAGCTGTGTCTGCGTTAGCTGGTGCCAGACCAGAGCTGTAAAATCCTGTGGAAGTTCAAGCTCCTCAACTAGGCAAAACGGTTCCTTTTCCCTTTAAATGGCTGATTGTGCAATAAGTGATCAAAGGACAGACAGGTCCACACGGGATACTTTTCTCACTGGGATTGAGGGTTGAGACCCATTCTCTATTCTTTCACGTTCTTATACTGTGCCCATCGCTGTGGTATCTGAGCACAAGACATAATCTGAACAGCAGGCAATTGGGAATAAATAGGGATGAATATTATTATTTATTGTTTGTATTGCAGTATTCAGGCCCCGTTGTGCCAGACGCTGTACAAACATCTAGGAAACCTTTGTCCCGGCACTGAAGATCTTACAGTCTAATTACATCTAACGGAGGCAGATCTAATTCATGCAAAGACCAAAGTAACCTGTGGAAATAATAGCCACAGCAGGTGACTGAACCAAAGTGTGGGACAAATTCAGCTAGGTGCAGAGCTAAATACTGAGTGCCATAGTTGAGGGCTGCTAGGAGATCTAGCCCTGTCCTCTTCTGCCCCTTCCAAGGCCCTTCGACTAGTGCCTATCTGCCCCTACAGATCCACGAAGGTACATAGGTGCCTAGACCCCAGCCTTAGGCACTTAAGTCCCAGTTTTAGGCTCTACTCGATCCACAGAACTCCCACCAAACCCTGCAGGCACCTGCATTTCCAGTATGAAAGTTCGACCGGCGCCTTTGTTTGTGGTTCCAAGGATGCCCACTGCTGCCTCGTGCTTGGTGGCCGGATGCCTATCTCCCACTTAAGCCCCAGAGCGCTCTGCGATCCAGGGGAAGATGAGCATTCAGCTATGTAATGTGAGTATAGGAGGGGCCCTCTCCAGTAGGTGTGCTCAGAGGCTGCCTGCCGGAAGGACTCCCATTCAAAATTAGGGGGAGAGGAGGAGGTAACGCCTCCCCACCACCTTATAACTTTCATCCCAGGGGTTAGAGCATTTACTTGGGAGGAGGGAGACCCAGGTTCAATTCCCCCCTCAGCAGAGGTGGAGAAAGGTGGGAGACCTCTGTTCAAATCCTCCTATGTGGGGGTGTTCTAACCCCTGAGCAATGGCATGTTCTGATATAGGGTTCCTTCAGTCATGGGTGCCAACTCCGTGAGTGCTCTGGGGCTGGAGCACCCATGGGGAAACAATGGGGAAATGCCCCTAGTGAACGCACCAGCAGCCCCCCATCAGAACCTCCCCAGCGCCTCCTACCCGCTGCTGGGCCATGCCAATCAGCACCTCCTGTTCCCTCCCACCCGCCGCAATCAGCTGTTTCGCAGCATGCAGGAGGCGCTGGGGGAACGTGGGAGGAGGGGTGGAACAGGGTGTGAAGAGGCGGGGCAGGGGTGGCACCCCCCAGCACATTGGAAAGGTGGCACCTGTGCCTTCAGTCACTCCTGCAGAATCTGTTCCTCTGTGTATACATAATTAGACAGGCAGTAGGCCGGAGAGAGAGAGCAAAAGTGAGGAAGACTGTATAGTCCAGTGGTTGGAGCAATCACCTGGGTGTGGGGAGACCCAGGGTCCAGTCCCCTTGCTCTCATTAACTTCAAACTTCAACTGTTGTGTCAAGAGTCTGTATATATTGAGCCTTGGGGACTGGCTAGCTCGGGGATTGCTTAGGGGACACAGAGCCTTTCATCCCTAGGGGATTCAAATCCAGCCAGCGTTGGTGATGACTGAACAGTTTGCTGATGCTAGGTGTCCTGTGTGCAATGATCCACAAGTCTCAAGTCTCTTTTGGAGTGGACGAGCCTGCATGTATCACACCGCTGGTGCTGCTTTGTCCCCTTGCCTCAAGCCCTGGTGACTTTGGGGGCCCGTCCACGGGGCGGGATTTGCCAGGGCTGCATGGAACATGAACCCCTTGGAGTGGGAGACAAAGGTGAGACCCCGACCTACCTTCCAAACTGGATGGGAGCAATAGCAGCAAACCCTGGGGGTTCAGATCTGGTGACTAAATGCTGATTCTGGGAAGGGGAGAGGGAACTGGGACAGAAAAACAGGAAGAAAAGAGAGAGTGAAAAGAGAGGAGAGCTCTCTTTTCGTCTCTCCCCCTCCATCTCTCCCCTTCCCTTCTTCCACACTACAGTGCCCTCCCTCTGCGACCTATTGTCCAAACATCCCTATTTTTTGGCATCCTTTCGTAGCGTTCGCTCTGTGGTTGGTGCTCTAACTGTGGCCAGGGCCCTGGCTGTCTGGGTTCAGTCCTTCTCCAGCTGCCTGACAGGTGTCTTTGTCTCCAGATGGCCCCGCAGCAAGTTCTCTGGAAGCTAGTCTGTAAACTATTTGCGGGGAGGGAATCGCCTTTTGTCATCTCAATTGTGAGGCTCGTAGCACGTTCTGGGGGGCTGTGCAATAATAACATCAACATGCATGTCAGGACAGAGAACTCTGCCAGGGGTAAGCACACTCCATGCATCCACCAGGGAATCCTCAGGAGATTAGTCTCAGAAATGGGATCTGGAATGACCTTGTGTTCCAAGGGACTGTTATCCTTAGTCTTTGTGCCTCACTCCATCCACCAGGAACACTAGGTAAAGAAAAAACAGCAGAAGCCTCACACTCAGCCATGAGCTGAGCTGGGGGAATTGAATGCTGTGAGGGAGACGTTGTAAAAGGTCCCGTCAGATCTGCAGGCCGTGAGATGGTGGCCGTGGGGGAGCAGTTTTCACTTGCGTCCCAATTGCACAGTCCTCTAGCCCTGCCCTTCTCCCACACTTGAACATCAATGAGAACATTGTTTGTGACCTAATTTTTTCCCCCTTGCTGAACTCTGGCTTCTATCTCTGTAGTAAACTAACAAAGAGGGGCTATGTTAACGCAGCAAGGGTCCTGCCTAAACTGGAAACAAAGCAGGGGTATTCAGAGTTTAGGCCCCAACAGCCTAGCTGGCTGTATGGCTGCTGCCTGGCCTGATAGAAAACCAGGTGACACAATGGGGCAGAGAGAAAGAGAGAGGGTGAGACATCTGGAGAAGAGGCCTTAGCTCGGTGTTCTTTATTTGTGTGTTTCAGTATGATCACGGGGCTTACATTCCTTTCATGAGATGGCTCTGTTTCATTATAATCTCATTATTAATAATACTTACTGGTTTTTCAATAGCACTTAAGACCCCAACTAAGATCAGGGCTAGGTGCTATACAAATACAGAGTAAGGGACAGTCCTTACCCCAAACATTACAATCTAAGTCAACATGACCAACAAAGGGAGTGTTATGTCCATTTGACAGACTGGGAACTGAGGCACAGAGATTAAATGGTTTGCCCAAGATCATGCAGCGAGTCCATGGCAGAGCTCCTGATTCCCAGGCCAGAACATTGCCCATTCAACCATCTTTTCTTCCTCCCTAACTCCAAGCTCACACTATCTGTGCTACACGTCCATAGGGTTGCCAACTTTCTAATCATACATAACCAAACACCCTAGCTGCGCCCGCTCCCCGCGGCCCCTGCCCCGCCCCTCCCCGAGGCCCTGCCCCCACTCACTACATTCCCCCTCCCTCAGTGGCTCACTCTCCCCCACCCTCCCTCACTTTTACTGGGCTGGGGTAGGGGATGCAGGAAGGGGCTCCGGGTTGGGGGATGGGGCTGAGGGATTCGGAGTGCAGGAGGGGACTGCTGGTTAAGGCAGGGGGTTGGAGTGCAGGAAGGGGTATGGGTTCTGGGGTGGGGATGAGGGGTTCAAGGTGTGGGAGGGTGCTCTAGGCTAGGGTGCGGAGGGGGGGGGGTGAGGGCTCCAGCTGGGGATGCACGCTCTGGGGTGGGGCTGAGGATGGGGGGTTTGGGGTGCAGGAGGGGGTTCTGGGTTTGGGGGGCTCAGGGCTGGCGCAGGGAGTTGGGGCTTGGGGTTGGGGTCCCGGCTTACCTTGGGCAGCTTCCAGTCAGTGGCACAGCAGGTCTAAAGCAGGCTCCCTGCCTGTCCTGGCACCATTCTGCACCCTGGAAACGGCCAGCAGGTCCGGCTCCTAGGTGTGGGGTCCAGGAGGCTCTGCACGCTGCTCTTGCACGCAGGCACCGCCCCGCCCCCAGCTCCCATTGGCTGAGGTTCCGTGCCAATAGATGTCTGGAGCCGCTGCTTGGAGTGGGTTCAGCGTGCCGAGCTGGGTGGCTCCCCCGCCTAGGAGCCGGACCTGCTGGCTGCTTCTGGGGCACAGTACGGTGCCAGGACAGGTAGGGACTAGCCTGCCTTAGCTTCGCTGCACCGCCAACCGGACTTTAATCTGCACATGGGAGCCCATTGCATGAACTGCAGCCTGGAATCCACTCCAGAGCCATCTGTGAGGCGAGGCTGGAGAGGGATATATAGATATAGAGAGAGAGCAAGATCTATATTAGGGCTGTCGATTAACTGCAGTTAATTCATGCGATTAACTCAAAAGAATTAATCGCGATTAATTTAGTTTTTAATCGCACTGTTAAACAATAGAATACCAACTGATATGTATTAAATATTTTGGATGTTTTTCTACATTTTCAAATGTATTGATTTCAATTACAACACAGAATAGAAAGTGTACAGTGCTCACTTTATATTATTTTTATTGCAAATATCTGCACTGTAAAATGATAAACAAAAGGAATAGCATTTTTCAATTCACCTCATACAAGTACTGTAGTGCAATCTCTTTAATGTGAAAGTGCAACTTCCAAATGTAATTTTTTTTGTTACATATCTGCACTCAAAAACAAAACAATGTAAACCTTTAGAGCCTACAAATCCACTCAGTCCTACTTCTTGTTAAGCCAATCGCTAAGAGAAACAAGTTTGGTTACATTTATGGGAGATACTGCTGTCCACTTCTTATTTACAATGTCACCTGAAAGTTCAAACAGATATTCACATGGCACTTTTGTAGCCAGCATTGCAAGGTATTTATGTGCCAGATATGTTAAACAATCGTATGCCCCTTCATGCTTTGGCCACCATTCCAGAGGACATGCTTCCAGGATGCTCAGGATGCTCATTAAAAAAATAATGCGTTAATAAATCTTGTAACTGAACTCCTTGGGGGAGAATTGTACGTCTCCTGTTTTACCCGCATTCTGCCATATATTTCATATTATAGCAGTCTCAGATGATGACCCAGCATATTGTTCATTTTAAGAAGACTTTCACTGCAGATTTGACAAAACACAAAGAAGGTACCAATGTGAGATTTCTAAAGATAGCTACAGCACTTGACCCAGGGTTTAAGAATCTGAAGTGCCTTCCAAAATCTGAGAGGGACAAGATGTGAAGCATGATTTCAGAAGTCTTAAAAGAGCAACACTCCAATGTGAAAACTACAGAACCCGAATCACCAAAAAAGAAAATCTTCTGCTGGTGGCATCTGACTCAGATAATGAAAATGAACATGTGTCAGTCCGCACTGCTTTGGATTGTTATCGAGCAGACCCCGTCATCAGCATGGATGCATGTCCTCTGGAATGGTGGTTGAAGATGAAGAGACATATGAATCTTTTGTGCATCTGGCATGTAAATATCTTGCAACGCTGGTTACAACAGTGCCATGAAAATGCCTGTTCTTACTTTCAGGTGACATTGTAAACAAGAAGTGGGCAGCAGTATCTCCTGCAAATGTAAACAAACTTGTTTGTCTGAGCAATTGGCTGAACAAGAAGTTAAGTCTGAGTGGACTTGTAAGCTCTAAAGTTTTACATTGTTTTATTTTTGAATGCAGTTATTTTTTGTACATAATTCTACATTTGTAAGTTCAACTTTCATGATAAAGAGATTGCACTACAGTACTTGTATCAGGTGAATTGAAAAATATTATCTCTTGTTTTTTACAGTGCAAATATTTGAAACCAAAAATAAATAGAAAGTGAGCACGGTGCACTTTTGTATTCTGTGCTGTAATTGAAATCAATATATTTGAAAATGTGGAAAACATCCAAAATATTTATATAAATGGTATTCTCTTATTGCTTAACAGTGCGATTAATCGTGATTAATTTTTTTAATCGCTTGACAGCCCTAATCTATACATAAGTGGGGAGGTCAGGTCTGGGTTAGCCCTATTCCAGCCTGCCTCAAGCAGGGAGGGAGGCAAGTTAGTCTGGGAGATCCAGGAGGGAGCCCAGCAAGTGGGAGGCAGCAGTGGGCAGAATGGAGGGAACCGGTGGGGGGGAGATGTTGTTAGGCTGTTGTGTTTGGGAAGCCTGAGGCGGCTGGAAGGCTGCGGCACTGCGGCGGGATGAAAAGCGGTGGAGGTTCAGGGTAAGACCGCTACGAGAGTGCTGGCTTCTGTTTAAGGGGAAGGCCGGGCTCAGTGTTTGGGGCAGTGCTGGGGGTGGCAGGTAGGAGGAAGGGAGTCTGTGGCATAGGGGCCAGACTGGGGGAGGGAGAGGCCGGCGGGCCAGCACTCCATGGTTGTCATCTCACCTTTGCTGGCCCTCCCTGCTGTCACATGGAAATTCCCAGTAAAGATACTGAGCCCTTGCCAGTCCTGGCCCCAGAAGAGGGGTTTGCCAGGGGCCTGGCGTGACTGGGTGGGCCTTGTTTACACAACAGTACAGATAAGATGTCTGCTGCGGTCGGTGTCGCTAGCCGGGCAGAGGGGGCGCAGAGCAGGCTTGTCCCCAGGGCGTGCCATAGGCAAGGAGGCTGGCAGGAGTTTTGGCATAAAAACGGAAACAGCGCTGCCCTTGTCGGAGTGTGGCCAGTCTCTGGCTCCAAGAAAGGAAGGCAAGCCCCGCTCCCCAGGCGTGTATTCCTCCCTGAGGGAGGTTGTCCTGTGCTTGCCTCTAGCTCGCTGATCTCTGGAGTCCCCATTAAGTGCCGTCATGCCCTGGACACAGAGCTCAAGCTAACTGTGTTTTGTGTGGCATGTCTCAACAGGCAAGCTGTCTCTGGAGATGTGTGATATGGATAAATAAATAAACCACCTCCGAAAGAGAGAAGGATCCTGAGGGCTTGAGCAGGGGACACGGTCAGGGTGAAAATGGATTGAGTATCACTGATGCAGGGAGGCTGTGCAGCCGGCAGGGGCTGAGCTGCAGAGGTGTATGCTCTCTGGTCAGCAGAGGTGCAGGCAGGTGACAGGGCAGAGAGGAAGGCAGGACTAAGTAGTGGAAGGAGCAAGCAGGTGAGTGGAATGAGAGAGGGCCCAGCCTGGCTGCAGGGTGGGTTTGAAAACCCAGGAGGGCAGATTGGAGCTGGCTCCTGACAAGAAGGGAGGTGCCTGCGGGTGGAGGAGTGTGGCATCGTGCATGAGGAGACGGCAGGTGGCAGCAATCTGCTCAGGCTGCAGGCAAGCCAGCTGGGATGGGGGAGGCCACGAAGAGGTCTGCAGCTGCAATAGTCAGGGTGTGTGGCATTCGAGGGAGTTGGGGTGGCAGGGATCTCTAATGGGGCTTTTCATTTCAATAGCTCCATTCATGGGGGAAGGCCAAAGTCCTTTACAGACAATGGAGCCTGCAGGGAGGGAGTCACCCCTGCTTTGCGCATGAGGAAGCTGAGGTACAGGCTTCATTAATTAACTTATGCGATTGGCCCAAGGTCACCTAACACCTCAGTGGCTGAGCTGGCACTCAGGTATGTCCTGACTCCTGGTCCCGTGCTCTGTCTGTCTGTATCATTGTATTTATAGCTTACCCACCCTGGTCGTGGCTGGGGACTGCACACCGAGACTCTTGCCATCCTAAGGATCAGCCTCTTCCCCTACTTGCCACATCAGATGTAATGTAAAACGGACCCTTGAAGTCAGTGAAGTTCTAATGGCTCTTTTTGCATGAGCAGGGCATGTAGCAGCATCTAGACGATAGATAAATGTAGTCCTGGTCAAATTCCTGCCTAAATACTATTTCAGTTGGGTCACACTTCATTCCTGTGTGAAGTGGCTGGGCTGTGGTACTGTGCACAGCGGAACAACTTCCGCCTTTCAGCCCAGAGGTGACTGCACTTCACTGATGGGTCTGTCTAGCAGTGTTTTTCCTGCATGCACAGGCTATACAAAGCTTTAGAAACTCCTCTGTGCTCCTAGCAGCTCTAGTTCTAAATGTAAGTATCTTGCTGGGGCTAGTATATTTGGATTGCAATAAATCATAATCTTTATTTTCCTCCCCTGCCTTGGCGTCCTCTGTCTGTAATATCTTTAGCTGCTGTCGTCTGGGGTTGTTATTTATGCTGCTTCTCGTGGCTGCAAATCGGCCATATCTACGCAAACTGCCACCAGCGTGCACAGCAAAGCTGGGAGCTGGGCTGTATCTG
Organism: Lepidochelys olivacea; assembly: GCF_965140295.1. Taxonomy (NCBI): domain Eukaryota; kingdom Metazoa; phylum Chordata; order Testudines; family Cheloniidae; genus Lepidochelys; species Lepidochelys olivacea. Next base: position 7,224,284 of record NC_140413.1, read on the forward strand.
GAACAGTCTTTCCCTTTTTCTCAGCACAATAATTTTTAAAGGTTTTAACAACCTGGGATTTATTTATTTTAGTGACTTGGCCTTCAAGTTGCTTGACATGTTCATGAGGAAACGTAGCTGTTTGCCTTACAGGTTCTCCGTAAAGGACAACAAAATTCCATTTTTGTTGCTTTCTAATGTAGAGAGAAGCCCTGAAAGATTTTTTTCCCTCTTCTGGAAAAGGGATATGGGCTTTTTTGGGGGAGCAAGGGTTAGTTGCTTTCATATTAAAATATCTGGTTTTTCTCTTGCTCTGTCTTTGCTGGAGGGCTCTGTGGAAGACCAGAGAACTAGTGGGGTTATAGGATGATGAGGAGAGAAGCAACTCAAAGCTGAGCTCTTGGGAAGGGAATTTTAAATCAGACTATTTAAAATTCTTTGTTTAACTCAAACACATGAGCTAAAAAGATCTTCTCCGGAAAGCCTGGGACATGCTGATGAAGGGCAAGGAAAGCTCACCCTCCAGGTCAAGGAGCATGGGGGACTCCAGCAAAAGCAGGGAAGTTATCCAAGGTGAAAATTCCCTTGTCTTCACTTCCCAGGTCACCCTGAATGTTGTCTGGCCAGTTGGATAACAACGATGCTTTTCATTTCTTGAGCACCCTCCATCCAAGTGCTTTTATTACAGATGTCAATGGATGATGCCTCATGGAGCCTGCATGACGTAGCCACCATCATGGTCCCAGAGATGGAGAAACTGAGGCACAAAGAAGTGAAGGAACTTCCCCAAAGTCATGACCTGATCTATGGGGAAGCAAGAACTACAAATGGGTCTGGCATTTTAACCACAAGGCTACTGCTCCCCGTTACACTCACAATAATGCCAATGATGTGGTGCTTGGAAAGATGGTCTAATGGCTGAGACATTGGACTGGACTCAAGAGAGCTGGGTTCAGTTCGCAGCGCTACTATATGTTCCCTGTGTAACCTTGGGCAAGTCATTCAATTTCTATACGCCTCAGTTTCCCATCTGTAAAACAGGAATAATCATCTTTTCTTTTCCATACTTTGTCTTGTCTAGTTAGAGAGGGTAAATTCTGTGAGGCAGGCGCTGTCTGTGTGTGTTCACAATGCCTAGCACATAGGGACCTGAGCTTGGATAGGGCATGTGGGCCTACTGAAAGCTGAACCAGTATCACAAGGCTGCCATGCGGTGGGGGTTCCTCCCCCTGGAGTCAGGAGGTTTCCCCTCCTTTCCCCCGCTTCTCTGTGTTGCAGCCATTGCCCTGGCAGCCCAAGGGGACTGGTTTGGCTTGGGAAGGTGCTGAGCAATGTGACTCTGTGCTCCACAGCCCCGCCAGTCTGGGGAAGGAGCGTGTGCAAAATGTGCGTGTACGTAGCTGGGGGCGCTGCAGCCCTGGGGTTGGCCGGGGCAGCCCCAAAGAGCTGGTCTGGACGTGCACACAGCTGTTTCTCATGTGCGTACGCACACGCACACTCTATCTGGCAATGTGGTTTTTGTGCAACCCAGTGTTTTTGTGTTGTCAGGTAGGTCCCAAACTTGTCGTACCTGTTTTGCTCTTAGCCTTGGCTGCTCACATACACTCCCTGTTGCTGTCTCCCTGCTCCACTTTTATTGGTAACCGTGAGAATGCCACACACGGAACGGGGGGCTCAAAAGCCTGAGGTGGAGGGAAGCTGCCCACTGGCTCGTTCCCCATGGTCGAGACAGGTTCAGGGAGAATTGTAACTTCTAAGGGCCTTTAAGGAGGCTGAGTCAAAGGACAAAAACAAGCCAGGCCAATGTTGGGGGGATGAAAACTAGCAGCTTTAATAACTCTCGCGGCATGGGGAGGTGCCAGGCTGCAAGCACCAGCATTGTTATCAGCAGGCTACTGTGCAAAGATTAATGTCAGTTATAAGGTGGGTGTTTCAGAGAGAATGATTAAGCAAGGGTGCATGGTGAGGTGCCGTGCTTGCAAGGAAATCATCTAATCACAGAGATGCTTTGAGGCACAGGGGGATGCAGCTGATTGCCTCAGAATGCCAAGGGCATGATAATTTCACGATAACCAACCCTGCCTCATATTGTTCATCAGTTTTATACCTGAAGGCATCGCAGGGTTTTAGTGCATTAGAGTCACAGCAAGAGATTCTGTTCTAAGGGCTGCAGCGTATAATACCTAGGGACATGACAGCTAGAAACAGGGACACTGACTGGAAGGAGCTAGAGAGAGAGGCACATATGGCCTGGCCTCTGACTCCTGCTTTTCAGGAGATCTAATCAGAAATATCATCGACCCTATGTGTAAATTCCTTTAAATACTGGTGCTTCCCCCACATATACCTGGTAGCTTCTTCCAGATGTTCATGATCCTCAGCTCCTTACCCCCGGACTCCTCTGTGTTTAATTTTGGTTTTATGCCACCTTAGGTCTCACTTTCAAAGCAGAACGAGGAAAATCACTTTCTCCCACTCTTTGGGTTGTTTGTGAGCTGTTCCTGTTGATCCACTATTCACGATGTGTGACCGATCCCCTGAATGACCCAGAATAGTTTCTGCTCCCTGCCTGGATGACTGAAACTCCTCAAGCGGTAGAGTAGCAGAGTGAATGGCAGATAACATCTTTTCAGGTAGGAATTTCTGGACAAACGATCATCAGTGCTAAAATCCCTGCAAATGTGGGAATTTTCAAGCATTTTCCCCAACTCCCAAGGGTTGTCCAAGTGCTTGTGAAAGACGAATAATAAGACCCAACAGGCAGCAGTCTCTAAGGTGCCACAAGTACTCCTTTTCTTTTGACTCAGACTGAGAGCTCTGACTAATGAACGGATCTGATTCTCCCCCACCTCCCTCCAGCTCTGCTCTGGACACATTTTGCCCCATCGATCATCAGCACGAGATTGTCCCAAAATGTTGTCATGCCGTCAAATGTGCACACAGAGAAGGCCTGCAAACAGTGAGAAGCACCACCAGATCAGAGGGCTTATTGCCCTATACCTAGTTTAATGTCAGGGCTCTAAAGAGGGTCATTGCAGAACTGCTGCAGTAATCCCAGGTGTCCTGGCTCTTGAGCAGCACCCCTGAGAGCAGACTATTGCATGGCAGCAAGTCCACCAGAAAGGAGCCCACCGGTTCCTTGGGGCTTGGTTTCCTGTCGTCTCGCACCCCTGTGTTCTGAGCCAGAGTCGTCTCCTAAGGCATACAGCCTAGGATTCCAAAAACAAATCGCATCTCAGCTCTCACGGTTTCTACTCCTCTTCCAGGTGACACACACCAGCCAGCCAAGAACTTTATGTCTTGGTGTCACTCAGTAAGCTGTAAAAGCAAAAGTCTCTCTCAGGCCTGACCACTGCTCCACATACAGATCGGATGAACTGTAGGGGGGGCTAGAGACTATGGAAGGGAAGCTAGTTAAATAGACTCTAACAACCATTCTGACCACTTAACAACAACCAGATAACAATATTGTCCCCTTCTGCAACTCCTCTCACTTGAAGGCCTCCTGGCACTTTATTCCGCTAACGAGTCAATCCTTGTGATGCCCTGTGAAGTTGGTCAGAGAAGGGTAGTGTGTATGTGCCACCACTGCCCTTCATTGAATGGAATCAGAACTGTTCAAATATGTGTCAGAGGCCCTATACTGCCATCAGCTAATGAAGATTCTCCATTAGCTCCAGTGGCTGGGGCCTGTGCTTCTGGAGCAGAAGGATCTGGGCTCAATCCCAGTCACTATTGCGAAGTTCTTTGGAATGGCCAGAATGAAGTGCTAGATGGATTATTATCCCCACTTTACAGCTGTGTGAACAGAGGTGCAGAAAAGCTAAGGGATCTGGCCAAGGTTGCATGGAGGGTCGCTGGCAGAGCTGTAAAGAGAAGCTATCTCTCACTGTCCTTCCCTAAGTGCAAATGTCTTTTCAACTTTCCTTCTGCTGACTTTCTCCTGCTGTCCTTCACTGGCAGCAATCCTTGGGTGTGGCATAGCCGGGTAGGGGGCGTGGGGCTCCAACATGGACTTTCACTACTTATCTCCAAACAGCCAGGCTTCTAGACATCACAAGGAGACTTTGATGCCAGCATATAATTAGAAACAACCGGTTTTTTTTGGAGCAACCAAGATAACTTCGTTGTGAATGTTCCTGGGGCTTGTGTGTGTGTCTTAGCATGTTCAGGCTGCTCCCACAACAAGGCACAGAGAGCCAGCAGGCACAGCAATCAGCTAAACAGCAAAGCCAGCGATAGCAGATACATGGGTTAATGATTTCCAGAGGGCAGAAGACTTGAGCTGCTTGGGCGCACTCTAAACCCGCCCTGTCGTTTGGGGGGATATCTCTCAGGGGCCGCAAGGTCCACGTTCAAGGTGGCAGTGCAGACACACTGTGACCTCCCCGGTCTCTGCATTAGCTGAGCCCTTTCACTGGCACACGATATAGGAGCACGCCACGCCCTCAGCAGACAGGGAGGCCGAACTCCCCTCTCGGGCACCGAGAGGAAGGCTGGTGGCTTGAGGCACATAGGGATGGATGAGGCAATTCATACCTTTCACAGAGTGTATCAGACTCAGGGCAGCAGTACTTTACTTCACATTTGGCAGGTTTAATTGCATTTCCCGTCTCATTTTTACTGGTGGGGAGGGGAGAGTTTCGCTGGGGTCCTTCCCATTTTCCCCCTGGCCTTAACAACCCTGCGATCAGGCTGACCAGGCTTTTGGGCTAAGGAAAGTTGGCAGCAGTGCTCCCTGAGCAGCTCCTGGAAGATCAAAAGGGGTTGCTGAAATGCACCATCAGTTAAATTTGCTGATAATTACTGAACACCTTTGAACTAAGAAGCAAGTAAAAGCAGGGACATGGAAGGCGGCATTTTTGCTGGTAGAGGCTCCGTCGCTCCTTTAACTCGGGCGTGCTGGAAACATCTCAGTGCCGGGCTTCATTGACTGGATTTATCACGTGTGCTGGATTTATTTACACCTGAACAAACAAAGCAGGCCCACTTGTAGCGTGGAATTTAGACCCACTTCGATTTTTCCATTGCCAGAGAGCCTGGCACATTCCTGGCGTAGAGCGAGTGCAGAAATGCATGAAAAACAAATACCGGAGCCTCTAGTGACCTGGAACACTTCACGACACCTGGGACAGTTCTGAGTCCATGGTGCTTTCCAATGTCATCTGGCTCTGGAACATCTGGCTCTTTGCCCTGTAACAAATGGAGGAAGCAAGCACTTATGGTTATGGCACAAGCCTGAGCTGCAATAAAGGTCCAACACACAGGGGTGCTGGTAACACACTGGTCTTTATTTGCTGGAACCGGTCATCTGACATAGACTATCCCTGTCACTTGACATGGGTTCGCTGGTGCAGGAGGCCTGGTCTCATAGTCTTGGAAGCCAGGGGCCTGCCCCTGTGGAACTGTCTGAGTCCTAGGGGGCCAGCCCATTAATGGGTCACTCCCAGGAGACTGGTTCCAGGCTGGACACAGACTAGACCCCTCCACCCCGTGACGCTCCCATTGCGTTCTGATCCCGTGACCACTTTGTGTTTCCAAAAGGCAGTGGCCTGCTGGGAGGCTAGGAAGTGGATGCATTAGCAGTGGAGTCTCTGCTTGTTGCTCCTAGTGTATTTCATGGCCAGTGATTGCATGGGCTTTTTGTGTGACGTCTGCGGCTTGGGAGCCCTGCCAGCAGCATTCTAGGTGTCTTCACGCAGCAGTCTGAGCACAACTTAGGGGTGCATTGGCTTAGCTATGTTAACATGCCCATGAATCTCTGTAAAGCTTCCCTGCTTATAGTCTTTCCATTTGTCCAATTGCCTCCACTTTTCTTAAGTCCAGTCAAGTGCCTGTGTCACTAGCCGTCCAGGGTAATTAAACTCATTTAGCCCACCCTGGCACTGGTTCCTGTTCTGTTCAAGGTTCTTTCCCTAGGCACACTAAAATCAGCAGATCATCAACAATGAATCCTACCTTATCTAGATCCTTGAAGATCTGGGCCAGGATGCTTTGGCACACCCAAGGTGCTGTGGAAATCCCGAAGGGAAGTTGTCTAAACTTATAGCTACTGAGGAGAGGCTGAGGGGGCAAAGTTCTGCACTTTCTGTATCAAACCAGACCTGCCAAAATCCTTGGCTTGCATCCAAATCTGAAAATACTCCTGCATTTTGAAGTCAAGGCATCACCTCCCCATCTGTTCTTATGCGTTAAGTCCTATTTATTTGATGCCCCTGTTCAAACCTTTTGGATCTATACAAATCCCTACCTTGGGACCATAGTGTGAACCCTGTCAGCTGGTGTCTGCTTTCTCTCAGTAACATCTAATTTTGCCATGCAATCCAGTTCAGCTCTCAGTGCTAATGGGACTTTGCATGGCACAGGTAGCTGGGGTTTGTGGCAGCTGTTGCCCACCTCATCAAATTCTTTTGCATCCTGTTCAGTGGACAAGTTATGCACCATTTGATCATCTGCATTTGCAGTTGCAATTCAGCCCAAGCACATACAGGGTTTCCATTCCCACTACTTCAAACTCCGCTACGTGGTATCTGTCTTTATATAGACAGTCCAGTGAAGTTTTCCCATGTGAGTTCATTTTTGTGCCTGCTACACCAAGCAAACTTAATTTTCAGTGTTAACATTCCGTGTTGTGGTTACATGGTATCAGCTTTGAACTTCACTTTTTGTTCATGTGTTTCCAGGGTCACAAACCAATCTGGACCCAGGCTTTGTAAATGTACCAAACTCTGTGTCGACAGCATCCCCCTGCAGCAGAGCTGTGTCCTCCTGCTGTTTGGCCATGAAAGGATTTTGCGTTAGTACCTCTTTGCAGACGAAGTCAGTGGGAGCATCAGGAACTCCGCACCTCTGAGAATTGGTGTAGGATATTAAAATAAGCTAACTCGTTCATCCTGCAATGTTGGCAGGGCCTCTCTGCCCATTGGCAGATGGGGGGCATGTTCCACAATGTGGGAAGGTGAAGGGGTGGAGCTGAACAAGGAAACTACAGTGTCCAGCCCCCTCCTCACTGCCAGATCACATCCCTGCAGCCCACCCACAGAGTCTAAGGGAGGTTGGGAGCATGCCAAGGTAGGATCACTGCCCCCCAGCCCCCAGGTGCAGGCTCCTCTCCGGGGATTGGAAGGAAGCAGGGACTCTAGCAGTCAAATTCTGCCCTTGATGGCACTGTTTGCTGCGCTCCATGGAATCAACGGATGCACATCTTGAGGATAAAACTAACCTCGCTGAAAATTCTCGAGCTTAAGGCAGCAGCAAGTGTTCTCCAGTTGTTCTAGTGCGACGGCTGCAGCATAGCCAGGGCTGTAGGAACTGTGCCTTCAGGAAGAAATGGTTAATAAGCAATTCATTCCAGTTGCAGTTTGTCAGCCTTCCGCTTCGTTACCCTGACCCTTGGGGAAATGTGCACCCTGCTGAAATGTTACAGCAGACGGGTCTGCATGCACAGAGCTCTGCTCAGGACGCGTGTGACAGCTGACACCGGCCGTTGGAGGCAGGAAGACAGGGGGATCCATAGAACGTTCCTGTTTACAATAAGATCGCTGGGTTGCACTTATTTTTATTGTGCATCTAATTCATAGGAAGACGCTTCCGCCCAGGTGCTGAGCTCTGTTGCACAGGCTGCTGTTGGATTTTAAATGTAGTAACTTACATCCTGGTTAGAGAGGGGGAGACGCGCTCAGTGGACCGACATGCAGTAAATAGCTTCCTTCAAGCTTTCCTTTTTTGAACGGTGGCTTTGCTGTGTGACAGTAAAGGACGAGTAAAAGAGGTTTGGGCCCAGCTAAAGGGCAGGCAGTGGCTGGGCAAGCCTCTCTCACAGCTCTGCCAGCCCATCCCCTGCCTGACCTGTGACCCCCTCTCTTTACTATTCCAATCCTGGTCTTCCCCCCACCACGCACACACTGCTCTGCCAGTGCACTTCAGTGGGTGTTGAGAGTGCTCCGCATTTTGTACAGCGCCTAGCACAATGGAGCTTCAGACAGAAGGCTCACCTACACTTGAAAGGCAACCGGGGCTTTGCACCTCCGCTGCTCTAGCACTTCAGTATAGACACTACCTACGCCCACGGGAGGGGCTTTTCTGTTGCTGTTGTTAATCCACCTCCCCAACAGGCGGTAGCTAGGTTGACAGAAGCAAGGATTTCCCTACACCTCCCCATGGGGGTGTTTACCCCCCCGGAATTTCCCCAACACCCCACCCAACCAGTTTTGTGAACTAGTTACATGCAATGTTGCCAATTTAGTGATTGTTTGGAAATGTGAATTGAAGTTGAAACATTAATACACACTTTAAAAGCATATAAAGTGTATGATAAAATACGTGTATCTGAAAAAGTATAATGGATTTGAAAAGTATGAACATAGACTAGCTTCCTTATACAGCTGTTGTTTTTTATGACCATGTCAGTGCATCCATTTTGGTGATGTTGGCCAACCTAATAATTTCAAATTATGATTTGTAAGTAAAATCTAAATGAGCTCTCCCTGACGGCTAGTGATGAGCTAGGGGCTCGGGGGGGAAGACTTCAGGACCAGATTGTATTTACATTCAAACCTAATCTACCTAGGTATCCAGCAAACAGAGCTGTGTTGCCAAAGTGATACATTTTGGCTGGGGTTGGGTTACAAATCACTTAAATGCGGGGGGTAAAGAAATGTTGTTATTCTTATTGTATGAGTAAAAGACAGTAGAACTGTACTTAGCCTGTGCCGATTGAGGGCATCAAGAGAGAGGGTGGGGGCAGTTGTTTTGCTTGATGGTCTGCCTGAGTCACAAGTATGATTTGACCTGCCCCTCTCCACTGTTTAAAAACAGAACTGATTAGGCTCCATAGAGAGTCTTTTGTTCTGTTAAGTGACCACTACAGCTGAAATCACTGATAGTCAGGTCTAAGTGCTTAGACCTGCTGTGGGACAGTGTTTCTGTGGAAGAGACGGCCCAGTCTGCTTTAGCAGTGAGGTTCCCCCACTGAGAGCTCAGCTGAAATCACGGAGAGCTGGGTGGAACCTCAAGAGACCGACTCGCAGAGGTCACAGTGGCAGGTGGCAGCAGAAGGTGACGGTGCAGGGCCATTGGGAACGGAGCGATGGCGTGAACGGTGGCACAATGAACAACAGTGGACAGAGTGAACAGTGAGCAGCTGGAGGAACGAGCAAGGTGCCTTCTTGCCCCCCACCTGGGAGGTGAACTCATGTGAAAGCACCTCTGAACTCTGGGTCCCCACTGACCAAGGACAACACCGGTGAGTGTTAATGAGGCTGTTACTCAACACAGTTCATGCGAACCAACATGGCCGTGGCATCCTACTTTCTATTTAAGCAAGAGATACCACACACTGCAAACTGGAGGCCAATGTTAAATGCATGGTCACTTGTTCATCCTGAAGTTGGACGCTGGTTCCGAACAAGACCAGCAAACGCTCACTGTCTTTCTGCAAGAAACTCAACAGACTGGCTAGACGCAGGCGGTGCAACAGTGAAAGACTCAACAGTTGAAAAAGTGAAGAACTCTCTCACCACATTCAAAAAAATTGCACACATGGCTGATGAATGCACCAATGCAAATAGTCATCAAGTATTAAGTCATTGTGTACGTTATCTTGATGTCAGGGGTAGGCCAGTACATGCATTTCTAGATGTTCAAGTTATAGAAGACAGATTGGCTGCATCTGTGACAACCCACATCTTAGAAGAGTTAAATGCTTGTCAATTGGACCCCAAACAGATGGCTGCTTGTGCATTTGATGGAGCTGCAAACTTCTCTGGAAGACATGGTGGAGCACAAGTTTTGCTCAGAGAAAAGTTTAACCCTAGTCTCTCGTATACACACTGCAGAGGCCATCTACTCCAACTAGCGCTAATACGAGACTCTTCAAAAAACATTTAAAAAGCTATACATTTAATGTCTTCATTATACTCTTTTTTCAGCAAAAGTCCTAAAGGACTGAATATCTTGGAAAATATAGAAGATACACTGGGACTGAAGTTCAAATTAGTCCAACCTGGGAAAACCCTCTGGCTTTCTCATGAGCGATCCTTGGCTGTTGTCTTAAAATTACTCCAGCCATTATTACTGGCTTTGGAAAGTATATACCAAGATGGGATGGATCTAAGTAGTGAGGCTGGTGGATTACTTTTGTTACTACGTTCAGAGAAGACTACTGCCATTTCTCTCCCCCCACCCCACTCTCCTGCTGGTAATAGCTCATCTTAAGTGATCACTCTCCTTACAGTGTGTATGATAAACACCCATTTTTTCATGGTCTGTGTGTATATAAATCTCCTCACTGTATTTTCCACTTTATGCACCCGATGAAGTGAGCTGTAGCTCATGAAAGCTTATGCTCAAATAAATTGGTTAGTCTCTAAGGTGCCACAAGTACTCCTTTTCTTTTTGCGAACACAGACTAACACAGCTGCTACTCTGAATTCTCTCTCTTGTAAGTCCACTGTTGAAACCACTTGGGTCATTAAACAATGCCATCCAGGCATCTGCTACAACTGCAGTAGATCTTTGTCCAGCAATAGAAGCTACATTTGGATCAATCAGAGAGCTATCCATTGAAAAAGTACTGGAAGAAGCAAAGACTTCAGTCCAGAACTTGACTAATGAAGGCATTTATATTGAATCCTTAAGTGAAGAGGACAAGAAGTGTTTGTTAAGACAACTGAAAAAGTACACAGACTTGATCCTTAAAAATCTACAACAGTGACTTCTTCTACATAGCTTTTACAGCTCCCTGTCTTATAAAACACTGACAGTTGAGTGGAGTGATCCACTACCAGCAATAAGAAAAGGAGGACTTGTGGCACCTTAGAGACTAACCAATTTATTTGAGCATAAGCTTTCATGAGCTACAGCTCACTTCATCGGATGCATCTACTACAAGCAATGGGTCTGCCATGTGCTCAGAACAGAATAGAGAATTTGAGCACAGAGTAGAACATCATATGATGAATGAATGAAGATTTGGGTTCAACTTCTTTTTTATCATCATTAGTGGTTCGACCCGATCTTTATGCTGTTTCCTGGGCTGAAAGAAGTAGGAATTCATTACCTCTCAGTACCTGAGAGGAGGTACGCTAAGGGCTGCATTAAGGCGGCTGTGTTGGTGAGTATCTGAGTGTTTGTTGTGAGGACAGTGTGACTGTGTGCTGTGTGCTTGATTGGTTGTTTGAAAAGGGTGGGAACTGGGTGTGTTTTGTTCCAGGTGAGCCTTAAGTGGGCCTGACTGCATAAAAAGCCAGTCAGTTGCGAACCAGCTGAGCAGCGAACAGCAGAGCAGCTAACAAAAGGAGTTTGCCTGGGGAGAGCCCACTGAAGCTTACATCTTGCCGGATTCTCTGAGTAATTACTACAACTCCTGAGGAAGCTCGTAGAAAAAAGGTAATATGGATGGGGGGTGTTCAGCTGTTGTGACCTGCACTGGATGTGCTATGTTTGTCTTTCTTCCACAGGACAGATGCAACTTTGTCTGTACACAGTGCAAGCTGGTCTCCATATTAGAAGAGAAGGTTCAAGGTCTGGAGCAACAGGTTTCGACTCTGCGTTGCATAAGAGAAACTGAAGATTTCCTGGACGGATGTCAGGATAGGCTTCTACGGGCACAAGGTTCTGAAAATTCAGAGCAGGCTGCACATCAGGGACAGAAGGATGGTGAAGAAATTTGGCATCATGTGACCTCCAGAATTAAAAGGGGAACGTCCATGTACCAGCAGGGCAGATACAGGTAAGTAACCGTTTTCATGTTCTCTCCACAGGTACTAATGTGGAGAGTGGACCAGATGATACGTCTGAGGGAAGGGAACAGAAGGAGACTCTGCCGATTGGAAGGCATGGGATGCACTGTCCTAGGGTTGGGGGGTCCACGACCACCGCTCCCAAGAGAAGGAGGTGGGTGGTAGTGGTCAGGGACTCTCTCCTCAGGGGGACTGAGTCATCTATCTGCCGCCCTGACTGGGAAAACCGAGAAGTCTGCTGCTTGCCAGGAGCTAAGATTTGCGATGTGATGGAGAGACTGCCGAGACTCATCAAACCCTCGGATCGCTACCCCTTCCTGCTTCTCCACATGGGCACCAATGATACTGCCAAGAATGACCTTGAGCAGATCACTGCGGACTACATGGCTCTGGGAAGAAGGATAAAGGAGTTTGAGGTGCAAGTGGTGTTCTCGTCCATCCCCCCCGTGGAAGGAAAAGGCTGGGTAGAGACCGTCGAATCGTGGAAGTCAACAAATGGCTACGCAGGTGGTGTCAGAGAGAAGGCTTTGGATTCTTTGACCATGGGATGATGTTCCAAGGAGGAGTGCTAGGCAGAGACGGGCTCCACGTAACGAAGAGAGGGAAGAGCATCTTCGCAAGAAGGCTGGCTAACCTAGTGAGGAGGGCTTTAAACTAGGTTCACTGGGGGAAGGAGACCAAAGCCCTGAGGTAAGTGGGGAAGTGGGATACCGGGAGGAGGCACGAGCAGGAGCGCATGAGAGGGGAGGGCTCCTGCCTCATACTGAGAAAGAGGGGCAATCAGCAGGTTACCTCAAGTGTCTATATACAAATGCACGAAGCCTGGGAATCAAGCAGGGAGAACTGGAAGTCCTGGCACAGTCAAGGAATGATGATGTGATTGGAATAACAGAGACTTGGTGGGATAACTCACATGACTGGAGTACTGTCATGGATGGATATAAGCTGTTCAGGAAGGGCAGAAAAGGTGGGGGAGTTGCACTGTATGTAAGGGAGCAGTATGACTACTCAGAGCTCAAGTATGAAACTGCAGAAAAACCTGAGAGTCTCTGGATTAAGTTTAGAAGTGTGAGCAACAAGGGTGATGTCGTGGTGGGAATCTACTATAGACCACCAGACCAGGGGGATGAGGTGGACAAGGCTTTCTTCCGGCAACTCGCAGAAGTTACTAGATCGCACGCCCTGGTTCTCATGGGAGACTTCAATCACCCTGATATCTGCTGGGAGAGCAATACAGTGGTGCACAGGCAATCCAGGAAGTTTTTGGAAAATGTAGGGGACAATTTCCTGGTGCAAGTGCTGGAGGAACCAACTAGGGGCAGAGCTCTTCTTGACCTGCTGCTCACAAACCGGGAAGAATTAGTAGGGGAAGCAAAAGTGGATGGGAACCTGGGAGGCAGTGACCATGAAATGGTCGAGTTCAGGATCCTAACACAAGGAAGAAAGGAGAGCAGCAGAATACAGACCCTGGACTTCAGAAAAGCAGACTTTGACTCCCTCAGGGAACTGATGGGCAAGATCCCCTGGGAGAATAACATGAGGGGGAAAGGAGTCCAGGAGAGCTGGCTGTATTTTAAAGAATCCTTATTGAGGTTACAGGGACAAACCATCCCGATGTGTAGAAAGAATAGTAAATATGGCAGGCGACCAGCTTGGCTTAATAGTGAAATCCTTGCTGCTTTTAAATACAAAAAAGAAGCTTACGAGAAGGGGAAGATTGGACAAATGACCAGGGATGAGTATAAAAATATTGCTCGGGCTTGCAGGAGTGAAATCAGGAAGGCCACATCACACCTGGAGTTGCAGCTAGCAAGAGATGTTAAGAGTAACAAGAAGGGTTTCTTCAGGTATGTTAGCAACAAGAAGAAAGTCAAGGAAAGTGTGGACCCCTTACTGAATGAGGGAGGCAACCTCGTGACAGAGGATGTGGAAAAAGCTAATGTACTCAATGCTTTTTTTGCCTCTGTCTTCACGAACAAGGTCAGCTCCCAGACTACTGCACTGGGCAGCACAGCATGGGGGAAGGTGATCAGCCCTTTGTGGAGAAAGAAGTGGTTCGGGACTATTTAGAAAAGCTGGACGAGCACAAGTCCATGGGGCCGGATGCGTTGCATCCGAGAGTGCTAAAGGAGTTGGCGGATGTGATTGCAGAGCCATTGGCCATTATCTTTGAAAACTCATGGCGATCCAGGGAAGTCCCGGACAACTGGAAAAAGGCTAATGTAGTGCCCATCTTTAAAAAAGGGAAGAAGGAGGATCCGGGGAACTACAGGCCAGTCAGCCTCACCTCAGTCCCTGGAAAAATCATGGAGCAGGCCCTCAAGGAATCAATTCTGAAGCACTTAGAGGAGAGGAAAGTGATCAGGAACAGTCAGCATGGATTCACCAAGGGCAAGTCATGCCTGACTAATCTAATTGCCTTCTATGACGAGATAACTGGCTCTGTGGATGAAGGGAAAGCAGTGGACGTGTTGTTCCTTGACTTTAGCAAAGCTTTTGACATGGTCTCCCACAGTATTCTTTCCAGCAAGTTAAAGAAGTATGAGCTGGATGAATGGACTGTAAGGTGGATAGAAAGCTGGCTAGACTGTCGGGCTCAACGGGTAGTGATCAATGGCTCCATGTCTAGTTGGCAGCCGGTATCAAGTGGAGTGCCCCAGGGGTCGGTCCTGGGGCCTGTTTTGTTCAATATCTTCATAAATGATCTGGAGGATGGTGTGGATTGCACCCTCAGCAGGTTTGCAGATGACACTAAACTGGGAGGAGTGGTAGATACGCTGGAGGGTAGGGATAGGATACAGAGGGACCTAGACAAATTGGAGGATTGGGCCAAAAGAAATCTGATGAGCTTCAACAAGGAAAAGTGCCGAGTCCTGCACTTAGGATGGAAGAATCCAATGCACCGCTACAGACTAGGGACCAAATGGCTCAGCAGCAGTTCTGCAGAAAAGGACCTAGGGGTTACAGTGGACGAGAAGTTGGATATGAGTCAACAGTGTGCCCTTGTTGCCAAGAAGGCCAATGACATTTTGGGGTGTATAAGTAGGGGCATTGCCAGCAGATCGAGGGACGTGATCGTTTCCCTCTATTCGACATTGGTGAGGCCTCATCTGGAGTGCTGTGTCCAGTTTTGGGCCCCACACTACAAGAAGGATGTGGAAAAATTGGAGAGAGTCCAGAGGAGGGCAACAAAAATGATTAGGGGACTGGAACACATGACTTATGAGGAGAGGCTGAGGGAACTGGGGATGTTTAGTCTTCAGAAGAGAAGAATGAGGGGGGATTTGATAGCTGCTTTCAACTACCTGAAAGGGGGTTCCAAAGAGGATGGCTCTAGACTGTTCTCAGTGGTAGCAGATGACAGAACAAGGAGTAATGGTCTCAAGTTGCAGTGGGGGAGATTTAGGTTGGATATTAGGAAAAACTTTCTCATTAGGAGGGTGGTGAAACACTGGAATGCGTTGCCTAGGGAGGTGGTGGAATCTCCTTCCTTAGAAGTTTTTAAGGTCAGGCTTGACAAAGCCCTGGCTGGGATGATTTAGTCGGGGATCAGTCCTGCTTTGAGCAGGGGGTTGGACTAGATGACCTCCTGAGGTCCCTTCCAACCCTGATATTCTATGATTCTATGATTCATCTCTTGCTACTCCCAGTCACAACAGCTACAGTTGGGCGTTCTTTTTCATCATTGAATAGAATTTTGTGTTTTGAAAGAAGTCGCCTTCTGCCTGATCATGTGAATGAACTAATGAGCATGTCAATTGAAGGAATGGACGTACCGGACACATGAGAAGCCACCAAAGCATTGCATTCAAGAAGTTCATTAACAGAGTTGTGGAAAATTATAACAAGAAACCAAGGAGGATGTAAACGTGGTGCTTCATAGAAGGCTTGAGTAGCCAACTTTAATTTGTGAGATGATTTTAAAATCTAATAAAATGGTCATGAAACATTTTTCAGTTTTTACTATGGTGCCATCCAGCCCACCTTCACCCTCACGGTCTCACCCCTCATCGGCCCTGACTTCCCCCTGTATATTTGAACACCCCCTGTAATTTCAATTCCTGGGGAAAACACTGGACAAAAGAATCCTGCTATTGATCTAATGCTGGCTATACAGGGGCTTAGGCTGGCTTAAGTATGATTCTCTAGGGTGTGGATTTTTCACAC
This sequence comes from Lepidochelys olivacea, assembly GCF_965140295.1. NCBI lineage: Eukaryota > Metazoa > Chordata > Testudines > Cheloniidae > Lepidochelys > Lepidochelys olivacea. The sequence continues at coordinate 7,240,171 of NC_140413.1, forward strand.
CCTTGAGTGCTGTTGTGGGGGTTGACCTAATTTTCTAGTGTAGACCAGCCCTTGTTCTCCTTTCAGCACTATCACAATATAAATGTTAAATAATAGTAATCGATCCAATTGAAATTGAGGGGAAGAGTCCCATTTAGTTGGCTCAGGCTCTTAAAGTCTGACTGAGTCTATTTCACAGTGTTGTAAAGCACATGGCATTGCCTCTGGGTGTGACAGAACTAGGAGATGAGCAAAGAGAGTGTGAGCAGCCCTCCTATCTCACCCTGGTGACATCGGGCGGCATTTCCTATATTCCACCCAGAAAAATATGTCCCAACAGCTACGTGGGTTACAAGCCTGTGTTTGCCTCACTGTCTGTAATCACAGCCTTCTCTCATTTCTTCCTCTTAGTCATAGGAAAGGATGTGAGTGCCTTAGTCACCAGAGCATCAGAACTTGTTGGCTGGAGATGACTCTGTTGGCTTAGCTGACCATGCACACGGCTGTGGCTGTTTTACGTGTGACTCTGCATGGTACTCCTGCCTGCAGGGAAGAAAGGCAAGAGGGGGAGGTTCTCCCCAGGAACAGTTGGCTAACAGGGAGTGAGTAGGAGAGGAATAAACAAAAGGAGATTGCACTTCCAAACACCAATTCCATGGAGATTATTTCTTGCTTGTTTTCATTTTAATTTGTAGCTATAATGGTGCTCGGAGAACGGCATGCAAGGAGGCCATATATCCCTGTCATGTTATGCTCCTGCAGCCCTTAGCACAACCTGGTGATGCCCTTCAGGTGCTGCCTCAGTATAAATGTGTAATGACGCCGGGTTTTAATCAGGTTGGGAAAGCGAGTGAGGAAACCAGAATCCTTTGTTCGTCTAGTGCTTTTCATCAAAGGCTCTCAAAGCACGTATGCACATTCATAACCCTCTTGAGGTAGGTCAGGATTATCAACCACCCTGCAAAGGTAGGGAATTATTACACCCATTTTACAGATGGGGACACTGAAGGTTTGTCTAAACTTATGGCTAAATCGGCACTGCTGTGATAGATGCAGAAGCATGGGCGGCGGGTGAAGCCCCACTTCAGGGAGGCTAGCCCCTGGCTCCACCCCTGCCTCCCCCATGGCTGGAGCCACCAGTCCCCCTGGCCCTCCTCTGTGGCCGGAGCCCTGAGGCCCCCTCCCTACCACTGCTTGAGCCCCTGCCCCCCCCCCGTGGCCAGAGCCCTGAGACACCCTGCCCTCCCCCCCCGTGGCCAGAGGCACCCCAAGACCCCCTGCTCCCCCTGCCCATGGCCAGAGAAGCCCTAGACCAGCCGGAGCCCTGAGTCCCCCCACAACCTGCTTGGAGGAGCCCCGGGCTGGCTGGAGCCCCCGCAGCCACGCCTCCCCTCTGCAGACCCCAAGCCGCCCCATGAAAATTCAAAAGGTCTTCTCTTCTCTCTTCCGGAAGAAGAAACTGAGCTTTTGCCATGCCCCATGCCGGTTCCGGGGTGGCTGAGCAGGCGGAATGTGTTACTCAGCATCCCGGGTTCATCAGTAACCTCCCTGGCGTGCAGGGAGATTACTAACGAACCCAGGAAGCTGAATAGCGCATACCGCCTCCTCAGCCGCCCCGGAACCTGCATAGGGCATAACAAAAAGCAAAAATTTCCCCTGCAACCGGGGTCCCACAGCAGCAGCTGTGTTAGGGGAGGCAGAGCCTCCCCTGACCTATTAGACCCACTGCCCATGTCAATTTAGCGGGTCTGGTGAAGACAAGCTGCGTCAATGGCAGAGCACTCTCCCATCAACTTCTGTTCTCCACCTCCCCAAGTAGCGTCAGGTAAGTCAGTGGGACAGTGTCTCCCATCGACACAGCACGGTGTAGACACCACTGTATGCCGACCTAAGTTACGTTGACTCCAGTTATGTATTACTTCAGTACTGAAGTAATGTAACTTAGGTCAACTTTCAGCTTTAGTAGACCAGCCCTGAGACTCAGAGGGGTCAAGTGACTTGCACAAGGCCATATACGGTGTCAACAGTACAGCTTGGGAATAAGACTCTGGGCATTATTCTTATCTCACAGTGGCTTTACACTGATGTAGCGCTGTTGATTTAACTCAGACTTTATTCCTGATGTCCTCATGTAAGTGAATGGCAAATCAGGCCATGTCTGTCATCATGGAGATAGCCCTATCTGATAACTCTTAGAACACTGCCTTATTTTTCAGCTCTGTGTTCTAACCACGAGATAACATTCTTTCTCACACAATTGTTCACCTTATTTGTCTGCCTTTTTACATGGCTGCTGCTGGTAACTCCTCACACCGAATGGCATGTTACCACATGATGATTTACTCTAAATCAAGGTCACTGAACAGTCACTGATGAGTTCTTCCTGAGTGATGACTCAATAGACTTGTGACCATGTGCCTCTTGATGCCATGATAAGATTGCAGAGCCGGAAAAGGAAAACACTGCAGTACCTTACCCACAAGGCCAGATATGACATTTGCACTGACCCTATGGTGTCTTCGTGCGTGACAATTATGAAAGGGTTAATTAGCTCTCTGTAACATCCTAGTGTAGACATAATGTCCTACCCCGAGGGTACGTTCAGTCAATGACGGTATGCTGATTATGCAATGTTTCTATCTTGGGAGTTGTGGAGACTAACCAGACACGTGTTTGCTTTCACCTGCTCATGTAACTGAATGTATCTCTTCACAAAAGCCTTCATCGTCTTCCTAACTCACCTCCAGAGTCTAGCAATCCTATTCAGCTCTGAGTATACACACAGCTGGAATGACGGGCAGGACTGTGGCTCTGATAGAGCAATTACCAATGCGCCCCAGATGTTAGAGTGAAATGTCACCACATTTGATTTGTAAAGTAACACTAGCAAGGCCCAGCAGTGCTCGTCTCAGCCTCTGGAGAAAGAGGGAAATCTCACATCAAGTGGCGCACAGTAAAGAGAAGAAAAGGAGGACTTGTGGCACCTTAGAGACTAACCAATTTATTTGAGCATAAGCTTTCGGGAGCTACAACGAAAGCTTATGCTCAAATAAATTGGTTAGTCTCTAAGGTGCCACAAGTCCTCCTTTTCTTTTTGCAAATACAGACTAACACGGCTGTTACTCTGAAACCTGTCAGTAAAGAGAACACCCATAGAATGAGATGCAGTAAGAGCAAAACGCTTCTACTTACTCTACCACTGGTAGCCAGATAGGTGCCAAACGGGTGCCACCTAATAACCCTCTCCGTGTATCTCTGCCTCAAAGAGGGTAATTGTTATTGACAGGACATATTTAACCCTTGAAAACCAGAGAATGAGTTCACATGCATGGAACAGTGATTGACTTAAAGGAGACAAGATTTTTTATGTATAAAAAGGGATGGCTTGAAAAAAAGTTTTCAAAAGAATTTTTTCTGCTTTAAAAAAGAATAAAATAGCAGGATTATCAGGGTTTCTCTTCCCTGTTTTTGTTGGAGCTCTCCTTGGAGGATCTCAGAGGTGGCATGGGAGTTTTTCTCCATTTTTAGTTGATGAGATGGGGCTGTTAAATCACAAATCTTTCCTCACAACAATTTACTAGTTCCCCAGCTTTCCAGGAGAAATATGGTTGATAAGAACTGAGGTTTTAATGTAAAAAAAAATGTGCAGAAGGAAAAAAAATCACCTTTCAGGGTGTATTTATACCCCGTCCAATAGCAAACATAAGGCACACTCTCCTTGTGTTTCATCTCTAACAGCTGGAGTCATGGTAGCTTGTTCAGTTTATCCACGCTCGTAGCAATTGGGGCAGCCGAGGAGAGGAGGAAATTGGGGCTAGAGGGGGCATCACCAGAGACAGCAGGGAAGATGCATACCTGGGCTTGGAGGAGAGTGAGGAGATGAGATACCAGGGATCAGGGAGGAAATCAGGAATAGGGAAGGAAGTGATGCACTAAGAACTGGAAAGTGGGCTGAGGAGGAAATGCCTGGAGGGACAGATGTCTTGGAATCAGGGTCGAAGGCAGCAATGGGACGGAGTAAGAAATCCATGTTCGCTGTCTTGAAAGAAGAATAAAGATGATAGAGACAACAGAACAAGAGAGGACGGAGCGAGATAGAAAGGAGACAGCAAGACTGGTAGAGTAAGGTCCCAAGAGTATAGCCATAGGACATGTTACCAGTACCAGTCATCTAGCACTAGAGGGCTCCAGATTGGTGTTTGCCAAAGAATAAAAAGGGAATTGGGCATTGTTTTATTTTATTCTAATCTGACACAGTTATCCTTTTCCTGGACTTCTGAAATCAGGCATGTATGAGGTCTCCTTAGTACAGGGAGTTGTGTGTGTGTGTGTGTTTGTGTGTGTGCGTGCAAACATGTGACGGTGGCTGTGAGTTAATTTAGCCTCTGGAGAGATGTCAATTTAGCATGTGGCAAACAAATGTTCCTGAGCAACAACCACAAGAGGAGATGTAGGAACAAGGCCAGGGCAGCTGGAAGGGGGTTTCACACAGGTTGATCTATCGGTGGGAGTTAGTGAAAGAGAAGCTCTGCTAGGTTAGTTAGTCCATCTTGCACTGCCAGCCCTGCATCGCTCCCACAGAAGAGCAAGGAAGATATCTTGCTGTATGTGGGAAAAGCAAACAGACACTCTGGCCTAAATCATGGGGTCTGTTTTTAAGCGGCAAGGAACACATGCTGTATGCATTTCTTTTCAGCCAGCAGTGCAGCCTTTCTTATGTGCAATTCATAGGACAATTCAGTTAATTGTGGGAGGCGGGGGGAAGAATTGTTTTGGAGTTGGAAGAGGGGAACTAGGTCTGGTTGTTGGGCAATGAGTCTGGGTTAGGGAGGCAGACTACAACTCAGATGGGGAGCCCTGGGGAACCCTGTGAGGGGGAGACTGGGACTGGCTGGGCAAAGAGATTGGGCCTGGGATGAGAAGCCTAAGAAGTGGAGACTGGGAATGGGGAGAGAAGGAGAATGGGACGGGATGACAAGCCAAGGGTAGGGAAGAGACAGGATTGGGGCAGAGGCAGAGGGTCAAGCTTGGGGGAAACATTCTCCCCTCCAGAGCCTGGAATGGAATCCCAGATTCCTGAGTGTCAACATTCCTCTGCTGTCAGCAAATATCTGTGAAACCCTGTGTGCATCTCACCCCACCCCCCTCCAGTGTTGGTCCACCTAGAGGATGACAACCTACTATTGTGATCAGTTACTTTGTTAGCTTAAGTGCCCAAAGTCTAGGCAGTGGAGCTAACAGCTCCAAACCTGCTGCTTAGCCATAGGTGTGGAGATGATGCCACATAGTGGAGTTTCTGTTTATTCAGGTTGCTTTTTTAACCTAGGAAATTACGCACAAAAATGTTAAAAGAACATTAAGGTTGCAAAGTCAAGTACTCTAAAGTTAGGAAATGCCAGAATTAAGATTGCCTGTGCAACTTTAATTTGCCTGTCCCCCTCCCCCTTATGTATGATCTATGTGTTTATATAACCTTCATTACCAGAGTAGCTGGGCACCCCATTTTACAGATGGGGAACTGAGCCATGAAGAGACTAAGTGCCTTGCCCACGGTCCCACAGGCATTCTGTGGCAAAACAGGGAAGAGAACCCAGGTGTCCAGCTGAGAAAGGCACTTTGTCCCTGAGGTGCCTCAGAACTGGGCTCCGTCTGCAGCTCATACAAACTGTGCCGGGGTTGAGGGAGGGCTTCTTGTACGTTTAACACGTTCCATGGGAACTAAGGAAAAGATGGGGTTTGCCTGATCCCATGACCACCTTCAGAATGCTTGTCACTGTGCTGTAAGTGAGGCAAACATGCAGGCGCAGGAATTCCTTCCTTTGTTGTGCTGCTGAGCTCTGCTGGATGGACTCAGAACTGTTCAACTTTGTGTCATAGACCTGGTAGGGGAAACATTTTAATTTGGATACTTCGAACATTGGACATATCCCTTTGATATTTGCCAATCAGCGTATACTGTGTCAAAGCAGGAATGGAATGGGAGTGCAGGGAGTGAAACCAACAAGGATTAAACAACAGCAACCAAAATAGAGGCAAATGGGCCATGATGATAAACATTACAAACAGGTGCAAAGACAGTCTTGTGGTGCTTCCCTCCCCGCCCTTTTTTCTGTTCTTTCTATAAGTGTAAACGGGAGTGGGGGGTGCTCAATTAGTTGCAAGACTGGGCCCTGACAGTTTAATCCTGCGAAGGGAACTATATCCTTTGTGGGTTTTAGGCACTGTGCAGGCAGATTCCTTTGCAGAATCAGGACATTAGGTTGTAAGTTCTTTAACACAAGGACCTGTCTTTCCTATGTGCCTTTAAAACACTTTTGGATGCTGCAAACTCACAATATTAAACAAACTGGCATGGTTATTGCTGGGTTCTTTTATCTCTGCTAGGGGAAGTAAAGATTTCATACTGTGGGAAACAGAATGATGTGTTAGCGGGATGTAGTATGGATGTACCATAGATTTGTCTAGGGCCAGAGTGACCTAGACAGATTGGAGGATTGGGCCAAAAGAAATCTGATGAGGTTGGACAAGGACAAGTGCAGAGTCCTGCACTTAGGACGGAAGAATCCCATGCACCGCTACAGGCTGGGGACGGACTGGCTAAGCAGCAGTTCTGCGGAAAAGGACCTGGGGATTACAGTGGATGAGAGGCTGGATATGAGTCAGCAGCGTGCCCTTGTTGCCAAGAAGGCCAATGGCATTTTGGGATGTATAAGTAGGGGCATAGCAAGCAGATCGAGGGACGTGATCGTTCCCCTCTATTCGACATTGGTGAGGCCTCATCTGGAGTACTGTGTCCAGTTTTGGGCCCCCCACTACAGAAGGGATGTGGACAAATTGGAGAGAGTCCAGCAGAGCGCAACAAAAATTATTAGGGGGCTGGGGCACATGACTTATGAGGAGAGGCTGAGGGAACTGGGCTTGTTAGTCTGCAGAAGAGAAGAGTGAGGAAGGATTTGATAGCAGCCTTCAACTACCTGAAGGGGGTTTCCAAAGAGGATGCAGCTCAGCTGTTCTCAGTGGTAGCTGATGACAGAACAAGGATTAATGTTCTCAAGTTGCAGTGGGGGAGGTCTAGGTTGGATATTAGGAAACACTATTTCACTAGGAGGGTGGTGAAGCCCTGGAATGCGTTACCTAGGGAGGTGGTGGAATCTCCTTCCTTATTAGAGGTTTTTAAGGTCAGGCTTGACAAAGCCTGGCTGGGATGATTTAGTTGGGGATTGGTCCTGCTTTGAGCAGGGGGTTGGACTAGATGACCTCCTGAGGTCCCTTCCAATCCTGATCGTCTATGATTCAATGATCACACGAGACTATACTTACATTACACTGTTAATGCTACCTGCTCCGTTTTTGCTGTTGTTTTTTAACCTTTTTTTAATTTCACTCCCTTTCCTTTCCTGATTTGACACAGTATAAATTGGGTTGCAAATATCAAAGGCATATGCAAAAGACATTTCCTCTTTTCATGCCTCGTGGTCTATCTTGTTTACTTAGATTGTAAGGTCCTACTACTCTGTGTCTGTACAGCACCTAGCGCAGCGAGTCCCTGGGGCCATTAGGTGCTACTGTAATACAAATAATAGCAATAATAGTGGAGTAGAAGCTGCCACAAGCTCTGCCATCCTGGGTGAAAACATCTTGCCCAGTATCCTGTTTTGGACAGGGGCCAGTACCAGAGCTCCAGAGGGAGTGTACAGTACAGGGCAATTAGGCGTGATCATCACCTGTCTTCCACTCCTGACTTCTGGCAGTCAGAGGCACCCTGAGCATGGGGGTGTGTCCCTGCCCATCCTGGCTAATAGCCATTGATTGGCCTATCCTCCATGAACTTATCTCATTCTTTTTCTACCCCATTCTTCTTTTGGCCTTCACAACATCTCATGGCAATAAATCCTTGGAATAAAGACAATATTGACTTTATGGTGCTGTTATTTGCAGAATATAACAACCAGGTTCAAGATTCTGAATCTAGGCCAACTTTTGCTGTTAAAAGCAAAGCTGGAAGGTGGTGGGGGGAAGGGGTGATTACTGATTAAAAATGTGAATTCTTTAACCCAAATATGGCTCAGTCACTTACATCATCCTGAAGTCAGTTATGTGTACATATCCGCTTCCATTGAAGCTTCCCTAATGGGTTTTAGGGTACTGTCCCTTTAAGGCAAGAAAGATCTCTGCTTCCATGTGAGTGTGCTGTTGGGAGCCAAGCCAAACAACCCAGATCCCCTCCCCCTCTCACGTTTGTATATCCAGCCTGTTGAGACTAGATTTCTCTGGCTCAGGCATATTTGGCAGCCCCAGCCAGGGAGTGAAAAGCTAAGATGTTCGGATTGGTTCATACGGCTCCTGTTGTTATAGTGGAAGTTGCAGTTGAGAGGAACCCTACAGACCAGTAGCTGTTAGTACTTGTTGCAAATTAATGACTGCATACAGCCTGTGAATATATAAACCAAGGGACAGATTCTCAGTAGTGAGTTTAAAGCTAAGGGCAATCATAGGATCACTGTAGTTAGAGATGTTTCAGAGTAACAGCCGTGTTAGTCTGTATCTGCAAAAAGAACAGGAGGACTTTTGGCATCTTGGAGACTAACAAATTTATTTGAGCATAAGCTTTCATGAGGTATAGCTCATTTCATTGGCTGCATGCAGTGGAAAATACAGTGGGGATTTTATATACACAGAGAACATGAAACAATGGGTGTTACCATACACACTGTAACAAGAGTGATCATGTAAGGTGAGCTATTACCAGCAGGAGAGAGAAAAAACCTTTTGTAGTGATAATCAAGGTGGGCCATTTCCAGCTGTTGACAAGAACATGTGAGGAACACTATGGGGGGGAAATAAACATGGGGAAATAGTTTTACTTTGTGTAATGACACATCCACTCCCAGTCTTTATTCAAGCTTAATTTAATGGTGTCCAGTTTGCAAATTAATTCCAATTCAGCAGTTTCTCGCTGGAGTCTGTTTTTTAAGTTTTTTTGTTGTAATATTGCCACTTTTAGGTCTGTAATCGAGTGACCAGAAAGAGTGAAGTGTTCTCTGACTGGTTTTTGAATGTTATAATTCTTGATTTCTGATTTGTGTCCATTTATTCTTTTGCGTAGAGACTGTCCGCTTTGGCCAATGTACATGGCAGAGGGGCATTGCTGGCACATATCACATTGGTAGATGTGCAGGTGAACGAGCCTCTGATAGTGTGGCTGATGTGATTAGGCCCTATGATGGTGTCCCCTGAATAGATATGTGGACACAGTTGGCAATGGGCTTTGTTGCAAGGATAGGTTTCTGGGTTGGTGGTTCTGTTGTGTGGTGTGTGGTTGCTGGTGAGTATTTGCTTCAGGTTGAGGGGCTGTCTGTAAGCAAGGACTGGCCTGTCTCCCAAGATCTGTGAGAGTGATGGGTCGTCCTTCAGGATAGGTTGTAGATCCTTGATGATGCATTGGAGAGGTTTTAGTTGGGGGCTGAAGGTGATGGCTAGTGGCGTTCTGTTATTTTCTTTGTTGGGCCTGTCCTGTAGTAGGTAACTTCTGGGTACTCTTCTGACTCTGTCAAACTGTTTCTTCACTTCAGCAGGTGGGTATTGTAGTTGTAAGAACGCTTGATAGAGATCTTTTAGGTGTTTGTCTCTGTCTGAGGGGTTGGAGCAAATTCAGCTGTATCGTAGAGCTTGGCTGTAGACGATGGATCGTGTGGTGTGGTCTGGATGAAAGCTGGAGACATGTAGGTAAATATAGCGGTCAGTAGGTTTCCAGTATAGGGTGGTGTTTATGTGACCATGCTTATTAGCGCTGTAGTGTCCAGGAAGTGGATCTCTTGTGTGGACTGGTCCAGGCTGAGGTTGATGGTGGGATGGAAATTGTTGAAATCATGGTGGAATTCCTCAAGGGCTTCTTTTCCATGGGTTCAGATGATGAAGATGTCATCAATGTAGCGCAAGTAGAGTAGGGGCATTAGGGGACGAGAGCTGAGGAAGCGTTGTTCTAAGTCAGCCATAAAAATGTTGGCATACTGTGGGGCCATGCGGCTACCCATAGCAGTGCCACTGATTTGAAGGTATACATTGTCCCCAAATGTGAAATAGTTATGGGTAAGGACAAAGTCACAAAGTTCAGCCACCAGGTTTGCCGTGACATTATCGGGGATACTGTTCCTGACGGCTTGTAGTCCATCTTTGTGTGGAATGTTGGTGTAGAGGGCTTCTACATCCATAGTGGCTAGGATCGTGTTTTCAGGAAGATCACCGATGGATTGTAGTTTCCTCAGGAAGTCAGTGGTGTCTCAAAGGTAGCTGGGAGTGCTGGTAGCATAGGGCCTGAGGAGGGAGTCTACATAGCCAGACAATCCTGCTGTCAGGGTGCCAATGCCTGAGATGATGGGGCGTCCAGGATTTCCAGGTTTATGGATCTTGGGTAGCAGATAGAATACCTCTGCTTGGAGTTCTAGGGGTGTGTCTGTGCAGATTTGCTCTTGTGCTTTTTCAGGGAGTTTCTACTTCGCACAGTAGCTTCTCGGAGCCTTATGATGACATTGGGGCTAGAACTCAGACCCTCTTAATCGAGAAGAATAGGCCCATACCAAACTAAAGGAGAAGCCTCTTTAAGCATTAGCAGTATAGAGCTTTTGAGACACAGTTGCACAGTTTGGAGTCTGTTCATTGTTAGGAAGTCACACAAACAAGTATGATACAACACTACACACTAGGCACAATGGCAAATCTCCAAAATGGAAAGAAAAAAAATTAAACCATGAAATGGGGGGGGGGGGAATCGCTCAGTGGTTTGAGCATTGGCCTGCTAAACCCAGGGTTGTGAGTTCAATCCTTGAGGGGGCCATTTAGGGATCTGGGGCAAAAATTGGGGAGTGGTCCTGCTTCAAGCAGGGGGTTGGACTAGATGACCTCCTGAGGTCCCTTCCAACCCTAACCTTCTATGATTCTATGTAATAATAATCATGATTAATAAGCCACAGAAGCCACTAAAAGAAGACAATGAAACCTCCCAAAGGAAGCAGCTTAGCTTTCTCCGGTAGATTTAGGGCAATGTTGCTCTCTAAGCAAACCTCTGCCCATAGTGATATTTTCATTACATCTCAACTGTGCAAGAAGTGTTTAGTGGTTGGAATAGAGGTTTGCATCTGAGCCTTTTGCCTCTAAGTTTTGAGTCCAATTTCAGTCCAGGGACAGTAATAGCTAAAAGTTGTTACAATCGCAGAATCGCCAACCTCAAGTGTTCAAAAATCACAAATCGGTCACCCAAAAATTATGAGATTGTCTTAAAAAGCATGATTTCAAATAATAATAATAATTAATAATATATTTAGGGTTCTTTTTCTTTGAGTTCAGAATTTTGGACCTTCAGGTCACATTTTCAAACTTTTTGCACCAACCATGAGGATTAGCAAGTGTTTTCAAAAGAAAGCTGAGATTCTCACATATTCTCATGAATCCAGGAGGTGGGACCTTAAGAAAAACACCTAATATCATGAGCCTTGGAATCAGTTGGCAAGAGTTGGCAGCACAGCCTGCCAGGTGTTCACATCACAAAAACACACCGTCACTGTAGGCACAAAATAGCCCTGGGAACTGATTCCCTATCGGGCAATGGTCCCCAAACTGTGGGGCGTGCCCCGCTAGGGGGACATGGAGGAATGTCCAGGGGGGTGCAGCAGATTTAATTAACCTGCTGGGGTTGCAAACCAGATTTAATTCAATTTAAAACTCTGAAAATATAGATCTGTTGTAATGCACAGGCTCGTGCTCTGTCCATTACCCAGTGGAATCAGAACTACCGCTCAGTGGGGTGTGTCAGAGGCCCTATATTGCTAACAGTCACTTTGCATTATTATTATTGTGTCTATTATTAATTTGCATTGTGGTAGCACCTAGAGAGCCCAGTCCCACTGGTCTAGATGCTGTAGGCACACAAAACAAAAAGACAGTTCCTGTCCCAAAACACTTAAAATCTATGTAGAAGCTGAGGGACAACAGGTGGATACAACAAACAGACAGTGGAGAAAGCACAAGGTAACTGAGACTGTAATGTATAGGAATTGAGTAGTAGTCCTTTAAATAGTTTGTGATCCCTCTGATGGCCGTGACTGAATGTCTTCTCTGTTTCAGAATCCACCAGAACACTGCCCAAGCAGCTGTGTACCTATGTCACTAGCCCTTGAATGTTATAGGTGGTAATCACAGTAATGTGGACATCACTGTAACCAGGTGCTTCCTGTTATGTTGGTTGTGTAAAGAGTAAAAGATACAACAGAGACAATTATGATAGGGGTGTTAGGACCGTGTGCTTTTGCAGCAGGTAGTTCTGAGTTCTAACAATGATGAAGTTCTTAGGTGGCCAAGGATTTGTTGCACTATATGTTTAAAACACAATCAAATCTGCCTTGCTTTAATTTTTTGGGGGGGAAAGGAAATATTTGTACTTTCTTTTAAAACAATCTGTTTATTATTTGCAGGATGTTATGGTACATCTACTCCTTTCATATATATTGTAAAAACCTTAGTATGAAAGAGCTACTACACATTGTTCAAGATTTTCACTAAAAGAAAAGTACTTGTAGAAAACTGAGACAACATGTAGTTCATCCTGTAGAACACATACCACACTGTGCAGTTACTGCCTGCCCTTTGAATTAAATTCTGAAGGCTTTTTGTCCATATTGTAGGATAATGACATGGGGTTGTTTTGAAGAAAACAAAATTGCGAACAGCAGAGTTCTGTAACTTAGAAACATAGCTGTAGATACGTTCTATTGTAATCTTCTTTTGGATTTGTAACTAAAAATGTAATTATTGCCTGCAGTAGTATATGTGTAAATTAGTGTCTTTAGTTACCACCTATAACATAATATGCACTGTTACTACAGGTATACTGGCTCAAAGGCAATTTCTGTGACCTATTGTGGGTCTCGCAAAAAGAAAAGGAGGACTTGTGGCACCTTAGAGACTAACCAATTTATTTGAGCATAAGCTTTCGTGAGCTACAGCTCACTTCATTGGATGGGTCTATGACCCTGGAGATAATGGAGTCGCAGAAAGGTTTTTGAACAGCACCGTTCAGTTCATTATGCTGGACTTCGAGGATAATCTTTTGATACACCTCCACACATCTGGCCCAGTGTCTGATATCCTTCCAGATGGGAGATGCATCAGAATTACATTAAAATTGTATTAGAATCAAGCCGCCAGATTTGACACTATGACTGTAGAAGTCCCGCTGAAACAACCATTTCACTAACCATTTTAACTAAAAAACAAATTTAAAAAAACATAAAAAAGGAGTTTAAAGAACAGATTTAAGGGATTTTTCTTAATTAAAAATAGTTTAATTACTTTCTTTTTATAATAATCCCTGGGAAGTTTTTAACTGGCATATGCTTCTTTACCAAAATCCCAGCTCCTCCACTGCACAATGCTTTGTTTATTGTAGGGGAGCATTAAACGACACGGCAATTTGTTATTATAGGCTACTCGTGAATTCTGAGATGTCCACATTGGTGTCTTAGAGCATGGCTGCCCATGAACATTAAGTGTTATGGGAAGAAGGGCTATGTTATTTGCTCAGAGCCAGTGAGACAGTCATGTAGACCTTGGATTGGAACTCAGTTGTTCTCGGCACCTAGTCATGTGCTCAGACAACTTGACTACGCCTTACTTGTCACCAAAGCAGCACATAATACCCATCTTTTCCTGGAGGCCTTTCTGAAACATTTCTGTGTCTCACACACACACTGCATAACAGAAACAAGTAAGCAAGATGCTGTGATCCTTCACTAAGATACAGGTAGTCCAGTGGCGTGTACTAGGAGATCATTCTTACATATAACTCTTCCCGTTCCCCACTGTATTGAGAGAAACCATCCTGCTTTCTGGCAATCGCCTGGTGGAAGCACTGTTACCCAGAAGACCATAAGGAGTTGTTACAATCTATTTTGAAAAAAGAAAAGGAGGACTTGTGGCACCTTAGATGCATCCGATGAAGTGAGCTGTAGCTCACGAAAGCTTATGCTCAAATAAATTTGTTAGTCTCTAAGGTGCCACAAGTACTCCTTTTCTTTTTGTGGATACAGACTAACACAGCTGCTACTCTGAAACCAATCTATTTTGAGTCTTTTAGCAGGGGCCTTAATTCAGCAAGGTACTTAAGCAAGTAGTCCCATTGACACCTGACTAATCTTCATCAATGGAACTCATGTGGTTAAAGTTAGGCATGTGCTTAAGAACCTTGCTGAATTGAAGTCATAGTTGGGAAATCTTTAATACGTGGAGTATGGATGTTACGTCTGTCATGGCATAGCTGTTTTGTGTCAACGCATCCTAGATTCTATGGATCACACAAGGGGTGAAATTCTGGCCCCATTGAAGTTAATGACAAACTAAAATCTCAGCCAGTCTCTCTGACATCTCCTCCTGGATGTCAAGCCATCAGCTCAAGTTCAACATGGCTAAAAGAGAGCTCTTAATCCCCTCCCCCCGCCCCCACCTCTTTTCGATCACTGTGGACAACACCACCATCCTGCCTGTGACTCAGGCCCATAACTTTTGTGTCATCTCTTTCTAGGTCCCACTTCCTTCACTGTCTAAGTCTTGCAGATTCTTTCTGTAGAATGTCTCTCTTAAGATACAGCTTTTCCTATCCATCCACACAGTCTTTCCTGTCCATCCACATGGGCTCTTATCATCTTGCATCCCAATTACTACAATGTCTTTTTCTGTGGCCCTGACAAATTAAATCTTGCCCCATTGATATCCATTTAGAAAGCTGCTGCAGAGGTGGTTTTCCAAGCATCCCTCCTCCAGCTCCCACGTCTCTATCATATCCAACATAGGCTACTTTTCTTCACTTTCAAGGCCCTCATGACCTATCACAGGTACCGGCTTCCTCCTTTCCCCAGGGGTGCTCAGCCCTAGGCCCCGCCCCCACTCCATCACTTTCCCCAAAGCCATGCCCCACCCTGCCTCTTCCCTCCCAGTTCTGCCCCCTTCCCCAAGCGTGCCCCATCCCCGCTCCTCCCCCACCCCCTCCTGCATGCCGCGGAACAGCTGAGAGTGGTGGGTGGGAGGCGCTGGGAGGGAGGGGGAGGAGTTGATTGGTGGGGCCGCTGGTGGGTGGGAGGCGCTGGGGGGGGAGAGCAGGCTGATGGTGGGTGCTAAGCCGCCACTAATTTTTTTCTGTGGGTGCTCCAGGTCTGAAATACCTAGCTCCTAAGTGCTCTGTATGAGCACTGAAGACACACTGATACTTTCCATAAAAGGGGGATATTAAAATCTATACCTTTCGCCCAGAATGTCCATCTTTTTCTGTTTGCTGACACATTATGTGCGAGTGGTTCAGCCGAGGTTATTGCCTATAGATAATAGTGAAAAACGGTGTGGTTGTTCAGCAGGAAATGTCCCGTACACATGTGGGGAGCTGATTGATTTTGGCGGCCAGTTTGTCTGGCTGCACGTGTTGTTTAGATGTGTGTCTGCCTCTGGCGTGGCGGCTGTAATCAATTAGGTCGAATTTTTTTTAAAGTGGGTCAGCTACTTTTGGGTGCCTGGGTGGATCATGATTTTGACTTTCCAATGACATCAATAAGAGCTGCAGGTGCTTAACACTTCTGAAAAACCAGGCATCTGTGTCTCAAGTTGAGCCCCTAAAAATAGAAGCATCCAGAATTAGTGACAGTGTAGCCCAAACCACAGAGTTCAGATTCTAGTACTGCCAACCCCAAGTGATAAACAATCATGCGTCAACTTCCCCCCAGTATGAGATTGGCTTAAAAATCATGAGATTTTTTAAAAGTGGGCTTTTTTTCATTTGCCTTCTGGTGTTTGAGCCTTTAGGTCTCACTCAGTTCACACTTTCAAGCTTTTCTCGACAACCATGAGGGCTAGAAACTTACTTAAAGCAAAAAAAAAAAAGAACTTTGAGCATCTCCCCAAATCACATGCCTTCAGGAGCTGGAGCTGCAAGAAAACATCAAATACCCCAAGACGTGTGATAAAAAATCACAAGAGTTGGCAACACTGTTCTGAACTTTTCCAGTTTGGTGGTGTTCAGATCTGGATTAGATTTGGCCCATTATAGGGACTTGAAGCAAAATCTGCATGCACATTTTTCTGTATTTTAGGGGGTATTTGGGTCTGGTGGTTTGGTTCAAATTCACCGCTACTAAAAATGAAATAAATTATATTAATGGATTCAAAATGTTAGTTAAGCAATTTGTTGTGAACTGGTATGCCTAGAAACAAAGCATCTGTAGAGGTCCACCGTCCATGGACAGATGCCAAAGTAAAATGTCATGCAGAACAACCAGGCAGATAGTGTTGAGCTACCTGTATTCAAGCAGACAACATTGTTAAATGCACACTAACATGTAATATTAATTGAAGTCACCTTACGCTGTGATTAAATACCATTCTGTTGACGTGTGGTTTATTATGTGTGGCATTTCTTGCTCCATTGCTTTTTGGTCTATATCTCTTTTAAAATGTTGCAAAATTAATAAAGATTTGGGTAAGTTCCTTGCATATATTCACCATTGGAAAAGCTATAACCAGGAACAACTCAGGAAGCAAAAACAGAGACGCTTCTGAATGCCTTTGAAATAGTGTAAAATAAGTTAATGCTACTACATAAATGTTAGAAGTAAGTTATTACCACATGGCAGCTTTCTAGCCTGTGAAATGAATTGGTGATTCGCAGTGCAGGTTCTAGTATATTAAAGTCCACACATAAAAAAGAACAAAACACATTTGGCACTAATTGTCACCCTTGCTGGCAATCTTAGCAGAGATGCTAAAGTGTAATGGGAGAATTAACTCCCATCTGATAGAGTCCTTCTAGTTTATGGTTCAGTTACATTGGCAGAGAATTTCGCTGCCTCTACCATATCTGATCTGTGGACAGAGGAATTCACAGACTGTCAAGGTGGGACCTTTCTTTAGCACTAAACTTGCACATCCACACATTGCTTTCACTATATTCATAAATGCTGTAAATATTTTAACCACACCTATCCTGATTCCTTAGATCCATGCTTTATATGGATGCCATGAGTATTATTTGTGTGTGTGCACGTGCTCAGAATGAGCATTTATTCAGCTTGTTTAGTGTGCAATTTACCTTCAGCTGAAAATCAGTCTGACAACAAAGCGTGCATGAATCAAACCAGAAGAAGCAATGATTTTGCAGTGTGCTGTCCAGTAAGGCTAGGATTTTTGGAAGGGAGAGAATGGGAATATACAGAAAAAAATGTCCTGTTGGAAGAGCTTTCTACCACCAGGGAGGAATTTTTGTGGATTGGGGTATATATTTGATTAGCACAATTCTTGCTCATTTATTATCTTGAGCTGATGATGTTCGTTAGTGGGTTGTAGCCATGTTTAAAGCAAAGAAGTAAAAACTGAAGAAAATGTCCTCATAAATAGGAAATGTTTGCATATGCTACACCATGGTAAGTGCTGTGGGTGCTTTGTAGTCTTGGGATGCCCTGTTTTTGAGTTAACTGAGTGCTAATTGTTTGCAACTAAATGTCTTGTTTCTTTCTTTAAAAGGAAAAAAAAACACCCACTCCTACAACTTAACTGAACTTTTCCCCTTTTAATAGCATAAAAACAAACAGTGTCCCCCAGGGCTAGTTTGAGGCCGGACTAGAAGGGTTGCTGCCCTTCCTGAATTCTGCAGGATTGTCCAAATTTCAACAGTTGGCCACACACTGTGCCAGTGTTTTTCACGTTTTCAAGCCATGTTGCAACCTGACACTCTGCCCTTCCAGAGTGCGTGCCCCTCACCGAGGGGCATTGAAGAGGGGAAGTTTCACCCTGCAGTGCCACTTAGGGTGTGGGGGTCGTGCCCCTCACACTGGGGCTGCTGCGAGAGGAAGCAGGGGGGCTTGTGCCTTGCAGGGTCTGGGGCGTGGGGGAGTGTCACATCCTTCATGGTGGGAGTGCTATGTGTGGAGGGGAGCAGGCTTATGCCCTGCACTGTCTGTCGGTGGTGGTGGGGGGAAACATGTGGGGGAGGGAGGGGGCTTATGTTCCCCATGGAGACCGTGCTGTGGGGGGGAGAGGGGGAAGGTGGACCAAGCCCTGCAGTGTCCCCAAGGGGTTCATGCCCCTCAGGGGAGCGTGGTTGTGGAGGGAAGTCACCCATGCTTTGCTGGGTCAAAGGGTGGGTTCATGCCCCTTAGGGGTGCTACAGGGGAAGGGGCCTACGCCCTGCAGTGTGGTGGGGTCCATGCCCCTTGGCGCCTGCTGGGGGGGCCGGGAGCCCATGCCCTACAGTGTCAAGGGGCAGTCATGATGTGGGGGGAGGGGCCCACGCCCCGCGGCGTCAGGGCGGCCGTGCCCCTTGGGGGGGGGCGCTGTGGGGGGAGGGGCCCACGCCCTGCAGTGTGGTGGGGTCCATGCCCCTTGGCGCCTGCTGGGGGGGCCGGGAGCCCATGCCCTACAGTGTCAAGGGGGAGTCATGATGTGGGGGGAGGGGCCCACGCCCCGCGGCGTCAGGGCGGCCGTGCCCCTTGGGGGGGGGCGCTGTGGGGGGAGGGGCCCACGCCCTGCAGAGTCGGAGGGCGGGGCAATAAGCGGCCGCACCGCGCGGAACCCCCGGCAGGGGCGCCCCGCCCCCTGGGAGTCGGCGCTCGGAGTCGGAAGCCGGCCGCGCGCGGCTACCAAAGGGGGCGGCGGGCGGGGCCATACCGCTCCGGGGCTCTGATTGGCTGTTCCCTGTTTTCCCTTTTCCTCGTCCCGGGCTCCGATTGGCTGCTTCTGTCCCCCCTTTACCCCCCGCTCCAGTTGCCGCTCCGGGCTCTGATTGGCCGCCCGCTCCCCAGTGCCCACCCGCCCTTGCCTGGCGCGAACGTGCCGCGCGGCTGTGCTCGGGCGGCAAGACGAGGAGAGCGGTTCTGCTGCCACGTGGGGATCTGCACGTAGGCAGCCCAGCGGGGGAGGAGCGGATTGGGGGAGCCGCCCCAGCGGCGCGGGGGGCTCAGCAGCGCCTGACCGTGGCTGGGTTTGGGGGATGGCGCCACTCGGGGGGGGGGCGGTATGGGAGCTGCCTGGAGCCGCCATCCCCATGGGAACGGGGGGGGGGCGGAACTAGAGCCGCTTTCCCCCTAGGAACTGCGGGGGGGCGGCGGAACTAGAGCCGCTTTCCCCCATGGGAACTGCGGGGGGGGGCGGAACTAGAGCCGCTTTCCCCCTAGGAACTGCGGGGGGGGCCGAACTAGAGCCGCTTTCCCCCTAGGAACTGCGGGGGGGGGGCCGAACTAGAGCCGCTTTCCCCCTAGGAACTGCGGGGGGGGCCGAACTAGAGCCGCTTTCCCCCTAGGAACTGCGGGGGGGGCCAGAACTAGAGCCGCTTTCCCCCTAGGAACTGCGGGGGGGGGCCAGAACTAGAGCCGCTTTCCCCCTAGGAACTGCGGGGTGGGGGCGGAACTAGAGCCGCTTTCCCCCTAGGAACTGCGGGGGGGGCAGAACTAGAGCCGCTTTCCCCCTAGGAACTGCGGGGGGGGGCAGAACTAGAGCCGCTTTCCCCCTAGGAACTGCGGGGGGGGGGCCAGAACTAGAGCCGCTTTCCCCCTAGGAACTGCGGGGGGGGGGGCCAGAACTAGAGCCGCTTTCCCCCCTAGGAACTGCGGGGGGGGGCGGAACTAGAGCCGCTTTCCCCCCTAGGAACTGCGGGGTGGGGGCGGAACTAGAGCCGCTTTCCCCCTAGGAACTGCGGGGTGGGGCCAGAACTAGAGCCGCTTTCCCCCCTAGGAACTGCGGGGTGGGGGCGGAACTAGAGCCGCTTTCCCCCCTAGGAACTGCGGGGTGGGGGCGGAACTAGAGCCGCTTTCCCCCCTAGGAACTGCGGGGTGGGGGCGGAACTAGAGCCGCTTTCCCCCTAGGAACTGCGGGGTGGGGGCGGAACTAGAGCCGCTTTCCCCCTAGGAACTGCGGGGGGGGGCGGAACTAGAGCCGCTTTCCCCCTAGGAACTGCGGGGGGGGGCGGAACTAGAGCCGCTTTCCCCCTAGGAACTGCGGGGGGGGGCGGAACTAGAGCCGCTTTCCCCCATGGGAACTGCGGGGGGGGGCCGGAACTAGAGCCGCTTTCCCCCCTAGGAACTGCGGGGTGGGGGCGGAACTAGAGCCGCTTCCCCCCTAGGAACTGCGGGGTGGGGCCAGAACTAGAGCCGCTTTCCCCCCTAGGAACTGCGGGGTGGGGGCGGAACTAGAGCCGCTTTCCCCCCTAGGAACTGCGGGGTGGGGGCGGAACTAGAGCCGCTTTCCCCCTAGGAACTGCGGGGTGGGGGCGGAACTAGAGCCGCTTTCCCCCTAGGAACTGCGGGGTGGGGGCGGAACTAGAGCCGCTTTCCCCCTAGGAACTGCGGGGGGGGGCGGAACTAGAGCCGCTTTCCCCCATGGGAACTGCGGGGGGGGGCGGAACTAGAGCCGCTTTCCCCCATGGGAACTGCGGGGGGGGGGGCGGAACTAGAGCCGCTTTCCCCCTAGGAACTGCGGGGGGGGGGCGGAACTAGAGCCGCTTTCCCCCTAGGAACTGGGGGAGGGACTGGAGCTGCCTTCCCCATAGAAATGGGTGGGGGAGGGGGGAGAGTTTACAAGAGCCATCTTTCCCATAGGAACTGGGTGTGGCGTGGGAACTAGAGCCACCTTCCCTGTAGGAATTGGGCTGGGGGGGATGACTAAAGCTGTCTTCTCCGTAGGAACTGGGGGGTCTGGAGCTACCTTTCCTGTAGGAACTAGTGAAGGTGGGGTGTATGGGAGCCACCTTCCCCATAGGAACTGAGCTGGGGGGAAATGGAGCCACCTTCCCTGTAGGAACTGGATGGGGGAAGGGATTGGAGCTGCCTTCCCTGTAGGAATTGGGAGGTATGAGAGCTGCATACACCTCCAAATGGCCCTGTACCCACACCAGGGAATAGGTGCTGAACTGCCCTGGAGGAGGAGAGGGTGACTGATTGACATGCACATACTGGGTAGAAACCCCTTCCTTGTTGGAGGGAGAGATGTTAGCTAGAAATGCTCTGGCGCCCTTTCTCACTCATTCTGTCCACTCGCTTATAACGCAGGTATTTTGAAGTGTTAGCTAACACCTAGAATAGACAGGGCGGGTTGTATTGAAATATGTTAGCTGGTCGAGCTGAAACTTTGGCTCTCCTCCTAAGCACCATGTCTTCACTTGAACCTTAGCCACATTTTTTAAAAGAAGAAAAGGAGGACTTGTGGCACCTTAGAGACTAACCAATTTATTTGAGCATAAGCTTTCGTGTGCTACAGCTCAGCATCCGATGAAGTGAGCTGTAGCTCACGAAAGCTTATGCTCAAATAAATTGGTTAGTCTCTAAGGTGCCACAGGTACTCCTTTTCTTTTTGCGAATACAGACTAACACGGCTTTTACTCTGAAACCATTTTTTAAAAGCACTCTGGTCCCATTTTCAGAAGTGACAGAGGTGCTTAAGAACTTTTTTCACTGAAAGTCAGTGGGACTTAGGCTCTTAAGAGCCTGTCACTTCTTTGAAAATGGGATGTGGGCACCTAGGTCACTTTGGACAAAAAAAACTTCCCTGACTACACTCAAGTTTAAAAATGTGTTAGTTAAAACAGGCCTGGAGTATTACCCTGACTGCAATGGGACTACTTATGGTATAAGGTACTATTCAATGTGAATGAAGGTATCTCATTGACACCTAGACTGTACATTCTTTAGGGCAGGGACGTTCTTTTCATTATATGCGTTTGCAAAGTGTCTGACATGATGTGGCCCTGATCCTGACTGTGGCCTCTAGAGGCTATTGTAATGAAAGTAATCATAAAAAGGAGAAATTACCCTGAATGAGAAGTTCCTGCCTTCCCAGGCACGAGGCTTGGTGGGTCTGATGTTAGGATATCCTTAGATGTAACATCCCAGTAATAAAGTCTTGGATTAGGAATCTTTGTTCATGTGACTTGCCCCTCTTCAAATAACATATGCATGTGTGTGATTTATTATTTATTTTTGTTATTAACAGGGGAACAAGGATCTTAACTTATTCTCAGAAAAACCCATCCTCTTTTCCCTGCATCCAGACAGATTGCTTCAGCCCCACTTTATCTCTGGTATTGAATAATCTCATGCACAATTGGGCCAATTTAGTCCCAGGAGTATTTGTTATTATTTACTCTTTTTATTACAATGGTGGCTTGGGACCCAGCACTCTCTGGTGCTAGATGCTATACGTACACATAGTAAAAAACAACCTCTGCTATGAAGATCTTACAATCTAAATAGAGTAGACAAAGGTTAGAAAAAGCAAGTGTTCTCACCATTGGACAGAAGGGAAACTAAGGCAGAGATTAAGGCCTTGTCTGTACTAGAAAAATTGCATTGGTTTGACTAAATTAAACTGGTGCAAACCCCTAATATAGAAGCACTTAAACTGGTTTTTCTTTGATTCCAAGGCCAAAAGGGACCACGATGATCATCTAGTTTGACACAGGCTAGAGAACTTTCCCTAAATAATTCTGAGAGCAGATCTTTTAGAGAAACATCCAGTTTTTTCCAGGATGGAGAACCCACCACAATTCTTGGTGTAAATTGTTCCAGTGGTTAATTACCCTCACTATTAAAAATTGATGCTTTATTTACAGACTGAATTTGTCTAGCTTCAGCTTCCAGACATTGGATCGTGTTGTCCCTTTCTCTGCTAGATTGAAGAGAAAGATTGAAAAGCCCATTATCAAATATTTGTTCCCCGTGTAGGTATGTTTAAACTGTAATTAATTCACCCCATAATCTTCTCTTTGTTAAACTAAATAGATTGAGCTCCTTTAGTCTGTCATTGTAAGATGAGTTTTTCTAATCCTTTAATCATTCTCATGGCTCTTCTCTGAACAATCCCCAATTATCAACATCCTTGAATTGTGGACATCAGAACTAGACACAATATTCCAGTAACGGTTGCAGCAGGCCAAAGACAGAAGTAAAACAACTTCTTTACTCCAGTTCAAGAGTCCCTTGATTATGCATCTCAGGATCGGATTAGCCCTTTTGGCCACAGTGTTGCACTGGGAGCCCATATTCTGCTGATTATCCACCACAACCCACAAATCTTTTTCAGAGTCACTGCTTCCCAGGATCGAGTCCTCCATTGTGTAAGTGTGACCTACATTCTTTGGTCCTAGTTGTATACATCTACCCGTATTAAAACATATTGTTTGCTTGCGCCCAGCTTACCAAGTGATCCAGATCACGCTGTACCAGTGACCTGTCCTCTTGCTGTTTACCTCTCCCCCAATTTTTGTGTTGTGTGCAAACTTTATCAGTGATGATTTTGTTTTCTTCCATTGATAAAAATGTTAACTAGCGGAAGGTGAAGAACTGACCCTACTAGAAACACTCCTGCTTATTTTGATTCTTTATGTACAGTTACATTTTGTACATTATCAGCCAGTTTTTAATCCATTTAATGTGTGCCATATTAATTTTATATCATTCTAGTTTTTTAATCAAACTGTTGTGCAGTACCAAGTCAAATGCCTTACAGAAGTTTAAGCATATGTCTAGGAAATCTAAGTTTAACCCTCACTTAATTCTACCAAAACAAGCTAAATTGATTTAGTCAGACTAGTACAACTTTTCTGGCATAAGCAAGGTCTATAGGATTTGCAAAAGGTCACATTGTGAGTCTGGCAATTGAACCAGCTCTCCAGAGCCCCAATCCAGTGCCTGAACCACAAAGTCATCTTTACTGTCTGATTGAAATTAAGGGAGTTATCTAAGTGGATGAGTTTGTCCCATTAAATTCAAATTGCCTTCAAGATGTAACAAAAAAGCCTCTAGTATCCAGGATCCTGTGACAGGGAAAGATCTGAAATTACAAACAGAAACCCTTATCAATGGATTTGAGAAGGGTCAGAAATGGGATAGAAAAAGTCCTATAACAGAAGGCAAGTTAAATTACAGAGTGGCCCACAGAGTGGCCACAGAGATCTTAAATGCATTCCATGTCTCCTTTCTCATTAATGGAGCAGGCCAATCTGTGGCAGACTACAGTCCCCAGCATGCCTTCCTCTATATTGATTTGGAGTAGCATAAGGCTAAATGGGTGTGGATTTCAGCATGCCAAACCTCATCTTGATCCAAGCGGTTTGGAGCCAGTAGAGGGTCTGAACTCCAGCATATAATGTTTGTATTCTATCTTGGTCCCAGACAGACCCTAGCACGCTGGGATCTGTGAATGTGTCGGCAGGCTGCCCATGTGTTAAAGATGAGAGTTACCTACTCATTTTATGTTAATTAGGTGCTGTCTTCAGCATTTACAGGCTGCCAACCTGTCCCCTTTGGTTAAGCAAAATCTGGACATTCTCGCTTTAAAAAAAAAAGAGAGAGAGAGAGAGAGACATTCCAGCCAATACAGCATAGGAAGCAACAAAAAATGTCAAGCGTGCTGCCAAACGCCACGCCTTCCCCGCCTCCCCCACCCTTGGGAGCCAGAAGCGTTTGGGTAAACAGTGATAGTCCTGCACGTTTTCGAGCCACATGGGGCTTTGCATCATGCCCATCCCATGCGTGTGCAAGAGAGACGGAGACCCGGCCAGGGGTCTAGGGGGGAGCCAACAAGGGTGGCTTAGGAGCTGCTGGGCTGCACGTTGGGGTGCAAAGTGGGCCTTGAGCTGGTTCAGCTCCCCAGGGCGGGTGTGGCGAAATCTAGCAAGGACCTTCCTCCCTCTCTAATTCGGTCACCGAATTCCGGGGGGAGGGAGAAGTTGGACAGTGAAGTGTGCCTTGGTTCCCTGCCAGCCACTCTGTGTGTGTGTGGGGGGGGGGGAGGAATCACTAAGGGGGTGACCCCCCCTCCTTTAATCTCCCTGCTGCTGGGAGAGGAGAGGAGAGGAGTGGGTGGGGGTGAAGCGGGCACAGAGCGGCTATCTGTCCCTCCCGCCCCCAGTGAGCAGCAGAAATGGAGCGGCTGGGTGATTTCAGGCTACTGGATGCAGGAACCGGGGGGCAGCTGCCATTCCGCAGCGTGCGCAACCCCCAAAAGCCCTGGCTGTCCCGGCTTGGGTGTCAGGCCACAGCGGGACTGGTGCAGGACTCGCAAGGGAGGAGCCCGGGGGGAAGCCGCGGCAAGCTCGCCCCAGCCCCGCACTGTTTATTTTCTGCAGGCTCCGGTGGGGGCGTGTATTTAAAGGGAGCCGGGCAGCCAATGCGCGGGAAGGGGCTGAGCATGTGGGCAGCTTGTTTACACCAGACCTTCCCGAAGCGCTTTAACCCGGCCGGCAGCGGGCAAGAGGCAAATCCCGGCGCTGGGAGCACGTGTGCGGCGTCGCGCTGCCTCCCGGGCCGGCCGCCCGAGGGATGGGCCCCGGGGCCGTTCCTGGAGGGCGCAGACCAAGGTAAAGCATGCGGCGCAGTGGAGGCGAGGCGGCAGGTAACCGTGGAACAAGGGAGGATGCCCAAAGGGCTCCCAAGTTGCCCTTGTCCAGCGTTAGAGGGGCTGCTAAACCCAGAGCTGCATCTGCCCTGAGGGAAGGGCACCAGGGGCTGCATCACATGCCCCCCTCTTGGATGCAGGGGTGGCCCACGGAGACAACTGGTCCCCGCTGCTGGTCCCACCGTACAGGCCACGGGTCTCAGCATCTGTGCATCCCTCGCCAACTCCCGATACCCCTGGTCTCAGTGGAGGTTGAAAGAGGGAGGGCCATGAGGTATAACTCCCCAGACTGTGTTTGGCCCCCCGGGGCTGCACTCCAGCCAGCCCTGGCCTGGATCAGGGGATCGCTTGGAAGGGAGGTGGGAGGATGAATTTTCCTGGCCTCCTTCTCCTCTAGAAAGAGGCGACCAGCAAAGTGGCTTGAGCGGTGTCCAGGGTATTTGAGAGTAACCATTATGGGGAACAGAGTAGCAGCCGTGTTAGTCTGTATTGGCAAAAAGAAAAGGAGTACTTGTGGCACCTTAGAGACGAACCAATTTATTTGAGCATGAGCTTTCCTGAGTTACAGCTCACTGCATCCGATGGAGTGAGCTGTAGCTCACTAAAGCTCATGCTCAAATAAATTGGTTCGTCTCTAAGGTGCCACGAGTCCTCCTTTTCTTATTATGGGGAATAGGCAGGGGTGCTGGAACAATGTGTAGAGTGGGGGTGCCCAGAGCCATTGAACCAAACTGTAAACCCCTGCATATGATGGAAACCACTTCAAGACAGGGGTGCTGCTGCGTCCCCAGCACCCCTCCTTCCAGCACCTCTGGGAATAAGGGTGCAACAACGACTTTGTTTTTCTTTGCAAGGAAGATCCTTGGGGTTTGGCTGCTCCTGCCTGCAAGAGACCATGCTTGTCTTGGGGTGCACCCTTGTGCCTCTTTCTGTGGCTACCTAGCGGCGGTCTACACTGGTATAGCTTGCCACGCCAATAAAACATGAACACAGTTGATTACATTGTGCGGCAAATTATATATGTGTGCAGGCACACACACACACAGATGAGGCTGCATATATGTGTGATGGCATCCAGCCACGTATATGCACCGTGTGTGTACCTATGCCTGCTGTACCGGGCCTTGAGGGGGACCCATGGAGTCATGTGTATGGGGGTGTATGTATACGTGCCTTCCCGGGCCGCGATCTTGATCTTCAGAGGTGCTGAGCACCTACAATTCCAAAGGAATCAAATGCAAACTAAAGATAGATCGTCAGCACCTCCGACGATCCGGCCCTGTGTATCGACTTAGCTGTATGCCTCTGTCTGCACGGACCAAGCCTGGCGTGTGTTCGCACGTGTCCGTGTTTGCCGGCAGCTGAGCGTCTCGCTGTTAGGACGGGTGTCTGTCTAGGTCGAGGTAGCTCCCGCTGCGTCCCCGGCCCCGCAGTTGTAGCTGTTCTCTGCCTACCGCTGTCCCGGGGTGTTACCCAGTGGAGTCCCCCGCAGTCCCTTCCCGGCCGGGACTCCAGGCCGGGGGCTGCCTGCAGCCGCGTACGTGAGGCAGCCTGTGCCGGGGACTCGGGGAGGGGGAAGGGGAAGGTTAATTTCAAAACAAGCCGAGCTCGGGAGGGAGCGAGCGAAGCGAGCGGAGCGGGAGGTAAGCGCCGCGCCGCGCGGCCGGGCAGGGGGGCCGGGCCGGGCCCGGGGCACTGCGGGGAGCCGCCCCCCGGGGGCGCGGGGGGCCCGCTGCCCGCAGAAGGCGGGGGAAGGGAGCAAGGCGGAGAGAAGGAGGCGCGGGCTCGGCGGCGCGGGCTGCAGGGCACCGGCCGGGGTGCGCGGGCGCTGGGGCTGCAACAGGCCGCCCCCCGTTCCTCCCGCCCCGTGCACCCCGCCCTCCCCGTGCGCCCCCCGTTCCTCCCGCCCCGTGCACCCCGCCCTCCCCGTGCGCCCCCCGTCCTCCCCGCCCCGTTCCTCCCGCCCTCCCCGTGCGCCCCCCGTTCCTCCCGCCCTCCCCGTGCGCCCCCCGTTCCCCCTGCCCCGTGCACCCCGCGTTCCCCGTGCACTCCCCCGTCCTCCCCGCCGCGTGCACCCCCCGCCCCCCCGTTCCCCGTGCACCCCCCGTTCCCCGTGCACCCCGCGTTCCCCGTGCATCCCCCCGTTCCCCCCGCCCTGTGCATCCTCTGTCGCGTGCAGCCGCGCCGTGTATCCCGCTGTCTCCCCCCCATACAGCAGTGCCCTGCTCCCCTTGTGCCGCATGCAGCAGCCCCGCGCACCCCCTGTTCCTATATTGTCCCGCCACACAACCGTCCCCTGCACCCCCCATTCTGCGCTGCATGTAGTGGCCTCTTTACCCTTATTCCCATAGTCCCCTGCTGCATGCACCCGCCCCGTGCTCCCCCGCTGCTTGCACCCCGCCATGTACAACCTTATTCCTCCCTGCATGCAACCTCCCCTTTTAGTCCCTGTTTCCATATTCCCTCGCTGGGTGCCACCGCGCCGTGCACCCCCCATGTCAGCTTCCCCATGCACCTTCTGTTCCTATCTGTGTCCAGCCTCTCCATGCACCCTTAGCCCCTTTGCCCTCAACCTGCTCTACACCCTCTGTTTCCCTTCCTATACATCTGCCTACTGCACTCCAATTCCCCCCACGTGGAGCTGTCCCATTTGTCCCCATTCCCTTGTGCACCCCGTTACCTCTGTGTGCAACATACCCTGTAGTTCCATTCCCTCATGCACCCTTCTTCCCCTCTGCATTCACCCCCAGCTCCCTCCATGGCACCTCTCTGTCCCCCTGTGCATCACCCCATTTCCTCCTGCACCTAGCACTGTCCAGGTATTCCTATTCCTCTTCTGGGCCCATCTCCATTTCCCACTGTGGAAATCCTTGGAAACTCACCTGTTACTTCTGAGTATCCCCCCATTTCCCTCTGCACATAACCCCTATGCTTCCCCAGTGCCCGCTGCATGTCATCCCAGTGTCCCCCTGCTTGTTAACTCCTCAGTCCTCTGTGCATGCACCCATTCCCTGTTCTTCTGCACACATGCCAGGCCTCCTCTGGCACCTCTTCCCTCACGTACAGCATGCTGCTTCCTATTGCACACCTGTCCCAGGGCCCTGCCCCCTCCCTGTTGCACTCCTGCTCCGGGCGCCTCCTCCTGGCTGCACTTCTTGCCCTGTTTTATGCGTGCCACGCCCCCTCTTGGCTGTACTGTTGCTCATTACATGGGTGCCACGCCCCCTCCTGGCTACACTATTGCCCCGTTTTATGCACGCATGCCACCCCCCCCCCACTCTGCTACACTCCTGGCCTGGTGCGCACATGCCATGCCCCCGCCATTCTGCTACACTCCTGGGCCCTGTGCACACACGCCACGCCTCCCCCTTCTGCCACACTCCTGCCCTCGTGCACACACGCACACTACCCTCCTGCAGCACCTCTGTTCCTGGAGCTTTACAATGCATGCCACACCATTGTCTCTGCCCTTTGCATGCATTTTGTGCTTGTCCATGACTCTTTGTATGCCTTCCAGACCCCTTCCAGCTCATCGGCTTGCACGTCAATTCCTTGTACCCCACTGCCCGCTTTTGCGTGCACTTCAGCGTTTTCCCCAGTGCTCCCCAGTCCCCTGGCGTGCAGGCCGCTCCTTCTCTCATATTTTTCTGTCGGCCAGTTTGCAGGCATGCCACACCCCCTTGTGTTGCTCTCCTCTCTCCTGAATGATTGCCACACTCTTGCACTGCCCCATTGCATGCATTCCACAATCCGCCTTACAGCCCCCCCCCCCGTGCTGCTTTGCGTGCCCCTCGTGTTCCCATCCTTGCCCTTTTGCAAGCATGCCACAGCCCCTCCTGTAGACTCATACCTGTCCCTTTGCAGTCATGTGCTGAGGGTATCAGATGGGAGTTTGCCAGCTGTAGGCTTGGTTTTGAGAAAGTAGCAAATCTCCACCTTTTCCTTCCCAGACTCTGTTACTTTAACCCCTTAGAGCCGGCTATCTTTCTCAAATGCTAGCAGATGGCTGGTGTTGGTTGAGGGGCTTTCTTAGGGTGGTGGGGCTGCTGCTGTTTTAGGGACAGCCTGGTGAATGTGTAGGTAGGTGTATGAGTGTTTATATATGTTTACTGCCCAATTAAAAATTCTCTCTCCTCAAAATCCTTATCTCCTTCTTGAACTCAGCAGCAACACAGACATTCACACTGGAGTGAAATGGGCAAGACCCCCCCCCCCCACACACACACTCAGGCTTTCGTCCAAGCCCCAATGGGAGGGCCAGAGACCCCTACCCACCCTAAATTAAGGCCTTCGGAAAAATGCAGCGGAGTACGAAATGGCAAGTCTGAAGTTTTCTGTAACTTCAGTGCATGAGAGAGAGATGGGTGGAGATGAAACTTGTCATAGTTGTCGTCAGCTTAGCCCCAGTTTTAACAGGGCTCTCTGGCATCCTCCAAGCTGGGACAGTAAAAAGTGTTTCTAATCAGAAGGATCCCAACAGCATTTCAAAGACCATGAATGAATACAGGCCGCATGGCTAAAATGCAGCCACCTCTGAGACGGAGGGCAGCAGGCAACATAGTAGAATGAAAGGGAAATTTTGGGAAAGGGTGCTGGAGCAAAGTGCTTCTTCTTTTGCTAAAACACCATGGGATCTTCAGTGTCCATGAAGAGCAGGCTGGAGCTGGGTTTTTAAAGTCTCATCTGGCAGATCCTTGTTCAGTAAAGTAGAGGGAATTGAATTTATGTGCCTTAGAAGGATGAAGGGGTGAATTGTCTCAGCTGGGATTTGAACCTTTGATTCTAAAGATTTGAAATATTCCAAGCCAACAGCCCAGTTCTGCCCCTGTTGGAGTCGGTAATGTCTGAGTGGTGTATAACGCTTTTTATCCGTCACGTTCAGAGTTCTTTACAAGGGAAGGGGAATATCATTTTTGTAATGTTAAGGATGGGAACGCTGAAGCACAGATAGGTGAAGGTGAACTTGCTCTAGGCCAGACAGCAAGCCAGGAGTTAAACCCGGTCCACTGCACTGCCCACTTGACCACACTGCCTCCCACATATATAGAGAGGCCGGCTGTTATTCTCACTAATAAATGCATTTAATAAGAATAAGTAAAGGCCAGATTTATGCTGTGAAATTGAGTCTTACCCACTTGTAATTAAGGAACTCCTGGGCATTTTCTGCAGGAGTGGGGGTCCTGGCCAAATTTTGATTTGCCACTTAGTTTTCTTTCTTAAACTTTCCCCATGCAGTTTTAATAGGTGATGCAATTTTTCACTTCCTGTCCTAAATTATCATATATATCATCTATCATAATTATAAATAGCAGCCATGTTCCATCTCAGTGGTGGTTGCACTTCAGTGTTGGTTGAAGCAGGTTTTGAATATAGGACCCAAATCTTGCAACTGGGTCTGGGCAGGCATCCACGACACATGCAACAGATTGCAGGATTGGGGCCATAGTCTGTAAAGTGTTTTCTGATCCTTCTGGAAGAAAGGCACTGTATACATGTGAGTTAGTGGAATTGAGGAGGCAGAAGTTATATACGTTTTTCAGTCGGTCACAGTACCATTTCACTTTTGACACCCTTATTCATGTTGAGTAACGTTTTACACCATGAGTAGTTCCATTGACTTCAGTGCAGTAGGATACTGTGTTATGTGAGCTTGGCTTTAGCGTGTGCTAATTGATATTTCCAAGATGATGAAACCTACAAACTTCTGTTTTTAAGAAAGTAGGCAGCAGTTTAGATTGTGAGCTCTCCGGGGCAGGGACCATGGCTCTGTAATGTGCTTGTACAGTACCTCGCCCCGTACAGGAGGGGCTTCTAGTCACTTCTGCGATGCAAATGCTAATAGCAGAATTACTTTCCTGCTACATTTGGGTGTTCTGACTGGGGAGCATTAGTGATTAGAATGTGGAACTAGGGTTCTAGTCCGCTCTCTGCTGTGGATTTGTTGTGTGAATTTGAGTAAAGTGTTTCACCTCTGTGCCTCAGTTTCCCCATTTGTAAAATTGAGTGAATGATACTTCACCTTCTCTGTAAAGAGTTTTCAGACCCCAGTTAAGCACCGAAGCATTGCTGTTATTTATTAGTATATGACTCCAATGTGGAAAGGCTGAAGATGGACGGATGTCTTCCCCACTGCTTGTTTAAAGCCGAACGTTGACAATTGCCTCCAAAGTGTATGCTCAGTGTTCAAGAAATAATTCTGGATCTCTGCTGGTTCTCACCTGTGTGAAGTGTGGTTGCTAGCAACTGATAGGCACTGTGTGCATTAGTCGGCAGTGTTCATACGGGTCAGAGTCTAAGTGGTGGGCGTCTAAGCAGAAGACCCTGTGTTCCTAGCTCTGCCATCAGAGCTTGCTTTGTAGCTGTGGGCAGGTCAGAGAGAAATTATATGCCTCTGTTTTTTCATCTGGAATATGGGTATAATGACCCCAGCCTTGGTAAACTGCAGTTGCTGTATGTAAGAGGTAGCGTCTTTCAAATGCCATTGCTGTAGGTTGTTTAGCCTCCCTTTTTTTGGAGCCGTGTTCATGACTCTCCAGCACAAATCTGGACAGCTTCTCTCTCAGAAGGGTTCTTGTTTCCTAGCATTTCAGCTCAGCTGCCATCGGAAGTTTTCACAGGGGTTTCCCCCTTGTTCTTCTAAGTGGGGTGTGGCTCTCAGCGGACTTCACAGCGATGGATCCTAATGCCGTCTCCACTCACCCGTCTCCACTCACCCTGTAGCGTTCAGCTAAAGCCCCTCAGCAGTCCTCTTTTCAGCTGAGTAGCTGTGTTAGCATGTACACTTCCTAATCACAGGCCACGCGGTATGGGACATGGTGTTGAAAGAAGATCCACGTTTCACCCTGCAGGGTCTGCTGAAAGCAGATGTGGCTCTGGCGTTCCTGAGCTCCCTACTCTTAAACTCTTTTTGCAAGTCAAAAATACCCCAACCCCCTCTTCTGGATCAGAGCCAGGTGCTGCACTGAAAGATTAGCACAATTTAAAGGAACCTTGCAGCCCTGTTGGTTTCAGTAGTTGTTTGTTTGCATAGGGGAGATGAGCGGGACCTTTTAAAGTGGGAGAGGACTGGGCTTGGCCGGCAGTAAAACCTGCAGGGAAGGGTCATGTGAATAGAATTTACAAGGTATCGGGGGAAAAAAAATAAACTTTCTGGAGAGATACTGAAGTGGGCATTATATCCCAGCCTTTCTTGGTATGGAGGAGTAGGGCTGGACTGGTGCAAGGGGAAGTCTTTAAACTGTCAAGCCCCTCAAACAGCATGGAATAAAAATGCCACTGATAATCCAGAATCCACTGTCTGAACAGAGTTCTTGGCACTGGCAGTATTTGAGTGCAAGTTATTGAAAGCAGGAGGCGTGGGCTATGGGCTGACGCGTGGTCTAGTGGTAAACACGGAGTCAGGATAGACAGGCCTTACCACAGGCTTGCTGTGTGAACTGGTGCAAATTTCTTTACCTCGTTCTGCCTCTGCTGCCCTGTCTGTAGAATGGGGAATAATCTTTTCAGGGGTTAGATCTGTGAACCGAAGGCGATAAATCGAGATAGATAAATACACATTTGGATTGTTGCTACATAGCTTCCCTCTGCCTCAGGGAATGTGCATTTGTACCTTGAAAAAGTCCCCTGGTGTCCTATTTTTAAATTTCATGGTAAATTGGTGTGGATGAGTGCCCAGTCTGGGAACACGGTGGCTTAGTTATAAGGAGAGAGAGTGATTCCCAAGAGCCCTGCCGTTCTAGTAGCAATCCGGTGTGGTCAACGTATTTGCAAGTTAGTTCGGATGCTGAGGGATTTCCCTGAGGTTTTAAGGAAGGGTGGGGAGAAGTCAGCAAATTTGTCTCCATAAGTTCCTAAAAACAGAAAAAAAAAACTTGGTATAGGTTTTCCATGTGACTGAGTTAAGAGAGGGCAGAGGTATGTGTCAGCGGTGGGGGCAGTAAAAATGTAAAGGCTTTGCCACCCACTAAGAGGTGCTCCCGGAAATGGTGCCAGTGAAACGGAAGGTGGGGCTCTTCCTAAAGGCCTGGCCTGACCTGGCATGGGGGGGCTGTGCCCCTGGGAGCGCCTTTCTGCTGAAAAGGGGCCTACCGCTTTCAGCACCTGGTTTGGCAAAGCCCTGAGGTGCACATGCTTACATTTAAGCACTTGAATAATCCCAGCAAAGCACTCGGAGCACCTACAAGGGAGCGAGGTGGTTAAGGGCTTGTCTGCACTTGAAACATGTACTACTGTAGTGCCTCAGTGCAGACGCTACCTACGCCGACGGGAGGGGTTCTCCCATCAATGTAGGTAATCCGCCTCCCCCAGAGGTGGTGGCTAGGTTGGCTGAAGAAGAATTCTTCCATCGACCTGGGGCTGTCTACACAGGGACTGGGGTCGGCTTAACTACCTCACTCAGGGGTATGGATTCATCACACCCCTGAGTGCCGTAGCTGGGTCAATCTAATTTTCCAGTATAGACCAGCCCCTATGTGTTTTGTTGAATCAGGACCTTAATTTTTAAAGATAAATAGCATGTTTCTTAAGAGTAGGGTGCTAGCCATGGTGTCCTGGTAACTGTATTGTGTCTGCTTTCCCTGATATTCCCTGTGTGGTTTCAAGTGGATACAATATTCTTCTTAGAGACTAACACATTTATTTGAGCATAAGCTTTCGTGAGCTACAGCTCACTTCATCAGATGCAGTCCTCCTTTTCTTTTTGCGGATACAGACTAACACGGCTGCTACTCTGAAACCTGTCAATATTCTTCTTCACTTCCCATTGGAAACACTTTTGTAGTGTTACTATGGCTGTTAAATAGCTGCTACTTTCCACTTCAGTTTTGAAATGAGATATTATTTGGGATCAGGGTCAGTTTGAAATTGTGATCTCTGTGGCTCCTTTTTTTCTGAAATTCTGTGTGACTGAAATGGTATGTAGGCTACAAGAGTGCTGTATAAACTACATATATCCATCACTGAAATGTGGCCATCTCTGGGGGAGAACTCCACAGCTATTTAACAGCACACAGCAACACCATGCAACAATTTAGGCCTGGAAATGAAAAAGAATGCTAAAGTCAAATGAAAGTACACGGGGAATTTCAGTGAGAGGAATCAGAATATAGGTGCTAGAGTTGGTATTTAGTCAGGACACCACGGCTTAACACCCAAACTCTTTGGAAAAGCACCATCTGTCTTAAAAAACCAAAAGCGGCTAGGACCTTAGTTTTATTTGTAATCAGGAAGCTGGCACGTCCAACAGCATAGCGACCCCTGGAGGCGTGCAGGTGCATTGCTTCAGTACAAAGTCATATGGAAAAACACCACTTCCAATACCTTTCCCTGAAGCACCTATGAGGTGGCAGCTACTTTCCACTTCAGTTTCTCATCTTTAATGTAATATATTCATTTAGGGCTTGTCATCCCGTACAGCAGCCCAGCGGCATGGGGGGGTTAGTTCGGTATAACGACGTCGCTCAGGGGGTGGATTTTTCAGTCTAAGTCTGTCGTGTAGACCTGACCATAGTGTGGTGCATTTATTTCACGTTTGTCAGCTCCCTAGCTGTGAGTGGCTTCTCTGAAGCTTGAGGTGGGGTGGCAGGTTAAAGTTTTCATTCGGAATTCAAATCTACAGAGTGTGAGTTTGGGCAAGTCTCTTTGGGTACGTCTGTCCTGGAGCTGGGGGCGTGCCTCCCAGCCCGGGCAGACAGACTCTCGCTAGCTCTGCTTCAGCTCGTGTGCTAAATATAGCAGTGTGGGCGTTTCAGAACAGGTGGCACCTCAGGATAGTCACTCAAGTCCAAGCCTGCCAAACCCCTTGGGTGGAAGCCACTGTCTGTGTTGCAGTGTCCACGCTTCTGTGTTTTGTGCACTAGCTCAAGCAGAGCTAGCTCAGGTCGGGTCCTCAGGTCTGCCGAGGACGCTTTGCACAGGCCGCACAGAGTGGCCTGAAAGCAACCGGTGGAGAATTCTCTGTGGGCAGGGGAACTCCCTGCTGATGGAGGCAGCCCTGCTGCCTATGCTTGATGCAAGGAGAGAGAGACTAGGTGGGGCACGGGCGGGAGGGAGTGTGGTAGGTGGAGCAGACCTACGTCCTAGCCTCCACTGCTGTAAGTTAGGGCTGGCCCTGTGCCGGTACCTCCATCTGACTGCTTGCAGCTGCCCTCCTCTACTCCATTCAAGCGCTCAAAGCCTAGTGGATAGAGCATAGAACTGTGTGTGTGTGTGTGTGGGGGGGCTAGAGGAGAGCGTTGTCAGGATTCCTGTGTTCTAAATCTAGTTGTGGCACGCACTCACTGTATGTCCTGGGTCTAATCACTTTGCCACTCTCTGCCTCAGTTTCCCCCTCTGTAAAATAGGGCACTGTGACTTTGTAATGTGTTTTGAAGATGAAGAGTGCTAAGTATTACTATAACACTGTTTACCCTGAACAGTGCATGTTACAGTCTTTTCTCTCTTTGGTTCTTTATGCGTAAACTTGGAAGGTTTGTTCTCCCTTGGCATGAATTCTCCTTGCTCTTAGGAAAACCCATATTTTTACAACAGAAA
The DNA here is from genome assembly GCF_965140295.1 of Lepidochelys olivacea. Lineage (NCBI taxonomy): Eukaryota > Metazoa > Chordata > Testudines > Cheloniidae > Lepidochelys > Lepidochelys olivacea. The sequence goes on from NC_140413.1 coordinate 7,276,096, forward strand.
AAATGCAAATCTAAAGGAATAGGAAAAGCCAGACAGAGAAGTTCTCTTTATGTACTTGCTACATGCACCAGTCAAAAGGGAAAATCCATCACTGCCTGTTTTCAAGGGGGGGGAAATAATTTTAGAAAAAAGCCTAAGAAAAATTACTGTGGATGTGTTAATGTCACCAAGAGAGAAGAAAAATGCTCCTAATGGTGCTTTAACCAAATAAAGTGGAGTGGTAAGACATGGCTACTTCATTAATAACCCAGCATTCCACGTGTTTTACCGATATCCTAATGGGACTCTTACCCATTTCACAAGGCTTATGGGTGAGGGAACACCATCACAGAGAAGCTACGTGACATTCCCAAGGTTACATAGCAAGTCAGTGTCAGAGCTGGAATTAGATTCTTGGAGTTCCTGGATTCCCGTCTTGTGCTTTGACCACTACAGCATGCTCCCTCTCTTCCTTCATCTCAGAGCTTTGTGTAACTCTTTCTCCTTTATTATTTTCTTTCCTCCTATCATCTGTTCTCTTAAGTCCTAAAGGCACAACCCTGAGAAATGTATTTTTTTTTGCACTTTTATTTTTCTTGAGTTCTAGATTTCCCCCCCTCCTTTTTTTTTATGATTATTAAACAAGTTTAAATTGTTGAGCCAACATTGCCTTGCAGGGAGGGGGCGGTAATGACACAGTTTAGATTTAATTGCCCTCTTTGAGGGTTTGATCATGTTCCCGCTGAAGGTTGTGGCCAAAATGCCTGTTGACTTCAAGGTGAACAGTGTGAATCTTTGTGAAAGAATAAGCTTTTGACAGTGGATTTAAAGCTTCAGTTACATTAGAACACTGATTCTCCCTCTGCATGCTAAGACCAATCCACCTGTTTCAGTGGTGTAGGAGGATAGTTGGAACTTTGTGTCCTAGTCTGACTAGAGTTTTGGCCAAGGTGTCAAATTCATTGGGACTTGAGGGTCAAGCGTTGTGTTTAATTATGGTGTTTAATTATGGTCTGTGGGCCATGGTGCACATCCAAAAATACATATTTACTGCAGTGCAGAGGGAATCTTCTCTGGCCTATGTTATACAGGAGGTCAGATCCCTTCTGGCTTTAAAGTCTAGGAATGTGTGCATGCTCACTGGTGTTAGTGGCTGGTTTTGCCCAGAGATCAAGGGAAGAAACGGCCTTTAGGAGGGAACTACACATTTAGTTATTGATTATAGTCCAGTGCCTGAATGCTGCATTCATCATCAGGGAGAGAATCTACTGGACTGGCAGCACCCAATGAGCGTGTGAGAGGAATCCCACCCTGGAAAACGCATCTGGCTGAAACGCCTGTTCCTCCCAGGTAGGGAAGGGAGAGGAAAGGAATTCCTGAAGGATGCAGAAGTGCCAGCCCTAATGTGATGTTTCTGAAGGTGATCGTTTTTCTCTTGACGGGTCTGGTGGGTGCTCACCTTGTGGACTGTCTGCAGTTTTGGGCACCACCCTGCCAGAAAAACGTTGGCAAATGGATGGGAATTCAGGGAAGAGCAGCAAAAGCGGTCACTGGGCTGGGGAGGCTGAAAGGGTTAAGTATGTGTCTTTTGGCAATGTAGAGGTATGTAACTGCAAAACCCAAGGATTTACTTAGGTCGGACCAAGGGGATATAACTAGGAGGAGTGGGCTGGAAATTAGGTCAGGAAAATTTAGGCCGTATATCCCAAAACTTCTATAGAATCCATAGATTCATGGGTTCTAAGGCCAGAAGGGGCCATTGTGATCAGCTAGTCTGACCTCTGTAACACAGGCCTGCAGAGCAAAGCTCCATAGGCCTGTGGAATAGTCCCCATAAGGAAGGGGTGGAAGCCCCATTGCACAAATCATTTAAAACTAGACTGGACAGGGTACTGGAGGGGACAGCCCTGCCTTGGCAGAGAGTGTGCAGGTGAACTTTGCCATCACCAATTTCCATGGTTCTCTTGATCCAGTGGTTTGAGACTGCTGCATGTGTATTCTGGGTGGACTGGCTGCCACCTTAACTGTGTGGGTTAGTAGAGGTACCAAAGGCTAAAAAAACCCAAGTGTTGCCTGTGGGAACTTGAACCCTAAACCAGGAACACACAAGCGAGAGTGAGATGAGGTAATAGTGCTAAGGAGGGAGTGGCGCATTCGGGCACAGTTCTTCTGCATCTGGAGTCCTTAATTGGAATCTGGATTACTTGAGCAATAAAAGAAAAGGAGTACTTGTGGCACCTTAGAGACTAACTAATTTATTTGTGGAATAAAGTGGATCTTTGATATCCTGAGAGACGACTTTTGTCCACATCATGAGCTTGTCAGTTTCTTTAGGCACCACTATTTCCCTGTGCCCAGGACTGGCAAGTGGATGTTGCGGAATTGAGGGGAGCCCCCCATTGAGGTGCACTGGCAGAGTCTCTTTTGGAGGGCCAGGTCTGTAACAGCAAGGGGGCTGCAGGTTGTGTGTGGGAAGCCTTCCTAGCTGTTCTCTACATGATGTTTGGCTCTCCAGGGCCACGAATATTGCTGGGCCACAGCTGTGAACAGCGGATGAGGTCGATTTGGAAGATCCATCTGGGAACATCATTTCAGTGGGTGGGGGGGAACACCCACAGGAATGTTACAGGTTAAACAGGTTCAGATGAGGGGAATCTGATCAGAGGTGGCTGTTAGAAAACCATGGTTTGCAGCAAATGCAGTGGTAGGTGTAGTAAGAGTAACATTGGATCCTCCTGTCTATTTTTTCAGCTTTAATTGTTCTTGCTTTGCTGGGCTTCCCTGTTACGTATTGTAAAGCACAGTCGGGGTGCATTATGTGGCTTTGTGGATCGTTGTTGAATCCCCAAAGGGCTTTGTCTTTGTCTGTAGATGGACTGTAGAACCTGATTTAGTGGCAGCTGAGCTGACAGCCAGGGTAAAACCCCTTAGCCCACTGGATCCGATACTGCCACAACTGATGAATGTCCTCAGAGCAAACCATAGCTGTCTGCTGGAGCTGTAAACTTGCCCGTGGTGCATTCCCATTAGCCTCGGACAATGCAATTGGTTTAAAAGTGTCTCTACTGATATTCCTGGGGTGGCAGCCACCCAAAGAGACTGACGTGTAGTGATCGATGTGGCCAAAGCCTGGGCTCCTGCTCCTGGTTTAACAAGATAAATTGGTGCTTGCAGCCCAGTGCTCATAGGCCACCGCACAGTACCATACCCATGGGTGTTGGCTCAGCCCTCGTGTGTCCCCCTGTGATAATATACCTCCCTGTGCTGCTCAGCCCTCATGTGCACCCTTCCGATAATAGCAATAATATTTATAGTGCTTTTCGTCAGTAGATATGAGAGAACCTCAGAGTCTTTAATATGTGTATCCTCACAACACCCTGTGAGGCAGGGCAGCACTTTTGCGGACGGGGAAACTGAGGCACAGAGTGGCTAGTTGACTTGCTCATGGTCACATGGGAAGTCTGATGGAGCAGAGAATTGAACTCTGGTCTCGCAAGTCCTAAGCTAGTGCTCTAACAGGGTGGATTGATTTAAATCACTGGCTTTAATAATAATTTAAATCAGCAAACAGAAAACCTTGATTTAAATCAACAATTTTAATCTTATTTTGCATTTGTACTTTTTAGTTAATTTCCTAAAGAAAGGTTGATTCTCATTAGCTGGTAACCATTAAAACATGTTGATTTGCAATTGACTATAGCTTTTACACTAGATTTGGTGGTGCTTTTTGCTAACGGGATGGTACACTGTATCTATATACATTCATTCAAGCAGTTATGTAACTTACGTTTATTCAGACTTAAAATAGTTAGCAAATTGTGTATGATGCATTTCTACTTTACAAGACTTTGATTAATCTTGTACTTGTGATTTATGTTGGGCTCTATTTGGGTGGAAATTAAAATGCACAGAAACATTTTAAAAAGTATTTGTTTAGTTAAATATAACTACCTTTGACATGATGATAGATAAGACAAAACGTTTATCAAAACATGTTTTGACTCTAAAACTAAGGAGGTATTTTCTGTAGTTAGTGAATTGAATTGATTCTAGGTCACAAAATCCTTCAGAATTTTAGAACTAGTAGGTCTCATCCTCTTGCACCTTGCTTTTGTTCATAGATTGGAAGTGGAAAACAAGCTTTCCTGCTTTTTCAACTCCCAAGTGGTTTCTTAATTTTGAATGAACTAGTGGAATAAATGGAGAAGAATATATTCTCTCGCTGAACCTGCGGAAGAGGCCACTGTTGTCAGAAGCTGGTTTAGCACTTTAAACTCCGGTTCCAGGTGCTTAGTCAGTGACTCCCACCAGTTCAGTGGTTTCCCTTTCTTTAAAACTTGGCAGCAGATGTTCTGCTTAACAGTATTTTTTTAATTAATGTCAGTGATTTTAATAGCTGTATTGTAAGTTCAGGGTTTTGTCTCAATTTCAAATTCAATTTTAAATAAGGTTTTTAAAAAAACTTCATTGACATAAATCTGTTTTGTTTTTTAAATATTTGATTTTATCCACTTTGCGCCCTAACCACGGGACCTCCTTCCACTGTGTGCAGGACGGGGGGGAAGGAACGTCAGTCCAGGTTCAATGAAGAGGTTGAGAAATAACAGCGAGGGGGAGGGATGTGATTTTCCAAAAGGCTGTGAAATGGGCTGTGACGAGCGCTTTGTGTGGAGGCATCGTTCCTTCCAGCCAAGGATCTCGAAGCACTTTCCATTTGGCAGGTGGTCAGTGGTGTGATCTCTGTTTTACAGATGGGGGAGACTGAAGCACAGAGAGGTAGGGACGTGGCCAGGTTGGCTCAGTGAGTGTCCCATCAGAGCCAGTCACGGAAATGAGGCCTCCTGACTCCCAGCCCGCTGTTTTGAGCACAAGACAGTGCCGCTGGAGGAGTTCAGGGCACTCTCAGCCCAGTACCTTTCGCCAGCACCCCAGATGCAGAGCAGTTTGTGTTTTGCACTGGAGGTAATAGCACCTGTCTGTTTGTCCTTTACAGAGTGTCAAGATGGCGAGCGTGCTGTCCAGGCGCCTGGGGAAGCGCTCCCTGCTGGGCGCCCGCGTTTCCACGCCCAGCTCCTTGGCAGACAGGATGCTGGGGACGGCCCAGATCCCCACGTTGCAGGCAGAGCTCAGCAGAGTGTCTTCCCACCTGGCTTCGTATGAGGGTGGTCGGTGCACGGAGCAGGCAGAGGAGAGCAGCACAAATCCCAGCTTCCCAAACCTGAACCGCTTACAGCTCCACCCAGGACAAAGAGTACGTAAGGAGGCTGTTTGTACAGTGCTGACCGGCGGTGTTAATCCCTTGAACCTGGGTGCAGTCCGCTGTGGGTCTGGCTTCAGTGCAGAGCTAGCCTGGGCTGTAGCCTCCCCCTTCTGTCCACACATAAGAACCTCTGGCCCAGGCTTGAGGGTGCTCTAAACACAAGCTAGCGGGCATCACTGAGGGTGGTTTAGGCTTGAGCTAGCATTTCACTTTCCAAGCTGGCAACCCACCCTCTATGCAGTGAAAACATGGGCTTGCCAGGGTGCTGTTAGTCCTCCAGTCCTATCCCACAGTGCCACCTGGGCTGTACTTTCTTGTTGAACTCCTCCCTTCTTCGTCACTGGGTCTTAGCCCCCTCACCCCCCAGTTTGCCTGCTCCATTTCTGCTGTACCTCCATAGCATTTGGACAGAGGTGCCAGCCAAGAAATCCATCTCCCACGCTGCCAGTTGGCCAGAAGCTGTGACCAGCCTTCTGGTAACACTGTGGTGCGATGCCAGTAAGACTCATCAGGGCACTCTCGCCTGGGAGCCCAGGAAGGACAGACAAGTTCTCTCACAATACACTGCGAGTGAATTCATTGGGTTGGCCCAGTTTAATGCACCAGTGAGAGCCATGGGATATCTTGTTAGAAAATCCAGCCCAGCACACGGGCTACCTCAGCACCATTGTGGATGCAACCGCATGGGTCCGAACCGGGTAGGGCTTTGCAGGGGGGGCCGCTCCAGCAGGAGGGGCTAACTCTGCAGTGAAGACATGCCCTCTGTGGTTCAGGGGATGGGAAATGGGATGAAAGCGTCTGACTGCATTAGTTCAGGGATTACAATTGAGTTGCTGGCTCAAATCTGGCTTAGCTTTGTAATTACCAAGTCATTAGCATCTGCTAGCTGTTGGGTAGCCAGTGTGGAATGAGTTTAGTGGGTTCCCCGTAGACAAGCGTCTCCATCAGCAGCTCAGTAGATACTAACTGGCTTCTTTTGGCAGCCTCAGTAGAGGGACTAGGGACTGTAAGAGCCAGGGTCACACACCTGTCTTCCTTGTCTCTCATGGATAAGGAGGAGGCAGAGATGTGTGGCATCTTGCCTTGCCCATGCTGAGTACCCTCCACCCTGGTTGTGCTCAGGGGCGTGGAGGCCCTTAGAGGGTCAGTACAGTAGACAGATTGCACACTGTTAGGGGTAGGGTGCTTTGCAGAGCACTGGATCTATCTTCAGTGGTATAGGAATGATTACTGTTCCCAGAATCCTAGAAATGTAGGACTGGAAGGGACCGCCATAGTTTCATGTAGTCCAGTCCCCTGCACTCATGGCAGGACTAAGTATTATTCTAGACCACCCCTGACAGGCGTTTGTCTGACCTGTTCTTAATAATCTCCAGTGATGGGGATTCCCCAGCTTCCCTAGGCAACTTGTTCCAGTGCTTAACCACCCTGACAGTTAGGAAGGAATAGTAAAAGGTCTCGGAGTGTGGCTGTCCGAATGGAGCGGGGCAGCTGCTGATGTGCCACCAGGGCCCCTGAGTTCTGCCTGGAACAAAGTGTCAATAAGGCCCCTCGTTTGATTTTTTTTTTGGCTTGCACACAGAGCTATCCTATAAGCTCACAGAGAAGCCAGATTCCTTTTGCTCTATGGTTTTTAACCCCGTGACAGCGAGGGCTGTTTTCTCCAGCACACATCAGTGTTGGGCTTTTTTGTTCTTCACACCAGAAGCAGCATAAAAATAGTCATCGGGAGTGGGGTGCTGTATTTACATACCAGTGGCAGATGACTTTTTTGTGTTTGGTTGCTGTGCAGCCTCAGCAGATGCTCGAGCGTACGTGTTCTGTTGCTCAGTGCTTGTCTAGGTCTGGGGAGTCCGCTGGCGTAGTTCATTGTGGAGCCTCCTTCCTTATTGTCTGCAAAGATACTCTTGGAGAGAAGCAGGGTGTAGTGGTCAGGAGCTCCTGGGTCCTAATCCCTACACTGCTGCAGCTGCTCTCTTTGAGTTTGGGCAAATCACATCCCTTCTCTGCTTTGGTTTCTGCATCCAGTGTCAGCTGAGACATTTTCTCTCTGCCTCAGAGCACTGTGCGTTTATGTATCCATCATATACAGGCCTGTCCACACGTCACCTCTGGTATTTAGGTATAGGAGTGCATGTCCCTATAAATACCTACGAACGCTAACCTGCAGAAGTGTGCTATATTTCAGCACAGATATATTTACCTTAATAAAAACAGACATTTAGACATTAGGAGAAGCAGCCTATTAGGTCATTGGGTGTCTCTGAGAGAAAGAAAAGGAGGACTTGTGGCACCTTAAGAGACTAACCAATTTATTTGAGCATAAGCTTTCGTGAGCTACAGACCGCTTCATCTGATGAAGTGAGCTGTAGCTCACGAAAGCTTATGCTCAAATAAATTGGTTAGTCTCTAAGGTGCCACAAGTCCTCCTTTTCTTTTTGCGAATACAGACTAACATGGCTGTTACTCTGAAACCTGTCATTTTGAGAGAAAGGAAGCGTTTGAATATTTCCTCTACTTTCATAGAATCATAGAATATCAGGGTTGGAAGGGACCCCTGAAGGTCATCTAGTCCAACCCCCTGCTCGAAGCAGGACCAATTCCCAGTTAAATCATCCCAGCCAGGGCTTTGTCAAGCCTGACCTTAAAAACCTCTAAGGAAGGAGATTCTACCACCTCCCTAGGTAACGCATTCCAGTGTTTCACCACCCTCTTAGTGAAAAAGTTTTTCCTAATATCCAATCTAAACCTCCCCCACTGCAACTTGAGACCATTACTCCTCGTTCTGTCATCTGCTACCATTGAGAACAATCTAGAGCCATCCTCTTTGGAACCCCCTTTCAGGTAGTTGAAAGCAGCTATCAAATCCCCCCTCATTCTTCTCTTCTGCAGGCTAAACAATCCCAGCTCCCTCAGCCTCTCCTCATAAGTCATGTGTTCGAGACCCCTAATCATTTTTGTTGCCCTTCGCTGGACTCTCTCCAATTTATCCACATCCTTCTTGTAGTGTGGGGCCCAAAACTGGACACAGTACTCCAGATGAGGCCTCACCAATGTCGAATAGAGGGGAACGATCACGTCCCTCGATCTGCTCGCTATGCCCCTACTTATACATCCCAAAATGCCATTGGCCTTCTTGGCAACAAGGGCACACTGCTGACTCATATCCAGCTTCTCGTCCACTGTCACCCCTAAGTCCTTTTCCGCAGAACTGCTGCCTAGCCATTCGGTCCCTAGTCTGTAGCGGTGCATTGGATTCTTCCATCCTAAGTGCAGGACCCTGCACTTATCCTTATTGAACCTCATCAGATTTCTTTTGGCCCAATCCTCCAATTTGTCTAGGTCCTTCTGTATCCTATCCCTCCCCTCCAGCGTATCTACCACTCCTCCCAGTTTAGTATCATCCGCAAATTTGCTGAGGGTGCAATCCACACCATCCTCCAGATCATTTATGAAGATATTGAACAAAACCGGCCCCACGACCGACCGTTGGGGCACTCCACTTGATACCGGCTGCCAGCTAGACATGGAGCCATTGATCACTACCCGTTGAGCCCGACAATCTAGCCAGCTTTCTACCCACCTTATAGTGCATTCATCCAGCCCATACTTCCTTAACTTGCTGACAAGAATACTGTGGGAGACTGTGTCAAAAGCTTTGCTAAAGTCAAGAAACAATACATCCACTGCTTTCCCTTCATCCACAGAACCAGTAATCTCATCATAGAAGGCAATTAGATTAGTCAGGCATGACCTTCCCTTGGTGAATCCATGCTGGCTGTTCCTGATCACTTTCCTCTCATGCAAGTGCTTCAGGATTGATTCTTTGAGGACCTGCTCCATGATTTTTCCAGGGACTGAGGTGAGGCTGAGTGGCCTGTAGTTCCCTGGATCCTCCTTCTTCCCTTTTTTAAAGATTGGCACTACATTAGCCTTTTTCCAGTCATCCAGGACTTCCCCCGTTCGCCACGAGTTTTCAAAGATAATGTCCAATGGCTCTGCAATCACAGCCGCCAATTCCTTCAGCACTCTCGGAAGCAACTCGTCCGGCCCCATGGACTTGTGCACATCCAGCTTTTCTAAATAGTCCCTAACCACCTCTATGTCCACAGAGGGCTGGCCATCTCTTCCCCATTTTGTGATGCCCAGCGCAGCAGTCTGGGAGCTGACCTTGTTAGTGAAAACAGAGGCAAAAAAAGCATTGAGTACATTAGCTTTTTCCACATCCTCTGTCACTAGGTTGCCTCCCTCATTCAGTAAGGGGCCCACACTTTCCTTGGCTTTCTTCTTGTTGCCAACATACCTGAAGAAACCCTTCTTGTTATTCTTGACATCTCTGGCTAGCTGCAGCTCCAGGTGCGATTTGGCCCTCCTGATATCATTCCTACATGCCCGAGCAATATTTTTATACTCTTCCCTGGTCATATGTCCAACCTTCCACTTCTTGTAAGCTTCTTTTTTATGTTTAAGATCCGCTACGATTTCACCATTAAGCCAAGCTGGTCGCCTGCCATATTTACTATTCTTTCGACTCATTGGGATGGTTTGTCCCTGTAACTTCAACAGGGATTCCTTGAAATACAGCCAGCTCTTCTGGACTCCCTTCCCCTTCAAGTTAGTCCCCCAGGGGATCCTGGCCATCCGTTCCCTGAGGGAGTCGAAGTCTGCTTTCCTGAAGTCCAGGGTCCGTATCCTGCTGCTTACCTTTCTTCCCTGCGTCAGGATCCTGAACTCAACCAACTTATGGTCACTGCCTCCCAGATTCCCATCCACTTTTGCTTCCCCCACTAATTCTACCCGGTTTGTGAGCAGCAGGTCAAGAAAAGCGCCCCCCCTAGTTGGCTCCTCTAGCACTTGCGCCAGGAAATTGTCCCCTACGCTTTCCAAAAACTTCCTGGATTGTCTATGCACCGCTGTATTGCTCTCCCAGCAGATATCAGGAAAATTAAAGTCACCCATGAGAATCAGGGCATGCGATCTAGTAGCTTCCGCGAGCTGCCGGAAGAAAGCCTCATCTACCTCATCCCCCTGGTCCGGTGGTCTATAGCAGACTTCCACCACTACATCACTCTTGTTGCACACACTTCTAAACTTAATCCAGAGACACTCGGGTTTTTCTACAGTTTCGTACCGGAGCTCTGAGCAGTCATACTGCTCCCTTACATACAGTGCTACTCCCCCACCTTTTCTGCCCTGCCTGTCCTTCCTGAACAGTTTATAACCGTCCATGACAGTACTCCAGTCATGTGAGTTATCTCACCAAGTCTCTGTTATTCCAATCACGTCATAGTTCTTTGACATCACCAGGACCTCCAGTTCTCCCTGCTTGTTACCAAGGCTTTGTGCATTTGTATATAAGCACTTGAGATAACCTGCTGATCGCCCCCCATTCTCAGTATGAGGTAGGAGCCCTCCCCTCACAGACATTCCTGCCTGTGCTTCCTCCCGGTATCCCGCTTTCCCACTTACCTCAGGGCTTTGGTCTCCTTCCCCCGGTGAACCTAGTTTAAAGCCCTCCTCACTAGGTTAGCCAGACTGCTGGCAAAGATGCTCTTCCCTCTCTTCATAAGATGGAGCCCATCTCTGCCCAGCACTCCTCCTTCATGGAACACCATCCCATGATCAAAGAATCCAAAGCCTTCTCTCTGACACCACCTGCGTAGCCATTCGTTGACTTCCACGATTCGACGATCCCTACCCAGGCCTTTTCCTTCCACGGGGAGGATGGACGAGAACACCACTTGCACCTCCAACTCCTTTATCCTTCTTCCCAGAGCCACGTAGTCCGCAGTGATCCACTCAAGGTCATTCTTGGCAGTATCATTGGTGCCCACGTGGAGAAGCAGGAAGGGGTAGCGATCCGAGGGCTTGATGAGTCTCGGCAGTCTCTCCGTCACATCGCAAATATTAGCCCCTGGCAAGCAGCAGACTTCTCGGTTTTCCCGGTCAGGGCGGCAGATAGATGACTCAGTCCCCCGGAGGAGAGAGTCCCCGACCACCACCACCCGCCTTCTCCTCTTGGGAGTGGTGGTCGTGGAACCCCCAACCTCAGGACATCGCATCTCATGCCTTCCAACCAGCGGAGTCTCCTTCTGCTTTCTCGCCCCAGACATATCATCTGGTCCACTCTCCGCAATGGTACCTGTGGAGAGAACATTTCCTCTGTGAAGAAGCTGAGAATGGGGAACCAGACATGACATGAATGAGAGCTCTTGTCTGCCAGACTCTGCCTGTCTTGCAAAGGAGGATGCATATTCCATTGGTTTTGTCCACTCACTCAAATGAAGAAATGTCTCAGCTCTTGTGTTTTCTTTCCCTTTCGTTAAATGGTTGATCAGTCCTGTTCCTCTGAGGAGTTGATGGTTTTTAAACAAGGAAACCTCCTCTCTCCCCCGCCTGTCTTTTTGTTTCATCCACCTGCTATGTCTTGTCATAACCCCCCCCCCCCCACCCCCGTTGTAAGCTGTTTGGGGCAGGGACTGTTTGGTACTTCATGGCTCTGTTCACCTAGTGCAAGGGACCCTGATCACTACCGTAATGCAAATAATGATAAGTGGAAACCCAAGGATGTGATGTGGGGAGGGGATGGGGCTGGTTTCTTTCCTTTTGGGGAGGAATGTTTTTACTATGTCTGTTGCTTTGGGGGTCAGAGCACAATCATTTAAGAGGATAGTTGACAGGGGAAGCTAGAGTACATTTTCCTTCCTCTGTGCCGCTCCCCCCGCAAATGAAAATTAGACTAGAAGGGTCAAATTTATTGCTGGCCTAAGCGGGTATAACTCCATTGACTTCCATGCAGTTGTGCCCACTTACACCTGCCATGAATTTTGCTCTGGGGTTGTATAGTGGAGGTTCTACAAGAATGCTACCCTGTAAATGGGGTGGGGGGGGGAGGGTCTCCACACTCCTGCAGTCCTGCTCTGACTGTTAAAGGGCCAGTGACCACCATCCCTGCTAAGGAGTCTCTTCAAGCATTATATCCTCCACTTTCTTTTCTGTGTGTTTCTGTACTGAATGCACCCAGCTGTTCACTCTGTCCATTTTGTACTGAAGTTTGGCTTTGCATTATGAAAAATCCATGCCCTTGTAGGACCGCATGGTTGTCACTGATGCTTTGAATAACACGGCCAGTTGGAACTTCTTGATCATAATGGGGGTTAGACACCCTAAAGGCTCGGGCTCCTCCTGATACTTGGGCTAATCAAGAATCTCCTTTTAGCAATATATGGCCTGACACACAGCTGAGCAGTTCTGAGTGCAACCAGTAGAGGGCAATGGTATGTGTGTATGGTCCTTACAATGTTTCTATGCTTGAAATGAAGGGATTCAGACAATTTCTTTGTAAATCTCCTCTAGCCCTGTGAAGTTGTGTTTTACACTGTATTCCACACACCTTTGTCCAGCTGAGTTTAAAGGGACCTTGTTCAAGTTGAAAATCTTTTTTAATTAAAATCCTCTCCCATGTTTCTAATAACATCTTCAAAAGTTGAAATTGAGAAGTAAAGAAATCTAACTGACTTTCAGCATTTCTGCTGGCCTTGCATTTTAGATTTCACTCAGTCTGGCAACTGAAAGCAGACTTGTCAGTTTTATTGTTTGTTTCTAGTCTGTTTTCCTTTCCTGGTCTCATGCCCCGGCACAGTGCTGCAATGTTGTTGAGTTTTTTTAATTTCATGGGAATGTTGCTAGTAAGTTTTATAAAACTTTGTTGTTGCAAAAACCTAAATTTGGCTGAAATCTGACCTGCTGGGGCCCAATTTTGCTCCCATTCAAATCAACAAAACTTCCATTGGGTTCAGTGGGAGCATTCCAGTTCTTCGTTATTCCACAGGGTCTCTGAGGAATGCCGCTGCCTTTGTATTTACCCCCTTGGGGAGTCCCTGTGTTAACGCTGCTGATCACATGGAGTGATATCCTGCTGCAGCTCTGTTGCATCAGCCATGACCATATATTGAGGGGGGACCCTTGAGTCCCAACAGGCAAGTGGAGAAAGTCCTGAGATGGGTGACAATTGCTAATACTGTTTCACTCAGAGTGGTGGTGCAGGATAGGGGTGCTGAACTGGTGGAAAGGAAAAACCCTGGCTTTATGCTATTCCCGGTGATGGAATCCTTGCAACTGGGGCTTTGCACAGGAGGGTGCTCAGAGACAGGGCAGGTGAGTTTTGGCTGGATTTTGTTTAAAGGATGGAGAGTAACACTGACCAGCTGTGACTTGTCCTCACGTAGGTTTACGTCACCTATAACGGGCAGGAGTGCACTGGCCTGGTAGAGCAACACAGTCAGCTGAGTGATGAGGTGAAGGTGCTGCTCCTTGAGCAGGGACTGCACACCTGCTGGAAGACAGAGGATGTGAGACTGGCTCAGATGCAAAGATCGCCGCCCCCTACCCTTCCGATGGACCATAGTCCTGCCACTGCGATGGACCATAGTCCTGCCAATGGATCAGTTCAGAGATCGGTTTCTAGGAATATCGATGTACCTAAAAGGTATGTGTCCTTGGCTGCTTGGTGCTTTTAGCTTTGGAGACTGATTCTGGTTCATCTTGCCTGGTTCAACAGCTGGGTTTGCGCACTGGTTGCTTACAGAATCCCTCTTCTCTTTCTGTTCTAAACTAGTATGTAGTGTTGCTGAGAGCTGTTTAACAGCGGCTGGATTCTACTGCAGAGGTGGCCGCATTTCCATGCGGGGGTGAAATGATCCCTGTGTATAGTTTATAAAATGCCCTGGAATCCTATAGTATAAAGCATATTTCTGGAAACAGTTGCGCATGGCTACATAAAATGTGAGGTGCTGAATTCTGGTTCTGCTCAGTGTCACTATGGCTAAAATAGAATCAAAGTCCCCTGGGTTGGGAGGACGTAGTAAAAATCTAGCAGTAGTCTGCAGAGGAGCTGTTAGATTGCACTGGAAGCTCAAAATAATGCAGAGGCGTTAATTCTAGAATGGTCCTTAGTGTTGTTCACCCAGAGCAGTAAAATGCTGTTTGTTTCAGTGTATGATGAGAAATGAACCGTCTCCCACCTCTGCCTTGTTCGTACGCGGGATGAGACCACGTCATTGTAACATACTGTGTCAGCCTCTCCAAAGGGTGGATTATCCAGAGTGCTGTTGAATTTAGGATTAAGAGGATATTTTTATGGTGGTTTAGGAGAAAAAAAAAGTTCTCTTTTAAAGCAAACTTCCCTAGTTGCAAGTTAAAAATCGCTCTGGTCCTGTTTGGCCCCGGGGACAGCAGAGTGGGGAGAGGTTACGGGGGAAAGAGACATGTGGCGAGCCATGCAGCCTCAGTGTGTGAACACTTTAGGACTGGGAAGCTAAGCAGGTTCAGGTCTGATCAGTGGTTGGATGTGTGACTTCCAAGGGAACCTCTTGGAAGCAGAGGAAGTTAGCCGCCGCTAACCGTAGACAGCTGGATTGTTTTCTGAACCCTGGCCTCTCTGTGGCGCTAGGGGCAACATGTTGCTACAGTGGTTGTGTAAATGCCTGATAATTTAAACAGAGGCCCTAGTCATTTTGTGGAGCAGTTCTTACCCCCAGAGCCACTGTTCACGTACCTCTACAATAATCCTCAATTTTGACTTCCACTTAAACCGTTAAATACAAAGGTCTCTCCCGAGCCCCAGCCTCTGTTCCCTGGTCTGTGCTGCACTGATGCCTTCATAAGCATGAATTTGAGAGCAGCGGTATAGCTCATGCTGTGAGTAGGCAGTGTCCCCACCTAGGTGCTCGCTTTACTGGGGTTCTGGGGGAGGGACAGACACCTCGGACTCAGGGCTGGATTTTTAAAGGTATTTAGGTGGTTAAAGATGCACTGGGAGGCACTTTTGAAAATCCCACTGGATGTCTCTTGCCATCTTTAGGCATCTAAATTCCTCTTAGGATCTGGGCTTGACTCCAGATGGGTAACTGTGCTTTCTATATACAGGAAGGCACACTGGGGTCCTGTAGAAAGGAAGGAGGTACCCAAAGGCAGCAATGATCATTAGAACCCCGTGGGTCCAATCAGCCCCAAGTGTAACACCTTTGGGCTCTGTGTTTGCTCCCATGGCCCTTTTGATTATATGGGGTCTTTGAAATAGAATCCTCACCTTGTCTCCTGAATATCTGCCTTCCCCTCCCCCACTGAAGTCTTTAATGGTTCTCTGTCTCCTGGCGCAGGAAGTCCGATGCTGCTGTGGAAATGGACGAGATGATGGCAGCTATGGTGCTGACTAGCTTGTCCTGCAGCCCTGTGGTGCAGAGCCCGCCCAGCCGTGAAAGCAGCATGCCGGGTAAGTCCGACTGTGCAGCTGGACGCTGGGGTCCCAAATCTGCCTGACTCTGTATTGCAGCAACTGGAGGCTGAATTAAATTGCTTTTGTGGTGCCCCCGAAGAAGGAGGGGAAAACTGCTCACCTCAAACAATAAGTTTTCCCAGGTAACCAGAGCCCCAAGTGCAATGTGAACAGATTGCTGTCTGACTGCCACGTCTGTCTCGTTGCACACTCTGGTGTCCCAGCATGCTCTCTGCTGGTGATGTCGCCCTCACCATGAAACTCTGCCGCAGACTGGAGCCAGCCTTTGGGGTCAGGTACATAGAGAGGCCCCGTGCTGCAGTGAGTAAGCCACTGGGCGGGAAGTTAGTTGTCTGACCCATTCTAATGTATCTCCGGATTGAGAATGTGGCTGGAGATGTTCTCTGTCTGTGCTGGTGAAGGAATGAATGGTGGGGACTCGACGGCTGTGGGTACGTACAGAGCTCTGCCTGCACAGCTGTGTTGGTGAGGGGACATCCTCTGCCCGATGTCGCTGTGCCAGCAGAAGCCCCTCGTGTAGACGCATTGTTCTGGCAGACCTGCCCTCTTCCCGGTGTGGGGCAGCTGGAATAAACCAGGCTGGTAAAAGCCCAGGTTTGCTGGTAGAGGCTGCGTCCACACTGGGAGCACTGTAGCAGTAGAGTACAGTATGCTGCCATGTACCCGAAACCCTGTCGTCTGAACCTCTACATTATCTGAAGCCCTTCCTTGCCCCCCACCGACCTGATGGTGGGGGACGAGGAAGGGGGTCAGATAATGTGGAGGTTTGGGTAAGAGAGCACAGACCCCCAGCCAGGACTGTGAGGGGGAGGGGGGGCAAGAGGAGACCCCGGCCGCGGGGGAGGCCACGCTGCTGCTGAATGGTTCCTGTGGCAGCTCGGGGAGCCCTCTGCCGCCCCACTGTGACGGGAGTGAGTGAGCAGGGCTGTGACAGCAAAGCTGCAGAGGGCTCCCTGTGCTGCCGAAGGGCCGGTGGCACCCGATCCCTGCAGGCACCAGGTGCAGGGAAGCCTGCGGTTTTGGCGGGGCAGAGCAGAGTCCTGGCCGGGACTGTGAGGAAGAGGAGGATGAGCCCATGGGCGAGGCCAATCTGCTGGTGAATGGCTGAATGGCTTTTGCCCTCTCGAGTATCCAAATAAAATCCATGTCCCCTCTGCTGTCTGGCTAATCGGGAGTGGGCATGTGCCTCTGTTGGTAAAGTGCTCCTAGCGTGGACAGGTGCAAGTCAACGGTTACCTTGCTCCATGGCATGTAGCTGTCGTGGGACAGCCTGCCTGCAGAGGGAGAGCAATCTCCCAGGGTGATGGGGCCAGTCTCATAGGGTGTTGGAATATCAGGACAGAGACCTCGAAACTGAGCTCCATATTTGTGAGGAGTTGGTGTACCAGGTTCCTCATGGCGACCTTTGTTACTAAGCACATGGGCTGTATTAGCTGGAGCTCTTCCAGGTTATCATTCCTAGACCTAAGGAATAGCAGTGATGGAACCTGAAGGGTTAGCGTGGACGCTGCCAGGCTGTGCCCGATAGGATGGGATGTGATCTTCTGGCCTGTCAGAGATGGATGTGGGCAATGTTTGCTGTCGTGGCTATTTCGGGTTCCAGCTGAGCTGAAGACTCTCAAAGGACCCAAGGCTGTGGACAGCCTTAACAATCTGAGAGCAGGTGCCCTCGAAGCAGAAGAAGCAAGTTCTTTAAAGTGCTTCCCTCTTCCTCCTAGCATCACCATAGTCTTGCCAGGGCTCAGTTCGAGCCTGCTGCTTTCCATCCAGCTGCTAATTGTAGCTAAGTGCTGGGAGATGGTGCCGATTGCATTGGCTGTAGAGCTGGGTGGTGTCTGTGCATTCAGCCTGCATTTTCCCAGCAGCATCCTGTAGACCTGGAATAAAATGCGGGAGAGGATTGAGACTGCAGGGGTGGGGAGGTTGGAGGGGTCCGTGATGACCCTGTGAGCTCAGTCTGAGAGGAAGGACTTGAGCCATTTTCAAGTGTTTCCAGGCACCTTTGCAACTTCTTGGAGGCTGGAGAAGTGTCTTTGGTGAGGAACGGCAAGTGAGTCAAATGCAGCAGAGAGGTGCAGCCAGCTGACTGGCTGGAATTCCCCTGTCAGTGAGCGGGAGGAGGCCATTTACCAGGTGCTATGTCTGACCCATGCCCTGGCCCATCCTGACTGAGAGGGATCCAGTATACTGACAGCTGTTAGCTTCTTGGTTAGACTTGAGTCTAATTCCCAGCTCCTTAGCAAGTCACATAACCCTCTGCGCCTCAGGTTCCAGGTCTGTGCAATATGGTCTATGACTGAAAGGCATTTTATTGTACGAGCACCGGCTTTTATTTTAAATATTCCTACTGGGCTTGTTAATTTTGTTTTTTCATATTTTTGATCCAAAAGTTCTGTAAAGTAACCTTTTTAAACCCTTCCCTACTTCAGAGAAATGCACAGGGTCTGGTTCTGACCTCGCTCATGCTGGTGTCTGTCAGGAGAACATGAGGTCCGGATCCCGCTTATAATATTACAAAGGGGAAAAATGCCAGGGACATGGCCGTTCTGCAGAAGTGTCCCATGGCACGTGTTGGACAGCAGCAGATCATGTTCTGTGTATCTCCTGCAGAGGGACCTTTACTGGGCTTTTGATACAAATCCCTGCGTAAGTGGGTCTGGGTGTCGTGAGCAGCATGCGGCTGGGAGGATAGTGTAGCTTAATGTGTTGAATTCCTCCCGGAAAGCCTGAGTTATGAGTGCCGGGAGCCCCTGTTTTAATTGGGAGATGGCTCTTCAGGCTGGCCCCCTCCTCCTCTTATTTATTTGGAATTGTTTGTTCTAATTATCAGGCCTAACAGATTGGGATGAACCAACTAAGAATTGGGGGGTGAGGGGGACTGGCTTTCCAAAAGAGTCTGCACATGGGAGTGCTGGCTGTTCAGAAGCTGTGGGGCTCCGTGAGCAGGGTGCTTTGGGACAGCCGCTTTAATGCGGTCTTGCTGAACGGCTGGCCAAGCTGGGAGGCCATGTATATTTCTCGAGAGAGAGAGAGAGAGAGAGAGAGGAGAGCGTAACCCTGCCCGCAGCTGCCATGTACGATAGAGCGGCAGGACCTATTCTGGGAGCCACAGGCATGGGAGCACAGAGTGGCCCGGCTCCTTTTTTTTTAGCGGCGGCTCCATTCCCAAGTAGTCAAGTGGATACAGGTGGTTAAAAATAGATGTCTGCAGCTGTGGGAAATCTGCATGTCCTGTCACTAACTCATTCTCTGCACGCAGACTTGGCTCTAGCTAGCAACAGGCAAGTCCTCGAGGGGCTAGGCCTGTGAGTTTCTGCCGCAGCCCTGTCCGGAACGCTTGGACATGGAAACCGGGTTAAAGCGGAATAAATGAACTTGCATTCAGACCATGCGTCACTAAAGGCACAGCTAAGCTCTTCCAAGGTGAGGGTGCGTTCAGGGCAGCTACGCCAGTGTCCCACGTTATAAAGCACATTCCCCTAGAGAGCAGCTGTGTATCGCTGAACAGCCCAGCAGCCTCCGGGCCCTGAACTGAAAAAGACGCTGCAAGAGTCCATATAATCAGCCCTCTGTGCCATCTGGGGAAAAGTTTGTCTTCAGGTCGATGGAGGCTTTTGGTTCCTGGGGGAGTAAATCTCCATGCCAAACCAGATTCCCAGGTCTGGCTGGCCAGTGATGGTGTGAGAGAGGCTTTGTCGTGGTATTTCAGCCCTCCTGTTGCCACCCTGGCCAAAACCTGTAGCTGCAGAACTGTTGGGAGAAGGAGGAGGAAGATTCTCTGCTCTTCTCTGACATCTTCCATCCAGGGCTCTCAAAATGCTTTGCGACTGTGATTAAATGAGGTAGGCAGCATTAGCTGCATTTTACGGAAGGAGACGCGAAGCCAGAGGGAGGCACCGGGCCACGCAGTGAATCGTTGGTAGAGCTGGGTATAGAATCCAGGGCTCCTGGCTCGCAGCCCTGTGCAGCGGGGAGAAGGTAAAGGTTACACACGTTGTTTTGATCCTGAAGCCTGTGGTTTAAGTTTTGGGCCAAAGGTCTCTGTTCTGGTTGCATCCACGCCATCCTTAATGGCGCCGTAACCCAGGGGGAAGCACGTTATGTGTCTCCCCACCGTGCCTGATCCACAGCAGATGGGAGTGTTACAGGGCCTGGCGCTCGGTAGAGCTGTAGAGACAGATGCTCCTAGCTCCAGAGGTCCGTGATTCGGTCCTGGGTGTTGATCAAGATGAAGGTAACCTAACAGACTGAATGGAGAGGGGCAGGGGGGCTGGGAGCAGAGCTACCGCATCCCGCAGGCAGGAGCTGTGTTCGTACCTGTCAGTTTTCATGTCTGTTCCCTTCTCCTCTTCCCCCTGGCTCAGCGTCCCAGGCAGCCTGCGACGCCTGGAAGGAGAGCGGCGACGTTTCAGACAGTGGCAGCAGCACCACCAGTGGTCACTGGAGTGGCGGAAGCGACATCTCCACCCCGTCACCCCCGCATCCCGAAGCCAGCCCCAAGTACTCGAGCGAGGCCTTGAGCTCCCCGCAGGCCGACGATGGCTTTGAGACAGACTCGGATCCCTTTCTTCTCGATGAGCCTGCCCCAAGAAAGAGAAAGGTACCGAGGGCAGGGGGAACTGTGCTGTGAACTCTCAGTCATGGGATCTGCTGCCTGGTAAAACTGACAAGGTGTTGGTAAGTTTCACTCTGACTCTGAAGCTAGCAGGAGAGAGTGGAAGCAAAGTGCCTCTTACTAACCCCTGGCAAGCTTCACCTTGAGATCCCAGAGCAGAAGGGGTGCTGGGGATGGGAGAAGGGAAGAGACCCCAGGAATGCAAAGGGGATTGGCGGGGAAGAAGAGACAGTAGCCCAAGGGTCAGTTGCCTGCCATCTCCCCAGATCCTGCTAGTGGCTCCAGAGTTCTCCCTGCTCCCATTCACTCCTGTCCTTTACTCATCAGCATTTCCCACTCTGCCTGATATCTGTGACCAGAGCAGGGAGCCGGGGCGGTTGGGGAGTACTCCGTTCCATGCATGGAGCTCTTTCTCGGCTCAGTTCCCTCCTCTGTCCACATGGGCCAGGTGGAGCAGGTGCACTGATCGTCAAAGGGGCTGGGGGAGGGGGAAAATAATGTATGGGAGACAAGTCCACTTTAGGGCAAGAGAAAGAGGAGCAGAGAGGGAGAAACAGGCAGGATGGGAGGGCAGAAATAAATCCAGATAACTGGAGTCTTCCTTGTGTCTGGCTGAAACTTGGCACCTCGTGAACTGGCACCTTGAGAGGGCCAGGGAGGCCCAGGAATGTGTGTGGGGTGGATGGGACAAAACGGCAGCATCATGCAGACTGTTTTCAGTGATCCTGAGTGAATCTTAATTCTCTGGGGCTGTTTCTGTCCCTTCGGAGCAGGGCTGGGGTGTAACCTTTCCGTGACGTGGGGCTGTCTTTTTCCTAGAACTCGGTGAAGGTGATGTACAAGTGCCTGTGGCCAAACTGTGGTAAAGTACTGCGATCCATTGTCGGTATCAAGCGTCACATCAAGACCCAGCACCTTGGGTAAGACCTTGAATGGCGATTAACCTGCAGAACCCAAGCAGGGTCTGAGGGGCTGGGGGCAGAAGGAAGAAGGAATTTCAGAGGCTCACAGAATTAAAAGTCGGAAAAGATTTGGTAGATCATTGAGATTATCCCTCGGAAAGGCAGGACATAGTCTCCCAATTGAGGATATATTGGGTATCAAACTGGTACTGCCCTGGCCTGTGTGAAATGCGTTTGGAAGTTCTCAGTCCAGTGCCCACCAGTCATCCATGTCACCAAAGCCACCATCATTGTTGTCCCTATGTGTCTGCAGCCTCTGCAATGAGGCCAAGGGTTGAAGGGGCCCTGGAGAATGAACTTCCCTCTCATCCTTGAAGAGGAATCCCTTTGGGGCAGGTCTAACACACTGCGGCTGTTTGGTGGGTAAAGCTCGTCAGTCTCCAGAGCTGTGGGTGCAGTACCTGTCACCAGTGCTTAGGGCAGATGCCAAAGGATTTTCTGCTGCACTTGACCTTCACTAAACCTGCTGCTTGGGCTAGTAGGGAACGCAGGAAACTACCCTGGCTAGAGAATTGCTGCTGGCCCAGATGGCTGATGGCTGCCATAACCTGCTTTCCAGCCCTCCCCTCTCCCTCTCGGACACCACTGAGATGGGCCCTGTACGGTAGCTCAGGGCTGCGTTGCCCACCCCAACCCTTGCCTTCTGTGCTCTTCTCCATCTTTCCTTTTCTCCCTTCCCCATTTCTCTGTGTCCCTCTTCCCTCATGTTTCCTGCTCTCTTGCTCTGTTAACTCTTCTCCAGCCTTCCACCCCCACCTTTGCCCAAGAATACAATAAGAAAAGGTAGATTTGCCAACCATCATTCTGCTCGTGTATTGCATCCCTTTTCTCCAGCCTCTCTGCCCTGTCTATTTTGAAGCAGAAGCGCTTTGGGACAGGAACAGTCTCGTGTGTTTGTGTGATGGCTGCCACTTGGCCACCACCAGGGAATGAACCGGGGACATCCAGAGCTTTAAATTATGAGTCTCTGCAGCCCAAGCTAAGAGTGGGGCTGGCAGGGAGTTTTTATCCGGCTCATACAGAGGGGGATGCATGACCGACACTGACCAGTGCGTTACATTTGTGTAGCACCTGGCACAGTGGAGGCCCTAATTCTGTTTAGGGCCTTTGGACACAGCTGAAATACAAATAAATAACAATGACGGAGACTGGGGGGTATTGAGAAGGGGAGATGGGATGTATCTTTAAGGGCCCCCCCCCCCAGGGTAAAACTGGTATTTCTTGGAAACAAGCCCTTTGCTTTATGCTCCCCTTTAAGCTGCTAATTAACTGAATAGAACTCAAGTAATGACTATAGTTGCTCAGTTCAGCTAAGGCTTGTTTCTGGTGTAGTGGGGCCCCCTAGTTTCAGTTCAGGGTTGGTTCTCCAGGCATTGCAAATTCCCTAAAGCGAAGGGGTATAAAGGTGGGACAGGAGTGAGCTGTAAGCTCTTCTCTCCCTGACCATCAAGGGCTCAGAGTAAAGAAAAAGCGGTTGCACCTCCAGCCAGTGGGCCCCTTGCTGCCCCATCTGACTGATACAGGCACAAGCCGCAAAGCTTGACACTTCTGCATTTGTACAGCAACTGTGGTACAGTGAGGAAAGAGGCTTTTATCACAAAAGAGCAGGACGCGCAGGGGAAGCTAACATCCTGTCAAACCTCCTGCTTTGCTCATGTTTCCAAGAAAAATCCAGCCTCGAATGGAAGTTGGTTTTTGGTTTAATTTTTGTGTTCCATGGTCTCCCTGCTGTACTGTAGAAGTTATCGCAGAAGAGAAGCTGGGTCTGAGCACTGGGGGCCAGGAACTCCTGGGTTCAAAGCCTGGCTTTGCCACTAATTCTCGCCATGGGCATCTCACAGTCTGTCCGTCCCCGTGTGCCTCGGTTTCCCCATGTTCAAAATGGGGATAATTCTTCCCCTCCTTGTAGGGATATTGTGGTGGTGTCCATTCTAAAACCCATGTCTACCACTCAGTCCCCCGTGCCAGTGTGGTTTTACAGCCTCACGTTTTTCTGTTTTGTGAAATGTTTTTTCTCTCACCTTGTTTCCATGTGAAAGCTCCAAACAAACCATGGGAGAAACTGACTATACAGAGGACGTGGGGAAACTGACAATTCACGAAATACTGTCAGGAGCACAAAATAAACATGCTGGCAATATCGAGGGGAAAAAAGCCTGTTTTCTAATCTCTTTCCTACACTCCTCTTGGGTTTTATTTGCAACAATGGTAGATAAAACAAAATTAGTAAGCAGTGAGATTTTTAAGCCGATGATGTCTGTTTAACTAGTTAATGCTTCTAAATCCCTTTGAAGATACAAAGCACCTTCCCATCTAAGTGCTAAATATTACTGGTGCAGTGACTGTAGACCATAAAGGTATGTCTACACAGCAGTTCAGAGCCCTCAAGAGCAAGCCTCCCAGCCCAGGTTGACAAAATCGCTGTGTTGACGCCGCTTTGAAGTTGCGGTTTCAGCCTCAGCCACAACTTCAAAGCGTTGTCTACACAGCGATTTTTACAGCTCTCACTCAAGTCCTGCTAACCCAAGTCTGTCGGCCAGATCTGGGATGCTCGCTCCCGCAGGCTCTAAAATGCTGTGGAGAAGTGCCCTTAGAGTCCAAAGGTTTGCTTGACACGTCTTCCGTACTTTCTGAGGTACGTGACACAACACAGGCGATGCTGAGCAAAGGAACCGAAGTAACTGAATATTTATGCAGCCAGCAAAGGGAGAAAGGAAAAATATTCATTTCCCAAAAGCAGCTAATAACACTGGATATGGTGGCAGGAGACATTAGATGGTACGAACGGGGGTCATGAAATATTGGCAGAACTGCATGCTGATGTTGCGTTACAATGTTTTACTGGGTCAGCATGTGCTGTTGCTGCTGTGTGATTATTTCATAGCCCTTTGCATCTCCATTTGGGGCCAGCCAGCTCTCCAGGTTTCAGTACGACGGGTGTGCGCAAGCCCGTCCGCATTCCTGCACGGAGCAATAGCTCGCTGTTGTCTTGAGCGTCAGAACTTGCTTTGTTGGCCGAGGCAGTGTTGGCCAGGACACCTGGTCTCTTGGAAAAGTGCGTGGAAACTTTAATCCCAGCCGGGCCAAAGAGACCTTGGTTTAACAGCATAACCGAAGAAGAGAACCCTCCGCAAGGATGACCCCACCTGCTGCCTCACACTGTCAGCTCTGAGAATGAGCTTGAAACTGGGGCGGGTCTTGAACCTGTGATTTTTTTTTTTTATAGCTCCTTGGTTGAGTGCTGCCACCTGCATCATGCTGGCGCCTTGCACAGATCTGATTGGAAGGGGGAGTTACTTATCATGATTACTGACTCATACCCTTTCCCCTTTTTAAACCACCACAGAGATGGCGCAGACTCTGACCAGCGGAGGAGGGAGGAAGACTTCTACTACACCGAAGTGCAGGTGAAAGAAGAAGCTGCTCCAGAGTCTGCCACCAGCCCCACCTTTGGGTCCTCACCCATTGTCATCCAGCAGGCCCTAGCCAAGCCAGAGGCTTTGGCTTTGGACCAGGCAACCTTGGAGTCTCACCTCCCAAACAGTGCTCTCAGTCAGTCTGCCCCCAGTTCCTTCTGGCACATCCAGGCAGATCATGCCTATCAGGTATGTTGGCCACTTACGGAAACATCATGATGGAGTGGCATCTGGCATCCTCATTCTTAGGGGCATTTGTTTTCATATCTAGTGACAAGGTTCAGAAACCAGCTGGCTACTTATAGAATCTTCCTTACCACATCAGACCATTGGTCCATCAAGTTCAGGGTCCTGTCTATGCCAGTGACCAGTGCCTGATGCATCAGAGAAAATAACACATAGTGAATTCTGTAGTGGTTGTGCATAGCAGGAAGGAGAAAATCTCCTTCTCGGACCCAGCAGTTGATCAGCTAATGGTCTGATTCTCCTTGTTGTTTTGGCTTGGATAGCTACAAAAGTTAGTGATCCTAAAATGATCCAGTTCTGTTTTAAAATCCAGCCACAGAATTTGACTGTACCTCCTGCTGCAGTGAGTTCCACAGATTGGCTATAGGCGACATAAAGTATTTTGATTTGTTGGTTTCAAATTTACTTAGTTTTGATCCAGTGTTTCCATAATTTTCATACTACAAGACAGCATATGGGAGGAACTTCATTATGTCTTGTAAACATTTGCAGCCTTGTTGTCCTCCTACCTGCTGGCTAGGCCTCATAACCATGGAGCTGCGTATCTGTTACTCTTTGTTTAAGTGATCAGTGGATTTCTTTCGCTAACCTGTATAACACAGTCATTCTCTTGCTGTGAGCACTCTAGTTTCCAGCCACCCTGTAATTAGCCAGCTTGGTGGTATGCAGCACATCCCTATGTATGCAAAAAAACCACAACCAGGAATGTAACTATACCGGGTCCTTGCATGGCTTGGGTATTAGGAGTCCCGAGTTCAAATACATGGGAAGCATGGGGATCCGGTATAACTGCATCACTTGCAGTTCCTCATGCTGCTAAAACTGTTAGGCCTTCTGTACACACACAAGTGTACCTAAACCAGTTTAGTTAAAGAGATACAACTTTCCTGTTGTAGGTGGTGTTATACCAGTATCGGCCTGTTTAGGCTGGTGTAGCTTATTCCTTTATGGGGAGGGGAATAAGCTGTACTGATATAAGGCACCTTTATATCTATTTGCCCGCTAGGGCTTGTATTGCTATAACTACATTCGTTAAAAAAAAAAATCACACCCCTACCCCACCTAGTAATACTAGTGGACAAACTGCGTAGACCAGGCTTTAGAGCCCAGGATATCTCTGTGTTACACGCGGGACGATTTGTGGAGCTAAGGCAGCATAAGCATTTCCACTGTAGCTGCCTGTCTTCAGTCACTTTCACCTTTCAGGCATGGTCTCCGCCTGGGGGCGGGGGGCAGGTTGTGTGGAAAGTCTGAACAAAAAAAATGTATCCTGTTTTTTTAAGTAAGAGAGAGAGGAGGGAAAAAATACATTTTACACATTGGGGGTGTGTGGGTGGGGCAGGGAATCTTGTAACATTTTTCTGACTAGCCCCACAGCCCAATCAGTTGGGGGTTGAAATTGAAATGTGTGTAACTACCTTGGAGAAATCTGTTTCAGGGGGAAACGTTTCTTAGTGCCCTGGGGCACTCTGCTCTCTTTCTTTCTGTGCAAGGGGTACTGCTCATGCACAGTGGGCGGAAGGAAAGAAAGCCGCCCACTGTGCATGAGCAGTACCCCTTGCACAGAAAGAGAGCGGTTAAGGTTGGAGAGGAAGGGTTGCTCTGTAGTCAAGGCACTAGACTGGGACTGGGGAGATCAGGGCTCAATTCTAGACTCTGCCACAGAGTCCATGGGACCTTGGGCAAGTCATTTAAGGGTAAAAATTTCAAAAGTACCTAAATGACTTGGGAGTTTAAATTCCAATGGCTCTCAGAGCCTAAGTCTGTCGTAAAAATGGGACTTCGGCTTCTAAATCACTTTTGGAAATTTTACCCCAATCTCATGCCTTGGTTCCCATCTGTACAATGAGGATAATATTTCCTCTCCTCCCGTTTTGTCTTGTCTCTTTAGTTCCTATCTTGAGGGCTGTTGCTGTTTTTTGCTGTATATGTGTATATACGTACCTACCACAGTGAGGCCCTGGGCTTGGCTGGGGTCTCTAGGCCCTCCCGTAATACAAATAAATAATCGTAAGGAAGGTTGCTATGCACATATGGTTGCTGAGGCTGCATGCTGAAAAGTGAACTAAAGGTGCAGCCTTGCTAAGGGTGGGGGACTCTGCCTCTGGACTCTGAAGCAGGCCAGAAGCTGTGTTAGGTGTCTGCCCAGTGGAGCTCAGAGTCTGTGCTGGAGTAGGGGCTCTGAAGGCTGGTATCCCACAGCTCCTGTGGCTGGCAGGTCAGGTACCCTCTTCTCCAGACCTTATAATGGTCCTGGAGAAGGTGTTCTGGTGGGACTTAGTGAAATCGTTCCAGGTTAAGGAATTTACCTAAGAAACATCTTTTAAAAACTCCATTAAGAGAACATGCAGGCTGCATGGTTCAGAGCGCAAAAGTCAGGGAGGAGGGGTATTGAGGTTCTGAGGTGTTTGGCCAATTCACCCAGTGAGTCAGTGATAGTCAGATGGAAACCAGTGTTATACCAATAAAATAAAAACCAGCAGGATCTTATTAAAGGGGAAAAGGCAAAATGCCACATTTATTGTGAATACAGAAAGAATCATAGTAAGCAGTTAGTTATAGCTGTAACATTCCATTCAATTTCATACTTATTCACACATTCATTCACACACACACAGGTTCTGCAAGATTGTTATCCTAGTTACCAGCCTTAGAGTTGCTCATGCCAAGCCACTGGCCAGGTGACCTGAACATGAGGAGGGAGCAGGGCCTTGTCAGATGCTCATCTGATGCTCCTGGAGGTTGGTTTGCAGAATCAGATCCCAAAGTTCTCACTTTCTAGAGTCCATTTTTATAGGAATTTCTTCCTATGCCAGTCTATGGGAATTGCTTCATCATGCTGTTGCTGAATCAATCAGCAGATGGCATATTCCTGACGGCTCCGTGCTGCCAGATGTTATCTTGTTCTTTGGTTCTCCCATTCTTGAGGCTGTTGGGTGGATTCTAGTCTGCCCTCCGGGGGTCCTCTGGTTATTTCCACTTGACGCCTGCTTCAGCCGATGGACACCGGATTCTTAGGCTGGCACCCCCCTGATCATTCAGTTGTTATCCACACCAAGCATCCATCCACATACTTCCTCTATCTCTATTTTAGTCAC
This sequence comes from Lepidochelys olivacea, assembly GCF_965140295.1. NCBI lineage: Eukaryota > Metazoa > Chordata > Testudines > Cheloniidae > Lepidochelys > Lepidochelys olivacea. The sequence continues at coordinate 7,303,969 of NC_140413.1, forward strand.
AATTGTTAACAAAGCGAGATGAATACAACAAAAGGACAGGGAGTCTCTGGTGCTGTTTCTGTTATTACAGAGTATTGCTTTGAGTCTCTCTCTGTGTGAGTAGTTGTTGTTACAAAGAATTGCTTTGAGAACAGACTTTGTCTTAGAATGTACTAACACAATTAGCAGCTTGCAAGTTTCACACACAGAGGGAGAGAAACAGTACCAAAAACCAAGAGACCTCTTAATTAGTAATACCCTGGAATTTAAACTATGGGGGATCAAACTCATTTGTGATTTTAATACAGAACTTCTTTAATATGATCCAACACCAGGAGTCCTGGCTTCCCTGTCCTTGCAGTTACCAACACTGCCTCTGAAGGGTTAATGTTAAACCACTAACCTTTGCTCCCCTTTCCTTCTACAGGCCTTACCGTCAATTCAGATTCCGGTGTCACCACACATATTCACCAGCATCAGCTGGGCTGCTGCCACCTCCACCATCCCTTCTCTCTCCCCGGTGAGTCACGCTTGCTTGGCTCTTTTTTCTTTACACAGTTAATTGCCCAGCACCTTGGAAAGGGTGATCGGGCAGGGGTGGGAGGGCATAGGGAGTGGGAGTTTTAAAGAGAACCTGGTTTACCCTTTGTCACTCCCTGAAGCTTATGTGCTGCCTGACAGGAGATCTGTGCATTGCCACCAGCTCAGAGGACATGGCACCACATGGTTGAGCTATGTTCTCTATGCTGCTTTACGCACGCAATAAAACCAGTCTCCATAGGCTATTGAGTACAGAGACTGGGCTGGATTCGTCTGACTGGACAGATCTCAGCAGCAGAAAGCGAGCTCTGGTGTGTGTGATGACTCATAGATCTGGAATTGATTCTCATGTGCAGGTTCGAAGCAGATCACTGAGCTTCAGTGAACACCAACAGCCGACATCAATGCTGAAGTCACACCTGATCGTCGCGTCTCCTCCCAAGGCTCCCAGTGGCACCAGGTAAGAGTTTGCAGAGAGGGGAAGCGGGTGGGGACCATGCTGCCCTGGTACTGTCGGAGAAGAGAGAGTGTTAACATAGGTAGTAATGAGCTGATACCATATCCTGCACAGGGACAGCTGGGTATGGTTACACCATTGCAGGTGGGACAGTGAGAGAGGAAGGTTTCAGAGTAGCAGCCGTGTTAGTCTGTATTCGCAAAAAGAAAAGGAGGACTTGTGGCACCTTAGAGACTAACCAATTTATTTGAGCATAAGCTTTCATGAGCTACTGAATGCATACAATGAAGTGAGCTGTAGCTCACGAAAGCTTATGCTCAAATAAATTGGTTAGTCTCTAAGGTGCCACGAGTCCTCCCTTTTCTTTTTGAGAGGAAGGATGTTGTTATGGTTGTGTTGTATTAATTTAGGTGGATTATATGGGCCCAAAGAGTCAAAGATATAATTTAGGTGGATTATATGGGCCCAAAGAGTCAAAGGTGTTAATGTGGCCCTGTCACTGACCAACATTAAACAGTGTTAAACAAGGTTCCGGGTTTGGCAGAGAGATTTAGTACCATGGCAAACACACCATTTAAACATCCTTTTAACCTTTTATTAAAGATATACAGAAAGAAGGAAAAACAGTTAAAGCATTTGGAATGTAAAAGTATTACGTGAGGCTCTCATTTTAACCATGTCCCTTGTTGCCTTTAGGTGAAGAGAGTTTTTAGATGGAAAAACTTCTTATTTGACAGTCTTTTAGGTGGTATAAAAGATGGTTGTAACTGTCCTTTTGGGGGAAACATGGGACTGAATATCTGAAGTCCTGGGTTCTCTTCCCAACTGTGCAACAGACTCTCTGTGATCCTGGGCAAATCACTTAACTTCTCTGTGCCTCAGTTTCCCCATCTCCAGAATGAGGATGATAATAATAATTTCCCAGAAACTTTCTGAGGCTAAGCTCTTTGGAGCAGCGGCCATCTCTTTGTTCTGTGTTTGCATGGCGCCTCCCACTGTGGGGTGCTGCTCCATGAGTAGCTGCGGTAACAAATAATGTCCTCCGAGTTCTTTGATATCCCCAGAGAGAAAGTGCTGTCCAGGTGCCAATTATTATTGACTCACTTCTGCCCTGGCCCAGATCTCTGGCCTTGTCTCCTACCAAAAAGAAAAGGAGTACTTGTGGCACCTTAGAGACTAACCAATTTATTTGAGCATAAGCTTTCGTGGGCTACAGCTCACTTCATCGGATGCATACTGTGGAAAGTACAGAAGATCTTTTTATACACACAAACCATGAAAAAATGGGTGTTTACCACTACAAAAGGTTTTCTCTCCCCCCAACCCACTCTCCTGCTGGTAATAGCTTATCTAAAGTGATCACTCTCCTTACAATGTGTATGATAATCAAGTTGGGCCAGAGAAAACCTTTTGCAGAGAAAACCTTTTGTAGTGGTAAACACCCATTTTTTCATGGTTTGTGTGTATAAAAAGATCTTCTACACTTTCCACAGTATGCATCCGATGAAGTGAGCTGTAGCTCACGAAAGCTTATGCTCAGATAAATTGGTTAGTCTCAAAGGTGCCACAAGTACTCCTTTTTCTTTTTGCGAATACAGACTAACACGGCTGTTACTCCTGAAACCTGTCTCCTATCAAGTTTCCTCCTGTCTCCTCCATTCTGCAAAGGAGGACAGCCTTGTATTTCCTAAGCCACTTCCATGCAAACCCTGCTTAGAACACTCTGCCAATCCCTGTTAACCAAGCCACCAACCTCTCCTAGCTTAGGAGCCTCCCTTTGAACTCCCTTGATCACCTGGCTTACAAGAAGCATGAACTAAAATAATAAGAATGATAGGTAATGAAATCTCCTGATGCACGTACCCAAACTGAGGTACCCCATGACCTCACTACAGACCTTGTCCTTCCTGTGTCAGGTCCCTGGCTAGCTCGGAACCTGGCATCAGCACCTTGTCTTTTGATATGTTCTTCTGAGGTGCTCAGCGTGCTTTTGGGCACTGTAGAAATCATGGATGCTCTGGGACTGGGTGATCTAGGATGGTGAGATGTTAATGGGGACGTTTTAGAGGCTTATAATCTTCTCCTGTGGCTATTTTGTATTGGTTAAAGCCTAATCACCCCTCCAGTCTGCATAGCCTCCTTGCTGGGGCTTCTGCCTGAATAGGTCTTTTCAACCCAGCCTCTTTAGCCTTGTACAAGACGTTAACAGACTAGCCCAGACATGTCTAATGTGCATCCAGGTGATAGGCCTGGTGCTGTCACACCTGCATAACTCTACGTTGGGCCGGGGTCTACACTTGTGGTCCCCCGAGTAGGTTAGTGCCCTGCAGGGGAATTGCCCCATGTTCCTGAGAAAACCCCAAGAAGACTTCACATGTTCAGGAGACCAGGTGCATTCCTCCCTAGTCCAGGGTTACCCTGGGGCCCTTCCTCAGCAAAGACCAGAGCTGGCCCTTCCGTATTTCAAAAGCTGTGTGAGAATCTTCTACAGTAGCCTCAGTATCCTCCATCCCCATCCCAGAAGGCTCCTGTTGCTCGGGGGCCCCAAACCTGAGGGGTCAGTTGCTGTCCTCTGCCCCCTTCCTTCTTGTTCCTGTTTAAAAAAGGAAAATGATGTGCTTTCTGCCAGCCCCAGCTCTGCCATGCAGCTGTGTGTGGCACTTTATAAATAATAACGGATCTCCACTGTATCATACCTTGGTTCTCAGATTTCTGGACTCTAGCCTTCAGGTGAAGCCATCAGAGCTTCCCACCCTGCTATAGAATCATAGACTCATAGAATATCAGGGTTGGAAGGGACCTCAGGAGGTCATCTAGTCCAACCCCGTGCTCAAAGCAGGACCCAATCCCCAACTAAATCATCCCAGCCAGGGCTTTGTCAAGCCTGACCTTAAAAATATCTAAGGAAGGAGATTCTACCACCTCCCTAGGTAACGCATTCCAGTGCTTCACCACCCTCCTAGTGAAAAAGTTTTTCCTAATATCCAACCTAAACCTCCCCCACTGCAACTTGAGACCATTACTCCTCGTTCTGTCATCTGCTACCATTGAGAACAGTCTAGATCCATCCTCTTTGGAACCCCCTTTCAGGTAGTTGAAAGCAGCTATCAAATCTCCCCTCATTCTTCTCTTCCGCAGACTAAACAATCCCAGTTCCCTCAGCCTCTCCTCATAAGTCATGTGTTCCAGTCCCCTAATCGTTTTTGTTGCCCTCCGCTGGACTCTTTCCAGTTTTTCCACATCCTTCCTGTAGTGTGGGACCCAAAACTGGACACAGTACTCAGATGAGGCCTCACCAATGTCGAATAGAGGGGAACGATCATGTCCCTCGATCTGCTGGCAGTGCCCCTACGTATACATCCCAAAATGCCATGGGCCTTCTTGGCAACAAGGGCACACTGTTGACTCATATCCAGCTTCTCGTCCGCTGTCACCCTTAGGTCCTTTTAAGCAGAACTGCTGCCGAGCCACTCAGTTCCTAGTCTGTAGAAGGACATGGGATTCTTCCTTCCTAAGTGCAGGACTCTGCACTTGTACTTGTTGAACCTCATCACATTTCTTTTGGCCCAATCCTCTAATTTGTCTAGGTCCCTCTGTATCCTATCCGTGCCCTCCAGCTAATCTACCTCTCCTCCCAGTTTATTGTCATCTGCAAATTTGCTGAGAGTGCAATCCACACCATCCTCCAGATCATTTATGAAGATATTGAACAAAACCACCCCCCAGACCGACCCTTGGGGCACTCCACTTGACACCGGCTGCCAACTAGACATGGAGCCATTCATTGATCACTACCCGTTGAGCCCAACAATCTAGCCAACTTTCTATCCATCTTATAGTCCATTCATCCAGTCCATACTTCTTTAACTTGCTGGCAAGAATACTGTGGGAGACAGTGTCAAAAGCTTTGCTAAAGTCAAGGAACAACACGTCCACTGCTTTCCCCTCATCCAGAGAGCCAGTTATCTCCTCATAGAAGGCAATTAGATTAGTCAGGCAGGACTTGCCCTTGGTGAATCCATGCTGACTGTTCCTGATCGCTTTCCTCTCCTCTAAGTGCTTCAGAATTGATTCCTTGAGGACCTGCTCCATGATTTTTCCAGGGACTGAGGTGAGGCTGACTGGCCTGTAGTTCCCCGGATCCTCCTCCTTCCCTTTTTTAAAGATGGGCACTACATTAGCCTTTTTCCAGTCGTCCGGGACTTCCCCGAATTGCCATGAGTTTTCAAAGATAATGGCCAATGGCTCTGCAATAACATCTGCCAACTCCTTTAGCACTCTCGAATGCAGCGCATCCGGCCCCTTGGACTTGTGCTCGTCCAGCTTTCCTAAATAGTCCCGAACCACTTCTTTCTCCACAGAGGGCTGGTCACCTCCTCCCCATGCTGTGCTGCCCAGTGCAGTAGTCTGGGAGCTGATCTTGTTCGAGAAGACAGAGGCAAAAAAAGCATTGAGTACATTCGCTTTTTCCACATCCTCTGTCACTAGGTTGCCTCCCTCATTCAGTAAGGGGCCCAGACTTTCCTTGACTTTCTTCTTGTTGCTAACATACCTGAAGAAACCCTTCTTGTTACTCTTAACATCCCTTGCTAGCTGCAACTCCAGGTGTGATTTGGCCTTCCTGATTTCAATCCTACATCCCCGAGCAATATTTTTATACTCTTCCCTGGTCATTTGTCCAATCTTTCACTTCTTGTAAGCTTCTTTTTTGTGTTCAAGATCAGTAAGGATTTCACTGTTAAGCCAAGCTGATCGCCTGCCATATTTACTATTCTTTCTACACATCGGGATGGTTTGTCCCTGTAACCTCAATAAGGATTCTTTAAAATACAGCCAGCTCTCCTGGACTCCTTTCCCCCTCATGTTATTCTCCCAGGGGATCCTGCCCATCAGTTCCCTGAGGGAGTCAGTCTGCTTTTCTGAAGTCCAGGGTCCATATTCTGCTGCTCTCCTTTCTTCCCTGTGTCAGGATCCTGAACTCGACCATTTCATGGTCACTGCCTCCCAGGTTCCCATCCACTTTTGCTTCCCCTACTAATTCTTCTCGGTTTGTGAGCAGCAGGTCAAGAAGAGCTCTGCCCCTAGTTGGTTCCTCCAGCACTTGCACCAGGAAATTGTCCCCTACATTTTCCAAAAATTTCCTGGATTGCCTGTGCACCGCTGTATTTCTCTCCCAGCAGATATCAGGGTAATTGAAGTCTCCCATGAGAACCAGGGCGTGCGATCTAGTAACTTCTGCGAGTTGCCGGAAGAAAGCCTCGTCTACCTCATCCCCCTGGTCCGGTTGTCTATAGCAGACTCCCACCATGACATCACCCCTGTTGCTCACACTTCTAAACTTAATCCAGAGACTCTCAGGTTTTTCTGCAGTTTCATACTTGAGCTCTGAGCAGTCATACTGCTCCCTTACATACAGTGCAACTCCCCCACCTTTTCTGCCCTGCCCGAACAGTTTATATCCATCCATGACAGTACTCCAGTCATGTGAGTTATCCCACCAAGTCCCTGTTATTCCAATCACATCATAATTCCTTGACTGTGCCAGGACTTCCAATTCTCCCTGCTTGATTCCCAGGCTTCTTGCATTTGTGTATAGGCACTTGAGATAACTCGCTGATCGCCCCTCTTTCTCAGTATGAGGCAGGAGCCCTCCCCTCTCACGCGCTCCTGCTCGTGCCTCCTCCCGGTATCCCACTTCCCCACTTACCTCAGGGCTTTGGTCTCCTTCCCCCAGTGAACCTAGTTTAAAGCCTTCCTCACTAGGTTAGCCAGCCTGCTTCCAAAGATGCTCTTCCCTCTCTTCTTAAGGTGGAGCCCGTCTCTGCCTAGCACTCCTCCTTGGAACATCATCCCATGGTCAAAGAATCCAAAGCCTTCTCTCCGACACCACCTGCATAGCCATTCATTGACTTCCACGATTCAACGGTCTCTGCCCAGGCCTTTTCCTTCCACGGGGAGGATGGACGAGAACACCACTTGCACCTCAAACTCCTTTATCCTTCTTCCCAGAGCCATGTAGTCCGCAGTGATCTGCTCAAGGTCATTCTTGGCAGTATCATTGGTGCCCACGTGGAGAAGCAGGAAGGGGTAGCGGTCCGAGGGCTTGATGAGTCTCGGCAGTCTCTCTGTCACATCGTGAATCCTAGCTCCTGGCAAGCAGCAGACTTCTCGGTTTTCCCAGTCAGGGCGGCAGATAGATGACTCAGTCCCCCTGAGGAGAGAGTCCCCAACCACCACCACCCGCCTCCTTCTCTTGGGAGAGGTGGTCGTGGAACCCCCAACCCTAGGACAGTGCATCTCATGCCTTCCAATTGGCAGAGTCTCCTTTTGTTCCCTTCCCTCAGATGTATCATCTGGTCCACTCTCCGCATTAGTACCTGTGGAGAAAACATGAAAACGGTTACTTACCTGTATCTGCCCTGCTGGTACAGGGATGCTCCCCTTTCTTCTTCCGGAGGTCACATGCTGCTAAATTTATTCACCGTCCTCCTGTCCCCGCTGCGCAGCCTGCTCTGAATCTTCAGAACATTGTGCCCGTAGAAGCATATCCTGACGTCTGTCCAGGAAGTCTTCAGTTTCTCTTATGCAATGCAGGGTCGATATTCATTTCTCCAATATTCTCTTCCAATATGGAGACCAGCTTGCACTTTGTACAGACAAAGTTGCTTCTGTCCTGTGGAAGAAAGACAAACATGGTACATCCAGTGCAGGTCACAACAGCTGAACACCCCCCATCCATATTATCTTCCTTCTACTAGCTCACTCAGGAGTTGTAGTAACTTCTCAGAGAAGCCGGCAAGATGTAAGCCTCAGCAGGCTCTCCCTGGGGAATTCCCAGGCAAACTCCCTCTGTTCGCTGCTCTGCTGTTCGCTGCTCAGCTGGTTCGCAGCTGACTGGCTGACTGGCTTTTATACAGTCTAATTTAGGTCAGGTCCATAACTGTTCCAGTATGTCCATTCAATCCACCAACCTGTTGTATTATACTTCCTCTTTGCTGTCTGCATGTAATAGCTTTGCCTAAATACTGAATAACTGGGGACACTGTTCTTCATTTCTCCTTCTAAAAACTCTTATGTAGCGCTGCTGGTTCAGAGTAGCTTCCACATTCCACCCCAGAGGTGACTGCATTTAAATGGTGGATGACTGAACTCTGTATTTAGTTTGTCTGCTGCTTGTGACTCTTCAGAATGAAAGCGGGTATTATTCTGTATTTGAATTATTTGCCCCAACTAAGATCAGCTATTATGCATAGGCACTGTGCATAATACACATAGTAAGAGACAGTCCCTGCCCCAAAGAGCTTATGGGTTTAAATAGACGAGAAATAAAGCGTGGGAGAAAGGAAGTGTTGTTATCCCCATTTTACAAATGGGGAATTCACAACACAGATCAAGTGGTTTGCCATGGATCACACATGGAGCCTGTGGCAGAGCTGTGAATTGACTCTCAATCTTTTGAATCTCAGTCCGGTACCTTAACAATAAGAACAGCCTTCCTCTCTATTAGCATTCTAATAATGGTGCTGTGGAGATGGCTAGTATTGCTGAGTCTTGATGGAAAACAGTCCAAAAGAAAAGAAGGAAACGCTTTGGTTTAAACTTCCACTTTCTTTGGACTCCCTCAGGATGGGAACAGCCCTTTGACGTAGGCCTGGTCTGCACCAAAAAGTTAGGTCAACCCAGCTGCGTCACTCAGGGGTGTGAAAAATCCACACCCTTGAGAGACTTAGTTAAGTTGACCTAAGCCCCGGTGTAGGCAGTGCTCGGTCAACAGAAGAACTCTTGCGGAGAACTCTCGGGGAGGTGGATTACCTACACCTGTGGGAGGATCCCTCCTGTCAGCATGGGTGGTGTCTACACTGAAGTGCTCTAGGAGTGTAGTTGCAGCTGCAATGCTGTGACATTTCAAGTGCAGACAAGCCCTTAGAATTCTAGAAGCTGCCACATAAGCAAGAGATGTTACTGTGGGTTCAGCCCATCCCTCTGCTATTGCAGGGTTGCTCTCTACTGGGAACGTCTAATGCTTTGTTCACACTGGGGCTTCCTCCTCAGGTTTAGCTCAACCTTGCATTGCGTTGCACATACTCTCTTCTCCCCTGAGCTCTGTAACGCTTTAATAACCATGTCACCGTCTCGGTTATTTTTGTTACTCTGCAGAAAAGTCCGTGGCGAAGCCAAGAAATGCCGTAAAGTGTATGGAATTGAGCACCGAGACCAGTGGTGCACGGCCTGCCGGTGGAAAAAGGCCTGCCAGCGATTCCTGGACTGAGCACATGAACATTTCAGGAGTATTGAATTTCTCTCTCTCTCAGCCGAGAGCTCCCAAAGTTGGTCATTGCTGCAACCAGGGCACAGCAAACTTGGAGGTATCTATCTCCTGTGGCTTCAGCAGAGATCTCAAGAGCTGTGTGTAAATTCCAAGTTCTGTATATTGTATGTCAGCTGGATTTATTAATTTTTTACACTTTCTGTGGGTTTTTTACAAATGTAAAAAAAAAAAAAAAAAGTCCTCCTATTTTATAGTAAAAATAGGGAGGGAAAGAAAGAAAGCTGGTTGCTTGGTGTTCACAGCAGACTTGTTATTTGGTGATCCAGGGACCAAAGAACTCTTTACTGATCTCCCAGCTCAACAGTACAGTCTACTGAACTTTCAGGTCAGTAGCTGGGATAAGGAGGTGAGGATCATCTCTCTCTCTATTACGTGACTGGCTAGAAAGCTCAAAGTCTGCTGTAGTTTAAAGGGCACTGTCAGAATAACAATCATAGCTTAAAAAAGGAAAATGATGTTCATGTTTTACTAGTAACACCTTAAATTATTGGAATGGGAGGAATTTAAAGTTCTTTCCTTTGCTTTTTACCAATGATACTGTGTTTACTTTTTACACCTCTCAGCTCTGACATTAAAGCTGGACTTGCTATGTCTCTGGTCAGTTTCACTTCCTGGTATTTATGTGTTCTGATACAGCTGCATCAGCAATGTTGAAATCTTAAAATAAACATCTACATATATTTTTATCTTTTAATTAAAAACAAATTTTTTTTAAAACAAAACTAATTTTTTTGTTAGATTCATGAAAACAATGTATTTCTTTGAAAAACCTATTTTTTGGGTCTCACAGTGTCTCTTTAACCTACAGGGAATGAGTTTTTATTTTGAAACCTGATGTAGCTTTCTGCGAAGTTGGCAGGATCAATATTGTTAACCCAAGAGGACTAGAAAGGGTGGACACACAAAAATTTAGGCCCCAATTCAGCAAAATGCTTACATACATTTTTACATTATGTTGCAATCAGTGGGACTAAAGTACATGCTGAATGAGTTGGGATTACTTGCATGCTTAAAGATAAGCACGTGCTTATGTCATTTGCTGAATCAGTGTCATAGATACGTATGTTATGAAATCCTGAATTGTGAAAGATGTCTGAACCCAGCTTTCTGGCTTTCATTTTTTAAAAATTCATATTCTTTTTACATGATTCAAATGTTTCTGATTTGATCTGTCATTGTGTACAGTTTACTGTCTTCTGGGGGTAGAATTTATCCCTGTTTGCCTGATTCTCACTTATAGCAGTGTAACTTCAGTGGAGTTACTCCTGACTTGCACAGGTTTAAATAAGAGAAGAATCAAGCCCAAGGAGTCTTTCTGGAATTGCGGGGGGAGCTGGAGGGAAAGATCAAAGGTTCCATAGGCCCCTCTGATTTTGGAGAAGAGCACCATTTAATCCACCACCAGCAGTCAGGTCCAGTTTTTATTGTTTTTGGTCTTTGCACTCATGGCTGATCAGCCACATGTAGGAAGTGCCCAATCTACTGTCTGAGCTGTGAAAAGCCACTTGGCAGCAAGTGCAGTCCAGCCACAATACCAGCACACACATTGCAGCTGCTGTGAGGAGCAGCAGAGTGCATCCCATGGCACAATAAGCTGTCCTGTGGAAGCTTGGCCCTGCATGGACAGGACCCTGGCGACCAGGTTGCTAATGTCAGTGTCTCTGTCCATCTCACTGTGTGACCTTGGAGCACAAAGGCAAAGAATTTTGTTCTATACGTCCCCATTTTGTGTCTTGGGGAGTCAGTGGTGTTTCCATCATTGAACTCAGTACAGTATGCGATGGTAGCAGTGCAGGTTGACTGGGACACTGCCCCCAGAGGGTGCCATTTTGATCGTGTTGAACTCAACGGGTGTCACAGAAGTGCTCTGTCACAGTCACTAAGGAGTCCTGGTTTCTCTTAACAGGGCAAGGAATGCCCCGTCACTAAAGCCATTCAAATGCTACACTCTGTTGTGCAGAGAATCCTGGCGCTGTGAAGTCTGTTCTGTTTGTAAATACAAAATGGCAGCTACACACGAGCCATGTGGTCCATGTTGTGCATAACTCGGCTGCAGTCAGAGTTGAGGGTTTTGTATTAATGGGAGTGGGTGGGAAGGGGATCATTGGACTTTTTGCTGCGTTTTTGATAATCGTAGGCCATAAACTGCAGAGCTCAACCCATGGGCAAGGCAGAAACAAGCCTGGTGTATTTTTAAGGACCATAGGATTGACTACACTTTCTTTGTAAAAACAATTCATGTGACCAGGAGGGTGTTATTTCCTCCTGGATCAACGTGAGCCTGGTTGATAAAGGGGCAGGTGGTGCAGTCAAAGGGGTTATATATGGGGGTGCTTGTTGGTATTTTTTTGTAATTTTATACATATATACAGTATATTGTTTTAGAACCCAGTCTTCTGCTCGCTGTTAAATTGGTGGTTGCCAAATTGGCCTATGGGAAGCAGGAACAAAGTGAGTGTGTCTCCCTATTTGTTTGTTTTTTTTACTTAGTCCACTGATTCTGAGCCAATGGAATCATCTAGGTCTGATTCAGTAGGGTCAGGTTCTCTAGCTGGGTCCATGTGGGTCTGATGCAAAGTCCATTGAAAACAATGGGAGTCTTTCAGTTGACTTCAGTGACTGCGGTTCAGATACTTTATGAAGGAAGGAGTTCGTAAGAGGCCCTCTCTTACACTTTAGTCCCTCCACTGTGACTCTTACTCTGATGACCACCATAAAGAGCTAGCAGTTTGAGATCCACTGTCTTAGTCTGATGTGAGAAATGTGGATTATGAAAGCAGACAAGTTGCTGAACTGTTCTATATAGGTGACCTTTAAAGGAATACTGCAGTGGTTTGTCATACCAGGTGGTGTTATACCTCCCTGGGGCTTAATATTTTACTAAATACTGGAAAAGAATGAAATTTCAAAAGAGATTTCAGACATTGTGGTTGCTCGCCTAAAAAGTACCATTCAGAGAAAGGGGTTGATGATAGTCAGTTGGGGCTGCCATTTTCATGGTGAAGAATTGTGCTTCACAGCAGCCAGGGTACTACTTGAACCCCTCACAGGACATAGGTGAAAATTGGGCCATTCTAAAATATATTCTATTTATTTTTAAATGTTTCCGTTTCAAAAACAATGTAAAAGCCCACAAACCTTTAAAACAGTCTAATTTCCAGCTGTTTTTACTTGACTTGAATTGGCTGAATCCTAACCTGCCAATGCACCTTTCTGTTTATTAATAATTCGTCTTTATTGTATTTCAGGCACTTGGGGCCTACTCCTTGAAGTGCTTGTTTGAGTACTCCCAGTGACCTCAGCACTGCAGTGGGACTACTCACATGAGAAAGGATTGCGGAATTGCATACATAACTCTCAAATGCAGTGGTTAAACTATCTCTTGGGTTACACTGCAGTTTTCCTTTAAGGCTGGCACCTGGGCCCATTGATAAAATTATGAAAGGAAACCTCTTGTCTCCCAGTTTGAACTCTTGATGTTGGATGCTGCTTACTTGCATGCAAGTGCTTCTGTGTTTTTTGCACTCGAGTTATGGAAGGGTAAAGTAAAACTGACTAGAACCGTTGCCTGCAATTCAAATAGAAGTCTCTTTTGAGGCCCAAAAAGTTCAGTTTCTGATATTATTAGTTGTTTTTCATTCCCAGTCCTGGAACCAGAGAAATGCCTCATCTCTTATTCCTGGCTCTGCTGTTTAAGGTTTTCATCCCTCATTATTATAGTATCTGAGCACCTCATAATCTTTAATGTATTTTTCCTCACAACACCTCTGTGAGGTAGAGTAGTGCTCGGGTTCCTATTTTATAGGTAAGGAATTGAGACACAGAGAGCCAGGTTTCTAAATGTGTTAGATGCCTGTTATGGGGCTCACCATCCCAGAGCGCTCCCTTGTGGCGTTGTTGTCTCTCACCATCCTGGAGTGCCCTCTTGTGGTGGTGTCATCTCTCTCATGTCATGGGGTACTTGGCCCTCTGGCTGCCTCCCTCTAGAGTCCCACCCCTTTTGGGACATGTGTCCTTAATGTCCTTCATCAGTATTAAAACAACCAAAGTGAACCAAAAAGTCTTCTGCCCCACCTGGGGTCTTCAGTTCCAGTCTCTTCACCGAGTGACAGCACGTGAAACAGTAACAGCAACTCACTTCCAGCCCTATGAGTTTGAGATTTCAGTCTCTCTCTTCCAGTTCCCTTTAGTCCTCTGACCTATTGTCATGATACTGACCTGCAGGGCCCCAAGTCCCCTTCCTGCCCCCCCCCCGGGGGGGTGGGGAGGGGGCATGACTATAGTTAATTGTGACTTCTGCAGTTTATTCCGCTTTTCCCCCTGTCACAAATTTGGTCACCTCAGCAGATGCTATGATCAACCTTCTTGATCCCCAGATGTTCCAATCTTGAGATCCCTACGCATACTTTTGGAGCACAGATCCTCTAACACTCCCTCGGGAGAGCTGTGACCTCACCATCCACTACCCAGCGCCTGGAACCAATGCTGAGACACCATAGACTCCCCTTGTAGCTTAAAGATCCCCTCTCCCAAAACCGCACCAAAAATATGAGCCTTCTGGGTTACCATTCAACCCTCTCAGGGGACTCATAAAAGTTGTGACACATAATAGACACTTTGCCCAGAGTTCTAGAACGCTGTTGCTCTTTACTGAATCATACAAGAAATACACAGGTCCATACAAAAATAATAAAACCTATGCTCATTTCTCAGTTTCTTCACCAGGGCATTCTTTGGGCTGGGGTCAGAGCCTCTGGGGCCAACCAGGTCCTTCTGCTGTGGACCCTTACGTTCTGAAACATGGAGTCTTCTTCCCAGCTCAGTTACTAGTACTTTCACCTTGGCTGATCCATGTCTTTCCTTCTTTCTTCCCAAACATCCTGTGTCTCTCAATCTTCTCCTGACCCACCCAACCTCTGTGTTTTTTAAAGGCTAGCATTAACACCTAGGTATCTTTGTTCTGCTTGGTAACTTTCCGCTCTCCACTTCTTGTTCCTTCCTTCAGAGAGGTAGAGTAAAACTGTTTGGGTTTATTCCCCCCACTTCCCCCCCCCGCCCCAGGCCTAAACTCACCCACTGTTCCAAGGTGTTATCACTTAATAAGTTCTAAGGACCTTCTGTTGTATCTGGTCTACTAAGAGGATGTGATACAGCTCTGCTTAGCCCATAGTGGATACGCATAGCTGGAGGAGCATTTGTGATACAGCATTTTTCATGGCAACCACTTCATAGTAACTTTGTAGTATCAACCAGAAGTTGCAAGTTGTACAGATACGGGGTGTGACAACTTGAGGGATCTATTTCAAGGTCCTTCTTCAGACTGTCCACCCCGGAGAGGGTTCCTCCCTGCATTTCCTCTAAGTTCCTCTCCTCCCTACCTGACCATGCCCTCTCCAGGTGTAACCAGTAGGGTCACTCAAGCTGTCCAGCTGTTCATTAAAACCTTCTTTGCTGAACTTCTCCGATCAGCCTCAGCCCAGGGCAGTTAGCCCAGGTGCAGACCAGCTCCCCCTTAAAGGGGCCCAGGCACCCCATGACACCATCTAATTCCCATTGATTTCACTGGGAGTTAGGCACTTGCATACATCTGATCCAGGGAGACTAAGGGCCAGATTTCTAAAGATCCAGATATAGGCACCTACTGGGATTTTTCAGAAGCCCCTAACTCATGGGAGGGTTTGTGGTGGAGCAAGGAATTGAACCCCCAAGTCTTTTGAGTTACAGCCTAGCACCCTAATCATTGGACCCATTGTGTCTTTCAGGAAGTGGAGAGGTCCAGAAATCTTCTTAGAGAGCCTATTTTATGACACTTTTAGTACAATTTGCAGACTTCAAATGAAGCCATCTTAGCAGTTTACTGATTGTAGTCTCATCTCTCTCTCCAGCCGTGAGATTGGAGGAACAGGACACAAACTCACCCTGACCACCCTTCCCTCTCTTTCTCTGGGACTTTTGGGGCCCTTCTCTTGCTTAGGACCCTGCAATTCATAAGGTCAATCTGGGTCACTCAGGAAATTAAAATATGCATCCAGACGCACGGGTGCTGATCAGACCAATCCTATGAGCCTCTTTAAGGTTCACCCCTCAGTAACTGGCCTTGAACAATCCAGAGTCCTCAACCCAAACATTTGTATGTGTTATATATATGTTTATTTCAAGGATAATTTTTTTGCTGACAGAAGATTGGGTTTTGAAAAAAATAACATTTTGCTTTTGTTAAATGTGATTTTTTTTTTTTAAAAAAGTGTAAATGACTTTGGAATAAGCAGTCACCTATAGAAGCATGTGGTATACCGTATACCCTCGCTAAGCTGCACAAACTCTTAGGCCAGAGAGGAATGCAGAATCCGTCTGCTATTGCCTGGCATCACAGGCGTGTGTGGGATGGGAGGAAGGTAGGCAGAAGAGAAGTATTACACCACTAACACACACTAAATACTGTCCACTGGCTTTTTTTCCCCATCTTGCAGCACCTTTGTTTGTACACATAGCCATCTTGCAATGCCTGATTCCAAAATGAAGAGCACTTACTTAATCATAATAAAGAAAAAAACATCTTACATAGGAATATTTTGTATCCGTGTTTTTTAAAAGATTTGAAAGGGGATGGGGGATTCTTACACTTTATTTTGAGGGCTTTTGCGGTACAGATTTAATTGGACAAAATAGTTCTTAACAATATGGTGGTTGTTTTATATGTGGGTGTTTTTTTTTTTGTTGGAACAGCTGGTGCACGTCTTTTTTAATTTTATTTTTTACACTTTTTTTGTTGGCAGAAATGACACAGCAAGATTTAAAAAAAATTTTTTTTTTCCTTCTTTGCTTTTCTCCGCCTAATTTTCTAACTTGCTTCCAACCACACTTGGTAGACTCTAGTTTTCCTTCTGTCACTCTTGCATAGACTCCATACTTAAGAACTTTTCTAATCTTAAGCAAGTCCCCCTCAACCTCCAAACATTAGGTAGCCGTGACCTGTGAATTCAGCTAAGAAACACCTCCCATATGCACCTGTTTGGTCTGATTGTCTCTTTGTGCATGTATGTATGTACATAGGAACCTTTCTGCTAGGCATTAACTGGAGTGTGTCCAGCCTACACGTTGTGACCCTTCATTGTTGATGGGAGATTGGACCCCTAAAAGAAGCAAAGCAGTTGTGTTGTGTGAAGTTCAGCACCTGGTGACCCCCCCCCCCCACTCTGTCACTCTACACCCCCATTGGATTAAAGAAATGGGAAGTCTTCAGGTAGATACACAAAGCTAGGGTAGGGTGTAACTTGTTTTTTTTGTGGAGTTATGGGATATGAGAAAGTGTGGAAAGGATGGGACATTTGTTGCCAATAGCTGCTCTTTGGCATGCTATTCAGCTTAACGGGGATATGCCATATCAGTGAATTTCTGTCTCATTGGAGCTTTTTTCAGCTGTCTTCCAAGTATTATTTTTTATTGTAATAAAATAAAAATGTGAAATGTAATTTTTACAGCAGCAATATAAAATATATTTTATAAGAAATAAAATGAAAAGTTGCCTGATATCTGACTGTGTCCTTTTACCTGTTCTTGTACAGAAGGAAGAAAAAGCAAGAGACCTTGCTGTCCTGGACTAGGGTAGCTATTACATGTTTCACTGTTTAGCCTGATGCTCATGTCCCAGAGCACTGAAGGGAACATTTCTTCCAGCTTGATGTTTCCTAACGCGAGACCACTTTTGCTTGGCTAAAAAGTCTTGTTCTTTATACATTGTATTAACCTAGTTTTTAAAGCAGACAAGAGACTGGAATGACAGCTGCATTGCGCCCATTATGTATACCGCAAGGGTGGGGAACCTACGGCCCGCGGCAAGTCTCCAGGCCTGAAGCCTCGAGCCTCGGCGCCCCACCGCGGGCCTGGAGCCGCGAGCGCTGTCTCGTTCTGCGGGGGGAAGCTAGGGTTGCCAGCCTGTTAAAAGTCTGAGCAGCTCCGCGCAAGTTCCGGAAGCAGTCAGCATGTCTCTGTGGCCCGGGAAGCTCCGTGTGCTGCTCCAGCACCAGCTCGGCAGAAGTGCCTGGTCGCTCCTCCGCCTAGGGTCTGGACAGGCCAGCCGCTTCCGGGAGTAGCACGGAGCCGGGGCAGGCAGGGAGCCTACCTTAGTCCCGCTGCGCTGCCACCTGGAAGCTTCCTGAGGTAAGCGCTGCCCGGCCGGAGCCCACACCCTGAGCTCCCTGCCCCAGGTGGGAACCCCCTCCCGCACCCTAACTCCCTTCCAGACCCCCCAACCCCCTGTCCCAGCCGTGAGCCCACTCCTGCTTTCCAAACCCCTCAACCCCAGCCTGGAGCCTCTTCCTGCACATCAAACCCCTCATCGCCAGAACCCTCACCCCCTCCTGCACTCAACACCCTGCCTCAGCCCAGATTCCCCTCCCACATCCTGAACCCCTCATTTCTGGCCCCACTCCAGAACCCAGGGGAAGCCCTGAGTCTCCGTACCCCCCTGCGGGGCTGGAGCTGCAAGTGCTGGTTTGCCCTGCTGTGGGGGAAGCCCCAAGCCTCTGCGCCCCTATCCCCACCCCCCCATGGGGCTGTGTGTGGCCTGTAACTGACTTCTTTTTTCTTATGGGTCAATGGCCCCTGATAGAAAAAAGGTTCCCCATCCCTGACATACAGATTCAAGGCAACTTTACAGTTTCCTTTGAAAAAAAAATAGATCTAGCTGAACTTTCTACATTGTAAACAAACCCTAAGAACATAAGAACGGCCATACTGGGTCAGGCCAATGGTCCATCTAGCCCAGTATCCTGTCTTCCGACAGGGGCCAATGCCCGGTGCCCAAGAGGGAATGAACAGAACAGGGAATCATCAAGTGATCCATCCCCTGTCGCCTATTCCCAGCTTCTGGCAACCAGAGGGTAGGGCCACCATCCCTACCCATCCTGGCTAATAGCCATGGGTGGACCTATCCTCCATGAACTTATCTAGTTCTTTTTGAACGCTGTTATGGTCTGGGCCCCAGGGCCGTCCCTAGGAGGCTGCGAGACCCGGGACATTAGAAACTCGGTGCCTATCTGCCAGGGGGTGCTCCACCTGGCTCCGCTCAGGCCCTGCCCCCACTCCACCCCTTCCCCCAAGGCCTCACCCCGCCTCTTCCTGCTACCGCCCTACCTCTTCCCACCCCGCCTCTTCCCCGCCCAGTTCCATCCCCTCCTCTGAGCACGCTGCGCCCTCGCTTCTCTGACCTCTCCTCCAGCGCTTCCTGAAACCGCAAAATATCTGATCCGCGGTAGGTGCTGCGAGGGAGGGGGAGGTGCTGATGGGTGCGGCCCACCGGTGGGCAGGAGGCACTGGGGGGGGAGGTTCTAATGGGGGGCTGCTTGCCCCCGCATTCGCCTCCTCACCCCGCCCGCCTCACCTCCCCGCCTGTAGGGCCCCCCAAAGTGTGAGGCCCAAGGCGGTCACCCTGATTCACCGTACCCGAGGGACAGCTCTGCTTGGCCTTCACAACATCCTTTGGCAAAGAGTCCCACAGAGGCTGAAGGCAACTGTACAATTTCCTTTTGGAAAAAATTAATCTGGCTGAGCTTTCTACACTGTAAACAAACCCTCTGCTTTACCACCCACTTTTTGCTTTGTTTTTTGCCAGCTGGCTTGAATGGAGTCACAAAGGAAGGTCAAGTATCTTTTTCTCCAGTGTCTTTCTGTGGCCTTTGGGCCCATTATGCCTAAGTACGGGAGGCCACAGTTATGTGACTATGAGGACATGCAGTGGGATGCAACACATGAATCTTCTCTCTACTGCTGTGGAAACTCTGGCAGGGTTTAGGTGATATTCCTTTAAGAGGAGAAGAGAGGGAGTATTGGAATCCAACTCCAGATCTGTTGTTAGTGGCATGCGGGAACGACCGGCAGAAATGGGCAGGTGTTCGGAAAGGGGAAAGGGTCTGAAGAAAGTATAGTGACAGGAGGGGGATGAGGAGACAGGGAAGCACAGAAACTAGGCAGTGAGGAAAAATGAGGTGGACGTAGGGAAAAGTGTTTGAGAGGAACACCGTGAGGGAAATGGCAATGCGCTGAAGGAAGGAAAAGGGAGAGAGCAATACTAGAAGGAGCCACCAGAAGCAGAAGGGACAGCTGCTGAAATGATAAATATGCCACTGCTGATTCTCTCACTCTGCACCGAGGGTCTAGGCGGAGCGTGAATGGCAAATTCAAATTGACTTTTCTTTAGCAATAAACCATTACACTACATTTCCCTCATGGAGTACGTTCTTGTCTCTGACACTGATTCCTCCTAGTGCAGGGTGAATGCATTTGAGGGGCTACTGGTAATGCTCCTGATATTTATGTCATGGGATGTGGGCTCCTCCAGATTCTCACAAGAATAGTGTATCTCTCAGGTCACTTATCATCCACAAACCATTTTACCAGCAGCATCAGACTCATTAGTCCCTGCAGCTCCTAACCAGGTTGGCCATATGGGGGTTAGGAGATAACCAGTACCCAGCCCTGGGATGTGTGCTAGTGAAATTAAAATTCCTAAAGGATGTGGTTGGAACTGAGAAAGAGAGAGACACTGTTGTTTGATCTGTATGTCCATCAGATATCCAAACGAGGTGCCTTGTATTGTGGAAACAAATGTTTGGAGCTTTGGCTCAGCTATGCCCCCATTCCCGCACGGAGCTGGCCCAAGCCCTGCCGCTCACTCGCTTCCCCCTGCCTCCCCCCACCCCCGCAAGACCCTTTTTGGCAAAACTGGTCATTTGTCCCATTTGCTCTTGCCAACTGGTCATCTGCAGGGCCATCAGTTGGGAAGAGCAAATGGGACAAATGGCCAGTTTGCCAAAAACGTTGGGACGTCATGGGCAGGGCTTAAAAAGGGGAACTGTCCTGGCCAAAACAGGAAGTATGCTCACCCTAGGCTATGTTAAGATTCACCCCGGGAGCCTGGGCCTCTGTGGAGAGCCCCGGACCCTCCACCTGCCCTGAGCAGGAGGCCTGAGAAGTAGGTAATTTAAGAAGTAGATAATGGAATCATGCATCATGGAGATGGGGGGGGGTTGACCTTTTGATACTGAGCTACAGATGATAGGTGAGGTAGAGACAGGTCATGAAGGGCCTTGAAAGGAAGAACAAGTAGCTTACATTTGATATAATAGATAAAGAGGGAGCCAGTGGAGGGATGCAAAGAGAAGTATCGCATAATCAAAGTGATGGGCTAGGAAAATTGTCTTTACACAGCATTCTCAATGGATATGAGTGGACAAGAGTGCATTTTAAAAGGCCAGAGAGAAGGTTATTGCAGTAATCGAGACATGAGATGGATGAGAGTTTTAGCTGTGTGAATGGATAGGAAAGGCTGTAACTTCAAGATGCTATGCAGAAAGAATCTGCAATTCTTAAATACAGCTTGGAAGTAAGGACTTAGAGCAGTGGTTTTCAAACTTTTTGAGCTGAGCCCCTGCTTTGAGTTATAATTTTTGATTGCACCACCCCAATAGCTGCCCCTCCCACTTGGGTTTTCAGGGTGGGGGAAGGTATGTGTAATGGTCTGGGGAGGTGGGGGGGGGCAAGGAGCCAGCACAGGTCTTGGAGGCATTGACACTGACCCATAAGCTGGGTGACTCACTTAAGTGAGTCAGGGGGTGGAGGTGGCGCTCCTTCCCCAAGACCCACCATGCAGGGCTCAAGCCAAAGACCAAGCCCCGCTGCACAGGGCTGAAGCCTGAGCTGCCTGGTGTCTCCGCTCACCCTCCACAAATGTTCCTTTGCCTCCCTAGGGGGCACGCACAACAGTTTGAAAATCTCTGACCTAGAGAGAGAGATCCAAGTCAAAGATGACACCCAGGTTACAGGCCTGAGTGACAAGCGCAGGATGGTGGTTTTGAGAAAGGAGATGGTGGGTAGGAGATTTAGAGCTCCTGAAATAATCTGCTAATAACAAATATAATCCTTTTTTGTCTATAGAGTTTAAGGCCAGAAGAGATCACCAGATCATCTAGCCTGCCTGAAAAAATGTGTGCTATTCAGCAATCTTTCATACTTGATTTAACCATTCTAACAGGGGTTGAGGATCCATCTTTCTCCAGTTCCTGTGTGCTGACCAAGCTTTCCTCCTGCACATGAAGCTGTCCCAGAGTTCAAAGACACTGTACTTGTACTCCATCACATGGAAAAAATTCACAAGAGACCAGAATAAGTTTTGGTCAGGCTCAAAGTATATAAACAGTGAGGCATTTTAGTTATAGTCACTCTAATATTTAGCCCATCTATTGAGCCAAGATTAGGGTTGCCAATTTTGGTTGGATATATTCCTGGAGATGTAATCACATGACATAATCTTTAATTAAAGATTAATCTTTAATTCTTGGTGACTCCAGGCCAATCCTGGAGGTTTGGCAACCCTAGCATTTTACCAAGAGTTTGATACTCAAGGTATATTTTCTTCTGGAATTCTACAATATCTACAGCTATGGCATTATATTAGCATGAATGTTGTAAGCAAGACACGATAATGAATTCTTCTGCTGTACTCTGTGCTGATTAGGCCTCAGCTGGAATATTGTGTCCAGTTCTGGGCCCCACATTTCAGGAAAGATGTAGACAAATTGGAGAAAGTCTAGAGAAGAGCAACAAAAATGATTAAAGGTCTAGAAAACATGACCCATGAGGGAAGACTGAAAAAAATTGGTTTTGTTTAGGCTGGAGAAGAGAAGACTGAGAGGGGACATAACAGTTTTCAAGTATATAAAAGGTTGTTACAAGGAGGAGGGAGAAAAATTGTTCTTCTTAACCTCTGAGGATAGGACAAGAAGTAATGGGCTTAAATTGCAGCAAGGGAGGTTTACATTGGACATTAGGAAAAACTTCCAAATGGTTAGGGTAGTTAAGCATTGGAATACATTTCCTAGGGAGGTTGTAGAAGATTGGAGATTTTTAAGAGCAGGTTAGACAAATACCTGTCAGGGATGGTCTAGGTAACCCTTAGTCCTGCCATGAGTGCAGGGGACTGGACTAGATGACCTCTTGAGGTCCCTTTCAGTCCTATGATTGGAGCATAAATTGGTCATTATATTTCCCCATCTCAACCCACATTCTTTAGGAAAAATTAATAACCCAGCTCCCTATTCCTGCATTTCATTGTACTCATGAGTGTGTTGTATAAGCATCTCATTAACTCTGAACTCACTGACCAAAAATACAACAGATTCAACCATTAGCTCCCTTCTGCTCTGTGCTGTCTTATTAG
The DNA here is from genome assembly GCF_965140295.1 of Lepidochelys olivacea. Classification (NCBI taxonomy): domain Eukaryota; kingdom Metazoa; phylum Chordata; order Testudines; family Cheloniidae; genus Lepidochelys; species Lepidochelys olivacea. The sequence continues at coordinate 7,326,490 of NC_140413.1, forward strand.
CAGGCAGAGTAAGGAGGCTTTCTGTTTGAAAATATTAAAAGTATAGAAAGGAGTAAAAAGAAAACTATCAAATTCCGCTTCCTAAGCATCTCTGCCAGGGAAATAAATTTATTCTCAGAATATTGGGAGTAAAGGTGTGAATTACAAATTATAACCGACAGATCTGGGCAATGGGGAAAGTAAAATGGAAGACATTCTATATGAGTAAAAGAAGGCAAGCTAGTAGGAATTTTAAATTTGGCACAAACAATTTTCCAAGAAGATAGTGATTCATAGAATTTAAGGCCAGAATGGAACATTAGAACATCTAGCCTGACCTGTATGTCACAGGCCACTACATTTCACCTACTTATCCCTGTTTTGAACCTAATAACTTGTGTTTAGCTACAGCTTCTCATCCAAAAAGCTTCCATTCTTGATCTGAAGACATCAAGAGATGGCCAATCCACCACTTCCCTTGGTAGTTGGGTTTCAATTGTTAATCACCCTCACTATTACAATCTTGTGCATAATTTCTAAATCGAAGTTGTATGACTTCAGCTTCTAGCCATTGGTTCTTGTTTTGCCTTTCTCCACTAGATTAAACAGCCCTTTAGTACCCAGTATCTTCTCCCCATAAAGTTATTTCTCCATCACTTTGATAAGCTAAAGAGATCAAGTTCTTTAAGTCTCTCACTGTAAAGCACTTTCTCCAGCCCTCAAATAATGTTTGTGGTTCTTTTCTGCACCCTGACCCATTTTTCTACACCCTTTAAAAAAAATGTAGACATTAGAACTCTTCGCAGTCTTCCAGTCTTGGTCTCACCAATGCTGTATACAGAGGTAAAATCACCTCACTGCTTCCTTCTTTATACATCCAAGGATCACATTAGCACTCTTTGCCACAGCAGTATACTGGGAGATCATGCTGAGTTGCTTGTCACTGTGACCACTAAATCCTCCATAGAGTCACTGCTTCCAGGATACAGTCCCCTCATTCTGTAGGTGTGGCCTGCATTTATTGTTCCTAGATGTATATAACTTTGCATTTGGCTGTATTCAAGCACATTCTCTTTGAATGGGCCCAGCTTATCAAGAGATCCAGATTGCTCTGTGTGACTGTCCACATACTCATAATTATTTACCACTGTGCCAATTTTTGTCAATGGCTATTAGCCAGGATGCAGCGATGGTGTCCCTAGCCTCTGTTTGCCAGAAGCTGGGAATGGGCGACAAGGAATGGATCACTTGATGGTTACCTGTTCTGTTCATTCCCTCTGGGGCACCTGGCATTTGCCACTGTTGGAAGACAGAATACTGGGCTAGATGAACCATTGGTCTGGCTCTGTATGGCTGTTCTTATGTCATCTGCAAATTTTATCAGTAGTTATTTTTATAGTTAATTCCAGATCACCAGATGGATAAAAGATCTTTTCCTTCTCTTCTTTCTATGGTATCAAACCACTCTAGCTAAGCATATTAGCGTGATGTTTTGGCTCAAAGGATCTTTTGGCTCAAAGGATCGGCAGTGTTAGCTTTCAGGGTCAGCTTAACTTGACATCATTAGACTTCAAGGTAACAGTAATTTAATATGTATGGAGACTGTTTATACCTCTCAAGGTTATATTTTTTAGATAGCTGCCTGGATGGTCAGGTAGATAACAGTGCATTAGTTTATGTTGGGTTCACATTTGAAATATTTTCCTTCACAATCAGAAAGTTTAGAAACGTAACTCTTCAAGTGAAATCATAGATGCTACAGAAACTGATGGTGCCTCCAGAGAGGTGTTAGACCTACATTTCTGCCTGTTCCTGCTCACTCTGAGCCCAGGCTCTCTGAGAGGAGGAGGAAAAAGGTGAAGGGACACCAGGAAAGAGAGGGAAGAAGTCTAGTAATTCCACTCATGTGGCCATAAGATCAAAATGAAAGGATACCCCAAAACTCCAGCCAGCACAATCCAAATTGTGCAGGTAGCATGACTCATATCTAACTCCACTACTTCAGTTCATTTAAACAATGCAGACCACCCAAACAACCCCCACAGAATCCCCTTTCTTCCCAAACACCTCAGCAGACCTCGTGAGGAAAAATAGCAGTAGCATTTGCAGCTGTGATAACCCAGCCAGCAAAGAAGACTGTCAGCTACAGTCTGAAATACCCAGCAACTCTAAAAATGAACCTTGAAAGCAACAAGAAACCCTTGACACTGACAAAAACCTCCTTTTGGTTGCATAGTTAATAATGCCCTCTCTAAATGAACGAATGAGCCAGAGTATGCAAAGCACTGATGGTGACTTGTACACTTTAACCTTCTAACTTTACAATCTCATTTAAGCCTCTGTCTATTCTTACAGACTGAATAGTTTTGCCATGACACCACTAGATAGTGCTATCCACCAAGGTTTTCATCTTTACTGCTTATTCATCATGCCCTTTTCAAACCACCAGAGGGCAGTACCAGTTCTGCAAAGACACCCAGTAGAATCAAACACAAACATAGCAGCCAAGTTTTGTTCAACTCCATGTGTCACACTGATTGCAAAAAATATTAGTGAACTTGCATATTTTCAAATAATTTACACATGACTTTCAATAGAAGTTTATAGTCAATACAGCCTTTGACCCTTCCTCTAGTAGTGGTGAGTGTAGGATATGGAACTGTGCAAAATACAGGCTAGGTGTCTAGGGATGCTGAGATATCTGAATAGGGGAGTGCTGGTGGGAGTCTGCAATTGGCTGGTTAGGTGAGTGCTGGCGATCTGGGATGCCTGGGTGCTGCCTAAGAGTAGCAGTGGTGTCTAGGTGGGTGCTGTCAGGGTAGGGGGGTGCTGGGATGTCTGGGAGTGCTGGGTTAGGTGGGTGGATGCTGCCTGGGAGGGGAACTGAAATCTGTCTGTGGGACTAATAGCTAGGATGTTTCTGGAAGGCAGGGAAATGGGATGTAATAGGGGCCTCTCTGGATGTCTGGAGTGCGCCTATGTGGTAGAGGTATCCTCGGGAGCAGGGGTGCCATTTGTGTGGGGGACAGAATTTCATACCTGAGTTCTGCTCACAGCCCACGCCCTAGCCCCAGATGGAGCTCGTAACTGCAACTCGGCTTGAGTGTGATATGTGATGAGTAAGGCTACGATTAAGTCACAGAGATCATGGAAGTCACACAATCCATGACTTCCAGAGACCTCCGTGACATTTTCTGCCGCGACGCTGGAGCTGGCAGCAGGAAGCCCCACAGCTCTCAGCCACAGCTCCTAGCCGCAGGACAGCAGGGGGACCCCGGAGTTCCCAACCCCTCCTCCAGAACTCCCATTTGCCATAGGTGGTGCGGCTCCCTGCAGCCGCCCAGCCCCAGCAGGCGGCGGGGGGACCACAGAGCTTCCAGCCACTGTGGGGGGACAAGGGGATCCCAGCTGCTGTTGATGCTGACCATCCTCCCTCCCCATTTTATCTGGGATATTTTTAGTAAAAATCAGACAGGTCATGGGCTTCCGTGAATTTTTGTTTATTGCCCATGACCTGTCTGATTTTACTAAAAATATCCGTGACAAAATCTGAGCCTTAGTGATGAATCACAGAATCATAGAATATCAGGAGGTCATCTAGTCCAACCCCCTGCTCAAAGCAGGACTGACCCCAACTAAATCATTCCAGCCAAGGCTTTGTCAAGCCTGGCCTCAAGGATGGAAATTGCACCATCTCTCTAGGTAACCCATTCCAGTGCTTCAGTACCCTCCTAGTGAAATAGTTTTCTGTAATATCCAACCTAGACCTCCCCCCCTGCAACTTGAGACCATTGCTCCTCGTTCTGTCATCTGGTACCACTGAGAACAGCTGGACTTCATCCTCTTTGGAACCCCCCTTCAGGTAGTTGAAGGCTGCAAGCAAATCCCCCCTCACTCTTTTCTTCTGCAGCCTAAATAAACCCAGTTCCCTCAGCCTCTCCTCGTAAATCATGTGCCCCAGCCCCCTAATCATTTTTGTTGCCCTTCGCTGAACTCTCTGCAATTTGCTCACATCCTTTCTGTAGTGGGGCACCCAAAACTGGACGCAATGCTCCAGATGTGGCCTCACCAGTGCCGAATACAGGGGAATAATCACTTTCCTCCATCTGCTGACAATGCTCCCACTAATGCAGCCCGAAGAGTTCTGTGCTGCTCCCAGTGTCATCTTTGGGGCAGGGAGTTTGTTTATAAACAGAGGCAAGGTGATTAAGATAACAAAAGTCTTGTCATTAAATTAAATTAAATAAAATTAAGGATTGTTAGATGATCCTGAAAGCATTGTCAGGCACTCCAGTTAAAAGATAGGAAAAAAAGGGTAGGAATAAATGATGAGAATGGAGAGAGGTAAACAGTGGTGTGTTCCCCCCCCCCCCGCAGGGGTCTGTACTGGGACCAGTGATGTTCCACATATTCATAAATGGTCTGGAAAAAGGGGGTAAACAGTGAGGCAGCAAAATCTGCAGATGATACAAAATTACTCAAGATAGTTAAATCCAAAGCTGACTACAAAGAGTTACAAAGGGATCTCACAAAACTGGGTGATTGGGCAACACAATAGCAGATGAAATTCAGTGTTGATAAATGCAAAGTAACGCACATGGCAACATATAATCCCAACTCTACATACAAAATGATGGGGTCTAAATTAGCTGTTACCCGCCAAGAAAGAGATCGTGGAGTCATTGTGGATACTTCTCTGAAAACATCTGCTCAATGTGCAGCGGCAATCAAAAAAGCGAACAGACTGTTGGGACTCATTAGGAAAGGGATAGATGATAAGATAGAAAATAGCATATTGTCTCTATATAAATCCGTGGTACACCCACACCTTGAATACTGCATGCAGATTTGGTCTCCCCGTCTCAAAAAAGATATATTGGATTTGGAAAAGATACAGAGAAGGGAAACAGAAATGATTAGGGGTATGGAACAACTTACATATGAGGAGAGATTAAAAAGACTGGGGCTTTTCAGCTTGGAAAAGAGATGACTGAGGGAGGATATGATATAGGTCTATAAAATCATGACTGGTGTGGAAAAATTGAATAAGGAAATGTTATTTATTCCTTCATATAACACAAGAACTAGGGGTCACCCATTGAAATTAATAGGCAGCAGATTTAAAACAAACAAAAGAAAATATTTCTTCATAGTCAACCTGTGGAACTCTCTGTGAAGGCCATAACTATAACAGGATTCCAATAAGAACTAACGAAGTTCATGGAGGATAGGTCCATCAATGGATTTTAGCTAGGTGGGCAGGGATGCAACAACATGCTCTGCGTGCCCCTAGCCTCTGTTTGCTAGAACCTGGGAGTGGGCGATAGGGGATGAACCACATGTTAGTAATAGAGCTGAGTGGGTCTAATATTTATTTACTTTTCTTTGTTTTGTATCAGAATTAGATGCAATGCTCCTGTCACCTATTGCTAAATTATTTGCCAAAAAAACAGAGCTTTCAAGTGTCTAAGTAGCCCCTGGAATCACGGTTAAAGTTGCGGTTAAAGTTGCCCCCACCTCCCTGTACCAAAATCTGAAATGACTCCCCTAGCTGAGAGGCAAGGACTTTTCCTGAGGGTTGGGAGGGGGTGGGGGTCAGTGTGGAGGTTAACTGTGGGAGCCTGGGGCTAGTATTTAGCTCCCTTAGTTTGTGTAGTAACGAGCCAACTGGCTGTTGTCACTGCTTCCTTCCCTTCTGAGATCTAGCAGGAAAAGCAGCCAGAGGAGAGGTAATCTGACTCCATGAAGCCAGGCTTGATGACTTCCAGCAGTCAAAAGGGTTTCTGCTCACAGCTCAGCTGGGTGGAGGCAATTCAGACTGAGCTGCAGGCAGGTGCATAAGACCTGGCAGCCCTGCCACCCAACGGGAATTACTACCAAATGCATTGTCCATTGGTGTCTATCTCACATACTTGTACTGCAGCATTTAGTGGTGTAAATAAGGGAAGTAAAAGCAGGGAGGATACTTATGCTCTTGTTTTTGTTTCAGGGGATGCTGTGTGCCCACAGATTTACCAGAGCTGGATAATGTGACTCTGTTGGTTGGGCAAGAATCACCCAGAAACTGGAAGTGCTCATTAGCTGTTTGAAGCTATTTAGGCAATTTCCATTGTGGGCATGCAGCCTGGCAGGACACACCCAGAGTCACTCTCTGAGAGTGGAACCAATGGGAGCTCAAGGGTAGGAGACGGAGTTTATAAAGAGAGGGAGCCAGACCAACAGGAGGACTCAGCTGTGGAGCAGTGCAAGGACCACCAGGGTTTGCTGTAAGCCTTAGGGCTGTGTTCAAGGACTTTGACAGTTTGGATTTGGACAGCAGGTTCCCTCAGCCCACTGAGGAAGAAAGAGGACTAGAATTGCTGCAGGCTTAGTTAATTGCAGGCTATAGTGGTAGAGACCCAAAAGGAGTGTGAACGAGTCAATGGAACTATCACTTATTTCCCAATTTTAAGGAGCTGACCCCATGCCACAGCAACTGAGAAAGTTAAGTCTGCCCAGAGAAGAGTCCTAGTGGGAGCATTTGTATGTACATGCAGGTAATATTTTGCATTTGAGCTTGTGACAGTAACCGGTACTACTGGGGCGTGCATGCTTCGTCCCTTATGTCAGCTGAGCTCATTACACATACCACTGACTCCTTGCATTCCTCCATTCGCCTGCACAAGCTCCCTGTGTGCCACCTCCCATCCCCCTCTATTTCAGGGAGTCCCTGAAATTCCTCCCAAACCCCCTGCCAGGCTTATGTGTGCATCCCACACTAGGGTCCCCATTCTCTCTCCCCAGCGGTTCTGTGTGCCCTCATTCCCACTCCCCGCCCACAAAAGTCTATAAGATGGACCAGAACTTCTTTAGCTCCCTACATGATAAACTGGTAGGGAAGCATAATTATTTCTGGTAGTTTCAGGAGCAAGCAGTACCGTCAGCTCCATTATACTGTTATGCTGGAAGGGGTTAATGGCTGTCATCTTGTCTTTGATCTATGGGAAATAACAGACTGCCTTTGGTCATGCCAGTTGCTTTTCATTCAGGCTAAATAAGAGAAACAATTAAACTCTGTTATGGAGTAAGACAGCTGAAACAACAGAAGCCCCCATCCAAGGGATGGGCCATATGGAAAGGCCTGAGCAAGAACTTGGAGAAAATAAGAAGGGTTTCCCTGGGGAGCGATTGCAAACACAAGGTCTGAAACAGGAACTGAGTGATTGCAGCTGTGTTTGTCTGTGGGTGTCAGAGGCAGAAAGCACCTGGAAAGCCAGGAGAAAGTAAACAGAAAGCCACAGAAGCAGTTGTGAATGTGGCTCTGAGAAGGAGCGTAGATGGAGCTCCTTCAGGCACAGGACTGGCTGAAAAGGCAGGCTTGGAAATTGTGAGCAAGGAAACTGCCTGCTTTTTTATTCCTGCATGAGGAAGGAAGACCTAGTGATTAGAGCACTAGCCTAGGACTTAAGAGACCTGTGTTCAAATCCCTGCTCCTCCTGACATCCTCTGTGTGACCTTGGACATGTCATTTAGCTTCTCTCTGCCTCAGTTCCCCATCTATGAAATAGGGATAACAACATTACCCTATCTCCAGAGGTGTTGTGAGGATAAATACATTAAAGATTGAGGTACTCAGACAATGCAGTAAGGGGCACCATATGAGTATGATAGTGTTCTGGGAAACAGGATTCTGTATGCATTCACTGTAAACAAATAGGACTGGGTCAAAGAATCATATAATCAGTTTCTCTTCCTATTGGAAACAATCCAGCAAGGCCTTGAATATTGATTAATTGCTCATTCCAAGGAGCAAAAATACTTTGTGGATGTAGTAAACTATATGTGTTCCTAAAGAGTAAACGGTGACAAGTTCCTCAGGTGTCACAGAGGTTCTCATGTGTGGTCATTGGGCATTATTAGAATCCAAGTCCTCACAGCCACATGCCAGACAGTACAGGAGCCCTTAGTAGAAGGAGAGCCTGAGACATGAGGCCTGGTATAAAGCCTAAGGTCTGCACTAAAGTCAGGCCCTGTTGAGATAAAGCAAAGTTAGCAAGAGTCAAGCTATGAGCAAAAGTCAGGCCCTGTTACAAAGCAGATGCCTGCTTGCAAGTTCACTGTCCAATTCATGAACTTGGCAAGACCAGGGCGGGTGTTACAAAAGCACAAGCACTCCTAGGCACTAAACATTCACTTAAACACATTCCAGAAGGGTAGCATCACAACACCCCAATACAAGGTTATGGTATAAACACACTCTCTGAAGATAATAGGGACACACTGACCCCTCTTAAAGATAAGGTCAGGATGACAGGGTGATGGATAGAGATGTTTTGATCAAACCAACATGTACAAAGTAAAGGGTGGTAATGTGAGAGGGGCAATACGTAATTTGTCTGTATTGGTGTATAAAGCGGAGTCTCAGAGGGGATGTCTTTGTCCAGCCAAGGGGGAAATGAAAAGTCCCGCCATTCACTGAGCCAAATTCTTTATCATAGGCATACACATGCTAGTGTAACTGTAGACATTGATCCGGGAAGCTAGGACCGTGCTTCATCGGTAATTAACCTGCCCGAGTGCCTTCACTACCAAACTGAGTCTGTGGTCTTTTTGAGCAGTTCGATCAGAGCCTGCTGTACAGGCAATCTGGCCAGAGTTAGTGCAGCACACAGACAGAACACACCTGCAGCCAACAACTGACTACAGCCTGTACTCTTTGACCCTCAATCCACAGCAGGGTAGTCTCCAGGCACCCTCCCTTCATTACCTCCTCTTACAGAACAATCTGTGTGATTCCTGAGTAGCCTAAAACCACAGGTATTTTAGTAAAAGACAAAAGTCTCTAGTCTTGTGCTTTGAAACTGGGTGTCATCCATGTAAAATTTCTAACAGCGAAGCAGATTAGCCACCAGAACAAACTATTATGCTGTCTGAAGTGACTCATGATTGTGAGAGCCAATCTCAGGGCAGACTGTCAAGAAGCAGGGCAGAGACCCCAAACTGGTTGTATGTTCTATAATTAGATTCCACCAACCCAGTAAGAACTGTGAACTCCAAAAGCACTGTAACAGTCTTACCATGGAGTCACAGACAGGACCCTTGGGCATTCCAGTCTATCTTGCCACCCAGTCAAACTGGTCTTAGTGATAGATGGTTGCTATATACCAAGATCACAAAAGATTCAGGTTACTCCCAGTCCCAAAGGGACCAGTCACTTACCCCAGGTTAATTTGAAGCTTACATCTCACACCAAAGGCACTGTTTGTAGCCAATCCTATAATAAACTATCTAAGGATTTATTAACAAAGGGCTTGTCTTCATGTACAGCGCTATAGCAGCATCAGTGCAGTGCAGGAAAGAGCTTCGCCTATTGGTGTAGTTAATCCACCTCCCCAGGAGATGGTAGCTATGGTGACAGGAGAAGCTCTCCCATCAGTTTAGCGCTGTTTACACTGGGGGTTAGGTCGGTATAGCAACATCTCTCATGGGGGGGGTGTGGATTTTTCACACCCTTGAGCGACATAGTTTTACTGATACAAGTTTGTAGTGTAGACCTGGCCGAAGAAAAGAAATGAATTATTACAAGGTTAAAGCAGGCAAACAAATATACACAAACGAGTTAGTCTGTGGGTTCAAAGGGTGATGGAGTTGTAGTAATCTGTCAGCTAGGAATGTCTTGTAGGGCTTACCCAAGTAGACCCTGGGGATCTCTGCTTCTGTTTCATAGCTCCAAGTCCAAACAGCAAAAGAGATGAAAATTTTTCTTGTCAGCTATTTTTATTTCCTTCTTCCAGAATTCAAGCTGATGGGACAAGCCCTTTTGCACATAAGCGAAATAAACAAAGTCTTGGTATTGTAACGTCCCACAATGGCCCATTTAGTTTTGATAGGCCTTATTGATAGGCAGGAGATCATAGATAATCACTCCTGACTGGGTTCACAGTTTCAGAGCAAACATTTTTTACAGTTAAAAAGCAAAAACTTTAATATTACCGTATAGCATGTGATAAAGAAATTGTAAATGCATGCAGTAATTTACAAACATTTCACAAAGTCTAAACAGCAAACACATTGTTAGAAGTCTAGTATTTCTCTTAACCATATTAACATACAAGTAAAACAGACTAGTTTCCACCAGTGAATTCGTCAGTGTTCAGCTGAGGCCCAAAGCCTTGGCAAGAGCTGGCACCTGGTTTGCCAGCATCACACAAATTACCAAAAGAAGGGGTGGATTCTCCATCTCTTTATGTCAAATCAAGATTTGGTCCCTTTGTGGAAGAGTTGCTTTGGCCAAATCTAATGCAGAAGTAACTGGATGACATTCTGTGGCCTGTCTTACACAGGAGAATAGTCTTTTAGATGAGCATCATGGCCCCTTCTGCCTTTTAAAATCTGGATCTGTGTCACTACAGGAAAATGAGCAATGTCTTACATTTCTGGAGAACTCTCCATCCCACATCCCGCACCAGCTCTTGATTTCCAACCTCATGTTCCTGCCCTGAAAGACTTGTCCATGACAGTTGAGTCTGTATCACCTAGAAAATCACGCTTTCAGTGTTTGGATATAAAAGCTGTCTCTAGATAAGAAAAGCTTGGTAAAAATCTGTCATTTATGGAAAATGTGGAGAGTCCAATGAGGTTAAGGTGGGAGGGATAAGAGGTGAAAGGGACAGAGGGTAAAATATTGAGGGATGAAACCAGGTGGGAAAAGAGAAATGAAGAGGAAAGAAACCACAATGGAAAAGAAAGGAGAGACTAAAAGTGTGAGATAGAAGGAAAGCCCCTGGTCTATAAGTTGGAGCCGGGGGGGCAATGATCCCATAGAACTGTGCTCTGAAGCATGCAAGTGTGGTGGATTGGGATCCCTTTCACAAGTTCCCAGAGTCCTGCTCTGCAGGAAGGGACTGAGGATCTGCATCAAAGGGTATGTCTACAGTCTACACAGCAAAAGAAGACTCATAGCAGTAAGTCTCAGAGCCTGGGTCAACCGATTTGGGCTCACACTGCGGGGCTAAAACTAACCGTGTAGACATTCCCACTCAGGCTGGAGCCTGAGCTCTGAGACCCTCCCCCTTCACTGGGTTTCAGAGTCTGAGCTCCAGCCTGAGTCTGCATTGCTATTTTTAGCCCCATAGTGTAAGCCCCGCGAGCCTGAGTCAGTTGACCCAGGCTCTGAGGCTTGCTGCTGCAGGGATTTTTGGCTTTGTAGACATACTCTTAGTGATTTCATTCTAAGCAAACTGCACGAATCTAGAGGTATAAACTCTCCCTTAGGCCTTTTCTAAGGGCTCTATCTCTGTGTTGCAGAAACACGAAATGATAGAAAAATTAAACGTAAGAGTTAACAAGAAGGTGCAAAATATACTGTCTCTTTCCTGTGCTGCAGGGAACTTGCCCTAATCCAGCAGCAGGATGAAAACTAACGTGCACTGGCAGCTTTTCTAACTTGCTCACGTGGGCGCCTCTGACGCACTAGCGGCCAGAAGTTGGTATGGAGTTAATTAGCTAACATCAGCGAGGAAAGGATTTACTAGTGTGACCTTGGACAGCAAGGGAGTGTGGAGAATGAGTGGTGGAGAGAACACTGTTTTGAATGAAAAATCATATTTAATCTACACATCATGCCCACAAGCCCAATAGCTGATTTTTATGAGCTACGTGGTAGTGATGCACATCAGCAGACTTGCTCTTAAAGGTATACCGATTGCTCAAGCTGGGCTGGTAAGGCTGGGTATGTAACACCAATGTCCAACCTCTGCCCCTTCCCAGTGCTGTGCTGTGAATGGAAGGGAGGACTGGGAGGAATGCACAGGCTCAAATGCCTGAGAAAGTGGACACAGCAGTTTGACAGTGACAAGACTGCAACTCTTATGGTCAGTAACTGTTCCTGGTGCTTCCTTCCCTCGGTGGGGTACTCCTTTCTGTGCAGAGCTCTTCCTGAACCCACTCTGGATTGGGCTTCTCTGACAGCCCAACAAAAGTGGGAGGGGCAGGGCCCACAGTGTCTGTTTTTTTTCCTTCCTGGGCTGGCTCCCCCACCCCACTCTCCTACTTCCAAGCATGCCAGATGGAGGCACCGGTGAGCAGCTCCTCCTTATGGTCCAGTCTGGAACTGTACCTTCCATTTTAACTTACCCTTTGACCAAAACACTTGCTGCACCCTTGTGTTAGACCCACTTCTCCGATCAATGTGAATGCTTTTCATGAGTAAACCCTAATACTAAAGGGTGGCTTTGTCCTGCCATGGCCCTACACCTACCTCCTGCTTGGATGGCTCCTGCTGCCGAGGCTGGGAGTGGAGGAGCGAGGAGAGGCAGATGCTGTTGATGGTTTCTATAACAGGACACAGACAAATGCAGAATCTGCAAAATGCTGTTTTTTGTCCCAGAATGGTGGGAACCATTGATTGGCTCCCGAAGCAGTGATACTGCACATTTGGTGGGCAGGAGTTGGGGGCGGAGGGCAGGGAATGAGACAGGAAGGGAAGAAGCAGTCTGGATGGAGAGGTAGAGGTAGTGGGGAGGGATAAAAATGGCAGATCCACCCCCACAAAGGTTAAAGGGTAAGTGGAGCCTCTATCAAAAACAGCTGGTGTGGAGACTCACATTTTTGTGCATACACTTAGTGTTGAATTTTGAACCTGAAAATGATCACACACAAATCGGGAATGGAAAGCTTCCTCTTGAATCAGAAGGCAGGCAGCAAACTGTTATATTTGGTTAATCTTGTGATTCTGGGGTGCCTGGCTCCATTCATTTTGAATGCTTGGAGGTTGGAGTGCCCAAGCAATGCAAGATCAAATCACACAATAGTAGTCTCCTAGGCTGAGATCATCAAAGGTAATGGGAAAAATGGAAATTTAAGAGGCTAAATACCGCTGAGGATCTGGACCCTAGATCATACCTCGTCATTGCTTTTCTCTTGTGACCATAAAAACCTAGGCCTTCAAACAAATTAAAGCAAATCTATCTTCAGCAGTGACCACTCTTCCTGGATACTCATCATTTGTGTAAAAGTAACGTTAACACAAATTGACAGCATATCACATCTAGGTTTACAACTGAATTTTAAGTGTGGAATTTTCCCCAGAACTTGTCTTATCTTTAGAGCTCAGCAAATAGTTATTTTTACGTGTTTCTTTACTAGCACTTTGGCAAATGAAACTAGCAAGTTAGCATCACTTGCAGGCTCTCTCTCTTTCTTTGAATATATTCAGAAAGCTGCCCGTTAATTCATATTTGTGAAAAAGTGGAAAGGGAAAGAGGGAGTTTTGGGGGGGCAAGAGACAGAGATGTTCTCCATTTTTTGACCAGTTGTCCATAGAATCCTCTAGGATTGACAAGTCCTGAAATTCTAATGTAAAGGCAGACAGAAATTTAAAAAATGCCTTTCAAGCCATCTTTACACCCCCAAAAAGAAGGGGAAAAGGGCAGAAGGCCAATTATTTTCTTTGACTGCAGGTCACCTTTAAAACATACATGGCAGGTCCCAAGCCGCCTATGCAGAGCCCTGGCAGTCAATCAAATGAGTCAGTACACACTTCGCTTCACATTGAAATATAGTTAGTGACTGTGGGAAGTGAATGATAGCATGGCATAAAATGAACACCCATGGATTCAATCCATGCACATGGCAGATTGTGTGTGGGAATAAACAGCAGCTCCCCGAGACTCCCTGGCCAGAGCCCTCGCACTCTGTGAATTAAATGAGTCAGACAAGGATCTGGCTGCATTCTTCACAAATGGAATATATAGACATGGTTACTTGGTGTCAATGTTTAAGAGAAAAAGAATGCAAAGTGTGCTAGATAATAGCCCATATATATTGCCCTGTCCCCTGCTGCCCATCTCTGCTTGGAATTTTTAAGTCCAGGGTTCATGTATGTAGCCAAAAGAGAACACAACGATCTAAAATGTTCTAAGATTTGCTAGAGCTGCTCATTTCTTCCTATATCTTTGCCCACCCTCTTCTTGCAAGTCAATTTACCAGTGATTTCTGTAGGCGCGGCTTCTGTTTGTAAAGGTTAGGACAGTCAATCATAGCACTGTAATTATGTCATCTGATTCCAACAACCCAGCTGCAAACTGAATCCAGAATACTGAATTAATGCTTCTTGGAACCATTCGTAAAACCCTGGGAGTTCAAAAATCTGCACGTCTGACGTTTGGGCTGTTATGAATGGATGATTTGGGGAGAATCCTCACTGGCATATGGACAGTTCAGCCATTTCTGATGAATGGATTGTACATGTAACCCCCAAGGAGATGACCTAGATTCCTGGGGCTCTGTCTGCTGGCAGCTCAGGGAGAGGCGCACTGTCCCTGGTAGGGAGGGGGAGCCCAGGCAAACTAAGAGTCTGCTGGGCAACCGACAGAGAGTGAGATGCCCTTCCCAGGGAGTGCAGAAAAGGGGAGAAGCCATTTTTGAGTCCGTCTGGAGCCAGCCAGGGCAGGATTCGCTGTGTGGGGAGCTGGCAGGGCTGTCCTTACCCATACGCAAAGTACGCACCTGCGTAGGGCACCAGTGGTGACCTGCGCAGCTGCGTACTGCTCCAGCCCCTGATCTGGCTCTTCCCCAGGGCCCCTGCCCCTGCTCCACCCCACCCCACCTCTTCCCTGCCCCAGCCCCACCTCTTCCCGCGCCTGCTCCACCCCAGCCCTGCCCCCACTCCCCTGAGCTCTGCAGCAGGGCCGGAGCTGCACTCACCGGCGGCGGGAAGTGCAGCAACCCAGCCACAGCTGTGCCGCTGGTGAGTGCTGGGGGGTGGTTCCCTCCTGCCCCCCAAGCCAGCCCCGCTCCCCCCCCCTTGGAGGCCTGGGGCCCATTCCCTCCCGCAGAGGCCTGCCGGCCCCCCCCCCTTCCCGCAGGGGGGCTGCATAGGGCCCCAGACTAGGGATGGCCCTGGGTGCTGGTGAGTCCCAGGCCTACATGCAGGGTTCCCCCTGAGAACTGGCCTCTAGGGACCCGAAAGCAAAATCCCTCAGCTGGGCTTTTCCTTCTCCGCAGATGATTCCCAGTTTGTAGAGTTTTATTGGGAAACTTCCCCAGCCAGGCTGAGTTAGCCCTCCAGTTCCCTAGGTGAGACCAGTCACCACATGGTCAGCTCTTCTCTGTCTGCTAGTTCAGGGCTGCTGCCTGCTGTGTGTGTGTCTGGACGCTGGGCTCGGAGACTACAGTTTGGATTTTAGTGCAGTTGTGTAATCTGCAGCTTGAGCCCTGTACCCCTTTGTGGTGAGGGGAAATCCTGGGACCAAAGCAGCCTGATTCCTGCCAGAAGAGGATCCCTGCCAGCAGAGATCAGCCCCTCTGCAGTGACGGAGGAGTCCAGAGTTATCTCTGAACCTGAGGATCATTCATGGAGTTTGTGAGTGCACCATCTTTTAGTCAGTCAGGAAATTTGTTTTGGGGACCCCCTACTCCCGGAACTGTGTCCTCAAGCCAGGGCATAAGGGTTTAGGGATTTTATAACCTGCTGCATATTAAACCTGTGGAGGGATTTACCACCTTCTCCCACATGAGTCCTTTGGGCTGTACTGAACCCAGTCAGCCACGCTGCTAAACCCCTGCAGAGAAGAATTTTGTGGTCATAGGTCATCAAGGGCCCCAACAAAGTACGCGTACCAACGGGACACTAATCTTACGTTTGCTACATCAAGTCACGTGACTGGGGAAAGTCACAGCTATTAGCAGCGTGGGCACCAGTGAACCTAAAAATAGTGTTTTACCCGGTTATGTTATATTTGTCTCCTGTTTAATATAATTATTGTGTTGAACATATTGTATGTGTTTGTGTTATTTCTTGGAAGTTTCCAACTATCTGACAAGTAAGTGGGGATTACCCTGTGGTTAGAATTTTCCTCCCAAGCTGCCCTGGTGACCCTGCCAGGAAGGAGGGAGGGGGGTGGAGGCACTGCCGAATAAATTCATAGGGAAAAATAAAGAAGATACACCCCGCTGAGTGGGTGGCGGGATCCAGAAGAACCCAGACCTGTCCATCAAAACCTGTCAGCAGATTGGCATTAAAGAAGGTAACCGGGTGGAGAGGGGGTGCTACAAACATAATTAATCAGTAATTAATCATCCATCTCTGCGTTCTGTGGTGTTCTTATGGCAGTACACAACAACACAGCCAACAGTTCAGGGAAAGGAAGTGAATAGGAATCATATTTGAAGTGAAACTGCAGAGGGAATTGTGTTTTAATTGAGGAAAGCAAGCAGTTAGTAGAGTTAATTAGGATTCTTTGTTCATCAAATGTACGAATATGTAAGCAGCCTCCACTGGGGGAGGACTCTAGACCCCTCCAGGCTCTCTAGTGTCCGCAAGTGTGTATTGCATCTATGCACTTCTGCATTTGATACCACTGGAATGTAGAGAAGCAGAATGTAATTACCCTTAACTGATATTTAGCTTGCAGGCTAGCCTTGACTGATGATTGCAAATGGTTTTACAGCTCCTGTGCATGACAACCACACAGCCCCCTGTCACCATTATGGGTCATTGGTTCAGTGCTGACTCAGAAGGAACAATGCCACTAGAATAGTGGAAGAATGGAATATTCCTTCCCAAGGAAAAAAATTGAGATTTTGAAAAAATTCTTGTTCCAAATCAGAACCAGAAAAAAAAAATGAAATTTTTCACAGGAACAAAAGGGGAGGAAACTTCTGTTTTGGCAGAGCTGAAATGGCAAGTTTTGGCTTGCTAGCCGCTCATCTGAGGGGTGGGCAGGTTCCCTGGCTCCATGGCAACCCACTTGGTGGGTGGGTGGGCTGCCTGGTTCCTTCGCTGGCCAGCTTCCTAGCTGCCTGCCTGTTTCTGTTGGGCAGCTTAGTAGCTGACTAAGAGCCCATGAACCCAAGCAGCCTCCCCGGTGAGTTGCTAGGGAGCCTGGGGAGGTGGGTGGGCCAGGAAAGCAGGCAGGATGGCCAGTCTGCCTGCTTGGTTTCTGTCAAACGTTTTGACAGAGTCAGCATGTTTCTGTGGAATATTTAAGTTTAGCGGAATCAATGTTTTCTGGTGGGGAAAACTATTCCATCATAAAACTTTTGACCCGCTTTAAATTGCACTGATTGAATCATCATCATCACCTCTTCCTGTGCTGCATGAGTTTGCCTTCTAAATACCAACTCCCAAACCTCCCTAACCTTGTGAGATCAGATAGGTCACTGCTCAAGGTGATGTGGAAGTCCTGCAGCTCTTTTCTGAAGTGTGTTATAGCCAGTTATATAAATAAAACTAACACCCTTTTAGAAAATGATTAACTTCAAAGTTGGCGGCTGTTGGCCTTTTCACCCCCTCAGTCTGTAAAACATAAATTACTCCAAACTACTTAATTGTCATGTCTCTCTCTGTTGGGCTGGCTTTATGATAGTCACTCAACCTCCCAAGTGTGACCAGGAATTGCAGTTTGACAAAAGGCTGGAACGTCATTCAAAACTAAATACTTCCAGGGCTTGTTTTATGAATGCTGACGACAAGAGTTGCTGCTGGTTATGCAAAATAAACTCGTTCTGAATCATTGAGCTCTTCATTATGTTGCCAACCTGCTTGTCGGCTGCTTTATTTCCTCTCTCATTTACGCAATGGGAAACCATTCTTTTCTTAAAACTTGTGGATTAATTTCAACTTCAGGATGATAAAAATGCTGCAGTATTAGCAGGATCATCTGCCTAACAGTGTAGGCAGCCGCTCTAAAGCTTCCTACGCACAGATCTGCCAATGCACTGGAGTCCTCATCAGAAGTACTCCTTCTATTGCAGTACTGGGGACCCCTGCACAGCTCTGTCACCACACCTTAGTCCTGATCTGCAGCAGCCTCCTGTTATTCCAGCCTTGCCCTCCACCAGCATTGATCTGCCATTGTACCTTAGGCTTGAGCTGCAGCATCTCTTCACTGTAATGTCTGAGAGCTTAGTAGGATTCCAAAAACGATTGGACATTTCTATGTCTAATGAGAACCTCCACAGCTACATTAGCTAGTGTGTGTATATGTATGTATTTATGGAATGCTTGTCTATCATATGGATTCTTGTATGTTTCTCTGAAGCCTTTGATACCAGACTTTAGGGGCTACTGATCCAGCATGGCAATTGCTGTGTTTCTGTTTGAATGGTGCTTCTGCTTGCTGAGAATTGGTGGGCAAATGTTCAGCTACTCCACCTCATTGCCTGAAGTGGATCTGTTGGCTCAATCTATTTACATATCTGTCTTGTTCTCATGCGTGCCACTACCATGTCTGGGCACCTTCAGTTCTTTGGCTGTGGTCTTTACATGTAACCCGTGCATGGAGAGCTTTGCCTCAGGTAGTCACGTTCATAATGCATAGCTTGACCACAGCAGGTGGAAGTGAGCCCATACCAGGTGGCATGGTGTTCTACAATTTTATTTCACTCTTGTAAAAATCCCACTGGATCTTTAAAGTCTCATCCAAAAGACTCCCATAGCCATCCTCTTGGTTATCAATTTACCGCAGAAAGACAAAAGGCTGACCTGACCCTGCTGGGAGTTGAATATGTGATTCCAGCAGAGATGGACCCAAGTTGTCCTAAAGTGGGTGGGAGTCAGATCCATGGTATTGGTTCATCCTGTTGTAGAGAAGAAGAATTGTCCAATGGTTAGGGTGCTAGCCAAGGACTCTGGAGCCCTGATTTCAGTTACTTGCTGTCCCATACTCTTGGACAGATCACTTAGGACCACATGTGCAAAGGTCTTTAGGCATGTAAGTTCACAATTTAAGTGCCACTCCCTTCTCAAAACAACTGTACAGCAACTGCCTGAGTTTCCTAGGTACCTAAGCTTCCACCAGTCAGCATTCACAAAGCCACCTATGTGCAGACAATGAGCTGCTCGGAGCCCTAGCTCAAGCTGAAGTTGGATTCTCAAACTAGGCAGGGGAGTGCATATCTGTCCAGCAGGATCCAATCCTGTAGGTGTGCTTTGAGCACACCTGGTACCTGTCATGAAAGACAGCTGGGATGAGCAGATCAGGAATTTTTCAACAAAACCTTTGGGTACATAATTTTGAATAAATAATGCACTGGACCAGACAGAGAGAGTCTGATTCTATAGCCCATTGGTTACATCACTCACCTGGGATGAGTGGCTCAGGTTCAAGTCCCTGCTCCCTTGAATATTTAATTATTTATACACAATGGAATGGCTCTGGTAGGAGAAACTGAGAGAGGTCCACTTCAGAAGAGCCAGCAGCCTGGGGGTCAGGGCAGTCACTAAGGATGTGGGTTAAAGTCTTTTGTCTGAATCAGGCAGAGTAGGAACTTGAATTTGAGGGTCCCACATCCTATGTTAGTGCCCTAATAATCAATCTGCTGTAGAGGGGTGTCTCTTGCTCTCTCTGGTTTTTCTTGAGGCAGGTCTTTGTTTCAGCCAGATGAGTTTTTGCTGCTAGGGTGTGAGCTACCTAAGTGGCTGACTTGGTTAAGGTGCCTAACTACAGGAGAGGAGTCATGGCTGAACATCCGAACCAGAGGGATGTGCCTATCTCTAGCCCATCAGCCAGGCACTGAAGCCTTCTTTTATCTTCCCTGCTCCTTTCCTCTGCATTTCACTCCAGATTAGCTTAAGTGGCTCCCTGCTCAGTGTGCTGGCTTCTGAAAATCTCTTCCTTAGGCACCTAACTCTCCCCATGCATTGTATGGAGAGCCTGGGTGTCTAACTCAGGGCTGAGGATTGTACTGCAATATTGTGGATATGGCTTTTCAGTACCTCAGTTATCCACCTGTATAATGGGAATAATAGTTCTGTATTATCTCACGGGGGGGTGGGGAGGATACATTAGCTGAGGTGCTCAACTACTGTTGTAATGGTATAAGTATCTAAGGTAAAAGGCTGACAACAAAGCTCAAAACCAAAGTTCCATCAACATCTGAATCTGGGATTATGGTTTGTGGCCCATGTCTAGATTCTAGGGAGACAAACCTGGTGTCCTCTGTGATGGGGCATGCAAACTCCACAAAAGGCAGGAGAAGGTTACTGGGCTATTGGATGCCTGGGGCAGGAGTCAGGCTTCCAAGGAGGAGTTAAAGCCCCTGTTCAGTTGGCGAGAGGAAGACATGGAGAGCAGATGTGCAGCTCTCACTATGCAGAAGAGGGCTGGCTGGGGCAAGACTTATCAGGGCACGTGGGGGGAAAGATGTTTATTTTTTGTATTTGTTATGGACTTTGGGTATTCCAAAGGGGTAGAGCTGTAAGTGACCTAGTCACAGAGCTAAGTCACTGCAACCTGGAAGATGTTGGAATATTGGAAGCTGGGCAAAGCAGTGGAAGATCAACAGGGAAGCTGGGTCTGATTGGCTGCTACACTGGACAGTGTTGCAAGGGGGCGCTCTGGAATGGATATGCTGTATTATGCCTCCCCGCCCCAAAAGAGAAGGTGCATTGTGTAGCAAACAATGTAATGTGGCCAACAGTAAGACCTAAGAGAATGATGCTCCCTGCCAGTCTGGTCTTGTAGCAGTTGATATGGGTAGAAATATTAATTAGTGGAATTTCCCTCTGGACAAATTTATGGTGCCGATGATGATCTTGCTAATGAAATATACTTGTATCCAGTGGGGGTTTCTTCATATTTCTTTATGCTCAGTGCACTAGAAAATGTAGATGGAGATTTGTTTCTCTGAAATTAAACTGTGATTCTCTTATTTAACTGACTTCATCATTCCTGAGGCTATAACAGAGCCAACTGTTTGCTGGGAGGTGAAACCTGTGCTAATCTGTGTTTTATGGGCACTGGAAATGAGATGGGAGGAAGAAAAAATAGTTAGTAGTGTGAATAGCAGAGAATCAAGAAAAAGCAGGAGTTCTGGGTTTGAACGATCCCCCTGCAGAGTTCAGAGTGTGTGTGTTTGTGCCCAGACTTTTGTTCAGGCCCATCTTTAAAGTATTACAAGAACTTTGTATAGATAGAGAATTGAGGGATATTTGACCCTCCACCCCTTTCTCCCCAACCAACACCACCCACATGCCTTTTGGGTATATTTGAACTGCAGCCACAAGACACTGGTTTCTATGGAAATGCTAAAAATAGCTCTGAAGTTCTCAGCCGCTATTTATTTGTCTCCCCAAATCCTGAGTTAACCCCTTCTTCAATTTCCTCCCCATCCCGGATGCATGCTGAGGTGAAGGAGATATTTTTTTTAAAGATAGGGAAGATAGGGAACTTACTAAAATGAGTCACTCCTTTGAAATACAAAAACCATCCCCTCTTCCTCCGTAATAGCAAGTAGTTTACAATGACAAATGCCATGATGCAGAGTATACTGCATTGACAGCCCTGTAGACTGCCATCCTCAGCTCCCCACATTCCCTGCCCTGGAAGGACCCTCTGAGAGGCATTTAATCCCCATGGGTTATTAACTCCTGGGTTCCTCTGACATTATCAATGAGGAGACCCATTAGTGTTTTTAGTGATGCAGATCCCTGCCTGCATGAAACTGGAGTGAGATCCACTCAACTAATTTCAGACCAGGGCCATTAAATAGCTGTGAGATGGTAGCAGTTTTATTGGCTACCAAAATGGGGTCGATTTGAACTAGAGACCTAATATTAAAACTCTCTCTGAGCCACTCAATGACTTTGTAATGAAATGTTCTATGGGGTATATTAATGAGGCTCTGTTTGTCCCAGTCCTGATTTCCATGGCAAAAAGAGTGATTTCTTCCACTTTTTATTATAACGTCTTCTCCTAACTCTCCCATTCCTGTGGTATCTGAGCACCAGTCTCTACTCGTGAATGACATCCTGGTTTCCATCATTGCACCCAAATAAATCACTTAACTTCACACTCATTTTTACAGATGCCGGATCACAAACAATGCTAGGTCCCAGTCTGTCCCCACCCCCTATAATCCCAGCCTATTTAACCATGATATTAGAGTATTACCAGTTGCCATGTCCCTGCTCTAAAGTGTGTAAAGACTTCAGAGGTAATTTTATTCTAGCAGTCCTTCAGTACTGTCCTGAGTCTGTGTGACAAACCACCTTCAAATGTTTTTATTCACTTGATACTTGTTCTCCAGCTAGCTGTAATTGTTCTGTAATCTCTTGGGGGAGAGCTGCTTGGGCATTTGCAGACTCAAGAACCACCCTTGTCTTAAAGGCACCAGTGTTTGAAGATCCTCTGAGGGTGACATTTAGGGTTTAACACTTTCATCATATTTTTCTTCCATAACATTTTGTGTGTTAGTTTAGTTCTCATGCTAATGTAATTCATAGATTCTGAGGCTAGAAGGGACCATTGTGGTCATCTAGTCTGAGCTCCTGTATAATAGGCTATAGGACTCTCCAAAGTAATTACTAGAGTAATCACAGATCTTTTTTAAAAAACATCCAATCTTGATTTAAAAATTGTCTGTCATGGAGAATCCATCATGACCCTTGGTAAAGTGTTTCAATGGTTAATTATTCTCACTGTTAAAAATTTATGCCTTATCTCCTGCCTGAATTTGTTGCAACCATTGTACTGTATTATACCTTTCTCTGCTAGATTGAAGAGCCCATTATTAAATCTTTGTTCCCTGTATAGACACTTATAAACTCAAGTCAGCCCTTAACCTTCTCTTTGTGAAACTAAATAAACCGAGCTCCTTGAGTCTCACTA
The DNA here is from genome assembly GCF_965140295.1 of Lepidochelys olivacea. Lineage (NCBI taxonomy): Eukaryota > Metazoa > Chordata > Testudines > Cheloniidae > Lepidochelys > Lepidochelys olivacea. The sequence continues at coordinate 7,349,061 of NC_140413.1, forward strand.
TGCCATATTTTCTAATCATTTAATCATTTTTGTGGCTTTTCTGTAAACCCTCTCCAATTTATCAAATCCTTCTTGAATTCTGGGCACTAGAACTGGACACAGGGGTCACACCAGTGTCAAACACAAAGGTAAAATAACCTCTCTACTCTTCCTCAAGATTCCTCTGCTTTAAAACAAAAGGGAAGTATATTTTCACACAACACACAGTCAACCTGTGGAACTTGTTGTGAAGGTGAAAAGTATAACTGGGTTCAAAAAACAATTAGACAAGTTCGTGAAGGATGGGTCCATCATGGAAGTTAGGACCATCAAGAAGGTCAGGAATACAATCCCATGCTCTGGGTGTCTGTAAACCTTCAACTACCAGAAACTGGGGCTGGACAACAGGGGATGGATCACTTGACATTGCCCTGTTCTGTTTGTTCCCTTTGAAGCATCTGGCCCTGGCCACTGTCAGAAGACAGGGTACTGTGTTATTTGTTCCTAGATGTATATATTTTCACTTAACCTTATTTAAACACACATTGTTTGCACTCAGCTACTAAGCAATCCAAATTTCTCTGTATCAGTGACCTGTCCTCTTCATTATTTATTACTCCTGCAAATTTATGTCATCTGCACACTTTATCAGTGATGATTTTGTTTTTTCTTCCAGTTTCTTAATAAAAATGTTAAATCGCATGGGGCCAAAAACTGATCCCTGCCAGACCCCACAGAGAAACACCCGTTCGATGATTCCTAGTTTAAAATTACATTTTGACTTACCAGTTAGCCAGCTTTTAATCCATTTGTGTGCCATATTAATTTTGATTAATGAACCCCTTTTTCTAGAGTCCAATATGTTATTTTATTATTTGTATTATCAAGCATCTAGGAGACCTAGTCAGGGACCCTAGTCAGGACCCTACTGTGCCAGGTGCTGTACAAACACAGAACTAAAGGACAGACTTTGTCCCAAAGAGCTTACAATCTAAGTATAAGAAAAAAGACAACAGCTAGCTGCAGACACATGTGGGAATCTAAGTGTGATGGGGTGTACAAACCCCACACTGAGCAACAAGGGCTGAAGGGCTCATTTTTGGCTCAGCCAGCCCCGCCCCGCCACATCTGCTGCAAATGTGTCATCTGCTGGAAGAATTAAAAGGCAGTGAATTAGCTCAGTTGACAGGTGGTGCTGAAGGTGAGCAGACCTGCAGCCCACAGCTCCAGCAAAGCAGAGTGAAGCAAAATCTAAAGGCTCTGACGCAGCTGCCCAAAGGGGCCCTCCATGAGGAAAAGGAGGCCCCTCCGCAGAGACAAGCAGAAAGGGAAGTATCCTGTGGCCCTGGACAGTGGTGACTCCCTCTTGCTTCCTTGTGATTTGGATTTTCCCACCAGGTGAAGGTCTTGGACTGAGGTGACCCCAGCGGGGAGACGAGAGGAAGAGGCCCAGGGAGGACAGCCTTAAGTAGTCTTGGTTGCCAGGTTACTGGTAGCCCAAAGGGCCCTGGGTTGGAGCCCAGTGGAGTGGGAGGGCCCTGGCTCCCCTCCCCACAACCTCCTTAGCAGTCCGGGGTTGTGGCTGTGACCACTAGGCCATGCAGCACAACTCCTGCAGCAAATGGTTCGGCCCTAGCGGCCCAACAACAGGAGCAGCAGCAAAGGTTAGTTCAACAAGTTGTGGCGCTGATGCAGTCCCGGGGTCCCGTGGAGCCTCCCCATCAGGGGGCCTGGGCCCAAGCTCAGGAGCCCTGCCAGTACCCATGAAGCTCACAAAGATGGGCCCAGAGGATGACCCCGAGGCTTTTCTGACAACATTTGAGCGGGTGGTGACGGCTGCCCAATGGCCCCCTGACCAGTGGGCCATCCTGTTGGCATGCTACCTAACGGGGCCAGCGCAGGCTGCATACCGGGGACTGGATTCAGAGAGCACCCAAGACTACCCCCCAGGTCAGAGCGGCCATCTTGGAGTACCTCAACATTACTGAGGAGACCTTCCCCCAGAGGTTCTGGAGGGGAAGGTACCCTCCAGGGGCCCGACCCCGGGTTGTTGCCTGGAAACTGCGAGGTCAGGAAGGGTGAGGGGGCCAAGCACCTGGGGGATGACATCCCCCGAGGCCTGGGCCCTGACTAGCAGTCTCAGGGCTAACCATGGGGGCCTGTTTCTCCTGTGGGTGTCCTGGCCACCATTATCAGGAATTCCCCTATATGGAGTGCAGCTATGGGCAAGTATGGATGGCAGAGAGACGTACCCAGAAGTGCACCCCAGCAAAACTAACAGTTCCTGTACAAATAAATGGGACTGAGGTAATCAGTGTAGTAGACTCAGGGTGTGGGCAAACCCTGGTCTGGGACGACCTGGTCCCCAACCCTGAAGCCCCCAGAGAGACCATCTTCCTGCAGTGCATTCATGGAGACATCACACCAGTACCCGGGTAGAGGTCACCATAGGGGATAACACGAGGCCCCTTATAGTAGGGCTAGCCCCAGCCCTAGACTACCCTGTTATCTTGGGTCTGGATTGGGAGCACTTTTCTGACCTATTGAGTGGATGTAGGCCTGTTCCCGGGAGCACGGAGGAAGTGCCTGAGGGAACCAGGGCAGGCAGGGAAGCTCGGCCCGTGACCCTGGTGGGAGTAGGTGAGGAGCAGGACCCCGGGGATGGGGGTTCCCGCCAAGAGGGAATGCTGCCAGAAGATCCGCCTAATCAGGAGACATTACAAACCCTGCTCCTGGAAGGGGAGTTACTGACCCAAGAGACGGATTTTGTGAAGGACCAGAGGAAGGTTGTAGATCCCCACCAGGATGCGCAGTACCCCCACTTTGAACTCCAAGAGGAATGATTATATCAGCTGGAAAAGGACCATCGGATGGGGGAAATCCATTCACAACTCCTTGTCCCTTGGCCGCATTGGCGAGAAGTCACGCGATTGGCCCATGCCATCCCCTCTGCAGGCCACCCTGGACAGGAGAAAACTCTGGCCCAGATCTTAGACCACTTCTTCTGGCTTGGTGTACATCAAGAAGTTAAAAACTTCTGCAACTCCTGACCGGAATGCCAGCTAGTTGGGCCAAAATGGGGGATGAAAGCCCCCCTTGTCTCTCTCCCAGTCATTGATGTCCCCTTCAAACAAATTGGAATAGACTTTGTCGGCCCCCTGGAAAAAAGTGCCGCCAGATACAAACACCTATTGGTGATAGTTGATTATGCAACTCGCTATCCGGAGGCAATCCCACTGTGTAACACCAATGCAAAGACTATTCCCATGGAACTTTTGAAAGTCTTTGCTTGAGTAGGAGTTCCCAAGGAGATTCTCACTGACCAAGGCACCAATTTCACATCCGGCTTGCTGAAATAGGTCTGTGAGCTTTTGAGAATAAAGAGCCTCTGTACCTCTATTTATCACCCGCAAACGGATGGCCTGGTTGAACACTTCAACTGAACCCTGAAGCAGATGCTGAAAAGGTTTATGCCAGAAGACCTCCACCATTGGGATCAACTGATCCTCCCACTCCTGTTTGCCGTTCCGGAAATCCCACAATCCTCTACAGGCTTCTCCCCATTTGAGCTCCTGTATGGGAGATGGCCCTGGGAATCCTCGATCTGGTCTGGGATATGTGGGAAGGACAAACTCTGAGAACTCAGAATGTCCTACAGTACGTGTTGAGAGTCAGGGAGAGACTTGAGACTGTGGGAGCTATGGTTAAAGAAAACCTCCTCACCACCCAACAAACCCAGGAACTCTCCTATAACAAGGGAGCGCGGGTACATACTTTCAGACCAGGCGATCAGGTCCTCCTTCTACTCACAAGTACGGAGTCTAAAGTACTGGCCAAGTGGCAGGAACTCTATGTAATTGTGCGCCAAGTCGGACCAGTCAGTTATAAGGTTAGACAATCTGTCAAATGGAAGCCCACCCAGGTCTATCACATCAATCTGCTGAAGGCATGGAAAGAATGAGAAATTCTATTCATCAACTCGTATTCCCCAGAACCAGAACTGGGGCCCCAAGTACCTTACACCATGTCCCCAGAGGCTATACAGGTGGGGAATAACTTTGCCCTGAACAAAGAGTCCAGGTACAGAGTCTAGTGAAAGCCTTCCCAACAGTGTTTTCCTCCCTGCCAGGAAGGACCCACCTCACACACCACCACATCCAGATGGAACCTGGACCCGATCATCCAGGAGAACCCCCGGCCGCTTCCCTGGAAAGTGCGTGAGGTGGTAAAATAGGAAGTCCAGACCATGTTGGAGCTTGGGGTCATTGAGGAATCCCACAGCGAGTGGTGAAGCCCTGTCGTATTAGTCCCAAAGCCGGATGGCACTGTCCAATTTTGCACTGACTTCAGGAAGGTTAATGCGATCTCCAAATTTGATGCCTACCCCATGCCCTGTGTGGATGAATTACTAAAACGGCTGGGTGAAGCTCAGTACATCACCACCTTAGACTTAACAAAGGGGTATTGTCAAATCCGACTCACACCAGAATCTCAAGAAAAAAATGCTTTTGCCACTCCATTCGGTCTGTAGCAGTTTTGAACTATGTCCTTTGGACTTTATGGGGCACCCGCAACCCTCCAATGCCTTATGGACCAGGTGGTGTAGCCCCATAACTCATACACCACAGTCTATTTTAGATGATGTAGTCATCTACAGCTGAAGCTGGGAAGAACATCTGGCCCAAGCGACGCTCGTGCTCTGCTCCCTGCGACAGGCTGGACTAACAGCAAATCCTGCAAAATGTAAAATAGGGAAAGAGGAAACCACCTACCTGGTGGTCGGTGGAGTGGAAGGGCCCGGGATCCCCTCCCCAGAACCTCCTTGGCAGTCCGGGGTTGTGGCCATGACCACTAGGCCACGCTTCCCAACCAGACTCTGAGTGGAGACCATTACACCAAGGAAGCAGATGATATTGTCTAAATAGACCAGATAGACACAGGATGGGGGAAGGGGCAGAATACACAAGTGGAGTGACAGAGGGATAGTAGCAAATGGCATGTTTTGTTCCACAATTTGCTTTTATTGGTTGCTTTTTTGGGTGGGTGGGTCGATGGATTTACTTAGGAAGGGGTGTGGGCAAGAGGCGCTCAAGCAGGGGTATGGCCCTCCAATCAGTGGGGGCACAGAACTCCTCTGGTGCCAGGGCGAGGAGAGTGACCTCCTCTGGCCCTAGGCTGGGGCGGGAGATGACAGCTCCACCAGTCCTGGGGCCGCGGAAGGAGAACCAGCTCAACCAGTGCCGGTGCTGGGGTGGGGGTGGGGGTGGGGGTGGGGAGGAGGGAAGAGGCAGCTTCTCCAGCTGTGTGTGGGGGGGAGGAAGGCAGCTCCTCTGGCTGTGGGGGGGCACAGAAAGTACCCCTCCAAAAGTGGCCAAAATTTTATTCCTGTGCACGCCCCTGCAATCAGTTAAATGGAAAGAAAAGGAAAGGGAGGAAGACAGAACAGGGCAGGAGAGGAGAGGAGAGGAGGGACAAAGCTGGGTGAAGTGACTGTGGCCGGGAGGCAGAGGGTTGGAGCAAACAGCCAATTGGCACAGGGCAGAGAATCAGTCAGAGGACAATGTATGGTTTTGACTGTAATGTCCAGTCCAGACCAAAGATGTCCCTGCTTTGGATGCTGCTGTGTCCCTACCAGTTGGAGTCTGCTGTTTTTCCCCAAGGCCACACACTGAGGAAGGAAAGGAAAAGCACCACTTAGGTCCCTCCTGCTACAAGAGGGGGGTCTTCCCTGCACAGTTCCAAGTCTAGGGAGGTGCTTGAGGGGATGGTGGCATCAGCTGGGCCCCATTTTACCCCCCTCCCCCAGTGTAGCAGTCCCTGCTTGGCTGTGGCTTCTCTTATTGGCTGGAGTCTCAGGTTGGAAGTTCTCTGCAGTTTTTCCCGGCAAGGCCAAACACTCCTACTACAGCTCTGCCAATGCAACCAAGCTCAACTTTGACGGTTTTGCCAAACCATGATGCTCTCATTCAAATCCCTCCTTAAAAAAAAATCTGTCCTGCCTGTGACAGAGTAGGGCAGGCTGGGAACCCTCACTAGGCTATAAAATAAGAGTTACCAGAAAGGAATCATTCTGAGACAGGCTAGAAAAGGAAAGACCAGCAGCCTGCCCTGCAGTAAAGAACCCCAGTATGGAGGTATGTGTCACTTTTTTGTTTCTTTCTCTTGTGGCTATAAACTGGGATTTAGCCTTTTATCCCTCAGTACCTTGGAGGTGTTAAGCTCTTGGCTCCAGTGGGTTATGTTTAAAATAATTAAACCCTTTCCAGTAACCCTTAGGCTGTTGAACATGTTGATTTGATCATAATGGACCCTTCTGACCTTAATCTATGAATCTGTGTGTACGTGCCATAACTGAGTAACCATGGATTTTATTGCTGTATTATTGCTTTTCCCTCCTTACTCTTTGTTGCTCTACTCATTGTGTCATATCTAATGTTCGATTGTAAGTTCTACAGAGTAGGAGCTGTTATCTTTACTTGTGGGGTAGTAAAAATAGCTTATTGAGCCCCTTACTATTCCACTTCTGGACCCCTCACGCAGCTCTGCCAATGTACCAGTCCAGACCTGCAACAGCCCCTGCTATTCCAGATCTAGCTTGAGCAGAGACTACATTATATAACTAATACATTAGCAACAGAGCTTGACTTCTTCTTGAATGTACTTGACAATTTAGCTGCTCAGCAACTGAGTTCTACCTGGATGTATCTGATGCATTCGGCTCCAGTACATGCGGGTAGCAACTGCTTCTTGTGATTAAACCAGAACTCCTTATTTGTTCCCCGTTATGACCAACTCTCTGAGAGCTGACCATCAGGAGCATTTCACACAATAGAAAAGTGTGAAAGATAATGCAACAAAAATCTAGGCAGAGGCTAGAGTATTTAAAATTTGTCCCTTCTGACCCTCTTGCTGACGGCTGTAATTGTCTTGTAAATATAAATTGTAAATGTCCCTGAGCAGCCTTCTCTCTAGCCTGGACATTGGCTTTTTCAGCACAGTGTTGCTGACTGATATTTAGAAGAATGTTGAATTTTAAAGGATTAAAATGCATGAGAAGGAGGGAATGGATAAGTCTTTTAGGTGGTAAACTTTTCTTCCCATTCTCCATCCATTTCTCTTCTGTTTCTTTCTCTTCATTCTTATATGGAAGCAGTTTTGGATCATTCCAGCTGGGCACTGCCCTTCTGCTTCCCTGCAAACAAACCAGAAGAGAAAGAGGATCAGAAAGTGTAGCAGGATAACAAATCACAATGAGGAGCTGTCAAATGTTGGGCACCCTCGTGTGGAGCACTGTGTGGTAGAGATGTGGTAGAGATGGAAAAGGGCCAGATAAGGGCAGTGAAGATAGCTAGATGGAGGGAGAAGTCCTGATGGGACTTGCATATGAGAACAAATGGCAGAAAATGATTCCTTAGACTGGAAAAAGGTGACCTATTAGAGGAGACTTTAGTCAGGTAGTTCTGATTATGACAGGTCTGGTAAAACCAATCAGTCCCTGTTGTATACACTTGCCCATAATGTAACTGTAAGGGACAGTGACATAAGAGGAGATGGTAGGTTCTCCATCATTTGAAGTTTTTAAATTAAGCCTGGATGTCTTTTAAAAAGATACACTCTAACTCAACCAGAAGTCATGGGCTTGGTGCAGAAATTACTGGGTGAGGTTCTCTGGACTGTGACTCTGGACTGAGGAGGTCAGACTAGTTAATCATAATTAAGGCTAAGATTATATCACAGAATCCGTGACTTCTGTGACCTCCGTGACATTTTCTGTTTCAGCCTCAGGGCAGCGGGGCTGGAGCTGTCAGCTGGCAGAGGGCCCCGCAGTTCCCAGCTGCCACAGGCAGTGCCAGATGCTGGACCCCCCCCACCTGATCCGCAGCAGGGCTTGGCTCAGCCTCATTTTGTCATAGTTACTTTTAGTAAAAGTCAGGGACAGGTCACGCATGGGCTTCCATGAAGTTTTGTTTATTGCCCGTGACCTGTCCCTGACTTTTACTAAAAATAACTGTGATGAAATCTTAACCTGAATCATAATGGTCCTTTTTATAGTTATATCTGCTAAGATGAGGGAAATTAAATCTTATGATTCAGGGCCCCATAGCTTGCTAGGGTCAGGAGGGAATATCTCACTTCCTCAAATGGATCTTCTGAGGATTTTGCCTTCCTACAAGGTATCAGTCCTGGTCCCTAGTAGAGGCAGGGTACCTAAGGGACACTTCATCTGATCTGATGTAGCTCATCCTATATCGAACACTGTTTTTAACTTTATTTTGTCCCATTTCAGTTGCTAGTATCTTGTGGCTAATAGATTCATAGACTTTAAGGCCAGAAGGGACCATTATGATTATCTGGTCTGAAGTTCTGCATAGCACAGGCCATAGAATCTCTCCCAGGGATTCTGCAGTGGAGGGATATTGCTGTATCCAGCACCGTTCCCTCTGATTTCAGGCTCAGAGAATGATACACGGTAGCCAGGCCTTAGTACTCGACACAGCCGTGGAGAGAGCCCAGATAGTCCCACACAGCACTGGCGGTGTGGGGGAGCATGCTCATGTAACGCCGACAGACCCCGGTTGTCGGCAGGCGGGATCGAATGTGGGACCTCTGGAACTTAGTGCATGAACCTATATTGCATGAGCTAAAAGCCATATGACTGTGGCATATGAATGTGTCTGTAGAACAGACTCATTAATCTCTCTCTGAGTGGTCTTGGTGCCAGTAAAGGGGACAGAACACCACACCCAGGAGGTGAGTGGGTCACACTCACTTCTGTGAGATGGCCAAAGACTGTTCAGTTATGACTCCTCTGGCCTTAAGGAGCTGTGCTCACAAGTTCTGAGTTCATTTTATCTAGTGCTTTTCAAAAAGCTGGGACCTGTGATGTATGCCTTGAAAGGTGGTGGTGGTGGTGGTGGGTACATGTGGGTTGGAGGCCCTCAGGGTCTGGATGGGGATAGGGAAGACTGCTGGGAATGCCCCATTTCTAGTGGTAATGAATGGCTTGGGCAGAAGCCTTCCCTTGTAAGTTACCTTCTCCTCCCATGATTAGGGTCTCTGTTCTCTTTCCTCTGTGCTGATTGGTCTCAGTTTCTCCATCATCCATGGTCAGCTTCAGTCTTCTCTTCCTCACTCCCCTTTCTCAGAAGTATTTTGGAAATGGCACTAAAGAGCGTCACAGTCTTAAGGCTGCTGCATCTCCCCTTCACTGCAACCAAACAAAGAGGGTGATGACAGTGCTGCCAACTCTTTCTTGGGATATTTGGTGCATTTCCCAAAGCCCTAGCTCCTGGAGGTGTGTGAGGTGAGAATCTCAGGCTTTTGTTAAAATAAGTAAGTTTCACAATTGCATAGAAAAGCTTGAAAATGTGACTCAAGTGCATCCCCAAAGGCTCAAACAAGAAGGCAAATGGAAAAAAGATGACTTTTATTTTAAAATTTTCATAACTTTTTTGGGCCTGACTCATGATTTTTAAATGCTTGGGCTTGGCAATATTGTGACAGGCAGCAGGGAAAGGGACAAGGGAGAGACCCACTGGCAATGGAAACCAGACAGATGGATACGGGAACATGACTCTCCAGGGAAGGGAAGAGAACATCACTGACCCAGCCACACACAGGAGCTCACAGGTGGCCAACTGGACTCCTTCACAGGCATACTGACAGACTGCCCCAAAGGTGAGCAAAGGTGGGATCTTTGAGAAGTGGGTCCAGTGGTCTGTGGGGTCCTGGACAGAGAATGAGACAGAAGTTCAGTTTGTGCCAGGAGGCTAGAAGCAGGGAGACCAAGAAGTGTATCGGAGTTGGGTGAATCATAGAATCATAGAATATCAGGGTTGGAAGGGACCTCAGGAGGTCATCTAGTCCAACCCCCTGCTCAAAGCAGGACCAATCCCCAATTAAATCATCCCAACCAGGGCTTTGTCAAGCCTGACCTTAAAAACTTGTAAGGAAGGAGATTCTACCACCTCCCTAGGTAACGCATTCCAGTGTTTCACTACCCTCTTAGTGAAAAAGTTTTTCCCAATATCCAACCTAAACCTCCCCCACTGCAACTTGAGACCATTACTCCTTGTCCTGTCCTCTTCTACCACTGAGAATAGTCTAGAACCATCCTCTCTGGAACCACCTCTCAGGTAGTTGAAAGCAGCTATCAAATCCCCCCTCATTCTTCTCTTCTGCAGACTAAACAATCCCAGTTCCCTCAGCCTCTCCTCATAAGTCATGTGTTCCAGACCCCTAATCATTTTTGATGCCCTTCGCTGGACTCTCTCCAATTTATCCACATCCTTCTTGAAGTGTGGGGCCCAAAACTGGACACAGTACTCCAGATGAGGCCTCACCAATGTCAAATAGAGGGGAACGATCACGTCCCTCCATCTGCTCGCTATGACCCTACTTATACATCCCAAAATGCCATTGGCCTTCTTGGCAACAAGGGCACACTGCTGACTCATATCCAGCTTCTTGTCCACTGTCACCCCTATGTCCTTTTCCGCAGAACTGCTGCCTAGCCATTCGGTCCCTAGTCTGTAGCGGTGCATTGGGTTCTTCCGTCCTAAGTGCAGGACCCTGCACTTATCCTTATTGAACCTCATCAGATTTCTTTTGGTCCAATCCTCCAATTTGTCTAGGTCCCTCTGTATCCTATTCCTGCCCTCCAGCGTATCTACCACTCCTCCTAGTTTAGTATCATCTGCAAATTTGCTGAGTGCAATCCACACCATCCTCCAGATCATTTATGAAGATATTGAACAAAACCGTTTGTTGAAGGGAGAAGAGGAAGTGTATTTGGGGAAAATTCTTGGGTAGGGGGTGGGGCTGGTGGGTTTTGGAAAGAACCCAAATGTTGGCGTCTGTGAGCTCTATTTAGTCTAAATTCACCTACGGAAGATCTCATCAGACATCTGAACACAACAAGACAATAGGGAGTGGGAGGAGGGAGATGGATTGACTCGTTCATCTGCAGGCAGGAATCGTTAAGAGTTTATTATTAGTACAAAGAGGGGAAGTCTCTGTACAACACACAGCATGGTCTCTAGCATGGTCCATGCTGTCTGAGCCATGCCTAGTACATTCCAACGCAACCAGGGCCATGATGTAGAGAAGGGCAAGTGTCCTTGCTTGAATAGACACTTCTAAGGCTTATTAGAGAGACAAGGTGGGTGAAGTAATATATTTTATTGGACCAACTTCTGTTGGGGAGGGAGACAAACTTTGGAGCTACACAGAGCTCTTCAGGTCTGGGAAAGGTACTCAGAGAGTATGTCTGCACTGCAATTAAAAAACCCGTGGCACTTAGTCTCAGAGCCCAGGTCAGCTGACTTAGGTTCCTAGGGGCTTGATCTGCAGGGCTAAAAATAGCATTGTAGACACTCGGGCTGGAGCCCAGCCTCTGAGACCGTCTCCCCTCATGGGGTTTTGGAGCCCAGGCTCCTACCTGAGCCCAAATGTCAACACTGCAATTTTACAGTCCCACAGCCCAAGTGCCCCCCTACCCCTGAGCCTGAGTCAGCTGACCTGGGCCAGCTGTGGTCTTTTGCTGCAGTGTAGATGTACCCAGGGTGTCACAGCTAAGTACAAGGTGGAACGGATTGTTTAGTATAAAGTAGTTAACAACTATTGTAAGAAACCGTTACATGAGTTGGCCTCAAGCCCTGCAGCCTGAAATAAAAAGAATCTCACTGTCGGGAACAGTGAAGGAGCATCACCTGTAGGGGATTCAATTCTAGCCTTTCCTAGCAGGGGATGAGTGCAGGAGTGCTGGCAGTGGGGGGACCCCAGCAGGAGGGTGTGGCAGTGAGTGGTGTAGGATGTTAATTGTTGGGGAGTGCCTAGCTTGTTCAGTCTTGACCTCTGCGAGGGGGGCAACTGTTGCAGTAGTTAAAGGGGATGAATATGTAAAAATGTAACAGGATCTGTTTCATACCTGAAGTCTGTGATGATGTGTTTGTATCCTTAGCTTTTTTGTTTGTCCTGTCAGACACTGCTGTATTTTCCCTGGAAGCAAAGAACCCAGATTAACACAGACAACTCAATCATTACTGGTAGGCTCTGTACTGTCACACTCACCTGGATATCCTGGTGCAGACGTGATTAGCAGCAAAAGTGCTGCCAGGGTATCCATCCCCTCACTACACCGTGAACGCCTGTCACTCCGGTCTCCCACTTTTTGGGAGATAGGGCCCCGGTCTACTTGGGATTGGCAGAGCTGTGAACAGGACCCTACGTTGGTGGGAGCCTAAGAAATATAGCCAAGATATAATCCAGATGCTCCTTCCCTATGGAAGTCTCTCCCAGCCCCTGTGGAGTTCAGCGGAGTGAAAGAAGAGTTGCTATTTTATCCCCAAAGGTCAGCCTTTATCACTTTGGGTCCACATTCATTTCATGGTCTGCACCACCAGTCCAGACTCAGGAGCAAGGCCCCCATGGCAGAAAGCTCCACCTGGAGCAGAGGCTACTGCAGAGCAAAGGTGCTGCAAGCTTCTGTCCATCGAGATGGTTAATGCTAGCCGGGAAAGGGGTGTGGCTAGCTCAGATGGGGTGTGTGTGAACTGATTCAGTTTCCCCATGGCAGCACCTGTCTCAGGGATACAACCAAGTACAAGAAGCAGTTAGAGGTCAAAAAGCATCCTTTAAAAAGTGGAGGTTAAATCCTGTTCAGGAAAATAGAAAGGAGCATAAGCTCTGGCAAGTGAAATATAAAAATATAATTAGGAAGGCCAAAAAAAGAATTTGAAGAACAGCTAGCCAAAGACTCAAAAAGTAACAGCAAAAAATGTAAGTACATCAGAAGCAGGGAGCCTGATAAACAACCAGTGGGGATGATCAAGATGCCAAAGAAGCACTCAAAGAAGGCAAGGCCGTTGCGGAGAAACTAAATGAATTCTTTGCTTCGGTCTTCATGGCGGAGGATGTGAGGGAGAGTCCCAAACCTGAGTCATTCTTTTTAGGTAACAAATCTGAGGAACTGTCCCAGACTGAGATGGCATTAGAGGAGGTTTTGGAATAAATTGATAAACTAAACAGTAATAAGTCACCAGCACCAGATGGTATTCACCCAAGAGTTCTGAAGGAACTCAAATGTGAAATGACAGAACTGCTAACTGTGGTATGTAACCTATCAAATCAGCCTCTGTACCAGGTGACTGGAGAATAGTAAATGTGACACCCACTTTTTTTTTTTTTTTTTAAAGGCTCTGGAGGTGATCCCGGCAATTACAGGCCAGTAAGCCTGACTTCAATACTGAGCAAATTGGTTGAAACTATAGTAAATAACAGAATTATCAGACACATAGATGAACACAATTTGTTGGGGAAGAGTCAACATGGTTTGTGTAAAGGGAAATCATGCCTCGCTGATTTACTAGAATTATTTATGTAACAGAATGTTGGGAATCGATAGGAAAGGGATAGATAACAAGACAAAAATATCATATTGCCGCTATATAAATCAGTGGTACACCCACATCTTGAATATTGCGTGCATATGTGGTCACCTCATCTCAAAAAAGATGTATTGGTATTGGAAAAGGTACAGAAAAGGGCAACAAAAATGACTAGGGGTGTGTGACAGCTTCCATAGGAGGAGAGATTAATAAGACTGGGACTTTTCAGTTTAGAAAAGAGACAACTAAGGGGGATTTGATAGAGGTCTATAAAATCATGATTGGTATGAAAAAGTAAATATGGAAGAGTTATTTCTCCTTATAACACAAGAACTAGGGGTCACCAAATGAAATTAATATGCAGTAGTCTTAAAATGGACAAAAGAAAGTATTTCTTCAAACAACACAGTCAACCTGTGGAATTCTTTGCCAGAGGATGTTGGGAAGGCCAAGACTATAACAGGGTTTAAAAAAGAACTAGATAAGTTCATGGGGGATGGGTCCATCAATGGCTATTAGCCAGGATGGGCAGGGATGGTGTCCCTAACCTCTGTTTTCCAGAAGCTGGGAATGGGCGACAGGGTGGATCACTTGATGATTACCTGTTCTGTTCATTCCCTCTGAAGCACCTGGCATTGGCCACTGTCGGAAGACAGGATACTGGGCTAGATGGACCTTTGGTCTGACCCAGTATAGCCAATCTTAAGTTCTATGGAACTGAAAGCCGCATGAACTCCCAAGGAAAGGCAGCAGTGGAAGTGTTTTATGGCCTCTCCTGGAGTTGCATATGTCCCTGGATGCAGCAGCTCTTACTGGCACAGCCAGGAGCCAGTTGTGGGACAAGGACAAAACTAGCTCTAGTTGTGTGGCCAAGTCTGGATCTCACATTTGCCTTGACCAATGGGCATGCCAGGTACATTCGGGGCTGCCTAAGCTTTGCCCAGTCAAGGTCTGCAGTTTGATTTGTCAGGAGCCTGAGGGCTAAAGCCAATTTAGATGAAAGTAAGCAGACTGTAATCACTCAGATCTTCAGTACAGAGTTATCGCCCATGGAGAGTACAGGTCCCAGAATGCATTGCTTTCATGTTGATCTGAGCAAACCCTTCACAGTTTTACATAATCTCCTGCCACCTTCCCTGCAACCTATACTCTTCTTGCTCTTCTTACCTTCACTCATATTTCCTCCTTGGCTTGAAACAATCTCCCACTCCCTTTTGGCTAAGTAGCCTCTATCCTTCGGATCCTTCCTTAAAACCCACTCTTCCCTTCTCCTCGCACCCTCACCTGTTGTCCTGTTTCTTTTCTTTGCTGGCTTAAGATGGAAGCTCTTCAGGGGAAGGACTGTGTCTCATTCGATGTCTGTAAGTTTACAACACTAGGAATGGTTCTTAGTAGTGATTTAATGTACCAATCAATTCTGAATTAAAAGATCCCCTGCATCTGAGGTCTATGCCATGTGGCATCCTCTGAGAATGGTGTGTGGCAGGCCCCTCAGTCAGAACCACTATGCCCCTTTGCCACCTACATACCTGGCCTGATCTAATGCTGTGCTGGAGTCCAGTGAGCTGCTGTTGGCCCTTTCTCCCAGATCCCCTTCATTTCTCACCACATCTGTCTGTGTGAAACTCTCATGCTCTTTGGACTCCGAGTTGAGCTCTGGCTTGGTGTCTGTGCTTGGCCCTTGGATGAGGCTCTCTCTGCTGCTGCTCTCTCCAAGAGGACTTGCAGCATTGCCCACCTCCTCCTTTCCCTTCTCTTCTGCATCTGCATCCTCCTGAGCCTTGTTCTGGCTTTCTGGCTTTAGGGAGTTAAGTACAGTAGCAAATCAGAGACTGCAAACATACAGCAAGACAGCTACATCAGGAGACTAAAGTTTATGGTGTGACGGTGAGGGGAGAAAGAGCTGTAGCAATGCAGCATATGATGGGCCAGAGATAATGAAGAGGCTACAGCACCATAGATTTTAGGGTTAACTTACAGTTTGAAAGAGACAGTAGAGAAGCCATATGGGAGGGGATAATCATGGGAGGCAACTGTGGATGCTGGGACGGACACTGCAGGCAGGTTGTATTTGAGCTTATCTTATTTGCATATGCTGAAGGTGAGGCTTGTGCCCACTGTGGACTCACCACCACCTCCTCTTCCTCCTCGCTTGCTAGGATTTGCACACTGAGGTTGTCTCTGCACATGCAGGAATTGGGGCGCAGGTAGCAGTCCGGGGGGTGATGCAGCAGGTAGATGAGTGACAGCCAGCGATCAAAGAGGAGCTGCTGCTCACCCGGGGAGGCATAAAGCTGCAGGTAGTAGGAGCGCCCATTGATCAGCTTGAGCTTGATGCGCTGCCTGTCGGGATCGTGAACGGAGATGCGCACAAACTTCAAGGGCAGGAGCCTACAAGGAAACCCCAGTGTGAGACCAAATAATGCCTCTTCGCTGAACCTCTGCACCTATCACTGTGTGGAGGAACTCGGAGTGCAGAGGGAAGAGCTTGAGTGGAAATGCATGGGGAGTATGCTGGTAATGTGCTGTTGGCTTAAGAAGAGACTCCAGGAGCCATTTCTCAGCCCAGCATGCACTAGTATCTGTGGGAGCAAGCTGGGCCTTTTTGCCCTTAATTTTGGGAACAAGCTTTTTGCCAGAGCTTTAAACAACAGCAGCTCCAAACAGCTAGTGAAAGCTTAGCGTGGGGGGTCATATCATCTTCCCTAGGGATAGCCTAGTCTTTTGCAGCTTCTGCTTATAGGTGAGTGGAATCCTAGAACTCTATTCCCTAGGGAGATGCTCCAGTCTCAGACAGGCAATATAGCCCTGGGAGACTCTAAAAAAAGAAGCTGGGATAACTATAGGGAATCAATCCTATTTTGGAGCTGCGTTCTGTCTCCGGGTACCCAGTACACTGGGCAACAGACAGGGAGTTAAAGCACCAAAGTTAAGCGCCAAAGCACTTTGCACAGCAGGGAGTCTGGTGCCGGGACCACCCAGGCTAGTGCAGCGGCTGTTCTGTGCACATCAATTTTATAAACAGATGACGATGCTGGCCAGAACGCCTGGGTTAGATCCCTGCTGTGTCTGAGCAGAAGCAAAGGCATCTTGACTTTCCACCTGGGCAATCCCTAGAGCTGGGGAAAAGAGTTCAGCTGTGTTACTCCCACTAGCATTCTGCGCCCGGGTTGGCCTCACAGGGCACCTCTACTCTGCTGCTGGAGGTGTAATTTCCAGCCTGGGTAGGCCTACGTACGCTGGCTTTGATCGAGGTAGCGCAATGAAAATAAGTGTAGCTGCAGTGGCACGGGCTAGCCACCTACACACTTAAGGTTTTGGACAGAATTATACTGGGGTGGCTAGCTCATCCCGTTACCTGCGCCCTTACAGCTGCCTTGCTGGTTTTGGTGTGCAAGCTCAATCAAAGTTAGCACACGGGTATATTTTCTAGCTTGGGTGGACTCCCCTCTAGCTGCAGTGTAGACATACTCACCTGGGCGGACGCCCTGTGGTGATACTAATCTACAGACTTTAGCCCAGGGTATAACTGTGTTCTCTCCCTTTCCTTTAGGAGTATGTCTGTACTGCAGCTGGGAGGTGGGATTCCCAGTGCGGGTAGACGAAACTGAGCTAGCTAGGCTTAAGCTAGCACATGAGTGTGACGGGTTGGGTCACAGAAACTCCCTCAGGACTGTCCCTAGATGTGTCTCACCCTTAGAGATGTTCCAATAAGCTTCTTTCACAGACTGGACTCCTTCCTAATCTGGGCCCGATCCTTTTGAGACCAACGTTGTAGTTTATGGCCTGGGTCCAGCAATCGCGTACACCCCCGTAGTTACTGTCCTTTGTCCAAGTTTCTTTCAGGCATGTCTTTGGGGTGGAGGGGCCATCTCTTGAGCCAGCTGAAGACAGGAGTGGAGGGGAGCGTTTTCCGGCTGGGGGTTTGTTCTCAGTGGTATCCCAGAACATCTAGTGACAGTCCTGGGGGAGTTTCTGTGCCCCAACCCGTCACAACTAGCCAGAGCCGTGCGGACGTTGTGGTGCAGGCAGCAACTCAGGCTAGCCAGCTGGGCTCAGACCCAGGGCCTCAGGCAGGCTTGGGCTTGGGAGGTTGGCTCCAGCTGCTGACTGCAACGTCCACACTGTTACTTTTAGGGTGCTAGCTTGAGCTGAGCTAGTTGACTGTCTGCTCGCTCTGGGAATCAAACCTCCTGGCTGCAGCATAGATACACCCCAGGAGGCTACATGAGTGAGTAGAGGTCAACACCCCCGCCTCCCAAAGCCAGCCCGCGTAAGGGCAGGACCTTTGTGAACTCACCTGGTGAGCACCAGCTGCTCAGTGCGGCACCCTGCGGAGACCTGGCCGTTCTGCCTGGGCACTGGGCGAGCGATAAGCATTATGTTGGGCAGTGGCAGTTTGTTGTCGGTGGAGATGATGCCGATGATGGCCTCGGTCGGATGATTATGGACGTCCACGTTCTTGCCCTTCCTAGTAATCTGTGCAGAAAGCCTGAGATATCATGGCAATAGCTACATTGCAATACAAGGGAGTGGATACTGTACAATAACTTGCTCACTTCACTGCTACTTCCCCCTCAAATCTCCATCTGATTTATTTGCTTTGTCCACTTGCTGCTTCTTATCATAACCTAGACTGTGAGCTCTTTGTGACAGGAACTGTCATTCTCTGGCATGTCTGTACAGTGCCTGGAGTGGTGGAGCTGTGATCGGCACGCCTGTATATGGCACCCGTATAAATAGCAGCATGTTGAGAAAGGGGGTTACACCCAGGGATCTCTTTCAGCTCTGGGATTGGGGGCAGTAGATAAACTCTTCAGCATTTATGTTAACCTTTAGGGTATCTTCCCTTCCGACCCATGGGAGCAGAAGGGGAGTGTCTGAGGCCTCTCCCGTGGACTAGAAGGGGACATATTCTGCTTTAGCAGTAGACTGATAAGACCCAAGTTTCTAGTATGATCCAGGAGGGGGCCTGTGTGCATGGGAATGAACCTCCTTGCACTATTCCACCTGGCCACTCCCTCCTTCTGTAACACTGCACACCTGTGTGGGTAGTGTGCAGTAGGGATCGAACCTGGGAACTCTGGGTCTTAACATATGAGCTTTACTGCCTGAGCCAAAAGACGCACCTCAGCTACTTAACACGGTAGCTGGCTCATCAACCCCTACGTGTGACCCAGCCCCCACCGCTACACAGGGACAGCGCCACCCAGTGTGGATTACAGCTGAGAGATAGATGCCTAAAACTGCCAGGGAGATGCTTCTACTGATCTCTGGTTCCAATAGCTGTTAAATCTCTATGCCTGTTGAACAGGCGTGATGTTACTATCCCCTTTCTGCCCCATCCCCATTTTGCAGATTGGTGATGTGATATGCCCAAGGTCTTAAAGTCAGTGGTAAAGCCAGGTGCTGGAACCAAGTACTCAAGGCTCCCAGGTCTGCGATCCAACCCTCCCACTTCAATGTCCAGTCCCCATTTACCTGGATGAAGTTGCTCTCAAACATTGCAACAGACCGAAAGGGAGGATATTCCCCTTCATCCAGGTATCTTTGAAGGTCTTCCCTGTGGGGGATCCAGGCCATGGAAGAGACCTCGCTTTCTGACTGGCTGATAGTGGAGTTCATCACACTGCGGTGTCTGCAAACAAAACCCTGCAGCTTCAAGACTGGTACCAGAAACCCAGAGGCCATGATGACAGAATGAACCAAAGGCAGGAGGTTCAAGGGCTTTTCTAGCTCACCTTGTGGCAGGTGCTGTCTCTAGCTACATACCACGGTCCAAACAGACAAGCATGCACACAAGCAAACATGCACATGCAAACACCCATGCAAAGAGTCAAACTTTCTAACTCACACATGGGACTCTCTCAAGGGTCTCTACAGTCATCTGAGGGCTCCATTTTACACTTACTGGGAACTCATGTAAATGTCCGAAAGTGCAAAGTAGTGGAGAATCAGGGCCATCATATGGAGAGTAAATGGAAGCATTCAGTCATCAGCTTGCTAACTAGAGATGGCCCTGAGCTTGGACATGGACATACACATTCAGCCTTCTCTGGAGTTCTGATCAGCTGTCTCAGCTCTGGACTTATAGCTAAGGCCCTGTGTAAATCATGATTTCATGGAATGCCTGGAAATCATGAAAATACTTCAATACCATAATTTTTTTCAATATTCTCAAGTGTATAATATAAAGTAATTTATCCAAAAAATCAGCATAGCAAACTGTGCAGCCCAGCTGTTACGCACCTGTGTGTCCTGTTCTTCTGCATGCGCAACATAGAGTGCTGTGTAAGTGAATTGATCTAAATGCAATCTAGGTGGGAAACGCTGAAACAGGAAACTGGATGTCTCTAAAAAAAGCTAAAAAGGTGTCTGCCGCAGATCTCGTCAAGTACCAGCCACCGATATCCACCAGGAGTTTTACACAGTGATGGAGGCAACCTCCTCTGTACCTCCTGCAATGCTACCGTCGATCCTACCAAAAAGGGTCTGTTGACAGGCGGCTGGATTTGGGTTTTCACCAAAAGAAAGATGGAAATTCAAATTGTGGCAACGGCTTTACTTGTGAAGGAACAAAAATTCCTCATTTCAAAATTCAGTGGAAAACTGTAAAGTACGTAACTTTAAATTTTAACCTTACACAGGGGTTTGTTTGCACAAATATGGACAACCAAACGCTATGGGAATTCTTCAGTCCTAATGTAGCAAATGGTTGATCGATTCCTTCATCAGCCTCACTAAGACGTGAATATATAATGTTACCAATTGTCACAAGGATGAGATTATAGCATTGCTAAAGCAGTCTGATTGTTTGTCCATGATCACTGTCAAATCGACTGATGCTCACAATCCATATGTGTCACATTTTATTTTGTTTTGCAAGGCCTAAACGATGAAGACACATCTAATTCAGAACTGAAAGTTGTGCTGGCTGATATGATTTGTTAATTACAACACCATTGCAGAAGCTATTGTAAAATGCTAGAATACCTTTGGGGTGGATTTTGATGATAGTGCTGCATTTATCGCTGACAGTGCATCGTACGTGTTAAAAGTTTACAGTCCAGTACATCAGGGATCACTGCTTAACTCAAGGTACGTCTACACTTACAGTGGTGTGTAGAGTACAGACACTGCATGCCCAGCTACCATGGGTATAAATAACAATGTAGACTGTGAGGTGTGGCTTAAGCTAGTGGAGTGCCCTACATGCCTGATTCCCCCCCTCCTCCCCCAAGGGTATGTAGCCTATATAGGCTCTCTACATGCCCAAGCAGTGTCTCCAATGTCTATGGTGCTATTTAAAGCTGGGTAATGTCCTACTGCTTCCTCCTTGCCAGAGCCTTTCACTGCCCTGTGCAGCTAGACATAACCACATGGTAGCCCTTGCTAGTGACCTTTAGGGAACTGTATATTTTTGTGTTTACTGGTGACTTTAGTTGTAATATTACTTACGTATGCACTGTGACATTCAGTACTTTGCCCCTTTATACTATCATTAATTTTCTCAACAAAATTTTGCGATTTACACAGAGCCCTGCTAATAACAAAGGGGGATAGGTACTGGCGGGTGTGTGTATGTCTAGGGAAGGGAGAAAACATCTTAGCCCAGGTCTTCCAGTCTGGCTGAACTGTATGGAACAGAACACCCAGAGTGCAGGGGGAGTGAACAGGTGTCTTTAGGCCATTTTGTGGCCCCTGATCTTCTTGCTGTAAACTGAATTGTCTGACAATGGTCCCGAGGAACTGTTCTTGCTGCTGAGGCTTGCAGGGGTGTAGAAATGCCCCTGTTTCCCCAGACGTGCCGCCTGCTTGGCAGGTTAGGAGAGGGGTGGTATTGGAGCAACAGCTGTCTCATATTATTCATCTCTATAAAGGATTTTGCAACATGGTCAGCATGAAACTCTACAGCATCTGGATGGCACCAGAGGATTTCTCTGCACTCCAGTGATCCTTTCTGGTAGCTGGATGTACCAGTTTTAAGGCAGTTTTGCCGTAATAATGAACAGGAGACTCTGGCCTAAGGCTTGAAGATGAGATTTGAAACTGGAGTGAGTCAGGTGGAGAAATACAGGTAAGCTCTTCTAGGTGGCATGAGCTTTATAGGAGAGCTGAGAGTGCAAAGACTAGATAGTCAAAAAGGCCTGGCTCCTGCTGGATAAACAGAGGGAGCTGAGAAGAAGGCAGGCATTCCTTTGGGGGTCTGTCTACACTGCACACTAAGCCTGGGCTCTGACTCAGGTTTGAGCCCAAACCTTCCTTCCGTCCACACGCAAATCAGTCTGATTCAGGTCAGCAAGCACTCAGTACCCAGGTGCTAGGACATCACTAGAGGGATGGGTCAGAGCCTGAATCCTGTTCTGACTTGGATACAATTCCTCTCATTTTGCAATGTGGACACAGCTCAAGCCTCAGACCTGAGTCAGAAGGTCCGCGCAGTGTAGTACAGAGGCGTTAGCACAGCTGTGAGACCTGGGTCCAGCAAATGGAAGTCCAGATTTACAAAGCAGTGGGGATGCTCAAATGTGGACCGGAAACCCTGAGTCCACAAGCCTGGGTCCTGCAGACCCAGGTTCACAATGCAGCTTAGACATACCTTGGCAGGCAGGAGAAAGCAGATGGAGAATTTCATTCCTTTGCGCTGAATTATTGAGCAGAATATGGGACAATTTGATCAGAGAGAACTCTGATGCCTTTGTTACTGTAGGCAAAATTATCATGTTACAACAAACATGGAATAGGGTGTAACAATACAATGGGACGGGATGGAGAAGATAAGCAGAGCTAAGTCTTTTGATTTAATGCTGAGGCTTACAGGTGCGTCACTTACCTGGAAGCTACAGGTACAAGCTGATTCTCAGAGACCTTCTCTGGAAATCCCTTCTTTAGGATTCCCTCCCTATTGGCAAGACCGTCTTTTTTCCAAGCACCCTACATTTGGTAGGTGAATAACATCTGGATGGTGTCCTCAGAAACACATCCTAAGCCAGCTGGGAAACAGGCTTGATGCCAGCTCCCTGTAACCATAGGCATGCCTACATTATGATGTCATCAGAGGCTATCTGTGTTCATCCTGTGTTCGAATAAAGTCTTTCCAGAGTGTTTGCCTTCTGTTATGACCTGCTCCTGCCCGCTTCTGCAGGCTCAGACCCCTTAAAGAAGAGTGGAGAATGATAGCATGCTGAAGGCAATGGGGTTTTGTAAAAACCCTGTATGTGTCTGATGATAAAGAAAGCCACAAAACTACCCAGCTGCTATATGATTGGAAATGAAAAGAGTGTTATAGATATTGTTTTTTTGGCGGGGAGGGAGATTTCATTTATTTAATTTTTTTAAACTATTTATTTGGGAAGTTTTTAACAAGTTTACAAATCCTTGCCATGGAATAATCAGAAACAAAACAATCCATTACAGCAGTTATCTTTTGTTTAAAGAGACATGATACAGGAATATAGTCACTGGATCTTTCTATTTAACAGGGTGCTACCATGTTACAGAGTGAGCATCATTACAACACCTATGTTTCGAGTGATTTTATTAAATTGAGTGAAATCTTTATATACACATTTAACAGACAAGGTATGTCTATCAAATGTTAATATTAAAAATAATTGGACAGGTGTGCTGGGCTTTTTGCAGGTGAATGTACTTTGTCTGAGTACTGAATAAAAGATAACCAAATATCTTCGTATCTATCTGTCCTCTGTCAATTTTGCTGAGTACGTAATTGGTGTGTGAATTCTTCCATAACCACAACTTCCTATATATTTTTAACCATCCTCCATGGTTGGGCTATTTTTCTTTTTCCAGTGAGAAGCTACCAATAACCAATGAGAGATTAAGTCTTCATTTCCTTTTGTGTGACCCTTTCTGATTGGTTATCCTCCTGGGGCTTCCTAAGGATCATTTGGGTCGTTTACATAGTCTTGACACACCTAAGTACATATCTTATTACAGAATGACCAATACTAAGCAACATATTGTATATTGACCATCTATAGTTATAGCACCCCCTCCCCCAATTATTTAAAGACAACCTTAACATGCTATACCATTCATATTAACTTCTTTGGGGGCGGGGAGGAAGCAGAATGTTTCCTGGTCAGGGAAGTATCTCAGGAGAATAGAAAGAAAGGAAAGATAAAGGAGAAAGAGGGATGTAATTTTGTTGTTATCCTCCGTGTATATCCTTCTTGATTATCCTATCAGAATAGGAATACCATGTCTGTATCAAAGCATCTTGATGATTTCAGTATTTCTATTGTATTGTTTTCCTGGGCAAGGCATACTATTACTTTTAATCATTTTATTGTGAATTTGTCTGGCACTGTTCTCACAAAATTTGTCAGGTCCTCCACTGGTGAGGCTACACTTGGAGTATTGTGTCCAATTTTGGTCCCCCCACTACAGAAGGGATGTGGACAAATTGGAGAGAGTCCAGTGGAGCGCAATGAAAATGATTAGGGGGCTGGGCACATGACTTATGAGGAGAGGCTGAGGGAACTGGGGATATTTAATCTGCAGAAGAGAAGAGTGAGGGGGGATTTGATAGCAGCCTTCAACTACCTGACGGGGGATTCCAAAGAGGATGGAGCTCGGCTGTTCTCAGTGGTGGCAGATGACAGAACAAGGAGCAATGGTCTCAAGTTGCAGTGGGGGAGGTCTAGGTTGGATATTAGGAAACATTGTTTCACTAGGAGGGTGGTGAAGCACTGGAATGGGTTACCTAGGGAGGTGGTGGAGTCTCCATCCTTAGAGGTTTTTAAGGCCCGGCTTGACAAAGCCTTGGCTGGGATGATTTAGTTGGTGTTGGTCCTGCTTGAGCAGGGGATTGGACTAGATGACCTCCTGAGGTCTCTTCCAACCCTAATATTCTATGATTCTATATTCTATGGATGGTTGAGGAAGAATAGCAGTGTTTATTTTATTTAAGGGCATTGATACATATGCAGTGCTAAGGCGAGCTGGGTATCTTGTTAGAGTAATATATCTTTATCTCTGCATTTCCTGGGTATCTAATGCTTGAGAGTGTTTTAACTCCTACATTCAAGGAAAGTAATAAGCACTCCAACCATTGATATTGTTACGAATTACACCTGGTAGGGCACGCGCACAACTGCTGCGAATTATGCCTGGTAGGACACGCACACAAGTGCTACGAATTACACCTTGTAGGACACGCACACAAGTGCTGCGAATTATACCTGAGAGGTCATGCACAGTTCGAATCTAGGCTGAGGCACAGAAATAAAGTCCACAACTGCAGAGTTCCCAAAAGACACTAAGTTTATTACGCTCGAGCATGGTGCCCCCCTGCTAGCCAGGAGGGAACCCTGAATGCAGATTATACAAAGGTTATATACCTTTTAGCAAAGCATGTTGCCCTCGTGCATCGGAAACCTTAGCCAATAAACAAACCCTTGTCTTATCTACCACCTATCCCTGCTTGGTGCATTCCTCGTGCTATACCAGTATGTTAATTACACAGCATGGTCCTAAAGCCATGCATCAGTAACTTTTATTATCAGGATGGGAGGCCTCACATCAAGGCCAAGAGACAGGGAGTTAGAGACTGACAAAAACCAGATACTGGGAGTCAAGGCAGGCTGGAGACAAGGAGGAGGATTTTCACAGGGATTCAGTATCTAAGGATTACTCCTCCTGGTGTATGATGTGCTGGCATTTAAACAATGGTGGGCCCCAAACCAAAATGGAGTCACATGTGCTAACTTTTCCTTAACAATATGTGCCTGCAGCCTTAACTTCATTTTAATGAAGTTTGTTGGTGTAGAAATTTCCTTAGTTTTTAAAACAGGCATGGCATGGTACTGGTGAATGATGGAAGTTTTCAGGTTGGGGACTTCCCCTCCGTTCCTCGTGGCTTCCTGAGGTTGGCAGGGTGAGAGCCAGACTAATGCACATCTCCGACATTCTCTAGGAGGGGCGCCCATTTTCTGCTGACCATAGGGGCTCCACAGGAATAGAGCTGTTCTCAGACAATTGTATCACCTGGTTGGCAAAGGGTCCCACAATCCCTGTGAGCTTTAGGAGGGCATGGGTGCCTCCAAACTCCTATCCCAGAAGCCCTATTCCTATAGACTGGTCATATGCCCTAAGAACATGGGGGAAGAAGCTTTTGTTGGGAGAGCTGCAGGGATTATTGAGGGTTGGTAAGGAAGCTAAGGAGCAGCTCAGCAGGAGAAGAGGATGGGGAGAGAAACACCAGTGTTTCCCTTGTTTCTGCAGCTGGTGAACCCCTTGGCTTACAGCAACAATATCCCAGTGAAGCAGAAAGATATGATCCGTATTTTACAGATAGGGAAGCTAAGTCACAGAGGTGGTGACTTTCCCAAAGTCGCTTAGGAAATTCTTGGCAGTAGAGCTGGGATCTGGGTCTTTAATTACATGACCAGACTTCCTTCTCCTTCAGAAAAAGGGTGCAAGTATGTGGCATTTCCAGGAAAACGAATTCCCTGCCAAGAGCTGATTGCTGTGCGCCATTAACGTACAAGAAATCCTGTAAGCCAAGACTATTATTCCTGTTCGGATAGAATATGGTTTTATAACTAGTGTCTTTCATACTCTAGGCACTTAACAAAGCAATGAGCTCTATACTTCCTGTGCTGTGACTGTTGCAGGTAAATGCGTCAGCCCTCCTGCACTCAGCTGTAGCTCACGTGCAGCTGTGGGTGTTAGCAGCTGTTTTCCTGAGAGAGTAAAGGTTAGCTGGGGTCAGGTCACTCCCTACCCTGATTGAACGTGGCCATGGCATCTGTAACTTGCTCCAACAGACACCAGGAATGGGCCTAGGGGAACTTGCTTTGACATCTCAGGTTCCTCAAGCATAACTGTAAAAATCCCATTCCCCTGCCTGGATCATTGTGTTGTGTATATTGAGGCTCTCAGTCTGTCTTTTGAAAGAGTAAACGATTGAACAGGGAGTTGCACTAAATGCAGACCAAATTACAACTGTTCTTAACCAAAATCGGGATACAGTAGAACCTCAGAGTTATGAACACCAGAGTTATGAACTGACCAGTCAACCACACACCTCATCTGGAACTGGAAGTAATCAGGCAGCAGCAGAGTCAAGGGGGAAAAAAGCAAATACAGTACAGTACTGTGTTAAATGTAAACGACAAAAAAAAAAAGGGAAAGTTTTTTTAAAAAAAAAAATAGATATGACAAGGTAAGGAAACTGTTTCTGTACTTGTTTCATTTAAATTAAGATGGTTAAAAGCAGCATTTTTCTTCTGGATGGTAAAGTTTCAAAACTGTGTTAAGTCAATGTTCAGTTGTAAACTTTTGAAAGAACCATAACGTTTTGTTCAGAGTTACGAACATTTCAAAGATACGAACACCCTCCATTCCTGAGGTGTTCTGAACTCTGAGGTCCCAGCAGGTTCCTTTCCCTACAGCTGTTGTGTAGTTTTTATTAAATGCAGCTTTTTGGGAAGCTCATGCCTTTCCTCCCTGCATGTACACCAAGAGATGTTATCAGCCAGTATGGCTGGATCAGTTCTTGGATGGGAGGCCATGTCTACACTACAAATGTTGGTCGATGCAAGTTACATTGGCATTCAGCTGCGGAAGTTAGTGTATTGTTCATGTGCGTGCATACCTGGCTGTTTGGCATTGGTGCTGCACATACCAAGAGTGCTTGAGTCTTGATGCAAAGTGCAGTGCACCATGGGTAGGTATCCCAGTGTGCCATGTGCTACCATCTTGTGCAATGCCTTCTGGGAAGCTTTTACAAAATAGTTTGGGGGACAGATAACTCATGTAGGGATCTCTGGGAGGTAGAGGTCAAGTTCCCAGCATGCAACTTTTTCCCTCCCTAATGCCATCTATATCCCATAATTTTTGCTTAAAAAAAAATCCCACAAATCCACATGGCACTATTCAGTGTCTGCCAACTCTTACAAAAGCATGGAGCCCACACAGCTGTGTACTAGTGTCATGCATCCTGTATGTGCAGTGTTCAAAATTTTCCAGTATTATCAGCGCTGCAGGAAGGTCCGTAACAGTGGGGGGGACATGATGATTTCTTTGAGGACAATTTGCTGAGGGACATAGTGAAAAACAATTCAAGGTTCTTAGTGGTGTTCACAGAGCAGCTGCGGATGGTGGAGCACCACTTCTGGGCTTGAGAAATGAGCACTGACTAGTGGGATCGCATTATAATGCCAGTTTGGGATGATCAGCAGTGGTTCCAGAACTTTCAGATGCAAAAGGCCACATTTCTGGGTCTGTATGCAGAGATCGCTCTAGCCCTTCAGCTCATGGACACCAGAATGAGAGCTTCCCTGGCAGTGGGGAAGTGAGTGGTGATTGCACTTTGGAAACTTCAATGCTGCATTGCTGCCAGTCACTGGGAAATCATTTTGGAGTAGGAAAATCCACAATGGAGGCCATTGTCATGCAAGTGTGCAGGGCCATTAATTGTGGCCTGCTATGCAGGATTGTGACTCTCACTATGAACTCTGATGGGACAATAGATGGCATGCATATCCCTATTTTGGCACCAGCCCATGTTGCTATAGTCTACAAACATAGTATATGGTTTCTATGGTTATGTAATGGTGTATGGTTATGGTTATTCTATGGTTAATAGTTTCTATGGTTATGTAAGCTTTGGTGGATCACTGCAGATGCGTCTCTGACTAGCCAACACGGATGCCAGTGAAGGTGCATGACATTTGCATCTTTAAGAACACAGAACTGTTCAGAAAGCTGCAAGCAGCTTCTTTCATGACCAGCAAATTATGATTGGTGATATTGAAATGCCAATAGCGATCCTGGGGGACCCAGCCTACTCCTTGCTCCCCTGGTTCATGAAGCCATACACTGGCCACCTCATCAGCACCAAGGAAAGATTCAACTATCTGCTCATTAGCTGCAGAAAGACAGTTGAAAGTGCTTTTGGTAGATTGAAGGGTCGCTGGTGTTGTTTACTCACTAGATTGGATTTAAGTGTGAAAAATATCCCAATGGTGTTAGATGCCTGTTTTGTGCCGCATATTATATGTGAGGTGTCATAAATATAAAGGGAAGGGTAAACCCCTTTAAAATCCCTCCTGGCCAGAAGAAAAATCCTCTCACCTGTAAAGGGTTAAGAAGCTAAAGGTAACCTCGCTGGCACCTGACCAAAATGACCAATGAGGAGACAAGATACTTTCAAAAGCTGGGAGGAGGGAGAAAAACAAAGGGTCTGTGTCTGTCTGTATGATGCTTTTGCCGGGGACAGAACAGGAATGGAGTCTTAGAATTTAGTAAGTAATCTAGCTAGTATATGTTAGATTATGATTTCTTTAAATGGCTGAGAAAATAGCTGTGCTGAATAGAATGAATATTCCTGTCTGTGTGTCTTTTTTGTAACTTAAGGCTTTGCCTAGAGGGATTCTCTATGTTTTGAATCTAATTACTCTGTAAGGTATCTACCATCTTCATTTTACAGAGGTGATTCCTTTTTACTTCTATTAAAAGTCTTCTTGTAAGGAAACTGAATGTTTTTTCATTGTTCTAAGATCCAAGGGTTTGGGTCTGTGGTCACCTATGCAAATTTGGTGAGGATTTTTACCAAACCTTCCCCAGGAAGTGGGGTGCAAGGGTTGGGAGGATTTTGGGGGCAAAGACATATCCAAACTACGTTTTCTCAGGAACCCAGATAAAGTTTGGTGGTGGCAGTGGAAGTCCAAGGGTAAAATAGTTTGTACCTTGGGGAAGTTTTAACCTAAGCTGGTAAAAGTAGGCTTAGGAGGTTTTCATGCAGGTCCCCACATCTGTACCCTAGAGTTCAGAGTGGGGAAGGAACCCTGACATGAGGCAAAGTCGGAAAAGTTGCTGCTGCGGTGGAGAATGGAGGTGGAGTGGCTGTCTGCTGAACACAAGGGCCATTTATACAGCTGGACACAAGGGCCATTGCCAGAGCCCACCGTGGAGCTATGTGGTTAGGGGAGACTTTGAAAGAGCATTTTAACAATCAGCTACAGTAATGTGCTGTGCCTGACTGTGCTCTGGCCCTAACGGTTTGTTAGGAATGCAACGCTGTAGTGCTTGGTGTACGTTTATGCGTATAACCCTGTGTCTTATAGTGAACCTAGGAATTCTCCTGTTTTGCTGTGCATTTATAACTGACACTCTTTCACTCACACAATGCATTATGCAGTGCTTGCTGTACATTACACACGATTGGGTGGTTTCTTGAAGGTACGAGTACTGTCGGGCTGCACACTTAAAGTACTGGGTGCTTTGAGTCCTACTATACATTCTGCAGTATGTGCAGTGAGCTAATGAAGCTATATTGTTTTTTAAATGGAATTTTATCAACTGACAAAAGCAGTGTAAAAAATGTATAAGTAAGAGGACAATACAATGCAAACTTCAAACATAAATTAACCAAATGAAACTTTAAATATAGAAAGGCAGCAAACAGCTCTGTCCATTTCAGTGCAGAAATACAATCCAGTTTGGCTACACATACACTGACCTATGAGAGGCATGGTTGTTGTATGTGAAGCTGTGATTGTCCTTACTGTCTCCCAGCATACAGTGGTAAGGATGTGACCCATGGTGCCACCTGGATTTTTGGAGGGGGTGTAGGGAGCTGCCATCATGGAGTTCTCCAGGAACTGCAAAGGGTGGTGAGTCCATGATTGTTGGACCTGTAGGTCAACCTAGAGTCTGCAGCATTTGTGTTTGCTGCCTGAGAATCCCCATTGTGTCCTGGTGAATCTCCCTCTCCTTTTTTCCTGATGTGATTCTTGGCTCTTTCTCCATTTTCTCCTGTCCTCGCTATCTCTCTCCATGCTGTCTGCCATGTTGGCCTTTGTTCACAATTCGATGCAGAGCTGGCTTGCAGCATCTTGCTGAACATGTTCTCCCTAATCCTCTTCTTTCTCCTCTGCAACAGGGTCAGGCATTCTGTGGGTGTGGGGAAGATTCCCCCTCAAGGCCACAATGGCGGCAGCTATAGATAAAACAGACAAACTTGTCTTTACCATCACAATGGAAAGTGAAAGATACATTTCAAAACTCTCTTCCTTCGTCCCCATTAACATTTTTTTAGTAAGGCATGTCTTATTGACACTTCTGCTGTGGAGTGCCTCTGCACTGTACTGCTTTCCAGCCCCAGCTATGATGAGTATTGCCCATGAGGGACTGGGACTGGGGGGGAAGGAGAATGAAATTAACATTTTAAGTTGCATGAAACAATTTGGTCCATATATCTGTGGGTACAAGCATAGGGCAATGGCACTGAAAATTGGCTCTAATTTCCACAGGCGGCCATGATTTTAGCTGATATCTCACTCCTGAGAGTGACAAAGGCACAGAGAACACAGCTGCTGCTGGCATCCAAAAGCCAGTTGGACCCATATGCCACTAGCCTGTTTACTGCAATGATGCCAGACGAACTCTGTAAAGAGTGGTGTGGGAATGCGTCCTACTGTGAAGGAAGAAATAAGGCTGCCATCCCTAGAATCCTTCAGGAGAGGACCACAGAGTATCTCTATGAAAGTTTCATTGAGATCTCCCAGAAGGATATGAGGGACATCAACAAACTGCTCTGCATGCCCCTCCACTCCTTGCCTAATCCTACGGGGAATGAAAAGCCGATGATAACTCGACCTCTGTTTGTTGTACCACTACCTCTTCTTGTATGAGTAAAACAATGAAAAATTGATACATGGTATGGTTCAGGGCAACTGTACCGACAAACTGGTAACTACAAAGAAACCCCTAGAGTTGGGTGAAGGATTTATCCTACCAGCATCTATGTTAGGGTTGGGGTTAATTCTGGCGAGCTTATTAGCATGTATCTGAAGAAGTGGGTTTTTTACGCATGAAAGCTTATGTCCAAATAAATCTGTTAGTCTTTAAGGTGCCACCGGATGCCTCATTGTTTTTGTGGATACAGACTAACACAGCTACCCCCTGATATTAGCATGTGCGTAGGTTCTTTTATCATTTTTAATATGGTTTCTCTCTAATGCTTCTTATCTGAAGAATAAAATAGGCTTGCAGAGAAAGAACTGTGTGGTACTGATAACTGTAGCAATTACACCTGTTAACCATCCCTGAAGAGAAAGCCAGCAGATGTGCTTGGGCACCCTGTCTGCACTGGGGAAGACAGTGAAGGTGGGGAACTGTGCAGCCTGGAAATACCTGGGACAGAAGGGAGAGGTGTCTCTCCTCCACCCAAGAGAGGCAAAAGCTGGGAACCTAAGAGTGGGTGTCCTTGCTGGGCCGCCTCTTCTTGTATGAGTAAAACAATGAAAAGTTGATACAGTAAAACAATGAAAAGTTATGGGTTCAGAGCGACTGTACCTGTATTTCCCCTTCTGGCCTAGGCTGGAGAGTCTGGCACCCTAGGGGTGGGGTGGCAGGGGGTAAGGGGACGTGGGCCTGCCCAACTCCACCGCATCCCAGCCCAGGACCCTAACAGCAGCGGAGTGGTCTGCCACTGGGTCAGCCGCAACACGCTGCTCTAGAGTCAGTCAGCAATTTAGCCAGACAGTTGTCAGCTGCCCCCGAGCTACTGCCTACC
The DNA here is from genome assembly GCF_965140295.1 of Lepidochelys olivacea. NCBI lineage: Eukaryota > Metazoa > Chordata > Testudines > Cheloniidae > Lepidochelys > Lepidochelys olivacea. Next base: position 7,380,978 of record NC_140413.1, read on the forward strand.
TCCCAGAAGTTTGGTACCTCTGTAATCCACAGGTCCTCTGCCTCCTCTGGGTACACAGCTGCTGGCAGTCCCGACAACTCCTCTTCAGGGTCAGTCTCCACTGGGGGCAGGGTGCGGCAGAGCACAGATTCAGACCCAAAGTGCTTCAGCAAAGTGGAGGCATCCATCTCCTTCCCTGGCTTCCGCTCGACTGAGCTGCAGAGCCCTCCCTTTATACTTCTTGTCCCACCCTGGTACTTCCAGCAAGGAGGGTGTGGCTCTGTCCACCACGGGGGAGTGCAGTAGTCCCTCGCTCTCAAGTGGGGAGGGAGGCCACTCCACCTCACTACACCAAGTATTATTTTATTAACTACAGTTGATTAATAACATAGTAAAAGCATTATGATTGGTTAATACTTAAATCACACAATGTTTTCATACCATGTGCCGCAAAGAGCTACAGGAGACGCAATGTTAAAGGTAATATTCACAATGTTAAATTCCTGAGAAACCTGTGTATCTAATCCAGGCTTTACATTCAAACACGAATGACCATGGCTTGGAGGGGGCAGAGCGGATATCGGTATCCTTAGGGAAGTTTAAAAATTTCTGGTAGCGAGTGAAAGAAACTGATCATGTATTCAGGAAATGCTCAGAGGCAGGATGGGAGTCAGAAGCACAATTGGTTCTGATCCTTATTATTATCCCAACACTCAGCCTGGAGGAGGCAATTTCTAATAAACACTAGAGACGAGTCCTGATGGCATCAACTGCTTTTGGAATCATTACTTTAATTTTGTTTTGCACGGCCTGCCTTTTGCAGCGGAGAGATTTCTCAGGAGCTAAGTGTGTATCCTCTCTAGGCCCAAAAGAATAAAGGGGAAATTTGTGTGTGTGTGTGTGTGAGAGAGAGAGAGAGAGACGGAGCTCAGCACGGAGTGGGAGTGGCGATCCATCTGTCTGGGTAAGGTATGTCTAGTGCTTGTGCAGCTCTATCTTTGCTATCTCCGTGACATTCTGAGTAGCCGTGGCCCACGGCACAGCTGCTGCTGTGAAGTCCTAGCTGGCTGCAAATTAGTTGTGTTATTATCCCCCCGAAACAGTTTGCATGGTGGGAGTTGGTTAAAATGTCTCTTCCGGTGAATTTGAAGCTGACTAAAGGCATTGAGTTGATGGCATTGGAAGATGGAAGCCCCCTGTTTAGCTACAGGGCAGACATAAGGCCGGCAGTGGGTAGTACAGATGAAGCACACTGGCAAAGTGTACGTAGTGTCCTTGGCTGAAGGGAAATAGCTGACTGCCGCTACCATCTAATCAAGTTAATCCTGTACCTCAGGGGTTAGAGATCTGTGTTGTGGTGCTGAAGGTCCTCCCTTAGCATGCAAATAGAATGAAGGGTACAAACTGATGGAGGGGTCATTACACAGGTATCTCCTCCCTAATCTAGGGTGAGACAGCCATTCAGTAATCATATCCATCAGACTTGGCCTGGTTTCCGGTAAGGATACAGACTGGTCTGAGATGTGGACACCAGCATCTACTGAGACAACCCCTCCTCCCACCCCAGGGATCTCATGATTGGACTAGCTTTGCTTTGCTGATCTAGATGAATTTCCCTCCCCACCCCCCATGCTATGTACAAAGACTTTTTGTTTTGTTTTCTTGCCTAAATGAAAACTCTGTTTTTCATTATGGATAGAAGATTGTGTATCACTCAGAAGAATGTGTATGCATGTGTCTGCAAACTGAGAGCATGCCAGCTAGTTCATTTGTATAAACCGGTTTGGAATTTTTATCAGTGAATGTCGACTGAAATGTCGAGATAGGCAAAGTAAGAACAATGCTGCTTTAGAACTTACTAGCGTTTGATTTAAGGATATTTACTTTGTGTATTTTGACCTGTGATCTTACAATTTGTGTTTTAAGGGTTATAAAGCTTTAACTACAGTATTTGAATCTCAATGTCTACTCTAATTAAATAATGATTGTCTCATCCCCCTATTGCAATGGTCCCCATACTGTGGGGCGCGCCCCCCCTAAGGAGTTGAGGAGGAACATTTGGGGGGCGCAGCGGGGCCCGGGCCAGCCCTCCTGGCCCCAGCTCTGCTTCAGCCCTGGCTCCCGTTGCAGCCCCATCCCCAGCTGTGGCTCCTGGCTGCGACCTCGGTCCCTGGGTCCTGGCCATGGCCCCTGGCTCCTGGCCAGAGCCCTACCCCAGCCGCAACCCAGCCCCACTCCCCGCTCCAGCCCTAACATTGTTCCCTGGCTCCTAACCACGGCTCCGGCCCCAGCTGGGGCTCTGCTCCCAGCCCAGACCGCGGCCCTGCTCCCGGCCTCACCTCCCAGCTGTGGCTCCCAGGGCGTGCAGGTAAATTACATTAGGCCTGAGGGGGTGACTTAAAAAATTTGGGGACCACTGCCCTATTGTGTGACACCCCCCATAATTTTGTGCAATTATGAACATTTAAACAGATAAAAATCTAAACGAATAATTAAAAATAAACATCAATATTATCTGTCAAAATTATAAAAAAAATTTGAATTTTGCCAAGCCTATGTCTACATTAGCTCCACTTGCATGCTGCACATCAGCCGGCTACGGTTACATCCTTCATGGTCCTGAAGGTGTAAGTGACTAGACAGACGAAATGGATGTGGTTGGTAGGGTGCTGGATAAGATCCAGCTGCATAGGCGCTGACTCCGGGGCTGGGTGGAGTGGGGGTGGGGCCTGGGCAGAGATGGGGGTCGAGCACCCCCCGGCACTTTGGAAAGTCTGCACCTGTGTCCAGGAGAGGTGGATGCAGGCATGGCATGGGGCACAAATGACTTCTTGGAATTCCACAGTTCTGTGAAGACTTGGCCCTGTCTCTCCTTGTGGGTGTGAGACTAGTGGGAGGTAATGCTCATTGCCTTACAATCCTCTGTAAGGATCCAGAGGCAGGATCAGAGTGGGGTCCACAAGTCGGTTCCTTCTCTATCTCCTACCCAGAAGCGAGACCAAAGTGGGAAGGAACTGACCCATGGTCCTGGTCTCTTCTTCCTTCCATACCTAAGGGAAGCCTGCTTTCCTCCATGCAGGCATGGCAACTCTCAATGTTTGTCATGAGTCTAGCAGTACTTTTCCTAATGCCCCCACACCTGGAGTCACGTGATGATGTGAGAATCTCAGCCTTCATTTTAAAAAAAACCAACAAACTTCTACCCTTGTGGCAGTAGAGAAAAGCTTCAAAACCTGAACCCAAATGCACTCTAAAGACTCTGAGGCCAATAACCCAAATGCTTTATTTTATTAAAAATTTTCATGGTTTTTAAACTAATCTCATAATTATGTTGAGGTCTGATTGGTGATTTTTGAACAGTTTGGGGTTGGTTATATTGCCCTGTGGGACCCTAGCAGTGGAGGTGGTATTATGTGGACGTTTGTGGGGTGGGTGCTCAGGAAGCCAGACCCAGTGATTGTGTTGATCACAATGATACAGTAGAAATAGTAAACTAATTTATTAATCATTTTTTGCTATGTACAAGTTTAATGGAGAAATATTTGTATGAAACAATTAAAAAGAACTGGTTCTTTTTACAAACAGTAACGGCAGTGACGCAGGTAAGACCCAGGCTTGTTGTTTATTGGTCATGCTTTCGTCTGCGAGTTAGGCAGAATAGGGCAGAGCGGCAGGCCCGGCTCCATTTGTCATCCTGGGAGTTACAAAAATACACCCTCTAAAGTGACAGCACTGAGACAGCAGCTAGGACAAGATACATGCCATGGGAAAGAGACATAATGAAAACACAGACACCGCTGTATCGCTGAGCAAAGAAGTCAACCCCGGAGTGATTATAAAATCTCAAGGAATGCTGACCAGGAAACCTTGTTTTCCTGCTGCTTCCTGTACCAGCCTTTAACTGACAGGCTGGTGCTGACTCTGACAACCCTTGTATACCTTACTGGATTTGAACAGTAAATGGATATCTGTGTTCATGGCAGTAAACAGTTCAACTCTTACCTGGGATGGAAAGAGAAGTACTTGGTAACAAAAGAAGGGGACTAAGAGTTGGGACATCTGGGTTCTGTTCCCAGCACTCCTCTGGGCTCACTGGATTACCTTGGTCAAGTCATGTGACTTCTCTGTGCCTCGGTTTCCCTATCTGTAAAATGAGCTATAACAATCCAAGAGTGATGTGAGGCTTAATGCTATCAAAATTTAAGTGTTTTGTGGCCCCTGGGGGAAGATGGTAGAGAAGTGTGAGGCATTTAAAATAATTACAGTAGGATCAAATTCTGATGCCCTTATTCATACAAAATAGCAATTTACTCCATATGTGGGTCCACTCATACAGTAAGGCAATATTTAACATCAGTAAGGGAAACAGAATAAAGTCCTTAGGTTTCATTTACGCTCTTATATTTCTGTAGTTTCTAATAGCAATATTGATCTCCTAGTCAGACATTTCCTGGCAATTAACGACCAGCTGGGTAAAGGACTCAGGGAGGTGGGGGGGCATTGATCAACATTCTTATCGCATCTCCGTCAGTACCTGGCCCAAGCCAGGGAAGCTAATGATCCAACCAGTGGACCAAATTCGGTGATGAATCCTGGTCATGTGCCACCTGAGCCATGTGCATATGCGAAGAAGGAAGAGGAGGACTCAGGACCTCGCCTGCCAATACTCAGACAGGGAGATGACAGCACTTTGTATTGCAATAGCACTTGTTCTCTAATGAACTCAGTGCACTCTCCAGAGTAGTAAGGGGGTAAATATGATCACTACCCCCATTATACAGAGGGGGAAACTGAGGCACAAAGAGGGGAAGCGATTGCCTGTGGTCTCACAGTGAGTCAGTCATGGAGCTGAAAATAGAACCAGCATGTATTAGAGACACAGAGGACATAACAGGAGTATCATTTTAAATATCCTTACATAGTATCACCACTTGGAATGGCCTATTGCTTTTTACAGGGGGATGAAAAAAAATTTCTGTTGAAATTCCAGACCCACAGATCTAGTTTGGTATTTTCAGTGACCAATCAGATGTTAACTCTTCTGTAAAATCTGTTTCCTCCACCAGTTGTACTACCCATAGTTCTTTGCTCCAGTAAATTCACAATCCAGTTGCAGATGGATGCACCCTTCTTTACATCCTGTCTTTAACTGTTATTGTTCTGTTAAACTGTAATGTTAAACAGCTTTCATGCCCCACCATAGAGGTGGCTGCATTGCGGTAGTTGGTAAAGTGATTCCTGAATAAGTCCTGAATAAGAGTCTGAAGTGCTTTGGGATCCACCAGAATGAGTTGGATGCTATATAGATGTATATGAGATATTTTAATCCAAAGGATTTTTCTAAGGACAAACTGAAGCAATGTTCTCACGAATGAGTCTGTATTTACACACAGTGAAGGGGCCATTAAGCTTCTTTAATTTTTTTTTAAAAAGGCAATGAATTTGGTGCTGGATGAGCAGTCCTGAAAACTGTAGTCCTCTTTAACCACAGAGCACGTGCAGCACAGGCAATGGTAATGCCCACTCTCTTTGATCAGATATTACCCACTCCCAAAGTGCCTTGATTCTGTCCTGGAGGGACACTTCTAGTGGTAGAGCTCATTTCCCATGGCCCAGTCAGCCCTGAGTCTCTGCTGAGGCTGCCTGCTAGTGGCTGTCTTGTTCAGGTGTGTATGTGAGCTCTCATTTGTTTCATGAGAAATGAGTATTTTGGAATCTCTAATCGTGTACAGTTCTCTCCCTCTGTCCTACCATGGCTCTTTCACCTCCAACTCTGAAGAGGCCGCCTTTTTACTTTGAAACCCTGCACTGTAACCATGCAGCTGTCGTGTATATATGCCCTAACTCTCCTCCAGGCGGTGCAGGTACATAATCAATCCTCTGATCCCAGAATAATCCTCCTAGCCCACATAACTGATTCTGGTGTCAGAGTTCTTTTTCCTCCCCAGCTGTGAGCATGGGGGTTCATCTTGTAAGTGACACTGCAGTGTCTGGATAAAGTCAAAGAGAAAGGATGGTTGCCAGCTTCACTGAGGAAGGAGGGCAGTGGGCAGGAGCGAGGTGAACTCACGCAGAGAGGAAAGGTTTTCTCTGGCTTGGGGGGGCTGTGGTTACAACACAGATAAAAATTGTAGTAACCGTGTCCCTGTCACTAAACCCTTGATCAGTCCAAGGTGTTAACCTGGTGTGGGGACACAAATAGGTCCCATCTACACTACAGATTTATCCATGTTGAAACTGGGCTATATGATGACCATGTTCTAACCCTGTCCTCTGCCAAGGTTACAGTTGGAGTGTACCTGGAGCCTTCTGGTGTGGGTTAAGTCTCAGAAGAGAGCTCAAAGAATGAATGGGCATTGGGAATCAACTCCCCTCTCTGCCCCCAGAGCAGGGCTCAGGCATGGTGGTGGGCAGTGTGTACTGAAGCTTCTGTAACCACTGGGAAATTTATATTACAGGTCCCTGTTTGTGCCTGGGCTTAGACAATGAGTCTATCACAGCCAGAGCTACAGAGCCTGTCTCTTTAGCTCATGCTGTAGCAGCTCAAGCTTTCACGCTCAGGAGGTTCCCGATTCAGTTCATGGTGTGGCAGCCATCAGACTTGCACTCCTGCTGGCCCATGGCATACTTGTTTTGTAGTTGATTAGCCTCCAGGGATGTTAATCCAGCACATTTAACCCAAAGAAAATGCATTTAAAATAAACAAACAAAGTCCCCATGTGGAGCAGGGAGAGCAGCATGGGTATTAGGTTTGGAAGGGCTACATTTTTAAAAGCAAAAGCCCAGATTGAAGAAGGAAAGAGTGACATGACTGATTTAAAACAACTCCATCTTGTTGGGCTAGAAATTGTATCCCCCAGGGCATGCTGGTCCCAGGTAGAGAGGGATGGCCATGGGATTTCCCTTGGCTGCTCTGGAGGGGGATTACCTTGGTGGTAATGGGTGCCTGCACTGCCCCTGGAAGTCACAGGCCTCAGAGGTTTATGGATTCTGTAGTTAGTGGAGCTTTGAGTTACTCATGTGGCCCTGAGACACTGAGACATCTACGCTACAATTAAAAACCGGCTGCTGGCCTGTGCCTGCTGACTCACGCTCAGGGGGCTCAGGCTAATGGGCAGTTTAATTGCAGTGTAGGCATTCAACTCAGGGTTTAGGACCCTGCAAAGTGGGAGGGTCCCAGAGCTCAAGCTGCAGCCCGAGCCCATGCAATTAAAAAGCTCCTTAGCCCAAGTCCCACTAGCCTGAGTCAGCTGGTACAGGCCAGCCACGAGTGTCTAATTGCAGTGTAGACGTATCCTAAGGGACCAAAACACTTGGAAATCCATTTTGAATGTGAAAAGAGAAACCTGACTGATTCTCTCTCTCTCTCCCCTCACAAGTAAATTCCCATTCTAATAAACCTAGACTGTAAGCTCAGGGCAGGGACAGTTGTCTTGTATTTGCAGTCAAAAGTGCCATGAAAATGTAGAAGAATTAATAAATACATTGGATGATTCAGAAACCACCACCAGAAGGCTTTCCCCCCTTGATTCTGAGCAGCAATGAATCCGGTTGTGTCTGGTGAACCATTCCTAACACAGGCTCTTTGGGATCAGGGAAGGGGTTGACTTCTTTGGCCATAGCAGACTTAAACCGATTCACTATGTGTCAGTGACGTGAAACAGAGTTTCCAGTTAGATCTCGTTCTGTTCATTCAGGTCATTGGTTAAGCTATCGTACTCGCTGGAGCGCGGTGACATGCCCAGGTACTGCTTCAAGAACTCGCTAAATCTCTTCTGGTTGTTCCACTTCCGGGCTGACTTCCTGACCCCGATGAAGCCCCCGTACCGCTTCTGCACCCCCTGCCCGGTGGGCTCCAGCACCTGCCTGTAACTGTACTTTCCTTTGAGGAAGCCACCAAGCCGCTTGGAAATATCCTTGGGCTGCTCTTGGAAGTCACCCAGCGGGGTCTCACTCCCATTGCTGACACCCTTGTCCACCTCCCGCTGGTGGATCAGGCTGCTCACCTTGGAAACTCTCTTCTCACCTTCCACTTTGCTAAGATCCACCACTTTGGTGAGGTCATTGAAGTGCTTCCGGCTGCCTCTGAACAGGCCACTGTCTTCCATCTCTAATGGCTGGTAGGAATCTTCTTCCAGGCTGTCAGTGCTCACCTGTATGGATGACTTCCCAGCCACTTTGGTGCAAAGCTCCCAGGTAGTACTCGAAAAGGCCTTCCCTTCGCACTCCATGATGCAGACCTGCAGAGAGGAAGAAAACAAGGAGGCTTTCAATCGGCCATGCAACCTTTTCTCCAGCAAGTGGAAGTAACCTCCTGCAGGACACTAGCACAAGGGCTGTGCTCTGCTTCAAGCCCAACTTAAGCCCTCAGTGACAATTGCTCACCAACGTGAGCTTCTGTAACCTCCTGGGTGTGGTGTTCTGTTCCATCTAGTGGTACTGAGACCACTTAGAAAAAGAGAGAGAGATTAATGAGTCTGCTCTACAGCCTTAGCTAACAGCCATATGGCTTTTAGCTCATGCAGTAGAGGCTCATGCATTTAGCAGAGGTCCCAGGTTCGATCCCGCCCACCGGGACTGGGGTTTGTTAGTGTTACAAGTTAGGGCTCATCTAGGATTTCAACTGGGAAGTCTCTGAAGCTTGGGACGCGCTTCCTCAGCTAGGAGAAGTGTAACCCACACACCTGCTGGGTGTGGTGTTCTGTTCCATCTAGTGGTACTGAGACCACTTAGAAAAAGAGAGAGAGATTAATGAGTCTGCTCTACAGCCTTAACTAACAGCCATATGGCTTTTAGCTCATTCAGTAGAAGCTCATGCATTTAGCTTCAGAGGTCCCAGGTGTGATCCCACCCGCAGACAGCCAGGGTCTGTTGGTGTTACACTTGGGTTTCCCAAGCTGGCTGTTTGTTAGCCAACAAGTAATAGCTGTAGACCATTGTACAGATCTGGCAAAGACCTCAGAGTCTTTCCAGGATTCTGCCTAAACTGCTAGGGAACCAGTAATCCCAAGATGTTTGAAAAGGGCTGCACAGAATAAGGATTAATTGAAGCAAGTAATTATGCTAATTCCCAGGCCTGCAGGCAGAGCTAATTTTGGTATGCATGGAGTTCTGCACATCAGAGGAATGGCATGACTTTGCTTTTCTAGCTGGGATGCCAATGACATAGTGTTGCTTTTTTGACCTAGGCAACTAGTTACATTTTGGGATAATAGGGTGACCAGATATCTGAATTTTATAGGGACAGTCCCGATATTTGGGAGTTTGTCTTATGTAGGCACCTATTATCCCCCAGCCCCTGTCTTTCACACTTGCTATCTAGTCACCCTAGGTAATGGGGATGTTCTAGCTGGAAGTAGAAATTGATGGAATCTGGTCTTTAGCTTTGATACAATCTTGTTTATTTACAAGGAGTGAACAAGGACCTGCTTCCCCAAACGCAGTAGGAACCACGAACAAAAGCAGCTGCACACTCTCTAGCCTTTTCCAGGGTCACACTGTGTTCACTGACTACTGCTGGGCTTTCTTGCCTCCCCCGCCGCCTCTCTTTCTTTGTTCTGTCTCTCAATTTCTGTGTGTTCTGCCTACACATGAACACCCCCCCTACAACCAATACTCAGCAAAACCCTTCCACCCACTCAGTCAAAGAGCCCCTGGGTGGGCTCTCTTAGGCCTTAGTTAAGGGGCCACACCCGAAACGCTTCACAGCTATTTTAAGTGAAGGGTCAATTCGCACATCAGTTTCAATGAGGTTTTTATTTCACCCATCACAAGGTTTAATCCAGTTCATAACAGCAGCATTAAAATACAGAGTGTGTGCGTTAAATGCACCCTTCTGCTGGAGGACATTTTGAAACAAATCTTTTGTTTCAGCCTCGTGGCAAAATACATTCCCATCAGCCACAGCTGTAGAAGGTTGTGCAGAGCCCCCCGCTGAGGGGGCTAGATACCATTCATGCTCATCCCAACTGTCCGATTACAGCAGCCTGTAAAATGCCCGCAACTGTGTAATGCTGAGGTTATAATACTGCACAGCAACCCCTCTGATCTGCAGAATGGTATTTAATTAGCTTTTTGTAAGTGACTAAAAGATCTATGGGGAAAGCAGTTGTGCTCACAATGGGGCTATCTAGCCAGCCCTGTAATCCTGTCACTGAAGCATGTTTGGAAATTGTATAGTTAACACCCTTCCATGTTTTTCCTTCCTTTCTCTGCTTTGGCTGCTTGGCAGCACTGAACTGTCTGTGCAGAGGATTCACAGACAATATTCAAACCTGATGTTGGAATTATCATACTGCATCCATCGTAATAGTACCTGGGTAATAGTATCTGGGCACCTTTTACAGCCCAGCAGGCATCCCTTTAGACACTGTAGACACAAAGCTAGATTTTCTTCTGGGTTATGCTGGTACAAAGCCAGAGTAACTCCACTGACTTGCATCGGGTGAACTAGTCTACCCAAAATCAGAACTAACTAGCCTGAAATGATCCTTTTTTGAGCTTTGGAACTGCTCCCTCTCCCTTAGCTTTCATTTGTTTAAAAACCTTCTGGTCTCTGGTTCTGGCATCCCCACTATGAAATACACATGTGGGATGCTGTTCTCACCATATGTCTGACTTAACATTACTGGTTATCTTTACAATAACAAGTCTGACCCTGAGAGGCTTCCACCCCAAATATAGGAGAGTTGAGAGATTCCAATAGGTCGAGTAAGTATCTGAACTTATGGGTTCTCAGACACTGTCTCACTGTGTGATCTTGAGCAAGTCACTTTGCCATATGTCTGTTTGCTCATCCATCAGCTTGGAATGATAATACTTGCCTATCCAGGGGCAGCTAATGCTTGTAAAGCACTATAGATTCCCTTGGGTTGAAAAGAGCCACAGAAATGCAATGCCTTTTAGAAGTGCACAATGTATTAATTATCCAAACTGATCTTCAAGACCGTTCACTTCACCCCCATTTCGCAAGGCCTTATCTGTACATCCTCAGTCTGACTACTGGGGAAGCAGACAGCAACTGCTTCAAAAAACAATATCCACTCATTGGTGAAAATGATTCACGTTTCCCTTTGAAGTTTGTGCTTCTGTTCCACTCTCCCTCTGCTTATTACCGCTCTGTCCTTAATCCAGGCATCATCTGCATGCTTCCTCCTTTTATCAGACCTAGTTCTCCCCAGGCTAGGATGCGGATCAAACAATGGGCCATGTGGCCACAGCTTTTGCTATTAGTCATGGTTAGTAAGCCTCATGTTGATGACTAAACCAGCCAACGGGGAAAACTGGTTCAGAGAGAAATAGTATTTTTTTGTTATCTTCAGAAAGAAACCAATTTGATCCTCACCAAAGTTCCTTGTATGACGCAGGCTGGGCCCAAATGACACACTGGTTGCAGCAACAGATCAATCAAACTAAATGATGTGTAAAAAGAAAAGAAGTACTTGTGGCACCTTAGAGACTAGCCAATTTATTTGAGCATAAGCTTTCATGAGCTACAGCTCACTTCAACGGATGCATTCAGTGGAAAATACAGTGGGGAGATTTATATACACAGAGAACATGAAACAATGGGTGTTATCATACACACTGTAAGGAGAGTGATTACTTAAGATGAGCTAATACCAGCAGGAGAGCGGGTGGGAGGGAACGCCACTAGCCGTCACCTTCAGCCCCCAACTAAAACCTCTCCAACGCATCATCAAGGATCTACAACCTATCCTGAAGGACGACCCATCACTCTCACAGATCTTGGGAGACAGGCCAGTCCTTGCCTACAGACAGCCCCCCAACCTGAAGCAAATACTCACCAGCAACCACACACCACACAACAGAACCACTAACCCAGGAACCTATCCTTGTAACAAAGCCCATTGCCAACTGTGTTCACATATCTATTCAGGGGACACCATCATAGGGCCTAATCACATCAGCCACACTATCAGAGGCTCGTTCATCTGCACATCTACCAATGTGCTATGTGCCAGCAATGCCCCTCTGCCATGTACATTGGTCAAACTGGACAGTCTCTACGTAAAAAAATAAATGGACACAAATCAGATGTCAAGAATTATAACATTCATAAACCAGTCGGAGAATACTTCAATCTCTCTGGTCACTCGATTACAGACCTAAAAGTTGCAATATTACAACAAAAAGACTTCAAAAACAGACTCCAACAAGAGACTGCTGAATTGGAATTTAATTTGCAAACTGGATACAATTAACTCAGGCTTGAATAGAGACTGGGAGTGGATGGGTCATTACACAAAGTAAAACTATTTCCCCATGTTTATTCCACCCCCCCCACCCCACTGTTCCTCAGACATTCTTGTCAACTGCTGGAAATGGCCCACCTTGATTATCGCTACAAAAGGTTTTCTTTCCCCCCCGCTCTCCTGCTGGTATTAGCTCATCTTAAGTGATCACTCTCCTTACAGTGTGTATGATAACACCCATTGTTTCATGTTCTCTATGTATATAAATCTCCCCACTGTATTTTCCACTGAATGCATCCGATGAAGTGAGCTGTAGCTCACGAAAGCTTATGCTCAAATAAATTGGCTAGTCTCTAAGGTGCCACAAGTACTCCTTTTCTTTTTGCGAATACAGACTAACATGGCTGCTACTCTGAAACCTAAACAATGTGTGTAGACCCTGCTAGTTTGGGGGCTCCAGAGATGTAGCTCGCACAGGGAACAGGGCCGCACAGAGACTATCTACCTGGGCTGGGGAGTGGACACACCAGAAGTGTGATTGACAACCTGGGTTTCCCCTGGGAGGTACTGTCAGAGGGACTGCATGACCAGAGCAAGAGAGACCCAGAAGAGAAGGGGGGGGTGATTGTTAACCTCCACCACCACATGGAGAGGGAGCCGTTTTCTGACTGTCCCAGTCAGAGGGCCTGAGTCTACCTCAGATCCCCAGAGAGCCCATGGGCTACTCCCCACACTGGAAGCCAGGAGTCAGCCGGGCCTTGATTCGACTGGGACATCAACCAGCTGCATGCAGAAGCTGCCTGCAGCTCAGACAGTGATACCTATCTGCCCCTCAGACAGCTCTCTTGATCAGGCTGCGGATGGCCTTTGGGGAGAGGTGAGGTTCTCTCCTAATACTGCTGGGAATAATTAAGAAAGGGATAGATAATAGGATAGAAAATATCATGTTGCCTCTATATAAATCCATGGTATGCCCACATCTTGAATACTATGCGCAGATGTGGTCGCCCCATCTCAAAAAAGAAATATTGAAATTGGAAAAGGTTCAGAAAAGGGCAGCAAAAACTGATTAGGGGTGTGGAACGGCTTCTGTATGAGGACAGATAAATAAATCTGGGACTTTTCAGCTTGGAAAAGAGACTGCTAAGGGGAGATATGATTGAGGTCTATAAAATCATGACTGGTGTAGAAAAAGTAGATAAGGAAGTGTTGTTTACTACTTCTCATAACATAAGAACTAGGGGTCACCAAATGAAATTAATAGGCAGCAGGTTTAAAACAAATAAAAGGAAGTATTTCTTCACAGAATGCACAGTCAACCTGTGGAACTCCTTGCCAGAGGATGATGTGAAGGCCAAGACCATAACAGCATTCACAAAAATTCATGGAAGATAGGTCCATCAATGGCTATTAGCCAGGATGGACAGGCATGATGTCCCTAGCCTCTGTTTGCCAAAAGCTGGGAATGAGCAACAGGGGATGGATCACTTGATGATTTACCTGTTCTGTTCATTCTCTCTGGGGCACCTGGCACTGGCCACTATCAGAAGACAGGGTACTGGGCTAGATGGACCTTTGGTCTGACTCAGTATGGCCGTTCTTATGTTCTTATGTACTGGTATCGTGGTGGGTTTTTACTTGGTGTTGTAAAATTGCTTGCAGCTTTTAGTCACCATCCCTAGCTCCGTCTCCTGTCCCTTTCTCCTCCCTTAATGATCCCCTTTCCTGTTCCAGGGCGTAAACTGTTGTTATTTTTGATGTGGTTTAGATTTGCTATGTTAGTTTTTATCTAAGAGGTCATGGGGTATTAGCCCTGTGTATGCCTGCCTTTAGGTGGGGGCACCTGTCACCTGGACCCAGAGCCCATGGGTCCTAAGGGGAAGGGAGAGGGTCTGAGAGTAACCAAGGCGGGTGGAATCAGGGACTACACCACCTTTACAGATTGGGGCCCTCTAGGAGGGAACTACCCTTAGAAACCATAGGTGTAGTGTGACTTCTATATTTGTGGGGGGGAGGGGGGAGCAGCTGCAGTCAGGCCAGTGGGGCTGCGTTTGCGGGTCAGGGGGGTGGAATTCTGTGCCTGCCAGTGCCCTGCCAAACCACACCCATGTTAGAAACCAGTAGGTATATTAATTATGTAGCTCATGGGCCTGTCTTACCAAAGTCCAGGGGTGTCTGGACCTGGAGTCTTGGTTGTGACCATCTTTTTTGTATATCTAATAATGGGGAGAACACCTTACATTAAAACAGAGGGCTCTGGGAGTATGGAATGCTATTCTCAGCACTCCTGGTAAGATCTATCCTGAGTTGTGAATGCTCTCTTCAGAGGTAAGTATAGACCTGTTGGTGAACTGTATGCCACTTTCATTGTAACTCCTATGTGGTGGTATGCTTTTACTCTGGTCCATGTGGCATTTCTATAGCATCTTGCTTCTGGGGAACCCAAAGTGCTTTACAAACACAGTAAAGGCTCACCCTTGTTATATTGGCATTATGAAAAGGGGGCAGCCTGTCCATACAGTAGTTAGTTGCAGCCAGCTTCTGTTATAAAATCCTATTTTTAACACCCTACAGCTTTGGTTTGGAAAATTCCTTTAAACTAAAAAGTGCCACATTTAGTCTGAAACAACGGAGGACTGTTTCTGCAAAGTTTGAAGAAAATCAGTCTAAGTGACTGACTGGTCAATAAATACCTAGATTTGAAAAAAAATGGTCTAACATTCCTTTGTCTCCTTCTAGTGCAGACTGATTACTACACTATCCCTTCAAACTTTTTATAGTCACCTCTCCTTGCAAGCCCAGGCACTAGCTGTGTTTGAAGAAATTAGATCATTAATAAGTTTGCTTGCTTACAGTGTTTTTGTGAGGGATAGTTTGGGGCTCAGTCCTCTGGCAAAAAATGCCCTTGACATGAATGTCAACAGACTTCATTGGTAGTAGGATTTGGAACCAATAGAACCAAATAGAACCAAATATTTGGAACCAAATAGAATACCATTTATTTAAATATTTGATGTTTTCTACATTTTCAAATATATTGATTTCAATTACAACACAGAATACAAAGTATACAGTATTCACTTTGTTTATTTTTATCACAAATTTTTGTTCTGTAAAAACAAAAGAAATAGTATTTTTCAATTCACCTCATACAAGTACTGTAATGCAATTTTTTTATCATGAAAGTTGAACTTACAAATGTAGAATTATGTACAAAAAATAACTGCATTCAAAAATAAAACAATGTAAAACTTTAGCGCCTACAAGTCCACTCAGTCCTACTTCTTATTCAGCCAGTCACTCAGACAAACAAGTGCAGGAGATAATGCTGCCCGCTTCTTGCTTACAGTGTCACCTGGAAGTGAGAACAGATATTTGCATGGCACTGTTGTAGCCGGCATTGCAAGATATTTATGTGCCAGATGCACTAAAGATTCATATGTTAGGTTGGATATTAGGAAAAACTTTTTCACTAGGAGGGTGGTGAAACACTGGAATGCGTTACCTAGGGAGGTGGTGGAATCTCCTTCCATAGAAGTTTTTAAGGTCAGGCTTGACAAAGCCCTGGCTGGGATGATTTAGTTGGGGATTGGTCCTGCTTTGAGCAGGGGCTTGGACTAGATGACCTCCTGAGGTCTCTTCCAACCCTGATATTCTAAGGTTCTATAAAAAGAAAAGGAGTACTTGTGGCACCTTAGAGAGGTACTCCTTTTCTTTTTGCGAATACAGACTAACACGGCTGCTACTCTGAAATCTAAGATTCTTCATCTTCAACCACCATTTCAGAGGATATGCGTCATGCTGATGACAGGTTCTGCTCAATAATGATCCAAAGCAGTGCAGACCGATGCATGTTCATTTTCATCATCTGAGTCAGATGCCACCAGTAGAAAGTTGATTTTCTTTTTTGATGGCTCGGGTTCTGTAGTTTCTGCATCGGAGTGTTGCTCTTTTAACACTTCTGAAAGCATGCTCCACACCTCGTTCCTCTCAGATTTTGGAAGGTACTTCAGATTCTTAAACCTTAGAGTGCTATAGCTATCTTTAGAAATCTCACATTGGTACCTTCTTTGCGTTTTGTCAAATATGCTGTGAAAGTGTTCTTAAAATGAACAACATGTGCTGGGTCATCATCTGAGACTGCTATAACATGAAATATATGGCAGAATGCAGGTAAAACAGCAGGAGACATACTACTCTCACCTAAGGAGTTCAGCAAAATGTAATTAACGCATTATTGTTTTAACGAGTGTCATCAGCATGGAAGCATGTCCTCTGGAACAATGGCTGAAGCATGAAGAGGCATATGAATCTTTAGCACATTTGGCACGTAAATATCTTGCGATGCCAGCTACAACAGTGCCATGTGAACGCCTGTTCTCTCTTTCAGGTGACATTGTAAATAAGAAGCCGGCAGTATTATCTCCCGTAAACGTAAACAAACTTGTTTGTCTTAGCAATTGGCTGAATAAGAAGTAGGACTGAGTGGACTTGTAGGCTCTGAAGTTTTACATTGTTTTGTTTTTGCAGTTATGTAACAAAAAATATTGACATTTGTAAGTTGCACTTTCACAATAAAAAGATTGCATTATGGTACCTATATGAAGTGAATTGAAAAATACTATTTCTTTTGTTTATCATTTTTACAGTGCAAATAATAATATAAAGTGAGCACTGTACACTTTGTATTCTGTGTTGTAATTGAAATCAATATAATTGAAAATGTAGAAAAACATCAAAAAATAGTTAATAAATTTCAATTACTATTCTATTGTTTACTAGCACAATTAAAACTGCGATTAATCACAATTAATTTAAAATAATTTAGAAGAAGAATTAAGTCTTCTTTTCCATTTTTTTTTTTTTTAGAAATGTTTGGGAAGTGTTTAACATTTGTACCTTCTCTCTACTCACTGAAATCACATTGCACCGCACTTTGCACTGTGGTAGATTCAAACACACTGGCTCAAGTTAGAGTACCTTATCCAGTTAGAGCTACAGAGGAATTTTAGGCACAATGGGAAGTTAGTCAAGACATTAGGGTTGATGCCCCCAGCTTTAGTGGCCTTTGTTCTGTAGCTCATCCATAAGACAGCACTGCTAGTAGTTAGTGCTGCTTGTCCTCACGCATTAACATAGCACTGACTCAAAGGAAAGAGCATCGTCATTTCCACGTCCTACAGCAGCGAGATTTCCTTTGGAGGTCTCCTAGCCAGCCCCTCTTAGTTTATACTGTCTGGCCAGCTCACAGCCCCAAATGTTATGGCCACAGGAAGTTGTCCCACCGTCGCCTAGGACTGCAGCCTTTCCCTGTCTTTTGCTTTAAACCTGACCATGCAGCGCACACACTGCGGACAGCAAGCAGAGCATTACTTCCCCACAAAGATCATGCTAACGGTCCATTTAACAAGTCAGCTGAAAGACACTATCAACTGTGCCTCCCCGTACTGTGCCACCGCTTCACTTCCAAGCCAGTGAGCAGAAATAGAGGTCCTGAATGCTATTGATTGAGCTGATGGGTGCAGGGAGGGGGAATGACATCTGTCTCTCCTTCCCCCACCCTGCTGCCCCCAGACTATTCTCTGTCAGAATGAGAGCAGGTGCAATTTTTAATGCTTCGTTTCCAATAAAAGATAATGAAACTCCTTTGTTGCCACTCAAGCGTACTTGCAAATGGGTTTCCACTTGCCGTTTAGGCACTGATCTGTGTCTACATTAGGAACATTACATGCTAGACATGGCTTCCTCAGGAGGATTCAATGGAGCTCTAATGGAGCGAGAGGCCCTCGTTGTCAGGGTTCTCCTCTCTCTCTTTAACTTGTGCCTTCCAGGGCACACAGGCACCTACTGATTAAGGCTGACACAGTGACACTGCCAGGGGTTGCAATGGGGGTGGGAGATAAGGGTTGGGACTGTCCGAATGAATGTTACATGCCAGATCCACTTCCCTACTCCCAGTTTCTAACACCCCTTTGTTTTTAATTTCCCAGAGCCATAATGGTAGATCCTGAGCTGTGAATAGCGCCCCATTGATTTACACCAGGTGTGGGTCTGGCTCAGAGTGAACTAGACTGAACAGCTCATCTACATTTGCTCCACAGAGTTTCTCCCCCCAGTCCTTTACACCTCACCCCAAATTCCTGCCCCCACTGACAGCAAGTTGATATGATGACAAAGGACTTGAGGTCATGCCCATAACTTTGCAGGATCTGAAGCTGGCTAGGGCATCATTAAGAAGTCTTAACCAGCCAGCCAATTAGGTCACAACACTGAAAAACTACTCCTACATTTTCAAAGTGTTGAGTGGGGCTTCACCTGTCCATGAGACTGAATGAGAATTAGTTGGCTGATGCTTAGAAAATGTAGGCATCCCATATCAGGTTTCAGTATAACGTTCTCACTGTCAAAACCAAATCTTCTTTCTAAGTCTACTGTGCCTATCACTGTGGAATCTGAGCCTCCCTGATTCAAGTCATCCTCTGCTTGTGTCTCAGTGTCACACACTGGCCCACCACCCGCCAGTCATCTCCTCTCATGAAGCAATTATTTCCAATGCCACTAGTCACCTACATTTTACTGGTCATTGTTGCTGGTGGCTGCATGCCAGCTATCATTCATATCCGTCCTGCCACACTCTCAAGTGGAACAAGAAACTTAGCTCCTTGCAGGGCAAATCAAGTCTGTCATAATGTAAAATGCTCTTCTTCGGTGCTCAACTTGCATCTGGCTTGAGACAAAATGTGAGATTGTACTGGACACCACGCAGTGTCCCAGAATCACAAGCTAGCAGGAAATCTGAGCTCTCGCCTACATCTCACTTCCCTTCATCTTGCCTGGAAATATTCCCAACATGGCCAACTCTCAGTACTCAATGGGCATAAGATCTAACTACCTGTCATCCTTGCTATTAAACTCTGTTTCTTTAGGGCAACCATGCACTAACCTTCTTGGCCTTTAAGGCTAAGGAGACAGTCCTCACTATTAGTGCACCAGCAAAAAGTGTAGCTGAGAGACTGGACAGAACCAGATCCTCTCGAAAACAGAATATGTCTATATTCCTCAGGGAAAAGCCTAATCTCGCTTACACCAGATGACTCCTTCGACTTCAGTAGTTATGTCCAAGTGTGACTGAGAGCTGAATCTGACCTGTCACTCTACAGAACTGGTAGCCTGGATCAGTTTCCCCAATTCCTATAAAAGGGAGCTTCAACTATGTGCTCGGTGCTGCACGAGCCACAGCAATAAGGAGCGCTGCCTGACAAGCTTATGGATAAGCTGTTTACTGACACAGAGAAGACCTGATATGCTGGGGAAAGCAGAGATGGGAAGAACTGAGCATGCTTCAAGCTTCAGCCTTTTGAGGTAGTTCTGTGAAAAAATGGTGGAGTGGGGGCTAGAGCCAGTGATGGGAAAATAATTTTTTGCAATAAAAAAAGGAACTGGAGGGACTTTGCTCTAACTTTCAAGAGGAAAAAAATAAATCTTTGAGTCTTGAATCTTAGGCTGAGCTGGGAACGTGTCAGAAATCTGAGCATATGATAATGGGGGTTTATAGTAGCTGATTCGCAAATTATTGCTATTAATACAGAAAGGGAGAGCAACCTCCTGGGCAGACTATGGTCCTGATCCTGTTTCCCTTTAAATCATTGGTCCTATATTAATAACTATGATAAGTGAGCAACAGGATCATAGGAACAGCCTTGCTTTATCACCTTCTAGTTCTTATTTACTTCCCCATGCAATCCATTCTTTTGTACTCATTTGCCACCCTCCCTCCTGCTCCAAATACCCGTTCGCTTAGCTGCCTGCCAGGGGCCACTCATGACGCCAGCTGCTAACGCGGATTCTTCCAGTGCATGCATTCGTTCATCATCCCTAGTGATTGCCTGGGCTACTGAGCCAGAAAGTGACCATCTGCACAATCCGTCGCTGCGAGGCCATCACATCGCTGCTCCCAAGCACAGCAGCAGCAAGAGCTCACAGAAGCCTTCTCCCTTCTGCTGTGCCCTTGAAGGGCTGTTGAAGGTGCAGCATGTTATGGCAGGGATTAGTCATAGTGCTGAAGCACAGAGACCACAGGAGAGCGCAGCATGGAATGGTGATGGGTGTTCAAAACTAACCGTAATGATGCATCAGCTGTGTTAACTGTCTGTTGTCCTTTACAGGGAAATTGGGGGTGGGGAGTCAAGAGCTGTAGAGGTTCCAAAAAGCTCCTCTCACAGACCAAGTCAGCCAGCAGGAGTGACTTCATTAAAGTGCTACAGTGGTGCAACTGTACAAATGTAGCATTTTAAATGTAGACTTGCCCTCAGAATGAATCCAGGGCTTGGTGTAGAATATAAACCAGTACCTTCCTAGGACCAAGTCATTTGCACTGCATGTCCTGTGCATGGTTACAAGGTAGAGCGTACAGGAGGAGGTAACTCTAACTGGGGGACTGTTGTGCTCAAGGTTCTCAACTGGGGGGCATCAAACTTTAGGGGAGTGCAGTGAACCAGGTCAATTTTGAGTTAGTGGTGTTGAGACCTGGCACAGAATTCAGGTTGCACTTCTCAAACTAGGCACTCTAATGACTTCAGCTCTGCTCCTGCAGCTATGCCCTGAGTGTAGGGAACTCAGCCCACCTTATCCATCCACAACAAAGAGTTCCATTTGTCAGTGAAAAAAACAATCCTAATCATACAGTGGCTGAGCTACTTCACAACCGTCTTTAAAGCCATACATAGCACACACCAAAACATTTTACAAATTGTTAATTAGACACAGAAGGCAGTAATTCCCCACACCTTATTAAGAGCCTGATCTTTCAAGGTGCTGAGGATACTCAATACAAATACATTAGAAGCAAGAGAAAGACCAAGGACAGAGTAGGCCTGTTACTCAGTGAGGGGGGAAAAACAATAACAGAAAATATGGAAATGGTAGAGGTGCTAAATGACTTTTTTGTTTGTTTTCACCAAAAAGGTTCATAACGATTGGATGTCTAACATAGTGAATGCCGGTGAAAATGAGGTAGGATCCGAGACTAAAATAGGGAAAGAATAAGTTAAAAATTACTTAGATAAGTTAGATGTCTTCAAGTCACCAGGGCCTCATGAAATACACCCTAGAATACTCAAGGAGCTGCTGACTGAGGAGATATGTGAGCCATCTTCAAAAAGTCATGGAAGATGAGTGAGATTCCAGAGGACTTGGAAAAGGGCAAATATAGTGCTAATCTATAAAAAGGGGAATAAGAACAACCCTGGGGAATTACAGACCAGTCATCTTAACTTCAGTATCTGGATAGATAATGGAGCAAATAATTAAGTAATCAATTTGCAAACATAAGAACAGCATACTAGGTCTGACCAAAGGTCCAGCTAGCCCAGTATCCTGTCTTCTGACAGTGGCCAATGCGAGGTGCTTCAGAGGAAATGAACAGAACAGGTAATCATCAAGTGATCCATCCCCTGTTGCCCATTCCCAGCTTCTGGCAAACAGAAGCTAGGGACACCATCCCGGACCATTCTGGCTAATAGCCAATATCCTCCGTGAATTTATCTAGTTCTTTTTTGAACCCTGTTATAGTCTTGGCTTTCACAACATCCTGTGGCAAAGAGTTCCACAGGTTGACTGAGCGTTGTGTGAAGAAATACTTCCTTTTGTTTGTTTTAAACCTGCTGCCTATTAATTTCATTTGGTGACCCCTAGTTCTTGTGTTATGAGAAGGAGTAAATTCCTTATTTACTTTCTCCACATCAGTCCACACCTAGAAGTTTATAAGATGATAGGTAATAGTTGCATGGATTTGTCAAGAACAAATCATGTTAAACCAATCTAATAGCTTTCTTTGTCAGAGTAACAAGTCTCGTGGATGGGGGGAAGCAGCACATGTGTATATCTTGGCTTCAGTAAGGCTTTTTATATTGTCTCGCATGATCGTCTCATAAACAAACTAGGGAAATACAAGCTAGATGGAGCTACTATAAGATGGGTGCATAACTGGTTGGAAAATCGTTCCCTGAGAATAGTTATCAGTGGTTCACAATCAAGCTGGAAGGGCCTATCAAGTGGGGGTCCCACAGGAATCAGTTGTTGGTCCGGTTCTGTTCGATATCTTCATCAATGATTTAGATAATGGCATAGAGCAGGGGTTCCCAAACAGGGGGTCCTGACCCCTCAGGAGGTCACAAGGTGGTTACATGGGGATCGCAAGCTGTCAACTCCTTGGGACTGACAGCTCCCAGCCTCCATTAAATTAAATTACCCCTCCCATTTTTAATGGATCAGCGGGGGTCACACTCAGAGGCTTGCTGTGTGAAAGGGGTCACCAATACAAAAAGTTTGAAAACCACTGGCACAGAGAGTACACTTATAAAGTTTGTGGACAATACCAAGCTGGGAGGGATTGCAAGTGTTTTGGATAGGATTAAAATTCAAAATGATCTGGACAAACTGGAGAAATGGTCTGAAGTCAGTAAGATGAAATTCAGTAAGGACAAATGCAAAGTACTCAACTTCGGAAGGAACAATAATTTGCACATGTACAAAATGGGAAATGACTGCCTAGGAAGGAGTACTGCAGAAAGGGATCTGGGGGTCATAGTGGATCACTGCTGCAAAAAAAGCGAACATCCTGCTGGGATGTATTAGCAGGTATGTTGTAAGCAAGACATGAGCAGTAATTCTTCTGCTCGCCTTAGCATTGATTAGGCCTCAATGGGAGTATTGTGTTGAGTTCTGGATGCCACATTTCAGGAAAGATGTGGACAAATTGGAGAAAGTCCCGAAAAGAGCAACGAAAATGATTAAAGGTTTAGAAAACATGACCTTTGAGGGAAGTTTGAAAAAAGGTGGGTTTGTTTAGTCTGGAGAAGAGAAGACTGAAAGGGGACATAAAAGTTTTAAACTACATAAAAAGTTGTTACAAGGAGGAGGGAGGAAAGTTCTCATTGACCTCTGAGGATAGGACAAGAAGCAATGGGCTTGAAGTGCAGCCAGGGTGGTTTAGGTTGGACGTTAGGAAAAACTTCCTGTCAGGATAATTAAGCACTGGAATAAATTGCAGAGGGAGGTTGTGGAATCTCTATCATTGGAGATTTTTAAGAGCAGGTTAGACAAACACCTGTCAGGGATGGTCTAGATAATACCTACTCCCACCATGAGCGCAGGGGACTGGACTAGATGATCTCTCAAGGTCCCTTCCAGTCCTATGATTCAGCTGGTGCTCAGCATAACCTGATGAATCAGGTGGCCAGCTCTCCAAGTGTCATTAGACACATGGCTAATATGTCTCTGTATGCAAACTTTATTTGGTTAGATCATGAAGGTAGAGCACTTGTATGAAAAAGGAAAAGGTTGCCGTGGTGTCAAAGCAGCACATTTACTACCAGAGCCATGTATGAGACGTTAGAAAGCTAATATCCTGAAACACACAATTTCAAGACTGGACGTGTGAATAAGATAAGCTGGCATCTCTCTGGGGGCAGAGTTAGGGTAGTTTGGGTGCCTTGTCTGAGGAGTACATGGTTATGTAGCGGTATCATTTTTGCTATTGGAAAAAGGGACGGGGCTCTAAGTTTAAAAAAAAATTTCTATGGTGGAGTGTGATTCAGACAAGATTAAGGACCCCTGCTTTAGTACAGCGGTTCTCAAACTATGGGGCGGGCCTCCCAAGAGAGGCACAGGAATGTGTTACGGGAACCACGAGCTGTGTGCCTTTCTTTTTTTTTTTTTTAAAAGAGGTCCAGCTGTCAGCTCCGATGGTGGGGCTTGTGCACACCCGGGTTCTCCTCCTCCCCGCCCTCTGCAGGAATCCCTCACTGGGAGGCAGCCCAGACTCAGGATCTCCTCCCCTGCCAATCCCTCACCTGGTCAGCCCCAGGATGGCAGCAGCAGTGCAGAAGTAAGGGTGGCAATGGGGCGCTAAGTCTGCTGTGAAAAGTGATATTGACAAATATCACTTTTCACATTGCCACCCTTCTGTGCTGCAGCTGGCAGAGCACTGCCTTCAGAGCTGGGCACCCAACCAGCAGCCGCTGCTCTCCGCTCTGCCTTCAGAGCTGGGTGGTGATATATGTTCTTGGGGAGGGGGCATAAATGACTACAGACACAAAGAAGAGGGGCCTGATCAAATAAGTTTGAGAACAACTGCTCTAGTAGATTGAGTGATAGGATGAGTAACAACAAGTGAAGAGCTATAAATGTAATTAAGTCAAATTCTCATTACGCTCCTGACAAACTGGAGTAACTCCATTGACATCAGTGGGTCATTTGGATTTACACTACGTGACTAAGGAGAGGGATCAATTACCAGTACGGGACTGAGTACTTCTGAGCATGTCCTGTGTGAACTTGATGTCTCTAGACGTCTGAGCAGATTCAGACTGAGCTGAATGCTCATGTAGTTGATCCAAGCGCTGTGCCCTGTAGTCTCTGAGCATCTTCCAGGTGGTAGCGCTCTTTCTACAAGATGGTAAATTATTTATATGTGCTGCCCCTCTGAGAGCTGTTAAGCTGTGTGAGGTATTAAATATCCTGTTGCTGCTCTCCAGGTCTAAAAGAGTGCAGACTGAAAAACGCAACTGTTATTCCATGTTTTTTTAAGCAGGAGAATAGAGAGGAAGACTAGTTTTGTGGTGAAGGCCTTGGGGGAGGGATTGGGAGATAAGGGTTGCGTCATTTGCTCTGCCACAGAATCTTTGTGGCTTTGGGCAAGTTACTTAATCTCTGTTCCTTATCTATAGAATGGGGACAAAGACGTTTCCTTTGTCTGTATATATTTAGGCTGCAAACTCTTTGGGATAGTCCCTGCCCTGAAGAACTCACTATCTAAATCGACAGGCACTTGTGCAATAGGCGTTGATCTTCACTGCGGCCTCTTGGTGCTACTGGAATGCACTGCACACAATAATTCTCTCATTTAGAGAACTGTAAAATCCATATATGTTAAAAGACAATCCATGTGCAGTTTATGGTGAGTCTTCTCCTGGCAAACAGAGCCAGCCAGCTCAGAGGGTATGTCTACACTGCAAAGAAAAACCCACAGTACCAAGTCTCAGAGCCCAGGTCAAGTGACTGGGGGTTGTGGGGCTTGTGCTGTGGGGCTAAAAATACTAGTGTAGATGCTCCAATTTGAGCTGGAACCCGGGCTTCAAGTCCCACCCCACTGGGGGGATTTCAGAGCCTAGGCTGCAGCCAAAGTGGGAACTTCTATACTGTTATTTTTAGCCCAGAGCACAAGTCAATTGACTTGGGCTCTGAGACTCAGCGCCGTGGGTTTTAATTTGCAATGTAGGCATACCCAGAGAAGTGCAGTGCATTCCCTACTGTCCCAACCATCTCCTCCCTCTCCCCCTGCATTTCCAGGTTGGCACTGGCCAGAATCACACTTACAAAACATAAGCCTAACACAAAGATTTGGAAGATCCATGTTTGGTTCCAAAATCACTGGGCTGGGTGATGTGGCAGCACCATGATCAGCTGATGTCTTGGTTGGCTGTAGCTAGGCAATTACACTGTGCTCATCACCATAGTATCTGGTAATCATCATCTAAGCATTATTATCCCCATTCTACAATTGGGGAAACATGGGCACAGAGAATAATTTGTCCAAGGTCACTTGGCAAGTTAATGGCAGAGCTAGGATGGGAGTGCAAGACTTTTGAGTCCTAGGGTAGTGCCCTAACCATTGGGCCATATTGCTTCCCACTCCTGCAGATAACGGGTGCACTGAGGGTCCCTAGAAGAACCCCCCACAATAGGAATTAACTTCTTCAGCACATTTATAGGAGGTTTGCTGATGCAGAAGGTGCCTCCTGCAGGCCAAGTCTGGCCCATCTGCTGCAGGGTGATGGATCCTGCAGGGCATTCAGTGCAGAAGATGCATCCTGTGAAATGTACCCAAGTGACTCAGGACTTGTCACCATGACAAACTCAAGTAAAACACCGTGATGTACTGTCTTGGGCTTGTTAAGAAATAGAAAGGGGGAGGGGAAATCAATACATACCAAGGAGAAAAGAACAATAGGGAAAGAGAGGCGCCTACCAACGCTGTCACAGAGGATCAATAGAGAGGAAAAGAAAGCATTATGAACTGTGAAAAAGTACTGGCCAGAGTCTTTAATGGCTCTCATCCCTGTGTGCTCTTTAATCAAGTGCTGAAGGCAAGTCTCATTTTCCTGCACAACAGGCTAGAAAGATCGGAGCAGTGATAACCAAGGAATGAGAAGATACTGATCTAGACACCCAAACTTCCCTAGGGAAGCTAGGGCCTGATCCGGAGAGTGGTCAGCAAGTGCACCTCCTACTGACTTCCATGGGAGATGCAGCTACTCATCACCTCTCGGGATCAGGCCCTTCATTTCCATCATAGCTTAGGGAGGATAGAAATGTCCTCTTTCCTATCCTTCCAGTCCTGCTCTGCCCCTCTCCACATGTGTGATCTGCATCAGGAGATGCTCTGAACTAAGTAATGCTCATTAATCAGTTTACATGTTGAATCAGATCAGAACGTCGCCTTGTATCGGCACAGTGAGCCTCGCTGGTCTTAACAAAGACAGTTTTCATTTGTACGTGTAAGGCTGAGTCCTGAGGGACAAACAGCTGGCAACAGGGATGAGTTGTTGCGACAAGTTAGAGTGGGAGTGACTCAGGAGACTAGCAAAGCTTAGCATGGTTTCTGAAAATGTGTCTAAAGACTAGATTATAAAGTTACGCGCCAGCTCCCAAAGCTCATGTCTGTTGGGGTCGGGGAGTCAGGTCTGACATGCTGATTCATTCCTTTCCAATTAAAAGTTTCCATTCTGAATGCACTTACTGCTAGCTTGACAGCCCTGGAGTTTGAAGTCCTCTTGTTATCCCCAGAACATTTAAAACAGGAGGAGTGATCATGTCAGCTTCCTCCTTCTCCATGCCTCAACCTTGCCCAGGAGGAGAGACCACTTCTGGGAGTCAGATGGCCACACACCCTCCATGGACCATGCAGTTGTTGGTGTCTGTGTTGAGAATGCTGAGAAAGGGGACTAGCTATTGTCCATTATGTTAGGGGTACCTGGGTGCTGGAAAGGGGGTGTAAAGACACCAAGAGTGTTTCACAGAGGCCACCAAACAGGCAGCAGCTGCTTTTGATTATTACCAACCCAGGCTGGATTCAGCCAGAGGTGTTTGTTTTTGTGTGTGTGTCTTCAACGCACTATTTTACATGTAAAACAGAGGATGAGACTTAAAATCCTTCAGAGTAATATTCATGCATGAAACTATAATGTGGCCAACGCCTTTATTCTAAATGGTGGTTTGCATTAGCAGTGGCTGAGCTTCCGAAAGGGTACAGAGGTTCAGATGAACATCCAAAAGTTTGGCTTACATTACTGAGACTGTAAGCTCTTTGGGGCAGGGACTGTCTCTTTATTCTAGGTTTGTACAGCACCTTGCCAAGGGGTGCTGGTTTATGACTGGGGCTTCTAGGCATCCCAGTAATACAAATAATGAAGAATAATCTAGACATTTTGGATTTAAACAGCTGAGGCTGGAAATCACATGAGAACTGCTTTTCTCTGAGTATTTAGCACTTTCCCTTCTAGCTGCAGTGCACAGGGTTGTATGAAAGAAACAGAATAGGGATGGCAAAGTTCGCCCAAACCCAACTGGAACTGAGGAGGACGTGTGGGGAGTTCTGCTCCCTTGAGCCTGGTAGAAGAGGGATATTTCTCCCTTGGCTTTTAGCTGTGTATCCCCACACCGCCCTTATTGTAACCCTTGTCCAGCCCTAGCTTGGAGTGGGAAGGCAGATTGCACTCTAAAATTGATATGAATAATTGCTCTTCAGAGCCCAACCGGCCAGAGTGGTCCCTGTTAAGCAATGGGAGTGGCTGAGCAGCCTTCCTGCACAACCCCTTACTGCCACTGATGCAGGAAGCAGGAGACTGGATGGAATCTAAACAGTTGTATGGATAAGAGCACTAACCACAGCCAATCTGCATTCAGCAGTATGATTCATTTGGCCTAATCTGTCATCATCATGTGCCCAGATTAGTGTGACCAACTTTGTAAATCCTTTTCCTGACACTTCAATCAGTACCAGGAGGCATCTAAAGCCAGCCCTGAACATGAGTATGTAAGCAGAGTCAGGATGAGCTCCACCCTGACATCTGGTGGTGAGGTGTGGCAAGTTGTGGAAAAGAACTTCAGGGGCCAATCTCATTTGCATAGGCATACCCACCCCACCTAGAATGAGGCCATAGCTGCCCAAATGGTCACTTTGGCTGCTGTGGGATCCTCAGTGTCTTTGTTATTGGGGCAGGAAGAATAAATTGTTATGACCCTGATTATGGGAATCAAGGACAGTGGAACTGCACTTGGCCTTTTGTTATGATGGAGGGACTCGCCATCAACTAAGTAGCACTCGCTAGGCAAGGGACATGGGTTCCAATTCTCTGTGAATTGGGAGAGGTTGGGGACAGGTATTAATATTTGGTGGTATGGGCCCTCTGGTGGGGGGCCTTACATGTTAATTTCACTTTCTTCTCTTTCCGCTGTGGAATATCAGAGCTAATTTTGATTCTATTAGGAGTCTAGTTACAGGCTGCTGAGCTGAGCTCACTTTGGGCTAATGGTGCACCAGCACTGAGGCTCCCCTACGACAAGCTGCAATCACAAAAGAGCTAAACTGACTAAGAGCTGAAATCACTGAGTGTTGTGTTAAGTAGTGGGGGAGCCTGAAGATATATGGGGGAGCAGTTTGTGGGATGGCGAGCAGAGCAGTTTGTCAGATGCCTAGAGCAGCTCATGGGGCGGCTGGCAGAGCGGAGCCCCATGGAGAGTTGGGGCCATCCGCTTTGGACCGCATAAAGTGCCCCTTAATTCCCCCCCACCCCTGCAATCTCCACCCAGGTTGGGAGGTAAAACTCTGCAGATAAACTTTTGAACTCTGGGGCTGCCCTGACCAGGGACAGACTTTTGGGTCGTTGGACTTTTGGGACTTTGGGTGATTTTGGGTTGGTGGACTCAAGAACCAAAGGGAAAAGACACCTGCCAATTTGCTTGGGGTGGGTTTTTTTTGCTCATGGGTTGTGTTATGAATCCTGTTGGTGGTGTTTCTCCGACATAATGCCACATTGTTTCTCTCTGTTATTAAAAGGCTTTTTGCTACACTCAGACTCTGTGCTTGCGAGAGGGGAAGTATTGCCTCTTGGAGGCGCCCAGTGGGGGGGTATATATTTGTCACTGGGTAGGGGCTCGAGCCGGTTGTGCATTGTGTTATTGGAATGGAACCCCCAGATACTGAACCCAGCCCTTGTTGCTGCCAGCTCTGACAGGCAGAAGGGTTACATGAGTGTTTGTGGATCAGGACTCGCAGTGCAGCAGGTATCCTAGCAGACTGTGTCAGTGTGAAGTCAGAGACACAGTAAAGCTGGTGCATTAGATCCCCCAGCTCTGCCACCTCAACCTTGTGATGAGGGGGTGGGGGTTACTTCAGGCCCTTTATCCACCTCTTCCAGTGTAAATACAAATCCTTGGAAATTCTTCCTCTGCACAGGACACCAAGTAATAGAAGCTACCGTTACCCATACAGATGGGCATTCTATCAGCCACTTCCCACTGATTATTAATATGCACCAGACGGGAATCAAATCCTGACTCTCCTTGAGCCCAGCTGTAACTCCCTAGGCAAACTGCAAACCCTTCTCCTGGGTGCAGTTACTGAGACCTGTTTTTTATGAGCTGGGCTTTTCCGCTCCTTTGCCTGGTGCATTCTGTGGTACCTCTTGTGAGCCATAAACTTCAACAGAAATTTATAGAGCCAGACAAGGCCTTTCAAACACATTGTTGCCAATAAAACTGGTCAGGATTCACTGCCTAACAAACACTGTGCTAGAGAGAGAGAAGGAGGTGTGAAGAAGAAGAAAAGCAGGACTATTCTTCTCTATGGGCTTAAAGCTGCAGTAGAATAGTAGGGGGAGCAGTGAAATGGTTCAAGTCAGCTGTGATCTAGGTGCTGTAATTAAGTGTCCCTATCACTCCCAACAGTCTTGTCTCTGTCTGGGCTGACTCGAGGGTTGACACTTCGAAAAACTCTTTTGTCCTCAGAACAAAGTCGCATCAGGAAATGGCTCAGATTCTATCTATGAGCAGTTTGGGCCTAGAGATTGTTTTGGGGTAGGGTGGCCAACTTTCGCATTTGTGAAAACCGGACACTGAGCGCTGGAACCTCTCCCGCCCCCTGCTCTGCCTCTTTCCCTCAAGGCCCCGCCCCATCGCTCGCTGCTATCTCCACCACCCTCCCACTCCCAGCTGAGCAGGGCTCTAGAGGTGACTGGGGCAGGACATTGGAGAGAGAGCCGGGCTCCAGGGGTGAGTAACTGGGACAAGTCACAGGAGGGAGAGCCAGGCTCTGAGGGTGGGAGGGTGACTGGGGTAGGGCAGGGAAGAGAGAGCTGTGCTCTAGGGGTGGGGTGCAGGGGGGCTGAGTGGGGCAGGGAGAGCCACACTCCGGGCGCAGGCGATTGGGGGTGGGTGAGTGGGACAGGCAGAGCCATGCTCGGGGCAGGACAGGGGAGCCGCTGGTGCCTCCTTCCACGCAAGCCCTTCCTGAGCGCTCTTCCAGGCTACAGCAGCCCTGGTGTCAGAGGCTGGTTACTGTAGGCAACCAAACTTTTAGTGTCTGGTCAGCAGCGTTGACCGGACCCGGCCAGGTTCCCTTTTCTACTGGACTTTCTGGTCGAAAACCAGACACCTGGCAACTGTATTTTCGGGGGTGGGAAGCTGACAACACCAAGATCTCAGCTTTCTGATTGGGGGCCCTCAACATATCAGATTGAAACACCCCACTTGTGTGTCCACAGCCCCAGCAAGCCTGTCTTTCTGCGTTATTTTTAATGCACCCCTTGCTATAGTGTCGAAAGTCCAAGAAGCAAGTGTCCTAATGTAATCAATCTCAGAAATTCTATGACTGTGGGTGGAAATAAGACCTCTCAGTGTCTAACTGACCTGCACACAGGTGACATCTGGGTGAGAACTTGTAACCTGCTGCTCTTAAAACACAGGCCTTTACCATTGCTAGCTGTGTATATAATGCCATAGCTGTACACGGTGCTATGTTATAGGTCCCTGTGCCAAACATACAGGTCCCACAAAGTATTCCAGCTTTAGGAGGTGCCTTCCAGGGCTCCTAACAAATTCAGAGAAGAGAAGGGTGGACCTGATTCACCACTCTGCTATGCTAGTTTTACACTGGTGTAACTCCATTAACTTCTATAGGATTACTCCTGATTTACACCAGGGCATGCTAGCTCAGAATCAGGCCTTTGTTTCTATGCTTTTTATTTACTTGACTGTCCCTCTAGCCATTGATCTTCTTAATCTGTAGCCATAAAAATATAGCTGGATGTTTCACACATTCATAGATGATATAGCTCTCCTGCAAAGCAACCCCCAGGTCTGTCCCTGGAAGCCCTAGGAGATGAACGGATCTGATCTCCCACCTTACTTCCAAACGCTCCTGAGAGTCCTTTGCATGGGGCTGCCCTGGCTGCTAATGCAAGGAATAAAGGATTCTGGAGTGGATGGGTGCAGGTGGGGATCTCACTATGGGGTACAAGATGACCCTGGTATATTTCCAACAAAAAAAGAGGGATAGAAGGTGTCATAAATATAAAGGGAAGGGTAACCACCTTTCTATATATAAAATCGCTCCTGGCCAGAGGCAACATCCTGTTACCTGTAAAGGGTTAAGAAGCTCAGCAAACCTGGCTGGCACCTGACCCAAAGGACAAATAAGGGGACAAGATACTTTCAAATCTTGGGGCGGGGGAAGGCTTTTGTTTGTGCTCTTTGTTTACATGGTTGTTCTCTCTTGAGACTGAGAGAAGCCAGATGGAAATCCATCTTCTCCAACCCATCCTAAGCCAAGTCTCCAATATTGCAACCAGTATAGGTAAGCCAGGCAAGGCGGATTAGTTTATCTTTTGTTTTATGTGAATTTTCCCTGTGTTAAGAGGGAGGTTTATTCCTGTTTTCTGTAAGTTTAAGGTTTTGCCCAGAGGGTTTTGCCCTCTGTGTTTTGAATCTGAATACCCTGTAAAGTATTTTCCATCCTGATTTTACAGAGATGATTTTTACCTTTCTTTTTTTTTAATAAAATCCTTCTTTTAAGAACCTGACTGATTTTTCCATTGTTCCAAGATCCAGGGGTTTGGGTCTTTGATGATTTTGTAACAATTTGGTTAGGATATTATTCTCAAGCCTCCCCAGGAAAGGGGGTGTGTAGGGCTTGGGGAAAAACGTCTTCAAGTGGTCTCTTTCCCTGTTCTTTGTTTAAAACGCTTGGTGGTGGCAGATTACTGTTCAAGGCCAAGGAAAAGTTTGTACCTTGGGGGAGTTTTTAACCTAAACTGGAAAGAATAAGTTTAGGGGGTCTTTCATGTGGGTCCCCACATCTGTACCCTAGAGTTCAGAGTGGGGAAGGAACCCTGACAGAAGGGCTCATTTATTCCCATGAAGCACTTTACCAATTCTACTGCCCCCCATCTCCTGATGTGGCTCTAGGTGATTGCTTGTGTTATCTGTTCCTAATGCTGGTGACATCGGGACAGGGCAGCGTTACTGGTGCACCTGGGACATCTGCATGTCAGTCGCTGGAGAGTGAGTGAGGCTATGGCCTTGACTGACTTACGAGAACATTGAAGTTGTCCTGTTGGTTGTACAAGTGTCTGTTGCAGCTCAGACAGTCCCTCTGACAGTCGCCGAGCACGTGGGCAAACAAACACAGCAGCAAGAGATCCCACAGCAGAGCCCCCATGGCGGCAGTTGCAAGACCTAGAGAACAGAGAAACAAAGACAAGTAGCGCATTGAAGAGATCACTCCCGGTCTGTTAGAAAGAGAACTTCTCCATTGCTGAGTCACCAGAGCCGCAAAAACTCTTAAGCAACCGGATTATTTTCCCAGTATACTAACAAGGTGCATGTGGTCTGACTGGTCAGTAATTGCCAGGATCATGCTTTCATTTTTGGAAACAGATACTGCATTTGCTTTTGCCCCAGTCAGTTGGTGCTTCCCCAAACCGTCCATGATTTTACAAAACTAATGGTCAGGACTCCACTGTTCTGTTACCAATTCTGCCACTGATTCCCCATGTGACCTTGGATGAATCATTTAATTTCTTCAGATCAGTTTCCCATCATTAAATTGCAGGTTGTGTCTCTCCACAGGAGCAGTGTGAGACTTAATTGTTTGTAAGGCACTTTAAGATCATGGAACAAAAGGTGCAAATAGTCAAAGTAAACTGTTAATGAAGAGCCTCTGGTCTGAAAATGTATCTGTCGAAACTATTCAGCAAACGTGAGTAATGAATACACTCATAGGCGACCAAATTTGGCTTCCAAACAATCTGATAATTTAAAGAGCAGCTAAATCCATAACAAACCGTATTACTCATAATACTCCATCAGCTCTTAGTGACACATGTAAGGGAGATATTGTCAAACATATGGGACCAAATTCTGCTTTCAGACACATTCATACAATTCACATTGTCTTCAGTGATAGATGTACTTGTCTGGTACATTAATTTTATATTTGAGATGGTGCTGGAGGAAAACTGCATATCAGTGAGCTAAAGTGGGCCAAGTTGTACTGTCACTCTTACAGGGGTGTACCACTAAAATCAATGGGTGCAGCTCTGCCCTTCTTTGTGGCACTCTTCAAACCCAAAGCAAGTTCTGTTAAGCTTCAGTGTAACTGAAACAGGTTTTAAAAGTTAATTCTATGTTGATGAAGGATTGGCTGGAGATGGAATTTGTCTAGATGTGAAGTTTACCTTGACCCTGGAGTGATCACATGTTGGCTGTGAGGGGAAGTAAGTTTCTGTGACCCATCATAGTTTCTGAGCTGAGGCTGCCAGCCAAGGCAGCTGATTTAAAGCCAATTAGGGATGTAGTTTGTGGGATGTAGATCCTGTCTGCTAGGAGCTGAGCAGAGACCACCTCCCGTCTGAGCTAGTAATCTAGAAGTGAACGTGTTTGCATCTCATTCCCAGTCCTTGGAGCCATCCTCTTCTCCAGCTTCAGCTTGTTTGTATGCACTTCACTTCTCTCTGCCTCTCTAGTCTCTCTCTATTTCCAACACAACTAGAATACAAGTTTCTCTTCTATCTAAGGTTTCAGAGTAGCAGCCGTGATAGTCTGTATCCGCAAAAAGAAAAGGAGTACTTGTGGCACCTTAGAGACTAACAAATTTATTTGAGCATAAGCTTTCATGAGCTACGGCTCACTTCATCGGATGCATGTTATCTGATGAAGTGAGCTGTAGCTCACAAAAGCTTATGCTCAAATAAATTTGTTAGTCTCTAAGGTGCCACAAGTACTCCTTTTCTTCTATCTAAGTGCTTCCATAGCCCTTGTCATTGACAATATGACAACCCGAGCCCTCTCCCCGGGTTTGGTTGGCTCTAGGGCTCTACCTGAAGGACCTTTGTACCTCAGATCCTAATTTTCTATCCCACTTCCACCTCCACAAGTGCCAAAACTAGTTAGCAGGAATCAGTCAGCAGCTGCTGAGAATGTGAACGTAAGAACGGCCATACAGAGTCAGACCAATGATTCATCTAATCTTGTATCCTGTCTTCTGACAGTGGTCAATGCCAGGTGCCCCAGAGGAAATGAACAGAACAGGTAATCATCAAGTGATCCATCCCCTGTCGCCCATTTCCAGCCTCTGGCAAACAGAGGCTAAGGATACTGTCCCTGCCCACCCTGGCTAATAGCCATTGATGGACCTATCCTCCATGAATTTATCTAGTTCTTTTTTGAACCCTGTTATAGTCTTGGCCTTCACAACATCCC
The DNA here is from genome assembly GCF_965140295.1 of Lepidochelys olivacea. NCBI lineage: Eukaryota > Metazoa > Chordata > Testudines > Cheloniidae > Lepidochelys > Lepidochelys olivacea. The sequence continues at coordinate 7,415,993 of NC_140413.1, forward strand.
CTGGCAGTGAGTTCCATAGGTTGACTGTGCATTATGTGAAGAAATACTTCCTTTTGTTTGTTTTAAATCTGCTGCCATTAATTTCATTGGATGACCCCTAGTTCTTGTGTTATGAGAAGGAGTAAATAACACTTCCTTATTTACTTTCTCCACACCAATCATGATTTTATAGACCTCTATCATATCCCCCTTAGTCGTCTCTTTTCCAAAATGAAAATTCCCATTCTTATTAATCTCTCCTCATATGGAAGCTGGTCCATACTCCTAATAATTTTTGTTGCCCTTTTCTGAACCTTTTCCAATTCCAAGATACCTTTTTTGAGATGGGGCGACCACATCTGCACACAGTATTCAAGATATGGATGTACCAGGGATTTATATAGAGGCAATGTATTATTTTCTGTCTTATTATCAATCCCTTTCCTAATGACTTCCAACATTCTGTAGGCTTCTTTGACTGCCACTGCACATTGAGTGGATGTTTTCAGAGAACTATCCACAATAACTCCAAGATCTTTCTTGAGTGATAAGAGCTAATTTAGACCCATCATTTTATATGTATAGTTGGGATTATGTTTTCCAGTGTGCATTACTTTGCATTTATCAACATTGGATTTCATCTGCCATTTTGTTTCCCAGTCACCCAGTTTTGTGAGAAAGGGATCTTCGCAGTCTGCTTGGAACTTAACTATCTTGATTAGTTTTCGCAAAAAGAAGAGGAGTACTTGTGCCACCTTAGAGACGAACAAATTTATTTGAGCATAAGCTTTCATGAGCTACATCTCACTTCATTGGATGCATTCAGTGGAAAATACAGTGGGGAGATTTATATACATAGAGAACGTGAAACAACGGGTGTTACCATACACACTGTAACAAGAGTGACCACTTAAGGTGAGCTATTACCAGCAGGAGAGCAGGGGTGGGGGGGAAACCTTTTGTAGTGATAATCAAGGTGGGCCATTTCCAGCAGTTGACAAGGATGTCTGAGGAACAGTGTGGGGTGGGTTTGGGAGTAAACATGGGGAAATAGTTTTACTTTGTGTAATGACCCATCCACTCCCGGTCTCTATTCAAGCCTAAGTTAATTGTATCCAGTTTGCAAATTAATTCCAATTCAGCAGTCACTTGTTGGAGTCTGTTTTTGAAGTTTTTTTGTTGAAGACTTGCCACTTTTCGGTCTGTAATCGAGTAACCAAAGAGATTGAAGTGTTCTCCAACTGGTTTTTGAATATTATAGTTCTTGACGTCTGATTTGTGTCCATTTATCCTTTTACGTAGAGACTATCCAGTTTGACCAATGTATGTGGCAGAGGGGCATTGCTGGCATATGATGGCATATATCACATTGGTAGATGTGCAGGTGAACGAGCCTCTGATAGTGTGGTTGATGTGAGTAGGCCCTACGATGGTGTCCCCTGAATAGATATGTGGACACAGCTGGCAACGGGCTTTGTTACAAGGATAGGTTCCTGGGTTAGTGGTTCTGTTGTGTGGTGTGTGGTTGCTGGTATTTGCTTCAGGTTGGGGGGCTGTCTGTAAGCATGGACTGGCCTGTCTCCCAAGATCTATGAGAGTGATGGGTCGTCCTTCAGGGTCGTAGATTCTTGATGATGCGTTGGAGAGGTTTTAGTTGGGGGCTGAAGGTGATGGCTAGTGGCATTCTGTTATTTTCTTTGTTGGGCCTGTCCTGTAGTAGGTGACTTCTGGGTACTCTTCTGGCTCTGTCAATCTGTTTTTTCACTTCCGCAGGTGGGTATTGTAGTTGTAAGAATGCTTGATAGAGATCTTGTAGGTCTTTGTCTCTGTCTGAGGGGTTGGAGCAAATGCGGTTGTATCGTAGAGCTTGGCTGAAGACAATGGATCGTGTGGTGTGGTCTGGAGGAAAGCTGAAGGCATGTAGGTAGGAATAGCGGTCAGTAGGTTTCCGGTATAGGGTGGTGTTTATGTGACCATCACTTATTAGCACCATAGTGTCCAGGAAGTGGATCTCTTGTGTGGACTGGTCCAGGCTGAGGTTGATGGTGGGATGGAAACTGTTGAAATCATGGTGGAATTCCTCAAGGGCTTCTTTTCCATGGGTCCAGATGATGAAGATGTCATCAATATAGCGCAAGTAGAGTAGGGGCATTAGGGGACGAGAGCTGAGGAAGTGTTGTTCTAAGGAAATGGCTCACCTTGATTATCTCTACAAAAGGTTCTCCCCACCCCTTCCCCCCGGCACTCTCCTGCTGGTAATAGCTCACCTTAAGTGATCACTCTCATTACAGTGTGTATGGTAACACCCATTGTTTCATGTTCTCTGTGTATATAAATCTCCCCACTGTATTTTCCACTGAATGCATTCGATGAAGTGAGCTGTAGCTCACGAAAGCTTATGCTCAAATAAATGTGTTAGTCTCTAAGATGCCACAAGTACTCCTTTTCTTTTTGCAAATACAGACTAACACGGCTGCTACTCTGAACCCTTGATTAGTTTTGTGTCATCTGCAAATTTTGCCACTTCACTAGTGTTTACCCCATTTTCCAGATAATTTATGAACATGTTGAAAAATACAAGTCCCAGTACAGACCTCTGGGGGACACCACTATTTACTTCTCTCCATTCTGAAAATTTATCATTTATTCCTACCCTTTGTTTTCTTTCTTTTAACTGGTTACTGATCCGTGAGAGGACCTTCCTTCTTATCCCATGGTTGCTTACTTTGCTTTAGAGCCTTTGGTGAAGGACCTTATTAAAGGCTTTCTGAAAATCTAAGTACATTATATCCACTGGATCACCCTTGTCCACATGCTTGTTGACCCCCTCAAAGAATTCTAGTAAATTGGTAAGCCATAATTTCCCTTTACACAAACCATCTTGACTCTTCCCCAACAAATCAAGTTCATCTATGTGTCTGATAATTCTGTTCTTTACTATAGTTTCAACCAATTTGCCTGGTACTGAAATTAGGTTTACCAGCCTGTAATTGCCAGGATTGCCTCTGGCGCCTTTTTAAAAAATTGGTGTCACATTAACTATCCTCCAGTTATCTGATACAGAAGCTGATTTAAATGATAGGTTACAAACCACAGTTAGTAGTTCTGCAATTTCACATTTGAGTTCCTTCAGAACTTGGGTGAATACCATCTCGTCATAGTGACTTATTGCTGTTTAATATATCAGTTTGTTCCAAAACCACCTCTAATGACACCTCAATCTGGGATAGTTCCTCAGATTTGTCACCTAAAAAGAATGGCTCATGTTTGTGAATCTCCCTCACATCCTCTGCCATGAAGACTACTTAAACGTACTTAAAAATTTTTTTGCTGTTGCTTTTTGACTCTTTGGCTAGCTGTTCTTCAGATTCTTTTTTAGCCTTCCTGATTATGTTTTTTTTTACACTTGCCAGAGTTTATGCTCCTTTCTATTTTCCTCAATAGGATTTAACTTCCACTTTTTAAAGGATGCTTTTTTTGTCTCTAACTGGTTCTTCTTTGTTGGTTAGCCACGGTGGCACTTTTTTTGTCCTCTTACTATGTCTTTTAATTTAGGGTATACATTTAAATTGAGCTTCAGTTATGGTGTCTTTAAAAAGTTTCCATGCAGCTTGCAGGGACTTCACGTTTGGCGCTGTACTTTTTAATTTCTATTTAACAGACTTCCTCATTTTTGTGTGGTTCCCCTCTCCGAAATTAAATGCTACCAGGGTGGGTTGCATTGGTGTTTTCCCCCGCAGAGGGATGTTAAATTTTATTATGTTATGATCACTATTACTAACAGGTTCAACTATATTCACCTCTTGGACCTGCACCTGTGCTCCACTTAGGACTAAATCAGAATCTCTCCTCTTGTGAGTTCCAGGACTAGCTGATCCAAGAAGTAAGCATTTAAAGTGTCAAGAAACTTTATCTCTGCATCCCATCCTGAGATGACATGTACCCAGTCAATATGGGAATAGTTGAAATGGGCCAATAGAAGACTATGCTACCTTGTTTCAAGCACCTTTCATCTGAAGAGCTGAATACACTTTTAGCCATGAATGAAGACTCACACTTCTGTGAGACTGGGGTTGTTTATTGCCATGTTATAAATGGGGAGACTGAGGCAAATAGCGGTGAAATGACAAAATCAAGGTGCAGCAGTGAATCAGGCCTGAAGAAGTGGTACCCAGGACTCCTGCCAGTGGCTTGTTCTTTTAACCATCCTTCCTCCCCTTGTTAAGGAGACTTGGTACATTTCAAATTAAGATATCAACTTAAACAAAAGTGAGTAAAGCAGGTGGCCCACCATCTTTTCCCTTGTCCCCCAAAGTTCTCACCACTGCAATTCCAGCACTGGATATATTATTGTTTATTGTTTGTACTATAAGAGCACCCAGGCGCCCCGGTCAAGGATCTGAGAGTCACTGTGCAAGGTGCTGTACAAGTACATATAGGCTGAGGTCTGACCTATCTGAAAGCTCTCTCTTGAGCTGTTGTATGTAATCAGCAGGGCTGGGAGAAGTGGAACAAGGACTTGGGTCCTGGCACACAGGAGAAGCAGGTTTTCTTATTTGCATGACAGTAAGAGAGGAGACATGACACGCAATTACTCATGAACAGAGCCCAGGAGCAGGCAGGGTGCCTGTCACCAGGGTGATTTATGCTGAATACAGTGGGGATGCCAGTCTCTCTGCTTCCTGTGAAATTCCTGATCTGCATTTCCCCTGCATGGGGCAATGACTCCCACAAAGCAGGGTGGTGTGACAGATGTTCAGCATTATGTCTCCTGTCTAATGAGATGTTCTGTTTGTGATTCGCATTCCCGTCCTCAGTGTCAAGCAATCTCTGCATGTGTGGCACGAAGCTGGCAGGCTTCGGAAGGCCCCCTCCCTGCACGGTGACTTTCATTTCCTTCCCTGACACTGTAAGATTCTGCTCAGAGGTGACAATCCATGAATGGGGGTCCGCCCTATGAACTGGACATGAGCTGGGACAGCATGGGGCATTGCTTTCGATGGCACTGTTCTCCCTGAGCAATACACTGAGGGCCAGGAGCTCCTTCTGATCAGAGACCAAGGACTGGATCTAGAGACGATGTGTAGAGCAGCACAAATTCTACTCACTCACACAGCAGTGGATGTGGATGAACAGAAGAACAGTGGGATTCAATCCTGAGCCCCGCTCTGGCCCTGTTGGGCATGGGTCTTGGTGCGAAGAAGTCGGAAAGCAGCCTGATCTCCCCAGCTGGGAAATCCCCCCCACATGGACAAGTTCTCCACTGGCAGAGAGTCAGGCTAACTGACTCCTACGCCAGCACCTTCTGCAGCCCATAGTACAGGGGGCATGTCAAGTCATTCTTGGTGGCAGAGGGGAAGATGGCGTAGCCAGAACATGATGTGCTCTGGCAAGTCGATGGCAGATGATTCTTTGGGATCACGGCCATCTGGGTGTAGTTTAGACTAGCCAGGGCTTCCCTGAACTGGCCCCAGGCTGCTGAAGGAGTGGGCAGCCAAAAATGCCATGACAGGTCTGAGATGTACCTGTAGCATTTAAAGGAGTTGCTTGTCTCATTCCTCACTTTTGTAACCTGTGCCTTAAGACTGCCATTTTTTTGTCACTGTGAATAAACTTAGCTTAGAAGAGGCAGACGTGACTCTTATTCCAGAGGCTCATTTGCCATTACTCAGTTAGGTGAATAGCTTGAGCAAGGTCTTTAACCTTAGCGCACGTCACCATTCAAAAACAAAAATAATGAATCATTTTAGGTAAGGAAAGGCAATTCCCTCCACACTGGTCTTATTTGTCACAGTGTTGTTCTCCACAGTGGGGATAACAGCTTTTATTCAAATGATTAGCAGCTCAGAGCTGAAATTCCCATTCACCTGTATAATCAAAAACATTTTGTGAACTAGTTTTTTTTAGGGTGTTTCTGATGACAATAGTAAGGGCTAAACAAATTCTAAGAGGAAACTGTCTAAGTGGGATGATTTGGGAGGCTACAAGGTTAACTAAGCACTTGAGTACGCTTTTTACCAACTCCTTGTTGCAATAAGAAATCAGGTATAGTGCTTGTGATTGCAGCATTTGCTGCTCTGCCTGCTCTCCAGCTTGTAATTGCCCTTGAACAAATGCAAAAGTGAGATGTTTGATACAGACCTAATAAACGAGGGCCACATCCTGATGCAGTTGAAGTCAGTGGCACAATGCCAGCTGGACCTGATTCTGACCTTGCTCACACCAGGGTAAATTGAAAGTAACCTGGTCAAAGTCAGTGGAGTTCAGCGGGTGTCAAACTGGTATGAGAGCAGAACTGGGCCTGTTGACTTCAGTAAGACCAGGATTCGGACCACAACATTTCTTTTTTGCTTCTGTTTGTGGTTGCTGTGTGAAACAGGATCTAGTGCAACCCCTAAAAGTCTTTGTGGGGAAAGAGAGAGAGAGAGGAGGTGGGAAAACAGAGAAGGCTGGAGAAGACGATACTTTGAGACTTAGGGCCAAATCCTGGTTCTGTTCCCTTTGTGCCAGCTATCTCATTCCAGACAGGGATGAGAATCCAGGCCCCTAGCTCATGCCAAGAGAATGGGCATAGCTCCCTCATGTATAGAGTTTGCATGCAGAGCTCTCTTGACTTCAGTGAAAAGGGTGTACAGAACTTAGCCTAGGGTGCCTCTCTGGAAGAGATTTAAAAGGGGCTTTGTTACAGAGAGATGAGATGAGTCCACCTGCATAACTGAAGGGTTGCATATTACATTGTGAATCCTCTTTAAAATCATTCCCCTGGGTACAGTTTACTGCAGCGATGCTGTCAGTGGGTTGGAATGTGGTCACAGGATAATGTTACTTAACCACCTGCTGCTGCAGCATCAATTTACCGAAAATAAGTGATCAGATCCCTGTCAGAGCTGCCTCACATAGCACAGATCTGAGGTTGGGGTGCTGCCCCATTCACCCGACGTGGCACCTTTGCAGTGTATAGCTAATCCAGGCACACATATGCATGTAGCCTGTGGAAGAATCTCCCAAAGGGAAAACTAGACTGGACAATGCACTGGAGTATATACATAGGGAATCACCTTGTACTGGCATCTGAGGGATGGACTAGATTTGTGGCTCTCAACGAGGGGTACGCCTATTCCTGGGGATACGCAGAGGTCTTCCAGGGGGGTACATCAACTCATCTAGATATGTGCCTAGTTTTACAACAGGTTACATAAAAAGCACTAGCCAAATCAGTACAAACCAAAATTTCATGCAGACAATGACTTGTCTATACTGCTCTGTATACTATGCACTGAAATGTAAGTACAATATTTATATTCCAATTGGTTTATTTTAGAATGATATGGTAAAAATCAGAAAGTCAGCAATTTTTCAGTCGTAGCGTGCTGTGACACTTGTATTTTTATGTCTGATTTTGTCAATAAGTAGAATTTAAGTGAGGTCAAACTTGGGGTACGCAAGACAAGTCAGACTCCTGAAAGGGGTTGTGATATTGCACTCCATCTGTTTATGGAAATATGCTTATGAGTATGAATATAATGTAACTGAAATACCTTATCTTTTGCATGAAGCATATCTTTACAAAGCTTATGATCTGCTGAGTGTGTTCGTCCTATTTGTATGAACGTATCATTCTTGTATCTGAAGCTAAAAATATGAAGTATTACTCTAAAGTCCTATTGTAACTATGCAAAGTGTGAGCCATTAATGGTGGCTTAGGATCTTGATGGCTCTCATTAACTAGAACAATTGGTTGTAAATGGCTCTGTTTACTTGTAAGCCTTCCTGTTATTGTGTGACTCAGGCCGGAAAGAACGGAGGCTTGGGGGTCTCACAGAACATGTGACCATATCACCTGGTACTGGAATCCATCTTAAACCTGGTGCTTTTCCATTTAGAAGGAGGGGTGGGGACCCAGAGAGACAAAAGATTCCTGCCTTGTGCCAAAGCTATAAAAGGGGGTGGAACAGAACAAAGCGGCTGCCAGTCATGAGAAATCCCTGAGTTACCACCTGAGTTGGAACTAACAAGGGCTGTACCAGGGGAAAGGATTGGGCCCAGACTAAGAAGGAGTCTAGTCTGTGAAAGAAGCTTATTGGAACATCTCTGAGGGTGAGATTTACCTGTATTCAGTTTCTTAAATGTATTAGGCTTAGACTTGCGTGTTTTGTTTTATTTTGCTTGATAACTTACTTTGTTCTGTCTGCTATTACTTCAAACCACTTAAATCCTACTCTTTATACTTAATAAAATCACTTTTGTTTATTAATTAACCCAGAGTAAGTGATTAATACCCCGGGGAACAAACAGCTGTGCATATCTCTCTATCAGTGTTATACAGGGCAGACAATTTATGAGTTTACCCTGTATAAGCTTTATACAGAATAAAATGGATTTATTTGGGGTTTGGATGTGAAGGTAAGAGACCTGGGATCATTTCCCAGCTCTGCCACTGTGTGGTCCTGGGCAAGTCACTTTACCTTGCTGTGACTCATTTATCCCATCTGCAAAATGGGGATCATTCATCTTCCTCAGAGGGATGTCAGGGTGTGGAATCCATTAGGGCCCAAGCATGCCTGATAAGCGCTGCCCTGAGCTGGTGTCTCAGCGCTACCCCAGAGGGAGCTGCGGAAAGGATTATGGCTCCTTGGGCCTCTGCTGCACCTTAGGATGGTACAGCATGTCTTGCCCTGGTGTCTCCAGCTGGCTCTGCTGGCTGGTGTTGGGGCCATGGCACGTTTTCCCAGCAGTTCGTGGCGGAAACAGGTGCAGTCACATGCAGGGCATGAATATGCCATCTCACGTACAAGACCAGGCAAAGTAATCAGAGCAGTTCTGAGATTTGGAGCTAACATGTAGTTTGTTTACCTTAGGGGTTTCTACCGCCACCCATCACCCCGGCATCTGAGCACACCCTTGTGTATGTCACTGCTGAACTTGGCCCAGAGATATCTATGGATGTTGCAGCTGCTTGTTCCAGGTTGCCTTGTTGAATGTGGTCCCGTGACTCTCGTCCTATTGTAAATGCTCATTTCACTGGTTGATCAGAACCCAAGTGAGAAAAAGGGGATTTGGGTAGAGGGAAGCAAGCTGAGTGTAAACAGTTTGAAGCTGGGGGATTGGACAGGCATAGGAGGGAACATCCGTCTATTACTGGAAAATCAAGGTTGCAGTGCCATGAAAAACTAGTTTGTCCAAAGCTCTGATGCCTGAGAACAAAGACTCAGTTTGAGCCAGGGTCAGCTCTAACTTGGGGAAACATTTGAACTGGTTCCAATCTGATCTGGTCTGACCTAGTTAACTTCTCTGGGGCTTGTGATAGCGGCAAATGTAGAGAGGAAAAGGCTGCCCTCAGGATCCTCAAACCATGATTCTTTTCCCAGGCTGAGTACAAAGAACACATAAGGCAGTAAAGAAATGAAAGCTGGGCTTCTTCTTTCTGCTTGGAAGTGATGCTATGAAGGGCTGGTTCATACAAAGTTTCCTTAATTCAGTGTTACCAGCAGTGTAAGAGTGTTACCCAGCTTCCCATAAAGTCTGGAGTATCAGATTCATAGCACTTTGGTACCAGGGTCACACACAGTTTCTCTCTGGCTGGAGTAGAGTATGCCAAAGGCATGGAAGGGTTAATCTCAGTAGCTTGTTTGTTGTTTGCCGACTGTATAAGGGAGAGAGCTGATAAGGTTTGGAACTACTTTAATCTTTGCTGAGTCTCATTAAAGCTGGATGGCAGAATGAGTCAGAGCTTCCAGAGCTGGCAAAAGCTTCCAGAAGAGGGGCTGGGAATGGCAATCACCCTTTCAACTCACCCCTAAAAGTCATTCGGATTAATCTTTCTCACGATGCACAGAGGCAGAGTGACCTAAAGGGCAGAGCATGGTTTAGAGGGCCAGGCAGTGCTGTGTTCTAACCCCTGCTGCCACTGATTCCCTGGCTGTCCTTATGCACATTGTGTCACCCCTTTGTGCCCCAGTTTCCCCATCTGTAAAATGGGGGTTACTGGTTCTGGCTGATCTGTCTCACACAGTGTTATGAGGGCTAATTATTGAAGTGCATAGAATATCTTGGAGATGGGAAAAACTCTATAGAAGTGCTAACTGTTACTATCTGCAGCATCTCTCTGTCTGTGGCATCTCCTGCTTCTTTACCTGGTCACTACAAGGCTCTGGTTTTAAAGCCTGTTCTCATTTTTCAACTCTTACATTTGGGCTGCACCTGAGATCCTTGAATGAAAAGTGCTGTAGTGGTAGGAAGTGCTACGAAGCTCTTCCACTGGCCATTCAGGCCAGGCTAGATGATCTTAATGGCCCTTCTGACTGTGAAATCTGTTAATCATTCTACAAAGCGCAGTGGTCATTTTAGAATTAAGACTAGTATAAAGAAACAACACCCTACCAATACTTATTCATTTACAACCCTTTTATTGGAGTCTAATGTTTAAGACCTCTTCTTTCCCTTGACTTTATTAATTATTATTTCAGCCCAGAATGGCTGGCACCACACTCACTGACGTCAATGAGAGTGTGTGGCTTCCATCCTGCTCTCATGCAAGGCAGTGGGAAAGAGGCAGGTGTTGGCTGTAATTAATATAAAGGGGATTCTTTTGTGGCAGCTGCTGGACATATTCAAGACCCAGTAGTTCTTGCTGCTTCCCAGACTAACTAGACAAAGGCTGTGCTCTCCCCCGTACTACAAAGGGCAAAACTCCAGTGAGCCTGATTTTGACCACACTCACACAGTGTAAACCATGTAACTGCAACAGAGTTGATCCTGATTCATACCAAAGTAACTGGGATCAGGATCAGGCCCTCCAGGCAGCTTACCACACTCCTTTTGTCCCCAAAAGAGGTTTCAAGTTCACTGTGCCCTAGAAAGGCAGATTGCAACTGGCTGTCACAAAGTGGCTGAGGGAGACACACAGACTACCCTTGATTCTTTTCTTTCCTGCTAATTGAAAGATTTTATCAGCCCAGTCTCTCCAGGCACTAGCAATCATCACCCAGTGAATGAAACGCACCACAGAGAATTGGCTAGGACAGACATGTTCTGGTTAGAGAGATAAGCGAAGCAGCTGATTTGTACTGCTGTGCAATGTGAAATCCTGGTTTGGCACACAATTGCTTGTGGCTCTCAAGAGATCAACCATGAGGTGGGGTCAGAGCAGCAGCTATGAACCTTCCTGCTGTCATAAACTTCCCAAAATCAGCCCAGCCAGAAAGTGATGGGGGGTCCCTGGGATGGAGGGCAGAGATCTGAGCAAGGGCACAGAGGGCTGAGATATGGTCAAGAAGCAGCCACAAGTCCCCAGCTAGTGAATGTAGAGCCAGCGTAAACAGTTCCTACCCTGGCCTCACCCACCCCACCTCCCACGCAGCCCCAGGTGTAGGGGCACATGGCCAGAGCACTCTGGCAATCTTGGTTGGTGTACAGCCTTTGGAGCCCAGAGCCAGCCAGGGTAGTTCAAAGCAGCCCCTAGGTTGTCTTAAGTTACATGAGGGCTGGTGGGCCTTGCAACCAGCCCCAGGATTGGGAAGCCACTCCCACCCACACCCTTCTGCTGGTCATAGATGAGGTTCTGGCCCATAGACTTGTAATAACATTCAAATTCCAAATTTGGTGTCATTAAATGTAGCCAAAAATATGCCAGTCTAAGTCTAGCAGTGAGCAAAAGGAGAATTTCTCTCCAGATTCCCTCTCTGGGCATCAGCTTGGTGACTGCCCTCTCCAATAGAAATAGCATTTAAGGTACCAAGGTATGAAGAAAGATTTGAACTTGTCTTCTGAATGCTCAATGACACAGGGCCAGGCCCTGGAGCCCTTCCTTCATGTTGAAATCAACAGAACCGCAGGGTCAGAACTATGAGGCTTTATAAACTGCAGGGAGCATGGGAGGAAGAACGAGTGTGAAGGCAGGGAACCAAAGAGATGCCGATAGCTTCTGTGAGAGGCATTCCAGTAATGCAAATGGCGGCGTAAGACACTCGAACGTACTAGCCTATAGTCAGGTTTCAGAGTAACAGCCATGTTAGTTGTAGCTCACGAAAGCTTATGCTCAAATAAATTGGTTAGTCTCCAAGGTGCCACAAGTCCTCCTTTTCTTCTAGCCTATAGTCATCACATCTCCACCCACAGGGTGTCAAGAGGAGAATGTACCCTTATTCACGGAATTAGCAAAAAGTATAGATGAAGCTGTAAAGATTTTTTCCCCAGAACAAATATGTGCTCAGCAGAAATCTCTGCCTGGAATAGGGGTATTGATGTAGCTTCCAGAGGGGAAAGGGGAGGGTGGGGGAAACAAGGCATCTCTCCCTTCCAACCTGACAGGGAGGGGCGGGGGTATGCAGATTCATTCATGTTTTGTAAAGTGTTTGGGATCTCTGGATGGAATGTGTTAGGGAAGCATAAAATATTGGTAATTATTATCACTCAATGTAGCTTAATTGTGCTCAATTTCTACTGTGAAGTAGCCAAGCTGTAAAGCACTATGGAAATCCAGCCTACTAATTCAGATATTAGGAGTCTGGCTATTGGAGGAATATCTGTGGTTCCAGACAGGAGCATGTTGGAGGTATATAAAATTATGAATAATACTGAGGCCACTTGTACTGAGCACAGCTCATGAGATCAGTCAAGCACGTCCATTAATAACCCTTTTCCATATGATACAAGTGGAAAGGGAGGCATAAAAGAACATGCTATTTTTAAAAAGTAGCATATGATTAAGCTGTGGAACGTGCTGCTGTAGGATGTTGCGTTGAATGGGTTAGTAAGATTGAAAAATGGATTAGACATTTAAATGACTAAGAATAGTACCGGCCAGTTAGAATAAAAACTACAAGGCCCATCAGTCCTCATGCATCAGGGCACAAACTGATCAGTAGCAGGCTACTAGGAAGAAATTCCTCCCCATCAGATAACACTGCAGAAAGCACCTTGTCGGTCAAAACATGTTGCCATTTGGTAATACTGCTGTGAAACAACCTAAGAAGTCAAGACTGAACCTGTTCCTGTGACCTACTGTATCCAAGCCAGCCAACTCTTCAGCTCAGAGCTAGTCTTACTTCATGCTGCAGATAAGCCTAATGCTGGAGTCTGGCAGTACTAAAGACCGAATACTTCCTCTCATAGGCATCTTCTATTGCACTAAAGCACTTTATCCAGGCAGAGAACCAGTGGCAGGATCTTTGCCCTCTTGTTTGTCTTTGGAAAATTAATTTAAAAGGTACTGATGCTTTTATACTGAGCGTTTGTGAGAGCAGGCTCAGAATTATTAATTCCCCCTCCCACCCACTGGCTGCTCAGCAATCTCCTAAAGGACGTAGCAGAAGCCCCATTGCTTGGGACATGAGGCTGGACACAATGTCTAGGAGGGAACCATCCCACAGAGGGGAGAGGGGATGGGCTGGATGGTCTAGTTTTCCTTCTGTAGACTCAATAGCCAGAAAAGTTAGAATCGGTGACAATATGATCAGTTTTCTATAGCTTTGTTGGTGTGTGTGGAGCTGTTGCTCTGTGGGTGAAGTGATACTGAATCAGTCATGCTCTTACTGAGCTAACAGACAAGGAAAAGGGTGATTTCCATACCAGGGAATGACAAAGAATTGTACCCTGCATTCTTTAAAGTTTTCATTTATAAAGTTAATCCATCCATAACATTCTTTCATTCATTCATGCACACACACCAAAGTGGGGCCTGAGCGAAAGCCCAATTGGAAAGACTCCCATTGTCTTCAGTGGGCTTTGGATCAGGCCTTTGGTCTGAACACGCTGTGGCTAGCAGATGTTAGTCGCAGGGAATGTGTCCAACTGATTTCAGCAAATAGCCACAACATTGTCCCATAGTGCCCCCCACTGGCAACAGTTAAAACATTGGCAGTTTTGCTCTCTGAATCTCTCTTCCAATGCTAAGTATAAAGTTATGACTAGCCTGTCTGTAAGCAAGGAAGAATCTGATTCATAAAACAGAAAATGTTGTTTTAAAAGATGTATGTATACAAAATAATAAGAATATTTAACATGTCTAGAGTATCTTAAAGCAGTTCACAAACATTATTGAAATCACACTCCTTTGCAAGAATGGGCGGATAAGAAGAAAATTTTATTTCTGTCTTTAGTGAGATTTCAGTGAGGGTTTTTATTGGCCATAGATTCCTCTAGTTTATTTGATGCTTGCAGAAAAGCAAGTGTATTCTCTTGTTAATTCACTAAATTGTTCAATTGGTCATAATTGGCCAAATTATAAGATGGAGTAAATCTATAGATTCAGAAATGCAATTTAGAGGTAGAGCAATGTTGGGAAAAGCTTTCCTTGCCGTTCTCCTTCCAGTATAACCCAGTTTGAATCTCAGTCTTCCTACCCCTTCTTGTCCTGCACGGGTGACTGCAAGAATACTCTGTTTACCTTTTTGTGTGTTTTCAAAAAGATCAAGGCACCGCCCCTAATTCAGATGTCTTTGAGAACACCTTCCAGTCAAGTTCCAAAGTTAGTGATCTCTTTTGTTCTTGCTTTAAATTAGATGAGATAGAAATACCGAATGGGGGAAATAATGGTGCAGTGCCGGAGGGAATTCTGAGCCTGGGTCAAAGAAATTCTCCTGGGAATTATTGCACAAAGCTCATAGCAATTTATTTTTTAAAGATAGCAAACAAAAAACCCCCCATTTTGTTCAACTGAGGATCAGGCACCTGCAAAATATTTGTCTAGAATGAGCAGTCATGTAAATGATACCTGTCTAATAAATATCAATAGAAATAACAGGGAGGGTAGAAATCAATAAACATATTACTAAGAAGATGATGTGGTTTTTCCACAGGGTTAGTAGATTTCAATACACTGAGCAATTCCATCTTCAGTTACATTTGGTCTTTCATGTAATTAGGTCCAAGAAAGATTTTCTAGGCAGCTGGATTGTGAAGGCAAAACTTTTTTTTTCTGAACCACTCACCCAAACTAGCATCTTAAGCAGGGTCTGATCTTTTAGTCCCTTTCAGCCAGAGAAACTCCTTAAAGGGAATGTATTTATTGTAACCCTTTAAATGGGGGGGGAAATCTCAGTAAAACCAAAAGCCTCTCCCATTGTCTTTATACTAAAAGGATGTCCTGATCTGAAGAAGCACCTGCATGCAGAGAGAGAGAGAGAGAGAGAGAGAGCGAGCCCTTGTGGTCCTCTGTTCCCCAACGACACAAAGAGAGCAGTGCTGGTATTATCAAGCAATTACCTACCTGAGGGTGTGTTGTCAGTAGCAAGGCTTCCTCTGATATGTGACTCTTCCACAGTGTCTCTGTCACAGTGGTGTGTGTGTATATATATATATACAGTGTATACACACACACACACACACACATACATCCACGTACCTCCCTCCCCAGCCTACCACCACGTGCATCGATGAGCCCACCCCCAGGATGCTGGCTGGCTGACACGCTAACTAACAGCCGGGGAGCAGCACTGTGCCCTTAGCATCTCCCCCCCTCCCCACTTCCCCCAAAACCCTTCCAGAAACAGTGTCACTTCGCGATCTCTTTACCGGAACCCTTTAACGTACACGCCGTGACACCGGCCTGCTGCGGACAAGCAGTACCTCACAGCATTACTCATTCTTAGGAGGTGCAGCAGTAACTGACGCTCAGACCTCCCGGTGCCAGCTAACTGCAGCACAGAACCCCAAAGCAGCTCAGTCAGAGCCACGGCATCCCAGAAACGAGCCAAGAGAATCCCAGGTTTCCAGTCAGGAAGGGACTGAGCTTCCCAATCCCCTGGCCTGCACCTCACTCACAAAGCACTTCAGCTGAATCCAGAAGGATGAGGTGTGAACATGTAGCACCTCTTGTTCTCTTCCCAGGGCTTGTATCATTGCATATGAAAAAACACTGACAGGGAGACTGTGTGGTGATGTGCAGAGAGCCCTGGACTGGGAGACGGGTTCTGTTCCAGTCACTTTATTGCTTTGTGACTCAGTTTCCCTTTCTGTAAAAGTGTCTTGAGATCTAAGGATGAATAGTGCTAGATAAACGCTTTGTGATTTTTTTTTGTACGCTCTGGAGAGTTTGAGAGTATTATTAATAATTCTTTGCCTTTATATAAAGTTACTGGCAGCTTTCATCCAACAAGCTCAATGTATTAAGCTTCACAAGACCCCTGTGAAGTAGGAAAAAGATTGAGAGGGATCACTCCACCCACCACTGAAACACAGGCAGTGCTGGAATGGAATTCAGCAGCTGTTTAGAAGCACATCTGAACCTACCCAACAGTATAAGCCAGAGTGCTAAGGAGAATTCTGGCTCCCACTGAAACTGCAAAGGGGAATTTTAGGAAGACGCTAGCTAGAATTTTGCCAGAACATCGGGATTAAGTGGCATTTTTATATGAAAAGTACCAGGAGATCCAAGATACCAAATGAATAGGCCCTGGGTTTTCCACCTTTCCTGAAAGATGGTGCCTCCCACAGCACAGCACCCTCCCCCGCCTGCACCTTGCTGGGGTGTTGGCTCAGTACTAACTCAGGAAGGAGTGCGAGCTACGGAATTGCCAGCACTACTTCCTGCATCGCCTAGATGCTCTCTGGAGATCTCCCATTCCAGGCCATTCTAAAATCTAAGCACCACCCCCTTAGCCCACTCTCCAACCCTGCTACACCAGCATGTAATATCTATAACAGGCCATTCGTGAAGCTTTTTCACAATATAGAGCTGTGACAGCAGCAGAAACACTACGCTGGAGGGCAGGAGGGAGAATGTGGGTGGGGATGTCAGGAAAAGAGGTGGTAACGGAGAAGCATTGGGGGTCAGGGCTGTGTCATACAAGGGTTGGGAGTCAGGTTCCCAATTTCATCCTGCTGCAATAGCAGCGGGCAAAGAAATAGCCTCTGCTAGCGGGGAGGAGGAGGGAGTGGGGCTGCATAGGAGGGGCCATAGCCATGTGTAGAGATGCAGTGGGAATCCAGAGTGCCTGGGAGGCGGTGGAGATCTCTGAGGTTTGATGTGGTTGTGTCCATGTGGATAGGTGACGGTGCAGACCTCCTGGGAGAGCAAATGAATGGGTCCTGCTAGCCAGACGTAGGTGAGTGCTCAGAACAAAGTGATCTTGCATCTGCAGAGCACCAATTGAGTGTGAAGCCCCACCTCCAATTTGCTCTATAGGGAAATGTGGCCATCACTTGCCTCTCCCATGGTCTTGCCCCTCATCTGAGATCTACTGGGTGGCAAGCTGCTAAACAAGAAGTCTCTGAGCAGTTACCTGGTTGTCTTATTTTTCTGGCTGACCTTGACTAGAGGCTGCAGTATCCAGCAGAAAATCCCTGCGCTGGATTATTTAATCAAGCAGTGATCACCATGGATTGTGAAGAGACAGCCACTAATTTCTGTGCAAAAGCAGTGAATGGATCTGATCCCCAAAATTTAGACCCCAAAGAGCAGCACAAGGTAACTAAAATCCTTTTCTCCCCTAAGAAGCTGCAAAGGCAGCTGACCACTGATATGAGAGACACCAGCGAACAGCCTCTCCAGACAGGACCTTTAGAAAGTATGTCACCCTGCTCTGTGAATCTGTGTATGCTAAACAACAACTGAAAGTCAGAGAGCAAAGGGATCAGCGTGAGTCACTGGCCACTCAAGCTGAAACACTCAGAGTGATGGTGCTGGAAACAAAACCCATAGAGCAGTAAGAGCTAGACAAGGAATGTCAGTCTGGTGTGTCAGATGAAACAAGAACCTAACCACTCCTGATCAGCAAAGGTCCTGTAGAAGTGATCCCCAGAGCAGGCGAGTTATTCCCATTTCCCTGCTGAATTCCAACTCCAGCAGTTACATTCTGCTTTCTCCGATCCCCCACTCTGCAGTCTTAGTTGGAAATAAGATTTTTCTCTGGTTCCTGTATTAACTGGTGTTACTGTTTGTTGTGAAACAGCTGCCACATACCACCACACTAGAGGTGGCTGCATCAGAGGCTGATGAAGTGATCTAGGAACTGTATTTGTGGGAAGTTGGGAAAGCACTTTGAGCTCCTTTAGGATGAAAGATACTATAAATATGAGCTATTATGCTTTAAATAGGTCATATTTACTGAATCTCAAACTAGAGGGGGATCACACATTATCTGGTAGAGAGTCACTATCAAATATCTTCATCCCAAACTTTGACCTTCTTAAAATAGTTCATAATCCTATGAGGAAGATTATCTGGATTCTCAGTCCATTTATTTCAGATCCATTCCAGAGGCATTTGCTGTAGCTCCTTACACACAAAGAACGCAACATCCTTTATTCTTAGGTACTTATCTGGCCTCCATTCCTGTAGTATCTGAGCTTCTCTCATTCTTTAATGTATGTATTCTAACTGCACTCTGGTGAGGAAGGGCAGTACTATTATTCCCATGCTACATCTGGGGAACTGATGCAGAGAGAGACTAAATGACTTGCCCAAGGTCACATAGGGAGTTTGTGGCAAAGCACTGAACTGGACCTAGTTCTTCTGAGTCCTAGGCAAGTTCCTAACCCCTGTGCCATCCTTATTCGCTATGAACACATTAAATCTCACAGTACCCTGTGATGCTCCCTGGGCAGTGAGCAGTGTGAGCAGCGTTCCCTCTATTTTTTCCCGCACAATGCCCGAAATAGGAGGATCCTCTTTTTGATTATGGTGGAAGGGTTAATGGCACCAAGGGAGGGAGGTGGCTGCCGAGGCACATCGCAAACAAAGGGCAGAGAAACTCTAGGCGCTCTGGCGGGGCTGTGTGTCTGCAGGAGCTGTGCAGCCTTCTGTGCAGATGGTCAGGCTGGGGTTTCTATAAGAATAGCTCAGATGCAGGGGCGCAGGTTGGGCCAGAGTAACAGGCTGAAACTGAGAAGAGGGAATGTAGAGTGAATCTCACCACTAAGCCAAATACTGCATATCTCCATCGCCAGATGCCTGTAGTCTTGGTCAGACTGGTACAGGGTGTCCCCCTTAAAGTCAAGCACTGGATCTAGCCTTTGTGAACATAAGTATTGTGGCCCCTGACTTAGTGCAATAGCATTTGTATAATAATATTTCTTAGCTAACCCACACAACACTCCTGTGAGATAGGGAAGTATTAATCCCATTCTGCATGTAGCCCATAGAGCCTGATCTTGGGACAAGTACCTGTCAAACCTCAAAGTGATAACTGAAATTCTTAAGCAATCAATATAATTAATACACAATCCATAGATCAGGCAACTGGCAGGGAAACTGAGGCACAACGATCAAGTGCCTTGAACTAGTCATACAGCTAAACCAGTGGCAGAGTCAAGAATAAAATATAGGAATGTGCACCTGCTCTAACCACCAGAATGCATTCCCTCCCACAGCCAGGAAAACAACTCAGGAGTACTGATGCTCAACCCCTGTGCTAGCCACCAGACCACTCTCTCCATGTTAGTTCGGGGTGGGGGCGGGTCCTTCTGAATTAATCTTTTTGAGCAACCCAACACTGACAAAGGATGCTCCTGAAGACTAAACAAACTGGTCTGGAAGGGTCAAACTTTTGTTTCTACTGAAATCAATGACAAAATTGCAGGTAACTCAAGTTCGACCATGATCTGGCCCAAGTTGAGTGTCAGAGAGATGAGAAAAGACTTCCTCGGCTCAGTGTTTTAAACTAGACAACAAAAGGCTCAGTGGTGGTGAGATTTTATCTGTGTAATTTCTTGTAACAACACCCTAGAAAGGTCTGAACATCAGTCAGACCGAGAAGGATTTGTATTTGTGTGTTAAACCTTTTTGTTTCCACATTGCTTTTGGTGTTACTTGACTGGATTTTATGTCTTACATCTCACAAATAAATCTTTTTTTAAAGATGTAACTAGTAGACCTGCAGCACAAGTGCATTTGCAGAGAGGTGGGGATGGGGTGCCCAGGGCTGGAATAGCAGGGGGACTGTGGGTTAGGATTGAGGTTCACTGGCAGAGATGGGGCGCAGGACTGGAATAGCAGTGGGGCTGCGAGTTAGGATTGAGGTGCACTGGCAGAATGGGAGAAAGGGTCAGGACCGGAATAGCGGGGGTGGGGGACTGTGAGTTAAGATTGAGGTGCATTGGCAGAACTGGGGAGGGGGCCAGGACTGGAATAGCAGGGGGGTGTTAGGACTGAGGTACATTGACATTGCTGTGTGTAGGAATCTTGTACAGACCTCACCTGCAGTTTGCCTGGCTCTAGCCAGTCCTCTCACCACCTCCCTTTTCCCGGAGGTTTGCTGCTACCTCAAGTCTTTCGTTGAGTCTGGTAGATCTTAGCTTCCTCCTCCCACTCTCCTTAAAAGGCCCCATGCTGTGACTTTCCTTCCAGGAAAGAGGAGCCAAAACGTCTGAGTCACTTATTGCTGCTTCATGCATCCACTGGACGGGGATCAATGTGAGGTCCTCCTTCTTCCCTTCCTCTGCTTAAGCATGCTGCCTTTGCACCATTCTTGATCCTTGAACTCAGATCCTTTTATATGGTGGTCATTCATATTCATAGATTCCAAGGCCAGAAGGGACCATTGTGATCATCTAGTCCAGGGGTGGTGAACCTATGGCCCGCTTCATTTAATCCGGCACCGTGGGCCGGAAGCCCCAAGCCTGTCTCTGCAACCCCTAGGTGCAGGGGCGATCAGGGAAGCTCCGCACACCTCCCCCACTCCCAGCGCCGGCTCTGCAGCTCCCATTGACCAGGAATGGCCGGGGGCGGAGCCTGCAGGTACAGGCATCACGCAGAGCCACCTGGCCCCTCCCCTGCCTTAGCCCTGCTGCACTGTCAACCGGGAGCCACCTGAGGTACGTGCCGCCCGGCCAGAGCCCACATCCCAAACCCCCTGTCCCAGGTCGGAACCCCCTCCCGCACCCCCTGCCCAAGGTTGGAACTCCCTCCCAGACTCCCACCCACACCCCAGCCCCCTGCCCCAGCTCTGAGCCCCCTCCCGCACTCAGACTCCCTCCTGGAGTCCACACCCAAGCCTCCTCCGCACCCCTGCCCCAGTCTTGAGCTCGCTTCCACACTCCAAACTGCTTGGCCCCAGTCCAGAACGCCCTCATACACCCCAAATGGCTCATCCCCAGCCCCACCCAGAGCCCACACCCCCTCCCATACCCCAACCCCCTGCCCCTGCCCAGAGCCCCCTCCAGCTTCCTGAACCCCTCCTTTCTGGCCCCACCCAGGAGCCCAGGGGAAGCCCCAAGCCTTTGGGGGCCACCGTGGGGCTGTGTGTGGCCCATGACTGATTTTTTTCTGTGAGTCAATGGTCCCTGATAGAGAAAAGGTTCCCCGCCCCTGATCTAGTCTGACCCCCTGTAGAGCTCAGGCCAGAGAACTTCCCCACAATAATGCCCAGAGCAGATCTTTTACCAAAACACCCAATCTTGATTTTAAAATAGTCAGTGATGGAGAATCCACCATGACCCTTGGTAAATTGTTCCAATGGCTAATTACTCTCACCGTTAAAAATTTACACCTTATTTTCAGACTGAATTTGTCTAGCTTCAACTTCCAGCCATTGGATCATGTGATCCCTTTCTCTGCTAGGTTGAAGAGCCCATGATTAAATATGTGTTCTCCATGGAGGTACTTACAGACTGTGATCAGGTCACCCCTTAACCTTCCCTTTGTTAAACTAAATAGATTGAGCTCTTTGGTAAGAGATATTTTCTAAGCCTTCAGTCATCTCGTGGCTCTTCTCTGAACCCTCTCCAATTTATCCGCATCTGTGCTGACTAGATCCCAGAACGTAGGCCGGATTTTCAGAAGCACTGAGCACCCACAACTCTACCTAAACTCCTTGAAGAAGCTCTTGCTCAGTGCTGCTGAAACTCAGGCTCCCTATGACTGTGCTGCTTTGGGACAGGACTGCAATATGGGGCTTTCCACTGCTAAATGGCAAGCTCCAATCCAGCCCAGGGCTGTAGTGACTGAAAGCTTTTATTCCCAGATGGCTGTGAAATTATTTTAAAGGAATAAGTGTAGTCTGGTCTGTGCCTTGGCTACAGAAGCCACCATCTCAGGGTGGCACTAATTGTCACCCTCAAAGAGAGAGGCTAAGGAATGAATGAGCCACGGAGACTGAGCTGTGGCTGAAGGTAGTCAGTCCAGCTCAGGTTGTGTCATCAGGGAGCATGAGGGAAACTTTTGTTGCTGGTGCTTACCCATTGCATGTGTAATGCCATGCTTTTGGGTGGGTCATCGTTATTGGGGATGGGACCTCCATATCTGAATGGATGAGTCTCTAGTGCTTGAAATTAGCTTATTGCAGGCTCATCAACCTCTATGTGACCCCACCACCACCTGACAGGGACAGAGCACCACACCAAGTGAGCATGGGTTACACATGTATGAGCAGAGGGTGGGAATCTTAAATTCTGACACTCCTGTCATCACTGTGGAATTCTGAAGGAAATAAATATGCAGATGTGGGGCAAATAGTCACTTTCCAGACCCTGAGGTAGAACTTTAAAAAAAAACAAAACACTTTTTGTTTGTAATTCTAAAAATGGTTTCTTTGGTGAATTTTGTGGTGAATATAAATTGGCATTATTAATGTATTATGGTAGCCCCTAGCGACTTCAGCACAGAGTGGGGCCCCATTGTGCTATGCGCTGTACATACTCTTAATGAGAAACAGTCCCTGCCTCCAAGAGCTGACTGTCGAAATAGACAAGCTGACAAAGGTGGTCTCATCATTTTTTGAGCCTTCAGTTGAATTCTAATTGAAGAACACTGGGTGTGCTTGCTTAGCTGAGCCACTTACCATGAAAGCCAGCTTGTTAGTATAGCTGTGAGCCTTTCCTCTCAAACATTTATTTCCTGGGTTTCTTTGGGTTCTCATTAGGATCAGACTCTGCCACCCTTAGGCTATGTCTACACTAGAAATGCTACAGAAGCACAGCTGCACCACTGTAGCACTTCAGTGTGGACACTTTCTGCAGCAACAAGAGGGGTTCTTCCTTTACTGTAGCAAATCCACCTTCCTGAGAGGAGGTAGCTAGGTCAACAGAAGAAATCTTCTGAAGACCTAGCATTGTCTATGCTAGGGCATAGGCTGGTTTAACTACCTCTCTCCCGGGTAGCTGGGTTGCCCCACCTTTCTAGTGTAGACCAGCCCTTATCATGCTGAGTAGCACATTACCCCATGAATGGGCCCACTAAATAATTGGGTGAGATTCCGTGCTATGACTCCAAGAGGTGCAGCCCAGAACTTGAAGCCCAAGGTGAAGGGGGGGGGGGCTGAGATAGTTTTAAGCCACCTTTGCCCCCTCCTGATCCTGGGTTGCTCCATGGCCCCCAGCACACTTCAGAAAGTCCTGTGGACCTAAGTTATAGAAGCCTTCGCAACTGCCTAAGGGCTGCAGCACTTGGCCTCATCAACAACACCCTTCCTAAGTCCCACCCATATACCTTATACCAGGACTTGTGAGGAGGTCCTTGGAAGGCAGCCTGTGGCTGTCTTCCTCAGTCTCTGAAAGCTAGGATTTGCTCTAGCTGTGAAAAGAGTAATTGCTTTTCAATGCTTTTTTGAAGCATGACAAGGGTAACCTTTCACTGCTAATCTATTAAAGCAAGACTATATGAGAGGGATGTTTTTAAAGACTATGATTATCATGACAATTCAAATGCTCAGCACACTAACAACATCTTATTAAGACTAGCTGGCAGGAACCTCCAAGATTGTACTGTAACTGTGTAACTATGATAGGTCTGGAAGCTTTGCTCTAATGTGCACCAGTCAACACAAGAAGGTGACTGTGGTGTACAAACTGGTCGTTCAAGTTGTTGAGTGCCAAGTTATTTTATCCCAAAAATTACTCAAATGTATAGTCTGAAGAAACAAGAAATGGGAGGCCAAATCTCAATAATCGTCTTTCAAGGCCAGTTCAGGGATGTGACTCCTGCTATTTTGGCCACATGGAATTCTTTGCCAGGCCCAAGAACAAGCAAAGACAAGCAAAATAGTCACAATTATTAACTATGACAAAAAGAGAGAAAGAAAGAACACAAACAATGGCTATTTCAATTGTAATCTCTTCTTTGTGGAGAACTTGCAACAGATTGCCCCTTAAGAGAGAGTCTATCCTGGTGAGGGTTCTCTTCTCTAAACAACTTTGGACCAAAATTACAAGTGAATTCTGTCTCAGTGTATCATAGATACCTGAAACAAGGCAAGGGAATTTCATTTCCAGGCAGGTGAGAGTCCTATTTGGTTTTTCATGGATAACCTGAACAGTTTATAAAGGGGCAAAGGTGAGTGGACTTAATTTGTCCTATGAAACTGAAAAAAGGATTTAAATTCAGTTACTTAAAAGAAGCCATTCCAGGAGTGGTCTTGAGACAAACAATGAATATTAAGACTCTTAAACTCAAATTAAATCTGCTATTTTTCTCTTTTTAGCTCTCCAGAAATACATAGTCTATCAATCTGATGTGTCCCAGAAGAAGCTGTTAGTATCTTAAATTACAAAAGCATTTTGATATCCCATTAAAATCATTACAAGAAAATTTTAAATCTAATCTCTTGGCAGCACTTTTGCAAACTCCATCTCTCTTTTGCATGTTGAAGTCTTGGTGATGTCATCATATTGCAGAAACAGTACTGAACTAGAAAGTTGATGAGTCTTTGTTCTTGCTGCCTTTTTACTGCTGTTGCCACTTGTTAGCTTGAGATGAGATAAGCTTGTTACAGCGAAGAGAGGAGCAGATTGCATTGGCTGTTTGGTTTGCTGAATTCAGAGATTTGATATGCTTCTCCTTCCACAGTTTTACTGGAGGAGGCAAGCACACTTCCTTCAGGTGTTGGCTGGATTTGGAGATCAGCTGCTTTCATCCTTTCATTGGCTCAGCACCTTCCTGGGCTGATTTTGGAAGCATCTTCACTTCATGCATATGCAATCTGTTAATGCATATGCAACAGAGTTCTGATTGCCTTTACTTTTGTGGTGGGAACTCTTAGAACACCTTTACAGTTGAGAGTTTACATTCTTTCTTTTATTCAGTCTGTTTCTGAGGTTTCCCTTTAGTTCCATCATGGTTTAATAGGAGATGAAATTCTGCTTCAAACAAGTCCAGACACTCTTAAGTCCCATTAAAGGTCTTTCAGCTCTCAAAATAATTTAAAAAAAAAACTTAAATACTTCTTAAAGAGAGTCTTTGATGTAAAAAGTCATCAAAGAAGTTATTGTCCCTCCTTCTTAACAACCTTTAAAGAGATGATTCTTGTCTTGGGCAAGGAGTTGTTTAACCATTGCCAGGTAACTAACTAATTCCCCAGTATAAATAGGTTTCAGAGTAGCAGCCGTGTTAGTCTGTATTCACAAAAAGAAAAGGAGGACTTGTGGCACCTTAGAGACTAACCAATTTATTTGAGCATAAGCTTTCGTGAACAGTTCACTTCATCGGATGCATCCGATGGAGTGAGCTGTAGCTCACGAAAGCTCATGCTCAAATAAGTTGTTTAGTCTCTAAGGTGCCACAAGTCCTCCTTTTCTTTTTAAGGTGCCACAAATACTCCTTTTCTTTTTCCAGTATAAATAGTCCATACTCAAGTGGCTTCTTATTTAGCAACTAGTTCTGGTATCAGATAACCTTCCTCTAATGATACCTAAAATATTTTGTTTTTTATAAACCAGTGGTATCAAAAAAGTATTATAAGGTTTGCATTTAGATACAAAATGTCTGCAATATACATCTCAAAAGCAGCTCATACTATCTCAAGCCTTAAAGGCGCAAACTTTGGTTGTTCCTTAAAGTGGAATGATGGGTTGGATGTAAAAAAAAAAAAAAAAAATCTTTTGTAAAACTTTTTTCCAGTCATCAGTGTTCTCTGAAAAGTTTAAAGAATGGAGACTATACAGTGCTTATAAGAGAAATCACTTTTAATAAGGAAATCTCCAGCACCTTTTGCAAGGGAAAGTAGGGATGGGGTGTAAAGAAAAACCCACTTTTATGACATAGTTTGTGGCTCTTGATAACATATCACGAAACATTATTTCTATTTGATTCTGAACAAGGCTTCCTTACATTCTTTTTAAGTTAGGACCCTTTCTAAAACATAAATATCTTATAAAGTTTGTTCTCTTCAAATAAATTCATATCTATACCAGCTGATATCTTATGCCACAGGGGTGTGCTCTGGTCATCCATAACACCAGTCTTGATGAATTGTTTGCTCTAGATCAAATGATTTGTAGATTTACAATCTGCTATGTGTGGTACATTTACAATTTGCAACTAAAGACGACATCTAGCAAATATTCTCAACAAAGCACAAATCCCAATAACCAACGTGCATGTACATTTTTCAAAGAATATTACAAACTATCAGAAAGTTAAAACAAAATGGAAGTTATAAAAGCTGCATTTCAGAGTCTTTGTGAACACACTAAGGGTACTAAACATAGTGTCCATGAGCCTGTCCCGGGTGACAGAAAGCAGAGACCTCCTAGGAATTAGGAAGTACCTAGCTTACATCTTTCATATAATTAATTAAGCAATTAGAACACAAGCATGTAAGTTGTTATGTTCTCCAAGCATCATGCCTATGAATGTAACTAAGTATTTCTTAAAAGTTTCAGAAAAGGCAAAGATAAGTTTATAATAACATAGAAGAATAAAATGATAATAATTTTATTAATAACCATTTTGCATCAGTATTTCAGTCTTTACCAACTCACTCGGGATTCTCCCAGAGACTTAACCTTTGGTGGTGGCATGGGCTGAATATACAGAGTCTAGGCCTTCTTTCATGTCTTTATTTAACAGCAAAGGGCAATCATACAGTCATTTTCCTGACTCTAAGCTAGCTAACGGTAACAATCAACGCAAGTCTTACCCTACAATGTCTGGGGAGCTCAGTGAGCTGAAAGGGATCCACCATCCAGATCTTCCTTCCTCAGGCTGATCTTTCTTCCTTCTGTCACTCAGCTCCCCCTTAACTATTTATAACTTTCCTATGATCCTTGCACTGAGAGAGCCAAGCTTTAATGATACATTCAAGTTAACAACAATCAACTAGAGCAACTACTGGAAATTTGTTAACCCTTACCTAACCACTTGAGAGAGAGAGAGAACAAATGGAAGGAAAACCTAACTGAGGGCATGGCTACACTTGCAGATGTAGAGCGCTTTGAATTAAACCAGCCTTCGGAGAGCGCAGTAGGGAAAGCGCTGCAGTCTGTCCACACTGACAGCTGCAGGCACACTGGCATGGCCACATTAGCAGCTCTTGCAACGGCCACAGAGAGCAGTGCATTGTGGTAGCTCTCCCAGCATGCAGGTGGCTGCAGCGTGCTTTTCAAATGTGGGGCGTGGGGTGGAGTGTGACAGGGAGTGTGTTGTGTGTATGTGGGGGGGAGAGAGAGTGGGTTTTGTGGGGGGCTGAGAGCATGTCAGCATGCTGTCTTGTAAGTTCAGACAGCAGCAGACCCCCCTCCGCCCCCCGTCTCTCTCTCTCACACACAGCATTCCACAGTAATGGTTGCTTTGTTTTGCAGCAGGTAAGCAGCCAGCTGTCAGAAATGGAGCTTTGAAAGGGCATATCCGCATTCCTGCAGCGAGTTCAAAGCAATGAGAAGAGTGTTCACTTAACTTAAGGGGATTATGGGATGTTTCTGGAGGCTGATCAGAGTGCAGTAATGCAACACCTCGTTCACAATGACGCCCAGGCGTTTCAGCCAAGGCGCAACGAGTATTAATCTTCTCGCTGAGGTGGAGTCAGAGCGCTCTACGTGCCTTGCCAGTGTGGACGGGTAGTGAGCTAGGGTGCCTGGGGCTCCTGTAATGTTCTCTAACTCGCAAGTATACTCAAGCCCTAAGAACATTCAGTTCTACAATTAATGTGGTAGCATAGGTTAAAACACTGCGGCCTGGTCTACTCTAGTATTTTATATTGGTATAGCTATGAGGTGTGAAAAATCCACCCCGAAAGACTAAGCTGTATTGTCCTAACCCCTAGTGTAGACAACACTAGGTCGATGGAAGAATCCTTCTGTCAACGTAGCTACCGCCTCTTGGGGAGGTAGATTACCTATGCCAATGGGAGAATCCCACTTGTCAGCATAGATAGTATCTACACTGAAACACTACAGTTGCACCACTGTAACGTTTTCAGTGTAGACAAGCCCTCAGCTAATCCCTCAGTGAATTTGGCAGAACAATTAAAACACTCAGCACTCAGTTCAGCAGTTTGTGGCAGAGCAAGTCACATGCACTCAAAGAGTTAACCCTGAGCTCTGCAAGCAGCAAGATCAGCTACATTAAAGCTGTTCCAGAGGAGGAGGCATAAGAGAATTCTCTCTGTGCCTGCTACAGAGTCCATCCCCTACATAACACTGCAGAATAATTTGAGTGAAAAATAGTCATTAGTGAAAAAAATGGAGTCTGGAACAATGGTTTAAGGCTGTTATATGAGTGATCTGACATCATTTTTATAAGGTTGTTTTCATTGTTTATCTTATTCTGCTGACATGTTTGTGTAATGTAGAGAGCCCTTTCTGTGCCGTTCAGTGGTGAAAGAAACTCAGCATGAACTGAGAGAGGACATGAAAGAGGGCTGTCAGCAGCCAATTAAAACCACAAGCTGCACTTCCAAGAGCTGGAAGATTTGAGAGACAGAAAATTCTTGAGACTGGAGATGCCTGAAGCTGGAACAACCTAGGGCTGTGCTATGTCCTAAGTTGTCTTAAGAGTATCAAAAAATTAATTATCTGAAAAAGGGGGTGAACAGCAAGGTGGCAAAGTTTGCAGCTGAACAAAATTACTCAAGACAGTTAAGTTCCAAGCAGACTGCGAAGTATGAAAGGGATCTCACTAAACTGAGTGACTGGGCAAGAGAATGGCAGATGAAATTCAATGTTGATAAGTGCAAAGTAATGGAAAACATAATTTCAACTATGCATATAAAATTATGGGGTTTAAATTAGCTGTTACCACTCAAGAAAGAGATCATGGAATCATTGTGGATAGGTCTCTGAAAACATCTGCTCAATATGCAGCAGCAAACCAAAAAGCTATCAGAATGTTAGGAAAGAGATAGATAAGAAGACAAAAAAATCATAAGGTCACTATATAAATCCATTGTACACCCACACCTTGAATACTGCATGCAGTTCTGGTCACCCCATCTCAAAAAAGATATATGAGAATTGGAAAAAGTACAGAAAACAGCAACAAAAATTACTAGGGTATGGAACAGCTTCAATTCAAGGAGAGATTAAAAAGCCTGCACTGTTCAGCTTAGAAAAGAAACAACTAAGCGAGGATATGATAGAGTCTAAAAAATCATGACTGGTGTGGAGAAAGTGAACAGGGAAGCATTATTTACCCCCTTCATGTAACACAAAAACTAGGGGTCAGCTGATGAAACTGATAGGGGGCAGGTTTAAAAAAACATACACATAACGCACAATCTGTGGAATTCATTGCCATGAGAAGTTGTGAAGGCCAAAAGTATAGCTGTGTTAAAAAAATAATTTAGATAAATCCACAGAGGATAGGTCCTTGAATAGCTTATTAGCCAAGATGGTCAGGGACACAACCCCATGCTCCGGATACCCCTAAATGTACAACTGTCAGAAGCTTGGACTGGATTACAGGGGATGGATCACTAGAAATTACCTTGTTCCGTTCATTCCCTCTGAAGTACCTGATACTGGCCACTGCCAGAAGGCAGGATACTAGGCTAAATGTACCATTGGTCTGACCCGGCACCATCAGCGTATCTCATCTGACTTCCTGTATATCACAGTCCACATAGAACCGACAAACAAACCCATCAATTCGAATTAGACCAAAGTACTACAGCCCTGGGGTGGCTCAGCTAGTATGCGCTACAGGCAGAGAATAGGTGGGACTAAGGTGCACCAATGCCTTGGGCCACTGCAATGGCAGGGAGTTGATTAAGTGAGGCATAAGAAGTTGTTCCTTTCTTAAGGCTCTAGCTGGGACTGTTGGTCTTATAGATGTGTCAACCAGAGGAATTTAAAATATGCACAAAACCAGGTGCCTTCCAAGAAAAAATATCTTGAGCTGGAACATTAGTTGATTTTATTAACTCCGTCCCTTCGGGGCATCTGGCGTTGGCCACTGTTGGAAGACAGGATTCTCGTCTAGATGGACCTTTGGTCTGACCCAGTATGGCCGTTCTTATGTCCTTATGTCCGCCACGTATTGAAATTCAGGTTTATAGGGCAGCGTTCCTTGGAGCATTTGCTCCTCTCTGTTCCATCCAGAATTATTTTCCCCAATGAATGTTGGCTGTATAAATCCTGCTCCTAGACTCTTCATGTGGTCAGAATAACCTCTTAAAATACAAAAAGAAAAGGAGTACTTGTGGCACCTTAGAGATTAACAACTTTATTTGAGCATAAGCATCTGATGAAGTGAGCTGTAGCTTACGAAAGCTTATGCTCAAATAAATTTGTTGGTCTCTAAGATGCCACAAGTACTCCTTTTCTTTTTGGGAATACAGACTAACACAGCTGCTACTCTGAAACCTATTAAAATACAGCAGTTCCTCTTAGAGATGGTGAGTTTTACATTAACCTTTCAGTGAAATGATTAGATGGGGGCCAAATTCTACTTATGATGAAACTGGTGTAATTTCACTAATGTTAATGGTTCTGTGTGTCAGGGTAAGCTGGCCCTTTAAGAGATTTGTGCTCTGCCGCACCTGTACCTTGTTATCCAAACCCAGCTGATGGGTTTGGGCTGGTGGTTTGGATCAGATGACCAGGCATCACATGGAGGTGGCCTATAAGAGGGAGCCTGCTCCGTCAAAGAAAGAGAGAGAGGGTCTCAGAAAGATCATGGAGAGATTGCTCTAGAGAAGCCCAGAATGTGGGTGAGCCCAGCAGAGCACCCTTGCTCGGAAGCATTTAGGGAGTGAAGAGAATGCTGGGCCCTGAAGCCGTGATACAAGGATAAATGAGGAGAGAGACATGCGATGACCCAGGGTCAGTCAAAGAGGAGTGGGGAATGCACTCCTTATAGCAGCCACATGAAGAGGCTGGAGTTACCTGCAGTGAGGGGCAGGAGCCATTAAAGGAGGCTGGAGGAAGCACTAGGCAGTAGAACCTGGGTTTTGGAAAAGAACTGTTGAGCCAGCCAGGGGCTGAGGAAAATGTGGAGTGGAGGAAAGGCTTGTTCTGATTTCAGCTGACTTTTGACCTATGATGTTGCTTTAATAAATGAGATTTCTCCCAAGAAGGGGCAGCGTTTGACTCAAGAGAGTCTGGGTGCAATTTTTGAGATGCCCCAACATGGGAAATTGAGGTAGCAGCAAGGTCCAGCACTGAACTGGGTTAGATCCTGTGACAGGCTGCAGTGGTGTTGCTGAGCGGGGAATTTGGTCCACTGGATGCCACTTGCAGTGTCCGCAATAGCCTGTTGACAGCTGTATAACACAAAGCAGCAAGCAGCACTGGGAGGTGAAGACACACACCACGCATTCAATGGCAAAGGGTCTGATGGAGCATTTCCCAGCAGTCACAGTTGGTGATGACTTCGAGAGACTCAGGTTCTACCACTGTGATGGAAAAAAGTTCATTCCCCCTTTCAAATCTGCGCTAGCCAAGCAAGGTGAGAGAAGGCCATTGGAGCCCTGCAGTACCCTGGAGAGCAGCACCCATAACACTGCCGACCCTGAAGCTTCAGGCTGGGAATAAGTGAGACAGTGTGGGGTTTGTGGCTGCTGTCTTATCAGTTTCCCTTCCTTTTCCTTAGCTGGTATTGTTTGTCATGCAGTTTCTACCAGCAATGATCCAGCCCATTTTATTATCTCCAACCCTGAAGGGAGCCCCTCATTGCATAGACCTTCCAACATTAAATACGAGGCTTGAGCTTTCCAGTGATGAAATTGTATTTTTTAACTCATGCAGGAGGATGAAGCTGCCAACCTGTCTTATGGGGAAGGAAACTGCTCCCACTTAACTTACCATATACTATAGGGGTCACTTCTGAGAGGTGGCCTTGTAAGATTCCTTATG
This sequence comes from Lepidochelys olivacea, assembly GCF_965140295.1. Lineage (NCBI taxonomy): Eukaryota > Metazoa > Chordata > Testudines > Cheloniidae > Lepidochelys > Lepidochelys olivacea. Next base: position 7,447,916 of record NC_140413.1, read on the forward strand.
GTCAGTGCTGGGAAATGACCTTGGTTTTGTCTTTGGGCCGTGGTGGCTCTCCGTGATTCTCCCATCATCCCATGGAGGAAGCTGTCTCATGTGCTTTATGTATGTTTCTCAAGTAAGTGCAGTGGGTCTCTAGATAGGGGTGGACATGATCAGCTGCAGTAAGGACTGACCTAAATGCCACCTCTCTCTTTTTGAGGCTCAAAATGTTCAATGAACTCTCTCTCAAAAAAAGGCAAACTGCTTTACTTCCTTGTATCTTTGCATCACATAAGAACATAAGAACAGCCATACTGGGTCAGAACAAAGGTCCATCTAGCCCAGTATCCTGTCTTCCAACAGTGGCCAATGCCAGGTGCCCCAGAGAGAATGAACAGAACAGGTAATCATCAAGTGATCCACCCCCTGTCTCCCATTCCCAGCTTCTGGCAAACAGAGGCTAGGGACACCATCCTTGCCCGTCCTGGTTAACAGCCATTGATGGACCTATCCTCCATGAATTTATCTAGTTCTTTTTTGAACCCTGTTATAGTGTTGGCCCTCACAACATCCTCTGGCAAGGTGTTCATTGCTCTGTAATCAGAAAGCAGACAAAAGGGTTGCACAAGTCCTTTGCATTGGTTAGTGACACATTCTCGGGGCTCTGCACATGTGGCCCAACTCAGAAGGTAGAAACGGACTTCTTCAATCCAATGTTGCTGGGGAAGAAACTGAAACTCTTGAGTTATTTTGAGTAGCAATATATAGGAGCCAGATTATTATTGTGAAACACTGGCCAGACCTTCTGAGGGATGTTCATTGTTTTCGTGAACATACAGGGCTTTTACAATGCAGTCTGGAACTGCTTCATGTTACCACTTGACCAGGGGAATCCAAGTTTGAGTCCCTAGCCCTAAGTGGCTCATTCCTAGGACTTAGAAACACCACAGAAGTGATACAGTGATTTGGCTGAGGGATATGCCTTTGCCAGGGCACCCCATTGATCAGGGAAAGGGGAAGATGCTTTGGAGTGATAGAAATGGAACCTACAAAACCTTTTTTTAAAACCTCCTTTCACTGCATCCCAGTTAGTCACAGAGTCAATGTCCTGGTAAGTATGTTGTCCTTGCAGTATCTCACTAGCATATGTGCCTCTGGCATGTCGCTTGGAAGGCAACAGTTGGCTTTGATTTTCTCTCACTCTCTCTGGTTCTGTGCCACTGAAGCCAATGGGAGTTTTGCCATTTGCTGCAGAGGCACGGTATGGGAATGGAATGGAGTGCAGAGACCTAGCGAGCAGTGTACGATAGCTAAATCACATAGCGTGTGCCTCATTTGCATGCTGGGGATCAGACGTACACCCACATATCCTCACCACTGCCCAGCCCCTTTTTGTACTAGTCTCTAGTGGGTAAGTATGTGGACAAGCGAGGCTTGTGACTGTGCTGTCAGCTGCATCCAGTATGTGGCACGACTGTTGCACCCACAGGGTAGCCTCCACTCACTCTTTTGCTGGAGCTCCACAGTTTTACACACCCTGCTGAGCAACCTGCAAGGACTTGCAGGAGCAGAGCTTTAGCAGATTGTTTTTTGTGTGTTACCTCCCCTGCTCCTGATATTGATGAGTCTTAACTAAGATGTCTAACTCAAGTCCATGCAAAAGGAACTGGGGCTGGGAGGCCACTCTGTTTGCCCTAGGAGATTAGCTGGACTTATTCAAAACAAATGACTGAAGTCATGCTGAGGATGCTTTGGGTTGCCTGGAAACCGACCTGCTTTGGAGGAGAGAGAAGCAGATGCTCTGAGAGGTGGTGGTGAAAGGCAATTAAAACACAAACGCTCCGAGTCAGATTACTATGGATTCCTGAAAAAAAAAGAGCAAGAGACAGACTGATTCTTAGCAAAACATAAGCTCAGTGATGATCACAACCTGGAAATAGAAGGCAGACGGTGGAAGGCACACAGGAGAGCCATGAAGGCCTGGCTGTGTCATTAACCAGGCAGAGGAAAAATTGAAATGGAGAGACATCCCCTTCTCCGTGGAACAACATGCAGAGAGCAAAGTGAACGCTGAGACCCAGAGCTCTGCACTGTGGGAGAGAGCTGTAATGAAAGGGCCACGCAGCATGTAGCAGCCTGATACACAGGATTGGAAATGGGCAGTGATGCAGAAAGGGACACACGGGGCCAGTTTCAACCCCATAAGCCAGCAGCAGGGCCCTGGTGCTAGGACATTAGCTGGGATGGGAGCCTGCAGTGATGCAAAACAGTCCCAGTCTCCAGGCCATCAGGAGGTCTGCGGGGGAGAAGGGGGGAAGTGCAGCCCAGAAAGCGGGAGTGCTGGCTGGGAGGGGGCATGGCAGGTGCAGCCAGAGGAGAAACTCTGATTCAGCATCCATCACCAAAGCTCCTGTGGACCCAGTAGTGTAAATAGCTCAAAACAGAAGCGGGACTTGCCAGTTCTGTGGGTTGTCGTGACGGGTCTAGAGGTCCTGGGAGGCTGCAGCGTTGGGTGGACTTTCGGTGATGGGATACACCATGTGGAAGAGAATGAGGACAAGATATAAAATTGTGTTTGAAAAGTCTTATGCCTAAGGCAGTCCGTAGCCGGCTAAGTGAAAATGTGTATGTAGCAGAGCCTGCACAAGGGAAGGTATGTCTCTGGGGGTCTTCCTCCTTTTTCCTATAAAACCCACCATTTAGACTTAAGCAGGATGAAGAATCTCTGTATTGATTTTAAAGCAACAAATGAAATGGAGAGGCCAGCGCTCCTTCTCCTGGATAATGCGGAATGCCCCCAAACCCATTCTCCTGCATTCTAGAAAATAGTTCAGTGCGGGGGTTTCCTTCACAAAGTCCTTATGTTCTACTGAAATGATCAACAGCCATGTATCAGCTCCCCCAGGTGCCACCACATGTACCCAGAGCGTGTTATCCCTTCTACGTGGGCTCTTCTGTGCAGCTCCCACCTGAGTCCAAGTCTCTCAACCCCCCTTCTCCCACCCCTAGGCTGTAACATCTCTGGAACAGGGGCTGTCTTTGTTACTTGCTTCTACAGGGTCTAGCACAGAGGTGGGCAAACTACGGCCTGCGGGCCATATCCGGCCCACCAGCTGATTTTATCCGGCCCTCAAGTTCCCGCTGGGGAGTGGGGTCTGGGGCTTGCCCTGCTCCTGCACTCCTGTCGGGCTCGGGGGCAGTTCCGCACGCGCATGCTGCTGCTCTGCACGGCTCCTGGAAGCAGCAGCATGTCCTCCCTCCGGCTCCTATGCTTAGGGGCAGCCAGGGGGCTCCACATGCTGCCCCTGCCCCAAGAGCCACCCCCACAGTTCCCATTGGCCAGGAACTGCAGCCAGTGGGAGTTGCAGGGGCGGAGCCTGTGGATGGGGCAGCGCGCAATGCGCAGAGCCACCTGGCTGCGCCTCCACATAGGAACCAGAGGTGGGACATGCTGCTGCTTCCAGGTGCTGCTTGAGGTAAGCGCTGCCCGGAGCCTCTACCCCTGAGCCCCTCCCACATCCCAGCCCCCTACCCCAGCCCTGATCCCCCTCCCATGCTCTGAACCCCTCGGTCCCAGCCTGGAGCACCCTCCTTCACCCCAAACCTCTCATCCCCCCAGCCCCACCCCAGAGCCTGCACCTCTAGCCAGAGCCCTCATCCCCCACCCACCCACATGCCCCAGCCTGGAGCCCCCTCCTGCATCCTGAACTCCTCATTTCTGGTCCCACCCCAGAGCCCACACCCCCAGCCAGAGCCCTCACCGCCTCCTGCACCCCAACCCCAATTTCATCAGCATTCATGGCCTGCCCTACAATTTCCATACCCAGATGTGGCCCTCGGGCCAAAAGGTTTGCACACTCCTGGTCTAGCAGAATAGGTCACCGATCCTTGACTAGGTTTCCCAGGGGCTACCATGGCATAAATAATAATAATGTGGCCCTTTTGGCCCAAGAGGATAGCAAAATTTCGGACCTTACAGGGCTGTTTCCATTTGATTGTGAAATCAGTGACATGAGTCAGGTGTATTCCTGGTGCAATCATGTATATTTATAAGAAATGAACACCAAGTTCTGTTTCCCTGAAAACGGTAGAAACAAACAGCAGGCAGCTTCCTTGCTCAGGAACCCCCAAATCTGCCACACCAGTGAACTCTGTGCCCAAGAAGCTGTCTCTCTGCTTGCTCTCAAAGTCGTGCTCACAACTCCTCCTGCTGGCTTTCCTGCCTCCTACAGACACAGCCTGCAACCAACCTCTTAGCTCCTGTGTTTGTAACAAGGGAAATCCCTGTTAGGCTACCTGGTTAAGCTCTGCCTATTGCCTGCATCGTCATCACTATTGTCTGCAGTCGTCTTTACTACATAAAAGGGCTTGATTACATCTTCTGTTGAACCAGAGCATGCTTGGCGCCTCCATTGGCTTTAACATGATCTGTGATTTTCTTTGGATCCAAGGGCTCATCTGCTGGTAGTCTTCAGCATAACAGTGATACATGGTCATATCCCCTGACATCTATACCAGACATGGAAGGGCACTTGATTGCAATGTGAGTGCTTAATATGTTCCAGAGGAACTAAAATCAATGTGAGGTAACAACACCAACACCATGAGAATACAGTAGAGTAGATGGGTTGTTTGCAGCAACGCCTTGTAAGAGCACTTACACTTGTAAGACACTTTGAACTGTCGATGCTCCCCGTGACAGCAGTTGCTTTGGTGCAACATAGCAAAGGGGCACCGATATGCTGCTACTAATGAGCGTCTACTCTACTGCTGTCCATCGGGAGTTAGAGCTCTTGGCAGAAGTTTGTGGTGGGCACGTTCTGAGGCCTTGAAGATTTTGTCTCGTTACAAATTACAGTTTTATTGAAAGAACAATTTCACTCATTTAGCTGTCACTCAGCTGGTGCCGCAGCCACTTACTAGCATTGAAACAGTGCTACAAGAAGGAGCAATCTTCGATATTTCTGGAGATCATGGGTCCTTTCACAAATGACCTCTTACTGGTAAATTAAGCTTGTCAATACGAAGCTCGCCTGGCTGTGCTTTAAGGGTATAAATGTCTGAATTTAAGAAAGAAATGAAGAAGATACAGCACAGACCAAATGCAAATTTCACATATGATACACTGTATCATGTAGCAACCACTAGAGTTAGGGCTGCAGAACACTTTCCATTCTAACCCCCTTTGTTTTCATGTGCTTGTAACTTTGAGTCATTCCCTGTTGGAATGAAGGGCTGAAATTTCTCATGGTCTCCATTGTGGAAACGTGAAATGGTGAAAAAGAAGCTGGCATCTGAAACCTAACTTGGCCAGGATGCAGTGCTCCATTGCCTTGCTTAGCATGAAAATAGATTAACTTTGATTTAAACGAAGACACCAATGTTTGAAAGTTGCAGTGGAAGTAGAAAACATCCTTGCCTGCAGGTATGCACTTTCACATATATAATTCTGTATATCTGTGAGAAGTAAATTTAATTGTGCACTGGTTGGTTCAAATAACTTCTTACAAGCTCCCCTGGTGGCAAGGTGCAAAGCAAAGAATTTACAAGCTGTACTGTTAAAGATCCTACTCTTACCATAATATCTGCACAGGCAGATCCTTGTGCGAAGCCCACGGGGTCTCTGTGTAGCAGCAAGGATTCACCTATGCAGATCTGATGACTAGATGGGAGCCTAAGCCAATAAAGTTTGTAAGCTTCACAAGCAGACTAGCTGCAAACATTTATACTTATATTTTTAAACCTGCAGTGTTTCCCATCTCATTTTCCTTGTTGTACTATGTGACACTCATTGAACTTCTCAGTCAAGACCTCGGCCGACAATTTCAGAATGCAGTACAGCTGTGAAACGAGAAAATTGCAGCAGCATTTAAAAGTGGTGCAGTACAAAGAGGCTGGGTGCCACGGTTGGGTTGGTTTCAAAGGTGGGTAGAAAATAATAAATGAAATGAGTTTGCTGGTCCTCCTTCTAGCCCCCTTTGGTGTTACCAAACCTCTCTACGATTGGCTGTAATTTGCCAGGAATGGCACTCCCCACTAGAGGCGGCGAGTAACAGAATAGCAGGGCTTGGTGCAAATCAGGATTGAGATGTATTGGTGGGGCTGTGCAGGTACGTCTTCACACCCGGTGGCAGCAAGCCTCCCAGCGTGGGTTAACCGACCCAGGCTTGTGGGACTCCCACAGTAAAAACAGCCATGTAGACATTGCAGCTTGGGCTGGAGCTCAAGCTCTGATGCCAGGGAGGGGCTTCGGAGCCTGAACGGCAACTTCAAAGCACAGTCTATGCAGCTATTTGTAGAGTGCTCATGTTAGTCCTGCAAGCCCAAGTCTGTCAATCTGCACTGGGAGGCTCGATTCCATGGGCTGTGTAGACATACCCTATGAGGAACAATAAGGGTTGCTGCAGGTCTGGATTGTGATGTACTGTCTGTTGTGGTCCCAGCAAGGGAGAGCTGCAGTTCAGGATGGAGGTGCATTTGCAGAGCTGTGTGGGAGCCCACTACTAGATTAGCTCAAGGGGCTGCAGGTAATATCTGACGTACAGGGGTAAGACGGTGAGTTAAGAAACTTGCACAGCGTCTGTTGTTATTTGTTTGCACTGCAGTAGCACCTTGGAGCCCCAGTTATGGGCCAGGACCCTATTGTGCTGGGTGCTGTACAAACACAGAGCAAAAAGATGCTATGCCTGGCTTTAATCACACAGTGGTCCCTCAGTTTAACAAACAGTAACATAAAAGTGGACTAACTGGAGCTATTGGAGATTGCGGAGCTGCTTTGTACTTACTCTGGGCAACTGAGCAAAACAAAGAAACAACAGTACCAAATACCGTTTTCAGCATTAATAATACAAAATCTGTTGGATTTAACTTATTTCATCCTCTGTTGCAGGATTTCTCAAACTGGGGTCTGCAAACCCCTGGGGGTCCGTGAGGGTACTCCAGGGGGTCCGCGAGTCATGTCTGGGCTGCCGGCCACACTGATCAACTCCTTGCCCTCCCTCCCAGTGCCTCTTGCACGCCACGGAACAGCTGTTCCGTGGCGTGCAGGAGGTGCTGGGAGGAGCGGGGACGGGGTGCGCTCAGGGGAGGGGGCAGAAAGAGGAGAGACAGGAATGGAGCAGGGGTCGGAAGAGATGGGGTAGGGGTGGGGCCTTGGGGGAAGGGGTGGAGTGGGGGGCAGGGCCTGGGTTTGAGCTGGGAGCTTGAGGATCTGTGAAAAATTTTAAATCAAAATGGGGATCCTCGGGTTGCCAAAATTTGAGCACCACTTCTCTATTGCAGAGATGTTGCTTTGTGCTGGTTGCAAGGTCTGGGATCAGATGGTGGCTCTGATCTGATAAAGGTCTCTTCTATTAAGATATGGGAAGGCTAGCAGTAGGTTTTCCTGTGAGAAGCTTTCCTGATCCACCTAGATATTTTATTAAAGTTCTTTAAAGCCCAAGCTGCTCAGGGTTCCCTCATCCTTAAATACTATACTATTACTGAGCACTTTATTAAAGCATCTTTCTTCCATGGATCTCAGCGGGCTAGATTCACAAAGAAACTTAAGCGTGGTGACACTGAACATCACCACACCTAACTTTTAGGCACCAAGAAAAATCAATGGACTTCACAAAGCATGGGTTAGGCATCAAGGCTCCCTACACAATGAATGAGGAGAGATGGGCACCTCAAAATCGGATTCACAAAAGCTCACTGGGTAGGCAGCTCCTTGCCAAACTAGCCAATGGGAGATGCCAAGGTGAGGGGTGTGTGCCAAGCCCCACACCTCTCAAAGAGGCAGGCACCTCCCTCTGCTTGGGATTCCCAGCTGCAAACCTTCTCTTGGCAATAGGGGCCCATGCCATTTTTGCAAGAAGCTGGTGGGGAGGCCCATCCTCATAACTTTTAGCCCAGTGGTTAGAGTACTCACCTGGGATGTGGGAGATCCCCAGTTCAAGACCTTCCTCCACCTGAGAGGGAGAAGGGATTTAATAGGGAACTGCCACCTCTCAGGTGAGTGCTGTAAGAATGTACAAGAACATAAGAACAGCCATACTGAGTCAGACCAATGGTCCATCTAGCCCAGTATCCTGTTTTCTGACAGTGTCCAATGCCAGGTGCTTCAGAGGGAATGAACAGAACAGGGCAATTTTGAGTGATCCATCCCCTGTTGTCCAGTTCCAACTTTGGGCAGTCAGAAGTTTAGGGACACCCAGAGCATGGGGTTGCATCCTTGACCACCTTAGCTAACAGCCATTGATGGACTTATCCTTTTTTGAACCCAGTTACTCTTTTGGCCTTCACAAACTCCCTCAGCAATGAGTTCCACAGGTTGACTGCATTGGGTAAAGAAGTACTTCCCTTTGTTTATTTTAAACCTGCTGCCTATTAATTTCATTGGGTGACCCTTGGTTCTTGTGTTAAGTGGAGGGGAAATAATACTTCCTTATCCACTTTCACCATCCCATTTATGATTTTATAGGTCTTTATCACATCCCCCCTTATTCATCTCTTTTCTAAGCTGAACAGTCCCAGTCTTTTACATATCTCCTCTTTTGGAACTGTTCCATACACTAATCATTTCTGTTGCCCAGCTGGGCTGTGGGATATTCTGGTGTAGGGCTCCCTCTGTCTCTCCTGCTGAGGCTGTGCCATTGTGGATAAACTATTTAAAAATGAATTGGAGCAGGGGGACTGGCTCCAGTCACTCAGGAGGTCAGACGCTAACCCCCAGGCTATAAAGTTGTTTTTATGTATGCTCACGCTCTCCCTGTCTTTGGTCCAGTGATTCTTCCATTATTTATTCACAGTAATGCAGCTTCCACAGGAGAGACTGAGGGAGCCCCACATCAGACTGTCCCATAGCCCAGTGGTTAGAGCACTCATCTGCAAGGTGACAGATCCCTGTTTGAATCCTTTCTCCACTCAGGCAGAGAGGGGACTTGAACTGGGGTCTCCCACATTCCAGGTGAATACCCTAACCACTGGCTAACAATTACGAGGGAGGGCCTTCCCACTGTCCCCTGCTGTGTAAGCTCATCTATAGGGTTCTGATCTGATAGACAAGATCTGAGGTCACACTTACTAGATTGGGCCCCGAGAACACCACCCATCTTTCCCCAATTTGTGCATTGGTCTGGGGCTTGTGCGTCCATTCACCTGGCATGGGGCTGCAGTATGCATGTACATAGGGAGAAACATAGGCACCGAGGGAAATTTTACTGCAAAAATTTAGGCATTGAGTGTGTGTATATGCCTACAGGGTTCAGTAGCAGCTGAGCAGAGGCTCTGTGAATCCCTCACTTAGACTGGTGCAAATCAGGAGCAACTCCATAGATATCAGGCATAAGTGATATCAGAATTAGCCCACAGATGGCTATACTTGAAGTTCCCTGCTCTAACCACTAGACAGACTTCCTTGAAGTTTTATGATTCATGTCTGTTCCATTTGCAAATTACTCTTGTAAATACTTTGTGTCCACTACTGTGCTTCCTCTCAGAATGTTGAGTGAATGTGAAAGAAGAATGTAATGGAACAAGTGTGCAAGTGAGGGACCCCCACTAAAACTAACAGGTGTTGGTAGTGTTCTCTGCCCTCATCGGTGCTTGTCTTCCAGTTCCTCATCCCTCACCATCTACCCCCTATACACAAGAATCAGAAAGTGACAGCAAAAGCCACTTAGCACTTTTAGTCAAAGCTAGAGAATCAGGCTATTAAACTCCACCACCAACTGCTGTGAGACAGATAATGAAATCCCCCGGCAGCCTTCCACTGAGTGACACTTTCCATATTTTCTATCAGGCACCACAACAATTACTTACCGTATTGCATATCTGACAAGAGAGCACAGATCAAATTTATGCCAGCTAATAGTAACAATCTCACTCTCCCCATTCCATTGAACCCAAGAGGGCAGCTTCTTTAAAGGGGACATAAATTTATATTAGCCCTGCCAATGCACAAGCTAATTCCTAATTCCTTCCGTTTTGCTCTTGTGACCTCGGTCGTTAAGGATCAGTATACTAGGTCCATAGGGCCACGTCCAGACCCAGTGTAAAGATGTGGAACTGCACTGAAATCAATTGGAGTTGCGCCAGATTTGAATTTGCTTCCTACTGTCAGAGTTGATGTCAATAAGCCTGACAAAAAGCTTGATTCGCTGTGTAGTCATGTACACCGTTACGAAGCAAGTGGGAAATGCTACCGTATCAGAAGGGGAGTGTGTTACGCCCACTTTGCACAGGTGAAAATGACTGCACAAGGTGCAGGGCAATGGTGAACTGGCCCAGAATCTCTGAGGGATGGCATCCGGGCCTGCCGTAGCTGGGACAATCCGCAGCAGGAGATCTCTATGTAACTCACTAAGCCACTAACCCAGCTGTAATTTGGTCACGGTTAATGTCCCCACCTTGCACAATATGCTGTGGGGCCTTTTAACACAGCAAGGAAGTCGGGACTTTGGTTTTACGTCAAAGCTGAGAGAAAGCTTTGCAAGTTCAAACAGCCTGTTGGGGGTCAGGACTGTGTTTGGAGTAAAAGCATCAACTACTCACTTTTCGGCACTGCCTCCTGCAGCATCTGGATTTCCCTCCATTCAAGGATGTCCCTGCCTAGAAGATGGAATAGGATGCCAATGCCTGTGTGATATGCCTACAGGGCACAATGGGTGATTGTTTATCCTCCATTAACTCTGATGGAGTCACGTCCACTTTACACCAGAGCATGGTATCATTCAATTTGGCTCTAAGAATCCTTCCCCCATCATTTCTCAGACTCAGTAAGCTACTTGGCTCCAACAACAGACTCATAATGCGGGGTTGAGCTCGACACTAAAGGAGAGAGATTCCAACCATGGTAATGGGATGGATGAGCACCAGGAATGTAACTCACACCAGACTCTCAATAACGTTTGCTTGTTTTCCAGCGTGCACTTCTTCGCATTATCCCTCATGTACAGATTCCCCTCACCCTCCTTTCAGAGTCAGAGCCTTTAAATGGCCTGAGACTGAATAGGCAGCCCCAACACCTGTGCCCTCATCTCCTAAGAAAGCTTCATAATCATATGTCTGAGCTTGTTGTCTACAATCTCATCCATCTAAATGGGGATTTTAATAACAGGGTCTAGGCCTCAGTTGGCTTCAGCTCCTTTCTTCTCTGGTTGGGGCCACAGCTGCCTCTTCACCTCGCCTCGGCTAATGCACTTAACAGGCCACGGCCAGCCGAAAATTCATACAGCTGGGCTCATACGGGGGATGGAAATGGATTCAGAACAGTGACGAAAGTGCACTGCCTGGATCACAGACTCAGGGCAGGGAGGCAGGGTCATTGGCAGAAAGTACACAACAGAGATATGTCTCTGTGCTCTAATAATAGCAGCATTTGAAGTGTGCCTACGTGCGGACAGCAGCACGCTCGTCATCAGTGACAGACCCTGTGACCTCCGGCACCAGTCTCTACTGCCCTTCTAGCTCCATGGAGCATGCTCTTATAGTTGCAGAGCCAGCCACGAGCAAGAGGTAGGATCACATTCGCTAAGCCAGTGTTTTGGATTGTGCCTTTGTTTTGCCTTTGCACTGCACCTAATACAATGGGGTCCTGGTTCATGACTCGGGCATCTAGGTGCTACAATAACACAGATAATAATAATAGTTCACATTTTTAAAGTGCCTTTCATCCCAAAGGAACCTAAAGCCCTTTGAAGAACCAAGTGCCCCTATGCAGAGTGTCAGCACAAGGGCTATGCACTACGCCAATGCCAAAGTGAGACTTAAGTTGAGTCTAGGCCTTGTGCCCGCCCTCTGCATGAGGTGAATTTCACCCGTTCTCCATAGTGAGGTCAGTCACCTGCCAATGAAATGCAGCCACAACTGGGGTGGAACACAGTAACTGCTTAACACCGCACAGTGATGCCACACAATAGGGTTTAGTGAGGGGGCAGGGGTGGGGAGGAAGCAGAGGATAACATTTCTGACTGACCCTGAATTTGGCCAGGGGACTGAGGCTAAAATTGCAATGGCATCACTGATGACCGCAGATAGTCAAGACCTTGTGTTTAACTGTCATCTGAAAGGCAGCATCTGCAGCAGTACGGTGCTGTTTCTGATGTACTTAAAAAAAAAATCTGTTAGTTTTTGAGTCTTTGGCTAGTTGCAATTCAAATTCTTTTTTGGCCTGCCTGATTATACTTTTACAGTTGACTTGCCAGAGTTTATGCTCCTTTCTATATTCCTCAGTAACTTCCAGTTTTTAAAGGATGCCTTTTTGCCTCTAACCACTTCTTTTACTTTGTTTAGGCAGGGTGGCACTTTTTTGGTCCCCTTACTATGTTTTCAATTTGGAGTATATAATAGAACCTCAGAGTTACGAACACCTCGGGAATGGAGGGTGTTCATAACTCTGAACAAAACATTATGGTTGTTCTTTCAAAAGTTTACAACTGAACATTTGCTTAATACAGCTTTGAAACTTACTAAGTGGAAGAAAATGCTGCTTTCCCTTTATTTTTTTTAGTAGTTTACATTTAACACAGCACTGTACTGTATTTACCTTTTTTGGGGTCTCTGCTGCTGCCTGATTGTGTACTTCCAGTTCCAAATGAGGTGTGTGGTTGACTGGTCAGTTTGTAACTGGTGTTTGTACAGTAGAACCTCAGAGTTACATTTAATTTGAACCTCTATTATGGTATTTTAAAAAAGTTTCAATGAAGCTTGCAGGCATTTCACTTTAGTGACTGTACCTTTTAATTTCCGTTTAACTAGCTTCCTCATTTCTGTGTAGTTCATCCATTATTATTAACTGTTCTATTTTTATAGCCCCTCTAATCTCCCTGAGCATTTCAGCCACCATCACAATCCTGGTCAGGTTGTCGGTAGTATAGTCCTACTGCTATATTCTTACTATTCAAGCATGGAATTTCTATCCGTAGAGATTCTATGGTACGGTTTGCAAATTCCACTTCTACAATGCTCTGAGCTTTCTTTGGACCTCGATACCCCTCATATTGGATGAGAACACATGCAGAGATGGGCATGGCTGCAGGCCTTCCTATAATGACCTATACAAATTTTTGTTCATAGAATCATAGAACTGGAAGAGACCTCAGGAGGTCATCTAGTCCAACCCCCTGGTCAAAGCAGGACCAACCCCAACTAAATCATCCCCTCCAGGGCTTTGTCAAGCCAGGCCTTAAAAACCTCTAAGGATGGAGATTCCACCACCTCCCTAGCTAACCCATTCCAGTGCTAATAACGGGGCAGCACTCTGCACTAACATGGGGAGACCCTGCTTTGTTTCCAGTCAGCCATGACTTTCATACATTGTGCCTAAAGCCCCCTAAGCTGCATTAGCCCCTATGAACTGAGCATTGCCATGGAGATCATTAATACAGGCCAGAAACCAGTGCAGCTTTCATAAAGTCCCATTATTTTAAAAATTCCAACAGGCCAGTTAATGCGTAGGGATGGCTAATTGCCGTGGAAAATGTTAGTTCAGAGCTTTCAGACATATCGCATTAAAAGGGAGGCCACACTCCTCCAAAGAAGGATGGAATTCCTGTTTCCCCTTTCCTACCCCTGGTCTATTCTCACACCTGAATCATGAGACACAGGGTTCCATGTGTTAATGCAATGACTCCCTGCTTGGCTGTTTGCTGTCGCGTTTCTCCTGGCATTGGCTCTATCTCACACATTTCAAAGAGCAGCCTCACGCTTCTGCGACTCAACCGCTTCAGAATCATGTGTGCCATAATTACACATCACACAGCAACCTGAGTCTTCGTGAGAGAACAACATTCCTGTTCTTCCCTCCCTGAACGTAGTGCTAGTGAAGGGAGCCTGATTGACAGCCCTGGGGTCTGCAGTCCTGTATCCAGCCAGAGACATGGCACAGCACAGGCAGCCGCGACAGCCAGAAGGACAATGCCACTGGTTAGGGCACTGGCCTGGGGCTTGGGGGATCTGGGTTAAATTCACAGCTTTATCATAGACTCCCTGTGTGATATTGGGCAAGTGTTGCTTATGGCTAGATCCACAAAGGGGACTTAGGCTCAGCATTGCAACATCTAGTTTTAGGCACTCTGGTGCGTAGTGGAACTGCAAGCCCTGTGTGAGGAGCCCAGGCGCTCCATCTGAGGCATAGGGAGAATTAGGCACTGAAGAACGGGATTCGCACAGCCTGCTTTTGCCCTAAGCCCCACGCATCAAAGGAGTTAAGCGCCAAAGTCCAGGTCAGAGGTGGAGCCTGTCCTCACTTGTGATCCCCAGCCATGAACCCCCTCCTGGAGGCAGGCACCTAAGACAGGTCTGCCCTTTCTCAAGAAAAGTGGTGGCGGTGTCATTAAGGGGGGGTCTCTTCTGGGGATGTGTGGGAAAGCCCCATCTTCTGAGCCAGCCAATTAGCACCACTTGTGACAGGGAGGGAGGTTGCGTGTGATACGGATGCTTGCTGGCTAGGATGGGGAGGGCTTTCAGATACTGTCAGGGCTGGGCTGCGGGCGTGGGCTGAACTGCTCAGTGTTGGGGCTGAAGAGTCAAAGATCAGTCTGAGGTCAGTCCAGGTCACACTGCAGAGTCAGAGTCCGTTATCATGCTGAAAGCGTGAGGTGAGAATCAGGGTCAGGCCAGGCTGAGGTCTTGCACCGGGGTCAGCAGTGGTCCTTAGTCAAAGACAATAACCAATGTCAGGGTCAGGAGCTAGGTCCAGAATCTGGGATCCAGGCAAGGTGGGGTCTAGGGCAAAAGCACACTGGAGGTCTGTATTGCTCAGCCAGCTCCCAGAAATGGCTTCTTGGTTTATATGGAGAGTGCCAGCCAATCAGGGAATCATAGAGGGCTGTCCCTCATGCCATTTAGGGTGGGACTTCCTGCAGGGCTTAGCCTCTCTGGACTTCTTGGTGACCACTCTGCCCCTGGTGCTGAAAGGAAGCAGCATCTGCCTCAGACTACACAGTCCCTGGTTCTAGGCCCATGGGTTCTTACAGCCTCTCCCACCCAGCAGCCTGGCTGTGAAAGGCCTAGTAGCCTATCTCTAACATCCTCTGTGTCTCCTCACCCCACAGCAGGGCTATGTGAAGAATGACTTTGGTTTTAATTGAAATTCTCTCTGTCTCTTACACGCACACCCCCACACCCTCGCCGGCTCTCTGGGCTTGGGCATGCTAAAACCTGAGAATCTCGAACTCTCAGTGAAGGGGTGCTCAGCACTCCCACGAAGTGCTCGGCACCCCTCCAGGATTGTTATCATCCCATCTATGCCATGCAGATAACTGCAAAATAGGCTGCTATTGACCAGCTTTCTCAGGCATTCCCGGAGAGAAAGATAATTAGCAATCAGCTTTCCTTTGAGATTGTGATCAGTTGTAGCTACCACATTGAGATGCTGAGATTAAGTGGAATGTGCTGCCTGATCAATACTAATCAGACTCTCAATGAATGCTCTGGAATGAAGCTTTCCTTCCAGGTACCATCCTCACAGACACACGTAAAAGAGCCACAGCAGGGTTGGGAGGTGGAGAGCACATTTCAGCACCATGGAGAGCAGAAGTATACATTAAGGGCATGCCCACCGACTGGCCCGTGCCAGCTGACTCTGGCTCACAGGGCTTGGGCTAAGGGGCTCTTTAAGGACTTGGGCTGGGGCTGGGCTCTAGGACGCTATGGGGTGAGAGGGTCTCAGAGCTTGGGCTGCAGCCTAAGCCCGAACATCTACATTGCAATCAAACAGCCCCATGAGCCTGAGTCAGCTGGCACAGGCCAGCCATGGGTGTCTGATTGCAGTGTAGACATACCCTAAGAGGGCCAACACATACTAATGTTATTTAAAGGGACCCTGCTAAAGCCATCCATTCACCCATTCCTTCTTTCTTTCTTGTTTTAAAAAGCCCCTCTCCCTAGCTCTAGGAGTTTGTACAATCTTTTAAAGCGACTGACCATTTTCCCATTTCCCAACATTCAGACTGCCCAAGAACATAACTCACCTCCCACATCTGCTTGTCCAGCATCCCCCAAAGCATGAGACCAGCTCCCAAGCTTTGGAAAATAGGCAGACCCCTCAGAGGGGCTAACTCTCTGTTGTACTCTGGCCCCTTTGCCCCAGGGGAGGAAATGGCTTCTTATGTAAGGGGGTCCCCCTGCCAAAATAGAGTGATCAGAGTGGCCTAATAGCAGGTCACTTCCCAGCCCCCAGCACAAGGGAGATGCTGGGAGGCAGTGAGGAAGAAGGTCAGGGGCAAGCCTGGAGTCGGATGTGGGAAGAAGGGGAAATGGCCAGGGTGCCGTTGTACTGCAGCTGTTCTCTGCTTCCCATGGCCCTTGGAGTACGATGGGAAGCAGAGCAGCCCTGGGCCTGGACTGATTTACACTGGGGGCTGGACAAGCCCCTTAATATGGGGAGACAATGGTGGAGTAAAACCTTCCCACTCTGCTCCTGCCCTAGGTGCAGGGACAGAGCTCCTGGGAAACATGTCCTGAAGGTCATCAAAGCCAGGCCATGTCAGACAGGAGCAGAGAGTGAGTTGAACTGTCCAGGATGCCCATGAAGCACACTCTGCTGCCAGTCCACTCTCCCATTTAAGCCAGGGGACTATAAATTTGAGCATCTCTGATCAGAACAGAAGTGGGAATGCACTGGGAGAGATGCAGTTTCTGGAGTAGGCTGGTCCTGGGCTGGTTAGGTCTTTATGGGTCAAAGCCAACACTGCAAATGCAACCTGGAAACTGATCGGAGGCCAGTGCAGAGTACAGCACGCCAGTGTCCTCTGCCCTGACCATGCAACTTCCGCTTACCAGGAGGCAGCTACATCCAGTACTCGCATATGTTTCTGGATGCGCTCATGTTACAGCCTCATATAGATGGTGTTGTAACATCTCCAGGTGCGAAAGGCCAGGATAACTAGTGAGATCTTTCAGAGTAGCAGCCGTGTTCGTCTGTATCCGCAAAAAGGAAAGGAGGACTTGTGGCACCTTAGAGACTAACCCATTTATTTGAGCATAAGCTTTCGTGAGCTGCAGCCCACTTCATCGGTGGATCTCTGTCCAAATGACTAGCCGCGCCAAGTGCCAGTGAAGAAAAGCAGCCTTACCCTCATCTTAACCTGAGCTTTCCAGAGTGGCGGGGAGGCTAAAAAGTGTTGTTAAGTGCTGACGAATGTTGTCGCTGCTGCAGCGTTGTTACTGTCTTGGAGCTCTGATGTCAGCTGCACGAGCAGACAGCGCAGCGTGTTCATTCACGAGAACTCAGTGTTACTCGTAAGGAAAGACCACAGGCTCTGTTCAGTGGCAAAGGCGCCCGGCCAGCTTGATTGTCGATGAAGCACAGTACTAGTGCTCTGGCTCCATGGTCACCAGTACACTAACACATGTATGCCCACAACAATGGTACCCGCTCAGTCAGCGCGCCAGGACGCTGTCCCCTAGGCTGGACAAAAATGCCCCTCCTATGAAATAAGTTACATATTACACCCCAGCTGTTACTAGTTACCACCCTTCTCCTTGTACCTGCTAGTTCGAACAAAACATCCTTTGCCATTATCCTGTCATCCCATCCTTTGGAGGGGCTGGTGTGTTCCTGTACCATCTCTTAAGACTGTGTTTACGTAGTTACTTGAGAACTCTTCATGTCCTGTACCATCTTCTCAGGTCAGGAATGTGTTTATTCGGTGTTAGCTAATACTTAGGGTATAGTGTATTTTTTGCCAAGGCCAGGCCTACTCTGGTTCACTGCCTTTGGTTCACACTGGCCTAGGGCTCCAGCAAGGCCTACAATAAAACCCTCTCTCAAGTGTGCAGCTATGTGATGGTGCCTTCAGCTCAGTAGTTTAAGGGTCTCAGTCTGTTGCACAAGGATTAAGTGGAAGGAAACTTTCCAATGTGTTCCCACTAGCTTGATGTGCCTGAGAACAGACATAAGATAATACACTGTTTTTTACCAACGTTCTAATATGTACACATTCCAGTGTTTAATTAATCTGTATTTGATCCTGAAAGGTAGTGAGTGGCCTTCACTCCCATTTAAATCATTGGGAATTAAGGGTGCTCAGCCCTTGCAGGATCAGATCCTTTATTTGAGAGAGTGAGCTGAGGAGAAGAGGAAATTTGACAGGGGAATACTGCTTTCAAAGCGGGTTAATCCATCTCTCTGAAATAGTGTTTACATAAAAGTTTAGCAATTTGGTAATCTATAACCTGCAATAATAGTTCAATAACAATTGCTATTTTTGTGAGTCCCACTGAACCAATTCTTTGCACTTCCCCTGCTGGCCATGCAGCAGCAGTGATCTAACGGATGCCCTGAGATGAGAGGATACGTAGAATAAATCTATGCTGCAAATTCAAGTGTGATTATAGTATGAGTGGGCATATCTATGCTAGCTTTGTCACAGTTCCAGGTTGCTGCACCTGTATTCCCCCTCCATGTTCCACCAAGGGCACCCGCTTAAAGGTTCCCAGCTCCCAGCCATCACCTCTCTTGAGTGGAGACCCAAGTCTCTCTTCCTCTTGACTGGGGTTTTTCTAAAGCTGTGCAGTTCTCTGCCTTACACAGTGATCTTCCCAGCAAGCCAAACTACCTAAACAAGCCAGCGTCTGCACTTTGCTTTCTCTCCAAAGGTTATGAGCAGCTGTAATTGCCAGTTATGTTACCACCCATCTCTTTCTATGCAAACATATTTATTCTTAAGGTGAAAGCATTACAAAGAAAACATATTAAAACAATAAAAGAACCTGAACACATGCTAAAAAGACCATCCCATCTCCAACCTCAGGCTCTGGGAGGAGTCAGTCCTTCAAAACCCATTCATAACTGTCTTGGATCCAGAACCACAAGCAAGGCTGGGCAGTTCAGGCATTTCTTTACACACCTTGGGCCTTTAATCTCCAGTCTCCAGGAGCAGGTAATCAGCTGATAATGACCACCCACTCCTCAGGGGAGTAGCTTGAAAAGTCTGGGTTTTTGCATAACCAGAGGTGGCAAATTTGCATTAACCTCCCGCTAGGGAATCCCCAAGAAATCCACTAAACATTTATTGTCCGTAAAGTCCATATTTGTTGGCACATTTTCGATCTAGTCCTTTGAACTCTGAGGTGTCACATCACATCTGCCCCCCTAGAGAGGTTGTGTACAATCCTGGCCAACCATAATACATAACCTTTGCATTCAATGCAATAGACTTGATTCAGTAAGGTTTTTCAAGGATATTGCAGGAAATTGCCATATGTGTCACAGCTTTAATCTACCTAGTGCAGGTAAAAATAGTATTGATGATGTGGCAGCATAGACTTCGGTGTGGGCTAGCAACCCAAGTACATACCTTGGGTCCCCAGCACATACCTTGGGTCCCCAGCAGGCCTATACTGGGATGGATAGCTTATGCTGGAGCCCATGCCATCTTCAATACTATTCTTACCTATGCTAGCGAGACTAAAGCTAGCGGAGATGTGTCTACCTGCAGTACAATTACACCTTAATTTGTGATGTAGATGTAACTTCATAAACTCCTTGGGGTAGGGACCATTGTTTTATTTGTAAAAAGAAAAGGAGTACTTGTGGCACCTTAGAGACTAACCAATTTATTTGAGCATGAGCTTTCGTGAGCTACAGCTCACTTCATCGGATGCATTCAGTGGATGCATCCGATGAAGTGAATGCATTCAGTGGATGCATCCGATGAAGTGGGCTGTAGCCCACAAAAGCTTATGGTCAAATAAATTTGTTAGTCTCTAAGGTGCCACAAGTCCTCCTTTTCTTTTTGCGGATACAGACTAACACGGCTGCTACTCTGAAACCTGTTTTATTTGTGTTTGTATACTGCCGAGCACAATGGATCTTGGTCCATGATTAGGGCTCCTAGGTGCTACAGTAATACAAATAATAAATGTCATCACACAGTGATACTGGTGCGTGAAGAAAGGGCCATTCTGATTCAATAGCATTTCATACCCATTTTGCACTAGCGTCAATGACTACGTAAGGTACAAGGCCTTACTGATGCACTGAGCCCAAAAATATTTCAGCATGATACAGCGCTACTATGGGTTGAAGTTCTTGTTTAACGGAAACGTGTGTGCTAATTTCAAGTTCATTTGAATCAGAGAGAAATTGTTTCAGGGTTATTAAAATGGGTTCTAAAAACAATCTGTAGACAAATAAGAATTATAAAATTGAGTGATTTTATTCAACCTCTATTTACCACCCCAAAAAAATTCTCTTTGGTGTTTCCTTCCATCAAATTCACCTCTCCAGGCAATGTGAGATCACCCACAACTCTTCTGCTGTCATTATTATTGCTCTTGGATCCAATTCAAAACCCACACAATTGAGTGACTGACAGAGAAGACTTCTCAATGCACGAACAGTGCTCGGCCTGATTCTGATCTCATCTACCTTGGTTTCTGACGAGCCAGGATGCCCAAAGATGAAGAGCTATGGTCCTTTAGAAATGGAAAATGCTATATCATGGTCTCCTTTACATCTAAAAAACCCTCTAAGTCACAAAAAGATTATGCAGTGCTTTTTAATTGCTTCCAAAGTTGTCTTAATGGGCCAGAGTTTAAAATTCTGTACGCAAGACTTTGATTTATTTTATTTTTATTTTTCTGGCCTTTCACATTAAAACACTCTCAGCAAAACTCACCTATTGAGGCTCTAGGTGCATTGTCATCAATTAGAAATGCAAATGCTACTACAGACTCAGCAACCTCCTCAAAGCCAGGAAGAAAGCAGAAACCATCTCAACCTTAGATACCACCACACAGATCCCAGGCTTCACTGTGGAAACTGTTGCCAGGTGGCAACAGCAGTAACAGGGGCCGAGTTCAATATCTAGGGGTTCCTCTTAAAATTACGAAACAAAACAGGCTGAAGCTCCCACCCAGAAATCTGGGAGAACTACCCTTGGTACCTCTAATAGGCAATACTTCCCCACTCGCAAGCACTGAGTCTGTGTATAACAAAAAGAACATTTTTATTAAGAGGCAAGGGAACGCAGCATCAATTTTGGAAAACACTGCAACAGTGGCTCAGAGGTATTCAAAAAAATAAACGAAACACCCACCTTGTGCTATCTTGGGCAGTAGTCTTTTGCCTCAGTTTCCCACCTTATGGTGTGAAAGGCCAGTGGAAAAATGTCCTTTTAATACGCCACTCCTCCTTTCCCTCTGCTGCACCCTATGCAAAGTTCGTTGTTTCCCTTTCTTAAAGAAGTCCCACAATCCAGGGGTGCCTTCAGGAGAGTTCACCTCCAGTCCCTGCGGCTGCCATCGCGCTGTTGCCTCCATTGTGCTTTTCAGCCTCTGAATTCTTGCTGAGCCACCGCGGCTGCCGCCAGCTGCTGATGCTCTGCTTGCATCCTTGGTCTGGTCCAATCCCACAGCACCACAGCTAGCTAGCCCAGCAATTCACAGCCCTAGGATTTTCTGCGTAAAGGACCTCTTTGGAGCTAGTGCTGCTGCTACAAGTCTTTCACCATATTGCCTTTAGCTGCAATGCTGCGTTCTGAGGTTCCACCCCTTGGCCCAGTTCTTAGTGATTGCAGCTCACGTGATTTCACTGGGTAGTGGAAAGCCTCACTACAGTTGCTTCCTCTGCATTTGCTTCTACCACAACATTGTCTCTACACCAGGTCTAAAGCTTAGGCCCATAGATCAGCTTATTAGTGATTTCAGCTCTAGTGGTTGGCAGAAAGAAACATGAAATCTCGCTTGAGTCTAATCACTGGGGAAGAAGGTCAAATAGCATCTAGAATCCTAAAACAGAGTCCTCCCCATCAGCTATCAACTTCTACAAATAGATTCTCCGTTGCTCACTTGGATTTGGCTCACTACCCAACACTTAGCAAGTGTTGTTTCAGGTATGGTGACCCCCAATTAGGGCCTATTAAGTGCAGTTCTTCTGCCCTCTAGTCATTCAAGAAGGATAACAACATTTCATTACCCCTGCCTCCAAGGTTTAAGTGAATTTTAACCCAAAATGGCTAAAATTGATCACCTTGGCAAAGTAGGTGTGTCTATCCAAATAAGATCCGCTCACCAGGGCTTTTCCTGCAGTTTACCAACAGTAGAGAGCTCCTTCAGACCACTGGCTCACAAATGCATTCCACCCTCTCCCAAGAGACTTCCTCTGCAGCATGCTCTGAGGGTCAGTAGATCTGGCTGTTTCTGATGGGGGTAGGGGGGGATTCTAAAGCTGATGGCCCCTCCCAGAGCACACACTGCCACCAATATCTTCTCCTTTATATTGACAGGATTCCAGCCTGTGGATGCCTGTTGATCACTAGCTGGGGTGAGAGGTGGTCTTTCATATAGACCCGTTCTCAGCTGCTTAGGGCTTTATTGGTCAAAACCAACGTCTTAAACTCCACCTAGAAACCCACAGGCCAATGTAGATACTAACACCCATCATTCTTTCCTTACATACTTAGGTGTTTACAGAATCGGGGCCTGAGTTTTAGTGGGGACCCAACAATTGGGAATTACAAACAGGAGGGGTTAGAATGGGTGAGGGAAGGATACTCAGGCAGTGACTGAGTTCATTCATATCCACATCTTCATGCTTTGGTTTTTATTTATTTTTTTAACCTCAGTGTAAAAATAATGGCTCGTTTTCTGTGGGTGAGATGTCTGATCTCTAAAGTCCTGTGGCTTTGTTTGAAATGAGCAAATGAAACAGATTTGTGGCTCTAGTCATAAAAAAGGGCTTTACTCCACCTCAAAATAAACAGGCACATAGGAAGTGCCACACCGCATCGAACCAGTAGCCTACCAATGCCGATATCCTGTCTCTGACAGCAGCCAGCCCAGGAGGAAGGGTTGCTTTGTGGTTAAGGGCTTGGGTAATTTAGGGCCAGTTCCTGGTTCTGCCACAGACTTCAGGTGTGACCTTGGGCAAGTTACATAAGTTCTCTGTGCCTCAGTTCCCCAGCTGGCAATTGGAGATAATTCTATTTCCTTTTGTTTGTCTTCTCTATTTATCTTGTCTTGTCTTTGGGGCAGGAACTGTCTCATACTTATAGCACCTAGGAGGATGGGGCCAGGACCTTGGAAGACATCCCTAGGTGTTTACTCAGTAATAATATTTTAATAATTGAGTGCAGGAGGGCTAGCAGTATAGCTGTCTCCGTTCCTCAAGGTCTTCCTAGGTACCTTGTGCACAATGAGCAGCAGTTCTGCCTCTGGGAGGCGCTTACAGGAACAGGGAAAGTGTGTAGTAAAATCAAAGAACTGCATTAAGGGAAGACGTTATCAAGGCCTCATTAAAAGATGAAATCACAGGACGATGATCCCATCTGCACCCTACCACCAAGCGATTGACTTAGTCTCACTTGTCCGGCCATGGTGTGAGGATGCAACTGGAGCTGCCGTGCTGATGAAGAAGTCGGGCAAGGATTCATCAAGCCCCGTTGGGACCAAACAGCATGTGTCAGTAGTGAAATCAAAAGGAAAGGGTAATTAAGGAACCTAGCATCATATTTCAATCAGAAAGCTTGTTTATTTCATTCTGAGATTTTCATTTCCTCCCTGAAGTTTCTATGTTACCTTGCCAGCCCTGTAGCACATCGGGGCTGGTGATTCATTCCTTCTCAGAAGAAAGTAATGTTGCAATAACTGGGCCTGCAAATTTACCCTATCTGTGAGCTCAACTGTCAAAAATGAGTGCAAGTTTATAAAATGTCACAATAAGCTATAACAACCAATGTGGATGAGAAAAGGTACAAAAAGGAGACAGATTTAATTAGGCCAAACAAAAAGACCTCGTGATATGAACTCAAGGACTGTGTTAAGATCATGCCTAGTAATCAAGAGAAGTATGGGACCGGAAATCAGTAAACCAAAACTGGTGTGCTGGAAATTAGGCCTAATTGGTGGACGAACTATTGAGGGGATGGTCTATTCCACCCAGCAGTCCCTTTTGGGGTCCTTACAAAAAAAAAAGACTTGGGGGGGGGCAGGGAAATATGGACAGATGGAGGCAAATGCTAGCTGACCGAAAGATAAAAGAAGAGGCAGGAGCGAGAGCATTGGGCTGTTTAGGCCATTGCTTTTAGTTGCCTTGCTGGTCACAGGCTTACAACAATGTTGTAAAATACACAATCTTGGCTGGCTAAGCCAGACTCTTACTGGACAGAAATTTAAAAAGAGGGGGATAGGAAAGAGAAGAAAAAAGGTGGGAAGGAAAAGGACACAAAGGTTGGAGGAGAGTTGTGAGACTAAGTCTTGCATCCCAGGTGGTATTCGAGATTTAGCCAAAGCCAGTGGAGGTGGTGATATCATCTGGGTCCCTCTCTCTTGTCCTGGTCTGGTCAGGACATATCTCAGATTCAAGACAACAAAAGTCCAGGGTCCCAGGAGATGGTGGGGGTGACACCCATGCCCAGTAGTCCTGTGATTCATTATTTAACCTCATGGGATTGATTTGTCACTTCATTCTTCCAGTTTTACCCTGGTGCAACACAATGAAGTTACACCCGAATAACACAGTGGTGAACCAAGTCTCACAGTTGTAAAGTGTGCTGGGGTACAGTTGGTATGAGGGAATCTATGCAAAGGAAAGCTCCATTGTACTGTAAGGCTTCCTTTGCTGTTTCCGATCAGGGCTTTGGTACTGTAGTTTCAGCACCATGCGGTGGGGAGTACGAAATTGCTCATCAGCACAGAACCACCTGCTGTGTGCTCAGAAATTAGATTTGGCTTCGTGCCTCCCTTCACAGATAGGTTTGCTAATAAAGTGACAAAATGGATTTATGTATGTATTTGGATTTATGTATGTATTTGGCCTGCCTCCCACTTTTTGCTTTTGATCTCTGCACAGAAAGATGGAAACATTTGCTAAGGTCCCACCAACAAGGTGCTAAGCCAAAACTCTGTGCTCCAAATGCTACAGACAAATTCCACCTCCCCTTATGTCTTTCAAACGTAAAAGTGGGATCACCCTCCCCTTAAATGATGCCTCTTCTGAAAAACCCTCAAAAATGGGCTTCCCCTTCCCCTGGTACAGCCTCCCTTATCTGAAATGTTGCTCTTTATTTTGTCTGGTCTATCCTAAACTGTAAGCTCTTCAGAGCAAGGATACTATTTTATTTTGTATTCGTTAGTGTCATGTAGACTTACAGTGCTGTGACTGTAAGTTTATTATTAAGAACAATACTGAGCATGGTTGATGTCCAGCGTGTAGTCTGCTAGGCAGCCATGAAGATATAATGGCACTATGAATTCTGGATGGACTCACTGAGTGAACTGTCAGTCAAGAATAAAATTTACTGTTGGTTAGGGAGCTCTACAGAGAATCTCTGCTCACTGAGCCACACAGTCTACAGTAGCAGCAAGTATTAAGTAAATGTATTTTTATTATAATATAAGAAATTGGGCAAAGCCTCTATTGCTTTTTATAAGATTCTCCAGCAGAAATTTGTACACTCTAAGTTGTGTGTTGGTTCAGTTTTCAGAAGGCTCCCATTTTCAATGCCTGACATCACTGTGGTCCCTGGCAGCTGGGAGGAGCAGCTGCAAAGAAAATCTTCTTCTTCTAGTGATGGTCCCTATTGTATTCCACTGAGGGTTTACGCATCTGCACCATGTGTCCAGAGCCGGAGAGTTTGAAAGTAGTAGTGTCTGTTGGTCCACGCATGCACCCTGGGCTCGCATCATGGTTTTGTCCAAGGTGGTAAAGAGCAGGATGGACTGACTGTGTCTCCAGTTCCTTCTCACCATTACATGATCCAGGTCAGGACTCTTACTGTCCTCTTGCATATGACACACTTTAAAAAACATAGAGTTGTATATAGTTAGTCTTAGAGTATTTTACTGTTTTTACTGTTTACATAGTAGTATTGGTACTTACTAGTTTTAGGAGTAGAATTGGGGCTTGGGGGGGGGCTGTTTCCAAGTAAACACCCCCTCCATGTCACCCCTGTACTCACACACTGGTACTGGACTATGCCAAAGATCCCAGGGTTTAAAATCTGTGCCTCCTGCTTGCATTCCTCCTAGGAACATCAACACTGCCTCTACGGCTTTGGAAAAGCCCACATTTCATCCAAGTGCAGTAGCTGCCAGTCCTTCCCCAGCCATTCCCGAGGAAGCCGGGTTCTCTGCCTCTAGAAGCACCTCATGGAAGTGGCCATGAAACCTCATGCAGACCCAGGAGAACCCCGCTTGTGCATCGGCCTGAGGTAGCTAGGCGTGCGCCTCCAGCCAAGGAGTCTGAGTCCAGCACCTGTCTGAGTCCAGCACCACCAGTATGGATCCCGTGCCGGGACCTAGTTGGGAGGCAAGGAAGCATGCACGTAAGCATAGCAGTAAGTCTTCCTCCAAAACCAAAAACGGAGAGGGTCCTTCTACGCATTCCAGTTGTGGGGAGTGAGCACAGTCTAAAGCGCACAAGCATGAAAAGAGACCACAGAAACCAACGGATCCATCAGTACCGGCTACCGACCGACACACACCGTCAACACTGGCATTTCTCCGAGCGCGAGAGCCGTCCACTCCAGGGAAGACCATTACGCCCATATCAGTTCCATGGATTGAAAGAGTAGCCTTGATTCCAGGGAGGTCAGGAAAAGTGCCAGAGCCCCAGGAAATATTTGCACTGGGAGAGCTGGGGTCTCCACGTCTTTTGGGACCGTCTACTTCCGAGGAGACTTTATCTCCTGTTCAGGGCATGCTGTAACCGAGGTGCTGGAGCTGTAAATGCTTCCGACAGCTCCAATGGTACCGCCGATGGAACCGGTCTCTGAATTTTCATCTTCAGAGGAATTGAGTGAGAGTCAGGGGCTGTCCATGCCTTCCCGCCGCTACAGGTACCAATGGAGGCCTTCTCCATTGTTGCAGTATCCTCCATTCCAGTCGCCCTGGAGTCTCTGGTTTCCTGCACCGTGGGGCCCACCACAACACCCTCCGGATCTGTCATGCTGGCCCTACTGGGAATCCTGGCCCCTATACCCACCCTCAGAACCCATCTGTTCTGCCAGAGAAACACTGTCTATTTCACCAAGTCAGGTGCCTTTTAGTAGATGCTTGGAACCAATGATGGAAGAAGAGCCGCTCAGTCCAGCTCTGCCGGTACCACCAGAGCAGGAGAGATTTCCATAATCTTCACCTGATGCGGCAGGATCTTCTGCACAGAGTGGCAGGAGAGCTGCACATTCCCCTGGAGGAGATCCAAGACACTCAGCATAAGCTGCTGGACATACTTCACACATCGGTACTGGGTAGAGTTGCTCAGCCAATCTGATGGCAACCTCAAGCCAGCTGGGATGGTTTGGCATATGCTGGCCACATGTACACACACCCCTAAGGGGGCAGAGAAACGCTATTATGTACCAGCCAAAGGGTCTGAATTTCTTGTCTCACTCCCCACCCAATTCACTTGTGGTCCAGGTAGTGACAGAACAGGTTAGACAACAGCACCCACACTCCACCCCATCTGACAGGGAAGGCAATTAACTGGATTTTTTGAGCTGCGAGGTCTTCTCCTCAGTCAGCGTTTAATTCAGGATCTCAAATGATCAGGCATTACTTGTGTGACACTGGCAGACCAACCAACTTATGTATGACCCATAACAACTTAACAAGAGGCATCACAATTGTATCAGGACAATTCACTTGTATGTGAATGTCAAACAGATGTACTTGACCAGCAATCACCAACCCATTCATTTGTAGTAACAGAAATCAAGGATAGATGCTAAGTGTATTTGTCCATGTTTACCTGTCTCTTGTTAGAAGTTTAACAATGGAACCAAATTAGCCTGTAGATGTTAATTCCCTTTCATGTCTTAATTGACTTATATTATGTATGTGACTGTGGTCAGTAAACCTTAAGATCAAAGATGTGAGGCACTGCAGGAAACTAATAATATTATCTAGATTGTCTTTAGCTTCTCTCTGTTATAATTAAGGCTGCGAGTCTGTCACGGAGGTCACGGAAGTCACAGATTTCGTGACTTTCTTTGATCTCCGTGACTTTTGCAGCGGCTGGTGCTGGCTCAGAGGCTGCCGGAGCCAGGCAGCCCCTGGGCCAGCAGTAGCAGTTTTGGTGTGTGGGAGGGGGCTCAGGGCTAGGGGCAGGGTGTTTGCGAGTGAAGGGGGGTGCTTACCTCGGGGTGGGAGGCTCCCCAGCTTCCACTGGCATGGCCCCCCTGCAGCTACTAGGTGGCGGAGGGGCAGGGGGGTCTCCGCACCACGTGCTGCCCGCGTCCACAGGCCCCAAAGCTCCCAATGGCTGCGGTTCCCGGCCAATGGGAGCTGTGGCAGCCGGCGCTTGTGGTGGGAGTACTGGAGCCCCTGCCCTGGCCCCTGCCTCCGCCGCCTCGGAGCTGCAGGGATGCGGAGCTAGGTAGGAAGCTCCTGCTAGCCCCGCCAACACCGCTCCCCCCAGCACCAGCAGGGGTCCTGGGCTGTGCACCGCCACATGCACCCCCCCCCCAGTACCAGCGGGGGTCCCAGGCCACCTCCACCAGCACCCGTGGCACGCCCAGACCACCCCCCAGAGCACCCGTGGCCCCCCACCCAAGTTTTAGTCAGGGTGGGTATTTTTAGTAAAAGTCATGGACAGGTCACGGGCCCGTGAATTTTTGTTTAGGGGCCCGTGATCTGTCCATGACTTTTACTAAAAATACCCATGACTAAAACGTAGCCTTAGTTATAATGAATGACCAGCTGTTGTTTTATAGTGTTACTAGTTTACCAGTTTATGCATAGGAAATAGAAAATTAACTTCAAAGCAAATGTCCACAAACTATCTGCATTGCCTGTTCTTCCACAGAGGAAAGCCCTGTTGTGACAATTTCTGTGAGGAAGCTTGTTAGCCTGCTGAAGAGCTATAAAAGAGAAACCTTGGGCTTGATCCTTTCATCTCTAGTCTGATGAACTTTGAACAGGGAAAGTGTAAGCTGTAGGACAGAGATCTTCTAAATAGTTACTTGGAATACCCTGGAATATGCATAGAAAGACTCTATCAGACTCTACATCTAAGCTGCATTTGTATTTGAACCTTTGGGATGATTCGAGAGAGACTTTTACAAGCTAGCAGCTATAACGGGTGGCCAAACCACGGCTCGTGAGCCGCATGTGGCTCTTTACAGTTAAAGTGCAGCTTGTGGAGTGCCCCCCCATTCTCCACCTACCAGACTGTTTGCAGGAGCTCTGGACTTCTGCCCTGCAGCAGGATGGCAGGGCTAGGGGTTTCGGCCCAGCAGGGAGGGGAGTCTCAGGACGTCAGCCCCATCAGAGGTGCCTCCCGGGGCTCGGGGCTTCAACAGGAGCAGGGCTTCAGTCCTGAGCCCCGGGAGATGCGCCCTGCAGGGCTGAATCCTCGAGACCCTCAAACCCCACAGGGCAGAAATCCGTAGTCCCACCACTCTGCCACAGGGCTGAAGCCCCAGACCCCATCAGCCATGCCCCAGCTCCCAAACTTCTGAAGATTGTCCTATGTGGCTCAAAGGGTCCGTAAGTTTGGCCATCCTTGAGCTATAACATCACTGCTATGATCCTGATCTATGAACACTGAAAGTCACTTGTACGTATGATTCCTTAAACATTAATATCTCTCTTCTTTTCTTTTATTAATAACTATTTAGTTAGTTTACTAAGGACTGGCTGACAGTGTGATATTTGGGTAAGATCTGAGATTCATATTGAGCTGAGGGTAAATGTCCGATCCTTTGGGATTGGTAGAACTGTAAGTATGGTGAATAGGGTTTTCAGTAACCCCGTACAATATAGACTTGGTTGTCTAGCTGGGAGCCAAGGGCTGGAATGCCTAAAGGGGACTGTGTTTGGCTTCTTGTTAACCAGTGTGGTACCGTAGAAGCTCTTTTGTTACTGGTTTGATTAATCTAATTATAGAATAAACCTCCAGTTTTGGGGACTGTCTGCCCTATTTCTTGCAATCTGCTCTGAATGCGGCATTCTCAGTGTGACCCATCCAGGCACCTGGTCACAACTGGCCAAATACAATTTCCAGAATTACAGCAAATTAGAGGACTTTGCTGAAAAACAAGCCTGGGCCCACTTCCAAGCAATGATAGAAGAGGGGAAGCTTGTAGCAAGAACATCGCTTCCATCAGTGATGAATGTGGCAGATACCTCACTGTGCTCTATGGCCATGGGCATAGTCATGAGGAGGGAGTCATGGCTGCATTCCTCTGGTTTTCCTGTTGAGGTACAAAATACCATCAAAGACCTCCCTTTTGATGAATCTCATCTTTTCAGCTAGAAAATGGATGGCTCCCTCCAGACCCTCAAGGATTCGAGAGCTACACTTCGTCCCTTGGGTATTTACAAATCTGCGCCGAAGCATAAATTCTACTGCCTGTTGCCCAGACAGCATTACAGAATCTCTTAGTTTTTCCATCAGAGGCCTTACGAACCACCAAGGAAGCATCAAAAGACTCAAAGATCTCATCCTCAGGGCCCATCCTCCCAACCTTCCTCCACCCAGATACAACCCCCACAGAAGAGATATTTATGAGGAACCCTAGAGAGCTGTCAGCCACCTTGCCTGCAGCCATAAAACCACCCCACCCTCTTCAGGGGTCATCTAGTACTCCTCTTACCAGCTTGGAGTGCAATAACAACAGACAAGTAAGTACTAAACGTCATCCACGATCAAGTTCATCACACTACCTCATCCATAACCTCCTCCCCGATCCCTCCTCAGGGATCACTCTTTCGACGGCATCCTTGCCCTAGAGATGGACTCTTTACTACAACGAGGAGCGATAGAGCGAGTTCCTCCAGACTATCAAGGGACAGGATTCTATTCAACTTACTTCCTGATACCCAAGCAAATGGAGACCGATTCTGGACCTCCAGCGTCTTTCTCGCTTCATCCGCAAACCCAAGTTTGGTGTGGTCACGTTAGCAGTGAGCATCCAATCATTAGAAAAAGTCACGTGGTTTACTGCTTTCGATATGCAGGATGCTAATTTTCACACGGACATTCCTCCGGCTCACAGACAGTTTCTGCGGTTCACTGTTGGCCCGCAGCATTTTCAATGCCGGCTCATGCCATTCGGACCTACCACAGCTCCCAGGGTCTTCACCAAAGTTTTCCCCATTGTGGCAGCTCACCCCATGCGTTATGGGGTCCTGGTATCCCCCCACCTCGATGCCTGGCTCCCAGCAGCGCATTTCAGAGATGAAGCTCAACTTTCAACCTCCATGTTGCTTGGACTCCTTTTTCCCCTTGGAGTCAGCTTCAACATCAAAAAATCAACCTGATCCCTCACACAGAGATAGCAAAAGGAACATCCTTGACACCGTGGTGACCCCTCTGCCAAAGGTCAGGTCCCTGCTTCAAAGCATGCGGTACGAGAGCATCACAATGAAACCGATGTAAGGATTTTTTAATGTGGTTAAAACAGTGTATTTTTTCTTAACTTTGTTCTGAGACATAGCTGAACTGTTGGAGGTGAGACTTCCTGAGAAAGTTCAGACTGGGGCAGACACCCAGCGTGGAAAATTTCAACCCAAAAGGTTTAAGTTCGGCATAGATACCAGCAGCTGAAAACATGGTTTTATAATAGAAAATGTCAGGCAACTTAACTGTCGGTGTTGCTCCCTGCACCCCCTATAATCTTATGGTTGCATCTAGGAGTACATCTACACTGCACACTTTTTATGGCGGTATGCCGCATACATACACTGCACTCCCCCCAGCACGGGTATAAATATCCGGGAGGCACTACTTAGGCAAGCAGGGGAAGGACAGGCCTGAAAGCTCTCTACACACCAAAGCAGTACGTCCCCTGTCTACCCTGCGATTTTTTGCAGTGCAGTGTTCTGCTGCTTCCCTGCTGCCAGAGCCTTTCCCTCCTGGCTCCTCCTTTCACTAACACATAGCTACACACTGCAGCGTGAACGCAGCCTGCTTTTCACTGTGGCGTGTAGCTACACATTCCCTACGTGCCCCCGCCAGTGTAAGCATCGCCTAGGTGCCCCGATCCAGATCAGGCCCCCATTGTGCTAGGTGTTGTACATACGAGGCAGTCCTTGCCCTGAATGCAGGGATTAAATAGACAAGACTGACAAAGGGTGGAGAAAGGAATTGTTGCTATGTCTCTTATACAGAAAGACTATGGGACTTGCCCAAGGTCACACAGGGAGTCTGTGTCACAGCTGGGGAATTGAACCCAGGTCTCTGGAGTTCCGATCCAGGTAATGTCTTTGGGAAAGGGACATCTCTTTGTTTTCTGTTGTATAAGGCCTTGCCTAATGGGGCCCTTACCTTTAGACACTACCGTAATACAAATACTAACATTAATAATTACATGCTCACCTTCTCTCTGTGTGTTTAAAGCTATGTTTACTGACTAATGTGGGTTCCTGCTCCCAGCACCCCAGGCAAGCTGTTACGGGTAAGTAGCTGCTTGAACCAAACAGTAAATAGCATTATGCAGCATTCTCCTGCGATGATCCTGCTCTGTTCTAGATGGGCTCTTTCCGGTTGGCACATCGTTACGGGGGCGTCTCAGATGGGAAAGTGCCGATTTGCAGAGTTTTGTAAATGAAATAGATCCATTTGCATAAAAAGAGGTTAAAAAGCAATTATCGCCGCCTCCTGCCACCATAAAGTGCACTGTGCTCATTGCCTAAAAGGGTTTGTTCATGCCATCATGCCCTGTATTGTGTGTGTCTGTGTATGGGGGCGGGGGAGGGGACAAGGCGCGATGTAAATGAGGCTTTTCCATCATGAGCTCTGGTAATAGCCCCATATCACATTCCCGGAGTCTCAGTCATCTGGCATGCCTCAGGAAACTCTGGGATTAAAGGCACAGTTGAAAGCTCACTAAGACATTAACTTCTTAATGCACGCGGGTTAGGAATTAAAACAAGCTTTGGCATTCAAGTGTCAGAATGTGGAGGGACTGATTTTCATTTGACCTGGCTTCTTAACATGCTGGGGCTCTGATTCCTTCATTGTTGTTATTCATTATTATTATGATGATTTATATGACCGTAGCACGTCAGCGCCCCAGTCCCGGATCAGGATCTCACCGTGCTGGGCGCTGTGCAAATATAGCCTAAAAAGACCATGGGTGGTGCCTGAAGTGCCTGTTTGGAGAGGCTTGCCCCAACCCCGCCCCTTCCATTCCCCCTCCCCTGTCAGAGCCTTGAGCCAACCACTGCAGCCACCACCCCAGCCCCAGCCCCGGAGCCCCTGGTGCTGCCCCAGCACTCCCAGCCCTGGAGCACCAGCCGGGCGGGCACATCCCCCAGTGCCCCCAGCCCCAGAGCGCCAGGTGGGCAGCACAGCCCCAGTGCGCCCAGTCCCAGCGCCCCCCGGCCTAGAGTGCTGGGCAGCACAGCCCCCTAGCCCCAGACCGCCACTAACCCTGGAGTGCAGGGTGGGCGGGCAGTTCAGCCTCCAGCGCCTCCAGCCCCAGAGCACTGGGTGGTTGAGCCACTGCCCCAAGTCTTGGGCCGCAGTCCAGCCTGCCCTAGCCCCAGACCTAGCCCATGGGAAGAGTGGGAAGCAGGAGGGGGCCTTGGGGCTGGGGTATTTGGGGAGGTTCAGCCTCCCCTGTCCTGTGATACGCCCGCCACTCATTAAAAAGACAGTCCCTACCCAATCTAAGTATAAGACAAGAGACAACAGATGAATACAAGATAGACTGACAGGGGAGTACAAGGAAACAATCAGACTGTATTGGCTACCTGATAAGTACTGGTCTCAACACAGCAACTGCCTAACTGTTGTCGAGCTTTTTGTAGGCATCACAGCAAAGGAGATTTTTAAGGGGAGTTGAAGGAGGATAATGAGTTAGTTTTCCAAGTGTTTATGGAGAGCTTCTCCCCAGCATGAGGGGCGGCAAGGGAGAAAGCACAAGGGTGCTTGTTTGGAAATTCAACAAGTGGGTGGTGGAGGCTGGCCTCATTGGCCAATTGGAGATGGGAAGTAGCAGTCCTCTCTCTCACACTCACACACAAACACACATTCTGCTTTCCCACCCCTTCCTCTCTGCAACACAGCGAATAAGATACGGAATGAGAGATGGTAGGTAGGGTGTGGGTAGGCCATGAAGGGCTGTGAAAATGAAGACAAGTAGTTTCTGTTTGATGCAACAGAGAAGATTGAGCCAGTGGAGAGATGCAAAGACAGGGGTGACACATGGTCAAAGCAACCAGCTTGGAAAATGGCCTTTGCAGCAAGATGCTGGCTGGATATGAGCAGAACAAGATTGCATTTGTTAAGGCCAGAGAAAAGGATGTTGCAATAATGGGGACATGACATGGATGAAAGTGTTAGCTGTTTGGATGGACAGGAAAGGCCATATCATAGCGCTGTTATGCAGAAAGAATCTGCAAGACTTAGACACAGCCTGGCTGTGATAAACTACAGAGAGCTATGAATCAAAGATGACACCCAGCTATGGGCCTGAGTCACAGGCAGGCTAGCAGTGTTGTCCACATTGATCGTAGAAGGAGGTAGCAGAGAGGGCTTGTGGTGGTAGGGAAAAATTAAGAGCTCTGTTTTAGCCATGTTGAGCTTGAGCTGATGGCCAGACGTCCCCAGGGAGATGTCAGCGAGACAGGCTGAGATTTTAGTTTGGATAGAAGGAGACAGTAGAGCGGTAGATCTGTGAGTCATCGGCATGGAGAGGGTAATTGAATTTGTGTTTGCAGGGCAGATTACCCAGAGATATGGTGTAGAGAAAGAAGAGAAAGGGCCCAAGTCCACAGCCCTGTGGAACCCCTTAGAAAATTGGAGGAGAGAGAAGGAGGATCCTCCAAAGGACATGCTGAAGGAACAATTGGAGAGGTCAGAGAACCAAAAGGGGACAGAGTCACTGTCATAAATATAAAGAGAAGAGTAAACACCTTTAAAATCCTTCCTGGCCAGAGGAAAAATCCTTTCACCTGTAAAGGGTTAAGAAGCTAGGATAACCTCGCTGGCACCTGACCAAAATGACCAATGAGGAGACAAGATACTTTCAAAAGCTCGGAGGAGGGAGAAAAACAAAAGATCTGTGTCTGTCTGTATGATGCTTTTGCCGGGGACAGAACAGGAATGGAGTCTTAGAACTTAGTAAGTAATCTAGCTAGATATGTGATTATGATTTCTTTAAATGGCTGAGAAAATAGCTGTACTGAATAGAATGGATATTCCTGTCTGTGTGTCTTTTTGTAACTTAAGGCTTTGCCTAGAGGGATTCTCTATGTTTTGAATCTAATTACCCTGTAAGGTATTTACCATCCTGTTTTTACAGAGGTGATTCTTTTTACTGTTTCTTCTATTAAAATGTTTCTTTTCAAGAACTGAATGTTTTTTTCATTGTTCTAAGATCCAAGGGTTTGGGTCTGTGGTCACCTATGCAAATTGGTGAGGAGTTTTACCAAACCTTCCCCAGGAAGTGGGGTGCAAGGGTTGGGAGGATTTTTGGGGGAAAGACGTTTCCAAACAACATTTTCCCAATACACCTAGATAAACGTTTGGTGGTGGCAAGATGGAAGTTTGGTGGAAGTCCAAGGGCAAAGGGTAAAATAGTTTGTACCTTGGGGAAGTTTTAACCTAAGCTGGTAAAAGTAAGCTTAGGAGGTTTTCATGCAGGTCCCCACATCTGTACCCTAGAGTTCAGAGTGGGGAAGGAACCTTGACAGTCACGGAAACCAAAGGACAAGATTTCACAAAGAAGAGCATGGTTGATAACATGGAAGGTGGCTGAGAGGTCAAGGAAGATGAGGATGGAGGACTGGTTCTGAGATTTGGCTAGGAAGAAGTAATTAGAGACCAGTGGCTAAAGCAGTGAGCTTGGGACTCAGGAGACCTAGGTTCTGTTCCCAGCTCTTCCACTGGCTCCTGGCTAGACAATCTCTCTGTCTGTGCCTAGGTAACTGAGGCTAATTAAACTTACTTGTCTCTATAAAGTGCTTTGAGCTGTATTGGTGGTAAGTGCTAAATGCTATCGAGAGCAGGGGAAGGCTGCTCTTATAGCTAAAGCATAGAACTGGGGGATTCAGGAGAGCTGAGCTGCAATCCTGCCCATCACTCACTTGCTGTGTGATGGTAGGCCTTGGGCTTGCAATCTTTACTCACACAAATCACCTCACATAAGGCATTGCTCACTGAAATGAATAAGGGCTGCTCATGTGAGTGAAGGGAGCAGGATGGAGTCTTTAACTGCTCTGTGTCAGTTTCCCCATCTATATCATGAGGTTTAATAGCACTCACCTCACAGGGTTGTTGTGAGGCTAAATTTACTAAGGTTTATAAAGTGCTTTGAGACACTCAGATAGAAGGTGCTATAAACACACAAAGTACCTGGGAGTATATAAAGCCCTCACCAATCATAATCTGGAGTAATTGTGTGATGGCCTGTGTCCCTGCCCCACAAGTTTGATCAGTCAGGCTGGGTTGGCTCTTGGTCTCTTGGTTCAGTCGGGATGCAGGATAGGGCTTGTTCAGTTGAAGATTTGGAGTCTCTCTGTGGCTGCTTTTAGGGTACAGTGTGTGTGCCATATACTTTGGCAGGCTGATCTTTGACCATTTTCTGTGTCCCCTGCTTTATGGTTTGCATTTGCTCCTGTGACAGGCCTTCCAAGGGTGCAACCTGAACTGTCTGACTGCTGAGCTCTCTGTCCAACCAACTTTGGCTCCCTCTCACATGGTAAAGCTGTTGCTAAGCCATAAACCTCTGTCAGGTACTGTACTTACACAGACTTCCATAGGCAGGGACACACCCAGCTGAGTTACATGAATGCTTTTGCCAGCCACTCATGATCCAACAATAGAGATGATCCAGCCAGTTCCCCCCAGAGCTCCCCATCCATGCACCCCAGAACTGTACCATCCTGCCTCGGTCAGAAGCCTGAGCAGTGTACGTTTATTACCCAGTCATGCCCCTCCCTCAAAGGGGGGAGGGCATGTACCAGTTTTTGTTCCTGAGTCGAGGTTTCCCAAGCACTTCAAGCAAAACACACTGTTTTAGGTGAAACATTAAACAGGTTTATCAACTACAGAACGATAGATTTTAAGTAATTATAAGTGGTAGTCATAAAGGATAGAGATGGTTACCAAAGAAAATAAAAATAAGCGCACAACCTAAATTCTATAAACAGGCGTTGAATCAAGCATTGTCTCACCCTGATAGCACAAGCAGGTTACAGATCTTCAATACACAGGCTGGAATTCTCCTCCAGCCCAGGACCACCTTCACCCTTTCAGTCTTTGTCCTCCAGACGGGTTTCCAGATGTTGAGTTGTGCGGGGAGTGAGGCTAAGTGATGATGTCCCTTCTCTTTTATAGTTTCTTCCAGCTTTCTGGAAAAAGCCTTTGCTATGACGTGGGTCAAACAATCTCCATTGTGTATGTGCTATCTCTGAGAAGTCTCCATTGTATACAGATCCTGAAATAGTCCTTGGGAGTGTGGCTTCCCTTTAATGGGCCATCAGCGTGTCTGGCTCCTCCAATGTAGTACCTGAAAGGCTGGTTGTGGGTGTTCCCAACCTCACAACATGTTTCAGTAACACACATGTAGCAAAACTTCCTAACTTCACATGCAATTATAGTATATTCAATCCAACAGGATATTAATGTTCAACAGATCAAGACTTTCAAAATGATACCTCACAAAGCATACTTTGTACAAAACATATCATAATTATATGATGGTGGTGAACATGGGGTTCCAGGGTGTTGTTTTGAGATACCAACTTCCACAGCTCCCTCCTCTGTCCCTGTTCTTTGTGATAAGTAGGGGCTGTTCCCTTTTGTCAGGAAGGTTGGATTGTCTGGGAGTTCACTCTAGTACTTGATCTGCTGGGCTGGGCTGGCTGATCATTTGAGCTGCTTGGTTCTTTATTTTGATGTTAACACTAAATATTGATTTAATCACAGGTCCCTCAGATATCTATTGAGAGGTACTTTATAAATATAGCAAATTGGAAACAAATAGGGGTTGGGTCCTGGCATGATTCCAACACTTGAGAAAAACTTCTGTGCAAGAAGCAGCACATCTTTGTTATGGAGAAAGATGTCATGGGAATGTAGCTTCCTCTTCCACTACCAGAGCCTCATAAAGGTAGTCTGGAAGATGAGACAAAGTGAGAGCTGAGTTAAAGAGAAAACAAATACAGTGGCATTAATGCAATTAACATATCAGCAAATTGCTCAATTTTCTGGCAAAATTGGATTGTTAGAATGATTTTCTGTTCTATTAAGTCCTGCAGGTGCTTTATCTAAAGCATTTCTCTCTCTTGCTTTCACAAACACACACACACACACACTCTGCTTTCCCACCCCTACCCCTCTGCAACACACAGAGAATAAGAAAATAAGCCCATTAGCACAATGAGCAGAAGAATGACAGCAGAAAGTTTGAAAAGGGCCACCAATCCTGCTTGAGACTGTGCCCCCTAAAGATTGGCCGGCTGTCCTGCCTTGGGCTGTCATAGCCTTAGAACTTATGCTAAGCAGGGTCAGGACAAGTTGTTACTTGGATGAGGGACCTCTGAGCTGTTGCAGTAAGCGGAGCTCTTCACTCTGAGTTACTCAAATAATAATACCCCAGCATGGTGCTGGGGGCTGCTGGAGAGGCTGCTTTATTTGTTAAATTGAGGTCAGGCCTGCTGGTAATCTTTATATACCCCAGAGTAGGAGTGCTAAACCCCAGTTTGCTGGCCAAATTTCAACATGAGATAATTGCCCCATTTTAAAATGTCATCCTTCCCAAACGGCTGGCTTTTTGACATCAGTGAAACTTACCTACATTTCTAAAGCACCTATCACCATGGTAGCTAAACATCTAAGGCAGTGGTCCCCAAACTTTTCAGTGTCGCATCCCCCCTACTCCTGTCTGCACCTCCCCCGCCTAGCGCTGGGGCTGGGAGCAGGGCTGTGGCTCCTGGGGGAGGGCAAGGAGAGACTCAGACAGAGGTAAGGGAGCGGAGGCTGGGGCAACAGCTGGGGGTGGGTCTGGGCCAGAAATGGAGCCGTGGCCAGGGCCTGAGGCTGAGACCGGGGCTTGGGCCGGGTACGGAGCCGCTGCTGGGCTGTGGTCGGAGGCCAAAGCTGGGAGTGGGCCAGGAGCTGGGTCCACAGCTGGGGGCGTGGCTGGAGCAGAGGGGATGGGTGGTGCTCTCTCCCCGCCTCCCACCGCAACCCCCACCCCCAAATATTCCTCCATGCCCCCCTAGGAGGGCACACCCCATTGTTTGGGGACCTGTGATCTAAGGCATCCTGTTCTAGAAAAGGATACCATGGCAGACAGAACGACCACAGGACAGCGGTCTGGTAGGCAAGGTGTTAGTTATGGAGAGGCAGAAGCTGATGAGAAAATAACAGATCTAGAAAATATTAGAAAATAAACATACATGGTCATGTTAATATGTGACAATGTGGGGCGTTTCAAAGGTGGTATTGATGCAGCTTGGGACGGCTGCATTACTGTCAAGTGGTGAAGCTAAGAGTGAGTTAGGCAGATCATTTTTGCGCCATCCTATATTCTGCACAGGCCACCACCACAGTAGGGGATAAAGAGAAGATTTCAGTCTCCAAGGTTGTGAGTCCAACACCCTTCATCAGCACAGTCACGTCAGAACAGAACTCCTAGAAGGAATTATCTAGATGCTGTACCTATGCATCCCGCAGTCGCAGAGTGGAGACGTCTTTGTTTTCCTCTGGTGGCTGGCCAAAGATGAGTCTGATGAGTCTAGTGCAACCAGGAGGCAAAGCAGCACCTTTAGCTCAAACAGTGCTCATGGTTTTCGCGCTAGAGGTCCTGTGTTCAACCCTTGATGTCAGCCCAAGCAGGGTGGGTTACATCTGCTTAGATTGTCTCAAGGCGTAGGCTGAACTGCTGAAAGATTCTTACCTGGCCAATAACTGCCAGCTCGTTCTTTTCCACGGGTCATTGCTTTTCAACTTCCCCAAATGCCGGCCATCATTTAGTTGCTCTTCAGCTAATCAATATGCTCACCTCTCCCATGTGAAAAGCTTATCTTCCTAGCATGTCTTCTGTTCAGTGCATGAACCAATCCCCTTTATTCTGCAGCCCATCTGCTGAGGCAGCAATTAGTTTATGGTCAGGTTTTATCATTAGGGTTTAAAAGGAAAAAAAAAATTGCAGAGTAAAAAGGTTCCATGGTTTATCCAGTGGCCAGCGAAATGTGGATGCAGCAAAGCAACTGCAGTAAGAATGTGACTCTCCTTTGTGTCACACGCTTATTACACCAACCATATTCTCTGTGTGTGTAACAAAGAGGCAGCCAGACACTGACAAAGAAAGAAGGGGGCATTATCCTAACTTTCCCCCCTCCTTTTGACATTATGGTTTTGTTTGATTCTCAGTTGCTGGGCAGCCAAAGCCAGTGACCAGGGACTTTCTATGGGAGGAAATGCAAACTGCTAAATGACCAAAAAAGTAAGTCATAGTAGACCAGGTCCCAGGCCTTGCTCCAGCCTTGAAAAGAAAAAGACCAACTGGAGTCTCTAGTTCGATTATCAGATTATCTAGTTCCTCACCTGGCACCAGTGCAGCATTGTTCCTGGCAGCAATTTACTTGTGTTTCCTTGTGATTAAACTTAGATTGCATTGTACTCCTGGCAGACTTCTGTGCCAAAAAAAATACTTTGTGCATAATATTTTAAAATTCTGCAAAATTGTGCCAATTTTATTTGTCAAAATAACACTACATAATCGTGCCAGTTTCAAATATTTTGATAATTTATTTCAAAATACCTATCAGCAAGTATGTCTGTAACAATACAGACACAAAAAAATTCCCCCAGGAGTAGAGCATTAAAGAAACCCCAATTCCTGTTTCTCTGCTCTCTGCCTCTCAGAGCCCCGCTGGGGGACCAGACACCCACAATCCCTCCCCCCAGCCAATACACCCAAATCCCCTACCCTGCCCAGAACCCAGCCATGGGGCCTTCCCAGCCCAGATACCCGTACACCTCCCTCCCAGAGCCCAACCACGGTCCAGATAC
The DNA here is from genome assembly GCF_965140295.1 of Lepidochelys olivacea. Classification (NCBI taxonomy): domain Eukaryota; kingdom Metazoa; phylum Chordata; order Testudines; family Cheloniidae; genus Lepidochelys; species Lepidochelys olivacea. The sequence continues at coordinate 7,488,795 of NC_140413.1, forward strand.
CCACACCCTCCCCCCACCAGAGCCCAGCCGTGGCTCCTCCCAGCCCAGACACCCACCCCTCTACCCCTCAGAGGGCAAGGATACAGAGGGAGAAGCAGCCTGATGCTGGGTCCCGGGCTTGTGTGGAGTTTCCTCTGCACCGCCATCTCCTTCCCTCAGGGCATGTTGGCAACTGCAGCTGCTGGGACCCCTCTAGCTTCCTCCCCATCCCCCCGGCAGTGTCTTCTATATGCGAGCTGGGCTTTGCCGGATCCAGTGGCCCCTAGTGGTGGCCAGCCGCACTGCAGCCCATTTCTGTGGGGGAAAGGAAATTCTGCGCGCACATTAATGTCTGCAAAATTCTGCATTGCACAGTGGCACAGAATTCCCCCAGGAGTAGCACTGTAAGTGTTACTCAAGCTTGAAGGTCACTAATGTGGGTATTGTGAGATGGAAGGATCCTCCCGTGGATAAGGCACTGGACTAGCACTCAGCGAGCTTGGGTTCGAATGCAAATGCACAGGTAACCTTAATTCTGGTGTTTCCTAACTTTTGAGTACTTTACTTTGCAACCTTAGTATTTTTAAGGCACTGGTGAGACCTCATATGGAATACTGTGTGCAGTTCTGGTCTCCTATGTTTAAGAAGAATGAATTCAAACTGGAACAGGTACAGAGAACGGCTACTAGGATGAGCCGAGGAATGGAAAACCTGTCTTTTGAAAGGAGACTCAAGGAGCTTGGCTTGTTTAGCCTAACCAAAAGAAGGTTGAGGGGAGATATGATTGCTCTCTATAAATATATCAGAGGGATAAATACTGGAGAGGGAGAGGAATTATTTAAGCTCAGTACCAATGTGGATACAAGAACAAATGGATATAAACTGGCCATCGGGGAGTTTAGACTTGAAATTAGACCAAGGTTTCTAACCATCAGAGGAGAAAAGTTCTGGAATAGCCTTCCAAGGGAAGCAGTGGGGGCAAAAGACCTATCTGGCTTCAAGATTAAACTCAATACGTTTATGGAGTAGATGGTATGATGGGATAACATGATTTTGGCAATTAATTGATCTTTAACTATTCATGGTAAATAGGCCCACTGGCCTGTGATGGAATGTTAGATGGGGTGGGATCTGAGTTACTACAGAGAATTATTTCCTGGGTATCTGGCTGGTGAATCTTGCCCATATGCTTCAGCTGATCGCCATGTTTGGGGTCAGGAAGGAATTTTCCTCCAGGGCAGATTGGAAGAGGCCCTGGGGTTTTTTTGCCTGCCTCTGTAGCATGGGGCACGGGTCACTTGCTGGAGGATTCTCTGCACCTTGACGTCTTTAAACCATGATTTGAGGATTTCAATAGTTCAGACATAGGTGAGAGGTTTATTGCAGGAGTGGATGGATGAGATTCTGTGGCCTGCATTGTGCAGGAGGTCAGACTAGATGATCATAATGGTCCCTTCTGACCTTAGTATCTAGGAATCTATGTGCAGTGGCAGAAATTTAAGTGCCTACAGGATTAAGCGGCAGCTGAGAAGAGGTTCTGAAATTCTAAGTTTTGGATTCAGATACCTAAAGTAGCAGTTAGGCACCTAAATCCCTTTGTGGATCTAGTCCTAAGTGCTTTACAGACATGAAAAAAGACATAGGTCTAGTAACAGATATTGGGAGTCACCAAATGGTATTATTAGATATAGTTTTACAAGTTTTATTTAAATTAATGTGTAGGTAGTAAGATCTTGGAGAAATGCTAGCTGTTAGTTGAAGCTCTTAATATCACTAGTAAAATTGGTTCTCTTCGAATGGCATAATTTCATGGTTGCAAATTTGCTGTCTACAGGGGATACCCTCAGGCAAATTAAAACATGATGTCAAAAGCACTATGATCCCGGACATGAAGATTTTACAATCTACACAGACCACACAGGAATGTAGGGAAGGGGGCTATGAAAGTAGTGTGAACAAGCAGTTAAATTATGACATAGTCCTTGTGAGGGCCATGGTTTTTTTGCTATAATAGGACATACAAATCCTTGGTTGATGGGAGGGCTGGGCTGTGTCAGATTGGAGGGAAGGGGCCTTGTAAGAAGGGAACTGAAGGAGTATATTGTGGAGGCATGAAGAGGTCATGGAAGAGAGCAGGAGGACGAGACAAAGGGGTTGGGTGCGTTGGGCAGAGAAGGGGAAATGAGTATGGGGAGCAAAGAGGCCAGCCAGAGCTGAGTTGTCGAGTGTCGATGCTCTGAAACGGGAGGAAGGCAAATCAGGGCAAGGCAGAGCTTTGAGGGTGGGTGGGAAGAGGACGAGATGGGGGGCAGGGGTCACAGCAGCAGTGACAGGAGTTGAGTAGTGTGGGGCTTCCAGGGTACAGGGTGGCCTGGAGTGTGTGTGGGTGGGTGTTGGGGGGGTTGGCAGGTCCTGTCTCATGGGGCGTGCCCCAGAGAAGGGGCATTGCGACCTGTTGTTTCACTGAGTGGCTGGGGGAAGAGGGAGGTCCCAGTGTGAGGGTCCGCTACAGGATGCAGACAGTGGTCAGCCCTAGGGGGAGATGGTGGGTCTCACCGCGGGGTGGGGGGAGGGGAGGGTTTTGGCAGCTTCCAGCCCACCAATGCCCCAACTGCACAGGAGATGGGCGGTAGTCTACAGAGACTACAGGCCCCAGCCTGCAATGCGTTCCATTGACTCTTGCCGTAGGCCTCTGTAGTTTGTTGAGACCACGATTCCCAGCAGGCATTGGTCCTATCTAGGAGCAGTCAGGGCTCATTTTTGCGCAAGGGATGCTGGGATTTGGAGTTTCCTTGCCACCCGCGCTTCAGCACGCGTCCCAGTCGGTCTTCAGAGCGCAGGCGCAGTAGAGGCGGGGCTGTGCTGTGAGGGACCCACGCTCAGGGGGCGAGCCCAAGTGTTCGCTGGTTGGCGGGTGCGTGACTGCGGCTCCGCCCCCTCCGGCTGCTGGTTGGTGTGCGTGCGCCCGAGGCTCCAGCCCCTCCTCGCTGGTTGGCTGGCGCGGGCCAATGGGCTGTGCCGCGTGGCGGTGGCGGGAAGTTCGGCGGGCACCGGCCGGGTAGGTCCGCGCGGGGCGGTAACCGCTGCGGCAGAGCCAGGTCTTTTCCCCGGCCTGAGGGGAGCCAAGCAGGCGCGGGGGGTGAGGACCCCGCGGCCCTGAGCAGCCTTCGCCCCAGTGTGCCGGAGGCTGGGGTGGTGGGGAGCTGTGGCGGTGGGGGCTGGGCCGTTGGTGGGTGAGGGGGCAGGATGCGGAGCAGGGTGATGGCTGGGCCGTGGGGAGGGTGAGGGGTCGGGGGGGGCAAGATGTGGTGATGGCTGGGCCGTGGGGAGGGTGAGGGGTCGGGGGGGAGGTTGTGGTGATGGCTGGGTCGTGGGGAGGGTGAGGGGTCGGGGGGGGCAGGATGTGGTGATGGCTGGGCCGTGGGGAGGGTGAGGGGTCGCGGGGGGAGGTTGTGGTGATGGCTGGGCCGTGGGGAGGGTGAGGGGTCGGGGGGGGCAGGATGTGGTGATGGCTGGGCCGTGGGGAGGGTGAGGGGTCGGGGGGGGCAGGATGTGGTGATGGCTGGGTCGTGGGGAGGGTGAGGGGTCGGGGGGGCAGGATGTGGTGATGGCTGGGTCTTGGGGAGGGTGAGGGGTCGGGGGGGCAGGATGTGGTGATGGCTGGGTCATGGGGAGGGTGAGGGGTCGGGGGGGCAGGATGTGGTGATGGCTGGGCCGTGGGGAGGGTGAGGGGTCGGGGGGAGCAGGATGTGGTGATGGCTGGGCCGTGGGGAGGGTGAGGGGTCGGGGGTGGGGGCAGGATGTGGTGATGGCTGGGCCGTGGGGAGGGTGAGGGGTCGCGGGGGGAGGTTGTGGTGATGGCTGGGTCGTGGGGAGGGTGAGGGGTCGGGGGGGGGAGGATGTGGTGATGGCTGGGTCATGGGGAGGGTGAGGGGTCGGGGGGAGGCAGGATGTGGTGATGGCTGGGCCGTGGGGAGGGTGAGGGGTCGGGGGTGGGGGCAGGATGTGGTGATGGCTGGGCCATGGGGAGGGTGAGGGGTCGCGGGGGGAGGTTGTGGTGATGGCTGGGTCGTGGGGAGGGTGAGGGGTCGGGGGGGGGGATGTGGTGATGGCTGGGCCGTGGGGAGGGTGAGGGGTCGGGGGGGGCAGGATGTGGTGATGGCTGGGCCGTGGGGAGGGTGAGGGGTCGGGGGGGGCAGGATGTGGTGATGGCTGGGCCGTGGGGAGGGTGAGGGGTCGGGGGTGGGGGCAGGATGTGGTGATGGCTGGGCCGTGGTGGGGCTGGACTGTGGGAAGGTGATGAGGGGCTGGGGTGGTTGGAAGATGAAGAGGGTTGCGGGGACTTCTGGGGTTGGGAGTCAGGACAATGTTGCGGGGGAGGGGAGAGCTGGCACTGGGATGATGATACAGTGGGTGTATGTGGCTCGTCAGCGAGGGACTGGGATTTGGGACTGCAGATGTGGGCAGTGGGGGTTGGTGCTGTTGTGAGGTGGGGTAGGGCTGAATTAGAGTTCCTGTCTGTTCAGCACCTTTGGAGAGACTAGTGTTGGCAAACCGGCTTTGTCTAGAAGCTGCTGTTCAGGTCATGTCTTCCTCCTCTTCTCCCCTAGTTGCGAGGTACGCTCTCCACTTGGAAGCTCACCTTTCTCTTTACCAAACATTGTTTGTTGTGTTCCCTGTTGATGCAGCAGTTTAATTCTGTACAGTGCCATTTTGCAGTGGTTATAGCAAACTGTGCAGCAGGACTGTGCTGAACAGTGATTCTTGAAAGCTGTCTCCATGCTCGATTTCTTCCTTAAAATCCCACTGTTGCTACCAATCCCTATGCAACAGGTTTCTATGTTCCAAGCAACACACAATAAAATATAGAGCACTAAAATAAAGCATCAAACAGAAGCACATGAAGCACTGGGGGGTCAGCTGTCAGATTTTTACCAAACTTTTCTTGTCTTTCTATTTCAGGATTTTCCTGCAGGTGAAAGTCTGAGGAGTGTTATGACTTCAAAGGTCTTTTTTGTCTGTTGCCCATTGGGCCACAAAAAGATATGGCTGCAGAAGCTAAGTACAGCATTGTAAGGGAAGTGGGCCGAGGGAGCTATGGGGTAGTTTACGAGGCAGTTGTCAGGCAAACCAGAAACAAAGTGGCAGTGAAAAGGATGCATTGTAATGTACCTGAAAATGTGGAACTGGCTTTGCAAGAGTTCTGGGCCCTGCAAAGTGTCCAGAGCCAACATGAAAATGTGATCCAGTTAGAAGAGTGTGTCTTGCAGAGTGGTCAAGTCTTTCAGCCAATCAGCCGCCAGTACAGGAAATCCGACAGTCATCTGCTGCTGATTGAGACCTGTCTGAAAGGGCGGAGATGCATGGACCCCAAGTCTGCCTGTTTTGTGTGGTTTGTGATGGAGTTCTGTGATGGTGGAAACATGAATGATTTTTTGCTGTCTCGCACTCCAGATTCACAGCTGAATAATAGCTTCATGCAGCAGCTGAGCAGTGCTGTTGCTTTCTTGCACAGAAATCAGATTGTGCACAGAGACCTGAAGTCGGATAATATTCTTATTTCCCATAGCCCTGGAGGTCCTTTAGTAAAGGTAAGAGGGTAATCCTTCTTGCTGCTGCTCAATATGTGGGTGAAGTGTTATGCCAATTGCATTACTTGCACTGAGTTGGTCACTTGGGTAACATTGTAATATTCAGTTTCTTCATTTGTTTCCTTCCCTTTGAACTTTTAGAAAAGGATGGGCAAGTCACTTGTATGAGTCTCAAAAGAGGATTTTGGTGAGGATGTGGGTCAGTCAGTTGCCTTTTGGACTCTTCCGGGAATCCTGAGAGCATTTCTGTAGCATCTTTCATGCACAAGACATTCCCTTAAGAGGAACAATTTAGGGCTAATTCAGTTTTAAATCACTACCTAGCCACTGTGTTCCTGATCAGTGGTGGAATATTTTGTCACTGAAAGCAGCAGGGCACCTGTGATTTCAGTGCAATCACTCTGCTGGGTCCAGGACCTATTGGGGCTAGACTTGGTACCACTGAGACTAGAGGGTTGCCATGCTAAATTGTAGAGGGTAAAATTGCTGGCAGAGAGGGACATTTTAAATACACTCTGCACTAACCAATTGCAACTAATCGTACTATGGTTCCTGCTTTCTGGAACAGGTTAATTTGTCCTTGGGGGGTATGGGAAGGAAGCATGAAGATATCGAGAATAAGGTCTTCAAAGGTTTATACAGCATCTTCCCTTCCCTTATTGGTGGACCTACAGTCCTTATACACTTGTCAACACTTACAATATTGTAGCCTCTAGCACTGCTTGCTGTTTTGGAAGCAAGAGGTTTTCTTGTCTCTTGCTTCAACTGGGCTCCAGTCATGTGTCTTTATGGTTAAAATGAAGACTGACTAATTCTCTTCCTTACAGTGACAGACTAAAAACAAGTCTGTCTTTGTAACAATTCAGTGGGAAGAGCAGCTTAGTGGCAAGGAAGTCAACTCACAGTTTACTCCTAAACTCCCAATTCCATGGGAGTTCCAGTAGTTAACCTAGAGGATGGTAGGTCTGTCCCTTGTGGGTAATCCATGTCTTGGCCCTCCAGATCAGTACTGGCATATGCTTTCACCTTTGGAACAGCCAAAGGACAATCAAACTGAAGTTTTGTTATTCAATACAGATAATAGTGAATACAATAGGGTTCAGAGCACTCAATAACCTGCTCAACTGCTGTTCTGTTCATGCCTGTATGCACAGTACAATGTTATAGGTAATAATGGTGACCTTCTAATCTCTTCTCTTTTCGTATATAGGTAGCAGACTTTGGCTTGAGTAAGATATGCCAGGGGAAAGTGAATGTGAACCAGCATTGTTTCTCATCAGCCTGTGGGTCAAACTTCTACATGGCACCAGAAGTGTGGGAAGGTCGCTATACTGCCAAAGCTGATATCTTTGCCCTCGGGATCATTTTCTGGGCTATGGTAGAGAGGATTACCTTCAGGGATGGAGACTCTGAGAAGGAATTGCTGGGTGAGAGTAATTGCTGTACAGCCAGCAATGAGCCCTAATTTACAGATCATTCTCCTACCCTATCCCCAGCAATCCTCTAAGCCATGAGGATCCTTTTCCCAGGTATAGTCACATCACCACCCTTTTTCCTGTCATAGTATTGGATATGGCTTCCTCTGGAGTCGGTCAACATTTCTCCACGTTACCACCAGAGGTATTGTCAGAAATCCGTAAAGCCATCTTCCCCTTTCTCCCTACCCCTTTCCTCATGTTGCTTTCTCTGTGGGACTCCCCATTCTTTAAGTCCTAGGAGCAACATGTTATAGAGCACATTATCTTAATTTTACTTTTGTCTGAAAGCTCTGTTAGACTTTTGTGATCTCTACTGCTTTTCCATTTACAAAAAAACTTTTGTGACATAAACGGCTAGGAGAAGAAAACTTGTCATCTGGCTTGGGCCATCCATTGAGGATAGGGGGTTGGGAGATCAACAGGTGCTCAGCAGAAATGGGACTAGCTCCAATGAACTTTAATCAACCAACCAACCAAAGAACTCCAAAACAAAACCCCCAAACATATTCAAAAGGAAATACTGAAACTCAAGAGTTAAATTCCATTAGTGAAGCATTTTCAGTATATCCACACTCTACAGTCAAGATTCAGCAGCGTTATAACCATGTATGCTTTTCCAGTGGTTTTCAAACTGATTTGATCACGCCCCCCCCTTCTTTGTGTTTGTAGTGGTTTATGCGTCCACCTCCAGCTACACAAGTACATATACCAATATATGCTTCACTTGAATGAGTTTTGGTGTCTTTGTTTTTCAGTTGAGTTGTTTTTTTCTGGTGCACAAATGAGCCAACGATCCATTGTAATAAGAGCAAAAGCAAAGCTGCAATTGTGGTCCATGCTGACACTTAAATGTGCAAATGGATTAACCTACAAATGGCAATTTGTATAATGCTAGGCAAGTTTAACAGATATCCATCAAAATGCACAGCACCATCTGAGGACCTGATATGTCTGGAGGAATCAGCTTTGCTAGTTATTCACTGCTGGGGGTAAAATGTGCATAGTAAGATTGGGGTTCCCCCCCATCCCCTAAAGCTTCTCATGCCCTCCTGCCCCCGAATACAATCTGCACCCCCCAGTTTGAGAACTGCTGCCCTACCTTGTTACCCCTGCTGTAAACCTATCTTTCCTTGGGCTGATCTACAGTTGGTACATTTTGTCCTGCTGATAGTGATGGTATATTTAAAGGCCACAAGGCAAAGGAACCATCCAAAGGATTGTAAGGACATGTAAGAAAATCGGTTATAAAGCTGGAAGGGATGTTGAGGTCATCCTTAGTGCTGTGTCTGGCTGAACAAGATTCTATAGCGATGGATGGTCTGTGATTCTAGGAATATCTATTGCAATAGAAAATCCACCTTGAAAGAACAGAATGACAATCTTTCATATGAGCATACTAATCAGAGGCATCTCAACTCATACGCAAGGAAGCCCAATATACAAAACGTACACATTTTTTTAAATGTCTGACATAATTTCAAGTCACAATAAAGGCATTCAGAGAGAGGTTCCTTTTACTGAGCTGCTGCTTTAAGTTTTCAAAACATCATGGAATTAAGAACTGAGAGAGTTCCTTTTCAAAATGCCAAACAGCAAAAAATGTTTTAGTTCTTGGCTAGAAAAATAGTAAATATTCTGGGTCTGAGACCAAGGCACGAACAGACTTCATTAAAGTTTATTCAATAGCCATCCACCAACTTCAGATAAGAGACTTGCCTGGCTAACCTCCATATGCACATCGGTCACTTATTCCGTGCTTGCAGCAAGGGCAGAGCAGCTTGGCTGAGCAGAGCTTTCTTTGCTGTCTCTTTGGAACCCAGCTAATCTATTTTGACCAGTGATTTTATTTACATTTCTGTTCCTTAATTTTGCTGAGGAGAAGCTGTATCCAGCAGTCTGGATAAATGTAAATGGAACATACTGTCATTTAATATTAAAAATTGTTTGACTTAAATAACTGAATCACTATTTTCTTAGTTAACTTTTTTCTAAGTCATCTGAACCAAACACAACCTGCCTTTGTCTTTCTTAGAGCTTCCAGTTCTACTGATGCAGTAAAATTAATTGAAAGAGTGGAGTAGGGGAAGCTCTTTGCAACAGGCTTTTTTCTCTGTCAAATGGTTATAGGGATCACACGCAATGTCCTGTGCAGGCTAAATTTAAAAGTGTGTTTCTGTTTCCCTCTGCTTGATGCACACTTGTGCTGAAATGGGGATGTGACAAACTTGAGGGTTCCTGTTTTGGTATTGAACTTCTTCTGGGGCTGATATCTTACAACACTTATCTTGGCAGTAGCCTCTGAAGTTGGGTTTCACATGCTGTGATCTTTTACTAATCTTGTGTTGCTTGTCAGATGGACGTGTGCTGTGGATGAACTTATTCTTGTGAGAATTCTCCTTTTCCCCAATCTGACTTCTCCCTCTTTCCAAACTATGCCCAGGAACCTACATCTGTCAAGGCAAGCAGCTTATTCCTCTTGGGGAGGCACTGCTGGAGAATCCCAACATGGAACTGCAAATTCCTCTGAAGAACAAGAAGTCCATGCCAGACGATCTTTGCAGACTTCTGCATGACATGTTAACTTTTAACCCAAAGGAAAGACTGGATGCCTTCCAACTAGAAATTCGAATCAGGAGAATCTCTTATGGCAAAAAGCGCCAACGCTCATAGCAGCATGGGGTGATCAGGTTGGTGTCTACTGGGCTTCTCATTTCAAACTTGCAATCCTAGTTTTTGATACTGACCTGATTGGCCTAAGTTCTTTAAATCTAACAGCAGTTCCCTAGATTCATTGCTTGGTTTCTTTCAGTTTGATTGCACCCTTCGCTGTCAGGATAGCTGCTCTATAGAAGGAATATTTTGGGTTCAGTATATTGTATGGCCCCATGAGTGGTAACTGCTCAGCACACTTATAGGTAATAGAACTGGAGATAAGAAACCAGTGTCAAATTAAGCTGTTTATCCCTAATAAGCACCTGTAATGGGTTTTGCACACATTCGTTACTGTGAGTTACCACATATTTTCTACGTGTGGATTCACCTTAAAAGGTGGTGTTTGGCACTCTTGCATGTTAGAAAAATGTGAGTCAGGTTATGTAATGAAAAGTTGACTGTTATGTTAATGCCAAGAGCCCTATCAGATTGGGAGTTGTGTTGTACTAGGTAAGGTGCTGTACCCAGAGAAAGGTGGGGATCCTGCCTCAAACTGCTTTTACAAACAGGCCTCAGTCCTGAAATAGAATCTCCTAGAATGTGTCCCTGTGCCCTTCCTGGGCCCCTATGAAAATAATGCTGCTTATTAGGTCTGACTTTGTGCTCACACTTGGAAAATTTTGGCCCTGGTCATTGCATGTTATTGTGTGTCCTTTGTTTTGTTTTGTTTTTGAGACTAGACAGTATCAGCTTTAAAACTTCAAGTGTGTACAGCACAGATTTCAGAAATTCTTCCTGTCAAATGTTTTGTACATTGTAATGAGGAAGCAGTACGCCGTTAATAGGGTAGTGACCAAAACACTTCATTCTGTTGCAAATTACATTAATTCACTGTAATTTTCTAATTGTTGCATCTATTTTTAAGTCTGCTATAAGACTGTTCTCCATGGTGGACTGCAGAAACATTAGTTGAAATTAGCTGCAATAGAGATGATACCAAACTTTATAAGACTATCAATCACCTTTCTTTTGCCCCCAAAGGGGTCTCTTGCATCCTTTCCTCAGTGATGGAAAACCCCAGCTTTCTTCCTGAAGAATACTGGGCTCTCCCAAACCCACCAGGCAGAAGCACAGTTGTCTGTAAGGGTTGCTAATAAGTACAGTTTTTTTTCCTTCCTGGAGCTGGGAATGTCTTTCTGGCACCTCTAGCTCATACCAGCCTGAGAAGCAAGTGACACCAGCCTGAAACTTGTGGTCTAAGGCACTGTCATGCCCAGCAGTACACTAATGATCAGATCAGTGTTAGATTGTTTACTGTCATTTGACTGTGAATTCTTAAGCTAATGGAGTAGAAGAGCACAAAGGATGCTGTAGAAGATTGTGAAACTGATGATGTTTCCGTGGTGGTTGCAGTGTTTTAACAGTAAATCTGGAGACTGAAGTCCTCTCTGAATTGCAGGTACAGCAGGAAGGGCAGTGCAAATTCCCCCACAAAGCCCTAAGTGGCTGTCTCAGTCACCTGCTTCAGCAGTCTCCTCTCAGGAGACAGGGTAGCTCACTTGATGCTTGTTCAATTTTTGACCTCTGTTGAACCAGTACAGTGGTGGCTTAGCTATGTAGAAAGTTGTACCCTAGGAATTGGTCTCAAACCACTAACTGCAAACTAAAAACTGAATCTACCTGCTAACATGTAATTTGAAATAAGGGTTCTTGTTCCTTGAAATGCTAGTCTAATTAAAATCTTACTGAGAGGTGTGGTGATGAGGTCTTTGATTCTGACTGGCTTCTTCCACAGGTCCTGTATTCTTCTGTTACCATCACACAAGCATCCTGACCAATACCTCTGAATTCTCCTTGGATTAATGGTTTGACTCTGAGGGAGACTGGTCAGAATAAAACTTGACTGCTTCCCATTTACCCCAATGGTTGTATGTAAAGGAACAATTATTTATTTGTATAGTAATTTTAATACGCAAGTCTTATATAGATTGCCCAATTTTTTTAAATGGAGTATTGCAGACTGACCCTTCACTTGTATAATACGGAAGAAGGATGTTGGTGACTGGGGCAGCCAGCCTTATCAACTCAGTGGCCATGCTCCGAAGAGTCAATTCCAGCATAACCTGTTCTTGGTACAGCAGATGGGGATTGTCTTGTACAGTGTTTAATTAGAGCTTTCCTTGTAATTCCTTCATTCCGTGGGACTTGGCAGGTAACTAAATGGTGGCTGTTTTTGAAAGAGTTGGCATGGTGTAATCTAATCTAATATTTATCCAAAAACTTTCTAGCAGAAACAGAATGTATTTTCATCACAGTAGTTTGTGAATATTCTTGCTTAGATTAACAGAAATGCATTCTTAAAATAAATACAAAGACTTTTAATATGCCAAATTGTTATTGGAATGTATGCATCACTATCACTTTAAGTAGTTTAGAGCCTGAAGCTGCCTGCTGTGTTAGCTGTTTGTCCCAGCTATTCTGACATGGGAAATGAAAAGGACTGAACGGGAGTACTGGTAGGTAAATAGGGACTCAACCTATTTCCAACCTGTCTGAAAATAGTTAACACCTGTGGGATTGATATTTTAACTCTTTCTAAAAGCCCTTAGTTCAAGGAAGGTAACTAAGTAGCCTTGGTTTTCCTTCCAATTCTCTTCTCGCCCTATGCTCTATCTTAACTTGTGGTTTGGAGGTGGGCTACAGTATCTTTAGACACAACTGATTTTATGGGACAGGAATGTATTGTCAGAGGAAGAGAGAAGAGACTACCTCCTTTTGTCTCAATGTATGCCTATGCCATACAGGAGACCTTGCCAACACACAGGCATGTTGGGAGAGGGTGTTGGGGGAGGAAGACTGATGTGAAGACTTCACAACAGCACCGTTTATGGAGGGAGATCAGTGATTGGAATTAATGGCAAAAATTGTTTGAAATATGTTACAGATTTTTAAAAATTAATCAGATCTCTAGGCCTTGTCCTTTTGCTGTGGGTGCATTAGCTACTGGCTGCAAACCAGTCTCCATTCTCTCTGTCCCCTTCCCTTCCATTCTGGCACAGAACCGTGACTGCAATATAAAAGCTTCTGCATTCCCTCATCTTAAGTCTCTATAGTTAGAACCTTCCCTAGAATATAAGCCACACTACTTACTTGTTTGATCCAGAAGCCCTAGTGGGCTTCACAGGAAGAAGTGGAGAACTCTCCCTATGGCTTGGTGATGCCTACCTCCGTAAAATGCTGCACTGCATAGATATCTTGCAGACTCAAGTCATCTGAGCTCTAGCTGTAATCATCAAATAACAAACGACTATCCATGATCTGAGCTGCTGCAGGAACATAGCCAAAACTCTCCTTTATCAAACTCCTGGAAAAACCTCAGAATCTTTTAATAAACTTAGTGCTGGTGGAAGTTGCTGGCCTGGCAGTTATAGAGTGAGGTAGCAGTCCAAATTTTTGCTCTACATGCTGCCCTGGACAAGTAGATTAGCTCTAGCTAATGAAAGGAGTTGGTTCTTCCCAACCAGTTCAGCATTGCTCAGAGGGATATGGTTGGATAGGTTCAAGCAGATGAGAATGGGAGTCTGAAACTCATTTGTCAGATGTTGTATTTTGAAGAAGGTTCTTGTCTCATTAAAGCAATGAGACTATTAGTAATTATGCTTTGGCTTTGGTCTGCTCTTCTTCCCATACAGTACTGCCAAATTTTACCTGTTGCTGTGGCTTTATTTGTTTCTCAAGTTAGATGGCTCATATCTCATGATCTTTCTTAGAAACTATAGCACCAGCTGAGTGTTTTTTGCTAACCGGCTTTAGGCTGCCAAATTGTTCAACCTGCTTTACTGAAGAAATTGTTCTTTAAAATGTATTTCTTCTTCCTTCTCTCTTCACGCCCACAGCTATTGAAACTGTGCTGTCTGTCTCTCCAGTACCATCTGTTCTGGGAACAGGCAAAGTCTGCTAGTCTTGTGGAACCATCATAGTTGAGGAAGAGTCAAACTTTGGAATGTAGACCACAATTAAGATTGCACCAGGCAATAAAACCACTTTGAGGCACTTTAAATGTTTGTATGGCAGAGGGTTGGCTACTCACTGCAACTCTTGCTTGTTTTGTCATACTTTGGTGATGACTCTATGTTGACACAGCCTCTATGCTAGAAATACTTATTTGTATGTGTGCACTTTTGTTACCTCAGACTGTGTATTTTAAATTTAATAAAAGGTTTTATACAGATACCTTATATCCCTGCTCTGGTCATGAAGCACTAAATCGTGACACCACCTACACAGAAGGAATGATGTGTGTAAGGTGGATGGCCCTGGTGAAAGCTATTGCTTCAGTGAGTGAACAGAAATATTTCTCAGCTTTTATTATTTACATGACTAAAAACTAAATGCTCTCGGGGGAGGTTTGGAATCTGCTCTTGGTTATCTGTCTTGTGCTCCTGACGTGCTTGTTCCTGAAACTCCCTCTTGTCTGTGACATAAGGTGGTGCTGACATCAAACAGGGACAATTCTGTAGACCTTGCACAGTACTGGGACTAGATCACCTAACAAATCTCATCCATTTTTTACTTCTATTTTGTCCTACAGAAGGTAGTACTTTTTGAGAATTGAGCCTATAGTTGGGGAATGTGTGGAGTTTATGTATGGAAGGCACAAACTGAATATGAGCATGGCCTGGAATAAAGAAATATCCTACTTCCATTCTGTAGGGGAGAGGAGGACAGAAAACTGAACCTTGTGAGTTCCTATGCTACCAAAGTTTCTCTCTTCAAAGTTAAACTATAGTAGTTTCAAGAAAGCAAAATACAGAAAATCAGTTAGTTGCCTTCAGCTTGGGCCTAATGTGCATTTTGTTAATTGGAAACTATTTCCATGACAGACAAGTTTTATGTGAAGAAGGAATTTTGAACTAATCTACTTTTTATGTTTGTACTACCTTGGCATAATATGGTTATTCTACAGCAAGTGCTTTTGTTAACTTGCACAGTCCTGAGAACTGCTGGTTTCAGAACACTTAGACTTCTCAATATGAAAGTTTGGGACTAAAAGCAATGTTAGGGTTACAGTAAGTTAATGCCCCTGTGCCTAGTCCCTAGCTCTTAAATACTGAAACAGGATGGCTTCTGTAATATTTGAGCAGTAACACTAGCTAGAGTTATCATGGATCTTTTGCAATTGTGTATTCTATGTATGAAAATTCTTTCAAAAGATTAAAATGCTAGGATTGAATAACAAACAGCCTATGCAAAAAGGGGGGAAAGTCTATTCAATCCTGCTAGAAAATGGGAATACCAGAGCGCAAACACCCCTGCCAGAAAGTGAGCATCTTGTCCCTGACTGAAAACAGGGAAGGTTGAGTCGGTGGGTTGGCTGTTGACGAAATTGGGCCTGACTACTTCTCAGCAGCTTGAGGCAAATGGGGAGGGGCTTCTGACATTACTTTCATGGTATCGGGTACAATGAGGCCTGATGGAAACAGTTTCTGATGCTGGTCATTCTGACTTTAATAACCATTATTACAAACGGCTCTCACTAGGAAAAGCTTTATGCTGTACCTAAGTCTATCTGTATCTGCTACATTTTAAGCTCTTCATAACCACTCTGACTGCTAGGGCATCAAAATATTTGCTGTCCCCACCTGTATGTACTGCTATGATATGCCTCAGAGCTGGAAAACAGGGAGGGGAATTAAACAGGTGTGGGAAGGAATGCACAATTTTGAAGTGTAGCCACCCTTCTTATATGTGTGGCTCAGCCAGGTATGTCAGATCACCCACCAGCACTTAACTGACTTTAGGTTAACATACAGTGGAGGACATCTGCTCTCCTATTGTGTTTCCATTATCAGTTCTGGAAGTTGTGTAACTCCTCCCTATAAAATGTTAATATGCATCAAGCATGTGTTGGCTTCAGCAACCATCCCCATGCGCTGAGAAAGCAGCTCCATATCGTAACCTCCCATGTCAGTGCTTCTTCCAATGATGCTAGCCCAGGCAGGAGGGGCTCCGGTTGGCTATGGGATGACAGATGCTTTCAAACATGTTTTTTTCAAATGGGACCAGGAAACTATACATGCAGAGAGGTAAGATGATATGGGAAGAGCTCACTGAAAGGAAGAAAAGTCTTTACGAGCTCCTCGCCCTGGCAGGGAAAGGTAGCCAGTGTGATTCCATTTTCTGCTATTGCTCTGGTTTTAAAACTAATCACAGCAACATGTTCACCACTTGTGTAGCTTTTAAAAAAAGGGAGAAAATTCCATCATTTCTTCATCTGGAAGGTAAAAGGGGACAGTGATGGGGAAGACAAAGGGGCTGCTTCTTTCTAAGTCCCTCAGATACCCCATAGTACCTGTGAGATCTAGACCTGCCAGGAAATAGTTGTAATTAAACTCAAAGGGGCAGCTTTCTATAGAGTAACGAAAGCTTTTTAGATGCCTGTTGTTGCCAAGGTACCTACATGCTGCAAAGGGGGTGATTTGAGGTGTACATCATTTGGAGCTGGAGCCAGGAGCTGGTGGAAGTAACTGCCTCATCTCAGTGGGGGCTCAAGGTTGAGACAATGGGAGCACCTCTCCCCAACCTGTAGCCAAAGTTTTGGAGTGGGCAAGATGAAAAGTTTGGCAACTTACTTCACGGCTCCAGACTGTGGCTTTCATGTCCTTTGGCAGCTACTGCTAGAATTTATCATCAGAAGCATCAGTGCTTGTTCAACTCTGGTCACTCACTGAAGAAAAGTTCTTCAAAGGCTAAGAAAAGCACATGAATTTCTTCAGGCTGGAGAGGTGAGGGGGCAAGGGTCTGAGAGAGAGAAGATTACAGCATTTAATTTCCTGTACTTGATGTGTGAAGAAGTGGGTCCAGTGTGATTTGTGGACTATCACTATCAAGCAACAGAATAGCCCCTAAAATTTTTTCTCTGGGTTAGAGCTAGTGCAGCCTAGCAATTCTGTCTTCCCCTCTGTATGTAAAGCAGGGGTGAGAATGGATCAAGCCAAATGCTAGAGGAAAATTCAGCAGATGGGGCTCTGCTCACTTGAAGCAATGCTGCTACAAGACGCAGTGCTCTTACTGGGGCTGGCCATTAAGATGAGATGTAAAACAGATTCTTACCATGGGTAGTCTTTGAAAACACGACAGCATCTTTTACAGTAATAGGGATCTTAGAGCCAATGTCTTTAGTGAACTGCATTCAGTCTCCCTCCTTGTCCCTAGCAGTTTAAACTGGCTACACTGTTCTTCCCTTCCTGTCCTCAACTTTTGAGATAGTGTTACTATATCCTGTAGCTACTGTACTTCCCACTATACAGGAGGCTAGAGTTCCACGGTGGGTGAGATGACATAGCTATAGGTAATCAGTTTGCAAAGCACAGTGCAGACATTTGTGAGCATAATGGTAGGGAATATTTGAATTCTGCAGTATCATTGTGATGAGTGGGGTAGCACTTTAAAATGACATTAACAAGCTTGTACATTTCCACTATCTTTCTGTCAATCCCTGTTACTCTTTCAAGAGCCTTCTTGATTTCTCCAAGGCTTTTTTAAGTTGAGTGTTGCAATTGCCTCTCTTCTAAGCAACCCCAGCCTTCCCTTCCTTTCAAAGAGCTGCAGGAGCGGAGAACTTCAATTGAATATTCTCTCTCTTTAAAAACAATTGTTAATCTGCAACCACTAGTCTCTCTTTACAGCAGTACCTATTTGCCAGCATGCAGGCCCATTTTTGCCCCATAGTCCAATACCTGCCCTCAGCAAACACTATAGGATGATAGTCAAGGGAGAGAATGGCAATAGGTGCTTCCATAGTGGTCATACATAGAAATGTTTACAGTGGAGCAGATACATTTTAAAAAAAGATTCTGGTTTTAAGCAAATGAGAAGTCAAATTCATTTCCCATGACTTAGCAGCAGTAGGAGAGAGAGACAGTTTTACCAGGGCTATAGGCTTCCGTAGCTGCTTTTTAGAGTTCAGGTCACTCGTGCATGAGAGTGCTGAGGCCTTGTCTACAGGAGAAAATTGCACCACTCTAACTTAAATAGTTTTTTAAATCGTTTTAGTTTAATGAATGCAAGCCTGTTTGGATACTCTGGTTTTAGGCTAAGAATGTCTGCCTGCAGGTTAGCATCAGTTCATTAGGAATCTGTTTTAAGTTAAACCAAAATAGGCCACCAAACCGGAAATAAAGCAATTTAAGTTAAACCAGTGCAACTTTCTGCTACAGCAGGCCTAAGTAAACTTAACCCTCAGCCAGCAAGAGAATGTGTAAATAGTGGTGTCCCCCAGGGACCAGTCCTCTCCAACATATTCATAAATGATCTGAAAAAAGGGGTAAACAGTGAGGTGGCCAAATTTGCAGATGATACAAAACTTCTCAAGATAGTTAAGTCCCAGGCATGCTGCAAAGAGCTACAAAAGGATGTCTCGAAACTGGATTACTGGGCAATAAAATGGCAAATGAAATTCAATGTTAAGTAATGCATATTGGAAAACATAATCCCAATTATAATGATGAGGTCTAAATTAGCTGTTACCACTCAAGAAAAAGATCTTGGGAGTCACTGGGGACAGTTCTCTGAAATCATCCACTCTATGTGTAGCGGCTGTCAAAAAAGTAAACAGAATGTTGGGAATCATTAAGAAAGGGATAGATAATAAGACAGAAAATATCATATTGCCCCTATATAAATTCATGGTACCCCCCCATATCTCAAATACTGTGTGCAGACGTGGTCACCCCATCTCAAAAAAGATATATTGGAATTGGAAAAGGGCAACAAAAAGGATTAGAGGGTGTGGAACAGCTTCAGTAGGAGGAGAGATTAATAAACCTGTGACTTTTCAGCTTGGATAAGAGCCAACGAAGGGGGAGTATGATAGATGTCTATAAAATCATGACTGGTGTGAAGAAAGTAAATAAGTGTTATTTACGCCTTCACATGACACAAGAACTAGGCGTCACCAAATGAAATTATTAGGCAGCAGGTTTAAAACAAACAAAAGTATTTCTTCATATAATGCAGTCAACTTGTGGAACAATTTGCCAGAGGATGTTGTGAAGGCCAAGACCATAACAGGGTTCAAAAAAGAACTAGATTAATTCATGGCAGATAGGTCCATCAATGTCTATTAGCCAGGATGGGCAGGGATGATGGCCCTAGCCTCTGTTTGCCAGAAGCTGGGAATGGGCAACAGGGTGGATCACTTGATGGTTACCTGTTCTGTTCATTCCCTCCGGGGCACCTGGCATTGGCCACTGTTGGAAGACAGGATACTGGGCTAGATGAATCTTTGGTCTGACCCAGTATGGCCGCTCTTATGTTCTAGAATAAGGACTGGAAAAATCACAAGCATATGGTAGACAGACACTATGCCAGGGGGGTGAGATTTCATCATTATGCAAGTGAGTTGATCATCTCACTGATTAGAAAGATTTTGCAGTTAAATTACAGTGGCTGGTTAATCAGTCTTGGCAAGTTGCTGAAAAGGCCAGGTTCAGTGCTGTAGTTAACTTTAATTTTTTTTAATTTTTTTTTTTAAAAAGTCTATCCCAGAAACATCACAACCTGAATAAGCTCAAAGGCCAGTAATGGTTCCATATAGACTTCAGAGATGAACAGCAGCAGGAGTTCATAGCACAAGGCCAGTGCACAAACCAAACACTTTAAAGTCACAGGCAATCCCAGTTCCAGTGGGCAATTCCATGAACTACTGCCAGTGATGAAAAATCACACCCTGTTCCTGGAAGGCATCGTTACTGTAACTTTTCCATTAGAAACATGGGGGAAGGGAATGGGACGTTTGCAGAATGGAAAAAGGACCGAAGTCACAGTCAAAAACGTATTTTCATTGTTACAAGATTATACAAAATCAGGAGAAAAGGCCTCTCTCACCGCTGCTTATTTAAAGGCTGGTTGTTGGTAATCCCCCCCCATTTTTTTTGGTTTTGAAAATCAGTTTCCCTTACTTTGTAATAAAGTGAGGCTGATGGGCACAGACCAATCAAGGTTGCTATTGTTAAAATTTGCTTCCTTTCTGGCTCACATTTGCATGGGTTTAATCTTCTCTAATTCTTACTGAGTCTAGGGACATACCCTGGAGCTCCTGTGATGGCTGCATATTATGTTGCCCCTGCTGCTATGGAAAGAAGGGAACAGCCTAAGACAAAGAAAACAAAACATGAGCTGACAGACTGGATTGGTCATTGAGATAAGGTCAATTTCCTGCCAACCAGCAGGCCCCAATCATAATGCCAGAATCCAAACTTTTAGCAGGTATGAAGTATTTAGCAGTTTAAGTCTAGCATTTCTTGAGATACTAGACCTTCGCATCTGTGTAGAGGTTTGTGCTGACATGCATCTCTGGAGGTATCTGAGCACCTTGAGACGTTTCTGATCAATGTTCCCAATTTTTTCCACCCCTGTGCAGAATAAATTTTGTTTTGTGCACTATGGTAATGTGCAGATGTTTGCCACCAGTAGAAACAAAAAAAACTAGATCTATATATTTTAAAAGTTACTAATAGCGATAATTATTCCAGCTAGGACAAGTTAGGCATTTTAGAACTCACTACTCAAAGTATTAAATTTAAGTGTAAGAGAGAAATAAAAATTATGAAATGCATAGACCAGTCAAAATACTAAAACAACACACTTTGAAATAATAAAATTACAGAGAATATATGTGCATTGCAGGAACTACCAACAGTAGTAGTGCTGGGAGGTGTGTGTCACAGTGTGAGACTCAGGGATTGTGTATGAGAGAGACAGACTGTGTGTGGGTGACATTTGTGTGAGACACAGTATGTGAGAGACTCAGACTATGTGGGACAGACTGCATGTGTGCGCGCGAGAGAGAGACGCACACACACACACAGAGACTGTATGTGCTGGCTGCTGGGGAAGTTTCTGAGAGATGCCCATCTGCTGTCTCTTTAAGACACTAACTGAAAGCTCTCCTCCCCACAGTTTCCGATCACCCGTTTTCTTCCTCTTCTCCCTCTTATTATTCTGTTACTGTAGTAAGTGGTAGCTCCAGACATGGACCAGGAAGCAGTTGTGTTAGGTGCTAATCTCCAGTTTGATTCTGTAATGATTACAGCAGCTAATATCTCACGAAGCACAGAAGCTAGCCGTGACTTGTGCATGCTATAAGCGGCTATAGAATCTGGGTTTGTTAGCTCAGGTAGTAGCTGCAGAGGTCCCAGGTTCAATCCTTGGCTTTTCAGTCTCATGCAGGGGTTGAGTCATGGAGTATGAGTCCTGCATGTGGCAACCTGTCGCACCCACTTGCCTCTTCTCTAGAATCTCAGAGATGCAGCAGAGCTGGGAGCAAGAGCCCCAGTTGCTCTGGTAGCCACTAAAGGCTGCTCTTGCACACAGTGACAACCTCAGAACAGAGAGAGCATTCAGATAAAACTGCAAAGGAGGTGAGAGGAGGGGCAGAAAAGGCAACAGGGACTGAAATAGGAGGGGGGAGGCTGCCCCAAACCCTCAGTGACACCCTGGTTCTCACTACCCCTGTTAAAGTTAGACGAAATCTCTTCCACCGCTGCATAAGGGATGCTAACAGGAAGCACCTGTGTACAAAGCTTGCTCTGCATCTGCCCTGCACAATAATGAAGGGCTTCATTCACAAGGGTTGTCAAATAAGCCAACCCTCTTCACCTGCACTAAATCCACCCAGTAGCTTTAAAGGTGAAGTTTAAATAGTTGAAAATAACCTGCATATAGTCAAATTAGCTGATTACAGGATTTGCACAAAATGCCAGACACAGCTGGACACACAACCTGGCAGTGAGACATTTGCCACTGCCCTGCAAAAGCACCCATGGGCTCAGCCTCAGCTGAGGACCCTGCTGCCACACATGAGGTGAGAGATCTCTAGAGTTCATCCTTCTTGCAGCCAGCAAGAGGGCAGTCAGAGTTTCACAAGGAAGAGACAGGATTGAGACAAGACCTGAATTTCTAAAGAGAGAAAAGCAAGCAGGTCCAGGAATATCACTATAGCTTGGAAGGGGAAGAGCTAGCAACCCTTTCAGACCTCCTTTCAACATCAGAACACTGCAAAAAAGGGCACAACTGTATTGCTCCTGCCCGCTGTGGATCATTCCGATGAACTCCCTAGCTGAGCCTTCTAACCTCATAGGTGTGTTATTTCTTCTTTGGCTGGTGCTAGGAAGTGGGGAAATGTCCTCCCTGACCTAGCCAGGAAGAGGGGGCTAAAATTAATACAGAACCATGTATGACTGGCTGCTGCTTCACCCTTCTTGTGTGTTTAAAAAATATAAAAATAAAAAAGCACCCTGAGTTGACACCTGCTGTCCCTTAAGAAAAAGCAGCAGCTTTTGTAAGTTTTTCTTTAATAATGAAATTTCCTGAGAACCTCTTAGCTTTGGGAGACCTAGAGAAGTGGCTGTGGCATCTGTGAAGGGCTGCTGAGCTGCAGCATAGTGAATCAGCATCAGGGTGTGCGTGTGTCTGTTTCTTCACTGAACTCCTCCAAATAACTAGCCCTGCCCGATGCACAAGAGCCCTAGTGGGGAAAAATGTTATGGGGTTCATGCATGCTAAATGCTGTGTGACATACAAATCCAGGCCCAAGCTCCCCCCATCCTATATCACAAGTTAACAGAAAGGATACAGGCACATTGTCATATTAGTCCAGCAGTACAACTTCACTTTTACCAAAAAAACAAAGCAGGTTAGCAATAGAACACATTACAGTGGGAGGGTCTATTTTATGCTGGTTAGATTCTTATACTGCACTCGGCAGTGTACATAATGACCACAATGGCAGCTGCAGGGAGAAACTGATGCCATCTTTATCTTTTACAGCATATGTACACACTGGTCAGCCAGTTACCCCAGGGCTTAGCTACATCTAAAAACATGGACCAGGGTAACTAAACCCCTTCATGGCTTGTCTACATGGGGGGAATTATACGGTTTTCACAGTAATATTTGTATAACACCCCACATGGACCCGCTTATTCCCTAAGGAGAATGTCCATACAAGAAGTTATACCAGTGTCACTACACTAGCATGATAATACCAGTGTAATTCCCCATGTAGCCCAGCCCTTTGGTTCCATTTAGTTACACCATTGTAAATCCCTAACACAGATGCACTTTAACTGGTTTAAGACTCACTTAATTTGGTAAAATACTGTGTCAACTAAACTGCTTTAGCTTAATGTGGTCATTATGGGAGGCGTAAACCATTCGAAGTGTATCATCATTAGGGGCTAGACAGCTTTAGTTATGCCAGTGCAACGGTACGTATTCTTCTATTGACCAAGCCCCGGTGTCTGGCCAGCACTGAGGAAGAGCTGGATGAAGATTAAACCCAGACAAACTACGTTATTGCTGATGGGTAGAAGGAAATACATTGAAGAGCTTGTTGCCCTCAAACATCATCCTACATCAAAGATATCTGCTCTTAAATAGCCAAGGTAGGCTAGGAGGCCTCGACTCCTCACTGCTGTTGGAATTGGAATAAGACGAGTTGCAATATCAACAACGGCTCTCTAGGAGATTGTGCCTAGATACTACAGCGATGGCTGCCACTGTAAGAGCCATGCTGCTCATCGCTGATGCTTCACTCATATACGCCTCTGTACTTGAAAGCATCAGCCTTGAGAAAGTTGCAACTGGTGAAGAATGGGGCTGCTTGCTTCTTTACCAACAGCTGCCCACACCCCTGGGTCCTATTGAATTTAGGCTCAAGATTAAGGTCTTGGGCCTGGATCCACAAAGCGACTTTGATACTCAGCCTCGCAGTGCCTAACTTTTGGGCACCGAGAGTGTCACTGGGATCCACAATGCCTCAGTTAGGCACACAGATGCCCTATACAATGCCCTGAGGGAGAGAGGTGCCTCAGAACCTGTCTGCTTGTGACATATAACCAGCGCCCTTTCCTCCCCCGCCACCCCATCTTGCCTCTCTGGAGGTTGCCCCCTCATAATTTTTTAGACCAGTGGTTAGCACTCTGAGCTTGGAAGTGGGAAAGGCAGGTTCAGTTACCTCCTCTGCTTGATGGGGGAAAAAGGTATCTCAGGAGTGTGCTCTAGCCCCTGGGCGAAGGGATATTCTCATGTTGGGTGCTCTCAGTTGCTCCTGTTGAAGTTATCCCACTGTGGATAAATAGTTAGAATCATAGGAGCGGTGGGAACCAGACCCCCTGCACTACAGAGCCATTCTTACTCTGGCCTGCTTAGCTGCTGCCTAACCCTGTAGACAGCAGAATTCCCCAGGCATATAACTTCCTGTCAGTAAAGTGTCTCTCGTGCCTAAGTTTCCAATGGTGCACATGTGCAAAACCACCCAAATCCTGACACAACAGAGCTGATTAATGCCCTAGCTCTCACCTACAGCCCAGCCAGTGGGATTCACACACATAGCTTTCCCCTGCTTATGACACCTGGGAGGGGGCAGTGTCCAAGGTCACTGACCTTCCTCAGAGCACACCTCGAGGACTGGGCCTTACACAAAAAACAGCTTGGGACAACCAGCTCAGGAATTTTCCAGCCTGGGGCCTGTGTGTCAGCATATGCCCACAACCCAGTGTTAGGGCATTCTCATGGGAAACATGTTTTCACATCCCCACTCTAGAGCAGAGACTTGACCCATGGTCTCCCTTATCCTAGGTGAGTTCCCTAAGCCCCCGCCTACAGGGGGTTCTGGGATGGGACTCCCCATCTCGCCTGTTGGAGCTGTTCCACTTTATCTAAATTCAATATTTAGTGGGGCAAAGAGAGATTTGCTTTGTAGCCCCTTAGGGCACTCATTGGGGATATGGGAGACCCAGGTTCCAATCCCTGCTCCACTGAACATTTATTTATTAGGGCTGTCGATTAATCGCAGTTAACTCACGCAATTAACTCAAAAAAATTAACTGCGATTAATCGCACTGTTAAACAAGAGAATACAAATTGAAATTTATTAAATATTTCTGATGTTTTTCTACATTTTCAAATATTTCTATTTCAATTACAACACAGAATACAGAGTGTACAGTGCTCACTTTACATTATTTTTAATTACAAATATTTTGCATTGTAAAACTGCTAAACAGAATAGTATTTTTCAATTCACCTCATACAAGTACTGTAGTGCAATCTCTATCATGAAAGTGCAACTTACAAATGTATTTTTTGTTACATAACTGTACCCAAAAAGAAAACAATGTAAAACTTTAGAGCCTACAAATCCACTCAGTCCTACTTCTTGTTCAGCCAATGGCTAAGAGAAACAAGTTTGTTTACATTTACAGGCAATATTGCTGCCCACTTCTTAATTACAATGTCACTTGAAAGTGAGAGCAGGCATTTGCATGGCACTGTTGTAGCCAGCGTTGCAAGATATTGATGTGCCAGATGCGCTAAATATTCATATGCCTCTTCTTGCTTCAGCCATTGTTCCATGCTGATGATGCTCATTAAAAAAAATAATGCGTTAATTACATTTTGCTGTCTCCTGCTCTGTTTTACCTGCATTCTGCCATATATTTCATGTTATAGCTGTTTCAGATGATGACCCAGCACATGTTGTTCGTTTTAAGAACACTTTCACTGTAAATTTGACAAAACGCAAAGAAGATACCAATGTGAAATTTCTAAAAATAGCTACAGCACTAGACCCAAGGTTTAAGAAACTGAAGTGCCTTCCAAAATCTGAGAGGACCGAGGTATGGAGCATGCTTTCAGAAGTCTTAAAAAAGCAACACTTTGATGCAAAAACAACAGAATTCAAACCACCAAAAGAAAATCAGCCTTCTGTTGGTGGCATCTGACTCAGATGATGAAAACAAAATGTGCATCAGTCCGCACAGTTTTGGATCATTATTGAACAGAACTTTTCATCAGCATGGACGTATGTTCTCTGGAACAATGGCTGAAGCATCAAGCGACATATGAATCTTTAGCACATCTGGCACGTAAATATCTTGCGAGGCCAGCTACAACAGTGCCATGCCAACGCCTGTTCTCACTTTCAGGTGACATTGTAAACAAGAAGCGGACAGCATTATCTTCTGAAAATGTAAAACTTGTCTGAGCGAATGGCTGAACAAGAAGTAGGACTGAGTGGACTTGTAGGCTCTAAAGTTTTACATTGTTTTATTTTTGAGTGTAGGGTTTTTTTTGTACATAATTCTACACTTGTAAGTTCAACTTCCATGATAAAGAGATTGCACTACAGTACTTCTATAAGGTGAATTGAAAAATACTATTTTTTTTGTTTTTAACAGTGCAAATATTTGTAATAATAAATATAAAGTGAGTACTGTACACTCTGTATTCTGTGTTGTAATTGAAATCAATATATTTGAAAAGGTAGAAAATATCCAAAAATAAATGGTATTCTATTATTGTTTAATAGTGCAATTAATCACGATTAATTTTTTTAATCGCTTGACAGCCCTATTATTTATACAAATATACAGGAGGGAGAAAGTCGCAGCCCAGAATACTCTATAACCTGGTGGTCAGGGCACGCACCTGGGAGAGATGTTCAAGTCCCTTCTCCAAACCAGGCAGAGCAGGAATTTGAAAACAAGGCTCCCCCGCACCCCAGGTGACTCGGCTAGTCCCTGGGCTATTGGCTGTAATGCAGTGAGTCTCTCTCAGACTCTCTGGTTTTCATGAGGAGGGGCTGACCTGTGATGGTTTGGGCACCTAACTCCAAGAGCAGGCTCACAGCTGTGAATCTCAAGCAGAGATAAGCACCTCCTTCTAGCTCACAGTTAGGTGCCTAATTACTTCTGGTGGTGAAGCTTAGGCCACAGACCTCTTCTCAGCATTTCCTACTAGCTAATTTAACCAGCTGCTGCTCAGCCTGCTGGCTGCTGTGAATCCCATTTTTAGGCACCTAACTCTTCTCATGCATTGTATATGGTAGCCAGGTGCCTAATTTGGGGCTGATTCCACTATGCAGCAGGGCACTGCAGTGCTGACCCTAAGTTCCCGTTGTGGATTTTGCCCTAAAATGCTATGGTGACAACTGCAGTGTAAAAACCCAAACAGAACGGAAGAAAGGGACAGAGGCAGACTGGACATTGAGCTTGTGCTTTCTGCATATAGCTGCAGTGCTGGATATGACTGGCACTTAAACAACAGGGAGTGCAAGGCTGGTTGTGATTTCTCCTAGTTCTCAAAAAAAAGGTTCCTACAATTAATTTTGGGACTATAAGAAGTGCTAAGACATTTAGCTACCTAATTTGCAGGAAGTTAGACAGCTAAGTGATAACATTTACACCTATGCTGAAATTATGCCCATGAAAACATATGCAGCCTTAAAAAAAAGATAGATAGATAGATCTTGGAGGATTACTGGAAAAAAAAAATCACACCAAAGTGAAACAAATTTTCAGCCTGGAGAAAGTCTTCACATCAGAGTAGCAAAATAGGAGATTGATCACGGACAAAGCTAAAACAAATTGCCCAACCTAAAGCACTGCTAAAAACATCTTCCATGATGGAGAGTGTTTGTACCCTGAATAATTTCTATGCAAAGGTTTCTTTTCCTCTTCAGAAGAAAAAGACAGCAGACTGAAAACAATGCTGAAGCCCAGAAAAACCTCACTTGCATGGACTTTAATTTTTCCACAGGTTAAAATCCATCAAGGAAAAGGAGAGGGAAAGTGAAAAGAGTCACCTTTGCCCTTACTAAAATGAGACCTCACGCTCCAGTGCCTCAAACTGAACAGCAGGCTTGACATTTGGTGGAGCAGCAAGTGCTTTCTACACTCCGCTGCCTTATTGATGGGTTGGGTTGAGGCTTCCCTATTTATTTTCACTCCACAATATAACTCTTTCTTTAGCAAAAGGCTTACACAAAAAGCACAGGATACTACACAAGAGAGAAATGGGCTAAGAAGTTGTTACATGCAATTTAGTAACCAACAGAGAAGCTAGAAAGGTCAAATCTTAAGAGACCATCCAGCAAGGGAGGGGGAAGGGGGAGAGACCTGCACAACCACGAAAAAGATTCTTGTAATAACCACTGAGGAAGGCCCCCGGTGCAATGTGCTATAAATACAGAGCAACTTCCAGCTGAGATAACTAGCACTACTTAGCGAGGAAAAGTTCTTTATAGCCCTGCTGGGAGGGCTGCTAGCTACAGGTATGGTCCATGAAGGTTGTGGTTTGAAGTCTTGGCTGTGGCAACATGCAGAGTACATATGCTGATAGGACAAAGAATGGAAGTGAAAGTTTAAGAGGTGGCTGCACCTGGCCCTTTGGGGACATTTTTATTAGCAGGGCCAGCTCCTGCCTGAAATGCTGGCTTTAGGTCTGGGCATCTCTGTGGGTAACAAGAATATCCAGAGTTAGAACAGTAGTATAAATAATACTTGTAAAACAATTCTGGAAGGGACAGAAATCTTTCTTCTTCAGGACATGAGCCAAACTACTGGGACAGTAGGAGGGAGGGGAGCAGGAGAGGGTGGTGTCAATGGATACTTTCCTTTGGTGAAGATATTAAAATTGGGCCATTATGGCAGAATGCTGGGCATTGCTAGAAGCTACACAACAAGTTTGCGGCATCACCAATGAGTCACCCAGACTACTCTCTTTCCACCTTTCAGTGGCAGCAGCAGGGTCCAGCCCCAGCTCAAACTGCAGCAGCTCCTGAGAGCCCTCAAAGGGACCATGTTCTTGCTCCCCAGCCAGTCTCCTCCATCCCCACAGCCCGCCTATGTGACCAGCCCCAGAGCAAACAGTAGGGGGGACCTCTGGTTGCTTTTTACTTTTCAGATAATTTCTTTCGGCTTCCAAATGTGAAAGTGAGGCTGTGATTCCTCACCCAGCTTCTCCCTTAGCTCAGGAGTTACCACCAGGAAGGCGGCTGCTGAAGGGAGCAGTTCTTTCACCAGGAAGGAGCCCCAGCCCTGCTCCTTCAGATTCATCTCCACCTGCTACTCCACCATGTTTCAGCCCTTATTCAACCAAGACTAAAAGAGAAGTGCTATTTCTCTTCCTCTCTCCTCTCCACCTGCCTCCCAAAGCAGGTAAGAGCAACACAGGCATCATGACAACACAGATAGCTTATGTCAAGGAAATGGATGGCTGATGCCACTGAAAAAGACAGTTACCTGTTCCGTAACTGGTGTTCTTCGAGATGTGTTGCTCATGTCCATTCCATACTAGGTGTGTGTGCTTGCCACATGCACCAGTGCCAGAAGTTTTTCCCTCAGCAGTATCCATAGGGGACTGGCTCTGGCGCCCTCTGGAGTGGTGGCCGCATGGCACAGCATAAAGGGTGCCTCTGGCTCCCCCTCAGTTCCTTCTTGCTGGAAACTCCGACAGTGGGGAAGGAGGGCGGGTCATGGAATGCACATGAGCAACACATCTCAAAAAACACCAGTTATGAACAGGTAACTGTCTTTTCTTCTTCGAGTGTTTGCTCATGTCCATTCCATATTAGGTGACTCCCAAGGAGCACCATCAGAGACTGGGTAGGAGTTCACGGACATGTAGATTGCAACACAGCTCTGCCGAACCCAGCGTCATCTGAGTGATGGCACAATGTGCCGTGAACGTGTGAACATGTCACGGCTCTACAGATGTCCTTGATAGGGATGTGTGCAAGAAAGGCCATCGAGGACACCTGAGCTCTGACGATTGGCGGTGGCGGGACCTCCACCAGGTTGTAACAGGTCCTTGTACAAGAGGTGATCCATTTGGAAATCCTCTGTGAGGACACCAGAAGGCCCTTCATCCTATCCACTGTAGTGATGAAGAGTGGAATTGATTTACGGAAAGGTTTGGTACATTCTAGGTAAAAAGCAAGGCTCTCCGGACGACCAGTGCATGAAGACGCCTCTCTTTGCTGGTCTTGTGCGGTTTGGGACAGAACACCGGGAGGAAGATGTCCTGGTTCATATGGAAGGTAGACACAACCTTTGGCAGGAAGGCTGGGCCGCAGCTGGTCCTTGTAGAAGACCGTGTATGGTGGTTCTGAGGTCAAGTCTTTAATCTCCAAGACTTGTCTTACTGATGTCACCACCACCAGAAAAGTGACCTTCCATGACAGATGGGAAAGGAAGCAGGAGCCCAGCGGCTCAAAGGGCAGGTCCGTGAGCCTAAAAAAGACCAAGTTGAGGTCCCACTGTGGGACAGGGATCCATACCTGCAGGAAGAGTTTCTTGAGACCTCTCAAGAATATGAGTGTCATGTCGTGAGAAAACACCATCTGGCCCTGGATTGGTAGGTGAAAAAGTGGAGATGGCTGCGAGAGGCACTCTAATGGAAGATTCCTCAAATGAAGTAGGTAGTCTAAGACAGATTGTATGGAAGAATGCGAGGAAGAGATGCCACACTCGGACGCCGAGCAGGAAAACCTTGTGCACTTGGCCAGGTTAAGTCAGTCTGGTTGAAGCCTTCCTACTTCCCAGGAAAACTTGCTGGACCTCCTCCGAACAAGTCCGCTCCTCTGGGTTCAGCCACACAGCATCCACGCTGAAAGGTGGAGGGACGCGAGGCTGGGGTTTAAGAGCTGACCGTGGTCCTGTGATAGCAGGTCCAGTCGGTTGGGCAAGGGTCAGGGAGGGCCACTGTCAGGTTCATGAGCGTGCCGAAGCAGTGCTGGCATGGCTGCACTGAGGTGATCATGATAACTTGTGCCCTGTCTCTTTTGATCTTTGCCAGGACCTTGCTGATGAGTGGAACTGGAGGGAACACATACATCAGGCTCCCCGATCACAACAGGAGGAAGGCACTGGAGAGGGAATCCTTGCCCAGACCTTGCAGAGACTAAAACAGATGACATTTTCTGTTTTGCCTGGTGGCAAACAGGTCCACTTGGGGAGTTCCCCAACTCTGGAAGATCATGGAGCAAGCACTTGTGGTGAGAGAAGGCCCTGCTGAGGTGAGCTGCTAGCGTGTTTTTGACGCCAGGGAGATGACAAGCCTCCAGGAGGATCTCGTGGTTGATGCAGAATTTCCAGAGATGGAGTGCCTCTTGGCAGAGAGCCGATGAGCATACTCCTCCTTGCCTGTTGATGTAGAACATCTAGGCTGTACTGTCCATCAGAACTCTCACCACCTTGCCCGACATGTGAGGTAGGAAGATCCCACATGCCAAGTGGACCGCTCTGAGTTCTTTGACATTTATGCGTAGCATCATCTCCTCCTGGGACCACATACCCTGGGTCTGGAGATATCAGAGGTGCACTCTGCAGCTGAGGTCCGAGGCGTTCGACACCAACTCGATGGAGTGAGGGGGGCTGTCGAACGGAACACCCTCTAGGACCTTCTTGCGACCGCTCCACCAATGCAGTGAGGCAAGTATTGCCGGGGGCATGGTAACGATCTTTTCCAGGTGATACCTGGACTGGGAATAGACTGTAGTCAGCCATTGCTGCAGGGGCAGCATCCGGAGCCTGGCATGGTCGACAACATATGTACAAGATGCCATGTGGCCCAGCAGATGCAGGCAAACCCTGGCCGTAGTCAGGGAGAACGCGGAGACTTCCGCGATGAGGTCCGTCAACGTCTGGAACCTTTCTAGCGGTAGGAACACTCTGGCGCAGGTTGAATTGAGCACCACTCCGATGAATTCTATCCTTTGCACTGGAAGTGACGTAGACTTTTTGTCGTTCACCAGTAGACCCAGGGAGCAGCACGTCGTTTGCAATACCACGACATCCTTTTGGACCTGAGATCTGGAGCTGCCTTTGACCAGGCAGTCATTGAGGTACGGGTAGATCTGGATACCCCAGCGCTGGAGGTAAGCTGCCACCACCGACATGCACTTGGTAAACGCTCTTGGTGCTGTCGCCAGGCCAAACAGAAGGACCATAAATTGGTAGTGGCTGGGTCCCACCGTAAATCGGAGGAAGTGTCTGTGTCCCTTGAAAGATCACTATGTGGAAGTATGCATTCTTTAGGTCGAGGGCGGCATACCAGTCTCCCAGATCCAGGGAGGGGATGATGGAGGCCAGGGAGACCACGCCGAACTTCAGCTTCTTTAGGTACTTGTTGAGGTCTCGCAGATCCAGAATGGGACGGACACCACCCTTGGCCTTTGGGATTAAAAAGTATCGGGAATAAAACCCCTTGTTCCTGTATTCAAGAGGAACCTCCTCCACCACATCCAGTTGCAATAACCCTTGAACCTCCTGTGTGAGGAGACTCTCATGAGAAGGGTCCCTGAAGAGGGACAGGGAAGAGGGTGGTGGGGGGTGAGGTAGAAAGAAACTGGAGGGTATAGCCCTGCGCCACCATGTTCAGGACCCAGCACTCCGAAGTTGTAGAGGTCCATGCAGGGAGGGAAAAAGGAAAGGCAGTTGGAAAAAAACAGAGAAGATGGATCTGGGGTATAGTCTGGTAGGTCGTCCTTGGGCGCACCCTCAAAACGGTCACTTGGCCCCCTGCTTGTTTCAGGTGGAGCCTGACTGAGCAGAGGGTGGCGGCTTGAGTGGCGTTTGTAACCCTTGGCCTTCTCGTGAGGCGGGTCCTACCAAGGCTGGCTCCCTTGTCCATAAGGCTGTTGCGGTTTGAACTGCTTATGTGCCAGGCCTAGGACGTAAAGGGTCGTACGGGATTCCCTTGAACCGTGCAGCTTGCTGTATGTCTGCTCTGCAAACAGGGCCTGGCCCTTGAAGGGAAGGTCCTGCATCGACTGCTGAGCCTCGGTGGACAAGCCCGAGAAGAGCAGCAGGAAGCTCGCCACATGGAGATGGCGGAGGCCATGGTGCCATGGTCCGCCGTGTCTGAAGCTGCCTGGAGTGCCGCTCTCGCCTCAGCCATGCCCTCCTCAAGGGTGATTCCTTCCTGGACCCTTCGGGAAGTGAAGCCTCAAACTTGGCCATGACCTGACATGTTGTAATCACAGCGGCTAAGGAGGGCTTGGTGATTGGCCACTGTCAATTGCAGGCTGGAAGACTAATAAACTTTGCATCCAAAGAGATCCAGTCTCCTTGAGTCTTTGTTTTTGGGGGTAGCCCCAGGTTGACCTTGCCTCTCCCACCAGGGAATTGGGGGCTGGGTGGGAATATAAGTACTCGTGCCCCTTGGATGGGATGCACCGCTTGACTTGAGCTGCCTGACTTCCCGAAGGGGGCCTTGAGCTGCCTGGTATGGGTCTGGGCTCACTCACAGCACCCAAAGAAGAACTTCCTGTGGCTGGGCTCAGTCCTGCCTAATATTAGTGTCATTTATTAGAGTTTCCAGGGTTATTATGCCACTGTGTTTGCAGCACACCCAACATTCTTCCAGGAACACATTGCTCCAGCTTCAACTAATTCCCAAAACTTAGCCAGATTGTAGTGCCGAAAGATACCCAACAGACCTGCCTTTCCAAGGGCATCTGGTGAAGCAGATAACTGTTCCTCCACTTGGAGCATCTCATGCAACATCTACTCCATCTCCTGTCACAGTTCAAATTGAGAGGAACTGTCCAAGGAAACAGAAAAGCAGAAATAAGAAACCAGATTCTAGACATCTAACATCTATACACTGACAAGTCCACTACCTACGCACGGGCCAGAAACAGATGGTACAAAAGCATTATGAACTAAAGTTGAGGCTGATCAACACTAGATCTGCCACTAACAAGCAAAAGACAATACACGACTTCATCAGCAATGAAGTACCCAATTCAGCCTGCATCACCAAGACCTGGTAGGCTAGCACAGAGTTTGCAGTGTCATCCAATCTCATCGCCCTAGGATACTTGGTACACCTCTGACCTAGATAGGACAAGAAGGCAGGTGGCACTGCATTTATCTTCTCTGCAAACATCAAATGTAAAGAGAAATGCCTCAGGTACCACAACTTCATTTGAATTCATTCATCTGACAGTAGAAACCAGAGTTAAAGCCAACAAATTTTATGCTTATTTACAGACCACCACAGAAAAAAGTATTCATGAAAGAGCTCACTGACACCTTGTTGCCAATGGCAGTGAGATATCCCAGGCTTGTGAGCACGGGAGATTTCAAATGCTTGTATTGACAAGGCTACAGATGCAAACACAAAAACTCATCTCCTCACTTGCTTCCCATGGACTTTCATAGAACATCTTGGCCCAACCCACACAGCCAGTTATGCTCTGGACCCTTAGATATCAAGATGGTGGACATCACAAACCAACTGCTGTCTTGGCCAGATCATCACTTCATTAAAGCAGTGGTCCGGGATTTTCCTGTGCCCAGGCAACAAGTCAGATCAATGATCCTGATTCATCCATGATGGCTCATGGACACCAACGAATTCCAAAGCCTGCTAATGGACATAACTACTCCATCTACAACATGAGGAGTTGAGGCCTTACCATTCCACACTGGCCTCAGCCACTGATACACTGGCCCAAAAGAGCCCCTTTCCTCCCTACCACAGACTTGGTCTTCTGACACCCTGCACCAGTTGGAGAGAGGAGGTAGAACTTGAGTGCTAACTGCGGAAAACAAAGGCTGATTTAGATAGGATGAAACAAACTCCTCAAAACTTATGCTGAGGTTGTATTACAGGCCAAGAGAACCTTCCCTGCACTGAGGCTGCCAAATCCCACCCCAAGGAGCAAACCAGGGTGGTAACTCACTTAATCAATCCTGAATGCCTATAAGGTGCATCATAGCTGAGCACTGCAAAGGACTATCATACTACTACTGTTGGGATATATCACACATATATCCATGTAATACATTATAGGTCATCAAGGCCTAGTCGGGATGGCGTGTGTTTGACATAAGTACGTGCATTGTGTGTTGGCAACTGAAGCAAGAACTTAAGGTTTCAAGCTGTCAAGGACTATTTGTACAAAACAACTTTGTTACGTCCCTGGGAAATAAACGAAGAATCAGCAGATAAGGAAACAACACCAGCTGGACTGCTATAAAAAAAAATGTATAAGAACTGGAGGAAATGGCACCCCTTGAATCATGGCGGTCTGCCTGGAACTGAGTTGTGGGTGAAAGGTCCAAACAGAGACAAAAGACTAATGATGTTACAAAGTGGATTATAAATGGAGGTTTCAAACATTTGCAATTTGGAGTCTTTCAGCAATCCCAGAGCCCTGTTTGGATATAGATGTGGTCTTTCTGCCAGCTCCCTGCATCTGACCTGAGTTAACCTCGACTGGCCATCGGGACTTCATTCTGATCTGCGGACTCTGGTGTAGTATGTTTGGGGTACAAATGTGGAGTTAATGAGGTTTATTTTGTAAGCAATAAAGAGTACTTAAGAGTATTATATACCAAAACTATATCTGTCCATAGGGAGGCCCCTGCTGCAGGTCTAACACTACACTGAAAAGATCACATACATTCTGGAAGCCTTCTGAAACAGTATGGATCTGCTACACCTGCAATCACCAACCAACAGGCCACCTGCATTCCTAGAGTTCAGTATGTTCACTCGTCAATGTGTTCTAGACAACCAAAAGGAGTCTCAACCCAAGACTTGTCAATCTGACCCAAGCTTTTCCTGTCTTGTGAAAGGGAGTCATAAAAAACTGGTGCAACTAACTGACCAAAATAGCCAATGCCTCATTCAGAGAAGGAATCTTCCCTTTCTCCTTCAAAATATGCTGTAGTCCAGCCAACACTGAAGAAACCCACCCTGGATATTTCAGTCCTAGTCAACTATCTTCTTCATATGACATCTACAATACGGAGGTTGTCAACCGCCACCTTCCATCTTTTCCAAATGCAACAGAGCTGTAAAATGTCCAATCTCCTTTGGATACCAGACTATCTGACAACGTTTCTGATACAGCTGGCTCTCTTTATTTCTCTTCCTGGTTTGCCTGCAATCTTAGGTGATCGTATGAGTGCCAGAATTGAGTCATTCTACAATCAGCAAGCAATGTGTTCACAGAAAGATGTTATTCTCTTATCTAGGATTTTAAAATATATATATATATCTTTTAAAATTCAGCCTTGTCATTACCTCATTGTATCTTGTTTTGGTTATCCAAATGGTTAATTTCTGACATTCTTCCGTAATAAAAAAAAACACTCTGAGTCATCTCTGTGTCCTTTTTAAGTGTCCAGCTCTCACATCCATACAGGTAAGTTTACTATACGTAGCACTTCAGCAATCTAGTACAGATGTGTAATTCAAACTTTCAACAATACAAAAGTCTTTGCAAATTGTTGAATGCACTTTTTGCAAGTTGTATCATCCTTTTCCTGATTTCTTTGTTGCATCTTCCTTCTGATGTTATTGGATTCCCTAAACAGGGGAAGCTATTCACTCATTTCATCACTTGACTGTTGAGATATAGATATTGCCTATATTGTGTATTTCTATGGTTACTTATACTTTTTGTCTTTCTAACATTAATCATCCTTCCATATTTCTTGCTGGCATTATTCATAGCAATAAGCATGTTCTGAAGTTTTCCCTCGTCATAGTGATGCAAACTAGGTCATTGGAGTATTGTATGTTGCTAATGTATATGCCATTGACCTGTGTATGTCCTGGTAAATGTCTTCTAAACTTTCCCTCATTAGAATTTCTGCATATATGTTGAATAGTGGTGGAGATAGGATACAACCCTGGCATACACCTTCCTTGATGCTACAACACTCAGCTATTTCACAGTTCATTTGGATTGCTGCTTTCTGTCCCCAATACCAGCTTTTTATTAATCATAGATCTTGGAAGTCAATACTACATTCTTAAAAAGAGTATCCATCATTTTGTCACATTGAATTTTATCAAATGCCTTTTCTAAATCCAAAAAGCACATATGGATTTCCCTTTGCATTTCTATCACATGCTCAGATAAGATCCTCACAGCAAATACTGCCTCCCTCTTGCCTACTCCTGGACAGAAACCAAACTGACTTCTGCTAATTCTTGTCTTGAGATGCTGATATATCTCTGTGCCATGCTAGAGAATGTGAACATCACTGAACTGTAAAGCTTGACAAGCCATACATAACATTTTGTTGAAAAAAGCCAATTATTGCTGAATGTCAGACCTCCCATTCCTGAGCAAGCTCACAGAGAAGACAGCAAAAGGACAACTAGCTGCTCATCTAAATAAAGCCAACTTTCTAGACCTGGCACAATCTTGATTCATGCCAGGACAGGGAACGGACACTGCTTTCGTGGCACTCATAGTGAATAGAGTGACAGTGAATTTGACGCCGCTGATCATGAGATACTGCTCTCTCACCTGAGTGAAGTGGCAGGAGTCC
Source organism: Lepidochelys olivacea (assembly GCF_965140295.1). Taxonomy (NCBI): domain Eukaryota; kingdom Metazoa; phylum Chordata; order Testudines; family Cheloniidae; genus Lepidochelys; species Lepidochelys olivacea. The sequence goes on from NC_140413.1 coordinate 7,525,641, forward strand.
AGGGTAATGCACTATAGTGGTTTGAGTCCTTCCTGATGGGACCAACAAGTAGTGATGGGAAACTGCACCTACACCACCAGACTCTTCTGCTTGTGGGGATCCTACAAGGATCAATTCTCTCTCTGGACCTTCTCAATATCTACATGCAAACACTAGGTGAACTGATCAGACAATATGGACTCAAGTGCCAGCAATATGCAGATGACACACAGCTCTACCCATCCTTAACCACATAAAATGGTGCAGTGCTTGGATGAGAACAAATGGCTAAAGCTGAACCCAAGCAAAACAGGAAGAGGTGAAGATGGTCAGAGGAAAGTACTCTGAGGACTGTGCAATCTCCGTTGGTTGAAGTTTGACATCCACAACTCGTCAATACAGTCTATAGTCTAGAAGTATTCTTTGTTTCCTCATGGATGCTGAGCTCTCACATAACAACTGCAAGTAATGCTTTGTACTATCTCCAGTTAGCTAGAAGACTCCATCCCATCCTGGCAGAAGAAACTTGGCCTCAGTTATTCATGCCTTCACCACTTCTCGGCTGAACTACAGCAATGTGATATACCTAGGCATGAAACTGTCAGCACTTAGGAAACTCCAAGTAGTACAAAATGCTGCAGCATGTGTCCTCAGCAACATGGGTTATTGTGAGCACAACACACCCGTTCTTTGCGTCCCACAGAATTTTGAATGAAGTTCAAGGTCTTGGTCCTTATCTTCAAAGTGCTCCATGGTCTGGATCCAGGATACCTAAAAGACTATCTAAAGGTCCAGGGCAAAGACCATGGTTGACAACTTAGCTCCTCTGGCACAATGGAACTCGCAACAGTAAGAGTAAAGCTCATCTGTGTGGGAGACAGACCTTTCTCCAGGGGTGGTCTGAGACTGTGGAATGAACTTCCCCAGCAACTAAAGACTGTCTCTAATGTCACCACTTTTCCAACTGCAAGGTGCATTTCTTTGACCTTTCCTTCCTCAATATACACACACAGCAACAGGTATTTTTATTTAATAAATAAAAAACCTTACCAAACCAAGATACTCCGCTGCACACACTTCCCCCTCTGGCAAGAGGATGAGAACACAAACACCATGTGACAGATGTGTAGTCACATTACTTAATGCACTACTGGAAGGTGCTCAGATACTATGACAATTAGCGTGGTATAAAAACCTATCTAGAATAGAACAGAGATTACATATCTAGAAAATACACTCCAACGTATGGGTTCCCAAATGCTTTTAAAGACAGAGCTAAGGAATCACTATCCACCATTGTAGGGCAGCTCCCTCTAGGGTGCAATGTAGCAGCTGTTTGTGCACAGCAATGTCACACAGGGGTTTAGGCCAGGAAATGAAGAAAACTTTGTCCATTTGAAACTGTTAAGAGGAATTCAGCTCAGCAAAATTTGGTTACTCAAACTGCAACTTGCACAGGATGCTGCTGCTAACACCAATGGGCTGAGAAGATTTGATATTTTGTGGAATGCTGAGTGTAGAAGCCTCCATTATAACACTGGTTCTAGGTATCTCTGTAATCACGGCATGGTCAAGAAGGACTAATGAATCTGTGTTCTGGCATAAGCAGAGCAAGTGCAGAAAGAAGACATGAGGTGACCTGTAAAAGGAAAACTAGATCATCGGTTTTGTACCTTTTGATGCTTCTTGATGAAGCAAGCAAGTGGCTTGAAAGGTGTCAAATCTGGTCTTCCCTGGTTTTGCTGGAAGACCTGAAGGTTTCAGAAATGTGCACTGTGAGCATTCTCAGCCCTTATTTAAAGGATAATGGGAGGGGTTGTTAAATCTTAAAGCAAGAGTTTTATTTTTATTCCAAGTGTATATGAGTCATGTAAGCTAAACAGGTGATAATAAAACAAACTATCCCTCTAAGAGAATTTTAAACGTTCTGAATAAAAATCATCCTCCTTCAATAAATCAGGTTTGATTTCATCTGTATTTATGTCAGAATTCTACCAGTTCTTCAGTTACCACAGAGTCTTGCAAGATGGAAAAGACTTGTAAAAAAACCAAGCACAAATCCCCTTGCCACAGACCCCCACCCCCTTTTCTTATTTGAAAAGCAGGATGACCGTATATACCATTAGAAAGCAAAAATGGCATGGAATTTTCCTACCTCTGAGTTAAACTGGTCTGGATGCATTTTAGTCGCTAAAGCCTTAAAAAACAGGACACCTTTAAGAAGTTCACACTTCAATAATATAAAGTTTATTGTCAGCTATTCTTTACACAATTCTATTAAAAGATTCTCTCCAGAAAGAATGCATGTCTACAGCCTGCCCATATTTCTCCCCTTCCTTGGTTAGGTGTGCGTCAGTAGACGTCAGAGCAGCTCTTAGCCCATGACCCCAGAAGCCAATGTTCTGAAGCAGCAATAGATCCTGGTGGCAGTCATAGTTAATGAACAGCATTGAAACACAACTGCAGGAACTCTCTTCAAGTTAATCACATGTGTCTATGAGCAGCTATTACATGTGAAGTTTCCAGAAGACTTGTGGCGGATTCATTTATAAGAGTAGCATGTGTAAAATGCTGAACTCGGTTCACATGGCTTCCCTTTATTTCAACCCCATTTCAGGTCAAAAGACTATAAAAGAGTTCAAGCTGCTTCTCTCCTATCATGCAGACACACATTCTAATGCATTCCATTCAATTTTTGCTGCATGGCTCCCATTGACTTTCATGAGTCAAGCAGCTAAAATCTAGCATAATGCTTTTAAAAAATATACTTCTGAGTGCTCAAATATTGCAGCACAAAGAGCACTTATAAACCTACTGTACCCCAGGATTCCCCAATATAGGGGAATGGGCTGAACACACAGCCTTTACACACAGAAGTTTGTAGCTTGGTCTCACATCGGACACTTATACTGACTCTTCTAAAAAGACTTTTCTTAAAATCTCTCATTGCTGGAGTGATCCAAAATTAAGACTCTGCCCTAGTGCAGAGTTGGTCAAAATGTGAATCTCAAAATCTTGACAATATCCAAAATGTTTGCAAACCACTCTGCCCCCACCACACACACCTACCCGAAAATAGTTAAACCTTGTTACTTGGTATGGAGAGAAGATAGCCAGCCCAATTTAAAAATAGACGCATAATATAATAATACAATATTTGTGCTTCCCGAGTAACTTGCAAGCCCAGTTTCAACTGACTGCAAGCTTTCCATGCCTACGTTTTAAAAATGATGCTAGTGACATCATAATGGAAATGCGGATAGAACGTGAGCCAGATGTTCAACTGGGTCCCCTAAAACGAGAACCTTCAATCAGCAAAACAGCACAACTCTGCTCGTTTCAATGCACTACTGCACCAACTCCAGGAGTATTATGTCAGCTAATAAGATGTGTGGCTCTCTCATGAGATCCCCACTGCAAGGAACGATGGATGGTCTCTCAGGAGAATAATATCGGGCCCCTCCCAGTAGAGATTTCAATTTATGGCTGGGGACTCCAGCATAACAAATACTTAGCAACAAGCAGACCTCTGTTTTAAGCTTGCATTCCTTCCCCCCGAGCTTTCTTGCCAGGGTTAGTCAGCATCATCTCTGCCCTGCTCCCAGGAGCACATCTGGTATGAAGATGGGGTTCCAGTGCCTCTTGTTTAGGGCATCAGTCCAGCTTTTTCACCATATATGGCCCTTCCAGCTCATAGCCAATCTTCCTGTAATAATTCCTGGTGCCAACTCCTGCAATAAAATAGAGGGGCAAAACTCATCAGTGCGGTGATGGATGGCAAGAGATCAGGCCCTGGAAAACAGAGATATGCAGACAAGTGATTTTCACTGGTAAGATTTGTAACAGAGGAGAGTCCAGCAAAGCTACACAGTACAGTCCTGTTTTTCTGAAGGGTTCTGGAGACATTTGAACAATGAGGTTTCAGATAAACTGCAGAGCAACCTGGTGTGCATATCACTGCTGGGGGAGGACTACGTCTGACCCTCAGTTAAGTGACCCGCCCCTCAGCTGTGTTATGCTAGGCTGGGACAGCAAGAAGGAAGCAGGCATACTATGTGGAAACCTTCACCAGCCTGCAGTCCCAGCATAGTGGCCAGAATCCCTGTCTCCTCCCCTGCATAATGCCTCACAAAATCTTTGGAACTTAGCTAGTCTCCAGGCAACCTCTGCCTGGGGATGACCAAGTTTCTTTAGGGTTAATTTATAAACCAGACAGGTGGATAGTTTACTAGAGCAAGCTCACCTACTCTCTTACAACTTGATGCTAAGGCACAGCGATTAGCATTTTCAAAGGGACTTGAGAGAGAAAAGTGCCCAACTCACAGAAAGTCAAAATGAATGGGAGTCAGGTACCTAAATTCCTTGGGGTAAATCCTAGCCACTGGGCCTTCCATGGTGCCACCATGTATGGGCTGTGGGTAGTTAGTCATTAGCACTCTGGAAAGATTGTGCTCTGCTTTTGGGGACAGGGGTATAGGAACTTGGTAAAACAGCTGAACTGAGCAACACATCTACCCTTCCTCCTGTGAAGAGGGATGATTGTGAGCAGTGATGGAGGGCTACAATTAGAATAACCATTTAATGTTCCTAAGTATCAAACTTATCCTAAGTATAGCTCTTAACACAAAGCAAAGACAAGCTCTTGAGAGGCAGAGGTGCAGCTGCAGACATCATTACAGACAGCTGAAGAGCTCTGAAACCCAGCAAGGTCTGTCTTCACTCACAGAAATATGCTTGGATCCACTTTAAATGTACACGTGGGCTCTGCAGTCACAGATTCAATTTCCTCATTAAAGGGGAGGCTTTAGAATGCCATTGTTGTTAAACAGGCTCTTCTCCCTCTTTTCTTCCTTAATTAGATCCTGTGATGACCAACTCCAAGATAAACCCAATGCCCTAGAAGAACACTGGTTTTCAACAACATCCAGCAGAGGGACAGCATTACAGGAGAGAGTAATAACAGCTGCCCCCACCTTATCTCTAATTATACACAGATGCAGGCATTAGTCATCGAATGAGGGACAAAGGAGGACAAACAGACAGACAAACCCTTCTCAGAGCATTATAGAATCGCTGGTAGTCAGGCTGGCTGACGGACCCAGAAAATACCTGGCATTGCTTAAAGAAAGAAACCCTTAAACTTCTTGTCCCTCCAGTCGGTTCCTGGAAAATGTGGCACTTAGGAACTGGCTCTTTCCCCATCCAGGAATTAACCACATTACTACTTAGAGACTTAATCAACCCAGTTATCAACCCGTCTGTTCCGACATGCACAACATTCACAATAAGTTTGCCTTCAGCCATGTTAATTCTTTGGGATGTTCATGTAAAAGCATTTTCCTTGGACTTTATTTTTAGTATTGTTACCAAACTACTTAAATACTTAGCATCTCTACAGAGTTGGATGTTCGCAAAGCACTGCAAAGATGCTAATACCTCTGGTGAAGTAGGTATCACCACCATTTTACAGGTAGGGAAGCTGAAGAAGAGATAATAGAAGAAAAATATCTTGCAGACAAACTTCCACACTCTGAGCAACAGGGATTTTCAGATGCTCAAATAAATTTGTTAGTCTCCAAGGTGCCACAAGTACTCCTTTTCTTTTTGTGAATACAGACTAACATGGCTGCTGCTCTGAAACCTTTTCCCAGGGAGAGGCTCTAAGGGTGGGTGCTGCTGCCTCTTTGCTGAGAGTCAGATCCAAAATGATAGGGTTACAGACTCATTGAAGCTAGAAGGGACTACCATGATCCTCTAGTCTGACCTCCTGCACATCACAGGCCTCAAAACCTCACTCACCAACTCCTGCAATAGGCCTAGAATTTCCAAATTAACAGAGAATTAACCAGGTTTCAGAGTAACAGCCGTGTTAGTCTGTCTTTGCAAAAAGAAAAGGAGTACTTGTGGCACCTTAGAGACTAACCAATTTATTTGAGCATGAGCTTTCGTGAGCTACAGCTCACTTCATCGGATGCATACCGTGGAAACTGCAGTAGACATTATATACACACAGAGACCATGAAACAATACCCCCTCCCACCCCACTGTCCTGCTGGTAATAGCTTATCAAAAGTGACCACTCTCCCTACAATGTGCATGATAATCAAGGTGGGCCATTTCCAGCACAAATCCAGGTTTTCTCACCCCCCCACCCCCATACACACACAAACTCACTCTCCTGGTGGTAATAGCTTATCTAAAGTGATCATTAAGTTGGGCCATTTCCAGCACAAATCCAGGTTTTCTCACCCCCCCACCCCCATACACACACAAACTCACTCTCCTGGTGGTAATAGCTTATCTAAAGTGATCATTAAGTTGGGCCATTTCCAGCACAAATCCAAGTTTTCTCACCCTCCACCCCCCCCCCCCCCCACACACACACAAACTCACTCTCCTGCTGGTAATAGCCCATCCAAAGTGACCACTCTCTTCACAATGTGTATGATAATCAAGGTGGGCCATTTCCTGCACAAATCCAGGTTCTTTCACCCCCTCACCCCACTCCAAAAACCACACACACAAACTCACTCTCCTGCTGGTAATAGCTCATCCAAAGTGACCACTCTCCCTACAATGTGCATGGTAATCAAGGTGGGTCATTTCCAGCACAGATCCAGGCTTTCTCAGCCCCCCCCCCCCCCGGGGGAACACACACACACACAAAAAAAAACCTCACTCTCCTGCTGGCAATAGCTCATCCAAACTGACCACTCTCCAAGTTTAAATCCAACTTTAACCAGAACGTCGGGGGGGGGGGGGGGTGGTAGGAAAAAGCAAGGGGAAATAGGCTACCTTCCATAATGACTTAGCCACTCCCAGTCTCTATTTAAGCCTAAATTAATAGTATCCAATTTGCAAATGAATTCCAATTCAGCAGTTTCTCGCTGGAGTCTGGATTTGAAGTTTTTTTGTTTTAAGATAGCGACCTTCATGTCGGTGATTGCGTGACTAGAGAGATTGAAGTGTTCTCCGACTGGTTTATGAATGTTATAATTCTTGACATCTGATTTGTGTCCATTTATTCTTTTACGTAGAGACTGTCCAGTTTGACCAATGTAAATGGCAGAGGGGCATTGCTGGCACATGATGGCATATATCACATTGGTGGATGTGCAGGTGAACGAGCCTCTGATAGTGTGGCTGATGTTATTAGGCCCTGTGATGGTGTCCCCTGAATAGATATGTGGGCACAGTTGGCAACGGGCTTTGTTGCAAGGATAGGTTCCTGGGCTAGTGGTTCTGTTGTGTGGTATGTGGTTGTTGGTGAGTATTTGCTTCAGGTTGCGGGGCTGTCTGTAGGCAAGGACTGGCCTGTCTCTCAAGTACGCCACTAGCCGTCACGTTCAGCCCCCAACTAAAACCCCTCCAACGCATTATTAAGGATCTACAACCTATCCTGAAGGATGACCCAACACTCTCACAAATCTTGGGAGACAGGCCAGTCCTTGCCTACAGACATATTGTTTTATGATCTCTGTGTGTATATAAAGTCTGCTGCAGTTTCCACGGTATGCATCCGATGAAGTGAGCTGTAGCTCACAAAAGCTCATGCTCAAATAAATTGGTTAGTCTCTAAGGTGCCACAAGTACTCCTTTTCTCTTCCTCATTTGACGACAATAGGTTCAAATCATTAACAAGAATGATCTTGCAGCTTGGCTAGCCACATACCCCAGAGGAAGACAGGAAGACGTGACACCGCCATTTGAGGAATCACAGTCTGAATCCCTTCTGAGGTCTTTTATTCAAAATTCAAAGCCAACAATTTATTTCACAGTCACATCCTTCAACAACAGACACTTTTCTGAACTGGCTCAGGAACAAGAAGTGGGAGGTGTGAGAATCCCGCTCATTCCCACTGTAACCAATTGTTAAGCTTTAGGACCCTGTGTGGAGATGCAGAACTATTTTGCTGACTTACCTTGGCAGCCAGACCAGGCAGGGTCTCATGCATGTTTCTAAAACAAAAATCTATAGGAAGGAAAGGAAGCCTTAGAACTAGTCATCTCAGGAAGGAGCTCGGATTAATGTTTTATGGTAAGTATGGAAGGCAGATGTACATTATTAGGAAAAAGGCCTTTTCCCAAGGTCTTTACAGTAGCTTTCTCTGATAGCTTCCAGTTCCACACACAGGTCCAACTATAGAGAGGAACGCCAAGGCTTCAATTCATGGATGAGAAAATGGTGCAAAGAAAAAGATTTAAATGTATTAAGCACTAGGGAACTTTATGGAGAAGGGAGAGCCTATACACAAGAGATGGACTGCATCTCAACCAAAGCAGAATGGACTGCTGACACAGAAACTTAACAAGTTTACGTAGAATTACTTAAGCGAAGAACTGGGGGAAAGCAGAGAGGTGCTGAGGAACACACCAGTCAGACAACTATGCCCACTAGAAGAAAAGGAGTACTTGTGGCACCTTAGAGACTAACAAATTTATTTGAGCATAAGCTTTCGTGAGCTACAGCTCACCTCATCGGATGCATGCAGTGGAAAATACAGTGGGGAGATTTATATACACAGAGAACATGAAACAATGGGTGTTACCATACACACTGTAACAAGAGTGATCAGGTAAGGTGAGCTATTACCAGCAGGAGAGCTGGGGGGAAAAAAACCTTTTGTAGTGATAATCAAGGTGGGCCATTTCCAGCAGTTGACAAGAACCGTGTGAGGAACAGTGTTTTGTGTGTGTGTGTAAACATGGGGAAATAGTTTTACTTGTGTAATGACACATCCACTCCCAGTCTTTATTCAAGCCTAAGTTAATTGTATCCAGTTTGCAAATTAATTCCAATTCAGGAGTCTCTCATTGGAGTCTGTTTTTGAAGTTTTTTTATTGAAGAATTGCAACTTTTCGGTCTGTAATCGAGTAACCAAAGAGATTGAAGTGTCCTCCGACTGGTTTTTGACCAGCCTCCTCACCTGAAGCAAATACTCACCAGCAACCACACACCACACAACAGAACCACTAACCCAGGAACCTATCCTTGCAACAAAGCCTGTTGCAAACTGTGTCCACATATCTATTCAGGGGACACCATCATAGGGCCTAATCACATCAGCCACACTATCAGAGGCTCGTTCACCTGCACATCTACCAATGTGATCTATGCCATCATATGCCAGCAATGCCCCTCTGCCATGTACATTGGTCAAACTGGACAGTCTCTACGTAAAAGAATAAATGGACACAAATCAGATGTCAACAACTATAACATTAAAAAAAAAGCTTTCGTGAGCATCCGATGAAGTGAGCTGTAGCTCACGAAAGCTTATGCTCAAATAAATTTGTTAGTCTCTAAGGCGCCACAAGTACTCCTTTTCTTTTTTAATAATACAAAGGTATCTGTGACTGATGAAATATAGGTCAGAAAAATGTGCCCCTTTGGAAAAGTTACAGGGTGTCTAACCAAGGAGTTAAATAAAAATAGGTACACTATGAAAAACAAGAATGTGCGTCTCTACACCAATGGGAAAAGCTTGTAAGTAAATGCAGGTAAATTGGAATCCCTGGCAACAGAAGACAAGCTTAACATAATATGCATTACTGAAACATGGTGAAAAAATAGATGAATGGAACACTAAACTGCCTAAAAATTATACAGGAAGAAAAGGTCATAGACACAGGGGAATAGCACTATACATGCAAGTTTTCGTAGTATCTAATGAAAAATTTCATAATGAAAAAGGACCATATAGGAGAATCTATATGGATACAAATCCCAAGTCATGAGAATACAAATAAACTAACAGGGTTATATTACCATCCTCCTGGTCAAGAAAAGGATAGTGAGTGCACAGTGCCAAGAGAAATCAAAGCGGCAACTAACGAAACAATACACAGTTCCAACTACTCACAGATAACTTGGTTATATATCACAATGGGACACTTAGTGTGTCTACAATACATTTTTACAAGGTACGTCTGGTGTAAAGATCTTGGTGATGTGACTCTTCTCTTTACTACTCACTGCTGCACATATAAATCTACAACACAGTTTCCACCCAGCCAGCTGATGGGCCTTTTTCATAGAATATCAGGGTTGGAAGGGACCTCAGGAGGTCATCTAGTCCAACTCCCTGCTCAAAGCAGGACCAATCCCCAAATAAATCATCCCAGCCAGGGCTTTGTCAAGCCTGACCTTAAAAACCTCTAAGGAAGGAGATTCCACCACCTCCCTACGTAATGCATTCCAGTGCATCACCACCCTCCTAGTGAAGCTAGGTGAAGCTACCCAGATAAAGCCCAACATTCCCATCGCACCAAACAATGCATCTATATTCTGATGAAGAGGATAGACATAGTCCAGAATCATCCATCAATAATGGGGTAAGAGTCTCACACACACTGGATTGAGGAGATTTTTTAAAAATGAACACAGTTAATTGGGGTTTTTAAAGTAGCAAACATAAAAATTTCCTTGAAAGTGCTTGAATTATTCACAAGACTTGGCTTTAAACCAAGCCCTGCTCCGCGTGGCTGAAAAATCCTGCCTCAGGTTTGCTTGGAGAGTTTAGACTGAAGCACCTGTATTAACCCAGAGACCATAGTTGCTCTGAACAGCACAGTCCATAAAACCAAACGCCCTGCGCAACACGGTTGGAACACTAACTGGGAATGAAAACACTGATGCTGAAAATCTCCACCAGGCATGGCATGTGGCAGCCTGCCTGTTAAACACAGATCAGTGTAAACACATCACCGCTGTGATCCCATCTCTACACTACATTGAATAAGGAGTTACATTTAAGGTCCTTAATGGAATGGGACTGGGATCTCTCACTGTTTCTCCTGGGCTCATCAGGAATGTCACCTATGCTAGAAGAGAGAGGACTTGTAGAGAAAGGGGACAGAATTTTCTTGTCAGGTGACCTGTGACTACATAATTCTATCCTATCTTAGTGTTTTCTGGAGTATCCATCAGTTTAGTACTTTCATCTAAGTGCTTCCAGGTAAATTAAGTCTACTTGGCAAGGTCTCTAGTGAATTTAATGGGGTCTTCAGTTGTTCTCCCACAGGAAGTCAGAATGATCATGACTCTCAGTGAACTCAGGACAAATGTAAGATCCAACTTTTTATCCCAGCATTTCTATAGTAAAAACCAACCAATTTATTTGAGCATAAGCTTGCGTGAGCTACAGCTCACTTCATCGGATGCATAAAGTGGAAAGTACAGTGATGAGATTTTATATATACACACAGACCATGAAAAAAACCATGAAAAAATATACATTGTAAGGAGAGTGATCACTTAAGATGAGCTATTACCAGCAGGAGAGTGGGGCGGGGAGAGAAAACCTTTAGAAGTGATAATCAAGGTGGGCCATTTCCAGGAGTTAACAAGAACGTGGGGGGCGGGGGGGGAGGAGGATAGTTTCACTTAGTATAATGACTCAACCACTCCCAGTCTCTATTCAAGCCTAAGTTAATTGTATCCAATTTGCAAATTAATTCCAATTCAGCAGTCTCTCCTTGGACCTGGGGTATTCTATCTGCTACCCAAGATCCATAAACCTGGAAATCCTGGACGCCCCATCATCTCAGGCATTGGCACCCTGACAGCAGGATTGTCTGGCTATGTAGACTCCCTCCTCAGGCCCTACACTACCAGCACTCCCAGCTATCTTCGAGACCACCACTGACTTCCTGAGGAAACTACAATCCATCCGTGATCTTCCTGAAAACACCATCCTGGCCATTATGGATGTAGAAGCCCTCTATATACCAACATTCCACACAAAGATGGACTACAAGCTATTAGGAACTGTATCCCCGATAATGTCACAGCAAACCTGGTGGCTGAACTTTGTGACTTTGTCCTCACCCATAACTATTTCACATTTGGGGACAATGTATACCTTCAAATCAGCGGCACTGCTATGGGTAGTCGCATGGCCCCACAGTATGCCAACATTTTTATGTCTGACTTAGAACAACGCTTCCTCAGCTCTCGTCCCCTAATGCCCCTACTCTACTTGCGCTACATTGAGGACATCATCATCATCTGGACCCATGGAAAAGAAGCCCTTGAGGAATTCCACCATGATTTGAACAATTTCCATCCCACCATCAACCTCAGCCTGGACCAGTCCACACAAGAGATCCACTTCCTGGACACTACAGTGCTAATAAGCGATGGTCACATAAACACCATCCTATACCGGAAACCTACTGTCCGCTATTCCTACCCACATGCCTCCAGCTTTCACCCAGACCACACCACACAATCCATTGTCTACAGCCAAGCTCTACGATACAACCGCATTTGCTCCCACCTCTCAGACAGAGACAAACACCTACAAGATCTCTAACAAGCATTCTTACAACTACGATACCCACCTGCGGAAGTGAAGAAACAGACTGACAGAGCCAGAAGAGTACCCAGAAGTCACCTACTACAGGACAGGCCCAACAAAGAAAATAACAGAGCATCACCTTCAGCCCCCAACTAAAACCTCTCCAACGCATTATCAAGGATCTACAACCTATCCTGAAGGACGACCCATCACTCTCACAAATCTTGGGAGACAGGCCAGTCCTTACCTACAGACAGCCCCCCAACCTGAAGCAAATACTCACCAGCAACCACACACCACACAACAGAACCACTAACCCAGGAACTTATCCTTGCAACAAAGCCCGTTGCCAACTGTGCCCACATATCTATTCAGGTGACACCATCATAGGGCCTAATCACATCAGCCACACTATCATAGACCTGCACATCTACCAATGTGATCTATGCCATCATGTGCCAGCAATGCCCCTCTGCCATGTACATTGGTCAAACTGGACAGTCTCTACGTAAAAGAATAAAGGGACACAAATCAGATGTCAAGAATTATAACATTCATAAACCAGTCGGAGAACACTTCAATCTCTCTGGTCACTCGATTTATTCGATTTATATCTGGTCACTCGATTTATGATCTCAAAGTGACTATCCTTCAAGAAAAAAACTTCTAAAACAGACTCCAACGAGAGACTGCTGAATTGGAATTAATTTGCAAATTGGATACAATTAACTTAGGCTTGAATAGAGACTGGGAGTGGTTGAGTCATTATACTAAGTGAAACTATTCCTCCCCCGCCCCCCCCCCCACTGTTCCTCAGATGTTCTTGTTAACTCCTAAAAAGAAAAGGAGGACTTGTGGCACCTTAGAGACTAACCAATTTATTTGAGCATAAGCTTTCGTGAGCTACAGCTCACTTCATCGGATGCATACTGTGGAAAATACAGAAGATCCACAATATGCAGCCGATGAAGTGAGCTGTAGCTCACGAAAGCTTATGCTCAAATAAATTGGTTAGTCTCTAAGGTGCCACAAGTACTCCTTTTCTTTTTGCGAATACAGACTAACACAGCTGCTACTCTGAAACCTATAGTAAAAACCCATCTGCTTGTCTGTGATAAGGGGAGAAAAGGACCTAAGGTTAACTATCTGTCAGAGTTAAGTAAATTTTTATATGGGGTCGGGTACAATGGTGTTAAGTGCAGTATAAATACCAAGAGTGAACAGAATAAAAGGTGAGGGAAATCCTGAACGATACCTCACTAGCAGATTAGAAAAACAGGAAGGAATCTGAATTGTACCTAAACTGGGTGAAAATCAGGTTTGATTATGCACATGCTCAATGCCCTTTTCAGCACAAAAATTAAATATACTCTTCTGACTCAATCCTACCACATAGGAATATACAAATGCAGCATCTCAAAAGAAGCTTTAATCACTGCTCACTAGTCAACAGATTAAGAGAAAATAAGATAATTTAAACATTATTAAAGATTTTGACAGATAATGTTAACATTCTTAAGAATTTTTTCCAATTGTTGTCAATTTAAATTTTCACAATTGTGCAAAATTTTGGGTTTTAAGGATTTTTTTCCTCAATTTTTATCAGTTTACTTTTTCACAGTTGTGGGAAATTATGGGGCGTATTAGCCAATAGCGGGGGAAAAGGGGAGCATCAGTCAATAATTATTTCATGACAGTAGATGCTGGGATTCAAAGAATTAAAGTTTTTTAACTGTTAAAACACAAACTGTCAACATCACACGTTAAAACATAAAAAGTAAATATCCTTAAATCAACCTCTAAAAGTTCTCAAGCTGAATTTCTCTTACTTTGCCTATCTGTAGATTTTTATTATCACAGGTAGAAATATTTTTTGTAAGCTTGTGTGTGTACAGTGAATTCAGCATTAACCGACATTTACTGATAAAAACCTATTTCTTCCAAGCTTACTTAAATGCATTCAGTGGAACATGCAATATGATATAGTAAAAATCAGCTTATGTATATAGAATGAAATTCCCAGATTGTTTAAATCCATTAATGTGCCAAGTGCAATTCTAATTATGGCAAAACCTACTCTCAGAGGCTCTGCAGGAAAAATGACTTTCTTTTAGGATTGCACAGTATGTTGCCAGAAGCATAAAGCAGCCAGGCAAATTGTAAGAACTTTCCTCTAAGTTCTGAGTTCGACACAGAACATTACTCAAACATGATCTGGTTATAAAGATACTAAAACAATTTCTTTGGTTAGTGTACAGAGGTCTTAAAGGAAGGAATAGGAAAAAAAGTTACATGGCTCTGCCAAAACCCAAAAATTTCACCTGAAGTCAGCAACACAGCTCCAATCGTTCCAGCCCAAAGAGGACCAGATGGGGCTGCTTCCTTCAGTACCACTCAAGGATGTTCTTTCATTCACTGCAGATACAACTGCTAAGCAACAATGGCATCTCTCCCCAAAAGGGTGGAGTATACAGTAGAACCTCAGAGTTATGGACATCTTGGGAATAGAGGTTGTCTGTAACTCTGAAATGTTCATAACTCTGAACAAAATGTTCATAAATCTGAACAAAACACAGTTTGGGCCCCTGATCCAGCAGCTGACACTCTAGGCCAGGTTTCAGCAGCAGCTGAGCTCCCTATTCAGCACTGGCATGAGTCTGCAAGCTTGTCTCCCTTCCAGCAGGGAGGGGTGTGTGAGTGAGTGAGTGAGTGTGTGTGTGTCTATAAACAGTGTGCTCCCCTCCCGGGAGAGGGGGCTAAAAAACAGTGCATCCCTCTCCCGGCTGGGGGAGAAGGGGTAAAGGCAGCGCATCCTGCTGGGGGGGGAAGGGGGGGAGGAAAGAGAAAGAAGCAAGGCAGACCCCAGCACTGCTGCTCCTGCTCTACTGGCTCTGGCTGCCTTGTTGTAAGTGGCTGCCCGGTGTGAGAAGGGTGGGTGTGGGGACAGACAATCCAAATGTGCCCACCTTTAAGATACTGGCACAGTACAGTATTTACTTTTTTTTTGGGGGGGGGGGGGGTCTTTGCTGCTGCCTGATTGGTTATTTCTGGTTTCACATGGTGTCCAGTTGACCAGTCAGTCTGTAATTCTGGTGTTCGTAATTTTGAGGTTCTATTGTACGCCTTTGCTGCACTGCCACTTTGATGGTCGGGAAAGGCACAGAAGGAATCCAAATTTACTCCCTTATTCATGTGTGCAAGTCCAGCTGAAATCAATGAAGTTTAGATACCACAGGGCGAGGTAGAAAGAACTGGCTAGAAGATTTGGAACCCGCTATTGCGACTAGGAAAACCATAATATTATTTATTTAAGATACAAATACTGAAGTATTAAAGGGAAGAAATGGAAGGAAGGAAGAACTCCAAGTGAGAGCCCCAGCTCTTTCCCCATCGGTGACATCTGGCTCCAGCTTAGAGTCAATGGATTTACACAACCAGAATGTATTAAAAACATTCCAATCCAGTCACTTACAGACAAGACACTTAATATTTTAAAAAAAGAAAAGGAGTACTTGTAGCACCTTAGAGACGAACCAATTTATCTGAGCATAAGCTTTCGTGAGCTACAGCTCACGAAAGCTTATGCTCAAATAAATTGGTTAGTCTCTAAGGTGCCACGAGTACTCCTTTTCTTTTTTGCGAATACACGGCTGTTACTCTGAAACTTAATATTTTAAAATTTCTTTTAAGCCATAGGGGATCTTTTGGGTCACACGATTGGTAAAGAAAAATCAGCAAACGCAGCAGTGTCTTTCAAGAGTTTTGCTGTTACCTAAAGAAAACAATATGAGATTTGATACTCCTCCATCTTACCTTCAGCAAGATCTCTGAGAAGAAACTTTACTGAGTTCAGAAAAACCAATTTCAACGAAATACCATTCAAAACCATGGTATTTAATGCAGTACTTCAGATCAAAATAAAGCATAAATTTAACAGTGAACTCTTGGCAATTTCCCCAAAACTATGTTATGTAACTATGTGTAATTCTAAAATTCTTGTTTAGGATTAGCCTTTACTTATACAAATAATGTTACTGGAGTCAATGAAGTCACCAGAACTACTTCAATGAGCAAGATTTGGAAGATCTGACCCTAAGAACACATCAGTATTGGGAACATGGATCATTGATCTGCTATGGCTATTCCTATTTAGTCCTGTATCCTGTCTCTGGCAGTGGCTAGTACCAGATGCTTCAGAGAATTTTGGTTTTTATTGTGGAAGTATTGCCAAAAAAAAAAAAAATTAGTTTGTTCCCATTCAGCAAGATAAAACTAACCAGCCTCATTTCATTGTGCCTGTCTACTTCAGATAGCCACAGTTGGTCAGGATCAAGTGGTGTAAATAACTAGTGGATTAAACAGGGAAGGCTCTCAAGCCAAACTCAGAATCTCTGAGAGATGCAGTCATGAAGTTTCCTGCCCTAACATAGCTCTGCATGATTTCCAACTCTTTGTGCTTTGCCACATGACACATGGAAGCAGCTACAAATGCATGCACATCAGTTACAGAACTGTAACTGACAGTTTCAATTTGACCCCAAGAGACCATCTTGCCAAACACAGCAAAAGGAAACATGAGGGAACAGTCACCTTGACACTGTTGTCTTGGGTACTGAAAACTAATCTAAAAATATGTCCTACTGGCAAAATGATTGATTAAATAAAATTGCAGCATGAGCTGTGAACACACTGATGGGATCGTCTGGTTTGGAACTTACACTTTTCACAATGTTGTGGTTGTTTTAGTTTTATTATGGAAAATGCAAGTGTGACATAAAAGATTCTCAATCACTAACATCCAATTACAAAGAAGAGTAAACAACTGATAAACCATAGAGAGGATCTGAAATAGTGCTAACAAAATCAAAAGAATCTGTCTTTTTGGCAATGTGGGACTTTAAAATTCATTGAAAAAAATCAGAAAGCTTCAAAGTTATTTAAGTAAAGTTCTTAAATTAAGAAAAGAATTGGTTAGTAGTCCCTAAACTAATAGTTAAATTGTCAAACAATTTTTTAATATACACATTTTGGGTAAAAATTTCAAAAGCACCTAACTCACTTAGGAGCCTCGTATCCTACATAACTTAGGGCAGGCACTTTTGAAAATGGGACTTAGATGCTTTTAAAAATGTTACCTTTACTGTACAGTTTTATCATTCTTGATTTTCAAAAGACTATCTAATGGGAACGCAGATTCATTCAGTTCAATGTTGAATCAGAGACCCCGCTGAGAAGTACCAATATAATGGAAGTTTCCACAGAAAGCCATAAAAGTCCCATCCACTGACAGAGGCAATAAGTGTGAATGGTATTTCTAAAAAATGCTTTGAAAATGCCTCTATTTTAACGTAGCTAGTTTTGGTATTAGAACTGAGAACTGGATATGTTCTTTAATATTTTAATTTATATTAATTGTGTGGTGATTAAAGGCACCATATTACCAGCACTGGAGATGAATTAAAACCTTCCATCTACAGAACAGGTACAGCACGGGGAGCTTTCCCACAATGCCCCTGGCCAATATGCCTAAATCCACCTTCTGAAAGGACTAAATCCAGGCCTAAGGGTATGTCTTCACTACCCACTGGATTGGCGGGCAGCGATCGATCCAGCGGGGATCAATTTATCGTGTCTAGTCTAGACATGATAAATCGACCCCCAAACGCTCTCCCGTCAACTCCTGTACTCCAGCACCGCGAGAGGCGCACGCAGAGTCAACGGGGAGCGGCAGCAGTCAACTCACCATGGTGAAGACACCACGGTAAGTCTATCTAAGTACGTCGACTTCAGCTATGTTATTCACATAGCTGAAGTTGCATAACTTAGATTGATCCCCCCCAACAGTGTAGACCAGGGCTAAGAGGGTAATGCAGTCTCCATGACCTCTTGGACTCTGAGCTGAGGCAACCAACAAGAGACTACCTCAAATACCAAAGTAGTAGTAAATGGGTTATGAAGTCCCACTGCAAACTAAGGGGTATAACAGTATATTCTTATTCCTCTCCCGTAACATTATGGGATCTCTGTGTGTTGGTAAAACTACACAGCTAATAATGAACACTGTTGCATAGGCTTTTGCATGTAAGCAGTTCATCATCCTTGGGTTTTCGAATCACTACATCAACAAGGCAAATAAACCCAAAAGACCAGAATTGTAATCAATGGCATGGGCAGGGATCAATGAAGTAAAAACTCATGATAGAATTAATGAGCTAATTCTGCAGCAATCAATTTTTGGAGAGTCATTAGCACAAAGTAGATGCACTCATTAGGTTTGCTCATTTGCCATTTAAAAATCAGCTCAGAACCACCATGGAGCTTCCAGATGGTGAGATTTCATCCCATTCATCTCTTAGTGTGGTGGCAATATTTCATTAATGACTACACAGCCCTGTCCATCTCCAGCTGGCAGAAGCAACTTTGCGGGGAGGGGAGCAACCACAGCAAACTGGGGTCTTAGTGTTGACAATGCCAGAGGATAGTTAACCTTTGATCCTAAATCAAGCTCACAGTGCTTTCTCAGTTCAAAATCAAACACTGAATTTTTTTAATTTAAACAGTTGCCTTTCATAATTTAACAAAAGGTTATGTCCTACAGGCATTAGAAAATCCAAGAAGAGAACAGTGCCGCAGCATTTCTGCTACAGTACTAAGGCCTGTATTTCTCACGCTGAAGGTTTAAGAGATTTTAGATCTATGATCAACATGATGTCCTGAAGTTTCTTTTCTGCTTGGTGGATAAAGCATCCACCGTCTGGCATGGTATTACTGAGAATCTGGGGATTTAAGCTGAAACAAAGAAGCCTTGGAATTCAAGCTTTGTTTCCCTCTACATAAATTAAGAGAGTTTAGTGATGATGAAAAGAACAGACTGACAATCTTGGAGACTGAACTCCACTGTCCATTAAACAAGTATGGCACATGCAGCAGTGCTGAATATACCCTGCCCCTCCAAACCCTGCCTCAATACTGACCAAGAGGCACCACCATCAGTGGGTAGGTCAGTCACTATGCCCATTCAATATTTAGCCTTTTCTTGTGAGACTGCCATCTTGTTCACTAGGAACTACTGTGAGATCACCAATTCACTGTTATCAACATTATTTATTCATATTGGAGGAGGAGTCAGAGGCCCCAATTATAGTGCTAGGCTCTGTATGAACATAGAACAAAAAGACAGACCATGCTTTTAGGATCTTATCTTCTAAGTAATATAGACCACCAAATCATTAGTAGTGATTTTTGGTCTTTAATAATCTGGTACTAGATTTGAATTAGCAACAGAGATGGAAAGGGTCTGTATCCATTATGAAGCCCTGGGCCATCCTGTCCTGTACACCAAGAAAAACCCACTTAAAGGAGTCCTATAGCACCTACTGAAAGCTATTACTTCATGGGTCATCAATAGTCAGCAGCAAAAACAGTTAATCTGGAAATACTACTACAGATTAACAAGAATTGGGGATAATGAAGCACCTCCCCCGCCCTACAATCTTTCCCACTTTTTCTGTTTTATTTGCAGTCTGTTGAATTTCGTGTGTCACATCTAACAGTCTTTCTGTCTGGATGCAGCTTCTAGCAGAGCCAGTTAAAGTCATAGGTGGAGAGGCTTGTTTTGAGAGAAACACTTATTTTTATTACTGTACTGCACAGAAGCCTCAAAAAGGACTCCATTGTGTCAGGTGATTTACACACACAAAGATGAGGAGAGGCAGAAGAGTTTATACTATATACCCCTCACCTACTTCACAAAGGGATTTCTGAGGCTTAATGTTGAACAAAGAATGCTGAGATCAGCAGTTACATGGGCTATGTCCACATTAAATGTTATTCCTCAATTCTTCTGCTTCTCAACTTCTCTGATGAACTGACTAATGAAGTAGGCCAGCAACACTTGACATCATTAGTTTCTAATCCCTACTCATCCAGAAGTCCACCCCTCCTTTCCTCCATCTTCAGCCTCTGTGTGCTCAGGTGTATAACATTCCAGGCCTGTGGCCATGTTAATTTTCTACTTGGCAGAACACAAATAGAAATCTGGTCTGGGGGAAAACTGATCATCTTGCTGCACTGTTAATTAGTTCATAGCACAGAGCAGTAGAGCACCCCAGTCCCCAAACCACTGAGAAAAGACTTCTGTTTCACTGAAATGAGGAAATCTATATTTAAATCTCACTGCAGGGACACATCAAACAATTCCTTCAGCAGGCTACCTGTATTGGTGTGATTTAATAGATGTGGGTGTGGTTGCAGAGCTCTCCAGCCTCTGCATCAGTGTTTTAAAAGGCTGCCAAAGATGGGGTGCTAGGGAATGCAGCACCTGCACTTT
Organism: Lepidochelys olivacea; assembly: GCF_965140295.1. Taxonomy (NCBI): domain Eukaryota; kingdom Metazoa; phylum Chordata; order Testudines; family Cheloniidae; genus Lepidochelys; species Lepidochelys olivacea. The sequence goes on from NC_140413.1 coordinate 7,546,251, forward strand.
AAAGGGAAAGGGAACATGCTCGTTAAAGGGCCTCACAGCACATGTGATTTTAATAGATGGACACTTGCGATAGTGGAATTTTATCTCTTCTCTGCATTCCTCGCAGAACAGTCTACTTCTGCACAGAGATAAAGCATAATGAATCCTGTCTGCATGACAGATGCCTTTCTACTCTTTCGACGTGAGGAGTAAAGACAGACACAACAGCGATTATTTCAGGGTAGAGATATCCTCTATGCAACAAAGGATTTTCTCTGAAAATTTAAATTTTAGGGTTGCTATCTGAAAAACCAACCAGTCGTCTTAGAACCATGTATTATTTTGTACATGTAGTTCTGGAAGTTTGTGATGTAATTCGGGCTGTCGATTAATTGCAGTTAACTCAGCGATTAACTCAAAAAAATTAACTGCAATTAAAAAAATGTATCCTGATTAATTGCACTGGTAAACAGAATACCAATTGAGATTTATTAAGTATTTTTGGACTTTTTTTTACTTTTTCAAATATATTGATTTCTATTACAACACAGAATACAGAGTGCACAGTGCTCACTTTATATTATTTTTATTACAAATATTTGCACTGTAAAAATGATAAAAAGAAATAGCATTTTTCAATTCACCTCATACAAGTACTGTAGTCCAATCTCTATCGTGAAAGTGTAACTTACAAATGTAGATTTTTTTTTGGTTACATAACTACACTCGAAAACAAAGTAAAACTTTAGAGCCTACAAGTCCACTCAGTTCTACTTCTTGTTCAGCCAATCGCAAAGACAAACAAGTTTGTTTACATTTATGGGAGATACTGCTGCCTGCTTCTTATTTACAATGTCACCTGAAAGTGAGAATAGGCATTCGCATGGCACTTTTGTAGCCAGCATTGCAAGGTATTTACATGCCAGATATTCTAAACATTCATATGCCCCTTCATGCCTCCATTCCAGATGACATGCTTCCATGCTAATGATGTTCGTTAAAAAAACAGTGTGATAATTAAATTTCAGAGTAGCAGCTGTGTTAATCTGTATTCGCAAAAAGAAAAGGAGTACTAGTGGCACCTTAGAGAGACTAACCAATTTATTTGAGCATAAGCTTTCGTGAGCTACAGCTCACTTCATCAGATGCATTAAATTTGTGATTGAACTTCTTGGGGGAGAATTGTATGTCCCCTGCTCTGTTTTACCCGCATTCTGCCATATATTTCATGTTATAGCAGTCTTGGATGATGACCCAGCACGTTGTTTGATTTACGAACATTGTTACTGCAGATTTGACAAAACACAAAGAAGGTACCAATGTGAGATTTCTAAAAATAGCTACAGCCCTCAACCTAAGCAAGGTTTAAGAAACTGAAGTGCTGTCCAAAATCTGAGAGGGATGAGCTGTGGAGCATGCTTTCAGAAGTCTTAAAAGAGCAGCACTCCGATGTGGAAACTACAGAATCCGAATCATTAAAAAAAAATAATAATAATAAAAAAAAAATTAACCTTCTGCTGGTGGTATCTGACTCCGATGATGAAAATGAACATGCATCGGTCTGCTCTGCTTTAGATTGTTACGGAACAGAACCCGTCATCAGCATGGATGCATATCCTCTGGAATGGTGGTTGAAGCATTAATGGACATATGAATCTTTAACGCAGACTTAAAGGCACTAGTGGATTGCAGGAACATAGGGACTGCCATACTGGGCAGCAGGCTAGAGGTCCACAGGACCAACATCCGGTCTCCAACAGTGGCCAGTACCAGATGTTTCAAAAGGAAACACAAGAATCTCCTGAATGTAAAGTCAATGGCTTGATCGTGTCATGAAGCAGGAGGGGACAGATCCCTTAAAAATAATAGCTTTATATTAATTATAGTATTTGCTGTATTTATTAGGTGGTACTAGTGCTATGACAGCAGAACGCTTCTGGAGGAAAAAACACTCCTGCCTGGAACATCTACTGGATATGTATCTTTTATTTCAAAAGTTATTCTGAAAGGAGTGAGAAAAAAACATTTGGGTCATTTTTTTCCCATCACTAATACTATATGAAACTGCTGTATTTCAAGTCCTGTGTTTCTATGAAAGCATTAATAATTTTAAAGCACAGACTTGACTCTCACTGGTCACAAAAAGAAAAGGAGGACTTGTGGCACCTTAGAGACCAACAAATTTATTTGAGCATAAGCTTTTGTGAGCTACAGCTCACTTCATCGGATGCATTCTGTGGAACATCCGATGAAGGGAGCTGTAGCTCACGAAAGCTTATGCTCAAATAAATTTGTTAGTCTCTAAGGTACCACAAGTCCTCCTTTTCTTTTTGCGGATACAGACTAACAGGGCTGCTACTCTGAAACCTGTCACTGGTCACAGTTACTATAAATGGCAATAATCATTAACTGAATGGTGACATTATCAAAACAATCCAGCTTCTGGTTAGAAGAAAGATCAAGGGATCCTGCTCTATGAATTTGTTTATCCACTTCAAGAAAAGAGTCTTATGCTTTTTTCATTTAGGGGAGTAAATAAATAGGGAGGCTTAAAATCTAACAAGATGAACTATTCATATTTGTAAAGTTCATGAGCTGATATCACAGCACAACTCAATTTTAGTAATAGTATTGTGATCCTTTTTGCTTCTAAGAAAGTCACTGGAAGTTAAGAACTATTGTGGAAAATGAAAAATAGAATCAACCTTCAAAAAGGAGGAAAAAATTAATACATCACCCAATCATTAGATATTTCAACTTGCATACAAGAAGACTTACAGCTAAATTCAGCAAATGCAAGATACGAACATACTCATACATACTGAGGATTTGCACTTCCAGAATATAAAGGCTTCAACCTGTGGACATCAGATATACAATGAATTTAGGTTGGTTTTTAGGGTTGTTTTGTTTTAATGAAAGTAAAAGAAATACACACACACACACACACACGGTAAGGCTGCAACTAAAATCAACAAACCACAAGGAAAACACACACAGCATAATTTCAAATGTTCATGAAACAGACATTTTAGATCAGACCTCCCAAGAGCTCTGAATAATGGATTAATGCCTCAGGGGTCTACCATTCAGCTACCTAAGCCTGCATACTAATATACTACCTCGCATCAGAAAAGCAGAATGGCATCACTCATGCAGAAAATTACCTTAAATGAGCAATGGCTTCATGATAAACAAGTCATTCACATTTTACTTAGCTCTGATATAGGATGTGGGGGTCGGGACAGCAGGGGGGAGGGGGAAGAAGAGCATCTCCTCCTTATTGTTATGGATAGGCAGCACAATGGCTCTAAACAATGACCTTGCAAGCGGAGACAAAGCCACCCTGTTTTTAAAATGTGAATACTTAATGCTGTCCAGTTTGGCCAAGCATTTAACACAAGGCAGTACCTGAGTGAGGTCTCTCACTATCACTAACACACCAAGAGGAAAGCTTGTTGTATCCACACTGTTGGATGACCCACAGAATAGAGAAGTGTATTATCCAGTATGTGAAACCAGAATTAGTCATGCCACTCAACCCTCCTCCGACTCCTGTCTGTGCCCCTCCTTTCATGCATACTTCCGACACCCAGGATGTCATCCCTGACATGGTTTGCAAAATCTCTCATCCTCTCTTCCTTCAAATCCTTCCTTAAAAAACACACTCCCCCTTCACAGTCAAATTACATCCTGTTCTCCCACCACCCTTACCCTCAAATGAAGTGACAGAAAGAGACAAAAAGGGGAAAAAAATTAACCTAGGAACTGCAAGGTAGATAATATGCATTATAGCTCACTCCAGACACTTACTTCAGTTGCATCCCCTGCCCCAGCCTTTGTTTGCTAGTCAGTGCCTACTACATTTCGGGCACTATAGAAATAAGTAATAATAATAAATGGTAACTGTTAAGCCACGATGCAACTCCTGACTCCACCGGTTAAAACCAGCCTGACTGGAAAAAAAAAATACAGTAGAATTTCTGTAAAAAACCTGCCAAATTAACATTTTAATTACAACAGAGAGAACAAAATAGTTTAGGGGAGATGTTTGGTGAGAAACTCAGACAGTTTGTGCTCCATGGAAAATTCTAACATACGCTGAAGATGTACAAGATGTGATGGAATTCAGATATCCAGTATAAGTTACTAAAGGATGTAATAGGGAATCCTGATACTTGCTTAGTCAGTAAATATTTCAGCTCTCTGCCAAGTGATAATTCTCTCTACTGCAACACTCATCTTGGTAACAGCTCACAGGAACTGGGTGTGCAGCAGAAGCCCCAGGTATAGTGACTGGTGAGATGGGAGAGGGAGCAACAGCGTTTCTTGTTGAATAAAGAGCAATGATCAATAAGTCATAACTAGTTCTTGGTGGAAAAATGGCCGCTAAAAGGTGGTGGGAAGGTGGTGAGTTGTATGGTGGGAAGGTGGTGGTGTTGAGGTGTGGGAAGATGGTGAGTTGTATGTTAAGAAAAAACTGGAATTGGATGGGGTCAGGGTTCCTTCCCCACTCTAAACTCTGGGGTACAGATGCAGGGACCCACATGAAAGACCCCCTAACCTTATTCTTACCAGTTTCGGTTAAAAGCTCCCCAAGGCACAGATTCCTTTCCTGCTTTGGGATCGCTGCCACCACCAAGTGATTTAACAAACCATCAGGGAAAGGACCACTTGGGAGTCCTATTCCCCCAAAATATTCCCCCAAGCCTACACCCCCTTTCCTGGGGAATGCTTGAGCATATATCCTCACCAATTGGTTACAAAGGGACTACAGACCCAAACCCCTGGGTCTTACAACAATGGAAAAATCAGTCAGGTTCTTAGAAAGAAGGATTTTATTTGAAGAAAAAAAGGTAAAAGAATCACCTGTGTAAACTTAGGCTGGTAGTTAATCTTACAGAGTAGCAGAAAATTCAAAGAGCACAGAGGAACCCCCTCTAGCCTTAGTTTTAAAGTTACAACAAAACAGGGGTAAACCTCCCTCTAGCAAAGGGAAAATTCACAAGTTGGGAAAACAAAGATACACTAATACGCCCTACCTGGCTGTTACTTACAAGTCTGACATATGAGAGACTTGTTTAGAAAAATTAGTCCCAAGAGTGAACGACCACAGAAACAAAGAACCCAAAACAAAACCTCTCCCCCGTACCAGATTTGAAAGTATCTTTTGTCCCCATTGGTTCCTTTGGTCAGGTGCCAACCAGGTTACTTGAGCTTCTTAACCCCTTACAGGTAAGGAGGAATTTAGGCTACCGCTATGGTTATGACAGATGGTGTTATATTCAGGCTCTAAAGATCACAAAGACTTGCACTCCCAAACCTTGAAAATAAGAAGATTTAAGCTTTTATCTCTCCCCCCTCTTTTTTTAAGATGGTGATCACAATGTGAGAACATAATAGGAACATGGATGGTCAAGAAGGATATTTCACCTGAAAGAGAGCAAAATGCATCTTTCCTTTTAGTCAGGAGACCGCAATCCTAAAAACCAACTCAGAACAATCGGCAGCAGGCATGAGATTTCAGCTGTTACACGTTAGAAAAAGAGTTTGCTTCATGCTAGGTAGGCATGCTAACGCTAAGGAGCATAATGGATTATAATCCACATCTAATTTGATTTCCCCCAAAGGGCTGGTGGGTGCTATGCACGCTACTGGGGTAACCCTTGAGCATTTGAGACCCTGGTGCAATGATCTAATCTCTGGTTTGATCACTATCCATGGGCAAAAAAGCAATACCAGAATGTGCAACTTTAAGAAAAGCTTTTTTTTTGCTTCCAGGGACTTTACTTCAGGAACTCCTTAATCAAATGGCCCTAAATTGGGATCACAGACTTTACCCTATATCTCCATGAGGCACACCAAATTTCAAGGCAACCTGATTACCTGTACAAATTTTAGAGCACTTAGAACAGTCAAGCTTTCTTCAGAAAGCTTGTTTTAACCTTGAAAGCTATCATTCTCTGTTATAATACATATGCAGTCAGCCCTACAGCTAAAACACCCATTGTAATTAGGAAGAAATGAACATCAGAAAAAACTTCCTAATAGTGAGATCTATTAGACAATGGAATAGTCTCTCAAGCCAAATGGTAGCATTCCCATCACTGAGTGTCATTTAAAAACAGTATTGGACAAAGCTGAGTACTGGAGGATACATCATAGTAAACAGTCCTGTCTCTAGTACTTAGGGGAATGAACTAGATGACCAATAGGCTTCTTCCTTCTCTGAAGGACACTTTTTAAGATCTCCTGGTATCCTGTTCTGGTATCCTGTCTTGGTCTGGCATTATTAAAGGAAGTTTTCCAACTTCTAATAACATTTAAAAATTGCAGGCATCCATTATAATCTCTCTGTGCAGCTGCAGTGATCATGGTTGTCAACTGTGCCTCCAGAATAAATTAACCCTAGTCATGGGGAAGGGAGCTGGACAATACAGAAGACTGGTTCATTTTCAAAGTACAGTTCAATAATGACTGAAAATAGCAGTGGTCTGTGTGAAACAGTCAGATCTACACTAGAATCTTTTCCCAGTATAGTAATGTTGGGTAGAGGCGTGATTTTTTTTTTCTCTGCAACATTTTTATACCAGCAAGTGCCCTACTGTAGATGCAGTTATACTGCTGCCATCAGAGATGTTTCTGCCAGTACATCTTATTTTGCGTGGGGAACTAGTAAACTCTGCTGGGAAAGCTGCAAAACGTCAAACCTTTTCTAGTGTAGACTCTGGCCCAAACTGCTGTAAGCTAGACCATTTGCTTTAGTGGTTTGTCTTTTCAGCTCTCTAAAGTCGTGATTAGTAGGACATGGTGGAAGAGAGGGAGGGCTGAGGAAATGAGAGACAATAGGGGTTCACAGTGGGGAGAGAGGAGAGGTGGTGTAGGCGATGGCCTAATTACTTAGCTAAAAGGTTAGAATTCTACATTCTCTGTCTCAACACAGTCTTTTCCAGGCACCAAGTGTCATCTCTGACCCTGGACCAGAATCTAAGTCTAATTAATGGGATTTCACTGGCACCAACAATTAATACCAGGTCCCTCTTAGTAAAGTTGCTCAAGGACGTAAAGAATCTCTTTCTTCCCATAATTTGACTATTCTCCAGCCCTCACAATTATATTGGTTTGGGCTGTGAAAGAGCTTCTCAAGTGGTGATTCCTCTGTGCTAAAGAGCACAACTCTGAGAAGAAGACAGTAGGAACAGTGATTGTTAATAAAATGGTTCATTCCAATATTAACGTTACTAATTTAGGCAGTAGCCAAGCAAACTGAATTACACTCCTCGAGGAACAGCCATGCTAGTTGAAAGAAAAGGAGTACTTGTGGCACGTTAGAGACTAATGAATTTATTTGAGCATAAGCTTTCGTGAGCTACAGCTCACTTCATCGGATGCATTCAGTGTTTTCCAGGGTGCAGAATTCAATGCTGTGCAGTGTATCATACAAGGAAAGAATACTAAAGAATCTGCAAAGAACAGATGCCTTCCAGCTGTTACCTGGGAAATGTTATCTAGTGAAGTTCAGTTCTCCTGTTGGGTTTTATTTTAAATCAAAATGCAGCCGGAATTCACTTCGGCACTAGAGAAGATTAACCCTACGTTACTGATTTTAAAAATCTATTTTGAAACCGGTCCAGGTACACACAACACAGCTGCAAAATTATCCACCATCTCACTGCAGTGTTAGGCTGCCAGCATGTGTGACAAAAGAGAAGCTTTCAGCAGTAAGCTGCCTCTGAAAATGTTTCTCAGCAGGTCTGTCTGGTTAGTGGTATAGTTTTTGTTTGTTTGTTTTCCAAATGCTTTGCTTCATTGGTTCCCCAAACTTTCTTGTCCTACCCCCTGATTGAGCAGTGACACATTTCCAGGATTCTTCTCCTTTTCCCTCCCTGTGGTTTTACATTTTGTCTAGGGCTTTTCTTTCAACTCCTTCTTTTGAAGAGATGCATTTTTCTGCTTTTAAGAAAGAGATAAAGCAAGTCTTCAAGGATTCAGAGTGTTTGTAGTAGAATATGGAACCATTCATCCCTAGGTTACTGGTTCAAACCCAGCTCAGGGTTGGTAGTGACTGATAGTCACTACCATCTGGTGACTGCTCAGTGTCCTATGTTTAATGAGTTGGGCATCTTGGTCTAATTCCTATAGGCCAGTTATCCACAGTCACAAAAACCACCATTAGAATTGGTAATAATTATAGCCCTTATTTGTAGTCTCCATGGAAGGTACAAAGATTGAATGGCCCATGAAGACTAGCCTGCTTCCACTCCTGGAAGTGATCCTTCTGGAACAAGGCAGAGGCACAACATCAAGAAAGGGCAACTAACACTACCATTACTTCTGTTGTAATAGAGTACTCAGAGCTTCTCTAAAGTGAATATGGTGCATTTTACCAGCACTAAATTCAGCTATAAGGAACAAAATGCAGCGGTGGGGGGAAAGGGTAGAGTGAACTGGGCTACATATCAGGAAAAAGTACCATGACACACTCAATGGTGGTCTAAAATACATCACTCATTAAAACTTCAGTGTGCAATTAGCCTTCTGGTTAGTACAAAGTAAAACAGAATTTGGATGATCTCTCCCTCATGGTCCATATTAGATGCTAATTCACAGACTGGTTCAGAGACTGCCAGCTCCCAGGGTGCACTAAAGAGAGTCCCAGGACTACATTCTGAAGCGGAGTCTTGCTGGTCAGGAGCGAGGTGCTTTGTTAAGGCTCTCTGGGGATCTGCCTGCCCTGCTGTTCCATCATTTTTAGAAATACCAAATTGACTCATTATTTATAGGGGGGAAAAAAATCTCCAAATAAATGCATCAAAATAGGGAGATGCTGAAGAATTGATTCCCTGATGTTTGAATACCTGTTACTGATGGTCTTCAATAAAAGGCAACTAACAAGAGACACTTGGGATGAGCCAATGATAAACCCTTTCCAAAGTGCAATCCATAACTAATACTGTGGTATAATTATGGTTTGCAGTACTGAAGTTCTTAAAGAGCTTTGCCTTTGAAGATTTAATAATCAGGTGTAATTTGGGATTGATCCTGTACTACCTAAGGCAAGGTTTCAATACATACAGTGATGGGGAGTGGGTGGTAGGGGAGAGAAGAGGAGTTTGGAGCTAAGGTATGGGGGAGGAAGTAGGGACTAGGAAACTGGGAGGGGTTGGAAAATGTGAGGGTAGCAGAGGAAATTGGGGGTTTAGGGGTGGGGGGGGCCTGTCAACCCTGAATTCTCCCCGTGTGTGCTAGGATCTGGGAGAAGCCCTACCCCTCTTCAGGGGTCTAAGCCCCTCTTCCTTCCCTTCCATGTGAGCTGGGGTCTGGAGTTAGTGGAATGAAGACAACACAAATTTAAACAACTATTCATTTGGATTTCAGATAAAATATACATCATTGCTGGGTGGGGTGGAGAGGCTGACCAGGGTGTGTGGGGGAGTGGCCTGGTTTGGATAAAGAGCAGATTGGGTGGACCTGTGGCATGGCTGGAGAAGCCTGGCTGAGAGGCAGGAGTCCTAACTGGGATTAGGCAGTGGGAGCGAGGGGCCCAGCTCAGTGTGCAACTTGGGCTACACACTTAATGCCATGTCTACACTATGGGGACTATAATGGTTTAGCTACGCTGACGTAACCCTATAGCATAGACGCCATCTACTCCAGTGGAGGGTTTTTTCCCGTCACTGTAGGAACACCCATATCCCCAAGCAATGGAGCTAGGGTGACAGAAGCATTCTTCCACTGATCTTGCTGTATCTACACCAGGGGTTAGGTTGGCATAGCTACTGTGCTAGAGGTGTGGATTTTTCACACCTCTGAGCACTGTAGCTATGTTGACTTAAAATTTAAGTGCAGACCAGGCCTAAGATAGTGTGTGACCTCCCAGTAAACCGAAGCCAGTGTTATGTCTACAAAGAAGCATATAGCAGGAGACAAGCAAAGAGCAACTTCTTACACATTTATGGCTTCTACAGTGCTAACTAATGGCTTAATGGAACTGGAATGGGTGGGGGACCTGGAAATGTGTGGGGGGGGGCAGGGTGGTAGCTACATATTGCAGGGAATGGTGGGGTGGGGCGTAGAGAAGGAGAGACACACCAGTCTCTTTCATGCTTAATGACATTGTAACAATCATATAATAAAAATGGACATAGACCATGAATGAGATTTCTCTCACTGGCCCTGTTAGCAACTACACATTGCTCAATAGCTTGTCTCTCTCACTAATAGAAGTTGGTCCAATAAAAGATATTAGCTCACCCACCTTGTCTCTTTAACATCCTGGGACTGGCATGGCTACAACAACACTGCATACACAAGACAAACATTTCAAAGCATGACCATTACGCCCATTCCACTATAACAAAATGTACAGGAGGGTGATTGAGGAATCACATTACAACTGTGTGGCCTAGTGGAAAGACCACTGGACTGGGACTATTGCTAGCTCTGCCACTGGCCTGCTGGGTGACCTTGAGCAAGTCACTTCATCTCTCTGTGCTTCAGTTTCCCATCTGTAAAATGGGGATAATGATGTAAAGCTCTTTGAGATCTACTGATGAAAAGCAACACAATATAAAAGCCAGGTTTTTTTGACTATTAACTAGACCCAGTAGCATAACAACTACAAACCTTGCTGAGAACAACTGTCTAAATTACCTCTAATTCCTGCCAACAAACATTTTTCTTTTCTGTTTAAAAAGTTAGGCAATTAAATGGCAAAAAGCTCTGTTAATGCAGAATAAAGGTTACCTGGTGATGCTTGTATCCTTCCAGAATGTCAACTTCAGCAAAACTCAAACCGCTGAAAACCAGGAACTACACAATTAAGATAAATGCCCATGCAACCTTAACTATACCTTCTTTGAGCAATACCTCACTATGCCCATAACACATATGTTCTCACTTTGTCTTTTCACTATACTGGACAGGAGATACCTGCACTGAACCTAAGCTGAAACATTGACCCTTTCCCTCCAAGAGAATACCACACTTGTAAAATTTAACAACCACTTCATACCCTTTTCCAATACCTTCACATGTGCACACAGGATATGACTTAAACCTACACTTTTTCTTACCGATCATTAAATCCATGGCCTGCTCTCATATCCCACCTCACTACTGACAAATACCTCTGGCAAAACGACTCCAGTGCCTGCCTACAGACACAACCTACACAATTCTGTATTGAATGAGGCAGACTGGAACCTCATGGTACATATGAGCCTCTTTCCCTTGATAACACACACATGGAGGAACTCAGACCCAGATCTCATATCATAATTGCAGCTCTTCCAAGTTGCTCCCACTTATTCCTCCACAATTCAATAGTTACATCTATCACAGTGAATGCAGTTGTACTTAATTTACCTTAATTGTACTTCCTGGTTTTCACAAGTTTGAGTTTTGCTGAATTTGACATTCTTGAAGGGCATGAGCTATCACCAGGAGATCTTAACTCTGCATTAACAAAGATTTTTGCTATTTAATTTGTTTGTAGATTAAGTTTTGAAGAAGAATTAAGCAAAGATACCTGAAATGACTGCAATTTTCCATGAACCATGCTCTTCTTTGGCTATCCTTTCTGCTTCCTCCATCAGCAACATACCGAATCCCTAGAGAGCAGGAAACGAGAGGGGAAGAAAATGATAAAAAGATAAAAACAAGGGAAGGAAAAGAATAACAGCTTGAGTACTTGAGAAGAGCTCAGCAACAAACATTAACTTTTATAATGGTGAAACACTCAAAAGTTTCTTCAATGGAAATTACTGATAGGTATAAACAGCAATTTTCTTTTAGAGTCTTTTCACATCTGACTGCTTCTTAGTGTCAAAGAACAATGCTAAAACCACGGATTTACTCAACTTGGTACAAGTTGGTACTAGAACTAGCTGGAGAACAAGCTCCTCCTCCCCTCACTGACATTTCCTCTGTGCTCAGAAGGGGAGCAGGAAGTACTGTCTAGTGATCAGAACAAAGGGCAGAAAAGTTGGGGGAGTTGCACTGTATGTAAGAGAGCAGTATAACTGCTCAGAGCTCAAGTATGAAACTGCAGAAAAACCTGAGAGTCTCTGGATTAAGTTTAGAAGTGTGAGCAACAAGGGTGATGTCGTGGTGGGAGTCTACTATAGACCACCAGACCAGGGGGATGAGGTGGACGAGGCTTTCTTCTGGCAAGTAACGGAAGTTACTAGATCGCAGGCCCTGGTTCTCATGGGAGACTTCAATCACCCTGATATCTGCTGGGAGAGCAATACAGCAGTGCACCGGCAATCCAGGAAGTTTTTGGAAAATGTAAGGGACAATTTCCTGGTGCAAGTGCTGGAGGAACCAACTAGGGGCAGAGCTCTTCTTGACCTGCTGCTCACAAACCAGGAAGAATTAGTAGGGGAAGCAAAAGTGGATGGGAACCTGGGAGGCACTGACCATGAAATGGTCGAGTTCAGGATCCTAACACAAGGAAGAAAGGAGAGCAGCAGAATACGGACCCTGGACTTCAGAAAAGCAGACTTTGACTCCCTCAGGAAACTGATGGGCAAGATCCCCTGGGAGAACAACATGAGGGGGAAAGGAGTCCAGGAGAGCTGGCTGTATTTTAAAGAATCCTTATTTAGGTTACAGCGACAAACCATCCTGATGTGTAGAAAGAATAGTAAATATGGCAGGCGACCAGCTTGGCTTAACAGTGAAATCCTTGCTGCTCATAAATACAAAAAAGAAGCTTACGAGAAGTGGAAGATTGGACAAATGACCAGGGATGAGTATAAAAATATTGCTCGGGCTTGCAGGAGTGAAATCAGGAAGGCCAAATCACACCTGGAGTTGCAGCTAGCAAGAGATGTTAAGAGTAACAAGAAGGGTTTCTTCAGGTATGTTAGCAACAAGAAAAAAGCAAGGAAAGTGTGGGCCCCTTACTGAATGAGGGAGGCAACCTAGTGACAGAGGATGTGGAAAAAGCTAATGTACTCAATGCTTTTTTTGCCTCTGTCTTCACGAACAAGGTCAGCTCCCAGACTACTGCACTGGGCAGCACAGCATGGGGAGAAGGTGACCAGCCCTCTGTGAAGAAAGAAGCAGTTCAGGACTATTTAGAAAAGCTGGACGAGCACAAGTCCATGGGGCCGGATGCGTTGCATCCGAGAGTGCTAAAGGAGTTGGCGGATGTGATTGCAGAGCCATTGGTGATTGTCTTTGAAAACTCCTGGCAATCGGGGGAGGTCCCAGATGACTGGAAAAAGGCTAATGTAGTGCCCATCTTTAAAAAAGGGAAGAAGGAGGATCCTGGGAACAACAGGCCAGTCAGCCTCACCTCAGTCCCTGGAAAAATCATGGAGCAGGTCCTCAAGGAATCAATTCTGAAGCACTTAGAGGAGAGGAAAGTGATCAGGAACAGTCAGCATGGATTCACCAAGGGCAAGTCATGCCTGACTAATCTAATTGCCTTCTATGACGAGATAACTGGCTCTCTGGATGAAGGGAAAGCAGAGGACGTGTTGTTCTTTGACTTTAGCAAAGCTTTTGACACTGTCTCCCACAGTATTCTTGCCAGCAAGTTAAAGTAGTATGGGCTGGATGAATGGACTATAAGGTGGATAGAAAGCTGGCTAGACTGTCGGGCTCAACATAGACTGTGATCAATGGCTCCATGTCTAGTTGGCAGCCGGTATCAAGTGGAGTGCCCCAAGGGTCGGTCCTGGGGCTGGTTTTGTTCAATATCTTCATAAATGATCTGGAGGATGGTGTGGATTGCACCCTCAGCAAGTTTGCAGATGACACTAAACTGGGAGGAGTGGTAGATACGCTGGAGGGTAGGGATAGGATACAGAGGGACCTAGACAAATTGGAGGATTGGGCCAAAAGAAATCTGATGAGGTTCAACAAGGACAAGCGCAGAGTCCTGCACTTAGGACGGAAGAATCCAATGCACCGCTATAGACTAGGGACCGAATGGCTTGGCAGCAGTTCTACAGAAAAGGACCTAGGGGTTACAGTGGACGAGAAGTTGGATATGAGTGAACAGTGTGCCCTTGTTGCCAAGAAGGCCAATGGCATTTTGGGATATATACGTAGGGGCATTGCCAGCAGATCGAGGGACGTGATCGTTCCCCTCTATTCGACATTGGTGAGGCCTCATCTGGAGTACTCTGTCCAGTTTTGGGCTCCACACTACAAGAAGGATGTGGAAAAATTGGAAAGAGTCCAGCGGAGGGCAACAAAAATGATTAGGGGACTGGAACACATGACTTATGAGGAGAGGCTGAGGGAACTGGGGATGTTTAGTCTTCAGAAGAGAAGAATGAGGGGGGATTTGATAGCTGCTTTCAACTACCTGAAAGGGGGTTCCAAAGAGGATGGCTCTAGACTGTTCTCAGTGGTAGCAGATGAGAGAACAAGGAGTAATGGTCTCAGTTGCAGTGGAGGAGATTTAGGTTGGACATTAGGAAAAACTCTCTCACTATGAGGGTGGTGAAACACTGGAATGCGTTACCTAGGGAAGTGGTGGAATCTCCTTCCCTAGAAGTTTTTAAGGTCAGGCTTGACAAAGCCGTGGCTGGGATGATTCAATTGGGGATTGGTCCTGCTTTGAGCAGGGGGTTGGACTAGATGACCTCCTGAGGTCCCTTCCAACCCTGATATTCTATGATTCTATGAATGCAAGTCAGAATGACTGGGTTCTACTCCAGTTTTTCCAACAATTCATTGATCCTGAAGTAGTCATTTAAATTACGTGCCTCACTTTACCCACTCACAAAATGGATCTATTTCAGATATTTATATGGACCCCATCACCCTAGTATTTGAGTACCTGGCAATCAATGTATTTATCCTCACAATACCTCCGTAAGGTACGGCAGTGCTGTTATGACCATTTTACAGATGGTGAACTGAGGCAAAGAGAGACTAGGTGACCTGCCCTGGATCACGTAGGAAATCTGTGGTAGAACGGAGAATTGAACCTGAGTCTCCCACAGCCCTGGACTATTCTTCATATCTCATGTGGTACTGTGAAGCTTAATGTTTGTAAAGCATTGAGATGCTAAGATGAAAAGCACTGTAAAAGTGCACAGTAATCTCTTTAGGGCATGAACCACGCCTTCTTTTATGTTAATACACTTCCTAGCATAAAGTGGGTGCTACTGGAAGCAAATAAAATAGTGTTTCATTACAAAGGAAGAGCCCCTCCACACACAATTCTACAACATGTTTAGACTGTTCTGAAATGTCTTTGCTGCCTCTGCGTCATAGTTTGTGTATCATAGCCTGCTGCGTGGTGGGTAGAATAAAAATGAAGGGCAAAAATTAGTTCTATGTTTTTGTTTTTTTAAATAACCTTATGCAGTTCAAGAGATTTTTAATACTGAAATCTAAAATGAAACAGTCATAATGAGAATGTGATGTCTTTTGTTGCTTCTTTATTTGTGGTAAGTATTTAAATGGAGCATACGTCAAAAACATTGTTACTACCAAGTATAGGAGATTTCATTTTCAAGTTTTGTTTTTGAAAAATTTACATCAGTTTACATGCTCTGGTAAGATTCTTTAGTAAAATCTATCAATCTTGCCTCATTGGTCAGTGCTGTGGAAAAATCCCTGACCCCATTTCACATGGACCCTAAAATATATTAATATGTAGGTGGAAAGCAAATACACTTTACTTGCTTTCTCATACTACTTCCTTCCAGTGACTCTCTCAGGAAAATTACATGCATCATCCCTTTGCTACCCACAACATCTTTTGACCTATTATGAAAAGAGTGTGAATTTGATCTTGTGCTGGTAAATTTTGAGCCTTTAGATCAAGCATAAAAAAAGACAAAAGTAATCAATTTATTCTTTGCATCAGAAAGCCTCAGGGCTGATGTTTTAAATTAACTTCCTTTTATTTAATAATCTTTTTCTGTGTAAATGCATTAGGATGCAACACTTTGTTTGACAGTGATGACCTCAGGCAGCGAGGCGGCAGCCATAAAAACAATGAATGCTTCGACTATAGAATAATTAACATTTCAAAACCTAGGGCAGAAAAAGTGGCCATCTTAAGTAAAAAAGCAAAGGGAAAGAAAAATCAATTGAGATTTCATGGCATATGACGCACTAATGCGCACTGTAGTAACGCTTACTTTGGTAGATTCAGAGGCACTAGTGCTCAAGATGTTAATCAGAAAGAATTCTTCCCATCCCTGAATGGTAAAGTGCCCTGGTATGTACAATCTTTGATTAGGAGGAAAATATTAGGTTGAAGATGTTCATATTTTTTAAAAATACCTTGTATGCATTTTATGTTTTTGGACTGAATCATATACCCTTCAACTTCACTTCTTCAGCCCCACTGCTCACACCCTATCAGGTAGACAGATGAACCAAAATCTGAAAGCAATTCCTGCATCTGTGTGTTAGAGATGAATTAATCCCCTCAGTTCTCAGAGAGGGTGTAGGAACTATGGGTGTTCAGTATGTGAAGGCTGAACTAGTGTCACTATACATGAGCCTACATCAGAGGTGGGCAAACTATGGCCCGTGGGCAACATGCGGCCCGTGAGACTGTCCAACCCAGCCCTTGAGCTCCTGGCTGGGGAGGAGTCCGGCTGTCCCCACTCCCCCGCAGCCATGCAAGCAGCGTGGCTGGCTCCGGCCGGGCAGCGGGGCTGCGAGCTCCTGCCACTCTGAGCGGCATGGTAAGGAGATGGGGGGGTTAGATAAGGGGCAGGGGAGTCGGGGGGTGGGAGTCAGGGGACGGGAGGCAGTTGAATGGAGCAGAGGTTCAGGGGGGCTTGCCAGGGGTGTGGACAGGGGTCAGTCAGGAGAGAGGGAGCAGTGGGGGTTGGATAGGGGATGGGGTGCGGGGGGGGGGGAACAGTGGGTCTCGGGAGGGGGCAGTCACAGTACAAGGAGCATGGGCGGTTGGATGTGTCGGGCGTTCTGAGGAAGTGGGAGGGGGCGGATGGGGGAGAGGACAGGCTGTTTGGGGAGGCAAAGCCTTCCCTACCCGGCCCTCCATACAGTTTCGCAACCCCGATGTGGTCCTCGGGCCAAAAAGTTTGCCCACCCCTAGCCTACATATGGATGTACAGCAATAGAGATAAAGAGCATACCCATGTTTTCAACCATGAGACAACCATAACTGCAAGAGCTCAAATACATTAGTGAAAGCTCACTGGTGGCAGGAATTTAATGTACGAATACAAGATGGGGATCAAATTAAATTCTGGTTCTGTTGCAGCAGATTATTCATTTTGCCAAAAGCTGGGAATGGCCGAGAGGGGACGGATCACTTGAGGATTACCTGTTCTGTTCATTCCCTATGGGGCACCTGGCATTGGCCACTGTGGGACGACAGGACACTGGGCTAGATGGACCTTTGCTCAGACCCAGTTTGGCCATTCTTAAGTTCTTATAAGAGTAACTGTATGGCCAGTCTCATCAAGATTGTGACAAATTTTTCTTAGTCTTTCTAATAAAAAAAAGCTAGGCAGGATGGAGTACAAAAGACGACAACGAAGATTACTTAGGATACCTGATGCTGAAATTTGGAAGGATCACGACTGCTCACTGGAACCACACTACCATACACATGCAGTTCTCTAACGATGGAAACACCTCCCTTCAACTCAGGTCTGAATGACTCCTCTGAACACTTCCGCAAACGCAGAAGGCCAACCAGAATATCCTGTTCTGGATCTTCATAGGACAGGAAGGTCTCCCAGCCACCATTTGCCACATAGTCTCTTCGAATTAACTCAACCTATTCAAAGAGAACAAGCAAGGGGGAAGAGGAAAAGAAAATCCTGTTAAAAAAATAATTGGGCAACATGTTGAATAGACCAAAACCAATTTCATGGATCCATAAACTGTTATGGGTCAGAAAAAGTGTGAAGTGCTTTCTTAAAGCCCAGCTTCATTCTAGATGGATTTTTGCAGTAGATAAGAGCTGAAGGACCTACAATCGCATTTACCTAAAGACAAAATGTGTCATACTTCAGTGAAAAATACATTTGTGGACACCATTACTCTTCAGTGCTTAAAACTTCTACCCATAAGGTATTTAGACAGTACTAAACCAGCACAATAGCTCGGGGTTGTAAAAGATAGAAATGGAAGACTGGATCTCTCTCTGGTACCTCCACCTCCACTGATGCTCCAAGAGCATCACATCTAGCAGCTTCTCTCTCCAATCAAACATCTAAGGGCAAATTCAGACCTGACTACAATTGTATTGCTCTGGTTTCAGTACTGTTATACTTGCTGACAGCATGGGTGAATTTGGCCCCTAGTCTCCACTGCTTTGAAAAGAAAAAGTCTCTTGCCAGCAATGTAATCTGGGTCTTCTAATTCATAATAAAACTGCTTCTTTCTGAAATTGTCAGTGACAGGTCTTCAAGTGATCATGATCTCTCCTTAATAAAGTGCCTTTCATCCATATAGATTCAAAAAACACTTCATAAACATTTCTGACTGACTACATGACAAAAGTTAGGCTGATCTTTCCCGCATCCATTTCCCTGCCAGTACAGTGCAGGATTGTTCCCTATAGTAGTACGTACACTTTCTAGTGCTCTGTCCAGCCTGTTTTAAAAGGCTCAAGTAAAGGGCTTTGAGGTGGGGTTCCCTCTGAACTCCTTCCTACTAATCATCTTTCTGGTAACATGATACACAGAAATGAATGCACTATTTCAAGACTTGATCACACAAGAGCCAAATGGTGAGATTCTGTTACCTCTCTGCTTCATGAGATCAATATGCCTTTGTGTATACAACCGAAAATTAAATGGGCCTTTCACTTACTACACCGATAAAGATTCACTTAGCCTCATCTCAGTGTTGACTATCTGTGAAAAAGTTCAAATGGATCTTTGCATGTATGCAGAGTCCTCCAAGATTTCTACTATCATATAACACAATACAATAAGGAGGGCCCAGATTCCTATCATGAAAATGAAAGTTACTTTGAGATGGACTCTGCATAGAGACACTCATGCGTTGAGCTGGCCTAGGCAGTCTATGAGTAGGAATATGCAGAGGAGCCTAATAGAAGAGCTAAAAGTTGATCCAGCAGTCCTACTATTATTTATACAGCACCAACAATATGATCAAAGATTACTGAAAAATAAGAGGACAAGATTCTTACTCTAAAGAGTTTACAATCTGAGGCTCAGATCCTGCAATGAGCTCCATGCAGGCAAAACCTACTCTCCTTGTAATATAGAGCCTAAGTTAAAGACCCACTCATTACACAGGCTTTATTAATTCACAGCTAAAGAAAGGAGGCAGAAAATAATATTAACACAGCTAACCCAAAAGGTTTTAGATTTAAAGCTTCGTGAACTCTGGGCTTCCTAATTAAGGAAAAGCAATAAAATGGGAGAAACATTTCTATTTCAGTAACAAGTAGAACTCCTTTGTACTTTGTGCTGCCCAAACAAATAGTCCTTGTCCTCAAGAGCCTGCCATCTAAAAAGACAAGATGACAAAGCTCGGGAGAAAAAAATAGGATATAAAAATCTCCAACTTTAACAGAGTTTTGTATAGTGCTCCTTTCACAGTATCTAAGCATTTGCCAAATAAATTACATCTGCATAGCAAGGTCCCTAGTGGACTCCATGGGGTCCTCTGCTCTGCCCTCTTCCCTAGGTAAACAGAAGCTCTATGTGGGTTGAATATACAGCTAGACCTACATAATGTATATAAAAAGCCAATTTAAAGAAAATCTTCTAAAGGGGTCTTGATGACTAAGGGAGACAGAAAAGAGATACAGTGAATCATAGAATATCAGGGTTGGAAGGGACCTCAGGAGGTCATCTAGTCCAACCCTCTGCTCAAAGCAGGGACCGATCCCCAATTAAATCATCCCAGCCACGGCTTTGTCAAGCCTGACCTTAAAAACTTCTAGGGAAGGAGATTCCACCACCTCCCTAGGTAACGCATTCCAGTTTTTCACCACCCTCACAGTGAAAAAGTTTTTCCTAATATCCAACCTAAATTTCCCCCACTGCAACTTGAGACCATTACTCCTCATTCTCTCATCTGCTACCACTGAGAACAGTCTAGAGCCATCCTCTTTGGAACCCCCTTTCAGGTAGTTGAAAGCAGCTATCAAATCCCCCCTCATTCTTCTCTTCTGAAGACTAAACATCCCCAGTTCCCTCAGCCTCTCCTCATAAGTCATGTGTTCCAGTCCCCTAATCATTTTTGTTGCCCTCCGCTGGACTCTTTCCAATTTTTCCAAATCCTTCTTGTAGTGTGGGGCCCAAAACTGGACAGAGTACTCCAGATGAGGCCTCACCAATGTCGAATAGAGGGGAACGATCACGTCCCTCGATCTGCTGGCAATGCCCCTACGTATACATCCCAAAATGCCATTGGCCTTCTTGGCAACAAGGGCACACTGTTCATTCATATCCAGCTTCTCGTCCACTGTAACCCCTAGGTCCTTTTCTGCAGAACTGCTGCCGAGCCATTCGGTCCCTAGTCTGTAGCGGTGCATTGGATTCTTCCGTCCTAAGTGCAGGACTCTGCACTTGTCCTTGTTGAACCTCATCAGATTTCTTTTGGCCCAATCCTCCAATTTGTCTAGGTCCCTCTGTATCCTATCCCTACCCTCCAGCGTATCTACCACTCCTCCCAGTTTAGTGTCATCTGCAAACTTGCTGAGGGTGCAATCCACACCATCCTCCAGATCATTTATGAAGATAATGAACAAAACCGGCCCCAGGACCGACCCCTGGGGCACTCCACTCGATACCGGCTGCCAACTAGACATGAAGCCATTGATCACTACTCGTTGAGCCTGACAATCTAGCCAGCTTTCTATCCACCTTATAGTCCATTCATCCAGCCCATACTTCTTTAACTTGTTGGCAAGAATACTGTGGGAGACAGTGTCAAACAGAACACCTGAAGTGACTGGCAGCTAACGACAATGAAATGAATTTTAGCTTTCAATCCAGTTCCTAGAATATAAGTGTGCATGTGAAAAAGAAACAACTGGCAATAACTAAGGCTAAGATTTTGTCATGGTTATTTTTAGTAAAAGTCACAGGCAATAAACAAAAATTCATGGAAGCCTATCTGACATATCTGTGACTTTTGCAGGTCCATGATTTTCCCTGCCACCATGGTGGTTGGGAGCCGTGGGGTTCCCCCTCTGCCCGCAGCAGCTGGAAGCTTCGGGGGGCCCCCCTCCACCCACAGCATCTGGGAGCTGCAGAGTGACGATATTTCCCAAAGACAAAATGGGACACCCCCAGCTGCTTGCCCGAGGTGTCCTCCTCCCTCACTCTCTCCCCACTGTGAGGTTGTCATCTGGTTGCTGGAACCCTGAGGAGGGCTCCCTCAGGAGTCTGTCACCAGTGGCTGGAACCTTGCAGGGGGTCCCCTGTCACTGGAACCCTGCCACAGCCCCGCTGGCTCCCAGCTCCAGAGTCCTGCAGCTCTGAAGTAGAGAATGTCAAGGTCGTCTCTGGAAGTCTGAATTCCGTGACTTCCATGACCTCCGGGACATAAACATAGCTTTAGCAATAACTAGTACCCCTGCTGATAATCCTTGACCTTAATATTAGGACAAGTGGCTTATACAGAATGAACTTTTCAGGCTACGTCTTCACCGCAAAAATGGTAGGTTTTTTACATTGAGATAGCTCCCTTGATGCAGAATCCTAGCAGATACATGCCACTGGTAGTTTGCTAGTCAAGGTAAATCGGGGCCGGGGGGAGGGGGAGAAGAAGACACAGGTACAGACACAGGTAACTAATCGCTTTCATGTTCTCTCCACAGGTATCGTTGCGGAGAGTGGACCAGATGATATGTCTGGGGCGAGAAAGCAGAAGGAGACTCCGCTGGTTGGAAGGCATGAGATGCGATGTCCTGAGGTTGGGGGTTCCACGACCACCACCCCCAAGAGGAGAAGGCGGGTGGTGGTGGTCGGGGACTCTCTCCTCCGGGGGACTGAGTCATCTATCTGCCGCCCTGACCGGGAAAACGGAGAAGTCTGCTGCTTGCCAGGGGCTAAGATTCGTGATGTGACGGAGAGACTGCCGAGACTCATCAAGCCCTCGGATCGCTACCCCTTCCTGCTTCTCCACGTGGGCACCAATGATACTGCCAAGAATGACCCTGAGCGGATCACTGCGGACTATGTGGCTCTAGGAAGAAGAATAAAGGAGTTGGAGGCACAAGTGGTGTTCTCGTCCATCCTCCCCGTGGAAGGAAAAGGCCTAGGTACGGAGCGTCGAATCGTGGAAGTCAACGAATGGCTACGCAGATGGTGTCGGAGAGAAGGCTTTGGTTTCTTTGACCATGGGATGGTGTTCCATGAAGGAGGAGTGCTGAGCAGAGACGGGCTCCATCTTACGAAGAGAGGGAAGAGCATCTTTGCCAGCAGGCTGGCTAACCTAGTGAGGAGGGCTTTAAACTAGGTTCACCGGGGGAAGGAGACCAAAGCCCTGAGGTAAGTGGGAAAGCGGGATACCGGGAGGAAGCACAGGCAGGAATGTCTGTGAGGGGAGGGCTCCTGCCTCATACTGGCAATGAGGGGCGATCAACAGGTTATCTCAAGTGCTTATATACAAATGCACAAAGCCTTGGAAACAAGCAGGGAGAACTGGAGGTCCTGGTGATGTCAAGGAACTATGACGTGATCGGAATAACAGAGACTTGGTGGGATAACTCATATGACTGGAGTACTGTCATGGATGGTTATAAACTGTTCAGGAAGGACAGGCAGGGCAGAAAAGGTGGGGGAGTAGCACTGTATGTAAGGGAGCAGTATGACTGCTCAGAGCTCCGGTACGAAACTGCAGAAAAACCTGAGTGTCTCTGGATTAAGTTTAGAAGTGTGTGCAACAAGAGTGACGTAGTGGTGGGAGTCTGCTATAGACCACCGGACCAGGGGGATGAGGTGGATGAGGCTTTCTTCCGGCAGCTCACGGAAGCTACTAGATCGCATGCCCTGATTCTCATGGGTGACTTTAATTTTCCTGATATCTGCTGGGAGAGCAATACAGCAGTGCATAGACAATCCAGGAAGTTTTTGGAAAGCGTAGGGGACAATTTCCTGGCGCAAGTGCTAGAGGAGCCAACTAGGGGGGGTGCTTTTCTTGACCTGCTGCTCACAAACCGGGTAGAATTAGTGGGGGAAGCAAAAGTGGATGGGAATCTGGGAGGCAGTGACCATGAGTTGGTTGAGTTCAGGATCCTGACGCAGGGAACAAAGGTAAGCAGCAGGATACGGACCCTGGACTTCAGGAAAGCAGACTTCGACTCCCTCAGGGAACGGATGGCCAGGATCCCCTGGGGGACTAACTTGAAGGGGAAAGGAGTCCAGGAGAGCTGGCTGTATTTCAAGGAATCCCTGTTGAGGTTACAGGGACAAACCATCCCGATGAGTCGAAAAAATAGTAAATATGGCAGGCGACCAGCTTGGCTTAATGGTGAAATCCTAGCGGATCTTAAACATAAAAAAGAAGCTTACAAGAAGTGGAAGGTTGGACATATGACCAGGGAAGAGTATAAAAATATTGCTCGGGCATGTAGGAATGTTATCAGGAGGGCCAAATCGCACCTGGAGCTGCAGCTAGCCAGAGATGTCAAGAGTAACAAGAAGGGTTTCTTCAGGTATGTTGGCAACAAGAAGAAAGCCAAGGAATGTGTGGGCCCCTTACTGAATGAGGGAGGCAACCTAGTGACAGAGGATGTGGAAAAAGCTAATGTACTCAATGCTTTTTTTGCCTCTGTTTTCACTAACAAGGTCAGCTCCCAGACTGCTGCGCTGGGCATCACAAAATGCGGAAGAGAAGGCCAGCCCTCTGTGGAGATAGAGGCGGTTAGGGACTATTTAGAAAAGCTGGACGTGCACAAGTCCATGGGGCCGGACGAGTTGCATCCGAGAGTGCTGAAGGAATTGGCGGCTGTGATTGCAGAGCCACTGGCCATTATCTTTGAAAACTCGTGGCGAACCGGGGAAGTCCCGGATGACTGGGAAAAGGCTAATGTAGTGCCAATCTTTAAAAAAGGGAAGAAGGAAGATCCTGGGAACTACAGGCCAGTCAGCCTCACCTCAGTCCCTGGAAAAATCATGGAGCAGGTCCTCAAAGAATCAATCCTGAAGCACTTGCATGAGAGGAAAGTGATCAGGAACAGCCAGCATGGATTCACCAAGGGAAGGTCATGCCTGACTAATCTAATCGCCTTTTATGATGAGATTACTGGTTCTGTGGATGAAGGGAAAGCAGTGGATGTATTGTTTCTTGACTTTAGCAAAGCTTTTGACACGGTCTCCCATAGTATTCTTGTCAGCAAGTTAAGGAAGTATGGGCTGGATGAATGCACTATAAGGTGGGTAGAAAGCTGGCTAAATTGTCGGGCTCAACGGGTAGTGATCAATGGCTCCATATCTAGTTGGCAGCCGGTATCAAGTGGAGTGCCCCAAGGGTCGGTCCTGGGGCCGGTTTTATTCAATATCTTCATAAATGATCTGGAGGATGGTGTGGATTGCACTCTCAGCAAATTTGCGGATGATACTAAACTGGGAGGAGTGGTAGATACGCTGGAGGGGAGGGATAGGATACAGAAGGACCTAGACCAATTGGAAGACTGGGCCAAAAGGAATCTGATGAGGTTCAATAAGGATAAGTGCAGGGTCCTGCACTTAGGACGGAAGAACCCAATGCACAGCTACAGACTAGGGACCGAATGGCTAGGCAGCAGTTCTGCGGAAAAGGACCTAGGGGTGACAGTGGACGAGAAGCTGGATATGAGTCAGCAGTGTGCCCTTGTTGCCAAGAAGGCCAATGGCATTTTGGGATGTATAAGTAGGGGCATAGCGAGCAGATCGAGGGACGTGATCGTTCCCCTCTATTCGACATTGGTGAGGCCTCATCTGGAGTACTGTGTCCAGTTTTGGGCCCCACACTTCAAGAAGGATGTGGATAAATTGGAGAGAGTCCAGCGAAGGGCAACAAAAATGATTAGGGGACTGGAACACATGAGTTATGAGGAGAGGCTGAGGGAGCTGGGATTGTTTAGCCTGCAGAAGAGAAGAATGAGGGGGGATTTGATAGCTGCTTTCAACTACCTGAAAGGGGGTTCCAAAGAGGATGGCTCTAGACTGTTCTCAATGGTAGCAGATGACAGAACGAGGAGTAATGGTCTCAAGTTGCAGTGGGGGAGGTTTAGATTGGATATTAGGAAAAGCTTTTTCACTAAGAGGGTGGTGAAACACTGGAATGCGTTACCTAGGGAGGTGGTAGAATCTCCTTCCTTAGAGGTTTTTAAGGTCAGGCTTGACAAAGCCCTGGCTGGGATGATTTAACTGGGAATTGGTCCTGCTTTGAGCAGGGGGTTGGACTAGATGACCTTCTGGGGTCCCTTCCAACCCTGATATTCTATGATTCTATGATTCTAAGAGGAGAAACAGGGTGAAGGGACAGTATGTATAGTGTTGACCTCAATGAGCTACATCGAGGTTAAAAATATACATATGCCTCATCTCCTCTAGGATTCTATTTCAAGATAGCTATCTTGATCCAAAACACTTTTTTTTTTTTTTTTGGGTGGGGGGGCAGGAGGGAAGGGCAGTACAGGCAGTTTCCATCTGCCCTAGAGGTAAAACATTCACTTCAGAGTTAAGGTAGAATGTGTAGCAGAGTTTGCATTAGCAGTTGCCATTCTGTGAAAACATGACAGAGTTCAGTCTCCAAAGCTGTCCATCCAGCAAGAACATTCACTAGCAAGAACATTCACTAGATATTTTTTTAAAGGCTATTAAGGATATATTAGCACTACATACAATTCAAGGCCATTTTGAGAGCAAACAAATGCCTTGTCTACTACTAATGAGAAATGTTACCAATTGAACAGGAACCCAGAAATAGATTAGTAAATAACCAACTAATCATAAATATTTTTATTTCAATGGATTTTTAAAAACCAATTAAAAATAATTTAAAGAACCAGACACATCACGATTCTAAAATAGATACAACTTATTAACCTTCTACAAAAGGAAAGATGTTATATAATCTTAAGTGGTTTCAGTGAACAGATTTAATTGTATTAGATCTACAATGACCTCTTCTATCAAGGAAATTGTTAATTTTAAAGGCAAGGAAAATATCACTGCACGTCATCAGATCAAATTATCAAATGCTATAGGCTGATGTTTTATTGCCCACTTGCTAAATTTTCAAATAAGCATTTTGGTGCTTTCTCCCATGTAGCCCCTCATGCTGGGGAGAAACTCCCCGTAAATATCTGCAAAACTTACTAATTACTCTCCTTCACAATCTTCCTCAAAACTCATCTTTGCCAAGAGGCCTACAACAAGCTCGACAATGGCTAGGTTCCTGGTGTGCTGAGACTACTGCCTTTGATGCTGACAGATACTGTCTCCTTGTACTCCTCTGTCTCTATCTATCTGTTGTCTTATACATAGATTGTAGGCTGTTTTTTTGTTTAGTGTTTGTACAGTTCCTAGCACAACGAGTTCTTGGACCATAATTGGAGCTCCTAGGCATTACGATAATATAAATAATAAATAAGTTGCTTTTCACGCATTTTATCTCTAGGTTCCTATTGATATACATTTTTCTGAGATTCAGTGGCATGAGATTGTCATTATCTAGACCAGGGGCCGGCAACCTTTCAGAAGTGGTGTGCCGAGTCTTTGTTTATTCATTTTAATTTAAGGTTTTACGTGCCAATAATACATTTTAACATTTTTTAGAAGATCTCTCTCTAAAGGTCAATATATAACTAAACTATTGTCATATGTAAAGTAAACAAGGTTTTCAAAATGTTTAAGAAACTTCCTTTAAAATTAAATTAAAATGCTGATCTTACGCCGCCGGCCCGCTTAGCCTGCTGCCAGCCTGGGGTTCCGTTCACCTAGGCCGGCAGCAGGCTGAGCAGGACATGTGGCCGGGACCCCAGCTGGCAAGGGGCCGGCAGCCAGAACCCCAGACTGGCAGTGGGCTGAGCGGCTCAGTCCACTGCGACTCAGCCCGCTGCCAGTCTGGGATCCCGGCCCTGCCCACATGGAGTGGGTACCTACCTTCTCTCTGATTCTAGCCCATTCTCTTCCTCTCTCTCTGCACTGAGCTGAGGGTGGGAGTGCACTGAGCACAGGGCTGGGCGTGAAGGAGTAAGCAGGGGTTGGGGTGTAAGGTCTGGCCAGGAGCCAGAATGAGGGAGGGGGCTCAGGGTTGGGGCAAGAGGTTTGGGTGTGGAGTGCTTAACTGGACAGCTCCCATTTGGTGCGAGGGTGCAGGTGGGAATGGGGGAGGGGGTGCAGGAGCTCCCATTTGGTGCTTAGGGTGGGGGTGGGAATGTGGGGGATGCAAGAGTTAAGGCATGGGGGGGCTGGGTATGTGTGGGGGTGCAGGAGTCAGGGCTAGGGGTCGTGGGGGGATGCAGGGGTCAGGGCAAGAGGCTGGAGTGTGAGGGGAGTACAGAGGTCAAGGCAGAGGGCTGGGAGTGTGTGAGGGGGGTGCAGGGATCAGGGCAGAGGGCTGGGGGTGTGGGCTAAGCTCCTGGGGGCGCTCCCAGCCCCCCTATCCAGTGCAGCTCACGGCCCGGGGGCTGGAGGGGATATGTCCCGATTTCACCCCCCTTCCCCAAGGCCCAGTCCCACCTCTTGCCCGCCTCCTCCCCAGAGCAGCGAGCACACTGCGGCTCCGCTTCTCCCCCTCCTGCGCAAGGGCCATCAGCTGATCGGAAGCAGGGAGGGAGAGGAGGAGGGGCAGGAGCCCGGCACGCTGGGGAAAGAGGGGAGCTTGCCTGCCCTGCAGCAGCAGCCAGCAGGACCAAGCTTCCATTTTTGTGAACAGCTTTAAGATGCTAGACTGAAGGGCACTATATAAGCATCATCCTCTACAGAGATTTACATCCATATGTATTTGCTGGTTACACTTTATTGTGGCTTATTGATTTTATTATTTTTATTTGTTTCAGATAGCAACCACATATTATAATATTGTAGGTATTGGTAGACTGACAAAAATAGAGAATATATATACACATTATACAACCTCAACCAATTAAATTTCTTTCTGTTCAACCTACAATTATTGTGCTTTTTATATTTTCTAAATACACTTTTCACTAGAAAAGAGAAAGGAATGGGGGTAAAGAGTGGAGACAGCTGAGTCAACTGGGGATTCTGATACTGCAACAGAAATACTGAAATACTGGTAGCTATCGCTACGTTATTGAACATGATGGTACATAAGTTTCAGCATGTGAACGTATTTTCTTAAACAACAAACATAAATCTGCTGTGAAAATGGATGAAAAACTGGAGCCAGCTACACAGACCTGTTGCAGAACTGGCTGCACAACTGAGTCCCAACTCCTTCGTACCAAATGTTTCACAGCAAGTCACGTCTGAAGCAAGCTCCCTGGGAAGCAACAAGTCTCACCTGATATGGTCTCACTTTATGATGAATCTCCTGTATTCCAACCTCTCTTGTCCTCACATCACGACACTAAGGAAAGAGGGAGAGAAAAATTACATAAAACAGAGGAATACATGCAGCTCAAATACGTTCAGATTTCCAGTCACCCCATGGGCTCAAAATTAAGTTGAAATAGCCTGTCTTACACTGGTAGAATTTGAATAAATAGACTTCAAAATAAAAATGCTCACCGAGCTGTCCCTAATGTACCTTAGAAAAAGAACTTTGTGCTAAATGTAAAAACATGCTGACAAAAATCAATTCACTGAGCAACCATTACATCTCATGAGAAAAGTACCATTTGATTTGCAAGTAGCAGGGCTTGGAGGGGAAAAGTCAACAGATATAAAAGAGCAAGAAAGACTTAACATTATTATAGATTCTAAGGCCAGAAGGGAACATTGCAATCTTCTAGTGATTCTAGTCTGATCTCCTATATAATAAACCACAGGCCATAGAACTTCCCCACAATAATTCCTAGAGCAGATCTTTTAGGAAATATTTAAATAGAGATTGGATATTGTTAGTGATAGAGAATCCACTATGACCCTTGGTAAACTGTTCCAATGGTTACTCTCACTGTTAAAAATGTATGCCTTTTTTCCAGGCTGTCAGGTCCTTTACCAGAGAGATCTAGAATTGGAAAAATCTAACCTAGTGTGCCAGAGATACTCTTGAGCAGGCAATTTGTAAATCTGGGTAACTGATTTTTAATGCCAAAATTGGCATGTGACACACCTGAATATAAGAAGGTAGAGTTAACTCTCTGGTCAAGTGTCCCACAGATGTACAGGATGGACTAACTGTGAGAGGTTTGGGACCAATGGTCCAAGGCATCAGAGAAAAGCCAGGGAACTTTACAAATCTTTACAGCTCCTTGGTAGTCAGAGGGAACAGGAGACAGAACTCAATGTTAGCGAGCTTGATTGTAGCTTGCACACGTCTTTTGTATCTCTTCTCGTAACTAGTGCAAACCAAGCCCCATGAGAGAAGTCTCAAGGAGAAAAACTTTTCTGAAGACAGTTTTCATAGCACAAATAAGAAAAAACCATGAAAATCCAAAGTCAAGCCTAAACCCACATGGAACTTGATTTCCAAGGCATCCAAATGACTATCTGCATCCCAACACCCCCTAAAATGCCTTAAAAATAATCAAACTCAGACTATATTATATACAGTGAAATAATTTAACCTTGGTATGACCATAAAAACTGGCATGCTTTATTCTTATATGGTGATTATGCTAAATTTGGACTTCTTTACGGTCATATGCACAAAATCTACTTTGCTTTACAAATCCCTGACTCAACAAACGGCATGCAGAAGACAGACAAGTCCCCGCTCTTCATTAAGGGCCCTAGTCCTGAGAGGGCACAGCATTTTTCAGGACTGTGCCCTCCATCTCTTTGCCCCAATCAGTAATCCAAGTGTTATTAGTCACAGAGACGGAACAAAGAGGGAAAGCTGAAATTGCCAAGAGGGCAGAGCTGAGGAGCATGGGCACCCTCTAATTATGACCCTACACACCTAAAATACCTGGGTTTCTTGTGGAAATTCAGTCCCAACTATCATGGCCCTTAAAAAAAGCTGTTTGTTTATAATGTTATACCTCCAGTAGATACAAGGAAAATTCACTGGTATCTTATACTTCACGTGATAAAGTGACAAACTGTTTTGGTTGCTCACTCTACCAGCTTCCAGGCTTCTGCCCCAGTAAGTTCAGACCTATAGTCATCCGCACAGTAGAAATGTTTACAGATTCAGTTCTTTAAAGGTAGCCTGCCACGGAAAACAAAATTGGGTTTGAGGCCCCTTTTTTTGCTTTGTTATGTATGAAGGAGATTTTTCCCGCCACCTACAATTTTTTTCAATTCTTAGAAATAGCTGGAATATTAAGTTTCATCACCGTATCTGTTTTTGCTGGAAGTGTTCCATGGAAGGTTTCTCAACCCTACTGAGGAGGATAAAGATGCTAAATCCTTCACAAAGAGCTTTTCTTCTAACTGTTAGATGTTTGAGTTGAATAAATTTTTTTAAAAGTTGTAAACAGTCTGCATAAAAAAAGTCCCTCTCTCACTTTAGAAATGTCCTTAGTAGACGAGATGTCACAAACCTCCTCGTTCTCTGGTCATCCTGTATCTTGCAGGGAAAATCTAAATTTTTAATGTAGAAATCAAGCAAAACATCAGCTCTTTTGGAAAAATCTTTGAGGTATTCTTTACCTATCAGAAAATGAACCAAAAAAAGGACAAAACCCCAATATTTTCCTTTGCAGGTCATCTTTAGTTGAGCAGCAAATCTGGCTCCTATAGTTCACACTCCTCTCATTTTGCCATTTTTCTCCTTCTGTTCACAAACACAATCAGTCGCACAGTGTAGTCAGCAGGGAGCTCCTCCTGGGCATAAGGTTGCTGATCTTTTACCTGTGTCCCTAGATCCTTCATCCTGGCCAAGGCAAGTTCTCTCAGGTTACCATGCTCCACTCCTGAGCTGACCAGCGGCATTGGGATATCCCTATACAAAGGGGAAAAACAAAAACTTTATACAACAATATTCATAAAATATAAGGCCAGTTGGGCTGCCACCATCATCTAATCTTAAATCCTTTGTTATGCATGAGGTATCTGAATTAATGCCTGTTTCAAAGCCCAGTAGCTTTGGCTGAACTAGAGCATGGCCAAGCCAATCAGCAACTGGAGGTAGTGGGGAGGAAAGAGCTACATGATTAGATTTACAGTAGAAAAGGACTTTTTACATGCTGGGAAATAGGCTATTTATGTGTTTTTATTTTCATATTCATCATACTGAAGAACTGGAAAAAGGAAAAATTCTGTTTTACGTGTGAATTTCCATTCTAGGACCCTCCATGTCAGAGAGTCTTCACAGCAAGCATTGGTATATTCTCCAAAAATCCTGGATATAACAATTGTAACTACATCCTAAAATTCAGTAAAGATGCGAACAAGTTTGTAATAACCTAACATCATAAGAGGTCGTTATAATAATTATGAATACCATTTTTGCATAAATATTGAGATCTGTCTACCACAGAAGATAATGCTGTAATGATAGATTTCAGTATTTCCACTTGAAATATTGATTTCCTCATGAACTTGTTGCCACAAAGAATCTTGTGCCCTTACCAAAATATCTGACTCTCTATGGAACTGGTTCTAGCTTTCCAATGTGTAGAAGATGGACTACTATACCCTTCATCTTCTGATGCTATGAAGAGCCTGTAGATAATGTTGATTTAATTTACTTCACTTTGGGGAAAGGATAAGCTTGTCCCTGGGACAGCAAGTTTTATTGAATATCCTTCAGTAATTATTTCTGAGGTGGCTCAACCCCAGACCAGGGCTCACCCTGAAGCATTCCTCATAAAGGGGAGGAATCTGCCTAAGCTTCAGAACCTCAAAAAATCAAAAGAAACTTTTGGAGTTGGATACTTTTCAAGAGAATATCAGCTTTCGTCTTCCAATTCTCGAGGCAGCAACGGCCTCCTCCTAATGTGTAATCTTTAACTTGAACCTGGAGGAGCAGCACTTTTCAGAGGAAAAACCTGCTGAGATAAGGCAGTTTGAAGATGCTCGCACTGGAAGAAGGGAAGCGACTTATTCCCTTGTCCAACGCCTCAATGGCTGTTTTCTGTCTATGCTCCCAGAAAAGATTACCAGCAGAGTATTTGGAGGAAGATAAACCTGCTTTTCCATTTTTTTAGCTGGAATTGGCGCTGCAGTTGACATGGGACATGTCTTTGGAAGTTTTGAATGTACAGCATATTAGCCAGGTGAAGAATTAGTCCTGAAAAAAAGTGCTAGGAAAACTGAGAATGGGTGTGTGAGGGAGTGTGCATGCTAACATCACCTTCCCAGCTGAGTATCTCTAGACCTGCATAATAAGAGACTGCAGCCATTACTCTCAAGGCTGAGGCTGCTACATCGAAGTTCAGTTTGATGATGAATACCATGCAAAAATGGTATTTAGTCTGCAGAAGAGAAGACTGACGGGGGACAAAACAGTTTTCAAGTACAGAAAAGGTTGTTACAAGGAGGAGGGAGAAAAATTGTTCTAGTTAACCTCCGAGCATATTAAGTCTTTTAAAGATGACAGAAAGACAATCCTGCTAGCCACGTGCATTACCAAACCCTGCTAACTTTCTGCATTTATTTTATTTTAGAGTAAGAGGAGACAAAAAAATTAAAACGTGAACTATCAATAGAGTATTGAACTGTACAATGTAGAACAGTTTGATCTCAAAACCTGGCTTAAACAAAGTGATTAGAAGTCAGTACCATCTGAGAGCTGACTGGTGACCTAAGTGAAATTTATTCACAGGTATCAATCCAGTTCCTTAAGAATATGTGTCACAAAAAACACCATTAACAGTCACCATTTTTGGCAATCTCAGCACAGACACCCAGGCCTGAATGAGCCATGGAGACTCTCAATCTGACAGGTGGTTACTGCAAGGAAGAGTAGAAGTACATTGGCAAAAAAGAGGACAAGGGAAAGCTTGCACTGCTGCTGCCCATGCTATGCCTGTTCTGTAGAGTTAGGACTTCAGGCTCCAGGGCTCTCATTCCATTCCAATGCCAAACTCACTTTAAATAAATTTGGTAACACTTTTACCAGTATTAGAGTGTTGCACCAGAAGCCTTGAGAATATTATTTTCTGCCCTTATTTTGTTTGCGATACATTAGCACTTTTTATAAAGCAGAAAGGGCTCTGAAAAATTCCTCACCTCTGACTCACTCTCACTCCAAAATCAAGGCAAATGCAATTAGCGAGCCAGTTAATTTATTCATCTGATTTCTTAGAGTAAATAAAGCATCATAGAACTAAGATAACAGACTTCAAACAGCTTCAATTAGCCCTGGTCTACACTAGGACTTTAGGTCGAATTTAGCAGCATTAAACCGATGTAAACCAGCACCCATCCACACGATGAAGCCCTTTATTTCGACTTAAAGGGCTCTTAAAATTGATTTCCTTACTCCACCCCTGACAAGTGGATTAGCGCTTAAATAGGCCTTGCTGGCTTGAATTTGGGGTACTGTGGACGCAATTCGACGGTATTGGCCTCCGGAAGCTATCCCAGAGTGCTCCATTGTGACCGCTCTGGACAGCACTCTCAACTCAGATGCACTGGCCAGGTAGACAGGAAAAGAACTGCGAACTTTTGAATCTCACTTCCTGTTTGGCCAGTGTGGCAAGCTGCAGGTGACCATGCAGAGCTCATCAGCAGAGGTGACCATGATGGAGTCCCAGAATCGCAAAAGAGCTCCAACATGGACCGAACGGGAGGTACGGGATCTGATCGCTGTATGGGGAGAGGAATCCGTGCTATCAGAACTCCGTTCCAGTTTTCGAAATGCCAAAACCTTTGTCAAAATCTCCCAGGGCATGAAGGACAGAGGCCATAACAGGGACCCGAAGCAGTGCCGCGTGAAACTGAAGGAGCTGAGGCCAGCCTACCAGAAAACCAGAGGCGAACGGCCTCTCCGGGTCAGAGCCCCAAACATGCCGCTTCTATGATGAGCTGCATGCCATTTTAGGGGGTTCAGCCACCACTACCCTAGCCGTGTTGTTTGACTCCTTCAATGGAGATGGAGGCAACACGGAAGCAGGTTTTGGGGACGAAGAAGATGATGATGATGAGGTTGTAGATAGCTCACAGCAAGCAAGCGGAGAAACCGGTTTTCCCGACAGCCAGGAACTGTTTCTCACCCTGGACCTGGAGCCAGTACCCCCCAAACCCACCCAAGGCTGCCTCCTGGACCCGGCAGGCGGAGAAGGGACCTCTGGTGAGTGTACCTTTTAAAATACTATACATGGTTTAAAAGCAAGCATGTGAAAGGACTACTTTGCCCTGGCATTCGCAGCTCTCCTGGATGTACTCCCAAAGCCTTTGAAAAGGTTTCTGGGGAGGGCAGCCTTATTGCATCCTTCATGGTAGGACACTTTACCACTCCAAGCCAGTAACACTGGAAGAGGGGAGGGTACTCGGGAATCATTGTACAACAAAGCATTGCAGTGTATGTTTGCTGGCGTTCAAACAACATTCGTTCTTTATCTCTGTGTTATCCTCAGGAGAGTGAGATATAATTCATGGTCACCTGGTTGAAACAGTGCTTTTCTTCAGGGGACACTCAGGAGCCCATTCCTGCTGGGCTGTTTGCCTGTGGCTAAACAGAAATGTTCCCCGCTGTTAGCCACAGGGAGGGGGGAGGGTTGAGGGGGTAGCCATACAGGGTAGGGGGAGGCAAAATGCGACCTTGTAACGAAAGCACATGTGCTATGTATGTAATGTTAACAGCAAGGTTTACCCTGAAAGAGTGTAGCCACTGTTTTATAAAATGTGTCTTTTTAAATATCGCTGTCCCTTTTTTTTCTCCACCAGCTGCATGTGTTTCAATGATCACAGGATCTTCTCCTTCCCAGAGGCTAGTGAAGATTAGAAAGAAAAAAAAACGCACTCAAGATGAAATGTTCTCCGAGCTCATGCTGTCTTCCCACACTGACAGAGCACAGACGAATGCGTGGAGGCAAATGTCAGAGTGCAGGAAAGCACAAAATGACGGGAGGAGAGGCGGCGGGCTGAAGAGAGTAAGTGGCGGGCTGAAGACAGGGCTGAAGCTCAAATGTGGCAGCAGCGTGATGAGAGGAGGCAGGATTCAATGCTGAGACTGCTGGAGGATCAAACCAGGATGCTCCAGTGTATGGTTGAGCTGCAGCAAAGGCAGCTGGAGCACAGACTGCCACTACAGCCCCTGTGTAACCAACCGCCCTCCTCCCCAAGTTCCATAGCTTCCACACCCAGACGCCCAAGAACTCAGTGGGGGGGGGGGCCACCGGCCAACCAGCCACTCCGCCACAGAGGATTGCCCAAAAAAAAGAAGGCTGGCATTCAATAAATTTTAAAGTTGTAAACTTTTAAAGTGCTGTGTGGCATTTTCCTTCCCTCCTCCACCACCCCTCCTGGGCTACTTTGGTAGTCATCCCCCTATTTGTGTGATGAATGAATAAAGAATGCATGAATGTGAAGCAACAATGACTTTATTGCCTCTGGAAGCGGTGATCGAAGGAAGAGGGGAGGGTAGTTAGCTTACAGGGAAGTAGAGTGAACCAAGGGGCAGGGGGTTTCATCAAGGAGAAACAAACAGAACTTTCACACCGTAGCCTGGCCAGTCATGAAACTGGTTTTCAAAGCTTCTCTGATGCGGACCACGCCCTCCTGTGCTCTTCTAACCGCCCTGGTGTCTGGCTGCACGTAACCAGCAGCCAGGCGATTTGCCTCAACCTCCCACCCCACCATAAATGTCTCCCCCTTACTCTCACAGATATTGTGGAGCACACAGCAAGCAGTAATAACAGTGGGAATATTGGTTTCGCTGAGGTCTAAGCGAGTCAGTAAACTGCGCCAGCGTGCCTTTAAACGTCCAAATGCACATTCTACCACCATTCTGCACTTGCTCAGCCTGTAGTTGAACAGCTCCTGACTACTATCCAGGCTGCCTGTGTACGGCTTCATGAGCCATGGCATTAAGGGATAGGCTGAGTCCCCAAGGATACATATAGGCATTTCAACATCCCCAACAGTTATTTTCTGGTCTGGGAATAAAGTCCCTTCCTGCAGCTTTTGAAACAGACCAGAGTTCTTGAAGATGCAAGCGTCATGTACCTTTCCCGGCCATCCCACGTTGATGTTGGTGAAACGTCCCTTGTGATCCACCAGAGCTTGCAGCACTATTGAAAAGTACCCCTTGCGGTTTATGTACTCGCCAGCTTGGTGCTCCGGTGCCAAGATAGGGATATGGGTTCCGTCTATGGCCCCACCACAGTTAGGGAATCCCATTGCAGCAAAGCCATCCACTATGACCTGCACATTTCCCAGGGTCACTACCCTTGATATCAGCAGATCTTTGATTGCGTGGGCTACTTGCACCACAGCAGCCCCCACAGTAGATTTGCCCACTCCAAATTGATTCCCAACTGACCGGTAGCTGTCTGGCGTTGCAAGCTTCCACAGGGCTATCGCCACTCACTTCTCAACTGTGAGGGCTGCTCTCATCTTGGTATTCATGCACCTCAGGGCAGGGGAAAGCAAGTCACAAAGTTCCATGAAAGTGCCCTTACGCATGAGAAAGTTTCGCATCCACTGGGAATCGTCCCAGACCTGCAACACTATGTGGTCCCACCAGTCTGTGCTTGTTTCCCGAGCCCAGAATCGGCGTTCCACAGCATGAACCTGCCCCATTAGCACCATGATGCATGCATTGGCAGGGCCCATGCTTTCAGAGAAATCTGTGTCCATGTCCTGATCACCGCGCTGACGTTGCCTCCTCGCCCGGTATCGCTTTGCCAGGTTCTGGTGCTGCATATACTGCTGGATAATGCGTGTGGTGTTTAATGTGCTCCTAATTGCCAAAGTGAGCTGAGCGGCCTCCATGCTTGCCTTGGTATGGCGTCCGCACAGAAAAAAGGTGCGGAACAATTGTCTGCCGTTGCTCTGATGGAGGGAGGGGCGACTGACTACACGGCTTACAGGGTTGGCTTCAGGGAGCTAAAATCAACAAAGGGGGTGGCTTTACATCAAGGAGTATTTCAGGCAGGACTTCACGGGGGATTCCAATAAGAAATGGTGCACCTAAGTTATTGTTCCTATTAGAACAAGGAGGTTAGCCTGGCCTCTGATTGATACATGGCTAGATTTACCTCGCTGCACCTTCTCTGTGAGTGACTGCAGTGTGACCTAGAGGAATGAGTCCCCTAGATGGGGGAGGAGGCAAATGAGTACAAAACAAATCTGGTCTATTTCTTGTTTTGATCCACTCCATCTATCTTTTACATCTTTGGCTGACAGCAGACGGTGCAGAAGGACTGCATGCCATCCACATCTTATGGCTGCTCAGCAGAAGATGGTGCAGTAGGACTGCTAGCCATCCTCATCTCTTGCCTGCCTGGCAGAAGATGATGCAATAGGACTGCTAGCAATCCGTATCGCCTGCCTGCTCACCATAAGACAGTTCAATAGGACTGACTGCAGGACTAAAGAGAATGACCTGGTCAAGTCACTCCAAATTTAGTCCCTGCGCCCATGTCTGCCCAGGCGCTCCTGGCCGACGTGGCCAGGAGCACCTCAGACATGACGAGGACGGCTACCAGTCGTACTGTACCGTCTGCTGCCACAAGGCAATGGGTTGCTGCTACTGTGGTAGGAATGCCGTACCGCATCTGCCAGCACCCAGGAGACATACGGTGGCGGTTACCTGAGCAGGCTCCATGCTTGCCGTGGAATGGCGTCTGCACAGGTAACTCAGGAAAAAAGGCGCGAAACGATTGTCTGCCCTTGCTTTCACGGAGGGAGGGAGTGAAGGGGGGCCTGACGATATGTACCCAGAACCACCCGCGACAATGTTTTAGCCCCATCAGGCATTGGAATCTCAACCCAGAATTCCAATGGGCAGCGGAGACTGCGGGAACTGTGGGATAGCTATCCACAGCTATCCACACTCAAATATATAAAACCGATTTCTAAAAAACCGACTTCTATAAATTCGACCTTATTCCATAGTGTAGACATACCCTTAGAGGTAATGTGCACTTCACATTGAGTCTAAAGGACAGAGTAGAGAACAGTATTTTCGTCTGGGCATGTTAGAGCTAAGGCAATAATCTGACTGACTGCCTATTTCTTTCAATTACGGAGCAGCTCCAAAGGGCCAGGCTGTTGTGTACTTCCCAACAGGAACACAAATAAAACCAACTGATATCTTCTAGCACTAGGTCTATAGCAGGAGTGGCCAAAACACAGCTCGCAAACTGCATGTTGCTCTTTTACAGTTAAAGTGCAGCTTGCAGAGCCCTCCATACCCTCCATTCTCTGCCTATCAGATGGGGGTTCACCATCTCCAACAATTTGAGTCACGCCCCCGCCCCCTTATCTTCAGCAGCCCCTCTCTGCAGCTCCCAGGTGTTAGCTCCATGTGGAGAGGCAGCAGTAAACAGCTGGGAGTTGCAGGGAGGGGCAGCAGTCAAAGCAGTGGCTCTCCCTGCAGCTCCCAGTTGTTTGCCGCTGCCTCTCCCCATGGCCACACCTCCCAGCTTACCGACTCCAGCAGCTGCTGTGCAGGGAGGGGGCCTGGTGACACCATTTAACCAAGCGGGGCCAGCAAACCCTGGCAAAAATGGGGGGGGGAGACATC
Organism: Lepidochelys olivacea; assembly: GCF_965140295.1. Lineage (NCBI taxonomy): Eukaryota > Metazoa > Chordata > Testudines > Cheloniidae > Lepidochelys > Lepidochelys olivacea. The sequence continues at coordinate 7,584,885 of NC_140413.1, forward strand.
ACCCCACATGCTCCTCCCATGCATTGTCTCTGGCTTCTGCCCAGTGGGGAGGGAGGTCTCAGAGCTTCAGCCCTATGGGAGGCACCTGCCAGGTCTCAGGACTGAAGCACCGCTCCTGCTGAAACCCAGAGATCCTCTCCTCTTGGGGGCTGAAGCCCTAAGCCCCAGCAGAAGTACTCTGAGGAGGTTGAAGCTGCACACCCTGTGGGGGCTTGAAGCCCCAAGCCCCAGCAGGTACGTCCCACAGGGCTGAAGCCCAGAGACCCTGCTCCCCATGGGGCTGAAGCCCTGAGTCCCGGCAGGCGCGCCCTGTGGAAGCTGAACCCCTAAACTCTGGCAGGCGTTCCCTGAGGGGGCTGAAGCAACACACCCTGCGGGAGCTGAAGTCCCCAGGCCAGCAGGTACCACCCACAGGGCTGAAGCCCCGAGATGCCCCACCCCATAGGGCTGAAGTCCCGAGCCCTAGCAGGTGCCTCCTGCAAGGCTGAAGGCCCTGAGACCTGACAGGCACACCCTGGTACTCAAACTTCTGAAGATGGTCATATGCGGCTTGGAGGGCCAGTAAATTTAGCCACCCCTGGTCTATAGCAAAACCCAGTGTGGAGACTTTCCCACCTCTGGAACTCTGATGTGGTAAATAAGACATTGCAAAGAAATAAAAAATAAGCTTTCACAGCAACACATATCTGATCCCCTTATTTGCATATGGGGAACAGACAATAATTCACAACCTCTAATCAGCATATTAACATATGGAAAATTAGTATTTTATGGCGGTGACAGAAAAATAGGCCTCCCATCCCCCCTTCAATCCAGATCAGAATATATTTGTTTACATAGCTGTGGATGGCTGTATGGATCAAATAGCAGCACATTCTGGATAGCCCAAGGACGAAGCATCAGGTTGGAAATGCCGGGACTTCTTAAAATTTTAAACAAAATAATGGTAAAATCCAGGATACCTGAGCTAAAATCTTGGCCACACTGAAATTATTAGGAGTTTTGAGATTGACTTCAAGGGGGCTAGGATTTCACCCTTCATATTTAGGCAGTTTGGGTTGCCTAGGAAGGCAGACAAAAAAAAAGAAAAGAAAAAAAAAAGGCAGTGTGAGCCAGTGGACAGAGACACAGCTAGCAATATAGACACCTAGGTTTTATTCTGGATTGCCATTGACTTGCTGTGTGGTCTTGACCAAATCATTTAACCTGTGCATCTCACTTTCCCCATCTGGAAAATGGGGGTAATACTTACATAGGATCATCCGGGATTATCAAATCCAGTGCCCAGCTATTGCAGGCAATCCCATTCATAAATTTATCAAGCTCCATCTCCAAATTAGTTTGGATGTTTGCCTCAACTACTCCTCTAAGGTGCTTTGAGATGCTCAAGTAAAAGACGCTCTAAGTGCCAGTTACTATTTTCATCATTTTGCATCTTTTCATGGGCACCAACAAATCATTCAGCAATCCTTTTTTAACTTCATCTATATAAATTCTTATGTAAACATCATAAACATCTGAGCACTTCCCATAATTATGGCGTGTGCACAAAGATATAATCTCTCTTCCCACCAGTCAGTAGTAAATGGATTTAATTATTTTGTACTCTTCCTCTCCCACCCCTTTTAAAATCTAGTGTTATTGAGGGGCATCTTGGTTAAAGATGTGGGGTTTGCATTTTGCCTGGAAGGCGTTGCAATTCATCTTTATCTCTTTTGGGACTGAGTTCCAGATTCATGGGCCAGCCACTGAGAAAACTCAATCTCCTACACACTAGGTTCACTTTTGGAGGTTGACAGTTCAATCACATTCCACTGGAACGACGGTCGCAGGAGGTCCTGCTCACAATATTAGGAGGTTCCTCCAGTAACACAAGCCACATCCATAGAGGACTTTGAAGTTGAGGAATGAAATCTTGATTATGACCCCAGTATTCTTCAGGAAACCAGTGCATCAAGCACAGCACTGAGGGGAGATGTACTCTCCAGGCGTGGGCTGTTCAGCAGATGGCCTGCTGTGTTGTAAACTAGCTAGATTTCTCTAAGGTTGGCAGTTTCGTTCCTGAGTATGGAGCTTTGCAATAATAACGCCTAGAGATCACGAATGGGTGAATCATGGTGTCTGTGTCTGAGTCATCAGAAAGGGGCGAAGTCTTATTATAGAAAAGGATTTTTTTCCATGGTCATGGCTTTGTGGATATCCAGAAGCAGTGAGGAGTCCAGGGGAATACTGAAGCGCTTAGCAGACACCCCTTCGGTTTCCTCTTCCCTACTAGCATTCCCTCTTTTTCCCCTCTGCCCCAGGATTCAGCTTCAGCTTCCTGCTCTTCATACATACTGCTCATTTCAACCAGATCCTTGGAGAGATAAGAGTTGGTGCTGATTGCATGCTATTGCCACTTCCATCCATTCTGCTTATCAATCTCCCCGAATGATGACATACAGATGTAGAAGATGGGAGAGAGGACACATCCTTGAGGGACAATGCATGAAAGATACAAAGATGGAAGAGCAGGTGCCAATCAATTCTCTGGACACAGTTTGAACAGAATGAATGGAGTTACCTCAGGGTTTGTCTACACTACAAAATTAAGTTGACTTTATCTAATTCAACCTCGAGCCCCCAAATTAATTAAGTCGATTGTGTGTGGCCACACCATGCTCATTATCTTGATGGGGTGTGTCCTCACTAGCAGCACCTGCATCGATGCACAAAGCAGTGCATTGTGGGTAGCTATCCCAAAGTGCAATTTGCCGCAGTGTGTTTTGGGAAGTTCGTGCAATGCCTCATGGGACCAAAACATTGTCGCAGGGGAGAATGGGAACATTGCATCGGCATCCCATGATGCACTGTCCTCCCTCTCTCATATCAATGGCAAACAACCCAGTGGTTTTCGCGCCTTAAAACCGCCATGCGTACGCCATAACCCCAGAGCCTGGTCAGTTGTGCACTCTTGCTGTGAGCGTTTCAAACTCCTCGCGCCTTCTCCTGCAGCATTTCCAGAGCTGAAGTAGGGTCCGCCGCACGGAACATAGCGAAGTCCTGCAAGTAACCTTGCTGCAAGCCACTGAAAAAAACAATTCACAGTTGCTGCTGGCAGTCACAGAGCAGCTGCCCGCTTCTAGTCCTGTGAAACAAGCACTGACTGGTGGGACCGCATCGTTTTGCAGGTATGGGATGATAAGCAATGGCTGCAGAACTTTCAAATGCGGAAGGCCACCTTGCAGGAACTTTGTGCAGAGCTTTCCCCTGCCCTGCAGTTCAGCAACATAAAAATGAGAGCTGCTCTGACAGTGGAGAAGTGAGTGGCAACCGCTATTTAGAAGCTTGCGACGCCAGACAGTTACCGGTCAGTGGGGAATCAATTTGGAGTACGTAAATCAACCGTGGGAGCTGCTGTGCTCCAACTGTGAAAGGCCATTAATTGACTTCTGCTAAGGGTAGTGAGTCTGGGAAATGTGCAGGACATAGTGGATGGTTTTGCCGCGACGGGGTTCCCTAATTGCGGTGGGGCGATAGATGGCACAAATATCCCCATCTTGGCATCAGACCACCTTGCCAAAGAGTACATAAACCAAAAGGGATACTTTTCAGTGGTGTTGCAAGCACTGGTGGATCACAGGGGGCGTTTCACCAACATCAACATAGGATGGTCGGGAAAGGTTCGTGACACGTGCATCTTTAGGAACTTGGGTCTGCTCAAAAAGCTGCAATCCAGGACTTTCTTTCCAGACCACAAAATGAACACTGATGATGTTGAGATGCCTATAGTTATCCTGGGGGACCCAGCCTATCCCTTGCTCCCATGGCCCATGAAGCCATACACAGGCTGTCTGGGCAGCAGTAAGGAACAGTTCAACTATAGGTTCAGCAAACATAAGTAAAGAGGGAGAACAGAAAAAAAAAGTTAGCCTGGGGGAAAAGGGGCTGTAAAGTGGAACGGGAGAAACATTTGCAGCTATGTAACATAACACCGCATTCAACATCATCAAAGGTCTGAAAATGGGCGCCTTCTGTTCTTTGTATCCTCCCCCTGAGTTAAGTGAAAGGGATAATGGACTTTTCTTTCACACCTCAGGGAATGCTTCCGGGAGGGTGATTTTGCACCAGGAGATGTTGGCTGGCTGTCCACCAGGGTCTGCAGAGGGACTCTCTCCTCCTGCTTCTGTTCCTGCAGTTCAACCAGACATCTCAACAAGTCTGATTGGCCCCTCATAATCTGAAGCATCTCATCCTGCGCCACACACTCAGTCTCATGGGAAACTTTTCTGCTCTCCATGTCCATGTTCAACTTCTCAGACAGTAAAATCCTCCACACTTTCAGCCCTGCGTCAGCTGTCTCGGAGGCGTTCATTATCTCAGTGAACATATCCTCCCGCGTTCTCTTTCTCCTCCTCCTAATCAGCGGAAGTCTTCTTTCAGGTGTTGATGACATGCCGAAGGACGCATTTCCAGCTGTGAGTCACGGAAAAAAAGAAAGGGGCCATTGTATATGCATAAAATGTTTCCATAGCAAGGCCGTTTTCATTAAAAAAAACAAACAAACAAAAAACCACTTATTACACTAGGTGCAAGCCATAACAATCAGAATCTGTAACCATTCACTGTGCCATTTTGCTGTTCCAGCCATGGTGAGTAGCCCGCCCCTCCGAGTCATGGGTGACCGCACTTTTAATAAAGTTTATGACAGACTCATGTCGGGAGCAGAGGGAGTTAGTCTAACAAATCATCCCTCCCCATGGCATCACGGGAAGCTGTTTACGAACGGGGCAGGAGGGAACGTTTTCACTCCCAAATTGCGGAATCTCACATGTGGGGCCCCAATCTCCTATCAGCCACTTAAACTACTTGCTGACCCATGCCAAGCACAATAAAGGCATATTAGCAGCCACATGGTTTGGTGGTTTTTCTTCTTAGAGCACTTTTACGGAGAACTTCCCCAGTTTCCGTTAGGCGACCCTATGTGATATCACTCTCCTGAAGGTAAGACAGACAGAAAGGAAGGAAATGCTGCAAGTGTCTGGGTATAGATCTGATCCTTATGCTGCTATGCTGTGTATTGCAATGATGCCAGCAGAATTAATTCAGGAGTTGCGTGGGAAAGTGTCCTACCATGGTGGAAGAAATAAGACTGCTCTGCCCAGAAATCTTCTGCAAAGGATTGCAGAGTACCTCCATGAAAGTTTCCTAGAGATATCCATGGAGGATTCCCCGGGCTATCCCAGTCCACAAACAGCCTCTTCCGGGGGCCACCCTCTGCATAGCTGGAGCAGCCTCTTGTAAGCAGAGAACCGCAGCACCTCGCTTTTTTTTCCACAGTAAACATGCAATACCACCGAATGTGTGTGCCCGCTAAAGTTTATTGGACTTTGATTGTAACTGTATACTCATCAGAGGTGCCTTCCCCAGCATCACGGTCAGCTGTGTGTCCCTCGTATAGCCCTTCTCCCCCAGTCCACAAGTGATCTTTGCATAAATGTCAGCGTTTCTTCTGCTGGATCAGAGCTCTGCCTGCACAGACTCCTCTCCCCACACAGCGATGCGATCCACCACCTGCTGTGCAGACAAGGCTGGAGCACGTTTGGGGCATGTAGTCTCCATGATCAGCTGTGCTCAAGCTGGCATGCTCCCAATGCTGATCAAACAGGAAATGGGAAATCAAAAATTCCCGGGTCTTTAGCAGAGGAGGGTCTGTTTCCGGTGTACCTGGCTGCAGTGCAGCAGAGTTGAGAATGATCTCCAGAGCGGTCACAGATGAGCATTGTGAGCCTCCACCTGGAGGCCAATTAAGTCGAATTACACAACACTGCGTCTGCACTACATCATAATCGACCCATGAAAATCAAATTAAGCACTACGCTCTCGCAGAGGTGGATTACAGAAGTTGACATAAGAGGCAGCTTAGTTCGGCATAAAGGACCCCGTAGTGTAGACACATACATTAACAGGTTGACTTAAGGCAGCTTCCTTCAACCCAACTCTAGTGTAGACCAGGCCTCAGTGTAATTTTGCTAAACCCTATGACATCCCTGAGGAGTGACAGCAGGATTCAAGAGTTGAAAGTATCAATTGCAGCACAGATCCATTAATTAGAGTTTGGATATATAGGCCTTAGCTACAGACAAGAGGACATAATCCATCAATGCTATTTATTCCACATCCTGGCCTGAAACTCATTTGGGAAGGGTCTGGAAAACTGGCAATATGTAGGTGAGTTCGAGAGGCAACTCTGGTGCTCACATTATTCAGTTTAACCCATTGACTGGCAGCAATTTTAATAAACTTTAATGCAATAATGATGGAGAAGGACAAAAAAATAATTATTGTAGTTAAGAACTTACTACAGTCAGAGCAACTCTTTGTACAGCCGAGACAAAAAAACAACCAGTAAAGCCCACCAAGAAAAATTACCTCTGAACACGGTACACTCGTGTCCATGGTGGTACAAGAGCCAGAATTCTAGCCACCAAATCCACTAAAGTGCTTGGAGAATAACTCTTGTATCTTCCAGACTTCCAGAGCTCGTACAGGCCAGTACCACGGATCACTAGAGTTGGGTAGAGTTTCATGCCATCAGGGCGAAAAGAAGGGTTCTCAAAAAACTCCTGTAAACACAGAACACAAATGCAAATCAGAAACCAAAGCACTACCTTCTGGGGCTTTCAAACCAGAAGCTCTCTCTTCTTAAAAAAAAAAAAAAAAAAAAAAAAATTCAAGCTGCATCAGAAGGACAGATGTTTTTTTTAAAGCACAATTATGAGAATTTAAAAAGGTGGTCTTACATTCAGTTTCCAATATCTTTATCAGTCTAAGGACTTATTCTTAAATTTAGAGGATTATACTTTTTTTTTCATAAAAGAATAAGATCGCTGCAGAAAAATTCACAAAAGGTGAGGATGCAGATTTCACCAGACTTCATTATGAAGTCAACAGATCTCTGAGTCATACTATTCATTGTAATAGAATTTTGCTCAGAATCAGAACAATATTAAAGGAATGGGCTTATCGTCACTCTGTGGACAACATTCAGAGATTTGTCAATATGTCCAGGATACAACAATTGAATAGTAATATAAAAACAACTGAAACACATGTCACCTATGTGCTGAGCAATACTGGGAAGGTGGAACACACAGCACCTACTACTCACTTATCCATATCTAAATTCCAGTACACAGCTCCAAAGTGAAAACCTTCAAACGTCTATGGTCACTGGAAGCCATTAGGCATGTATAGTGTGCAGAAAAGTTATGAAATACTGTTTTACTACAACTAAAATTCCAGTAACCACAACTAAGGTCATTAGTCAAAAGCTAAAAGATTGATTAAAAGCACTGAGTCAATTATCTCACGTTTGTCTATCTAAGTCAGGGGCTGGCAAACTTTTTGGCCTGCGGGCCACATCAGGTTCCCGAAATTGTATGGAGGGCTGGTTAGGGGAGACTGTGCCTCCCCAAATAGCCAGACATAGCCTGGCCCCCGCCCCCTATCCGATCCACCCTGCTTCTCACCCCCTGGGACTCCAGCCCATCCAACCCCCCCCCGCTCCCTGTCCCCTGACCAACCCCGGATTCCCTGGCCCTGACTGCCCCCCTGCCGCCCCATCCAACCCCCCCCTCCTTCCTGACTGCCCCCTGGGACCCCTGTCCCCATTCAACATCCCTGTTCCCCGCCCTCTGACCGCCCCGACCCCATCCACACCCCCGCCCCCTGACCACCACCCCGAACTCCCCTGCCCTCTATCCAACCCCCCCTGCACCCTTACCGCGCTGTCTGGAGCGCCAGTGGCTGGTGGCCCTACAGCCGCGCCACCCAGAGCACCGGGACAGGCAGCCGTGCCACCCAGCTGGAGCCAGCCACGCCACCGTGCAGCACAGACCACTGGGTCAGGCCGAAGCTCTGCAGCTGTGCTGATGCCCAGAACATTGCGCCGGGGGGCACAGTGAGCTGAGGCTGCGGCGGATGGGGAACAGCAGGGGAGGGCCTGGGGGCTAGCCTCCCAGGCCAGGAGCTCAGGGGCCGGGCAGGAGGGTACCGCAGGCTGGATGTGACCCGCAGGCCGTACTTTGCCCACCTCTGATCTAAGCGCTGACAAGGCTCTCATCACATACCAGGAGAGATGAGCTGAAGTGCCAATGAGAAACACAGTCAGGAAAGTAACGAATACTCTCCTCATGGTCTGTATTTTCTAAATGGACAACCAACCTAATTCTCAATTACTGAGGGACAATCTCCACTCATTGATATACTTTGCTTTCCACAACCAAATCTCTGTACAACTTCTCATGAGTGATGTACCCGAGTATTTAGATTCTAATATCTAAACTCTATTGTTAAATCTATTCACCTAAATTTGGGTTATTGCTGATTATGTACTCTATGTATCATATAACTTTAAAAACAAATTTTGTATTTGTGGATAATCTAAGCACTATACCCAAATGTACAGACACACTTTTTTTCAACCTATTTATTATAGAATTCTTTTCACATTAGCTTTAATAAAATGTTTAAATCTGTTCTCACAGTCATTAATGGATTTTAATCTGACACCACCCTTTATGAAGTAGGAAAATGTTATCCCAATTTTACTGATGATGAACTGAGACACAGGATATAATAAAAAGAAAAGGAGGACTTGTGGCACCTTAGAGACTAACAAATTTATTTGAGCATAAGCTTTCGTGGGCTACAGCTCACTTCATCGGATGCGTAATAATAATAAGGATATAAGTAGTGACTTGTACAAGGTCACACAAGTAGCCTGTGGCTGAGCTGGGAACAGAACTCAGATTATGTCAGTGCCACTCCTTTCTACTATCTAATTTACTACTCTCACTAGGATGGAAGACCAATGAATTCTGAGGCATGTTTACCAAGGAATACCACTACATGGCCAGAGATCATGTTGTGAGAAAACTGTGTAATGAACTGTGTCAGTCAAATATATATATATATATAAAAATAATATTAGAGAAATGAATATTATATATGCTATTATAACAAGATATAATGGAATTTTTGCTTTTTGAATGTGTCTGCTGAGCAGCATTTAAGAACTGAGCTGAAACAGTTTCAGGGCTGTTTAAACCATTAAAACTGGTTTGTGTCTCTTATTTGTAAAATCTTTGGTCTGTGTAAATAGAGGGGTGAAGCAGAGTGTCATGAGGGAATTGTTAACATCAGGTGCCCCTCCCCCCACAAGATATACGAACAAGTAAAAATCCAAGGCCACAAAAACAGACAAGTAAGGTAAGTACTGGACAGACCCAGTGGGGTTTACAGCACAGGATAGAAGACAGAAGTAGACAAATAAAAGTAAGTTTTAACAGAATAAACAAAAATGTATTAGTTTAGGTTAGTAATTGTGATTTATGCATGAGAATGTTCTACTTAGATAGGTACATGAATGAAGTAACTTAGTAAACAATCTGTGCAGAGTTAGGGAACAAGGGATAAAATACAGGTGACTGACAATAGAAGAAGTGGAAGAACATAGAGACCAGAGATTTGAAAAAAGAGTCATCCTGTCACCAGAAGAGGTAACTTGATTAATTACCTTTCTTATCTTAACTGGTTTTGCATTATGTGTAATTCATAGGTGATAACAGCATTGTCTTATAACATGCAAAATACAGGCTATAAGAAACTGTTTAAGCCTACATTGAAATGGATCTCCTCTTTCACCAAACAACATGCTCAGCAAAAGCTTTGGTGGTGCTAAGATCGCCAATGATGGCCATCAACTGAATATCCAGACATATTCAGTCCTGGAACCTTAGTCTATGACAAGTCACAGTTCTCAGGAAGATGTTTTGTTTTGTTTTTTAAAATTTTTTCTGTTGAGGCCTTCTGAAGTGAGCGTCTTTTACCAAAAGAAGGATTCAGTCAAGTCCCAGTTCAACAGAAACCCTCTTATCCCAAAGTCTCCATGAACCAACCTTTCATTATGGCCCCAAAAGTATTTCACATTGTCAATATTAAATGATGTTAGGATGTCAGCTCAGCAGTGTCATGAAAAGTGAAAGTAATAATACTTTGCAAACATATACATGGTAGCAATTTTCATAATCTCAAAGCACTTACAAACAGAGCCATAAAACATCCCAGTGAATCAAGTAAACAATACTGGACACATTTTTGGAACAGGCAACCTGAGGCACAGAAAGATCAAATGACCCAGTCACTGATTTGTATGTGGCGTTGGGTGAGACAAGAACAGAATTCAGCAGGCCTGACATTCAGAGTCATGCTTCAATAACAGACTTCCACCCTCTTGTGGGAGTTCAAAGGCACTCCATGTGTAAAAGAAAGCAGTTATGAATGGACTAATGAACAACACTCTAGCACTAGATCACAGTGCTCTGGAGAGAAAAATAAAGACATGATGCTTTGTCTGGAAATTCATAGAATTAAATCTGAAGAGGCTGGAGTAATATGATCAAGCAGCCCAAAAATAAAAGTGAGATACTGCAGTAAGGAAGCACCGAAAACCTTTACAATGAAATACAGAAAATACAAATAACAAATCAACCACTCAATCAGTTTTTTGGTGCTACTGCAGAAAAAAATTCCTTCCTCTAATAAGGTTCAACATTAATATTCACAGCAATGTTTGAACGGATGTCAAAAGAAAGTGTGATTCCCCCGTCAGAATACTTAGAAACTCATTGATTTGTATTATAAATTAAATGCAAATACATGAATGCACCATTAAGGTTGCGAAATCAAGCATGCAAAGGCAAGGTCAAAAGTTATGGTTTCTAACACAGCACTAGCTTCGCTATCTTGCATCTCTCATATTTTTATAATATAGATTTAGCTAACAGTCACCTACTTGCCATTTATGATACTTAACACATAGACCAGAGAATGCAGCTGGTCAAAAAATGGTAATGTTTTTGCATTAAAAAAATTGTTTTTCAAAATTTTCCTCAATATTTTTTTTTTGTTATTTCAATGGGGAAAAAAATTCCCTCCTTTTAATCCCTTCCCAACCCAACTTTTCAAGCAGGAAAATGGAAAAAAGGAAAAAGGACAAGGAAGAGAAAGGTGGGGGGCAACTAACATTTCATTTTTTCCCATCAAAAACCAACATTTTGAACAAAATATTTACTCTTAAAAAGACATTTTAATTGAAAAGTGTTTTCAGGTGAAAATTTTTGACCACAAAATATACAAAACCTGCAATGGGGCCATGTCAAAGTGGTGGTAGAAACCTTAGCTTTTTAATTAGAGCTGAAATGATGCCTTTAAAAGCTGACGTGATCAAGGCACCTCACTATGAGATAGCACCTCATTTAAGGACAGAGCAACATTTAGCTTCATGGAGCCTTAAGCAATGCCCATTAGAGTCAATGGGAGTCATTCCATTGATTTAAATGGGCATTGGATCAGAACCTTAAGCACTAAGCTGCTCATAAATGCCTCAGCAGTTACAAATTTAAGCAATTAAAAGGTGACAAAGCTAGAGGAGTCCAGCTGACACCCAATGTTCTAAAATCACTTTAGGATGCAGAAAAATGCTCTCACATGTGCATAAATATTCCAAATGGAAACATAACTTTAAAGCTATTAAACAAATTTTCTTCAGCCTTGAGATGTAGTTTTTCTCTTGCTAAAGACTATAAAACAAACACAGGTTGACACTTCTTTCAAAACTCAAAGGTTGATGGTAGGGCCAAAAATTTTAAATCAGAGCATTTGGGAGCGGGCCACTATGTTTTCATACTGGTTTAACTTATTTTAAAACATCTCAGCTGAATCAGGTCAGCTCTTTTTAATTATCTTTGGGTTAACAACTCCTAGTCATGAACCAGGACTCCACCATACTAGGTCATATTCAAAACAATAAAAAGACAACCCCTGCCTAGGAAACTGACAATCTAAAAGTAACAGAAATTAGAATATTTGAGGTAACTATAGCATGCTCACACTGCAAACAATATAACAAATAACCAGAAAGACCTGCTATTCAAAATCCTGCAGCTTTATCTGGGTTCCAATAGATATGCTTTATTTGTATGAACAGCTACTCTATGAATTACAAAGAGAGAATCTTAATAAAAACTCATCAGTATACACTTTCAGTGTACAAGGTTATTCAAGTTAGCGGTTAAACATATTTTATGAGAACAGTAATTGATTCTATTAGCACATGCCTTTGTTGTAGAAGCTCCCTGTTATTACAGTTAATGGCATCTATAGCATCTATTCAGCCACAACCTCATAAACTCACTGCCAGCTTGAATAATCAGGGTCTGATTGGTGCAAAATTAGTCATTAAGATGCCACTGACTTTCCATCAATGCAGAGGCATCAAAGTGGATGCTAGACTCCTGCCTTTCATCTGATTCCAATCAGTTGTTTTATAAACTAGTCATTAGTTTACAAAATAACTCAGCTTTACTTGCTATTAGTGCTGTCCAACATAACAGGTGTTAGATGGAAAACAACAGTCTGTTTAATACCAGTGCAAACCGAAACAATTAAAAAAAGAGGAAAGAACACAAGAGTTGGAGGTTGGGGAAGGTAAACTACTGGACTTGAATATCAAATTTTTTGTGGTTTTATCAGTGTGATATTTAATAAACTGAGATCTGTTCACTACCTATGTGTCTGGTTATATGTGCAACACAAGGACCTGATTCTGGACAAGTACTCAGTATATTGACTCAGTATATCCAGGGATACTCAGACCTCAGTGGTTCAGGAGCTAATATGGCGACCAACATTATCCAAAAGAGCCACAGTAGTGTGAATTCATTGTTTCATTTACTGTGCTGTTTGTTTATTTATTTAAGTATTATTTTATCAACTACAATTGGTCAATAACATAGTAAAAGCATCCTGATTGGTTAATAAATCACACAGTGTTTCAATATCATGTATTACAAAGAGCCACAGGAGACACATTAAAGAGCCACTTGCAGCTCTTGAGCCTCAGTCTGAGTATCACTGATCCAGTCCAAAGTTTCTTCCTGCCCTCTGTCACAGGTTAGCAAATTTTTTTTTTAAATCTAATTATGATCTCGTATTCCCCACACTCAAATTTCAATTCTGACGTGACTTTAGTAGCTGCTCTCGATCCACTATAGTTAGAGATGCATTTTAATGATATCTGAAAGCTGCAATTCTGCTCCTCATTGGAAGGGAAAGAAGAGTGGAGGATCTAGGCATTCATCCCCTCTTTCCACAAAAAAGAGAACCACCAGCCAGTTTTAATCTTCCTGCTATGACTAGTCTCAATGCCACTGTGAGAGACTGCTCATTGTATAAATGTTGCAATTTCCCCCCCTTTGCTGGGTTTACTAAAATGCCAGAATTTCCAGTAGGAATAAAAATTAACAAAAATCAAATGAATTTTAAAACGATTGTGCATCATAAATGATTTTTCACTCAATTTGATTACATCAATATACCCAAGAGTGTCAATTTTATGTATTACCCATAACAAACAGTGATTTAAGCTTATATCCTAGACTCATGAAGTTGAGATGAACAATGTCAAATCTCAGTAATCCAGCATTTCGGGCAGAATAATTTATAACAATAAAGGTTAATACTTTAAAGCTACAACAGCTTTGAATGACTTTCTCCAATTCTGCAGAAGGATGATATAACTCTATGCTCTAAAAATAAATTTGTGGCCCAGATATCGGGGTATTAGTTTTATCTTTACTATTTGCAATGTTTGTTTCTTCTTTTCTTTAAATGCTACAGTGCTAAAATTAAACACCACAGAGAATGGTCTCCTATCACTGATGCTTACAACTACATGATGTAAAACACTGCAGTATTAGCATACAAAATCTATCAGAAGATTAGAAATATCTGTTGAAAAATACTTATCTTCATTAACAATATATTTATATACATATATAGTGTCTTCATTACAAAGAATCCCAATATATTTAACAAGTTATAACTATATAGGAATCCCATATGCACCTCAGAAATGCAGCTGTTTAACAGTGTACAGCAATACTACATAGTAAAACTAAACCACACAAACACAATGCTGCCATATTAAACTTCAGCGTTTGTTGTAGACATAATGCAATTACCAGAGCTGGAATTTGGCTACAACATGGAAGTTAACACTGCCATCCTTGCAAACAGATACAGTATGAATTTTCAGATACACAAATCGGGTTACTAGCTCCTTGCTAAAGCTTCTATACATCATATAAACAACTCCAGATTTGATCATGTTAACAAAAGTTTCTAAAGAAGCTGGACCCAGCTTTCAGCTCCCCCAGAATACAGGGTACCTGTAAACCAACATGCAACCAAGAGAGGAAAGACCATTTTCCGGTTGAATACAGTAACTTTCCTGGCAACAACTATGCTAAAAAGCCTTTTTAGCTACTGACAAATCAAAAAGAAAAGGAGTACTTGTGGCACCTTAGAAACTAACAAATTTATTTGAGCATAAAAGCTTCTGCTCAAATAAATTTGTTAGTCTCCAAGGTGCCACAAGTACTCCTTTTCTTTTTGCGAATACAGACTAACACGGCTGCTACTCTGAAACCTGACAAATCAAGCGGTCACACTTTACCACCAAACAGTGTATAACTAGAATTACAGGAACTACTGGTCCATGAAAACAGCCATAAAATCCAACATTTTACTCCCAAAAGGCTAAGTTCTCTGCTTATGAGTAAAATCTGTTTTCAGCCCATCTACACATATAATTTATTCAAATCCAGCACAGATAGGCATGTGGAGAACAGCCCATCCTCTGTCTAATTTTCCCCAACTACTGGGCAGCACCACGTAACAGGAAAGTTTTTGTATTGTTCTGAGTTTCAAATTATCATGTTATGATGTATGAAGAGCATACACAACAGGATTTGGAAGAAACCTATCAACATTACATTAGTCACTGGGACCTTGATATATATTAAGCATATAGAAACAACGCAAAACAAATTATTGTGGTCCAAAAGTCACCTTTCATTTTTGGCAGATCCCTATAGTTAATGGGAGCCCATCCTTTATTATTGATACATCTGAGATATTTCTAGAACGCCATCATTGCAGCATTTGAATGCCAAACAAATACATTAGTTCTGCATGTTAATGTCCACAAAAGTGTCTGCAATTTCTGTTCTAGGAAATTCTGTTATTTATTTCCCCCATAAAAATATTAATTTCACCTACTACAAATAGCTTTTTCAAGAGTGCTCTAGAAGCAAATTAATCCTCACAACATCCATATGAGGCAAGGAAGCATTACTGCCATGTTACATGTGCCAACACCTGATGGGGCAAAGTCCCACCAGTTTACACCAGGAAAACCAGCATCAATGGAGCTCAACTAATGTACATCAGATGAGAATTAGGCGCAGAGAGGTTATGTAGCTTGCTGAAGACTGCACAGCAAGGCAAGGGCAGCAAGAATGAGAATTGTAGGATTCCTTGCTCCCAGGTTCCAATGATATCCAATGGACCACACGACACAGTCTTAATATTTCAATCATGCTGCCCCATGGATAATAACCATTCTAATGAGTCAGAGCAAAACTTTTTAACAAAGAGGCAAGCCTTGAGTTGTTTTTTAATTCCCTTGAGCTGTTTGTTAATTTGTGGAAGGTAAGGTACTACATTTTTCTTTCCACAATGAAGAGGGAACAACTCTAGTTTACTCCCCCGTCACTTAGAGGTATTTAGTCTTTGGAAGATGCCCTCAGCCTTCAGCAGCATGACCTTAATATTTCTTTTCAACCACAGAACAAAAGTCATCTATCAAAGAGCTGAGCAATCCTCTCCAGATGGCACTCACTGCACAGAACAAACCATCTGCTTCATCTTCTGTGTGCTCCAAATTAGTCTCTACATTTATTAAGCAGTTTCCAAGAACTCTTGTGACAAAACCCCTCACAACTTACTCTGGAGTTGCACCTTCAGCTTTCCCAGGTATGTAACACTGGCTTTTATACTTTTGCCAAGAATATTCACCTCCTCTCCCCAAAGACTGAGAATAGTACAACTCTGTTCCCCTAAGAGCAGATCTTCGCAAGTTCTGCCAGGCTTATCTTCCTTCAAGATGTTCTGTAATACCTGTTACTTAAAAGCAGTTCCTTCTGCCCTAAAAAAAAACACCCGTGACCAGCAACTCAGCAACAGTTTTGTTGACTGACCCTTCTAGGTGAGACCTTTCCATGCTTGCACAGAATCCTAATCCCAGGGATATGGTTTTGGACAGCCACTCTTGAAAGGAAGCAGTGAGTGACATGTCTCTTCCATACCTGTCTTATAAAAAAATAATTTCCTAATGTTTTGTATTTCATGACTCAACTTCCCCATCATGACATCAAGAAGAGATTTAGTGGTACACTAAAAGCTTAATCTTGTGCCTGTGGGATTGAGAACCACTGGTTGAATAGAGGTGCGGTAACTATCCAATCCCACAGGAGTGCATGGTTGATTGGGGATTGCTAAATGGCAGGGCGATCTTTCAGACTGGGTGGGAGAAGAGTCTCATGCTTGTCTATTTATTGGAACCCTTGGTGTAGTTGGAGGAGTCATGTACAGATGGTCTTTGCATCCACCATGCCTTTCTAGATTCATAAAAACTACTGTGAAGAAATTTGGGTGAGGCAAAATACTAAGCACTGCACAGAATACAGGAGGCAAGACCCCTGCTCTAAGGAGTTTAGAATCTATTAGATGAACAACAGAAAACAAGAAGAAGAACCAATAAGAGTATGTTGAGGTTTGGCTGTTTTATACACAATGCACATCTGATCTGCTCAGGCCTTCCAGGGCTAGAAGTGAGTGATATCTCAATAGCCAACCAACCATTCCCCCTTTGCAATAGTATTAAGCTCCAGTTTCTATCTTTGAGATACCAGACCTCAAAACTAGGTCTGAAGATTGCCAGCCTCAGGCTTAGATTAGTGTTATTTTTGAGAAAAGTCTTCATTTTGGAGAATGAAGATAATATTTTTATGGCAGCTGGGTTGTGGGGTTTTTTTTGGCAACTGTTTGAGGCTGCTCAGAGATTTTAAGCGTTAGAAATATTGCCAGCAATAATGAATTAGTGGGCAGAGTTCAGATGAGGTAATCAAAAACTCATATCAATTTATCACATAATCATGCAATTTATCATATAGATGTGATCATGATTTTTTTTTTTTTTGGAAAAAGTTAATGTACTCAATGCTTTTTTTGCCTCTGTCTTCACGAACAAGGTCAGCTCCCAAACTACTGCACTGGGCAGCACAGCATGGGGAGGAGGTGACCAGCTCTCTGTGGAGAAAAAAGTGGTTCGGGACTATTTAGAAAAGCTGGACAAACACAAGTCCATGGGGCTGGATGCACTGCATCCTAGAGTGCTAAAGGAGTTGGCGGATGTGATTCAAGAGCCATTGGCCATTATCTTTGAAAACTTATGGTGAGCGGGGGAGGTCCTGGAAGAATGAAAAAAGGCTAATGTAGTGCCCATCTTTAAAAAAAAGGGAAGGAGGAGGATCCGGAGAACTACAGGCCAGCCAGCCTCACCTCAGTCGCTGGAAAAATCCTGGAGCAGCTGCTCAAGGAATCAATTCTGAAGCACTTAAAGGAGAGGAAAGTGATCAGGAACAGTCAGCATGGATTCACCAAGGGCAAGTCATGTCTGACTAATCTAATTGCCTTCTATGACAACATAACTGGCTCTGTGGATGAGGGGAAAGTAGTGGACGTGTTATTCCTTGATTTTTAGCAAAGCTTTTGGTACAGTCTCCCACAGTATTCTTGCCAGCAAGTTAAAGTAGTACGGGCTGGATGAATGGACTATAAGGTGGATAGAAAGCTGGCTAGATTGTTGGGCTCAACAGGTAGTGACCAATGGCTCCATGTCTAGCTGGCAGCTGGTATCAAGTGGTGCCCCAAGGGTCGGTCCTGGGGCCAGTTTTGTTCAATATCTTCATTAATGATCTGGAGGATGGCGTGGATTGCAGCCTCAGCAAGTTTGCAGATGACACTAAACTGGGAGGAGTGGTAGATACACTGGAGGGTAGGGATAGGATACAGAGGGACCTAGACAAATTGGAGGACTGGGCCAAAAGAAATCTGATGAGGTTCAACAAGGACAAGTGCAGAGTCCTGCACTTAGGACGGAAGAATTCCATGCAACACTACAGACTAGGGACCAAATGGCTAGACAGCAGTTCTGCAGAAAAGGACCTAGAGGTTACAGTGGACGAGAAGCTGGATATGAGTCAACAGTGTGCCCTTGTTGCCAAGAAGACTAATGGCATTTTGGGATGTATAGGTAGGGGCATTGCCAGCAGACTGAGGGACGTGATCGTTCCCCTCTATTCGACATTGGTGAGGCCTCATCTGGAGTACTGTGTCCAGTTTTGGGCCCCACACTACAAGAAGGATGTGGAAAAATTGGAAAGAGTCCAGCAGAGGGCAACAAAAATTATTAGGGGGCTGGAGCAAGAGTTATGAGGAGAGGCTGAGAGAACTGGGGGATATGATAGCTGCTTTCAACTACCTGAAAGGGGGTTCCAAAGAGGATGGCTCTAGACTGTTCTCAGTGGTAGCAGATGACAGAACAAGGTTTAGCAATGGTCTCAAGTTGCAGTTGGGGAGGTTCAGGTTGGATATTAGGAAAAACTTTTTCACTAGGAGGGTGGTGAAGCCCTGGAATACGTTACCTAGGGAGGTGGTGGAATCTCCTTCCTTTGAGGTTTTTAAGGTCAGGCTTGACAAAGCCCTGGCTGGGATGATTTAGTTGGGGATTGGTCCTGCTTTGAGCCGGGGGTTGGACTAAATGATCTCCTAAGGTCCCTTCCAACCCTGATATTCTATGATTCTAAGTGTGACAAAATCATTTAATTACACTTTATATAGTAAAATGTACACCTCAACACAAGGGCCATACAAGGTAGCCAAAATAATATTATTGGAACCTTAATCTTTTGTATTTCCTGACTGATTTTAACCATGAAACCTTAACGTAGCAATAGCACAGCTTTCTACGTGGATATCACATTATGGATTGTGTGCCTATGGACAGCGCTTCACCCACCATACAGCAGACTAAGTCAGGTTTATAAGTTCCTTCTACTGATTCAGCTATTCTCTTAATGTATATCAACAGGTAGGGGGCCTGTACTTTAGAGGAAGATGGAGTTACTTCCAGTGCCACATGTGTGTAGCCATGGAGAATATAGCTTTTTTTTTTTGGCCAAAGTATTCTCAGAGTTGCAGCAGATACCCACTGAGCACATGCAAGTTGATTTACGTACAGACACTGGGGGTTACATGCACACAACATGGAAAGTTGAAAAAGTGTGCGTACACACTAGCTCTATATCTAGGATTTCATCTGTAAAGAAATAGAAACTCAATTACCTCAGAAAAAAGGTTCTAAAAATACCTACTTCCTTAGTGTCAATAGACTTAACAAAAATTACCATTATATTGTTCATAGTTCATGACTGCAATTATTTGCAATTTGCAGTGATCACTATTTCTGAAGTTTACTAAGTCTTTGAATAAAGCTCCAGTAACTATTTTTGAAAGACAGGTCATTAAACACCTTCTGTTCTGTCTTTGAAGATGTGTGCATGGAAGAGAGACAAAAACCTTTCAGCTGTAATGTGTACCACCTGCCAAGAATGTTTCAATGAAGGGATGTTTAGTACAATTTAAAAAGGAAACCTTTTTCCCTACCAAAAGTTTTAGAACCTACAGTTAACGCACCAGTAATCCAAGTCCCCAAAACAATAAAATCAAAGTTTATTAGCTGGTTTAGCAATCTTTTATTAATTGTGTCAAGGCTTCTGATGGAGACCTATATTCGTTTTAGGGCTGTCAAATTATTAAAAAAAATTAAATGCAAGATTTTTTTTAAATCTCAATTATTCGGAGTTTTAATCACACTGTTAAACAATAATAGAATACCATTTATTATATACTTTGGGATGTTCTCTACATTTTCAAATATATTAATTTCAATTACAACACCGAATACAAAGTGTACACTGTACACTTTATACTATTTTATTACAAATATTTGCACTGTAAAAAATAAAAAAGTATTTTTCATTTCACCTCAAATACTGCAGTTCAATCTCTTTATCATGAAATGCAACTTCCAAATGTAGAATTCTGTTTTATATACCTGCACTCAAAAATAAACAATGTAAAACTTTAGAGCCTACAAGTCCACTCAGTCCTACTTCTTGTTCAGCCAAGCACTAAAGCAAAACAAGTTTTGTTTACATGTGCAGAAGATACTGCTGCCTGCTTATTTATGTCACCTGAAAGTGAGAACAAGCATTTGCATGGCTCTGTTGTAGCCAGCATTGCAAGGTATTTACGTGCCATATATACAAAACATTTGTATGCCCCTTCATGCTTCGACCACCATTCCAGAGGACATGCATCCATACTAAGACAAGTTCTGCTCGATAACTATCCAAAACTGTGCGGACTGATGCATGTTCGTTTTCATCATCTGAGTCAGCTGCCACCAAACAGATTTTCTTTTGGTGGTTCGAATTCTGTTAGTTTTGCCTTGGAGGGCTGGTCTTTTAAGACTTCTGAAAACATGTTCCACACCTCGGCCCTATCAGATTTTGGAAGGCACTTCAGATTCTTAAACCTTGGGTTGAGTGCTGTAGCTATCTTTAGAAATCTCACATTGGTACCTTCTTTGCATTTGTCAAATCTGCAGGAGAAGTGTTCTTAAATCGAACATGTGTTGGGTCAAGACTGCCATAACATGAACTATATGGCAGCATGTGGGTAAAACCACAGAGCAGGAGACATACTGAATTCCTTGGGAGAGAATTGTAACAAATTTGATTAACGCATTTTTTTTAAAGGAGCATCATCAGTATGGAAGCATATCCTCTGGAATCGTGGCCAAAGCATGAAGAGGCATACGAATGTTTAGCATATCTGCCACATAAATACCTTGCGACGCCGGCCATAAAAATGCCATATGAATGCCTGTTCTCACTTTCAGGTGACATTGTAAATAAGAAGCAGGCAGCCTTATCTCCCGTAAATGCAAACAAACTTGTTTGTCTTAGTTATTGACTGAACAAGAAGTAGGACTGAGTGGACCTGTAGGCTCCAAAGTTTTACATTGTTTTGTTTTGAGTGCAGTTATGTAACAAAAAAAATAATCTGTATTTGTAAATTGCACTTTCACAATAAAGAGATTGAATGACATTACTTGTCTGAGGTGAACTAAAAAATACTATTTCTTTTGGTGACAGGGTCAGGTCAGATGGCTACAAAAGAATGGTCGAAGGTAGATACATTAGTTCCAGGTTAAGCAGGTCCCTTTTCCCTGGGTAAACTAACAGGGACTATTCCAGAACACTCAGGAACTTCCTAGAACTAATTAAGGCAGGCAGGCTAATTAGGCTGCTAGAATTAATTAAGCATAATCAGGACACCTGGTTTAAAAAGGCTCTCACTCCAGTTAGTGAGGTGCACACAAAGAGCTGAGAGTGAGAGGGTGTGCTGCTGGAGGACTGAGGAGTACAAACGCTATCTGGCATCAAGAGGAAGGTCCTGTGGCGAGGATACAGAAGGTGTTGGGAGGAGGCCATGGGGAAGTAGCCCCAGGGAGTTGTAGCTGTCACACAGGTGTTACACAAAACACTATTGACAGCTGTGATCCACAGGGCCCTGGGCTGGAACCTGGAGTAGAGGGTGGGTCCGGGTTCCCCCCACCCCCTCAACTCCCTATTGGATACAGGAGGAGTTGACTTGGACTGTGGGTCCCACCAGAGGGGAAGGTCCCTGGCCTGTCCCCTGAACCACTAGGTGGACCAGCAGAGACTGCGTGGATTGTTCTCCTTCCTTTTCCCCATGCTGGCCAGTGATGTGGTTATCTGAGCGAACAGCAGATTTGAGCCACGAAACTGAGGGCTACTGTGACTCTCTGAGGCGAGCAAAATTCGCCAATAAGTGCAGGACCCACCAAGGTAGAGGAGGAACTTTGTCACATTTTGTTTATATTTTTTACAGAGCAAATACTTTTAATCTAAGATAATATAAAGCATTGTACACTTTGTATTCTGTGTTGCAAGTGAAATAAATATATTTGAAAATGTAGAAAAACATCCAAAAATATTTATAATTTTCAATTGGTATTCTATTATTAACAGTGTGATTAATCACTATTTTTTTAATCAAGGTAATTTGTTTTGAGTTAATTGCCTGAGTTAACTGCAATTAATTGAGAGCCCTAATACTTTTAATTATTTATGAATTTCAGGTACCTTGTGGGAACTGTAAGCTCTTTGGAAAAAATAATTAGAAGTTTGTCTGCAGCTAAAAAGTTATAATAATAGCATTTCACAGGATAATCATATACCTCCTACCTCATTACTTGGGATTAACTCCTCTTCTCTCTTCAGTGGTGGAAGCACCACAAAACATCTGTACTACATCAGACCGCTAGCCTACGGCACAATTCAACCACAGAACATAAAAGCATCAAGTGGAAAGATAAAATATAATGTTAAAATGGGAATATATCTGCAGATTGTTTGCAGAAAAGTTCCATTAGGAAAGGAAGTTTAACTTGCACATCTCTGTAATATACATCAGGCAATGACATTTTAACAGCCTGAGAACATACTTACAATGGCTGCATTTTGTTTAGTTCCATAAAATTATACTAGCTGAACTACAATTAGTCATATTAGTATGGACAGAGTCTGCTAAATTACAGTCAGTTTCTACTCAGTAGCTCACAAAACAGCAGAATGAGAAATTCCCAGAAATACAATTCCGAATACTTCAGACTCCTAAATCTTTTGCTTAAACCTTAAGTTCTGTTCAGTATACGTGTTGGCAAGTGTGATTCATGATTCCCCCATTCATTTACCCCTCCCATCAACTCATCTCTCTTGTGCTACAAAGGAGAAGCTGAGTGTTTAATCGCATTCCACAGAATGAGGTGTCTGCTCTGGTAAGAAGCCCATTTATTCCTGCTGACTGCTTGATTTATTCCAGCTATTATTCTAATTATTGTATCAGTCCCACTGCTAGGGTAGGCTCTGGGGGTTGTTGGTCTTAGCTATTACATTTACACTTGCCAACAAGAACAACCAGTGTGTGTACATCTCCTGGAATTCCTGGCATGATGACATGGATGTGATGGGAGGAAAACAGGATCACTCTTAAAATTATTCACATTATGCAGTGGGGGGAAAAGAACAAACAAAAAGTGTTTGTAGTAGTATTTTATTAACATATTCTGGTGACAGGCACCAGTATAAGAACCTGGATAGAAAATGAGAAAAAGAAATGAAGGAAAAATAAGTCTTGTATATCATTTTTGTCTAAAAAACATTTTAAAGATATTACAGTTTGCCATAGTGGGAAAAAAAGGCAAAAAGCCAGAGCCTTCCCAGTTTAGTCAATGCAT
Source organism: Lepidochelys olivacea (assembly GCF_965140295.1). Taxonomy (NCBI): domain Eukaryota; kingdom Metazoa; phylum Chordata; order Testudines; family Cheloniidae; genus Lepidochelys; species Lepidochelys olivacea. The sequence goes on from NC_140413.1 coordinate 7,608,283, forward strand.
TAAAGTTAAAATAGAAAATATTCAGAAATTCTTAAGGAAAACAGTTTGTCTCACAAGAAAATGGGAATATTGAAAAATACTTTTAAAACCACCACCACACAGGTGTTTATAATATAAAGGCCTCCAGACTACTGGCTGAGAACAACGGGCAACACTTCAAAAGAAGGAAACACTGATGGAATAGTAGGGATAGTTGGGGTGTTATACTTACAAGTATAATTACCAGCTCAAATTGCAGAAACATCCAATATCCTTAATTCATCAGTGGGACTACCAGTAACTCATTACTTTCCTAGGAGAAGTTACTATAGTTAATACCTCCATTGGTGACACGAGCAAGGTGCTTAGATATCTTCCTGAAGGCATGTTCATTGTTCCTCTTTCAGTCACTGGGAAATGGAGGTTACTCACCTTTAACGGGAGGTTCTTCTAAATGTGTGGTTCCTGTCTATATCCCACATGTGGGTACGCATGCGCGCCATGTGCTTCATCTGGAATTTTTTACGACGTGTCTGGTGGTCTGAATATGTATCGTAGCTATCCTTGCACTCCAAACTGAAGGGTGGTGAGGGCCAACACCTCTCCAGTCTCTATTCTTACCGCAGACCAAACAATCTACAGCAGACGGGACAGAGGACAGGTAGTGTTATACAGAAAGGGACCACACGCCTCAAAGAGCCTCCAGTTATAGATTAGTAACCTCCAGGTCTTCTTCGAGTGATGGTCCCTACGTGCATCCACACATGGGAGATTAACAAGCAACACTCAAACAGGCATGAGTGCAAGGACAGAGACATGTTAGCTGAATGTAATACTGTTGTCCCACAGCTTTATTTGTAGTGGAAGACAGCATATGGTGTGTCTGCCATGAATGACTCTAGCTCACTGTCTCTTCTGGCTGATACTATAGTTATTAGAAGGCCATCTTCATAGACAGATGGGCCATAGAGCATGTGACTAGAGGAGATCCTTCCATGACATTAGAAGGGCATCTCCCATTGAGCCCTTTTCCAGGGCTGCTCTGGAGCAGTACTGGGAAAGTTGCTTGTTTGCCTGAGAGGTAAAAAGGTCCAAGGCCAGCTCTCCTTATTGGGCAAAGATGTTGAGAGCTGAATTATGAATCTCCCATTTGTGGAAAAATGTCTGCTTAGGCTGCCTGCTCGGGAGTTCTGCGGCACTGGTGAGTATGCTGTTGATAGGGTTATGCACTGGCTGATGCACCCATTTCAGAGCGTGACTGTCTCCATGCAAAGAGGTAAGAGTCTCATTCAATCCTGCTTCTTTCTACAAAATACAATTGTCTCATGTGGTCTGACATTTGGACATGTCTGGATCGTCTGAGTGGGAGGAAGACATGAGGCTTGACAGACTGTCCTGAGTTCTAGTAAACTGATGTCCATTCTGAACTCCTACAGGTCCAGATGCCAAGTGCTGTACAGTCGCCCACGTGAGTTCCCCAAGCTAAGAGGGAGGATGTCACACTGTCTAGAGTAGCTCACAACTGAGTGTGCCAATCTCAGGTCAGATGGTCAGAAAACAGGGCAGACACCTCACACTGGCAGTATATTCTATAATCAGATTTCACCAAGCCAGTAACAGATGTGTACTCTGGGATTACTGTATTAGTCTTACCACGGAGTCAGAAACAGTCCCCTTAGGCTCTCAAGTGCATCTTGCCACCCAGACAAACTAGACTTTGTGAGTAAAGGTTATTAAAACCAAACATCACCTCCCATTAGGTTACTCCCAACCCCAAAAAGTTGGTCATTTATCCCAGTCAATGGATACTCTTGTTCTCACACTAAAGATAACACTAACAGCCAATTTCTCTAGTAAACTAACTAAAGGTTTATTAACTAAAGAAAAGAAATGCGTTACTGAGAGGTTAAAGCAAGTAAAATACATTAACAGGTGAGTCAAAGTTTGTAAATCCAATACGATAGCAGAGATGTAGTAATCTCCTAGTTTTCCATAAATTTCTTAGGGTTAGGTATAATAGCTCTTGGGATCTCTGTCTAATTGCTCAGTATTCTACCCTATTGGAATCCATCAACCCAGAGATACAGGATCATCCCCTTATAGCTATTTTTCCCAGAAAGCAATCTGGCAAGAGTTTCCATCTCAGCATGGGCTCTTCCTTTGTTGACTAAACACAGACTGGGTCTGTGGATTTCCCATTGTCAAACCCAGTGACCTATGCTTTGAAGTTAGCATGCTTCTTCATTTCAAGTTCCATGGCTCCAATCCCGTTTGATAGGCAATCCAATTACAGATACATACATAATGCATTTAGTTATGGCAATCCAAACAATCTTTCATTAGTTTTCATGAAGTTTAAACATCAAGTAAATACACCTTTGCTCTAGAGTTAATTAAGTACAGGGTATACATAATGTAATGCAATAGTAAACAGGGTATAGGTAAGTGAAGACAAAAATAATATTTCTTTGATATCCACATGCAAGTCAATAGTCCTATGCCTCCAAGCCCACTCAATATCTCGTTGATATATTCACACAAGTGAATTGGCGTATGGCTTTGATTTGAGCTAGTATGTCCGCATCACAAAGGTATCAGTAATGATGGTTGCCTTGGGAGTCAGCGTGAGGCAAGGGAACCCCACCTGAATCATCTCCGGTTTCATCCACCAGACGAGAGTCCAAAACTTTGACCGAAACTGTCACCCTGCTGCCCTTCTCTGATGAGTAGATGTAGAGAAGCCAGGCTGTAGACAATAATGGCAAATGGCGTCACGTGTGCGCATGGGGCCATGTGCGAACAAGGGCAAAACAAGTTCTGATCGATGTCCAGGGTCTGATACGGACTTGGTACATGAGAGAACTAATGGCCTGAAATCTCAAGAGACAAATATGCTGTTGCTGTGATCAAATCCAATGTTGCCTCTGTGAGTGTGTACCTTGTGGGGGTCAGCATGGATTTTTTGTGGTTGATGCAGGCAGCCAGGGGAGGCAGAAACCTGAACAAAACACAGGTTGCCTACTGGACTTCTTCATAGGAGTTGCTTGTCAGGAGCCAATAGTTGAGGTATGAGAAAACTGTCAATCCCTCTTTTCATCCAAACTGCCACCACTGAAAAAGAAAAAATCTTTGTAAAGACCCTAGATGCTGTGGTCAATCCAAAAGGAAGGACTCTGAATTGGTAATGGTTTTGATCAAAGGACAGTATTCTTGTCAGCAAGTTAAGGAAGTATGGGCTGGATGAATGCACTATAAGGTGGGTAGAAAGTTGGCTAGATTGTCGGGCTCAACGGGTAGTGATCAATGGCTCCGTGTCTAGTTGGCAGCCGGTGTCAAGTGGAGTGCTCCAGGGGTCGGTCCTGGGGCCGGTTTTGTTCAATATCTTCATAAATGATCTGGAGGATGGTGTGGATTGCCCTCTCAGCAAATTTGCGGATGATACTAAACTGGGAGGAGTGGTAGATACACTGGAGGGCAGGGATAGCATACAGAGGGACCTAGACAAATTGGAGGACTGGGCCAAAAGAAATCTGATGGGGTTCAATAAGGATAAGTGCAGGGTTCTGCACTTAGGACGGAAGAACCCAATGCACAGCTACAGACTAGGGACCGAATGGCTAGGCAGCAGTTCTGCGGAAAAGGACCTAGGGGTGACAGTGGACGAGAAGCTGGATATGAGTCAGCAGTGTGCCCTTGTTGCCAAGAAGGCCAATGGCATTTTGGGATGTATAAGTAGGGGCATAGCGAGCAGATCGAGGGACGTGATCGTCCCCCTCTATTCGACATTGGTGAGGCCTCATCTGGAGTACTGTGTCCAGTTTTGGGCCCCACACTACAAGAAGGATGTGGATAAATTGGATAAATCCAGCGAAGGGCAACAAAAATGATTAGGGGACTGGAACACATGAGTTATGAGGAGAGGCTGAGGGAACTGGGATTGTTTAGTCTGCAGAAGAGAAGAATGAGGGGGGATTTGATAGCTGCTTTCAACTACCTGAGAGGTAGTTCCAGAGAGGATGGTTCTAGACTATTCTCAGTGGTGAAAGAGGACAGGACAAGGAGTAATGGTCTCAAGTTGCAGTGGGGGAGGTTCAGGTGGATATTAGGAAAAACTTTTTCACTAGGAGGGTGGTGAAACACTGGAATGCGTTGCCTAGGGAGGTGGTGGAATCTCCTTCCCTAGAAGTTTTTAAGGTCAGGCTTGACAAAGCCCTGGCTGGGATGATTTAATTGGGTATGGGTCCTGCTTTTGAGCAGGGGGTTGGACTAGATGACCTCCTGAGGTCCCTTCCAACCCTGATATTCTATGATTCTATGAAACTTACAGATCATCCTGTGGGCTGGGTGAATGACTACGGGAAAGCGTGACTCTCATGTCAAGAGCCGTGAACCCTGTGCCCTCCTGTAAGAAGGAAATGACTGATGCAGAGGAAATCATGCAGCATTCTAGCGTTTGGATTAACAATTCAGTTGTCATAGGTCGAGAACTGGCTTCCACCCTGCATTCTTCTTGCGGATCAGGAAGTAAGGGGAATAGAATCCCTTCCGTTGATGTTGAGGTAGATCCTTTTCTATGGCTCCCCTGAAAAGATGAGAGTCCACCTCCTGGTGTAGAATGTCCTTGTGAGAGTGGTCCCTAAAAAGGAACCAGGAAGGGGTTCTGTGGATAGGAGTTTTGCCAGAAACTGGATGAAATACCCTCTGTGAATAACTTCTGGTACCCATATGTCGGTTGTTAGGGCCCTCCAGTTTTTGGAAAATTGAGTACGGCAGCCTCCAAATATCTGAGGAGGGGAATGAAAAGGCATCAATAAAGAAATGCAGGTCTCGACAGTCTCATTAAAAAACTCTTTGCATGGGGGTCAGAGTACAAAGTGGCAGGAGATGATGTAGAGGCTGGGTTCCTGGATCTATAAATCCTGTCTCTTACATGGTGGATCCTGAGGACTTTGGTGATAGAATGGCTGAGGAGGTGGTCTCACCTTATACCCAATCTGTATTGTTTTCTCTTGGGGGCAAGTGTATAGATACCAAGTGAGCGTAACGTTTTCCTTGAGTCCTTGAAGGAACGGAGAGACTCATCCGTGGTCTTGTGAAATTGATTGTGTCAAAAGGCAGATCTTAATTGGTAATCTGCATCTCTCATGGGAAACCTGATGATTAAAACCAAGAGTCTCTCCTCATAACACTGACTATAGCCATCCCCCTTCAATACAGTATCTACCGCATCCACCATAACATGGAGGGAAGTTTTGGCCATCAATCTGCCCTCATCAACTAAAGCCTGGAAGAAGGTGTTATCCTCAGCAGGAAGTTTGTCTCTAAAATCCATAAATTTAGCATATTTGGCCAGGAGGGCCTGACAGTTCGAGAACCAGAGTTCCTGAAATGGACGGAAGTGGAAATGGAAGGAAAAGGAAGAAAAAACTTTCTCCCTGGAAGGTTGTGCTGCTTGTTTCCCTTATCAGAAGGGGTAGCCTCAGGGTGTTGCTGCTTGGACCCCTCCATAGCCACCTGTACCACCAAGAAGAGAGGCACTGGAAGAGAGAATAAAATCTCCCTCCTCCCACCTTGGACCAGAACGCTCATCTCTGCTGACCTCCTGCATAAAAAAAAAACCATAGAATTTCACCCAATGATTCCTGTATCCAATCCATATATTGTGGTTGAGCTAGAGGCTCTCTTTCAGAAAGAGACATCCATTCTTGATTTATAGAATTCAAGTGATGAAGAATCTATCACATACCTAAGTAAGTTGCACCAATGTACTTTCTCTTTTTAAAACCTGCACATCTTTTAAGCCTGAATTCATTTATTTTACTGGCTCTTATTATGCCTGTCTGCTAAATTAAAAAGCCCTCTACTAGCAGAATTCTCCTCCCATGCACTTATAGACTGATCAAATCACCTCAATCTTCTCTTGGATAAACTGAATTGACTGATTTTCTTTAGTCTCCCACTGGAAGGCAGGTTTTCCAGATGTCAGAATCATTCTTGTAGCTCTTTTCTGAACGCTTTCCAATTCATCAACATCCTTTTTGAAATGTTGACATTACAGCTGGACACAGTCTTCCAGGAACAGTGGTAGCAGTTCCTCCATACTTGTACTCAATGTTCTGCTGTTTATGCATCCAATATATTTGTTTTCTTAGCCAGGACACCACACTGTGAGCTCATGCTCAGTTGGTTATGCACCATGACCACAGAGTCATTATTCTGAGTCACGGCTTTCCAAAAATCCAGTTCACCCCATCCTATAAGTGTGACCTAATATTCTTTGTGCCTATATGTATGACTTTGCATTTGGCTGTATTAAAACATATGTTGTTCAAGTAAGCCCAGTTTTCCATAGGTTTCAGAGTAACAGCAGTGTTAGTCTGTATTCGCAAAAAGAAAAGGAGTACTTGTGGCACCTTAGAGACTAACCAATTTATTTGAGCATAAGCTTTCGTGAGCTACAGCTCACTTCATCGGATGCATACTGTGGAAACAGGGGAAATAGGTTACCTTGCATAATGACTTAGCCACTCCCAGTCTCTATTCAAGCCTAAATTAATTGTATCCAATTTGCAAATGAATTCCAATTCAACAGTCTCTCGCTGGAGTCTGGATTTGAAGTTTTTTTGTTGTAATATAGCAACTTTCATGTCTGTAATTGTGTGACCAGAAAGACTGAAGTGTTCTCCGACTGGTTTATGGATGTTATAATTCTTGACATCTGATTTGTGTCCATTTATTCTTTTACATAGAGACTGTCCAGTTTGACCAATGTACATGGCAGAGGGGCATTGCTGGCACATGATGGCATATATCACATTGGTGGATGTGCAGGTGAACGAGCCTCTGATAGTGTGGCTGATGTTATTAGGCCCGGGGGGGCAGGGGGGGTGAGAAAACCTGGATTTGTGCTGGAAATGGCCCAACTTGATTATCATACACATTGTAAGGAGAGTGATCACTTCAGATAAGCTATTACCAGCAGGAGAGTGTGGTGGGAGGAGGTATTTTTTCATGCTTTGTGTGTATATAAAAAGATCTTCTACACTTTCCACAGTATGCATCCGATGAAGTGAGCTGTAGCCCACGAAAGCTTATGCTCAAATAATTGGTTAGTCTCTAAGGTGCCACAAGTACTCCTTTTCTTTTTCCAGTTTTCCATGTGATTCAGATTGCTGTTTCCAACATTATTTACTACTCTGCCAATTTTTGTGTTATCTGCTAACTTTACCAGCAATGATTTTATATTTTCTTTCAAATCTTTGATGAAGACACTGAATAGCACTGGGGCGAAGAAGAAACCCTATATGCTCTGTACACACATACTACTGTGTAACTGCTTTCTAGACAAGATGCTTTTGCTTCCAATATGTATACAATTTTAAATCCAAAGAAAGCAAGCCACCTTGCAAAAAAGTAAAAGCCTTAATGAATGTCAGAAAGGCAACATTGTGTTTCACCTTCCACAGAGACCTTACTGATTCAGTCTTTCACAAGGAAGGGATAACATTTTCTGGATGAAGTAGTTCAACAAATCTTCCTCATCCTTCCTCTTCACCTGAATTTTAAAGTACATGTCCTAAAGAAGAAAGTCTGGCCTGTAAGATAACCACTAGCAAAGCCACAAAACAGGAGTGTTAGATCCACTAAGGCAAAACAAAAGCATGGTTATTTTAAGCCATACTTACAACAAACTGGTCAATATCTCTTTCAAGCCCCATGTTCGGCAAATCAGGCATCATGTGTGCCACCACTTTAAACCCTGCATCCTTGGCTACGTGAAATGACTCACACACAGCCTTCACTGTGTGTCCCCTGGAAAGAAGAAAAACTGGTTAAAAAAACCTACACAACTTCACAAATTGCAATCCTTCCGGTGTGGCACTCACTCCATCTAGATATCCATCTTAGCTCCCACCCTCACAACCACCACCCCCCATCAATGCACCCCTATCACCAAACAACTGTTCCCCTTATATTTAGGGCCTTTTCTTTTCCCTCCACTACATAAGATTCCCCTCATTTATATTTTTGTGTCTGGTTTTATGACTGTGGTTCTACTTTATTAGTAAAATGTTGTGATGTTTTTATAAATCTGTTCTATGGCGAAATTATATGGCACTTTGAGTAGGTTGCGGGGAGGCAAAAGAGAGTCATTTCGTTTCCTTATTAGAGGAGGGATCTGAGCTGCATCAATAACTCAACTACTTGATGCCTGGACTTATCTGTGAATATTCTTCTGCCTTGCGGCAATTGGAAACACTCAAACAGCCCCACTAATGACTCACACTACACAATGGAAAAGTAATTTCCAAACATTTAGCCTAATTGGTTGTAATCTGACATTTAACTACAAGCAAAATATGAACATTTAAAACAAAAATTCACCCCTACATGCTAAAAGAAGAATGAAAGTAAACCAGAACCACACCTTAGGAGAGACTAGCATGACCATCAATCAGCTCAAAAATTAGACTTCAATTCATTGTTTTGGAGAGCTGAAGGGATATTTTAAAACATGGAAGTTGTGGGGGGAGGAGATGTCTGCATGAGTGGACTACAATAGAGCACAGAACCTTTTAGGCATATTGCAAGCATCTTCAAAAGTGCCAAAAGCTTTAAAAAGTTAATCTTAAAAAAAAGGTTCCTTCTGTATAAAAGAAACAGCTACCTATTACATTCCTCTTCTTCAGGGCTAGCAACAGAAACTCCATTTGCAGTTTCACTGGAAAACTTTCAAAACAGCAGTGACATGCAATTTAGAGATGCTGCAAAAAATCATTTCATCTGATGGACAAAACTGGATGGGAACTAAAAAGCGATCAGAGGTGGATAACAGGGATACTGACTTTGAAAGATCCATCTCTGAGTAGGCACAACAGCTGTGAAAGAGTCTGTAGAAAAACAGGGATAAGTGGGCTTGATACGCTTGAAGACTGTGGCAGAAATCAGCATTAATGAATGTACCTGAGCTAAGAATCAGGTGACATGGCTACTTTTTTTTTTTTTTTTTTTAAAGTACAATACATTGCTATTTATCTTTGTAAAGCTCTGACATCTAAGATTGAAAAGTGCTGTGTAAGGGTTAGTTATTTAGTTTATTTGACTGCTTGGTTTGCTCGATAGGCTAAAGTTATTCTTGAACATTACAGCTTTGGTCATCTGGTCAGCCACTGAATCTGGTACTCATGTAGCAATGAAATTCTGGACCTTCATGCATCAGCCATAATAAGACTAATCTTTGGGAGGGAAACTGGCTTCAGACTCAAATGTCAAGTCTCCACAAGAAAATGTCTGACATTTTCAATTACTGCACAATTATTACCTCTAAGTTTGGTAAAAGGTAGTTTTTTTAAGCCAGTCAAACCATATTCCCATTCCTCTGTAATTACTTATGCCATTGGTTTATTAAAGATCTTAGGTAAATAACTGGTGTGCAGGATAAGGGTGAAGGTAAGCTTTATATAAATCTCCAAAAACAAAAGTGTTCTGAAGTTAACAGGATCCCCAGTTCTGCAACAGTATGAAGCACATTTCTCCCCAGCAGGTTAAAAGAATATGAACCGTAGCATTCTAGGTGCTTTGGCAGTGATTTTGTCGTCACTGATCCAGGGCCACAAAGAAGTTGTCAAGAAGTTCTTACTTGTACACTTCCCAGCCTCTGAAAGTACTGTATATGTAGAATGATCCTGATTCAAGAATCAACAGGTTTAATTTCTGGCTATAAAATAGACTGCGATGAGTGTCGATTATAAACACATACCTGACCTGCCTCACACTCTATATGTGCCAAGTGCCCTGTCTCTTCTTTAAAATCCTTCAGGAATGACCACCATGACCTAATGCCATACTTCCTGAATATATGGTACCTCTTTAGATTATTTTGTACAGATTTTAATGTACCATGTACCTACTCGAGTCTTTGAATTGTAAATTTCTCAGGACAAGGACTCTGATGTTTGTTTGGACACATCCTACTTACCTTACAAGCGTGCATATATTTATAGAGCTATAAAAGACGGTACCCAGCACTATAAAATACTTATGGAACAGGAATATCAATATCAAATTGTGCCAGAATTAGGCTGGCACTCTGAAGTATTTGTTTCCAGGTGCCTTATAGAGTACTCCACAAGACAAACAATAAGCAGTCACATTGAGCTTTACTCTGAAATATTCTTCTCACCTGTTGGTATCTCTGGCCACGTCCTCATAGACACTTTGCACTCCAATCTCCAACCTTGTGCAGCCGTATGACAACATGTCACTCAGGTGTCGCTTCAAGCAGTAATCAGGCCTGGTCTCTATGGTGATCCCAACACACTTTGTAAGGCTTCTTTCTGAGTATCTGTGAACAAAAACAAGCTCCTTGTTACGATCACAAAACAGTCCCAGACTGTTCAAAATAGTCCAAAGATTTCCAAGTGTCAACTTTTTACAATTTCCTCTTCAACTAAAACCAGGAAAAAGAGAAACACACTATAGCCTGGCAATCAGAATGGACCCAACACTGTCACAGTGTGAATATACATAGTTATATACATCTACAATAAAGGTTTTACTTATTTTTTATTATTAAAGAAAGTGGAATATCCCTGGTTCACAAGGCTTCTTTCAAACAATACTTGTTGGGAAGAGGAAGATATCCCCTGAACTGATCAAGCCCTTTTGTGCTAGCAGCAGTGAAAAGCGGGGCCTATATAAGAAGGGAAAGTCAAGATGGGAAATAAAAAGATGAGCTGAGTTAGGGGTGCCCTTACACCATAACAGCCAGTCTGACATACCCAGCTAATACTTCTCTTCAGGTAATTGAGGTGCATGTTTCTCTAAATTCTACAAAATCTTAGTTTAGTTAAAGCTCTGTATAATCCACTTGTTTCCTGTTCCCAAGGAGCACAGTTGAGCTCCAAGAGGCAGTAATGCAGAGTGCAAGAACATGACTTAAAACAGATTTAGTTGGTATGTTTTGATAAGGCCAGATACTTGTAGGCAGTCTATGCAAAAATCCACAGAGCATCTCTCCTCCTGGAACTGAGTAATGCTCTGAGCTTCATTTACATCTGACATTGCTCAGGAGAGCCTCATTTCAACTCTTTTTCTTTAACGGACTAGATGCACAACACTGACTCACTGACATATGGTGTTACAAAAATCCTCCAACAAGAGAATAATATTAAGTTACTGCAAAGCTTAATTCAGTGGCTTGGGGCACAGGATAAAAATAAAAAGTAACATTACTATTGATACTTAGAGAAAAACTGTCAGACATTAGGAAATGTTGTCTTAAAAACCCACTGTGAAATGTATTCTGATTTGTAAGAATTAAAAAGAAAAAAAATCTTGGCCTTGTTTACAAATAACTAATGGTCCCATATCAAAGGGCATATATGCATATTAAAGAATAAGCCACCTTCAATATTGTGTAAAAATAAAAAGGGAGAAGCAGAAAGGAATCAAAAATTATTTTTCTCTCTTGAAGCAAATTCATAGCAAAGTTATAACTGCTGAATATAACGAACACCAGAAGACTCCTAACTACAGTGGTTACAAAAATACTGTTATGATTCCAGTGCAGCATGATAGCTAATGAAACTGTCTTGCTTAACTCCTCATATGCTATAAATAAAAGTGTGGCTGAGTTAAAATAGTGAGAAAAAAATAAAATGGGTATTATAGTATCAAAGAGGGCAATCGCAGGGATTAAAACCAGGGAGATGTTTAATACAGCAGTTTCAGGATTCATAACTGGCAATGCCTACATCAGAATTTTGAATATCAACACACCTTTCAAATCATCTGGTTAGCTCCCCCTCCCCTAATTTCCAAGATCCCTCCCAGAACAGTATCACCGTTCTTCTGGAAAAGGATTAGCTGAATTTTCTTGGTCAGTGTCAGTTTTCACTGGCTGGAATCTTACGCTACAAATGCCAGCCATTGCCAATTCATAGCCAACTGGAAGGACTAAAATCATACTTTTCCCAACAAACCTCTCTGGGACTGCACATGTGTTATGTCTAGAAGGAATGAAAGGCAGTGACAACAACATGCATGGAAGGAAAGGACTAATACTGGTCACTGCCTGTGCTCTATGTTTAGCAGCTTTCTATTTCTACAATAGAATTATGCTGATCAGCCAAGCATCTGGCTACAATGTCTCTTGTATATATAAGTAACTATTCTATGAAGATTAAAAAAACAAAAACAAAACAAAAACAATGCTCATACTGAGCAGGCCATTTTAAAACAAGAATCATTCATTGATACTGCAGTTTTTATTTGTTAATTTGCAAGGAGAAACAGAAGGCAGAAGTATATGCCACTCAGCATTCTACTGCAAATAATTTTAGTAAAAACTCTTGCTCGTTATTCCCTGAAACATGCAGATGCAAGGAAAATAAGAATGCTAGAGAGAGAAGAGGTTTTTCTCCTCCCATTAAGGTGAGAAATTAAAACAAAGTAAGAGAACAATAGGATATTTTAGCATCACTCCTGTTTGCAAAAGGATAAATCTATTTCACTTTGAACTTAACATTTAATTAAAAAGTGTCACAAAACTTGTAAAGTTATAAAGGGAAATGGACATCTTTACAGCCACTTACAAGGGCAGCTGAGATCTCCCCTCAATCAACCTCATTGTCTCCCTTTAAACTAACAGTTACCTTTGATTCATCATAAGCTTTCATGAGCTACAGCTCACTTCATCACGAAAGCTTATGCTCAAATAAATTGGTTAGTCTCTAAGGTGTCACAAGTACTCCTTTTCTTTTTGCGAATACAGACTAACACGGCTGTTACTCTGAAACCTTTGATTCATCAACTACTTCCTAGAACTGTTTCATTGGAAAAGTACAGCACTGGTTGACGGACAGTAGCATCAGAGCATCAAGGGCTAGGTAATTTTACAGCCAATAACATTTGTAGTTATATGTGCCAAGAGAGAGGTAATCAAATCCCAAGCATCATGTTACAGGCTGATCTGGTGTATTGTGCTTTACTTTGTCTTCCTTAAAAAAAGATCAGGTATAAGCTACTGTCAAAGGCATGACAGTGACTTGATGGAACACTGGCCTAATCTGGTATGGTCAATTCTACAGCAGATGGAAGTGTCTGCCATGTCTCCAATCTATTGTGAGCTGCCATAAATAAAGAGTAGAGGGAAGTATCTTTTCAACCCTGCAAACATAAACAAAAGACTACTAAGTTTCAAAATACACAGAAAAACAACAAAACATCAGACAATCATGGGAGGATAAATTAATATAAGTTGATGCATAGCTATTACGCCAGACACATCAGAAGTCATCAAGAAACAGAAAATAAGTTGACAGAGTCACACTAAGAACTACAAAAGATTATAATGTAATGGAAACCAAACACATCTACAAGAAGAATGGAAATTGACCCACGTGAACATGGTTTAAAGTCATGCTAGATTTATATACCCCTTTTACTGTACAGAAGGTGTTGCTAAAGGATACCAATAACTTGAAGAATTACACTTCTCACTGGAAGTTCTGTACCCACGAGTTAACCGCAACACCTAGAGTTGCAGAAAAGGAAAACAGTTAACTTTTAATTATTTTTCAATTTATTTTATGCATTTGACAGCAATTGGTGTTGTGTCTCCATTGCTGAAAAGACTCTTATAAAACCGTAGGCCTAACTTGACATGAGTAACTTGACATAAGACAGACCTCAATTCTCAGTAAGCATGACTGGGAAGATGAATGGAAGACTAAGTTTTAAATAAGCATGTAACAGGCATTATTCTGGAGTCAGTCTAGCTAAGATAAGCAGCATACTTGGTACTAGGGACAATGGACAAAATAAACCTGGAATGTAGAGATCAGTTTATACATGAACAGCACAGGGACAGAGCATGCTGTATAGCAGGGGTTCTCAAACTGGGGGTCGGGACCCCTCAGGGTGTCATGAGGTTATGACATGGAGAGTCGTGAGCTGTCAGCCTCCACCCCAAACCCCGCTTTGCCTCTAGCATTTATAATGGTGTTAAATATATATATAAAAAAAGTGTTTTTAATTCATAAGAGGGGGTCGCATTCAGAGGCTTGCTATGTGAAAGAGGTCACCAGTAAAAAAGTTTGAGAGCCACTGCTGTACAGGGACTGGTTCCAGAGACATAAATAAGCGAGTCACGAAGCATGTGATGCAACGTATAGTCAGGAATGAAGAGATTAGTAAACATGTATATAAGGAAAAAAAGTTTCGCTGTGTAACTTTAGATTTGTGATGTACCTTGCATCCAGCCCATGTTCAAGCCTGGCCAGCTTGACCATAGTGTTGCTGTATGCCAAATAAAGGTACCCCGAGTGACGAATTCTGGAATCTAACTGAGTTTTTGAGAACCAAGTGGAAAAGGGTTTCATGGGACGCCAACAAAAACCATGTACTGTGGAGCACAGAAACCCTTCTAAAAAGAAAAGGTGAGGAACTGAAAAAAAAATCAGGACATACTGTCTTAATGGTTCTCTGTCAGATACTAGATTTTTTTAAATTAGTCAATATTAAAACAAGTTGGCAGTATTTCTATTTCAAAGTACAGTCAATGCATCAGAGCATTCACCTAGCCAGTAACCATGAGAAAGAAAGGATGGTCAGATTTATGCTCTGTGGTAAGGAGTTTAATGATCAAGGCTTCTATTTATTCTTCTAGGAGCCTATTCAGTTTATGCAAGAGAAGGTTAAAAAGTGACCTGATCTTTGGTCCATAAATACCTAAGCAGGGAGACAATTTGATAGCAAAGGATTCTAATTTAGCAGACAAAGACAGAACAAGATCCAGTGGCTGGAAGCTGAAACTAGAGAACTTCAAATTCCTAAGGCACAATTTTGTAACAATGAGGTTAAGTGATGACCACTGGAAAAACTTAATAGAGAAGGCCAGTAATGACCACTGTGATCACCTAGTCTGACCTCCTATATTAATACAGGTCATAAGATTTCACTGACTTAATTCCTGATGGAACCAGAACATATCTTTTAAAAAAGCATCCAATTTAGATTTAAGGCTATCCAGTGGCGGTGAATCCACCATGACCATTGGTAAATTGTTCCAATGTTTAATTACTCTCACCGTTAAAAAATTTACACATTACTTCCAGTCAATTTGTCTAGCTTCAACTTCCAGCCATTGGATTGTGTTATACCCTTCTCTGCTAGTTTGAAGAGTCTTCTTATCAGATTTCTGTTCCTCATGTAGGTACTTATAGACTGTGATCAAGTCACCATTTAACCTTTCTTTGATAACCTAAATAGATTGAAAAGGAATACTTGTGGCACCTTAGGGACTAACCAATTTAGTCTCTAAGGTGCCACAAGTACTCCTTTTCTTTTTGCGGATACAGACTAACACGGCTGCTACTCTGAAACCTGTCATTAAATAGACTGAGTTCCTTGAGTCTTCCACTACAGGACATGTTTTTGAACCTTTTAATCATTTTCGTGGCTCTTCTCCAAATCCTTAGATTTATCAGCATCCTTCTTGAATTGTGTCCAGACAGTATTCCAGCAGCATAAACAGTACCAAATACAGGAGTAAAATAACCTCTTTACTCCTACTCAAGATTCCCCTGTTTATGCATCTAAGGATCACAGCCCTTTTGGCCACAGCACTGCACTATGAACTGGTGTTCAGTTGGTTATCCACCATGAACCCCACAGCCCTTTTCCAGGATAGAGTCCTCCACCCGATCAACATGGCCAGCGTTCTTTGTTCCTAAATGTGTGACTTTTTAAAAGATATGCTCTAGTCAATCAAAAGTTATGGACTTGATGCAAGAACCACAGAGGGAAATTCCACATTCTGTGTTATGCACATCTCCTATTTTATTAACTAAAAAGGGATTGAGTCCATAAAAATCAAAAAGATCATAAAATTGAACATCTCAAAATTACAGTAGGTATGGTACGTAAGTGCAATATAGTGCACTGCCTCGCTTTCTTCTTGTCTTTCAAAACACTGTGATTTCCAGTGTATGAAAGGCATTGCAACACAAAAGGGTGTTGGTTTGTTCTTAGTCATCACTTTCACTATACAACTTTTTTTCCTCATCGGGAAAATGGTTTATAACAAGATTGGTGTTTATAAAAAGCAAGGTTCAACTATAGTAAGACAGCCCCGTCACAGAATCATAGAATATCAGGGTTGGAAGGGACCTCAGGAGGTCATCTAGTCCAACCCCCTGCTCAAAGCAGGACCAATCCCCAGATCCCTAAATGGCACCCTCAAGGATCGAACTCACAACCCTGGGTTTAGCAGGTCAATGTTCAAACCACTGTGCTATCCCTCACCCCTAGAACACTTACAAGCTAAAATGACAAAAGATACAAGATAAGGAGACAATGTACAAGCAAAGCAATCAAGGCAGGTGCAGGCCCATAGCAGGCGAATTCCATGCTTTGTGTGTCACATTTGCTTATATATTTTAATTGTATTGATTAAAAAAAGCCCTTGTTTTAGGGGATTTTGGCTGGAACATTTGGGTTTCAAGTGGGGAAAAGGAAAAGTGAGTAAAAGAGGAGTGAGTGGAGAGAAGGAGAACTGAGGGTCAGAGAAGGATGAAAGGATGCGCTGGGCATCACAAAATGGGGAAGAGATGGCCACCCCTCTGTGGAGATAGAGGTGGTTAGGGACTATTTAGAAAAGCTGGACGTGCACAAGTCCATGGGGCCGGACGAGTTGCATCCGAGAGTGCTGAAGGAATTGGTGACTGTGATTGCAGAGCCATTGGCCATTATCTTTGAAAACTCGTGGCGAACCGGGGAAGTCCCGGATGACTGGAAAAAGGCTAATGTAGTGCCCATCTTTAAAAAAGGGAAGAAGGAGGATCCTGGGAACTACAGGCCAGTCAGCCTCACCTCAGTCCCTGGAAAAATCATGGAACAGGTCCTCAAAGAATCAATCCTGAAGCACTTGCATGAGAGGAAAGTGATCAGGAACAGCCAGCATGGATTCACCAAGGGAAGGTCATGCCTGACTAATCTAATCGCCTTTTATGATGAGATTACTGGTTCTGTGGATGAAGGGAAAGCAGTGGATGTATTGTTTCTTGACTTTAGCAAAGATTTTGACACGGTCTCCCACAGTATTCTTGTCAGCAAGTTAAGGAAGTATGGGCTGGATGAATGCACTATAAGGTGGGTAGAAAGCTGGCTAGATTTTCGGGCTCAACGGGTAGTGATCAATGGCTCCATGTCTAGTTGGCAGCCAGTATCAAGTGGAGTGCCCCAAGGGTCGGTCCTGGGGCTGGTTTTGTTCAATATCTTCATAAATGATCTGGAGGATGGTGTGGATTGCCCTCTCAGCAAATTTGCGGATGATACTAAACTGGGAGGAGTGGTAGATACACTGGAGGGCAGGGATAGCATACAGAGGGACCTAGACAAATTGGAGGATTGGGCCAAAAGAAATCTGATGGGGTTCAATAAGGATGAAGAACCCAATGCACAGCTACAGACTAGGGACCGAATGGCTAGGCAGCAGTTCTGCGGAAAAGGACCTAGGGGTGACAGTGGACGAGAAGCTGGATATGAGTCAGCAGTGTGCCCTTGTTGCCAAGAAGGCCAATGGCATTTTGGGATGTATAAGTAGGGGCATAGCGAGCAGATCGAGGGACGTGATCGTTTCCCTCTATTCGACATTGGTGAGACCTCATCTGGAGTACTGTGTCCAGTTTTGGGCCCCACACTTCAAGAAGGATGTGGATAAATTGGAGAGAGTCCAGCGAAGGGCAACAAAAATGATTAGGGGTCTGGAACACATGAGTTATGAGGAGAGGCTGAGGGAGCTGGGATTGTTTAGCCTGCAGAAGAGAAGAATGAGGGGGGATTTGATAGCTGCTTTCAACTACCTGAAAGGGGGTTCCAAAGAGGATGGCTCTAGACTGTTCTCAATGGTAGCAGATGACAGAACGAGGAGTAATGGTCTCAAGTTGCAGTGGGGGAGGTTTAGATTGGATATTAGGAAAAACGTTTTCACTAAGAGGGTGGTGAAACACTGGAATGCGTTACCTAAGGAGGTGGTAGAATCTCCTTCCTTAGAGGTTTTTAAGGTCAGGCTTGACAAAGCCCTGGCTGGGATGATTTAACTGGGAATTGGTCCTGCTTCGAGCAGGGGGTTGGACTAGATGATCTTCTGGGGTCCCTTCCAACCCTGATATTCTATGATTCTATGAAAGGAGGATGAGCAGTGTAACAGGGGCAATGAGGAGTGACAATGTTAGGAGAGGGGATGGAAGGAAGGAGTAACAACCACCAAGGGCAATATGCAAATCGGGGGGGGGGGCATGAGCGGATGAGTCCAGAGTCAAGTTAAGAGAGAAGTAAACAATGTCAGGAGACTGTGAGGGCCCAGTATCCCAGGTAAGCCCCTCTGAGGGTGTCCTGGAAAGCGTTGGTTTATTCCCTGTGCACTCAGCTCTAAGCAGTGCACTTTGGAAGAAGCCGCAAAGATATAGGTATTTCCACAGTTCACCCTCTGCAAGTTATTAGGCTTTTTCCTCACAGGCTCCCCAATTCCACTTTCAAATGGTTCCTGCCACGCCCAATCTGGCTCAAGAGAAATGCCAGTAAGCATGTTTACACGAGGATTTAAAAAAAAAAAAAAAACAGCAGCTGGCCTGAGTCAGTGGACGCAGGCTCCGAGGCTGAAAAAAATCTCTGTGTATCCGTTCGAGCTTGGTATGGAGCCTAAGCTCTGGACCCTGTGAGGGTTGAGGGTCCCAGTGCTCGAGCTCCAGCCCAAGCCTCTGCTCAACAATTTTTAGCCCCACAGCCCCAGCCCCACGAGCTCAGGTCAGCTGACCCAAGCCAGCTGCAGCCATGCAACTTTTATCCCCCTGTAGACATAGCCTGTGTGTCCATGCATTTGACGTTACAAAAAAAGGTGCACTTAAACTACCAGTATCCACAAAGTATTGAGGAAAAAACTGAATATCATGTATGAACATGCAAATTCCTTAATTAAGCAAGCCCCAGTACTGAAATTTTCTGTCTCTCTCAAACTCTAATGGCCTTGCTAGATCATTACTCCAGCATCTGAGCAACAACAATAATGAGCTCAACATCTACAGTTTTCTGCTGGCGAACGTGACAGGCATTAGATCTTACTCACAGAACACGTAGTTAGGAAGTCACATTTGTGGTAATGCAAAATGTTCATAGTATGGACTCCTTAACGCTTACTGCTAAAACTGTGAAGTACAACTGCCTTTGTAACATAGCACTTCATGACTTCTTTGGTCATCGATTCCAGAAATAATATATGTCAAAAAGGATTCTGTTTCACATCAGCACCAGTTTCTCAAGGATCAGTTTTACAATAATGGAACAGCTACAGTACTTTAAAAATAAGGTAATTATTAACTAAGACTAAACTATTACTTGGCTAATTTTCATAAAGTAACACTATTTACACTGTTTGCTAAAAGATTCGCAAGAACAATCCTTCTTCTGGAATGCCACCACATAAGGTCAGTCACAAACCCATTCCCAATGACAGATGCACCATAGTTCAGTACAATTTGGTGGAGACCCAAGACATAATCTGTGTGTAAAAGAATATCAATTTTAACAGCTGGAATTCTTAACTTTTTAATTCCCTTCTCAATTTCTTTAGTGATGAATGGAACCAGACTGACATCTCTAAAAGTCCTTTATCCACAGAAAAAGTCCATGGACAGCAGCACTGCAAGCCTCCCCTATCCCATTCTGTCCATGTACCTCAGCCTTGAGCCATACAAAAATAATTCAATCCATGGTCCATGTAAATGTTTGGCTTGAGTACCAACAAAGAGGTAACTATGATAATTTAGGGGATTAAAGTTTCACACAGTTTTCAACTCTGCTCTCAACCTTCACAAAGCAACATCATAACCTTATAGGGGGGACACCCTCCCAGTCACAGGGGGACGCTAGCATTGTTACAGAACACCTGCAGTATGTGAGAGACTGGACAGGGGTTAGACATGGGGAAGTGCATAAATGTCCAACAGCACAGAACTAAGGCATGCATGAACTCTACAATCATAATCATGTCAAAAATCTGTAGTCATTGTCTTAGATCTCCAAATCAGCTTCTTAAGAGCTCCAGCTCTGGAAGCATGTGTGCTCTGAAGGGTGCAATATACAAATCTTCTTGGCATGGGAAGACTCCTAAAAGAAAACCCTGGAGGATTCCCTGGGATAACAAACATACTTAAACCTCACCATTCATCTTCAAGATGAAGGCAACACCAATGTCTAAACACAGGTTTTTCAATACAAATTCAAGGTGAACTGCAATAAAAAGAACCCAAGTGTGAATGAGTTTACAGATAGAGTGAAACTTTTCAAACAAAACATATATGTACAGCTGTGGCAGGAGCTAGACTGCCACAACTTTTATATGCACCTTTGCCAAAGACTAGAAGATCAGAAAAGAATAACCTTTTATCAGCCAAGATATTGGGATGGGAAGCAGATTCTTATCTCCTCCTCCACCATCCCAAATTTTCTGATGTTCATGAATCTGTACTGGTGAGGTGCCAGCTCTGGAAACTGAAATCCTTCAGGTATTCACGGCACACACATAGCGTTCCTCAACCTGACCTGGCATGGGCACAAGAGGAGAGTTTGCTCACCATGGCCCATTCGGTCCTTGCCCTCTCTGCTGGTGTCATCAAGCAAGTCAACTAGCACCAATTCTGGTATTTCCTGTTAAACTGACACTCATCGACAGCAAGCTGAATATATTAGTCACTTAAGTGCCTTCAGACAGCCACTAGGAGAATTTGTGGTTGCTTAACTGAAAATTTTCCCTTCTGTAAATGGATAGGTCCACAGATCCTAAGTTACTACCCAATTGAACTGAGAACCTAGAGCTTAAAGACTCCAGCAACATATGAAAGTTTTCTTGAGAAGCTGAGCCACAGCTGTCATTCAAACAGTCAGAAGAGATTATTTAATTTGTCACATGACGGAAGATATTTAGGGATTCTTATTTCCACTGTGTATTAATTTATTTTAAGATTTTAACCAAGCACCTACCATTACTCCAACACAAAAGGTGATAAGGTGGAGCAACAGACAATTCCAATGCATCAGAATTCAAAAGAGCTTGGCCACTAATACATAACACATTTTAGATGTTACATAAGTTATTATTGTATTAATCAGAACAAATACTTAGTTCTTATATAATGCCTGATTCCTTGGCCCATGATCAACCCACTAGACTAACCACTGTCAAAATGTGGAACTCTTGGTGGTGGTCCACCTCATTGCTTCCCCAAATGTTTCTGCAGATGTCCAGGCTCTTCATTGCAAAGAAGGACTTGGTTGCCTGTAAAAGCAGCTGAAAACAAGGAGGAAGATAAGAAAAAGGAGCCACCAGTGGAACAATTAAATAGTCAAATATTTTCCCCACTAAGGAATTGCTGTAGTGGCCTCAGGGTTGTTGAATAGTTGTACATAGAGGTGATCCAGGTGACAATGAATGAGAAGCAAGATAGGTCTACAAGACACTCTGAAGATGTGGGGGACACTACCAAAAAGTGTAAGAGAACTCCCTGCACTAAACAACAGCTTTCCTCCTACTAAATGATGGGGAAATGGTTCATGACCTCTTGATCACCCTCCCATACCAGCAGCATCAGATACATCACTTTTTAATAAGGAAGTAGCTATCAGCAGGCAGTTCTGTAACAATCAGTATTCAAACTATTTTCAAAACCAAAGCCCAGTTTACACAGGGCAATGACAAGCAAGCAGGACGGGTGCCACTTTTTTTTTATTTTTTAGCTATGGACTCTCAGAAAGGTAGTCAGTCTCTCAATAGTAGGAATACTTGGCTTTTTGTCCATTTGCTCATTTAGCCTAAACAGGCTGTGTATCTGAGGTCTCTCTCTCAGCTTTAAAATACCAATTCTATTTAGCATGTTGCTAGTGGGAGGACTTAACCTATATTGTGCATCAAAAAGAAGAACAAACATAATATGGCACTGAACGCAACATTTGGTTTGTATTCCTCCCCGTTTCTGGCATCTCTGCCACACAGTAGACTACAAAACCTGCATTAGAGACTGCTTCTTATAGGCAACCCCATATTTCAAATAACCATTTTAAAGTACCCCATATGGTTTCCAGTACAATTTTGTTTGACCTTTAGTTAAATGCCACTTCTGGGTATGTGATCAATAGCTGCTGGCCCCATAAGACAGGTCTCATCATATGCCTATTTCTCTAGACAAATAGTGCCCATTCAAGTGCACTGAAAAGGTACTATATTCCATGAACAGTGAATGATATCAGAGCAATGATACTGAAAAGTACAAGCAACTGGATAAAACTGCTGTGTGCAATGAAATAAAGACTAAAATAAAAATTTCATGCCGAGGTAACCAAAGTTTGTCCAGGACTTCATACCTTTGCTGCAGGATTTGGTCCAGGACCTTGCAAAATGACAGTTAAAGAAAAGGTCTCTGTTCATAAACATAGGTAATATATGACATAGCCATAATTACACTGAAGCTAATCAGTGAATAGTCAACGTGCACCTGGTTATAGATACAGAACAACAAGAGAAAGGAAGGAAAGAAAAAATGTTCTGTAAAATTATGAAAAGTGACTTGGCAGTATCCTTTATTAAATCTCAGTGAAATGCAAAACTATTCTTAGTGGAATTCATAAGAAAGGCTTCACTAGATGTGGTCTATAAGCACAAGCCTAGGAGCCAGAAAACCATAGTTCAAATCCCAGCTCTGATACTGACTCACTGTGTGGCCTTGAGCAAGTAAGAACTTCTTAATATCAGTTTCCCCAGCTGTAAATTAGGGATTATACTCACCTACCTCACAGGGGTGCTGTGAGGATTAATGCTTGAAAAGAGCTTTGAAGATTAAAAATGTTTTAGAAAAACCATTATTGCATAAAAGCACTGTACCCAGTAAAAATTTGTTTTGGAGGTTCTGCACCTACCTACAAAATAGCATCAGCTCTTTTCCATCTGACACACATAAAAAACATTTAGCTAGTGGAAGGAAAACAGATTGATTGTTGCTTCAAGGAAAAAATACAATTGTACCAATAAAATTGTAACTGCAGATAATAAAAAGCAGCCATAATCCAAAACTGCAAGGGAAAGTCTATGGTTTGGATGTTAGAAACCAGAGGAAGTTATCTACACAAAGTTCCATCGCACAGAATTTAATCTTCTGACAACAGGCAGAAATGGTCCATTTTTCTATTCAAATATATATAAAATATAGGCACATATAGCAGGGTCCTGTGCACTAAGTCTCCTGGGTTTTATTCCCAGCTCTGTCACTGACTCTCCTTGTAACCTTAGACAAGTTGCTAGGCAAACCATGTTTTAAAAGGTAAAGCTAAACTTGTTTCACTGTAAATAGGACTCCTGTCTCATGTCACCCATCTGTAAAAGAGGGATAACAATTACCTCCCTCACAAAGGTGTTGCAATACACAAAGCTACTCTACTCTTGCCTAACACTTCCTGCATATACTCAAACTTGTTGCAACAGAGCACAGGAGTTGCTAGTCCCATTGCACAGCTCAATAATTTTTTACTGATGGTAGCTCTAATGTAGACAGTGTGGCACTAGCTACTGATGTATTAACCACTGTGTTGTCTGAACCTGCTTTGAACATGGTTAGATGACATGGTGATCAAAATACCATGGTCAGTTTACACTAGCAGTCCCACCTCTGCCATCAACATTTATTTCACTCAGTTCAGCATTCTCAGTCATAGAAAAATGCTTATTGCCTTATATAAAGTTTCAAAAATTAAACCTGACATTTCAGACCCTCACACTGAACCACCATCTTGCTAGAAAATGACTTTTCCTTAAAGGGAAATTAGTGATGCTGAAAGGTGACTGATTCCAAAAGGAGAAATCGGTCACCTTTCAGCATCACTAATTTCCCTCTATGCAGTAAACAGAGCACAAGCACCTGCACCACAAACTACGTATAGCTACCCCAGCAGCATTTTAACCACATCTTGGAAAGCAATCCCTGCTGGGGAGAAAGATAGTTCAGGACGTATGTAAGCACTTCAGGACAAGGGATCATCCACTTCTGCACTGAGCTCCATGCAGAGACAGGGCTCTGCCCAATGCAGGATTGGGGCCTGTTCACCAAGTGTCATGTAAATTTATGGCACGATAGTTTCAAATATTTATCCTTGCACACACTGCAGAAGCAGACTACGATACCAACTAATACAATGCTTTGACGACATGGAGACATGGTCTGTAGGAACTGGAGCCAAGCAGTTTATTTAATACTTTAGCCCAAAAAACAGAAAGAAATCAAAAGTTGCCACCACAGCATGGGGGGACAGGGTTTGAACTGAAAAGCTAGAAGTTGGACCCCAGTCATATTCAAACTGACTAGGAGATTAACATAGTTTCACATCTCATTGTCAACCCCCGTTGGTCACCCAGGTCCAACCTAACATTAACATTTCAGTACGGTCACTGGAGAAGTTGCTGTTCTTGCTAAATTACATGGACATAGCATTAGAGCAGCAAAAATGAGAAAATCACCTTCTGTGCGTGTGAAAAAGTAATTTCCTAAAAATCTAAAAAACCCTGAAATTAATTTTTCAGCTTCAATAATTTCAAGATCATGAAAGCCATCATTTCTACCAGCAAAAAAGCAGAGCTCAGCTCAACTGTATTTACAGATATTTCTAAGACAAGCACACCTATCATTTCTGCGAAGACTAAACATCTTACTCACCTGAGAAGAGTCCAAGGAAATATTTGTTTTCTGCTGTGCTCTTAGCAAATCTCAAATAATGTCAAGTCTATATGTGCTGGTGTATGTACATGCTGTTAAGTATATTCATTCCATCTCAGTTTTAGTAGTCTCCTTTATGTTGGCAGAAACCTGTAGTATTTCCTCCCATGTGTAAAATATTCAGAAATAATAAAACAAATAGAAAGAAGGGGTGGCCAATCTGCTTGCATGACTATACTAGGCATGAAACTGTGGAGGGTGAGGGTGGCAGGAAAAACAGTCGTCATTATCCTTCTAAATTGCAGAGTCGCTGAATTGCGGAGTCGAAAAAAAAGTGGCAGAATTAAAATACTTTGAAATCCGAACATCAAATACTCATGATCAATCCTGCTTTGATCATCTTACATATGTTTTGAATAATATGCCTTAGCAACTAAAATTGGTTCTTCAAATAAGATGAGCAGTACAAAGATATGGCTGCACACTAGTGTGCAGCCAATCTAATGGTAGGAGTTCTTAGCAAAAAAGGATGCTATGAATACTAAAAATCAGCCACTTAGGAAGCAAGAAATCAGACTGTAATGGCAAATGCTGCTTTCAGACCCACAGGAGCACCATTAGACGTTCTGGAGCACAGGGAGAAGCTACTTGTGCCTCTAGAAAGGTCAGATTAGCTTCCCACTCTTTGCAAATAAAAGGAAAGAGACGAAAAGAAGGTGGAAATTCTGGTGCAAGTGATCTACATGTATGCTACTAGAATAATATAGTGTGGACTATCTCCTAGCCACAAGAGGGGCAAATGAAATTAATGCCACACTCCCTCAATGAAATATCCTTTGTCACTAGCCACTAGGGGTCGGGACACCTCACGGGGTCGCGAGCTTATTACATGGGGGAGGGGTCACAAGCTGTCAACCTCCACCCCAACCCCACTTCGCCTCCAGCATTTATAATGGTGTTAAATATATTTTTAAAAGTGTTTTTAATTCATAAGGGGGGTCGCACTCAAGGCTTGCTATGTGAAAGGGGTCACCAGTAAAAAAAATTTGAGAACCACTGCCCTAATTAATTGTGGCACCTACACTCTGCAGCAAAAACTGACAAAATATTCTTTGACAACCCTTCATCACTACACTACTAATTAGACTTTTAAATTTGTTACTAAAGGAAAGCCTTTAAAAAAAAAAAGTTCAGTTATTTTTTGTTACCTGAAAGCAAAACTTGTAGCGGATTACAGATAATCCCCTGCTGTTACCACTAGGCCACACAGAATTTATTTTTCATAATGACATAAAGAGAGCTCATATCCCTCCAAGGGCAGGTTGGGAGAAGGACAAAAAAAATGTTTTTTTAAAAAATTATTATTTAAATGTTACATTTTTCTTTTTAAAAATAAACCTGTTGAATACAAAATCTGAATTTAATGCAAAATTGGTTAAGGCCTTACTATAATTTCTAAAACATTTAAATAAAAATAAATATGCTGAATTCCTGAGCCTATCAAAAACTTTAAGTTCAAGGCTTTTCTTCTATATAAAGAAAGAAGCAGGAGAAAATCATCTAACTTTTGAGGCAAGCTTTATAACTATGGCACAATAGGCCACTGATCCTGTGGGGGACCTAGAATCTGTGCTATTGAGTGCAAGACACTACTGGCTAAGTCATCAGAGGCGTTGGGACCCAGCCTCTGACTCCAAGAGACACCATCATGTATCCCATCAGGGCCATCCACTGACTGAGCCCACCTGGGTGGTCTCATTCTCCTATTTTATAGCTTCTCCTTACCTGAGTGCTGATTGGCTCAGTTCTCAAATTACGAATATTTATTACTCCCTGCACCATGGAAACTTACTCTCCAGAGCATGAAAAAACACTGATCTGCCCAATAACTATCAGCCCTTGCTTCTGGACACTTCAAGTAAATGGCCGTCTGCTGGCTCCTTGCATGTGTATACAGGCAGAGATACAAAACAAACAGAAATCCATTAATTTCCCAACTGCCTCACTCAGTCTCTAAACAAATAAAATACTGCAGTGCAAAAAGGCACATGCATCACACAAGCAGAAGTCTTTGACTGTTTTTAGTTCTTTTGTTTTTATGGGGCAAGGGGTAGGGGTGGCAGTTATGTAACAAGGCAGACGGAGCAGAGTATGCAACCAGAGAGGAGCAACACCAGTGTCAACGCAGGACACGGCAGGAAGAACGGACAACATTCTTCAGAGTGCAGCTGCTAGTGCTGATTTCAACACCTGAGAACCGGAGGGGGAAAAAACTGCCAGGGCTGCAGGTGGTAAAAAAACCCTGATTGAGAATATTTTTCAAGAAATTCCTGTACCTCTGGGTACAAAAGGAACAGGTGCCAGTGAGTAAAGAAAACAGTGCAACAAAGAGGTGCAAGGCCTGGTTGTCAGAATGAAACATTATGAAAAATGCTCCTAAAAAGGGAATGACTTTGAAGGTGATGTAGACACAACTGAACAATCTAGATCAACTGTTTAGTAAACTTATTTTTTGCGTCATTCTTATGAACTGTCTATCATGTCTTACTATGCTAGTAAATAACAGATTATTGTCATACATTTGTGTTTTGGGTGGATTACTTATGAATTTCAAAATGTTTGTGTTCAAAATATAATTGGTATGTTTGCTGTGGGAGTATTTATCACTTACATTTTTACTGGTACTGCTGGACTTCAGAAATTATTATTTTATTGCTCAATATAATCAAACATTCTATGCTTCCTGTTTAAAAGTAAAGTTTTAAGGCATTTATGAATATTTGAAAAAAAATCAAGCTGCTTGGTATGTTGCTAAAGAACGATTTAAATAGATTTCAATAAATCTTATGATTTATTGTTTTCCCTAAAAAACTGTTTAAAATAAATTATATAATTTAAACAGTGATACAAACAGCAGCAGGAGGAGAAATCTTTCATTTACAACTAACTTTTTTAAAAACACTGATACTCAGTGATTGAAAGTGACTTTTACCATTTTGTTTCAAGGTCCAGCTTAGACATAAAGGGTTATAAACGTCCAACATCAGCAACATCTACAACTTCAAAGTCACCAGCAGCGCTGCAACTAAACATACAGACAGCAAATTATCTGTTGAAGTTTTTTTTTTTTTTTTTTTTTTTTTTTTAAAAACCAACCAGTAAATACAGGGATGAGTTCATAATCAGGACAAACAAATTTGAACTAGATTCCCCAGATGAAAAGATTGCTTGTTTCATTTATGCAACAAATTCTCTTTCGTCTTGTTCAGAACAAACAGGCTCAATCATTGACAGGTTCAATCATTATAGCCAGGCTACACTCCATCTGACAGAGCAGACACTGCTGGAGCCAGTGTATGAGAAGCAAACTGAACAGTGTGCAAACACTGACAGAAAATTCATTAATCACAGTTGTGATGGATGCAGCAATGTACACAATGATCCAGTAATATGTGCTTGTGTGACAACAGAAGATGGGGTTGTCTATCTTGTAGAAAGAACTGCTACATCAGGAAATGCCCATACTGCAGGTAACCTAGAAGAAATTGCAGTAAAATATAAACTGTGAAAAAAAACCATTAAGTGTGTAGTTTTGTCACAGTCAATGCTGCAAAGTAGCAAAGATGAGAAGAAATCTATAAGAAAATAATGAAGGGAACCTGAAACTTATAACATACAGGTGAAGTGCTCACTTTAGCCAAAGACTTATTTCCAGGAATAAAGGAAAATGTTGTTGAAATTACAAAATACTTCTATAACAACCACTTTGCTTCAGCTACTCTGAAGAAAGCAGGAGAAACCAAACTAATTCTCCCCCAAGATGTACAGTGGAATACAGTGGTTGACTGTTTGAGCTATTTATTAAGATCTGGCCTAGTCTGATGACAATTTGTGAAGAAAATGGTGACCAAACAGATGGAACTATCACAGCAAAAGTAGCCACACTGGACTAAAAAGAGACGTAGAAGATACACTGAACAGTCTCATACCTAACTCCATAGCTTTGGACAAACTGCAGCAAGACTGCTGATGCTGCTGAAATTTGGAAAGAACTTCAGGAGACATTGGAGAATGGCATACCCAACAATAAAATTACATTTCAGGTAGTAAAGAAGCAAAGGGATCAAGCACTTATTCCACCACATTTTCTTGCCAATAGTCTCAATCCAAAGAATTGCAGTAGATGCCCAGCAGTTGAAGAAGAGGTGCTATGACATGGGCATCTAATAATCACCCAATCATGCCAACAATAATACATTTTAGGGCTGGAGGCGAACCATTCAAGCAGTGCATGTTTGCTGAGGAAATTTTAAAGAAAGTCTACTTTAAGACAAAGTGTGTGGAACTGTCAAAGTGGTGCCATTACCATAGCAACAGGGATAAACAATGACATATTTGCATTCAATTCTATTAGTTCAGGGATTCTCAAACTTTCATACTGGTGACCTCTTTCACATAGCAGGCCTCTGAGTGCGACCCCCCTTAACAATTAAGAACACTTTTTAATGTATTTAACAGCATTATAAATGCTGGAGGCAAAGCAGGGTTTGGGGTGTAGGCTGACAGCTCACAACTCCCCATGTAATGGCCTTGTGACCCCCGAGGGGTCCCAACCCCCAGTCTGGGTTAGTTTAATGACTATGTATTATTTCAAGATATAATATTGGATTTCTTTGTGACCTCAAAGAATCACAACATCTAAAGGGTAAAACAAAATCTAATAATACATTTTTAAACACATCACTGAAACGAAACAGTGCTGATGACATTTCTAGTCAATATCATTATCATCATCACATTCATCATTATAACCTCTGTCGAGTTACCACAGTCTTCATTGCCTTGGCATGTACACAGTTCTGTGCAGGGAAGATGGTTCTGACTACAGAAACAGTAGATTGTGCAGTGACCTCTCCTGGTACAGACACAGATAAGGTCTAGTAGATGCTCTGATGCCACTGGGCCCCTGAAGAAGGAAGTATTTCATCACCCACACTTTTTAATCCATTTTGCAATGGTGATTCAATATCTGGTTTAACCTATGTGTGAAAACATCCAGAACTTTGTTTGCCAAGATGCTCACTTGATATGCTCTTCAAAATGGTGGAAGTTTGGCCAGTGACTTGTCCTTTTTGATGGCTAGACTGAAGTGCAAAGAATTCAGGTCTCTGTGGGCTCTGTTTCTTTCTTGCTCTGGTCATGCACTGTTACCAACTTACTTATAGCAGAAATTGCTGCTTGTCTGTCACTTTTCCAATTTGGCAAGACCTCTAAAGCAGTAAGCTCTCTTTTTTTTGACAACATTAAACACAGATTCTTCCCGCTCCCCCAAAACCAAATAAGGATGTAATGTGTGTACACCAGCAAGTATGTTGCAGCAGTCAGATGTGTAATCACAAATTACATGCACAGTTATGAAGCGACACTTGTGAGTTGTGCTGGTAATGGTACTTGTTTCAATTTACATATTATTTTTGGAAAGTATGGAACAGCAAGGACCAAAACATCTGTATCAGGTGACCTAATCACTAAGGTTCCTTTGACACCAAAAGACTCTAAAGTCATATTGAGAGACAGAACATGCAGAAGCATCCTTCTGTCTGCTTCCTCTTGAGTACTGTACAAGTCCTAGGCTTCTTCAACACTTCTACTTGAGATAGACTATGCTACTTTATCACTGGAAAAGCCTCCAGCAAGGAGGAGTGTTTGTGCTGGGTGTGCTCCTACACACTCAGGTGCATTTTGAAACATATATTCAGAGAAATTTTATAAGTGCCTGCTTGTTGGATGCCAAGTTTAGAAGCTTCTTAAGAAACTTCTTCTTCAATCACCTGGTATTTCTTGCCTCCAAATTAGAGCATGTCCTGAACTGTCTTCCTGCAGTTTCAACAGAGTTACTGTTACATATCTCTCAAAGACTACAGTTACAGTATTAGCTTTGTCAAATCCTTTTAGGAAGTACCTCAAGTATTCAGCAGCCAATTCACTGAATGTGTGGAATTCATCTCTAGCCATCATTTGTATGACAGTCATTGCAACTCTCCTACACACTATAGTTTCTCTGTTGCATGCTCATAGATACTTTCAGCTTGGGCTTCCACATGATGCCCTAATTCAGCTCAGTCTGTTCTTCTCATTGGTCCATCAGCACTGAAGAGGGACATAGGCACAGGTCGTACTGAGTGACAAAGAACGTGTGCCACTGAAACATCCTCTCTGCACACTGCAGGATGGTGATAGTGACTGTGAAATGTTCAGAGATTAGAGAGGCTATAAAAATAGAAAACTCAGTAATAATGGGGGGTTTCAGCTATCCCCAAATTGAGTCGGTACATGTTGTGACGGATCCCGGGGAGCCATGTGGAACTGAGGTACAGTTGAGCCCTCTGCCTCACCAATCTGGGTTCCCTCTTGCACTGTGATGTGACAAGCTGCAAAGCCCTCCAAGCTTGCACTCACACCAATGAAGGATTCATGCAGGGTTCATGCACTTGGCAACATTCAGGGCACACCCTGAGTGTTGTGTAGGAGCAGTGCACAAACGGCTCCTCTCAAGGGCATGAACCTTGGAAACTCGCCCAGAGGACATGAACCGTGGGAAGCCTCCCAGGACTGGGCTCAAAGCCCGAGAGCAAGGAATGCGGTAGATAGAAATTGGTAAATAAGAATATTAAACAAAGCCAGTGTATTCCTTTTATCTGTTGGAGTATGTAATGCGCAGGAGGAGGGGGAGAATAAAAGAGAGGGTGGAAAGTTGACAAGGCAGACCAGCCTGCTTGCTTGCTTAAAGCCTTGTTCTGTCTTGTATTTGGACCGCAACACACCAACATGCAGGGCCCACTCCAGCTGGGTTCATGAATGCTCTGGCCAGCCACTCATGAACCCACTATAGAGAGGCTTCAGCCAAAATACTCCCAGCTCCCCAGCCTAAGACCCGAGAGCTATACCATCCTGCCCTGGTCAAAACCTGACCAGTATGAATTTATTACCCAGTCCGCCACTTCTACAAAGAAAATTGGATGTGCACCAACTCTTGTTCATGAGCTGAGATTTTGCCCCTTTGCACTTCAGACAACACAGTGTTTTAGGTAAAATATAAAATAGATGTATTAACTACAGAAAGATAGTTTTTAAGTGATTATAAGTGATATCGTAATGTACTTTGATCTGTTTGCTAAGAAATAAAACAAAACCACAATCTAAGCTTAATGTACTAGTTAGTACTTGAATCAAGCAGTGTCTCACGCAGTTAAAACATCTTTTAATAAGTTGTTGTTTGGTAGCTTTGATTAATAAACACATTAAGGTGTTGAAATTAACAGTAAAAACTGTGGTCATTTTGCAGTGTTTCTGGAACCGTGCACAAAACTTTCTCATTTTGGATACCATTGTCTCATCTCACCTTTGTGCTTGCAGCACCACTTACTAGTACACACAACAAGCTTTCAAATAATATATGATGTGGGTATATGGCTCTTTTTGGAGAATTACCGCACACCTCAAAGGTGCTAAGCACCCACAAGAAATTAGGCCCATGGCATCTTAAATTGGACACCCAATAGTTAAAGCACACAAAACCAGTGCCATTTTTTAAAATTCTGACCCAAATCAATACATGTGTCCTCTCTTTTGATGAAGGCTCTCAGGTAGCAGCTTCCAACTGCTTACATCCTCTCTTAAAAGAGCAAGACAGTGTTTGGGATACCTCAAAGAGAAATTTCTCATGGAGAAATAGAAACATTTGGAAGAAAAGGAAGCCTTGCTGACTAGTCACCCACACACACAGGCACTTAAGCAAAAACCCAAGCAACAAAGACCATGCCTGTCAAGAGGCAATATCACAGTTCTATCAGAGAAATCAAATGGTATTGCAGGTGCTCAGCATCTTGGGTTCAGGCTTTCAGTGTGCACCACAAGTGGGGAAAAAAAAAAAAAAGAAGAAGAGTCTTTTCAAGGGCATTATAAGGAGGTTAGTGGGATTAATGCAGATCCAGCCATGGATAATGGTCCGGTTATCTTCCTGAGTCTGTTGTTATTCTTCTGCCATGGAATAAAACCAGAAGTGTGACTTTTTACTGAAAGTTATACTGGTACAATTGGTATGTCAGATATATCGGTATAACTGTGTCCACGCTAGGGAGGTTGTGAGGCTTTAGCTATACTAGTACAGTTAAAGTTGTACAACTTATTATGCATGCAGACCAGGCCTCATCATTATACCCACTAGTCTATTTACCAGTCATTTAATTGTGCATGCATGCTGGGTAACAGTGACTTGTAGAATGTTGGGTTCCATCACCCCTCTCCCCATTCTTATTTTTCCATTAGGGATGTGACTGCAAAAAGCCAGATCAAGCACGTAATGTAGCATATTATTAAAATGAACCAAAAAAAAAAAAGGGGGGGTGGGGGGCATTTTGGTTTTAGTATATTGAGTTTTGCACTGATGAAATATACCCAATTAGAGACCAGAGTCCAGGCTAGCCACAGAACAGGCATAGAGAGAAGGCAGGCTTCCACCACACTGGCCATTTACAATGAAGTTAATTCAAGTGATTTTATCCTCTAAGAGGACCGAGCATTTACTAATTAAAAGCTGGATCCTGAGAGGTGCTCAGCACTCATAGGAGTAGTAAGAGTGCTCAGCCCTTCAGGATCAGGCGATGAATCACAATAGGACACAGGCAGGCTCATCGCCTTTCATGAGTGGTGCGGGCAGAGGAGGAGTAAAATGATTATTTACACCTATATTTTACACCTCTCTTGCTTCCATCTTTCCTCTTGAAAGAGGAAATGCAGCCACAAATTCTCATCAAGTCACTGTTCCAGTACCCACAGAGGGGGTGCATTTCTCTAGTGATCAAAAATCAACAATAAAAAACCCATCTTACAATTATTCTTTGGCACAACAATAACTTTCCTCCCAAGGGAGGGATGTTGTTCCCTTATCATAAAGTCCACATCTTTATTTGATATCCAGGAATGTATTGAAATCGCCTAAGCTGTGTGTTCTCAAGAGATAAAAATTAAAAAAACTTCTCAACCTTGTTGCATATTCTTTACAAAGGCAAAATCCCTCATGGTTCTAGGAGTCATTTATTCATTCCTCAACCAGTACAGTTCTCAAGCTTACTGACTCACTAGAGACAAAAAGAAAAGGAGGACTTGTGGCACCTTAGAGACTAACCAATTTATTAGAGCATAAGCTTTCGTGAGCTACAGCTCACTTCCTCAGATGCATATCGTGGAAACTGCAGCAGGCTTTATATATACACAGAGAATATGAAACAATACCTATTCCCACCCCACTGTCCTGCTGGTAATAGCTTATCTAAAGTGATTTCCAGCACAAATCCAGGTTTTCTCACCCTCCACCCCCCCACACAAATTCACTCTCCTGCTGGTGATAGCCCATCCAAAGTGACAACTCTTTACACAATGTGCATGACAATCAAGCTGGGCTATTTCCTGCATAAATCCAGGTTCTCACATCCCCCCCACCCCCATACACTATTGTGTACATACTATTGTGTATGGGGGTGGGGGGATGTGAGAACCTGGATTTATGCAGGAAATAGCCCAGCTTGATTGTCATGCACATTGTGTAAAGAGTTGTCACTTTGGATGGGCTATCACCAGCAGGAGAGTGAATTTGTGTGGGGGGGTGGAGGGTGAGAAAACCTGGATTTGTGCTGGAAATCACTTTAGATAAGCTATTACCAGCAGGACAGTGGGGTGGGAATAGGTATTGTTTCATATTCTCTGTGTATATATAAAGCCTGCTGCAGTTTCCACGATATGCATCTGAGGAAGTGAGCTGTAGCTCACGAAAGCTTATGCTCTAATAAATTGGTTAGTCTCTAAGGTGCCACAAGTCCTCCTTTTCTTTTTGCGAATACAGACTAACACGGCTGCTACTCTGAAACCTGTCACTAGAGACAATAACCTCTGGAGAAAGTACATTTGCCTGAACTGTCTAAACAGTGCTTATCGCTATAGTGGGCAAGCACCATGCAAATATCCAACTGGGGCAGTTTGCCTACTCCATGTGTGATAAAGGACCCTGGCAAGAGAGTGTAAGGTCAGTTCTCTGTTGAGCTTGGTCCAGTTTTTTTCTTTTTAAGTCACAACCCTATTCTTTGCTTGAATAACTCCTGTATGCAACATGCTCACTTTCATGCACCTGTTCAGTTGGGGAATTTCTGCCAGTAAAGATCCTATGTTGGTAAAGATGAACGCACCGTCTTTAAACAGAGCAGGACAGACACTAGGCGAACAATACTAAAAATAAAACGTAGTGGGCTGAGGTAGCCAGGAAGCAATGACTCCACACTGATATTTGACCAGGTCACCAGTGCTAGCTCCCACAAAAAAGTTTTAAGATTTTTTTTTTTAAATGACTGCTAGCAGTCAAGCCTTCTTGAATCTTACCAAGAGACACTGCCTCCAAAAGCATAGATTCCCAACTGGTACATCTGGGCACTAGTTTGGTTCCTATTCAGAGCAATTTCATCACCACTTCCTGAAGTACTTAAGTTTTCCCTGGAAATACTTGTCAGACTCTACCCTATTTAATTTAGGGAGATCTAACAAGATCACAGTTACTCCTTAGCCTACCCATTAATTCAATATTTCTGAGAAGTCTCCCATTACCAACAGCACCCATTACCAAATGAAAGACGACGACATACTGAAAATTTCTAAATCCAGACCCACTGAGTCTTCCTCACTGGAAGCCAGAATACAAACCATCATGGAATGGGGAATTAAGTACGTAATAAAATTATGAGGACGAGGGCACAGAACAGTTCTTCGAGTAGAAATTAAATGTAGGCAAATAAGACAGAGGATTGGAACAAATTCAAAACATAGTACCGAATATATAAGGATGCCAGAGGAGTGAATTTATCAGACTTGCAACAGTGACTCTCAGATACAAAAGTCAGCATGTCACCTTCATAGGAATAATGCAAGGGTGGCATTTGGCCAGATCTCAGGTTTGGGGCAAGGAAGAAAAGTGACTGGACCCTCCTCTGCCCCCCAAAAAAAGTTTTGTCCACGCTCATCTGAATTGGGACCCGTATGCTCTCCAACATACAAACACATGGAGCTTCAGTTCACTGGGAGAAGCCAATATGCAGAATGCGGTTTTGAAACATTTTAGCTGGATGGTCTGTCAACAGCAAATGGGATCTCTGTATAAAGACCAATGAATCTAGACAATTTCAATAGAGAGGAAAATCTCAACAGCTATTACAACCTGGAGCAATGAACGGAGACAAATGCATTAGCTACAACATAAAGCAAGAAACAGCACTACAGACTTTTTTTTTTCCTTTTTAGAACCAGACCAAAAAGAGATGATTTTGTAATGGAAAAAGGCTGAACCCTCAAATCACACAACATATAAAGCTTATCCTCAGCATATACTGTTATTCTCAGATCAGCAATCTTCCATTTATATGCTTCAACAGCTATGCACGATGAAGTTAAGCAAGAAATATGAATTTATATTACTTATCTAGAAGACACAGTGGTCGCACAATCTTCCAGCCTCTAGCTTAATCAGGAGGTGCCACTTGAAAATTTCTTACTTATTCTTATCTAAATAGTTTCTGTTTAGCCACAGGAAAAGTATAGCACTGGTAATGCAAGTTTTCCCCACATAGCTCAACCAAGATGTTTAAACTTGATGTACCACCTTGATGGACAGTTTAATTTTCATGCCAATTTAAATTTCTTTGTCTGTTTACTGAAGAAGCCAAATATTATGCAGACATCTGTCACTGAGAACTGGACTGAGACCAGGCTAGAGACATCACATTTAACAACTTTGTCTTTACCAGCCTACACAAGCTTAGATGGTGACCTACAGTATAGGTGAAAGACTTAGTAGTAGCCAGACCTTGAATTATCAAATCTCCATCGGGCTGAAGCAGCTGACATTTATCGTCTGAATTAAACTGGACTGTCTTCTACTTTCACACTTCCCCCCCCTCAATGAATTTTAGTTCATCATTTAAAATGTCAATAACAAGAGCGCTAAACCAAATACAATTATATCCTTCTCTTCATGATTCTTTATGTTTTAATAAGGAATAATTTCAGAGGTTTTTAGCTGAGTAGGAGACACTCAATGGAGCCTTCAAAAGTATCATCCATCCACAAGTACTTCCCCTACAGAACCTTTACTTCCTTGAAGTACATGCACTGGTTTTTCCAATTTGTTCATGATTATGTTTATTTGACAATTAAGCCTGGCCAGTGTTTCCAGGTGGTTTTTGTTTTTTTTTTTAATTTGAATAGAAAGAAAGCATTTGCTGCCCTCCAGAGGAAAACAGAGAAAAGAAGTTAGATCTAAAATAGAAAAAAGCCCTGCCTCTGCAGAAAGATGGATGATTTTAAAAAGGTTGTTTCCTCTTGAAATGTCAATGACACCAGTTAAAACTTAGCACATTGTCTCCAGTTCTTCACTTAAAAGTACTGAACTAAGTTATAACAATGAGGTAGGAAATAGCTAAATAAGGATGTGTCTCAGTGTGACCCTCACCCAGTCCTAATAACCCAAAAAAATACTTCAGGGACCCCTGAAAAGCTACATTTTTCTTTGCAGTTTTACAATGCAAAATCTGCTGGACAGTTATCTATGTATAGGCCTACTCATTTCATGTGGGGCCTTGGCTAAATCACTTTTACATCAATTGAAATTAGAAGCCCAAATACTTTTGAGATTCTGGGCCTCAGTCTCTCTATTCCTCCATTCCCCATCTGTAAGATGGGGCTAGGATAACAACACTTCCCTATCGCCCAGGAGCGTTAAGGAAATACATCACAGATTGTGAGGCACTGAGATGCTCTGGTAATGGGGGCTGCCATAGGGGTAGGTGGCTCTTTAAGGGTTGGGGCTCAACTGTACCCTATATCCGGTTCAGCCCACCTTCTCAAGAGAAGGGCACAAGTCCTGGGGTCAAGTGGTACAAGGTTCGCAAAAAGAAAAGGAGTACTTGTGGCACCTTAGAGACTAACCAATTTATTTGAGCATGAGCTTTCGTGAGCTACAGCTCACTTCATCGGATGCATGCCGTGGAAACTGCAGCAGACTTTATATATACACAGAGAATATGAAAAAATACCTCCTCCCACCCCATTGTCCA
This sequence comes from Lepidochelys olivacea, assembly GCF_965140295.1. Taxonomy (NCBI): domain Eukaryota; kingdom Metazoa; phylum Chordata; order Testudines; family Cheloniidae; genus Lepidochelys; species Lepidochelys olivacea. Next base: position 7,646,174 of record NC_140413.1, read on the forward strand.
GCTGGTAATAGCTTATCTAAAGTGATCATCAGGTGGGCCATTTCCAGCACAAATCCAGGTTTTCTCACCCTCCACCCCCCCACACAAATTCACTCTCCTGCTGGTGATAGCCCATCCAAAGTGACAACTCTTTACACAATGTGCATGATAATAAAGTTGGGCCATTTCCTGCACAAATCCAGGTTCTCTCACCCCCTCACCCCCCTCCCAAAAACCACACACACAAACTCACTATCCTGCTGGTAATAGCTCATCCAAAGTGACCATTCTCCCTACAATGTGCATAATTAAGGTGGGCCATTTCCAGCACAAATCCAGGTTTTCTCACATCCCCCCCACCCCCATACACACACAAACTCACTCTCCTGCTGGTAATAGCTCATCCAAACTGACCACTCTCCAAGTTTAAATCCAAGTTAAACCAGAACATCTGGGGGGGGGGGGGGGGTTAGGAAAAAACAAGAGGAAATAGGCTACCTTGCATAATGACTTAGCCACTCCCAGTCTCTATTTAAGCCTAAATTAATAGTATCCAATTTGCAAATGAATTCCAATTCAGCAGTTTCTCGCTGGAGTCTGGATTTGAAGTTTTTTTGTTTTAAGATAGCGACCTTCATGTCTGTGATTGCGTGACCAGAGAGATTGAAGTGTTCTCCGACTGGTTTATGAATGTTATAATTCTTGACATCTGATTTGTGTCCATTTATTCTTTTACATAGAGACTGTCCAGTTTGACCAATGTACATGGCAGAGGGGCATTGCTGGCACATGATGGCATATATCACATTGGTGGATGTGCAGGTATACGAGCCTCTGATAGTGTGGCTGATGTTATTAGGCCCTGTGATGGTGTCCCCTGAATAGATATGTGGGCACAATTGGCAACGGGCTTTGTTGCAAGGATAAGTTCCTGGGTTAGTGGTTCTGTTGTGTGGTATGTGGTTGTTGGTGAGTATTTGCTTCAGGTTGCGGGGCTGTCTGTAGGCAAGGACTGGCCTGTCTCCCAAGATTTGTGAGAGTGCTGGGTCATCCTTTAGGATAGGTTGTAGATCCTTAATAATGCGTTGGAGGGGTTTTAGTTGGGGGCTGATATATGCCATCATGTGCCAGCAATGCCCCTCTGCCATGTACATTGGTCAAACTGGACAGTCTCTACGTAAAAGAATAAATGGACACAAATCAGATGTCAAGAATTATAACATTCATAAACCAGTCGGAGAACAGACATGAAGGTCGCTATCTTAAAACAAAAAAACTTCAAATCCAGACTCCAGCGAGAAACTGCTGAATTGGAATTCATTTGCAAATTGGATACTATTAATTTAGGCTTAAATAGAGACTGGGAGTGGCTAAGTCATTATGCAAGGTAGCCTATTTCCTCTTGTTTTTTCCTAACCCCCCCAGATGTTCTGGTTTAACTTGGATTTAAACTTGGAGAGTGGTCACTTTGGATGAGCTATTACCAGCAGGAGAGTGAGTTTGTGTGTGTATGGGTGTGGGGGGGATGTGAGAAAACCTGGATTTGTGCTGGAAATGGCCCACCTTAATTATGCACATTGTAGGGAGAATGGTCACTTTGGATGAGCTATTACCAGCAGGATAGTGAGTTTGTGTGTGTGGTTTTTGGGAGGGGGGTGAGGGGGTGAGAGAACCTGGATTTGTGCAGGAAATGGCTCAACTTTATTATCATGCACACTGTGTAAAGAGTTGTCACTTTGGATGGGCTATCACCAGCAGGAGAGTGAATTTGTGGGGGGGGGTGGAGGGTGAGAAAACCTGGATTTGTGCTGGAAATGGCCCACCTGATGATCACTTTAGATAAGCTATTACCAGCTGGACAATGGGGTGGGAGGAGGTATTTTTTCATATTCTCTGTGTATATATAAAGTCTGCTGCAGTTTCCACGGCATGCATCTGATGAAGTGAGCTGTAGCTCACGAAAACTCATGCTCAAATAAATTGGTTAGCCTCTAAGGTGCCACAAGTACTCCTTTTCTTTTTGCGAATACAGACTAACAGGGCTGTTACTCTGAAACCTGGTACAAGGTTCGCAAAAAGAAAAGGAGGACTTGTGGCACCTTAGAGACTAACCAATTTATTAGAGCATAAGCTTTCGTGAGCTACAGCTCACAAGGTTGTGACTCAGAGCCTGGCCTGTTAGGATATTTTGATGATGTGACGCAGCAGGGAGGGGGGAGTGTTGACCTGGGAATGTGCCCTGGGGATGGGATACCTGAGAGCCTGTAACCTGAGCCAGGAGGGGGTGGGGGAGGTAACACCTCTGCCCAGGAATGTGAACAGAGGCTGCAGAAGGGAACTTGCTGGGTGGGTTTAGTTTCAGTTTGGTGCTGGGTGGAGGAACACAGCAAACCCCAGCTCCCTGCTCCCCCAGAAGGACTTGACTGAGGGGTCCTGGTTGTACCCACAAGCTGTTTTGGACTGTGTTCCTGTTGTGCAATAAACCTTCTGTTTTACTGGCTGGCTGAGAGTCTCAGTGAATCCCAGGAAGAGGGGTGCAGGGCCTGGACTCCCCCACACTCCGTGACAGATATAAAAAGGTAGCCTGAGTTCAGGGAGGTGCTGACCCTTTTAGAAAATGAGAGAGAGACAAGCAAGTAGAGGCACAACAGTTGTGTTTTGACATGCACGCACCATTAACGTGGAAGAGATTATATTAACTAGACCTCGCTGTTTTCTTAACTGCTCATTCTGCCTTCCTCAGAAGTTCTGAAGGACTCACTTTTATCAAATAGCTTCTAAGAAGGTGGTTATTTATCTGATGTAACATGCAGTAAAAGCAGGGGTGTCTTATTCATCTAAATAAATATGCCATTTGATCTGATGAGGACACCCAGGAAACAAAGCATTCGTATAATAAGTAACTGCCCGACTTTATTCTGATCACTTTCTGCAGTTTGTATTATCCAGGCCTATTATATGCTAGAAAAAGTTGCATTTAATTAATAAGGAAAAGAGCAAACATTTGAACATGATAAATAAAACAGGTAATAAAAAGGTTAAAATTAAAACAAATTCCAAAACAGCATAAGCACAGGATGTAGCTTATAGAATACAATACACCCCCTTGTGGTCTAGTGAAGAAATCAATTGCTACTTTCAATCACAGTGATAAAAATGATCTTGAATGACGTAAACAGAGGTTTATAAAATTATGAATGGTGTGGAGAAATGAAAAAATAAAGTTTTATTTATCCCTTCACATAACACAGGAATCGGGAGTCACCCAATGAAATGAATAGGCAGCAGGTTTAAAAACAAACATAAGGAAGTACTTCTGACCAAACAACAAGTGTGAAAAATCGGGATTGGGGTGGGGGATAATAGGCACCCATAAGACAAAGCCCTGAATATCGGGTTACCCTAACTTCGTCACACAAAGCACAGTCAACCTGTACAACTTGTTGCCAGAGGATGTTGTGAAAGCCAAAACCATAACTGGATTCAAAAAAGAATCAGAGAAGTTAATGGAGAATAAGTCCACCAAGGGCTATTAGCCAAGATGGTCAGGGATACAACTCTACCCTCTGTGTCCCTAATCTTTGACTGCCACATGCTGGGACAAGTCAACAGGGGATGTCTCACTCGATAACTGCCTGTTCTTTTCATTCCCTCAGAAGCATCTGGCACTGGGCACTGTTAGACAGGATACTGGGCTAGATGGACCACTGATCTGACCCAGTATGACCATTCTTACATTAAAAAGATGATACCATATAAAGAAATTTAACATTGTTTACAAACTTCAAGGAACATGATCAACTTGAAATCCAGCCATTTTAAAAAAAAAAGTTAAATGTAGTTTCAAGATTCTACTGCTGCTCCCAAGGCATCCCTGACCATTTCTGAGATTTTTATAACCACCATTTTCTAAAATGGTTTGCCCTGTTACTATGGGAAAGACCCACAAGACTCAGGGGACATTGTGAAAATGACTATACACAAAGTACATAAGAAAAAACACCTATTTTTCTCCAATCTTAAGAGTTACCTGAAAGAACAACAAATATGCAGGGGCATGTTTTAAAGAGGATATTAAGTCTTTAAATCTGCAGCAAAGACTGAAGCATGCAATAAAGAGGGTTCACTGTGGCTTAAGAAACAGATGCCAAGGGATATCCTGAGGGCTGATGGTTTGTGATTTCAGCTTTATGAAACAATCAACTGCCCTCGGGTGATATGAATCTCTTCAACCTCTTACTAGCAGCCTCAAAAAATGGGTCAAAAAGGTTCTCCTATGAGGACTCAGGCCTATATCATCCCTTCCTATACAAATACTCAGCAAGGGAACAAAAGTAATACATCCACAGCTTTGAAGCTGCGGACAGCCCACCTGCATCACCACCTTGACGGAAGGGGAGGGAATGATGATAGACTATGCATAAATGAGCTGTGCAGAATGAGAGGATGAGGGAAGCTCAATGTTACCAGCAGGAGATTTTTCAGATTATCCACAATCCTGTGCCCCCACCCCCCACCCCGCCCAAAATGTGAAATTTTAAAAAGGAAACTTTGAGATCCACTTACATTATTCATGAACTTGATTAAGAATATTTGTGTACTTTTTCTTTGCCAAAAGAGTCATTATTTAAATCGGATATCTGGATAATACAATGTTATTTAAATACTACACAATTTAAAGTTTGCACCCCAAAAACAGTCATTGTTGATATCAGCTGAGCTGTAGATAAGTACTTTTCAACCCCCAAGGGGTCGGCAGACCATGTCTAAGGGGTTCACGAACGACTGTCATTACCACAGAACAGTGGTTTTCCACCTGTGGACCCCTGGGATCCACAGACTATATTTCTGATTTCTAAAGGGGTCCACACCTCCATTTGAAATTTTTTAGGGGGCCGCAAATGAAAAAAGGTTGAAAACCATGGTTGTAGATACACTGGAAGTTTGCATTTTGGTGGTAAAAATCAGACTAAACACCAAAGTAAGAACAATCTGCTCAATTTGATGCCACATCACACAGAAATAGGCATGTACTGTGGAGAAAACTTTCCAGCTTGGGTACCTAGAGTTGGACCCACGTTAAACCCATGATTAAGAACATTAGAAATGGTCTGATTTTTAGCCAATGGACTTGTGGGTGCTCAGCACTACCGGAAGTCTATCTAAATATACATTTGACTGTCTAACTTTGAACATCCAGGGTGGAAAATTTTAGCCCATATTTTCACACTCAATATTTGTTTTCCTATGCTAACTTAAGGTTTTTAAAAAGCGTGTTAAAGGACACCAAGTGTGCTTACCGGACAGCCTCCGATACATTGTTGGAAGTGTGTCCAGATAAAGCATCATGAAGGTTTCGGATGAAGTAATCTCTGTAGTCTTCAGGAAGGGCCATAAATGTTCCTCCCATCACAATGAATTCCACCTTATCCACACTGTGGCCCAGCTGTTTCAGCTAAAAAGTTAAATATAGCTGTGAGAGACTTTGTACCTAAAGGACTCCAATGAAAACCTTTGACTCCAAAATATACTGTACAGTTAGTTCCTTATCAGAATTGACCTTTCATATCTTCTACTAGAATGCCAAATCAATAATGCTTTTGTATATAGTAGCCTTAATATAACTTAGAAATGACTTCTCTATTGCAAGAGCGTAGGATGGTTTATAAAGACAATGTAAAGAGGCGACGTATAGGAGAGTGCTCTAAAGAGATGGGGCATCACAAATGATGGAGCAATACCATAAAGGAAGCTCAAACTGGAAGAGCAGAGTTCAAGGAGATGGGCGAGACCAGGGCTATACAAAATCCAGAGAGTTTTCCCACTGGATTTAGAGAGCAGCAGAAGCCAGTGAAGGCAATAAAGGATTAAGAGCAATGGAGTTTCACTGTTCTCCTGAAAGTTGATTTCAGGAGAAGAGACAGAAGATTTGAGGAACCATTTACTCTTTGTACACATAAGAAGAGACAGCATCTACTCACATCAGAATTACAGGCAAATCAGTGATCATTCAACAATGTCCCAGGAAGTTTTTCCTATTATATTAGCAGTCAATTACTACTCAGAAGAGTTGCAATCTTAAACACTGTTTAGAATTGGTTGTTTAGCCAACGTAAACGGTTAGTTAAATGGCTTAAGATTCATTCATGAAGAGAGATCATTTAAGTTGGGGAGAGAAGGCGGGTGAGGTAATATCTGCTATCGGACCAACTTCTTTTGGTGAGAGAGACAAGCTTTCGAGCTCTTCCTCAGGTTGGGGAAAGCTACTGAGAGTGTGACAGTTAAGACCATGTCTGTATATATAGAGCAGTGCATCTGGTGAAGAGAGCTCAAGCAGCAGAAGTTATGTCAGCAGGAGACGCCCTCCCGCTGATATAGCACTGTGCACTCAAGCACTTATGTTGGTGTAACTTATCGGGGGTAGCCATGTTAGTCTGTATCCACAAAAACAATGAGTCGTTCAGTGGCACCTTAAAGACTAACAGATTTATTCGGGCATAAGCTTTCGTGGGTAAAAAACTCACTCCTTCAGATGCATGGAGAACACTTCAATCTCCCTGGACATTCTATAACAGATTTAAAAGTAGCCATAGTTGAACAAAAAAAACTTCAAAAACAGACTTCAAAGAGAAACTGCAGAACTAAAATTCATTTGCAAATTTAACACCACTAATTTGGGCTTGAATAGGGACTGGCTGGCTCACTACAAAAGCAACTTCCCCTCTCCTGGAATTGATACCTCCTCATCAATTATTGGGAGTGGACTACATCCACCCTGATTGAATTTGCCCTATCAACACTGTTTCTCCACTTGTTAGGTAACTCCCCTCTCGTCACATGTCAGTATAATAATGCCTGCATCTGTAATTTTCACTCCACACATCTGAAGATGTGGGGTTTTTACCCACGAAAGCTTATGCCCAAATAAATCTGTTAGTCTTTAAGGTGCCACCGGACTCCTTGTTGTTTTGGTGTAACTTAGGTTGCTCAAGTGGGTGGTTTTTTCACACTCCTGAGTGAGATAAATTAAGCTGATATCAGCTATAGTGTAGACACAGCCTAAATATGAGATCGAACAGATAGTTTAGCATCAGTAGTTGGCACATATTATAAGAGACCATCCAACGTGAAGTGGCCCATTAACACCCCTGCAGTCATAAGACACAGATGGTGGTTACTGGGTTAAGTTACTGTAATAAGCCATAAAACCAGCATTTTTATGAAAGACCAGTATTTGTAGTGTCTACTGAAGTTATGAATTTAAGCTCCCAGGGTCATCTTTTAAAAGCGTTGTGCAGGTTTCCTTTGAGGACAAGGACTGATTGATCACTGAATCTGACCTCTTTGTGAAAAGTGTTCACGCACAGGTGATACGTCGTTTTGTCTTTTCATTTTCCTGTGAGAGTTCATTCAAGAGAGCAGTGATCGTCTGGTTTCACCCACATAGTTATTATATTGGATTTATGGTTATTACAACAATCTGTTAACCACTGACCCCTCTTTTTGTGCTATGACCTCAGGGATGTTTAACAGACCACTTCACCTTTACTGGTCCCTTAGAATGCATACTAACTACTCATGCTGAACTATCCGTTCAATGTTATATTTAACTGACACTCCATACCTTTCCCAGACCTGAAGAAGAGCTCAGAGACAAGCTTTGTAACTGCACAATCACCAACAGAAGTTGGTTCAATAAAAATATATTACCTCACCCACTTGTCTTTCTAATATCCTGGGATCAACACAGCTACAACAACACTGTATACATCTTTTAAGTTAGGCAGTTTCATATTTTTTGAGACCATCAAGAACTAAAGCATGAGGACAACAATTGAATCCTACAACTTATCTCCACCAAGTTTATTTATCAGGGGAGAAACATGGAGAAATTTTCTTGGGGATACATACATACACACATGCCACCCAAACTGGGACTGCTGGAACAGCCCACAGTTTTTGGCCTCTGTCCCACTTCCACCTATTTGTCTTGAGTAGCAAGAACTGGATTCCTTTTTGCTGAGTTCTTGACTCTGGACATCAGAGACTGCTGCAGGACAACAAGTAGCCACTTCTCCTATTCCTCCTCCACTATTCTTCCTTGTTCCCCTTTGTTGGCTCCTAAGGGATGGAAGCAGCCACTAGGCCAGCAGTTTCATCTCAGCCCCACCCTCAGGAGAAGGAAAAAAGGAGGCACCTAGATGGGGGAGGATAGAAGGGGAACATCAAAACAGAAGAAGAAGAATGGGAGAAACCCCACAATGGGGGAAGGAAAGGGAAACATACCAGAGTTTGATCCCATGTTCATTTATCATTGGACTGAAGAATTTATGGGTTTAAAGGTAGAGGAGGCCTGGGATTATTTTAAATTAAAGCTGCAGAAGCTATCGGAAGCCTGCATCCCAAGAAAGGGGAAAAAATTCATAGGCAGGAGTTGTAGACCAAGCTGGATGAGCAAGCATCTTAGAGAGGTAATTAAGAAAAAGCAGAAAGCATATAGGGAGTGGAAGAAGGGAGGGATCAGTAAGGAAAGCTACCTTATTGAGGTCAGAATATGTAGGGATAAAGTGAGACAGGCTAAAAGTCAAGTAGAGTTGGACCTTGCAAAGGGAATTAAAACCAATAGTAAAAGGTTCTATAGTCATATAAATAGGAAGAAAACAAAGAAAGAAGAAGTGGGACCGCTAAAAACTGAGGATGGAGTGGAGGTCAAGGATAATCTAGGCATGGCCCAATATCTAAACAAATACTTTGCCTCAGTCTTTAATAAGACTAAAGAGGATCTTAGGGATAATGGTAGCATGATAAATGGGAATGAGGATATGGAGGTAGACATCACCATATCTGAGGTAGAAGCGAAACTCAAACAGCTTAATGGGGCTAAATCGGGGGGCCCAGATAATCTTCATCCAAGAATATTAAAAGAATTGGCACAAGAAATTGCAAGCCCATTAGCAAGAATTTTTAATGAATCTGTAAATTCAGGGGTTGTACCATATGATTGGAGAATTGCTAACATAGTTCCTATTTTTAAGAAAGGGAAAAAAAGTGATCCAAGTAATTATAGGCCTGTTAGTTTGACATCTGTAGTATGCAAGGTCTTGGAAAAAACTTTGAAGGAGAAGGTAGTTAAGGACATTGAAGTCAATGGTAAATGGGACAAAATACAACATGGTTTTACAAAAGGTAGATCGTGCCAAACCAACCTGATTTCCTTCTTTGAGAGAGTAACAGATTTTTTAGATAAAGGAAACGCAGTGGATCTCATTTATTTAGATTTTAGTAAGGCGTTTGATACTGTGCCACATGGGAAATTATTAGTTAAATTGGATAAGATGGGTATCAATAGGAAAATTGAAAGGTGGATAGGGAATTGGTTAAAGGGGAGACTACAACGGGTCCTACTGAAAGGTGAACTGTCAAGTTGGAGGGAGGTTACCAGTGGAGTTCCTCAAGGATCAGTTTTGGGACCAATCTTATTTAATCTTTTTATTACTGACCTGGGCACAAAAAGTGGGAGTGTGCTAATAAAGTTTGCAGATGATACAAAGCTGGGAGGTATTGCTAATTTAGAGAAGGACAGGGATACCCTACAGGAGGATCTGGATGACCTTGTAAACTGGAGTAATAGGAATAGGATGAAATTTAATAGTGAGAAGTGTAAGGTCATGCATTTAGGGATTAATAACAAGAATTTTAGTTATAAGCTAGGGACGCATCAACTAGAAGTAACGGAGGAGGAAAAGGACCTTGGAGTATTGGTTGATCATAGGTTGACTATGAGCTGCCAATGTGATATGGCTGTGAAAAAAGCTAATGTCGTCTTGGGATGCATCAGGAGAGGTATTTCCAGTAGGGATAAGGAGGTTTTAGTACCGTTATATAAGGCACTGGTGAGACCTCACCTGGAATACTGTGTGCAGTTCTGGCCTCCCATGTTTAAGAAGGATGAATTCAAACTGGAACAGGTACAGAGAAGGGCTACTAGGATGATCCGAGGAATGGAAAACTTGTCTTATGAAAGGAGACTCAGGGAGCTTGGCTTGTTTAGCCTAACTAAAAGAAGGTTGAGGGGAGATATGATTGCTCTCTATAAATATATCAGAGGGATAAATACCAGAGAGGGAGAGGAATTATTTAAACTCAATACCAATGTGGACACAAGAACAAATGGATATAAACTGGCCACTAGGAAATTTAGATTAGAAATTAGACGAAGGTTTCTAACCATCAGAGGAGTGAAGTTTTGGAATAGCCTTCCGAGGGAAGTAGTGGGGGCAAAAGATCTATCTTGCTTTAAGATTAAACTCGATAAGTTTATGGAGGAGATGGTATGATGGGATAACATGGTTTTGGTAATTAAATATTCATGGTAAATAGGCCCAATGGCCTGTGATGGGTTTTTAGATGGGGTAAGATCCAAGTTACCCGGGAAAGAATTTTCTGTAGTATCTGGCTGATGAATCTTGCCCATATGCTCAGGGTTTAGCTGATCGCCATATTTGGGGTCGGGAAGGAATTTTCCTCCAGGGCAGATTGGAAGGCCCTGGAGGTTTTTCGCCTTCCTCTGTAGCATGGGGCACGGGTCACTTGCTGGAGGATTCTCTGCTCCTTGAGGTCTTCAAACTACAATTTGAGGACTTCAATAGCACAGATATAGGTGTGAGGTCTTTTTTAGGAGTGGTGGGTGAAATTCTGTGGCCTGCATTGTGCAGGAGGTCAGACTAGATGATCATAATGGTCCCTTCTGACCTAAATATCTATGAATCTATCTATGAATCTATGAATCATTATTGTCCATTCTCCATCAAGTGGCAGGTTATGACTTAGTGAGATGCCATCCTCCTAGTTTTCCCCAGGTTTATGCAGTTTTTTCCATGGAGATGCTACTGGAGGGAGCTGGGCTAATGGAACCCCCCCAATCACACAGATGTGAAAGTGGTAAGCCACTGGCTTCCCCAGCCCAAATGTAACTGGTAAAAGGCAGGGCTTATTTAGGGGTGAACTAGTTGGGTGTTGTGAGAGCATCAATAGCTAAATATCATATTTTAGGATGGCTAACTCAAGTCACTTTAGATAAGCTATTACCAGCAGGAGAGTGAGTTTGGGGGGGGGGGGGGGCATGGTGAGAAAACCTGGATTTGTGCTGGAAATGGCCCAACTTGATTATCATACACATTGTAAGGAGAGTGATCACTTTAGATAAGCTATTACCAGCAGGAGAGTGGGGTGGGAGGAGGTATTTTTTCATGCTTTGTGTGTATATAATAAGATCTTCTAAACTTTCCACAGTATGCATCCGATGAAGTGAGCTGTAGCTCACGAAAGCTTATGCTCAAATAAATTGGTGAGTCTCTAAGGTGCCACAAGTACTCCTTTTCTTTTTGCGAATACAGACTAACACGGCTGTTACTCTGAAACCTATCTCAAGTGTAAGACTTTGGGAGTTCTCATCATTGTTTATATGAGTTTTTCTTATACTGACAATATTTCATCTAGCAACATTATCATAATGATGAAACATCATATTTATGTATGAAAATAATACAATATAGGGAGCAGAAAATGAAGGATTTGGCAGCTGGTAGGAGAGAGGATCTTAAAGATCATCGTAAGCAAGTCTACTTTGAGGCCCCAAGATATTTATATATCTATTTAAAAACTCAAACCTCACCAGAGTGAACAAGACAACTCAGTAACCCCCAAGATCACTCTCTTAATTGGAAAGCTGTTTTCAAAATGCGGAAACTAACAGAATTATTGCAACTATTTTCAAACAATACAAGTTCCCTTCATTGAAAATATTTACCTGCTCGATTCGATGTCTTGTCTGGAGATAAGGATCGTATCGGGCACGAATGGCCCTCATTGATGTTGGCTAGGAGAAAAAAGGATTCATTATTAAATCTTATTTCTTGACAACATACTGGAAAAGAACAAGACGTGTGAATCTTTAGCCACTGGTTGGACACTCCATTTTCACAAACATGTAATTATTAAGATCTTGATTCCATTATGAATCCAGTGTCTATCTGGTTGTAGTTTACTGAAAGTTAACCAATGTAAAATCAAATTTGTGTTTTGCCCTGATGTTGTAATGCAACGGAAATAGGTCATTTCAATCTTTTTTTACACCATTTTTACTTGACCACCACAAGTTTGCGGGAGGGAGAGGGGGCAACAAAATGGATTTATTTTGTACCTCTGCAAATTATGATTACAAAACTATTGTCTCAAGATGCGTCGTCTTGATGCTTCATTCAATTTTTTCTCCTACCCTCATCTCACTGCTTTTTCTCCTTCATCATGCTGCCTGTGCATGGAATGACTTCCCAATGTCAGTTTGTAATCCACCACCCTCTTTTCATCAAATCCCTAAGAACTGATTTCCATGATGCCAACATTGTGAACTATTACTAATTGTTTTTAGACAAGTTATGCTCTCCTTTGAATTTCCTAGTGCATCAGGGACTGCCTCTTTATATCTCGCGAAGTGCCAAAGACACTTAATACTAAACGAATGCGTGTATACACACACAGGCACATGTGTCAGTCTGCAAATCACTGTGAATTAGGGAAATTCTACTGTACATACACACTTCCTAATTTGCACTAATGAATGGGAGCCCCATTGCCAATCACTGAATATTGGATAATAGCAAAGTGAACCAAATATTAAAGATAAAAGGACTCTGCATCTAAGTCTACTTACTTCGTTTACTTTGACAATTATTACTTAGCTTCAATTATTTTTTGACACTTCATAATATACTAATAGATGGAATGAAGCATTCTTTTAAAAAAATGTTTAAATAATTTAGTCTCACTACAGCATCTGCTATTAAGCTTTTGCTGGGTAGCAAGAAAACTTTTTCTGCACTATAAAATACGTAGGATTAGTGAGATTCTACTGCAGATACATACGTAATCTCAAAATGTGCTACTCTGGGGTTTGGCATGGGACACTAAATCAAGTAAGATAAGAAAGTCACTTTTGAAGTATTTTATTTACAGATTTAAAAACCTCAAGATCCCACTCTTTGTTAAAGTGAGTTACGAGACAGGCTTTAGAGCATTCAAGTTTCCACTGGGCCGTTTCCTCAGGCAATATTTATGAAGAACAACTACTTTTGGAGAGATCATACTTGGAACCTGCCAGTGTCCCTTTAAGTTTAAAGCCATCTGAAACAGGAAAATAAAAGGAAACTTATCTTTGCCAACATGAAAAGGATAAAATTGGTAGGAAAAGAAAAACTTTTTTTCAAGCCTAAGGGGGAAAAAAGGTAACAAAATAGTCAGGAGAGAGAACTATTAAAAACTAATTCAAAGGGATTTCCAGCCCTAGCAGTTTAACTGTTTCAGTTTCACTACTCGGTCGTTTCTTTTTTTTCCCCGCTCTCTCCTTTTTCATTCTTGCAATAAGGACTGATTTTCTAAAGAGCTGAGACTAGAGATGAAAAGGACCCTGTCCCAATTTCACAGACAAAATGTCACATTGCAACATGACCCTCAAAGGTAGTACCTCATAGCCAGTGTAAGACTGCGTTGAATATTCAAAATCAGAATCGGGCCCACCAGGGCAGTATCTGCAAGTATTAAAAGAGAATGAGGAGTCATACACAAACCTGTACAAATGACAAACACAAAACAAAGAGTCTCTTGATTTATCTGAGACAGAAATCTCCGCATTTGTGCACTACAAAGCATAGTTTAAAGACATGATTTAGCATGGTAATAAGGACCCTCAACTTCTATTGACATTCATACGAATTGAGGGCAGGTAGCACTATACAAGTGCTGTACTATAGCAGTAAAAAAAAAATTACATGTAAAAAAAGAAGATGACCAGTACTGCACAACAGATATTTTACTTAAAGCATCCAAAGGGGAACAGAATAACTAACGTATATATGAGAAATGTTGATCCGTCAAATAATTGTGTCTACCTAAAATAATTTTTTAATAAATTATACAAAAACATGTACTGCAAATACCTTCCAAAAGCCTGAAATAATTTCAGATAAACCCCATCTCCACTTTATTCAGTTAGGGAACCAGCTCTAGAGATTTGGACTAGTCTCACAGAAAGATTATTAAAATGAAAACAAAGCGATACTATAAGTAATTCTAAATGTGTATAAGCAGCACAAACATTTTCCAAATGTCATAATTAAATTAGCGTCCCACTATCTAGAAAATGACTCCTCTAGTTCAATGTATCTGAAGCATTTAGGTTGTCAATATATATAAAAAATAGATAGGGTCTTCAGTTACAAATTAAAGATAACTCAAGATCTGCATTTCATTTCCAGATACCATTAGGGATTTACATATTGATAGTGGGAAACCATATTTCTATGTAGTTGCTTGAATTCAGGGACATATTGTTTAGCAAACTACAGAGTAAAGTAACATGCAGGCTGGACAATTGTACAGCAATATATGATAAATTACTATTACTGGCCCTGACGACTTACGTTAAACAGATGTTAATTACATGCATGCAAGTTGCAGAGAAAGCAACTGGTGGATACCACAGCATCACTGCTGCTCAGGAGAGAAATGGGAAATGAATTGCTTCCCACAGAAAGCAACTAAAAGGAATCGGTTTCTGTTCGCTCTGAAACATCCTCAGTTTAATTCTCAGGGTTACAAAGTTTAAAGGCTAATGTACACTTCATTCAACGTTCAAAGATGACCTGGCACAGGAAGTGTGAGAATTCCCTCAGTTTCAGTAGTTCAATAGTACAGACTGAGCACTCTCAATAACCAAACTAATGGAGCACTCAGCATGTTATTACTTAAAGTGCAGGTCTCTGAATAGCGAGCAAAAATGCCATCATCAAGTTCCAGTTTTGTCTCTCAGTGATTCCCTATCAAATCAAATGCACTTTCAAATTCCCTATCAATTACTTGTCCCCACGGTTTGCATGGCAAACTCAGCCTGGACCATTCCTTCTCATGCACCACCACCAGTAATGAAGAGTCTGCAAGCCAAATTAATACCCTTCTTTAAATTGGAGCAACACAATTCAACGTATTTGCACAGATGTAATTGACTGAAATGTCTCAAATAGAACTGTTTTCAGAGTAGCAGCTGTGTTAGTCTGTATTCGTAAAAAGAAAAGGAGTACTTGTGGCACCTTAGAGACTAACCAATTTATTTGAGCATAAGCTTTCATGAGCTACAGCTCACGAGAGCTTATGCTCAAATAAATTGGTTAGTCTCTAAGGTGCCACAAGTACTCCTTTTTCAAATAGAACTGATGATGCACAAGGAGGAAGAACAGACTTCAGCTTCAGAACAGACTCTCCTTGTGTGTTGGCACTGAAAACTACTAAAATTTTATTTTAGTTACTGAAGCCAGCAGATATGATGCTGAACACTCAGAGCAGAAATGTTATCTGAGAAGGAACTATTATCAAATAGCCAATTTTCAGAATAGAAACACAGTAGGAACATCTCATTTTTTTGCTTCTTTTGAATTTCTGTAATGTTCATTTCCACTCAGCTTGGAAGAGCCCATGGACATGACATCCCTGCAAGCAGTGGGTTGGGGATGTCATGCTGACAACAGAAATACTTGATATAACAGGGGATGAGGTAGCTAAGTGGCATTTTTCATTATAAGTTGGCACTTTTGCAAAGTTTTAAATATTTTATTTCCCAAAACTTTTTAAAAGTCATTTTTAAATTTTCAAAGCCCGTAATTTTTTCTTGCCTCTCTCCATTGTATTTATGGGAGTTTGTGTCTCAAAGTTTGTTTACAGGCTGTTCAAGAATATGCTACTTAAGTCTCTGTAAGTACTTTTCAACTGTGACAAATATTTTCACTCACTTGGTCTGAAACAGTTCAATTTGAGTAGAGTAGACACAGATCTTCAGGGTATGCCACAAGACTCATCTGTTTCCCCAGGCATTTGAAAGGGAGGGAGAATTGTAACAGCAGGTATGAGGAATTGTTCAAACGGTGGGGGATTTATGGTAGATTACCATAAATTATTGCACTAAGGATGCATTTTTAAGCTGTGTGAATGGCTGTGAAACGTTTTTAGCTTTTTTGTAAATCAACACGAACAAACATCTAAAATAACATAATTTGTATTTCACTATTAACAAGTGGCCAAATCTAGCTCTTTGTATTCACTTAAGTATTTCCACTAACACAAGCAGGGTTTGATCCATTGAAGGAAAAGCATGTTTTCGTTGAAGAGAAAGAACTATCAAATAGAGTCCCTGTTTCTGCATAACACACAGGCATCAGCAGTCTGGATTTTGATTCAGCTTGCTACAAGTTTTCACTCATGCAGAAAGAAAGGTGGCCTGTGGACCTTCAGAGGTAATCCAAGTCTGTAGAACCCCAAAACGGCAACAGTGACAGTATGCTACTGCACATGGCCAGACTTATTTCAGAGATACTGAAACACATTTCTCTTTTGGTTCATCTGAACAGTCATACTTACACACATATGTTTCCTGTAAAGTTAATGTGTGGACACCTGTGTGGTTTGCACATCACAGCCACAACAGCAATCTGTAATAAGGAGAGTTACAAAAGAAGAAAATTATAATCATAGTTATTTCTGAAATTATGAAAGATAAAAAGTATATCCTGGAATTATACAAACAGGTACATATGTGAGGGACTATTTTAAATTTTTCCACCTGAGCCTTACCCTTAACACTCTCATGCATTAACTCTTGAATGAAAAAACAGTAGTGGCAGTGACAGAGTTGACCACCACCAAATGCAACAGTAAACTAGCACTGCCATTACTAAAAGGGGTTTCCACAGTCCAGACGGACATAGCAGCAGAACATGTTCATGGCACACAAGACCACATTTACAAGCAGATGACCCATCTCAGGTTTGGTACCACAAGCATGCTGCCAAGAGACCCAGGGTGACATTAAAATCCTGATTGGGACAGTTTGGTACACTTTCAGGAGAATATGAGACTGGGAGAATGACAATAGGCATTGGGGAAAGACTTTGGAAGACAGGCACTGGAGGAAGAAAAAACAGGAAACAGACAAAAAAAAGGAAAAAAATTAATCCTCATCAGTCACAGAAAGTAATTCTGTGCATCTTTTTCTCCCATGATCTCCTACAGTTTCTCAAACAAAAATTGAGCCTCACAACACCATCTGGGGTATTAATCTCCCTTTTAACAAATCAAGAATATGAGATCTGGAGAGGTTAAGATGCAATTTTTCAAGCGTCCGCTAGTTTTGAGTGCACAACTTGAGACACCCAGGACCTGATTTTCAGAGATACTTGTCAATTATTATATGGCAACATGGAATTACCTTGATAACTGTACATTTCCAGATTTTTTTAAAACTGGGGAAGGAGGCAGGGAAGGGCAGGGAGAGTGTGTGTGGTATGACAGGAAGATTTAAAATATCCTGTTGGATGCTAGCTGTAGTTAAGTGTTAATACTTTTCAGCCTTAATTATCTTTTAAGGAAATTGTGGGTGAAGGATTAAAATCTTGTTACTGGACCATTTGCTGAACCAGCCAGCTGCAACAGTACTCAATTTTAAATAGGTCTTGTTTCCAGATTAACCTGTGGGAGTGAGACATACTAATCTAGTTAACAAATGGAAGTCACTGCACCAACCCTCTTCTTTTCGCCTTCATGAGATACTTTGAAAACCATATTCCCTTGCCATTACTATGATGCTGTAGACCAGTGTTTTTCGAAGTTTGGGTCTGTAAGGCACTGGATCGCCTTGCTCAGCACCCAGGGACCCTAGCAGCTCTGGTCAGCACTGCTGACTGTGACGTCAGAAGTCCCCATCGGCGGTGCTGCCCAGCTAAGGCAGGCTAGTGCCTACCTGTTTGATACCATGCTGCACTCCAGAAGTGGCCAGCAGCAGGTCCACCTTCTAGTCAGGGGGGGCCACAGGACTCCACAAGCTGTGCTCGCCCCAAGCACTGGCTCTGCACTCCAATTGGTCAGGAACCAGCCAATAGGAGCTGGGTGGCAGTGCCTGTGGGTGAGAGCCGCATGGAGCCAAAACTTGTGCGCCTTCAACTAGGAGCCAGACCGGCCGCTGGCCGGACCTCTGCACCTTGGCTGCGCGGATGACCAGGAGCCGCCGGAGACAAGTCCACGCCCCAATCCCCTGCCCCAGCCCTGAGCCCCTCCCACACCTCAAACCCCCCATCCCCAGCTCCGTTGGGTTGCGGGCATCCATTTTCTTCAACTGGGTCCCCAGAAAAAAAGTTTGAAAACCACTGCAGTAGACAATCTGGGAAGTTGACCACATATCTAGTACTTCATTAAAGCTTCTGGACTTTCAACATCTTTACAATATTTGACAACAATTAATCCTGGTCTGTCACTGAAAGGGTCATTTATATATAGTGCTCACCCCACTAGCAGTTCGGATAGGCTTTGCCTTCAACTTGGGTACCAGCACCTTGCGATACTGAGGTGGTACAGCAGCGATGATGTCAACCAAACGAGGCTGTGCGGAAAGCCCATACTTAGCAGACGTCTTGGTTTTCACCCTAAAATGGAAGGATATCAAATTATTTTATTCTATTCAAGTCCTTACGCCCATTGCTGTGATATCCCAGCACCTACCTACAACTCAATCCAGTAAGTGCTATGTTACTGTCTACAGTTCAGACTAACGTACACTACTTAATGAGACACACATTAAAAGAACCTAATTTAAAAGCTGATGCTAGCTATATGTGATAGCTAACTTGGCTTTATTAAGGCATAAAAAAATAACCCATGACCCGAGGCAACTGTAATTGTAAGATTTTGTATTTTTGCTATTTCTTGGCCTTTTTTTTAATTAAAGCGTGGTTTTACTCAAAAAAGTTCTGAAAATAGCACTAGAAGGCTCAAAGTTTATTGTTTCTCAGTCACTGAGAGCAAATTAGTTCAGTTTATGAGATTTTTCTCTAATTGCTACCCTGCAAACCCAGATTCCTGCTAGGTCTCTTTCCAACTTGTGCCCAGGAAAAGGTCTTTGAAGAGAAGACCAAAGCACGGCAATAGGAACCTGGGGCCAAATCCTGTTCTCAGTCTTAATACAGTTATTCTGAGTTTACAAAGGTAACAGAGAAGAATACTGTTTTAGTTAACAATTCTTTTCATTACCTGGGAGCCTGAATTTAATCCAGATCACTATCACTTGACTCCGGATACATCTACACAGCAAACAGAAGACCCATGGCAGGAAGCCTCAGAGCACAGGTCAAATGACTTGAGCTTGGGCTGTGGGGCTAAAAATAGCAGTGTAGACATTCAGGAGCCCAGCAAAAGGGGTGGGTCTCAGGGCCTGGGCTCTAGCCCAAGCCCAAACACTAATTTGCTCTCAGTGGATCATAGTGGATCACAAGCTCAATATGAGTGTTGTAAAAAAGCAAACATCATTCTGGGATGTATTAGCACGACTGTTGTAATCAAGACATAAGAAGTACTTCTTCTGCTCTACTCTCTGATTAGGCCTCAAGGAGAGTATTTTGTCCAGTTCTGGGCACCACATTTCAGGAAAGATGTTGACAAATTGGAGAAAGTCCAGAGAAGAGCAACAAAAATGATTAAAGGTCTAGAAAACATGGCCTATAAGGGAAAATTGAAAAAAATTGGGTTTGTTTAGTCTGGAGAAGACAAGACAAGAGGGGACATGATAACAGTTTTCAAGTACATAAAAGACTGTTACAAGGAAGAGGGAGAAAAATTATTCTCCTTAACCTCTGAGGACTGGACATGGGCTTAACTTGCAGCAAGGTTGGACATTAGGAAAAACTTCCTGTCAGGGTGGTTAAGCCCTGGAATAAATTGCCTACAGAGGTTGCAGAATCTCCGTCATTGGAGACTTTTAAGAGCAGGATAGGTAAACACCTGTCAGGGATGGTCTAGATAATATTTAGTCCTGCCATGAGTGAAGGAGACTGCACTAGATGACCTCTCAAGGTCACTTCCAGTCCCATGATTCTATGATCTACACTGATATTTTTAGCCCCACAATGCAAGCCCGAGTCAGTGGAGGGTTTGTTTTGTTTTTTGCTGTGTAGACGTGCCCTGTATTGCCTCAAGGTGCCACAACTACTCCTGTTCTGTATTGCCTCTGTGGGACTAACAGGTTGGACAGACTTACAATGTAAAAAATAAGAGACATGTTTATTCTTTTTCATTAGTATGACTCATGCCATGGTACAAAAGCTCTGAATGAAGCAAATGGGTATATTTTAAAGTCAGTACACAAATGCAATTATATAAGATTTGTATTCGTGAAAGAAATTCAGTTGGGATGTGAAAACTATGTACAAAAATATCTGAATAGACAATTATTCCTCCAGGCTGGGTACCTGCCCTGGGAAGCATAGAGATAAGTTACTGGCTGGCACTACTTACTTATTTAGATTCACATCTCTTCCCTGCTCATGAGCCTCAATCAGCTGTTTAATGACATCAGCTATTGTCATCATCATCAGCTCTGCATGGCTGAGGTCTCCTGAAATAAAAATGAAGTATGTTCAGGCAAAAAAACCACACATACATAGGACATATGCTAATCATTTGTGCAAATTACTAATTCAAGCTAACACTTCCTACAATTCCAGCAGTCGGCTGCTGACCCCACAGAGCTATGCCAATGCACATGATTCCTGATATACATCACTCACTTATCGAGGGAAACAACTGTCATAAGATGTTTTGTTTTATGTGTAAAACACAAACTCCATCTTCACTTCCAATGACCTCTCATTGTTGAGCAACTTGCACTAATGCCAGAAAAGACAAGAAGTAAAAAATATAACGCTGGAAGTTGAATCTAGACAAATTTAGACTAGAACTAAGGCACAAATTTTCAACAGAGAAGGTAATTAACCCCTGGAACAACTTCCCAAGGGGTGGGCTGGATTCTCCATCATTGGAAAAATTTTAATCAAGACTTTTTTTTTTTTTTTTTTTTTTTAATGAGATGCTCTAGTTCAGAGGTGGGCAAACTACGGCCCGCGAGACCATTCTGCCTGGCCCGGGAGGCTGTCCACCCTCCCCCACGCAGCAGCGTAGCTGCAGAGCCCAGCCCGGTGCTCTGTGCTGCCCGTCACAGCGCAGCTGTCTGTCCTGGTACAGCCGCGCTGCCAGCCACCAGTGCTCCAGGCAGCATGGTAAAGGGGCAGGGTTGGATCGAGGGCAGGGGAGTTCGGGGGGTGGATGGGGCAGGGGTCCCAGAGGGGCAGTCAGAAAGGAGAGGGGGGGGTTGAATGGGGTGGCAGGGGGCAGTTAGGGAGAGGGGACAGTTGGGGCAAAGGGTCTGAGGGCAGCCAGGGAAAAGGGGTGGTTGGATGGGGCAGGGGTCCCAGAGGGGCAGTCAGAAAGGAGAGGGGGGGTTGAATGGGGTGGCAGGGGGCAGTTAGGGAGAGGGGACAGTTGGGGCAAAGGGTCTGAGGGCAGCCAGGGAAAAGGGGTGGTTGGATGGGGCAGGGGTCCCAGAGGAGCAGTCAGAAAGGAGAGGGGGGGTTGAATGGGGTGGCAGGGGGCAGTTAGGGAGAGGGGACAGTTGGGGCAAAGGGTCTGAGGGCAGCCAGGGAAAAGGGGTGGTTGGATGGGGCAGGGGTCCCGGGGCGGGGTCAGTCAGGAAACGGGGGGGGGTCGGATGGGGCAGGAGTCCCGGGGGGCCATCAGGGAACAGAGGGGATTGGACGGGGCAGGGGTCGGGGGGGGGCATCAGGGGGCAAGAAGCAGGGGGGTTGGATAGGGGCCGGGCCACGCCTGGCTGTTTGGGGAGGCACCCGGCCCGCCATACCATTTCAGACACCCACCTCCCAGCAGCGCAGCCGGGCCGATGCACCGGCAGCCCCGGGAGAGCGGCGCGGGGCCGCCCCGCACGAAATGCTGCCGGGGCGGGGCGGGGCGGGCGGATGTTTGTTCACACCCCTGAGCGACAGGCGCCGCAGCGAGGGAAGGCCCCGTGTCCAGGAAAGGCCGGGGACGGGGCTACAGCGGCTGTCCCGGGCGCCCCCCCACCCCCCCATCCGCTCCGGCGGGCGGGCCCGCGCTGTGGCCCCGATCCTGCGCGCGGCTCCCCTCGGACCCCCAGCGGGCACGTGAGCTGCGGGGGCGGGAACAACCCAGCTCCCGCGCAACAGCCTCGGCGCTCGAGCCCCGGGCGGGGTGGCCACCGAGCCACCCCAAGCCCGAGGAAGAGACGCGGGCGGGGGGAGGGGCGCCGCCGTTGTTACCTTTCTTCTTCTGCTTCAT
This sequence comes from Lepidochelys olivacea, assembly GCF_965140295.1. Lineage (NCBI taxonomy): Eukaryota > Metazoa > Chordata > Testudines > Cheloniidae > Lepidochelys > Lepidochelys olivacea. The sequence continues at coordinate 7,668,392 of NC_140413.1, forward strand.
GCTGGAGCCTCCCCTCGCGGCCACCAACCGCCCGCCGGGTACAGCGCCCTCCTCCCCCCGCCCCCACCGAGTTCCGCCTGGGGGCGCACTGCGCATGCTCACCCGAACGGAGCGTGCGCAGTGGCCTTCGCTGACGCAGCTGCCCTCTCTCTGCCCTTACTTCCAGGCGGACGGGGCTGCTGCTGGCTCTTTCGGGGAGGGGGGGGGGGGGTTGTAAAGGATCAACGGGGGGCAAGTCGTAGCGGCGGGGCCATCCCGCTTCTTCCCCGTGGGGGCGGGCCCACGCCGCACCATGCTGCTCCCCTGCCCAGCAGCCCCTCTGCCCCCCTACGCCCTGCTGCTCCCCTGCCCCCATCCCTCTGACCCCCTAGTGCCGCGCTGCCCAGATACCCCCTCAGACCCCTATGCCCAGTGCCCTCCCACAGACCCCTATGCCCAGTGCCCTCCCAGAGACCCCTATGCCCAGTGCCCTCCCACAGACCCCTATGCCCAGAACCCCCCCAGATCCTCTCACTGCCCAGTGCCCCCCTAGCTGAACACCCCCCACAGCCCTTCCACAACTGCACAGTGCCCTGCACCTCCACAACGGCGCAGACCCCCCCCCCGACTTCCCAGCACCCCAACACACACAGATCTCCCCATCTCCTCACTGCCCAGCACCCTCCCCCCCCCAGAGCCGATAGAGACCTACTTTCCCACGCCCTGACCCCCATCCACAGTAGCCGGCCCTGATGGGAGGTGACTGTGTCTGCCAGGCTGAGCCTGCAGCGCAGCCAGGGCAGGTCCTGGGGCAGGATAACTCCTGCCCCTTGGGAGTGATGCAATCAGCCAGGCTGGAGCAGGAGCAGAGCCTGCCCAGGCCAGGCTCCCTCAGGACCCACATGCCTGGCAGGACCCAGCTCAGCCCTCCAACACTGTTCCCTATTTTCAACAATTCCTTTGCATTTGATCCAGCAATGAGGATTGCCTTTTGCTGCATTTGTCTTGCCTGTGAATCCAGCCCTTAGTGTCCCATGTTCATGTCAATGATTGTGTGTAGAAGCTGATTCACAAATATTCAGTAAGTGTATTATATTGTGTCATCTTACATCCTTCCCAAGGGCAAAAATCTTCTGTAACAATGAAGGCTTGGGCTTATGAGCAGTGGCTGCAGAACTTTTGGATGCACAAGTCCACATTTCTGCGTCTGTGTGCAAAACTCACCAAAATAAAAGCTGCACTGACAATGGAGAAGCACTATGGGGACCTGCAACACCAGATTATTAGTCAATCAGTGGTTTCTCTCCTAAACCAAGGTGGAATGGATTTCTTTAATTTAAGTAGTCACAACATATTGCTAAAGATCATTTTATGCTCAATGCCCAGTTAACACCTCTGCAGTCACAGGTGATGCCAGTCAGCTCAGTCTTCTTGGGGAACCAGGGCACAGTATCCAGCCTATCTGACTCATGAAAGGTCACCCGCCCACTTGAACCAAAACTGATCAGAGAAAAAACTTGCACAGAGCAGTGAATGGCGGTGTGAGACACACCTAGACCCCTCGTGACAAGAGTGACAAGATTAAGGCAACTCCCCTATCCTCATCTGCATGAAAGATGGAACAGAGCCATGTCCATCAGCATACCGAATGGAGAATAAAGGCCACTCTCCGTCTGCATGAAAGATAGGAAAAGGAGACATCTCATTGGCATACATTAGTATGGCATCTCATTGGCATACATTCGACTAATGTTTTGTGACGACCCAGCGTTTCCAGAAGAAGTCTCAGAGAATTACATGTTAAGTGTATGTTATTACCAGCACCTTTCATGTACACATGGCATTCAGTGTGTCTTCATTTTACAAATACAACCCCTTCTCCATTTGTTTACAAAGATCCCAGGTATGAATACATTCAGGGAAGATTTCTGCAAAGAGTACAGCATAAATATGAAATCGAGACATGATGCTGATATTGTTCTGGCTCTAAGTAACATTTCTAAAGCACAAGAAAATCAACAAAGACGTTATGCTAAAAGAGACTTCTAAATATGGGGAAATAACATTTGATGTTAGGGACTGTGTTCTGTTACTGAATGCTAGAAAGAGAACAAGAAAAGGAAGAATGCTGCAACCTACCTTTCGGGGACCATACAAAATTACTACTGTTGAGGGTAAGAGAGTGAAATTATAAACCATCTCAGGGAAACTGTTAGGAACCATGTACAGCATCACACACTTAAAACCATTTAAAGAGACACCAACACTAGCTGCTGAAAGCACATCAGAGGAAAACATCGGAACTGAAATTGCAGTTGGTGACACTGAACCAGAAACACCCTCAGAAGAGATTAGAAAAGTGGATGGGACTGTATCTCACAAGTCTCATGACAGCACAGTGAAAAACATAGAGGTCACAGCAATGGAAGAAGAGGAGTATATAGGGCAAGATGTCTCAAGCAATGATACAAGTGATGCTGATGACAATTCTGATGACATGCTTATGGAGGAGGTGGAAGACAAGCAATGGATTCTGAAAGGTAATTGGGTACCGCACCTTTCTTAAACAGATCTTTAACATCGTTCCATTTATGAAGCATATTAAAGGTTTTCATGTATAAAGTGGCAGCATTCACAGTAGTAAAACCAAGAAAAAGGAAACTGTATTACCATGCATGTAATGTGTATTACTTATTTTTTCTAGTCAAATTTGTAATGACCGGCAAACACACAGAGAGACTGGAGGCCAAAGTGAGAAAAATCAAATTGTATTGCTCTTCATTTCATTGCCTGAAACCAAGAAGCTGGATAAGTGATGAGGTACATTTAAGTACCACTAAACATGTACGGTAACAGGACTGATTCATCAAATAATATTTAAATTGTGCCTTTTCTTTCATCATGTGTTGTAGGTTATTGATGCATATTTGAGCTGTGTGGTCTAGAAAGCAGATAGAAAGGTAGGCTACTTACTGTGATGGTACATGAAAGTATACATTGTATCAATAAGTAGACAATCACGTGAATATGTGGTCCAACATATTTAAGTCCAAATACCCTTGAAATATCAGCAGTTGCTGCATTTCAATCAGAATTGCAACATTTCAGTGTATTTACTGCTGCCAAACATTTACTGAAATGTATTTGGAGGTGCATATCAGACATACAATACTTGACTAATTGAGGGCCACATTAGTTTTGCTGTACAGTTCAGTGGGTCCATTAGTTAAACACAAGTATGCAAACAGCTTAGTCAGTTTTTACGTTAAGTAAGACAGAGCACATTGATTACAAATCTTTTTGTTTTTACATGACTCTCTTACATATCTGATTTGTAACACTAAGGATCCCTTGATCTACATTTCATGGTTTGCTTCACTGGAAACTATAATTACATTTCTAATTTATTTTAAAATGAATACAGAGTGAAATTCTCCAAAACGATATATTATTGCTTCCTTACCACACACCAGGTCATTGGGTTCTTGCGGTAAGATGTTTTGTATTTTACTTCTGGATTATGGGCAATAAATGTGGTATTATATAAGAGATTTGTAACACAGCTGGGTAGCAGTGATATAATTTCCCGTGTTGCGGGTTTTCAGTGAGTTCAGTGCATGCAAAGGAAAGTGGAATGTGAATGTAAAAAATAAAATGCTACTGTGAAGTTATGTTGTTAATGTCACTTGGAAGAATATGGTCTGTAATGAATTGATCAATGATTTCACAATATTCTGTTCTCTTGTGTGTTGTGAGACATTACAAATGAGAATATGTTAATGGAATGATTTTTGGTAAATCATTATAAAATTGTTGAAATCATCACATTACCAATATAATTTGTACATATATTTACACTTACAGATAGATAGCCTTGATTGGGGAAAAAAAGGAATTGTTAATAATTGACCCCTTGTGTGATGAGATGAGATCTGAAAGAACATACCTGAGGAATTGGAGGTGTTTTATTAGATACTTACTTTTACAGTGTACATGAACTGTTACTGTGAAAAAAATTTCCAGGGAATATAACAATAGTGAGACTAATATCTTCCTGTAGCTACAAATAAAAATTGAAACAGCATGTACTTGTACTGAATATGCTTAGTAACGGACTTTGAGTGAACTTGTGTGATTTGAGTCTGGGTAACAACTTCATAGAATGTGGACACAAAACAGTAGCATGTTGCATGATTGAGAAAGTGTTATTATCAACATGGGGCACAGCAAATCAGGTGATACATTGTGTAAGAGTGAGACAATAATATGAAAGCAAGTGTGTGTGTGTGTGTGTATGAGCAATAAGTCATTGCAATCATTAATTAAATTTAGAGAGAATTGACTTGTATCTATGTCCAGAAACCGGAGGGGGGGAAAAGGGAAAGAAGAGCTCATTTATACAGTCCGCTAATGTACTGTAAAAATTTCTGATACTTCATCAAACAATTAACTAGCAAATCCTCATCTGATTGGAAGAGTAAAATTGTTCAGCATACCAGACAAAGTGATGGCTACAACTGCGGACCACTCGTCTTAAAGGTATTGAATACCAAATTGCCATTATCATTTGTTATTTATGTGTAATTATCTGGGGTGAAAGTAAATACCAGAGATTACCGGTGTGCACTGCACCGGTGTCCTTGCCAAGGTGTGTGGACTGGGCTCTGTGCCCCCAGAAAGGGTGGGGTCTCCGGCGGTAGGTGCGGGGCTAGCGGGCCAGATTCCCCCAGCCATCCCTTCCTGACACCTGCTGCTGCAGTGGCCAGGAGCACCAGGCCCTTGTAAATCACCAGAACGCAGGGCAGCTGCCCCTTTTGCTCCCCCACTGTCGGCGACCCTGCCAGTAGCATCCAATAGCGCTGCCGGACACTATGGCAGGGCCGCTGATGCAGGGCAGGGGGCTAAAGGGGGCAGTGATGTTAAAGCACTGAAAAAGCAGCACTGTAACGTCAGCTGTGTACAGCCAGTACCAGGGGCTGGTTCTTACCGGTATGCTGGACCGGCCCCCTTTCACCTCTGGTAATTATGAGGGTTTTTTTCTAAATAGAAGTGTTGTTAGTTTAGAGAAACGTATTTGCAGCAGAAAGACATCTGTACGGTAGAAACAAAACAAGAGGCTAATACTGCGTTTAGAAGACAAATAGCAATTGCTCTAATGAAGGAGTCAGGTAATAACTTTCTCCCATGTACTATGAACCCATTAGGCACATGTGAAGATAACAGGAAGAGTGGAATTATGTCACGTAACAGACAGTTATCTTAATACTGCTAAAGTGGGATATCTCACAGGTTTGGTTCTGTAAAGGTGACTATGCATCAATAAAAGTGGCAAAGAGTCCTGTGGCATCTTATAGACTCACAGACGTATTGGAGCATAAGCTTTCGTGGGTGAATACCCACTTGGTCGGATGCATGCATGCAAGCTTATGCTCCAATACATCTGTTAGTCTTTAAGGTGCCACAGGACTTTTTGCCGCTTTTACAGATCCAGACTAACACGGCGACCCCTCTGATACTATGCATCAATAATGTCTTTAAGTACCAAAACATTTGAATGGGGTGAATGGTTGCTATTGATAGACCAGTTAAATGAAATTGGTATTTTTATATACAGCTGTAGTAAAGTAAAAATTTGAGAAAATATGACTGACAAAAAAGAAAAAAATATGTTCAAACTAGTGACTGGATTAAAATATTGACATTAATAAATCAAGATTTGCATTTTCAGTGTTGGTCGTAACGTAATCAGCATGTCATACCACTATATTTATTTTTCAGAAAGCGTGGAGGACTACTGCATCTACTGCAACCTTGTCAGTTGTGAAAAGGAAAGTGAGGAGTGCACAATGGTATCAGAAACAAATGCCATAAACTGCCTAAGGATCGGGATTCTTGTAAAAATTCCACATCAGTAACATTTTCACCATGCTGATAGGCATATTTTAGGTAATGCTGACATGTAGAAGGAATAGCATGAGTGAATGCAAAGTATGTGTAACATTATAACTTCTGTGATTTCATTTTCTCAATGGTTACTTATCAAAGGTCTAGTGTGATTCATGCAAGAGGTGGGCATATATGCCCTGCATTCCAGAAGGAACTAATCAAGAAAACCTGGCTGATGAGAAGAAAGAATACAAGTGCAAAAAGTGTGCATAGTTCACTTCTTGACCAAAAAATAACATGTTTAAATGATTGTTGTTCAAAACATCATGGAACAAAAGAAAACTCTTATTTATATACCAGATTATAATAATAAAGGTTTTTTAATTTGAAAAAAATATTCTCTGTATTTGTGTCCCAACTAGTTGCAAAAGTGGAGGGTTACTGTTTGTGCTGCTACATTGGACCACCCCACCAGACGACTGAGACAAGCAGCTCCTGCCGTAAAGCAATGCCATCTCCGACCGCACCGTCGTAAAAGGCAATTCCCTCTCAACACACTATGGCATAGCAATGCCGGGCTTAAGGCGCATGCATAGCAGTTACTGCCACTCCGGCTCCTTACACAGGCAAACCAGCCATTCTAGTTATGGCTGATCGCTGTCCTGGAGAAGCATGGTGTGGCCCACCTAGAACATCCCCACTAACACACTGGGGGCTGCAGGATCTCGTCTAGAACCCCACAGTGCAGGCCTTCCAGAACATCGCCGCTACCATGCAGGCAGCTGGGGGCTACAGCATCTCATCGACAACCCACAGTGCAGGCCTTCCAGAATAACCCCACTAGAACGCAAGCTGGTGGGGCGGAAAACATCTAAACTAGAACCCACAGTGTGGGCCTTCCAGAACATCCTCGCTAGTACTCAGGCCGATGGGGTGGCAAGCACCTAAACTAGAACCCACAGTGCAGGCCTTCTAGAACATCCCCTCTAGCACATGGACTTCTGGGGGCATCTCATCTAGAAACCACACTGCAGCCCTTCTAGAACATCCCAGCTTGCACGCAGGCTGGTGGGGCTGCAAGCGTCTAATCTAGAACCTACAGTGCAGTCTTTCTAGAACATCATAGCTAGAACACAGCAGCTGTACAACAGCATCTAATCTAGAACCCCTAATGTAGCCCTTTTGGAAATTCCCAGTTAGAACATAGAGCAGCTGGGCAACATCATCTAACCTAGAACTGGTAGGGTGGATTTTCTAGAACAAAGATCCAGCTGGGCTAGAAAATGTAATATAGAATCCCCCACAGCACCCTTCTAGAACTGGGGGTTACAACCCTCAGGGGTTGCAAGGTTATTACATGGGGGTTGTGAGCTTTCAGCTCCCATGAAAGGCAGAGCTGACAGCCTGAGCCCCTCCACACTAGCTTCACCCCCAACCCCATTCCACCTCCAAAGAAAGGTTGCCAAAATAGAAGTTTGCCCAGGGCACCGTTTTCCCCAAGGCCAACTCTGGGACTGAAACAACATTAGCGGGCTTGATTATTCAATAGCTGAAGAGCTGCATTAAATTGCAGACTAATCAGAACACTGAGATCGGCCAAAAACCCCCTAATTTATAATTTAACAGTCAGATATGCAGGCAGGGACAGGGCGGAGGGCTGTAGTCACCCCAAAGTTTACCTTAGCCGCCCCTCTCAGCGCAAAGGTCAAATGTTATGTAGAAGGAAGGGTGGCGTGGTATGGCATTGCCACCCTTACTTCTTCAGTTCTGTGCTGCTGCTGGTGGCAATATCTTCAGAGGTACCGCCGTCCTCCAGCTGCCCAGCTCTGAAGGCAGAGCCTGCTGTCAGCAGCGGCACAGAAGTAAGGGTGCCAATGGGGCACTAAGTCTGCTGTGAAAAGTGATATTTGTACATTTGTTAATATCACATTTCCCCCATTGCCTCCCTTACTTCTCAGCTGCTGCTGGCCACTGCTTTCAGAGCTGGGGGGCTGTGAAAAGTGATATTAACAAACATACAGATATCACTTTTCACAGCCTCCCAGCTAGCTAGCGAGTCTGCTGGAAGTCTGCACTAGAAAGTCTGCTCTGAAAAGTGATATTAACCAACATACAAATACAGCAGTAGCACAGAAGTAAGGTTTGTAGTGGAGAGCGAAGTCTGCTGTGAAAAGTGACATTGACTAGGGAGGTGGTGGAATCTCCTTCCTTAGAAGTTTTTGCGGTCAGGCTTGACAAAGCCCTGGCTGGGATGATTTAGTTGGGGATTGGTCCTGCTTTGAGCAGGGGGTTGGACTCGATGACCTCCTGAGGTCTCTTTCCACCCTGATATTCTATGACTAAGTTTCTTCTCTCTCTCTCTCTCTCTCACACACACACACACCCCCTATTTTAAAAATTAGCTTTTCTGCTTATAACAATAATTCAATAAAAATGTGTTTTAGTCTTAATTTTAAAACGGTGAGAAAGGGTAAATCCGTTTTAAACAATAGGGTTATACATTTAGCGTTTAAAATAGTGTTAAATATAAAAAATGTGTTTCTAATTCATAAGGGGGTGTCACACTCAGAGGCGTGCTGGGCGAAAGGGGTCGCCAGCACACAACAATTGAGAACCCTAGGGGTCTCGAACATTTTAACGAACATATAGAGAGCAGCTAAAAACTACAGCATCTCAGTGGAAATTCTCCAGCCTCGAGACCCCAACCTCTCACAATACACTCTTTGGTGGGGACGCTGCTGCCCCACAAGTTTGATAACACTGGGGAGCACATACAGGCTCTGCATCACCCACTGGGGTCAGAGGAAGCTTCTTTGGTCTGGACCCCCAACCCTTCTAAGGGTATGTCTACACTACGAAATTAGGTCGAATTTATAGAAGTCATTTTTTTAGAAATCGGTTTTATATATTCGAGTGTGTGTGTCCCCACAGAAAATGCTCTAAGTGCATTAACTCGGCGGAGTGCTTCCACAGTACTGAGGCTAGCGTCAACTTCCGGAGTGCTGCACTGTGGGTAGCTATCCCACAGTTCCCGCAGTCTCCGCTGCCCATTGGAATTCTGGGTTGAGATCCCAATGCCTGATGGGGCTAAAACATTGTCGCGGGTGGTTCTGGGTACATATCGTCAGGCCCCCATTCCTTCCCTTCCTCCGTGAAAGCAAGGGCAGACAATCATTTCGCCCCTTTTTTCCTGAGTTACCTGTGCAGACGCCATACCACGGCAAGCATGGAGCCCGCTCAGGTAACCGTCACCGTATGTCTCCTGGGTGCTGGCAGACATGGTACTGCATTACTACACAGCAGCAGCAACCCATTGCCTTGTGGCAGCAGACGGTACAGTATGACTGGTAGCCGTCATTGTCATGTCTGAGGTGCTCCTGGCCACGTCGGCCAGGAGCGCCTGGGCAGACATGGGCACAGGGACTAAATTTGGAGTGACTTGATCAGGTCATTCTCTTTAGTCCTGCAGTCAGTCCTATTGAACCGTCTTATGGTGAGCAGGCAGGCAATACGGATTGCTAGCAGCCCTACTGTACCACCTTCTGCCAGGCAGGCAAAAGATGAGGATGGCTAGCAGTCCTACTGTACCATCTTCTGCCAAGCACCATGAGATGTGGATGGCTTGCAGTCCTTCTGCACCGTCTGCTGCCAGCCAAAGATGTAAAAGATAGATGGAGTGGATCAAAACAAGAAATAGACCAGATTTGCTTTGTACTCATTTGCTTCCCCCTCTTCCCCCGTCTAGGGGACTCATTCCTCTAGGTCACACTGCAGTCACTCACAGAGAAGGTGCAGCGAGGTAAATCTAGCCATGTATCAATCAGAGGCCAGACCAACCTGCTTGTTCCAATAAGAACAATTACTTAGGTGCACCATTTCTTATTGGAATCCCCCGTGAAGTCCTGCCTGAAATACTCCTTGATGTAAAGCCACCCCCTTTGTTGATTTTAATTCCCTGTAAGCCAACCCTGTAAGCCATGTCGTCAGTCGCCCCTCCCTCCTTCAGAGCAATGGCAGACAATCGTTCCACGCCTTTTTTCTCTGCGGACGCCATACCAAGGCAAGCATGGAAGCCGCTCAGCTCACTTTGGCAATTAGGAGCACATTAAACACCACACGCATTATCCAGCAGTATATGCAGCACCAGAACCTGGCAGAGCGATACCGGGCGAGTAGGCGACGTCAGCGCGGTCACGTGAGTGATCAGGACATGGACACAGATTTCTCTGAAAGCATGGGCCCTGCCAATGCATGCATCATGGTGCTAATGGGGCAGGTTCATGCTGTGGAATGCCGATTCTGGGCTCGGGAAACAAGCACAGACTGGTGGGACCGCATAGTGTTGCAGGTCTGGGAAGATTCCCAGTGGCTGCGAAACTTTCACATGCGTAAGGGCACTTTCATGGAACTTTGTGACTTGCTTTCCCTGCCCTGAAGCGCATGAATACCAAGATGAGAGCAGCCCTCACAGTTGAGAAGTGAGTGGCGATAGCCCTGTGGAAGCTTGCAACGCCAGACAGCTACTGGTCAGTTGGGAATCAATTTGGAGTGGGCAAATCTACTGTGGGGGCTGCTGTGATGCAAGTAGCCCATGCAATCAAAGATCTGCTGATATCAAGGGTAGTGACCCTGGGAAATGTGCAGGTCATAGTGGATGGCTTTGCTGCAATAGGATTCCCTAACTGTGGTGGAGCCATAGACAGAACCCATATCCCTATCTTGGCACTGGAGCACCAAGCTGGCGAGTACATAAACCGCAAGGGGTACTTTTCAATAGTGCTGCAAGCTCTGGTGGATCACAAGGGACGTTTCACCTACATGAATGTGGGATGGCCGGGAAAGGTACATGACGCTCGCATCTTCAGGAACTCTGGTCTGTTTCAAAAGCTACAGGGAGGGACTTTATTCCCAGACCAGAAAATAACTGTTGGGGATGTTGAAATGCCTATAGTTATCCTTGGGGACCCAGCCTACCCCTTAATGCCATGGCTCATGAAGCCGTACACAGGCAGCCTGGACAGTAGTCAGGAGCTGTTCAGCTACAGGCTGAGCAAGTGCAGAATGGTGGCAGAATGTGCATTTGGACGTTTAAAAGCGCGCTGGCGCAGTTTACTGACTCAGTTAGACCTCAGCAAAACCATTCCCACTGTTATTACTGCTTGCTGTGTGCTCCACAATATCTGTGAGAGTGAGGGGGAGACGTTTATGGCGCGGTGGGAGGTTGAGGCAAATCGCCTGGCTGCTGGTTACGCGCAGCCAGACACCAGGGCGGTTAGAAGAGCACAGGAGGGCGTGGTCCGCATCAGAGAAGCTTTGAAAACCAGTTTCATGACTGGCCAGGCTAAGGTGTGAAAGTTCTCTTTGTTTCTCCTTGATGAAACCCCCCGCCCCTTGGTTCACTCTACTTCCCTGTAAGCTAACCACCCTCCCCTCCTCCCTTCGATCACCACTTCTAGAGGCAATAAAGTCATTGTTGCTTCACATTCATGCATTCTTTATTCATTCATCACACAAATAGGGGGATGACTACCAAGGTAGCCCAGGAGGGGTGGTGGAGGAGGGAAGGAAAATGCCACACAGCACTTTAAAAGTTTACAACTTTAAAATTTATTGAATGCCAGCCTTCTTTTTTTTGGGCAATCCTCTGTGGCGGAGTGGCTGGTTGGCCGGTGGCCCCCCCACCGCGTTCTTGGGCGTCTGGGTGTGGAGGCTATGGAACTTGGGGAGGAGGGCGGTTGGTTACACAGGGGCTGTAGTGGCAGTCTGTGCTCCAGCTGCCTTTGCTGAAGCTCAGCCATACACTGGAGCATACTGGTTTGATCCTCCAGCAGCCTCAGCATTGAATCCTGCCTCCTCTCATCACGCTGCCACCACATTTGAGCTTCAGCCCTGTCTTCAGCCCGCCACTTACTCTCTTCAGCCCGCAACCTCTCCTCCTGGTCATTTTGTGCTTTCCTGCACTCTGACATTATTTGCCTCCACGCATTCGTCTGTGCTCTGTCAGTGTGGGAGGACAACATGAGCTCAGAGAACATTTAAACACGAGTGCGTTTTTTTTTCTTTCTAATTTTCACTAGCCTCTGGGAAGGAGAAGATCCTGTGATCATTGAAACACATGCAGCTGGTGGAGAAAAAAAAAGGGACAGCGGTATTTAAAAAGACACATTTTATAAAACAGTGGCTACACTCTTTCAGGGTAAACCTTGCTGTTAACATTACATACATAGCACATATGCTTTTGTTACAAGGTAGCATTTTGCCTCCCCCCACCACGTGGCTACCTCCTCAACCCTCCCCCCTCCCCGTGGTTAACAGCGGGGAACATTTCTGTTCAGCCACAGGCAAACAGCCCAGGAGGAACAGGCACCTCTGAGTGTCCCCTGAAGAAAAGCACCCTATTTCAACCAGGTGACTGTGAATGATATCTCACTCTCCTGAGGATAACACAGAGAGATAAAGAACGGATGTTGTTTGAATGCCAGCAAACATACACTGCAATGCTTTGTTGTACAATGATTCCCGAGTACATGTTACTGGCCTGGAGTGGTAAAGTGTCCTACCATGGAGGACGCAATAAGGCTGCCCTCCCCAGAAACCTTTTGCAAAGGCTTTAGGAGTACATCCAGGAGAGCCGTGAATGCCAGGGCAAATTAATCCTTTCACATGCTTGCTTTTAAACCATGTATAGTATTTTAAAAGGTACACTCACTGGAGGTCCCTTCTCCGCCTGCCAGGTCCAGGAGGCAGCCTTGGGTGTGTTCGGGGGGTACTGGCTCCAGGTCCAGGGTGAGAAACAGTTCCTGGCTGTCGGGAAAACCGGTTTCTCCGCTTGCTTGCTGTGAGCTATCTACAACCTCATCATCATCATCATCATCTTCTTCATCCCCAAAACCTGCTTCCGTGTTGCCTCCATCTCCATTGAAGGAGTCAAACAACACGGCTGGGGTAGTGGTGGCTGAACCCCCTAAAATGGCATGCAGCTCATCATAGAAGCGGCATGTTTGGGGCTCTGACCCGGAGAGGCCATTCGCCTCTCTGGTTTTCTGGTAGGCTTGCCTCAGCTCCTTAAGTTTCACGCGGCACTGCTTCGGGTCCCTGTTATGGCCTCTGTCCTTCATGCCCTGGGAGATTTTCACAAAGGTTTTGGCATTTCGAAAACTGGAACGGAGTTCTGATAGCACGGATTCCTCTCCCCATACAGCGATCAGATCCCGTACCTCCCGTTCGGTCCATGCTGGAGCTCTTTTGCGATTCTGGGACTCCATCATGGTCACCTCTGCTGATGAGCTCTGCATGGTCACCTGCAGCTTGCCATGCTGGCCAAACAGGAAGTGAGATTCAAAAGTTTGCAGTTCTTTTCCTGTCTACCTGGCCAGTGCATCTGAGTTGAGAGTGCTGTCCAGAGCGGTCACAATGGAGCACTCTGGGATAGCTCCCGGAGGCCAATACCGTCGAATTGCGTCCACAATACCCCAAATTCGAGCCGGCAAGGCCGATTTAAGCGCTAATCCACTTGTCAGGGATGGAGTAAGGAAATCGATTTTAAGAGCCCTTTAAGTCGAAATAAAGGGCTTCATCGTGTGGACGGGTGCAGGTTTACATCGATTTAACGCTGCTAAATTCGACCTAAAGTCCTAGTGTAGACCAGGGCTAAGTTGTCTGCCACTGCTGCACCACTTGCGCCTTCTGATTTCCAGGGAAAGCTGGTCTCTCTCCCCACAAAGAGGCAGGTGGTTCTGATTGCGTCTGAAGCAGCACCTGGATTTATTATAACTGACTTCAGTGGGTGCAGGATTAGGCCCATGGCAGGTTTACAGTTACACAACAGATGCAGAGATGCTGGAGATGAAAAAGACATATTAGGTGCCATCTAATGCCTGGTGGTCAGTGCAGGGATGTTCTTTACAGTCGATTTGCCAGGGTTTTATTCAAGTGCATTCTGACTAACTCATGCAATGAGGTTTCCACCATTTCACCTGGGAGAATATTACACAATCTAGATCTCACCATTAATACCTATTGGTTCCTGATATTGAGTTTAAAATTTCCCTATCTTAAATTCTTTCCAGTCTGTCTAATTACTTATTATTATTCTTATTGTTACTATTTATTGTAACATAGAATCATAGAATATCAGGGCTGGAAGGGACCTCAGGAGGTCATCTAGTCCAACCCCCTGCTCAAAACAGGACCATTCCCCAATTTTTGGCCCAGATCCCTAAATGGCCCCCTCAAGGATGGAACTTACGACTCTGGGTTTAGCAGGCCAATGCTCAGATCACTGAGCTATGGAGCCTCAACTGAAATTGGGGCCTCATGTGCTATCAGCTATACAACAAGAAAGAGGCAAACCCCTTTTACTATGCTAAACAATTCCTCTCTATCTTAGGTATCTACAGCCTTCAGATTCTTGCATGCAGTCATATTGCTACCTTCAGCTCCTCAGTGGTCCAACAGCTAATTATCCATATATACAGCTTTTAATCTTTATTCATAAATCAATCATGACTGAGTCCACCAAAGAAGACCTCACATTTTAAAGTTAATATACACTTTTATCTACCAGATTGGGTGTTTAATAATATTAACTCAGCACTAGGTGGCAGCAAAGTATTTAAATTGGCAAGAGCAGCTCAAATCCTGATTCCTCCATAAATATATTAACTGTACGGTTGAAGAGAAGGGGATAACAGCTGGAAACCTGGTGTAAAGGGGCAGGAGACTGGGAGAGAGGGGCAAAGGATGCCTGGAACTTAGGACAGAGGAAGAGAGAAAAGTATCAGAAGTATCTATGAAGGTAGATGTGGTAAGGCAAGTGTTTCTTGGGGAGCCATCCTAGTACCCAGGGCTGTTCTCATGATTTGGAGAAAGTATTTGTTGTTGGATGGGTGCTAGGATGGCTCCCCAGTATGCCAACCTCTTCATGGGCCACTTTGAAGAATAATTTTCTGGACAAATGCACCACTAAATCAATGATATACTTCAGATACATCAATGATATTTTCATCCTCTGGATAGACAACTTAAACTTCCTCATTGATTTCCCCCACAATGTCAACAACCATCACCCATCCTAAACTCTCCCTGGAACAGTCCCACACTAGCATCAGCTTCCTGGACACCACAATCATCTTCAACAATGGAACCCTACAGACTCAGGCGCCGACTTCTAATGGCGCCAGTGAGTGCTCAACGCCCCCCCCCCCAGACCCCAGCCCTGCTGGGACTCCACCCCTGCCCCCTCCCACGTCCATTCCAACCCCTTCCCCAAAGTCCCTGCCCCAACTCTGCCCCCTCCCTGCCCCTATTCGACTCTTTCCCCAAATCCCTGCCCCAGCCCCACCTCTTTCCCGCCTCCTCCCCTGAGCGTGCCACATTCCAGCTCCTCCCCACTCCCTCCCAGAGCTTGCTACAGCTGTTTGGTGGCGGCAAGCGCTGGGAGGTAGGCGGAGGAGCGGGGACGCGGCGCGCTCAGGGGAGGAGCCAGAGGAGGAGGTGAGGTGGGGCGGGAGGGGAGCTTGGCTACCGGTAGGTGCAGAGCACCCACTAATTTTTCCCCATGGGTGCTCCAGCCCCGGAGCACCCATGGAGTCAGCGCCTATGCCTACAGACAGCTACATACAAGAAACCCTTGGATCACCATCCCTAGCTTCATAGATTCAGAAACCACCTCAAACACACACAGAAATCTGTTATCTACATCCAGGCACTCAGATACCACAGAATATGCTCTGAAGAAAGTCCAGGATACAAACCTTAACACACTCAAAACACCTTTACCAAACAAGGACATTGCACCAGAGAAATAGATAGCATCGTGGAACAGGCCACCCAAATACCCTGAGAAAACCTGCTTCAATTCAGAAATAAAACCTCCTCTAACTACACACCCCTAGCTGTCACCTTCCACCCTACACTGGAACCCATATGGGGTATCATCAGACAGCTTCAACATATTCAATGGGGAACTGATCCTGAAAGAAATCTTCCCTAAACCCCCTCTTCTGGCCTTCAGACAACCTCTCCAACCCTGCAACCTCTCCAAGCTCATCATCAGAAGCCAACTTCCCACAGGCCAGGACATATCAACTCAAGGAGGCACCAGATGCCAGAACAACAGATGCAAAACCTACAAACATATCTTCACTGCTATAATGATCAACACCCTCACAATACCACCTTTCAAGATCCAGGAGTCCTACCCATGCCTATCATAATGTGGTGTACCTCATACAATGCACATAGGGTATGTCTACATAGCAACTAGACACATAGGCACCAACTCTGTGGATGCTCCAGGGCTGGAGCACCCATGGAAAAAAATTAGCAGTGCTTAGCATGCACTGGCAGCCAAGCTCCGCCCCTGCCCCCAGTGCCTCCCGCCTGCCGGCGGCCCCACAGATCAACTCCTCCCCTTCCCTCCCAGCGCCTCCTGGGGGTGGAGGCAGGGCTGGGGCGGGGGTTTGGGGAAAGGGGTGGAGTGGGCCTGGGGCGAAGCAGGGGTGGGAGGACGCGGGGTGGGGTGAGGGCTTGGAGGAAGGGGTGGAGTGGGGGTGGGCCTGGGTCGGGGGGGGAGGTCAAGCACCCCCCCGGGTAGAGAGGAAGTCGGCGCCGATGATTAGAAACCTGTGGCTGGCCTTTGCAAGCTGACATGGGCTCAGGCTGTGGGGCTCCTTCATTGCTGTATAGCTTTCTGGGCTTGCGCTAGAGCCCAGGTTCTAGGACCCTGCAAGGTGGGAGGGTCCCAGGGCTCAGACTCCAGCCCATGCCTGGAAGTCTACACAGCAATGAAACAGTCCTGCAGCCTGAACCCCTTGAGCCTGTCAGCTGGCCCAGGCCAGCCACAGGTGTCTAGTTGCTGGGCAGACATACCCTAAATGCCCCACTAACGACTATGTGGGGGAAACCAGACCATAACTACGCTCATGAATGAACTCACACAGGAAAATGATAAAAGACAAAAAAAACCTCTCGCCTGTGGGTGAACACTTTTCACAGAGCAATCGTTCTGTTTATATCTGATCTATCAGTCCTCATCCCTAAAGGAAACCTGCACAACACTTTCAAAAGACAAGCCTGGCAGTTTAAATTAATAACTTTGCTAGATACTAAAAATCATAGGTTTCAGATTTCAGAGTAGCAGCCGTGTTAGTCTGTATTCGCAAAAAGAAAAGGAGGACTTGTGGCACCTTAGAGACTAACCAATTTATTAGAGCATAAGCTTTCGTGAGCTACAGCTCACTTCCTCAGATGCATATCGTGGAAACTGCAGCAGGCTTTATATATACACAGAGAATATGAAACAATACCTATTCCCACCCCACTGTCCTAACAGCCGTGTTAGTCTGTCTTTGCAAAAAGAAAAGGAGTACTTGTGGCACCTTAGAGACTAACCAATTTATTTGAGCATAAGCTTTCGTGAGCTACAGCTCACTTCATCGGATGTATGCTCAAATAAATTGGTTAGTCTCTAAGGTGCCACAAGTACTCCTTTTCTTTTTACTAAAAATCATGGTCTTAATAAAGATGCTGGGTTTGAGGCTGAGTACAACATCTGTAACCGTCTAACCCCCCTTTTTGCCCTGTGACTACAGGGGTGTTCATGGGCCACTTCACCTTGAATGGTCCCTTACAGACACATGCTAATGCTAACCTATCTGTTTGATATTGTATTTAGCTGTGACACTCTAGAACATACATAAGAATGGTCCTACTGGGTCACACCAAAGGTCCATCTAGCCCAGTATCCTGTCTTCCGACAGTGGCCAGTGCCAGGTGCTTCAGAAGGAATGAACAGAACAGGTAATCATCAAGTGATCCATCCCCTGTCGCTCATTCCCAGCTTCTGGCAAACAGAGGGTAGGGACACCATCCCTGTCCATCCTGGCTAATAGCCATTGATGGACCTATCCTCCATGAATTTATCTAGTTCTAGTTTATCTAGTCCATGAATTTATCAGATACTCTACGTATCTGTAAGCACTTTTCCCAGACCTGAAGAAGAGCTCTGTGTAGCTTGAAAGCTTGTCTCTCTCACTAACAGAAGTTGGTCCAATAAAAGATATTATCTCACCCCCTTGTCTCTGTAAACAGAAGCTGGCAGAGTGGACTGGTGACCACAAGCAGAGGCCACTGATTATATGGCATATATGCTGCAGGAGGAACAGAACTCTGGACCGACCGACTTTGAAGGGCAAGCTCACTCTCCTTTAGCTATCCCTAGCACTGGGGCTTATATCACTGTTTCCCTACACAGACAGTGGTACTCCCACCCCAAAGTTGTGGTGGGCTAAGTAAGTGTGGGCACGGAGCAGAGCTTCCCTGAGGAGCAGCCATGGAATACTGCATGAGCCCCAGATCCACTGTAGTGCTGTCCCCTTCAAACACGCGTCTGTTGTGGGGAAAGCAGCAGGCAGGCATCTGAACGCCACCTGCCTTTTCTCCCTGGTCATGCCTTGGCCACTAGAGTAGCCATCCAGGGAAGCCGCTGACAAGTACATGGTTATAGGCTCACACAGTATCCTACCCACTCAAGCGTCTCTTTTTCTGTGATATTCAGCTCAGTCATGCAGGGGATACCCCTGGTTGTTCCCATCAAGAGCAACATGTATCCTAGTGATTGGGGGAATGTGGTAGGGGAGCAGGAGGACAAAAAGCAAGTAGAGCCACAAATAGAAAGCGAGAGAAATCCACAAAAGAAAAGACAACAAGAAAAAACAAGAGGAGACAGGAGAGCAAGTAGACAGAAAGGAGAGATAGTGGCAGCTGTATATGGGTCTGGAGAAAGAAGGTGCTGCAGAAGGGCAAAAAGGACAGCCTAGTGGGCATACCTAAAGGGCTTTAATTTTCCCCATGTCCACACTGGTTTATGCCCCCTTCCTTGGTGCACTTTTTAGACTGCTCTCTTGCCTTAGACCAGGGGTTTTCAATCTAGGAGGCCGGGGGGGATGACCATCTGGCCCTTCCCATATTGCTAAATGGCAAGGACAACCTAGTATGGAAAAGGTTGAGAACCCTGCTGAGACCAAATGCTCCAATTGTTACTGTGACATATTCTTCATAGAGATATTATTATGGTATGAGTATGACATAATTATGATGTATTTTATTCAAGATGGGTCATGTGAGATATCAGTGGAAAGGTTATGATTTACTGAATATGATTATTCTATTTGTATATATGTATCATTTTTGTATCTGAAGTTAGGAATACTGTCTGTACAGCTATTACAAATGTGTTTACACCTGGGGACCGCCCACTGGACAGAATGCAATAAGTCTAGGGGTATGTCTTCACTAGCAAGCCATGGCAGCGCTTTAACATGGCTGTGTAGTCACGGCACCAACGCAGCACCTTAAAAAACCCACCCCCACGAGGGGAGTAGCTACCAGCGCTGTAAAGTGGCAGTGAACACAAGGCCTAGATTGCTGGCTGGAAGGGCCATTAGGAAGAACAATAGGTTTTAGAAGATGCTAATCTTTCACCGGGAAAGCCTTCCTGGGGATGCTGCAAACAGACTCTGAGTTATAGCTGTAGGGTCATGTGATCAAGTCACCTGATACTGGACACCATGATAATATTAGTATTTTTCCACTGGCCGAGGGTGGGAATCATACTGGAAGACAACAGATTCCCACCATATATAAAGCCTATTTAAGGCAGGGGAGTGACAAAATCAGGTTGGTTCTTCATTGAATCCCCACCCACGATGACTGCTGTTAACACCTAAGAAACAAAGACTGAACGAGAGGAGAAGGACTGAGCCCATGCTGGAAGGTTGTCTAGCTTGTGAATGAAATATTTGAAGTTTTAAGCTGCAGGCAAGTGCAACTGGCCTCCAAGAACCTCTGCAATCTGCCTAAAACAACATTTAGGGTGAGAAATTTCTACTTGTAACCAGTTTCTTTATTATCTTAATCTTAGATTGCGTGTTTATTTTATTTGCTGGGTAATCTGCTTTGATCTGTTTGCTATTCTTTATAATCACTTAAGATCTATCTTTTGTAGTTAATGAACTTGCTTTTGTTTTGTCTAAAACCAGTGTGTGTATAAATTATAACCGGGGCAGAAAGCTGTGTATATTCCTCTCCACATTGAGGGAGGGGGTGAATTTCATGAGCTTACCCTGTACAGTTCTCTGTGCAGCGCAAGACAGTACAATTTTAGGTTTGCCCTCCAGAGGGGGGTGTGCACTTGAGTATCTGAGCAGTTCCTTAGCTGAAGCCTTCCCATGCAGAGGCTAGTCAGAAAGCCTGTTTGCATGTTACAACAGCTGGGTATGTCCCTACCTGTATGTGAGCTGATGAAATTGTGAGACCAGGAGCGTGTCTGCAGCTTGTCACAGCAGTACAGTTAAAGGGATCCCAGGCTGGTGGGTCAGGCGGGCTCAGTGGGTACCCCAGTTCCAAGTGGCACCCCGAAGGAGTGAGGGGACCCATCACAGTTACCTTCCTCCTGACTCAGCCTTCCTTAAGGGCTGAATTCAGTTTCCTTCTGACAGTGCTTGTTGAGCACCAGGAGTTCCTGGTAGTGTACATGTCATTTCTGTAGCACCAGTTCTAGATAATCTTTAACCCAAAAGATAAAAGTCTCTTCCAGGCATGCTGCAAAAAAAGTTCAAGTTTTGGGGGGAAGTGTTCGGGGAGTGGGTGGGTTGGGGGAGGGGATGCAGCTTATTTTGGAAGCAATCACAGACCATATATTATGGATGGATACTAGCTGCCCATAGGTGCCCTGAATGTCTCCCCTGATCACCATTCCCAAAGCCATCGCAAGGTGCTCTGCAGTAGGCATCTGAGATTGGCATTCTGGGGTCGAGCTTAGGGGTCAGGGTCCATGTTCTGCACGTTTGTGAATGAACCCTTTTGATCTGTCTGTGACCCCCTGGGCATTCACCCCCACACGCATAGTGTTTGTATTTCTAGATGGGGGATCTAGGTATGGCAGGATGGGAACTGTTTGATATGTATCTGTCAGCAGAAAACAGCATCATCTGGCATCCCATGATGTACATTAACTCCTAACACTGGTCAGGAATGCCATTTAAGATAGGATTTTGGTCTATCCTCGGCTCAGTATTGGCCTAACTCTGCTCTCATTGAAGTCAATGGGCATCTTCAACCTCCACTGACTTCAGCAGAAGTTGCATGTACTACACAATTCCCAACAGGGGGACATCTCTTTAGATCAAAAGAGCCGTAATTAGGAAAGTTTCATTGATAGAGTCCAGAGCTAAAATGTAGCACCAAACCCTGCCACTGATCCATGCAGGGAACGCCAGTAGAAATCAATTGGAGTTTTGGGTGAAAGTTGATGGCAGGTTTTAGATAATAAGAGAGTTGGTACATTTAAGAACATAAGGACATAAGAAGGGCCATACTGGGTAGACCAGTGGTCCATCTAGCCTCGTATCCTTACTTCAGACAGTGGCCAATGCCAAGTGCTTCAGAGGGAATGAACAGAACAGGCAATCGAGTCATCCATCCCCTGTTGTCCAGTCCCAGCTTCTGGCAATCAGAAGCGAGGGACACTCAGAGCATTGGGTTGCTCCATGAATGTAACTAGTTCTTTTTTGCACTCCATAATACTTTTGGCTTTC
Organism: Lepidochelys olivacea; assembly: GCF_965140295.1. Taxonomy (NCBI): domain Eukaryota; kingdom Metazoa; phylum Chordata; order Testudines; family Cheloniidae; genus Lepidochelys; species Lepidochelys olivacea. Next base: position 7,689,856 of record NC_140413.1, read on the forward strand.
ACATCTTCAATGCATTCCACAGGTTGACTGTGTGTTGTGTGAATAAGTGCTTCCTTTTGTTTGTTTTAAGCCTGCTGTCTATTAATTTCATTGGGTGACTCCTGGTTCTTGTGTTATGTGAAAGACTAAATATCACTTCCTTATTCACTTTCTCCACACCACTCATGATTTTATAGACCTCTATCATATCCCCCCCTTAGTCATCTCTTTCCAAGATGAATGGTCTCAGTCTTTTAATCTCTCCTCATACAGAAGCTATTCCATACACTTAATCATTTTTGTTGCCCTTCTCTGTACCTTTTCCAATTCTAATGTATCTTTTTTGAGATGGGGTAACCAGAACTGCATGCAGTATTCAAGGTGTTGGGATGCCATGGGTTTATATACATACATTATGATATTTACTGTCTTATCAATCCCTTTCCTAACGGCTCCTAACATTCTGTTAGCTTTTTTGACTGCTGCTGCATATTGAGCAGATGTTTTCAGAGAACTATCCACAATGACTCCAGATCTCCAGATCTCTTTCCAGAGCATCAAATCAGTTAATTTAGACTCCATCATTTTGTATGTAGAGTTGGGATTATGTTTTCCACTGTGCATTACTTTGCATTTATCAAAATGGAATTTCATCCGCCATTTTGTTGCCCAATCACCCAGTTTTGTGAGCACGTACTGCAACAAGTTGGCGGTTCTTGAATCTTTTCCCTCCCATGTTTAGCACATCAGGTCTAATATCCCTTGGGGCTGTCTTCCATACAATAACTCAAATGTGAAGAATCCCATAGAGACTTGTGGAACTTCCTGGAAAGCAAACCTCAGGGGAGGCTTGAGCTGGTCCTAGTAATGAAGGACAACGGTCACAAACTTTTTTAACATCTCTGTGACGGGGTGTATAAACCCCTCAGTGGACAGGAGAGGGTTAAGGAGTAACTCTAGGCTAAGGAGGCCTCACCCCTTCACCCCTATGTAGCATGCTTGGGTTGGAGGAAGGTTTTAAAAGGCAGCCACACAGCTCAGTCAGAGGCTGACAGCCAGGGAGAAGGAGGTGCTTTGGGAGCTCCAGGGAAGGACGTGACCCTCACACCAAGCCAGGGAACAGAGAGCCCTGGCCTGGAGACTGGGACCAGGGCTGGAAGCCTGGAAGGTAGTGCTCCCCAGGGATGGACATCAGCTGGCTGGGATGCAGAAAGAGGAAATGACCCAGGGAAGCTGACTTGAGAATGATGCAAGATGCCACCAAGTGACCAGCCAAATCAACCTCCCTGAGTCAGAACCCGGTGGAGAGGCAAGGCCCAGGTGCCTCTACCCCACCCATGAACCATACCCATCAGGCGGAGTTGCTGCCCAAGGACTCACCCATCAAGAGTGACTGCCACCTTAAGTGCTAACCACTAGATGGGAGACCCTGCTCCCGCTCACAATCCCCTTCAAGGGTTTAAGCCATCGGTCTGTGGGTGGTAGACAGAAGTTCCTAAGGCTTTGACTTCTAGTAAACTGCACACCTTCCTCACTAATCTGAACATGAAATTGGTTCCTGAGACGGTGATTATTGCTTTGGGGATGCCTATTTGAGCAAATACTTTTGTAAGCGCTGCAGCAACACCTGTCACCTTTGTGGATCGGAGGGGTAGTGCCCTGGCATAGCACACGACATAATCCATGATCACTAAGACTTATTGGTGTCCTGCCATGCTCTTTCCCGGGGGGCTATTAAATCCATTCCTACACTTTCGAATGGAGTTCCCACCACAGGAAGGGGCACTAGAAGGCTCGTCCACCCTTCCTTGGGCTCATCCACTGACATTGGGAGCATATGAAGTGCAATCATCCCACACTTCCTTGTGGACACCAGGCCAATAAAAGCTCATGTCTTTCAAGACTTTTTTCCTGCCCGATGATTCCTCCGTGAGATACCACTTGGGCCAGTTTCAACACCTCCCTTCAGAAGCACCTGGGGACGATGAGGTGCATCCTGACCTCCCCAGTCTGAGGGTCTGTCACTGCTCGGTGTACTTTTTCCCCTTACAATTCAAAGTGTGGCCATAGTTTTGGTTGTAGCGGGTCCTTTACTTCATCGTTGACCCGAGTGAGCTGCTTGTAGGTTTGGCTCAGCATCAAATCACTTTGTTTTTCTTCAGTCAAGTCAACTTGGCTCAAAAGCAGGTCGATGTTGGGGGAGGGGGGTATGTGGATCCTTGGCTCAAGGCCTCATGGGGTGTCAGTAGGAGTAGGACCATTAACAGGGGATGTGGATGTTCCTTCCCACACTCATTATCCTCCCTCAGCCAACCATTCCCTGAGGGTCTCCTGCTATCGAGTCCACAGATTCCCCTCTTTTTCCCTCCAGAGCCTTCCCTTGCCCCTCCTCTATCCATTCTCAAAAGAACTTCCAGTCCTGCCCAATTGTCACAGGGTAGGCTAGGTTGGTGGCCACCCCCATGCAGGCCACGTAATCATGGTTCCACATTGGTAACTCTACCTATCTCATAGGGTACGAGGTGCACATCCCCATGGACACATTGTAGAAATATGGTACCCAACGGCCCATCCTCAACCCCTGGCAGGTATTCTCTGACCTCTGTTTGACTACACCGTGAAGCTATTAAGCCTTGCATTCTGACCCCTTTAATCTGCACTGGGACCACTAGTTTTTTCCAGTCCCTTCTTCTGAGTTCTGGGTTCCATCCTCCAGACCTGACCATAGCTGCAGTCCACGTATGGGCAATCCCATCGGAAGTGGCCTGGTTGCCCACACATGACGCCAGCCAGTAAAGGGGCCTTACCTGCTTGTGCTCCCAAATTCAGTGGTGTTTCCATGGAGGAGCCTCTCGCTGGACTGGAACCTCCCTCCTGTCTCATCTCTCTGTGGGGCTCAACCCCCGAGGGCAGTCTCTGCTCACTTGGCCATCCCTCCTTGGATTGGGAAGCCAGATTTCTCTTGTACCTCCTCTCCTCACTCTTCCTCTGGTCATCTGATTTGGCTGTGGTTGGCCCATGTCCCTCCTTGGTGTTTCTTGGATAGGCCCAGCAGACAGCACGTAATTCTTAGTCAGTGTCACTGCTTCTTACAGTGTCTCTGGTTGGTATCGGACCACCCAGTCCCGTATTCCAGGGGGAGAACTTTGTTGACTCTTCTCCAACATGAACCTTTCCACCACCTGTACTCCTGTTATTTCCTAGGGCTGGAACCACCACCAGGAATGTTCCTTTAAAGTCTGGGTTACTGTCCTGGGTCAGGCTCTGGCCAAAAATCTCTCCTGCCGTACCCTCTGCATTGGGTCTCCTCTGAGATGACAAAAGCATCTAAGATGGCTGCCTTGAGTGGGGAATAGTCCTGCGCAGCCATCGCATCAAGGCTTCAGTATCGGCCTGGGCCACCCCTTTCAGGTATGAGGCAATCAGGACCACTCAGCTCTCCACCAGCCAATAGGCTGCCATGGCGACCCTCTTGAACATTACTAGGAATGCTTTGGGCTTATCGTCTGGTTCCATTGTTGTCAGTTTCAGAGGGAGGATTGGAGTTAGGCTGTTGTTCGCCACTCCCACTGGTGGGTTAGAAGCCATGTTGTGTTGCCAACTCCCTAATGAGCTGCTGCTGCTGTTGTTGCTACATAGCCTGCTGCTATTGTTGCATTGCCGGGTGTTCCAATACTGGGTCGGTAGTTGTTGTTGATGTTGATTCTCCACAACACATTATAGCAATTTGTCAAGATCCATCCCTACAACCCACTTCAGTTTTTGTTTTAATGTCTCAGGCTCCCTTCAGGCCCAAGGACATATGCCTGCATTCTCTGCCAATTTTGGTCAGACAGTGGCTTTACAGTTTTCTTCAGTCTGCCTGCCCTGGAGGGGGCCCTGATGGGTGCATAGAGAAGGCCTCAGTCTCTGTGTGTCCCCCATTCCCTCACTTGGGGTTTTGTAATGATGACGGGGAGCAGGAGAGGAGGACCCAGGCTCTCCCACTGCACCAGGTCCCAACCCAAGGTGCTACAGGGGTGTTACAGTGTCTGGACTACTTGTTGGTCCACCCCAAGTTATGTGCCCCCTGTCCAGGTCACTTCCTATTGGGCTGTGGCTCCTTTGTTTGGGCATGGTCCCAGTCAGTAGTATCTGCTTTGTCTGGAAGGGGTCAACATCCTGTTCTTCGGGATCTCTTGTGGATTCTCGGCTCCAAAGAGGGGTGGGAAAATATGGACCACTGCTCCTAGAGTGAGAGCAGGCTGCAGTCACTCTTCCCACAGCTCCAGGTGTCAACCTCACTTCCTGGCTCTGCCTGTTAGTCCTCCCCTCCTCTCACTGAGCTACCGGTGCCCTTTTAAAACCGTCTCTCCACCTGGAGCATACCCTTTACCTGTTGAGGGGCCTTCCTGTCCCAGTCCTGCTCCATGCCGTGCTCTAGTTTAGTGTGGGGGCTGTAAACCCCATAATGTGGCCCTTCTTCTATTACTGGTGGAATTCAGCAATAAATCCACTGATTCATTGGCCATAAGGGTTTATAAGTAAGGCTACGATTTAGTCATGGAGGTCTGTGACTTCCAGTGACCTGCGTGACTTCACCCTGTGGTGGTCGGGAGCTGCAGGGTCTCCCACTACCCGTGGGGGCAGGGAGCTACAGGATACCCCCGCTGCCTCTGGCAGCCCCCAGAGCTCCACACCACCGCATGCAGCGGGGTACCCTGCAGCTCCTGGGGGAACCCCCAAGATCCCAGCCCATCACGAGCGGTGGGGGACCCCCTGAGCTCCCAGCCACTAAGAGCGGCAGTGGTGGGGAAACCCAAAGCTCCCGGCCACCGCAGGCTCCTGGAGCTGCAGGTGGCAGGGGTACCCTGCAGCTCCCAGCCCCAGCGTGCAGCAGGGGCACCCCACAGCTCCCAGCCACCGCAGGCAGTGGGGGAACCCGCAATCTCCCAGCTGCCATTGCCCCTGGAGCTGCAGGCAGTGGAGATACCCCGCAGCCCCCAGCTGCTGCATGTGGGTCCCAGCCCCTGTGCTGTTGCCCCCCTTCAGGTGGTGTGGGGACCTGCAGATCCCCATTTTGTCACAGGTATTTTTAGTAAAAGTCACAGACAGGTCATGTCTTCTGTGAATTTTTCTTTTTTGCCCATGACCTGTCCGTGAGTTTTACTAAAAATATCCTTGACAAAATCTTAGCCTTATTTATAAGGTACTTTAGCTGTGTTTGGGTAAAGATTGCAATTATAATTGCCTGGGATCTGGAAATATCAAACAATGACGTATATCGACAAAGAAGGACACAGGTTTGTCTATAGGAAAAGCACAGCCTTGTTATTAGTTGCTGGAGCATTCAGCTCAGTCTGAGTCTGGTCAGGCTTCCAAAAACAGCATCTTCATACTGAGCATGCTCAGTGGCTTAAGAACTATATTAACATAGTCAGCCCCCTCCCAATGTTACATCATTGTATTTGCTTAGCCCCTGTCATTTAGTAATATACAGCTATTCTTGGAGGTCCTGCCACAAAGAACCTACTGCCTAATTCAGACAAACCACTCAGACAATTCAGACAGAAGCAACTTGCTAAAGAGGCAAAATTAATGGTAAGAATTTTTTTAAGTGCATCAGAAGCAAGAAGACTGCCAAGCAGGCAGCGGGGCTACTAGATGATAATGGCGTTCTCGGCGCATTCAAGGAAGACAAGGCCATTGCAGAGAAGCTAAATGAATTCTTTGCATCTGTCTTCAATGCAGAGCATGTGGGGAAGATACCTATATCAGAGCTATTTCTTTTGGGTGATAAACATGAAGTGCTGTCCCACACTGATGGGTCAATAGAAGAGGTTTTAGAACAAATTGATAAATTAAACAGTAATAAGTCACCAGGCTCAGATGGTATTCACTGAAGAGTTCTGAAGGGACTCAAACATGAAATTGCAGAACTATTAACTGGGGTATGTAACCTATCACATAAATCAGCCTCTGTAGCAGATGACTGGAAGGTAGCTAATGTAATGCCGATTTTCAAAAACCAGCTCCACAGGCAATCCTGGCAATTACAGGCCCGTAAGCCTAACTTCAGTACCAGGCAAATTGATTGAAACTATTGTAAAAAACAGAATATCAGACACATTGATGAGCACAATTTGTTAAGGAAGAGTCAACCTGGCTTTTGTGAAGTCGTGTCTCACCAATCTGTTAGAATACTTCGAGGGTGTCAACAAGCATGTGGATAAGGGTGATCCAGTCAATATAGTACACTTGGACTTTCAGAAAGCCTTTGATAAGATCCCTCAACAAAAATTCTGAAGGAAACTAAGTCGTCATGGGATACCAGGGAAGGTCTTGTCATGAATTAGTGTGTGGTTAAAAGACAGGAAAAAGGGTGAGAATAAGTGGTCAGTTTTTACACTGCAGAGAGGTAAACAGTAGAGTCCTCCAATAATCTAAACTTGGACCTGGGATGTTCAACATATTCATTAATGATCTGGAAAAGGGAGTAGATAGTGAAGTGGCAAAGTTTGCAGATGATATAAAATTATTCAAGAGAGTTAAGTCCAAAGCTGACTGTGAAGAGTTACAAAGGGATCTCACAATACTGGGTGACTGGACAACAAAATGGCAGATGAAATTCAACATTGATATGTGGAAAGTAATGAACATTGGAAAAAATAATCCCAACTCTACATACAAAATGATGGGGTCTAAATTAGCTGTTACCACTCAAGAAAGAGATCTTGGAGTCATTGTGGATAGTTCTCTGAAAACTTCAGCTCAATGTGCAGCAGTGGTCAAAAAGCCTAACAATGTTATGAACTGTTAGGAAAGGGATAGAAAATAAGACAAAAATATCATAATGCCACTATATAAATCCATGGGACACCCACACCTTGAATACTATGCCCAGTTCTGGTTGCCCCACCTCAAAAAAGAACTCGGAAAAGTTCAGAGAAGGGCAAAAAAGATGATCAAGTATATGGAACGACTTCCATAGGAGGACACACTAAAGATTACGGCCATTCAGTTTAGAAAAGTGACTATTAAGGGGGAATATGATAGAGGTGTATAAAATGAATGGTATGGGGGAAAAGTAGTTATCCTTTCCCACAAATCAAAAAACAGGGGTCACTCAATGAAACTACTAGCCAGCAGGTTTAATACAAAGAGGAAGAAGTACTTTTTCATGCCTCACACAATAAACCTGTGGAACCCATTGCTATGGGATATTTCAATGTCCAAAAGTATAACTGGATTCAAAAAAGAATTTAGATAAGTTCATGGAGGATAGGTCCATCAATGGCTATTAGAAAAGATGGTCAGGGATGTAACCTCATGCTCGGGGTGTCCCTAAACCGCTTACTGCCAGAATCCAGGAGGGGAAGACAGGAGTGGATCTCTCCAAAATTGCCCCTGTTTTGTACACTCCCGCTGCAGCTCTGCACTGGCTATTGTCAGAGACAGGACACTGAGCTAGATGGACCATTGGTCTGACGCTGTATGGCCATTCTTATGTTCATAAAATATCAGGGTTGGAAGGGACCTCAGGAGGTCATCTAGTCCAACCTCCTGCTCAAAGCAGGACCAATCCCCAACTAAATCATTCCAGCCAAGGCTTTGTCAAGCCTGACCTTAAAAATCTCTAAGAAAGGAGATTCCACCACCTCCCGAGGTAACCCATTCCAGTGCTTCACCACCTTCTAGTGAAAAAGTTTTTCCTAACATCCAACCTAAACCTCTCAAACTGCAACTTGAGACCATTACTCCTCGTTCTGTCATCTGGTACCACTGAGAACAGTCTAGATCCATCCTCTTTGGAATTCCCTTTCAGGTAGTTGAAAGCAGCTATCAAATCCCCCCTCATTCTTCTCTTCCGCAGACTAAACAATCCCAGTTCCCTCAGCCTCTCCTCATAAGTCATGTGCTCCAGCCCCCTAATAATTTTTGTTGCTCTCCGCTGGACTCTTTCCAATTTTTCCACATCCTTCTTGTAGTGTGGGGCCCAAAACTGGACACAGTACTCCAGATGAGGCCTCACAAATGTCGAATAGAGGGGAATGATCACGTCCTTCGATCTGCTGGCAATGCCCCTACTTATACATCCCAAAATGCCATTAGCCTTCTTGGCAACAAGAGCACACTGTTGACTCATATCCATCTTCTTGTTCACTGTAACCCCTAGGTCCTTTTCTGCAGAACTGCTGCCTACCCATTCGGTCCCTAGTCTGTAGCAGTGCATGGGATTCTTCCTTCCTAAGTGCAGGACTCCACACTTGTCCTTGTTGAACCTCATCAGATTTCTTTTGGCCCAATCCTCTAATTTGTCTAGGTCCCTCTGTATCCTATCCCTACCCTCCAGTGTATCTACCACTCCTCCCAGTTTAGTGTCATCTGCAAACTTGCTGAGGCTGCAATCCACACCATCCTCCAGATCATTAATGAAGATATTGAACAAAACCGGCCCCAGGACCGACCCTTGGGGCATTCTGCTTGATACCGGCTGCCAACTAGACATGGAGCCATTGATCACTACCCGTTGAGCCCGATGATCTAGCCAGCCTTCTATCCACCTTATAGTCCATTCATCCAGCCCATACTTCTTTAACTTGCTGGAAAGAATACTGTGGGAGACTGTATCAAAAGCTTTGCTAAAAGTCAAGGAATAACACGTCTACTGCTTTTCCCTCATCCACAGAGCCAGTTATGTCGTCACAGAAGGCAATTAGGTTAGTCAGGCATGACTTGCCCTTATGAATCCATGCTGACTGTTTCTGATCACTTTCCTCTCCTTTAACTGCTTCAGAATTGATTCCTTGAGGAGCTGCTCCATGATTTTTCCAGGGACTGAGGTGAGGCTGACTGGCCTGTAGTTCCCCAGATCCTCCTTCTTCCCTTTTTTAAAGATGGGCATTAGATGTTCTTAATAAACACAGGACAACAAATTAGGCCAGAGAAAGTGTAGGAACCTCAATAAGGCAATCAATATAGGAAGACTTCCTGGGGAAAAGGTTTATAGAGAGGGATTTGAGGAAGGAGCGAGTGGGCCTTAGGTAGACATGTAGGATACTTCCAAGTATAGGAAGCAGCCTGAAAGAAGGTACAGAGTCAAGAGTGGGAAAAGGAGATGAGCTGGGTTATTACTAATTAACTGATCTGGAGTTAGAAATATACATGGCACATTACAAAACACAGCTAGAGACAAAGAACCAGATCATGGGAATTACCATGCTGGACCAGACAAGTGGTCCCTCTAGTCTGGTATCCTGGCTCAGACAGTGTCCAGTGTCAGATGTTTCATAGGAAGGTACAATAAATCTTGCTGTGGACAATTACAGAATAACCTTGCTCACAAAGGAAGCTTATTCTAAACCCTCATCACTTAGTAGCTGGCATCTGCATCTTCATGAAGCATGAGACTTTACTTTCTTTCTATCTAAAGTTACTGTGTCTAATCCTGTTTTGAATCCTACTAAGATCTTGTCCTCAATGATATATTGTGGCAAAGACTTCCACAGGTTAATTACATGTTATGTAAACAAATTCCCTGTTATCAGTCTTAAATTTGCTGCCTTTCAGTTTTGCTGACTTCTCTCTTGTTCTTGTATCATGAACAAGGTAAGCACGGGTGCCTGATTCACCTTCTCTGTGCCAATCATATTGGTATCAGCACCACATGGAAAATCTCATGCAACTCTTTTAGCCAAAGTTTGGGGCCTGATTCTGCTCTCACACTGGTGTAAATCAGGAGTCACACCATTGAAGTCATGGAGTTAAACCTTGGAGAGGATCTGTGCAGAGTTAACCTGAGCTCTTACCTGGCTTTTAGCCCTAACCCACCTTCCCATCCATGTACAAACCTCTCCCCTGAGTTCAGGGGAGTTTCAACCCAGGCTAGCAGGCACAGCTGGGGGATAAGTAAGATCCTGGGCTCCACATTTACTCAGGCTGTAACCACTCACTTTGCAGTGAGGACACAGTCTAAGGGCTTTTCTACATTACCCACTGGATCAAGGGGCAGCAATTGATCAAGTGGGGGTCGATTTATCGCATCTAGTTTAGATGCGATAAATCGACCGCCGAATGCTCTCCTGTCAACTCCGGTACTCCACCGGAGAGAGAGGTGCAGGTGGAGTCAACAGAGGAGTGTCAGCTGTCGACTTACCACAGTGAAGACACCGCAGTAAGTAGATCTAAGTATGTCGATTTCAGCTATGTTATTCATGTAGCTGAAGTTGCGTAACTTTGATTGACCCCCTCCCCTAGTGTAGACCAGGCCTAAATCCTCCAGTGCTGGTAATCCTGCAGTGCCCTCCCACAATCCCCCCTGTGCCCAGAAAGACAGACAAATTCTCCCACAATTCACTGGGAAAGAATCAGCGTAGCTCAGCATACTGCAACACACAGGACCATGGGATATGCCCCCAAAGTCCTAATGACAAACACATGGGAGTTCAGCACCAGTGAGGACACAGTAAGACAGTAACGCTTTGCCGTGTGGTGGCTTGCACGTCGGTTAGACTAACCCGGGTGCCAAGTGCCCAAGTTAACTCTGCAGTGAAGACATACACTGAGTGAAAGCAGAATGAGGCATCAGCATCCAAAGCAGCAGAGACAAGAAAACATATTGAAAAAAGGCAAGATAGCAAACAAGATACTGATTCAAATTCTGATCTCACCCTAGTATTACATGACTTATTTGTATTATGGTAGCACCTGGAGATCCCAACCTCAGTGAGGGCCCACTCTGCTATGTGCTGTATGTATACGTAGTAAAATGTAGTCCCTGCCCCAAAAACCCTTCAGTATAAACTGGCTGCAATGCAGTTAGCCCAGAGCTATACTAGTAAATCTCCCTCAGGGTCTCCATGCCTGGTTCTCCACATTGTATAGTGAGTTCAATGGGGTGCAGGGGAAGTCTCTTATTGTGACAAGTGACATAAAAAAATGGAGCTGGATCCTTGAGACTTTGAGCATGATTCAGTAACATCCATTCTTCACTGTAACTCAGGGGACGTGATCGGCATCTTCTGAAAGCTGGGCAGATGAGCCGGTTTGATGGGGATGAATTGCACTGAACCTTCACTCCCTTACTCTGCATCAGATCCATGGTCCGATTGAGGAATTTGCCAGGGCTGAGCTTCAAACAGTGGGGATGCTAGAATGGATAAAGAGAAAATCCTGAGACTAGCAGCTGCTATAGATTGTTTTAGTCACTGAATGGATGTGTAGATTATTTCTAAATTGCAAAATCAGTACCTCATTTTGTAGAATTTGGTCCTGTTACAAATATCCCTAATTCTACTGCCTGCGTTTCCAGCGTCATGGGAATATGGCAAACTACTCTCATCTGGAAAACTGAGTCTAATGTTGGTCAGCTCACCTTAAGAAAGGCACAGAGGGGATTGCGGAGATCCAGAAGAGGTCCCTGAAGATGTGAACGGTAAAGAAGACCTTGGCTGTTTCTCTTTTACAAGGGGTTATGTAGTTTTGCCCAGCAATCAACCTAAATTACACTTAATACAGCTTATCATTTCTGGAGAAATCCTTATAGTTTAGTGAGGATAATTCATCCATCTCCTTTACAAGATGCCTGTAGGTTTTTGGAGACAGTAGTTCCTCTCCTCCCCCTTTCCTCTCAGCTTATTTTCTAAGAGTCTTCTCTGTGTGAATCAACTCTGCTTTCACTCGCATTTTCCTGTGTCCTTTTTTGAACTGTAGTGCTCAAGACTGAGTGCAGTATTGCCCCAGGAGCCAGAATGGTGTCAAACGGAGCAGAATAATTACCGCACTTGATGGACGTGTGATATGCTAATTAATTAATACAGTCGAAGGCCCTGATCCTGCAATGAGCTTCTCATGTATGGGCTGCAGACCAATGCAGAGCCTCACTGGGGCTCTGTCCATGTGACCTCACCGCTGGATAGGGCCCTATTTTATATATAGGCACTGTATTGTTGATTTATATGCTGTGTATACCTACCTCTATAACCCTCTGACTGCCCCTCCTCCAGTTCATATAGATGCATTTGCATATTCCTTCCTACGTGCCCCACTTCTCATTTGTCTCAATTCCACCCCCTTCTCCAGTGTATCAAGATTGGATTGCATTTAAATCCTACCCCTCACAAAGCAAGGGAGTTATGATCACACCAAGTTCTAGATCATCGCCCTTGGCTCCTAGTCACAAAAGAAGGCTCTGAATGGTATGGAGCTCAGAAGGGATCCCCACAGGACTCCACTCCATACCCTCCTCCCATAGGGAATCATTAATAAATGCCGTCAATCCACTTCCACTTACTGCACCTGCAGTTTCTCTTTGAAAATGCTACATGGCGCTATATCAGATGCCTTCTGCTGTGCCCAGTCTGGTTTATATCCACTGAACTGGTTACTCTCTTAAAAAACGTAAGGGTCAAATCCTGCAATCGTTAATCAATTAACCCCCCTACTGGGATCAATGGGATTTTTGCCTGATTACGTTCCGAGGACCCGATGCTGCCAGGTGCTGAGCGACTCCTTGAAGGTGCTCACTGGAAGCTGAGGTTACGCTGCATGATGCTCAGCATGTCACAAGGGAAGGCCCTGTGTAAGGACTGCATGAGCTAGCCCTCGGCTGGCATGGCAAAAATTGCTGTTGATGATGTCATTCGACTGTTTTATCAGCGGTTCTAAACCTCTCCCCAGGACTGGTGGTAAAAGTAGCATTTTCTTCTCTAATTCCTTGAGGGGACCCTTCTTCCAACCCGGCATTATCAATCCCCAGCCCAAGGCATCCATCCAGGGCCTCGTCCAAAGCACATCAGAATCAATGGGCTCCGCACCAGGCCCCTAGACACCTATGTAACAAGGTGTTAAAACATCTGTAGTCACATTGGAGACAAACTCCCTGCTCTACAGGTGAACACCCGGGAGTTCAAGTCACACAAAGCTCTTGCCAGCATTTAGGCCAAGCCTACACTACAAAGTTTTGCTGGCATACTACATTGACTAGGAGTGTGAAAAAAACACACCCTGATGGACATGGGGATGCTGGGATGGACACATACACACAAGCAGGCACGTACCCCAACCCCCATTTTGGCAAAAGACTCCATTTGCCGGTATAGTTTATGTTGTTCTTGGAGGTGCTTTAACAACACCAGCAAAAGAACTCCTTTGACTCGTATTTGCTGCGTCTACATTAAGGAGCTCTGCTGGGATAGCTGTACCGATATGGCTGTCCCATCAAAGCTTTTGTAGCGTAGACTGGCCCTTAGGTACTGTGACGGTCATGAGAGACAGATGCCATAGGAAACTGCTACGTGTGAGTCTTTGTGTCACATTTTAGGGCTGGTAAATTACAGTCAGTTTGGTTCACACCATCTAAAATGACTGGTGCTTCCGTGGCATGAGGGAACATAATGACAGTGGCTCCCCAACTCCAAGTTTAAAGAGCTGTCGTCTCTACGATAGCTTAAGAACGAAATAGAACAGCTTACTAACTTGGAGAACTTCTGCTCATCCTTGCAAAGGCCTTCTTCCCTCTTTCACTCAGCTTTGGTACTGGAGCTCGAACGGGGGCTGGTCGTATCCCAGCATTCCACTGGGCACTTTGAGCTAGGATCTTAGCTGTTGCTTTGGTAACAGGGTACCCTGTTGATTGGTGAGTAGCCCAATGTGGGCGAACTGGTCCTTTTGGGCTAGAGCCAAGATCTGCAGATAGGGACAGCTGGGAAGAGAAAAAAAGAAAGATCATGTTCTCCTAACAGCCACAAAGGGGATAAAAATGTCTGAGCCCTTAGAAAACTATCTAATATCCTTGGTTTTTAAATGACATACAATTATAGTTTTGTTCTGCAGCAGTGACCTGCGCTCTGTTATTACAATTCCACAGATCTGTGTAGTAAGCTACATAAATAAGAACACTTCATATATTTATGGGGCTAGTTGTGGAGTGGAAAAAATTCCAGCCTTTCATGAATGACAAAAGAACCCAATTAGAAACAGTCACTAAAGGGGGCTTGCCCACATTAATTGAGTCTCCACAACAGCTCACACTTTAAGGGCCAAATTCTGTCCTCAGACACATGTGCACGGCTCCTATTGAAATCAGTGGGCAAACATCCAAGGGCAGAACTGGGGCTGTAGTGAGACAGACTGATCTCCTTTATGGAATTAATGTATTCATTTAAATTATGAAGGATTCCAGCTGTTAGCTGTTTATAGTTTAACCTATGCAGCGAGCAGCAGTTTTCATTATACTTTGCACTTCTACAGCCCCTTTCAGCTCAGAATCACAAAGCACTTTACAGACTAATTCAAGCTCACAGTACCCTGTGCAATACACAAGGTAAAGACTGATCTTTTCCACCAACAATGAAGTGCGACCATCTCTTGGGTGCCCTAACAAAGCACAGCAATTTGGCACCATAGTTTAGGACAGGAAGTGAAGAGAACAGGGTGGAACTGAATCTGCCGGGTGAGATTTAATAATAAACACTCAGAATCACCAGCATGGAATTTACCTCCACTAGAATTTGGCCAAGATTCCAGGGCTAGTGCTCCTAGTCTTATCAAAAGAACCGTGGGAGCTTTAACCACCACAAGTGGCCAGGACTTTTGGCTTATGCCTCATCCAGAAGAAGGCAGCTGTAGTCCCCTTGCAGGAGATGGATGCATTCAGTCAGACCTGGCTCAGAGGGAACTGCACCAGTTACTGAGTCCCCAACACCACTTCCTGCAGTATTCTCAGGAGGTCTCCTTTCCAAGTGCTGAGCAGGCTCAACCTTGCTTCATTTGTGAGGTCTGAGGCACCATAGTGCAAAGGTAGGTCAGGCATAGAATTTATACAAAATGGTCAATTTTTATCTTTTCATTTTACTAGTCAGTGTCTATGATTAATTAGAAGTAGACAAATATATTCCTACCATTACAGTGATTGTTTAGTCTTTTAAAGAAATCCCAAAATGTTTCAAAAGCAGCTTGTGAGAAGCTGCCTGCTAGCAATCTAGCCCTTGTTAAACTGATCCAAATCATTTGCTTCTCCCTTATTTAGAATACTGGAAAACCATTAGTACAATAAAACATTTGCTTAGAAATGCATTATGAAGCAATGATGGCAGATGATGTTATTATACGCAGACTATTGTCAAGAATCAAACTGTTGTACAGAAAATTTAACATGGTTTTGCATTTCCCCGTGGTCACTTGATATGACTGCGGTGGATGTTGTATAATGCTTAGTGCTTAATCCTCAAGTTAAAAATAAGCAGTTCAACGATTGCCAAAGATCAACTCAAAGAGAAGCCAAGAAGTATGCAACAGCTTAAGATGTCCTTATGAGTGACTGCGCATGACAGTGTAAACAAGGACATGGCAGGCACAGTAGGTTTTTCTTCCAGCAGAGAAGGAAAAACACAAAGGCAGGTAAGCAGTGGTTGTTGCAATGAGCTGACTGTACCTTGTTTTTGCACTCCTGTGTTCTTGGTGATTCAGCCGCAGAGTGCTTGGGGACAGGAAGGCAAAGCATGTTATACCGTAAAGCTAGGCTGTGCGTTTTCAAGAAGAGTGAAATGTACAAAGGACTTGGATTCTGCAAGCATTACCCAGAGTAATTTTTGCTCCCATGACTAGTCCCAGGAAATTCAATAGTACTACTAGTGCAAATCAGTAACACTCAAATTATGGGTTCCAGAACTGAGGCTGTAGAAATTAGTTGGCTAGAACTGAGATTTTCCACTGCCCGAGGCCTCTGCAGTGGCAGAAAGCTGGACATGTGGGATATGCACACCTGACCCTAAAAGAGGTTCCTTCCTCAAGACACCAGCTCCCTGCCAATATATGTGGGGGAAATTCATTAGTGACCCCAAATACTGTGATCTTATCACCTTAGAATACAGGCAATAGTAACTCAAGAACATTTGTGGGAGTGGAGCAACCACTCACACAGAACAGAATTTAAAGTATGAAAGGGGAAAAAACCATGACTGCTGTGGCTGTAATATTTCTCACAGCTGTCAAGAGTGTCAGACTCCATGATTTTCATGTTGCTAATAAAATGGCCATGATTTTGACATTTGAAAGTTTTTGGCATGAGACATTATTCTGCTGAACAGCTGCAAAAACCTTATGTGGAGTCTTAGGAGGTGAGCCCTAAGGTTTGTAAAGGAGGGTGTCATTTGGGAGCAGTGACAACACTGCAGGGACCAAAAGGTCCAAAGGGGTGGACTCACTATGGGGGCGCATGGCTCTGTATCAAAAAGGACAGGAAGGATGACCTAGTAGCTAGGGCACTGGACTGAAGCTCAGGAGACCTGCTTTCAATATGTGAGCTTGGACAAATCACTTCATCTACTCTGTGCCTCAGTTCCACATCTGTAAAATGAGGACAATACTTCCTAAGGTGATACGGTCCAGATAGTATGGGGCAAGCTTTAGGGCCCTGATCTAATAAAGCAAGTAAGCACGTGCTTAACTTTAATCATGTGAGTTAGTCCCATTGATTTCAGTGGGACTACTCACATGGTTAAAGTTAAGTGCATGCTTAAGCACTTTGCTGGATAAGGGTCTAAAAGGAGAGAGGTGAATGCAAAGCTCTCCCGAAACATAAAGGGCTTGATTCATCACTGAGCTACTCCAGTTTTACACTGGTGTTTTTACTTCATTGACTTCAATGGAGTTACACAGGTATAAAACAGAAGTAAAAAGTAGTGAATCGGGCACAAGGACTTTGGACCAAAAATTAAAAACTTACAAGAGTCATAGCCTACAAGGAGAAGCATGTGGGAGAGGGGAGAGACAGTAGCTCAGTATATAAGAGGGTCATGATGCTCCCCAACAAAAATTATGGGCCGAATTCTATATATTCTCACATCTCCCACGGAGATAAAGGACATTGCAAGTACACATGTGAGGGAGGGGTTTGGCCCTATAGTCAAAAGCCAGGGGCTTCAAAGCTAATTTTACTTGTTACCAAACAAATCTTGAGCTTTTCTTATGGCACTGTAACCATTACACCATGGTCTTCCCCAAGGTTTACTCTAGCAAACGCTACCACCCCACTGAAAAGAAATCAAGGGGCCAAACTCAGACCAGGCCCAGTGGATGCTATTCTACTGATTTTTAACAGAGTCTGGGTGTGGCCTGAGATGATTTCTCTCCTTTTGGTATCCAGCTCCCATTTTTTACTCTTGTGAATTTGGAACACCAACTCCTTTTCTCTTATATAATAACCCTTTCCACACCTTCATTGTTCAGTATAATAGACTTTGGTTTCATTCACTTTCAGTGCATTCATCTTATGTGTCTTCATTATAATTTTATCTTTTGGTACCTCGGGCATTTATTCTTTCAACATGCTTCCTTCTTTTCCAAAGGATTAATTTAAAATGTTTGAATTATAAGCCTCTCTCTTTGGGCTTGGCTGACATGGGAATCTTTTAACAGGTATATTTAAACAAGATTTCCCAACCTTATCTTTACAATCTCAAACCAAGATCTATTGACACAGTGCAGCCAAGAGGATCTGAGCACCATCAATGCCAGGAGGTGCTGGAGATGGATCGGTCATGTGCTTCGGATGGAAACTGACTCCATCACTAGAGTAGCAATAAGATGGTCACCTGAAGGCAAGCGAAAACGAGGCCCCTGAAAACAACATGGCAAAGAGCTGTGGAAGCTGAGCTGAAAAACCTGGGGCATAGCTGGGGAACCATTGAAAGACCTGCCAGAAACAGACAGGAGTGGAGGAGCTTCGTCACTGCCCTCAACGCCAGAGGCGTAATAGGAACCTGATGATGATGATCTTTACAATAAACAGAAATTTTCTGATATTTTCTACTTGGTTATATAAATAATTTTGTCTCTTTCATCAGCTTAAGGAAAATACACCATTATCATCACAGTGTCATAATCAGCAATGGCTAGCAGGATTATAGACTGGGATAATGTGAAAGAGGAAGAGTGGGTTGGTTACCGAAACGGAGGAAAGTCCAGAACTCAAGAATACCAAAACGTTAGTCCTGGGAGAATTCTGCACCACTGCGCAAGTGCACAATTGATGCCCCCACAGAATAATTGATTCTGACAGGGAGGCAAAGGGAAGCTGCAAGAGGGGTCATGCTGCAATTACACCTTTTGCACCAGGGGCTGATGTGGCTCCAGAAGAGAGGGCAGCCACAGAGAGGGAGGGGAAGAGGCTCCCTTCCTCACAGCGCTCTGCCCATGGGGCCAGGTGACGAGGCACGGGATATGGGGGGATGGACAGAGTGGGGCAAAATAGGCTGCTGGGAGGGTCACATAGACTGGGGTTCAGAAGGGCTAGTGCAGGGGACAGTCTGGGACAAGGGCACAGAAGCTAGTGGGGTGACAACATTGTGCCAGGGACTGAATGGGCGTGGGGGTTAGGGGTCAGCCATGGTCTCCCATGGAGCTCCCCAACTCCCTAACAATCCCTCCCCCACTCCAAAAAAAACCTGTTCCATACTTCTCCCACCCACACCCAACAACCCTCCAGAGTTCACTCCCAGGCTCCTTCCCAACAATTACTTCCCTCTCCCTCAGCTCCTCCATTAACTTGACTCCCCCAAGCCTCTGCACTGCTTCTGAGGGGTGTGGGAAATATGTTTCTGCATTGTAGTTTAAACAAATTATTACTCAAAGTTCTGTATGAATATGCCTAGTAAGGAATCTATTTGTCAAAAAACATTTCCTGAATCTTTTATGTTGTCTGTATTGTTACAGACATACTCGCTGACAGGTATTTTGAAATAAATTACCAAAATAATTGAAACCGGCATATTATTTTGTGTTATTTTGACAAATAAAATATGCAGAATTTAAAAATATTGTGCGCAGAATTTTTAATTTTTTGGTGCAGAATTCCCCAAGGACTAAAAGGTACATTTTTGACCTAAAGGTCCCAGAAAATCTGACACAATCTATAAGGGCTACCCTCAGTTCTTAACATGGAAAAAAAGCCAGTGCCTTTGAGAGAATCAGAACAAAAAGATATGGAGCCTTATTCTGAAACCTTTACACTGATGTAACTCCATTGACTTCACTAGAGTTATTACTGATTTACTATGGTGTAAATTCCCATCTCCCCATGATTGCTGTAATGTATTTACGTATTAATAATGCTTGCAAGGCCTGATTCACCACTGCATGACTTCACTGATTTCAACAGAGTTACAATACAGTAATACTGTGCTGGACAGCACCCCGGTCTAGATGATGCTTTTCATCTTCAAAGAGTTTTTACAAACAACAACTATCATATTTAATAGTAATAGTTGGCATTTCTGTAGCATAATCAGGATCTGCTTTACAATCATTAACTGATTAAAACTCACACACCCTTGTGAGGTAGTGTAATATTATCCCCATTTTACACACTGGGAAACTGAAGCAGAGAAACTAGAGATGATACTAACCCTATGTGCAGGGGCTGTGGCAGACTCTCAACACAGCAGTACTTTTGCAGTTGTACAAGAGGAGGATGTCCAGTGTTGTGGTAAACAAACAGTCATAGGATTGTTGGGAGGATAAACTCATTAATGTTTGTGAGGCACTTAGATGTTACTGTGACGGCAGCTGTAGAAACTGTTTGGGAATTCTGCATCTGCTGGGCTCAGCACAGTAGAGTTTTGTACCAGCTCCTTAGAAACCAGGGTAGAGAAAGGACCTGGGAGCTGACCGGGGTGGAGAGGGAGTCAGTGGATTGCCAAGTACCTCTAGTGGCCACAGATCCCTGCATAAGGACCACAGAGAATCAAATCCTATTCCAGCCCAGAGGCTGGTAAAACAGATGGTTGCAGGGTAGATTCAGTCCTTACAAGAATTCTGTTTGCTCAAGATGTCTTTGTGAACATTTTGCTTGACCTAAAGGAAGATCTCTGGTAGCTGCCAGCTGTAGATAGAATCTTAGGTCCTGCAGTGTGGCGGTGTGGCTCAACACCGCCCCGGAGAGGGACGACCCCATCCAGAGGCTGGGGTGGGCGGAGCTAGGGAGCTCTAAGCCCGCCCCTCAGAGGGTCAGGCAGCGACCCGGAAGTATAAAGGCTCACCCTCAGAGCTCACTAGAGGGCCAGCTACTGGGGAGGCCAGCTGCCTCCAGCCTAGCCCGCGACTGAGAAGCCTCCAACTATCTGGAGGAGTTGCTGGGCCTGCTGCTCACCTGGTACCCTGAGGAACCCGTGGTGCTGGACCCCCCGAGGACTCCACCATGACTCAGGTACCCCCAGAGGGGGAGTCAGGAAGTAGCCTGGGGCCAGCCGACCCTAGTCTGGCTGCAGCACCGCCAGAGCCCATGTCAGTGTGTTGCGGCCGGGATCCCCACTGACACAGCAGCGGATCGTCTACTGCTGCTAGGGCCCTGGGCTGGGACGCACTTATGGGTGGCAGTCTCCCAACCCGTTTGGAGGCTTGGGCCTACTGTCATGCTCAGCCCTGCCTGAGGGCCTGAGCTCCTGACTCATTATTGCCTGGCCCTGATCTAGGGCCTGGGCTCACTACTGTTTATACTGCTATAGTATTATTGCGCAGCCCTGCCTGAGGGCCTGAGTCATTATTGCCCCGCCCTGACCAAGGGCCCCAGCATAACTGTACTGATTTTCTGCCTCCACAAGAGCCGCCAGGAAGACTTCCATGGCCAAACTAAGTCCCCAATCCTCAGCTGTGTGTAGTGAGCCAGTGTGGCTCCCCGCTGCCCCAGAGAGGGTCAAGCCCTGGCTAGCTCCTTTACAGTCCTCTAAACTACAATAAGCACACCTCAGGTGATGTGTGTGCACGTATCCCACCCCCTATCCTGCTGCTGCTGAAGTTGGTATCAAAAACTCCCATTGACACTACTGGGGAGAATTTCATCCCTGCACTGGTGGATGGGCTTGGGGCTTGTGCCTCCCAGACTCACGGGTGCAGACTATGGCCACCCTCGGGAATGAAGAACATCACATGGGGACTATGTCATGGCAGGAGCTCAAAGTCTTCCCAAAAAAACCCCTCAAGTTTGTTCAGATATTTGCCCACCACTTCACTGATTCTGTAACAGCTCCAAAATAAAACAAAGGTAAAATCATGCCCATGCTGAAAGGGAACTCTTGAGGCTGTATTATAAAGCCCTGGAAAATGGCATTTGCAAGACAAAGGCTGACAAACCTTAACTATAGCAACTGTATGAGGCACCAGTACAATAAGGGACATAATTGGGCTAGGAGAATAACCTGCACAAGAATAATAATGCCTGTCAGCCTCCGTGATCTTACAGTTAATCTCCTTTGTAGGGTGGCACATTTGGGTTCTCTGGTTCTCATTACTTGGGAATCATTCTTCCAAGTTGGCGCAAAAAAAAATGCTCACCAGAATCTGCTTATTCCAGGAGCTATTTGTTGCCCATATCTACAAAAGATTATCTATAGGATGCTTTCTGGAAGCCTGGCTTTCTGGTACTGTTTTCATCCCAGGTTGTCCTATTTTATCAACTGTGATATGAGCCCAGTGAATCCTCAGTATTAACAGCTAGTGGTGCTAAGGGCTGCTCACTCTGCCAAAATGCAGTAGCACAAAGTATAAACAGACATCAGACAGTGATGATGGAAAGTTGCAAGTGCAAGAGAATGCTTTAGAAAAAGATACCAGAATCTTGAGAAAACTGATCAGTATTTGTAAAGTGCAGAAACTAAGACTTTGTCTCCACTAGCACTTTTGTTGGGAAAACTTTTGTTGGTCCGGGGTATGAAACAACACTCCCCTGACCAAAAGTTTTACTGACAAAAAGCACCGGTGTGGACAGCACTTTGTCAGCAGAAGAGCTCTCTCCCGCCGACAAAGACTGGCTACACTGTGTACATAACAGCAGCACTGCTGTAGCCTGAATGTCTGGATATGGGGTATTACAGGAACTGACCGAAGAGCAGATAAAAATATCAATATCTACACATAGTGAATTACCTCCTCTTCCCACTGAAGTGAATCAGGCCCAGATCCTCAAAGGTATTTAGGCACCTAACTTCCATTGATTTCAGAGGGAGTTAGGGGCCTTAATACCTTTGAGGATTTGGGCCTCAGATTTGCCACTGATGTGTGATCTGCTCTAGTTAGGGTCTTCTGAGAGCAGGACTGGATCCAAAGAAAGGAGACTGAAACCTGAGGAAACAGCAGCTGCTTAATTATTGAAGGACTCTCTTTTGAACTGTTTTATTTAAACATGTCCTGAGTGGTATGTTTAAGAATAATGCTTTGTACTTACCTTGCACTTTTCCTTCCAAAGCCTTAAAGTGCTTTACAAGCACAAATTCTTTCTTGGTAGTTATAACCTGCTCAGCACTGTGGAGGGATTAAGGTTCCCAACGCCTCTGGGAGATAGGTATATTAATCCCCATTTTACACTAGGGGAAGCTGAGCCCCAGGGAAGTGAGCTGCCTGAGGGGACACAGTTACTCAGTGACAGAGATGAGAACAGATACCAGCAGCCTCATTCTCCTCCCACGTAAAAGCTCAGCATGTGAGCCTCTTGCACCAGCTCCTCAACAAAGGGAATAGATCTTACTGTTGGGAGAAGACTCAATGAGACTAACAGATTTGGAACCCTTGATTTACAGGTGGAAGCTCCCATTGGCTTCCTTGGGTGCTCTTCACAGGACATGAATTGGTATGATGCCTTCAGAGAATGGGGGAGCATCCTCCCCATGAGAATTGCTAAACTAGAACAGGTGTAGCATTTGCATCCCCCAACCCCCAGCACAGGCTTGATACCACTTGCTGGAGCACAGGACCTTGCCCCTCAGAAGCACTGAGTGCGGCTGATGTGACAGCCACCATCTTATCACACTGGGGACAGAAATGGGGACCTTCAGAGCTCTCAGCATGAGTCTCTATAGCTCAAGACAACGAGCCTGGCTTTACTCACACCCACCATGGGTCGGGGACACAGGGGGACACTTAACACACAGTCCACAGTAACAGTGGGTTACACTGGCCGCCCCCTTTTGCACTCAGGGAGCCCAGCTTGTCTTCTCACACCAGTGTGACTCCACTGACCTCTGGATTATAAGGGAGTCTGGCTGGAGTGAGAGGAGAGTCAGAACCAGGCAGCACAGCTCACCACACAGAACTGCGAAGAGAAGAAAGATGTTCCCTGCACCTTCTCCCCCTGGCCAACGCAGTCATGCTGGGCCAGCAGCCATCAAGCTTCTCTGCTCTAAGCATTTCAGAGCAGGGACTGTCATTTAGTATATGTTTGTACAATGCCTGGCACAATGGGGTCCTGAGCTAGTCAAGGTCTATAGGCATTGCTGCAATACGAATAATAATGAATAATCATAAATCTGGCCCCACATCAGCGAGTTTTCTCCTAAAGCAGTTCTGCTTTATACCCAATTACAATGCACTGATGGAAGAAATCATTCCTAATAGTAGAATGACTCCTCCTAGACATCACTGGAACTGGGATTTAAAATGTAAGTTACGAGAAAGGAAGAAAATCGCAGCTTTAAAAGGTTACAGTTAGCAAAATCTGATCAGGTCTATTTGTGAACCAAGGTACCAGCGATATCTACAGTTATATAAACTCTTTGAGCCAAACAGATCCCTGGTGTAACAGACTTAGAATCAGAGAATCATGGGACTGGAAGGGACCTCGAGAGGTCATCTAGTCGAGTCCCCTGCACTCGTGGCAGAACTAAATATTATCTCTAGACCATCCCTGACAGGTGTTTGTCTAACCTGCTCTTAAAAATCCCCAACGATGGAGATTCTACAACCTCCCTAGGCAATTTATTCCAGTGCTTAACCACCCTGACAGTTAGAAAGTTTTTCCTAATGTCCAACCTAAATTGCCTTTGCTGCAATTTTAGTCCATTGCTTCTTGTCCTATCCTCAGAGGTTGAGAACAACAATTTTTCTCCCAACTTTTTATGTACTTGAAAACTTGTCTGCTCTCCGTCTTCTCTTTTCCAGACTAAACAAACCCAATTTTTTCAATCTTCCTTCATAGGTCATGTTTTCTAGACCTTTAATCATTTTTGTTGCTCTTCTCTGGACTTTCTCCAATTTGTCCACATCTTTCCTGAAATGTGGCACCCAGAACTTGACACAATACTCCAGTTGAAGCCTAGTCAGCACGGAGTAGAGCAAAATAATTAATTCTCGTGACTTGATTACAACACTCCTGCTAATACATCCCAGAAAGATGTTCACTTTTTTGCAACAGTGTTACACTGTTCACTCATATTTAGCTTGTGGTCCACTATGACCCCCAGATCTCTTTCCGCATTACTCTTTCCTAGGCAATCATTTCCCATTTTGTATGTGTGCACTTGATTGTTCCTTCCTAAGTGGAGTACTTTGCATTTGTCCTTATTGAATTTCATCTTATTTACTTCAGACCATTTCTCCAGTTTGTCCTGATCATTTTGAACGTTAATCCTATCCTCCAAAGCACTTGCAACTTTATAAGTGTGCTCCCTATGCCGTTATCTAAATCATTGACGATATTGAACAGAACCGGACCCAGAACCGATCCCTGGGGGACCCCACTCTTTATGCCCTTCCAGCATGACTGTGAACCACTAATAACTACTCTCTGGGAATGGTTTTCCACCCATTTATGTGCCCACCTTATAGTAGCTCCAACTAGATTGCATTTCCTAGTTCGTTTATGAGAAGATCATGCAAGATAGTATCAAAAGCTTTACTAAAGTCAAGATATACCATGTCTACTGCTTCCCCCCTATCCACAAGGCTTGTTACCCTGTCAGAGAAAGCTATCAGGTTGGTTTGACATGATTTGTTCTGAAGAAATCCGTGCTGTTACTTATCACCTTATTATCTTCTAGATGTTTGCAGATTGATTGCTTAATTATTTGCTCCATTATCTTTCGGGGCACAGAAGTTAAATTGTCTGGTCTGTAATTCCCCAGGGTTATCCTTATTTCCCTTTTTATAGATTGGCACTATATTTGTCCTTTTCCAGTCTGATGGAATCTCTCCCATCTTCCATGACTTTTCAAAGATAATTGCAAATGGCTCAGATATCTCCTCAGTCAGCTCCTTGAGTATTCGAGGATACATTTCATCAGGCCCTGGTGACTTGAAGACATCTAACTTGTCTAAGCAATTTTTAACTTGTTCTTTCCCTATTTTAGCCTTTGATCCTACCTTATTATCACTGGTATTCACTATGTTAGACATCCAATCACCACCAACCTCCTTGGTAAAAACCAAAACAAAGAAGTCATAAGTACTTCTGCCATTTCCACATTTTCTGTAATTGTTCCCCGCCCAGGACACACACACACACACACACACACACACACACACACACACACAGAGTAATGGGCCTACTCTGTCCTTGGTCTTCCTCTTCTTTCTAATGTATTTGTAGAATGTTTTCTTGTTATCCTTTATGTCTCTAGCTAGTTTGATCTCGTTTTGTGCCTTGGCCCTTCTAATTTTGTCCCTACATACTTGTGTTAGTTTTTTATATTCAATCTTTGTAACTGGACCTAGTTTCAACTTTTCTGTAGGACTTTTTTTCTTATTTTTAGATCATTGAAGATCTCCTGGGTAAGCCAGCATGGTCTCTTGCCAGACTTCCTGTCTTTCCTACGCAGTAGGATAGTTTGCTCTTGTGCCCTTAATAATGTCTCTCTGAAAAACTGCCAGCTGTCTTCAATTGTTTTTCCCCTTAGACTTGCTTCCCATGGGATCTTACCTACCAACTCCGAGTTTGCTAAAGACTGCCTTCTTGAAATCCATTGTCTCTCTTTTGCTCTTCTCCCTCCTACCATTCATTAGAATCATGAACTCTACCATTTCATGATCACTTTCACCCAAACTGCCTTCCACTTTCAAATTCTCAACCAGTTCATCCCTATTTGTTAAAATCAAGTCTAGAACAGCCTCTCCCCCTAATAGCTTTCTCCACCTTCTGAAATAAAAAAGTCTCCAGTACATTCCAAGAACTGGTTGGATAATCTGTGCCCTGCTGTGTTATTTTCCCAACAGATGTCTGGGGAGTTGAAGTCCCCCATCACCACCAAGTCCTGGGCTTCGGATGATTTTGTTTTTTTTTTTAAAAAGCCTCATCCACCTCTTCTTCCTGGTTAGGTGGCCTGTAGTAGACCCCCTACCATGACATCACCCTTGTTTTTTACCCCTTTTATCCTTACCCAAAGACTTTCAACAAGTCTGTCTCCTATTCCCATCTCAACCTCAGTCCATGTGTATACATTTTTAATATATAAGGCAACACCTCCTCCCTTTTTTCCCTGCCTGTCCTTCCTGAGCCAGCTGTACCCTTCTATACCAATATTCCAGTCATGCGTATTATCCCACCAAGTCTCTGTGATGCCAACAGGACTTAGGCCCTGTGTTGATAAAGTCAGGGTCTAGAGATACTTGCCAGTGATTTTGCTTTCCGGAGCTTATAAGATGCACAGCTTGGTTTCCTTTTTTTCTCAAATGCTTGCTGGCTGAGGTCTGGGGTTAGTCGTCCTCCTCCTTTCTTTCTACTGCAAAGTGGAAAGGAATAGTGTTACCTGAGAAGAGGGGACACCCCTACTAAAATACAAAGAAAACTTGAGAGATAACCCAGACCTAGTTCAGGCTTCCTTTGCTAGCAATATCATCTTTCTCCCCAATCCCTTCTCATGCAATGTAGGCTTGAGGGCTTTCTTCTCTGCAGCTCTCACCATCTGTAACAGTCTTCCTGTATCTCCTTGGCTCATCCACTCTCCTGTTTTCTCCCTTGCCCTGTCCAAACCTGTAAGCTGCTCTCTTCCATTACTATAATGTAACTCTTTAAAGCATTTTGGGACACAGTTTGTATTAAAGATACAAAATAAAGTTGTATTGTCCTGTAATTGTCACACCTCTCTCCCTGCCCCTCTCTGTGTGAAATGAAGTGTCAGTCATTTACCAGAAGGCAAAAACAAAGATGCTTTTGAAATGTGGGCTGTGATACTGCACACATTTAATGTACAGGCCATCTTAACTACACAGGCCTGACTGTCCACTCCCTGGTACCTCATGTAGTGACACCCACCTGTGTAAAGTGGGTACCAAATATACTGGCAAGGCAGTGGAGAACCAGCCCCATAAAACTAAGCTAGCTTCTAGCCCTTGCCTACGTTCCAAGCTGTACTGATTTAACTAAAGGTGTGTTTTCACACTGATTAGGTTAAACTGATACAAACCCCTGCGTGAACACTCAAAATCAATTTAAACCTGGCTTATATCAAGTTAGCATGAGTCGATTCCTTACCAACTTCAGCTAAATCAGTACAAATAAATGGGGTGTGCACCAGTTTAACTAAATTGGCTTAACTAAAGGTGTGTGTTCAAATCAGTGTCACTTGTCGTATAGACGGGGCCCTAGTCTGTCACATTCTCCTATGAGTCTTTGTTTATACAACCAGATAAATCTTCTGTGTGTATCTACATGGAGCTGTTATAAAAGCTAATATAATCAATTGGCAGGATGGGAATTTCCCACACTCTGGAAGCTGGATGAAGGAATATTGAGTCTGGTCCACAGAATTTCCCTACATGATTGTACCAAACCTGGCTTCCTAGGACTTCAGAGCAGTCAGTATGCTGTACCTCATGACTACTTGGAACTTCTCACCAACAGCAAGAACACAACTAAAGTCACACGAATACTGCAAACAATTTTCTGCAAATATTCGTGTGGGTTCTTCAACAAATTTGCTTTGACTGCACTGATTCTCCTTTTGTGCTCCGTATCTGCAAGTAGTCTAGTGATTAATTTCACAGACAAAATTTTTCCTAGAAACAGCAGATTTAGAGGCTATGCTTTCCTATTCTGTCCAGATTCTTATACCACACACATCACCATCAAATCTCATCTTATGAACAAATAAAAGACTAAAAAGCACATTTTGAATTCAAAATCATATGACTTCATGCCAGAAACCTGATTTTAAGAGTTGCACTCATCTAAACAGGAACCGAAACATACCATGTGACTTACAGATCCTTCAGAACCAACTAATCCAGTTCAGATATTGCATATTCACAAGGAATTGCTCACAGATAATCTGAAGACCAAGACCCATTCACAGAATTTATTAGGCACATGATTTTAAATACCAAATTAAGAAAATCAAACTGTTTGCAGACAATTTACAGACAGCAAAGAGGTAAAATCCATTGAATACATTATGCATTGTGAAGAATTTGGTCAGCTTTAAACAGAACTCAGGTTCTCCTGGTCCAAAAGCATAGGCTCCTACCACCTGAGCCAAAGAAGACTCTTAACTAGCTGTTAAAAGTATTGGGCCATGGTTGGGTAGTTCTGATTCCATCCAGTAGAAGGTAGTGACAACACCCATATGAGCCTATTAATTTAAAATATGTTGTTTAAAAAAATAAAAGGATTTATGAAGAAATGAAACCGTGACAACCCATTACACCCAGGGTTTGTGATAATAATAGTTCAAAATGTTTCACCTTCAAACGTACAAACATTAATCCTCACATCACCTATTTCCAATATCCAGTGCATCACTCTGGCATCGGAGTGTCTCAATAAGAGGATAAGTGACATGCCCAAGGCTGCAGAGCCAGAATCAGAGCCAGCGTAAGAACTCAGGAATTCATGAATCCCAGTCTTGTACTCAGAATTTATCCATCTGTCTGTCTAAACATGGTTTAATTTGCACAGCCCACAACAACAGGTAGCAAATGATGAGTGCTGGGCTAGCTGTAGAGAGATCTGAGTGACAGGGTGTGATGTCACGATTAATAGGTCTAGTGCAATGGAGTTCCCTTTACACTAGAGTGAGCCCTATTCCGTCAGGAGTTGGGCCTAGGCTGTTCACAGAACAATTACTTCAAGTAATTATTTTCTTGTTGGTTAAATGCTCCGGCAAAACATCCAACTGTTTTTTAGAACCTGCCTGTGTCCACAAATTATCGAGTTAGTGTTGGCTTCCAGAGGCCAGAATGAGGGGGCCAGCCTTCATTTTAGCTGACCTGCCATCATGAGAAGTAGCAGGACTCCTTCCTGAGTCGCTTGGACACAGACGTGGCAGGATTCCAACACTGCACTGGAATCTGAATTCTTTATCCATGATAAAATGGGAGAGAAAACTGTTGATTTATTGGCAACAAGCTGCACAACACCAGATGCCTTCCAGCAGAACTGTGCAAATGGATTAAAGAAACTTTCCTGTTCCTTCCCAGTCAGAACATAGAGAGATCTTGGCCAGCTTGCTGACTCGGTTCCAAGTCTCCTATGAAAATGTATCATTTCATCTTTGCAACATTCCTTAATGACCTAGAATAGACAAAGCCACCCTCACTAATATCTGCTCTCATTTGTACCTAAGTGAAAGACTACCTGGAAGATTCATGTAGAAAACAAGACACAGAAAGAAGAACCTGAGAGATACCATGATGATGACAGATTACACAGACAGATAAGCAACAGTATAAATCACAGCTATAACTCCACCAAGGAGTTTTGATAATACCTTCCAGGAAATCCATAACTCAACTGCTTTCATTTTGTCTCTCTTCCCACTCTTCCTCACTTCTCCCTCTGTCTCCTTCACTCCCACCTGACTTTGCACCATCTTCCACCCCACCCCACCCCACATGTCCCAATGCCTCTCATTTAACATGCTCAAATTCTATCACCCCTCTCTTTCATGAAGCCCCTTTAAGCCCTGTCTCTTTGGTGACTGCACTCCAACCAGTGATCCCCATCAGTCCATTTGTTTTTATACAGAGTTGTGCCCTACTGAGCAGAAAGCAAGAAGCGCTCCCCAGAAAGCAGCTTTTCTCTTCCCCCTGTCTTACTTGGGCTCAGTGACTGAGAATCAAGTAGAGAAATGGAAGCCCAGCAGGACTCCGCCATTAATAGCTGTGCCCTCCGGGACACTGATGGGGAAGGAGCGGATTAGTTGAATGTTTCTGCTACAAAGAGTCGCAGTGAAATTGGTTACAATGTTACCATTTAAATGGCAACAGGTTGCTGAATTAAAATGCCCTATGATGAGAGATGTGGGAACTACTCCCATTCATCAAGAACTTTTGCTTCAATCTGTCTGCGGACTCAGGAGGACAGCACAGAATTGGGTCATGGTTAGAAAGTTTTCTTTCAAACTGTAAAGACTAGAAACATTTTCTTTTTTTACATCTTAAAAAGACAGGAGGCCAGATCAATGGATAAAACAGCCTGGGAGTTTGAGACTTGTGGCTTAGTTTGCTCTCCTACTATGCGACAGCATACACACTTATGGAGCAATATTAACCATAATCATATGTAGAAACAGAAGTTACACAGGGGCAGAGCAAGGGCTTCATTCATTTGCAGATATGACCTAGACCTCCCCCACAGCACCTACCCCCTATCCCCTGCCTTCCAGGACCAAACCACACTGCTGACAAATGACAGTTGCATGCTGCTGACATGACCACATGGAGTTTAAAAATAGAGGGTTTACCCAGTGACAGTACCCGGTGCTGGTGTCTCACTTCCTAGGATAATTGGCCTTGAGTGATAAGAAGCTAGGTAAGAAGTCTGTATCCATCTGCTGTCCTTGTACTTGCATTGCAAGCTCTTTGGGGGCAGGAACTGACTTTTTGTTCTGTGTTTGTACAGTGCCTGATGCAGTGGGGTCCTGGTCCATGCCCAGGGCTCCTAGTGCTATGCTAATACAAACAATAAATAATAGTAAGCAACTTCGACCCTGCGGGAGGGCCTGGTTTGTTTCCACAATAATTTCCTTGACTGATCAGGGAACAGAATTGCCCAACAGAGTCTCAGCCAGTCTTTCTGAGTCTAAAGGATGGTGGTCACAATATACAGCCTCAAGGACGAGTAGCTCAGAGAAAGGACTGCAGCAGTGGATTCTGACAGTGATCGATCCAAGGAAAAGAAATACCTAAATATGGGTTATTCAAGTGAAAAGTCACATTGATACCTAAACCAGCACAGCTGTGCTACTGCGTAACCAGAACAGGCATTATGGAGAAGACCACGTGGTAGCAATTATTTGCAGCTTAAGTGAAACAAATCTCATGGAATTAATTTCTCTCCTTGAAATAATCCCCTGTAATTACAGCTAGGCTTGGTAGAATATTACACACAAAAATGTTCTCAGTAGCACAAATGGTTCACAGGTTCAAAACCTGCCCAGGAAGTAGAAAAATACTCCCTATACTTATTGCACCATTAGTGACTCAGAACCTACTCCATCTGTTTGTTGTAGACACATCCCTTAGCCTAGTTGTGTCTTTAGATTGTAAACCCATCAAAGCAAGACTGGCTCTTGATTTTGTATAGTACCTAGTATAATGTAGTCCTGATGCAGAATGAACAGTATAAATCCTACCATAGTATAAATATTTACTACCACAAATAGAAAATAATAATACCCATCTTTAAGGACAAGTATCTCAGTTAAAGGAGGTTAATAAAGTCTTCAGTCAATTCTACGAAGGAGAATGGGACCGAGCTTTTAAAGGATGCAAAAGAAAGAGGGTGAAGTTGAATGCCGAAACCACCCTAGGACGAGGTGATGCAGATTAAAGATAATGATCCATAATGGGATTTCACTAGGAGATGGGGAATTTCCGAAATGTCCAGGAGGCGTAATGGGTCCATCCAGCATAACTATTTTCAAAAAGAACCAAGGCAAGTACATTAGCATTAGCCCATATGGGTACTAGGTAGGACTGAAACTCACAGTGGCTATGCAAGTAGGGTGAAATTCACCACTGCAGAGGGCCAACACAAGGTCAATTAACCTTGAGGGCTTAATTGGGACTTACCTGTTTTATAGGACTTTTGTTGCCCCACTGCAGAAGGATGAATTTCTCCCTAGATGCATAGCTGAGTGGGATTCAAGACACTCATGAGCCTCTTTTCCCAGGAACCGCTGCACAAGGACAGTCCAATGGTCCAGCTGAGCCATTATTCTTTCTCCAATAATAGCCACTGCTAGATGTGTCAGAAGAAACCATGAAACTGCCCTAATGCACTCTGCTGTGTTGTTATACTATGGGGGAAAGTGTCCTTCTGACCCCAGCAGGTGACCAGATAATGCCCTGAAGCATGAGGACTGATTGCTCCTGTAAGCCTATCCTAGCCGGTGTAACTGCAGGTGCTATTTGTTCTTTTTAGATACACCCTACCGCAATATAATGTGACCCAATATAACACGAATTTGGATATAACACGGTAAAGCAGCGCTCTGGGGGGCGGGGCTGCGCATTCCGGCGTGTCAGCGTGTTTGGCTCCGACATGCTGCTCTGAGCGGTGTGTTAAGGGTGCCGGGCGGGGGCCAAGGGGTTGGATAAGGGGCAGAGGGTCTTGGGGGGCGGTCAGGGGAGAGGGAGCAGGGGGGCTTGTATGGTTTGGAGGTTCTGGGGACAGGGCGGTCATGGGACAGGGAACAGGAGCATTGGATAGGGCATGGGAGTCACAGGGGGCCTGTCAGGGGGCCGGGGTGCGGATAGGGGTTGGGGCAGTCAGGGGACAGGGGGGATGGGTAGGGGTGGGGTCCTGGGGGTGACTAGGGATGGGGGGAGTCTCTGGAGGGGGCAGTCAGGGGACAAGGAGCGGGGCGGGGGGGGGTTGGATGGGTCGGGAGTTCTGAGGGGTCAGCCAGGAGGTGGGAAGTGACTATTAATAACGGAAATGCTAGCGGCCAAAGCACGTTCGATAGAATGCGGTTTCGCCTATAGCGCAGTAAGATTTTTTGGCTCCCGACGACCGCGTCATATCAGGGTAGGGGTGTATATGCATGTAAAGCTCTTTTGAGCCATCACGGTCCCACATCGATAATGTGTTTATTAGCTTCCTAGCAGTATGTTCATTTTTCTCTGTTAGTGGGAGAGCTGCATAATCCCTTAAACCTTGCTGCATTATTCAGAAATGCCCCTGAGCATACACCAACAGCCTCCTCCTTCTTACTAGTGCCAGCTACCTTTACCGTGCCAAAGAAAATGTAGAAAGGAAGGACGGGAGCTTCTTACGCCTGCCTCACTTGCTCGATTGGATCGTAGTTGTCTAGGTAGTTGAATCGGACAATGTCAGTGGGATGTTTATCCGAGGACCGCCATGGTGGGAGCTCTTTTTTCTCCTTGTCTGTCCTCTTTCCTAGCACGGATGCTGATCGGAGAACCGAGGAAAGGGATAGTTTTGTCTCGGGGACATCTCTTGCTATTGGCTGGACATCGATGACCACAAATTCATCTTTTGGAGGGGTCTAATGGGAGAGAGACAGATGGGGGAAATAAACCTCAGCACCCAGCCGCATTCCCACCCTTTGGGCATCGTTAGCAATGAATCTCAAAATAAAGAAATTATTATCGGGGAATGCGCGGCCTCCCAGCTGACAGATCTGCCAGCTTTGGGGGAGGGATACAAGGGTGCTGTCTAATGGTATTTAATGACCGTTAGCGTCTGGGGACGGAGAGAGAGAGAGAGAGAGAGAGTTACCATCTCGACACCCAAAGAGCACGCTAATGTACACACATTTTGTTTTTCCCCCACTCCAGTCTCCTATAAAGTCTTGGAAGGAATGTAATTCAAATCACTGCCCTGCTCCCCAGAGCTTAGCTGATGTGTGTGTGTGGGGGGTGATGCTTGGATCTCTTCTCTCTTCCTCTGCTGTGGGGAGACCCAAATCAGGGTGGGGAAAGGGAGGAGAGTATTGGGGGAGGGGCGCAGAACCTAAAGTGCAGGAGAGGGAATCTTCACAACATTACCCCAAAGAGCAGGTGGAGGGGAGCAGGGGGAGGCATCAGGGATGGGAGTCAATGGGACAGATCTTCCCTCATTGCTAGTAAGAGCTTGACTCGCCTCCCCACGAGGATGAGAGAGAGGAGCAGCATATTGCATGGTAATGCAGGATATTGAGCACCAAGCAGTAATTTTAAGTAGCAAATCCTCTTTGGGTTTGACGGGTGTGATACTGTCCAGTGAGAGGCAAACCAAAAGAAGCAACCCTGATGCTCAGATGTTCTCTGCTACCATTCCATGTCTTCCAAAATGACAGAGGTACCTTGGGCCTTGTCACATGAAGTTCTTTCACCATCTCAATGTAGTGTTTCTTCCAGATTCCCTGCTCAAAGGGGGTTGGAGAGAAGTTGATGTACCAGCCAAAACGCAGGCACTTAAGCATCCAGAGCTGATCCAGCTCTGTCAAATATTTCCAGTGCCAGCTCACCTGTGAATGCCAAAGGCGTAGCTATTTCAGCTTACACTCTCATGTAACATAAAGCAGACTGCAAGCCTCACCATGTCAACCACTTGCAAGAGTAGATCACAGGTCTTGGAACCCAGCAATGCATTTAATTTAAATGGGCAGGAACTGCTTACTGGGGATGTAATTCACCCCTATGCAGAAGGCCAGCCCCAGACACCGCTTAAATCCCACTTAAGCCCCACGGATGTGGTCCATGTGCCTGATGCATGCAGAGGCGCGCATGAGACACATGGGCCCTGTTAGTGGAGTGTAAGTGGCATTTACATCAGGCAGAGGCCTTACGCTGGCTGACCCTCTGCACCAGGGTGACCTTCACACTGCCTCAGAGATTACAGGCCAGTAGGGAAGGTACCAATTTGCCTAAGAAAACATCCCGCATCGCCACCACGTGAACAGACTCCAGCCTGAACAAATCCTTCATTATTTTCTATTTTAAAAAAACAAGACCCGCAAGTCAGACTGGCCAGTTCTGAAGGTTTTTCACCTGGGCTGTGTGCTGCTATATATCTCCCCAGGCATTTACTTTGCACATGGCATGTCTTCAAGCCTAAGGCTAAATGCACTATTAACTCATTTACTCATATTTGTAAAAGTACCTATCCACGGACACTGCTGAGGCCCTCCTTTCTGGGTAAGTCATTTCCAAAACGATCTTTCTCCTGGCTGTGCATGGACAACGTAGACCCTGGCCCTGAGCGTCTTATTCAGAAGCTCCACCTTGAGCATTTCTGCTCCCCCAAAGACAGCACAGAGCACAATACATGCATTTCAAAGGATTTTTAAAGCATTTTATACAGTAGCTTTTTAATGACAAAAGGCCAAGATTTTCAAAAGCAGCTACTGATTTTTACTGATTTTAAGGCAACTTCAGGTGCCTTAAAGGGCTTGACTTTCAGAAAGTGCCACGCCCTCACCTTTGAAAAAAAATCAGCCCCTTTAAAGTGCCACAAGTTGGGCTCCTGAAAATGGAGGCACCAAAAATCACTCGTCACTTTTGAAAATCTTGGCCACAATGTTTACACTGTCTTAAATCCCAGCATGAAATAGAGATCATCTAGCCCATTCCTCCATGATCTTGCTACAATTCTGCACACTAGATTATATGGCCAAATAATTCCCTCTACACTGGCACTTAGAGTCTCTTGCACTGTTATGAAGGCCGCTGACACAAGTATATTGTAAAAATTAGGTGCTTCCTTACAGGTCCTCTCAAGTCTCAACTAACTTGAAAAGTAGCTTTTACATTCCAGATACGTGCTGCTTTTTACCTGTGCACATCGGCAGAGACTCCTGGGGTCCAGGAAAGAAAAAATGTATAAAGACAACACTCTGGGAAGCTTTGTGGTGAAATCCAGGGCTTCAACTGGAACTCGGTCCTGCAACTGCTGAGAACAGAATTTCTGCTGCGACAGGGAGCAGCGGTCGAACAAATCTGTCAGGATCCTTCGCCTCTGACCATCTGTCCACTTGTCAAACTGAAAAAGGGAAATGCAGGGTTTGTGGCACCAGAGATACAGCTTTTTAAAAATAAGATTAATATTCATCACTTCGGGTGAATCATTCCAGGGCAAAGGATGTGGAAATCCCAGACAAATGTAAAGGCTAAATTAAAAGAAACTGCATGTGACTTAACATCTTTAAAGATCCATCTTCCAGGACACAAAACTGGAAATACTTGTGTGTGTAAGGTTCTTTATTCCCATCAGTGGTCCTGGGTGTTGACTTCAATTGGACTATTCATCGAAGTAAAAACATTCAGTGCTTAAATGAGAATAAGTTCACTGCTACTTTCTCTATATCTATCTGGCCCCCATTACTGTAGTATCTGAGAGCCTCACAATTTATAATGCATTTATCCTCAGGACACCTCTGTGCAGTAGAGAAATACTATTATGCCCATTTTACTTACGGGGGAATGAAGCATAGAGAGACTAAGGCCCAGATCCTTAGACTAACAAAGGTAGTCAGGCTCCTAACTTCCACTGAAATCAATGGGAGTTCGGTGTCTAAATACCTTTGAGGATCCTGGTCACATAGAAATTCTGTGGGGGAGCAGGGACTTGAAGCCACATCTCCAGCTAGCACCCTAACTTCCATCCTGCCTCTCCTTAGCACCTCCCAGACAACATGCTCGTGACAGATGTGTACGGAGAGGGTTAAAAAGTTCTGGCCTTACCTGTGGAAAGAAGAGCACATTTGGGTAATCAAGCTATCACAAATTCATTGGTACAGAGAGTGGTACAGTGAGACGGTCCGTAAGCAGAACTGGGCTAGGGATGTGTAGACAGGGTGAGAGCAGCGGCAGCAGTGAAGTATCTTTTACTGCTTACAAAAAGAAAAAGATGGAAAGGGAGAGCACAGCAGGAACTTCCTGCTGGGACTGACTCAGTCACAGGCAATCCTTGCACTTCGTGTCAGAAAATTCAAGGTCAGCCCCATCCCATATAAAAGGACAGAGCAAAAAGTGCCAAAAGTTAGAAAACATGTAAGACGACCATTCCACAAACAGTTGTGACCAGTGGGAATCCCATGGGAGCTTGTGATCATTAGAAATGCAGCATTTAAAGACGGTATTCTAGGGCTGAAATGCTTCTTACCAGATTTTAAACTGATTTCTACTCAATCCTGCTCCCTATCAGCAGAAACAACACCTGTTATCCAAATCAGCTCACTGAGAATGAAGCTCTCTGAGTTCTCTTTGGGGTACTGCTTGCCCTATTATGTTCTTAAACCTTTCCAGCACTGAGGACATATTCTCTATTGGCCAGATCCTGAGGTCTTTACTTCGTTTACTTAACTTCAATGGGAATCTGAAGTTCTCACTTAAAGATGATCTCCAAAGAAATAAATAATAGGTTTGTTCCCTTTTTTGTTTCTTTGCGATGGATAAGAAAGACTTAACTTACTGTTTTTTTCAGCTGGATTTTTATATTAGAAATTCAGATCTCTTCTACCCTGTTTTTCTTGGAAGATTCCATGGATACCTGGAGAACTGGTGGGATTATGATAATAGCAACACATGCAGATGAAACCTGATTAATTTAGAAAGAAAACAATTTATTTTCAGACTGTTTAAAACTGTTTGATTGTTTTTAAGATTTATTTAATTCACTTATGTGAGAATTAGTGGGCAGAAAAGATGCCTTTGTTAAAGATTCAATCAGCCTACTCCTTCTCACAAACACATCTCTAAGATCTCCAACAAGTCCTCCAGTAAAATTAGAAAAGGACAGAACTGGCATTCCTGAGAGCTCCAAAATAAGGTACGAAACAAGCAGAAAAAGTTCCCAAACTTTAAGTCTTTTTTATTCATCATAAAGAAGCAAAGCAGGTAACCAACCCATTTCCCCCGCTTTGCATATCACCTTTAACTCTAGTGAGATTTTGCCAGAGTACTAAGTAAAAACTGAAGAGGGACCTCACAATTTGCTCCTATAAAAACATGTCTGCTGAGATGATAAAACTGTCAATCAATGCCAATTCCCATAACTAATAGAGACAAAGCGCTAACTAGTTTACTGTCTTCCACACCAGCAGCTTGGTTTGAAGTGATCAGAACAAATTTAGCTAATTCTTCAATGGATTAGGAAGTTTGCTCCTAATTCACTCTTCAGGTTCTCTCATAATTTTTGGAATAAAGTATAACTTCAGTATCCCCAGCTGTTCTAACTGCTTTGTTGATGGATCTGCCAGCAGACTTCTGCACTTGCATTTTAGATGGATACTCTCCTGAAATTAATGCAATATGGTCAGCAGCACAGGCTTTCCCAAGGTGATATATTCAGCAGCAGCAAAGCAGTTAAGCATGCATAATTTGTCTCTTTTTTTCCAGTATTAACAGTACAAGAATGACACAACCCTTATCTTTGTTTACCTTTCACCACAGCTCCTCCTCTTGCATTTGATTACATTAATCCAACCAGTTTAACTGGATTTATCTCTGCGAGGTGCTGCACCTTCTCTATTGCTCTGCTGCTAAAAATTTTTCCCCTTTTTTGTGTCTTCTTCGGAGCACTTGAGACCAAGGACTCCCACAAGGACTATGTGATCTAAAATTATTTTGGATGCTGCACTAGTGAACGTACGGCTCTCTGCCTGTTATTCTGCACATATCCAACACCACAGCATGTCAATAGCGATAGCACCAAAGAGGACCTTTAGGACTGAAACAGAAGTGTCTCTCTCTCTCATTATCTCTCTCTCTCTCTCTCTCTCTCCTACTTGAGCTGAAGGAGAGCTCCTTTCAAGTAGCAAGCTGTTACAGTTCCTCAGGCTAACCATTAGAGGCAGACATGATCTCATGCTCACTAGCTCACAGGAGTTAGAACAATGATACTCAGACGGAGGCTCAGGAGCCACAAGTGGCTCTTTGCAGCACATGATATTAAAACACTATGTGGTTTAGTTATTAATCAGTCTAAGTCACTAACCAATCAGGATGCTTTTGGTGTGTTATTAACCAGTTGTAGAATTCTTGGTCAGTCATTTTGCTGTGAGAATAATCTATGAGCGTGTGTGTGTGTGTGTGTAAATGAAACAATGAATTCACACTACTGCCGCTCTCTTAGGGAATGCTGATTGCTGATTTGGTTCCTGAACCACTGAGGTCTGAGTATCACTGAGTTAGAATCACACACTCAAACCTAGGACTGGATTCTCCAGCCACTGTGAAACATTCTAGCAGAGACAAACTCTCTCATCACCCCCAGTCAACCCCACTGTAAAGACTCATAGACTTTAAGGCCAGAAGGGACCATTGTGATCATCTAGTCTAAACTGCACATTGCAGGCCACAGAACCTTACCTGCTCACTCCTGTAATAGACCCCTAACCTCTGATTGAGTTACTGAAGTCCTTAAATCATGATTTAAAGACTTCAAAATTACAGAGAATACACCATTTACACTAGTTTAAACCTGCAAGTGACCTGTGCCTCGTGCTGCCGATAAAGGCAAAAAAACCCCAGGGTCTCTGCCAGTCTGACCTGGAGGAAAATTCCTTCCCAAACCCGTAAATATGGCAATCAGTTAGACCCTGAGCATGTGGGCAAGACCCCCCCCAGCCTGACACGACAGAATTATTTTCTGGTAATTCAGAACCCTCCCCATCTACTCTCCCATCACCAGCCATTGGAGATATTTGCTTTTAATTGCAGTGTAGACATACCTTGAGAGGGGGACAAAAGTGGCTTTTTGAATTCTGGAGGTGGCTGGGGACTACTGCTGTGCTATCCATACTTACAATGGAGCTGTCCAGCAGCATGGAATAATCAGAGCCCATGTCTTCTCCCAAACCCAAAGTGCTCCAGCCACGCCTCCCTCATGTCCTTATGCCATGAGCAGAGCAGGGGGTAGCCTACGATTGTGTGTTTTACACGCACTTTTCATAGGTGTAAATATTGTTCAAAGGTGCAAGGCAATGCAGAATCAAGACCAAAGGAACTAAGCATATAAGCAAAGTTACTGACGTACAGGGACATCCCCCTTGCTTTCAGAAGATTGCATTGCATTTTGGGAGAAGGGGGTTTTAGTTTTTTGACTTTTACAGCCCGTGGCTACTAACATACGTGCTAAACCATTTGTACTTTTCCTTTCAGATTTTCTGGGAACATTTTAAAACAGAAACTGCAATTTTCAAGGTTCAATTTTTTTGTTTGGCAGTTGTTGAGCTCTGGTGCAAACAAGTATTTTTGTACAATCAGCACTTAATTATTTTATTTCCTGAAACTGGAGCACATTCTTTATTATCTAAACATACATGTGTGAAACTGGAGCACATTCTTTATTATCTAAACATACATGTGCCAAATAGCTACACCAGGCACGTTTCCTGTAATTGTGAACAGTCACAATGAACTTAAATACAAAATATTAGTCCTTGACAGACCAGTTTATTCATAAAAGATTTTAACACCTGTGACCTTTTAAACTTATATAGCTACACTATTCAAACAGTGCTATTATGCAAGTATTAGGGATCACAACAGTGGAGATAAGCATCATCATCTTTTTTATACTTCTATTTGACTTGTATATCTATGGGGCCACATACCCAACACTTATTCTTCTAGCTACATTTTGAAAAATTGTTGAATGCAGCTCAACCATGCAGTTACCATTGAGGATGACAAATATACATAGCTGAATTCATTCTCACTGAATGCTCCTTTCTTGTGTATTTATTTCTGTTCATCTGGCACAGGATGAAAGTTACAGGTGTTCTCCCAGAACTGTTCCATTCATTTGATTTTGCCTTACAGGACAGGAAGGGTTCTCCAGTGGTTAGAGTGTTAGTGTGGGACTTGGTGGGAGTCGGTTCAGTTACCTTCTCTGCTACAGACTCTGTGTGACCTGAGGCAACTCATTTAGTCTCTCTGTGCCTCAGTTCCATATCTATAAAATGGGGATCATAGCACTACCCTGCCTCACCAGCATCTTGTGAAGATAACATTAAAAGACAGAGAGGTACTCAGGTAACAGGGCCATAAAACTATCTTGGATAAATCACACTTATCTATTTCCAGTGTTGAAAAGCCTTCCTGGCATAGGCGCCGACTCCGTGAGTACTCCAGGGCTGGAGCACCCACGGGGAAAAATTAGCGGGTGCTCTGCACCCACCGGCAGCCAAGCTCCCCTCTGCTCACCTCTTTCTCCCTCCCCCAAGCATGCTGTGTCCCTGCTCTTCCCCCTCCCTCCCAGCGCTTCCCGCCCCCCACTCCCCGCCGCCTAACAGCTGTTTGGTGGTGCTTAGGACTTTCCGGGAAGGAGGGAGTGGGAGGAGCAGGGATGTGGTGCACTCAGGGAAGGAGGCGGAGAAGAGGTAGGGCAGGGGTGGGCACTTTGGGAAAGGAGTGGAATGGGTGTAGGACAAGAGCGATGCAGGGGCAGGAAGAGACAGGGCGGGGCAGGGCCAGGGGCAGCGGGAGATGATCGAGCACCCACCGGGCAGAGGGGAAGTCGGTGCCTATGCTTCCTGGCCTTTTATAGCACTATCTAAACATCAGTAAGGCTACATTTTAGTCACGGGTATTTTAAGTAAAAGTTATGGACAGGTCATGGGCAGTAAACAAAAATTCACAGCCTGTGACCTATCCATGACTTCTACTATATACCCCTGACTATACGGGGGTGGGGGAGGTGGCCCAGGGGTGCCACGGGTGCTCGCCGGTAGCATGCAGCCCAGGATCCCCGCTGGTGCTGGGAGAGAGGAGTTGGCGGGGCCAGCAGACTCCCTACCTGGCTCCACGCCACCCTGGAAGCAGGGACATCCCCCTTGCTTAGCTCCTAGGCAGAGGCTTAGCCAAGCAGCTGTGTGCGCTGCCTCTGCCTAGAACGCCAGCTTCGCAGCTCCCATTGGCCAGGCAGAGGCAGAGACAGCATGCAGAGCCACCTGGCCATGCCTCCACCTACGAGCTGAGCTTCCGGGGAGCCCCCCCAGATAAGCGCCGCCCAGAGCCTGCCTCACTCCATCCCATGCCCCAACCCCTGTCCCCTCCCACACCCAAACTCTGCTACTGATGCAGGAGGCGGGCGCAGTGGCCCAAGACTGCCCCAGCAGCAGCTGGTGCAACTGGCACAGGGGCTGCCTGAGCTGCCCCTGAGCCAGGCGTACTGGCCACTGCAGAAGTCACAGAGGTCACAGAAAGTCATGGAACCGGTGACTTTTGTGACAAACTCGCAGCCTTAAACATCAGACATCTTCACTGAAGACTTCTTCAAAGACTTTTCTTTGGGCTTCCCATCCCATTACAAATCATTCTAGATACCAGGCCAGGTTCTCAAGTTCATGACTCCACTGAAGTTATGCCACGAATGAATTTGCCGCTTCATGTTTCACCTGAGGTTCAACAGTACAGTCTGTCCGTTTTTGACACTTACATCCTGAAAATTAGTCTCATTGTTTGAAATATGAATGTGTTTAAAATTCACATCCCGGTCATCTCTTCATTAGTTCTGAAACCAACACATACATTTAAAGAGAAAACCTTACCCATTTTCCAAGCAAGGATCTTCTTTCTTCAAATACCTGTTTTTTAAAAAAAATCACAGACACAAATAAAATACTGTAGAACACACAGAGGTGATTCAGTTGGCAGGAGACAAATGTAAGTGAAGATGCCTCTACAGCTAAGTTGGGGGGAGGGATAGCTCAGTGGTTTGAGTATTAGCCTGCTAAACCCAGAGTTGTGAGTTTAATCCTTGATGGGGCCATTTAGGGATCTGGGACAAAAATTGAGGATTGGTCGTGCTTTGAACTAGATGACTTCCTGAGATCCCTTCCAACCCTGATATTCTATGTCTCGGGGAAAAAAATCCAGCTTGAAAAAAGATCTACATATGCTGTTAAACATGAGTCCTCAATCCCGCCATCTGGTCTTTTCAGGGAAATTCTTACACCCATACAGAGTCCACAGAAGTCACTAGGATCCACATGGGTCCACCTATTCCATTCACATTGATCAGGGCCTTAAAGGGTTCATTTGACAGTTATACCCTTTATTTATTTAGGGCTTGTTTTTTTAAGTGAATACAGTGCTCCCGAGGAGCTCCTGTGAGACAGACCTCAAAACCTGTCTTTGTCGCCTCAATAGTTACAGCCAGGGCAGCAGCAGTTCATACTTCCCCACATGGCAATACCACTGTGCTCCAACCTTAAGTTCTTACCCCTTTCTTTAGGGGTAAGAAAGGAGTTCAGTCTTCATGGCCCATGCCATCCACAGCCTCTGAAGAGGCTACCACTCAGAGGCACAATTAGTGCCAAGTGTAGAGGTGGTTTTGTGATGTGGGCATTTATCCACTAGGACACAGACTGAAAGCATCAGAATCTTGCCTTCATCACTCAGGAGAGTGCACTGGGAAAGGTAGAATACAGTAGCTATTCTGTCATAAGGATCAAAGAGGAGACACTCATACACCCAAATCACAAGTGCACATTGAAACAGTTACTAACCACAACTAGGAAAATATTATTCATCATTGCAAACTCCAAACATGTTGTTGTTTTAGCAGCCAGCAAGAAAGACTCCAGCAGAGAAAGACAATATCAGTGCTGACATTTGGTACAGTCCAATTGTCAACCTAACAATGACTTTCAGGAGGGGTGGAAAAATGACATTTCTTTTCTTTGCATGTTTCCAGTTATTGTTTGTTTTGTTTTATTTGCACTTGGCAAATATGAGGCACTTGGCAAAATAAGAGGCCCTCTAGTAAGCCTTTTATTGGCTCAACTTTGAAAACATTTGCCACAAGAAAATGATATATAGTCAAAGATCTAAGTTTTCGTTTGGAAAATTTAAGTGAAACTGGGGAGTTATTTCAATGAAAGCAATGTTAATGGCCTCTGATCAAAGAAAGATACCGTGTTTGCTTTCAGTACTCTTAGGAATACAGCTGAGCCAAATCTGCCAAGAAGCTCTGCTTACTCCAGGCATTTGGAAACAAATTAGTAGAAATCAGTATTATTGTCCCCTGGCTTCTCCTCCTCTTCCACATCAGTTTGAGCTTCTTGTCCTCTCTTTCAAGGCTTTGCATGACTCTGCTTTAACTTTACTCTGATCTCCTCCCACTCCTGTCCCTCACTGCCTTCTTTACTACAAGTCACCCTCCTAAGCATCTCTTTTCTCTTCTCCAGTCTCTTTCTACTTTACCTCTCGAGGTTCCTTCCGGCCCCACATTTCTATGATTCTATCATTCAGGACTTCTTCTACTCTGCCCCTCAGAACTTGAAGTCCCTTTCTCTTCTCACTCTGATCCCTTTTAAAAGTGCAGACATGATCAGAAAAATGACTATATAAAAATGGCACTTTATCTCTTGACAGAACTGCTCCCTGTGTGTACTGAGAGGAATATCCGTTGGTTTTAGTGGTCAGAAATAGATTTTTTCTATTTTTCCTCCTGTCAGCCCTGCAGAACCAGCACAGGTATGGGAAGCAGATTAGATTCTCGAACTTTCTCAAGGGAATTCTTAACTAAATTCTGATGAAAGAATATTACTGGTGAAGATGTGTGTGAAAGCCCAGCTGCACTTACCCCAGATATAGCCTGTAGGGTTTGAAATTCGGAAAAAAAATCTTTTTATTCATAAACTGAGCACCTCCCTAAGACTTCTAACATATATGGCACCCTTGGCGGCAATCTCAGCAGAGCGGCCATGCACCACGAACTTCTTTGGTCCGAAATGAAGCACATTGGCCATTTGGTGAAGCCTGCACTGCCCCTGTCTGTGCTGTACTTGTTCTGTGGCTCAACTGAAGACTTCAGTCCCTAAGGATATGAGTCCAGCACCTTAAACAATTCAAAGACATTTGTAGTTTTAAAGTAACCCAAGCGGCAAGAAAACAGAAGAAAAGACACAGGGAATTCTATTTTGAAAGTTTATGCACAATACAGCATACATTAATATTACTGGGCTAAATCCTCAAGTCTTTAAACA
Source organism: Lepidochelys olivacea (assembly GCF_965140295.1). NCBI lineage: Eukaryota > Metazoa > Chordata > Testudines > Cheloniidae > Lepidochelys > Lepidochelys olivacea. The sequence continues at coordinate 7,734,459 of NC_140413.1, forward strand.
GTTATTACTGATTCCTTACTCAGGCAAAACCCCCAGTGACTTCCATTAGATAAATGACTTGACGATTTGGCTCATCTGCAGTAGAAAAAATCTACCTTTAAATAATAGGATGGATTCTAACTATGGGACTAAATCATTCTTGACTGACTTGCATTAAAGTCTCCTCACATGAGTAAGGGAAGCAGAATTTGGCTTATATCTGACTCAGCTGTATGGGACTTACCTTGTCATTCATAAGCTGATTGTTCAGAGGTGTCCATGTGCTCATCTTGGTTTGCAGTTTGGGGCCATCCATGTTTTTAGGAGGTGCAAATGCCATCAGGAATGCAAGCTTGCAGGCCACCCTAATATCCTTCTGCAGACGAGGCTAAAACAGTTAGAATAAAAGACCAGCATTATTTCTGTGATGCCCCATTGCCGATGCTAAAGCACTGTTAGTGAAAATCATGAATTTCATCAAGAAGGAATGTACAAGTTCCATGGCATAGCAATGAGTCAAGTAAAACTCTTCCTCATAAACTTGAATCCTGCAAAGTAAAGTTAACATTTCATATAGAAAAGGACAATTCTATGGTTTTAGAGGCTTTTATGATAAGATTTACAGACACACAAAAGAATATCAAGACCTTTTTCAATAAAATCCAGTTGGCAAAGCTGAATGAAGAAGAATCACAACACTTGATGCTCAAATTTTCCCCGTGGAAATCCTACAGGCCATTCAGAATCCAACAATATGCACAGCATCACACTTATCTATCTTAGGGCATGTCTACACTAAAAACTTAAGTCAACCTATGTTAGGTCAACTTACAGCCACCACAGTAATTACTGCGGTGGTTCATGTCCACTCTGCCCTTTTTCCGTTGGTGGTACGTGTCCTCACCAGGAGCAACTCCACCAATTTAAGAGGGGCTGAGAGCCTGGGCTCTCATCTCCACACATAGCTCCCCCCTGGAGCCAGATTGCCTTGGGGCTCCTCGCTCTCTGCCCAAGAGCTGCCCTGAGGATCCCCATTCCCAGACGGGCTCTTGCTCAGATTCCAGGCTCCCAGCTCTCAGCCGGGCTCCCAGGTCCCCATTGGTAGCTTGGGGGCAACCCCTCCCGCTCTCAGCTACCCACTCCCTGCTAGGTGGCTGCTGTGCTCCTGTGTAGGGAGCCAGGAGCCCCAGGGCAGAAGCCCTGCTGGAAGGGGGGAAGCCAGGACCCCAGGGGGAAGCCCAGCCTGGCATGGAGCCCTGTGGGCCCAGCCTGGCTCTAGCTGGAGCCCCCCATCCACCCAGCTTTCTTGTCAATTTCAGGTTCTAGCATGGAGCTGTGAAATTGACAAGACAGCCAACCTAAGTAACCCACAGTGTCCACAATGACACTGTGTCGCTGTAACTACACTGACATAAGCCCTATGCCTCTCGTGGAGGTGGAGTTATTATGTTGGTGTAGTAGGGCACTTACATTGGTTTGAGCAAGGATGTAGTGCGTACACGGACATAATTAGGTCGACATAAGCTGCCTTATGTCGACCTAATGCTTTAGTGTAGACAAGCCTCTGAGTTTCACTGTAGTAATTGAGTACCTTCCACGTAAAATCAAAAGCAACAGCTAAGTCCCTAGTGGATTTTATGGAGTCTCTGGGTTTTCTGCTTGGGTTATTGGTTGAAGGTTTTTTGGTTAATGTGCTTGTTTCAGGCCCATGGGTATATGTAATATAACACTACAAACCCAGAGATCTAGCTAGGTTTTTATATTGTGCTCATTACCTTAACATCTATATGCACTAATGGCCTGATCCAAAGTCACTGAAGTCTATGAGAGTCTTTCCATTAACTTAACTGGGTTTTGGATCTGGCCTTATTTCAGTTAGGGCTAGATTGTAAACTAGGATTCTGCTCCTGGGGCAGACCAGAGAAAGAACTGTATCTCAGAGAGTCACAATCTGAGCAGGAGCAAATGACGGAGTCAGGATGGCCTTAATCCCCTTTTATTTCCTTGAACATCTGAGTGAAGGCTATGAGAATCTAATCTTTAAGGATGATTCTATGGAGCTTATGAGAAAAAAATCATTTCAATCTACTAAAAGAAAAAGATCAATTTAAGATAGATGGTGGTACGTAATTAAAACTGTTATTCAAAACAATTGTTCAGGTGTTCCAGCACCTTCAACCTGTGGGAAAGGGTAAAGAAATCAAGGGCCTCCAATCACTATATACTGTGTCTAAAAGAGGGCTCAGAAGGAGAAAATCCCTCTGTATCTTTACCTACTTTTTTGGAGGAAACCTTACACATGTAAACATGAACCTTTGCTGACAACAGACAGGGCTATTCCTTCAACTACAACTACAGTAAGCCTATTAGGCCCCACCCAACTCAGCAAGATTCTTAAACATATAGGTTTCAGAGTAGCAGCCGTGCTAGTCTGTATTCGCAAAAAGAAAAGGAGTACTTGTGGCACCTTAGAGACAGACCAATTTATTTGAGCATAAGCATCTGATGAAGTGAGCTGTAGCTCACGAAAGCTTATGCTCAAATAAATTGATTAGTCTTTAAGGTGCCACAAGTACTCCTTTTCTTTTTAAACATATCACTAATTTTAAGCATGTGAGTGGTCTCATTTACTTTAATGGGACTATTTAAGTGCTTAACATGAGGCATGTGCTTAAGAACACTGCTGGATCAGGGCCTTAGACAGCAAAACTTCTGGGGCAGAGGCTTAATTTTATATGTCTACAGCAGCGAGCACAATGGGACCCTCAAGCCTGACTAGGTCTCTGTATGATACTGTCATACTGCTGCTACTACTAACAAATAAATCAAGTGGGTCTTTCCAATCAGGAATTATGTTAAATGCTTTCCCCTGTTTTTTTGATCAGTGAATGACCAAAAGAGGTTTTGCGCAAATCAGGAAGCAATTAAGTTTTTTTTCCCCAAGCTCCTGACACTGCAGAGAAAACAAGCTGCAAAGATTTAATCTTCTTAAAGATAAATGCAATAACGTTGGAGATACTTTTGCACTATTTTTCCTACTAGGTTATACATCATTTTAAAAAACATAAAATGGCTCTTTCCTGATTTTGATGAGCATACAATACCCAGTCCTCCAAGAGTCCATTTGCTTCCTTTATATTTGACTAGCAGAATGAGATTCAAAATGGTTAAGAATTGATTGAAAGCTCCTATCTTCCTGCATTTTAGTGGATTTGTTTTTGGATGTTTGTATTGATCCTGTGGCTTATGGCATTGTTTTTTTTTTTTAACAACAATTGGAGACCTGAGGTCATATGTGTCACTGCACTATGTTTTTGGGTTTTTTTTAAATTCTCTCTTTTGTGGCACCAAATAAATGTCATCTCTACTGGTCTAAATGGTAGTGTCTTTATACAAATATTTGTCCAAATATGTGAAAGTCTTTTTCTTTATCCTCAATCCTGTAACAGGCTTTAATTGTTCTGCATAAGGGCCCATCCCCATGCAGCCAGTGGCAGGATTGGAGTCTTAGATTATAATATTCTGAAAATTCAATAATTTCTTTTAAATGAAGTGGCATTAAAAATGTCTGAAGTCCTTAATATGGTGATTGGGTGCCTGTTCTATAAATACTTCAGTATGTTTATTTTAAAGCTTTCATGATGGCAGGATGATTTAGGACTTCTGGAACAAAAGAAAAGCTAACTCTGATACAGTATATATTGCTATCCTGCCATACCTCCAAGTACTACAAAACCCAGAGCAAACACCTTTGTATAGCACTTGGCCGATACAAACACACTCTGATGCTCACAAGAAAAACCTTACAGAAAGCCCAATCCTGCAGGCTATCCAGTCAAGATTCTCTTCTTTCCTTCTGCAAATGCGGCAGGATCAGTCCCAGCAGATCACGCTTTCCTTGAATTTTTTTATCTCTTTAAAAATATGATGGAAGCAGAGGAGTGAAGAGAACCAGTAAAACATACACACTTGCTGTCCTCACTATCTTTTGATGCACTATGGTTTAATAGCTAGATCAGGAGACTCTCTGATAGGACTCCTCATTCCTGGTTTCTTTTTGATGGGGAGTTTTTTAAAGCAGTTATTGTAAGTAGATGACAGGTTGCAAAGTCAAGCACTCCAAAGTTAGGAAATGCCAGAATTAAGGTTGCCTGTGTAACCTTAATTTGGCTTTCTTGTGCATTGCACTATGATATAGTTTTAACCTACATGATAACATACTATTTTTTCTACAGCACGCTGGCCTCATCCACTGCACAAGAAGGACAGTGCTTACAATAACACTGCAGGCTGGTGAAGCAGTTCAGTACAAATCAAAAAACAAACAAACAAACAAAAAACCAGGGTCAGGCAGTCATGTTCCTGTTCTGAGAGAGAATTTATATCAAAGCATCAAAACATAACCAAAAATAATCCCAACCCTGGTTTCACAGATAACAGCCTTCTTCCTACACAGGCTCTTCTTTCATAGAATCATAGAATATTAGGGTTGGAACAGACCTCAGGAGGTCCTCTAGTCCCACTCCCTGCTCAAAGCAGGACCAATCCCCAACTAAATCATTCCAGCCAGGGTTTTGTCAAGCCAGACCTTAAAAACCGCTAAGGATGGAGATTCCACCACCTCCCTAGGTAACCCATTCCAGTGCTTCACCACCCTCCTAGTGAAACAGTGTTTCCTAATAGCCAACCTAGACCTCCCCCACTGCAACTTGAGACCATTGGTCCTCGTTCTGTCATCTGGTACCACTGAGAACAGCCAAGCTCCATCCTCTTTGGAACCCCGCTTCAGGTAGTTGAAGGCTGCTATCAAATCTCGCCTCACTCTTCTCTTCTGCAGACAAAATAACCCCAGTTCCATCAGCCTCTCCTCATAAGTCATGTGCCCCAGCCCCCTAATCATTTTCGTTGCCCTCCGCTGGACTCTCTCCAATCTGTCCACATCTCTTCTGTAGTGTGGGGCCCAAAACTGGATACAATACTCCAGGTGTGTCCTCACCAGTGCCGAATAGAGGGGAATAATCACTTCCCTCGATCTGCTGGCAATGCTCCTACTAATACAGCCCAATATGCCATTGGCTTTCTTGGCAACAAGGGCACGCTGCTGACTCATATCCATCTTCTCGTCCACGGTAATCCCCAAGTCCTTCTGCAGAACTGCCAGTTGGTCCCCAGCCTGTAGTGGTGCATGGGATTCTTCCTTCCTAAATGCAGGATTCTGCACTTGTCCTTGTTGAACCTCATCAGATTTCTTTTGGCCCAATCTTCCAATTCATCTAGGTCATTCTGGACCCTATCCCTACCCTCCAGCATATCTACCTCTCCCCACAGTTTAGTGTCATCTGCGAACTTGCTGAGGACACAATTCATTCCATCATCCAGATCATTAATAAAGATGTTGAACAAAACCGGCTCCAGGACCAACCCCTGGGGCACGCCACTTGATACCGGCTACCAACTAGACATGGAGCCAGTGAGGACTACCTATTGAGCCCAACAATCTAGCCAGCTTTCTATCCACTGTGACAAAGTTCCTCCTCTGCCTTGGTGGGTCCTGCGCTTACTGGTGGATTTGCTCACCTCAGAGGCTCACGGCATCCCTCAGTTTGGCCACTTTCGTGGCTCAAATCTGCCATTCATTCACTTAGCCTCATCACTGGCCAGCATGGGGAAAAGGAAGAAGAACAATCCCTGCAGTCTCTGCTGATCCACCTAGTGGATCAGGGAAGAAGCCAGAGACCTTCCCCTCTGGTGGAACCCACAGTCCAGGCCAACTCCTCCGGTATCAAGTAGGGAGTTGAGGGGATGGAGGGATGGGGGGAACCCAGGCCCGCCTTCTACTCCGGGCTCCAGCCCAGGGCCCTGTGGATTGCAGCTGTCTACAGTGGTCCCTGTAACAGCTGCGTGACAGTTACAATTCCCTGGGCTACTTCCCCATGGCCTCCTCCCAACACCTTCTTTATTCTCACCACAGGACCTTCCTCCTGATGTCTGATAATGCTTGTACTTCTCAGTCTTCCAGTAGTACGCCTTCTCACTCTCAGCTTCTTGCGCCTCTTGCTCCCAGCTCCTCGCACGCACACCTCACTAACTGGAGTGACAGCCTTTTTAAACCAGGTGTCCTGATTAGCCTTAATTAATTCTAGCAGCTTCCCAATTGGCTACAGGTGTCCTAATTAGCCTACCTGCCTTAATTAGTTCTAGAAAGTTCCTGAATGTTCTAGAATAGTCCCTGTTATCTTATCCAGGGAAAGGGGACCTGCTTAACCTGGAACTAATGTATCTACCTTCGACCACTCTCTTGTAGCCATCTGGCCTGACCCTGTCACACCACCTTATAGTCCATTCATCCAATCCATACTTCTTTAACTTGCTGGCAAGAATACTGTGGGAGACAGTATCAAAAGCTTTGCTAAAGTCAAGATATATCACATTCGTCACTTTCCCCATATCCACAGAGCCAGTTATCTCATCATAGAAGGCAATCATGTTGGGCAGGCATGACTTGCCCTTGGTGAATCCATGTTGACTGTTCCTGATCACCCTCCTCTCCTCCAAGTGCTTCAAAATGGATTCCTTGAGGACCTACTCCATGATTTTGCTGGGGACTGAAGTGAGGCTGACTGGTCTGTAGTTCCCCAGGTTCCCTTTCTTCCCTTTTTAAAATATGGGCACTACTGGGGGGGGGAGGGATAGCTCCCCCGGTACCTCCCCCGATCGTCATGAATTTTCAAAGATAATGGCCAGTGACTCTGCAATCACATCAGCCAACTCCCTCAGCACCCTTTCTGGTTCCTTAAACAGCTGCTTTTATGACCCCTCCCTTAAGTACCTGTGTAAACCTGAGTTAGGAACGCCTCATCACACAGGGAGAAGGTAGTATTAATTGAAAGCAAACAGAGCCCTGCAAAGCAACAGACAATTATCTTAAACCTCCATAGTACATCGTCTGCACCACCCACAATCACCTCCTAGCATTACAAGCACTGCACTCACAAGCATAGCAACAAATATTAGTGGCTTCCAGCTTCAATTGCTGCCTCAAGGCATCCCTGATCCTTATAGCCCCATGCTGAGCCCCTCTAATAGCCCTGGTCTCTGGCTGTTCAAATTCAGCCTCCAGGTGCTGAGCCTCAGTGGTCCAGCCCTGAGTGAAGCTTTCACACTTCCCCTCACAAATATTATGGAGAGTACAGCACAAGGCTAGAAGCACAGGAATATTGTCATTGGCCAGGTCCAGCTTCCCATATAGGCAGCACCAGAGGGCCTTTAAACAGCCAAAAGCACACTCAACAGTCATTCTGCACTTGCTCAACCTGTTGTTGAACCGCTCCTTGCTGCCAAGGTGTCCCGTGTATGGCTTCATAAGCCATGGCATTAAGGGGTAGGTGGGGTCTCCCAGGATCAAAATGGGCATTTCAACTTCCCCTACGGTGACCTTCTGGTCCGTGAAGAAAGTCCCTGATTGCAGCTTCATGAACAGGCCAGTGTTATGAAAAATGTGTGCATCATGCACCTTTCCGGACCAGCCAGTGTTAATGTTAGTGAAACGCCCACGGTGATCCACAAGCACCTGAAGAACCATAGAGAAATCCCCTTCCAATTAATGTTCTCAGTGGCTAGGTGGTCTGGTGCCAGAATTGGAATATGCGTGCTATCTATCACCCCTCTGCAGTTAGGGAAGCCCATTTGTGCAAAGCCATCCACAATGTCATGCACGTTTCCCAGAGTCTCAGTCTTTCGGAGCAGGATGCGATTAATGGCCCTGCACACTTCCATCAAAATGAGTCCAATGGTTGACTTTCCTAATCTGAACTGGTTAGTGACCGATCAGTAGCAGTCTGGAGTAGCGAGCTTCCACAGTGCAATCACCACGCACTTGTCCAACAGAAGGGCAGCGCTCATTCTAGTGTCCTTGTGCCTCAGAGCTGGGGTGAGCTCATCACACAGTCCCATGAATGTAGCTTTCCTCATCCGAAAATTCTGCAGCCTGCTCATCATCCCAGACGTGCATGACAATGTGATCCCACCACTCAGTGCTTGTTTCCCCGAGCCCAAAAGCAGTGTTCCACTGTGGTCAGCACCTCCATGAATGCCATAAGCAATCTCGTGTCGTAGCTACTACGCGTGGCGAGATCAATGTCACACTCCTCTTGCCTTTGTAGTTAAAGGAATAACTCCACTGCCACTCGTGATGTGTCAGTCAGAGTGAGCAGCATACTGGTCAACAGTTTGGGATCCATTCCTGCAGACCGACGAGGCAGAGCGCGCAGTTCATAAAGCATTGAAAGATGGCGCCAAATGCGGATTGCCAAATGCGGAAAGCACAGGGATTGCTGGGATACAAAGCAATGCATCACGGGGTGAAGGGTTCATGTAGAGTTCATGCACCTGGAAACATTCAGGGCACACCCTGAGTGTTGTGTAGGAGCAGTGCACACACTGCTCCGTCCAAGGACATGGACCATGGGAAGTCGCTCAGAGGACATGAACCGTGGGAAGCTTCCTTGGACTGGGCTCAAGGCCTGAGAGCAAGGACTGTAGTAGATAGAGGCTGGTAAATAAGAATATTAAAGTCATATTATTTCCTTTGTTGTTTGCTTTTGCGGTTGGAGTATGTAATGCGCAGGGGGGAGAGAAATAAAAGAGAGGGTGGAAAAGCTGACAGGCAGAAGCCCGTCGGCAGACCAGCCTGCTTGCTTGCTTAAAGCCTTGTCTGTCTTGTATTTGAACCGCAACAACTGGCGCCCAAACGTGGGGCCCTCAGCACTCACCTCGCCCGGCAAGGGTTTCAGACGCATCACTCATCCGCTTTGCAGATCCCGGTGAGTATTTTTCATTGTGGTAAGTATGGGAAGCTCCCTCTCTGCTTTGCAAGTGCAACACTGCAATGAGCTACAGTATTTGCTGCGTAAGGCTCAGCATGATTGCCCCACTCGAGAACTCACTCTCCTGCTACAGGAGGTGAGTGCCCAATGCCCGTGGTACCCTGAAGCCGGAACCCTTAAGCTAGCGGACTGGGAGTGGTTGGGCCAGACATTGCACAAAGAGCCTCGGACGCCCATGCAGGCTTTACATGCCTGGCACCTCTGCTGTGACATGATACAGCGTGTCGCCTCAGATAGACCCTCTCCCACGCCAATAGAGGGGCTGTCGATCTCGCCACCCCCGTCCACTCCTGCAGCCATCCCTCCCCCTGCTTCGCCCCCAGCGCCTCAATTACCACTGCCTCTCCTGTCATCCCCACCGGAGCCGGTGTGTGATCGCCATCCCCCCGTGGGGCCTCATGCTCCGGGGCCCCCCGGGGGGTCGTCTGCATCTGCTCAGGGGCTTTCGCTGGTGCAACAAATGCTTCACACAGCGAAGACTCGCTCCAATATTACAGCAGAGGAGCTGGCTGATTTGGTCTCAGTTTGTCCGCATGACCTGGCAGGATGATGGCCAGGGCAACCAGCTTGCAAACTGGGTCAGTTTGCCTTACTCGGTGATCCGAGAGGTAAAGAAAGCGATTCGCAAGTTCGGCCTGACTAGTACGTATGTACGTGGTCTCATTGAAGGACTAGATACTGGGTACACCCTGGTCCCTGAAGACTGGAGAGCGCTGTTGTGCATGATGCTGACGCCCAGCCAGTATGTTATTTGGCTTAGTGAGTATCGGCAGATGGCGGAACGCCAAGCCCAGGTATATAGAGAGCAAGGTGTCATTTATGAGCACTTGGCAGGGGAGGGCCAGTTTGCTACCGTTCAGATGCAGTCTCAACTCCCTCAGGCCGTCTTCTCCATTATTTCCACCTGCGCCCAGCATGCCTTCCGGAAGGTCCCGGATTCAGGCAGGCCTACTAAAAGCTTTGCCAGTATCCGTCAGGGTGCATCAGAGTCCTTTATGGATTTTACCAACAGATTGCAGGAGGCTATCCTCCGACAGGTGGATAGCCCTGCAGCAGCTCAGGAGATCCTGTTAAAAATGGCGGTTGAAAATGCGAACGAGGATTGCCGCTGTGCTCTCCAGGCGGCACAAGCCTCTGGAATTCTAGAGCTGTCGGACATGCTGCGGGCGTGCCAAAACATCGGAACCCAAGCACATAAAGCTCGGGTTCTGGCTGCCGCTCTGCGAAAAAGCGGAAAGGAGGGGAAGCGTTGTTACTGCTGTGGTAAGGAGGGTCACTTTCAGCGGGAGTGCCGCTCCTCGACAGCGCCTGCTCGCCCCTCAAAGAAGTGTCCCAAGAGTCGGAAGGGCTATCACTGGGCTAATCAGTGTCGTAGCGGGTCGGGAAACCGCACGACGGGTCCCCCCCGAACCCAGGGCCAAACAGGGGTGTTTCCCACTCAGATGACTGCCCCTCTGCCTTAAAATCCATAGACTCCATGAGGGCGGCGACTGCCGGAAGTGCAGGGCTTGATTTGATTATGCAGGAGGACACTGATTTTCGGTTGCTGGGGGAGGTTTGCGCCATACCTACACAGGTGACGGGACCCCTCCCTGCCGGATTTGTGGGTCTGGTTCTCCCTCGCTCACATGCTGGGAAACGGGTTTTTTTTCATCCCAGGGGTCATTGATGCCGATTACACCGGCGTTATTAAGGTTCAGGTGTGGATCCATCTTCCGCAGTCGCTCCCGCGTGGACGATCGATTGCACAATTTATTTTAGTCCTCTCTCAGGTGCCAGCCGCAGAGGATCGGGCCCGGGGCGGGAACGGCTTTGGATCAACGCTGTCTCAGTTGCCGTCTCACAATACCTCCTCTCCACTTGTTGCTCTAACAATGTCGGTCCGCCCCTCGAAACCTCAGTTAACACTTCTCTTAAATGATGTTCCTTTTACAGGGCTGGTGGACACTGGAGCTGACGTTACGGTGATTCGTGATCCGGAGTGGCTGGTCAGTTGGCCAACAGTTCCTTCTAAAGAGTTGTGGGGGATCGGGGGTAGCAAACCTGGGTGCCAAAGTTTGTCTTGGGTCATGGTCTCTAAACCAGGAGGCCGTGCCCTTGCTACGATCCGCCCTTTTGTGCTCCCTGTCCACCTCAATATTTGGGGCTGTGACTTACTTGCAAAGCTGGACACCACCCTCGATATTAATATATAATGGCCCCAAACCCTCCCTCACCCACCTTGCCCTCCGCATTACCATTGGTATGGCAATCCTTAGAGCCCGTATGGACTGACCAGTGGCCCCTCCCTCTAGAAAAGCTGAAAGCACTTCATTCGCTTGTGCAGCAACATTTGCATGCACAGCGCTTGGAGAGCTCCACTAGTCCTTGGAACACCCCGGTGTTCATTATTAAGAAAAAATCTGGTGCATGGAGGCTGTTACATGATTTAAGGGAAATAAATAAACGCATCCAACCCATGGGCCCCTTGCAGTTTGGGTTGCCAAACCCGAATTTAATTCCTCAAACCGATCAGCTTTGTGTGTTAGATTTAAAAGATTGTTTCTTCACCATCCCCCTTTGCCCACAAGATCGTGAAAAATTCGCGTTTACGGTGCCAGAATATAATAATCAGCGACCTTCTCAAAGGTATCAGTGGAAGGTCTTGCCCCAGGGAATGCAAAATAGTCCAACCTTGTGTCAACTTTTTGTGGATCGGGCCCTCGCCCCTTTTCGTGCCCAATACCCCACACTAAAGGTTTACCATTATATGGATGACATTTTGCTTAGTGGTCCCCAGGTCATGGCACAACAGCTTGAATATTTGTCTCAGATTCTCAGCCAAAATGGCCTGTTAGTGGCACCAGAAAAAATCCAACGCTCTTATCACTACCAATACCTTGGGCATAAGGTTTTACAAACCTATGCTGCCCCTGTTCTCCCGGAAGTGGTCCTACCCCAACCCCTAACCCTTGTTAAATTACAACAGATTTTGGCTCATTTAAATTGGATTCGACCCTACTTCCGTCTCCCCACATCGATGCTGCAGCCGTTGTTCAAGCTCCTACGGGCACCAGGCGCAGTTATTGCCATCACTGAGGAGCACATTGCCTGCATTCGACAGATCAATGCAGCGTTGAGTTAGCAGTTTGTGGATAGACTCACTGAGGTTCGTCCCCTGCGGTTGGTTCTCCTTGCCACCCCTCATATGCCTACTGCAGCTCTGTTTGTACCTCGTACGGACACAGCCGTCTCTATCATAGAGTGGATATATTTGTCATCCACTCCTCCTTGGAACATTTATCCTTATTTAGACGCCCTGTCCGATCTTGTTCGAAAAGCCTGCCACCGTGCAGTGCAACTCACGGGCACTGATTTAGTTGCCATTGTGTTCCCCTTGTCACGTAGTGAATTTGATTCCTTGTACCACACTTCCTTGGCCTGGCAGGTTGCTCTTTGTGATTATGTGGGAGAGATCTCTTATAATCCCCCAAAAGATCCTCGGTTGGTGATTACACAAAAGGTGCCACTAATCGTACATCGTCTTAGCCGCTCTCGACCTATTGTTTCAGCTATCACTCTTTTTACTGATGGCTCTCCACATCGCGGTGTTGTCGCCTATCAATTAGGTGACCCCCCTCATTGGCATTCTTGTTTTACGCTGTCTCAGCGTTCCGCGCAGTGCTCAGAACTGGCTGCTGTTATTTTGGCCTTTCAACTTTTTGCTGATTGTCCCTTTAATTTAATCGTGGACACGCATTATGTTTATCAGGTAATTGATCATTTACCCCTTGCCCTCATTACCCCTCAGGTCAATGCAGACCTTCTTCGCCTGTTTTTGTCCTTACAGTATCTCATCACCACTCGTAATTTCCCTTATTTTGTTGCTCATATTCGCAGTCATACCCCTCTGCCTGGGCTACTTACTGAGGGCAATGCGCGCGCCAATCGCGCGTTACATGGTTAGGTAAATTCCCTTTTTTCTGACCCCATTGAAAGCTACTCCTTTTTCCATCAGTCTGCCTCTGTTTTGGCCTGACAGTTTCACATTCCTGCTGATCATGCATGTTCTATTGGTTGTTTCTGCCCCCACTGTGCCGCTGCTGCCCCTACCTTTTCTTATGCCATTAACCCCAGAGGCACCGCAGCGAATCAGCTGTGGCAAATGGATGTCACTCACGTGCCACAATTCCGCCCCTATTCGTTTTTACATGTTTCCATTGATACCTATCTGGGATTCCTCTGGGCGACCCCACAGCGTGGGGAAGCCACTCCCAAAGTTATTCACCATTTGCTAGCCTGTTGTGCTGTTATGGGTCGCCCGAGCCAGATAAAAACGGATAATGCCCCAGCCTATTGCTCCACAGCCCTCTCCACCTTTTGTGCCCAATGGGACGTCTGTCTCAAACACGGGATTCCTTATAATTCCATGGGCCAAGCCATTGTTGAACGTGCAAATCGCACGCTAAAAACCTTGCTCGACAAACAATTAAAACAAGTTTCAGAGTAACAGCCGTGTTAGTCTGTATTCGCAAAAAGAAAAGGAGTACTTGTGGCACCTTAGAGACTAACCAATTTATTTGAGCATGAGCTTTCGTGAGCTACAGCTCACTTCATCGGATGCATGCCCATGCATCCGATGAAGTGAGCTGTAGCTCACGAAAGCTCATGCTCAAATAAATTGGTTAGTTTCTAAGGTGCCACAAGTACTCCTTTTCTTTTTAATTAAAACAAGGGGAGCTGCGTCTCCGAACCTTAGGAGACATTCAGCAACAATTGCATATCCTTTTGTTTACTTTAAATAATTTAACGCTGAACGCAGATCAGCAGACCCCCGCGGATCGGCATTTTCACAAATCCGAGGTACTGGAAAGACTGCGTGTCTATTACCATCAGCTGCCCGATCCGCAATGGCTGGGCCCAGTACCTTTAATCACTTGGGGTCGGGAATATGCTGCTGTGTCTCTCCCTGCAGGACCGTTGTGGGTTACGGCCCGTTGTGTGCGACCGGCACTGAATCAGCACGGCGTGGCACCAGGGGCTATCGAATCCCATACCGGAGTTTCAGCTGATCTTGGAGGAGAACGCGGTGCCTCCCGGGTCGACAACGGCGGGACGGAGACGGAGGAGGCGTAGCGTCCCAAGCCAGCCCATGACATGGGGAGCAGTAAAAGCATTGGTCGCCGTGGCTCAATGAAGACTGGCAGCAAACCAACAGCCAGAGACTCCTGAGACTCTGTTTCTGGCAATTCTCGCCCAAATTACTGCTAATTCTGTATTGATTGTATGCTTTTTGTGCCTGCTATTTCCTGTAGGGGTTGGCTCGGGAGTGCTTCCTCCGTTACGGGCCCGAATGACATATAACCTATGGGAAAGATTGGCTTCAATAGCAAATGTTACCCACTTTTGTTTATCTGATTCTGTAGCAGCCGGAGAACTGTTAGGTACATGCCTTATTCCAGTATGTCATCACCCTGAGGAAATAGGGAATCAGACAATGCTCGCTGCTTACGCGAATCTCTCTTCCCAGTACTCTGGCATGGCTAATTGGGGCCCGGCCAACTATACTTTGCCTCAAACGGCCGTATCCCTCCACACACCGTATCCGGCCGGGGCCAACAATGTCACCTGTGCGCGTGTGGTCAATTGCACTTGTACAAAGGTGCCCTTAGGCTGTTGGCAAATTTCCTCAACCTTTTTTAAATTGTTCCCATGCCATGAATGTTTCGTACAATTATGGCCATATCATCCTACCATCAGGGTGGTTTTTTACCTGCGGCTCATGTTCCTTTAGTTATATTCCCGCAAATTTAAGCGATGGCACCCTTTGTTGCCTCAGTAGAATAACACTAATTTTGCCTTTTGCCGGCCAAAAGTGCAGTAAAAGAAGTACACCCCTTTCAGAAGATTGTGTCGCAGATGTCAATCTTTTCAGCCGCTCTGAGTATACCGCCGTAGCGGCCTCTATTGTTGGGGTCCCCGGGCTTGCCACTTACACAGCAAGAACTTTAAATGCCCTGGCGTGTTTTGCGGCAAAGGCAATTAATACAACATCTCAGGCAATTGCCCTACTTAACACAGAGCAACATGAATTAAGGGATGCAATTTTGGATTACAGAGCAGCCATTGATTTTCTGCTCTTGAAACATCATTTAGGCTGTTCCACGTTTCAGCATATGTGTTGTTTTAACTTAACTGAGAATAGTCGTTCCATAGAAACTAGACTGGCCGAATTGGCCAATCTTACGGCACACATACGCCAAGATCTGGGGTTTGAGGGCTTTTGGAATTGGCTTACAGGTTGGCTGCCCTCTCTAGGATGGCTGCGACAATTTTTCGGTTATCCTGTATTTGTGATTGTTGGGCTTATTTTTTGCTGCTGCTGTGTACAATGTATTCCCTCTTTGTTAAGGCTTTGTAGAGACCCGCCCTGGCAGGCTCCCCAAGTTATGTCCTTGTCTGTCCGGGAGTTAAATCGCTTGCAAAAGCAAATTGACAGCTACCATGAGATGGCCGAGCACAAATAAACAAAAAAGGAGGGGATGAAGGGCTCATGTAGAGTTCATGCAGCTGAAAACATTCAGGGCACACCCTGAGTGCTGTGTAGGAGCAGTGCACACACTGCTCCGTCCAAGGACATGGACCATGGGAAGTCGCCCAGAGGACATGAACCGTGGGAAGCTTCCTTGGACTGGGCTCAAGGCCTGAGAGTAAGGACTGTAGTAGACAGAGGCTGGTAAATAAGAATATTAATCAAAGTCATATTATTTCCTTTGTTGTTTGCTTTTGCGGTTGGAGTATGTAATGCGCAGGGGGGAGAGAAATAAAAGAGAGGGTGGAAAAGCTGACAGGCAGAAGCCCATCGGCAGACCAGCCTGCTTGCTTGCTTAAAGCCTTGTCTGTCTTGTATTTGAACCGCAACAACGGGGCATGGGGATAGGACCCAGGATGCCCTGCAACCCCCTCTGCCTTCCCACAACTCTTAGTGGCAGAAGAGGAAGAGATGGTCTGTGGGATAGCTGCCCAGAGTGCACCAATCCAAATACCATTGCAAGTGCCGCAAACGTGAACACACTATTGCACAGGCAGCTGACAGTGTGAACACATAAAAGTGGTTTCCCTTCAGCGCTCTCTGAGCGGCACTGCAACTGCCAGTGCTGTAACTCTGCCAGTGTAGATAAGGCCTAAGAAAGTGGCTCAGACTATGCCTGGCAGAAGCCATAATGCCCATATCGCCAACCAAACACAAAAAGAATCTTCATTCACATGAACCTCACCAGACCTGTGGTGCACAGTGAACGAACTGGGCTACAGAGCCAGATATCGGGGTAATCTGGACAGAGGTATTCTTCATGGCATGCAGCTTTTTAACAGGGGCATGGTTAGTGACCTTCTGAAGATGTTGAGATGATGTGGTGAAACGTATAGCCACATCACAGAGTTAAGCCATGGCATAGTACGGACCACGTTGCAGCGGCTTGTGCATTAGGCACTGGAACATGGCCAGTGGAACGTGTAGACCAAAGGAAGGGAGGTTATGGAACAGGTACAGTCCATAAGGCAACACTGTTTTTTTTTTACTTTGGACTCTTGCAATAGAGGTATTTGCCAACATCCCTTAGTCAGATCAAAAGTTGTAATTTATCTAGTTTTACCTCAACTACTGGCACTGGGTAGGTATCAAACAGAGAGCTATTACTGGCTTTTATTCTGAAATCAGAGAAAAAACTGAACACTATTGTCTGGTTTTGGTGTCAAAACAATTAGTCTGCACCATTCACTTTGTGATTCCTCTACTACACAAATTCAAGCATGTTATCTAATTCTTGCATTACTGTCTCCCACATCCTTTCCAAGACACAGGACACTCCTTTCTGAACCCTGGCTTAATTTGGATGCAATACTCACTGAAATGAGTCTTCCCAGGTGCAGTCATGAAAATATCTCTAAAGCTGTTAAGAAAATGCCTGGCTTGTTCCACCAGCTTTCTAGATGGGTTTTCTCCAAGCACCCCAATAGCATTAGACTCCTTACCGGATATCTGGGGGCCTAAGTTTAGTTCCTGAGTCACAGGAGAACACCATCACTCTTCTGTGATTTCAGAGAGACTGAAAACATGAAGGTGGGAACAAAACATCCCCTATTCTATAATCCTGACAAGGATTTCACCCTCTAGAACAATACAAGTATATACTGGGAATCCTGGGCAGGATCCACCTGAGATCTCTTAACTTGGAACATCTCCTCATATAGGCAGGTAGTACATGCCTTGATAGCATTCATCACCATGTATTTTTGACAGGTTTCCACACCCCATTTTGGGTTTATATCCCACCCTCCATTGCCGTTTCGGTTGGTGTCGAGGTTTGGTGCCATCAGCCATTTTGAAAAAGAAAACTTTTTTATTATTTTTTATGTTTGAATAGGGTGCTTGTTGAGTGCTTGTGTTTGGTCATGTTTAGAGAAAAGGGTTGAAAGAATAGAAAGAGAGGCCTTAAAGATTAAAAAAAAAGAAAGATTTGGTTAGGTTTAGAAGACAAAAGGAAAGAAAGGTTATTAAACAGAAGAAAGATTGTTTGGTTAGGTTTAGTAAGGAGAGAGAATTTTAAAGGCCTAGTTTGGCATGTTATTAAAGAATAGAAAGAAAGAACTTAAAGAAAAATAAAGATTTTTGTTTTTAAAGGGTTAGTTTGAAAGAATAGAGGCAAGTTATTAAAGAAAAGAAAGATTTTTGGTTAGGTTTATTAAGGAGAGATGATTTTTAAAGAATAGAAAGAGAGTAAAAAATAAGCACAGGGCAAAGAAAAAAAGGGTTTTAGAGAATAAAAAAAAATAAAGCAATAAGAGAGTCTGTATTACTGAACACATGCAGAGTGAAGCATCCTACCTTAGCAACTATTGGTAGAGAAATGATAGGTGTTCTGCGTGGTGAACTTTGGGAGCTATCCCCACCTCACGGTGGAAGGATCCGAAGCTGTTTTACAGCTACGTCACAGAATGCACTTTTTGAACCAATCCTTTCATACCAAGATTTTAAAACAAGAGCCTTTCAGAAACAGGCTATCGTGGGATGGATTATTTGAAAAACTCTAGCCAATGAATATTTGACCGTGCATCTAAAACCATGTATTTTTGCAAACTGCAGTTTTAAAATTGGAAGCCTAGACACAATGGCCACGTCCTTTTACAAGACGTCTACAGACACCAAGAAGCCGGAAATGTCTATGGGTGCAACAGCTCGTGTTCAGAAGAGAAGACCCATTTACACTTATTTTGCTAAAGAGGCAGCGCTGTTGCCAAACCCCACGTTTCATCCTGAAATTGAACAGAAGAAACAGGAAAACTTTATGGGATCACTGCCAGTTGTAAAAGAGGAAAAGGACTGCATGTGAAAAAATTTATTGCCAGCTTTGGAGGAAGCAGACTCAAAGGCGGAGGTAAGGTACTCTTTATAACAAACTGATGAAAAATTACAAATATTTTATAAATATTTATGGTTAAATATATTTGTTTTTTATAGGTAGGAATGGAAGAAGAGTCTGTATACAAGGACATAGCAGCTGAGGGATCGTCGGAGGATAGCCATGTCAAGAACCAACTGAGAGACCCCGAGTCATGGAAAGACGGCAACACTGTTACAGTAAAAGCAAGTGAAAGTTTTACCAGTTGTGAAAAAATTATTACATTTATCCGCTTAAAATGAATTTTTTATTTTTTTTGACAGATAACCAAGCCAGGGCCACACAGGATCACCGCACTGGTGTGTGATGAGTGGCTGACAGAACCAGAAGAGCATGATCAGATAAAAGCAACTTAAATTATTTGAAAGAAAAGAAATATATCTATGTAAGGCGGGGGTTAAACGCTAGTATACGGATGTGCTTAATAATAGGTTGATGAAAAGATTACCAATGGAGTGCCTGGCTTTAAAAACAAAAAAAACTTTATTTTTCTTTAAGTTCTCTCTATTATTTAATAACATGCCAAACTAGGCCTTTAAAAGCATCTCTCCTTACTAAACCTAACCAAACATTATTTCATTTTGTCCTCTAACCCTAACCAAATATTTCTTTTTTTTAATCTCTCTTTCTATTTTTTCAACCTTTGCCTCTAAACGTGGCCAAACATAAACTGCAACAAGCCCCCTATTCAAACATAAAAAATAATAATAAAAAAATCTTTTTCAAAATGGCCAACAGCACCAAACCTCAACACCAACGGAAATGGGAACGGATGGCAGGACATAAGCCCAAAATGGGGCGTGGAGACCTGTCAAAAATATATGGTGATGAATGCTATTGAGGTATATACTACTTAGGCAATTGAACACTTTTCCATTGCTGTACTCATGTAATAAATCAGTAGGGCTAGAAACAGACAGTACATGTTAGCAGCAAACTCAGTTGGTTCACCTCATATGGATCCCTGCTGCTCTTCTACATCCTGCCCCCTCATACAGTGAGGTGGAAGGAAAAGGTAGGTCCTGTAGTCCTTCCTAGAAAAGCCCACTTGAACAGCCATCTTAGAAGCCAGAGAGACGTGTTTCTCCAAGGGCTAGAAGGTCTAGCGACAGCCAATCAGAGCCCAACAGGCTCAAATAAAAGCAGCTGCAGTCCCTTAGCAGGTCAGTTTTTGGGCAGGAGCGAAGGAGTAGGAGTTCTTCTTTGGCTGCAGGAGCTGCACAAATAAGTAAAGTTTATGGTAGGCTGAACTCAAAGAGAGATTGCAGAGAGAGAAGACCCTGAGGATGCTGGTGCTGAGCTGGAGATAAAAGGGCCTGGTAGGAAAAGGCCCAGACAAACAGTAGCAAAGAACTGCCCTACTGAGCAGTATGTGGCAGCTATGTATAGGGTCCCTGGTTGTGACTCCCAGTAGGGTACAGGGTGGGTTTCCCTACTGATCACAGTTAAAATGGTGTAAGCGCCAAGAAGGGGCAGGCCTTAGTTAGGAGCCTGAACAAAAAGCAGAATTTAAAGGGCTCATAGCTAGGGCTGAAGACTCTAGGGAGGGCAAACAGATTGCTTAGTTATTGAACTCTGTACTACTCCAGAAGGGGTTCATTTGGACTTTGTGACTTGGGTGGAGAGCTGAGCCACTGAAGTCCTGCCATCCAATGTTGACAACCTATATGGGGTGCCAGAAGTGCAAAGAGGACTGCAGTACGACACCCAGCTGCAAGGAGATGCTTGATGGTGTGACAAAGTTCCTGCTCTACCTTGGTGGGTCTTGCGCTTATTGGCAGATTTGCTCGCCTTGGAGATTTATGGCAGCCCTCAGCTTGGCCGTTTTTCTGAACCCACAGTCCAGGTCGACTCCTCCTGTGTCTGACCAGGAGTTGGGAGGATTTTGGGGGAACCCAGGCCCGCCCTCTACTCCGGGTTCCAGCCCAGGGTCCTGTGGAATGCAGCTGTCTAGAGTGCCTCCTAGAACAGCTGTGCGACAGCTACAACTCCCTGAGCTACTTCCCCACGGCCTCCTCCCAACACCTTCTTTATCCTCACCATAGGACCTTTCTCCTGGTGTCTGATAATGCTTGTATACCTCAGTCCTCCACATTCTCACTCTCAGCTCCTAGTGCCTCTTGCTCCCAGCTCCTCACACGCACACCACGAACTGAAGTGAGCTCCTTTTTAAAACCCAGGTGCCCTGATTGTTCTGGAACCTTCTCTGTTACCTTACCCAGGGGAAAGGGACCTACTTAGCCTGGGGCTAATATATCTGCCTTCTATTACTCTCCTATAGCCATCTGACCCGACCCTGTCACAATGGATAAGAGTTACCCTAATTGTCCCCATGGCATTTACTGAGTTGCTGTACCTTTATCAACTCTCTTCTTTGGTACTTTCTGGGTCACTAAGCCTCCTCTTTGACTAGGCAACATTTCCTCCCCAAGCTGTCCAGCACCAGTCCAGTGGAGATTAGCTCTTGAAATGGTTCCTTCACAATTCGGTTAGATAATGAATCTTTGTACAGTGCTTTGAAGGTTAAATGGGCCACACAAGTACTCAGTATTATTCTGTATAGCCAGGGGTAACATTGACTATATGGGTAATATCTGTGGTGCTCCTTAGAATCAAGAAATGTATTGGTATATGCGCTCCTTTGATGTAAGAATCAAGCAGACAAATCCTAGTGTTCTAGAACATGATTTTATTGGTTGCCTTATGATACAGTTGTGCACTACTTGCAAATGAAGTTGTTTACCACAGCAGAATGATTTCAGTCCCCCTGATCCAACTCCCATTAAAGATAATGAAGACTTTCTTTTATTTCAATAGGAGCTGGGTCAAACCCTTTGTTTTAAAAAATAATTTGATTGCATTTAAGAAAGATTAATGCTATGTTTGATCAGATCATATTAACTAAGGGCATTAAACTCATTTCCTTTAGCTATGTTAATCTAGGCTTAACCCTCTGGAATACCATTTCAGGGCCTTCTGCAAATCATAGTCAGAGTAAGTCTTCCAGAGGCACTGTTTTATTAAGCCTTCCTGGCTCTTCAGAGATTCATATTCCCAGAGGTTTAAAAACACGTTACCCAGAAATAATCTAATGACCATAATCCACATGATGGTATAAGAGAACTTTCACCTGGAATGAACTAACCAAACTCTAAGGTTTAGAAAGGAAGAGAGGACTGCTTGTAAATGATCATCCTGGGAGCCAACAGTAGTTAATTCACATCTACTGTCCTCTGTGTATTTCAAGTGTTGCAAACCACAGTAATAGAAAGGTAAACCAGAGAGATTAGCGTATACAGAACAAAAAGAATCAAGTATATGAGATTCAATATGAGAAACTACAAGAGGATTGATCTGGGGGAAATAATGTGAAACAGAGAGAGATGATGGGAAGCTGTTGAGTGGATGGGCAGCAAAATGGTCTTCTTGCTGCTGCATCTCATTAAAAGGTGTTGTGTCCCACTAAGTGCCCCCTCTGCCAACAATTACCCTATGGCATTGACACCCTTCAGTACTCTAGAGTTGACACCCTCGCATCCCCAGTGGTCTCAATACCTGTGAGGGACCCATACCCTATATTATCAATACCCTTTTCCACTCCAGGCATTAATATCCCCAGTTCTACACCCCACAGCATTGATCATCTCCACGCTTCCCAGTGGAAATGATCCCCCCCAGGGCACCCATGACATCAGTCCCTTCCACAGCTCCTACCTGTGACCCACAGCTTTAATGCCCCCAATCAGGGTACACTGATCTCTCCTGAGCCTCCACGGCAGTGATACCCACCCCCCACAGTGCTCCCTGCACTCTGGGGCTTTGATACCTCCTGGACTCCCTGCACCCTGTGGCATTAATAGCCCTGCAGCCCTCTTCCCTCTCCCATGAATGACCTGTGGCAATGAAACTCTCCCCTTGCCACCTGTGCTCTGCAGCATCAGTAGTCCTGCATACAGCCCCACAGAGTCGATACTCCCTACTGCACTGCAGTATCTATATCCCCTTTGCTTCCCACAGCACTGATAGCCTCTAGTGCCGCCCTCGGCATCAATTCCTCCGAAGTCTCCTGCTGTGACATCGATACCCCAGTGCCCCACACACCCCATGAAACCAATACTCCCTATTATTCCTGCAGTGTCAATACCCCTCAGTACCCCTGGTACTCTATATCACTGATTCCCCCTGTGCCCTTCACAGTCTTTAAGTCTCACGGCTCCCCCATGCCTTGGGGCATCTATAACCTCCACCACAGCCCCATGGCACTGATCCTCGGCCAGGGCCCATCTTGGGCCTTGAAGCCCTGAAAGCCCTGTGCTCTTCATGGCATCAAAACCATCAGCTCTCCTGCATTCTGCCAGCCTCCAGTGCCCCCTGTGCTTTATGGCATCAATTCCCTCCAGTGCTCCCCGTTTCACGCTGCAGCACTGATATCCCCCCCCCGCCCCACAGCATTGCCCATTCCCAGTGCTCCCCGGACCCTGACATCCCCCAGGACCCTGCACTGTACTGTATATTTCCAGTTCTCCCCCTGCACCCCGTGGAACTGATGTGCCCCACGGCAGCCTGCGACGCTGGTATCCCCCAATGGCCCCTGTGGTTCTCTACATTCCCGGTGCTCCCCCTGCAGCCAATATCCCCCTGCGGCACTGATATCCCCCGATACCACCCCCCCCCCAAGTATTACCTACACCTAGTGCCCCCCTCTGCCCTGTGGTACCACTATCCCCCAATGCCCTCCATCCCTTGTGCCCCCATGTCCGGCATCGTGAAGAATCCCCAGGGTCCCCTGCACCCCGCAGCATTTATACCCCAGGTGCGCCCCCTGCCCTGTGATAGCCCCCCGCCCCCCCCAGCTGGTAATCCAAGTGCTGCCCTATGCTCCTCAGAAAACCCCCCCCCCCCCCCGGTGTCTCGGGAATCGATACCCCAGTGCCCGTGAACAGCCGATAAACCCCTGACCGCCATGGAGGCGATACCCCGAGCGCCCCCCCCCCACCCCGGGATATCGATGCCCCCTGGCGGGGACACGCCCCGCCCCGGCGCTCTCACCTGGCCTCCTGGGCTCCGGAGCCGCGCCCCCCGCCGCGGCCCGGTCTCCTCTGCTCCCGGCAAGTTTATTCCGTTTGCCATGGAAACAGCTTCGAGCGCCCTGGGAGAAGCAGCCAATCAGGGCCGGGGCCGCGGGGCGCCGGCTCTTCTACCTAGCAACGAGCCGGCTGGTTCTGATTCGCCGCTCTCCGGGGCGGTCCGGCGGGGCGGGGCAGGGAGTGACGGAGCGAGAGGCGGAGGCGGGGCCCGCGTTCGATGCGGGGGGGCGGGGCTGGCAGGAGGCCGCCGTGGGGGCCGGCGTTGGCGCTGCCGCGGGGGTCTGGGGGGCGGGGCGCGGCCGTTACCGTCTTCACCTCCTCGCGCTGCGCCGCCGCCCGCTCTGGGGGCGAGGCGAGGCCGGAGAGGCAGCAGGGCGGGTGCTGGGGTAAGTGCGGTAGCCTGGGCCTGGGCGTGGGGGGCGGGCGACCCTCTCTCTTCCCGCTGGAGTTGCCGCCTCGGGGTGGAGGGGATCCGCCGAGGTCAGAGCCCACAAGCTACCCCCGTGCAGGAGAGGACCGGGGCAGGGGGGAGGGACAGCACCCCAGCGTAGGAGGGCGCTGGCGGGGGGGAAGGCCCCAGTGCAGGAGAGGGCTGAGCTGGGAGATGGCCGAGTCAGAAGCTTCCCCGTCCCCCAAATCCCGGGGGAGTGAAGGAAAAGAAGAGGGCGAACCCCTCTTTCTGCAGGCTGCCTGTGTGTGAAGGAGCGGTTCCCCCCCCCCACTCCCCACCTGGACCTGCAATGGAGGGTGGGGGGAATATTGTGTGGTCCCCCCCCCATCTGTGTTTGAAGTGGGGTGTGTGGAGGAAAATATAGTTTGGTTCCCCCCTTCCTTCCCCTCTTTCTGTCTGCTACGAGAATTGGGGGGAAGAATTGGGGGGGGGGGTTCTCCTCCTCCCTCCTGCTGTCTATAACTACAGTGGGGAAAGCTGCGTGGTGTGCGTCTCCCCAGTGTAATTGAAATGGGGGCAGATGTGGTGTGGTTTCCCCCTTAATCTGTAACAGAAATGGAGTGGGAGAGAACTGCAGTGTGGTTTCTCTGCCCCTGACTGTAATTGAAGTGGAATGTGGGGAGTGTCCCCTGCCCCATTTCCCCTGTATCTGGAATGGGGGGGGGGAGTTTGAAGTTGCTGTCTCGTTCCCCAACATCTATGCTTGAAGTAGTGTGTGTGTGTCTGTGTCTGTCGGGGGAATACAGTTTAAGTCCTGGATCAGAATGGAGTGAGGAGTACTTAGTGTTTCTGTGTTAGATCAGGACAAGACCTAATGTAGCTTTGCCGACTGCAGGGTTCTTAACTTCCTCTGAAGCATCTGGTGCTGGCTGCTGCTGGAGGTGGGATACTGGACTACAAAGAGCTTGAGTCTGATCCAATATGACAATTCCTAAAGTACTCTGGAAGTTCATTCTATGGCTGGATCCCATCAACCAAGAATGCACAGTCCTGAGTTCTTAACACACATTGTCTTGGGCTTTGTCATTTGCATTGTCCATGCCTAGACTGAAACAGGGTCCCTAATGTAGTTAGGGCAGGGGTGGGCAAACTTTTTGGGCCAAGGGCCACATCTGGGTGGGGAAATTGTATGCAGAGCTGGGGCAGGGGGTTAGGGTGCGGGAGGGAGTACGGTGTGTGGGAGGGGATGTGGTGTGCAGGAACGGGCTCAGGGCAAGGGATTGGGGCAGAAGAGGGATGCAGGGTGTTTGAGGGGGCTCAGGGAAGGGGGTTGGGGTGCAGGAGGGGTGTGGAATGAAGGGCAGGAGTGCAGGAGGGGTGTGGAGTGCAACAGGGGGCTTAGGTTTGGGGGGTGGGGTGCAGGAGGGGTTTGGGCTCCAGCCCAGGGCCACTTACCTAAAGTGGCTCTGGGGTGGCAGTGGCATGCACAGGGGCCAGGGCAGGCTCTCTGCCTGCCTGCCCTGGCCTCACGCTGCTCCATGAAGCAGCAGGTACCGCATCCTAGCGCGGCCTCTGGAGGGTGGGGGTGTCACAGGACTCTGTGTGCTGCCCTTGCCACACCTCCAGGTAGCTCCCGCAAAGCTCCCATTGGCCATGGGTCCCCGTTCCCGGCCAATGGGGAGCTGCGGCAGGCAGTGCCTGGAGGTGAGGGCAACACATGGAGCCCTCGGCCCTCCCCCACGCCCGGCTGCAGAGATGTGGTGCGGGCCGCTTCTAAGAGCAGCGTGGGGCCTGCGGCACCATGGGGGGCAATCCTGCGGGCCGGATCCAAAGCCCTGACGGGCCATAGTTTGCCCACCCCTGAGCTAGGGTTTGATCCATTAATAGTTTGTGAAGATTAGAAACGAGGGCTCAGGTTGCCATCTGAAACTGACTGGGAGCTAGTGAAGGCTCTTGAGCAAGGCCTGTTGTGCTCATGGTGACCTGGACCATGGAGGTGGGTAACAGCATTTTGTACCAGCTGACACCTCCGCCTCAATAACATAATGGTCTTGAAGTGACAAATGCATGGATTACTCGGTCTAGGTTCTTGTCCAGGAGAAAGAGGTGAAATTGCCAAGCAAGTTGGAGGTGAAAAGGCATGTTTATACACTGATGTTTAGGTGACCAAGTAGTGTCGGTGCGTGGATGAATACTTGGTCTTGCAAGAGTAGTGAGGTGCCACAGGACCCTGAGGTTCAATCCACTTTGACAAATGGGGCTGTACACCTTAAGTAGAAGTTGGGGATGGTGTCTGGTTAGTTCTTCAAAGCGTTTTATGTAGGGATTGTCCAGTTTGGCTGATGTACATAGCAGAGGGGCATTGCTGGCACATGATGGCATATATTACATTGGTGAACGTGCAGGTAAATGTACCGGTGATGGCGTGGCTGATCTGGTTAGGTCCTGTGATGGTGTCGCTGGTGTAGATATGTGGGCAGAGTTGGCTTTGTGGTCCATGATTCTGCTACTTAAACTGGGAGTGTAAAAGGCTCTTTAGGCTTCCTTTACTGTGATGGTGTAGTTCTGTTAGAATTGTTGGTGGACAGATATGGCATATTTCTTGTGGAAATCTATTGAAATTCAGAGTCTTTACCTGTGTACTTCATCTGCTCTAGTTAATCTTCAAAACATGGTATTCATTTCAGTCAGTGTGGGAGGAATGGGCAGCGTGGGGACAAGGTCAGTTATTTTAAAATTATATTTTTATGATTACTGTCTTGTCTTTTTTCCTATTTGTATTTTCAAGGCTTCAATGGCCACAATCTCAAACAGCTAGAGGTAAAACTACTGCCTTATTCCATCTTAAAGCTTGAAATACATACATTTACTTGATATTTATTTTTTCTCACTTACAAAATGAGCATATTGGAAGCTTTTAAGTGCATGTACACAAATCCATGGCTTTAAATTTAACTATATTCATATAATGTCAATCAAATATCTCCACATCCACAGTACTCACCCACTTTCTAATACCTTTAGGTGAAAGAATAAGGGACTTAACCTTTTGCCTTTCTAATGTATAGAATGCTCTTACAGTCCACCACACCCAAATTAATGTAAACCCCCTCTTGGTTGCAAACCTGTTATGTTTGTCAGTTCTTTGATTCTTCTCTGAAATATTAACGTGACACTTGAGGTTCTCTTGGAAGTCTTGTTTGTACCAACAGTTATCTGGGTGATGGCCTACATTGAATCTTTTGCAAATAGCAATTTGGTTAGAGGCTTGAGTTCTGTGCTTTAGGTTTCGATTTCTAATATTTTCTAGAATAAAGTGGTAGTGAGAACAGGGGCCATCTAGACCTGTCTTGTAGCTCTCCTACTTCATTTTTTTTCCACTTTGGCCCTCATTCTCAAGGCTCAAACCTTTGATGGAGGAGGATTGGCATACTGGATCAGACTTTCCACTTCTGACACTTTTACATCGTGAAGGGAGAGAAATAGCCCCAGGGAATGACAGCTGCATAAAGGGGTTCCCCAGCCAGCGTAAAACTGTCTGAAAACCATACACTCTTTCTTTCACAGCTCTCAGCCTCAGGATATTTTGGGGACAGGGATGGGTGGAGTATGTTGTGCTCTGACTTATTATCAGCTGTTGCAATGGTTCCTAGAGGGTCAGCAACTTGGTGCACTCAAAGCAAAAAGGAGGTGTGGAAGGACCTGGGGACCATTGCAGAGCAGGGCCTGATTGGGAGAGGCCTGAGCAATCTGGGTAGCCTGGGGTATATAGGAGCTAGCTCCTCTATGCTGAGGTACTTCTTGAACCAAGGAAGCAGCACTGGAAGAACCCTTTAAAGTGCTGATACTTGAAGGCAGAAGCTTTTGATTTTCTGCTCATGCCTCCCTAGTCAAACACACTAGTCCCACTCACATATATCACTGTATCTTCTTTCCTGCTCCCATACTTTGTTGGAGGTGGGGTAGGGTGAGTGGGGGCTATAGGATTTTCAAGAGACTAGTTAGGATGTGGTGACTATGTAAGAGAATGAAGTCATGTTGGGAGGCCTTGGCTGGGGGGAATCCATTGCTTCTGTGCCTAGGCATCAGTGCTTGCAGTAGTTCCCTGATGCTGCTGCCTTGGTTCCCAGGCCTATTGAGGTAGCAGCATTATGGTATCATTTGATATGCTTCAGAGTAGCAGCCGTGTTAGGCTGTATTCACAAAAAGAAAAGGAGTACTTGTGGCACCTTAGAGACTAACAAATTTGTTAGTCTCTAAGGTGACACAAGTACTCCTTTTATTTGATATGCTGATGCCTCAGAGCAGAGGCTCTTGCCTAGTCTGATGCTGCCTAATGTGCTGGTTAGCAGAGGCAATGGTGCTAAGGGAGCTGTTCAAGTGTCAATACTCCTCTACTTTCTCATTTACTTGTTCTCTTCTAAAGCTCCTGTCCTCCAGGACCCTTTCATTACGTCTGCTTTTTTTTATATTCCAGCTCATCTGCCCAGCCTGCCTAAAGGTTTACCAAGAGAATAGGCAGATGTGTCAGAGGCAGGCCAGTATAATCTGAAAACAAAAGTAGATGATTTGAGCAATCCTGCAACAGCTAATTTTGGCATAATTCAATTAGAATTATTCCTTATTCAAGATATTTTTTTTCAAAATTTGCCTTTTTGAGATTTATCACTGTATTTGTGTGTGAATTGTTTAGAGAAACAAAAAAGCAAAACTTCAAAATAAAAAACTTTAAACGTTCAATCTGAACATTTGTAAATATTCCACTAAAAATAATTGCATAGAAAACTCAGTTGTAATTCTTCAAAGGGCAGTTCCAAATTCGGAGGCTAAGTTCAATTGCAGGTGGGAGCTCCGTCTCTGTAAGCAACAGTAGCAAGGCCAATGGAAAAGGAGTACTTGTGGCACCTTAGAGACTAACCAATTTATTTGAGCATGAGCTTTCGTGAGCTAAGCTCACTTCATCGGTTAGTCTCTAAGGTGCCACAAGTACTCCTTTTCTTTTTGCGAATACAGACTAACACGGCTGTTACTCTGAAAGGCCAATGGAGATATTCTTCCATAGACCTAGCTGCAGCTATGCTGGAGGTTAGGTTAGCATAGCTGCGTTCTCAGGGGTGTGGATTTTTCACATGCCTGTATGCTGTAGCTATGTAGATGCAAGTTTTTAAGTATAGACCAGGCCTTAATGTCTCTTTGATGGAAATATTTAGGATTCATCACATAGAAGCACTGGCACTTCCATTTCCCTCCTTCCCTACAGGAAGAACAAGCTATTTTTGGAGCACCTAGCCCTTTCTGTCTCAGACAGAGACTGAAAAATCAGAACTGAAAACTGATTCTGAGTCTCTTGATTTAATCACTTGGCTTTAACACTTACAAATTACCTTAAATATTTATTGTGCTAATATTGTTCTATATTAATTAACTATATTTTTAATTTTGAAGTTAACTATAGTGGTTTTACTGTTTTTGTTTTGTTTTAGGCTGTTATAGAACATATGTTAAAAGAAGAACATAGCTCAGCTACTGTTTCAACAGGATGGGTTCTATCGTGTGGGAATGTGGTTAATCAACTTGACACGTTAACCTAATACAACCTATATAATGTGAAAAGAAAAGACAAGATGTCCCATCTGTCTCGAGTGTTCTGTCGGACTGAGTGAATAAGACTCTATCAGCACAAATAGTATTTCAGTTTTTGAAGACTCTTAACAAACAAGCAGCAAAAATACTGGCATTAAAGCCAAACCTTCGGTACATGTATATCTGAACGTGTGCACTGGATAATCTGACAGGCCTCCGTGACTGGCTCCCATTCACATGTGGAAGGATGGCTACTAGCTTGATGTTCTGCTCTCTTTTGTTCTTGGATGTTTTGGTGGGGCATACAAGTGGACACAGTTTATTTTCTTGTGAGCCAATCATCTTAAGGATGTGCCAAGACCTGCCTTACAATACCACCTTTATGCCTAATCTTCTGAATCATTATGACCAGCAAACTGCAGCATTAGCAATGGAGGTAAGAATTAATCTGCTTTCTTTCAAAAGTATGTATTTGATAGGCCTTTAATTGACCACGAGATTATTTTTGGCAATTGGGAATTAAGGAGAAGGATGGTTATATAAAGGATATTTATTATAAAGTTTCAGTATTTTGCCTGTTGTCTTATTGTTTGAAAAGTGTAAAGCGCCTAGATGCCATTTGCCTTACAAATCATTCCATAAAATATACTGTTAAGAATTACTACAAATATGTAACCACATTGTGTGTGTGTGTGTATATTATAATATATAAAATAAGTACAACTGTTCACGTTCAAAAGTACTCAAGGGTTCCAGCTTTAAATATTTTTGGCTGATGGAGAATGCATATTTGGAATAATATGTCAGCAAAAGTTAGTTTAAAGCACTTTTCAATAAACTAATTTATACAGTAATGCTAAACAATCAATGGAGGACTTAGTTATAAAACTATATCCTTCTGATGTTTTGTGGTTGGATGGAAGAATATTTTTGCCTCCTCAGTTATTACAGATTGTGTTGTCTTGGTGTCCCACTAGTCTGATAGAAAAATATATGCATGTGCTTTCCCAGGTTACAAGAATATCGGTTGGCAAACCATTCCTTTAAGCTGCTTCTATTCAGGCAGGTGAATTGGTGAACTTAAACTTTCTTTGTTGTTGTAATGGTACCTTACTACTCTTTTTATATATAGAATAAATCCAGATAAGACTAGTTCAGTTATCTGCCTTGATTTCCGTTTCCCCACTACCACATTTTGTAGGACTACAGTACATCATCCACTTTATTCATTTATAGTATAATAATAATTCCCACTAATATATCTGATCTGTTCTTGAATATCTCTTGTGATGGTCCTTCAGTCACCTACTTGGGAGTCTTTTCTACTGGCCTCTTGTTTGTATACGAAGAATCTTTGTCCTTCCATTTACAGTGTCTGAGTAATTCCTTTTTGTAGAGCTTGGCTGTGATTTGATTAAAGCCAGTGGGCATTTGAATGCTCAGCAGCTCTCAAGATTTGGCTTTCCAATGCAACTGTGAAGGAGTTGCGCACACCAGGGGTTCTCAACCCTTTTCTTTCTGAGACCCCCTCAACATGCTATTAAAAACTGCAGGGCCCGGTGGCAGGGGGAACTTGGGGCTCTGGGCCAGGGGTGGGACCCTTGGGCACAGGTGTAGTTTGATTTCTATTTTGGGCGAGAGGGGGCCAAGGGCCGGCAGGGCTCAGGCTAGCTCTGCACAGCAGGGTCCAGAAAGGGAGTGCTGCCCCTCCCCCCCCGACTCACCTCAGCAGGCCACCGACCTGTTTGGGTCTGTGTGCTGGTAGCTGCTTCCTGAGGGCTCTCCAGGTCCCTGCCTTGGGCAGCTCTGACCGGCTGCGTGAGCAGTCAAAGGGGTCTGGGAGCTGAGGAGCAGCCGCAACCCCGGGCACCAGCAGCAGATGGGGGAATGCCATAGCTGCCCACTCCATGGCACCACCAGCCAAAGGAGCAGCTGCTCCGCACTGCCTGGCTTTGGCTTCCCACCTAGGATCTGGCCAGAGGGTGGGGCCTGAAGTGGGCTGAGAAAGAAGAGGAGGTATGTGTGTTGGGGGGGGGGGGTGTGGAGCTGTCCACAGGACGGTCCTACTCTGGGGAAGGCACTGCAGTTTTGGGGGACAACACCCTCATGCCCCCTCAACTCTGCTCGTGGGCTCAGGGCTTCTGCCCAAGTTGGGGCTTCAGCCCTGCTGTTCGCAGCTTCGGGTGGGAGAGGCAGGAGGAGCTCGGGTCTGGGTTTCATTTCCCTGCTGCTCCGACTTGAGGGGGGAGCGGGGAGCTGGGAGCTGGGGGCTTCAGCCCCATGAGTGAGGGGCACCAGGGCTTGGGGTTTTAGTTGTGGGGTCCCACAGACCCCCAGTTGAGAGAACCACTGGCGCACATGATCATGTGTCTTCTTCCTATATCCTAGAAATATAGTTTCCAAGTCACTGTATAGTTTTTGTTCCCTTTCTTTTCATATCTCTAGCTCTCCTATGTTCTTTCTAAATGGTGGGATCATGAGTTCTGTGTGTGATGGACACTGGTAATGTTAATGCTTTAATCTATAATATGGAATTTTATTCCATATTTTGCCTCTATAAATGTACAGTGTATAGCTAGTGCACTTTAATGACTGTAGGTGGTCACTGTTAATAAGGGTTTGTCCCTTATGCATTCTCCCCATTTCTCCCATGAGATAGTGACAATCTGGTATTGATGTTATGCCCAGTTACCAGCTGTTCAAACAACAAACTATATTGATCCTGACTAAGATTAGGCTACTGTTTTGTCTTCATAGCTGGTGATCTGTTAAGGAAATACGTTTTTAGTAACATGGGTTTTCTTAAAGAAATCCTGTTTGGCAGTGAGTTGAGATGTTGATGACATAAGACAAGACAGTTGCACGTATCGTACAGCATAATACTTGATACAGAATAATAAAGAGGGTTGAGAGGTGTTCGAAATGAGATAATTACCAGTTGCCCACCTTGGCTCAATGTGATAGCCTTGCAAATGAAAATAGGTTGAATAAAATAGCATTTTCATTTCCAAAATGTTTTTAAAATTTATATTATGTACTGCAAGACAAATACAATAAAAAAGAAAAAACTCCTCCAACAACATACTCGGAAAGTGATAATACCAACTCAAATCTCTATTGTAGAGTAAAAATAGTGAATGTTAAGCTGAATGCAGCTTTTCCATCATTCTGCTCCACAAAACTACCAGTACCAACTTCTTACCTTCTGATCAAATTCTGAGCCAATAAGGAGTTTCAGTCTTTGAGGTCAAAATCTTACCTAAGGCTTGAGAATATTTTAGGTCGGTCTTACTCTTTTTGTGAAGTTGTAGATGAGGATCTGGCTTGGGTGGTTTAGTCATCCAGGCAATTTGAAATGGAGTATACGTTATTTACCTAATTAAACAGGGTACTTAGCTTGTTTGGCATTAGGTAGGAAACAAAACTGAGTCTCTGAGGGAGAGATCCTCTTTCTCTTGAAGAGGAAAAAATCCCTACTTAGACAGTTGTTGTTGTTCCAACAGATTCCTTTTAGAAATTGTGTACAAAAGGGTTCTATCTAGTACATAGGGCCAAGTTCTGCTCTGTTACACAGTGAAACTCCAGAGTGACTCCACAGAAATCAGTGGAGTTATATTAGGACAAATTGAGAGTAAATAAGAGCATAATTTACTTGTCTGAAATCTTTTAAAAATTATTTTCAGATTTAGGCTCATTAGAAAAACTTGCTTTTATAAACTGGCCAGAGTAGAGACTTTCACAAAGAGTTTAGACCAAGGATTTCCTCCTTCTGGTTTAGCTAAAGAGTTTTTATTTCAGATCCAGCAAACTGACTTCAGCCAGAGGAAGCTGAACAGTCTTAACTTGAACACTGTCTACATTTGAAAAACTGCACTAATCTATCAACATCAGCGCAGTTACAGTGATGTAAATTTCTTTTAGCCGTTTTCTGTCACAAGTTACAGGGATTAATTTAAAAGTTGAAACAGTTAAGCGAAATCAGTTTGTGTGAACTCTTGTATTAATTTTGAAGTGCAAGCTAAACTGATATAGGCAGGCTTAAACTTATATAAGTGTTGTACACAAGTTATACTGTTTTAACTAAATAGGTATAAAATCGCACCTTTAATTGGTATAACTTTATGGGGAGACCAGACCTTATGCAAGCAGGGCTTTGGAGTTTCTGGTGATAAATACAGCCTTCTGGTAGGGCTAAAGCAGTCTCTCGGAGCCTCCTTGCTCCATTACCTCTTTGTACTTGGAAGCAGATACAAGAAAACACTTCATCCTTCACTTTGAGCCTCCTAAGCTGATTTCCCTTCCTGTTCATATAGCAGCTTTTGAGCCCAGGTGGGAATTCTGTCTTCTGACCCAGCAGACTGAACACCATCCTCAGGGTGGGACAGCTACCTGTCTGGTTCCCTTTTGAAGGGAGTTAACTCATTCCCTGTCTGTCCTGCTGTTTTGCATGTATACCTAATCCGTGCTCTCATCCAATTAAAAAAAAATTGTCCATTTAAGTAGTGATCTTATTGAAAGCTCACTATGCCTCTGTTCCATGATCCACACTGGTTACCACAGTGGCAGCCACATGGAGCAAAGTGAGAAAGTGGGTCAGTCTCCCATTCTGGGCTCTTCTGTGGAACACCAACGTAGTACTCTTTCTTGCCTAGTAGACTTAGTCTGTAGAATAGTAGGAGTTGTTGGTTTTATTTATTCCCTATGTTGACCTAGCCTAAATTTTTAACATCTGCACGTAGCAAGAAGGAATTACTTGCTTTTTTGTATTTAGCCTTAAATAGACATTACAGGAATGATATTCTAGTAAAAACATGAGGACATTCCAATATTTGAATTAATAGTTTTCAACCAAATAAGAGTATCTGCAGCAGATATTTATAGACCTCTCCTTTCTTGAAAACTTCACCTCTTTCTGATTTTGCGGCTTTGTTGTTCAGTGTTCTGCAGTGCTGTAACTGACCTTATGTACAGTGGAGTCGCATCTGATGCGGGGGTTAGGTTCTAAAGTCTGCACATAAGGCAAAAATCGCATATTGTCAAAATTATCCTTGAAAATCCCTTAAATGGTCCATAAAGTACAGTATACTGTATATAGTTTTGTGTATACAACCCTGTACAGTAATATGTATAATGTATACAGTAATGTACAGTATATAAAGAGTACATATGCAAAATATAATTTTACAGTACTGTATTTTTAATTACAGGGGGTATTTACGGAGGGTTGTCAGGGCTTGATGTCGATCCAGGAGACAGGGGATGGAGAGCAAGTTGTAGATAAAGTGGTTGGCTCTGGTTCAGCTCAAAGTTGATTGCATAGGCTCATCTGCTGCTGGTTGTCTTTCCTTGAAAAACATGGTGATTGGCAACTGTCGTTGTCTCTTGAGCTGCTCAAACATTTCTTGATATGGTTTTAAATCATCTGTAATACTAAGTGTGATTTTGAGGCTTCGTTCCATAGAGGGATCATATTCAGAAATTAAATAATCTAAGTGTTTTACTGCTTGGAACGCTTCAGCAAATTTATGAAGATTCTAACTTGTTGGCTTTTCCTGTTCGTCGTCGTCAACTGTAGACTATTTTATCAGTTCCTCTAAATCTTTGTTAGTCAATGTTTTTCTCTATGGCTCTCAATTAATTCTTCAATTTCTTCCTCAAGGAGGTCGACGAAGCCATCACCACCCACTTACCTGGCCGCCTGAAAAATGCGTTTCACTCCTTTGTCAATTGTCGGGAAACCCTTAAAAACACTCACACATTTTCCAGAGGTTTCGCCAACATGCATTGACTGTTTCAGGCTTGATTGCATCACTTTTATATTAAACAGGCAATGGATGCAATCGGCAATGTTGAAGGACTTCCAACACTCCATCACATTAAAATTGGGATCAGCATCCATAGTGCTACATATCCGTGAGAACGTAAGCCTTGTGTATGTGGCCTTGAAACAGCGAATCATGCCTTGGTTGAGAGGTTGGCAGTGGTATTGGGGGGGAGAAAGACAACTTCAACGTCGTTATGCACAACCGGAGTGCTGAAGGGTGGCCAGGAGCATTGTCTACCATCAGCAACGCTTTAAAGTCAAGTCCTTTCTCTTCGAGGTACCACTTGACCTCTGGAATGAAACACTTGTGGAACCAATCCAGATATAATGCTGCCGTCACCCAGCCTTTTTATTTGATTGCCAGAACACAGGCAGGAGATTTTTGTTCTTGCCTTTTAGGGCATGGCGATTTGCAGCCCTGTAGAGCAAGCCTGGCTTTATTAAATGCTCAGCCGCATTGCCACAAAACAACACAGTCACACGGTCTTTAGCTGCTTTGAAACCAGGGGCTTGTCTTTCTGATTTCGAAGTGTAAGTGCGGTTGGGCATCTTTTTCCAGAAGAGCCCAGTCTCGTCAGCATTAAAAACTTGTTCCGGAAGATAGCCCTTTTCTCCTATGATTTTCTTTAACTGTTCAGGGTAGGCGTTTGCTGCCTCTTCATTGGCAGATGCAGCTTCATCAGTCGTCTGCACATTTTTGAGGTCGAAGCAGTTCCTAAAACTGTTTAAGCCAACCTTGGCTGGCTTTGAATTCCTTCTCATCAGAAGGCTGTCCCTCTTCGGCGGGAGGTTTGAACAGCGCATAGAGGCTAAGAGCCTTTTTCTCGCAGCGTGTTGCCATCGATAGGCACACGTTTACTGTTCATGTCTTCCAGCCATAAGTTTAATGCCTTTTCAGGCTTCACTAAAGTCTTATCACACACCTGGCTCGTCACCTTAGCAGTTATTGGAGCACTTGATGCCATGGCTTGACGAATTTCTCTCTCTCGAATCTTGATGGCACGGATGCTAGATTTGTTGCGGCCATATTTACATGACACGTTGGAGACCGACATGCCGTCTCTAAATAAGTCCAACACAGCCAGTTTTTCCTCCAGCATTGGAACAGATCTCTGTTTCTTCGGTTGAGCACCAGATGAAGTAGCTGGCTTGCGTTAGGGGCCATGTTGTATGAAAAATACATACAGTATCTTTAAACACTAGAATCACACTCAGTATGGCGAGATGCTCACACTATGAGAGGCATGCAGGAACTGAGACTGACTGAGGGAACAGCAGATTCACGTCTCCCATATCATGCTCACTCTGGGACATATGCTCATTGAGTGGAATGGTGGGCGGAATCGCCTGCCCTATTTACAGGTATCTTGTTGTTGTTGGTTTGTTTGTTTTTTTGCCGAGCATGTATAGTTGAATTCGGGTAAGTTAAATGCGCATATGATGCAACTCATCTGTATTTTTATGGAGGGCTTCTCCACAGGATTTTCTTTAACATCTCTACATCTAATCTTACTAGCATGTGAAAATCTCAGGATGCCCCAAACAAAATGAAAACTCAAATCTTGGAACCTGGCAGTCACTACAACTGCCAGATATACAATTTTTGAAACTATTATTAGTGAGACTTTGTAGGATTCTATGAATTACAAAGGGAAAGGAGAAATGTAGGCCT
Source organism: Lepidochelys olivacea (assembly GCF_965140295.1). NCBI lineage: Eukaryota > Metazoa > Chordata > Testudines > Cheloniidae > Lepidochelys > Lepidochelys olivacea. The sequence goes on from NC_140413.1 coordinate 7,771,320, forward strand.
GGAAGGGCCCTTGAAAAGTCAACTTGTCCAGCTCCTGTGCTGCGGCAGGACCAAGTATACCTAGATCATCCCTGACAGGTGTCTGTCTAACCTTTTCAAAAACTCCCATGATCAGGATTCCACAACCACCCTTGGCAGCCTATTCCAGTGCTTAACTGTCCATAGTTAGAAAGGTTTTCCAAATGTCCAACCTAAATCTCCCTTGCTGCAGATTAAGCCCATTATTACTACTTCTCCATGTTCACTGAATGTAGGACAATTGATCGATCCTCTTTTTATAACAGCCCTTAATATGTTTGAAGACTATTGTCATGTCCCCCCATAGACTTCTTTTCTCAAGGCTTATATCATAGGTTTCTGTAACCCTTCATCAAAGGTCAGGTTTTCTAAACCTGTTATCATTTTTGTAGCTCTCCTCTGGACTCCGTTTATCCACATCTTTCTTAAAGTGTTGTGCCCAGAATTGAACACGGTACTGTAGATGAGGTCTCACTAGTGCCAAGTAGAGCAGGACAGTTACCATCTGTGTCTTCTGTTCAATCCTCCTGTTAATATACCCAAGAATATTATCCTTTTTTGCAACTGCATCATGTTGTTGACTTGTTCAGTTGGTGATCCACTATAACTCCCAGGTCCTTCTTAGGCAGTACTACCACCTAGCCAATTATTTTCCCATTTTGTACTTGTGCATTTGATATGTATGTTTTTGCTTCCTATGTGTAATACTCTGCACGTTTTACTGAATTTCATATTGGTAACTTCAGACTAATTCTATAATTTGTCAAGGTTACTTTGACTTCTAATCCTGTCCTCCCCAAGTGCTTGCACCCTTTCCAGCTTGGTGTCATCTGCAAATTTTATAAGCACACTTTGTACTCCATTATCCAAGTAATTAATTAAAACACTATATAGTATCAGACCTAGGACAGGCCCCTGTGGGATCCCACTGGATACATCTCTTTCCCCCCGTTTGACACCAAACTATTGATGATTACTGTGTGTACAGTCTTTCAATCAGTTTTGCACAAACTGTGATGCTTCTTGGAGTACCCAGGTTTGAGGCACCTTGCTACCACCTGCCCTTAGTGTGAGGAAGCCTTGTCTGTGCCTGCCAAGAGTCAGCTCCCTGACTCCACCAGCTACAAGTATCATAGAATATCAGGGTTGGAAGGGACCTCAGGAGGTCATCTAGTCCACCCCCCTGCTCAAAGCATGACCAATCCCCAGTTTTTGCCCCAGATCCCTAAATGGTCCCCTCAAGGATTGAACTCACAACCCTAGGTTTAGCAGGCCAATGCTCAAACCACTGAGCTACCCGCCCATACAGGCTCCCATCTCAGCCCATACAGGCTCTGTTGTCCCTCTGCAGGTAAAAAATAGGCACACTCCAACCCCTAAGCACTCCAATCGTCCCCCTTGGAGTGTCCAGCCCTTGTTCTACTGGACAGGCTCAGAACTTGCAGGTCTGCTGCTCCTAAAGGAACAGTATGCCAGCTTAGCAGTTTCACCTCCACATCACTTCTCTACTCAATTCATAGTGTTTAGATTTGTGTATAGTGAACATAAGTGTTTAATAAAGAACAGATTCAAGAAGAAACAAGTAAAATTAATGGGAATGATTACATATATTTCTAGATCCTGAACTTAACTAACAAGACTTCTCCAGTTTCATAAAGGATAACTTGCCCAGAGTTGTTTTTTTTTTCTACCAGCATTAAACGGGCAGACCAGCTGTGATCCTCTGTTCATAAGACAAGCTAGGTGGCAGATTGTCACCTAGGTGTACCTGCAGATATAGTTCAACCTATCCATTGTCTTCACTTGTAAACAGGGTATCCCCTGCTGTTTGTCTTTTCCTGGGTGGAATCTCTCCTGAACAATCACTTGATTAGCATTTTGTTCAGACTGTAAATAAGCGTTCATTGTAAAGTATTCAATACTCAATATACATGTAACCAGACGAGCAAATAAATTTCTTTCAGGCAGGAGATGATTCTCCTCTTCTGATGACCAGCCTCAACTTAAACATTAAAAGAATAACTTCTCTGTGTATACTTACACATTTTGCAGTGACGATCGGTGTGACACAGGCTTTCAATGGCAATCTTACATGGCATCCTTTGACAAACTGCCATTTGCCAGTGGGCACCAAGTGGTCCCTGAGTCACATCCACCTTCTAGTAATTTCCTCTAGACTACATTTCCCTGGCTTGCTTATGAGAATATCATATGGGACCATGTCAAAAGCCTTACTAAGATTAGGGGTATATCATGTCTGCAGCTTCTCCTCCTATCCACTAGGCAAGTAACGCTGCCAAAGAAGGAAGTTAGGCTGGTATGGCATGATTCATTCTTCATAAATCCATGTTAGCTATCACCTATCCTCTAATGCTTACAAATTGATTGTTTAATAATTTGTTCCAGTATCTTTGCAGGCATCAAAGTTAAGCTGACTAGTTCTTCAGGTCCAATTTGTTCCTCCTTTTAAAAGATGGGTACTGTTTGCCCTTCTCTTGTCCTGTACTAAATTGTAAACTTTTAAGCAAAAGAAAATAGAAACAGCTGTCATTTCATGGGTTAAAAATACACTGTGCTCTCCTTTTCATATACTGCATATGCTCGATGAAAATGTTAAGTTCTTCCAATGAAGTTTCCTTATTTATATGCTTTCTAACTCAAAGTATTAACTATTGTCATTTCAGTTCCATTCTTTTAGTAGCCTTTTTCTTAACCATAAAGTGAAGACAATCCACATTTTCATGATGGGTTCTGTCTCTCTCTCTATTTGCATCATCAAATCACCTTGACTCAGCAAAGGAAAATGGAAATATTACGCATAGGATGCTGAATGAAAGCTTAAGAATGGGAACTGTAATCAGATCCACCCCCCCCCCCTCTTTACTCTCAGGAAAGATAAAGCTTTAGGTTTCCGACTGTGCTCCCTCAATATGGCCTGTTCAAATCTGAAAGGCAGTGGGGGGAGGACTTCATTCATTCAAGGGGTTAGAAGGTCATTGGGTCCTTGAGGATCTCTTAGCTGAATTGCTTCTTTTGACTGCTGACAAATGCCAGTTATTCCAGTAAATGTCATCCCAAATCCACTGTTAAGTATTAGACCATGCTGAAAGCTGTTACATCTCTTCTCTCCCTAAATGGAGCGATGGTAGATTGAATAGAATTTTCTAAATTTGTATACATTGAGTAGTTTAGTAATTTGCAATATTAAGAAAACTAATTCTATTTGTGGGGCATTGGATTATGCACGTAACTGGCAAACACTTTTCAAAGCACATTTAAACTACTACTACTAATAAAAACCCTCTGATGTGCTGCTCTGGATTAAATCATATTAGTCACATTGAGCTGTCCAAATTGTTGTGTTGTCACTAGGAGCTGTCCAGCACTGATCAGTACTAATTATTCATGCACAAATTATAAATAAGTGTGTGCCATTTTAGGAGGGTTAATATTTTTATATATTTAAGGCTTTTTGTCTGTATAAATGCAGAAAAGGTGTCTATGTACACAATCTGTAGATATCTTTTTTTTTTCTCTCATTTGTAGCAGTTTCTGTAAGTGAAATTCTGGCAACGGATCCATGTTTTAAGGCAGACTTTCTAAAACTTTTCCCCAGTGTGGCTCAGACTAACATAATATATCCCAGATGATCACTGTACATGATAACATGGACCATCTCATTCGGAAAGGTATTATCTTATGGCAATTACAGCAGGTGCTCACACATAAAAGTGACTGTAGCAAAATATTTACTATAATTTAGCTATCTTTTAATACAATTTAATACCTTAGACAAGGATAGTCAAATCCATGCAAGCATCCTTATCCATAACCCTTAGGGACCAGTGAAGATGAATGGATCACTGGTAGTTCACAGGGATCCATTAATCCTCACTGGTCTTCATCCTTATCCTTAACCAAGCTGAATCTACATCCTTCAGTTCACATATTACACCGTCTGTAATATGACATGTACAAAATTAAATTTAGGGTCATTTAATCAAAAGTTGCCCCCAGGTTTCTAGTGCCATTCCAGAATATGCAGCGTGGCTAGCCTTAAACCTCTGAAAACCAGGATATACAAAGTTAAGTATAGCCCATCCTTCCAACACAACCTTAACTCAGCTCTCATTTGAGTAATGCCCCCAACATACCAGTAACACGTTAGCACTCTATCTTCACAGATGCACAGAGCACATGAGTACTGTAGGACAAAGCCTAACATCTTTTCTCCGCTAAGACAAAACTTGAATGTTAGGTATAGCAAACAGAAGCCATGGATGCTCAAACACTAAGTCTACTCCACACAAATCATCCCACATGTGCTAAATATTACCACCCCTTCATCCTTGGCTTGAGGATTCTTTCTGAGACACTGTCTTCACTTATCCCCCACTAAGTCCTGGAGACTGCGTTCATGTGTGCCAGCAGAGTTCTGACAGTCTCCTTGGCAAGAAGACACCCTCGTCCACCTCTGGCAACCTACAATGTTCAGTGCTGAAATGAGAGATCAAATATACATTGGGGTATACATACACCTATTTATATCATAGTCATAGCTCTAACAAACTAGTGTACTAATCTTGCTACCTTTCAATACAGTGACACCTAACCGTGCATGCAGAAAAATGCTGAAATTCAAATGTGAGGAACACAACACAATGTTATGTTCTTAGTCCTTCCTCAGTCTACTTACTGTAGATGCATAGCCTTTTTTTATACAGAACATTAAATTGTCTTGTCTGACCTCCTGCATAATGCATTCCTGAGAATTACATCCAGCTACTCCTGGATTGACCCTAGTAACTTCTGATTGACTAAAGCAACTTCCCATAAGACGTCCATTTTTGATGTGAAGACAAGAGATGAAGAACCTCTTCTCTTGATGGTTTTGTTAACCTTTGCCACCACTGTCACTGAACCATTTTGAGTGGATATTGCCAGCTCCAAGCAGGGCAGAGTTCAGGTTCCATTGCAGGGGTGGCATAAGAATTGCCATACTAGGTCAGACCGAAGGTCCATCAAGCCCAGTAATCTGTCCTCTGACAGTGGCCAATGGCAGGTGCCCCAAAAGGAACGCACAGGCAGGTTATCATCAAGTGATCCATGCCCTGTCGCCCAATCCCAGCTTCTGGCAAACAGAGGCTAGGGACACCATTCCTGCCCATCCTGGCTAATAGGTCCATCAATGGCTATCTTCCATGAATCTATCTAGCTGCCTTTTGAACCCCGTTATAGTATTGGCCTTCACAATACCCTCTGGCAAGGAGTTCCAGAGGTTGACAGTGTGTTGCGTGAAAAAATACTTTTTTGTGTTTGTTTTAAACCTGCTACCTATTCATTTCATTTAGTGGCCCCTTGTTCTTGTATTATGAGAAGGAGTAAATTACACTTCCTTATTTACTTTCTCTATACCACTCATGATTTTATAGACCTCTATCACATCCCCCCTGAGTCACCTCTTTTTCCAAGCTGAAAAGTCCTAGTCTTATTAATCTCTCCTCATACGGAAGCCATTATATACCCCTAATAATTTTTGTTGCCCTTTTCTGACTCTTTTCCAATTCCAATATATCTTTTTTGAGATGAGACCACATCTACATGCAGTATTCAAGTGGGCATACCATGGATTTATATAGAGGCAATATGATATTTTCTGTCTTATCTATCCCTTTCTTGATGATTCCCAACATTCTGTTAGCTTTTTGGACTGCCACTGCACAATGAGTGGATGTTTTCAGAGAACGACCCACAATCACTCCAAGATCTTTCTTGAGTAGTAACAGCTAATTAAGGCAGCATCATTTTATATGTGTAGTTGGGATTATGTTTTCCAGTGTGCATTACTTTGCATTTATCAACATTAGATTTCATCTGCCATTTGGTAGCCCTGAGATATGGGGCTGTGAACAGGAAGGATCTTCCCCTACACCCCTCTACCCATCCTCCCCCTCAGCCAGGACGGGGGTGGGGTGGGGTGGGGAAACATGGGGCTGACAGGCTCCCATCCTTATTCCAGTTAATTTCTCTCTATCTCATAACTCCCACTCCTCTGCTCCCGAGTTCCTCCCATCCCTGGACCCTCCTAGCACTACTCCATCACCTCTTTCCATGTTTCCCCTCACCACTTTGACTCCCATATTTCCCGCTCTGCACGAGAAAAGTTTTAAGAATCTGAAAATGTTATGAGCATCTATTCTATATTAGGGGAGCTGTGTATAAGAAACTCCTTGACCTGATGACTGAGCGATTTGCTTTCCTTTGATCATACTCCGTTCCATTGTTCTGGAAACATGGTACATTATCCTTATTGTGTACCAGTCTTCCCTCTGTTTAATCAATGCAACTTTCCTTGATGATACTTTTAAAGTAAAATCTGAGTTTACATATGGTGTTTTTAACACTTTAAAAATCGCTCTTAAACCAGGTATTTTGGTCTCTGGGCAAAACTTGCAAAAGGAGTCCCTGCACAGTGCTGTCAGAAAGCAAGGAATGTGTACAAGGCACATTATCTGGAAAGTGCCAAGGGTAGGGCTTGAACCTACAGTGCAGAGTAGAACTCAAGTTCAATGACCACACCATGACAACAGCCTGCCTGGGGACCTTCTTGCTTCAACAGAGCCACTCTTGAGTCAGCATGTGGATTGTAGAGCATCTGGTATAGGTTTTGGGGGAGGGGGGTTTAAACAGTTAGCAACGCTCATCCTAATGTAAGCTTAAAGATCAAGACAGAAAATACATAATGAAAACCCAGATTATGTGGCTGGATTCCTAAATGAGGAGCAAAGGGGAAAGAGGTGGACGGTTTCAATGGAAAAGCTTTTGTAGGTTGTTGTAGGCCACAAACAGAGTAAAATCCAGGCATAGATTTAAACTGTAATATGTGTGAAAAAAGCAGCTGTTATGCTGCTGGATGCTGCCTTTTGCCTGTTCGAGAGAGAGGCTTGTAATTCTGCAGACTGGTAAATAGCAATTCATAGAAGAAGATGGAAGCAGTGAAGAACAAGAGGTTATTACTGAGGTGGTAACATAGGAGCCTACCCAGAACTGAAATACTAAACCTGATGGAACTAGAGCACTGTATAATTCAAGGAGGACTTACATGAAATTCTATGGCTAGAGCTGTTTAACAGCCACAGGAAAAGTGAAGGTTACCTTAAATTGAGATTCCACCTGTCTCACAATGCAATATGAGCAGTTACAGTAAGTTACGTGGAGAGCCATGACCGGAGGATACCAGTATAATTCAGGGAAACTGGGGTATCTAAAGCGAGAATTTTCAGGGCTGCAAGGAAGAATGGTAGGGTGGTGAGGAGCAATCCTCTGTCTTAGGGACAAACTAAAGGTTTGTCATTTATACTTACAGATTGTCAGGTGCTGTGATAACCTGAACACTACAAAACCAGGCAGGTATTTTTAAATGGCCTTGGTTTCCTTCTCTTGACTAATCAGCATTCGTCATCCCACTGAAATGCAATAGATTTTTCTTTAAAAAGACTAACTTAAGCCAATATTGTGTTCTGGTCTCTTGGATCCTCAAGTTGGGAGGGTAAAATTCTGCATAAATTCTTCTTGCACAACTGATAAAAATCTTCAAAATACACACAATAAGAGGCATTGTGGAAAAGTTCATTTTAAGAATTTTTTTTAAATAACTGCACTATTGTCTACAAATAAATGAAGAATGAAAACATACTCCTTCTGGCATGTTTATGCCTTCCCATATACAAAGAAAGGGACAGAATTCTGCATTAAGATTTAACTGGAAATATGGAAACAGAATTTGGGTCTTAATGGGTATAAGATCTTTTGGACTACAATTTACTAAAAGCACATGAAGATCATTGGTTTTATTTAAGAATGCAATTTAAAACAGAGCTGCATCTTAATCAACCTCTATTTAAAATAGGCTTATTTTCAGGGTCATGGATGGAGGCAGATGGGTTGGCACTGAAGCTAATTCTGCAGCATCTGGCAGAGGCTTAAAGAAGAATTATTGGGAAAGGTGGAACACATACACTAACTTATTACAAATAGTCAGATGACTGCTTAACTTAAAATATAGTCAAATTGTGCTAGTCATGGCCTGTCTGCATACAGATATCTGTTTTATTTATTTTTTTTATTATTGCTTCAATCAATGTCATGATGTCTTGCAGTGTTCCTCCCAATTGCCGTAAAGGATGGTGATCCTACCATACTTAGTCTTATTTCCCCTGCCTCTCCCCACACCACACTCACAGCTTTTCCTGATCAGGAGAGAATTTTTTTTTTTTTTTAAATTGAGAGTAATATCAAAGTCAACAGTCTGAATCTGTCTTTTAAAAAAAAAATCCAATTGCTTCTGCTTCTAGAGTGCAGGGGGATAACTTGTTGGGTTGCACTCTGCCTTCCTGAACACTTGTGGGAAAACCTTGCTTTGGTGAGTTTGTAAATTTCTTTGTGTCTTGCAACATCAGCTAAACATACATGATGTTGTCTTTAGATCGTTGGTATGCTAAGAGCAAAAATAAAATTTAAAGCTGCTATGAAGACTGGAAGTCTCTCATTGGTCTTAAAGAAAAATCTATAGCTCACTTAAAAATGTGAATGAATATCTGAGAGACTACACCCTCTCACTCAATAAAGGGCCTGCATGGGGCAACAGTACAGAATTCATTTTACAAGTTTCTTGATGCTGTAGTTAATATTGTATCTGCCTGGTCTTTCCTACTTTGTTAATGAGATGATCAGTATGTTCCAGACTTACTCCAAAGATTATATTTTTTACTAAACTTTTTTAGTATCCAAAATGGAATGTTATGCAGTGCTTCAGATTTTACTTTCTAGATGAAAAATAAGCTTGGCTATTTCCCTTTTATGTCTGAGATTAAAAGAAATTCTAGTTACTCAGACAAGAAGACTTGTACATATGTTTTTTCATAGTTTACTAGCATTGAGAAGGACTGTTTAAAACAAAACCCTGAAGCTATCAATATAAATAATACAGAACCTGTTTGTGTTTAGCTTATTTTAAAACCTTATTTAGAGGGATTTTGTCATTGATGATAAAATAATTTCTTTGCTCAGTTTGACTTACTTTTTTTTAGTTTACAAATATATCATTCCACTAATTACCATACCAGACATTTTTCATGACAGCTGCCTCAAGAAAATGGGCATAAATTGACCTACCTAACTAACTCCTGAGTTTTCTCCCATTTTGCATTATAATCCACTTCAGGTTACATTCATTATGCTGACTAGACAATCTTAGTCTTATCTCCAACAATATGTGGAATTTAGATGGGATTTTTATCAAGTTTTTCACACTAGATTAGAACTGGATTTCTTATGTTTTGGTTTCCCGCCTTACTCTTATGATGTCCAAGTATCCGATTCTGTGCACCCCTCTTTCCCGTCAAGTCCCAGCTATTTTTAGTCCCAGCTACTGTAAGACCATACCCTTTTCTGTACATATCCTCCTGGCAATTAAGATTAACTAGAGTCCTCAGGTTTATTCTGTCAGCAGGTCATTTGTAGTGGAGGATCTCTGACTCCTGAAACTCTCTCCACTTGGTATTTTACTGGAGCCTGAGTTGGTTGTCCTTCAAGGTATTGTGTAAGGTCCATGTTTACCTAGGCCTTTGCCTGAGTATGTGGCTTGGCTATGCAATTACGAATTGCTTGCTTCTAAATACTTTTTATAGTTTCAGAACTTTTTCCTGTTCAGTGAGAGAATTTCATAGACTCTTAAAGTGCCGACGTGAGACCTCTTAGGTTGTCATTGTTAGCACAATGATGCTTCTAGGTGCAACCACAACATAAACGATTAAGTGCTGTACAAACCACAGATCTTACAGTCTAAAACAGATTCTCGAACTTCATTGCACCATGACTTCCCTTCCAACAACAAAAATTACTACATTACCCTGGGAGGAGGGACCGAAGCCTGAGCCCTGCTGCCCTGTGAGGGGAGCAAAGCCAAAACCTGAGCCCTGCCCCCTGGCAGGGAGGGGGGGTGCAAAGCCAAAGCCCATGGGCTTCAGCCCCATGCAGGGGGCCTGTAACCTGAGCCCCGCCATCCACAGCTGAAGCTCTCTAGCTTCAGCTTTGGTCCAGGGTGGCAGGACTCAGGCTTCAGCTTTGGGCCTGGACCCCAGCAAGTCTAATGCCAGCCCTGACAACCCCATTAAAAAGGGGTGCGACCCACTTTGGGGTCCTGACCCACAGTTTGAGAACCGCTGGTTTAACATGATCCACAACCAGTGAATGAGAAAGAAGTGGCTTGGATAAGGAGACAGGGTTACAAATAAGAATTGCCTACATCTTAGCCAGTCAGAAGTAATCATGACTTGCCATCTGCCTTGCCATTATCCGGTTGTAGTTTACTGTATGCACCATCAAAGAGATGAGTTTTGATGGACTTCGAGGCAGACAAGATGCTCTGATGGTGGCTTTGAGGATTTTGGTTTTGAACAAATTTTGTACGAGTGCTGTTGCATGGCTGCAAAATTACTCTAATCTGTGGCAGCAGCGGGAAAATGGTTTTGACAGGAGTGCATAGTGTGGCAAATTGCCGGCACTACTATGATGGGTCTTGCGCTTTCTCTTCTTGGGGGGTGGAGGGAGGTTCAGGGCACCATTTCTTGCCACTGAACTGGGCTGTTAACTGCCCCACTAGACTCCTTGAGGAGGGGAGTGGAGAGGGAGGGACCCAGGCCTGCCCTCTACTCTGGGTCCCAGCCCAGGGGCCCTAGGGTTAGCAGTAAACCACTTGAACTAGCAGTTCCTTCCCCTAGGCTACTTCCCTCTCCTGCCCTTCAGCTTGTGGGGCTTCCTACCCTCCCTCTGCACAAACTAGGTGTCCCTTTACATAGGGTCTTGGTCTTCTTAGCCCACCACAGTACTTCTTCCAAACTCTCCTCTGCTTCCCTCCAAACTGCTCTCTGCTCCAACACCAATGCACTCTGCTTCAACTCCTCTTGTCTGATTGAAGCAGGGGTCTTTTATCAGGTGACTGGCTTCAGGTGCTCTAATTGGCTTCAGGTGCTTTAATTAATCTATAGCAAACTTTCTTCCCTCTACAGGGAGTAAGGCTCCCTTCGAACCCTCTCCTGCTGCCCTCTGGTCATGCTGTATCACATACCTTATTAAAATGCTGTGGATTGTGCTTGAGTTCTTGTCTCAGACATGCTTATTCTTCACCTATGCAGCCCCTCAGACCCCACCCTCACAGCTCCTCTTTTGTACCCTGCCCACTTTCAAGAAAGGAAATGAGTGTGTGAGGGACTTGTAACTCTACTCATTGAGGAGACTATGCCTAACTCCCATCCTTCCTTGCAGACCAAATATAGCACCTACATGCTTGGGCGTGCAGCCTCCTATGTGGGGGATCCTGTGTGACACCTGTGCTAGATTCTTTGAGGTGCTGAATACCCTCTACTCGGCCACTGAAAATGTAAGAACTCTTCACCTCTGAGCAGTGTGAAACTCTTTGCAGGGTTGAACCCTTAGCCTCTTGGAATGCCACACTTTTTCTATCTATAAAATAAGTTTATTATTATTTATTTAAAAGTGAATTTTATCAACTACATAAGATGTGAACTTGGGAGGGGTTGGGCAAATATGTCACCAAAACAAGTCACAAGAAGAAAGATGTGATATAATTAAGTGTTTTTATATAGAAGGTCTAAATGATCATTACACTGATCACATTTTAACATACCATATATGAACCCAGCCAGTCAAATTACTCCAAGAGCAATAAGGATAAAAGAAAAAACTGGACCCTTGATCTTATGTTCTGTATTCTGTGGGGTTTTGTGTGTTGATTAAATTAGTTGTGCAAACTCAATCTTTATTTTAATAGGATTCTCCTTCAGGCAGTCTATGCCTATGTACGGCCCAATTCAACAATGTTCTGAGCTCCTCTTGCAATACTAATCAGTCTCAGCTCTCAATGAAGTCAATGAAAGCAGAGTTCTCAGCATCACGCAGGCCCATAGGATACTGAGATTTATTGGATCTTATTTCTCCACTCTTATACCAGTTTCGTATGGTACTACTTGTAGTTAACACCATAAAAATATGTTGACCTAAAACTTGTATAGTAAAGTGTATATTTCAGCCTATAAGCTTTTTAAGTCGTGTTCAAAAACTTTTAAAAAAAATATCAGAGTGAAGCTTGAAGTAAGTGTGTGTGTTTTAATGTTTGCGTATTTAATAGCACCTTCCACATCTTGTTTCCCATAATGTGGATTTGGCCATGATACTCCTACCACTTTCTCTGTTCTGCAGAGCTCAGTTCCTATGGTTACCCAGCCCTTTGTGGTGTGACAAAGGTTGGCATTCTGATTCTCATGAGCCAAATTCTGCCCTTTGACTCCCCCCTTTTCACACCCTTGCTAAGCTTGGCCTGTTGCTAGGCTTTAAGGCCTGACAGCAAGGGGGTTCCCATGGTAACAGGAATGAATCTAAAAGGAAGGAAAGAGTGAATAGAAGCACAAAGGCCTGGTTAATTTGAATTTGAACAAGGAAGGAAGGCTTCTTGTAGTTCATCTTTGTGTATTGAAGGAACCTGAAATTTATCTTTTTTAAAAGTTGCTTTTCAATTTGTAAACTTGTTTATATTCCCTGTTACTTGATTTATAGAACAAAAGTTGTCATGTTTGAGGCATTGAGCAACAAAAACCATCTTTCTCTTTAAATTCAAGGACAGGATTCTGATCAAATACGTTTTTTTTTCTTTTTTCCCTGTAGAACCAAAACAACATTTGATTTGTATCATCTTTCTGCACCATTATATTCATATATGGCTTTTGATTCAATATCAGTTTAAATGTTTTTGTTTGAGATGCTTTCAACATAAATTTTTGTGCAGCTTTTTTTTTTTTTAAAGGTCTGTTTTTGTTTATGAAGTAGTAAACATCAATAGTTCAGAATCTGTAGAAAGTTACAAGTAAGGTCCCACATAGCTGGATCCCTCCAGGTGCAGAATCATTTCCTGCTGTACATCTAGTGTTTTTTTGGTCTAATCTAGACATGTGTAACTCTGTAATATAATTGCATGGAAAAAAGGCAACAACTGGATTTTGGCCTCAAGCTTCTGAGGGTTTATTGTGAACAATTAGGAAAAATATTTTTTAAAAATTATGAAACATCAATTGCCTTTGAGACTTATTAGCTGCATATGTGTTGGAGATGTTGGTTAACAAGTCAATAGTTAGTTTGTGTTGAGATTTGTATTTAAAGCAGGACTAAAATCTGCTATGTTCTGGGCATGTTTTTAACCATGTTGCAAAACTAGTTGGTGGTACTTTTTTTTTTTTAAATCTAAAGAAAACGAGCATTATTTAATCTAAAAGTATGTAAACCACAATTGCCTTTAGCCTTAATACTTCTCTTTGAATAGCAGCCACTTTTTTCAGTTTATATATTTGTTTAGTACACTGAAGACCTTCTCGGTCAACATCTCTGGTATATCTCTACTCGCTGAGGCAAAGAGGCCCATTATAGGGAATGGCTTCTCTAATTGTTCAGTAATTAAATACTTTAAACGGAATTAAAAATTTTATTAAAGCTAATGTTACTAAACTTGATCTTGGCTCTGAGGAATGTGTATCATGGTGGACTCCCTTTCTTTTAGAAGTAGAAAGTAACCATTTAAAGTAAATGGGCTCTGTTTTCAGCTAGGACGTTTAGGCTGACTTGCAGGGAGTACCAGTCTGCAAAATTCCTTCTGACTAGAGATTAGGGATTAAAATTTTCAAAACTTCCATCTCTTAGGCATTCCTGAAAATTTCATCCAGTGTCCTTGTGCTTGCCTGTACAGCACCTGTTGCACAATAGGCATTACTTACATAATAGCAAGATTTGAAATGTTGATCCACAGATTCAGATTGCCAGATCAGTTGTCTTTATTTTGGATTCCATGCTTATGGGAGCAACCAGTCATATTGTATTCTGCTATTGTAAGTAGTGGTTCTGTGCCAGCTGCACTATTCAGCATAACCTCTGTTATTACATGCTCTGCACATATGGACGTCTCATGTTTTGTCGGAACATAAGCCCTTTGAGACAGGACTGGGCCGTCTTACAAGTTCCGTTCAGGGCACAGCATATTGCCAACACTCAATAAAATAGTGACAATGATTTGTATTCCCTTATTTTTTGCCATTGATATAATTTTTGCCATTGATATAATTCTCCTTTGTCTTTCACCTGATGCTGCAAGCTTTAATTTGAGCAACAGTAGTAAAACAGTTTTTGTCCTTTTGAGGCTTTTATGTCAGAAAACTATGAGGAAAACCTTTATTTAATCACTGTTAAAATAGCACGGGCATTTAAAATAATGTGATAATGGCCAGTCAAAGGCTGTATAGCCTACTGCAGGATAGTATACTGTGTATGGAGCCCCTCAGTGGACGTTGGAGGATGCAGTTCATTATATAGTTTCCCAACCTTTCCAGGTAAATGTACTAGTTTACTTGAGTACCAGTATGTGCCCACTTCCTCTCTGTGTGTGGTTTCTCTTTTTCACCAACAGAAGTTGGTCGAAAAAAAGCTATTACCTCACCCACTCTGTGTCTCTAATATCTTGGGACCGACACAGCTACAACTACCGTGCATACAAAATTGAGCTAGGCTACTTACAGCAGTACATATAGTCCTTGTACCAAAGTCCTTACAGTCTAAGTTTAATATGACACAAATGGTCATAGTTAGTAATATTACTGAGCTACTCAATAAGACTTGTTTCAGAGTAGCAGCCATGTTAGTCTGTATCCGCAAAAAGGAAAGGCGTGGCACCTTAGAGACGAACAAATTTATTTGAGCATAAGCTTTCGTGAGCTACAGCTCACTTCATCGGATGCATGCGTTGGAAAATACAGCAGGGGAGATTTATATACACAGAGAACATGAAACAATGGGTGTTACTATACACACTGTAATGAGAGTGATTAGGTAAGGTGAGCTATTACCAGCAGGAGAGAGAAAAAACCTTTTTGTAGGTTTCAGAGTAACAGCCGTGTTAGTCTGTATTCACAAAAAGGTAAGGAGTACTTGTGGCACCTTAGAGACTAACCAATTTATTTGAGCATGAGCTTTCATGAGCTACAGCTCACGAAAGCTCATGCTCAAATAAATTGGTTAGTCTCTAAGGTGCCACAAGTACTCCTTACCTTTTTGTAGTGATAGTCAAGGTGGGCCATTTCCAGCAGTTGACAAGAATGTGTGAGGAACAGTTGTGGGGGTGGGGGAAATAAACATGGGGAAATAGTTTTCCTTTGTGTAATGACACATCCACTCCCAGTCTTTATTCAAGCCTAATTTAATGGTGTCCAGTTTGCAAATTAATTCCAATTCAGCAGTCTCTTGTTGGAGTCTTTTTGAATTTTTTTTGTTGTTGTTGAAGAATTGAGACTTTTAGGTCTGTAATTGAGAGACCAGAGAGATTGAAGTGTTCTCCTACTGGTTTTTGAAGGTTATAATTCTTGACGTCTGAGTTGTGTCCATTTATTCTTTTACGTAGAGACTGTCCGGTTTGGCCAATGTATGTGGCAAAGGGGCATTGCTGGCACATGATGGCATATATCACATTGGTAGATGTGCAGGTGAACGGGCCTCTGATAGTGTGGCTGATGTGATTAGGCCCTATGATGGTGTCCCCTGAATAGATATGTGGACACAGTTAGCAACGAGCTTTGTTGCAAGGATAGGTTTCCTGGGTTAGTGTTTTTGTTGTGTGGTGTGTGGTTGCTGGTGAGTATTTGCTTCAGGTTGGGGGGCTGTCTGTAAGCAAGGACTCCCAAGTCTCCCAAGATCTGTGAGAGTGATGGGTCGTCCTTCAGGAAAGGTTGTAGATCCTTGATGAAGCATTGGAGAGGTTTTAGTTGGGGGCTGAAAGTGACGGCTAGTCGCGTTCTGTTAATTCCTGCACTACAGGACAGGCCCAACAAAGAAAATAACAGAACACAAATCAGACGTCAAGAATTATAACATTCAAAAACCAGACGTCTCTGGTCACTCGATTACAGACCTAAAAGTTGCAATTCTTCAACAAAATAAACTTCAAAAAGACCAACAAGAGACTGCTGAATTGGAATTAATTTGCAAACTGGACACCATTAAATTAGGCTTGAATAAAGACTGGGAGTGGATGTGTCATTACACAAAGGAAAACTATTTCCCCATGTTTATTTCCCCCCCTCCCCCAACTGTTCCTCACACATTCTTGTCAACTGCTGGAAATGGCCCATCTTGATTATCACTACAAAAAGTTTTTTTCTCTCTCCTGCTGGTAATAGCTCACCTTACCTAATCACTCTTATTACAGTGTGTATGGTAACACCTATTGTTTCATGTTCTCTGTGTATATAAAATTCCCCTGCTGTATTTTCCACTGTATGCATCCGATGAAGTGAGCTGTAGCTCACGAAAGCTTATGCTCAAATAAATTTGTTAGTCTCTAAGGTGCCACAAGTACTCCTTTTCAGTAAGGCTTGTACACATCTTGCTTCATGAAGCATGCATGGGCTGCTTGCAAAACTAGGATTAGGGGATGCTCTGGTTCCATTGTCCATTAGATCATAGCAAACAGCAATGGTGCATTGGACTCGGGCCAATGGTTATTTTGAAGGGCCAGTTCATCTCTTGTTAGTTAATAGACGCCCATTTTTCTGTAGTGGCAGTGGAATTATTTCCTTAAGTAGGATGGGAGAGCCTAGCACAGGCATTTGTAAAAGCCTGAAGTACCAGTGGTACTCAATGGTTCCAGTACTCAAAAGTTTGCTCTTTAAAGGGTCTCTGGTGGAAAAGCAGTGTTGGAAGTTGAGTAGAATTTAAAGATTCTCAATTGCAAAGGATGAATATGGTTCTAGCCTAAAGATTCAATGAATGACAACTTGCTTTTAAAATATTTGTTCAAAATGGAAAAATGAATTGCTACCAGTAGCATTCCAGATGCGGAAAACAAAGTTGCTGACTCTTGTGATATTTGTTGTTTTAAAGCCCCAGCCCCTGCAGTCAGATTGATTAGGTTGGTTAATTTTAATGCTGTCAACTGGACCGCATAGAGGCCACCAAAAGCATTGTACCTCCATGATGATCTGTCCTGAGCCAAATTTGGTGCATTATGGGGTAGGATGCTTGTGAAGGACAGATGTCTGGAAGGTGTCAGACATCAGGTTTTAAGTCTTCCCATGGGGGCTGGAGGAACATGGGCTTCTTCCATCCTGTTTTCATTGGGCCAGAGCTGAAGATTCTCTCAGTGAAGTTGGTAGGCATTTGGAGTACATGGCCATACCACCTTAGATAGCATTGAGTGACTGGTTTGAGAGTGAGAGACCTGTTCAGTTAGAAAACTGATCTTTTCCTTTGACTTGAACTTGTACCATTTGATTTTGATCATTTGGAAATGCTTAATCTGAATGATCATAGAATTGTAGGACTGGAAGGGACCTCAAGAGGTCATCTAGTCTGGACCCCTGCATTCATGGTGGGACTAAATATTATCTCTAGACCATCCCTGACAGGTGTTTGTCTAACCTGCTCTTAAAAATCTCCAAAGATGGAGATTCCACAACCTCCCTGGGCAACTTATTCCAGTGCTTAACCACCCTGATAGTTAAGTTTTTCCTAATGTCCAACCTAAACCTCCTTTGCTGCAATTTAAGCCGATTGCTGCTTGTCCTATCCTCAGAGGCTAAGGAGAACAATTTTTCTCCCTCCTCCTTGTAACAACCTTTTTATGTAATTAAAAACAGTTGGGTTTGTTTTGTCTGGAGAAGAGAAGACCGGGTGGGGGGCGGTATAAGTTTTCAATCTTCCTTCATAGGTCATGTTTTCTAGACCTTTAATAATTTTTGTTGCTCTTCTCTCGACTTTCCTCAGTATGTCCACATCTTTCCTGGAATATGGCATGAAGAGCTGGACACAATCATCATGAAGTAGAGCAGAAGAATTACTCCTTGCGTCTTACTTACAACAGTCCTGTGAATACATCCCAGAATGTTTGCTGCTTTTTTTCCACCCTTTTTTCCAACAGTTAAAGTCTCATATTTAGCTTGTGATCCCTGTAACCCCCAGACCCCTTTCTACAGTACTCCTACCTAGGCAGTCATGTCCCATTTTGTATGTGTGCAACTGATTGTTCCTTCCTAAATGGAGTACTTTGCATTTGTCCTTAATTTAATCCTATTTACTTCAGATTTCTCCAGTTTGTCCGGATCATTTTGAACATTAATCCTATCCTCCAAAGTACTTGCAACCTCGCCCAGCTTGGTATTGTCCACAAACTTTATACTAGTGTACTCTCTCTACCATTATCTAAATCATTTGATGAAGATATTGAACAGAACTAGACGTGGGACTCCAGTCAATATGCCCTTCCAGCTTGATTGTGAGCTACTGATAACTACTCTCTGGGAACAGTTTTCCAAACAGTTATGCACCCATCTTATAGTAGCTCCATCTAGGTTGTATTTCCCTAGTTCATTTCAGAAGGTCATGAGAGGACACTATCAAAAACCTTACTAAAGTCAAGATACACTGCATTTACCGCTTCCCAGCCCCCATCCGCAAGGCTTGTTACCCTGTCAAAGAAAGCTATTAGGTTGGTTTGACATAGAATCATAGAATATCAGGGTTGGAAGGGACCCCAGAAGGTCATCTAGTCCAACCCCCTGCTCAAAGCAGGACCAATTCCCAGTTAAATCATCCCAGCCAGGGCTTTGTCAAGCCTGACCTTAAAAACCTCTAAGGAAGGAGATTCTACCACCTCCCTAGGTAACGCATTCCAGTGTTTCACCACCCTCTTAGTGAAAAAGTTTTTCCTAATATCCAATCTAAACCTCCCCCACTGCAACTTGAGACCATTACTCCTCGTTCTGTCATCTGCTACCATTGAGAACAGTCTAGAGCCATCCTCTTTGGAACCCCCTTTCAGGTAGTTGAAAGCAGCTATCAAATCCCCCCTCATTCTTCTCTTCTGCAGGCTAAACAATCCCAGCTCCCTCAGCCTCTCCTCATAACTCATGTGTTCCAGTCCCCTAATCATTTTTGTTGCCCTTCGCTGGACTCTCTCCAATTTATCCACATCCTTCTTGTAGTGTGGGGCCCAAAACTGGACACAGTACTCCAGATGAGGCCTCACCAATGTCGAATAGAGGGGAACGATCACGTCCCTCGATCTGCTCGCTATGCCCCTACTTATACATCCCAAAATGCCATTGGCCTTCTTGGCAACAAGGGCACACTGCTGACTCATATCCAGCTTCTCGTCCACTGTCACCCCTAGGTCCTTTTCCGCAGAACTGCTGCCTAGCCATTCGGTCCCTAGTCTGTAGCGGTGCATTGGGTTCTTCCGTCCTAAGTGCAGGACCCTGCACTTATCCTTATTGAACCTCATCAGATTTCTTTTGGCCCAATCCTCCAATTTGTCTAGGTCCTTCTGTATCCTATCCCTCCCCTCCAGCGTATCTACCACTCCTCCCAGTTTAGTATCATCCGCAAATTTGCTGAGAGTGCAATCCACACCATCCTCCAGATCATTTATGAAGATATTGAACAAAACTGGCCCCAGGACCGACCCTTGGGGTACTCCACTTGATACCGGCTGCCAACTAGATATGGAGCCATTGATCACTACCCGTTGAGCCCGACAATCTAGCCAGCTTTCTACCCACCTTGTAGTGCATTCATCCAGCCCATACTTCCTTAACTTGCTGACAAGAATACTGTGGGAGACTGTGTCAAAAGCTTTGCTAAAGTCAAGAAACAATACATCCACTGCTTTCCCTTCATCCACAGAACCAGTAATCTCATCATAAAAGGCGATTAGATTAGTCAGGCATGACCTTCCCTTGGTGAATCCATGCTGGCTGTTCCTGATCACTTTCCTCTCATGCAAGTGCTTCAGGATTGATTCTTTGAGGACCTGCTCCATGATTTTTCCAGGGACTGAAGTGAGGCTGACTGGCCTGTAGTTCCCAGGATCCTCCTTCTTCCCTTTTTTAAAGATTGGCACTACATTAGCCTTTTTCCAGTCATCCGGGACTTCCCCAGTTCGCCACGAGTTTTCAAAGATAATGACCAATGGCTCTGCAATCACAGCCGCCAATTCCTTCAGCACTCTCGGATGCAACTCGTCCGGCCCCATGGACTTGTGCACGTCCAGCTTTTCTAAATAGTCCCTAACCACCTCTATCTCCACAGAGGGCTGGCCATCTCTTCCCCATTTTGTGATGCCCAGCGCAGCAGTCTGGGAGCTGACCTTGTTAGTGAAAACAGAGGCAAAAAAAGCATTGAGTACATTAGCTTTTTCCACATCCTCTGTCACTAGGATTCCCTCATTCAGTAAGGGGCCCACACATTCCTTGGCTTTCTTCTTGTTGCCAACATACCTGAAGAAACCCTTCTTGTTACTCTTAACATCTCTGGCTAGCTGCAGCTCCAGGTGCGATTTGGCCCTCCTGATAACATTCCTACATGCCCGAGCAATATTTTTATACTTTTGTACAATATTTTTATACATGATTTGCTCTTGACAAATCCATGCTGATGGTTACTTATTACGTATCCTCTCAGTGTTCTTAATTATTTGCTACATTATCTTTTTGGGTATGGAAGTTAAGCTGACTAGTCTGTAATTCCCTGGTAGTCCTTATTCCCCTTTTTATAGATGGGCACTATATTTGCCCTTTTCCAGTCCTCTGGAATATCTTGTGTCTTCCATGACTTTTTGAAGATAATCGCTAATAGCTCAGATACCGCCTCAGTCAGTTCCTTGAGTATTTGAGGATGTATTTCATCAGGCCCTGGTGACTTGAAGACATCTACCTTGTCTAAGTAATTTTTAACTTGTTATTTCTCTATTTTAGCCTCTGATCCTACTTCATTTTTACTAGCATTCACTGTTAGACCTCTAATCTCTTCTAACCCTTTTGGTGAAACCTGAAACTGTCATTTAGCACTTCTGGTATTTCCATATTTCCCCCCTCATTAACGGCCCTACCCTGTCCTTGATCTTCCTCTTGCTTCTAATGTATTTGTAGAATGTTTTCATGTCACCCTTTATGTCTCTAGCTAGTTAAATCTCGTTTTGTGCCTTGGCCTTTCTAATTTTGTCCCTACATACTTGTGTTATTTTTTTATATTCATCCTTCACTTTTTGTAGGATCTTTTGAGTTTCAGATAATTGAAGATTTCCTGGTTAAATCTAGGTGGTCTCTCGCCACACTTTCTATCTTCCCCATTTCTTTTCAATCTTGGTAGAGAGGAGCCATGTTTCAATTCCTTCCTTCAGAATACTGACCACCAAAGTATTGTGTTATCCTCAGCTTTGTGTCTCTACTTATCAAGGTGTTCGGTTTGCCTTAAATGTTCTTAACAAGATGCCCCATTACTGATGATGCTTTTGCAGTGTGGGCTTCAAGTTTTCTCAATTTCACCCATGTTATCAACAACATATCTGAGGTGGGTGAAATCATCAATAATCTTGACTGGGTGGTCAATAAGATGCTAGAGCTTGTAACATGTTCAAAATTACCAGCTGGAAGAATCTTGGGTCCCCTTCCCCCCAGTTAATTTTCAGGTCAACTTTTGCCACTGATCTTTCCAGGGCTTTAAGTGCCACATCTGACCCATCCCTTGATTTGAGAACTAGCACGATGATATTAGCGAAATCAGTGTTGGTGAGGTTCTTATCATTAAGATGTATGTCTAAAATGCATTTACTGTCTGGTCAAGCACATAGGGTATGATGGTACTAAAATATTCTGAGGTGGCAGTGCATCTTTGTTAACCATGTGACTAATTTGGAAGAAGACAGTTCTTTACCCATTTACAAAACCACAGCTTGAAGAGTCCTTATTAAAAATATGGAACATTGTATAGAGCTTGTCAGGAAGGCCTGCATGTTTCAGGATCAGCCAAAGCAATTCCCTGTCAACAGAGTCCATGTGAACTGGGTACTTGAATTCTTGTGCCTTCTCAATAAGTTGGCGCATTGTAAAGACCTGCTCTGTTGTGGAGTGGCTGGGAGCGAGGCCAGCTTGTTGTAGTCTTTTCTTGCTCCTTAAGTTATTAACAGCTTGGGCCAACAAGATTAGAAGATTTTTTTTTTTTTTCCCCCTGGGATGGATAGAAAAATAATGCTCTGATAGTGGCAATAATATTGCTCCTTTTACATTTTCAGAATGGTAAAATAATACTTGGAGTCAGGTGACTACACTGGACTTTCATCTTACATTTTAACAGTCAGTTGCAGAGAGAAATTCTAAACTAATAAAGAACCCCAATTTTTTTGTTTAAAATCTCATGATTTTCAAGCCAATCTCATGAGTTTTGGAGATATGACACATGACTTTGGGATTCTTGGGGTTGGAAATACCAAAAAGAGGGATGTTCAACCTTCCCTTAGTGTCATGGAGAGAGGTGTGAGTGAGAGAAATGTTTCAAAATGTCTAAATTAGAAAAACTTCAATTCAACAATTTCTCTTGAAGTTGAGCTATTGGGTTTATATACTTTTCTCAAGATGCCCTGGTTACTATTTTCTTGCTACAGATGACACTATTATCCCACACACATCATACAAATTATATAAAATAAAGTGAGTAACAGGGCTTTGATTTGATAGCTGTCTCCAATGGTCTGCTTCTGCCACCCTTACAATGAATAACACCTTATTCCAGAAATAATCTTATCGATTTTAGTGAGACAACTTGCAGAGTAAGGTATGCAATGTGAGGAAAAGTGTCAGAATCTGGTCTTAAGTGTCTAAGTTCGCAACTGGCCTGTCACACTCTCTCTGGAGTGGTTCATGACTGCGAGTGCTGACCTCAGAGCAGGCTTTCATCAAGGCAGGGCAGGGACCCAAAGCTGGTTATATGTTCTATAATTAGATTTCACCAACCCAATAACAAATGTGAACTCCTGAAGCACTCTTAACAGTCTTACCATGGAGTCACAGACAGTCCCCTTGGGCTTTCAAGTCTAGTTGGTTGCTATGCACCAGGGTGAATAAAAATCAATGATTTTGTTAAAAAAATTTTAAAAAATTGATTTTTTTTATTTAGATTTTTTTGATAAAATGCTTTTTGAGGAAAAAAACATCTAAAGATAGGTACATTATAACTCAAAGATATCTCATAGTGGAATAGGGATTATACATTCTAATTCTATAATGAGAGACAATATATTTGTGTAATGTTTAAGAAAACTTTTGTAAATTAGTTCCAATAGTTCATGGATTAGGGACTCAATTTTATGGGGTTCCACAGGCTTCTGTATAGATTTAGATTAATCTTTCTGTCTACCCAATGGGACTCAGTGCTCAGTTTAGAAGATACCATCAGAGATGCTTAGTTTTGCAGTTCTCAAACTGTGGATTTGTGTCTCCAGAGGTAACATGCCAGTTAACAGCAAAAATGTTTTAAAATAAATAATATATAGAGGTGAGAAATAACAGACCTCAACTTTATTGTCCCTCTGCAAATTTGTGTACAGAGTCAATCCCTTATCTCTCTCAAAGTGCTAAGTTTCAAAAAGTTCAGTGAATAGGTAGTTGGGGCGGAATAGGTTTGGATAAGGAGAAGAAGTCTGGAGATAAATGTGAGAAGCGAGGGACATATGCTTGTTTTGTTAAAATGTTATATGTTTGCTGTTGAAGAAAAAATCCAGAATACTTAATGTTGCTGTTTTAGTTAAATAAAACAATTTAAACGTCTGTCTGGTGGCGATCTCCTCCTAATACAGCATGGCAAGAAAATCCTCCAACTATTAATGATTAACCTGTTGGGGATAGTTCACCTCGCAATGACTTCATAAATAACTGCTTCAATTACCTTTTGTAAATGAAGTAACCAAACAATCATTCATTTTCTGATATAGCTGTAAAACTAATCTGAAAAGTTTTTTCAAAATAAATCACTGTTTAAAGATGTATAGTGTGTACCTTCTAAAAATGAAACCTACATCTATCTCAGAGTTGTGAAGAATATGTATTAAGGTTATAACCAACAAGAATGCACTTTTATATAGAAAACCATGATTAAATAAAGTCTTCCTGACTAGTGATTTAAATCATGTTTTAAATCAATTTGATTTAATCCAATCCACCCTGCTATACAACAAAGATCACAAAAGGTTCAGGTTGCTTCCGTTCTCAAGAGACCAGTCATGTACCCCATGTCAATTTGTACCTCAGAGCATGTCTACACTTACCTCCAGAGCGATCAATCCAGCGTGGGTTGATTTATCGTGTCTAGGGAAGACTCGATAAATTGACTGCTGAGTGCTCTCCCATCAACTCCAGTACTCCACCGGAGTGAGAAGCGTAGGCGGAGTCGATGGGGGAGCAGCAGCAGTCAATCTACCGCAGTGAAGACACCACGGTAAGTACAGGCGAGTCTCATCTAACGCTCATTTAACATGCGTGAATTCAGCTTTGCGTGGTTGGCAAAAACAACAACAAAAAAGACAAATAATTTAAATACTGTACTGTAGTGCAGGCGATTCCACCCGCCATTACACTCAATGTAATTTTGACTATATGCAATTTTCGCTTTGCGCACTGACTGTGGAACGTAACCCCAGCGTAAGATGACTCGCCTGTAGCTTGAAGTACATCGACTTGAGCTATGCTATTTTCTTTGTGTACATAAATGAGTTAGTCTATCATTTCGAAAGGTGAAAGAGTTGTGGTAATCTGTAAGCGCTGAATGCCTTTTAGGGCTAACCCATGTTGACCCCTTGGGGTCTCTGCATCTGTTTTGTAGCTTTGGCCCTGAGACAGTCCAAACAGTAAAAAAGAGAGAAATTTTCTTGTCATATATCCTTATTTCCCTCCAGAATTCAAGCCGATGGGACAAGCCCTTTTTGTATGTAGCTTGTTCATGGGTGCGCAGGGGCAAATAGCAAAGTCTTTGTATTGTGATGTCCCACAATGTCCATTTAGTTTTGATAGTTCTTCCTGATGGGCAAGAGGTAATTCCTTTAATAGGAATTTTGCACTAGTAAATTTTTTTTATCTTGTTTTGAGTTGTAGTTCAGAACAAACATTTTACAGCTACATATCAAACACTGAAGTATTACCTTATAGCAGGGGTTACAGACATAAGTAGGGTTAATACATGCAGCAACTTACAAGCACTTCATAAAGTCTAAACACCTTGTTATAAGTCCAATACCGATCTCTTAACCGTACTAACACACAGGTGAGCTGGACTGGTTTCCAGCAATGAATTTCAGTGCTTTGCCAAGGCCTAAAGTCTGGCCTGGTTTGCCAGGGCTATGCCTTAAATGTCTTAAGTCCACATCTGGTCCATCTACTTTCACCCTTGTGTTAATTGTTCTTAATTATGTGCATTGAGGATGCTATGAGATCATAACTTTGAATTCATTAGGCCAAATTCATCACTTACTGACTTAAGTGGGAAAAAAAGTGTTCAAAGTCAAGAAATTAGCCCTTTTTAATTTCTCTATGCTTATATATGTTAACCATAAAGTAGCTATTTGAAAACTCCTTATGTCCTAAACTGTGGCGATTCATACTTTTGAAAACTTTATATACAGCTTGAAATATTACATATTAGGCCATTTTTATTTGAAAAACAGTATACTAATGTGTTAGCCTTCAAGGTGAATCACTTCCTGTGAGATTGGTACTGCATAAATCCTCTTTATCCTGTCACTAATGAAAAGCTTTGGTAATCAAACATTTTCAAGTGTATTTCTTCCCTAACAGCTTAACCAGGGGCTTGAAAAAACATGAACTAGTTCGTGGACTAAGCTGGTTGCCAAACTGAAATACACTAATTCCCCTTCTGGCCCATCTCCTTCTTTCTAGGCATTCCTTGCTCCTTGGTCCTGAAGACTTTTTGTCCTGTTGGCTGAACTGTGCCCCAATTTAATGCCAGCCTCCCCCTTCCTCACCACACTTCTCCCTCCCCCGCCTCCCCCAAAAGAAACACCAAATAAGTCATGCTGCTTCCTTCCTCAACATAATATTTATTTTATTTTATTTATTACTGGGCATCCTCCAAAAATAGACTAGCTTATGCTACTCACCCCTCTCCTCCCGCAAGTCCATAGAATCCTTTGCTGGGTGGCAGAAGTGGAGTACATGCTCTCTTCTGTGGTGGGTAGTGTTGGTGGATGGCCATGGTATGCAAAGCTGTGTGCTGGGGTGATTCCAGGAGTGATACCTCCTCTTCCTCCAGAGACTGAGGATAACAGCCTTTGCTCCCATTGCCCCCAGCACTCAATTTCTGTAGCAGATCCCATCTCCCAACACAGCAGTCACTGCATATTGGAGCTCTCTCTGCAGACATGACGCTGGTTACACACAGTTCATGTTTGGAAGTTACCTTTACAATCAAAAGGCTAGAATTTTTTTTCATTTAATGGGAGTTTTGATTCTGCAGAAGTTGCTTGCTCTTTCCCAGGAAAGATTCTTAATGGTCCTGGGCAAGTAGATTTTTCAAGCCCTGGGTTTAACACTGTATGAAATAATACCCAGTGGATACTAATTTGATCTTAATTGGATGCATTGATTTCCACTCCCCCCCCCCCTTCCGTATTCGAGAAATTCTCATGAGCCCATCACAGCATGGGTGTAGAGTGAGAAGAGGAGTCTCAGCTGGCTGATCAGAACTCTAACATCTTTGCAAATGAAAATCGTTACCACGACAACACATCGGCATTCATCAGCTCCTAAAACATAAAGACCGTATTTAGTAGAAGTGCAAATTAAAAGATGAACAACTACCCTTTTCAGTACCTCTAACCAGGACTGAAGAATTAAAAATTAAGTGAGAAAACCATTCTGTTGTGAACAGATGGCTTTTCTTTATAGTCCTATAGACACAAATTTAACTTGCATTTGCTGCCTTTTGACCACTTTGATCTTTACACTTTCTTTTCAAAACCGAGAAATTGTGCTGTATACAGCTGTCTTCAAAAATTCCCCATAAGTTAGAGCACCAGTTTATTGTGAGTCTGCTGCCATGTATTGTGAGATGCCATCACTCCTCTCAGGAAATTGTGGGAGTTTGGGGGCAAATTCCCAAAAATCCCCTTGTTCCATCCCATAATCTACTTCTTTTTGCAGCATTTTTCTTTCTCGCTGTCCTCTTACTACCAGCCACATGGATGCCTTACTAATTAGCAGAGCTGTCCTGTCCATTTTAAGTACAGGGCAGGGCATTTTTTGGTGTTTGCACAACCAAAGTGGTAGTACTGAGTATGATTGCGAGAGAGAGACTCCAGCTGGTAGGGTTAGAAGCAGCCAAAGAAGGGACTGGTGCACTGGGGAGGGAGTAAAATAGTGTCCAGCTGTGCTCACCCATTCTGGACTCGGAACTGTGCAGGGAAGACACTCAGGGGGCACGGATTCAGATGGGGCCTCCCACCCTGTGGACTTGAGAGAAAACTGCAGAGTGGAGCCATCCAGACACTCCAGCTGGTAGTGGCAGAAACAGACAAAACAGGGGCCTTTGGCCCTTTGGATATTTAGAGAACTTTCTACAGTTTTGACTTGACCTTTTCTGCCCTGTGTTGGTTGGCTGTTTGCTCCCCCTCCTCTTCTCTCAGAGTCTCTTTACCTCACTTTACTCCATACCTGCCTTTGTTATCCTCTTCTACCCTGTTCTGTCCTCCTCACCACCTTTTCCTCCCTTAGGTAACCCCTCTCTTCCTTCCCAAAAAATTGTGGAACTAACATGACATTTTGTCATCACATGGTTCGCTGTGCTTTTATGTTGTACTCTTTCTCCACCCTACTTCTGTCTGGTCTATCATAGATTGTAAGCTCTTTGAGGCAGGGACTGTGTACTAATGTTTGTATAGTGCCTTGCACAGTGGGGCTCCACTTTTGGTTAGCCCTTAGGCAGTATCATAATAAATGAGAGAATGAACAACTGGAATACGTGAGGTATTTGTTGACCAACTGTACAGGGTGGAGCAGTGGTTTGGGGCCCATTCTACAAGCATCAAGTGACAGGTCTGGATTGTGATGCAGGTCTGGGAAAACCAACAGTGTCTCAGAGCTTTTGAATACAAAGGGCCACATTCCTGGAGTTGTGTGATGAGCTCACCCCAGCACTGTAGCGCACAGATAACAAAATGGGAGCGGCTCTTTCAGTGAAAAACTGGTAGCACTCACTGTCTGGAAATTTGCAACTCTGGATCACTTCCAATCAGGGGCAATCAGTTGGGGGCTGGAAAATCACTACTATGGAGGCAGTTGTCAGCCAGGTGTGTACGGCAGTTAAGCATGTCCTGCTCCTCAGAGTTGTCATGATAGATGATGACTAGGAAATAATAAATGGATTTCATGCAATGGACTTCCCTAACTGTGGTGAGGTGATAGATGAGATGCATATTCCGATATTGGTCCCCTGACCTCTCCTCTGAGTACGTAAACAGGGGTACTTCTCCATGGTTATGCAAATATTGGTGGATCACTGTGAATGATTTACTGACATCAGCTGGAAGTCCACGGTATTCACATTTTTAGGAATACTGGACTTTTTGGAAAGTTGAAAGAAGGGACCCCCTTCCCAGACTATCCTATTGACATTAATGGGATTGCAATGCCAGTTGTGATTCTCAAGAGTCCTTTGCTTCCCAGGCTCATGAAGCCATATACTGAGCATCTGGACAGAAGCAAGGACAGTTTTCACTATTGCCTGAGCTGGTGCAGGATGGTTGTGAAGTGTCCTTCTGGAAGACAGAAGGAGATATCTCATGAGGAGTGTGGACCTCAGTGAAGAAAATTTTCCTTTTTTATTGATGCATATTGTCTATTGCATAACATCTGCAAGGCCAAAGGTGTGGTGGGTGGGGGGGGCATGCTTTTGCCAGAATGGAGGGATGAGGTGGACAAGCTGTCTGCTGACTTTGAGCAGCCTGATACAAGATGAATTTAGTGCCACCACAGGTGCTGTGTGATTGAGGGAAACGTTAGAAGCACACTTTAGCAGTATGCAGTAATCACACAGTTGTTACTTTTGTGGTGATGCATATACAGTCATTGGTTTATCAATGAGTTTTTTTATCAGTGTGGACATTGCTTTGGGGGATTTTCATCTCTGTTGGGAGGCAAAGAAAATCTGGGGGTTCACAAAGCAACTTTTTTAAAGCATTTACAAAAATGTGTTGTGTTTTTTTTTTTTTTTAAAGAAGTGCAAGCTGAGGTCATACAGCTGCATCACAGTGAGCAGGGGTGTGTGTATATGTGTGTATATATAGTGGTTTTCATTATTGTTCCATGGCGTTGAATGCCAGGGATACTGCTGTTGGAAGGATTGGCGTCCTGGGGCCCTTGGGGCAGGGGGAAGTTAAGGGGTGAATGGCACCAGCCAAAAGGAATTGTTCTTTAGGATGTGTAGTGGCTGCTGGGTTGCTGACCGTGTAGGTGTTTTGATCAACTAGGGGCTTTAGCATCTGGGTCTGTTTCAAGAGCATTATGACGTCTTCGAGCACTTCTTGCTCCTTCTGTGGTTTGAAGCAAGGAAATTTCTGGTGGTGTTCGGTTGTTTTTGGGGTTTTTTTTGGGACTGTTGCCTAGTACTGCCATTTCATGCTCTAGAAATAAAGCTGCTAGTTCAAAACATTGCATGTGGCCATGTGTGGCTGCCATTTTGAGAGGGAGAGTTGGGGGAATGGAAAGGAGGAAAGCCCTGTTTCAAGGGCAAACTATGGCCAGCACTACTGGGGCAGTCCTACTAAATTACACCTACCTGAGTCCCTTTTATCAGTGTTTGCTTGGTTTTATGGGTCCTGCTGTGTCTGAAAGAGCACCTGGTTCTTGATCAGAGCCAGAGTCCGAAGCTGAATGCCAGGGCTGAGAGTCAGAGCTAGAATCAAATTCAGAGATTTGAGCTAAGTATCAGAGCTGGCGTCTGAGTCGGAGAACAGGTGCAGGGATCAGGATCGCGGCTGGAAAGCAGGGCTCAGGAGTCAGGCAAGAAAGCAGGGTCCAGTATAGCAGGACCAGTTGCATGGACAACTTCCTATGCCCCCTTTTTAGCTTAAATAGAACAGCCAGAGTGATGGGTGGGGCCAGGCACTCCTCCAATCAGGACTGCTCTGGGCAGTGCCTCTCTTAGGGTTAGGGTTCCATTAGCCACTGAGCCCGCCAGCCCCTGACAACTCACCGGATGGCATTGGGGATACAGTGATTGCCTGGAGACCCTAGGACCTGGGTTCAGGACCCATGGATCCTCTCAATAGGGCATATATCTTCTCTTTCTGTAAATAATTTGTGGTATTTGTTAGTTAGATTAGTATAGATTTCCTTTATTTCTTGGAGTGTTGGTTCCCTCTTATTTACAGGTGCTGACACCTGGTACTGAGTTATGCCTCATCTCAGTGTTTAAGCCTTGTGCGAGCTGTAAGAAAGCTATGCTGGTGAGTGACACTTATTCCGCCGCCTTTAAGTGCCTTGGAGAGGGTCACATTAGAGACTACTGCCAGATTTGCAGGATTCCAAGCCCCAGACAAAAAAGTACAGAGAGATGGCACAACACCAACATGAACATAAGAGTGGCTGTACTGGGTCAGACCAGTATCCTGTTTTCCAGTAGTGCTTGGTGCCAGATGCTACAGAGGGAGCAAACAGAGCAGGGCAATTTATCAAGTGATCTGTCCCCTGTCATCCAGTCCCAATTTATAGCATGCTTCTGACATGGTTAGGTGACTCATGGTCATCCTTGGAGCCTGAGGTAGGCTCATATGCCCCTCTTGAGTCAGATGGCAGCACTCTCATTCTCCTTCAAGGAAATTTAGTTATTGGTACCCACCAGATGGACAGAGATAGGGACCCTTGGAGCAGTAGTGGCCAGAGTTCTATGCTATACCCATGGCCTTACTGGTACCCATGGGACATGCCTCCTATTTCCAGATCCTCCCTGGTTCCTAAGACTTCTAGATCTGTGGACAGCAGGGATTTGGAGCAATCAAATTTTTGAATTGCTCCGCTCCAGCTCCGCTCTGGCACCAATAGTGACTGCTCCAGCTCCGCTACACCTCAGATTAATTTTTAACTAAATAAAAAAATGTATACTGTAATTTTGAAAAAACATTATTTTTGTTCAGACTTTTAAAACAATTTAAATGTCATCAACAATGATACAAACTAGAATCATTCATAATTCATTCTGTAAAAAATTATTGCACTAATTAAGTCCTCTTTCATAGCCTGCAGCAAATCATTTAAAATTAACTTTAAAGCCGAAAACAGTTGCTCTACACTAGCTTGAGTTGTTGGCATGCTCGAAGCAATTCTACAGGCAGCCTGAATGTGGGGTAAGTAGCTGTGAATGGCCTCAAAAACAGACTTAACTTTTAGCCTACCAATAGACTCCATCACCTCACAATCTTCCTGAAAGTTTCTCTCGAATAATGCTTCATTACAATTATGAATCACAGAAACTCGCTGGTGTCTTTCTTGTTTATCCAATTCCTTTTCGAAGGCATCATCTTCTGAAGAATTGGTGCTTGAATTATCTCCATTTCCCTGTGTGGTGGTTGAAGACGTCTCAGGGATGGATGCTCAAACAAGTTCAGAGTGGAGACAGAAGTTTGAGAACAGCCTGCTATTTCTGAAGGATATGAACTTTCCGAAACCGCAGATTCAATTGTTGATGACTCCTTTTGTTGTGTTTCGTTTTCTTCAACATCTTTCACAGAGTTCGAACGTAGCAATAGATTTTGTTTTTTGAGTCGTCGAGCAATATCAAGGAGCCCTTCCTTTGCCTTTGGTATTTCCCTTGAGGTAAGAAGAATCCGATACCGTGGGTCAACATAAACTCCAGCAAGGAAATGAATATTGTCAAAAAGCTTCTCTTTGCGTTTCTGCATGGAGGACAGAATTCCTTCTGCTATTTGTCCACCATTTTCTTGCAAGAATTTTGACAGTTTTCGCTATTCCTTCATTAAAACTCCCAGGGTTACATCGACAGCTTGAAGATTCATGGTTGTTTGGTTTGGCTTTGCCAAGAGGTCTCGCAGGTTCTTTGCTTTGTCCCATTCAGCTTTTGTTAACTTCAGTTCTCTTGTTCCAGCTGCAACCACTTGTTCACAGTAAGATTGAAAAACGAGAAGCCAATCAATCATCGCAAATGTTGAACCCCAGCGAGTCAGAGTATCCAAGCAGAACACTTTTTGAATACTTGGGGTTCGTAGTTTGACAACGACTTGTTGAATTTTTGCCAGAAATTTCTTTGCATGTTCTTTGTTCAGTCCATCCCAGATTGCCAACTGAAGAGTGTGAATACTATACCTCATCAATTGGACTTTTGAGTCGTTCTCATGAAGCCATGTTGGAAGTATGAGGCTAGGGTTATTAACCCATTGCACAGCAGCATTCATGTTGTATAGGTTATACAAGATAGAATCTATTATTTGCTCTATCATGTATAATGTTTCCAGCCTGATGAAGGAAAAACATATTTCTGAAAATGTGCTCTCTTTACTAAAAGGACTGTGCTTGCAGTTTTGAATCCGCTTTCCCATTAAAGTTTATTTCCAACGGTCTATCATACAACATCATTCAAATAAAATTATTTAAACAGGCGTCGTGAACTGTGGGGACTGGGCCAATTTTATTTAATATTTTTTAAATCTTCAACTATTTAACAGATACGACCCTGGAATATTATTTAATGCTAAAACGTGCATTAAAATGGTACTCTTAATTTTGTATAATTAACCGTTTCCGAGAAAACTGTTTAAAAATTTTAATCTGCTTAGATACTTCAAATGATACAAACAATTTTACTTATTACTTATTTTTCAATTTTGGAATCATAAATTTTAAATAACCAAAATTAACTTATTATGGTACATAATATTACCGCTCGTAGCCGGGTCAGTCGACAACAAGCCTTTCTTGAAATATGAAATAAAAATGACCAACCGCCAGTTCGGGATGCCTATGGTTTAAATAATTTTGGATAATGTAATATGGTAGCACATACTCACGCTAAGACACAGACATAATTTCATTACTTTATATTAAAGTGTTTTTGAGATATTAATCAGAAATTAAGTTTTCATCACCTCCTTGAAGGGACTGTAGCTCCCTTGGGAAGAATTTTAAGACACGTGTTGACAAACGTTTTTTCTTAGTGACCTAAGGATTCACCCCCAAAGTTGTGTTGGACATTTTCCAATCACTCTATATATAGCACAAAAATCACTCCTAATTTATGCAAAAATGTTTACTGTATATTTATATGCCTGCTGCATGTGACTTTTTCAGTAAATTTAAAGTTACAAACAAAGCTACCAAAAGACCGTTGAACAGATGACCTATAAAATAAGTCCGCCAGAGTGATACAGGAGCATGTACAAATGAACAAATGTACCAGTAACGGGAGCCCGTGTGGGAAATGAGCTTAAGTGGTTAATATCTCTTGTGATACATAAAAAAAAAATGTTTTTGTTTATTGATATATTAAGGTATTTGAGGGGTAGCCATGTTAGTCTGGATCTGTAAAAGTGGCAAAGAGTCCTGTGGCACCTTATAGACTAACAGACGTATTGGAGCATAAGCTTTTTCGGGGGGGACAATATACCTGTTTGTGATACCTTAAATGTTGCGTCTTGCATCACACTTTTCCGTATTCGCAGCACTCAGTGCGTCTCGTTGATCAACCCTTACAAAAAAAAGTATCCACATATACTAATCTAACTATCTAACTAATCTACGTGAGTACGTACTCACCTAACCTTGGCACAAGGTGGGAGCAATCTACAGTGTTGCCGGATGTCTCATAATTATCTGATTCTTTTATAAAACATATCTCCAGAAAAACTTGGTAATTTTGTATCTGTACATTAAATCTTGATTTCGGCCAAAGTGAGAATAACTGTGACATATTACGTAAAGTAGATGTTAATATCAATTGTTGTTCAGTCTGAAACTTTTTGGCACCTTTAAGACTTTATTGCTAAATATCATTCATTTTGGATTGAAAATGGAAAAAAAAAACTGGCGTAGTCGAGATTTTCTGTGCTCCGGCTCTGCTCCAGCTGCGGGCAAAAACCTGCAGCTCCACTGCTCCGGGCTCCGCTCCAAAGCCCCGTTGGACAGGATGTATGAGCTCACATGAGGCAATCAAGGAGGTTGTCGTCCATACCAATGTCAGTATCAAACAAACCTCCAACAATTGCAAGTTTAGGAACCTCCACCCACTATACTGCAGGAGGATCAACCTCAGTCTCCTTTGCATTCTTCCTCATCATCACCTGATGAGACTATAGCTCCTTGGGATACTTCATCTGTCCAAGATGACTATAGGGCTTACCAAGATCTTTTAAAGAAAATAGCTACATGTCATAACTATACAGCTAAGGGTAGCCTAGAATTCCTCCTTACCTGTAAGGGGTTAAGAAGCTCAAATAACCTGGCTGGCACCTGACCAAAAGGACAAATGGGGAAAGAAGATACTTTAAAATCTGGGGGGTGGGGGAGGAAGGCTTTATTTGTGCTTTGTTTTTGTGTGTTCTCTGGAGAAGGAGAGAAGCATCAGGTCAGAAAACTCCTTCTCCTAAAATCATCCTAAAATGAGTCTCAATATTGCAAAAAGAGTAAGTAAATAAGGCAAGGTGCATTAGATTACCTTTTGTTTTTAGCTTGTGAATTTTCCCTATGCTTAAAGGGAGGTTTATCTGTTTTTTTGTAACTTTTAAAGTTTTGCCTAGAGGAAAGTTTTGCCTCTGTTTTTGAATCTGATTACCTTGTAAAGTTACCTTCCATCCTGATTTTACAGAGGTGCTTCTTTTACTTTTTTTTCTTTATAATGAAGTTCTGTTTTTTAAGAATCTGGTTTACCTATTTGGTTGGTATATTATTCTCAAACCTCCCCAGGAAAGGGGGTGAAGAGGCTTGGGGGGATATTTTAGGGAACAGGAACTCCAAGTGGTCCTTTCCCTGAATCTGTGTCTAACTCACTTGGTGGTGGCAGCAGTACCCATCCAAGGACAAGGAAGGATTTGTGCCTTGGGGAAGTTTTCAACCTAAGCTGGTAGAAATAAGCTTAGGGGGTCTTTCATGCGGGTCCCCACATCTGTACCCTAGAGTTCAGAGTGGGGAGGGAACCCTGACACTACATCTCATGATATCCCTGTTGAGGTGTTCCAGGAGAGTTTTCAAATTTGTGAACATTCTGGGTTTAGCAGGGCCTCCTAGAGTGGCTCTGCCTATCCTTGATGCCATACTAGAGGCTACCAAATCCTTGTGACAAAGGCTGTCCTTTCTGTCTATAACAGCTAAGAGAACTGAGAGAAGATATCAGTCCCTTCTCAAGGCTACGAACATTTTTATACCTATTCTTCACAAAGTTACTTCATTGTCTTGGCAGTCAATGAAAGAGCATGTCAAGGTTGCCCCCCTTTTGCCCCCAAAGGACAAGGATGCAAAAAAAATCATACATTTGGTAGAAAAATGTATTCCACACCTGGTCTACTATTTTGCATTGCTAACCAACAAGTTATTGGTTATTATAAGTCTGGTTATTGGCCAGATACAACTTCTCCCTCTGGAATAATAAGCTGAAATTCTTAGACAAGTAGCCAGAGGATGCCAGATAGGAATTCCAGGCTCTGTTAAATGAGGGCAAGGTCATGACTTTCACCTTTCTGCAAGCATCCTTAGATGGGCAATTTGGTGGCTAGAACCATGGCATCTGTGATACCTATATGCAGATGTTCATGGCTTCAATCCTTGGGTCTTCCACAGAAGGTCCAGCAGACAATACCTTTCAAAGGTCCTACGTTCTTCTATCGGACGGATGAGATACTCCATGCCTTTCCATACAACAAAGCAATTCCTTCCTCAGTTTCTGCAGAGATATTTGCCTTTCCTACTGGGGCAGCCTGAGCAATCTAGAAGATGAGGCAAAAATCGCCTCCTCCTTAGTTCTCTTCTTCGGTGGGTTCCTCCAGACAATCATGAAATCCCAAGCAGTCTGTTTGACTACCTTATTGAGAACAGAGTTCCAGATCAAGATGTTTCAGTTTTTACATCCCCAATTTTCTCAAACAGATTATCTCACTTTCTATGTGCTTGATCCCATATTACCACTGATCAGTGGGTCCTAAGTACCGTGGAACAGGAATATACCTTGCAATTTATTTCCATTCCTCCTCCCAACCCCCTTGTCTGTCCCTCTTCAGGGGCCACTCTCCTGAGGATGTCCTCTTCTAAGAAGTATAGAGTCTTCTCCATTTAGGCACTATAGAAGAGGTTCCCTCCTCTTCAGTGAGGAAAGGTTTTCTATTCATGCTACTTCCAGTTTCCAAAGGCAAAAGGAAGTTTCAGATCCATCCAGGAATTGCACAATTTGAACAAATATGTAAGAAAATACAGTTTCACATGGTCACCCTAGCCTCCATCATCCCCTCCTTTGATTCCGGCAACTGGTACACTGCCCTCGACTTGAATGATGTGTATTTCCATGTGGCAATCCATCAAAGCCATAGGAGATTCCTAAGATTTCTGGTAAACGACATCCTTTGTCAGTTTACAGTCCAACCCTTCAGCCTGTCTCCTGTCTTGTGGGTTTTTGTAAAATGCATGGAAGTGATAGCTGCATTCCTAAGGAAAGCAGGTGTATGAGTATTTCCTTACTCTGACAACCTCTCTGATACAAGGTCAATCCAAATAGAAGTCAGTTTATCCAGGATCTGAGCCCTCTTCAGTGTGATAGGTCTGGTTAATGAGAACAAGGCAGTCTTTTCCCCTGTTCAGAGAACAGAATTGGTGGGGGTGATTCTGAATTGTTCCACAGCCAGAGCATTCCTACTTTGAATCAGATTCCAGTCAATGTTAAACATTTCCATATATCTTAAAGCCCATCTGCTTTTTACATTAAGAAGCTGCCTCACACATATAAGGTTTGGCATGCCAGATCTCATTTGAGGATATTGCAGGGTTAGTTCAAGTCCGCACACACCCTGGTTTGTCACCCATTTGGCATGCTGATTCCAGTTCCTGCAGGAGTACTAGCCTCACTGGACTGGTTGATGGATCCAGCTAACTTATATATGGTAGTTCCATTCGACCCACTCTTACCCAGTTGACTCCGGTTATGGACATGTCTTTTCCAGGTTCGGGAGCTCATCTAGGAAACCTACCAACTTAGTCTGTGGCTTCATCAAGATTTGGCTCTCCACATAAATGTGTGGGAGTTGTATGCCATTCATCTGTCCTGTTGGGCTTTTCTCCCTCACATCATGGGAGAGACTCTGCGAGTCCTCAGACAACACTAGGGTAATGTTCTGTGTGAACAGATGGGGAGGGGCCAGATCATCTCTGTCAAGAGGCAATACATCTTTGGGAGTTTTGTATCACCAGTGTAATTCATTTAAAAGCCTCCCACCTTTCTGGTATTCAGAACAGCTGGCAGATTGCCTGAGCAGATCGTTGAGCTGGGATCTTGAATGGTCTCTCAGGTGGGCTATCATGAGATTCATTTTTCAAAGCTAGGGGAGTCCCTCACATAGACTTATTTGCTACTTGTTTCAACAGAAAGTGCCAACTTTCTTATTTCAGGGCAAGTCTCAATCGGGAATCTGACGGATGCTTACCTACTGTCAGGGAAAGACAGACTGCTCTATGCCTACCCTCCTGTTCCTCTCCTTGTTGGTGGTCAAAATCACGAAAGATCACATTTGCATGATTCTCATAGCGCCCCCAGTGGCCTTGCCAACATTGGTTCTCCAGTTTGCTGAGCTTATCAGCCAGGGCTTCTTTGATACTACCTTCAGAACCTGATCTGATCTCCCAGGATCACAGCTGCCTGCTACATCCCACAACTCTCCATTTTACGGGTTGGTTTACATCATGGTTAATGCCTCAAGAGGTGGAGTTTTAGGGAAGTATAAAAAACATACTCCTGAATAGCAGCCATCTATGAGATACGCTTACCTGTTAAAATGGAAACTATTCTCCTTAGTAAAAGCCAAAGGGTGTTCCAACAAGTTTGGGATTGTTTGTTCCATCTGAAACAGCAAGGCCTATTGGTTACTTCCATCAGCATTTTCAGGGCAGCTATCTTTGCTTTTTACCCACCAAATGTGGGCCATTCAATGTTTTCTAATCTTCTTTCTGTCAGATTCTTAAGGGTCTGTTATTGGTTATATCCCAATACTGTGATTCCAGTTTCTCCCTGGAACTTTGTCTGGTGCTAACTAAGTTAATGGGTCCACCTTTTGAACCAATACAACTTGCTCTTTGCTGTATCTCTCTATGATAGTAGTGTTTTTCGGTAGCTATTACGTCCTTGAGAAGGGTGGCATAGTTATGAGCATTGGTAGTTGACCCTCATTACAGTTTTTTATAAAGAAAAAGTATACTTACATCTGCATCTGAAATTTCGGACTTAAGTAGTATCCTAATTCCACCTCAATTAAACCATATACTTACCAACGTTCTTTCTTAAGCCCCATTCTCATAAGGATGAGGAGAGACTACATACCTTGGATGTTAGAAGGGCATTGGCTTTTTACTGTGCCAGAACTAGGTCTTTTAGATTGTCATCACAGCTGTTTGTGTCAGCTGCAGACAGGACAAAAAGCCTTCCAGTCTCAACGCAGAGGATTTCATCCTGCATTTTATTTTGCATATGTCGGTGCTTTGACATTGCCAGTGTACCATCTCCAAGATCTTAAGCCGTTTTTGCAGCTTTTTTTTTTGCTCAAGTACCTATATCAGACATTTGTAGAGCTGAAACTTGGTCATTGGTGCATATCTCACCATTGCAGAGATGATGCCAAGTTTGGACAAGTGATTCTTCAGTTATTGTTGAGGTAGATTCCAAAACCCATCTCCTGATTGAACTGCTTGTTAGTCACCTGAAGCGAAATGGATATATACAATCACTCAAAGAGAAAAACCCGTTACTAAGCTGTTCTGTAAGTTTTTGTTCAAGATATGTTGCACATGTCCATGCCACGACCCACCCTTCTTCCCCTCTGTATCAGAGTTGGTCTGGTAAGAAAGAACTCGGGGGTCCAGGGCAGCTGCATTTTATACTATCATGCATGAGAACAAGGCAACTGGGCACATGCAATGCCATGATGGAGATTTTTTTCCCTTGTGGTACCCAACTCTAGTGCACTGGGTATGCACACACTTGAATGGATGTGTGCAAAACATCTCGAAGAACAATAGTCACAGTACAGGATAGTAGCAGTGTCCAAAGGTCCCATGAGTGCCCATAGTGCTAGGTGCTGTACAAACATAATTAGATATGGTTTCTGTCCTGAAGAGCTGGGCACCTAAATAAAGACCAGCCATAAGTGAGCATAAAAACAGTAGCTGAAAAAATGAAGATGGAAGTAATAAGATCATGTAGTAACACAGGTTAATAACATTTGCAACTTTGGTTCTGAATCCATTTAAAGTCTTTTAATAAGCCATAACCCCCTTGTTTTCCGTAGTTATTTCTGTTCCTTCCAGCTTCCTAGGAGGAAAAAGATGTGCGGTCCACTGCCTGTTGTTTTGTAGCCAAGAAAGCAAATAACTTGTCAGGTTTTCAACCTTTCACCTCTGAAATCTACTTTAAGACAGCCTTGTGTTGGGTTAATTGTGATAGATTTCCTTTCAGTGCTGTAGTTAAGCATTGCTGTTAGTCAGCATTACTTATGCCTGTCATGAGGTGATACAAGAAATTAAACATTGTTGGTTTTGCCCCCTACTTTCTTATTTTACCCTCTAGTTCCGATTTCATGGCCTTACCACTTATTATTAATGCTTTCTCTCCCAAAGAAACTTGAATACTTGGCTTGTCAGCAATTGTGACACATCTCACATGGCTTCACAATATCTAGATTTACTTTTTGAAGGTTAAAGGAAGTTAGCCTTTTCATATCCACTGGTGAATTTATAGGAATGACAGTGACTTCAAGTCGTGCTCAGCCCAGTTCCCATCTAGGGATTCAGTTGTGATGACAGCTGAAATTCCAGCTGCCTGGCCTAGAGTGTGCATAGTTGGTTAGATAAGATGAATCGGAAAAATAGAATACAAAGTATCCTGCATGTGTACTTCGCAAAAGCAATAAAAATGCAGAGTCCTTTTCTGCGAAAGGAAAGACTAAGGGAAGGAAGTCAGGACATGAGGATTATTATATCGGAGATAATCAGCTTTTGACTAGGAATAATGTCTTTAAAATCACACGATAAAACCATGTAATGTGTCCTTACCCCAAAAGGCAACCTGCATTGTTCAGCACTCTTGAAGGTGGGTGGGACACTACGAGTAGAATTTAACGTAGGGGATCCTAGTAAGTAGGCAGCTAGCAATATTTGGTGGATCTGCACTTTATAGACAAGCAAAAGAAGAAAGCAAGTTTTTTTTGGAGGGGAGGAATGTTAATTTCTTAGAAGAGCAGTGGTAGTCACTTAAGCCATGTCTGTACTACGGAAGTACTCCAATGTTACAGAAGTCGATTTTTGGGAACAGATTGTATAAAGTCGAGTGCATGCGTCCACACTAAGCAAATTAATTCGGCGGTGTGTGTCCACAGTACCGTGGCAAGCGTCGACATTCCGAGCAGTGCACTGTGTGTAGCTGTCCCGCAGTCCCCGCTGCACATTGGAATTCTGGGCTGAGCTCCCAATGCCTGATGGGGCCAAAAATTTGTCACGGGTGGCTATTGGTAAATGTCGTCAGTCAACCCTCCCTCCGTGTAAGCAATAGCAGATAATCATTTTGCGCCCTTTTCCCTGGATTGCCCAAGCAGACGCGATAGCACGGCAAGCATGGAGCCCGTTCAGCTCACCACAGCAGTTATGACCATTGTAAACACCTTGCGCATTATCGTGCAGTTTATGTAGAACCAGCACCTGAAAAACCAGGCGAGGAGGTGATGGCAGCGTGGTGATGAGGACATGAACACATCTCTCTCTAAAATCGTGATCCCCAGCAATTTGGAGATCATGGTGTTACTGGGGCAGGCTCACACTGTGGAACGCCGATTCTGGGCCTGGGAAACAAGCACAGAGTGGTGGGACCACATATTGTTGCAGGTTTGGGATGATTCCCAGTGGCTCCGAAACTTTCGCATGCATAAGGGCACTTTCTTGGAACTTTGTAACTTGCTTTCCCCTGCCCTGAAGCGCAAGAATACCAAGATGAGAGAAGCTCTCACAGTTTACAAGCAAGTGGCAATAGCCCTCTGGAAGCTTGCAGTGCCAGACAGCTACCGGTCAGTCGGTAATCAATTTGGAGTGGGCAAATCTACTGTGGGGGTTGCTGTGGTGCAAGTAGCCAACACAATCATTGAGCTGCTGCTATCAAAGGTAGTGACTCTGGGAAATGTGCAGGTCGTACTAGATGGCTTTGCTGCAATGGGATTCCCTAACTGTGGTGGGGCTATAGACAGAACGCATATCCCTATCTTGTGACCGGACCACCAGGGCAGCCAGTACATAAACCGCAAGGGGTACTTTTCAGTGGGTGCTGCAAGCACTGGTGGATCACAAGGGATGTTTCACCAACATCAACATGGGATGGCTGGGAAAGGTTCATGACACTCGCGTCTTCAGGAGCTCTGGTCTGTTTAAAAGGCTGCAGGAAGGGATTTACTTCCCAGACCAGAAAATACTGCTGGGGATGTTGAAATGCCTGTAGTTATCTTCGGGGACCCAGCCTACCCCTTAATGCCCTGGCTCATGAAGCCGTATTCAGGCACCCTGGGCAGTAGTAAGGAGCTGTTCAGCTATAGGCTGACCAGGTGCAGAATGGTGGTAGAGTGTGCATTTGGACGTTTGAAGGGTCACTGGCTCAGTTTACTGACTCGCTCAGACCTCAGCGAAACCAATATTCCCATTGTTGTTGCTGCTTGCTGTGTGCTCCACCATCTCTATGAGAGTAAGGGGAAGATGTTTATGGCGGGGTGGGAGGTTGAGGCAAATCGCCTGGCCGCTGAATATGCGCAGCCAGACACCAAGGCGGTTGGAAGAGCACAGCAGGAAGTGCTACGCATCAGAGAAGCTTTGAAAACCAGTTTCATGACTGGCCAGGGTACTGTGACATTTCTGTTTGTTTCTCCTTGATGAAAACCCGCCCCCTTGGTTGACTCTAAATTCCCTGTAAGCCACCTGTCCTCCCCACTTCGATCACAGCTTGCTTGCAAAGGAAATAAAGTCACTATCGTTTAAAAAACATGTATTCTTTATTAATTGATTATAAAAATAGGGAGATAACTCACAAGGTAGCCTGGTGGGGTGTGGGAGGAGGGTAGGAGGGAAGGAAAAGGCCATTTTAAAACTTCTTGAATGACAACCTTCTGTTGCTTGGGCTGTCCACTGGGGTGGAATGGTTGGGTGCCTGGAGCCTCCTCCTCCCCCCCCCCCCCCGTGTTCTTGGGCATGTGGGTGAGGAGGCTATGGAACTTGGGGAGGAGGGAGGGTGGTTAAACAGGGGCTGCAGCGGCAGTCTGTGATCCTGCTGCCATTCATGATCCTCCACCAGACACCAGAGCATGTCCCTTCGATCCCGCAGTAGCCCCAGCGTTGCCTCATGCCTCCTCTGATCTTCCTGCCGCCACCTCTCCTCACGTTCATCGGCCACTTTCCGGTACTCTGCTATTGTGTCCCTCCACACATTCTGCTGAGCTCTGTCAGTGCCGGATGACTGCATGAGCTCAGAGAACATTTCATCGCACATGCATTTTTTTCGACGCCTTATCTGAGAGCCTTTGGGACGGAGGAGGGAGGCTTGAAACATTTGCAGCTGCTGGAGGAAAAAGAGAGTGAAGTATTTAAAAAGATACATTTTACAGAACAATGGGTATACTTTTTCACGGTGAACAACACTATTCACATTATATAGCACATGTGATTTTGGTACAAGGTCACATTTTGCATCTTATTTTGAGTGCCTGCGACTTTGGTGTTAGAGATCACACACGCAGTGCCGGGCAACAGAATTCGGCTTGCAGGCGGCCATGGTAAGCCACAGTCTTTCAGCT
The DNA here is from genome assembly GCF_965140295.1 of Lepidochelys olivacea. NCBI lineage: Eukaryota > Metazoa > Chordata > Testudines > Cheloniidae > Lepidochelys > Lepidochelys olivacea. The sequence continues at coordinate 7,814,305 of NC_140413.1, forward strand.
TCTGCAACCTTCATAATGGCAGCACCCTCCTCTCCCATACCAAGCAAAGCATGTTGAGTTGGCCATTTAGTGCTGAGGTTTTCCTGTTAATGTGCAGCAGCAGAAACCAAACTACACCCCCATCCAATTCTCTGGGATGATTGCTTTACCCCTCACTCCACCACGTGGCTGGTATCAGGGAAGATCCCTGCTAGCCAAACGAGAACACCTCAGCGCCAATGCCACCCCCCCTCCAACTGCATGGCTAACTGCGGGGAGGATTTCTTTTCAGCCACAGGCAAACAGCCCAGTAGGAACAGCCACCTCTGAATGTCCCCTTAATTAAATTCCCCTATTTCAACCAGGTTACCATGAACGATATCACTCTCCTGAGGATAACACAGAGAGATAAAGAACTGATGTTGCTTGAATGTCAGCAAACACCGGGACCATATGCTGCCAGGCTTTGTCATGCAATGATACCAGATTACTTGCTACTAGCATGGCATGGTAAAGTGTCCTACCATGGAGGACAGAATAAGGCTGCTCTCCCCCAGAAACCTTCTGCAAAGGCTTTTAGAGTACCTCCAGGAGAGCTTCATGGAGATGTCCTTGGAGGATTTCCGCTCCATCCCCAGACACGTTAACAGCCTTTTCCAGTAGCTGTACTGGCTATGAATGCATCCCAAGTCCTCAGGGCTACTTAATCATTAAAAAACGCTTGCTTTTATATTTATTATTACATGTATTATATTTTAAAAGATACACTTACCAGAGGTCCCTTCTCCGGCTTCATTGGGTTGGGAGGGTATTTCAGTCAGGGTGATAAAAAGATCCTGGCTGTTGGGGAGAATGGTGTGCTGTGTGCTCTCCTCAAGCTCATCCTCCTCCTCCTCATCTTCCCTGTCTGCAAAATTCTCAGGTATGACGGAGAGTACTCCATCATCAGAGTCCACGGACAGGAGTGGGATAGTGATGGCAGACACCCCCCTCCTGCCCCCCCCCGTAAAATTGCACGCAGCTCAGCGTAGAAGCAGCATATCTGGGGCTCTGTCCCTGAGCATCTGTTTGATTCTTTGGTTTTCTGGTACGCTTGTCTGAGCTCCTTAAGTTTCACGCGGCACTATGTTGCGTCCCTGCTGTAGCCTCTGTCCCTTGTGGCCTCGGAGATGTTTTGAAATGTTTTCATTGAATATCAGGGTTGGAAGGGACTTCAGGAGGTCATCTAGTCCAACCCCCTGCTCAAAGCAGGACCAATCCCCAATTTTTGCCCCAGATCCCTAAATGGCCCCCTCAAGGATTGAACTCACAACCCTGGGTTTAGCAGGCCAATGCTCAAACCACTGAGATATCCCTCCCCCCATTGGCATTTGGCGTTTTGGCATTTTGTCTTTTGGAACGTAGTTCTGATAGCACAGATTCCTCTCCTCATACAGCCATCAGATCCAGTACTTCCCATTCGGTCCATGCTGGAGCTCTTTTTCGATTCTGGGACTGCATGGTTACCTGTGCTGATGAGGTCCCCTGGCCAAACAGGAAATGAGATTCAAAAGTTCCCGGGGCTTTTCCTGTACACCTGGCCAGTGCATCAGAGTTCAGAGTGCTGTCCAGAGCGGTCACAATGGGGTAGCTCCCAGAGGCCAATACCTTCGAATTGCGTACACACTAACCCTAATTTGAAACAGCGATGTCGATTTCAGCGCTAATCCCCTCTTTGGGGAGGAGTACAGAAATCAGTTTTAAGAGCCCTTTATGTCGAAAAAAATGGCTTTGTTGTGTGGACGGGTGCAAGGTTAATTCGATTTAACGCTGCTAAATCCGACATAAACTCGTAGTGTAGACCAGGCCTTAGATACTGTTGTGTAACATGGGGTCTCTTTCTCTCTCTTTTTTTAAATGCTTATATTTGCGTTAAGTGAAGCCTGGCATATGAGCGTTAATGTTCCCAACTTCTTCCATAAGGCAGCTCTTGGTTGGGAGAATGATGGTAAAGGCCGGAATGATTCATAAGACAAAGTATGGCTTACTGCTGATGTTTTCCACAAAACTGCAGTCTGCCGCTATTTAATTATTCTTTTCTTTTCTAGCCGTTTCATCCTATGGTCAATCTGGAATGCTCCAGGGATTTTCGACCATTTCTATGTGCCCTATATGCTCCAGTTTGTATGGAGTATGGACGTGTCACTCTCCCGTGTCGCAGGCTTTGTCAACGTGCATACAGCGAATGTTCCAAACTCATGGAGATGTTTGGTGTCTCTTGGCCAGAGGATATGGAATGCAGCAGGTTAGCAAATCTGTTTTTTCAGAACCACCATCTAAAAAAATTTAGTGTGTTTCAGGATGTTTTAAACTGTCTCTTTTCCAGTCCAGCAGTATGTTTCCACTACAGACAATAACCCTATTTTTCCTTCCTTTGTTTAGTGTATCTGCCTGTTTCCTGGGAAGGAAACTACTTTCATATTTCTCTCATTTCCCCACACACGCCCACATGCTGAAAATATTTATATGTGATTAGGTTAAATTAAGTGTGATATTTTAAAGGGAATTAGTATGCCAGTTGCATTTTATTTTCTTCCCCCACACTGTTTTGACCAGTGCACCAGTCTGGTTAAAGCTGTACTAGACAGCCATAGCTGACATTTTATACTTTCTAAACCAGTCTTGTAAAATTGTACTCAACTGAAGTGAGTACATTTTAATCTTTTATGTTTAATGAGAGATTAAAATGTCACTTACAAAAAAATCCTTATTTCAAAAAGCAAACACCACTGGAGAGAATACAAACAAAACAATTCCGTTTTACTTTAAGGCGGTAGCTTTGTGGCACATTGAGCAGATGATGATCACGCTCTGCTTCAGAGTGAAGCTGAAACTTGCCTCCTTCTTGATTTTTGATTTTTATTGGTCACTCCAGTGACTATAATGAAACACGGGCACAGATAAGAGGAAATGGCCCCTGAGTGGAGTGGGAAGGGAGCTGACCTTAAAGATCTGTAGATCTGTGGTGAGGTTAAAATTTAAGGCAGACTAGAGCTTGCTTTTTTTTTTTTTTTTTTTTGCCAAAGCATTGCTACTGTAAGGGCTCTCTTGTGCTGATGAGAATCCAGGGGAGACTTTGAGACCCTAATGGAAAAGACTGCTCCAATTCTAGACTCTGAAGAGAGGTCTAGTCCCTCCAAGTCATCCTATTCCTCAGGTCCCATCCTAAGAATATGGGCATCCATTCCCTAACTGCTGTGTCCAGAAAATCCCACGCACTCCATCTGCTTTCACTTTTGGCACTAGGGAAGAGAGCTCAGTGTCAACATTACAGAAATCCAATGGTAACTCTTGTTTGAGCTACTTTTTAACAGCATGTAACCTTTTTCTCTATCCTTTAGTTCATTTAAAAGTGGTATTGGTCTACACATGGAGTCCTACTGAGCATTCTTTGCCAGTTTCAAGTATATGTAAAAGTTTGGGGGGGGGGACTGTTTTTGTTCGTGACTTATTCCTAATTTTCCAAAAAGGCTGTTTTTTTAAATTTAGATCTTGCCTAATCTAACTTTCCCGTTACAAGTACAATAGTACTGTAGACAGTGTTGTTAGTGCCAAGCGTTCAAAAGTCATGAGTCAGACCCTCAAACTGTGCGTCTTTTTTTTAATTGTTGTCTTCCAGTTTTTGAACCAACCCACAATGTGTGTGTCTCTCTCAGGTTCAAAATGGAACCTTAAGTACATAAAAATTGGACCTCCTTGCTGGCTGCTCAAAGGAGGACTCCACTTACTCTCCTGTAGCCTCTGGGGTTGGAAGCTGCTATTCTATTAGCCTTCCCTCTTCCTCTATAGCTCTCAGCTCCCACCCTCATTCTCCTCTTGTACCTCTTCAGTGTCCCTCCTCCTTTTCATGTTCTCATGTTCTACCCTATTTTTCTCCTGAATCCCTTCAACCTTTTTCCCTACACATCAATATTTCTACTGCACTATGCATTACCCTGACCTATCCCGCGCTCTCCTATGCCTGGCTCTTCACATACCAGTATCTCCAGTCAGTCTCTTGCTCACCATGTTCTCCTGCTGCCTCTGTTTGGCTTTTCTACTTATCCTTGCAATTCCTTGTCTCCTCAGTGTCTGTCTAGGTACCTAACCATAGTGGCTTTAGTCTTACTGAAAACTATGAGAGTTGGTGACCATATTACTAGACAGCTTTACTCCCAGAGAGTCTACCGTCTGCTTGCAAAGATTCTCATCAAATGGCAATTGCCTTGCCCAGTATCCACCTCATTGAAAGAAATGGGAGGTGTACACCTTGGATAGGAACTTTCATGAGAGAAGGCAAGAATGGGGCAATCAAGTGACAGATTTAAAGAGTTACAAGACTTGCAATAAAATTGACTTGGCAACACTGGGTAGAGAAAAGAATATAGTTTTTGCTTTTAAGAAAGGTGTATAGCTGCCAGTAGTACTTAGCTGCTATCAGATGCAAAACTAAAGCTCTGCCTTAACTAAGGTGCTCCTGGCACACTACCATAATATTTTGCTTGGCAACTTTTTTAAAATTAAAACATGAAATCTATAATCTTGTTTTATGGCAAATTAAAGCGGTCGTTTTTACAAACACTGTAAACTGTTCATGTTAGGAGACTTGGCATCTTTTGTGTCTACAGCACTAAACGCACTGACAGAGCTTAGGTCCTAATTCAGCAAAGCATTTATGTACATGCTAAGCATGTGAGTAGCCCTATTGTCAACTTTGTGAGACTACTCACCCTGAAATTTAGGCATCTACTTAAATGCTGTGCTGAATCAGGCTTTACCCAGTAATACAGAGGGAGAATGAAATTATGTCCATATGATTAATGAATTACCTTTTTATGTCGATTTTTAGTTTTCCATCCAGTTGTTTTCTAAAGCTAGAGACATAAAGCAGAACAGGATATCTAGAGTATGGGTAAATAAACGTACATAATTCCCATATTTATTTATTTTTTTTAGATTCCCGGACTGTGATGAGCCTTACCCTCGTCTCGTAGACCTCAATTTAGCTGGAGAGCCCACAGAAGAGGCCCCAATGGCAGTGCAGAGGGACTATGGCTTTTGGTGCCCCCGGGAGTTGAAAATAGACCCTGATCTGGGTTATTCTTTCCTGAGGGTACAAGACTGTTCCCCTCCTTGTCCAAATATGTACTTTAGGCGTGAAGAGCTCTCCTTTGCCCGATATTTCATCGGAGTGATTTCCATCGTCTGCCTTTCTGCTACCTTGTTTACTTTTTTAACTTTTCTGATTGATGTCACAAGATTCCGCTATCCAGAAAGACCCATTATATTTTATGCTGTCTGTTACATGATGGTGTCATTAATTTTCTTCATTGGCTTTTTGCTTGAGGACCGAGTAGCGTGCAATGCATCTAGCCCTGCGCAGTACAAGGCTTCCACAGTGACACAGGGCTCTCATAACAAAGCTTGCACCATGCTTTTCATGGTGCTGTATTTCTTTACCATGGCTGGCAGTGTTTGGTGGGTCATTCTTACCATCACATGGTTCTTGGCAGCTGTGCCAAAGTGGGGCAGTGAAGCAATTGAGAAGAAAGCATTGCTCTTCCATGCCAGTGCATGGGGCATTCCAGGAACTCTAACCATCATCCTTTTAGCAATGAATAAAATTGAAGGTGACAATATTAGTGGCGTGTGTTTTGTTGGCCTCTATGATGTGGATGCATTACGATATTTTGTTCTTGCCCCCCTCTGCCTGTATGTTGTGGTTGGAGTTTCTCTGCTGCTCGCTGGCATTATCTCCCTCAATCGGGTTCGCATTGAAATCCCATTAGAAAAAGAGAACCAGGACAAGCTGGTGAAGTTCATGATCCGGATTGGCGTGTTCAGTGTTCTGTACCTCGTTCCACTCTTGGTTGTAATTGGCTGCTATTTCTATGAGCAGGCTTTCCGAGGTGTGTGGGAGACAACATGGATACAAGAACGCTGCAGAGAATATCACATCCCATGCCCATATCAGGTGAGGAAATTGATACGGGATATTCAGGAATGCAAAGAAATGAGAAGTGAGGGGATTCTGTAGGGATTTAACTATCTATTGCTGAAAAACAGCTGCTCTTCCTGGTGGGGAGGGTTATTGCCATTATTTGTTGTATTAATCAATGCATTTGATCTTCAAAAAGGCTATTACAGAACAAATCTGTGTATGCAGCAAATGTGCAGTGCACCTTTTTGACAGAGCCTTGGAGAATTATGACCTTTTTGTTATAGTCAATGGGATTTATAATGCTTTTCTCTTAGTTTCTTGGGTTTTTTGTTTGTTTTTATTTATGGCACCCACAAGAGGACAGAGGAAGGAGCCCTTTTATACCAATTCCAAGAGCGGGGTCATGGGGCTTGTCTTTTGAAGGGGTAATCAAGTGTTTGTTTCAAGCCTTGCCCTAAAGGGAGGTCTGATGTGCAACTGAATTTCATCAATGGTCTGCTTGTTAACAATTTTTAAAGGTTTTGTGTTTTTCTGTACCTGTATCTAATGATGTTTTAGTGATTCTCAACTAAGGGTACACGTATCGCTGGGGGTACGCAGAGGTCTTCCAGGGGATACGTTAACTCATCTAGATATTTGTCTAGTTTCACAATGGGCTACATAAAAAACACTAGCAAAGTTAGTATAAACTAAAATTTCATACAGACAATGACTTGTTTATACTGCTCTAAATATTATATATGGAAATGTAAGTACAATATTTATAAATCAATTGGAATATAATTATATGATAAAAATGAGAAAGTAAGCAATTTTTCAGTAATAGTGTGCTGTAACACTTTTGTATTTGATTTTTTAAGTGAGGTGAAACTTGGGGGTACGCAAGACAAATCAGACTCCTGAAAGAGGTATGGTAGTCTGGAAAGATTGAGAGCCACTGTTTTAGACCACAGTTTTCCATGTCACTTTCAGGAAACCCACGTATGTGTCAAACAGTTGGGTAAAATCTTATCTGAAGTAACCTGTACAGAAAGTCAGAGTTTGTAGTTCATCACGTTTATTTTTAAAGAATAGGTTTGGCTTGTCAGTGTTTGATACAGTTACCATGTAAGCAAATACCATAGCGAATACTAGATGCCAGACTCTCCACTATGACAGGTTTCAGAGTAGCAGCCGTGTTAGTCTGAATCCGTAAAAAGAAAAGGAGTACTTGTGGCACCTTAGAGACTAACAAATTTATTAGAGCATAAGCTTTCATGAGCTACAGCCCACTTCACTCTCCACTATGTTACACCAATTTGGTGGTGGTGTAATTAGATTTAGAAAGGAGAAAAATCGGACACACAGAGAGTAGTTGATCAGATGAAGCCGAATTTCTTTTATTGTGCTAATGTGGTTGTGGCAAAACATTGAGTTTCTAAAATATTCAGATTTGTTAGTTTCTAGGGCATGATCTCTGTTTTGCATCTCAATGGAAAACCTTTCACAATACTTTATTTGAAGGGGGTTATATAACAACATGAGTTCCATTAGGTGACTGCGCTTACACTGGTATAAATACCATGGCAGCGTTCAGCTCTAAAGCAAAGTTCATGTTTTAGTGCCATAAAAATATCACTTAAAGGTTCGGAATACTTTGTATGGCTTGATGATATTCCTTTCTGACTTGTAACCCTTTATTGTTTTTTCTTACTTTCTATTACTTTTTGAGTAAGTAATAGAAAAAAAATTAAGTACATCTGAAGCAGGAAGCCTACTAAAAACCAATGGAGTCACTGGACGATTGAGATGCTAAGGGACCACTCAAGTGAGATAAAGCCATTTGAAGGGCCCTTGAGAGATCATCTAGTCCAACCCCCTGTGTTGAGGAAGGACCAAGTATACCAAGACTGTCTCTTACAGGTGTTTGACTAAACTGTTGTTAAACCTCCAATGACAGGGATTCCACAACCTCCCTTGAAAGCATATACCAGTGCTTAACTGTCCTTATAGTTTAAAAGATTTTCCTAATATCTAACCTAAATCTCCCTTGCTGCAGATTTAGCCCATTACTTCTTGTCCTACCTTCAGTGGACATGGAGAATAATTGATCCCTCTCCTCTTTATAACAGTGCTTAACATATTTGAAGACTGTTATCCAGACCCCCCTCAGGCTTCTTTTCTCAAGGCTCAAAATACCCAATTTCTTTTAACCTTTCCTCCATAGGTCAGGTTTTCTAAGCTTTTAATCATTTCTGTTGCTCTCCTCTGGACTTTCTCCATTTGAGCCACATTTTTCCTAAAATGTGGCACCCACAGTTTGGACACAGTACTCCAGCTGAGGTCTCACTAGTGCTGAGTAGAGTGAGACAATTGCCTCCTGTGTCTTACAAAGAACATTCCTGTTACTACATCCCAGAATACTAGCCTTTTTTGCAACTGCATCACATTGACTCACATTCAGTCTGTGATCCACTGTAATTCCCAGACCCTCTTCAGTAGTACTACCACACAGCCAGTTTTTCCCCGTTTTGTAATTGTGCATTTGATTTTTTTCCTTTAAGTGAAGTATTTTGCACTTGTCTATTGAATTTCGTCTTGTTGACTTCAGATCAATTCTCCAATTTGTCAAGATCGGAGAATAGGATTAGAATTCAAAACAAAGGGCTTGCAGTCCCTCCCAGCTTATCTGCAAATTTGATAAGCATGTTCTCTGCTCCATTATCCAGCTCCTTAATGAAAACATTGAATAGTACTGGACTCAGGACAGACTCTTGCGGGACCCCAGTAGATGAGTCCTCCCAGTTTGATGATAAACCATTGATAACTATTCTTTGTAGTACAGTCTTTCAACCTTTTGTGCACCAACTTTATAGTAATATCATTCTAGACCACATTTCCCTAGTTTGCATGAGAATGTCATGTGGGTCTGTCAAAAGCCTTACTAAAAATCAAGATATATCCTGTCTACAACTTCCCCCCCATGCACTAGGTCGGCAACCCTGTCAAAGGAGGACACTAGACTGGTCTTGTATGATTTTGTTTTTGACAAATCCACGCTGGCTATTCCTTATTACCCTATTAGTCTCTAGGTGCTTACAAACTAATTGTTTTATAATTTGTTCCAGTATCTTTCTAGGCATCAAAGTTAGGCTGACTGGTCTGTAATTCCCTGGGTCCTCTTTTTTTTCCTTGGTTCTATATTAGTCCTTCTCCAGTCCTCTGGGACCTCACCCATCCATGAATTCTCAAAGATAATTGCTAACTGTTTTGAGATTGCTTCATCTAGTTCTTTAAGTATTCTCTGGTGAATTTCATCAGGCCCTGCTGAACTGAATATATCTAATTTATCTAAATATTTTTTAATCTGTTCTTTCCCTATTTTGGCTTTGTAATGTATAAAATTGGATGGGATATTGCTTACTCAGAATTCATGGAGTATTTTAAAGATGGAAATGTGTAGCATCTTAATGAGCAAAATCCTGGTTAGTGGAATAATGTCAGCATGTAGTAAAAATACTACTCAAATCTCCAGCAAACCATTAACATTATAATAGCTCAGCAGGAGTTGTTATATTGTCAATGGAAGAACAATAATGGTTCTATTCACATCAAATTGGGTCGAAGGACCTGTAGACCCTATGGAATATTAGAAGGGTTTTTCTTTTAACCCTTGAAACTTTTTCTTAAGATAAACATGCTTCCCCACTTAAACTATCCAGGGCCCTAATTTAAACAGATTTACAAAATAGCAATCAGTTGATTTATCCTTGGATGGTCAAAGCTATTGAGAAACAGATTAAGGTTTGGGGCCAATCTTAAGATTTTTAGTATGTTTTGATAGTCTTGCATCTCTCTTTTTAAATAATCTTTAAAATGTTTGAATTGTAGGGGCTCTATTTTGTGGGGGAGGGAGGAGTTTCCTGAGGTCCTCACTCAGTCCTTACTCGGGCAACATTGAATGATTTCCGTTATTTATGTCTAAATAAGGACTTCTGGGTTTGTCCCATTAAGAGTAAACTGTGTTACAGTTAAGAGACTAGCACTTAATCCCACGGCACAATGGTTTGCTAAAATGTTGACAAGGTTTCTATAGAATTACGTTATTTTATTTCAACTACAGAATAGGAATAAGAGATATAGGAGATGTGGCTGGGGTATTCTTGTCTGCCGCAACAGCCTATAAGGGCCATCACAGCCAGGATTCTAATTCAGGCAAGCCCTCAAGGTGCTCTAACCTACATGAAGGGCTAACCAGGTCTTGGCAAGCCCCAGGTCAGAGAGACAATCACCTTTATGCTGTCACTTTGAACCTTGCATTGAGTGTAGTTCAGGCTCTGGAATGAATTGGTTCATATAATCTTTATAATCAGTGCTTGTTTTGGAGAGCAGCAGTACATTTTCCTGTGGAATGTGAGCATGTGCAGTAATCTGTTATGTTCTTTTGTGACTTGTTTGGTTCTATCCTTTGTCCTCCAGGTATTAGTATAAAAGTATTCTAGGTCACATTGTGCTGTTTCAGCCAGTCTGAACTGCCATTAAGATCCCACATACAAACACGCTTCTGAGGAGATTTGCTGGAAGTTGGATGGAGGGCAACATTTCAGATTTGTGAATTCTCACTAAAGAAACAAAAAATAATAATTTCAATCTATGACTTGTTAGTAACAGAGACAATCGCTAATGTAATTGAAGAGGATTTACTTGCATTTTACTTATGTGACAATTTATTTAAAAAAAAAAAAGTGGTATGGAGAAAGGATTCAGATTGTTACTTAGATATGTTTTAAATGTCCTTAAAGCGTATTTTTTGGGAAATGTATTAAATTCATGGGTTTTACCTTAAATGGATGGGGTAGGAGTGAATTATTCCTACCAACTTTTATAACCCCCCTTTAATATACAGTTAGAAAAATCTCAAGATCTCTGTAGTACAGCATATATTTTTAAATGTGAGGTGGGAAAAAATAATCTGTTACCAGAAATAATTAGTTTAGTGGCCTCTCATATTTAGGACTCTAGCCACAATAATTTGATCTGATCTAGTAATTCTGCTTCCAGTCAATAACATTTCTCTATTAATTGTAATCTAAAATTGCTTTAACCTAAAGTTAATTTTATTAACCCTTCCCATCTACATCTACAGGTGTTTTTAGATTTAAGGATGTATCATTTTTTTGTTCACCTACATGTCAGAAGTTTCTTATTTTCAATATATTAATGCAATTATTTTTTTAAAATACCCTTATTTAGCTGTCTTTAAACTACAGAATTCTAGTTGAGCCAAAAACCTTAACTGTATATTGCTTTTTGTAAGGCGGTCGCAGCGGTCTCCCCATCTATCAGGGAGGGAGGCCACGGCCCCTCGCTACAATGCCTCTGGAGTGACTCAGTTCAGGGGGGAATTAGCCAACCATTAGGCCCAAGCCTGCAGTCCAGGCAGAGCAGCAATGAGTCTATCGGCGCCAGCCCTAAGTCAGGGCGGGGTAGCAAACAGTTAATGGGTCTGGCCTGCAGTCAGGCAGAGCAGCAGTGAGTCTAAGGGGGCTCAGGCCCTTGAGCAAGGTGGGGCACCAACAGATAAGGGACTCTGGCCTTCAGTTAGGGTAGAGCAACACAACAGTCTCGGGGGATCAATTCTCTGGTGGGGCAGACAGCAAAACCCTCTGGCATCCTAGCTGTGGTGGACGACACACCAATGCAGGCCTCTTGGTCTAAAGGTGGGAGGCTGCCATGCCCTGGGGTAGGGCAGCAGGGGGTAGGGCGACGCAGACCCACCTGACTCCACTGCATCCTAGCCCAGGGCCCTAACAGTGGCAGAGTGTTCCGCCACTAGGTCGGCGGGGACTCCAGCCACAACATGCTGGCCAGCTGGCAATCAGTAATGCAGCCGAACCCTATTCGGCTTCCTTCCTACACTCCCATTCAGGAGGTACCTGGATTCTGGGGTCATCGTTTGTCTCGCCGGGGTAAATGGCTAATGGTAGCCCCAACAGCTCCGTGGTTTCTCCAGTGCCTGGCAGCTATCTGGGGGAAGGCCACACTCCCTCAATACGGTTTTGGCTCATCAGTAGCTAATGCCTGGCTTTGTACCTTTTGTTTTAAAAGGTATATTCATAAAAGATAAACATTTCAAAAGCACCTATGTGCTATTTTGGTAGGGGCTGGGTAAGGGTGATTAGTGCTTCATTTTCTGCCTCCTGTTTTAGGATGGTTTTCCTTAAAGCCCCAGCTCCTGGAGTCAAGTGAATGTGATCATTTCAGCCTTCATTCTTACAGAAAAAGTATGTTTCTAGCCCTCATGGCTATGGAGAAAGCTTCAAAATGTGATCTCAGTGCACCCTAAAGGCTCAAAAACCAGAAGGCAAATAAAAAACACCAAATCTATTATTTTTACATAAACTCATGATTTTAAAACCAATCTCATGATTTTTGGTGAGCCTAACTCATGATTTTTGAACATTTGGGGTTGGCAAAACTGCATCTCCTCCTTCTTTCCTGAACAAACAGAAGGAAGTTAACACAAAAGGTATACAAATATTCCTGTAGAGTCCCTTCAACATTGGGGATCCCTCTTGAAGAGGGAATCCGATGAGCATATGACAGGGTAGAGCAGGGGTGGGCAAACTACGGCCCGTGGGCCTATCAGAACTTTTAATCTGACCCTTGAGCTTCTGCCGGGGAGTGGGGTCAGGGGTTTGCCCCGTTCCAGCCGGCGGGGAGGACCTCAGGGGTGCAGGTGTAACCCACACACCTCCTGGGTGAGGTGTTCTGTCCCATCTAGTGGCACTGAGACCACTTAGAGAGAGTTAAATGAGTCTGCTCTACAGCCTTAGCTAACAGCTAGTTGGCTTTTAGCTCATATGGTAGAGGCTCATGCACTAAGCTCCAGTGGCCCCAGGTTCGATCCCGCCCACCGATGATTGGGGTCTGTCGGTGTTATACAGGCTCCGGGCAGCACTTACCTCAAGCAGCTCCCGGAAGCAGCGGCATGTCCTCCCTCCGGCTCCTAAGCATAGGGGTAGCCATGGGGCTCTGCACACTGCCCCTGCCCCAAGCACTGCCCCCACATCTCCTCTTGGCCGGGAACCACAGCCAATGGAGCTACAGGGATGGCATCTGCAGACAGGGCAGTGCACAGAGCCACCTGGCCGGCGCCATGCCTCTGCGTAGGAGCCGGAGGGGGGCATGCTGCTACTTCTTGGAGTTGTGGGGGCGGCACCTGCGCATGGGGCATCACATAGAGTCGCTTGGCTGCTCCTCCACGTAGGAGCTGGGGTGGGGGACATGCCACTGATTCCAGGTAAGCGCCGCCTGGAGCCTGCACCCCGATCCCCTTCCAAACCCCTCGGTCCCAGCTTGGAGCACTCCCCGCACCCCAAACCCCTCATCCCCAGCCCTGCCCCAGAGCCAGAGACCCCACCCCTAATTTCGTGAGCATTCATGGCTCACCATACAATTTCCTCTACCCAGATGTGGCCCTCAGGCCAAAAAGTTTCCCCACCTCTGGGGTAGAGTAACAGGGGGCCCAGAGCCAGGAATAACACCAAGGAGTCCTGAATCCATCATCTGCTGCAATCATTAGAACTGTATAGGACACATCCCATGCTGCATTGATGGTAATGGAAGTTTTGCCTAAGTTTAAGGGTAACAGCTAAAAAATTTAGCTCTAATTCTGCAAGTATGTTCTTCATAGAAAATTAACAGGTAAAGGTGAATTATTCCTTTGAAATTGCAGGCTATAAAATCACACACAAATATAGTACATAATGAGTGTTTACCTTGATTTTTTTAAACTTTAACGTGGAAGTTTGAATTGAAATGCAATTTTTAATTTGTAACAATGTAGCTGAATCACACTAAGGAAGTTTTGTAACAGACTTTCTCTTCCCATGGCTGCAGTGAAGTGTAACCCCAGTTGACACTACTTTACTTTCATGCACAAGTGCTTTAGAACAATTGCACTGCAGACCAAAGAGTCGAAAAAAACAGGAGGCATGTAAACATCTTGCCGAAACCAGTGACCAGAAGTAATTGTTTGAGTGTTGAATCCTCTGCATTGTGGGATGCAGAATAAATTGGGATGGTGTTTTCACCTTGTTTCCTTGAAGAAATATGCAACATTTGCAGAGTGTTCCATAAATCACAGGAGTTGCCAATATTTTTTTTAAATATGAAGTGTCTCCGTTGTTTTGACTATCTGTGTTACCATCACTTTTCAAAGAACAGAGGGAAGGGAGTTAACTTGAATACAGAAAAGAAGCTTTGTTAAGAAATGTACTATCAGGTTGATTTCTAAAACATTTAATGTCATTGGTATATGGCACAGCGATTAAAAATATGTATATATATAAATCTAGATTTTCCTTTTCAAAAACAAGGTATTATTTAGAACTCCTCATAGTAGATGTAATGGGTTTGCTTAAATCTGCCCTAAGAAGCTGATGCTTGTTAAATGTAATTATCCTATTCTCAAAGAAGGCTCCATTTAAAAGGGAAAACCACGATCTAAAGCTTTGTCTATACTGGACTTTCGTCGGTAAAACTTCTGTTGTTCAAGGGTGTGAAAAAAACACACACCCAAAGTTTTACCGATGACAAGCGCCAGTGTGAACAGAACTTTATCAGTGGGAGAGCTCTCTTGTCAACTGGCTCTTGTTGGGGGTGGAAATTTTTTGTCTGCACAGCTGTGTCGCTACAAGGTGGTAGTGTAGACATAGCCTAAGTCTTTCTGGAGCTCAGTTTACTCAGAGGTCATTCAGCAAGTCCGAATATCAAAATAGACTTTTTGTATCCCTCATCAACTAAGTTAATAAAAATAAAGTCGACACAGAAGATATTGCACCACTTCATAGAGGTGAATCAATTAATTTCTCGTATCTACTTCAGATTTTAAGAAAAGCATTTCATTCAAACTCATTGCCCAAATAGCTCACTTGTAGCTCCAACAATATCAGTTATCCTGTCTCCATGTTGCACTTCTAAGAGGTCGTCTACACTAGAAGTGCTACAGTGGTGCAGCCACAATATGTCTGGTGAAGACTATGCCAATGGGAGAGAGAGCTCTCCTGTCAGCATAATAAGTCGACCTCCACAAGAGGTCTCCCACCACCATAGTGTTGTCCATACCAGTGCTTAGGTTGGTGTAACTTACGTTGCTTGCGGGTGGCTTATTCACACTTCTGAGTGATATAAGTGGCTTTATAAACGGCTGTTACTCTGAAACCTGTCATAAGTGGTAGTGTACACCAAGCCCTAGTCACTCTTGGGATGTAAATGAAGGGAACACATGTTCTCACATCACCTCAGCATGCAGATGTCTTGCAGTATATTAAGAATACAGACTGAAGGCAGTCATTCATGCAGTCTGACAAATCTGTGGCAGAGAATTTTTGAAGATTTAGAAGAGGTCGTTTTTCTTCCACTATAGTATCCAGACTGTTTGATCTGTATATGGGTAATTTTTCCAAATATTTTCCTAAGAGTCATCTTTCCTTCTTATTTGTTGAATGTTTTGTATACTAGTTCTTGTCAAAGAAGGACTTTAAAAGGAATTCCTCGTTTATTAATATGCCTACTCTCTCCCTGAACTACTACTACTTACTCTGATATATTTTTATGGAGGCTCTTTATTCCTACTCACCACTTCAGCTATCATTAACGAATTCTTCTTTCCTCCATTATTTGAAGCTCAGATTCAAAGACTTCAAGGTCAGAAGGAACCATCATGATCATCTAGTCTGACCTCTCCTGCACATTGTAGGCCACAGAACCTCACTCATCCACTTCTGAAGTAGGCCCCTAACCACTGGCTGAGTTACTGAAGTTCTCAAAACATTATTTAAAGACTTCCAGTTACAGAGAATTCCCATTTATACTAATTTAAACCTGTAAGTGACCCGTACCCCATGCTGCAGAGGAAGGCAAAAAAAACCCCCACGGTGTCTGCCAATCTGACCTGGGGGAAAATTCCTTCCCAATCCCAAATATGGCAATCAGTTGGACCCTAAGCATGTGGGCAAGACCTGCCAGGCAGATACCTGGGTAAGAATTCTCTGTCGTAACTCAGAACTCTCCCTACCTAGCGTCCCATCGCTGGCCGTTGGGGATTTTTGCTACTGGTAGTCGCCAATGGGCCACATGCCATTGTAGGTAGTCCCATCATACCATCCACTCCATAAACTTATCAAGCTCAGTCTTGAAGCCTGTTAGAGTTTTTGCCCCCACTGCTTCCCTTGGAAGATTGTTCCAGAGCTTCACTCTTCTGATGGTGAGAAACCTTCACCTAATTTTGAGCCTAAACTTGTTGACGGCCAGTTTATATCCATTTGTTCTTGTGTCCTCTTAAATAACTCCTCTCCATCCCAGGTATTTATCACTCTGATGTATTGATAGAGAGCAATCATATCTCCCCTAAGGCTATTTTTGATTAGGCTAAATAAGCCAAGCTCTTTGAGTCTCCTCTCATAAGATAGGTTTTCCATTCCTCAGATCATCCTAGTAGCCCTTCTCTGCACTTGTTCCAGTTTGAATGCATCTTTTTTAAACATGGGAGACTAGAACTGTATTCCAGATTAGGTCTCACTAGTGTCTTGTATAATGGTACTAACACTTCTCCGTCTCTACTGGAAATACCTTGCCTGATGCATCCTAGGACTGCATTAGCCTTTTTCATGGCTGTATCACATTGACAGCTCATAGGCCATCCTCTGATCAACTAATATACCGAGGTCTTTCTCCTCCTCTGTCATTTCCAACTGATAAGTCCCCAGTTTATAGCAAAAATTCTTGTTGTTAGTCCCTAAATGCATGACCTTGATTTTGAAGTATTACATTTCATCCCATTTCTAGTACTCCAGTTTACAAGGCCATCCAGATTTTCTTGAATGATATTCCAGTCCTCCTCCATATTGGATATACCTCCCAACTTTGTCGTCCGCAAATTTTATTAGCACATGCTCGCTTTTTGTGCTAGTAATAAAGGGCAGTAATAAAAATGTTTAAGATTGGTCCCAAGACCAATTCCTGAGGAACTCCACTGCTGACCTCCCTTCAGCCTGACAGTTCATGTTTCAGTATGACCCGTTGTAGTCTCCCCTTTAACCAGTTCCTTATCCACCTTTCAGTTCTCACATTAATCCCCATTTTCTCCAGTTTAACTAGTAATTTCTCATGTGGAACAGTATCAAATGCCTTACTGAAATCCAGACAGATTAGATCTACTGCATTTCCTTTGTCTAAAAAATCCATTTCCTTCTCAGAGAAGGAGATCACGTTGGTCTGACGCGATCTACCTTTTGTAAAACCATGTTGTATTTTATCCCAATTACCATTCACTTCTATGTCTTTTAACTACTTTCACTTTCAAAAGTTTCTTCCAAGACCTTGCATACAACTGAGGTCAAACAAACAGGCCTGTAGTTTCCTGGATCACTTTCCCTTTTTAAAAAATAGGAACTGTATTAGCCATTCTCCAGTTATAGGGCACAACCCCCAATTTACTGATTAATTAAAAATCCTTGCTATTGGGCTTGCAATTTCATACACCAGTTCCTTTAATATTCTTGGATGGAGATTATTTGAGCCCCCCAATTCAGTCCTATTAAACTGTTTTGAGTTTGACTTCCACTTCGGGTGTGGTAATTTCTACCTCCATATCCTTGTTTCCACCCTGCCACTACCTCTAAGATCTTCATTAGCTTCATTAAAAACTGAGGCCAAGTGGTGTTTAATTGATGGGCCATGCTTAGATAATCTTTTATCTCTACCCCATCCTTAGTGCTTAGTGTCCCACTTCTTTCTTTTTCTTATTTATATAGCTATAGAACCTTTTACTATTGGTTTTAATGCCCCTTGCAAGGACCAGTTCTGCTTGGCTTTTGGCAGTTCTCACTTTTCCCCTACACTTTCTGACCTCTAAGAGGTAGCTTTCCTTGCTGATCCCTTCCATCTTCCATTACTTGTAGGCTTTCTGCTTTCTCTTAATCACCTCTTTGAGATGCTTGCTTATGCAGCTTGGTCTGCAACCCCTCCCTATGAATTTTTCCCCTTCCTCGGGATGCAGGCTTCAGATAGCTTTTGCAACCTTGACTTAAAGTAATTCCATGCCTCCTCCACATTCAGACCCTGGAGTTCTTCAGTTCAGTCCACTTCCCTAACTAATTCCCTTTAACTTTTTAAAGTTTGCCCATTTGAAATCAAGGACCCTTGTTGCAGATCTGTTTTTGTTTATCCTTACGTTTAGTTTAAACTGAATAGCTCATGATCAGTCGAGCCAAGGTTGTCCCTTACAACTAGTTCTTCTGTGAGGTTCTCCCTACTCACCAATACCAAATCTAAAATGGCATCACTTCTTGTTGGTTCAGCAACTATTTGGTGAAGCAATCTATTGGCTATCACTTCCAGGAAAATCTGGGCCCTACTATTTTTACTAGCATTTCTCTTCCTAGCTATATCTGGGAAATTAGTCTCCCATAATCTCACAATTCCCAGTAGTATTTATTTCATTAAAAACATTAAAGAGGTCTCTATCCATATCCAAAGCGGACCCTGGTAGTCAGTACTTGGAGTATGCTACAATCAGGAGAACCTATAGTAGCTTTCTTCCCCAATGTGATTTTGGCCCAAACAGACTTTTATCCATTCTATCGCTTCTAATTTCTTTACAGTCTACTTCATCATTAATATACACTGCTACTCCACCACCTTTGCTTTTATTTCTGTCTTTCCTGAACAGCATGTACCTTTCAATACTTGTACTCCAGTCATTACTACTATTCCACCATGTTCGTGTTATACCTATAATACCTGGTTTCACTTCCTGCACCAGTAGTTCTTCAAGTACTTGTTCATGTCATATCCAATCAGGTGTGTGTGAATGGGAGCCAGAAGATTTTTCCCCTAGCAGTATCTGTCAGGTTGTTCCGGGCACCCCCTGGAGTGGCGCTTTCATGGCACTCAATATAGGGCCCTACCGACCCGCCATCCTCTCAGTTCCTTCTTACCACCTGTGATGGCTAGCTGGAACTCCCCATTGCTCTTGCCTCGGCAAGCACGTGCTTCTCAGTGTCCCTTTTTTGTGTGTATAGTTAGTGTATGTATTAGGAGATAGTTTAGTAAGTTTCCTTTGGGTACCTTCCCCCTGCCCCCCAAAAAATGTTCTGGGGTATGCCTCTGTCCCCTGTGGTAGGTCTATCCCTAAAAGTGATGAACACATTTCATGCTTAAAGTGTCTCGGTGAAGGTCACCTTCGTGAGAGCTGTAAGATCTGCACAGGGTTTTGCCCCAGGACCCTGAAAGACCGAGAACAGCGCCTCCATATCTTACTCCATGGAGGCAGCACTTTGGCCTCAGTCAGAGCACGGCGCAACAGAGCCAGCCTCAAGCACCAGTTCTTCAGTGTGCAGTGCTCTGGCACCATTGACACGTGAGCCAGTGCCAAGGAAGGACTCTTCTGGAGACCCTTGGCACCGCCACAGCTCAGCACACAGGACCCAGACTTCCATGATGCACCAGTCTCAATCTCCATTGCCCCACAAGAAGAAGGCTGACAGAGTGCGCTCCCCAACCAGGTCTAAGGACCAGGCAGTCAGTGAGCCACTCAACTGGGGTTGCATTGACTCCTGCCCCAGCACAGGTCCAGTCGAGTCCGGACCCTCATCGCTCACCAGCCTCCCATCATGAGGACTTGGAGCTCCTCTCCACCCTGGAGGCGTTTGAGGCCTCAGTGGACCTCCAGGCACTTACAGCACCAGCCTCTCCTCCAAGGTGGGAGAGATTGCCTGCACTGGTTCAGGGCCCGGTGAATTTCATGGACAAACCGGCAATGATGGCAGCGATGTGTGCACCATCCCCGATGCATCGGCCCATGGCACTAGCTGCTCGCATGGAGGAGCCGCTTTAGTCCCCCAATTGGCATAATTCATCACTGGCACAGAGGGGCTCTGCTCCTCTGTGGTCTTCCCAGTCTGAGACCTCAAAGTCGTAAGTGGAGTAGTCACACTCTAGTAGGAGCAGGAGGTCCCGCTCTTGCCATGACCGCCATCCCTACCCAGTGCCATGGCCGAGTCAGTGGCAAGCTCCTCAATGGCCCTTCTGGCCACCCTGGGCCTGTTATCAAACCCAGGGGCAGAGTCATGAGTCTAGACCGACATCGGTGGTCTCTGCGTCCTTCGGGCCACCGCACACCTTGGGCACCAGGAATGTCAACAGTTGCCCAGCTGTTCTCGATACTGACATTGATGATTCTGGCATCAACAACTGCGGCACTGACTGCGGCACCAGAGAATCCTAGCTCCTCGGGACTCCAGAGGAGCTGAGGGCAGAAAGCAAGCTCTGGTGCTGGCCCCCTGTTGTCCTCGTCATCTCCAGATGAGGTGGTGGCTGGCTCATCAGCCGCTCCAGCTTTGGAGGACAGCAGGGTCTTACAGCAGCTGCTGAGATGGGTGGCCCAGAACCTGAGCATTAAACTGGAGGAGGTGGTGGAGGAGACCGACCCAATGGTCAATATCCTTTCCCCTCCTGGACCATCTTGTATTGCGCTGCCACTGATCAAGACCATCAGCAACGCCACTAGGACCCTGTGGCAGACCCTGTCCTCGCTGCCTCCAACCGCTAAAAGGTACGAGCGGAGGTACTTCGTCCCCTCAAAGGGGTATGAACATCTGTATACTCACCCCCCGCTGGACTCCCTGGTAGTGGACACTGCTAACCAGCGCGAGCGACAGGGCTACTGGGGCCCTCCCCGAAGAATCGAGAGGCCAAAAAATTGGACCTCTTTGGGAGGAAGGTTTATTGAACGCAGGGGGTGGGTTGCAACTCAGTATTGCTTACCATCAGGCAGTGGTTAGCAGATATAACTTTAACACCTGTGGGGCCATGGCAAAGTTTGCTGAATTCGTGCCCCTGGACTCTCGAGTAGAGTTTTCTGTGCTAGTAGAGGAGGGCAAACCGATTTCTCGGGCGTCCCTGCAGGCAGCCTTGGACGCAGCAGATGCGGCTTCCTGCACCATGGCAACTGGGATGGCCATGAGGAGGAGTTCCTGGCTGCAGGTCTCTGGCCTTCCATAGGAAGTACAGCAGACAATCCGGGACCTCCCATTCGGGGGTCAGACTTTATTCTCAGAAAAGACTGACTCTTGCTTGCATAGCCTCAAGGACTTGATAGCCACCCTGAGACCCCATGGCCTCCATGCCCCTGCTAACCTACGGAGGCATTTTAGACCTCAGTTCCTCCGTGGGGGCTATCAGCTTCAGAGTAGGCAGGAGGGGTCTTGCAGGAGGAATAGGTACTCTAAAAAGAGACCTCATCCCTTCTCTGGCCAGTCTAAACCTGCCTCAGGCTAAAACCAGGTCTTTTGAAAGTGTGCATGAGGATGGTGCACCAGTACAAAGACTGGATCCATCCTGCCTTATCTTTTGTCTCGACAATCCCCTTTCTACCCTGCGTGGGCCTGTATTATGTCGGACAGCTGCGTGCTCCCTGCTGTAGAGAGGGGATACTCCCTCCAATTCTCTGCCCTCCTGTCCATCAACCACCGCCTCCCCCCTCCACCCCCCCCGGTCCCTCTTCAGGGACCTTTCTCACAAGCAACTCCTTGTAGAGGAGGTTCAATCGCTCCTCTCACTGGGGGCAGTGGAAGACGTTCCTCAGGAGATGAAGGGCAAGGACTTCTATTCCCAGTATTTCCTAATACCGAAAGCCAAAGGCAGGCTCAGGCCCATCCTAGACCTGTGAGAGCTCAACAAATTCATGAAGAAACTCAAGTTCCACATGGTCTCTTTGGCTTCCATCGTCCCTTCCTTGGACCCAGGGGACTGGTATGCCGCCCTCAACTTGAAGGATGCATACTTTCATATATGACAGGTTTCAGAGTAACAGCCGTGTTAGTCTGTATTCGCAAAAAGAAAAGGAGTACTTGTGGCACCTTAGAGACTAACCAATTTATTTGAGCATAAGCTTTCGTGAGCTACAGCTCGCTTCATTGGATGCATACCGTGGAAACTGCAGCAGACTTTATATATACACAGAGAATATGAAACAATACCTCCTCCCACCCCACTGTCCTGCTTATCTAAAGTGATCATCAGGTGGGCCATTTCCAGCACAAATCCAGGTTTTCTCACCTTCCACCCCCCCACACAAATTCACTCTCCTGCTGGTGATAGCCCATCCAAAGTGACAACTCTTTACACAATGTGCATGACAATCAAGTTGGGCTATTTCCTGCACAAATCCAGGTTTTCTCACATCCCCCCCACCCCCATACACACACAAACTCACTCTCCTGCTGGTAATAGCTCATCCAAACTGACCACTCTCCAAGTTTAAATCCAAGTTAAACCAGAACATCTGGGGGGGTGGGGTAGGAAAAAACAAGAGGACACAGGCTACCTTGCTTAATGACTTAGCCACTCCCAGTCTCTATTTAAGCCTAAATTAATAGTATCCAATTTGCAAATGAATTCCAATTCAGCAGTTTCTCGCTGGAGTCTGGATTTGAAGTTTTTTTTGTTTTAAGATAGCGACCTAGTGATTACACCATCCTACAGAAGGTACCTCAGGTTTGTGGTTAGCAACAACCACTACCAGTTCAGTCCTCCCGTTTGGTCTGTCAGCAGTGCTTTGTGTGTTGACCAAGTGCATGGCAGTCATGGCCACATTCCTACACAGGCAGCAGGTACAGATATTCCTGTACCTCGATGACTGGCTGATCAAGGGCTGCTCCAGGGCTCAAGTGAAGGCATCAGTTGACTTCATAAGAATGACGTTCGATGAACTGGGCCTTCTCCTGAACATGGAGAAATAGACTCTGTCCCCTGTTCAATGAATAGTATTCATATGCGCAGTACTGGACTCAACACAAGCCAGGGAATACCTCCCAGAAGCAAGGTTTTGGCCCTGGGCGACATCACTCGAAGTCTCAGGCAGTTCCCCACGACCACAGCAAGGAATTGCCTTCAATTTCTAGGACACATGTCCGCTTGTACCTATGTGGTGCAACATGCTAGGCTCAGACTCCGGCCTCTCCAATCATGGTAGCCCTGGTGTATCAGCCAACTCAGGACAGTTTGAACAGGGTTGTGACTGCCTTGTCTGGTCCTTGACTCCCTCAGTGGTGGCTTGACCTTCAGGTAGTGTGTGCAGGGGTCCTCTTCACCGGTCCTCAGCCATCCCTCTCACTAGTGACGGACGCGTCAGCCTTGGGCTGGGAAACACTGGGAGACCTCAGGACACATGGTCTCTGTTCTCAGGTGGAACTCGCTCTCCACATCAATGTCAGAGAGCGGTGCACCTGGCATGCCAGACTTTCCGAGCACACTTGACAGGGAGATCTGTATCAGTTATGACAGAAAACAACATAGTGATGTTTTCTATCAACAGACGGGGGGCAGAGTGCACTCTCCTTTCCCATGTGCCAGGAAGCCCTCAGGCTGTGGGACTCCTACAAACATTTTACCTCTCTGGAGTACAGAACGAGTTGGCGGACTATCTCAGCAGGTCATTCCATGGCCATGTGTGGTCCCTGCCACAAAACAATCACTCTGAACTGCCACTGCATATTGAGTGGATGTTTTCAGAGAACTATCCACGATGACTCCACGATGACTCCAAGATCTTTCTTGAGTGGTAACAGCTAATTTAGACCCCATCATTTTATATGTATAGTTAAGATTATGCTTTCAAATGTGCCTTACTTTGCATTTATCAACATGGAATTTCATCTGCCATTTTGTTGTCCAGTTACCCAGTTTTGTGAGATCCCTTTATAACTCTTTTCAGTCCACTTTGGAATTAACTATTTTGAGTAGTTTTGTGTCATCTGCGAATTTTGCCACCTCACTGTTCAGCCCTTTTTCCAGATAAGTTTATGAATACGTTGAATAGTACTGGTCCCAGTACTCACCCCTGGGTGACTATTTTCCTCTCTCCATTCTGAAAACTGACCGTTTATTCCTACACTTTGTTTCCTATCTTTTAACTAACCAGCAGAGAGGCAGGTTTGTTGCCATTGATAGCAGGGGAGTTCAGCTGGTTGCAGCCACTTCCCGAATTCCTCCTCGGCTTAAAGAGGGTGTCTGGACCAATCAAAGGCCACAAAGGAAGCTGTCAGTCCAGCCTTCTGAGGTGGTACTTACTGTGGTATTTATCTCCACAGGGTCTATTGATGATGCATACAATCCTATCACAGCTGCTGGGTAGTGGAGATGTCCGCCATCCCACAGACCTGGGTTCTAGTCCCTGCAGAACCTCACACAGTTCTCCACCCTTGATTTGAGGTGATTGTTTTGTGGAAGGCAAGACTCAACATAGGAAAGGGGTACGCTGTCTTTTTTCCAGAACAAAAGTATTGTTTTGCCATATGAGTTAAATACACTTAATAAGCAAAGATCAATTGTAGCTGTAAGCTGCAACTAGGGCACATAAAAATTATGGTGTAAAATATTTATATAAATTGATTTGTTTAGTTTAAATAAGAAATTTTATTTCCATGTTGCTAATTCTTTACCTTCTTCCCATTTGACCGTTTTAAAATGCTAATGTGTTTTGTAGTTGCTTGTTGAGTTTCCTTACTGTTAAAGAATTTCAGATTTTATATGGAGATTTTTTTTCTAACTCTTACTGTTAAAATGCTCATCTGTGCTGAAAGAGGCATGTCCTGGGCCTCCTTAACCTCTTTACTTTGAAATAACCCAAACTCAAACACAAAACTGATAAGCAAGAAGCTTGTGCTATCATTTCCCCAAATCAAGAAAGCTAAAATGCTGTAACCAGGCAATATTCCTCCATCCGGGTTTGCAGTTGAAAGTCACTGTCTGTCATAGCTGAATTTAAAAAAATTTAGTTCATTATAAAATTTAATCTAAAGTTGCAATAGGGTTAGCACAATTTTTAAATGAAGCTTTGTAAAACTAAATTTGATCTAAATCTGAGGTTTAAATCAATGATTTCACTCCACCCTGGCTATATCTGAAAGAATATCTGTAGACCTGCAGTTCTAGTATATACAGTGTTGCCAGCTGTGGAGAATGACTGGAAAATATTTATTTTCTTATAAATATGTGCACCTCAGTTCACCTATGGATTTTATTCTGCTGTGGTAGCATAGAGGTAAATCAAAGGAGGCTGTAAAGGGGAAACCAATAGGAAATGAAACAATGGTAAATATAAATTATCAGAGTACTATTCAAGGGTCCTCGGGGGAAAAAATGGGAAAGCTGCTAATTGGGGAATACCCCAAGCCTGGCTCCAAGTAGACTGGCAAAGTTTACTCTTCCCAGGCCAAACCTATGCTCAGAGGGGATGCTAGACCCTCAAGGATGCTAGCCTAAGCAGGAAGCAGTTGTCAGCACCTGCTGGAAGTTCGTCTCCTACAGAGAGGCAGAGTGTGCTGCACCAGTGCAGTCTGCTTCTCCCATCCCAGAAATAGAAGTAACTGAGCTGAATGAAACTTACTGAAGTTTGCAAGGAAAGATTAAGGTTTAGATAAGGGGAAATATGCTTATAGACCTTTATTGTTTTTACCCTTTACTCTGCCTGCTGCATACTTTTTAGGTGAACAAATAACACTTTGTTTTGAAGCTGTTTTTGAGTCATGTTAATCAGCTTGCTGGTTACAGGTCCCCAGAGAGAAAGGGCTTATAGGTAACAAACAATTGGGATTGTAGTGTTAATGTGGTTGGGAAATGGGGGCTGCCCCCAGAAATCCAGTCCAAGAGGGGCTGTGCTGCAGGGTTCCTCCCTTTGAAGGAGGTGCAGGAAACTACAACTGTCCACAAAGGCGTGGACTTGAGAAGGACTAAAAGGGGTGTAAAGTGCATCTTGCCCTGTAACCGTTACACCAACCTGCCGATTTTATCTCAAGTCTCACAATATATGGTGTTTTCCATAAAACCCCAGCTCTCAGTCACGTGACTGAGAGAATCTTACTTTCCTTTTTTATGTTTATAGTCCTCATGGTGATGGAGCAAAGCTTGAAAATATGACCTAAGTGCATTTTAACATCTCAGAAGCCAGAAAGCAAAGAAAAAGAACCTAAAATGTATTTTAATTTAATTTTTGAACACTTGAAGTTGGCGATACTGTGTACAGCTAAAAACAAACTTGGAAGGCAAAGGACTACATGGTATGAAAATGCAATAGGATGCTCCCTCTTCATACAAACATTATAGCTCTAGCTCTTTTCTCCCAGATATATGGCCAAGGAGGTAAATACATTTATTTGGATAGCAAGGGAAAGTTTAACCTATCCCAGGAAAAAGCATTTTTCTCTGGGGGCCAGTTAGTAGAGATGGGGCCAGCTTGAGCTGCATAAGTAGATCCACAAGAAAAGGCAGGTCCAAACTCTCAACTAGGATATTCAAAGTCTCTAATTATTTTTCTGTTAATGGTTGACTTTCATCTAAAGGAACCAGTTGACACTCGTCCCTGATGTGTGGCAGAATCCTAGCATGATGTCTGTAGTTACGAACAGTGGTTAGAATGGGAAAAATGGGTTGCTTTGGTTGAATGTCATCTTCTGTTGCAAGCTGTTTCCATGAACTAAAATATTTCCTTATAACCAAGTTGGGTTTTGAGACGGTGATTCCATTGATGAGCATGATGTTCTTTATAGAAAGTCTTTGCTGCAGTGAAAAACGCTTTCGTTAATCCTCAGAATAAATATTCCTTATATCCAGTGATCAGCTCTAGCAGTGCTGAAAGACTTTCGCTGAAGGCTTGGTCTTCACATTCTCATCCCAGGAATACAACAGAAGTTAGCATCAGAATTCCTGATAACTGTATTCTCTGACACCTATGACAAACTACAGGGCTTGAAGGATAAAAACATTAGAGAGCTAGTTATTAGACTCTGGTCATCAGTTATAACCTTTATAGCACTCCCTTGAAACACCTTTTCAAGAGAGAGATCTATGGAGACCTAGAAAACCTCGGGGGGGGGGAGGGAACAATAAGCTTGCTCCATATGGTAACTTGGAATCAAAAAAGTTTGCTTTTTAGTCTCTTTTGGGGGGGGGTCTGTATATATTCTAACCATTTCACACAGTTTGTATATGATCCTGCACCCACTGAAGTCAATAGTATTTTTGCTATTGACTTCAGTGAGAGCAAGATCAAAGCTCAACTTTTAGGAATTTTCTTTTTGTACTACTTAGTTATCTTTTAGCTTTCCAGGTAACCACAAAGCTTGTGCTTCTTAGTAGACAGAGAAGAGTTGCCTGACGTTTCATGTCAGTCCAATTTGAAACAGAAAGGTAGCCATGTGACCCGATACCTTTCAAAGGTTTACTGATAGAACAACAAGATAAGACCATGTTACAGTCAGAAATTGTTTTCCAAACACTATGTAATTGGGAAAATAGCAGCACATGACTGTAGTGTGAACAGCTCAAAAGTAAAGACAGTGACTGAGGTTGTATGAGAATGGTGATACTGTTAGAACAGAGTCTCTTCAATCCCCCCTTACCCCCCCCCCCCACTCATCTTTAAGAAAAGTCTGGCTTGATTTGAATTTCATTGCCTTTTGTCCTTGGGAAAATCTCAGATCCTCAGCATAGTTGTGGAATTGTGCCCCAAAGGACGGGGACAGGTGTTAGGCACTCAATAGTGGTTTTGAGCTTTAACTTCACATTTACAGCAAGCTCATTAATTTGCTATTTGATGCATAAAGCAGCCATGATTGATAGTTGGGCAAAAGGGAAAGATATTCAGAGATGAGTAAACATCCTAAATTAACAGTGTGTCTGGGTTGCAGAACTGTATTTCCCTGGAGGAATGCTGAAATTAATGGGTTTTTTTTTAACCTCTGTATTGAACACCTGCCACTGTGTGTTTAAACCTTTTGTTACCCCTCTTAAAATAATGTCCTTGTTTACTTTCAAAATTATGTAGATACCATGGAAAATACATTTTTCTTTTTGATTTATCCTGATCCAGATGCTTATAGTTCCTTACAGCCAGCAGATGGAGACAGAATTAAGTCTTTTGATTACAAAAT
Source organism: Lepidochelys olivacea (assembly GCF_965140295.1). Lineage (NCBI taxonomy): Eukaryota > Metazoa > Chordata > Testudines > Cheloniidae > Lepidochelys > Lepidochelys olivacea. The sequence continues at coordinate 7,842,220 of NC_140413.1, forward strand.
CTCATCCATACATACACTGTCCTTACCAGTTGACAGAACTCAGTTGTTGGTCTCTGGCAGGTGGAATGTTAAAACTCTTGCTAGCTGAGGGAGAGACCTGCAAAAAGAAGTGAATGGAGAAGATCTCTGTAGCCTACCAGTCTGTCAAGCTACACCCTGGCATGTGGCTGCCACTGCAGCACCATATCATGAAGCATTGATTGCCTCCAGGCTCTCACTGCCATGGGCAAGGAACAAGCTCTCACTGGAGTACCCCATGGCTGACTCTTACAGGAGCTCCAGATTCAGGAAGTGCCTCCACTGCCAGATGCTGCAGGCCCTTTCTGGCTTAATTGTAAGAGAAGCACAAGTTCAATCTTTCTGAGAAAAGGAGCAGGTGTGAAGGATTAGGAAGAGTCACCAATCTTGGACCCTGCCCTAAGTGGTGAGACTTGCCTTCTATAAAGTTCACCCCCATAGTCCTTCCTTTCTGGGCTCAGCATTTTGGTACCACAGGTCTTCAGACTTTTGGAGAGGCAGCACGTACAATATGGCATGCAGGGGCTGGCCACCAGGGTTGATTAGATAAGGTATCGCTAATGAACAGGAGCAGCAAATGGGAGTTCTGCAAAGGAGTACTCCAGGTGGAGGAGGAGTGACGACATGACCCTTAGGGTGAGTGCATTGTGTGCACTTGCTTACCTTGGGCCTGCTTGATTGAAGTTTACAGTGTGGTCTTTTTGGGGGGGCTGTGTGCTGAGCCAAGGGAGACAAGCCAAGGGAGACAGAAGACAGACGAGACTTTCTGGGAAACAGTAGAATGGTGACAGCCTCTGTGCTGTTGAGGATGAAAGTCTGAAGGAAAGAACACCAAGCTCAAATGGAGGGAAACAATCCCATAGCTGGGACCCTCCTTCCAGTTGTCATGGTATCATCTCACACTGAAGATACCTCTCCAGGGCAGGGGACCCCTATTATTAGGAAGACAAGTACTAGTAATGGGGAATTCAATTATTAGAAATGTAGATAGTTGGATCTGTGATGACTGAAAGGACCGCGTAGTAAATTGACTGCTGGGTGCAAAAGTTGCAGACCTCATGAAACATCTAGTCAGACCGATGTGCAGTGCTGGGGAGGAGCTAGTGGTCCATGGTACAGTAGTTACCAGTGACGTAGGGAGAGGTAGCCGGGGTCCTGGAGGCCAAATTTAGGCTGCTAGGTAAGAGAATATAAGCCCAGTACCTCCATATAGCATTCTCTGAACTGCTTTCAGTTCCACACGCAGGACCAGTTAGGCAGAACTGCAGGGTCTACCATGTGTGGAGGAGATGATGGTGTTCAGAGGAGGGATTTTGGTTTACTAGGTACTTTTGGAAAAGGAGGATTCTATACAGGAAGGATGAACTCTACCTAAATCAAAATGGAACCAGACTGCTGCCATATAAAATTAAAAAGGTTGTAAAGGAGTTTTTAAACTAAGGGCTGGGGAAAGCTGACAGGTGCGGAGGAGTACATAGATTGGACAGACACATCCCTTAGGGAAGGATTTATTAAAGGGAATACTCTATATCCTAGTAAAGAGGTGAAGTGGAAATTGATGAAGGTCAGGTAGGAACTGAAGAGAGAGAGTCTCATTCAATTGCATCACATGATGGCAGACAACTAAATACTGATAAATTTTGTAAGTGCTTGTATGCAAATACAAGAAGTCTAAATACTAAGATGGGTGAACTGGATTGTCTGGTACTAAATGAGGATATTGATATAAAAAGCGTCACAGAAACTTGGTGGAACGATGATAATCAATGGAACACTAGTATCAGGATACAAAATATATAAGAATGACTGAGTAGGTCACACTGGTGGGGGAGTGGCAGTATATGTGAAAGAAAGCACAGTCAAATATAGTAATAAAAATCTTAAATGAATCAGACACTATGATGGAATCACTAAAATTCCATGCTTCAATAATGAGAGTATAGCAGTAGGACTATACTACTGACCACCTGACTCGGATGGTGGTTGTGAAATGCTCAGGGAGATTAGAGAGGCTACAAAAACAGAAAACCCAATAATGGGAGATTTCAGCTGTCCCCACATTGACTGGGAACATGTCACCTCAGGATAGGATGCAGAGATAAAATGTCTGGACACCATTAATGGCTGCTTCTCAGAGAGGCTAGTCCTGGAACCCACAAGAGGAGAGGCAGTTCTTGATTTAAATGGAGACCAAATGGAGCATAGCATCTAGTCCAAGAAGTGAGTATAGCTGAACCATTCAGGTAATAATGACCATAATCTCATTAAATTTAACATCCTTTTAGGTGGGAAAATACCAAAGAAACCTGTAACAGTAGTGTTTTTCATCAAAAAGGGGAACTACACCAAAATGAGGAGCCTAGATAAATGGAAATCAAAAGGAAAAGTGAAAATGTCTGCAAGCTGCATGGGAACTTTTAAAAACACCATAATAGAGGCTCAAACTATACGTGTACCCCAAATTAAAAGAAAAATGGTAAGATGACAGTCACCATGCCTAAACAGAGTAAAAGAGGTGATTTAGCGACAGAAAGACATCTTTTAAAAATTAGAAGTCAAATCCACCTGAGGAAAATAGAAAGGAACATAACTCTGGCAGGTCAAGTGTAATAATTAGGCAGGCCAAAAAAGAATTTGAAAAGCAACTAGCAAAAGACACAGAAACTACCTGCCAAAAATTAAGTACTTCAGAAGCAGGAAACCTGCCAAACAATCAGCTGGGCCACTGGAGGATCAAGGTGCTAAAGAAACACACAAAGAAGACAAGGCTATTGCAGAGAAGCTAAATGAATTCTTTGCATTGGTCTTCTCTGCAGAGGATGTGAAGGAGATTCCCACACCTGAGCCCTTCTTTTTAGGTGACAAATCTGAGGAAGTGTCCCAGATTGAGAGGTTAATAGATGAGGTTTTGGAACAATCTGATAAACAATAAAAAGTTACCAGGCCCAGAGAGTATTCATCCAAGAGTTCTGAAGGAGCTCCCATATGAAATTGCGGAACTATTAACTGTGGTATGTGACTTATTGCTTACATCAGCCTCTGTAGCAGATGACTGACAATAGCTAATGTAATACTGATGTTTAAAAAAGGCTCCAGAGGTGATCCTGGCAATTACAGACCAGTAAGCCTATCTTTGGTACCAGGCAAATTAGTTGAAACTATAGTAAAGAACAGAATTATCAGATGCGTAGGTGAACATGATGTGTTGGGGAAAAGTCAACACAGCTTTTGTAAAGAAAAGTCATACCTCACCTATCTTTTAGGTGTCCCTAAATCTCTGACTGCTGGAATCTGAGACTGGGCAACAGGGGACTGATCACTCAAAATTTCCCTGTTCTGTTCTTTTCCCTCTGAAGCATCTGGCACTGGCCACTGTCAGAAAATGGGATACTGAGCTAGATGGATCACTGGTCTGACCCAATATGGCCATTCTTATGTTCTTGCATTCAGTTCTGTTACGCCTATGAGAGAGACTTGACTTGTCAATATTTTTAGGTCATTGAAAGCCCTTGACAGCCTGATAAGGAGTAAGTGCCCTTATGTTTGCTTTTTGTATTATACATTTGTTACAATATACGAGGATTCCCTCGCATCTGCAAAGCTGCCGAATAGGAAACTAAAGAAATAGATTGTCTCAATTATTTGCTTGAAGTTCCCTGATAACATTTAAGATTGACAGAGAAGTGTGAGTGGCAGGCCAGCACTTCTAATGCTAAATAGAAGTCTGAGACTCGGGCTCATGCTACAGCACTAAAAAATAGCTGGGTAGATTTTTCTGGCTGGGGCTCTGAAGGCTAGGAAGAGGGGTGGGGGCACCAGTTCAGAACCAGAGTTCTAGCCAGTGCCTGAATGTTTACAGAGTTTTTTTTTTTTTTTTAGTGCTGTAGCATGAGCCCCACAAGCCTGATTCTGTAAGCCAAGCTCTGAGACTTGCTACATCTGGATCCTACTTGCTGGGTAAATGTACCCTGTGTCTAAATCATTTGTGTAGGTGTGCGAATGTCCTAAATCATAGAAGATTAGGGTTAGACGAGACCTCAGGAAGTCATCTAGTCCAACTCCCTACTCAAAGCAGGACCAACACCAATTAAATCATCCCAGCCAGGGCTTTGTCAAGCCAGGCCTTAAAAACCTCTAAGGATGGAGATTCTACCACCACCCTAGGGAACCCATTCCAATGCTTCACCCTCCTAGTGAAATAGTGTTTCCTAATATCCAACCTAGACCTCCTCTACTGCAATTTGAGACCATTGCTCCTTGTTCTGTCATCTGCCACCACTGAGAACAGCCGAGCTCCATCCTCTTTGGAACCCCCCTTCAGGTAGTTGAAGGCTGCTATCAAATCCTCCCCCTCACTCTCCTCTTCTGCAGACTAAGTAAGTCCAGTTCCCTCAGCCTCTCCTCATAAGTCATGTGTCCCAGCCCCCTAATGATTTTTGTTGCCCTCCACTGGACTCTCTCCAATTTGTCCACCTCCATTCTGTAGTGGCGGCCCCAAAACTGTACTCAATACTCCAGATGTGGCCTCACCAGTGCCGAAAAGAGGGGAATAATAATTTCCCTCGATCTACTGGCAATGCTCCTACTAATGCAGTCCAATATGTCGTTAGCCTTCTTGGCAACAAGGGCACACTGTTGACTCATATCTAGCTTCTTGTCCACTGTAATCCCCAGGTCCTTTTTTGCAGAACTGCCGCTTAGCCAGCTGGTCCCCAGCCTGTAGCAGTGCATGGGATTCTTTCATCCAAAGTGTAGGTCTCTGTACTTGTCCTTGTTGAAGGAGATGTCATGCCATGTAAGTTGCTACAGTATGTGTCATGAACCAAAGCCTAAAAGGTGATATGAAACAGGAATGCCTTGGACATAGTTCACTAAAAAGTCTTTGAAGTCTATTCATTGTAGTTGGCAGATTATCTTCATACTGTTGTTGTTTTTTTACTTAAATAAATGCAACAAAGAAAATCTAAGGTTGTTTTTTTTAAAGTGAGAAGTACCATAGATGCAGTTTCATTCTCTGAAGAGGATACCCATAGTATCTTAACCCATGTAACATTTTGTGCAATTGTTTAAATAACTACAGTTGAACTTGACTTTAAACTCTCTGTGAACTCTTCACTTCGGGATTTGGATTGGTGAAGTCAAATTTCATAAAAAGCCTGTGCTTTTTCTAGCATTTTCATGTTCCTACTTTTGATCATCAGACTATCTAGTTGTCATGCTGTCTGGAGTGGCTCATAACCATGACTGCTGACCTCAGGGCAGACTGTCAACAAGGCAGGGGAGAGACCCCAAATGGGTTATATGTTCTATAATTAGATTTCACCAACCCAGTAACAAATGTGAACTCCTGGAGCACTATAACAGTCTTGTCATGGAGTCACAGAAGGTCCTTTTGGGCAATCCAGTCTATCCTTCCACCCAGGCAAGCGGGACTTAGTGATGGGTGCTTTACACCAAAGATCATAAAAGATTCAGGTTGCTTCCAGTCCCAAGAGACCAAGTTATCTCATCTTAAGCATACTAACACACAGGTGAGCTGGACTGGTTTCCAGCAATGAATTTGTCAGTGCTTGGCTGAGGCTTGGCAAGAGCGGACACCTGGTCTGCCAGCGTGTCACTAGTTAAAAGGGATTTTATTTTAAGTGGGACCTTTCTTTATGCCACGGAGATAGAGTGCATGTATGTCAGATTGTATTTAACACTTTTCTCTCATGAGTGAGTTACAGTACAAGTTCTTTCAATACTGATTTAATAGAGCTCTTCATTAGTGTGGGTAAAGAAGACAAAATCCTGTGACAGTGCTTCATGTTATGCAATTCTTGGTGTTTCTTGTCATCGTAATATTTGTTTTGTACCGTTTAACGAGGCCTAGATCAGCAGATGCAACGAGTTCTGTAGAAAAGTCAGTAGGAGAGGTGCACACACACTTTTAATCCTTTAATAGCATTTAAGTTTTTCCCTTTTAACAGTCTATATCAATAGTTCAACTTGGAGGATTTTAAAAAATAAACTTTAGTATTTGCAGCAGGTTATAACAGTAAGCCCCTGCTGACTGACGTAGCTTTTATCCACTTTTCTGGTATGCTGAAAGAAGAACCAGAATACTCTTGGATGCATCTTTTTTCAGCTACTTTTTATAGTGGTGATATTTCCTTAAAATATGCTTTTTAAAAGAAAAAAGCTTTCTGTGACTCTTGAGTGAGTTGTGACTTGGTATCTTCATTCTTCCCCTCCCACATTGGATTTTATCTTTTGTAAAAGGTTTTGTCAAAATGTCTAGCTCCCAAATGATATTTTCAATTGCACTTAAATTTCAACCCTTTATTTTACATTAATACCCTATTTTTGTGTGTTCTTGTAGGAGTGCTTCAGCTAGGGTTGCCAACCCTCCAGGATTGGCCTGAAGTCTCCCGGAATCAGCATCGATATCCCAGTCACTATTGAAAGCACGCCGGGAGATTTTAATAGCCTATTTTAAGAAAATGACATTATGTCGTGTGTGGGGGAGGGGGCGGGAATCTCCCAGAATAGCTTCATTCAGATTTGGCAACCTTAGCTTCTGCTCAGAGTGAATGTATGCTGCTGCTTTAGATGTTTCCACAAATCCTCACTCTTAAAGTAGTGTGTGGACCCAAAGGCTTTAAAAGCAATTAATGTGTAATCCGAGTCACAGTCTTGATGTAGTGCATGAGCTACAGGGGAAGAAAGGAAAACCCTCCTCCTCCATTTCTGTTTTGTTGCCCCCTGTTGTCAGACTGTGATCTGGTCACTCTTTTAACATTTTCCCTAACTTATTCATTCATTTAGTTCATTTTAGTCAATGGGACCTACTAGTGGAGTAAGACACATCTGATTGTAAATATACACAGTATGATGGGCCCTTAAGGTAAAGCAGGGTTTCCTAAACTAGAGCACTCCCTGTAGAAGATGGTGGGGAGTGCAGCTAGACCTCTCATTTGCTCTCCAGAGTCTGACACATCATTGTTTAAAAATATCAGTCTCTAGCTGTTGTGGTTGTGGGGGGAAAAACTTTCAAAATGTGACCCAAGTGTAAAATATGCAGTGATGTTTTCCGAGTTTGCAAAGAGGTTGAAGCAATAGCTCTGAGGTGTAAACTGCCCAATTAATGTCAATGGCTGCTAACTCAGAGCCCAATGATGATGCTTTTAAATGTTAACATTGTTAACAATTTCACTGCTCATCAAAACGTTAGAGAAGAATTTCAAATTACAAAGAGCTATCAAATAAAAATTTGATATGCTCTAAATATACAACTTAATTTAGTATCCTAAAATATAGGGAGACCTTTAGCAGCACATGGCAGGGTTGAAGAGGGTTGTGATTGTTTTCATTTTCCTCAATTTAGCTCTTGGCTTTCAAAAGTTTGGGAAATGCTGCCAAAAAGGATTCATGCAGGAGGAGAACTCTGCCTGTAAGCCTTATTGAAAAGGATTCATCTAAATTGGATGAGTGGAATCCCAAAAGTTATTATCAACATCTGAAACAATATTCCCCTTTAAGAATTGCCTCTGCAGATCCCTGGTCTTGGGGAAATACACACCTTGAACTGTCTGAAAGGCTCTCTGACTACTCAGTTGCACTGTTTCTCAATATTTTCAGGTTGATAACTCGTTTTGTTTAAAGTCAAGAATTTTCACAACCTCCTTACACTTTTATTGTGAAAGTATGACTATGCACACACAAACACCATTGATTGCAACCCACTGGTTGAGAAGCACTGCTATATTGGATTCCCACTTTCACTGTGAGTCTAGACTTTAGAGGATTATAGCTCCTACCGCTATCAATTCCTTTCCTACCACTTTGGCCAGCTGATCTGAGCACCACTCATTCTTTTTGACTGTGTTACTGGACCATTTGTTCTTTGACTTTTCAAGGTCTGTGTGTTGGGTTTTAGCTTTATCAATGCACAGACACATTTGTTAATAGGACTGCAACATTACTTGGTTCTGTGCTGGTCATTACCTCTTTTTATATCTTAAGTGTAATGAAATTGAAGGAAATTCTTGTCTAGAGACAAGGTGGGTGAGGTAATATCTTTTATTGGACCAACTTCTGTTGGTAAGAGAGGCTTTTGAAAGCTTGAACAGAAGTTGGTCCAATACAAGATATTACCTCACTCACCTCATGTCTCTCTTAATAATATCCTGGGACTGACACAGCTACAGCAACACTGCATACAACAATGTCTTCTCAGTTACTGATTGTTCTCATACAAACCCTGATTAAAAGAAATCTAGATTAAAACTGTATATCGAGTAGCAATAAAATGGCATTGAAGTACATATAAGGCATATCTTTTGGAGGCTCTGAGAATCCCTTCATTTATTGGCAGGACAAACTTCCTGTTCTTTTTCATCCATGTCAGAAACTTAAATGACTTATTCCCTACTTTCTGACAGTGGGATGTCAAGGAGCTCTGCCAGACAAGCCAGCAAATCCTGATACAGCAAGTGGGAGGAAAGGATGATATTGTAACCATTTATTAGATTAGGTGTAAGGACAGATCTCTGTGGCATCTAGACTGCCCAGTATTCCCCAAATCATCCTCCTTCACAGATTTTGTCGTCCTATTCACTGTCTCCTTCCAGGAGATGAAAAGAAACTGGGAATTCTGCCCATTCTCTCCTCCTCACACAGTTTACTCATATGGAAGTTATATGAAGTTTTATATCATTGTCCTACAAATTCAGTCACAGCATTGTACATCCTCATTTACATCTGACCTAGACAAGTTATGAAACTTAAGGAAATTCTTATTTCAGATCTATAAATCATGCTATATTGATTTACTTCTTTGCCAGAGCTCTTCCCCAGGAAATTGCTGCTGTTGGCTATTCTCTGAACTAGAGATCTGCACTACTTGGAGGAGTAAGTAAAGGTTCTCATATGTGCCTGGAATCCTTGGAGTATATTGCCTCTGCAGATTCATAGTCACCCCAGTAGTCCAATAATCTAGATTCCTCAGGAGAGAGAGAGTAGAATCTAAGGTCTCAGAGTTTCTAACCTATTTGGAAGCTTAGAAAACCAGAGGATCATTGGAACAAAGATCAAAGTACTACTGATGAGGCATCTAGTAAAGTTAAGATATTTTAGCCACTGCCTGCAAACAGAAAACTTCCACTTCTAGAGATGTTGATGTGTGGCTTAATCAGATTAAAGTAGTAGTAGTTTCCATTACATTAAGATACTCTGCTGATTTTATATTTTTGGAGAATGCTTTGTGCTTGAACAAAATGGTGGTAGGAGTGTGGATAGTTCAAATCAAATATGTAATTTCATATGACTCAATACTCTTAATGTCTCAAATCCTATGATGCTTGACTACTGTAAATTGTACTTTGTCCACTCTCTGCATAAGGGCCGCATAGCATAACTGGAAATCATCTGGACTAAAATTAAATGAAATCCTGAGGGTAAATTCTGGTTGGGCTTTGCATACTTTGACTCTTTAAAAAAAAAAATAAAAAAAACAGTTCCTGTGAAAGCATATGATTGTATTAGATTTGAAATTATGTAAGTGCCAAACATTTTGGAAATGTGCTATGAGCTTTTGGGTTTTAAACCTCGTTTTCTCAGTTTTATGGTTGTAGAGGAATAATTTCAAGTTTGTTATGCTAATTGTAACAAGTGTGGTAGAATCTATGGAGGTAATGGACTCGGTTTAAGGCACATACATACTCTTAGTTTGAATGGGTTAAAATAGAAGTCTATATATTAAACTTCAGTTTCCAGAGATGAATGTAAGGGTTTTTTTTGTTTTTAAATAGTGTTTCTTTTTCCTTTTTTTGGGGGGGGGGTGGGGGAAGAGACTTAAAGTACTTTAAAAAAAATCTCAAGCGAATAATAAAATTTGAGGGTTTTAGTTAGTGGGGGGTGGTTTGTGTGTGTGCACGCACACACATATATATAGTGACAAAGTCCCTCCTCTGCCTTGGTGGGTCTTGTGTTTATTGGCGGATTTGCTTGCCTCAGAGGTTCACGGCAGCCCTCAGTTTGGCCGCTTTTGTGGCTCAAATCTGCTGTTCGCTCAGTTAGCTTCATCACTGGCCAGCATGGGGAAAAGGAAGAACAACAATCCCCACAGTTTCCGCTGATCCACGTAGTGGATCGGGGAACAGGCCAGAGACCTTCCCCTCTGGTGGAACCCACAGTCCAGGTCAACTCCTCCGGTATCAAGTAGGGAGTTGGAGGGATGCGGAGAACTTGGGGCCTGCCCTCTACTCCGGGTTCCAGCCCAGGGCCCTGTGGATTGCAGCTGTCTACCGTGGCTCATGTAACAGCTGCGTGACAGTTACAACTCCCTGGGCTACTTCCCCATGGCCTCCTCCCAACACCTTCTTTATTCTCACCACAGGACCTTCCTCCTAATGTCTGATAATGCTTGTACTTCTCAGTCTTCCAGTAGTACACCTTCTCACTCTCAGCTTCTTGCTCCTCAGTCGCACAACACAAACTGAAGTGAGCTCCTTTTTAAACCCAGGTACCCTGATTAACCTGCCTGTCTTAATTGATTCTAGCAGCTTCTTGATTAGTTACAATCAACCTGTCTGCCTTAATTGTTTCCAGAAAGTTCCTGATTGTTCTGGAACCTTCCCTGTTACTTGACCCAGGGAAAAGGGACCCACTTAACCTGGGGCTAATATATCTGCCTTCTATCACTCTCCTGTAGCCATCTGGCCTGACCCTGTCACAATATATAATATATATATATGTGTGTGTGTGTGTGTGTGTGTGTGTATATATATATATATATATATATATATATATATATATATATATATTATAAGTTTCACCTGGGACCCTTTGGAAATCCACCAAGCATGGATGCGCTGAACCCAAAAGTGCTGATATAATCCAAATGAATACATTTGTATTAAAGTATTGGCTTGCACTTAATCTATGCAGTGAAGATTCAATTATTTGCAGTAGTAAACAATGATGCATCATTTCTATAGGACTAGGAGATACTGTACATTCACAAGTCTACAAGATTGTTGTTAGGGTACAGTTTATAATTGGCGTGGTTTTTAAGTTTTATTCTTTTGACCATTTTTATCATAAGATTTTCAGATAAGGATATTTTGGGGGAAATTGATTAGGTTTCTTCACACACAGGGATGTCTAGTAGGTAACAACAGGACCAACATAAAACTCCTTGAAGTTGGAGTTAACTTCAACTACTGATTGAAGTTAAAATGATGGTATGCTGTGATTCAAGTACTGAATTAAGCGTGGTACTTTTCAGAGCATATCCTGTGAAACAGGCATTATAATGATCAGTAGATCATTGGGGGCTTTGGTAGCAGAGGCATAACTTCATAATATTAATACAATGGACTAAATTCTGTGATGGTGTAAATCCAATAAGTCATTTATAGTTATGCCAGTAGAGAATTTGGTCCAGTATGCAGGGAATAGACTCTTGTATATAAAAGTCTATCCAAATCTTTTAATCTTCATTAGGAAATGATGCTTCCCACCAAGTTAGTGCCCCATTTACATGTTTCAAAGCTATTCAAATTGTATAAAATGTACTTCTTGTGTAGTAATTAGGCTATTTTTTTGAAAGCTTAATTCAGGATACTTGTTTGATATCAACAGAATGGTCCACTTAAAAGAGAAAAAACAAAGAAACAAAAACCATCACCATAATAGGGTTGTGTACAATACCACCTAGGAAGCTTTCAGACCAGTTTTGTATGGTTAAATGGATAAAAATATGGAGAAGTCTATAGTATTGTCAAAGGCATTCAACATCAGTAGTTTCTCTTTGGCAGAAAGTGATGGAAACTAGATTAAAAGAGATGCTGAGCAAACTAATGACAATGGGAAAATTGAGCTCACTTGATTCAAACAGGAACTCAAAGAAAAGTCTCATGATAATGCTCATTGTGTTTCTGGTTTAATCATTTTTTAAAAAAATCTATGTCCATGATGAAGGAATGCCATATAGTAGTTAAAGAACAAGACTGGCTGTCATGAATTTTGGTTTGTATTCTTTTTTGCCATGGATGTGCAGTGTGACTTTGGGAAAGTCACTTAACCTCTCTGTGCCTCCATTTTTCTCATCTGTAAAATGGGGATGATTATACTTGCCAACATCAAAAGTAAATGCTACTATTTGTAAAGGGCTCTGAGATCCTTGGAAGAGAAGACACTACAGAGATGCATAGAGTTATAATAATTACTACTGTATCTTCACTGGTATGTACATCTACTGACATGCACATCAAAAAATGAGATGCAATTGAGTAGACAGTAGTTCATCAGCCACTCCATTGCTTTTATAAAGTTATCTTGATAAAACAGCTGCTGAACCCTGCTTGATGACACTCCAGTTGAATTTTCTTCCTGTGAAAAGACCTCTTTATCATTGTTTGTTTGCCCAGTGTTAATTTAGGGCATTGTATGCATGGTATTACGTTCAGATCATCACACTGCTTTCTTTTTTTACTCTAAGTAAATATTTATATTGCTAGTAAACAGAAAATGAGTGTTTTATGTTTAAGACCATATTGCATGAAGCACATCTCTGGTAGTGGTATTCTGCTCCTCAGATTATTTCCTACATCATTTAATGGCACATCGTATACTGCCAGTGGAAGCTTTCAATGAAGGTTGACCAGAAGTTGGAGATCCTGAGATAGGAAATGGCTTCCTGATCGTGGACATCTGAGACTGAGGGTATTTTTTTAATTGTGACGGTTTTAGTGAAAGTGTCACGTGAATAGTTCTGGGATACTATAGCAGTGCAAAGCAGAGAATGCAGAGTGAATTAGCTCTACTTGCAACTAGGGGGTGGGGTGGTTCAGGCAAAATTAGTTCTTTTGAACTTCAGCTTGAAATCTTGTTTTTTTTATGGTTCATGTCTTGCGGCTACAACTCAAGAAGTTCTCAAAATGTACTGATCATAAATTTTGTCAAACGAGTGCCCGCATTGTTTGTTTGTTTGTTAATAAGGACTTAGTATAAGCTGTGATTGTTTCTTCATGAATCATCCAATGGGGAGTAAGAATAAGAATCGTGTAGTAGCATCTTGCTGACAAACCAAGGCTCTAGGGGATGGAAAACAAGAATCTGCTCCTCACTGGAATAAGGGACAAGGGGTTGTTGAATATGTTCCGTGATGTGGAGGTGTCTGTATTATTGATTTTCCAACAGAAGTTGGAGCACATGGGTTTATGTAGTTTATCTCTATTTGCAAATTATAAAGGCTCATTTTTAACCTATAATATTTCAAAATTGTTCAGCAGACACCACACCAGACCAGAAATACAAGACCTCCCAGCAGTTGAATCGTTTGTTTTTACACTGCACCAGCCTGCACATTATTCTGTGAAGTTCTATAGAACTGTGAAACAAAGGAACCCTGATGATGTTTACTTTGGCTCAAGGCTGAGACAGTTATTTTAATTTAGTTAATAGCTGGAGTAGCAAACTATAATGGTTTGCAACATGTTCTTTTCTGTTTTCCTCTCTCTAGATCTCTCAGATGAGTCGCCCAGACCTGATTCTCTTTCTGATGAAGTATCTTATGGCTCTAGTAGTTGGGATCCCTTCTGTCTTTTGGGTTGGAAGTAAAAAGACCTGCTTTGAATGGGCCAGCTTTTTTCATGGACGCAGGAAAAAAGAGTGAGTGCTGTTATGTGAAAGACTTACCAGTGTAATATTGGCAAATAAACCCTTTCTTGCCTGTAATCCTGAGAGAGCACTTCAAGTTAATCCTGTCCAAACCAGTTCCTTCTTGCAGAGGGGGATGGCAGCAGAGGCAACTTGCCTAGAAATGCTGCACTGTTCAGTATATCTGAAAAGCAAACAAAAAAACAAACAAGCCCATCCTGTATTTGCACCCGATTTGTTTTCTCGATAACAGAATCAAATTAACATTCTTCATCTATTATGAAGCTATTCTGCTTCCTTGTTCTTAGAGGAAATGGGATATGCCACAATACTGCACATTTTTGTCACTTTCTGAAGTGTGCAGTAGTATAGCTTCCTTCTCTATAAGCACCATCTCCCTAGCTAGACAACTGATCCTTTCTATTGAAATGAAGCAAACATGTTTTCCACCATGATTCTGCAGCAGTTGTGTACACTTCTTAATCCTTCTATTGTGCATTGAAGCCCCTACCAAACTGCAGTATAATACAATTAATTCCAGTGAAATCTGTCTTAAGTGACATCTCAATGGACTGACAAATCCAGTGCTTAACACTAAAGTGGTCTTCTACTAAAAATGGAGGAAAATTGCACTCAATATAGTTGGGGCAGATTTTAAGACAAAAGGTAACCTACTAAATGTGGTCACTTGTATAAGATTCATAGCAACTTAGTATAATTAATAAATCTTTTATCTACCTAAATACACCCTTTCAACTAAGGCTGTGTAGAGACTAAGACAATATTTCCTAGCCTGGACATCCCTGGAGGTGACAGACTAGTCTGAATGGAGTAGGAGATAGGGTGGAGGATCTGAGCAATGGGGTAGAGAAAGCTGCATGATACCAGTTGCTCTATCCTAAACATTCTCCTTCAGTTAAAGTACTGGGTGGCTCCTTGAAGCTTTCAGGCTTGTTGCCATGTTCCTGTGGTAGCCCTTACCGGTGCAGGAGAGTACGCACCAGCCTTCTGGCTCAAGCTGCTCTCTTCTGTTTGTATTGCAGATAAATCAGCAGTGAGAGGCAGAGCTGATTTGTCTTCACAGAGCTGTCAATGGACAGCCCCATGCTAAGTAGACAGTGTAGCATTTTGATGAGTGGGAGAATGAGAAGGGGCCATCAGGTGAGGTGGGAGACCCTAGGGGAAGGGAAACACAAACGAGAGCTTAAAAAAAGGGGGGGTTTTCCATTCTACAAAATGACTAAAAAGAGATCAAATGGATGGAAAAATTACTGGCAACTCTGCCAGAGCATAGCTAGAGGATACTAAAAGTACACCCGTCCACCAATCCCACACAGAGGGGCTCCAAAAAACCAGGCTGGGAACCACAATCATTGAGCTAAGGCAAAGACAGATTCTGTATACTTTGTACTTCACAAAATATGCTGCTTTTACGGACATTTATAATTCAGTTTTTAAAATATCATTCTGGGGAAGGTAGTGACTTTTTCTGTTTATGTAGATGACTGCTTCTGCAGGAATCTGGGCATGTTGATCTCCTGCACTATCTCAAGGATGTTCTTGTGGCGATATCTCTGAACACTCCAGAGTTAAGGCCATAAGGGAATTCCAGGTTTAAAAGAAAATTACACTGCTTCTAGTTCTTGCATGATCCATAGGATTCATGAAGCTGCTGGGGTCGTGTGAGGTAATGGCAAAGCTTTTATTTACATTGCAATTATGTTACCGTATGCCCTACATGCCTGTGCTAGAAGAGCAATTACAGGTTACAGGGCAATTCTCTAAGCATTGGCCAAAATGTTCAGATTGGGGTGCTTAAAATTAGGCAACTCATTCCATATGTAGGCATCTAAATAAGTGGCCTGACTGTTCTGCCTCACTGCTCTTAAGGTACAAAGTTGTAACATTTTGACCATGATGTGTGTATTAAAGCTACATGTTTAATGATAGCATAGGCCGGTTTGGAAGAGCTGTTGTGATCACTTTGCTCTATTTTTTTATTTTAACATTAATTATTCCAATTCCATATTTTGACTAGAGCTGTAAATGAGAGCCGCCAGGTGCTGCAGGAGCCCGATTTTGCTCAGTCACTTCTGAGGGATCCTAATACCCCCATTATCCGAAAATCAAGGGGCACTTCCACTCAGGGGACTTCCACTCATGCTTCATCTACTCATCTGGCTATGATGGATGACCAGAGGAGCAAAGCAGGCAGTGTCCACAGCAAAGTAAGCAGCTACCATGGCAGCCTGCATAGGTCCCGTGATGGCAGGTGAGTTCTATGCATAGTTTAAAATTCTAATGTAAATGGAATTAATTAGCAGGGGGAATCCTGGTCACTACCTGCACTTTTTCATTTGGCTATGCTTTGGCCACCATGAGGTTGGATTCTGAACCTCTGCTAATATTCACCTTCCCAAACTAGTGATTATATCCTCTCCATTTGGTCCTTAAAGAACTTTAACATCTGGGTTGGAAAGAGGAAATGCACCGTAACTTCTTTCAGTCATTATGAGTGTATGAATTAGTCAGAGTATGAATGCAGCCAACAACTCTTTCTCTACTGAGACAGAATGTGCCATGTGTGTACAGTATCTACTACCTGGGAAACAAAATCTCTTCCAAGTTCAGTGTAGTGTTTGAGCACAGCTGTTCTATACACTTCTGTGAGTTTGACTAACTGAAGAACGTTCCAGATCCTCAGCTGGAGTAAATTGTCGTAGTTCTACTGAAATTAAAAAAAAAAAAAAAAAGTAGCTTAGTTGAAGTGACCATTGGGTAACCTGTATTTACTCACCAAATTATTATTCTCAATGTGTGAATGGTGCTATGGTAATTATCTTTATCCTCATTTTATAGATGGGGGGAAACATAGAAAGGTAAAGCAACTTGGCAGAGGTCACACATGAGTTCAGTGGCAGAGCCAAGTAGAATGAGTCCTCCTGTTTTTCATAAAAACATAGTACTATATATAATCAAGAGTTATTTACTTACATGCTTACACACACTCTCCCTCTCTCTCTTGCCTGCGGTAATAATGAAATTGGCCTTGTTTTTATAAATTAGGTACACCCCCTGCAGCTACAGAGGCATAGAAGACAGACTACCTCATGGCAGCATGTCACGACTGACTGATCACTCCAGGCATAGCAGTTCACATCGGCTCAATGAACAGTCACGTCACAGCAGCATCAGGGATCTCAGCAACAACCCAATGACCCACATCACACATGGTACTAGCATGAACCGGGTTATTGAAGAGGATGGAACCAGTGCTTGATTTGCTTTCAACATAAAGGAGAAGCTCCTACAACAGTGTTACTTGGAGTCCATTTCTCAGTGATGTGATAATACTCAGTATTCTCATGCTTCCCATTGGTGCTGGTTTTTTGTATCAGGAAGCTGAAGTTTGGCTTTGCCTTTTTAAAACCAGCTGTCATTGTGCTTACATCAGTGCTAGGATGCCCAATGATCAGCAATCTGGAAATTAACGAAAGTAAAAGCTAGTGGTAGCTTCATTTTGAACCTACCAGTAGATAATTATTAATAATTTATTTGATAACTTGTTATTTTCCCATCATATACCATAGCTGGATTTCTTATTAGAAAAATCCCCAAATACTTTGAATTTCAATAATTGTTACCTTTGAATACTCACTGGCGAGGTCATGTTAAGAGTTCCAATAAGCAGAAGGAAACTTGAATATTTGAAGGAGTTCTTCCATGAAACCCTTTTGTCTCTGATTAGATAATAAAGTGGTACTTGTCATCAAGCACAGAGGGAGGATATTAACTACTGTACAAAGGGCATCTGTAAGAAATCAGCAGGCATTTTTAAAATAGTTATGCTGGAAATAAAACAAAAGAATGAGCATTCGGCAGGAAGAATGGAAACTCCAGTGAAGATGGTCAGTTCTTACAGAATTGTTCAGGCTCAATTGTTAGGGTATGGGGAAGGGAAGGCATGATTTTTTTAAATTGGTATTGTCCTTGCCTTTTTACCAAATACTATTTAAATTTTCTGCTTGTTTACAATTTTTCTGTGGGGAGAGGTGGAAAACTCAATTTGAAGCCAGTTACCTAGATAATATTCAGCTACCCATTTTTAAATTAACATACAAAAACTGTGAGATTCCCTGTTCCTGACCTCTCAAACACACGATGGGGGAACCTGGATTTTCTCTTTAAACTAGATTGTTTGACCTCTCTCCTTATGGACCTGTAAGAACAAATCCTGATCCCAATCTCTGCAGCTTGGGTCTGGAGGGGTGGGTGAAATGGATGCAGGGAGTTTATGTGGGAACCCACCAGGAGACCACAGAAATATTCTCTGTGAGAGATCCCTTTATACTGAGTTGTTGTGGAGTGGGAGGTTTAGAGGTAGGTGGGAGAGTACTGAGGAAGAAGTGCAGCAGTGGATCCATGAGTGCATAGATCCACCAGCCAGATTACACTTCTGTGGAAAGGAGGTGAAGGGGTGGTCAGGGTCAGGAACTGCTGCCGCTCTGTAATCTTGGAGGTGGAGCAGGTTTTCACATTCCCCCTCAGTAGGCCCCGAGCCCGTTTAGGTGGAGTGTGCACTGGAGAGAGTATTTGGCCTATATGATGGGTCTCTTCTATCCAGCTCGCCACTATCATTCGGAACAGAGAATTCTCTGATTTTTATGGAAACATGAATAATTTTGCTCTCCTTTTGCCTTTGTGGACATTGCAGGCAAAGTCAAGTCATGTTTTAAATGGTACAGTTGATCTGAAGTAGTTTCAGGTATCATTCACCATGAAGAAACACTGGTTACATTTGAACCTACCTCAGTCATTACTGTAGAATACTGCTGGGAATTGTACATTTTTTCATTGTCCTAATATTCATTCCCCTTTTGACCTGTTTGAGGCATGTTGAAAAGACTTCGTACGTGCTTGGATGGCATAACCTCAGGGGCAAAAAAAAGGGCAAAAACCCAGGATATGTACTTCAGAGGTTTTTTGGAGCAACAAGACTTAGGCTGTGCAACCATTATTCATTTTAATTATTCCCCAATGACATGACAGCAAATCACTTAGCCATGTTAGTTTTTAAAATCAAAGGTTGTTCTGGGAGTCGCCATGCCTTTAAAAATCTGTTTGCTATAAATTGCTTTTCCCAGCCTGGCCAGGCTTTGCTCCAGAAGAGAGGCATGAACCAAAACCAACTTCAAATAAAAATTTTTGGAAGCTTACTCTATACACTCCCCTCTATGTAAATCCATTAATAGTGATAAAAGTTAGTGTGCACACATGCCTGGAGGGCAGACTAGACCCTATGATTTCTGTTGGATTGGCTGTATGTATAGCTAACTGCCACAGTCGTGTATTATGTTAAATCTCTGATTATTCTATATCCTCTCTTTTAAAGCAGATGGGTATGAGATGTGTTTAAGAGTGGCTTTTAGGGTGACAATCTTCCAATTCCATATCGTCAACAATGGTGAAACATGTTCTTGTTTTAAAATTTAACTTCAACTGAGCAACTTTTTTTTTTGCAAAGGGATGTTATTTTGTAGGAATTTGGATTTTCAAGGGGAGTCCATTATCTTCAACTTTTTAAATGTTGTAACTGAAAGTGAAGTTTTTACATTGATCTTTATTGCTATGTTTGCAATAGTATTCTGGTTTTACAACGGTTTTGCATTATGCTGTGACTTGTTTAACTGTGGGAGGGGGATTTGGAATGGTTGAGGTTAGATCCATGGTTTGTTTGGGGTTTTTTTGTTTTAAATCTCTGTTAAATTTTTTTGGGGGGGGGTAATTGTGTTTGTGGTTCCAAATGTGAGAATTTAGACTTTCTTGCTTACCTATTCTGTACATGGAATGCACAGCCTAAATAGTGATTCAAATATAACATTCTGGTCCCAGTTGCTGATTTCCCCACCACCCTATTGTCCCAACCCCACATCCTATTAGCTTCAAAACTGAACTAATATAATACTGCATCATATTTCTAAAGCACCTGTCTTCTCACAATTTTAGATTCCTTTAAAAATGATGAATTAAGCATCACAGTACTTGTATAAAGTTAGTATTAGCATTATCCCCATTTTACAGTTGGGATAACTGAGGCAGAGAGAGTTTGTGTCACCTAAGGTTACAAGGAAGGCTGTAGCAGTGCTGAAAATAAAATCAAGATTTCCTGATTCCCAGTTTTAGGCCTTAGCCATAAGACTATCTATGTTTGTATTACTTCAGTTACAGCATCATGTCCTCAAGGAGTGAACATCTTGGATCTTTCTACTACATGCCGGCCCAACCTGCTTTCCTCTGAAACTTCATGCCAGCATACTTCTGTTCAGGGCCAACTCTACCCTACATAGAAAATAGGTGATTGCTGGCGGCAATGAAATGTTCAGTAACCACTTGAGTTGCATCTCTGACTGCAGGCTGTTAAAGTCAGGCATTTGCCAGATTGCCTATGGCAACAGCATCCCTAGTGCTGGCAATGTTCTTCATTTCCTAGTCCTTTGGCTACTATGTCTTCAACGTGCTTCACCCTAACGTCTATGGTTTTAATGAAGCTTTGCATAATGAAGATAGAATAATGATGTCACAGGTACAAGTTCGTCTGAGAGTGCAATATTTCTCAAGGACAGTGTTTTGCCTATTGAATCACAAACTATTTGGGGCTTGTTTGGAAAATGTTTTGGAACACTTAAAAAAAAAAAAAAAAGCTGCAAATTTGGTTGTAAAGCAGCTTGCCTGCTCTCAAATGCTGTAAATTGGTATTTTCTTAGTTTTAGTTTTTTAAATGTAACTTTTGCTATAGAGGCTTTAGTTCTGAGCTGTATATAGCATATATTTGAAATATGGGTGATCAGAGATTGATTACAGGATACAGTTTACCTATAGACTTCTGGTTTGGAAGCGTCTCAGGTTAGTAGTAATGTAAGGACTGCTGCTGAAATCAATCTGGTGGTCTCAGTCTAGTTCCTAAGGGGCAGGCATCCATGTCATAACCCTCCATCACAATTTAGTACCCTTACAGATTTTTATTAGAGAAGCTGAAGATAACATGGGTATAGATCATAGGTGGGCAAACCATGGCCCGCGGGCTACATCCGGTCTGCGGGACCCCCCTGCCTGGCCACTGAGCTCCTGGCCTGGGAGGCTAGCCCCAGCCCCTTCCCTGCTCTTCCCTCTCCCCCGCAGCCTGAGCACACCGCACCGCCAGCACTCTGTCCTGCCGCTCTTGCTGGGCAGCGCAGCAGCGTGGCAGGCTCCAGCATGATAAGGGGGCGGGGAGCAGGGGGTCCAGGGGCAGCAGTCAGAGGACAGGGAGCAGGGGGCGGTTGGATGGGTTGGAGGTTGGGGGAGCAGTCAGGGAGCGGCAGGGGTTGGATGGGTCAGAGGTCCGGGGGGGGGGGGGGAGTCAGGGGACAGAGAGCAGAGGGCAGTTGGATGGGGTGGAAGTTTTGGGGGGGGTCATGGGATGAGGAATGGGGGGTTGGATAGGCATTGGAGTCCCAGGGGACCTGTCAGGGGTCGGGTGTGAATAGGGGTTGGGGCAGTCAGGGGACAGGGAAAAGGAGGGGTTGGATAGGAGGTGGGGTCCCAGAGGACAGTTAGGGGTGGGGGTCCCAGGAGGGGGCGGTCAGGGGACAAGAAGCGGGCGGGGGGGGGGGTTGTAGGAATCAAGGATTCTGAGTGGGGCAGTCAGGGGGAGGGGGCAGATAGAGGGCGGGGGCCAGGCTGTTTGGGGAGGCACAGCCTTCCCTACCCGGCCCTCCATATAGTTTTGCAACCCCAATGTGGCCCTCGGGCCAAAAAGTTTGCCCACCCATGGTATAGATACTGCATTACTATCCTCTTCAGAACTGGTCCTGCCGAATTAACAGTTGAGATACAAAGATGAAGGGTGAGAAAAACTTACATTGTACTGTACTGTATTGTTCTAGAGACCGACTAGAAGATTGACATCTCTACTGCTGTCAATCTTGGTATCTTTTACAAGCACTAAACTTATTTAAGGTCTGAGCCACTCACTCACTCAATCTTCTGTATATTTCAATGGAAGAGCCGTCTCAGGATGCCTTGCAGGACTCCACCATTAAAGCAGGAGGAATGTTGCTGGCAAATTAATATCATATGCAGATAGATCATTGCTACCAGAGGTCCAACTTGAGCTGTGGAATGTTAAAATTCATGTCAGATTACGCTTTTGTGCTGATGTACTTATCTTATGACTGTGTTACGTTGATTGCTGATGAATAATGACTCTGAGATGGGTTATCTTAGAAGTTTTCAACTGTAATTAACTGTTCTAGGTTCTCATGATGAAGACCAGTGAATTTAATGGCATTCTCATCTCTTCAAATGTTTCTGTTGAGATTCTCATGTATGTATTGTAACATCATCCATTTCTGAATGAGGGGGAAAGCTTTAGTGTTTGTGAGATTTTGTATGTAGTGGTTGCACTTTTGTTATTAGCATGATATCGTACCTAAAGTTAGCTGGTTTTACTTACTTGGCTCTTGGTAGACTTGTTTACAGTAGGCCAGTATCAGTTTTGTAATATTTGATTTTTAGCACTTTAACATGAGTGGGCAGACAGATTACCCTATAGTAGATGTACATTTTGATTTTAGACCTTATAAAATTTTTAATAAAATGACATAAAAATAGTTTTAGTTGGTCTCTTTTAATAGGCTTTGATTTTATTTTTTCAAAATTCATATAATTGTATATTGCTTTAAAAACATTTTGGAGCCAGCTCTTGCTTAGCTGCTGCTTGCTCGATTTACATACTTCTTTTTACCATAGCTACCAGTAGCCTGATCTAAAAGAACTGAACTCTAAACCTCGATCCTGAAATAACTCCCATGCTAGAGGACCCTGTACCCTTGCAGTATTCCAGTACAGTCATTGGGAGTCTGCAGGTGTCACTGCAGAATTATGCTCTAGTTTGTTCCACCCTTTTACAAGAAGGGACTATTCACTAGATCCTATTCATGTACATGGACTTTTA
This sequence comes from Lepidochelys olivacea, assembly GCF_965140295.1. Lineage (NCBI taxonomy): Eukaryota > Metazoa > Chordata > Testudines > Cheloniidae > Lepidochelys > Lepidochelys olivacea. The sequence continues at coordinate 7,864,877 of NC_140413.1, forward strand.
TACTGCTCTGCCTCTTAAAGATAAAGCTAATCACCAGCTGGGGTCAGGAAGAAATTCACCCATAATATAATGTAGATGGTTAGGTGCATCGTCAGGAGAGTTGTGTCTTTTTTGGAAGAATGTGGTATTGGCCAGTATCCAAGGCAAGATAACACACACACTAGATGGTCTGTTGGAGTAAGGCAGGTCCTATATTTGTGAAAGATGCAGTAAAATTCTCTTCTTACAGATTCTCTCTACTCATGAATTTATAAAACTGCTGCTTCTCTCGTCCATGTGTTGTTTGATAATTGTACTGATAAAAGTGACCATCCACAGGGGGATGGAAAATAGCCTTTTCCACCCTGTGGGTTTCTGAGAGTAACACTGATTTCCAGAAGGGGCTTCAGGAGTAAACACTACTATCCCCCTTCAAAGAAGAAAAATGTTAACTTCTACAAGTGGAACACTGCAGGATCCATACATTTCCTTGTTCTTAACTATTAGTCCCTTGCACTCACCATCCTCTCCCTGGAGAGGTCACTGGGTGTTAGAGAAATTCTAGGGAGGAGTCCACAAGAGAGAGAGAAGTCTGGGCTTCCTAGGGATCAACCTAGCTGGAAACCCCATGTGCCCACCACCATAAGCTAGTAAAGGTAGGAGAACTTTCTAGACCCCCTGGAGTGTACAGCTATACTCCAGAAAGCCTGCTTTGTCTACTGTCTTTAAGACTAGATTGCCCTCCTCAAGGAGACAAATCAAGACACATCAGAAAAGCCAGATGGCTCTTCTTCAAGTGAAAATCCCTATTGTATTCCACTGAGGGTTTACGCACGTGCACTGTACGTCTGGAGCCAGAGATTTTTCAAGTAATAGTGTCCACTGATCCACACATGCACCCTTGGCTTGCCTCATAGTTTCGTCCGAAGTGATACGGGGCAAAGCGGACCGACCGAGTCTCCAGTTTGTTCTCACTGCCTCATGGTCCATGTCAGAACTCTAGGGTCCTCTTGCACTCAACGCACTTAAAAATATACAGTTGTACATGGTTAGTTTTACAGTTTTTACTGTTTTTATAGTAGTTTTTAGTAATTTGATAGTTTTGAGGAGTAGGATTGGGTTTCCTTTTTGGGGAGTTTTTTGTTCCCTGTGAACACCCAGCCCCATAAGCATGTGCAGGTACTGGACTATGCTGAAAACCCCAGGCTTTAAAATCCATGTCTCCTGCCTGTGTTCCTTCTTGATCAGCAACAAACATCATCACTGCCTCTACAGCTTGGGAGAAGCCCACATTTCATCCAGGTGCAGTATCTGCTAGTCTTCCCAAGCTGTTACCCGAGAAGGTTTGGCTCTCCGCCTCCATAAGCACCTCATGGAAGTTGCCATAAGACTTCATTTTGGACCTGTACACCAGCCAGAGGCTTCCAGAAGTGCGCCTCCAATTACAGAGTCTGAGTCTGACACTGGCAGTACCACCACTGTGGACCCTGTACCAAGACCTAGTCTGGAGGTAAGGAAGCATGCACAGTAAGTCTTCCTCTAAGCTGAAGAAGGGAGAGGCTCCTTCCCCGAGTTCCAGACATAGGGACGGGAGCATACCCTAAAGCACACAAACATGAAGAGAAGCTGCATAAATTGACGGATCTGCCAGTACCAAATGCAGACCCGCACAAAGTCAACATCAGCATCCATCAGAGTCAGAGAGCCATCTGCTCTGGGAAAGACCATTGCTCCCCTTCCAGTTCCAGGGACTCAGTGTCCTTGAATCCGTGGAGGTTGGGGAAAAGCACCAGATCCCTGGGAAGTGTTTTGCCTTGGTAGAGCCATGGTCCCCATGACTTCTGAGGCCCTCCATCTACTTCTGGGGAGACATTATCTCCAGCACCAGACATGCCACATCTGAGGCACTCCTCATGTCCCACCCCCCGGTGGTGTACATGCTTCTGCTGGGTCCAATGGTACTGCCAATGGAACTGGTCTCTTGAGTTTTTGTCCTCGGAAGACTCAGATGAGGGTCAGGGACTGTCCATCCATTCCTGCATTACAAGTACCAACGGAGACAGTCTACATCGTGGCAGTATCTTCCACTCCAACTGCTGCAGAGCCACTGGTTTCCTGTGCTGTGGAGCCTTCCTCAGCACCTTCCAGTTCAGTCCTGCTGGCCCCCCATATCTTCCCTCAGAACCATTCCATTCCATCAGGGAGGCTTCACCTATTTCACTGTCTTGGGCGCCTTCAGGTAGATGGCTGAACTGGTAATGGAAAATGAGCTGCTCACTCTGGCTCCAAAGGTGCCGCCAGAGCAGGAGAAATGCCGGTTGTTCTCTCCTGGTGCGGCAGTGGTTTTGACATCCTCTTTCTCCTCACCCTCGCCCCCGATCTCCTGATGACTATGGCCAATTCCAGTATCTCCTGCGTAAAGTGACTGGAGAGCTTCACATTCCCTTGGAAGAGATCCAAGGTCCTCAGCATAAGCTGCTAGATATACTTCACTCATTGGGGCCAAGCAGAGGTGCTCTGCCAATCAAAGATCTCATCCTTAAACCAGCTTGCACAGTTTGGCATACACAGGCCACATACTTACCCCAAAGGGGGCAGAAAAAAAGATATGTACCAGCCAAGGGGTCTGAGTTTCTGCTCCCACACCCACCTCCCAATTCACTTGTGGTCCAGGCAGTGTCAGAACAGATTAGGCAACAGCATCCACACTCCACCCCATTCCACAGGGAGGGCAAACAACTGGACCTTTTAGGCCACAAAGTCTTCTCTCCATCCAGCCTTCAAGTCAGGAATTCGAGTTATCAGGCTTTTCTTGCCAAATACAATTTCTGGAATTATAGCAAATTGGATAACTTTGTCAAGAAATGGCCACACCAGGACCAGGCCTGCTTCCAAGCAACGATTAAGGAGTGGAAGCTTGTAGTGAGGACCTTGCTCCAATCAGGTAGATGAGGCAGGTACCTCACTGTGCTCAACAGCCATGGGCATCGTCACGAGGAGGGAGTCGTGGTTCCATTCCTCTAGTTTTCCCAAGGAGATACAAAATACCATCGAAAACCTCCCTTTCGATGAATCGCATCTTTTCAACCAGAAAATAGACGATTCCTTCCACACCCTCAAGGATTTGAGAGCTACACTCTGTTCCTTGAGTATTTACACACCAGCACCAAAACATAAGTTTTACTGCCCACAGCCCACTCAGCATTACAGAACCTCCCAATTTTTCCATCAGCGGCCTTACAAACCACACAGGAAGCATAAAAAGACTCAAAGATCTTGTCCTCCAGGATCACCCTTGCAGTATTCCTCCTCCCAGATGCAACCTCCACGGAAGAGGTATTTCTGAAGAACTCTAGAGAGCCGTCAGCCACTTTGCCAGCTGCCATACAACCACCCACCTCCTTTAGGGGATATCTAGCACTGTTTTTCCCGGCTTAGCGTGAAATAACAATGGACAAGTTGTTGCTAAGTGTAATCCACCATGGCTATACAATCAAATTCATCACTACCTCATCCACAACCCCCTCCCCGATCCCTCCTTAGGGACCACTCTCACTACAGCATGCTCACCCTGGAGGTGGACTACTTATTACAAAGAGGAGCGATAGAGTGGGTTCATCTGGACTATTAAGGGATGGGGTACTATTCAACTTACTTCCTGATACCCAGAAAGAATGGTGGGTGGAGACCTATCCTGGATTTTCATCATCTCAATCGCTTCATCACAAACTCAAGTTTTGTATGGTCACTTTAGCAGCCATCATCCCGTTGTTAGAAGAAGGCATGTGGTTTATGGCTCTCAATATGCAGGATGCTTATTTTCACGTAAAAAGAAAAGGAGTACTTGTGGCACCTTAGAGACTAACAAGTACTCCTTTTCTTTTTGCGAATACAGACTAACACGGCTGCTACTCTGAAACCTATTTTCACATAGACATCCATCAGGCCCACAGACTGTTCCTGAGGTTTACGGTAGGGCCTCAGCACTTTCAGTACAGGGTCCAGCTATTTGGACTCACCACTGCTCATAGGATCTTGTGGGCCTTACTGTTATAAAAAGCCAGTCAGGTGCGAACCAGCTGAGCGGCGAACAGCAGAGAGGCTAACAGAGGGAGTTTGCCTGGGATCTGTCTGAGAGGAGGTACGCTAAGGGATTCATTAGGGAGGCTGTGTTGGTGAGTATCCGAGTGTCTGTTGTGGTGACAGTTTGTCCATGTGCTTGATTGTTTGTTTGTTTGAAAAGTGTGAATTGGGAGTGCTTTGTTCCAGGTGAGCCTTGAGTGAGCCTGACTGTTATAAAAAGCCAGTCAGCAGTGAACAGCAGAGAGGCTAACAGAGGGAGTTTGCCTGGGAGTTCACCTGGGGAGACCCCACTGAGGCTTTCATCTTGCCAGTTTCTCTGAGTAGTTACTACAACTCCTGAGGAAGCTCATAGAAGGAAGGTAATATGGATGGGGAGCGTTCAGCTGTTGTGACCTGCACTGGATGTGCCATGTTTGTCTTTCTCCCACAGGACAGAAGCGACTTTGTCTGTACAAAGTGCAAGCTGGTCCCCATATTAGAAGAGAAGGTTCAAGGTCAGGAGAAACGAGTATCGACCCAGCGTTGCATAAGAGAAACTGAAGATTTCCTGGACAGATGTCAGGATATGCTTCTACGGGCACAACGTTCTGAAGATTCAGAGCAGGCTGCGCAGTGGAGACAGGAGGACAGTGAAGAGGAAGAAAGGGGAGCATCCATGTACCAACAGCGGATACAGGTAAGCAACCATTTTCATGTTCTCTCCACAGGTACTAATGTGGAGGATGGACTAGATACATCTGTGGGAAGGGAACAGAAGGAGACTCTGCTGATTGGAAGGCATGAGATGCACTGTCCTAGGGATGGGGGTTCCACAACCACCGCTCCCAAGAGGAGAAGGAGGCAGGTGGTGGTGGTCCGGCACTCTCTCCTCAGGGGGACTGAGTCATCTATTTGCCGCCCTGACCGGGAAAACTGAGAAGTCTGCTGCTTGCCAGGAGCTAGGATTCATGATGTGACAGAGAGACTGCTGAGACGCATCAAGCCCTCGGATGGCTACCCCTCCCTGCTTCTCCACGTGGGCACCAACGATACTGCCAAGAATGACCTTGAGCGGATCACTGCAGACTGTTTTGCTCTGGGAAGAAGGATAAAGGAGTTTGAGGCACAAGTGGTGTTTTCGTCCATCCTTCCCATGGAAGGAAAAGGCCGGGGTAGAGACCTTTGAATTGCGGAAGTCAACGAATGACTACGCAGGTGGTGTCGGAGAGAAGGCTTTGGATTCTTTGACCATGGGATGGTGTTCCAAGAAGGAGGAGTGCTAGGCAGAGACGGGCTCCACCTTACGAAGAGAGGGAAGAGCATCTTCGGAAGCAGGCTGGCTAACCTAGTGAGGAGGGCTTTAAACTAGGTTCACCGGGGGAAGGAGACCAAAGCCCTGAGGTAATTGGGGACGTGGGATACCGGGAGGAAGCACGAGCAGGAGAACATGAAAGGGGAGGGCTCCTGCCTCATACTAAGAAAGCAGGACAAACAGCAAGTTATCTCAAGTGTCTATACACAAATGCAAGAAGCCTGGGAAACAAGCAGGGAGAACTGGAAGTCCTGGCACAGTCAAGGAATTATGATGCGATTGGAATAACAGAGACTTGGTGGGATAACTCACATGACTGGAGTACTGTCATGGGTGGATATAAGCTGTTCAGGAAGGACAGGTAGGGCAGAAAAGGTGGGGGAGTTGCATTGTATGTAAGGCAGCAGTATGACTGCTCAGAGCTCAAGTATGAAACTGCAGAAAAACCTGAGTGTCTCTGGATTAAGTTTAGAAACGTGAGCAACAAGGGTGAGGTCGTGGTGGGAGTCTGCTATAGACCACCGGATCAGGGGGATGAGGTGGACGAGGCTTTCTTCTGGCAAGTAACGGAAGTTACTAGATCGCAGGCCCTGGTTCTCATGGGAGAATTCAATCACCCTGATATATGTAGGGAGAGCAATACAGCGGTGCACAGACAATCCAGGACGTTTTTGGGAAGTGTAGGGGACAATTTCCTGGTGCAAGTGCTGGAGAAACCAACTACGGGCAGAGCTCTTCTTGATCTGCTGCTCACAAACCGGGAAGAATTAGTAGGGGAAGCAAAAGTGGATGGGAACCTAGGAGGCAGTGACCATGAGATGGTCAAGTTCAGGATCCTGACACAGGGAAGAAAGGAGAGCAGCAGAATACGGACCCTGGACTTCAGAAAAGCAGATTGTGACAACCTCAGGGAACTGATTGGCAGGATCCCCTGGGAGAATAACATGAGGGGGAAAGGAGTCCAGGAGAGCTGGCTGTATTTTAAAGAATCCTTATTGAGGTTACAGCGACAAACCATCCCAATGTGTAGAAAGAATAGTAAATATAACAGGCAACCAGCTTGGCTTAATAATGAAATCCTTGCTGATCTTAAACACAAAAAAGAACCTTAGAAGAAGTGGAAGATTGGAAAAATGACCAGGGAAGAGTATAAAAATATTGCTCGGGCATGCAGGAGAGAAATCAGGAAGGCCAAATCACACCTGGAGTTGCAGCTAGCAAGAGATGTTAAGAGTAACAAGAAGGGTTTCTTCAGGTATGTTAGCAACAAGAAAAAAGCAAGGAAAGTGTGGGCCCCTTACTGAATGAGGGAGGCAACCTAGTGACAGAGGATGTGGAAAAAGCTAATGTACTCAATGCTTTTTTTGCCTCTGTCTTCATGAACAAGGTCAGCTCCCAGACTGTTGCACTGGGCAGCACAGCATGGGGAGGAGGTGACCAGCCCTCTGTGGAGAAAGAAGTGGTTCGGGACTATTTAGAAAAGCTGGACGAGCACAAGTCCATGGGGCTGGATGCGCTGCATCCAAGAATGCTAAAGGAGTTGGTGGATGTGATTGCAGAGCCATTGGCCATTATCTTTGAAAACTCATGATGATCGGGGGAGGTCCCGGACGACTGGAAAGGCTAATGTAGTGCCCATCTTTAAAAAAGGGAAGGAGGGGGATCCTGGGAACTACAGGCCAGTCAGCCTCACCTCAGTCCCTGGAAAAATCATGGAGCAGGTCCTCAAGGAATCAATTCTGAAGCACTTAGAGGAGAGGAAAGTGATCAGGAACAGTCAGCATGGATTCACCAAGGGCAAGTCATGCCTGACTAATCTAATTGCCTTCTATGATGAGATAACTGGCTCTGTGGATGAGGGAAAGCAGTGGACGTGTTGTTCCTTGACTTTAGCAAAGCTTTTGACACTGTCTCCCACAGTATTCTTGCCAGTAAGTTAAAGAAGTATGGGCTAGATGAATGGACGATAAGGTGGATAGAAAGCTGGCTAGATTGTCGGGCTCAACAGGTCGTGATCAATGGCTCCATGTCTAGTTGGCAGCCGGTATCTAGCGGAGTGCCCCAAGGGTCGGTCCTGGAGCCAGTTTTGTTCAATATCTTCATTAATGATCTGGAGGATGGCGTGGATTGCACCCTCAGCAAGTTTGCAGATGACGCTAAACTGGGAGGAGAGGTAGATACGCTGGAGGGTAAGGATAAGATACAGACGAACCTAGACAAAAAGCTGAAAACTCCAAGCCTCTTTAATCTCTCCTCATATGGGACCCGTTCCAAATCCCTAATCATTTTAGTTGCCCTTTTCTGAACCTTTTCTAATGCCAGTATATCTTTTTTGAGATGAGAGGACTACATCTGTACACAGTATTCAAGATGTGGGTGTACCGTGGATTTATATAAGGGCAATAAGATATTCTCTGTCTTATTCTCTATCCCTTTTTTAATGATTCCTAACATCCCATTTGCTTTTTTGAGTGCCGCTGCACGCTGCGTGGACATCTTCAGAGAACTATCCACGATGACTACAAGATCTTTCTCCTGATTAATTGTAGCTAAATTAACCCCCATCATATTGTATATATAGTTGGGGTTATTTTTTCCAATGTGCATTACTTTACATTTATCCACATTAAATTTCATTTGCCATTTTGTTGCCCAATCACTTAGTTTTGTGAGGTTTTTTTTTAAGTTCTTCAGTCTGCTTTGGTCTTGACTATCTTGAGCAGTTTAGTATCATCTGCAAACTTTGCCACCTCACTGTTTACCCCTTTCTCCAGATCATTTATGAATAAGTTGAATAGGATTGGTTTTAGGACTGACCCTTGGGAAACACCACTAGTTACCCCTCTCCATTCTGAAAATTTACCATTTATTCCTACCCTTTGTTCCCTGTCTTTTAACCAGTTCTCAATCCATGAAAGGATCTTCCCTCTTATCCCATGACAACTTAATCTACGGAACAAGGACTTCACTCCCTCGATGTCCACTGGGCCTTGCTTCTACATGCAGAGGATAAGACCAATCAGGAAATCTCCTAGATTGTTTGTTTATCACAGTAGCTGAAAAGGTTAAGGGGCAGGCGATCTCCATACAGCAAATCTCCAAGTGGATTTCGGGGTGCATTACACTGTGCTACCAGTTGTTGGGAATGCCTCCACTCCTCGGGTGAGGGCCCATTCCACAAGAGCCCATGCTTCGACCATGGCCTCCCTACATATGTCCCGAAGTGGCACATCGTGGAGAGTGGCCACGTGGAATTCACTACATACATTTGCTGTGCATTATGCATTAGTGCAGGACTCTGCAACAGATGCCTCATTCAGTGTAGCTGTCCTCCGCTCAACCCTTCTATCCTCATCCTCAAACCCCACTCTGACTCAGGTACTGCTTGTAAATTACCCACAGTGGAATACTATAGGGACCATGACTCGAAGAAGAGGAGGAGGATACTGTAACTGGAGATACTTCAAGGTGTGTTTTCTACCTGTATTCCACTTCCCGTATTCCTTCCCCTTTGTTGCGGATCTCTTGGTTTCATGGTGGAGATGGAACTGGAGATGCCGTCAGTCCATCCACCCTTTATCACCTCAGACAAAACCATGATGGAGGCCAAGGGCACGTATACGGACCAATGGACGTTACTACTTGAAAAATCTCTGGCTCTGGACGCATGCGTAAACCCTCAGTGGAATACAGATAAGGACCACACATATCCAAGAATCTCCAGTTTTACAGTTAAGTAACCTCCTCTTCATCCACAGCTACTTGATGCAGGAGGAGGAGAGTGAGGAAGAACATCAGCTACCAGGAGAGGAGCATCCAATCCCTGCTGCATCTTCTGTTCTGCCACTGACAAGGCTGTGAATCCACCCATATTGGCCTCAATTGGTGAGTTTAAGGTATTCTGGTACCTGATGAAACACATAGCAGAAACCTTAGACATACCCCTGGAAGTAGTTCAAGAGAAGCAGCACAAATGACTGGACTTTTTCCTTCTTTCAACACCAGGGACCATGCCCTTTAAAGATCTCGTGGAGCCCACAAGAACTACTTGTCATACCCCTGCATCCATCCTGCAAGGTCAAAAAGAGCTGACAGGTGGTACCAGATCCCTGCTAAAGATATAAATATTTCTAAGGGCTTGTCTTCATGTACAGCCACTGTAGCGCTTTAGGAAGACACTACTATGCCAACAGCCATTGGCATAGTTATCTACTGCCTCTTGGGGAGGTGGATTATGTCAACAGCAGAAGCTCTCCCATTGACATAGCGATGTCTACACAGGTGTGAATATTTCACACCCCTAAGTGACATAATTATACTGATACAGGTCTGTAGTGTAGACCTGGCCTAATTCCATCCTACACCTGCCTCTTGTAGTGGCAGCAGTACCAGAGAGATCAAAGCAGCAGGGATTTCTCAAGAGAGAAAAGGACCCCCAAAATTGGACCTCTTTATCTGCAAGGTTATATTCATCAGCGAGCCTCCAAAGGAGGGTGGCTGACTATGATGCCCTTCTCTCAAAATGTGATTCCTAAGAGCACCCAGATTTGAAATAGATCATCTCAGAGGGACAACTGACTGCCTGTTCTTCTCTGTAGGCTGTGCTGAGCACAGTGGCCACTGCAAACAGTGATGAGGAAGATTGGCATGGTTTCAGTCTTCCAGAATACCCATGAGGTCCAGGAAACAATCATGGACCTCCTGTTTGAGGGCAGTGAACTGTTCAGCAACAGATCAAATGAAACCTTCCACACTCTAAAATACTTGAGGATGACTGCAGTCTCTGATATTCTGTCTTGACACCAAGGAGGAAGCAGCCATACCAACAATCATCCTTTAGACAGCACTTTATCCAATTTTACAGTCAGCCACGGAGGACCTCAGAGCCACTGAGGAAGAGATACCACCTGACACAGCCTTCTGCCTCCTGGGGCTTCCACCAGGCAGCCTGTTTGATTCCAATGTCCTATCAGTCCAAAGGATCTTTTTTTATTCTATACTCCCCTTTGACAGCTGCCTTTGACAACTGCTTTTTTTAATTTTCAAGTTGCTTGGGCTGAGATTACTAAGGTCCAGCAGGTCCTGGAGATTGGAAACCCTAGGTATCTCATTCTGTTTCAATCCTTTCCCGCTCCCTTTTCAGGGACCCTTCTCACAAGAGTTCATTACAACTTGGAGCAGTGGAGGAGGTACCCGTACAGTTCAGAACAGGAGGCTTTATTCCTATTTTCTGATCCCAAAGAAGAAAGAGTTGGTGGCCTACCCTGGACCTTCCATGTCTCAACCCCTTCATCCACCGTTTCAAATTCAGGAAGACGACTCAAGTCTTAGATCCTCAGGACTGATTCATGGCTCTTTAACCTGAAAGACTACATGTAACCTTTTCTGATAGAGTTAAGGGTCATAGAGGTTATCCAAGTGGATCTTCTGCTGTCAAAGGACATGTTCTGAGTTAGCCAGCGTAGAGACACCTAACCATATTAGAGCTCAGTCCACGAGAACTCAAGCAGCCTTTGCTGAATGGTTGGGGAATATCCCTACAGCTGAAATGTGTAGAGTTGCTAAGTGGAGTTTGATCAGCATATTTACAAGACACTAGTCCTTACTAGAGGCTTGCAGATTGGGAGCAGATTTGTCCTGCTGTGATTATTTAAGTAGGACTCCTGTTACCCACCTCCAAACAACTAGATAACTGCTTGTTAGTCCCCAATCTGTGTGGATAAGCACTCGCAGAAGAAAAAATAGTTACTAACCCTGCAGTAGCTAACTGTGGTTCTTCAAGATGTGTTGTCCACACAAATTTCATGTCCCATCCTCCTTCCCCACTACTGCAGAGTCCTACTCCTAGGGAAATCTCTACTGCCAATGGAACTGAGACACTGTTGGGCTCACTACACCCTTTATGCCTTCAGGTGAAGGGGGAAAGGGAGCCGGGCACTTCGGGTGTAGGCACAGCCCCAATGGACACTTCTGCTCAAAAGACTCTGATCTTGTGTGCATGGGGCATGTGCACATTAAGAGTGGAATCTGTGTAGCCAGCATATCTGGAAGAACCACAGTTACTGTAGAGTAAGTAACCATTCTAGTCTGTTGCTTGTTACTTTTCTGTTTGTCTTCTATTATAGTATTTGATTTGTGGTTAAGGCTGATCTTAATGCAGTTTGTGTCTGTGCATATGTGCCAGCTGTTCCATATACCCACATCCCACTATCAAAGCCTGCCCCAACAGTAATGTTTTTATTCTCAAACACTGGCCTACACCCCTCCATTATGGAATGCAATCTTCATGTTCAACTCATCAAAGAGAAGCTGGTATCTCCCCTCCCACAGTTTCACTTTGCAGTTTGCACTTTCTGCCAGGGCCTTCCCTTCACACTCCCTAGTTATTGAATCTCGTTCATCATTTTTCCTAAAACCATCTGGTGCATTTAAAAGCATCCCCACATATCTGTTGACATAAGTGTTTCAGTGAAGTTAATTGGTTGGCCTGTACATTTGTGAGCTTGGGAGCCTGGACAGCTGGATAGAGCCAGACCTAGAAAAGGTGAAAAGATCATAATGGTCTAAGATTGTGGTTTTTAGAATGCTCTCTTCAAAAAACACAAAAATAGGCCATCGTGTCATAGTATGTTGGGAAGAAAATGTCAGCCCATTTGGCAATTTTCTATATTAAGAGTTTTTTCCCTTCGAAGTACGGCTTTGATCAGAAAAGTGATTATGTAAAAATGGTGCCACCTTTCTCAACAGCTGTCTTTCAGAGTCCAGTCTATTGGCATACCTGTAAAAAGTAACCATTTGATACTTTTGACTTGTCAGCTCTCCTGAGCCAAGGCAGCTACAGAAGAGTGAGCTGGATTCTATCCCGTCTCACGCAACAACAGTATTATTCAGTACGTTCTGATTTCAGGCCTAAATTCTATCTACAATTACACCTGAGTAACCTCAATAAGGACAAAGGGGTTTAGTGTTATAAGCTGTTATTTTATTGCGTGGGTTGCAATAGTTGGTGTTTTTCTTATAGCCACAGCTCCTGAAGCCATGTACTTACCTGAGAATCTCAGCTTTCATTAAAATTTAAAAAATATTTAGCCCTTATGGTTGCAAAGAAGATGAAAAATGAGACCCAAGCGTCCTGTAAAAGCTCTAAAAACCAGAACACACACAGAAAAACCACAAAACTTTTTTTTTTTAATCCCCTGATTTTTAAGCCAATCTCATGGTTTTTGGCTGCCTGACTCTTGATTTTCCTAATGCTTGGGGTTAGTAATACTGGAGGTTACACAGGTGTTACTGAGCACAGAAATTAAGCCTAAATGGCTTTATTCCTGGAGAAGGATTATGACCCAGAAATAATCCAGTTTGACTTTCAAATGTAAGAGAGGTGGGTGGCAGCTAGAAAAAAGTCTTTGCATGTAATCTGAGTAAATTTGAGCTGGAATCAGAGAAAAATGAATATGGAACCCCACTGTGCTATTTTATTTTTGGGGGAGAATCACTCTTCAGAGTAAATTCTTAGCTATTTGGTGCTTAGAATCTTAACTATTTTGAAGTGTTTTGTCTTGGAATACAAAAAGCATTCTTTGTTTTCTCTCTGGTAGGCTTTTTAAGCTATTTTGTTTGACACAATTATATTATTTGCTCTCTCTCCCAATCGCATTGGCACACTCGTACTGCAATCAGCTTCTGTCTTTTCAAAAGAGTGCTTAAAAATCCCTTAAGGCCCTGAATTGCAAAATAATCCAGACAGAGATCCCACCTGGAAGCTATCAGAAATAACGAGCCCTGGCATAATTTTTAAAAATTCTTCCAGTGCTTTCAGAATCCTCAAATCTGGTCTTTAGAAACATTGCAGTCAGATAGAGCTCGTTCAGCCAAAATACATAAAACATCCATCTGGTTTATAGAAAATGGGATTAGACAAAAATAACTTGGCTTCTTATTTCTTTTGAAAGTGTCTGAAAATGTAGCTGTCATGTCACACTGCTCTTGCTTTCATAACTTCTTCATTTGTGAATAAGGGTGATGAAAGAGAACCTAAGAACTGCCATGCTGGATCACACCAATGGTCCATCTAGCCAGTAGCCTGTCTCTGTCAGTGGTCAGTACCAGAGCTTCAGGGGTGTGTGTGTGTGTGTGTACAGAACAGGGCAGTTAGAGTGATCTACCCAGCCCAGGCACTTCTGTTTTTCCTTGTGGGTGCTCCTCCCCCAAGGCCCTTGCCCACTCCCAACTTGCTGCTCTCCACCCTCCCCTGAGCGTCTCCTGCCAGCCACGAAACAGCTGATCGGCAGCCCCGCCAAACAGCTGTAGCTGGTGGGTGCTGAGCACCCATTGTTTTTTTTTTCCATGGGTGCCTAAACCCTGGAGCACACATGGAGTCAGCGCCTACGCTACCCAGTCTTCCTCACCCGGTTTCTGGCAATCGGAGGTTCAGGGCGGCCCCAAGCATAGGGTTGCAGTGCTGATGGTCTTGGCAAATGGTCACTGATGGCTCTCTCCTCCATGAACTTACTTAGTTATTTTCTTGAACCCTGTTATACTTTTGGCCATTGCAACATCTCATGGCAACAAGTTGCACAGGTTAATTGTGCATTGTGTGGAAAAAGTACTTCATCTTGTTTGTATTAAACCTGCTGCCTATTAATTTCATCGCGTGGCTTCTGGGTTTTATATTGTGGGAAAGGGTAAATAACACACTTCCTTCCCCCCCCACCCCCGCCCCACACACATACCTGTCATGATTTTATAGACCTCTATCAACTGCCCCTTAGTAGCCACTTCTCTAATCTGGACAGTCCCAGTCTTTTAAATCTCTCCTCATACAGAAGCTGTTCTATACCCTTGATCATCTTTGTTGCCATTCTCTAAACATTTTCCACTCCACCATATCCTTTTTGAGATGGGGCAACCAGAACTGGACGCAGTATTCAAGGTCTGGGGACACCACAGACTCCTATAGTGGCATTGTGATATTTACTGTTATCTATCCCTTTCCTAATAGTTCCTAACCTTCTGTTAGAGCTTTGTGTTTTGTCATTCACATGCCATCTGTTCTTTAAACAAGAGAAACAAGTGGAGGACTGGCCGCTTCATGAGGTATAGAGCCTTTTCCCTTCTTAGGCCATGTGCAATGAGTTTGGGGGGTTCACTATTGCTTTTAAAGAGAGGGTCTGTCCCATTTGGGGGTGGGATCTACAGCAAGCCAGTCCAACCACTTAATGGGATGATATGGGAAAGATTTACTTTTCCAGTCTCCTTTTGCAGGAGCTATCACAGAATATGAGACACTTCCATAAACATCTAAAAGAATTAGGAAGTAGACATTAGTGATGGAAAGGGACCTGTTCCAATACATCACAGTCCCCATACCCGTGATTGAATAGTATGCTCCGGGACTGGCAATTTACACTGACTGTAGCTGAGACAAAGCCATATTATTTTTAATCTCATTCTATCTAGACTGTGTCCTTTTAAATACATCTTCAAAGAGCCCTGTCTCCAGAAAGGACTCTCGAGCTCTCTTAGGGGGATCTGATCTGTTGGACAGCCCAACAAAACACTCCTCATAACTGTTAAACTCCAGCAGCAAGCAGCCTTGTGTGATTGATTGGATGCGGTTTGGTGAATGAAGAGTTAAGGTTTGTCTTAGATCTCCTTTAATTGTAGAGCAAAATTAATTAATCCTGCCAAACTCTATTAGTGTATGAGCCGGGTGAAGCGAAACAACCGTAATTGAAGTGACATTTTTGCTCAGGCTGCCTGTTGAACTGTGATAGATTAGCAGTAAAGAAACCAGGAGTTGATGAGATTTTAGTGATTAACAGGTGTCACATTAGCACTGATTCTGTCCTGGGAGTATTCACTGGTCAGCCAGGCACACAAAAAACACATGCAGAAAAAAACATTAGACACAAACCAGAAGACCACATTTGCTTTTCAAGCATGTGACTATCTCTCATCAGCTGCTGTGGGAGTTCCCAGATAAATAATATCTTGCTCTGTTCTAGGACACGGTCTGCAGGACCCATGGTGCCCTTTACGACCTGTTGTTCTGGAAATGGTTAAAATGGACTGTCATAAATATAAAGGGAAGGGTAAACCCCTTTGAAATCCCTCCTGGCCAGGGGAAAGCTCCTCTCACCTGTAAAGGGTTAAGAAGCTGAAGGTAACCTCGCTGGCACCTGACCAAAATGACCAATGAGGAGACAAGATACTTTCAAAAGCTGGGAGGAGGGAGAGAAACAAAGGGTCTGTGAGTCTGTCTATATGCTGGTTTCTGCCGGGGATAGACCAGGAATGGAGTCTTAGAACTTTTAGTAAGTAATCTAGCTAGGTATGTGTTAGATTATGATTTCTTTAAATGGCTGAGAAAAGAACTGTGCTGAATAGAATAACTATTTCTGTCTGTGTCTTTTTTGTAACTTAAGGTTTTGCCTAGAGGGGTTCTCTATGTTTTTGAATCTAATTACCCTGTAAGATATCTACCATCCTGATTTTACAGGGGGGATTTCTTTATTTCTATTTACTTCTATTTTTATTAAAAGTCTTCTTGTAAGAAAACTGAATGCTTTTTCATTGTTCTCAGATCCAAGGGTTTGGGTCTGTGGTCACCTATGCAAATTGGTGAGGCTTTTTATCCAACATTTCCCAGGAAAGGCGGGGTGCAAGTGTTGGGAGGATTGTTCATTGTTCTTAAGATCCAAGGGTCTGGGTCTGTAGTCACCTAGGCAAATCGGTGAGGCTTTTTACCAAACCTTGTCCAGGAAGTGGGGTGCAAGGTTTTGGGAAGTATTTTGGGGGGAAAGACATGTCCAAACAGCTCTTCCCCAGTAACCATTATTAGTTTGGTGGTGGTAGCGGCCAATCCAAGGACAACGGGTGGAATATTTTGTACCTTGGGGAAGTTTTGACCTAAGCTGGTAAAGATAAGCTTAGGAGGTTTTTCATGCAGGTCCCCACATCTGTACCCTAGAGTTCAGAGTCGGGGAGGAACCTTGACATGGACATTCATGCAACAGTAGGGTCGAGGAAATAAGCATTCTGAAGTAAGTAAATTCCAATGTTACAGTTTCTACAGAAACGTTTACCCAGCTCCATGGCACATCCTGTGTGTGTTATGGTAGAAGCAGACTTGGTAACACTAACTTAAATCCTGCCAATGGACCCCACCACTCCTGGAGCCTCAGTGGGGCCGCTAGAGTGGATCTGATTGCAGGCTCATGGCCTCAGTTAGGATAACAGGAATAGAAAGGAAAATGCTACATCAGTGCGCTGCGTCTGAGTTAACCATTGGAACGCCAGCTTCTTGACTCTTCTATATTAACTTCGGTTTTTTGTATTTAATTTGCCCTCACCACCCTCCAAGAAAGGAAATAAAAAGGGGGACGGCATGACATGTGCAGGACGAATTGCTTTTCTGATTCAAACTCTATTTGCCTCCTTCAAGCACTGGGCAGTGCTAGTTAGTAAGTTACATTTTAACAACGCGCTCCATTTGAGAATCTCAAAGGCTTTTGTAAGCACAAATTAAATTAAGCAAACACACAACACCAAGTAGGGAGGGTATTAAATCCTTCAGGACAAGAACCATATGCGTTTGTACAGCACCTGGCACAATGCGACCCTGATCCTAACTGATCCAGGCACTACTTTAATATAAATATGAATTATCCCTATTCTGTATATGAGGAAACAGAGAGCCAGGGTGGTGTCGGAACTGGGAATAGAAGTCACGTATCCTGACTTCCTATCCAGTGCTTCAGCCACAAAAACATCCTTCCTCCCAGGTATGTAGCAATGTGTCCCTTCTATTCCACCCTACTTGGCTCCTCACGAGTGCTAGGTCACTTTGATATTACTGTATAATGGTCTGATCAGCATTCTATGATAGTAGAGGGCATGAGCAGATAGGAACATGTTTTTTAAGGTCTCCTTTGAGAGACCCCACACTTGCTAAACTGCACAGAACTTTGCTGTGAGGAAGATGAAAGGCTGAGTTGACCCTGCCCAGACTCAAAGCCGTCATTCCAGGGAGTCTACCCAGAGGCATTTCATTCTAAGGCTTAGGCCATTAAGCCATCTCCTCAGGCTCTGAGCAGTAATCTGAAGTGCAGAGGCATAGGATAATCCAAGATTAAGAAATGCAACCAAAGATTTCATGACTACAGCATTGGGGGAGGGGAGGGAGGAATGGGAGGACTGAAAACTTGTTCTTTAAATAAAACAGACTAATTTTGACTCGGGTGCAAGGCCTTGAGTCATACCTTCCATCCTATCAACCCCACTGTATCCATTATGGATAAAGCAAAAGGGACTGGTGTTAAACTAGTTCTACTACATGTAACCCTTTTGTCAGTGTGAGCGCCTACCCAGCATTTCTGGGGTCACTAAGTACCTTCCTTGGATGCCAGGAATGGACAGTGCTTCCCCGCTTGCAAGCACTGTGTCTGTATGAAACAAGGAAAACTATTAGGAGAAAAGAACCCAGCATCAATTTGGGCAGATGCCACAATGCCATCTATATGAATGATAAACAAAACACTCCCCTGCAGTAACTTTGGCCATAGTCCATTAACTCAGTTCTCCAGCTGCCAGATATCCCTCTATCACATCGCTTTCCCCTTCCCCACCTACTAACCCCCACTCATGGTTTGGTGTAATTGGGTAGCAAAATCCCAGAGTCCTGAGGTGCACTCAGGCAGAGCTGGCTCCAGTCCTTTCAAAACACTGCCTGGTCCTGTTCTGAGGCTTCACCACCTAACCCAGCTATCGTGATTTCAAGAGGGGCCTCACCGGAGTTCACTCAGGTGTGCTGCTGCAGCAAACAACCGTCTGGGTTGCATCCTGTTAAGAAATTACCTCTGCATCCCCATCAAAGCATCCTCCCAATCGCACAGGGTCCTCAGTAACAGCATCTATCTTTTACACAGTGCTTTTCTTCAGCAAATGTCAGTGTGTTTCACAAGAGGTGACACTGTATGGAATGCGTGAGACTTTTTATGATATTGAAACCAATATTCTAAAATGGCAATAAATCTTGCCAGATCTGCCATGTACAGTATTCGTGGGAAAAAGTTATAATTCGCTAAATATGGTCATCACATTTATATGTATGTATCATCTTTGTA
Organism: Lepidochelys olivacea; assembly: GCF_965140295.1. Taxonomy (NCBI): domain Eukaryota; kingdom Metazoa; phylum Chordata; order Testudines; family Cheloniidae; genus Lepidochelys; species Lepidochelys olivacea. Next base: position 7,883,357 of record NC_140413.1, read on the forward strand.
TTGTGAGTTATAAATGTGTGGTATACCTGTATATCAAACTTGTCCTGTGTTTCTGGGTGGCACCCCCAGACAGATTGGCATCAGCACTATCCAACTTGCCTGATGGCCTATCAAAAGCAATGAGCTATACAATGAACCCATTGAGAAAAGGCGGGGGTAATACCAATGAATCAACAGGACATGTAGGGACATGCCTGTGGACAGAGGAGTCTGCTTTTCCATGTCCATGTGCTCTGAGTTTTTATTTAGGACAAAGGCAGTACCAGCCACATGACAAAGGATATAAAAAGGCAGCTGCATCTTCTCCATTTTGTCGTCAATCCTGCTTCCTACCTCTGGAGCAACTTGTCTACAAACGGAAGCACTGAACAAAGGACTGAATGACCCATCCAAGCTGTGGATGTGTTCCAGAGGGACTTCCAAGCCAGGAAACTCACCAATGCTGCTAAGAACCTGATATATGGATTCTGAAGTCTTATGTATGTATCTGACTGCTTTGATCAGTTCACAACTCTCGTCCTTTTCTTTTTCTTTTTTTCTTTTCAAAACCTTTAGTTTTAGATAATAAACGACTGGTTGGTAGCATGCTATTTTTGTGTAAGAGCCAAACTAATACTGACCTGGTAACATGGCTGACCCTTTGGGGTTAGAAGAATACGTAGTGAGCAGAGTTGTAAATAGCTTCTCACTTTATTGGACCCATGTACTGATTGGGAGCCAGAGAACTGGAATGCAATAAAGGGGGCTCTGTGATTCCTTTTTTCAGCTTCTTGATAACCAGTGTGGGAGATCAGGAGCACAGTTTGTGACTGGTTGGTGAATCTAACTACAGTGTTAATCTCCAGTTTGGGAGAGTCTGCTTTCCTCTTTCTAGCCTGCCCTGACTTTTGCATTTCCAGTGAGAGCTACCCTAGGCATCCTGGGTCACAGTAAGAATCATTATCCCCATTTTACAGATGAGGAAACTGAGGCACTGGGAAAGTAAGTGACTTCCTCAAGGTCACTGAGCTGGAGAGTCGCCAAACTGGGAATAAAACCAGGGCGCCTGAATCCCAGTCCAGGGTTCTACCGCCTAGACCACACCGCTCCCCAAACCAGGGCAAAGTCTGAACACGTTCCCCCATTACCACAAATTATGCAGTTTCGTTTCCTGTATTTGGGGAAATTGCAAGGGTCAGCACAGCTGGTGTGCAACAGATGACCCTCACCCAGAAAAACCTACTTTGCCAACAACTAGAACACAACCCTTGAACAGAATGCTTGCCATCAGATAGGAGCCCTTTTCTTCTCCTGCTTCACTTCCACCACCCAACCAATTCTGAGTTAATTTGGAGTTATGTTTCAGAGTGGTAGCCAGGTTAGTCTGTGTCAGCAAAAAGAATGAGGAGTACTTGTGGCACCTTAGAGACTAACAAATTTATATAATTTAATAAATTTGTTAGTCTCTAAGGTGTGCCGCAAGTACTCCTCGTTCTTTTTGGAGTTATGCTGACTCCCAGAATGTCACTGCAGGAATTCTGGACACAAACCTTATGTATGTGAAGCAGTTCTGTGGCGATTCTTCTCCTGTTCCCCAATAGATGGGGACAGAGAGCTCCTTACTCTCTAGAACTTCGAGCCACAGGACTTACATGTATATCCTGTCTCAGTCCTTTCTCCTTGGTCAACTTCAAAGGCCCCATTGACTTGAACGGCAGTTAGATCAGGCCCTGGAACTTCGGGCATGTTTGTGTCTGATTTTAAAATGTCATTCCATAGAGCAGTCTTCTGCTGACAGATGGGAATTCCCCTGGCAGAACTGTTTTAAATTCTTTTAGGAAAGGAAATGGATTATTACAGACTTCTGCCCTTTTGTTTTGTATTTTCAAGTCAAAACTGCCTTCTCAATCATCTCACAAGTGTTTGGTGAATGGGCTTCTACTTTCAAGCTTGACTGACCACTGAGTTGCACTGTAGAGAGAGGGAGTGCTGCCTAATGGCTAAGGTAGGGACCTGAGAATTGGGATTCCCCAGTTCTATTTGCCAGCCTGGTGCTGTGTCATTGCATTGTCTTGTGCAGATCTCTGTGCCTATATCCCCCTCTATACATGGGGGTTGATGATACTTCCCTACCTCCCAGGGGCACTGAAAGCTTTAATTCCTTGTTTGCAAAGCACTTTGAGATCCTTTGAGAGGCACGATAGGAGTGCAAAGTATCTGTTTTTAATGGGCCCTCTGAAATATGCCTATATTTCCAAGCTCTTTGACTCCCCCCACAGTTAACACTGCGTCATGGCAGCCCTGTCCCTGGCCACTGTACTTGAGATCGAATACCCCCCGCTCATCCCTCCCCCGGTCTGTAAAAGAGAGGCTCCACCGATTGTCCAAAAGACATTACTCAGAAGCAATACAAAGCTCTCCCAATCCCCCAGGGGCTGAGCAAACTGGGGTGGGCTAGGGCAGGATCTAGGCCTTGAGCTGGGATGGGGAGCCACAAAACTTCTTAGATTCATTCATAGACTTGCAGACCGGAAGGAACCATTATGATCATCTAGTCTGAAACTCCTGCATAACACAGGCCGTAGGACTGCTCTGAATTCATTCCTGCTTCCAGTCCAAGAGCAGTGGTTGAACTAGAGCGTATCTTTTAGAAAAACATCCGGTCTCAGTTAAAAACATTTCCAGCAATGGAGAATCTGCCATCAACCTTGGTAATTTCTTCCAGTTATTAAATTGTCCTTACTGTTGAAAATGTGCTCCTTACTTCTAGTCTGACTCTGTCTAGCTTCAACTTCCAGCCTTTGGATCCTGTTATACCTTTGTTTTCTAGTTTGTCAGCCCTCTGTTATCACATTTCTGTCCCTATATAGGTACTCACAAACTGTGATCAAGTCACCCCTTACCCTTCTCTTTGATAAGCTACATTGACCGAGCTCCTGGAGTCTCTCACTGTAAGGCATATTTTGGATTAATGGAGAGAGGCCCTCCCACAGAGAGTGGTGGGATGGAGAATGGGGGTCTGGAGGGAGGAGGCAGGGAGCTAGGAGTTTTGTGACGACTTTTGTAGGGGGATGTGGGGCTTTGGATTGGATCCAGGTCCCACTGCATTTGAATCCGCCACTGTGAGTGTGCTACACCCTAGGAATGGAGGGACTGTCCCATTTGGACCTGACAGACTGTCCCTCACAGCAAGCCAAGCATTTGGGAAATGTGAATTTCAGCCACATCAGACCAACTTCCTCCCTTGGCCTATATGACTGCAGGCTGCCAGACCAGGCTACCCTGTTGCAGGACAGTTCAATGAATCCTCTAATAGATAAAGTGCCTGTGGATGGCGCTGAAGACCATGTGAAGTAGTCCCTGGGTTTGGCAGGACTAACAAGGGTGCCTCTGCGTAGCAAGTCTCAGAGCCTGGATCAATACTCACTACAGTGCTAAACACAGCTGTGTAGATGTTGGGGTTCAGGCTGGAGCTCAGGCTCTGAAGCCTCTGGAAGGGGGCGAGCGTCCGAGGCCGAACTCCAGCTCAAGCCCACATGTTCACACAGATACTTTTAGCACTATAGTGCAAGCCTGAGTCTGTCAACCTAGACTCACTGCCATGGGCCGCACTGTGTCCCTAACGGGTCTTGTAGTGCACTGTAAATGGCTTCTTGGGTACTCTGTGAATCTTCAGCCAAGGCAGGGGCTTTTCCTCCCCTCCACACACAGGCCAGGGGAGGGGGCTGAGCAAGCTGCCAGGGCAATTTTCTGTTCCCTTTCCCCTCATGGGACCGGGAGGCTGGTTGCATGCAAGGATCTTGGAGGACTAGGGAGTCCTTGGGTGCTGCCAGCCACAATATCACTTTGTCCCCAGGCAGGCACAGTGCTGCTCCCGTGTGCTTCTAGACCAGCTGCTATCACCCACAGACTAAAAAGAACTAGATGAATTCATGGAGGATAGGTCCATCAATGGCTATTAGCCAGGATGGGCAGGGATGGTGTCCCTAGCCTCTGTTTGCCAGAAGCTGGGAGTAGGCAACAGGGGATGGATCCCTTGATGATTATCTGTTCTTTTCATTCCCTCTGGGGCATCTGGCACTGGCCACTGTCGGAAGACAGGACACCAGCTAGATGGACCTTTGGTCTGACCCTGTATGGCCGTTCTTATGTTCTTAGACTAAGGGAGGGCAGAACAAATATCTGGAAGCTGGATATTTTTGTATTAGTATCTGAGAATATGTTGTTGGGACAATATGGCTGATATTACATCACCCCATCCCTAGAGCCTGCACTCTGCATCCCCACGATCCCTGGTCTGCCAGACCAGCCTGATGATTCTCACCATTGCTGCTTTCCCCTGGTCATGCCTTTCATGGATGGAGAGAGGGCTGTGGTCTTAACGGGTCTGGAAGCAAGAAAATTCCCATTTACAATCCCAAATCACTGCACAGCTTTGGGTTAGTCATTCCAGCCAGAGGTTTCCAAAGTGACTAATGATTTTGGGTGTCCAATTTGAGACTCCTTAGTGTCCTCATTTTTACAAGGTATGTGCTCAGCAGTGATCGAAAATCAGGCCCCTATATTTGTCTCAAGTCAGGAAGCCAAAAAGTGAGTCATCAAAAAGGAAAAAAAGGCAGACTCGATCTGAAATGTTTGGCCTTCATCCCTCTCTACCTCAGTTTCCCTATCTTTAAGATGGGGATGAGAATCCTGACCTACCTCACTGAGGTGTAGTGAGGATTAATTAGTGTTTTTTTTGTAAGGCTCTTTGAAGATGTAAATTACTATGTAAGTGCTGAGCATTACGAACTACAAGTAACCACTCCCCTACAACTTATGCTGAGAAGCAGCTGCTACTAATCCTTAATAAGAAACCTTGTCTATCCAGGAGAGCAATCAGATTTAAGGCATTCTGCCTGTCGTAGCAATACCTTGGGATGATAATTTTTCAGATTTTCTTTCAAGAAAAAAAAGAGAAATAACAGGCACAAATGCTAACTTTGTAGGAAAGCCTCAATGACAAGACAATGCCTGGCCTACAACATTACCTACAGAATTGCGATCCGGTTCATAAACAGAGACAGCCTGACCCAGTGGCACTGCTGGCTCCCAGTCCAGTGGTCCCCCTTAAACTGAAGGGAGTTGCGTTCACGGAGAGGTGAGCATGCAGGGCTTTACAGATGTTGATCACTGAGTATTATTTATTATTTGGATACTTTGTTCAAGGAAAAAACCCAGTCCAAAATTCAAACACCCTCACCTGGTTGGTGAGAGCTTAAATTGCAGCCATACGTCATTAACATTCATTCCCAAGGGATAAAATCCCCATCATCACACTGCAAACAGGAAGCAACTCCTGCTAATGTTAGCCACGGATGAATGGCAGAGGCAGGTTTCATGTCTGATTTGAGATACACAGGCCCTAACTGAGCAAAACATTTAGGTCTATTTTTTTATTTTAAGCACAGGGGTGAAGTCAGTGAGATTTAATCATGTGCTTAAGTACTGTGCTGCATCAGAAATCAACATGCCACAAGGAGTGCTAAAGAGATGAGGCAGGTGAGGGAATACTTTTTATTAGACCAACTTCTGTTGGTGAGAAAGTGACTCTGGAGCTTACACAGAAATTGCTTGTGTTTTCTTAGAGGGAATATGCAGCACAATAGCGCCATCTAGTGCATTTTGAAAGTGATGTTCCCTTTTCAATGTCAGTAACTTGCTTAGCCCTGCTCTACACCATGAGTTTAGGTCAAATTTAGCAGCATTAGATCGATTTAACCCTGCACCCGTCCACACAACGAAGCCATTTTTGTCGACTTAACAGGCTCTTAAAATGGATTTCTGTACTCCCCGATGAGGGGATTAGCGCTGAAATCGACATCGCCGGGTCGAATTTGGGTTAGTGTGGACAAAATTCAACGGTATTGGCCTCCAGGAGCAATCCCACAGTGCTCCATTGTGACCGCTCTGGACAGAACTCTCAACTCAGATGCACTGGTCAGGTACACAGGAAAAGCCCCGCGAACTTTTGAATTTAATTTCCTGTTTGGCCACCGTGGCATGACCATGCAGAGCTCATCAGCAGAGATGACCATGGAGTCCCAGAACTGCAAAAGAGCTCCCGCATGGACTGAACGGGAGGTACTGGATCTGATCACTGTATGGGGAGAAGAATCCGTGCTATCAGAACTCTGTTCCAAAAGATGAAATGCCAAAATATTTGAAAAAATCTCCAAGGGCACGAAGGACAGAGGCTATCACAGGGACCCGCAGCAGTGCTGCATGAAACTTAAGCAGCTCAGGCAAGCCTACCAAAAAACCCAAGAGGCAAATGCCCGCTCGGGGTCAGAGCCCCCAGGCATGCCACTTCTATGATGAGCTGCATGCAATTCTAGGGGGTGCCCCTACAGCTACCCCACACCTGTACGTGGACTCCTGCAAGGGAGTCTCACGCAACAGGGATGAGGATTTTGGGGATGAGGAAGATAGCGCACACCAGGCAAGCGGAGAAACAATTCTCCCCAACAGCCAGGAACTGTTTATCAACCTGGAGCCAATACCCTCCTGTCATAAATATAAAGGGAAGGGTAAGCCCCTTTAAAATCCCTCCTGGCCAGAGGAAAAATCCTCTCACCTGTAAAGGGTTAAGAAGCTAAAGGTAACCTCGCTGGCACCTGACCAAAATGACCAATGAGGAGACAAGATACTTTCAAAAGCTGGGAGGAGGGAGAAAAACAAAGGGTCTGTGTGTCTGTTGGTATGCTGCTTTTGCCGGGGATAGAACAGGAATGGAGTCTTAGAACTTTTAGTAAGTAATCTAGCTAGGTATGCATTAGATTATGATTTCTTTAAATGGCTGAGAAAAGAATTGTGCTGAATAGAATGACTATTTCTGTCTGTGTGTCTTTTTTGTAACTTAAGGTTTTGCCTAGAGGGATTCTCTATGTTTTGAATCTAATTACCCTGTAAGGTATCTACCATCCTGATTTTACAGGGGTAATTCCTTTACTTCTATTTACTTCTATTTCTATTAAAAGTCTTCTTGTAAGAAAACTGAATGCTTTTTCATTGTTCTCAGATCCAAGGGTTTGGGTCTGTGGTCAACTATGCAAATTGGTGAAGATTTTTACCAAACCTTTCCCAGGAAGCGGGGTGCAAGGGTTGGGAGGATTTTGGGGGGAAAGACGTGTCCAAACTACGTTTCCCAGTAAACCCAGTTAGAGTTTGGTGGTGGCAGTGGATATTCCAAGGACAAAGGATAAAATTAATTTGTACCTTGGGGAAGTTTTAAATTTAAGCTGGTAAAAGTAAGCTTAGGAGGTTTTCATGCAGGTCCCCACATCTGTACCCTAGAGTTCAGAGTGGGGGAGGAACCTTGACAGCTCCCAACTCTTCCAACCCAGGCTCCCAGACCTTGAAGGCAGAGAAGGCTCCTCTGGTGAGTGTACCTTTGTAAATATAATACATGGTTTAAAAGCAAGCGTGTTTAATGATTAATTTGCCCTGAAGGCTTGGGATGCATTCACAGCCAGTACAGCTACTGGAAAAGTCTGTTAACGTGTCTGGGGAAGGGGTGGAAATCCTCCAGGGACATCTCAGTGAAGCTGTCCTGGAGGTACTCCCAAAGCCTTTGCAAAAGGTTTCTGGGGAGGACAGCTTTATTGCATCCTCCATGGTAGGACACTTTACCATGACAGGCCAATAGCATGTAGTCTGGAATCATTGCATAAGAAAGCCTGGCAGCATGTGGTGGCGGTGTTTGCTGGCATTCAAACAACATCCGTTCTTTATCTCTCTGTGTTATCCTCAGGAGAGTGATATCATTCATGGTAACCTGGTTGAAATAGGGGAATTTTATTAAGGGGACATCAGAGGTGGCTGTTCCTGCTGGACTGTTTGCCTGTGCCTGAAAAGAAATCATCTCTGCTGTTAGCCACACAGTGCGGGGAGGGGTGAAGCGATCATCCCAGAGAGTTGGGTGTGTTGGGGGTTTAGTTGGGTTTGTGCTGCACGTTAACCCGAAAACATCAGCCCCTCCTTTTAAATGGCCAATGTGTCTTTTTCAATTTTAAACTCCCTTTTTTCCCCCCTGCAGCTGCAAATGTTTCAACGCTGTGACAAGCATCTCTGTCCCAGAGGCTAGCGCAGATAAGAAGGCAAAAAAAATGCACTCACAATGAAATGTTCTCTGAGCTCATGCAGTCCACCCAAACTGAAAGAGCCCAGCAGAATGCGTGGAGGCAGACAACGGCAGAGTCCAGGAAAGCACAAAATGAATGCGAGGACAGGAGGGATGTGCAAGAGGATAGATGGCTGGAGCAACAGGAGAGGTTGCAGGATCAAGAGGAAAGGTGGCGGCAGCATGATGAAAGGAGGCCGGATGCAATGCTGAGGCTACTGGAGGATCAAACTGATCAGCTCCGACGTATGGTTGAGGTGCAGGAAAGGCACAGACCACCACTGCAGCCCCTGTGTGACCAACAGCCCTCCTCCCCAAGTTCCATAGCCTCCTCACCCAGATGCCCAAGAACGCGGGGGGGGCCCTCCGAGCACCCAACCACTCCACCCCAGAGGATTGCCCAAGCAACAGAAGGCTGGCATTCAATAAGTTTTGAAGTGCCGTGTGGCCTTGTCTTTCCCTCCTCCTCTCCTCCCCCAACCCACCTGGAGCTTCCCTCCTCCCTCACCGCCCCAGGCTACCTAGGCAGTTATCCCCCTGTTTGTGTGATGAATTAATAAAGAATGCATGAATTTGAAGCAACAATGACTTTATTGCCTCTGCAAGCAGTGATTGAAGGTGGGAGGGGAGGGCGGCTGGCTTACAGGGAAGTAGAGTGAACCAAGGGGGTGGGTTTTCATCAAGGAGAAACAAACAGAACTGTCACACCTGGCCTGGGCAGTCATGAAACTGGTTTTCAAAGCTTCTCTGATGCGCAGCGCGCCCTGCTGTGTTCTTCTAACTGCCCTGGTGTTTGGCTGCGCATAATCAGCGGCCAGGCGATTTGCCTCAACTTCCCACCTCACCATAAATGTCTCCCCCTTACTCTCACAGATATTGTGGAGCACACAGCAAGCAGTAGTAACAATGGGAATATTGGTTTTGCTGAGGTCGAACAGAGTCAGTAAACTGCATCAGCGCGCTTTTAAATGTCCAAATGCACATTCTACCACCATTCTGCACTTGCTCAGCCCGTAGTTGATCAGCTCCTGACTACTGTCCAGGCTGCCTGTGTACGGCTTCATGAGCCAGGACATTAAGGGGTAGGCTGGGTCCCCAAGGATAACTATAGGCATTTCAACATCCCCAATGGTTATTTTCTGGTCTGGAAAGTATGTCCCTTCCTGCAGCTGTTCATACAGACCAGAGTTCCTGAAGATGCAAGCATCATGTACCTTTCCTGGCCATCCCACGATGATGTTGGTGAAATGTCCCTTGTGATCCACCAGTGCTTGCAGCACCATTGAAAAGTACCCCTTTCGGTTTATGTACTGGCTGCCTTGGTGATCCGGTCCCAAGATAGGGATATCCATTCGATCTATTGCCCTACTACAGTTAGGGAATCCCATTGCAGCAAAGCCATCCACTATGACCTGCACATTTCCCAGAGTCACTACCCTTGATAGCAGCAGCTCAGTGATTGCATTGATTTGCCCACTCCAAATTGATTCCCGACTGACTGGTAGCTGTCTGGCATTGCAAGCTTCCAGAGGGCTATCACCACTTGCTTGTGAACTGTGAGGGCTGCTCTCATCTTGGTATTCTTGTGCTTCAGGGCAGGGGAAAGCAAGTCACAAAGTTCCATGAAAGTGCCCTTATGCATGCGAATGTTTCGCAGCCATTGGGAATCATCCCAGACCTGCAACACTGTGCAGTCCCACCAGTCTGTGCTTGTTTCCCGGGCCCAGAATCGGCATTCCACAGCATGAGCCTGCCCCATTGCCACCAGGATGGCCAAATTGCCAGGGCCCGTGCTTTGAGAGAAGTCTGTGTCCATGTCCTCATCACTCTTGTTACCACGCTGCCATCGCCTCCTCACCTGCTTTTGCAGGTTCTGTTTCTGCATATACTGCATGATAATGCGCGAAGTGTTTACAATGCTCATAACTGCCGCAGTGATCTGAGCGGGCTCCATGCTTGCTGTGGTATAGCATCTGCAGGAAAGCAGAGTTGCAGGGGAAGCGGCGGTTGGATGACCAGTTTTGCAGACCTACTGCACCGTCTGCTGCCAGGACACAACAGCTGAGTGGGCTTCACACGGTATGGCGAGACGAGCAGCCGAGCAGAGTTGCAGCAGAAGCGGCCCTGCAAGACCACCAGGAGAGCAGAGTGGCAGCGGAAGCAGTGGATGACGATGGTCATATAGAGGACCTGCGAGGTGGATTCATAGCATCAGGAGTGCAGAAGAGCAGAGTTGCAGCGGAAGCGGTGGATGACGACGATAGTTTGCAGTCCTACTGCACTGTCTGCTGAAAGCAGTATGGCGCCCGCACGGAAAAAAGGCACAAAACAATAGTCTGCCATTGCTTTCACGGAGGGAGGGGCGACTGACTACATGTACCCAAAACCACCCACGACAATGTTTTTGCCCCATCAGGCATTGGGAGCTCAACCCAGAATTCCAATGGGCAGCGGAGACTGCGGGAACTGTGGGATAGCTACCCACAGTGCAACGCTCCGAAAGTCGACTCGAGCCTCGGTACAGTGGACGCACTCCGCCGACTCAATGCGCTAGTGGGAACACACACAATCACCTGTATAAAATCGCTTTCTAAAAAATCGACTTCTATAAATTCGACCTAATTTCGTAGTGTAGATGTACCCTTAGACAAAGTGAGTGAAGTAATATCTTTTACCTGGACCAACATCTGTCTCTCTCACCAACAGAAGTTGGCCCAATGAAAAATATTACTTCACCCCCCTTATCTCTCTAATATCCTGGGACCGACACGGGTACAACAACAGTAACTTTCTTGGCATGACAAACTTTAGAACTGTTTTGAAATACGTCATGAACTGGTGCTAAGGGCAGATCTCAAGGGATGTATACAACAGTGTTACTGTCCCTTCCTGATCCATTTCAGGCTGCTCCCTGCTGTGAGGATGATTTTGCCATAGTTGTACAAAGTTTTCCTTCCTTACTTTTCAGTGGATGCTTCTTGTTGTTTTGTTTATTTGTAGTATCATAGCTCCAAGGAGACTTAGTCATGGGTCTGGACCCCCTGGTGCTAGGGGCTGCACAGAACAAAGCGATGGTTCCTGCCCCAAAGAACTTACACTACCAAGTATAAGATCAGGGAAAACAGATGGATGCAGACCCCCAGGGGCATTCAGGGGAACAAGGAGACACTGTTGATCAGCATCAAAGGCAGTGGTTTCAGCACATCAGCAACCTAGTCATTGTTAAGATTTTTGTTATAGGCATCATGGCAGGGGAGGGTTTTAAGGAGGGTGTGGCAGGGTAGGGGTAAACCCTTTAAGGCCTGCCAAAATGCTGGCTGCAGCCTGCTCTCTGGGCAGGAGGCCAGGGGTAGAGAGACAGGTATTCAGCAGGGAGCCCAGCTGCAAGCCCTAATGAGGGCTGGCTCAGAGGAACATGCTGTGCTAAGTACTGACAGCAGAGCTGAGGCACGAGAGGGCTATAAAAGCCCTGGGCAAACCTCAGTAGGGAGACTAGCCTGGGAGGAGACAAGAGGGCGGTATCTCTGTCTTCTTACCAAAGAAGGAAGTCTCAAAAGCCAGGAGACCCTGGGGAGGGTCTTGGGGGGGCACTAGCTGTTGGGGGATCTGGGAACTGCACAAACATTGTAAATAAAGACACTTGGGTGATCCAGCAACAGAAGACATGGAAGATTCTTTATTATACCAGCCTAAGCACAGGGCACAGGCTCAAGAGGGAGAAAGCCTGCGGGGGACCCTGTGACAGAGAGTAATGAGAGAGCTTTGCAGATGTCTATGGGGAGTTCCTCCCAAGAGTGAGGGGCAGCCTGGGCAGAGGCACTGGAACGGGGGGCCAAGGGGTCATGGCCCATCCACTTTTTGCCATGGGCCCAGCCCCCTGCCCCCCCTCTTCCACCCTAAGGCCCTGTCCCGTGACCAAGCCAGAGCTGGGTTGGGAGCTGGGCAGGGGATCCAAGGGGCAGGGACATGGGCAAGAATAGCCCTGGCTCCAGCTTGGGTGGGGGCGGGGCCTCATGGGAAGAAGAGGGGTGGGGCCATGGATGGGGGGGGCCTCAGGGCTGCCTCAACTTTTAGGAAGAATCCTTCTCCCCTGAGCCGGGAGAAAGCGTGAAGGTGCTTGTCTGAAGAGTTAAACAAGTGAGCGAATGATGAAGGCTTCTGTCACAGGCTGATTGGTGGCGGGAGCTGACAGCTTGAGAGTGTCACCTAGCCAGGTTCAGCGTGGGTTTATGCGTTCAGTTGCGCACACAGAAATCATCAAACGAAGGGTGCCAAACCTGAGTGGTGCTGCATCCCCATGCGCCAGGTCACCACGCCTGGAGCGGGAGCTGGGCCCAGCCCTGTGGGACAGGAGCCACCGCTGTGGTACAGGCTTGCTCTCCAGCTTCCCCCCCAACCCCCCCACCCCTCGGGGCCTCCCCTCCACACTGGGCCAGGACTAGGCTTGTAATGTTGAGGCAGAGAGTGCTGCTGTGGATGGTCAACGCCCCTCTTGTGTACCGCTGCAAAGTCATGTCCGAGAAGAGTTTAGTATAGCGCACCCGCTGAATCCGAAGGCTACGTCTGCCCCTGGATCAGGGCTATTCTTACCCATACTGAAAGTACGCAGCTGCATAGGGCATTAGGAAATTTGGCGCCCCAAATTTCCTAATGCCCTATGCAGCTGCGTCCTGCTCTGCCCCAGCCCCGCCCCCACTCCCCTGAGGAGTGTAGCAGGGCCGGGCCCCTGCACTTTCTGCCGCCGCTGGTGAGTGCAGGGGCCCGGCCCCAGCTGCACCGCTGGTGAGTGCTGGGAGGCGGTTCCCCCAAGCCCCCCCGCCCCACAGAGGCCTGGGGCCCCGCTTCCCCACTCCCCCCGCGGGGGGGGCTGTGTAGGGCCCCAGAATAGCTAGGGACGGCCCTGCCCTGAATGATAGGTAGTGCGGAGGCAGACAGTGAAGGGCCTTGAAGGTGAAGACAAATAGCTTGGGCTTGAGGCAATTGAGAAGAAGGAACCAATGGAGGGATGCAAAGGGAGGGGAACCATGGTCAAAGCGAAAGGCTAAGAGAAGGATCAATGCAGCAGCATTCTGAATAAAGAACAGGAGGACTTGTGGCACCTTAGAGACTAACAAATTTATTTGAGCATAAGCTTTCGTTGGCTACAGCCCATTTCATCGGATGCATAGAATGGAACATATAATAAGAAGAGATATAGATATAGATATATACATACATACATACATAGAACATGAAAAGGTGGAGTAAGAGGCTAATTAATTAAGATGAGTTATCAGCTGAGCGGAGCAAGACTGCATTTGTCAAGGCCAGAGAGAAGGCTGTTGCAGTAACTGAGACGTGAGATGAGAGCCTGGGTGAGCGTTCTAGCTGTGTGGGTGGACAGGCCAGGCCGTAGCTTAGAGATGTTGCAGAAGAAAGAATCTGCAAGCTTTACAAATAGCTTGGTTGGGAGGCTCTAGAAGAGGGCCAAGTCGGAGATGACGCCTAAGTCATGGGCCTGAGTGACAGATGGTGATGGTGTCCACAGGGACTGAGAAAGGAGGTCACAGGGGAGGGCTTTGGGTGGGAGATTAACAGCTCTGCTTTAGCCAGATGGAGCTTGAGCTGGTGGCTAGACATCCACGAGGAGGTGTCAGAGAGACAGGCTGAGATTTTAATTTGCACAGAAGGTGACAAAGCTGGACTGGAGTTGTGCCATGTGGGTATTTTTCATTTTCCTCTCAGCAGCCCAAGGACCCAGTTCTTGGAGTTTCTGCAAGACTGTTGCAGGGAGACCATAATACTTATAGGTTAAAATAGGCAGCAGTAACTGCAGTGAACAAGATAATGTGTGATGTAAAAAATAAATAAATAAATAAAATCTGAAAGCACTGTGTGATACAAGGAACTCAGTGACTTCTCTGTCACACGGAGCAACAACCCCCTAAACCACAAGACCAGGGTCTGGGTCACCAGATCCTTGCCATGCCGTCACGTAGCATGGTGAGTAGTTGGCTTTTCCACAGGAAAAGGTTGTGTTGTTTCTGTTTATCGACAAGCTAGTTGACTTGTATAGGAAAAAGAAACCCCTATGCATCATTTTCCCGCCTAATCTGTGTTATTTGTCTGTTCCTTTGGTCTGTGAGCTTCACAAGGCAGGGATTGGGCTGTCCCTTCCTGAATAGCTGGAAAGCCGCTAACACGTGGTGGGTGCTGCCAGGAACAAACAGACCTACATTTTCAAAAGTGATCAGTGGTTTTGAGTGCCTCCATTTTGTGGGGCCCAACCAGGGCTGGTGCAACCACTAAGCGAACTAGGCAGTCGCCTAGGGCACCAAGTGGTTGGGGGCGGCCAAAAGCAAGCTCTGGGGAGGCGATGGAGCAGAGGTAAGCTGGGGCAGGGGGGTGCGGGGAGGGCCACCTGCAGCAAGTAATGGGGGGGCGGCACACAGGGGAACCGCTCCCCGCCCCAGCTCACCTCTGCTCTGCCTCCTCCCCTGAGCACCGCCCCGCTCTGCTTCTCTCCCTCTCAGGCTTGCACGCCAAACAGCTGATTGGCGCTGCAAGCCTGGGAGGCGGGAGAAGCGGCGGTGTGCTCGGGGAGGAGGCGGAGCAGAGTTGAGCTGGGGCGGGGAGCCGCTGCACGTGGCTCCTTGGGCCGAGGGAGGGGGTGGTGGGGAGCTGCCACAGGGCTGGGGGGCAGGCGCAAGGTGGAAGTTTCATCTAGGGCGCAAAACATCCTTGCACCAGCCCTGGGCCCAACCTGAGACACCTTCAAGGGCACCCGCTTGCTGAAAATCAGGACTCTTTAAGGTGGTTCAAATTGGGCTTCCATAAACTGAAGCCCCCAGCAGCACTCTGGAAACGATTAGGCCTTAAACAAGCATTAGGTTGAACTGTTCTCCATTACCAACGTGTGGCAATTTCCAATTGAGTCCTGCATATGTTATTTCCTGGGCCTTATTTCTTATCGCGCCTCCTGCCCTATTATTATTATTATGATAGAGTCCAGGGATAAAGTGAGAAGGAGGGAGAATGTGCTGGGCTTTGTACAAACAGAGCAATAGACGCTCCCTGCCCCAGAGAGCTTCCAGCCTAACTAGGCAAGACGGAGAAAGGGTCAGGGAAGGAGACAGAACACAACATGTCCGTGCCACTTCTTTGTTGGGATGGGGGGGTTAGTTTGTTGAATCTTTGGGTGGGTTTTGAGAGGAGGGAAACTAGATCAATGGAAATTCAAAGGCAGGGAGGGGCCCAGGGCAGGGAATAAAGGAGGAAGGAGAGTATGAAGGGCAGGCAGAGCAAGGCCAGATCAACCTCCCCTTTGTTTTTTTCTCATACCCCCCTCTCATCCCCTGCCACTCTCGCCATGTGTGAAATGACACCCAGATTCAGCTCACCAGCTCCCTCCCCCATCGTTTGGGTCCCCCACTCCATGGCTTATCTTGGTCCATCTTTTAGACTGTAAGCAATCTGGGGGAAGGACTGTCTTTATCTGTGTCTTGTACAGCATCAAGCACATGTCTTAACAACAGTATTACACATCAATAGGATAGCGATTTACTATGTAGCTCAATACCTTGGCAGGGAGCAGATAAGACACTGTCCTGGTCCCCAGGGAAGTTTGCATTGTGAGTAAGATAGAGATGAAAAATACATAATAGAAGACCCACAGTGAGAGAGACAGAGAGAGAGGAAGAAGAGGGGTGGCAGGAGGGACCAGCACAACCAGCAGTGGGCAAGTCAGTCTAATTGCTGGTTTAGAAGCCACCTGGCTAGTTATCCTGGAATAAATGAAGCAATGTGAAATGAATACCTTTGGTGGATTAGCTTCATGGGTGATGTGAGTCTTAATGAGGAATTTGGCAGACCGATAAAGGAGCAGTGTTGGGAGCTGGAAGTGGTCTTGGCCAAGCCTCCTTGGCTGTATGGGAGGTGGCCCTTTGCAAATCTTCCCGTGTGTTGGGGAGGGGGTATGGGAGGTGTTAATTGGTCAGGGACTCAACTCCATGCTCTGGGTGTCCCTCAACCTCTGACTGACAGAAGCTGGGATTGGATGACAGGGGATGGATCACACAATAATTACTCTGTTCTGTTCATTCCCTCTGAAGCACCTGGCACCAACCACGGTCGGAAAGCAGGAAACTGGGCTAGATGAACCATTGGTCTGACCCAGTATGGCCATTCTTATGTTCTCATCCTAGGGCTCCAACAAGGATGCAGAGAACCCCTCTGAGGATAAAGAAAACACATCCACTTCCCTCATTTCCATCTACTGGGACATCAGCTCCAGGGCAATACCTCTGAGCCTACCTGAATTACCGCTGAACCTGCTTACTCCTGATGAGCCATCCCTGAGCCAGAGTGGGAGATGAGTCCTCAGAGACAATCACTTGCAGGTTAAGTGATGAGCCACATGCCATTCAACTAGGGTTCAGACAGACCACAGGCAAGGACCCACCTGGGTGATCTCAAAGCAGGTATATAGGCTCCTAAGGGAAGCAGGCTGCTCAGCATCACTACCTGGCCAGGAGCTTTCCCCTTGCCAGTAGTTTCAACAGACTGTTCTTGGTCCTACTCCAGCTGCCTTGGCTCCTACTCCTGCCCTCCCCAGCCCCCACTATAGCCTACGCCTGTTCCATGCTAACCAGCCCCTGCTCCAGCCTGCATCTGCTCTTGCCTTAGGCATCTACCCGGCAACTCTGACATCCAGCTTCTGCTCTGCCAACAATATCAGCCTTCAATGCCTGCTTGTTAAATGATCAAACAAGCACCTCTGTGCTTCCTCCCAGGCTGTCCCCGTCCATGGGAGCACCCCATAAACACCCACAAGGCAACCCCACTGTCCTCCTTCAAAGCCCTGATTAAAAGGCTCTTCTGCCGAGTAGCCTACAAAAAACTCAACAGCAAGGCAGCTGGTGTGCTGAGACTACTGCCCCTCCCGCTGACCAGCATAGTTCCAGTGGTTCCTTGGTGTCTCTTGTCTGATATGTAGACTGTAAGCTCTTCAGGACAGGGAACGTGTGTGTGTGTGTGTGTGTGTGTAAACTCCACAACGTGCCTGATCTTTACTGCCTAAAATATTACAATTGGGTGAAATTCGTGTGTGTGTGTGTGTGTAAACTCCACAACGTGCCTGATCTTTACTGCCTAAAATATTACAATTGGGTGAAATTCTGTTCTAACTTCCACTCCTCCTGGGCCTGTCTTGTGCCGTATGGGAAGGGCAGAAATAGGGCTGGAGAGGGGGCATCACTCATTTACTTGCATGACCCCTTCTCTGAAGTTCTCTCTCAAGCCCCTGGGACATTCCCCCTGTTCACATTTTTCCTTAAAACTCCTCCTCTTTATTCTGGTTCTCTTGAAACAATAGTAAAATGCCCTGGTGACTCCAGGGGGACCAGGCTTAACTACTCTGTGACCCTGTGCCGGAAGGATGCTGCATGGAGCTGTGCTGGAATACGACGGGGCTGGCAGGTAGCTCCAGAATTATTAGAGCAATGCAGGCTGCAGGGATGAACTCTGACTTCCCATTCTGCAGGCACGGGAGGCTTTACCAATGAAGAGGCAGGAATAATCTATACTCCTCTAAGAGACACAGCCTATTGATTTTTAAATTTCTTCTATTAATGTTTAATGCTCTTCATTGTTTGGTCCTCTTTAATCTCGCGGGGTGATTTGCCTATTGCATTCCCAGCTTTGCTTGCGCAGTTTCCTGCTACCTGCAGGGCCAGCTCCTGTTACAGCTCTTGGGGAAGGAAGGGCTATGTTCTTTCGTTGCCACTTCCCACAGAGAGCAGGCATGGAAGGGAGCTGTGTTGCTTAATGGGCCAGGCGGTCCTTGTTCCTAGTGTAATCCCCTGGGGAGTGTGTATTACAGGTCTCCCACTGTGCCTGATCTGCAGAGGGTCTGACTCAGTTACAGCTCTACTTAGCGAGCCTGCTTCTTTAGCTTAAGTTGGAGTAGTTCTGGCCTTTAGCACGAGAGATCCCCAGTTCACTCCCTGGTGTGTTGGCCAAGATGGTGAATGGGCCTAACACAGAGCAGTCCTGCTGCTCCAGTGCCATGCTGGGGCTTTAATTCTGTACTGACGAGCACCTATTCTAGGTATTCCATGAAGGTCTCCCATCCAACCACCTCCCTGAGCTTGTGAGATCAGGTGGTGGTACAGCCTAAGACCGCATGGCTACACACTGATCACCAAGCAGTCATCTTGCCTGCCCCTCACCAGTGTATTCCCATGTGTTTTGTCTTTTCCAATTCCAAATGTTCCCACCACTTCCTTTGGGAGACCATTCCACAGTTGAATCAACCTTATTGTTGAATCTCATCTGTCTGTCTAACGAGGCGATGGTAACCTGTCCATCACTCTCTAAGCACCGCTTATGGTGCCTTGGCACCCCTGCTGTTGTAAAATAAGGAAAGAATGCTTAACTAGCAACGGAAATTAATTAATTGAGACTGGGGCGAGCAGGTTCACTTAAATGAAGAACCCCCCACCCAGGATCACCTAGATCTCAAACTGAACTTGGACTGACTCTTTTTGGGCTGTGAGTATGTGTATTATGGTAGCACAGAGAGGCTCCAAATGAGATCAAGGTTTCATTGCGCTCAGTGCTGTACAAACACATATTAGGCTCTTCGCACCCAGCACTGCCTTTTGACCCGTCTTAATGTAAGGAACAGAGATTTGGCCAGCCACAAGAAAGGAAATCAATATGCCCTCCACCATAGAAATGAAGACGTTGAGTGTCACGCTGCCTGGTATGGGACCCAGCTAAGAGCGCCACTCTCAGGTCAGCCTGCCAGAATACAGGGCACATACCCCAGGCTGGCGGTGTATTCTAACAGAAGACTTCACCAAGCCAGTAACAAATGTGTGCTTCCAAAATATTGTACTAGTTATTATGGAGCCACAGACAGTCCCTTTCCGGCTTGCTAGCCCCTCATGCACCACCCAGGCAAACCAGACTTCTGTGATAAATGATTATTAAAACCAGAAATCACATATATTAGGTTCTTCCAGTTCCAAAGAACCAGACACCCAGCCCAGGTCAATATATACTTCAGGATCTTACCAAATACCATGTTGCAGTCAGTCTTTAGTAAATGACTAAAGATGTATTAATAAAAGAAGAAGAAAAAGAGAGAATTATAAATGGTTAAAGTGAATCATATATGTTACAGTTGATTTCAGAGTTTGTACAGCAAGATACTAGCAGTGATGTTAAATCTGCCCGTTTGTCATAAGTCTCTTTGGATCACCCAAAAGATTGGTGGTCCTCTGTCCATTGTTCAAAGCTTAGAAACCATAGTCTGGAGATGTGGAACAGGGAAGAGGCCAAGAGATGATCTCACAGTCTCCATGTATATCCTCAGCCCACGTGCATGGAATATTACTGTCTCACAAAAGGAGTTAGGGATCACTTGTTCTATGTGCCCTGATGAGTCACTGGGCCTCCAGTGTCCATATGCTCTCTGAGGCATCCTCGGGAGGGGCCCATTGGAAGAGTTGATTCTCTGTAACGGCCCAGCAACCATGACTGGCTGGTCTTGGGGTAAATCTGGCTGGAGGGTGTTACCCACGCGCACAACATGTTTGAGGTACATGCAAACAGCAAAGATTCATAACTTCATATACAATGATAAAACATGCTTCCAAACAAGATAACATTGCTCAACAGGTTACAGTTTTCCCAATCAGACCTTGCAAGAGATCCTTTGTATCAGAGTTAGCACAATTGTGCAATGGTGGTGATACCTCAGTAGTGATACCTTCGTGGAAACATGGTCATCTTTCTTTTTGTACAGCATCACATTGAGATGGTCAAATGGTTGGACATTTTATGACAGGAAACAAAATGAGGTTGGCAGGGGCCTAATGCAGGTTGCCCCAACTGAAGACAAGTTGAGGCTACTTTGGAGCATGAGTATGAGCATATCCAGCATAGACCGGACAGCTGTAACAGGAGGATGGCTCTTGCAATGACTGTAGATGGGAGACGACCTGGGGGAGACCAAAGACTCGGAGCATGGGCTGGAATCAATGGACCTCAGAAAGACCAATCTCCACGACAGCCCCACACACGATCATGAGTTTTGAAGAAGGCCGTAAAAATTGCTGACCCCAAATAAGGAAGTGGCAAGGAAGATTAGGACAATGCTGGAAACTGTCTATTGTGATTTAAATAGACAAGGGGTAAAATGACTTGCCCAAGCTTATTGGTAGAGGTGAGAGTAGAACCCGGGTCCCCTCATTGTCACATCAGGACCTTAGCCACAGAGCCATGATGCCATTCATGATCATTAATAATAATAGTTTGCTGCTAGACTAACAATGTCCTGCCTGCCCTGCTAATACTACTAATATCTAGTTCTCATGTAGTGCTTTTTATCAGTGGATCTGAAAGTGCTTAATAAAAGAGCATTGCAAAAACATGCTTGGAACAACTTCACCCTGCAAACAAGTACTGGTACAAACCTTGCATCCAAATATAACAGCCATCCTAGAGAGTTTTGCAAGCATTGTTTAGACCAGCTGGTTGCAACTTTGGGGTCAAGGTCTTTAGTTCAGGCCTGGGTAAACGGATGCCGTTTACGACAGCCTGCTGACACTGGGAATAGGCAGATGCAAGTGCTGCACTGCTTCACAGTTAGATATAACCCAAAAGCCTGTTCTCCCAGCCACACTGCTGATCATTGTGGAAGGTAGTCCATAAGCCATTTCATGCCATCACTTCCTGCCTTGGAGCAGACTGAGACCAGCTGAATGATCAGCAGCAGAGATGTTCCTAACAAGAAAGCGTTTGGGCTGAAGAGGGAACAGAGGTGAGCGACTGGGTAAGAAGAGAGTTAAACGCCATGCAGCAAGCAATCAAACAGCAGCCGTGAGGAAGCAGCAAGCAGGGCAGGGACGCCTGAAGCCTGGCAGAACCAGGTGAGCGATTCAGTGCTGTGGATGATGACAGAAATCCTGGGTGCTATTAGCGCTCTGGCTTATTTCAGAGGCTTTGAGTCTGCCCCTGCTCCCATTGAAATCACTGGCCCAACTCCCACTACGTTCAACTGGAGCGGGGTTGGCCTTGGTGGTGGTTCGCCCCCAGGGGAGAGGATGAAAGAAAAAACAACACATGACAGATGTACAGTCCCGTTGCTTAGCACACCACTGGAAAGCACTCAGATACTACAATGATAAGTGCAGTATGAGCCCCAGTACAGAATAAAATAGCGTGGCAGGTTTGTAGAGTTCTTCTCTGAGTGGATCTGCATGTTCCCAGTAATGGATACTGCGCCACCTGGTGGTGCTTTACAGTAGAACCTTCTCCAAGCAGATGGAAGTGAACCACTGGTCCTTTCAATCTGGGGTTTTCTCCATTAAAAGTGACTTCTTAGACTCATAGTTATTGTTTATAATTAGGGCTGTCAAGCAATTAAAAAAATTAATCAAAATTATTTGCACTGTTAATAATAGAATGCCATTTATTTAAACATTTTTGATGTTTTGTACATTTTCAAATATATTGATTTCAGTTAGAACAGAATACAAAGTGTACAGTGCTCATTTTATACTTATTTTTTATTACAACCTAATACAAGTACTGTAGTGTAATTTCTTTATAATGAAAGCTGAACTTACAAATGTAGAATTATGTACAAAAAATAACTACATTCAAAAATAAAACAATGTAAAACTTTAGAACCTACAAGTCCACTCAGTCCTACTTCAGCCAATCACTCAGACAACAAGTTTGGTTGCAGTTTTCAGGAGCTAATGTTGACCACGTCTTGTTTACAATGTCACCTGAAAGTGAGAACAGGCATTCTCATGGCACTGTTGTAGATGGCATCGCAAGATATTTACGTGCCAGATGCGCTAAAGATTCATATGTCCCTTCATGCTTCAACCACCATTCCAGAAGACGTGTCCATGCTGATGATGAGTTCTGCTCGATAACGATCCAAAAAAGAGCGAACTGATGCATGTTCGTTTTCATCATCTGAGTCAGATGCCACAGCAGAAGGTTGATTTTCTTTTTTGATGGCTCGGGTTCTATAGTTTCCGCATCGGAGTGTTGCTCTTTTAAGACATCTGAAAACATTCTCCATACCTCATTCCTCTCAGATTTTGGAAGGCACTTCAGATTCTTAAACCTTGGGTCGAGTGCTGTATCTATCCTTAGAAATCTCACATTGGTACCTTCTTTGCGTTTTGTCAAATCTGCTGTGAAAGTGTTCTTAAAAGGAACATATGCTGGATCATCATCCGAGACTGCTATAACATGAAATACATGGCAGAATTTGAATAAAACAGAACAGGAGACATACAATTCTCCCCCAAGGAGTTCAGTCACAAATTTAATTAACACTTTTTTTTTAACGAGCATCATCAGCATGGAAGCATGTCCTCTGGAATTTTGGCCGAAGCATGAAGGGACATATGAATGTTTAGCATATCTGGCACATAAATACCTCACAATGTCGGCTACAAAAGTGCCATGTGAACACTTGTTCTCACTTTCAGGTGATCTTGTAAATAAGAAGCAGTCAGCAGTATCTCCCATCAATGTAAACAAACTTGTTTGTCTGAGCAATTGGCTGAACAAGAAGTAGGACTGAGTGGACTTGTAGGCTCTAAAGTTTTACATTGTTTTGTTTTTGAGTGCAGTTATGTAACAAAAGAAAAATCTACATTTGTAAGTTACACTTTCACGATAAAGAGATTGCATTACAGTACTCATGTGAGGTGAACTGAAAAATGCTATTTCTTGTTTATCATTTTTACAGTGCAAATATTTGTAATCAAAAACAATAATATAAAATTAGTACTGTACACTTTGTATTCTGTGTTGTAATAGAAATCAATATACTTGAAAATGTAGAAAAACATCCAAAAATATTTAATAAATTTCAATTGGTATTCTATTGTTTAACAATGTGATTAATCACAATTAAATTTGTAATCTCAGTAAATTTTTTGGAGTTAATCGCATGAGTTAACTGTGATTAATCGACAGCCCTATTTATAATGATACTTGTTATTAGTATAATTCATATAAGATAGTGTTATAGTACAGATAGTCTATATAGTTATTAAGTTTGGGTCCATTGTTGTATGGTAGAATCGCAGAAGAAAAAGAAGCCGGGCTTTGAGGTGCGCTTTATGTCCCGCAGTTTTCCCAGCATTGGACAGGCATGTGACATGTCTTAATAAGGTTGCCAGGTGTACAGTTTTTGACCAGAACACCTGGTTGAAAAGGGACCCTGGCAGCTCTGGTCAACACCGTTAAAAGTCCAGTTGACACTCGGCTGGCTGGCTCTCTACCTGGCTCCATGCAGGAAGCAGCCAGCATGTTCCTCCAGGCTCCTTGGTGTAGGGGCGGTCACGGGGGTTTTGCGCACTGCCCCTGCCCCAAGTGCAGGCTCCTTAGCTCCCATTAGACGGAGCCCCCTCCTGGACCCCAAGCCATTCATCCCTGGCCCCAGCCCCATCCCAGTGAAAATGGGTGAGTGAGGGTTGGGGAGAGCGAGCAACAAAGGGAGGGGAGATGGAGTGAACAGGGGCAAGCCCAGGGTGTTCGGTTTTTTGCAGTTAGAAAGTTGGCAACCCTATTTCTTGAGTGTCTGAGTGAAGGACACTTGCCCTTGGGTTGCTCCTTTGCTGCACTTTCACAGCCTGAGCTCATAAAGATAGGTGGACCAACCTTCAGGTACTGTTGTTTTAAGGAACCTCTTGCCGCTAAACTCTCCAGTGGCCTCTTTGAGTAAGAAGACCTTGAACTCATCCAGATCATTATTGGAGCCAGATTCTGATCCTTTGGCAAAAGTTATCAAGGCTCCCAAGGCATCAGGGATAGAGAAACACCCTTGAGCTGTCAAGGAACCAAAAGCTATGGTGGCTCTGGGTGCATCAGTGCCAAAGTAGAAGAATCTGCAGAAGATAGCCACTCTGAGCTGTGCCAGGTCCCACTCATTAGACTTATCAGATCCATCTAATACAGACGGGCATTGGTGGAACTTGGCCTTTCCAATCTCTGTTCCTATGTTTGTATGAAATACATATAGTCTGTGGGGAAGAAGGAATCTGTTCACTGGTCCCATTAATGTTAATGGGGGGAAGGAGTGTATGCTATGTGACCCTGGGAGAATTTGATGGTCTATATCCTGTAAATTAAGGGAGTAGCT
The DNA here is from genome assembly GCF_965140295.1 of Lepidochelys olivacea. Taxonomy (NCBI): domain Eukaryota; kingdom Metazoa; phylum Chordata; order Testudines; family Cheloniidae; genus Lepidochelys; species Lepidochelys olivacea. The sequence goes on from NC_140413.1 coordinate 7,907,659, forward strand.
GGTGCCCCTTCCCAGTGCTATACAAATTAGGAGCACAAAATGGTCTCTTGGCAGTAAAAGTCTTGATGAAGAAAGTGAACTGCTTCATCCCTATGACCAACCCAGAGTTTGCTATGACCGTGAGATGTATGGGGTTGTGCAAGTTGATCCTAGTTTATTTCACACAGCTCTCAAGGGGGGAAAGCAGAATCGTGCATGAGCACAGACTGGATTGTGCTGCCCACAGAGTCTCTGAGTGCTAGAGGTCACCTCAAAAGAAAGGCAGTGGGTGTAAATGGCATGGAGCTCTCCTGCTCCAGATATGTCTGTAAAAGGATGGACAGGGAGAAATGGGGACAGCGGGCATTGGGTGCGCAGTGCGAAGCCCTGCTGAAGGTCTGTGGGCTACATTTGTACATGAGAAAAGATACAAAGACACAGAACCCATCTCAGAAATAGAAATCACCTTCACTACCTGCCCGGATCTCCTGTGCAGTGTGTGTCTCCAGCAGGCCACCCCCTCTCTCTGATGAATAATTCCCTCTGCGGCAGGAATTGCTGGGTGCGGTTCTCTGGCCTCTGCTCTGCAGGAAGTCAGATTAGAGCAGGGATCGGCAACCTTTGGCACATGGCCTGTCAGGGAAATCCGCTGGCAGGCTGGGCCAGTTTCTTTCCCTGCAGCATCCACAGGTTTGGCCGATCGCAGCTCCCGCTGGCTGCGGTTCACCGTTCTAGGCCGATGTGGGCTGCGGGAAGCAGTGTGGGCCAAGGGATGTGCTGGCCGCTGCTTCCTGCAGTCCCCGTTGGCCAGGGACTGCAAACCACAGCCAGTGGGTGCTGCGATCGGCTGAACCTGCTGACACTGCAGGTAAACAAACCATCCCAGCCTGCCAGCGGATTTCCCTGACAGGCCATGTGCCAAAGATTGCCAATCCCTGGATTGGAGCATCATAACAGTCCCTTCTTGCCTTGATCTATGAGACTATTCTGAAGATTTCCAGTACCATTTTGTTCAACCTTGACTAAAACCATCTCCTCTGAAACCATTTTTATCTGGTCCTGGGCTGTTTGCTTAATAATAGTTACTATGCAAATAATACATGGCCCTTCGCCAACAGTAGTTGTGTCTCACAACACCCTTGTCAAGGGAACAAGTAATGCTAGCCCTGTTGAACGGATGGGGAGTCTGAGACCCACCCAAGGGTTAAGTGCATCAGATTCACAGAGCCCAAGGCCATTCTCACCCCCTCATACACACACACACTCAAAGTATGCTATGCAGTATATGTTTGTCAGTGCCTAGCTCTATTTCAGGGCTGGGGTGTGCAGTATTAGAGGGAACCAGCCCTAAATAAGAAATTCACTAGGTGTTTGACCCATTTTTACTGTGTATGGCAGGATCAATTGACGATTAAAACACTTGAGTGATTTGCTGGCCATTAGAGTGGAGAAGAATAGCAGAAGCTCAGACTTGGGGATGAGAGGCCACGTTTCTCGCGCATGGCAGGGAGAGCAAGTGGGTTGGGCTCAGCTTGATGTTCTGATGATGGCTCTTCTCTGTGTTTGTGTGCAACTCTCATGAGGAATACATAGGAGTATGCTTGAGGAGGGGCTTGGTGCATATGTACTGGTATTTGGACAGAACATAGTTTGCCACTAGCAGATATACCCTCCTGCTTCAGGCTTTTCACCTGCCTTAAGGAAATTTCCATGGTAGCAGGTGACCTCAGAACTGCCACATTTCTTGTACCTTTCTCTGAAGTAGCTGGTGCCGGCTACTGCCAGAGACAGGATACTGGCCATATGCACACCTGGATCTGATCCAGTCTGGCAATTCCTATCATCCTAAAATATTCTAGTGCAAAATGGTAGGCAAGTACCTGGTCCTTCAAAATTTTCTGGTGGGGAAGGAAGGTTATATCCCTGACCTTTCATTTTTATTTATGTTGGATTTATAGCAGCACCTAGAAGACCTAATTAAGATTAGGGCCACACTGTGCTAGGCACTTTACATACAAAGTTAGAGACCATCCCTGCCCCCAGAAGCTTACAGTCTAGAGAGACAAGACAATGGGTGGGAGGAGAGAGGATGTAACTTGCCCAAGGTCACCACCAGCGCTGGGTCTAGAACCCAAGTCTCCTGGCTCCTAGCTTGGCACCCTATCTATAGGGCCATTGGCTGGCTACAGGTCTGCTCAACAGGCTGCTTGTACTGAAGGCTGCTGATAGAATCATTCATAGAATATCAGGGTTGGAAGGGACACCAGAAGGTCATCTAGTCCAACCCCCTGCTCGAAGCAGGACCAATTCCCAGTTAAATCATCCCAGCCAGGGCTTTGTCAAGCCTGACCTTAAAAACCTCTAAGGAAGGAGATTCTACCACCTCCCTAGGTAACGCATTCCAGTGTTTCACCACCCTCTTAGTGAAAAAGTTTTTCCTAATATCCAATCTAAACCTCCCCCACTGCAACTTGAGACCATTACTCCTCGTTCTGTCATCTGCTACCATTGAGAACAGTCTAGAGCCATCCTCTTTGGAACCCCCTTTCAGGTAGTTGAAAGCAGCTATCAAATCCCCCCTCATTCTTCTCATCTGCAGGCTAAACAATCCCAGCTCCCTCAGCCTCTCCTCATAACTCATGTGTTCCAGTCCCCTAATCATTTTTGTTGCCCTTCGCTGGACTCTCTCCAATTTATCCACATCCTTCTTGAAGTGTGGGGCCCAAAACTGGATACAGTACTCCAGATGAGGCCTCACCAATGTCGAATAGAGGGGAACGATCACGTCCCTCGATCTGCTCGCTATGCCCCTACTTATACATCCCAAAATGCCATTGGCCTTCTTGGCAACAAGGGCACACTGCTGACTCATATCCAGCTTCTCGTCCACTGTCACCCCTAGGTCCTTTTCCGCAGAACTGCTGCCTAGCCATTCGGTCCCTAGTCTGTAGCTGTGCATTGGGTTCTTCCGTCCTAAGTGCAGGACCCTGCACTTATCTTTATTGAACCTCATCAGATTTCTTTTGGCCCAATCCTCCAATTTGTCTAGGTCCTTCTGTATCCTATCCCTCCCCTCCAGCGTATCTACCACTCCTTCCAGTTTAGTATCATCCGCAAATTTGCTGAGAGTGCAATCCACACCATCCTCCAGATCATTTATGAAGATATTGAACAAAACCGGCCCCAGGACCGACCCCTAGGGCACTCCACTTGACACCGGCTGCCAACTAGACATGGAGCCATTGATCACTACCCGTTGAGCCCGACAATCTAGCCAGCTTTCTACCCACCTTATAGTGCATTCATCCAGCCCATACTTCCTTAACTTGCTGACAAGAATACTGTGGGAGACCTAGTAATAGTATAGTCCTAGTAATATAAACAGATCAGCTCTAGCTCAACCAGAAGTTATGAGTTTGATGCAGAAATTATTGGGTGAAGTTTTTTGGCCTGTTTTATGCAGGAGATCAGACAAGCAGATCATAATGGCCCTTATGGCCTTAAAAATCTACCAATATCAGCCTGGCCAGCGAACAGACCATCAGTCGGTGAGGCTAGTGGTGACATACTTTGGTATGAAACCCAGCTGCTAATTAGAGGAAGCCCAATGCTGCTGACTTGGCCCACATCCACCTTCACACTAAGGAAAGGAGTTACGAGATCCCATCCAACAAACACTTCATCACATGAATAACTTTACTCACCTACTTACGTGTTTGCAGCATCAGACCCACAATCTGCCACAAACCTACTGAAACATGGTTGTTTTTTTTTGTGAAATAGACAGGGCTTTGTTGTACATAGCATCTGGCCCACCTCCCACTGAAGTCAATGGAAAGTCTTTCCCATGGTGCTCAGCTTCACTTCACTAAGATATAAAAAGTCATGTATACAAAATATGATTCCTTCAATGTCATTGTACAGGGGCTTGTTCTTTTTAATCAATCTGCGGATTACTTCTAAATTGGAAGTTGGAGATCTGACAAACTTTCTTGTTGGGTCAATGATACCAAATGACTAAAGATAATACCCTCGAATGAATAATGAACGTGATGAATTATGGATTTCATTCCCCCGTCAGTTCATTATTCACAGTGGCTCTTGCAAGTATCCTTTGTATTTTTGTTAAATTAGAGCTTCTCTAATTATGTTTATAATGATAACAAATGACTTTGGAAGCTGTAGATAAGTTCTGTGCTTCTCCAAAATGCACTGATGTCTTAAATTAAATCGGTATAATGAGCCTTTTTTAATGCTGCCATGTTTGGCATGCATTCATGGGAATATTTAAATATCCCCATCTGTTACCATATGAAGTAAGGACTTGATTCACTGTGGTTTTAATGACAGGTTTCAGAGTAACAGCCGTGTTAGTCTGTATTCGCAAAAAGAAAAGGAGTACTTGTGGCACCTTAGAGACTAACCAATTTATTAGAGCATGAGCTTTCGTGAGCTACAGTTTCCACGATATGCATCTGATGAAGTGAGCTGTAGCTCACGAAAGCTTATGCTCTAATAAATTGGTTAGTCTCTAAGGTACCACAAGTACTCCTTTTCTTTTTGTGGTTTTAATACAGCATTTAGACACAATGGGGTGATCCATTAATACACGTCTTGAGAGTATTGTGCAGTCCTGAGAATTTAACCAGCTGAGACGTAACCTAAAGGCATATCTGAAAACTTTCCTTTGAGTAACCTTGGAGCTACTCTGATAACAAATGCCTGTTATCACATGCAGTGAGGGCCCTAGACTGTACCTTTCTTAGAGAGGTGACAGTATCTTGCATACCTCTGGCACCATAATGTTAAAGAGCAAAGCTGTAATAGTGGTTGTTAGGTGTCAATCTAAAATGTGGGTTGTTTTCATTTGTTCTGCGGGACAAGTCTCTGGGGGGAAAAATTAGGAAATAGCAAGAAAAGGAAAACTTATTGTAAGCACTCTTTGTCTGCTCTTCTGAATACATTTCCTTTAAAATAACTTTTCTCTATATTTTTACTTTTAGATTCTTCTAGACTGGAAGGGACCTCGAGAGGTCATCTAGTCCAGTCTCCTGCAGAGAGGCAGGACTAAGTGTTATCTAGAGCATCCCTGACAGATGTTTGTCTAATCTGTCCTTAAAAGCCTCCAGTGACAGAGATTCCACAACTTCCCTAGGTAATTTGTTCCCGTGCTTAACTACCCGGAGAGGAAATTTTTCCTAATGTCTAACTTAAATCTCCCTTGTTGCAATTTAAGACCATTGCTTCTTTCCTGTCCTCAGTGGATAAAAAGAACAATTTATCACCCTCCTCTTTATAAAGCCTTTTATGTACTTGAAGACCGTTATCATGTCCCCCCCGCCCCTCAGCCTTCTCTTCTCCAGACTTAACAAATACCAGTTTTTTCAATCTTTCCTCATAGGTCATGTTTTCTATACCTTTAATCATCTTTGTTGATCTCCTCTGGACTTTCTCCAATTTGTCCACCTCTTTCCCAAAATCTGGTGCCCAGAAGTGGACACGATATTCTAGTTAAGGCTTTGTTAGTGCTGAGGAGAGTGGAAGAATTACTTCTTGTGTCTTATTTACAACAGTTCTGCTAATACATCCCAGAATGATGTTTGCTTTTTTTTACAACAGTGTTACATTATTGATTCCTGTTTAGTTTGTGACCCACTAACCCCAGATCCATTTCTGCAGTATTCTTTCCTTGGAGTGCTGCAGAAAAGTGCTTTGTAAACATTTACTCATGAATCTTCCCAACACCTCTGAGGAAAGCATAGGAAGTTATCTTACAGATGAGGAAATTAAGGCCCAGAGAGTTTCAGTGTCTAGCCCAAGGTCACCTAGTGACTCGGTCACAAAGCCTGGATTAGAAATTGAGTTCCTGACTCACATTGTCACTAGATCATCCTGCTTTTGACAGTAGACTTATCAAAGGGGATGTACGAGGAGTACTTGTGGCACCTTAGAGACTAACAAATTTATTTGAGCATAAGCTTTCGTGGGCTAAAGCCCACTTCATCAGATGCATGCAGTGCAAAATACAGTAGGAAGATATATAGATAGATATACACACACACAGAGAACATGAAAAATTGCGACTTTTAGGTCTGTAACTTAGTGTCCAGGGAGGTTGAAGTGTTCTCCGACTGGTTTTTGAATGTTATAATTCTTGACATCTGATTTGTGTCCATTTATTCTTTTGCATAGAGACTGTCCGGTTTGGCCAATGTACATGGCAGAGGGGCATTGCTGGCACATGATGGGGCAGAACTATGTAGCAAGAGAGGCACAGAAGCAAAAGCAACTCAATTCATCATAAAATCAATTCATAACATGTTGTGTGTTTAAATTAGGTCTGTCCTGCACTCTTGCTAAAAGCTGGAGTGAGAGACTATAGATACCAGGAACCTCACTGCAACACTCAGAAGAGGTGTATTTATAAATCCCAGCACTGCGATCAATTAACAATTAGAGTGCCTGGAAGCAAGCTTGCCTCTAAATCCATCCAGTTCTTGCCCATGGAAATTAGAACAGCCTTCAATAAAGTTCAGGGTACCTTGAGCTTTAATAACACAGGCCTAGACCCTGCTCTTGGCTACACCAATGAAAATCCAGAGTAACTCCACTGAAGGTAGGGGTCAAAGGGCCCAGCTCCCATGTTAGAACAAGCATCTCAGCCTCCGGGGCTTAGCTCATCAGTTCTCTAACACTGCAGTGATGAGAGCCATGTAAGTAACATGAAATGGATGGGCTTTTTGTTGCAATCCAGAGGGTTCTGTCTTGCTGTACTGGTGTCCTGCCTTCCGGGAACATGGGTATTAATGTCCCCAAAATCTCCCACTCCAGAGGGGTCTCCATGGCTGTCAAACTCTGATCTGGTCCCATTCCAGGGGAGGCACAGACAGACATTCAGGGTCGTCTCCCCGGCTTCCTCTTAATGATTTGGCCCATTTGAACTGCTCTGATGGGACGACAGCCTTGGCTGCTGGTTGGATTTATTGTAATTTAGTTTGTGTGTCCCGTAATATGGTTCAGGGGAAAGCAATTATTTTGTACACTTACAGAGTAATCAGTTTAACACAGCAGCAATGCATCAAGCCGTCCTGTTTACTGCAAGTAGCTATGGCAACTGTAGAGGCAAAGTGAGATGGATGACTCCGTAGTGTTAATTACATCATAGAAGGCCCTTCTACATCAATAGCTCTAATCATCACACACAGACCCCAGCATGGAGAGCATTCTTACACACTGACGTAGCTACACCTGGAGGGGGAAAAGACAGCAAGATGGAAATCTAGGAGCCATAATAACCCCATTGATTCATGCACTGGCATACTACTTCTGTTAGGGAATAGATGCTTTGTGGGTTAGTGGGCACTATGTATGTGGGCTCTTAGTTGGAGGACATGATTATGAGTCAGGACTCCTGGGTTCTATTCCTACCTCTTGCACTGGGTTTCTGTGTTGCCTGGGGTACATCCATGAATTCTTTGCCTCAGTTTGCCCATCTGTAGAACCAGGATAATATTTACACCCAGGCTTATTTAGTCAATGGTGTAAAGCACTTTGAAATCCGTGGATGAAAGAGTCTGTTGTTATTTACTACTTGTATTGCAGCATCACCTGTGAGTCCCAGCCAAGATCAGCGCCCCATTGTGCTGGGCACTGGAAAGACACAGCCCCTGCTCCGGAGTCCTCACAATCTCATCAGACAAGACAGGCAAAGGGTGAAGATTAAACAGAGGCACAGAGAGGAGAAGGGATTTGCCTGTGGTCACACAGCAGGTCTATGGTAGTTCCCAGCATAGTGCGCAGGTCTCCCCTCTCCCAGTCCAGTTGCTCTAGCTAAGCCCAAGCAGTTTGTCATATAAAGCTCTCTATAAGCACAAAGCTGAGGTTTTAAAGTGAAATCACATTCGGCCATTACTGTCAGCCATTAACTCTGTATACATCTTTCATCTTTTTCAATGTATTTGTCTACACAGTTTCCTTGCATAACCCATGAAGCATGTTAGCCAATGAGGTTAGCAAACACAGACCCGCCTCTCTTCCTGAATGTCCATAATTATGGACCCACTGTTTTCCTTTTGCAGAGTGCTGTGAAACAACTGTGTATTGTACATCCAAAGATCTCACTTGTTCGCAAAATGCATATATCTTGTTGAAGAAGCAGAAAAGACTCCAAGGAATTTGAAGATTGAGCTGTCTGGAAGCTGGTAAGAGAACAGCCTTTGGAAACTGATTAGAGCAGCGGGCTTGAAGGTTGTTTTTATTTTTTTAAGCCAATTAATCAAACACACAGGTGCAAACTAGAACAATAGTCACAAAGAAGTATCACCTCTTACACTTAGGAACCCTGGAGCTCCAGTGGATTCTGGCATAGCTCCTGTGCATCCACTGTGAAATGATTAACCCTTTAGTTATTGGACTGAAAGAGAGAACAGTCACAGAAATGATACAGGGAATATGACAAAGCATGGTCTAGTGGTTCAGTTACCTGCTATTTAGTGCTCAGGACTTGGAGTTAGATACTGATTCTATTCCCGCCTCTGTCACAGACTTGATATGTGGACCCAAGCAAGTCATTCTAAGTCACCTTTTCCATATCTATACAATGGGGATAATAATTACCCAGATCAGAAGAGGGAGAGGCTGTTAGTCAGTAAGGTGTCCCTATACAGAGGACCAGCACAATATCTATGCACCACTTAAGTCCCACCTAATTCATCCCTGAAGGCTTATGTGGTGTCTCGCCTAATGCTGGCCCCTCTGTACAGGGTGAATTTCACCCTGATGTTCGCCAAGCGCTTTGGGATCCTTTGATGGGAGGTGTTCTATAAGGGAGATAGAATCTGTAGATCTGGCTACAGTGCCTCCCTGAATGACTGTTGAAAGCACAAATCAGAAACTGCTGAGAAAAAAAGAAATCATCGGTAACTGCTGGATGATCTCTCTTGCTTCGCAGTGCATGCGGTAACACACAGCTGCTAAGGCTGATCAGATGCCGAAGTGAAGCTGAGGAGTTTAATCAGTCTGAAAAGCCCTTTTCGCAAGGGCGTGTACTGCAGCAGGCGTTGGCAACCTTTTTCTTTCTGAGCCCTCTTCCCTTCTCCCCCCCTTCCCCCCAACATGATATAAAAAGCTCCACGGCCCATCCGAGCCACAACAACTGTTTTTCTGCATATAAAAGCCAGGGCCAGCATTAAAGGGCAAGCAGGGCAATTGCCCGGGGCCCCACACCACAGGGGGCACTGTGAAACTTCAGCTTCAGTCCCAGGTGATGGGGCTTGGGGCCCCGGGTTACAGTCCTGCGCGGCAGGGTTTTGGCTTTCTGCCCTGGGCCCTAGTAAGTCTAACGCCGGCCATGCTTGGCGGCCCCCCTGAAACCTGCCTGAGGCCTCACAGGGGGCCCCAGACTCCTGGTTGAGAACCGCTGTACTACAGAACCCCAGGGAACAAACCAGGATGTTAAGCAGAAGCCAGTCTCCACTCCTTCCCTAGGTGAGCGTTTGAATGTTCATCCTGCCTCTTTCCTGGGCTTCCTGAGCGCAGGGGTGGGATTAGGATCTGAGCATGAAGTGGGGGTGGGGTTAAATGCTGATTAGCTGATCAAGGGCAGGTCTGGGTGGGAGCAAACAACTGTTCCTGGGCACAGCTGCAAGACGAACAAATTCTAGTTGGTTGAGTGCTCTAGTGACAACATGAGGGACGTAGGTTTGTACGCCCCGCTTCTGAGCCATTGGGGCTGGGAGAGCCGGAGAGGCAGTGTGGGAAGGAGCATCTTGCATTGCTTAGTGGATTCCCCCCCCGGGTCTGCCCAAGATGCATTTTGGTAGAGCTGAGTGAAAAGCTGAACTGAGACTAAAAGTTGAAATTTCAACCTTTTTTTGCAGAATGAAGAGTTCTGCAAAATTTCAATTCAGAAATATTAGAATATTTCACTGAGCTATTTTCAACAGAAATGAATCTTTTTGAAAGTCCAGAATCTGTGGTTCATTCTGGTGTGTTGAACCAGATCTAAATGTTTCATTTTGAGTCAATTTGACATTAAACTGCATATGGCTAGGATGCTCCTGTGTCTCATAGGAGTTGTCATTTGGATACTTCATGCCCTTATTCTTTACTCTAGGTTGGGCTCCTTGGCCAGACGACATTTTCCATTATGCATTGCAGTCATAGGACTCCCATGATGCACCATGCAGCTCATTTAGAGGGGAGACCATGAGGCATCACTGACAGAGCCATGGTACCTCATAGGAGGAGAGCCTTGTCCACCTGATGCAAAGTCACCTCTTAGTGCTTTTCTGCTTTAAAAGTGAAGGAGGAGACATAGCCCCTTCTTTCTCCACAGCTCTGCCCTCCTATGTGTAAAAGTCAGAGCCATTGACTTTAGTGATCAACATATGTTTTTACTTTTTTCACTCCTGTTAGCTTGGCAGAGCCAACCCAGCTAAAGGAGAGGGAGCTGGGGACTATTTCTCATTGTGCATCATCAATAGAAACATTTACTAAGTCCTAATCAGTGATGCCTCGTGATACTTTGGAGTTCCATCAGGACCAGTAAAGGGTTTTGTCACCACCTGCCAGTAACCCTGGCTGCTCCTGTGCTGTGCAACGTTGGCTCAGAGCCCTGACACCAGCAGCATGATCACAGCACAGTGGGCTCATCCTGGCTTTTGCCAGCAAGGTTTACTTCTGGCAGGTTGATACCACTGGCCTTTCTGGTCCTGAGTCTTCCCAAAACCGTCTTCCTCTGTAATGTCCAGTTCTTCTCACTGGATCCTTGTGGAAAGTAAGTTTGCTGTCTCCAAAGAGAGAGAGCACACATCACCCTGTTGGTTCAGCTGAGGACTTCACCCTTCAGGTTAATACATAGCACTGAGATGGTTTTGTCATAAAACAAGAATAAGCTTATTAACAAAGAACAGCTATTTAAGTGATAATAAGTAAGAACAGAAGACACCGGTATAGTTACAAGTAAATCAAAACACAACATGCTTTCTATAGACTAAAACTTAATTTCAGCAAGTTCCAATCTGTGTCTAGATAGGTTTCCCACCTGCAGTCAGTTTCCCACCAACAGTACAGTCAGTACTTTTGAGTTTCAGGCCAAGCAGATCCCTTTTTCATGAGCTCAAAGGGCACTGCTCCCCCTTTGTCCCTGAAGGTAATGGGTATCAAAATGGCTTTCTGTTTCTGCTTATACTTCCCAAAGTCTATTGTCTCTGTTTCAAGAGCCAGAAAGACTTCCTGGGGAGGGGAGGGGTGTGGAGGCTCCATCTCCCATCATGATCATTATGTGCTCTTCCACCCCATTCATTTAGCTTGATGGCTTTGTTTACCTTCTATGTAGATGTACTTTTCATTGTCCTCTGAATTGTTACCTCGCTCAATTTACATTGGAGACACAGGAAAAAGGGAGGAACAACATTCCTTTGTCCAGGACAGGCTGGGCTTATGCCCTGCTTGCAAAACACCTTTTAAAAGTGTATTTCCAGCACACATCTATAATTCTTTATACACTGCCCATACATACATCACAGAATAACAACATTAATGACCAGCGAGTTACTGGTTTACATATGATACCTGCCATGACATCTTTTAGATCCAGATTATGACTGAAAAGACTGAAGGAACTGGGTATGTTTAATTTGGAAAAGAGGAGATTAAGGGGGAGACATGATAGTGATCTTCAAATACTTGAAAGGCTGCCATAAAAAAGATGGAGAAAAGTTGTTCTCTTTTGCCACAGAGGGCAGGACAAGAGGCAATGGGTTCAAACTACAGCATAGCAGATTTAGATTAACTCTCAAGAAAAACTTCCTAACTGTAAGAACAGCAGGACAGTGGAACAGGAAATGGGGAGGTCATGGAATCTCCTTCACTGGAGGTTTTCAGAAGGAGGCTGGAGCCATCTGTCTTGGGTGGTTTAGACACAACAAATCCTGCATCTTGGTGGGGGTTAGACTAGATGGCCCTTGCAGTCCCTTCTAACCCTATGGTTCTATGACAACAATATGTTGGCGCAATGAGTGTGTCAGGCCTGATGTGCATTACGGTCTGGTGTGCCCTCTGCCAGTTTGCACTGAGACACTCCTTGGGTCACAGACCTGTGCAACCCCATTGGGCAGTGGGCGTTGTACAGCCTGGTGTCACTGAGGGCAGTATATGAAGGCCAGGGGGGCAGCACAGGTGGTGCTGATGTTCTTCAGGACCTTTATGGGGAGGAGGAAAGAATGGAGCTTGGCTCTCAGACCGCAGGGGCCATTCACAGGGCTAGGAGGTAGGGAAAAAACAACTTACAGACGGAGCACATTTGGTCTGGAGAGTGTTGACAGGCAAGAAGCATGGTGTCCTCCCACCACCAACATTACATTCTTACTGAGCCACTCTCCAGGGTGTGACCACATTTTAAAGACAAAAGACTTCTAGAGCCACAGGTGAGACCTGAGAGTCTCTGGGCTCAGAGAAATAGTTGTTGGGGTAAGTGGCCCGTGTGGAAAAAGAGCAATGGGCCAGATTTTCCTTAGTGCTGAGCACTGCCGCCTGGACTCTTCTCCCATTGATGTCCATGGGAAAGTGCCTATTGACTCCAATGGGAGCTGGCTGAGGCTAATACCGAGCACTGCAGAAATTCCCACTTAATGTGCCTGGTCGCATTACATTTCCCATGATGCACTGCAGTCATGTGGCTCCCATGATGCACCACACGACTCGGTTAGAGGGGAGACCATGAGGCATCACCTGCAGAGCCATGGCGTCTCATGGGAGGAGAGCCTTTTCCACCTGACGCAAAATAACCTCTCTTAGTGCTTTTCTGCTGGGTCGAATTCTGGCCACCACGCTGGGTGTTCATCAATAATGAATTTGCACTGCAGTGGTGCCCAAAAGCTGCCATCAGGGCCAGCGGTCCCCGCCCCCACCACACAGGCCCTCTTGTCTCACTTGTTATCGGATATTAACGATGCTGCAGTACAAAATTACAGGCAGGCCAGGTTCAGTATTTCAAGCTCACAAACAGTTTTATGGCGAGTTGGGGTGCTGTTTTGTTTTCATTATAACGGGCTATTGAGTCTGTTTTGAAGAGTTACTGTCTTGCCTTGCAACAAAACCTGCCGTTGCTCCCCCGCCCCCTTTATAATGCAGCTTACGTGAGTGTATGGAAATGTAATTTCTTTGTGTTGGCTCTGCGGCCGTCCATCACAATGATCGTGGAGTGCAGCTCCGGGATGACAGGCTCTACCCCTTTTGCTGAATGGAGATGAAATTAAAGGCAATAAACTCATCTCCACATTCAGCTGCAAAGAGTGAAACACCAGTTTATATTACTAGCTAAATACCAATTAAATTGAATTGTTAAAGATCATAAGCATGGCTGCTCCTATATATCATGGAGAGATGCTAGCCTCTCCATAATTATGGTTTAACAGCTTTCTGCTTGTTTTTTAATACCTGCTGAATTTCCCCAGTAGCCCCACCCTCTTTTTGGTCCATCAGTAACTTGTGCAGAACCAGCTGCAGAATTGGGGCCCAAGGAGAACCCTTGTGCCCACATGAAGTTATTTATGGGAGTGGGGCCTGTGGCCCTGAGCCAACAAAGCACTTTACTATGTGCTTAGTTCCTTGTGACTTCAGTAAGACTACTCATGTGCTGAGCATGTGCTTAATACTTTGCTGGATTGGGGCTTTAGATTATGAGCTGTTTTGGGTAGTGACCTTGTCTCCTCTCTGAAAACATCATGCGCCCACTCCTAGGGCCCTAAAGGAATAATCATTACGTTCTTCCAACCAAATTGGACGTGTGCAAAGTTTCTCGCCCCCTTTTGCTAAAGCAGATTGTTTTCATTGCTATGTTTGAGATGAGCCTGGACAAAGAGGGTTTTTGGGATGGGAATGGGCAGCATTTTCCAAAAAGGAGAAACCTTTCCTCTCTTCTAATGCTAGTCGGGAGCAGCTTATCCGAAACCACCTGTACATAGAAGCTGCTCTTACTGTCATCCGTGTGTCCTCTAGCAAAGCCAGAGCCTTCAGAAGGTTTGACACTTCGTTTTGGTGTCATTGTCTGTGGGCTCCTGGGCTGTGATCTCCTTTGTGGGATTTATATGAGCCACAGGCTGATAGTCAGTGTGAGCACCCTGCACTGCTCATGTAGCCGCCATGCTCCTGCTTGAATTGCAATCTGTTGTGGGAGCAGGGGGAGACAATCTGGCCTAGTGGGATGAGCTGAATGAAACTTGGGGGCAAGGAACTCCTGAGTTCTGTGCCACAGCCCTCCTTTGAAAGATGGAGCCTCAGAGAGCTTTAGTGACTTAGCCAAAGGCTGTACCAGCACCACTGCAGTCAATGGGAGTAGGATCGGTCCCACAGCAAGTCAGCTGGGATTAGATCTTCTGATTCCTAGTGCCTTAGCCTGTATTGCTACATGCCCTCTTGTTCCGCCAAGCTGCTTATCTCCTCTCTGCCCCATTTCCACTGCCCCCGCCCATGCCTCCTCTTAGCCCTGCATCCAGCTTTCCCTTTAAAATTGTCTGTGCATCCCCTTCATAGTCAGGTCCGCTACCCAGCAGCTTTCTTATTTGTTTCACAGCTTTTGAAGTGCAGCCCCAAAGATCCTGGTGGTTGGTCCCAGAGCAATAGTGGTCTTTGTGCTGGGAGAACCACTTGGGTTAATTGGAACAACGAGCAGAGACAAGAATGGAGCCCAGCGTGGAATTCAACAGCATGCTATGTACTTTCTGGTGAGAGTCTCTTCATTCCCTCTTGCTGCCCGAGGAGGGAGGTTGCATTACGAGCATTACTCATCCTCTGTGAACTTTTCACTACATGAAACTGAAACAAGAAATCATTGGGAAAAGTCCCATCCGATTCCCAGCCAATGGTTTTGTCTGTATTCCTCAGGCTGCCCAGGTGTGCTGTTGATTCAGTGTCAGATTTTTATTTTTTTGGCACAGCTCCACAGATGCCTGTGTGAGGAGACAGACTTCCCCACTCAGGAGGGGATGGGTTGGGCCATTTTCTAATCAGTTTTTGTAAGGGGAATGAAATACAGCCTGCTCAGGATATTTACCCTGGGCGCATTTTTTTCCCCTCACCTTTTTTGTTTGTTTGTTTTTGTTTCCAAAAAACATTTTCTAATTTGTTTTAATGTTCAATGTCAAATCAGCGCAGCAACTTGGTTTTAAATTATCAAGGCCACAGCATGCACAACCATTTAAACTTGCCTTGATTAGAAGCACGATCAGCAAGAATTAAAGATTTAAGACAAGATGCCATTCTTTTTTAAAACACAGTAGCTTTATTTCCTACCTCTCACACACACCCTTTCATAGAATCATTCTGCCTTGCAGTAAGGAGAATGTTCCAGAGAGATGCCAGTCTTCTAACACTCCGTAGGGCTTGTCCTGGGATATGGTGTTTGGGAATCTGGGCTTAAAGGGGCTGCAACAGCCCCTGGGGAATTCCCCCAATGCAGGAGCAGTGTAGGGCTGGTGTACATCATTTCCCCCTTCCCCCACCTCACAGTCCTTGGCAAAGGGGTCTGCTGGGTACGTGTCTGGGAGGTGGAAGTGAGTAGATTTAAAGGATGGGGCATGACCAGGGTACTCAGCCCTCCAGCTATTCTGGGATGCACAGCAGTCCCCAGGAAGCTGTGCTACATTGCTGTAAATTGGCACAGCCCCTAAGGTTGCTTTAACTTACACTGGGGGCAGGGCTGCCCCACCAGAGCAGGCAGAATTAGGGGTGAACAAAGGCAGCTTAATGCCACCGTTACTATCTCCTCTCCTGGGTTGCCCATCCTGAGAGGTGCTGCTCAGAATCTGCCACACAGGCTTTAAAGCACAAGTTGCAATGCAATTTGCACAAGATCCCTGGCTTGTCGCTAGGGAACTCATTCAGACAAAACACAGGGGATGTTTCCGGAGTGATGTATTCACTCATGGGCATAGCTAAAAAACTGTAGATTAACTCGCTGGATCAGCTACCTATGTAGAAACAGAAGATTGACTCAGTGATGAACTGCCACCCAATGGAACAATCCCCAGGCTGGATGACTTGGGGCAGACTCTTTCCAGCCAGGTAGGTTGATGCTCTCTCTCAAAGAGCACGTGGGCTATTCCTTGCCGTACTTGAAACTGGATGGCTTGATAACGTACCTAGCGCTAATGCTTGGGCAGGTACCGACTTGCTGATTGCTAATGTAGGGAGATTCCCTAGCAGCAAGGCTCTGCGAAGGAGGAGGCCAAAACCAAACAAACGTTAAATACATGTCCCCTTTAAGAAGGCCTCCAAACCAAACCCAGGGGGCAGAGTTCGTAGTTCTCTGATTGTTTTAGCAGGCCAGCAGGCTTTCTCCCGTTCACTTTGGTGTCAGGTCAGGGAGCGTGCTGCTTAACCCCGATCACAAGGCCCTTCCCTCAGAGCAACCAAATGTGCAGTCAGAAAAACAAAGTCTCTGGAGCCTCCAACCTGTAGCAGCCAGCATGGCTTCTAGTCCTCCCCCCTCTGCTCAGCTTCCTTTCCCCTGGGTTATATAAACCCAGACTGTTCCTTAAAGGGGTATTACACCCTCAAAAAATACAATAAAAAGACAAGGAATGAAAACAGTTGCTGCCCCTGGAGGCCTTTTGGTGGAACACGTTTGCTGGTGTCCACATTACAAACCATTCCCCACTTCTGACACCGTCCTAGGAAATCACTGCTGCTGCTGTTGACGAGGCCAGCTGCAAGGCAGAGGCTGGAATAGGATAGAGCTTCCTCGTGGTGGCTGAGAGGTGAGGTACATTGGTCACATGGAGTGGGGAAGTTTGGGTTGTCGCAAGCCAAGCTACATCTGTTCTGTGGCTCGATGGAAAACGTTAGTCACCAGCAATCAGAATAATAATAAGTGGAAGACTGTGAAATGTTCCCTCGATGTAGACCGTAAACACGGAGCGCCAGCAGCTCCCACTGGAGTCAATGAGAACCGTGAGTGTTCATCATCTCTGACAATCAAGCCCAATGAGGCTCTTTATGCCAAACGAGGAAATAAGCAGAGGGCAAACATTAGTGTTTTAACCACTGGAGCCCTTGGAGACTGACCCCTGCCATGTGACAGGGTACAAACTTCTGTAGCACTGACCCTGGTCAGGTGGCTGGGGCCTGGCAGTAAAGACCAGCCACATGTCACACCTTTAGCACACTGAACATCTTCTCTGAAAGGAACTGGCGGCAGCTGGGTAACTCCCTGTCTACATCCTTGACTTAGACATGTACCAGCTCCTCTTCAGTTGTGTTCCCATCCCATCTGGCAAGACGAGCCGGGAGGGCAGGAGTCAGTACATGGCTGGGAGGGAAATCCAGAGACTTTAGGAAGTGCTGGCAAAGCAGTAGTAATGCTTTTCTCTTGGAGTCTGCACTGACCCCAGTGCCCTGCCACAGCACTAGGGGCAGATAAGAGCAAACCGGAGGTCCTGACCCCTCGTGCTCATTAAGTATCTTGTGGTGCTTTTCACAAAGAGGAAAGTACATTAGCCCTAGTGTCCTGGCTAATGTCCAACTCTGACATTCTGCCTCTTTACATTCACCCTAAAGACTCAAATGCACTTCCCCTCTTGCAAACCTCCGTTACCAGGGCGGAATGGTTGTATTCCACACCAGAAGTATCTGCATTTCGGTGGTTCATGAATGATCCTCAGATATGCAGTTTGCCCATCATTTGGGAGACATTTCTGGATGAAAACTTCACTATAACTATAATGAATTATAAAGCATAATTTCTTTTTTTAAAAGCATTGTTCCTTTAGCCTTGTGCCTTCATTTTGAAAGGCCCCATCCCAGCTAGGGACTCTGTTTAATCAGGAAACATGAAAAATCTTATGTAAAGTTCTAGTTTCCAGCCAGCACCTCTCATTCTCTAGCTGTGCAGTTGCTTATCCAATTAGACACTAAAAGAGGCTGCTTCCAGGCAGATGCCACAGAGGGTGTTGCTAACTAACACAATGCAAATGCTATCGGCTCTCAGGGCTCTATTTCTTTCTCGAGCACTCACCTCCACCATCCCGAATTCTTTTAGCAAACGCTATAAATACAGAAAGGTCTGTCTCTCTCCTGCTAGGGGGCTCGGAAGCTGGTTTCCCACTTATCTGGTACCTTCCCTCTGTGTTCCACTTCCTAATGCTGTGTGAGACAGATGGAAAGAAATGCGGTCATCTTTAGCTGTTAAAATAAAAAGGCTAATCCACCAGGAATAATAGTCATCAGCTCTTTATTTGAACTGTGTTATTGGGGTTTTCTTCAATGAACTGATTACAGTGACATGGAAAAGATTAAATTCCACTCCCAGACCCTTATCCAGAACTCAGATGATCCCTTTGGACTAGCTCCTCAGGTGGTGTAAATTGGCATTACTCCATTCATGGATTTTGGTAGAGTGATGCCAGTTGGCACCGGTTGAGCATCTGGCCCCGTTTCTCCACAGTAAATTGAAACGGAGTCATTTGAATTTTCACATCTGGAAAAGCAGGATTGACCCTTAAGGTTTGCCAGAGCCTCATTTTGCATCTTCTCCTTGTTCTGTAAGCAAGTGGAGAAAAAATAAACTCAGGGAGGACAAATGATGAGGGCTCAATGCAGAAGTAATTGGGTGACGTTCTCTGACCTGTGCTATACAGGAAGTCAGATTAGATGATCACAATGACCCTTCTAGCCTTAAAACTACGAAAAATCCTCCCCTTACATTGGCATGGAAGGTCCTGTAGAAGCTCACACATTTAAAGAAGATGGATTATCAGCATCAAGATCTGCCATGTGGATCTGAAAAGAAAACTTTGCTCTGTGAGCTGTTGTTTGTGTTCTCTGTTGGTTGTTCCCATGAAAAATTCATGGGTGAGCAGGTCTGTTTGATCAGAGAAAGCTCCTTCTCCAGCTCTTTTCTATCATTTCTGCCTCTTATCATCTTTTCTCCACAGCTGCCCTGTGGGCAGCTCATTGCTGAATCTTTCCCTTCCAAGTTACAAGTTGAAATCCAGCCCAGGAAGGCAGCGATGAAATGCTGTCACTGGGTGGGGGCTGTTTGATGGCACGTACGAAGCGAGTTGATCTGCATCCAGCTCCTTGGAGGTCTCCACCACACAAACACCACTGCCAGTGGCAGCAAGGCCCACACTGCATTTCCCCTTGTTGGCTGGCTCTGCAGAGACGTGAAGGTCTGAACAGGCTGTGGCTGTTGAGCTCACCCATCGAGGTGGTGCGTCTCAGTCAGGGTGGCCTAGAGCTGAGTAAATAATTGATTTTCTTTCAGTTCAGTGGCTGAACCAAAAAATCCGAAAGAAAATCAGCTTCGTTTTGAACCGAAACCGATTTTTTTCTCCCCAAAATGGAAAACCAAAACCATTTCATTTCTGTTGAAGGAACCGTTCTGAATGTCCGTTTGAACCAGAATGTTGAGCCAAAATGTTTTAACACTTCCTGGGGGGGGGGGGGGGTTGGCCAGAATTATTTTCCAAATTTTAAATTTCCTGCATTTAAAATGGCTTTTGGTGCCCTGCGGAATGCATTTTTCAGCAAATTTACTATTTGCTGGCAAAAATTCACCCAGCTCTAGGGTTGAGGCACATTGGTTGGGTTGCATGTGGAAAGCTGCCCCTGCTGCTGCTGCCCATCAGTGCTTTATACTTCCAAGGCAGAAAATTTGGTTCCCATGCAGATTGCTTGGGGCTGTCTAATGAGATTTCATTAAAAGCAGAGCTCCTGTCTGTTCTGTGGGAACAATAAAGACCCCCTGTGGTGTTATGAGCAGGGGTTACCCCAGCATGTGTGAACCAGATTTCCGCTGTTGATATGTGGAACTGAGTTGATCTTCAGCCTCCACCCCAGAAGTGGTTGCATTGCTGTGTGTATGGTGGAGCACTGGAACAAGCCTCTGCCTTTGGTTTGAAATAGTCCAGGATTGCTGAGCTTCAGGGCATGCAGTAAGGATTAATAAGCTACTTGTTTAGCAGGGACAAGAGTTGGGGAAAGTCCTATCTATTGGGTTGCATTGCAGCTGGGGGAATTTGTTGCTGGGTTTGCACTGGTTGGGTTGGTTTTTCAAATAATGTAAAAGTGCCTGGACTAGCAGGTGGGAGCCTTTTTTGTTGTAATTATAAATCAAAAGAAATAAAGTCTATATGGTGCCATGATTTCTCTCTCTTTGGTTGTATATTTGGTTAGTTGTGGATGTTTCATGGCTTGATATTGTTGCATTATTATATTTTCTGTCTTATTATCTATTCCTTTCCTAATGGTTCCCAACATTTTGTTAGGGAATTTTGGATTTGCTGTTGCATTTTGAGTGGCTGTTTTCAGAGAACAATCCACAATGATTCCAAGATCTTTTTCTTGAGTGGTAACAGCTAATTTAGACGCTATCATTTGAATGTATTAGTTGGGATTATATTTTCCAATGTGCGTTACTTTGCACTTATCAACATTGAATTTAATCTGCCATTTTGTGGCCCTGTCAGACAGTTTTGTGAGATCCCTTTAACTCTTCAGTCTGCTTTGGACTTAACTATCTTTATATCATCTGCAAACTTTGCCACCTCACTGTTTACCCTCTTTTCCTGATCATTTATGAATGTATTGAATGGCATTGGACCCAGTACAGATCTTTCGGGGGTGCTACTATTTAACTCTTTCCATTGAGAAAATTGTCCATTTATTCCTACTCTTTGTTTCCTGTCTTTTAACCAGTTATTGATCCATGAGAGGGTCTTCTTTCTTATCCCATGACAGCTTACTTTGCTTAAGAGCAATGATCTTGTGTAATGTTCCTACCTCTTGGGTCAGGGCACCCCTTTCTGGCGGCATCTGGAAGTCAGCACGCCCGCCGGAAGTTTGTCACAGGGGAGCGATCTGAGCGGAGACTGTGCAAGTCAGCCAAATAGTAGTGCAGGTCTCCATCAGAAGGGTTCAGTACACCCCCAGTTAGCTGGTAGCCCCAGCCTCCTGGCTGGGGCAAACAACAATGAGCATGGGCTAAGTACTTAAACAGTTTATGGCCCTCAGCCTCCGGGCTGGGGCAAACAGCAACAGTCTATGGCTCTGGTCTAAAGGTTAGTGTGCATCCAGCCCTGCATACAAGGCTGGGGTGAGGGGTACTAGACCCACCCTGCTTCACTGGGTCCCAGCCCAGGGCCCTAGTAGTCACAGATGATCCAACCACAGGGTCAGCCGGGAAACATGTGGTTGCTGCCTCGCAACACAACCGGACCAATGTCTTGTTTCCCTGGGCTACTTCCTTACCAGTTCCTGCTGGTACCACTCCGTCTCTGCTGGGATCTGGTTCTCAGACTTGCGGTTGGGTGGCCCTTCCTTTAGTCTCTCCCCAGGGGTCTCCTAGGGCACTGGGTTGCCCTTCTTCCCTGTGACCAGTCCTGGACTCCACTGAGGACTCAGCTTTCTGTGACATCTGCCTCCTTCCCTGGTCTGGCCACAACTAAGCTGCAGATCCCTGCTCTTATACTTCCTGCCCCACCCCTGCACTTCCTGTGAGGGGGGCAGGGCGAATGGAGGGAGGCCACTCTCTGCCTCCCTACGCCTTGTCAAAGGCTTTCTGAAAGTCCAAGTACATGATATTAACTGGGGCCACTTCGCCCCCTCAGAGAATTCTAATCATAGATTGTCAGGGTTGGAAGGGACCTCAGGAGGTCATCTAGTCCAACCCCCTCCTCCTCAAAGCAGGACCAATCCCCAATTTTTGCCCCCGATCCCTAAATGGCCCCCTCAAGGATTGAACTCACAACCCTGGGTTTAGCAGACCAATGCTCAAACCACTGAGCTATCCCTCCCACCAATAGATTGGTGGGACATGAATTCCTTTTCCAAAAGCCATGTTAACTCTTCCCCAACATATTGTGTTCATCTATGTGTTCATCAAACTGACAACAGAGATATATTGTGTTAAAAGCCCAGAGATTAACAGCCTGACCTTGCAATCTTTGCTGTCATGACTACACCTTGCTCTCAGGAGCAGACTCGTTGCTTGGCTAAGGAATATTCAGATGAGTAGGGCTTTCAGGTCTGGCCCTATGGGGATCTGTCTAGGCTAGAAAAAAAAGAGTTTTTAAAAACCAAGTTACCTAATGTGATTTGAAACTCCCCTGAACAACTAGGCTATGTCTGCACTTAAACTACTGCAGCTGCACTGCTGTAGTGTTTCAGTGTAGACACACTCAATACAGTGACAGGTGGGGTTCTCCTATCACTGTAGTTAATCCACCTCCCCAAGAGGCGGTAGCTAACTCAACAGAAGAATTCTTTCATCAACCTAGCTCCGTATACACCAGTGGTTAGGTTGGCTTAACTACGTCACTCAGGCTTGTGAAATTTTCATATGCCTGAAGAATGTAGCAGGGTCAACCTAACTTTTTCATGTAGAACTTGCCCTAGTGTAGATATAATTTGGTGTTTCAAGTAATATTAGTTAACCTGATTTTAAAAAGCACCTCTCTCCCTGCCCAGTCGACCTTGGCCCTAAGTGATGGTTTGCGTACAGTAGAACAAGGGACCTGTCAACCCCAGGAAATTATGATACTCCTGTTATTACATCAGTACCTAAATGTATTGAGATCACACCACAAGTCCCTCACCAGGATGCAATTTAATAATAACTCACTTGCAAAATGTACTAGGTGCTTTTAATGCAACCTCAGTAGCTCTCATGATTTTAGATTTGTATTAGTGTGTCCCTAATACATCACGAATCTGCTATTGTGCTATATGACCATTTGTACATTATGGACCCTATCCCATTAATTAGTGAATTTATTCATATGTTTACTTGCAGTATCCAGCCATTAGATGTCTGTGCGATTTATAGCGTTTCCGGGCATATCTACACTTAATGCGAACTAGGAATCTTTTAGTTTGTGCTTGCAACATCCACACTGGGGAATTACAGCACAGCACTTTGGTGGGCACTGCTATACACGCCCCTGTAGCCTGAACTGCAAGGCAGTGTAGACAAGCTCTCAGACTTCCTTTACCCTGGTAAACAAGGAATACAAAACTGGAACTAATTCTCTGTGGAAAGCTGTTTGTTTGTGTCTATAACTTGTAGTGGTTTTCTTTGATAAATTCCCCCTTTCAGGTGGACTGTGATTCCATGTATCATGACACTGAGCACCTACAACTCCTGCAAGAGAGAAAGGGAGTCGAGGGCACTTAGCACATTGCAGGTTCAAGCCACAAACTAGGCAATAACAGGGAAAGGAAGTGGAAAAGACTGACGGGGAGAGTTCTCCTGTTGGCATAAAAAAACCCACATTTGCAAACGGCAAAAGCTGTGTCAGCGGGAGAAGCTCTCCCGCTGATATAGCACTGTGCATATGAACGCTTATGTCGGTGTAACTTATGTTGCACAGGGGGATGGTTTATTCACGTCAGTGAACGACATAAATTATGCCAACATAAGCTGTAGTGTAGATATAGCCTAAGCTCGAAAGCTTGTCTCTCTTACCAACGGAAGTTGGTCCAATAAGACATATTACCTCACCTACCTTGTCTCTCTAATATCCTGAGGCCGACATGGCTACAACAATACTGCATAAGTTAATTATGGGCATATATATCTACAAGGCTATGCCACAGATCCTCTGAGGTATTTAGGCACCTAACTCCAACTGAAATCAGTGGGATTTGAGGATCTTGGCCTATGTGACATATGTGGTAAACTCTCATTTCTAATTTTCTAACTTATCTTTGAAGTGTATTTACAGTAGAATTACTAGATCTAAAATCAGGGCAACCTGAGAGGCAGAGTTATGAGCTGTAGACGATAAACAAAACTGACAAGTGGAAAAGACTGCTACCTATTAAACTAAAGTGGGAACAAAATTTAGGATCTGAAGCTAAACTGACAGATTACATAAAAGCACGTAACTTGCAAAAATATTTCTATTGATGCCAGACACATTAATAAATCACAGTTTTGTACATGGTATTTTTATTACTCTAGTGAAAACCAACCCATAAGTACCAGAGCAGTTCTGCGGACCACGCAAGAGATGCAGTTACACTGGGACCACTTTTCCATTGAATAAGGGAATATCTGTTGATCCCAAAGAAGCGGATAAGTGGCATCGTGATCAGTACAGATTAC
Organism: Lepidochelys olivacea; assembly: GCF_965140295.1. Classification (NCBI taxonomy): domain Eukaryota; kingdom Metazoa; phylum Chordata; order Testudines; family Cheloniidae; genus Lepidochelys; species Lepidochelys olivacea. The sequence continues at coordinate 7,931,747 of NC_140413.1, forward strand.
ACGAGGGTCGGCAGCTTCATCTGTGTTATGCCTTAGGATGAAATGTGTTTTGACCCTGCTTAGTTTTATTATTAGCAGTATGGAAGGGCCTAGATGCACCAGCCAAGAGTGGGGCTCCAGGGTGCTTAGTGCTGTACACACAGTCAGAGAAAGTCCCTGCCCCAGAGAGCTTGCAAACTCAATATTGCCACTTTTCGGTCTGTAATCGAGTGACTAGAGAGATTGAAGTTTTCTCCGACTGGTTTTTGAACGTTATAATTCTTGACGTCTGATTTGTATCCATTTATTCTTTTACATAGAGACGGTCCGGTTTGGCCAATGTACATGGCAGAGGGGCATTGCTGGCACATGACGGCATATGTCAAGAATTATAACATTCAAAAACCAGTCGGAGAACACTTCAATCTCTCTGATCACTTGATTACAGACCTAAAAATGGCAATTCTTCAACAAAAAAACTTCAAAAACAGACTCCAGTAAGAGACTGCTGAATTGGAATTAATTTGCAAACTGGACACCATTAAATTAGGCTTGAATAAAGACTGGGAGTGGATGTGTCATTACACAAAGTAAAACTGTTTCCTCATGTTTATTTCCCCCCCATACTGTTCCTCACACGTTCTTGTCAACTGCTGGAAATGGCCCACCATGATTATCGCTACAAAAGGTTTCTTCTCTCTCCCGCTGGTACTAGCTCACCTTACCTGATCACTCTGGTTACAGTGTGTATGGTAACACCCATTGTTTCATGTTTTCTGTGTATATAAAATCTCCCCACTGTATTTTCCACGGTATGCATCCGATGAAGTGAGCTGTAGCTCACGAAAGCTTATGCTCAAATAAATTGGTTAGTCTCTAAGGTGCCACAAATACTCCTTTTCTTTTTGCGGATACAGACTAACACGGCTGCTACTCTGAAACCTGTCATTAGCTGCTGTTGTTGGTTCTCTGTTTAATTGCCTAGCTCCTGAAGGAGAGCATGGGGAATAGCCCAGTACATCAGCAGCCCGTCTGGAAAGTGCTGCCATAAATTGTATCAAGACTGTATGGAAATCAATCCAAGTATCTCTTGGATTTCACTGCCTCCCAATACACAGTAGGCTGCCAGAGAACTCAGAGAGAGAGACACCTGGTTCAGTACTATGGCTAGTCAAAAAATGCTGCTGAATTTTTGTGGGGGTTTTTGTGTGGACATTTTTTTAAACTTGTTTGGTCTTTTTTTGTTTTTGTTTTATATTTTTGTTGAAATTCCCCGTGAATTTTTTTTTTCAAACACGAAACCAGGAACTGAAAAATTTTACTAAAATTGTTCAGTTTTCAATAAATTTGCAGTTTCTGATTTTTGTGGTTGAAGAACTAGAACACTTCACTGAAAATGAAGTTTGTCCCCTAAAACGTTCATTTGTGACTAAAAGCCATTTTTCCTCAAAATTATATTTTGTCAGAAGCATTTCAACAAAGCTGTTCAGTATGGATGCAGGATAGGGGATCCCTGAGTTCAGGGACTGGCTCCATCTTGGTGTCAGACTGGGGAAGCCAGGGCCTCCTAGGAAAGGAGACAACAGGGGCCTTTGAGGGCAGGTTAGACTGTGGTGGCTCAGGCTGAGGCTCCTCTCGACCAGCAGTACCCAGGGGTGGTCTTTCCTTCCCTCAGATATGGGAATTGGAAAATTCTCCCTAATATTGGGATTCTCCAGTGGGCCCAGCTGCCTCAGAGCTTGACCTGTCACATGTGCTGCCCTCCCACTATTTACCACCTTGTGTTTGAATTAATGCAGTGTCTGAGATCACGCCCAACCGCACTGAACACGGGAATGCACTAAATTCAAACACAAAAAGCAACAGAAAGTGACAAGTCTCTGCCCCGCCCTCCATCCCTACCCTCTGTGCCTGCTAGCCCCACCCGTCTCCAGGATTTGTGTCCCCTCTCATGGGCCCTCTGAGCTAGGCCTTCGATCCACAGCTCAGCAGGATCCGGGCTTAATTTGCTATTGTCTGGAGAGACTGGAAGGCCTCTGAGTCCTAGAGACTCCTGGGAAATTTCTCTGCAGGCCGATCCAAATCTGCTCCCTCTGTGAGACCTTAGGCAGTCGTTTCCTTCTCTGCCTTAGTTTCCCTCTGAGCTTTCAGCCTCTTGCTTTATGCTGGCAGGGAGAGGGGGCTTATTTGTTGGGCTCCTCTTTTGCTGCCAGGGAGATTCTGGAGGTCGAGCAGCCCCCCCCCCCCCCCCGCCCCCCGTATTTCTATTCTTTTGTTGCAAGCACACAGCTTCCAGAAGCAAACAAGTGCTGGGATGGGGATTGTAGATAGAGCGGTCTTCGGGCCCTCACTACTGTTTCTGCTCTGGCATTGCTGCAAGTGTGAGCAGGACTAAACCCATTCAAGTCAATGGGAGCCGGAGGCGCTCAGCTCTTCTGAAATCCAGCGCAGGTCCCATTCATGCATTTTACGTTCAGGGCACTAGACGGTTGAGGCCCTGTGGTAATAACTAATCTACCGAATGACAATTTCAGTAAAACACAAAGAGCAGTAACCTGCACCTCATTTAATCTGCTTTCTGAAAATGCGTTATGATGTACGTAATTAGCAAACGGCACTTAACCAGTGATGTATTCCTGACACAAAACACTGCTACTGCTAACACGCCAGGCTCCAGCAAACCCAGCCCAGCCACTTCCAACAGCAAGGACTTAACTATAATTGGGATGCATTGTTGGAGATAATATCCTGGCACGGTTTGGTGACTGCCCCTGGGATTTGAAACAAGCTCCTAGTTCTCTTGTGCCAATCTCCACCTTTTCTCCATTCAAATCCTTCCTTAAAACTCACTTCACCCGCAAAGCCTTTCTCAGAAATAATCTTCCTAAGAAACACTGTCTGCTCTGGGAGTGGGTTTGAGCGGCCAGTGTATTTTGTGTCTGGACAGACAATGCAGTTCAATCTGGTTTCTAATCTCTGTGAAGCAGGGCCATGGGACCAAATTCACCCCCAGTTTAATTTCACTGACTTCAATTGACGTCTGTGTTCATACAGCACTGGGAAAAATACCAACAACCTGCCCTTCCAACAAAGTCCGAGACTGTAGCAGAGGAGGAAAAGCAGGTGCCGGTATAAAACATGCTCCACTCCAGTCCCTTCTGCTGCCCAGGTGAATCAGAATAACTCAGTGATTTCAAAATGGTAATTCTCAGTTCCTATTCGCATGCTGATCAAACAGTGGGCTCGTTCCCTCTGCTGGACCCTCTTCAGCTGAGCATCGTAAGAAATGTTATGATGTTGTCAAGTTTGTGTGATTTCAACTATTATAGTCGTATTATCCTCTTCTCGGGGATATCAGAAATGACTAAATGCCATTGAAGAGCTGAGGTGGATATAGTGTCTAGCTCTGCAAAGCCTGAGTCATCTCATGGAGGCAGGATGGATCAGCTCCCAAATCAGTACAAATAATCCTGTGAAGGTAAATAAAGAAAACATGTTACATCATATTAATCACGGAGGGCTGCAGAAATTACGGGTGATTCTGGGTGCCTCAACTTTTGGGGGTCTGATTGAAGACACTATACAGGGGTTATTTTTAGACCATGCTGAGCACCCACCCTCTGCAAATCACCCCCTTTTAATTGTCCCATGTTTGGCCCTCAAAAGTTGAGTTCCCCCTCCCCCAAATCACTAGTCACTTTTGAAAATCAAGCCTTGGTGGCACACACATCAAGGTTCTGACAGAGGCATTATGCATGGGAGTTTCTAAAGCACTCAGCACTGGCCTAATTCTGCTCCTCAAAAAGAAGCTAATAGTAAGACTCCCATTGACCTTCGTGGGAGCAGTGTTAGCCTAATGCAAAACTATACGGATAAAGAAGAGGAGGACTTGTGGCACCTTAGAGACTAACAAATTTATTTGAGCATAAGCTTTCGTGAGCTACAGCTCACTTCATCAGATGTATTCAGTGGAAAATACAGTGGGGAGATTTATATACATAGAGAACATGAAACAATGGGTGTTACCATACACACTGTAACGAGAGTGATCACTTAAGGAGAGCGGGGGCTGGGGGGAGCCTTTTGTAGTGATAATCAAGGTGGGCCATTTCCAGCAGTTGACAAGAACGTCTGAGGAACAGTGGGGGGTGAGGGGTCGGAATAAACAAGGGGAAATAGTTTTACTTTGTGTAATGACCCATCCACTCCCAGTCTCTATTCAAGCCTAAGTTAATTGTATCCAGTTTGCAAATTAATTCCAGTTCAGCAGTCTCTCGTTGGAGTCTGTTTTTGAAGAATTGCCACTTTTAGGTCTGTAATCGAGTGACCAAAGAGATTGAAGTGTTCTCCGACTGGTTTTTGGATGTTATAATTCTTGACATCTGATTTGTGTCCATTTATTCTTTTACGTAGAGACTGTCCTGTTTGACCAATGTCAAAACTTCTTAATGGTTGTGGAAAATACTGTTTGTCTGTTTAGAGATTTGAACAGGTAGGACAAAAGCCCGAGTCAAGATAAATGTATCAGAACAGCAATATCAGGGGATTGTGACTGAAGTTATTAAGTAGGCAGCAAGATTAGCTGGGTACTTTATTCAAGCAAATTTACAAAAAGGTAAACCATCATGCTATTCTTTCACTTACACTCTTTCCACGTGCTGTCTCTAGTGTTCCTAAGTATGTATTGCATCTACTCGCTCCTTCTCTACTTTATTGTTTGCACTGCAGTAGCAGGTAGCATCCCAAATTCAGGTCAGGGCCCCATTGTGCTAGGTGTTGTTAAAACACATGGTAAGTGACGGTCCCTGCCATGAAGAGTTTTTAATTTAAATAGACAAAACAAACAATGGGTGGAAGAAAGATGCCCATTTTACAGATGGGGAACTGAGGGAGTCTGGGGCACAGGTAGGAATCAAACTCAGATTGCTTTAAGCCCAATCCTGACCCTCCGCCACCTAACCTTCCCTCCTCCTGTAGTCACCTAGTGATAGGGGAAACAAATTTGCAGATTATAAGGCCAGAAAGGACCAGTGTCCTTGTGTGGTCTGACCCCCTGTTTAGTGCAGGCCACAGGACTTCCCTGAGTTTCAAAAACATCCACTCTTGATTTTAAAATGTTCAGTGATGGAGAGAAGGTGGATGTGGTAGTATCTTTGAATGGACCAATGGCTGCTGGTGAGAGAGACAAGCTTTTACACTTACACAGAGCTCTTCTTCAGGGATAGAGATTCTACCACAACCCTGGGTAAATTGTTCCAATGGTTAATTATCCTCACTGTTAAAAATTGTGCCTCATGTCTGTGGGACTTGGCCTAGCTTCAAATTCTAGCCATTTGATCTTGTCAGATCTCAGAAGACCTGGATTCTAGTCCCATCTTGGTCATCAGCCTGCTAGGTGACCTTGGGCAAGTCATGCCACCACCCTGTGCCTGTCAGGCCTCTAGTGGCTGGTTCGCAAGGATCACAGGGTATTGTAAGCCCTCATCTCGTAAAGCACTTTGGTCCATATGCAATTTTGCTGGATTGGGATTGATTTCTGGCCTCCTGTCATGAGTCAGGGTTACAAAAGGTTAATATCCCTGTCACATTACATGATTAGTATCCAATGACCTCAGTGGCTACCCTTACACATAGCACTTTATTAGCTCAGGGATTTAATCGTTCACCCATCACTGCAATGTCCAAGCTCAGAGGCCATTACTTTATCAAAGTGCCGTATATGTTTTCATCAATTGGGTTCCAAGTATAATATACAGTATTACAGAGGGAAACTTTGTTACTGCTGTTTTTATACATGTGAAGAGCTGCCAGTCAGTTCAGACTCCCCACTCAGCTGCTCCACTTGTGCCAGCTCTCCCTGTTTCTTTGCAGTACGTTAGTTGCACCCTGTGCTTTCCGATCATTACTTGACAAAAGTTCTTGCCTCCCCAGTCGATGATTTTCCTTCACTGCAATTGCACCCTTCCAAGTTTTTAACACTGTCAATGTAACTTTGCTTTACTGCGGCAGGAGGTGGTAATCAGAACAGCGTCTCTACAAATGCTATTGTGAAGGTTCATATTTTAATGTCGCTCCATCATTTCAGATCAAATAGGCTAAGTTTAAAGTTCAAGACGTTATTTTTCTTTTCTTACTCAACAGGCCTGCAAAACATGCCTGGTATCTGAAAATCAAGCTGGGTTCTTTCTGCCTCCCTTGCATTCACCAGGATGCTGTGGTAGAAAATCAGCTGACAATTCATGAGGTAGAATAGAACTCAGCTCCCTCTCCCATAACTGCATTGGTTTCAGGGTTAACAGGAGTAAGAACATGCTGTTGCCAGTATAGCAAGCAAATATCACCATGACACAGAGAGCTAATATGGTGGCTAAGAAAGTGTCATTTATACATACAAAGGGAAAACTCTCCAAGGGCCAGACCATGTCTTTAAGGCACGGCTCATGCTGGTAGGAGTGTGGATGGGGTTGTGGTGCAGTGGGACATCCTCGTTGACTCAGAATTCCTCCTGGAGTGCAGGGTGGAATGGCCACTGTAACCCGTGGAAAGGTGCAGTGGTGGGTACAGCACCGTATCTCCTCTAACCTTCCTGTCCTCTCTAGAGCTGTACAGATCTGCAAGCGTTCATCGAATCACAGATGATTAGGGTTGGAAGAGACCTCAGGAGTTCATCTAGTCCAAACCCCTGCTCAAAGCAGGACCAACCCCAATTAAATCATACCAATCAGGACTTTACTACCCTGGATGAGACTTTGTACTCAGCAAACACAAGAACTGTGATTGCATCTGGTCTCAGTGGAGTTATCTGTTCTGTGTCACCATGCCCACACCTCTGTGCAAAGCTGGCCAGAATCTGGCCCTAAGTCTCTTTGCCGCTTCCCTGATTCTGTGTGTGCCTCTTCCTAGCACCTTCACCCTGTAATGCTTCTCATTTATGTCCTAGTTCTGGTTCTTCTTGGTCAAAGTTCCTGCTGTCCCCAAAGAGAATTACTCAGATTTGTTCCTCCTTTAAATTAATTTTGTTGATTGTGAGTAACTGTCATAAATATAAAGGGAAGGGTAAACCCCTTTGAAATCCCTCCTGGCCAGGGGAAAGCTCCTCTCACCTGTAAAAGGTTAAGAAGCTAAAGGTAACCTCGCTGGCACCTGACCAAAATGACCAATGAGGAGACAAGATACTTTCAAAAGCTGGGAGGAGGGAGAGAAACAAAGGGTCTGTGTCTGTCTGTATGCTGCGCTTGCCAGGGACAGACCAGGAATCCCTCCTGGCCAGGGGAAAGCTCCTCTCACCTGTAAAGGGTTAAGAAGCTAAAGGTAACCTCGCTGGCACCTGACCAAAATGACCAATGAGGAGACAAGATACTTTCAAAAGCTGGGAGGAGGGAGAGAAACAAAGGGTCTGTGTCTGTCTGTAGTCATCTTGGCCAGGGACAGAACAGGAATGGAGTCTTAGAACTTTTAGTAAGTAATCTAGCTAGGTATGTGTTAGTTATTCTATTCAGCACAATTCTTTTCTCAGCCATTTAAAGAAATCATAATCTATTTCTGTCTGTGTATCTTTTTTGTAACTTAAGGTTTTGCCTAGAGGGGTTCTCTATGTTTTTGAATCTAATTACCCTGTAAGATCTCTACCATCCTGATTTTACAGGGGGGATTTCTTTATTTCTATTTACTTCTATTTTTTATTAAAAGTCTTCTTGTAAAACACTGAATGCTTTTTCATTGTTCTCAGATCCAAGGGTTTGGGTCTGTGGTCACCTATGCAAATTGGTGAGGCTTTTTATCCAACATTTCCCAGGAAAGGGGGGGTGCAAGTGTTGGGAGGATTGTTCATTGTTCTTAAGATCCAAGGGTCTGGGTCTGTAGTCACCTAGGCAAATTGGTGAGGCTTTTTACCAAACCTTGTCCAGGAAGTGGGGTGCAAGGTTTTGGGAAGTATTTTGGGGGGAAGGACGCGTCCAAACAGCTCTTCCCCAGTAACCAGTATTAGTTTGGTGGTGGTAGCGGCCAGTCCAAGGATAACGGGTGTAATATTTTGTACCTTGGGGAAGTTTTGACCTAAGCTGGTAAAGATAAGCTTAGGAGGTTTTTCATGCAGGTCCCCACATCTGTACCCTAGAGTTCAGAGTGGGGGAGGAACCTTGACCTGGTGGCACAGTGGTGGGATTAACCTGAAATCATTTGAGATCCAGTTGAGATTTTTTGAACTAGAAATACAGATTTTAAAAAGGAAATTTTTTTTTCTTTGGAAAGAAAGTCCAGAAAGCAGCTTTGAAACTGAAAGCAGCTTGGTTTCTCTCTGCTTTGTGGCCAAGCAGAGACAAAAGGGGATTATCTTGTGAATTGCAGGTTTTCTTTGCCTGGAGGCAGGGTACTTAACTCCTGCAGGGAAATTCACAGTCTTCCAACCCAGAGGTTTTTTTTTCTTTTCTTCCTAAAAGTAAATAGGGGGTGTGTGTTCTACCCATTTGCTTTTTCTTTGGGCTGGGTAAGCAGGTTTCCAAGCAGTTGGAGGTTTTTTGCTTTAATTTGGGCCCAGAGCAGAGACAAGGGAATTGTCTTTTTCTGTAGGCTGACAATCACTATCAGAGAATAGGTATTCTATTCCAGCACAGCAAAATTTTACAGCCAAGTTTTGTTTGTTTATTTCTAAACCTCGGGTGTAAAGTTAGTTAAAAACAGAGAGGTTAGAATGGCCAAATCCTCAGCTCGACTACAGCTGGAATTAGCCAAATTTCAGGCTAAGGAAAAACAAAGGGAACAAGAAAGACAGATAGAACTCATGCAGCTGAAGAAGGAACAAGAAAGGGAGGCAGGAGAGATTGGAGCCAGATGGGTGGAGGTGGCAGAGAAGAAGAAAACTGGTCGCAGTTGGAGCGGAGACCAGAAGGGACCACCCCAGACCACACCCTATTACTGGGGGCCGCCCAAAGCCCCACCTACCTCCCAAAGAACCCTCCAGACCCCTTATCGTCCCACCACCCCGTTCTCCAGCAACCCTCCTCGCCCCAGTGACCCGTCAGCTGGACGATGTTTTAAGTGTAACGAGCTGGGGCATGTAAAGGCCAACTGCCCCAAGAACCCCAACAGATTACAGTTCATTGCACCGGAATCACACCAGAGGTCCACAGGCCCAGATACCTCCCAGATACCCTTGGAGCGGAGGGAAACTGTGAGTGTGGGCGGGAAGAAGGTCACCGCGTGGAGGGACACCGGAGCACAAGTGTCAGCTATCCATGCTTCCTTAGTGGACCCCAATTTAATCAACCCAGAGATCCAAGTGACGATTCAACCCTTCAAGTCCAACTCTTTCAATTTGCCTACAGCCAAGTTGCCTGTCCAGTACAAGGGCTGGTCAGGAATGTGGACTTTTGCAGTCTATGATGATTATCCCATCCCCATGCTGTTGGGGGAAGACTTGGCCAATCATGTGAAGCAGGCCAAGAGGGTGGGAATGGTCACCCGCAGCCAGGCTAAACAAGCCGTGAGGCCTAGCTCTGTTCCGGAAACTTCTATCAGGACCCAGTCAGAAGTGATGGACCTGGACCCCAGGCCAATGTCTGCAACAGCAGTAGTGGATCCAGTCCCAGAGACCCAGACGGAACCAGTCCCAGAACCGGAACCAGCCGAACAACCAACACCAGACCCCGTGTCAGCACTGAATCCAGTACTTGCAACCTCAACACCAGAGGGCCCCACCGAACCTGAACTGGCAGCAGCCGATAACCCTACACAAGAGGCTCAGCCGGAGCCTGAATCCCAACATAGTGCACCAGCGGAGAGCGGTTCACAGTCAACAGAAACAGCTCCATCCCCTATATCGCTTCCAGAGGGACCAAGCCTAGGTCCACAATCCCATGAGGAACTGATGTCTCCAGCATCAAGGGAACAGTTCCAGACCGAACAGGAAGCAGATGAAAGCCTCCAGAGAGCTTGGATGGCGGCATGGAGCAACCCACCGCCTCTCAGCTCTTCTAATCGATCCAGGTTTGTTGTAGAAAGAGGACTTTTATACAAGGAAACTCTTTCTGGTGGACACCAGGAAGACTGGCATCCTCAGAGACAGTTGGTAGTTACAACTAAATACCGGGCCAAGCTCTTGAGCTTAGCCCATGATCACCCTAGTGGCCATGCTGGGGTGAACAGGACCAAAGACCGTTTGGGGGGATCATTCCACTGGGAGGGAATGGGCAAGGATATTTCTACCTATGTCCAGTCTTGTGAGGTGTGCCAAAGAGTGGGAAAACCCCAAGACCAGGTCAAAGCCCCTCTCCAGCCACTCCCCATCATTGAAGTTCCATTTCAGCGAGTAGCTGTGGATATTCTGGGTCCTTTTCCGAAAAAGACACCCAGAGGAAAGCAGTACATACTGACTTTCATGGATTTTGCCACCCGATGGCCGGAAGCAGTAGCTCTAAGCAACACCAGGGCTAAAAGTGTGTGTCAGGCACTAGCAGACATTTTTGCCAGGGTAGGTTGGCCCTCCGACATCCTCACAGATGCAGGGACTAATTTCCTGGCAGGAACTATGAAAAACCTTTGGGAAGCTCATGGGGTAAATCACTTGGTTGCCACTCCTTACCACCATCAAACAAATGGCATGGTGGAGAAGTTTAATGGAACTTTGGGGGCCATGATACGTAAATTCGTAAATGAGCACTCCAATGATTGGGACCTAGTATTGCAGCAGTTGCTCTTTGCCTACAGAGCTGTACCACATCCCAGTTTAGGGTTTTCCCCATTTGAACTTGTATATGGCCGTGAGGTTAAGGGGCCATTGCAGTTGGTGAAGCAGCAATGGGAGGGATTTACACCTTCTCCAGGAACTAACATTCTGGACTTTGTAACCAACCTACAAAACACCCTCCGAACCTCTTTAGCCCTTGCTAGAGAACTTACAGGATGCTCAAAAAGAGCAAAAAGCCTGGTATGATAAACATGCCAGAGAGCGTTCCTTCAAAGTAGGAGACCAGGTCATGGTCTTAAAGGCGCTCCAGGCCCATAAAATGGAAGCATCGTGGGAAGGGCCATTCACGGTCCAGGAGCGCCTGGGAGCTGTTAATTATCTCATAGCATTCCCCACCTCCAACCGAAAGCCTAAGGTGTACCATATTAATTCTCTAAAGCCCTTTTATTCCAGAGAATTAAAGGTTTGTCAGTTTACAGCCCAGGGAGGAGACGACGCTGAGTGGCCCAAAGGTGTCTACTATGAAGGGAAATGTGCTGGTGGTGTGGAAGAGGTGAACCTCTCCATGACCCTTGGGCGTATGCAGCGACAGCAGATCCAGGAGCTGTGCACTAGCTACGCGCCAACGTTCTCAGCCACCCCAGGACTGACTGAACGGGCATACCACTCCATTGACACAGGTAATGCTCACCCAATTAGGGTCCACCCTTACCGGGTGTCTCCTCAAGCTAAAACTGCTATAGAACGGGAGATCCAGGATATGTTACAGATGGGTGTAATCCGCCCCTCTGAAAGTGCATGGGCATCTCCAGTGGTTCTAGTTCCCAAACCAGATGGGGAAATACGTTTTTGCGTGGACTACCGTAAGCTAAATGCTGTAACTCGCCCAGACAACTATCCAATGCCACGCACAGATGAACTATTAGAGAAACTGGGACGGGCCCAGTTCATCTCTACCTTGGACTTAACCAAGGGGTACTGGCAGGTACCGCTAGATGAATCTGCCAAGGAAAGGTCAGCCTTCATCACACATCTCGGGCTGTATGAATTTAATGTACTCCCTTTCGGGCTGCGAAATGCACCCGCCACTTTCCAAAGACTTGTAGATGGTCTCCTAGCGGGATTAGGAGAATATGCAGTCGCCTACCTTGACGATGTGGCCATATTTTCGGATTCCTGGGCAGACCACCTGGAACATCTACAAAAAGTCCTTGAGCGCATAAGGGAGGCAGGACTAACTGTTAAGGCTAAGAAGTATCAAATAGGCCTAAACAGAGTGACTTACCTTGGACACCAGGTGGGTCAAGGAACTATCAGCCCCCTACAGGCCAAAGTGGATGCTATCCAAAAGTGGCCTGTCCCAAAGTCAAAGAAACAGGTTCAATCCTTCTTAGGCTTGGCCGGTTATTACAGACGATTTGTACCGCACTACAGCCAAATCGCTGCCCCACTGACAGACCTAACCAAAAAGAAACAGCCAAATGCTGTTCAGTGGACCGGAAAGTGTCAGAAGGCCTTTAACAAGCTTAAAGCGACACTCATGTCTGACCCTGTACTAAGGGCCCCAGACTTTGACATACCGTTCCTAGTAACCACAGATGCATCCGAGCGTGGTGTGGGAGCAGTTTTAATGCAGAAAGGACCTGATCAAGAATTCCACCCTGTAGTGTTTCTCAGCAAAAAACTGTCTGAGAGGGAAAGCAACTGGTCAGTCACTGAAAAAGAATGTTATGCCATTGTCTACGCTCTGGAAAAGCTACGCCCATATGTTTGGGGACGGCGTTTCCACCTGCAAACCGACCATGCTGCACTAAAGTGGCTTCACACCGTCAAAGAAACTAACAAAAAACTTCTTCGGTGGAGTTTAGCTCTCCAAGATTTTGATTTCGACATCCAACACATCTCAGGAGCTTCTAACAAAGTGGCTGATGCACTCTCCCGTGAAAGTTTCCCAGAATCAACTGGTTAAAATCGTCCTTGAGATGTGGAAAATATTGTTAGTCTTTATGTACTTGGTAGTATATTTAGAGATGCATGTGTCTTATTAACTCTGTTTTCCTAGAGCTCCAGGAAGAAATCCCAGCCAGTGTTTCACCCTAGCTGAGATTTGGGGGGCGTGTCATAAATATAAAGGGAAGGGTAAACCCCTTTGAAATCCCTCCTGGCCAGGGGAAAGCTCCTCTCACCTGTAAAGGGTTAAGAAGCTAAAGGTAACCTCGCTGGCACCTGACCAAAATGACCAATGAGGAGACAAGATACTTTCAAAAGCTGGGAGGAGGGAGAGAAACAAAGGGTCTGTGTCTGTCTGTATGCTGCGCTTGCCAGGGACAGACCAGGAATCCCTCCTGGCCAGGGGAAAGCTCCTCTCACCTGTAAAGGGTTAAGAAGCTAAAGGTAACCTCGCTGGCACCTGACCAAAATGACCAATGAGGAGACAAGATACTTTCAAAAGCTGGGAGGAGGGAGAGAAACAAAGGGTCTGTGTCTGTCTGTAGTCGTCTTGGCCAGGGACAGAACAGGAATGGAGTCTTAGAACTTTTAGTAAGTAATCTAGCTAGGTATGTGTTAGATTATGATTTCTTTAAATGGCCGAGAAAAGAATTGTGCTGAATAGAATAACTATTTCGGTCTGTGTATCTTTTTTGTAACTTAAGGTTTTGCCTAGAGGGGTTCTCTATGTTTTTGAATCTAATTACCCTGTAAGATCTCTACCATCCTGATTTTACAGGGGGGATTTCTTTATTTCTATTTACTTCTATTTTTTATTAAAAGTCTTCTTGTAAAACACTGAATGCTTTTTCATTGTTCTCAGATCCAAGGGTTTGGGTCTGTGGTCACCTATGCAAATTGGTGAGGCTTTTTATCCAACATTTCCCAGGAAAGGGGGGGTGCAAGTGTTGGGAGGATTGTTCATTGTTCTTAAGATCCAAGGGTCTGGGTCTGTAGTCACCTAGGCAAATTGGTGAGGCTTTTTACCAAACCTTGTCCAGGAAGTGGGGTGCAAGGTTTTGGGAAGTATTTTGGGGGGAAGGATGCGTCCAAACAGCTCTTCCCCAGTAACCAGTATTAGTTTGGTGGTGGTAGCGGCCAGTCCAAGGATAACGGGTGTAATATTTTGTACCTTGGGGAAGTTTTGACCTAAGCTGGTAAAGATAAGCTTAGGAGGTTTTTCATGCAGGTCCCCACATCTGTACCCTAGAGTTCAGAGTGGGGGAGGAACCTTGACAGTAACCCAGTTTATATTCTTACCTTTATCTTTTCATCTTCCATGGAATGTCTGCCTTTCAATGTAGTCTCTCTCCTGGCAGAAAACACACAGCCATATGACATGGACTGCTTCTGTGGGTCTTCCTCTGCATCCTGACCTCAGGGCCAGATCCTGAGAGATGCTGAGCAAATCCTGCAAATCCTGTTGACTTCAGTGGGAGTTGAGCATGCTCAGAAACCCCCAGGATCAGGCGAGTCTATTTTTGCCACACTGTAGGGACCCACCATCTCTGGGGTGGAACACTGCAGCAGTTTTACACCACTACGCAGCTGAATAGTTGAGGAAAATACTGCATCCAGTTGAAACTACAGGAGGAGTTTTGGATAGGTAGAATATAGTTACCCCAATTGGAATTTGACCAGGACACCACATGTGGTAACCCTTTCCTCTTGCAAAAAGTGCGGCAGACTCTTTAATGAACGCTAACTTGGCTTGCAGAGTGATTCTGAATGAAAGCACTACGGCCCTATTGGCATGCTGCTTCAGGAAGCATAGCACACTGCTTGCTGGACCTTTGCTAGGTTTGGCTGGTGGTCTTCCATCCAAGCACTAACCCTGTGCACTACTACACAGCTTCAGCTTGCTACCTTGCTGGATTGCCAAGGCACGGTAATAAACTAATTCCATTGTTAGGTATGGATAAGCATCAGGGCATGTTTCTACATAGCTCACAACATCGGACAGATGAGGGATAAACTGGAAAACCATATAGGCATCCAAGGTCAAGGACTGGTGAAAGGATGCTGAATGTATCTTACCAATAAGGGAATGAAATTAACTTTTAGAATTTACTGGGACTACTCTCTAGAGCATCTGAAAAGAGCCAGGATTGTGACTATTATTGAGTCTGCCATCAGCATTCTTGGTGTTACCTGAAATTGGGCCAGCTAGTAATCTTAGGGAGGACTAATGACCTACCAGAGTTTGGCAGAAAGCAGCACGTTTATTATTCTGATAGCTAAGCTCAAAAGAAAAGCGTTGGGGGAGTGTGTGTGGGGGTGTGTGTGTCACACTCACATACTCACGCTCCCAGAACAGGCACAGCACTGGAGATGTCAGGATTCTTCAGGGTAAGTGTATGAAGGTAAGTCTTCCCACAGCACGATGAAATGCAATGCAGCAAACCACTGGCCAGGGGGTCCGGGCAAAGGGCCTTCACAGGAGGTACAAGCTTGTGAGTGCACTCCTGAGCATATGGCCCCTTCCCCTTTTAAGGACCTGCTCCTCATGGTCTGCGACTAGAGATGACTTGGCCGTGTCTGGTTGGTCACACTCCACCTTGGGCAGTGTCCATGCATTGGGTGTGTGATCGTTGCCTAATTAGAGTTCCAGACACCTTGTCTACCTGGGAGCTCTTCTGATCTTCCAGCTGTTCAACCACCCCATTCATCCCACAAGCATTCCAGGAGGGAGGGGGAGGGGGAAAGCCACTTCACAGGTATTCAAAGAGGGAGAGGAGACAAAAGGGGGGGGGGGAAGTGTAACAGACCTTTTGAGCATACAGATCATACATAGCATACAGATCACTGCTGCTCCTACAACACTTCGCATTGGGCAATTGCTGAGCAAGCATGGCTCATGCCCTGGGGAGCATACCTTCTAAATGTGAAGGCTGAAAGCAGCATTGACCTTTAAGTAATGTGACAAAGCTCTGTCCTTCTCTCTGTGAGTCCTGTGTTTCCTGGCAGATTTTGCTAGCCTTAGAGGCTCACTGTGACCCTCCATGTAACCCTTCTCTCTCCAGAGACAAGAGTCACAGTCTACTGAGCCATTTTCATCATAAGCCAGCAAGGGAGGTGAGGAGAAGCTATCCTCCCTTGCACAGTCTCTGTTGTCTCCCAGTCTAAGTGATTAATCGGGGGTCAAAGGGGGAAGCCCGGGCCCACCCTCTACTCTGGGCTCCAGCCCAGGGACCCTAATAGTATCAGCTATGGTAGCTGACTTTTTAGAAACATGACACAATTCCCTGGGCTACTTCCCCAAAGCAGCCCCCACTTCCTCAAGCTCCACTTCACCCTTACCTCAGGGTCTCCTTCCTTGTGCCTGATATGGTGTGTACTGCTCAGTCTCTCCAACAGCACACTTCCTCCCACAGCTCCTGACATCCACACGCACCTGACTAACTGGGGGGCTTTTAACTAGTTTCAGCCAGCCCCTGATTGGCTTCAGGTGTCCCAATCAACCTAGCGTTCTCCCTGCCTTCTGGAAAGTTCTTAATTGGCCCCGGGTGTCTTAATTGACCTGGAGCAGCTGCCATTTCCCTTATCCTGGAACCAGGGATTTGTTTAGCCTGGAGCTAATATGTCTATCTCCCACTACTTTTCTATAGCCATCTGGCCTTGCCCCATCACAGTAAGCATAAAGCAGCTACCAAATTGAAAACATGCCTGTGTCAATAACACTGTTTCAGGCCATGTCAAGGGCAGGGCTGTGGATGTCTGAGACCCAGTGCTTTCAAATTCAGGGAAATTGCTTCTCGGCACCTAGCATCTGTGGGTGTGTTTCGCTCTAGTAGACTTGCCACTTTGCAAGGCTGTGCCAGTATTCACAGTAGGATGCTGAATGGAAGCAGTCAAAATTTTCCAAGCTCAGCTGGGAACAAGACATTGCAGTCTGCATAGATGGTGCCCAGGCAGTGCCAGGTAAAAATAGCATAGAACTTCATAGAGATCCAAAGCATCGCAGCTACTCTCTCTCTCTGACACACCGCCAAGCTCCGACTGCTCTAGAAATGTCTGAAAAAGCTTCGTCATGTCCTTAATGAAGCCGTGAACTTCATGAAAGGCTGTCGGTCCTATGCATTCTGAACTTCTTGCCTTGCTGTGTGACAAGCGAGGTTCCCTTAACCAGCACTTTCACACTGCAGCAAGGCAAAAGTGCTAACTCAACTCTTCAAATGAAGAGCAGAAGAGCAGGTTTTCCTGAGTCCTCAGCAATTCACCCTTGCCTTTCAGCAATTGGTGCTGGGTGGCAAGCTCAACTGACCTTGCTGACATCTATGATAGCTGGACTCTTCTCTGCAGGGGCGGAATAACTGTGTTCTGCCTATGCACATCAGGGCAGAAGAGTTCATCAGAAAACTCCATCTGAGTGCAAAGAGAAAACCTGGAGTATTTTCCTCTTGTATCAGATTTCAGTGGAGGGTCTGAGAGCTGGCCAGAAACAACTGGGAGCTCACAAGTCAATATCTGAGGGAATTTTTGGCCCAGCTGTGGGATTATTCTCCTGATGATCCACAGAAGGGAAAGAAGTGGATCGCCAAGCTTTTCATCCAAGATGCTAATGACTTAGCAGTGCCAACTGTAAGACAAATGGAGAGACTCTACTTGTGAAAGGACCTTGCAACTGACTTTCTCTAGCTAGGAGCTCAGCAGCGTTTGGCTGTCTGTGAAGGAGAGTACCTAGCTTTAGTTGCAGAAACCTGAAAGTTTGCATCTCTTTTTCATCCTGGTTTCTTTGAGAGTCGGAGTCTTTGTTGGTGTTGGAGATTTAAAAACAAAAGCCTGTCAATCAGAATGAACCTGCAAGTGGAAGGATGGCCTTGGGGTGAGGGATTGATCTGAGATGTGTGTGTGGTGGGGGTGGGCTTCAATTCCTAACTCTTCTTCAGATGATTTTAGGCAAATCACTTAATTCCTCTGGGCCTCAGTTCCTCACCTGTGAAATGGGGATGATGATTATAGCTGGCTGGGAAATAGAAATCTCCTTGTGTGAAGAATCTGGCATGTTTGACGTATTTTTTCATCTTGAATTGGGGTGAAAGGTCAAAAATTTGAATTTTTTTTGCAGGAAGGGATTTCCAGAAAAAATCCATTTCAGGAGAAGGGGAACAGAATTTTTCAGCTTCCTGCCTGCCCAGAAGGCTCTTGTCACTTTCACGTTAACCTTGCAGGCAGAAGATAATGAAATTAACAAGAGCTTTCCAGGTGAGCAGCTGGGGAGCTTCATTTTGCTTTTCCTGACAGAAAATCTAAATTTTCCTGCAGAAAATCCCATTGCTGCAAAAAGTGCATTCTCCATCAGAAAACTATTCCAACATAAAATTCCCAACAGTTCTAATACCAACACTTACTTCCTTTGTCCATCTAGCCCATTTAGACGTATAAACTCTTCAGGGCAGGAACTGTCTCTTACTGTGTGTACATATGGGGTCTGCAACAAGGGCGTGCCAGTCTTGATTGGGGCTTTTAAGGGCTACTGGAATACAAATAAACATAGTTAGTCCAGACTTCAGAGTAACAGCCGTGTTAGTCTGTATTCGCAAAAAGAAAAGAAGTACTTGTGGCACCTTAGAGACTAACCAATTTATTTGAGCATGAGCTTTCGTGAGCTACAGCTCACTTCATCGGATGCATACTGTGGAAAGTGTAGAAGATCTTTTTATACACACAAAGCATGAAAAAATACCTCCCCCCACCCCACTCTCCTGCTGGTAATAGCTTATCTAAAGTGACCACTCTCCTTACAATGTGTATGATAAGCAAGGTGGGCCATTTCCAGCACAAATCCAGGGTTAACAAGAACGTCTGGGGGGGGGGGGGGCGGGGGGGGAGGAAAAAACAAGGGGAAATAGGTTACCTTGCATAATGACTTAGCCACTCCCAGTCTCTATTCAAGCCTAAGTTAATTGTATCCAATTTGCAAATGAATTCCAATTCAACAGTTTCTCGCTGGAGTCTGGATTTGAAGTTTTTTTGTTGTAATATCGCAACTTTCATGTCTGTAATCGTGTGACCAGAGAGATTGAAGTGTTCTCCGACTGGTTTATGAATGTTATAATTCTTGACATCTGATTTGTGTCCATTTATTCTTTTACGTAGAGACTGTCCAGTTTGACCAATGTACATGGCAGAGGGGCATTGCTGGCACATGATGGCATATATCACATTGGTGGATGTGCAGGTGAACGAGCCTCTGATAGTGTGGCTGATGTGATTAGGCCCTGTGATGGTGTCCCCTGAATAGATGTGTGGGCACAGTTGGCAACGGGCGTTGTTGCAAGGATAGGTTCCTGGGTTAGTGGTTCTGTTGTGTGGTATGTGGTTGCTGGTGAGTATTTGCTTCAGGTTGCGGGGCTGTCTGTAGGCAAGGACTGGCCTGTCTCCCAAGATTTGTGAGAGTGTTGGGTCATCCTTCAGGATAGGTTGTAGATCCTTAATAATGCATTGGAGGGGTTTTAGTTGGGGGCTGAAGGAGACAGCTAGTGGCGTTCTGTTATTTTCTTTGTTAGGCCTGTCCTGTAGTAGGTGACTTCTGGGAACCTTCTGGCTCTATCAATCTGTTTCTTCACTTCCGCAGGTGGGTATTGTAGTTGTAAGAATGCTTGATAGAGATCTTGTAGGTGTTTGTCTCTGTCTGAGGGGTTGGAGCAAATGCGGTTGTATCGCAGAGCTTGGCTGTAGACGATGGATCGTGTGGTGTGGTCAGGGTGAAAGCTGGAGGCATGTAGGTAGGAATAGCGGTCAGTGGGTTTCCGGTATAGGGTGGTGTTTATGTGACCATCGTTTATTAGCACTGTAGTGTCCAGGAAGTGGATCTCTTGTGTGGACTGGACCAGGCTGAGGTTGATGGTGGGATGGAAATTGTTGAAATCATGGTGGAATTCCTCAAGGGCTTCTTTTCCATGGGCCCAGATGATGAAGATGTCATCAATATAGCGCAAGTAGAGTAGGGGCGTTAGGGGACGAGAGCTGAGGAAGCGTTGTTCTAAGTCAGCCATAAAAATGTTGGCATACTGTGGGGCCATGCGGGTACCCATAGCAGTGCCGCTGATTTGAAGGTATACATTGTCCCCAAATGTAAAATAGTTATGGGTAAGGACAAAGTCACAAAGTTCAGCCACCAGGTTAGCCGTGACATTATCGGGGATAGTGTTCTTGACGGCTTGTAGTCCATCTTTGTGTGGAATGTTGGTGTAGAGGGCTTCTACATGCATAGTGGCCAGGATGGTGTTATCAGGAAGATCACCGATGGATTGTAGTTTCCTCAGGAAGTCAGTGGTGTCTCAAAGGTAGCTGGGAGTGCTAGTAGCGTAGGGCCTGAGGAGGGAGTCTACATAGCCAGACAATCCTGCTGTCAGGGTGCCAATGCCTGAGATGATGGGGTGCCCAGGATTTCCAGGTTTATGGATCTTGGGTAGTAGAGAGAATATCCCAGGTCGGGGTTCCAGGGGTGTGTCTGTGCGGATTTGATCTTGTGCTTTTTCAGGGAGTTTCTTGAGAAAATGCTGTAGTTTCTTTTGGTAACTCTCAGTGGGATCAGAGGGTAATGGCTTGTAGAAAGTGTTGTTGGAGAGCTGCCGAGCAGCCTCTTGTTCATATTCTGACCTATTCATGATGACAACAGCACCTCCTTTGTCAGCCTTTTTGATTATGATGTCAGAGTTGTTTCTGAGGCTGTGGATGGCATTGTGTTCTGCACAGCTGAAGTTATGGGGCGAGTGATGCTGCTTTTCCACAGTTTCAGCCTATGCACGTCGGCGGAAGCACTCTATGTAGAAGTCCAGTCTGCTGTTTCGACCTTCAGGAGGAGTCCACCTAGAATCCTTCTTTTTGTAGTGTTGATAGGGAGGTCTCTGTGGATTAGTATGTTGTTCAGAGGTATGTTGGAAATATTCCTTGAGTCGGAGACGTCGAAAATAGGATTCTAGGTCATCACAGAACTGTATCATGTTTGTGGGGGTAGAGGGGCAGAAGGAGAGGCACCGAGATAGGACAGCTGCTTCGGCTGGGCTGAGAGTATAGTTGGATAGGTTAACAATATTGCTGGGTGGGTTGAGGGAACCATTGCTGTGGCCCCTTGTGGCATGTAGTAGTTTAGAAAGTTTAGTGTCCTTTTTCTTTTGTAGAGAAGCAAAGTGTGTGTTGTAAATGGCTTGTCTAGTTTTAGTAAAGTCCAGCCACGAGGAAGTTTGTGTGGAAGGTTGGAAGGAGAGTGGGTTTGTGTGTGTTTGTGGGGGGGGGGGTGAGAAAACCTGGATTTGTGCTGGAAATGGCCCAACTTGATTATCATACACATTGTAAGGAGAGTGATCACTTTAGATAAGCTATTACCGGGTGGGGGGAGGTATTTTTTCATGCTTTGTGTGTATAAAAAGATCTTCTACACTTTCCACAGTATGCATCTGATGAAGTGAGCTGTAGCTCACGAAAGCTTATGCTCAAATAAATTGGTTAGTCTCTAAGGTGCCACAAGTACTCCTTTTCTTTTAGTCCAGACTATGTCTTTCCCCGGTTTGACCTGGGGTGCCCATATGTCTCGTTTTGGCTGGGACAGTCCCCTTTTTAAGCTTGGTCCTGGACATCACAACTTTTTTGGGGGGCAAAAATGGGCCTTTGTCCCATTTGCTATCCCATTTAGCGTGGAGAAAAATTTGGACAAGAGCCAGTGGGACCAATGTCCAGTTTTGCCAAAAAAGTCATGACATCTGTGACGTTGGTTCAGGCTGACGGCCTCGCCTGGCAGGGCTTGGGCCAGCTCTGAGAGGTGGGGCTCAGGCGAGCTTTGACACCAGGCAGCACGGGGCTGACCCTGAGACGCCTGCCGCGGTCACGTACCCGGTGTCCCGTTTTCAATTTAAGGAAACACGGTCACCCTGTGGGGGCCGCGTATCTTGCCTCAGGTGGGCCTCCTTCGCCCTGAATGTGGTTCCTCCAGAGCCTCTCACCCCAACCCCCAGCACCTACAATGGTGTGACACACCCAGGCCTGGAAACAGCCACTGACTCTAAAGCTCACAGGGGGTGGCCTCTGCCTTCACCAGGCGGGTCTGATCATGGAGGCTGTTCTGCATAGATCACACGGTGGGGGGGGGGGGTCCCCCTCTCAGGCTAAGGGCCCATTCGATGTCCCCTCCCCAGCGCCCACAGTCCTCAGCCTCCTTCTTCCAGAGGGGTGGCCGCGCGAGTCTGTATCAGCAAAAACAACGAGGGGCTTTTAGCCCACGAAAGCTTAGGCCCAAATAAACGTGTCCCTCTCTGAAGCGCCGCCAGGACGCCCCCCCCTTGCTTCAACCCGACCCCGGGCAACGCGGCCTTTCCCCACCCGCCCCGCATCTCCGCCAGGAGTCGCCTTCCCCTCGCTGGTTCGCAGCGGCCTCCCACAATGCACCATGGGCCGGGTGGCTGCCGCTGGCTCCGGCTCCGCGCCCGGGGATCGTTGCACAATGCCGCCGCCGCCAGGGAGCTGAGAGCCGGGGGGCGGCCGGCGGGCGGGGAAAGCGGCGCGAGCCTTCTCCGCCGGCCCACCAGCCTCCCCGGCGCCTGCAGCGCCCTGCACGCTTGGCGGCCCTGCTCCCCGCCGCCGGCAGGTAAGGGCTGGAGGCGGGCTCGCCTCGCGTGCTTGCGAGGCTGGGGTTGTCCGGACATGGCTCCCCTCTCCCAGCGGCTGCCGGAGGGGTGGGAGAGGAGGAATGGGGGGCGCGCGTCGGCCGGTGCGGCAGGCTGAGCCGCGGTTGGGGTTGTCCTGCCGCCGGAGGCTCTGGGGTGGGGAGCCCTGGCCGCTTCGCACGGAGCGGGAGGCGGGCGGCTGGCTCGTGTGTGGCCGCAGGGGAGGGCGCACGGGTGTAAAGAGCTAGGGCTTGTTGCACGCGCGTGTGGGTCCGTGCCAGGGCGCACTCTTCTCCCTCCCCCCCCCCAGGCGTGTGTCCCGGTGCCCTGCGGTGGGCACGGGCGGGATGGGAAGCCGGCCCCCGGCGTGTGCGGGACTGCGGGCGGCGGCTGCCACGCCGAGTCGTTCCGAGGACGGGAGCGCGGCCGGCGGCGGGGGGGGGTCATGTTTTGTTTTGTTTTTTTGTCTTGTTAAACCCCCCCCTCCCAAAAAAAAAAAAAAGCCACGCGCGAGCCCCAGAGGCAGGGAAACGTCCCGCCCGAAGCCGCTCTGCTCCGGGCTCGCTGTCGCTCCGCTCCGCCTTGTTCGCTGGCCGGGTTTCTTTGGGCCGGCGCGGAGCGAGAGGCTGCCAGCCGGCGCCGGGGAAAGCGAAGCACGCGGGGGCAGCCGCCCCCCGGGCCTGGAGTCTCACGCCCCCCGGGCCTGGAGTCTCACGCCCCCCGGGGAGCGCGGGGGACCCTGCCGCTCTGAAGCCCAGCTTCCGTCTGTCTGCCCGGCCCCCCGCTCCCAGATCTGCCGGGCAGCCTCCTTATTCCCCTCCCGCCACTCCCTTTTACATTGGTGTGGCTGGCCCGGCGGGTCCCGTAGAGAACTTTCTTGCTCTGTGTGTGTGTGTGTGTCAGCAATGGGAAAAGCCAAACACTGACAGGAGCTATGTTGAGTACATTACATTACATTGTAAGGAGAGTGATCACTTTAGATAAGCTATTACCAGCGGGAGAGTGGGGTGGGGGGGAGAGAAAACCTTTTGTAGTGGTAAACACCCATTTTTTTCATGCTTTGTGTGTATAAAAAGATCTTCTGTACTTTCCACAATATGCATTCAGATGAAGTGAGCTGTAGCTCACGAAAGCTTATGCTCAAATAAATGGGTTAGTCTGTAAGGTGCCACAAGTCCTCCTTTTCTTTTTGACAGGAGCTAGTTCCCAATATATCAACAGTGCAGGGCACTCTAGGAGTGGGTATGGTACAGGGTGACCAGAGAGCAAATGTGAAAAATCGGGACGGGGGGGACGGTTGGTAATTGGCACCTATATAAGAAAAAGCCCCAAATATCGGGACTGTCCCTATAAAATCGGGACGTCTGGTCACCCTACTATGGTACCACCATAGCTGTGAGGGAAAGTCTGCAGAGTTTGCTGCGGTACTCTCATATCATTATGTATTTTTAAAGCAAGCTCAAGCAGCTACATACTTCTCAGATCGGGGCTCTCTGGTGTTTAAAGATAAGGCAGTGTAAGACTCTTGTCTCCTCCTCCCCCAATTCTGAATGGGGGCGCAGTTTGGAATTTGTTTCTGTTTTTAAAAAACAACAGCCACCCGTCATGCTGGGTCAAATTAAGCTTGGGTCAAAGCGAATACCTGGAGTTTGGGAAACTTCAGGATTGCAACCCCTTCACCAAGCCCTGGTTTTGGTCCAGTTAGCGTGTTGATGGTATAACACAGCACTTCAGTGCAAGGGAATGGCAGTCAGTCACGTTACAGTCGAACCCAAGTGAATCCTTCCCCTGGCAAATCTTACTTTTAAAAGAACCTTGCCATTTGGAAAGTAAGGAAAATTTGATTTTTGCAATCATTTTTGAGGTGCAGAAAAGCCCTTCCTGGCAGGGATGATTTTAGCAATGTCCAGAGAGGAGGGGATGGAAAAATTATCCCAAATTCCCTTTAGCTTGAACATGGGTGTTTCAGGATATCCCTCCTCCTGCACATCACTTCTTATTGGTATCTGTATCTCCTTTTCATGTTAACTCCTCATGCTGGGATGTGGATTATTAGGGCACTTCTGATTTATTTTCAATGAAGATAATACTGCTTCTAAAATCAGAACTCCGAGTCTCCCACTGTCATTGCACAATCTTCTGTCTTTTCCCCTCATCCCCCTTGCTGGCTCAGTACTCTTGGCACATAATGCTTCCAGCATAGGCCTGTAACTCTGAGTCTGGAGGTGATAGATTTGGAAGAAGCCTAATGCCGTATTAGCAAGACATTACCTACGGGTTTTTTTTTTTTAATTGTAGAGCTGTGTGAAAGCACCAAGAAAGAGCAACATTTAAAAAAAGAAAAAAGGGAATTTTGTCAGGAACAAAAATAGGACAGAAGCTTACATCATGAAACACATGGTTTATTTGTTTATCTTTCCCACCACATCAGACTACTGGGGCTCACTAAAGGGCAAATGGTCCAACCTAGTATCTTCCTTTAAAACTCGTTTCCAGTCTCTTATTGTCTTAAACAAAATCATCTGAACAAACTTCTTCCCTGTCCTCTGAGGAAGCTGCAGTCTGTCTTTCAGAGGCTCTTCCTTCACTCCTCCTTCCCCACCTCACTTTTTAAAACCAACTTGCTGAGGTCCTGCTGGCTGCAAGGTCCCAATACAACAGCCCCTACAGGGGTGTCCGTAAAGCAGTTAGACCCTGAGATGAAAGGGGCTGTGTAAGTGCCAAGTGTGATTACTGGTGGTGGTGGTGGTAGCTGTTATATTCCATTCGGGGCTGGGTGTGCTGGCGAGGGTTTGGTGCAGAGTTAATGTTCTGTGCCACTCTGGGATCATAGGGCAGTGGATGCTATAAAGCAAAGAAGCTGGCACCTTTCTCTGGCAAGATTTAGAGAAGTTCCTGTGCCATGCCCACCACTGCAGGACCTGGCCAGGTCCGGAAGCTGGAGTCTGACCAAGCTTTGAACTCCCGCAGAGCACTGGAATGTGCCTCTCCCACTCCCGCAGGGCTACCCGCCCAGGAGCCAGCAGAAGGGGAAGCCGGAGGGAGGACGCTCTGCTATGAGGCTGGAATCCTTTCCAGAAATCATTGACATGGCACCGTCCACGTGCATGGCGCTCATACAGCAAGACAGCGTCCGAGACATCTCCTATCCACAAGAGCCTGCGCAATGTAGGAGAGGCAGGTTACCTATTTGTATGGCACTGTTGATGGTCAGACACAGAGAAAGGCATGGTTCCCTTCCAGTCCAGGTAGACGATACGAAGGAGGCAGCGAAAAGCAATGAGCACTCGTCTAGTTAATGAACAGTTAGGGGATGTCAGCCACCTGCTGAGGGGAGGGTTACAGTGGGCCAGCTTGTTGGAAGAAGTATGTTTGAAATAGGGACCGGAGGAGGAAAGGGCCAAGGCGAAGGTGGGGCTGGATAGGGAGGTTGTTCGTGCAAAGGACGTTACGCAGAAGAGGGCACAGAGGCAGGAGTGGAAAAAGGACATTGAGCCCTTATGCTTCAGAGCAGACGCCAAACTCTGTAACTGTGAAGGTCAGGAAGGCGCTTTTCCTGCAGGCTGGTTATTCCCCAGCTGGCTACTTCAGGGTTTCTTGCGCTGTCCTTGGAAGCGGCTGGTTCTGGCCACTGTCAAAACAGGCTATTGGCGTAGATCAGAGCAGAGGGCTATCTACAGGGCATTTCCTCTGCTCCTATGATTGGGGTGCTTCGTTAGATGACCTGGCTGGAGTGAAATAAGATGAAGAGGGTATGGATTGCTCATCAGAGAGGAGAATAAGGAAGGAATGGCTCCTGGAAAAGTGCATTTTGAGTAGGGATTTGAAGGCTGAAACGGGTGCTGGGTCGAGTGGGGGAGACTGTTTCAGGTGCATCTCAAATCTCCTTTCAAAGGTGGGTGATGAATTGGCCTGGGGGAGGCCACTCCGCACAGAGAAGCAGGCAGGTGACCTGTGCAGTAGCATAGAGTCCTGGCCTGTGGCTCAGCCAGGTCCTGGCTCTGCACTCCTAGCGCTGCTTCCCAGTTCTAACGCTGTAGTTAGAAATGCATAGGGCTTATCTGGTGCTTTGGAGCTGCCATCTACACACACATCCATGCATTGCCTGAATAGTTCGGTCTTGCCAGCCAAGTGCCTGAGGTGGAGGGGAGGGAGTTGCATCAAGTCATCTGCAGCAGCATGGGGCGAGTTGACGTTTATCTTCACTCAGCAGGTCCGACTAGGAGACACAAGTGGATCTGGATGCAAACAGGGTGCAGCTTTGTTCTTGCAAGTGCTGCAGAGGGAGGTCGTGTAAGTGGGGACAACTCTGTGCTTACCCTAGTCTGTGCCAGCTCTGAGTTTGGCTCAATAACCAGAAAACGTTTCCCTTGTGCTGAATGTAATTGATGTCAGTGGAATTACACTAATGCTGAATTTGGCCCATTCAAGCCTAAACTTGGTAACACTCAGTCCTAGGAGGCTGTGGACCAGTCTCCCAAGGGAAGTGGTGGAAGCCCCATTGCTTGGGTCGTTTAAGACTAGACTAGACATAACATTGAGTAATCTGTTGCTGGAAGCAATCCTACACTGGAGACTAGACAAGAGGCAATGTCTCTTACAGCTCTTTTTATGAATGCACAGACTCCTGGATATCTGTGTGCAGGGTGTGAGCACTAGAAAGGCTCACATTGAAATTGGTTAAATTTTTATTCCTACATACATGCATTTGCTAGTCTAACTCCCTGTCGAGAGGTGTGGGTTGAGCACAGGGTTGGGAGCCAGAAACTCTTGAGCTCTAATTTTGATTCTCACACTGATTTGTTGTGTGACCGTGGGCATGTCAGTTTCCCTCTGTGCCTTAGTTCCCATTATTAAATGGGAAATAATACTACTTGGTCGTTGCGGCTATTAATTGCGTAGTGCTTTGAAGTTGTGAAGTGCTATATGAGTGCTGATATCGCAATGAATTGGTCATTGTATGTGTACTACCATCCTCCAGTGGATGGAATTGGAACTGTTCCACGCTGCCATAGACTCTGTACTGCTACCTGTTAATGGAGATTCTCTCTTAAATAACAGTACTTTGATTTAAAAACATCAAATAAAATCTTTGAACTAACATAGTCATAGAATTCAAGGCCCGAAGGGACCTCCAGATCATCTATTTCGATCTGTATATCACAGGACACTGACGCACCCCAGCCCCCACACACTAACCCAACAACCAGAATTAAGTCTGGTCTACGCTACAAAGTTAGGTCGACGTAAGTCCGCTGGCTTCGGCTGAGATATGCCAGTGTCTACACTCAAATTTGTCTCCTGCCAATCTAACAGTCCTGTTACAGTGGCACAATATCACCAGCTCCCCACGTGATGCAGAGCCGTGGTCAACCTACTTAGGTGAACACAGTGCGAGTGTAGGCGCTGGGTGAGTGATGTATGCTTAACTTCGCTGTTCAATCACAGCCCTCTTCGTTACGTCCCACCCCACTTCCTCTGACTGCGTGTTGTCCGTTCAGATTGTAGGTTCTCTGACAGGACTGTAGCAAAACATGCGCCGAGCACTGCTGGCACGGTATTCATATGGTAACAAATTTCCTTTTAGCTCTTGTTTCTCACGCTGCCTTCCCTCATGTGCTTTGGGGACACAAAGATCTGAGTCCTGTCATTCTTGTCGCCATGAAGTTCTCGGTGCCGAGTGCAGTGGCAGTCATGAAATTCCAATGCGGCCAAGGATTTGTTACAGCATTACTGATGCTGACAGTAATGCAGGAAAACGTACGGGAAGGGTCAATACATTTGTTTTTTTAAAATTATGCCACCAATCCTGTAATCAGATCCACTTGGGCAGATCCCCAGTAAAGAGGTTTGCTGGCTTTCAGTCTGATTGCAGGATGGGGGCCGAAGCTGTAACTTCCATCATTAAAGATATTTTCTGTTGTTGTCCTGGGATTGTAGGATTTCTTTTCAAAATATTTTGTTTTAAAATAATCTTTCCAGTTCAACTTTCTTTCTAGCTGCACTTTCTGTTGGGAGCAGAGAATGAAAAAGGAGAGCAATGTTTTTAATAATTGATCAAAAAATTAGTTGAAGCAGTATGTTTAAAAAACCCAATCCAACCCACCACACACACAAGCAACAGAAGAAATTACAAGTCAAGACGTGGAGGATGGAATGAAAACA
The DNA here is from genome assembly GCF_965140295.1 of Lepidochelys olivacea. Classification (NCBI taxonomy): domain Eukaryota; kingdom Metazoa; phylum Chordata; order Testudines; family Cheloniidae; genus Lepidochelys; species Lepidochelys olivacea. The sequence continues at coordinate 7,960,169 of NC_140413.1, forward strand.
GTAAAGATCAAACCCAGTTTTAAATATAGATGAGATGTTTATTTAATACCTACTGCGCTGCCATCCTTTTAAAGTCCTCCCTCCCCAGTTTTTTAGAAGATAGTTTAAAAAGCAACAGAATTGTCTCAGAAGTCGGAGAAATTCAATAACCAGCAAGTTCTGAAAGGGAACGTAACTAGCACCATTAACAAACTTTGGCAGAAAATTGTTCCAAACTCGTATAAGGACTCGATGCTATCTGGTGCTGAATGTTCTTGGTGACTTCAAGTCCCATCAGTAAATGGAAGTTGCTCTGTCTCTCTCAGGAGGAACTAAGCACCTTGCAGATCAGGCTCTCAGAGCCTAAGGCAGTGGTTTGCAGCCTGTGGTCAGCAGACCCTTGGGGATCCACAGACTATGTGTGAGGGGTCCACGAAAGTTTGTTGTTACCACAGAACAGTGGTTTGAAACCTGTGGTCTGCGGCCTGTGGGGTCTGCAGACTATGTCTAAGATTTCCAAAGGGTCCGACAGTGACATTTGAAATTTTTTAAAGATCTGTGTATGAAAAAAGGTTGAAAACCACTGGTCTAAGGGCCTGTCTACACTTAAAATGCTACAGTGGCATAGCTGCGCCTCTCTAGCGCTTCAGTGTAGACATTATCTATGCCAACACAGGGTTCTCCTGTCAGCGTAGATAATCCACCTCCCCGACAGGTGGTAGCTAGGTCGAGGGAAGAATTTGTTTTTGAAAGAATTATGTTTTTCATTTTGGTTTCACAAGAAAGATTTAGACATAGAATCATAGAATATCAGGGTTGGAAGGGACCTCAGGAGGTCATCTAGTCCAACCCCCTGCTCAAAAGCAGGACCCATACCCAATTAAATCATCCCAGCCAGGGCTTTGTCAAGCCTGACCTTAAAAACTTCTAAGGAAGGAGATTCCACCACCTCCCTAGGCAATGCATTCCAGTGTTTCACCACCCTCCTAGTGAAAAAGTTTTTCCTAATATCCAACCTAAACCTCCCCCACTGCAACTTGAGACCATTACTCCTTGTCCTCTTCCACCACTGAGAATAGTCTAGAACCATCCTCTCTGGAATTACCTCTCAGATAGTTGAAAGCAGCTATCAAATCCCCCCTCATTCTTCTCTTCTGCAGACTAAACAATCCCAGTTCCCTCAGCCTCTCCTCATAAGTCATGTGTTCCAGACCCCTAATCATTTTTGTTGCCCTTCGCTGGACTCTCTCCAATTTATCCACATCCTTCTTGTAGTGTGGGGCCCAAAACTGGACACAGTACTCCAGATGAGGCCTCACCAATGTCGAATAGAGGGGGATGATCACGTCCCTCGATCTGCTCGCTATGCCCCTACTTATACATCCCAAAATGCCATTGGCCTTCTTGGCAACAAGGGCACACTGCTGGCTCATATCCAGCTTCTCGTCCACTGTCACCCCTACGTACTTTTCCGCAGAACTGCTGCCTAGCCATTCGGTCCCTAGTCTGTAGCTGTGCATTGGGTTCTTCCGTCCTAAGTGCAGGACCCTGCACTTATCCTTATGGAACCTCATCAGATTTCTTTTGGCCCAATCCTCCAATTTGTCTAGGTCCCTCTGTATCCTATCCCTGCCCTCCAGTGTATCTACCACTCCTCCCAGTTTAGTATCATCCACAAATTTGCTGAGAGTGCAATCCACACCATCCTCCAGATCATTTATGAAGATATTGAACAAAACCGGCCCCAGGACCGACCCGTGGGGCACTCCACTTGACACCGGCTGCCAACTAGACATGGAGCCATTGATCACTACCCGTTGAGCCCGACAATCTAGCCAACTTTCTACCCACCTTATGGTGCATTCATCCAGCCCATACTTCCTTAACTTGCTGACAAGAATACTGTGGGAGACCGTGTCAAAAGCTTTGCTAAAGTCAAGATACAATACATCCACTGCTTTCCCTTCATCCACAGAACCAGTAATCTCATCATAGAAGGCGATTAAATTAGTCAGGCATGACCTTCCCTTGGTGAATCCATGCTGACTGTTCCTGATCACTTTCCTCTCATGTAAGTGCTTCAGGATTGATTCTTTGAGGACCTGCTCCATGATTTTTCCGGGGACTGAAGTGAGGCTTACTGGCCTGTAGTTCCCAGGATCCTCCTTCTTCCCTTTTTTAAGGATTGGCACTACATTAGCCTTTTTCCAGTCATCCGGGACTTCCCCGGTTCGCCACGAGTTTTCAAAGATAATGGCCAATGGCTCCTAAGCCTAACCTCGAAAACAGGCTGCCTTTTAAAATGATCAAACTCTGAGTGGCTAATCCTCAATAAGATAGTGCCTTTCCCCTCCCCACAACTTTTTCAGGTGTGGAGGGGGAATGGGGTGAGGATGGAAATTTGTTTTAATTTTAACTGGGTGAACAAGCTTTTTTTTTTTTAAAAAAAGTCACCTTAACAAGTTTCTGTGGAGAAAAGCAGTTTGCTACACAACTTTGAATGGTTCTGACCCCGCCTTGGCCACACACATAAGGCCCAAACTGGGGTCCAAGATATACTGTAGACTCAGAAATAAATATCTGATGGGGCAGCTGCAGCCAAACTTGTTAGCAATGCAATTGCATCTGAGTGAACTAAACATTACCTTGGCTGCTGTGTTCAAGTGCAACCCGGTGTTTCCGACGTTCATGGTTTTATTGTGAGCCTTGTGATTGTTTAAGAAATAACAAAAGCTCCAGCTCCTGGAGTCATGTGACTATGCAAAATTTTCAGCTTCTATTTTTAGCCCTCTTGGTTGCAAAGGAAAGCTAAAAAAAAGTGCAAGATTGCAGAGGAGAACTACAAAAGTTACCTCCCTCCCCAAGGCTGAAAACCCAGAAGGCAAAGAAAAGGAGCCCCACTTTTTTTTTCCCTTCATTATATTTTGGTCCTGACTTGTTTTTTGAACACCTGGGGTTGGCAGCACTGGTAACTCCCACGGGAGCAATAAGCGTTGTATGCAACTGACAGTATAATCGAGCCCAAGCAGACCCCAGTGGTTGTAATAATGTAACATGTATCACATGCAAATCCTTGAAAAGAAAAATCTGTTGTTGAAAATCATTTCAAGCCAAACCTTAGAAGCCAAAACCACTCCCAGTTCTGCAAAATTGGCTCATGTTCCTGCCTTGAAATGTTTCCCTTAGGGTTGTTTTTTAAAAAACAAAACAAAACTATACGCTCTCTCTTCCAACTGTCCCCTCACATGCTCAGATGAACGCTTCTCTTTCCAAACTCCTTCATCCCCTAACGTTCCCGCTTCTCTTTTCCAAGACCTTTCCGCCAAGCTTTCTGCTTAGCAGTGGCTGCATTTGTGCCTGTTTCTCCACAGGCAACTGGTCTCTGCCTAGCTCACTCCTCTTCAGCTGAGTGTGGCCTGTTTTCACATCAGCTGCCTTCTCTCCTCTTCCCTCATGGGCCAGCTGTCTCAGGCTCCTGTTGAACTGCTACTTCTGGGTTCAGTGGGGCCCAAGCACCTTGGGGGGCTGTGGTGGTAGCATTTAAACCCCTGAAGGCAAGATTAAAACCTATATAAATCTTTGCAAGGTTTCAGTTGCATTGTCCCCTGTGTCACTATGGAGCTACTTAAAAGACAATTATGCTACTGCATGTATTGTCTCAGCTAAGGGAAAAGACGGAGAAGGACAATCTGTTATAAATCCTTCTTTTGAGAGGCTTGTAAGTTTCTTGGAGTTTTCTTTTGGAGTGAATTATATCTACGTAAGTGAAAGAAATTTAATTCTATAGCTCTCGCTTTCAAGGGGAAACATGTATAAATCCACCACATTAAGCTGGATCATAATTCCCATTGAAGATGTGAAAAATATATTGTAGCGATTAGGAGCTTGCACAATGAAGTATGGAAATACTTCAAAGGTGACCCACATTGTCTTTTAAATCCAGCTGACTCTGCAGAAATCAGAGGTGTGTGGGAACACTCAATTCAATTGAGACTGATAAATGTTTGCTCCTAGTTGACCTGCCTTTTTAAGGAGTACAGGAAGGATAAATATTTTTCCCCGCAAAGAGGCAATATGTTCTCTAATGGTTTCAACAGGGACACACAACCTATTCTCAGCTGTGCTGCCCACTTGCAGTGTTGTGAAAAACAAAAGGAACTAAAAACTTCAACTAGTTAAAAAGCCTCTCCATCACCAACACGTTCAGATAAGAATCGACTTGGCTGATGCAGAGTTATCAAACTTTTAAAAACAAAAAGAAATTAGCTTCTGGACTGAGAATGAGCAGGAGACATTTCAGCCTCAAAAAGTGTGGAGTGTTTTTCTCCTCCCCACCCCTAGGTTATTCTGACCCCTGGAAATAGGAGCTTACATTGGACATGTCATGTCACAGCTGTAACTACATGGCTGCTAGGGCAGAGCTACAATAAAACAAGGGGGAGATGTTTTCGTCATAGATAGCTTCCTATCATGGAACCGACCTCTTCACAGCTGCTGGGTGAACACCCTCATTTCTTCTTCTGGTCTGGTAATAAAACTCTCCAGCAGACTGGTTGTCTTTTGGATAATTTTACCCACTGGGGAAGTTCCAACTTCGGATGTATGTAATTAAATAATATAGATATTAAGGGTGAAAACATCTGAGCTCATCAATTACAAGGGATGATATTGCTGCCTGGTCTCAAACCTATCACTGAAATGTGGAGACGGGGGTAGAATATTCTTCATTCATCAACATATCGCATCACAGTGACTGTAGTTCATCATTTTCCTAACTTAGATGAGGGTCTGAGGGAGGCAGATCTTAATGCTTCTGCGTGTTGTAATAAATCTGTGTCCACCTAAACACTTCCTGTTTGTCACTTGGTTGCAGTCTGTGGTCACTAGGAAGTTCACTTCAGCAGAAGACAGGACCGAGGCTTTCTGCTCAAAGAGGCCCTTGTCTTTTGTGCTAAAGGAAAATCTCCATTATGTGTTTAGCAGTACAGGACTTGTGACATACATCTGAGCAGTTCTGATTCTGTTCTGTAAAGGTTCTTACACTGTGCTTTCACCATAGTCTCTGAGCGCCATCCAGTAGTGCAGTGTTTTTCAACAGTTTTTTCCATTTGCAGGCCCCCTAAAAAATTTTGAATGGCGGTGTGGACCCCTTTAGAAACCTTAGACATAGTCCGCGGACCGCTAGGAGTCTGTGGACCACAGGTTGAAAACCACTGTAGTAGGGCATCAAACAATGTGATGAACATCCGTCACGCTTTCAATATCTGTCACGTGTTTTCCAGGAGGTAGGGGGAAGTAGTACATATATACACTAGCCAGCTCATTACGTTATCTATCTTGACTCTTTGTGGCTTGGCACAAGCTTTGAGCATAAGTGTTCTGTCCTTTTATTGCTGGCCAAATCAATCCTATGACTACCCTCAAAACTGTAAAGGGGTCGTGTAACTTCAGGCAGCCTGCTTATTGATCAGGAACACAAGGCGAACTCTGAATTGGGCCTTTTTCCCTTCTCTGAGGTGAAAAGAGGAAAAAAATAGGGACAATGGTGCTATTAACCAAGGGGGAAAATAATTCTCAGTGTGTTGAAGCAGTTTTCTAAAAAGAGGAAATAACTTGATGGCCGAGGCCATTGGCAATGGGACCTCTCTAGGTCACTGATTTGAGTCAAGCTGAGGTAAATAGTGATCTGTGGATGTCACCACCTGATGGTACATGGTCTGTGTATAATGAGTTGGAAGGTCACTGTTCAGCACACATTGGACAAGTGTCTACATTAGAGTTGGCACAAATTGGCACCTTATTGTCTGTCCCGGGTGGGTGGGAGGCCACAGACTTAATACATCATGGAGACTAACTTCGTCTATTACTGCTAGACGTAGTTCTTTCCGATCAAAGCAGACCCACTTAGAGGCAGTGTGGGGAGTTCTCACGACTGCTGCTTGCGCTGTGGATAAACAGAAGTTTGCAGTGTCTGGGACTGTTGATCTGGCACTTTTGTGACCTTTCCATTGGCTGCCTGGTGCTGGCCAAGGTGGCCATCCATTAGAACAGGAGGAGGATGCTGGCCAGGAGGGTTCTCCCCGAATGTTGGGGTCCTTTAACGGTCCTTTGTCTGTGCATGCTTCCAGACAGAATTCCTGTGGGTAGCATTGGCTGAGTCCTTGGGCTCCTTCACGGAGCAGCAGGCTTTGTCCACTTTCCTATGCTTGGTGTCACCCCCCACTGGATCCCTTGTTTTGATCCTGTACCCACACCACCATCCACATTTTTCCCTCTTTGGTTTTTATTATTTGTATTACCGCAGCACCTTGGAGCCTACGGTTGCCAACTGTCTAATGGCACAAACCCAAACATCCTTGCCTCGCCCCTTCTCCAAGGCCCCGCCCGCACTCACTCTAGCCCCCCTCCCTTCATTGTTCACTCTCCCCCACCCTCACTCACTTTCACTGGGCTGGGGCAGGGGGTTGAAGTATGGGAAGGGTTGCAGGCTCTGGGCTGGGGGATGGGATTGAGGGGTTCGGAGTGTAGGAGGTGGCTTCGGGCTGAGCCTGGGGCAGGGAGTTGGGGTGCGGGCTCTGATAGGGAGATTGGGTGTGGGAGGGGGCTCTGAGCTAAACCTGGAGCAGGGGTTTGGGGTGCGGGCTCTGGGAGGGAGTTTCGGTGTGGGCTCTGGGCTGGAGCAGGGGTTTGGGGTGAAGGGGGCAGCGCTTACCTCGGGCAGCTCCTGAAAGTGACCGGCACATCCCTCTGGCAGCGGCTCCTAGGTGGTGGGGGGGCAGGGAGTTCCGCACGCTGCCCCTGCCCGTAGGCACTGCCCCCGCAGCTCTGATTGGGCACAGTTCCCAGCCAATGGGAGCTGCGGAGTCGGCGCTCGGGGTGGGGTAGTGTGCAGGTACCCTTCTACCCCCCCCTCCCAGAGGCTGCAAGGATGGTGCTGGCTGCTTCCAGAAGCCTGTCTGAGCCCCACTGTGCTGCCGGACTGTTAGCGCCCAAAATCTCTGGGTTTGGCTGCAGTAGCCTCTGGGAGATAGAGCCTGATTGCAGGAGACTCCCGGCGAAACCGTGAGGGTTGGCAACCTTATTTGAACCTCAGCCACGGGCTGGGACCCCGCTGAGCTAGCTGCTGTACAAACACAGAACAAAAAGGGGATCCATACCCCAAAGAGCTTCCAATTTAAACTGATGTCTGGGTTTAACAGCCCCTCTCCCCATGTGCCTTGTGTCATCTCGCTGGGCAGTGCCCATCGCTCCTTTTTCAGGCCGGAACTCGTCATTGGCACTACACCTACTGATCTGTTTAAAAACAGCCCCCACGGTTTGCTGTTAGGACCCAGTGGAGACTGGGGCTGGGGAAGCTTGTAGTTCAGTGGGAATTGGAGATCACCAGTCCTGCACTGATTCTTTCAGGCAGTGGGCTAAAGGCTTCAGCTAGTTCTGGGCCTGAGGTCTTTAATGTTTCCTTCTAGTGGGACTTCCCCTGCGTCCTATTGTTTTCTCTCAGCAAAAGTGTGTGTGTGTGTGTGTGTGTGTGTGTGAATGAATGAAGAAACTCTTAATAAGAGGTATAGGAGATTAAAAAACATGAGAGCGTGCACGCATGGAACCCAGAGAAGGGAGAACTGAAAATTCAAAAGGAAAAGACAATACAAATCAGGGTGATACTTTCAAGAGAAAGACCAGATGAAAATTGACTCTGTCTAAACCAAAGGAAAGATCTCATGCCAGCTGTTGCAAACTTGGAAGCAACATTTAAAGAAAAAAGAAAGATACTATAACAAAATGTGCAGCCAACTGTTCATTTTGAGGATATCTTTTCCATAGAACTAGTGGCTTTAACATAGGCTGCAAGCAACAAGATGATCCCTCATTAAAAAATTGGTTTCACCAAACCCGTACAATGAGTGGTCAACTCTACATTGTAAAGCTTAGCCTAGCCAAAGCCATACCTACTAACATGCAAACCTAAGCAAATTTTCACTATGACAATGTGTCTAGTTGCAGGACTCAGAAATGAAGCTAAGCACAAAGCAAAAGCTAGTTAAACCCTCTGTTCTGGCTTGCAGTTGCAACAGATGAAATTACAGAAATTACATCCATTTGTCTCAGTAGCTGCTTGTGAATTTGTAGCAATGGCAGATCTGCATTTGTTGAAAGTTCATGAATAATCTGGACCTCAAATAATAACTCTTTTCTCCCTGAATACTTAGAACTAACAAAGACATCTTGGAGTCCCCCCCCCCCTCTTTAGCTGCTTATTTTTATTCCACTCATGATATATATTGTAAATTAAACTATCCAGTTTAGAGACCACCCACGCCTGCAGATAGTGAGAGAGGGTGTGTGTGTGAGAGGGGGGCTCAGAGTGAGAGCCCCTGGCTTCAGCAGTGTTATGGAGCAGGCTCAATACAAGCCAAGCAGCAAATCTGGAGGGGGGTGGGGGGGCATGTGACCCCACATCTTCTGCCTCCCCCCACGCATCACCTATACTCCAGCTCTGGTCTCCCCTGGTGACTTATTCTCTGAGCAGGGTAGTAGTAGCAGTAACGCTTAGCTCTTCTGTAGCATCTTTCCTTCAAGGAGGCTTCACAAACATTAATTCAGTCTTGCAACATCGCTGTCAGATTGCTGTTTTCTCCATTTGATGATGGGGGAATCTGATGTTCAGTAACTTGATCATGATTGCACAATACATGAGTAGTAGAGCTGAGAATAGAATGCTGATTTGCCGTTCCTATAAACTACTATAGACTCTGCTCCCTTGTTTTTCAGGTTAAAATATGTGAATGAAATCCAAGTCAGCTTCAAAACTCCCATTGATTTAGGTGAAGCCAGGATTTCACCTATGGAGCTGAATCTTGCACTGCCGTGCACCATTTATCCCAGTACAAAGTGGGTATAAAATGCTACTGAATCAGAATTCTGCTTTCATTCACACTGGTGCTAATGGTTCACTCTAACTTTGCATATGCGTAAATGATGAGTCAAGGTCTAAGGCAGTGGAGAATTGGTGCTTTGAGTATACTGCACTATTTAGCTTAAAAAAGACAAGGTTAAGGGGTGACTTGATTCCTGTCTATCAGTATCTAGATGGGGAACAAATAGTTAATCATGGGCTCTTCACTCTAGCAGAGAAAGGTATCGCATGTTCCAATGGCTGGAAATTCAGACAGAAAATAAGGAGTACATTTTCAACAGTGAGAGTAATTAATAAATGGAAAAAATTACAAAGGGTCTTGGTGGATTTTCTATCACTGACCATCTTAAAATCAAGATTGGATGTTTTTCTAAAAGATCGGTCTAGGAATTATTGTGAGGCAGGTCTCTGGCCTGCGTTATCAGGAGGTCAGACTAGATCAGTGGTCTCCAAAGTGGGGTGCGCCAGAGGATCCCGGAGGTGCGCGGCAGGAGGAGCACTGCGGGATAGCACTCTGCCTTTTTTTTCCCTTCGGCGGCAGCTCTGCATTCCTGCGGTAGGTCTTCCCCTCTCCTTGCTTTGGCAGCACCGTGGGGGTGCACGATCCAAAAACTTTGGAGACCACTGGACTAGATGATCACAACAGTTCCTTCTGGCCTTGGAGTCTATAAATCTGTGACCTCCCTTGTGCTGCTTAAATAATCTGATAATTTCTGCCTAGCGGTATGAGACTGCGACTGGGAGCCAGGAACTTCTGCCCTGTGATCTTGGTTTTAATAGTCTCATTCTGTAGCCATGGGCAGATAGCTTAACCTGTGGCTCTGTTTCCCCTTTCATAAAATGCCTTTACCTCAAGAGGATGCGAAGAGTCTTATTGATCGTTCTAGAGCTCTTTGAAGATGAACAGTGCTATATACAGGCAAAGTTCTCATTAATTTTATGGCTCAACGTGTTGGGGGTGGGGGAAGGGGGTTATGACTGAGTTTACATATACAGGGCCAGAGCCTCAGCTGACATAAATCAGCATCACTCCATTGATTTCAATACAACTACACTGATTTACTTCACCTGAGTATCTGGCCAATAGCACTTTCTTTATTGGCTGCACCAATAAGCCACATTGCTGTTACTTTATGAGGTTCCCTTTTTATTGACATCCTGCCATGGAACATGTCCAGTTAAATCCAGTTTTATGTTTTGGCTCCAGCGTTTCTCAGTGCTTTCCATTGCTGGATTTAACTGATCCCAGTGGCATCTTTTTATGATGTATTCTATTCAGCTTCTTCCACTGCCTCAAGTACAACAGTAATCTAGGAATCCACCTTTTATTTAAAACAAACAAACAAACAAAAAACCTGTAGGACATAAAGCTTGTAGCTTCCTTGACTATCTTCTATTAGAGACAAAGAGGAAGACTTCTTGTGGAGTCTAAATCCAGTCAAATTAAACCTTAGTCATAATATTTTCTGTGGGATGTCATTGTGTATGTATCATTTGCCGGGGAGGGCAAATTGTTTGTTCTCACTCAGTTAGGAGATGTTTTCAGTTATGATTATGCTGTCGTGGAGCCACCTGTCAGAAGATCTCAAAGCACTTTATCAATGCTTATGAATTAAGATTCAGAAGGCCTCAAGGAAGTAGGGAAATAAAATTCGTTCCATTTCACAGATGTGAAAAGTGAGGCACAGAAGTGCCATGATTTTCCCATGGCCAAATAGCAAGTCAGTGGGATTAGAGTTCCTGGCTCCCGAGATTGTGCTTTTCCCACTTGAGCATACTCCTCCCTCCACCCATATATGCTAAAGCTAAAAGCTCATTTCCTTTTTGTCCTTTTATTTGGCTCCCCTCTTGTCAGCCTCTGTTTTGGTGAATGTCCTCCACTAAGAGCTCCAGTGCTTGGCTCTGATTCAGACTTTAAGATCACATGATTGCTCTCCATTTAATTGCTGCCCTCTGCATTCCTAATAGTAGAAATTTAACTGGCTCGTAGCTTTGTCAAATTCACTCTGCTGGCTGGGAGAGTTATAAACAGCAGCAGCAGACTCTCGAAGGACAGCACTGCACTGGTTCATATTCGGAAGGTTATCTTTGCAACCCTGTAGCCTAACTCAGTGGTTCTCAACCAGAGGCCATCAGCTCGTCTAGATATTTGCCTGCTTTTACAACAGGCTACATAAAATGCACCAGTGAAGTCAGGACAAGCTAAAATTTCATACAGCCAGTGACTTATTTATACTGCCCTATATACTATACGCTGAAACGTAAGAGCAATGTTTATATTTCAGTTGATTTATTTCATCATTGGATGGTAAGCATGAGAAAGTCAGCAATGTTGCAGTCGTAGTGCGCTGTGACACTTCTTTGGATTTTTATGTCTGATTTTGTAAGCAAGTAATTTTTAAGAGAGGTGGAACTTGGGGAGTATTCAAGACAAATCAGACTCCTGCAAGGGGTACAGTAGTCTGGGCAGGTTGAGAGCCACTGGCCTGACTTATTTTATTTTATTAAATGGAGGTTTCAGTTTTGCAGTAATTGATGGCTTAGCCCAGGGGTGGCCAACCTGTGGCCCCGGAGCCCCATGCGGCTCTTCAGACGTTAACATGCGGCCCCTTGTCCAGGCACCGACTCCGGGGCTGGAGCGACAGGCGCCAACTTTCCAATGGGCCGGGGGGTGCTCACGGCTCAACCCCTGAGTCTGCCACAGGCCCTGCCCCCGCTCCACCCCTTCCCGCCCCCTCCCCGGAGCCTGCCATACCCTCACTCCTCCCCCGCAGAGCCTCCTGCATGCCACGAACCAGCTGATCGGGAGGTGCGGGAAGGGAGGGGGAGGCGCTGATCGGCGGGGCTGCCGGTGTGTAGGAGGCGGTGGGAGCGGGGTAGGGGAGCTGACCGGGGCTGCTGATGTGTTACTGTGGCTCTTTGGCAATGTACACTGGTACATTCTGGCTCCTTCTCAGGCTCAGGTTGGCCACCCTGGCTTAGCCTTATGTCACTAGAAGAAAAGGAGTACTTGTGGCACCTTAGAGACGAACCAATTTATGTCATTAGGGAATGCTTCTGAATACTATTAGGCCCCAGATTTTTGGACAGTAGATAGAGCTATCTGTTGCTTTTTCTTTGTGAAGCGACAAGCATGGCCCTCTGGGAAACCAAAGCTGCAAACACATTTGTCAGTCTTGACACCATGATCATGATTTCCCACGCTACATAGGTGCAAAGACACATTTTAGAAAATCACAGGCAAATATTATTGCTTTAGAATAAGCACTATAGAAATTTTGAATGTCACTGTGTGATTTTTAAATACATTAGCAGACAGATAGTTCACTCAGTATCACAGAAGGAACTAAAAATATATTTAAGTAGAATTTTTCAAAATACAAAATGCATTCCAATTTGGCTTTTGTCTAATTTTTTTATCTCTATATATTTACATCTATAGTCCTTGTCACCATGGTATTTGAGTACCTTGTAATCTGTAATGAATTATTTCCTCAAAGCAGCCCTGTGTGGAAGGGTAGTGTTGTCCCAATTTTACAGATGGGGACCTGAGGCACAGGGTAAATTAAATGACTTGCCCAAGGTCACAAAGGAAGTCTGTAACTGAGCAAGATGTTGAACCTATGTCTCCTGATGTGTTGGTTCTTGGGGTACCAAGGACTGTGAATCACCTTGTTATCCCTCTGTCTCCAGGGCAAGGGAGTCCTGCTTGTGCTTAATTGGATGTCAGCTCCTTGATGCCACCAGCCTGCGAGCCACCCAGACACTCTCCTCTGTGCTGTGCCAGCCCTTACTTTGCCTTGTAGGTTAACAGTCGGTGCCCCCCAATCCCCGAGCCCTTTTGAAGTGTTCACCTGTAGCGTCCAACCCCTTCTCTACTGAACACTTGCAGAAATACCAGGTCTGCTGCCCCTAAGGGAATAGTGTATATCCCAGCTTGTGTGATACGACTCAGGATCAGCACTCAGCTTAACACCACAGCACTCAGCTATATTTATAGTGAAAACACCATCCATAAGTTTATTACCAAAGTTTTAAGAAATAGAGAGTAAAGATAATAGAAACAGCAGGTTTAAAATAGGCAAGCCACTCATCCGGTATCAAATTGGACAGTTCTGCTTTTCTAGGGTTTGCCCCCTGTCTTGTACTCAAGACAAAACTGGATGTGGTTTTGTCTACTATCCGATGGGGGGATGCCTTTTTGAAGAGCATGCTGCCCTGCCCCCGCCAGCATGCCCTTGCGTGCAAGTTCATGCCGGCAGTGGCAAAGCGGTGCACTCTTAAAAATGGCATCTGTTTCCCCGAGCAGCATGACTATGTCATGCTGGTGGAGGCAGGGTCACCCCAGCTGGGGCAGGCTTGCACCTTTCCCAGAAGTACTGTAATGTCTGGTATTCTGAGAATGCCTGAGTGCCTAATAGGATGCTAATATAAAAAAAAATTCTAACTTGCTTTCTAGAGATTAACCATAACAGGTTAACCTCCAGTCTGAGTACATTTATATCACCTCACATATCTTCTGCAGTGTTTTCCACCAAGCCTGTTTGAGATCCTGTTTTCATGACTATAAATGCACTCTCTGTTTACTTCCTACATGCAGGATAAAGGGGTGTCTTCCTTGCCTTTTCTTTATATTTGGCCCTAGATAACTTCCCTTAGCTTATTCTCCAGAGTGCTTATTTCACATTCCCCCGTTGATTTTGTATGTAAGTGGGGTTTCCATTGTATCAGCTTACAATTAGGGCTGTCAAACAATTAACAAAATTAATCGCGATTAATTTTCTTAGTCACATGATTAAACAATAATAGAATACCCTTTATTTAAATATTTTTGGATGTTTTCTACATTTTCAAATATATTGATTTCAGTTACAACACAGAATACGAAGTGGACAGTGCCCACTTTTTATTATTATTTTGATTACAAATATTTGCACTGTAAAAAACAAAAGAAATAGTATTTTTCAATTCACCTAATACAAGTACTGTAGTGCAGTGTCTTTATCATGAAAGTTGATCTTACAAATGTAGAATTATGTGCAAAACCCCCCTACATTCAAAAATAAAACAATGTAAAAGTTTAGAGCCTACAAGTCCACTCAGTCCTACTTCTTGTTCAGATGAACAAGTTTGTTTACTTGTGCAGAAGATAATGCTGCCTGCTTCTTGTTTACAGTGTCACCTGAAAGTGAGAACAGGCATTCACATAGGACTATTGTAGCCAGCATCGCAAGATATTTGCATGCCAGATGTGTTAAAGATTCATATGTCCCTTGATGCTTCAACCACCATTCAAGGGGACATGCGTCCATGCTGATGACGGGTTCTGCTCAATAATGATCCAAAGCAGTGCGGACTGATGCATGTTCGTTTTCATCATCTGAGTCAGATGCCACCAGCAGAAGGTTGATTTTTGTTTTTGTGGTTTGGGTTCTGTAGTTTTTGCATCAGACTGTTGCTCTTTTAAGACTTCTGAAAACATGCTCCATACCTCGGCCCTCTCAGATTTTGGACAGCACTTCAGATTCTTAAACCTTGGGTCGAGTGCTGTAGCTATCTTTTAGAAATTTCACATTGGTATCTTCTTTGCATTTTGTCAAATTTGCAGTGAAAGTGTTCTTAAAACGAACAACATGTGCTGGGTCATCATCTGAAACAGCTATAACATGAAATATATGGCAGAATGTGGGTAAAACAGAGCAGAAGACATACAATTCTTTCTCAAGGGGTTCAGTCACAAATGTAATTAACACATTATTTTTTTAACAAGCGTCATCAGCATGGAAGCATGTCCTCTGGAACGATGATACGAATCTTTAGCACATCTGGCACGTAAATATCTTGCGACGCCAGCTACAACAGTGCCATGTGACCGCCTATTCTTGCTTTCAGGTGACATTGTAATTAAGAAGTGAGCAGCATTATTTCCCATAAATGTAAACAAACTTGTTTCTCTTAGTGATTGGCTGAACAAGAAGTAGGACAGAATGGACTTGTAGCCTCTAAAGTTTTACATTGTTTTTGAGTGCAGGGTTTTTTTGTACATAATTCTACATTTGTAAGTTGCACTGTTGTGATAAAGAGTTTGCACTACAGTACTTGTATGAGGAGAATTGAAAAATACTATTTCTTTTATCATTTTTACAGAGCAAATATTTGTAATAAAAATAATATAAAGTGAGCACTGTCCACTTTTTATTCTGTGTTGTAACTGAAATAGATATATTTGAAAATGTAGAAAAACATCAAAAATATTTAATAAATTTCAATTAGTAATCTGTTTAACAGTGCAATTACATTTTTTTAATCGCGATTAATTTTTTTGAGTTAATCGTGTGAGTCATTGCAATTAATCGACAGTCCTACTTACAATGTTT
The DNA here is from genome assembly GCF_965140295.1 of Lepidochelys olivacea. Classification (NCBI taxonomy): domain Eukaryota; kingdom Metazoa; phylum Chordata; order Testudines; family Cheloniidae; genus Lepidochelys; species Lepidochelys olivacea. Next base: position 7,975,439 of record NC_140413.1, read on the forward strand.
AATTTACATGTCAACAGAGAGACAGGTGAATACACCTTTTTGTCAACTCTGCCTCGATACAGACTTTAGGAACTTACTTTCAGTATAGATATGTACCTCCTTAGCTAATATCTCCATAGGTTTCATAACAATGTTAACGACCAGCTTTTGTTTGAGACTTCACATGATATTCTTTGGTGAATAAGATCGTACAGACTAAGGTCTGGATATTCTTGTACCTGCCTTGCCAGTTGGCATTGAGGGGTTCTTAGGGTCATGGCTGAATCGTAGATCCAGTCTTTTGTCCACGAGAGCAGGAGGGTTCCCAAACTTTTTTCCCAGCTGCAATAGGTATTGTGGCCCACTATTAGCACTTCTTGAGGAAAATTATTAATTTGAATGTTTACATACGTATAAAGCGTAACACTGTAAATAAACAACGTAAATTTTTCCTTTACATTTTAATGTAAACAATTGTAATGATGGAATACCTAGCAATATGCACGCAAAGAAATACTTCAAGATCTTTCAAACCAAACAGTTTTCGTAAAACTGCACTTTACAAATATGTTGAGAGAGCAAAATGTGGTGGTCAAACAGAGAAAACACCGTGTATAAATGTACAAATGTATAAAACTGAACAATAAGCAACACAACATTAACAAAATTGTTAAATAACATGGTGTTGATTTTAAAACAAAATAGTTGTCCAACATTGTTTTATTTTTTTTAGTGTAAAATCTGAATTTCTGTGCTGTGTAAGTAAAGACCCAACCCTATTGTTTTCTAATGAGAAAAGAATAAAATATTGTAAATAAAAATATAAAATGACAGTTATAACACACTAAGGCAATGGGTACTCATCCGATCCGGTAAAGGAGAATCCAGACATCAAGTACATATTATCATATTTTCTTACCACTTTCTTTTTCTGGCTGGCTCATTTTGTGTAGCTGCAGATGGTCCAGGACTGGGACTTTCATTATCTTCTCCACTAGTGCACCCTTCTTGTTCTTGAAAAATAAATCGATCCATGTCAGATTGAAATACTGCTTGCTGTTTTTTACTGTTGTAAATGGAGGACTGTGTCTGTGTTGCTAGGTTACCTTGCAGTGAAACGCACTATTGTACTCACGAGACTTAAACTTGACATATTGCAGCTTGTTTCTTTAAAACAAATCCATTTTTTCTATACTCTGACATATACAGTTCAAAACATTACATTTATTTAGCTTTTACTTAGATTACACGAGTCACGTGGAGTTAAAGGTTTACTAAGATCTTGACTGGAGACTGCAGTTGCGCCAGCGGACTACCTGGGTCTGTGTCGTGGCCCACCATTTGGGAGCCCCTGCAGTAGAGAACCCTTCAGTCCTGCAAGGTGCTGATGGTCCTCAAATTTCACTGACTTCAATGGAATTTGAGGTGTTTGCAACCTCACAACATTGGGTCTTGTGGCCCACTCCAACAAAGCATTGACTTCAGGGGGATTACTCCCATGCTTTACATTACATGTGTGCTCTGCTGGATTGGGGGCCTAAATTAGCAGTTTTCAGTCACTATAAATCGTGTTAAATACTACAGAATAACTTGGTAACAATATGTCAAAATAAAATGAACGTTGGCTTCTTGCCTGAACTGCATTAGACAGCAGTGCTTTAAGTTGAACAAACAGCTTGAATGAGTTGAAAAAAAGCTGGGCTGCTCTTTCCTACCAACAGTTACCAAATGCCTCTGTATTTGTAACTTAGCCATCTGCGGTAGGGTAGAGTTTGGGGGTTGGGGAGTTACTCTGATGGTCCCCTATGGACATTCCTTCAAGGGTATCTCTGGAAAGCTACAAAGTGTGTGTTTTGAGGGAGGAAAGGAAAGGAGAGGTCTGACCTGCATTGACACACAGAATTCAAGGGAACTCGAAGAGATAGAGCAGGCCCTTAGAGCGGTGGGCTCACTGAAGCGAATTAGCCCCATGCATTGTTCCTTCTCTTTTACTGCTCCAAAAGGCAGCCTCAGCGTTCTGCAGTGCCAGCCCAGTTTGGGCACTTAACCCCCTCAAATCAAAGCTTTGCAAGGGTAGGTTGCTCCTTGCTGCTGTCGCAGTACCACTTCAGGAGTGTTTGCTGATATTCCCAGGTGTACTACAGTATGAAAGCTTTTGTTGTTCTTTATAATGGAGTTTGAGTGAATTTTTGGTGCTTGGTGAAAGATTTTTTTGGACTGAGAGCTCTGAAGGCCACTATCCACAGAAGAGGCACGGTGTGCTCAAATCCACCACAAACCATTTCCTCCCAGTAAGACCTGGGTGGGCATAGTAGAGGGTCCATATCTGGGAGTGAGAAGTAGTTCAGTCTTCATGGTCTAGTGACAGTCAGTCATTTAGCTTCTCTGAGACTGCCATGAGGTGGCCAGTTGTGATCGGGTATATTTGTCTACTAGAAAGGCCACCATACAATGGTCAGGTGGTAACAACTTTCAGTTGCTAGTGACCTGGGGCACAGGAGAAAAGATCTATATTACATTACCAATCTCCTGAGACATCTCGTCCCTCACGGCTTACTTCTGACCACCCTTCTAATCCCTTTTTGCGTATTTAATTGCTTCAGTATGAAAATTATCCTTTTAAGCATTAAGAAAAGGAGTACTTGTGGCACCTTAGAGACTAACCAATTTATTAGAGCATAAGCTTTCGTGAGCTACAGCTCACTTCATCACGAAAGCTTATGCTCTAATAAATTGGTTAGTCTCTAAGGTGCCACAAGTACTCCTTTTCTTTTTGCGAATACAGACTAACACGGCTGTTACTCTGAAACCTTTTAAGCATTGTGGCTCTCATTAAGATACTATCTCAGTGGAGTTATGTAAATACAACATAATAAAGTAGCTTATTGGAGTTATGTACAATGTAATATTAATTGTTAATGACTTGTGCGACAATGTGATGTGATATACTTTTCCTGTGACCCTCAGTATTTAGCTTTAAAGTAAAATCTTCTTTCCAGACTATTATCTCTTGATTTTCCATCTTCAAATCACCAGATACAGTAGGAGACAGAAGCTTCACTGCATATCGGTGTCTCTGTTAACAAGGAACATTTATTTCTCTTCTCCACCCATCTTTACTAACCGGCAGTATTCTTTAGCATCTAAGAGTGTTAGCAAAAACTTTCATGTCTTGTAAACATTCCATGTTTTGTGGACTTGATCAGGATTCCCATGTGCCTCATTTACAATTCCACTTCCTCGCTCTTTGGATTGCAGCCCAAGCTCTGTGTTGGGTGAGGCCATAAGTCTGAATTGGAAGCTGGGAGGGAAAAGACTGCATTCCATTACACCTGTGGCTCTGAGACGTTCCAATTTCCAACGACTTTTTATATTTACTTTTTCCAGCATGGTATAGATATTGTCATTCGGTGTTTCCCTGCCCTCTGGACCTTACTGTGTTGTTTTTTTGGGCAGTGATGACTTTGTGCTGTTAAAATACTTAACTTTATATGGTACCTTTCCTGACCAGGAGATCCCTTCATCAACCACTGAAATGGTGGTTCATATTCTGCAAAACCTGGCAGCTGTTCCGATCGTGCATACTGCGCCACCACACAGAATGAAGTAAAGAAAAACCCGTATCCCTTAACAACTGCCATGGGAATTTCAATAGAATGTAATTACCTCAATTAGAATTTGGTCAGGACACCAGATTAACACTTCTTTTTTGTGAAGAGTGCCAAGGGATTCTTAATGGCCAGAAATATTCAGGTTCTCAGCAGGATCCAGAGTTCAGCAGCACAGTGCTCCCGAGCATCATGCTGAGGCACTGGTTTCTGTAATGATTGAGGGATGCATATTACCTATTTAGTTCCCTTATCGTTTCCTGCAGCACCCTGGGTTTTCTTTAGAGGCTTCCTATGCAAGTACTGAGCAGCCTGGCTGAAGACTGAGAGATCCAATACCACAAACTGCGGTTAAGACAGCTACCTGCAAACATACCATGAGATCTTTTAATACGCACAAATGGTCACGGCCTGGGTGCTATCTCTTCTGAAAGAAGGCAAGTTTTAAAAACACAGAATCAATTAAAATGATAGGAAAGAGACCAACATAATGGCTATTGTAGTGGAGGAAGGGGGTGAAAACTTTGATTGCTGCTGCCTTGGAGAGCAACAGATGCTTTTCAGGGTTCATCTCAGGCTGTGGGATAGTGCCAAGAATCTGTAGCACTGGCCTGTTTCAGATCTTCTAAATAGCCACTCAGAGTAACTTGATGTGCTTTCCAGTGGGGAGGAAACACCAGTACGTTAGATGTGAGAAATGCTTAGAAGTAAATGAGATGGGAGAGATCTGGCCATGGGAAAGGCAGAGAGGTAAAATGGATGGAGTTGGAATACAAGAAAGGAGAGGGGGATCATCCCATCAGAAACTGCAACTCTCAATCCCAGGTTCACTTCCAGGCAGACGAGAAAGGTTCCCAGCACAAAGGTAGCTTTAGGTTTAAACAAACAAACAAAAACAATTAGCAAGATCAAAAGATTTGTTTTAGGTTAGAAAAGGTGCTAATAGGACCCCTGCACTGAATTTTAACCCCCTTTTTTTTTAATCACTGATGGAACCCTTCACCCAATTGCATACAGTTTTGAGGTGAAATCTTGTGAATACTGCTGGGGAAAGGGAATGAAACCAATAGCTGTGAAAGTGGAAAGGAGTGAGAGCTGGGGATACGTCACCATGCCACTATCTTTATTAGAGAGGTGTACTTGAAATGGTGCTGATGTCCTTTCCCTATGCGTGAGGCAGATGAGCAGCAGCTCTGCACTGTGGGGGAGGTCAGAGCAGAGAGTTCCCTCCGGATGGATTGGAAGTACTGATGTCTTAATAGGGATAAAAATGATAAGAGAACTAAACCAGAGCTGCTCTTCCCTAACTGAAATGTACATAATAATCTTGGCAGAACTTAATGAAGGAAAGGAGAGATTTGCCAAGCTGCCTGCTTTTCCTGAAAGCTCACTGTTTCTTCAGGGGCTTGGGAGATCAGTTCTCCACTTCTTTTTCCTTCTCTGCTAAGTCCAGAAAGGATTGTTATCAGTGAGGGAATTTCATGAGAGAGAAGCATGAACTGAGCATAGCATAGCATAGCATTGAGAGCCAGATTGTAAAATCGTTGGGGCAGGGATCACTTTTCGTTTTGTCTGTACAGCGCCTCACACAATGGGGACCTGGCCCACGACTGGGGCCCCTAGCTGTTGCGGCAATACAAATAATAAACTCCTGCCTTCTGATCCCTGCTCTGTCACATCCTCCCTCTGTGGGCTTGAGAAATCTCTCTGCCTCAGTTTCTCCTTTTGTAAAATGCTAGTAGCATCTACCTAAGTCACAGAGACGTCCTGGGGATGGATTGATTATTTTTGTAAGGCACTTTGAAGCTGCCTAGCTTCACAGAGTGGGAAGAGGGGAGTTCCAAAAGCATGGTAAGTATGGAAGAATTGCTGTACCAGATCATTCAATGGACTATGCTATAATCTTTGGTTTTGGACAGTTATGAACTAAACAGATTAGAGGGGAAATTTCTTCCTTCTCCAGCCAGTTAGTGGATGGCCTCTGCTTTGAAGCACGATGGATAATATCACTTATACAGGGTAAAAATGTACGTTCATATAAAGGTGTAATCCTCTTTTGGAAGCTTACTTTGAACCTCTTGTATTCATTAACTGTTTGAAAAAGTTTCAGATACTGCATACAAGTTTTGCAAAGTGTATTCAAAATTTTACATGCTGTACAGTCACTGAACAACTCTTGTTTTAAAAACGGTAAGTATATTGCAAATGCTGTGGTGGATATGCTTAAGAATAGGGTAAAGGTGGTGGGAAAGAGTGCGTACAGACAAAAGGGTGTGTATGTGCCCAAGAGAGGATGTGTGGGTGTGTTCATTAGCCTGGGTGACATCTTGTCTAGGTAACTTGTAATGCTGTCATCATCTGTTGTCTTCTTTCTGGAAAATGTGATGATGTACAATTTCCGAGAACTTTTAAACCTGCAATACGTCTTCTGTCCCTTCCTCTGTGCAGCATGCTCCCCATTCGTGAGAATGAACTTCATACCACATAACCAATAGTGAGCCTTCCACCTGGTGTAGTTGTTTACACTGGTGGAAAGTGAGTGTAAAACAGTACTATTGGCATGAATGGAGAATTTGATTTGATTGCATTTTACCACCATTTTGCGCACATGTAAATGACTATAAAAGTGCAAGGCAGTGGAAAATTGGGCCTACCCTCTTCAGATTATACATTTTCAATGAATAATTTCTGTGTCCTGTTGTTAGGACTCCAAGAGATTTCCATTGTGTTACGGTTAGAAATTTGCTAACTGCAGTTGTCAGCCTACCCTTTTGAACAGGTAAAACCCTAATCTTTTACAATATGATCAAGCGTCCCTTTCTGAACAGATCTGTCAATGTATATGTTCTGGGGTGAGAGATTTGATTCCAATGGGTGTGAGAGCCTTTCAAGAGACACCAAAGGTATATTCTATAATATGTAATTAATATTTAAATGCATGAGGCCTGTAAAAAAAAAAAAAAAAAAAAGTACTGAATCTCTGTACAGACAGGCATAACCTAGTTTTGCAAACCCTTCTTGCATAAAAGGTGGATTCCATCTTTAGTCCCCCCCTCAACATTCTGTCTCTTATTCCCCAACCCCTGTGCTCTGTTTTCATCCTCCTGAAGGATTGCCACCTATCCTAAAATTTGCACGATTATCCTGATTTTTAATAAGGTTTACCCACAACCTGCTGTTGTGTTAAACATGACATGTCCTTATTTACAGTGTCTGTAAAGGTATGTTTAACATCATGTTAACATGACTCCTTCTGGCTGAAGCTTAACACAACCTAGCTTGCTAGTGAAGATGAGTCCAGTGGTGTGCTTTAGATCTTGCAAGTAGGGTTTGCAGACAGTCCAGGGCTGTTGCAGTGTTTTTCATTACATCCTTTTTAATGATGCAACAAGACCATCCTTCATGGGATACTGCAACATGTGATAACCTCCCCAGAAGTCTGGAACACCATTCATGATGTAGACCAGTGATGGCACATGACCATCATTTTGTAAAGTGTTACAGAAGTGCATGGTGACTGAATGACTTAGGACAGAAATCTCAGAATGGATCCTTGTTGGTTAAGAATTGCTCCTTAACCAACTCGCCCCATTGCCGGGGGGGAAAGCCCTGAGCCTCCACACCTCCCTGGTGAGTGAGTGGCCCATGATTGATTTTTTTTTCTGTGGGTCAATGGCCCATGACAGAAAAAAGGTTTCCCACCCCAGAGCCTGCACCCCCCAGCCGGAGCCCTCACTCCTCCCTGTGCCCCAACCTCCTGCTCCAGTCCTTATCCCCCTCCTGCCCTCCAAACCCCTCATTCCCAGCTCCAACCCAGTCTGCACCCCCAGCCAGAGCCCTCACACCCCCCCATTCCCCAACACCCTGCCCCAGCCCAGAGCCCCCTCCCACACCCTGAACACCTAATTTCTGGCCACACCCCTGAACCTGCACCCCCAGCCCAGAGCCCATACCTCCTCCCACACCCCAACCCCCTGCCGCAGCCCAGAGCCCCCTCCCCTACTCCGAATCCCTCAGCTGCACCCCCCAGCCTGGAGCCCCCTCCTGCACCCCAAACCCCTCATCCCTGGCTCTGCCCCAGAGCGCGCACCTCCCGCCTCCCAGCTCCCTGAGCCAGCTGGGTGAAAATGAGCGGGAGTGGGGAGAGCAAGAGATGGAGGGATGGAGTGAGTAGGGGTGGGGCCGTGAAGGGGTGGGGCATGGGTGTGGCATTGGAGGATGGGGGGGCAAGGGTGTTGGGTTTTGTGTGAGAAGAAAGTTGGCAACCCTTCTATGCAGTAATCATGGCACTGATGCTTTAGGTCAATGTTGGAAGGGTAAAATTGGGGGGGGGGGGTGGAAGGGAGGTTGTCCGCCTGACCATAATCCACCAGGCAGTGAGTGTGCTAAGCATCCTGGTCCGTGCCTGATCCACAGAGTAAGTCTGTGTAGGGGCCTGGCTCTGGAGCTCAGACTATAGCAAGGCGTGATGTTTAGCTCTGGAGGTCCCCGCTTCCATCCCCAGTATCAGCCCAGATGGCAGGGGGCGAGTAATAGCACCTACATGATTAGGGAATGCTAATGCCCCCCCCCCCCCAGAGGAACCTGGGGGCGTGGGGGTCACTGTACGTTCCCTGCTATTGGGTGGGAATCTCGGTTTCTCGGGCCCTGGGGCGACCACACGAGAACTTCAGTCGTCGTCGTGGTAGAAAGATCAACTTCTCTGTCCTCCCCGGGCGGGGCCTTTTAGTCCATTCATCTGCCAGGGACTGGGGCTGGCAGCGGGGCAGCCCCCAGTAGAAAACGCAGGGGCTGTTGACCGGGGCAGGGGAGGGCCAGAAGCCCCCCCCGCCCCAGCCTGGCTCCTGAGGAACCCCAAGGGGGAGCCCTGGGGTGGGCAGGGGAGCAGACAGGCGGGGGGGTGGGAGCAGGGGCGGTGATGAGGGGGGATGGGGCTCTTGGGGGGCAGGGTCACGAGGAGGGCCGGGGGCAGTGGTGGGGGAGGGGGCAGCGTCTGGCTGTGAGGCTGGTCCCCTGGCTGGGAAGGGACTTGGGCGCCGCCACCCACTGCGGCTGCGCAGTGAGGGTATCCGCCGCCGCTGCTCCTCCTGCCATCCCTCCCCCTCCACAAGGGGCTGAGGAACGCTTGGGAACTTCGACAGTTTTCGTCAGTTTCCGGAATAGACCCGCGTCCTCCTGCGCGTGGGGCCCCCCTGCTCCTGTCGGTATTTTCCTCCACCGCTTCGGCTACTTCCGTACGGCCTCGGCTAGTGTCGTTAATTTCCGCTCCGCGATCGGAAATGGCCGAAGACGTGTGTGATCCTGCGGTTTAGGGGAGGTGGAGGAGACCGGCCGGCTTCTTGGAACAAACCAACTGTGCCTGGACCGGGGGGGGGGGAGCAGGCTCGAACGGACGGAGGCGAAGGCCGCAGCTACGGCTCCCCCCCCCGTCCGAGGGCGGCGGCGGCGGGGTGAAGCCCAGGACGGCGCCTCCCAGAGGAGGGCTGCGTGGAGGCGCAGGAGGTAGGAAGGATCATACCATGTACTGGGGAGGGGGGAGGCATGCGGTGCAAAGCGACTGTGTCCTGTTAGCCTGGGATAGGAGCCGATGGGGATGGGGGGAGCCTGAGGGGCCAATGGGGGGGGGGGGCAGCCAAGAGCTTGGAGATGGGTTGGCCGCCGCCGCCGAGTGGTACAGTCTTGGGGGGCGTCGTTGGAGGGCGGGGCAGCACCAGGGCCCTGCTGGGAGGGCGGGGCAATAGGGATGGGGGGGGTGTGAGCGCGCGGGGGGGGGGCAAACACCGTGATGGGGGAGGGGTGCGTGTCGGGGTCAGGGACGCTTGCAGGGGAAGGGCATGTGTGGATGTGTTTGTGGAAGCAGCACGGGTGGGGGGGGGTCAGGGACCCTGAAGGGGGGTCACGTGTGGGGGAGGGGGTCAGGGACCCTGATGGGGTGGGTGCGTGTGTGCGTGGTGGTGGTGGAGGTGTCCAGCACCTTGATGGGGGGGTGCATGGAGGTGGGTGGGTGATCAGGGTTAGGGAGCCTGATGGACGGGGACGTGTATTGTTGTGTGTGGGGATCGGGGTCAGTGACCCTGTTGGGGGGCCCGTGTGTGTGGGGGGGGGCAGGGGTTCAGGCTCTCATGGGTAGGAGCTGTAGTCATACCAAGGACCTTCGTATGTGGGAGGAGAGGCAGTATCGGGCCTGGGGAACCCAATAGGGATGGGGGTCCTGCATCAGAACTAATTGGGGAGTCCTGCTGTGGAAGGGTTGGGGGCTCTGCCAGCGCTCAGGGTTCTGATGGGGGTGGGATTGAGGAGGTGGATGGACCAAGACTGTGATGTGCTTTGGGTCTTCTGCGTTTTGTGTCTCCAAGTACGTCATCTCCCTGTGTGCTGGACTCAGTTGTGCAGTGCACTGGTTTCTGCTGGATGGCACTCTGATTACTAGCCTTTGCTCCTTCTACTGGTGCATCCAGCTTTTGTGACTGGTACTCATAGGCATCTCCCTGTTACTTTTATAGGTTTATTTTTAAATTAAAAAAATGTGCCTATAAGAAGACAGGAACGTAGGTATTGCCAGACTGGACCAGACCTGAGATCCATGTAGTCCAATATCCTGACAGAGGCCAGTGCCAGCTGTTGCAGAGGAAGGCGGTGTTAACCTCCAGTGGGTATATGTGGGATAATCTGCCCCCAATGTTAGGTTATATTCTGATCTCTAATAGAGATTGGTTTAAGACCTAAAACATGAGGTTTAATATCCCTTCCAGAGATTTTGTTTGCAATAACATTTATAACTCTGGATAGTCATATTCTTAAAAAGAAAAGGAGTACTTGTGGCACCTTAGAGACTAACCAATTTATTTGAGCATGAGCTTTCGTGAGCTACAGCTCACTTCATCGGATGCATGCCGTGGAAACTGCAGCAGACTTTATTTATACACAGAGAATATGAAAAAATACCTCCTCTTATGCTCAAATAAATTGGTTAGTCTCTAAGGTGCCATAAGTACTCCTTTTCTTCTCTAGACCGTTTCTTATGTTATATGCTTTTTAGCATATCCCATCTCACATTTCCTATCTAAGGTACGTAATCCCAATCTTTTTAATTTCTCTTCATAGGAGAATTTGTCCATCCCCCTAATCCTTCTCCCTATACAAGGGCTTTAGGAGATTGTATACTTCATATTATAACATAATACCACCGGTAGTCTTGACTTAATCCATGAATCTTACTGGTGCAGTGCTCATGTGTTGCTGTTGGCTAGTTACTCTGGCCCTAACCAACTGTGGCAACTCAGATGCCTGCATAGTTGAATAGTAAGGATTGGAAATTGGCTACATCCTCAAGGTCTCAGTTGGGGAAACTGGTACCATTGGGGAAACTGCTAGCCAAGTTATGTCATCATGGAACAGCGAGACCAGGCCAAACAGCTGAGGAACAAAACCATACCTTCCAGAACTGCTTGTTTCTCTAAAATTATGACCAGAAACAACAACAAAAAAAGTGTCTTGTTTTTGTGTATGCTATAATTCAAAGATCTGGTTAGTGCCATCTGAATCTTTTTCAACACTGCTGGTACAGTATGTACTTACATATCTCAGTAAGGTATCTCAGCTCTAAAATTTCCTTTTTGGGTAAATCTAGTAACTGTGTGTGTGTGTCAAGAGATCTAAATAACTTGCTATCCTGCATTGCTGTTGCTCTCCCCTTTAAAAAAAAAAATCTGTTTTAAGGACCTGATTTTGCACACCTGTACGCACATGTGAAAAAGGGTGTTTGTGTAAGCATTTACAAGACTGGGGCCTGAGACAGAATCATCAACAATATATTTTGGTTTGTGGATTTGTGTTGCAAGTCTCTTTAAGACTGTCAGGTTCTCAGGGCAGGGGCCATGGTTTTTATACACTGTCAGTGTTTGTTCATTACTGGGTAATCATAGGCTATTTTCCCTGTTTGGTAAAATCAATATTAAATGAATGAGTCTTAACTATTCTGATACGCAAAGGCACAAAAATGCGGGATGTTGTATTTACAAAGTATTTCTGAGTGGGAGTAGTGGTTAATTTATCTTGGTATTAAATCTGCTGGAGGAGGAAATAGAGTGCTCCTCTTTTTTTTTTAAAAAACACTGATAAAGAGTTTGACAGTCCCATCACTACATGCAGCTTTATCAGTATTCAGTTAAGGCTCTGCTGTGTCTCTCCTCTTCCGTTCTTCACGCCAAGAGCTAGAGTTTACATCGGTTCAGCTCAGTGTTAGAGAGCCTGGAACTGGGGTAATTGACTGCCTTGAGTTCAGCAGAGAACAGCCAAATTCTTCTGGCAGCTGAACTATTGTGCAAGACGGTCCTTGATTTGAACTTACCAATATCTCATTGCAAAAGAGATGTTCAAAATAATTTTCTGAAACAGCCTAACTTTGGAAGGGGGAGAATGTTAAGAATTTTTGTTTTGCATGTGGGAGTCTGTGTCGTAGAGGTGGAGTGGAATAACCAAATGCACAAGCTAAAGGGAAACAGAGTGATCTCTTGAGTTGTCTTGACCCACAGGGCTCATTCACACAACAAAAAATAAAAAGGAAGGAGTGTCTTTGAGCTACTAAAATGGGGTGGGGAATGGGAGTTTTGCTATTGCTGGAATTCTTTTAAGTATGACTCTCCAGGACAGTGAAGACAATGAATTGAATGTTGGGCAATGAGGCCTTTGCTTGGCAAGCTCTAGGGGCAGCAGCAGCATGGGTGGAAATGCAGTTCAGGGACCACGCTACCTCCCACCCCAACCTGACCCTTTCAGGCTCAGGGAACCAGTGATATCATCAGACTCTGCATTTCACAACTTTGAGCCTTTTACTCTTTGCTAATTGTCTGTCTGTTCCTTTCCCAAGTGCTCTCTGGTGCCAGTCTCATTCTATTCTATATAGATTCTTATACCATGGTTACCATTGTAGCGTTTGAGCCCTGTCTCCTTGCTCTTGATGCCCACCACCATCTTTCTGCATTCCCTTACTCATAATAACAGGTAATCATCAAGTGATCCTTCCCCTATCACCCATTCCCAGCTTCTGGCAAACAGGGGCTAGGGACACCATCCCTGCCCATCTTGGGTAATAGCCATTGGTGGACCTTGTTATGGTCTTGGCCTTCACAACATCCTCTAGCAAAGAGTCCCACAGGCTCACTGTGTGTTGTGTGAAGAAATACTTCCTTTTGCTTGTTTTAAACCTGCTGCCTGTTAATTTCATTTGGTGATCCCTAGTTCTTCTGTTATGAGAAGGAGTAAATAACACTTCCTTATTTACTTTCTTCACATCAGCCATGATTTTATAAACCTCTATCATCTCCCCCCTTAGTCATCTCTTTTCCGAGATGAAAAATCCCAGTTTTATTAATCTCTCCTCATATGGAAGCAGTTCCATCCCCCTAATCATTTTTGTTGCCCTTTTCTGAACGTTTTCCAATTCTAATATCTCTTTTGAGATGGGGCGACCAGATCTGCATGCAGTATTCAAGATATGGGTGTACCATGGATTTATATAGAGGCAATATGATACTTTCTGTCTTATTATCTATCCCTTTCCTAATGATTCCCAACATTCTGTTTGCTTTTTTGACTGCTGCTGCACACTGAGTGGATGTTTTCAGAGAGCTATCCACAATGATTCCAAGATCTCATTCTTGAGTGATAACAGCTAATTTAGACCCCATCATTTTATATGTATAGTTGGGATAGTGCTTTCCAATGTGCATTACTTTGCATTTATCAATATTTGAATTTCACCTGCCATTTTGTTGCCCACCCACGTAGTTTTGTGAGATCCCTTTGTAACTCTTCACAGCCTACTTTGGACTTAACTCGTTTGAGTGGTTTTGTATCATCTGCAAATTTTGCCACCTCACTGTTCACCCGTTTTTCAAGATTATTTATTAATATGTTGAATAGTACTGGTCCCACCACTGGCAATACCACTATTTACCTCTCTCCATTCTGAAAACTTACCATTTATTCCTACCCTTTGTTTCCTATCTTTAACCAGTTACTGATACAGGAGAGGACCTTCCCTCTTATCCCATGACAGCTTCCTTTGCTTATGAGCTTTGGTGAGGGACCTTACCAAAGGCTTTCTGAAAATCTAATTACACTATATCCACTGGATCACCCTTGTCCACATGCTTGTTGACCCCTAAAAGAATTCTAGTAGATGTGTTTGGACAGATCCTTATAGGATGGAGTGCTGACCCTGACTGGAGTCTTTGGGTGCTACTGTGATGTAAATGAATTGCAGGACAGTTGCATGTAATTTGCTTTCTGGGTATATTTTACACTTGCTTATTTGACTGGGAAAGCAACATACATGCATGCACACATGCAGTCCTTTCTAAATGTTGAAGAGCACATAGTGTTTAGTTGTGATTTTATACTGCTGTTTCATGGTGGTTGCCATGATTGAGTTTGGCTTTTGCAGCTCAGCTTCACACTGCTGCTTGTCACACAAATGAGTTAGATGTTGTTTGGAAAACAGGTGCAAAGCCAATGAGTTCTGGGGTTTGTTAGGATGGGTAAAAGCAGCAGCATGTACAGCTCTGCTGCTTACAGATAATCAATCCCCAAACTGTGTAGGAATAAAAAGCGCTGAGTGCTGGCTGACCAGGTAAACTGATGTTATTTCACAGCAGACACGGTGCCAATTGCGAAGTGCAAATTGAAATTCCATTTTGATAAATTGTTGCTATTAGTTAATTGAAGTCTGTTGCCAGCCAGAGAGGTTTAGTGGCCTGACTAATCTATTGCAAATGGATTTACCTCTGAAAATGTTGAAGGGATATTGAGTAGTTTAAGCCTAATATTTGACTTGCTTTCAAATTGCTATAATTTTGTAGGGAATGTCCTATAGATTCCAATATCTCAATTTTTAAAATCCAACACTTATTTGAGAACAAAGTTTAAAATATCCAGTATTTATATAACATCTGCCTAGATGTTGTGCTCCCTCTGCTGGCTTTTGCAGCTAACTGTAGATAAGGTGCCACAAGTACTCCTTTTCTTTTTGTAGATAACCAGCAATCCCGATTCTCAGAGTTGTACTGACATGATCAATAAGTCCTCAAAGTGAAACTGACCTCTCTCTCTTACTGGTTAAAGCTGAGTGAAATACAGTGTTTCCCTGCCCTTTATTACGGTTAAGAAAGCAGCATTGCTAGTCAGTTGTGGCCCTTTGGTCTTCCATGGAACAATTATATTTCATAATAAGTACAGAGTTTTTATTCTGAACTGTCTGTTTCACATATATCCCCGGAACCCTTCCTGGTGGTTTTGGTCTTGGATGTGCTAGCAGTACAGGTAGCCTGCAGTTCATTTCAATGCATATATCATTTTGTTTCCTCAGGTGCTTGCTCTGACCTGATCCTGTAGGACAGACTCTCTTCTCATTATGTATTTGCCTGTCTATGTGCTCTACCAGTTGATTTATGCCATTTGGAAGTTATGTGGTCTTCTCAAATATATGCCAATAAAACCATCATCTATTAATCAATTTTTAGGAAGGTTATCTCTGCCAAAATGTCCAAAAGTGTGCTCTCAACTTGGAGATTTGAGAGACCTGGGCCTGATTTTAAGAAGTGTTGAGCATCCACAAGTCGCAGTCAAATTGGTGAAAGATACAGGTTTGGTATTGTGCTTCGTGGACTGGAGCCCTCTGTTTCAGTGCAGAATAAAAACAGTATGAGTAATGGCAGGTCTAGCTTCCATCCCACTTTCTCATTAGTATGCCCCAGTTATGAACTGGAAGACACACCCCCATACGTCAGAAGTACAATCAATGGAATGAAACAGAGCACAAGAGAGGCTTTTGTGTATATTACTCCTGGGGGAATTCTCCGCAGGTTTTTTTTTTTTTTTAAATCTGTGCACAATATTTTAAAATTCTGCCAAATTCTGCATATTTTATGTGTCATAATAATACAATATACTCTCTCCAGTTTCAATTATTTTGGTAATTTATTTCAAAATACCTGTCAACAAGTATGTCAACAATACAGACAACAGCAAAAAACATTTCCCCAGGAGTAGAGAGTTCAAGGAACCCCTATAACAGCCCAGTTTAAGTTGGGGGGTACTGGAGGGGGCTGTGAAGGCCCCCAGAGCCCAAACACCTGTACTCCCAGAGCCCAGCTGTGGGGCACCCTCCAGCCCAGACCCCAGCATCCTCCTTCCCCACAGAGCCCAGCCGTGGGGACCCCCGTCACCACAGAGCCCAGGCGTTGGGCAGCCCCCAGCCCACACACCAGCACCCCCAGATCTTTTGCTCCCCCCAACTTCTTTACTGTCCCGCCGGGGGACGTGGTATAGTGTGGCTGTGCCCTTCCTCATCCTTTCACATATCTGGCTGGGTCTCCCAGACCCTCTCCCTTCCCTGGGAGAATGAGGATCAAAGACATCAAAGACTGTGCAACCTTGAGCCCAGCCAGGCTGGGTGCTCTGCTCACTGCAAGCTGGGCTCTGCAGGGTCCAGCGGCCCACAGTGGCGGCCAGAAATTCTGCGGGGAAAGCAGGGAATTCTGCATCTTGCAGTGGTGCAGAATACCCCCAGGAGTAGTATATGCCTTCGCTCCAGTGTATAAATGTTAGACAGGAGTGTTTTGAAATAAAACCTATTTACCTTTCTCTCTGGTGTTGACCTTTGGGCCTGGTAGAGTTGCAGAGCTATTGCATGTGGGTATTTAATTACTATCTGAGCTTATTTGGTGGGAACTGATGTTGGGCATTTCTGCTGTCTTACCTGTTGTGTGCCATATGCACTATGAGGGAGTGGAGTGGAAACTGCTGACTAGCAGGTGAACTCTGGAAAATGTTAGCTAACAAAAGAAAACGAACCCTATAGCCTAAAAGCACTAAGACAGCCAGTAAACTGATGGAGCTTGAGAGCCAAGAGCCCTCCTTAAAGCATATAAAGAGTTGTTGTTGATGTGAAAGCACTGGTGTTTTCGTGTCCATCTGCTGAAAGTAGGTGTGACAGGCATGGGAATTTCCTGCAGTAATCTTGGAAAACCGTATTGAAGTTAAGTTTAAGTATCTTTGGCGTCCATTGTATTAAATGTAAAGGTTACGTATTATTGTGAGCCTCGATGATCAAACGACTGTACTGAACAATGTTGCAGACAAGAATGGTCTTTTGGGACAATATGTGTAAAGTGGGTTTCCTGAGGAATCTATGGGAGGAGGTGAATGCAAATTCCCCACCCCTGATTATGCAAAACCCCAACCTTTTGAAGCTACGCTCTGAGGAGGAGACCATTATCTGCTGATGATCAGTTCAGGGAATCTGAACATCAAAGGCGCAACATGTAATAAAGGAAAGACTTGGGGGGTGCTAGTTATGATATGAGGCTATTACGAACTTATAACCACAGAAAAACCCTTCAGTGGGGTATGAAAGACTGACTCCTATGAGAGCCCTTGTTGGAGTTGGGATGATCTCAGGTAAGCTTATTAGTGTGCGTGTAGGTTCTTTTATCACTGTTAATATGTTTTCTCTGTAATGCTTTGGCCTTAAAAATAAATGTGCTTGCTTATCAAGAGCTATGTGTTAACTTATAACTGCTGGTAATTACAGCTGTGTATAGCCTTCAAAGAGAATGTAAAATGCAGACACCGGCCTATTTGGACATTCTGGTTTGCTGGGAATATCACAGTGTAAGCAGGGAACTGTGCAGCTTGGAAAAACCCCGGTCAGGACAGGAAGGAGAGATGTGTCCCTCTACCCAGCAGAGGTGGTAATTGAGAAGCCTGGAGTGGGTGCTCTTGAGGGACCACAGAGGGGGAATACATGGACATCAATGTTCCCTCCAATTTTTGACAGGCCATGTGTGCAAAAAAATTTCTGTGCAAATTGTGCTTCTGTGCAAATTTTTGTGTGTGCGGCGCTTCGCCGTGTGCGTGGGGTTTAGGATCTGTGTGCACAAACAGTGATGGGCAGTTGCTTTGAACTATGTCAGTAGGCTCCTACCGCTCCCTCTAGGCCAGAGGTGGGCAAACTACGGCCCGCGGGACTATCCTGCCCGGCTTCTGAGCTCCCGGCTGGGGAGGCTCGCCCCCGGCTCCTCCCCCACAGCCTCAGCGCTCTGGCCCGACACTCCTGCGAGCGGTGTGGCTGGCTCTGGCATGGTAAGGGGGTGGGGGGGTCCCAAGGGGCAGACAGGGAGCAGGGGGCGGTTGGATGGGGCGGAGGTTTTTTGGGGGGGCGGTCAGGGAATGGGTCGGGGGGGTTGAATAGCGCATGGGAGTCCCGGGGGGCCTGTCAGGGGGCAAGGGTGTGGATAGGGGTTGGGGCAGTCAGGGGACAAGGCGCGGGGGGGTTGGATGGGTCAGGCGTTTGGGAGGGCAGTCAGGGGACAGGGAGCGGTTGGATGGGGCGGAGGTTTTGGGGGTGGTAGTCAGAGGATGGGGAATGGGGGGGTTGGTTAAGTGTGGGAGTCCCAGGGGGCCTGTCGGGGGTGTGCATAGGGGTCGGGGCAGTCAGGGGACAGGGAGAAGGGGGCGGTCGGATAGGGGGTGGGGTTCCAGGGGGGCAGTTAGGGGCGGGGGTCCCGGGAGGGGGCGGTCAGGGGACAAGGGGCGGGGGGGTTGGCTGGGTCAGGGATTCTGAGGGGGGCTGTCGGGGGCGGGAAGTGGGAGGGGGCAGATAGGGGGTGGGGGCCAGGCTGTTTGGGGAGGCACAGCCTTCCTTACCCGGCCCTCCATATAGTTTTGCAATGCCAATGTGGCCCTCGGGCCAGAAAGTTTGCCCACCTCTGCTCTAGGCATATATAGAAGTAATTAACAGGTAAGAAACTACTTTTGCCCAGCTTCTGAAAAAAATGTAACACCGGTTTGAACGCTGGATTTGTTCATGGTTCCCACTGAGGAATAGGGTGGCCAGCCGCATGATGTAGTGCAGTAGAGAGAGCCAATTGACTGGAAAGGCTGACTTCCAGAATGCAGTAATGTGCTACAGTGATCTGGGCCAACGTTATTTTCCAATATTAATGAAGATAGTGGTCCCCTGTGCAACCATGAAAAAAAGCCATCTATTATTTAGGACAAGTAGTTATTCATTTCCTTAGGCACCTCTTCTGGCAAGCCTTGGGAGCTTGTAAATGCATCACCCCCTCACAACTTGTGTATCTGAATCTTAATGTAGGGACTGAGGACTATCCAGCTATCGGAAAACCAGCCAGAGAGAATGGCAACTTTCCAGTGCAAATAATTACTGGGGTAGCTGACAGTTGGCTTTTCAGAAACCTTTTCCCAATAGTTCCCAACAGTTCATCAAGAAACAACAAAAAAACGTGGAAGAAAATAAGAATGGTCTGCCAGGTGATGCAGGAAAGAAATCGTAGTTTATCAAATAGCACCAGCGATGTAATAAAATGGATGATGAGGAGGAACAGACTAGGGGACAGCGTGTAGGAATGTTGTCTAGTGAGCACTAGGATTTGACATGCTCAAATACAGGGGTTCTCAAACTGGGGGTTGCGAGCTGTCTGCCTCTATCCCAAATCCTGCTTCACCTCCAGCATTTATAATGGTGGTAAATATATTTACAAGTGTTTTTAATTGATAAGGGGGGGTCGCACTCAGAGGCTTGCTATGTGAAAGGGGTCACCAGTAGAAAACTTTGAGAACCACTGCTCAGATACGATTTCAGTCTGTCACTGACATTCTGTGTAACCTTTGGCAAGTTGTCTGAAAATTCTGCTTTCGATGAATGTGTAAAGAGGGTATCATGCCTCTTTATTTTACAGGAGAGCTTGGAGTTTAGTCAATGTTTGTAAAGTGCTTTCAGATCCTTGGATGACACGCCAAGTTTACATGCATATTATTAATAACTTGAAAATTATTAGAAATAATATTTAACACACACTAATTGTTTCCTCTGTTGCACTTGGGTACTTATTACTTGTGTCTAAGGTCTCTTGGCTCTCTATTTTTAGTTAATGGCCCTGAGAAACAGTACCAAGTCCCTGTGTGGAGGTGTTTGGAAAGGACAGTTGTATTTAGAATTGAAATCTAGTTGGAGGTGATGGGTAGCTGAAAGCTTTTCACTAAAGGCTCAAACTTTTATGCTCTTCAGGCACAGTAGCAAACTCTTTAGCCCTGCTATAGATATTAATAGTACCTTACCTGATTGATTGATCTTGATTAGGAAAGTCCTATTTTAATCATGTTGTCTAACTTCTTCTTCCCCATGATATAGCAAATATTTTTATGATGGAAGATAACTGTTTTTAATTGGTTAGCATGAGCATGCATTTCATGTAGCAACTTTTAGGCAAATAAGCCCCAAAAGAGCTTCCAAAATTAATTATTATGTAAAGTGTGATTCTGCTCTGACTTCCCTCCAAATACAATCCAGTTGATCCAGAGTGGGAAACACAAGATATATGTCAAAACAGAATCATAACTCTATTTTGATATGCACCTTGTGATCAATATTACACACATGGACACAGAGAAATCCTTTTGGTCACCACTGGAAATGCCCATCTCTCGTGTAATAAGTGGGAACTATTGGACAAATTCCACAGATAATGCAGTTTGTATAGACAGAAGTAAAGTGAACTTCCTCTGTTAAAACTGATTTGAAGCAAGGGTTCGTGGGTGGCTGGTTATTATGTTAAGGCTTTGTTGCCGGCACAGAGTGCCCGAGGCAAGCAACAGCTGGGTTCGTTGCCCAGTGTCACCAACAGCTTTATTGTGTGTGTATTTTTGTTTGGCAGTGCCTTGTGAAGAGGGAGCTTTGTATCCCTCTATGGTACCTACATACACTCATATATTCCCCATTTCCTTTATCTTAGAGATATAGGAAGTCTGTGGTGGAGCAGGGAATTGAACTTGCATTTCCTAGGTTAGTTCCCTAAGTATGGAACCATGCTTCCTCTGTGAATAATTAGAACTTGGCTTTCATAGTTCATGAATTGACAGTGGAAAAATTAGCTTTATCTTAACATTGGAAAGAGTTGACGTGTTCCAGTCGTCCTCCCATTTAAGTCAGTCCCAGTGCTGGTGTTAATCTCAATGGGAGCAAGAAGGAGTGCCTATTTAGGTATGTGGTGGTGCTTCTAAAGGCAGTTTTCTTTCAGCAACAGAGTGGTAATTTAGCAGGGCTGTGGAGCTCAGTACATCTGACTTTTCACAAAGAATGGATAAAAGTGGTTTGTCATTCTGTACAATGATGAAGGGTGCCAGAAAGCAGGACACTGTCATTCTGTTCCGCAGTCACATGCTTCTGTATAAAACCGAGGTTTGTACTCTTGTGGCTAGACAAGCATAGTTCCCATTAATGTGAACTGGAGTTAGCACAAAAAGGAGAAAATACCCCTTTTGAAGACTGTTCATCTATTTGACAATAAGATGTCTCAAAAGTATCTGCTATTGGTGCAAATCTTCTGAGGCTTGTCCACTTGTTTTATTGCAAGACTCTATTCTGAGATCCTTTCACATGAGCTCTTCTGTTTTGAGCTATGAAATTAGTAATCTCCATTATTTCCCATTTATGGAAAGGAATGTCTTCATTCCAGCCCAAGTTTAATTGTAGACTAGATCTGTTTTGAGAACTGCATGGAATATGTTTCTTAATTTAGGTGGCAAATTCAGACATCTCTTTATACACATTGGGGAGGCGGGTGGGAAGTTTGGGAGTTCAGTTAATTTCAAACACATTGTGCACTTTTTCATGCTCGGTATTTATCTATTCCATGTGTTCCAGGTACTCCGATCTAAATTGTTTGTCTAGTAATGTGAGCTTTGGAATTCTGATACTGCTCACTACTTACAACTAACATTAAAAAAAAAAAAATCAAGGAGTATTATTTTTACTTTCAGATTTTGCTTTCTATTCGTTGTTTGCAATGAGTCATTGCAATCTTGAAGTGGAAGTCTGTTTACTTACCATTCTTTGCTTGGCTTTCCTTCCAGAGTTCAGCTCCTAATATTCTTCACAAAGAATAGAATTGAAACATTTAAAAAAAAAAAGCACCTGTGGGCTGTTCCTTTGCTAACAATATGTATTGTATTATAGCTCTTCTGTTAGCAAAGTTATAGTTACATTTAAATTGGGACTTTGATAGACTCCTAACTCTCCAGAACATTCTCTTCTGGGGGCTGAAACTTTTCTTGGTCTCATTTCGGAGGGGAATTTTCAGAAAGTTTGAGGGAAAATTCTCATCTTGTATATTTTTTTAATCACTCAAAAATACCTTTCCCCATGTCCCCACTTAAAAATATTATGTATGTGAATAGCCCTTACTGGGAAGTTAGACCTTGGCTTGGCTTGGCAAATTACTTACAAATCAAAGAGTTAAGCTGAAAAACCATTTCTGAGCATGCTTAGTGGCCATCTTCTAAGGGTTAAGCAAAGCCTAGCGAAATCCCATTCCTTGGTGACTGTGCAGTACACAGGGTTACAGCCAGGTTGGGGTGATGTGCAGGAGGGAGGTTAAACACGCTCAGCACATTATAACAAAATTGCATTTGTCTCTGCCGCTGCTGGCTGCTGTCTTAGTCTGTTTCTGTGTCAGATATGCTCGCAGTGAGCTCACTAGTTGCACTGCCAGTGTGAACGCCACGCTTTTGCTGCAGTAAAGTGGTTTCTCCTTTGCCATCTCTGAAAACTGCTTCTTACAGGCCGTTGTGTATTCTTTTCCCTCTCCTCTCGCTCCAAAATTTGGCTTACTGGTTTTTCTCTTTTTGCACCAGGCTTTTTTGAGTGGAATTGGAGCTTTTATTTAGCAACCACAGTCTCTCTCCAAGTGCTTCCTCATTGGCTGTTGCTTGTAGGAGCACTTTAGAGGGCTGCTTATTCCTGTTCCCAAGTCCCACATGCAGCATTGACCTAGTAACCCCTCCCCCTCTTGTCAGCATCTGGGGAATTTTCCAAGTAGGATGACTGGGCTTTAGCAGTCTTTGCCAGCCAGTCTGCCTGCCTGCTATTTCTGGAGCCAGTCATTATTTAGGCCTTCCAGGACAACTTCTCAGACAAACAAAAGGGGCAGAAATGTTCACAGTACCCCGGGACTCATCAGATTACCTGAGTGTCCAAGTGGGGGCTCTCACATCGTTGCTCCCATCACATGCATCAACTTCCTGGGGGCTGCGGATTGTCAGAAACACAGCCTCTTCCTGCAGATCCATTGGAATGCCACTATAGAAAGCAACAAAAGCGCCATGGCTGCTTTCTTGAGCCGCCAGTGCAGAATGAAAGCAGGAGCTCTGAAGACGGAGCATTTGGTCATGCCTAGAGAAATAAGGCAGCACAGTCAGAACTGCACCTCTTCAAGGGAAGACTAACTGGCCAAGTGCCAGTAGCAGAATGGGAACTCAGAAAATCTTTTAGAGTAGTGTTTCTGGTCTGCAAGGATACTCCAGGGGCCCTGGGCCCTGCTGATCAACTCCTCCCCCTCCCTACCAGCACCTCCTGCATGCCAGGAGGTGCTGGGAGGCAGGGGGAGGAGCAGGGACGGGGCACGCTGAGGGGAGGGAGTGGAATAGTGTCCGGGGGCCCCGCTGATCAACTCCTTCCCCTCCCTCCCAGTGTCTCCTGCATACCTTGGAACAGCTGTTCCCCAGAATGCAGGAGGGAGAGGGAGGAGGTATGCTTGGGGGAGGCGCGGAAAGAGGCAGGGAAGATGAAAGGCAGGGGTGGGAAGAGGAAGGGTGGGGCCTGGGGCTGAGTGGGGGGGCAGGGGAGGGGATCCGCAAAAAAATTTAAATCAAAATGGGGGTCCTTGGGTTGCTAAAGTTTGAGAACTGCTGTTTGAGGATCATGTTTCAGGATCATGAGGATCATGTTGGCTCCTTCCCCAAGTTAACATTCACAACCAGGCCTAATAGGACAGACTCAGGTTTTTGCTCTCGGCACTGGTTTAGACTTGCAGATTCTGGGGCCACTGTTATCATCTAGTCTGACTTCCTGTATAACGTAGGCTAGAGAACTTCCCCCAAATAATTCTTTTTGAATCCACAAGTGTGGAACGTGGCTGCCTTCTTGTTACCCTGGATGATCTTTCAGGAATCCACCTTTACTTCATTCACTTTGATAAGAAAAGTGGGCAGAAAATTCAGTGGGGACCAACCATCAGTCTTTCTGAAGACTCTTCACTGGCTGCAGAGACTCTAGATCCCCCAGTCAGAATAGATGTTACAGTTTAGTCCATGAGTAATTCCAGTTATCTTAGTACTCCTTCACCAAGGGTCCTCTCTCTCAACCAGAAACTCACCACCTACAACGTGAATAGCTGTACTTTAAGAGATCCATCTACCACTGAGATATGCTGGATTTCTGGCTAAACTCCAGAAAAACTTCCACCACTTAAATTCACAAAGCAGCTTGGAAGTCTTGGTGCTCATGGTGCTCCTACAAAGACTTCACTTCCTCATTCTGTTGAGTCTGTTGGGATGAGTGATCTTTCTAAGAGTTTGTCAAGGGGCCCCACAGCCTAGGGACTGGGGGGGTTCTTTTATGTAGTTGGTACAAATCTCAGTACGTATTTTGCTCCCAGTTACATTCAGTGAAACATCTAATTTTTTTTTTTTTAGGGCTGTCATCGCAGGTAACTCATGATTAACTCAAAAAAATTAATCATGATTAAAAAATTAATCGCGATTAATCGCACTTATAACAAATGAATACCAATTGAAATTTATTAAATATTTTTGGATGTCTTTCTAAATTTTCAATATTGGTTTCAATTATAACACAGTATGCAAAGTGCACAATGCTCACGTTATATTATTATTTTTGATTACAAATATTTGCACTGTAAAAATGATAAGGGAAATAGTACTTTTCAGTTCACCTCATAAAGTACTGTAGTGCAATCTCTTTATTGTGAAAGTGTAATTTACAAATGCAGATTTGTTTTGCTTACATAACTGCAGTTATGTTACAAAACAGTGTAAAACTTTACAGCCTACAAGTCCACTCAGTCCTACTTCTTATTCTGCCAATCGCTAAGACAAACAAGTTTGTTTACATTGATGGGAGATACTACTGCCTGCTTCTTATTACAGTGTCACCTGAAAGTGAGAACAGGCGTTCGCATGGCACTTTTGTAACTGGTGTTGGAAGGTATTTACATGCCAAATATGCTAAACATTCTTATGCCCCTTCATGCTTCGGCCACCATTCCAGAGGACTTGCTTCCATGCTGATGATGCTCGTTAGAAAAATAATGTGTCAATTAAATTTGTGACTGTATTCCTTGGGAGGAGAATTGTATGTCTCCTGCTCTGTTTTACCGGCATTCTGCCATATATTTCATGTTATAACAGTATCGGATGATGACCCAGCACATGTTGTTCATTTTAAGAACACTGTCACAGCAGATTTGACAAAATGTAAAGAAGGTACCGAAGTGAGATTTCTAAAAATAGCTACAGCACTCTACCCAATGTTTAAGAATCTGAAGTGCTGTCCAAAATCTGAGAGGGACGAGGTGTGGAGCATGCTTTTAGAAGTCTTAAAAGAACAACATTCTGATGTGGAAACTACAGACCCCGAACCACCAACAAAAAAGAAAATCCACCTTCTGCTGGTGGCATCTGACTCGGATGATGAACATGAACATGCATCAGTCTGCTCTGCTTTGGATCGTTATCAAGCAGAACCCATCATCAGCATGGACACACGTCCTCTGGAATGGTGGTTGAAGCATGAAGGGACATTGGAATCTTTAGCTCATCTGGCACGTAAATAACTTGTAGCTGGCGTTGCAATAGTGCTCTGTGAACGCCTGTTCTCACTTTCAGGTGACATTGTAAACAAGAATTAAGCAGCATTATCTCCTGCAAATTGTAACCAACCTTGTTTGTCTGAGTGATTGGCTGACCAAGAAGTAGGACTGAGTGTAATAAAAAATATAAAGTGAGTACTGTACACTTTGTATTCTGTATTGTAATTGAAATTAATATATTTGAAAATGTAGTAAACATCCAAAAATATTTAAAATACATGGTATTCTATTGTTTAACAGCAAAAAAGAAAAATTAAATCTTACAGTTGACTTTCACCTGGGTGTGTGTTTTTACTTTATTCACCTGGGTGTGTGTTTTTACATTCTCCTACTCTATCTCATTTCCTTCCTTCGTTGGGCGGATGTTTGTTCCTCACTTGATACTTCCTAGCAGTAACTGGCCAGAGTAGCAGATTCCTGTGTCTGCAAAGTGTAAAATTAGTTTCTTTCCTTATCATTTTGGTTTTTCATACTAGGGATTTCACTGCTCTGGGCAGCCCCACCCTGTGCTAATATTTTATATCTGCCAACACAAGTATATTTAACAGGGTTGTGTTTGGAAGAGAGAGATTTGAGTTCACGTTTTTTGCTTTTGGGCCTGCATGTATGTGTATTTCACTGACCTGTTACCCAGCCGTTAATTTTTGGTTTTAGTGATATTTCCTGTCGCTCATGTAGGCAGTGCCATCAGGCAGTATGTATGTGTGAGAACTGGCAATGCATTGAGGAGGGAGTGGGTGGTATTCAGAAACCTTAGTAGCTGCCTCTGATCATTGAGACCAGACAGGATACCCAACAGTAATTGGGGAGAACAGCAGATCGTTATTATGAAAAACCAAAATTGCAGTTAAGGGAACTGGTTTTACTTTAAAACTTTTTTTTTAATTTTAATTTGGCCTAACTTTGAGTGTCCCCTTGTGAGAGCTGATCCACAATTTGGGATAACCCATTTCTTTGTATATTTGTGATGATATTAACTAACTTGGCACTGTGCTGTGATTCACATGGCTCTTACTCCTTTTGATTGTATTGGCAGAAAACGTTAGAGACCTTTGAGATGACACTGCACTCAGTGTGGAGATGCCGCTCTTGAAAACAATCACTTTGGGAGCTCTCGCTTCACAGCTATGATGTAACTGTCTCTCAGCATCTATCTCCTCTGAGGGTGCCTTTGTTTTAAACAACTGGATTGAAGACGCTGTTAAAAAAAATGCATGGATGGGGCCTGAAAAGCTGTCCTCTGAGGGTATTTATGGCAAAAAGGAGGAGGGGAGTGGGGGATGGTCAGGGTTGCCACTGCTTTCAAGGACCACTTCAGAAATTTGATTGAGTGGGTCAGTGTCCAGACAACGATGAAAAATAGATTAGAGTAATGGGTCACTCTCCATTTATGATGTAGTTAAGACTAATCTGACATCTTTATCCGTCACTGTCTGCTGTTTTCAACTTTATCCTCTTTGGTCGTGTCTGTGCTCGGCTTTTGTTTCTCAAAATATCCCAACTTTCTGCTAGCTCCAGTGTGGCAATGGAAATGTTAGACAATGCCACTTAGTTTTGTTCTCATCCCTTTGTTGTCCAGATCTGATCTGAACGGAGTGGTTAAAGGGTGGTAGCTGGAGCTCCTACCTTTGCTTGCATGGGTGGAGCTGCACCTCAGCGAGAGACGATGGGACATGCTGAGAAACACAAGGGTAGTGTAGATACAGCCCTTTTGCTTCATTTTCTTTAGTAGTCCTGCAACTCCGAATCAGCTATAGGGTTGGACCTTGAGCATTAGTAGTGTCACATTGCTGGCTGCAATGCTCACAGGAACGCTAGCAGATGATCATAAAGCTCGACAAGTCTGGAGATGGAGCTAACAACATCAGTAGATCTTTCCCGTGTGCCCCTCTGTCTAAGGCTATATCCAGACCTCATTTGGTGACAGATGGTCTCCAATGAAGGAGAAATCCCTGATTATAAGGCAGCCAGAGTTTGTGCAAAAAACCCAACACACTGTACCCAGCTGTCTCCCAGAGTTTTCTAAACCAAACACCCTCTGGTAAACTTACTTCTCTGGTGTAATCCACAAGGCTGAAATAAATTCTAGTATGTAGTAAAGATTAAATATTTTCCAGATATTAATTTAAATAGTCAATGGAATGTGCTGTCATTCCATAATTTTATCATGTAATGACATTGGCAGTCTAATCCCAATTGGGAGGCAGGTGAAATTAGGACATCGCCTTAACTTCTGGTGAGGAGAGGAAGAAAGAACTTGGAAACACGATATAGGGGCACTAGATGTAAAGGCTTATGTGGAAAGATGCGGGGGTGGGGAGAGCATTTGTAAATACAATATTTTATGGTGAAAACCCCAAATACCTTTATAATATGGAATCTTGGGACTAAATTGAAAAGAGAAATTGGGACATTCTTTTTTTTTTTTTTTACAATTCTCTTACTAGGAATGAGCTACAATCTTTATAATTAAATATTTCAGGCTGTAACATAAGGCAAGCACCAGAGATTCCTCCTTCCCACCCGTTTGTCTTATGGTAGCACCCTGAGGCCTCAAACCTGTTTGAGGCCCCTTACTGCTAGATGCAGTACCCATGAACGTTTTAAACTCCGTAGTACAGGGATCGTCTGTATCTGAATAGGCAAGACGGACAAAGGGCGAGAGAAGGGAGGCATTATTCCTGTTTTACAGATGGGGAAACTGAGGCACACGGAGAGCAAAATGACTTGCCTGAGGAATTTATCATGCAGGAAGTCTGCTGAAGAACCACAAATTAAACCCAGATCTCCTGAGTCCGTCTGTTGCTTTAAGCACAAGATCATCCTTTTTAGTCCTGTTGTAAAATGGTTATCCAAAAAGGAAGCAGTCTGGCTATCCCAAGTTGCTGGCATGTACTGATAGGGCAAATGAATGTCCCATTGGAACCTGTTGGCTCCATTATGTTTCCTAGCTCCATATACCCATTGGGGCAAAAATGGAAGAGAAGAATCTAGAAAAGGGGTGGCCAACCTGAGCCTGAGAAGGAGCCTGAACATTGGTAAATTCTTTGCCAAAGAGCCACAGTAATACATCAGCAGCGCCCCCATCAGCTCTCCCACCCCCAGTGTCTCCCACCCGCCAGCAACACTGCCAATCAGCACCTAACCCTCCATCCCTCCGCCGCCCGCCCGCCACGATCAGCTGTTTTGTGGTGTGCAGGAGGCTTGCGGGGTGGGGGGGAAGGAGGAGGAGCAAGGGCGCAGCAGACTCAGGGTAAGGGGCCAGGGCCTTGAGGGAAGGAGTGGAGTGGGGCTGGGGCCTAGGGCAGAGCCAGGAGTTGAGCCGTGAGCACCCCCAGGCACATTGGAAAGGTGGCACTTGTAGCTGCACCCCCGGAGTCGGCACCTATGCAAGGAGCCGCATATTAACTTCTGAAGAGTTGCATGTGGCTCTGGAGCCGTAGGGTTGGCCCCCCCTGGGCTAGAACTACTTGGTGGTGTTTTTTGTTATTTTTGGCAGGGGTTAACTTTTGCACAGCATCCCTGGGATAGTAAGTACTCTTTCATCGTCATCCCCCTTTGCAAACTCTAATCTTCAGAACGCTCCTGTGAGATTGGGAGGTACTGCCCCTATTGAACAGATGAAGAAACGGAGGCACAGGGAGGTGAAGTGACTTTCCCAAGATGTCAGAGGTTGTCAGTGACAGGGCTGGGCCTAAAACTTGTAACTTTTTGGAGGTTTATTTTTGAATATTACATTCTAGTTTTTCCTTTGAAATACAGCATGTTTTCTGTAGGGGTTGCCTCATTCCATAGCGACTCCGCAGTAAAATTGAGAAGAGGAAAAGCGATGCAACTTCATGACCAATTGTATTTGAGCTACCGCATGTATTGGTATTGTATAGATCAGGGGTGGCCAAATTTACCAACCCTCTGAGCCGCATACAACAATCTTCAGAAGTTTGAGAGCCGGGGCATGCCTGCCGGGGCTTGGGGCTTCAGCCCTTGGGAGGCACCTGCCAGGACTCAGGGCTTCAGCCCTGCTCCTGCTCAAGCCCCGAGCCCTGGCAGGCATGCCCCATGGGGCTGAAGCCCCGAGATCCACCTCCCCACTGAGCCGAAGACAAGCCCCTAGCCCCACCACCCTGCCATAGAGCAGAAGCCCTGAGCTCTCCCACCCCACCAGTCTGATAGGTAGAGAATTTGGGGGGGAGGGTGTGCAAGCCACACTTTAACTGTAAAGAGCCCCATGTGGCTCGCAAGCTGTGGTTTGGCCACCCCTGGTATAGGCAGTGGAGGCTTACATAAATGATTCTGTGCTTTTCAATACATCATCGAGGCATTTTTTGTCTTCTTCCCAGATCTGTTATACTTGCTGCATTTGTATGCATGCTTTAGGGTCTTCATTTGTAGCTTTCAGCTTCTTGGAGGCACTGTATGTGTACAGATGTCCCTGATTGATCAGTTCTTAGCTGACTGATAGCTCAGAGAGTGGATGGAAGCTAGCATATTCATTATATGATAAAAATATAACGTAGTCCTATGGTAAAGGTCATTGATGGTGTTGAATGTTAGTACAGTGCAAGCCTGTATTTTTCTAAAGGTTTCACAAATATCGGGATACTGTTGGGGAGGAGTGGGTTTTTTAAAAATAAGTGGGAGAAACAGTGCCTGGTGTACACTGTCAGGAGGCAGTCCTTGGTTAAGTAGGAGTTGGATAAAATAGCCATTATTCCATCCATATTTAATGTCTGCAATTTTTGTTTGCAAATGTTCCAAAGCCACATGTGTGTAGCCTGTGTCTGTGATAGCTTAAAATACCCCAGTACTCTCTCTCTTTGCTTGTTTTCCGAATCCTGCAGAATACTTAAACCAAATCTACACAATTTTATTTCTCCTCTTTAGGATTACTCTAACCTAGATTTACTATTAAAGCCTAAGGTACATCCTTGATTCTGTACATGCAGGAGGGATGGCTTGCTGTAGAAGATGATTTGGAATGTTTTCTAGGAAAAGACTTCTCAGCAGCGAAGTGGATTGCGATTTGCATCCTAGTGAATTGCAATATGAATCATCATACAGCTAGTGGAGTCGGGTTTAGGATTGACCTCCAAACCATTTTCAGTTGAACAGGTGCATGACTGTGTGTAAGTGTGTGTTGGGAGGGGTGTGTTTCCTGTTGAGGCCTTGAACGCGGTAAGATATGTAACTGACCTGTTTACTGATAGCTTTTGTATCTGTGCAGGGCTTAGTTGTTTAGCCAAATGATACCTGATTCCTTCCTATAACACTCCACTTTAAACAGCTGTCATGACTGAGTGCAGGGAAGCATTTTGTACTCTATTCTTGTGACTATAGTTCATATTTATAAGCTGTTGGTTGCCATGTTAAGGCTGCCTTTAAAAGTTTCACTGTTTACCTTCCCAGCTCCATTAAAGCCCCTCTGACCACAGTTCATTGATTGTTGTTAGAGCATTGACTACAGGCTGCCTCTGATCCTTTATTAAAAGGGGGATTGTGTTGTCTGTCCACAGAGCAGCTGCTGCTAATACGTACACTTGTGATTTGCAGCAAGCCCTCTGACACGAGGAATGTTGATTTGAGCGACATGTGTTCCCTCTGTTCTGTTGGGTTTGCTGTGAATTTTTTGCTTGCCTCTTCAGGATTTTACTGATCGGAAATGAGTGTCCAACTTTTTTGACAAGAGTAAGATCCCTCCCAGGTGTGTGTGCAGTACTTTGGTAGCACTTCAGGCAGTAGGGCAGCTGTTTCCCCAGCTTGCCTTTGGCTTGTTTAGGCTCCGTGTAGTTCCAGATATTGTAACAAACCTTGTGATTATGAGGCTTGGAAATTGTCCCAGTGAATTTTGCTTGATTAGAATGTGATCTTGGATTGCTGCAAAAAAATAAGTTCTATATCAGAGGTGGGCAAACTACGGCCCGCGGGCCGCATCCGACCCGCAGGACCATTCTTCCTAGCTTGGGAGGCTCGTCCCTGGCACCTCCCCTGCTGTCCTCCCTCTCCCGCAGCCTCAGCTCTCTGCGCCGCTGGGCGCAATGCTCTGGGCGACAGGGCAGCGAGCTCCTGGGGCAGCACATCCGCAGAGCCCGGCCTGACCCGGTGCTCTGCGCTGCGCGGTGTGTCTGCCTGTCCTGGTGCAGTCGCACCACCAGCCACCGGTACTCCAGGCAGCACGGTAAGGGGGCAGGAGGTGGGGGGAGGGGGTTGGATACAGGGCAGGGGAGTTTGGGGTGGTGGTCAGGGGGCGGGGGTGTGGATAGGGGTCAGGGCAGTCAGAGGGCAGGAAATAGGGGGGTTGAATGGGAGCAGGGGTCCCGGGGGGGGCAGTCAGGAAGGAGGGGAGAAGTCAGGGGTTCCAGGGGCTGTCAAGGGACAGGGAGTGGGGGGGGTAGATGGGGTAGGGGTCCCGGGGGGGTAGTCAGGAAGGATGGGGGGGTTGGATGGGGTGTCTGGGTTCAGGGGCGGTCAAGGGACAGAGAGCAGGGGGCGTGGATGGGGCAGGTGTCTGTCAGGGAATGAGGGGGTTGGATGGGGTAGGAGTCCTGGGGGGGGTGCTGTCGGGGCGAAAAGCAGGGTGGGGGTCAGATAGTGGGCGGGGGCTGGGCCGGGCCATGCCTGGCTCTTTGGGGAGGCATAGCCTCTCCTAACTGGCCCTCCATACAATTTCAGAAATCTGATGCGGCCCTCAGGCCAAAAAGTTTGCCCGCCCCTGTTCTATATGGTCTGTGTAGGGGGTAGTACCCCAATATGTCTGGCATCCTTAATTTCAAAATTACAGATGCAGAATATGTGGCTGGCTGTGCTCTAAGCATGCACAAACATTTTAAAAAGCAAGCTGATTATTATTTGTATTTTGGTAGCATCTAGAGTTCTCAGATGAGTTCAGGATTCCATTTTGCTGCATGCTATAGATGCGCATAGTAACAGTTGGCCCTGCTTCAAAGAACTTACACTCAAAATAGACAATCATAGGGAAAGAGAAAGGAAAGTAGTATTGTCCTCTTTTTACAGATGAGGAATTGGGATCCAAAGGGACTAAGGAACTTGCTCAGGGACTCACAGAAAGTCTGTTGTGGAGCCAGGAATTAAACTTAAATTTCCGGAGTCCTAGACCAGTTCCTTAATTGCACGTCCTAACCCCTGTTCCTTCAAATCTTTATTCAAAATCAATTTCCTGGATGATGTCTCCAGGCAACTGTCATCTGATAACAGCTAGATAGATGGCTGATCAGGACTCTGATGTGTTGGGGTTTTCTTCCCCCTAATAAGTTACAAATAAATTTGAAACCATCTAGCTGTGCATGGATCTGGTCAATGAAGATGCATTTTCTTGTTACCACTTCCTTTGGCCTTCCTCTAGTGTCCCTTTTGTTTTTTTATAAAACCCACTCATTGTGTCTTGTCTTAATAAAGTTATAAACTCTGCGGGGCAGGAGTCATCTTTTACTTGTGCATTTGCATTGTGCCCAGTACAACGGGGCCCTAAATCTAACTTGGGTTGAGGTTCTAGATGCTACCAAAATATGAACAAATAACTTAAGCTCCTGGATGAATTAATATTCAGAATTGAGGAAGACAAGACCTGAACTGCCTTCTGGAGAGAGGGGTTTTTAGTGCCAAAGTCCTCCAATTGGATGCTCTGCTAACACACTGGCTATGGGGTTATACTGCTGAAAAGGATCTGGGGATTATAGTAGATCACAAATTGAATATGAGTCAACAATGTGATGCAGTTGCGAAAAAGGCTAATATCCTTCTGGGGTGTATTGACAGGAGTATCGTATATAAGACACGGGAGGTAATTGTCCCACTCTGTTCGGTAGTGGTGAGGCCTCAGCTGGAGTATTGGGTCCAATTTGGGGCACCACATTTTAGGAAAATTGTGGATCAATTGGAGAGAGTCCAGAGGAGAGCAGATGATAAAAGGTCAGGTTTTGTAAACCTATGAGGAAAGGTTTTTAAGAAAAAACCCTAGACATCTTTAGTCTTGAAAATAAGAAGACTAAAGGGGGATCTGATGTATCTCTAAGCATGTTAAAGGCTGTTATAGAGAGGACTGTGATCAACTCTTCTCCATGTCCACCGAAGGTAGGATACAAAGTAATAGGCTTAATCTGCAGCAAGTAAGATTTAGGTTAGATATGAGGAAACACTTTCTAACTCTGAAGGCAGTTAAGCTATGGAACAGATTTCCAAGGGAAGTTGTGGAATCCCCATCGTTGGAGGTGTTTAAGAACAGGTTGGACCAGCCCTGTCAAGGATGGTCTAGGTTTACTTAGCCCTGCCTCAGGCAGGGGGCTGGACTTTCTGACCTCTCTAGGTCCCTTCCAGCTTACATTTCTATGATTCTGTGACCTACAGATAATGTGCGTGGCAGTGAGGTGTCTTCCATGATTGTTTATATGTTTGTGTGTTACTTGCTTTTGAAGGGGAGGGGGATGTTTGGAAAGGGGATGCTCAGGGTTAAGTGAGTAGAGGAGGACCGAGGAAGAGAGCTAAAGTGGTGGGAAGCATAGTGGGCAGGGAGAGTCAGAGCTGGAGGGTTGCAGCGTTAGAGGAGTGGTTGGATGAAGTGGGAGCAGCCACCAGTGACGATGCATCAGATATGGAGTGGCGTGTATCCAGAGCCCAAGCTTCCAACTGGAGTGATGTTGGGAGGCCACAAAGGCTCGCTGCTGCTCCTCCCATGTGAGGGAGAGGGAAAGCTATGCCTCTGGCCTGGTGCCACAACTGGCTCCTCGAGTCTAGGGTTTGGGGGACTGTTTCCCTGCTCCAGCTGATGCTGGCTGCTTTGGGGAAGGGGTTGTATATAGTGATAAATGTGGTACAAAATATCCCTAAAGGATGCTGAATTTCTTCTTTTGCAACTGCAGTATATACTGGGTACAAATTTACTGTTACATTTTCAGCTGTGAACCCATCTCTGATAGTGTCCTGCTAGAATGAGCAAAGCACTATAGGCAGGTGATATGGGAGACAAGCCTGTACTAGCAGAGGGAGGAACATAATAGGTCTATCCCCTGTTTCTGATTCTTGAGTCTCTGATCACATGTGCATGGTTGGAGGAAATGGCATTGAAAACCCAAAGAGCCTTTTGTTTTAACTCTCCAACTTGAATCCAACTCCAACAAAGCAAATCCCCCAAGCCTGTGAAGGGGGTTTTGTGCAGAAATACAGCTTATTGTCAGCTGCGGTGTTCAGACCCTGGGGAAATTGTGGCCATTGTTTAAGCTATTATTTCTCAATAAATGCTTTGTATTTTCTCATGTGATGCCTTAAAAATCTGGTTCTGTGCTTTTAAAAACATCCCAGCATGAGCCACAAATGAGAGTCTTTGCGGAGGAAACTTTCCAGCAGTTTAAGGAGGAAACTTTCCAGCAGTTTAAGCATTGTTGTGAGGTTATTTTTGCTTTGTTGTTTAAGTGCTTGTATTTGTCAGTAAGGAGTTATCTTGTTTGGTTCTGGCTTCCTTTATCAGCAGGAAGCACAGCAGGCTCAGAGCCCAGTCCTGCACCCAGTGACGCCTCTGTGGATCTTTCGCTCATGACCTCACTGGGATCATGATCGAGCCCTGTGAAAATAGCATGGAAAGGACAACTGGGGAATCTTGTGTTAGGCTGGGTCTGGCATCACTGCAGGGGCAGTGCAGTCATCTTCTGGGGAGTTTGGGGATGGGGAAACCTTGTACCTCTCTTGGGTGAGCCTCTCCTGGCAGTCATGCAGATCAGCATTTGTGGGTTTGGAAGGAAGCAAAGTCTAATCTTCCCCCCTTGCTGTGAATTGAGGCCTTTGTGGGTGGCGATTAAAAAGATGAGGGAGGGTCAGAAAGGACTAATGCTATGCCCCAGAGAAACCATGGGCCTCCCCAGAGAAAGAAATACAATGGTGAATCTGAGCTGTCAAAATACATACACAGAGGAGAAATTAACTAATATCTGCAATCCTTTGTTCTTAGGAGTAGCTCTGATGGGCAAGTATGTCTTCTAGGCCTATTCTCACCTCCAAAAGCAGTTCAGCTACAGAGCTACAGTTTGACAGATGACCAGAGTCAGTGGCCCAGATGCACTCTTCAAACTACTGTCTGCGTAGGATGGGTCTTGTTAGGGTTAGGAAGGAAGGAATTCCTTCAACGCTCCTTTTCTCTTTATGACTGACTCTTGTAATTAGGGTCACGGAGGTAAGGGCAATCAAAAAGGTCTGTAAAACCTTTGGAGCAGGAACTCTCTACAGCACCCATTACAGTGGGGTCCAGGTTCACACTTGCCCTCTAGATGCTTTCACACATTTAAGGCCAGATGGGACCTAGTCTGACCTGCTGTGTAACATAGGCCAGAGAACTTCCCCAGAATAATTCCTAGAGCATGCTACTGCGCTGTAAATATTTAATAGTAATCATGCTGTGCAGGATGTAAACTGGTCACTGCAGAGGTCAGGAAGGGATCATCCTTCACCCCAGCATTGTGCAGTAAGCTGGGTGCGTTGTGGGGGAATTCCTCTTCCTGGGAAGCATCAGGTATCAGTTGCTGCCAGGGGAGGCCATTGGGTTTGCTGGGCCAGCTCTCTGATCTGGTATGGCACATCCTGTTTTATATCATAGAATCATAGAACTGGAAGAGACCTTGATGGGTCATCTAGTCCAGTCCCCTGCACCAAGGCAGGACTACGTATTATCTAGACCATCCCTGAGAGATGTTTGTCCAGCCTGCTCTTAAAAATCCCCAATGATGGAGATTCCACAACCTCCCTAGGTAATTTATTCCAGTGCTTAACCACTCTGACAGTTAAGAAGTTTTTCCTAATGTCCAACCTAAACCACTCTTGCTACAGTTTAAGCCCATTGCTGCTTGTTCTTCTTACCCTCTGAGGATAGGACAATTTTTCTCTCTCCTCCTTGTAACAACCCTTTATGTACTTGAAAACTGTTGTCATGTCCCCTCTCGGTCTTCTCCAGACTAAACAAACCCAGTTTTTTCAATTTTCCCTCATAGGTCATGTTTTCTAGACCTTTAATCATTTTTGTTGCTCTTCTCTGGACTTTCTCCAATTTGTCCTCATCTTTCCTGAAATCCCTACGTTTACTGTGGGCCTGGTTCTCAGAAGAAATCATAGAATCATAGAATATCAGGGTTGGAAGGGACCTCAGGAGGTCATCTAGTCCAACCCTCTGCTCAGAGCAGGACCAATCCCCAATTTTTGCCCCAGATCCCTAAATGGCTCTCAACCCTGGGTTTAGCAGGCCAGTGCTCAAACCCCTGAGCTATCTTGTTCCTTTTATTCGTCGTTTCTAAGGCAAAAAGAGACCACTGTGGTGATCTGGTCTGACTTCCAAAGTCAATGGGAAGCGAGTATAGCGTGGCCTCCTTTTTCAGAGTTTTGAGCAGCTGGAGCTCCCATTGACTTACGAGATCTTAGCGCCTGTTTTAAATATCTAAATGGAAGTTGTTGGGTGCTGAGCTGTTCTGAAAATCTCTTTTGATGCCTGTTCTTATTCTATAAACTCACTACCCATCCTTGCACAGGAACAATAGTGGTGTTTATTTCCAGCCTGGCCCTGAATATGCAGAATGGTATCTTCTGTTTTCATATAGTAAGCACTGAGATTTTGGCTGTCCAAAATACTCTTGCCCGTCTCTGGCACCCGCGCTTAGCACAGAAACGTTTGTTAATGGCTAGGAGAGATGTGTTTACTCCTGGAGTATGCACTTGTTTTGGACAGTGCAAGTGTCAACACCTGCCACTTGCTTCTTTGGTTTTGTTCCTTGTTGCTGTTGCATAACAGACCTGCCATTTAAAATAATAATTTCTCCTCTGGGCAAGCCTGAAAATATACATTGTCACTTGAACTAGCTCTTTTAAGATGTGGTCACTGTCATTTCAAGGACTGAGGTGATGGTGGGGAGAGAGCAATGCCTAGTGAGTGGCTGGGCATGACAATGATGGGTTCAGTTTTGCCAGCCCCAAATGTTAAAAAATCCTGAGTCAGGCTCACCAAAAATTATGTCATTTGGCTTTAAAATCATGACATTATGTAAAAATAATAGATTTGGCGTTCTTTATATTTGCCTTCTGCTTTTTGAGCCTTTAGGGTGCACTGGGGTCACATTTTAAAACTTCTCCATAGCCACAAGGGCTAGAAACTTACTTTTTCTTTTAGAATGAAGGCTGAAATCATCACTAAGGCTAAGGTTTTTCATCGTTGTTTTTAGTAAAAGTCACAGACAGGTCACGGGCAACAAACAAAAGTTCTCGGAAGCCTGTGACCTGTCTGTGACTTTTGCTGCTGCGGCTCCATGGTTTTCCCCACCACTGTGGTGGCTGGGAGCTGTGGGGTCCCCCCTCTGCCCACAGCAGCTGGAAGCTTCGGGGGGGCCCCTCTCTGCCCTCGGCGTCTGGAAGCTTCAGAGTGATAATATTTCTCAAAGAGAAAACAGGACACCCCCAGCCACTTGCCCGAGGTGTCCCCTCCCGGCGAGGCTGTCGCAGGAATCCTGAAGAGGGTCCCCTCAGGAGTCTGTCCCTGTTATTGGAACCTTGCAGAGGGCCCGCTGTCGCTAGAACCCTGCCAGGGCCCTGCTGGACCCCTGGGGCTGAAGCAGAGATCTCTGGAAGTCAGGGATTCCTGACTTCCATGGCCTCCATGACCTAAACGTAGCCTTAATCATCACACATCCACTTGACTCCGGGAGCTGTGGCTTTAAGGAAAGCAATAGTTATCACGAGACTCATGAAAGTTGGCCACACCGTTTACAATATAGGAACTTGGTCCCTTCCTCTAGTTAAGCCCCATCGTTATCAGTTTAAACCTATTTTTTTTTTTTTTTTTTACCAAAATATTCCAGGGTTTTACAAAAAGTATTATTCCTTTTTTTCTGATTTTCACATTAGTTTTGTATTGTTCAAATATATAAAAATAATTTGTTTTATTAGGAAAATACAATACATTGCATGAGATAGATGTATTATGATAATACATTAGTCTGTGTTTGTGTGTATATGCAAAGCTGCCTGTTGAAGTAAGGCTATGTATTAGTCTAGAAGAGACACACAATAAACAGGCACGCATGCAAGCTCTGAAGTGTGCGTGCATCTGAATGTATTGATGAATCTCACGTCCACCATGTACACATTTCAAACTGTTAACAGATAATGCTTTAAAGATTTGGCACACTATAATGGGAAGAAAACAAAAATCTGTATCCGAATACATTTCAGAACACAAAAAAGTATTCACAAGTTAAAAACAAACAGGAGAAAAGGATGAAGTTGAGTTTATTCACTGTAAATGGTGTGGCCAATTTATTAAATTTAAATATTTATAGACTAATAGTTCTAAGTCTGCAATAGCAGACTGTTCAAATGAAAAGTTTTATTTGGGGACTTGAGATATATTGTTTTCTTAAATTCAGAGGTGGCATTGTGTGTTGAGTTTTGTTTTAGTTCTGCAGCAAACCACATTGATGAACAGAATTCAAAACAATCTACTGAATACCTTTTTCCCTATCTTTCTTTCCACCAAAATAAACCCTAATATTTACCCAGAACATTAATAGGTTTTTTTTGTTTTTGTTTTTGTTTTCTTTTTTTTTGGAATGATTTTCACCTGTGGTGGTGGTGGTGGTAATAAACCATGTGGTCCATTTTCACGTGTTTGTTACGAACATTTTGGGAAGGGAGGTTGTTTGTAACTGTGAAACGTGTGTAACTCTGAACAAAACATTAGGGTTTTTCTTTCAAAAGTTTACAACTGAACCTTGACTTACACAGCTTTGAAATTTTACTATGCAGAAGAAAAATGCTCCTTTCCCTTAATTTTTTTTAGTAGTTTGTTTAACACAGCACTATATTGTATTTGCTTTTTTTTTTTTTTCTTTTATTTGGTCTGTGCTGCTGCCTGATTGCATACTTCTGGTTCCAAATGAGGTGTATGGTTGACTGGCCAGTTTATAACTCTGGTGTTCATAACTCTGAGGTCCTACTGTAGTAGGAAACAGCCTTGTCATTGAAGTCCACTAAAATACCAGAGATGATAAAAGGTGGGCAAGGACAGGACCTCTTAACAATTCCAAGTTAGGCTCAAAGATCAAAAGCCTGCATTTCAGTGCATAAACTGATAGGCGCCCGAGTAATGGCTTTCGCATCAAGCATGTCAAAACAATTGTAAAATCAGAGGAGTTGACTGTGTTTTCAGAAACGCCCATCAGCATGACAAGTTTCTGATGGAATGAAGAAGGATTTGTTTTTTATTTTAACTACCTGCTAATCAGATCAAGTGAGGTTCTTGCATGACAAAGTAGCTTTATTTATTGTGATACTTCAGAATGTATTTGTAAAGTACGGTCTCTAAATAATTAATCTGCAGTTGTCAAAATAAGTGAGCCAAGTGCACTTTTTGATGCATTGTCTTTGCTTTTCTAATTTTGCTGGTTCACTAGCTGGCTAATTCACAAAATCCAGCCATTTGCAAAGAGGCCTCCCATTCATTAGTACTAATTAGCAAGATTCTGCTCTATGAATATTCCTGAATATGTTCTTTCAGACTATACGAAGTATTAAGAACTTGTTTGTATGGCAACTCCCACCTTTTCATGATTGTCTATCTATCTATCTCTCTATCTTCTTATGAGATGTTCCATTCTATGCATCCGATGAAGTGGGCTGTAGCCCACAAAAGCTTATGGTCAAATAAATTTGTTAGTCTCTAAGGTGCCACAAGTATTCCTGTTCTTTTTGCGGATACAGACTAACACGGCTGCTACTCTGAAACCCATGTAATGAGTGTTTGCAGCTATACAGTTAATTAGCTGCATCCTTCTTATTATATCCCCGTTCTTGGGAATGGTGGTTTTGGTGTCTGATTTCTTCTGGTGGTTATAATGAGCCCCATTGAAGACTTATTCATAAACTAATGCTAGTGGCATGTTGTCAGAAGGATTTTAGGCCTTTGTTTTAATCATAGCTTCATGTGTGTGTGCGCGCTGCTGACTAAACCACTAAGATGAAACATGGGGGCATGTTTTGAGATCTGCCACTAGTCCCACACTTGATTCCCATTCTCAACTTGGTCCTGAATAGGTCCTCTTCTCTCTCCCCCCGCTGCCCAAAAAAAAGTCTTTCTACCATAAGAATGGTACTCATACTACCCCCTTAGCCCCTACTGAAATTAATAAAAAAAAACAAAAGAACCTTACGTTAAGCAGAGTTCTCACCCAAAAAGAGACTCCATGAAGTCCACAAGGCTGCTGCTGTTAGTGGTTTTACATGGAAGGAGCTCAGATGCTATGGTGATGGATGACATTGATACCCCGATGTAGATAGACCAATAGTTCTCAACCAGGGGTACGTGTACCCCTGGGGGTACACAGAGGTTTTCCAGGGGGTACATCAACTCATCTAGTTATTTCCCTAGTTTTACAACAATCTCTACATAAAAAGCACTAGCGAAGTCAGTGCAAACTAAAATTTCATACAGACAATGACTTGTTTATACTGCTTTATATATAGCATACACTGAAATGTAAGTACAATATTTATATTTCAATTGATTATTTTATAATTATATGGTAAAAATGAGAGAGGAAGCAATTTTTCAGTAATAAGGTGCTGTGAAGCTTGTATTTTTATGTCTGATTTTTGTAAGCAAGTAGTTTTTAAGTGAGCTGAAACTTGGGGCCCTCAAGACAAATCAGACTCCTGAAAGGGGTAAAGCAGTCTGGAAAGGGTGAGAGCCACTGAACTAGACCATGCTGCTTTTCTATATAGCTTGTTCGGAAACTTTTTTTAACGTGGACTTGTGATATGAAAAAGCACTGCCTTATGTCATACATGATGCAGTTTGGCAAATCCTAGGCTATAGCCTACTTTTTAAAAATATATCTGTTAGGAGTGAATAAGTAATACGATATCGACTCCTTTCCCACCTGCCAGCAGTTGGAGGATTGTTCTTTAAGATCATGTGCTTTGTCCCCAGTTTTAAATTTTCAGTACCATTCTGAATCCTCTTAGTTTTGCCATTTTCTTATAATTTGCATTTAGATTAGCTGTCTGGGGGAGAATGGGCAAGATGGCTAAAGTCTTATTTGGCTCTACTGGAAAGCTTCAGTGCTTGCATAAAAATCACTTGCTCTGTTATTGATAAACATGAAAGGTGTCCATTTCAGGTAATTTTCCAGTGAGGAGTCCTTATAAAGAAATAATAATTCTACAGAAGTAAAATCCCCCTTCAACCCTGTTGCTGTAAGGACAGATTGTGATTGGAGTGGGACAGATTGTGAAGAGTAATTCTGTCGTCAGTTGTCTTGCTGGATGGTCAGGAATTATTTAATGCTCTGCTTATAAGATGTTTCTGTTAATTCAGAGGAGATTTAATGTCTCCTTGAAGCATAATTTGTCTGTGCATGGCACATATTAACATGTACATCTATAAAACGGTAGTAACAAACATCTTCAGGGGAGGATTTTCCAAAGTGCTCAGTGTTGGCCTGATGTTGACTTCGGTCGGAGCAGGGTTAGACCAGCGCTAATTGCTTTGGAAAGTCCTACCCTAAAAATGAACTTTGTTCGTATAAAACCCCTTTCCTGTTTTAGTTTGGGGTGGTTTGTCTGTCAAACGCCAGCACCTTTCACCCTGCTCGCATCCACTGCCTGCCACCAAATGTGCAAAATCCCTTCATCAGTGATCTTTTGCCATTCTGCTGCCTGGTGGCTGATCCGGGCTGCAGTGGGCCACCCCATAGTACTGAGCTGCATGTGGCTTTCTGTGCTGAAGCTTGGGGGTAGCAGAGGTTCAGATCCACCAGCTCAGTCTCCATGTGTATGTCAAAATAGGAGAGAGAGATGGAGCTACTTCTAGAGACTCAAGGATGATTTGAACTGGATCTTGTGATGGGAAAAGTAGGTGGGTGATGAGGTGTATTTAGATTGGAGCATGCACATTAGAAGGGGGCAGGAAAAAAGAATTGGTCTGACAGCATTGTCTGTCCAGTGGCAAGGACAACAGAGGGTGACTTTTTTAAATTGAAAAAATCGGAATACTTCATAAGGCAAAATGGCAGTTTTCACAGGGTCACATTGAAACCTCATGTGCATGTTCTAATGGTCAGTCCATGCTTTATAAGGTGCTAAAAGGTTTCTAAAGCTTCTGGTACAATAATGCCAAGAAATTTTAAATAATAACTAGGACTGTCAAGCGATTAAAAAAATTAATGGTGATTAATCGCACTATAAATAATAAAATAGAATGTATTTAAATATTTTTGGATATTTTCTACATTTTCAAATATATTGATTTCAGTTACAACACAGAATACAAAGTGTACAGTGCTCACTTTATATTATTATTTTGATTACAAATATTTGCACTGTAAAAAACAAAATAGTATTTTTTCAAATCACCTAATACAAGTACTTTAGTGCAATCTCTTTATCATGAAAGTTGAATTTACAAATATAGAATTATGTACAAAAAAATAACTGCACCCAAAAATAAAACAATGTAAAAGTTTAGAGCCTACAAGTCCATTCAGTCCTACTTCTTGTTCAGCCAATCACTCAGAGAAAAAAGTTTGTTTACATTTGCAGGAGATAATGCTGCCTACTTCTTGTTTACGTCACCTGAAAGTGAGAACAGGCATTCGCATGGCACTGTTGTAGCTGGTGTTGCAAGATATTTACATGCCAGATGTGCTAAAGATTCATATGTCCCTTGATG
Organism: Lepidochelys olivacea; assembly: GCF_965140295.1. Lineage (NCBI taxonomy): Eukaryota > Metazoa > Chordata > Testudines > Cheloniidae > Lepidochelys > Lepidochelys olivacea. The sequence continues at coordinate 8,018,485 of NC_140413.1, forward strand.
CTTCAGCCACCATTTTAGAGGACATGTGTCCATGCTGATGACGGGTTCTTCTCAATAATGATCCAAAGCGTTGTGGACCTATGCATGTTCATTTTAATTATCTGAGTCAGAAGCCACCAGCAGAAGATTGATTTTCTTTTTTGGTGATTTGGGTTCTGTAGTTTCTGCATAGGAGTGTTGCTCTTTTAAGACTTCTGAAAGCATGCTCCACACCTCGTCCCTCTCAGATTTTGGAAGGCACTTCAGTTTCTTAAACCCTGCGTCGAGTGCTGTAGCTATCTTTAGAAATCTCATATTGGTACCTTCTTTGCCTTTAGTCAAATCTGCAGTGAAAGTGTTCTTAAAATGAACAACTTGTGCTGGGCCATCATCCGAGACTGCTATAACATGAAATATATGGCAGAATGCCGGTAAAACAGAGCAGGAGACATAGTATTCTCTCCCAAGGAGTTAAGTCAATAATCTTATTAACACTTTTTTTTTTTTTTTAACAAGCATTATCATCATGGTAGCATGTTCTCTGGAATGGTGGCTGAAGCATGAAGGGACATACACACGTTTAGCATATCTGGAGTGTAAATACCTTGCAGTGCTGGCTACAAAAGTACCATGCAAACGCCTGTTCTCACTGGTGACATAAATAAGAAGAAGGCAGCATTATCTCCTGTAAACGTAAACAAATTTGTTTGTCTGAGTGATTGGCTGAACAAGAAGTAGGACTGAGTGGACTCGTAGGCTCTAAAGTTTTACATTGTTTTGTTTTGAGTGCAGGTATGTAACACAAAAAACTACATTTGTAACTTGTACTTTCATGATAAAGAGATTGCGCTACAGTGCTTGTATGAAGTGAATTAAAAATATTATTTTTTGTTTATCATTTTTACAGTGCAAATATTTGTAATAAAAATAAGTGAGCACTATACACTTCATATTTTGTGTTGTAATTGAAATCAATGTATTTGAAAATGTAGAAAAATCTCCAAAATATTTAATCCATTTCAATTGGTATCCTATTGTTTAACGGTGCGATTAAAAGTGTGATTAATCACGATTAATTTTTTTCAGTTAATCACGTGAGTTAACTGCGACTAATCGACAGCCCTAATAATAACCACAGGCAGGCCTAGATGGGCTGGCCAAGCTGGGAGAAGTGTTCTAGTGAGTTTGAAACCGTTAACTAGTTAGTTTAGACATGCAGAGTATGGGAGGATACTCTAGTATGTAAAATATAGGCGCTAACACAGCAGAGGAGTGTAGGAGCTGTTCTGGTTCACGGTGACCACTGCACAATTTGGTTTATTGTAATACTCCTTGAAAGTGACTCCCCTGGGATCATGTGGGATGGTGAATTTTAAAGTGGAGGGAGATCATTAAAAAAGCTGAAAAACCAAGTAAACTTGGCAACTGGAGTCTGTCTGCAGGTCAGTTAAACACATCAGGTGAAAAGCACCGAGGTTCTGTGTAAAAATGGAATATTAAAATAGGCAAGGTTTTTTTAGGGTTTTTTAAATCTGTTTAAAAAGTAAAAATCCTGTCTAAACATAAATCTGAACTGTGCCTGTTTGTATGCTCTCTCTCCCTTTCCCCTAACTTTTGTCTGTATTGTCTGTTTAGATTGTAAGCTTTCTGGGGCAGGGTCCAGCTCTTATTCTATGTACTGTGCCTAGCGCAGTGGGGTGCTATTCTCTGTTGGACTCTAGGCAGTACCATAATAAACATGATTAATAATAAAACAGAAAGGGGTGAAGAGGTTATCTGAAGAACAAGTGACGCAGATTTGGACAAATGGTAACTCCTATCAAGTGCCCTCATAGCACATTCTTAATCAACAGATCTATTTTCAGGGACTGTTTGGCACCATATCTGCTGACTGTAGTGACTATAAAAAGAAAAGGAGTACTTGTGGCACCTTAGAGACTAACAAATTTATTTGCGCATAAGTTTTCGTGAGCTACAACTCACTTCATCGGATGCATGATTATAATAAGTGAATACAGTTGGATTCCATTCCTCCTTAGACATCCTCAGTAGAACCTGGTAAGTTCCAGTCCGACAATTGCATAACTCAATGTGTGTGGGCAGGTTTTCACTGAGGGTATCATTTGATTTATTATTGCCGGAGATGTGTGAAATGGGACCTAGTTTGGCAGTTGGAATCCAAGCTGAGTTTGCAGGGCTGCCAAATGAGCGCAGAACCTCAGGATGCCATTTTTAGAGTCCCTTTTCAGAGCAGAACAACCTAATTTGAAGCAGGAAGGTTACATATACATGAATTTAGGCCACCAAGGGATGGGTGTGCAAGAGATGGGTCAATTAAAGAGAATGGTGAAGTTGTGAGGAGGTGTTGGACGTTATTCATCTGTGTTTACTGTAGAGTAGGATGAGGAAATACCTATAGCAAAAGAACTTCTAATGAGATCACTCTCTGGGTTATTATACAGGTCCACCATTGTGGTATCTGAACACCTAGAGAGGTGGATTAGGATGAATATGAGTATGTGCTTCCAGGGGAGTCTGTGACCTTAATGCAGCACCTTAGACTGTTCAGCCACCCCTTAAAGGTGAACTTTGAGCTGTTTCTTAAATCACCCAAATTGCTTTGTAAGATCCCTAAAAAGGAACACCCCCCCCCATGAAAAAAACCAAAACAAAAAACAAAAACCCCACGCATATACACATAGTGTCAGTAATAATGAGAAGGGAGAGAAAAAGAGTTGGTGCTTAGGATATTGGGAAATGTGCGGCACACAAGGCTTAATTTCCCTGTCGGAGTGCCTGCCATGAGAAGTACTGTAACAAGGGTTTGAAACAGCAAGTTGCCTTCTAAACAATTCATCCATATCATTTCAGTTCATGGTTCCTGCACTATCATCTTGGCAGAGAAACCAGGAATTTGCTGCCTCTTATGCCAAGATATGCTTAATAGTACATCTTTTAAACAGCCATGAACTTCTTTGCGTTTTAGCAAACGCCTCCCCCCACTGCATTTGAAGTCATCAAAGGAAGCAGTGAATCAACCTCAAACGCTCATATTGAATCACCAGGACTGGATGGTATTGAGCCAAGGGTGATTGAAGACACTAAGTGTGAGGTAATCTGTAATACTGACTAGGATTTGCAATGTATCCTTGCATCCAGCAGTTGTTCTTGAAGACTGGAAAGCTGTTGGTGTGTGCTGAGTATCTGCCCAAAGGAGCAGAGGAATTCCGGAATCCCTTAGACTTGTTAGCTTCACCTTCAGTTCAGAGAAGAAACGAAGTCGAAGGGTAGAGTAGTACAACACTTAGGTACGCATAATCTGATACGGTCAAACCAGCACAACTTCTGCAAGGTGAAATGTTAATAAAATAGTGAAGGTGACGTAATGGGCATAATACTCTGGGAGTTCCAGAAATATTTTGATAAGGTCCCCTTCTGCTCTACCTTCCGTCTTGGACTATGGCCTTAGTCATATAAGCTTAGCTGGATCTGGTCTGCTTCATACTTTGATATGAGAACACCAGTTTGTGCACCTGTGGTGTGGGTGGGTCAGTAGGTGGCTCTCTTCCCAGTCAGTGTTGCGCTCATGCCTCAGCATGAGATTAGAGGACAGTGTACTACTGGAGAAGGAGTCTTATGGATGATTTGCAAAGCTGAGGTCTTGACCACTTGTGCTCATTAAAAGACCCTGTGGAACTTGTCACAAGAATAGAGTTGTTAGCCCTGACCAAATTCCCATTTGCGTAATTGCTTTTGGCTTCCCTAAATTTCTTCTGGGTATGGTAGTTTTCAGTTATCCAAAACAGCATGGGAGGTGGGCAGCGGGTTGCACTGAAAAACAGCTACTGTCTTCTGCCCCAGAGGTAGCAGGAGTGACTCATGCCTGTGTATATATGGACTTTGGGATCCTCCAGGATGAAAGATGTTAAGTAATAATTGAACATTATTGGAGACTGTTAAGGAAAATATGCCAAGGGGCAAAGTCCTAGTGTGGATTAAAAATGGGTTATGGTAGGAAACTGTGACATAAATATCTCCAAGTGGTTAGAAAAGTAATAATGGGGCTCTCCAGAGAGGTCTGCATTGGGGCCAGTATTTAAATATGAATGATTTGGAAGCAGGGAACAAGTAGGTAACATTTGCCTGTGACACTAATTTGCCTCGATTAGTAAAATGTATAGAGGGCTGTGAGTCAAATCTTTCTAGATGGAATCTAGTTCAGGGGAGAAATTGGGAAGTGGAATGGCAGATGAGATTTCAGTTTGGATGAATGTACTTAATGATAAGGTGTAATAAAGGAATGTAGGACTGGAAGGAACCTTGGTCGGTCATCTAGTCCAGTCCCCTGCATTGAGGCGGGACTAAGTATTATCTAGACCAGTGGTTCCCAAACTGGGGTTTGCAAAATGTTACGGGGGTTCTTGGGAAAAAATTCCCTAATGGCAGACAGAGCTGTCCCTAGGGACCCTGTGCAGCATGGGGCCAGCAGCCCAGAGCCCCTGGACTTCCAAGAGCTAAGCAGATCAAAGTAAGCATATCTATCACACTGAGAAGATTTAAACTTCAAGACTTCTTATAAGAAATGGAAAGGGAGGTGAATATTTTTTGCTGTTTTTAAAATTAAATAGGCAGCTAGTATTATTTTTAAAATTATTAGGAAGAACAAGTTTAAGCTTTGTTCTAATGTGTGTTGTTTGTCTGGACTGCTCAAGACCTGAATGCTTGTGTAGGAGGAACTCTTTGAGTTGGCTTCTTAAATACCTTCATGTTGTTTCACATCTGATACTCCTTGATGAAACATAAGAGCCTTGTCTTATAACAAGCTTATTCAAAGTGATACAAGCTACAAAAGTGAGATCTTGGAAGAGTGTTGCCATTTTCATAATGTAATAAAAATACTGTAATGATAAATAATAATTAATAATAAATAGCGTGTAATAAGCATATCATAAAATCAAATTTTATATTTCCAAGATCACTGCTTTTATAATTTATACTCAGATAAAGGAGAAAATCCCTGGAAATATTCATTTTTAGGAGGGGGTTAGTGAGACTAGACATTTTAGTGAAAGGGGTTCACAGGTTGTTAAAGTTTGGGAACCACTGATATAGACCAATCCTGACAGGTGTCTGCCTAATATTTTCTTAAAAACCTCCAGTGATGGAGATACAGGTGAGTCACATCATATGCACATTTAACTTACGCAAATTCAACTGTATACACTCGGCCAAAAAAAAGAAAAATAACAAGATACCTGTAAATAATGTAGGCGATTCCGCCCACCATTCCACTCAATGAGCGTATGCTCCGGAGTGAGCGTGAGATGGGAAACATGAATCTGCTGTTCCCTCAGTCGGTCTCAGTTCCTGTGTGCCCCTCATAGTGTGAACATCTCACTGTGCTGAGTGTGATTCTAGTGTTTAAAGATACTGTACGTATTTTTCGTATAACATGGCCCCTAAACGCAAGCCAACCACTTCATCTGGTGTTCAACTGAAGAAACAACGATCTGTTCCAATGCTGGAGGGAAAATTGGCTGTGTTGGACTTATTGAGAGATGGTATGTTGGTCTCCAGTGTGGCGCGTAAATGTGGCCGCAATGAATCTAGTATCCGTGCCATCGAGATTCAAGAGAGAGAAATTTGTCAAGCCATGGCATCAAGTGCTCCAATAACTGCTAAAGTGATGAGCCAGATGCGTGATAAGACTTTAGAGAAGACTGAAAAGGCATTAAACTTATGGCTGGAAGACATGAACAGTAAACGTGTGCCTATCGATGGCAACACGTTGTGAGAAAAGGCTCTTAGCCTCTATGCACTGTTCAAACCTCCCGCTGAAGAGGGACAGCCTTCTGATGAGAAGGAATTCAAAGCCAGCCAAGGTTGGCTTAACAGTTTTAGGAACTGCTTCGACCTCAAAAACGTGCAGACGACTGGTGAAGCTGCATCTGCCAATGAAGAGGCAGCAAAAGCCTACCCCGAACGATTAAAGAAAATCATAGAAGAAAAGGGCTGTCTTCTGGAACAAGTTTTTAATGCTGACGAGACTGGGCTCTCCTGGAAAAAAAATGCCCAACTGCGCTTACACTTCGAAATCAGAAAGACAAGCCCCTGGTTTCAAAGCAGCTAAAGACCGTGTGACTGTGTTGTTTTGTGGTAATGCGGCTGGGCATTTAATAAAGCTAGACTTGCTCTACAGGGCTGCAAATCCCCGTGCCCTAAAAGGCAAGAACAAAAATCTCCTGCCTGTGTTCTGGCAATCAAATAAAAAGGCTTGGGTGACGGCAGCATTATTTCTGGATTGGTTCCACAAGTGTTTCATTCCGGAGGTCAAGTGGTACCTTGAAGAGAAAGGACTTGACTTTAAAGTGTTGCTGATCGTAGACAATGCTCCTAGTCTTTCTTCCCCCCAATACCACCTCCAACCTCTCAACCAAGGTGTGATTCGCTGTTTCAAGGCCACGTACACAAGGCTTACGTTCTCACGGATACGTAGCACTATGGATGCTGATCCCAATCTTAATGTGATGGAGTGTTGGAAGTCCTTCAACATTGCCGATTGCATCACTTATATTAAACAGGCAATAGATGCAATCAAGCTTGAAACAGTCAATGCATGTTGGCGAAACCTATGGAAAGGATGTGTGAATGATTTTAAGGGTTTCCCGACCATTGACAAAGAAGTGAAACGCATTGTTCAGGCAGCCAGGCAAGTGCGTGGTGATGGCTTCGTTGACATCCTTGAGGAAGAAATTGAAGAATTAATTGGGAGCCATAGAGAAACATTGACTAACGAAGAGTTAGAGGGACTGATAAAATCGTCTACAGAAGACGAAGATGATGACGACGAACAGGAAGAGCCAGCAAGTTGAAATCTTCATAAATTTGCTGAAGTGTTTCAAGCAGTGAAACGCTTGAATGATTTAATTTCTGAATACGATCCCTCTATGGAACGAAGCCTCAAAATCACACATAGTATTACGGACGATTTGAGACCGTATCAAGAAATGTTTGAGCAGCTCAAGAGACAACAGCGACAGTTGCCGATCACCATGTTTTTCAAGGAAAAACAACCAGCAGCAGATGAGCCTATGCAGTCAACTTCTCTAGCTGAACCAGAGCCAACCACTTCGTCTACGACTCATTCTCCATCACCTGGATCGACATCAAGCCCTGACGACCCTCTGTAATTACCCCCGTAATTAAAAATACAGTATTGTAAAATTATATTTTGCATATGTACTCTACTGTATACATATGTATTTATACATATTACTGTACAGGGTTGTATACACAATCATGTACAATATACTGTACTTTATGGGTGATTTAAGGGATTTTCAAGGATAATTTTGACTATACTCAATTTTCACCTTACGCACTGACTTTAGAACCTAACCCCCGCGTAAGATGCGACTCCACTGAACAGCTTTTTGTATGTTGTCAGCTCTGGACTTGCATAAACCTCATAGGGAAAAGCCCCTGGGAATGGTTGTGTGAAGCTTGAGAGAACCTCCTTGCTTGTGTGTGTGTGTGTATCTTCCACCACCATCTGACTGTAGAAGGCACTGAAGTGTTGTGATTATGAAATGTGTTTATTTTGTGGAATTGTTTTGCCATCACTGGGCAGGATAATTGACTTCTGATTAGAACAAAGTGTAGCTGAATGTTTGCATTTTAGGTTATAAACTCCTCTTCAAAAGACAAAGCTCTTTTTTACACAGTGATTGCTCTGACAAGGACAGGATGCTAATGCTCCATTAGGCCTGTATTGGTGCAGTATTGTAACAGCTGCTGTTGTTTAAACAACTTGTGTTTCCCTCCCCCACACCTCTTCCAGCTGCTGTTGAGAAACAAAGCAGACCACAGCAAGATGAGTGGGAATCAGCACAATTATATCTATAAACAATTAAAAACTAAACCAAAATTCTCATGTCTGAAAAGGCTACGTTTTTATGCATCAACCTCAAAAGATACTCTGTATCTTCAGGGGTGTGGCCAGCCCAGCTGTATTTCACCTGGACTGGGGTTTAGGGCTTGTCTGCATGACGAGTTAGTGTGTGGCAAGCCAGGGTGTGAATCTGCAGCATGCTTGCCGGGCAATAAACTGGCCATGTGGACCCTGCTGCTGCATGCTAAAAGAGTTCCATAGTGCCGCTTGAGCATCCGATGAAGTGAGCTGTAGCTCACGAAAGCTTATGCTCAGATAAATTTGTTAGCTCTAAGGTGCCACAAGTACTCCTTTTCTTTTTATACATCCAGAGTCTATATGGCGTACTATTGCTCTGTGGATTCATACTCTGGCTTTCAATGGAGACAAGACCTTAGCTCTCAGTCTAGAGGGTGGCAAGGAAATTTTCAAGCCCTGGTTAAAAATCCTAAAAATGATGACAAAAAGAGCTGAATAAAGCTCAGTCCTAGGCATTTAGTGACTCCAGACCTAATTTTATTTCTCATTAACAAATAAACTATGCTATATTTTCTCACTGCCATGACTACAAACTCTCATCCTGGGATCTGAAAGTGAAGCTGGGTTCTTTTTACTTTTTACACCCTCATCAGAAGTAAAGATACTACAGGTGGAACTTGCTCTGTATCATTTGCATTACAGAAGTCTCCAGAGGTACCAATCTAGGTCAGGCCCCCATTGTCACGAAGAATGGACAAATACAAAATAGTCCTTGTCCAAAAGAGCTTGCAGTCTAAATAGGGACAAGATGTGAAAGCTGAGTGCAGAACTCAGTACGGGCAGAAGGGGAGGAAGAAAGAAGACAAGGATGACCGCGTTAGGAACACAAGGTTGTCTGCGCTAGCTAAGTATGGGAGTTGTAGGTGGGTTAAATAAGTGTTAAAATGAGATCTAGCTGCTGCACAAGTTGGAGTAGAATCTAACTGGCTCATTGGTAGCTATATTGTCTCTGTTGCTGAGGGGGGTTGCTGGGGAGGAGAACATAGCAAAAATGTGTTTGTCAGTAAAGTAAGCAGTTGGGGCTCTGAATGGATAACACGAGCAGATGTGTTTTGAATAGGACGGTGCTATTTGACACTGTTGGTTTTCCATGCTAACTTTGATGTACAGTCCCCAGGGGTATGATTAAATGTTTGGGTGTGTGAGAGAATTCATGGAAGTAAGTCTCTGTAGGATTTGGTTTGGAGAATAAAATGAAGTATCCTCTGAATTCAGACCTTGACTATGCTGGAGATTTCAGGTATTGGAGGCTAGACACTGGAGTAGCTACATCAGTGCAAATGCCTAATGTAGGCAGTCAAAGCTGCTGTAAGGCATGATTTGCACCAGTTTCAAGGAGGAGTAAGCCTAATTGGGAGAATTATGGTTTATTGAGGGTTACCCTGGTGCAGCTGCACCGATGGCTGTAACTGAGGCAAATTCCCAGTGTAGGCATGGCCTTGTTCAGATATATCAAACCTGACCAGGAAACCAGACTCTCAAAAAGTCCTGTGTTGCTTATGGTGGATTTTGCTATATGATGATGGCTCTTTAGAATTTTATTTCAGCAAAATCTTGCTGTTAAGTTTTTATCCATTGATGAAAATGTAATGAGGAGTCTGTGTGCCGCCTAGTGGCTAAATCCAGGAATTTCACGGGTTCAAATTCTGTTCATGCATCTGTGTGATGTCAGACTAGGTTCTTGACCTGCTTTGTACAGAGACCATCCTGGTGGAGACAGCTGCATGTCCAATGATCGCTAGAGCTGAAAAAGGACTGGATAAGGTTATGGACATTAATATTTGTATCTACAAAAGGAAAGATAAAGGATCCTGAAATCTCATGTTCCATGGTAAAACTAGTCATACAGAAATCTGGAATGAATTCACCCTCACATACTGTATTGCATAGTTAGGTACAGGGAAGTCTGTCTTCCAGTGGAACATCTGGTTTTGGCCACCATTGGAGAAGAGAAACTGTACTGAGAGATAAAAGGACTGATCTGGTAAGGCAATTCCTATGATATGTGGCATTGAAGTGAGTTTAACTTGGGTGGGTAAAATGCGTCTCTGTGGTGAAACAAATCAACTGCAGACTGTAAAGGATCCACTTCATTCCTCTTCCTCCCCCTACCTCTCCTCCCCCATATGCTTTCGAAAGGCTAGATTTGAAGCGGAAAAGGAAATCTCAGTTGGATCTCCCAGAATCCAGTTTGCATCTTGTCATTGTTCCAGTGTAAAGCATTGATTTGACAGTTAAGCCTGTTTTGATTTATATAAGCTAGTCTGAGTTTCTGCTTACCCCCACTGTGGTACTATGGGGGACAAAGTTAAGGCTGTTTGGGTGGCCGTAACCATGCGTTTGCACACTTCTCAGATCTTTTAGGGGTTTGTGGTAAAGTATTCAGCCTGTTCACTTGGATTTCCAAGGCTTTCTGATGTTTAACTGAAGTAAGTGGTAGACTCTTTCAAACTTCATTCTGGGATAGTTAATTATTTTTTGCCTTGGGAATTCAAAGCTAGATCGGGAGCTGGGATTGGGGGAGGCGGGAAGAGAGGGAACAATTCCATACTGGTCCCCAGTAGAGGACTATTTGGTGTATTGTATCTTCTGTCTCTGACATCTGTGCTTCAATAATCATCTCAAGAATTCTGTATTTATTAACTTTTAAAAAATTAAAAATGCATTTAAGTTACACTTTTCAAGTCACGATTTGAAAAAGAAAACAGGACAAAAGTTGGCTGCCAGCGATTGAACAGCTGGGCTTTGCTTAATAGGCCTAAATTAGAAGGCTTGTACATCTGCCTTGAACATAGAATTTAGTCTCCAAAAACTGCTTAAAAGGAAGCTAAGGCTGAATGAAAAAGCTTTCTAAAAATTCCATTTGAGATCCCAGATCATGAACAGAACATATTCACTATGAGTGTAAGGAGAAATATCAACATAACAAAATAATGTCCTCTTCTACCTATCTGCCAAGACTCAAGTTAAGGTTCTGAGTGGGTTTCCCCCATCTTGGGGTGATGGTGTCATGATGCCACCACAAATGCCTGTAGCAGTGAGATGAGTGCAAATGCTTGTGTGCCATGTGTACCCTTGCAGGATTGTTGATTGTGGGCAAGGGTAGTGATTTTGTATGTATGTTAACATACTTTGTGGGAAACCTGAGTTGATGGCTGAGCTCCTCTTGTAAAGCTGATTTTAGCTGCCCTAATGGATTTTTATTCTCTCTAACTTTTATTATTCAGAACAGTTGATTTTTGTGTCTACTTCATTGATGCATGAAAGACTCGACAGCAGTTGCCGGAAGGGGGTGATACGTGAACAAGCAAAGAGCAGCATAAATTATAGCGTGTGAAGAATTTCTCCCAAAGCATTAAAGGGTAGTGACCCAATCACACTTTGATTTCTAAACCCCTAAACACCCCCTTCTTTGGAAGGCCTCTTCCACCCCATCTTTAACATAGTCTCAGCTTTTGTCTACTCACAAAAGCTGGATCACTTGAACAATAGTGGTACAGTTAAAGCAATACAACCCCCCTAGTGTGATGAAGTTCTTCTGCTATAAAGGTTCTTATACCAGTATAGCTTAGTCCCGTACTGGAAAGAGAATAACCTATACTATAAGGTACCTTTTAAACTAACACAGCTGTGTCCACATGAGGTGGTGTACAAATATAATTATTTCAGTGTTTTAGGAAAAAAAATACCCCTGGCATAGCAAGATCGGTACAAAATCCGTATATTGATGAGGTCTAAGGTAACACCAAAATATAAAAGTGTGGCTCGCTTCATGACCTGTGGTTTACTTCCTTAGCATGTAAGCGGCCAGAGTTCATTTCTGTCAAGTCCTAGGCCTGCAGGAACTGGGAGGTCTGCCAGAGCATGCATCCTCAGCACCTGGCAGTGGAAAGAAGAGAGCTGAAGCCTTTTGGTTTATTCCCACAGGGATTCTTCTGACCTGAGCCAAAAGCAGGGCTGGTGGGAGTCCTGTCAAGCCCTCCTGGGAAAAGTTACCAAGATCTAGTATTTGGAGAGTTTGGTGTAAGAGAAGGCAGTTTTGAACTAGGGCAGGAAACCTGCCCCTTATGTGTTGTTAGTTCGGATTTCCAAACTTCAACTTCTTGCTCACACATGTGCTGGCTTGTCCCAGCCATTACTACATTCAGCATGGTCAACTCCCAAGTATTCAAAAATAATGAGTCTGCACTCCCGCAATAATGAGATTGGCTTAAAAAAATCTTGAGATTTAAAAAATGGTAAATTGTGGGGATGTCTTCTCTGCCTTCTGGTTGTTGAGCCTTAAGAGTGCACTCCTTTCATGTTTTCAGGCTTTTCTTTACAATTAGGAGGTCTAGAAAATCATTTGTTAAATGAAAGCTGAGATTCTCATGTAAACAGCTGTCTCCAGGAACCAGGAATTTAATAAAAGAATTCAAATATCATGAGACTCATGGTAAAATCATAAAGGTTGGCACCACTGTGTGTTTTGGCTTTTTACTCCGTATGCGCACCTGTGTGAGTGCACTCTTGCGCATACTCTTTCTCATATTTGCAGATGTTCTTAATCACTCTGAGTAGATGCAAGATCCTATACCTCCCAAATCTGAAACCTCCTGTCAGAATTCAGCAAAAAGGACAATTAACCGGTGGAGCTTCCTTTTGGGGGTAAACCTAAAAGTAGTCCTTTGTGTGGTAAAGAAAAGCTGCTCCGTGCTGCTTTATGCTATTTTGTTCTGTGTTGTTTTAAAATATTTCACTTCCAGTATTCAAGGTGCCCTTCTCTTTTTCAAAATGGCATTTTGTTCTAATCCATACTCATCATATTACTTCACCTGTGACACACTGAGGCTATATGGGTATATGAGAAGCTTGTTCGGAATGATGGCAGCAGGTGTTGAGCAGGGCTTAAAGCTACCTTGAAGTAATTGTTTACTTTTGTGTAATGTCTAATTAGAAGGAGGTTGGATGAAAACCAGGTTATCAGCTCTAATCAGTCTCTTGCATTGGGAAGATGCAGGAAACTGTACAACATATACTTTTTGGGTAGAACAGGAGGTGGTGTTAAGGCAGGCAGATCACTATGTGCTATTTCCTCTGGTTTTGGTCTTACAGGCACTGTCTACCTACAAAGAAGATTTTAGCCTAAAAAGATGTTTTTACAAATTTTTAATTGGAAAAGATCAAAGGGAAAATTTCCTCCTCTTTGTGGGAAGGGATAAGTCCCAGCTATTGTATTTATATTTGCGTTCTAACAGCACCTAGAGCTGAGATTAGGGGCCCCCCTGCGCTAAGTGATGTACATACAAGTAGTGAGAGACCGCCCCTGCCCCAAAGCGTTCAGAGGGTCAGTGACTTGCCAGATTCACACAGGAAGTCCATGGCAGAGCTGGGAATTGAACCCAAATTTTGTAGATCCCAGTCTCATGCCTTAACCATGAGATCATCATAGTGTGTGTTTGGGGCATCATTTCTTAGTAAAGTGGCTGTGGAAGCAGGGTAGCTCACGTTGCCACCCACTGGTTTCCACCATGTGCCCCTTTGGCCGGAGTGAGTGAGAGAGCAGGGGTGGGGGAAAGAGCAATGGCAAAATCTTTATTGGAATGAAGGTTGTTTCAGGCTGAGTCCTGAATGTACAGTGAAAGTACACTACCAATTCCAAGCAGAATGAATCTGGCATCTCAAATGGAAGAAGTGCCATTCATTCATGCCATAAGCATGATGCCTACTTAGAATCATAGAATATCAGGGTTGGAAGGGACCTCAGGAGGTCATCTAGTCCAACCCCCTGCTCAAAACAGGACCAATCCCCAAATAAATCATCCCAGCCAGGGCTTTGTCAAGCCTGATGTTGAAAACTTCAAAGGAGGGAGATTCTACCACCTCCCTAGGTACCTGGTCAATCTTGAATGGCTGGTGATGTTAGATGTTGGCTGCATGTGTGTTCTCTCTGCGGACTGTGCTGACACTGGCCAGATAGCCCATTCAGCAGGCTCCAATCAAACTACCCAGTAAGCACAGACTTGATTCGTAGTGAAGGCCAGGTTTATTGTCAACGAAGCATGGTCCTTATGCCCTGGCTCAATGGTTACAGGTACACTAACACACTTATGCCCGTTGCAATGGACTAGCTTCGATAACGGTAGAACTTTCTGTTATCCCCTAGGCCAGCCAAAAACACGCCCACTGAGACTTCATTTTATACCCTGATACAAACAAGTTACATATTGCCTTCTGACATAGTTAACCACCCACATCAGGAGGCAGTAACTGTTGCTCATTACCTCATACGTGTTGGTTCGATCAGAACATCTCTATCCATCACACTGTCACCCTGACCTTCTCTTTAGGAGGCGTCAGTGTGTTCTCATTACCTTTGGGACGTGTGTTTGTACCATATTTGGTATGGGGTGTTTTGGTACCACCCTTCTGGAATGAGTTGCATGAGTGTTCTGTGCCTAGCACTTCTTAGGCTTTGTCTACACTACAGGGCAAAGTCGATTTAAGCTACACAATTTGAGTTACATTAATAGCATAACTCAGATCAACGTAGCTTAGATCTACTTACCATGGGGTACACACTACGCGAAGTCAATGGGAGACGTTCTGCCTTTGACTCCCCTTTCTCTTCTTGTTGCGGTGGAGTACAGGAGTCGACAGCAGAGCGATTTGCAGTCGATTTAGCGGGTCTTCACTAGACCCGCTAAATCGACCGCTGATGCATCGATCACCGCTCGTTAATCCCCCGGTAAGTGTAGACAAGGCCTTAGGAATATGTGTTTCTGCGATATCAGCCCTGTTCTTGCAGATTCTGTGAGCAGGCGTCTCTCTTGTTCACAACCTGGCTTTGCTTTATATCAGCAAAGCTTTGACCACTACGTTAGCTCAGGCCTTAGGTCTCTGATACAAGGCCTTATGTCTCAGGCTCTCTTTCTACTACAGCTGAATCATCATTATGGGTAAGTAAGATACAGTCCAGATGGTGAATTGCTAACTTTTCATTTTAAAACTCTTAAAGGGACAATGCTAACATACAGATAACTTGTAAAAATCCTTACCTGTGTTACTAATATTCCCCATTGCTTTTGGTCTGACACAGCCTAAGTTTCTGCACATAAGTCAAGGTTTCTCTTGGATCACTGGAGAGAGAGAAATGGAGATCTTGTGTAGGGTTTGCAGTGAGGGATTAAACACCTTAACAGAATCAAGTCAATTTGTCTCTTTAATTGTGTATGTCCTTAGGAGCACACTTCATAAATAGGAAAAAAATCTTAGATTAATAAAACAGAACTGGATCCTCATTTCCTTATCTGCAAAATGGCGATAAATTATACTTCTCCATCTGCCAAGGGGGATTGTAATGTTTGCACAATGCTGTTTTTCTTTCTCGGATGAAAGATGCTATTTAAGGGCAAAATGTATTCTAGGCATTCTCTTATTTGCTTTGGTCCCTGTTCCTCCAGCTGTCATGAGTCATGCTGACAAAAACTGGGCTTCTGTCATCAAGAGCTTGTTGATGCCTTGTGGTTTGCTTTGCTTTAGATATTCCCTCCCCCCAGCCCCAAAGCATATAAAATGCTTCCAACATTTCAGATAGAGCCTAGCACGCTCTTTTTTTCATTTACAAACCATCTGCTTCTCACATTTGCCCCTCTTGCCCATCCCATCCTGTTCTCTGTCTTTTGTGTTACAGATGTCCTGTAGGGTGGTGTAGCTGGGTGGATACCTTTTAATCCATGGTTTTTATAGCAATATTCGTTCTGGCAGCCTTCTGGTCAAAATTCAGAGAGAGCTATGGTAATTTTCTTCTGCATTTTTTGTGATAGTTGGTAAAGTTCTGTGGAATACCAAAACAATTGCCCCCCTTCCAAAGAAAACTAGCTCTCACATGTTCATGAACCATGCACCTGGTGAGTTAACAATATAATTGTTTTCTGTACTATTAGTGACATTAATACTGAGTACTTGTATGGCTCTTTACAAAAGTTAATAGTTAAAGAATGCTTAATAAGACTTGTACATTCATAGTCTCCAAGGAGTTAACACTAAGCATAAACATTTTCGATAGACTTATTGAGAAGAACAGTCATGACATCTGGATTCTATTCCAGACTCTACCAGAACCTTCCTCCTTGACTTGAACAAATCTGTGCTTCAGTTTTCCCATCTGTAACATATAGATATTACTTACCCTTGTGGAGCTTGCTTAGTGTTTTAAAGCACATTGAGATCCTTGATTGGGGAAGGTGCTATCGAATGGCAAAATATAGGAAGTCTTAGAATGTTTCAGTTCAGAATGGTTCTGCTGGAAGCAGGACCACAGTGAGAGTATCTGATGGTACCACAGCCATGTATTTCTATGTGGCATTACCTTGGAGCCACAGAACGTTTCTCAGATTTTTGGTCAAGAAATCACTCTACTGGTTGGTCTATCTGTGGTACCACGTGTTCACAAAGCACATAGCAATGGTGGAAGCATAGCTCAGGGAAACTCTTGAATTCTTCATTTCCCGCCTTCGTGACTGGTTGAGCAGAGACTGGTCCAAAGCTCAGGTATTGGGCAGTGTGACTGTTATCCAGTCCACCTTCAAAGCACTTGGATTGTTCATCAGCACAAAGAAGTCAATCCTGTCACCTGTGCAAAAGAGAGTTAATCAGTGCAGTCTTGGACTCTGCAGAAGCTAACACCTGTTTCCCGCAGTTAAAATTCCAGGCAATGTGGGCCTTTGCTTTAGATCTGCAGGCCCATCCTGTCACCACAGCATAAATTGCTTTAGGCTTCTGGGGAAAATGGTTTCATGCACATATCTAGTTCATCATGCCAGGCTCTATCTCAAGAAGCTTCAAGGCTGGCTAGGTTCTGGGTTCTCCCTGATTTGTCACCCTCCGATGAAGTGAGCTGTAGCTCACGAAAGCTCATGCTCAAATAAATTGGTTAGTCTCTAAGGTGCCACAAGTCCTCCTTTTCTTTTTGCCTCTGGACATGGTGGCTGAGGTGCCCACATGACTCTTGGCCTCCCTAGACTGGTGGACAGACCTTTCAGGAGTGTGTGTGTGTCATTTGCTCCACCTCAGCCAGCTTTGATCTTAGTGACAGACCCTCCCTATGTTGGGGGGCTCACATGGGGTTCCTGTGGACAAACGGGTTATGGTCTGCCCAAGATTTGACTCTCTATATAAATGTAAGACAATTAAGCTGATAGATGGCCCTCATCAGGTCTTCCTTCCCCATGTCAAAGGGAGAAATCTGTTCAGCCATGCGTGCATACAAAATTTGTATCCGCATCCGATCCACAAACATGGTCCATGGATATCCGCATCTGCAGATATAAAGTGGATATCTGCAGATTTGCCAGGCTCTAGAAATCTGTTAGTTCTGGCAGATAATACAATGGCCATGTGTTCAGGGCCGGCTCTAGGATTTTTGCCGTCCCCGCTTTTTTTCTCGTGCCCCCCCAGGTGTGCCGCATTTTCCGCCCCCCGCATTGCTTCCTGTGGTTCCCCCCCGTAACCCGCCACCTAGCTCCCCTCCGCTCCCCCTGCTCCCCTGAACATGCCGCCGCTCCGCTTCTCCCCCCTCCCTCTCAGGCGAGGGAGAGGCAGTGCATTCGGGGAGCAGGCAGAGCGGGGGGGAGCGAGGGTGCGGGGGGGAGCGCAGGAAGTAACGGGGCAGGGGAGGGGAACTGCTCCACCACCGCCACTTCCCCCCAAGTGCGCCGCTGCTCGGTTTCTCCTCCCTCCCTCCCAGGCTTGCCGCACGAAACAGCTGTTTCGCATGCGGCAAGCCTGGGAGGGAGGGGGCAGAAGCAGAGTGGCGGTGGCATGCTCAGAGGAGCAGGCGGAGGCGAGCTGGGATGGCGGGGGGCACGTTTCTAGGGGCGGCATGGCTGGCACCGGAATGCTGCCCCTAGAAATGTGCCGCCCCAAGCATCTGCTTGTTTTGCTGGTGCCCAGAGCTGGCCCTGTGTGTGTTACATCAACAGGCAGGGAGCAGCCTGGTTGAGTTTGTTATGCCAGGAGGCAATGACACTCTGGGAATTCTCAAAAAGAAAAGGAGTACTTGTGGCACCTTAGAGAGTAACCAATTTATCTGAGCATGAGCTTTCATGAGCTACAGCTCACTTCATTGGATGCATACTGTGGAAACTGCAGAAGACATTACATGCACAGAGACCATAAAACAATACCTCCTCCCACCCCACTCTCCTGCTGGTAATAGCTTATCTAAAGTGATCATCAAGTTAGGCCATTTCCAGCACAAATCCAGGTTTTCAGTCCACCTCAGTCTCTCCCCTCCTGGGTATTGAGTGCTTTGGCAGACCACATAAAGTAGATCATTTAGCAGTCACCACAAGTGGTCTCCCTGTCCAGATGTGGCCAGATACATTTTCCAGTGGTGGGAGACTCCCCTCATAGACATGTTCGCTACAAAAATCAACAGGAAGCGTCATCATTTTTATTCTCAGGCAGGTCACAGCCCTGGGTCTCTGACAGGTGCTTGCCTCCTATCTTGGAGGTCAAACTCCTGTGCTCATTTCCTTTGGCTCCACTCCTGCCCAGAGTGTTGCTGAAACTTGGGCAGGACCAAGCTCAAGTTATACCCATAGCTCTGGTGTGGCTGCAGCAACTTTGATTTTCCACACTGCTAACTGTCTCACATAGTGCTCCACTGACACTATAACTGGACCAGACCTGATCTCTCAGGACCACGATCACCTCCTCCACCCCAGCCTACAGGCCCTTCATCTGACAGCCTAGGTGCTCCATGGTTAACTCCTCAAGAAGAAATTTGTTGAAAGGGAGTCCAAGATATGTTTTTAAATAGTAGAAAGCCTGATCATAGAATATCCGGGTTGGAAGGGACCTCAGGAGGTCATCTAATCCAACCCCCTGCTCAAAGCAGGACCAATCCCCAATTTCTGCCCCAGATCCCTAAATGGCCCCCTCAAGGACTGAACTCACAACCCTGGGTTTAGCAGGCCAATGCTCAAACCATTGAGCTATCCCTCCCCCCTTCTTCTAGGTATACTTACCTGGCAAAGTGGAAGAGATTATTTCCTGTCTGGTCACAGCCGAAAGGTGTTTCCCCAGTCTGAATCCAACATGCGGTGGACTGGAGCTGTCTGTTATACCTGAAGCAACAAGATCTTGCCATTAGTTCCATAAAAGTCCACCTGGCAGCTGTCTTGGCATTTCACCTGCAATGGATAACTGCTGTCTTTTCTCCAATCCAATGATGATCGGGGTTTTAAAGGGGTTGGACCAGTTATATTCCCCAAGTGGAGGATCCTGCCTCGCTTGGGACTTAAACCTAATCTAAGCAACGCTAATGCCCCCACCCCCATTTAAACTATTGACTACCCATTCATTACTCCATCTCTCAATTAAAAGAATTTTTGGTCTTAATCACCTCCGCCAGGAGAGTGGGTGAAGTACAAGCTCTGGTTTCTGAACCTGTGCATGTGGTCTTTTACAAGAACGCAGTTTATCTACATCCTCATCTGAAGTTCCTCACCAAGGTGGTGTCTCACTTTCATATTAATCAGGCTATATATTTACCAACTTTCTTTTCTGAGCCTCGTAATCATAACTACGAGGGGAGACTCCACATGTTTGATGTCAAAAGAACCATTCAGATTGTCATCACACCTGTTGATGGCAGTTGTGGGCAAAATGGAAGGCCTTCCAGTCTCTTCTCACATGATTTCCTTGTGGATCTTCTCTTGTATTCATTTGTTGCTACAATTTGGCTAATGTAACTCCACTGAGTAGAGCGCTAGTACATGAAACCAGATCTCTCTCTCGCTCTGCAGCCTTCCTGGCCCAGGTGCCTGTTCTGGACATTTGCAAAGCTTCAGGTTCGTCTTCAGTACACATCTCTGCTTCACATTATGTCATGTCAGCAATCTAGAGCTGATGCCAGATTTCGGCATATGGTCCTTCAATCCTTACTCAGGTAGACTCCAGTTCCGCCTGCGGATTGAAATGCCTGGGAGTCCCCTGAAGTGGAATGCACATGTGCAATCACTTGAAGAAACAGGGACTAACTGTTCTTCAAGATGTGTTGCACGTGTCCATGCCACGACCCACCTTCCTTCCCATCTCTGTTGGAGTCTGTCTTAAAAAAGGAACTGAAGGGGACTGGGGATGGCTCTGCCCTTTATACTTTCATGCAGTGACATGAGGCAGCAGAAGGGCGCATGTGCCACCCCAACAGGTACTGCGGAGGGAAAAAATCTCTGATAACTGTGTTGGGCATGCACACATCTGAAGTGCAATGGACATGTGCAACACGTCTTGAAGAATAATAGTTACAGAATAGATCAGTATCCATTTTTTCTTAGTTCCTAGATTGGTCCTCTCATTATGTGACATTTTACTCTCTCTTCCATGACTTGCAGCTCGAGGGTTCAGACTTTCAAAGTACTGAACATCCTCGTTGCCAACTGAGGTCGATATTGGTTAAGGGATTTGGAGGATTAGATTTGTTGTCCAATTTTCCCTGCCCTATTCTGATTGCACTTTAGAAGATTTGCATCTGTTTATTTGGGTGAATTTATTGTGAGAGTAGCCACTGCAAAGGCTCCCATGTGAAATTTAAAAAGGTCCTTCCCCAGAAGATAAATCTGAACTGTGTGTCAGTAATTACTTTAACGTAATAAATCATTGCATGTGAGCAGTACATGCTGGGGAAATGGTTCCATTCCTTGCTTACCCTTGCAGGAGTCTAGTATTCATGAATCAAGGCAAGTAGGTAGCTGGCGCACAAAACTAGTACTCCCCTCTCTCTCTCCCTCCCTCTGTTTTGTGGTGTTTTAAACGGGAATAGAAAATCTTCAATTTAAATAAATACTGATTTATCCCAAGTGAATAACAAACAAGTAAGGTTAAAACTACACAAAAATAGAGCCAAATATCTTGAAAATCATTTCCTCATTTATATACCTGCAAAGATCTGAATGTGTGGTGCTGCATTTCCCACCGTGATTGCCTGAAGCAGTGCAGGGGAGCCCCAAGTCCTTTCTTTTGGTTGAAGTCTAGGTTTTGTGGGTGCTCTGTCCTCCTGTCTGGATTTCCCTGGCTTCCTGCGTGGCCCTCTCAATGGGAGTGGTGTGCATAGTGCCTTTTCCTGAACTCAGGACTTAGCTGGTAAAATTTTCCAGTTCATTTCTTTTATATTTAGGAGTTCCTGACTCTCCTGTATGAAATACTGAAAACCATTGCTTGGCATTTGGAAACAATTCTGCGTCTGTGTGTTCTTCCCCGGTACAGGGTTCCTTTCTCATCTGATAACATTATCCTCCCTTTGAGATGTTGCAATTGTCTGCTGTGGCAACTTGTTTGGACAGCACCAGCACCCTCGGGTGGGGAAATAAATAATCCTCGCTAGCAAGCAGATAGATCCTCAAAGAGCCTATTTCTGCACAAAAGTTCTTGATAGCAAAACAAGGGAAAAGAAATATAAGAAATACCTGTGCACATTTTTGGGGGGACGTTAAATCCTAAACATTAATTGTCTGCAGTGCTATGGAAAAATGACTGCATTGTAGAAATTAGAATTGGGAATGACTTTCTTAAGACACTTTTTCTACCCCCTGTGCACACTGTAGACTTGTTTCCTACAGTACATTCTCTAATGGGGTTATTATACTTTTTAACCGTGCTTAACAATGGGGCACTTGCCACTTCCCCTAGGAGACTCTTCCACATCCTAGTGGAGCAGGCCATAGGGAAGTCCAGTCTATGTTTTCTTTCTTAAACTTTAATTCCATCACTCCAAGCTGTGCTTCTGTGTACTACACTAAATAATTTCTCTCCCTTCAGATATTTGTAAGCTGTTGTCATGTTGTTCCTCTTTTAGCTGTTTGGTAGCCAGGCTCTACATTTCTAGCTCTTTCTACATCATTTGGTCTTTCCAGCTCCTTGACCAGAACAGTGCAGCAAAGAACTCCTTCCAATTTGTCCTGGTCTCTTTTTGTAACAGATCTTGGTCCTGAACATGTTTTCCTACCTCAATCCCATCTGCTGTGTCTTGCTGTGGGTCTTTACCTTTGGGGTGGCTCCAGTTGGCTGCCTTTTTCTCTCTTCAGCTGCTCTCCACGCACTCCCACTTTCCCCCACCTTTGCCCAGCTGGTCGGAAATCAACTTGAGCATCATTCATCTGTAGTCCATGTGGGCATCATTCATCAAGAGGAGTGCTGTGCATACTCTCGAGCAGCCTGTCTTGGACGTTCAAACAGTCATTCTTTGCAACAGTTGATTTTTGTCTGTGGACCTCTCCTCATTTGTACTCTGCAAAGACTGAGCTGCCCTACTATCCAAAAGCCCTCCCTTTTTTGCAGTCCCCTGTTTGATTAGACTCTTTGAATGCTATATGCTTATTTACTCCTGCCTTTGCTGATCTCTGTCACACCTAACTCCAATTTCTGTTTGGCCTCTCTCACTGGCCAGCTTTCCCCTCAGAAGACCTTTTACTACTTGTCACTTTTAAAAAAAAATCTGGACAAATCAGTCCTTCTCTTCACTGCTGTGCTCAGTTCTCTCCGTTCCAGTACGATTTATTCAGTTCACACCCTTTAAGTGGTCTCTGCAGCTTAACGGAATTGATGCACTCCAGCAAACTTGGAAAGAGAACAGTTAATCCTTAATGTTCTCTCAGTTTCTTTTCCAAAGTTTCCTTAGTTTCAAATTTTTTTAAATGGGGGAAAGAAACCCATTGAGCTTCAACTCTTTGTAACTGGACTTTCTTTTCTATCTGGCTGGCTTCTGAGTTCAGCCACTTGACATGCAAGTGGAATTAACTTATGCTGCTTCATAAAATGCTTTTTATCCAAAGGATCCCTGAATCCTTTACAACTGTACATGTGTAATCTTTGGGTGGGCTAGATTTTACTTCACTGCCCTTTTCCAGTGCCTAAAAACCCCAACTCCATAGAAAAGTACCTGGAGACCCTGAATTCAGTCACTAAGGATTTTCAGCAATGATTGTGCAGGATCAACCTCTCCACAATCAAGTCCAAAAAAGAACAAAAGAAATTTACTTAATTCTTAAGTACCAACTTTGTAAAATCTTATAATGATAAAGCAACATAATAATAACTTAATTTCTACAACATGACATGGCTACTTTATAATCCACATATTATCTTCACAGTTCTACATAAACATAAATAAAGAAAACAGATTAAATCGAAGCAGGTCAATTCTCACAGAAATACACTGAGAAGAAACTCAGAGTTCCCAAAGCTTAGGTCTCAGGGCTTGGCTACACTTATATTTTATAGCGCTCTAACTTGCTGGCTCAGGGGTGTGAAAAATCACCCCCCAGAGTGCAGCAAGTCAGAGCGCTTTAAGCTAGTGTAAACAGGCGCCGAGCGCTGGGAGCTAATCCCCTTGTGGAGGTGGATTACCAGGAGCGCTGGGAGAGCTGTCTCCCGGCGCTTGCACGTGACCACACTCACACTTCAAAGCGCTGCTGCGGGAGCGCTTCCGCGACAGCACTTTGAAGTTTCCAGTGTAGCCATGCCATCAGGTACAGTATTTGATCACCAAAATCTATTGTCTGCTGAGTCAAAAGGACTGCACCATCATCTTCCCTCCACTTACTTGTAGTACTCTTCAGTTGGAATCCATGCAGACTTTTCCTCCTCCTCTGCTGAAATCACTCAGTTAGCTAGTCAGCTCCCCAGTTAACCATCCACTCCGTTTAAGTGTATAGATTAAAAAAAAACCAAACCCCTGTGACAAGAAAAATACAAACTGAGAATAGCAAAATACAACTCATTCTTTCCCTATTAGTGCCTTTAAATAAGAGAGAAGTTGGTGAATCGTTCTAGTTGAGACAATTTAACTAAAACGGTTGGGCTAAAATCAAACCACATTCCAAGTATACAATTAAAATAAAAAATTAGTTTTCCCTTTCTGTAATTAACACTGTTGGAGGATTAACGATGCAAAATGCTTCAGAGTCAGGGGGAAACCAGCCTACTTTCTTCCCTGTGGCTTAGCTTCCCCCAACCCACACAGGGCACATGGCCTTTTCTAAAGCAGTTGCCCTGACTACTTGCCCTCACGGAGTCTGAGTCTAGCTAAAGGGAATCTATTGTCCATACCCAAAACTACCACACCCAACATCCAGAAACTTGTGGATGTGGAGTGCTAATTGTGCATTTGCCAGGCAACAATGACTCAGACACCACTCGTTCCTATTCTTCCCTCCCTTCCCCCCTCCTCCCCACCCCTTAGAGCTCTTAGAGGTATCTCCCTAATAGGCACATGGGTTGCATAGACACAGTACCATGGAAATACGGTTGGTCGCCTGTCTGGTGGCAGGGTGGTTGTCAGCTGAAACGGTAGCCATGCTCCACAGTGAGGAGAGGGGAAATATTGCGTATTCTTGTATTCCTATACCCTGTTTGCTTTACGTGGATAAGAAGATATCATCACCTGAAATCCCACGTGCCTTCCCTCCCTGCACACAGAGGAAACTGCGTGGTTTTCAGCAGAGTTGGGGTTTTTTTAGAAAAAATATTTTTTTCCACAAAAAATTGTTCATTCTTGCCTTTAATGAAATTTCATAATAAACGTTGAAAGTTTTCATTTATCAAAAACCCAAATGAAAAATTTCAATAACTGTTTCTGAGAAATGAAACAAAAAACTATTGTGCAAAATTAAAAAAAAAAGAGAGGGAGAGAAAAATAGAGAACTTGGAAATAAGAACATCAACATTTTTTGTGAAACTGTTTTCTCTCTCATGGAAGCATGAAGAACCACATCTACCCTGCTAGGATGGGGTTCCGCACAAATCCAGCTCTGAAACAATTGAAGCGTAGACATCTAAACAATCCTTTTTGGCAATATTTCTGTTTGAGTCTCCCTGTGAAACAGAAAATGGGAGTAGGGAAGGGGAACAACAGTTCAGATCTTTCTTTGTGATGAAGAGTGTGTGTGCTTTTGCTCTTGTTTCTTCCAATAGGCTGTAAATTATTTTCCTTTTCTCAAGCCATCCTTGTGTTTTTTCTGATTTGCAGTGTGGGTGGTGAGCTGGTGGGGATAGTGTCAGAGGAGTATGCTGTGAAGTAGTGAGAGACCCAGATATTAAAAATTGGACCCCAAAATTGTGATTCTAGGAGGACAAGAACTTTTGCTCTGACATAGTTAGTCTATGTTTGCACCCACATTTTGTGTGTCAAAAATGCTATGCAGAGTTGAGCTGCTGAGTACCAGATGCGAAGGGGGAGGTTCTAAGCATCTGTCTGTAGAATAAGGAACTGCTCCTCTGTTGGTGACTGCATGTGTGATCGGTGGTGATGAATGTTGTAATCTTTTTCAAGTTTTAGGATTTTTTAAAATTATTTTTTAGTACTTTTGGAGAAGGGTCAGTCCAGACATTCTCTCAGCCATGACCACAGAGTTCTCAAAATAACTATGGACTTGCTGACTGACTGTTGAGTACATATTTGCTTTTGAATTGTGGACTTTCTGAGCAAGAAATTATTGGAAGGGGGAAGTTCTTCATTTGCATAAAGTTGGAGTGAGAGTAATCAGACTCCAGAGATGCCAATGACTGCAGAAGGGGAATATCTCATTCTGATTTGCCAAGGGACTCCTGAGGAAAGAAGAAACAGCAAGGCTGCCATCTTCAAAATTTGAAGGAAAAAAAAAAAAGAAGCCATGGCTTGCTTCTGGTTGCTGGCCTTTGGTCGTGCAATGCCACCATGTCTGACAGAGAGGCCTGCGCTGCCTCTACCTTCCTGACTGGCCACTGACAAGTAGGAGTCCAGCAACACACATTTAAGTTTCTATAGCCACAAGGAAGTTGACCCGTAGCTAGCCAGGAAGTCTGTCAGCACTAAAATAGTTGTGCTGCAGAAACTGTCTAATCATTTTGATCATGTACCAGCGTGTGACAGAGTGTACCAAGTGCAGAGGTCCCCTGCTGCAGGCATCAGGGTCCTACCACACCCTGTCCCAGAAAGGAGCAGTAGAGCAGTCCTCCAGGCTGCCTAGAGTAGCAGCAGGGGAAGCAGCCATATAAAAGGAACTGCAGAGCCAGAGTCAGGGAGTTGCTCCCTGGAGCTGGAGGAGTGAGAATGGTGTTCCTGGCTTGCTGAGGGAGCTACAGGAGTGCGGACAGAGCAGTTGCTGGCAGGGACTAGGGGAACAAGAGGGAGCCCCTGGCTGGGACTTGCTGTATGTCCTGAGGTAAGATGATTGGTTGGTGAAGGTGCTGGGGCTACATGGAAGTGGCTCAGGGAACTGTAGCAGCATAGTAAAGAGTTAAAGGGGATGCAGCAGTATGTGGCTACTATTCCACTCAGAGGGGATTGATGACCCTGAAAAGGGTCAGTCATACTGGACTTTATTGGATCTTGATACACCCTCAGAAGGGGACTTGAACGGTTAGTGACTCAGCTGGAGGGCTTGGGTCAGTAAAAGGCCCAGAGAGGGCAAAGACATTGTCTTCAAGGAGGGAGCCCTGGGGGCACAGACCCTAGCAGGACTGTTGAGGGCACTAGAAGGGCCTTGTTGGACTGATACCCCAGGAGGGGTCTGCTTTGTTCGTGATTCGCATGAACTGTGTGTGATTCGGTCTGAGGGCTGAGTCACTAAAACCCACCTGAGAAACTGCTCACAGAAGTCACTGCAAGCTGAGAGGTGCAGACACACACCCAGCCAGGCGGTGCTTGTGAGAGGTGCATGCCACCCCGTTAAACAGCTTCATGAAACTGCAAGAGTCGTGACAACCATCTTACATAAGCATTGATCTTTTGGGTTTGTTTTTCCAGTTTCTACTAGCAGAAGGACATATTTTTACCTTACCAGTCTAGCACACATTTATTTTAACTCCAGCAGATTCCTGGTAGTGAGCACATGTGTGTATAAAACTCAGAGTTTATCTGAGAATGACACCTGTCAAATAATCTCTCAAACACTTGAAACAGCCATAGGTTAAATAGCCACGCTGTCTAAAAATATCACACAAGCGTATATTTTATGGTTAGGAGTTGTATGTTTTCCCTGGGAAATCATGGTCTTTTCACCTACAATTTGTATTTGAATTTTGAATGTAATAAGCTGTATCATTTGAATTGAATTGGAATATTTCATGTAACCCTATGGTGGGGTGGGGAGAAGAGATTGTTGCCTATGTGTTATAAAGTTGTACTTTGGACAGGCAGCCTTGTTTGGCCTCAGAGTTGGCCCAACATCATTTTCAACGTGGGAGTGATTTGATGCTCCCTGTATCAGGCATTAAGCTGGAATGTAAATATATCAGCTAGCGTTGTGATTTGATTGTGCCCTGTTGTTTTGGGGCGGATGGATAAACTGCTCCTATCTCAAATTATTAGAAAAATCTTACAAAGAATTTTTGGTTTATTTTATGTGGTTCAGTCAACCTGATGATTAGATTAATTTGATCTGATTGATTTTGATTTTATATATGAATTTTATTTTATACTTTTGATTAGTTATTTAGTTAATACAGTTGGAATCTTGTGTTGATTTCCCCATCCTGTTCCCAT
The DNA here is from genome assembly GCF_965140295.1 of Lepidochelys olivacea. NCBI lineage: Eukaryota > Metazoa > Chordata > Testudines > Cheloniidae > Lepidochelys > Lepidochelys olivacea. The sequence goes on from NC_140413.1 coordinate 8,045,940, forward strand.
GAGTTCAGGACATGAGGAAGTCCCTGGTTACATAAAAGACAACTCTGTGCCCCACCTAGTGGTGGTCCATAAAAGTGAACCATAATCTTCAGTGTTTTTTGTAGGTGCTAATGTTAAACGATTTGTGGACCAGGGCCAGGGGCGGTAGGTTTGTAGAAATTTTGGTGGTGCCCAGAACACCCAGAACCCCTCCCCCACACCCCGCAAACTCCCCACACACACCTGCCTAAGGCTGGGGGGGGGAGTTTGGTGGGGGATGGGGTCTGGAGTGCAGGCTCTGGATGGAGTTTGGGTGCAGGCCCTGGGCTGGGGCAGGGGATTGGGGTGCAGGGTGCAGGCTCTGGAAGGGAATTTGGGTGCAGAAGGGGTGAGAGGTTGGGCTCTGGGAGGGAGTTTGGGTAGGGGATGGGGTCTGGAGTGCAGGCTCTGGGAATGAGTTTGGGTCCTGGGTGCAGGCTCTGGGAAGGGGGCAGGGGTGCAGGAGGGGGTGGGTGTGCAGGCTCTGGGAGGGAGTTTGGGGACAAAAGTAGGTGCAGGGGAGAGGTGGGAGTGCAAGAGGGAGTTAGGGGGGAGGGGGTGTGGGGTGCAGGAGGGGGTGAGGGGTGCAGGCTCTGGGAGGGAGTTTGGGGGCAAGGGGGTGGGGGTGCAGGAGGAAATTTGGGGGCTGAAGGGTGTGTTTGCGGAGGGGGTGTGGGTGCAGGCTCTGGAAGTGGATGGGGGGGTTCGATGCTTATCTGGGGTATCCCCTCCGGCAGCGGCTCCTAGGTGGGGCAGGCCAGGAGGTGTCTCCTCAAGTTGCTGTCTTCGGGCACTGCCCCTGCAGCTTCCCATTGGCCGCAGGGGCGTTGGGGTGGGGGCAGTGCGCAGCGGCACAACCCCCTCACGTGGGCTGCAAGGACCTGCCGGCAGCCACATGGAACGAGCGCGCAGGAAGCCACTCAGCGCCGCTGCACTGCTGGGTGGTGGCGGGAGCCCCCGGGCTGTTTTAAATCACCTGGGGGCAGCAGGTGGGGCTGGGGGAAGCGCGGGGGGGGGGGAGAGGTGTGTGTGTGTGTGTGGGGAGATGGGAAACTTTGCTGGAGCTGGGCCCCTGGGACAGGAATATTCCTGGTGCCCGGGCACCACGGGCCCATAGAACTCGCCGCCCATGAGCAGGGCAATGACACAGTCACAGCTCACAGGCACTGTTAACACATGGAGTTTTGTGTCTTTTCTTTTCCTCGGTGATAACTTTATTCACCTGCATTGCAGTTGTTTTTCAATGCTTATGAAATATCCTGGAAAGGACATTTCCAGAGCTTCTTGAAAGGCAGTCTATGCTCTAATGAGGAGGGTGTGGGCTGAATCCCCTGTGCAGTAGTCCAGCTGTCAGAGATGATGGGAAAAGAAAACAGAGGGGAAAGTTACAGAGGGGAAAAGGGGATGGGAATGGTTGGATCCAAGGCAAAAGAGGGCATGTGTTATGATGTGCACAAGTCCCTTTGTCTTCAGTTTAACTACTTTTTTTTTCTGTAAAATTCCCAAGTTTTACAAAAACAGCTGTTTGTTTTTTTTAGGGGCTTGAAACTAGATGAAGGTTTCTAAACATCAGAGAAAGGAAGTTCTCTAACAGCCTTCCAAGGGGAGCCATGGGGGCAAAAACCCTAACTGGCTTCAAGACTGAGCTTGATAAGTTTATGGACGGGGTAGTATGATGAGACTGCCTATATAGCCAATCTGTGACTGCTAGCAGCAAATATCTCCAGTGGCTGGTGATGGGACACTAAATGGGGAGGGATCTGAGTTACTACAGAGCATTCTGGCCAGGCCAAAATGCTCAGGGTCCAACTGACTGTGATATTTGGGGTTAGGAAGGAATTTTCCCAGGGTCAGATTGGCAGAGACCCAGGGTGTGTTTTGCCTTACTCTGTAGTGTGGGGCATGGGTCACTTACACTAGTTTACACTTGCAAGTGGTGAATTCTCATGATTTAAGGACTTCGGTGACTCAGCCACAGGTTAGGGGTCTGTTACAGGAGTAGGTGAGCGAAGTTCTATGGCCTACAATGTGCAGGAGGTCAGATTAGATGATCATGGTGGTCCCTTCTGGCCAGGGCCGTCCCAAGACATTGTGGTGCACTGCGCAGCCCCCCCCCCCCCACGAGGGGGGAGGCTGGCCTCCGCAGGTGTGGGGGGCTGCACCCAAGATCTGTGGGGGACAGGAGCAGGCTTGGGGGGCAGGGGAGAAACCTGCTTCTGCCATTAGTCTGTGAGTCTACATGAAAATACTGAATGTGTTAATCCAATACAGTACGTCAGGTAGCTATGTTTATGTGAAGAATAAATTAGTTGAAGTGTAAATGTGAGGCCATCTGTTAGGATAAGGCAATGTCTTGGAAGATGCATACAGAAGCATGCTTGTGCATACATGTACATACTCTTAATGTACAGTTCATAAAACAAGCTACAGCGTTAAACTGCTTTTCCATTTGATACTTGTTACTTTTCTCTATTTGTTGCTTTTTTCCCCTGTCTTCCCGCTCCCCAAATTTAATGCTGCTATTTACCCAGAAGACTATTACATTTTGCACTGATTTTCACCTGTTGTTTAATTTTTGGAATAAACACCAGGAAATTTTAAACAAAATAAAAACTAAAAATGAAGGGCTTTGGATATGTAGCACCTGTGTAATGCTCAGCATCTTCAGAGTGCTTTGCATGCTAATCCTTGCAGCAATCCTGTGGAGTAGGGAAGAATGGGCTCCATTTTTTAAGGTATGGAAACTAAGTCATGCAGGTTGTGACTTTTCAAAGCGACAGAAGCGGGATAAGAATTCAGTACCCCAAGGCTCACAGCATCATTCTTGGTCCACTGGACCATGCTGCTTCTCAAGACTGTTTCCTACAATACATTGCGTTGTAGAGTCTTGAACTGCTGCAACATTAAGAGGCAGTTGAGATTTCCCTCAAAACATGAGATATTTTCTAGTTAGTATGGATGGTGGCCTCTTTGCAGGGACCTTCATGGGGAGGTGCGAGGATCACTAGATTTCTGTGCCGTCTCGGACAAGCAAATGATGTGTTCACACAGAAGGTGCAAGTTATGCTACAAAAGCTGAGCGGTATTGCTCCTGTCTGATCTCTTAGAAATAAGTTGCTGCATGTAATGGAGAATGCAGTGCTGGTTCTAGGCAGCAGTCCAGGGAGTTCAAGGGTTCTGTTTAACTTCCAGTGTGCAAAGGTTTTGTTTAATATTTGGTGTGCAAATTCCTGAAAGGCTTATGCCCTTTTTTAAAGATTGAACGGTACAAGCATGTTCCTGTCTGCATGTGGTATTGTGCTCTTTTGATTACAGTGTAGACATACCTATAGAACTAGCTATGGAAAAGGTGACCCATTCTCTCCCTGTGACTCCTCGCAATTCTGAAATAAGGAAAAATTTAAAAAGTGGCAATAACATACTGTGCACCCCCTGAAAAGAATGCGCTTTCTCACCTTACCTTGTATAGCTCTCCCTCCCCTTGATTGCTGTAAGCTGTCTCATTTCATGTTGTATCTAACCTAGATTGTAGATTCTTCCGAACAGAGAGCATCTTGTACACCTACGGCCCATTGAGGTACTGTGTTTCTGTGAGCAGTCTACTGGACTGGGACCCAGGAGACCTAGGGCATGTACATCTCTGTGCCTCTATTTACTTTCTCACCTTTCTACTTGTTTGTTTAGGTTCTAAGCTATTATGGGCCAGGACTATCTCTTACTATGTATTTGTACAGCTCCTAGCATGAGGGAACCCCAATCTCAGTTGGATTGTTCTGTTACATTTACTATTGTTTTGGCCACCACTAAAAATACATGGCTTCATCTTCTTCCTTTGGAAGACTCTACTGCAGTCTATGGCTCTAACTTTTTGGACACGCTTCCTAATAAAATCAGACTTAAGTGTTCCCTTTCCAAATTTCATGTAACTATTTCTGTCATTCCCCACATTCCTTTGTCTGCTCGCTGTTTGCCCTTCAAATATTTATATCCTCTTATCACATCTCCTCCCTTTTGGCCTTAGTCATTGGTTAATGTGCTTTTTTAAAAAAAATAATGGTTTGATCAAAAGGGTTTAAAGAGTTTAGGTTTCACTGTAGTAAGCTGAGACTAGTGACTAGAAATGGTCTGCCGTGCAGAAGGTCTGGAGGACCGGTCCAGACTAAATTAATAGTCTTCAGCATCAAAGTTTGTAGTATCAAAGGAAATGGGCTACTTTGGTGCAATTATCAGAATAATGTTGAAATCAGATCAAAAAGTATCTTATGTCTCCATTTCTAGACTGCATTTTTGAAATCAAAGGACTGTTTTATTTTTAAAAATAAATGTTAAGACCACAAGAGGATTTCAGAGAGGAGAAAATTGGGCTGTTCTGTTTCTGTGAACAAATGAGGATTTTTTAAAGTACTTTGTCCATTTTAACTTGTTTGTAATTGGTTTTTAACCTCCGATGTCTCGAACCTGCAACCTCTTAAAAAAGGGATCCCTCCTAAGAGAGTTCCAAAACTGGCATTGGAATTTGTTTTGAGGTCCCTGTTAAGGGCTATACTGTGGTTGATTATGGTACAGTGTTTTTACAGAGCTGGATGCACCTAGCACGGAGCTCAGATACAAATGTGTTCTCTAGTGGTTGGAGGGAACAATACTTTCTCCCTGGTGCACACCAATTAAATTTAATCATGGCTTAAACAGCTGTATAAACGATTACAGTCTTTAAGCAAAATTCAACCCCGTGGCTAAGCCAAATCCACATGGAAAGCAGAATATTAAAACAAAGGCTCTTTAACACAGGTTACTCTTTTAATTTTTAAAGACCACTGTCCAAGATAATCTCCTCTTTACTTTGATTATAATTCCATTGAAAGTTTGAAATGATTACTTTCTTAACTGAGAGAACTTGCTTGCTTGCTTAAGACACTGGAATTGCTCACAGGATCTGGGACTCTTGATATCAGCTGGGTGATCCTCTTGGTGGTGAGATGTTTGCTCATGGAAGGCAGATGGTCAAGGGAGAAGTGGGAGAGGGTTCACAGAACCCTTCTTTTAAAGAATCATGGGATTTTTGCAAACTGATACTAACAAAAAACAAGTCAATGTTTTTGGCTTCCTCCTCTTGATTAGTGCCACATCCGTTTTTGTCTTTTCAAGAGCTCTTTCTTGAACCACTCTGAGTTTCAGCTGAATAAAATCAGAAAGTAGATTTGAAATCTTACAAGCTTGGTGTGGTTCCTGTGTGCAGCGGGTGGTTACGTATCACAATTGAGCATAGTGGAGGAGATAATTCAAATAATAGCTGTTAAAGTAAATGACTTTCATCTCTGTGGTTGATGTGTTGGTTGATTGGGGAGTGCAGGGTCTCCAAACTTTATTTGAAACATAGAAGAAGCAGAAGTGCTTGTGAGTCAAAGGTCTTTGTGTTGACTGCATTTGTTGCACACTTTTATCTTGTTGCATTTATGCTCCAGAAAATAAAGGAAAAGGAGTAAGCTGTCCTACAGTAATTGAGTACACAGACAGTGGCTCTTGTTCACCAGTAGACTTTGGAGCTCACAGATATTGCATAGAATCATAGAATATCAGGGTTGGAAGGGACCTCAGGAGGTCATCTAGTCCAACCCCCTGCTCAAAGCAGGACTAATCCCCAATTTTTGCCCCAGATCCCAAATGGCCCCCTCAAGGATTGAACTCACAATCCTGGGTTTAGCAGGCCAATGCTCAAACCACTGAGCTATCCCTCCCTCCACTGGAGTTGCTTGATTTGAAATGCTTTGGTTCCAAGTTCATCAACTACAATAATACACCACAGTTAAAGAAGTCTTTGTTTGTTTTTGTGTTTAGTTGACCCTGTTGTTTGTCCATGGGAACACTGTGAGATCTGAGCAAGAAGGTGGTTGCGAAGGAGTCTGAAAGTGCCCAGATAAAACTTTCTCATTGGTGATCACAGCTATCTGACTGGTTGGAAGCTGGATTCAGGTTGCAGAAACCTGATTTTCAGGTAAGGTATTTACTGTGGGTTCAAGCATGCATTGCTCCTTGGATGTGACTGCCGTATGTCTTCATGCTGAAATGTGGTCCAGGAGAAACTACACCAAGTCTTCTTAAATTACAGTAAAAACAGCAAGAAGTCCTTGTGGCATCTTAAAGACGAACAAATTTATTTGGGCATAAGCTTTCGTGGCTAAAATCCACTTAATCAGATGCATGGAGTGAAAAATACAGTAAGCAGTATATATATTATAGCACCATTTTTATAGACACCAGCCATAAAAATGTTGGCATACTGTGGGGCCATGTGGGTTCCCATAGCAGTGCCGGTGACTTGAAGGTATAAATTGTCCTCAAATCTGAAATAGTTGTGGGTGAGGACAAAGTTCAGCCACCAGATTTGCCGTGACATTATCGGGGATACAGTTCCTGACGGCTTGTAGTCCATCTTTGTGTGGAATGTTGGTGTAGAGGGCTTCTACATCCATAGTGGCTGGGATGGTGTTTTCTGGAAGATCACCAATGGGTTGTAGTTTCCTCAGGACGTCAGTGGTGTCTCAAAGATAGCTGGGAGTGCTGGTAGCGTAGGGCCTGAGGAGAGAGTCTACATAGCCAGACAGTCCTGCTGTCAGGATGCCAGTGCCTGAGATGATGGGGTGTCCAGGATTTCCAGGTTTATGGATCTTGGGTTAGCAGGTAGAATACCCCTGGTCGGGGCTCTAGGGGTGTGTGTCTGAGTAGATTTGTTCCTGTGCTTCTTCAGGGAGTTTCATGAACAGATGGTGCAGTTTCTTTTGGTAACCCTCAGTGGGATCAGAGGGTAATGGCCTGTAGAATGTGGTGTCAGAGAGCTGCCTAACAGCCTCTTGTTCATATTCCAACCTATTCATGTTGACTACAGCACCTCCTTTGTCAGCCTTTTTGATTATGATGTCAGAGTTGTTTCTGAGGCTGTGGATGGCATTGTGTTCTGCACGGCTGAGATTATGGGGCAAGTGATGCTGCTTTTCCACAATTTCAGCCCATGCACGTCGGCGGAAGCACTCTATATAGAAGTCCAGTCTGTAGTTTCAACCTTCAGGAGGAGTCCACGCAGAATCCTTCTTTTTGTAGCGTTGTAGGAAGGTTTCTGTGGGTTAGTGTGCTGTTCGGTGGTGAGCTGGAAATATTCCTTGAGTAGGAGACAGCGAAAGTAGGATTCTGGGTTACTGCAGAACTATATCATGTTCGTGTGGGTGGTGGGGCAAAAGGAGAGACCCCGAGATAGGACAGACTCTTCTGCTGGCCTAAGAGTATAGCTGGATAGATTAACAATACTGTTGTGGCCCCTTGTGGCATGTAGGAGTTTAGATAGTTTAGTGTCTTTTTTTTCCTCTGTAGAGAAGCAAAGTGCGTGGTGTAAATGGCTTGTCTAGTTTTTGTAAAGTCCAGCCATGAGGAAGTTTGTGTGGAAGGTTGTTTTTTTATGAGAGTCTCCAGTTTTGAGAGCTCATTCTTGATCTTCTCCTGTTTGCTGTATAGGATGTTGATCAGGTGGTTCCGCAGTTTCTTTGAGAGTGTGTGGCACAATCTCTCACCATAGTCAGTGTGGTATGTTGATTGTAATGGATTTTTTTACCTTCAGTCCTTTTGGTGTTTTCCAACATATCTGGGGCAACATACACCTCCATTGCTTCTTTGCATATGTGCTAAAGAACTCCTGTTCTGTTGGAACACTGGCACTTAGCAGATGGCTGCTGCATACTACTCCTGTGGAATGCAGTTGTCTGCTGGTAAGGTATTTTTAGAGTGCCAGGCACTGAAATACCTGGGTGCTGAACATATGAAAAGGGCCTAAAACTTCAAAGGGGTTACATGTGTCCAGGGAGCCCTGACAACTCTTCTGTCTTGCTGAGCTTGCTTCCACTGGGTCTGAACTACAGAAGTGTCCTCTCTTCCTCTGAAAGATCTTTATTCGGGTAGGCAGGTGTTGAGCTCGTGCGATTCCAGAATTGGTGTCTCCCCTGGAACAGATCAGACCAGCTGCCCAGGGAGGCATGGTTTGAGACCCTGATTGAGAGTTCTAGCAGATGACTGAAAGTCTAATGGCTCCAGTTATGCCCGTCCCCAAAACATGCCTATTTCTTACAGCCACTTCGGCTCCAGATGTGGTTAGTTCCCATATTTACAGTCTTCTGCCTGCTATAAAACACTCAGCCTTTTCCCCTATTCTAGTTGTGTTGTGGTTTGGTGAGGGAGAGGTATTGCGGCACTTGGGTGTCTATTGGAAAGTAAAAAGAAAAGGAGGACTTGTGGCACCTTAGAGACTAACAAATTTATTTGAGCATAAGCTTTCGTGAGCTACAGCTCACTTCATCGGACGCATTCAGTGGGGAGATTAGTGACTGGGGATTTCAGGACAAGCTTATAGAGTTTCCCTGCTTGTGGGTGAAGAGAGATGAGCTCCAGCTTTCCCAGTCCTGTTGGGGGCGGGGAAAAAATGTTTCCTCTTCCTCTGTCTCAGGAACTGTTCCTAGTATGTCCCAGAGAAAGCTGGGTGGCTAAAGGGCAAGTCTGTGGCAGAGCTTAGACTAGAACTCAGATCATCTAACTCCCAGTCCCTTGCTTAAACCACTGTGTGAGATTTCCTCCTATAGTGTATCCAAATGTAACCGCAGGAACAAGTGGGCAGAACATAATCACCTCTGCTGGGCCATCCTAGATGCAGAATTACTGCAGCCCTGTGCCCCTTGTTACTAATTTGGAAAGGAAACCGTTTTCCCTAGCCTCCCCCCCTTCCCATTGCCCTTATTAAAATCTGAGTTGTGGGAAAACGCTCGCATGACTTTATAGAATCCAGATGTTCTGTCTGGAAGCAGGAAGCCCAAATGCTACTGCTGACCTGTGAAGCTAAATATAGTGACAGCGTTACCACCAGCATCTTCCTCAGTTCAGTGTGCAGCTCCTCTCACCAGATGCGCCTTGGTGGTTGGAGGCAGATGGAACAGGGGGCAGGCAAACAGCTCGTTAGCTTGATCCCTCAGTATTTTAATTGATTTTGTTTTTATTACGGTAGTGCCTGAAGGTTCCAGCGGAGATCAGGGCCCCATTATGTTAGGCACTGAAAAGACATACAATAAGAGACAGCCCCTGCCCAAAGAGCTTACAATCAAATTTAAGATAAGACGGAGCAAGTGAGTGTAACAAACCGTTGGAGGGAGGAGGAAGAAAAGCACAGTCCAGGTAGTTGCATAGTGTGATAGGCCCAGACCATGAAAAGTGTTACTCCTTTATTATTAGTTATCAAGATAATTAGCTTTCCAAGAGTGCCCCTCAACCTCACCGTTGTCATGTGGCTGACTTCTTGGGGACATTGCAGCTGAGGTGGGTCTGGATGGGGGAACTGAATGAGGCCAAAGCATTCAAGGAGCGCATTCCACACACAAGGGGTTTGTTGTGGAAGAAAGCACAGAGGAATCTGGGGAAGGAAGTGGGCAAATGGGCATTCGGGGCTGGCATTGCTGGCGAAGCGGAGGGGGTGGGGAGCAACATGATGAGAGTAGCTTTTGTTTCATGCAGTGTAGATTAGAGTAATGTTGCTATGGCCACAAATCTTCAAATAGCTGCAGCCAATGTATGAATTTCCTCTTTGAATACATCCTAACACTGAAATCTGTTTGTTTCTGAAATAATCTTCCAGGAGAAGCTCTACTGCTGGTCACATTTAAAACCAGACAAGAGCCTGTACTGCCGGTTCAGCCTAGCTGTAGGAGGATGCCCTGATGAGTCTCTTCCGTTGCTAGAATCTAGGGAGGCTTTGTGGGCTAGAGTGAGCATTATCTGAAGTTTCCCTTTGTTCAGTGTTATCCTGTTACTCCAAGTTAATTACCCCCTACCCCCCCCCCCCAATCCCTGTGGGGTTTGGCGTCCCAAGACGCTAGAATAGCAAGGAAACTATTACTGCATGTCTTCCCTGACCGTGCTCTGCCCCCTGCCGAGCGTTCTCAGTGACGCGTCCAGGGATAGCTCTGCTTACCCAACTTCCCCTGCCGAGCCATGGGGCTCCCCAATCAGAGCTGGGGGAAGCAGGGGCAGTGTCTCCTGTTGCTGCAGTGTCCGAAAGGCTTTTTTGTTCCCTTCTGTCGCAGCTGTGCGCGAAGGAGCCTGTCCTTATCACAGTGTCTTTGGCAGCATAGCCAGAAGGTGCCCAAGCGGTGGCCTTCAGCTCTTTGAGCACTGGGCGTTGTGGGGGTGGGAAGGGAGAGGGGCTCTTTGGTTTCTCTGCAATAAAGATCCCCATCTTGTTCAGAAATCAGTCACCGGGGCTCTTGTCCCTCTGGGCATTGAGGAGGGGAGGGAGAAGAACTTTAGTTTGTGCTGAAGCACAAATGTCTGAACAATTGTGGAGGGACGGGTGTTAGAGCAATGAGCCATGTCTCTGCCATGCTCCTATGTGTGTGCTCAGTTCAGAAGCAAATGACCTGGCAGCTGAATGGCATGGATTCTTCTTGTCTCCTCGGGAGTTTCCAAACTCAGCTCATGTTTTGTCCCATTGACTTAGTCTAATGAAGGTCACGTTGGGGGTTTGAGCGCAACAGTGTCAACAAGGGACTCCTACATTTTAATCTCTTCTCTGCCACTGACTTCCTCTGCAGCCTTGGGCACTTAACTGCTCTCTGCCTCAGTTTCCCCATGGCTTCTACCTCACATTCATCAGTTTGTTAATGTCCTGTCCTTTCAGGCTGCCTTTGCTATTAAACTGTGCGGTACCCTAGAGTGGGGATGGACATTATTTGTACAGTGCCTTGAGTTTGCATGCATGCTTCAAAGATGTGTGACTTTGGTAACTGTATCCTGCAGCTGGATGGCTGGGTTGAAGGAGGGAGCTGCTGCACTGAGTACTGGGGGCCTTAGGGGACTGTGGCCCACTAGGCAGTAAGCAGCACTTACTATCTTGCATCGGTGGGAGAACTTGAAGGCAGCTGTCATCCTCCCTGGAGTTGTGGGAGAAAAAGAGAAGAGCGGGGTGTGGAACGAGGAGCAGGGAAGACAGAAATTTCAGGGGGAAGACATATAAAGGGTAAGAGGGGGAAATTTTATACGTCTCTTAGCGCTTCTCATCCTAGGGTCTGAAAGCACTTCACAACTGTAATAAGGTAGGGCTGTGTCTTGGGAGAGTTGGACCCAAAATATAGCTCAAGGGTCCTGGTGGGACTGGGAGGGACACTGCGGGTAAAGGGTCTGATACAGGGGATAACAAATGAAATCAGGGTGTGTATACATTGTATGTATTCTAATGCCTTTTGCTTTTCTAGCTTTGGCTTCCTTCCTCCTAAAGTTTCTGCTCTAAATATATTGGCAAGCAACATTTACTTGAAACTAAATTAAAAATGCAACTGTTTATACAGCTTCAAAAGCAGGAAATCCTAATAAACAGAGCACGGTGTTATCAACCTGCACTTAGAGTAGCAGCTAGTGCCTCGCGGCACTACATTCTGTTTATCTGTAGCATGAACAACACACACAGGGGCTGCGGATTGTGGTTCTTGGACAATAGTGTGTATAAGATTTTGCATGTATACATTAAAGAATAAGCTTGACTATTGTGAATGGTCAGCCTTTAACCCCTCTGAGACATGGAAGGGTTGAGGCTTGTGCCATTGATCAATGGAAAGGTTGTGTGCCCTAGATTTGCAGTGAGGTCTCCTGTGTGCCCTACAAACTCCAGTGCTCTCCATAACAGGTGATAAACAGAGACAAACCGAAAGCAGAGGGTGCCATCATAAACCTGCGAGGTGGAGCCACCCCACCATCACATACCTTAAATATTAGTGTAACAGTCTCACCTTATTCAGAACCATATAAAGTGTCTCAGGTGCATGCAGAGTCTCTAGCCTTAAAGTACTACCTGTCTGACCTCCTGCCCTGCATGATGAGTTCTGTTGTAAAGCAGTAAGTTCCTGGAAAAGATGCTCCTGTCCTGCAGGAGAGGTGGGATACCCATTTGTCCAACACAGAACTTCTCCAGTAGTCAGTTCTTATTCTCTCCCTTGTCTTTTCCCTCGCTGCTTACCCCTTCATTGTGTGTGATGCCCATTTGTTGTATCTTCTTGCAATTTTGATTGTAAGCCATCTGTTGCAGGGTCTCCTTTTTCTTTTGCCTTTTGTACAGCATGTAGTATAAAGGAGGCCCTGACACAGGGTCCTCTTGACGCTACTGAAATATAGATGATAAATACTAAGAATCCTCTTGTTCTAAGTGTTTAGGAACTACCTGGAAACTTCCCCCACCTTTCTGTTTGCCTAATCACAATATTTAACATTCCTATTACGCACTTCAGCCCAATCACCTTTAACTTGATTGTTCTGAGATTCCTTATCTGGGAGAGACAGAGGTTCATGACGTTAAATGGGTTTGAAATTACTGTGTTAAATCTCTGTAACTGGCGTTGTTATGCTGGGCTAGCTGAGTCCTGGGGTTTGCAGTAGGCAGGAATTAATAGGGACATGTTCCTTTTGCTGTGGTTGCTAGTTGTACAGCAGTGCTTTTATTTAAAGAGCCCACCCAGTGCACCTTTTAGCAACGTACGATGGAAATGAATGGTGAATAAGACTCGAGGATTGATGCTACTTTCTGAGTCCCTTGTTTACTCTGGGGTGCACAATGAAACCCTCTGCTTACAGTGAAGCAGTAATAATTGGCTCTTATGTAGAGCTGTTCTGCCTATAAATCTCATAGCGCTTTGCAAAGGAAGAAAAATAACATTTGTCCCCGTTTTATCAGTGAGGGAGCAGAGGACTTAGAGAAGTGACTTGACCCAAATCACATAGCAGGTCAATTGCAGAGCTGGGAATAGAACTCCGGACTCTTGGCCCCCAAACCAGTGCTTTGTCTGAGATTACTCTGCCCCTCTTTCACTCCGTTGAAATAACTATCCTGAATTATTCCAGTTAGTGAGACCTCAGCCTGGAAGGAAGATGCATTGTTTGCGTGGGGGAAATCCACGACAAGAGGGAGCTAGTGTAGAACACATTACTTTGGCACCAGTCCATGTTCCCTGACCAGGGCTGTGTATTGGTATTGCAGAAAGCTCCAACTTCCCAGCATGGTCGTCAATATTGTTTCCACCATGCTGTGAGATCCTGCTACCAGAGCTGTCTCCCTCCACCCCAAGTGTGGCTAAAACACAGTTCGGATGAAAACGATTTTAAGTGGTTCCCTAAACTGCACCATAAGAACGGCCACACTGGGTCAGACTGCCCATCCATCTAGCCTAGTATCCTGTCTTCTGACAGAGGCCAATGCCAGATGCTTCAAAGGGAATGAACAGAACAGGGCAATCACCAATTGATCCAGCCCCTGTTGGTCTGTCCCAGCCATAGACTCTGATTGGCTGTAGCACAACTTGATCCTGTCCATACTGAAGGCATGAACATTGTTTTAGTCCTAAGTTGTAACAGGATCCCGCTATGCTGTAGAAATTGTAGTTTAGATGGGACCTTGGTGCTGGCATCAGAACTTAAAAGGAAGGCTGCTTAATAGTGGATGTGGGGGAAGTATGAGGGTTTGGGATGGTGCTAACATCTGAATAAGGATAGCGGTGTGCGGAGGAGATGAAAGAGAACTGGATGAAGGGAAATGAGGAGAGGTGTCTAGAGATGCCTGAATGAGGAAAGGAGGCAGGAATCAGCTTTCTGTTTCTCCTAAATGAATCTCTGAAAGCACACATACTCATTTGTATGAGTCATTCCATGGCAATTGCTGTAGAATTCACTCATGCAGGTGGTTAAAAGCTAAATGTTTCAAATGACCACTTTACTGTTCTATAGCTGTGCCTCACAAGTGGACAGATTGTAAGATCTTTGGAGCAGGGAGTTAAGTCAAATGAGGCACAACAAGAAATGAAAGACGGGGCGTGGGATAAACAAGTGACACGAAAAAAACATGCACTATACACTGTGTGCACGTCGTGTTTTCTCGGTGAGTGTGCATGGTATTTTGTCATGTTAATACATTATAATTTGAAGGAGCAAAGTCATTTAAAGATGCAGAAATGGAAAAGCGTTCTGTACGGAATGCTGCCAAAGAGAAATGCATGTCAAGGAGGGCAACAATGAAAATCAAGCCAGGAAAATCTGTTCTAAAAATGTCTGTCTGAAGAATGGATGCAAACCTATTGGTTTGTTGCCGCCACTTGTTATACTGAAATTTGTGATAGTTACCAAAGTTAGCAAGCCTGTCTGGTGCTGTCCCCTCTTCTGCCTATGTGGCATGTTATCAGAAAAGTGATCATAACAATGGCATAATCTTAGCCTTAGTCTACCATATCTGCCGCTCGGAGCAGGCACTTATGATCAGAAAACGCTTGATCGACAAACAGGTCTTTACTCTGTTGGCCTTGTGCCATCAACATAACGATGGGTGGGTGAGCTGGATTCTGTTCTACTTTATGCATCACCAGCACAACTGTAAGCTAAATTCCCAGTGCAGAGTCTCTTCCTAGCGATGAAGCGAGAAGCAGAAAGAAAAGTTATCAGATCCCAGGGGCTGTGAGGGTAGCACTTAAAAAAATAATCTGTTGACTTGCAAATGGAAGCCATTGCAAGAAAGTCACTTGACACTGTTCACCTTTGAGTCCCTTTTCTTGCTACAGCTGCCCTGTTAAGGAATCCGGAACTCTGTTCTGGGGTCTTCCACAGACGGATGTACCCATTGTGCTTTTAAGGGCAAACTTTGCTGTTAATATTTGAAACTGAGTTTTTTCTGATTTATTTAAATGTTCTGATTTTATATATGTATATATATATATATATAAATATTTCTTAAGGTTCCTATAGATGAATTCTCTCTTCCCAGCAGTGTTAAAAGTTGTTAGCTTTTCTATTAGAAGTCAAATTGTGTGAGCTTTATAGCACTTGACACTTCAGAAAAAGGAAGAGTTCCTCTAGCTTTAAACTTGGCATGTTATCACCTCCATCTGGGAGCAATTTTTAATTTTAATTTTAAAAAAACTGTAAAAAAACAAAACTATATAAACATGCAGTCTCTTAAGGCACTCTTCTGCGTTTATGTATTTAAACTCTGTGGAATGCTGTGCTATTAACTATCTATAATGCTGCAAAACCAGTTACAAAAATGTGTTGTAAATACAAAATCATGCATTAAGTCTTAATATGGACCGTATATTCTTAATATGTATTATTCAGGAACAATTAATATTGGAAATGTATAAACAGCGAAGAATTTTTAAAGCGTGTCACAGATCCTGTGACATGTGATATACAGTAGCTTAGTTAGCTAATGTTGTTCTGGGTCTCTGATAGTAAGCTAGACAGTTGGCAACCCTAGTTATATAACTGGGTTTGTGCAATTAGAAAATAAAACATTCCTTCTCAGAGGCTCTGCTCACTCCAGCCCCCTCCCTCTGTCGCTCGCTCTCCCCCACCCTCACTCATTTTCACTGGGCTGGGGCAGAGGGTTGGGGTGTGGGCTCTGGGCTGGGGGGTGAGGCCGAGGGGTTTGGAGTGTGGGGGGGGGGCTCAGGGCTGAGCCTGGGGCAGGGGGTTGGGTTACAGAAAGGGGTGCAAGCTCCAGGAGGGGATTCTGACCTGGGGCAGGGGTTCAGGGTACAGACTTCGGGAGGGAGTGTGCGTGCAAGAGGGGCGTTGGGGTGCAGGAGGGGGGTTCAGGGTGCAGGCTTCAGCCAGGCAGCACTTACCTTGAGTGGCTCCCAGCAGTGGCTCCTAGGCTCACAGAGGCAGCAGCTTTGCGTGCTGCCCCTGCCTGCAAGCACTGCCTCCGCAGCTCCCATTGGCCATGATTCCCCATTCCTGGCCAATGGGAGCTACGGAGTTGGCTCTCGGGGCGGGGGCAGTGTGTGGGGACCCCCTGGCTGCGCCTCTTCGTAGGAGCCACTGCTGGACATGTCACCACTTCCGGGAACAGCGCGGAGTCAGGGCAGGTAGGGAGCCTGCCTTAGCCCCACTGCGCTGCTGGACTTTTAGGGGCCTAAAATCTCCCAGATTGGTTTCAGTAGCCCCCAGGAGATCAAGCCTGATTCCAGGAGACTCCTGGCCAAACTGGGAGGGCTGGCAACCCTTTATATAACACTTCTATGATTTTGTAAATTCAGACTTGGTGGATGTGTGGGCACATCACTGCCCTCTGCTGGAAGGAAGATGCCTGCTCAGATAGCAGAGGTGTTTGGTTTTGAAACTAGCAAGGTGTACTTCAGATTCCCTGCAGTGTATCTTTGGCCAGGGGCTTGCAGCATTCCAAAGTGTAGATGGATTTTGCCTACCTACTCCTGATGTTTCAGTGTCTTTCCACTTATTCGCTCATGTTGTCAATTCCTCATAGGAGGAGGAGGATTTCCCATCCTTTATTCATCAGCCTGACCCAGCAAACTTTCTCTCTCTACCTAGAAGAGCTCCCTTGATTAAGTCGTTCTTACTTCATGGAACCTCCTGGGGAGGAAATGCTGCCAGGTTTAATGAGCAGAAATGGCAAGCAACGTCTGACTATATTAACCTCCTCAAAGGATCTCATTTCACCTTCATTTCATCATTTGTCTGTTGCAGAAGAGCTTGTTTAGGGTTGCATCTGATTTTTAAGTATGCCATTTTCTGCAGCATGGTTAGGAATGTGCAGAGGTGTGGGGGTGGGAGGACGACTCATGAGAGAAGCACCACGGTTTCTGGGGATGTTTAACACGCACACCCCTTTGTCTCTTCTGATGTGCTGCTGATGGGAAAGCCTTGCCCATGTTCTGTTCCTCCTTCACCCAAGGCCACCCATGCTTCAGTAATCATAGGAGGTTTTAAAAAGACCTGATTCTGGGCAACAAGAAATCATGATTAAGGAAATTTGAATGTCGCATTCAGTAATCAGAACATGTATTTATCCACCACCTGTTCAGAATGCTCTCTACAAGTTGCCAATTGTGAGCTAAAGGAAATTTAAACTGAATATTACTTAAAATGTGCTTGCTCTGAGATAAATGACTACATAAAACTGGCACCTTCACACATATCATCATCATTTTTGTTTTATATCATGCTATTGGTGTGCAAATAAAGTCATTGTCTTGTCCAAAAGGAGCATATGGTCTAAATTAGATTGATAACACAAAGATGATTACATATCAAGGGGTCTTAGAATCTAATCTATCTACAGTATGTTTTTTAATATAGGTGGGGCTGGTAGCATAGTTAATTATCAAGGTTTTAATGACTCTTCCTATTATTAGACCCAGTTTTCAGCTGCTTATAATTTTGCAAACCTCAATTAACCAGTTGAACTGGTATTTTCCATGCCAGGTGTCTGCCTCAGGCTGGACGTTTCTGGAAAGATTAATCCAAAACAGTTCAGCCATTTCCAAGAATGAGGGTAGGAAATTTTTTTTTGCAATGTGTTTTTAAAAAAAACCCAAACTCTGCCTTTCATTTGAAAAGCCCTAGCATCCCCATAAGCCCTTTGCTGTCCCTGTGAGTATCGGCCAAAACTTGGCTGTTGCACAAGCTCACTAGAGACTTCTTAGAGTTTAACCATTAAAATCTCCAAAGATTCTGTGTCCCCTGGGCGTGCTCCGTCCTCTCTCCGCTCCTGGTGCTGGCCAGACTGCTCCTGCACCATCCCCACAGAGCAAGAAGGCATGCGCCATGCCTGTAGCCATTCTAAGCCAATGGGTTTCTTTTGATGTTCTCTTCGTCATCTGTTCTCCACATCATCGTCTCCTCTGTTCTCCACAGACACCTCAGGTGCATACGGTGTTCACCAGTTTCCACCATTTATTTTGGTCTTGTGCTGGTTTGTTCAGGCTTCTGAGTGTCATGTTGATGAATTCGGCTTCTGTCCCTATTATTTTGCATAATGCTTCTCTAGGTCTCCCTCTTTTTCTCTTCCTAGATGAGGTTCATATTATCGCTCAAGGTGGATATCATGCTGGTGGCATCCTTCAAGTGCAGTAGCCCTGGCATTACCACCCGCTCTAGCTGTGGTGCAGGAGCATAGAATACTGTCCTGGGGAGAGAGACAGCTGGGGAAGGGGCTTGGAATCTGCCCAAAGGGGTACTTGGAAGGCAGATAGAGAAGGAGGTGAAAGGAGACTGTGCTCAAAGGATTGCCCAGAGGAAGCTGTGTTAGAGGAAGGTGGATTGTGAAGGGCTGTGTTCAAGGAGCCCAGCCACGAGGTTGACTGTTGGGACACTGACAGAAGAAATACAGTTTGGGTGTCTGGGTGTAGGCCTCCGGCGCAGAGCTGTTATTCGCAGGCGGACCTGCTGGAAAGAGGTGCGCTCATTGCAGCGTCAAAGCAAAGGAACATCCCCAGCTGGAGCAAGGGGCAGGCAGGACAGCTGGGGTGAAGCTGGACTTTGGAGGAGTTGATTCCCTCATGGGGCCACACAGTGTGGTGTTGAAAAAACTTCTTTTATTGTGATGATAATTTAAAGTTTTATTATTTTCCTGAACAAGTATTTAATGTTACTTTATATTATTATTCTATTGTTTTATTGTTCCTGTCAAGTTTCTAGGTTTTTCATTTTTGAAGTTTAAAATGTTAAGACTGCTCCATAAAGGAGGACGTACTACTTGGTAATACCATGATAACTTTCCTCTGCTTCCCTCTTCTGCTCACATATTGGGGCCATGATGCCTCCCTTCTTTTCTTATGCCAGATGTCCCCCCTCTCTTATTGAGATTACCACCTGTTAATCTAAGTGGCAAAAGTGCTTGGGAAAATTAAACTAGATTGAGGGATATACTGTAGGGAACCATTCAGTGTTGGCAGTTGAAGAACTAGACAACCTTACAGATCTTTTCCCAGTTTGACTCTGTGAAACCATTTCTCTGTGATATTTCTTATGCGAGGAGCTAATGGTTTGTTCGTATTCTTCAGAGTTTTTTTTTTAATAAAGGCCTTTCGTAGGGTGGGATCAACGTCTTTCATTTGCTCTCTATTCTGCAATAAGGGAAGCAGATTTTAATTGTCACCCGGGGGTGGAAACTAAATGGATTGTTTGCTTGCTATCTGTACTGTGTCTCATTCTTGAATAATGAAGGACACAGCAAACACTCTCTGTTTCTAGCTCTATGTTGAAATGTTCTGCTCAGAAATAATAATAGTAAACTGAATCATAAACATTCCAGACCACGATAGCTAGAGAGCAAGTGTAGGTAATGGATCCAGATGATTATGTTGCCAGTTCTATGTGACATTGTTAGTATTTGCCCAGCAAACTTTCTGCTCATGAGAGCTTTAATGTCTTGCTTTCTCCAGATTTCTGTTGGACTTTAATAGCTCCTAATGGTGCCTAGTTATTTCAGAGACAGGAGCGCTAGATATTCCTTAGATCTGACCTTGTTTGGGATCCCCTGTGGGGACCATCCTAGTTTTGGTCAACCCAGGAGCCCACTTAGCTGCATCCCTTGGCAAGATGTCAATGTGCATAAAACGGGAACTGGCTGTGGCATGTGTAATCTTTGTCATGGATGAATGGCCCACAGAGACTACAGATCGCCAGTCACCATGCCCTGCATCTTGGAATTCTGCTCAGATCGAGGTGGAGCATTGTATGCTGGGAACTGTAGTTTCCAGAGGGTGGATATCTGTATTAAAGCGGTTGGAGGGCGCATTGTATGATACCTGTATGTACCTGTAAACTGTTGGAGGGTGCATTGTAAATACCTGAGTAGTAGCATTTTTTTTGTCTAAGAGATCCTTAGAGCAGGAGAGTGGGGGAAAAAAACTTCAGGTACAGAATCCAGTGCTGTACAATGAAAAACTGTAAAGCAGACGGATGAGAAAAATAAAAAGCAACTTGAGTCTGTTTGTTTGTTTGTTAAAGCGGGAAGTACCTTGCAGGAGAGAGAGAACAGATGAGGGGTGTAGCAAATGTGTACAATAACCTGGAAAAGGTGAGTTTGAAGAGTGGAGTGGGAGAGGACTTTGTGATCAAGAATTGCGAAGCTGTTTTCCCACATGGGGAAGGGCAGCCTCCGAGTAAGCCAGGGAAATGGAGGGGGGTTATCTGAGTGGGAGTGAAGGAGAGGAGGAGAAGAGGGGATAAGAGCAGAGAATTGCTGTAGTTAAACATCCTGTCCTATGCCTATGATGCTATAGTGTGGAAGTAATTGGCTGTTTTCTTTTTCCCCTGCTGAACCCCGAGAACGTAGATTGTTCCAGTACAAATTGGTCCAGAGAATTCCGAGTCTGTTGCCCACTGGAGGAGAAAAATGTCCGTCCATGTACATTACCTAGATGCTGTTTTTATTTCCAGGTCTGACTTGTTTTTGCTGGAGCAGCAAATCATAGAGGCTGTAAATAAAAGGTGCTTAAGATCAGAGCTGGCTTCTTGGGGCTTGGGATAGTGTAAGGGTGGAAGGCAGATAGATAGCTGAGTCGAGTGCAGAGGTGGTGAACACAATCAAGGTAAGACCCGAGATGGGCTTTGCTCTAAACTGGCAGTGCTGCTGCTGTGGCAGCTGATGAAGATGGCCCAAGAAAGCATCTTCCAGTGGGAGAGGGTTTCGCAACTATTCTGGGGGAGAAGGGTCACAAAAACTGTCCTATGAATTCAGTCATTATACTCTAAATCAGACTTCCTGAAGAGCATGGAAGGACTTCTCTGGGAACTCTTCCTCTTTTATGTCACTCTCAGATCCCAAATGCGGAGGTCATCTCTCCCTTTCAAACCAGGAGGGGCTGGGTGTGGTGCTCTCCAGCACCATCTGCTGCTGTGTGGACCGGAGGGGTCCCTTGAGAGCAAGTCTTTCATTGTGTATGCTCAAGCACTCGCTGAGCTGACTGGCTTCTCAGCGCCTCCATGCCCTGCTGGCCAGGGAAATGAGATACTGAGTTTGGATATCCCTTATGGCAGTGTGTTGAAATTTCGTTGTCGTTGAAATCAGCTAAACCCCTTCTCATGTCCACCTTCCGAATGTGAGTGACCTAGATGCTAAGGTTCTGTAGTCTGTGGCTTCTAGTTGCTAAGGTCTGTAACTTTGTACCTGAATCTGAGTAATGGGGATCTGCTTGCTCGGAGGGAAGCTTGTTTTCTGTTTTTAGAGTAATTCTTCCATGAACATGATGCTCGCTGAGCCTCTTTGCTGCAGATATCTGTCATTTGCTTTTCTCCTTTGGACAATGGAGGCGAGGCTCTTGGTTAAAGGTTAACACTGATGTGAATGACAGATGTCTGTAAACATTGTCTCTGCAGTTTGTGCAATTCCTTTCTGTTTTTGTGCCAAATGCAACCCCGGTTTGCCTAGCAAGACAACAGAATAAAGACTGGAGTGGCAAGAGAACTGTAACTTGAAAGTCTTTTTAAAACTTTTGTTTCACAATGTTTTTGTAAAGCTGAATATCTCTTCCTCCCGCGGTCCCCCCCCAAGTAGTCCTATAATCTTTAAAGACTTTTGAGAATGCCACCTCCCCAAACAGTAACACATTAAAAGAGTAGCAGGAGGACTGTGGAGTTCAAATATGTAGTATCCAGATGGTGTAGGGAGTTCATAGGGTTCTGAGTCTGTGCCCTAGGAACAGATACTGTCTCACTGAGAGACCATCTGACAGGCTTGCTTTCTTAGCTGAGTTTTCACATCTTACAGGTGACCTGAAAATCTTTTAGTAACGCCTCCCCCCTTCCCCCCCAACTTAAAAATCCCAAGACTAGTAACAGGCGCAGTGTGTGCTTAAAGATCCCAGTGTGTTTGGAAAGTGTGTGTGTGTGTCACTTGTCTTCGTGGACACTTAAAGCACACAAGCAGAAGAAGGGATTTTGGTTTTGGCTGTCTCTGTAAGGGAAAGTGCAGAACCCTGAATTCTGTTCTTGGCAAGTGAGTGAGTGCACATGTGGTGGACTTTGTGGACTGACTTAGAAGTTCTTACTCTGGTTCCTAGTGAAAGAGCTTCCACAACGCGCAAACCTCTGGCACCAGTCATCAGCCAGGGAACCCAAGGAAAATGTGGGCAGGAGAGAATGCACTGTCTTCTCCTTCTTAGTAGGCAATTCTTCCTCATTGAGGTTAAGACTCATTTGCCTGTTTCATATTTGGGGTGAACCCATTGATGTCAGTGGGGTTATGGTTACAGGAATGAATTTGGCCTATTAATATTAAATAATGCACCTGTGTAAGGCTTCCTTACATCACTGTAGCACAGGGGTTGTCACCCTTTGGCATGTGGTTCATCAGGGTAATCCACTGGTGGGCCGCGAGACATTTTGTTTACGTTGACCGTCCACAGGCATGGCCCCCAATGTATGCCTGCGGACAGTCAATGTAGGCAAAATGTCTCGCAGCCTGGCAGCGGATCATGCTGATGGGCTGAGTGCCGAAGCTTGCCGACCCCTGCTGTAGCATCTGATTAAATTCATTCAGAACATCAGTTCCTTCCACAATACTCTGAAGCACCCCCTCCCCTCCAGATTAAAGCCAGTTATACTTCAAAGGAAACAAATACAGCTGCTTTACTTCCCAGGCCAAGTGCCCGAGGCTGTTTTGCGATTTGGTTGTTAAGCAAAGACCTGCAGAGGACTTCCTGCATTGTGCCCTACAAGTGGCAAGACATGGATTCAGCCTCATTTTCAGCAGTAATAAATTCTATAGACAAGGACTGTCTGCTGAGACTGTCTGGCAGCCTGCAGGTTTGAGCCTGGGAGTCTCCATCACTTCCACTGCCCTGCACGGTCCACTGGTTTTTATTAATTATTTGTGTTCTTGTTGCACCTTGAGTCCCTGCTCAAAATCAGGGCCTTGTTGTACGAAGTGCTTTGCAAAGACAGGTGCAGTCCCTGCCCCAAAGGACTTGCAATCTGTATTCACAGGCAGATGAACAATATAAATGCAAAATGCTAAGGTACAAAGCAGCCTAGTTGCATTTCTGTTTGTTGGAGTCTTTCTTTCGTTTTTTAGTTTCCCCCAAACCCATTCCCCCTTCCTCTCTCCTCTTAGGAGCCCACGCCAACTTTGCAGCTCCGTTGCTGAGACAAAGTGCCCCCTTTCCACCCTCTCCACTCCCACAGTAATAGCTCCTCTCCATTTGTCTCTTTGATAGCTAGAGCTTTAAAATCAGGATCTGGAAATAGGACCAGTTCTGGGGAAGCAGCCAGCAAAGAGTGCTGGGCATCCACACAATGTACTCTGTCCCTCTGCTTGACTGAGCGGGCAGCTGTGTATCGATCTGTTCTTTCCAGGTGGACCTCAGGGTCAGCCCGAAGTAGTGTCTTTCACTAGTCCACTCTAAGTAAGAAAAGCATAGATTGATTGCCATGGATGGTCCCTCATCTAAGAGTTAAGACATTAGATGATGATTTAAAAAAAAAAATCAACCCTGGCGATTGCTGTTCTTTGGACCATGAGCTGAGAAGAATCCACAAGAACCTGAGGTGATGCAGGCCAGATGCTTGCTCTCAAGGAAGAATTCACCTTCTAGAGATTCATATTGATTCTCCCTGCCTGCCAATATCATCCTGACCTCTTCCTGGATTCATCTTTCATCTATAGGAACATCTGTACATGATTGGTGATGAAGAGCCCTGTAGTTGGGCTACAGTATATTGATGGCACTCTACCTTATAAAATCTTATGGTATCCCCCAGCAGCCTTCTCAGTCTGACCTAGAGAAGTCAACTTACTCTGTCCATCTCTGCTAGGTCCTTCAGGCAGGTCAGCAGCACCTCATGGTCAACGACGTATAAGTTCTGTCAAGAGAGAGAACAATATTGGTGTAGACATTTGATCTCCATTCATAGCCCTGAAAGGAGACTGTCCAGCAGTCTCTGTTCCATATCCTCCAGATCTTGAAAACAGACTAGAAGGGACTGGTATCCAAAGCACTATGATGAAAGGCATAAAGGTCTAAATCAGCTTATCTGTATTCAGTTTTCTTTTGCATATGGGGCTGAAGTTGGAGGAGAGATTTGTTTGGAAACGAATTTATGTATGGTCTTCTCCAACTCCTGACGATGATCCATTACATCAGAGTCCATCCCCTTGCAAGGCTGTGCAGTGATCCAGCCAATGAAAGGCCCATCAAATATTGAAGTAGATTAAAACTTAATTATAAAACACATAAATTGTTGAATGCATATCTCAAATACCCCAGCTGTGTCACTTCATGTGCATTAAAAACGATATAACCAGGAATAGGAAAAAAATGTATGAACTGACAGTTGCCCACAGAATGTGGGGTAATGTTTCATTCTCATAGCCGCATATCCAACATACTACGCTTGATCTTAGCCGGAAGGCTGAGAAGCTGCCTGTAGGCTGTATTGTCATGTCACCGCAGTTACAAGGCAGATCCTTACTGATTCGCTCTAATGACTGGGAGAGCCACTATAGGACCTGGGTTTTTTAAGAGTTAGGAAAAAGCCAGCACTTGCCACTTGTTGCCATAGTTATTTCCTATTCTGAATACAGGGGATAACTATGGTAACTTCAGATTTAAGAATTTTATTAAGATGATAAAATAAAAAGAAAATGGTACAGAGTTTAAGCGTAGAAGTTTCTGGTTATCAGGGAATAACGTACAGAATATCAAGGGGTGCGAAGTTCTACTACTATGTAGTATCTTTGTGGTATCAGTCAGCAAGGTTTGATATTTCAGTGGCTTCTCTTGTACAAGCCAACTCTGGCCAAGGCTGACTTTTAATGGCAACTTGCTAAAGGCTTGGATATTGTGGTGATGGGCACTTTTCCAATGCCTAAGCTAGCTAGGCCACTCCAAGCAGCCGAACAATAAAAGAACCAGATTAATGCAGCACACCTTGTCCTTCGCTTATGCTGACAACCTACCAAGTCATTGGTGGTAACTTTTAAAATGAAATCTTGGTAGTGCTTTGCTGTGAAGTCTCTGCTGAGAAGTGGAGAGAAATTGCCATTCTTTTTGTGGGTGAGCTAAATTCAGAGTAGCTAATGCGGTATCAATAATAATTATTATACGTTGGAATAGTTATATTGTCAAATTTAGACGGCAAGTTCCTTTAGGAAGGAACTTTGGTTTATGTCTTTAAGGGACGTGTTTATCAAAGACACTGTATAACTAATATTTACATGCTGTTTATTTAAAGCTGAAATATCTTAATTGTGGACTGAGTTTTTCAAGGGTCCAGTGACTTTGGGTACCTCAAATTTTGGCAGCCCAATTTGTCCCTTTAAGATGTTTCAAGTTGGGCACCCAAATCACTAGTCACTTCTGAAAACAGTGGACTATCATGTTTTTTTAAAAAAAAGTAGTGCACCTTTTTTAAGCTTACAGTACAGATACTTTTATAGACTGCTGGTCAAATAGCTGCTTAAGGCTGTATGTACATACATGGATACACACAGTGTTCTTTGTTTGTTACCGGGGCATGTATTTTGCAGTGAATATCGAGTTAAGGTCGTCAGCTTTGCTTGTCAAAAAGAAAAGGAGTACTTGTGGCACCTTAGAGACTAACCAATTTATTTGAGCTCATGCTCAAATAAATTGGTTAGTCTCTAAGGTGCCACAGGTACTCCTTTTCTTTTTGCGAATACAGACTAACACGGCTGTTACTCTGAAACTTTGCTTGTCAAGTAACTCCTGATTGTGATCTAGAAATCTTTGCCGAGTCCTCCAGGCAGATCTTTTCAATTTGAAAAAGAAAATAAAAGAAAACATGGCTCTTAAGGTTCCAGATTTGCAATCACGCTGTAGTCTTATGCAGATGGAAATCTGCCATGTCTTGTGTTTTGCCAAGAGAAAGAGGGGCTAAGTTCATGTTGTGTTTACTTGGGAGAGTTCTTCCTTTGTAGCACGAAGACCAAGCGCTTTATTGAACTTGGGAGGTATTTTTCTATGAGAGAGAGAAAAATGAAGTGGGGGGAGCCTTTATAAGCAGTTGTCAGTCTTGTCACCAGGATCCAACATCAGCCACCAAACCAAAGAGCGAAGCTCCTGCTTTGCTTTTCTCCTGTCAGAGAACAGGGGCAGGGCTGGGACCATGTGAAAAGCTGTGAGTATGGAACCTATTAGTGAAAGTAACCTCTCTAGAGTGCCTCTTCAGTTGGGATGGGGTGAGGGAGATGAAGATGCTCTGGTTCTGATTTATGTGCTGCAATACCGTGTTTGGTATGTCATAAGTGTCAAAAGCCTGTGTGTAGGAGGGTGAAGGCAGGATGTGGATGGCCCTGATGCACAGCATTGTTACTGTTTTTTTTAACAAAAGGAAATGCTGTACGAAGCAGAAGTGTCAGCTGCTACACGGCAATCCAAGCCGCTCTGGAGGAGGGTTATTAAAGGGCATTTGTATCAGATCTCTCTCTGCTTAGCTGCTACGATCGGGGGAGATTGTTTGCATCCGCAGCGTGTCTAAGATGGAGTCATGAATTGAGTTTGGGGAAAACTGATACAAAGAGGTATTGTAAGTTGTTGGGCTCAGTGCAACAATTGGTAGGGGAAATTCTCTGGCCGGTGCTATGCAGGAGGTCAGACTAGCTAGACCCTTGTGGCCTTGACATCTATGAAAGAAGTACTTAAATCATTTTGTGACAGGAAATAACCAAAGAAACCTGATTTCTCAGCCATCAGTTACCACTTAATGGGTGTATTGTTCTGTGAAGTGAATTGAGAAGCTAGAGGAGTTCACTTTTGAACTAGATGACTAAGCATGGAGCTGGGAATATGGAGCCCTGGGTTCTATTCCTGACTAGCTATCTAAGGATTTATAACCTCCCATCTCCATGGTATCTGGATAAGACACAGATGTAAATGCCATATTTGTGTGCAGTGTAATGATTGCTTACTGCATCTAATGCAGGGGTGGGCAAACTTTTTGGCCTGAGGGCCACATCTAGGTATGGAGGTAGTATGGTGGGCTATGAATGCTCACAAAATTGGGGGTTGGGCTCCGGCTGGGGGTGCAGGCTCTGAGGAGGGGTTGGGGGTGCAGGAGGGTGCTCCAGGCTGGTACCAAGGGATTTGGAGGGCAGGAGGGGCATCAGGGCTGGGGCAGGGGGTTGGGGCGCAGGAGGGGGTCAGGGGTGCAAGCTCCAGGCGGCGCTTACCTCAAGCAGCTCCCAGAAGCAGCAGCATGTCCCTTTTCCAGCTCCTATGTGGAGGCGTAGCCAGGCGGCTCTACGCGCTGCCCCATCTGCAGGCGTGGCCCCCGCAGCTCCTATTGGCTGTGGTTCCAATGGGAGCTGACGGGGCGGTGCTTGGGTGGGGACAGCATGGAGCCCCCGGCTTCCCCTACGTGTAGGAGCTGGAGGGGGACATGCCGCTGCTTCCAGGAGCCATGCGGTACCATGGCACACACGGAGCGGGGCAAGCTCGAGGGCCAGATTAAAACATCTGAAGGGCCAGGTGTAGCCCCCGGGCCGTAGTTTGCCCTCCCCTGTTCTAACGCTTCACACTTCTTCCCCTGTAGATCTCAAAGTGCATTACAAAGTGGGTGAGTCTCCTTACCCCTCATTTCATAGAGGGGGGGCACAGTTTGGTGAAGTGATTTACCCAGGATTACACAGCAAGTCAGTGGCAGAACTGGGAACTAAGCCAACTCTCCTGACTCCTGGTTCTGTGTGTTTTGCTGGACCATGCTGTCTATATAACTGGGCACACTGCTCTTTCATAAGGCTTATGATCCTCTGATTAAAATTGCTCATTAGTTTTTTTACTGGTCTAGCTATGGTAGTGAGAGGGATTGGGGCTGGGCATCAAAATCTGCCGCATAGCCAAATGGCATCCAGCATGCAAGCCGTCTTTTCCTGCTGGGCTGGGTTGGTGTTTGGTACTAAAGCTCTACATTTCCCTTGGATACTCTGGTTTGTTAAGAAATACACAGGATCGTGAGCTCTGTCCCGGAGCTCTCTGCCTCATGTCACCCAGTGAATTACAATTCACTCTGGGCTTGATTCTGTGAGCTGCACAGTGTTCTCAGCACTGCAGGGTGGTGTCAGGAGAATTCCAGGCTGTCCTTTTTGCCCTCTAGCACGGGAGAGTGTTCAGGCTTAGGAGAGACCGTTTCATTTGATGGATCTTTTTGCAGTTTGGAGACTTGGGAGGCATGCTTTCCAGCCAGCGTGCTAATCGTCCGCTTCCCTTGCACAATCCCTCCATGATTGGGTAATACGTTTCTAAATACATGTGGTTTTGTTTGTGTTTTTATTTTAAATGAGAGAGGAACCCTTGAGAGCAGTGCTCAAAACAAAAAGAAAATGAGCATGGAAGCTGGTGTGTGCAAAGCATCGCTCTGCACAAAGGAGCAGAACCGAAGGAGGTAACTTATGAAGGAGCCCTGCAGAGCTAATTTAATCAGAGTCTCAGATAATATTTTCCCTTTTTTCTATAATAAACACAGAGTATTTATATTCCATGTGAAGAAAAACGATGTTAAAAGAACATGAAGGTTGCCAAGTCAACTACTGAATTCAGATTGCCTGTGTACCCTTAATTCAGCCCCCTTGTGTATCTGTATTATGACACAGACCTTAATTACATGATCACATACAATTACTGTACTAGTCGGAAACGGCTGAAACTTTCCAAAAACAAGTCAACCGGAATGGAAAATTTTAGCTTAAATGTTTAAAGTTTGGCAGAGTTGTAAACAGCTGAAAACTAGCTCTTCGTAAGGTTGCCCGGCACTTCCCGCTGTAATAGAAAGCGCTGCCAGCACCACCTGTTTTAGGATAAACTTTACCAAAGCGCTTAAGTGACTTAGGAAGATGTAGTTCCCATTGAAAGTAAACTGGATTTAAGCTACCTAAGTCACTCTAGAAGAATTTACCCATAATGCCATTCATCTAGAAGCATCTCACCCCCAAGCCGACTGCTGATGTACATTAACTGTGTAAGGGTCATTTCATCGGCCGCTGAAAGGCAGCCATCACTGTAGTGGAATGTGGTGGCAATTTTGCTCCATCTGTTACTCTCCACTTTCCCGTCTAAAAACGGGGGTAAATCTCCTCCTCCTTCCCCCCCCCCCCGCCCCGGTGAAAGTTGCAAGTGGAATTTTTGTCAGATATAATGTAACTGCTCAAGTTGGAATTTGGACAGTACATTGGGGTTCACACCCCTGCTTCTGTGAAAATTTGGGTGAGATTGAATGGTCTGTGATAGACAGGAAGTCAGACTAGGTGATCTAATGCTGCCTTGTGGCCTTAAACTCTATGTGATTCTATGCAAATCGCTATGATATCTTTAATGACAAGCAATCAGGTCAGGGCCTTGTTTTTACTGATCCCAAAAATGGTATCTCCAGGAGTATTGTGCGTCTGCATGCCATCTATGGGCCATCTGTTCGATAAATTGTCTTCTACTGACTCATCAACAGGGCTGGCAATTTTCTTGAGCAAATCCGTCCCTGAACTAACCAGGCCTGATTGTGAGTGGCTTACAGGATCGTGGCAATATAGCCATAATGGCTTCCTTTCAAGTAGGATTTCCTTGAACCTAATAGTTCACTTCTATGCCCACCCCCATCTTTGCATCTTATTGTTTTCCCCCTTGCTCAAGGGAAAGAGTAAATGCTTTTTTTTTTATTCAAGGGTAGCCCTTGGCACTCCGCTCTTGTGAGAGCCATGCTGACTTTGAGTTCAAAAGATGTGACTTCTTTGAGGTTGGATTGTGGTCTTCCATCTCTCCTCATAGTTAAAAATGAATAAGAAAATACTTCCTCAAAAAAGAAGGAAAGAGCATGCTGTGTAAAGTGCAAGGGAATAAATCTTGCCTCTGGCTAAGGAGAGACCCAACTCACAGAATTTCTAGTTGAAATCTTGCTTGTTTGACAAAGGTTTTATTTTTAAGCACCTTGTATGTTGTAGTAGTAGACAGAAAATACTTCTTTAAACTGACACTGGCTGAGAGCCAACCTCCGATGTACCCCAAAGTGCTCACAATACAATTCTACTGTGGGTAGAGTACAGAACTGGGAGTTGGAAGTTGTGGGTTCTGATCCTGGTTCTGGCACAGATAACTGATGGAAAGTCTGTGCTCTAAAGATCATCCGCTCTAAGGATCTGACCCTGCAAACTCTACTGAGTACTGTAATTACTCCCTTGGGGAGTTCCACTGAAGGAGATAGTTCTGCTCATGGTGATAATCACTTTGCTGGGTAGGAAGTGTTTTTGGGTTCAGGTCCTAAGAACTACAACAAACAGGGAGTGAGGTGGACTGCGAGACAGATAGGAGAAAGGCATGAAGAGGCCAATATGAAAGCTTCTCAACTGGCCACATAGGGCATGTGTCTAGCAAGTTTGTCTAAATTCTTATGTTTATTCTTAATATTTTATTATTCAAATATAATTTTAGAACAAATATTTGTCTATAAAAGTCCTTGCCCTGAAGAGCTTATGATACCAGATTATGAGTAACATGTGAAGGGAGAGCTATAGAGTCAAATACTTATTGTGTTTATATACATTGATTAATACCTTTGCAAAGTAAAAAGTTATAGCTAGAAAAATAAAGTGCTAGCTATTCCCCCTTTGCCTCCTCAATATAGCCATCATGAGCTAGTTGATTTCTGATAGTTGTTGCAAGATACATGAGTCTCGAGGGTGATGGACAGGAGAGAAAGAGAGGATTTTTTAAAATGTAGGTGTTCCCTCCCTTTAAATCTGGTTGTCCCCAGCAAAGTAACTTTGCTCCAGACTTGTGAAATCCAGAGCTGGTTGACACTGTGGCAGCTAAGTCAGTAGTGGAGGCTATGACCAAACTGGGGTTCATCAAGAATTTTAACCAGGGACTAGTCAAACAGAGTTGCAATGTATTTGTGTGTGTCTGTAAATCTCTCCTCATCTGATGCACATTTCTCAGTGATGTATTTATTGTATATCTTTTTAAAAGCTCCAAACGGACGAAGAATGGTTTTCCTGACTGCCCAGTATGCAGTCATTAGCTGGCTTACCTTGCTTCTTCCATCTGACATCAGCTGTGCCTGCAGCCAGTGTCATTGGCGTGAGTGAGTGAGTGCCATCCCAGGTAGCTCTTCAGCAGTGGAAGTCTCTCATGTTTGCAAAATACAGAAGAGCAAATCTGATATGGAATGAAATACTTTATTTTCAAGTATAAGAATCCAGAGAATGGGAGGGTGGGTGGATGGATGTGGGGAGAGGTGTGTGAAGACACGTGCTTTCTTTCCTCCAAAAAAGTTTGATTACATCTAAAAAACAGCTAAAATTGCAGTAATTTTCTGACAAGTCAAAGTACAGTAAATCCAGGGACGTCCGATTACAATACAATAACATGTAATGGATCACGTACACTTGCTCACTCCTGCACCACTTTACAGGCTGGCTGTTCATCAGACAAAAGCCACGTGTCTTTCTTTTCCCTCAGAAAACTGAACAAACGCTAAACACCCAGCAAACCTAAACTTTGAATCAGTACTGACTTGGGGAAATGTTTTTTTCCAAATCTAATTAGTAATCTGATGATTGGACCATTCTTAAGCAGCTTCCATCTTAACAATAAAGAAACTTCTGACTGTACTTGGCAGAAGCTCTTATACATAATTTAGATCATAATTAGGTGCATTAGCACACTTTATATGGCTCTCAGGGGACCAGAAAGTCTAGGTGTACTGGTTAATTTCTTTCTTTCCTGATTGTTTACTGCTCTTGGGAGATTTCACTCTGAGTCCATGTGTCACTGGCTTCATGTGGCTGCATTTAGAGTTGTGAGTTGCAAGTCTTTGGATCATCAGGTAGTATCTGGAGAGCAGTTAACCTGGTGGGAGGGTTTCTCCCCAGTGAGAATATGCCACAGGGAGTACAGAATACTTGGAAAGAAGGTGAGATGAGATGAGATAATGGAACAAAAGTAGGGGCCTGATCTGGCATGTTGCTGAGTTTCCTGCACCAGTAGTGACTTAATTGGGAGGTGAGGATGCTTAGAATGCCTAGTGATCAGTGTACATTTTATCTAAAATCATAAGCTCTTCTCAGAAAAAGCTGTATTTAGGAGTATGAAGTACTCGCTCCAGGTAATTCTGCTTAAGCAGTTAAACATAAGCAATCCTAATTTTTAAAAAGCTTCCGGAAAGCTTTCCAGTGCTCCATCATAATGGACTATCCTATATCCATCAGTTTGCTTCGATATTTGGTCATGAATCCGGTCCCGCTTTGTCTTGAAATCTCTCCCTTGAATGAAGAGCCTGTTACTGCTTTTGTAAACAGTTGTTTTTACTCGGTTAGTTCAGAATATCTCCTCTTAAAGGTTTGGAAGTAACATTTCTAGCCTTTTCAATCACTCCTTTGGAGACGCGCATAACCCCCCCTTCCATGTTCATTTTATATTTTTTTATTAAATATGCAAAAGTGTAAGTTAATTTAACATCATAATTATTAGTAGTCGTATAGTAAGGTCTAGAAGCCTTGCTGAGATCAGGGCCCCTTTGTGCTAGGTGCTGTACATACAGACATACACAGATTGTCCCTGACTCAGAGTTTATAATCTAAAAAGACAAGCCAGACAAAGGGCTGGAAGAAGGAAGTATTATCTCCATTTTATAGATGGGAAACTGAGGCACAAAAAAATCTAATGACTTGCCCAAGGTCACACATGGAGACTGTGGTTGAGCCACGTATTAAACCCAGATCTCCCAAGTCCCAGCCCAGTGCCTTAAACACAGAACCAGCTGGTCTCACATTAGGGTTACAAATTTAAATGCACAAAAGTTAGGAAACAAGTTAAATTTGTGATAACATAAACATGCCCACACTGCACATCCTTAGGGTCTAGCAAAACAAACAGATCTCTAGCATGTAGCACACCATAATTAACTTTGCCCAAGGTTACAAAATCTGCTTTGATTTGACTTCAGTGGCAAAACTTTGGTGACTCGTGTCTCAGCATTGTGAGAAGGCTGATGCCGTATTGTTGTGATAGTGACCTGCATCCTTCCCTTGTGCTGTGATCCTGTCGATTCTCCCAAGCTGGGTAGGCCTGGTCTGTACTGGGATGGGAGACTGTAAAATAAAACCATTGTGTAGTATTTCTGGTGTTTGTATAGACCCAGATTCTGCCACCCTTGCCCATACTTGAGTAGTACCTTGCTGTACAAGTAGTCCCATTGCTTTCCATAGGGTTATTGGCAGAGTACCGTACTACTTTGCAGGGGTAGGAGTGATGGCGTGTTTCCTGTACCGTGCTATTCTTTCTGAATTTGTTCTACCCCAGTGTGACATTATAAGTGCTCTGCTGCTGGAGGTACTGCCTCTCGCATGAAATATGAAAAAGACATTGATACCTGAAGTTGTGAAAAATCTCTTGGCAATTACAATAGCACAGGGGCAATGGGGTTTTGGGGTGGAGTGTATTAACCACAGTGTCTGAGCCAGTAGTTACATGCTATCTGTCTACATTCCTCCTTCAGCTCCAACTGGACATGGTAGCTGCTGGGTCCTGTTAAACAGCAGTTGTGTTTCAGTTCAGAGGTGGCTGCACTTCAGGGATGGAAGAAGCTAACTCTGCTTTGGGAGCTTCAGGAGGAAGGACACTTCCTCACCCCAGGGACAGGTTAGGTTTAAAATGCATTGTATGAATCTAACAAAACATGCAGGGGCACCAATCCCAGGCAGGGAGTAGTCAGTTGGTGATGGGGAGCTATGGGGGTCTCGCTTCTGCTAGGCAGCTGGGCAGTTTGAGCTGCAGAAGTGAACCTTGTGGTCTTCAAAAGTTTCTGTTCTTCTCTCCTTCAAACACCCACCCCTCCAAAAAAAAAAAAAAAAGTGGGGGGAGGGGGGGATGGATTGGGACACTAGGTTTCGATCTGCAGGCAGTTATAATCTCAGTGCCTGGCTCCTGTTTTAAAATCAATTTGTGGGGAGGGGGAGAGAGAGAGAGAAACTTTCATTATGGGTTTTCATCTGAAGAAGTGGTTTTTTACCCACGAAAGCTTATGCCCAAATAAATCTGTTTGTCTTTAAGGTGCCACCGGATTCCTTGTTGTTTTTGTGGACACAGACTAACACGGCTACCCCCTGACACTTGACATTTTGGGATTGCTAATCTTTTCTTTATGCTCCTGAATAGACCCTCCTCCTCCTCTGTAGAAGCAAACTAGTTTCCCTGGACTTGGTCTGGCTAGCAGACTCTATCAAGCACTGTGCTGCCCACTTTCCCTCCTGTCAATGGTAAGGGGGAATGCACATGTGTGATGCCCTAGAGCTGTGTTACTCAACAACCAGTCCAGGGACTGGCACCAGTCCCTGAGATCTCCATGACACAGTTTAGGAAGGCAGCAAGCCAGTGCCTGGTATCAAAAAGGCTGAGAAATGCTGCCCTTTATCTTCACTGAGTCACCACTTTCCCATAAATGCAAAGTCACAGTTTTCCCCCCCCTGTATAGTTTGAATCTTTCTTTCTATTCTGCTCGTGTTGCCAGTACATGTGGGGTCCTTCGGTTTCTCTTCTTCGTATCTCTCCATTACGATGTCTGTCCTTTTTCTATGGCCCGGGAGCCAATTCCTCTGGAGCCATTCACCTCTGCTTCTGGACCAGATGGGGAGAGGTGACTTGAGCCCGGTACAGGACTTCCTTATCACTTGGCACCAAGCACAATGTCCCCAGTGAGTCTCAATGCCAGTTTTCAGAGTAACAGCCGTGTTAGTCTGTATTCACAAAAAGAAAAGGAGTACTTGTGGCACCTTAGAGACTAACCAATTTATTTGAGCATGAGCTTTCGTGAGCTCAATGCCAGTGACACTCTGAACCAGGACTCGAAGGGGCACTAGACCCCCAGGCAGGTGTCCAGATACAGCTACTCTTGCAGTATTTTCTATATCACTCCTTCTCGATTTAACTGTAGCCACAGATTGGATAGGATGTGGAAACCCTTTGACAGTTCACAGCACAGTAAATTAGGACAGGAAGTGTGAAACCTAATGCAACCTGTTATCTAGTCAAGAGCCACAAGTGTCCTTGGTGCTGTACAGGGCATAAGGGAAGACCCTCTGTCCCTGTCATGAGGAGCTTATAGTCCAAACAGACCATGTTTGGGCACAAAAACCCATTGTAGGTCTAGAGCAGTGCTACTCAAAGTGGTGGTCCGCGAGCCATCGGCTGCCGGTCTGCGCGCACACTGGGAAAAAAAATTGCCGGTTCCCCACATCAGACAGCTTGAGAAGCACTGGGCTGGAGGATGGTGATTTCTGTTTGTCAAGTGTGAGACTGAGCAGTCCAGGCCAGCAACGTAGCTTTCAAAATGGATTCTACGAGGGGAAGCTGGCTTAGTGGAATGTACCCCTTATGAAAATTATGTTAGTATCATTAAAGGCCAGCGGTGATGGGGACGTTGGTTTTATGTCTGGCCTGAAAGAGAGTACTTCCAGCATTAAAGCCCCTCCATGCATCTGTTTGTGGTGCTTCAGTGCTTAGTTGTGGGAAGGCATGTCCACAGCTGAATTGCTGGGTTTCCATCCAAGCACTGAGCTGTTTTGCTTGCCAGATCAGTTGGAAACTCAGCCCACATGGCATGGTTGCAGCCATAGGTCTGTATTTCTGAACTTAACTCCCCTGGCATTATTTTGTTTAAGTTAAGCTTGAAGAGAACATCATCAGGCAGACTGGTACAGGCTCTGCTGAGCTCATGTAGAGAGCTACAAGCACGTGGGAGGGGCAGGATTAGGGTGCCAACCCTCCAGGATTGTCCTAGAGTCTCCAGGAATCAAAGATTAATCTTTAATTAAAGATTATGTCATGTGATGAAATCTCCAGGAATCCATCCAACCAAAGTTGGCAACTCTAGGTAAGATACCATCAGGCTCTTACTATTTGTAGCCAGTTCACAGACAGCTTTCTCAGTACCTGTGCAAAGTAATCTGTTGTGACCCTCACATCCTCCTCTGGTGAGCTCTGAGTATGTAGCAAGCAACCATTTCTCCTTGTTCCAGTTTCTCTGCCGGTTGCACCACCCTTTACCTCTTTGCTAGGAGCCCTGCTGCTTTACAGTGTTTGATAGAACATACTTGGCCATTAAACTTGCTCACCTTTATTGTGTGTCTGTCTCTTTAAAATCTTGCAGAGCCACATACATGGAAATCCTGTCTTGACAAGTGTGTTTGGGTTATCACTTCAGTCAGAAAAGTTGGTGATCCACATCCTGGGGCATGGCTCTGACCTCATTGTGGTTTGGTCAAGGGACAGAGACCGTAGCAGACTCACGCTCCATAGCTGCTCTGGCTGTGCAGAAGATTCTGTGAGCTATGTAAAGATTATGTAGGAAGAAGTCTTTGATTTTTATTCCCTTGCAATCCACCTTTACTAGACTTCATAATTGAGCTATTGATTAGCAGCCCATGTTTGTACCGAAACACTCATTGTTCAAATGACT
Organism: Lepidochelys olivacea; assembly: GCF_965140295.1. Taxonomy (NCBI): domain Eukaryota; kingdom Metazoa; phylum Chordata; order Testudines; family Cheloniidae; genus Lepidochelys; species Lepidochelys olivacea. The sequence continues at coordinate 8,082,219 of NC_140413.1, forward strand.
GCTCAGTTGGAGCTATTGGATTGCCTATGCAAAAGCATTATTTGATTTGTATTGTTGTACTGTCAAGCTTGTGATGTTAATAGTGTGTTCCTTTTCAGTCTCTGAATTGTGGTGTGGTAGCTCGTATATGTGCATCAGTGCTCTCTATGGGATGAAATCAGAATTGCTTAACTGAGTGGCGTAGGCCCTATACTGCTAACAGCTAATGGAGATTCTTCTTTAGCTCAAGTGGGAGGAGCTGTGCTTTTGGAGCGTGGCTATTCTTGGTGTTGCTGTGAAGCTCTGAGTGGCTCTGGATTTACTTCAGTGCAGTCATGAGTGCTACATAGATCTGTATTACAGAAGTTAAGAAATATAATACTGAGCAATTTAATTGTTTTAATTTAGCATCTTCCATATAATATGTGTAATCCTTAGCTGTATGATCTGTTCACATGCCTGAGAACTTCCCAGTGCTGTTGTGTCCCTGTTAAATTGCATGTGCTGGTTCCCTGCATAAATGCATAATATGGTTATCTGCTTGTGGCCTTGAGTTTCAAATGCAGCTCCTTATTATAGAATCATAGAATATCAGGGTTGGAAGGGACCTCAGGAGGTCATCTAGTCCAACTCCCTGCTCAAAACAGGACCAATCCCCAATTTTTGCCCCAGATCCCAAATGGCCCCTCAAGGATTGAACTCACAACCCTGGGTTTAGCAGGCCAATGTTCAAACCACTGAGCTATCCCTCCCCAAATAAGACTTCTTTTTCTGATCTCTGAATCAAAGCCATGGCAATAGAAAGCCCTGAGCACACAGCCCCTCTCCTGGCCCTCACCAGCCGGGAAGGGACCTCAGGTCATCAGTCCCTAGATGGCCTCCTCAAGGATTGAACTTGCAACCCTGGGTTTAGCAGGCCAATGCCCAAACCACTGAACCATCCCTCCCCCATGAATGACACAAGCACCTCCGGATAAGTAACTAGCGAGAATGTTCAGGAGATCTTATCAGCTAATCAGTCTTCTGAAACATAAGGTTGAAAAAAGAAAAGGAGTACTTGTGGCACCTTAGAGACTAACCAATTTATTTGAGCATAAGCTTTTGTGAGCTACAGCTTATGCTCAAATAAATTGGTTAGTCTCTAAGATGCCACAAGTACTCCTTTTCTTTTTGCAAATACAGACTAACACGGCTGTTACTCTGAAACCTGTCATAAGGTTGAAAGTATCACTTTACAGATGTGTGAAAAGAGCATGAGGTGTGATGTCTCTTCACTGAAATGGTGAGAAGGGCATGAAAAACACTAGTTGAGCAGAAAGAACAGGACTATTCAGACCTTCTACGTGCCTAATTCCACGTCTCTACACACTCAGCTTCTGCAGTTTTTCAGGGGATGGTGCTCCGATACCATGGTGATGGGCCTGGTATAAGAACCTAAACAGAATAGAATTGGCGGGGCATACAGGCAGTGCGGTCTGTTCTCTTGAGAATGGAGATAGAGCTAGTTCCCTTTCTGAATAGGGTAGTAGGATACTGATAAAATAATGTGCATTATTGCCCTCTACTGGATGAAGTAGAGTTGCCTGTCTATGGGTATGTGTACATGGGGATAAAAAATCCGTAGCTCAAGGTCAGCTGACTCAGGCACTTGGGGCTCAGGCTTCAGGGCTGAAAAATTGCTGTGTAGACATTCAGGCTCAAGCTGGAGCCTGAGCTCTGCGTCCCCCCTGTGTAGGTTCTGGCTCCAGTCTGAACCCAAATGTCTACAAAGCAATTTTCAGCGCTATGAGTCTGAGTCAGCTGACCTGGGCCAGCGGTGGCCGTGTGTTGGGGCTTTTATCCCCATGTAGACGTACCTAAAGTGGCATAGGCTCTATGCTGCTAAGCTAGAGCAATCTGATTCTTACAGCTTTGCAATAAATTGACTCGGAAGAAGGAGACAGGAAGGGACCATCTCAGATGTGGGGAGGGGGAGTTCTGAAGCTGAGCCAGAGTGGGGAGTTGCCACAGTCTCGGCTAGTGGCGACCAGGTCACAGTTGGAGAAGAGAGAATATTTTTTTTTTTGAGCTCAGCTTTGAAATGAATATTGAGCTGATGAGGGAGGAGAGCTGCTGCAGGGGTCAGCATCTGCACAGAAGAAAGCTCTTGCATCAGGAGTGGCAAGGGTGCATGGAGAGACAGAGGAGTCTAGTGCTGTGCTGGTGGAGGGGGATGGCGGGGGAAGGGGAGAGATCTGTGAGGTGGAGTGGGCTGAGTTCCTGGGAAGGTTTTAAAAGCAAGGAGAGTAGTGTGGAACTGCATCCTGAAAAGAACAGGCAGCCCAGTGGAGTTTTCTGAGCGATGGGGAAAGTGTAGGAGGTGCAATGCTCAAATAAATTTGTTAGGCGCTAAGGTGCCACAAGTCCTCCTTTTCTTTCTGTAGGAGGGAGAGAGGCAGCATTTTGCAGTGACTAGTGTCTAGCTAGCAGGGACTTTTGTGGTTCTCTGTGCCCCTCCAACAGATGCTGCTGCAGGAGGCAGCCTGTGAATTAACAAGGCCCTGTGACCTGTAGGGCACATTAGATCTAAGTTATGCAGCAAGCCTTCATCACCCCCAGTCTGTTCAGTAGAGCTGTACAGTAACTCCTCGTTTAACGTCGTAGGTATGTTCCTGAAAAATACTACTTTAAGCGAAACGATGTTAAACAAATCCAATTTCCCCATAAGAATTCATGTAAATAGGGGATGTTAGGTTCTAGGGAAATTTTTTTCGCCAGACAAAAGACTATATATATCACACACACACATACACACACACACAGTATAAGTTTTAAACAAACAATTTAATACTACACACAGCAATGATGATTGTGAAGCTTGGTTGAGGTGGTGGGGTCAGAGGGTGGGATATTTCCCAAGGAATGCCTTGCTGCTAAATGATGAACTAGCACTGGGCTGAGCCCTTGAGGGTTGACACGTTGTTGATGTAGCCTCACACTCTACAAGGCAGCAGGAATGGAGGGAGGAGACACACACCATGTGTGTGTGTGAGAGAGAGAGACGCACATTGCCCATTTAAGTATGGTGACCGCACCCTAAGTACACTACCTTTTTAAGTAGATCAGCAAGTTGAGGCTGCAGCTGCTGCCAGAAAGCTCCCTCTGTCCTGAGCCCTGTCACGTGTGTCCCCTGCTCTGTGGAGATGGGGTACAAGACCCGGGGGAGGGAGACATTAGCACCCCTCTTCCCCCCTGCACAGCAAGCAGGAGGCTCCCGGGAGCAGCTCCAAGGCAGAGGTCGGGAGCAGCACATGGCAGTGGGGGGAGGGACAGCTGAATTGCCAGCAATTGATAGCCTGCTGGGCAGCTGCCATATAGGGAACTTAGGAGAGCTGATGGGGGGTCCACCCGGGTTCCAAGCCCCCACCACTAGCTCCAATGGGCTGCTCTTCCTGCAAGCAGTGGACAAAGCAGGCGGTTGCCAAATAATGTTATACGGGAGCATTGCTCAACTTTAAACGAGCATGTTCCCGGATTGATCAGCAATGTAACAGCATTAACCGGGATGACGTTAAGTGAGGAGCTACTGTACCTAATTATGCATTAGAATGGGAATTATGTAGCAGTGTTAGTTACTAAACTATTTGATCACCTTTGGTTTTGTGGAGATAATCTAAATACGCACCACAAAGTAGAGCCATTAGTGTTTGCATTGCAGCAGGGGGACATCACTCCTGCGAGACTATTGGAGACATGCACAGAGGGAGGAGCCCTCTTATGCTGCAGGGCCTGCTGGGGAAGCAAGTGGCATGTAAAAGAAACTGAGACGCTCTTGCATGGGGCTAGATTCAGGCTCCCAAACTGTGGGGGGGGTTGTGCTGCACTTGTAGGCTTAGGAGCTCCATGTTGTACCTGGCTGTCCAGTTCCAAGGGCATGCAAGAATGGAGCTCCAGGGGGCAGCCCGTTTCCCACCTACAAGCTTTCATTTGCTCCCCTCTGAACTTTGTGCTTCTTCTGCCCTGCTTTTCACTGAGAAAGGCCTGGTGCGACAGGCTCCCGTCACCCCTGCTGCTCCAAATTGCCAAGCACCTCCTTGTCCCCCTTCCAGCCATGCAGGAACAGGCACAAGAAACATGCTCAGCTCCCTCATGTGGAGGAGTGAGACAAATAGCTGAGGAGCTGGGAGAGGTCAGCAAAAGGGGCCGAAACCTAAGTATGTGGTTTAGACTTGCAATAGATAAAATGACACAAGTATCTATGTATGAGGAGCTGCATTTAGTATCGACAAAGCTCCGGTCATGGATCTGTCTGCCTGGAGCTGAGATCACTAACTGTATTAAATTAGGGGTGTATATGATTTGATTTAGCTGGGGTTGGTCCTGCTTTGAGCAGGGCATTGGACTAGATGACCTCCTGAGGTCTTTTCCAACCCTAATCTTCTATGATTCTTAGGCTGGGGAAAGGAGCAAAGCCACCAAACGCATTGTCTTCTGGAACCTCCTGTAAATCAGGGTGAGACTCAACTGATCTTTAAAGCCCTTTTGAGTGCCTTGGGTGGGAGGCTCTACATAAATCCAGTTCTTGCTGGTTAAGGCTGATCATCTGAATGAGACAGGGAATATTAGTCCCATTTTTCAGGTCCAGAAGTCTTGCCCTCTCTGTGTTACCCCTGTGCATCTCTTCCCCATCTCAGAGCTCCAATCTCCAGCTTTTCCAAGTTAAAATCCTGTTTAAAGAATCATCTTCCACAAGGGCCACAAATACTATCCCACTTTACCTTTCAACCCCGTGGATCTTATTTGTGCATGTCTTTTAGATTGTGAGTCCCTTCAGGAGCGGATAGTCTTATTTATGTCTTATACAGCACTGAGCATGTTTTACAGATCGAGAAACTGAGGTACGCAGTGTTTAAATGATTTGCCTGGGATTATAGATTGATAAATGGCAGAGCGGGAGTAGAGTCCAGGTCTCCTGACTCTCAGTCCTGTGGGCGATGTTGCTTCTTCCTTGGAAAAGTGTACCCTAACCCAGAGAACAGTGATTGTTGAATCTGTTTTTCTGAAGCAAGACCAATGCAAAAACAGGAAGAGAGAGAGAGAATGCCTTGCCAATTACAAGACTAGACCAAGTAAGAAAGCCTCACCCTCTGCTTTGAACTCTTCTCCAGAGTGTGTATTAGGAGCTATAGATTTTTGTCTCATATTGATTTTGGGAAGACAACAGTTACAGTACGTTTACAAGAAAATGAAGCTGTGAAAAGCTTTTGAATTTGTATAAGCTCAATACTTCCATTGTTACTGGAAAGCATAATGGCTGAATTCCCTGGTTGTCTTGTGACCAAATAATTGAGTTCGGGGAGGTGTTCGTGGGGTAGGGTTAGCAAGTTAAAGAAGTAAAAATTCTACAATATATCCATGAATTGAAAGAGAGCATCTAACCTTTTTTGAACCATAGTAAAGGAAGATGGTTCACAAACAGCTGTACCATGCGAGGGACTGTAGTCCAGTGGTTAGAGCAGGGGAATGGGAATGAGAACTCATATTTTAGTTTTTGGTTTCTCCACAGGTTCACCTTGGACGTAACCTGGTAATATAACTCTCTAATAACACTTATGTATGTACTTCAGCAGTATCATAAGGTAAACTTACTACTTGTAAATCTTTTTGCAGTCCTTCATGAAAAGTGGTAAGTGCAGATTATTAGTATAACTTTATCCTACTATAGAATCATTGAAGTAAGAGATGGAAAAGAGAGACCGTATTGGTCTAGTCCATCCCTCCTCCAGGTGGGTATGTGTGTAATTGTTAACTAATGTATTTTCTCTAATGCTTTGCCTAGTCTAGTTTCCAATAGTCTTAGAGGCAGATCTTTCATCTCTTCCTTTTGGATTCTATAGTCCACGGATCTCGCTGTCAGCATAAATAATATCCAAGTTGTTGGGTCAGGCATGTTCAGTCTTTCAAATTGCCTCGGCATCCTCCTTCCTTTATTTTTACCTAAGAGGTAAAAATATTCTCAAGAGTGAATTGTCATTGGTAATCCCAGAGATGTGCTGCTGATAACCTTGTCTTCATTTTGAGTTCTTGGCTGTCTGTAGGCTATTGGCTTTCATGCCTTTGCTAAGAGTGCCAGTTCAATTATTCAGAAGCACCTGTGGCTGTTAGAAGTTTAAATGAAGATATTAGTGTCAGGTATCTCATTGCTAAACACATATATTTGAATGTTGAAAAGCTGCATTTTCCTATTAGGTCTGAATAGTCTCTCACATTTGCTAATTTTGCATCTACTGGGTGGATCATAGCTCTTTATTAGTAGCCATTACGCTCTTCCATATCAAACTTATTGCCTCGCAAGTGTGAAAAAATTGTTTAAGATAGTTGGTTCTATGAATCGAAAATAGGTAGGTCTAGTGGAATGAACACAGGACTGCGTGCCAAGAATGCCAGGGTTCTAATCCAAGAACTGTCACTGACTTCTTCAGTGTCCTTAGGCAAGTCACTTAACCCTTGTGCCTCAGTTTCCCCATCTGTAAAATTGAGTTATTGCTTACCTCCATTCCTTTCAGGGTTAGTGAAGACTGATTAGTTACACTTATAAAGCACTTTGAAGGTGGGATAGGATGTAAATGCTAAGTTTTATTTTATTTTTAATGTTTGTTAAAACTTTTCTGCTTTATGTTTTGTCAAGGTTCCTTCCCCACTCTGAAATCTAGGGTACAGATGTGGGGACCTGCATGAAAGACCCCCTAAGCTTATTCTTACCAGCTTAGGTTAAAAACTTCCTCAAGGTACAAACTTTGCCTTGTCCTTGAACCCTATGCTGCCACCACCAAGCGTGTTAAACAAAGAACAGGGAAAAAGCCCACTTGGAGATGTCTTCCCCCCAAAATATCCCCCCAAGCCCTACACCCCCTTTCCTGGGGAAGGCTTGATAAAAATCCTCACCAATTTGCATAGGTGAACACAGACCCAAACCCTTGGATCTTAAGAACAATGAAAAAGCAATCAGGTTCTTAAAAGAAGAATTTTAATTAAAGAAAAAGTAAAAGAATCACCTCTGTAAAATCAGGATGGTAAATACCTTACAGGGTAATCAGATTCAAAACATAGAGAATCCCTCTAGGCTAAACCTTAAGTTACAAAAAGACACAAAAACAGGAATATACATTCCATTCAGCACAGCTTATTTACCAGCCATTTAAACAAAAGAAAATCTAACGCATTTCTAGCTAGATTACTTACTAACAAGTTCTAATACTCCATTCCTGTTCTGTTCCCGGACAAAGTATCACACAGACAGACCCTTTGTTCTCTCCCCCCGCCCTCCAGCTTTGAAAGTATCTTATCTCCTCATAGGTCATTTTGGTCAGGTGCCAGCGAGGTTATCTTAGGCCTGGTGTACACTGGGGGGGGGGGGTTTCGATGTAAGATACGCAACTTCAGCTATGAGGTCTTAGATCGACTTAGAATCACTTACTTGGCGACCTCGCAGCGCGGGATCGACAGCCGCCGCTTCCCCATCAACTCCACTTCCACCTCTCACCCTGGTGGAGTTCCAGAGTCAACGGCAGAGCGATTGGGGATTGATTTATCGTTTATACACGAGATGCGATAAATCGATCCCCGGTAGATCGATCACTAACCGCTGATCCAGTGGGTAGTGTAGACGTGGTCTTAGCTTCTTAACCCTTTACAAGTTAAAGGGTTTTGCCTCTGGCCAGGAGGGATTTTATAGTTCTGTATACAGAAAGGTAGTTACCCTTCCCTGTATATTTATGACATCCCTGTGCCTCAGTTTCCCCATCTGTAAAATTGTGTTATTGCTTACCTCCATTCCTTTCAGGGTTAGTGAGGACTGATTAGTAACACTTATAAAGCACTTTGAAGGTGGGATATGATGTAAATGCTAAGTTTTATTTTATTTTTTAGTGTTTGTTAAAACATTTCTGCTTTATATTTTGAATCACACACAGTGGAAATAAACTTGATCATAACTGGTGCAGATCTGTTAGGTCCCATCCACCCCGCTCTGCTGGGCCAGGGTAGGATTGTTGCCTATGTTACATTTTTTAAGTGTTTTATCTAGTTTAGTCTTCAAAGTGTTGAGTGATGATTTATTTTTCACTTTTCTCAGCTCTCTTCATTACTTCAAGTGGGAAGGGTTATTTTTAGGCCTTCAGAAGTCATTGGACACCATATAGAGCAGTGGTTCTCAGCCCCTGGGGGTATGCAGAGGTCTTCCAAATGGGTACATCAACTCATCTAAATATTTGCCTAATTTTACAACAGACTACATAAAAAGCACTAAGTCAGTACAAACTATACTCCTGGGGGAATTCTGTGCCAAAAAATTAAAAATTCTGCACACAATATTTTAAAATTCTGCAAAATCCTGCATAGTTTATTTGTCAAAATAACGCAATATAATCACACCAGTTTCAATTATTTTTGATCATTTATATCAAAATACCTGTCAGCAAGTATGTCTGTAACAATACAGACAACAAAAAAGATTCCTTACTAGGCATATTAATACAGTATTCTGAGTAATAATTCATTTAAACTACAATACAGAACTGAATTTCCCGCACCCCTCAGTAGCAGTGCAAAGGCTTGGGGAAGTCACGGGTAATGGAGGATCTGAGGGAGAGGGAAGTAAATTGCTGGGAGGGAGCCTGGGTGTGAACTTGGAGAATTGTTAGGTATGAGAGGAAAAAGTATGGAACAGGTGTTTGTCTATTTTTGTGGGGGTGAGGGGCAGGAGGGGATTGTTAGGGAGCTTCCCTCATGCAGACCCTGGCTGACCCCTAGCCTCTCCCATTCAGTCAGGCACATCTGCCTCTGTCCCCATGTGTCCTTGCACCCCCTGTCCATGTGTCCCTTCACCCTCACTCAGACACCCACTCCCCACATCCCTGTGTCCTTGCATCCCCTCCTCCATCCCTATGTCTCTGTGCCCCCACGCAGCCACTCCCTTGTCCCTATGTGTCTCTGTACCCCGTCCTCATGTGTCTCTGTGCCCCCACCCAGCCACCCCCTGTCCATGTCCCTGTACCACCTCTCCCTGTCCCCATGTGTCTCTGCAGCTCCCTTTCCCATGTGACCCCGTGCCTCTGTTCCCATTCAGCCTCTGCCCCAGTCTGTCCTCCCCAACTAGCCCTTATGAGACCCTATCTGATCCCCCTAGCACCCCACACTTCTGTCTCCCCATAGCCCCTATCTCCTGATCTGGCCTGCGGTGAAGAAGGCACTGCAGGCTCTCGCTCTTCCCTTGCTGGCGGGGAGCTGCTGCTTTGTTCTAGCACCACAGTGCCATCTGGTGGGCAAAAGGAAGAACTACAGAAGTTATTTTGTGCTGGGAGCTGCTGCTGTTGTTGCATCACACTACTCTCTGGTGGGCAAAAGGCAGAACTGCGGCATCATTTCGGCAGAAGCTTTTTTCTGCACAAAAAAATATGTGGGACTCAATTCTGCATGTGAGCAGTAGCGCAGAATTCCCCCAGGAGTAAAACTAAAATTTCATACAGACAATGACTTATTTATACTGCTCTATATACTATATACTGAAATGTATAATAGTACAATATTTGTATTCCAATCAGTTTATTTTATAATTATATGGTAAAAATGAGAATGTTAGCAATTTTTCAGTAATAGCATGTTATGACACTTTTTTTGTATTTTTATCTGATTTTGTAAGCAAGTAATTTTTACATGAGGTGAAACTTGGGGTATACAAGACAAATCAGACTCCTGAAAAGGGGTACAGTGGTCTGGAAAGGTTGAGAGCCACTGATATAGAATTCTCATTATTTCTGGAAAGCCAAAAAAGCTTATGCCATGTTACCGGCCTGCAGTGCTATGACAGGATGCATTGATTTTTATCTGCGCTTGGATAGTTTCTCTCTTTTGATCTCTCTCTCACGTACGCTTTGACGTGCAGATCATAGGGTTTGTCTTCACTGCCACATTTAACTTGAGTTAATCCTTTTTGAGTTGCTCCTCTTGAGCAAGCCTAGCTCAGGTGACAGTGGCCACAAAGACAGGAGCCTGTGTATGTACTCCATTTGCTAGCCCACAGTGAAGCCCGTGATGCTGTCTCTTCACTGCTATTTTTAGCTGTGCTAGTTAGATTAAAGCTAGGACAATTGTGTCTGTCTGTGCAGTCGCACCTTTGGTTTCAGTGTAGACGTATCCTGTGAAAAAACCCTCAGGCAATACAGCGTGATTGGGTTAGCAGCTGGTGAGTTGTGCTAACTGGAGCTGTAGCCTGTAGCTGTGTCCGCACTACGTTACTACCTTGAGCGTCAGCAACACTGCAGCTTCTGCCCGTACCCCGTGAAGCACCACGTAAAATGAGCTAGAGATTGTGTGTGGCTGAGAGCTGGGTTAGGGGCAATAAGTGCATTATATCTTGAGCTGACTGCGGGAAGACGAGCCCATCGAGATGAAGGCTGGCCTTGTGGTTAAGGCACTGGGCTGAAACTCAGAAGATCTTGGTTCTGCTCCTGGTTCTTCCACAGACTCCTTGTGTGACCTTGGATTCCATGGCTCAGCAAACTCTCACACTTCCTGTTTTATCTGTTTAGAAGGTCAGATCTCTGGGAGAAGGATTCTTGAGTACAGTGTCTCACTGATCTCAGCTGGAGCCACTAGGCAGTACCGTAATACAAATCATTTCTAGCTGAACGTCCAGGGGAGCAGCAGACAGGATACTCTATAGCTGGCTCCAATTTTAAAAGCCTAACCAGCAAACATTGCACATGTGATTTAGTTAGCATGTTCTCTCTCTCCTGCCCCCTCACTCCTCCCCCTAGCACAAGTCTGATTTCAAAGGCTAGAACATCCTGTCACCTGGGTGTTTGTGTCTTTTGTGTCTAGTTTGAAGGCCATTATATAACATTATCTTGCTGCTTCGAGCCGGCTGATACCCACTCTGTACTAAGCCCTTGATGGTGATTTTACTTGATGGATTCTTATTTAAGCTCTGAGGTACATGGTAGAAAATGGAAGACTAATCGTCTCCGAGATTGCTTCCAGACCAAGTAGCAAAATTAGGTGGGCTTTTTGGCAGCTTTCCTGCTCGCCTTGCACCTAGATGATTAAACCTCCAGTGAGCATTTCCAGGCAGAAAGGGAGGGATTGTTGTTTTTCAGTAAACTTGCTGACGATACAAACTTGCTGAGGAGGGACGGGAAGAGGGCTGTGTGGTTCTGACAGTGAGCTTCAATTCTAAAGCATATTCAGATCTGCTAAGCAACAGCATCGACAAGTTTAAATAAATCTGATGTTGAGTAATGTAGAGTGACATATTGGGAGCAACAACAACAACAACAAAACCAAAAACCAAACCCAGCACAACTCAGACAATGACCGGAGTGGAAATAGAACATAAATGTTGCAAAGGCCCTTGGAAGAAAGACAAGGAGGCTCCTCTCTGCACAAAAAAAACACTGAAAAAGTGTATAGGAGAACCAGGATATAGATCCAGAGTTGGGGGACAGCAGGGCAGCAGACAGCAGGGCAGGCGGATGCTGGGGTTGTCTCATGGGATTAGCATCTTCACGTTTGGACCCTTTGTGGATGTCTGTATTAAGAGAGATTGAAAAGATTAATGCTGTGTCATTCGGAGAGGAGATGAACGAGAGGTGGGATGACAAAGGTATTTAAGATAGTAAACAGTTTAGTGAAGGTAAATTGGGAGCTCCTGTTAATTCTTCCTCATTGTTATTGTTCATTTGTATTTGTAGTGCCTCGACTAGACCCAGCCCTACTATGAAAACAGAATCATAACATACTTTCTAAAGCCTAAACTTAACTCACAAGACATTCCCAAAGTCCTTTCCCCAGCATTTTCAACCAGGAGGGCTAAGATCCCCTTTTTGTAAGATCAAGCCTCGTGGAAGCTTGTCTTCACAGATTGAAGGAGGCCAGAGCATCCCTCTACACCCTCAGATATACCAGACCAGACCTTTGATCTTCAACTGAAAACAGGATTCCCACCTCCTCCTGCTGTTTGCCTTTTCCTGTTAATTTGCTTCTGAAGTCTCCACCAGCTCTTCATTATTGGCTGTATGCTAATTGTCGTCTTTTGTAAGATACATAATACACAATGGTCCATCGGGGAGGTAAGTGCGTTTCTGGAGAAGTTTGTCTCAATGCACACTACCTTTAACTGACCTGCCTTTAACTGCAACGCCTAGATAATATAATTTTCAGCATATATACACCTTGATTATCATACACATTGTAAGGAGAGTGGTCACTTTAGATAAGCTGTTACCAGCAGGAGAGTGGGTTTCGGGGGGAGAAAACCTGGATTTGTGCTGGAAATGGCCCAACTTGATTATCATACACATTGTAAGGAGAGTGATCACTTTAGATAAGCTATTACCAGCAGGAGAGTGAGGTGGGGGGAGGTATTTTTTCATGCTTTGTGTGTATAAAAAGATCTTCTACACTTTCCACAGTATGCATCCGATGAAGTGAGCTGTAGCTCACGAAAGCTTATGCTCAAACAAATTGGTTAGTCTCTAAGGTGCCACAAGTACTCCTTTTCTTTTTGCATATATACATAGTTCTCATCACATATTTTCCCTATATATATATAATCTCTTATAATGATTATGACAGCCAATGGGGGACAGATGTTCATAAGAGACCTTACATGACATTCTTTTGGTTGAACCTAGGGGATCTCTGTGCCCTCTGCCAATTGGCATCAAGCGGTCTTTTGGTCACAGAGGCAACAAATTTGAAACTGATATAAGGAAATAATCTTTTGTACTAAGCACAAGTCAGCTGTGGAACTCACTGCCACAATAAGTTACTGCGGACAGGTACTTACCAGAACTGAAAAAAGTTTAGACATTGTTATGGATAACAATGTCCACAGTTGCATCAGATAGATTAAAAAAATGTGAAAGAGAGAAACTCTCATGCTTCAAGTTATAGGCCAACCACTAAGTGCTTGGGGTCAGAAAGAAACTTTTCCTCAGCAAGTTACTCCATAATTGTCCTCTGAAAGGTTTTTTGCACCAAAAGTAGCTGGTACTGATCACGATCAGTGACACAGGATACTTGGCTCTTTGGGGCAGGGCCTGTCTTTTTGTTCTGTTTGTACAGTACCTGGCATAGTGGGATCCTGCTCCAGGACTAAGGTCCCTGGGTACTATGATAGTACAAATAATATATAATAATAACAGATGGACCATTAGTTTGATCCAGTCTGGTAGTTCCTGTATTCTCTTGTTAGATTCTCAATCCAAATGTCAAACAGGACTGTGATTTTTTTTGTTTATCTTAATGACTTTATAGCAAATCTGTTGCAACTTAGTGACTTCATGGCTGTCGTTATTGTGTGTGATATGGGCACTTGGAACTTCATGGTGTCACTGGGCATATAACCTGTATTCTTCTAGTCCATGAACACAGGCATCTACCACCTGAATTACAGAAAAGGTTCATTTTGTTGTCAGCAGTACAGGGCATCAGACATGCACTCAAGCAATTTGGATTTTATGCATTGGAGAGCAGCAGTTCACCTACATTCTGGTTGGTTTGTGACAATGTTAATAAATAACTGTGACATTGGGATTGTGCAGGTTCCATTACTTGATACTTGCGCGCTGATTGTTACGTGTTCACAACTACCAGATATAAAAATATGCAGGGGATAATTGTGCTGAGACTGATCTGTAGGATTTGAAGTATGAGTGACGCATAGTAACTGAAATGCACCAACTGTCGATAGCCGTAATCACCTTGTGCTTTTATCTTCTTGGGAAGTGCAAAGTAAACAGGGTCAGGATGACTCAGCACTTGAGTGGGAAACTTCAAAGGAACACCTAGGTGCTGCAGGAAGTGGCAATGGTGAGTCACTAAGTGCTGTGGGGTGGATTATGCCACTGGAATGTCTGTCTGTTGAGTGAGGAGGATTATTCATTATTTTCATGAACGCAGCTCTGAAAGGCCCTAGTGAGAACTGGGGCCCCATTGTACTGGTAATTGTACAAACACCGGGGGAGACAATCCCTGCCCTAAAAGGTGCAGGCAGGCAGGGTGGCCTAGTGGATAGAGCACTGGACTGGGGCTTGGGAGGCATGGGGTCTATTCCTGGTTCTGTCAGTGTCCTGCTGGGTGACCTTAAGAAGTCATTTCATCCTGTGCCTCATCTCCCCATCTGTAAAATGGGGATAATGATACTGACCTCTTTTTGTAAAGCACTTTGAGATCTACGAGTATTATAAATAAATTATTATAAGTTAAAAACAGTCTAAATGATCCACTTGTAATGAGTAAATATTGCATAATCTAAGAGATATAGAGCTTAATTCTCATAAGAACGGTCATACTGAGTCAGACCAATGGTCAGTTTAGCCCAGTATCCCGTCTTCTGGCAATGACTGGAGCCAGATGCGTCAGAGGCAATGAACAGAACAGGGCAATTATCAAAGTGATCCATCCCCTGTTGTCCAGTCCAGGCTTCTGGAAGGCAGAGGTTTAGGGACACCCAGAGCATGGGCTTGCGTCCCTGATCATCTTGGCTAATAGACATTCATGGACCTACCCTCCAAAATTCTCCACTCCATGGCGAGTGGCAGGGAGGTTGCAAGGCTTCCTGATTCAGGGTCTCCCAACCTCAGTGAAAGTTACATCCCAGCCAGGTGACAGAACAAACATTAGAAATGGGATAATGAAAGGGAAGTTCTTTTGGACCAGACCACAAAGTTTACAGGTTTGTTCTGAGGGTTTTTTATTCACACAAGAAATAGTGTATGACTCCTAGTGTCAATCAAAACATTTATGGAACGACCTGAAAGGCAATACTGAGGCTAAAAGTAGGTCTCAGAGGAACCAGCCAGGATTGTGGCCGCCTTGTGTTAGGTGCTGCATACGTACATCCAAAGATGACGTGGTCCCTGACATGAGATAGAATCATAGAATACCAGGGTTGGAAGGCACCTCAGGAGGTCATCTAGTCCAACCCCCTGCTCAAAGCAGGACCAATCCCCTCCTAAATCATTCAGATACTTACAGTCTGAGAAGACAAGTGACGTTTGCAAAGTTGTAAAATAATTGTAAGTAGATAAAGCAACTACCAGCCACCCCATGTGCCCCTCAAGCCATCAGCAACTGGCTGAATTCTTATAAGCAGAGATGGGTCTTGAGGCAAGCGTGATAGCCTTATGGATCAATCCTTGGAGGACATCCTGTGCATAAATGGGGCGGCACTGGAGAAGCTGGTGTCATTGACAGAGCAGAGGAGGCAGGAGCAACGCAGTAAAAATCAAGAGCAGACAGGTGGGGGGAGTGGGCAGATTTTTGAAGGAAAGGACAAAAGCTTCAGATTGATGTACTGAAATGGGAGGAACCTGTGGTGGGATTCAGATAGCAGGGTCTGAGGAGCGGAAGTGTGTTGATGTGGCCAGAGAGGTGGACAAGGAAGATCTTCTTAGCAGCTGCATTTCATATGGATACTGTAGCTTGCAGATGCTCATTATAAATTCTGTTTATGCCACAGGGAGTTTACTAATCTGTGAAACTGATATTTTTAGTAGACAAAGACATTTTGAGTACAGCACATCTGCTTTGTACTTCCATGAAGCAGTCTCCATCCCGCAGTGCCACTGGTTGAATTGTTTCTTAATGCCCCCCCCTTTTTAGACCACATATTTTAATCCTAAAAAGTTCTTGAAAGACAAAATTGCCCATGGTTTGCAATGGCTAAGTAATCCTATCTTACTGTCAGAACATAAGAACGTCCATACTGGATCAAATCAAAGGTCCATGTAGTCCAGTATCCTGTCTTCACTGAGAGGTCGGAGTCAGATGCTTCAGAGAGAATGAACAGAACAGGGCAGTTATTGAGTGATCCATCCCTTGTCACCCATTCCCAGCTTCTAGCAAACAGTGGCTAGGGATGCTTCAGAACACGGTTTTGCATCCCTGCCCATCCTAGCTAATAGCCATTGATTGACTTATCCTCCATGAACTTACCTAGTTCTTTTTTTAACCCTGTTATGGTTTTGGCCTTCACAACATCATCTGGCAAAGAGTTCCAAAGGTTCACTGTGCGTTATGTGGAGAAATACTTCCTTTTGTTTTTAAACCTGCTGCCTATTAATTTCATTTGGGGGCCCTTGTTCTTGTGTTATGAGAAAGAGCAAACAACACTTCCTTGTTTACTTTCTCCACACCAGTCATGATTTTTATAGACCTCTATCATATCCTCCCCTTAGTCGTCTCTCTTCCAGGCTGAATTAATCTCGTCTCATATGGCAGCTGTTCCATACCCCTCATAATTTCGTTGCCCTTTCCGGTACCTTTTCCAATTCCAATATATCTTTTTTGAGATGAGGCGACCAGATCTGCATGCAGTATTCCAGATGTGGACGTGACCATGGGTTTATATTAGGGTAGCCAATTTTGGTTGGATGTATTCCTGGAGGTTTCATCACATGACATAATCTTTAATTGAAGATTAATTCCTGGAGACTACAGGACAATCCTGGAGGATTGGCAACCCTAGTTTATATAGAGGCAGTATGATATTTTCTGTCCAATCTATCCCTTTCTTAATGGTGCCCAACATTCTGTTGGCTCTTTTGACTACTGCTGCACATTGAGTGGATATTTTCAGAGAACTATCCACAGTGACTCCAAGATCTTTCTCTTGAGTGGTAACAGCTAATTTAGACCCCCATCATTTTGCATGTGTAGTTGGGATTATTTTTTTCCAATGTGCATAACTTTACATTTATTGACATTGAATTTCATCTGTCATTTTGTTGCCCAGTCACCCAGTTTTTGAGATCCATTTGTAACATTTCTCAGTCTGCTCTGGACTTAACTATCTTGAATAATTTTGTATCTTCTGCAAATTTTGCCACCTCACTGTTTACCCCTTTTTGCAGATCATTTATGAATACGTTGAATAGAACTTGTCCCAGTAAAGACCCCTGGGGGACACCATTATTTATCTCTCTCCATTCTAAAAACTGACCATTCATTCCTGCCCTTTGTTTCCTATCTTAACGAGTAACTGATCCATGAGAAGACCTTCCTTCTTATCCCATGACAGTTTACTTTGCTTAAGAGCTTATGGTGATGGACCTTGTCAAAGGCTTTCTGAAAACCTAAATACACTATATCCACTGGGTCCTCCTTGTCCACATGCTTGTTGACTCCCTCAAAGAATTCTAGTAGATTGGTGAGGCAAGTTTTCCCTTTACAAAAACCATGTTAACTCTTTCCCAAAAAATCATGCTCATCTATGTGTCTGATTATTTTAATCTTTACTATAGTTGCAACCAATTTGCCTGGTACTGAAGTTAGGCTGTACCTAACTTACCGGCCTGTAATTGCTGGTATCCCCTCTGGAGCCCTTTTTAAAAATTGGGGTCATATTAGCTGTCATCCAGTCATCTGATACAGAAGCTGATTTAAATGATAGGTTGCAGATGACAGTTTGTAGTTCTGCAGTTTCACATTTGAGTTCCCTCAGAACCCTTGGGTGAATACCATCTGGTCCTGGTGACTTATTACTGTTTAATTTATCAATTTGTTCCAAAACCCCCTCTAATGACACCTTAATCTGGGACAGTTCCTCAGATTTGTTACCTAAAAAGAATAGCTCAGGTTTGGAAATCTCCCTCACATCCTCAGTTGTGAAGACCGATGCAAAGAATTCATTTGGTTTCTCCACAATGGCCTTATCTTCCATTAGTGCTCCTTTAGCATCTCAATCATCCAGTGGCCCCACTGGTTGTTTAGCAGGCTTCCTGCTTCTGATGTACTTCAAAAAATTTTTGCTGTTACTTATTGAGTCTTTGGCTAGCTGTTCTTCAAATTCTTTTTTGGCCTTCCTAATTATATTTTTACACTTCACTTGCCAGAGTTTATGCTGCTTTCTATTTTCCTCAACAGGATTTAACTTCCACTTTTTAAAGGTGCCTTTTTGTCTGTAACTGCTTCTTTTACTTTGTTGTTTAGCCACTGTGGCACTTTTTTGGTCCTCTTACTATGATTTTGAATTTGCGGTATAAATTGAGCCCCTGTTATGGTGATTTTAAAAAGTTTCCATGCAGTTTGCAGGGATTTCACTTTTGGCACTGTACCTTTTAATTTCTGTCTGTCTAACTTCCTCATTTTTATGTAATTCCCCTTTCTGAAATTAAATGCTGCCGTGGTGGGCTGCTATGGTGTTTTCCCATCCACATGGATGTTAATGTGTTCAGTTTTCTAAGCAGAACATTCAGAGTAGCACCGTTGGGCCTGAAAGGTCCCAAAGCATTTCATAAACTACATACAGCACTCCGCCAGTGGGCAGCAAGGTCAGATGGCACATGGTATGCTGCACAATGGTGCAGGAATGAGGAAACTTCGGCTGTGGTGTCATTCATATCCATGCAGAGCAGAGGTCTTGTCGGAAAAACTCACACACATTGGTATCACTTGATCCCATGTAGGAAATTTCCAGCTTTCTTTTAGATACCTGGCACTCTTATTGAGGCAGCATTACCCTGAGACCCAGGGGTCAGAAGACATTGTCTTCTGTGTGTGCCACAGATATCTTAGTTCCTTACTTGTGGAGACTCTAATTGAAATTTGTTGCTACTTCCTTTCTGAGGCTCCTTCTCCCTGCTTTCTTCATAGTCACTGGTTTGACTGTTCTATCTCTGGCCTAGTTTTTGTCTCCTCCTCAACAATATGTGTTGTTGACAAGCCTGGAAGACTGTAGATTTCTGGCCTCTGCTTTTCTTATTCTCTTCCTAGTTGCCACATTCTTCCACCTGCTTCTTGCTTCTCCACGAAGATCCAGGACATTGGCTTTGACCTACCATGTCTCTGACAGCTTCTTCCTGATATTGCTTCCTTCGTTTCTCCCAGTAACTTCAACTGCTGCTCAAGTTCCTTCAGACTTGTCTGCATGGGAAACTTATACTGGTATAAGTTAATGAGTGTCTCTACACTGAGACAGTTATTCCAGTATAGCCCCCTCTGTGGACACTCTTGTTTCAGTATGAGTGCCTTTTTCCAGTTCAGTTATTACTTGGGAAGATGTTTAAAATAAACAAAAAGAAAAAGCACTCTTATACGAGAATAAGAGTGTCTATGTAAGGAGTTATACCTGTACTAGTGGCTGAAAGATGGATGTGGCAGTTGGGTCAAGTAATCCACCACCTGTGTAGTCTCCTTCATACAAACAATGAAATCGTTGCATGCAAATTAGCTGTAGAGCAAGGGTGGTGATTCGTTGAGTTACCTATGATATCACAATGGTCTAGGACTCTTGGCATGGCATAGATACATGCTTTACCGTAGCTGTACGCCGCAAGGTGAGGTTGGGGGCATTGGCAGAGCGCAGAGGAATGGGGGTTGCATGAAGCTTTGTGCCAGAGGATAACTAGGGAGGGGCAAAGCTACAAAGAGTTTTGAAGGTGGTGACAGTAAACCTTTTTTCATAGTTCACGCTTAAAAAAAGTATTCACCCCTGTTCTTCAGGACAAGAAATTAGTCCCATGGTAGGGTATTGCACAGTTTTATCCAAACAAATTGCCTTCCTCTGAAGTATCTGGAATAAGTCACTGCCACAGAGAAGATGCCCAGCTACATGGAAGGCTGTTGCTGTGTGGCAAGCCCATTGATGGAACAGAAAGGTAACAGAATATACTTCTTCCAAGGGGCCTGGTTGGCTTAGTGACTGGTAATGGAATAAGGAGCCTTTTACCTGTAGGTTACTAATTGGAATCTAGTCCTGGTCAATAGAATTCAAGAGTTGCTACAAACTGATGATTCTTCAGTGGTGAGTCAGACAACCTAGCCTGTTTTGAGATGAACTGTGCCTGTCAGATGGGAATTCTGCATGCCATATAAATATCAGTGATTACAATACTTATGGTAATTTAGTTACGCAGCATGCTAGATTGGGCTTTCTGAAATGGGGATCTACCTCCGTTTACTCATAAGCATCTCCAAAAGGTGCTGAAGGCAATTTACTGGGCTAATGAGTCTGCATGCAGTGCCATGCACCTTTGCTCAGAGGCATTCCTGGGAAGTAGGGGAAATCTTTTGGTACATGCATAACAATCTCCATGTAAACAGGAAGATGGGCAGAGATGAAAACTTATTACTAGCCAATATAAGGAACAGAAGTCTGTTAGCAGCAGAGTTAACCTGATCAAGTTGGGGTATGACAAAAAGGAACGGGTTGTATCATAATGGATTTTGGCTCAAAAGTAACTTTGCCGTTTCACAGTGCACTCAGAGCAGGGTAAACTCTTTACTTACGTATCAAAGAATAGAGGTCAGGGTTTCCCAGACACGGAGTTCCAAAGATGTCTGGAGGCATATACAGACTGTGACTTAGGGTCACAAGCCCAGTAAAGTCTTTGGGAGGCTTTCCATTTATTTCAGTTATCAGCTCCGGCTTCTGGAGCAGAAGGGGCGTGATGGTCAGAGTAAGCTGGGAGGCACTGGTTTATTTCCTATGTAAGGTGTTTGATCTTCTCCAGTAGCACCCCATAATTAAAATGTGCAGTCTGCTTAGGGAAGGAAGGGATACGTCTCATAGTGACCCACTATGTTAAAATTGATTTCTTTAAACAACTTTCATTTCAGGCTTGTGGGCATGTCTGTGCTATGCCAAGAATATTTGCTTTTATTTAGGATAAGTGGGATTGGACAAGGGAGCAGTTAAATAGGGGGTCACCCTTGGTGGGTCTCTCAGAGAGCAGGCAGCTGAATTCAGACCTCATAGGAGACTGAATCAGGAGTATCTGATCAGAACAGTTGGATTCTCCTCCTCAAATGGTGCCTGAGGAAACCCTGGCATGAGGCAGTACTAGCCTGAGGCAGAGCTGAATGAGCAGACTGATCTAGACCATGTTACAAAGGGCCTGTGGTAAGTGAGTTTGGACAGGCTCCCATTGCCGGTGGGCAGGGTTCATCTCACAGAAAGCACCTGGCCTAACTACACACTTGTTAGCAGTCTCAGCAGAGAGACGCTGGACTGAATGGTAAAGGTGGTCAAGGGCTGAACTAACTTCTGGCCCTAAAGTTGGTTCCTCCAAATTGGGCATTGAGGTCTGTTGGTGGTGATGGTTTAACCAGTTGCTATTGTCCTGGGCTGAGGCTAAAATCTACTCCCGCAACCCATTCCTCCTAAGAGCAAGAAGAACAAATTTCTGTGCAATGCCAAAGATACTGGCACCAAATTCAGCAAAGGGGAAGAATTTGCGGTGAATGCAAGAATACAGGAACTCCTCACTTAACGTTGTAGGTATGTTCCTGAAAAATGAGACTTTACGTGAAACAATGTTAAGCGAATCCAGTTTCCCCATAAGAATTAATGTAAATAGGGGGGGTTAAGTTACAAGGAAATTTTTTTTTTGCCAGACAAAAGGCAGTGTATACATTATAAACAAGCAATTTAATACAGGTATAAGTTTTAAACAATTTTAAAGAAACAATGTAATACTCAGCAACGATGATTGTAGTATTAAGCAATGGGAGGTGCCCCCGCCTTACCTCAAACAGGCACAGCCCACTCACTGGCACATGAGACAGGCAATGAGGCTGAAGGTGCCATGGGCTAGGAGAAGCACGTTGCGCAGCAGCAGCTGCAGCTTCCCCTACTGTGCAATCACCAGGGGTGGGGGGCTCAACCCTTGCCCCCCCCCACGCCACCCCTTCCCCAGAGCCCTCACCCTTAATCCGCCTCTTCTCCCCCCCCTCATCCCGCTTTAGTCTGCATGCCACATCCTCACTCCTCCCCCTCCCTCCCCTGCCTCCTACCTGCGACAATCATGGCGTTTAGGAGGCAGGGGAGGGAGGGGGAGCCTGTGCGCTGAGTCCTCACTCCTCGCCCCTCCCTACTGCCTCCTGAACACCACAAACCAGCTGATTGCCGCGGGCAGGAGGCGGGGGAAGGCGCTGATCCGCGGGGTCTGCTGGCGGGCGGGAAGTGCTGGGGAGGACGTAGGGAAGCTGGTAGCAGGGCTGTGAGCTGTGGACAAAGCAGGCAGCCAAACGACGTTATAGCGGAGCATTGCCCAACTTTAAACGAGCATATAACAGGGTTTAAAAGAGAACTAGATAAATTCATGCAGGTTAAGTCCATTAATGGTTATTAGCCAGGATGGGTAAGAAATGGTGTCCCTAACCTCCGTTTTTCAGAGGGTGGAGATTGATGGCAGGAGATGGTTGGCAACTTGATCGTTACCTGTTAGGTTCACTCCCTCTGGGACACCTGGCATTGGCCACTGTCAGCAGACAGGATACTGGGCTGGATGGACCTTTGGTCTGACCCAGTTTGGCCATTCTTATGAGCATGTTCTGTAATGGAGCAGGGACGTAAGATTGAAACGTCAAGCAAGAGGACGTTAAATGGGGAAAAAGAAAAGGAGTACCTGTGGCACCTTAGAGACTAACCAATTTATTTGAGCATAAGCTTCCGATGAAGTGAGCTATAGCTCACGAAAGCTTATGCTCAAATAAATTGGTTAGTCTCTCAGGTGCCACAAGTACTCCTTTTCTTTTTGCGAATACAGACTAACACGACTGTTACTCTGAAACCTGTTAAATGGGGAGTAACTTTATATCGACCACACTATCCATGTGATTAGAGTGGGCTATAGTGAAACACACAACTGGCCCAGATCAGAACAAGAAATAAAGAATATAGTGAAAAATCTCTCTCTCTCTCTCATTTTCACCGCTGGACATTGCCCTTTGTTTTCTGTTGTTCTGGTTCTGGGCCAGAGATTAATATCTCCTGTGTAGTATACTCCTACCTGGGCTGTACCTGCTGTATGGCGAAACAGAGAACTTCCCTCTCTAGCACTGTCAGTTTCCAGGCACTAGAAATTGTCTAGCATCTTTTTAAAGTGAAACTAAGTGTCATTATGATGTTGGCTATCACACAACTGTCAAATTCACCCAGGGTTGCTTCTAAAGCTCTGTCATTTGATTTCCTGTTCTGGGATTAGCAGTGTAGTTTAATTTTGTGTCCAGAAGCTGCTTCCACCCTCAATTCTGCAGAGCATAAAAGGATTTTCTTTTATGCTGTTGTTTCTTTGTGCACAAAAATGTTTCTGGGCTTGCAGCTGTAAGAAAAAATAAATTAAAAAAATGATTTATTAACATAATTGTTTTAATGTATTCTTGTAAACCCTAAAGAGCTATATATGTGAAGCAATGTATTGGAAAATCTATGGAAAAGATCTGAGTGGGGAAAGTAGGTTTGTCAAGCTGGTCAAATGGGCCACTTCACCTTGAATGGTCCCGTGAAATATGTGTTAACTTCTTATGGTAAATAATCCATTCCACCTTGTATTTAGCTGTGACACCGTTTCCAGACCTGAGGAAGAGATCTGTGTAGCTCAAAAGCTTAGCTCTCTCACAAACAGAAATTGAGCCAGTAAAAGATATTACTGCACACTCCTTGTCTCTCTGGTCAAATAATGTCAGTTGACCGCCTGTTATTTAACCACGGTCAAATATTGTCAACTACTCCAGCAACAGTGTCCTGAGGTAGGCAGTGACCTACTTTTTGATTTCATCACTGTGCCATTATTTCGTTTTTTAGCACTTTATTTCATTGGTTCACATTTTTCTGAGTTAAAATAACTCTGTCATTATTTTTTTGTAATTACATGTAAGTCTCTACCTAAGGCTAAGTCTTTTGGAGACCGTAAAGACTCTCTCTTCTTTGTTACTGTTGTAACTGTTCTAATTTATTAATGCTTTAAAATATTTGACATTATTTGACAAGTCAAATGCCCAACCCTATAGGAAAGTAACTGAAACACCGGAATCAAGCTACTGGAAAATGCGCATTGAAGGAAGGATGGTCTAGTGGTTAGGGCACTTAGATCTGGGTTGAATTCCCAACTTTGTCAGACTTTTGTGGGGCCTTGAGCAAGTCACTTAGCTTTGCTGTACCTTAGTTCCCTATCTTTAAAATGTTGCTAATGACCCTTGTAGCTCACAGGTGATTATACAGATAAATTTAATTAACGTCTGTAAGATGATTAGATATTCCCTTGATGAGGGGGAAGGGCCTGGAAGAATTTATGAGGTAGAGCAGTGCTGTTATCCCCATTTTACAGATCTGGAATTGAGAGACAGTCTGTGGCAGAGCAGGGACTTGAACCACCGTCTCCCAAGTCCTGGGCTGGTGCCCTAGCAGCTGGCTCGTCCTGCCTCTCTGGAAGGGATTGCAAAGTGTTAGTTGCACTTACATAGGTTCTTTGTAAAGTGCTTTGGGGTGAAAGGTCCTATAAAAGTGCAACCCAAACTGTTTGTGCCTTCCAGCATACTCATGAAGTAGGGAGTGTCCTCATCTGCATGTTACAGACAGGGAAACTGAGGCAGTGAGGTTACGTGCCTTTCCCAAGGTTACAGAGACAGCACCTGAACTGGGAGTAAAACCCAGGAGTGCTGGCTCCTAAGTTACATGAGAGCAGTTCAGCAATTGGAGCAGGGAAAGCAGTGTTGTCATGTCACTGGTGTAACGTCCCCATTCTTCTTCCATAGTTTGTCATAAGCATCACCTAGCATTCAAACATATCACCACGAGTCATATCCCCCATCAGCATAGTCATCTACTGGTGCTAGTTGACTGTGTTTTGTTGCACGTGGTTGTGTACAGTGATGTTGAGGCTGTGTTGGTCCTAGGATATTAGAGAGACAAGATGGGTGAGGTAATATCTTTTATTGAATCAACTTCCACTGGTGAGAGAGGCAAGCTTTTGAGCTTACACAGAGCTCTTCTTCAGGTCTGGACCAGAAGAAGAATTCCAAATTTGGCTGGTGGGGATTCGCAATTGTCAACAGAAAGAAAAGGAGGACTTGTGGCACCTTAGAGACTAACCAATTTATTAGAGCATAAGTTCTTAGTCTCTAAGGTGCCACAAGTCCTCCTTTTCTTTTTGCGAATACAGACTAACACGGCTGTTACTCTGAAATTGTCAACAGAGTTAACACTGATGACAATGATTCTTTCAGCAGCAGGCTAATTCCTTATTCCACGTTCAGGGAGCCTGTAAATACTGGCACTTAGCCACAGTGCGACTCTAAAGTGGAGTGCTCACACCAGTGACTGGAAAACAGGCACTGGTGGCTAAGGTATTATCTTCCAGGTGCTGTGGAGATTAAAGCAGTGAGCACACTTCACCACGGAAAACTGGGGCAAGAGAGGGTCTCTGAAATGACTTCTACTAGAGACTTTTGATTCCCACTTTTGCAGACACCAAGTACTTCTCTGTCCAATCCCAGGGCCAGATTTCCCCCCTTCCACAGTAAAACCCATGTAATCTGCACAGAGAAACCATGTTGCACCCTGCCCCTCTTTCATCTCTCCCACCAGTGACTTCCTAGCAACACGTAGTACCTGGGACTCCCCCTGGCCACACTGCCCCCAGGGATCTGCAGACTGTGGTACTTTTAGAGAAGACTCCCTCTCAGTGGAAGGAATGATATTGTCTTTTCAGCCCTGCCCAGTGTTGGGGCTACCCACACATGCAGTCCCTGTCCCTTCCCCCTGCATGGATCCCAGATTTACAGGAAAACATTTTGTAGTGTCATAAGGGAGAAGTGGTGCCTTGGTACCAGCTGCTCGCTATTCAGTGTGGAAAGGATGAGATCTCTGCTTGGAGGGATCCTTCTATATGTGTACATTGGGGAAGGGTGAGCAGGGCAGGTATGATTTAGCTGTGAGATTTGAATTTATTAAATGCCTCCTGCTTTGAAAGCTGGGTCATGATAGAAGGAAACAATATAGCTGCACCTCGTCCCCTGAAGTTACAGATTACTAGGCTTGTATCTGTTGCACAGGTAGCAGTGTTGATCTTAGCCTGGGAGAATTTACTCTGTACTTCCTAGCTCCTGAGATGGCTCAAATCCACAGTGATGATCCCTGAGGCCATAACATGTAAGTCACTTCAGAATGAATTTTCCATCTGCTCTTCTTTAAGCAGAACTTGCACGCTGGGCGACCTTCGAAACGTACTTTAAAGCACACACTAAATAGGTTTACTCTCCTTGTTCAGCTGCAAAGGAAAATCCTCGAATGCCCCTGTTTGCCAGATTTGGGATGTAATCTTTTCTTTGAGAGCCCTGTGAACGTATTTGTCACACAAGCTCCTAAACCTAGGCACAGAGGTGTGTGAGCGTATTTCCTTCCTGTTGTTACACTCCAGCCAGTCGTCTTCACCTCCAAGGGGTAGAGGAAGAAGGTGTATGTCTTAATTTCAGAGCAATATCGAAGGTTTTGATTTTTCTGTCTTTGCTTTAAAAAATAATAAAGTAATGTTGGTGTTGGTGAATGATGCCATTTTGACAGCCTTGGAGAGGGAAGCCGTATATTCAGGTCAGAACGAGTAGAGCCGAGGTGGTGCCAATGAATGCTGCCCGCATGAGGTACTTCAGTACCAACCAGGAGAGGTTCACATCTGCCTTGTGTGAGCAGGAAGGAAATTTGTTCACGCGCTGTGGCTCATTAAGTATGTGGCATCTGTGCGGAGTCTGCTAGCAAGGCTGATAGTAGCAGCTGTGGTGATGGAGGTTGCAATTTGCTTTACACCTGGAGTAGAATAAATTATATAGCTCAGCATTTTTTTCAGAGGAGCAATTAAATTCCATGGCAGATTGATTAGTCGAGAGTAGATAAAAGGACGTAGGCGAGAGGTGGAGAAGACAGGGATGGGTGTGCAGAAGAAGCATGTTTGGGTTTGTAACAGTAGCTCAGATCTAGCAGAGGAAGGAGCCATGTAGATGGTTCCTTCTGGAAGGTTTGGTACATTCCCTTGGGATTAGATCAGTTGATCTTCTTGTGTTCCATTGATCTATTCAATAGAGAGTTATGTCTAATGAATGCACTATAAGGTGGGTAGAAAGTTGGCTAGATTGTCAGGCTCAACGGGTAGTGATCAATGGCTCCATGTCTAGTTGGCAGCCAGTGTCAAGTGGAGTGCCCCAGGGGTCGGTCCTGGGGCCGGTTTTGTTCAATATCTTCATAAATGATCTGGAGGATGGTGTGGATTGCACTCTCAGCAAATTTGCGGATGATACTAAACTGGGAGGAGTGGTAGATACGCTGGAGGGCAGGGATAGGATACAGAGGGACTAGACAAATTGGAGGATTGGGCCAAAAGAAATCTGATGAGGTTCAATAAGGATAAGTGCAGGGTCCTGCACTTAGGACGGAAGAACCCAATGCACAGCTACAGACTAGGGGCCGAATGGCTAGGCAGCAGTTCTGCGGAAAAGTACGTAGGGGTGACAGTGGACGAGAAGCTGGATATGAGTCAGCAGTGTGCCCTTGTTGCCAAGAAGGCCAATGGCATTTTGGGATGTATAAGTAGGGGCATAGCGAGCAGATCGAGGGACGTGATCATCCCCCTCTATTCGACATTGGTGAGGCCTCATCTGGAGTACTGTGTCCAGTTTTGGGCCTCACACTACAAGAAGGATGTGGATAAATTGGAGAGAGTCCAGCGAAGGGCAACAAAAATGATTAGGGGTCTGGAACACATGACTTATGAGGAGAGGCTGAGGGAGCTGGGATTGTTTAGTCTGCAGAAGAGAAGATTGAGGGGGAATTTGAAAGCTGCTTTCAACTACCTGAGAGGTGGTTCCAGAGACGATGGTTCTAGACTATTCTCAGTGGTGGAAGAGGACAGGACAAGGAGTAATGGTCTCAAGTTGCAGTGGGAGAGGTTTAGGTTGGATATTAGGAAAAAGTTTTTCACTAGGAGGGTGGTGAAACACTGGAATGCGTTACCTAGGGAGGTGGTAGAATCTCCTTCCTTAGAGGTTTTTAAGGTCAGGCTTGACAAAGCCCTGGCTGGGATGATTTAATTGGGGATTGGTCCTGCTTTGAGCAGGGGGTTGGACTAGATGACCTCCTGAGGTCCCTTCCAACCCTGATATTCTATGATTCTAATGCTAATTCAAGATCTGCATTCCCTGAAGAGCTTGAAGTATCCAGGGTTCATTTCAGAAATGTGTTCAGAGGAGAATGACATCTCATTAACTATGTGTGAGGGTAAAGGGGGAAGGGAGATGTGTCAAAGACCAGGTGCGCTCAAGGGTCAAGTACATGCAGGTGGAACTTGGTGACTTTGAATAGCAATGGTGATGGCTTTCCACCAGTACCTGAGCATAAAACTGCCCTAGTACATTGAACTAGAATTCAGAAGCAGAAGGAAGTGCATTGGACTATCGGAGGAGGGCAGGTGCCTTGTGTTCCTCCTTCTTTAGAAGGAAGCAAGTTGGGAAAATATCTGTGGATCAGGTCTAAGAAAGGTGCTGCAGCGCAGTAGGCCAACAATTTAGTTTTGTAGCCTAGTAGTGCAGAGCAAAGAACTTCCCAGGGAAGAGATCTTTGTAACTGGGAGCTTTGCCTTCAAAAGGCTTCTCTCTCCATTGTAATAGAAATGGCAAAGTAGGTTGACTAGTGAGAGGTGGTGGGGAATGTTTGCAGGAATAATCATTTGAGGAGTGGAATGTCAATTAGATCAGTAATTAGAGAAGGTTATCACAATTACAGCTTCTGATCTCTTGAGAAATTTACCTGCCCTTTTGTGTAATTAGGTGTGTCAAGTACCAGTTGTTACCTTAAAATGGGACCATGGCTTTTCTCTAGACAGAATTCTGTTTTTAACAGAACTAAGTAGTTCTTTGGAGTCAGATTGTGTTGTCTGTGGAGTTAAATGAAGTAATACACTCTTCCTGCTCAAGGATTTCCTTTCTGAAGGGGAAGCAACAAAGTCTCTTACCTAGTGGATGCTTATTGCTCTTGAAAGTAAAACTGGAAGCTCTAATGCAAAAACCACCAGATTGGGCTTTTTCTTTTTTAAATGCTAACAACAAATGTCTGTCTTAATAAAACCAAAAGGAATGTCCAACTGCATCTAGCTGGTCGGGGATAAAACCTTTGGTAAGGAAGAGCAGCCTGAAAGAGTGTCTAACATGCATTCGTTATGACTAGCATGTATTTCAGACTGGCAGTCGATAGTCTTAACTGATTCCAAACCACATATGTTGCATTTAAAATACCTCCTTGCATTTTTTTAGTTTGTCATGTGGCCTTGGAGTTAGCGCCACCAACAGAAACAGCTGAAGAAGTTTCCGGTTTCTAAATGCAGAGAGTTGTTTTACTTTCATGTTTTAGGACAGGGGCGGGTGGGCTTTGTTGATTTGTTCTGTGTAAACAGAATTTGTGGAACGGGGAGCTGCTGGAAGGATCAGGAGGCAGAATAGTTGTAAGCAATCATTGTCAAGGGTAGTGGGCCAGAGTGTAGCATTTCCTTGGTACTAGTGCTGTTTTAGGGTCCCGGTCCTGCCTCTTTCCCACAGGATTCGGCCCTTAAGTGCTCTGTCTGTTTATGATGGAACCTCACTAATTATTTTTAGATCCAGGGCAATTTAATGAGGGTTGCTGTTAGCAACCCTGTGGGGATGACTCCAGACCCTGAGATGTCAAGCTTTCCTCTGACCGTTCCAGGAGCACCAGGCACTGTCTCTCTGCACAACGGCACCTTTTTTGTTTTGGTACTTTAGTGGCTCCCATCACCATGGTATCTGAGTGCCTCATGGTCTTTAATGTATTTATCCATCTAACCCTCTTGTGATGCAGGACTCTGCTATTATCCCATTGTACAGGTGGGGAACTGAGGCATAGGAGAGACTCAGTGACTCTCCCAAGGTCAAGCAGGAGATCTGCATTGTAGCAGGGATCCTGACATTCACAAAGCCCTTAAATAGAGCTGCTTGAATGTCCTCCTGTAGCTGCTGTAATTGAGTTTGGGAGACAGTGCCAGGGTGCCTTACATGCTCTTGTGGCTCTGCTCTGTCTCCCAAAAGGGAGGGGAAATTAAGATAATCCTAGTTCATAGCCTGTTACTAGGATAACCACCGTAAGATGTACTGGAAACTGAACTCTGGGGCCAGCAGGAGTGCAGGCCAGAAGAGCAGCAAGAGGTACTGACAGAACACTAGTTGAAGTTAGTTGTGGCATAGATAAAACTTGACTACAAAGGGGAGAAGGGCAGTAATGGGACTGAAGGTTAGAGACCTCCAAGGAAGCCCAGGGTGTGGCAGGAACTCTCTTTGTAGTATTTCTTTTGTCATGCCCATCACCATGGCAGACAGCGCTCCCCCTTCTGAACTGGCACTGAATCAATGCCCTAGAATAATGCCAGGGAGTTCTGTGCTGTTGGAGGGTGCCAGATTTCTGATGAAAGGTCCTGTAGTGCTTGTCACAAGAATTAGGAGTGGTGACCTATGTTGGTCAGGTTTTTGGAGTTATTACAGTCTGCGTTCCTGAAATTCCACCTCTAGTTTCGAGTGGATTCTCAGCTGGTGTACGTTGTCATAGCTCCATTGACCTCAGCTGAGGCTGTGGATCAATGTTCTTCACTTCCCATCCTAAACATTTTGTCACCCCTGTTTAAATGGCTGCCAGCGCTCATCCCAGAGACAGCTGCATTTCAGTGATGGAGAGAGCAATTCCTGGAAGTTTGGAGAGTGCTTCTGAAGCTTGGTGGCTGAGGAGCTGTGTCAATGTGAGTTGCTGCTAACGTCCTCTCCATCCATGAGTCACTCTTTCCTATAATGAATGGAAGCATTTTTAAAATACGAGTTTAAATAAACTTTAAAAACTTTAGTTAATCATTTGCCTCATACATTTGTGCATAATGAAACCTTTCTGTTCAGTAATACATAGCGACAGCAATGTGGCCTCAGGGCACAATGAAAGGATCCTGTTATTATCAGTGCTCTCTGTGCATGAGTGACAGCCTCATGCAGAAAAATGGGAGATTTGCATTCACTGCCAGCCCTCCACCTCAGCACATACAAATGGAAGCTGGTGTGCAGGGAATGCTATTAAAATGTTCTGCTAGGAGAGCCAAGGCCTCCCACACCGATCATACTTACCAGGAAACAAGAAAGCTGATTTAACCTTTTCCTGACTTTTTAGCCCTTTTAATCCTCCCAGCCTTCTGAGATGTCCGCTGATGCCCTTTGCTGGGCAGCATTATGAATTCGTGATGTCCCTTGATTTTTCACTGTCCTTGCTGCTTGTTCCGCTTCTAAGTGTTGCTGGTAGGGGCTGGGGAGGATTTGCATTTAATCATTAGCACAACAGGTGCCCTTGTGACGAAAATAGATTTAGGAATTGTGGCTGTATTATCAGGATGGGTTAGACTACCGTCTGCCCCCTTTAATTATGGTTTGGCTTGTTAAGATCTGAATCCTCGATTGATTTTTCTGGTGTATGCTAACATTCTAAACTGAAAATTACTCCTGATATCTCTCCTACCCACACCCTGCCAAAGTGACATCTCTCTTTACCTTTCTGCCAGTTTTCAGCTATCAGTTTGGGACAAGCTCTGCTTGTGCCTTTATTTCTTCTTTGTTAAATACCCACAAATGTACTGGAGCTTTGAATGGGCTCAGTGAGATATTAGTTGGTCGTCTTCAGCACTGGAGAGTAGATTCTTGTAATGTTTCTATTGCCAGTGCAGCCTCTCTAGTGGATGCACTTAGTACCAAAGACAGTAAGTAAGATTTCAACTCACGCTACGAGGGTTGATGTGTGACTCCCTAATCGTGGCTCAGTTGCATTTTCATAATGGCCATAGGGTGCCTATGACAAAGCAGTTCATAAAAGTGGTGTATTTTTTATTTATTAGCATTGTGGTGTCACCCAGGAGCCCCTGTCACAGACCAAAACCTGATTGTGCTAGGCGCTGTACAAACAGAACAAAAAGGTGGCATATCTTTGTTGTCTCTGCTTATTAGTAGCAACTCTCTCTACTGGGTGCCAGCTAGGACGTGCTGAAACAGGTTTCTATCTGGCTGGCTTCTGAAATTGGGTTACTACTTTTATTGTGGGAATTGCATGCGGAGCATCTCAGATCTTCTCCTTGTTTAGGTAAGATGTAAGATTTGTTTTCACTGGTGTCTAAACTGGGTATCTTGGGCCAAATTCATATTGGTGGAAGTTAGTGGCATTTCACCAAGAGTGACTGTGGTCCCTTATGATTGACTGAGTTTGATCAGAGTAATTTTAATATCCCACAGGTTGAAAGTTTGCCCTTTACAATGTAAAGGTGAATATCAAATCAATAATTCAATGTAGCATGTCTTTATGATCCTCATGATCATGTCTTTTTATGGTTTGTTTGCTACTTATGATAAATAATACTCTTTTTATACAGAGCATCAACATGTCCTAAGAACATCTATCATATATGGAAAACACAGATCAGTTATTTAATTCCCCACCCCCAGGCTTGTTTTATAAGGCCACCTAAATTCAGACAAAAGGTGGTCATGGGAAAGCAGAGGTTGCCAATGCAGCAAGTTGGAGGTATATAATGCATGCCTGCATTTGGTCATAAGTAAAATTAGGCTGACCACATAAAGCTAGTTCCTCCCTGCCGCCCATTCCCCCCCCCACAGTCCCCCTGAGTGTTGCTTGTTCAAATTGCAAATCCTTCATGCAATTGTATAACATGATCAGTTTTTAATTCAGATGGGGCCCAAGATGAGAATGGGGTATTTCGACTCTAATATGTAGTAATAGTAATAATTTGTAATTTTATAGTGCCATTTATCTAAGGATCACAACATGCCAAAAACATATCCATTTTACAGGTGGGGAAACTGAGGCATGCAAAGTTTAGTGACTTGTCCAGCGTGTCACAGTGCATCAATGGCAGAGGCAGGAATAGAAAATACGATTTATTGACTGCTATTCTCTGTTCTGACTGCTAGACCACACAGCTTTTATCAAGTCCTTTGATAGAACTGCCCTGCAGGAAGCTGTGCATGTCTCATGAATCCTGTCAGTTCCTCAGGTTTGTAAGTACTACACAGGAAGGTGTTAGACAAGTAATAGTGAATCAGAATGCTGATGATTTTGACTGTACAGCTGCTTTTGGCAAATGTCTTTATCGTTTTATAGCTTAGTAAAGTGTCATTTTTGCCTTGTCTGACGCTGTTGCTCTCTTGTAGGCATGGCAGAGTATCAGCAGTGCAGAGGTGATGAGAGAGACTGATGCTTATCCAAGACTCTTCCCGCTTGTTTTCAACTATGGCTGTTGATTCTCCATATTCATTGGATGGTAATGCAGGATGTCAAGAGCAGCGGTAAGAGGTCAACTTGATCCCATTGTGTTTTTGTCGCCATGACAACACCACAACACGACTAGCAACAGCCAGTTAACCAGCGACAAAGGGAGAAGTTCGGTGATTGATTCTAATTGGACCAAAAGTTGCATTTGAAACAAAAAGGCTGGAGGCAGCCATCGTCACAACAAGAAGATGAAATTTCCATTCTATTGGCTCCTTATTAAGGAGGTACAATAACCTTTTCTTTTAGAGACTTGCTAATAAAAACTGTTTTGGTTATGGCTACTGATCCAACGTGATTGGGCGCGCACCGATTCTCAGACTCATGACTGGGTATACCATGTTGCGGAATGGGGGAGTGGGGAATGGCGGCCAACCCTGGGTGTTACGATGGTCCAGTCGGATCCGGCTCACCTGGCTTAGCTTTACCCTGTTCATCATCCTCGTCTTCTTCCCCCTCATCGCCCACTACTACTTGACCACCATTGATGACGCGGATGATGCTGGCAAGCGCATCTTCGGCCCCCGCACCGGAAATGAGCTGTGTGAGGTGAAGCATGTCCAGGACCTGTGCCGCATCCGTGAGTCAGTCAGCGAGGAGCTGCTCCAGCTGGAGGCCAAGCGACAGGAGCTCAACAGCGAAATCGCCAAGTTGAACCTGAAAATCGAAGCCTGCAAGAAGAGCATAGAAAATGCCAAGCAGGATCTCTTGCAGCTGAAGAATGTCATCAGCCAGACTGAGCATTCCTACAAAGAACTGATGGCTCAGAACCAGCCAAAGCTCTCCTTGCCAATCCGGCTGCTGCCAGACAAAGATGAAGCTAACTTGCCTTTGCCAAAATCCAACAGGAACTGCAGGCTGTACAACTGCTTTGACTACTCACGCTGCCCACTGACGTCTGGCTTCCCAGTGTATGTCTACAACAGTGATCAGTACCCTTTTGGTAGCTCCTTAGACCCTTTAATTAAGCAAGCCTTTGAGGCAACCGTCAGAACTAATGTTTATGTTACTGAAAATGCAAACATTGCTTGTGTGTATATAATTTTAGTGGGGGAAATGCAAGAGCCCATAATGCCAAAACCTACTGAATTGGAGCAACAGTTGCACTCTTTGCCATATTGGAGGACTGATGGACACAACCATCTCATCATTAATTTATCGAGGAAATCGGAAACTCAGAACTTTATCTATAACATCAGCACAGGGCGTGCCATGATTGCCCAATCCACCTTTTATGATGTACAGTATCGGCCAGGTTTTGATATTGTGGTATCGCCTCTAGTCCATGCAATGTCCGAACCCAACTTCCTAGAGATTCCACCCCAGGTGCCAGTAAAGCGAAAGTACCTATTCAGTTTCCAGGGAGAGAAAATAGAGTCTCTTCGATCCAGCTTGCAAGAGGTTCGTTCATTTGAAGAGGAAATCGAAGGCAATGCCCCAGCTGACTATGATGATCGGATCATTACCACCTTGAAGGCTGTCCAAGACAGTAAGTTGGACTTTGTCTTGGTGGAATTCACTTGTAAGAACCAGCCTAAGGCAAGTCTGCCCACTGAGTGGGCACTTTGTGGAGAAAGGGATGACAGATTAGAGCTACTGAAGCTATCTACTTTTGCACTGATAATCACACCAGGGGACACCCATCTATTGATCTCTGCTGGGTGTGCCATGAGACTCTTTGAGGCTCTGGAAGTCGGAGCCATCCCAGTGATTCTTGGAGAGCAAGTTCAGCTGCCCTATCATGATGTGATCCGGTGGAATGAGGCAGCCTTAATCATACCAAAGCCACGTATCACAGAAGTGCACTTCCTTCTGAGAAGCATTTCTGACAATGATCTCCTTACCATGAGGAGGCAGGGCCGCTTCTTGTGGGAGACCTACTTCTCCACCTCTGACAACGTGTTCAGCACAGTCTTAGCCATCATAAGGACTCGAATTCAAATCCCGGCTGCTCCTATTCGAGAAGAAACTGCCGTGGAGATTCCTCACCGCTCTGGCAAAGCTGCTGGTACTGACCCCAACATGGCAGACAATGGTGACTTAGACTTGGGGCCTGTGGAAACAGAACCACCCTATGCCTCTCCCAAATACCTTCGCAATTTTACTCTCACAGCAATGGATATCTACAGGAATTGGAATTCAGCTCCAGGGCCTTTCCATCTCTTTCCACACACACCCTTTGATCCCGTTTTACCTTCAGAAGCTAAGTTTCTTGGGTCTGGGACTGGATTTCGACCAATTGGAGGAGGAGCAGGTGGTTCTGGGAAAGAGTTCCAAGCTGCCTTGGGTGGCAATGTCCCAAGGGAGCAGTTCACAGTAGTCATGTTAACCTACGAGCGGGAGGAAGTATTAATGAACTCCCTAGAGAGACTCAATGGACTCCCTTACTTAAATAAAGTTGTAGTAGTGTGGAACTCCCCCAAACTTCCCTCCGAAGACCTCTTGTGGCCAGACATCGGTGTCCCAATCATGGTAAGAAATACCCAAATGCTCAATTTGGTTTGACATTTTTACAGTGGGAAATAACGTAGACATTTTTATCAGTTCTGTAACTTGGCATGTCTGCCTAGTAATCCAACATTGTGCTGAAGTTTGTTGTTATGCTGTGGGCTTCAAACTGCTGTCAGGACCAGGATTTTCAAGAATAGGAGAGCCTAAAGTTAGGCTCCCCAATAAGTGACCTGCTTTCCAAAGTGCTGAGCACCTAGTGGCTCCCATTGAAGTAAATGGAAGATGCTGGGTGTTTGGCACCTTTTTGGAAAAACAAGTTGCATATACAGGAGCCTAAATAGGAATTTTGGAGTCTGAAGTTAAATTCCTGTTTTTGATCTTTGCTCCAGCTGTTTGTTCATCACTGCTGTTGTTGTTTGAATCCAGTCATGCTTAGAGGAAAAATAAAAGGCTAATGCTTTACAAAAGTTTTAAAAAGAGGAGGAAGATGGCATTTGAATGCACAAACTAAATGTGTTTTTTGTGCCAAGGCAGTTCTGAATATAATAGCACTTTAAAGCGATTAGGGCATTATGCATGCAAAAAGATTCATTGATTTTAATATTTCATTTTATTATTATTTCTGACAAATAAATTCTTCTGCATGTATTTAAAAACCTTTAAGGTCCAAGCATAATAAGGAGAGAAAATTGCTCAGATAATTGCAAAATAAACATTCACATTAGTCCTCTCCAGTGCTTGAATTTTGGGAAATTCTTGCAACAGTTCTGCTTAAAAAGTGTTAACCCTTTCATAGTTGGACAGTGGGGGGTGGGGCAGATTTTCTCTTCTGACTTGCTAATGGGTGTCATTTGTGAAAGAAAAAATGTTTTTCTCCGGATCAACCTCTTTTCTATATTATTCTTGCCATTTTTCTCTCCTTGCAAATATTATTTTATTTATTACTGATGTAGTGCCAGAGGCCTGCTTGCACTTTACAGACCATTAGAGGACAGGGATCCTGGTGTGACAGATTTACAGTCTAAGGCAGTGGTCACCAAGTGGTCAATCGCGATTGACTGGTAGATCCTAAAGGATCTCCCAGTCGATCGTGATCTCTGGCTGTACAGCGTGGCTGCTGCTACGGCAGACTCCCTGCCTAACTCAGCCCCATGCCACTCGCGGAAGTGGCCAGCGCAGCCAGGAGAGCAGGGGTCTCCCTCCACGCACTGCTCCTGCCCGCAAGCACCACCCCCGCAGCTCCCATTGGCTGGGAGAACTGTGGGGATGGTGCTTGCAGAGAGGGGCAGCGTGCTGAGCCACATGCCTCCCCGCCCCCAGAGGCCGCAGGGTCATATTGGTCCTTTCTGGGAGCAGTGTGGGGCTGGGATAAGCAGGGAGCCTGCCTTAGCCTCGCTACACCCGTCCCCAACCGGGAGCCTCTGGAGGTAAGTGCTGCCCGGCGGGAGACTGCACCCCAATCCTGAGCCCCCTCCCAGAGCCAGCACTCCATACCCCCTTCTGCACCCTGAACCCCCTCCTGCACCCCAAGCCCCAGCCCTGACCCCCCTCCCAGAGCCCACACCCCCTTCCGCACCCCAATCCCCCGTCTCAGCCCATAGCCCCCTTCTGCACCGAAACTCCCTCCTAGAGCTTGCACCCCTCACCCCCTCCAGAACCCCAACGCCCTATCCCAGCCCGGTGAAAGTGAGTGAGGGTGGGAGAAAGAGGGCGATGGAGTGAGCAGGGAGGGGAGGGGCCTCGGGGAAGGGGCGGGGTAGATCCTGGGTTGCCCTTAAATTCAAAAAGTGATCTTGGGTGTAAAAAGATTGGAGACCTCTGATCTAAGGAGTAAGATCTTTATAAGGTCATAAATCCTTTTAGAAAATATACCATATATACTTAAAAAGAAAAGGAGTACTTGTGGCACCTTAGAGACTAACCAACTTAGTCTCTAAGGTGCCACAAGTACTCCTTTTCTTTTTGCGAATACAGACTAACACGGCTGTTACTCTGAAACCTGTCATATATACTTAGGGGCCTGAGGGCTTGTCTACAGGAACATTTACGTCTATACTACGCACCTTTTAGCGACACAGCCATGCCACTAAAGGGCATGCAGCGTAGCTGCTCTTTGTCGGCGGGAGAGAGTTCTCCCGCCGACAAAAAAAACAATTCCACCCTCAACGAGCGGTGGTAGCTTTGTCGTCAGGAGAGCTTTCCCGCCGACAAAGCTCTGTTCACACCGGTACTTTTCATCAGTAAAACTTTTGTTGTTCAGTGGGGGGGTTTCGCACCCCGGAACGGCAAAAGTTTTACCAATGAAAGTCCAGTGTAGAAAAAGCCTTAGTTTGCAGAGAGCTGGGGCGTGAATCTACCCCACACTAGCTTGCCATAGACTGCAACAATTGATATGTGGCAAGCTGGGGTGTGAATCTACCCCACATTAGCCTGCATGAACTGACTGCCCATGTGAACCCTGCTGATGTGCATTAACAGTTTAATATGCTTTGATGTAGTCGTTTCAAAGAGGACTAGATCAGAGCCCACTAACAGACTATTAAGGAGCATCAGCAGGGTCCACATGGGCAGTCAGTTCATGCAGGCTAATGTGGGGTAGATTCACACCCCAGCTTGCCACATATCAATTGTTCACGTACACGAGCCTTAAGTCTCATTGAAAGTCAATGGGACTCCTAATAGTGTGTAAACTTAAGTACGTGTGTAAGGCCAGGTCTACGCTAAAAAGTTAAATCAACCCAGCAACATCACTCGGGTGTGAAAATCCCCTGGGGAAGACTGTGCTAGGTCAATGGAAAAATTCTTCCGTCATTCTAGTTACCACCTCTCGGGGAGGTGGATGAACTACAGGGACAGGAGAACCCTTCTTGTTGCGGTAGTAAGTGGCTACGCTGAATCACTGCAGCTGCAATGATGACACAGTGCCGCTGTAGCAGTTTAAGTGTAGACGTAGTCTAAGTCTTTGCAGGAGGAGGCCATAAATTAGAAGAATATTTTTGAACTTCTTAGCCAGTCTGTTTCCTGACTTCATATTTAACTCACATTGGGAGTCTGTCATAGTAGTTAGCTTTATAAAATCCCCCTTCTTCTGTGGGGCTAATGAAATAAGAGCATAAACCCAGCCAGCTAGCTGGAATTGAATCACAGAAGTGAAAGGTGGAGGAGGAGGGGAGAACCTTTCAAGCTGTATAGTTCAACCCTTTACAAGAGAAGAATATCGGATATTCAGATTATGAAGCAGCGTAGAATGTCTTTACTGTGGTCTATTGAGCATATAGCCCAGTAAATTCAGAGAGCCAAGAATTGGCCTTAATTTAAATTACACGTAGAAAATTGTGGTTTTTAACATTTCTCTCTTCCAATGCAAGCAATTACTAGCACTGTATGACTGCTAGGAACAGAGCAATAATACAGCTGTGCTAAAGCGATCACTGATCAAAGCACCTAAAGCCAGAAGGCTATTGAAGTAAAGTAAATTACAGTGTAATGAGACAGAATGCAGCATGATTAGTATA
Source organism: Lepidochelys olivacea (assembly GCF_965140295.1). Classification (NCBI taxonomy): domain Eukaryota; kingdom Metazoa; phylum Chordata; order Testudines; family Cheloniidae; genus Lepidochelys; species Lepidochelys olivacea. Next base: position 8,121,291 of record NC_140413.1, read on the forward strand.
TCCTGGGCTGAAAGTCTAGCCACTGATAACCTTGAACGACAAGCCAATGGGTCAGCACGTATTACAGGATGAAGGAAAGCATCCTGAAACCTGTGCATCCAGTGCAGATAATTAGTAATGTTTGCTTCCATGTTGTGTTTTGTCACAGTTGGGCGAGAAGTCCTTCCCTCCCAGATGATCCCAAAAGTTCACCAGTCGTGCTGCTAGGGCAGAGTAAATAATTTGCAGTGAATAATTTGTTGTGATATTTTCTGCTTGCAGAATACCTAGGAGAAGTTGCCATGTCCTTGAATTTATTCTGTCATTTTTTCCCCTGTATGGTTTGATCACAGACAGTTCATTGAGTGTTTGATGATTGGTATTTGGGCTGCGCTGCTTAATTGTGGTTGGTCTCACAAAGTCACGTGGTATAATTTCTGTTTCCCAATGGAGTGTAATTTACAATCAAGAGCAAGGCTTGAAGAAGCCTCTGGGGCTTTGAATCTTTCATGGAGAGGGAGAAGGCAAACAAAGTTAGGAAACACATTTTACTTTTAAACCTCTTCCTTTTTCTCTGAGCCATATATTCCATGCTTGAAGCAACATTCCTAGAAAAATCAGGGTACTCTGAGGTCTGTAGGCTGTGTGCAGAGCTGAAATTATATTTTACCTAGTTTCATTCATAGAGAGTGGGGGGAAGGGGGTGTGCATGTATGTTCCCATTTGAAAAGGATGTGATCAGATCCCCATGTAATTTAAGTGTGTCTGTGCCAGGCCTGTGGTGGGGACTCTATCATGGCAAAATAGTTCCCCATCCCATGTAAAAATACCATGTAAGAATTCTCATGTATGTGAGTGTAAAATATACTTCCTTCAAGTATTTGTATGAGTAGAACTGTGAATTAGCAGAATTTTCATTGAAAGTGAACTTGGAGGAGTATGAATTTGCCAAGGCAAATGCATCTAAAAATTTGATCATATTCAAACATCTTTCTGCAGTGTTTTCCCAGCCCTGGGTATCATGCTGTCTCTAGCATTAGGAGTTATCCAGCAAAATTGTCTGATTCATTTGGCTAAAGCCTAGTTTGCAAGAGGGATTAAACCTTTCTGGCAGCCATCAGCACTGATTCAGCTCTATTGCATTATCCTCTGTTTGTCAGAGGGTGGAGATGGATGGCAGGAGAGAGATCAGTAGATCATTACCTGTTAGGTTCACTCCCTCTGGGGCGCCTGGCATTGGCTATTGTCAGTAGACAGGATACTGGGCTGGATGGACCTTTGGTCTGACCCAGTATGGCCATTTTTATGTTCTTATGTTGTTAATCTTATGTTCTTAATCTTGCCACAATTTTTAACACAATGTCAGGTTGCACTTAGCCACAGAGAGTGCAACTGCTATTTCTCTGCTATGGGAAAAAATAAACACATTCAAATTAGATCTCCTTGATTGGGAGATACTAATCATTCCTCTGACTTTAGGTAGGGTGCAGCCACTCTGTGCCATTCAGTTAACTCCTGAAACAGGGACAAGTAAATAATTTTTCTTACAGGTGGAACGGAAGCTAAGAACACAGGAGAGCTTTGGAGAGAAAGAGATTGATGATGAGTTAGCTTTCACACTCTACCCATGCCCCACATGCATGGGTGTGCGCACACATCCTGAAAAGATTCCCTAACGCAGAAAAAGAATTTGTCATTAGGGACAAAATATTGCCGAGGTTGTAGAGGAGGTTCCCAGCTTCCCCTTTCAGGATCTCCCCTCTGAGGGATCCCTAAACAGTGAGCAGGGAATGGCAAGGAATAACTTTCCCTGCTTTGCAATTCCCTGAGAGCCCTTTTCACCCAGTTGAGGGGTTAAGGGAAACAAAATAAACCATCTCAAAAAGACAGACCACTCACCCAACCCTTGAAAATAGTAATAAAAACCAGGCGTCAACCTGAACCTGAGATCTGATTCAGAGAGGTTTTTTGAGGGAACTGGAACTGAACCCGAGCTGAAAACCTCTCTCACATTGAACCCAAACTGAAACCAAAGCCTATAAAACAAAAACCGGTAGCTGGTTCAAAATAACAGGTGCAATAATCAGGTGCTGAGGAAGGGTCTCTCTGTTCCAAGCCTAGAGAGAAAGGGCAGAGACCACACTTTCCAGGAAGCCATTGAAGCAGATGAGAAGAGAGGAAGGAGGGGGAAAGAGAGGGGTTCTGGGATTGGTAGTTCTCCTGTCTTTTATGCCAAGTAGAGGACTGCCCATGGAAGGAAACTAAAACTCCCAGAACACCTCCCTCACCTCTCCATCTCCTCCCAATTCTGTCTGAATGCTATTGGCCAGCAACTCAGGCCTCAGACTTGGTGGGTGAGACAGACGAAGTGTGGAACACAGGACCTTGGTTTAAACTTGCGGCTGTAAGGCTCCACTGCACTTTGTTCCTGGCTTTATGTCCCTGGCACAGAAGTTCCTCCCTGCTACCACCCCAGGATAAGTTATTCTGTTATGCTGGGGGGGGCTCCTGAAGGAAGTAGGGGCAGGGGTTGTAGGAGGGAATCTCCGGGGGCCTGAAAGAAGGGAGGGAGTGGACTGAGGGGGCTAGGGAAGAGTTCAATCTGAAGGGGTTCGGTAGCAGTTCTTCTCTGACTAATGACCCCATTGTCACCTCACCTCCCTGACTGGCTGGGCCTAGAACATCTTCCCTCTGCCCATTAAGCCAGAGGAGGTTTATTCCACAATAGAATTATCGCATATTGCTTGATGATTTTTTTTTTTAAGGTTTGCAGTTCTATGGTGTAGAATCTTCTATTGTTAGAATAGGCAAAGAAGTATTAGTGGGGAAAAAACTCTAAGGCCTATTTCTGTCCTTTGCTACTTCTTTGGGTTCCTTTATTTCAATGTCAAGTACTTAACTAATAACTTTCTCTTTCATTCTTAATCTTACAAGAATGTTGGAGTGTTTTCAGTTGCATTAAATCTTTGAGCTGATTGACTTATACAAGTAGAACCAACTAAACACAATCCATTGCTCTTGCCATACTGCTGGACCAATTGCTGAATCATTCCAGCCCCAAACTGAGACTATTCCTACCTAGTCCCTCAGGCGTGTCCTTGATAACTGTCCCCCCAGAAACATAGGCCCTAACTCCGTTTCCCTTCCACTGATGACCATGATACACTGATATGACCATCAGGCTACATGTTCCAATGGAAGACAGGCTTCAAGCAGTTATGGGTAGAGTTTAAAAAAAAAAAAAAAATCCTGTGAGGAAATTCTTCTCGTTTGACCAGGCCAAGAATTTCTACTTGTAAAGGTGGTAATTGCAGGAGTGTTATGATGGGAATACCCACATCAAATTTAGAGCAGCACATACAAAGACATTGCCCAGATGTTACTCAAGAGAAGCAATCCCCAAGTGAGACAAGTTCACGTGATGATGATGATAATCCTAACCTTCCGTGCAAAAGAATTAATCTGCCCTTAAACCAATGTACTCTAGATTCTATGTTGAAAAGCGAGATAATAAAAGTGAAATATTAGAAACCGACTTGGATTGCTGGTTCACTGTGAGTTGGCTCCTGTTGGTCTGATCTTCTGTGAGGGAATACTTCAGCAATGTATCTTGAGAGGAGTACTTGGATGGCTAGAACCTTTCATTTCTTGGTTATCAGTTCCCATTCTTACCAGGCCATTAGCAATAGTAATTTTCTAACCATTTGATGGCTGCTTAGTGGTCTGTGTGAAAGGCTTAGATCAGTGGTTTTCAGTCTGTGCTCCGCGGACCTCTGGGGTCCACACACTATGCCTAAGATTTCCAAAGGGATCCACACCTCCATTTGAAATTTGTTAGAGGTCCGCAGATGAAAAAAGATTGAAAACTACTGGCTTAGACTCAGTCAAATTCCCATTGGCCAGGTGCCTACATTATTATTTATGTATTAAAATAGTATTAATCATGTTTATTATAGTAGTGCCAAAGGACCAACCAAGAATGGGCCCATGTTGTGCTAGGTGCTGTACAAACACAGAGTTCAGGGCAGGGACTGTCCACTAAAGCTTACAATCGAAATAAACCAGACAGACACAGGGCGGGGCAGAACACGCAAGCAGAGTAAACAATGATGGCAGCCGTAGAACCTCACGGTTTTTTGAGGTGGGCCGAGCTAGGGGGGCTTCTAGAGGTTCTAACTCCATTGTTCTGGGCACTGTAGAGACCGAGTGAAATGCAGATAAGCTCTGAAGCTTACAGTCTACGTTCTGTGCTCCTCTAGAATTTTGGTTGTGTTACCACATGTGGATTTTGGGTCAGGTCACCGATAATATCTACAACCCTTTACTCTGTTCAGAGCCAGTTTAGCGTAGCACCTATCCATGTGCCCCAGCAGTGACTGGTAGAGTGCTGCAGCGGGACTGGGATCCCGTAGGACCTGCTGCCATAGTAGCGGGAGCAGGTAAAATGTACTTTGTTGCGGGCGGCTTTGGGTGAGCACAAAACAGACTGTGGTAATTTGTGGGAAAACTAAATCTTTTTAAATAAAGGTTTAGATACTTAAATTTAAACAAGGGATAGAAAGAGGTTTGATGTCCATTATAGAATCATAGAATATCAGGGTTGGAAGGGACCTCAGGAGGTCATCTAGTCCAACCCCCTGCTCAAAGCAAGACCAATCCCCAACTAAATAGTCTCAGACAGGGCTTTGTCAAGCCTGACCTTAAAAACTTCCAAGGAAGGAGATTCCACCACCTCCCTAGGTAACGCATTCCAGTGCTTCACCACCCTCCTAGTGAAAAAGCTTTTCCTAATATCCAACCTAAACCTCCCCCACTTCAACTTGAGACCATTACTCCTCGTTCTGTCATCTGCTACCACTGAAAACAGTCTAGAGCCATCCTCTTTGGAACCCCCTTTCAGGTAGTTGAAAGCAGCTATCAAATCTCCCCTCATTCTTCTCTTCCTCAGACTAAACAATCCCAGTTCCCTCAGCCTCTCCTCATAAATCATGTGTTCCAGTCCCCTAATCATTTTTGTTGCCCTCCGCTGGATGTTTTCCAATTTTTCCACATCCTTCGTGCAGTGTGGGGCCCAAAACTGGACACAGTACAATGCAGGTGCGAGTGGGAGTGCGTATAGCAGGGTGGGACGGAAGTGAGATTTTTAAAAAAAGTCCCATTCAGGGATCTAGTGACTGGCTTTAAAATCCAGGGTCTGGGGGAATTTCAAATAAATCAAATTTCCAATAAGTTTGTGTCACCGGCCTCTGCTATCTGGAATGTTGCGTTCTGGTTCCTCAGCATGGGAGACCTGTGAAATGAAGCTAATGAGCTTGGGGAGGGTGTTCCACTTACCTTGAGACGAGTCGCTCTAGGCCCATGTACTAATATTTCTGTAAATCGCTCACCCAGTCTCTGAGATTATACCCTGATTATACGCCTGTCTCTTCTTGTGAATTTCCAGCCCCTCTCTTGCTCCCTCTCTCGGGAAGGATCAGCGTTGTGCAGACTGGTCCTGTTCGTAGTAGCGTGGCAGCTATACTAGCATGGCAGCATTCAGTTTTCCCCTCTTCCTCTTGGGTTTCTCTGTGCACTTGTAGGCACTTATGAGCAATTCAGCTGCGTTCAGCTACTGTAGCGCTTGTCAGTGACTAATCCTTTCCCTCAGCTTTGTTATAGAATAAGTAGCTAGCTTTGATCAGTGCATCTAGTTCCAGCGACATAATGTCCTTTTCCCTCTGGCTCAGTGGCCGGTCTGGAAAATTTGTTCACTTTAAATGCTAGTTTAAAAAGAAATAATCCCCTGACAATTTCTAATCCAGAGGCGTTACTGCAATGACAAATCTATTTGCTTGGGCACGTTGACCCTCGCAATGGCACTTGATTAAACAGTGTGGGGAAAGATTTCCAAACCTCTTATTCAGAGAATCCCTGTGCAAATGCTGCATACTGTGCAGTGGCGTTGTTGTAATACTGACATTTTATACCTACAGCACCATTCTGCCACAAGGATATTAAAGTGCTTTGCAAATTACTTATAGGCAACACCACCACCTATGTTGTACAAGAAGGATGGATGCAGATTTCGGCCAAGAACAGAAGGGGTGAAACTTTACTTCTTTAACTGCCATGATTTCTTTCATGGACAGACCCTCACCTCACCTTGTGGAGTGTCTCTCTACTCTGGAAAAATGGCTGTAGAACTGGCCTTGTCGGGTTCCGTGTTCATCTTTCAGCGACTCCAGATCAAATGTGCTCCTTTGACAAGTAAGATGCCAGCCCTGCAGTGTCAACTGGGGATATGAGAAGGATGTGTTTTTACTAGCTTGCACATCATCACTAGTAACTCTTACCAAAATGAAGTGTGTTATATAAGCCAATTGAGGCGAAGAACTTCAAGTAAATTAACTCCATCTAGTCACAGTGAGTCAAGGACAGAAGTGTTCCGGGAGTCTTGATTGCACTATTAGGTCAGATTTTTGACTGTATCACCTTTCGGACTTCTTTGTAGCTTTGCATAAATACCAAGTAAGGCCCTGATTCAGCAAAGTACTTAAACGCATGCCTAACTTTAAGCATGTATGTAATCTCATTGAGTTTGCTGGGACTGCTCCCATGCTGAAAGTTGGACTTGTGCTTAAGTACTTTGCTCAATCAGGGCCTTAAACTGGACTTTTGTCCTCATGTTTTGGAAAAGCTGATCCCACCCTCTGAATGAAACTAATTTAAATCTGTTTCTTGTTCAATGTGTGAGCAATCAAAGCCCAGTAGACTGTGTGAAGAAAGAGGGTTGTATAAACATATCAGAGTACCTTTCCAGTCCTTTGAGGTAGGGCAGTGATGTCGAAGGGTTATTTGAGTTTTATTCCCAGCTTTGCCACTCTCACCCTGCAAGATCTCGAGCAAGTAACTTAAAGTACAGCTTTATTCCAAAAAGTGGTTTTGCAATAATGCCCGTAGGCCGGAAGTCTTATTATTTCTATTAGTATGTGATAAGGAAAGAGCCCAGCTTACGTGTCCCAGGCTGCACGAGCAGGGCTGGTAGTTAGGAAAACTAGCTTTTCGCTTGTAAACTGAGCACATTTGATCTAGAGTCCCGTACAGAACAGGCACTAGACAATGCCTTTTTAAAATTGTCATTTCAGAGTAGATCCGCATTTGTGCCTCTCCTTTACCCATTTGTAAAATGGGGATAATACCATCTCCCTACCTCTGCAGAGGTGTGGTCCTTGCTTAAATGTTTGTAAAGACCTTGAGATCATCTGATGAAAGGCAGTCTATAAATGAATAGCATTATTACCTTTACATTTGTCTGTCCCTTTGTTGTGTATAGCACTATCCGCTGCACACCGAGAGAACACAGTGCTGCCATATACATCAGATTACTTCATCTCAAATCCCCATTAGTTTACTGTCTTGATTTATTTTTAAAGGCTCCACGGTGGACAGGAAAGAAACAAAACACACACTTAATCTACCAGAGAGGCAGAAGTCCAGGTGCTTGTCACTACAGGGCTTAAGCAAATGTGCAGTGAGGCATGAATGTACAATGATAATTTAACAAGTTGCACTGACGTTTTAGGGATACATCCACTGAGCATTAAGTCAGATGCCCTTCAGCATCCCAGTGCTGCTGCCTAAAACCAGCACTTAATTCTCTTGCATGCCGTATGCTCTATTTGGATATCTTTGCATAGACACACATACGTATATTACTGTAGGTTTGGTTCTCAGAAATCTGACTAGATCCTGCAGCTAACAGGATCGGTAACCCAGAGGGGAAGTAGTAATTGCTGAGATGATGCAAAGGGAGTACTGGGAAGGAAGACTTCATGGCAGGTTTTTGCATATAAATCTAGACATTCTCTCACATGTGGAAGCCTGGTGTTTGTACTTAGGAAGTAGCAGCAAGTGTTGGGTCCCTGGAGAGTAATGTGCAGTCTGGCATCCAGTATGAAAGGCTAGATAGTCTTTATATTTTAAAAGCAGTCTTTGCTCTTGTGCACAATATATCACAATTGCTTGCTATAGAACAGGAGAGGCACTGTAGGAAATGACACTTGAATCAGTGTAGGGGCAGAAACATTTTACACCCTTCGGTGAACATGTGCAATGGAATATGGACCAAAGGCCTAATCTGAGTGTGCATTTTCTCCATCTTTCTCCCCTCCCTTTCCCCACTTATCTTCTTTCAGTCTCCTCTGCCTGCCTAGTTTTGTTTTGTTGTGTTGTTGTGTTTTTTACTGCAACCAGGTGTGGTGACACCCAAACCATGTTATGAGGCAGGGTGGTCTTGTGGCTAAGGCACAGGTCTGGGATATCTGGGTTCCCTCCCACCCGTACCACAGACTTCTGTGGGGAAGTCATTATAGACCAGAGATGTGAATGGTGCTTTACACATTGTGTAAAGACACAGTCCCTATCCACAGGTGATTAACTATGGTGTAATACAGAGAGCAATGGACAACCTTCTACCAGGGTTGCCATGGGATGGGCCTGAGGAAGAGCTATCAGTCCCTATAAAAAAGAACGTTCCAAATGGCCAGCATAACACACAGCCTCTGACAATCAAACTCCTACTACTTGCCTTCTCATGGCAGAGATGTTCCAAACAAAAAGTGGGAGGGAAAAGGAGGGTGAAAGGCAAATGCCTGGTGCCTTAAAACCAGGCTGCTGAGGGCAGGTGGGGCCAGTTAGCCATGGCCAGCAAGTCACTTAGGAGAAGGAAAACCCCAATTTAAACCCTCTTGAGATGAGAGAAAACATTTTGAGGTCTGGGCAGTGGAAGTACTGTGATAGAGCTCTGGAGAGACCAGCGAAAACGCCTGAGAACCAGCTGAATGGCATAGGACTCCAAGAGGGGGCAAGCAGCTCCGAGGCTGCAGGTCTTGTCAGGCCTTGCCAGCCAGAGACCTAGATCATGGCACTAGGTGACACACTGCATCTTTGTTCTTTTCAGCTTACACTTAACCAGCAAGAGTAGTTAGCGCTTTTAAGGGGTGGCTAGTCCAGCCTATGTGTCACCACCAGGGACGCTCACAAATGGTGGGAGAGCTGTTCAGCCTTTGGCTGGGAGTTCATCTGTCTCAACCCGGACAGCCCCAGGCCAATAGGATTGCCAGTGGCCAGTGCCCGGTTGTCTCCACAGAGTTGGGGAGAATAGCCCAAAAGGTGAATTACTAGACAAAAATTTAGATTTGTGAAACAAAGGCTTAACAGCTCTTTGCAAGTTGCTACTTGGTGTGCTGTCCTTACCAAGTGAAGGCATGGAGTTCGCCGAGATGGTGGTCCGAAGAAACACCAATATACTCTCTGGCCTCCTGCACACATGCTGCCTGAGAACTCGGTCCTGGCTATAAGGGGGACTACACAAGTGGTAGTGGAAGGAGAAATGGTGCAGGAGTGGTGGTTTGCAATGAACTCTGTAAAACTTTTTAGGAAATCATCAGCCTGACACAGTCCATCATGGATGGTGAGAATATTGCGAGGGCCTACTTAATTGAGGAGAACTCTTTCTATGCCATGAGCATTGTGTGAACTGATGATCCTGGATCTCAATGGCCTGTCAGGGAGATGTTAAGTCTGCACTATTGAAGATGGCATCTGGAAAAGCATCAGGACCAGACAAAGTCCCAGTGGAAATTATCAAAGCCTTGAGAGAGGTTGGTGTATGCTGGCTCATGTGAGTCCTGTATACAGTTTGGAAAGAGAAGAAAATCCCAAGAGAATGTAGAAAGACCATACGGGTGCGATATACAAACTAAAAGGTGATATACACAACTGTTCAAAGTACTGAGGAATTAAGTTGCTGTCCCACAGCATGACATTGTTAGAGTGAATCATGTGTTGTATGCAGTGATGTTGTAGCTGTGTCAGTCCCAGGGTATTAGAGAGACAGAATGGGTGAGTTAATATCTGTTATTGGACCAACTTCTGTTGGTGAGAGACAAGCTCTTGTTCAGGTCTGGCAATGGTACTAATGTCACAGCTAAATACAAGATTGAACAAATAATTTAGCATGTTAGCACATATTCTAAGGGATCATTCAAGGTGAAGTGGCCTGTTAACACCCCTGTAATCATAGGACAAAAATGGGGGTTTGTGGGTTACAGACTGTTGTAATAAGCCATAAATCCAGTTTCTTTATTAAGACCATGATTTTTTTTTAAGTGTCTAGCAAAGTTAGGAATTTAAGGAATTTGTGGAATTTGTGACTACAGGGATGTTAACAGGCCACTTCACCGTGAACAGTCTCTTAGAATATGTCCTAACTACTTATGCTAAACTAGAGCTTTACAAACTGTGGAGTGCGCCCTCCTAGGGGGATACGGAGGAGTGTTTGGGGAGGTAAGTGGTGATGCCAGGTGGTTTGGGCCAGCCCTGCACCAGGGGTGCTTGGGGAAGGAGTGCCACCTCCACTCTCTGACTCACCTCAGCGAGCCAGCCAGCTTGTGGGTCGGCGTCAATGCCTCCGTGCCCAGCGCTGGCTCCGCCCCCAGAGAGACCGTTGCACACACCTTCCCCCACCCTGAAAACCTCGGGGGGAGCGCATTCCAAAATTTTAACTCAAAGGGGGGATCAAAAAGTTTGAAAACCTCTGTGATAAACAATCTGTTCCATCTTGCACTTAGCTGTGATGCCCAGAGTACCTTTCCCAGAGCTGAAGAAGAGCTCTGTGTAGCTTGAAAGCTTGTCTCTCTCACAAACAGAAGTTGGTCCAATAGAAAAGAGAATCATAGATAGCTGACAAAAACCGGAACCCATTTTAGGAAAGAAGAAGTTGGGTTATAGAAAAGGAAAAGGAAGAACAAGATGGTATGTTCATTGCTAGACAATTAGTGGAAAAGAAGCTGGAGGGAAATCTATTGCATGGATGGGCCTTCCTTGAGTTGAGAGAGCATTCGACAGAGTACCTAGGCGACTGCTACGATTCTGCGATATAGTGGAGGACCTTGCGCAGATGGTGATGGGCTTGTCTGAGGATTCCATAACACAGGTGCAGACGCCTCTTAGCAAAACAGAAGGTTTTGAAGTGAAGGTTGGGCTCCACCAGGGATCAGTGCTTAGTCTGTTACTAGTCAACATTGTGATGGACTTCATAAGTAAGCAAATCCAAATGGAAGGTGGTACAAAGTTGATCTCCGCAGATAATATTGCACTAATGGCCATTAGTGAGGAAACTTTAGTCCAGACAGCTTATGCCTCGAACAGACTATGGCTTCAAAATTAATTAAGAGAAGGCTGGAGTTATGTGGGTGACTCACAGGGAACCAAGACATTGAGAGCCAGCACCTAAATCAGCTCTATGTTTAAATACTTTGGGGGCTGGTTGGTGGCAAATGGAGAAATCGACAGAGAACTGCAAATAAAGCTTTTGGGCATGCGGGAAATCTGGCCCAAAGTAAGTGGAGTGATTTCTGATAAATAGACATCCAGGCTACTTAAGGGACAACTATTTAAAACCATGGTAAGACCAGCTCTTCTGTACAGATCAGAGACATGGGCAACCAGAGAGAGAGACTTGAGAAGACTTAAAGTCATTGAAATAAGATGTTTGAGGGCAGTAAGGGCGGTGACATTGCTGGGCCATGTGTGGAATGAAGTCATTAGCAGTGAGACCAACATTGGTGGCATCAGAGAGAAGCTGCAACAGAGGAGGCTGAGATGGTTTGGGTACTATGAAGGATGGATGAAGGGAATCCTGTTAAGAAAGCATTTGAGACTCTATACATTGTGAAGAGAGTGGTCACTTTGGATGGGCTATTACCAGCAGGAGAGTGAGTTTGTGGGGGGGGGGGGGCGGAGGGTGAGAGAACCTGGATTTGTGCTGGAAATGGCCCATCTTGATGATCACTTCAGATAAGCTATTACCAGCAGGACAGTGGGGTGGGAGGAGGTATTGTTTCATGGTCTCTGTGTGTATATAATGTCTTCTGCAGTTTCCACGGTATGCATCCGATGAAGTGAGCTGTAGCTCACGAAAGCTCATGCTCAAATAAATTGGTTAGTCTCTAAGGTGCCACAAGTACTCCTTTTCTTTTTGCGAATACAGACTAACACGGCTGTTACTCTGAAACCTGTCATTTGAGACTAGAGTTTGCAGGCAGAGAACAAGAGAACAGCCAAGAAAACGGTGGACTGCATACAGGAGGACAGGTCTGTTTAAATGTCCCAGTTAATATTTGCAGTATTGTTGTAGATGTGTTGGTCCCAGGGTATTAGAACGACAAGATGGGTGAGAGAATGTTTTACTGGACCAACATCTGTTGAAGAAAGAGACAAGCTTTGGAGCTACACAGAACTCTTCTTCAGGTCTCAGTAGACCCAAACCTGAAGAAGAGCTCTCTGCAGCTCCAAAGCTTGTCTTTCACCAATGGAAATTGGTCCAATAAAAGATACTACCTCACCCACCTTGCCCCCCAGTTAATATTAAAAGCCTCCAGGTCAACTTAATCTGGGAAAAACGTAGACGCACCCCACTGCAACTCCATAGTTCCATTGGTCCGAGCAAGGTCTTCTGCCGCTCCCCCTATCTGTCTGTTTGAATGGAGGAGCAGGAGGTATTTGGAGGGCAACACTTAATGGGTAAATTAGGAGCTGTACTTGCAGTGAGACCTGCAAAGGAAAATCTTCTCTCTAACCAGATGAAAATCCCTTGAGATGCATTGAAGCAACATGGGACTCGTACCCTGTTCGTTATAAGCTGGTTCCACTATGTCTAGCAATATGACTGATTGATATAGGTTGTTTGCTGAGGTGAGGTTGTGTGATTGGTGAAACTGCCTTTCTCATTTATTTGATCAAGATCTGGAGCACTGTTCTGACCTCTGATATTTGAGCTGATGGAAATAGCTTCCTTCCTTTTGCTGCCCTCATCAATATCATAAAGCAGAAGATAAAATACTGATTAAGGAACCGTGGTAAACATTTGCTAGTCCCCTTCTCCTAATGTTTCATACGGGAGCCCGCATCAGTAGATAATACACTGAGAATTGACTTTCTGGCAGAAAACAGTCTATTCATTCTGTCCAGACTCTTCAAACCCTTTCAGTGAGATCTTACATCTTTTACTGAAGGAGGATCCCAAAGAGTTTTACAGTCTTAACAAACTTAGCGGTCAGAGTCAAGTGATACTATTGAGTGCTTTGTGTCAGCTCATTGTCGGCCCCAGAATTCTGTACAGACTTTAAGCCTTAATCAAGCCTATATCCTCTTTCACACTCCAGAAAACAGACCCTCCAGGTGTGAACTTGATGTGCTGTCGTCTTCCTGAGTTTGCAGAGAGCTTGAAAAACAGCACAGAGAGCTGTGAACAGCCTCCCACTCCATTATTTATAGTGCCATGTTAACTCTGAAATCTAACAATTTTACACTCAAAGTGTCAGTATTACTAAATTTTAGGTGGAACTCGTGTAAAGTACCAGTCCTTTTCTTCCTTCAGTCTCTGATTCACAGTCAAGTTGCTTTGCAAATTACACACAAAGATCATTTTATACACCACTGAAGTACAAGCTCTTCTAGAATGTGACAATGCAGCTTTAACAATGAACAGTAACACTTTGCAACAGTTTAGGATGGAAAGTGAAGAATATCTTAAACAACTGCAGTAGCGAAGGGAATTCAGGTAAGCAGAATGTAAAGGAACGTGACAACAAAATAGTTTAAATTTGGTCACTCTTAAGATCTTTGATGTTGCAAGTGATCTTCAATGTCTCACCAAAGACAGCCGAGCACCATGCTGGGGCATCGATTTAGCCTTGGCTTAATGGGAAGAGTGCTACCTATTTTATCACCACTCGAAGCTAAAACCCTACCAGAGCAAGGCCTGCCGCTGCACGCGCTTCTCCCCGAGGGAGAGGATGGGAGAACAGGTGACGTGTGTAATCACGTTGCTTAGTACGCTATTAGGAAGTGCTCAGCTATTGTGGTGATGAGTATGATATAAGATCAAATATAGAATAGAATAGAATAGCTTGGAGGTCAAGTACTTACCCAGCCTGAGGCAGCTTAGTTTGTGAGCATTAACATTAGCAGCATGAGATTGTGTAGGTGTTGGCCATATATGTATGTCGGCTTTCTTTGTGCGTGCCAAAAAAAAATAACCATAACACCTTCAACTGGTGAAACGTACCCAATTTAACAAATTTAAAATAATTGCATCTGCTCTGCCAGAGGTTTTATTTTACTGCTGCTGTAGAAATCCTGCTGTACAGATATCTAGCAGCGGAGAAGGAGCCTGCCGAAGAAATAATTGCACAGAAGCACCGAGGATTTGCACTGAAGAAAGCCTCTGTTAATTAAACAGCAGGGCAGTCAGCCAAAGAGCCCATTGTGGAAATGTAAGCTCTGCCTGACTTAGTGAACAGGGGCAGGATGTTTCAAATCACCACCTGGGAAGGCATCCTCTTGACAAACAGTGCCTGACTCTTCTTTCCCCCACCCCTGCGCTGGCTGTCCCTCATGTATTTCATATGCAAGTGCCATTGCTTTAAATCTGACATTGCTGTGACCGTGCCTTTAATGCCAGTAAATGAGCATTGCATGGCAGCTGTAGGCTTGGCTGAAACCAGTTCTTCTAAGAAGGTGAGAGTACCTCAGGGGTACCGCTAAACCACCAGGCTAATTTTTACGTGCCCTCTCTTACACAAATGAGATGTGACAGCATCTCCCAGAGCCACCCAGGAGTGCTGAGTGCATTTTCTGCCAGATTCCTTTGTGTAGTTTGCGGGCTAGCAATGTGCCTTTTTCAATGAAACTAGAAGTGCATGAACTTATCTGAGAGGAGGTTTATTCTCAGGAGTGAAGCGCTAACAAGGACCTGAACTTCGGTTTTTAAAACGTTTATTTTAACTTGGTGTTTTTAGAGTTTTAAATAATCATAAACCTTTGCAATTACATGGTACCTTTCATTATAAGTCTGGAAAGTCTTATCTGTATAACTGTCCAATGCTTTTTTGTATCCCACCAAGCTCTTGACTTCAGTGATATTAGGGGCAGAGAGTTTCACAGATTAATTGTGCATTGTGTGAACAAGTGTTTTTAATCACTTGGTGTCCCTAGCCTCTGTTTGCCAGAAGCTGGAAATGAGTCACAGGGGATGGATCACTCCATGATTACCTGTTCTGTTCATTCCTTCTGGCGCACCTGGCACTGGCCACTGTCAGAAGACAGGATACTGGGTTAGTTGGACCCTGGGTCTGACCCAGTAGGGCCATTCTTATGTTCTTATCAGTTTTGAATTTGCCACCTTTCAATTTCAATGACTGTTCCCTGGTTCTTGTATTGTGGGGAAAGATGTACAAGTTCCTGATCTACCTTCTCTGTACTACTCATTATTAGCACAGTATAGAAAATACAAGACAACAGATACCAACATAGTGCTGTTTGGCACATCATCCCTCACCAGCCCAGTTTGTGCTGTATGTGTTAAAGTGCAAGAGAAGAAAAATTGTACAGAGAGAGAAGACACCGCGGACAAGAAAATTCAGCCTTTGAATGGATTTTAAAATGTAATTAAAAGCCTTAGTGACTCAGAAAAATGACCCAGGTCTAATGTTTGTTTCTGCTTCGAGCTGGTAGAGTCCTAGGGCTCTGCCCCTCCAGAAGAATGAGACTCAAACTCTTAGAGTTCCGCCTACATTTATGAGCCTGTTGCTTTGTCATTTTAAGCTAATCGGTGCTGCATTATGGGGCGTCAAATGAAATTTGTCTGTGTCAGGGAATTTACAGCTGTTCTCAAAAAGCGTCTGAAAGGCCCACATCCCTGTTATCTAGGGCCAACCTTTGACAGGTCTTCAATAAATTGCTTGTATCTGAGGATCTTGGAGCACTTGGCAAATGTTAATCAAGCTTCACAATAGTATGATGAATTAAGTAAGGGACCTGTAAGAACTGTTTCATTCACCACTAACTTGCAGCTGCTTCTGGGGAGGAATATAAACCGCACATTAACACTGCACAATAGTTTAGAACATGAAACAAGACTACTCTGTCCAAACTAACAAGTTGATCTTCTGAAAATTATCATAAAACCTTTTAATGACCACAAGTGATAAAGACCTCTGGACTTCATTTTATCTTGCCATAACTACCTATAAATATTTTGAGCGGTAAAGGGGAAGATTTAGTGGTTGAAGTGGCATAGCCAGGAGCAATGGCTTGAAACCAAAAGGAAAATTTAAGTCAGACCTACTGACCCAGATCCACAAAAGTATTTAGGTGCCTAAATCCTAGGTTTAGGTGCTGCTGCAGTCCATAAAACCCCTGCTCGGCTGCTGCCTAACCAGGTAGGTGCCTAAATCACTTGGCACCTAAATTTTCAGAGTACAAGTTCCCCAGACACCTACATTTCTGCCTGTAGGCATGTGACCTGCTGCCAAACTCCCTGGACACGTATTTTCCTCCTAAGCCCCAGCGTATTCCACAAGCCAAGGGAAATTAAGTGCCCCACCTATCTCGCTGTGAGGCCAGATCCAGTAGGCATGCTCAGAGAGCACCTACCAGACTGGGTTCCAGTCACACTCAAGGAGGTGGTGCTTCCTTTAACTTTTAGCTTAGTGGTTAGAGCACTCACTTGCAATGTGGGAGACTCAGGGTCAATTCCCCCCTTTTACGGCTGGAGAGAGAAGATTTGAACAGGGGTGTCCCACCTCTGAGGTAAGCGCCCTGAGCTCGGGTCTGTTCTGATGTCAGGTTCCCTCCATCACTCCTGTTGAAGTTGTTCTGCTTAGGATAAATAGGCATTGGGTCAGAGAGTGAGAATGACTGTAGCCCAGTAGTTAGGGCATCCACTCAGAAGTGGGAGACTCAGGGTCAAGGCCCTGACTCTCTAATTATTTATACAAAGCAGAACAAATTCAACAGTAGAGACTGGCTAGCTTAGGTGGCTTGCAGCCTAGGGTGCTGGCTTTCGTGGATCCTATTCTTAGGTGCCCGTGTCTCTCCATGCATTGTATAAGACGTCTAGGAGCCTAATTCAGGCTTTGTGGATCCCACCGTTGTTGTAGTGGCTTTCTAGGTGCCTAAAAGTTAGGCATTGCGCCACTAAGCCTCACAACACTGAAGTCCTTTTGGGAATCCATGCCACGGGTTTTCCACAGAGGGTGCTCTGAGGCAGGTATTTAAGGTACTGTTACCGGAGAGTAGTCTAGAGGAAAATCTTCCTTCGCGCAGAATATTGAACTAGAAGGCCCATGCAGCCTCTTCTGAGAGGTTCCTAGAGGAGCCGTGAACAATGCCATATCTGGAGCATTACAGCTTAAGTCAACATCTGGTAACAGCAGTATCAAAATACTTGCATTGCATCAGCAAACAGCCACAGACCCGCTGTATAAGAGTGAATGTTTCTGGTTACTCAGACCCTTAATGAGGGATCTGAATATTTGTGTGTAAGTGTCTGTACCTCCATTTCCACAGATATTCACACAACCCCTAGTGCTGGAAGTGCACGCTTCTTCTCATAGCCTCACCAGTGCACCTCCACTGTGACCTGAAGGGACTACCTCTAAGGTTGAGAGGGTAATTCGCTCTCCATGGATCATTCAGTCTTTGAATAGCAAGACTACAAGCCAAGGTTCCCGGTGTGGTGGTGGATTTGTGATGCAGACATATGTCTGCTAGCACCTTGATACAGAGCACCAACTTGTTTCATCTACTTCACCATGTGGCCATCAGAAGTTAATGCCTTGCAAGTTGCTGACCTCCAAACTAGTGACCTAGATGTGAAAAATTTCTCACTGTGCAGTCTCCTCTCCTTAGATGCATTGTTCAAGCTGATCATCGTTTTTAAGGCAGGCTCTTGTCCTGTAATGTAATGATTGGCAACCATGCACTTTATTGGTTTTAATGTCACTCAGCACCATAATAAGTGCTAGCTGAAGGCTCAACTACGGAAGAGACTCATCAAGTACAGTAGACCATAGGGAAGGTTGTCAAAAAAGATGCCAATGGCATTGTCACTGGGTAGCTGGTGCCTTGAAGGGAAATCAGGGCTCAGTCTACTCTTGAGAAGCTATTTTAAAAGACACTACCAAGTGGTAAGACACAGACATCTTCTTCATCTGTATGACCTTTGCTTTCCCAAGTTGGTATATGGAGGAGGCATTCTTGAGGGCATTGCTTCATCACAGAGGGGCTTGTTCCTTGTAAAGTAGGTCATCACAGGCAGACTGGGCCCTGCTTCCACCTAAAGAGGCCAGCCACCCTGTGACAGGGATTTAGGAGTACAGGTCCCATTGGAAGTCATTGGAACTGGAAGACCTAAGAAGTCAGTGGCAAAACATAATCCTAAAGTTGTCCTGAGAAGCCAAAGAATGGTAAAGTAAATGTAATCAGGAAGCCACTGCAATGAAATTCCTTAACTGGGGGGCGGGGTTTGAGAGGCACAAACCATTAGTCTCTTTAATTTAAAATTAAACATGTTGGATTCCTCCTCTCCTTCCTGTTTCTTTAGAGATGTTCAACAGTTGCATCCATATGGAAATGAGTAGTAGTCGCTTTTATTCCTCTTGCAAGCTGTTCTCTCATCTCTAAGTCTGGCAACCCACTGATACTGGTAAAGTAGTTTAAAGGCAGCATGAGTGTTTCCACACATCATGAGCATAGACACAATATCAGACTAAGGGTTGCTCGCTAGTGTTATGTTGTGTGGAGTTGATTTTATTGGGGGATTATTTATGGGGGTTTTATCTTGCATTATTTAATTCTGCGTATTTCTGAAATACATCTGTTTTGCTCATTTATATGCTGTTTCTGATTATCTTTATAGCTAACTACGGTGTCGATAAAACTCTCCTTCAAACCTTGGGAGGTGCACTGCTTAGATAGACCATTAATACTGTTAATTCAGATCTTTAGAGATGGTTTGGAGGTGGCTGAACACAGCAAAAAAAAGTTAATTCTAGCCATAATGGTTCCGGCGCTCGAGGAGAGCTTTTATAAATATTTCCAGGGGCAAAGGAAGCACTATGGGACACATAGGTCTATTAATAAATGAGAAGTTGGATAATGGTGATCCTCAACTCCGGTCTCAATAAGAAAAATATAGAAGAGGTATGAAGACTTGCTAAAAGTAGGTATTGTTGAGCAGGTAGACGGTCTGAACATGTACAAATCAGTCAGCCCAGATTTCTGAGAGATGAGCATGATATAAATGCCTAACTGGACAGACCTTCTAGGGAATTGGCTAACAAATTTACTCTGCCACTAAAAATTACTTTTGAAAAATCTAACAACAACCAGAGTGTGTAGGAACGCAAATGTGGTACCCATATTCTAAAATGAAAGGAAAACTCGTTGGGGCCAATACAGTGCATCGCATATGCGGGACCTCCTGTCAATGCTACCAAAATGCCTGCGTACCTGGTGGCAAGTAGAGAAGGCTTTTAAGATGCCACTTAGATGGAGGTTGGTGAAGAAGAGCACTCTAAAAAGGAAGGTTTCAGAGTAGCAGCCGTGTTAGTCTGTATTCGCAAAAAGAAAAGGAGTACTTGTGGCACCTTAGAGACTAACAAATTTATATGAGCATAAGGTTTCGTGAGCTACAGCTCACTTCATCAGATGCATCCGATGAAGTGAGCTGTAGCTCACGAAACCTTATGCTCATATAAATTTGTTAGTCTCTAAGGTGCCACAAGTACTCCTTTTCTTTTTTCTAAAAAGGAAATCTCTGATGCAGACTGGCCAATAGCCCAATGGGCTGCAGCATGGATGGTGACTCAGGAGAGGTGAAAAAAGAGAGGGGATGTTGCAGATAAATAACTTGGAAAGTACTCCCGTGTTCTAGGCAATCTTTTTCAAGGCAAGTAAGGAAAGCAGGTAAGGACCCATGCAAAAGAAAAAAAGGTTTGTATGAGAATTGACACATAACAGGTTCATGCTAAAGAACAGTGGAGAGTTACTGGGAGATTGGAGGAAATCAAATGCAGTGCTGATTTTGAATGCCCTTATGTGAAGGCACTGGACTGGGACTTGGGAGACCAGGGATCAACTCTGAGCCCTGGCACAGACTTCTTGTGTGACCGTGGGCAGGTCACATGAGGTACGTTTTCACTGCAGAGTGAAGGTGACTGTAACATGGGTAGGCATACCCGTGCTAGCTTTAATGTAGCTGGCACGGGTAACAATAGTAGTGAAGCTGTGGTGGCACAGGCTTGCATTCAGGTCAGCTGGCCAGATACAAGCCTGCCGGGGACCCTGGGTACGTACTTGGATTTCTAGATCATGCTGAAGTCCATGCCGCCATGTCTTCACTACTGTTATTTCCCACGTTAGCTAGATTAAAGCTAGCTGCCACCTGCAGTACCCCGCACAGATCTGGGTCTCTCCTCCCCAGGTAACCCCCAATCCTCTACCTCCACCTCGCCTCAGTCTATGGCCACCGCCAGACATCCCAGCCCCCGTTCCCTGGGGCTGTCTACAGCATAAGCTCCACTCATCATAGGCAAGGGGGGTTTGGACCTTCTGCCTCTGCCTACACCTTGGGCTGCCCTCTGCAACCCCAGTACCTATTTTGTCTTCCACTAGGCCTGCAGCCTGGGGGGTTTCGAGGCCAGAGCTCCCCAGTTCCTCTGGCCTTCCTCTAGCCCTGCTCCACCTCAGGTACTTTGGTATGCTCCCAGCAGCCAGGTTCCTCCCTCTCAACAGGCTAGAGAGAGAGTCCTCTGCTCCTGGCTTCACTGGCTTTTATAGGGCCCGCTGGGTCTGTTTGGGGCGTGGCCACACCTGAGGTTGCCTCCCAATCAGCCCAGCATTTCCCCTGCCCCAGCCCTCTCCCGGGGCTGTTTTAAGCTCTTCCAGGCAGGAGCGGGTGACCACCCCGCTACACCCTCTTAAATATTCCATAGTTGGCAGCATCCATGGTAAGTGTTAATTACAATATTAAATGAAAACAACTGGACTCCTTGTTTTTGTGGATACAGACTAACACGGCTACCCCCTGATACTTGACAGTATTAAATGAATTATCTGTGTTATGGAAAATTTCAAACTGAAGGGCTGTAATTTACCACAGAATGGTGAGTCCCCATTAGGAACTTTCAAAACTTCCCTCTGTCTATACCATTTCCTCTACTGGTAGGGTACAGTCTGTCCCCACCTCATCCAGTAATGTAATATCTGTCTGGTCTGTGCAGCAGCCCCCTCTGCTGGCCACAATACAAGCTTTAGATCTGTTGTTTTTCTTCACCTTATTAGGACAAGGTATAGAATCATAGAATCATAGAATATCGGGGTTGAAAGGGACCTCAGGAGGTCATCTACAGACAATGATAACTTTGTAAACAAGACTGAATTTCTGCTTCAGTTTCAAAATGCCGTGTGTCGGATCTGGAGCCATAAATTCTGTGAAGCGCCATGTGTGGGGTGGGGTCTGATGGCTCAGAGAAACCCTAATTCAGAAAAGTGTTTAGGCATGTGCTTAAATCCTGTAGAAGTCAATGGAACCTTAGCACTTGCATGAAGCATGTACCTAAGTTCTTGTCTGAAATGGGGCCAGATTATGGTTGCAAGGGTGAAGTAGGATGCACTGCTCTCCCTCCCCTGAAAAATGTGTATAGTTGTACTTGATATATCAGTGTGTACAGGCAGAACCTTCATATTCTGATTTATGGGGCTGTCTCTTCTTGTATAGATTATAGAACTGTAGATTGAACTGATGAGCTGACTCTGCTTTTCAATGCTGCGATGCCCAAGCCAGACCCAAATCTTGGCCAATGGGGGCTGGGTGAACCTCACTCTTAAGAAGATTGGAGGTTGGGGTTTTTTGGCAATAAGGAGCAGCCTTGCAAAATTTTGCTCATCTTATGGCAGCAACTTTGTTGTTAATTTTGGAGAGGTAAGTGACCATCATTCTTTTTTTCATTATCACAATTTTTAGTAAAGGAGGGTGAGTAGATTTTGGGATTGGGCCCGTAGAGGAGATGATTTTGCGAGGCTTTTGTAGGTTATCTAGGTTTGTCCAGGAAGTATCATCAAAGATTAAAAGCCAGTGACCAAGGGCATTGTTTTCAAAAACAGAGAGCAGAGTATCTCTGAAAGAAGCCTGCCATCATGGCCTCAGCCACATGACTCACATGGAAGTCTGAAAGATTAATCATTAAAGGATTGGGAAACAATTGTTTCATGGTCTCTGTGTGTATAATGTCTTCTGCAGTTTCCACAGTATGCATCCGATGAAGTGAGCTGTAGCTCACGAAAGCTCATGCTCAAATAAATTGGTTAGTCTCTAAGGTGCCACAAGTACTTCTTTTCTTTTTGCGAATACAGACTAACACGGCTGTTACTCTGAAACATGCCTTATAGTGAAAGATTCAAGGAGCTCAATCTATTTACGTTAGGAAAGAGAAGGATAAGGGGTGTCTTGATCACAGTCTAAAAGTACCTAAGTGAAGAACAGAAACTGATAATAGAGGTACTTGTGGCACCTTAGCGACTAACCAATATAAATTGGTTAGTCTCTAAGGTGCCACTAGTACTCCTTTTCTTTTTGTGAATACAGACTAACACGGCTGTTACTCTGAAACCTGATAATAGAGGGCTCTTCCGTCTAGTAGTTTAAGGTATATAACAAGATTCAAAGGTTGGAAGCTGAAGATAGATTCATAGAGTCCAAGGCCGGAAGGGACCATTGTGACCATCTGTCTGACCCCCTGTATAGCACAGAGCAGAGAACTTCCTCACAATAATTCCAAAATTTTAGAAAAACATCCAATCTTCCGAGACAAATTCTGATTAGAAATAGGATGCAGATTTTTAGCAATGTGGGTAATTTACCATTGGAGCAATTTAACAGGGATTATGATGGTTTAACAGGAATCAGGATTGGTCGTTTTACTAAACGATATGCTCTAGTTCAAACGAATTAATTCAGAGGAATTCTATGGCCTGCGTTTTGCAGGAGGTCAGACTAGTTTAACACAGCGGTCTCTTCTGGTCTTATAACTAGGGCCCTATCAAATTCACGGCTATGAAAAATGCATCACGGATGGTGAAATCTGGTCTTTTGTGTGCTTTTACCCTGTACTATATAGATTTCACAGGGGAGACCAGCATTTCTCAAATTGCGGGTCCTGACCCAAAAGGGAATCGCGGGGCGAGTCACAAGGTTATTTTAGGGGTGTTGTGGAATTGCCACCCTTACTTCTGAGAGAGCCGCGTATGTTGGCCGGTCGCCAAGCTCTGAAGGCAGCACCCCGCCAGCAGCAGGGCAGAGGTAAGGGTGGCAATACCAGACCACGCCACCCTTACTTCTGCACTGCTGCCTGCAGAGCTGGGAAGGCGGAGAGTGGCGGCTGCTGACTCAGGGCCCAGCTCTGCAGGCAGCAGCACAGAAGTAAGGGTGGCGATACCACACCAGGCCATGCCATACCATCTGTACTTCCTCGCTGCTGCTAGCGGCAGCTCTGCCTTCAGAGCTGGGCTCCCGGCCAGCAGCTGCTGCTCTCCAGCTGCCCAGCTCTGAAGGTAGCACCGCCGCCAGCAGCAGCAAAGAAGTAAGGGTAGCAGTACCGCAACCCCCCCACCTCCCCCATACCTTTGCAACCCCCCCCCCCCCCACACACACACACACACCTCCTTTTTGGGTCAGGACCCCTACAGTTACAACACTGTGCAATTTCAGATTTCAGTAGATGAAATCATGAAATTTATTAGTTTTAAAATCCTATGACCGTGAACTTGACCAAAATGGACCATGAATTTTGTAGGGCCCTGCTTATAACCTGTGAAATCAACAACACATATGGGTTGTGAAAGGCTTTCTATGGTACATGTGTTTCTGGGAAACTGTGCCTTTGATTCTGGTCCTGGGCTTCTGTGAATGATCCCTGCAAGCTTGGCGTCTCATCGTGTGTAGTATTCATGCATGTCTAGTGGGAGCTGTGATCTTGCTTTGAAACTGGCTGCTGCTTCTTTCCAGTGTTGCCTTAGTTTTATTTGTCTAGAAGCCTTAACAGGATACAATGGTGATATCTGTTATCGCCTCTTAACTCCTGTGAGCCCCCTTTATCTGACTTAAGGTTGTCTCCTGGAGGTTTTAGTTGAGTGAGGACCAGAGTTCCAGTTTTGCCTGTGAGAGAAGAAAGAACTTGCCCATCTTCTCCTGTTGGAACTGGAGAGGAGCATGAGCGGCCAGTTAATGCAGTAGGACTTCAGCACCTCCTCTTCACCACTGAAGTCCTGCTGAGCTGAACAGCCACTTGTGATCTGCTCCAATTCCTCTGCTGTTAGAGGGGAGCCTCTGCTTACAAGCTGCTTATAATCAAGGTATTTAGCTCAATGGACTTTAATATCTGGATTCAGGGCCCTCTCCCTGCAGTTGTTGGAGCCCCATGACCCTTTTTAGAGGTGTGGACTCCCAAGCAGCCCAAGTTCCATTGGGGGTGAAAGCACACATGATTGTCTGGGATGTGACATTAGCTGGTATAGCTGAAATATTAAACTTTGTCTACACTAGAGATTTCAGCCTTTGGTGGCTGCTGGCATAGATGTACCTTGCCACCCCCAGCATATGCAGACAAAGCTACTCTAAGCTGTGGTAAGCACTAGAAACCAAAGTAAGCTGCACAAAACATGGCTTTGCCTGTGTACTCTAGGGGTTTGTGCTGGTTCAGCTATCTTGGTGACGTAATTGGGGTGTAGATAAGGCTTTGCTCTAGTAAAGCTTGCCAGGAAAGCTGTGGAACCAGAGCTGCGTGAGTAAAGGGTTGTTTTGGGAGGAAGCTGTTAGGGGGTAGGGTTGGCAGGAGAAGGTAGTAGAGAGGGAGTAGTAGAAGGTAGGGTAGCGAGATCTGATCATAAAGGAATATTGCCTGTTAAGACAGCTCCTGCTTGTCTTTTGTGATTCATCAAATTCTGTGTATATCCAGAGATCTGCTGCAGAAGTTCCATCTCCAAGACTTTGAGCTTGCGGAAAAGCTGATAGCGTCCATGCAGATCCTCTTTTGACCTCTTCAGTGCTCATCATGGTACAGTCCCAGCTTGGAAACTTTGCAGTTTGCCCACTTATGACAGTCCATTGTTCCTATTCGTTTTTCTCCTGCTTGGTGCACGCTGGTTCTGAAGGTCTTCTGAAGACTCGCTCAGCCTCAAAGATGCCCTTGTTCCTTGGAACTAACTGCTGTCACGGCAATGGGCATCCCCAGCTAGAGTAACAGGAAAAGGCTTGCCAGTCTGCTGCAACACATCACTTTTGCAGCGAGCAGGTAATCAGGCCAGAGACAATGTAACCAGATGTGATTAATACTGTTTGCATGCATGTGCTCGTTCACATATAGCCACCTAGATTCAATATGCCTTCTGATAGGTGCTACAGATAGCCCTTAGAAATCACCAGTTGTAGGCCAGGGCAAGGGCAGAGTTTGGAACATTATCTAGTGGCTAGTTCATGGGAGTCATAAGATAAGAGTTGTCTTCCTAACTCTGTCACTGACTTGGTGTGTGACCTTTGGACAGCTTGCTTAACCTCTGCATCTGTAAAATGGCAATAGTGCAGACTTCACTGCTGTGATGGTGTCTTTCAGAAGGCCATAAATAATCAGAAACTGATGTTTATAATAGCACCTTTCTTTCCAGAAGTCACACTTAAACCTATACCAGAGGATCATTTCACCTACCACGGAAATGCTGTCACTGTTGGGAAAACCAGCAGCTGTTTAATGCTGCCTAACACTTTAGGAAAGGAAAAATGCCATATACAAACTGAAATTGCAATGGAATTTTTAATACTGCTATTGGGGAACCTGTCTGTCCCTCCCCAGTATATCATAAGCTGAGAAGAACCACTGTTTAGAACACTTACTCGTATAACACTCTCATTCTCTGAGTGCTTCCACACTAGAAAAAAAAGTTTAGTTTTCTTACCATGTGTTAGCTAGGGAGGAGCCATGGGTTTACCTCAATCTGTGAACATGTTTGAGAACTACAATTGCCTTGTCTTCACTAGGCTTGTCCCATGTGTTACTTACCATGCGTTGGCTAACGTGTGGTAGGAACACACTCTTCCTCCCTCTTCCCCCCCCTCCCCCCCCCAGTAAAGACAAGGGCTCAGTGGTGAATCTCCCAGTGTCTTGTAGAGTTTGCTCTTTGGCAGCAAACCAGCGCAGCACACTAAGCTGAGCTGTCAGGATTTCTCCAAGGGCACAGGCATTCTTCACGTTTTCACCGTCAGATTATAGAATCATAGAATATCAGGGTTGGAAGGGACTCCAGAAGGTCATCTAGTCCAACCCCCTGCTCCAAGCAGGACTAATTCCCAGTTAAATCATCCCAGCCAGGGCTTTGTCAATACCTGACACTTCATTTAAAACCCATGTGTCAAACCTCAATACTGTAATAGAAGAATTGCACCAGGGCAATGATTTGAGTGTATTTAGATTGGCATTGGTTTATTTGGAGTTATCGCTAGACAAATCCTGGATTCCTAACTTGACTTTGCCACATCTGTGCACACTTGTAAAGATCCATTTGGCTAACATATCTGTGAATGACAGAAGAAGCAAATTCATATTATTAAACTAGTTTGCTTAGTGTTGTGGGTTTATTTGTTATGGAGTGAAGGACATGTACTGACCTGCTGGCCATTGAAAAGATCAGAAACTTGTAACGTGTGTCTCAGCAGTTTGACACAGCCTAACTAGTTGACTGTCAAGAACCGCATTCATCCACTGAGTTTGCAGAATATTTGTGTCGGATTAAGAGTTTGGAGCCAGGGTTTGCCGGGATTTGAGTCGGACACTGCCCTGGTTAATTTAACTGGCAGCAAAGATGTTAAAAGCCAAATACAGAAACCGCTTTTCTAAATGGCTTATCACTAAAGCTGCAAGCAGCAAATTACAGGGAAATTCCTAGAGTAAGGACAAAAGTAATGGAAAAGGCAGCTAAAAGTCAAAAGTCAGGCGGAGTTTTGTACCCATATAACATGTTTTTTCCATTTTGCATGCAGATAGTGAGAACAATGCATGTGCTTTGATAAAAGTTTGGTATGTAGCAGTTTCTGTTGAACTCATATTCATCTTTCTTTTCACTCACTGGGTAATTGCATGACCTCGTTATCTCAACCCTCCCTAGATCATGGGTCACAGTCTACTGAACCAGTGTGTTGTCACAAAGCTCACGTTCTTTGGGCACAATCCAGTCAAGTGTTTTAGCAGAAGCTTAATTTTAAGCAAGTGAGTAGCCCCATTGGTTTCATATGCTTAAGTGCCTTGTTGGATGACTTACTGTGTTCTCATGTGTTTAACTGTTGAAAAATTGGAGAGGGTGCAGAAAAGAGCCACAAAAATGATTTGAGGGCTGGAGAAAATGCCTTACAGTGAGAGACTTAAAGTGCTCGATCTGTTTAATTTGTCAAAAAGAAGATTGAGAGGTGACTTGACTATACTTAAAACTGCGAGTCTGTCACGGAGGTCACGGATTCCATGACTCTCTGGGACTTCTGGAGTGGCAGATGCGGCTGGCCCAGGGACCACCTGAGCAGCTCAGATTAGGCACAGATTTTTAACAGTGAGGGTGACTGACGGCCCAGGGATGTGGTGGATTTCCCATTTCTTGATGTGTTCCAATCAAGACTGGGTGCCTTTCTGGAAGAGATGAGTTAGCCAAACACATGTTGTTGGGCTCAGTATGGGGTAACTGGGTGAGACTGGACGGCGTGTGAGATACAGGAGATCAGACTAGATGATTTAATGGTCCTTTCTGGCCTTAAACTTCATAAGTCTATGAACTTTGCAGATCTCCATGATGTTTGTTCAGCTGCAACATCCCGTCCATCTTTGTGTGTCTGTGTATTTATAAAGACACTCAGGCACCATTGTATCTGGCTTCCCCCAGAATGGGATTACGTAATTAATATTAGGAAGGTGCTTTGGGATCCCCGGGTGGAAGGTGATCTAGAAGGGCGAAGTGGCATTTAGTTTTATTTGAGCTTTGTGACTAAGCCAGGAAGAATTGCTAAATCTCACTTAATGTCATCTAAGGGAGAGACCTTGACTTTTTACTTTGCTGGTATAATAACCTCTCTTTTTTCATTCAGCCCAATAATCTACAGAGTACATTTGTACCGGTAATGTCCATTTCATGCCCGACAAATTCAATGGGTTCTTTTTACAGTCCCTTTGGAATGTAAAAACCTTTCAGGAGATAGTATTTGATTCAGGGACATTTTTTTTGTGTGTTTAAAAAAAAATGTCCTTGAATCAAAAGACGCCATTTTGGACCAAATTAGTCACTTGAGCTGGAGGAGAAAAGTTTCCCCAAGATACCATTAGCTTTCTCCAGGGTTTTATTTTTCCATCTAATCATATATGATGTGTCCATTTCCCCAGCCCATGGATGCAATGTATAAATTCAAAGTCAAAACTAGCATTGCCCGTGTAGCAGTAATAGCTGGCCCCGTCAACCATCACAACAGATGTCAGGAGATGGGAAGCACCTCTAGATTCTTAGTCCAAGGTCAAGGTAAGCTTGGCTTAAAAAAAATCTTGTACTGTCCCCTGCAAGGCCAACGAGCTCAGCTGCTGGAAGACCAGAGAGCAGAACAGGCAAGAAGGCTTCCAGGTGTCAGTACTGCCCTGGGACTTGTCTACAAGAGCAACCCAGCCACTAGGGTGAGGCATCTCCAGAGCTGCCCTGTGTGTCTGTTGATTTTTTGCATTGCTTTTCTTATCACTGCGGGTTTAATAACTTTCTGTGCTCTATCAAACCCAGTGAGCAAAGTCTACCCCTAAAAACCACCTCCTCCTCATAGTGTGAGATCCTTCTTCCCCCTAAATCAAGGACTGCAATGCTGTTAAATGGCAGCTTGTCAGGCAGGCAACCCACGGGGAACGACTCCAGGTGCAGGTTTAATTTGGAATCTTGGGTGAATGCATGCGCCACCATCATTCTGCTCTGCCCGGCTGCACCATCCATGTGTCCGCAAGTCAAGAGAACTGGTAGGTCTCATTTTAGATCTACCAGCCTTGGCTGTGCCTATCTAAACACAAATTACCAAGTTTACTTCAGATCCCTTGAAATTGTAGGGAAAATTGAGGTTTGGTGTCTAAAAATGCAAAATTGCTGGAGAGAGAGCGGGATATTTTTACATTAATCTTCTAGGAACGTACTAGGAAGGAGTGATTGTAAAAAAAACCTAATTACCCAGTGTTACCTTTGTTCTAAGGTAGACAGGTGGAAGGTGCAGGACTATCAGTTCTGGAGACTGAAGTCCTTCGTTTAATTACAGAACAGGTATAGCATGGACAGCAGCAGTGCCAGCTTCCCCACATGGCCAATCATGCCTGTTTCCAGAGGGACAAGCTCTATGGCATTCATTGCGGACCTTGTAGGCTCCCCACAAGGGTTCCAGCTACTAGGGTGCATCGTGATGTAGTTGCTCAGCCACTAGGCCAGGGGTTCTCAAACTGGGGGTCGGGACCCCTCAGGGTTGTCACGAGGTTATTACATGGCGGGTCGCAAACTGTCAACAATGGCTAACAGATGGCAGTAGGCCAGATCCTGAACTGGTGTAAATAAGGACAGTTCCACTGAAGACAAGGGATCTGGGTAAACAAGTTTAAATTACATCCAGCTTTGGCTGGATTTGAACTGGTGACCTAGAAGGTGTTTATATCACTTTACCAGTTCTCTGAGCCCTCCGTTCCCCTGGCAGCAGCTTTTTACTGTAACTGGAACAAGAGTTTAAATCTGTGGTTCTCAACCTATTTATCATTGTGTTACCTGGACCACAGGTTGAGAACCCCAGCGTGCCCCCCTCCAACCCCTCAGACCCCTATACCTAGCACCTCCCACCCAAAGACCCCTGCATAGAGTGGGGCCAGGAGTGGAGCCCTGGGCGGGGGGCCAGGAATGCCGCCCCTGCTGTGTGGCCTGGCGGCCTTTAGCACACAGATGGGCTGCAGCTGTGTGCTAATTGTGTCGCATGCAGCCCACCGGCCACGGGTTGAAAACCTCTGATTTAAATGGAGTGCACTAAAGCTAATCTGTTTATCCTACAGAAGCTACCAATTTCAGATACATTCAGCAGGATCCATTTCAATTTCTCAGTTGGCGATATTTGTGTTACGCAGTTCAGTAAGCTTCCAGGAGAACAGCTGAATCAATAAACAGTGCAGGTCTTTTCCTTAGAATGTATTGATTCACAAGCTGCTTGCATCTTAAACACTCCCTAATAAAAACTTTTGCCTCATTATAAACAATGTGCATAATCTGTATGAAATGCAAAAGCATTGTTAATGCAACATTGTTTGAACAGTTAAATACTTGAAAATCAGGAAATTTAAAGGTTTAAGCAGAATGCGCAATCTGAACTCTGCCTTCTTGCAAATATGCAGTGGTGGTGTAGCCATGTTGGTCTGAGGATATTAGAGAGACAATGCAGGTGATGTAATTGTCTTTTCCTGGACCACCTTCTGTTGGTGAGAGAGACAAGCTTTCGAGCATACACAGAGCTCTCCCTGAGGGTTGAAGCCTCATGAAAGGAATTGCTGGCTTGCAAATTCAAACTGGTTTTAAAAATTCTTTAGAGCTGGGTCAAGCCCCAGTTCCCAACTGCCTCACACTTTGGGGAACAGAAGAGCTGGATACAAACTTTGCATTTTGACCTTCTCTTGATGCTCAGTGGAACGAACCCCCCAGATCTGAATAGCCTTTAATGTTGGGGATACTAGAAAATCTGGATCTAATGTATGCCCACCTTCCAAGCAATAAAAATTTGGCTGCATTTGGTAAAGGCCCCGTCAATGAGGTCCTGGAGCAGTGCCCTGACTGGAAGTTCAGCCCTGCTACCTTCCAGCTGCTGGGAAGAGAAAGGGTGTTGAGATTTTTACCAGGATGCTCTTGGATCCTCTTCTGGGGCCTTTGTCTTTCACATCAGCCCCTGGTTAGTAGGTCTGATAAGTGTGAAGTTCTACCCATTGCTTGCTTATGGAAAGGAGAAGAACCTTCTCTCTCACACTCTGCCTCATGCTGCTTTTCCTCCCTTTTTCCTTCATCTGTCCATTGCCTACTTAGCTTGTAAGCGCCTCAGGGCAAAGACCTTGTCTGTAAAATACCTAAACACTCTTGATGCTACAGAGATAATAATTTAAAGACTGTTTCACTGTATCCCAATTCACTGTGGTCTCAATCTAATTCCCATTAAAGTCAATGAAAAGACTTCTGTAGGGTTGACGGGATCAATAATAAATTCCATTGTATGTGGGAGACACGTAGTGTGTCAGTCTACTCTCCTCCCCACCGAAATTATATTGGCAGTGTTGTTAGTTACTTAGACACAGCTGATACAAGTAAAGAGCTGCAGAGAGGAAGAAAATATTCTTTAAGAAGTCACCTATGGCCAGTATTTTCTTACGAGATATGATGAGGGGAACTGATGCATATTGCAAAAATGCAGCACGACATCCATTAGGGAATGAAACCCATTTTGTATTGTTGAATAGACGTATGGAATGATGAATAGCTCCAAAATGAATACAAGGCTGTAATTTACTGGAGAGGCTCTTGACAATGTTATAAACCAAGAAACCTCCTCTCCAGCCACTTTTACAATAGCTGCACAATCCTGACACTGACTTAAGTCTTTAGCAATCCATTGAGAGCTGGTGTGCAAGGCAAACAAAGCTGTTAGAATGCAAACAGGAAGGAGTCCGCAGCATGGAAGAGGAAGGAAGCTTACTGAGGCATTTGCATTCACATAATAAAGTTGTAACCCTGTAAATGCAATAATACGTCGGATGATAAATTATAACAGGGCTGGAGATGGGAGTTAATAGCTCTCAATTAAACAGACAGAATGATTGTTTTTCTCTGCAGCCGCTCCGCTCCCTCCTTTATCTCATTTTTCTGAACGACTGACTACATAGCTCGGGCTTTTCTCTACATGTAATTTTATCGAGTCTCTTCCGCAACTGCAGTCCTTCGTGCTGAATTCTGTTAAAGCAAGGGCTCTGACGCGATTAGGTGACCCCCTGAGCAGCAGGGAAGTGTCAACTGACAGTTTCATTCTGGAACATCCACTTGCTCCTGTCATCCTGTCGGCCTAAAGTGCTGGCTCTCCTCTGAAAAGTGACTCTGTTCAAGTGGTATCTTGTGCATGTGCAGAGTCATGTTGTCTTACTCCTGTGACTAAAATACATTTTTGCTCCTGCTGTCCCTGCAGAGCCAACCCAGCTAAGGGAGAGCAAGCTGGACTCTTCTCCTCCTTGTGCATTATCAGCAGAATTGTTTGCTCAGGACAGTTAGAGGGCCAGTCTGTGACGCTGCAAAGGAAAAGTTTGTCCTTCCTGTCACTCAGAGCCACACCCAGGGGTCATCCTTGACTTCTCTCCCTCTCTTGCCCCGCACACCCAGGCCACCACCACTTCTTCCTCAGTAACCTTTCTAGGATTGCCCTTTTTATCCCAGACCACATGGCTCAAACTCTTGTCCAGGTCCTTGTGGTCTCCCATTGTGACTACCGCAGTCTCCTAATCTCTGGCCTTGCTGACGCCCAGTACACTTATCCTCCTTGTCCTTTGTTATGACCATGTCAGCCCCCTTTTGCAATCTTCCATCAGCTCCTCGTTTCCACTGCATCGTGTTCAAACCCTAGGCCCTTCACCGCCCATCTCTCCTGCTTATCAGCTCTTTTCTCTTACCAAGCCACCGCACCAGTGACCAGGCCATCCTCTAACACCCAAGTGTTCATTTCTTCCATGCTGCTCCCTATGGTTGGAACACCCTCGCTGGCTTAGTCTAAAACCACTACCCTTCTCCAGACCCACCTCGACTGTGATTCGAGTAGGAAACTGCCAGCTGATGTAGTCCCCTGATAGAAGACTGCTTGGCGATCTCATCTGTTGTATCAGTTTAACTAGGACTGAAATAAGCACAAGTACTGTCATCATTTTTTCACTTCTCCACCTTGGGGAAAAAATTCATCTTCCCATATTGTGTGTCTGTTTGTGGTTGGTATTCTCCTATGTGAACTAATTGAGTAGGCAGCCCTTCTGTTGTGTGAATGCCGCCCGCGCAGCTGTGGCCTTGATACACTTCAGCTTATAGTTGCGTAATTTGTTCACTCTCTGCAATAAATTGTTTGTGCTTTTGATGGATCTTTCGTGAAATATTTTAATGCATTCCCGTTGAATTTCTAATTTTTTTTCCAGTCGCTATTGACAAAAGAGAGCAGTAACTCTGGCTTTACATGGGACTTTAATCTCCCCAGCTGTCACACAGATCCCTGATACAAATATTTTCCACAGTTAATGCCTTCGGTGTGGTTTTTTTATATGATCAAACGTAATCTTCTTTAATTAAGTTTGATTGCCACAATGCTGTGTTCTTTTCATCAGGTTGCAGACGTTTTAAAAAAAAAAAAAAGAACCCTGGGGAGATCGTTTAGAGGAGAGCAACAGAAATGATTAAAGGACTGGAGAGATTTATCTAGGAGGAAAGACCTAAAAGAACAGAATTCGGTATAGCTTGACTAGGCTAGGGGTCAATCAAGAAGTCTCGGAGGCGGGCTCATATTTGAAAGTGTAATCAACCAAGAAACGGGAGGAATTTAATATGGTTTCAGGGGTGTATGCTAGGAGTAATGAGATAAATATAAGAAAGGGAAGTTTTAGGATGAATATGTGGAGAAACTTCCTGAAAAGGAGATGTATTCGATTTGATCCTCTTACAGAGAAGTGATGGATGCTTCATCCCACAGCATGCTTAAGATCAGACTGGACAAAGCACTGGAAAATACATTGCATGATCAGTCCTTCGCTAGCCAGGGTATAGCCTAGCTATCCTCGCAGACCTTTTTCTCATCTCTAATTTCAGTCATTCTGTTACTTTAATCAGGAAATTTACAGGAAACAATGAGTAAAATGTTGGGCTCAGTATAATGATTCTGAGTAACAACATTGGGGCCCGAACCTCAGCTGGTGTAAATTGGCTCCATCTGACTTCAGGGGAGTTAATCTGGTTTACTGATGTGCCCCTGGATGTGGAGTAACTCCAGTGACCAAATGAGACAGGTTGGAATCTGTAATTCAAGGAGCTGGAATTCACTGAATTCAGTGTGGGAGCAGAAACCTTACTGTTTATCAGGTACTGGGGCTGAATGGCAGTATAGAAACATGGCCTTATAACTGCAGGTGCTGGGGTGGCTTGCCCCTGTCTCTAAAGCTTTGTTATGTCAGTCTGGCAAGCACCTAGCTATAATTGTTGTGTGTTTGTTAGGTTGTCCGCACAGAAAAGAACAGTCTGAACAACAGGTTCCTGCCATGGGATGAGATCGAGACAGAGGCCATTCTGTCTATCGACGATGACGCCCACCTTCGCCATGACGAGATCATGTTTGGGTTCCGGTGAGTAGCGTAAAGTCTGTGCATGTGCGGTTGGTTGGGGTCGTGGGGACCGGGCCATATACAATCGAGCCATGTTCCATTCAGATCCACACTCTGAAGTGTAGTTAAAGCCAGGAACTGGAGTCAAGAGAAGTACGATTCTGTTCCTGGTCTGCTACTGATTTCCTTGGCCACTTCGACCAGAGTTTTGAAACTTGGATGTCTAAAGTTAGCCACTTAAAGTTCATTTATAGCACCTCAATAATGGGCCTGGTTTTCAGGAGTGCTGAGCACCTGCAGCTGCCATTGTTCAGTGCTTTGGAACAGTCAGGCACTCTCATTTCAAAATGTTAGCCTTCACCTTTTCGAGGGCAGTTTCCCCATCTCTAATACGGCGACAGTCATATTTCCGTATCTCAGAGGGATGCTGCGGGCTTAATGATTAATCATAAAGTGCTTGGAGATCCCTGAGTGAAAGGTGCTATAAATACAAAGTCTGTATTATTCTTAGACAGAAAAACAATGTTAAAAGAACTTTAATAGGATTACAAAGTCAAGCACACAAATGTCAGGAAATGCCACAATTAAGGTTGCCTGTGCAATTATTATAATTACATGATCACATACTGCTTTTTCCACAAGAAAAGGTCACCGCAATTTTTTAACATGGACAAAACAACATATTTTTCCCTAGTCCTGTTCTCAGAAACTGCTGAACCATTCTCGAGGAAAGTTTCAGCCCAGATAGTTTGGCAAAGTTTTATAAGCAACTGAAAACAGGGTCTTATAATGGGAAGTGTTGGGTAGCCTTAAAAACATCTGGTACTACCAGCCCTACCCATCGTTCCTGTTATCGTCACTTATTAAGCATTTAGACCTGACCAAAACCCCCTAAATTAAAATACTTCTAAATAACTGACTTAATATGCCTGCCGGAGTTAAGTTTAAGGTTCCTGCATAGTCATGAACTGTGACGTTAAAGATTCCGTTTGGGTGGTGCAGGGGCTGATAACAGGGTAGAAAAGCCTTTTGCTCCTATGCTGCTGGGTCAAATCCAGCTCAGGTAGGTAGTGACAAAAGCTGGTGCAAACTGATGGCTGTCCAGCAGCCTCTGTGAAGTGGGTGGATGGTCTGTCCTGTTCCAAGGTGTTCACATCTCTCAGACACCCCATCCAAATTGTCCCCCTCATTGACAAAGTCAGCAGAGTTCCCGGATTGAATGGACCAAGGGATTTAAACTCTCCCGCCCGTTCTT
This sequence comes from Lepidochelys olivacea, assembly GCF_965140295.1. Lineage (NCBI taxonomy): Eukaryota > Metazoa > Chordata > Testudines > Cheloniidae > Lepidochelys > Lepidochelys olivacea. The sequence continues at coordinate 8,156,817 of NC_140413.1, forward strand.
AGAGGGTAGCCTGTCCAGGTGTGGGGCAAAGTTCCCTGTAAGCTGTGCAGCAGCCTATTTAGCACCGCTCTGGGAACCCGTCCGGCTGGGACCTGCCAGGGGCGGGGCAGCCCAAACCCAGCCCCGGCCCAGACCTGTCGGAGGATGGATGGCCTGGACCTGCCACATCCAGGGGTGGGTGCCCCTCCCTTGGCCCGAACCCAGTCCTGGCCCAGACCTGCCGCAGCCGGGGTGTGTGGGGGGGTGCCTCTCCCACAGCCCCAGCCTCAGAGCTGCCTCAGCAGGGAGAAGCACCTCTCCCCGTCCAGCCCAGGTGCTGCTGGGGGGAGCCTTCTCTCCCTGCTTCAGTCCCGGAGCACCCTCCTGCACTCCAAGCCTCTCATCCCCAGACCCATCCCAGAGCCCGCACCCCCAGCCAGAGCCCTCACACCCCTGCACCTCTGCCCCAGCCCTGATCCCCTCTGCCACACCCCCAGCCAGAGCCCTCACCCCCTGCACCCGAACCCTCTGCTCCAGCCCTGAGCTCCTTCCCACACGCTGAACCCCTCAGCCCCACCCCATGAACTTTCTTATGTGCACCAAAATGAAAGTGGTATGTCACACGTCACCTCCATATTGGTGCACATAACAAAATTCATTCTGCACATGGGTGGGAAAAATTAGAGGGAACACTGGTGTGGGAGTGTCTGTTGTTGACATTAGCTGCACCTATCTAATGTGGTCCGTAGGGGGCGGCAGCATAAAGATGGGCAGTCCCCCTGGGACCTGGTTCCATGTAGGTGCTAATGGGGAAGCAGGGCCAATGCAGTCAGTTGAATGGATTACCCACTGGCTGCAGAAGGATGGCAGCTTCAATTATGAAAGCCTGAAGAAGCATGAGGGTGGCAGGGGCGGCAAGGCCTTGTTTGTGCTGCTCTCAGTGGCCGTGGGATTGTCAGTTTGACATATTGCCCTGACTCAGGGAACGCGTCCTTCACTGCCAGGCGCTGCCGGCGGTCCTCCTGAATCTCTCCCCTGACAGCGTGACCCCGCAGATCTCTTCTGCCTCTGGCACGTTGGCTGGGGCTGTATTAACTTTCACAGAACATCCTGTCATCAGCATGTTGTTGTCGTTGTCCCCGTCCCTCTCCCGCTTCAGCATCTAAACTTCCATCCGCTCTGCACTTGCAGAGGGTTTCCTGGGTGCAGAGGCAGGCGACTGGGGTGAAGTAGTGAACTGGGGCCTGAGGAAAGGGAGCGAGGCCAGTCTCTGTTCCAGCCGCTGATGGAATCTGGCTGTCAGAGCGGCTGGGGCAGCAGGTTCTAATTGAGTCTGAGCTTCCATCGTGGGAGGCTCCGGGGCTTCTCCTTCAACGCGTACAGCTAAAGAGCTCGTAAATACATGCCGAGAGGTGTGTTCCAAGGGCAGGGGCTGACACAGCAGGGTAATGATGCCACTACGCAAGCTTGTGTCACTCACTTGGTTCTTGGTTCCTCTGGCCAATAGGGGTTGCAGTCTGCGCAGTGGCCTCTCTTCACTAATGCAAGAGCTCAGTCAGCTAGTGGAAGAGGGGAAAGGAGTTCAGGTCTTCTCTGTCACTAGGGTGTGTTGGCCTGGTGGTTGGGAGGCAGGTAAAAGGGGGAGCCAGGACTCCTAGGTAGAGGTCTGTTTGGGCCTAATTTTTAGGCCCCAACCAAAGTCAAGCTCAGCTGACCTGAAAGGGTCAAGTTGTTTTCCAAGCAAGCCTGACCCTTTCCCTACCACGCGCGAGTCAGCGCTGCTGCTTCCTGCCCGGGGTGGGGTTGGCTCGGCCGTGCTGCGGCATGAGGCACACGGACTCCTCGGCACGCCCGCTCTGCAGTGCACGCCGCGCAGCAAGGTGGCGGTGGCCAGCAGGAGTGGGGATCACGCGGCCACTGCCACACCAATCCCATGAGAGCAAGCCCGCAAGGGTCCGGTTGCTTTCCCAGACCCAACAGTTGTAGTCGGATCCTAGCGGGTTTGGGTCAGGTTTCAGGGCTCTAGCCTTAGGTTCTGTTCCAAACTCTGCCACTGACTTGCCGCGTGACCTTGGGTATCTCGCTTTCCCTCACCTTGTCTCGTTTTCCCTAACCATAAAACAGGGGCGATGCTCCAGTTATAACCCCTCAGAGAAATAAACATTAGACGGTTGTCTAAAGCCAAGGAATCCTTGACTTCCAGGGCTTGACTTCTGCTTGGGGGAAAAGCACCCCAGTAATGCAGAAGTAGGAATAACTTAATAAGGGCATGAATAGTTCCTGCTCCAACTATTAAAAACTAAGTCATGTCGGATTAATAAAAACCCGCAAAAATAACTGCATGGTGGAAGGATGGTGACCAGGAAGGTGCTGACAGCTTTAATTATTCATGTTTTCATTACCAGGTTATATTGGATTTCCATTAATTTAATTAGCAATGTCTACAGTTAAAGCATCTTTGTCTCCTACTGTACTGATAAATGTAACGAATGCCCAGGAGGCGTTGGCAGTGTCTCTGTTAGCACTTCTGCTATTGCCCTGCAGCAATGATCTCTGTAACCCCCATCCTGAGAGGAGAATATTCCGCGGGTGGGAACACTTGTACAATACACAGTGGCAGAAAATTACCATGTGTGGCCACACTTCGCTCCTAGGATGAAGGGAAAGCCCCTTCCTGCATTCAACAGAGACACGTTCTATTTAGATGAGAGGCACCAAGTTCCAGTTTGCAATATGTAATTTAGACACTAAGCATTAACTGGACAAGATCAAATGATCTGAAAAGAGCCCTGCAGCATAAAGCCAGGCGTAGTTCCCAGGTTAGACCTCGCACGCTGATGGTTTTTCTTAATTATTCCTGACAGTTTTCCAATAATCCAGAGAGATTCCTCCTGGAGGGGAGAGAGATTCAAATGAGAATGGAATATTAAGTGCTTGCTTTCTCATATGTGACCGTCACCATTTAATCACATAAGGCTCAATCATGACCCCTCTTATGTGGCTGTGCAAGGGAGAAAGGGGGTGTGCAGAGGCCCCTTCCTCCCCTTCATGGGGAATCCATGTGGCCAGAGGGGAGGAGTGGAGAGCAGATCCTGCCAGGCTGTTATGCCCGCTCCTGCACAGCTGGGTGGGGAGTTGGCAAAGCTCCAATTTCTGTGACGATGAATAATAATACTTAGCTGTTGTGCACACCTCCCATCTGCTAATATCCTGGTGTTTTACAAACACCAGTGACTTTAGCCTCCCCCCATCCCCTGGAGAGAGGTCAGCGTTACCCTCACTAGACAGATGAGGAAGCTGAGATGTGGGGTGACCTGTTCAGGGTCACACAGGGGGGGTCTGTAGCAGAGCCGGGAACAGAACGCAGATATCTAGACTCCCGGTTCTGTGCCTCAACTACACACACATGACCCTGCCCCTCTCAGGGGAAAACAGTTAGGAACAAAAGTAGCTGAAATGTTGATTTTATTTAACTTTTCATCCTTAGTTGATAAAACATCTTGAAGTGAGTGATCTATGTTATGGTGTGGGCTTGGTAGCAAACAAAACCATTTCTGTTATAACCGGCTTTTCCTTGCTCATAACTTTCTGCACATTTCATTTGGGTTTTCATTTTCCGTGCTTTCTCTTGTCCAGAAGATACTTGGGGTGGTTGTTTTTTGTTTTGAAGTCTGTGGAAAATCCCTTGAGTAATTTACAAGTTAGGGGATGTGGAAAAAATATTCTTTCCATATGGAAAACCAACCCAAACCAGCCTCTTGCCCTGCTTGAAAGGGGCTGGACTGAGAAGCTTGCTGGTACTGGAGAGTGTCCATGACTGAGCTTGGAAAAGTTGGTTGGATGATGATAAACTTGCATGGGATTGAAAGATCAGTTTTGAATGAGCTCAGAGTACAGCCAGTACCGTTGTGTGTTAGACGTTCTTTCTAAAGCACTTTGAGATCCTTGGGACAAAAGGAATTTTCGCCAGGGCCCCTGTCTGTGGAGTTTGCTCCTTGTAGTGTATCACCAGTGTTTCTTTAGCATTTAGAGCTGAATCTGGCAGTCAGGAGCCTTGGCATTCTGTTTCCAGCCCTACTATGTGATCTCAGGCATGTTTCTTAGGATGGGATTTCCAAAAAGCGCTCAGTATTACATAACTCTGTTCCCACTGCAATCAGTGCTAAAACTCCCATCAACTCCAATGGGAGCAGAGTTAGACTGATGCTGCTTGTCCTTGAAAATTCCACCCTTAACCTCTGAATGCATCAGTTTTTGAATCTGTAAAATGGGGATAATGGGTGAACTCTTGGCCTAACTGGAGTTTTGCCACTGACTGTAGTGGGGCCAGGATTTTGCCGAGTGCCTGTTTCATGCCGTTGTTTTATGGCCTGGGGATCCTTGGCTGACCATCCATATCTTCATTATTAGGTAGAGCCACACTACAGTTGTGGGTTGTGTGATTCTTTTCACAGTTTGAGTGTGCTGTGGTCTTGCCCCACTGAAGTTCTGTCTTTACATTTGCAGAGTCTGGAGAGAGGCAAGGGACCGCATTGTTGGATTCCCTGGGCGATACCATGCGTGGGACATCCCCCATCAATCTTGGCTCTATAACTCAAACTACTCTTGTGAACTGTCCATGGTGCTGACTGGTGCTGCCTTCTTTCATAAGGTAAGAGCAAGTGGTCAGAGAGAACCCAGTCTCAGTACTCCTTGGCCAGCTCTCAGCTTTGCTTTTCCTTTTTAGAGTAGCCTGAGTTTTCGATTAAAAAACTAGTGCCAGAATTGACCATTCCTTCTCTCTTGCGTCTCAGATTCTCAACATAAGCTTCATTAATCACTGCAAACGGAAACCCTGCTGAAGAAAGGTTAATATATACGTGTCCCAAGAGATGCGGCTTATTTGAGGAAAGATGCATAGAATGGCTCTGAGCTGAGGGAGAGAGACTGAGCATGTGGCCAATTCAGTTGCGGCAATTCTCTTAGATGCTGTGATGCCAGCCATCAAAGTGTTCAGGTCTTCTCTGGGTTGGCTTAGTGATTTGTTATTGCACTGCCCTGCCATGCAGGAGTCTGGGTTCAGATGCCCAGCCCTGGATTGTTGCTCCCAGTCCTTAGGAATCTGCGGAATGTCCATAAAAGCTCACTGCTGTGACACCAACAATAGCTTACACACCTGTGTACTTAGCACCCTTCACGATGGAGCCACAAAGCATTTCACTAATGAAAAACTAAGGTTCAAAGCTAGGGGAGTTGGGCTCCTAAATCTCATTGGTTTTAATGGGACTTAGGATTCCAAATCCCTCAGGCAGCTTGGAAATCACAGCCCCAGGTTCTCCCAGCAAAGAACAGCTAAAATTAGCAGCAACCCTATTTTGGGATCTAATTTTATGCATCCCGAGTGTGGCAAGGGGTAACAGGGTCACCACAGAAACTCTGGCTCCTGTGGTTACCAGATGTAAAAGAATCCTGAAGTGGGCTCAGAAGCTAGAAAGGTGATGGTTAAGTTGATTTGTATCTGAGGCTACTGCTATAAAAAGAGGGGAGTTGGGGACAGATGCAGAGAGCTCCATCAGGTGTTCAGAGCCTTCTTCCTTCCTCCCCATCTGGGGAAGGCAGTGGAGAACAAAGAGACTATTTGTATCCTTTTGGGACAGTGAGGGGCTAGGTCTTTAAAGGGCTCATTCTGTACCATCATCCCTTGCTGGGAAGGGACCAAGATGCAGCAGAAACATTGTGTAGACTGACCAGCAAGATTTGAGGTGGCCATGTGTGTCCGGATTGCAATGGAGTGGGATCCCAGGAGTTGCAGGTCTGTAATGGCAGCCATGGGGTGGCTTTGCTGCTACTCTGTGAGTGAATGAAGCAGAACTTCTCTTGGAGATAAATCCTACCCCCAGCATTGTTCTGGGGATCCTTTCCATTGACTTCAATGGGCTTTGGATCAGGCCCATAGCTAGTATGTCACTAGCTGTCTTGGGTCTGTTTTACTGTTGAATGTTTGTTTGTTTCAGTACTACGCCTACCTGTATTCTTACGTGATGCCACAAGCCATCCGTGACATGGTCGACGAATACATCAACTGCGAGGATATTGCCATGAACTTTCTAGTCTCTCACATCACAAGGAAACCACCCATCAAGGTAAAGCAGTAGATGGGAACCTTGTACAGTGCTTCTGATTTCAGGAGAAATAGTTATTTATTCTGATCTGTTAGAAATGCACCTATCTTAGCTCTGTGTACCTAGGCCCAGGGACTAATGTATCCAATAGTGAGAGTGAGACGACCAGCCCCAAGAGACTTTCCACTGAATAAGGGAAACCCAGCTTGGATGCACCTTGCAGCACGCAGTAGGGGTAGTCAAACGGGCTGGAACAGATCAGTGAGAAGCCACGCCTCAAGTCCCCTAGAGCTGGGGGACTGTTTGCATGTCTCCCTGCTGCTCTCCACTGTAGGAACAGTTTGTCTCTGAGACCAGCAGGACCCAGACCAGGGAGGGCTAAAGGGATCAGAGTCAATAGCTTTAATCCACTTGCTTCCCGAGAGGCTCAGTAAGTGGTATTGCACCTTTCTTTAAGTTACAGGCACAAGCAGGGGATGCAATTCCTTGTTGTTATTAGGGTCTGTAGAGTCCTCTAGCACCTTTAGGCCCATTTCTGCACCAAGCGCTGTATGTTCTGTCATCACAGGCCATCTGCTGTGGAGCGTGTCTCTGCGGAGCCTCTGATGCTGCAATATGTCTCATTCTACTATAAACTGGAGATCCTAGGGTCTAGTTTCGCACTCGGGTGGAGAGAGGTAATGAGGCTATTGGGACCTGATTCCGCTGAAGCACAGTCCCAGAAAACAATGGGCTCTGCCCCTTGTGTAAAGGTGTTGGGTGTCCAAATTGAGACACATTAAAGGGGATTGATTTTCAGAGGGGAGGGTACTCAGCACTTTCCGAAAATCGGATGTTTCATGATATCTCAGGTTGAGCACCCCAAAACAGAGGCACTCAGGATCACTAATTCCTCCTGAAAAAGCAGGCATGTATCTGCAGTCCCCAAAGGAACAGAGCCTACCCCAGAGAGCGTCCATCTCAGTTCAGCCATCCGTCTCCCTTAGGGTTCAGCACTGGCACCTATCATCATAGCGTCTCGGCATCTTAACACAATGAATGATGGCAAGGAACAATGAGGGGGTGGGAGGATGGGCTGGTGCTTAGTATGTTGCATATCATAGAATCATAGAATATCAGGGTTGGAAGGGACCCCAGAAGGTCATCTAGTCCAACCCCCTGCTCGAAGCAGGACCAATTCCCAGTTAAATCACAGTAATATGCTTCATAGGGCTCCCTTTTTATTCTGGCCTTGGAATCTAGGAATCTCTTTTGTTGTTAACTTATTACCTGTTCCTTTAGAACACAATCAGGCATGGACTCTGGACACCGTTCTGTTCAATACTGTGTCTGCTCAGATATACAGACTTGAGCTCAGATTCCGTCATTCCCAGCTCCATGTACTGTAATCTGAAAAGACAAGCAGCATTGTCCGAGCACTATGCTGGAAAACTGGTCTCCAGCACTCTAATCGAAGGATTGCCGCTGTCTCACTTAGTACCTCGGTGTCTCAGTTTCAAAGCACTTATGCTAAGTAATAGCAGTGGCCAATGAAATAAGTCCAGCAAACTCCCTAAACCGTAATATACCAGAACTTGCTTAGTTGTAGCCTTTGTAAAGTTCTGAGTACTTAGCAATCAGTAAAGTTTTTGTTAAATACCCAACCCTCCTCTAAAGCTTGGTGACTGACCTATTTTTAGTTCTTTTCCTGAAACACCCTCCCAAACCCCTCAACACAAAACATCTTAACTAACCACTCTTTCAAAATCAAGAATTCCCTTTTAAAGCTACGTGCATTATATATAACAGAAGTCCCAGCAGCCCTTTCTCATTTGAGTTTACACATTAGGCCTTTCAGGCTTTAATTCCAACAGCATCACCTCTTGGTAAATTCACTGCAGGATGATAGTGAGGTCCCTTTTAAGGCTAGATTTTTTTTCTTTTAGGAGTGTGGAAAGTAAAGAGCTGATGGAGTCTTTATTAGGAGGTGGGTCGCATGCTTTTGAATCCACACCTGCTTTTTTCCCAGCATTATTTACTTGGACTCCCAACGATCTCTGTTTTCTTCTTTTGTATGGAAGATTCCCCATCTGTTGTAGGAAACAGGGAAATTGCACAGTAATTCACCCAGTTTGGGGGGACCCTTCCTACTCTTGTCTTTCCGACACTGGGTGGTTGTTAGCTATAATCTGTCTGATAATGATCAACAAGTCTTGATCATTGCTTCGGCCTTTCAGATCAGCTGTGTAGCTAGATGATTTGGTGGGTGCTGGACCAGCTGCTTCATCTAGGAGTCGTGTAGAGCTGCAGGGCATTCTGTCTCTCTGCATTAACAGCTGGTCTGCTTTGGGTTATGGCAACTGCTGGGCAGAGAAAGGTGAAGGCTGGGAGACTAGTGTCTGTAGTGATCTCCCGCAGTACCTAGACTACATAGACCAGGCTCATCCACTCACCGTCTGCATGTCGACGTGTCCTTCTCTCCTGGCATCTCTACTCTCACTTCCTCCTCCTGGAGCCTGAGCATCCCTCTGATCTGAGCCCTTTGTTACCTCTACCCATCTCCTCTTGGGGCCTTCTTCCATGCTGCCCCCTACTTTTGGAACAGCTTCTTCCTCCAGGCCCCTCCTCAAAACGTATATACTGTCTTCCACAAAGCCCTTCAGAAATCATCTCTGCCAACAAAGTCTTACCCCACCTCCTGTCCCTGTGCCACTCTGTGTCTTAGTTCCACGGTCTGTATCTGAGCCCCTAGAAGAGCCTCACATCAGGTGCCATGTGGTTGTCTTTGTTCATGAAGCATCAAGCGTGCTGCTGGGATTTGATAAGTGCTTGTCTGGGTGCGTGTGGGCTCCAACCCTCGTATCAAGCCATGACGTCATTTAGAGCTGACCAGGATGGAGAATCTGTGTTGAGGAGAAGGGGGCCAGGCAGCAGAGATGCACTGGGGGGGGGGGAGGAGGAAAGGGGAACAGAGCAGATAGAGGGGGGAGGGGAATGAAGCGCAAATGGAAATGGCATGATTAGCATTTTCAAAAGCACTTATTGCAGCTAAAAATAGATTTTTCCCCTTTCCTGACATTCCTTTCCCATGGAAGCCATGGCTGGGGATGCCAGATGGCTCTTATGGAATGAGCAGGGGGAGGGGAGGGGAGGGGTGCATATGAGACGGGCTCCCCAATAAAGTCTGGTCCATGCTGTGGAAAAGTTGGAGGAAGTTACTAGCTGTGGGGTTCAGTTCAGGCCAGAAATGCTGCAAGGAACTTCCTTTCATGCTTTTGTGACACACGCTGCTCCCCTCTCACCCGGAGATGCTGGAGAGCAGGGAACAGTGGGAGGGAACCAAACATTTTAGAGCCATCAAGGAAGACTCGGATTTCTCCTAGAAATAAGACAGAGGCTTGAGGTGAGACTGATCTCTCTGCCCCTTGCCCAAACTTTGTCTCCCATTCCTAGAAAGGATCTGTTTTCTTCCTTACTTGTTCATGTCCCTTCCATATATTTCAGTCAGAGGGTCAGATTGCTGGGAGCCTGCCTGCCACAGGGAAAGGAGCCTGTCATCTGCCAATGGCTTCTCTTTGAGCTGCCGTATCCTCTAATCTTGGATCTCTTTCGTGACGTAGGAAGGGGCGTGAGTGTCATTCCATAACCTGAGACTCTTTCCCAGCAGTATAACCCAGAGATTTCCGAGTAAGGATACTATCTGTGTATCTTAAATGCTTATAGAGCCGAACTGCCAAAAAGACAGACTTTTCAGTGGTACATTGCGGGCTCTCCTGGTGGCAGGAATGGCTCAGAAATGTGAGCCTCTGATAGTGTGAGTAGGATGGATTCCCCAGGAAAAGGACTGGAGAAATGAACTGAAATAATCAAATAAATAAAACTTCTGTGAGCTCAGTCTGTGCCTTCTATCTAGGAAGTGTTCTCCTGGCTCTCATCGGTGTAATGGCGGAGTGCTTCCCTGGTTAATCAAATTGCTCAAGCAAGATCGCTGGGGCATGTGTGTATGGGGGGAGGCCAAATCTAATGAAATTGTAGCTCCAATTTTAAGGGAGCCAGGTAAACCGTGCCATACAGATGAGCCGGCATGGCTGGTAGGGAGCAGGGTCTGTGTGTGCTTGTGCTGAATTTTCTAGCGTCACAGATCAGAAGTAGTGATTCAGTGTATCGGTGGGGTTAGTGCCTTTCACCTCCGGAGACCTAGACATGCATGCAGCAGGAAGAGTCAGTGTGATGTTGTAGTACCTACATGAAGCTCTCCCATCAGAGGCTGTGATACTGTCTCAGCTCACAGGCTAAGCAAGTTAGGATCTCGTCAGTACCTGGATGGGAGACCTAAAAGGAAAGCCCAGCTGCTGAAGGAAGTGGTGGTGTTCAGTCTGTGTACTGAATGCATGGCTTTCCTGAGGCTTATGCTGCTGGAGGGATGGCCTTTAGTGAGGCGGCAAGCCCAGGTCCTGATCACAGTGCTCAGCTAAAAGGTCTTGTTTGGGGCCATTAGAGAACCTGTTTTTCACATGAGTAGGGTTGCCATAAACTCCTCCCTTGTGTTTTCAGTTGGCAGCTGTATTCCTCTTCACTTCCTCTACTAGCCTTTCTGTGGTTGCAGCCTGCTGGGAAGCTGCTGTTGCACATCAGTGATTGCTGGATGCGTTGCTCTCTAGGGAGCTTCGGAGCAGGCTGTCAGATGATGCTGTTTGTTCCTCTGAATACAGAAGTAGGGGTATATTACCGACCACCTGACCAGGATGGTGATAGTGACTGTGAAATGCTCAGGGAGATTAGAGCGGTTATTCAAATAAAAAACTCAACAATAATGGGGGATTTCAACTATCCCCATATTGACTTGGTACATGTCACCTCAGCACAGAATGCAGAGATAAAGTTTCTTGACAGTTTAAATGACTGCTTCTTGGAGCAGCTAGTCCTGGAATCCACAAAAGGAGAGGCAATTCTTGATTGAGTCCTAAGTGGAACACAGGATCTAGTCCAAGAGGTAAATATAGCTGGACTACTTGATACTAGTGACCATAATATAATTAAATTTAACATCCCTATGGTGGGGAAAACACTACAGCAGTCCAACACTGTAGCATTAATTTTAGAAAGGGGGAACTACACAAAAATGAGGAGGTTAGTTAAACAGAAATTAAAAGGTACAGTGCCAAAAGTGAAATGCCTGCAAGCTGCATGGAAACTTTTTAAAGACACTATAACAGAGGCTCAATTTAAATGTATACCCCAAATTAAAAAACATAGTAAGAGAACCAAAAAAGTGCCACTGTGGCTAAACAACAAAGTAAAAGAAGCACTGAGAAGCAAAAAGGCATCCTTTAAAAAGTGGAAGTTAAATCCTAGTGAGGAAAATAGAAAGGAGCATAAACTCTGGCAAGTAAAGTGTAAAAATATAATTCGGAAGGCCAAAAAAGAATTTGAAGAACAGCTAGTCAAAGACTCAAAAAGTAAAAGCAAAAAATTTTTTAAGTATATCAGAAGCAGGAAGCCTGCTAAACAACCAGTGGGGCCACGAGATGATCGAGATGCTCAAGGAGCACTCAAGGATGATAAGGCCATTGTGGAGAAACTAAATGAATTCTTTGCATCGGTCTTGATGGCTGAGGATGTGGGGAGATGCCCAAATCTGAGCCATTCTTTTTAGGTAACAAATCTGAGGAACTGTCCCAGATTGAGGTGTCATTAGAGGAGGTTTTGGAACAAATTGATAAATTAAACAGTAATAAATCACCAGGACCAGATGGTATTTACCCTAGAGTTCTGAAGGAACTCAAATGTGAAATTGCAGAACTACTAACTGTAGTATGTAACCTACTAACTGTATGTAACCTATCATTTAAATCCGCTTCTGTACCAAATGACTGGAAGATAGCTAACATGACACCAATTTTTAAAAAGGGCTCCAGAGGTGATGCCAGAAATTACAGGCCAGTGAACCTGACTTCAGTATCGGGTAAACTGGTTGAAACTATAGTAAAGAACAAAATTGTCAGACACATAGATGAACATAATTTGTTGGGGAATAGTCAACATGGTTTTTGTAAAGGGAAATCACGCCTCACCAATCTACTAGAATTCTTGGAGGGGGTCCACAAGCATGTGGACAAGGGGATCCAGTGAATATAGTGTATTTAGATTTTCAGAAAGCCTTTGACAAGGTCCCTCACCAAAGGCTTTTAAGCAAAGTAAGCTGTCATGGGATAAGAGGGAAGGTCCTCTCATGGATTGGTAACTGGTTAAAAGATAGGAAACAAATGGTAGGAATAAGTGGTCAGTTTTCAGAATGGGGAGAGGTAAATAGTGGTGTTCCCCAGGGGTCTGTACTGGGACCAGTCCTATTCAACATGTTCATAAATGATCTGGGAAAAGGGGTAAACAGCGAGGTGGCAAAATTTGCAGATGATACAAAATTACTCAAGATAGTTAAGTCCCAAGCAGACTGCAAAGAGCTACAAAGGGATCTCACAAAACTGGGTGAGTGGGCAACAAAATGGCAGATGAAATTAAATGTTGATAAATGCAAAGTAATGCACATTAGAAAACATAATCCCAACTATACATATAAAATGATGGGGTCTAAATTAGCTGTTATCAGTCAAGAAAGACCTTGGAATCATTGTGGCTAGCTCTCTGAAACATCCACTCAGTGTGCCACAACAGTCAAAAAAGTGAAGAGAATGTTGGGAATCATTAAGAAAGGGCTAGATAGTAAGACAGAAACTGTCATATTGCCTCTGTATAAATCCATGGTACACCCCCATCTTGAATACTGTGTGCAGATGTGGTTGCTCCATCTCAAAAAAGATATATTGGAATTGGAAAAGGTTCAAAAAAGGGCAACAAAAATGATTAGGGGGATGGAACAGCTTCAATATGAAGAGAGATTAATAAGACTGAAACTTTTCAGGTTGGAAAAGAGATGACTAAGGGGGAATTCGATAGAGGTCTATAAAATCATGACTAGTGTGGAGAAAGTAAATCAGGAAGTGTTATTTACTCCTTCTCATAACACCAGAACTAGGGGCCACAAGAATTAATAGGCAGCAGGGTTAAAACAAACAAAACGCAGTATTTCTTCACACAGCACACAGTCAACCCATGGAACTCTTTGCCAGAGGATGTTGTGAAGGCTAAGACTATAAGAGGGTTCAAAAAAGAACTAGATAAGTTCATGTAGGGTCCATCAGTGGCTATTAGCCAGGATGGGCAGGGATGGTGTCCCTAGCCTCTGTTTGCCAGAAGCTGGGAGTGGATGACAGGGGATGGATCACTTGAGGATTCCCTGTTCTGTTCATTCCTTCTGGGGCACGTGGCATTGGCCACTGTCGGAAGACAGGACACTGGGCTAGATGGACCTTTGGTGTGACCCAGCATGGCCGCTCTTCTGTTCTGTTCCCAGGTGACCTCGCGCTGGACCTTCCGCTGCCCTGGCTGCCCTCAGGCCCTTTCGCATGACGACTCGCACTTCCACGAGCGGCACAAGTGCATCAACTTCTTCGTCAAGGTGTACGGGCACATGCCTCTCCTGTACACCCAGTTCCGTGTGGACTCCGTCCTCTTCAAGACCCGCCTGCCTCACGACAAGACTAAATGCTTCAAATTCATTTAGGACGGGATCGTGGGGGGGCCCCTTCGGCACTCTGGGCACGGGCGAGAGGCGGAGGGGTGGCAATCTGCGCCGGGTTCTGAGTGAGGAACACTCCCAGTACGGGCTGCGACGCAAAGCCAAAGGGGAAATCACGGATTCTAATCAATACTTTCTGCCCGCCCGCCCCAGGGTAACTGCACCTCGTTAAATGGAACTGGCCCATCTGACCTGCGTGAAGACACTGGCTAGGATCGTACGCCAAGGAACTGGAGACTTTGGTTCGTAGCTCAGCTAGTCCATTAGCCAGGGGCGACCAGTTTCTACATGCTTGTTATTTAAAATGAAAGTGTTTTAGATTTGCCGAGTGAGGCTTTTTTTTTTGTTTTTAAAAAGCCGGGCTGTCTATACTGCGGGGGCGGGGCGATTCCCAGCCCCCAAGCAGCTCTTGCGTCTGTCAATTGTCCTCTGTGCTAACTCGTTTCGGGGCAGGGGTACAGTCACTCTCTTGCTTCCCCTCCCTGTTTCGATCGGCCCAAGTTATAACGAGCCGGTGCAAGCAGCGGGCCGTGCTCCTCAGGTGCGATGCCTCTGGTTTATCTTCCTCTCTGGCTACTGAGGCCTTTCCGGCGTCACATCGATGAACTCACCTCCCCTGTCAGACCCCCGCCACCCTCCCCACCCACCGCCTTCACCTCACAGCCCAGAGAGGGAAGGGCAGAGAGGGGGGGTTCCAGAGGTTCCCTCCCCAATGTCTTTCCCGGCTCCTAGCACCAGATTTACGAGGCGTCCTTGTCCACCTGTCCTTCAGCTGGCTTCAGCTGCCACACTTGTTCAGGGATTCGGTTACCGCTGCACACACCCAACCTGCACTTGGAGTTCCAGCCCAGTTCCTCTCCACCCTGATCTCACTCATTTCCCTTCCTGCTCCTCACTGCACGAATACTATTAACCTTCAGCCACTCTGACAGCCTTGGCTCCTGTTTGGGGATCTTAAACCTTGCTTCTGTGGTGACAGACGTCTGCAGTAACCAGCGTGAGTGTGATCTGGGGCGATCCTGAGGCCCTGTGGTTTTCCGAAGCCTGCTTAGTTGTAAAGGGAGCTTGGTTTAAATTGTCTCTATTTTGGCCTTTCAGCAAGGGCATCAGGAACGCTCCCCATCCTCTAGGGGCTTCATTTGCTGGAGCTGGAGATCTGTGCCAAGAACGGCACAAGATTCACTCCAAAGGCTCCAGGGCGTCATCGTTAACGGAGTAAAAAAGGCAGGTGCTGCTTATTCAAAACCCTGGGGGGATGGTCACACGCACAAGCCTGGTGGGAGCAGCTTCTTCCCCAGGGTGGCAGAGGGAGCTGGCCATTGCTTTGCTAGTAGGTGCATGGGGAGGCAGGCGTGTTATATGGTTCGTCTACACTGGAATAAAAGACCTGCAGCATGGCCATGGTTGGCCCAGGGCACCTGACTGGGGCTTCCAGGCCTCAGGCGGCAGGGCTAAACATTGCTGGGTAGATGTTTGGGCTCAGGCGGGAGTCCAGGTTCCAGGATCCTTCCCTCTCGTGGGGTCCCAGAACTTGGTTTCCAGCCCAAGCCCAAACATCTACACAGCAATTTTAGCGCCCCGCAGCTGGAGCCAGCTGGCCCAGTCTGGCTGTTGGTGTTTAATTGCTGTGTAGATGCACTCAGAGAAGCTGGTTTCGGTGAGAGGGCGCCGGTGGTGGTGGTGAGCAGGGCTTCCCACTGCCCTGCCCCTCAGAACTGGGGGCTCAGATTCAGTAGGACTTACTCTGCTTCTCCTTCTGGGATTGTGTCAAATGCTGCTCTGGTCTTCATGGGGCAGCGGGGAGAGAATACACCCCCCCTCTGAGCGTTACACAGCTTTAAACTGCCAGGAGGACCTAAGTGAAGTACCAGCGGGACTGGCTGCTTTACAAAGCCACACCTGCCATGGTATACTCACTTGCCTACACCCCCCAGGGCAGTCAGATAAGACAGCCATGGGCTTCAGTGTTCCTGCCTTAAAATCTCCCCTCCTACACGCGCACAGCCCCCCCCCCCCCCGCCACAGCAGGGGACACACACAAACACACTGCTGCAGGACGGCTTTTCCTCCTTTGGCGGTGATCGCACTGGAGTTTAAAACAAACTCCTCCTCCTGCAGAATTTGGGAGGGTCTCTTGAACCTCACTGTTTTCTCCACTCTGAGCCTGCTCATCTTCCTCTGAAGCAAACTGCCCCGGATCTGTCCGTGGTGCTCTGTGACCCTCCCTGGCATCTGCACCCTTCTTGCTGCTGCGGTTTCTTTTTTTTGCTCCCTTGCCCTCGGCAGCGCACTCATTCATTTCCCATAATGCAAGAAAGGACCCCACAGTTCTTCTTTTCAGAATGACCGTGCCACTTCAATTGTTCTACTTGATTTTTAACGGCAGCCTGCAGAGGGTAAAGTAGCCGCGTCCCAGGAGCGCTCTCTGTATGTATTAATTGTCCCCCGTTGCCATCTAAAATCATCCTTAATATTATCCTGTCATCTCCCTGACCCTGATTCTTGCCAGTGCTGGATCCAGATCTAAAGTGCCACCCCAACTACCAGAGTTTCTCAGCCATGTGGAGCGAAACAAAGGGGTTTCGTGTTCCACTGCTGTGTTTCTACAGGTCCTTTGGACAGGCCTGAAAGCAGCCAGCACCAGCCATGCCAAGACCACCTTCCTCTTCCTTTCTGGGTACATTCCTTCTGACCGCTGGTACTGGGAAACACCCCTGCACATCCTGCTGCTCTTCAGAGGAGTTGTGCCTGCAGAACTGTGTATGAGAGTGATGCCACTGACCAGCAGCAAAACAGTGTCACTGCTCTCCACAAATGCACCCAACAGAGACCAAGATACCTTCCTCTTACTGTTAGTAACCAGAGCGGGTTGGTTATTATGGTAGTTGCAAAGCTGTCAGAGGGAAATGTGACTGGGTCCCTTTAACAATAGGGTGCCTTTTTCCAAACTTTCCTGGGGAGGGTTGGTTGTCGTGGGGCGGGGCGGGGCAGGGGAAGGAACTGCCCACTTCTTATTTGCCCCCTGGTCAGTTTGTTGTTCCTGTTGTGATCTGCGATGTTACAGAATGGGAGCCTGTCGGAGCAAGGATCGATGAGCCAGCTCCTGCAAGATTACAAGCAATGCCCATTTTTATGGAGCAATCTGCCACATACCCCTCTCTTCCCCGTCTCGGTCTAGCTATCGGTGCATTTGGCATATAATCAGTAAGGTAACTGACCTGGTACTTGAACTGTTATTTTGATTGTCTTTAAAGCTGAGAACTATAGCCACAAATCTCATTTTCAGTAGCTTACATCAAGTCTCCAGTACGGTTAGTTGAGAGGTACATGATCAGCTGCACATGGCTGTATTTTAGCTGATTGTCCATGTGAACCCCGCAGAAAATCTGAGCCCCATGGTGGAAACTCCCCCGCTACCTCTCCACTGTGCGGGTAACTGCTACCCATCATGGCATGCTGCTAAGGGCAATGCTCCTGTTTCCAGGAGAGCAGAGGACATGTCACTTTGTATCTTTTCATGTTTTCCAGCACTGTGGAGTGTAATGAAACAAGATCAATTTTTTTTTTAAATTTGTTTTTAGCCACAAAAATATCAGGCTATCGAAACAAACCCTTTGAAGGGTAACAGTCCTTAAAAATGCAACCAGTGACCATTGATAGACAGTGAAGGAGCCTGTGACATCATCTTTCCGCTCCCTCATGGTGCAAAAGTAGCACAAGACTGTTAGCAAATGTACCGGACTCCTCATTGGCAGGAATGATCCTGAATACCCATCCCTACAGACAAGTCTTAAGCTCACCGAAAAGAATCGCAAACCTTTCTGCTGTTGTCTTCATTAATTCTCCTCTCGTGAGGTTGGACCTAAAGAAGATGCTTTTGACAGCAGCATAGGTGTTTGTGTGGGATGTAGATCCTCTTCCATCCCACAAAGATGTAGCTCACTCCCTCAGCTCTCTCCCTTACACGACCCCACAGGAAACAAGCAAGAATTTAAAATGGAGATGAATGCAGACTGTGGATTGCACTTTATAACAAAAATTGTAAAATGTGTATATATATATAAAAAAAACTTGTGATCAAATTATTTTCAAAATCTTCGGGGCGATTTTATTATTCCAATGATTTTATTATTTTCCAGGCTGAAATATACCAAGCTCGAAGAAGTGTGTAATAATCAAAGATGGGTGTGGTGTTGATCTATTTGCATTGCTGGTGGGTTTTTTAAAATGTTATTACTACTTTGCTGGTATTATCAGACCCACCAGCCACGAGGCACGGCTGCCGTTCGACACGCTGAGCCAGCGACCTAACAGATTGTCATGACAAGCAGCTGTGCTGCTCTGGCAAGCTGAAGCCTCAGAACAGCAATTCTGGCAGCTCAAAATCTAAAACTCTGTGTGTTGGTTTGCTACTGGATGTTTATTTCCATCCATTTATTTTATTATTTTTTAAAGCCAGTCAAATGTATAAATTAAAGGTTGAAAACCAAACTGTTCTGGGCCTTCCCCGCCCCCGTCCCATTCCCCCGTCCTTCATCGGTATTGCAAATGCTCTTTCCCTTCCAAAGGGAGGAGATCGCTTGTATCTCCTTGCAAGGCTGTTGCAGTTGGGCTCCCAGCTGTGTTTTTTGGTCTGGTTTATTGTGGTCCTACATGTCAGGTGTGAAAGGAACAGACTACAGGCTGCGGTGGCTGTATCTCCTTCCGGAGGTAATGGCCCAGTTTCGTCCCTCTGTAACTCCAAGGGTGACATGGGTCCCACTTGTCCACCTTGCGACTCTGTCCATTGCCTATTGTAAATCAGGTCGTTCGCCTTACTGCAAGGCAGCCTTGCAGCTTGGTTTCAGCGACTATCGCAACAGACTCACCCCTGTTATGCAGGCTAGGAACGGTTGTAAACTTCTCCCTAATGCCAGCCATTGGTGCTGGTCAGTGCCATACTGGTTGGTGGTGCCTTTTCACCTGCAGAGCAGCATACGGTGAAATCAGCAGCCGTTTGGCTTTTGGAGACTGAGTGGGTGGGGCAGTATGATTCCTGCTGGCCAGGCAGTGCAAGGCCAGTAACACCAGGGTGAGTGTCATTCTGCCAGCTTACTGCAACCTGTATTTCAACAGCTGCTATCAGGACGGGTGAGGGAGTCAGAATTAGCCAATCAGCTGCCTCGTTATATTTCAGGCAAAGCAAATTTCTCACTGAGCATCGTTAGGGGTTGGGGCACAAGCAGTCCAAAGCCAGCACGTCTCCAGCGTCTACTGGCACGATGACTCCCCATCACTCTAATCCACCATCCACCACTTCTCCCCTCTTTGGGCCATAAGCAATGCAGTCCCTTTCTCTCTGCTCCTTAACATTGGAGTGGGCATGTGGGCCAGAGGGTTCCCTGGTAATGAAGCAAGGTCTTTCTCGTGTCACGTATGTGGCTGTACGTGTCCACTGTAAATAGCATCTTCTACTTCAGTGGAATCCAACTGACTGTATATTGTTACTGTATCATCTTTTGGGTTAACTCCCATTGTCCTCACAGTGGATCCCAAACTCTCCCCCAGCCCCGTGTTTGTGTTAACTGCTCTGTGAGCATCAGGTTTTAAATGGTTGTAAAATATTTAAAAAAAAAAAACAAAGGAAGAAAAAGCCCCTCTGACACGAGCACAATATTCGTATGTTGGATTTTGTAAAAGGATCAAATAAACAGAGCGTTTAACTTGAGTGTATTTGTGCGTCTTGCTCACTGATTGGGAAGGACCAGTGGGCAGAAGAACAGACATTAAGGGAGCTGCAGGTAAGGGGGAGACCAGAATGGTTCACTTCTACGCAGATGGGCAACATCTGCCCCAAACCGACCGATCCAGGCTCCTATTACAGGTCTTGGGAGGGTCAGCCTTGCAAGAGAGAGCACCCAGTGGCTGTCGCACCAGCACTCAGGCTTGCTTGACCTGTGCTCCCAGAGACATGCATGGAGTGGGAAGGCCAGTGTGCCGACCATTAGAAAGCCAAACCAGGTGAGCGCAATTATCTCTGGTCCCTGTAGCAGAGACATCATTCTGTGTTCAGGGCTTTTGCAAGGTAGGAACTCACAGCACAGGCCTGTCCTGCTGAGGCCCCAGTCTGCCCCCCTTACCGCTGAGCAGGAGGGTTGGAGCCAGACAGCAGAGGGAGGTGCTTCGAATCCTGCTGTTGCTTGTAGACGTTTTCTGCTGTACCCTCTCCTGTCACGATTCAGCATTTGTGCTGTCAGCTCCAAGCCAGGAGAGGTGATGGGAGGGAGCAGGTGTGGGGTGGAGGGAAAGCAGCAGCTGGCTCAGAAAGGGAGCGAGCAACCCCCCCACACACACACACACACCTGCACACCCTCACATTCAGAATATTGTACCATTGTCTGGTGTCTCTGCCTTGCTGGGTTTCCCATTGGAGGAGCTGAGGGCAGAGAAGGTGCTCATTGGCTGGCAGTCCCATTGGCTGGGAGTTAAAGCCTCTGGCTAAAAGCTGGGAGCTAGATTTGGCTGGGCTGGGCCCATGACAATTGCCCCAGCTGTACAGTCCTAGGCCAGCCCTAAGGGGAACATGGTGTATATGGCTGGGTCAGTATCCTAACTCCTAGGTGTTTATCTAGCTCTCCAGTCTGCTGGGTAACCATGGACCAATTACGTCAACTCCCCGTGCCTCGGATTCCCTATTTGTAAAATGAGGCTTATGATGCTGACCTCCTTGGTAAAGCCCTTTGACACCTGCTGCTGGAAAGTGCTAGAGAAAAGCTCGGTGTATTTATTTGTTTATTGTTAGTGGGACGTTTGCCCCGTGGTAGCTTGGCCGATGGTAAAACTCCCACCTGGCTGTGACTATCTCCTGAGATCAGGGGAGTTTGGATCACGGGCGTCTTCGTGTCTGCGTCCCTTGCCCCGGCCCTCAGCATTCCAGCTGTAACCACCAAGGAATGTAAATGCCGTGGGGCTGCAGCCGGCTCCTGCCTGTGCGTCCCGGGGAGCTGGTGTGATGGCCGGACAGCCTCCAATGCAACGTGCTTTGCCGAGTTGATGGAGGGGATAGGGAGGTAGGATCGTGGCTTTCTCTAGAGTTTGATTGCCCTATGGGGATCTCCTTGGGCAGGGGAGAGGGGTGAAGAACGCCAGGATCAGCAGAGGTGAGGCTTCGGGTGCAGAATTGGGGGAAGGGGGGACAGTTGATGTGGAGATTAGGAGAACTGGATTGCTGTGGTTGGGAGCAGACAGTTGCTGGGAAGGGGGATGGGCAGATGTGGGAGCCATGATAGACCTTCCCCCCCCGACACACACACACACACACTGTCTCAGGCCACTTCAAGCACTGGTAACACCCTCCTGCCCTAACTTCTGCCCCTGCATGTGCTGGCCTCAACTCCACAAACATTCTGCACCCCCCACCCCAGTGCTCCCACCCACCCACTCCCCAAGCCTCCCCGGCAGCTCCTGTGGTCCTTCCCAGGTACATGCACAGATCTGGGGGGCAGCTGCAGCAGCACCCCCTGCTCAGGCCTCCCCATACCTCGGGGGGGGGCCGCTCCACCGGCTCATCATCCCTCCCCCTTCCCAGGCGTGGCGGGGGCAGGGCGCGGACCTGCCCCGAGTGGCTGTGTTCTTTCTGCCCCTGCCAAGGCTGTGGGCAGGTTCCCCTCTCTGCCCGGCCCCTGGTTTACCAGAGGGATCCGTGGAGTGGGAGCGTTGATGACACAGCAGCAGCTGTTCTAAACCACCATTTTGCTGTGCCCAGGGGGGAGCGGGGTGCGGGGGGAGCAGTGCTGTGCCCTCCTGGCCCCTTCCGCCCCCAGATCGCAGTGTGCTTTGCAAGCCAGGCTTAGGCACAATCATCCTCGGGTTACAGGTGGGGAGGCTAAGGCACAGAGAGACCAAGAGAGACCTGGCCGAGGTCACCCAGGAAGCCAGTGCTGGAGCTGGGGAGAGAATACAGGCCTTCTGGTTCCCTATCGCCCGCTGTAACTACTGACCGAGCGTGAATGGACCGCTGGGGGGAAACCCTGGGCCCAGCGAGGTCAACAGCAAAGCTCCCACTGGCTTCAAGAGAGCCAGGATTTCACCCCCTGGATTCTGTGACTGGTCCGGAAATCCTTTGGGAGCGGGAGCAGCAGGTGCTGGAGTTGGGAGTCTCTTTTGTCTGGGACGTTCTCAGGGACACGAGTGGGGGGTGGTGGAGCTATTGGTTAAGTGTGCAGCCGTCTGAACGCGAATGGAAAGCTAGGCAGCTTTCCGGCGCTTGCTGCAAGGCCAGGGGTAATCTGTAAAGCCGGGCTGTGTTCCTGGAGCGCGTGTGTGCTGTGCCGCTGGACCCGTGGCTCAGAGGCGGCAGCTGCTGTGGGGAGAACTGTAGTGAGCGCACTTCCTGCCCAACTGTTCCTCATCCCCACTCTCTCCACCCCATTTCTCACCCCAGGCTATAGAACGGAGGGCGAGCCACCCAGCAGGAGAGGCCTGGAGCCCTGAAGGCCGGTTTCCCAATCTTTCCATTCGCAGCGAAGCCCATTCCTACATGCCTGTTCCTAGCCTGGGCACGCTGGCTTGTTCGCTGACTGGAGGGGTGCGGGGATGAGTCATAGCACAAGTCTCACCACCCACGGTATCTGGGAGGCCAGCAGGTGGGTCTTGATGGCTCAGAAGGTAGGTAAGGGGCTGTAAAGCCTTTCGTGTCTGAATCACCGGTTGAAATTGAGCCAGCAGTGACTGAAAACGACTTCCTGGGGGCTCTGCAGTGACGGGTGTGATGTGAATCATAATGGCAGTGCCCTGATTGCAAAAGACTCCGCTACAATTAGCTGCTTTTGGTGTAGGCCTCGGCCAAAAGACCAACTGACAGGGCTGTGAAGAGGGAATCTACCCTGGTTCCTCTGTGGCCAAGGTTGAAGCAACGTCCACGATTTGGACTCAAGGAAGGTTGTCCTGCTGCTGTGCCTGTGCGAAAAAGGGAGAAATAAAGGATTTCGTCTCTCTGCAACGAAACCAGCATGGTTCTCTGTTGCTAACCCAGCTTTTTCAGGTTTCAGAGTAACAGCCGTGTTAGTCTGTATTCGCAAAAAGAAAAGGAGGACTTGTGGCACCTTAGAGACTAACCAATTTATTTGAGCATGAGCGTCACGTGAGCTGTAGCTCACTTCATCCGATGAAGTGAGCTGTAGCTCACGAAAGCTTATGCTCTAATAAATTGGTTAGTCTCTAAGGTGCCACAAGTCCTCCTTTTCTTTTTGCGAATACAGACTAACACGGCTGCTACTCTGAGGTCTGTAAAGATGGTTTTTGCGGGGAGGGGAGTGAAGCCCTGCACAGGGGTGCATGGGGCAGAGTCCCTGATACTTGGGAGTCCAGGGGTGAAGCCCTCCAGGTAGGAGAGAAATACCTGCTGTAGCTCCACCATACCTGGGGGCAGCTAGGCGGGTAGCTCAGGCCCCTTCTGAGTGCTCCCCTGCCTCAGACATTGGTGCTGCTGGGCTGGCTTTGCGGAATACGCGTGGGGCCTGGGGCCCGCAGAACGCAGCCCCCGTGGCTGCCGGGAGACAGCGGAAGGACTCTGCAGTCCCTCTCTGAGTGGGCGTGAAGACTGCTGCCCCTGGGGCTTACAGCCCATCTGGACAGGCCTGAAGGAAGGCCAAGGTAGGAAGAAGCCCAGAGCAGTGGTGAGGAGTCTGAGGGAGCAGACCTTAGCTGCTTGCCATAAGGTTACTGGACTGGATCCCAGAGGAGAGAGAGGGCCTCGGTTCCCCTGCCGACCAGTGGGGAAGTTGGGGAGGAAATACCCTGACCCCCGGGGGAGAAGGACTGCTGAGTTTGGAGCCAGGCCTGCAGGAAGAAAGCCCTGAGAGGCATCACTCAGCACAAGAGCAGGAGGACAGCCCTGCAGAGCCCAGCCCCCTCTCAGCCACGGGGAGGTGGTAAGTCAATGCTTATATAGCCCCCACAGTGCCAATTCTGCGACTTGGGGATTGCTTCTATTGAAATCGATGGCAAAGCACCCGTTGACTTCAGTGGGAGCAGGATCGAGGCCTGGGTGGCTTGACATACCC
This sequence comes from Lepidochelys olivacea, assembly GCF_965140295.1. Classification (NCBI taxonomy): domain Eukaryota; kingdom Metazoa; phylum Chordata; order Testudines; family Cheloniidae; genus Lepidochelys; species Lepidochelys olivacea. The sequence continues at coordinate 8,180,555 of NC_140413.1, forward strand.
AAGGTACAACCTAGACTGTGTCCGCCCAGCCCTCTCACCTGGTTTGCCCTTAGCACTGCTTTGCTGCAGTAGCCTCCAGCACATAAATCGTTCCCAGCTATGTCTGTCTGTGAGCTGCAGCCGGCCAGCTTCACATCGGCTCTCACTAGTCTGAATTGCACTGCCAGGTGACCAGCACACTCTGTCCTAGATTTTCCCCCAGAGCTGTATGCGCTGTACGGCCCAGCCCTCTCCTAGACAATACAAATGTGTATAGATCAGTTCTTTCATCAATGGAAATAATATGCACAGAACTTGTTACCCCAAATGGAGTTTCCCCAGACGCACTGGATTAGATAAAACAATAAAACAAGTTTGTTAACTAGACAGAGAGAGCCTTTAAGTGAGTCCAAGTCATGAGGCATAAAAGTCAGAAATGGTTACCAGAAAAATAAAGCTAAAATGCCACTGATGCCCAACGTAACCATGTTCAATTCAAAGCCAAGCTTTCTCACCGCATTACAGCACTCTGCCTGACTGAAGTTCTTTCTGTCAGGATCCCTCCCGCAGGGCAGTCTGCTTCCTTTATCCTTCAGGTGCCATGAATGCTGTGGGCAGAGAGAAAGGGAGGGGTCTTTTGGGGTGTCTTCCCCCTCCTTTGTATAGCCCTGTCTCCCCTTTGAGAAATATTTCCAGTTGGGATTCAGCAGACAGGTCTGTGGATGGGAACCCCTTCCTGTTTCTTTGCTAAGATGTAGATTTTTGGCAGGAAAGGGAGCCTGGGCAAAAGAATGGCTGTTTAGCAGGTGATGGCCCATTGGCCTTGTTTACACCTGGATGAGGTGTCAGCTTGCCCTTGGTCTCAGAGCAATTGGTGTGGCCCCTCCCCAGATTTAGAGAACACGTTTTAGTGACACCAGCCAGTGGAATCTCATAACTTCCATATATTGTGATCATATGCATTTTACCAGGACAATAATGACCAGCAAATTATGAGTTTCTCACACTGCACACATTGTACAGAGAGCTTTACGATAGTGTGCAAGGGGTGAATACAGGGGTACAGATGGTCACAGTGGGTAAGAATTGCAGGGGGTAGGACTTATTACCTTTGTTAGCCTCCACCCTTGCTCTGAGCCAAAGTCCCCACAGAAAAGAAAAAATAGCCAAGAGCAGGGGAAGAAATCTCTCTGCAGTGCCTAGAATCATAGACTATCAGGGTTGGAAGGGACCTCAGGAGGTCATCTAGTCCAACCCTCTGCTCAAAGCAGGACCAATCCCCAATTAAATCATCCCAGCCACAGCTTTGTCAAGCCTGACCTTAAAAACTTCTAGGGAAGGAGATTCCACCACCTCCCTAGGTAACGCATTCCAGTGTTTCACCACCCTCCTAGTGAAAAAGTTTTTCCTAATATCCAACCTAAATCTCCCCCACTGCAACTTGAGACCATTACTGCTCGTTCTGTCATCTGCTACCATTGAGAACAGTCTAGATCCATCCTCTTTGGAACCCCCTTTCAGGTAGTTGAAAGCAGCTATCAAATCCCCCCTCATTCTTCTCTTCCGTAGACTAAACATTCCCAGTTCCCTCAGTCTCTCCTCATAAGTCATGTGTTCCAGGCCCCTAATCATTTTTGTTGCCCTCCGCTGGACGCTTTCCAATTTTTCCACATCTTTCTTGTAGTGTGGGGCCCAAAACTGGACACAGTACTCCAGATGAGGCCTCACCAGTGTTAAATAGAGGGGAACGATCACGTCCCTCGATCTGCTGGCAATTCCCCTACTTATACATCCCAAAATGCCATTGGCCTTCTTGGCAACAAGGGCACACTGTTGACTCATATCCAGCTTCTCGTCCACTGTAAGCCCTAGGTCCTTTTCTGCAGAACTGCTGCCAAGCCATTCGGTCCCTAGTCTGTAGCTGTGCATTGGGTTCTTCCGTCCTAAGTGCAGGACTCTGCACTTGTCCTTGTTGAACCTCATCAGATTTCTTTTGGCCCAATCCTCCAATTTGTCTAGGTCCCTCTGTATCCTATCCCTACCCTCCAGTGTATCTACCTCTCCTCCCATGCCTAGCACCAGGACTCCAATTCCAGATATTCAGCAAACCTTAAGAAAGCAGGCCAGTTGGGGTCTATTTCAGGAGTGTCCAGCTGGAGCCCTTGAGGCTCTAAGTTATGGCCATTGACTTGCCTTTAATAAGATCCTTGATTGTAAATTGAAAATGGGCTACCTGAGCTGTAGCTTCAAAACAGCAGTGTTGGGGCAGGGGGATAGAAGCCCTCCCTTCCCAGCTGTGGGACTACAGGGACAGCAAGACCAGAGAGGGAGACGCCTTGATGAGCAAATGATGCTGACAGTCACCCAGCACAGCCCAGGAGAGGATGCAGGGGAGAGCAGCTGAGCTCTAGCAGCCTGATTCTCTGCTGCTCCATCGTAAATCCACTGCGGCTGGTCTGCAAGGGAGCCAGGGTACCAGCTCTGCTTGGCTAGAGCACAGCCTGGCTCAGCCACCCCGGAGCCCCCTGCGCCGGGGGCTGCAAGGAGAGAGGTGTAGGAGCCAACAGCAACTGATGTGAGACTTCTCTGTGCCGGGGGTATGGCTGGTGGGTTGTTTCCTTTCCCTTTGCACCGCCCGAGCTGGAAGCAGATCCCCTCCACTCCGGAAAAGAAGTATTGATTTTGCTTTTTTTCCTTATCAACCCCCAGCCTTAATGTGTTGGCCTATAACTTCACCGTGAGGGCCCCGGGTTTGGCTTTGTTCATATAATTCAGCTCCCCCTTGCTGGATTTACAAAGCTCAGAATTCAGTTGCTTATTAGGTCAGCGTAAGAAATATCCTCTGTGGTTTTGTTTTTCCACTTGGCCCCTTTAGCCAGCCCTTCTCTCATCTCCCCCCAAACGGTCACTTTCTCAGGCCTGTCACCGCGGAGTGCCCTAAGAACTGGCTGATCAAGTCCCCATAGATACCCGGCTTGAAGGCACCTTGTTCAATATCAACGAACTCTAGTTCAAATAGATCCATTTTTTGTTCTGCCTCTGGACCTACCCAGCATGCCATGGTAATTGCTGCACCCTCTGTTCAGGCACGAACGCCTCCTTGTGCTCTCCAGGGTGCAGGAGGGAAGGCAGGCAAGCCGTTGTCTAGTGCTGGAGATCAAGAACACCATCCTCGCCACTATGGATGTAGAAGCCCTCTACACCAACGTTCCACACAAAGATGGACTACAAGCCGCCAGGAACTGTATCCCCGATAATGTCACAGCAAACCTGGTGGCTGAACTTTGTGACTTTGTCCTCACCCATAACTATTTCACATTTGGGGACAATGTATACCTTCAAATCAGCGGCACTGCTATGGGTACCCACATGGCCCCACAGTATGCCAACATTTTTATGGCTGACTTAGAACAATGCTTCCTCAGCTCTCATCCCCTAATGCCCCTACTCACACTACATTGATGACATCTTCATCCTCTGGACCCATGGAAAAGAAGCCCTTGAGGAATTCCACCATGATTTCAACAATTTCCATCCCACCATCAACCTCAGCCTGGACCAGTCCACACAAGAGATCCACTTCCTGGACACTACAGTGCTAATAAGCGATGGTCACATAAACACCAGAAACCTAACGACCGCTATGCCTACCTACATGCCTCTAGCTTTCACCCAGACCACACCACACGATCCATTGTCTACAGCCAAGCTCTACGATACAACCGCATTTGCTCCCACCCCTCAGACAGAGACAAACACCTACAAGATCTCTATCAAGCGTTCTTACAACTACAATAGCCACAGGCTGAAGTGAAGAAACAGATTGACAGAGCCAGAAGAGTACCCAGAAGTCACCTACTACAGGACAGGACCAACAAAGACAATAACAGAATGCTACTAGCCATCACCTTCAGCCCCCAGCTATAACCTCTCCAGCGCATTATCAAGGATCTACAACCTATCCTGAAGGATGACCCATCACTCTCACAGATCTTGGGAGACAGGCCAGTCCTTGCTTACAGACAGCCCCCAAACCTGAAGCAAATACGCACCAGCAACCACACACCAAGCAACAAAAACACTAACCCAGGAACCTATCCTTGCAACAAAGCCCGTTGCCAGCTGTGTCCACATATCTATTCAGGGGACACCATCATAGGGCCTAATCACATCAGCCACACTATCAGAGGCTCGTTCACCTGCGCATCTACCAATGTGATATATGCCATCATGTGCCAGCAATGCCCCTCTGCCATGTACATTGGTCAAACTGGACAGTCTCTATGTAAAAGAATAAATGGACACAAATCAGACGTCAAGAATTATAACATTCAAAAACCAGTTGGAGAACACTTCAATCTCTTTGGTCACTCGATTTCAGACCTAAAAGTGGCAATTCTTCAACAAAAAAACTTCAAAAACAGACTCCAACGAGAGACTGCTGAATTGGAATTAATTTGCAAACTGGATACAAGTAACTTAGGCTTGAATAGAGACTGGGAGTGGATGGGTCATTACACAAAGGAAAACTATTTCCCCATGTTCCTCTCCCCTCCCCCACCCCACCCCATGTTCCTCAGATGTTCTTGTCAACTGCTGGAAATGGCCCACTTTGATTATCACTACAAAAGGTTTTTTCTCTCCTGCTGGTAATAGCTCACCTTAAGTGATCACTCTCCTTACAGTGTGTATGGTAACACCCATTGTTTCATGTTCTCGGTGTATATAAATCTCCCCACTGAATGCATCCGATGAAGTGAGCTGTAGCTCACAAAAGCTTATGCTCAAATAAATTGGTTAGTCTCTAAGGTGCCACAAGTACTCCTTTTCTTTTTGAGAATACAGACTAACACGGCTGCTACTCTGAAATCTCGTGGTGTTTATTTTGCAAGACCAGGTTATTAACCCTGATGTCCTGGCCAGTTTCCAATTTAAATAATGGTATATTTCCTATCTGAACTCCCTCTGTGGTTTTAATTGGGTGCAGCACTGTGGTCATTCAGATACTAATACTGTGCTTTTAAGAAAGGACTGCCTAAAGGAGCTCTCAATCAAAGGCATAACTTCCTGTAGCCCAGAAAGGTCAGCAGAAGGTCTCTGATCACCGAGAATAGGCCACTTCCACCTTAATTGAACTGGCCTCGTTAGCACTGAACCCCCCACTTGGTAAGGCAACTCCCATCTTCTCATGTGCTGTAATATATATACTGCTTACTGTATTTTTCACTCCATGTATCTGATGAAGTGGGTTTTAGCCCACGAAAGCTGACGCCCAAATAAAATTGTTAGTCTCTAAGGTGCCACAAGGACTCGTTTTTGCTGATACAGACTAACACGGCTACCACAGTGAAACTCTGAGAAATGGCATGAGCTTGACTGCTGTACGTAGTAGGCTGCAGCTTAGCTGTACAGGTGTTAGATGCTTGCCATGTTCCACCCCAGAAATGGCTAGGATTCTGTTGTGGGCAAAGTGCTGTTTGTAAAGGGGCTTCGGGGAACATGCTAAATTGGGGTAGAGCAAATGAAACACCTGCCACTGCACTGGTTAGCTGGGTGTCGCGCACCCTGCCTGCTGTTTGGAAGCTGGAAACTGTTAGAAGCAATTTCCTCTGCTGGAAAGGCTGTTGCGATCGTTTGGATTGAACTTGCTGAAGGAGGAGGAAGGGGTCACTCGTTTGGCAGATCTAATTACACTGAGCTGGTTACTGGCCTGTTGGAAATGTGCTACTTTCTGTGGAATTTACTGCTCTGGAGGTATTTTAGCACTGAAAAAAAACCAAAAACCAATGTCATTATCCCTTCTTTTTGTTGTAGTTTTACTTGTATTGCCATTCAGAGCCCTAATCAGGGCCAGGCCCGCACTGTGGTAGGTGCTGTTCACCCCCACAACAAAGAGCTGGTCCTTGCCTGTAGCAAGGTCACAACTGACTGGTGCAGCGCCTCCTGCTGGTGGTCTTAGGAATTAGCTCTCCAGCTTAAGGAGCGCCCTCTGCAGGCCGGTGTCTTGCCTGCCACTGGCCCGTGTCCTGCCTGGACCCCGGTGCCCCTCTACATCAGGGTTCTGCCCCCAGCAGTAACCCACACTCTCAGTCTCCCCACCCAGGGGAACCCCCAACCCTCTAAACCCACCTTGCCTCAGTGGCTACTGCCAGTCGTCATCTAGCCCCCACTCACTGGGGCAGATTGCAGTCTGTAATGGCCACTCATCACAGGCAAGGAGGTAGGACCTGCTGCTTTTGCCTATCTCTGGGCTGCCCCTCTGCAGCCCCAGTACCTTTGTAGGCCTTCACCAAGGCCTGCAGCCTGGGGGTTTACCAGGCTGGAGCTCCCCCACTCCCTCTGGCCTTCCCCAGCCCTGCTCCACCTCAGGAACCTTGCCCCCAGGCAGCTAGCCCTTCCCACTCCAGGGCTGGAGTGAGACTCCTTCAGCTCCTGGCCCCCAGCCCTCTTATAAGGGCCAGCTGGGCCCTGATTGAGCTGGCCACACCTGTGGTCAGCTACTCACTCAGCTTTTCTCAGCCATAGCACTCTCCAGGGCTGCTTTTAACCCCTTCGGGGCCGGAGCGGGGTGACCACCCTGCTACACTGCCCCAGGGAGCTTACAATCTGAGGGTACGGCAAGAGACAGCAGATGGCTAAGAACAGACAGATGGGGAAATACAAGGAAACAGTGAGGAAATACTGGCCAGCATGACAGGCCGTGGGTTTTTCAATAAACAGAGGCATTTAAACACAACTCAGGGCTCCCGGCCTGCACAGAGGGGTCTGGCCGCACCAAATAGACAAAAGCGCCAGGCATGACTGACACAGATGTTTACATATAACTGTATTTACTGCCCATCTGCATACCACACATCAGTAACTCTTAAACAGAGCCCTGGGTGGGCAGACCCGCCCCCTTTCTATTACAGGAATAGCAGTTGTGGGGTTCTAACTTGGGCCCCACAGCTCGGTAATTCTGTACTGGCTTCTGGCAGGTAGGCTTAGGCCACTAGCTAGTGCCATAGGGGCCCGGTTCACTTTTCAAACATTGCTCAGCAATATCTGCAGGGGCCAGGTATGTGTGAATGTCACAATGAAGAGCTGCGTGCCCAGGTGGGTAACTAACGGGTCAATGTAATTGGGTGACAAAGCGGATGAGATCAGCTTGGTTAACTCTAAAGAGGAGGAGAAGTCCAAGGCTAATCTCCATCCTTGCAGACCACACTGAAGTCTAGATTCTCTCGACCGTACGCTCTTTAGGGCCGAGGTTGTCTTCCTCCGAGTACGTAAAGTGCACTGCACACTGTGGTGCTCGGATTATAATAAATCAAGGGATTTGAGTCAGTGAATTCACTCTGGGAATAAGTTAGGGCTGAATTTGTTCCAGAGTGGCCATGTTAATGTTAAACACACCCATAGAATCATAGAATATCAGGGTTGGAAGGGACCCCTGAAGGTCATCTAGTCCAACCCCCTGCTCGAAGCAGGACCAATTCCCAGTTAAATCATCCCAGCCAGGGCTTTGTCAAGCCTGACCTTAAAAACCTCTAAGGAAGGAGATTCTACCACCTCCCTAGGTAACGCATTCCAGTGTTTCACCACCCTCTTAGTGAAAAAGTTTTTCCTAATATCCAATCTAAACCTCCCCCACTGCAACTTGAGACCATTACTCCTCGTTCTGTCATCTGCTACCATTGAGAACAGTCTAGAGCCATCCTCTTTGGAACCCCCTTTCAGGTAGTTGAAAGCAGCTATCAAATCCCCCCTCATTCTTCTCTTCTGCAGGCTAAACAATCCCAGCTCCCTCAGCCTCTCCTCATAACTCATGTGTTCCAGTCCCCTAATCATTTTTGTTGCCCTTCGCTGGACTCTCTCCAATTTATCCACATCCTTCTTGAAGTGTGGGGCCCAAAACTGGACACAGTACTCCAGATGAGGCCTCACCAATGTCGAATAGAGGGGAACGATCACGTCCCTCGATCTGCTCGCTATGCCCCTACTTATACATCCCAAAATGCCATTGGCCTTCTTGGCAACAAGGGCACACTGCTGACTCATATCCAGCTTCTCGTCCACTGTCACCCCTAGGTCCTTTTCCGCAGAACTGCTGCCTAGCCATTCGGTCCCTAGTCTGTAGCTGTGCATTGGGTTCTTCCATCCTAAGTGCAGGACCCTGCACTTATCCTTATTGAACCTCATCAGATTCCTTTTGGCCCAATCTTCCAATTGGTCTAGGTCCTTCTGTATCCTATCCCTCCCCTCCAGCGTATCTACCACTCCTCCCAGTTTAGTATCATCCGCAAATTTGCTGAGAGTGCAATCCACACCATCCTCCAGATCATTTATGAAGATATTGAATAAAACCGGCCCCAGGACCGACCCTTGGGGCACTCCACTTGATACCGGCTGCCAACTAGACATGGAGCCATTGATCACTACCCGTTGAGCCTGACAATTTAGCCAGCTTTCTACCCACCTTATAGTGCATTCATCCAGCCCATACTTCCTTAACTTGCTGACAAGAATACTATGGGAGACCGTGTCAAAAGCTTTGCTAAAGTCAAGAAACAATACATCCACTGCTTTCCCTTCATCCACAGAACCAGTAATCTCATCATAGAAGGCGATTAGATTAGTCAGGCATGACCTTCCCTTGGTGAATCCATGCTGGCTGTTCCTGATCACTTTCCTCTCATGCAAGTGCTTCAGGATTGATTCTTTGAGGACCTGCTCCATGATTTTTCCAGGGACTGAGGTGAGGCTGACTGGCCTGTAGTTCCCAGGATCTTCCTTCTTCCCTTTTTTAAAGATTGGCACTACATTAGCCTTTTTCCAGTCGTCCATGGAGCCATTGATCACTACCCGTTGAGCCATGTCTTAAGTTTGCTTTAAGCAAGTAGAAGAGAGAGCGAGCATGTGTGTGTGGTCTGCCCTAGGACCTTCCCCTTTTCACCAGGCTCATTCCCATGAACTTTTCAAATCATTGCCCACCAGTTGCTGGATCATGCAGTCTCTTCCTAATGGACAGGCATCCATTCTGCAGTGCTGACTTTTAGAGAAACGGCAATTGCTTTATGGAATGGGAATAATAATCATAGAGGTGGGAGTGTTGAGCAGTGCAAGCTACTCCTCTGTCACGTTTCTATTAACACTAAAAAAAACCCAAACAAGCAAAGCACAAGCAGCAGGGACACCTCTGGAGTTGCAACTGGTGACGAACCTTCCCTGCAGAGAGAAGCAATTTGTACAAAGGACAAATACAAAATAAAGAACAAGTTTCCCACGGGGGCAATGGCAAGTGCCAGCGATGATGATAAGAATTTGTAAACACAGAGCGAGGAGATTGATCAGAAGGAAAAGAAAGTAGTGAAGCTGCTACACTAGGTCCCCAGTGGTCTAGCCCCATTTCTGGGATTTCTTACATTCCTGTCTCCCTGTTTGATCCTCATTTAGAACTGAAATAGCATGCTTCTGCTCCCAGCAATGTCATTGCAATTTGCAGCATGGAACAGTGCTGTAACCCTGTGTATCTAATTGTGTGATGGGTTTTTTTGTCCTGCTGGAGATGTACAGTGGTAGGATTATTTTCTTGCCTTTGGGCAGGAAGCTATTAGAAATTAGAGCTACAGGTTTAGCTGAGATGCCCTTAGTGAAATATTAAATAGACCCCCCCCTCACCTCTCACAAAATTACAGTGCCCAGATAGAGGGAAGAGGAAAGAAAAATGCACTAAAAAGGAAAGTAAATTCCAAACTGCAACAGTGCTGTTCATACTTTTGTGCCTGTGTTTGTGGCTAAAGTTAGGCACTGAAGTCTGTGTTTGAGCACCTAAATAGAAATGGCCTGTTATTCAGAGGTGAGGAGCACCTGTGACTCCCATTGAAGTTGATGGCAGCTTTGCCTGAGTCAGGCTTGACCCACGGTAAGGAATGGATTTTAAGCATGTTGGAGGATTCTGCCTGGCCGCCAGCCATGCCGTGTCTACCATGGCATGCAATGCACTTTCTAAAGCCACGACTGGTTTAGTTACCAGCTAGCTGAGGACCTGCTCCTGCTCCCACTGCAGTTAATGCTAATCCTCCCACGATTGTAGATGCAAACAGGATCAAGTCTTTAGAGACCTTTTCTCCCCACTGCCCTGTTGCTACAATTCAGATCACTTGGGGAGCTTTTTGCCATCAGGCTCTGGAGTGAAACTTTTGGCTACATGTTTTCAGTGGAGGGGCCCTGCCTGCGGAACTCCCTGCCCCTCTCTGGACCATCAGACCTTGGGCTTGGCTACCATCAGGGCACAGAACTAGGTCTGTTTACTTAGCCACATTGATGCCTGATCGATCTGGCTGCGGGAAAGGGGAGAGCTTTCTTTCCCCACTCTGCTGCAGGGGCTCCAGAGTGTTGGGTGGGTAAGTCTCTGCTATTCTACCCCTCCCGCACCGGGTGGGGAGGACAGGGGGGTGTCTTTCTCCCACCCTGAGACTAACTCCTGGAAGAGAACCTACTCTCCACGGGTGAGTGGGCTTCTCAAGCCCTGGTGGTGGTGACTCCTGCTTATGCAGGAATCTGCTGTCACTTGCAGCAGCTCCTCCGTGAGCAGTGTCCAGAAACACGGTATTCCTTCTGCATGGCAGCAGTGAGGCTATGCCTAGCGCATTGCATAAAGTTCTAGACTTCTCCAGTAACTGCATCCCAAAAGGGGGGAGGGGGAAGAGTTACGTCATTGACATCTGGAGCATATTCACATGCTGGAGGGAATGTGGAAACGAGCCCCGGATCGGTTCAGGGTTGGAGGGACTGGCTTATGCAGACAGACCGGTATTTGCAGAAAGCTTTGCATTTCCCAAATTCATTACACATAACTAACGAACCCTCGCTCACCATTAACCAAACCTTCTTTAGGAGTTAGGCAAATAGTAATTGTCTCCACTTTAAGGAAACGGAAACTGAGCTAGGGAGAGGTGAAGACCCAAATTCTCCAAGGTATTTAGGCATCTAACCTCCATTAAAGTCAATGGGGGTCAGACACCTGAATATCTTTGCAGATCTAGGAAGAAGCGATTTGTCCAAGGCTGTGCAACCAGTTGATGTCAGAACAGAACTCAGGATTCGCAGGCTCCCAGCCTTCTGCTTGGTCCATGCTGCACCTGCTAGAGAATAAAAGAACTAAACAGAGAGCTTGGCTGATATAAGCAATAACAATGTTTTCTAGTTACATACCTAGCTGTCATGTGTTTGGGGCCTGATTCATGGTTTGGGTCGGTAATGGGGATACAGTTCTAAATTAACTGCAGACGCAGCGTAAAAAGAGCTGGCTGTGCTTTTTGACAGTTCAATTAGCACATCTGCTCAGTGCGCAAAACAGCAACCAGAATTTTAGGATGCATAAAGAAGGGATCGAAAATACTGCAAATATTACAATGCCACAATGTAAATCAGCGGTACCCCCTGAGCAAGAATACGGTGTTCAGTTCTGGTCACCCAATCTCAAAGAGAATGTAGCAGAAATATAAGGGGACAGAGACTGTCTAGACAAAGATTAGAGGCCAGGGAAGATTTCTGTGTGAGGAGAAAATTTAAAGAGATTAGGACTGTTTAGATTAGAGGGGTAACAAATAAGAGATGATGGATGTAAATGGAATAATGAATTGTAAAGAGAAGGCAAGTCCAGGTGCTTCATTTACCCTCTCAGAATATGAGGACAAGGAAACATCCACAGAAACTGTAAGGCAATAACCTTAAAAATGATAAAAGCAGATATTTGCTACTTAAAAAAATCTTAACTATGGAACTTATTGCCACTAGATACACTGAAGCCAACAGCTCAGTAGGATTCAGAAAAAGGATTAGACTTTTTATGTGGTTAATGAGAATTAGGGCTGCTGATTAATCGCAGTCAACTCACACGGTTAATTTAAAAAATTAATTGTGATTTAAAAAATTAATCGCGATTAATCGCACAGATAAATTTCAATTGGTATTCTATTGTTTATTACATATATTTGGATGTTTTTCTACATTTTCAAATATATCAATTTCAGTTACAACACAGAATACAAAGTGCACAGTGCTCACTTTATATTATTTTATTACAAATATTTGCACTGAAAAAATGATAAAATAAATAGTATTTTTCAATTCACCTCATACAACATCTTTATCATGAAAGTGCAACTTACAAATGTAGTTTTTTTTGTTACATAACTGCACTCAAAATCAAAACAATGTAAAGCTTTAGCACCTACAAGTCCACTCAGTCCTACTTCTTGTTCAGCCAATCGCTAAGAGAAACAAGTTTGTTTACATTTCATAGAATCATAGAATATCAGGGTTGGAAGGGACCTCAGGAGGTCATCTAGTCCAACCCCCTGCTCAAAGCAGGACCAATCCCCAACTAAATCATCCGATCCCCAACTAAATCATCCAATCCAGCAACTGGTGGGCGATGATTTAAAGTTCACTGTGCGCTCACACCTTGCTGTAGAGAAGGGTAACCCTGGGGGCCCAGGCCTGTGATCTGGTGGCCTATTTCCATTGGAGAAATGAACACAGTGTTGCCACAGGCTGAGTTTATGCCAAGATTTTTAGCATCCGTTTAATATCCAGTACATCCTCCGCTGACCTTGCAGGGTGACACACTCTGTGTTAATGTGACTTTTCCATCTGTAACTACTATAATCTTATTCATCGGATAAAACTTCCTATTGTGTCAAATAATTTTTATAGCTGTAACTCTCATGACCGTGGTGATATGAGCCATAATGTCACAGTTACTAGTTCAGTGTGAGGTTTTTCTTTCCCAGTGTGACTGTTCAGTACTGTGGGCTGGGAGTTGGGCAGGGGCAGGGGGGCGAAGAAAAAGGAACGAAAGACTCAAAAATAGAATCCATGTAATTCATTCTCTTCTGCTAGGAGAAAACAACGTTTTACTCTCCCCACCGACACAATAAAGAGTGCCCTCAATTTTCCATTTCAGCTGACACATTCCTTGATAAAAAGCAATTTCGCTGAAATTTGTGCCTTGTGTTTCTGACAGTTAATGTCATAAAACTAACACTGTGAAAGGTTTACATTTAAAACAAACAAACAAACCCCATCTTGTTATCTTTCTAAGGACCCAAAGCAGGCTTGTGATCCAGAAAAAGCCTATTACAGTGTAAGGTAGATGGTATCCTGAGGGAGAGAGAAATATAACAGCATTTACATTTAGGAAATTCTTCACAATGGAAGCAGGAGCTCCTTGGGGACTTCAGCCAATCTTCCTGTAACAAGCTCAGCTTCTTTTGTGGCAGGTCTATAAATTGGACAGCAAATTGGTTAAATTAAATGGGCTGAAACAAAAGGTCACGGAAATGACAACAGGTCCCCGAGAAGAGACTGAGGGAGTGGTGTCCCTCTGGCGTTGGAAAGTAAGCTGTTCTTTTCCGCTGTGTTAATGAGCTAGATCAGGGCTGCGTCCAGAGCACTGCAACAATGTGTCTGATGACATCCACCCTCAAGGTATTGTCAGGTGGCCCTGGGCAGCTTGGGTGAGATGTAAATACACTGGGGGATTCTCCTTGGGAAGGGCAGCTGGGATTTCAGTGCACGCAAGAGTAAAGTGATACAGTTTTAGGTCTAAAAATCCTAAGGTGGCCTGAGAGGGCTGTGAAATTAAGAGAAGGGAAATACAGGTGGAATACCAGGAAACCCTTCCCAACCCTGAGAATCATTAGGGCATGCTCTGCGGGTCCCGAAACCTCCAGCTGCTGGAAATGGATGACAGGGGACCACTCAGTCAAAATTGCCCTCTTCTCTTCGTTCCCTGGGGCGGCTCTGGCAAAGGCTACCGTCGGAAGAGAGGCTCCTGCGGCAGGAGGAGCACTGCTCTGAGCCAGTTTGGCCATTCCCTTGAGGGGCCAGCTCCGGGGTATCCAGGGGGGCTGTTTGTGCCTTCAGGCAGGGGATGTCAAGGCTGTCCTGCAGCTGAAGTGAAGTGCGCTGTCGGTGAGGAGGGAGCTTGCAGTGGCGAGGGCTTTCCCAAGGGGCCTTCTTAGTGCAGTGGGCAGCACATCAGTCTCATAATCTGCAAGTCCTGATTTCGAGCCTCAGAGAAGGCCAACTGAGGCTCTTTTCCATGGCCCTTGCCCTTGCCCCTTCTGGCTGACCATCCCCTGCAGATAGCTGGAGTGCAGAGGTTCCTCTGCTGAGGTTTGCAAGGCTTGTCTGCTTGGGAGCAGGACCACACATGTGAGCAGAAGCTGCCTGCTCTTTCACTGTGGCTTCTCCCTGATGATCTAGTGGTTGAGTTTTGGTGTTTTCAGCACTGCGGCCTGGGTTCAATTCCTGGCCAAAAAAGGCTGATTCCTGGAGGTTGCTTCTGTACTGTTGCCAGTGTATTCGAGTTTCTTGTTTCTCCTTTTCAAGTGCCTCTTTCTTTTCTCCTTCACCCTTCTTCCCCTGTCCTTCCTTTCAAACTCCATCCTCCAGGACCTGGTCTGAAAGGCCCTTTTATCTGTCCTCTGGCGACTCCTCATCCTGCTGCGCTGCTGACACATGTCCCTAGCTGGTCTCGGGCCTGCACACAGAGGGTGCTTTTGGCCCTCCCCAGTGGTCTAGTGGGTTTCTGTTCCTTTCCATTTTCTTCCATAGGATTTGACTGCCAATTGTTAGAGAATCCCTTTTTACCTCTAACCACCTCTTTTCTGCTGCTTAGCCGTTGTGGCACTTTTTGGTCCTCCTACTGTTTTGTTTTGTTTGGGGTATATATTGAGTTTGAACCTCTCTTGTGGTCTTTTTAAATAGTTTCTATCCAGCTTCCAGCTTGTGACTGTTGCTTTTAATTTCTGTTTAATGAGTGTCCTCGTTTTTATGTATTTCCCCTCTTTGAAGTTAAACGCTACTGCGGTGAGCTTCTTTGGTATTCCCCCACCAGAAGAATGTTAAATGTAATTGTATTATGGTCACTATTTCTGAGTGGTTCTGCTGTAATCACCATCCTGGTCAGGTGGTCGACAGTATAGTCTTCCTGCTATATGCTTATTATTCAAGTATGGAGTTTATAGCCATAGAGATTCTAGGTACAGTCAGGAAAAATAAATCATGTGGCCTTTGTACAAAAGGGTTTCAGCTTTTTTGGCAGCATTCCTTAACATTCCTTACCATTATTTTATCATTGAACTTCAGCAACTTGAAGACAATAAGAAGTCTGGGCTTGTCAGACTCCCGCCTTCTAGCCTCAGGCAGTCGATGAACTCTGTCAATATGTGATGGGGGAAACTGGGGATCCCATTCAAATATATCAGGAAGCATCTTCTGGAGAAAGCTGATAATATTCTTCTCCGTTAGACCCTCAGCAATATCCAAAAGGCAAAGGTGGTTTCGTTGAGATCCATTTTCTAAGTTATCCTGTTTTTCTTCCCATTTGTCTAGTTTAAGTTTTAAGGAGGCAGTTTCTTCTTAAATGTCACTGGTTTCAATGGCAGCCGTTTGTCGCTTGTTTCCCAAAGTGGGCCAGTCAGGGTTTTATATCACATACGTCTTTAGAGAGGCTACAAATATCTTTTGAGCTGGAATCTAATCTGTCTGGGAAGAACTCTTTCAGTGCTGTGATATTCTGGGCTAGGCTCTAGGGTGACCAGACAGCAAGTGTGAAAAATCAGGATGAGGGTCGGGGGTAATAGGAGCCTATAAAAGAAAAAGCCCCAAATATCGGGACTGTCCCTATAAAATCGGGACATCTGGTCACCCTACTAGGCTCTTCTGTGGCCTTGTAAGCTCCCCCTTCAGCTGCTTAGAGGGCTGGTTTTAGGCCTTTCATTCCCCCCCCACACACACACACTGGAATCCATATTCAATAGTTGGAAGTTTATTCAGAGAATTAATTTAAACTTTTATGACAAAAACTTATTGTCAATTTGCTAGGAAAGTAATTATTAGAGATGAATTAATATTTGGGGAGAGAAGCGGTCTGGGACTTGGCTGCCAACTTTCTCACAGGTACCAAGTGACCCTCTAGGCACACATTTGTAACAGTGACGGTGATTAACCATTGAAATAAATTACCAAGGGAAGTGGCAGATGTAGTAGGCTACCAACCTTTTTGGTGAAAACTGAAACAAAGAAATCATGTAGCCCTTCTGCCATTTCCACATTTTCTGTTACTGTCCCCGTTTCCCCCGTCCCCTCCCGCATTGAGTAACGGGCTACCTTGTCCTTGGTCTTCCTCTTGCTTCTAATGTATTTGTAGAATGTTTTCATGTTACCCTGTATGTCTCTAGCTAGTTTAGTCTCGTTTTGTGCCTTGGCCTTTCTAATTTTGTCCCTACATACTTGTGTTATTCGTTTATATTCACCCTTTGTAATTTGACCCAGCTTCCACTTTTTGTAGGACCCTTTTTTGAGTCTCAGATCATTGAAGATCTCCTGGTTAAGCCAGGGTGGTCTCTTGCCAGACTTCCGATCTTTCCTACGCAGTGGGATAGTTTGCTCTTGTACCCTTAATAATGTCTTTTTGAAAAACTGCCACCTCTCTTGAACTGTTTTTCCCCTTAGACTTGCTTCCCATGGGATCTTACCTACCAACTCCTTGCGTTTGCTGAAGCCTTGTAGCTGTGTCCTGAAGACCGTGGTGCAAGTGGAATCCATTTCTTACCGGTGGCGGGGCCCTGAGAGGGGGACGACGACATACGTGACCTCCTCATGTGACCCTCCACGTGACTGCTCCCTGCCCCCAGCCCGGGGCCCCCACGCTCTGCCCGTCCCCTCCCCATGATCCACCCCCCTTACCTGGGGAGGGAGGGGCTCTGTCCTCCTCCCGCTGTGCCTTTGGAACCGCAGCGGTAAAAGGAGCAGAACGTGGGGCCGGTGCAGCTGTACAGCCCGAGCCCTTGCACGCAGGGTCTCCTCCATCTGTACAGCGGCCCCGCCGAAGGAGAAGACCCTGCAAGGAAGGGCTGGGGGCAGTACAACTGCGCCGGAGGAGCTGCCGGCATGGGGCCACCCAGCGGCCCCAGGTTCTGCTGCTCCTCTTTCCAGTATGTCGTATAGATATCTTGCTGGTACGGCATCCTGTACCATACCGCCCTGCTTGAACTGCTGCCTGACGATCAGCAATCCCTGGCTATGTCAGACCAAGGGCAGAAGCTTCTTCTACAGCCTAGAACCCCTCACAGCAAATGTGCTATTGCCAACCCCGATGCTCCCGTGCTAGCAGTGATGGGTCCGATAGAAAACCCTAAGAGCTAGCCCTGTACTTGGGTTTGGGAGGGAATGTTCCTCAAATGCCCCCTCTTGCTCTTCTGCTTTCCTCAGCACATAGGGACACCCCCACTTCATTCAAGAGCTCAGTGGTGCGCATTAGCTCCCGAACGCACCGTGCTGCTTAAAAGACCATGTAAATTACATGTTTAAAATGCTTCAAGAGTTCCCCCGCCTCAATAGCAACCTTAGAGCCCCACTTCCCGTAGCAAAGAATGGCCATGTGCCTCCAACAAATAATTGACATAGATTGTAAGCTGCTTGGGGCAGGGAGCACCTTTGCTCTGTGGTCCTGGTCCATGACTCAGGTTCCTAGGTTCTAATCAATACAAATAACCAATAATACTTACACGAAATGCCTCTCGTATTCTTCTAAAAACACCTGGGCCATACAGGTTTTTACCCTCTGGTTAAAACAAAGGGCACCAAAGAGGTAAAGCGGAAATTAAAAAAGCAAAACAATCAGTGCTTACTGCTGGAATGCAGCCACCCCACGAAGGCTCACTCCAAGCTGACAGCAATTTACTGTAATTTATAAGTTGGAAATAGTAAATATTAAGAGCAGTCAGAGGGAAATGAATGCTTATTAGCCAGGCAATTAATAAAAGACAGAACTCACTGTTGTGCCTACAAGGTAAAGAGAATTGTGAACATTCATTTTAATCCACTAAGAAATTTAATAATAGTAATAAAAAATTAGATCAAATGCCAGAATTCATTGAGTTCTTCTTATGGTGACTGTCTCAAGGTCCTTCCCTTCCCATGCAGGGGCTACAGTGAATACCTAGCCATGCAGAAGAGCCTGGCTAAATATGATCAACGCATTTTAGCCATAAGGGAGAATCAAGACACACACAACACAATTTGGGTGTGTGTCGCGGAAGGGTGAGTGAAAGGAAAGCTGCTGTAGTAAGTATTTGGGTTTTAAACTATTGAACTGCTTTCTTATAAAATGTTAATTCTTGTGCAAGCAAGGTCTGAGAGAACTCCCCTGATTTCTAGTGCGGAGCTGGGGGCAAAGCCTTCAGGAGCAGACTTTGTTTGCATAGACATACCTATTCTGCCTAGGTGTGCAGTGTGTAAACAAGAAACTTACATTGCATTACAGGGATGGTTCAAATTGCACATGCACAACCCACGGAGTGTCACCATGACTCAGCAAGGATGTTTCTAGTACAAGAAATTGTATTATAAAGAGGGAGGAAATCTCTTGACTTCACCTCTCCTCCCCTCATCTCTCTGCTCATTATATCAATGACTCTCAAAGAACTGAACTAAGAGGGAGGGGTCCTAGGCTGGAAGAAGGCCCAGCCTGTGAAATTTACAACAGCATATGGTGAAACAAAACCTTTGCTTTTAAGTTCACTTAGCTTGTTAAGTTAGGTATTAGCTTGCGTATTACTCTTTTATTTTGCAATCAGTCCTGACTTTTATACATCAATACTTGTAATCACTTAATATCTATCTTTCTGTAGTTAATAAGCGTATCTTATTATTAGGGCTGTCAAATGATTAAAAAAATTAATCGTAACTAATTGCAACATTAAAAAATACTTGCAATTAATTGCAGCTTTAATCACACTGTTAAACAATAATAGAATACCATTTATTTAAATATTTTTGCATGTTTTCTACATTTTCAAATATTGATTTCAATTACAACACAGAATACAAAATGTACAGTGCTCACTTTATATTATTTTTGTTACAAATATTTGCACTGTAAAAAAGATAAACAAAAATAGTATTTTTCAATTCACCTCATACAAGTACTGGAGTGCAATCTTTTTATTGTGAAAGTGCAATTTACAAATGTAGAATTAGTATTTTTTACATAACTGCACTCGAAAACAAAACAATATAAAATTTTAGAGTCTACAAGTCCACTCAGTCCTACTTGTTCAGCCAATCCCTAAGGGCTGATCTACACTACACGGGGGAGGGGGGGCGATCAATCTAAGTTATGCAACTTCAGCTATGTGACTAATGTAGCTGAAGTCTATGTACTTAGATCTACTCACCGCGGTGTCTCCACTCTGGTGTGTTGATGGGAGACGCTCTCATAGAATATCAGGGTTAGAAGGGACCTCAGGAGGTCATCTAGTCCAACCCCCTGCTCAAAGCAGGACCAATCCCCAACAAAGTCATCCCAGCCAGGGCTTTGTCAAGCCTGACCTTAAAAATATCTAAGGAAGGAGATTCCACCACCTCCCTAGGTAAAGCATTCCAGTGTTTCACCACCCTCCTAGTGAAAAAGTTTTTCCTAATATCCAACCTAAACCGCCCCCACTGCAACTTGAGACCTTTAGTCCTTGTTCTGTCATCTGCTACCACTGAGAATAGTCTAGAGCCATCCTCTTTGGAATCCCCTTTCAGGTAGTTGAAAGCAGCTATCAAATCCCCCCTCATTCTTCTCTTCCGCAGACTAAACAATCCCAGTTCCCTCAGCCTCTCGTCATAAGTCATGTGTTCCAGGCCCCTAATAATTTTTGTTGCCCTCCGCTGGACTCTTTCCAATTTTTCCACAGCCTTCTTGTAGTGTGGGACCCAAATCTGGACACAGTACTCCAGATGAGGCCTCACCAATGTTGAATAGAGGGGAACAATCACGTCCCTCGATCTGTTGGCAATGCCCCTATGTATACATCCCAAAATGCCATTGGCCTTCTTGGCAACAAGGGCACACTGTTGACTCATATCCAGCTTCTCATCCACTGTAACCTCTAGGTCCTTTTCTGCAGAGCTGCTGCCGAGCCATTCGGGCCCTAGTCTGTAGCGGTGCATGGGGTTCTTCCGTCCTAAGTGCAGGACTCTGCACTTGTCCTTGTTGAACCTCATCAGATTTCTTTTGGCCCAATCCTCCAATTTGTCTAGGTCCCTCTGTATCCTATCCCTACCCTCCAGCGTATCTACCTCTCCTCCCAGTTTAGTGTCCTCTGCAAACTTGCTGAGGGTGCAATCCACACCATCCTCCAGATCATTTATGAAGCTATTGACCAAAACCAGCCCGAGAACCGACCCTTGGGGCACTCCACTTGATACCGGCTGCCAACTAGACATGGAGCCATTGATCACTACCCATTGAGCCTGACAATCTAGACAAATTTCTATCCACCTTATAGTCCATTCATCCAGCCCATACTTCCTTAACTTGCTGGCAAGAATACTGTGGGAGACGGTGTCAAAAGCTTTGCAAAAGTCAAGGAACAACACGTCCACCGCTTTTCCCTCATCCACAGAGCCAGTTATCTCCTCATAGAAGGCAATTAGATTACTCAGTTATGACTTGCCCTTGGTGAATCCATGCTGACTGTTCCTGATCACTTTCCTCTCCTCTAAGTGCTTCAGAATAGATTCCTTGAGGACTTGCTCCATGATTTTTCCAGGGACTGAGGTGAGGCTGACTGGCCTGTAGTTCCCAGGATCCTCCTTCTTCCCTTTTTTAAAGATGGGCACTACATTAGCCTTTTTCTAGTCGTCCGGGACTTCCCCGGATCGCCATGAGTTTTCAAAGACAATGGCCAATGGCTTTGCAAGCACATCCACCAACTCCTTTAGCACTCTCGGATGCAGCGCATCCGGCCCCATGGACTTTTCTAAATAGTGCCGAACCACTTCTTTCTCCACAGAGGGCTGATCACCTCCTCCCCATGCTGTGCTGCCCAGTGCAGTAGTCTGGGAGCTGACTTTGTTTGTGAAGACAGAGGCAAAAAAAGCATTGAGTAATTAGCTTTTTCCACATCCTCTGTCACTAGGTTGCCTCCATTATTCAGTAAGGGGCCCACACTTTCCTTGACTTTCTTCTTGTTGCTAACATACCTGAAGAAACCCTTCTTGTTACTCTTAACATCTCTTGCTAGCTGCAACTCCAGGTGTGATTTGGCCTTCCTGATTTCACTCCTGCATCCCTGAGCAATATTTTTATACTCTTCCCTGGTCATTTGTCCAATCTTCCACTTCTTGTAAGCTTCTTTTTTGTGTTTAAGATCAGCAAGGATTTCACTGTTAAGCCAAGCTGGCCGCCTGCCATATTTACTATTCTTTCTACACATCGGGATGGTTTGTCCCTGTAACCTCAATAAGGATTCTTTAAAATACAGCCAGCTCTCCTGAACTCCTTTCCCCCTCATGTTATTCTCCCAGGGGATCCTGCCCATCAGTTCCCTGAAGGAGTCAGTCTGCTTTTCTGAAGTCCAGGGTCCGTATTCTGCTGCTCTCCTTTCTTCCCTGTGTCAGGATCCTGAACTCGACCATCTCATGGTCACTGCCTCCCAGGTTCCCATCCACTTTAGCTTCCCCTACTAATTCTTCCCGGTTTGTGAGCAGCAGGTCAAGAAGAGCTCTGCCCCTAGTTGGTTCCTCCAGCACTTGCACCAGGAAATTGTCCCCTACCCTTTCCAAAATCTTCTTGGATTGCCTATGCACTGCTGTATTTCTCTCCCAGCAGATATCAGGGTGCTTGAAGTCTCCCATGAGAACCAGGGCCTGCGATCTAGTAACTTCCGTGAGTTGCCGGAAGAAAGCCTCGTCTACCTCATCCCCCTGGTCCGGTGATCTATAGCAGACTCCCACCACGACATCACCCTTGTTGCTCACACTTCTAAACTTAATCCAGAGACTCTCAGGTTTTTCTGCAGTTTCATACTTGAGCTCTGAGTAGTCATACTGCTCCCTTACATACAGTGCAACTCCCCCACCTTTTCTGCCCTTCCTGAACAGTTTATATCCATCCATGACAGTACTCCAGTCATGTGAGTTATCCCACCAAGTCTCTGTTATTCCAATCACACCATAATTCCTTGACTTTCCCATCGATTCCCCTTGCGCTTCTCGTTGAGGTGAAGTATACTGGAGTCGATGCTAGAGCAATCGGCGGTCGAGCTGGCTGGTAGTGTAGACAAGCCCTAAGACAAACAAGCTTGTTTACATTTACGGGAGATAATGCTTCCTGCTTATTTAAAGACTATGGGACAGGGTCATGATTGATTAGTGCAGCTTGGGGGTGGGCGGGAAAGACACCAGGAGGCTGGGGGTCCGGCAGTGGCAGCTCCAAAGTGTCCTTTACCTGCTTCGCATCCTCATGGCTGCTGGCGATTGCCCTTACCCCTCTCATCATCTAATACGAATCAATAGATTATTGCGGGGGCAAGGGGGTGAGAGACCGGCTCCGAGGAATCCGGAGACATGTCAGTAATCTAAGCATCTGGTCTGGATATTGCGGAGTCTCTTGTCCCTGGCCGCCTCCTGCTCACTGCCTCAGCCGGTGCCTCCCACCCCAGCCGAATCATGTCTGCAGAGGTGTGTGATTAATGCTCGTTTTAAAAAAAAGTGAATTTGTTTTGAGTTAATCGCATGTGATTAATTGACAGCCCTATTTATCGTTTTATCTTAACCAGTGTGTTTGGATTAGCAGGTGTGGGAAACTCCATTTAGGATAACAAGACTGGTGCATGTATCATTTCCTTTGATGAAATGACTGCGTTTCTGTGAGCTTGCACTGTTCAGGAGTGTGCTGGACAGTACAAGATGCAGATTGCTGGGGGAACAAGGCTGGGACTAAGTAATTTGTCCCTATGTAATTCATGGGTGACTGGTCAGCGTGCTCATGTAGTTAGCTGGGAGTGAATTTGCATGCTGAAGGCTGTGTGAGCAGGCCAGGTGTGGCTGTTCTGACAGCAAAGTGGTGTCAAAGGCACCCCAGATGAGAGAGTGAAGGGGACACGACTGTTCAACAGTCCACACTGTACCCTGGGGACTGTCCCAGTGGGGCTGCTGCCCAAAGAGTCCTAGCCACCATTTGACCAGCTGCCCTTCTCCAGCATTTAATGACAGAGCTGGTTAGACTCAAATGAGAATCCTTGTTTCCAGCTGGTGAGTCCTAGGGCTGACATCAATGAGCAGGCCTAGGGGGCTAAGTCTTAGACCGTGGGTGGGGACAGTGAACGACAACACAGACTGGACTGGCTGTGAGGTTCCCCACCACCTGCTGAAATCACGAAGCGCTGGGTTGCGTGGTGGAATGTCAGAACGTGACATCACTGAAGCAGCAAGCAGTGGCGGTGGCCGCAGACAAGCAGCAGCAGAGACAGAAGCAGCTGTGAGGTGAAACTGGTGAACACAAACTCTGGATCTTAGCTAACCAAGGACAGCCAACTGCGAGCAGGGTGCAGCAGAAGGAGAGGGGAATGATGTGTTAAAGGGATCTTCATTCGCTGGACTTTCCCATCCCATGGTCGGAAACTGAGGCAAAGGACACATGTTTTTGAATGTGGTGTTTTCCCAGATTAATGCTGGGTTCCCTTTCCCTTGTAATAAAAGCTCACTTTCGGTATACACGGAATCAGTGATTGCTCTTACAGGCAGCCAGGGTGGTGTTAAATTTCCCCAGATTACTAGATAGGGGCTTGAGCCGGTTCCGTATTGTATCATTAAGAGGAACCCCCTACATATTGAACCTGGTTCTTGTTGTGCCGACTCCAGCTGGCAGAAGGGTTACATCTGCTAAAACTATTATATGTAGGATAGTAACCCCTGCACACCCTAGCTGGGCCCCAAGGGATTAGGTGCTGTACACCTCAAGTAAAAGACAATCCCTGTCTACAATCTAGATAAATAGACAAGATAAAAGTAGAACCGTTATTCTTATTGTACAGAGGGGGAACCACGGCACGGAGGTTAAATGTCTTGCCCAAGGGCACACTGGAGGCCCATGGCAGAGCTGAGAATTGAGCTAGTGCCTTACCCACGGGCCACCCGGCTAATAAAATTTATTGATCATCTGTATGTCTTGTGTACCATTAATCTGGCAGACTGTACATAATATGTGTGCATGTGTAAAAGCTTAACTCAAATGCTCCACGGTTTCCATGAATCCAAATCGGCTTTCCTGAGATTTTTAGCAGAAACTCAGTGATTTTTCTTTGAGGCAAAATGATGTGCTCAATCAAATGAACCACGTTTGCTTTACATTATGGTTCCTAAGCATTTGGAAATGCTTTCACTTTACATTCTTCTCCTATCTCAGGTCCCTGTTATGTTAAGTAGCTAGTTTTAAGCTGCCACCGTAAAGAGATTTTGCTATTGATACAATGAAAAAAAAATCAATGGTAAAATATCTTTAATGCTTAATTTAGTAAATCTGTGGCCAAAGTGATCTAACAACTTTCTATGGAGTAAGGAAGTGATTAGAGCATGGGTCCTAACACAGCTCTGTGCACTGGTGTTAATTGCTTGAAATCAATGAATGGAGTTATGCCCCTTTACAGCAGTGCTGAACTTGGCCTATGGTCTAGTGATTAGAGTGCAGGACTGGAAGGTAGGACCTCTGGAGTTTTAATATCTAGAATCATAGAATATCAGGGTTGGAAGGGACCCCAGAAGGTCATCTAGTCCAAAAACATCACACATCTACTTTGGTGTGTACGCACTGTGTGATGCTGGACAAGTCTCTTCACTCTTTTGGTTCATTTTCCAGTGTCACAGAGGCTCCCTGGCAAACGTCCCTGTCTCTCTGCAAACAACTCCCTCCTCAGACCTGACAAACTCACTACACCAAACATATCTTGCAGGTTATTTATCCATAAAGAATAGCCTGTAAGGTGTCTACAGAAAGCTCATAACTGGTCAAGAGTCATAATCATTGCCAGATGTATATAAGGGTAATGTGTAAAGATAGGAATAATGTATTTATATTGAAAGTCTGTTTTTTGGACTTGGTGGAAAAGTTAGCTGTCCAGGGATAATATGTCTCGGTGATGGTCCATTCAGGTAGGAGGGAGTTGTCATCCCTCCCTGTTTAGCAGGAGAAGTAATGCAAGGCTCAATTGTCCACTTTGCTCCATGCCAAGACTATCAATGGAAAGCCATCAGAGACAACAATCAAAACAGCTTGGAGGAAATACAAGAGCATTACAACAGACAGGGATCACCCTGCCCAATGAATAAAGACAAAAGACAGTTTCAATATAACAGAATGGGGAGAAGCACTCTGCATCCTTTCACTGAGGGGATATCTCAGGGGAGCACAGGTGTTCTCATGAAAAACCAGATCCTGGTTCTTGTGAAGCCAGCCAGTTTGCAACAGACTGAACTTTGGGGGCTGGGGGGAGAGGGGAACCTACTTTATTAGATAGGAAAGTTAAATATTAAGAGATGTAGACCCCTAGTGCATATTTTACTATTTTATTTTGTATTGTAACCATTTGTTTTCACCACTTGCTTTGGTTTGGTTGAATCTGTATTCTTTCTGTAATAAACCTTCTTTTGGTTTATTCCAAGTGCTCTGTGTTATACAGGAGTGGTGATTTATGGTAAAGGGGGGCCCATGACTTCTTTTCGGGCACAGGAGCTGGGATTTCTGGGAATGGTCAGGGTCAGGGGCTGCATTTCACAGGGATTTGGGTGCAACTCTTGTTAACCTGCAAGGTGAAGACAGGGCTGACATAGCCCAGAGGAAAGTGCTTCAGTGGCTGAAAGGCTGGTGATGTTAGGAAGCTAACACCCAGCCACCCTGGGCAAAGCTAGCTCTCCCTAGAGCTAGGGTGTGACAAGCTGACTCCATCCTGGGTACCCTGAGAACTGTCACACCCGCCCATCTACTTACCTACCACACTAACATTGTGTTAAAATAATATTGTAAAGGCCATTACAGATGGAAATCACTTTATAGGCCCTAAGTTTGATTATAAGAAATCCCTGATCACATGTGCTTATTAGCTCTCCCCTGGTGCTTTTCCTAAGGGGGGGGGGGATGCTAGTCCTAATGTCCTGGCCTAATTCTGCATAATAACACTTTGCCTCCCAGTGTTCCCCTTGCAATTTTAATTGCATGCGGTGGTCTTGTCCTGCACTATTGTGTAGTGTTGCTGGGTGCAGTTAAACAGCTGCCACTTGCCCCTCCCTTGAGGTAGTTGCTTTCAGTGGTCAGGGAAGTGACTCCTACTGCCCTTCTCTGACAGGAGATATGAGGAGAGCTAATGTGCAGACAGCACTTGGAGAGCCTCAGATGGAAGGAGCTGTAGCAGTGCAGAATGTTGCAAGCGTTCATTACTGATTGCTCAACACACCCTATAAATTAACACGTGCCCTCCACCAGCATTCCTGACAGGGGGGTAGTTTAGGAGACCTTCCTAAGCAAGTGGCAAGAAAACCTCCTGTAACACCCCCACATGATTGTCTGATGCCACCTACTTGGCTTATTTTGTTTCCCTTTGGGCCTTTATTCTTTAAGGCTGCTGCTTTCCTCCCCTTTGTAAATAATCCATTGGTGTGGGTAGAGCCTGCAGCCTTTAAGTGTGCGACTTGAAATTTTGGTGCAGTCTAATGCCAGTTCAACGGACTGGGTAACAAGTAGATGCAATGTCTATTTGCAAACACCATCCCCAGGCCCTGAGGCAGGACCAAGTATACCTAGCCACTTTTGACAAGTGTTTGTCCAGTCTGTTTATAAAAACCTCCAATGACGGGGAGTCCACCACCTCCCCAGGTAACCTGGTCAAGACCTTAACTAGCCTAATAGCTGGAACATTTTCCTAATATCTAACTTGAATCTTTTTTGCTGGAAACCTCGGTAGATATGGATTTCAGAGTAACAGCCGTGTTAGTCTGTATTCGCAAAAAGAAAAGGAGGACTTGTGGCACCTTAGAGACTAACCAATTTATTTGAGCATGAGCTTTCGTGAGCTACAGCTCACTTCATCGGATGCATACCGTGGAAACTGCAGCAGACTTTATATACACACAGAGAATATGAAACAATACCTCCTCCCACCCCACTGTCCTGCTGGTAATAGCTTATCTAAAGTGATCATCAAGTTGGGCCATTTCCAGCACAAATCCAGGTTTTCTCACCCTCCACCCCCCCCCCTCCCACAAATTCACTCTCCTGCTGGTGATAGCCCATCCAAAGTGACAACTCTCTACACAATGTGCATGATAATCAAGTTGGGCCATTTCCTGCACAAATCCAGGTTCTCTCACCCCCCTCCCAAAAACCACACACACAAACTCACTCTCCTGCTGGTAGATATGGAGAACACTTGTTCATTGTCCTCTTTAAAAGAAGCTTTTAGGTATTTGAAGATTGGAATCATGTCTCCCCTCATCCTTCTCATCTCTCAAGTGAACATGCCCCAGTTCTTTCAATCTTTCCTCAGCTCATGTGTTCCAACCCCGCTCTTTTTGCTGCTCTCCTCTGGACTCTCTCCAGTTTGTTCACATCTTTCTTAAAGCATGAAAGATAGAGACAGAGAAGGCAGTGAGTAACAGTTAACATTTTGTAGTAGTTTAAACAAAAAATCCTGTTTACTCCTCCTCCTCCTTGCCTCTGTCAGTCAATGCAATAAACTCGTGACATGATTTATGAAACAAAAGGAATTTCGGATGAGCCTCATGAATGCAGCAAATGGATAAATTAATCTAGCTTCATTTATCTGCCTGTATTCATTGCTAGGGTCTGAAAGTTTACACAAATTCATGGGAGAGACAAATTGTGGTCTCTTGACCCCAGCTCAAAAAGGAAAACGTACCTTGGCATTTTGAGTAAACTCAGCTGGATCAGGCCTGTTCATCCCTCCAAGGGAGAGAGTTCATACACATAAGGGAAAATGTAAACAAGGGTCTTTCCAGCTTAGCATGGTCTTTAGCTTATTCTGCCAGGCCAAGCAATGTACGTTAATGCAGACAGTTCTGTCATCTGCTCTCAGGCAGACCTCTGCTGGACATGCCATTACAGTAAGGTTGGCAGGAGTGTGGCCCATGGAGTTGTGCATTTCAGGCTGTGATGGCCCTTATATTTAACACCACCATGAAGCTAATAGAAACCTCGGGTCCCAGCATGCACTGCTCTCTGTAGTCTCCACTGTACCTCGATGTTGAAGACTAAGTTGCAATAACTGCAATCAGCTCCTGTTTATGGAATTTAGCTTGGCCTCAGGGCCCCCGTGATCTGCAGACCCAGGATTTGAGGCTAGTGAGTTACTTGGCAGCAAATTCATAACTACTCTGTGAATATTTCATTTCAAACATCTCCTGAAGGGCACCAGTGCTCTCTTTGGAGCAGGAACTAATGATCCTCCCCACCACCCATAAGAGCCGTTCGTTGCTGTGTTGTTCATTGCTCTTCTATGCCTAAACTGCTTGAAGAATAGCTGCCAAAGGAGGAGATTTGCATTGCTAGCTGAAGGTTGCAAGGCTTGGGCTGGCCAACAGGAACATGCCTCACAGAGATCCTGCAGCTCTGGCCCTTGCCCTCCTCCAATGGCTCCTGCTTCTGAGGGCCTCCCAGTGCAGAGATGGTAAGAGGGCCTGTCCCTGGTAGATGTCAGGCTTGGAACCTCTCTCCTCCCCAGTCCACTGCTCCCTTTCATTGGGTGCGCTGGAGCGAAGGGGCTGTGTGTGTGTGAGGGGAAGAAGGGACACAGCGCTGTCTGTTGAGTGGGGCTGGGGCCTCCTTCTTCCTGGCCCCTCCCCCAGCTCATCCAAGGACTGGAAGAGTGTCTGGCCGGAGATGTTCCAGCCAGCCCTAACAGACCCGGCCTGAGGGATGCCCTGGGCTGTCTAAAGACCAGTAGCAGTTTTCCCTCAGGTATTCATGGCTGAGTCATGTGGTGGACGGCTCTGCTAGGGGAAGGGTGGCCTTGTTGAGACTAGACAGCTGTATGTTCCTACTCGATTGGGCTAACCGGGCCCTGAGCTGCATTGGCTGTGACTTCCAACAGTGTAGGCCCATTCCAGGGAACGCTCGCCTATGGGTGTCTGTCTGGGCACCGTCATTCGGAGCTGCCCTGTAGACATGGGTGGTGTTTCCTTGAGGGCTCTGGTTCTGAGTGAGGCCGTCACCATTCATTCAGTGGTTATAGAGCTCCCTTAATGATGCTTCACCTTCCTGCATATTCACATTTTTCAGCTCTGCCCTTTCCTGCTCTTTCTCAGTAACTACATACTGAGGCTTAATTATGTCTTTGATTGACTTAATGTTTCTTGGTACAGACAGAGCTTAGAAGAGATCAATCTTGCCACTGTTTTTGAGTAGTCATTAATTTCATTCCCCACTTTCCCATCTGTGAAGGGATCTGTTTCCGCTCAAGTATTTTACTTTCCCCAGACAACTTTAGAAGCTCTTGATTTCCCCTGAAATTCTCTCTGCATTATGCTTTTTCTACTTCGTCTGGAACCAGTCACTGCTGACTGTCTCTCTCCTTGGAGGGACAGCATGAGAAATGGTAGTAAGGTATATGAGTTCAGAAAAAATGAAATTGAATGAATTGGTCCAGCTGGTCTTTAAGGAGAATATAAATGGAAAGCAACCATACTATTGTTCTACCTATCCATGAGCATCTCACTCTGCTCAAGTGCAAAAAAGCTCATTTTAACTTTTTATTCATTAGTTTCTGACCCAGTGGCTCATCTGGTGGTTTGCACTGAAGTCTCTCTGGTGAGCGCAGGACCAGGGGAGTACTGGAAATTAATTGCTTGTGAGGTTGCAAGGTGCAGCCCGGCAAATTGCCTGTTTGGAAAAATGGCTACGTTTGCGTTTCATTATCAAGCTCTGCTTGGTGGAGACACAAGATGTGTCTGATGTGGCTCTAAAAGGTGACGGTGGAGCCATTCGGGCCCATGCAACATGTCCGCATCCCACTAGCCTTTTCAGGGCTCCCGTTTCTCCAGTGCAGCGTAGACAGACCTCCACACACGCTGCAACCAAGGCGAGGATTTTCACCTTCTTGGAACTATAAACCAATGAACTGTGCTGTTAAAGTACCCCCCCCTTTTTTTCTTTTTTTTGCTATTTGAAGTGACTAATCAGTAATGGCCAGATTCTCAAAGGTATTGTAATGTTGTCTTGGGGTGTGTGTGTGTATGTGTGTGTGTGTGTGTGGAAGTTAAGTCCTGCCTGCGTGTGCTGGGTTGTTACTTGCACTGTTCCAATCATGCCTTTGACATCTATAAGCGAACATTACAGCTGGTGGCAGAAGATGGCCAAAGCACTCTTGCCTGAGTAGAAATGTACTTGTCATCGGTGGTGCCAACGATGGGAAGGAAGAACTGCTCTCTGTAGTTTCCATCCACTGCACCTCGATGTTGAAGACTGAGTTGCAATAACTGCAATCAGCTCCTGTTTATGGAATTTAGCTTGGCCTCAGGGCTCCCCTGATCTGCAGTGAGTTACATGGCAGCAAATTCATAACTACTCTGTGAATATTTCATTTCAAACATCTCCTGAAGGGCATCAGTGCTCTCTCTCTTTGGAGCTTTGGCGCCTCCAAGGCTTTTGCACTTGCTCAAAGTTCTGTCAGCCGCAGAGCTGGGGGTGGGGGGCATGGCCCAGCCACTTTTGAGCAGCTGTCCTGTACTAAATCAGTATGGCTGCCTGGAGCATTGCTCTGGCTGTGTGGTCACAATGCTACTGGCATTTGACCTAGCAGCCCCTCCGTACAGACCTTGTGCACAGGGTCTGAACCCCTCAAATTTGGCTCCGCTGTCCTTCCATCCAGCTGGAGGGGCAGCTGGGCCAGATGCTGCTGCAATTTGGCACATGGGGAATCTGTTCTTGTATGGCAGAGTGCAGGGGAGTCTGCCAAGAACTCAATTTCTGGCAGTACCAACTCCTGCTCTGTGTGGTAAGAGTGAGGGGAGACTCCCCAGCTGAGGGAGACCTGGCATCCCTGAGTGGGAAGAGGTGGGGAACTAGTAGGGACTGGAATGGGGTCCCTTCAGGACAGGGTCGGGGGGGCACCAGCATTTGCCTCCCCCGCAAAGAAATATCTGAATTGGCCCCACTGCTGGTCGCACAGATGAGACAGGAGCCGGTGTACTTGACGGACTTTGAGCTGTTGCTCTCTATGAACAAGTGGGTTGATGAGAAAGCAGCACAGTATCTAGAAGTGTCTTTGGACACTTACCTTGTTTACCAACAGCTTTAAAGTGTGGATCCTGGCTCTTACGGCCAGCTACGCAATCACTGATAGGAGCGCTATGGGCGTGGGGAGGGGGGCCTTGGCCTTTTTGAACTACTGGAAAGAATGGCAGGGCAGGAGGCCTCAGGTTGGAGCATACCTGTCTAGTTTTTTGTGCGCACTGAGATTTTTTGATAGGGCTTTCCCTGCGCCACCCAGGCCGAGAGATGGCTTGCATGAAGCAGAACCTGCTGCAGCACATCTGCAAGTAACAAGAGCGAGAGGGGACTATGCCCAGTGGCAAGCCATGAGGGAATCCTGTCTGACAAGTCAGTTTATAAATGGTTTGACAATGGAACTTCATAACTTGCTGGTGAAGGAAGATAACACACTGGATAAACCTGTGGGCCACGTCATACGTAGAGTTTCCCACTTGGAAGCAGAAATGGTGTCCTTAAACGTATCCGCTGCTAATTCCCAGCTCCAGGGTGACCCCTTTATACGAGATGCAGCACTTCAAGAAATGATTGCTAGGGAAGAGGTTAAAAAAACTGGAGATGGCCCAGGTACAGTGATTCACAGGTGTCCTGTGGGTCAGATCAGAGAATGTGTTTCCCAGGTGGGGCCCAGGCCAGACCAAACTTGCAGGCAATGCAGAGGCAAAGGCCATTGGAGATGGAATTGCCCAAGCCGAGGGAAGCTACATCAGGAAAACTAGAAAGTAGCAACTAATGGAACAGCCCATATGGAGATCTGCCCAGATACCTGTTACTATGTGTGTGTTAAGACATTGATATCTGGAAAACCACAATGCTGTTGGACTCAGGAACTGAAATAATTCTGATCCATGATGAACATCCTATGCTAAAGGGGAAGAACATTTGTACTGCAGGAGTTCAATTAGTGACTAGTAATGATCAGCCACAGGAGAAATCCAGCTCCCACTGAACTTGGGGCTAAATGGACTTCTAGTGTGGTGACCGATATTTCTACTGCTGTTGTATTGGGAATGGATTTCATCCAAGGGCATCATAAGAACTCCTTGGGTGTTAACAGACCCTGGGACAATATTCAGATATCCCCGCTGGATGGGAGTAGGAGGAAGTATGGTTGCTCCCCAGCATCACTTGGGACCTTAGAGGTGCCACTACCATGCCTACTGGTTGGCAGAGAGGAACTGCCCCCTGTGGTGACTTGAAATAAAGTTGCGCTGAAACCAGCTCATAGAATCATAGGACTGGAAGGGACCCTGAGAGGACATCTAGTCCAGTCCCCTGCACTCATGGCACGACTAAATATTATCAAATCATTCCTGACAGGTGTTTGTCTAACCTGCTCTTAAAATCTCCCATGATTGAGATTCCACAACTGCCCTAGGTTACGCCAAAAAAATTATTTTTTGTAGTGACCCAGCCACTCCCAGTCTTTATTCAGGAGTAATTTTCTCTTCTGTTGATATTCATCCCTTCTTGTCAACTGTTGAGAATGGGCCACATCCACCCTAATTGAATTGGCCTCGTTAGTACAGACCTCACACTTAGTAAGGCAACTCCCATCTCTTCACATGCTGTATAGTTATATCTGCCTACTGTATTTTCCACTCCATGCATCTGATGAAGAGGGTTATATCCCATGAAAGCTTCTGCCCAAATAAATTTGTTAATCTCTAAGGTGCCACAAGTACTCCTTTTCTTTTTGCCAATTCCTGGTTAAGTTTAATAGCGGGTTCTTCTGTTTGGAGACATATTATGGAGTTCTCACACCTTAAGCAAGGAGGCAGCGTGGGGGAGGAGGTAGGGGGGAAAAGGATCCCTGGGGCCTTGCAGGGAGAACATCGCCCACACTGGAACAGAGGCTGGAACTGCCCCCAGCATTGTAGACTTTAAGGCCAGAAGCGTCCGTGGGGCTGGAGGCTGATGTTTTGCATAACAAAGGCCATACAATTTCCCCAAGCAGATGACTTGATTAGGGAACTATTTTCCCCCAATCTGCAAGATGAGCCAGAACCCAGTCTTGTGTTTCAGCAAACAAGACTTCCCTTCCCCTCCTTATACAACAGGAGAAGGATAACACCTTGAACCAACCACACCTTGAATCCAAAGTCCTCAAAGCGCTTTACCAAAAGCTGGGTATCGTGATCCCCAAGTTGCAGGTGGTGAAATGGATGCACAAGAAAAGGCCAAGTAACTGAGCACCCAGAGCTCTAACCGACATCAGTGGGAGCTGCAAGTACCCAGACTCTGCTAATCAGCATTCAGATCACTTGGCAAGTGTGTGAAAGCATCAGGAATAGACCCTCCTCCCCTCCCCACCAGCAGGAACCATACTGGCTCCTAAAATGGGGGTTAGAATCCAGTTCAGGAGCAAAGCATGACACAGCTGTAAGTAAAAGACACACTGAACAATTTCACAGCACGCAATGTACATTCTAGACAGTGAATTTACTTCCACTTCTCCAGTAGACACCAGCACAACACTGAGCAGGATTTTTAAGATCTACGTCACCCAGCAAACCCATTTCCTTCACTGCTTGCACTTAGTCATGGTGACAGCAGGACCCAACTTAACATCCCCGTATTGCTAATTACTGCACTCTGCTGTTGCTCCTGAACTCCCAGGCGTTGCCTTTAGGGATTACACAGCAGGACCTTGATTTTAATTTCATGATACTAAATCACTCACAGTATAGGCAGTGACAAGGGGAAACTAATATCTGGCTAGCTGGCCTGTCTGCCGGCTGGCAGTTGGTTTGGGGACACTCCAGCCAGGCTGACTCAGCAAGCACAAATGCAAAGCTTCAGCTTCGAGAATCCAGCTCCTTAAAGCCTCAGGTAAATTCTCCTGCTATTATCAATGCAAATTAATAGTCTCAAACATAACACTGTGGAACTCGGGCTCAGCGCTGGAGATGGTTTAGTTACCCAGATGAGAGACATTTTCAAGGACTCATGTATTCCCCACACTCGCTTCCTCCCTGACTCCGCTGAGTTTATCACACAGCCTTTGTGTGTTAAGAATGATCTTTTTGGAGATTTAATTACAAGGTGAAATATGTCCAATTCTTTTATTCCATTTTAGAGGGACGATAAAAAAGCAGAACTACTGCAAATGTTGTAAACTCTTATTAGGATTAATGTTACTGAAACCAGTTTTTATCACCTTAATAACACTATTTGTCACATGCCATGACACGCACCCAGCCAAGGTGTAGCTGCAGGAGCCTCTCCAGCCCATCAAACACAAATCTAAAGTGTAGAAAATGCAGTATGGAAGCTGCACAAGCATAAATAAATACTTTTTATTGTGGAGCTGCTTTTATACTGCTTTCATCTCCTACAGGCCACAAAGCAAATGTATTTTCCAAGTGTACGTACGTACACACGCATGCATACCTGCACAAAATATGGTCTGGGCAAGCACGTGCTTTGACAAACCACAGAATCTGCCCCTGCTTTTAGCGTTCTTACTACGGTTTTTTCAACTCCAAGTAAATACAAAAATCCCATTCGGAAACAATGGTGTGAAATGCGATCAATTGGCTGCTTTCTAACGTGGCCGTATTCATTGAGTTTAGACCCCCACATGCAGGAGGGAAAAGTTTCATAAACCTGGATATGAATGGAATCGGTCAAGTGATTATTAAAATTTCAGGCCAAGATTTCTGAAAATGAAGGCTGACAGGGGAGGTTTTGAAAAGGATCAAACAAGAGTTAAGCACAATGGGAGCGGAGTCCTAACTCCTTTTTCTTCCTGTGAAAGTCTCCCTCTAAAGTTATGCTGTTAAGTCCATATTTAGGCACCCAAATAAGTACCTTGATGGTCAAAGGAGCTCAGCTTCTCTGAACTACCAACGACTTCAACATGAGCTGCTAGGAGCACTGACCTTTCAAGGGCGGATGGGAAATCAGGGTACTTAAATAAGTGCCTAACTTCAAACCCAAGAAACTAGTTTTAGACACCCATCTTTTTAAAAAATTTTTTGGCCTCAAGTGATGATAAATATCCCACCGCCCCACCCCAGTGTGGGGAATGAAAACGTGACTGCAGCATTGCGCAAATGCAGAAAGGATCAGAAAATAAAACTGACTGGTTTAACTGGCCAATCAGAGCAAAAGGAAATAGAGGGCACATATGGTAAAAAGTAAATAACCTAGACCCTTCCCCTCCCGCCCATCCAGTAATGAGCTGGACAGACTTCTGCAATGAACATTTTCAGGCAGACGATCAGGGTCCATGGTATTAATAGCAATCCGGGACAGCTGTTTGTTTCTAGATAGCATTTTCACCTGGATGAAAACATACAGTATATGTTTTATTTTGCAATTCTTACCGAGGGGCTCTAAACCCAAATTTACAGCAAGGGAATGGGTTTGAAAGGTTGTAAAAAGTTGGTTAAAATTAATTATATATAAAATACTCCCCCCTTTCCCTCATGCGGGAGAAGTTTTCTGGCTCTTTATGAATGAGAGAGGTGCTCTCTGTGTCTCCCCCAGGGGAAGCGGTTACATTTGCTCTGGAGTTTTGTCGTCTCACAGGCCTGCTTTGTTTTCCTCATTCAGGAGAGGCTGGCAGGATCTCTGTTGGGGAACTGCTAGAATTTCTGAAGGAATTTGAGGACCAGGTCCCGCAGCTTGACCCGGAGCGTTTCGTCATTGTCACAGATGATATGTGTCGAATCCTCTTCTATCTGAATGAGGGTTTCTGCCTCTTGCAAGAGCACAATGTGTCCCTTTGCTGTGTCCTCTACCTTCACGTCACTGAAACCATGCTGCAGATGGGGATTGGGGAGAAAGAGTGCTCACATTTAGAACGCAGTTGCAGTGAAATATTGGGGGGGAGGGAGGGGGTGTTAAGGGCCATAAAAGACACAGCTCTGCACTCAAATTCTGGAACACCAAGATGATGTGGGATTGAAAGCTTCCGTAAGTAGCAAACTGCTCTGTAAGCATTAGTTCATAGATTCATAGATATTTAGGCCAGAAGGGACCATTATGATCATCTAGTCTGACCTCCTGCACAATGCAGGCCACAGAATTTCACCCACCACTCCTAAAAAAGACCTCACACCTATATCTGTGCTATTGAAGTCCTCAAATTGTAGTTTGAAGACCTCAAGGAGCAGAGAATCCTCCAGCAAGTGACCCGTGCCCCATGCTACAGAGGAAGGCGAAAAACCTCCAGGGCCTTCCAATCTGCCCTGGAGGAAAATTCCTTCCCGACCCCAAATATGGCGATCAGCTAAACCCTGAGCATATGGGCAAGATTCATCAGCCAGATACTACAGAAAATTCTTTCCCGGTAACTTGGATCTTACCCCATCTAAAAACCCATCACAGGCCATTGGGCCTATTTACCATGAATATTTAATTACCAAAACCATGTTATCCCATCATACCATCTCCTCCATAAACTTATCGAGTTTAATCTTAAAGCAAGATAGATCTTTTGCCCCCACTACTTCCCTCGGAAGGCTATTCCAAAACTTCACTCCTCTGATGGTTAGAAACCTTCGTCTAATTTCTAATCTAAATTTCCTAGTGGCCAGTTTATATCCATTTGTTCTTGTGTCCACATTGGTACTGAGTTTAAATAATTCCTCTCCCTCTCTGGTATTTATCCCTCTGATATATTTATAGAGAGCAATCATATCTCCCCTCAATCTTCTTTTAGTTAGGCTAAACAAGCCAAGCTCCCTGAGTCTCCTTTCATAAGACAAGTTTTCCATTCCTCGGATCATCCTAGTAGCTCTTCTCTGTACCTGTTCCAGTTTGAATTCATCCTTCATCCTTCTTAGTTATAAGCCTGCTGAAATTCCTAGGATAAACACTGAGGCTAGGTCTACCCTGTGCACCTTACAGCAGCACAGCTGTGCCGCTTCCCGCCAACAAAACAAAACCACCTCCAAGAAGGGGCGGTAGCTTTGTCAGCCGGAGAGCGTCTCCCACCGACAAAGCACTGTCCACATCGGCGCTTTTTGTCAGGAAAACTTTCGTCGGTCGGGGAGATTTTTTCACACCCAGGACTGACAAGAGTTTTACTGATGAAAGTTCAGTGTAGACATAGCCTAAGTATTATCCCCATTGTATAGATTGGGGAAACTGTGGTACAGGGAGGTTAAAGCCAAAATGTGCAGAAATGGCCACTCATTTTGGGTGCCAACTTTAGACAGCTAGGGCTTGATCTTCAAAGACACCAAGGACATGCCACTTCCTTGACTTCAAAAGCAGTTGTGGGAGCTCAGCACCTCCAGCTGGGGGAAGGGAGGGAATCAGGCCCCCTAGGTATCGCAAGACATCCTCAAGAAAAACCAGAGGCACCCGAAGTTAATCTGCCCTTTTGAAACTTTTGGCCGAATTGACTTGCTTAGGATCACACACCAGTTCAGTGGCAGGTGCAGGAATTAAACTCTGACTTCTAGTACTCTGTTCTAACCCCTAGACATTGCTCCCTTCCCTACCAGTTCAGCTCTGTGCTATTCTCACCATAAGCAACCTCTCCACTCCTCCACCAGCTAAATACCTGGCTCTTTCATTTGATAGTTTTTTTCCCTTTCCACACCTCAGAAACCAGTGAATGATATATAACACACATTGCAATGGAGAAAGAGAGAGGAAGGAAGGTTAATTTGCTATGAGGCTTCCTGCATTATTTAAGGCTGTCAGTTTAAAAAGCACTGTGTTAGCGGGGATCCCTTCTGGAGCTAAGTGACGCTCCGCCAAACTCCCATGGCTAAACACCATTACTGAGGTGTCCAGAGCACAAAGCCAGAGTTCAGAAAAGTTTTAAATTTTGGTGGGGGGCAAATGTATTTGTACAGTGAGAGAAGAGCAAAACGACACCCGACAGGCCATCTAGTCTCCCCATGAAAGCCAGATGGCTCCTCACAGTGGCATCCTGCAGTAATTTGTCCAACATGGTTTTAAAATGACGGCTAAAAAGGGTCTTCTATCACTTTCCTTGGGAAGATACATCAGACAGCAGAACCCCCACCCCCATATTCACAGTATCTATTATCTCTTCACTTCATCCTGTTCAGTCTTTTTATACCCCTTTGGACCACCGTAGATAATCCCCTTTCCTGCTCTTTACTGGCTTTCTGGGCTCTGGGAAAGTCCATTTGAACCTCCCATGCTACAGGAAACATGTTATTACCTTCTCCAGTGTCTGTACAAACTGGTCCATGGGAATGGAGCCACTCAGCAGCGGCTTTAAAGGTTTGCATTCTGGCGCGTCGTCACTCACCCGCTTTCTCTTCTTGCTGGCTGGGGGTTGTGCGGGTTTTGGGGGGGGCTAAAGGCAAGAATGCACAGTAACAGACCAGCTGAAAAGCTTTTTACAGCATTAGTAACCTTGGGTGCATGAATGTAAGAGGTGGTGGGGAGTGGCAGACTATTTTACCCTCACTGCTGAGAAGGGGGTGTTCTAGCTCTGAAGGGAAGACAGGGAAACTGACCCTGGAGTCCACTGCCCGCCATCACCGGTAGGCCAGGATCTTCAAAAGCAATGAGCAGTTTTTGGGTGCCCGTCTTGAGACGCCTTAAAGGAGCCCAATGTGCAGAACGTGCTGAGCACCTGCTCTTGCACATTCAGGCCTCGCGGTTTATGCCATTATTATTGACTTAGCGCCTATAACATTCTCAGTGCTGTGCAAGACCAAATGAGGCCGTCCCCACCCTTACGAACCCAGAAGACACACACACAAGTCAGGCTGCACTGGCAAATCCTGAGTGAGGAACTAGTTGTGTGTGTTAACGATTGTGTGGGGATTGTGTGTGTTAACGATGTCAACTCGCTTCTCACTGGCATCACAAAAGCCAACCTACAGGGAGGGATTTTGCATGGGCTGGCCCTGGAAAAGCATTCTCTGGAGCAGTTAGAAAGTTTGCCCAGGTAAGTGTGCTGCGTCATGCTGGGAAGCTTCCGGGTCCTTCTCTGGAGGGGAGGAAGGGAGCAGAGCAGCCCAAATGCCACTGCCTCTTTACCAGGAACAGTGTAGCTCCTGAACTGCTGATCTTTTCTTAGGTGGGGGGGGACAGGGATGGCGAGGAGTGGCCCACAAACCCCAGCTCTTTTATGAGCAGGAGGCGCTCAGGAGGGCAAAGATCTCTGCGAAGAGCTAGGGCCCGGCTTTCATTGGTTTAGACATTGCCTCCCTCTACAAACCAGTGCTGCAGAAACTGCTTCTGTAAGCCTAAGTGGGGAAAGATTCTCTCCCCAGCTGACTATTGGAGAACCTCAGTTCACAGTCTAACCCCAGTGCTGTGGTGCATGATCTGCCCCTAGGAGAACAGAGCATTTCATTCGCTTAGGGGACGGGGGTTCCCCCCGCAGTGTTTTAAGGCCATCTACC
This sequence comes from Lepidochelys olivacea, assembly GCF_965140295.1. Classification (NCBI taxonomy): domain Eukaryota; kingdom Metazoa; phylum Chordata; order Testudines; family Cheloniidae; genus Lepidochelys; species Lepidochelys olivacea. The sequence goes on from NC_140413.1 coordinate 8,219,993, forward strand.
TTCTACTCCATGACCGACCACTGTGAAAGACTGAATGATACCGATCCCAGTACTTGTACTAGGGACAGACACTAATGTGATTTGTGGCCTTTCCTTATGAACGATCCCTCTCCTCCTTTTATCTCAGCTAGGCGCACAGCCAATGAAAGAAGCACGGAGATTTAGAAGCAGCCCACTTTCAGTTCCGCATCTAATTCATCCAGGAGCCCACCCCGCTCATGCGCACTAGGAGAGAGCCTCTGACTACATCTGCTGCAGTGTGGGCACAGGTGCCAGTTGAAGGGGTTGCCACATGGGAAGAGCTGGGACCCAGATGCCAGGGCTGCCCTGTGTATGGAGTTTCCTCCAATCCCCATCAAACCATACCTGAAGCACATGCTTGTTGTCTTTAGTATGCAGCACAGCAGAAACGGTTGCTAAGGAAATGCCAGGTTTAATCTCCAAGGGCACCAGTGAATCTGCAAGCTGAAACAAACAAAGGATTTTGTTTAGGAAGTGATAATCTCTAAATTCCCACCAAGCCAGCTGTGATTTAAATTGGCAGCCTGATGTTTTTAACACGAACTAATGAACTGCAAACACAGACCAGGGTGCAGTGACAGAGCACTCCTCCTACCTGGCATTCCCCCTCCTTGTCTCTCTCCCCTTCTGTGTCTCAGTGCTATTGACTTTTGTATCGCTCTCAGAAGTGGGCTTTCGGGATTCAGGGGCAACTTTTATGAAATGGACCGTTAAAGAGACACCTAATTTTAGCTACGTTACTGACACCTTTGATTAGCCGCACTCAAAGTTTAATTTTCCATTGTTCATGCTGTTTATTTACATCTCGGACACTAAAAAAAAAAAAGTTTTCAGAGTAACAGCCGTGTTAGTCTGTATTTGCAAAAAGAAAAGCTTTAGAAAGCTCATGCTCAAATAAATTGGTTAGTCTCTAAGGTGCCACAAGTCCTCCTTTTCTTAAAAAAAAAAATAATAAAATCCAGTTCACGTTCAGGGTCTTAGTGTCTGGGTTGCAGAGTATGGCGGGGAAGCTGAATTTATTTGGAACCTGCTTGTTAAAGCGCATGCAGGTGCCTCTGTTGCTTTTTTCACTCAACACCTAGATTTGGGTCCGAGTTTCAGTCAATGGCAACCCTTTAAAATACGCATGGCCCACTAGTGTTTGGAGGGAGAATGTGGCAATAAATGCTCCATGGTCAGCATTGTGGATGCAGAGGTTTGCAGAAGGTGGGCAACTAGGAAGTGACATGAGGGGCAAATTTCAGTCACCCACTCTGGCCTCCCACTGGCCTTTCTCTTTAGTCACTTTAGACTGTTAAACTTTTTCGTTCATGGTAAATATTAATTTTTTAAATATGATGAACATATCTCTCGTCCCAGGTGCAACTTTATAAAGCACCTACATATTGATATTCATCTAAAACTTACTGTCGCTGTATAAAGAGATGTCCCCATGCCATCTACAACTCCCCCCTTCCCCCCCGAGCACATCTCTGCAGGGGAAGTCTGAGCAAACTGACAGGCCTTGCAGAGTGGGCAGGCAGACTCAGGACTTGCCCGACCAAGGTGATTGGGAAATGAATTCCTGAGCTGGGGGATTGGCCAGCAGCCTCTAAACATACAAATCCAGGACTCGTGAGCACAAGCACCCAGGCAGAGAAAAAGAGGTACGCCAGACCCAAGCCATAAACGCACAGAGAGGTCAGAACGAAACACCTTGACCTGCACCAGCGAACTGGAAGCCAATGCTGTCCTTGGAGCACAGGTGTTCTAGGCTCCCTGCCAGGAACAGCACTACGTGAACGAGTATTTATATGCTGCATCCACTGACTTTTCCCCTTAGTTTTCAAGAGTAGCGCAGCAGAGGGCACTGCAGTTATGCAATGTGGAGGTACCAAAGGCATGGATGGGAGCGCCTGTACCGGATGGAAAAGGCTGCCAACTCCTAGCCAGCCCAAGATGATTCAGACGCTGTTGGGACTCCAGGTGGTCCCAAGAGAGGTAACAAAAAGGTAAGCACAACCATTCACTGGAAGGGGCAGGGATGTGCTTCACAGTTTTCCCATAGTAGTAACCCCCATATCCCACGCAATAGCACGTCAGCCTCCACTAGATTTCTCTCATCTGAGCCTAGTCCTCTGCTCGGCACCCATGCCTGGGGCCAGATTTTGAGAAGGACTTAGCATCCAGGGAGCTGAGCTCCCTTGAAACTCCAGCCACTCATTTCCATGCCTAACTGGGAACAGAGCTCTTCAGAACTTCTGGCCTCTATAGCCAAGCATCTCCGGTACACTGAGAGCAAGGGAACACAAGCGGTCTAGCAGCTGCCACACACTGTTTTTCACATGCATGAAAAACTGGACGAGGATATCCATGCATTTCACAGAGATGGGGATTATTCCCATTCCAGGCCCAGAGGGGTTCAATGCCTTGCTAGAGATCACACAGCAAGTCCCTGGCAGAGTTTGGAATAAGAGCAGGTTGACTGTCTTAAACCATTATACCATGCTACCTTCCCACAGTGCAAGGAGGTGGGTACTATATACTTTCCTATGGAAGCAATTGCTGCAAGGACGTGACGTGATTGCAAGTGGTAGAGGCCATGATCCATACAATTTTGAACAGAAGCGATGCATGGGATTTCTAAAAGCACTCAGCATTGGCCTGACCCCACTCCCAGTGAAGCAACGGGAGTTTTACCACTGGCTTCACAATGGAAGCATTTAGGCCAACGTTAAACATTTCTGAAAATCTTACCCAGTGTCACTATTAAGATGTGGCCCATCCTCTGAAGAAATTTGAGAACACCGGCCTAAAAAGGGATGGGTTGATGTTTTCTACTGGAAAATAACAGACACTCATATAGGCCTCAGTAGGAAAATGTAAAAGAAAAGCAGTACATTCCCAGTCACAGCTTCAGATTTGGCCTCAGAGCTAAAAATAGCAATGCTTGCAGCAGTGTAATGCATTGCACTTTGAAGGGATCGAAGGCACTTTCTCTCCTTGCCCCTTTGCACTGTGGAATCAATACAGAACTGGCTCTAATAAAGAACACAATGAAAAGTGACAACTACTGTAAAGGAAGAGATTCTTAAGTGAAAGGAGCTACCTTGTATGAAAGTTCTGAGAGTGCCTCTTCTGTCACTGAAGCACTCTGCTATTCCCCTCTAGTGAGTATTATCCACGTGTACAGTAAATTGCAACACTTGAGCCATTAACAGTCAACATTGCTCTGCAGCAGGCATTCATTTTTACTCTCTCTACGATACTGCCTCATCTTCCATTGATCAAGAGTTGGCCGATTCTTAAGCTTAGGGACCCAAACAGAAGGTTATTACGTCACACCCAGCGATGCAACGAGGAGGAAAGTTCTACTTCAAAGTCATTAGTTCAACCCTAGCGGCATGGGCTAGCATTGTGGAAGCCATGGAAAAACACAAACACAAACACTGAGCACTAGCATTATACTGATCAGCCCCCTACACACAGATTAGCACTTGGGTGGTGTTACTAACATGAAAACATTGGTGGTGTTTTGATTTCCTTCCATGTTCATACTGCCGGAGGCCTGGGAAGAATCAATACTAGTATAGCACTGGGGATTAATGTCATCAACCTTTAGATTGGGAGGTGGCAGGTTTGAGGGTGGCTTGCTGCAGTTTTTATCTGGTTTAGTTTTATGCTCTTTACTTTTGTGTTTTGGTCTGTTTCCATTTGAATTTTTACCAAAAAGAATCAATCCATAAAAGAGTAAAATTGCCAGTGTCGTGCCAGAGTGCAGCCCCGTGAACTAGGAGAATTGCAGAGAGATTTGTTTTTGGAAGTGTCACTACTGTGATTTTTACACATAGATGGCAGCATAAGTTCTTGCAGCATAAGGAACTTCTTAGCAAACACTGCTGCCGAATCTCTCGCTTGGGATTCTATTTTCCACAACTGAACAAGATCTGGCACATCAAACATTGCTGATGGCCAAACTACAGTTGTTGGCATGGAAGATAAAGGTACATGCAGGCTTAGGGTCAAATCCTAAATCTTTACCTTATCCTTTCTCATGTAAAATGGTCATTGGACTTCAGTTCAGGCCATGCACTACCTTTAGTTCGCAGACAGAATTCCACTGAATCCAACGAGGGGCTGCACAATGATTGAGGATAAAATGAGCTTTTTGTCGTAAATTTTTAGGCTAGTTACTGGCCAATCATTTCCACTTCCCCACCCACCCAGCAAGTGCCAGAATTGTAGCTCCTCAGTTCAGATAAGCACAAGGCCAAGATACTCCCCAGGGCCAGTCCATGCACAAAACATGCTTCACTCAGCTTTTTAACCTAGAAGTTGCATCCATATAAAGTTAGCATCCTCCCTAATTGGGTATACCTAAATTTATAGGCAACTTCACTTCTGTTGATAGTGAAGGTTTATTTAGGCCTGACAGAAGCCTCCCGTGATTTAAACAGTTTTACAGCACAGCATAGTCACATGTGTAAGACATCACAGATTAACTTTTGTCTTCCCTACAAACATGATTAAAGTAACCACAAAGCTAGAAGAAACTGGTTTGGATGAACAGAAAACCTGGACTGACTGGAGAGGAGAGTTAACAGAAATGAAAGACTAATGCATATATATAAAGAGAGATAACAAAAAGTTATCAGCTGAAGCTGTCTATTGTCCAGTGCTGGAAGGGACTGCAGCGAGAGTGTCCTGAGGAGCTTCCCACTTGTGAGAAACTGATCATTACTTGCTAGTGTTTTCCCTCAAAGAAAGATTTGTTAGGGCTTGTCTACATTACCCGCTGGATCAATGGGCAGTGATCGATCCAGCGGGGGTTGATTTATCGCGTCTAATCTAGACACGATAAATCGACCGCCGAGTGCTCTCCCATCGACTCCGTACTCGCAAGCAGTGAAGACACCGTGGTGAGTAAATCTAAGTACATTGACTTCACCTATGTTATTCACATAGCTGAAGTTGCATAACTTAGATTGACACCCCCACCCCCCAGTGTAGACCAGACCTTAGACCCAGCTGCTGAGTGGTGAATTTCAATCCAGTATCTTCCCCTTTTATCCCATCTTCTGCAAGTGGAACAGGCTGGTCTAAACAAGAGAGCACACAGGAAGGTTTACCCAGAAGGGATAAGATTCAATGGAACAAGGTCTGAGACAGGCTGTACCTTATTGATCCCCCTCTTTCTTTCTGAAGAAAAAGGGAACCAAGAAAGAGTACAGCTTGGGACCAAGGGACACTTAAGAGCAAATAGGTCCAGTGCGGTGGGCCCGCACAGCAGCCTGGTAAGTGCCCAGGAAGGGGAGTTCATTTAGGGCTGGGGCACTGCTAGAGGCCCCCAACCAAGACCAGGGTCCCATTGTGCTAGAAGGTGCATACACACATCCAAATAGCACTGGTCCTTACCCCAATGAGCTTTACAAAAGAAGAATATTTTAAAAACAAAACAGCCCTCATTCAATTAGACAGCCTCCTGCTGGAGTCTTGTGATAGGCATCATTGTTCAAATTGTAATTAAACTGGAGTCACACTGTTTGCTCAGAGGCTACTGTTCAAATTTATCTGTTTGCTCCAGAAGATGTTTTCCATTTCCCCTCCTCCACCCCGCCCTCCCATTCTCCTACGAACAGACAATGCCTTACCAATTTCCAGTAAGCTGCCTTTTTAAAGTGACATGCAGATGCTCAAAGGAACAGATTAATTAAACAAAGTGAAAATGCTTCCATAATACTCTGGAGAGCCAGCCCTAGCCTTGTGCCACTGGAGAGTTAAAAACCCGTTGAACAAAGGCTGTACTAAGTGTAAATCTCATTAATGTCTAAAAGTCTGACTGGGCAAGATTTTCCTCTCTGTTAAGGTGATCTCAATACACAGTAACGCCACTGATTGCCATGGATTCACACCTGTGTAACAGACCAGAATCTGACCCTAGAGTGGTTAGCTAAGACTTTTTTGGGTCGGGATGTGGAGGAAAACGGTTTTAACAGAAAGCCTCCTTTCATCAGGGGAGGGATAGGTCAGTGGTTTGAGCACTGGCCTGCTAAACCCAGGGTTGAGAGTTCAATCCTTGAGGGGGCCATTTAGGGATCTGGGGCAAAAATTGGGGATTGGTCCTGCTTTGAGCAGTGGGTTGGACTAGATGACCTCCTGAGGTCCCTTCCAACCCTGATATTCTATGATTCATCACACACATCACTGAAGCCATTCTGTTGCTACTGGGACCATAATCACTCATGGGTTTTTTACTTTTAACAAGAGAGTTAAGGAATCAGGAGACAAATTTGGACACACCTCTTTGTACAGTTTGAAAGTCTATGGAAGTTAATGTACTAGAGAGAAAGGGAAAGGGCTGGCAGACATTTGCACACTGGTGTTTTCCGGAGCAGGTTTTAGTGTTTGTTCTTTGGTTTAAGTTGCGTTTTGAGAGATAACAGGCCAGGTTCACAATGTTGATGCAGGGGGCTGTAAAATACCCCTTCCTGCGTCAGTCCAGTCTCCACACAACATGGGTGGTGGTACTCACCACAAGCCAAGCAGGTGGTGTTGCCACTTACCCCATCACTTGAGATTTTCCACCCTACAGGGACCACTGCTGGTGTGATTTTGGCCCCGCATGGCCCTCCCTGCAGATGGGGATGTTGCAGGCACCTTCTGACAATGAAATTTTCCACATGGCTGAGAAGTTGGCATAAACCCCGGCTGAAATAGATGATTCATCCGTGCAAGGGGAAGACCTTTCCAAACCAACTCACTAATGACTCCTCTGCACAACAAAGGAGCAACACACTGGTCTTTTCTACAGGATCATAAAGGCAGGGGGCTATGACAAAATCTGAAAGGTGGAGTGGGGGCAGTTCTCTGCGATGTTAAGGGAAGCAGGGGGAGGAGCAGGGGTGAAACAAATACATGTCATAGCAGGTAATTTCCCCTCCTCCCAGGTCTTTGAAGTCTATAATGATCCTTGAAGATCACTTGTACTAGAGGGCATAGCTGAGAATACGGAGAAGGAGAGATTACAAAAGATGTTAGGCTTTGCACAGTCTGACTGAGTTGTGATTAGTGCCAACTGGCATCCATCCTTATTGCGAGACTCAACGGTCAAAGACTGAATGGACCAGGAAGACAGAATTTCATTTCCATGTGGTTATGCTGGGTCCTCCTGGAGCTACGTTGGCAGTGCAGGGGGATAAAGTTAACCCCTTCAGCAGATGCACTTGTTGTGTGGGTGGCCAGAGGATTCAGTCTTTAGCACTGCCAATTCAGCACCTTTCACCAGCATTACGTTCATTTAGAGAACAAACAAAATCGTTTCTATGATATTTTCTCTCAACATTTCAGTGCTGGTGAAGGAGGCCCTATTGACAGTCCTTTATTAGTAGGGTTTTCTGTGGAGTTCACCACTGCGGTATCCAGGGGTGTGATTTTATGCAATATAGTTAAATCTCTCCCTCTCACCCCACTCCTTCCCTCAGGTATACCAGTAAAAGCACTTTTACTCTGGTACCACTGCACCCAGGCTAGGAGTTGTACCTCAAACTATACTAGTTTCTAAACCAATATGGTTAAAGCAGGACAAAAACTGCAAAGAAAGCCCCAAGCTGTGGCAGAGGGAGGTAGAGAGGCCAGATCTCCCAACTTCCACCTAGCACCTTAGCCCTAGGCTATCCTTCCTCTGGAGACTGAAGCCCTCTCTCCACTGGTTAACGGTCAACAGAGCAAGTTTCCTCACATCCCACCCCCAGCAGTGTACTTCCGACCTGACCTGGAGGGACCAGCTCTAGGGATATGTTGAGAATTCAGTCTCCATGGTCCATTCAGTTTCTTGGGCTCTGCTGAGGCTGCCAAAAAGGGGGTGAGTTTTGTTGGTACTTTGTGTGGACTAGCTCAATCATTATAACTCCCCTTCTTCCTGTCCTCACTATTTTCCCCTGGGCTGGCTGGAGAGTCTCCCTGAAGAGGCTGGCTCCTTCTCAGGGAGGTCAGCGTGAGAAATATTGCATAGCTCTGGCACCACACAAACAGACTAGACACTCTGGGAGGTCCTTTCCAGAACTATCTTCTGGGTTCCTATTTGGACCCCAGGCTGGGTGAACTATTCATAAACACCAGTTTATCCATTCCATTGGCCTCTTTTCTGTTTACAAATATTCTGCAAAGGATCACGCTTCCCAGAAGCCAGGCGTGCTTCAAAACTACGACAGATGTTTCACATGAACCCATTTCAGCCTCAGCGCTGCTCCCGAGTAGATGGCTTCAAGCACTTGGCAACCATGTTTTAAACCTCACGGTGTTCCAATTGGTCACACAGGACGTGTCCATACCCTGAATGGACAAATAGCTTTGAATCAGGTTTCTGGTGTGAATAGAAGTTTTATAGTTAGTGGTATTTGCTGGAAGAGAAAGATGGCGGTTTCTGCAAATATTCTTGCCAATAAACCTGTGGGCCAGCATATTTGAGGAACACAAACACAGCTGGCATCTCTTTCTCTCTCTCTCTCACAGTCATCTCGTCCCCCATCAGCATACTATTTGAGCTTTAGTGTATTCATCTTCCCAACATTCCTGTTAGGGAGTGCAGTGCTATTACCCACATTGTACAGAGGGGGAACTGAGGCACAGAGAGACTAAGTGACTTGCCCAAGTTGACCCAGGAAGTCTGTGGTAGAGAAGAGACTTGAATGCTGGTCTCCCAAGTACCAGGCTAGTGCTCTAACCAGTGGGCCATCCTTCCTCTTTCTGAAATGAATGTATTTAAAACACAAGAACGTCTGAATAACATTTTTTGCAAATTTACTCTGCTGTTAGCCTCGCTGTTTTCAGAGACAGGTGATATTGCCCCCTGAGCAGAGCCAGGCCAAGGAATAGGAACTACTACAACAGGCTTGAAGAGAAGCCTCAGGACTGGACAGCAGAATTTAAATGCTCCCTAGGTCTTGACCCGGCTCTCTGCGTAGGGGGTGACTATCACTCTGCTAACACAAGATTTGTTTTGGTCACAGCCCTGAACATACGTCACATTTTACTAGCCCTGGCTTTAACAGGATCCAATAAATATGCAAATGGCTCCAACAAATACACATGCCACAGTGAAGTTGCATCTGAGAGTACATTTTTCAATTAAAAACCCATCCTCGACTCCAGGGATAATCTCACAGGCGGTTGCGTACTCACAAAACTGAATTCAGGCACAAATTGGACACAGATGATGTGGCAGTTGTAGAACTTGGCTTATCGCGGTTTGTTACTCAGGTACCATTCCTCATGTAATTCTGCATCCTCTGTTAACGCTAACGGTATTGTTTTTCCTCCAATGAGAAACAGACCTTTTCTTTTTTAATTCATTTCCATGGGGTTATATACCCTGCTTGTCAACAGCCTCACCTCTGATCCAAGGACACATCTGTGCTGACTGTATTGTCAGACTATTTTAACATCATGTCTCTTAGAATACAGGTCACTTAATATTAAGAGTACGTTTGTGCATAGTTTATAGGATTAATACATTATTAATCAATGTGACAGGCATAAGTAGTATTCATCTGGAATACTGTGTGCGCAATTCTGGTCTCCCCTGTTTACGAAAGATAAATTTAAATGCAACAGTTCCAGAGAAGGGCTTCTAGGATGATCAGAGGAATGGAGACTCACAGAAATGTAGGACTGGAAGAGACCTCGATAGGTCATCTATTCCAATCCCCCACACTGAGACAGGACTAATATTATTTAGACCATATCTGACAAAGTGTTTGTCTAACCTGTTCTTAAAAACCTCCATGAAAGAGATTCCACAACCTCCTTAGGTAGTCTGTTCCAGTGCTTTACTACCCTGACAGTTAGTAAGTTGTTCTTAATGTCGAACTTAAATCTATCTTGCTGCTATTTAAGCTTGTTACTTCTTGTCCTATCCTCACTGGATAAGGAGGGTTTCAGAGTAGCAGCTGTGTTAGTCTGTATCCGCAAAAAGAAAAGGAGTACTTGTGGCACCTTATAGAGACTAACCAATTTATTTGAGCATACAACTCCATCCAGTGAAGTGAGCTGTAGCTCACGAAAGCTTATGTTCAAATAAATTGGTTAGTCTATAAGGTGTCACAAGTACTCCTTTTCTTTTTATGGATAAGGAGGATAATTTATCATCATCCTCTTTATAACAAACTTTGACATACTTGAAGACTTATGTCCCCCCTCAGTCTTCTCTTCTCCACACTAAAAAAACCCAATTTTTTCAATCTTTCCTGGTGGGTCATGTTTTCTAGACCTTTAATCATTTCTGTTGCTGTCCTCTGGACTTTCTCCAATTTGTCCAATCTTTCCCAAAGCATGGTGCCCAGAACGGGACACAGTGCTCTAACTGAGGCCTTATCAGCACTGGTATAAGAACAAACTGGCCCTCGGTAAACGTAGGCTTGAAATTAGACAAAGGTTTCTAACCATCAGAAGAGTGAAGTTCTAAAACAGCCTCCCCAGGGTAGTAATGGCGGGGGGAACCTACCTTGTTTCAAGACTCAGCTTGATAAGTTTATGGAGGGAATGGTCGGATAAGACTGCCTTACGATGACATATGGCCCATCTGTGACTGCTATTAGCAAATATCCTCAACAGGGGAGATGGGTCACTGGATTGGGAGGGCTCTACAGAGAATTCTTTCTGGCTGCTGGGTCTTTCCCACGTGCTCAGGGTCTAACTGATTGCCATATTTGGGGTCAGCCAGTAATTTTCACCCAGGTCAGATTCACAGAGACCTGGGGGTGGGGATGGGTGGTCGCCTTCCTCTAGAGTGGTGAGCACAAGTCAGCTGCCGGTTTGAACTAGAGTAAATGGTGGATTCTCTGTAACTTGAAGGCTTTAAATCATGATTTGAGGATTTCAGTAACTCTGCCAGAGGATATGGGCCTATTACAGGAGTGAGTGGGTGAGGTTCTGTGGCCTGCGATGTGCAGGAGGTCAGACTAGATGATCATGATGATCCCTTCTGGCCTTAAAAAGTCTATGAGCATATGTTATATGGTTATAAGCAACCAATTAACTTATTGGACTCTAAGACCGTTTACTGAATCATCATTTGTTAACACTAAATAAGCCATTTGCTAGCGTGCCTTAACATGATTTCACAAGAGAAGGAGAGGGTTTTTCTAGCAAGTGGTGCAGGAGACAGAAGCCAGGAGTCCTGACTTTCAATTCTCAGCTTTCTCTCGGACTCACCGTGAGACCTTGGGCAAATCATTTAGTTTCTCAGTGCCTCAGTTTACCCATCTTTTAAATGTGGATTGTATTTGGCAACCTCACTGGGGTCCACAGAGGATTAACATACGTATGATGTGCTTTGAAGTGTGACGTCCTTGCAAAGGATAATTAACATTTTTAGTTTTCCCACAGTGATTCCGTCAACCTTAAGTTATTCACACTGTGAACACCCTCTCATGAGTACCTCTCATTCTGGCATTCTGCTTAGTGGGAAGTGCTTTGCACCTTCATATGCAATATAAGTCTCATGTGTAACACCTTTCTGTTTGAAGAGACTACAAACACGGAGCATCAGGACCAATGTGGGGTTAGACAGCAAGGGGCCACCATGCTGTTTTCCTTTAGTCACTCACTTCTGGCATGATTTCAATCTTCTCATAGCGCCGCTTGAACGGGAGACTCAGCACCTCTGCTCTGCGGTAGGACATTGCCGGCGGCTGGCAGTCTATCATCAGGTCTGTGCGATGGGACTGGGTGGGTGGAGGCTGGGTGTACTGCTCTGGACAAACCACATGGAGAGGCTAGAAGAGGAGAGAAGATGGTGGTGAAGATAGACGTCCAACTGTCAATGTGCAGGGCCCTAGAAGGTGTATATAATGCAAGTACTGACACTGCAATTATAAGGTTTGTAACGTGGTTGTACATTAGTAATATACCTTAGTTGTGTTCCAGTAGCACCTAGACGCCCTTAATCAGGATTGGAGTCAGCAGTTCAGGGCTGGGACAGTTGTTATGTGTTTATATAGTGCCTAGCACAGTGGACCCTGACTGGTGTCCTAAGGCAGCATTTGAATACAAATAAATGTCAATAGTTATGCCAGGTGCTGTACAAACAAAACTGAAGACAGTCCCAAAAACCTTTTACTCGAAATAGGGACAAAATGCCACAGGTGGCTGTAGAATACAATGGAGTGGAGAGTGGGAAGATAAGGGTGACAGTAGGAGGAATATATGGTTGCATATATTAGCCAAACAGACAATTTGGAGGCTTCATAGATTTTTTTAAAACTAGATATATTAACAGATCACTAATAGGCTGTTTACTACAGGGGTCATGGTAGAGGCGTGAGTCTGATGGACAAGGCAGTGTCTGTGAGAACTGATCAGAGGAGGAGGACATGCCACACAGAAGGGCAACATGGAAGAAGGTGCTGGTGGAAGAAGCGAACAGTGGAATCTGCCATCATTCATGGAGTGAAGGGGAAGATAGCCAATCATCTCTTCACATTGCGATGTTGTTCTTTCACAGCTCTTCACACTATCGTGCGTGTTGGATGTGCTGAAGAGGGAGCCAATAGAAGAACCCAACAGGAGGAGGGGTGGGGGTAACATGATTGAAGGGATGAACCAGGAAGAAAATTTTAGCAGCAATATTTTGAATAGAAAGGGGTGGGGTGAGGTGAATGCCGGGAAGACTGAAGAGGAGACTGTGGTAGCCAAGGTGGGAGATGTCAGTCTGAACAAGAGCTCTGGCAGTCTGGCCGGAGATAAAAAAGGAAGCAGCAGGATTTGGATATGACCTGGATGTGCAGGCCCAGAAAGTACAGTGTCCGTATCAAAGAGGAAGCTGTGATTATAGGTCTGAGGGACCAGGGGATGGTGGAGTTAACTGAAGTTAATGAAGCTGAGGTATCTCAGCACACCTTGTACTTTTGGGACATAAATACTTAGCACACACATCCAGGGCATATTTAAACAAGCAGGAAAGATTCAACAGGAAAAATGATTGTGTTTATAAACTGCTAAGAGGCTCAATCTTGGAAATGTGTGATGTTTTATGCTACATACCTACTGTTACTTTGCATAGTGAGCCGTTAAATGTTTAAAGTCCACTGTCTGGAGATTGGTGGCCATTTTGTACACATTTCAGTGCAGGCTGTTAGAAGAGGAGGCATATGCTGTGTGCTCTCTTATAGAGACTTGGCAAAACCAGAAAACACAAACAGTCATTTCTTTGATATAAAGATCATCCACAGTGAAAGTATCCATTGGGTGGGTGGGTGTAGGTTTATAAACATAAAGGGAAGGCAAGAGAGATTTCATTACCTGGACTTCTTTGAGTAACTTGGACACCTGAATAAAATTCAGCCTTGTGTCAATGGGGCAGTAAACGCATTTCATAGCCAGAGGTTGATAAGGAGCTAGTGCATCCAAATACGAAAAGTCAGGCTCTGGAAGAGAGGGAAAAAAATGCAGAAGATATTTGATGTCTCAAGAATATTGCCAAAATTCCTCTCCCTATCACCACACCCTAGTCTAGACGGGCTGTCATTTGGCAATGTTAATTCACTTATGGATTTCTCTTTTTTCTCCCCCAGTTATTTTCAGTTAATTTGATGAAAATTATGCCCACAATTAGTCTTAGCTCAATCAAGCAGCAGAGCAGCACCATTTCATCTGAAAGCATTATTGCCTGCTTTTTCTATAACAAATTTAATCAAGACAAAAACAGCATCTCTTAGTTTTAATCAGATCCTAAAAAAAAAAAAAAAAAAAAAGAGAGCACAATTTACCATTTTTCAGTATCACAAACCCACCTGAGTGGCCTGGTTTCTCAGCCTGACAAAAATCCAACACAAACACTTCATATTTGAAGATGATTTGGCATCAGTATCACCTTCAGGAAATACATTTTCACCATTTTCCTCATAATTACTCCTTTTAGTTTAGGCTGGGTGTCAGTATTAGACTCATGGAAGAATAAGGAACTATTCACCACATATTCCACCATAACCCTAGTGGATCTGTAGAGAACTGGATAACTCAGGGCAGCTCGTAATAGGATATTCACCTTTTTTACCCCCATGCTACCAGTGCATTCTAGCACAGGTAGTAGTGGCTGAAAGCTGTTGCCATCAGATGGCTGTTCTGCAGCTTATATGTGATTTTTGGTAGTGACCTCAAACTAGTTTCTAGGGGATCGGTGCTTCCTCACTAAACCCACAATGGCTGGTACTAACTGGCATTCTTGTTGGGCATGTACTTAAAGAGAGCCAGAAACTTTCCCCAAACTTCCATCACACTCCTAGGTCTTGTCTGCGCTAGTAAAATTCGGATCCATAGTTTTCCACCCGGGTAACAATTGCAGAAGTGTAAGTACAGCCCTGACACCGGTTCAGAACAGAGTTAGGAGACATGGTGGTAAAAACCCAAACAAACACACCCCCAACTCTTGTGGATTACTTCTTCCACCATTACTTGCACCTGTGGAGAACAATGGGAGGGAATCTGGCAGTGAGGCACAATGCTGGGTTGTGCCCCAATCTCACTGGAGGGAACACTGGTGGAAGGATGTGGAAAAGCTTGCTCCATCACTGCCCTACCCGTGTTTCGAGAATAGGCTGTTCTTCGCAGGGCTGTCAATGACACCCTGACTGAACTCAACTCACTACAAGAAACCATAGCAGACGCAATGCTGCATATCTCAGGAGGCCTCAGGTAGGCTGGGTCAGGGCCAAGCTTTGGCCACCAGCTTTAGGGTCTCCTAATAGCATTGTGAAGCAGCTATATAAATAAGAGAACCTACTCTATTTTTGCAGATGTCAGAATGACTCCATTTTAGTATCTGACGGGACAACTGCTTCTCCTCGCAGGAAGGCTCAGAATGAAACACCTTCTCACTAAGGGCCAGATTCCGATACCCTTGCTCATGTTGGGTAATACCTGACTGCATGAGTAGTTCCATTAATTTCCATGGGACTAACTGTGGAGTAAGGTACTAATCAACGTAAGGACATCAGAACTTGGCCCTAAATGAAGAAGTCTGGAATAGGCGTGAGGTACGGTATTTCCAAAGTGGTATGCTCCTATATGGCAGCATTGTCAGCTATTGGAATCAGGGCTAAAGCAGTTAATGATGGAGTGACTACCCAGATAACACTGAATATGGTACAAAAACCCACAGCCAGTCACTCAGGAGGGCTCATGCTTTGCTTCCAAATAGGCCTCTGCTGGCTTTCATTAGTGACAAAATGTAGTGTCTGTTTAATATGGGGACTATGTCCTGCCTTTTCAACCGGGATGTACGTGACCATCTACAGAGCCTCCCATCTCCTCTCCCTATTTTGATCTTGTCCCAAGACCTTACCCTTTTATCTACGTGTTTGATATTGCCACCCATCACCATAGTATCAGGGCACCTTCCACAGAAAAAAACAGAGTCTCTAGAACTTTTACCAATACAGGGAAAGAACTCTGCTTGGGGCAGGGTTGGTGGAAAGGCTCTCTCACAGAGGAAGGCTTTGCAACATTTCTTAACGATGGTCAAACTCTAATCACCTCTGGAAGATTGTTCTCCTCAGAGGATGTTTCCTTCCCAGCTCTCATGTGCTTTTTCCTGGGCTTTGGGATCTGCATTGTCATAGAGGAATGCACCTGTCTCGGTAGTTCATAGATCACAATCAGCCTTTGCCACAGCTGGGGCTTGATCCATTAATTGCTTTGAAAATTAGGACCAAGGCCTTAAACTAGCATCAGAAGCTGACTGTGGGAATGTGGAAGGACTTGAGCACAGGTTTGCTCTCAGTGCCTGAGCCAGGGCGACAGTAGGCTGCCCCGTTCTGGACAAGCTGGAACCTGTGTATCATCTTCACATTCAGCTTCAGATACAGTTAGCTAAAGTAATCCAGACTGGAGGTGACAACTCATAGATCACTGTGGCTAGGTCCCCGGCCACAAGGTAGGAATGAGGTTTCCTAGCAAGCTGGAGGTAAAGGGAGGCATTTTGGAAACTGAGTCTACCTGGTCAGCCCAGAGTAGCAAGAAGTCTGAGAGGACCCTGAGGTTTTGTACCACTTTGATGAATAAGGGCTGTATGCTTTTGATGGAAGTTGAAGACAAAGTCTTGGCCAGCTCATCAAAGCATTTCCCTTTTTCAATCAGCATTGCTTCTGTCTTGGCAGGGTTCAGCTTGAGCCAACTGCTCTTCATCCAAGAACTGATCTCTTGAAGGCATTTTACTGCAGTACATACAAAGATCTTGCTTACAAAAGGCAAGGACTGGCTATGCAGGGCTAACGGGAATGAAATGCAGTATAAATTATTTGTCACTGATGTCAGTCCTGAGAGCCTCACTTGAACAAGCTCCTACTGAAGTCATCAAACCGGGGAACGAGGGAGGCCCTGGGAATCTGGTCCAACAAGAACTTATGACTTACCTGTAAATATAACAGTGTTAAGGCTAGATTTTCCCCACAGTTCCATAAAGTGCACCACATCCCCAAACCTGAGGGAGGGATGTCCAGTGAACACAACACATGGCTGTTTGAAATCGTTGCTGAAGTCTCCATGGATACTGGGATAATGCTTCAGTTTATTTGTCTGAATGAGCTGAAATAAAATAATAATGAGACTTTACTAACTTTTTGCACATCTATGCTTGGCTATTATTATATTATTGTGTGTTTGTGCATATACATAGACACAAACACACACACATGAATACGCACCCTCACCCGAATATATGGTTGGTTATTTATAATATATTACCCGGCTCACTCCCATATATTCCATAGGACTTGAGCTCATTGAGTCAGTGCTGCACGTTCTGAGGGAACGTTCTGAGGGAGGTGTGTCTGGAGAGCCAAGCACAGGACTGGAGCTGGGAACTTCAGAGTGATGCTCCTGACCTCCTGTCATAATATTCTGAGGTGTGGCTCTGCAGAGG
Organism: Lepidochelys olivacea; assembly: GCF_965140295.1. NCBI lineage: Eukaryota > Metazoa > Chordata > Testudines > Cheloniidae > Lepidochelys > Lepidochelys olivacea. Next base: position 8,236,911 of record NC_140413.1, read on the forward strand.
TTCCATGTGAAGTGCTTCTCAATGATTTCCAGAGTAAAGTGACCTCAGTTTACTGGTAAAAAGCTGCTCTTTCTAGCTGCTGTCCCACCGAACACACTATGGGGTCCGAAAGTTAACGTGGGTTCTTTGCATGTTAAGTTAATGCTGAGAGATTCTGCCCTCAGCGACATCTGTCACTACTGGATTCAGATGTAACAGATTTAAATCACAGGAAACTCTTCTGATGAGCTACAAGAAGGAACAGACTCCAGCTTGCCCTCTCTTAGATAGGTTGGCTCTGCCAGACTAAAAGAAATGCAGTAAAAATTCCTTTTTCCCCTAAGAAGAAAAGGAAGGTCAGCCAACTATGACTGAATACACACAGGGAACAGATCTCCTTAGTAAGATGGTGCAAAGTTTATGAAGGCACTTTTCAGAGTAGAGCTTTGCTTTATTTCCACTGCCTCTGGTTTCTCCATCTGTAAAATGAGGATCCAAATTGCCCAGAGTGTTGGGAGGAAACTGGATTTAATAAATAAATGTATCCTCTGGACACAATCTGATTAGATTCTCTCCATACTCATATGCCCCATCACCAGTCAGTATATAAAAGAGCGGGGGCTCTTAATTTAAAACCCCCTGAACACACAGTGCTGTCTGCTGCCAAGTGTAGCAGTCATTCAGGTGGTAGGAATTTGCAACACAGCACAATTTCCAAAAGCATCTGTGTTATTCTACAGAAATCCTGTACAATCCTGCTTGTGAGTGAATGGCAACTTGCATACCATGATTTACAGCCGAAGACCTTCATTCTGGACACCGGTCTTCATTGTATTACATTCGATTTTAGAAGAGAAACCAAGAGGAAGAGTGTGTTAAAATAAGCATCTCATGGTCTTTCACTGCTGTAACTCTTGCCTTTCCAGAGCTCAGCTCCCTTTTATTTATCTATCATCTCTCGCCGTGTTATGTTTAACTCAGAGTCTAAGCTTCTTGGGGCAGCACTGATCACATTTTTGTACTGCTAAGCAACATGAATGCCCATGCTGTCGATCATCAACACTTATGGGGTACACAATATCTGAAGAAGAAATAAAAACCATCATCCACCTACAAGTTCTGGATTACTTGTTGTTACTCAGGTTCAGCAGCAATGAACACTGCAACCGGTCAAGAAACCTGTAGTCAGTGAAGTACTGACGCAACACAGAAACTTGCTCTCAGTTCCAGGTTAGGAAAGAAGCCCGGCTACACATTGCACAAATAAGTACCTTCTCCTCTTCTCTCACTTCCCACCGTCCCCCCTTTTCAGCTTCTTCTAAAAGGGCTTTCTGGCACAATTTTGTCTTTGATTTGTTTGGCCGTTGGTTTGCCTGCCTGCTGCCGCACAAGCAATGTAACACTACACTGCAGCACAGAAATGGATCACAAGCAGGGTTTGACTGGCAGCACTATCTTTGGGGTCTGATGTACAGGATGACACTTCAAGCAGGTCCAGTCCATCAGATTTGCCACTTGCGCTCTTGGATCATAGAGAATTAACCACGTCATCATAGAGAAAGGGCTTATGACTTTCTCCACGTCTTTGCAATATGCAAGTCTGAGGCACCCCACCTCCTGCAACTTGACAATAATATCAAATTCCAATTCAGCTTTTAAATGGAAAATTTAAATAATGCACCCAATGACTGCTGTGCCAGTTAATATGCACTCAGTCTTGCAAACACTCCTACAATTAAGCTGGTAAAGATTTCTGATTGAAGCATCTGGAGTGCAATATTTGGAATCTGAATGTTGCCTCCAGTAATAAGAGCTGGCTGCAGAGATGCTTAGCAGACAATACGCAAAACAAGTTTTATCCTGTAAATGATCGGAATCTAATAGGGAAACAGTTCCAAAAGCTAACTGCGGCACATGTCAGAGCTATGTCAAAATCCTAAACCTGAAGTTATAAATCTTGTTTCAGTGGAGTACGTGTGGAATTTCTACTCTGGAAACCAAAGTGGATTTGTGATGTGCCACAGAGCCAGGGAAAGGCTCCAAAAAAATTGCAGTAATTACTGACATTCCTATGACTGGCATTTATAGAATACCTCTCTTCCAAAGATCCCACATCACTCCACTAGTACACAGCTCCACAATGTCCCAGTCTACTATAACATTTACACACAGCACTCAAAGCTTTGCTATGCACTGGGGGAACCATTAAGTCAGAAGATTATCAAAGACCTGGCTTATTTTATCTGCATATGTTTAGTTGCATACACATGTGATGTACTGTCAAATGTATCTCTATAAATGTACGCAAATTCTAGATTGTTCAAGATTATGTGATCATTTAATTTGTTGTGCGACTCTGGACATCTCACCTGTACTCTGCTCACTAATCCACCTTCCAAGCCCCTGAGCACCTTCAAAGCAGCTTCTTGTGCTTATCATGAGGGCCATAGATTCTTTAAATGATCACAAATGTCTTGGGTCTTGGTTTTATATCTCCAGCAGCACTGTATCCTCCAGCACAGTACCTAAGAACAGCCATACTGGATCAGATCAAAGGTCCATCCAGCCCAGTGTCCGATCTTCTGACAGTGGCTAATGCCAGGTGCCCCTCAGGGAACGAACAGAATGGGTAATCATCAAGTATGGGGGCATTCATTCAGGACTGATTCAAGAGGCTGCCACTTACTGAATCCCCACCACTGTTCCTTGCAGCACGGTGTGCTTCATGGAGGTCCCAACAAGATATTGACCAGGCCTCCTCCAAGTTGTGATATCTGATAAAACCATGGCCTGAGGTAGTATGACTGCAGGCCATACATAAAAACATTAGAGACCTCGCACACATGAGAAACACCTGGTTGCTTGATAATCTCTGGAATGATCCATTCTAATTATTCAACCAGGAAAAAAAAAAAAAGAGGGCGGGGGGAGAAAATTAAATCTGTAAAATGGGCCTAACAACAAATACTTACTTCTCCCCCTCACCCGGGTATTAGGGGGATTTAATTGGTGAATATTTGTAAATGTCTTTGAGATCTGAAGAGAAAATGGGCTACATGAAAACATTTGAAAATGTCTAAGATAAGAGAACAGTCTGCAGTGCACTTCTAGCCATGTTTGTCCCAGGACAGAGAGACCAGGTAGATGAGGCAATGTCTTTCATTGGCCCAACTTCAGCTGGTGAAAGAGACCAGCTTTTTCACTTACACGGAAGAGCACCTGTAATCTTGAAGGCTTGTCTCTTTCTCCAGCAAAAGTTGGTCTAATAAAAAGACATTACCTGACCCACCCTGTCTCTTTAATATAGAGAAGTATAACAATGATCAGCAAACCATGTTAAAAACGGCACTGTCTGCAACAAGCCAGGGTCAGCAGCGTTGGTGGTGCTTATCCAATCTGTATCTCCAAAATTGCGTCTTGAAGCTTTAGCTTTCAGCAGCATGAAACATTTAGGGCCTCTCTTTCTGTGGAAAGATTCTTTATTGACTGAAAGCTTAAGAGATAAGAGACAGTAAAATGTATTGAATCTAAACTATGATGGTTTTTTTGTTGTGGGTTTTTTTTTAAAAAAAATCCCAAATGGCTAAGCTTCCCTTTAAAGTAGTAGACATGATTTACGGGGTCAGTAACTGCAACTATTAACTGGATAAATCTATGTAACCATTGTGTACCCTTTGTTCAGCAAAGCCAAAATTTATAGCCATTTATTTTGTGTGCGTTCTGCATCCAAAAATTCTGATAGCTATGCCTCTATTTTATCAAGCAGGGAGGGAGTGACGCATGTGTTACTTCATCTTCCTTGTCCCCTCTATAGGCCACCTCTAACAGAGGCCTTTTGCTGTAGAATCGACCGTTCCTCCTGTGTCACTTAATTCCTCGTATTTATTGTTTTGAGTATGATGCGCTGGAGCCAGGATATGAAGGAAGGAAACAAAGATCAAGCTGAAGAATGCTAGTTTTTCCGTAGCAAACGATCCAAATTACTTCCACCCTAGCTACTTGCAGTCAAAAAACAATAGCCTATTTTCTAGCCATTTCTCCTTGGCAGTGAATTAAGCTAGTTTGGAGTACGGCACTCTTATTTCAGAATAAGAGCATCCATACATGAAGTTAAAGCAAGAATGGTTAAACCGCTCTAAACTCACACCCTACCTTATTCCAGATTAATTTTCATGTGTAGTCAAGCCCTTAGTCACAGTTGAAAATTGTGTTTCTGGACTAGAGTCAAAGCAGCGTCCTGGAGGTAAAAGACTCCATCCATCTCTCTTTACTAATCCCTTAAACTCAAAACGTTTGTTACATTTTGTTTTTAACTTGGTAGAGGCTTCTAAAGTTGCCTCAGTACAAGCTCTTAGCCCTTCCAGTCACAAAAACTGCATGTGAAAACAAAACTGGTACAGCTGTATGAACAGAGGCGAGAACTGTCCAGATATTGGTCATCCCTTTTTGAATGTTTTCCCATCATATTGCCCTTCCCATACCTCTGTTCTTCCTCCTGACAAATTACTGGCAGATACTAACTTCCTTGCAGCAGAGACTTGGGGCTTGTCTACACTACTGTGCGGGGTAGATCTAAGATATGCAACTTCAGCTATGTGAATAGCATAGCTGAAGTCAACATACTTAGATCTACTTCCAGCGGTGTCTTCACTGCGGTACATCGACAGTTGATGCTCTCCCGTCAACTCCGCTTGCATTCCTTGTTCTGGTGGAGTACCAGAATTGATGGGAGAGTGTTCAGCGGTCAATTTATTGCGTCTATGCTAGATCTGATAAATAGAGCCCCGCTGGATCGATTGCTGCCTGCCGACCTGGTGGGTAGTGTAGACAAGCCCTTGCAGACCCAGCCATTATGGAGAAGCTCACTTAAAAACCTTCCCATTTAACTGCTGCTCCAGTAAAGGAAAACAGCAGATTTTCAAAGCTGCTCAAGGCATTTGAACATCCAGTTTCCATTAATTTTATTACTAGGTCGTTTTGAAAATCTTAGCCTATGTTTCTTGCTTGCAATAGTGGAAGAGTGGGATTCTCTGTACAATCAATTCAGTGACATTAGGAAACAGATCACTTTCCAGGAGAACAACAAATTCTATGTAATGATCAAGGGGAGGAGACATGCTAAATATCTACAATTACATGAAAGACATAAACAACAAGGAGGGAGAGGAAGTGTTTAGGGTGCTCTGAGGGATAGAATTCCATGTCCATTTTATGTCATCCCATCTCACAAAGGATACAGCAGAAATAAGGGGGTTCAGAGACCAGTGATGAGAGTTAGAGGCTTGGAGAGAGTGAGCAGATTGGAAAGGCTTAGTTTACAGAGGAGACAGAAGAGGGGATAGGGCCAAGGTGTATGAATGGTAGAGAAGGTAAGTCAGGTACTTCTATTTACCTTCTCATATAATAAGAGTAATGGGACAGTCAAGCAATGAAATGTTAAAGGCAACACATTGGCAACTGATAAAAGGAAATAAACACTTTTCACACTATGCATAAACCACCTGGGTAACTCATTGCTCCCAAGGTATTGCCCCAAAGACAGAAGCTTAGGATGACAAAAACCAAAAAAAGAACTAGACATTTATCTGGGTAATGAGAACTTCCGGTTTCAGGAGCAGACTGGACTCTGCTGCCTATACTGTATTTGTTTGTGGATAGAGGGCATCAGTTTCCAGGACTGCCCTCTCCCACTGGCAAACAGCAGCAAGCACATTGCTGCTGCTCATCTAAATAACTAACGTGTATTTGAGTAATTTCTCTTACTCTATTCTCCCAAAGATGCTCTGAGCTCATCAACTGATCTCTGTTCAAATGCGATAAACCTACCATTGAAAAAAGCACCACACAATTATTCTATCAGCATCCTATCTAAATGCTGTTTCCATACAAGTGATAATTTAATTCCTGTTTCTGATACTCATTAACAATGCCCTTGAAGTTCCCTTTGAACAGTCCCCTTCCTGTGAAATGATTGATTCATGGATTTAAAAAGAAATTGTGTATCCACATACACACATACACACACACAGAGGAAGGATGGTTTAGCGGTTAGGACTCTAACCTAGAACTTGAGAGAACTGGGTTCAAGTCCTTGCTCCATCACAGGTACTGCCTGTATGACCTTGGGCAAGTCAGTTAGCCTCTGTGCCGCTGATCCCCCTCTGTACAGTGGGAACATTAGTACTTCCCTACCTCACAGAGGCCATATAAATGCCTTGCACAGATATTCACACACTGCCTCAATTACCAGAGTTTTTTCCTTTTTTTAATATTTTTTCAGTCTAGCGAAAACCACCAAAATCAAACCAGATGCACCTCCACCCCTTTTACACAGCATGGTAATATTAAACCAGCAGTGGACATAGGAGCACAATCAGAAGGATTGGGTTGCAGATCAGGGAACCAATCAGGGTAGTAGCGGATAATAGCATTTGGATAGCTTTCAGGGAGGCAAAGAGTAAACAAATGCACAGTGGAGAGCCCTGGAGCCTGCACACGGATGTGGAAGTGCTTTGGGGGGGTGAGTTGTAGGTGTTTACTGTTTTTTTTTTAATAAAGTTGGATCCATGTATTTTATAAAATAAAAGAAAGCAAACTTGGGGGCTATAAATCTGATCTGTGTGTTCTCCTGAAGTGCACCTCACTCCAGTAATTTATGACCTTACCAGAAGCCCTAGATCAGCAGTTTTCAAACTTTTTGAGCTCAGCTGAGCTCCCCCCCCCCTTTTGAGTTACAATTTTTGGTTACCCCACCTCCCAACCCAGATAAAATGAGGCGAGTCGGGGGTGGAGGTGGTGTGTGGCTGGCCCAAGCTGCCTGGCATTGCTGCTCACTCCCATGAACGGGGGCACACCTCACAGTTTGAAAACCTCTGCCCTAGATGAAATGGCAGACTCACCATGCACTTTTTTCAATGTGCCTGAGCACTTGTCACCACTGTAAAACCTGTATTTGCAAAGTGGTTAGTAAACGACAGGAATTAGCAATGAAGAGACCCATTAGATCCTTGATTCCAACACCAGGGGCCAGCAGAAGACAGTTCAAATCCCCAGGGCACGCACCAGTTGCAGCTACAAACCCCTCATTTGTGTTCGAGGACATTACCGTGGGATCAGCAGTACTCACTATATTATTTGTCCTTATTCATTACTTGTATTACCATAGTGCCTAGAAGCCCTAGTCAGGGACCAGGATCCCAGAGTGGTAGGCACCGTACAAACACAGAACAAAACAATGGCCTGTCTATACCCGTAACAGTCCCAGTCAGGTCATTCCCGCAATGCATACCGTTTACCATCAGAAGCCTGATCCAAAGCCCACTGTAGTAAATCTTTCTATTGACTTCACTGGATTGTATCAGGGGTATAAATTATTCCCACCTCCATAATCAGACTGTGTCGAAGTGAATTACCTGAGTTTTTACAAGATAGTGCTACAGCATCCTTATACGCTGTGGTGTTCATATAACAGTTTGGAATTAAATTGTTGCTGTTTATAGTAATTCCTGGAATAAAGACACTGTTTTAGCTGTAACATATCCTCACCACTGTCCCCAGGGTGATTTTACTGCTTCTTTTGTGGGTGAGGGGAAAAAGGTATTTTATATTAAAAGCCAGTGAAACTGACAGTCTAGGCTGCAGGCAAAGAATTTTTAGTTCAGATCCATGGTTCATATGGGTTTTGAGAGGTCTTAAACCACAGGAACTTTCTTACTGGGATAGATCAATCTCTCATCTTAACACTGGAAATATTCTAACTGTAACTCACAATTTTCAGAGATCAGAGTAATTAACTTAATCTACACACGGAGCTGACAAATTTGTTAACAGCAGTAAAGTAGTTTGGGGGTATCTGATTATCAACAGGCTACCCAAGAAATTAAAGACACTCCACTAAAATCAGAGGATGCAGTTAACACAGCATAAACATACACCCACCCATCATGACAGACTTAATTAATCCACCCTTTGATGGTGGATGTTTTTTCACCAAGCAGTTTATTGTGTGTTGTGGAAAAAAGTTGTGAAGCCTTAAAACCTTTGGTAGGCGGTAGCTTACGGAGAAACAGAAGGCACTTCAGAGACATTCTATGGACCAACAAGGACACTTTGGAAAGCAGAGACATGCAGGGTAAATTAGGAAGTATGGCTGGAGTGTCTTGCACTCTGAGAGTAGGCTTTGGAACTTAATTTACTAGGGTAAGTTTTTAAGAACAGTGTGTGGGTGTTAGCTATGGAAGTTTCCATTATTCTTGATTCCCTGCATACCCTGCTTGAAATATAGTCCAGCACCTGGAAAGAGTGAACGCTAGGGACCAGATCCTACTCCTATTCAATGGAAACGTTGTGACTATTAAGCCTACAAAGTGTAGCCCTATTGCAAACTCATATAAAAAGTATATAAAAGTTCATAAGATGATACAATAACCAAGAAAAACAGGTCAAGTTGTTTACAACACAATGTTGTAACAAGTGCAAGAGAACCAGACAAAGAAGCCAGATTAGTTTAAATCAAGACGGCCACGCTGATAAAATCCAAGGACTGCTGAAATTAAGCTTGGTAAAAACAAACAAACAAACCAGAAGATGTGGAATCACAAGTTAATAGACCAAAATTGGTGTGACAGCTATGAGGCCTAATTGCTGGACAAAATAATGAGGGCAATGAACTAGGATGCCCACTTTTCCCCCTTTTGGGTTTCTTAAAGAGAGACTTTGGAAAAGACTTGTTCAGATCAGTTCTCCCACTCATCTCCCAACCCACCTTGCATCTCAGCCCATCCCCCTGAACTGCCACTCATTTCGACTCATCTAAAGGACTGTCTTCCTGAGAGAAAGGCTGGCTGGCTGGCCTTAAGCTTGTTCAAGGAATTTTGTTGTCACCTGTGAGTGCTGAAAGACATCACGTTATCATGACATCCAATCCTTAGCCCATCAGTGGGGATTTGCAAATGCCAGCACTGCAGAGGCATATAAGGTCCTGCTTCATTTTCCCTGCCCTTGTTGTGTTATTTTCTGCCCCCCTTTGATTCCTTTTAGCCTCTCTCTCACTCTCTTGGCTTTTCATCAAATCCTGAAATCAACTAAACTGTATTCATCCGAGCCTGCCCTATTTAAGAAGAAAAGATCCAATCCAACGACTCCCAAACCAGATCATAAGCCAGGATCCAAACAGCAGGTGTCGTGGCCGACTTGCCAGCCAAAAGCATTCACTCATAGCTAACCAGCAGTCCAGCGTTTCAAAATCCATCAACAAAAGCCATATTTCATCCATCTTTTCTACTGTCTCTTCTCCACCTTGTGTCTGTTAAGAACAGGATAAGTAAATGCCTGCTACACATCAGGACTGAGTAAAATTAATCCTTTCTTCATCAAAGAAAGGTTGTTCTGAAAATAAGGCTGATATTTTGCCTCCAAAAGGAGAAAGTCACAATCATGATTAAAGCCTACGTTTATTTTGCATAATCACTCAATCACAGCTTCAATATAAAGGTCTACTTTAATTTCTTGTTCCTTCTTGTGTTTAATCAATAAACTTTTAATTTGAATAAATGTTTTTGTGCATTTGCCAAGTAACCAAGTAAAACCAAGGCCCCTTTTTAAAATAACTCCAAACCTACCTAATATCGGACAGTGAAAGAGTTTATAAACACCTTTAAGATCAATATCCATATCACAGGAACCTACAAGGCCTTAAAGCAAGATATACAGGTGGTAGACAGTGGAGATTTCCAATCCATTACCAAGGATGGGTCACTGGTCAAACCCCTCATTAGAGCAAAAGACTGTGGTGTTGGTCAAGGCGTTTAATCTGAGGCCTCCACCTGTGTGACTGCAGCTATGCACATTCAAGCATTTACACATGTTTTTGAGCACAAGTGATGGACTTTATACACAAAAGCCAGCCTACAAAATGTGCATGCGCAAAATGGCTCAATTTCTGATATAAGATAGATAGAGGCTCTTCTGAAAATTTAGCCTTTTTCTCTCAGAAAGCCACCTCTACCTGCACTCATCAATCCTCACCCCTGTGCCTCCCGTTCACTCTAATTGGAGTTGTATTGGTTCCCATCAATACATGGATTCTCTATAGAAGTCTCTTTGAAGGCAGAAGTTCACATCTATTTAAGTGCCACATCTATTTAAGTTTTGCTCCCGAGATGCACATCTTGATTCTGCAAGGATCCTAAAGGGCCAGCAGTCAAGCAACCTTACTTGCTTCAGCACCAAGCTCACCCAGGACACTTCTTTGCAAATACCAGACAACACTGAGCACTTATGATTTAAGCTCCTTGTATACTGATAAGGCATCTTGAAATAGAGGATTAATAGTTTCTTAACACTAGACAACATGAGTGCCCATCAATTAGGAAGGTAGCTTCATCTCCAACAGCAAGGTTTCATCTCCATGCACTTTGAGATTAGTGGCTTGGTTTGAACAAAGAGCATATTTCTACTCAAGAGTTCCATAAGGGCAAACAAACGTGTTGATATCAGACCCCTTTCCACGAAGGCAGATAAAATGGATGAGTGCATAATGGTACATTCTGACATCTTCCTCCCCAAAACCTATTTTTATAAATAATGGAACGAAAGCCAAATTGCGTGACCCACGGTAAAAAGGACTATTTCACAGATCCAAAAGAATTAGTCACAGAAAGAGAATGGGCTCATGGAGCTCTGGCTTTTAGGAAGCCACCTAATCTTGGCACTGATCACACATGGTGCCTCCGCAGTTGCTTACCTCGGCATGAGGAAAGGGGGGTTCCGGGAGATAAACCTTCGTCTGTTTATTATGACACAGCCTTTAAAAGGAGGGGAAAAAACGTGGATTAGAGACGTGCAGGAAAACATACTGCAGTATCTGCTGCCATCTACTGTTAAGATTTTCTGGACAGTCATCCCACTTCCGTGACCAGAAGCAGCACAAAGCCTCGCACTTTAACAGGGGGCACTGGAAGATGCCTGGGGGGTGGGTATTATGATCTAAAGAAGGTGTACATCAGTACAAGGCTGAAATTGCTTTAGAACCATTTTATAATAACTAGAGTCCTCTTGCCTGTGAAAATGGATATGTTATTCAGCATTCACTGACATCTTACATACAGTAGGACCTCACCGATTCTCATTCAATATCCTGCAAACCCCAATAACCCTCACAAAAAACCCAAAGGTTTCAACTGTCTTCTCAAAGATTTCACCCCTTCCATTTGCCGTAAACTAGTCCCCCTGTATACATTTCATTATTGTGGGTATAAGGCTAGCAAACTGCCTCTCTCAGCCCTCTAGGATGTTCACGGTCATTGGCTATTTTGCGTCAAGGGTTCCTTTCCCAAAGTAGATATTAAAAGCTATTGCCTGACTTCAGCAAGATCATTTGATTCATTCTGTCTTGGGAGGTGGAATAAAAGAGCAGATATGGCAGCGGTCTAGGTGATGATGGTGGACAAAGCCCTTGGTCTAGCAGACTATCGTGGGATTGTCAGACAGGAATTCCTCAGTTCTAACCCCAACTCTATCTGTGGTTTTAGAGACGTCACAACCTCTGCCTCGGTTTTCTGTGAACAAGGTATATTTTACCTATTAAGGATGTCTGAGGATTAGTAGTGTTTCTACTGACTTTTGAAGATAAATTACCATATAAGTAGGATTAAAGTATGTTTTAATCTTGTCTTGAATAATAAATATTCTAGAATTTCAGTAAACTATTAAGTGTCTGACTTCTGCAAACTATATGTAATTGACAAAAGAAGATTTCCACTTGCATGCTACGCTTTGTGCTGCCATACCACTGTACGCGTTAGAAAAAGTTTTTTTACTAACCAGTCTTGCAATTTTATAGCACCTATGTATATAGGAATCACTTGATTCAAACTATGTATATAGGAATCACTTAATTCACTATTAAAGTACAGCCACTAGTCAAATAAAATACAGCAGCTGTTTAACTGCAGCACTATTCAATGGGCATAAATTTAGAATACCTATGCTGAAATTTGGTTAGGGCCCAAAAGCTAGATTCCCCTACTCTTGCTTAAAGTAGCATGGCCTCTTAATCCATCAGATTTTATCCTTTCCTTATCCAAATACTTCCAGAAGAATTCACTCAGCTCAATTTCTCCCAGTGCACCTTGTTTTTCTGTCTTCCAGATTGGAAGATCTCTGAGGCATGGATTAGCTTATTTGTGTCGTACAGGATCTTATTATTGCTTAACAAATACATAATAATCACAAGTGGTCAGGCCCCTCAGTTCTATGACTCATCTGAATTAGGAATATAAAGAAACCTCACCAGTTTGTGTAGTTGGATTGCTGTATGCTCCTTGGAGCATTGAGTGAAACGCACAATGGGCAAGAAAAAGGCATCTGAAAGTCACTCTGAGGAAGTGCATCATTTACTCATTGGCTCTGAGTGCCAATGTCAAACATATCGATGTTTTTTAAACAGATTTAACATACAGACTACTGGAATGAATGCCACCCTAATTATAGGGCACCTTTGCTCACCAATTCCTGTAACTGAAAAAGCGTGTACATAATTCCGATCTCGTGTATATCCAGAATGACAGAATCTGCAGCTATCAGCACTCACTATGCACACGTTTACTGTAATGTGTACGGTGGAATCCAGCCTGACAGAGTAGCCCACTAATACTTACCACTCGGCAAAGATCTGGGAGAACTCCAGGGAGCTGTTGGCAACAGGTGAGATGAAGTAAAAGGGGACATTGGAGAGTCCTGCAGAGTCGATGTACTGATACAGACACTCCAGCAGGTCATATATCACTCCAGAAGGATAACATGGAACCAGGACGTTTCCTCCATTCCGGACAGTCATAGCTTGAGGGAGAAAGAGAAGGGAGAATTAACAGGTTTCAAAAAGTGCTTTTCAGCCCAAAAAGCTCTGCAGGGCACAGAAAAGCAGCTATCTAGATAACTGGTGCACAACATGTTGCTTAACGGAGTGAGTGATGTGTGCAGACAGATTTCTGACCCCTCAAGACTTCACAGCCTTAAGTGGGACAAAATCAGATCCTCCTCCTGCAAAAGCACAGCTTTGAGCAAAAGGAGCTTCTGTTAGCCCTGGGACCTATGATACACACTTGCGCTTGTCTGACACTCCATCCAGTAGAGGGCAGTGCTGCACCAGTACACAAGAGGAGAAATTTTGACTGAAGAAACTGACAAAAGACACCCCTGACATAAAAAACGCTCAATAAATCTACTTGTGTCCATGCTGAAGAGCTGTTCTTTGGTCTCATCTGAAAGATCCCATACCCTGTAAATTGTTTTGTATTCAATTCTGCTATTTCAGACAAATGGCTGAGGATTTTAATTTGTGGTTAGAAAGTCTAGTTCTTTCAAACCTGACCCAGCCTCCCCAAACATGAAGGGATTTTCTTTTCTAAAGTTGCAAATGCTTCTAAATTCCTTCAACACAACAGGAGCAGCTGCAAAAGGTGTCAGCTGTATAAGTCATGGGCAGGCAGAGAACAAGTGGAAAATAAAAATAATTTTCCTGTGCAATCTAGACAGATCTGAGTACGGCACAGTAAGGAAGCCCAGGAGAAACACGTTATTCCTCTGGCTTCACGCAGCTACAGAACTGCTGTAGCACCTTATGACAAAGCATTTCTCCCTTGTTAATCTCAATGAGATTGTTAATCTCGTTGCCGAACTGGGATTTCTTCTGTGGCCACAGGGCAAAACCCATCTACGCTGACGTTAACTGAAATGCAGAAGCAGTAATATGCATCAAAGCATTAAACAAAAACCCGTGAAAGAGCTGGAACTGCATATATTAAATCTTGCTATAATTACTTCTGTGACTTCAATTTGTTGACAAAGTCAGATGGGCAAAGATCTAGCACTTTAGGGATATTGCTGCCCAACCTGCCAGATTTTTAAAGGTATTTAGTTGCCTAAAGAAGCACATGGGCACTTTTGAAAATGCCACCTACGTGCCTAGGTGCCCAACTTCAAGTAGGAGTTGCATTTACCACATACTGTTTTCGACAATGGGTCAGAGAGGCCTTTCCCAGTATTTATCAGAGCTGTATTACACATCAGTGAAGGTCAGGAAGAGGACTGGGTTACTGTCCTCTGCTAGGTCACATGCAAAGTCTAATACTTCATTTTGATAACCATGAATAAAAATAATCGTCCTTTGCATTTCTACAGCATCACCCTGCAGGAGGCCAAAGCACTTTCTAACATTTAAGTCTCACAACACTCCTGTGAGGCAGACAAGTATACATTCCTCATCTGGAAAATGGGCACCGGTGGAGGTACAGGGAGGTTAAGGTTTTCAAAGACAGCTGGGGGAAGTTTAAGATTAAATCCTTTAGCTGGTTTTAAAAACAATCTCAACCTAAGGAGCTGGGTGACTATAGGCAAGACGTGCTGGAGCCAAGAACAGAGCCCAGAACTTCTCACACCTAGCCCTCGACGTCAGGATTGGATGACACTGCCTCCCATTCTTCCCAATTTAAACATGGAGGAAAATGGCACCTTCAGCTTGAGCATGGATTTAAACCAGGGACAGGATTATGCCAGGATTTGGCAGAAGCATATTAAAGTTTTCGAAGAAGCTTAACGGGCTCTGTAAAAAAGTGTGGATAATGCCCTTGTGGGCTGGCGTGGCACTGTCAGTGTGTCCCACCTTTGCGTCCCCTGACTGAGGTGGCAACAGGTTTGCTTTAACAGCCCAGGGTAAGGAGAATCCCCCACCACCATTGACAAAATAGCATGTCCCATTTTAATAAGGTTCTAGGTCAATAATCAGTTTAGAAAGTCCTCACATCAGGACCCTGGTGCAGAGCTCCCAATACCACAAAACAAAGTCTCTTGTCTGGTTGGGCTGGTCTCCTGGAGCCGGAGGCCATGTCCACATCCCAGAATTATGTTGGCCTAATTTATGTCGGCATACAGCCACCGCAGTTATTAAGTCGCTTGCGTACATGCATGCTTGGCTCCTTGTGTCAGCGGTGCACGTTGTCAGGAGGAGCGCTTGAAGGGTCAGTGTGGAGCATTGTGAGATAGCTCCTGGAGGCCAGTAACACCCAACGTAAGCAACGTGGTGTCTACGCTGACATTGTGTTGACCTAATTACATCGACTGTGAGGCGACACGGCTGGCCGAGGTGGGGTTACTAAATCGATGCAGAGAGACACTTATGTCAGTTGGAGCTAAATTTAAGTGAAGACCCTTCCAAACAGCTAGGCCGATGCAAGGCAGCTTATGTCAAGCTGTGTGGTGCAGCCAGGCCTGAGACACAAACCACATCCCACTGCAGCCTGCGTGGCTTCTACTCCCCTCTCTTGCTCACCTTCCTGTTCAAACAGCCCAGCGCTAGGGCGGGCATGGACTCCTGGATTACACCCCAGGCTATGTCGGCCACAGGCTCCGGTCTGTCCCTTAAAGGGGTAGTAAGCTCCTTCACAGTCTCAGAGTTTACAGGCTATGGCAAGAATCTCTTCCAGTTATAACATCTAATAAATCTAGTCTGCTTTCATTTCTTCCTCATACAGGGTAAGCTATAGCACAATTTTAACGATCCCTTAAGTACAGTTCACGTGCAGAGCTCTATCTTATTCACAGCTCAGTGTTTTAAGTCTTAAGTTTATTCCTAAAAAACATCTTATGGCTATAAGCTGCATGTCTGGCTGACGTGACGTGTTAGAGGTGACAGCTGAAAGTGGGGCTGATGGGAAATTCGCTGCCTCACTTGGATTTCTCCTTTTCCTTTTGTAGACGTTTCTCTCCATTTTGGTTTAACTGTGCCTGACTGCTTTCATTCAGTTGTCTCTCTGAGTATTACATTGTTCATGAGATGTAGAGGGCATGACAGATAACGAAACAAGTGAGCTGTAGATTTGCAGTGGTTTGCATAAACATTGTTGGTTCTGTCTATCCAGATGTTGGTTCAATAGGTATCACTTGTTTGCACAGTGTCAGTTACTTGCCTATACAGTGCCTAGAACAACTCGACCCTAATCCATGACTGGGGTTCTAACGTGCTACCATAAATGAAATATTAAGAGTGAACCCCTAGCACCTGTAAAACAGGGGCACTCAGACCAGCTGAAAGGCTTCACAAATGCATTGTTCTGTACACACTACAGCTGGACAGGAAACATTTTTCTCATCCTACAACAAATCTGAGATTTAAAAAGGTTTCCCATTTCGCACTGGGAGGAAACCAAGAATTTTGGGCAATTTTTTGCAAAAACAGCAATATATCCCCACCCCAGAATAGTTAAAAGCCCAGGAATTAGAGCCCTCTCCTGGGATGTGGGAGACCCAGGTTCAAGTTCCTATTCCAAAACTGGCAGAGCAGGGACTTGACCCTGGGACGCCCACCTTAGCTACTGGCTATTCTAGGGTGAGGCTCTCTCTAGAATTCCACCCTGCACCTGAGAAACCTTCTTGAAAGTGTCATCAACCCAGATATGCTCTCATGAAAAATTTCAGTTGTGACAAACTAGCATTTTCCTACGAAAACCTTCGGTCAAAAACCTGTGCCAGACCACTGTCTTTGAGTTGCACCTCTTTGAATATTACATTCTGAGATGTAGAGGGCATGACAGACAATTAAACATGTGAGCTGTACACCCTGCAGTGGTTTGCATAAACATTGTTGGGTCTTTCTATCCAGATGTTGGTTCAACACATATCATTTATTTGCATAGTGTCAGTTAAAGGCCTACAGAACTGGACCCTAATCCATGTCTCTCTGTAACACACAAGTCTGCTCTCAGATACACCAGGGTGACTTCTACAGATGCCAATAAGTGAATGTGTGTATCTGAAAGCAGAGATTTGAGCCCAATTTATCTTGACGATGTACTCACAATTTAATATAGTATTATAATCGTGGCATTTCAAATTTAATCTCATTCAGTAACTCCATAATAAGTTGGTTCAATTTACAACTCAAAACAAGATACTTGACTTTCCAACAGCTGCCGGTGCAAGGTCAAGCTGGCATCTGAATAAAAACACATCCACAGAAAGAGTCTGGAAATTTTGCTGATGATGCCCAAGGCAATGAAAATACAAGTCCATTTTGCATAGCTGCAGTGTATTGGTGCAGCAGCGCTGAGCACTGTAAAAAGTGGTTTGTCAGTAAGCTAATATGACCTGGAAGACAAGCTCAGGGTGGGGAATCATGCATGGGACCCTAATAATGGGAGTTGGGAGTTTAAGCCACAGAGTGTTGTGACAAAAATGAAAACTGAGCTCAAGGTGAAGCTTTTGCAGTTACACTTCTGATCTTAGCTACACTTTAATAGTCACAAACATGCCATTATTTTAGGGTATTGGAAATGGAATAAAATGTGTGTCTGCTTTAAAATTTAACTACTATATTATGATCTGTTTGTGCAGTTCCCTGAGCAGCTCGCAAACGGGAGCTTTATAAAAATTATCATTGTGGTCAACAGCCCTGCCAATTCAACTGGTTTTCTTAGCAGCCGGTTGCTTTTGGGGCCTTTCTACAGGTCTACTGGGAAGCTGGACCAGTGTATGACTCTTTCTGATGTCAGGCTGGGTGGGAAGGGATTTCATACTATTTGTGTGCTAACAAACAGCCCTGGCATTAAAATGTTTTAAAGTCATCTTCTGTTTTCCCAGGCCCTCTCATATTTTTTGCTAAGCCCAAGATGGAATCCCCACGTTCTCAGGGGGCAGACTTTGAACAAACGTTTTCCTTGTTTGTTTTTAATGCTTTTCAAATGTCTCATTTCACCAAGTTCAAGACTGAAGCTGGCTGGGAGACCTTCCCCAGTCAACCTCAGAACTGTTCAGGTGGTTCCGAAAAAATTTCATTTTTTGGATCTCTGACATTTCTATATATAAAACTTTAAGATAGATGGTTTGACATTTCTACATTTCCTTCAGACATGATAATTTAGGGAGTAGAAACACTGAAATTTGTTGCTTTCTTCCTCTCATGACTTATAAAAATAATAATATTGGAAATACAACAAACTTTACATTTATGCAGTATGCACATGTATATACAGCACCTATCACATAACAAAATGTAAGCAATTCACAGCTTTTAATGCTCAGTGACCATTATGATCACATAATATGACCCCCTGTGTAATACAAGCCATAGAATTTCATCCACTAATTCCCATAGCAAGGCTAATGTCCTGTGGTTGAACGGAAGCATATATATCTTTTAGAAAGACATCTGATCTTGACGTAAAAACTTCAAGTGGTGGAGAATTCAGCAAATCCCTTGGTCAACAACTTGCCCTCTAACTAGAATTATATCCCCACATCAGGATTTTGAGATAGAGAGTCTTTAAAGTGGGAGGGAACATCCATCTAGTGATTTTGTCCTTGAATTTACGCATGGGTGAGAATTTACAATTTACTGCTTCTGTCAGAAGGAGTTGGCAAGCAGGAGCCAAGATTCCTGGGTTCTGTTTCCAACTCTGCCACAGGCTTCTTTTGTGACCTTAGGCAAGTCACCTAACATCTGTGCCTCAGGTTTCCCCAACTGTAAAATGGGGCTAATGATACTGGTTTACCTAACTATGGTGGTGTGAGGTTAGTTTATTTAGGTTTCTAGCCCTTTGAGTTTCTCACTATACAAGAGTGAAGTTGTTATTTTTGTTACAACCCTGACCTCCTTCAAAATATATAGTTTACAATAAAGCTGTTTGCTAGAAGAACAGGCAGAAGCAGCAGAACATCTGTGAGGAGAAACCATGAGGACAGGGGAGTAACCACAGAAAGGGACTAGGTAGGGGGGAGAAGAGAAGGGGGAAAAAAGTCAGATATATTCCAAACAGGTTGGGAAATGCTGCAATTCACACTCTGATGTTACAGCTTGCAATTAGCAGCTTTTGCAGCTGTGAAAGCTTGTGATTAGATTTAATATTTCTGTGGTCTATAAATATATATAAAATAAAAAATAAAGAAGATTGTACAGTTTGCTTCTGATATATTTTCAAACCAGGTGTAAGAAAAGAAACAAAGTCATAAAAATGGTGTGCAAGGATTTTACACTGGCTGAGATACAGGAAGGAAAAAGCAATATTTCAGCTGGGATGTCTATTCAAAGCCTAGGCAACACGTAGTCGGTTGGCAGCGAGGCTGCATATTTAGCAAACCAAAAGCAGCAGATGATTAAATCTCATTAAACCTGCTCCATTCCAAACCATTTCAGGTACAACCTGTGTCTCTTAAGGCTCTTTATTAATGACATCAGGAGCACATCGTAAAATCTAAACAGCTAGTTTTATGCCAGAAGATATAGTCAGGCAACTTACTCAGTTCCAGGAATCGCCGAATTATTTCCCACCAAAAGCAATGAATAAGATTATAAAATAAGTAAAGTGCTTCTTACAAAGCGACCTACCCAGGTTACTGCAGAACTCCCCCACCATGCCATCGGGGTTAGCAGTGGGAATCTGGGTAAGCCCCGTCAGAATGAGAACATCACTGTTTTTAAGAGAAGCCTGGTCCATGGCCTGAAAAAGAATGAAGTGAAGTAAATTCAGTAACAGCCACAGCACAGACGTTCCCTGTTTTACAGTAAGAGAAGGACTGGCAAAGTAACTCAACACAGCATAATCAACACAGAGATTATGGAACAATTTAACAATTTAACTTCTGGCCTTCCTGCATCTGTAGAGATGCAACAAAAGCTAAACAGAAGCTTAGAATCAGAGATTAGGGTTGGAAGACACCTCAGGAGGTCATCTGGTTCTAGTCCACGCCCCTGCTCAAAGCAGGACCAACCCCCAACTAAATCATCATCCCAGCCAGGGCTTTGTCAAGCTGGGCCTTAAAAACCTCTAAGAATGGAGATTCCACCACCTCCCTAGGTAACCCACTGCAGTGCTTCACCACCCTCCTAGTGAAATAGTGTTTCCTAATAGCCAACCTAGACCTCCCCCACTGCAACTTGAGACCATTGCTCCTTGTTCTGTCATCTGCCACCACTGAGAACAGCCGAGCTCCATCCTCTTTGGAACTCCCCTTCAGGTAGTTGAAAGCTGCTATCAAATCCCCCCTCACTCTTGTATAGCCATGTCGGTATCTGCCAAGAGAAGTCATGTGATTGAGCTAGAACTAGCCCCCTCTGAAAGTAGCATCCTCAACAGATTAATCATCTTGCGGCCTTAGGAGCTGACAGCGTGGCTGAAATGTTAATACTAAACATTTCTGAAGATGTAATGCAGGAAGCGTATTGCTCCACAGACTGCACTGGCTTCCAACTAGGTTTCAAGCACAGTTCAAGGTGTTAACTTTGATCTATAAAAACACATATTGCTTCGGTCTTGGGAACCTCCTTCTCTCCTGGGAGATAGAAGCTGCAGATTTCTTACATGGGGGAGCTGGAATCAGGGTATTCTCAGTAGAGGGTCCTTAAATCTAGAGCCAGCTCCACTGCCCCGGTGGCAGAGCTAGAGCTAGCCAATTTCAAGACACACTTTTAGACTCATTTATTAGTCCAGGACTTTATTTTGGGGGGGGGGGGAGCAGGGGGATGTAGGATGGGAAGATTATCATGGGTCTTTGTGATCCATTAGTATTTTTTATTAATACACCTAGAAAGCTGTGACTGGTGCATTATAAATACATTTTAAAAAATTAAATAAAAAAAAAGACATTTAAACCCCAAAGTTACATACAGTTGGCAAAATAAAACTAACTGATATAGAGTTGTACAGAAACCCCATCACAAACTTAACCACGGCATCTGCAGTGCAACGCGACAGTCAAACTAATGAAGAAAACTACCCTCTACATCACCATTCCTTTCAACATTGAACACCTCCCAGCAGTCAATCAAAATAGGGTTATAGGATCTCCATTCTTAATTCATACGTCTTTGCAGCTTGTGCTAGAGGCTACCAGGCTTAAAATAAAAGAAGGTTTCAACATAATGGGTGTCTTCAAAGTGGCGTGCCCTCCTGACTCATTGTGTGCACCTGTACAATCACAAAGTACAAATCAAACTGGACTACGTGGATAAAGCACGCAGGTGTCTGGTCCTACTGGTTGCAGTTGCAGGTGACATCTTGTCCATACATAATCCATGCTCTATCCAGCTCCTAATGGACAGAGGCTTACACCACAGAAAATCACCACCACAATCGGCCCCTTTGCTGGCTCACCAGAGGCGCCAAAGACGAAATGGCCCATGAAAACGGAGTGTAAACTTTCACCTGTAGAGACAGTCCCTCTAGGTCAAGGTTGAGACACATTGGGCAGGGAAGTG
Source organism: Lepidochelys olivacea (assembly GCF_965140295.1). NCBI lineage: Eukaryota > Metazoa > Chordata > Testudines > Cheloniidae > Lepidochelys > Lepidochelys olivacea. The sequence continues at coordinate 8,258,137 of NC_140413.1, forward strand.
TAAGGACAGCTTGCATTGTGCTGTGCTTAGAGGACTTTATTCTCTGGGGCTAATAATCTGACATTTCAGCAGCATTAAATTAAATTAGGGTGGCAATAAACTTTCTTCCCCCAACACCCCCACATTAATTATATTGAGTCTAAGATTGGAGATTATATGTAATGGGTGCTAGTATGGAAAACATGTATTCCCAATACACAAAACAGAACTTCATCCAAATTGAAATGGTAAACTTCTGACTGGGAGAAATTCACTTCTCCCTCCAAGGCTGAGCAATTGGGCATGATGCAGCTATGATATAGTTGGGCTAGAGAAATTAACTCTGGCCCCAGCCTGGGGGACCGCATTGCAGTCCCCTCACTGCTACCATTGAAGCTTTTAGCATGGCATAGCAGCTGCAGCCCCTTTGCACCACTTGTCTGGTGATTTAGGGCCATGGGCATCTCCCCTGGCCTACCCCCAGCACAGATTTTTGCACCAGCCTATGCAAGGCTGATGCAGACTCCTTCTGAGAAACTAAAGGATCCTGGTACAATTCCCATGCTCCCGGTGTAGCGTGGAGGCAGTTCAAAGAGCTTTACACCTGCCCTTGATCCCACAGATGAATTTTGCCCGTTGTCTTCAATGGGAGTTGAGGGTGCTCAGCACCTCACAGGGCCAGGCTCATAGAAGACCATCTCTGAGTCCATGAATATGCGCCTGTGACAAATGAAATGCACATACACAGAAGTGCCAATAATGCGATAAAATAATATTGAGTCTGCCAGTGATAATGTACATAATGATTATGCTATATTAGATACCCATCATTTCAGCTTCTACTGCACTGAGAGGGCTTGTATTGATTCTTCTGGTAAATGTAAACAATAGGTCTTTAAAAGGCTTTTAGTGACACTTCTAATCACATGGTCACCTCAAGGTCTCCACTTTGGCGCCAGAAGGCAATTCCATATGTTTCTGGTGCCGATAGGCATCTAGGCAATGTTTCCAATGGGAACCCTCTGTCAGAACATAAGAGCGAAGAGCAAAAGCCATAGTGTGTGTCCGGTGTAGATCTCATCAAATAAACCCTTTTAAACTTTGCAGCTATATATGGAGCAGTCATGAATGGAATCTTGCTGACCACCTGACTTACATTTCCCATGAAAGTGCTTTAAGTACCTCATATAAGACCTCCTACTCTACCTGGCCTACTAGCACTATATACAAAAGGAACTAGTCAATAAGCTACAGTGACTGGAGAAGGACACACTCTTGAGGGAAGCAGAGGCAAATGCACAAGGCAAAATGGATCAAGGATAACTCTTGAAAGATTGATTATGTGCACAGAAGACACTAGTAATACTGCCCAGCAGCCTGCACGAAAACCACAATATATCCACAAAATGTTCAGTTAACTTGGTTAGACAACAGATTTACTTGCATTACTGTACTATATTTCAACCTGACTTGCTCGTTGCAGTTTCTCTTATGTTCCGTAAGGAAGTCAAGTGTGCTATACTCCGCTCTATACTAAGGATGATCACAGTGTATCAGGGTGAAGGAAAAACAGCTATATTTTATCCATGAAAGGAGCTACATCCAGGAACACAAACACTATTAACTCAATGGAACAGTGGTCAGGAATGGAGATCGTTGGCTGCTGCAATGTCAATAATGTTGTAAGTCAGGTAAGTTTTAAAGGGCAATATAAAAAACAAAGGAAAAAAGACTCCTGATGGAATGTTAAGGTAGCACAAGTGAAAGGAATTAGGAATTGAAAGGGTTACTAGTCCTATAGCAATGTTAATCTGGCCGTGTTACACATCCTGTATATTTGTGGTACACAGTTACAGCAAGACAGACTGAAAAAGAAAACAATATGTCTTCCTTGCTAAATAAACACCACAAATATATAGGCCATGCAACATGGCTCTTAACATTGCTTTCTTGATTTGTTTTAAATCTTAGATGAATAAGCTTAACCATTAATGTGGGAAGTGTGTGTTTAAGATAAAACATGAAAAGGGCAGGACAAGGGAGTCAGAAATTGGCTTTGGTCTCACTCCCTATCCAGTGAAATGACTCAAGTGAATTCTGCAGACTAATTCCAAAGCCAGGGGAGCATCCTGCTCACATGCCCTTTCCACTTTATCTTGGTGTAATCTCATCCACAAACAAATCCAATGATCGCCTCTATGCAGGCGAGTCACAGATCTACCTCGCTCACCCAGTCTCTTCTGTCCAAACTAAAATCTCTGCAACATCTCCTCATCTGGGTACAGCTGTCAGTTCAAGTTCAGCTACTCTCCCGCCACTTCCTTTCTCGACCACTGCAAACAGCACCATCATCCCATCTGTCACTCAAGCCCTTACCCTGGGGTTCCTCTTCAACAAAGACATCCCTCTAGTTCCTCACACGCAGGCTATGTCTAAGCCTTTGCAATTTTTTTTTTTTTGCATAATGTCTTTAAGGTACAGCCTTTCCTCTCCATCCACACAACTAAGACTCTCATCTCATGCTTCCAGTACATCATCATCCTTTTTTCTGGCCTTGAAAGATACAATCTTGCCCCATTCGTATCAATTCAGAATGCTGCGGCAGAGATCTATTTCCTACTCTATCACTTTTTACCAGTGCAACCTTCTACTTGTACCTTCCTTCTCTACCACATCAAATATAAGTTAGTTCTCTTCACTTTCAAGGCCCTCTATGGCCTGCCCACACCCTACCTATCGTCTCTCATTCATTACCGAGATATCAACTCCTGCCTCCAGTGGGTCAGTGCAGCCAGCCTCCATTGCTCACTTGTTATATTTTCAAAACAGGCACCTGCATGCTGCCACCTCCTCCCCAAACACACTCGCAGAATTCAAGGACAGATGGAGGGATTTTGCCCAAAGTTTCCAACAAAAGGAGAACGTACCTTCAGACAGAAATGAAGCATGGCAAGTTATAGCTTAATAGATGGTGCTTGGAGCAGCACTGTGCCCCCTCACACGACTGGGTGTTTGTTCAGTACTAACTGAGAAGGAAGAGCAACACCTAGCAAACTACCCAAACTATTTCCTACAGCATCAAGATTTTCCCATGGAGGTCTTCCATTCATCACCCACGCCAGTCTGGAGAAAAAGGATGGGGATTTAGAGACCCCAATATGTTATCTATTGTAAATACAGCTGCATTATAAAGGGACGGTGAAAATTACTTGTCAAGCTTTTGCATGCACAATACTCAACAGCAGGGAGTATAGAGGATACTCTCCTTGGGACAAGGTTACTTACTGATCATGAACCTCACCTTTTAAAATTATTTTATTAAAGCCTCCTGCTAATACCTCTCTTTTAACTATTGTAAGTGACAACTTAGTACTGTGAACTCCCAGCCATTCTTTCCACTAAAAATTTATGGATCCTGAAAGAATTAATTTACTGGAAATTACACGTACAGCACTATAAAGACTTTACCCTTAGCAGAGCAGGGTGGAAATATTGGCACCCAGTTAGCCATCATTCCTTCAAAGCAAGGATCTTTCAGAAGTGATACAGAAGCAGCCTGTGAACTGTCTTTAGAGACTATACGGTTGTTGTTTTTTTTAAGCAATGCTCTCCTGCATTAAACAGGAAAGTTCTGGAGTTAACATGGCCCTTAACATTAAAGCAGCAGACTTTTACTTCTGGAGATTGGTTAAAATTTGATCACTGGTAACAAAGAGCTTAGTTGTCTCACTTTACTACTTAGAGCAGTGGTTCCCAAACTTGTTCCACCGCTTGTGCGGGGAAAGCCCCTGGCGGGCTGGGCCGGTTTGTTTACCTGCCACGTCCGCAGGTTCGGCCGATTGCGGCTCCCACTGGCCACGGATCGCTGCTCCAGGCCAATGGGAGCTGCTGGAAGTGGCAGCCAGTATGTCCCTCGGCTCGCGCCACTGGGAGCTGCGTTCGGCCGAACCTGCAGACGCGGCAGGTAAACAAACCGACCCAGCCCGCCAGGGGCTTTCCCTGCAAAAGCGACAGAACAAGTTTGGGAACCACTGACCTAGAGGATGCTCGTACGCTTGAAAGAGTGGCCGTCTTTGCTTAATGCCAACTAGGACGTCTGGCCGATCACAACTGCAGGGCATTAATACAGCTTAGATGGGGAAACTTTTACAAGGTGCCTGCCGCTATCAGACCTGACCCCAAGTGAGGCGAGGGCCCCTGTTTATTGAGCCTCAAATTCACTTCCCCAAAAATGGAATTGCTCTATCAAGATTGAACAGAGTGTTTGTACCTGTGGGTGTGTTGTAAGCAGCGAGGACCCCGAAACATAGGACACCTTTTCATAATGTGATTGTATAATCCAGTTGGAGCTTCCAAGTGCATAGCCGGAACTGAGAGGAGTCACATGCACAGCGCCAAACAGCTCCTGGAAAAAAACCGGTTGAGAGAAATAAACAGAAGAGAATGAACATAGAGACAAATTAGAGCACTGATGAGATTTTAAATAATTATTAATGACAGTGCGGTTAGCAATTAGATGATTAGAGGCATTTTTACAAAAATATCTTGATAATTTAGAGTTTTACTTTCTTTAGAGCCCAGGTGAAAAACTTTCACCCCCTCCTGCACTAGTGCAAGACTTCTGTTTGGATGGGGAAAATAGCAAGAGAAGGTTTTATGTTTAAAGACAAACTCACTGCTCCCCTCCCCCCACAAGACTATTTTTATTGAAACTATTATCCATAGATGGTTTTGGAACAGCCCCTCCTTCTACAAACAAGCAAAAAACAGCCTAAATTCTGAGGGCAGGTCTACACTACAGGATTGTCGACCTAAGTTACGCAACTCCAGCTACGTGAATAACGTAGGTAGAGTCAACGTACCTTAGGTTGACTTATTGCAGTGTCTACACAGGGCTGGATCAACGGGAGAAACTCTCCCGTTGACTTACCTTATGCTTCTCGTTCCGGTGGAGTACCAGAGTCGATGGGAGAACAATCTGTGGTCGATTTAGCAGGTCCTCACTAGATCCGCTAAATCGACACCTGGTGGAGCAGTCGGTGCAGCGTCGATCGCTGGTAAGTAAGTGTAAACTACTTAGCAGTGTTCTTTCATCGAGTTGTTTCCTTTCCTCTTGTTCTACAAAGCTTATGTTTTTTGTCTGTATGCAGTAATGACTGCCATGATTTACCTTGTGGCTACAAAGCTAAGAGAACAAGAGGCTGAATCTTGCAATATACATATTTAAGCATCCGAACACATACTAGATGCCTCACAAAATAGGTAAAGACATGGTCCCTCTCCCAAACAGTTTACAATCCAGGGCCCCAGATTCACAGGCACATTAAATGAATAAAGTAAATGATTGATTCAACATTTGTAGGAGTCAAAATAAAGGTGAACTACTATTAATATTTACTGATTAAAATATAAGCCCTCCTACTAGTTACTATACAAAGCTCCCAACCAATGGGAGCTGCGGGGGTGGTGCCTATAGGCAGGAGCAGTGTGCAGAGACCCCCTCGCCCCCCAGGGATGTGCTGGCCGCTTTCGGGAGCAGCATGGGGTCAGGGCAGGCAGGGAGCCTGCCTTAGCCCTGCTGTGCCACCGTACTTTTAGTGGCCGAAGACTGCAATCAACTGGCAGAGGCTCCATGATTGACCAGTCGATCATGATTTACCGGTTGGTGACCACTGCCTTATCCTAAAGGTAGGCTATTAAGTTGTTGGGTTTAATTCATTCTAGGGTGTGTACTTGCTTATGGCACAAAAAACCCCAGCAGAGGGCCCAAAAGGAGAAGCGTGCAGATGGGGTGGATTGCACCAGTGTAAAGTGCTCACAAACTCCAGTTATCTTGGGGAGGGGAGGAGGTGGAAAAGCGAAGACAGAGACATTCAGCAGATCCCCAGAAGTGAGATGTACTGGCTGGGGAGGGGACGTGGCCAGGGAACCCAGAAGATATGCTAATTCAGAACACACCTCCACCTCCCACTGGGCCAGCTTTAATTTTATGAATCTCAGCTTTATGTTAAAACTAGCTTCCCCTGAGGAATCCAGAGAGCTGCTTGGTCTTCACCAAAGGGGAATCTTCCTCACAAGGCAGGTGATGTAGAGCACTGAATGGAATCCTGTCCCACCCTCCAGGCTAGCATGACTAGCCCCAACACAGCATCTAGAATGGGTGCAGAGCATAGGAAAATGAGGGCGCCCCAAGATTCCTACAAAGACAAAAGAGAAGGGGAAAAAATGTTGCTCTTGTTTGCCTGACATTAACTGTATCAATACTCACAATTTTCTGAGAATACCCCACCAGCTGGATCTTGCTGAGTGCAGAGTTCACTTCGGGCATGGTATAACACCTCCTCCATGTAGACACCTCCACTGCATCTTTCAGAGGGGCGGGCAACAGCCTGTAAAGATCAAATGGGATCTAGGCATTCTCAGGATTTCCTGTTCGGCTGCTAGACTTTTATTTCTATTTGTCTTTGTCGCGTTTTAGCTCCTAGAACTCACTCCACATTGTTTCGCACTCTGGGGACTGGCCAGTTCCAAGGATGAAGGGAAGGTTGAGCTGGGAGGTTTTCCTGGCTAATCAGAAGCCGGGATGGGCCACTGCCACCTGGCCCCAGAAAACACTTCCTCCAGCTTTTTCTGCTGATGGTTCCCAACCCCCTTAAGTCAGGAAACAGTAGGGGGAAAGGTGGGTTGCAGCATCATTTTTACCATGGATTAGAAATAGTAGCAGATCTGAAGTACAGATAGGCTGTGTTTATAGCAAAAGGCACTGCTAGAATTTGGGTTTGAGGGACAGTAGGTATTTTGGATTTGCCTGCAACACACCCACCTCTGAAGCTGTGAATCTGAACACAGACAGGTGGAGAGTATGGTCTTGTGAGTAAAGCACAGGACCCAGAATCCGGGGACCCTATGCCTATTCCCAGCTCTGCTGCAAACTTTGGGACTCAGAGGCCTAAGTCACATGCTTCCACATTAGTAAGATGGAAACAATATTTTTCTCCAGAGGGAATTTGCAAGAATAAATTCATTGATGTTGCAAAGCACTTTGACATCCATGCATGGAAGTACTGAGTTTTCACACCTTGGAAAACTTCATCCATTCTATTTTTCATACATTGCATACATATGTATTTTTTGCAAGTTAGTCGGCCAGTGTTGTCAGGGGAAGGTGTGACCTGTAGTGTCAGAGCCTGTAAAAGGGGTAGCTAACTTCAGGGAAATAAATCTTCTTTAGCAACATGAACCAAGGCAGAAGCTGCCAAAACACGGAAGAAGAATAGGTTTTTTGGTATATTAAACTAATGCTAAATCAAAGGCTAATTCAAACCAGTTTCCCATGATTTATGAAAATTGGTCAAGTTTTTTTGATAAATTTGCTTAAAGGAATGTAATTTATTGTTATGTCTACTAGTTCAGAGAACTTCTCCATAATTTAACATACTGAAGAAAGGATTAAGGCCAGCTCTTGCCAAGACCATCATGCATGCCTACCGCAATGACTGCAATTCCAGTGCACACTGGCTGAAAGGGAAAGGGTTAAGGAGGCAAATGAAGTGTCCAAGGCCTCTTTTGGGAAATCATAAAACAGGGAGCGAGACAATGCAGATAGGAGCCCAAGATCTATAGGCAATAGTTTCAATGCAGTGTCTCGTACCTGCCATAAGAAGCCGTTTACTGTTGAATGCCACAATATGCCTATTCTTCCCAGAATGGTCTCCTAGCAGTGGCCAAAGTGGGGATCTGTCCTTGCAGACAAAGGTAATTTTCTAGCATCCTTGGACATAGTTGATCTTCAGAGACTGAGAATTATGTTAAAATCCCCAGCAGGAAGGGCAGAACCACTCTTCAGAGGGTCAAGTTCACTCCTAGAATGACTTCTTAAGGTGGCAATGGGGATTTGGTCTTCAGAAGTCACCCTGCCAGGATTCTGCAGTTTTAGACCTACTAATTTTAGAGAATCGATCTAAGATATGCAAATAGCGTAGCTGAAGTCGGCATATCTTAGGTCGACTTACCTGGCCGTGAGGATGGCGGCAAGTGGGCTGCTGCCGCTCCCCCGTCGACTCCGCTTCTGCCTCTCTCGAGCTGGAATTCCGGAGTCGATGGGGAACGCGTTCGGGGATCGATTTATCACGTCTAGATGAGAGGCGATAAATCGATCACTACCCACATATCTGGCGGGTACTGAAGATCTGCCCTTAGACTACTACCCTATTTTTCAGCTTGTGTATGAGGTTGCCAGAAGAAAAGGGTTATGGGCTGAAACACTACTTATATGAGGATGGCATTCAGCTCTATGCATTCCTCACGGTTACCCCACTGTGGGCCCTCTCATGGCTGTCGGACATATTTGGGTGGATGATGGGGCAGTTGGTAAAAACTCAGTGCAGATAAGACCCAGGTAATGGGAGGCAGCATGCGCTAATGGTTCTTATGAGAACTCTGGCATCAGAACTTTGGAATTTGTTCTTAACTTTGCCCTTGCATAGTCTTGGGCAACTAACTTAACGCATGTGCCTCAGCTTCCCGCATCTGTAAAATATGACTTAATCCTGCTCAGTGCAGAGGACCATGCCTAATGTTTACCAAACTGGTTTCCAGCTGGAGGAAGGGAGGACTTGCCATATTGGATCAGCCTATCTTGTCCAGTATCCTGACAATGGCCAGTTCCAGGTACTTTAGAGGAAACTATTAAATGGGTAATTGTGGAACAAAGTGCCTTTAAGGAAAGTTTCTTACCCCCCCCCCCTTAATTAGAGGTAGATTCCCTGAAGTGTGAGGGCCTATATTCCTTCCAAATGTTTGGGTTTATTAACTTATTACTAATGCAACTCTGGATGTTCTCATTACATAAAATGATACTTTCCTGAATCCTGCTCAGCTCTTAGCTTCAATCATATCTTGCAACAATGAGTTCCACAGATGAATCGTGCCTAGCCTCTACTAATACCTGGAAAACAGGCATTTTGTGCACCCGCAATACAAGGACTTAGCAGGATCGGAGTCAATATGAAGGCTGAGTTTCTATAGAACCTTCAAACGCCTATTCAGTTAATATAAAAACTACTGGTAATAAAACTTGCTAAGTAATTAGTTCATGCTGAATCTGGTAATGGAAAAGTGCCACCCACTATAAGGCACTTACTTTTTACAGTATTGGCATTTAAATTGCTTCAGCGCTTTAATGAAGATAATACTTTGTGTTTCATACTAACTAATCAGAGTGAAACGAGCTGAGCTGTAAAGTAATAATGGTGATTGATCAGGGTGAACATTTTGTAAAAAGTTACAGACTCGAACGTAATAAGTATTCTGTTCCAGCAGCAGCTACCAAGTACTTTTAAAACTTTGAAATTCAACAACAAGGATAGGATCCTCTGAAACAACTGATGCCATTTTTACCCTGAGCATATTATTAATCAGGTATTAATTTGTGGACTAGTGGATGTTAGCTCAAAGGCTATGATAATCAGCTTCATTTACACTTACATGACACTTGTCACCTGAAATCTCAAAGCACTTTGCAAACATTAATTAAGCCCACAACACCCTTAGAAGGTGATTAGCTCAATTTTACAGAGGCAGAGAGAGGTTAAGAGGCTTGCCCAGGACCAGTCAGTGACGGAAAGAACCAGGAATAGAACCCGGAATTGTTGCTCTCAGTTCCCCATTCTAATTAAGTACCAGACAACACTGGTCCATCAGGCTGGTCACACAGTGGTGATCACTAATATTGCTACTGATGCATTTTAAGGTTACTGGTAGGTTTGGAAGGCTTAGATTTTTATCTGTAAATGTCAATTTCAGCATACCCGTGCGCACATGCAAATATCTGATGATAACTGAAATTTACAGATAGGTGAAGAAAGAAGAATGCTGCTTGAGCTCTTACTAGAGTTTACGGCTATTCACTTGCTATATTTTGACCTGTGATGTTGACGATTTGTGTTTTAACAGTCATAGAGCTTTAACTTTCTGAATCTCAATGTTTACTACCATTAAAGAATTCTTGTCTGACCTCCCCATCATTTCCCACAACTATGAAAATTTAAATGGATAAAAACAGAAAAAAATGCTTAAAAAATTAAATATAATCTATCAAAATTATTTTAAAAAATCAAATTCTGCTGAACTTATTTACTGGTTACTCTTCAATACCATGCTGGTAGAAGATTATTCTACCAATTTCCTCTGCCCTTCCCTACAAAGTATTTGGGCATGATATAAGCTTTAGAGATCGTCCATTTGGAGGCTGCAGGAATTAGCAGCAGCTTGTCTTCTAGTTAAGACTCCTGACTACAGCTCATCACACTGTATTCCATGCTGTACACAGGTCCTCTACCCAGCTCAGGGACTGACTCTTGCTCCATCTCCATCCCGCTACTATACAGGGAGATGTCAGCAAACCAGTAAAGTGCCTGAAACCACTATGGCTTATTGCTAAAAGCAGCCAAGTCAGCAGGCTGTAAATTGGCCATGTAGCAACAACCTCAGCTTGACCAAGGCAGGAGGAGAGGGGGTTTTGGGTGCCACAGAAAGGGCAGCTTTACCCTGCTTCCTTCCTGATAAGAATTGTGTTGAAGTTGCTGATACATGCATTTTAGAAGAGCAGGATGTGCTTCAGAAATATCTATTAGGGCCTCAAGGCTGCAAACTCTGGAAAAACCCACCCCTGGTTAATCAATAATCAGAAGAAACCTCTTGCTTGACCATTGGAACTGCTTGCTTAACAAGTTTTCTTTAAGGGTCATGTCATTCTATTACTAATGTATAAATAAGGGGGAAAAGTTTGAGGTAGTTGGACTCTTCTGGACTCTCCTATGGATACATCTTGCAGTCACCACTAGCAGATGGAAGATTTGGCCCCCGGAAGCCTGCCTCTGTGCCACTCGAGAGCCACACTCAGCTAATGATCAAGGGTTGGGGGTGTTTTACTAAGTTGTTGAGGAAGTGCTTGAGGCTAAGTAAAATTTAGCTTTAAGTGAAAGCACTCTTGTGTTGTCCTGTTTGTGACAGCCATCTATCAGTCAGACGGCCATGTCTCCCCAATTTATTTCCTGACATCACCTTAGCACAGAGTAAAAGTTACCAAGAGCTTTGGGTTGAAAGAACCCCGGGTAACGTTACAACAGGTGCAGCTGACAGAGAGACCATGGCAGACAGTTCCCAGGCTGAAACTCTCAGGGCTAAGGCATTTTTCTACCAGTGGAGAGAAGAATGAACCCACATCTTGCCCTCTTTAGAGCCTGTTCCAACTCCAACAAAACCAATTAAAAGACCCATTGGCTTCTATGGGTGTTGGCTCAGGTCCTTCAGGAGCAATGCAAAGCTCATCTCTTGGTGTAGCCCTTTCTGAAAGAGATGACTGCTACTGCAGACAGGTAGACAGCATTTCTCCTGGAATATGACCACCAAGAATGATCCTGCTAAAGAACTGAACTTCTAAAATCAAGGATGGCATGGTATTTACCAAAGGTGGTTTTTATTAGGTAAAATCATGGCTTTTATTGCCTTGGGAAAACCTAGTTAGCCCCAATTTAAGGCATTTCCTATTTTAAAAACTGTTTCATTAAAGTACGCCACATTACACTTGATTTTAGTTCCATATTCAAATTGTGGTTACATAAGGCAATGGACTAACTTAGGCTTGTACAAACAAAGGACAACAGCAGTAGGTGTAATATTAATATGTAATTATCATAGTTAACATTGAAATGTCTGTATATATTTTAGTTTGAGAAAACACCAAGGAAGTTATACGTCACGACTCATTTCAGTTTTCAATATTCTATAAACAAAAGGAAAAAACCCAAACATTTGATAATATGAAAATGCCCCTAATGTGGAGTTGTCAGCTTGGAGCATTAAGCAACAAGAAGCACGCAGCGTTGCAGACAGAAATGACGCTACTCTTAACTATGCATACAAAATCTGGATACTAATGTAATGGCACATTACAGATGCATGGATAACAGTTCAAGCCTACTCTCATTTACACCAGGAGTCACTTCTGTAAAGTCAGTCGAATTAAACTAGTGAGAGAGCAGAGTCAGGCCTTTGTGTATTCGGCACACATTTTCCTAAGAATTAATTTGGCTAGTGGTTTGGAAAAAGACACCACCATGCAAAGTATCAGAAGAGAAACCATAACCATGTTTGTTTCAGGATTCTTTTTCTGGTTATATTAAGGGCTGCAAGTCCAGCAACTGAATCATCATTATAGTGAGCTTTTGACAGCCACTGTAGTTTTACAAACAAGTTGTTCCTTACCGCTGCACTTCCTTATTCTTCCACAAGGAGGCAGACTGAGCCTTTGGCACACGTTCAATAAAATTCACCAGCTCTTCCATGAGAAGTCTGCAAAGGAACCATTACTAGCATTAATCAAAAACACCACGAATTCTCATTGCATGAAATTAGGATATTTCATTACAGTGACAGTCACTGCATTAGCTACTAACATACTGCATAAAAATTCATGGGATGGCATATGTTGTTTTTTTTAAAATCCTCTCTTCCTTATAGGCTAAAACAAGAAAAAAGCCACACTGTTCCAGACTTCCAGGGTCAGAATTTCAGATTGTATAAATCAATATTGCTTCACTGAAGTCAATGGAAAAATGCTAGATTATGCCAGCTGAGGACCTGCCCACAGACTTTTGGCTCATCTAAAATAATGGAATGACAATGGACATTATCATATTTCTCTCGTTAGACTCATAGATGTTAAGGTCAGAAGGGACCATCATGATCATCTAGGGTTAGGGTTGAAGAATCGTTCGTCATACGATTGTACAAGTTAGAGATGGAAAAGACACATTAGCTGATATCCGCACAGCACTTTGAAAAGGTCAAGTGCAATGTTAGCATTAAGACTTAGCTCCTGCAACTTCCGGATGCAGTCTTCAAGATAGAGGCTGTACCGGGTATTAGAGTGATACCACATTTGAACTAACCATTCAGATCCCAAAAATGTATATATGCCTTGCTTTATGAAGAAAAGCTGTAGCAAGATGGTTCCCAGAAGATACATATCTATTTTACATGACGACAGAGGCTGGAGAAGACTTTTTAATATTTGCCATGTCATTTCCATTCAGGGATCAGCAAACACCAGGGTTGGAACAGATTGTTTTTGCATTTTGCTGTGAGTTTCTTTCCCAGACCTGAAGAAGAGCTCTGTGTGGCTCCAAAGCTTCTCTCTCCCAAGAGAAGTTGGTCCAATAAAAGGTTATTATCTCACCCATGAGGTCTCTCAAATATTCTGGGAACAAGACAACTACAACTATGCTGCATACATTAAACAGTTTCAATCCTGCAACCTTTACTTGCATGGATGAATCCACTGAAGTCAACAAGACTACTAGGGTAAGTAAGGGCTGCAAGACTGGGCTCTGCATTAACCTTTACAGTGTTGCCAAATCTTGGAATTTTATCCGGAGTCTCACAATATTTGATTTTTTTTCCCCTTAAAGCCTCAGCAACTGTAGTCATGCGATTATAGGAGAATCTGAGTTTTCCTTTTAAAATAAGCAAATTTCTTACCCTCATGGTTGTGGAGCATGCTTTAATTTATTGGGTTTTTAAAAATCTCTTGCTTTTCAAAGCCTAAGAAATCATGATCTTTGAAGGCTTGAGGTCAGCGACACTGGAATTACACCGCTGCAAGTCACAATGGGTCTACTGGAGCTGCCCTGTTTGGGATGCACTATTGCCCTGTGCCCACACACAGCACTCACAGCAGGGCCAGCCACAGAGTTTGGGAAACACTGAGTTAATACATTTTCAGCTGTAAAGACTTGGCTAACTTTCAACTATTGCCTGAAAGCCTCTTAGGAACATCAGATGCCATACCTCTACCCACACTGTCCTTAACACCTTTTCCTTAGTAGTGAAGGAAAAGAATTAGAGAATATTAAAGGGCTTTTCACCTGCCAATCTGAACAGTGGGCTCAGTGGCATACACTGTTCCAGTGAATCCAGTATACTCTGTGATATAGGGCAATGCCATCATACAGTGATAGTTTGAGATCAGGATGACATCTACCGTAGACAGGTCTAGTAGCTCAGTCTGAAAACAGAAGGGAAAGACAAGTGACCTGTAATCTTTGCACACACAGTTTGGGAAACAAAGCAAAATTGTTTTTCAAGTATTTACACACTTTTCATTGTAACCTGATGAACATTTAACCATTAAAACAGGGGCACATAATGTCTGTGGGAACAGTTACGATTTTCCATGAGTTAATATTTTTTAAAAACCTCTAAGTTACTCCCTTCTTTGGGTTGCTCAGGTCATCCAGTCTTTGATTTGTCTGTTTTAGACCACACAGACCCTTGAGTATGTATGAATGCAATAAATGAACATGTAACATTACTTCTTATTATATAATTAGCATGTGTCCATCAACATGAGTGAACATTTCACCCAATCACCATTGGACTATCCCACAGCCATCTATTATGGGGTTTATTGCATCTTCTTCTCAAGCAGCTGGTTGGTATTGCCCACTGCTGGAAACAGCATAGTAGACTAGATGAACACCAGTCTATCTAACAATGACAACGCTACATTCCTGCACTTCACACACTAAACATTGCATTATTTAACATCTTTATCAGTCACAATGTTTTCCATCACAGTATTCGAGTATGAGATTGTGACACTTCATCAGATACTAAGAAACAGAGGTAGAATCCAATTTGTTTTTATGTGACAGCTACAGTAATGGTTCAAAAGAGGCAAAGGAGAAAATTTAACACACGAAGGAATTTTAATTAGAGATATTTACTGGTAATGCTATAATACAAATGGTGTCAAGTCAGAAATTTACAAGACATTTGACCTCTAACTCAGATATTATAAAGCAGCTAATGGGATTCAAAAGTTATCAAGCACAGATTATCCCATTACAAGGCTCGGTCCATCGATCTGAATAAAATGGCAGAAAAGTAGGTTACTCAACTTTCCAGAAGCCTGACCCTAGTGTTCTAGTGACACATTTCTGATCTCATATCTCTAGCTCTCACGCTTTCAGCCCATGATCATGAGTGAAGTTGCAGATGTCTCTTCAAAGTGCAACTCAATGAGGCAAAGAACGGGCAAAGGGAATAAAAGCAGGAAGAACCATCTCAGGATACAGACCACACATGATTCATTTATCTTTCTAACCTTGCTGGACCGAATCATAAAAATGTAGGGTTGGAAGGGAGCTAAAGTAGTCATCAAGTCCACCCCCCCCCCCCGCCCCGTGTTGAGGCAGGGCCATGTAAACCTAGAACATCCCTGACAGGTGTTTATCCAGCCTGTATTTAAAAATCTCCACAACCTCTCTTGGAAGCCTATTCCAGAGCTTAACTGCCATTAGAGTTAGAAAGTTTTCCCCTAATATCTAACCTAAATCTCCCTTGCTGCAGATTAAGCCCATTACTTCTTGTCCTACCTTCATGGACATGGAGAACAATTGATAACAGTCTCCTTTATAATAGCCCTTAATATAACTGAAGGTTTATTAGGTCCCACCTCAGGTCATCTTCGCTCAAGACTAAACATGCCTAGTTTTTTTTAAACCTTTCCGCATAGGTCAGGTTTCTCAAACTGTTTACCATTTTTGTTGCTTTCCTCTGGACTCTCCAATTTGTCCACATCTTTCCCATAAGGTGGCACCTAGAACTGGACACAACACTCCAGCTGAGGCCTCACCAGTGCCAATTAAGTACCACTATGCCTGACTAAGGCTTCTACTGCAGCATCTAGGACCTGCTTCTTCCATGAATCTAATCCTCCACTGATTTTGTGCTTTTCTCAAACCCTGTCTTGTGCAGGGGAGCCCAAGCTAATAGCAGTTTAGATCACACAAAACTGAATGTGAGGTGAACTTCAGCGCTGCACTTGGATCCAACCTGGAGACTCATCAGAAAGGGGAACCTAAAGGACCAACTGTAGAGCCCCAGTGCTTCAGCTGCTCACCACATTAGGAATGTTCTGTATATAAATCAAAGGGGTGCAACAAACAAAACAAATGCAAAGGGGGAGAAAGCATGCACTATGGGGCTCCTGCTAAAAAGCACCTAAGTTGTTTTTTAAATGTGGGAGAGACTCAGAAAGTTGCCCAAGGGGAGTGAGTGTTGTACCCTATGGCCCACAATAGTAAAA
This sequence comes from Lepidochelys olivacea, assembly GCF_965140295.1. Taxonomy (NCBI): domain Eukaryota; kingdom Metazoa; phylum Chordata; order Testudines; family Cheloniidae; genus Lepidochelys; species Lepidochelys olivacea. The sequence continues at coordinate 8,274,269 of NC_140413.1, forward strand.
GCCTGCTCTCCTGCCAAGCCGTTAGTATGTGATCGTTAAAAGATAGGAAGTGTCTGAGTGCAGAGATCCAGTCTAATAAAGAGGTCTCAAATATATATACACAGCATATACAAAATTAAAGGCTTTAAAATAGGGCTGTCAAACAATTAAAAAAATTAATCATGCTGTTATACAATAATAGAATACCATTTATTCAAATATTTTTGCATGTTTTCTACATTTTCAAATATTGATTTCAATTACAACACAGAATACAAAGTGCACAATGCTCACTTTATATTTATTTTTTATTACAATTATTTGCACTGTAAAAATGATAAAAGAAATAGTATTTTTCAATTCATCTAATACAAGTACTGTAGTGCAATCTCTTTGTCATGAAAGGTTTCAGAGTAGCAGCCGTATTAGTCTGTATCCACAAACAGAACAGGAGTACTTGTGGCACCTTAGAGACTAACAAATTTATTAGAGCACAAGCTTTCATGGGCTATAGCCCACTTCATCGGACGCATAGAATGGAACAAATAGTAAGATATATATATATATATATATACACACACACACACACACAGAGATAAGTTGGAAGTTGCCATACAAACTGTGAGAGGCTAATTACATAAGATGAGTTATTATCAGCAGGAGAAAAAAATTTTTGTAGTGATAATCAAGATGGCCCATTTAGACGGTTGACAAAAGGGTGTGAGGATACGCCTGTTCTCACTTTCAGGTGACATTGTAATTAAGAAGCGGGCAGCATTATCTCCTGTCAATGTAAACAAACTTGTTTCTTTTAGCGATTGGCTGAACAAGAAGTAGTACTGGGTGGACTTGTAGACTCTAAAGTTTCATATTGTTTTGTTTTGGAGAGCAGATATGTAACAAAAAACACCTACATTTGTAATTTGCTCTTTCATGATAAAGAAATTGCACTACAGTACTTGCATGAGGCAAATTGAAAAATACTATTTCTTTTATCATTTTTACAGTGCAAATATTTGTAATAAAAAATAATATAAAGTGAGCACTGTGCACTTTGTATTCTGTGTTGTAATTGAAATTGATATATTTGAAAATGTAGAAAAAAACATTCAAAAATATTTAGTCAATTTAAATAGGTATTCTACTGTTTAACAGTGTGATTAATTGCGATTCATTTTTTTAATCGCAATTCATTTTTTTGAGTTAATCGCGTCAGTTAACTGAGATTAATCGACAGCCCTACGTTAAAAATCAACTGGCCCAGATGAAAGTCAGTGAATTATTTAATATGTAGCCAGACAAAGAATGTAGGGTGCTGTCACAGGGAGACTGGCCCATTTAAGGGGGACTGGGTCTAGTTCACCTGTGAATAGTTAGTTGCCTCCCAACAGGGCCTGATAGACAGCAGATGCCCTCTATAAAGACACAGGCCCCAGATGAGAAAAGGAGAAGCAGGAATCTGGTGAGTTGCTCAGAGACAGCTGGATGAGATCTGAGAGAGGAGTAGGTGTGAACTGCTGGGGCAGAAAGAGAACAAATGAGAGCTGTTAGCAGAATGCTGAGGATGAGCACAAATGGAGAGAACTGGCCAGCACTGAGCAACTTGCCAGGCAGAAGGCTTGTGCAGAGACCCCCTAGGTCAGAGGTTCTGAAACTGTGGTCTGTGAGCTCCATTCAGATGGTCTGCGGATAGTTTCTTCTAAGGTGCGTGCCTGGGCTGCCGCACACGAGAGAATGAAGGGCCACTCACCTAACTAGTGGAACTGCACGGGTGTGGAGAAGATGCACATGTAAGGTGAGGTGGTGGCCTTGGGGGGGAATAGGGAGTAGAAAGGAGGGAGCAGTGGGGTGAGGTGAGGGAAATAGGAGGGGGGGCAGTGGGGTGAGAAGAGGAGGTAGGGGGAATTTGGGACGTGCAGGGCTGCAGTGGACAGAGAAAGAGGCTATTTTCTCCAGCTTTATGGCTGTGGCTGCCAGGGAGAGAACCCCCTCCTTCCCAGCCCCAGCTCGGGGGCTGCTGCAGCAGGGGAGAGGAGAGACCACCCCTCCTTCCCAGCTCAGCTCGGGGGCTGCCGCAGTGGGGGAGAGCTACTGATATTAAAATATGAGTTGTGTGCTTTTATTTGTAGAACAAAAAAACCTTTAATTATTACTAAGTTTTTTTACATAGCACTTTTATCCAAAGCGCTTTACAATAATTAGCTAATGGTACAAACAACATTTGGAAAGATCATTAAGTGGTCTGCCAAGACCCTCAGCAATTTTCAAGTGGTCCTTGAAAAAATAAATAAATGTGAGAACCACTGCCCTAGGTAATGTGGGAAAACCAGCTGAATAAGAGCAGGCTGTGCCCAGAAACAAAAGGCTTGATCCTGGAGGGAGGTTCCAATGAGCAGGGGTAGGACTTACAGGAGAAGGGCCTGGGGAGCAAAATATTGCAGGGTGCCCTCTCACAGAAAACCTGAGTTGTGGGTTGCAGAAGAGTTGCAAGAAGTACAGAGAAGTACCAGAGGTGGAGGACCTCAAACAGGGCAGCAAAGGAAATAAGGAACAGAGTGCATGTTGACTGTCAGGTGGAGAAGACCACCATGGTGTACGGATGGAGGACTGCTGCATTTTAACTTTTCATACTTTAGGGATTTTGAGAGAATTTGCAGAAGTCTGAAACTGCACAGTATTAATAAATTATGCCCAGAAGCAGGGCTTGAACTGCCCTGAGGAACATCATTATTCTAGTTGTGTGTGGGCGAGATGGCTGTCAGTTTGATCTGTGGGGGAGATAAGCAATTTGATAGTCTCTGGGGAATGTAGGGGAAACAGAGACAGGACATGCCTGTATCACTGCCAGAGGGTGCCCTAACGGGGGTTGAGTTCTGTTACAGGTTCACATAATGCAATCATGGTTGGGCAAACCAACAAAGCAAGCATGCCGAGTTCTGAACAAGTGGCAGAGCAGCCTCTCAAAAAGGGTATTCCTGTGGTCAGATTTGTCATTGTGGGACAAAATAAAGGCACAGACTTCACAGGCAGAGTGAACACTTTTGTTCCACAGCCAACACAAGGCTGTCAGAAGTTGTAAGCAGAAGTGATACCTTAAACTGGCTGCCTCTGCAGAAGTCCCCTCAAAAATGAGAGCGTGGAAGGAGAGAGAGCTTCCTCTTGTGATCTAACCACAAGCAAGACTTCTGCTTTAGTGGGACCAAGAATGTCATAGCATGATACATTCAGCTGGCAATATCACCCAAGCATTCTACCAAAGGGGAGAGTTTACAAGGCAAGAGATATATAGTTGTGTATCACCAGCATTACACCACGAAGGCTTCATACTTGTTGAGAACCTTGAGAGACAGTGGAGCATCTCAACAGAAGCTACCTATAACATCCCTAAAATGGTGTCACTATCGTCTTCCCCTTATGACTAAGGAGCATCAGATACACTGGCAACTCACCAAAACTACAACTCCCTGTCAGACACCAGATAGCTGCGGAGCTGGGTATATTCCAGTCCAGCAGCATCATCAGAAAAGCCAGCTGACCTAAACCTAAAATGAGCAGCTGATCATTTGTGACCTTGAGAAGTATGGTCTCATCTTCAAAGGAAGGCTGGAAACTAAGTCTACCTAGGACATTGGTGCCAAGGGCAGCTGGAGTTGAACAGCCACTGCCTTCTGCATCACCATCCATAAGAAGGTTTGTTTGGTATTTTTTTTTTAAATAAGGGACAGTAACTGCCAAGCATCCTGGTTCTTGAAGTGGGGTCACGTTCCTGCATGTTTGGGGTAGCACGCAGCCTCCCCACACAAAGTTGATGACATGGCTTGTCAAAAACTGTACCAACCACCAACTTGCTTTTAGCAATTGAAGTGTCAGAAGCTGCAAAGGGTGCATTTCAGGGAATCAGCAGACCAGGGACATTGATGTCAAAAACCGGAAGATGACCCAAGCAAGTTGAAGTAGTCTGTTTGGAGACCAGGACTCTCAGAGTCAAAAGGCCTGGAAAAGTCAGCCCAAAAGTAATCCTATCTTTATACTTCAAGAACACAGGAAACTTAAATCAAGTGAAGGAACTTCTAATGGAACAAGAGTGAGGCTTAACCAGACTGCAGGCTACACAAAAGAGTTCAGTTAAGCACGTCATGAAAGCCTCTGTGGTCAGAGGCAAGTAACTTCTTTTTTTTCAGTAACAGTTTTGTATGTCTGAACATGTATCCACTGTCATATACAGGTTTGACATATCCTATTTCCCTTTTTTATGATGCCAATGTAGCTTCTATAAGTGCCTTTGTATCCTACTGTCAGATGTTAATTCTCTCGAGTTGTCTTGCACCAATCTCCTAAAATAGTGGGGGCCTGTTTCTATTCTTTCTGCAGCGTCACAAATATCTTAATATCTCAGAAGTTTAAAAAAAAAAAAAAAGTCACGGGATACTTCAATGGAATACTATTTCTGCATTAAGGTTTCAATTAAACTCACCTCTGGCAAACAGAATTCAGGTACAGAATCTACAAACACATGGCCAGAACATTCCTTTAGTTCCTATAAGGAAAAGGATATTAATAGGCAAGAAGAGATGATACAAAAGCAGCTTTTAAAACACAAAGCTATACAAATAAAGACTTCCCTCTAACATGATGGATTTTACCTCTTCAAATCCATTGCAGGCTTTCCATTACAACAGCTAACTTCCAGCTTTTTATTACTATAATTGTTAATTTTCAATTCTAACCACTCTCTTCTGGAAAGAGGTTGTGCTAGGGTTGCTTTCAGTGGGAGACAAGGCTGTTCAGTACTTCAGGGGATTAGGACATTAGTTTGAATGAACAGGTAGGACACTGTAACAAACACTAAAGAGGCTCCAGCATGTAAGGGGTTCATTGCTAATCACATGGCTGGGGTTATGAAAGGAGAAGTAAAGGTGGTGCAAAGGAAGCTATCATAGCAGGGGGTCCTCTTCCTTTTCAGCTAGCTGAAGCTGGAAATGCCTTGGGTGGGTATTTCCTAGCAGTACAAGTAGATTTGCTCTGGTTTTGAGTTTTGTCATTTGGAAATAAAGCAAGCCCCAAAGAACAGGATGTGAAGTGACTTCTTGTTGGGATTTGTTCTTCCTTGTGTGGCTGGAAAGGCTGCTTACCAGCTTACAGGCCCATTAAAACATTTTGCAGATTTGGACCCCAGACCTGATCCCAATTTAGTCAGTGAAAATTTGGCATTAATGGAAACAGGATCTGGCCTTTAGCTCATATGTTTGAAGCATTTTATCCAACACCTTTGCTTGATCTAAGCTTTGTGTTGCATTTCCTGTTAGATTTCATCCCCTTTGATCTCTACTGATCTATTTTTCCTGCTCTCCCCACCAGTTCAAGACAGCAACATCTGAAAGTTTAACCAATTGAAAAATCACAAGCATCAAGGTTATGCGTGTGTAAGGTAAACAAAAGTGACCTCAAACTTGATCGTAGTAACATCCTGCAAGTCACCCACAAACCACCTCCTCTTAAAACACCTCTGTTTATTGTCCCAAAATGAACGGTTTCAGCCAGCTTTGGAATGAGATTCAGTCTTCAGTTCTAATTCTTAATAGTTACGGTGCACTTGAAAACTAATAAAAAATGAGCAATTACATCTAATGGCAAAAGTCTCCTCACCTCATCTTGAGGGAGTTAAGAATGATTAAAACTAGATCAGGGTGAATTTCAATGTCTCTCCTGGACTTAAATAGGTTTTATAACTGCATCCAGAATAATGCTGCAAGAGGGTATATGTCCACCTTCCATGACAAAATACCCTCCTTTGACTCTCACTTCCGTCTTTTCCAGCATCAGTAAGAGTATTTGTCATTCAAAGCAGTTACAGTGGTCAATGCAAGGGTAGGAGATGCTGCCTTTGAATTAATAAAATGTGACCCCCCTCTGATACTGCATTGGTTTGAAGAATCTTTTGAACAAATTCAATGCCAATGGAACTACAGCAAATCATACACTGTACAAGACACTGATGTCATATCAGGTCTGTGGGTTCTTTGGACAGGATACAGTATCTATGGTAAAGAAGAGATGCATGAGGAATTGGTTCTGATAGACATTCAGACAGGCATTTGTTCTGGACGGCAGTGTGGTCCAGGACACACAGTTAGAAATGAGTCTACTCCCAGTTCTCCCGACTCATTGTACACAAGTTACTTCTAGGGTATGTCTATATTACCCGCTGGATTGGTGGGCAGCGATCGATCCAGCGGGAGGGGGGGGTCGATTTATCGTGTCTAGTCTAGAAGCAATAAATCGACCCCCAAGCGCTCTCCCGTCAACTCCTGTACTCCACCACCGTGAGAGGCACAGACAGAGTCGACGGGGGAACGTCAGCAGTCGACTCACCGCAGTGAAGACACCGCGGTGAGTAGGTCTAAGTACGTTGACTTCAGCTATGTTATTCACGTAGCTGAAGCTGCGTGACTTAGATTGATCTCCCCCGACAGTGTAGACCAGGCCTCAGGCTCTTATTTACGGAGGTGCTGACAGGGCCAGCTCTAGGATTTTTGCTGCCCCAAGCAAAACAATTTTTGGCCACCCCCCCCCCCCGCTTTTTTTTCATGCCCTCCCACCCCCGGCTCCGCCCCAACTCCGCCCCTTCCCAACCCCTTCCCCAAATCCCTGGCCCCGCCTCCTCCCCCAGGCATGCCGCATCCCCCCCATTGCTTTCTGCAGCTCCCGCCCAGCAACGCCCCACCCTAGCTCACCTCCACTCCGCCTGCTCCCCTGAACACACCACGGCTCCGCTTCTCCCCACTCCCTCTCAGGCAAGGGAGAGGCAGCGTGTTCAGGGTAGCAGGCGGAGCAGAGGTGAGTGAGGGGTGGGGAGAGCGCAGGAAGTAATGGGAGGAGGGAAATAGAGGAACCGCTCCCCGCCCCAGCTCACCTCTGCTCCACCACCGCCGCCCCTGGGAGGGAGGGGGAAGAAGCGGAGCGGCGGCCGCGTGCTCAGGGGAGCAGGCGGAGGCGAGCTGGGGCGGCGGGGGCACATTTCACTGGAACACCGCCCCTAGAAACATGCCACCCCAAGCACCTGCTTGTTTTGCTGGTGCCCAGAGCCGGCCCCAGGTGCTGAGCATCCACAGCTCCCATTGACTTCAAACAGAAGAAAATCAGGTCCATCAATCTTTTTGCACCTCTGCAATTCTACGTGCCTACTATTAAGGTTCTGATTTAAGGTATGCATGAAGTCAGAAAAAGGAACAATTAAAACTGCTGCCCATGTGTATTTGAGCTGCATCTGCCTGTTTTACAAACATTAAACGAGCTTATGCCTGTTTCAGCTGTGGGAGAGTAAGCTGGATTCTGTGATGCCTCAGATCAACAGATCTGAGTTCTGATTGTGAAATTTTTGTACTGGGTAAGGATGCAAGAGGCAAAGAGATCACATTTCTCAAGTGGAGTCAGGGTAAATTACGTAAATTCCAGGCCTTGGAATTAGGAGTTCAGGAGTGAAATCCTGCCCCACTTAATTTAATGGCAAACTCCCATGGACTTCAACACAGCCACGATTTCACCCCTTGATTCTAGTCTTTACCCTGCCATAGACTTCCAATGTGACCATGGGCAAATCATTTAGCTTCTCTAGTTCCCTGTCTAAAAACAGGGTTAATAATACTCATCTACATCACAAGTGGCTTACGGGGCTTAATTCATTAGTGTTAGTAAAGAGCTTTGACGTTCTCTGATAGAAGGCACAACAGAATGACAAGGTCTGAAATATGAAACCGCACAAAATAAGAGAAAATTAAAAACTGTCACACACACTACTTCTGCACTTTACAATGACCCTTAAAGACTGTTCTAAAGACTGAAACCACAGAGCCACTGTTTAGATATTGCAACAAAATGTTTTGCCTAATGACATACACATAAATATATGCAAGGAAGCAGCACAGAAATATCGTTACAGTAGTACAGCTCCAGCCACGTCAAGTGACTTCTTGCCCGGCAAGGAAATTCAAAAGCTCCGTAAGTTACCTTGTCTAGGAAAGCGTTTCCATCTTTTAAAACCCAGCCAGGGAGTTTGGACAGCCTGGGACTGCAGGGGAAAAAAAAAATAACTTGCTAAGTATTAAGTCATCATTAATAATGGTATAATTCACTTCATTTTTTTTGTTAAGCACTTACCTCACACTTGGTACTGTACAGGAAATAGACAAACCCTTACTTAAGGAACTAACAAGTTCAATAAAATAGATAAATGCAATGAAATCATGTAAGTATTCACAGGAATCACTTTAAAAAACATCCTAATTATGGCACACATTGTGGCTGGGAAGAGGGAGGGGAGAGTGCCAAAGGATCTTTATATCCACAAAGAAATTAAACCTGGTTTTAGGGCTCTCCCAAAGATCCACACAAAATACATATGTATAGCAACACATTTCCCAGTGTCGGAAGCGAGAAGGTGCGAGTCAATCCTGCCGATATTTGAACCCATGTTTCAGATTGGAAACTCAGATACTACTAAGCTACACTTGTGGGTGTGATTTTATCTTTAAGACTGATCAACCATCCTCGAGGATGGCATCCCAACAAAATGTTTGCAGGAAGCATTAGAGCAGCACTTGTGCTACTATAGTTAAGAGACTATCAAAACCTTCAGCGTAACATCTTCAGAGGGCCTGTAACTGAGCTGCAAACTTTTGTCTACTCAGATTTAAGGTTTTCACATAAACCCAGAAACACAGGGAACGTTATTCAGCTCTCCTGTGACTGGGCACTGCAGCAACAGGGTACTGGGGCTGTCTTGACTTCAGATTCTGGGAGAGATCCTGAGAGATGAGCAGCTCCTGCAAATTCCATTGACTGCAGAGAGATCTGCAGGGGCTCAGTACCTCAAAAGAGGAAGTGATTCAATGGCTCAGAGGGAGAAAGGAGTTTCAAGCTTACAGAGCTGCCGTATGAGGAGAGATTAATATGACTGGGACTTTTCAGCTTGGAAAAAAGACGACTAAGGGGGGAGATGATAGAGGTCTATAAAATCATGACTGGTGTGGAGAAAGTAAATAAGGAATTGTTATTTCCCACTTCTTATAACACAAGAATTAGGGGTTGTCAAGGTTCCTTCCCCACTCTGAACACTAGGGTACAGATGTGGGGACCTGCATGAAAAACCTCCTAAGCTTATCTTTACCAGCTTAGGTCAAAACTTCCCCAAGGTACAAAATATTCCACCCTTTGTCCTTGGAGTGGCCGCTACCACCACCAAACAAATACTGATTACTGGGGAAGAGCTGTTTGGAAACTTCTTTCCCCCCAAAATACTTCCCAAAACCTTGCACCCCACTTCCTGGACAAGGTTTGCTAAAAAGCCTCACCAATTTGCCTAGGTGACTATAGACCCAGACCCTTGGATCTTAACAATGAACAATCCTCCCAACACTTACACCCCCCCTTTCCTGGGAAATGTTGGATAAAAAGCCTCACCAATTTGCATAGGTGACCACAGACCCAAACCCTTGGATCTGAGAACAATGAAAAAGCATTCAGTTTTCTTACAAGAAGACTTTTAATAGAAATAGAAGTAAATAGAAGTAAAGAAATCACCTCTGTAAAATCAGGATGGTAGATACCTTACAGAGTAATTAGATTCAAAACATAGAGAACCCCTCTAGGCAAAACCTTAAGTTACAAAAAAGATACACAGACAGAAACAGTTATTCTATTCAGCACAATTCTTTTCTCAGCCATTTAAAGAAATCATAATCTAACGCGTACCTAGCTAGATTACTTACTAAAAGTTCTAAGACTCCATTCCTGGTCTATCCCCGGCAGAAACAGCATATCGACAGCCAGAGACCCTTTGTTTCTCTCCCTCCTCCCAGCTTTTGAAAGTATCTTGTCTCCTCATTGGTCATTTTGGTCAGGTGCCAGCGAGGTTACCTTTAGCTTCTTAACCCTTTACAGGTGAGAGAAGCTTTCCCCTGGCCAGGGGGGATTTCAAAGGGGTTTACCCTTCCCTTTATATTTATGACAGGGGTCATCACATGAAATTAACAGGCAGCAGGTTTAAAAACAAACAAAAGGAAGTATTTTTTTCACACAATGTACAGTCAACCTGTGGAACTCCTTGCCAGAGGATTTTATGAAGGCCAAGACTATAACAAGGCTCAAAAAAGAACTAGATAAATTCATGGAGGATAGGTCCAGGATGGGCAAGAATGATGTCCCTAGCCTGTTTGCCAGAAGCTGGGAATGGGCGACAGGGGATGAATCACTTGATGATTACCTGTTCTGTTCATTCCTTCTGAAGCACCTGGCACTGGCCACTGTTGGAAGACAGGATACTGGGCTAGATGGACCTTTGGTCTAATCCAGTATGGCTGTTCTTATGCAGAGAAGCACAAGCAAAAGTGCAATCGACCCCAGCACCACTATGGAACATCACAGGGAGTGGGACACAGAGGAGATTAAGATGGGAGGAGTGAAGACTGGGGATAAGATAAGATCAGAGCTGTGGCATGAGAGGGTGATGACAGGTGAAGTCAATCCCATTTTGAAAACTGGGAAGGCAAAGTTGAATTAGTTTGGAAATGTACAGAACCCAGTGAGTGCGCGGAGGTGAAATAAATCCGTTTCCTGGAATAACATAGCAATCTGGAGATGCAGGGATTCAAAGAAGCTCACTTTGAGAAGGTGAGATGGGGTTAAAAAAACTAAGGGAAAGGCAGGAATGAAGCAAGAACAAGTGTATGTGATATGCTATAGGTAAAAAAAAATTAAACAAGTGAGAGAAGAGACGGAGTGTCTAGAGTCAAAAAAGATACCAAGACATTTGGCTTTTGTAGCAAAATTAAAAGCTAGGTCTTGGGTTTAAGTGGTAATGTATTTAGAGACATGGGGCAAAGAGGACTCTTCCTTCGAAGCCAAAAAGTAGCACAATTCCCTCCTACACCACTCTTGATATTGTGATGGAGTGATTGATTGATCCAAACTAGTTAGAACTGTCACATAAATAAAGTGAGCAAGCGTGTCACGCTGCTAGAAAGGAAAGGTTAAGTGCTTTCTGTGTGTTCATTTTTATCTCTTCGCATTTGACTTTGTTGTAAGAGAGAGAACTTCCGTTGATACACCTGTTTCCAGTGTATAGATGGCACAAAAGAACATTCTTTGGCCAACTCATCAAACACACGCTTTGTGCGTGAATCGTGGTGTATCACGTTGCCGAGAGCAGGGAAGGCTTTTGCAGGACTAGATGGAGTCTAAACAACTTTGTGATAGAACAGAAAAGTGTGAAGAAACAAGGCGAAACAAGACAGGGCTTCCCTCATTGGAAGTCTAAAGCAAAGGTATGAGGCATGCCTCATTTTAGCAGAGTCCAAGGCAAAGAGGAAAGATGGTCCAGTCGTTGGTGCACAAACTTAGAACTTGGGAAATCTGGGTTCAAGTTCACTTCTATTTTTAGCAAGCTAGCTAGAGTACAGCTAACAAGGGTACAGCTACATGAGCTGCCATTTGCTCCCCCCACCCCCCAACTTCAACATAGCTGTACCTTTTGTACCTCAGTTCCCCATCCTCATTTTACAGGTAATAACCCTGCCCTACCTCACAGGGATGTTGTGATGATAAATATATTAAAAACTGGGAGGTGCTCAGATACTATGGTAACTAGGATTCTATAAATACCATAGATAGAACAGGACTCCTCAGATCCAGCCCCTCTCAAAAGCCTGACTTTCACGGCCACAACTCACCCCTTTCACAGAGTGCTCAGGAGATTAGTTATCTCCCCAAAGCTGGCCAAGCCTTGCAAAGGTACATGCTTGGTACATTTCTTGCTGCAAGGGCTTTTCAATCACCTTACGGACAAGACTGTCTCTGGATCTGATTAGTTGGTTCTGCTGGGTCAGAAGAGGGTCAAATCTGACATCTTTCTTTACTGAAATTGAGTCAGTTTTGTTCAGAAGTTCTGGAGATTCTTGGGGAATTTGGGGCTATGACCTGCAATGTAGTCACTCATGACAGGTTAAATCAAACAAGGAGGCACTGGATCTGCTATTGGATTGCCACAAGGAGCACTGATGCCAGCACCCCTAAAGCAACTGTTAGGCCTTTGTGGAAGAAGTTACTTCTTGGCACAGATAATGTTGTCAATTACTGCTCTAAGTTTTCTGTTTTGGGGAAGTTTTTGGAAAGCAGGTGTGGACCTGGAGTCCTCAGATTTCATGGATCCTTTTTAAAAAAAAAAATCTAGTTGTGGTCCTCTGTATGGTATGTCGATAGCTCTCAGCTCATTTTGGTGCTGGACAGAGATCAGGTGTCCAGGCTGATTCTTTTAGTTCATATCAATCGCCTTCAATAAAGCAGAGGTTGAGCTGCAGGCCCTGGCAGAATGATGCTTATGTGGGTCTATTTTTCCCCCTCCAGGAAGGCACATTGGGCAATTGTTCTACTCCATCTAATCAATAAGACTGCTCTCACACCCCCATGATCACCTCCAGTCCAGCACCCAGACCCTGCAGTGCATTAGACCAAAGTCAAAACTACAGCATCCACCTGCCACAGTGACTAAGGTTGTGGGCCAAGGCATTTGAAGAGGCCTATATAATTTTAATTAAAACTCTTTTGAGCCTCTAGTCACCGTAGAATTAAACATATCCCTTTCCTCCCCACCTGCCATTTTGGCAACTTCTTCAACCTTACGTAAGAAGTAAGCCACCATAGCAAAGGGCCTAATTTCACTTATACCACAAGGAAGCATGGTCTAGTCAGTGGGTAGAGCACAGAAGTGGGAGTCTGGAGAGCTAAATTATGGTTTTGGCTCCACTAATCACTCACTGTGGGATTCTGGACAAGTCACATTACCTCATCATTAATCCATTTCTATCCCCACCTGTTAAAAAATTAGGCTAATAATGCTTATGCTTTCAAATCTACAGGTGAAAAGCAATCAGTGTTATTTTTATTTGCATTAGTTCTGAAGAAGAGCTGGAGAAGAAGGTGGTTAAACAGCGTTTGCTGGGATTCCATGCACTCCAGATCAGTTACCCATTTATCTCATCTTGCATGAAGAAGCCAGAAAGATGACAGATATGCGACCTCACTTGCACTCAGCAGCTGCAGCAATACTTTACTGAAGCTCAGAATAAATTATCTGGAAAAGCCAATCAATAAATTGATAAAATGTCTTCTGTCTACTGAGCCAAGGGACATTATTTTGATAAAGGGAACTTTTAAGTGAGCAGGTCTATATATGATATCAGACGATACTGCTCATTTGTACCCTCTCTCGCTTCAGGTGCCATTTTAAGAAAAGCACTCCAAGTGCAGCCTGGGAAGAGCTGGGCTAGAGTGCTTTCAGGCTGCAAACTGACCATACCTCTGAACCAGTGGCAGCGGGAGGAAATTGAGGGTAGAGGTCATATCCAGTCCACAGTCTAACATGATGGTGGTAGATTTGAACTTGAGCACATTGCATGGCAAGGTTGGATGCCCCGACAAGCAGTACTGAAAGAAGAAAACTAGAATTAATGAAGAATCAACTATAACAAAGCACAAGCTGAAAGGGTCAAATAATTGTCATTTATTATTTTTAAAAAAATGGCAGCAGCCTAGGCTTCTTGGCAAACAACCCTGCAAAGGAAAAGTTGTACAAATGTAGCCTGCCTAAGCCGCAGCTCTGAGTGTGGGACTTGCTTCTGAACAAAGACACCAGCACAAGTTACATTTATATAACCTCCTCGATCATGAAGAACCCTAAATGCTTTGCAAACTTAACAAGCGAAGATATAAATTACATATCAGAGGGGTGACTGCAGTCTCAACCGAGAAGCAGGCACCTCTGGTACAGAAAGTGGCAAATATTTGAAAATGTATAGCAACACTGTGGAACAGTATAAGCCACGAAGTGAAGAATACTGCATATGATTGAAACCGGAGGGGTAATATTATTGCTCAAACTAGAATGCGGCCAGGACATGTGGGCCTCTGCTCTCCTACCTGGGATCTGTAATGACCTCAAGTGGTCAAGATTTTGCTTTAACATCTCAAAGACATCACTTCTGGTAGCTTAGCCTCTCTTGCTGCACAATTTAAATACTAAGTATGACCATAGCCACTTTATATATTCAAAGCTCTTCACAGACATTTAAAACACTAAATTGATTAAAAACTGATTTTAAAAGCCACGTTTATTTTGTGATCATTTATTTCATTTTACTCTCTTTAGTGAATAAGGTAGATTAGTCCATTTTACTTTCTAGCACCGATCCCACACATTAACACAGGCCCACAATGTTTGGGTTAAAAGTCCTGAGGAGAATGTTTACATCCACCCCTAAAGAAGCTGTTTTTAATTAAATTTGAAAAATCAGGAAGACATTTTCCTTATTAGATTTGTAATTGCTCAAGTTTTAATTTTAAATTGCAAAACCTAAGTTATTCAACAGCATCTCTTTAAATTCTGCTTTCTGTCAGCACAGCTTTAAGAGAAGTCCTTGCGGTTTTGGGGCTTATTGTGAATATATGGGAATAATGTCCATTAAGTCAATAGAGCTACTCCTGGGTGTAAAATTAAGCACCCACATAAGTCTTTGTATGACTGAAATCATATGTAACTGCTGCCACAGATCCAGCAAGTGGGAGGAGATGTGGGAAAACAGACAATTTTCTGTAGACCCTAATTAAACAAAGGTATTAAAAATTCAGCAATTAAGTATTTTTAAATGGGTACATTACAACCTTCAGTGTTCAAAACTCCCTTGTTATTAGAACAGAGTTATGTCCCTGAAGTGCTCAACACAGGGTAGATAAAAATCTATGCTTTAAAAAAAAAATCTGTTTTTTTTTTATTTAAAACGGATTTTTTTGATAAAATGCGTTTTGAGGAAAAAGCCTAAAGATAGTTATAATTAAGATACATTATAGCTCAAAGATATCTCATCATGGAATAGGGATTATAAATTATAATTCTATAGTATGAGACAATATATTCATGTAATGTTTAAGAAAAGTTTTGTAAATGAGTTCCAATAGTTCATGGTTTAGGGACCCAATTTTACGGGGTTCCACAGGCTTCTGTATAGGTTATTTAGGTTAATCTTTCTATCTACCCAATATCAGTGCTCAGTCTAGAAGATACCATCAGAGAAGCTTAGTTTTGCAGTTCTCAAACTGTGGATTTGTGTCTCCAGAGGTAACATGCTTGTTAACAGCAAAAATGTTTTAAAATAAATAAATATATATAGAGAGAGGTGAGAAATAACAGACCTCAACTCTATCATCCCTCTGCAAATTTGTGTACAGAGAATAAATCCCTTACCTCTCTCTAAAAGTGCAAAGTTTCAAAAAGTTCAAAGAATAGAAGATTGTTGGGGACAGAACAGATCTGGACAAGGAGAAGAAGTCTGGAGATAAATGTGAGAAGCAAGGGACATATGCTTGTTTTATTAAAATATTATATGTTTGCTGTTGAAGAAAAAATCCAGAATACTTAACGTTGTTGTTTTAGTTAAATAAAACAATTTAAATGTCTGTCTGGTGATGTTCTCCTCTTAATACAGCATGGCAAGAAAATCCTCCAAATATTAATGATTAACCTATTGAATTGTAGATAATTCACCTCCCAATGACTTCATAAATATCTGCTTCAATTACTCTCAGTGATTGTAATAACTGGCATGGTATCACACTTTTATCTGTGCCAAGCAAAGTACACCTCTACCCCAATATAATGCTGTCCTCCGGAGCCAAAAAATGTTACCGCATTATAGGTGAAACTGCATTATATTGAACTTGCTTTGATCCACTGGAGCACGCAGCCCCCCCACCCCGAGTGCTGCTTTACCGCGTTATATCCAAATTCGTATTATACCGGGTCGCGTTATATCGGGGTAGAGGTGTACTGTGTAAGATCATAGTCCAGCGTATATCAGAGGCAGCTGATAGCGTTCTCAGAAAAGAGCAAGTTGGTTTTTAGAAAGGGCATGGATGCACAGACCACATCTTCATTCTACGAAACATGACAGAACAGTGCTTAGAATCGCAACGGTAACTCTACATATATTTCATAGACTTTGAGAAGGCTTTGGATAGCATTCACAAGACCAGCCTATGGCGCATTCTGCGGGCATATGACATTCCTTTCCATATCATCATCGTCATCAAAAGCTTCTCTTTCAACTTTACATGCAGTGTTGATCACAGCAAGCTCAGTTTTGAAGTCAAAAGAGGAGTACGTCAGGAGTTTGTCATGTCTGCAATCCTCTTCAACATTGCCATCGACTGGGTAATGCAGTGTACAACAGAAGACATGCCAAGAGGCATTAAATGGACACTCGTCTCATCCCTTGAAGACCTGGACTTTGCAGATGTCGCTCTCCTATCACATACCCAACACCATATACAAGAAAAAACAACTGACTCAACGCATTCATAGCCAGCAAATTGCACTGAAAATAAACCGCAACAAAATAGATGATATGACCTTTAATATTGTCTCAACATCACCAGTACGGATAGAGGATTATGTTCTCACCAATGTAGAAACATTCACATACTTGGGCAGTACCATCAGCCAGGATGGTGGAATAAGCCAGGACATCCGGAACAAAATCAATAAAGCCAGGAGCAACTTCAGGAGCTTAAATACAGTCTGGAAATCATCAAAATACAACACCAAAACCAAACTCAAGATTTATCAGAGCGGCGTACTTTCAACACTATTTTATAGCGCAGAATGCTGGGGAATGAGAAAGTATGACACATCCAAACTGTCTTCATTCCATACAACCTGCCTCAGAAAAATCCTCTGTATATTTTGGCCCAGAACAATCTCAAACCAAGATCTATCGACACAGTGCAGCCAAGAGGACCTGAGCACCATCATTGCCAGAGGGCATTGGAGATGGATCAGTCACCTGCTTCGGACGGAAACTGACTCTATCACCAGAGTAGTAGTAAGATGGACACCTGAAGGCAAGCGAAAACGAGGCTGCCTCAAAACAACATGGCGAAGAGCTGTAGAAGCCGAGCTGAAAAACCTGGGGCACAGCTGGGGAACCATTGAAAGACCTGCCAGAAACTGACAGGAGTGGAGGAGCTTCGTCACTGCCCTAAACGCCAGAGGCATAATAGGAACATGATGATGTCCCTGAAATCTCTTGGATCCATGGAAAACCACCCACCCCGTTTTTTTCCTTTATGACTTATTCAATGTCCTGTATGACTTTCAAATAGTTTAAGTTGTACTGTATTGAAATTCAAATAAACAGTTATTATTGCTTAAAGCTCATTGAAGCAGACCTGCAACGTACCCCAAATGTTGTGTTCTTTGGCCTGTCCAACTGGTGGGTCTAGTTTGCTATTTATCTTTTCTTCAGTTTTCTAAAAATACAACTACAGGCATCCCAAGTGCTCTCGGTGCCTGTTCCATTAATTAAAGGTCATAACACATGAACCAAAGTCTGTCCATAAATATATCAACCTCAGCCCATGATCTCTTCAACAGCTTTAGAGAAGAAAGAGACAGGCTTTGAAAAGCAGCTGGAAAGTTAACACATCTGGACTCTGGCAGATCAAGGCAAGGAGCAAGTTCCAAATCCAAGGACTCCTCACAGAGGATGCTCCACTGTATTATTTATAGGGCCCTAACAAATTCACGGCTGTGAAAAAAGCACCATGGACCGTGAAACCTGGTCTCCGCTGTGAAATCTGGTCTTGTGTGTATTTTTACCCTATACTATACATATTTCACAGGGAAGACCAGCAGTTCTCAAACTGGGGGTCCCAACCCAAAAGGGGGTTGTAAGGTTATTGTAAGGGGGTCTTGGTATTGCCACCCTTACTTCTGTGCTGCCTTTAGAGCCGGATGGCCGGAGAGTGACAGCTGCTGACCAGGCGCCCAGCTCTGAAGGCAGCGCCCCTCCAGCAACAGCACAGAAATAAGGATGGCAATACTACGACCCGGCTACAATAACTTTGTGATCCCCCTCCCCACAACCCGCTTTTGGGTCAGGAGCCCTACAGTTACAACAATGTGAAATTTCAGATTTAAATATCTGAAATCATTAAATGTACAATTTTTTAAATCCTATGACTCTGAAATTGACCAAAGTGGATCATGAATTTGTTAGGTCCCTACTTATTTATGTTGAAGGATCACGAGTATGAGTGCCTCTGCTGACTTCACATGTGGCTGCTTGGAGTGGGAGAGAGGCAATCTCTCAGGTAACCAGGCCCCAAGCCATTCAGGGACTTGTAGGTTAAAACCCAACGTTTCAAGTTTCACACAGAAACGAGGGCAGGTTGTGCAGCAGTGCTCAAATGTTATAGTTACATGCTCATTATGGGCAGTGTATGTGTAATATATACATATATATATATATATGGTGGAGTTTGCTGTTGGATTTCCCTTTATAATTGTCAGCGGCAGCAAGAGCCTGAATGAAAGTACATTAAAACCAGTGGCCATCTTTCCATTGTCTTCACTAGGCTATGGAGCAGAAATCCACTGCTTAGGACTGGTGCCTATTGTTTTTGGTCTTTTTCTTCCAGATTTAAAACAAATAAATGGGGGACCAGGATGAAATTGCCAAAAACCCTGGATTTCCCTCGTGACCCAAGACAAGGCTAGGACCTGCAGCTACCACCTTGGCCTCCAAATATTTTATACTCATTTCAGCCCAGTTGCCCTCCCCCCAACAATGGAGTCTTTGTTTCTTAGCACAAAATTGTTCTTTCAGCTCAGTACATGGTAGCTCACTAAAGTAAGTTAGGTGAAAAGCACTATGCACATACAAACTAAGGATTTCAGTGCATTCTGCAAACACTTAGATTTCATATCCTTCCTATCATGCCCCACTCCTACAAACACTTATGCATGTGCTTAAGTTTACATGAGTAGTGGGACTACTCACATAACGTTAAGCACATTGAATCACAGAAGTGTAGGGCTGCAAGAGCCTCGAGAAGTCATCAAGTCCAGGCCCCTGCACAGAGGCAGTGCCAAGTAAATGCATATGTAACTGTTTGTAGGATCAGAACCTTAAGCTACCTACCTATTAACTGCATTTTACAGAGGGAAGTTATGTCATAAGGAAGGTAAGTGATTTGCCCAAAGTCACAAAACGAGCCAGAGATGGAGACAGAACTCAGGAGCTCCACCCCACAAGCTTGTGCTCTATTAGAATACACACCTTCCCTACGGAAAATCCTTCTTCAAAGTAAACCAAAGTATTTTCAGAGAGCTCCACTTTTAAGGACCGTATCGCTCCAAGTTAAAGAACTCAGAATTTGGGTTCGGACGGCCTGGAGGTGACTCAGCTTTTCCAACTTTCAGACAAGGAATTGCACTGTGTGAGGATTATCAGGGTGGGCCACTCGTTGTGACATGCAGAGAGAGGCCTTTGCCTGTGTGACACCCCTTCAGAAGTGTCTCCTACTCTACCATCAACATCAGGCCCTTCCTGCCCTCCACTGCAGCTATCCCAGCCTTTCACAGGGAGCCTCGGGTCACCGTCCGAAGCAGAGAATCTGGACTCTCGGCTGCAGCTCTGCATGGCAGGGTGCTTTGCCTTCCCATGTGCTGCAGGACCTGGCTCAGTGTTTGCATGCTCCCCCCAGAGACAGACGACAAAAAGCGTCCCCCAGCGCTGAGCCCAGCCCTGCTCCTCGCAGGGCCTCAGTTTCCCCACCGGTAGGGAGGAAGGCGACCCCCACGCTCCAGCCAGGGGCAGGGCTGAGGGTTAACCCCCTGACGCTCAGTAAACACTCTGAAGCCCCCAGAGGTGGCCAGGCCTGAACCACGGGGGAATCCTTCGCCCCAGCCCCACCGACAGACGCTGACTGTACAGACTCACCAGCTTCATGCTTTACCCGGCCGGCGCTATTGACTGTAACCATCCTCCCGCTTCCTGCCCAGCCTCTGCCACCCAGAGCACCATGGGACTTGTAGTCCCCTTCCCTCTCCCCGCTCCCGCGCCTTCTCCTGCCCAGGATGAAGTCATGCCCAGCCTCTTCTACCCCCGGGGCATCCTGGGAGTTGTAGTCCCCTCCTAGCCCGAGCCCCGGTCTCCGTTGGCGTGCCGTTCCGGGGGGGGGCATGCTGGGAGTTGTAGTCCTCGGGCCTCGGCTCTCCCCTTCGCCCAAGGGAGGGGGGAACTACAAGTCCCAGGGTCTCACAGCGGCGGCAGGTGGGAGCTTGGATGTTGATATCAACATGGCGCTTGCCCGACAGACAAAGACAGTCAGGCTGGTGTGATTGAGCCAAAAAAAAAAAAAAAAAAAAAAAAAAAAAGCAGGGGGGAGGGGGGAATTTCTCTTGGGGGGGTCGGGGCGGGGGCATCGGAAGCTGCGGGATTTTCACCCCCCACTGCTCTCCTCCCTCTGCACCCCCATTATTCTCCCCCTCACACTGGGACTGGGGATCCCCCCCCCCCCGGTGCTGTTAAATGGTGAGGTGGAGAAGTGACCAGGATCCAGAGGTGAGTGTTACCGGGCGGGGGGGGGGGATCGTGCTGCTTTCGGGGGGCGGGTCCCCTGAGCTTGTGCTGGGTCTGGCTGGGGGAGTTGAACCCTGGGGTAGGGGGAGCTTCCTGGAGCAGAGGTTGGGTGAGGTGGGTTCGGGGGTGGGGGAGTCCCCTTGCCCTGTGCTGGGCTTGGGGGTAGTGGAAGGGGAGGTCCCGTTAGCTTGTGCCGGATTTTGCTGAGAGAGTTTAATACAAGGGATCTGGGTGGCTCCTTGTATCCTTG
Organism: Lepidochelys olivacea; assembly: GCF_965140295.1. Classification (NCBI taxonomy): domain Eukaryota; kingdom Metazoa; phylum Chordata; order Testudines; family Cheloniidae; genus Lepidochelys; species Lepidochelys olivacea. The sequence continues at coordinate 8,294,969 of NC_140413.1, forward strand.
AAGTGGGGGCAGGGAGGTGCCCCCTAGACAGGACTGTTTTTTTGCTGGGGGAATTTAACACTGTGGTTTTGTTAAGGGCAGGGGTGGGCTTCTTGCTTTCCTCGACATACAAGCTGCGAGTGACATTAATTTTTTTCAGGGGGGAAGGGGGAGAGTAGATGGGTGGTGAGGGGAAGGAATCCCCTTAGGCTGGGTTGGGTTTTGCTGAGGAGTTTGACGGTGGGATGAGGAGGGATGGTGGCTCCTTCTTTGCTTGAAGCACAAAACTGTGTGAGAGCAATGGTGTGTCTGAGGAGGGGGACTTGCACCAGGTTAGACTCGGTTCTGGTGGGTTTGGGGTGTCTGAGGTTTGTGTGGCCACTTGCACTGCCTGAAATAGGGGACAGGTAAAGAGGAGGAGGACGGAGACAGCTGCTGCTGCCGGTGGGCTGGGGTGTGTTGGGGTATTCTGCAGGCTGTTGTAGTTTTGCAGGGGAGTTGAACATAGGGCTGGTTAGAGGGGGATTAGAGAAGAAGGGAGGCGCCTTGTCCGGTGTTGGGATACTACGGTGATGGGCACGCTATTAAAACTTAGATTATGTTCTTGAGACACAGAATGTGTGTGGTATGAATTATGGTGAAAAAAGAGGAGGTGGTTGTTTCTTGCCAGGGAATTTTATACTGGCCTATGGAGAGTAGGATAGGGAAGATACCTTTGAAGCAAATAATGTGTCTGTGAAATCACTTGGGAGAGGGAGGGTCCTTGTCAAGAGGAGAGATTCTGTGTTGGTAGGTTGGTGTGGGTGGGTGTAGGGGGGATGGTATAGTGCTTTTATGGTTGTATGTCCAAGACACTAGTGAGAGCTTGCTTCCAAAACAAATCTGCTTGATACAGAGGAGAGAGCATGCATGATGAGGAAGAGACAGGTGAGAACCCTAAAGGGATGTTGTAGCTGATGTTGTAGCTGGAGGGCAGGGGGGAAACATAGGAAGGTGTCTCCTTGAATGTATGGGAGAAGAACATGGGTGGGGTGTTCGTTTTGTTTTTACTTTTAAGAGGCTCAGATTTTGAGCTGGAGGGAGGGTGTTAAAATTGCTTTTATATTTGTACCTGGGACATTCCTTTGAATGCCCGTGTGTGGCCCCACAACTGCCTAAAAAAGAGTGAGGCTGGAAAAGGCGGCAGGGAATTCCGCTAGGCTGGTACATTGTGTTAGTTTTTGCTTTGCTGTGGAGTTCAAAGAAAACCATCCTGCCCATTTTTTTTTGGTGTAAATATACATACAGCATGATGGCCTGAGTTGGGCTCTTGCTTCTCAGTTTTGGGAGGTGGGAAGGGGTGGTTAAAAGTGCCTCTAAATGTATCTGCAGGGTACTTTCTTCGGAAACAATTTTTTCATTAGCTCTGAAAAATCTTTTGATCATATGTCTTATTTCCCCCACCCCCTTCAAATAAGGGAAGGAAAGGATGCCTTTTGGGGTGGGAGGGAAAGAGGAAGTATGATGAGCGTTGCCACTTCCCTGTATGTGAAGTCCTATGTACTCGGTTTATTCTGGAGTTCAAGTGACACTGGCAGCACAGAGGCAGGTGGCTTCAAGTGCTAAATGCATATGGACTGAAAATGGTGGGTTTTAAATGTAATGGCCCAGGACAACTGATTTGGGAACAGCAAGTCTGCTAGGTACTGGCTGTGTGCCCCTGACTCAAAAACCAGAGGGGATAGTTAGAGGAGACTGAACTGATGAAGGGAATGCAATTTGGATAAATGATGCTACACAAAAAGTTGTTGTATAAACGGCTTGTGCTAGGCAGTCAACTCAGCTTGCAAAACCGTGGAGCGCCTGTCTGGGTACTATGATATCACTAGCTCATTTCTGCATGGCTCATCAGGTGCAGGAGCTTCTCTGCTTCCTTCCTGGGATGGTGCAGCTGGTATCTGATTTCCTCCATAGATGGGAGAGGAGGAGTCCTGTGCAGTTTTTTTCCCCCCCTGAGATGATTGCGTTTTCTTTGGCCTCACTGTTCCCTGCCTCATTAGTAGGAACTGCATTTATATTTGTTTACCACTATGCCATGCCAATGGGAATGCCTGGAGTAGTGGGGAGTGGGTGTATGTGAATTCATCTCACTAACGTGTTTCTTTTCTTCCATTGTTGTAAGATGATGCTAGGACACAGTTCTGCAACAGCAGGCAGTAAACTTCATGTCTTTGTGGTTTTTGACACTCCCTCATTGCTGGGTTATCTGTTTCTGAGCCAAATCCTGAAGGAAAGGGTTGGGGGACAGGCAGCACATTACATACACACAGCTGGAACTTCTTTAGGTTCAGACAGACTTTGTCTTTTTGGCAGTTTCCACGATATGCATCTGAGGAAGTGAGCTGTAGCTCACGAAAGCTTATGCTCTAATAAATTGGTTAGTCTCTAAGGTGCCACAAGTCCTCCTTTTCTTTTTGCGAATACAGACTAACACGGCTGTTACTCTGAAACCTGTCATTATGCAAGGCACTGCATTTAGCCGTATGGAGTGGAAATCTATCAACTGCATGAAAAAACTTGTACAGATACAGACAAGGCAGTTTCCACGATATGCATCTGAGGAAGTGAGCTGTAGCTCACGAAAGCTTATGCTCTAATAAATTGGTTAGTCTCTAAGGTGCCACAAGTCCTCCTTTTCTTTTTGCGAATACAGACTAACACGGCTGTTACTCTGAAACTTGGTTGTGAAAATTATTTGCCATCTCTCTATGTTCTACGAGTGCTGGAATTTCTGAGGTGGCAGGATTATACTTGATGTACCTGTACATTGATGTGTTTGCATTTGGGAACACTGTCCATTTTCTCTTATGCAAAGATTCTTCATCTTTAACTCCGTGTGATGGGCACAGCCTTTTTGTAGGGTTGACTGAATTGTATAGTGAGCTGAGCATGGGACTAGGAACAAGGAATTTGTTTTACACTGCTGTGTCTATTCCTAGCGTTCCTCTGGCACAGAACAGGCATCCACATTCTTACCACCGTGTCATCTAACTCTGTTCAGAGCAGGTCGACACAACTGCGGAGTGTGGGCCACCAGCCGTATTATAGTAGTGCTAGCATGGATGAAGCTGCACAGTTGCCAGAAGAATAGTGGGAGGATTTCAAAAAAATCCTGTCTCGACCAGGCCTTCTTATCTCTGCCATTTATTTCTTGTGTAGTTTTGTGCATTTTTATCTGTTGGGCCTTTCTAAAACATCTACCGCTGTACTGTCTATTATAATTTGCGGCTAGAGGCCAACCAAGAATGAGATCTCCACACTGTTTGGAGCGTGAGTAGCCAGTGCCTGCCCCAACCAGCTTATCTCTCTCTCTGTTTTCTCTATCTGTAAAATAGGAATGCTTACTAGTCTCCTTGAGAGGGGTGTTGTGAGTAAATGTCTGGCCAGTGTTTTGAAAGTGCAGTTAGTGTTTTATGAAGTATTATTTTGTAGTCATAAGAAGTGGCAGATTCATAAATTTATGGGGGAACTTGGAGATTCTCCGCCTTCAGATCAGGAACTAGAGAAATATTGTGGCTTTGTTTTTCTTTACATTGAATAAATGCAAAGGTCTGTATTAAAATTTACTTGTTCCATTCCGAACTGTTGAAGCTGTTCTGCTTCCATTGAAGTCTGTAGGAGTTTTTTGTAGTTTGGGCCTTCAGTGTGTAATTCAGGGGGAGAGGGAAGGACTCCAGACAGGCAAAAATGAGTCACATTTTAAAAGATATGGGAATCAGTTTAACTTATAACATATTACCTCTCTTTCATAAACAGGTATTTCTGATGACACCTACACTAACAAACAGGCAGATAACAGTAGCTTGTGTGGGATGGCAGTGGATTTGGATTTAAACTAAGCAACTTGTCATGCCTGCAATAGTATTGATGCACACAGGCTCCTCTGCCTGTGTTGTGCCCAGAGGGGTTCTGATTACAGGATCAGGACTTATTATGAGCAAATTCTTCACCTTCTACAAAGTTTAGGATTGGAGGTCAACCATTTTAAGGGATGCTGTCAACTCAAAAACCCGATTACAAAGGAACATATGTCTTCCCCTTATTATCAGTAACTTTATACAGTTTGTTTATTCTACATTTTTGGATGCTTTAAAATCAATGAAGTCAGTTTCACTTTACATTGATTTATTGGGGCTTCAGCCGTGCACAGGAGTCCACTTTGCAGCTTTTCAAGACTGGGCCCTTACTTAGGCCTGTGCTGACAAATTTATCTTTTGCTTTAATCTTGTATGTTACCAATAATGTTAAATAATATTAGTGATTTATTAACACTTAAAATGTAGCAGATGCCTTGGATCTGATTTCTTTTCTTTTTTTTTAAATGAGACACTTATGTCATGATTTTGGATGGAGTTTTACAAGGTGATGAGGAGGGGTTATTTTAAAATTGTTTATTTTTTAAATCACTTCTCTAAAGTTGTTTGATAATCCATTACATTTTCCAGCTCCCTATTTTATATCACTTATTATTCTTACTATTGTATTCCAGTAGCACCTAGAAATCCCAGCTGAGATCAGGTCCTGTCTTGCTAGGTGCTGCATATGCACATATTAGGAGATAATCCCTGCTCCTAAGAGTTTAGAAGACCTATATTCTGTAAACATGTTTAACTTTATGAATGCAGGTAGCCTAGTCACATGCTTAAAGTTAAGTGCGTGTATAAGTGCTTGCGGGTTTTGGATCCAAGCAGACAAGCTAGATGGAGTGTAAAAAAGGAAATGTTGTTCCCATTTTACAGACAGTGAACTGCGAGGCCTAAAGAGAGTGACTGGTCCAAGATCAGACATGGAGTTAGTGACAGAACTGGGAAATGAACTCTGATCTCCAGAGTCTCACACTAGTGCTTTAATCACCAGATTGTTTCTTGCTCTCTGAGTTACTTGGCTAGCTACCAAATTTTAAAATAATGCCTACAGATTCTTTTCTTTCTTTCAAACTTTTTAACCCGAAGGTGGCAGTTACTTTTATTTTTCAGTTGGGTCTTGAAAATAGTAGATTGGAAAGCTTCATCCAAACAGAACTTCCCTGACCCGTTACTAACCGGAAACCGTCTCTAGCAAGTGAATCTTTAATTAAACATATGAAGACTTTTTTGGAGGAAAGATAGTTGCAAACTGTGGTCTTTGTTGCAGGTTAGCACGTAAAATGTTCTCAGATTGAGGCAGTCATGTGGTCTATGACAACAACAACAAAAAGTGGAAAACCAGTTCTCTAGTATCTGGCCAACTGAAAATTTCATCTTGTAACTGTGAAAGACACATTTATTTTTATGTTGTGCCTGCTAAAAAAAAAAAAAAAAAAGTTGCTAAGGTGATATACTAGGTTGAAAATCTGTTCTCTCTTGAATCTAGTCTTGTTTGGTTTTTCAATAAGGGAATTTACACAGGGTTAGTTTGTGGCCAGAAATGATTGTTGAGAAGCCGTTAATATACCTAGCCTTAAAATGAGGATGCGCTGAAATACTTTTTGTTTATAGTGTTGTTTGAAACACAAATTTCAATCACAAGTTGACCAAAATTCCATAGTTACTGCAGACATACTTCATAATATGCTGCTGAGCAAAGTGCTCATTTCGCAGTTGTGAAACTGCTTCTTATGGGTATGATTGCATCATGAAGCCTAATCTAATCAGAATGATCGATTTATGGCGATAACTTGTAGGCAGCATTGATACTGTATGGCTCTTGCATTTCATATTTGATTCATTACTGCTGAGACACTGTCCTTCTTACTAACCACTCCATGATAAAGTAATACTTTGCACATTTATCTGTAGATCTTGAAGTACCTTACAGAGATGCACTTTGCAGACAGAGAAGCTGAGGCTCAGAGGCTAAGGGACTTGCCCAAGTTCACACACTGTCATTGGCAATTAGAAATACGAGTCCCCTTAGACCTGTCCCATGCTTAATTTGCATCTGTGATCTGTCAACGTTTTATATTTTTAAATCTGTAAGGAGTTTATGGTCTGATCCTTTACGATCAGCATTTTATTCCCTTATTTTTGTATAATGCAAATATTCTAAGCTTGAACAATTAGTGTTTTTTCAGAATTACAAGCCAATGATTATATTGCTCAAATACATTTTTGGGCAGATTTCCCCTACCCCTAGTTTTTAATCAAGGCTGCACAGTAAAGGTAAATATAAACTGGAGAGCCCTTAAAATACAGAACTGTTGTAGTGCAGTGCTTTTGACTAGGTGTGTTCTGATTCATCTTTACCATGTCCATGCAGTACAAATGTATGGAAGGCCAATTACCTAAACATTTCTCTTATAAGATTTTTGTATGTCTGTTTACTGTCTTGATTTATGCTGGGTTTGTTGCGGTTACTAGGTAATAACTTAATAGGCTTAGCCATTCATCAGATATGATTTAGATTCATCTCACTCTGACTGAGTTTGTTGTATGGTTGACCACACGCATACCTACGAACATGTGTGTATGTTGTTGGGGAATCCTTCCTCCGAGGTACTGCCCTCTTGTGGATGGAATATTGTTGTCAGACCTAATCAAAAATATCCTAATATGTTGCCCTCTACTGTCTGCAGTCTACAGAGGCTAAATTTTGTGTATTTAATATTTCCTAATGCATAGAAGTGGCCAGGAATAACATCCTTCTCACCTTGTAGCTGAGACATGAAATGTATATGAAACCTATCCAGTGCTTTGAGGTGCCACTGAAACTGCCAGTTGGCTGAAGAAGTGCATACAATTAAAACCCAAGTACACAAGATAAATCCATTATGCTTGGCCATGAATATGCAGCGGATGAATCTCCCTTGCTCTGAATCCCTAGAGTTGGTTAAAGTTCATTTACTGTTAATTCAATAGCAAAACTGCCTTGTTTTTTTCCTTTTTTAAAAAGAAATGCAAGTCATAACTTCAGTGAATTCTTATTTGTGTCCTCGAATAAAACTATTACTCTTGAAACAGAACAGTAAAACTCCTCTTCTGGGGATTTAAAAATAATCCTGCTGAGCAGCTGATTTTGTTGCTTTGAAGAGCCTACATTTGGTAAACTAGGAAATGTAGCTCATAGCCACTTTCTGCATTTTGAGCTGCCCAGTTGTTTTGAGATACTAATCCAAACACAAGGCACTTAGCTCTTTTTTGAACTGTCATTGCTGCCCCTGCTATGAATATTTATTTAATTCTTTACAGGATAGTACTTCTGCGATGTAGCTTCTGTGATCACAGCTTCTACCTTTTGCTAGCAATCTCTTTCTGGCTCTATTGGCAGAGTTTTATAATTGGGGTAGTGGTGTTCACAGCATGCAGTAGCTCTAACATGTAAACAAAAGTCAGATATTGAGGAAGAAAGTTGTACCTAGTGGTAAGGACACAACTCTAATTCTTGGCTGTGCTACAGACTTTCTTTGTGATCTGGGGAGGGTCACTTAACCTCTCTGTGTCAGGGCTTTTGGCGGGCTTCATCTTTGTAAAGTGCTTTGAGATCCATGGATGAATGGTGTGTTAGAAGTGCATGCTAATATCACAGTTATAAACAAAACTGAAATATCTAGAGGCTGGTGAGATAAATGACATAACTTTATTTACATAAGACAAGAACCAGTTACTTAAGCTAATTTGACTCTTATGCCACAGGTGAGGAAATCGGAACAACACATTTCTCAATCAATTAGGAGTCTTTAACCCCTATGCTGCATGGGGCTGTGGTGCCCCCAGACTTTGCAATTAGTAGTAATTCACCATATTCACTGTATACTTTAGCATAGTGATTTATTATGCTTATTAGAAAGGCAGTGTGTATAGTGGTCTGAACACCATACTGAGACCCAGGAACAACATGAGCTTACTCCAAACTCTTCAGCTTCCTCATCAGTAAAGCTGGGATAAGAGTGGCCATATGAGATCAGACCAATGGCCTGTCTAGTCCAGTCTCTGACGCTGATCACTGCCATATGTTTCAGAGGAAGCTGCACAGTGGACAACTACGTAATAACTTGCCCATAAAGGAAGTTTCTTCCTAAAGTCAGGCAGCTAATAGGTGACTTATGCCCTGCAGTATGAGGGTGTGCTCACCTGAATGTTCATGCCAGCAGGTGGAATTGCCTTGAGTTCCTGCACAAAGATCACTCCTCATCCTCATCTACTACCACAAAGTAGAAGGGTATCTTTAAGGACAAGATACCAGGACATTGGTTTTATGTCCTGTCCGACAAATGTCTGCTCCAATAATGCAATGTGTCCTATTTTTTGGATTTAATGGCAACCACCACTTCGTCTTTTGCACTAGAATAGAGGTCTTCCTTATGTTAAAAGTACCATCAACCAATTCTTGAGGTTTTTTAAGGGTCTTATAAAAATTCCAGCTGAACTTCCTATCAAAATTACAAAGGCAAGATAAAAAATAGATAAGTTTCTTCATTATGCTTCTAGAGTTCACAGTAACCCTGGTTCCCTCTGCCAATAAAAACTCATCTGCATTTATAACTCTTATAGCTGCTCATGCTTTGAGTCATGTATTTCTCTTAGTAAGAGGAATGGCCTAGTCTCCAAATGTCCAAAAAGCTTTCTGTTTGCTATATGTCTCCTGCCAGATTGGTCTCCAATTCTGTGGTAATAATGCAGGTGTAATGCAGTCTAATCTTTACAAGTAGTTGCTTTTGAGGAGGACCATGAATTATCTTTCAGTTCATTTCATGGATATAATTCTGATAAATGTTGGTGTCACTCCTTGGTCACACTCAAGTAAATTCCGTTTTATTCCTAGTAATACACCTCTTACTACCAGCAAATATGAGGAATCAGATTTTGCAATGAAAGTATGTTTGCCATGCATCTTCCCTTTCCCACCCCAAACAAATTATTTGTTCAGAATCCTTCCTGGTGATGGCTTTGACCAGGAGAGTACACCCACGTTTCCTTCTGCTAGACCCTACACCCATTGTAGAAATTGACTCAAGTGAAACACTGCAGGAGTGATGGAGCCTGTTATCCCCTGGAGACATTCCACTGGTGCACACTGTGTATGAGAACTGGAGTCCAGTCTTGAGCTTGGCTTTGATGCCATTGTTGGAAGGCAGGTTTTTTTTATTAAAACACCAACTGGTAGATGTTTGAAGTGGTTTATCAAATGTGTATAAAGCCAATGTTCCTGCTCCAAGGATCTAACGATGTAACTTCAGCAGATACGGTGCATGGGACAGTGGTGCTTCTGTGAGGGGACTAGATGCAGCAATCAAGACAGAAACACTTCGTAGAAGTGGTTTTTGAGGAGAGATTTGAAGGTAATAAAGGGACAGCATTTGATGCACAGAATGTGGGAGGCTGTTCCAAGTATGGGAGAGAATAACACAGAAGAAGGTGCAGAGCTGGGTTCACTGACACAATTTGGGCTCACTGAGCTACGGAAGACTAAAAGGGGCAGTGGAGACTCAACTGTGTGCTGCTTCACTGGATGTAAATACATTTATAACAAAAGCCCGTGAGCTCAACCAGTGACTCTTCTGTATCCTGGCTAAATTGGTATCTGATTTTTCCACTGCTCTGCTGTCTTCTTACAGAGGTTGTTTATTGACTGAAACTGTTTCCATGTGGCTGTAATGTAGAGCTTGATTACATTAAACGTGGCTTTTTCCTGTAGTATTTCAGTGCTAAGGAAAGAGATCCCACCTGCTAAAATGGCTGTTTAGGTAATGCACAAACCTTGGGGGTGGGGAGAGTTGTGAAGCAGGATCTAGTCCCTCTTGGGGTCCTAGTATTCACATGCTCACTGAGTTTATATTTTGGTGATAAATTTTCGGATGCAATTCCTAATATTTGTTATTTGTATTCCAATAATGCCTAGAGGCTCTGACCATGATCAGGACCCATTGTGCTAGGCGCTGACCAGAAAATAGGAAGAGAGTCCCTGCCCCACAGAGTTTACAGTCTAAATAAACCGTCTTGATTAATAGTATTTGTCTTTGAAAATGAAGGCTAAGGCCTGGTCTACACCTAAAACTTTGGTTGAACTTCATCATGTCACTCAGGAGTGTGAAAAATCAACACCCCAGAGAGACATAGTTAAGCCCACCTAAACCCTAGTATAGACACCACTAGGTCCATGGAACAGTTCTTTTTCAGGGTTGCCAATTTCAGTTGGATGTATTCCTGGAGACTGCAGGACAATCCTGGAGGATTGGTAACCCCATCGATTTAGCTACCACTTAGATTCATAGATACTAAGGTCAGAAGGGACCATTATGATCATCTAGTCCGACCTCCTGCACAACGCAGGCCACAGGATCTAACCCACCCACTCCTGCGAAAATCCTCTCACCTATGGCTGAGCTATTGAAGTCTTCAAATCGTAGTTTAAAGACTTCACTTTGCTCTGGCTAGTATAACCTGCTGTAAGGATGCCCCAGTTTATATCCAGACGATGGGGGTGGGGGTAAGAGGCTCAGTCCCAAGGCTCTAGGTGAGGGACAGCACTGTGGGGGAAGCTCTCTCAACCCCCACCCCTGCCTGGCTATTTCCTTTATACCCCAACCTTCACTGCATCAGGGACCCCATCCCACCCCAGACATTCCCCCAACCTTGGGGACCATCTCCCCTGGATGCTCCCCTCTCCACTATTTAAGCACCATGGATGCTCAACCAGTCCTGTGTAATTCCTTGTGCATGTCAATATGGGACAGTCCCACCAACGGTGTATTTCTGCCTGGCCTTCTTAGTGGAGCTGCAGAGTATTTGGCCTCCCCTTCCAGCAGGCTGGTAGGGAAGCCCCCTACAGCTAATAGCTGGAGAAAGAAGCACTTAAGTCTCCTGTGTCCAGAGGTCACCATGATGCAGCCATAACTCTCAAGGGCGTGGATTAACTACAACAACGGCACACCCCCTTCCATCATTGTAGCAAGTGGCTACACTGCTGTGCTAAAGCAGCACAGGTTCAGGGCTGTAAGCTATGCTCCTGTATTGTATTGTAGACATACCCTTAGTGCTGCTCCAAGAAGGCATTCAAATCTCTGTACTTGTCCCACTAAGCACCCAAGCTCTGTGATACCGAGGGCCGTGCTGGCAACTTGCCAGAAGACTGTGGCAATCCAATTTGCCGAAAATGCACATATTAAATAGCAAATGAATGCACTTGTATCATCTTTGATAAAGAGATTAAAAATGGCCTGTTGGTTGAGCTAGCCAATAAGAAAACCCATCAGGGAACCAGCTCCATCCACCCCTTACAATTACAGGGTCTGCTGCTACTGTAGTGCATAGCAGAACTCAGGATGGATAAAATCAATGATTTAAAAAAAACCCAGATTTCAAAAATTCAAATTAAATACATTTTTCTTTTTTAAAAGATGTCTATTTGGAAATTGACAACCAATGTTAAAGCCTCAATTTACCATAATCTATTTAAAATTATTTAAATTAAATAAACATTCAGGCAGTATGTATTTGCTATTCGTTTTAAGGAAAGTTAAAGCACTGAACTGGTGGAAGTTACTGGCAGCTAAGCAGCTGGAACCAGGTTTGATGAAGTGCTAAACCAACTTTTTACAGCCATAGCCTCTTCTGCAGGTGCAGAGAGAATGTTTCCTTAATTTGAGTTTATTCAGCTAGCTCAGTTCAATGACTAGTCCATTCAGAGTTGAGGAACCCATTGAGATTTGAGAAACCATGAAAGCTTGTTTGTTTGTTTTTTCCTTTTCCAATCTATGAATGAAAATTAGGTGTAAGATCTACTAGTTTTAAAACCTTGAATGACATGGTGACCAGAAACAATCACTTCAGTTCACTGACTACAGATAATACTTTCTTTGTTTAACAAATCAGTGAATTTTAATGCAAAAGATATTTTCATAAACTTTTTTTCCTTAGGTACCCAGCACATTTAAGGTGTTTTATTTAACTATTAAAAAGCCAATTTAAAATGCCATTTTTGTGCATTTTTACCTGAATTCCAATTTCCATCTAAATGCACCTTGACACAAATGATGAAGTAAAAAATTAATCATCCTTTAGGAAATAAATGAATCAGTCACTATTTTCTGTGCCCCTCACTCAGTTGATTGCTTGCTAGGTGCTAATCTAGTTCTAAAATGCAAAATAAGCTATTTCACCACTTCCAAGCCAAAACATAACTTTTCCGTGGTTGTTAATGTGTATGTTTCTTTACAAAACTTACCTAGCATCAGCAAGTACCAGTGTATGGTGTTCAAAAGAAATGAAGCATCATGAAATGAAGACTCTTGCATGTTTCAAGTCAGTTTTGGTGTTCAAGAGCTTATTCCAAGAAGAGCTGAATACCTCCAACTCCCATTAAAGTTCAAGACCTCTCAGGAGCAAGCCCTTAGAACAAGATATTGCTAACATTAAAGCCAATGGAAGTTCTTTCCATTGTTTTAACAGGAGGTGGACTGGGATCACAATGGGGAGGGTTATTTATTTATTGAGACCTGTAGCTTACAGAGTTCTAGATCCTTTCACTGAATTTATTTAATTCTTTTTGCATCTGACTTCCCAAATCCACCTTTCACATGAGGCCTTGGCCCTTCCTCCAATTATTTGACAAAACAATTTACTAAACATTTTTTTTAAAGCAGTAATGAGGTAAAGAGATTTTGCTTTGTGCGTCCCTTCTTGTTGTGCGGTAATAACCTTTCTAAACAAGAAGTTGGGTATCTTGTGTTCAGCAAATTACTAATTTCAAAGAGGGTGCTGGAAAATTATTTCCCCCTCCCTGAAACCCCCCCCACCTCTCTCAAAAATCCCCAAACCTGGCCTGCTAGTCACCAGCGTAGTAAATGTTATTCTGTACCTAATTGATAAAGAGCCTGATGCTCCAGTCTTTCTTCAGTGAGAGTTGTACCAGAGTAAGGACTGCAGGATCAGTGCCTCTAGTTTGGTTGTAACTATGATGGCCCGTACCACAGTTTAGCTGCAAATATGATTTTATGTGGAGGGGAGAGGGAAGGGGCTGGAGGTGTCAGTTCTAAACACTGTATTTCCTGCACAATCCTATGAAACTCTCCTGCATTGGATTTTAGGTGACTTGGCTTGTGCCACTATGCACTCTTGGGCACTCTGTAAATGAGGTCTTGTTCCACGACTAAGACTCCTAGGTGCAACTGTAATACAAAGAATAAATAATGATGATAAAATAAAATACTCTACCTGCTTGGTGCAACTTGGTGCTCTCTTGGCCCTCTTTTCCAACAAGCGACCACACACCTTCTCTCGAGCCAGCCTCAGTGCCTGGACTCCAAACCCAAATCCTGTACGCGGCACAACCTTAATTTTCTCTTTTTATAAATCTAACTTAAAACACATTTTTCCAAAAACCTTCTAACGCTAACCTCCATTCCACCAATCCTCCCCCATGCCTGACTGTGCTTTCTGCAGTGTGTTAAAAACAAAGCCCACTGTGGGTGTGGGCGGTTGGGTGTGAGGGTCTAACAAAAGCATAATTTGTGATCTTGTTCACAACCCATAAGGTCTTGTTTGGATGGGAAAGGTTTTGTTTTTTTTTTTCCAGATACACCAGTGCTGGTGTAACGCCCCATATGGACATTATTATTCCACAATAAGCGTGTCCACATGGGGAAGTTATATCAATATAACTGTTGGTTTAAATTAACACGTTAGCTTATACCAGTGTAGCTTTCCTATGTAGACACAGTGAATGGATTTGCAACAGTAGAGTTCCCGAGCTGCAGTGGAGCAATAGACGGCACCCTTATTATGCCACCGTCCCACCTTGCCCCATAGCATATTGACAGAAAGGGATACTTTTCTATTATTATTACTCCTGGGGGAATTCTGTGCCAAAAAATTGCAAAATTCTGAAAAATAATGCAATATAATTACACCAGTTTCACTTATTTTGGTAGGTTTCAGAGTAGCAGCCATGTTAGTCTGTATTCGCAAAAAGAAAAGGGGGACTTGTGGCACCTTAGAGACAAATTTATTTGAGCATAAGCTTTCGTGAGCTACAGCGTAATTTATTTAAACTACCATACAGAAAAAAAATCACAATAACTGTTCAGCATTTCCTAAACACATGAAACTTAAGTTACAAATACTTGGTAACCAACACCCTGCATTCCAGTTATAACCTTGGATTTTCATTTAAATTACATTACTGTTATTTTTGTGTTTGGTGTTCTGTGAAGTAGAATGTTGCTTTAAATTGCTCAGACTTTCACACAAGAAAGTCATATGGTTTTGCTAATCATTGTCCTGCATTTTTTTTAAATGGGTAAGTAAAACAGATCCTGAGCTGTAATCTAACCCCATTGTGCCTCTCTGGCACAGGAAAAAAAGTGAGAACGCACGGAGACCTTCCTCGCTGAGGATTCCGTGACTGTCATTTACAATAAGGCTCCTTTACACCACTCTGGCAAGGTAAAGGAGCCTTAATAGACTAAGAAAGCAAACAATTAACTAACAATGAGAACATTAGCAACCTGCCTGTTTAGTTGTTACATTTCTTACTCCTGAGGGCATTCTGTGCCAAAAAATTAAAAGTTCTGCACACAATATTTTAAAATTCTGCAAATGTTGTTTGTCAAATAAATGTGGAGGCTCCAGCACGGCAGTGGGGAGCACAGGCCACTGGTTGCAAAGATGGAAGGAGATGACTGTGCAGCTCCCTCCCTCTACCCAGGACATGTCATCCCAAGTCCTCCTCTTTCTCCTCCATATCTGGCTTGGGCATTCTGTGGTTGTGGAGGGGGAATCCTTCAAAGCTGCAATGACAGCAGCTACAGATAAAATACAGAGGTACCATTGTCAGTATAATCACAACAGAAAGAGGGAGTTAAGGGTCAGAACTCCTTTCCTTTGCATTCCCGAAGTTATAAACAAGACATGCTTATTGACACTTCTGTTTCAGAGTGCTTGTGCACAGCACCACTCACAGCACTGGCAATCGTGAGAATGGCCCACCTGGAGTGAGGGCATTGCTCAGTTGCCTGAAACTATGAGTACGGGGAAAATGCTGGTGCCATTTTCCACTGCCGGTGGTAATTTTTAGTTGATATCTCACTCCTGAGGGAACAAAGGCACTGAGAGCACAGATGCTGCTGGTGTCCTGTAGCCGCCCAGGCCTGTAGGCTGCTAGCCTGTTTACTGCAATGGTGCCTACCCATGTTATCAGTAGGTGGCATGGGAAAGTGTCCTACCACGGAGGAAGAAATAAGACTGCCATCCCTAGAAACCTTCAGGAGAGGACTGCAGACTACCTACATGAAAGTTTCCTTGAGATCTCTCAGGAGGATTCAAGGAACATCCCTGTGTACATAAACAAACTGTGCTGTATGCTTCCCCTCCTCCCCACACCTAACTTTAGAAGGGAATGAAAATCAGATGACCATGCTACATCTCTTTGTTGTACTGCTACCTTTTCTGGTACCGGCAAATTAATGATGTCAGTAGCTATGTCCTGTGAAGTCAGTACATGTAATGGGAAATACAGTTACTTACCCAAGGTTCCTTCCCCTGCAACAGGCCTGTGCTTGACTGCTGGAACTGGCTGGACTGCGGTGGAGTCTCAAACAGGTCTTGGCTTGCAGCATGCTGGATCCCCCTAGTTGCATGTCCCCAATCCTTCTCTTCTTCCTTCTTCAGCTCCTCCTTTTCCTCACTGTTCACACCATGGGTCTACGTCTTGGGCTTCTCAGAGGTATCCACAGTGGCGGGGGGGGGACTCTGTCAAGTACGGTGTGCAGCTCTTTGTAAAAGCAGCAGATCTGCATCTCTGCACTGGATTGATTGTTGGACCCCCTGGCCTTCTTGTACACCTGCCGCAGTTCCTTCACTTTTACTGTGGCACTGCTGTTGATCCCTGTTATGCCCCTTCTGCAACCCCCATGCAACCTGCTCAGAGATGTCCAGCTTTCTGTGGCTGGTCCCTAGCAGAGCCTCTTCTCCCCACAGGCCCAGGAAATCCAATATCTTCTGTCTACTCCAGGCCAGAACGCGTCTGGAGCATGTAGCCACCATGGTGAGCTTGGCCGTTGCACACAACTGTGGAGAGCTGCTAGGTACGTTTGCTGAGCTGTACAATCAGGAAAAGGTATTTACAAAATATATGGAGTTTTAAGGGGGTATTATTGGGGGATGCCGCCAGTCTCTGTGACCCTGGCATAATGGAGTTCACAATTGTGACCAGAGTGGTCAGTGTTGGGCATTGTGGAACTGTTGGAGGACTGTTAGGGTTGACATAGGTAACACAAAAAGAAAAGGAGGACTTGTGGCACCTTAGAGACTAACCAATTTATCTGAGCATAAGCTTTCGTGCGCTACAGCTCACTTCATCGGATGCATACTGTGGAAACTGCAGAAGACATTATATACACAGAGATATATATAAGTCTTATAAGTGTATATACACAGAGATATATAATGTCTTCTGCAGTTTCCACAGTATGCATCCGATGAAGTGAGCTGTAGCGCACGAAAGCTTATGCTCAAATAAATTGGTTAGTCTCTAAGGTGCCACAAGTCCTCCTTTTCTTTTTGCGAATACAGACTAACACGGCTGTTACTAACACTAACACGGCTGTTACTCTGAAACCTGTCATAGGTAACACAGTGTCTACACTCATGCTGTGTTGACTTCAGTACTTTGATCATAGCTCAATGCTGCTTGGGGAGGTGGAGTTACTGTGTTGCCATAACGGGGCATTTACATTCGTGGTAGACAAATTTAAGTGTAGACACATGCACAACTAGGTTGATGCAAGGCAACTTACATGGACCTAACTTTGTAGTATAGACCAGACCATAGTCACTGCTCCAAGATGGGCCTTGGCCTGTAGTCACAGAGGCCTTGCCTGTATGCAGAATTGAGATGGTTTAACTTTAGACCACTTGAAAAGCTGATTCCTTACCCAAAGAATTCCTTACTGAATTAAGTTATATGGATACAAGCCTGTTTTAAATTGAATTGTGTCCACGCTGTGTTTTGTACCTCTTCAGCTAAATTGGTTTACAATCACACCTTTAAATGGGTGTAATTTTGATAATAGGCAAGGCGTGAATGTTGTTGCTACAGGGCAAGTGAATATCTCAGTCCCGTTCTAGTGAATAAGTGTCCGTCTCACAAAAAATCACTATAATTGTTTCTTTTGACATCCTTATTTCAACCCTTGTTTCATCCTTGTTTTTGTGCCACTAACTAGCACCAGTCACAGCAAACAGGCTAAGGGCTGAATGGATAATTCCTCTCCTTCCTTAGTGTATTTATATCTTTCAAATACTTGCAGATGGCTATCAGATGCTTCCTGAGTCATTGTTTAGCTAAGCTCTCTGCATTTAGGGAACAATTCTGCTCTCACTTAGCAGTGCAACTCCCACTGACAATAATGGGAGTTGCGTGCCTGTAAAGGAAGGCAGAATTGGGCCCTAAATGAATCTTTAGCTTCCTAATAACCTTTTGTATCTTTTCTCTAAATTTCATCCAACTTGTTGTATGCAGTGTTTTTGTAGCCAAAGCCACAAAACCAATGCTATACCTGAGATACATCAATGATATTTTCATCCTCTGGACAATCAACCTAAACTCCCTCATAGATTTCCATCACAAATTCAACCACCCATCCATTAAACTCTCTCTAGAAAACTCCCACACTAGCATCAACTTCCTGGAAGCCACAGTCAGCTTCAATAATAGGTTAGCCGTGACATTCTGAGTACATTTCCCAGACCTGAAGAAGAACTCTGTGTAAGCTCAAACGCTTGTCTCTCTCATCAACAGATGTTGGTCCAGTAAAAGATATTACTTCACCCACCTTGTCTGTGCAACTTATTGATGTCTTTCTGGTGCATTCTCACCAGCACCATAGTAATGGGCAGTTGCCTCCCAGTTTTGCGAAACAATGGCCCTGCATGTGCAGCCCTGAATCACATGGGCTTTTCACCCTCTTTTTGAACATCATGTCATGCTGTAAGCTGCTATCCAGTTTTCTGTCCATTAATACCCTTGGGCTTCTGTCAGCACTGCTGCTTTCCAGGTATCTCCCTCCCAGTGAATATCTGTATTTGGGGATTATTTTCCACCCCAGAAGGGTGTTTTATAAGTCATGGAAATCACATAAGGTTCTGAACACTGAAATTCAAGGTTTCTATATCAAGATATCCTCTGGCTAGTCTTTGATTTTGGGGAGATCTTTCCCACCCCTTCCAAATGATTTGGAAATATTACTAAACCTTTGTTTTATGTAGGATGTTTCTGTATAAACACATGAGCAGGTCCTTGTAAATAAGGCACTCACATATTGGGATTAGGACACACCTCTTCCAATAAAGTTTCTGTGAGCTGTGCAGCTGGACTCCTGTACAAATGAAAGTGCAGGGGTTAATGTTTTCCTCTAGATGTTCTCTTGCTTCCTGCCTTTTTTGTAAGTCTTGGGTTTCATTGTCCCTTTGCACTTTAAGTGGTAGCTTTTTGTGTGTCTGTTCTAGAGATTGGAAGAGAGATTCGTTTTTTTAACTTTTGGTTTAACAGTTTCAGTAGAAAAATGATTGACATCCTCCTTTTGAGGGTTATCAACAAGAGAGAACAGTAGTGTCTAAACATAGCAATGTCTATTCTAGCAGGAGAGAAGCTTCTGAAATAGTTCTAATGGTCCATTTCCCCCCTCCGTTTTGATGAGGGCAGGGAAAGGGAGGCTAGAGAAGTTAAATGACTAATAGACTTACATGGGGAAAACCACTAACTTTAACAAGGAGATGTATATGCCCCAATCTTAACAAGTGACCATCAGAAATAGCTCTTCTTCACAACATGAGTTCTTACAATGTATCTTATCTGGTGAGGTATTTCAAGTAGAGTGGGAAGCATTAACACCATTGTTGAAGGCACTGGTAATAATGGAATACTCTGTATAGTTGTGGTTACCCATGTTCAAGGAAGATGAATTCAAACGGGAACACATGCAGAGAAGGGTTACTAGGATGGTCAAGGCCTATTTTATGAGAGGAGACTGTGGGTATGTCTACACTCCAATTAGACACCTGCGGCAGGCCCAGGCTAAGGGGCTGCTTAATTCAGGCTCCAACTGCATCTCAAGCTCTGGGACCCTCCCACCTCGCAGGGTCCTAGAGCCTGGACTTCAGCACAAGCCTGAATGCCTGCACCAGAGTTAGACAGCCTCTTGAGCCCAAGTCAGCTGGCATGGGCCAGCCGCAGGTGTCTAATTGCATTGTAGACTTACCCTAGAAGAGCGTGGCTTGTTTAGCCTCACAAAAGAAAGACTAAGAGGGGATTTGATTGCTTTTTATAAATACATTGCGGGGCTGGGGGTTAAACCCCACGGAGGAAGAAGAGCTGTCTAAACTTAAAGACAATGTTGGCTCAAGCACAAATGGATATAAACTGGCCATGAATAAATGTAGGCTGGAAATCAGGTTTCTAATCATCAGAGGAGTGAGGCTCTGGAACAACCTCCCAATAGGACTAGTTGGGGCAAGAAATCTATCGGATGTTAAGGTGGAGCGTAATAAATTTATAAACAGGATTATATGGGTGTGTTGCCTGTGATAAGAGGGGACTGGTCTCCAACTAGGTCCTTTTCACTCTTCCTGTATCCCTAATAGCATGTCTGCAGGTTCATTGCTGATGTCTGTCTCCAAGGATTTCTTTCCTATCATTGTAGTATCAATAGCTTGCTGGATAACTTAAGATAAAAAAAAATCTGGGTTTGTTTTTATCCTGTATATTGGGCTTTGCAGGATACAAAATTGTGGCTTCCATGTTCTTGTGTGTGAATTCTTGTGTGAGGAACTAGAGCTCGGCTCTTGCTTTGTGTGAGTGGAACCAAGATCCTGCGAAATCAGGCTCTTGTTCTTATAAATTGATTTTAATGGCCTGGCCTGCTGTAGTCTTTCCTTATCTCTGAACTAACTTTTATGAGAAGTAGCAGCCCTCCTGATGTCCAGTACTTATCTCTTGTTGTAATCCTATGAGCTTTCTGAACTATGTTTCATTCTGGTCTTTATATGTTTTTCTGTGTTTCCCCATTCACTGGATTTCCCACTTCTTGTGCATTGAAGGACTGGCTACCTTAGGCCTGAATCCTACAAACACTTACACATGTGCTTAACTTTACCACCAATAGTAGTCCCATGATCAGGGCTTTGAAATGTAAGCTCTCCAGAGAAGGGACAGTCATTTTGTTCAGTGCCTAGAACAATACAGCCCTGATCCCTGAATGGGGCCCCTCAGCACAACACCCACTAAACCCCCCCGATCAAATTTCTCCTAGAGATAAATTTCTTCCTTAAAGTCTTTTTGATTATGGCCCCAGCCTCTGGCCTTCCCCAAAGAAACTTAAACAGTAACAAAAAAAATAAAGGTACTGGTGTACCTTTGATTTTGTCATGAGTCACGTGATATTTGTGGTCTCAAAACTCCAACTGTTGGAGTCTCAGGTTATTACAGAGAATCTCAACTTTTATTTGAAAAAAATTTCTAGCCCTCATCGTTGCACAGAATAGCTTGAAAATATGAACCCTAAATGTTCCAACACAAGGAATGGGGATAGCCCAGCCAATCTCTTGAGTTTTTTTTGCATGGTTGGGGTTTCAGTATGAAGTATCTGCAGCAGATTCAGGTTGTACTTGCCAATTCTTGTTCATCCTGTGTATTCCACTTCTGAACTGTATTTTCTCTCCAACGAAGGGCCAGTTTCTGCCCTCAGATATGTGAGCAGTTCTCTTTGCAATTGGCGGGAGTTGTGCATACAAGTGTAAGGGAATAATTTGGCCCTTGGAACATAAGTTCCTTCAGGTAGGAACTTCATTATCATAAAGCGCTGAGCGTTCCAACAATGCTGAGGTTTGATGTTATGTTCTGTCACAAAGAAAAAAAATAGACACATTCCCCAAAGCTGCTAGATATTAGGATTGGTCTCCACTACAAGGAGATTGACGCTGGTGTAATCGATGCAGCAGGGATCAATTTAATGGGTCTAGTGAAAACCCGCTCAATCGATGGCAGAGCACTCTCTGGCTGACCCCGGTACTCATAAGAACATAAGAATGGCTATACTGGGTCAGACCAGAGGTCCATCCCGCCCAGTATCCTATCTGCAGACATGCCCCAGAGGGAGTGAACTTAACAGGTAATGATCTAGTGATCTCTCTCCTGCCATCCAGCTCCACCCTCTGACAAACAAAGGCTAGGGACACCATTTCTTACCCAACCTGGCTAATAGCCATTAATGGACTTAACCTCCATGAATTTATCCAGTTCTCTTTTAAACCCTGTTATAGTCCTAGCCTTCACAAACTTCTCAGGCAAGGAGTTCCACAGGTTGACTGTGCGCTGAGTGAAGAACAACTTCCTTTTATTTGTTTTAAACCTGCTACCCATTAATTTCATTTGGTGGCCCTTAGTTCTTATATTACTGGAACAAGTAAATAACTTTCCCTTATTCACTTTCTCCACACCACTCATGATTTTATATACCTCTGTCATAAATATAAAGGGAAGGGTAAACCCCTTTGAAATCCCTCCTGGCCAGGGGAAAGCTCCTCTCACCTGTAAAGGGTTAAGAAGCTAAAGGTAACCTCGCTGGCACCTGACCAAAATGACCAATGAGGAGACAAGATACTTTCAAAAGCTGGGAGGAGGGAGAGAAACAAAGGGTCTGTGTCTGTCTGTATGCTGCGCTTGCCAGGGACAGAACAGGAATGGAGTCTTAGAACTTTTAGTAAGTAATCTAGCTAGGTATGTGTTAGATTATGATTTCTTCAAATGGCTAAGAAAAGAATTGTGCTGAATAGAATAACTATTTCTGTCTGTGTATCTTTTTTGTAACTTAAGGTTTTGCCTAGAGGAGTTCTCGATGTTTTTGAATCTAATTACCCTGTAAGATATCTACCATCCTGATTTTACAGGGGGGATTTCTTTATTTCTATTTACTTCTATTTTTTATTAAAAATCTTCTTGTAAAACACTGAATGCTTTTTCATTATTTTCAGATCCAAGGATTTGGGTCTGTGGTCACCTATGCAAATTGGTGAGGCTTTTTATCCAACATTTCCCAGGAAAGGGGGAGTGCAAGTGTTGGGAGGATTGTTCATTGTTCTTAAGATCCAAGGGTCTGGGTCTGTAGTCACCTAGGCAAATTGGTGAGGCTTTTTACCAAACCTTGTCCAGGAAGTGGGGTGCAAGGTTTTGGGAAGTATTTTGGGGGGAAGGACGCGTCCAAACAGCTCTTCCCCAGTAACCAGTATTAGTTTGGTGGTGGTAGCGGCCAGTCCAAGGATAACGGGGGTAATATTTTGTACCTTGGGGAAGTTTTGACCTAAGCTGGTAAAGATAAGCTTAGGAGGTTTTTCATGCAGGTCCCCACATCTGTACCCTAGAGTTCAGAGTGGGGGAGGAACCTTGACAACCTCTATTATATCCCCCCTTAGTCTCCTCTTTTCCAAGCTGAAAAGTCTAGCCTCTTTAATCTCTCCTCATAGGGGACCCGTTCCAAACCCCTCATCATTTTAGTTGCTCTTTTCTGAACCTTTTCAAATGCCAGTATATCTCTTTTGGTATGAGGGGACCACATCTGTATGCAGTATTCAAGATGTGGGTGTACCATGGATTTATATAAGGGCAATAAGATATTCTCCGTCTTATTCTCTATCCCTTTTTTTAATGATTCCTAACATCCCGTTTGCTTTTTTGACTGCCTCTGCACACTGTGTAGACGTATTCAGAGAACTATCCACGATGACTACAAGGTCTTTCTCCTGATTAGTTGTAGCTAAATTAGCCCCCATCATATTGTATGTATAGTTAGGGTTATTTTTTCCAATATGCATTACTTTACATTTATCCACATTAAATTTCATTTACAATTTTGTTGTCCAATCACTTAGTTTTGTGAGATCTTTTTGAAGTTCTTCACAGTCTGCTTTGGTCTTAACTATCTTGAGCAGTTTAGTATCGTCTGCAAACTTTGCCACCTCACTGTTTACCCCTTTCTCCATATCATTTATGAATAAGTTGAATAGTATTGGTCCTAGGACTGACCCTTGCGGAACACCACTAGTTACCCCTCTCCATTCTGAAAATTTACCGTTTATTCCTACCCTTTGTTCCCTGTCTTTTAACCAGTTCTCAATCCATGAAAGGATCTTCCCTCTTACCCCATGACAACTTAATTTACGTAAGAGCCTTTGGTGAGGGACCTTATCAAAGGCTTTCTGGAAATCTAAGTACACTATGTCCACTGGATTCCCCTTGTCCACATGTTTGTTGAGCCCCTCAAAGAACTCTAATAGATTAGTAAGACGTGATCTCCCGTTACAGAAACCATGTTGACTTTTTTGTGTAACAATTTATGCTTTTCTATGTGTCTGACAGTTTTATTCTTTACTTTACTTCAGCTCTCCGAGAAGAGTAAGGGAAGTTGATCAGAGAGCATCTCCCATCGACTCAGTGCTGTGAAGACCCTGGGGTAAGTCAACCTCAGCTACGTCAACTCCAGCTACATTAGTCATGTAACTGGAGTAGTGTAACTTAGGTTGACTTACCCCGGTAGCGAAGACAAGCCCTTAGAAAAGATTCATCAGCCTAGTTTAAGGATATGTTCCAATCACTTGAAACTAAACCCATTAGTTTCGGCACATTAGTATGTTTTCTGTTTATTCACCTCTTGTAAAGTTTTTTCACCAGTGGAAATTGTGAGCTCCGTAAGGCCATGCTCTTTGTGTTAGTGTCAGGACACAAGCTGAGACTATTTTTGTGATTCTCTATAATAATTACATTACCTGAGGATACTCTCGTGCTTTTTCACTCAGTGTAATGATGGCCTTATATTGCATGATTGCTTATCTATTACTTTGTTTAAATGTATCTTTATCTGTATTTACCAACTCACATGCAGGAGTTTCCATCCTAAGCAAAGCAAGTGGACTTCATAAATGCAATGGACTTCATACACATTATGTTGATGGCAAAACCAGTTAAACTCACTGCTATGAAAACTGTGTAAGTATTTACACAAGGATTAGGGAAGTATGGTCAGGTCACAGGTCCAGGAATTAGAAAGTCCTGGAATCTAATCCATCTCTGACAACGACACTCTATATAACCTTGTACAAGTCACTTTATTTATACAATGACACTGGTGTATATTAGGGGTTCTCAACCAGGGGTCCGGGGCTTCGTGGTTGTGGGGGGAGGCTGCGAGCAGGTTTCAGGGGGTCCGCCAAGCAGGATCAGTGTTAGACTTGCTGGGGACCAGGGCAGAAAGCTGAAACCCCACTGCATGGGGTTGAAGGGTGAGGCCCTGAGTCCCGCTACCTGGGGCTGAAGCAGAAGCCTGAGCTACTTTGCTTCATGGTGCCCCCTCTGGCATGTGGCCTTGGGCAATTGCCCTGCTTGCTACCCACTAGTTATTGTGGCACAGGTGGGCCGTGGAGTTTTTATGGAATGTTTGGGGGGCCTCCGAAAGAAAAAGGTTGAGATCCCGTGGTGTAAATGGTGGTCAGGCCTAGACGGCTTTCTCCCTACTCAGAGTAGTTTGTAAAGTAGCTGAATCTCTCCGCATCAAGCGCCCCCATCTACAAAATATTTTGCCTGCCTCTTAGTGGTGTTTGCAAAGTGCTTTGGAGGTAGAAAGTGGTTAACATATATATATGTGTGTGTATATATATGTTTAAATATGTCCTTGTGTTGACTTTGATCCCATATCAAATTCTTATCTAAAAGTTTTTCAGTTGATGGGGGATGAGAGAACCCCTTCTCCTCCCTCCACCAATAACCAAAGAGAAGGGGAGAGGCAAGAAGACAGTGGGATGTGTAGTGGGGGGACAGAGAGGAGGAGACGAGACTGTTACAAGCAGAAAGAAACTGCACTGAATTGGTCTAGCTGAATAGCATATTTCTTTGGGAATGGATATGGTCCTTGCAGTGTCTAGGAACACTGGGGAGATAGTACTTTGTACTTTGATCGCAATCAGAGGTGCCAATCGTTGCGTCCTCATTGTGCTCAGGGCTATACCTTCCTAGGGGAAGACGGTTTGATTTAGTCAATAAGAAGTTATCTTAAGCTAAATCAAAGTAAGGAGTTCTTAAAGTGATTTCAGAGTGTTCACAGAAGGCTGCACAGATTTGAACTGATAGGTTAACTGGAGTTTAATCCTTGCAACTGTTGTGTAGACAAGTTTATAGTAGTCTCTACTCTTTAGAGTCCCAAGCACACTTGTGCTGTTGTATAATTAACATGCTCTGCTAAACTCCACTGGCCCTGTGCATGCCAACAGGACAGCCATCTTCAAAACCAGTTAGGTGTCCCATGTTGTCAAACGTGGCTCACTCTGAGTGAGTACAAACTGTAGGACTTTACAATATAATCAGCTCTATGTTTAACACCACATATGAATGAAATGGTTACATATCACTGGCCCTTTATTTGTTTTAAAACCGCTTTCTCAAATGCGTGCCTACCTATTTGGCCAAAGTTCAGGTTATTCATCGACTATTTCTGCTTGTCTGGATGATTGCTAGGTAGGTTTTTGGAAACTTAAGGTTCATAAAGACTTTCAGTAATTCATGCAGACTGTTACTCTTAATATCCTGACATAGCACTAGATGCAATGTAAAATTCTGTTTACTGTCTTGTCTTACCCTTCATTCTAATTAAAACATTAGTTAATTTGAAACACAATTTATATTGACATCTGCTCCTTCTTGGAGCTCTTTTTGCCAGACCACTTATGTGTTCTATATGCCTCCTCCCAATATAGGGACAACCAGTTTTGCAATGTCCAGGGCAGAATTGGTAGCTTGCCCAAAACAGCTTACATCTATTTGCTGAATGCCCACTCTTTGCACAGTTCTCTACAAAACAGAGGCAAGTACAGTCCCTGCCACAAGAGTTTTAATCCAGACTTTTAGAAGTTTAGCTGACACCCCTTCCTCCCCTCCCCCCCCCAAAATAAAAGGCTAAATAACTTTCTTGGGATACTTTTTTTTAAAAAATTAGCTTCTCTTTCCAAAATTCCCATGAACACTTTGTACTTTTTTTGATCAGTGAAGTTTGGTTTTAAAAAAAACATCAGTTTTTGATTATTTATTTTAAACCAAAATCTGAACTGGAAAAATGAAATTTTAATCATTTTCCATAAACATTTGAAAATTTTTACCAAAATGAATTTTTTCGTGAAACATGTTTGTTCTGGTCAAAAAGGCTTTGTTGTCAAAAATAATGGACATTCTACCTGAGTAAGGAATACAAGATTGGTCCTTATGGAAGGCCTTTACATGTACATATGGCCAGTTAGGGAATGTCTTCAGTGTGGAGTGAACTTGGCTCTTTCTTGGGTGTTGGCTATAATGTGGCTCCCTTCCACACACAAACCTCTGACCCAAGTGTTGAGTGTCTCACACCCCGGATAGCTGGCCCATCCTGGGATATAAGCTAAAATCCCAGTGCTGGTTACACTCAAGCAGATAGTCCACTGTAGTGGGCCCAAGCCACTACACTCCCCTGGTGGGCGGAGCCCGGTCAGCCCTGCCTGTGCCCACGCTGGGTTCTGCAGCTCAGTTGGGCTGGAGCCATGGAAGGAGGCAAATGTCTCCAGTCTGCTGCAGAACTCCGGAGCTGAAACTGTGCTGTGCAGTGCCCTGCTCCCGGAGAAGACCAACCGTGGAGAGAAGTTGCCAGGACTGCCCCCAGCTGTGTACCCCAAAGAGATGGTGGACCCTTGGACTACGGAGTTCTGCACCCAGACTGCATAGGAAGTAGCTCAAGGAAACTATTACTCTGGTTTTGCTGCCAGGGAGCAAGTCAGCATGTTTCAACGGAATCTTTGCTGACCCAGTGGTGGAACCGTCCATCGCTATTAGGGCCCTGGGCTGGGACCTGGTGGAATAGAGTAGGCATGGATCCCTTAGCCCTTCCCGCCATCCCCACCCCAACCTCCCCCTTGGCCTGAAGGCCTGTGGTTTTGGCTTGCTCCGGCCAGAAGGCTGCAGGGCCCTAGATTGTGATTGCTGGCTGCCTTAGCAAGGACGCTTAGAACATATAAGAACGGCCATAGTGGGTCAGACAAAGGTCCATCTAGCTCAGTATCCTGTCTTCCAACAATGGCCAATGCCAGGTGCCCCAGAGGGAATGAACAGAACAGGTAATCATCAAGTGATCCATCCCGTTGCCCATTCCCAGCTTCTGGCAAACAGTCTAGGGAACCATTCCTTCCCATCCTGGCTTAGACAATAACCTGCTCCCTGCTCTGCCCACTCAGAGGTCCAGAGCTGCAGACTGCTAATTGACTGTCTTTTGTTGCCTGATGCAGCAAGTTAGTGGCCTCCGTCCAAGCCTGAGCCCAATGGACCACTACAACCATCCATTTTGCAATGGATGGACAGAAAGACAGACAAGTTTTTCCACAATTCACTGGGAAAGAATCAGAGTGGCTCAGCTTGCTGCAGCACCAAGAACCATGGGATATGACCCTAGAAGGTCTAGTGTTTGACACACCTGAATACAGTACTGGTGTGGATGCAGTTAAGTGGACACACGTGAGTGTGGCTTTGTAATGATCTCCCAAGTTAACTCTGCAGCAGGGTGGATTGATTTAAATCAGGGATATAAATCACAGGTTTAAATCATGATTTAAATCAGCAAGTAGGAAACCTTGATGAAAACCATCAATTTTTAATTGTTTTGCATTTCTAGCATTTTGTTATTTTCCTAAAGAATGAAAATCAACTTTTGGCTGTTAGCAAAACGTAGTACTAAATTGTAACTAGGAGTATGCACTTTTGGTATAATTGCTTAAATAAGTGTGTAGCTTAACATTTATTCAGATTCCTAACTTTTACTTTTTTAATATGTTTAAAAAGTGTCATTCACCATTTTCTTTTACTAGATTATTTTGGTTTTTTACTTGGGATTTGTATCAGAGTAGATTTTGATGGAAACTGGAATTAAATTAAAATGCACAAAACCAGCATTTTAAAATTTGGTTTTTTATTTAGTAAAACAGCCTTAAATGTGCTGGATATATAGCAATAAGTATTTTGAAACATGTTTTGCATTTAAAACTAAGTCATTTATTAAACAAAGGAAGTATTTCCTGTAGTTTGTGAACTGAATGTTTCTGGTCACCATGTTCCTCAAGATTTTCGAACTAGTAGATCTTTTCCTCACACTTGTTTTTATTGATCGGTTGGCAGAGGAAAACAAATTTTCCTGCTTTAACTCCCAATTTATTTCTCAGCTTTGAATCAACCAGTCATTGAACTGAACTTCAATAGGTGAATAAACTGAAATGAAGAAAATATTCTCTGCACCTGAAAAAGAGGCTACAGCTTTCAAAAGTTGGTTAGCACTTCAACAGACTCCAGCTGCTGGTGCTTAGCCAAGTGTCTGACTTACTTTAAAACTTCAGCAGCAAACTTACTGCTTGAATATTTTTTATTTAAATGATTAACAGATTATAATAAATTTAGGCCTTAATATAGATTGTCATAATTTCATATTTAATTTTAAATAGGTTTATTTTTAAAAAAGAAAAAAGTATTTAACTCCAATTTAAATCAGATTTTGATTTTTTTTTAAAATTAATTTCTATCCGCTCTGCTGTGAAAATCCAGTTAGAGGCAACAAGCTACATGTGCGTATGTTGCTGTACTTAAGAAACCATGGTGTAGGCACACACCAATTGGGCATACTTAGGGCTTATCTACAGTACCGCACGGGGTCGAGCTAAGATACGCAACTTCAGCTACATGAATAGCGTAGCTGAAATCAATGTACTTAGATCTACTTACTGCAGTGTCTTCAGCTCTCCCGTCGAATCTGCTTCTGCTCCTTGTTCTGGTGGAGTACCGGAGTCAATGGGAGAGTGCTCAGTATAGACACAATAAATTGAGCCCCGCTGGATCGATCGGGTAGTGTAGACAAGCCCTTAGTAACATACCTCTGTCTTTGAAATTTGGACCTAAAGATTAGACATGGTGCATGTGATTGTTTTTGTTTTTGTTTTTTTGAAAAATGCAATTGTCGTGTAATTTTTGTTTGAGGACTTCACCAGCAGACAGTATTAGAATGTGCGTGTTTTACAGGCACACCAAACCCACATTTTTAATGGTTTGATTTTCTGGTTCCACTGTGCATGCAGGACTACAGAAAGCTACTAGGAAAGGAGCTATTTAAATCCTTTCTGTTCAGAAATACTGTTGAAGGACATGCATGCATGGGCAGGAGACAAACAGAGTTCAGCTGGGTCCTGCCTGCTACTTTAAGCTTGTAAATTAAACACCGGCCGCCTTCTCCAAATAAATCCTTCTTTAAACCTCATCTGGGACATGCTAAGGATGGCAGCACTACATCCCCTTATTGCCGACACAGTCGATCTTGGATGGATTGCAAGGCTGCCGGTTTGAAAGTCTGCAGTTGCCCCAGAATTGGACATGGTGCATAGAAATTGTGTTGTGGTAAGGGATTCTTTGAACATTACTGAAGCCAAGGTAGAAAGTTTTGTCCAAATTTCTGGGAGTAAAAACTCCATGGTATAGATCTTGAAAACGTAGCATCTGAGCAAGATGCAATTTCTTCCCCGTTGGTGGCAAAAAAAAAAAAAAAAATAATGCTTTGGAGGGAAAAAAATTGTTTGGAGCCAAGATTTGTTTCAATATATGGCTACTTGTGTTTCCTGAGTATACTGAGGAATGAATTTCTCAGGGAATGAGATAATGAGTAAACGATCTGCACTATCCCAGCTATCTCAGTTTCCCTGCTCTCAGAATATTAGTTTTGTCTACCCCTAAAACAACTCTGCTGAAATGCCATCTGGTAGAACTGATGGAGGAAAAGATCCGAGGTTTGGAGATACAGGTGGAAAGTCTGGTTGAGTTTAGGAAGGAGTTCAAGCGGATGATGGAGCAAAGACATGAGGTATCTGAAGGGAAAAACTCAGACTTACAGATGGAAGCAGGGCTGGGGAATTCTGAGGGGAGACTGTGTGAGGAAAGTGGTCAGTGGAAGCATGTGACCAAAAGAACCAGGCAGAGGAAAAGATGGGCTAGTGAAGGAGAAATAGAGCTCAAGAACTGGTTTACAGAGTTGGAAAATGAAGAAGGGGCTCAGCAGGTAGTCGCTGAAGGTGGAAGGGCAAGGAAGAAAAGAAGAGCGGCTAGTCCTATAGGAAAAGGGGAAGAGTCAATGGAGACTACACCAAATATGAGCCCCAGGAGGATACAGGATGGGTTGAATAGGAATGGAAAGAACTTGCAGCCAGAGGGAACAGGGGATAGACTGGAGAATAGCACCGTCATCAGGAAAAGCCAGGTCTATGTGATCGGGGACTCTTTACTGAGAAGAATAGACAGGCCTGTAACCAGAGCTGATCCAGAGAATAGAAGGGTGTGCTGTCTTCCAGGTGCTAAGATACCGTATGTAGACCTGAGGTTGAAAAGGATCCGAAAGGGAGCATGAAAGAATCCCCTAATTATCCTTCATGTGGGAACAAATGATACGGCTAGATTCTCGCTGGAAAGTATTAAGGGAGACTATGCTAGGCTGGGGAAGACGCTTAAGGAAATTGAGGCTCAGGTGATCTTTAGTGGGATTCTGCCTGTTCCTAGAGAAGGGCAACAAAGGTGTGACAAGATTATGGCTATCAACAGATGGCTTCGGCAGTGGTGCTATAAGGAGGGCTTTGGGATGTATGGCCACTGGGAGGCATTCATGGATAGAGGACAGTTCTCTCGGGATGGACTTCATCTGAGTAGGGAAGGAAATAGACTTCTAGGATGGAGGCTGGCACAACTGATTGTTTTTAATAAAGTAAATACTAATGGAAACTGTGATCATGGGAGACTTTAACTTCCCAGATATAGACTGGAGGACGAGTGCTACTAATAATAATAGGGCTCAGATTTTCCTAGATGCAATAGCTGATTGATTCCTTCATCAAGTAGTTGCTGAACCAACTAGAGAGGATGCCATTTTAGATTTGGTTTTAGTGAGTAGTGAGGACCTCATAGAAGAAATGGTTGCAGGGGATAATCTTGGTTCAAGTGATCATGAGCTAATTCAGTTCAAACTGAACGGAAGGATTAACAAAAATAAATCTGCAGCTACGGCTTTTGATTTCAAAAGGGCTGACTTTCAAAATTAAGGAAATTAGTTAGGGAAGTGGATTGGACTGAAGAACTTATGGATCTAAAGGTAGAGGAGGCCTGGGATTACTTTAAATCAAACCTGCAGAAGCTATCGGAAGCCTGCATCCCAAGAAAAGGGAAAAAATTCATAGGCAGGAGTTGTAGACCAAGCTGGATGAGCAAGCATCTCAGAGAGGTGATTAAGAAAAAGCAGAAAGCATACAGGGAGTGGAAGAAGGGAGGAATCAGCAAGGAAAGCTACCTTATTGAGGCTAGAACATGTAGGGATAAAGTGAGACAGGCTAAAAGTCAAGTAGAGTTGGACCTTGCAAAGGGAATGAAAACCAATAGTAAAAGGTTCTATAGCCATATAAATAAGAAGAAAACAAGGAAAGAAGAAGTGGGTCCACTAAACACTGAGGATGGAGTGGAGGTTAAGGATAATCTAGGCATGGCCCAATGTCTAAACAAATACTTTGCCTCAGCCTTTGATAAGGCTAAAGAGGATCTTAGGGATAATGGTAGCATGACAAATGGGAATGAGGATATGGAGGTAGATATTACTATATCTGAGGTAGAAGCGAAACTCGAACAGCTTAATGGAACTATCTGGGCCCTCTGATTTAATCTTCATCCAAGAATATTAAAGGAATTGGTACCCAAAATTGCAAGCCTATTAGCAAGAATTTTTAATGAATCTGTAAACTCAGGAGTTGTACCGTATGATTGGAGAATTGCTAACATAGTTCCTATTTTTAAGAAAGGGGAAAAAAGTGATCCGGGTAACTACAGGCCTGTTAGTTTGACATCTGTAGTATGCAAGGTCTTGGAAAAAATTTTGAAGGAGAAAGTAGTTAAGGACATTGAAGTCAATGGTAAATGGGACAAAATACAACATGATTTTACAAAAGGTAGATCGTGCCAAACCAACCTAATCTTCTTTGAGAAAGTAACAGATTTTTTAGACAAAGGAAACGCAGTCTATCTAATTTACCTAGATTTCAGTAAGGCATTTGATACCGTGCCACATGGGGAATTATTAGTTGAATTGGAAAAGATGGGGCTCAATATGAACATTGAAAGGTGGATAAGGAATTGGTTAAAGGGGAGACTACAACAGGTCCTACTGAAAGGTGAATTGTCAGGCTGGAGGGAGGTTACCAGTGGAGTTCCTCAAGGATCGGTTTAATTTTTTATTTAATCTTTTTATTACTGACCTCGGCACAAAAAGTGGGAGAGTGCTAATAAAGTTTGCAGATGATACAAAGCTGGGAGGTATTGCCAATTTAGAGAAGGACCGAGATACCATACAGGAGGATCTGGATGGCCTTGTAAACTGGAGTAATAGTAATAGGATGAAATTTAATAGTGAGAAGTGTAAGGTTATGCATTTAGGGATTAATAACAAGAATTTTAGTTATAAGCTGGGGACGCATCAATTAGAAGTAACGGAGGAGGAGAAGGACCTTGGAGTATTGGTTGATCATAGGATGACTATGAGCACCTAATGTGATATGGCTGTGAAAAAAGCTAATGCGGTCTTGGGATGCATCAGGAGAGGTATTTCCAGTAGGGATAAGGAGGTTTTAGTGCCGTTACACAAGGCACTGGTGAGACCTCACCTGGAATACTGCGTGCAGTTCTGGTCTCCCATGTTTAAGAAGGATGAATTCAAACTGGAACAGGTACAGAGAAGGGCTACTTAGATGATCCGAGGAATGGAAAACTTGTCTTATGAAAGGAGACTCAAGGAGCTTGGCTTGTTTAGCCTAACTAAAAGAAGGTTAAGGTGAGATATGATTGCTCTCTATAAATATATCAGAGGGATAAATACTGGAGAGGGAGAGGAATTATTTAAGCTCAGTACCAATGTGGACACAAGAACAAATGGATATAAACTGGCCACCAGGAAGTTTAGACTTGAAATTAGACCAAGGTTTCTAACCATCAGAGGAGTGAAGTTTTGGAATAACCTTTCAAGGGAAGCAGTGGGGGCAAAAGACCTATCTGGCTTTAAGATTAAACTCAATAAGTTTATGGAGGAGATGGGATAACATGATGGGATAACATGATTTTGGTAATTATTCATGGTAAATAGACCTAATGGCCTGTGATGGGATGTTAGATGGGGTGGGATCTGAGTTACCCAGGAAAGAATTTTCTGTAGTATCTGGCTGGTGAATCTTGCCCATATGCTCAGGGTTTAGCTGATGGCCATATTTGGGATCGGGAAGGAATTTTCCTCCAGGGCAGATTGGAAGAGGCCCTGGAGATTTTTCGCCTTCCTCTGTAGCATGGGGCATGGGTCACTTGCTGGAGGATTCTCTGCTCCTTGATGTCTTTAAACCACAATTTGAGGACTTCAATAGCTCAGACATAGGTGAGGTTTTTTGCAGGAGTGGGTGGGTGAGATTATGTGGCCTGCGTTGTGCAGGAGGTCAGACTAGATGATCATAATGGTCCCTTCTGACCTTAGTATCTATGAAACTCTGCTGAAATAATTTGAAAACAAGATTGTAAGAATAGCAGCTCTTTTCTTGGATATTAATTGGATATTAATCTTGAATATGGATGTTCCCAGGAGTTCTGTCCTGTTCACACTCATTGATAAAGAGAACTGAGCACTTTGCTGGGGACAAGGAGATTTGCCATACAGTACCTAAGGACTGACTACAGTGGTTCTACATCTAGAATGTGGCTGTCTGGCAAACTCTTCCAGCTGTACACTCACCAGGGTCCCACCACTGGACCCATGTGCTCCTAAGCTTCCCGGGGTCTGGGAAGACTCTAGCACCATCTTTCTCTGGCCTCTCTGTCATGCTTCCTCAGCACAGACTCCGTTTATTATCCCTTCCCTGAAGCGAGACCTTGTGGTTCAGCTGCTTTAGGCCCCCAGGACCAATGCTGCCACCTGCGCGCCTTTGCAGCTTAAGCACGTCCTTTCCCAGAGTTCTAACCGTGTCGGAACTCTGGTTTACCATTTACCTCTGCAGGGACACATGACAGTTGAGGTACGTGAGACAGGGGCTTTGCAAACTATTCTTCAGATGGCAGAAGATTTATTCAGATCGAGGTAAAAACAAAAAACACCAACAACTCCCTTCCCTGCCTCAATTTCCTTACCACTCTAGAGTGGTCTTGGGGCTTAATTCAGAGTCTTCTAGAGTGTCCAGGAGCCACCTGCACAGCTTTTCTGCTTCTGGTGTCTTCTCCCTTTCTCTCTAAAAATGGCTGGTGAGGTAGGTGAGAGGGAGTCCTCCTTTTCTAAAGTTGCTGTCTCCTTTTTCTTGTGAGCCTCATCAGGTGTTCAAAATCCCCCCCAGACGATCTGTTGCTTAGGCTTTGTCTACACTAGCACTTTTGTCAGCAAAACTTTTGTCGGTCAGGGTTGTGAAAAACACACACACTGACCAACATAAGTTTCACTGACAAAAGCGCCAGTGTGGACGGTGCTATGTTGATGGGAGAGCGTCTCCTACGTCCATAGCTACTGCTGCTCGTTGCGGGTAGTTTAATTATGCTGGTGGGAGAACTCTCTCCTGCCAGCATAATGCGGCTACACAGGAGACCTTACAGCGGCTACACAGGAGACCTTACGCTCTAGGGTCGGTAGTATAGACATAGCCTTAGTTACCAGCCTACTTGGCTGGACTGGTTTTCTTGGTCTGGTGACCTTCTTTGCCCAAGGCAGCATCCATTTGAATAGAAGACTATCAAAGTTTAATGCCCCTCCATTGTTAGCCTTCTGTCCTCTCCTGTTGGAATTCCATCCCAGGATAGAGGTGAAAAGGTAGCAGGAAAGCCAGACTAGTCTTCTAGTCAAAATGCAGTTAACAGTATACAGAATGTCAAACTAGAATTCATAAGTTGTGCCTAGACAGATTCCCCAAATCATCACAATATCCTATTTATTTGGGCCAAGATGTTTGATTCAGTAAATAACAGGAGTAGAATTGGAGGAAACTAACAGTGGATTTAATATGGTCTGGGTTTTATTTGGTTTACTTGGTTTTTCTTTTTCTCCTGCTCTTGCACATGCTCTGTCCAGTTCTGTTGAACAATAATGAATTATAAATTCATAGATCATTTGGTATAATGAATCATTTACATTTTAGTATATAGAGTTGGGAAACAGAGTTTTGGTTCTAATCTCCCACTTTGGTTTCCAGCATTTGACTTTAATCTAACTCAGAGGAGTTATGGCTTTTTAGAAGCTTCTTAAGGAATTGATTTTTCCCTCCCACTTTCTGCCTGAGAGATGCAATTCTAGGCTCTGATCCTGCAAACATGGAAGTGCATGTGTAATCCTGTTGAATCCAATGGGACTGCTACTCACATGTAAGTGTTTGCAAGATCAGGGGCTAGCATTGCAACCAAGAGCTTTGCAGAATGGCATCTTTACATCTGTAATTGTAACACTTTATCAGCCTTGAAGTTATGGGTTTTTGAAGCTTAAAACTTTTATAGTTAAACCAAAATGGCTATTATATTCTTATTAACTTTGTATTGTTCCCTCGATGTTTGCATTTTTAAAATCTAGCTTGCACTCTATCTTGCTCTTTGTATACTAAGTGAAGAGTTTAAATTTTTACTCTATTTTCACTTTCATGAGTCTGTTATTGTTACACATGTCAAGCACTATATAAATCCTAGATAATTCCTCCCCTCATTAATTGTTAAATTTCATTTACAGGTTCTCAGTAAGACATTACTTTCCCTAACATTTTCACCCTTCTGTCTCTTTCCCTCCCCCCTTTCAAATATTGCTGTGTTATACTTTTTTATGATTTGTTTTTATGGGAGGGGCAAAAGATAGATGATGGAGTGGAATGAGATAACAGGGAAACTAAGGCTATGTCTACACTAGTACTTTTGTTGGCATAACTTATGTTGCTCAGGGGTATGGAAAAAAAAATCCCCCTGAGTGACATAAGTTACACTGACAGAAGTGCCAGTGTGGACAGTGTTATGGTGGCGGGAGACGCTCTCCCACTGACACAGCTACCACCATTTGTTGCTCATGGTTTAATTAGATGGTTGGGAGAGCTCTCTCTCGTCAGCATAGAGCAGCTATGTGGGAGATCTTACAGCTGTGCTGCTGTAAGATCTCTAGTGTAGACATGGCCTCAGATTAAAAATGTCCTGGAAGAATTCAGTGAACAATTTAGAAGGTGTCACAGAAGAACTGGAGGCAGTATTAGTGTAGTTTGAAAGAGCTCAAGTAAAGAGGCTAAGAACTAGGAAGATTGTACTTACTGAGCGTGGGGATGAAGAGAGATCTGTGAACCGGAAAACTACCTCTTTTATAGAGGAGGTTGAAGCGGCCCAAGGAACACTGATGGGAGGATCATGCTTTCAAAGAGCATGAAGTACAGATCAGTTGGCTTCAGACAACTTTTTGTTTTCTTCTGGTAAAGGCAGTGTGGGCTTTGTTTTCAATAAAGAGAAACTTTCTTTACTGCCACTTCAGTTTGCTGCTCAATGATCAGTGTGGAGAAACCGAATGCCATGAAACCTGCGTCAGTCCTGTTAGATCAGTGGCTCCGTCCTGTATTAGGACAACTGATGGGGTGGAGGAATCCTGTAAACACTTGTTTGCTTTATCAGCATATTTTCTTGTTTGCTAGAAGATACCACTGTAAGAGCCACTGTTACCTGTAAATATACCTGTCGTTTTACCTACATGAAAAGTTTACTGCAGAATGCACAATGTATAAATATTTTAGCAGCCCAAGTGTGATTACAAGCATCAACGAAGGAAGATTTTTATTAAAAGAAAGTATTTTGCAAACTTTGCAATATAAATTCATACCACTGAAAAGTGATTTTTATGTTGACCCATAAAGGGATTGGCAACTACCTTTGCCTCCAGGTTTGCATCTTGGTGAATAAGGGGGCGTAAAGGCTATGCAAAACCTACCAGGAATATTTTCTTAATTTTTTAGTTTATACTTTTCTTTTCAGTGGATGCTGATCTTGGTCTAGTTTCAGTGTCCAAGCTGAGGGAAATGCACCAAGTAAGCCAGTTTATACCTGGAGAAATATCATTAAAATTTTGGAAAAAAACATGCAAAAGTTACACCAAGAGTCACTTTTTAAGACAGCAATTGAACTGGCTTGGTCAATTTTATTTTTAAATCCAGATGCTAGACTAAAGGGGATGTTATGTTTCTGTAATAAAAACAACAAAACACTTTTAAAGATTCTGCCATTTAGTGTCTCTAGAGATCATCATACAAAAGGTCCTGTTGAAGAGCTGCTAGTTTTGGGTGTGGTGAGGTTTTTAAATGAGAACTTTGGGGCAGGTACAGTCAACTGTAGAACAAGACTGGGCAGGAGGCAACAAGTCTGCACTTATTTTCTATTATTTTTATTATAAATTAGATAAAATGTGCTGGATGAAGATTGAACTCGGCCTGGGTTGCACGTGCCTTGAAATGGGCACTGAAGCTCTTTGATCATTAAAGTATTAATACTTATATTGTGCTTTATATCTTCAAAGCACTGTACAAAATTAAGTGATTAGAATGGAAGGCAACAGGTTTCATTGTGACTCGGGCTAGTATCCTTATCTCTCACATGCAATGTTGTTCTTGTTAACCATTCTTCTCTGCTGTTCTTCACTGACACAACAGCAATACTGCCTTGTGCTTTGATACTAACTACTCCCTCAAGCTAACTAGTATCCGATTAGATCTGTGCTTGGCTGGGAAACCTCTGGGCAACATGCAGGTGGGGATGGTGGTGGTGGTTTAGAATGTGGCATTCTTTCCTCTCGGTCAATACCAAACATGCCCCAAGATGTTGGTATGTGGCATTGTGCTGCTGGAGGTTCCATCTTTGAGATGAGACCTAAAGTGAGGTCCTGATACCTTGTACTCACTAAAAATTCCATTGCACTTTATCAAACAAAAGTTAGGGGTGATAAACCTCCATAGCCTGGCTTTATTCTATTAATTACATTCTGTTTACTTCAATTCCCTCTGCCGTTTCTGTTGGATAAAGTATTCTTCACTTCTTGCCCTCAGCTGTTCTCTAGGACTGTTATATGTTAGATTGCTGCTACTTTCCATCCTAGAGGTAGTGCATTTAAGGAATTGGTGAAGTGATACCTCTGTGTCCCTTGCCGAACTCAGATGTTGAGGTTTGTTTAATGCATCGTAAAACACTTTGACTTTCTCTGATGAAAGGCATTATGTAAATGCAATATGTACTGTTCTTCTTCTCCTTTCATTTTTTTTTAACAGAACAGTACATTAGGGAGGTATGTTTGTCCTTCTGTTACATCAGAAAAGCCTGTTGCTACATCCTTGGGCACTAATATCCCAACAAATACTAGGTTTGATTATGATTCTAGTCAGGAAAAAAACAAAAACCTCTCAGATCTGGATGCAGAACAGAAATTGAATGTTGATATAAATGGACTCAATATTTTGCATGTCATTAGGACACAGTAACATAAAAAGGAGGCAAAAAAGGGATGTGATAGGAGTATATAAAATAATGAATGGAATAAAGAAGGCAAACTGAGAACTTCTGTTTACTCTGCTTCATAATACAAGAACTAGCAGACACTGAAAGAAGTTGAAAGCCAGCACATTTGAAGTGTGTGGTCATTACACACAAAACATAATTGGCCCATGGAACTCCTTGCCACTAGATAATGAGTCCAAGAGCTTAGTGGGATTCAGAAATAGTTCAATACCTATATGGCTAATCCACAATAGATGTGGTACAGTCTTTAAACACTGAGCATATCACATCATACTTCACGGCATAAATCAGCCACTAATTAAGATTAGTAAATAGATTATTTCTGCGCTGGGGTTAGTCCGTTATTACACACTATGAGGTTTCTTACACTTCTTCTGGTGCTGGATACTGTCTGACATGTTACTGTTTTATGTTACTGTGACAGCCAGCTCCTGCAAGCTGTGAAGCCTGGGCAGTGTGTGGGCAAGGCCTGCAAACTTTTACTATTTTAAATTTATAATCTAAAAAAATTGCTGCCTGGTATCTTCTGTGAGGATCCCTTATTCTATTTCAGCTCACCCGTAAGCTGGGCTGAAAAGTTGAGCAGGGTTTCCCCTGCAATGACTACTTCCCACCAGTGGGAGCCACTGTAGTGTTGGCACATAGGATAGGGAGATGGTGTGCTCTTCTGCTGGCCTGGTGGGTGCTGAGCCCGAGTGGAGTTTGCTGTGAAGGAGAGAGCCTTTCCAGCAGAGAGGTGTGGGGAACAGAAGCTCGGTGGGGTAATCTGAGGCAGAATGGGTCGTTCCATTCAAGACTTCATACTCCCATGGCTCCCCAACAATTCCCTCCACTCCCTATTGGCCCAGCCTTTCCTTTCCTCCCAACCACTGGTTTTCTATGTCCATTCTCTCCACCTGCACCACTCCTGCCCCTTCAGCTACCTTCTCTCTCTGTCCCCAACCGCGCATCCCCTTTCTTCTGGGGTATGAGATCATACCTAGTTCTTATGTAGGACTTGTCATCAAATCGACTTCAAAGCACTTTACAAAGGAGGTCAGAATCATTATCCCCATTTTACATACAGGGAAACGGAGGCAGAGCGGTAAAGTGACTTACCCAAGGTCACACAGCAGGACAGCAGCAGAGCTGGGAATAGAACCCAGGTCTCCTGAGTTCCAGTCCACTGCTGTAGCCACTAGGTAACAGTGCCTCTCACCCACACTTATGCCTGAAGGGGAAACCAGTGACTTTCTCACTGATGAAAAATGTTACATGTGGAACTGCACAAAACTTGGCATCTGTGGGGTACCAATGACATAGCGAAGGATAGGAGAGAAGTCCTGGAGGCCAAATTTAAGTTGATAGGTAAGAGATTAGGACCTCCATGGTAGCATTCTCTGAAATGCTTCCAGTTCCATGCGCAGGGCCAGTTAA
Source organism: Lepidochelys olivacea (assembly GCF_965140295.1). Classification (NCBI taxonomy): domain Eukaryota; kingdom Metazoa; phylum Chordata; order Testudines; family Cheloniidae; genus Lepidochelys; species Lepidochelys olivacea. Next base: position 8,334,974 of record NC_140413.1, read on the forward strand.
CAGGCAGAACTGCAGGGTCTAAATGCGTGGATGAGATGATGTAGGGAGGAGGGGTTTAGATTTATTAGGAACTGGGAAAACTTTTCGTAAAGGAGGAGCCTTTCCAGGAAGGATGGGCTCCACCTAAACCAAAATGGAAACAGATTGCTGGCACTTAAAATTAGAAAGATCATAGAGCAGTTTTTAAACTAAGGGCGGGAGGAAAGCTGACGGGTGCAGGGGAGCACGTGGTTCAGACAGAGTCTTCCCTTAGGGTAGTATCTATTAATGGAGATTCTCTATATCCTAGTAAGGAGGATAGATGATAAAATATGGGTAGGATCTGATGAGAAACAGTCAAATGAAAAAGAGTCCCATTGAATTACATCACATAATGGCAGACAGCTAAAAAGTGACAAGTTTTTAAAGTGCTTATATACAAATGCCAGAAGTGTAAGTAATAAGAGGGTGAACTAGAGTGCCTCATATTAAATGAGGATATTGGTATAATAGCCATCACAGAAACTTGGTGTCAGAGTAGCAGCCGTGTTAGTCTGTATCCGCAAAAAGAAAAGGAGTACTTGTGGCACCTTAGAGACTAGCAAATTTATTTGAGCATAAGCTTTCATGAGTTACAGCTCACTTCATTGGATGCATTCAGTGGAAAATACAGTGGGGAGATTTATATACACAGAGAACATTAAACAACGGGTGTTACCATACACACTGTGAGGAGAGTGATCAGGTAAGGTGAGCTATTACCAGCAGGAGAGCGGGGTGGGGGGACCTTTTGTAGTGATAATCAAGGTGGGCCATTTCCAGCAGTTGATAAGAACATCTGAGGAACAGTGTGGGGGGGCGGGGAATAAACATGGCAATTCTTCAACAAAAAAACTTCAAAAACAGACTCCAACAAGAGCCTGCTGAATTGGAATTAATTTGCAAACTGGATAGAATTAACTTAGGCTTGAATAAAGACTGGGAGTGGATGGGTCATTACACAAAGTAAAACTATTTCCCCATGCTTCCCCCCCCACCCCCAACACTGTTCCTCAGACATTCTTGTCAACTGCTGGAAATGGCCCACCTTGACTATAACTACAAAAGTACCGCTCTCCTGCTGGTAATAGCTCACCTTACCTGATCATTCTCCTTACAGTGTGTATTTTGTACCAAATGTCTAGAGGATAGCTATTGTGATGCCAATTTTAAAAAGGGCTCCAGAGGTGATCCCAGCAATTACAGGCCGGTAAGCCTGACTTCAGTACTGGTCAAACTCATTGAAACTATAGTAAAGAACAGAATTATCAGATACATAGATGAACATAATTTGTTGGGGAAGAGTTAACATGGCTTTTCTAAAGGGAAATCTCTACTAGAACTGTTTGAGGGGGTCAACAAGCATGTGGACAGAGGTGATCCAATGGATTTAGTGTACTTAGATTTTCAGAAAGCCTTCGACAAGGTCCCTCACCAAAGCCTCTTAAGCAAAATAAGCTGTCATGGGATAAGAGGGAAGGTCCTCTCATGGATTGGTAACTAGTTAAAAGATAAGGAGTACTTGTGGCACCTTAGAGACTAACAAATTTATTTGAGCATAAGCTTTCGTGAGCTACAGCTCACTTCATCGGATGCATGCAGTAGAAAATACAGTGGGGAGATTTTATATACACAGAGAACATGAAACAGCATCAGTGTGAATGAGGTGTTGCTTTACTGCGCTCTGATCAGCCTCCGGAAAAGTCCCATAATCCCCTTAAGTCAAGGGGCCACTCTTGTCACTGTTGTGAAATTGGCTGCAGGAATGCGGAAATACCTTTTCAAAGCTCCCTTTCTGAGAAGCTGGCTGCTTATCAGCGCTGAGAAAAAGCAAACATTTACTGTTTGCTTTGAGTGAGTGTGAGAGAGGCGGGGGGGAGGGGGAGGTCTGAACTTACAAGACAGCATGCTGACACGCACTCAGCACCCCCAAAACCCACTCTCTCCTCCCCACATACACACAACACACTCCCTGTCACACCCCACCCCACCCCATTTGAAAAGCACGTTGCAGTCACTAGCCTGCTGGGATAGCTGCCCATAATGTACGGCTCCCAGTGCCACTGCAAGTGCAGCAAACGTTGCAACGTCAGTGCACTGTCAGTGTGGACAGACTGCAGCGCTTTCCCTACTGCGCTCTACGAAGGCTGGTTTAACTCACAGCACTCTACATCTGCAAGTGTAGCCATGCCCTGAATGTGGTATAGTGAGATTACATTACCAACCATGATTAAGTTGAGCAGCAGTGTAAGGAGTTTTCCCTATTACAGTATTTTGGAAGCACATTTTGCCCAGAAGTAATTAATAATTTTGAGTGCAGCCAACAATAAGACACCTTAAAGTAGCTTAATATGCAGAGGGTCAGTGTTATGCACTTTTTGAAACATCAGACCCCTTTAAAAGTGTCTCAGGTTGGCCAGCTCTTGACCTTTCTCTGTTGAGAGGATGATAAAGTTAAAGTAGCTTGGGGTGGATGGGACTAGTTTTGTAGCCTGTTATTAAAAGTTCCCTTTGTAAAACAAATTTTAAGGAGGAAAACGCTGTGTAATTGACTTGTCATGTAAAGTGCACGTTGTGTGATAAAGGAGGTTGCAGCTTTCCCGGTTAATTTTCCACTAAACATATTAAAAGTTTGAATACTTATAATGCGATTAACACAACCCACAGCAACCTGATACATTAAATGCTATGAATGAGTCAGCAACCAGCTCCTGATGACTTCAAAAGTTTCTACAGTTGAAAACATGAGTCCAAACCTAGCCTTTGGCTATGTCTGCTCTGCAAAAAAAAAAAAAAAGGTGTGGGTGATAGTTGTGGCTTTTGCTTGTTTTGTTTTAACATCAAGATAGCTATCTTGATGTAAACTCCCAGAGGGGACAAGGCACAGGTGGTTTTTACCTTGACTAATTACATCAAAATAAAACTAGTTGTGTCTTGTCTCCTTTGGATTTTACATCAAGATCTTGATGTGGAAACCTCAAATGCATCTTTTAGCAGTGAAGACAGCCTTAGGCTCTGACTTCACTGCTAAAAAAGGGTGTGTGTTTATTGCGGGATAATGAACACACACTAGTTACCCTATTGTAAAATCCTGGTGGGGAAGAGGCACATTTAATTTGTACCTGGAGGTCACCCATAGGCAGGGGTATAGTATTGAATTTGCCTACCTGCCTCGCTTGTGAAAACTTCAAGTGCCTGTCTCCATTAAGATTTTACAGCAGGATAGTTATTGCATATTAATTATCCTGTGGTAAAAACGCACCTTATTTTAGCAGTGAAGGCAAAGCCTTAGACAACCAGCGCTTGCAGTGTTGGCATCCTTCCTCTGTTAGGGCAACCCCACTTGGGAGATGGAGAGGAAGGTCAGACACCAAAAGTGATTTGGCAGGTTCTGAACAAGCATGAGATCTCTGAGTTAATGGAGTACTTAGTGTTAATTTATGAGTGTATCTATAACACTGACTGGAAATCGGGTTTACTTTGTGGTCTGGTATCTTCCTATTTCAAGTTCAACTTCTATGTGTTAGTGGAAAGTGAATGTGAATTTGTGAAAACATCCCACGTGTTTCAGAAATCAAAAATGGTGTGAAAAGACATTCAAACTGAAAAATCATACAAGTCAGATCACTAAAGTTTAGAGAATCAGGCTAATCCATTTATGTACATTTGTATACTGTTGCCCATCTCCTAAGGGGTAGCAGATTTCATGGGTTTGTAATGTCAGTTTCTCATTGAAGCAGAAATCAGTGATGTGAAGTCAAAGTATTTTCTAGTGTAATTTGTTTATAAGATGTCCATGAGCCCTGTTTCCTGGAACAGAGGGTATCATAAACTGCACCAAGGTAATTCCATCTTGCAGAAAACTTAGGTGAGTATAGTGTCTGTTATATATATTTTAAAATAGAGCTTGTATAATTAGAACAAGTCAAGGCATCTGATATTTTTTGATGGCCTTTGGGCTGGCCTACACATAAAACTTGCATTATATTTACTAAAATTGAGTTAAACCAGAGCAAATCCTGTTTGGAAAACACTTAAATCTGTTTACATCAGTTTCCAGGTTTTTCTGGTTTGACTAAATCCATTTAAAACGCGAATTTAGTTAAACCAGAGGAAATTTTGTGTGTAGAACAGCCCCTATGGCCCCAGTCCTTAAGCACGAGTAGTTCCATTAACTTCAATTCAGATTGCCAACTCCAAACATGCAAAATTCACGAGTGAGGTCTTAAAATCATGAAACCTGCTTAAAAATTATATTTTTTTATAAATTTGAGGCTTTTTTTTAATGGTTTGAGGCTTTAGGGAAACTTAAAGTTGGGGCTTTAACACAAAATATCAAAAGGCTCATGATCAAAATTGTGGGAGTTGACAACACTGATACCTTGCTGATCTAGGGCTTAAAATCCACATCCCTGAGCAACCTAACCCCAGTGCTACGTTGACAGGAGAATTCTCCCGTAAACCTAGCTCCTGCCTCTCAGGGAAGTGGGGGCTTGTCTACATTTAAAACCCTACAGTTCTGCAGCCCCAATTCTGCAGGGAAAACATGAAATTCTGCACAGAACATTATTTCTGTGCAAATTCTGTACTGCGCAGTGGTGCAGAATTCCCCCAGGAGTAACATGGGGAGGGAGGTTGTACTGGTTTAACTAAACAGGTGTAATTAAAGCAGTATAACTTTCTATATAGGCAAGGCATTAGAGCTTGAGGCCAAGGCTAAACAGAGCCATTATCTCCCTCATTAACTTGCACAGTTTTTGAGCTAGTTCAGGTTAACTCTCTGTAAATGGGTGGCATCCTCACCCTGTTATTAACACAGTATATACATAGAATACGACATTGTCCAAAGTTACTTGTGTCAGAGATTGCCTTTATTATTAAAGTAATGATCCTAAAGCAGAATTGTATTTATAGACCTTAAGGTACCCCACAAGCTTCCTCTTGTCAAGGATGATTAGATTTCTTCCTGTAGTAATCTCTTGTCCCTTCTACTCTGTCTTTTGGCTAGAGAGACTCTGCCTCTTCTTATGTTTCCTACTGAAGCTAATGCGATCCACCTATTCTGAGTGCTGGGTGGAGTCATCAGGATTGCTCTGTTATACTTTAAAAATATCTTTGCCAGCCATTGTGGACAGGCCTGCAATGTATTTCACAAATTTGGAAACGGAGACAAAGACTTAGAACACAGCCTCCAAACAAACTTTTTAAGCACTGCTTGCCCTATTCTGCTCTATATAAGGTTCTTGTACTGATGTCATGTGTCAGAGCACCTACCAGTAGTTCATTAAATGACATCTATCACATGTGGTTCATTCCTGTCTTCAATGTCTTGCTGAACCATGTTTAAACTAAGTCTAAAACCAGTTCAGCAAACATAGTTCCTATCCCATTGCAGATAGGGTCAAAGATTTATGTAGTTGACAAAAGTATCCAAACACGATCAGCTGGATAAAAACAATCTTCTGAAGTCATAAGGTAATATAAATGAAGTTGGAAGTGTCCCTTTATCTAAGTCACCATTCTGGATAATACTCTTAGAACTATGGAAAAAGAATCTCTCTCTCTCTCTCGCCAGTAGAATCATTAGTCAGCAAGAACGTGCAGAACTTTGTGAAAAATTGTTTATTAGATAATTTTCTGTTGCAGACTAGCTAGAAGAGGGCCTTTTTTTGCGTATCACATCAAATGATAGCTTTTATTTTTTTAGGAATGATGGATTGATTGTAAATGCACCCAGCTCCTCTATGGGATCTAAGTTCTGAATATGGACACCTATGTTCAGTAACTGAATACCGCATTGTGAGCTCTCAAATGAGCATAGATGAATCTTCAGAGGGGCTAGGCTCTCATTTCAACCCATATGGAGAGGATCAGATAGGTAGAAGATGGATATCAACAGAGTTGGTAAGAGGGCCAAGAACTGAGTCTATGTAAAAAAGGAAGAGGAAAAGTCCCCTCAATTTTGAGTGTGCGCATTGTGTTTCAGGATGAGTTTTCATCCTGAACCATGTGTGTACACACAGTGGAAGGCAGGAGGCTTGTCTAAGACTTCAAAAATTAGAAGTCAGACCCTGATGCATTTTTTAAAAAACCCTCATGATTTTAAATCAAATCCCATGACTTTTTGGGGGGGACTCTGGCTCATGGTTTTAAAGTTGTTGGGTTAGCAATACTGTGTGTGTGTGTGTGTGTGTATGTGTGTGTATATATATATATATATATATATATATATATATATGTATAAAGGCCAATTAACAGTGATGTAGAAAACTTAATGTTTGCATTTCCTGACACTTAATGTTAACTGTGCAACCTTAGTATTGCATTGACAGAGATTTTTGCATTAACTTGTATTTAGAGAAGAAATAGCCCGTGCTCACCAGTAGCATGCTCAATTCAGCTTTGAAAGCTCTCCTCACTGAAACGGTTCGGGGGTGAAGGGGCAGTTCTAACCTCTTTGCAATGCTGTTCTTGAGGCATGTTGCTGAAAGGCTGGGCGAGCAGGACAGCAATCCATTTTGGTTTCCAATCACTATCTTTGCAATCAAAATGATAGAAACATCCTGGATTGTAGCAGTAGTCCTGTGCCTTTTCTCCAGTGGCAAGCTTCTTAGCCAGCATTCACCAGTGTGGTAAAAATGCTTGAGGTTTGTCGATGGGACAGCTCCCACTTTTTGTTTTGGGTGGTGAAGCTGCACCAATGGGGAATTAATGCTAAGTCGTTTGCTAGTGTAAAATAGCCTATGAGCTGTTGATGCCAGTCAAAAAAGAATCTCTAATTGTGTCATGAAATGGGATGAGGATGAGGGCAGTGTTTCAGGAGGAATCTGCAAAAATCATAGAAACCAATGAGCACGCTCAGAAACCTTTCAGATCGCTGCTTTTTATCACCCAAGGACTGTTTAGATGTGTGGTGAGCATTCTACAAAATGGGGAAAATGTCTTTTCCCGCCTCTCCTTGCTGCAATCAAAACTTGGCTAACTAAAAAGCTGGCAAAGTTTCCTTCCCCAGAAACTGATACTTGCATGAAGACTAAGGCCTGGTCTATACTAAAAATTTGTGTTTACATAGCTGGGTTGGTCAGGCCTGGGAAAAATCCACACCCCTAAGTGGCATTGTTGTGCCGACGGAACTCTGCCGTAGACACAGCCAGGTGGGCAGAAAAATACTTCTGTTGGCCTAGTTATTGTCACGTGGGACGGTGGCATTCCCACAGCGATGGAAAACCCCCTGCCATTGCTGTAGGCTGCGTCTACACTATGGGATTATGCCGACATAACTATGGCACTGCAGATAAGCTGCTATAGTCTCCGTAGTGTAAACATGGCCTGAACATGGAGCTATCAGCTCAAAAGGAGCTGCACCAGGTAAAGCACCTGCTTGCATCTAGAAGACAGACACTCAAGGGCAGATTTCAGAGTAACAGCCGTGTTAGTCTGTATTCGCAAAAAGAAAAGGAGTACTTGTGGCACCTTAGCGACAGACCAATTTATTTGAGCATAAGCTTTCGTGAGCTACAGCTCACTTCATCGGATGCATACTGTGGAAAGTGTAGAAGATCTTTTTATACACACAAAGCATGAAAAAATACCTCCCCCCCACTCTCCTGCTGGTAATAGCTTATCTAAAGTGGGGTGGGGTGCGGGGAGGTATTTTTTCATGCTTTGTGTGTATAAAAAGATCTTCTACACTTTCCACAGTATGCATCCGATGAAGTGAGCTGTAGCTCACGAAAGCTTATGCTCAAATAAATTGGTCTGTCTCTAAGGTGCCACAAGTCCTCCTTTTCTTTTTACTCAAGGGCAGAGCTACCTGCAGCATGTTGTCATCAGACTGCTTTCTACAGTTTTAACTCTGGACATGCTCCTCTGCTGATGAGCTCTTCCATCCTCTTTCATCATCGCTTCTACTCGCCCTTCACGCTCCTTTCCCTATTCGTCACTTGCTTGCCTTCAGTGTCCCCTCTCCTTTCCTTTGTTTTTCCATTTAACAAATCCCTCCAAAAAACTTAAACCACCTCAGTTAGCTTCTAAATTCACTTGCAATAAATATAAATATGGGAAAATTTAATAAAAAAAAAAGTTAGCACCTGAAAATGCAGTTAATAATGGCTGCAATAACAATAGTTAATAACAAATAAATTGGTTAGTCTCTAAGGTGCCACAAGTACTCCTTTTCTTTTTGCAAATACAGACTAACACAGCTGCTACTCTGAAACCAATAACAATAGTGACAGCAATAGTCATTGTCAAAGTTTGACTCAGACTCACAATTTATCAGACCACTCTGTTTTATTAGCAAAGCTGCTCTGCTAATACATTTAGAAGTGAGCCCCCCAAGTGGGGCTTGTGTCTCTTAATTTATACAGCTTTTTTGGAGAACAAGTTACAGAGAAGTTATAGACAAAAGAAGAAAAAGATTTTAGTCACCACCCTTCGAGATTCCTGAGACCAGTCACGTATCTTCAATTACCTGCCACCCTTAACAATCTCCTTTAACAGCTTCCAGTTAACTTAACTAATTGCCCTTCACACCTTCCATTCTGATGCCTGCTTCTTAGATATACTGGCTCCATCTTAATTGCTTCTCCATTCAAAAGCTAACTGTCCCTACATGTGCTCCCTCAGATACTTTGTAACATGTTTTAGCATGCCCTCTCATATACAATGTATCCAGCATGTCCCCTTATACAACGTTATACTTATACAATGTTATACTTCCACATCATATACATGGGCACACGTTCTGGAGGCTATTTCCCATTTAAACTATACCTGTTTCAAAGTAGACCAATATAGCAGTTAAACACTGACCATGGTTCTCTTTAGATCTGTAATTCCATCTTCAACAACTTACCGTCTTTCTGAAATGCTCATTGAGAGTTTTTTTGGCTGTTCTATGGAACAGCTTTGATTATTTTTTTTAGCCATTTTGTGGTTATTTTAAGCTTCAGAAAACAATAAAATGTACTCCCTCCCGCCTCCCCCAGCTCCTCTCCATGCCTTTATGAAAGCAGAATCTGTGTAGATAAAGCACAGTTGATCTGTTAGGAATTACGGTTTCTCAGTTATTCTTTTGGTCTTGCATATCATACCTTTTATGTAGAAGAATATTTAAAGGTGCAGTGTAGAACAGTAGGATGAAAGATTCCAGTGTGCACTGAAGAGTTTTTGTGACCTAGGAACCACCCGTTCTTTAACTTTTTTTAAATGAATTTTTGTTTTCAAAGTGAATTTTAGTGCTCATGAAAGCTGCTGGCTTTGATAGCCGTAGAGATTGAAACCCTCTACCCACAGATAGCACACGTGGCAGCAGCATAGTCTAATGGTTAAAGCATTAAATTGGGACTCAGGAGCAGCCTTCTGTTTCCAGCTCTACCGCAGCTGCCTGGGGGCAAGTCACTTGATCTCTCTGTACTTCGGTTCCTCATCTGTAATATTTCTGTATCTCATGAAGCTGTTAAGAGAATTCATTCACTAATGGTTCTGAGGCACTAATACGACACCGACAAGGATCTTAGAAAAGGCAATATTTGAATTTTAAAAACTCTTACACTGTCCTCCAGAAATGAACCTCAACTCTGACCTGACAGGATCACCTCTAGGTAAGACTGTTGTTTGCAGGTTTCCTTAATCCATGGCTGATCTTCAGAGGTGGCTGCATGTGGAAAATTGTGCACTGGAAGCAAGACTGAGAACCACCAAACTGATTTCTTGTAGGCTACCAAACCTCATGAGATGATGGGGTACTTTTAGTCACTCCTTTCCACATTCAGGAGTGCCAAGCAGGGTCAGATCATAGATCACTCTAATCCAACCATCTGTCTCAGGAAGTGGGCAGCATTTGATATTTCAGGGACAGGAAGAGCCCATACCACTTGGCGTTCCCTTACCTAACTTGCAAAGCTGTTCCTGTGATTAGGGACAGAAGGAATTCCTCCTTCCTGACCCTCTCAGTCTATCAGCTTATTCCCAGAAACTTCCGATTTAATTACCCATGTCATCACAATGTGCGTAGCTGCAGGTTTTATTAATGATCATAAAGTTATTGAATCCTCTTTAAAATTAATCCATACATCCAACCACTGTGGTTTTTCACTGATCAGCTCTGGCAGCAGGGAATTCCACAGATTGGCTCGGCACTTCACAAGTCCCTTTTTATTGGTTCTAAATGTACCGTCTCCCTCCTCCTCCTCCTCCTCCCTGTGCTGGCCTCCCAGCCTTTTATATACTTTTCTCGCAGCTCAGCCCCCAGACCGGGGTTTTTGGTATGCTCTGCCTCTGTAGGAGCTAAACCAGGAGTGGGAAAACTTTTTGGCCCGAGGACCACATCTGGGAATAAAAATTGTTTGGCGGGCCATGAAAACTCACAAAATTGGGTTTGGGGTGCAGGAGGGGGTGAGGGCTCTGGTTGGGGGTGTGGGATCTGGGGGTTGAGGGGTGGGGTGTGGGGGGGCAGTGAGGGCTCCGGCTGTGAGGGCAGGCTTTGGAGTAGGGCTGGGGATGAGGATTTGGGGTGTAGGAGGGTGCTCTGGGCTGGGACCAAGGAGATTCGGAGGGCGGGAGGGGGATCAGGGCTGGGGTAGGGGTTTGGAGCATGGGGGATGAGGTGGCATAGGCTCCGGGTGGCGGTTACCTCAAATGGCTCCTGGAAGCAGTGGCATGTCCCTTCTCCGGCTCCTAAGCAGAGGCGCGGCCAGGCAGCTCTAGGCGCGGCCAGGCAGCTCTGTGCGCTGCCCTGTCCGCAGGCACCGCCCCTGCTGCTCCCATTGGCTGTGGTTCCCGGCCAATGGGAGATGCGGGAGTGGCGCTTGGGGTGGGGGCAGCGTGCAGAGCGGAGCCCCGTGGCTGCCCCGATGCGTAGGAGCTGTAGGGAGGCCATGCTGCTGCTTCCGGGAGATGCGTGCAGCGGCCCCTGACCCTGCTCCCTGGCTAGAGCACTGGAATGGGGCAAACCCCAGACCCCGCTCCCCAGCAGGAGCTTGAGGGCTGGATTAAAATGGCTGGTGGGTCGCATCTGGCCCGTGGGCCATAGTTTGCCCACCCCTGAGCTAAACTGAAGTTTTACCCTCCTGAGAGTCCATTTACCAAGGTAAACAAATGATTTACTGACCTTCCTGCCTCATTGCTGCAGACTGTTACTGCTCACGGGCACTCTTTGCATCCTATCCTTAACGTTCTTTACTCCATTTCAGTACCTCTTGCCTGGACAAAGCTTTATGACTTGGTAAATCAGTCTGAGTGGTACAAAATCAAATGCTTTCCTGAGATCCTGATAACTTATATCTACTGTTTCACTCATGTTTAACCTAACAATTTGGTTGTATAATAAAAAGGATTTCAGCAGATTTGTCAGGCATGACCTTCCTTTTATGAAGCCGTACCAGTTGTCCTCTATTAAATTATGCATTTCCAAATGTTCTGCAGTTTTGGCTTTTATCAACACTTGTAATACATTCACACAGCTGACGCTGGATTTTCTGATCTAAGGGATTTCAACAAAAATCTTTGTCACTCCCCAATGCGGTCTACAGATTTTTGCAAAATGCTTTATATAGAATTTTCCTTTAGTTTTCCAGTTTGCTTAATTTATCTTTTCAGAGGATAAACTTTTTGAGACTGAGATTATCTTTTCTCGTATCGCTCTGGGCATTCTGCCTGTGTTTAATACAAAATAATCTGATCACTGTTTGCTAACCATCCGCTCTGTGTGCCATATGTGAAGTGAGTGGAAGGACTTCAGTCTGGTCTTAGCAAGAAGTATGTTGTCTAGTCTGTGGATAGGGCACTAGACTGGGAGTTGGGAGACCCTGGTTCTTTTTCCAAGCTTTCTCAAGCACGTCGCTTCACCCCTCTGTGCATCTTTTTCCCTTCCCATCCTTGCTTGTCTCTGCAGGACAGGGGCTGTCTCTTTGGATGTGTGCCAAACACAATAGGGCCCTGATCTCAATTAGGGCCTCTAAGTGCTACTGTAATACAGGTAAGCGTAATTCTTAGCGTACAAGTGTTCATATCACAGAATCTCCAGGGTAGCCAGTATTAGCTGGCAGTCTCAAGAAAGTGGCTAAGAATTGAATGAACCATTGAGACTCCCCTTTCAGGAGGAGACTCCCCACTGGAACATGTCCGAGGGTATGTCTTAATTGTAAAAGTAGCTTGGATGATGGGCACACTGGTCTAACTCTCTGAGCACCCAAGTTACCCTTCCCCGGGTGTGAACAGCTACCCTGCAAAGCCATAGCCAAGTTACTGCATTCTCCCTGGTGCTGCACACCCCACTGTGTGTCGCTAGGACTTCTGGGGGAACATCCCATGGTTCTTTTGTGCTTTTGTAAGCTGAGCAGCTCTACGGTTCTTTTTCAGAGAATGGTGGGAGAACTTGTCTATGCTTCTGGGCTCAAAGGTGGGATTGTGGGAAGGTGCTGGAGGACTCTCCATGCCCAAGTGGTTTAGACCAGGGTTTCTCAACCCATGGGTCATGACCCAAAATTGGGTCTCCAGAATGTGTCAAAGGGTTATATGGGAAGCCTGGGAGAGAGGGTTTGGATCCTGCCTCCACCGTGGTGGGGAGGCACTCCGGGGGAAAGGCCTTGTGGGAGCTGGGTCCCTGCCCCTAGATGGGTGGGAAGGCCCTGGCAGTGGTTGCAGAGCTCTCCCTCTCCCTGCACTTGCCCCGCAGCAGTAGCTCATGGGGCTGTCTGGTCTCAGCACCCTGCTCTGGCTGTTGCGACCTGGTACGTGGGGCTGCAGCACTACGCAGATTTGGCCCAGCTGCTCCTCCATGGTGATGGCAGGGAGCCAGATGTGCCAAATTTGAGCACGTTGTACTGGAGCCCATACACTAGAAAGCAACACCACTTGCTCAAATTTGGTCCGTCTTACCCTGTGTCGGGGCATCAGGCCAAACCTTAGCAGTACTTCAACCCTGGAGGCCGCAATGCCTGGAGCGAGGAGCCAAGCCCAGCCAGCCCCTCAGGAGAGGAGCCTCAGGAGCCACCACTATGGTATGCCCAGTGCACTTATTTAGTGCTTACTACGTTCATTTGTATATTATATATCATGGGTAAGAAATATTTAGTAAGCCAGATGTTTTTTGCACTAAAACTATTTATTGGGTTGTGACAGACCCCGAAGGTTTACAAATGATTTAGTTGGGGATTGATCCTGCTTTGAGCAGGGGATTGGACTAGATGACCTCCTGAGGTCTCTTCCAACCCTGATATTCTCTGATTCTGTGAATGGGTCCTGAGCCCAAAAAGGTTAAGAATCACTGGTAGGAGCTTGGAGGCAGGGAATTTTTAGTGAAGGCTCCTCAGCTCTGGAACTTGCTTCCCAGAACCCAGATTTATGCACCTTTAGGTCATGTTGCAGAGTTTATCTTTTGTTCAGAGGTTTATTTTGGGAAAGTGGGTGAATGGACTGTAATGACTAGCGAGAGAGTCCTAGATTAGGTTTGGAAGGGAAGATTTCATATTTTGGATACTAGTCCTATTTTTGTGCATGCACCAACAGCTCCAGATGGTCACATCTTAAAATAAGTTTTTTAATAAATACAGCACATGTAGTTGTCAAAGCCCTGTTTAAACATTAATCTGAACCTCTACTATGAATAAAAGGGCTCTTTATTATAGCACAGAAAGGCATAACAAGAACCAGTGGCTGAAAGCTGACCCAAGACAAATTTAAATTAGAAATTAGGCATAAATTTGTAACAGGGTGATTAACCATTGGAGCAAACTGCCAAGGGAAGTGGTGGATTCTTCATCTGAACATGTCTTCAGATCAAGACTGGCTGCCTTTTTGAAAGAGAGATTCTTTTGCCAAACACAAGTTATGCTTTAGAGAAATGCAAATTATTGGGCTCAATACAGTGGTCTTTGGGTGAATTGTGATGGCCCATGATATACAGACAGCCAAACTAGTTCATCTAATGGTCCCTGCTGGGCTTAAGTTCCATGGGTAATTAGAGGAGTTCAGTCTGTATGTCTGTCTGTTACTTTTGAGAAGAAGGATTGTTTCATGATCAGAGCACAGGACTGGTGAGTTGGATTCTGGCAAAAATTCAGCCTTGGTACAACTTAATTTTTTAAAGACAGTGGTATTACACCTGGGCTGAATTTGGCCCATGCTGATTTAACAACCCTCCTCCATGGGTCATCAGCTAGGTTTGGAATTAGGCCCTTCAGCACCATAGCACAGACCTCCACCATTTGAGCTAACGGAGGAGTTCCATTATCTGGTAGCAGTAGTAGGTTTTTAATGGACCATCCACTGGGGCAGGTGCAGCACACATTCAATCAACAGTGTTATGTTATGTGGCCGTAAGCCAGCAACTTAACCTTTCTGTGCCTGAGTCACCTTCTAGAAAATAAAGACAAGACTTTCCTGCCTCACAAGTGCGTGAAGACTTTTTTAATTCATTGTTTGTAAAGACTTTTTAAGATCCTTAGATAGAAGGTACTAGAGAAATACGAAGTAGTGTACAAAATACAAAGCCTGACCCCCTCAAAAAAAAAAAATTAAGGGGAAAAATTTATCTCTTTTCGAAATAAAGTGCTATCAGTGAGATCTTAACCAAGAAACTTCCTTCTTTCTTTTGCCAGCAGTTGGGGATCAGGGGAAGCTGTACTTCAAGACATCTAATTGCACATAGTGAGAAATAAAGAAAACTGAAGTGGTTCCCAAGAACATATTAGAAAATCTGAACTAAAATGAGAAAGATATCATGTCAAGTGAGACAAATGCAAAGTTGATACTCCAGTGCTTCACACATCCACTTGTCCTTGGCACAGAGAAAATGAGATTTTTAATATCTGAGAAACAGATTGTCATGAAGACTCATCATTGTAAATTTAAGCTGCCTTTACAGTAACTTAGGCTGGGAGCAGGGTTGTTCATTACATTCAATTCTACAATTGTGGACATGATGTCCATATTAATACTGAATTTTTTTTATTTTGTCCCTACTAGGAAAGTGAAAAGGGAGTTGTTGTGTGTTTTCCCTGTATTACTAACGGGTAATTTATTTAATTAATAATATGAAGAGGGCAAAGGTTTGTGAGTTTTTACTTGCATATCATCTATAGATTACGGTGGCACCTGCTTTTGCTGCTGTGATTAAGGCTGGCTTAGCATGTTGGTGTATAATAAAAGGAAGAGGGCATTGATACACCGTTGTAGAAGTTTGTTGATGGCTGTAGTCATGTTATGTAGGCAGAATGACCTGGCTAAAATCTAGGGAAATGTGGTCTAGATGAAATTACCATAAAGTGAGTGTATAACTGGTTGAAAAAACTGTACTCAACAGCAGCTATCAATGCTATTAAATTGGGAGGACGTATCCAGTAGAGTGGTACAGGGGTCTGTCTTGGGTCTGGTACTATTCCACATTCACAATGAGGACTCAAGTAACAGTGAGGAGAGAGTGCTTGTAAAATTGGTGGATGACACCAAGCTGGGAAAGGTTGCAAGCACTTTGGATGACAGGACTAGAATTGGAGAAATGCTCTGAAGCAATAAGTTGAAATTCAGTAAAGACAAGTGCAAAGTACTACACCCTAGGAAGGAAAAAATCAAATACAAGATGCGGAATAACTGGCAGTGCGGTCGTACTGCTGCAAAGGATCTGGGGATTATAGTGAGTCAAACAAATAGAATATGAGCCAACAATGTGGTGGAGTTGCGAAAAAGACAAATATTCTGGGGCTTATTAACAGGAGTTGTATGTGAGACCTGGGAGATAATTGTCTTGCTCCATTTGGCACTTGTGAACCCTCAGCTGGAATACTGTGTCCGGTTTTGGGTGTCACACTTTAGAGAAGATGTGGACAAATTGGAGAGCAACAAAAATGACAAAAGGTTTAGAAAACCTGACCTATGAGGAAAAGTTAAAAAACGTGTATGTCGAGTCTTAAGAAGAGAGGAGTGGGGGGCTTTTATACGTTAAAGGCTTTTATAAAGAAGGTGGTGATCAATTGTTCTCCATGTCCATTGAAGATAGGACAAGAAGTAATAGTCGTAATCTGCAGCAAGGGAGGTTTAGGTTAGATATTAGGAAAAACTTTCTAATCATAAGGGTAATTGAGCTCTGGAATAGGTTTCCAAGGGATGTTGTGGAATCCCCATTACTGGAGGGTTTTAAGAACAGGTTAAACCGGCATTTCTGATCTTCATTGGAAGTCTGGTTTATAGTCTGGTTGGCGCACGGCTGGCAGGGAGTGGGGATGCAGGAGGGGATGCAGAGCGCAGGCTCTGGGAGGGGGCTTGGGGCTACAGGTTGGGGTGCAGGGTGCTGGATCTGGGGGGCACTCATCTCGGGTGGCTCCCCGCAAGCGGTGACCTGTCCTGGCTGCTCCTAGGGAGCTGCGGAGCCAGCATTCAGGGCAGGGGCAGCGCGCAGAGCCGCCTGACACATGCCTCTGCCTAGCAGCAGCCGGGACAGGTTGCCGCTTGCAGGGAGCCGCCTGAGGTGAGTGCCCCCTGGATCCGGCATCCCGAGCCCCCTCCCATGCCCCAAGCCCTCTCTCACGCCCAAACTCCCTCCCTCTTAGTTAACTGGCATTTTTCTTTTACCGGCACCCCCTTTCCTCCAACATGCTAGATAAAATAGCTTGTTCCAGCCTCAGTACAGGAGGCTGAGCTACATAATCTCTTGAGGTCCTTTCCAGCACTACATTTCTATGTTTTCATTGTTCCTGTTCTTAGGGTTAGTCAAATCAGAGAGTCTCTTGAGAAGGCCCTTTGCTATTTCTCCCTGATCAACATTAGACCAACTTTCCTTTTGGGCAAGGAGGATCCGTTGTAACCCTCTCCAGAGGCTGTTGGCACTGTCCCTACATTAGCTGGAGGAGTCACTAGTTTCCCCTCCTCTTTTTCCTGTTTAACCTCATCTACTGTCACAATTTGAGCACTATGGCTACCCCTAAGGATCCCAGATCTACCCTGCTGTTCCATCTGATGTTTGTGACTGTTTGCTGTCTGAACATCCCACGTCCACCCCAGCCTTTAACATGGAAAAACTGAATGTCTCCTATTTCCTCCCAAAGCCTTTTCTCTTCATCTCCGTTGAAATTCTGCTGTCCTAACCTCACCCAGGCTCACAGCTTGTCACCCTTTTTAGATGTTTCCTTCTTCTCTTCCCTTAGAATCATAGAATATCAGGGTTGGAAGGGACCTCAGGAGGTCATCTAGTCCAACCCCCTGCTCAAAGCAGGACCAATCCCCAATTTTTGTCCCAGATCCCTAAATGGCCCCCTCAAGGATTGAACTCTCAACCCTGGGTTTAGCAGGCCAATGCTCAAACCACTGAGCTATCCCTACCTTCTCTACTTGCATCCAGTTGTTTCCAGTTCTTTATATGGAACATGTCAGAAATCTGTACCATCCTTTCTTTTCCATTACCACCACTAAAATCCTTGTCTGTGCCTTTGTCATCTTTCACCTAAGTCCCTGCAGCCTCCTCTTTTTTGGCTCCCCGTATATCGCCTAGCTCCCTCCAGATTTTAAAATTCTGTTTTGTGGCGATGGAAAGTGATCGTCTTTAACTCTAGCGGCTATCTGCACTGCTTCTTCCTTGCTCTTGGCCTAGGATCAAGCATCAGAGCTAGAGTCCTGAACTTGCTATAATTAGGCCTTCTGCCCTTCAGAAAGTTTATATATATTTTAAGATGCGACTTTATTTTGTTTCTGTTTTAACACAGAAACTGCTTTGATTTTCAAAGCTGAAATTTGGCAGTTGGTCAACAATATGATCTCATTGCTTTTGTGACTTCAGCTGAGGGAAAACATTTTTCATGCAGTTGAGAGGTTTAACGAGAGTAGTTGACTGTATAACAACATTTGGAAAGGGAGATTTGGAGGGCGCGGGAGAGAGAGGCTGACTTTCCCCATCCTTCAGCACGTTCAACACTGTGTCATGGCTGCTATCCCAGACACAAAATTTTTGGAATAAATAGAAAAGAGGATAACAGGACCAATGTCCCCCAGTGCTCATCTCTTGCAGTCCCCAAAAATTGTTCTGGATCTGACCACTTGATCGTAATGGAAGATCCAAACTCGGTACAGGGAAGATGAACTGCACCCTTTCTCTCCCCTAAATCCATGCTAATAGGACCGAGGGGATAAAATATTGCTTCTTATCCAGCTGGAAGGTTTGCTGTTGAGTGGCAACAGTTGAGCTTTTATTCATGCTGTTCTGTAAGTTTGTGTGGTGCCTTCTGGGTCCCTCTGTATTCTAGGGCTTTTCCATTGATGATTCTAGTTCCAATCATGCATGTTATAGAGTGGTCTGTCCCAGACTGAATGAAGTAGAGTGGTCTGTCCCAGACTGAATGAAGTATCCTATAATCCAAGTAACTCTCTCTGTAGTCTGCCTGAGCATGTCCTGCCTGCCTCGTCTCAAATGGATGATAGTTCTGTTTTTGCAGTGCTTCCAACTCATGCCACCTTGGGGAGCAAGTCACTAGAAATGGAAGCTAAAGAAAGTGTTATTAGGTCACCTATTTCCATAATATTTAGCACTTCAGAGCTTTTTGCGGACATTAACTAATCCTCATACACCCCTGGAAGGGAGATAAGTAATTGTGGCTAGCATCATTTCACAGAGTACTAAATGGAGGCACGGATTAGTTTTACCCATGGCCATAGAGACTCTGTTGTAGTCTGGATTTCTTAGCCCGGAGACCTATGGTTATAGAACCAGATGCCACCATTCTCAGTAGAGTTCTGTGTACATTGATTTGTATGTTTGATTATATATGGAGATGGATTTGTCACAGATTACCATGATAGTAATGAGACTTTAAAATATACCTATATTGATGCAGAGTGTACTTAGCTGGTCATCCTTTTGGGGCCTATAAACATCAAATTGTAATCTGAATCGTTGTAATATGTATGGTGTTTAAATGCGAAGAATTATTTACTAAGGGCCAATTGAAATCAATGGTGAAGCTCCAATTGGTGTCAATGGGATGAGTCTGGGGCCCGAATGGTACTTGGAATACAACAAAATATTGAAAGATTGTATGAGAAATTCAAGGATCGCAGGGAGGATTTTCCCTAATTTATCATATTTAGTCGTGTGGTCCCTGTTTTCTGCTCTCAAAATGGTGGGTTCAGATTATTTTAATGTGTCTTTCTGTCTGGCTTTTATAAAGCTGCACATCACGGTGGTATCCAGGTTATGTTGTTGTTAGCCAGATAGTAAAAATGAAAATGCCTTTACGTTTTGAGCACATTTTAATGGTATTTTTTCTCTAACTTGTCTGTTACAGAATGGTAAATAACACTGAAGACCCCTGCGAGGCTTTCTGACTTGCCCTCCTCATGTAAAGTATGCTCAGAACCTTTCCAGTAGTGTAAGTACAACAACAAGAAGTCACTCCAGGAAAGTTCAAAAGTTGACATTTCTGTAATTCAATGTAAAGAGAACAGAGGAATGGTCAGAGCTGTGGTCAGGAGACAAATGCTTGTAACTTTTAAGTTTGTGCGACACTTAAAATGTATACTGACATAGCTATGTCAGTTGGGGGTGTGAAAAAACCACATCCTTGGCTAACATAGCTAGGCCAATAAAAACCCCAGTATTAACCCAACTTTTCCAACAGAAGAGTGCTTCTGTTGGCATAGCTAATGTCATTCAGGGAGGAGGTGTTCCTACACTGCCAGAAAAACTCCCTCTGTCTATATAAGCTGCATCTACACTAGGGGGCTTTGCCAGCATAGCTATGCCCACATAGGCTCTGTAGTGTAGACATGGCCTTAGAAACTTCGAGGTGAACGATAGAGCATTACCATTTAAGACTGGAAATCTTCTCATGTCTCCCGGACATAATGGTTAAACATCAATGCTCTCAAGGAGGTTTAACATCCTTACTGTGAGTTAGTAGAAAGGGTTACAGGTGCCATATGGGTGGTGATATATTAGAAGAACAAAAAGCCTAAGGCAGTGTCCATTAGAGTGAAAATAATTGGTTGCACCAGTTTAAGTTGGAATATCTCTTCTATTTTTGTCTTGTTGTCTTAGGGTTTGTAAAGATAATTGTAAAAGCAATATAAATGCCTGTATCCTTGTGCTGCTCTATATCTTTGCTTTGTTTTTGTTTAACTCAAGCTGAAAAGCTTTGGGTGTGAATTCAAAACACCTCAGAATTCAGGTGTCTTTAAATCTGGCTTTAAGTTAAGCCTTCTAGTTTATATGCTTATGTATGATTTTCACCATAACAACCTCCCACTCCCAGCTGCACACGGTAAGTGAGCCACCGGATTTAGAGTTTAGGAAATGTACCAGATTACCTGACACTGGAAAGTAAACTCCTCTGTTCACAGAACAGGTAGCAAGAAGCAGGACTGCAAGCATTTTCTGTGAATGTGCTCCATTCTCTGCTGGAAGAACCACCTCTAGAGCTCAGATCTGTCTGTATAATACCAATGCCACAAATATCTACGCTGAGGCTCGTGGCAAGGGTAACAGTTGAGATGGTTTTTGTGCTGTGGCCACCTGTCGACTAAACCACCAACATGTTTCAAAAAGGCCCCTGGAGAGAACTCTGAGACTTTTAGTTGCTTCTGGATTTGAACCAGTAATTTAGAAGTGAAAGGCTTCTTATTACATTACCGGTCTCTTCAGCCACGCCCATCTTCTCTTACCATAGCTGGAAATATTTCAGATTTATTTCAGTATTGAATAGAGACACCATTTAAAAATTTTAAAGATTTAATTCACAGCAGGAAAGAAACGTGGAGGTAATGCCAGCGCCTTCCTCTACTCCCTTGGTTACACCTGTGTTTTACAGGCTGCAGAATGGCTGGTGAACTTAGGGTAGGTCTACACTGCAATTGAAAACCCGTGACTGGCCTGTGCCAGCTGACTTGGGCTTGTTGAGGCTGTTTAATTACAGTATGGATGTTCAGGCTTGGACTGCAGCCCAGGCTCTAGGACTCTGCAGGGTAGGAAGGTCCCAAGCCTGAACATCTACACTGCAATTAAACAGCCTCTTAGCCTGAGCCCCTGTGAGCCCAAGTCAGCTGGCATGGACCAGGTTTTTAACTGCAGTGTAGACATACCCTGAGCGATCACCTGAGCTGTGTATAGGCACAAGGACAGCCCAGCTTGTCAGTCTTAACTCTGAATCAGACTCTTAACACAATTTTAATGCCTGGTTTGTAGATTTAGACTATTAGCTCGGCTGTCCTGGCCTAATTTCAATTACGTTCTGCCTCTCTAAATTCTCTGTGCAGTTTTAGTTGGGTACTGTGTTCTTCGGTGACTTTTTCCAAAATTGTTGTGGAATGTTGCTCTGTACCGTGAAAGAGATGCTGTCTTCCACCCCAGAGGTGGCAGCTTTTCAATGGAGGATTAGAGGCAGAATATTAGAATGGAGGAAAAACACTCCACTTAAATGGTGTGTCAGGTTGAAAAAAATTTCCAGACTAAACTATAGATTAATTTATGTAAAGGGCTGAATAGGCTTAACAAATAAGTGATGGAGACAAAGAAGATGAAGGGCCATAAAACAATAGTGGTGCAAACCTACCATCCAGATGGAACCAGTTTATGATCATCTTCATGTGAGGCCATATGTCAAGCCTATTTTTTTTAAAAAAGGAGGTAACAGCTATCAAACCTACTGCAAAGGCTCCCAGAAATGAGGTTCATTTTGCAATTCTTGATCAGGGCAGGAAATAGTTCTTCAGAAGAACCAAAGAATACAAATCTACAGCAGAATTTTAGAGATATACAAGGCTTGAGAGCTTCAAGAATCAGATCACAGCTCTGAAACTGATCCCCTCTGTGACCTGAAGTAAATAAATTCTCTGTATCAGTTTCCCCATCTGTACAGTGGGGTGAATTATCTACTTACCTCACAGTGCATGTTGTGATGGAATATGGCCATAAGTATCAATATTAATTGCATATTTTGGTCTGTATTCCAAAATGTGGTGATTATATGCTTGACGTCTGATGGGATCTGACAGTTTGAACACCCTCACTCTCAGGGGGGTATGGTCTCCAGGCCAGTGATTACAAGCCATTGAGACTAATGGGTCTAACTACCCATACAATGGAGCAGGCCTCAGGGGTGCATTCTCCTGGATAAGCCTTGACAGATGCTCCTGCTGACTGGAAAAAAAACAGGTTGAATCTGGGTCAAAGAGAACCAGGTTTAAGGCTTGTCTACAAATGGAGTTATTCAGGAATAACAATGTCTCCATGTGCTGACAAGCCCGGAGACAAACCTCTCACAGAACAGGGCATGCTGTGAGTGGTGACCAATGTGGGTCACAGAAAGATCTGGGCTTGCTAGAAGAATGTAAGCTGCTTCTGAAGAGGAAAGCTTGTCTAACTCAGGCCTGGTCTACATTACAGACTTTTGTTGGTATAGTAATATTGTTTAGGGTTGTGATTTTTTTTTTAAACAATATTTTAATACAGGCAAAAAGTCTAGTGTAGACACAATTATGTCAGCAAAAAAGTGCTTTTGCCAGTATAGTTTTTGTTTGGGTTACTGACATAAACTATGCTGGCCAAAGCACACCCTTCTGGAATAAGCTGTGTCTACAGTAGCAGGGTTTCCTGCTATATCTATACCGATTATAGCTATATTGGCAAACTCATTCTAGTGTAGACAAGGCCTTACCTTGCAGTGAAGGGTAAGATTACATGAGTCTAAATATGTATGTAGATTGTTTGTTTTAAAATCCTTTATTTCTTGGATGCTTTGTTCCAACTACTTAGTAAAAATACTTGGTTTTAAGAACACCAGTAGTCAGTATCACTGGTCACAGGTTCTGTGGAATTGCAAATGGCTGAAACCCAGTCAGACCTGCAGGGTGATAAGCAGTTGATATATACCAGGCAGTGTTTACTCTGGTCCTGGTCTTAAAATGTCACATCCCTGCTCCACCACAGACTTCCTGTATGACCTTGGGCAAGTCTATCCTTTGTCCCATTTCCCCATCTGTAAAATGGAGAGATAGCACTTCCCTACCACACGGGGTGCTCTGAAGATAGATACATCAAAGGTTCTGAGGTGCATGCTGAAAAGGACAGTGTGGCCACAGCTACTCGGGCTGGCTGCCTGAATACATAACCAGGAGGTCAGGCAGGATTATGCTTTGGCAACTAGCCCAAGCCGCCTCCCATGCCACTGCAGCCACACTCCTATTTTTAGAGCACTAGCTCGAGCAGAGCTAATGCATGTCTGTCTACGTGCACTTGGAAGTACACTCCTAGCTGCTGTGTAGAGATACCCTGAGTGCTTTTCAGCACTGCATTAAGTGATATAAAGAAAAGGAGGACTTGTGGCATCTTAGAGACTAACAAATTTATTTGAGCATAAGCTTTCGTGAGCTACAGCTCACTTCATCGGATGCATTCAGTGGAAAATACAGTCTCCCCACTGTATTTTCCACTGAATGCATCCGATGAAGTGAGCTGTAGCTCACGAAAGCTTAAGATCAATTCAATTTGTTAGTCTCTAAGATGCCACAAGTCCTCCTTTTCTTTTTGCAAATGCAGACTAACACGGCTGCTACTCTGAAACCTGTCATTAAGTGATATGGCTCACATCTATCATCTGTTGTCTTGGCCTCTCCCCATGGGGAGAAGTCTATGCAGTAGAGTGTCTTGTTTTGGTAGGATTTTTTTTTCAATGTACATGTTGCTCTGTATTTTTGTTAGAGAAGGCAAGGTCACATAAATGCACCTTGCACTTGGAGTGGAAGGTGGTAAGTTTTGTGACGGTCCTTAGTTCCTGGGGGAGTTCATTCATAGTCCTTCCCTATCAGGCACAGCAAAGAAATAGTGGAGTCTGCCCTGGAGCCAGCAGCTTTAATTCCTACCACGCTGCTCTGAGGTAGCAATGCTAGTAGCCCTGATTTTACAGATGGAGAACTTGAGGAGCAGAGAGATTAAAGCCTGGGCTACACCTAAAGCATGGGTCGACCTAGCTATATCTCTCAGGTGTGAAAACCCTAAGAGATGTAGTTAAACACACCTAAGCTCTGGTATAGACATGACTCGGTCAATAGACAAATTCTTGAGGATTTTACAGTGACGTAAAAAACCCCTTTCATCTCCGTAGCAAGTTTCTATGCTATAGCAGCGTAGCTGCAGCTCTGCCACCATCGCACTCGTAGAGTAAACATACCCTATGTCTCTATCTCAGACTGCAGACAGAGTAGATGTCGGAGCTGTAGTAGAACTCAGGAATTCCAGGCTCCTAATCCTGTGCTCAGTCCGAGGTAAACATTTTTGTAAGACTTTGATTATGAAAATAATCAGCTTTTATGTAGTGTTTTTTATCTGTATGGCAGATCTCAAAGTGACTTACAAAGGTGGGCAAACATTATTATCCTCATTTTACAGAGGGGAAACCGCCGCAGAGCTTAAATCACTTGCCCAAGGTGACACGGGAGTGTCAATGGTAAAACCAGGACTAGAGCTCAGGTCTGCTTAATACCAACCAGCTGCTATCCACTGATCAGCTGTAGAGAATTCCAAAGACTAAATGGAACAATAGTTTACAGAGAGAACCAGAATGTGGGGCTGTTTTGTTTTGGTTTTTGGTTTTAAAGCTAGTTCAGAGACCAGAGGACACCCTAGAGGAGTGATGTGCTGATAGTTGATATTCCACTCTCAGCCTATTTGATTACACTGGATTTATTTTCAGAAGTTTCAGACTGCTCTTATTAGCTGTCACCATTTTGATCGAAAGCATATGGCAGTGTTCTGCATTCATAAGACAGTGTTTTGCATTCATAAACACAATCAGCAATGCTTAAACTTGGTAGATCAGTTAAAGTCTGATTTCACTGCTTGGAAGTCTTAGGTTTTATTTTCTTAGGACTAGAGCAGTCATTAGAGTGTTGCATTTATGTTTGTGGATCAGGATGAATGGGAGTGGAATCCTCTTTGAAAATCAGAACTAAGGGATGCAACTGTAAAAGCTATCTTACATGTAGGGATGGCTCTGTATTTATTGACATGATGAGCACTTTTAAGGCCTGATTTTTCTTTTTTACACTGGTAAAACTCCATTGAAGTAGCTGGAGATACTATTGCTTTACATAAGTGTTAAGGAGAAGACTCATATCCTTAGTTCTTAATTGCAACCCAGCATTCGTAGCACTGACTGTAGCTTCAAAAGTGGCATTACTGAGGCCTTGTCTCAACTACCGCGGTAAGTCAACCTAAGTTACACTACTTCAGTTACGTGAATAACGTAACTGAAGACGACATAGCTTAGGTTGACTTAACGCGGTGTCTATACCATGCTGTGTCGATGGGAGACGCTCTCCTGCTGACTTACTCTTCTTGGGGAGCTGGAGAATCTGAGTCAATGGGAGAGCCCTCTGCCATCAACTTAGTGGGTCTTCACCAGACCCACTACATTCTCACCGCTGTGAGATCACAGCAGTGCTGATCTACCAGTCAATGTAGACATGGCCTTAATAAAGCCAAAAGATTCTGGGACATAATATCAGAGAGACAGCTGCCTGCTGCGCATAGTTGAGACAAAAATGGCATACACTTGTGAAGTGGCAGCTGAGTGAGCAGAAACTTGATAGTTTTCGAAGAACAGTCTAGAACTGGCATATTAATAGTTCTAGTTCTAATGTCCCTTACAATGTTGTGCCCTGTGTGTGGCAACTTAACTTATTCCTTAGTCCTCTCTTACCTAGTGGTGGATGGGAAACAACCTTGAAGTCTCTGTCTCTTGGAGCTGGTAGCAGTGGGCACTACCAAACTAAGGGGAGCTAGTTACACTATTCACCGTATGTTCTATGCTGGCTGTTGTATGGAGTGGAGTTTAAAGGAAGCTGTCTTGCTTGAGCTCTCTGCAGGGATGAGCTGCACTGGTAAACCAGGAAAGAAGAAAGGCAGAAAAGGGAGGGGAGAAAATGAAGTGACCATGAGATGGTCAAGTTCAGGATCCTGACACAAGGAAGAAAGGAAAGCAGCAGAATACGGACCCTGGACTTCAGAAAAGCAGACTTTGACTCCCTCAGGGAACTGATGGGCAAGATCCCCTGGGAGAATAAGATGAGGGGGAAAGGAGTCCAGGAGAGCTGGCTGTATTTTAAAGAATCCTTATTAAGGTTACAGGGACAAACCATCCTGATGTGCAGAAAGAATAGTAAATATGGCAGGCAAGCAGCTTGGCTTAACAGTGAAATCCTTGCTGATCTTAAATACAAAAAAGAAGCTTACAAGAAGTGGAAGATTGGACAAATGACCAGGGAAGAGTATAAAAATATTGCTCGGGCATGCAGGAGTGAAATCAGGAAGGCCAAATCACACCTGGAGTTGCAGCTAGCAAGAGATGTTAAGAGTAACAAGAAGGGTTTCTTCAAGTGGAGTGCCCCAAGGGTTGGTCCTGGGGCCGGTTTTGTTCAATATCTTCATAAATGATCTGGAGGATGGTGTGGATTGCACCCTCAGCAAGTTCGCAGATGACACTAAACTGGGAGGAGAGGTAGATATGCTGGAGGGTAGGGATAGGATACAGAGGGACCTAGACAAATTGAAAGATTGGGTCAAAAGAAATCTGATGAGGTTCAACAAGGACAAGTGCAGAGTCCTGCACTGAGGACGGAAGAATCCAATGCACCGCTACAGACTGGGGACCGAATGGCTCAGCAGCAGTTCTGCAGAAAAGGACGTAGGGGTTACAGTGGACGAGAAGCTGGATATGAGTCAACAGTGTGCCCTTTTTGCCAAGAAGGCCAATGGCATTTTGGGATGTATAAGTAGGGGCATTGCCAGCAGATCGAGGGACGTGATCGTTCCTCTCTATTCAACACTGGTGAGGCCTCATCTGGAGTACTGTGTCCAGTTTTGGCGTCACACTACAAGAAGGATGTGGAAAAATTGAAAAGAGTCCAGCGGAGGGTGTTGTACCAATAAAATAAAAACCAGCAGGATCTTATTAAAGGGGAAAAGGCAAAATACCACATTTATTGTGGATACAGAAAGAATCATAGTAAGCAGTTAGTTATAGCTATAACATTCCATTCAATCTCATATTTATTCACACATTCATTCATACAAACACACACACACACAGGTTCTGCAAGGTTGTTATCATAGTTACCAGCCTTAGAGTTGCTCATGCCAAGCCACTGGCGAGGTGGCCTGGACATGAGGAGGGAGCAGGGCCTTCTCAGATGCCCATCTGACGCTACTGGAAGTTGGTTTGCAGAATCAGACCCCAAAGTTCTCACTTTCTAGAGTCCATTTTTATAGGAATTTCTTCCTATGCCAGTCTATGGGAATTGCTTCATCATGCTGTTGCTGAATCAATCAGCAGATAGCACATTCCTGAGGGCTCTGTGCTGCTAGATGTTAACTTGTTCTTTGGTTCTCCCATTCTTGAGGCTGTTCAGTGGATTGCAGGCTGCCCTCCAGGGGTCCTCTGGTTATTTCCACTTGACGCCTTCTTCAGCCGATGGACACTGGATTCTTAGGCTGGCACCTCCCTGATCATTCAGTTATTATCCACACCAAGCATCCATCCACATACATCTTCTATCTCTATTTTAATCACAATTGTTAATACAACAAAAGGGCGGGGAGTCTCTGGGTGCTGTTTCTGTTGTTACAGAGTTTTGCTTTGAGTCTCTCTCTGTGTGAATTGCTTTGAGAACAGACTCTGCCTTAGAATGTACTAACGCAATTAGCAGCTTGCAAGTTTCACACATAGAGGGAGAGAAACAGTACCAAAAACCAAGAGACCTCTTAATTAGTAATACCCTGGAATTTAAACTATGGGGAATCGAACTCATTTGTGATTTTAATACAGAACTTCTTTAATATGATCCAACAAAAATGATTAGGGGACTGGAACACATGAGTTATGAGGAGAGGCTGAGGGAACTGGGAATGTTTAGTCTACGGAAGAGAAGAATGAGGGGGGATTTGATAGCTGCTTTCAACTACCTGAAAGGGGGTTCCAAAGAGGATGGTTCTAGACTGTTCTCAGTGGTAGCAGATGACAGAACAAGGAGTAATGGTCTCAAGTTGCAGTGGGGGAGGTTTAGATTGGATATTAGGAAAAGCTTTTTCACTAGGAGGGTGGTGAAACACTGGAATGCGTTACCTAGGGAGGTGGTAGAATCTCCTTCCTTAGAGGTTTTTAAGGTCAGGCTTGACAAAGCCCTGGCTGGGATGATTTAATTGGGGATTGGGCCTGCTTCGAGCAGGGGGTTGGACTAGATGACCTCCTGAGGTCCCTTCCAACCCTGATATTCTATGATTCTATGAGACTAGAGGGTTGAAGCCTTTTCTTGATGACTGGGGGCATATATAAAAATGTCTTAGGAGAAAAACATTTTATACAGTATAAGCTGGGTATAATGTACAACGTGTATATATGAAGAGGCTAAAACATTGACAACCTGGATGGCTGAGGGCAGAATAGACTTCCGCGTCAGAGAGTGATTGAAATCCAGCCTGAATTGGTTATGACATTAAATTATCAGCTCGGCCAGTTAGCTTGTGTGAAATTAGTTGTTTGGTCTCAGTCAAACCAGACAAATAAACTGCATAGAAAGCACCCCCACAACTGGTGGAAAGTGATACTCTTGCTGGTGGTCTCAGCAGAGGGGCCATTAGATTCAAGGGCAACTTAACTGCATGTTATGGGGGCAGCGTGAGGGAAGCTTGCACAGCTGCTGTGGGCACTGTACCTGTTTTGTGACTAGAGAAATACAATTTCCAAGGCTGTATGGTCAGCGTTTCTCATCACCACAAAATTCACAAACACAAAATAAAAACTCTGTGATTAAGAAGTTTGTCAGCAACAAACTGCAAGCAACGCTGTGTTGATTTAAACCTCTCTCTAGTTACCGTTTATCTAGCTTCGTGCCGGATAGACATTATCCAGAGAATACTGTTACCATTTTTATGGTTGAAAGGGTCATAACTCACTGTTAAATGTAATTTTAAAGAGGGAAGGCAAATCGTATGTTAAAGTCAAGGGAGAAGGTCGTATTTAGTGGCACCCGAAAAACAGTAATCTGTTGCAAATGATCTTTTTATAAAACAAAATTAGGAGTGTAGATGACATGCTTAATGGGATGAAGAATAATGCTATTACCTGCGACAGCAGTTTATACTGTGCATTGCAGATGTGCATCTGAACACGTCTGCATCTGGCAGGTCACAATTGACATGAGTTTATTAGAATTGTGATTCAAAAATCATCCAAGGTTAGGATCTGGTTCTCGACATTTTGACTTCAGCCCATGTCTAGATGTCTACACATCATATCAAATGTTTGTAGTGCTTTGCGTCAAAAAGCGCAGCCATTTCTGCAGTCTCATGAGTCTTGCAGAGCTTGTGGGCTAGAGCAATGCATTTTAATGGAGATTTCCAGACCCAGAGGACCTGCAGAAAGAAATCTCTTCGGTGATGGTCAGTATACATCGCATCCAGGTACAGCATGCAGGATAGAGAAACATGACCACTTGTGGCCATTAAGGAGCCCAAAACTTCTCTCAAAAATAGGGATATTAGCCCTGATTCCCATTTGAATTAATTAAATTCCATTAGACGTATCTGTGACCAGGGTCCAAGCGGGGCCACACTGAGATTGCTCAATCAGGGCAAACTGCAAAGAATGGGGCAGACAATCTCCAAAACTGGTGGTCATTCTAATACTTAAATTCACCAAGCCAGCAACAAAACAGCTTCTACAATACCTTACTGGTTACCCAGAAACCCAGTTCCCTTAAAGCACTCCAGCCTTGGGCTTCCACCCAGACAGCCAAGTCAAATATGAGGAGGAGGATTACTGAAAATCTTGTTCTTTATATAAAAAGTTCTACCAATCCCAAAGGATCGGACACATTACCCACCAGGTCAATTATTTCATATCTTACCCAAGTACACGCTTACAGCCAATTCTTATTAACTAAACTAAAAATTTTTTAAAAAGAAAAGGGAGAGAGTATTGGTTAAAAGATCATTATACATACAGATACGAATAAAGTTCTTCGGTCAGTTTCATAGTAGAGATGATAAGCTTCTGAGTTGCAAAAAGTTCTTTCAAAATTAGTTCCATAGGTTATAGACCAGTGTCCAATATCAGAGTGACCCAGACTGGACCTGGGGACCTCAGTCTTGTGACTCAAACTTCTCCTGACGAAGCTTTTGCAGATCTGAGATACAGGAGTTCTTTTTATAGTTCACGGGCAGCCTCTTGACAGCATGCAGTCCTTGGATGGAGCATTGTGGCTTTGAAGTAGAATCACCTATTTTCTTTATACACAGGTAATTAGTTGCATTCATCAGCATACAGTAATTATCCATTAAGCAGTTCATAGACAGTTTACTACAAACTTCAGAGAGAAATGAAGTTTCAACGGGTAGTGATCAATGGCTCTATGTCTAGTTGGCAGCCGGTGTCAAGTGGAGTGCCCCAAGGGTCGGTCCTGGGGCCGGTTTTATTCAATATCTTCATAAATGATCTGGAGGATGGTGTGGATTGCACTCTCAGCAAATTTGCGGATGATACTAAACTGGGAGGAGTGGTAGATACGCTGGAGGGGAGGGATAGGATACAGAAGGACCTAGACCAATTGGAAGATTGGGCCAAAAGGAATCTGATGAGGTTCAATAAGGATAAGTGCAGGGTCCTGCACTTAGGACGGAAGAACCCAATGCACAGCTACAGACTAGGGACCGAATGGCTAGGCAGCAGTTCTGCGGAAAAGGACCTAGGGGTGACAGTGGACGAGAAGCTGGATATGAGTCAGCAGTGTGCCCTTGTTGCCAAGAAGGCCAATGGCATTTTGGGCTGTATAAGTAGGGGCATAGCGAGCAGATCGAGGGACGTGATCGTTCCCCTCTATTCGACATTGGTGAGGCCTCATCTGGAGTACTGTGTCCAGTTTTGGGCCCCACACTTCAAGAAGGATGTGAATAAATTGGAGAGAGTCCAGCGAAGGGCAACAAAAATGATTAGGGGACTGGAACACATGACTTATGAGGAGAGGCTGAGGGAGCTGGGATTGTTTAGCCTGCAGAAGAGAAGAATGAGGGGGGATTTGATAGCTGCTTTCAACTACCTGAAAGGGGGTTCCAAAGAGGATGGCTCTAGACTGTTCTCAATGGTAGCAGATGACAGAACGAGGAGTAATGGTCTCAAGTTGCAGTGGGGGAGGTTTAGATTGGATATTAGGAAAAACTTTTTCACTAAGAGGGTGGTGAAACACTGGAATGAGTTACCTAGGGAGGTGGTAGAATCTCCTTCCTTAGAGGTTTTTAAGGTCAGGCTTGACAAAGCCCTGGCTGGGATGATTTAACTGGGAATTGGTCCTGCTTTGAGCAGGGGGTTGGACTAGATGACCTTCTGGGGTCCCTTCCAACCCTGATATTCTATGATTCTATGAAATATAGACAATGATATTATTACACCCAAGTTTCATCTAAATGTTAATATTGCCTTTTGATTTCTGAATAATAGAGATAGCAACAGACAGGAACCGTCTGTTGACAGGGTTAACATCTAGCAAGATATAAATAAACACAATTACTATTACCCCATATTCTCTAACAATTCAGGTTGCATTTCAAAGCTGTAGTTTATCTAACATGAAATGGCTCTAAATACCATTCACATACTTTTCTAATATGTCTCTAAAGGTTGAATTTAGGTCGTTTAACCTGCTAGTTTCTTAACCCTTTCTGGCTCAATGTCACAGTATCATGCAATTTCAAAAGGACATGAAGTTCTTATTCTGTTGCTGCCCTACACTTGTTTTTTAGGGTTGCTCTGAGCTGTTAAACATCTGCTGCATTCTGCCATTTAGAACTTCAGTGGTGGATAGAGATATTCCTCTGTCCACGTGGGCAAAGTCCTGCTCCTTGGTGGGGCACATTCATGAAGAACATAAGAATGGCCGTACTGGGTCAGACCAATGGTCCGTCTAGCCCAGTATCCTGTCTTCCGGCCATGGCCAATGCCAGGTGCTTCAGAGGGAATGAACAGAACAGGTAATCATCAAGTGATCCATCCCCTGTTCTCCATTCCTAGGTTCTGGCAAACAGAGGCTAGGGACTCTTCAGAGCATGGTTTTGCATCCCTGCCCATCCTGGCTAATAGCCATTGATGGACCTATCCTCCATGAAGTTATCTAGTTCTTTTTTTTAACCCTATTATAGTCTTGGCCTTCACATCGTCCTCTGGCAAAGAGTTCCACTGTGTGTTGTGTGAAGAAATACTGCCTTTTGTTTGTTTTAAACCTGCTGCCTATTAATTTCATTTGGTGATCCCTAGTTCTTGTGTTATAAGGAGGAGTAAATAACACTTGCTTAAATACCATCTCCACACCAGTCATGATTTTATAGACCTCTATCATATCCCCCTTTAGTCGTCTCTTTTCCAAGCTGAAAAGTCAGTCTTATTATTCTCTCCTCATATGGAAATTGTTCCATATGCCTAATCATTTTTGTTGCCCTTTTCTGTACCTTTTCAAATTCCAATCTATCATTTTTGAGATGGGGCAACCACATCTGCATGCAGTATTCAAGAAGTGGGGGTACCATAGGTTTAGATAGAGGCAATATGATATTTTCTGTCTTATTAGCTATCCCTTTCTTAATGATTCCCAACATTCTGTTCGCTTTTTTGACTGTCGCTGCACATGGAGTGGATGTTTTCAGAGAACTAGCCACAATGACTCCCAAGATCTTTCTTGAGTGGTAACAGCTAATTTAGACTCCATCATTTTATATGTAGAGTTGGGATTATGTTTTCCAATGTACATTATTTTGCATTTATCAGCATTTAATTTCATCTGCCGTTTTCTTGCCCAGTTTTGTGAAGTCTCTTTGTAACTCTTCACAGATTGCTTTGGACTTAACTATCTTGCGTAGTTTTGTATCATCTGCAAATTTTGCCACCTTGCTGTTTACCCCCTTTTCCAGATCATTTATGAATATATTGAACAGTTCTGGTAACAGTACAGACCCCTGGGGGACACCACTATATACCTCTCTCCATTCGGAAAACTGACCATTTATTCCTAGCCTTTGTTTCCTATCTTTTAACCAGTTATTGATCCATGAGAGGACCTTCCCTCTTATCCATGACAGCTTACTTTGCTTAAGAGGTTTTGGTGAGGGACTCTGTCGAAGGCTTTCTGAAAATCTAAGTACACTATATGCACTGGATCCCCTTTGTCCACAAGCCTGTTGACCCCCTCCAAGAATTCTAATAGATTGGTGAGGCATGATTTCCCTTTCGAAAAACTATGTTGACTCTTCCCCAATAAATTGTGTTAATCTAAGTGTCTGATAATTCTGTTCTTTACTATAGTTTCAACCAATTTGCCTGGTACTGAAGTTAGACTTACCGGCCTGTAATTGCAGGGATCACCTCTGGACCCATTTTAAAAATCAGTGTTGTATTAGCTATCCTCCAGTCATCTGGTACAGAAGCTGATTTAAATGATAAGTTACATACCATAGTTAGTAGTTTTATAATTTTACGTTTGAATTCCTTCAGAACTCTCAGGTGAATCCTGTCTGGTCTTGGTGACTTCTTACTGTTTGTTTGTTCCAAAACCTCCTCTAATGACTCCTCAACCTGGACAGTTCCTCACATTTGTCACCTAAAATGAATGGCTCAGATTGGGGAATCTCCCTCACATCCTCAGCCATGAAGACCAGTGCAAAGAATTCATTTAGTTTCTCCGCAACGGCCTTATCGTCCTTGAGTGCTCTTTTAGCATCTCAATTGTCCAGTGACCGCACTGGTTGTTTAGCAGGCTTCTTGCTTCTCATTTATCTTACTTTTTGAGTCTTTGGCTAGCTGTTCTTCAAAATGTGTTTGTGCCTTTCTAATTGTATTTTTACATTTCACTTGCCAGCGTTTATGTGCCTTTCTATTTTCCTCAATAGGATTTCACTTCCACTTTCTAAATAATATCTTTTTGCCTCTAATTGCTTCTTTTACTTTATTGTTCAGACATGGTGGTACTTTTTTGTCGTCTTAGTATGTTTTTTAATTTGGGGTATACATTTAAGTTGAGCTCCTATTACGTTGTCTTTAAAAAGTTTCCATACAGGTTGCAGGGATTTCACTTTTGGCACTGTACCTTTCAATTTCTGTTTACCTAACTTTCTCATTTTTGTGTATTCCCCCTTTCTGAAATTAAATGCTACCATGGTGGGCTGCTTTGGTGTTTCCCCACAATAGGAATGTTAAATTTAATTATGTTATGGTCACTATTACCAAGCGATTCAGCTATATTCACCTCTTGGACCAGATCCTGTTCTCCACTTAGGACTAAGTCAAGAATTGTCTCTCCTCTTGTGAGTTCCAGAACTAGCTGCTCCAAGAAGCAGTCATTTAAGCTGTCAAGAAACTTTATTTCTGCATCCTGTCCTGAGGTGACACGTACCAAGTCAATGTGGGGATAGTTGAAATTCCCCATTATTGTTGAGTTGTTTATTTTTATAGCCGCTCTAATCTCCCTGAGCATTTCACTGTCACTAGCAGCATCCTGGTCAGGTGGTTGGTAGCATATCCCAATTGCTATATTCTTATTATGCAAGTATGGAATTACTATCCATAGAGATTCTCTGGTACAGTTTGGATCATTTAAGATTTTTGCTTCATTTGACTCTTTCTTTCACAGATAGTGCCCCCTCCCCCACCAGCACGACCTGTTCTGTCCTTTCGATATAGTTTATACCCTGGTATTACTGTGTCCCATTGATTATCCTCATTTAATACGAGGTACTGTAGTTCACCCATCTTATTATTTAGACTTTTAGCATTTGTATGTAAGCACTTAAGTCACTTTTAGCTGTCTGCCATTACATGATGTAATTCAATGGGGCTCTTTTTCATTTGACTGTTTCTCGTCAGCTACTACCCATATTTTATCATCCTCCATCCTCTTTTGTTCCTAGGATATAGAGAATCTCCATTAACAGATCCTCCCCTAAGGGGTGTCGGTGTTGGCTTTCCCCCAGCCCTTAATTTAAAAATTGCTCTGCAACCTTTAAGTTTGTGCCAGTAGTCCAGTTCTATTTTGGTTTAGGTGGAGCCCATCCTTCCTGTATAGGCTCACTCTTTCCCAAAAGGTTCCCTAGTTCCTAATAAATCTAAACCCCTCCTCCTCACAATATCATCTCATCCATGCATTGAGACCCTGCAGCTCTTCAGGGGCAGGGAAATGTTATGTTTAGAATTGCAGTTTCATCTGTTGGGGCATGGAAGTGGGGGCTGTTGTATTGATTTAGATGGAATATATGGGCCAAAGGTATTAACATAACCCTGTCACTGTCCAACATTAAACAGTGTTAAATGAGGTCCAGGACTTGGTATATAGAGACCTCAGCCTGCATAGCACTCTGGCAAACACACCATTAAAAATCCTCTTAAGCTTTTGTTAAAGGTACAGAAAAGATAAAACAAAGCATGTGAAATGTAAAGTATTAAATAAAGCTTTCATTTTACCAACAGGACTTGTTTCCTTTCCCTTCAGCTGGAGAGACTTTTTAAAAGCAACACCCCCTTCACCCCTCACCCCACCCTGGTTGATTGACAGTCTACTAGATGGTATCAAAGATGATTGTAAGTGTCCTTGTGGGAAAAATAGATGTCCAGTCTTAGAAGGAAAAGTCTGCTTGTCTAGAAGTCTTAGGTGGTATTAAGAATGGTAATAACTCATCCCAGATGATATTTGGGATCTAGTTGGATCTGGTAGGGGTAGTGATGTCATTTTGATCTCTCTCTCTGGCCCATGCTGGCCAGGACATTTCTTAGGAACAGGATGATGTCAGGCCCAGAGTCCCAGGAAACAGTAAGGGTGGCAGCCACGCTGGTGAAGCTTGCTCCAGTAGCCTCTGTTCTTTTAGTCTCTTTTTTCTTCTCCATACTGTCCCTACCAAATCTTTCTTTTAAGGACCCAAAAAGGGAATGATGGGTGAAATAGCCCATCCCCTCATTATCTTGCCTACCAATTAGGCCTAATATCTAACATGCCAATTTTCATTCATTAACTTTCAGCTTCATCTCTCCTGTTTTTAACAAGCATAACAAACACAGTCCTTGAATCATATTAACTTGGCCTTTTTTTCCTGACTCATTTAGTTATTCCATCTGTTTTGTATTTTTCCCCATCCACGTTTGTTGTTACAGATTATATAACATCTTATAAACGTTGACATACTCCTTACAGCTGCGCTCACAATTCAGGTATATTTGTAGGCCAAATTGTCACAACAGGACAGGGTTACCTGGATCTGGCCAGGCATTCCACCTCCTCAGTCAGCAGAGGCTAGAGTCCCAGCTGCCTGGCAGTGTGCTTCTCTCAGGCAAAGTTAATTCTGGGGGGGCCCACACTCAGTCTACTGGTCCCTCGAGAAGGTTTCCAACCTGTAAAGGGGAAGAATTTAAAACTACAGAGAAGGTTAAGACCCACAGGTTTGGGAAGGAAGGCAGAGAGGGTATAGAGAGCAGTCATCGCACCAACACAGCCCGAATTCATGGCGTGGCTTTGGCAGGACTGGGCCCGAGAGAACGATGCTGCAGAGGTGGCACTTCTTCCTTCTGCACTTTTCTGGTTGGGATAAGGTAAGAATGGCCATACTGGGTCAGATGAAAGGTCCATCTAGTCCAGTGTCCTGTCTTCTGACAGTGGCTGGTGCCTGATGCTTCAAAGGGAATGAACAGAACAGGGCTATTCATCAAGTAATCCATCCTCTATTGTCCAGTCCCAGCTTCTGGCAGTGAGAAGCCTAGGTGCACCTAGACCAGGCGTTCTCAAACTTCAGTGCACCGCAACCCCCTTCTGACAACAACAATTACTACACAACACCTGGAGGGGGGACTGAAACCTAAGTCTGCCCGAGCCCCGCTGCCCCAGGTGGACTAAAGCTGAAGCCCAAGGGCTTCAGCCCCAAGCCAGGGCCCTGTAATCTGAGCCCCACCACCCAGGGCGGGAAGCCCTTGGTCTTTGGTTTCAGACCCTGGGCAGCATGGCTCGGGCTTCGGCCACAGCATGTGTAACTCCAGCCTTGGTGACCCCATTAAAATGTAGTCCCAAGCCACTTTGGGGTCACGACCCACAGTTAGAGAAGCGCTGACCTAGAGCATGGGTTTTGTCCCAGACCATCTTGGCTAATAGCCAAGGCTAATTGGATCTACCCTCTATTAACTTATCTAATTCCTTTTTGAACCCAGTTATATTTTTGGCCTTCACAACATTCCCTGGCAATGAGTTCCACAATTCATTATGGATTGTATGAAGATGTACTTTGTTTGTTATACCAATAAAATAAAAACCAGTAGGATCTTAAAGGGGAAAAGCCAAATGCCACATTTATTGTGAACACAGAAAGAATCATAGTAAGCAGTTAGTTATAGCTATAACATTCCATTCAATTTCATATTTATTCACACATTCATTCATACACACCCACACAGGTTCTGTAAGGTTGTTATCATAGTTACCAGCCTTAGAGTTGCTCATGCCAAGCCATTGGCCAGGTGGCCTGAACAGGAGGAGGGAGCAGGGCCTTCTCAGATGCACATCTGATGCTCCTGGAAGTTGGTTTGCAGGATCAGACCCCAAAGTGCTCACTTTCTAGAGTCCATTTTTATAGGAATTTCTTCCTATGCCAGTCTATGGGAATTGCTTCATCATGCTGTTGCTGAATCAATCAGCAGATGGCACATTCCTGAGTGCTCCATGCTGCCAGATGTTATCTTGTTCTTTGGTTCTCTCATCTTGAGGCTGTTCGGTGGATTGCAGGCTGCCCTCCAGAGGTCCTCTGGTTATTTCCACTTGATGCCTTCTTCAACCGATGGACACTGGATTCTTAAGCTGGCACCTCCCTGATCATTCAGTTATTATCCACACCAAGCATCCATCCTCTATCTCTATTTTAATCACAATTGTTAAAGCAAGATGAATATAACAAAAGGGCGGGGAGTCTCTGGGTGCTTTTTCTGTTGTTACAGAGTATTGCTTTGAGTCTCTCTGTGTGAATAGTTGTTACGAAGAATTGCTTTGAGAACAGTCTGTCTTAGAAAACACAATTATCAGCTTGCAAGTTTCACACATAGAGGGAGAGAAACAGTACCAAAAACCAAGAGACCTCTTAATTAGTAATACCCTGGAATTTAAACTATGGGGAATCAAACTCATTTGTGATTTTAATATGATCCAACATTTTAAACCTGCTGTCGATTAATTTCATTGTGCGACCCCTGTTCTTGTGGCATAATTAAACAAGTCCCAACGAGCAGCAGTAGCTATGTTGGTGGGAGAGCGTCTCCTGCCAACAGTGCTGTCCACACCAGCACTTCTGTCGGTGTAACTTAAGTCAATCAGGAGTGGGTTTGTTTCCCCCACACACACAGACAGACAATTTTACCAACAGACAATTTTACCAACAAAAGTGCTAGTGTAGATATAGCTAGTAGTAAAAACAACAAGGAGTCTGGTAGCACCTTAAAGACTAATAGATTTATTTGGGCATAAGCTTTTGTGGGTAAAACACCCACTTCAGATGCATGGAGAGGTGGGTTTTTTACCCTCTGTAACTGGGTGCAGACTCACTGGCAGCGCCTCCTTCTGGTCATCTCAGGGAATTAGTGTTCCAGCCTCCAGAGCGCTCTCTTCAGGCCAGTGTCTCGCCTTGCTGCTGGCTCCCGTGTCCCTCCCAGGACCCTGGTGCCCCTTTCACTGGGTGCTGCCCCCTGGCAGTACCCCACAGTTCTGGGTCTCCCCCTCCCAGGGGAACCCCTCACCCACTATCCCTACCTTGCCTCAGTCATAGGCTCCTGCCAGTCACCAGCTAGCCCCCGCCCCTTGGGGCAGATTGCAGTATGAGCCACTCATCACAGGCAAGGTTGGGTTTGGAGCCGCTGCCTCGGTCTAACCTTGGGCTGTCCCCTGCAACCCCAGTACCTGTTGGGCCTAATGCTAGGCTGCAGTCTGGGGCTTTCCTGGCTGGAGCTCCTCAGGCCCTTCCCCAGCCCTGCTCCAATCTAGGTCCCTGCAGCCAGGTCCCTCCCTCTCAGAAGCTAGCGAGAGTGTGCGCTTCTGCGCCTGGCTTTTATAAGGCCCACTGGGTCTGTTTGGGGCGTGGCCCCCAGCTGCGGCTGCTCTGCCAATCAGCCCAGCTCTTCCCCTGCCCCAGCCCTCTCCCAGGGCTATCTTAAACCCCTCTGGGCCCAAGCGGGTGTCCACCCCGCTCCACCCACAAAAGCTTATGCCAAAATAAATCTGTTAGTCTTAAAGGTGCCACCAGACTCCTATGTGGGGATAAAGTACTAGAGAATGTCCATTAATTAATTGAGGTGGATGAAATTAATTATTCTAAAGTGGCTGGGTTGCTTCACTCCTTTGTAAATTGGTCTTTAACAAGGAAAGTGAAAAAGGAGGCATGAAGAACTAGAAAGTAACTGAGACCTGGTTAAAATAACTGTACTATCAACTCAGTGTAGTTATTCTTTAAAATGCCGTGGATGCTTGGTAACATTGAACATGTTCTAGTGTTGCCAACTCTTGTGACTTTTATTGTGGGTCTCACGTTATGTGGTATTTTTCTTGAAGTCCCAGCTCTCGCATTTGGATATGCGAGAAGCTCATCTTTCATTTAAAAACAAAATCAAGTTTTTTGTAGTCCTCATCATTGAGTAGAAAGTCTTGAAAACGTGACCTGCCATTCAAAATCCACAAAGCAAATAAGTCTTTCACATATATTATTTAAAAAAAACCTCTTGGCTCGTGGTTTTTGGGTGTCTGACTCACAATTTAAAGCATGTGAGCTTATGCTTAAGACAATTAACTAACAAATTTGCAGAATTGTTGATGGTCCTTTTTGAGAAGTGATGGAGAGCTGGGAAAGGAAAACTGGATAAACCAAAAGCCGATTCGCCACAAAAGCCTGCAAGGAGCCAGTGTTTCTCTTGCCTGACATTGTGCCAGTCTTCGGGTGTGTCTACATTGGAGCTGGAAGATGTAAATTCCAGCTCGAGGAAACATACCCACACTAGCTCTGATTGAGGAAGGGCGCTCAAAACAGAAGTGCAGTCGGAGGGGCTGGCCGTGTTGAGTATGTTCCTAGCATCTCGGAAGGGATTGTACTTAAGGTGTCTAGCCCCTCCCACTGCTTGTGCGACTGCAGCTACACTTCTAGTTTCACCGGGCTAGCTCAGTCAAAGCTAGTGCGGGTACATGTCCTCAAGCTGGAATTCCTGCTGGAGCAGGAAGGTGTAGACATACCCTCAGTTCACCCACGCTAGCTCTGCTTGACCTAGCATGCTAAAAATATCACTGTACCTGAGGTAGCACGGACAGTGTCGGGGGGGGCCCAACCTATTACCCATGCTACCCTAACTACACTGCTATTTTTAGCATGCTGCCTCGAGTAGAACTACCACAGGTACCTCTGCTCAGGCTGGGAATCATACCTCCCAGGAAAAGGTAGATGTACCCTAAGTGTCTAATTTGAATCTGCTGCCTTTCTTTGCATTAGAACAACCCTCCCTGCCCTCAGTCAGAAATTGGAGGTCAGACTAAAGAGAGGAAAATACAATCTAAAAACAAATAAAAGGTTGTGAATTAAATCCTCTCAAATGAGGATTTACTATGGAAAAGCGCCACACCTTTTAAAATTATGTTTTGGGGTCAGAGCCACATCTGGAAGCGAGCTTAAAGAGCACATTAAGGCCCCAGTCCTGCCAGAGCCTATGAGGTCACTGGGGCTCTGTGTGGGTGTAATGCATTTTAGGATCCTGGCCTAAATCTGTAGACGTTATTAAACTGGAAAGTGATGTGAACCCCAGGGTTGGTAGGTACGTGATACAATACTTAGGCCAGGTCTATATTAAAAACTTAGTTCAACCCAGCTATGTCTCTCAGGGGTGTGAAAAATCCATCCCCTTGAGGGATGTAGTTAAATCCCCAGCGTAGATAAGATTAGGTCAACAGAAGAATTCTCTTGTCAACCTAGCTACTGCATCTCAGGGAGGCGGATTAACTATAGTGACAGGAGAAACTTTCCATCCCTGTAGTGAGTGTCTGCACTGAAGCTCTAGAGCAGCACAGCGGCAGCTGCACCACGGTAGCGGTTTAAGTGTAGACACAGCCATAGTGTGTGTTCTTAAGATGGGTTAGCTAACCTTCAGTAGCTGACTCCAGTTAAAATGGCAATGAAGACATGGCAATTTCGGTTAGCAGCTTGAATTAAAGCTTGGGGCTGAATTCAAGTTGCTAACCCAAGTTAAAATTGGCGTTGCTATGTTTTCACTGCTATTTTTAACTTGGATTAGCAAATCTGAGTTAAGAACCCACCTTTGTTTTGCAGGATAGACAAATGACTGGACAACCACTGGAACACTGTGTACCATTCAGGGCACCTTGGTAATAGAAAGACAAACAAACTGAAGGGAATTCAGAGAAGGATATTCCCTACATTATATATAATTTCATTTTCCCTCAGGACTAAGCTAAATGATCTGGGAGCTGGCTTCCATCTCTTAATTGTTTGCAATTCCATTCAGTTATTAGATTTCTACACTGGCTGTTACTCTCTGCTTATAGTGGGCTAAGTTGGGAGCCAGTTTTTTTGTTTTTTTTTAATTTAAAATAATCCTTATTGGAGAAATTAATACTAATCAGCCATAAAAATCAGACTCTCATGAGAGTGATACACTGCCAGTGGCAGAAGGAGAGCCGCGTTGGGGGCATGACTTCAGTCTGATCCCACCCTCGCAGCTAGGGTCCCCTGGAGGGGGCATGAGTCCCTGTGAATCCTCCTCCCCCTACCCACCCACCTCTCCACCGGTGGCAGCAGCAGTGCAGAGCGGTTGCGAGGATGTACACACTTGTGGACTTCAGAAGAAAAATGTGCATTCGTTCATTAAATCATTTTTTAAGAATGCAGCTGTAGCCGCTTCTACAGTTGTGAGAAGCAAACCAGTGAAAGGGACTGAGTACATATAACAGTGCAGGACTGGAGGTGGGAGGTTCTGCTTCAGTGCCCCTCCCTCTCTACCCTGGGATTCCATCGACAAGGGTAAAACCCTTTTTAAAGGGACCCCTGCACCCTGTATCAGCATCATGGTACGGCAGCGTAGCTCTAGCGTGGCCCATCTCTCTCCCCGCAGGTCACAGAGC
Organism: Lepidochelys olivacea; assembly: GCF_965140295.1. NCBI lineage: Eukaryota > Metazoa > Chordata > Testudines > Cheloniidae > Lepidochelys > Lepidochelys olivacea. The sequence goes on from NC_140413.1 coordinate 8,377,145, forward strand.
TCCAGCTTGGGGTGTGAGTGCCTGGAAAGGACCCCCCTTTACCCACACCAACACCAGTAGTAGTCAGGACTGGGAACTGCCATACCACTGCAGCTTCTGTGTGCCTTTGGCCCAGCACAGAGAAAGACATAAACACCGAGTTCATTAGGGATGCAGGGTTGTTGGGGCAGGCAGCCCCACTCCTATAAAGGTTTGGGATTCTCATTGGGGCCCCATTCCCCCACTGGTTTCAGTATGTTGTCAGCTCTCTCTCCCACCACTGCCATGCTTGGGATTCCAGGTGGGCTCCAATGAGCTTCAGAGAGTTTGCCATTGCTTCTCCCCTCACACCCTTGTGTAGGACCACAGGAAGGGAAGAATGCCCCATAATTTTTTCCCCACTCTCATGCTGACCTCCAGCCGCGATCTCCAAGATCTTCTGATGGCTGAAAGAAGGGCCCCTGCTTCCTGCAGACTTTAGAAGAGCTATTATGAGGGAACTTGAGGGGAGAAAGATTAAGGGGTCGTATGGCCATTTCCCATGGATCTGCTGAGGCCTGCCAGGAAGGGGGAGTGCCCAGCAAGCCTCAGGATATTGTCCACCATTATGCAAAGTTTAGGAGGAAAAAGGTTCTTTTGACAAGCCTCCCTAGTGATTACACATGAGATCTCCCTTGGCAAAGAACAAGGCTGGGGCCTTATTTCTTTAAATGAAAGAGCTCAGGTCTCTAACAGTAATTAGACATGCTGCACTCTGCTTGTCAGGTCTGGTGATCTGGTGATCCATGGCAACATTCCAGATTCAAAAGTTAACAGCTTCTGAAATCAAACTTCAATCAACGTTGGTGCTGCAAGGCACTAGATTTCAGTTAGGGAAGTTCAAGAAACTGGGTTGTAGCTCTCTCCTTCCTTCAAAAAAGTTAAGACTATTTGAACTCTTCACACTTCTGACATTAGGGAATCATAAAACTCATTAACCCTTTTCTGCATCCCTGAATATTTTTAGAAAAATTGTACCTCTGGCCCAGCTCTAACCTGCGAGTTTTGAGGCCAATGGGTAGAACCCTGCAAATCTGGATATCCACTTTATATCCACGGACCATGTTTGCGGATCAGATGTGCATACAAATTTTGTATCCACACAGGGCTCTACCAATGGGACTTTCCTGGTGGATTTGGGGGTTGGGCAAAATTGGGCATATAACGGAATCTCAGTTGCAGCCTTAATTATGGAGCAACTGTTGTCATTCCATAAGGCATGTTTATTGAAGATAAGAGAGTAGAAAAGGGAGCTGGGGATGGGAAAGTAATCAAAAGGTATGTTGGGCGAGATTTGAAGTAAGAGAGTGAGGTATTCTCTGAAAACTATGCAAAGTTATTCTTTACCAGAAGCAAACAAACAATGAACCTGAAGTTAATGGGAGCTTTGCCATCGAGTTCAATGAGTGAGAGGGATTCCACCCATTGGGCCGGCTTGCCCTCTCACTTATATGATTTACACTGGTGTAAATGAGACCAGAATCAGGCCTATTGTCCTCTGTTAAGTGCCATACCTGAGATGCTGTACATGTCCCATAGTGAGCTTTTGCACTAAATTGTTTGCTTTCACATTTCACCTTATTTTTAGTCTGCTGGAAACCATGTCTCACTACACAGATGAACCCAGATTTACTATAGAGCAGATAGACCTGCTTCAGCGCCTGAGACGTACTGGAATGACCAGACACGAAATCCTCCACGCCTTGGAAACCTTGGACCGTCTCGATCAAGAGCATAGTGACAAGTTTGGAAGAAGGTCTAGCTATGCAGGTGGTTCCTACGGCAACAGTACCAACAATATCCCAGCATCTTCCTCTACAGCCACAGCTTCTACGCAGACCCAGCACTCTGGGATGTCCCCATCGCCTAGCAACAGTTACGACACCTCCCCACAGCCTTGCACTACTAATCAGAACGGGAGGGAGAGTAACGAGAGGTTGTCGGCTTTCAATGGGAAGATGTCGCCCACACGCTATCCACTTGCGAACAGCTTGGCTCAAAGATCGTACAGTTTTGAAGCCTCTGAAGAGGACTTGGATGTAGATGACAAAGTGGAAGAATTGATGAGGTTAGTAAAACTTGTAGATGGTTCAGTAAATCAGCCTGACGAACCCTCTAAGAAGAGAGCTGCATCTCGGGTGGAGCGGGGCGGGAGGGTTACTTTAGTTTTTATATGTATTGTCGATAGTGTGAGGGGTGCCTTAGATAATTATCCGCATGTTTGTCCCCCATTGGCCACCCTCCCCTTCGAAGCCCTGTGCACATTTGTCCTGGGCTATGTCACGGATCCCTCTTCAGTCTTAGTTTTTTCCAAAGCCTGGATTGAGTTCCTTATCTCAGTGCACTGTTTCCATCCTCACCACATTCAAATCCCTTGGAAACAGCCCTCTTCTCCCATGAGATTCTCCACCACGGGCTCATGTCAGTCCAATGCCTTCTCTTTCCCAACGTTGTATGGGAGAAGAGGGAAACAGCTCTGTTAATGCCTTCTTCACGGACTTAATATATCATGTCTTATCTGCCTTTTGGATAATAAGCTCCTTGTGGCAGGACTGCCTCTGTTTGTGTGTTATGTAGGGCCAAGAATGACAGCATTGAAATAAAAACAATTATGAAAAGGCAGGTATCATCTATGGAGAACTTATAGTCAAGATCAGTGGTCATCTTTTTTCCTGTTGAGGGGCTTCTTCCTTGTTAGGCAGGATACCCCTTCCATTTAGCAATATGGGAAAGGTTAGGGTGGTTGTTGCTCCAAAATTAAGAATCCATGATCTTAATAGTGTATAAGACGAGAGATGGAAGATTAGCTCAAGCAAGAGGCAGAATGAGTGATGAAATGTAGCATGTCTTTTAAATTCAGTTGGGGGGGGGTGTTGTATTTTATGATTTATTTGTTGTTGCTGCTGCTTTTCGTCGTCGTTTTGGAGTGTTATGTTTTCTCATGTATACTTGGCAAATATTGGACTGGGGCTTGCAGACCCCTGGAGGACATGCCTTTTAAGGAGGGACTGAATGAAGGTGTGGTGGCTGGGTCAAGGAGACTCAGAAATGGGTGGGGAGAACCACAAAGGTGGTGAGTCATGCTGCTTGGGCTCAGCATAGTGGGGAATCTGAAAGAGTTGAGGGTAGCAGTAGGCAGGCGCTCCTTTCGCTGAAATCTACCTGTTGTCGGATTGGGAGTTCATGAGCATGATGCCCCAGATAGTGTTTGGTGCTTGTTCCTGTTGAAATGTCCCATGTTTTCTTGTGTGGAGGGTGCGGGTTGGGCGTAGAAGAGATGACGAACCTGCAGTATTTGTGTTTCACTCACACTTTCCAAACTTGAGGCTGGTCACATTACAATTTTGATCACCGAACCCTGCTCAGAAAAAGTCAAAGAAAAAATGTGTTCCCCAGGAATAAACCCGACCTGATTTTAAAAGCCCAACAAAACGGATTCTGAATTTCACAGGTGCAGGCGTTTGTTTACTGCAGTTTAAGCTTGCTGCATATTACAGCCCCTAAGAAACCAATAAATTCTTTTTCTTTTAGCATAATTATTCAGTCCCTTCTGAACCATCTCTCCACATTTTTTAAAAATAATCCTTCCAGAAAAACTAGGGATATAACGATGACGGGTATTCTTTCATTCAGTGCACCCACACACCAGGCTTTTGGGGGCGAGGGAGGTTGTTGGGGTGGAGGTTGCGAAATCTCTTTTCCTTCCTTCAGCCCCGTTGTTTGAAATGTTTGAGAGGGCTTGTCGATATCCTCATTTGTGGAGCTAACCATGCAGACCCTGCTATCTTTTATTTTTTGTGCTTCATTTTACGACTGAGTTTTAATGCAGGTGTGAGAGATTTATTCATCCCTGTGTAATGAAACTTTGTACATTCCATATGGCAGCCCTACACCTAGTATGTATTATATAGGCTATGAGTCATCCATCCGCCTGCTGGGATGATTTGATCAAACATGACACTCATTAAAAGAAGTGTCCACTGGTGAGCTATTTTGACTGTTCTCCCCCCCACCCCCCGCCGCACAGAGGCCCCCACCCCTTAAGCAAAGGAAACGAAACCATTTTACATCTTCAGAGTGCCCTTTGGTCTGTCTGTCTCTCTTGTTTTTTGTTTTGTTTTGGTAGGAGGGACAGCAGCGTGATAAAGGAGGAAATCAAAGCCTTTCTTGCCAATCGGAGGATTTCTCAAGCAGTTGTTGCACAGGTAACAGGTAAGAGCTTGAAGAGCCCTTTATTCATTTTGAGTCCTGTGTCTAGCCTCCTGTGTGTGCCTGTGCAGATGTTGGATTATTGCTCAGCTTTCTGCATTGCAGTGCAGATCTGTCAGCTTAGTCATGATAATGTATGCCTTTGATTTAAGACCCATTGTCCCACACATCATAGAACTTCCCCAGTGAATCACTTTTTGTGTGTGTGTGTGTGGCTTTTGCTAGCAAATTTTATTTTACAGCATTGCAATAAGCGCAGAGTTCCTATATTAAAACTAAAACAGTTTTCTTTAATTCTGAAGTTACACTATTACGTGTGGCAAATGTATATACACAAATATATATCTGGGAATGTATCCATAGCTGGCATCAATACACTTAGCATACTGATTGTGAGAGTTTGTCCACTTGTCCTTGAGTCGCAAATAATAATAAAAGGCAGATGTGAGGGGTGAGGGAATGGCCATATTATCTGTAACCTTGTTTCAAAGGGGAAAGTACCGTATTTCTTCCCCTTTCCCTCTTTTTCTCCATTGGCATTAGGGATGAGTGAGCAGACTCCAGTAAAGCTATTTAGACCTTCACACAACATGCTGTTTGCAAAGCACTTTACAAATGTGGATTAATTCTTTGCAGAGAGGTTTAAGTGGCTTGGCCAAGGCCATCCAGAGAGTTTGGTAGCAGAATCAGGAGTACAACTGGAGACAAAACAACTTACTCTTCCTGACCTTTATTTATTTATTTTTAGACCCACGCCTGAATAGAAGTCTTGAAATAGTCAGATAGTTAAGAAAGAAAATGTGACTATAAGTGCCAAACTCTTGTGAGAGGAGAAGTTCTAGAGAATTGCCTTGTAGGAAATGATCCTGCACCGATGGGAAGATGGCCTGGATGGTGTTCTAGCTCTTTTCCATCTCTCCCCACATGTGAAGAGAGAGTGAACAAATGCTTGGGAAGTGTGCAACCTCTTCCGGTGTACCCACTCTCAGTTTACAAAGGCAGATGCTGTGAGCAAAGGAAAAGAAACAAGACGCATTCCTTGGATCTTTCCAAAATTAGGGTTATTTCTGGCCCTCTTGTTATAAATCCCAATTTGACCAAAAAAGACTACCTCATGGATGAACCCCTCCCCTAAAGCTTTGCCTGCAGGTGTTGCCAGTCGGTTAGGCCTTTAAAGAAAATGCTGATGTGGACAGTGCAGCTCTATTGAAGGACGTTGCTTCAGGATTCCAGGTGTAAACTTTTAACTCCCCCTGTCTCTCCTAAAAAAGGCATTCTTCAATTGGGTTGTTAGGGACGAGCACGTGAGTGAGTGACTGTTGACTGCATGGTAGCTAAAGTGGTGTATATGTCAATTTCAAATCACAGATCTTGAACTAGATCTTCAGCTCATGTAAATCAGCGTAGCTGGTGTAAATTGATTTGCACTAGCTGAGGATATGATTCTTTATCTCCTTCTACTTGCCAGCCAGAGGCCCCCTTTTTTTTCTTCCCCATCTCTTCACATAATTTTACCATTCTTGATGCGAGAGCCTTCTCTGCTCAATCTTCTGCCATTTGGGACTACTTTCTTGTCTCCCTCCATCCCATTTAAAATCTCCTCTGAAAACCTCTTTTTCCCTTTCCTAATCTTACCTCCACTGCAGCAACTTGTAAGACCCCCTATAGGTCTAGAACCCAGGTCTGTTGAGCTGCCATGCTGCTGACATCTCCATGATGCTACTCAGCAGCAGCTGTAACCCGCTTCTGTTCTATGGCCCAACATCCTGCTGTGGACACAGACTATGGGAAGCTCCGTCTCAAGGGGTCTGACAAGCAGCAGCCTCATGGTTCCTCACTGGCTCCCCACTCTATACAGACCCAAGGGGCATTCCAGGAAGTGTCCAGACGACAGTGTGGATCTTCTGTAGTTGCCATAATCATTTCTGCTCCCTGCTCTGACCTTGACTTGCCTTGGACTTTGCCTCCTCACCTGGACCCTGAAACTTCACTTGGACTCTGACCTTTGGTTTTGACCCTGCCATGGAACCTGACTGCAAATTCCTCCACTTCTTCCAGCCTTAGATTTGCTCTGACCCTTGGTCCCAGCTCTCCTTGTTGGGATCCTGTTTAATTTTTGTGAAGTGTTTTGGGATAGAGTTCGTACAAAAGGCACCATACCAAAAAAAATACACTCTTTACTATGCATCTGCAGTAGCACGCTATGACTTTTTCCTTTTTATTTCTCCATTGCTGGTGAGGGGGATGGTGGGAAAAGGAGGGGAGAGAAAAAATATCTAATTGTAGCTGAATGTTGAATTCTGTAGCTGAGGTAGTACAATGTAGGCCTTTCAGTCTGAACCATATTCCCCCTACTTAGTTTTGTTTTTTGTTTTGTTTTTTAATGACCATAAATTTATGAAGTGATCAAATAATAAAACTGACATGGAGTAGTAAATGAGGAAGGCACACAGTGAAGTCGTCTGTAGTGTCAGAAGAGAACAGTGTGAAAAATGGCAAAGGAAATTATGAAATGGTGACCAGAAAATAAAGAAACGATTGATAAGGAGAAAAACCCATCAGAGCATTTACTAGCGCTCGTACTAAATACAGAAGCTGCTTTTTATAGCAACTTTCTTTAATGGTTTCTGTAATAAGATAAACAAGAAGCTCTTGGGTTGGGAGCTGTATAAATAATCTTCTACTGATAAGAAAAATGACAGTATAAACAGGAGCTAATAATAGTTCCTGCTGAATTTCCCATCTTGTTGTTTGAAACTCCTTTAACATAGTTGCAGCTTTACTCCCTTCAAGGATAGGTTTTCAACATTGCATGCGGTGAGTGAGATGCCAAATCCCCCTTAACAATAACAGAGAGTGGCATGTCTTAATCGGTTGTGATAAAAACTGAAAATTTGCCTCTGAACCAAGTGGTTATAGGTACTAGGGCAGCATTTCTCAAACTGGGGGTCCCAACCCGAAAAGGGGTCACAAGACTATTGTAGGGGGGTTGTGAGAGCAGCAGCTGCTGGCCGGGCACCCAGCTCTGAAGGCAGCACTGCTGCCATTAGCAGTACAGAAGTCAGGATGGCATGGTATGGGAAGGTTGTCACAGCCTGAAATATTTTCAAAGGGGGTCCCAGCAAAAAAAAGTTTGAGATCCCTTGCAGTAGGGCAAAGAGTGTTTTTCTGTGCTTACTAAAGGAAGCTGCCAAGTAATTTAGGACCCTGATGTAGGGTTTGAATTTGGGGTGTTTTGAGGGTGGGGCAGAGTTTAAGTGTAGGTTTTTGAAACCTAATACCTGCATTATTTATATATTTAATGGGGGCCATAAAAGTATCTGAGCACCTCACAGATTATTGATGTATTTGTGCTCACAACACCCCTGAGGCAGGGTACTGCTCATTGTATAGATGGGGAACTGTGGGACAGAGAGGCTAAGTAACTTATCCAATGTCACATAGGAAATCTGTGGCAGAGCAGGGACTTGAACCCAGGCCTCCTGGGTCCTAGGCTAGTGGCCTAGCTATCCTCTCTCTTAGAACATCAGTTCATATGTTTCAAAAATACATAACGACAGGGTTTTTTCTAACATGTTTGTCAACAATCATTCTGTTCATTCTACTTGTATGGCTCATCCCTGTCCCACCCTTTCTCTGTCTTGACTATTTAGACAATAAGCTCCTGAGAACAGAACCATCTCCTATGGTATGTACAGAACCTAGCACAAATAATAATCATCCATGCAGTGTTGGAAAGCCAAACACAGCAACATGGAATAGTGCACAAAGCAAAACCCAGTATGAAGAAAATGAAACTGACTAGAGTAGTTCCATTGTCACACTGAATGGAATTCAAAAAGTTATCGACCAGCATAAATGATGAGAAACAGTTTTTTAAAATATTTGGTGTTGGTGGTGACACAGGTGAGGATTTATTTTAACACGATTTTGATCTTTGCACCTTTCCTCCAAACAAACCTTGCTAACGTACAAAGTTGATCGATGTTCTTTGCGGGCACATATTGTACAAATCCAGGATTCGTTGTTATAAACACGAGAATGAAGGCATAAAATCAGTCAGTTCTCCTCCAAAACCAGTGCTTAACTTGTGCCTGGGCTTGCCAGAGCTGAGCCCCGGCACCTCTGGGCTTGGCAGTTCATAGCCCCGGCACCTCTGGGCTTGCTGTCAGTTATGAAAGTAAAAAAATTGCTTGAGTCTCGGCACCTAATTGCTTGAGCCCCAGCTCTTTCATTACAGATTAAGCACTGTCCAAATCCCATACTTTCCAGGTGCTTCTATATACTTTTTTGCAAGAGACATTAAAAAAAATAAAAATTGCAGCCACAGAGGATGAACGCACCCATCTGTGAGAGGAAGGGGAAAACCAGTGATTAGGGGTTTGTGTGAGCAGCAGTCTCCAGGGTTGTGAGCAGGTATGCGCTGAACACACTGGAGTAGCGAGCCTCTGTGCCTGCCTTCTCCTGGTGTTGGTTTTTACTGCCTCTTTGGCATGTGGGAGGTAAATTTTCTTCCAAATCATCTGCTCGGGGGGACGTGGCCCAAGGAGCAGTGCAGTCTGAGGAAATATCTCTGGGTTATCATCATCTGTGAACCGGAACCTGCCATGGGGAGTGTGTCTGAGAAAAGACCTGGCAGAAAGAAAGGACAGAGGCAAAATGGGAGCATGGAGAGAAGCAGGAAGAGGGACAGAATTGCAGGCATTTGACAAATATTCATTAAAATGTCAAACTTATCAGAATTTGCCCTGGTTCTTTTGTGACTGCCTCTCCCCCCTGCATTTTCTATGACAAAGCTGGGTGCCGTCATCGTGATGTACAGTATTTCTGGCTTGTTGGCCCAGAGACCAACGGACCTCGATCTTCCTCGTGATCCGTGAGTCAGTCTGAGAGTTTTTTTTCCAGACAGCCGGATATTAGATGCTCCAGATAATTACCTTCGTGAATTTGCTTTTGGCAGCGTTTTTTTCCTGCCAGTGTAATTTCCTGAAATAGCAGGATTAGAAGCTATGTTACTGGATGGTACTGGTGTTGGATTGAGAAGCATCCCTTTCCCAGTGCTCTGGTGAGTCCACTTATAAAACCAAACTTTTAGGAACTAGAAACTGTATCACAATCAAATAATCTTTTTTGTTATTTGTTTTTGCTACAAGGACATCATTAAAAATAAATAACAGAAGGATGGAGTTGTGGTTAAGGCCCTATATTGGGACTCAAAAGATCTAGGTTCAGTTCCTGGCTCTGTCACTCACGTGTGTGATGTTGGGAAAGTCACACGCTCCCTGCCTCAGTTTCCCAACTGTAAAATGAGTATAATAATACGTGTCTATATAGGCTGCAAGGTCTCTGAGGCAGAAATCATCTCTTGCTTTGTGTACTATGTACAGTGTTGGGGCCTCTAGACTGGATCATGATCCAAATAATAAAAAATTGTGTATTTCACAGAGGAAATAATTCCCAGTAGTCTTAGCTAGCATTTCATAAATACAAAGTATTATTTAATTTGCATTAGCATCCAAAATGTGCTAGCATTTTTCTAACAGTGGAAACTACAATATTTGCCCCAGAGAGTATCCGAACTGAACTGACAAAGATAGATGAAGAGTTGGGGAGGAAAGTGATCACAAGAAGTTTGAAAGTGATGCGGTAGAGAAAGAGGAACCAATGGAGAACTCTAAAAAGTTGACTGATCAAAACAGTGAGCGAGGAAGATGACCTCAGCAGCTGCATTTTGTATGGGCTGGAGGTGGGAGGGTTGGGGGTGATGTGGGTGTTGGAGAAACCACAGAGACTGAGATATGAGGCCTGAACAAGAATTTTAGCTGTGTGGACAGAGAGAAAAGGATCTGATTCTCAACAGGAGTGATTACCTGGAGTTAGTCTATTGATATAGACGAGATGCAGCCCACAACATTCTGAAGTGCAGGTCATGGGATGCAGTAGTCATTACAGAGCATGTCATGTTGGAACCTGCAGTAGTGTGCATAGAATTTGTAGAAGAGCACTGTTCTAATCTGTGCATGTCAATGTCCTGTACAAAGGTCCGTTTTACAGAAAGGGGTTGACTGCGGAGTGATGTACCAAAGACCACAGTGAGTCAGCAGTGAAGCTGGGAATAGAACCCCAATGTCATGGCTCTCACTCCTTTGCTTCAACCACTGGACCAAGTTACCATTAACGTTTGCAAGCAGCACAAGTGTATTAGGTAGCTGCAATCTGTACTATTTTATACAAAACAAGTGTAGCAAGTTGCCGGTGCAGCCTCTCTGGCAAAGAGTGGATGCCCCAATATATTATTATGAAAATATGTTCTGCATCCATAACTTTAGTATTTGATACTTTGCTTTTATATCCTACTTTGTTACCAAAGAACTGTACACACAATATTTTTATTACATAATTAAAGGTAGACCACGGTACTTAGAAACCAGGTAATAAACTAATGCTACCCTCACCCATCAACAGACAAAACTCATCCAGCTGAAAAACCATAACTGAGAGGCCAAACACTTAAGGCATGTAGTTCTGTGCTCAAAAAGTGTCCTGATGTGGACTGTGATGGAACACCAAAGGACACAGGTTTCAGAACCAAGTCCCTTTACTGAGCACATGCTTCCAGTTGACATGATTTCAACCCCGGGGATGACTAAGTGGGAGGGCCTCAGCTGTTTGCACCATCTTTGATAGATAGGGCAGAGGCAGTCCCTGAAAGAGATTGGTTTGGGATCTACAATAAAAGCATACAGTCCTGCCTGCAGCAAGCCAGTCAGAATATACTCATGGAGCCTTCAAGTCTCATGCATCCTTGCACGAGGATTTCTGTTGAACACAAAAGTTCCTGTTTAAAAAAAACCAAACCCACCCTTTTCCTGCAGGACAAATGACATTTTAGTAGCTCCAGAATTCTATAAAATGCAGGCTAGTTAGGAACATAACTATGATTTTTGAAAACCTAGTTGGAGTTAACCCATATGAATTAGACTCTCCTGAGATTTTGAATCGTTCTGAAATGTTATTAGCATCTTTGTTTAACTCAAAAATACATGTTAGGAAAAAATCCCTTATTAGAGAAAATGTAAAACTTCTGGAGCCTATTTCTCATAAGTTAAATATGATCATGAGAACACAAGATGGGAGAGGTAGGTGCGAGTACCTCATGAAAAGCAACTTTGTGTTGTGTATTATAATTCTAAACAGGTGTTGGCACAGGTGGTGTTTAGCAATATATTGTTACTGTGAGCACTTCCTAGAACTTTAATTCCCAAGAGAGTTTGTACGCTGTTAACACTTGTTGGGAATGCACCCTTGGCAGTTCCTTTGCCCCATCTGTTAGCCTTCTGCTTCAGCCATTTGAACACTGAATTATATAAGTTGTTGGAATAGCTTGTGGTGATCACAAATGAGTGTGATTTGCATCCAAGTGGGTTTTTAGACCTGTCTCTTTACTTGTGAAACTGGTTAGTTTTGGAGCGGTAGCCGTGTTAGTCTGTATCAGCAAAAAAAACGTGGAGTACTTGTGGCACCTTAGAGACTAACAAATTTATTTGGGCATAAGCTTTCGTGGGCTAAAACTAACTTCATCGGATGCATGCCATGGAAAATACAGTAGGAAGATCTATAAACACAGAGAACATGAAACAATGGGTGTTGCCATACCAACTGTAATGAGACCAATTAATTAAGGTGGGCTATTATCAGCAGGAAAAAAAAAACCTTTTGTAGTGATAATCAGGATTGCCCATTTCAAACAGTTGACAAGAAGGTGTGAGTAACGGGGGTGGGGGGGGAGAATTAGCATAGGGAAATAGTTCTTACTTTGTGTAATGACCCATCCACTCCCAGTCTTTATTCAAGCCTAATTTAATGATGTCCAGTTTGCAAATTAATTCAAATTCTGCAGTTTCTCGTTGGAGTCTGTTTTTGAAGTTTTTTATTGGAGAATTGTGACTTTTAGGTCTGAAATTCAGTGACCAGGGTGGTTGACATGTTCTCCGACTGGTTTTTGAATGTTATAATTCTTGATGTCTAATTTGTGTCCGTTTATTCTTTTGCGTAGAGATTGTCCGGTTTGGCCAATGTACAGGGCAGAGGGGCATTGTTGGCACATGATGGCATATATCACATTGGTAGATGTGCAGGTGAACGAGCCTCTTATGGTGTGGCTGATGTGATTAGGTCCTATGATGGTGTCCCTTGAATAGATGTGCAGAGTTGGCAATGGGCTTTGTTGCAAGGATAGGTTCCTGGGTTAGTGTTTTTGTTGTGTGGTGTGTGGTTGCTGGTGAGTATTTGCTTCAGGTTGGGGAGCTGTCTGTAAGCGAGGATTGGCCTGTCTCCCAAGATCTGTGAGAGTGAGGGATTGTCCTTCAGGATAGGTTGTAGATCCTTGATGATGCGCTGGAGAGGTTTAAGTTGGGGGCTGAAGGTGACGGCTAGTGGTGTTCTGTTACTTTCTTTGTCTCTGTCAGAGGGATTGGAGCAAATGCGGTTGTATCTTAGAGCTTGGCTGTAGACAATGGATCGTGTGGTGTGGTCTGGATGAAAGCTGGAGGCATGTAGGTAAGTATAGCGGTCAGTAGGCTTCCGGTGTAAGGTGGTGGTTTTGTGGCCATCGCTTATTAGCACTGTAGTGTCCAGGACGTGGATCCCTTGTGTGGACTGGTCCCAGCTGAGGTTGATGGTGGGATGGAAATTGTTGAAATCATGTTATAATTCCTCAAAGGCTTCTTTTCCATGGGTCCAGATGTTAAAGATGTCATCAATGTAGCATAAGTAGACAACATTGTCTACAGCCAAGCTCTAAGATACACCCACATTTGCTCCAATCCCTCCGACAGAGACAAACACCTACCAGATCTCTATTGAGCAGCCTTAAAACTACAATACACACCTGCTGAAGTGAAGAAACAGATTGACAGAGCCAGAAGAATACCCGGAAGTCTCCTACTCCAGGACAGGCCCAACAAAGAAAGTAACAAAACGCCACTAGCCGTCACCTTCAGCCTCCAACTTAAACTTCTCCAGTGCATCATCAAGGATCTACAACCTATCCTGAAGGACGATCCCTCACTCTCACAGATCTTGGGAGACAGGCCAGTCCTCGCTTACAGACAGCTCCCCAACCTAAAGCAAATACTCACCAGCAACCACACACCACACAACAAAAACACTAACCCAGGAACCTATCCTTGCAACAAAGCCCGCTGCCAACTCTGTCCGCACATCTATTCAAGGGACACCATCATAGGACCTAATCACATCAGCCACACCATAAGAGGCTTGTTCACCTGCATATCTACCAATGTGATATATGCCATCATGTGCCATCAATGCCCCTCTGCCCTGTACATTGGCCAAACCGGACAATCTCTACGCAAAAGAATAAACGGACACAAATTAGACCTCAAGAATTATAACATTCAAAAACCAGTCAGAGAACACGTCAGCCACCCTGGTCACTCAATTTTAGACCTAAAAGTCACAATTCTCCAATAAAAAACTTCAAAAACAGACTCCAATGAGAAACTGCAGAATTTGAATTAATTTGCCAACTGGACATCATTAAATTAGGCTTGAATAAAGACTGGGAGTGGATGGGTCATTACACAAAGTAAAGATTATTTCCCTATGCTAATTTCTCCCCCGCCCCACTGTTATTCACTCCCTCTTGTCAACTGTTTGAAATGGGCCATCCTGATTATCACTACGAAAGGTTTTTTTTTTTTTCTCCAGCTGATAATAGCCCACCTTAATTAATTGGTCTCGTTACAGTTGGTATGGCAACACCCATTGTTTCATGTTCTCTGTGTATATAGATCTTCCTACTGTATTTTCCACTGCATGCATCTGATGAAGTGGGTTTTAGCCCACAAAAGCTTCAGCCCAAATAAATTTGTTAGTCTCTAAGGTGCCACAAGTCGTCCTCGGTTTTTTTGGTTAGTTTTGGTTTGTGTCCTAATTAATTTGTCCTTCAATGTTATGGATGGAATGCCGATGTTGATCCTGCATTCCGCTTCACTCTGAAAAAATTTCTGGGAAATTTCCTCCTCTTACTATTTTTATGAAAGTCTGATTTAAATTTCTCTTGGAGAGATGGAACTTTTCACAACTAGGTCACAGGGTCTAATCCAGCCCAGGTACATAGTGTTTGGAAGCGGTTTATCATCTGACAGATGGGTTTTGTTTTGTTTCTGGCCTGTGAGATATGACTTGGTAGGTGAATGACTTCATTTTCTGTTGGACTAATATCTGTATATCACAGACTGCTGTTCTGCTTTCACCTCATTGTCGAGCACTGCATGCACTGCAAGCATTTAATCATCATAATCACTTTAATAAACTTCTTCGTCTGTAGATCTCGAAGCACTTTACAATGATGGGTAAGTACCAATATTCCCATTTTATGGAGGGGAAACTGAGGCAGAATGATATTATGATTTCCTCAAAGTCATGTTGTGAGAGTCCGTGGCCAAGCTAGGAATAGAACCCAGACCTGCCCACTCCAAAGTCTGGTGAACTTTCTACTAACTGCTGGACTACGTGCCTGCTGTGGGGGTGGAGTCTGAGTCAGGTCAAAAATAATAAAGGACAAAAGTTGAGGCACACTGGTGGGACACTGCGGGGGAAGCTTGAACCGTTTACCTTTTCTGTGTATAAAATATTAGCTTTCCATTTCTGGGCCTCTTAAGCCAGTACCTTTCACTAGCACTGAATCCAGTCAAAATTTAAATAGAACAAAAGTGTTCTCTCTCTCTCTCTCTCTCCCTCCTTCTTTCTTGTAGGTATCAGCCAGAGTCGGATCTCTCACTGGCTGTTGCAGCAGGGGTCAGACCTGAGTGAACAAAAGAAAAGGGCATTTTACAGATGGTACCAGCTTGAGAAGACAAACCCTGGTAAACAAAACAAGCTAAGGTTTTACTTCTGAAATAAACCCTGGGTCATGTTTGTGAGTGGCACTGATTGTTCACTTCACCTTGCTGCACTGAAGCATCTTCCAAGAGGTGATATCCCGTAACTGAGTTACTTTTTAGAAAGTGGGAGGAATGGGGGTAAGCCTACTTGGGAATAGAACTGTTTTTAAGCGTAAACTCTTGGTTGCAGCAAGTGACCCAAAGCACTGCCTCTCCAGGTCTTCAGCTCTGGCCTGTTTCTTGGTTGCTTGGCTCATTTTCACACCCTCTGAAAGTGTGGGAATATGTAGTCTCTGTTGGAGGTGTAATCAGATGGCTTTAAATTTACACCCAGCCTCTCAATATAAATAATAGATAAGCCCTGTTGGATCAAGAGAAGGGAACTTTAAACATGCCATAGCATTGAAAATAGCTGTGTCATATAAACTAACAGGAGGTTTAAGGACCTGATCCAGAGCCCCTTAAAACCAAGGACAGTCTTTCAGTAGGGTGTCATGGGTTTTGGATCATGCCCTGACCCTATGGTTGGGATATGATGGTGTCAAGATTTGTCTTGCAAAGCCTGCTTGTTTCTCTTCTGAAAAATCAAAATTGTGGGTATAGAAAATCACAGAAATAAGGGATGGCAGTGTTACTTGTGAAGTTATCATCTAGTCTGTCCCCTGGCAGGATTCTTCCTTGTAGTTTCTTGCTTGACCCAGGCTTCCATTACTCCCTTTTGACAAATCCCACAGTCCCTGACCACCCCCTTGATACTATTCAGCCTCAGTTTTCCTTTGTTTAATCTGAGGCCTGCTTATACCCACCCTGTGCCATCTGTCTTCCCTTTGAAATGTAATTGATTTAAAGGGAGTCAAAACTCAGTCTGTCTATTGTGAGCTTTGCTCCAAAAGTCTGAGTTCTGTTAAGTAAAACTCCAGTAAAAACAGATTTTGAAAACAAGTGCTGTGTGTGTAAACTGCACATAAAGAGGCTTCATACATCAGTTGGTCCAGGAATACTTTAATTTAAGGTCAGCTAGGTTCAGACACACAGTTCTGAGTTTTGTTCTTTCTCTCAAGCATCTGGAAATGCTGTTCAGAGAGAGACTGTGCCCAGGGGAGGGAGGTGTTGATAGGTTGCTGTGATCAGTGAGGAACACCAATTTTACAATCCCTGTTGATGTTGCAATTGGCACTGTGTGAGGATCTGTAAGGTTATTGGAAACAAGTTTTAGCATCAGCTGCCTTCAGATTCCATCCTATGGAATAGTTCCCAGAAATTCCCCTTTGACAGAAGACATGGCCCAAAAACTGACAGGAAAAGAGGACTGGAGCTTTTGGAAAGTGCTGGAAAACAGAATACTGCCTCTCCTGAAGATTGAAACTGCTGCTTAGATTTGTTTTCCAATAACCTTATAGATCCTTCTGCTACAGTATTGCCTGGGGTTGTTTGTGAGAGCGTTTTGGGCCACGGTAAGAGAGTCCTTGTTAAACTCAGCAGTGACGCCTCCCTCCCCCATATCTTCCTATGTGTCTTTTCACTCCTCAGAACTGATTTCTGATGAGAGTTTACCAATTTAAATCAAAATGAACTGATGTTAAACTCTGAAGTTCTACTTCATTGTCTGACTGGCTGGGGACTTGTCTGTTGGTTTTTTTTCTTTTGTATTGGCACAGGAGAGAGTTTCTTGAACAGCCGCTTACTGGGGTTTTTTAATTTTGTTTTTTCATAAGGGACCTTACACAGCCTTTTCAAGTACTGTAAAGACAAAGTGACACTTACCTATGCCAAGGGATTGCATTGATGCCTCTAAATTCCCTTTCGGACCAATAGAACACTCAATTTACTAAGAGAGACTTGGAAAACCCTTTTTGTTTTTCCATAGCTGTTTGAATTTTCTACTCGAGGGGATTTTTTTTTTTAGGACAATCCGCTGCTTTGAACTGTTGCCATGCAACCAATTGTATTGCAGTCCAGACTGGCCAGTCAGTGGATAATTAATATATATTTGTGGAGTGCTAATGGTGAATACATCATACTGACAGAGATATGGTTCCTGCCCGAAGAAACTTACGTTGTGCTTGGTGCTGTACGACCATTCACTAAAACACAGCTCTTTTTCCAAAGAACTCACAAAATTAAATTATCGGCATGTGCCTTTTCTGTTTTCTAACTTTCTACAGAGAGGCATGCTTCGTTTTGTCTGTTTTTCTTCTTGTTGTCTCCCCTACAATGCCAGTAGCTGGGAAGGCAACTGTATCCCTTTCCCTTCTGTGACTCGTTTACTCCAAGCTGTGGTGTCACATTGGGAATTGGGAGTTCTTTGGTGACAATGGGGCATGGGAGCTACTTTCTCAGATTAATTCTTATTTAGGTAAATGTATACCTACAGACCTGTCCCTTTTTGGCATCTCTCAGGCTGAATTCAGCTGAGTAACATTGAAAAAGACTCTCCCTTCCTGTAGAGCAGGAACAGTTTTGACGGGCCAGGAAGGTAGATAAAATCAACCTGGGACCTCGAGAGGAAGGATGGTTTTATGGTTAAGACACTGGACTCACGAGATGTGGGTTCAGTCCCTGGCTCTCGCACACTTGCTGTGTGACCTTGGGCAAGTCACTTAAACTCTCTGTGCCTCCATTCTCATCTGTAAAGTGGGGATAATACGTCCTTTATCTGTCTTGTCTATTTAGACTGTAAGCTTTTCAGGGAAGGGACGGTCTCTTTCTATGTGTGTGTATGGCACCAACATGATGATAGTCTCTGGATGCTACTGTAAGGCAGAGACAGAAAAGAAATATAAATACTGCAAGAAATGACTTCTTTTTTTCTCCTTTTCTATTATATAGCAGTGCTACATAGGTGGGTTATGCTTTAAATCACTCGCATACAGTCCTGTATCTGCTAATCTAGCAATTTTGTGTTTTGAAGCCTTATAACAACAAGATTTTGTAATGTTCTCTGCTATTAATACAGAAGCGGGCTCAGCTCTTCCAAAGCTTCTGTTGGCTCCCAACTTTGTCTGGCCTTTGGTATATGTTCTTCGCTGTTTAGCTTTTCTCCATGGATAGTCTCTACATCTTTCTAGTGTCTTTGCTTGTTACTCTTGTTCAGACAGCCTCAGATAAACTGAAAGAAAGAAAGAAAACTAGTTATGGGAAATGTTTTAACTCTGATGCAATAATAGGGCTATATTGTTCCTACTAGATATAATAATCTTGCTCCCAACTTGATGATCAATGGTTTTCTGGAAGAGAGGACACTGGAATTAATGATAATGCTGCAAAACTGATAGGTCATTTTATGTGTTCGCACTTGTGTTTTTCTTTATGGAAGCAGTTGCAGATGGGGATGAAGGCAGATTTTGTGTAAAGAAATACTCATTGCAAAATATTACGATCAGTTGATATTGGAATGTCTTTCATTTAATCTAATTAACAGTGATACTTTTTTATTGAGATGGGGCGTTTTGGGGGCAGGGACTATGTCATGTTTTGTGGAGGGCTGAGCACCTGTTTGGCACTTCATAAATATGTTTATAATGATTAATGATCTGGAGGATGGCATGGACTGCACCCTCTGCAAGTTTGCAGATGACACTAAACTGGGAGGAGTGGTAGATACACTGGAGGGTAGGGATAGGATACAGAGGGACCTAGACAAATTAGAGGATTGGGCCAAAAGAAATCTGATGAAGTTTAACAAGGTCAAGTGCAGAGTCCTGCACTTAGGATGGAAGAATCCCACGCACTGCTACAGACTAGGGACTGAGTGGCTAGGCAGCAGTTCTGCAGAAAAGGACCTGGGGTTACAGTGGACGAGAAGCTGGATATGAGTCAACAGTGAGCCCTTGTTGCCAAGAAGGCTAACGGAATTTTGGGCTGTTATAAGTAGGAGCACTGCCAGCAGATCGAGGGACATGATCATTCCCCTCTATTCGGCATTGGTGAGGCCTCATCTGGAGTACTGTGTCCAGTTTTGGGCCCCACACTACAAGAAGGATGTGGAAAAATTGGGAAGAGTCCAGCGGAGGGCAACAAAAATTATTAGGGGGCTGGAGCACATGACTTATGACAAGAGGCTGAGGGAACTGGCGATATTTAGTCTGCTGAAGAGAAGAATGAGGGGAGATTTGATAGCTGCTTTCAACTACCTGAAACGGGGGTTCCAAAGAGGATGGATCTAGACTGTTCTCAGTGGTAGCAGATGACAGAACAAGGATTAATGTTGCAGTGGGGGAGGTCTAGGTTGGATATTAGGAAAAACTTTTTCACTAGGAGGGTGGTGAAACACTGGATTGGGTTACCTAGGGAGGTGGTGGAATCTCCTTCCTTAGAGGTTTTTAAAGTCAGGCTTGACAAAGCCCTGCCTGGGATGATTTAGTTGGGGATTGGCCCTGCTTTGAGCAGGGATTGGACTAGATGACCTCCTGAGCTCCCTTCCAACCATGATATTCTATGTTTTGGAACCAAATTTAAGCGTTACTGCATCAGTGAAGTCTTGCATTGTTCTAACAAATCTTCCCATACCCATGTTTTGAAATAAAAAAATTAATTAAGGTTGGCCTTATTAGTGTGGTTGAGAGCAGGGGGCAGTGTGAGATGTTCATTGCTTAGTAACCTTGGCACCTTCTCTCTGGGCTGTGACAGAGCAGACAGGCTGTAGAAATGATGCATTAAGACTACAATATGTGGTCTGATTGCCCACATTTAAGCTTTTTTTTTTTTTCCTGCCAATCATTTAATAGGAAGGCAGAAATAGTCATCTTGGCCAAGGCTGTGTGTGCTGCCAGGTTGAAGAGAGAGGCAGCTGTCAGCAACATGTAGCATCTTCCATCATTTTAATGCCATGGGAGCCCTTGTCTGGCTCTAAAAGAAAAGCTTATGAAAAAGTAAGATGCTGGCTATCCCAGGAGCTTTGTATTAGGGTTGCGATGGTATGATTCGTTCTTTTATAGTGCATCAAGCGTGCTAAGCGTTTCACAGAGAACAGATCTCCTGTGCTGAAGAGCTTGTATCTAAACGATGGGCTTGTTTGTAAAATTGCAAAAAGTCTTTCACTGTCTAGGTTGCAGTTTCCAATCCAGCCCAGCTCAGTAATGGCCAAAAGTTATCACATGATAAGAAGTTAGTGACCTGTGAGATGAGATGGGTTCAGGACAGGTCCCAATGAACCTGTGTCCACACTGGAAAAACCATCATGCTTGGCACTTTTTAAAAAATGTTATTGTTTCTTTAGCATAGCACTGGGGTTGAATTGAGCATTCTCCAAACACTCAAAGACAGCTGCTGGATCACTGTGTCCAGTTCTGGTGTCCAGACTTCAAGAGAGTTTTGAAATATGCAGGAGTGTTCAAAGGAGGGCCACAAAAGCGATCATAAAGCTTGTTTTCCAGCTCCTCGACGTGAGGCTTAAGGAGCTTAACGTATTCAGCTTGTCAAAGGAAAGGTGGAGAGGTGATATGATGTGATCACTGTGTCTAGGTTCTTACACATGGGAAAGGAATCCGATAGAAGGGGCTTTTCAACCTTGTTGACAAAGGCAAAACAAGAGCCAGTGGCTGGAAGTTGAAGGTAGAAAATTTCAGCCTTGAAATGAGATGCAGTTTCCTAGCAGTGATGCTAATTGAACATTGGAACAGCTTTGCAGTGAAGATGGTGGACTCACCAGCACGTAATCTTTAAAACAAGATTGGATATCTTTCCAAGGGTGCGTCTGCACTGCAGCTGGGATGGGTCATTCCCAGTCCGGGTAGACATACACTCGCTAGCTCTGCTCAAGGAGCAGCATGGCCATGGCAGCAGCTCCCGTTAGCTGCCTGAATATGTACCTGGGGTCTCAGATGGGGTTGTACTTGGGTGGCTAGCCCATTGTCCTGCAGCCACATTGCTACATTTAGCTTTCAAGCTAGCTTGTGTACATCTACCTGAGCTGGGTATTACACCTCTGAGCTGCAGTGTAGACGTATCCTAAAAGATATGCTTTAATCTGGCTTCTTGGGGAAATTCTACCACCTGTGAGGGTGGGGAAGCGCTGGGCTGGATGGTTTTGTTGGTCCCTTCTGGCCTTGGAGTGTGTGAATCTACAGATCCCCCTATTCATCCCCTTCCTTCATGGAGAGAACAGGAAACTCAGCATTGTCCTCAACACGCTCAGAACACTTGCGCCTCTCAATTAAGACAATAGCTATCATCAGATCTCGCACTGCAAGGCTTCAGCTAGTTGTCAGGAAGGAATGTTATTCCCAGGTGCACAATTGTCCAGATGTATTCTTGGTGTATGGGGGTGGGGATGGGTGTTCACTTTCCTCTGAAGCATCCAAGGTTAGCCCTAGCTAGAGACAGGACGAGAGAGAGTGAATCAGCACCCTTAGGTAGTACAGAGAGCCCTCTTTCCTAGCTACCTGGCTGGCATGTCTTGCTCACATGCTCTGGGTCAAACTGATCACCAAATTTGGGCTCAGGAAGGATATTTTCCCCAGGTCAGATTGTCAGGGACCTTAAGGGCATTTTGCCTTTCTCTGCAGCATAGGGCATAGATCGCCTGTTAGGATCATCTGGGCATATCTCACCTAATCAATTCCTTACTGTTGCTGGAACCCCAGACCTTGGTGACACATTGGTCTCTCCTGTTCTCTGCCAGTGGCATGGAATAGTTTAGTCTCTTGAGGACTGAAATTCTTTAACTGAAGTCAATGGCCTCAGCATAGGAGCAGCAGGGTGAAATTTACAGGAGGTCAGAACAGATGATCCGGTTGTCCTTCCTGGTTTTAAACTCTATGAAAAGCGGACATGGTCCCTGCCCCCAGGCGTTCACAGTGTAAGGACAGACACACAAGAAGATGCAGATTAGGGGAAAGGGAACAACAAATAAACAGGTAACCTAGCTGGCAATTTCAGCACAAAGGCCAATCACTGAAAGGGCCATGGAGACTGAACTCCTCTCTGATATCTAGACGTGGTCCTTCCAGGGAACGATTTAGTCACATCCATTTCATTGCATGGACAAGGTCACATCTGGCATTGGATGACGGTAGGAGATGCTAGTCCTATATGCTCTATGAATAGGGCTTCCCCACATGTTATCCCACACAATTTCTCTCTCTTCACGTACAGAGTGCCTCACCTTTAGATGTATATGCTATGGCACAATTCTCAGAGCTTTTATTTAATTGCTTCCTAACTTTGTGGATCTACTGAGCCAAAAACATAGCAGTATCCCTTCTTTTAAAAATCTGCTGTTTTTAGGGCCAGATCTTGTGATCTGTCATAGGCTTTTGTATACACCCATCATGGTACAGGTAAACTGGATCTGCATGCAGAGGTGCATTGGTATAATTGAAGAATCTGGCCCTGAGTGTAGAACAAATGGCATGTTATGCCTTTTTTTAAAGAAACTATAGAAGCAGAGCTGGGTGGGTAGAAAATCAAGGTGATGCTTTGGGGCAGCAGGTTAAAAGAACAAGTGACCAAAGGGCTCAGAGGAGAAGCTCTCTCAGATTCTTTCACTAAAGATCATGCCAGCAGTGTTTATGCTGAACAGCACTTCCCCTATCAGCAGCTGAGCTCCAAGCACCTGATGCTCCTATTTGGTTTTCCTTGTGCTGGATCTCATGTGTATGTGTTGAGGTGGAGGCCTATATTCATCCCCAGTTCTGAAAACATTTCTCCAGCTTCTGCCAACTTCAGGATGCTGCTGTTACTGATGTTGCCCCATGGAAAAGAGAAATGTGTGAATTGATCCACCAAGGCTATCACTACCCCAAAGAAAAAAAAATAAAGCATTTTATACTCAGTAAGTAAATGTATCAACGCCTGATTTACATGGAAGCAGATTTACGCTCTTAAAAAAAATTATTCCATTTTTTTCTCCTTTACCTAAGAAAAATTTTAGACACACTAATGTAATATCATTACTCTGCAGCTGTTACCTTGATGCTAAGTATCACTGAAATGCTCTTTCATTTTCATCTGATTCCTGAGAGAGCACTGCTACCAAATTGCCTGCTTTTGAGCAGGTGGAGAGAGCCTCTGCTCTCACAGCTCCTGGTCAGGGGGAGGTTTGTTGGTAAGACACTGCGGGGGAAGCTAACATTTCCCAACTCTTGCTGACCCATTAATTCTGTGTTTGAAGGGCAGTGTCCATCAGATACTTTTCTGAAACATAAGAACGTACAAAATCGTGCACCAACATTGGTAAAAGTTGGCCAAAAACCTACTTTGAAATGATGGTGCGACCAGCCGATGATGATACATTTAACTGGGTAAATATTTTGCATGGCAAAAAACTACAGTGTAGAGCATAGGCGCCAACTTCTTCTGGCGCTGGTGGGTGCTTGACCCCCACTCTGCCCCCGGCCCTGCCCCCTGCTCGCCCCCTCCCACCCCCATTCCAACCACTTCCCCAAAGCCCCCGCCCCAGCTCCGCCCCTTCCCTGCCCCTATTCCGACTCCTTCCCTAAGTGGAGCACAGGATCTGGTCCAAGAGGTGAATATAGATGAACAGCTTGCTAATAGTGACCATAACATAATAAAATTTAATATCCCTTTTGTGGGGAAACACCAAAGCAGCCCACCATGGGAGCATTTAATTTCAGAAAGAGGAACTACACAAAAATGAAGTTAGTTAAACAGAAATTAAAAGGGACTGTGCCAAAAGTGAAATCCTTGCAAGCTTCATGGAAACTTTTTAAAGACGCCATACTAGAGGCCCAAATTAAATATGTACCCCAAATTAAAAAACATAGTAAGGGAACCAAAAGAGTGCCACCGTGGCTAAACAGCAAATTAAAAGAAGCAGAGGCAAAAAAGCATCCTTTACAAAGTGGAAGTTAAATCCTATTGAGGAAAATAGAAAGGAGCATAAACTCTGGCAAGTGAAGTATAAAAATATAATTAGGAAGGCACAAAAAGATTTTGAAGAACAGCTAGCCAAAGACTCAAAAAATAATAACATAATTTTTTTTAAGATACCTCAGAAGCAGGAAGCCTGCTAAATAACGAATGGGGCCACTGGATGGTCGAGATGCTAAAGGAGCAGTCAAGGGGGATAAGGCTATTACATAGGGTGACCATATTTCCCTATGCTGAATATGGGGCACCAGGTAAAATTACTCAAATTCAAGCGAGTTCAATGTCAATCAATCAGAACTATGCAGTACAAGCATTCAAATTAACATCAAATTGACTGAGCCCCTGTTAAAAAGAAATACTGAGTAGTTGGATTCCTTTTATTTACCTTCTTATCTTTAAGGCTTTAGGGTCCACACAGGGAGGGGTGACAACCACACCCCTATCCCCCCCACCCACACACACACTCCCATACACCTCTCTCACATGAGGGGGTGACCGACCCTCCCTGCCTGGCGCTCTCAGCCCTCCATGTCTGGCTGGGCCCCCTGGAGGGACCCCCCTCTCCTGGTACCTGGTGCCATGTATTTCTGAGGCAACCTGGGATTGGGGGGCGGCGCAAGGTCACATGCCATCCCTCCCCAGATTTCTGCCATGGTTCACTCCAGAATGTAGCCAGCAGCATTCATTTAGTTTCTCCGACCATTGTGGAGAAACTAAATGAATTCTTTGCATCGGTTTTCATGACTGAGGATGTGAGGGAGATTCCCAAACCTGAGCCCTTCTTTTTAGATGACAAATCGTCCCAGATTCAGGTGTCATTAGAGGAGGTTTTGGAACAAGTTGATAAATTAACCAGTAATAAGTCACCATGGCGAGATGGTATTCACCCAAGAGTTCTGAAGGAATTCAAATGTGAAATTGAAGAACTACTAACTATGGTACGTAACTTATCATTTAAATCAGCTTCTGTCCCACATGACTGGAGGATAGCTAATGTGATGCCAATTTTTGAAAAAGGCTCCAGAGGCGATCTCAGCAATTATAGGCTGGTAAGCCTAACTTCAGCATAACTGTCAGAAGGCAGGATACTGGGCTAGATGGGCCTTTGGTCTGACTCGGTCTGGCTGATTTTATGTTCATGACCAAAGAGCACAAAGCAAAGCCGGAATGGGTCCCCGCTGAGCACAGCTCAGACATTCTATATGAAGCTGGCCATCTTGATGAGGGCAAATTGCCTCTTCCAAAGTGGGTATAACGAAGACTGCATGCTTGATTCTCCTTTGACTTAGACCAGTTTAACTCCATTGATTTCAACAAGGTAACTCCTGATTCATGCCTGTGTGAGGACACAATCTGGCCTTATGTGTCTTTAATGTGTTTGTTTTATCTTTGGCTTGAATGGCTTCACCAGTCAGTTGTTTCTTTATTAGCAGGACTGAGAAGAGAAGCAAGATTTTCAGTCCATTAGGAAACACAGTATTTATTCTTGTTTTTAGGGGCTACGTTAAGTATGAGACCTGCTCCAATCCCAGTAGAAGAGCCAGAATGGAGACAGACGCCTCCCCCAGTCACAGCTACCTCTGGGACCTTCAGACTACGGCGAGGCAGTCGGTTCACATGGAGAAAGGAGTGTCTGGCAGTTATGGAAAGGTATGTATCTCCTTGGGGTTGCCAAGGCCTTGATGTGCATTAAATGGAAGTAGAATGAGATACTATTTGTCCCTGCTCTGATGAGTAACAACTGCTTTATTGTGAGTGTGCTGCAGTAATGTGCAAGCCAATTAGCTACCTGGACCTGTTCTTTCATTC
Source organism: Lepidochelys olivacea (assembly GCF_965140295.1). NCBI lineage: Eukaryota > Metazoa > Chordata > Testudines > Cheloniidae > Lepidochelys > Lepidochelys olivacea. Next base: position 8,402,923 of record NC_140413.1, read on the forward strand.
AGAGGACTAGGAGGAACTATTGCATCCCATTTCATGTAAAGCATTTACGTGCCATAGTCCTCTTGATCATGCTGAACGTTCTTCGTAGCCCTTGGGAAGCCTTGCCCTTGGTTCAGTTTGCAGATCCTTCCAGGTCTTTGTTGTTCAGCTCTTCCTTAGCTTTCCAGGGAGCTTTCATTCAAGCTAATTCAGGCTCTGTCTAGATGGGAGTCTGAATGATCTTTGCTTTGTATTGTGCAGCTCTTTCCATTTTGCAGATCCTACCTCAAACAGATAAAACTAATATTTTATGCTGGCATTTGTACAGCACCATGTCCATATACAGTGCTGTGTAAGAGAGCTTTGTCTGATAAGTAACAAGTTCCCTGCCCAGAAGACTATTACAGCCCTGGATGTTGGCAGGGAACAATACAGGGCAAGGTAGATCCATTCAAATACATAAGCAGAGAAGCAAGTGGTCATTAGAACTCCCAGCTCTTCAGCCTTGCAGAAATTAAGCACTCTCCTAGCAAGGTCTGCCTGCATGCTTTGCCTTTGCCCTCTGCTCACTTCAGAATCTCTCTAGTGTCTAAATTGGTAGCTGCGAAAGGCCCAGAGTGTACAGAGTGACCACGTAGGGGTAAGTGCTTATTCCTTGTAAAGACTAAATTGCTGGGAGGCAATTTCTTCCCGCCCCCACCCCCCCTTCAGTCTTCTTCCAACTTTGGAGTGTGGGGCACACTGGGTGTTAAGCTTGTCCCTGGTAATGGACTTGGCTGTGAGCACCCTGTGCTGACAGCCAGAGGGGAATCTGGAAGCTCCGTACAGCAACAGGCCCAAAACCTTGTGAGAAGAGGATCTGCAGTTAGGGCACAGAAGATCCTGCAAATGTTGCTGGGTTCAGACAAATACCTCTTTATCCAAGCCTGTCTATTTTGCGGCATTTGGGCTGTTGTGTTTAGTATTTTCCTGCTAGACGTGTTCTAGAACCTAGGGAAGATTAAGGTATTGTAAATAATAAAATATTAAACATCCCAGAATTTTAACCCGTAAACATGAGAGATTACATAGACCATGAAAGTCGAAATTGAAGCTGCAGGTTTTTTTCATGCCATCTTCCAGCTCAACCCCGGGGAGTAAAATAGGATACACATGTTATGGGGATGTAGCAATAAGGAGCAGTTCAGCTGCTTTTCATAAAGGCAGCTGAAGCGCCTAGTGCAACGGCAACAATCAAGTTATTCATGCATGTCACGCTCATCGCTATAGTATCGATGGCATTTGCACACCCAGCAGAGCACTTGGTGAAGGCCACAATCATGCCTCCAACCTATATGGTGTTCAAAAATTCACATAGGGTTTTGTTCTCTCCGATGCACATTGATGCCTGCCTCCTAACTCTGACATAGCAAGGGCCTGATCCTGCAAAGTGGTTCTGCACCTCTGGGGGGGGATCAACACTTTTGGCTCCTAAAGAAATCTGTGGGAGATGGAGGCTCTCAGCCACTTTCAGGTTTTGAAATATGTGCTCTCTATTTGTGGGGGCACTTTCACTGTATAAAACACTTCTCCTTTCCTTCACTCAGACACTGAGCTCTGTCACCTAACAGGAGTCAGCTTGCTTTTACTGATGCTGAGTCCACAATGTTAACTACCTTGGGGGCCCAGTGCTGCCACCCTTCCTCAAGCAAAAGTGTTTTACTCACAGGGATGGTCTTGGTGAAGTAATGAGACAATCCACAGAAGGGAGGCTTTGCAGTCTTGGGGTCCGTAAATAGCAATTGTCTCCAAGTCTTCTCTTGAGACTCCACCAGTGTCTATCTGTGGTTTGTTAAATCTGTTCCTCATAAATGCTTCTCTTAAATGGTAAACCTGTGCCTGCCCTGAAGAGTCTGTGTAATGGAAGGCCCCATCCTTTACTGGAAGCTGATAGTGCAGAGCCTTGCATCAGTGCAGAGTCGCATAGCCTTCAGCAGAGTTTGCACTAACTAGGTAAGTAGTTAATATAGCGTGAGACCCGTAGGAGAGTCACTCCAACGGTGTTTTCCTCTTCATTTCTCTTCCCCTTTCCTTACTTTGTCCCTTAAATATAATGGGTTAGAGGTTTAGCATTAAAACAAAAAGTTGTGAAGTACCTTTACAACCGAGTGTCCCCTCTGCAAGGTGATAGTTGGGAAATGACAGCGAAGTTGCAGTTCTGCACCACTTTGAGGCTGGACGTTTAATTCACTGTGTCTACTGTACGGTCTCTCTGATTTAGAATTGAAGCTCTTTGGGGCAAGGAAACATGTCTCCCTGCCCCCCCCCCCCCCAGTTACAATGATTATTATGTTGTTTTGTATTACTGTAGCACCTAGGAGCCCTAGCTGTGCACCAAGCTGCCATTGTGCTAGGCACTGAACAAACACAGAACAAAAAGGTTTCAGAGTAACAGCCGTGTTAGTCTGTATTCGCAAAAAAAGAAAAGGAGGACTTGTGGCACCTTAGAGACTAACCAATTTATTTGAGCGTGAGCTACAGCTCACTTCATCGGATGCACACTGTGGAAAATACAGGAGATGTTTTTAGACACACAGACCATGAAAAAAATGGGTGTTTATCACTACAAAAGGTTTTCTCTTTTGTGGGGGGAGAGAAAACCTTTTGTAGTGATAAACACGCATTATTTTCATGGTTTGTGTGTATAAAAACATCTTCTGTATTTTCCACAGTATGCATCCGATGAAGTGAGCTGTAGCTCACGAAAGCTTATGCTCAAATAAATTGGTTAGTCTCTAAGGTGCCACAAGTCCTCCTTTTCTTTTTTTACAGAACAAAAAGACAATGCTAAACACTACCCTCTTCTCCTTCAGATCCCTCCTCTGACACCTACCAGAAATCAGTCTATAATGGTTTGGCTGTACCTCAGTAAGGGAGGGACAATTTTGTGCATTAGAAAAAATGTCAAAATTGGTTTGTTTAAACTCTCAGAAACCAATATCTTGTGCAGTAGGATACCTATGTAACCAGGTGATCTTATTTTCGTTGCTTTCTCCCCCTCCTTCCGCGCCTTCTTTCCTTTGTTTGCCACACTCATTCCTTGCATCTTGTCTCAGACTGTAAGCTCCTGGGGCAGGGATTGTCTTTTGCTGTGTGGTTGCACAGTGTTTCCTGCAATGGTGACCTGATCCTGACTCTAGGCACTGCTGCAATGCAGCCAGGGTTTTGTAAACAAATATTAATCACTGACATGTGCAAATACATTGCCTAAAGCAGGGGAAACACCTGAGTAGGAGCTCAGGGATGTTGCACACATTATACACTTACATGTTACCACAGTCCCCAGGCCCACCAATTTTATGACTCATAATACATGCTTACACAGCCGGGTTTCCTGATGCCTGGCCAGTGCTGATTACCACTGGGAACAGAAAGGAATTTTTCCGCTTCTGTTTATAGCATATAACACTGCACAGTGATCTGGTTGCTTCACACTGGTGGTTTGCTTCTTCATCTCTAGGATTTGGCTGCTAGTGGAGGCAGTTGATCCAACTCAGTAGACCAAAGGATTTTCCTTACCAGTTAGACACGTTCCCTTGTTTTGTGTCCTCATAGCACCTGGTAGTTCTGATGTGCCACTCATGGAAAACACTAAAGTGATGTTGGTGTGTCCCATGGAGCACATAGTGACTGCTTTTAAGTGGGCCTCGCGGGCTCTTCTTGGATGCTTCTAGCTTTCCATGTGATATTTGTCTGAGCATTACTGTGCAGTCCTTGTTCTCCTGTGCACTCTTCGTTGTTTAAGTTAACTCTGCTGTGGACTAGGGCACATGCCAACCAATTCCTGGACAAGGGCAAGACATGCTGTTTTAAAAAGTGCATCATGTCTCCAGTGACCCAGTGTGCATCCTCTCCATTTGCCCAAGGAATGACCGTCTGAAGTTGCTTTTGCACTGTTAAAGTGAGCGCTGGCTGGCCGACTGCTGTGCCAAAGGTAAATGTGTCTTTGGTCACAGATACATAGTCTAGTTGAATTATGAGGATCAACCGACACGCCATGTTTATCAATTTCATCAAAGACACACCCAGGACTGTCCCTTCCACACCCCTTTTGTTTGTGTTTGTTCCTGTGTCTACAAAGGATCCTGCAATCACATATTTAGTGCCACTGCTGCATTGAATGGGCGTCATGGGTGTACAGCACCACTCCGGATGTGGCCGGATGTGGCTCTTGAACTGCATAAGGAATGTGATGGTTTCATTTGGCAGCGTTCCTGGTTTTGATTTGTGTAAATCAGCTGCAACTCTTGTGGAATTACACTTGGTGTCAAACTGGTTTATGTGAGATCAGAATCAGTCCCTGTGAGTGTACTTTCATGCCATGGATACGTGTGGTTATATACAGTGCATGTGTATCAAAGGGTCTAATGAGTTTATTCTGGATTTCCAGAATGCTGCTTGTGGTTTCTGTAATTCAATTCTCCTGTTTTTGCTGCTTTTTGGAATTTCTCCCAGGACAGTTTTATTAGTTGTTAGGCTTGGGTTTCGGACAATAGATTTAGAAGGTCTTTCTTTCTGGGTTTTTTTTTTTTTTTTAATTTCTTTCTGAATATTTATGCTCTGAAGGTTAAGAGGAGCAATAGTTCCGGAAAGTGAAGTTCTATATTTAACTGCAAACAAGGTGTGGTTCAGACAACTGCAATGCGAGCTCCCTCATGCTGCCTTGCCAGTGATATCAACCTTGACCTGCGGGGAACGTTCTCTTCTCTAGCCAGCTGCTCGTGAAATATGCTGAGTTGTATGTGTGGTGGTGGTGTGGTATGGTTCACCCTCCTTTGGGAACAAAGCGAAGATTATAGTAATCGTTTCGGTTGGAATCTGAAGTTAGGCTTGAAAGTCTGTTCCTTGTGCAGGTTTGTGTTTTTCTCTATTTCATCTAGTCCCAAAGATTCTTTCCACAGCATCAAAATCACCCTTGTTTCTTTCAGCTTCTCTCATTAGAACTGTCAGACTGAAAGTTCCCTGGGGGATAGAGAGAGATATATTTTTTAATGAAACCATTTCTGCTTTTTTTAAACACGTCTGTGCTTTTCCCTCTAATTATATACCTCAGAACTCAGTTTCCCTCCTTTTGCAGGCTTTTCATTAATGCTGTGCCATCTAGCGGTAGCAGCCGAATCAACTTGGGAGAACATACCCATTTCAAGGCATTCTGTAAGAGGCCTTTTCAAAACGACATCCTTTATACAAGTACAGGAACTCCTCGCTTAAAGTTGTCCCAGTTAACGTTGTTTCGTTGTTACGTTGCTGATCAGTTAGGGAACATGCTCGTTTAAAATTGTGCGATGCTAACGTTGTTTGGCAGCCACCTGCTTTGTCCACTGCTTGCAGGAAGAGCAGCCCGTTGCAGCACGCTGGTGGGGGCTTGGAACAAAGGTGGACCAGCAGCCCCCCTAGCAGCTCCCCCTAGCAGCTCCCCGCTCCCCTAAGTTCCCTGTGCAGCAGCTGCCCAGCAGGCTGTCAATTGCAGGCACTTCAGATGTCCCTCCCCACACTGCCATGTCTCTGTCTCTTTCTGCCCTCCCTCCTTTCCTGCTGCATTGTAGAGTGTGAGAGTTAACCCTTGAGGGCTCAGCCAAGTGCGAGTTCATCATTTAGCAGCAAGGCATTCCTTGGTAAATATCCCACCCTCTGACCCCACCACCTCAACCAAGCTTCACAATCATCATTGCTGTGTGCAGTATTAAATTGTTTGTTTAAAACTTATACTGTGTGTGTGTGTATATATATATATATAATATAATATAGTCTTTTGTCTGGTGAAAAAAATTTCCCTGGAACCTAATCCCCCCATTTACATTAATTCTTATGGGGAAATTGGATTCGCTTAACATCATTTTGCTTAAAGTCGCATTTTTCAGGAACATACCTACGACTTTAAGTGAGCAGTTCCTGTATGTATTCCATTGCCGGTTTGGAGGGGCAGTGTTTTCTTTTGACAACCATTCTATGAAGCTGGAACATGTTTAAATAAAAATAACACACACAGCTTGTACATGCTATTGTAAACGAAGCTGTTACATCAGTGATGCAATTAATGAGTGTACAGCACTATTTATTTATGGATTGCCTAAGTAATAAGGTTTTGAGGTTTCTGGTTTTGAGTTTTATTTCTCCTTTGGCTTTGTTCATAGAATCACAGAATATCAGGGTTGGAAGGGACCTCAGGAGGTCAGCTAGTCCAACCCCCTGCTCAAAGCAGGACCAATCCCCAGTTTTTGCCCCAGATCCCAAATGGCCCCCTCAAGGTTTGAACTCACAACCCTGGGTTTAGCAGGCCAATGCTCAAACCACTGAGCTATCCCTCCCCCCAAAGGAACTTAAAGAAGAAACAACCTATACTAGACAAAGACCTAGACTAGCATCTGGTTAAATCAATCTAGACATTAAAAAATACTTGGCATTTACAAGTTTACAAGTTCAAAGCACTGCACAAACATTAACTCACTAATCGTCACAGCCCTTCAGAGATGTCGATAAATACTAGCCCCATTTTACAGATGGAAAACTGAGTCAGATGTGAAACAACTTGTTCAAGGCCACAAAGTGAATCGGCAATAGAGCTGGGATGAGACTTCCTGACTCTGCAACCATTGCTCATTCTTCCACACCCAGCTGCCTCCTCTCCCCTTTCCTCCCCCTCAAAAATTGCAGGGACAGCTCATCAATGGCAGAGGGATGGTCTAGGTAGCTTCATAGTTCTGCTTTGGGTTATTTTTGTTTCTTCCCTCTCCCCCGCCCCTCATTATTTCTACACTACAGTGGAGAAGGGAGAAAGCCTGACTTTCAACTGGCCAGTAAACATAAGTACGCCTTTCCAGGCTTACAGGAACTGCATGAAAGGAGTGTAAAGCAGAGAGTGGAAGAGGGGGATGGAGATGAGGACGAGGAGTTTATACTTGATGAGGAAGCAGAAGAAGGGATTTGAGTTGTATGCTTGGGAGACTCACACAGGGTGTGTCTATGCTACACTTCAATCATAGGTGTGATTGTACCACACAGACATACCCAAGCTAGCTCAAATAACAATAGCAGTGAAGCTGCAGCAGCATGAGCTAACCACTCGAGTGCATCCCCAGGGTTTCAGGCAGGGTTGTACAGCTCGTGCTGCTGTGGCTTCCCTATTGTTGTTGATTTTTTCCACTGCATGCATCCGATGAAGTGAGCTGTAGCTCACGGAAGCTTATGCTCAAATAAGTTTGTTAGTCTCTGAGGTGCCACAAGTCCTCCTTTTCTTCCTGTTGTTGTTGTTTCAGCTACCTAAATCAAAGCTAGCTTGGGTATGTCTGCACATGCTGCAGTCACACCTTTGATTGCAGTGTAGATGGACCCACAGACATATTAGGGAAGGTACCAACAATCAAAAATAACTAAGCCTCAATAGTTCTCCCCTCTTACGCTCTCTGCTCACCTGGAGTGGCCCCATGTCACAATGACCGTCCCGCTGGCTAAAGAGGATTGTACCCACTTCCCTCCAAAAACAGTCACTGTTACTTTGTGCATTGGCTGCATGACATGACTAGTGCAGCGCACCTTCTGCAGTGCACCCAGTATCTGCTGGCATGCAGAATAAGCAAGCTTGAGTCCCATGGTGAGGAGTGAGCGATGTCTGCATTGACGCTCATTATTAAAAAATTATCCTGCTTATGAGCATTATTACTGTCACTGTCCCAAGCACTGGGCTCTCACCGCTTACCTGGGGAGAAAGAGATCCATTAGCTTGTGAAATAGGAAAATTGCCTTTGTTAATTTTATCCCATGAGTTCTGGTTTGTTGCAGAACCTTGATATTGGTCCCACAGGAGATCTAAGGGCTTTTCAACACTGCTCTGCAGATCAGGTGACAAGGGTGTGAAGAGCAGTGTGCACCAAAGTGCGGCACTGTAATACCCCCATGTGGACGCTGCAGGCGTGAACTAAAAGGTTCCTAGTTCACATTAATGTAATCCTCTTCAAACAGGATTACATTAATGAAAACTGGGAACCATTAATATAATCCTGTTTAAAGAGGATTACATTAATACAAAGTAGGAACCTTTTAGTTCATGCCTGCAGCATCCACATGGAGCAGTTACAATGCATCCCTTTGGTGCACTCTGCTATTTGCACCCACTATCACACACACCTGCAGGGCAGTGTAGATGTACCCTGTTTCCTGCCTAGTGTTCAAGAGGGATCTAAGTTTAGGGCTCTGCTTGTTCTTCCCTTCCCAGCCTGGCAACAGAGCAGAAGGGAACTGGTTTTCAGTCTCTTCACATACTGGTAGAGACAGAACATTGCTCTCTTGTCAATATGACAGATGCCACTAGTTAGCTCAGAAATTCCACTTGCGTTCCTCAGCTTGATTTTGGAGAAGCAGCATGAGCAAGTGGATAGAACTGGAGCCTGTGGACAGTCAAACTCTGGCCACTGTCTTATGGTGTGATCTTGGGTGAGTCACTGAAACCTTCTGTGCCTGGCTTTCCCCATCTCTAAAATAATGATCTGCATCACCAGCACACAGAGAGGGGGGGAATACCTCCTGCAAGACGCCATGGGCCCAAAGCTCCCATTGAAGTCGATTGAGGGATCCTCAAGTCTTGCTGTTGACTTTTCATCTTTTGAAGTTCTGCAGGATCAAGTCCAGCTGGAGGCTCACCTCATTACATGCTTTGAGGCCTGTGGAAGGAATGGCGAGCTAATTTATTATTTGCTGTTCATATTTGTGAAGTGCTATTGAGATCCTCCAGGGCAGGCACCTACACACCATATTGACTAAAAGGACATGTCAGAGTTCAGACATAACAGCAAGGGCTTTTTACTGCTCAGAGGCTCAAGTGCTTGGACTCAGGGGCACCGCTGTATGTTTTTATAAAATGCAAGAACAGCCGTATTATTCTTGCTGGATAGCGCCTTCCTTATTTTGGATTACATCGAGCATGTTCCATTTTAGACATGCACACTATGCAATTAGCTTTCTGTTCTAATCAGTAATGATCAAATCCCAGTTTTTCCAATCAGATTGCACACAGTAAAATATAATACATACAAAAACTTACATTCAAACAGCTCATCAGGCAATGCTGTCTTGTAAGGATTTTGCACCTAATGGGTTATTTCTCTTTTGAGGAGAATTTTGGAGCCTTTTGTAACTTAATTTTCTTTTTTTTTGTCTTCAATAAAAGAAAAAATAATCCTCTTAGCTAACTACTGGTTACACTTCATAACAATCTGAATTATAGCAGCATTACCTGATACTATAACAATACATTTTAAAATGGGCAGCTCCCCATATCGAATCTTGACACTCTCCCATCTTTCTCCAGTACTAGTCCAGGCACTGTAGTATTTTCTGTCCTGCTCATGCAGGTGAGAAGCAGCAAATCTATGATTTCAGATGAGGCCTTAAGAAGAGAGTCCTTTCCTAGCAGCATTGGAATTGCTATAGCAGATCAGATCGAAAATCCATCTGTGTTTTACATTGATCGGATGCTTTAGAGGAAGATGTAGTCCCACCCCTTTTTTTCCCCATTCCCCCCAAAATAGACACTTTTGGTGATTACACAGCTATGGGTAAAAATTGATATTCAGCATCAATTTTTATCCTGACTAGGGTTGGTGTGGGCATTCTTATTATTCATATACATTTCTAATCCTTCTTGAATCTAAGTTCTTTAGAGTACTTTGTGAGAACCACAGGCTAATTATACAAAGAATAAAGAATTTCCCTTTTATCAGTTTTTAATGTGTTGCTTTTTAAAAATTTCACTGCCAGTCCCTTTGCATACTGAGAGAGGATATAACGGAGCACCTCCTTTACCTGCTTTGTATCATTTGTTTTATATATGACTGTCGGATCACTTTTTATTTATTTCCTCGCTGAACTAAAGAATTCGATTCCTCTCCTGATATTGGAAGTTTTTCCATGCCTCTAATAACGTTCTTTGCCTTTTTATGGACCTTTCTCATTTCTGCTATGTTCTGTTTGAGACCCCATTTGGGTAAAGAGGAGCCGACCAGAACCAATTGCAGTATGCCAGGGGGAGGGCATGCTATCAATTTGATATCAATATGAAAATATTTTCAGGATTAGTCTCTAACATTTCCTAAAACAACCTAACTTCTTTTTTGCTTTGTTGGCCACTGGTGTAAGTTGATTTAGTGTATGTTTTGAGCTGTGCACGATGATACCTAGGTCTTGTTCCTGAGTAGCTTACAGTTAATTTAGAACCAGTTAGTGCACAGAAGAAGTTGAAAATTGCTCCTTCCAATGTGCATCGTCCTGCATTTATCTACATTGGAGAAATGTTACTGTTGAAATTCAGTCATTTGGTTTTTGTTAAGTCCTTTGAAAGTTCCCAACAATTCCTTTAAATATACCAATCCCAAGAATCCCTATTCTTATGTAATTTAAAGAGTTTTCTTTCTGCAGTCTTTTCAGTCTCCCTCTTTTAGATCCAGGATATTAATAATGTAATAAATAACACTGGTTCTTTCAGACTATAAACTCTTTGGAGCAAGGAATGTCATTTACTATATCTTTGTAGAGAGCCTAGCAGAGTGGGGCCTCAGCCTTATGGAAATCATTAATAATAATGGTATGGAACCTTGGTGTACCTCTTTACTAACGTCCTTCTATGCTAAAAATTGACCCTTTTTTTTACCTCTTAACCAGGTGTGGTTGGTTGGATTTGTGATTAATTTTGTATTTTCATAAAGAAACAGACAATGAAAGATACAAGGTGTAAGTCATTTACCTTTTTGTGCTTGTTTCCAGTACTTCACGCATCACAGGGTCTCCAATAGAATTATGCAATTGTGCAGTTTTACAGCTTGTCAAAGCTGCAAAACTGGACAATACCACACAGACATAACCTGTTCGGTAACAGTAATAAAATAGGGGAAAATATACATGACTAAGGGAAGGAGGGACCAAGAGGTAGGGAAAAAGAGGAGGAGTTAGGTAGAATGGAAGTCTCACAGTCTTTGAACCATCTCAAAATTCTTTATCTAAACGTATCTAGAAATGTATCTGTTATAATTGCTCTCTACAGGGATAAGCTATTCTTTCTTTGGCTGTGAACTCAGACAGGTTCAAATACTGCTGCTCTATTCCGGGTATATGCCTTACTCTTCCATTTTTGTAAAATCATGCACTTGGTGATCATTGCAGCTCTCGGGAGCCAATGTCTTTGTGGTGGAGTTAAACCTAGTTTAGCAGGTAAATAACGTAGTATATAATTTTCTAATTATGTTTGGCTGCTGTCCACTTCTTTCTACAGCTCTCTTAACCAGTTTTAATCTGACAGATTCTTCTCACCCAGTAGCTACTTAGTTTCTTTAATAGCCCTTGTAAGGGATCGTATCAAAGGCCTATCTGAAAGTCCAAATAAATTATATATACCAGTCTCCTTTATCCCTTAGCATGAATTCTAAGAGGTTGGGTTCCTTCACAGAAGCTTTGCAAACATGTCCCTAGCATATTGCATTCAGTCTAGATATTTTATAATGATCTTTCAGCTACTGTTTCTATTAATTTAGGTAAGGCTCACTCAGGTGGAATTCCCTGGCTCTCCTCAGCGCCTTTTTTAAAGGTGGTACATTTTTGGTTGCTCTTTGGTACTCCTGTATATTTCACTGTGTTCTGTGAGCAGGATGCTGGAGAATTCAGTGCTTTCCAGCAATGCGGTGGTACCTTTATGTCCTAGAGAACAGCAAATACTACTGTTCAAAAAACTGCTTTGGTTTAACTTTCACCCCTTGGCTCCTTTCCAATCTGCTTAGACTTCTCTGAGAGAACTTATCAACTATGACCTACAAAGCTGAGTCGTGTAGAGCCCAAGTTCATCTAGGGAGATCTCTGCTTCTCACAGTGAAATCACCCAGCTCTGCACAGGGTATTATCTTCAGGGCAAACCTTGCTTAAATGGATTAAAAAATTAACCTCTTGTGTGTTCTAGAAATAACTGTAAAGGAATTAGCAAGCAGGCTAGCATCTTGTCACCTTCAGTTCTGGGGCATCTTATTGTCAGCAGTTAGATGCGTGGCAGTGGAATCCAACTCAATGCATCACTTGGGTTCATTCGATTCTCATACCATTCCTCTCCTAGAAACTAGCTTTCCTGCAAGCTAGTCTTTGAATAGAGTCCCAAACCCACACCAGAGGAAATAAACTATCTAGCAGCAGATGTAAGATATTTGTCCAAGCAACATTTGGAGTTACTAACAGGAGAAATTGGGAAATTAAGTTCCTGATTAAAACTCTTCGGAGAGGTTGTATCATGTATTTATGTAAGCTCTGTCGGGTAGTGGAGTGCTTTAAACAGGGAGGCAAAAGGATGCTGCATTGGAGTATCCTATGGGCTTTATCTGCAGAGTGTCACTGGGGCTTTCTTCTTCCATTTTGTGTCTTATACAACTGCTGGGTTTACAAAGGAGGCCTATTTTCCCTTGATGGCACCTGTGTAACCCCCATGTTTTGTTACATTTTTAAATTTGTTTCCAGCAGCATGCACCTTATGCAAGGTGCTGTACAAACACCAAAAGCTTATTTTGTGTGCAACAAAGAGGATGACGATAGGGCAGGGGGGCCACACAACATACGAGTAAAGTGAGCACACACGCACACGCCCGCCCCCCCGCCCCCTGTACTCCATAATCTTCTGTTAATCAGCTGATCAGTTTCTTGTTGGCAGCCCCACTCTCAGTAGCGTGGGATGTGAATGCTGGAGGGAAGAATAGACCCCCTCAAGAGTCTTGGCTTTTCTGTTGAATTGAGTATGGGGGGCAGGGCGGAGGTCTAGGAAGAAAGAGAAATCCTGTGATTTGGAGCTCAGGCCTGGGAATCGGGAGCGCTGTGTCATGTTCGTGGTTTTGCTGCTGATGATTTCCTATGTGCACGCCCCTTAACTGCTCAGTTTCTCTCTCTGAAAAATTGGCCTAATAATACACAGCTATCTGAGAAAGTTGGTGGGAAGTGATAGTCTTTAATGTTAATAAAGGGCTTTGTGACCCTAAGCTGGAAGGTGCCTTAGAAGTGTCAAGTATTATTACAGGATTTTATATTAAGTAACATTATTACTCTGAGCACCCCCATCTTTTTCAGATGTCTTGTTTTTGTAAGTAAAAGGTTAATATAAATGCAGGCTATAAGAGTGTTTATCTCCTGCCCATGGAGGCAGTGTACAAGCGATAACTTTACCATATGTTACAAACAAGGTGTTGCTGTTACAGTCCGAACTAGATAGTTTAATCCTGCATTTTGCCAAGCACCTTTACATGGCACCACATAAGAAGTGGCCTGAACTGGTCTTTTGAACCTGTGTATAATCCATTAATGACTTCCAGATGTTATCTGACCTGCAACTTTACCTTCCGACTGTGATTGCTTAAGCTGTCCCAAGCTAAGCAGGGCTGGGTCAGGTCAGTACTTGGGAAATGGCAAAGGGAAACCTAGGGCACTGTGGGGAACGGGTGCTGGTAATTCAGCAATAGCGCACTCCGTGTTGACAACTCTCATGATTTTATCATGAATCTCACTATATTTGGTTTTTTTTCTTAAACCCTTAACTCCTGGAGGCATGTGATTAGGTGAGCATCTCAGCTTTTTTTTTTTTTTAAAGCAAATTTCTAGCCCTCAAGGTTGCAGAGAGAGGCTGAGAAATGTGACCACAGTGAACCCTGGCTTAAAACCCAGAAGGCAAATAAAAATACCCCCCCCCTTTTTTTTTTTTTTTACAATCATGATTTTGGGTTCCTTATTTTTAAACACTTGGCAATACAGAACTCCTCCTGACTCAGACCAGAACTTTATGCCCCTACGCAGTTTTGAAGGCTGGGCTGGGCTGGGCTGGGCTGCTGGAACGACTGTGGTCCAAATGTGACATAAAACATATCTTGTCATTAAAGCTCCCCGGGCACTTTTTGCAAGAGCTCTGAATGAGGTTTAAGACAAGTAATCCACTTTGTTACCCTTTACTATAGTATCCAATCAAGCCCTGAAAACTTGCATTCACTGCTCTGACGAAATGAACCCTTTAATGATCACAAGTGGTCAGGACCTCAGTTTTACCATACATCTCTGCAGGACGGTACCTCCAGGAGCAGAATACCTGCTGACTTTGGTGGTGCATTGATTTGTCAGAAAGGGTGCCATTGCTGAATTGGCAACACCCCTTTCTGCAGCGCTTAGGTGTTCCTTGGAGGTTCCCTGTCCAAGAACTGACCCTTCCTTGACTTAATTTGTGAGAACTAACTAATCCACAGCACAAGGCAGTATAGGTGGATAGCTATATTTGGGGGTAGTTTAGTAACACTTGCACAAGGTTTAAAGTTTTGAATGAGTTCCTTGTTTGATGGGCGTCTATATAAAGGTCTCACTTGTCACCCTATTAAATCTTAGCAAGAGAAGCTTATGCACAGAGGAGTTAATATCAAGGTACATAAATATATCTGTAGTCTATAGTTCTGATGTTAAGTAACATATATCAAGTAAATAAAGCAATAAGACAAGCTATAATGATTCATACTTAGGTGCATTGTTAGGCACAGCTTTCAAGGTGTATTGCCCCAGCTAGTTGTGAATTATTACAGAATAATTCACACTTTATCAAGTCTTGGTGTTTTATCTACTTGCAAGCTTTAAAAAATTTCCTGTCCCTTTTCTTCTCTTTTTGTCTGTCAGTGGTTCTGTACATACTTGTTCTAGGAACCAGCAACACAGTTAAGCCAGGGGCCTCTCTCAATGATTTTAACCACTGTCTGCATTTAGTGCCTTCAAGGTGTTTTAACCAGGAAGGACCTCTCTGTTTCAAATGTTTAATAATTGAGAATCTTTCTGTTGAGCAGAAAATTTCTGTATGTTATCAAAAATATTTTAATTACCATATTCAATTAACAGGAAGAATAAATTATGCCTTAAAATTAAATTAAAAATGCCTTAGCTATAATAAAGAATAATTAACAATTAGAGAGTAGTTACTTTGACAGTCTGACGCTATAGATTAGGAAGTGAAGATCACCCTCCGAAGGTATGAGACTTTCAAAGCTATTGTAAGGTAAATTCAGTTTTTAAACAAACACATTTTGAGATAATTTTAATAGTTTGATAGAACTTTGCTGTGCTTGAAACTGCTGTCAAATTAGTGAGGAGAAACATATTTTAAAAATACAGTTAGTCTTATAGTAGCTTTGAAAGTCTTTGCTTTCTCATGCATTGCTACAGGAGATACATTACCTGTGCCTGATCTACAGTATCAAACTATATGCATGCTGGGAAGCATTTCGTAAATTGCTGTTTCTCCTGGGAGATCCAAACACTTATTTGTAGTAAAGGAAATTGTAAAATCATGGTAAATATATTTTTTTTAATCTTGTGAAATTCATTATATATATAAATTATAAAAAATATATATTAAAGTATATAAAAATGTAATGACTATTTTACGTATCTATGATCTTCTAAGTAACCTGCACCCGTTAAGATCCCTCCTCCACACTCATTCCTTCCATGAAAAGAGCTACAAGAATCTTCTGAGACCTGGAAGATATGCTCTTATAGTGAGACACTCAAGAAGCTCAATATATTTAGTTTATCCAAGAGAAGGTTAAGATATGCCTTGATCATAGTCTACAAGTCCCTGCCTGGGGACGAGATGTCTGACAATGTCTCTTTAGTCTCACTGAATAAGGCATAACAAAATCCAATGCTTGAAAGCTGAAGCTAGACCAATTCAGATTTTTTAAACAGTAAGGGTAATTAACGATTGCAACAAATTATCTAGGAATGCAGTGGATTGTCCATCTCTTGAAGTCTTTAAATCAAGACTGGAGCTCTCTTTCTAAAAGATCCACTCTAGCTCAGCCAGAAGATATGGGCTTGATGAGGTTCTTTGGCCTGGGTTATGCAGGAGGTCAGACTAGATGATCATAATAGTCCTGGCCTTTAAATCTACAAAGACTCCTAGCTAGATGTATAGATCCTGCAGTTGCAGACAGCAATAGAAAAACCTAAGATAGCTATAATTACCAACTATTTCTCTGTGTGGAAGCCATAGTCTAGGAGCCTCCCACAGGACTACTCTCGTCCCCATTTGGGAGATTGGTAGCTCTAGCATCTCACTGACCTCAACTGCAAAATTGACTAATGAGGAAAGAAATGGTCTTTAATACTAAATAAACAGTACTGCTCATTTGATAGATATTGGCGAAAGGAACTATGGTCGTGTGGTTAAAGAACTTGGTGGGGATTCAGGAGATCTAGGTTTGAGTCTCTATTCTGCCACAGACTACCTATATAACCTTGAGCAAGCTGTTTAATCTCTTCATGCCCAACAAGCGGCGGTAGCTATGTCAACAGGAGAAGCTCTCCTGCCAACATAGTGCTGTCCACACCGGCACTTAGGTCGGTGTAACTTATGTTGCTCAGGGGGGTGGCTTTCTCACATTCCTGAGCGACATAAGTTATACCGACATAAGCGGTAGTGTAGACCTAGCCCAGGGGTCTCAAACTCAAATGACCATGAGGGCCAAATGAGGACTAGTACATTTGCCCGAGGGCCGCACCACTGACCACCACTACCACCTGCACTGCTGCCCCGGCCCCGCCCCTACTCCACCCCTTCCGTGAGGCCCTGCCTCTTCCCACCCCTTCTCTGCCCCCATTCCAACCCCTTTCCTGAAATCCCCACCCCAACTCCGCCCCCTCCCTGCCCTCAAAGGGTACAGCAGGGGGTTGGGGTGCAGGAGGGGTGTGGGGTGTGTCAGGGGGTCAGGGTACAGCATGCGGCAGGCAGCTCAGGGCAGAGGGGTGGGGTGCAGCAGGGGGTTGGGGAGCAGGAGGTATGCGGGGTGCGGCAGGGGGTCGGAGTGCTAGAGGGGTGTGGGGTGCGGCAGGGGGCTCAGGGCAGAGGGTCGGGGTGCAGCAGTGTTGTGGGGTGCGGCAGGGAGCTCAGGGCAGGGGGTTGGGGTGCAGGAGGGGTGCGGCGGGGGCTTTAGGCAGGGGGGTCGGGGTGCAGGAGGGTTGTGGGGTGCGGCAGGGGGCTCAGGGCAGAGGGTCGGGGTGCAGCAGTGTTGTGGGGTGCGGCAGGGAGCTCAGGGCAGAGGGTCGGGGTGCAGCAGTGTTGTGGGGTGCGGCAGGAGCTCAGGGCAGGGGGTTGGGGTGCAGGAGGGGTGCGGGGTGCGGCAGAGGGCTCAGGGCAGGGGGTCGGGGTGCAGGAGGGGTGCAGCGGGGGCTTTAGGCAGGGGGGTCGGGGTGCAGGAGGGTTGTGGGGTGCGGCAGGGGGCTCAGGGCAGAGGGTCGGGGTGCAGGAGGGGTGCAGCGGGGGCTTTAGGCAGGGGGGTCGGGGTGCAGGAGGGTTGTGGGGTGCGGCAGGGGGCTCAGGGCAGAGGGTCGGGGTGAAGCAGTGTTGTGGGGTGCGGCAGGGAGCTCAGGGCAGGGGGTTGGGGTGCAGGAGGGGTGCGGCGGGGGCTTTAGGCAGGGGGGTCGGGGTGCAGGAGGGTTGTGGGGTGCAGCAGGGGGCTCAGGGCGGGGGGGTTGGCTGCAGGAAGGGTTCAGGGGGTGGATCTGGCCTGGCGCCATGCACACCGGGGGCAAGACAGGCTCCCCGCCCCACCCCACCCCACCCCACCCCTGCACCTCTCCGGGAAGCGGCCGGGACCTGCTGAGGGGGCGCACAGGGGTCTGTGTGTTGCCCTGGCTGCTCCTCCAGGTACCTCCACCCGAAGCTCCCATTGGCTGGGAATGGGGAACCGCGGCCAATGGGAGCTTCGGGGGGAGGTACCTGGAGGAGCGGCCGGGGCAACACACAGACCCCTGTGCCCCCCCTACCCCAGGTCCTGGCCACTTCCCAGAGCAGCGTGGGGGCAGGCAGGCGGGGAGCTGGGCCGGAGCCGCTCTAGGTAAATGCTGTGGGGGCCGCAGGGAGCTGGCGGGCCGCAGAAAATAACCCCTCGGGCTGTGTGTTTGAGACCCCTGACCTAGCCAGAGACATGCCACCTTGATAAATGTACTAACGAGGGATAAAGTCGGCAATTCAGTTGAAGCAGCTGGCAGAACTTCTGCGCTTGTTTGGAAAGCAGAGTGTGATGTGGTTTTCAAACAGCGTAAACGTGGAGCTTAAATTCGTGGCGGCCTACAGCTACTAAACACAACTCGGGAGCCTTGAAAAAAGAGTATGTGTCTGGAAGCAGGAGGACTGCAGGAGCATGAACACAGCCCCTTGTGGGACAGGCAATTTATACCCATCAGCAATAACCAAATGGGAGCTGGTGTTGAGGGATTGTCACTTCCTCCCTCCCCTGGACAGATGGTGGCTATAACACAGGGCGCTGTTCAGGCTCCAGCAGGTACCCAGAGAACCCCACAGAAGATGAAATATTTCACAGCTCAAAAGCTTCCTTGACAAATAGAAATGAATTACATGTGGAAATGATTAGGTATCCTGAACCCCAGGCTGCTAGAGTGGCACCCTGTACTAAGGGTTCCAAGCCATGGGTCTGTTTGGCAGTATTGGTGTTTCAGGCTTTTGAAACTAATACCCTAGACCCCCTCTCCGAGCCCCAGTGCTGATGCCCCAGTGCTATCCATTCTTACACTGCTAAGGAGCTTAGGTTACTTCGAACCCTTGTCTTTCCAGCAGTTGGATGTGGAGCAATAAAACTCCTACTGTGGATCAGTGGGATCACAACAGAATGGGAGGCTGAGGGCATTAGTTGGTGTATATAAGATCTTGGCCTGGAAAACTAAACTCTACAACTGAGCAAAAAGGTTGGCAGCTATTGCTGGAATTCAAATAGGGGCACCTTGGTGGAGATGTGTAAATGTACGTTACAGAGCCCTGGGCTGAGATAGATTCTCTGACTTGTCATTGTCCCAGGCACATTATCCCTGAAAGGTTTTCTCTGAATCTGCAATTTTTTAGACTTCAGTGTTATTGAAATGAAACTGCTTCAAGGATATCTCCATTCTTTCCCATCTTATGGATTCTCATTTCATGTAAATTATTTGGCCACTTTTCATTTTAATCCTTTACTGTCATTCTCTGCAAAAGAGATCATTTGGTTTCTTCGCTGAAGGTGTTCAGTGATTACTCGGCTGACAGCTGCCCTTTGTCTAGAAAGCATAATCCCTTTGCAGGATTTAGTTGTGCCTGCTTAATCACTATTTTTCTTATATCTTCTAAGTTTGCTTCATGGCTTTTCTTCTGAAGTTTTAGGGAACTTCCAGTATTGTGAATGGAGTGTTGTCTTGTGGTTACAGCTGTGAACTAGAATTCAGGATTCATGGGTTCTGTCCCTTTCTCTGGGGGAGAGTGTACTCCAATGATTTCAACAGGAACCATAAATGAGGACTCTTGAGTTCTTTTCTGGGTTGTGGCAGGGAGAATGGATGGTGGTAACAACTGGGTGCTCCTAGGCTCTGTTCGGAGCTCTGCCACCAGAGCTGTGGCCAGTGGCAAGTTCCTTAATGTCTTTGTGCCTCAGTTTCCCCATCTTTGAAATGTGTATAATAACACTTACCTACCTTACAGAGATATTGGGAAGCTTTTAGGGCTTGTCTACATGGCACCAGCAGCGAACTAGGGGGATGTGATTTTGAGAGTACTCTAATGTATTGGATTGTAACTGTCCCATGTAGAGCCTGCTAGCACACTCTGAAAAAGTACCTAGTACATGGTAACATAGTCCTTTTGCACCTTGTATGCAAGCCCTTAGTTGTTTTGTTTTGTATTATGGTATCACCGATAGGGCCAGATGAGATTGGGGCCCCAAAAGAAGTGGAGGAGGGTGTAGATGTAGCATACAATATTTATAAACCACTTTAAGATCTTTGCATGAAAGGTGTTACAAGAGTGTAGGTTAGTATAGTGGGAGTGTGGTTTTTACTGTTAAGGTTGCATAAAATTTTCCATTCTAACCTGTTTTTCGTTGCTTGTAACTTTCTGAGATCTTTGTCTTTTAGACTGGAAAATTTCAGTCTGCTCTGCCTGGAGTAGCTGACAGAATTGCTCGATCAAAGTATAAAAGCTGAACATGGTGGGGAGAAGGAACATTGGGGATTACGAATGTTGATGGGAGGAGCTGTCCAGGAGACTGGATGTGGAGGAAAATGTGAGTTGAGTTAATAGGAGGGGCAGGAAAGGAGTTGTACCAGGCTATTAGAGGCTTGATGGGTGAGTGGGGGGAATTCAGATGCCGCATAGGGTTTGAGCTAGAAGGGGCTATGGACAGAGAGTGAGAGAAGTGATCTCTACTAATGCAAACCACCTGTGGTTATTGTGCCAGATCTGAGAGTGAATTTGTCCATTTAAGTGTGAAGCAGGGGGGTTCTAGTTCTGCTTTAAACTTAAATCTCAACAATCTTAACTGACTTCAGAGTAGCAGCCGTGTTAGTCTGTATGAAGTGAGCTGTAGCTCACAAAAGCTTATGCTCAAATGAATTTGTTAATCTTAACTGAGGAGTCGCTCCCAACACCTCCTTAATGCCCACCCTCACCACATTCTGTGCATCCGCCATGAAACTTTGCTATTGGCATGTCAT
Source organism: Lepidochelys olivacea (assembly GCF_965140295.1). Lineage (NCBI taxonomy): Eukaryota > Metazoa > Chordata > Testudines > Cheloniidae > Lepidochelys > Lepidochelys olivacea. Next base: position 8,423,458 of record NC_140413.1, read on the forward strand.
TTCCTCCTCATGTTGTGAAAAGGGTTAGCTTGTCCAAAGGAGCCTGCTCCCACTCATCACAAACCTGAGTTCTGTTACAGGTAGCAAGCATTGTTCCCTTTCCAAGGCACTGGAGCCAGCCAGAACATATGGTAGCCTGCAGCTTGTTAATAGTGCATTCAGTGTAGCACATAGCTATGGGCTGAATGAGAGGCTCGCGAACGGCTTCTCCATTTTCTTCTCTTTATTAATATGTCTCCCCGTTTCTCAGATGCAGAGCTTTTCCTGCATTTTTACGTTGGCTTTTGTTTGCTTTTCTTTACTAAGCTTGAGCATCGTCCACCAGGTACAGGGTTGTGGATCATCCAGCGCGTACAGGAGTACAACATCAGGCTGTCACCTTATGATTTTAGTACATGACAGTTTTTCCCTCTCTTTCTAATTTCATGGGGTTTGTTTTATGTTTTGTAGATTTTTGGCAAGTATCTGTAAATGAAATAGAGTTTTCACAGGAAACCTAATACAGCTATTTGTGGCAGATTTGCAGACTTCATCTTTGGACTAGATTCTCAAGGGGAATTAGGTACTTAAGTGCCCCTTTAGGCACTGAAGTCCAACATTTTGGCATCACTGGCATTCGCAAACCACCCCCATTCAGCTGTCGCCTAACCCTGAAGGCGTCTAAAGTCCCGTAGGCACCTACATTTCTGCAGATGTATGTGCACGCTGCCAACTAATTCCTGACACTGCCAAACAACTCAGCACCTAGCTCATGCCTAAGCCCTGGTGGGTTTCTCAAACTAGACGTTCCCCAACCTGTGTCGCCTGGTCCTGTGGGCATGCTCTCAGCACACCCAATCCACGAGGAGTAGGAAGGGAGGATGGTGGTAATGATGTCTCCCTAAGACCCAATAGCCCAGTGGATAGAGCACTCACCTGGGATGTGGGAGACCGAGGTTCAGATCCCCAATCAGTGTTGGAGCAGAGCTTTAGGTAGACATTGGGCCAGGGAGAGCCTAGTGGTTAGTGCATAGATTGCAGTCCCTTATACTTCAATCAGAGAGATTGTGAAAGCCACACCATGCAATAGCCTACACCCCACTGGTCAGTATACTCACCAGTGAGATGGGGGACCTGGGTTCAAGGCCCTGCACCACATCAGGCAGAGTGGGGATTTGAAACTGGGTTTCCCACTTCTCAGGTGAATGCTCTAATTCCTCTGGGCTGTTTGGTATCTGTGTGGCCGTGGTAGAACCATCACAATTTTTCATAAGAAAGGGCTGGCTTAGGAGCCTGACTAGAGAGGGAGAATCCCGAGCAGAGGCACCTAACTCCTTTTGAGGGGTGGGACTTTGGCAGCTCCCCACTCAGCGTCTTGGCTTCTGTGAATCCCTTGCCTAGGCGCCTACCACTTTCCATGCATTGCACAGGGACAGTAGGTGCCTAGCTCTCAGTTGTGAATTCCTCTAGGCGGCAGGGTGCCTAAAAGTTAGGAGTTGCAACTCCCAGCATCTACGGCTATGTCTACGCTGTGCACCTTACAACTGTGGGGTAAGCAGTGTAGCTGCTCCTTGTCATCAGGAGAGAGCTCTCCAGCAACAAAATAAGACCACCCCCAACGAGGGGCAGTAGCTTTGTCGGCGGGAGAATGGCTCTTGCCAACAATGCACTGTTCACACCAGCGCTTTTTGTCATTAAAACGTTTGTCATTTGGGGGGGTGTTTTTTGAACCCAATTACTAAGCCTAACTAGTTTAAAGCTTTAATAAGAGAATTTTAGGACAATATATCACCAACTTAATCAAGCAGAAGTAAAACAGAGAGAGCAGGATAGAGTAACAATCAGTTACCCAGTTCTGGGGTATAGGTAGGCTGTTTTTGTCATCATCAGGTCCATGCTGGTTCTCTCTGATAGGGTCCTGCTTGGCTCCTCGTCCTCCAGCCCCCTTTGTTATACATGCGTCCATTATACCTTGTCTCGTAACATCAAGCAGGCACACGTTATTAAAACTACCTTATTTATAACCATTCGATTCTAAATATATTTCATACACATATAATAACTAACTCCAAATCCTTCTAACTCATCCATTTTTATTTATCCTGCTAAAACTCTAATTGGTACCGCCTTGTCTATTTTTTTTAACCAGCTGTCCTTTTATTGCTTTCACATATTCCATTATTTCTTAAAACAGTTGTCTTATTCATACTTGTCTGCATCTTGTGGCCTTGGTTGACTAGTCCTGTCCAGTCAGAATCCATCCCCCCTAGTCTGTCTTACTAAGGAGAGTTGCGTCTGGCTAACAAATCACACATTTGTCTAGTGTGCTTAGCCCTGTTATCTACACCAACCAAGAATCCACTCTAGGTAAGACACAAACCAGCTTCATGATTTTTTTAGCCTTTGAAGTTGTTTTACCAGTGTTTTGAGAGCTGTGTCAGCAAGATACTTACAGGATGCAACAAATTCCTTTACATTTTCGTATTACACTATTAAATATATAATATGTGTTTTTCTAACACATTTCATTATACATTTCTTTACACTTTCTTTCCTTGTTATTCCCTTTTCGAAAAAAGTCCTGTACAAACACAATCCCCGCAAACAGGAATTTGTAAGGGAGGACAGTTCTGTGCTGAATATTCCATGGTACTGTATATCCAAGGGATGGTATGTTTCAAAGAATGAAAATTACATTGATTCCAGGCCTGGGAAATTGCCAGATCAAATAAAGCCCTGCAGCCTTTGCTGATGCTTGCCCTGATTTAAGACAGAATGGCACCAGGCATAGTGTGGATTGTAGATGTGTGTAGTTTCTCAGGATTTAGGCCCAGATCCTCAAAGGGAGTTCAGAGTTGCAGCACTCAGCATTGCAATGGAATCTACAAAGCTGAGCTAAGCTCCCTGGACAATGAATGGAGAGAGATGGGTGCTTGAAGAATGGGATCCACAAAAGCCAGCACATTAGGTGGCTTCCTGCCTAAGCTAGCTGCATGCAGACAAGATGGGTGTGTCATGAGCCCCACCCCTCTCACAAAGTTAGGTGCCTAAATCCAGGCTGCAAAGAGGTCCCTATCTCTGCTTGCAATCCACAGCCTGGAGCCCCACTCCTGGAGCCAGGTGACTTAAGTGCCTAACCAGTTTCTTGTGAGAATGAGCTAAACAGGCACCTAACTCAACCCCAAATAGGAAGAAGCGGCAGCGATACCTCCTTTAGCCCAGTGGTTAAAGAACTCCCCTTGGGATGTAGGAGACCTGGGTTCAATTTCCCGTTCTCCCATCGGGCAGAATCCTACCTCTGAATAAAGTGCCCTAACCACTGGGCTATTCTGATGTGGGTCTCTCAGTATCTCCTGTTCAAACTGTTTCACTTTGGATAAATACCTAAATAGACATCAGGGCAGAGAGAGAGAATGACACTATATCCTAGTGGTTAGAAACACTCACCTGGGACTGAGGAGTCCTGAGTCTGGTCCCCCTGCTCCGGTGATTCTGATTTATCCCAAGTGGAACACCTTCAACAGGGGAGATTGAGGGAGAGCCACATGAGAATATCTCATAGCCCAATGATTAGAGCACTCACCTCAACGGTGGGAGACCCCTGTTCAAATCCTTTTCTCTACAGCAGGCAGAGGGGGGCATTGAACGTGGGTGTCCCACTTTGCAGATGAGTGCACTGGGCTAAGCGTTATGATGGGGGCCCCCACTGCTGCCGCCTCCTCTGGCCAGATTTTGAATGGAACCCAGTCCAAAAGGCATGCTCAGAGCTCGCCTACCAGATCAGGTCCCGCAGGCGAGAGAGGTGGGCAAAGCCTATCTTTCCAGGCTTTGTGGGTCACCCTGGGGCTTAGGCAGGAAATAGGCATTCGTACACCTAGAGCAGTGGTTCCTGAACTTTTTGCCTGCATGACCCCATTTTCAGCCTCCCGTGAGCCCAGACAGCATGCAGGATGCCATTACCAAATGTCATCCTCTGCACAGCTTGGCGTTGCATGCACCATACCCACAAGGCCATGCTGTGTGGAGCAAAATGGCGTCTGCACACTCGGGATTGCCACAACCCCATCTGCTGATGGCGCAACCTCACTTAGGGTCATGCCCCCTCATGGGGAACAGCTGGCCTAGCATGAGGCTACAGTGCGCATCTCTGGGCGCAGAAACATAGAGGCCTAGGAGACTTGCAGCAAAAATGTAAGCACTGAGTGAGGTTTAGGTGCCTACAGGATTAGGTGGCCACCAAGCCGGAGTTCCGTGAATCTCGGTGGAACCCAAAACTAGGAGTTGTGTCCCTATGTTTGGGATTTAGGTGCCTACGTAGACCTATCTTAGTCCGTAAGAGAGACTCTCAACAAGAAACCTAGAAGAGGAAGGGTGGGCGTGTGTGTGTGTGTGTGTGAGAGAGAGAGACGGTATTTAGTACCCAAATCACTAATTTCTATATTCTGCTCCTCGCTTAAAAATGTAATTTCAGTGGTTGCAGTTGTTCTCTAAGCAAGCAAATCAAATGGATGCACATTAACAGTACTTCTTGCCATGCGAAATGAGCAATTTATCAAGGAGTAGCCAGCCCGCAGGCAGGGCTCCGATTGTGCGTGTAGCTGTAACTACAAAGTGCAGGGTGAGCAGCAGGGCTGGAAGGCAAGAAAAGAAAATTCAGGCTGGACATGTACAAAAATTTACTCACCATGAGGCTGCCTTGGCTGTGGAAGAATCTCCAAAGCGAACTAGGGGGAGCGCTGTTACCTGCCGGTGTTCGCAGGTAGCTTGGGAACAAAATATTATAGGGAACAAAATCATGCTTTTAACAGCAAGGCGACCTAAATTGGTTTCATCCGTTTATTTATATATAGCAACTTTTAGCTGAAAAATCAGGGTATATCGACTGTATGAAGTTATGCTGGGAGCAGATGCGCACAAAGATGCGGTGGCGGGGTGCACACCTGCGTGTGGGGGTGTGTGCTGCCTCCTTAATGAGTCCACTGCTACATAGTCTCCTGGTAAAAATAAAAAGCAAAATTTGTTCCCTTAAATACACAGCAACAATTTTAAGAGTCCATTACCAAGCTGACGGGGGAACTTTTGTAACTTTGACTTTTACTTTTGCAAAATAACCCCTACAAATACAAATATATTCCTAGGATGAAAACTGAAAAGCAATGAAGTGATTCCTGCATATAGGGTCTGAACCAGCACCATTAACTTCAATGGGAGTTTGATTGGGCTTACAGGTTTTAAATCAGTTTGTTTGAGCTTGTTAAGGCTAAGGAAAACATTTCTAATAGTAAAATTATAATTTTTATAGCAAAACTATAGGTATAGTAAAATAATTATCAAAAGCTATAGCACTAAAATGTTACATTAAAATAGTATCTTATTATCCTATAGTAAATTTACAATTATTAAATTGCAAATATAATTTTAAAAGTGCATACTAGAGTTAATTCATAGTTCTTAGAGTATTACTATATAGTTCTGCACTCACAGAACCCTTGTAAGAAAACCACTACATTCTCCCACAGTAATGACTCAAAACAGCTGTAGTTATGTGTTTCCTGGTAAAATGTGAAGATTTTGGTGGTCAGTGTGGAAGTAGGTACATAATGAATGAGAGATGCTTACTGAACCCTGAGAATCAACATAAATATTGAACATTGTGCACTGAATGAGACGGCTCATGCAGAAAAAATAGTTATCACATAATGGGGGGTGGATCACTTGATGTACCTGTGTTCTGTTCATTCCCTCTGGGGCACCTGGCATTGGCGACTGTTGGAAGACCGGATACTGGGCTAGATGGACCTTTGGTCTGACCCACTATAGCCGTTCTTATGTTCTTAATTAAATGGGTAGTGGTGCCTCAGTACTAACGGTGGGGTTTCCTACCAGAAGTGCTTCACTTTGCAATAGTATCTTTGGTATTTGCCGCATTTTCTATTTTTTCATACATACTCACTTGCTATAGGGAACAGTGCAAGTGTGGCGGTGACATTTGGTTATCTAAGGCGATTGAGAAGGTTTTAAAGGGGAACTGTGTGTTCACATGTAATACATAAACATGCACATACTGTTTAACATAAAACCTAATGTGTCTGTATTGTCCCTTTAAGACCAGTGCATTTACTAGCCATTGACACCTTTTAGTAAAGCTGTTCTGGTGCATTCATGTTTTGATTTCTGAAAACCTTTTTTTTTCCTGAAGTTACTTCAATGAGAATCAATATCCTGATGAGGCAAAGAGAGAAGAAATTGCAAATGCCTGTAATGCAGTTATACAAAAGCCAGGTAAGGACCTGATCACGCTGTTCATCTCAAAGGAGTCTGCAATTAGATTTCAACATCTCCTGCTAAATTCAGCAAATCTCATTTTATGGCTGTTACTAACAATTTAGTGCTCTCAACCAGTAGTAAGTTTTTCCTAGAGCGCTGTATGGCTCGTGTCATTCACGCTGCTGTACTTGGATGAACATGAGGGCTAATGTAGTTTTCAGACCAAAACACTGATGTCTGAAAGTTAAATTTCTACTAATTAAAATAGTAGAGAGCTAGATGTGAAGTTCAGCATCAAAACATTTCATATATACAGGGTCATGTGGGGTATCCATAGAAAGGGAACAAATTTCAGAGATTTGCATTCTTTAAAGCCAATTATTTTTAGTTTACTTTTACAAATATGTGCGCTTCTTATCTGAGGATCTCAAAGCCCTCTACAAAAGTGGTTATGTGGCATTATTATTATTATTGTTATTACTGATCTCATTTTAAGGATGGCGAAATGTAGGCACAGAGAGACTGTGACTTGCCTACGATCACATGGTGTATCCTTGGCAAAGTAGGGAGCTCTGGTCTCCTGATGTCCAAGCTTCTCTGTAGCTTCTAGGCATGAACCTGCCCTGTAGGTTGTGTGTGTTAAATTGGAGGATCTCATTTCCCTTCCCCCCTCCCCAGCATCTTCTCCGTTCTTCCTGCTCCTGTGATGGTAGGAAATGAGAAATGGTACCTGGAATGAAGTGGGGGTATCTGGTTTAGTTTGAAGAGGTGAACCCACCTGCCTTTGCTTAGTTGAAATAGTAGAACATACCCAAACCTTGCAGATAACACATTCTGCAACGTTTGTTTACAGGAATTAAAAGTAATGCAATAAACCCAAAGGAGAAAAAGAAAAGCTAGGATGAGACGTCCTAACATATGTGACAATTTTAGCATTAATGACTATAACTAGTAAGGAGGCAATCTAGTCGAGTGGACGGACCACTGTACTGGGGGCTCAGTATCCTGGGGTTCTAGTCCCAGCTTTGTCACTGGGTGACCCTGGGAAAGTCACTTCCCTGCTCTGTGCCTCAGTTTCCCCATCTGTAAAATGGAGATGATAGCAACCCCTTTCTAAAGCACTTTGAGATCAGCTGATGAAAAATGCTATATAAGTTGTTGTTATTACTATTACTAGATCTTCTCTCTGCCATCCTCATATCTCACTTCTTATTAATGTTTACTCCCTTTTCTATGGCACTCACTACCTTTGCACCTCAGACTCAGTAACCAGATTAGCCTCACATTATCCCTATGAGGCGGGAAAGTATTATCCCCAATTTACCTGTGGAAAATTGAGGCACAGAGAAGTGAAGTGATTTGACCAAGGTCATGCACAAATTCTGTGGCAGAGCTGTGAATTTAATCCTGGTCTCTTGAATCTCAGTACCTGAATTGGAAGAGCAGCTTTGCTCGCTATCACAGTTTAGGACTGAGCTGGCTGTAGTTGCAAAGAAAAGCCCTGCATTTCATTTGTGAACTGTTCTTATGTAGTTCCACTCTCTAATGCTGTCTACTCTAAGTTTCAAGGGTTTATCACAGGGCAGGGATCTGCTGATCTTATATGCATGTGCAAAGTGTCATCCATACCTGTGAAACCCAGTAAACAACTGTGTGTTTTCTACTGTATATTTTCACAGGCAAAAAGTTGTCCGATTTGGAACGAGTTACCTCCCTTAAAGTGTACAACTGGTTTGCCAACAGAAGAAAGGAAATCAAGAGAAGAGCCAATATCGGTAATGTATCCGAGAACCTGCTTTCAGACAGCCCGAAGGGCTTAAGTAGATAGGCCAGCTCGAGGGAGATGGAAAGTATAAGATTGAATTCTATTAATGCAAATGGCTAGGAGCTCCAAGCATTTTTAATAGTCAGTTAAAGCACTTTTTAAAATAAATCTTTCACCTTCTCAACATTTCTAAACTATCATCGGGGACTCAGTTTACAAATGTCAGTAGTAGGACAGGAAAAATGATTCAGTGCTCGGCTGTCACTAGAGGACCTAATTTCTGTTTTAAGTCTGAATCTGATCAATATAGAAGGATTCATATTTCCCTAACACCGGATTATTGGCCCAGTCCCATTAGATGTCCCAAATGAAGCAAGAGAAGCAGTAATTTCTGCACTGGGGATAGGGGAAATTCAAAATGTACTGAGTTTAAAACCTTTAAAGTGTAGTCCCACTCTGAAAAGTGTCAGGGGGAAAGGGGAAGCGATTTTTAAAAAAGGGGTCTTTGTGTGTAAGTTTCTTGCCTCAGTAATATCTAGCTCAAATGTACTCATTTTACAAGTCAAAATGGTGGTGATTTTTCTTACTGCCAACCCTATAAGATTCCACTGAGATCTGAAAGTCAAGATGCGTTCTTTACATCTCAAATTCCATCACCGTACCAAGGATTCTGCAGGCCAAATTCTTCCTTCGGTTACCCCTGTGCCACCTATTGCCTTCAGTAGGTTTGCAGAGCCATAATTGATTGGAACATAGTAAACAATTCTGTTGACGGTGTGCAAGCTGGAATAGGATACAGCTCACAAACTTAGCTGTGTTGGTTCTGCAGACTATACAAAGTTTCGAGCTTCAGACCTGAAGAAGAGCTCTGTGTAGCTCGAAACCTTGTCTACCTCACCAACAGAAGTTGGTCCAATAAAAGATATTACCTCACCCACCTTGTCTCTCTCATATCCTGGGACCAACACGGCTACAGCAACACTGCATGCACAAAGGAGAGTCTGTCCATTATAGACTAGATGGGGAAGAAGGAAGATTTTGATGATTAGACATGAAGAATGGAAACAATTTTGTGGGGCAACAGAGGTGAACACTCAACACCCACCCCAAATTGTGGAGAGTTGAGAGGAGGAGGCCAAGAATTGACCTTGCTAGTCCACTTTCTTCAAATGCCTAAAAATGGATTGTCTTTAATTCTGGTAATGCATCAGATAATTTAGGGATCCATTTGCTTTTTTCGAAGAAGCAGCAATCCTGGAGAGCCATGGCATAGATGTACAGAGTCCAGGAGGCCATTCCAATAGCGATGACGTCGATGGGAATGACTATTCAGAGCAGGTAAGAATCTGAGCTGAGCTGCATGGCCCCAGATGGGAGACCCCGCATGTGACACTTCAGCGTCATGGGGCCTTGTACCTCTCATGAGTCAGACTTCCTTCTTTTTTTTTCTTTCATGTAATTTTAATGGGGAAAGTGGAAGAGCACAGCTCCCCTGTTGAATGTGTGAGAAACCAGTATTCACCCACTTGGATTTATTGTCATACAACAGGACACTTGGCAAGTACGCAATGGGGAGGAGGAGGGAAGATGTTCAGAGGGAGGCAGAGAAGCAGAGAAGGTAGAAGAAGACAGGAGGATCTGCTCCAAACAAGCAAGTGACACCATTCACACAACACACAATGTTTGAAAAATGCTAGGACAGTGTTAACTCAAGCTACGCACCATGCATAATTCAAGCTGTCCTTATCTCTGGCACTGGTACAGTGGTTAACCTTCAAGAAAGGATGTACAGATCTTTAACCATTTCTGCAGTGTGTTGGGCACAAACATGCGTCCCTGTGACATCAGGCACCCATGTTCTTATCCCACCTCTCCTTCTCCATCTTCCCCTGCAGAGTCAATGGTGACTAAGTCCATTTTGGATAGATTCATTTGACATCATTGACCTTACTGAACAGTTCACTTAGATGGTTCTGCTTCCTTTGCTCCTTGTGTTCATGCTGCCACACCCAGGTGTCTGGGTTTTGTTGGGGTTTTCTTAATAGGCCATCCCTGGAAAGAAGTAGGAGATCTCATCTCCATGTGGTTACTGGGAGGCCAGTATCCTGGAGTAGCTACCCCAGTAGGCTCAGCCCAAGTCCAGTGGGACAGTGATTGGGTGAGAGGTGCTGGCATACCTGCTCTGTTTCCACCATCCTTGGAGCTGCTGCTGTTTCTTTGGTGGAGGACGAAGATCCTTTTATAGACCATCTCTGGGAGTAGTTGGTGGAGCTCTGCTCCGTATGGCTGTGCAAGGTCAGAATCTCCTAAATAATTGGTGTGATATATTTTGAAATTGCAGCCAAGCACATTTAATTGCATGCCTGTGAGATAGAGGAATTGATGGCTTAGCAGATGCATTGTTTAGAATTCCAAACCATTTCTTTCTTTCTGCATTTTTGTATTATCCAACATATTTTTGGAAAGAGAAATAATTTGCTTAATTGCATTAAAATTCTCTGTTCAGAGTCCTTAGACATTGCAGTTCTCAATGATCTAGCCCAGACTCCACTGTAAAGGATAATTAGGCATTAAAAGTTAAATGGATTACTGTGGAAAGCTGTCCTGATGACCATTTAACACCCATTCAGCCGTTAAAACCATAAAACCTGTGTTTCAGTGTATCATTCAGACTCCAGAAAACTTTAAAACATAAAGTTTATCCAATTACCATTAAAGTTAATAACATAATGTTAATACAACTTCAGAAGGATTGTGTTTTTTACACTTTCTCGGCATGATCTAGTTCACTTATATGACTTTTAGGGTCAGGTATTCAAAAGCATGCACACAAGTTCTGATGTACATGTGGGGTTTTGAACATCTGGCCCAAAATTCATGGCAAATTAAGAGATTCTGTTAAGCAGCCTCAGGAGTTTACTGAAAACTGGCATTTCTGTCCCACCAGCAATCACCACCTGCCATCTTGATTTAGAAATGATACTGTTGCAAATTCTTCATCATGGGCCTGATGTAATAATGACAAAAATATGTAGCATTTTTGCTCTCTAAAATGCTGTAAAATATTAACTAATTCTCACAAGACCTCTGTAAGGTAAGTAAGTATTTTTACCCCCAGTTCAGAAAGGTGGGAAGCTGATGCTTAGTTTGCCCAAGGTCCCAGAAAGAGTTGGTTTTTAGATTTAGGATTAGAACTTGGATTTTTGTAGTTGGGTTTAGTGTGCGGGTATTGGGTGACGTTAGTGGTCAGTGATGTACAGGAGGTCAGAATAGATGATTTGCTGTTCCCTTCTGGCCTTAAACTCTATGACTTTGTCTTATTCCTAGGACCCTACCACATTCACAGCCATGAAAAATGCGTCACGGATCATGATATCTGTGTTTTTGTGTGCTTTTACCCTATACCATACAGATTTCACAGGGGAGACCTCAAATTGGGGGTCCTGACCCAAAAGGGAGTTGCAGGGTTTGCAAGGTTATTTTAGGGGGATCACGGTATTGCTACCCTTACTTCTGCGCTGCCTTCAGAGCTGGGTGGCCAGAGAGCAGGCCTATAGCAGCGAAGTTTCCCCATATTCTTCGTATTTCACAGCAACCACACATCCTGAACAAGTAAACTGTTGTCCTGTTAAAATTAAGAGGCTTCTTTTTAGTGTTTAGAAAAAAGACACACAGGAAAGTATGGTGACAGATCTGTTTGACTTGCAGTGCAGGCAGCAGTAAAACCCACAGGTTTTCACTATTTAATTAAGTGCGGTGTGGCATGTAGCAGGAAGGCTGGCTAGACTGTGTGATCTGCTGTGGCAGTTCCTGCATGAGGTCATTTCACCACCTTTTTTATCTCTTGGGGACATTTTCAGCAGCTGGTTTAGTGCTCAATTGTCTATAGGGGTATCCCTATATAAAATAGAACCTATGTATATATGTGTCACTTCTATTTTACACTAAATCACACTTACCTTATTATTTAATACATTCCTCACTAAGCTTGCGTTTAACCAGTTTTTATCTATTGAAAATAAACAGAATCTCCACGCCTTGCCCTGCCCATTTCAATGAACCTGTGTTTGCCCAGTGAATGACATTTTCTTAAAGGGAGTCCATGTTTCTTTTCAACCCTACCCAGTTAGCAAAAGTGTAATTGCGGCCCTTAGTTAACTGCTCACTTTAAAAACTCTTTCACTCAGACTGAATGCTCACTAATTAACAACGCTTCATCTTTTTCCTTTCTGCATACACAGGATGACAGCACTAGCCATAGTGACCACCAAGATCCCATTTCATTAGCCGTGGAAATGGCAGCAGTAAACCACACCATCTTGGCATTGGCCCGGCAAGGAACCAACGAAATCAAGACAGAGGCCCTAGACGACGACTGATACAAAGAAGGGGGAGGGTCAAAACAAGAAGTAACTTAGTTTTAGACGTAGCACCTTAGCAGACTTTCCTCGGTCCTTAATATGTGTTCTTCTTACAGTATAACTTTGCAGTTTCTTGTACGTCAGTTAGCTGTTAGGGTCTTGTTCTGTGAAGATGGCATGGTGCCCTCAGCCTTTGCATATACTCTCTCAGTATTAATTCCCAGTAAATAATCAGTCAACCAACCAACCTCCCTCTCCCAGCCCCAGTGGCTCGAAAATCTTGCTGCTTTGTCTTAGCATTCCAAGAAAGTGCTTCCAGGTATTTTAGAGAGCCCTCAGTTCCAAGTCTTAGGCTACATGTCAAATCTTGGATACCCTTAGACAGCATGTAAAACTAGTCTGTACGCTTTTCCTTCTCCAAGACTGAAAGGATGGAAGCTGAGGTAGAGGCTCAGGGTCGATGGACACCATATTGGGAGTATCAACAGAGAGTAAAAAGAACACTAGAAACCCCACTTCAGCATGGGAATAAGTGATTTCCAGCTGCAATAAGCCGTGCCTCACTGGTCACACAGTGACTTGATATACTTCTTTTGGGTACTGCGCTGAGCATGTCCACGGGAAACATATTCACACATTTCGGTTGATGCTCACATATTCAACACAGACATCCTCTACTCTCACAAGCTGCATGGCTTAGTGGATAAAATACTGCCTTCTGCCTCTGGGACCATGATAGAAGCCCAGCCTGGGATCACATGAAAAATGAGCTGAATGTCTAATGGATGGCAGTCCACTTCTCAAAACCACTATTCATTATTTGGCACATCTAGCAGTGCCTGCTCCGAAGAGGTCTAGACTCTATCGATCTGTCATAGAAGTTGCGTTACCTTTTGTTCTTCCTCTCACCTTTCCCCCTCCAGCCCCTCTCAAAAGCAATGTTTTCAAAAAAAAGGGATTAAGATAATAAATGGGTGAGTTTGTACAAGTCTGTGTAACTACTGCCTGCAATCCCAACAGGCCTGAAAGGTTTTTGGAGGACTTTGGTATCTAGTTTCTGCTAGTTATCAACATGGCATAAATATTCACCCAAATATGAACACTTCTTAAAAGGCAGGAAGATCTCCTCCTTGAGATATAGGGTGTAACGCTTTTGTGTTCTCTTTACTCTGTCCTTGTTAAGGTGTGAGAAAGCTATACTGCTAAGACAATTTAATTAATAACGGGAAGCCATATTGATAATGGATGTGGTAATATTTGTAAAGCAAACCTACTTTAAGTAGCAGAAACTAATGGAATTGTTTTTCCTTGATCATATGTAGCACTTTTGTTACTTTTTTCTTAAAGATATTTATATTTGATAAATCTTTTTTTTTATCATTTGAGAATTCAAAATACCAAACGACAAACTTGCATTACAGAGTCACCCTGTGATCACCTTGTCATCTAGTATCTAAATGATGAACTGTGTATGCATCTAAGAAAATTACATCTGCTGGCATTGTGTGGAAGTGATCTCATGGCATCCTGATAAAAGTGATATGTCGCTGCCGGTAAGAGGAAACTGTTCCCTGGAAGTAGCACGGGATGCGTTAGAGACGGTCTAGGCTGCATTATATCTTTGAAAAAATGAATACATTTACATAGCATTGCCATGGCATTCCATTTTATCCTCCCTGCTATATGGAAATAGTTTAAGAGGGAAGATGGCTTTGTTTTGAAGCGTGGCTTTCCTTTGTCTTTTGTTCATTTTTAAAGGTGAAGGGAAGTTACTATGACTTGTTTAGTTTTTATTCCTTCCCATCTCCTCTTCATCCCCCAGCTTTGCAAGATGGTTGCAACTTGAAACCCTCAGATATAATTGCAAGCACTTAGAAAAAGAAAGAAAGAAAGATGAAATTGTGGCACATCAGCAGGGTTTTAGCCAGCCTTAAACCCCCTGAAGGTAAAGACTAACTAGATCATCTTTCAGAGTAACAGCCGTGTTAGTCTGTATTCGCAAAAAGAAAAGGAGGACTTGTGGCACCTTAGAGACTAACCAATTTATTAGAGCATAAGCTTTCGCAAACTGTAGCTCACGAAAGCTTATGCTCAAATAAATTGGTTAGTCTCTAAGGTGCCACAAGTCCTCCTTTTCTTTTTAGATCATCTTTATGTCTGCTAATCTTGTGAAAGCTGTTTAGGTAGATGTGGGGGAGTTGGCACCTCTTTGTCCCTGTGACTTTGAAGATATATAGGCAGGGCTTGGTCCGGTCGTTTATTTATGGATTTCATTGGAAAATATATGTGCTTTCTTTAGCAGTAGATCACTGAAGCAGAATGGAGCTGTCTTTTTCTGTTTTATTGTATTTCTTGAGTAGGCAAATTCATGAATAGTGTCAGAATAGACTCAGGAAAGAACGAAATTGTTTCAGTCATCATTGCAGTGTTCTTTCTTTGTGTGTGTGTGTGTGTGTGTGTGTGTGTGTATGAATCTTTCGGTACTAGTGAGCAAGAGCGGGGGAGGGGTGTTTTTGCGCCGCAGGATGATCCAGCAAACTAGCTTCAGTGGAATTTTACCTACTTATTCATAGTACAGTCATACACAGAGCTGACAAGAAACCACCACAATTTATTGCAAGGAGATTTTAATAATCTATGGCCTCTTTATGCTGATATTTCCACTAGGGTTTGTTCTAGCTGTTGCATTTTAAAGAATCAAATCAAACTGATAGCTGCACTTACAAAATAAAGATTGCTTACATTTTACCTTTAAAAATTCATTGTTTAAAACAAACATCTATTTAGAGCATTAAGGAAGAATAACACCAATACAGTAAAGGCCAGATCCTGACCTCTGCTGCACTGGTGTAAATTTGAAATAACTCCACTAAAAATAATGGATTTACACCACTGTATAGAAGAGAATCTGGCCTTCACTCTGTCTAGCACCGTCTTACAGCTCCTGTGTCTCATAACACATCAAAAAGAATAAGCAGATGAACAACTTGTGTATCATTAGAGATCAGTGGGTCTTCCATCCTAAATTGCAGCTTGCCGGTAAACAGCAGTCTTCCCCGCACCAGAGGAAAAGCATAGGCTGATTCAGTAGGTAAGAAATGCCTTCGGTGAGCCAGGTGCGACATAGTTCTGTTTATCTCCCTTCATCTGCATTCTGTTTGATCTCTGTGCGGCCCCCAGAAGATATGATCAAGGAATATGACCTTAGCCATCCTCAATATCCCGGTGACACTGAGCTCTCTAGCTCCCTCTATAGCCCGCTGTGGACTGTTTCTTGATTGACAGACACTTGTTTTGATGAGGGGTAGCCGGTCTAGGCTCTCATTAGATAACTCTTGGGTACTGCGTTGAGGGAAAAATTTCAAGACACTTTGGAATGGCTTCTGCAGCCTTGTCGTTCAGGGCGAGGACAATGCTGGTGAGACAGCCCTGGAAATTAAGGTTTGTTCTGGGTCACTCCCTCAACAAGCTGAGACAGTCCTTCTGAGGCTATTTCCATCTCTGCATTTTCTGTCAAATCAGGCTTTTCTCTGCAGTGCTGCAGTTCAAACCTTGTTATTGACATTCATACCTTCATCACCTCCAGGCTAAATTATTGTGCAGCACACCCACTTGGGTTCTGCTTGAAATTGATCTGAAAGCTGAATTGGTTACACAACGGTTACTGACTCTTTCCATGGATACAGTTTAAAGAATCTATGATTCCTTCCTTCCATGTTGCTGTTACACCAACAGATTCAATCCAGATTGTCATCTCATGGCTCATAATACTTTACCCAACATTTTTTTCATCCTCCAGAGCAGGAGAGGTTGTCTAGGTTGTCCTTGCTATCTATTCCTAGATATTATTTGAGCGTGTGGGAGTGCGGTGCAGAACAGGACTCCGTCCATGGAGGTCCCTTCTCTGAGGACATTCCCCAGAGTTTTCCTCAGGCTGGCTCCTGACTCTGCATCAGGCCTTTCTCCTCTGATTTGTTCATCTTTGGCTATTTCATTGCTCCACTTTTCTTTAACTCCCCTTTTTCTTTTTTCTTTGCTCATGTAGTTTGGGCAGTGTCTTTTCCTGGACTATTATGTGTAATATATTCATTTAAATTTGGTACCGATGTCCATATATTTTGCAAAGGATGCCGTAGATAGTAAGTTAACACAGCCGCAGACAGCATTTTTCTTTGATGCCCTTGTGATGCAGAGACATCTTCTAAGTACTTGGAGGTGGTGTTACAACAGTTTCACTGCTTCAGTAAATGTGTTCTTACCAAGAAGGGAGTTTCTAACTTTGACCCGTGTTTTCCAGCGATGCTGTGTTGACCTAACATGATTGCGAGTGGCGTTTGTTTTTTTTATTTTCACCTACTTAAAATATTCTCCTATAAGAGCTGGACCTTGTCTGCAAAGTCTGGATCCAGCTTTTCAAAGCTGTGGGGTATTTGGATTAATAGTTTTGGTTCAGACCCATGTATAATATAAATTGCAGTAGTGACCTATAATGCTTATATGAGTCTTCATTGAATTTCTCAATAACTCTATTTTGTTCCATTGACTATAGTGGAGTTTAATGGATCAGTGTTTTCATAACACCCAGACTATCTATGTAGGTGGATGCACAGTTTTGAGATGGGTTTTAGCATACATTGACTGGACTTTCTACCACCTCGCTATTGTGGCTGGGAATCTTTTAGTTTGGCATAGCTAATGAGATTATCTATAAGTATCACTTTCATATGCAGGCTGGCAAGATTTTTGCTATTTTACTTCTCGTGTAAAGCTAGTAAAATCATAGGATATGTCTACACTGCAACGTAAACTCAGGCTTCAAATTCAGGCTCAAGCCTTGCCCTCCTTCCGTCTACACATAAATCACTCTAATCCAGAGTTCGGACCCAGGGCCCTGTGGTGGCGGAGGGTCCGAGCCTGAGTCAAGCTGGGACAGAGGGGGTCAAGCCTGATTGCTTTGCAGTGTAGCTGTAGTCCCACTGGACTTATGCTCCGGGAGTCTGACAAAAGTATCCCACTGTCCCACAGGCCAACTTTCTTTGTCCTCTGGAACAATCATGTTTTCCCACACTGCACCCAAACAAAGGACTAGAGCGGACACGTTCAGTAGGAAGTCTGGGATATGGGTGGTTGGGCTGTGGCCCACATCATACAGTGTAGACACTGAAGCGCCAGGTTGGTTCCCAGGGTTCAACAATTCCTAATCTGGGATTACAAATGAGCACAGATGCTCAAACCCTACCCCTGAGTTTACATTGCAGTGTAGGCATACTCCCAGTAGTGTGGCAGAAGTAGAATGGCACCTAATCAGCTCATATCGGAACTGGTCGAAATCTTTTTGTCGTGCTGCCTTAAAGGGACATCAGCAAGATTTCACTAAGATTTTCAGCTTCCCTGTTAAAGTACTTTTCTATCATTACGCTGCCTTACCTCATGCAATCTAATTAGTTTTGTCACACAGAGCTATCCGGTAATGGCAGCAGGATTCCACTGGCTGGCTGGGGTACAGTCTCAGAATCCTAGAAATCTAGGGCTGGAAGGGATCTTTGGAATCCCTTGCCCCATACGGAGGCAGTACCAAGTATACCTCAACCACCCCAAAAGGTGTTTGTCTCACCTGTTTTTAAAAACCTCCAGTGACTGAGATTCCACAGCCTCCCTTGGTAACCTGGTCCAGTACATAACTATCTTTACAGCCGGAAAGATTTTCCTAATATCTAACCTAACTCTCCCTTGCTACAGATTAAGCCTATTACTTCTTGTCCTACCTTCAGTGGACATAGAGAACCTTGAAGACTGTTTTCCGGTCCCCACTCAGATGACTTTTCTCATGACTAGATGGGCACATTTTTAAAATCTTTCCTCATAGATCAGGTTTTCCGAACCTCTTATTGTTTTTGTTGCTCTGTTCTAGACTCTCTCCAGTTTGTCCACATCATTCTTAAAGCATCTTTTATTGTACACATGAGTCAGACTTGCAAAATTGGTGTGTGGATTTTGAATGCATCTAATAACAACACTGCCCCAACTATTTAATCCAGGATTTTGATTCACGTTGTAGCTTGAATTGAGATCCAAATGTAGATTCCCATCTTCCTCCCTGAGGTTCATAAGTATTTGTGTCCAAGATCTGGTCTGAGTCTCTTAAGTTATATGAGGTTTGGACCCCAGGAACTGGTCACTATGATGGTGTTTGCCCTTGTGGGTTTTGAATGGAGGAAAATGCTCCATCTAATTTCCTCAAATCAGTTAATTTCTGATGGTTGTGATGTTTGCTAGAATGTACGTTTCTTCTTAACCAGGACATTGTGAATTTAGTATTGCTTTCTGTTCATCAGCTAAGTAATTTATCTCTTCCTTTACGTCACAGTTTGTTGGATTATGACCAAGAAACTTTGGGTTTCTCATCAGAAGAAACTCCCTTGCTCTTATTTAGTAAAGGGCTTCATGTCCCAGTAGCTGTTGCACTCTTCAATGCAATTTTTTTTCATTAACAATATTATTTACTAAACACATTTTTAGGTAATAATTTTTTTATTTGGTTTAGCAATTTTGCTCTTATCGTGGGTCTTTGTTGGCAGGTTGTATCTTGAAAAATGAGTTATATGTCACAACCAAAATATATTCATTGTTGTGGGTATAGGACTTTTTCTGTTTTTTAATGCCCTCCTGCTGAATTCATTGGGCTGCATAGACATCAGCTAACTTTTGCAGTTTTACTGAGCCAAGACATACTCCTCATCATTCCCTTGAATGGAAGGCGAGTGCACTGATCAGGAGAACTAAGGAGCTGGATTGCTGAGCAATTTCCAAATAAAGCATTCCTTTCTGGGCTTTTCTTAATAGCTAGGGTATTTACTCAGGATTCTGAATCAGTTGTTGGCCAACACAAATTTGGCAGACTGAGAAGCATGGCCAGAAACCCCTGTCTCTTCGTTTCATTTAGCAATGTCTAATTTACAGTAGCTAAATTGTCCAATTAAAGATATTCCATGTTCAAGAAAAAAGAGGTGGCAGCTACAAATTAGAATTTCAAAGAAACAAAATTTATTTTTCTCTCTTGAGAGAAGTGCATTAGAGGACTGTGTTTGGTCATCTAAGGACTTAAAGCAAGTGAGACAGCGTTTTATGTGTGGTGTCCGACACAGCAAAAAAGGTATTCTCCTCGATGGGGTTATAGTCCTTAAGCATCTTCTCTGTCATCCCCTTGTGTGGAAATGCATGTCACACTCTAGTTTGTGTTAATGAGAAAAAAGACCCAAATATATTTGGTTTCTTCAGGATTTCTCTCACCCAGTCTAACTAGGATGTTCTTAAAGTGCTCATTGCTACAGTATCAAAGGGCTAAATCATACGGACAAATTGGAAAGTGGGTTGAGAGAGAAATATGCCTATTCACTTTTGTGCCCCTTTTCAAGATTGGTGGTTGAGTTGTTTTCATCAGTCTGAACAATAACAATCCATGGATAATACACAGCTTTTCTCTTTGCCGTTCTTTCCAGTAATCATTGAAGCACTCAGGCCAGGAGTTTAGATGCTACAAGTAGGTGTGAGTGCGTTAATGCCATTGAGCCATAGTGAGCTGTATAATGGATCTTTGATGTTTGTGTACTTATAGTACTCAGATGATCTGGCAAAATGCTCTGTCTTCCATTTTCATTCTCTATCTTTTTAATGTAAGCCGGTGTGCTCTGTTGTAATTCACTCTCCAATTCATACTGATGTGTTGTGATCCGATGAAGGTTCTGCTCAGTCTTTTCAAACTGTAGCCATGGTAATTGGGTGGGTAGAATGAATACATAAAAGTGTAATGGCAGTTTTGAATGACTGGATGTCTGCCTGACATGTAATTAGCTGCTTCAGGAAGATGTAGATTGGCATGGTTGTAATTAAAAGGATTTCTGTCCCTTTATGTGATTGAAAACAGCAGATCTTCCATTCCCTAATTTCCCTTAGTACCAATGCACTCAACAATGTTTGGAACAGCTACTGAGTAAACTAAAATAATGACCTGTTCCTTATAATGCTGGACAAAACTGGGATTAGGTTTCTACGCAAAGCTTTTTTCTCTTTCTTTTATCCTGGCCATATCTGTATAGCGTCTCATTGGGTTGCAAAAAAAAAAAAATGCATGTAATGGCTTAATTATTTTCCATTTTCTGAATGAAGGATCACTAGAAACCCAGAGAACTCAGTTTATTTCACACCTTAATACTGCCATTGCTTTCATCCTGAATCTGTCCTTGGAATATACTGCTTGTATTGTTGTTGTCCAACCCCTGGACCAGACAGTATAATTAGCTCTTAGATGCTCTCAAGTAATCTTGTTGTATTGTCTCATGCTGGGAATGTTGTCAGCAGTTGTCATCAAGTTTTGAGCTGCATGTCACTTAGACTGCCTATTGTGAGAGCTGTCGAGAAGTGATATGAGTTAGCTCACCTTATACCTCAGATATCAAAATAGATCCTAACGTCAAACAAGAACTCAGTTGTCCTCCACTTGCTGTTCTGCCAGGTAACAGAGCTGAATATATAGTGGTGAACCAAGCTGCTGTCGAAGTCACTGCATAAGTTCTCACTGGATACTGTCAAACACCTATCACAAGGCGTGACAAACACTCCCCCATTGTGCTGTTTGGAGAGAATGCAAGAGAAACATTATTTAGTGATGGATCTTGAGTACAGCTGTGCTGGGTCTATGCTGCATTTCCACCCCACCTAATTTCTTACCTTTTTTGTCACCAGAGCCACCCTTGGCATTTTAATCACATTGGACCAGATTTACAAAGGCATTTCAAGATGCAGGCAGGCGTCTAGCGGGATTCGCCTAAGACGCTTAGGCACTCTTGTAAATCCCAGTCGATACCTTTCTGTTTCCTTAGGTGCCTAAATACCTTTGTAAGTCTGGCTCATTGTCCAGTGCTGTTCAGAGCAGGTCTACCTGACAAGATGGCTAAAAATCTGTTTATGCTAGTTCTCTCAACATCACCATCTCCAGCGATGCTGTACTGGCAGTAGGAACGGCAGGAAATTTTTTGGTGGGGAGTCATAATGTGTACAAGACTTTAGGCATTAATTTTGCTGCTATTGTTTGCTAGACTACCTAGATTCTTTCCTGACTTGCCTGACTCAAGTCTTCCATGTCATGACAAGACACAAAATGTAGCATAAGTAACATACATTTGTAATTAGTGTGTCTTTAAGAGGATAACTTTGGCATTCTGATCTGTTTTGACAACGTTCAAGATTTTTTAAAAATACATTTACTCATAAAGTTATCCATTGAATCATTCAAGCAGAGCAAAAGAGATAATGGAAAATAAGTCAATGACTAATCTTCTGCATCCAATATATCCACAAGGCGTATTTGACATTGGTAAGGCTGATTATTTAAGTCTGCTGAGAAAGTTGCTGCTAGGACAGGACTATAGCAATGGGACTGTAAACGTCACTCCACTGCTAACCAGAGCCAGGGATCTGGAATATCAGCTCATCAAGGAGTTTTTCCTAAACCAGGGTGGGAGGCATTGTCTTTGCATGTTGTGACCACATCTTTGAAATCAACATGGAATCAGATCTTCTTTAGCACACTTTGAATTACCTTCTTTTTAAGATGTATGTTTTCTCCAAGTGCAAAGTAGTGACAGGGTTGGTTTACATAACAGATTGTAATGGGCCAAATTTCAATGGAGCTGCTCTGGATTTACTCTGGAAAAGTAAAAATTTGGCCTGATGCTGTGAAAGTCCAGCTACTTTGTAAGAGAGTATTAAACCACTAAAAGAGAAGGTAAAATGATTGAATTCTATATGCACTAAATTTCCATCTCCCTCATCTTCAGAAGTGTAGGACATGTACAATCCAGTTTGGTTACTGGAATTTTGTTGTTTCAGTATATTGTGAAATCAGTTCTAGTTTTCTGTTTGGCAGCAAACCCAAGTTTTTTAACATTGTTAGTCAATAACCATTTTTCTACAGCTTTAGTTTTGATGCTTAGATAAAGTAGTAAGTCTGGGGAAGAATAACCCTAAATGTAATCTCCTTTTTATTAGTTTCTAAACAGTCTCTCTCTGGTTCTCCAGATCATCTGTGTTTTTGTTTGTCTCTTGATCCCTGTGCGTGTTGATGACTCTTAACAAAATAGGTCTTAATACGGATAGGTATAGGGTGCCCATTGCAAACTTCTGCCTGACCTGCTAAATAAGAATCCTATATCATAGATATCATATTTATGACTAAAATAATATCATCTAGACTTAGAAGTCACCCCTTCGATCATCTGGTCGATCTGCTTGCAAGAGCAGGATTGTGCCTGGAGTGCCAGTAAAGCTCCAGTGTGACACTATCAAATATGTGAAGTTACGGGTGTGTTACACCTACTGCAGTCCTTGTGACAAATTAATTAGGCATTTCTAGCACACAGTTAAAGTACTCAGGTTTGTCTGGTATAATTAGTTCTTTATGTAAATCACGGTAGTCATCGCTGGTGATACTCAGCGTACAGGTATTCTTTTTTAACTATATGTTATATTATTTAACCTATGTGGATGGCAAACATGCAGGAGAGGAGTGGTGTTGATCATCATATTACTGTTTTGCCCCACCAGTCCTCTTGAATCTCCCTCACTTCTCCATAACTTTACTAACTGCCCTTTCTTTCTTTCTTGTTTGTGCCGTGATAGTGGTAAGTTCATTACAGATTCCCAGGGGATGCCTCTCTTGCATATTTGCTGATTTCTGTAGATGTTCTGTTTTTCCATGTAATGCCATCTTTTCCCAGAATCTCTATTCACAAGGCGTTCATTGCTTCCTAACTTGTCCTGTGTCTTTCTGATTTAAAATGCCATTTGAAAAAAGCAGGTCAGGAGCTCAGTGAAATGATCTGTTATATCACCGCCTTCATTTATTAATGGGAGAGCAGTCTCTCTGGTCTTTTACCATCTCCTGATATTTGTGGAAGCCTTGCTTACTTCGCTTAGCTTCTTGTGTTAGAATTGACTTATTGCATGCTACAACCTTCCCCCCACCCCCGTAGTCTTACTCTCTTCTTATTTGGTTCCTCCCTGCCTTCTCCATTTCTGATACGGGCACTGTATTACACTCAGATCTTTGAGCAGTATATCTATTAGTCAGTTTTTTATCTGTTTAATAGTACTTCTGTCCAAGTCACCATATTGTTAGACTTTCCCTTAGGTTATCAAATGGTGCTGTGTCAAATGCCTAGTTGAAGTCCAGATATATTGTCCATGCTGAAGTATAAATATGAAACACTTTGTAGAGTCAACCCTCTGATCATAAAAAGAAAACCAAAACATGTAAATTCAGGCAGTTTACAATAGGTTCTTCACTAGTGACATCCTGAATGAAATAACTCAGTACTAAGTTTTGGACCACAGCTAAAGGCCACTTCCAGGATGGTATTTTCATTTGGTTTTGTTCTCCTTTTCATACCTGAAGCTTGAAACTCTTACACTAATTACAGATGTTTTTCTTGGTTTGCACACTGGTTTGCTATTGCCCATCCTTGTGATGCCTGAGCTGTGAACAGGATAAAATAGATCTGCAAAGCTTTGTCCACGAAGACTTGATAGTGATTCTGATCCTTGCCTCTCCCAGATTCTAGGGCTGTTGTCCAGCTTTGCAGTTGGAGTGGCTTTGTGGTTTTTGGAGGTTGGGGGGGTGGGTATGCTGATTGATATAAGATATAAAAATTACGTTCAAATGTTTGGCTTCCCAACCTCGACTGTTATCCTTTGAAGCTTCTCTTCATTTCTTGGTTGATGTTCAGATTCCCGTACTGGATTGTGATTTACTCTTACCTGGAGAGTCTACCTGTTTCTAGTTTACCTGAGATCAGAGTTTAGCTTTGTTTTCTGAGAGTAGCAGGTTCCTGTTTCGTTGTTCTATGGGCTGCAAACTGGACCAGCAGGAATGCCCTCACATGCCTTTTAAATCCAGCTGTCATGTTAGCAGTGTCATTGTGAATTCTGTCAACAACAGACCCTCCTAGGTTGCTACTGAGAGGTGGGGAGCACTCCCAATGGAATGGCTGAGCCCACTGCCTGTGTCGTAGGCTGGGAGGCCGTGAAGCCTCGTTGGGAGTCACATGTCGGATTCCACATGCCAGCATGGCGGAATATCACAAGCCGATGAACCAATACAGGGATGGCTTTTACCTTAAAGCTGATACTGGACTAACCAATTTAAAGTAGGTTTAGTTTGAACAGTAGTTCTAGCTAAGCGTGACAAGTTCAAGTCAGTTGCATGCCCGGGGGTGTTATTTTCTTTGACAGATTGCCTTGGCTGTCTCCCTCTGGACCTTTCTGATCTTTCCAAGGCTCATCATGAGTGCCCAGTAAGTATGAAATGTGTGCAGTACCTTTTCTTGAGTGTCCATTTAAAAAGTGCCTAAGTGAATAACAGGACTCTTGAGAGAGCTGGAGGAATAGGACTCGACCCCATTTCCCTCCTGAGAAAGGCCCCTCCCTGCAGTCCTTCCACATGCAAAACTCCCATTGACTTCAGTGGGAATCCAGAGCCTGGAATAACTGCAGAATCAGGCCAGAAAGAAATCCTCATTGCTTTCTCATTTTGCCTTCCCCTCCTCCTTCCCCCGTTCTTAGAGAACTTCTTAGGAATCTTCTGTTTCTCAATCAAATCTTTATAATCTCTGATTTGGAAACAAAGAGCCATGAGTAGAATTAAGTTTCTGTTTCTAAATTATAGGAAACTGCCTCTAGGATTCTGGATACACGTGACGGTGTCTATATTGATCACTCATATCTGGGTAACCAACCCTCTGAGATCCTGGATAGGAGTGACGAAATGTACATATAGAATCACCTCTCTGAAGATCATGGAGGCTGTTTCCTTCTGTGTTCTCATTTATGTCTAAGTTTATAATAGTGACAGCTGCTCAGCGTTTTATCAAAATCATTTAACCGTTGACGGGTTGTTATAATTTTGTAAACATCTCTGAGAATTTTATATGGATTAAAAAAAAAAAAAGTATCTGAAATGCTGGTTTAAAAAAAATCACATGAAAGGAGACTTCTTGTATTTAGTATGGTCACAAAAAATAAGTCTTATAACAAAACCACATGGTTCGGATTTATTGGTACCACTTAAGGATTCAGAAAATGGGAGTCATCCATGTGTAGATGCTTCATTTTTCATTAATCACACAATTTATTTTCACTCTGGCAATTTAATAATGCCGATAAGTTGGGAAGCTGTGGGCAATTACTATTGGCAAAGATAGTGATGAGTAGATCTAAGCAGCAGAAGACAGACAATTAACTTGTAGGATCACAATGGGTGTTGATAAAGCCGTGATCAAAGGGGAATCTATTGCGGTGGTACTAATGATAATAAAGTATTTGTGGAGTTATAACACACAAAGACTGTTCGGCATTGTACTGTCACCCTGATGGCTAGATTTTTTTTTTAAACAGATTGTCAATCACCATGACTGTAATTGAAAAGAGGTGAATGTAACCGTGAGTGTTGCAAACCTACAAGGGGGTGGGGAAAACCCAATGGAACAGTATCAGAGGGGGGAAAAAAAGTCTGTGCTTTTTTTCCTTTAGTTTGACTGGATTTGAATGTGCAAAAAACTAGCAAAGTGCAAGGGTATTACCTTTTTCATTTCAGAATTCCCTGCCTCTTCATATTGTTCCAGTGTAACTTTGACTCGGGGGAGAGTGGAGTGTTAAATCAACCTTGCATCTGTGTTAATGAAACGGCAAGCGAGCATGACTGTTGTTGTAATCGTGTGTGTGTTGGATGGCTGGTAGTCATCTGCAGTTACTTCATGTGTCCACCAAATGCATAAGATGAGCTACTTCCTTTCTTTGCTGGTCAGTATAAGACCGCCGACAAGTTTCTTTTGTGTGTGTGTTTCTCTATTAATTTCTAAAACCCTTCATCTCTCACTAGTGTATTCCCCGGGTGGAAATCACACACGTCTCATCTGCTGTAGGTGTACAGCCTACCTCAAGAGGTAAACATGGTGTCCTATAGTCCTGCATCCACAATCTTTTTTGCATTAGCGTTAGCACACACACACTGGAATGTATATTCTCCCTCCCCCCGAATAACCTCTTGACCTGATCCTTGCTGTAGACACCAACTCCTGTTGCAAATTGGATGCTGCTTTAAATGTGAAAACAATTGTTCAAAAAGCTATAAAAACCTGAATGAAAGCTAAAGCTGAATTTATAAGCCTTGTTGCATATGAGCCAAAAGTGCAAAATGCTCTATATAATGAACTAACCTGCCACTCATATAAATATAAATATATATAAATATATTAAAATCAGACTGTTCTACAAAATTGTGTATTTGTATTTTTGTGTACGTACAATTTTCTGCTAAGCAGAAGGAGGATGTAGTATAGGATGATGTGAGAAGAGATTTTGTTTAATCATATTTCTTTGTTACTTATTTTTGTTAACATCCAGATGCCTGTCTTTGTCTTTATATGTGTATGACACTGTTTAAAAGCTGCAGTATCTCTCTCCCATGAAGTAGATATTATCGGATATTTTAAACCCTTTCGGCACTGAAAGCATTTGATGATGCAGGTACTGTCGTCATCCCCTGCAATATGCCTGCGTCAATTATTTGAACAAGGGCTACTTGCCCATACTAAAGGGTACATACTCCACAGTGGCTATGCGAAATGCTGTAGGAAGAGAATATATCTGGGAGGAAATCTCATTGTGCCATTACTCCCAATGGAGGCAGGAACTGTTGTGGAATCTAGCAGGGATAGAGAACTTTCCATGCAAGAGTCCTCCAGCCATGCTCCATGGACAGACACTGAATCTTTCCTGGTGGCCCTCAGCCCTGAAGTATTTGAGAACCAACTAGTGCAGGGTTGGAAGGGAAGATGACCAATAAGAGGATCCTTCTGTTAGGAAGGTGCTTTCAGGCTACAAAAAGTTAGAGAAATAAAATCTTACACCACAAGCGAGTGAACCTTAGAAAGCAACACCAAATAGTAATCTGAGGAATAGGCCACATGGGAGCTCAGCGAGAGCTAGCCTTTGCTCTCCATTGGCACATGCTGTTGTAGTCTATTCTTGCTCCCGTGGAAGGCGTGTCTGCAACATCTTATGTGGGAACTGCCTCCACTTTACTTTTAAAAAAAGAAAATTACTAAACGTTCTGTTAATCACCCCACACACTACGGTTGCCCTATTCTAAGACGGTTGGGACCATTGCTGTAAGGATATTTTAGTACATCTTATTAAATAAGGGCCCCAAACCTCCATTTATCGCTTGATACGCTTGCAACACAGAAATAATATTCTGAAAGCACCTTTTCAAAATTGCTGAATATCTCCAATACATTGCAGGAGCGTGCGCCATGATTTTCATTGTTTTGGATCTCTCAGCTACAGTTTAAAAGGAAAAACAAGTAATCTTTCCCTTTTGGGTGTGGTGGGAAAGTTATTTATAAAGTGTAACATTGATAGCTGTACAGGGAGACTGAAATGTCAAAGCAGAGCTAGGTAAAACAGCATGCAGGACATATGGAAGGGAAAGTGTGGTCTTGTTGCTAAAGGACAGGTCTAGGAGTCAGTTGATCTGGGTTCTAACTCCAGTTCTGCCACAGACTTTCTTGTGTGGCCTTCAGGCAAATCTTTCTGTGCCTCAGTTTCTCCATTTGCAAAATGGGGATAATAATACTTACGTAACTTTTGTAAAGTGCTTTGAGATCCTTAGATGGAAGGCACAATAAAAGTGCAAAGTATTATTAGGTTTTTCCTTTGTGCCCTTCATATATTTTTTTAAAAAGTAACGTTTAATTTTGGAATTAGTTCTTCCACAAGGAGAATGATACTGCATCTTTATACGTAGGGCTCATATTTATAACAATGTGTAATGACTGTAGCAAAAGTCCTTGTTTCTGTATGTGAATGGACAGAGAAACAAGTGCTCTATTGTATTGATTAAAATAGTTAAAATGAGTCCTGTATCATTGTATCTCCTATTCTGGATTAGTGCCTTTTGGACAGTAGACTGTTCTGTAATTAAAATGTAGTATACCTGCTTTTTTGTACAGTTTTGTTTTAATAAAACTTTTTTTTAATTTGTGTTTATTTTAGTATTGTACCTATTAGAGAATAAAACTGTATAACTGAACAAAGACAGGGTTTTTTGCTATAATTCTTTTTGTGAAATGCTATTGTGTAATAACTGCCTGGAGGTTAAAGATCAAGAGGCTCTGAACACAACTGAAACATAAGTTCTTTAATGTAATGCCTATTTTGCTTCGGTCTTCACTAAAAAGGTTAATTATGATCAGATGCTTAACACAATTAATATTAACCACAAGGTGAAGGGAACACAAGCCAAAATAGGGAAAGAACAGGTTAAAGAATATTTAGGTAAGTTAGATGTATTCAGTTCCCCAGGACCTGATGAAATTCACACTAGGGTACTTAAGGAACTTAAGGAAGGTGTGATGTTAGCCTATCTTTAAAAAGGGAAACGAAGAGTACTCTGGGAAATTATAGACCAGTCAGCCTAACTTTGGTATCTGGAAAAACACTCCAATTATTAATCAATTTGTAAGCCTCTGTAATGGGGTTATAAATAGTAGCCAGCATGGACTTGTCAATAACAAATCATGCCAAACCAACCTAAATTAATTCTTTGACAAAGTTAATGGCCTAGTGGATGGGTGGGAAGCTGTAGATGTGATATATCTTGATTTTAGTGAGGCTTTTGACACAGTGCCTCATGGCATTCCCATAAGGAAACTATGAAAATGTGGTCTAGATTCAATTACTATACAGTGGCTGCACAACTGGTCGAAAGACCGTGACGTGAGCTGTAGCTCACGAAAGCTTATGCTCAAATAAATTTGTTAGTCTCTAAGGTGCCACAAGTACTCCTTTTCCTTTTGTGTACTCAAAGAGTAGGTATGAATGTAATGAATGAAGAGTAGGTATGAATGGTTTCCTGTCAAACTAGGAGATCATATCTAGTATGGTGCCACACAGGTCTGTCCTGGGTCTGGTACTGGTCAGTATTTCAGAAATGACTTGGATAATGAAGTGGAGAGGATGCTTATAAAATTTGCAGGTGACACCAAGCTGGGAGTAGTTGCTAGCATTTGGTAGGACAGGAATAGAATTAAAAATGACCTTGAGAAATTACAGAATGGGTCTGAAAGCAACAAGATGAAACTCAATCCGGACAAGTGCAAAGTTCTTCACTTAGGAAGGAAAAAACAAATGCACAACTACAAAAGGGGGAATAACTGGCTAGGCGGTCGTACTGCTGAAAAGGATCTAGGGGTCTAGTGGATTATAAATTGAATACAAGTCAACGACGCGATGCAGTTGTGAAAAAAGTGAATATTCTAGGGTGTATTAACAGGAGTGTCCTTAAGATATGGACAAACTGGAGAGAGTCTATAGGAGAACAACAAACATGATACAAGGAAAATGAAAACCTTGACTGACCTATGAGTAAAGATTTAAAAAAACTGGGTATGTTTAGTCTTGAGAAAAGAAGGCTGAAGGGGACCTGGTAACAGTATTCAACTATGTTAAGGGCTGTTATAAAGAGGGTGGTGATCAGTTGTTCTCCCTGTCCATTGATGGTAGGACAAGGGGTAATGGGCTTCATCTGCACCAAGCAAGAGTTAACTATTAAGGAAAACTTTCCAATGATAAGGAGAGTGAAGCACTGGAATAGACTTCCAAAGGAGGTTGTAGAATCCCTGTCACTAGAGGTTTTTAAGAACAGATTAGACAAACACCTGTCAGGATGGCCTAGAGTTACTTGGTCCTGCCTCAGCGTAGGGGGGAAGGACTAGATTACCTCCTGAGGTCCCTTCCAGTCCTGCATTTCTATGATTCTATAAAAGGTTTCTTTACAACTACTTGTTTTTCCTAGCAGTAATAACGATAGAAACTGTTTCATGCGAACTGTATGGCCTGGTGCTTCTCAGATATGGAAAAGACAAGAGTTACCTACCATAGGAGGGTGGAAAATTAAGCAGCTGTTTGAGATGGCAGGAGCTGGAAAGAAGAATGTTCTTACACCAAAGTAATAAAAAGGCAATATTCACAACACAGCCACCTCCTGGCTTTGGTGACACCAGGTCTTGCCCCTCTGACTTGAGGGGTTAGCTCAGGAGTTAGTGTGGGGAGGGGGTGTGGTGTGCAGGAAGGAGCTCAGGGCAAGGGGTTGGGGGTGCAGGGTGTATGGAGGGGCTCGGGGCAGGGCGGTGGGGTGCGGCAGGGGGTCAGGATGGGGTGCAGGGTGTGGCAGGGGGTTGGGGTGCAGGAGGGGTCTGGAATGTGGGAGGGGGCTCAGGGCAGAGGTTGGGGGCAGGGTTTGCTCCCTGCTTGCCCTGGGATATGGTGCCGGCCGCTTTTGGGAATGGCGCGGGGCCACGGGGGTGGCAATCCCATGGGCTCGATCCAAAGCCCCGAGGGGCCGGATCCAGCCCGCAGGCCATAGTTTGCCCACCCCTGAGTTACCTGAAATTCAAGGCCTTGCTGGGTGCTTGCTTTTAGGAGAGGAAATTGATGCTATGAGGCAGGTATTTCTTGGGTGCAATCCTGTTTGTTTACAAAGAATGCACATGAAATCCTGGTTCCCTAACACTAGAAAAACAGGAGGGCAGCTTTGTTGTTCAGAAATCCAGTCCTGCTTTCCAGCCAGTCCTGTGCCTCAGCAACGCTGTTCCCTCAGAAGGCCATGCTATCGTGCTCTGGATTTCTAATTGGTTTGTGTTCTGACACAGGCACATGGCTCCAATTCAATCAACACCCAGCCCACGGCCTTTTCAGTCCCAGGGAAACCCCACTCTGTGAGTTCTTTCTTTCCCACATGGTCATATGTCTTGAGCAGTGGCTTCTACCGTTTCAGCTATCCTACTCTGCAAAGGAACGGACTTGTTTCTTCCACTTACCCTGAATGAGCTGTGGCTAGCATGCCCACCAGCTTCAGCAAGGTCTGTGCTTGCCCATCGATGAGAGATGCACTTGCTGGCATCCAGCAACACTCTCCAGCCCAACAGCCATGGCTGGCACGTTACATTTGCCATTGCTAGGCAGCTACCATGTTAGAGTGGCTCTTTGCACTTATTAGTTAAGGTGAGCAAAACAGACATTGTTTCTGAAATGTTTTCTGGGCTTAATACTAATTTAATCAATACCTACCCTCAACAGCAGCCTTTAAGTGAGACCATTCTGAGAGAAACGATGTAAAAATCGTGCCATGTTCTGCATATCCACCTGACCCAAAAGTGTGTTTACACATCATTGCTCTGTGTTCATCATGCCGCTACGGATGAGTGCAGTAGATTCTATTCTTCCCTATGAATCAACAACAGACTTGAAAGCAAAGTTCTGGTTATAGGCTGTCTTTAGAGCCCTGCTTGGCTTGCAGGTCCCAGATGGAGTTTGGAAAGCCAGCAGCTAAAAAATTGGGATAAGCAATAACTTTCATAGTAAAGAGCCCTACAACACCATCATTTTAATCCAGCTATATTTGAACTTAGATACATGAAAGTATTAAGAATTAATTTGTGTTTCATTTTCTGTTTTTAATAGTGATTAAACAAAACAAAAAAAGCTAAGAAAACAGAACAAAGACCAAGTCACCCCTTGTGTGTGCAGGTTGCATCCCTCTCTTAACTAATTTAGTGGCTTTACAAGTAGCTTTTTCCTACAACATGAGTAAAAATACTACATACCTGGCAACATGGCTTCAGTTGCTGGGACAGCATCTCACAGCAGTATTATGTCAAAGCAAGGAGGAACCAAAATACTTAAGTCTCATGGGAGTACAGAGGGGCTCATTCTCTGTTCCACGGATGTTTAAATTTTTATTAATAAAAATAGGAATCGAGTGTTTACTCTTGTTACAGCGATGTCTAGAGACCCCATCTGAGGTTGCAGCCTTTGTGTTAGGCATTGTTCATATGTATATGGTAAGAGACAATTCCCTGCTCAGAAGACACAATCTAAACAGACAAGGCAAAGGGTGGGCAAATGGAGGTATTAATATAATAAGCCCCACTTCACAGCTGGGGAACTGAGATAATGGGCAAATGCTGGAATCTTCAGACAGGCTTAACAGCCACACCTGGGGCCAGATTTCAAAAGGGCTCAGCACCCAGCCTGCTGTGCTCTTTGGAAGCACTGGCCGTAGCTGTCACTATGAGCTCTGTGGTCAGGTTGACCATTAATCACGTGTTTTTCACGGGCGCTGAGCTTGTCTGGAAAATCGAGTCCCAAGGGAGGGTGCTGAGCCCTGGAAACTCTGGCCCCAACTTGCCCAGCATCATACAAGGAACTTGGTGGTAGAACCAGGAACTGAATCCAGATTTCTCAGCTTAATTACAAAACCATCCTTCTTCTGTACTGGGCTCTAGCTCAAAGTTTGTGCTGCTGTCTCCGCTCACCTGTTGAAATAACTGGTCAAAGGGACACGATTCAAACAGCGTTCAAGCTGTGGCTCTGTAATAAAGGGTTTTTTGAAAAAAGTTAAGTCCAGGAGGGCGAGAGGCCTTCATGCTGTCCAGGAAAGATGGGAGAAAAAGTAATTGTTGTTCTTACGGCTCACTTGTTCAGTGGCTTTTAAGAATTGCTTTGGCTGCAGCCCATAGCTTCAAGCATGGTTATAGCACAAGGAAATGCTACAGGCCTCTCAAGGAAGCGCCTTGGAACAACATCGATGCACTTCAAACGACTTGTGTATTGCAGGGGAAGATTTTTTTTCAGCGGAGACCACATTAAAGCAAAGAGGCTGTTGAAACAAGCTGCACTCTTCATGTCCTGATTGCGAGACACTGCTAATAAAACTCTCCTTTGCTAAATGGCTTTCTGAAGAGTTGGTGAAAGCTGCAGGCATAACGTGTGCTGCTTAAAAAACAAAACCAAATGAGGCCGTCTGCAACGTTAAACGCTGTTGCAAGAGAAACTGTTGACAAGTGAAAACGGAAAATATCTGTCCAAGACCGCGAAAGCTGCTTTTCCTGTGTACACTTTCCCCCAAATGGCCAGTTTTGCATAGACTGGGACATGAATGAATTTTTTTTTGGTGTGTGAGACGGGAGTAGCTAACTGCAGCCTAATCTGAATGCTGCTAGACCTCTGCTGCCTGCTATGGCTCCCAGCATCCAGAAATAAAACACCCTTGATTGTTTCTCGTGGGATTTAAAATGGGAGGGCTGGCTATATTACCAATCCATGGAAGGCCAGATTAAACCATAGCCACGTGGTGCTCCTGGGCCTATGGTCACAGGGACGGGCGTCACACAATGACAGTAGCTGCTCTGCTTTCATTTACAAAGGGCTCAGTTTTTGCACACATAAGCCAGTGCTTGGTGGCGGGAGGGGTGTGTGTGTGTATTTTTCAATGTTAAGCAAAGGGCTGCAGCAGCCAGCGACCCTCACTTTGAGACCTGCTCCATTCACGGCGAATGCTGAACCCTACTGCTGTGGGAGCCCCTGCTGCCAGCACTGGACACTGTGTGTGGGTTCATTGCTGCAACTGGCCCCCCCTTCCCCCTCCCTCTTTGTGGCTCTGCTAGGGCAGGTGTATGTTGGGGCGGGGTGGGGGGAATGGCTGAGGTCGCCCACCTCTGGGCCATCCCCCAGCTGGCACCAAGGGAGGGGTGGTGGGTCCCCCCACCCAGGTCAGCAACAGGCACCCCTGCCTCAGGGGGATTGAGGCCATAGGGCAAGCCCCCACCCCAGCTGCCCTCTGTGGGCTATGCCATAGTCCAGCCCTGAGCTGTGCACATGGCTACTCTTCATGCCATGCCAACAACCCGCAGCTGCAGAGCCCTGGGCCTCAGTGCTCCCATCCAGCCGGGAGAGCCAGCGTTGGTGGTCAACAGGAGGGGGCTGCTTGGCTTCGCCCCGGAGGAAAGCGGTGACTTGACCCCCCCCACCCCCGCGCCCGGGGGGGTAGAGTTCCCACCAAATTTCTGCCCAGCGGCTTAATTTATTTGGCTCTCGGTGTAAGGCATCTGCCCCACCCCCACCTCAGCAACAGGTTTCCCTCCTTCATTCAGCTTCTCTAGTGGTTCATTAAAAGCTTCCATTTCTAACTGTGGGTTCATTACCCCCCCCCGCCCCATCAATCGGCAGGTGTCCCTCTGAGTCTCTTTGCGCCTTCCTCTGCTGCACGCCCTCCAGGCTGATTTGGGGAGGGGGTCTCTATGCCTCTCCCAGCTTAGCATGTTGCACTCCCTAGGCCTAGTCTTCCCACCCCTATACCCTGCTGCCTGTTGCATGGTTCCTCCCTAAATGATTTGGGACGGCCACACAAATGCGCCCACAGGTTTACTGAGGCTGGGCCCCTCCACCCGGCGCGAGGAGACGATGCGTTCTGAAGGCAGAAAGAGTCCTTCCGTGTATGCATCCCTTCGAACGGGCGACGTTAGCCCAGGCGCTTGGGGCAAGGCTCCGTTCCAACATCACGGCACCCTATGTCACGGCCACCACAGTAATTGAAGGGGTTTTACCCGCCCCCCGCACTACGTTTTCATGTAGACGGCGACCTGACGCTGCAGCGTAGCCCAGGCCTTCGAAAACGTGAGCGAAGCTGCCCAAGCGTCTCAGCTTATGGGGGGCGACTCGCTGCAGCCGTGGGTAGCTAGGCTCTTCCGCAGGCTGAAGCAGGGGGTCGGGGGCAGGGTGATAATCAGCAGTGGAAAGTTGCTGTCTGGTGTGTCCCTCCCCGAGCATTTTGGGAGCTCCAGGCTGCTCGAGTTGTCAGCATTGAAGGGTGGGTGCTGCCCTTACAGTCACTGCCTTTGCCTCCTTGCTCCCTGGGAGATGGCACTGTAATACCGGCATGCTGGACTTTGCCATAGGCTTGGAGGTGCCACCCTGAGGAGTAAGCGTCTGTAACGCCCCTTACGTTGAAACGTACCACGTATGTTCGGGGGGTGGGGGCGGCTTTTTGTGGAAATTGGTCACCGAGGGCAGTGGAAAGGCCTATGGGGGCAAAGGGGAAGCATTATTGGTGACTGCAGTTGATTACAATAGCAGGAGAACAGTTTCATGGCCTGGGCCATACTTAGCATTTGGGCTTATGAAAAATCCAGGCTCCCCCCACAGGCCGTAGCTACGCTGACCTAACCCCGGCTGTAGACACAGTTTGGGTGACCCCCCGCCAAGGCTTCCGTCAACCTAACTGCTGGTGCTTGCGGAGGGGGCTTTTCCTTCCATTGCTGTAGGGTGCATCTATACTCTGGGGTCACGGTGGCGTATTTACAGCACCGTTGCTACCCCTCCCCTAAGCGTAGATCAGCCCTCAGCTACGGCAGTAGCAGCCAGAGGCCTCCGGCCAAAGCTCGTTGGTGAAGAATTGCTCTGGTGGATGAAAACAGAGAGAAACCTGGCTAAGATCAGAGGACCAGACGTATGCTACCCTCTCACTGCAGGGAAGTCAGCCCCGCCCCCCAAAGCAAGTGAGCAGTAGGGAATATCTCCACTTGGATACCAGCCTTGGCTTGATCTAAACAAGTTGTCACTCGCCATTCCAGGGCAGCACCAGCAATTAAAGCAGGGGTGGGCAAACTTTTTAGCCCAAGGGCCACATTCGGGTGGGAAATTGCATGCAGGGCCATGAATGTAGGGCTGGGGCAGGGAGGGCATGCAGGGTGCAGAGAGGGGCTCAGGACAGAGGGCTCCCCACGCTGCCTTTGCCTGCAGGTACCTCCTCCGAAGCTCCCATTGGCCGCGGTTCCCTGTTCCCGGCCAATGGGAGCTGCGGGGGTGGGGGCGGTGCCTGCAGGCGAGGGCAGTGCACAGAGCCCTCTGCCCTCCCGCTGCCAAGGACCGTAGGGACATGGTGCCAGCCGCTTCTGGGAGTGGTGCGGGGCCAGGGCAGGGAGCCTGTTTTAGCCCCACTGTGGCATGGGGCTGGCAATCCCGTGGGCTGGATCCAAGCCCTGACGGGACGGATCCAGCCCACAGGCCGTAGTTTGCTCATCCCTGAATTAAAGCGTTTTCTGTGGACCCTGCCTGCAAACCACTTCATCAAGGGTAACTAGTTTTCATGAGGTAAAATATGTTTCTTGCAAAGACACTGTTGTAATGAACACTCACCTGCATTATTTGCAGACCCAGGCTGAGAAGTTGCTGAGGTCCAGGGGGAGATATTTTCGAGGGGGATGAGACCTTGGAGGATCAGTCCTCTGTATCAACATCTTGCAGCTGGAATCAGCGGCAGCGTTGCAGGTTGTTCGCTCTAATGGAATCGCTGTAACAATTAGTTGCTACACGGAAATGAGATGTGACTAGTTCCAGCTTAATTTAGCTCGGTGTTGCTCAGCTGATGGGTCACAACCTCTGGGGTGACAGAAAGCAAAACAGGAGTGTTGAAATTTATTTATTTATTTATTTATTTTTACAATTCTAAAGCCAAATGTTCAGGGTAACGGCAGGGAGGCCAAAACCTTCCAAGGTTGTGAGGTCAAAGATGGTAGCAGCAGCTGTAGTAAGTACAGGATGATCGTTATCCCCTATGTTTATTATTAAAGTAAGACTAAAAACGTAAGATTTGTGACTTTGAATATGGCGTCACCAACCTGAAAAGGTTGAGAAACACTGATCTAGCTTATTTCTCTATATACAGATAGCTATTAAACATCCAACTTAAAGCTGCTGAGTAATGAACAACTGGTCACTCCAATACTGGCACGTGAAGGCATTTGGTGTTTAGACCCCACTTCAAGAGAGACAACTCATTTTGCATGCAGCAGAATGGTATCAGCAAGGGCCTCCAATGAAGACAATGGGCTGACACCGTTTGGCCATTTCTGACTGAGCACAAAAAGAGGTGAGATGTTTGCACCAGTGCTCACGGTCACCCGACGACAGCAAAACAGGCCCACCAGGTGCCACCACTGATCACATATGCAGCTCTGTCAAGGGCTCAACTCCTTTGAGACTCAAATCAGAGCTGCAGTTGCTCAGCAGACGCATCTGATGCTTTCTCTAAATGGAGCTCATTGACTTGCAAGGTAGCAGCTGTCTGGGGGGGAAAAACGTTTTCTGCCATGGAGATGGATCAATTCTACAATATAAGATTCCCAATTCATTCAAAGTAGGCCGCATCCAGGCTGCCAAACGTGTGTCACTATTTGGCAGTGCTTATGTCTGCAAACAGCTCTTTATGAATATAAAGGAGCCTCCATTAAGATTCATCGTGACTCATGGGCACCTTCACTCAGTTCTTAAAACTCTGGTGTGGCTCGAGGTTTGCAGTAGGTTGCACTCAAAACAGGAGCTCACGCCTGAAAAGACAAACACCGTTCTGGTCCTCCAGAACCGAGGGGTTTAAACAGACAATTTCGCATTAACATGACTGTAAAATAAAACTATTCTTAATCCTGGCCCGATTTATGTGCTAAAACTTTAGGATTGAGACCCCATATTAATTTGTATCTGTAGGGCTGCTAGGAGGACTAGTGAGAAGATAGGAGTGGCTAGCACTTTGGATCCAGCCAGTGTTGTGACCCATGTAATAACCAGTGTTTGAAGGCGATTGGGGCATGGATGAATAACTGGCTGGAGCTTAATCTTTGTAAAATCCAGTTGAGCCTGGTAGGCTGGGGGAAGTAAGGCTGAAAATTTCCCCTCTGAGTGAGGTGTGTTCCTACTTGTTACTCCTCTTTGACATTGAAGTGGTGTGTTGGATCCCTAACTGCTGTTGGATGAGCATATAGCTGCAGTGTCCAGAAAAGCGATTCACGCTATGTGCCTGGGCAGGAAATTGTGGCCATTTCTTGTTAATGTAGGGACCTTACTTCTGTGATTCACGCCTTTGTCACCTACGGACTTGGTTAGTGCAAAATGCTTCACAGTGACCTAATGTGCAGCCCTAGCTATAAACTTAAGCTATTGTGCTAGTTTTAACCTATAAAGCCACAAAGATCTTAAAACCAGGCTACCTGCAAGCTTGTCTCTCGGCTCCGGCTCCATGGCCACAGCTGCCCTCAACAGAGGCAGGCAGGCTGAATCCCTGCAATTGCCAAGGAAGAGGGCTGGGGGCAGTGTTGTCTGTGTGGGGCTCATAGCTCTGGAATAGGCTTCCCCTCTCATCCAAAATAGACTGAGCCGACTGACCTTCAGAGTATGCTGCAAGACACATCAATTTACACAGGCTGCGTCAGAGGTGGGCCTTTGAGAAGAACCAGATTTGAGGAGGGGAGAAGAATGGGATGTTCTGCAGGCAGTTTAATTTGGTTTTGTTTTGCGTCTACAGCCTTGGAGAGGCGCCCTTTATTCTCTGTATAAATCTAACGGGATGAATAGTACCTGTAGTTACACTATCGATTTACTCATCTAAATGTCTAATTATTTTTCAAAGCCTACGTGAGGTATCTCAGCAATGTCTTGTGACGGTGAGTTCCACTGCAAAGGTGACAGGAAGGGGAGTGTGGATAAAGCACAAGAGCGGACAGGTTCGCTCTCTGCTACAGACTTGCTGCATGAGTTGGGACAAGTCACTTCACTTCTGTGCCTTATGAAAGGCAGATAATATATGTGAAATGCAGATAATAGTTAGATCATATTATTCTGATTATAGCTTGGAAGCTCTTCAGAGCAGGACCCATCTTCCCGCCCCTTCCCCACCCCCTTCCTCCCCGTGACTGCACAGTGCCTAGCACAATGGGATTCTGGTTCATGACTGGGGCTCCTCAGAATCAGCAAAACATAAATTGTGAAAAATGTCATCAGTTTTAAATGTGCTGACTTTTACTTCAATTCAAATAATTCAATTGATCCATCCATAAAAGAGGTCTATTGAAAATAGTTTAAATTCTCTATAATAAAACCCAAATATAAAACAAACTGACCCCCCCTTCTCCTCCCCTCCCACAGACCAATCAGGCAAATACAAAGACAGATTACTAACAAATCTTGCACGAGGTCATACCAAAGAGCAGCAAAGAAAGCAAGCACTCACCTCACAAAGGTATTAATTTCCAAATAGTGAGATGATCAAGGATAATGTAAAAGGTACACCTACAAAGCAGGGAGAAAGGCACCCCTCCGCCCCCAAAAAAGGTTATATGAAGTGTCAAAGTTTGACTCAGACTCACAATTCATCAGACCACTCTGTTTTATTAGCAAAGCTGCTCTGCTAATACATTTAGAAGCCCTCAAGTGGGGCTTGTGTCTTTTAATTTATACAGTTTTTTGGAGAACAAGTTACAGAGAAGTTACAGACAAAAGAAGAAAAAGATTTTAGTCACCACCCTTCGAGATCCCTGAGACCAGTCACGTATCTTCAATTACCTGCCGCCCTTAACAATCTCCTTTAACAGCTTCCAGTTAACTTAACTAATTGCCCTTCACACCTTCCATTCTGATGCCTGCTTCTTAGACATGCTGGCTCTATCTTAATTGCTTCTCCATTCAAAAGCTAACTGTCCCTATGTGTGCTCCCTCAGATACTTTGTAAGATACTTTTGGCATGCCCTCTCATATACAGTGTATCCAGCATGTCCCCTTATACAACGTTATACAATGTTATACTTAAACAGAAGCTTTTATTCTGGGAGCAGGGAAACAGTCCTGCACCTTAATATCCCAGCTGTCTTGTCTGTTTGCCTGGACTCCATTTCTGAGTAGAACCCACTGTACAGAACAGGTGTAATTTTAGCGGCCCAGATTGGAACTGCCCATTGCTTCGGTGGTCCAGAGAATGAAATAGGATCATCGCCCCTTATACTTTACTGTGACTTCCGTTATTTGGAGGCACCCTAGCATTTCTGCAGTTCTGTATTTTCTGATTCAAACATCGCTCCTAACAAGCTCGTTAGCATGTGTAAGCAGCGCAGGCAGACTGGCATTAAGTAACGGCTTGGTTTGAGGACATCTCTGCCACTTAACCCAGAGGTTATGCCCGACTCAACCTGAACAGTCTCCAAAAATTCTGAAACAATTTTCTTATTTATTCTCTTTAGTTTTCTGTTAAAGGGCACTTAAAGGCAGGCGATTTCAGCTGTGAATGAGGCGATATTTCCAAATGCACACAGCCCCTTTGGGAGAGAATACATTTAAGCATTGCCCTATCTAACCTTTAGGCACCCTACTGCCCAGTGGAATACACAGCCCCGAGTTAATTGTCCAGGCTCCCTATACAATGCATAGGGAAAGATAGGCATGTAAGAATGGGATTCACAGAAGCCAGCTTACTGTGTGGGGAGCTGCCTAAACCAGTGGCTCTCAACCTTTCCAGACTACTGTACCCCTTTCAGGAGTCTGATTGGTCTTGTGTACCCCAAGTTTCATTTAACTTAAAAACTACTTGCTTACAAAATCAGACATAAAAAGACAACACAAGTGTCACAGCGCACGGTTACTGGAAAATTGCTGACTTTTTAATTTTTACCATGTAGTTATAAAATAAATCAACTGGAATAAAAATATTGTTCTTTCACTTCAGTGTAGAGCATATCGAGCAGCATAAGCAAGTAATTGGCTGTATGAAATTTTAGTTCGTACTGACTTGGCTAGTGCTTTTTATGAAGCCGGTTGTAAAACTAGGCAAATATCTAATGACTTGATGTACCTCCTGGGAAGGCCTCTGTGTACCCCCAGGGTACGCGTACACCAGTTGAGAACCACTGGCCTAAACTAGCCAGTAAGAAATGCTTAGGAGGGGGTGTGTGGCTTATGCAGCTACTAACTCTGGGCCTGACGGAGGTGCCTATCGCAACTTGAGATTCTCAGCCATGAACTCTCTCTTGGAATTAGATGCCTAACCCAGGTCAGCCCTTTCTCAAGAAAAAGCAGAGATGCCCACCCCGTTATAGCCAATATCCCAGCAGTTATGGCACAATGGACCGTGCTATACAGGAGGTCAGACTGGATAATCACTGTGGTCCCTTTTGGCCTTGGAATCTATGAACCCAGGAGACCTGTTTTCAAATCCCCCCTCTGCCTGATACGGAGCAGAGTCTTGAACCCAGGTCTCCCACCTCCCAAGTGAGTGCCCTAACCCCTCAGCCATGGGATAGTCTGATCTCTTCCCCCAGCCCCCAAATAATTCTGATCTGATTGCCCCCAGCTGTCTTTTGTACATGGCCTGCTCCCGTTGCGGCCCATAGGTGGGATAGGCAAGAGATGCCTAGTTCGAGAATCCTGCCATGGCTAGCAGGATTAGCAACATCAAGACGTAGGCACTTTTGCACATGCCCATCCACACGCGGTGGCTTGGGATTTTAGTTGCCTACCAGGTTAGGCAGTGGCTGAGTGGGGTTTTTGAGGATCTCAGAAGTGCCTAAATGTTGCATTTAAACATCTAAAGTGGCAGTTAGGTGCCTAAATCTCTTTGTGGATTCAGTCCCATGTCTAGAGGTTAAAGCAGGGGAACTTGGAGTGAGAATTTCTGCATTCCATTATTTGAATTGCTAGAGCACTTAAGAGCCCTACTCATGAACCAGGACACAGAACAAAGACAGTTCCTGCTCCAAAGAGTTCACAATCTAAGTATAAGACAATAGATGGAGACAGACAGACGGGAGTACAAGGAAACATTACTGGTCAGCATGATAGGCAGTGATCTATCAGCACACCAGCAGCTTAACGTCTGTCAATTTTTTTGCAGGCATCCTGGCAAAGGAGAGTTTTAAGGAGGGACTTGAAGGAGGACAATGAGGTAGCTATTTGGATGTTTACTGGGAGTTCTCCCAAGCACAAAGGTGGTTGTTTGAAAATTTAACATGTGGTGATGGAAGCTGGCATTGTCTGACATTTTGACAGCGCGTCTCATCTTCGTTCATTCACTTGCTCTGTTAACTTACACAGGTCACTTAATGGCCCAATTCAGGAAAGCACTTAAAACATCTGCTTTGCAGAATCGGGCCTTCGGTGTCTCAGTTTTCCCATCTGTAAAATGGACCTTATACGCACATGTGGTTTTGTAAGGTATAACAATTATAAAGTGGTCTGAAAATAGCGGATATCTTGACAATTCTAAAATATGTAGCCATAAGAAGTACAAAGATGCACCTAGAGGAAGGAATAGGGGTTCTCCCTTTTAATTGATGTGTATAAATCTAAACAAGCTAAATAAATTCTAGCTTTGTGGCTTTCAAACTCTTTGATGGTACTTCCAAAAAAAAAAAATAGCAGAGGACTTCTCAGCTCTAGAGAAGGTGTTTATTTAGATACTGTAGGTCGCATTGCATGTATGATACACTATTACAGTCATTTAGTATTGTACAACAAAATTAAAAACTTTACAGTTCATTACAAAGTATCTTTGGATTTTAGCTCATTTAAAGTATATCGATCAACACTTAATCCACAGTCTAAATAGCCACTCTTTATATACAGATACACTGCATTTACAAAAATCAACAGAAAGACAAATTACAAAAGGCTCTCCCAAGACATTTCAAATGTTAGTGTTGATAACAAAGCAAAAGGTACTTTGACTGTAACAAGCCACACCATGGTTTGCATTAGTCAGCTACCGGCACATGCCTTGGGTGTGTTGGAAGGACAGGACTGAAACCGTACTGAAGACAGAAGGTCTTCAGACACCCTGGAATTGTAGCAGTAGCCCACTAATTCATAACTTAACCATTATTGCTGAGAGTAAGATGCATGTATTAATGCCTTAAAAGTCAGCAGCGGGAAGGGGTGTCATACAATGTATTCTATTAAGAAAAAAAAAGCTCCCAATCAAAGAAAATAGTAGGGAAATGGCTGTAAAATGAACTTTCCCTACTATTTGGATATTTATAGTATTTTTTCTAGGTTTCCCCTACTCATGGGGAGCTCTCTACAACCCTGCCCTTTCAGCAGTTTGCGGCCCAACAGCCACTTTCATCCACTCCATTATAAGAGCTAGATTTGGAATATTTAAACAGGTACCAATGGAGTCTTCAACCAGAATAGGATGGGAGTTGAGAGCAACTTTAGTCACAAGACCTAGAGACTGAAAGAGCAGCTTGGCACTTGTGGGGAAGGAGGAAAGGAAGTGAATTGCTTACACTTCCCACACCTCCTCCAACATCCCAATCTCTTTTCACTTCCCTCAGGTGCTTCAACTTCCTCTCCCCCTTGCCTGTCTCAATAATCCAATTTACCCCAGTATATTTTCTTCATCTGTTTAACATAATGGGTGCAGGGAGTACTCTTAGGTGATGGCTACAATAGACTTGGCTATACCTGCAGAAGTCTAGTTATGTTGCTCAGAGGTGTGACCCTTGATCAACATAGCGGTGCTGGCAAAAGCCCTTAGTGTAGATGCCCATTCTGTGCTCATGCTACTAGAGCTTGTTCTGCTCAGGGAGGGGCAGAAGTGTAGTTTTGCCCGTATAAACTGTGTCCATGCTAGGAGCACTTTGCCGAGACAGCAGACCAGTATACTTATTCAGGCAGTGTTCCTAGACATGGCCGTAGAGAGGAGGTCTCAGCTATGCACCAGTGGAAGTTGGTGCATGGCTGTGATGTGAGAGACCCAACTGGCACGCAGTGTTGGATGATCCAGCACTAGACTCAAATCAGAACCTCTCAATGATTTTGTGGTCTGAACAGGTAGCAGCTGCTAGAATCAGACTCAGGGACTCTACAAGTGAGAAATTAGGAGTGGGGAGCTGCTAGTTTCAGAGCCACCCCCAAAGCACAGAAGGAAGTTTTATGTGTGTCACTGGCTCCAATCAGCTTGTATTCAGTCAGTCAATGATATCTGAGGTTTTCTTTGGTGGGGTGTGTGGGTTCGAGCAAGGTGGACAGCAGAACCAAATGCATGTAGTGGGAGAGGAAGTTTAGAGAACAAAAAGATGAATAAGGAAAAAGCAGACTGGAGCAAGACACTTGTTGTTTGCAATCACAGCTGATCAAGCAGTTTGCATCCTATAGTGTGAATAACCTACACATTTACTTTAAACTGTCATTTTAAATTACTGAAAAGCTACACACAAATGCTTCCGGCTAGTATAAGCCTAGCCCCCCCCACTGAATTCGGTAAAGACTGACCCAAGGATAAGGCACTGTTTAAATACATAGTTTTGTGCAAAGAACTAACAGTGTAATGGCAACACAAGACCTCATGGAAGCTTTTCTCAGCCCCCACTGAGACCATCACACAAAAAGTTTTCATGTCATATAAATTTGCCTGTCTGATATGTAATAACCCAAGCTGGATTCTTGATTCATACATAACAAAAGAAAAAGGTGTTGAACATTTTGAAGTCAGCGACTGAGTGCATTTGTTTCCTGATGAGCAGCAGGTATAGAATGGGATACAACCCAGTTCTGAGTCACTGACAAATTCTACCTGCTCTTAAGGACTCTGTGGCTACACTACTGAACACAAACTTATCTCCATTCACTTTTCCATGAACAGAACATGCATTACAATCAGTGTGAATCAACACGCTCAAGAATCCAAAGGTGATATTTCAACAAGGAAAAGGTCAAGACACTGTGGGACAGCTGAGGTC
This sequence comes from Lepidochelys olivacea, assembly GCF_965140295.1. Lineage (NCBI taxonomy): Eukaryota > Metazoa > Chordata > Testudines > Cheloniidae > Lepidochelys > Lepidochelys olivacea. The sequence continues at coordinate 8,468,286 of NC_140413.1, forward strand.
TGATATCTTCTAAATAACACAGTAGAAAGTCTTGGCTTTGTTTTAAAAAAACACAAGGATTCTTACGCCTGACGTGGGACAAAAACAACACATTTCAACTGCATAAAACATTGTACCATGTGCAATAAAAGGATCTATCTAGTGGTTACCACACATTTAGACCATTACACTTTCTATTCTCTTTGAAATCTTATATATGCTTTACAATTTATAGAAACCCCAAATCATTCAAAGCAGACCTATTGGATTTAAAAAGAAAACTTAAAAATGTAGCAGATACATGACAGCAAATATTTGCTACAGATGTTTAATGCAGGAGCCTTTCCTTTTTTCCTGTGTAAAGTGCATGAAAGTCTTCCAAAAATGTGTATAAAGTTATTAATGCAACCAGCCTTAACTACAAACTGTTCCAGCACAATTTAATAAGGTTTTTTTATTGCCTTCATGATTTTTTTAGGGTATGCTTGGCCAACGGGAGGGTGGACAGAGCACTGACCTCAAACTCTGAGTAAAAAACTGTATTCACTATAATAAGATTTAGGAACTAACATTAGCACAAACAGTCTGCTTGAGGAATGTCAACAGGAGGAGGATAATGGAGTTTGAGAGCTTCTGGTAAGAGCCTCTCCTTGATTTTTTTTTTTAAAAAGAGCTTATAACCGCAGTTGTAAGATGGAAATGATCTGGGTAGGAAAAAGCTCAGATGGATTAGATTTTTGGGGGTGGAATTGAAAAATTCAAACATCAGTATGGTGAAGATAGATCTATATTTATCTAGATCTATATACAAAAAAAATCTACGGGTGAAATCCTAGTTCCATTGAAGTCAAAGGATGTTTTACTATTGACTTCAATGGAGCCAGGATTTCATACTAACCATCTACTGAAGTCTGAGATGGTCCATCACTAAAACACAGCTTCCTTATTCAAGATGAATTACTGAGGAGAGCTCTCCGTGCATTCCTAAAACTGGTGTAAGGCCTTGTCCAAAGTAGGCTGAATATATGCTAGCAACAGCTATGTTTAAAGCACACTGTGCTAGCATGATTTCTTTCTTGTTAGCCAAATTATGCTATTGTATAACCCTACTGACATTTTGTAGCATGGTTTCATAACATGATTAGGAAAAAATATCCTGTTTATACAGGTTAGGTAACCAGGCCAAAGCTCTAGTGGGTGGCAGAGTTTCCACCCTAGACCCTGATCCTTTACTCATCGGCTGAAGTGTTTACAAAATCACAATGTGAACATGGCCAAAAAGGAATGCATACTAGGTAAAATAAATAATGAAATATTAATCCAGCTCCCCTTTGCTTGGTCCCCAAATACTAGTGAAAGCACTGGATCAAATCTACAAAGATCAATCATTTAACATATACACTTTTCACGAAGACAGACCCTGCAGGTAATATATGATGGTGCAAGAGAAAAGGGGGGGCATAGGGATTAACAGAAAACATGGCTCTATCATTCACAACACTGTATGCTCCAAATAAGGGACCAATAAAAAGGACAAGTTAGGATTTTCCCAAATTCAATAAATGAAATGGTGAGATTAATAAAAGCGAAGTCAAGAGGATGCTTCACATTAGCCAGCCATCTGTACCCATATTGGAAGAATAAAAGTGAAGCTCATTTGGAAAAAATGATTGTAGAGAAGTTTTATAATGCCAGGCAGTATTATGAGAAGTTACATTAGTTAGTGTAGGTTTCAGAGTGGTAGCCGTGTTAGTCTGTATCAGCAAAAACAACGAGGAGTACTTGTGGCACCTTAGAGACTAACAAATTTATTTGGGCATAAGCTTTTGTGGGCTAAAACCCACTTTATCAGATGCATGGAGTGGAAAATACAGTAGGCAGGTATATATACACAGTACAGGAAAAGATGGGAGTTGCTTTACCAAGTTGGGGGGTCAGTACTAATGAGACAATGCAATTAAAGTGGAAGTGGGCTCTTCTCGACAGTAGAATACCCAGGAAGGAAAAATCACTTTTGTAGTGGTAATGAGACCAAAGTAATCAGGGTGGCCCATTTCAAACAGTTGACAAGAAGGTGTGAGTAACAGTATGGGGAAATTAGTTTTTGTAGTGACCCATCCACTCCCAGTCTTTATTCAGGCCTAATTTGATCATGTCCAGTTTGCAAATTAATTCCAGTTCTGCAGTTTCTCATGGGAGTCTGTTTTTGAAGTTTTTTTGTTGAAGAATTGCCACTTTTAAGTCTGTTATTGAGTGTCCAGGGAGATTGAAGTGTTCTCCGACTGGTTTTTGAATGTTATAATTCTTGACGTCTGATTTGTGTCCATTTATTCTTTTGCGTAGAGACTGTCTGGTCTGGCCAATGTACGTGGCAGAGGGGCATTGCTGGCACATGATGGCATATATCACCGAAGTGCAAACTGGACACCATCAAATTAGGACAGAATAAAGACTGGAAGTGGATGGGTAATTACAAAAACTAATTTCCCCCTACTGTTACTCACAACTTCTTGTCAACTGTCTGAAATGGGCCACCCTGATTACATTGGCCTCATTACCACTACAAAAGTGATTTTTCCTCCCTTGGTATTCTACTGTTGAGAAGAGCCCACTTCCACTTTAATTGAATTATCTCATTAGCACTGACCCCCCACTTGGTAAGGCAACTCCCATCTTTTCCTGTACTGTGTATATATACCTGCCTACTGTATTTTCCACTCCATGCATCTGATGAAGTGGGTTTTAGTCCACGAAAGCTTATGCCCAAATAAATTAAGTACTCCTCATTGTTTTTATTGGTTAGTGTGTAGTATCTCATTGCAGAGTATTATAAAACTGCTTAATAAAATAAATTCTGTTGTTGCAGGTAGCATGTTTATGAAAAAGAATTATTCCTAAAATTAAATTCAGGATTTAGCTTCTCCAGTCTTTGTTGCTAATTTCCCCATGTTTTGAGGCTTGAAAGGAGAGAAATATAAAAAGCCTTCCAAGACTAGTATAGTGGGTGGCCAACCCCTCTCTGACAACCCGTGTTGCAGCTTTGTGCAGGGGAAGAGAAAAGTTGTACATTTACGAAAATCTTACAAACCTGCCTGTACATTTAAATTACTTTACAAAAACTTAGAAAAGAGCAGAACTATACAATGCTGATAGGAATGTACTAATGCTTGGCAGTATTTAGAATGCTGTATTCTGTCCCATTCCAAATTTTATTCCAACTACTGATTAGTTTCTATTTTAACTTTTACTCCTTCTGCATAAATTGATATTAATTACAGTCAATCAGCATAATTATCTCCTTCACTAAGCATCCCTACCTCCTTTAAAGTTTACTTTGATGACAATGTATCTTTCCCTTGGATACCTGAACCAGATGGCTAAGGCACTTAGACACACCTGTGCAGCATGGGCAGAGGATGGATACATATTAAGTTTTGACCATTAATTTAGCATCCTGAATGTTCCTCACATAGATTATAAACATCTACTGCTCAACATTTCTGGTCCCCCAATGTTTACTAACCAAGGTATAAGAAGCTCTGTATATACGGTACAATTAAGTCTTATTTTTTTCTTTACGTAATTTGTTAGAAAATATCTACATATGCCACAGGAAATTAAAAACTAGCGAAGGTCACCAAAGATAAAATCAAATTTAAAAACAACAAAAGCCAGGCCAGTTCTTCCACCCTCCAGAAAAATGTTAGTTTTGAGGAAGAATGTGCAATCCTTCCAATAAAGTGATTTTGGGAGCAATCTCAAGAGGGTTTTGCTGGCTAGGCAGGAGCCTTTCCAAAGGGGAGGCTATTCAGTATGACGCTAAATAGAGCGCCTATGTGCAATGGCAGGCAGTGGGCGATTGTGAAGCGCAAGTATTTAATATTTCTTAACACAATAAATAAAAATAAATACAACTGGATCATTTCAGTGTGGGAACAACAAGCCTTCACTTTATGAAATCTGGTAAAATGCAAATGCCAGTGAAGGTTGTGCATGATGCCACATCTCTCTTTGTGAGTACGTCACCAACAGGCAGTACAGACAGAACTGGAAAAAGCTGTTATAAATTCTGTAGCACTTTAGAGACCGCTGATATCTTTGCAAAAATCCTGAAGACAAACTAAAGAAACAAGGAGAGCAATATTCCACAGTGTGTCCAGGGAGGAAAGGAAGGTGAACAGATTCTGTGTCCTGTTAAAATAATAACTATAATCTATTTAGTGGGTTAACTAAATTTGAATATGCCTTTAAAAAACAGTGATCAAAAGCCACTGATTGGGTGGAATCCCATTGATTTCAATAAGAGTAGAAAGACACAAACATTATTCAAGATAGGCACTCATTCCAGGTCATGTAACCAAGTTGATTATTTTTGTTCTGTTTCCTTCTAAATATAACAACTTCTTTCTTCTTTATAACTGTATCCATTTCTCATTATTGCCTGATACAGACACAGCTCATGCAAGGATGGAGCCTTGCATGCTGCATTTTGATGTTTACAGAATGGCCAACCATGTTTAAGGAAGTATAGATGTTGTGGGTTGGGAAAATCGGTCCAGTTAATTTTTCGCAGCTGCTGGAAACTCATAAAATACTTTGAACAACTGATCTGGCCGTTCATTCTGTGAATGACTTAAAAGCAGCACCATTAAACCCCCACCCACAACCTTCACTATTTGAAATAAGCCACATAATGAAGTGTCCCAATTTGTGTCAGGAGCCTAAACACACCGATCCATCACCATGACAAGGCAAAGATTTAACATATCAGCAACAAAAGTAGAGGAAAAACCCCTCCTTTAGTGTTTGCCAGAGCTAAGTTTACCAGGTTGGTTTAATGTTGCAAGCACATCCACTTTGGCAACAGCTTCACAAGCGATTTTCGAATCAGCTTGTGGGGTCTGTACGCCTCTTTCAGTTAGCCCAAGATTTCCTATTCTCCGCATTCTTCTGGATCTTCTCGGGTCGGAGAGCAGATCCTTCCATTTTGGCAAGGGCTGTCAGTGATGTCAGGTTGGAAGCTGAGCCTGAGAAATTGTTGTTCTTCCGGTTCTCGGGTGTAGCTCCCCCTTGCAACCTAAGCCCAGCGCTCCGCCGTCTTGCTGCTCCAGTGGCTTTTTTCACTCTGTTTGGTTTCACGAGGAGCCCATAGCCTGGGTTGCATTTGAAGTACTGCCTTCCCCCAATGGAGCCATCATTCTTACCTTTAACAAGAAAAAGAAAGATGCTACAAAAGGAATTTTGCCCTTGTGGATATATTTACTTATGACCACTCCTCATTTTAAAGAATCACTGGAGTCATCTGTATGTCATTGTAGCAGTGATCAGAAAGGATTCCATAAATTGACCTTCAGTCCATGGGACACCCGATAAAACCGAGTTATGAGCCAACACACAAAACTCATGAAATCAGGTAGAAATGAATGCCGGGTGTCAATTTTCTGGAGATAATCAGTATGGAACTGAATGGGCCCATTAGCCTTTTTCTACCTTCCACCATCTATTGAAAGGAATTCTTTAAACTTACCAGATGTTTAAATATTCTGTGCAGAAGCACAATCATAATCCAGTGACAAATAAAACAGATCTGGGAGGAGGAAAAAAACCTTTGTGTTGTGGCCTGATTTTCAGGATAGACGGAAGTCAAAGGGAGCTGTAGGTACCCTACCTTAGCACCTCTAAACATCAGGCTATTTCATTTTATTATTGCTGGTGCCATATCCACCCTCTCCATTTCAATCTGTCCACTACACAGATCACTGCAATGTAGCTCCAAAATGCTCTGTTCTAGAAACCTGGACAAATCACTATTATCTTTGTAAACCCATAGGTTCCATTTGCCAAGAACTATCATTGATCATCAGAAGCATCCTTACATAGCACATGCTTCACCCTTTTGTCTTGACAGTTTCCCCTCATCCTAAGCACTCTAGTGCCAGACCACTTTGCCACTGGTGGGTACCTGTGCTGTGGGTGCTGAAATCCCTTGAAGTGGAGGATATAGCATTCTGCTCAATCCACGGTTTACTGTGACAAGATACGAACCTCTGTTTCTATTTCTTAAATTAAATTTTATAACAGAGAGGTGAATCTACTTTAGAAATAAACTATACTCCAACAGATGGGAGACATGAGATGAAATTTCCCCCACATACAGGGGATAGGGCAATCTAAACAATCTTCTCCCCTGACAGTCAGGCAGACAATCACCAGCCATGTGTGAATGTACAAGAGCTTCAAGAAGATGAGAGACTGATTGGGAGCAGGGGAAATAAGTTAACTCCCTAGCATTTGGTATTGAAGCTGGAAAAAAAAATTTATAAACAGGGGCACATGGACTCTCATTACTGACAGAAGTCAGAACCATAGATTGCTCTCTGGGACATGTAAGCTGTGTGTCTCTTTTCTGTAAAACTTAAGCCGAGAATGCCTTATCTAATTTAGTTTTTACCAAGCATGAATCCAGGTATGTTGAGACAAATATTTTATTTGAAATCCTCTTCTTTTTAAGTAAGCATTGTTTTATTGAAAGACCTGCTGTGTGTCTTGTGAGACGAGAGAGGGTAGCGTCACCCAGTCTCCTCTCATAGGAGAAAGGCACCAAGGTGGTAACCACATGGGGGATGAACTTCTGGAACCTAGATACTCCACTCTTCCTGGACAAAGGCATGGTCAGGGTCCACAATTCCCATGACTGGCAAAAGATGGAAGTGGGTAATTTGCAAGGAGAGATCAAACAGGACAGAGGTGGAGGTGGCCTACTGGTAACACCAATTCTGCACGTTTATTTGTATGTTTACAATCTATAGAAAGAGCACCCATGCGGTGCCCTTAGTAAACTTCAAAAAATTAGACTAAACAAACATGGTGGTCAAGTTAACCCAATGACAATAAATATTGACCCCTTTTAATACCTAGATAGACTGGATCAGCATCACTCACCCTAGTCAACATCCATCTCCTCTTGGGCAAAGGGAAACAGGTGCACCTTGAAGGCTAATAATGGAACTGTTATGGAGTGGAGAAGGAAGCAAATTCTAAACGTTTGGGGCCTTGGCGTAGAATTCCCCTATCTTGCCATTCCCCTATCTTGTACCTTTATCTCATTTTTTTCAGACCGCTCACGCTGGGGCCACCATTTCTCTGTTCCACATCCTCAACACACTGAGAACTGCTTGAGACCTACAAATATTAACAGGCCTCCAGCAGGAGCAGCATCTTTTCTTCTTCACAGAGAAGCTTGCATCACCAGCAGCATCTCTGGAGGTCAGACATTGTTACTCCCGACTGACCGGCACTTGTACAGATTGGAAATTGAACACCCCTCTTCTTCCCCCATTAAATGATCGAGTCTACTCCCTGGTCCTCGGTGCATGATTACTCCATGCTTTTTATATAATTGTGTGCTTTTGTGGTCCAGTTTTAAACAGCTTGAGAGAGATTATCCAGTTTAATGTACATCTCATCTTCTATTTAGTCCAAATTTTTCTTTGCTCATTTGCATCCCATGATTCCTGTTTCACCCACTCTGGGCCTCCCTAGAAAATTCTTCTTTCCTTGGGGTTTATAAGTTTATATACTTGTAGATTGTTAGTATTGGGCTTTGCAGGCGAAGGTGAGGATTAGCAGTTTTAATGATTCATCAGGACATAAGAAACCAATAAATTATTGAGGAGCGGTGTTAGGATATCGATATTCAGGCCTGTCTACAAAGGCCTGTACTTTAAGAATTTAGGTGTATTCTTATCACTTGGCTAATTATAGAGGTATAAAAGAAAGAATCAAAACCACTGTCTGCCAGCGTAAGGGCCTTCTCTTACTGTGACAGTCTGAGGCCCTGTTCTTAGGCTAAGGCCTTTGGCTAAGCAGCAGAGGCAGCCATAAGCTGGGAAGCGACTGGTCACATCCTCACATTCCAAACTAGTCATATTGAAATAAGGTGCTATTGGGCTGTCAGGCACTATCAGGATAGGATTGTATTCCCATCACCTCCAGAGAAAGGGAAATGCCTAGAAAATGTAAAAGGAAACTTAGTTTGATAGCATCCTGTCTGGCAAGAACTCACTTATCAATAGCTGGGATGTGAAATCCTCACTTCTGTATTGTCTTGTCATTATAGTTCCCACTTTGCTATTGTTTGTCTGTATAATCTCTGTCTGGTTCTGTGATTGTTCCTGTCTGCTGTATAATTAATTTTGCTGGGTGTAAACTAATTAAGGTGGTGGGATATAATTGGTTACATAATCATGTTACAATATGTTAGGATTAGTTAGTTAAATTTCAGGAAAATGATTGGTTAAGGTATAGCAAAGCAGAACTCAAGTTTTACTATATAGTCTGCAGTCAATCAGGAAATAGGGGCGTGGGCATGTGGGTGAGGGAGATGGGAACAGGGAATGGGGGTAAGAAAATTGGAATCATGTTTTGCTAAAGGGGGAAATGGGAACAGGGAATGGGAGTAAGGAAGTTGGAATCATGTTTGGCTAAGGGTAGGAATGGGAACAGGGACACAGGCGTAAGGCTCTGTGGTGTCAGAGCTGGGAAGGATACTAAGAAAGGAAACTGGAATCATGCTTGCTGGAAGTTCACCCCAATAAACATTGAATTGTTTGCACCTTTGGACTTCGGGTATTGTTGCTCTCTGTTCATGCGAGGAGGACCAGGGAAGTAAGTGGGTGAAGGAATAAGCCCCCTACCAAGCGGGACTATGCGGTGAGAGCAGAGACAGTCTACATTGGCGGGGCACTCTGGGCAAACACATGTTAGTTAGGGACAGACTGAGGGAGGTTCCAGTAATCAAGGTAAGACTGTTTTCTTGAACATCTAATCTACATAGCCTAAAACATTTTCCCTGATCATGAGTCCACCCAGGTGTCGTACGTAATCTGCCTGTTATGAATGGATATCAAGAGCTGTTTAGTATTTATCACATTGCAACCTGCCACAAAGCATATCTTACCTGAAGGCAAATCAAGTTCCACACCAACCCATGTTCCCTCTTGAAAGTCAGTTGGGCCAACATATCTAATTGTGCCTGTCTTATTTATGCCGACAATGACATATTCTCCCTCTTTTAGCCATTCTGGGATTTCATTGGCATCTTCAGAATCAGAAGCCGCTTCCAGTTTTTCATCAGCTGTCTCCTCACCATTATGGCTCAACCCTTGTGCAGTCACCTGGTTCTTTTCTCTCTCCTTCTCTTCCTCTGTGCTTGAAGGGCACCCAGAATCTCCCCCCAGCATACATGTAAAAGACTTGAGCTCAGATGTCCTGACTTTTTGGATTTTGAATGGAGAGGCTGTAGTGCTGGGCTGGGACAAGAGGTCAGGCTGAAGCTGTGATTTGGAAGCTTTCGATTCTGAAGCAGCAGCGGACTTTGTGTGGTCCTTTTTCCTGGCAGCTTGTCCCACTGACTCTCCAGTTGTTGAAGCCATTAACTGTTTTGTCAGCAGCTCCTTCTTTGGGATGGAGGTAGAAACGTAGCTTTTCGCATCAATGGCTATAGAGGCAACATCTAGTTCTTCGCTCTGAGTCACAGGGGAGACAAAGGACTTGGACTTTAGATGCTCATTACCATTCACATCGCTGCTGTCCTTAGGTCTCACATGGGCAGCGCTGAGGTCAGAAGCAGCTAGATTATCTCTTTTAACAGCAGGGTAGCCCTCTGAAGTGCACTCTGTCTGCATTGAAATTTTAGTAGCAGAAGTTATCTGAACAGCTGGGGTAGGTGGGGAGATGTCACTCACTGTAGACGTTTGACTACCTGTCTGAACAATCGCTTCGTTCCCTGCAGCAAGTGCTTCAGACAGTGTCGCTGTTGAAACACTGTGAGAAAAGTAACCACTTGAGGCTTCACTCAGGGGACTTGGAGGCCCCTCTTGAGAGTCCTGTGCCTGAATGTCTGCGGTATGCTGCTGTGAAGGCACTTTGGGCATCTTTTCTTGGTTCTTTTCTGCCTCTGTAGATTGCCTGGCCATTTCAAATGGTTCTTTCCCCGCTTCTTGGTTAATCTGAAAAGATGACAAGTATGGGGTTATGGTATTCAAAACATCTGGGCTGATAATGCTGACATATGGCCTTCTGGAACTATCTAAACCTCAGGTTTATCCAAATCCCTGCACATTTGCAGAGCTGGCCAGGTGCTTGTTGATTTATAGCCAGTTTTACAAACCTGGTGGAATTATCAGTGCATTTCTTCCATTAATAAAAAAATAGCGTCCAGCAAAGAAAATATATTCCCCAATATTTATTGAAAGATTATTTATATCACAGGAATGGTCATTTGCCTTTTGAATGTCAAGATTTGAAATATGAAACAGCCATGATCTATAAGTCTCTTACAGTTATTTGGCTTAACTCAGGATTGATAAATCATGCATTTTTAAGTAAACTGTCATTTATATCCCCGTTTCCAAATGCCATTCCCCTCTCAATTCTGCCACCGCCACATACTTTCAGAGTATGAAATTAACTGCACCACTGAGATTAACAGCCCATTTTAGTGACGTATTTCTTGGCTGTACAGTTTACGATATATGATGGATCAATAACTTTTGCCAACAAATGTACTCTAAAAGATTAGGATGTCTTTAAATCTTTTTTTTTTTTGGGGGGGGGGAGGGGTGCGGCATGAAGAAGGCAAACTTGTACATATTCTATTTACTAACTCACCGGTGTTTATTTTTGTTTTCTGTTCTAAATTAGTATCCACTGGAGTGGAAAGTTACCTTGAGTTTTCAGATTTAGATAGACAAAGTGGGTGATGCAATATCTTTTATTAGACCAACTTCTGTGGGTGAGAGACAAGCTCTGGAGCCAAAAAAGCTCTTCTTCAGGTCTGGGACAGGTACCCCCAGCATCGCAGCAAAATACAAAGTGAAACACATTGTTTAGCATAAGTAGTTAGCACATGTTGTAAGGGACTATTCAAGGTACAGTGGCCCATTAATACCTCTGCAGTCACAGGACAAAAAGAGGGTTACTGGATTACAGATTTTTCTAATAAGCCATAAATACAGTGTCTGTGTTCAGTCCATGATTTGTACTATCTAGCAGAGTAATGAAGCTCCTCTTTTGAAAGTGTTGTGCAGGTTTCCTTTCAGGATGAGGGCTGATAGATTACTCTATAGCTGACCTAAGTGTTCACCACAGGTGATATGTTGTTTTTGCCTTTTATCATTTTCCATTTCATTCAAGAGCATAGTGATTGTCTAGTTTCACCCACATAGTTGCTATTGGGGCATTTAGTGGACTGGATAAGGTATACCACATGTTGTGATGGGCATGATCCATCAATCATCCATCAAGGTGTGCCATAGGGAAAGGGGGTTCTGACAAAAGATGAGATATATGCCATATGCTGCCTGAGCATAACAGCTAGGTCTCTGTGAGCAATTTTTTTTTCCAAAGTGCAAGCCAAGATTTTTAAAAAATTCCTTTCATAATCTAGAGGCCTATGATGTTGTCTCACCCACCTTTTTTCTTTTTATTTCTTTTCAAGATATTTTCTAGTGCTTTGCCCAATCTAGTTTTAAATGTCCCAAGTGATGGGACTTTCACTCTCCCTTGAGGAGGCTGTTCTAACAGAAACATAAGTGGCATTTAGAGAAAGCAGAATTTGATTGAATTACTGGTGCTTCAGACTCAAAGGCTAGCCTTCTACTGCTGAGTGAAATGTACTACAGAAAAGTTTCTGAAAACGTTATGGTCAATTAAAATATATTTTTAGTTCTTTTATGGGGAAGGGTGCTGTACATGTAGATGCTTTATCCTTTTCTTGGGTTTTCCCTTTTATATAAGCTTTAACACACATTTTATTAAGACAATATAAGCACAATAGGAGAAAACTGATTTGCTACTCATAAGGTTGAAATTCTGCTGAACTGTGGGAGATCATAAGAGTGTTTTCTCTGCAGGTTAGTGCTAGTCTTTTTCATGTTGATTTCATGAATTAGAATGAAATGTAAAACTGAGAATCAAGCTGAACGCTCAGAATAAGAGATACATTCGGTTTATAGAAAGCACCCCAGCCCAGCAATTTGCCTTTCAAAGCAGCAGGCAGCTAAACTTTAGATACTTACCTGCTAATGCAATCATATGATTATATGGTGACCAAACATCCTGATTTTATCAGGACAATCCTGATTTAGGGGACGTGTCCCACATCCTGACCTTCCATTGGTCGGGACGCCCTTTGTCCCGATATCGGGACGCTCTGGACCGCAGCTGTGGCATCACAGCTGTGCCACCGCTGCTCACCGCTTCCTGGGGCAGCTCCCGGTGCCCGCCCGCCACCAGGAGCACCGTGTGCTGCAGGGGCGGGGCTTGCAGGTGCCGGGAGTGGGCAGAGAGCCCTCTGTGCCTCCCCCCTCCCGGACCCTAGGAGAAAGAGGGACCTGCCAGATGCTTCCGGGGACGGGAGCCGCCCCAGGTAAGCACCGCCAGGACTCCCCACCTGGGAGGGTATGATGGGGAGTGTCTGGGAGGTGTGTGGGGGGTGCTGGGCTGTGAGGGTGTGGAGGGCACTGGGCAGTGGGGGAAGTTTGTGTGTTTTGGGGTGCTAGGCAGTGGGGGCCTGTTGGGGGGTGCTGGGCAGTGGGGGAGATCTGTGTGTGTCAGGGCACTGGGGGTCTGTGTGGGGCATTGTGTAGTTGTGGTGGTGGGGCTGTGGGGAAGGGCACTGGGAGGGAGGAAGGAAGGGAGGGGAATGTGTGCATTGGGAAACTAGCGAGTGGGGGGTTCTGTGTGGGGTGCTGGGCAGGGTGTGTGTGTGCACAGCACTGTGCATTTGTGGTGGAAGGGTTGTAGGAGGGCTCTGGGCATAGTGGATCCGGGGGGCGCTGGGCAAGGGAGCTGTGTGGCACAGCATGGGCCCACCCCCAACAAGAAGGGGCATGCTGGTAGCACAGGGCCAGGCGGACTAGTGTGCCTCTGGCTCCGGTCGGGGCTGGGCACCTGTGTCTGTCTCTCCCCCGCAAAACACTGCTCGCCCAATGTGTCCTGATATTTCACTCTTGCGATCTGGTCACCCTATATGATTAGCAAGGCTTTCAAATATAAAAGTGTAACAAGCAATATAAGAGGAGAATTTAGCGGGACATAAAAAACCATTCCAACCTACATTACAGTTAATTATCTAAGTGAAGTAACAATAAAAATGGAAGAGGTTTGAAGTAACGATGCCAGCAGTAGCCTTTGCATACAGCACTGCTGCTGTTTCCATTAGTTTCCAGCCGTAGGATATTGTGGACCATATAGCGTGCCTACCTGTTTTAACTTTGAGGCATGGGCATCAATGCTGGCAGACTGAACCATAATTCGTGGGACAGGCTGCAGGGGTGAAAAAAAAACCCAGCATTATTCACTTAAAGGATTAAATATTGCTGAACTGGTTTAATTAAAGAGGAAACCTTTAAAATATGTATTTAAAATTCTGGAATAACAAATAGTCTTTAGTGACAGACAAACTGAGCTTTGTTTTTGTTTTTTTTAAATTGGACTCTGAAGACCCACACTATACCATGAGGGGACAAACGAATGTTGTCTTAACCCAGGTAATGAGAACGTCCCTGCATTTCCACACACATGCAACAGCGAGAACTACACAGGACAAGGTTTTAAAGTGTAAATAAAAAAGATTTTTGTGGTTTGGCCACTAAACAGCTGTTTCTCTGCCAGACTGACCATTGAACATCTCAAGGTAGGAAGTAAAAGGCAGAGGAGTTGCCTATGCTACTTCAGCTGACATCACTGAACAAGCAGACAGATTTGCTATTAGAAACGGCTGAAATTCAATAGAGATTTCAACCTACCTACTCCCCTGCCAAAATGTTCTCCCCGTCTACAACATGAGTCTTACAAGATTTTCAACACTACGTGCTCTATCTCAGTCCGTAAGAAACTACATACCCAGCAGTTCCTTTTGAAAAGAGGCACCACAGCTTACAACATGCAGGATGCTAAACTGAAAAATATGTGCAAAGTGGGTGAGGTTATATCTTTTATTGGACCAACTTCTGTTGGGTGGAGAGAGAGAGAGAGAGAGAGAAGCTTTCGAGCTTACACAGAGCTCTCCTTCAGGTCTGGGAAACTAACAAAATGTCACTGCTAAATATGAGATTTGAACAGATTGTTTAGCACAAGTAGTTAACACATATTTCAAGGGTCCATTCAAGGTGAAGTAGCCTGTTAACATCCCTCCAGTCATAGGGAGGAAAGGAGGGTGGGAGGAGCCAGTTGAAGGGGGTTGTTAATGGGTTACAGATTGTTGTAATAAGCCATAAATCCAGTATCTCTGTTCAGTCCATGATTTGTACTGTCCAGCAGAGTAATGAATTGAAGCTCCCAAGCTCATCTTTTGAAAGTGTTGCACAGGACTCATAGGGTCAGATACAGAGAAATCACTCTGTGAAAAGCATTCACCTACAGGTGATGTGGTGTTTTTCTTATTTTCCTGTGAGTTCATTCGAGAGCGTAGTGATTGTTTGTTTTCCCCCACATAGCTGCTATTGGGGGCATTTTGTGCACTGGATGAGGTACACCACGTGCAGGATACATGGATCTTGAAACATGTATTCTGGGGGGTGTTGGTCATTGTAGCAGTGGAAATAAGTCTGCAGGTTTTGCATCTGTTGTTCTATCAGGGTCTGGTGCTGCTTTGACTTGGTGTGTCCTGGTCCGTGGGGAGCTTGCTTCTGATGATGAGCTTGGAGAGGTTGGGGGGTCGTTTGAAGGCCAGAAGAGGCTCAGGAAAGATTTCAGGATGGGGTCCCCACTGAGTGTGGTTTGTAGTAGTTTGATGATATGGGTTCCAGGGTGGGGTGGTAGGTGACAACTAGAGGTTCGTAGTCAGAGGGGATTTTATTTCTGTATTGAAGCAGGTTCTCCTGGGGTATTGGGTGGCCCGCACCTCATCCAGTGCTCTAAAAGCCCCAATAGCATTGTCCTACATGATAAGAATATAATGAGAACAGCTGGAAGGGAGAAATGCTTGGAACACCTTCCTTAGAACTGGGAGGTCCAGAATGTTGATGTGCATCCTGGATTCCTGTGGGGTCTATGTTCAACTGCCCTGTGGTTTCCTATGTGCGCTCTTCCACCGTTCCAGGGACGAGTCAGTGATGATCATTCTGTCCGGGGAGGATGGGAGAAAGGGGATTCCCACACAGACTTGTCGTGGGTCCATCTACCACTGGAGGGATGAGTACCTCGGGGGGAAACGGTCAGCATAAGGTTCATGGCATGTCGCATGAGTAAGTAAACCCTCTGAAGCCACATCTGGAGGCAGCGAAGGTGAAGGTGATGAGGCATGTGCATGAGGCCATGTGGCCAAGGAGGGATAGGCAAATCCTGGCTGGGACAGAAGGACTGTTGGCTATGCAGGCAACGAGTTCCTGCAGAGTCTAGAATCTGTCCCTTGGTAGGTAAGTGTGTGCTGTGACTGAGTTGATGGAGGCCCCTAAAGTCCAGGGACTTTGACATTTATGCTGACTCCAAGGGAGGATCAGAGTCTGAGCAACATAGAGGTCGAGATCTGGGTTTCGTCTCTGGATTGCACTGCTACGAGCTAGTTGTCAAGACATGGGAATACAAAGATCCCATAATGCCTCAGATGGGTCATCATAACAGTGAAAAGTTTGGTGAATGGTAAGTCCAAATGGCAGGACCCTGTACTGAAAATGCTAAGGGCCTACTGTGAACCTCAGGAACCATCTGTGGGTCAGATCAACGTCTATGTGAAAACAAGTGTTCCGCATATCGAAAGCCGTAAACCCCATGCCTTCTTCTGATGACAGAATGATGGCTGCTAAGGTGACCATATGAAACTTGGATTTGAAGATGAACCAATTGAGACAACGGAGATCCAGGATTGCTTTCTATCCACCCTTCTTTTTGGTATTAGGAAGTAAGTTGAATAGAACCCCATTCCTTGATAATCCGGAGGAACCTGCTCTATCTCCCCTCTTTGTAGAAAGGAGTTTACCTTTAAGGTGAGGATGCTGTTGTCAGAGTGGTCCTTGAGGAGGGAACTGGACCCGATCTTGTTGTGGCAGTTTTTCAGCAAAGTCCTCCAGTTTGCTGTAGTTCAGGAAGTTGTATTTGGCAAGCAATGCTTGATAATTCAAAATCCTGAACTGGAGGCAAGCTGAGGAGAAGACTTTGTATTCCAGAAGGTCCAATCAGCTGGAGTGGAGCGTGGGTACTGCTGTTTGGACCGATCCGTCGCAGCCTGTACCACAAGGGAACTGGGGTGGGGAGTGAAAAAAGAAACTCAGACCCCTTAGCTGGTACATAGTATTTCTTTTCTGCCCCTTTGGGGGTAGGTGTGCATGTGGCCGGAGCATGCCAAACTGTTTGAGCTGGTTGGAGGACGGCATTGTTGACTGGCAGAGCAACCTAGTACCGATGAGTGAGGGATGCACAGGAGTTGATGTTGTGTGTCTTGTACCTCCTCCAGGGGGATGTGAAGTTCACCCACCACCCTCCGCGGAGATCTTGGAACTGCTGAAAGTCATCTGGGGTGAGAGGGAAGCGAAAGTGTCTGCAACATCTGGTGCAGACGACAAAAAACAGTCCTGCTTCAGCTGTGCTGCTGGAACCGGACTCAGTGGTTCCTCCTCCGTGATTGGCTTGGAGTGTCTTCTTGAGGGCACTCTAGACAGGGAGACAGAAGTCTCCCTCATGGAACGGGTGAGTTCTGAGGGTGGGTACTGGGGCCAGAGTCCAGAAAAGAGGCCAGCATGACAGATCCGGAGGGTGCTGCGTCAGGCCCCAGGGCATAGGAAATCAGCAGCTCCTCTGTGGTTGGAGAGGAGGATATTGCCACAATGTAGACCACTTCTTCGGGTACTCATAGTGGCAGTAAGGGATGGGTAGCCCCTGCACTTCATCCGAATCCCCCGAGTACAAAAATTCAGACACTGGTTCCATCGGCAGTACTGTTGAAGCCAGTGGAAGCATGTAGACCAGGGGTGGGCAAACTACGGCCTGGGGGCTGCATCCGACGTATCAGACATTTTAATCTGGACCTTGAGCACCCGCCGGGGAGTGAGGTCCAGGGCTTGCCCTGCTCCGGTGCTCCAGCCAGGGAGAGGGGTTGGGGGTTTGCCCTGCTCTGCTCATGCCATGGCTCTGTTCAGCTCCCAGAAGCACTGGCATATCCCCGCTCCTGCTCCTACATGTAGGGGCAGCCAGGGGGCTCTGCATGCTGCCCCTGCCCCAAGCGCCACCCCTGCAGCTCCCATTGGCTTGGAACCAAGGGCAATGGGAGCTGCAGGGACGGTGCAGCGTGCACAGCCGCCTGGCCGTGCCTCTATGTAGGAGCCGGGGGGGGTGAGGGGGGAGAACATGCCGCTGCTTCCAGGAGCTCCTTGAGGTAAGCACTGCCCAGAGCCTGCACCCCGACCCCCCTCATGTGCCTCAACCCACAACCCCAGCCCTGATCCCTCCTCCCACCCTCAGAACCCCTCGGTCCCAGACTGGAGCTCCCTCCTGCACCCCCAACCCCTTATACCCAGCCCCACCCCCTTGCCCCAGCCTGGAGCCCCTTCCTGCACCCTGAATTCCTCATTTCTGACCTCAGCCCCCAATTTCTTGAGCATTCATGTCCCGCCATACAATTTCCATACCCAGATGTGGCCCTCGGGCCAAAAAGTTTGCCCACCCCAATGTAGACCATTGGAGGACATGGTGAAGGGTGTTTTGACTGCAGCATGTCCTGGGTGGGAGATCTGGCCTCCCTAGAGGTGGATGGTAGCAGAAGGCATGGAGATCTTGGCTCTACCACAGCAGTTCCTGGGGCTCTGGAGCCCTTCCCGATTTCCCAGGCGTTAATGGTACTCTTTCTATAGTGGGAATTGGCACCAGAGTGGTGGACTTTCCTGGGGTGGGCGGATCCCATACCTTAAGGGTGGGCCTACATTGACAGTGTGTTGGGCTCGTTACCTGGTGCTGATAGATCTGCTGGTTTGTGCAGATTCTTGTCGTATTTATGCATCTTGGAGTGCGCTGCTTCCCCATGGCTGGTGCTTGCGGAGGAAGCATCCCATTTCTTTGGTTTGGAGGAAGACTTACTGCCATGTTTACATGCCTGCTTCCTTACCTCCAGACTAGGCCCCGACATGGGGTCCATAGTGTTGGCACTGACAGAGCCAGACTCAGTCTCCATAGCCAGCAGCGTTAATCCTGGCTGTTATCAGGTGATGTATGGGGGAGTTCCCAGCCTGGGTCCAAATGAGGTCTTATGGCGACTTCCATGAGATGCTTCTTGAGGCGGAGAGCCTGCCCATCTCAGGTATGGCTCGGGAAGGATTGGCTGATACTTCACCTGGATGAAATGTGAGCTTCTCCCAAGCAGCCTAAGCAGCATTGATGTTTATCGCTGACCAAAGAAGAACACGGGCAGGAGGCAGAGATTTTAAAGCCTAGGGTCTTTGGCATAGTCCAGTAACCGTGTGTGTGTGTTGGGTGTTTACCCGGAAACAGATCCCCCAAAGTCCTAATTCTACTCCAAATAACTATTAAAACAGTAAAACAGCATAGCACTAGTAAAACTATATACAACTAAACTCTCTTTAAAAGGTGCGTCACACACAAGAGAACATTGATGGTCCGGGTCAGGACCATGCGTCGATTAGAAGGAACTGGTGACATGGTTGGTCCACCCCGCCCTTTCTCACCTTGGATGAAACCATAAGGCAAAGCAAGGGCACGTGTGCGGACTAATGGACACTGCTACTTGAAAAATCTCCAGCTTTGAACGCATGGTGCAATGTGTAAACCCTCAGTGGAATACAATAGGGATCATCACTCGAAGAAGTGTGAACTACTCCCATTCATCTCTATGAAGTAATGATTATTTAATTGTTGTCATTGTTAAATATTTCACTTCTGATCAAAGCACATTAAAAAGGAAAGGGACTATCTTTAAATTATGCATAAGATCTGCACCTTTTATGGTGAGCAATGGCTAATTTTGGTGTCATAAATAAGGTGGCATTTAGGAGAGTATCACCTCTCCACCCACCAACCTGATCCCTGGAACTAAAAGGCCAAGGAGTAAATCCCAGGAAGGCGTCTGAGCCTCACCAAGGAGGACCCAATCCGGCAGAGCCCAGCAGGGCACCTAACCTTCTCCACCCCCAAACAAGCTTGGTCTCCTCTACAGCAGCAGGGCCTGGTCTGTTCTGATTGGTGTGAGGCCAGGTAGCCCCTCCCTGGCTTTAATGGCAACTGCTCCTCCCTCTGCTGGAGACTGTTTGCATCTGAACCTCTCTGAGGGGAAACCAAGACTGGGGAACCCATCAAAAGATTAGTAATCATATGTAACATCTCTACTCCTTACAATCTACTATGAGTGGCATCTGAAGCAGGAGCAGCTAGGGAGAATGACATTATTTTTCCCTCGTCATTCCTGGCTCAACCTTTCAAGTATTTACTAGAGCATAGTCCTTACCACCAAGAGTTATAATTATAAGTCTACACAAGTATTGTTAGTGATTTAGGGTCTTGGAGAGGCAGCGTGTTCCAACAGACAGAGCATGTCATTTAGACTTAGGCACTCCATTCTCAACTCTGGCAGTGACACCATGTGTCACAACCTCTGCCTCAGTTTCCCCATCTGTAAAATACAGATGTTACAATATCCTCGTTTGGAAAGTGCTTTGAGATCTATGGATAAAAAAATGCTATAGAAGTGATCAAAATGATCTTAAATAGTTTTCTTATTTTGACATTTTTCAGTTCTTTTATTTTTAGCATAGCAGCCGTGTTAGTCTGTATCCGCAAAAAGAAAAAGGAGTACTTGTGGCACCTTAAAGACTAACAAATTTATTGAGCATAAGCTTTCGTGAGCTACAGCTCACTTCATCGGATGCATTCAGTGGAAAATACAGTGGGGAGATTTATATATACAGAGAACATGAAACAATGGGTGTTACAATACACACTGTAATGAGGGTGATCAGGTAAGGTGAGCTATTGTCAGCAGGAGAGCTGGGGGGAGGGTGGGGAACCTTTTGTAGTGATAATCAAGGTGGGTCATTTTCAGCAGCTGACAAGAACATCTGAGGAACACTGGGGGGAGGGCGGGGGGAGAGATAAATATGGGGAAATAGTTTTACTTTGTGTAATGACCTATCCACTCTCAGTCTTTATTCAAGCCTAAGTTAACTGTATCCAGTTTGCAAATTAATTCCAATTCAGCAGTCTCTCGCTGGAGTGTGTTTTTGAAGTTTTTTTGTTGAAGAATTGCCACTTTTAGGTCTGTAATTGAGTGACCAAAGAGATTGAACTGTTCTCCGACTGGTTTTTGAATGTTATAATTCTTGACGTCTGATTTGTGTCCATTTATTCTTTTACGTAGAGACTGTCCAGTTTGGCCAATGTACATGGCAGAGGGGCATTGCTGGCACATGATGGCATAGATCACATTGGTAGATGTGCAGCTGACTGAGCCTCTGACAGAGTGCTTCCGCCAACGTGCACGGGCTGAAATTGTGGAAAAGCAGCATCACTTGCCCCATAACCTTAGCCGTGCAGAACACAATGCCATCAACAGCCTCAGAAACAACTCTGACATCTTAATCAAAAAGGCTGACAAAGGAGGTGCTGTCGTCATCATGAATAGGTCGGAATATGAACAAGAGGCTGCTAGGCAGCTCTCCAACACCACTTTCTACAAGCCATTACCCTCTGATCCCACTGAGGGCTACCAAAAGAAACTACACCATTTGCTCAAGAAACTCCCTGAAAAAGTACAAGAACAAATCTGCACAGACACACCCCTGGAACCCCAACCAGGGGTATTCTATCTGCTACCCAAGATCCATAAACCTGGAAATCCTGGACACCCCATCATCTCAGGCATTGGCATCCTGACAGCAGGATTGTCTGGCTATGTAGACTCCCTCCTCAGGCCCTACGCTACCAGCACTCCCAGCTATCTTCGAGACACCATTGACTTCCTGAGGAAACTACAATCCATCGGTGATCTTCCTAAAAACACCATCCTGGCCACTATGGATGTAGAAGCCCTCTACAACAACATTCCACACAAAGATGGACGACAAGCCGTCATGAACATGACGCCGTCCCCGATAATGTCACGGCAAACCTGGTGGCTGAACTTTGTGACTTTGTCCTCACCCATAACTATTTCACATTTGGGGGACAATGTATACCTTCAAATCAGTGGCACTGCTATGGGTACCCGCATGGCCCCACAGTATGCCAACATTTTTATGGCTGACTTAGAACAACGCTTCCTCAGCTCTCGTCCCCTAACGCCCCTACTCTACTTGCACTACATTGATGACATCTTCATCATCTGGACCCATGGAAAAGAAGCCCTTGAGGAATTCCACCACGATTTCGACAATTTCCATCCCACCATCAACCTCAGCCTGGACCAGTCCACACAAGAGATCCACTTCCCGGACACTACGGTGCTAATAAGCGATGGTCACATAAACACCACCCTAAACCGGAAACCTACTGACTGCTATGCCTACCTACATGCCTCCAGCTTTCATCCAGACCACACCACATGATCCATCGTCTACAGCCAAGCTCTACGATACAACCACATTTGCTCCAACCCCTCAGACAGAGACAAACACCTACAAGATCTCTATCAAGCATTCTTACAACTACAATACCCACCTGCGGAAGTGAAGAAACAGATTGACAGAGCCAGAAGAGTACCCAGAAGTCACCTACTACAGGACAGGACCAACAAAGACAATAACAGCCATCACCTTCAGCCACCAACTAAAACCTCTCCAACGTATCATCAAGGATCTATAACCTATCCTGAAGGATGACCCATCACTCTCACAGATCTTGGGAGACAGGCCAGTCCTTGCTTACAGACAGCCCCCCAACCTGAAGCAAATGCTCACCAGCAATCACACACCACACAACAGAACACAAGAACCTATCCTTGCAACAAAGCCCGTTGCCAACTGTGTCCACATATCTATTCAGGGGACACCATCATAGGGCCCAATGACATCAGCCACGCTATGAGAGGCTCGTTCACCTGCACATCTACCAACGTGATATATGCCATCATGTGCCAGCAAAGCCCCTCTGCCATGTACAATGGCCAAACTGGACAGTCTCTACGTAAAAGAATAAATGGACAAAAATTAGATGTCAAGAATTATAACATTCAAAAACCAGTTGGAGAACACTTCATCTCTTTGGTCACTCGATTACAGACCTAAAATTGGCAATTCTTCAACAAAAAACTTCAAAAACAGACTCCAACGAGAGACTGCTGAATTGAAATTAATTTGCAAACTGGATACAATTAACTTAGGCTTGAATAAAGACTGGGAGTGGACGGGTCATTACACAAAGTAAAACTATTTCCCCATATTTATCTCTCCTCCCCCCCAACCCCCCGCCACACTGTCCCTCACACGTTCTTGTCAACTGCTGGAAATGGCCCACCTTGATTATCACTACAAAAGGTGTTCTCTCCCCCACCCCCCCGCTCTCCTGCAGGTAATAGCTCACCTTACCTGACCACTCATTACAGTGTGTATGGTAACACCCATTGTTTCATGTTCTCTGTGTATATAAATCTCCCCACTGTATTTTTCACTGAATGCATCCGATGAAGTGAGCTGTAGCTCACAAAAGCTTACGCTCAAATAAAACTGTTAGTCTCTAAGGTGCCACAAGTACTCCTTTTCTTTTTATTTTTAGCATTATTCACCTGGCCTTCAAAAAAATAGAAAACCCCACACTTTCCTGTATTTTATCAAAAACCTTCAGTCTTTACAGCATGTAAATCCATAAAATTTAAAAGCCCTGTTGATATCAAACAAAAGAAATACAACAGTTTTATCATTCCTCATCAACTGCTAAAATACCATTCTCCTCCTGAAAGTATGACACACACAAAAACTCTTAAGATACCTTTGCCAGACAACTTTTTTTTAAAGTATGGAGCAAAAAAGCAATTATCAAAAGTGGCACTTAACCAACTTTGCTGTTGGTAGGAAACGGATTGGTAAGATACTTTTTACTCTCATCGGGTAGTAAAGGTATTAAAACAAATATTTGTTATGAACCGTAGTCAAGTTAGTTGGGGGGAAATGATAAGTATTAATGCAATTTGTTATAACAACTTGTGTTTATGAGAAGACATGCACTGGATGAAATATAGGTCTCTGCATCCAGAGCCACATTCCGTATTCAAATGCTTGAGAAGAGTTCCCACTAAAGTAAACAGTGGCTGCACATACATTTGAGAGTCAGAATATGGCCCTTGGTCTATTCATTCAGGCCTCCCATAGAGATAATTTCTGGCATATGATCTACAATGAATTGACAAACCTTGACCGAAAGAGAATGTCAAAGAACCCAGTTTGGTAATAGCTACCCAGTAAGAGTTGCTAAACACAATTTGTTTTAGATTTTATAAAAAAGAGTTATTCATGTTAAAAATATAAATAATTGTGTAGGACATTTGGAGACTTCACAACTGTGTAGCCAATCACTATATTGTGACCTAGAAAAGTCTACTATACGTGTCCTGTTAAATAGTTCTCTAGTTCAGAAATTTAAAAATCATATGAATTCTAATTAAGAGACTTACAGTGATAAAAAGAAATATTAAGTCACTTCTTTAAAAAGTTGCTTGAAAGGAGATAGGATGGCTTGGGGGACTGGTAATGAAAAACAGAGCTTTTCAACTCTAGGTCACTGGATTAAATCCTAAAATGCTTAGTTTTAAGCATGTGATTAGTCCCACTGAAGTTAAAGTTAAGCACACAAGTAGACCTGTTAAACACATACTTATATGCTTCGCTGGAGTGCTCCAGATCTTACTATTAATCTGGGGCTTGATTCTGCAAGGTTTGTAGACCTATGTGAAATGAGTTGGACTGAGAATACCAGATCCCAGTAGGCAGGTGATCATATCACAAAAACCTCCACCATAATAGGCACTTGTTTGCCCATTCACTGTATCAAAAGAGAGGGCAAGGACTGATTGGGCCAGGGATCCTAGAATTACCCTCCAATTTAGAAGTTGTCCCTTGAGGTCATGGTTAAAGCACACTAGCAGGGCATTAATCAGGGAGTTTCCACTGCTGTTGCCCATGCTGCGCCTTCTCTGAAGATGGGGATGGACTTCAGCTGCAAGGATTGTCAGTCTGACAGCACTACAGTCAAACAGCCATTTCAAAAAAGCTGCTGAAAAATTCTTTACTTGGGTATAACATCCAATAATAATTTCATTAAATGTAAATTTGTCAGTTTGAGAACCTAAGATTTACTTTCATGAGCTACACACACATTGTATTTAGTGCAAAATTAAATATATATTGTTGCTTGTTCAGTTAATTTATTTCATTCCTAATTCCAAGCAGAAAGATTAAAAGGTTAATTTGTAACAAGATTTTTAAAAATTTCAGATTTTCTGAGTTTCACTAGTTTGCTTTAAAAATTAGCTTTACATAATCATTCTCATTACAACTGTATTTAAAAGGATGATATGGGAAGCTGAATTTGGCAAGAAACTGATGCCTTAACAACTCAGTCAACAAGAATTAGATGCATATTAGCTCAGTTGGCCATGAAGGATCTGTTGAGCCACGCTGATTAAAGCACACAAATGATTATTCAAACCTTTAAAAAAGCCTTTTAGACATATGTTTAAAAAAAGGATTTTATGATCCCAAATTATTTATATTTGATTAGGGGACAGAAGTCCTTTCAATCATGCTAAGAATCATGCACATCTATGGCACTACATAAATAATTGTATGTATGCCAAAGAAAGCCGTTTGCTTATCTGGGTGGGTTTCATTATTTTCTACATTAGTTACTAAACCTGTGTCAGAAGGTCAAAGACAACAATTTTGTTAGCTGCCCTCTTCTCCCGTGCCATATCGCTGCATTTCTGGAACACAACCAGACAGCAATGAATTATGACATTAGAATACAGAAACTCAGACAAGAGATTCTTCTGTAAGGGAGCTGTGACACAAAAATACGTTTCATTTCAGCAATATGCTAACAAAATCTATTCACCTAGGCACTCAGATACTTCTGTGGCTCCCCTCATATTAGTATCTGGAGAGGGAAAAAATGAATCTTCAGAAATATTTTAAAACCGTTGAATAAGTTCACACCAGCCTGAGGAGTCTGCTTTTGCCACTGCAATGACTCTGAAAAGGTATGGACTGCACTTTGATATGTACATTGTAAATACCAACACACAGTGATATCTTAAAATGCCACTACATGAGCAGTTCAGACAGACCAAAATGGTCACAATGTGAAGAATAAATCTGTCTTGCTCAGACTATGGAATCAACAATATGCTAATAAAGAAATAAAGCTTCAACTACACGCACCTAATATAATTAAGCAAATATATAGCTAGAAACTAGAAAGATTCAACCCCCACCCTTCCCTCCTCCACACATGGAATTTAAAATAATTAATTCTCCCCATCAACAAGAAGAATGGAAAAAAACAAATTCTGCATGTGGCATCACTAACTTGTTTTAAGAACGAACAATGGAAAGTACAGAACGAGTCAAATAATCACAAATGGTTAAAGAATATAGCTGCTTTTTATTAACGAAATACTGGCAATTAATTTAAAGGCACCAGATTAGTCAGAGAGAATGTGTATTTTCTAACTTAAAAGTATATAAACAGCTTCATCAGCAGCCAATCTTTTAGGTATATAAACAGCTTCATCGGAAGCTGATCTGCTAGTTACACGAAGAATCCTATTATGCCAAATTAATTCAATCTAACTAATTAGAGAGCAGGAAGTTCTTTCAATTATTTTATGTGCTGTCTGAGAAACACACTTGAATACGAGAGCAGGTTTCATTAATTGCGGTTCATTATTCTCCAGATTAGTTACTAAACTTGCATCAGAAGGTCAAAGACAGCAATTTTGACAACTGCCACCAGCTTCACTGTAATGTCTTTGCATTTCTGGAACCCAGACAGCAATTGATTACAAACAAAAAATGGAACTGGAAGAGACCATCTTGCTAAGGAAACACATACAAAAACGTATCTTACTTTAAGGCAGATGCCTACTTAAGCAAAAGTATATGGAGGAAATAAGAATCTACTGTTGAAAATTTTTGATAATTTTCAGAACAAGTACTCAAAACCTTTGGTTTTTGCTGTAGATTAGTATTCGAGCTTTTCAAGTTATGGCTTCACCAAAAGAAAATATGTTTAAATTTGGGAACATACACTTGCCCACTCTCTGAGAACTGCTTAGTCATGGTGAAGGAGAGGTACTCACCTTGTGCAGTAGGTGGAGTTTGAGATGGGTGCTCCACTTCAAACAGGCTTATGCCCCATGCACCTTTGATCGGAGATTTTTGGTCGCAGTGGCTGTTTGGCCCGCACATGTGCACTACACACCCTGGTGTTCTGCACCAAGGACATATAGGGCTGTACGGGCAGACTGCCCTCAAAGAGTCCTGTAGAGAAAACTCCAATGCCAAATGGAGGGACACTCATCTTGAAGAACTCCAATTATTGCACAGGGTGAGTAACCTCTCCTCCTTTGAGAAGTGCCCCCACTTCAACTGACTTCAGAGCAGTATCCTCAACAGGAGGAGGTAGCTTCGGAGTTGAGTCCAATACTGAAGAGAAGACTGCATTCCCAAAGACAGCATTTGGTCTGGAAGAATGAACCACTGTGTGGTACTTGGAAAATGTATGTACTGAAGACCAAATTGCAGCCTTGAAGATCTCAACAATGGGAACCATGTCAGAGAGGTAGAGAGAGACCTCATGGAATGGGCTAATACTCTAAGAAGAGATAAACAGGCATATGCATAGGAAGAAATAATACACCCAGAAATCCATCTGGCAAGTTTCTAGATGGAGACTGTGGACATTTGGACCTGTCAGCTATTGACACATCTTGGAGACTTTTTAAATGATCTGGTTCTGTTCAAATAAAAGGCCAACACCCCCTGATGCCTAGGGTATGGAAGGCAGCATCCTCCCTGCTCTGGTGTGGTTTCAGGAAGAAAACTGGGAGATGGATGACTTGATTGATATGAAATTCAAACAATACCTTAGGTAGAAGTTTAGGATGTGAATGTGATGAGACTACCTTTCAAGGACACTGTAAAGAGAGGATCCACTAATAAAGACCCCATTTCCCCAACTCTTCAAGCAGAAGTGATGGGCACCAAGAAAGCCATTTTCATGGATAGGTGAAGAAGAGAATAGATTTGAAAGGGGATTTCATAAGACATTTGAGTATGAAATTTAAATCCCATATAGGAGTGGGTTCTCTAACGTAAGGATAAAGGTTCCTCAATCCCATAATGAATTTTGTCATGGTGAATGAACAAACACTGTGAATCCCTCAATTGGGGAATGAAAGACTGAGAGCCACCAAGCGAACCCTGACAGAACTCATAGATAATTCCGACGAATTCCAGCAGATACTCAAAGGCTGCAGAAAGTGAAGAATGAACGGACAATAGATGTCACTGATCACACCAGTGGTGAAATCTTTTCCATTTCTGCAAGTAAGTATGATGCATAGATCTTTTCCTACTATTTAATATCTGCTATACCTCTGCAGAACAGGAAATCTCTATTCCTGCGAACAATCCATTAACCAAGCCTGGAGGTGAAGAATTCCCAGGTTGGGACAGAGTCTACTGTTATCTTGGTGGGGAAGGTTGGAAATGGATGAAAGACTCATAGCTGGACAAACCAGAAAGAGTACCAGGGTTGTCTGGGTCATGTTCGAACTATTACTATGATCTTGGCTTTGTCTTGCTTGATCTTGTTTACCACTTTCAATCTCAGGGCCATTGGAAGAAATGCATACAGAAGGCCTCTCATCCACAAATGAGGAAAGCATCTCCCAGTGAGTGAGGGCCCAAACCCCCTTTCAAGCAAAATAGTTTGTGCTTCCTGTTCGTAGTTGTGGCAAAGAGATGCACTTTTGGAATGCCCCAACTCACAAAAATGTGATTGAGAATCTTGGAGTCCAACTCCGATTCATAGTCCTGGAAGAAGTGCCTGCTGAGGTCATTGGCCTACATGTTTTGTATGCCCAGGAAGTAGGCTGCTGAAATTAGGATGTGGTTGGCTATATACCAGTTCCATAGCCTCATTGCTTCAGCACAAAGAGAAGAGTATCTCATTTCCCCTGCCAGCTGATATAGAACATGCAGGCTACATTGTCATGATTTTTGTGGATCTGTTGCTGACTAATGGCAGGAAGTGGATACAGGCATTCCTTACTGCCTTCACCTCCAGGAGGTTGATATGTAACTGTGCCCTGAATGGTATGGATCCCTAAATGCCCTTCCCAACCTGCCAGAGTCACATCTGTCATTATGGTGATGGTTGGGAAGACTTGGATGAATGGAACACCTGCACAAACATTGTGTAGGTCTTTCCACAAGTTGGGAGAGTCTCATACCTGATAAGGGACTGACACCAGCTTGTTCAGGTTGTGTTTGTCCAGCGTATAAACCATCCTGAGCCAACCCTGGAAACACCAACGCATAACGTGGCATATTGTGTCACAAAGGTACATGCTGTCACTTGTCCAAGTAATTGAAAACTATTTCTTGTTAATGTCTGTGGACTGATGTGTATTTTTGAGATAAGGCCTTCCACTACTTCCTTTCATAATCTATTAGACTCTATTATCTAATAGATCTTACTTTTCAATTAGTATCAACAAAAATTTCTAAAGTTTCCCGTTGCTTAATTTCATCCCTCTTCTTCTAGTTATATCCCCCTGAACTCTAAGCAATCAGTCTCCCTCTTCATTATTTGCATTCAAATGCTTGTAGACGTGTCACATTTCTACCTGTTATTTTTCCTTTCGTGAAGCCAAACCAATTTAGATATTTTACTCTTCCCTCGTAAATCAATCCCTCCAGCCTTCTAGTCATTTTTGTTGCTCTTCTCTAATTCCCTCCAATTTGTTGATTGCTTTCTGATAATTGGGTATTTATACGGCACCTAAAGGGCACCCTGCTCATGGCGCGCAATATTCAAGGTGCACTCTGTACCAGAAGGAAGCCCATCAATTCCCTCTTAAGTGATGAAATTCCTTTGCAAGTGCCACCGGAATTTCACATTGGCTTTTTTTTTTTTTTTGGCAGCAATATTTTCTAGTTGGCCATTTGCTACCATCGCTGGCATGACACCATTTCCATTATCTTCCTTGCCATTGGAGGTCAGAGAGTTTTGTCCTGCCACTGTACCTCAAGGTGCACCAGCTGGTATTTTTCTAGGTTCAGTATCATTTCTTCCCTGGCCACATCTTTTTTATTGTGTTTTAGTCTTCAGTGGAATGTGCATCACCTCCCACTTCAGTAACATCTGCAGGAGTTGGCAAATTTACCATACGCCTCTGCCAGATTAAAAAGGGCTTAAAGCTGAACAATTGACACTGACCCCTGTAGCACCTCCTGCTCAATACATTGTCATTTATCACTAATACCCTTTGTTTACATTCCTTCGGCCTGCATTTAACCCATGAGTCCATGTTTATATCAGGCCCATTATAAATGAAGTGCAAGTAAGATCATGTGAAGTTACAATATCATTTATGTTTTAAAAAACAAGTCACACTCCAACAGTTGATATTTATCTTTTGGTGCCATACAGGAGGAAGCTAGCTCTATAGCTCTGCTTCAATTACTGCTTTTTCTTCTATGTATTGCTGTTCCCAATGGGGATTAGGAAGCTCAGTTCATTTACTGACAGAGCAATGAAGAATATATGTATGTTTCTTATGGACAGTAGGTGACCTGAGTTTGTAATGCAGCTGACTTGTTACATTAAGAAAACTAAAAGTATTAAGCTTGTATTAATTTTATCATTTCATTTCATTATATTGATCCAATAGTCTTGGAAAACCTTGGGTTGCTTTCCAATATAACCAAATGTTAGAAACTCTGTACATTGCTATTTATGCATTAGCCAATTTATTTATTTTTAATAGTCAGAAATAATATTCTCTCACATTCATGTCCCTGTGCTGTGCCCATCACTGGGGTATCTGAGCACTTCTATTATGCTATAAATGTCTCTCTAAAATAAAGGATAGTGTTTTCTGATATTTAACTATGCATTCATTGCTACCTGGAGCACAAGGGCTGAATCTGGAACAGGTGGAGACTTACACAGCATATGAAAAAGATGAGGTGCTTCTCTGGCATGCGGAATAGACGGGGATAGAAATAAAACTACTGCTCCAAGTGCATTGCGCGAGTCAGAGGGAAAAGGTGCTAAAGGGTGGGTGATGGGAAATGAAATCAGGAATTAAAAATAGAATTACATTTTCCACTTGGCAATATACAAACAACACTAAGTGCACTTCATAAATTTTACTATTGTTGCTGCAAGTGGTATTACCATAAATCACATTAGTAGCACACTTGGCACTTTTAAAAAGCCAAGTGGGCTGAGAGTACCAATAAGTTAAAACAGCTCTCCACTATCTCTGGATAGAGTGGAGGGGAAATGTATCATATAAGCTTTTACTATGACTAAAAGCTTGGTTTGCCTACAGCAACATACAAAACAGCTTTCTGCCAGCAAGTCATTATAACAGTGCTCACCAATATTGTTGTGTGTGGGTGCGTATATATATATATTTCTTTACCTGCTGGGCAAGAGGAGAGGTCTGCCTGCTCTTTTTCTCATCTCTAGCAGGAAAGAGAGACTTAAGCAGCTTTGGCATCTGAGGCACGAAGGATTTTACTGGATTCAGGTAGGAGGCAGCCAGGCTACTGAGTCCTGTCAACAAAGTTTTTTTAAAAAAGTGTAATCAACAGCTGTGATTCTTTCACAATAGAAAACCTATGAACCTTCTAATGTTGTAATCAGCACTAGGGAGGGAGTTGACTAGAGGTCAGAGCAACAAAGGACTAGTAGTCAGGACTCCTGTTCCTATTCCTAGCTCTTCCACTGAATTAATGTGTGATCTTGGGCAAGAGACAAACTCTCTGAGGCTCAGTTTGCCCTTCTGTCAAACAGGGATAAGAGCTCCCGCTCTCACATAGGATGCCAAGGCTTAAGATACATACATGGATTCGGAAACACTAAATGCTTTAAGAGTTGCAGTAGTAGAATTTTAAAATCCAGAAACAAGCAACACAGATGATAAAATATTACTATACAACTGCAAAACTTTAAAAAGGTAAACTTGATTACTAAATCACACCCTAGAAATAGCTACATGGATTAGAAGTAAGTAATTTTGACTGCATTGGTACATAACCAGGGTCATAGAGCTCTCCCAGCTCATACCTGTTCCTTTACTCTACTGTTGTCACTCTGTTCTCATCCCCCTTGAGAAAAACACTAGTTATAACTAGTACATAAAACAGACTTTATCACTGCACTCTTCCGTTATACATTGAGCTCTATATGCAAAATATCCACCCCGATCTGCTCTTTGTTATTTTCTAATACGTTGGTAGCTTTGCAGCCTTTGCAAATTTTACTTGCAACATATGGTGTATTATTATGTTTCTGAATTTCTTTGTCTGTTATTTAAGAATTTCAGCTTCTGGAGGCAAGGACTGTGTCTTCACAAACAGTGGGCACCATTAAACACTCATCATACCAGCCAGGGTTTGCAGAGCTGTGGTTTCCTCATATCAAAGTAAAGAAAGACAACGGGTAGAGCAGATACTCAGGACAGTGAATGTTAAGTTCTTACTGATGCTTAATGCATGTTTGCACAGTACAGAGCACAACAGTAGAACTCAATAAGCATTCTTTTTTTTTTCTCTTTTTTTAAATTCTAACTGTATATCCAGGGGACTACCTCCACCCCCTTTTCTCCTGAAGTTCCAAATAGAATATTTCACTTTAAACTTTTACCATAGCCAATTTACCTTTGGGAAAGCTGTTACCTGGATCATTAGAATGGGTTTGCTGAGTAGAGCCTGACAAAGATGTACGAGACGGGGTCATCCCACCAGAATGTGTTGAAATTTTGGATATATCTTGCTGGCTCTCCCATCGACCCTAGAAGAAAAGTAAGTTTATATTTTCAAAAGTTTTGTGGAGATTCTGCTAATACTTATACAGCATGCCAGCATATACAATGCTTTGCAGTACGTAGAATGTGCAAAATTAAGGACAGAACCCATGCCCCAAAATGTTTTCAGTTGAATTGAATGCTCAATCCCACAAGGTGCTGGGCATCATCAGCTCCCATTGACACTGGCAGACTCCTTTGTCCGCTTACAACCACTGAGTACTAATTGCAAGAATCACTGAGTTAAATTCTATAATTATGCATGGTCTGACTAGATGATCATACTGGCACCTTCTAACCCAAAAATCAAGGAAGACTTCGTGGCCTTCTAAAGTAGAATTCAAGATTGAAGTTTGCATGAAAGGGAGGGAGAGCAGAATATAATGAGAACAGATGGATGTGGACAGCCTTGCTCTTTGGGCTGAAGGAAAGCTAGTGTATAGGTTCAAGTAGTATGAAAGGAGATAAGATCAGGAAGAAACGAAGATGACTTTGCTTGTTGTGTTCTATACACTTGGAAGGAAGAGAGATGGAAGAAAAAGAAACTGGATTATGGCAGATACCCAGCAGTCAAGGAGAGAAGTAATTAGAGAATGGGCTAGTGTTTTAGCATTGCAGATAGGGATGAAATGTGGAGATATTAAGTGGTGGGATCTAGAGAGGGCCTGCACTAAAGGAAGGAAGAAGTTGAAGAGGAAAAATTACTTGCTGTACAGTAAGTGTTCTTAGAGAAGTTTTGTTCACTTGGATCCCATTTAGGCTTGCATGCACCCTATGTGCACTTTGGCCTGCAGCATCCGTTGATATGATGTCTGCACACCACAGACTTTTGTACCCCCCCACCCCCGGGCATAAAAGGTGGAGCAGGCCCAACTGCTTCCGTTCCTTTGCGAATACAGAACCCCAAAGCTAAAAGACTCCACAGTAGTGGGAAGGGAGGACAGGTTGTGGAATCCACGTGAATACAACATCTCAAACATCCATGGTTACCATAAGTGACCATTCTTTTTTCAAGTTTTTGTCCACACAAATCCCACCCTAGGTGATTAGCTAGGGTTTATCACCCTAAGGAGGTTGGAGCTTGGAGTCTACTTAAATAAAGATTTTAGGACCGCTTTACCAAACTGGACACCAGATCCAGTAGCTGTAACTAACAAGTAGTGCTGAACAATAATATGTACTGAGTCTCTAACTGGCAGCCCTGCAAATTTCTGAAACAGAAATATTCCTCAAGTATGCCAGTGAGGTTGCTTGGGCCCTAGCAGATCATGATTTAATGTGAGATGGTGGAGCTAATTTAGGAGATTTTAGTTCAGGCATAATAGCTAGGTCTCTAGAAGTTGTAAATACAGACAGTACTGAAAAAGGCGGTTCTGAAGAAAGGAGTACTGTAGAGATCAGGGCCTGTGAGGGTCTCATCTCTCACACCAGTGAGAACATCATCAGTGCAAATGGTAATGAGGTAGCTGGTACCAATATAGAAAGGTCGGTGACGGAGCTCAATTGCCATGGTGCCAGTGCTGAAGAGCATGCGTCAGGCAGTAGAACTGATCCAGGTTGTAGGTCAGGCTTTGAAAAAGGAACTGTGCTTTGATGGTACCAGGAAAAGTGATTGATGCTACGTTTGGGTCTTAGGATAGTGCTCCTTTCTGCCAGTCAGCAGGAGCAACTGACTGATCCCCGGAGGTCTGTACTGATCATTTGCTACCTCTAGACAAAGTCTGAGGCCTTTTGGTAGCTATGGAGACTTAGGTACCATGGATAGCTTATCAGAGCACTGGCCAAATGCAGTTTATGAATTGCTGAATCATCTTTCAACTCATGATTCTCTGAGTCAAAAGTGCCCTTCATTGATCGCTCCAATAGAAATAATTTCAGCCAAGTGACTCGGGCTTTCTGGATCCATTTGGAGAAAGTTCTACAGATGGAGCACTTGTCAGGAATGGGGTCTTCTCCAAGGCAAAAGAGGCCTTGAGAATGTCCCTCATACAGGGGCATTGCTGCCTCATAGGAAGGGCAGGACTTAAAGCCTGGAAACCGTGCCACAGCTATAAGGTCGATGCTTCAGTACTGAGGAGTCTCAGATTTTCTAAAACCCTAGTGTTAGGATATAGATATTCAGGCCTGTCTGCAAAGGCCTGTACTTTAAGAATTCAGGTGTATTCTTATCACTTGGCTAGTTAGAGGTATAAAAGAAAGAATCAAAATCACTGTCTGCCAGTGAAAGGTCCTTCTCTTACTGTGACAGTCTGAGGCCCTGAGCTTAGGCTAAGGCCTTTGACTAAGCAACAGAGGCAGCCATAAGCTGGGAAGCGACCGGTCACATCCTCACATTCCAAACTAGTCACATTGAAAGAAGGTGCTATTGGGCTGCTAGGAATACACTCCTGTCCTGATAATGCCTATCACCTCCAGAGAAAGGGAAGTGCCTAGAAGATGTAAAAGGAAACTTAGTTTGATAGCATCCTGTCTGGCAAGAACTCACTTATCAATACTGGGATGTGAAGTCCTCACTTCTGTATTGTTTTGTCATTATAGTTCCCACTTTGCTATTGTTTGTCTGTATAATCTCTATAATTAATTTTGCTGGGTGTAAACTAATTAAAGTGGTGGGATATAATTGGTTACATAATCATGTTACAATAGGTTAGGATTGGTTAGTTACATTTCAGGAAAATGATTGGTTAAGGTATAGCTAAGCAGAACTCAAGTTTTACTATATAGTCTGCAGTCAATCAGGAAGTGAGTGAGTGGGTGGGTGGGTGGGTGGGTGGGTGTGAAGGGGGAAATGGGAACAGGGAATGGGGGTGGGGAAACTGGAATCATGTTTTGCTAAAGGGGGAAATGGGAACAGGGAATGGGAGTGGGGAAATTAGAATCATGTTTGGCTAAGGGCAGGAATGGGAACAGGGACACAGGTGTAAGGCTCCGTGGTGTCAGAGTTGGGAAGGGGGACACTAAGGAAGGAAACTGGAATCATGCTTGCTGGAAGTTCACCCCAATAAACATTGAATTGTTTGCACCTTTGGACTTCGGGTATTGTTGCTCTCTGTTCATGCGAGAAGGACCAGGGAAGTAAGTGGGTGAAGGAATAAGCCCCCTAACAACTATTTCTACTATTTTGCCAACGGGCTAAATAAAGTGAAATGTTAAGAACTAAACTGCTTCTAACTAACAGAAAAGTGCTAAAGGGTAGCAGGTGGACACAAGTTCTGTTTTACTGCCATAGGCGATAAGAAGAAACTGAGAGGCATTTGGGCCCATTCCATCCTTTATGCCCACAGGATCATGGGGAGGCACATGCTCCTAGAATGGCATCCATGTGTACAAGTATTTGAAGAACAGTAGTTCTCAGCATTGAGCACATGGAAAAAGAGAGAGGAAAGATCCTCCCAGTTTTGGACAACAGGCAAGATTCATCAGGATGACTAAGACCCATCGACTTTGAGATGCCAGCAGGCCATCCAAGAGGAGATATTGCAGTGGCAATTGGAGCTACTCTAACGGTCATAGAGTGAAGAGGTGTACTGCCAACAGAACAGATCACTATAGAGTGGATAACAGAACCCAAGGGACCAAATAATATTCCCCAAAGAGTACAGAGGTAAGAGGAGGGGGGAAAGAATGGTCAACTGTCAATGGAAGGGAAAAGACCTATGCAATATGAATATAAACTTGTTCAGTGACCAAGAGCTATTTAGAGATTTGTACCATGGACAGAAAAAATGCAAGAATGTGTTATATATAAACTTGATGCAGTTCCCAAGTTTCACGTATGTTTATTAGATATGGCTCTCGCTTGTTTTGTACATTTACTGACTGAAACGTCTAAATTTATAACTAATGCCAATTGGTTAGACTCAGGGCCATGAAACTTTAGGTTCCACCAAGAAGGGTGGCAGGGGAAGGG
The DNA here is from genome assembly GCF_965140295.1 of Lepidochelys olivacea. NCBI lineage: Eukaryota > Metazoa > Chordata > Testudines > Cheloniidae > Lepidochelys > Lepidochelys olivacea. Next base: position 8,504,213 of record NC_140413.1, read on the forward strand.
AAAAGTGCTTATAAGTCCTTTGTCTGAAGGAGCTGTAGTTCCATGTACACAGTATATGGTCACTGCCAAATGACTGAACACCAAAGTCAATGGACTTAATTTAGCAAATCAAAAATAACCACTGGAAGAGCACATGTTCCCTGCCATGTTTTGATACAAGGTTGTTTCTAAAATGTCTCACTGATTTCTGGAATGTTTTCCCAGTGCTTTCTTTCTTTTCTGCTGGTCCTTGACAATCTAGCACTCTATCCTCCAGGAAGAATTTTAAGAAGCTGATTTGGAGTCAGCCCCAAGGTGCACAGGAGTCTTACAGCAAATATTATGGGTTATTTCCTAAAAGTGTTCTCTAGGTTTCACCAACCTCAACTATTTTTTCCCAGTTGGCAGGCTGTTAAAATGCTGCCACTAAACCACAGGAATGAAAGCCTTCGTGTCTCATCTATCCAAGCCCAGTCACTGTTCTTAAATATTGCCTTGGCCCCATTCCTATCCCTGTCTGCTGTAATAAATAGGAGAGTGCACTAATTTGCACTGATCTACTTTGATACAACTTAGAGAAATATCACTAGTGCCAATTGGGGTTTAAGCTCAAGTGGCCCTGCCTTCCCACATGGCTTTGAGATACAACATGGGCTGCAGCTCCCCATAGATTTCAAAGGGAGACAGACATGACCAGGATAGAATGGATATCATTAACAACATATTTTAGGGCCTACTTGTAAAGAATGTCATCACTGTGTGGTTGTAGTCAGAGGAATGACTGTAAATGGATCAGACTCCATATTTAGCCCCTCTCATTGACTCTGTATCCAATTTGCTCAATTTACAATTTCCAAAAAATCCCACAGTTAACAGCCAGTGCAAGTGACGTGGGATCTAAAAATCCTGCTGTATCTTATATTACCAGTGAAAGATTCTAAATCGTAACTCATCTGGCACTTGTAATGATATAATAGAATTCCTCTCTCCCCCCAAAAACCATATCAGCTCTGTAGTAAAAAATTGGCTTGTCCTCTCTAAAGCAAGCAGATATAACTCAAAGACAGAGATAGGACCAAATGCAGCTCAGTTACCAGAGTATAAAGCTGGAGTAATTATTGTCTTTTGAGTTAAGACAGTAATGTCTCCCTCCTCCCTGTCCCAACTGGATGGTTTAATTCTACAATGCAGCGTTAAAAAAAAATTAAAGCCCACAAGTGAGTCCTCATAATGATTTTAAATAAAGGTCTCTGTCAAAGGGGTGATGGTGGGTTAACTCTTCAGAAGCTGCCCATTGTAAAAACCTGTACATGCCTGCGACATCGATATGCACAGCTCATTTTGAATGGATTTCTAAAAAGCGCCACTACACACACACTCCTGGCAAAGGATTTTCCCCATCTCTTACTCTGAAGTGCTGCCACCCACCTATGTGCAAAGAAATGAAGAGCCAACTCTTGCTGTAAGACCATTCTGGCTCCTGGTTAGAATATTTCCAGAGGGACTGTTTTGGTGGCTGCAAGAGAATCTCCTACCATTTCTAGGGTGTAACGCCCCATCTAGGGTGACCAGGTGTCTGGTATTTGACTGGAACACCCGGTCGAAAAGGGATCCTGGAGGCTCCGGTCAGCATAGCCAACTGGGCTGTTAAAGGTCCGGTCGGCGGTGCTCAGGCAGGCTAGTCCCTGCCTGTCCTGGCTCCACGCTGCACCCTGGAAGCGGCCAGCAGGTCCGGCTCCTTGGTGGGAGGGCCATGGGGCTCCATGCGCTGCCCCCGCCACAAGCACCGGCTTTGCACTCCCATTGGCTGGGAGCTGAGGGGGTGGTGCCTGCAGCAGGCCAGAGCAGCACGCAGAGCCTCTTGCCCACCCATCTTTTCTAGCATCTGATCTGCTGGCTGCTTCTGGGGCATGCACAACACAGTGTCAGGACAGGCAGGCAGCCTGCCTTAGCCCATCCCCCTACCCCCGCTGACCAGGAGCTGCCCCAGGTAAGCCCGTGCCCCAACCCCGAGCCCCAACCGCCTGCCCTTAGACCCCTCCTGCACCCCAACCCCCCGCCCCAGCCCTGAGCCCCCCCCACTGCATCCCAAAGCCCTCATCCCTGGGCCCAGCCCAGAGCCCACCACCCCAGCCCAGAGCCCTCATACACCCTCGCACCCAAACCCCTGCCCCAGCCCTGAGCACCTCCCCACAAGCTGAATCCCCCTTCTTCACCTCAAACCCCTCATCCCTAACCCCAGCCCAGAGCCTGCAAACCCCAGCCCAGAGCCCTCACCCCCTCCTGCACCCCAAGCCCCTGCCCCAGCCCAGTGAAGGTGAGTGAGGGTTGGGGAGAGCGAGCCACCTGGACACTAACAATGACAGACTATTCCATGGAAACCTTACAGAATCACAGAGGTTAGATGTAGAAAAGACCTGTGATGTCTTCTAATTCACTGCCCAGCTGCCAATCCAGGACTGTAACACATTTGCTTGTTTCATGTCCATCTAGTTAGTTTTAACTAGTAAGAGGAGGCCTGTGGATCACTTCAACATGCCACAAGTTACACATTTCTACAGAACTATGGAACAGCTGCACCTGAACAGCTGGAGCTTTGTGACAATGTAAGAAAAAAAGATGTGTCCGATAGCTAAGTTGCCTCTCAGTTACAACAGTTTCAGGTTGGTACAACACCGTTGTTTTCGATGGAGTTACTCATTGACTTCAGTGTAGCATGAAACATAGATGAACATGATTTGTTGGGGAAGAGTCAAGATGGCTTTTGTAAAGGGAAATCATGCCTCCCCAATCTATCGGAATTCTTTGAGTGGGTCAACAAACATGTGGGAAAGGGTGAGTCAGCGGATATACCACACTTGGACTTTTCAGAAGGACTTTGACAAAGTCCCTCACCAAAAACTCTTAAGCAAAGTAAGCAGTCATGGGATAAGATAGAAAATCCTCTCACAGATCAGTAAGTGGTTAAAAGACAGGAAACAAAAGGTAGGAATAAAAGGTTACAAAGGAGAGAGATAAATGGCGGGGTCCCCCAAAGATCTGTCCTGGGACTTGTGCTGTTCAACATATTCATAAATGAGCTGGAAAAAGGGGTAAACAGTGAGGTGGCAAAATTTGCAGACAATACACAATTACTCAAGATAGTTAAGTCCAAAACAGACAGCAAACAGTTACTGTACAAAGAGAACTCTCAAAACTGGGTGACTAGACAACAAAATGGCCCATGAAAATAATATTGATAAATGCAAAGTAAAGCACACTGGAAAACATAATCCTAACTACACATACAAAATTAGGGGATCTAAATTAGCTGTTACCACTGAAGAAAGATCTTGGAGTCATGGTTTGCTCAATGTAAAGTAGCAGTCAAACAGGATGTTAGGAACCATTAGGAAAGGGATACATAATAAGACAATAAATATCCTAATGCCACTATATAAATTCATGGAATGCCCACACCATGAATTCTGCACATTTGTGACGGGTTCGGTCACAGAAACCCCCTAGGGACTGCCACCTGATGTACTGAGACTACCTCTGAGCCAGTCTTCCCTGCCAGCGTGGGACTCCAGTACCCTGTCTTGTTGAGCCAGACATGCCGGTCTGCTCCAACACAGACCCAGAGTCTGAACCATGTGCCCCCAAAGCTGTAGACTTAACTGAAAACAGCTTAAGAAGTGTTCCTGTCTCTAGCACCCCGACACCCAGTTCCCAATGGGATGCAAACATCAAATGAATCCGTTTTACTCTGTATAAAGCTTATACAGGGTAAACTCATAAATTGTCCGCCCTCTATACACTGATAGAGAGATATGCACAGCTGTTTGCTCCCACAGGTATTAATATTGCCACCTAGGTTAATTAATAAGCAAAAAGTGATTTTTATTAAGTATAAAAAGTAGGATTTAAGTGGTTCCAAGTAATAACAGACAGAACAAAGTAAGTTACCAAGCAAAATAAAACTAAAACACGCAAGTCTAAGCCTAATACATTAGAAACTGATTACAGATAAAATCTCACCCTCAGCTATGTTCCAATACATTTCTTTTACAGACTGCACTCCTTCCTAGTCTGGGCCCAATCTTTTCCCCTAGTACAGTCTTTGTTTCAGCTCAGATGGTAGCTAGGGGATTTTTCATGACTGCCCACTTTGTTCTTCCACCCCCTTATCTAGCTTTGGCACAAGGCAGGAATCTTTTGTCTCTCTGGGTTTTCCATTTAGAAGGAGGGATGGGAAAGCACCAGGTTTAAGATGGATTCCAGTATTAGGTGACATGGTCACATATCCTGGGAGACCCCAAGCCTTCATTTTTCCTGGCCTGACTCACAGGAAGGCTTGCAAGTAAACAGATCTATTTACAACCAATTGTCCTAGTTGATAGGAGCCATCAAGATTCCAAACCACCATTAATGGCCCACACTTTGCATAATTACAACAGGACCTCAGAGTTATATTTCATATTTCTAGTTTCAGATACAAGAATGATAAATTTATACAAATTGGATGACCACACTCAGTGGATTATAAGCTTTGTAATGGTACCTTACAAGAGATCTTTTGCATGAAGCATATTCCAGTTACATTATATTCACACTTATTAGCATATTTTCATAAAATCATATGGAGTGCAATGTCAACAGTTACGGTCACCCCATTTCAAAAGAGATATATTAGAATTGGAAAAGGTACAGAGAAGGTCAACAAAAATGATTAAGGATATGGAACAGCTTCTGTATGAGGAGAGATTAAAAAGACTGGGAATTTTCAGCTTGGAAAAGAGATGACTAAGGCAGGGATATGATAGAGGTCTATAAAACCATGAATGGTATGGAGAGCGTTATTTATTACTTCTCATAACACAAGAACTAGGGGTCACCCAATGAAATTAATAGGTGGCAGGTTTAAAAGAAACAAAAGGCATAACACACAGTTAAACTGTGGAATTTGTTGCCAGGAGATGCTGTGAAGGCCAAAACTAGGTTCAAAAAAGAAGTAGATAAATTCATGGAGAACAGGTCCATCAATGGCTATTAGCTAAGATGGTCAGAGATGCAACCCCATGCTCTGGGAGTGGATGACAGGGGATGGATCACTCGATAATTGTCATGTTCAGTTCATTCCCTCTGAAGTACTGGGCATTTGGCACTAGAGAGACCAGGATGGCCGTTCTTATGTAAATGAGGCACAATGGCTGTATTTTCAAAGCAGAAATATTTTAAAGCAAAGGCATTTAAAGTAAGAACAATATAGTAACTATAGTGGGATAATAATTTTATCGCACTCATTAGGTGGACCTAATGCATTAGTTACATCTGCTGGGACCTTTGGACTCTGAAGCATGCCATGTGCAGTATCACTGAAAATTCAGATAATGAATTTTTCTCTCAATGCTTAAATGAAGTACAGTATTTTAATGAGAAACTGTGGGACATTTCTATGGATGTGGTTATAAGCAATTAATTACTTGCAGATGTTTTAGCATTTCCTACATGGAACAGAAATTTAACTATCTACATTAGACCATATATGAAAACTCAATTTCTTCATACCATTGCATTATGCATTAAAACTCCTTTCTCACTCCCTATTCTCCATATGAATACATATTTATGCACACACACAAACTGTGCAGGTCATAAGAAGAAGCCTTGAGAAGTCTCTCAAAGTAATTATTTGATCTTTAAATCGAGATTACTTTTTAACCATGTCCTGATGATATTTTTTTTATGGTCAGTGATGGGGTTGATTCTGGGGCCACACACCACAAAAAGGAAGAAGAGATTCTCCCTGATCTCGTCTTCAAAGGCCACAAATTGCTTTAAACGTTTACCTTCTGACTGCCAAGGTTGTACAGGGGAGCTAAATCTTGACGGCTTCCAGATATCTGAAATGGTTGAAGTGAACACATACATTAGTTTCTGCAAAATGTTAAGTACCTCTTATAAATGTGTCTTGAAAATACATAAGAGCAGGAAAGATGGTCTTGCAGTTATAGCACAAAACTGAGTTTAGGGTGAAATGCTGTCCTCACTGAAGTTTATGGCAGAACTTCTACTGATTGGACCCTTAGGTTCTCTCTCTAGCTCTGCCACAGATTTCCTGTGTGATCTTGGTCAGGTCAAAATCTCTGCCCCAGTTCCTTCAGGTGTTAAACAGAAACTATAATTTCTACAGAAAATATGTATGAGGCTTAATTCATTAGTACTGGTATTTGTAACGTGCCTTGAGATCTTCAGACAAAGAGTTGAAAATATTAACTTGATAATTGGATGAAATACCTTCAGTGTTTCAAAAAAGAGTAGTGTGTACAGAAGTACATTTCACATGGCTCTTTTTACATGGCCTGAATAGGTGTGGGTGTTTAGAATGCTAGCCTATGTGATCAGGATATGGAAATTTGTGGGTTTTGTCTCTGCTCAGGAATTCACATGCTGGCTTACCTCCCCCACCACCAAGGAAGGGTGCAATTGGGGGATGAGACCAGAGGCAACTCATCGTTTTATTCTCCCACCTGGATAGCTTAGGGCCCTGTGTGTTGTACGGTCTGCCCTCCTCATGGAGCTATTGACGCAACTGTGGCACGCTTACCCGATTGACGTTGGGAGAGCTCAGACTCCTCCTGTTAAGTTTTCCTTTCCCCGTTAACTGCTCTTTCACCGCAACCTCCTGCAGACCAGTCAAGACATCAGGACAGAAACACTTTACAAGCATCTACACTGTGATCGAAGTGTGGTTTTGCATATACATGAAAATATTTCAATACAGCCCTAATGCACCATAGAAGAAAGGAGACTTCACAATTTAATCTTTAATGTCTCATATAGTATGCTGATAGTAGGAAGTCTACAGGGAGCGGGCAAGTTTGGTCCACTAGTAACTGTTTGCTCAGTGGTATGGCTAGAATTTTACATAATCTTTAGAAGGTCACTGAGCATCTATAGCCCTGCATCTATGAGAGGGCTATATCTGTAACAGATGTGAACAGTGAGACTCCTTTTCCTAGCTGAGCTCCTATTTTAATTCTTTAAAGTAATTATATTTGACAGAGAACTTCCTTTCAATACTTAAGAGTGCAGCACACTTTATTGTTAATTTATAGGGGGCAAGCACATGCTCAGATTTGTTTTGGATAACTTTCTCTCTCTTGCTTGCATAATTTATACCCAGAAATACAATTTTCCATAAATGTGTCCCTCTCCTGTGTTTTTCCTGGTAAACAGATCAAGTTACAATACTTACGATTAACCTAATCAGTGTCTCACTTATTGATAGAACAGGCTTGGTTACGCCAATGCATAGCATGTACAAGATGACACAAGTTGCTAATGACTTCAGAAAACTTGCTTTCTGAAACTCTGGGTTTAATTTTAAAGCCAACTCCACACACAACTATCTTTTTTGAAATACAATTCTGGCAGTGCACAGTGTGTTTCAAAACACACAGAGAAACCCAGAATGGACAGTGCCCCTGATATCAAGCCTTCAATCCTACCTGTACTGCATACAATTTCGAAGGAGTAACAAGTATGTGAAAGAGCTACCATCATGCACTTGCTTCCTTCGAAGTCTGTGTCAGGACACGCTGAAGAGCTGAGGCATATACTGAAGTGGCCCTCTTGTTTATTAAGCCATTGCATGCACTGATAAAAAGATTTCTATCACAACAGTGTTCTCAGTCAGTATATTTACTGATGTCAACTCTGGCATTGGAAAAAATAATAATAAAAAAAAAAGACACCTGGCGAAGACGATCCAGGGTGAGAATGTTCTCCACTGCCAGCACACTTCGCAGGTACTTTTCAATATAGGCTTCTGAGTCAGCTGAAGCTGTGTTTTCAACATTAGCTGCCATCCTTGCTAGTGCCTCCCGCTCCTCAGCTCCCTGAGCATCCTGGGAAGAAGGAAAGAAAGGCTGCCTTGTTTAAAGGAAATATTTCCAATTAAAAAAACCCCCCAAAAATACAGCCAGCCAACCAACCAAAAAACAACACGTCTTTCCTGTACAGACCATACGAAGGCTTTGAAAAAATGGATGATGTTGATTCAACATTGAATCTTCCCCTAAATTAGATAAGAAATTAATCTACTTCTACAGTACATGCAGGAATCCCTAACAAAGACTTTTTAGGAGCTCCTGCAGCATAGAAGCTAGATGGGTGCTTCTATTGTTTTTGATGAGTACAACCCTTCAGCTGTAAAGGCTGGTTATGGTTCTCTTTCCTTGTCAGCAGAGTTTCATGGGGAGATATCACCATCAAGCAATGTAAATACTATTCTTGGGGGTATTTTGCACCACTGTGCAAGTGCAGCATTAACGTCTCCCATAGATTCCCCACCCCCCCCTCAGAATAATTGATTCTGACGGGGACTCGAGGAGGTGAAGGGAAGCCACAAGAGGGGTCATGCTGCAGTTATACCTTTCGCTAGCCAGGGGCTAATGTGGCGTCAGAAGAGGGCAGCTGGCTCACATGCTGGAGCAGCCAGCCATGGAGAGGGAGGGGGCAGAGGCCAGGTGAGGAGGCATGGAATGGGGGAGGAACAGAGCAGGGCACCCAGAGCTGCTGGGGGAGGGGACGGGTCACACAGACTGGAGTCCAGAAGGGCTAGCTGGGGGGGAGGGGAATGGCAAACTGGGGCGGGGACACAGGAGCTAGTTGGGTGACAACACTGAGTGGGAGTGGGGGGTGCAGGGCCACATGGGGACAAGAGGATGGGGAGTGCACTGCCACATGGGGATGGGGCAGCCATGCCTGGCTGAGCGAGGGTGCAGGGCCACATGGGGATAGGAGAAAGTTGGGGTGCAGGGCCAAATGGGGACTGGGACAGATGTGCCTGATTAAATGGGAGAGGTTGAGGTCAGCCAGGGTCTGCATGGGAAAAGCTCCCCAACTCCCTAACAATCCCTCCCCCTCAAAAAACCTGTTGCATACTTCTCCCAGCCACAACTCACAACCCTCCAGGTTCACCCCCAGGCTCCCTCCCAGTAATTACTTCCCTCTCCCTTAGCTCCTCCATTACCCGTGACTCTCCCAAGCCTTTGCTCTGCTTCTGAGGGGTGCGGGAAATACGGTTCTATACTGTAGTTTAAATGAATTATTACTAAAAGTTCTGTACTAATATGCCTAGTAAGGAATCTATTTGTCAAAAACATTTCCTTAATCTTTTTTGTTTTCTGTACTGTTACAGACATACTTGCTGACAGGTATTTTGAAATAAATTACCAAAATAATTGAAACTGGCATGATTATATTATGTTATTTTGACAAGTAAAATATGCAGAATTTTTATATATTATGCGCAGAATTCCCCCAGGAGTAAATTGTCTGTCTTCAGATATTTTATAGCACTAAAGCCAGCCACATTTGGGTCTTTGCCTGCTCCCTACAACATACTAAGCTACCATATGAAGGGAAATAAAACTAAGAAAGTTGACAAAACAGAGACTACAGCTTCAGACATGCTTTGGGTGGGAGGTGTGTCTGTCTCTCGCAGTGCTTTCTTGGAGGCTGTTACTGGGCATCTGTTTTGATCAAACAAAGGCAAGAGTGGAGGCAATGAAGGAAAGTATGATGAGGCTCAGTGCTCGAAGGGTTAAAGCAAGGCATTATTTATTAAGGGACAGCCTCCACTTGAAATTTAGATTCTATTTAAAAAAAAAATTAAAAGTAGTCCGGTACTAAACCTGCTCCCGAGTCCCAGGACAAGATTTCTTAAAATATTTCTCTTCCCCATTGCTGTATGAAAGACCCACTCAAATGACGAGGGAAAACTGACTAAACACGGTAGACAATGCAGATTGCTGCAAAATGCACAACGTGCAAAAAAAACAGTTTGTCTAATCTCTGTCTGTTCTAGGAATCTTAGTTATTACTTGTAGCAACAATAGGCAATGAATATTCAACCAGATGTGAGATTTCAAGAAGCTGGTGTCCCTTTGACAGTTTCAGGCATTTTCAATTCCTAGTTATTCACCTCTGGAATATTAGAGACTATCTCAAAGGTGACTCCACAGCCAGGAATGGAACTTCGGTGAGACATTCTTCTTAGGAAGCTCTGTGCAAAACCCTATAGAGGAAGAAGGAAAGGGGAAAAAATGGTTGTTTCAGTTAAAAAAAAAAAAAAGGTGTTTTAAAATAACATTTTCAACAAAAGCAAATGTTTGTATATGGCAAACAACAGAACAGACAAAACAAGCAGGCAGCATTCAAAGGACTTTAGTCCAAATAAAGACAAAATCAGTTACTTCTGTCTTCATTACAGATGTAAAAAGGGGATTATCTTTCTACACAGCAAAGTGACCTCTTAACTAGAAAACAAAGGATTGACTGGTTTGAGATGATTATTTTTTCTTTTTTGGGGAGACCCCAGGGTGACTTTTCTTGAATATTGACAAGTAAAGACATTAAATTCTTGACCAAAGAGATCGTTATGAAGAATGATTTAAGAGGGCATTGTCATTGTTTATGCTGACTTGGCACCGCGCAGGGTTAAGAACTGGATTCTTGAATTAATGCAGAGATGAGTCATTGAAAGATGCTGCTGAGTCTGAACAGCCTGGAAAAGTTATCGCTGGGGATTAAAAAAACCTAGTGAGAAGGCTGAATTTTTGTGTTGTCAAATAGACTCAGCTTGCAGAGGAAATCGGCATTGATGGCAACTCAATACAATCTTTATGATAAATGGAGCCTGCAAATGATTTCTGTGAAATGGGTTCCCCCCAGTTTTAGATAATGGAAAATTTGCCTAACTGTTTCCTTTCTGGGAAAGGCTTCGCACCTTGTCAAATATTTAGTGCTGTGCCTCTCTTCCTCCAAATACTATCAGCAGCTCAGTTGTGTCCACAGGGCTCTGCCTGGAGCTTGGCCATACCCCTTCTGGCCTCGCTTCAGACTCTGCCTCCAGTAATGCCAACAGAGGAGCAGCTCAGCACCCCCACCTTATCGGATATGGACGCTGGCATAGAAAGCCAAATTTCGGGGCAGCATTGAGCAGAATTCTCCCTCCTCCCACCATCTTCATCAAGGAATGAAGATTTTCAGGGATCATTCCCTCAATGGGACCATTCATTGAGCTCCTGCCTCCCATTTATTCCTCCCCCCGCACCTTCCATCATGGCACAACAGGCCAAATGGAGAAAATAAAAGGTCAAGAGGGACTTTCGTTCTGAGAAGCCACAGACAGCAACGTGAGCCACAACTGCTGCTAGCATACCCCTAAATGTCTCAGACTGGAAGAGAGGTCAGTTTCTAGAAACAGATGCAGTCAATGTTACTGATGGGGAAAACATAATGCAGGTTTCACTTAGGATCCATAGGCAAATGAGACGAATTTCACTAATCTACAAAACACAAGCTCCTGGCCCATGAGGAAACACCTACTAAACTCTACCCAATGTTAAATGATTGGGATTAGAGAGACTATTCACCATATTAATACTAATGATGTTGAAACAAAAGTTCTCTCCAGTATTTAGCAGCATCATACAAAAGCCATGAGAAAAAAAAAATCAAATAATCTTCCAAGACACTGAAATTATCACACAGACTACTAGCAACTTGAAGCACCTCGTTATTCCCACACAGGACAGAGCAAATCGGTGTTAAGTAAACACAAGGAATCAAAACAGCAGCTGGTTGTTGCTATTTCTGATGCTTCTTTATGACAGTGTACCAAAGTAAAGAGCTGAAGCTGCTGAGGATGGGTGAAACACAGTATCCCACCTTCTTGATTCTCCAAGTCTAGTCCCCAGCAGGACTTGTGAGGAAGTGGAACTGAAGATTAATGTATAAATTATTTTGGTATCTTCAAAGCTTCTACAAAATGGACCCAGATCACTTCAACATGTCAAACAAATGTATCCAGCCAAAGAAAAACTACATCAAGAGAAGAACTGGACACTTTTCTTTTTGTTCTGTAATGCTTCTGGCTAAGAGTTAGTTTAAAGACTCTTTTTAGAAGGCCACTGTTAATTTCATTTTTCTTCAAGGGACACTTGTCATGTCTCAGAATTACAAACACACAGCTCCCATAAAATATTTAAAAATACGCACCTCCATCTCAACCCGATGTTGGCAACCTATCAAATCCACCAAAACAAGGGGTACACCAGTGTTAAAATGCTGCAGTGAAGTGAAGCACAGACTAGGAGTCTGAGCACAGGACTGGGGACCAGGAATTACTGAACTCTGGTGTAGAGCAAGTCAAAAGCTCTTTGCCTCAGGTCTCTCATCACTTTGACAGGGAGTCAAAACTCACTGGAGGGTTTTAAAAGATGTACCTGTCTCCCGTAGACATTAACACAGACACGTTTGCGTAGCACTAGCTGCATTTCTGCAGGATGGCTGAGCTGGACAGTCACTCTCACAATAAGGAAAACTCTTTCATCTGTTGCTGATCCTTTACTGAGCTGAATGCAGTTATGGACTGTGGAATCCCAGGAGGCTTCTACTTTCACCTGCAAAGGAAAGAAAGCATCTCCTCTAATACATAAATTTTAACTCAAAAAATTTCTAGTTCACCTAGAAGTGGAAAAAACCAGATGTCTGTTTTAATAAGAGGTCATTTTACATCAATATAGTCTCCCAACAAAGATATTTGAGTTTAAAAATGGAGGTTACTTACCTGTAAGTGGAAATTCTTTGGGATCTGTGATCCCTAGCTGTATTCCACATGTAGATGAGCATGCACATCATGCACTTGAGTCCATAAATTCTAACAAGCAGTGTCCGTTGACCCAGGGCATAAGAGGCAGTGTGGGCTGACACCTGTCCAGTTCTTCTTACTGTGAATCCAGCAGGATCCGAAGAAAAGGGGACTGAGGGGTGGTAGGATGGAGGGGAATATAGATATGGACCACACATCTCAAAGAACATCCAGTTACAGGTAAATGACCTCCACTTCTTTGAGTGCTGGTCCCTATGCTTGCTCCACACCTGGGTGACTGACTAGCAGCATTCAGACTGAGGAGGGTGCGAGGATGCTAGCAGCAAAGATGCTTAAATTACTGCAGTTCCCACTGTTGCATCTGCTTGAACTAGCGTACAAAATGTTTTGTATGTGTGTGAATGGAACTCCAGGTAGCCATTCTACATATGTCCAGTATCGGTACTTCCTGCAGGGATGCTGTAGCAGCAACTTGTGCTCTCATGGATTGTGCCCTTACCCCATCAGGTGGAGGGATGTGTGTTAATTGGTAGAACTTGATTCCCCCAGAAATCCACTTACATTCTCTGAGAGGATAGAGCTTGTCCTTGCAACCTTTCTGCTATGATGAGAAATAGCCTTGGTGATCTTCTGATAGGTCTGGTCCTTTTCAGGTAGAATGTCAAGGCATGTCTGACTTTGAGGGAATGAAAGCGGCTCTCTTCAGCAGAGGCATAGAGTTTCAGGAAAAAAACAGATACATGGATAGTCTGGTTGACATGGAATTCAGAAATAACTGGGGAGGAATTTAGGATGGGGGTGAAAGGAGACCTTTTTCCTTGTGAGAAACAGTATAGGGTGGGTCTGCCATAAGGATTCCCATCTTGCGCAATCTTTTGAGTGAGGAAACAGCAACTAAAAATCCCACTTTCAGGGACAAGTAGGACATAGGGCATGTTGCCAAGGGTTCTAATGGAGGTTTGGTGAGCATAGACAGGACAAGATTGTGGCCCCACTGAGGTGTAGGTTTGACCACTAGCAGAAAAATCCTGACTAGCCCTTTCATGAATCTCACTGTCATTGGGTGAGTGAAAATAGAATGTCCAGCTACTGGAGGAAGGAAGACACTGATCACTGCAAGATGAACCTGCAGTGAACTAATGGAAAGACCTGAGGGTATTTTTTTTAAAAATAGGAGAATCTAAAACAACTGGGACATCTAGAAAGCTGGGAGAAGGCTGATTATGCTGAGCCAAGGTAGAGAATAATCTCCATTTAGCTAGGTAGCATTCTTACTTTGATATCTTGGATGGGTGCTGAGCAAAAACATTCTAGTTTTGATGCCCATCCAAACACCAGGCGGAGTGGCTCTGGATTGCGGTATCCGATTCTGCCTTCTTCCTGAGTAAGAAGATCTGAAAAGGTGTGGATCCTGATAGGAGGTGGGACTGAAATTCTCAGGAGTTCTGAGAACCAAAACTGTCTGTGCCAGTTAGGTGCTACAAGCACTGTTGTGATGGATCTTTCTCAAGACCTGTGGTAGCAGGGGAATAGGAGGAAAGGCATACGTAAGTTCTTCTGTCCATGACAACAGGAGATCATTGCCCTGGGAGCTGTGACTCATAGCTCCTCTGGAGCAGTACGGGGGAAATTTCCTGTTCTTTGGGATCCCTTTGCATCCCAACTGAGGTGTTCCCCACACAGGGTCTGCAGAGAACTGTTTGCTAACGAGTTATGAGCACTTGGAAGGTATGTGGCTTGGATGGTGGTGTAGTTTCTGATGCACCAAACCAAAGCCTGACTGCTTCTAGGAAGAGATCTTGCTTTGCCCTATTTGTTTATGTAACAGACCATGTTGCTGTTGTCTGATGTTACTCTGATATAGAAGTAAATGTATAAGCAGTTTTAGCAGACTGCCCTCAGTTCCAGTAGATTGATGTGCAGTCTGGCCTCTTGTGGGGGCCAGGTACCTTTTATGGTGTGGTTGTTCATGTGAGCATTCCAACCCATAAGGGATGAATCCGTTAGAAAAGTGACATTGGGGCAGGAGCACTGAAGGGGATTTCTACTTTCACTGGTTCTGGATTCAACCACCAGGTAAGACAGGTGATGACCCTGGTGGGAATGGCCACTCTGGTGTTGATGTGATCCTCATCTGGTGAGTAGACTGACCAAAGCCAGGCCTGTAGGCATTGTAGATGAAGTCTGGTGAATGGTGTCACATAAGTGCACAAGACCACGTGTCTAGAAGAGAAAGGCATACTTTGACCATAGTCCTTGGTCTGCAAGTAATCTGTGCTATCAGATTGCTCATAAACTGAAATCTTTCTGTGGGGAGGACTGCTCTGACAAACTTTATTGTTGTGTGGGTGTTAAAATGGTCTTTTCTTTCTTTGCAGACATCCATCCTGCTAGACGATGGAGCAGGAACAAAGTCGCCGGGTGTCGGTCAATACTGCCTCTACTGGGGCCACCTACTAAGAGCTAGTTATCAAGATATGGGAAAACTGTGTACCCTGACATCTCATTTGGGCTGCAACCACAGAGAAGACCTTCATGAATACTCCTTTGCTGTTGCTAGTCTTAAGGGAAGGACTATGAACTGGAAACGTTCCTGATCCACTAGAAATCAAAGGAACTTCCTTGATACTGAAATGGCACTCATTCTATTGCCCCTTGTTGGAGGGGGGAGTCCACCTCCTGTTTAAGAATCACCTCATGAGAGTGGTCCCTGAAGGGGATTTGTGGGGAGGGAGAGAGAGAAAACCTCTGTGGAATATCCTTAATGGACGAATTCTAGGACCCAATTCTCAGTCGTGATAGAGTCCCAATTGTGGGTGAAAAGTGAGAGGTGGCCCCCAAAGATAACGCGGGTAGAGGTAAGTGGCATCAAGAGCAGTGAAGGATATCACCGGAGGTGTCAAAGGTAGCCCTTAGTGGGTGGCTGAGAATAGGCAGATATATGGTAGCTGAAAATTGATGCCTCTGAAGCCTGATGTTTATGGGTGGATGTGGGTGGTATAATGTCTGTGGAGAGGTTGGCCTTGGCCTATACATCTGCCTCTGGTGTTGTCTCCTCAGGGCTGGGGTGTAAATTCCCATGAGGCGTAGAGTTGACCGTGAGTCTTTCAGCAAGTGTAGGGACTCATCTGCTTTCCATTAAACAAATTTGGCCTGTCAAAAGGCAGGTCCTGTATGGTGTTCTGGACCGCTTTGTTGAAGAGTGTAGCAAAGACTCATGCTTTACAACTGTGTCAGTGGCCAAGACTCTGAATGCAGTATCCACTGGAGCCAGAAGAAATGCCTTTGCCAACAACTTGCCCTCCTCTATCCAGGACTGAAATTGGCCTCTGTCCTCAGGGGGAAGCTTGTCCTTAAAGTCAGCCAGGCTAGAGTAATTGTTAAAATCATATTTTGCTAACAAGGCCTGACAGTTCATGGTATGAACCTTTTTTCCTCCAGAATGTCCAACCTCTTCGAGCCCTTGTGAGCCGGAGTGGTCTTGGGATCTTGTAACTCTCTTTGTGGCTTAATGTACCACCAGGGATTTGGGTGCTGGGTGGGAGAAAAGACATACAGCTTTTTTGGCAAGGACAAAATCACATCTCTCAGTCCTTTTAGGCATGGGGACTCATGAGGTAGAGGTATGCCAGACCACTCTGGCTGGCTCCATGATAGCCTCATTAACTGAGAGTGCCATCTTGCTTGGACCTGCAGCCTACCGAATATCCAGGAGATAGTACTGGAAGTCATGGATCTCCTCCAGTGGTATCTGGAGGCCATTGGTTATCCTCTGCAGTAGCTCCTGGTATGCCTATGGTCGTCCAGTGGAGATGGTGAGGATGGAGTGACAGCTTCAGCTGGAGCTCAGATGAGATTCCCATTGGTGCTGGCAGATCCGAATCAATATCCTCCTCCTCCTTGAACTGTGACAGATCTGGTGGGTGCTGAGGAGAGGTGTTGTATGACTCTTGGACGGATCTGGGGTGTCTGCCACAGAGTTTCCATGGGCCCCAATAAAGCCAAAAGGAGGGATCAATCAGATGGGAGAGACCTCATAGCACCGGATAACATCCAGATCTCCTCGACTCTCTATCAGGGCTCAGAACTCTAGGAGGAGATGGACTGGCTGGGGTGCCTTACTCACCTGAGTCTGATAACTGCTCTCTCCTCATTGGTGAGGTGGAAAGTATATGAGGGTGGATGCTCCTGCCTATGGGTTAGAGAAGGGATGATTCTTGTGGTGCTAAAGCAGTTTTGTCCTCCAGTGTGGCAATTTCCCTTTGGAGGACTGGGCTGGAGAGAGGAGGCTGAGGGTAAGGGAGGAATATATCCTCTGGTGTCGTGTAGGTGTCTGGTTGTCCTGGCATTTTGGGTGTTCCAGTGATCGGGACCGATGGTTCGGACGTGTCCCGGGAAATTGTAGTTGGGTTGTCCTCTGAAGGGAGGGCTGGTACCAATGAAGAGTCAGGTCCAGCACTTCTGGGCAGAACCAGCAGACGTCAGTCCTCGTGTTTCAAAGCCAGAGCCAGCAACAGATCCTTTTTCTTGCACACTGTGTCCTCCAAAATCCTGGATCTATAGGATCCACGAATGAAGGCTCACCCAGCCTGGACGGCCTTTGGGAGGGATATCTTATGGACACACCTCGACAGGGATCTGTCCTTGCAACTGTGAGAGTGCCCCCTACTCTTATGGGAAGCTGTGGAAGAAGAGCCCTTGGGCTTAGCATTTGCAGACTCTGCTTCTAAGATTACGTTGGGGGCACTACTCATCTGATGGAGCCAATGTACAGCGTGTGGGGGTGTCTCCGTGGCCTGGATCAGAGTGAGGTCTCATCGTCTTCTTCATAAGGTGTTTCCTTAAGTGAAGGTCATGAGCTTCACGTGGTTGCGGTGGAAATGAGCAACAGATGCTGCACTTTGCTGGAATGTGCATCTTATCCAAGCAATAGAGACAGTATTTGTGATATTTGTGATTTGTGGAGAAGGAGTGAGGGCAAGAGACAGTTCTTGAACCCTGAAGCTCTGGGCATAGCCTCGGATCTTGGGTAGAGCATCTCTGGTATGGGGAAAGAACAAGCTATACTAACTAACTAAACTACTATAAAATTATTTACAGGCTACGAAATAGAAAAGTTGGAGAAATCTGTGGACACAGGAATTCTGAGTCAGGGCATGCGATGGGTAAGAAGGAACTGGAGAGGTGTTGGTCAATACTTCCTCTTATGCCCTTGGTCTGGAGCAAAAGGAGAATTAATGCTCATGTGCAGGCCAACCGACATTGCTTGTTAGAATTTATGGACTCAGGGACATGCGCACCCAAGTGTTGAACACACATAGGGATCAGCACCCAAAGAAGAACTGAGACTTTTTTAAACACAAGGACATTTCCCTTTGAAAAAGAGCTACCAATCTCCTAGATTTTTGACTATAACTTTTAAGAGGACAGGATCATTCCATTTTGCTCTTATGAAGACACTCCAGAAAGAGCAGAGCTGATTACAATGTGAGTCTTTGGAAGACAAATTTCAGTATACTTCACTTAAAGACCCCCCCCCCCCCTTTTCTTTTTTTTTTTGCTTGACAGCTGAGAAATATTTTGCCTGAACAGTGTTAAAAATATTTGGTAAAATACAGAAATCCTATTAGGCTTGAGAGGGGAAAAGGAATTTCCCTGCTCATAAAATAAAAATAAAATTATGGAAAGTTGATACTACATATCTTCAAATAATTAGAAATATCACATGGTAGCACTCTCTTTGGGTTTCTTGTTTAGAGTGCATGCAGAAAAATTTTAATAATTTTAGAAGTCTGAGGAAATTCCCAGACAAAAACAACTGTGTTAAGTTGGAGTTAAAGTTTGGAGTAAGTACCAGTAACTTAAAGGTTAAAAAAAGAAATTTACAGGAATGTTGGATTATCCCAAAACCAAGCATTACAAAACCAGGAAATTCAGAGTTAAGGTTATACTGAAAATAAATCAAAACATGCTAAGAAATGGAAATGCACCGTTAAGGCACCTAAACAACTGCAACTCCACTTTAATGTAGTTTTTTGGGGGGAATATAATAAAATTCCATTCCTAGAGAACAATTCTAAAAACAATCAGCCTTAGAAAGTACAAGAGCTGTATACTTAATGTGTCAGTCTAGATGCACTCCTGTGATGTCTAGGTAAGAGTTTGCCTACACATGAAAGGTAATCCAGAAATAGATAAGGTATGAATTAAAAAAAGATTAACTCCATGTGTGAATGCTTTTATTTAGAATAAAAGAGTGCCTTGTTGTGAATTATCTTAATCCACTTTGGAAGTGGAATAGTTATTCTGGAATAACTCCCTGTGTAGACAAGCCCTGTTAAGAAGAGGTTAATAAGATGAGAAGACTCCTGATCTTAAGCATTCTGGGCTGTTCTTTTGCTTACCTCACTCTCATAGTATTTTACAATCTGCAATTCAAAGAATTCCTCTTCCTCTTCCCCAGTGAGAGTAGCATCCCATCCACCAGGTTCTGGGTCATCAAGGTTATCTTGAGAGCTAAAGTCATCCGCTAGGAGCACAGAAGACTCAAAAATGTTAAAAGAAACAAGAACTGTACTCCATTCAAAACAGCACAAGAGTAGTGACATTAATTCTTGTGTACTGGCCAAATGCCAGTTTGGACAATTACTTTCTGCCTATGTAAAATTCCACCATAGTTTCACTTCAATAGGGTATCCTTTTTACCTTGCCTGAAACTGTTGTGTTGCATTGTACAGGGAGTGTGCTTGTGCTTTGGAAGCCTTTGGTATGAAGCGTGCTATATGAGGTCCTTCGTACCCTGGGACTTGTAGCAATGTTTGAAATCATTACAGACTTGGTCACAGAAAATCAGTTACAATTTAACAGCTAATGTGGTTACAGATTGTGTCACACCCTTGCTTAGAACTTCAGTATGGGCTATCTAGGGCAAGGAAACTAAAGCAGTTTCATCTGGAACAATTTAAAAAACAATGTGTTCCTTGTGCTAACAGCCAACGTAGGTTGGAAAACTGCTCTCAAACACAATTCTGGTTGAGCTATGTGTGGTCAGTCACCGACCTGTGGTCATGTGAGCAAGGCCTCAGTTTAGGTAGTCATTCTAGTACTTACCAGTGCCAATATCAAAGCACGCTTATATTAATTCAGTGATATTTTATATATGAAACAGTTTATCTCCCTCCCTCTTTACATCCCTTATCAGAAACTTCTCACCTTGGAAATTCCTTGAGTTTACTATTCATCTAGGCTGGAATTTTCAAAGAAACCTAAGAGTTATGTGCCCCACTCCCTTCGAAATCCCAGCACAATTTTATTTTCATCTAGTTTCAGGCTAGAAAGGACAATTATGATCATCCAGTCTGACCTTCTGCATACCAAAGGCCAGATAATTTCATCCAATAATTCCTGTATCAAGCCCCATAACTTCTGGTTGACCTAGACCATACATCTTTTAGAAAGACATCCAATGTTGATTTTAAAACTTCACATGATAGAGAATCCACTAAGTCCTTGGTAAGTGGTTACAATGGTTAATTCCTCTCACTGTAAACAAAAGAAAATCCTGTGCCATATTTATAGTCTTGAGTTTATCAAGCTTCAGCTTCTAGACACTGGATCTTTTTCTACCTTTGCAGCTAAATTAAAAGGGCTCTCTACAATCAGAAATCTTGCCATGTACCTACAGACCATGATCAAGTAACTTCCTAACATTTGCCCTGGCAAGCTAAGAGTCTGAGCTTCTGAAGTCTCTCGCTATAAGGAAGTTTTCCCAGAATCATTCTTGTAACTCTCTTCTGAACCCTTAAAAAGGATAACACCAAATTTTTGTAACGTGTGGACACCCCAACTGGACACAGTGTCACACTAATGGTCACAGCAATGCTGTATATAGAGATAACACCACCTCTGTACTCTTAGTGATGCTTATACATCCAAGGACAATGTTAACTCCTCTTAGCCACATCATCACACTAGTAGCTCACGTTCCACTGGTTATCCACTAGGACCTTTAAGTCCTGTTCAGAGTCTCTCCTTTCCAGGATACAGTCCCCCATTCCGTAGGTGTGGCCTGCATTCCTTGTCCCTATATGTATGACCTTGTATCTGGATGTATTAAAAGGCAAGTGAGCCCAGTATACCAAGAGACAAAGATCACTCTGCATAACACACACATTCTCACTTACCATTCCACTCATTTGTGTCATATGCAAACTTTTTCAGCATTTTTTTTCCAGATCTTTGATAAAGATATTAAAGAGCACTGGCCAAGAACAACGATCTGTGGGACTCCACTAGAACCATTCTTTTTGAATGATTATTCCGCATTTACAACTGGCTTTTATTGTTAGCTTCTAAGTTTTATTCCCTTTGTTATTTTATATCTCCCTTCTTCCTGTCTTTTCACTTATTTAAGGTCTACCAAACATAGGGAGTATAAAAATGTATTGTTCATTCTGTATGTAATTGCTGTGTATTCTGGAGCATTAAACAATATAGTTGGATGAAATAAATGTAGTTCGAATAGTCTTTTCACATTAATAAACCTGCCACTCAAAGAATTCGTTCTTTTTATTAGTTTGCTTCTTAGTTCCTATAATGTTATTGGCTAGACAAAGTTTGTTTCAAATGCTCTCTGTCCTCTCTTACCATTTAAGTCAAGGAAAACAACTGGAATATGGGTTTCCATACCAGGCACTGGAGTCCTAAAATATAAGATATTGACAACGGTGGCATTTAAACTGAAGCAGATTTATCCAGCACATGTACCTTATGATACAAGCCAACAATATAATACATTCTGAACAGCTGCGATTGTAGGTCAAGCCAGTGATAACCTTGGCAAATGACTTTATTTTAATTTACTCCTGCAGGTATAGAGGGACTCAAACTAAATTGGTACTTCTTTTACACTAGTTCCCACAAAATTCTTACATTTGACCTCTGCTTTCAGAAATGTTTTCTTGCCTCTAAACTCCTATTAGCAAATTTAAAGTTTCTTTATTTACACTGACATGTACACATATTAATGCAAAAACCTCTGCATTAGTAATGCAACTGAAGGTTGGACTGTTAGTCACAAAAAGTCAAGAAATGCAAATATTAAGGTTCCAAAAGCAAGGTTAACTCTCCCACATTGCACAACTATTATGCTGGTTGTTAAACACCCAAAAAGAAAAATAGGAATAGGAAGTAGTACATATGTGCAACATGTCCAAATTAACACTGCTGTTTACACTTTAACTTTCAAATTTCCTGATATGTTGTGATTTAACGGTGCAACCTTAATGCTTTATTCTATATTATCCCTTTAATTTCCTATATTTATAACACATTTTAGAAAGACTTTGTAAGAAAAAAAAATTAGAAAAAGTTAGTAAGTTGTTTGAATCACCCTTTGCACATTTCCTAGATGCACATGCATTCACAATACATTTCTTCTGAAGTATGTATCTTACAACTACACTGTTTTCTGCTGTGCATGCTCAATATGGAGTTTTCAAATATTCACAGCTTTTTAACTCAAAAGATGGCATACAAGAAGTCCTCAGTAAGAAGTGAGGACTTTCCTGTGGTTCAAAAGCATTGGTTTTAACAAAGTTCAACTTAAAAGCCAAACAAACAGGATCTAGTCAGCAAGTGTGGTTAGAGGTTCTCTCACACTCTGCACAATATATCGTGTCCCCTTCTTCACAGCCATGCTCCCTCTCCAAACAACTCAAATGCTGATCAGCTTTTCCTCCAAAAGCTTACCTTTGGGTAGAGACCAAGCACAGAAAACTTCAGCCCAAGTTAGAAGCAAGTGAATACGGGGGCTTAGAATAGAAACTGTTTTGCATCCTTTACTGCAGTTGTTACCTACAGCTGCTATAGTATGGCAATCTCAGTCCAGTGTAATTTATTGTTTTTAATATTTAGAAAATTATGTGCAACACCTGCTGACTAAACAGACTCTGTGCTTAAGCAAGAAGCACACTGCTCCTGGAGTTTTATTATGACTGAGCAGCCTTTTAAGTGAAGGAACGACATAATTAACATATTAGCTAATTGTTTTTTTTAAATGCTAAGTGCAATGGTAAATATGAATTTTTTTCCCTAAAGGTTTTATAATTACATTTTGGTCAATAACAGTATCATTTACTAAGGAGTGTTTCTGGGTTTCAATTATTGAGACCAAGAAATTAATTCATACTAACACTCCTAATTTAACCACTTTTGTCATATGATGTACATAACCCACATTTGGTGATGCAGAAAATGGCAGCAATCTAAGCCAGGAACAGGCTGCCCATCATTTTTATATCCACTGTGGCATATAGTAACATTCATACCACTCTGCTGGAGCTCCAGGGATCCCACTGCCAGCAGAAGGAACCATTACAGCATTCCTTTCTTCAGTAAGAGTGAGCCTCATCTCTAACAGTTGTGCCTCCCGATCTGCATCATCTTCTGTTTTATCTGGAAAAGTAGGACAGTCCGTCAGAATGACAGGCAGCATTTTTTCCATTGCAGCTTTCGTGATACGTATTGGTGGCCTCAACCCACAGGTTAATGGCCCACTGACTTTAATAAAAAAAAAAACAAAACAAAAAACATCTCATCTAGTCACCCTGCTGGCAGTTTCAATAAAAACACCTATTACTCTGTAAGTATACACAGATTTTCTCTATAGAGCTCTCTATTTGTGACTTGAGTGCATGTCAGAATCTTATTCTCATTATTCTCCCCAAACGGACGATTTCAGAGATTCAGTTATTCCTTCCCCTTGCTACTTAATTTCACACACATTACCAAAAAAACCGATATACACCCTCACCCCTCCCATTCCAATAATGTTTCACCTACCAGGTTTGCTGACGAGTTTTTGCAGCTGTTGATCTAGGTATTCCTGACGTTTTGTCAATACGTTCAGCCATTTCCGACGCAGTCTCTCCAAATCCCTGTCCTATGTAAATGAAGCAAGTTGTGTAAGTACTGATCCAAGAAAACCAATGTTTCCCATTTGAAAACATAAGTAGCTTTCAATCCATCTGCTCATACTTTTTATTTTTGGCCACTTTTCCCCCTGAATTAGTGCTCTGATAACTATAGAAATGATATATGGAAGAGATCTCCATTAAGTCATCTAGTTTACCCATTATTCTCCTTTATTACAGAATTGTTCCTCACATTCAGTCACATCCACTGTCTGGACTATGCCCCACCCTTGCAAGTCTTGACTTGATCTGGCAAGTCTGTCTCTCCAGTTATCTTATATTCCCTACTACTCATTTAGGCAACAAAAACGTGGAAATAAGAAATTTACAGGATTTAGACTGTCCCACAGCCTTACTTTATTGTTAACACTAATATTGCGGCAGGGCCTGGAAACGACAATCAGCACAGATGGGGGCTCTAATCCTAAGTGCTTTACAAACGCATAGTAAGAACCAGTCCTTGTCTTACAGAGTTCCAGTCTAAGGATTCAATCCTGCATTATGGGTGGGCTGTAGCATAGAGGATAATGCCGGATTGGGGCCATGCTATTTTTGGTAAGATATTGTTCCTGACATTCCACGTGAATTCCCCCTTGCCTAATTTCATCCTATTATTGTACCACCCCCCAAAAGACTTCCCTAACACATTTCTTCTCCTTCGTTAGGCATTTAATCAATCAAGAGAAAAGGACTGAAGCAAACCGTAACCTGCATGGTTTTGAACATCTATAGTCTTGTAGAAATGCACCTAGAACCCTCTCCAGCCCTCCAAAGACAAAATTAAACACAGGATCTCTTGTTGTTATCCTTATATGCTTATGCTACTGGTAACAGCAACAATGAGCATCAGATGTTTTTTGAAAAGTACTCCTGTGTACTTTTAATGACAATGTATCATAAATATTATACCACACCAACAACTCTGTGAAGTTAAAAAAAATATCCCCATTTTACAGGGGGGAAGTCAAACCAGATATTAAATACCTAGCTCAAAGTCACAGTGAGTGGTGGTCCTAGGAATAGAATCCCTGTCCTGAGTAGTAGGACCGTTTTGATCACTAGCCAATATTTTATTCCCAAGTCCAATACAAACCATGTTCATAACATAAAATAGTGTGAAATATTTTGTTTCTATGCATCTTAAACATTATACCTATGACTGCTCTGAGCACAGCCAACCCTAACCCACTGGCTGTAGATACAGAGGGTAAGCATGTCAGAAAATAGATAAAATGAAAGTAACTATGCCTTGTTCAGGAAACATACATTAATGTGTCCCATTCTTTCAGAGAGAAAAATGCCTCTTAATTCTGGGTCAGATATTATATAGTGTAAAAATGTGTGTGAGATTTTACAGTCTTCGGGACAGTGACATTTTAGATATTCATGCCTCATATAGTGGGATGTACAATGTTGGATGTCTATCTAATATTGAAAATTAGACCAGGCAATCTGATCTACAAATATAAATATTTGAAGTAAGATAAATGATGTTGTATTTACCTGATAACTGTCCATATCATCCTCTCCTTCCTAGGCAAAAAAACCCCAAACAAACAAACAAACAATCAAAGTCATTCATATATGCTTTTATACTAGAAAATACATTACATGCAAAAGCAATATTTATGGTTAAAATATTACCATCTGTATGTGTAATTCTGATTAAAATGTCCAGCAATGTAGTACACTGGGGACAGAAGCTGGTAGACCAGCTTTACAGTTTTAATAGTGAATAGCAGCGCCACTTGCACTCACTACTTACTTTTCCATTATAAATCTTGTTTGGAAGGGTATTGTAATTGAGGATTTATATCACTTAGTATAAACAACTGGAATGTATTTTCATAGCTTATATAACAATTAAAGGAAAACTCCATTAATAAAGGATTCTAATCACTACATCTAATTGCCAAGAAATGACTGCCAAAACACTTGAGTGGTTTAAATAAGAACGAATAATTACAGTGAAAAGGCACTTGCAATCTATCCATTCTGATGGATACATGATAGGACTAAAGAGAGAACCTACTGCCTTTTTAGTAAGAGGTAGGAATTGTTATAGCAAGCATGGGAAACCAAAGTTTGACAAAAGGTTAGTTTTAAGGTAAGCTTTAAAGGCAAGCCATTTAGTGGGGGAAAATGTTAACATATTAAACCCATTCTAAAACCAAAAAGTTAAAACAAAAGTCACAGTAGCAGTCACCCCACAAAAGCTCTGACACTTTGATTTTCAGTCCTTTCTGATGGGACACAGAACCTTTCATCAAAATGACCTACATCAAACTGGGCCCCTTGCTAGAAAGTATCATCACGATGGCAATCAGGAGTGAGACACAAAGCACCATTCACTGAATGAAGAAAAAGAAAAAAAAGCAAAGGATTTCCAAAAATTTTTTGGAAATTCATTCCTATACTTACAGTCTCACTGGGTAAATATTTATCTAGCTACTTAAGGGATAATGGGGAACTCCAGTGATGAGTTAAGTAACAAAAGCAAATTTTATGTAAGTGAACGTTAAAATTAAAAAGGCATACGTTTTCTTAGTTTCAAGGTCTTTAGAAAATTTGATACACATGAAAGATAAATAAACTAGAGTTGCAGATATGTAGACCAAGAACCCAGAAGTTTAAAGTAGATGGTTATGTCACTTTAATAAAAAAAGGTTATTTAATTTTGTGGATTATAGCTTTCAAAAAAATTGTAAAACTAAAAGCTTTAAGGCCTGGTCACAGGATGGAGTGGCTTTTTAAGGGAGTTGGGCTCAGACCACCTCTACCTTGTTAGCTGTCGCCCCAGTGTTGAGCTTTGAGATAGATTTGGGAGCCTGCTCAGTTTAGTTATGGGACAAAGAAGTGAAAGAAAACTCTCCTGCAGTAAAGTTTAGCTGAAGCATGAAGTCAACCAACATTGCTGGGAGCTGGAGGACCACTGTGAAGAGACATTCAACCAAAGTGGGGAAACTGAGGCAGCTGCTATGTCACAAGCCCATTCATTCATTCCCACCCACACTGAACTTCCAACTGATGACAAGGGGCGTTAGGGTGATTTTAAAAGGCAAAAGCAACATACATCTCTGCTCTCCTAAAACTCAAAATAAGTAACTCAAGTTTTGCTCCTTTAATTTTAAACTTTTCCAAAATCAAATTAGCCATTATTTAAGTACAATCCCCATTGATACATTATAATTTCTTAGGGTTTGATACTGCTGCCCATGGTTGTTGTATCCAACTGTCTTCCAAGTAAAATCAATTATCAAAACCAAAGTTCCTAGCAGACTTCATTGAGTGTCTGGCTTTTCTACCTTTTTGGGGTATGTCGCAGGGCAGAGGTATAAAACCTTTGGGTGCCCTGCTAAAGAGCTGGCTTCCCTGTAGGGTGGCCGGGTGTATAGGCCAGGACCCTTAGCAGAGAGCCCAGTTGCAGGCCCTAATGAGAGCAGGCTCAGTGTGATCTGCTGAGCCTAGTGGAACCAGCTGGGTTGATGACTGGGAAGGCATATAAACCCAGGGAAGAGCTCAGGAATGGGGCAAGCCAGGCAGGAAGGTAGGAGGGTTGAGGCACTGTGTCTGCGGACTGACACAAGCCTCAAAGGCTAGAGGACCCAGTGAGGGGTCGGAGTGGGGACAGGTGTTGGGGGAATTGGGACTGTACAGCCACTGTAAATAAAAGAACACGGGTGAAGCACCTGCAAGAGGCGTCTGAGACCCTTTCTTTGGCCAGCCCAAGCATGGGGCATAGGGACAAGGGGAAGCATCCGATGAAGTGAGCTGTAGCTCACGAAAGCTTATGCTCAAATAAATTGGTTAGTCTCTAAGGTGCCACAAGTCCTCCTTTTCTTTGTGCCACCCTGTGACAGGGTGTATAAACACTCTTCTTGAAAAGGGGTTATGTTTTTATTCATTTAGTAGGGTTATTTTAAAATAAAGAGGAGGAAGGGGGTAAAGCAAAAGTGTGTGTTAGTGTTGCAAGTCTCATTCCTATTATGGTGGAAGTCCTTGGCAAAGAGGAAAGGTTTTTTGGTAGCATTTCCTAGAGAAAGTCAGAATCTGGATTCACCCACCCATATTCACTGAAAGAGTATTGTCAAAACAGTGTTCAGAAGTCACTGTTTCACACAGAGTAAGGTAATTTACAGCCCGTAGAGTTGCTCCAGAAGTGAATTTGTCCAAAAAGAGCTTTCCACAGCTTTCCAGGTGCATCCGCACGTCTTTGAATGATCATTTTTTCTTCCTGTTAAAGATCTCTTAATGAGACAGAAACTTACCTGATGAGTCTCATGAACTTTTTGTGACTTGACATGCCTTATTTGAGCACAGCCAACTCCAACAGATAGTAGGGCTTCTTCCATTAGAGGCAAGGTCCCAGATTCCTGCACAGACTTCACTTCAGCCTGGATTCGCCGTGACTGCCCCTTCACAAGGGAACAATTTGAAGAACTAAGTCTTGAACTGTGAAAACTTAGTGTCAGAGACCTCTACTGGTGGTGGCTTTATATATAGTAAATTTGAATCTGGTGATTGTTCAACACATAGAAAGTGGTACTGCAAGCTCTCATGTGAGACATGACATTGGTTAGGTAGAACTACCACTTCTACTGCAAGGTCTAAATCCACAAGAAAGTGTGGGACATTCACTGAGCCCACGATTTGCTGTTGATGAAAACTTTTCAAAGGACACAGTTTAACAAAAATACTCAAACACACTGAACATAGGATTTCCCCCTGATCTGTTTTGACTTTGTACACTTGAGGGGAGAGAACGTAATTTGGCAAATGTTACTGAAGCTGAAATTAACTTTTTGTGGGACTGGCTTCCCTGGTTGTAAATCCTCACCACTGATGTTGTCAGCAAAGCTCTAGGAACAGTGTTTGCTAGGCAGCTCCTGCTGTACACTCCGCAGAATCGGAAATCATAGTAGTTTGGGAGTGCAGGAGGTATAGTGTGTATTTAACAGATACTAATTTTATAGAGTTCTCTGACCAGTGGACTATATTTTAAAATATTAAATGTGCAGGAACCAGAGAACAGGGGAGTAGCTGGCTAAGAGGATTAGCAGTAAGATAATGGGAACTTTGGCATCAGGTTTTCGATCAAGTTCTGCCTGGGCTGATAGTAACTAAAAGTTGTTTTCTGATGGCTGTTCTACATCCTGTGAGAGAGGAGTTTGATTTGAGCATTTGATCCAGTCCAGTTTCCATATCTTTAAACAATATCCCATCAATTGGTTCCTCAGTTGACAGTCTCAGCACAGTGGCCAAAACACTAAGCAAACAATAGAGAATGACCTATCCTCCAGCATCTGTGGTTCCCTCCAGGTAAGGGCTGAAGCACACTGGCAGAAGAGTGTGGAGAAAGTTTCTGCTGCTGTTACCCACACTGTGCCTGTTTGATGGATAATAGAGGACCTCAAAATATAAAAGGTATCCAATGTATTTCCCTCTAGACTGTAACTGCTTTAAAGCTGATCGAATACTGGGCCTAAGCTTGATGGTTCCTTTGTCATAAGACCACTATTAAAACTCTATGAACCTGTACAACATACAAGATTCCCTGCTCCTTCAGAATGTTAAAGCCGGTCTCCTTTCACAGATGATGGGGGGAGGGATAGCTCAGTGGTTTGAGCATTGACCTGCTAAACCCAGGGATGAGAGTTCAATCCTTGAGGGGGCCATTTAGGGATCTGGGGCAAAAATTGGGGATTGGTCCTGCTTCAAGCAGGGGGTTGGACTAGATGACCTCCTGAGGTCCCTTCCAACCCTAACCTTCTATGATTCTATGACTCCTGCAGCTGCCATCTTACCTGTCTGAGCTGAAAGATGCCACCAGTGTTTACGTCCTTGGCGGGAATCACCTCAACTGGACAGTACTCCCCATTCTCATTAAGTTCCAGAATCTGAACCCAGAGCTCCACTTTTCGGGTTACCTCACTCCATCTGGAAAACATGCCAAATACCATTTCACAATTTACTCCCCCCCCCCCTTCTCTCTTGCGTTTTTTTTTTTTTTTTTTTTAAATTGCTGAGCCAAGCTACATGACTCTGCTCAGTATTTGCAAAGATCACAGGCAGGGGAAGAGGAGATACTTTTCATCAAGTGTCATTTATGCCAGGAAAAGGTTTTTAGTTACCCGTTGCTACTTCTGAGCTAACAACTAGTGATGACATTTTGGCCTCTACTTTTGTAGACACAAGACCTCTTCATACTAGTTTCATATCAGAACGAGTGCCAATTAAACATCAAGGTCAAATTCTGCTCTCTGTTATACCCATCTAATCCCACTGACTTCAGTGCAGTTGAACCAGCATTACCAAGGGCAGAATTAAGGATATTCTGGTTTCATGTGGCACCCATCCTCACTTTCTCCATCACTAACATCCTCTCTTCCCTCAAGTTTACCCCTAAAATGCACTTCTTCCACAAAGCCTATAAAATTATTCCTTCCTTCTTTGAAAGCCCTAAACTGAAAAGAACAAACTTATTCTGCAGGACCCATGTGTGACACTGGCAGATCAGGTTCCAGCTCTTGCCAAGGCTCTAGGCCTCAGGCCAGCACTGACAAATTCATTGCTGGAAACCATTTGGTTCACCTGAGTGTTAGTAAAGATGGGTACTGGATTTATAACCAGGTTTTTAGACCAACGGTTCTCAACTCGTGGCCCAATCGGCACGCAGCTGCGGCCCATGTGACATCCTCAGGGCCATACAAATAATATATATATGGATGCGGATGCAGCCCACATAACACACAGAGAGCAGCATATGTGGCCCACAGTGGTAAATAGGTTGAGAACCACTGGTTTAGACTTTATGAAATGACATGCTTGGAAATTGCAGCATACATTCACCTCATTTAAAATTTCTTAATCACATGCTATAAGGTAATATTTAAGTTTTTGCTTTGTAACTAAAAAAAAGTTTGCTTTGAAATTGTGAACCTAATCAGGAGGGATGGTCTCTTGTCCATCAAGAACACCTATCAAAACTAAATGGGCCAGCTTACAAAGGCTTTGTTAATTGCCCCATTAAAAATCAAGAACAGGGCAATGTGCAAAAGGGCTCGTCTCATCAACTTGAATTTTGGAAGTAGGAAATTTTGTAACCCCCATGTCGGTTCTCCCTTCTCCTTATTTTTCCCAGTGTTTGTTGCCTTCCCACGTCATGTCTTAACGTACAGTCCTATTCTGTTCCCACTAAAGTCAATGGCAAAACCAGAGTTGTCTCCAATGAAAGCGGGAGCAGGTCCTTAGATCGTAAACGCTTCATGACATGGACTGATCTCCAATACGTCGGTAGGTAACCAAAGAAATTCTCCCGTCCATTGATTTCAGAGTTACAGTTAAATCAGCCCCACTATCGTTTGTTTCTTTGTAAAGAACCATACATACATTTATGATGTTGCCTAAATAATATGGACATTATCCAGTCTTATTCCTCAGGTTTTTCCTCTTTTAAATCAAAACAATATGAATGAGCATTTATCAATAATTTTTACCTACATTACCAACCTGCGTGATGGTTTTGCAGTGAGCACAGAGGGTTACAAAGATCCGAACAGCAGATTCATTTCTACTCAACCCAGGATTTGACTGCTGGTCCCCAACCCACTCTAGAATCCAGAAAAATTGGGCCCGGGAGGCTGGATTTTAAACCGTGTGGGAGGAGTTTGCTCCTTGCAGTTACCTGTCACGAAGGCTTCGTGTTTTGGCTTGAATTATTCCCAAATCCCACACGGCTGAGTTTTTGCGAGGATCGCTTTGCTTGTGTCCATACACTTCAATTGCCAAAGCCCCTTCAGAAAGATGCTCCATGAAGTCTTCAGAAATATTTACAGAAAACTCCTATGTGGAAATGACAAAACTAGTTAAACATTAAAAAGAGTACGTTGTTAACTATTGTGATAATTGGACCTACCAATTTACCCTAATGTTGAACTCAACTGTGAAAAGTGAGTGAAAGTTCACAAAACGTCACAATAACCTTCAACAATAAATGTTGATGGGGAAAGGTGCATAAGGGCAACAGAAACACTGCATTAGTCCAAACAAAACAGCCTACTGATATAAATCAAGGACTGTGCTAAGGTCCCGACTTGTAAGCAAGAAAAGTGTGCAACCAGAAGTCAATAGACCAAAACTGTTGCGTTAGAAATTAGGCCCAATTGGTGAACAAAAATAATGAGGGGATAGGCTGTTCCACCCATCAGTACCTTCAGGGGCCTCAAAAAGAGGCTGGAAGGCAAAGCTAACTACTGCAATGCTGGCTGACTGAAAGAGAAGAGAAGGGGAATGAGCAAGCTTCATCACCACAACTGATGCTCACTCTGTTTCCCGGGGCCCTAGGGTCCAGAGTGATACCTCTGTGCCTTCGTCATCCTAATCCTGAAAGATGTCTTGACCAGTCTGGGCCAGAGAGGGATCCAGATGACACTGCCATACCCACCAGGTCCAACTACATCCCAAACACCACATGGAATATGAGATTTTGTCTCCTCCCTCTCAATGTATTCTTTTACTTCTCTACCTTATTACTTCTTTTTCCTCTCTCTTTCTTTTGTCTAATAAGAGTCTGGCTTAGCTGGCCAAAACTGTATACTTTGCTGTAAGCCCGTTACCAGAAAGGCAGCTAAATGCAATGCCCTAAATAGCCTAGTGCTGATACAAGATTGCCAGGTCTCAGAGTGGCTGATAAGATCGTGTGCTGTGTCTATGTTTTTCCAGCAGAGAGGTTGCAAGTGAGGCAGAAGTTGCATTTTCTATCTTTGCTGTTCTTCTCCTTGCATGTGTCTGCTGTCTTGTTTGGTCTTTTAGGAAACAGGATTGGATTTTAACAGCAATGACATCTCAAATAACTTCTCTTTTCCCTGAAAAGGACAGTTACCAACTAAGAGCCTTACAAAACTTGGTGGGGGTTATTTGAGAACTCTCTCCAACTAAACGGACAGCGAACAAGAGATGTTAAGATGAAAGCCTTATTTAATACTTAACATTTCAAATGCTTTAACCGTTTCCCCTTTTTTTCCCACTGTACCTTCAATAAAAGGTTAAAAAGATTTTTAATTATGTGTTTGCCAATGTATTAAGTAGGCTGCGGTCTCTGTATACCAAACCCCAAAACTCATTTAAAACTGTTTACTGTTGGACAGTTACAGGGTCATGTTAACACCTTTAATTCTTTGCGCTCATAGATTCCTTCTAAATTAATAACCCCCCATTCTACACATGCTTTTGGAGGTGACTTTTTGCTTTCACTCTGCATGCTACTCTCTTCTCACAAAGGAGCTCATCAATGGACATATTTATGGCAAAGCACTTAGTACAAGAGGGCTCTTTCCCAGTTTGACGACTTAACTAGTTTGATACACTATATAAGTTGAACTCTAGATCAGGCAAGCTACATAATCCCATTCATCTAAGTCTATTATTTCACTGACTGCTTTTTTTGCATAAATCAAAGGCTTTTGACACTGGCATTTAAGGTTCTCCACTCAGAAGCACTAGGCTGATGTGTCCTGATTTTTGTACCGACTTCTACCTGCAAATTGCATTCAGTTTCTGCATATGGTAAAAATGAATACTTGGCACTTCTCTAGTGCTTTCCCCGGTCAAACTATTTGTATATAGTAGCACCTACTGAAGCACCTAGAACCTACAGAAGAGGTTGAAGCCTATTGTACTAGATGCTACATGTACATGTAGTAAACCAGTCCCTGACCCCAAGAGCTTAAAATCTAAATTAATAAGACAAAGAAGGTGTGAGAAAGGAAGCGTTATTACCCCTATTTTTCAGATGCAGAAGCCAGGCAGAGAAATGATCTGACTTACCTAGCGGTTCTCAACCCATGGCCTGCATGCGGCCCAATCAGCACACAGCTGCGGACTAGCGGTGTGCTAAAGGCTGCAAGGCCCTTGCAGCGGGGTCAGGGTCGCTGGCCAGCCCCACATGGCAAGGGTCCACGGCTGCTGGCTCTGGGCTGCCGCCTGGCTGCCCTACCTCACAGCTGGGTCCAGGGTTGGAGCTGCCACCCGGCCCCCTGACCAGGGCTCTGCTCCTGGCCCTATTCTGTGGAGGGGTCTCTGGGCAGGAGGTGCTGGGCATTGCGGTCGGGGGAGGTGGGGGAGAAGGCGGGAGTTGGGAAGGCGTGTTGTGGTTCTCAACCTGCGGCCCAGGTAACACATTAATGCGGCCCACAATGGTAAATAGGTTGAGAACCAATTTCCCAAACTGACAGAGGGAGTCAGTGGCAGAGCTGAGAATTGAACTCAAAACGCCCAAATCTCAGTCCAGTGCCGTAAACCAAAAGAACATCCTTCCTCAAACCACTTTACAAATGTTAACCAGTCCTCACAAAATCCTTCCATGTTACAGACAAGGAAACTAAGAGAAGTTAAGTAACTTGCCCAGTGCCACAGTAAATCAGTGGAAGGGCCAGGATGGGAATTGAAGACACCCTGAATTGAAGAGGCCTGAACTCATTCCAGACAGGCAAACTCAAACACACAAACTTTCAGACATTAAAGCCAGAAGAGACCATCATAATCATCTAGTCTGATCTCTTGCACACCTCTCATACAGTCTCTTCTATTTTCCTTTATTATTAGTTCATTTTATTGTTCTACGTGATGTTTTTGGTAGAGTAAACGGTGCTTATAAAAACAGCTTGCAGGTAAAAGACTACAAATTCAGTGACTGTATTAAGTTACTATAAATGACCATATAGTATAATCTCAGAGTTAGGAACTAAACGATCTGTCACACACCTCATTTGGAACCAGAAGTACGCAATCAGGCAGCAGCAGAGAGGAAAAAAAAAGCAAACACAGTCCAGTACTGTGTTAAATGTAAAGTACTAAAAAAATAAAGGGAACGCTTAAAAATGATTTGACAAGGTGAAAAAACTGTTCTTGTGCTTGTTTCACTTAAATTCAGATGGTTAAAAGCAGCATTTTTCTTCTGCATAATAAAGTTTCAAAGCTGTATTAAGTCAATGTTCAGCTGTAACCTTTTGAAAGAACAACCCTAATGTTTTGTTCAGAGTTACGAACGTTTCAGAGTTACAAACAACCTCCATTCCTGAGGTGTTCCTAACTAAGAGGTTCTACTGTAATGATTCAAAGTTTAGTAAAGAAACTGACTAGACCAGTGGCAGACTAATTTAACTATCTTGCTTTGCCTGTCTGCAATTGCAATCATAAATAAAACAAAAATTACATTGCAGTGATCGAAGACAACCATACACTGTGGCTCCTTGCTGATGGGAGATAAAGAGGGGTCCATCTCAGGGGCAACTGTAACTGGCTCCAGCTGATCCCAGAAAGTGTATTTGCAGAACACAAAGTTGGAAAGATGCTGAGGCAAACCGGTAGCCTGAAGTATTTTAATCTAGAGGAAGGAAAAAGAGAAAAGCATGTTTTAAATCAGTAAACAATTTTAATGGAAACAGTCAAGCATAACACAAAAGAAAGTCAGTTTGTTAAAAGAACATCTTGCTCAACTGGGAGGCTAAAAATTATTAAACAGTTACTTTAACACAAATGTCTTGATAAAAGAAGACTAGTCTGCCTTGAAATATTTGTAGATAAAATGCTTTGGCTGAACCAGCTGGAAGTCACCACTAGGTGTCATTGAACAACTAACTTTTGGGAGTAAAAAAGAAGGTCATAGGTTTTCTGAAAACTTCCTTTGTTCTACAAACACCCTGCTAAAGTAATTCTTGCCCTATTTGTAGGTATAGGTGCTAGAACTAGGGCTGCTGGGGGTTCTGCCGCACCCCCTGGCTTGAAATGTTTTCCATATATACATGGTTTATAGTTTGGTTCAATGGCTCTCAGCATCCCTACAATACAAATTATTCCAGCACAACTGCTTGTAGGATGCTAGGAAGAGCATGAAGTGAAAAGCCGTGCCCACCCAAGAACTCACATAATCACAGGACTGGAAAGGACCTCGAGAGGTCACCTGGTCCAGTGGCCTGCACTGAAGGCAGCACTAAGTATTATCTAGACCAAGGGTGGGCAAACTTTTTGGCCTGAGGGCCACATCGGGGTTCCAAAACTGTATGGAGGGCTGGGTAGGGAAGGCTGTGCCTCCCTAAACAGCCTGGTCCCCGTCCCCACCCCCTATCCGCCCCCTCCCACTTCCCGCCCCTGGACTGACCCCCTCAGAAACCCCGCCCCATCCAACCCTCCCTGCGCCTTGTCCCCTGACTACTCCCTCTCAGGAGCCCCCGCCCCTAACTGCCACCCCAGGACCCCACCCCCTATCCAACCCCCCCTGCTCCCTGTCCCCTGACTGTCCCAAAGCCTATCCACACCCCAGCTTGCTGACAGGCCCCCCAGGACTCCCATGCCTATCCAAGCGCCCCCTGCTCCCTGTCCCCTGACTGCCCTTCAAGACCCCCTTTCCTTTACCATGCTGCTCAGAGCACCAGGACTGGCAGCCTTAAGTAGTACACCATAAGTAGCACATTCTTTCGGGGAGCAATTTAATACACTACACCAGGGGCTCTTGCAGCCTCACTGCCCGGCAGGAGCTCGCAGCCCTGCTGCCCAGAGCGCTGGCGGCAAGGCGAACTGAGGGTGTGCGGGAGGGGACGGGAGCTCAAGGGCCGGGCAGCATGGTCCCACGGGCTGTAGTTTGCCCGCCTCTGATCTAGACCATCCCTGTCAGGTGTTTGTCTAACCTGCCCTTAAAAATCTCTAATGACTCAGATTCCACAACCTTCCTAAGCAATTTATTCCAGTGCTTAACTACCCTGACAGTTCGGAAGTTTTTCCCTAATGTCCAGCCTAAATCACCCTTGCTGCAATTTAAGACCATTGCTTCTTGACCTATCATCAGAGGTTAAGGAGAACAATTTTTCCCCTTCCTCCTTGTAACAACCTTTTATGTGCTTGAAAACTGTTATGATGTCCCCTCTCAGTCTTCTCTTCTCCAGATTAAACAAACCCAATTTTTTCCAATCTTCCCTCATAGGTCATGATTTCTAGACACAATACTCCAGTTGAGGCCTAATCAGCGTGAGGGAGGATGGAAGAATTACTTCTTGTGCCTTGCTTACATGCCTGCTAATACATCCCAGAATGACGTTTGCTTTCTTGCAATAGTGTTACACTGTTGACTTATATTTAGCTTGTGATCTGCTATGATCCCCAGATTCCTTTCTGCAGTACTACTTCCTTGGCAGTCATGTCCCATTTTGTAGGTGTGCAACTGATTGTTCTTTCCTAAGTGGAGTACTTTACGTTTGTCCTTATTGAATTTCATCCTATTTAGTTCAGACCATTTCTCCAGTTTGTCCTGATCATTTTGAATTATAATCCTATCCTCCAAAGCACTTGCAACCCCTCCCAGCTTGTCCGCAAACTTTATAACTGTATTCTCTATGCCATTATCTAAATCACTGATGAAGATATTGAACAAAACCGGACCCAGAACTGATCCCTGAGGGACTCCTCTTGTTATGCACTTCCAGCATGATTGTGAACCACTGATAACTACTCTCTGGAAACCATTTTCCAACCAGCTATGCACCCACCTTATAGTAGCCCCATCTAGGTTGTATTTCACTAGTTTGTTTATGAGAAGGTCATGTGAGACAGTATCAAAAGCCTTACTAAAGTCAAGATACACCACATCTACAGCTTCTCCCCTATTCACAAGGCTTGTTACCCTGTCAAAGAAAGCTATCAGGTTGGTTTGATTGTTCTTGACAAATCCATGCTGACTGTTATTTATCACCTTATTATCCTCCAGGTATTTGCAAATTGATAACTTAATTATTTGCTCCCTTATCTTTCCGGGTACTGAAGTTATGCTGACTGGTCTGTAATTCCCCGGGTTGTCCTTATTCCCCTTTTTTTGCTGGGCACTATATTTACCGTTTTCCAAATCCTCCGGAATCTCCCCCGCTTCCATGACTTTTTGAAGATAATTGCTAATGGCTCACATACCTCCCTCAGTCAGCTCCTTGAGTATTCTAAGATGTATTTCATCACATCCTGGTGATTTGAAGACCTCTAACTTGACTAAGTAATTGTTAACTTTTTCTTTCCCTATTTTAGCCTCTGATCCTACCTCACTTTCACTGGCATTCACTATGTTAGATGTCCAACTGCTACTAACTTTCTTGGTGAAAACTGAAACAAAAAAGTAATTTAACACTTCTGCCATTTCCACATTTTCTGTTATTGTTTTTCCCCCTTCACTAAGTAACGGAACTACTCTGTCCTTGGACTTCCTCTTGCTTCTAATGTATTTGTAGAATGTTTTCTTGTTACCCTTTATGTCACTAGCTAGTTTAGTCTCGTTTTGTGCCTTAGCCTTTCTAATTTTGTCCCTACAAACTTATTTGTTTTTTTCATTCTTTGTAATTTGACCTAGTTTCTACTTTTTATAGGGTTCTTTTTTGAGTTTCAGATCATTAATGATCTCCTGGTTGAGCCAGGGTGGTCTCTTGCCATACTTTCTTTCTTTCCTATGCAGTGGGATAGTTTGCTCTTGTGTCCCTAATAATGTGTATTTGAGAAACTGCCACCTCTCTTGAACTTGCAGTGGGGGAGGTTTAGGTTGGATATTAGGAAAAACTTTTTTACTAGGAGGGTGGTGAAGCACTGGAATGGGTTACCTAGGGAGGTGGTGGAATCTCCTTCCTTAGGAGTTTTTAAGATCAGGCTTGACAGAGCCCTGGCTGGGATGATTTAGTTGGGGATTTGTCTTGCTTGGAGCAGGGGGTTGGACTAGACCTCTTGAGGTCCCTTCCAACCCTGATATTCTATCCTATGATATTCTATGAACTGTTTTGCATGTTTTACCAAGGCCCAGTGGAACCTTATCTTCAGAGTCATATTCTATTCTAAATGTACAATCCATTTTTTTAAACAGGTTGTAATATTTTGCAAAGCAAGTTTCCCTTTTTACTAGTAGAACCAAGTTCAACTGAATTAGGATTCTCTAGATAATTGTAACTTCCTAATTTCTGGATCATGTAATTTGCATGTATCATGACATGCTAGTGGCCACCAGTGCCTTCCATTTGCACACACACACCATATAGAGCTGTTGCATACTTAGCTCCCTCTGCTGGGCATCCAACATGCTTTCCCTCCCATCCCACCTCGACCATGCACAAGAGAACAGGTTCCCTCCTCCCACACCTTTCCCATATATACATGCAAGAAATCAGGGTTATTAGACTCAAAATCTTTTTTTTGGTTGAATAAAAGAATTATTTACTAAGAAAAGGACTCCACATTTGGTTTTATTATGGCCCCAAATAAGGGTGATAAAAATGTTTGAGGGTAAATCTTGAGATTTTTGTTTTGATTTTTAATAAATGTCATTATGGGACCAAAGGATCACAAGATTCAGTCTTCTTGCATTATATCCACCATTCAGAAAATGAAATTCTTTGACAGATATTTCAGACAGATATTTCAGAGCCAATTATGAACCCCAGGGCATTAAGCAAGCTCATGAAAAATACAACCAGCATACTACACTGCACACAGCACTGAGCATTCATAGCTATTTGTTTTCTTTAAATCTTGAAACACCAAGATGCTTTCAAATAGGCTGTATAAACTGAACAATTCACAAGCTAAGATAATGATAGTATAACTGAACATAGGTGGTAAACAAAAGGAGATACAGTGTAATTTATCACTAACATGGAAGCTAATGCACCACAAACATTTAATCACGTTTTTTACACTTGGGTAGTAACAGAAAGGAAGAAGTTGGCTCAGTATTGAGGATGTGACAATAGCGTTTATTGAATGCGTCTAGAACTCACCATACAAACTAGTTTGTTCTCCTGTATGTCGTTCTCTCTTGAACAGTCTGTGCAATCATCACCTCCTACAATTCTCTCCCCAATCGCTCCACTCACTCGCACAACTTCAACATGAAGACGACCTGACACCTAATGAAAAAAAGGTAGGTGGGAAAGATTATCAGATGTCACCAAACAATGGTTTCAAACCTTTTCAGGTAGCTATGCTAATGCACTGCTATGTTATGAGAATACCTAATCTGTCACTATGGGACCTCTTCTTCCCTCCTCTGCTTCCCTTCTATTGTTTTGTCCCATTCACTTATCTTGTTTTAGACTGCAAGCTCTTTGCGGAAAGGACAGTCTTCTTATGAGCTTGTACAGAACCTACCACAGTGGAGCCTCAATCCCATTTGGGACCTCTGAGCATTACCATTAGCAAGGTATTACTTTGGCTGTACCCAATTGCCTCCCATTCATTTTTGACTGCTCTACCTGGAACTGGAGCTTACATGACTTCATATCCATCATTATTATGAGACTGGGGTTTGTAGCTGCCCAAGTAACACACAGGTGCATCATTAAGATACCAGAGGGAGGAGGGAGAAGGTAAAGGACTAGCCACTCGATCCTGAAATATCATTAGTAACATGTACCAGTGGCTGGGGAGCACCTTTAGTACAA
Source organism: Lepidochelys olivacea (assembly GCF_965140295.1). Taxonomy (NCBI): domain Eukaryota; kingdom Metazoa; phylum Chordata; order Testudines; family Cheloniidae; genus Lepidochelys; species Lepidochelys olivacea. The sequence continues at coordinate 8,544,286 of NC_140413.1, forward strand.
TACTGAAAAGCCCTAATGACTTCCATTAAACAGCTAAAAATTATGATGTACAGGAACGACAAACCTCTCCCTTCTGATTGATGATAGGAACAGCATACTGCAGCTTCACATCATAAAACAGGGACTCAAGAAAAACATTGGCCACTCCGATGAGACTATGGTTTTCTTGTTCATCATAGAATGGATCAGCTCGTCTGAAGTAAGACCTAGTTAACTTGAATCAAATTCAAAATAATGTAAAAACTAAGTTGATAATATAATGTCATTTTCACAGCACTGATGAACTGGCGAGGTTTCACAGGTTTTTGTTCTCTTCCTCTAGAGTAAAAAGGAAAGGAGTACTTGTGGCACCTTAGAGACTAACAAATTTATTTGAGCATAAGCTTTCGTGAGCTACAGCTCACTTCATCGGATGCATTCAGTGGAAAATACAGTGGAGAGATTTTATATACACAGAGAACATGAAACAATGGGTGTTACCATACACACTGTAACGAGAGTGATCAGGTAAGGTGAGCTACTACCAGCAGGAGAGAAAAAAAAAAAAACTTTTGTAGTGATAATCAAGGTAGGCCATTTCCAGCAGTTGACAAGAACATGTGAGGAACAGTAGGGGGGATGGGGGAAATAAACATGGGGAAATAGTTTTACTTTGCGTAATGACACATCCACTCCCAGTCTTTATTCAAGCCTAATTTAATGGTGTCCAGTTTGCAAATTAATTCCAATTCAGCAGTCTCTCGGAGTCTGTTTTTGAAGTTTTTCTGTTGAAGAATTGCCACTTTTAGGTCTGTAATCGAGTGACCAGAGAGACTGAAGTGCTCTCCAACTGGTTTTTGAATGTTATAATTCTTGATGTCTGATTTGTGTCCATTTATTCTTTTACATAGAGACTGTCCGGTTTGGCCAATGTACATGGCAGAGGGGCATTGCTGGCACATGATGGCATATATCACATAGGTAGATGTGCAGGTGAACGAGCCTCTGATAGTGTAGTTGATGTGATTAGGCCCTATGATGGTATCCCCTCAATAGATATGTGGACACAGTTGGCAATGGCCTTCGTTGCAAGGATAGGTTCCTGGGTTAGTGGTTCTGTTGTGTGGTTGCTGGTATTTGCTTCAGGTTGGGGGGCTGTCTGTAGGCAAGGACTGGCCTGTCTCCCAAGATCTGTGAGAGTGATGGGTCATCCTTCAGGATAGGTTGTAGATCCTTGATGATGCACTGGAGAGGTTTTAGTTGGGGGCTGAAGGTGATGGCTAGTGGCATTCTGTTATTTTCTTTGTTGGGCCTGTTGTGTAGTAGGTGACTTCTGGGTAATGTTCTGGCTCTGTCAATCTGTTTCTTCACTTCAGCCTGTGGCTATTGTAGTTGTAAGAATGCTTCATAGAGATCTTGTAGGTGTTTGTCTCTGTCTGAGGGGTTGGAGCAAATGCGGTTGTATTGTAGAGCTTGGCTGTAGACAATGGACCATGTGGTCTGGTCTGGATGACAGCTGGAGGCATGTAGGTAAGTATAGCCGTCAGTAGGTTTCCGGTGTAGGGCTGTGGTTTTGCGGCCATCACTTAGTAGCACCGTAGTGTCCAGGAAGTGGATCTCTTGTGTGGATTGGTCCAGGCTGAGGTTGATGGTGGGATGGAAATTGTTGAAATCATGGTGGAATTCCTCAAGGGCTTCTTTTCCATGGGTCCAGATGATGGAAGATGTCATCAGTGTAGCGCAAGTAGAGTAGGGGCATTAGGGGACGAGAGCTGAGGAAGCGTTGTTCTAAGTCAGCCATAAAAATGTTGGCATACTGTTCCTGACGGCTTGTAGTCCATCTCTGTATGGAATGTTGGTGTAGAGGGCTTCTACATCCATAGTGGCTAGGACGGTGTTTTCAGGAAGATCACTGACGGACTGTAGTTTCCTCAGGAAGTCAGTGGTGTCTCAAAGATAGCTAGGAGTGCTGGTACCGTAGGGCCTGAGGAGGGAAGTCTACATAGCCAGACAATCCTGCTGTCAGGGTGCCAATGCCTGAGATGATGGGGCGTCCAGCATCTCCAGGTTTATGGATCTTGGGGAGCAGATAGAATACCCCTGCTTGGGGTTCTAGGGGTGTGTCTGTGGGGTTTGTTCTTGTGCTTTTTCAGGGAGTTTCTTGAGCAGATGGTGTAGTTTCTTCTGGTAACCCTCAGTGGGATCAGAGGGTAATGGCTTGAGGAATGTGGTGTTGGAGAGCAGCCTAGCAGCCTCTTGTTCATATTCCGACTTATTCATGATGACGACAGCACCTCCTTTGTCAGCCTTTTTTGATTATGGTGTCAGAGATGTTTCTGAGGCTGTGGATGGCATTATGTTCTGTACGGCTGAGGTTATGGGGCAATTGATGCTGCTTTCCCACAATTTAGGCCTGTAAACGCTGACTTCTGCTGGTAACAGCTCACCTTACCTGATCACTCTCATTACAGTGTGTATGGTAACACGCATTGTTTCATGTTTTCTGTGTATATAAAATCTCCCCACTGTACTACTGCTTTAAACAAAATCTAATTGACAAACTTTCTTCCACTCTAGCGGGAAAAGAGGCAAACAAAACTTTTAAGGATGGCTAGGTTTATACGTACTATTACAGTAGAAAAAACTATCCTATAGTTTGCTGATCCACATGCCTTATACTGCATCCAATGAAGTGAGCTGTAGCTCACGAAAGCTTACGCTCAAATAAATTTGTTAGTCTCTAAGGTGCCACAAGTACTCCTTTCCTTTTTGCGGATACAGACTTACACGGCTGCTACTCTGAAACCCTCCTCTAGAGTGTCTGACATAGGCAAGAAATTAAAATTGAGCAGAGTGATCCGAACCACCACGGTAACTGTCAGGGCAAGTCTACAGTCCAAATCTGCAGCTGTGCTGCTGTACCGCTTCAGGTGAAGATGCTCTAAGTTGATGGGAGAGAGGTCTCCCGTAGGCTTAATAATTCCAACTCCACGAAAGACGGTAGCTATGTGCCCACTGACATAGTGCTGTCTACACCGACGCATAGGATTGGTATAACTATCTTGTTCAGTGGTGTGGATTATTCACACCCCTGAGCAATGTAGTTATATCAAAGTAATTTTGTAGTATAGACCAGGGCTTACAGTAAGATAAATTTGGGGCCTATCTTCAGCCAGGTTATATTAACCATTTTAAATTCACACTATTCAAAAGTTGACCAGGAGCACAACTCTTGTTCTCTCTACTTAGCTTCTCTCCTTGTAATCCTAGTTCTTCTAGGATCCACTGTCAAATCACAAGTGGAAAAAAATATGAAATTGATAAGATACAGCAGGTTAATGAAATATTAAAGAACTTTCAGAGTCTCTGTTCAGTACTAGAAATAAGCAAGGTTTCAAGATAAGTGGCAACTTTTTGCCAACCCTCCTTACACCCAATAGTTTCCCTTTTTTTTTTTTTTAAAACATAACATTATCACCACATTACTGGTCTCTCCCCCCCATTTGTACTTACTGGGTCGTCCTCCTCGCACTCCTGCCACTCTTGATAAAGATCCCTCATATCTATCAGCCGGTTTTCCAATTTCTCCAGTGACCAGATCTGTTTGCCTTTCCCTTTCCTTCTCACCTGAATAGCAGGCTCACTAAGAACTGCACCTCGCTGCAGAAATAAAACCATTAGAAAAGGCGGCCTGAGTAAGGAATCCATGTCATGACAACTGGCACACAGTTAAACAGAAAGTAACACTTTGATTTAAAAAAAATATCTATTTTAAGCAGCCAAATTTGGAATAGTATAATCCAAGTCCAACTGTCAACATAGCATGGCCATGTCCTGTTAAACTGCCATATTTATCCCAATAACAATGGCAGAGATCTTCATAGATCCCTTCCTTTACAAAAGTGTTGCAAGGATGAATATTTAAGCATTTCATGAAGAGCCTCAAATGAAAGAGGCTGCAAATTCAAAGTAAGTTTATTACCATCTACAGTGTCCAAACTCATGCAGTTGCATAATCATTTCCTTCCTTTTATTTATTTCCTCATAACTTTTTATTAAGGCAAAATTACAATAACATGTTTAACACAGAATCATAAAAATGTAGGGCTGAAAGGTCCCTTGCGAAGTCATGAAGTCCCGCCACCTGTCCTGAGGCAGGACCAAGCAAACCTAGACCATCCCTAACAGGTGTTCTAACCCAGAGGTTCTCAAAATGAGGGGCAGATTCCCCCACCGTGTGTGTGTGAGTGTGAGAGAGAGAGAGACGCTTTAGGGGGAACAAACAACCTTACTGCGCACATTTTACCCACAGCAATGAATTACTAGCAAAGCTGATTCCTCCATACATATCGGGTCCTCAGATGGCGCTGTACATTTGACTCTAGATGGTGCTGTGGATTTTGATAAATTTCTGTTAAACTTTCACAGCATTATACAAAGTCATTGCCATCTGTACGTTAATCCATTTGCTACGACGCAGTGTGCACATTTAATTGTAAGCACTGAGCACAATCACAGTTTTGCTTTTGCTCTTATTACAATGGATAGTTGGCTCTGTTTGAATCAATGCCTGCCTTACTGTTTTTAATATGTAGTGAGAGTTGCATGTTGATTTCTTTTTTAACTGTATTTGTACCTGTGTGGCGGGAGGGGGGCGTAAGCTACAACAGACACAAAGAAGCGGGGTGCAATCAAATATGTTTGAGAACCACTGTTCTAACCTGTTCTTAAAAACCTCCAATGACAGGGATTCCACAACCTCACTTGGAAGCCTATTCCAGAACTTAACTACCCTTATGGTTTGTAAGTTTTTCATAATATCGAACCTGCATCTCCCTTGTTGCAATTAAGCAGATTACTTCTTGTCCTATCTTCAGTGGACATGGAAAACTGATCATAGTTCTCTTTATAGCAGCCCTTAACATATTTGAAGACTTATCAGGTCCATCTCCTCCCACCATCTTCATCAAGTCTAAACATACCTAGGTTTTTTTTAACCTTTCCTCACAGGTTTTCTAAACCTTTTATCTTTTTTGTTGCTCTCCTTTGGACTCCCTCTCCAATTTCCCACATCTTTGCTGAAGTCTGGCACTCGAACTGGACACAGCACTCCATCTGAGGCTTACCAATGTCAAGCAGAACAGGACAATTGCCTCCTGGATCTTACATACAACACTCTTGTTAATACAACCCAGAATAATACTAGCCTTTTTTGCAACTGCACCACACTGTTGACTCATATTCAATTTGTGATCCACTATAACCCCCAAATCCTTACCACGTAGCCAGTTATTCCCCATTTTGTAGATGTGTATTTGACTTTTCCTTCTTAAGTGAAAAACTTTGCACTTGTCTTTATTGAATTTCATCTTGTTGATTTCAGACCAATTCTTCAATTTGTGACAGTCATGTTCCATTCTAATCCTGTTCTCCAAAAGTGCTTGTAACCCCATCCAGCTTGCAAATTTTATAAGCATACTTTTTACATTATCCAAGCCATTGATGAAAATATTGACTAGTACTGGACCTAGGAACGGCTCCTGGGAGACCTCACTAGATAAACTCTCCCAGTTTGACAACACACGATTGATAAATAATCTGAGCACAGTCTTTCAGACAGTTGTGCTCCTGCCCTATAGGAATTTCATCTCGACCATATTTCCCTAGTTTGCTTATGAGACTGCCATGTGGGACTGTGTCAAATGCCCTACTCAAATCAAGATACATCACGTCTGTTGCTTCCCCGCTATCCACCAGGCAAGTAACAATGTCAAAGAAGGAAATTAGGTTGGTTTGGCATGAATTGTTCTTGACAAATCCATGTTAGCTATTCCTTATAACACTATTATCATTTAGTGCTTACAAACTGTTTAATGATTTATTAAGGTCCAGGTATCAAAGTTAGGCTGACTGGTGGATAATTTCCCAGGGTCCTCTTTGTTCCACTTTTCTTAGATAGATATTACATTTGCCCTTCTCCAGTCCTCTGAGACCTCACTGTTCCATCCATTCTTGAAGATCACTGCTAACAGTTCTGAGATTGCTTCAGCTAGAACCTTAAGTACCCTAGAATAAACTTTATCAGGAACGGCCAACTTGACTACATCTAGCTTATCTAAATATTCTTTAACCTGTTCTCTCCCTATTTTGGTTTATACTCCTTCCCCCTTGTTGTTAATATATAGTTGTTAATATAATACTTGGGTTGAGTATCTGGTTACCATTAACCTTTTTAGTGAAAACTGAAGCAAAATGCGCATTAAACACCTCAGCCTTCTTGATCAGTTATTGGCTTTCCTTCTCCACTAAGTTGGGGACCTACATTTTCATAGTCTTTCTCTTGTTCTTAACGTACTTATAAAGCCTCTTCTTCTTGCCTTTTACGTCCATTGCAACATGTAACTCAATTTGTGCCTTAGCCTCTCTCATTTTGTTCCTACATGCTTGTGCTATTCTTTTGTAAAATATCTACATTACTTATTCATTATTACACCTATATAATTAGTGAGGATCGGGCTATTCTTTTCTACCACATGGCTTGCTGGCTGGGAAGCTGTCCTCCTCTGAGTATGTTAAGAAGAGTAAGCAAATTTCTCAATACCCATGCTCTTTTCAGTGCTTCTCTTGTGTACATGCTTGGTGTAAAAATTCCACCATTACAAGGACAGTTCATATTTTATTATACCACAATTCCCTGGGAGGAGTGGTCACATTTTTTCAGTAACGTGCAATACAAAGTCTAGCTGTTAACAATAAAAAAGAAATTAATGTTTCCTTCGTATTTTTAAGCCTATTGAAAGATTACCTTTATAGACAAAAAACTCTACGTATATAAGGCTGAGTTCTGAAGTGACTAATAAAAATTCCAAGTGTCGGTCAAAACGTATCCTTTACTGGACTCTTGTTGTCCTAAATTCTTATGATCTGGTCAACATAAGTGTGCAGTATCAGAGAGGAATCATAGTTCCATGATTAAGACACTAGCCTGGGACATGGGAAACCAGGGTTCAATTCCCTGCTCTGACACATGCTTCTGTGTGACCTTAGACAAGTCACTTAAGTCTCTCTGTGCCTCACTTACCAATCTATAAAATGGGGATAACAGAACTTCCCTACTTCACAGGGATGTTGTGGTAAGTATGTTAAAGATTCTGAGTTGCTCAGATATTATGGTGATGGGGGCCAGATAAGTACATGAGAGAGATATGATTTACCCTACAGAGAATAATAATGATGGCAAGTATGAAATAGCAAAATATGAAGCAGCAAGAGGTATAAATTGAAATTTTAAATTATACCTTTGGCTTTCTTGGCTTTTGTCATCTTACGTGAAATGTAACCGCACAGTGAAGCCCTTTAATGAACAGCCACAAAAAGGAAATGCTACTTTTATGGCCACTATATCAGGTGATCACAACGTAATGGGATTAACATGGAGGGACTCCCATATTACTGGCAGTTGGGTCAAATGACCATGGTTAGCAGGCAAACTTAAGAGCATGTTTCATTGTTTTTAAAAGTTTATCCTTGGTGTTTTTAAACTCTGGCATTATTGCTGTAGAAACTGATTTTAAACTAATGCATTATGAAATACTATTTTTTTTAGGCAAAATGGAATTTTAGCACCAGGCAACATGAGGGTGAATTTTGTTCTAGTTGAGAGAACTTGCATCACATCACATTTCCATAAACTGGCATATTTCCATACTTTCATGTAATCAGATACAACAAACATGCTACATGCTCTTCCAACATCACCATTCACAAGTGTGAACATGGGGCAAATTATCTGAATCATTAGAGCCATTGGATCACAATGTGAAGTGCGCCACGAGGCAACCTTTTATTGAACAATGATTAAGCTCAGTGAGCTGCTGCCTCACCTTTCTGTTAGCATTAAGGCTTGAAGCTGGGATCTGCAGAGTGACCTGATACTCCGTGCTCTTGTCCAATTCCTCTGAGATGAAACTGGCTTCTCTCACACACAAATTAGCTTTAACAATTTGCTCTCTCAGCTTCCTCAGGCTGTGGTTCAACATTTCTTCTCTTTTAAAGGGGGGGAAAGAAAAAGAGGACAACCAATAAATTGTTTTAGTGAGGAAACTTCTAACTAGACTTCTAGTAGAACACACAGGACCGTGAGGCTGATCACTGCCAGGTAGGTAGGGCATTCATAGGAATCAATATCCAAAGTAACTGATTTTAAAATAGAAAGATTAGCTAAATGCCAACTTGGTCTTTTTGAAAAAAGATATTTGAAATTTTTAAGAATTTAGTAAAAACAACAAGGATTCCTTGTAGCACCTTAGAGACTAACAAATTTATTTGGACATAAGCTTTCGTGGGCTCTGAAACCTATGAATTCATTGAATACAAAAGTTGCCAGGCTGCCAAGTCCAAAGACCCAAAGACCTCCCCCTTATCCATAGAACAGGCAGCACCTGTGTGAGCTATTCCGCACCTTTCCCACCCCAGAAGTGGAAGAACTGCATTAAGATGAAAGGATAATTCAGTCTCCATGATCCAGTCAATATTTGTTCTCCGAGAAGAGTGTATCAATTAGTGCCTACTGTGATACGGAGACCTCTTCACAGGGATCTATGCTGATACCAAATTCCTTCTACACAAGCCACCAAATTATTATGAGATGGTCACAACTGATCTGGGCTGGATTTGAACCTGTGATCTAGAGATGAAATGCTCCAGCCTTCATTTCAATACTTATTTTTTCAAAAAATGTTTCTTTGGCAGTTTAAGTTAACAGTGGATTATTAGTGTGTGTGTGTGTGTGTGTGTGTGTTAATTACTATTACTTCTGCCTAACCCTCTGCTTTAGGCAAAGCATCACTTTCACCATAAGGCTGCTGTTACTGCCAGAAACACTGTCAGTGATTCTGTTATGACAGGAGGCAGAAGTCCTGAGCACCTTCACTGGGATTTTCTAAGAAGCGGAAGGAGGATCCCTCTTATGGACCCAAATGAATTACTCCACTAGAGCCAGCGACCAACTCCCACAGTCTTGTAGGGACTGTGGGACAATCCTCCCTTCATTTAGTGCTATTCTATTCCCCATCCTAGGACTGCTCAGGTCATATAGATGAACATGAGTGGAAGAAATGCAGTGGCTATAAGAGTAGGTTTGCAGCCTCTGAAAGAAGGTGTTGCTTCCATGGGGGACAATCTTTGGATACTGTTGTTATAGCAGGGATGGTCAAACCATGGCTCGTGAGCTGCATGCAGCTCTTTTACAGTTAAAGTGCAGCTTGCAGAGCTCTCCATGCCCCTCTTCCCCAATCTCCAGTCTGGGTGGGAGGAGCTCAGAGCTTCTGCCCTGTGCCGGGGAAACGGGGGTGGGGGGGTGTGGGGCTTCAGCCCTGCGGGAGGTTCCTGCCAGAACTTGGGACTTCAACCCCACAGGAAGTGCCTGTCGGGGCTTGGGACTTCAGCTGCGAAGCCCCAAGCCCTGGCAGGTGCTCTCCACAGAGCTGAAGCCCCAAGCCCCTGCTCCCTGCACAGCAGAAGCCCCGAGCCTGGGCAGGCACCTCCCGCAGAGCAGAAGCCCCGGTACCCACCTCCCCTGAGGGACAGAAACCCCTAGCCCCACCGCAGGGTTGAAGCTGAGCCCCAGCAGGCATGACCCCGGGACTCAAGCCCCAGCAGGTGTGCCCGGCTCTCAAATTTCTGAAGATTATCCTATGCGGCTCAGAGAATCAGTCCACCCTTGTGCTATAGTTTATAGAGGAGTCCATAAACTTCCCCCAATCTCCCATTCTTCACTTCAAATTAAAATGGATGAGCCATTTGAGAATACACTGTAGATAGTATTCCTGAATGACTAGATAAGGTGACAAAATAGTTTTTTTCCACCTTTATTTTCTAGGACTTGTTAGAACAAAATGCATGGTCTGATAATCTTTACACTGACATTTCCTCTTGGCTGATGGCATCCCCACAACATTGTTGCTTCTCTGCAGGGCTCTTCTTGGGAGCCAAGGACATGCGTTGTAGTCAAATGCATCTTAAATCTATAAGAGACTTCGCTGGCATTAGAAGACTGCAAGGCTGATCACCACTGCTTGAGAAATGCTGTATATTCTCATCACCCACCTCTCTTCCGCCCACTGGCGTAAGCGCTGCTGAGCACTGGGTGAGTGGGAGGAGAACCTGTCCATGCTGCGGAAGTGTTGTTTCTCTGGAGACAACCGCCTTCGCAACTGCTCTAGTTCGTGCTCGTACATTAGCCGCTGCCGCTCCAGTGCGGATTGCTTCTCCTCTTCGTACTGCTGTTCCACGCTCTGCAAGATTGACTGCATCGGGTCTAAACCGGTGTTGAAAATAAAGAAGCTAGTATTGAAGTATTTGGACACTCACTGAGTGCAGAGCTATTAGAGGGAAGCACTGATCCAGTGAACAGGGCACAGAGTTTGGGACTAAGGGGACCTGGATTGTATTCCATGAGTTTATCTCATGATCTTGAACAAGTTACCACTTTTCTATGGCTCAGTCCTCATCTATAAAATAGGGATACTGCTAGTTTTCTGCCTTTGTAAAGCCCTCAGATCAATGGATGAAGTGTACTCTAAAGATTAAAAATAACTAGAAGAGATGAACTATTACATTTTGTCAAAGTATACAAAACCAATTGTTATTTTGTTCTATAGTTTAGCATTAGAAATCAGAGAGGGATAGGTAGGTGACCTAATGGAAGTTAGAGATGGACAAGGTCAGGTTGAATCAATTCCCCTCACCTTTGCAAAGTGGGACACCTTTGGCAGCTATATAAGGCTACTGAAACCAAAAAACTTGACTTCAGAGTCAGTTGCAGGATCAGAGAGTACAAAGCTCTGCCCAAACACCTCAATGCTAGACCATGATATCCCCAATGTTCTAGTTCTGGGTCTCAGAATTCACAGTTTCTGTTCAGGCAACAAGTTTTGTAGGGTTTTTTTCCCTTCAAGGGTAAAGTGACTAAGAGAAGAAAGTGTATTCAGTAGGAAGCTAGAAAGGAAAATGATTCCTGGGTTACAAGGTACTCAGGATGTAATCCTATTCCCTGCTTGTATTCTAATATATCTGCTGCCTCTTACCATTGCCACTGAGTGCCTTCATGATAACTTCCATTTGGGCATATTCATAGCTGAAGTTCATTTCACTGGATACTTCACTGGAATTGTCTCCATCTATATCTAGCTGCTCGACACTGTTGCTGCACCCCAGAGAGTTGTCTTGCTCTTCATCCTCCTGCTCTACTTTCTTTTTCTTTTTTGGCAAACTCAATCTTTAAAAAAAAGAAAAGAAAAAACAATGTCTAACAAACAAACAATTTTTATCCCCTGCCTCTGTAATAAAACTTGCTTTTAGAGGATTCTTAAAATGAAGGCAAGTCCCCACAACCCACAGATTTTCCTTTTAAAATATTGTGTGGATGAAGGTGGTGCCCTCCTCAGTAGAGTCAAAATAAAGGTTTCAAAGCATCCTAACCGGGACCACTATATCAGACTGGAAGTACAACTGCCCTTCTCTCCTCTCCTTCAGATACAGCTATTTATACCAGATGGACACCTATCTATTCATAGATTCTAAAGCCAGAAGCGACCATTGTTATCCTCTAGACCTGGGGTTCCCAAACTTGGTTAGCGGCTTGTTCAGGGTAAGCCCCTTGTGGGCTGCGAGATGCTTCGTTTACCTGAGCGTCCACAGAGACGGCCGCTTGCAGTTCCCAGTAGCCGCGGTTCGGCGTTCCTGGCCAATGGGGGCTGTGGCAAGCGGTGGCCCGGTCCACGCCGCTTCCGCAGCTCCCATTGGCCGGGAATGGTGAACTGGACGCTCAGGTAAACAAAGTGTCTTGTGGCCCGCCAGGGGCTTACCCCAAACAAGCCACGAACCACTTTTGGGAACCCCTGCTCTAGACTAACCTTCTGTAGAACACAGGCCAGAGAATTTTCCCATAACAATTCTGAGAGCATACCTTTTAAAAAAAAAATCCATGTTACACCTTTCTCTGCTAGATTGTTGAGTCCATTATTAAATATTTGTTCCCTATGTAAATACTTACAGACTGTAATCAAGTCACTCCTTAACCCTGTCTTTCTTAGCTAAATAGACTGAGCTCCTTGAGTCTATAACTATATAAGGCATGTTTTCTAATCCTTTAATTATTCTCATGGCTCTTCTCTGAACCCTTTCCAATTTATCAACACCCTTCTTGAAGTGTGGGCACCAGAACTGGACACAGTATTCCAACAGCAGTTACACCAGTGCATATACAGAAGTAATATAATCTCTCTACTCCTGCTCTAGATTTCCTTATTTATGTATCCAGGATCACATTAGCTCTTTTGGCCACAGTGTCATACTGGGAGTCTGTATTCATCTGATAATCCACTGATTATCTATGCCCCTAGGCACCTCTGACAGCATTTAACAATACAGATATAATTTACAACTCCATGAATTTCATCAACCCTCTCACGCATTAATCAACAAACTGCCTGGTGACATTGAAGTTATTCCCCTCTTCTTCCTCCTTCACAAGCCTCCCTCTTTCCAAAAGGGAAGGAGAATAATTAGGTTTTATAGCATGCCCTAGAGGTCAAAAGATTTGGGCGATTTCAGACCAAGGGTGGAAAGCGAGTTACAAAGATGAGAGGCCCTTCCCAGAGAACACTTGCCAGCAGTCATCACTTTTCTTTTTTTAAACAGAGGGAACTCCATTCTGAGGGTCTCCAATGATCAGAACTGTAGCAGTATGCCAGGGAGCATGGTGGTCTTTCGGGTAGGTAAGTCCCATGTCACTTAGGAAATTATAAATCAATCACGTTAAACTCCATTCCAGAAACCAAGAGGCAGACACTGCAGATAAGCGTAATATGCTCACGAGACATACTGTTTACCAAGGATGCTTCAGAATTCCACACCAACATCAGCTTTCAGAAAAATGTGAACTGTAGCCCCAAATACAGTGCACTGTAGTAATCTAATCTGGAGGTGACAAAGGTGTTAATGATGGTAGTATAGTCCACAACAAAATGGGCCACAACCTCCTGGAAATACATAAATTAAAATCATCCTCAGCACATTACAACCAAGCCAAGACTGTGCGCAGAGGCTATGACAATGGGCATTCAAAAACATCCTCTAGCCAGCATTGCCTCTACAAACCCATAGAACGGGCAGCATATGATCCATCTGCATCTTGAGAGCTCGGGTAGAGGCCCAAAATTATTCTTTGTGCTAAAAGCTAAAGCAAAACTGGCTCAAGGTCATAACTGGATTAAGACCTTCTATACCTGAAGAAGTGGTTGTTTCCCCACAGTATTCTGTCTCCATGGTGTAGCTGCGTAGGACCCACAACAGCAGAACCATTTACAAATGTTCTGTGAGGAAAAGAAGAAGAAAACCTAATACAAATACATCCAGATAGGTTCTGTTTTTTAGAATAGTTTGTTTCATTCTCTCAGTTAGTTTGGGGGAGGAAAGCAGGTTTGAGGATTACAAATTAATAAGCAAGCATGTGTCCTGTAACTTAGCACTGGTTCACCAATTTCTGAACTGATTTAAACTCTCATTTAAGCTCCATAATATTTAGTATTTTTTAAACACAAACTGTACTTGAAGAGCATTATTGAAAACAAATCTATTGGGCCTAAAAAAAGTGTATGGCTTTGAATATAGCCCATTGGAAGGAAACACAGCTATTTTTACTTTGTTTAGAAATACAGGGAGAATAAATGTACACCATGTAAAGAAAAAGTTGGAGATCTTGGCTATATGCATGGTTTACTGGAGACATCATCAACTCCAGTTTTATGGTTCATACTGGTAAAAACTACACTTTTATACTGTTTATTTCTAAAATAGACCAAGCTCCTAGGCCTGCACATACAGAACCTCGATAAAGTACAGGAATTTCATGCCCATTATGTGTTCATCACCACATTATATGGAACATTAAGCTTTTGTTAGAAACCCCAAACGTGCATGGAATTTTGTGGTTTGTTGGAATGTAGCATTTACTTTCCAAGTACCATTACTTAATCGGATAACATAGCACAGTGGTCCCCAATCTTTCTGTGGGAATAGCACATTCCTATTCCCAACAGACTGTGGCGGGTGCCAAACACTCTGCCGCCGAAATGCCACCGAGAAGCGGCAGCGGAAAGAAGCCTCGCCGCCGAAATGCCGCTGAGAAATGGCAAAGCTTCTCAGCTGCATTTTGGCAGCGCGGTGTCAATTGCCCCGGCGGGCGCCATTGCCCCCTGACATAACATATGAACAGTTTTTATAGAAGATTAGTTCATATGTTGACACTCACAGCTAAATTTAGACATGTGCAAATAAATTAGCACGTGTTTGCTGAAACTATAATTTACTTCTGTATCATCATTAAGAAAAAAGACACACGTACCCCAGATATTCTGTTTGAAATCTAATCCAATAAGACCCAGAACTGGAAGAGCAAGGATGCTATATATTAGGAATGAGATGCACTGACAGAGCTGTTCAGGGGGAACACAGCAAGCTCATTATTAAAATCTAAACAGAAGCCAAGTAGCATTTTATCTTGAGATGAAGTGAAGAAGCTTATTTAGAAATCATCTTCAGGCACCATTCACCCTAACGTATTTGCTAAAATTAAAGGTATGGGGCTGACTTTACAATATTTTGTAACATTACCGAGTATTTTTCTGAGGTGTTAGCATAACCTGTCCTTCTGAGGGTATTTCTATCACACAGTGTTCAGGAAGAATTCCCATTCCACATAACTGGATATCTTGGGAGTCATCTGACCCTATTAACGTGTGCTCCTGTGGAAGAATCCAATTCAGATGTTAGTAACAGGTAGCAGACATTTCCTTCTGATTACTCTATAGTGAGTGCACACCTCGCACCCTTACCTCCTACCCTTTGGAATGCCTACTCCCTTAATTACTGAAGTTTTGAAAGCTACTTATAGTAATCTTTAAAAAAGGGGAAGGAGACATTAGGACTAGAAGCAATCAGAGAAATGAAACTGAACTGATTTATAAGTGACATTTGTAATAATAAATTTTAGATTGACCTAGACCTTCACGGCAAAGAGTGAAAAAGGCCCACACTTCGGAATCCTTTAGCAATTGAGAAGTGCTATGCTGAGCTACATCTACACTACACACCAGCAGCAGCGTGTAGCATACGTGTAGCCACATGCTGCAGTGGAAAGCAAGCTGCATCCACACTACAGTGTGTAACTACATGTGCCCAGGAAAGGCTCTGGCAGTGGAAAGCCAGACAGGAATGGCTCACTCTTTCCCTGCTGCCGCCATCCCCCTCCCCCTCCCGAGCTTTTTCCTGTTGCAGGGAAAGGCTCCAGGAACAGGGATCTGGGAGAACCCTGCCCCGCTGCCAGAGTCTTCCCCTACTTACATAAATATCCCCATCCTTCAGGTGTTCCTTTACTTGCCTAAGCCATGCCTCGCCAGCTACAACGTTATTTATGTCCTTGCTAGGGTAGCTACAGGGGTGTGTACTCTCACTGCATGCTTCTTTTGGCAGCACGTAGATGTACCTTCAATGTAAAGAAGTGACAGTAGCAGTGGTAAGAGGCTAACAAGGGACTACTAGTTAAGAACAGATACTGGTAGCATAACAGACCACTTACAATGTGCCGCAAGTTGTATGTGGCACTAGTCGACATGTAGAATACCCAGAACAATTGGGCACAGCTTCTCTTTTACACCTAGAATAGAGCTCTCCACCAACCAAAGGGAGCTCTAGACAGTGCTGCCCAGCTCTTGCAGAGCTCAGATGTTTCAGCACAAAAGAGGCTGAAGAGGACTGCTAGACTGACAAAAGGGAGCTGGCTCTGAGATTCGGTGGATCCACACTCTGATCATCTTCAGGAAAAGCTGCAAAAACCTTCCTCTTTGAAAAAGCCTTTTCTCCACAACAATGACACAAAACTGAAACCCCATTCTACTCAGAAATCCAAAATCACCCAAAAAGAAAGTCTGAAACAAATCAATCTGAAATTTAAAAAAAAAAAAATCTAAAAAATAACTTTTCACCCCAAAGTGGGAGTCGTCGAGCAGGACATAGCTGCTAAATTTGATTTTTAGTGACTATAAACAGTAGTGAGAAGCAAACCACAACTCTAAGATAGATAGTTCTGGTTCTATCTGAAAGGGAATTCCAAAAACATTGAGTATTATTTTTACTAGTTTCCCCATCCTACACCACATAACAATGAGTGCATTTTGCACAGGGACTGAGATCATCCTTCTGAATGTGCTTTGTCATTAATGTATTCTTGTTATGTATTCACATTAAGCAACAAAGAAATCACCACAGTCTCAATAGCTGTCAGAGTTGAGGCTGACTTAGCCGTATGAATCAGAATCCAGACACCTACATACAAGATGCCTGGAAATGCTTTGACTCCTCTCCAAAAATCCTGAATCAGCTCTTTTGTTGTTTATTAATGGTTATAAGGGGCAGTGATGAATAAGGGTTTTTTCTTTTGTTTTAATTCTTTGGGTAGCGGTTTGCTCTGTGATATACAATGACTGATCTAAAAAGAAGACAACATACATCTCCTAAGAGAGGCAGCATAAAACCACTTTTAGCCCAAATGCTAATCATGTGGCTGCCCCAAGACAAATTACTCCACTTCAGTGGGAGGGAAATCATTAACAACCAACAATGTGAGAACTTTGGCACTTGAACTTAACATTAAATTGCTGCTCTACTCTGAAAAGTGACTTAAAACTGCAGCATAGATTCCATTTGCCACTCTGCCTCCAGACCAAACCTGCTCAATTTACAAACTAGTCCAGACTTAAGCTGGGTTCGTTCTTTTGCACCCAACACCAATAATATGGAATTCTACCATCAGAAGTTGCACTTCACCAGAATAGATGAGCTGGAATAGAACCCAGCCCTCTCCCCAGAGCCATATTGATTCTGCAGTGGTAACAGAAGTAAAAAACTAATTTTAGAAGTCAGTAGATATAACTGTGAACATACATGGAGAAGCAAACTGATTTAGTAAGATGCCCCAAGTTTTGCATAATCACTTTTCTGAGTAAAGCTACATAACAAGAGCTGTAAAGGCCAGACAACTGCTTGCAAAAAGGAAAATTTCTAAGGATACAAAATGCTACTATGACACATTTACATTGCTTTCTGGTTCTCTGTAACAGTAAAGATGACCTGCAATTTAAAAAAAGCTGTATTTGGGCCATTTTTGCTAACCACTGGACACTAAACAATGCCTCTGTAGTCTGTTTCTCATAAGGAACTCTCTACCCATATGCATTTCCACAGGGTTAAATTATCCACTTAAACATGTTGAAACAAAGTGTTATTTCACCTTTAAGTAGTAGACCAGAAGTTCATTGAGAGCAGGATCTGCATTCAAATTAACAAGGAAGCACTTGTTATCCCCAACTTTGATTCCAGAAGACTGAAGAGATATGCCAAGACTTTCCAGTTGTTTCTGCCGCTCCTGTAAGAGAAACCGCCAAAATATTAATGTTTAAGATGTATAAGAAACAGATATATTACAGTATACATTACTACCTGCTAAGAAATCAAACCAATATAATAAGCAGCAACTTATTGAATTAAAGGCATCCAGGAAACTATTTCTGATGGGCCTCTTGCCAGTGCATGTTGGAACCCTATAGTCTCAGAGGGTTATATCTTGCTAGCGAAAGACAAGTATAGTTGTGAGGATCACATTGTAGATCTGCATGGGCTTCACTATAGCCTCCTTGAAATAATGAAACAGCAACACAAAGCCACCTCTACAGCCTTTTGTTTCCCATTCTTAGCTAGGAGGCAACAAATTCAGCCAAATCCTTGCCAAGTCAAACTGTTCATCTTTGTCCCATAGAAACTGAACACCAAAAAATTTGAAATTCTATTTAAATAATGCAGGAAAGATTTCCTGCTAAACAAGAACAGTAGCATTTAACAGGTTTCAGAGTAGCAGCCGTGTTAGTCTGTATCCGTAAAAGGAAAAGGAGTACTTGTGGAACCTTAGAGACTAACAAATTCATTAGAGCATAAGCTTTTGTGAGCTACAGCTCATGAAGTGAGCTGTAGCTCACGAAAGCTTATGCTCTAATGAATTTGTTAGTCTCTAAGGTGCCACAAGTACTCCTTTTCTTTTTAGAAGCATTTAAGATGGCATATTATTCTCATCAACTGACTTCTTAAGAGTTCAACAACAAACCATAGAATCATAGAATATCAGAGTTGGAAGGGACCTCAGGAGATCATCTTGTCCAACCCCCTGCTCAAAGCAGGACCAATCCTCAATTTTTGCCCCAGATCCCTAAATGGCCCCCTCAAGGATTGAACTCACAACCCTGGGTTTAGCAGGCCAATGCTCAAACCACTGAGCTATCCCTCCCCCCCAACCAGTACTTTATTAAAACCAGTACTTTATTAAAAGCGTACATCTTTTACAGGGAAATGTTAAAAGTTTTTTTCCCAGTATTCCACTCTTCACCCAAACATTTTTGACTTTGTAGTGGACAGATATCTTTCTATCTTACCATCCTTTCCTAACAGAATGACCACAGTTTGGTTAATAATACCACCTAGCTCAGAAATTAAACAGAGCTACACTGAAAAGTGCAGTGGAAAGTCTCAAAAACTAAATGTAAAGCTTTTCAGCAGAACAAACTGATGCTCGGGTGAGGGTCCATCATCTACTAAAGCTAGGATTCCAAAGGAGAGAATTCATGCAATTCCCCAGGGTTGTCTCACAATGCTCATAAGAACGTAAGCACGGCCATACTGGATCAGACCAAAGATCCATCCAGCCCAGTATCCTGTCTTCCAACAATGGCCAATGCCAGGTGCCCTAGAGGGAATGAACAGAACAGGTAATGATCAAGTGATCTATCCCGTCACCCATTCCCAGCTTCCGGCAAACAGAGGCTAGGGACACCATCCCTGCCCATCCTGGCTAATAGCCACTGATGGACCTATCCTCCATGAACTTATCTAGTTCTTTTTAGAACCCTGTTATAGTCTTGCCTCATGTGAACAAAAGAAGTAATCCCCCTGCTTTTTTTTTTTTTTTTTTAAACAGAGGGAAAATTGAGAAACAAAATGGTTAAGCGACTTGCACAAGAAGTCCACGGCAGAACCATGATTAAAATCGCTATTTCACTCAGTCCCAGGCCATAAACTCAAGGCTGTTGTTTTCTATAACCTATTGGTAGACACAGGACCCATAGGCCAAAGAAAGAGTTGATTCCTGGTCTGAATCACGAGAGATTTTCTATTAAAAAAAAAAAAAAAAAAAAAGTACAAGAGACAGAGTTTCTGTATTATGCAAAAAATTTAAGTGCATAGGCCCAAGGAAAAAAATTAAATTAAAAGCTTCAGCAGTATACCAAACAGCAATCATAGAATCATAGGATCAGAAGGGACGTCATGAAGTCATCTAGTCTAGTCCCCAGCTCTCAAGGCTGGATGAAGTATTATCTAGACCATCTCTGTCAGGTGTTTGTCTAACCTGCCCTTAAAAACTTCTAATGACTGAGATTCCACAACCTCCCTAGGCAATTTATTCCAGTGTTTAACTACCCTGACAGTTCAGAAGTTTTTCCTAATGTCCAGTCTAAACCTCTCTTGCTGCAATTTAAGCCCGTTGCTTTTTATCCGTTCCTCAGGGGTTAAGGAGGACCATTTTTCTCCCTCCTTGGAACAACCTTTTATGTACTTGAAAACTGTCATGTCCCCTCTCAGTCTTCTCTTCTCCAGACTAAACAACCCCAATTTTTTTCAATCTTCCCTCATAGGTCATGTTTGCTAGACCTTTAATCATTTTTGTTGCTCTTCTCTGGACTTTCTCCAATTTGTCCACATCTTTCCTGAAATGTGGCACCCAGAACTGGACACAATACTCCAGCTGAGGTCTAATCAGTGCAGAAGAATTACTTCTTGTGTCTTGCTTACAACACTCCTGCTAATACATCCCAGAATGTGTGTTTTTTTGCATCAGTGTTACACGGTTGACTCATATTTAGCTTATGATCCACTGTGAGCCCCAGATCCCTTTCCACAATACTCCTTCCTAGGCAGTCATTTCCCATTTTGTAGGTGTGCAACTGATTGTTCCTTCTTAAGTAGAGTACTTTGCATTTGTCCTTGTTAAATTTCATCCTATTTACTTCAGACCATTTCTCCAGATCATTTTGAATATTAATCCTATTCTCCAAAGCACTTGTAACCCCTCCCAGCTTAGTATCATCCACAAACTTCATATGTGTAGTTTCTGTGCTATTTTCTAAATCATTGATGAAGATATTGAACAGAACTGGATCCAGAACTGATCCCTGAAGGACCCCACTTGATATGCCCTTCCATCTTGATTGTGAACCACTGATAACTACTCTCTGGGAATAGTTTTCCAACTAGTTATGCACCCACCTTGTAGTAGCTCCATCTAGGTTGCATTTACCTAGTTTGTTTATGAGAAGGTCATGTGAGACAATATCAAAAGCCTTACTGAAGTCAAGATATATCACATCTACCGCTTCCCCGCTATCAACAAAGCTTGTTACCCTGTCAAGGAAAGATATGTTGGTTTGACACAATTTGTTCTTGACAAATCCATGCTGACTGTTACTTATCACCTTATTATCTTCCAGGTGTTCGCAAACTGATTGCTTAATTATTTGCTCCCTTATCTTTCCGGGTACTGAAGTCAAGCTGACTGGTCTGTAATTCCCCGGGTTGTCCTTATTCCCCTTTTTATAGATGGGCACTATATTTGCCCTTTTCCAGTCTTCTGGAATCTCTCCAATCTTCCATGACTTTTCAAAGATAATTGCTAATGTCTCAGATATCTCCTCAGTCAGCTCCTTGAACATTCTAGGATATATTACAGCAGAATCTGGTGACTTGAAGACATCTAACTTGTCTAAGTAATTTTTATAACTTGTGCTTTCCCTAATGTATGCTTCTAAAATTTTGAGAGAATTGTCATTTAATTCCCCATAATGCTTTGATAATGTTTTTTCCTCATCACCAAAGCTCGCTGCTTTTCTTTTCAACCCCGTGCTTTTGTATCCGATATTGGGCATTTTTAATATTTCCTTCCCTCATGCTCCTGGAAAGGACAATGTGGATTCTTCAAAGTTCTATTGTATTGAATCATCTCTGTTCTTCGAGGTGTATATTTATGTTATTAATGCTTCCTGGTGTGGAAGAAATATTACAGTAGGTGAAGATGTAAAGTTTGTATTAAAGAACCCGATAAACTAGCACTTTTTTCTAATAAAAATAGAGCCAAACAAAAACAAAACAAAAAACACACCATTTTACAAAAGAACTCCAGCAGTTAAAAACATGGTTTTACCATCAGACAGCATTAGGGAAAAAAAAAACCCCTTAAGACTTTACTATTTTAAAACCTGATGCAGCAAAAGCAAAAGTATTCATCTTTAACGAACCAAGATAGTCAGTAAAAGGTTTGATATGGAAGTGAGGTTTTGCACATTTACATTTTCCCCCACTCTAAAATGCAGGTTGGATATAAGCCACAAGACCAAAAATAAATCACTCCATTTGACACATCTTAACAATTAAACCTTTTAAACTTAGCATTACACAAGCCCTAGTTCTTATCCTTTCACTGCCAACATTTCACTTTTTTTTCAGAAACTATGATAAGGCTCTTGAAGATCTTAGCCATGTAAACATGTTATAACAGGTCAAGAATTTAGGAGCAGAAAGAAAAAAAGGTAAATAACATTTCTTTCAAGAGGTCTGAGGCCAACAAGCTAACCTTGTTTCTGATTATGTCACCTACAAAAGCACTTTTTTGTACCACAGGGTTATATTTTCTCACTATTTAATATGCTTTCTACATCAGCTTTCAATAGGTTTTTCAGTGCAAGTGCTTACATCAACATTTGTTTGGTAAGGCTGGAAAGAGTCTTGGTGAACTGCACAAACTTTCAACTTTATTGTCTGCTGTTATGTGCTGAATGCTCTAAACATCAGGGATAAGAGCGGCATTGAGCATATAGAGGGATTTTGAAGTTACAAAAAGAAAAAAAGGCAAGTTCAATTATTTTTTAATATTCTGAATACTCCTTAACTTTGTTTTCTGAGGTATTCAGCACATAACTCTGTATTGAATGCACTCACACTCCACCTTTAATCACAGTCAACAATTTCACTGTCTGAAAGGTATAAAATCCCTCTAATCCTCTCCATCCATGGATTTTTTTAAAGCAATCTCTCAATTTACATAGAGTCTGAAGGTTTACTATTGTCCCCAGAGCAGTAATCTCTGATGTAACCTGCTATCCCAGGAATTAAGCAAAAGCCCTTTAAAAGGGCAATGAACTTGACCTACTTACCCATAAACGTGAAGGGCTATCCTGACAACTATTACGAAGGGATAAACAAAGGAAGTAAGTAATAAGATTTTCTCCCTAACTGCCAAAATCAAAGAAAATGCAAACCTGTGCTATCTCCTCTGTTTTTCTTAATTTCTCTTCCCAGGTGACAGTCATTTCCTGGATCAATTTCTCTGATTCCTCCAACCGATCCTTTAGTTCTGGTGATTTCATAGCCTGCAAATGAAAAAACAAGACATTGAATTCCTTGATATTAACACCTTAGATTAGACACATCAACTCGACAGGTCAATAAAGGAAACTTAACCCCCACTCCTACCGCAGAAAGAATTCATCTTCCTCGACACATTTAACCAAATCACTTATCACCACCACTTCTCTCGTGTACTGCTAGTTCCAAATACAGACCCTCAAAAGAGAGAGTTTATCTGCCCTAATGTAAATCAATTACAAGAATTCTTTCCATTGCCAAGAAGAGATCAACCATAGACTAAGCCCATCTTGTTGCCATATTCAATTGTGAAGCTTCACTGGCTGGTATCTAAAAGAATCAGAGAGATTGTCAGAAATGCTGGGGTTGGCCTGCTATCACTTTCTCAGTAATTTTTCCCACAAAAGGGCAGTTAGGGTCCCAATGATTATTGTATGGTCATTATTGCGGAGATTTATTTTTGCATGTCCTGGGTTTGGCTCCTAAGAGATCACTTTTTTTCACATGGATCACTCAGACAGCTGAAACATTCCTGTTTGTATTTTGCAAAGCTGGAGACATGGTGATCCTAACAGAATGCTTAACACTGGAATTTTATCCCCTTGTCAATTCATTAAGTTTGTTGGCCTTCATGACTCAGTCTCATGCTTACTCTAAGAGCCAAGTGGATAGATATTTTCCCCTTGAGATTGGTATGGGGCTGATGTTTCTGTATCATATGTAATGTCCACCAATACTAGTACTGGGGTATTCTTATTATACTATCTTCGATAGGAAGTAGATTTGTTATAATAATTTATGCTTATTTGTGTATCATTTCCATTTACAAAATGAAAATACTGTCAACCACTAGGTGTTTACACAACGTCAATCAATGCAAGCAAGGGAGATTCAGGTTAGATATTAGGGAAAGCTTTCTACTATAAGGATAATTAAGCACTAGCATAGGTTTCCAAGCAAGATTGTGGAATTCCCATCATTGGAGGTTTTTAAGAACAGACTAGACAAGCACCTGTCAGGGATGCTTAGGTATACTTAGTCCTGCGTCAGCAGAGGGGTCTGGACTAGGTGAGGTCACTTCTGACCCTTCATTTCTACGATTCTGTGAAACATAGCTCCTCATTGGACCAACTCCCTAACCCCACAACCATAATGTCCTCAAGAAGCACACAGACTTCACTGCATGCCCTGAACAGACTCCAGATCTCTTTGACCAAGAGCAGAAGCAAGAGCTAGGAGTATAGGTTCCTCCCCTTTACTGGAATTTCCCCAGCCCCCAATATACAAGTCTAGGGACTGACAGCTGGAGCATCTCAGCAGATCAATTGTACAGATAAAACCTGCAGAAAGGCCTTTTACGTATCTAAATCACAAGAAATTCATAGCTCATAACCAATAGCATGGATTGTATCCATGAAGGAAAGGGAAGCCAGTGCAGTCTCTAGAACAAAGGCCTAATATGCCTAATTCCAATAAAGTATTGATTAAGCAAAGGCAATGGGATCTAGTGAGAAAAGCACAAAGTTGGAAATAAGTTATTTTCAAGTTCTAAATCTGCTTTGGTTATTTCATATGATCTTAGACAAATCACTTAACATCTGTGTCTGCTTCTTCATCAGCATGGAGATCAATTATACCTACTACACAGGGAGGATTTTTTGGTTGCGGTTTGATTAGCGCATGTACATGAGATATATAAAGTTAGTGCTAAGCATTAACTACCTTATTTTGACACCCAGGTTACACAACATTGCATAGTTATAACTACAAAATACAAAGCTCTCAGATATACAGGACCAAAACCAGAATGTAAAAAAGCAGGCGCATCCCCAGAGAGTCTGGATTAGTTGATTGTTTAGTTTCCAAGATCAGCACAGAAATGTTGGTGGACTTAGTGTGGACACAGTACCACCTTTTGGAATTAGTTCCAGAAGAGTTAGGCTAACTTGACTCAACTAGTATAGATAAAATAAAAAGATCAAAAGAGAGGAATAAATCTTATTTGTCCAGTAAAAAATGAAAGTGTCAGATATTGTTCTGCTTACAGCTATTTGAGAGAGAAAGTGAGGGACACCGACACCAAAAGAAAAAAATACACTGTAAGGTCTAAACTTAGAAGTGAACTTCAGAATGTAATTCTGCGACTGTCCATATGGGTCACTAAACATTTTGTTCATTTTTTTTTTTTTTTAGAAATATGTGCAAGCAATTATTTTATGAAGATAAATAGGTCATATACAAATGCAATAAGCTGGAGAGGAAGAGAGGCTACAAATACAGCTTATGATCTTTACAGTGCAGACTTTTAGCTATAAGCGGTGTACCATTTTTGTATTTTATGTCAATTCCATTGAGATGATGGTGGGGGTAGGATTTAACACACAGGAAAGGAATGATCACTTATATTACATTGTTTTAGAGAGCTGGCTTCCATTATTTGTGCACTAAACCCAAAACTAAAACATGAAAAAAAAAATCAAACACTTTTGAAAATCTCAGCCATTGAGCCTCATAACACTCCTCTGATGGAAGTAGTAGTATCCCAATTTTCCAGAATGAGAAACAGACACAGATTAAATAACTTGGCCGGGGCCATAATCACAGCACCTTCTTTAGCGGTTCTGGGAAGAGAACCCAAAACTACCCTGACTCCTAGCCTTGTTCTCTAACCATTAGATCATGCTCCTGCATGCTTCCATTCAGTTTGAGGCACAAATAAATCACAAATATCTTGTCTTCAATACCTGAAATACGGGATATATTCATAATAAATATTGTTAAATGATTTTGAAAGTTGTAAGGTAAACAGAAGACATGTGAATATATTTACATCTTGAAGAAAGTGTTGTAATTCTGCTGTATTCCTGGGCAGTTAGATAAAGCCCTCCCAATAGCAAGCACAGACTTTCAAATGTCTGTGTCCCGTGTTCCATCTGTATGTCTTTCTCCCTGCTTGATCTCTGCCTAAGCTTGGACACTACAATGTGACCACTCAATGAAACATTCCAAGGGAAGCTTGCCTCTCACATTACCACCCCCACTAGTCAACACTCAGCAGCCTCATATGGATAAGAGAAAAACGGGGAGAGGAAGAAAGCTGAGGTGAAGAAAGTTGATGTTGATTTTCCCCATAGATACCGTCTAGTATTGCCTTACTGATGTTTATCTTCAAGCCCAGACAAAATATCCAACAAGTGTCTTCATAGGATTGCAGCAGCATGAAGTAGGACACACAAAGGAGCTGTGAACAGCTAGTATATTGTACCTCTGCTTTGGTGAGCTGTTCTCTGAGCTTCTCCACCTCCTCTCGGAGTTCTCGGATGATGCGGGCATTGGGGTCTTCATTCACCACGGCATGGTTAACTATGTTCTTGGCCCGGTCTGCATATCTCAATGTGGAAAGGGTCTCATCATAGTTATCTGCTGCTGGGCTGACTGTTGCCACCATGGCAGTCTTGCTATTACCACCAAGGCTGTCCTGCAGGAGAGCAAAGGAAAGAAATTAAGGCAGGGTTTTTTGTTCATTTGTTTTTAAAAAAAGAGCACTGAAGAATAAAGGAGGGGACTGGTAATGAGAGAGCTTTTTACCCCAAGCCCACCAGTTCAAATCCAGTCCATGTAGGTAGTAACTAAAAGCTGTTTGCATCTGAAGGCTATTGGGTGGCCTATGTATACTGGGTTGATGGCCTCCTTAGGTCTTCTATTGGTACCTATCTCTATAATATCTGAGTGCCTCCTCCAGGAAAAGAAGCCACTTGAGAAGGTTCTCTTTCCTGCAATCATGAGCCTTCATCACTGGTCCAGAGTTTCAGTGTTGAAGAGTGAAACAAGAGAGGGCAGGAGGGAGAGAGACACCCCATCTTTCAGGTAGATTAAGCCAATCTGATTGAGGGTTCTAAAAAGTCAGGCCTGTAATTGCTGACAGCATCATTGTCCATCTAAACAGATTGACCAAGGACTGTATCATTTAGGCTAAACTACTTTCTTCTCCCTAGATGTAGTCCCTCCTGACCAAGGGTGAGGGAACGTTGCATTGTTGTTCCCTATGCTGTATTTGTTCTATGATTGATACAGAAGACTAATCTTCAGAGCTGTCAAGTTCATCTCGGGGTATCAGTGGCCTCCACTCATCTGAGGGGCTTTTATTGTTTTAGTGAGATCCGTCTACCATTTCATGTTCTCAAATAGTCTGGCAACTTTCACAAATACTGAGTGTAGATTTAAAAAAAGTAATTCTAAAGTATCTGGCAACCTCACATCAGCAAGTACATGCCAGGGATGATTGTCAGGGACTATTTAAGACAGAAATGTAGGACCTCACTCAATCTATGTATTTTGTAGGTTACATTCAGTAGTTGTTTAAATCAGCAAGCTCTGGTAGAGGTCCCTTGAGGCAGGAAACATGTTGCAGTGGCACAAAATGGCTATAACTCCATTTTTGGGGAGAGAGAAAGGGAAGAGAGCTCATAAGAGACTAATGGAACCCAGCTCTAAATGAAGCATAAGCCAATGGAGCAAGAACTGGTTTTCAAACCTGTTCTAGTGTCTAAAGCTGCTTCCTACCACTGGGAGAAGTCCAGTGAAGCAAACCAGCAGTTGCATCTCCTGCCATCCACAGGAATTAATCTTTGAGTCAATGGATATGATGCAACAGGCAGGGGATGATGTAATTTATACATTCTTGTGTCGGCTTTCCTGACCTTAGCTCTGTGTTCTAGTTAAACTCATTGGTGGGGTGTCCTTCTCTAACAAGCACGTCTATGATGAGCCCACATAGGGTGCAGAAGCAGACAGCTATAACACATTTGCAACAAAAGTTACACCAGAAAGAAAACAGTATATTACTGTGCATCATTTTAATCAGCAAATTGGAGACCGGGCTAATAATAAATGCTTGTTCAATACAGAATGATTTGTACAAATACCAAACAAAATATTTGTCCTAGAAGGTAAATAGCTTGATGCTATCTGTTTAAAAACAAAAAAAAAACAGATCAAAGATATTGTACTTGACCAATTTGTCATACAAAGGTTTATAAGTTTTTGGATATTTTTGTTTTACATACAGCAAGTTGTAGCTTGAATTTGCTACACTCAGAATGAAATCTAAACTGTTTAACACAACAGGAATAGATCTTCCAAAAAGGAAAATCATGCCACAAAAGAAAAATGAAGGCGTTCCTCAAGAAGTGGATATCACTTTAAAAGGTGCCATAAAGATAACCCCATCTAGGAGCTACCGTTATTGAGGTCATGTATCCATATTCTCTGAGCCAAAGGGGAAAAGTCTTTTAATGCAGTAGTTCTTCATGTATTCCATACTGTGACCCTTTTTACATATTGGGGCTCCTCTCTTACCCTGCAAGATGGGAAGGACAGGGTGGTCTTGATCCTCAGGTTGACAATCCCTGCCTTAGTGCAAATGTAACCAACATGGCAGGTGCAGCACTAAGTTACATGTAATATCACACCACCTACAATCAGTTTATGGGCCAGTTATTAAATTAAATGGTTTTGAGGATTCAGTGGCCATTTTGCTGGTTTTAACTGCTCAGGCTTTCTTCCAGTTTACTACACACTTTACATATGAACACGACTCACTAAATCAGAGAATTTCTCTGCCCTTTCTGGGCACACTGGGGAACCGTAGGTATACAGGGAGATGTCAGCAAACCAGTAAAGTGCCTGAAACCATTATGGCTTATTGCTAAAAGCAGCCAAGCCAGCAGGCCGTGAAGTGGCCATGTAGCAAACTCAGCTTGACCAAGGCAGGAAGGGAGGGGGTTCTGAGTGCCACAGAAAGCACAGCTTGACCCCGCGTCCTTCCTGATAAGGATTGTGTTGAAGTTGCTGATACAGGCATCTTAGAAGAGCAGGATGTGCCCCAGGAATGTCTATTGGGGTCTCAAGGCTGCAAACTCTGGGAAAAACCCACCCCTGGTTAATCAATAATCAGAAGGAAGCCTCTTGCTTGACCATTGGAACTGCTTGCTTAACAAGTTTTCTTTAAGGGACATGTCATTCTATTACTAATGTATAAATAAGGGGGAAAAGTTTGAGGTAGTGGGACTCTTCTGGACTGGACTCTCCCTCTGGATGCATCTTGTGTTCCCCACTGGCAGATGGGCTGCCTCTGTGCCACTCGAGACCCACACTCAGCTTTGGTAATTATCAAGGGTTGGGGGTGTTTTAGTAACCTGTTGCGGACATGTGTAAGTGCTTGAGACTAAGTAAAGTTTAGCTTTAAGTGAAAGCACTCTTGTGTTGTCCTGTTTGTGCCAGCAATCTATCAGTCGGAAGGTCGTGTCTCCCCTGATTTATTTCCTGACACCACCTCGCACAAAGTAAAAGTTACCAATAGCTTTGGGTTGAAAGAACCCCGCGTAACATAGGAAGCCACTGGAGGATTATCAGCACTTGAGTGATTTAGCCTGTGTCCTCACTGCGAAGTGAGTGAGCTACCAATCAGAGTAAAAGCTACACCCGAGCTCTAACTCATAGCCCCAGCCACACCAACTAGCCCAGGTTTAAAGTACCAAACTCAGGTGACAGATTTCCGTGCATGGATAGAAGGGGTGTGTTAAGGGGCAGCATCCAAGTAAGAGTTACCTCTGCAGTGAAATCATATTTCAAATGAGTTTATTTTATAGCTGCAGGCTAGAACTGGGCAAAAAATTTTCAGCAAATAGTAAATTAGCCTTGAAAAAAATGCTTTTTTCTGCACCAAAAAAAAAAAAATAATAATAATTTGGGTCAAATTCAGCAAATAGTTTTGGCCAAAAATTATGGGGTGGGGAGAATTGAAGTTTAAATGGTTCATTTTGGCCATTTTGAAATGAAATGTTTCAACTTTTCATTTAAAACGGTGTTTCATTTTGAAATGTTGTTATTTTTAAATAAAAGGTGAAACATCTGAAAAGTGAAACACAGAAAAAACATTCAGTTCTGGTCCTGTTTTCTTTAACCCAAAACAAATTTTTTTTTGGTTCAGCAAGACAAGAATACAATTTTTCGCTCAGCTCTATTTCTGGCCATACAGCTAATTAGCAGTGGTTTACGTTCACCATCATGCTAATTATTTCACATAATTATTTAAATATGTAGGTTTGGTCATTACTAACCATTTTGTCGCTTTATGTAATAGGTTTAACCGAGCCATCTAATCAATCAGACTTTAGCCCCAAGCTTTATGTTGTCCTCAGAAATCACTTTAAAAAAAATATATATATATATATATATATATATATATATATGGCATCTCACTCAAGAAAGCAGAAAAAAAAATTCTGCGCTTCTTCACCTTTACTTTATTAAGAATTCGGCTTCCAACACATTCTTTGGAGATAGAATTTTGTGGTCCAGTTTCTGAACGCACAGAGCACCTCTAGTTTCCACTGACTTTAGTGATTTGCTCAATAATTCTGAAAATTAGGCCATCTGTTTTGAAAGGTGACTAGCAAAGTTTTTTTTTTAAAATGTGTCTTGTTTTTTTTCATTGAGATTTATACAGAGGTTATGAAAGATTTATTTACATATTTTTCTGCTTGATTTTTAAAGTTAGAAATAGATCTTCCTGGATTTTACTCAAGGATCACTGGAGATATAAGTTTGTTTATTGTGAACTCAATTCATCTTCACTGAAGGGCTGAAGGTGATGAATCTCTACAGAGGTTTTATCTAGGGCTGTCGATAAATCGCAGTTAACTCATGAGTAATTTTTTTGAGTTAATCACAATTAAAAAATTTAATCGTGATTAATTGCACTGTTAAACAATAGAATACTAATTGAAATTAAATTTTTTGGATTTTTTCTACATTTTCAAACATTTTGATTTCTATTACAACACAGAATAGAATGTGTACAGTGCTCACTTTTTATTTTTTATTACAAATATTTGTATTGCAAAAATTATAAAAAATAGTATTTTTCAATTCACCTCATGCAAGTACTGTAGTGCAATCTCTTTATTGTGAAAGCATAACTTACAAATGTAGATTTTTGTTGTTGTTACATAACTGCACTCAAAAACAAGACTATGTAAAACTTTAGAGCCTACAAGTCCATTCAGTCCTACTTCTTGTTCAGCCAATTGCTAAGACAAACAAGTTTGTTTACATTTACGGGAGATACTGCTGCCTGCTTCTTATTTACAATGTCACCTGGAAGTGAGAGCAGGCATTCGTATGGCACTTCTGTAGCCAGAGCTGTAAGGTATTTATGTGCCAGATATGCTAAACATTCATATGCCCCTTCATGCTTCGGCCACCATTCCAGAGGACATACTTCCATGCTAATTATGCTCGTTAAAAAAATAATGTGTTAATTAAACTTGTGACTGAACTCCTTGGGGGAGAATTGTATGTCTCCTGTTCTGTTTTACTTGCATTCTGCCACATATTTCATGTTATAGCTGTCTTGAATGATGACCCAGCACATGTTTGTTTTAAGAACACTTTTCACAGCAGATTTGACAAAATGCAAAGAAGGTACCAATGTGAGATTTCTAAAAATAGCTACAGCACTCGACCCAAGGTTTAAGAATCTGAATTGCCTTCCAAAATCTGAGGGACGAGGTGTGGAGCATGCTTTCAGAAATCTTAAAAGAGCAACACTCCGATGCGGAAACTACAGAACTTGAATGACCAAAAAAGAAAATCAACCTTCTGCTGGTGGCATCTGACTCAGATGATGAAAATGAACATACGTCGGTCCGCTCTGCTTTGGATCATTATCATCAGCATGGACACATGTCCTCTGGAATGGTGGCTGAAGCATGAAGGGACATATGAATCTTTAGCACATTTGGCACATAAATATCTTGTGACAGTGGTTACAACAGTGCCATGCAAATGCCTGTTCTCCCTTTCAGGTGACATTGTAAACAAGAAGCAGGCAGCATTATTTCCTGCAAATTGCAACCAAACTCGTTTTTCTGAGCGATTGGCTAAACAAGAAGTAGGACTGAGTGGACTTGTAGGCTCTAAAGTTTTACATTGCTTTGTTTTTGAATGCAGTTATTTTTGTACATAATTCTACATTTGCAAGTTCAACTTTCATGAAAAAGAGATTGCACTACAGTACTTGTATTAGGTGAATTGAAAAATACTATTTCTTTTGTTTTTTGCAGTGCAAATATTTGTAATAAAAAATAAATACAAAGTGAGCACTGTACACTTAAACAGGAGATGATGTCCTTCAAGAGCCAGGCCCATACAATAGAATGGGGGCCTGAACTACAATTCCCATAAGGCAATGCCCTGATAGAGAAATGCAGTCTAATGTTCTCTTGAACTGGTCAGAAATCTAATATTTTGGATCTGTTAAAAAAACTAAATATTCAATTTGGGTGGAACTGATCTGAAATGAAATATTTCATTTTAATTTTCCCATGGTCAATTTCAATTTTGTGGAAACTTTATTTTCCTATCAGAAAATCATTCTAATGGAAAATTTCCAACGAGCTCTAATCTTAAATAATCCATTAAATGTAGGTCAAAGATTGCCACTGGGCATCATTAAAACTATTTGTCTAATCATTTCATTCAGGAGAACGCATTGAAGCTTTCCATAACAATCCTCAACATGTTTAAATTCACAGAATAAATACCATTGGCTTATGGGAATATACTCTTTGCCTGCATAATATAGTCCCATCCCTACATGTCTGCAAATAACTGTCTTGCAGGGCCCACTCCAAATAAAATAGCAATGTACTCACATCGCAGCCATTGAAGACTATATGGGATCCAGTGTGAACTTGCCCTCTTCAATGTGGTGTTTTTTCTTGAGCCAGGGACTTTTTCTCCTCTCCGAAATACTTTCAAAAATGTGAAGCAATTGGCAAACGATCCCAGGTTTGTATATACAGTATGTCCAAAATCAGGCCCTTTTTAGAATCCACGGAAAGTGTCCCTAGTTTACACTTTGAGAACTTCCATTGCATCAATTAGCTTGAAAGCAGAGTTTATAATAAAACTGCTAAATTGGAACTCTTCTCCATAGGAGGCTGGGCCATGCTATTAGTGATACGCCACCATGGTTCATAACCTGTCCATTATTAATTTTTTAATGGTCCCTCCATTACTGTGTTGACTGTTCAGGCCCAGCTCCAGGGCATCCAATTTATTTTTATATATAATTCTCTGTTGTGCAACGGCACTGGTTCCTTTATTGCACAGTGGGAAGGGTGAATGGAGACTAAGCTAGACTCTCATAATGAAAAAGAGTAAATCTGCAATGGGTGGGGGGCTTAGTATGTCAGAGACAAGAACAGAATGGAAATAACTAAGAAAAAAAGACTAAAACCAGCCAACTATGTGTTGGCACTAAAATTATTGTGAGAACACTATTGGAATGTGAAATTTAGACATTACTTTCCTAACCAACACCTAGAACAAGAAAATAGTTTACGAGGCGATCACTGTTCTCAGTTCCTACATTTTTTCTATATTTTTTCTTTTTAATGTGCCTCAAACTGCAGAACACCCACACAGAAGGCAGAATAAAGAGAATGTATAATTGATAAAATACATCAGAAGCCTGATAAGTTGGTAAGAAGATTGGTTATTATTTTTGACCAAGTTCTCACTTGCATTTAGTTGGGGATTGGTCCTGCTTTGAGCAGGGGGTTGGACTAGATGACCTCCTGAGGTCCCTTCCAACCCTGAGATTCTATGATTCTGGTGCGGCTCCTAATGGCTTCAATGTGAACAGAATTGTGCCCCTAGTATCTGTCATCCAAGGATCTTCAAGTAAGTTATAAACCTGAAGGGCCAGATTCTGAGCTGGGTTCGGAGATTCACAACATTCCTGTGACATAAATAATTGTCGTTATACCTGTTTTACAATGGGGAAGATGGGAACAGAAATACTGAATGGACTTGCCCAAGGTCACACAACAGGGTACAGAACCCAGAAGCTGCAACTGGCATTGTTATTAAAGTTTGTTTCCAGTAGTGCCCACAATGGACAAGGTGCTTTCCGAAGATAAAAGAGCATGGTCCCTGCTCTGAAGAGTTTAGAATCTAAGATAAAAAGACCAGGACAGGAAAATAGATGGAAAGGGGATAGAAGCAACATACATTAGTAAAGCTAGTAGATGGCCCATCTTGCAATACAAAGTCTTGATTATGTCAATGGTTATTAAAATTTGGTCTAAAACAGTGGCTTTCAACCTGTGGTCCACAGACTATGTCTAAGATTTCCAAAGGGATCTACACCTCCATTCAAAATGTTTTAGGGGTCCGCAAATGAAAATAGGTTGAAAACCACTGTTCTAAAATATAGATTATTCCCTAGTATCCTAGAATACATTCTCTCTCCTGCACCACATTGAAAAGGAGTGGCACATTGTACAATAACAATCCCCAAATGCTCAGACTTTAAAAACAAGCTTGGACATCTTTAATTGATGAATTTTTAGTTTGACCTTTCTTTAAAATGCAATCAAATTATCTTTTTCACTAGGTATTAGTTAAAAATTTCACCCTTGAGTTTCACTTAAATGAGCCTGTTTTTGAAATTAAGCCTTTGTTAGGATTTTAACCTGGCTGAACATGAACAGGACAAAGGAAATGAGCTGCTTGGAGGAAGGCATAACAAAAGTCTATTTCTGTTTCTGAGCTTCAGCCCTTACTACGCATGCGATTGCCATCTTTGCTATAATGTATCGGGCAGGTGCTAAACATGAATCTCAACCTATTTGCTGGATTATGTTAGAAAAGGATCAGCATAACTAATTCTAACAACATGGGAAAGCCTCTGAACAGCTTTCCATTTCTGCTTCCTCAGATTCAGTTACACATGTATAGGTCTCACTACTGCAGTAAACTGAAACAAACCAAGCATAGCTGATTACAACATTGCAGAGAAGCGAAGTACATTTGTTTCAACAAACTTCAAGACAGTGAATATAAAGGCAAGGCTATATTTTAGCATAGATAGGAAGTGTTATGTGTGGCAGCATTGTGAAAAAAAGATTTACTATATAAGAAAAATAAAATGATCACTTCTGCTATTCTATTGAAGCTTTTATACAGCTTCATCACTGTAGTATGTGATGTTTAAAATCTTAGTATCTACAAGGTTAACTTGTTAACTGAATTTCCCAATGTTAACTATTACAAAACAATATTGTGGGAAGGTTTGTTAAAGGTAACCACTGGGAAAATCAAGTCTCATAGTGCTAAGAGGCTATATCAGTTGATCTTTTATTTCACTACTGTATCTAGCCTAAGATGCAATGAACTGCAATGAAGGTCAACTATTGAGGGCCGGGGGAGGTGTGTGTTCTGTTTGTTTTTTTCCAAATTTCATTATAGGAAAAAGTTTAAACATTTTAAATACCTCTATATCTTACTGTTCACTTTTTATTTATTAACACTTGCAAATAAACTATGGGAATGGAGAATTCATATCACATTATGTTTAAAGAGATCACCTAGGGATTATGTGCGGGTGGTTAGGCTGGGTGCAGTCTAAAAAAGGATCTAGCTTTAGCAATCACCAGGTAATAGAGCCAACATAAACGTTTGTGGGTCTGAAGAAATCTGTTTCTTTTCCAGCTTATTTCTTTATACCAATAAATATCATAATTGCCTCTTGATAGCAAGGAAGCATAGGACAAAGGTAAGGAAGGAAGAGATACCAACTTGCCAAGATTCATAACTAAGTCTGAGAGAAACATTTTGAACTTCACAATTTTGATGTGGAAAATCAGAAAAAAAAATTAAACATTATGGGATACTGATGCCCTACTGGGTCTGCACCTCTATAATGCAATTATTTTAAAACCTAGCCAATCTGCCTGTCAGTCACTCAATCTGTACCAATGGAAGGAAAAGCCATCTCACTATAAGGAAAGCAATTGCCTCTTTGGCTTTAGATATGAAAGCAACCACACATACTTTTGCTCTAAAAGTAGCATATTCAAAGACCAGGAGAAAACAGGATCTTCCTTAAGTTTTCCTTAAGTGTGTCACAGTCACTGCCCAAACTTCTCTCTTTTTGGTTAACTGCAGCTTACCATCCTTTTATAACCACTATATATAAAAGGAGGCAGCAGGAGCAAAACAAAATCATTTAGATGTCAATGAGCTTCATTTGAAGTCCTCCTAGATACAGTTTCTTTTTGCAACAGTAACCTTCAAATCAGAATTATTTGCAGTACAGAAACTGACTCCATAACTGCTCATTTCACATGAGCATGAGAATATGACTGCAACTGGACTGCAGACTGGAATATGTTTTGTGAATACACCCCTGCCTAGTTGACGCAAAGGGCTAAACATCTTATCCAAAATCTCTGAAGTTAATCATGTCACCGATGACGTTGGGTAAACTTAGGTCATAAGGAGATGGCCCATGTTAAATTAGCCCCAGAGTTCTGAGTGTAGCTGTTAGTGAGTTGACTCAAAAAGCTGGACCGAAATATTTATTAGATCACTTCAAAAATATGCCCTATACTTTTGGCCATCACAGGGTTATTACCAATAAGCAGGGGAGATAGAATTTATCCTGTGGAGACACTAACGGCTAATACCCTTCTAATTCTTCAAAGATAAGACTGCTGCATATAAAACTAAGGTTAGATGATGGAATAATCATATTTTACACATTACGAAGGAAAAATTCTCTCTCTCTCTCCTCATGCCACCCACTCCAAAGATGTATGAGAAGTTCACTTACTTTAAGTAACCAAGTGAGCACAGAATCACGATATGGAACAAATTTGTTCTTGTTCTTGCCAGCAGCCTGATCTGCTAGAGCAGAAATAACCAGCCCAAGAGTTGTAAGGGACCTGCATGGAGAAAGTAACCAACCCATGAACAAGTGAAGGGATCTGTAATTCAAAAAGCCCTTTTAAATGTGATAGATGCCCAAATAAATTGAAAAAGTTACTCACCTTGTGCAGTAACTATGGTTCTTCAAGATGTGTCCCCCTGTGGGTGTATCTGCATCCCTGCGCTGTCGATTGGAGAACTTTGGTAGCAGTCCACCCTGCTCGTGCATGCACTGTTCCTCGTCTGCCATGAGGTTAGCCAGTATGCATGGAAAATCCCTCCTTAGCTCCTTCTCTACTGCAGAGTCAATTACCAGAACTCCAAAGTAGAGGGGAGGAGGGTGGGTCATGGAGCACCCACAGGGACACACATCTTGAAGAACCATTGCTACTGCACAAGGTGAGTAACTTCTTCTTTGAGTAGTGTCCCTATGGGTGCTCCACTGCTTTGAGTAGTGTCCCTATGGGTGCATCCCGAGCAGTGTCCACTACTGAAGGCTGGGGTTTCAGAGTTGAGTCTATTATGGATGACAGCACTGAGGCATCGAATCTGGCATCTGCAGCTGAATCCATGAGGATAGCATAATGCTCTGCAAAGGGTGTGTGCAGATCCCCAGGTAGTTGCTCTGCAGATTTCTGAGATAGGGATACCTTTGGAGAAGGCGACAGAAGAGGTGACTGATCTTGTAGAGTGTGTGCATATTGAAGACAGGGGTATTACATTACACATCTGGTAATAGAGCTTGATATAGTTCGAGACCCATTTGGAGAGTCCTTGAACTGAAATCGCTACACCTTTCGATCTATTTGCACCAGAGAGAAAGTGTCTCAGAGATTTTCTAAATGCTCTTGTCCTGTCCAAATAGAAGACCAAGGGCCTCCTCACGTTAAGCATATGGAGGATGGTTTCCCTATTATCCTAAAGAGGTTTAGGATAGAAGGTTGGAAGTTGAACAGGCAGGTTTATATGAAACGTGCAAGTTAGCTTGGGAGTGAACTTTGGATGTGGACGAAGAGTGACTTTGTTGGAGAACACCACCCTGAGGAGGGGATGTGCTACCAGGGCTGCTATCCCCCCCTATCCCGCTTGCTGAGGTAATGGCGATCAGGAATGCTGTTTTCATTGAAAGGTGAGTAGACAAAGAAGTGGCCATGGGTTCAAATGGTGGTCTAGTCAGTCCTTTTAACACTAGGTTGAGAGTACACTGAGGAGTGGGAAGTCTAGGTTGGGGAAAGAGTTTTGCTATGCCTTTGAGAAATCTCTTTGTGGTTGGATGAGAAAAGATAGAGTATCCTTCTACCTGTTGATGGAAGGTTGCAATTGCTGCTAGGTGAACCTTTAGTGAGCTGATAGAGAGACCTGATTTCTTGAGAGGCAACAGGTAGTCCAGGACTATCAGTAGGGTGGCTGCATTCGGGGTGACGCCTTTAGGTTGACACCAGATTTGAAATCTTTTCCACTTTTGCAGGTAGGTACAACGAGTAGCTCCTTTCCTATTGTGTAAGAGCACCTCCCGTACTTCCTCAGAGAAAAATGACTCTATGTGATGGAACTATGAAGGAGTCAGGCTTTGAGTCACAGCATCTACAGGTTGGAATGGGGGGTGCGACCCTTGTTCTGCAATAGCAGGAACAGAGTGATTGGAAGAGTCATCTGTGGAGATAGTGGCAACTGCAACACATAAGAGTACCACATCTGCCTGGGCCAGATGGGAGCAATCAGTATGCTTGTTTCTCTCTTTTCACTTTCAACAGGACTTTCAGAATTAGAGGAAATGGGGAAAGGTGTAAAGAAGACCCTTGTCCCATAGGAGGAGGAGGAGTGTCCCCCAAGCAGTGTCATCTGATCCCAGCTCTGGAGCAGTACTGAGGGCATTTCTTATTCTGATAAGTAGCAAACAGATCTACTGTCATAGTCCCCCATTGTTGGAATATGTTATGCAGGACCATCAAATCTACTTCCCATTCATGGATGAGTGAGAACTTGTGACTGAGGTTGTCTGCTGTAGTGTTGTGTATTCCCAGCAGGTAGGCTGCTAATATTAAGACCATGTGGGAAATGCACCAGTTACATAACTTCAGTGCTTCCATACACAGGGAGTGTGATCTGGCACCTCCCTGACGGTTTATGTAATACATGTAGGCCACATTGTCTGTCATGACTTTTGTGTGCGTGTCTTTGATCAG
The DNA here is from genome assembly GCF_965140295.1 of Lepidochelys olivacea. Lineage (NCBI taxonomy): Eukaryota > Metazoa > Chordata > Testudines > Cheloniidae > Lepidochelys > Lepidochelys olivacea. Next base: position 8,582,814 of record NC_140413.1, read on the forward strand.
GGGGAGAAAATGAGCACACGCATTGCTGACCGCTCTGAGTTTGAGCAGATTGATGAGAAGGTGTTTCTCAGATAAAGATCATTTGCCGTGCACCATGAGATCATTGAAATGTGTACCCCATCCTATGAGGGACCATAGAATCATAGAATATCAGGGTTGGACGGGACGTCAGGAGGTCATCTTGTCCAACCCCCTGCTCAAAGCAGGACCAATCCCCAACTAAATCATCCAAGCCAGGGCTTTGTCAATCCTGACCTTAAAAACCTCAAAAGGAAGGAGATTCCACCACACTCCTAGTGAAAAAAGTTTTTCCTAATATCCAAATGCTTCGGTGGTCAGGAGTAACAATGGAGGAGGCTGAACAAATGGGACTCCCATACATACGTTCACCAGGTCTTTCCACCAGCCAAAGAATTGTTTAACCTTGGTGGGCATTGATGATAATTTGTCTATGCTGTCTCCATTTGGCCTGTAAACCAAACTGAGGCATCAGTTTGGAGGCATCTTATGCAGTCAGGCATGAGCTATGACTGATGTGCCCACGGCCATATGCCCTAAAAGCTGAAGGCAGTGATTGGCCAAGATCTGGAGGCTGGATTATACTGTCTTTACCAGCATGGAGAGATTGAGGAATCTGTGATGTGGGAGGAGTGCTTTCGCTTGGATGCAGTTGAGGTCAGCACCTATGACTTCTAGTCTTTGCACCAGTGTTAATATCCGTTTTTGTGCATTAATTTGTATGCCCGGATTCTGGAACAGATTCAGTGTAGTTTGGGTGATTCGCTGGGCTTTGGTGAAAGAACATGCCCTGAGAAGGAAGCTGTCCAGGTAAGGATACATCATGATGCCCTGAGTGCGTAATAGGCCGCCACTACTGAGAGGACCTTGGAGAATACCCGGGGGAGGAGGGGGGGGGGGAAATGAGAGGTATTCTGCTGCAGGGTATTCTGTACTGGCAGTGGTAAGAACTGTGACTCGGTATGATAGAAATGTGGAAATACACATCTTGGAGGTCAAGGGCCAAGAACCAATCTCCTTTCTCTAGCACTGGAATAATCGTCGATAGGGTGACCATCTTGAACTTCTTCACCTTGATAATTTGTTGAGTACTCTGAGGTCCAGTATGGGTCTCCAACCTTCCTTTTTCTTCAGAATTAGGAAGTAGCAAGAGTAGAAGCCTTTGCCTGTTAGATGTGTGGGCACAGGCTCTATGACTCCTACGCTGGGGTGATGGCTTACCTCCTGACACAGCAGACTCTCATGAGAAGGGCTCCTGGAGAGGGAAGGGGAAGTTTGGGAGGGGGGGGAAGGAGAAATGGATAGCGTATCTACTCTGAATGATCTCCAACACCCACTTGTCAGAGGTTATCTTTTCCCAGGTGCTGCAGAACGGGATAAGATGGTCTCTGAAGGGATGTGTGGGGTTTTCCAGTGTGAGATGGTGAGCAGAATGTTCTATAGGCACCTCAACCAACCTGTCAAAACTGCCATTTTGAGGTGGAGAACAGAGAGGAAGTTGATTGAGATCCTGACTGTTTTCGCCTGAGGAACTTAGGCTACTTTCTCTGCAGCTCGTAAGAGCTCTGTAATCAGTACGGATATGTGTATTGTGATGAGCTGGGCTTAACCAGTGGCTGAGGGCTGTATTTTCTTTTGTAGGCAGGAGTATAGATCCCAAGGGACCAAAGAGTTGCCCTAGAATCCTTCAACATGTGAAGGGATGCATCGTCTTCTCAGCAAATAACTTTGTCCCTTCAAAAGCAAGGTCGTACCACCGTAGTTTGGACCGCTTCAGGAAAGCCGGACAAGTAAAACCACAAAGCCTGTCTCATCAAAATGGCCACAGAAATCAAGTGTGCCCCTGTGTCAACTGCATCTTGCATGGATTGGAGGGACATTTTAGCCGACAGTTGGCCCTCATTGACTATGGCCTTGAATTGTTCTTTGCGAGAATCAGGCAGTTGCTCAATAAAGGAACTGGAATTTTGTGCAGTTTTGGTAGTCATACTTTGCCAATAAGACTTGGTAATTTGCTACACAGAACTGGAGAGTGGCTGATGAATATGCCTTCCTGCAGAACAGATCCAAACATTTCCAGTCCTGGTTATAAGGGGTGGATCTGAACTGCTGCTGGCAGCCCCTACAGTTAACTGCATCCAAAGTGATGGAATTAGGAGGCGGGTGGGAAGAGAGAAATTCTGTGTTCTTTGCTGGCACGTAATACTTTTTGTCGACACGCTTGCATATTGGCTGGACAGATGCAGGGTTCTGCTATATGACTTTAGCAGGGTCCAGGAATGCCTCACTAATTGGAGGTGGAGGAATACAAAATGTCCACCAGCTTGTGGTAAGATTCGGTCATCTCCTGCAAGGGTATTTGTAGGGCTTCTGCCACCCTCTGTGCCAGGTCCTGGAATAATGTGAAATCAGCCATTGATGGCAGAGGGGATCACCGTCTTGTCTGGTGACGATGATGAGAAGTGGGCTTGAGGAGGGACTTCTTCCTCCACCTCAGCCTCAATCTCCTCTCCTGCCTGTTCTTGGGGTTCAGAAGCCCTCAAAACCACAGCAGAAGGAGGGTGTCTCCTTGTTTGCTGATATGCCATGCTAGAGGCATGGGAGGCTTGCTGTCTCTGAGCCTGCCAAGGGTCCCAGTGTGGCCATTGTGGTGAGTACGGGCCCAGTGGTTGGTACCATGGCTGACCAAACCAGGGAGGCTGTAGATCAGGTGGATGATATGCCTGATGCTCACAGTAAAATTGAACCCCATATGGCAGGTGAGAAGAGCAGCTGGAACCCAAGTTTTCTTGCTCATTTTCTGACTCTGACAATGAGAAAGGCAGAGCATGGCAGGGAGATGTCTGTGAGTCCAGGGCTCTGCGAAAACTTGGTACTGGGGCCCCGATACTGAGTAGGGGTGAGTCAGGTGTGTTGGACACCGAAAGATCTGTTGCACACCAGAAATCCAGTGGTGCAGATGACGTCAGTACTGTAGGTAGTTGTCAGTGCAGAGAGGCTTGCACCGATAGAGTTGGAGATGCGGACTTGGCCTCCAAGTTTATTGATGCCAGATGCACCGGAGTCAGTACCGGTGCTGATATCCGTACCCATGGAGCCTTCCCCGGGGTGGAACGTCTATGTTTTTCATGTCCCTGCAGTACTGATGTTTCTTTGCCCATGCCCATTGGGTCTTTGGGCAGTCCAATTTCCTCTGTCATTCAGTACCACGTGTGCCCTGGGTACCAGTTTTAGATGGTTTGGTGCTGTTGATACCAATGATACCGATGGAGCCGGAGATAGTTTTCAGCTCCATCAAGGCTCACTACAAGGACTCACAGACCTTCTCCTAGAGGCTCATCTCTCTAGGCTCACCTCCCTTCGACGTAGGGGGTTGCGATGAGAGTTCCTGTAGGGACTCCGGGGTTGAAAGACTGACTCCATGAGCAGGAGTTTGAGAATAAACTCTGTCTTTTCTGGACCTGGGCTTTCAGCTGCTGGCACAAGACATACTTTTGTGGAATGTTCTTTTCTCCCAGGCAGCAAATGCACTGTGAGTGTCCGTCAGTCACTGGGATAGAGACACTTTTTGGAGCTGGGCATACCCTTGTCGCGGGGGGGCGGGGGTGTCACCCCCACTAGGGTTGGTGAGAAGAAAACCTTTTCTTCTTTTTTAGGCACAGCCAAACAAAAATACTAATGAAGTAAAGAAAAAAAGCTTCAAGGGAAGCTAAAATTAGCAAATCTAAAGGAAGTTAAATATCAGTGAATGGACTGCTGAAGCTCCGTCTCTTGCCAGGAGCTGTTAAGGAGGGATTGCTCACACATGGTGGCTAGATTCCTGGCAGGTGAGGAGCAGTGCATGCATGGGTGGGACAGATGGCTACCAAAGTTGTCTGATCAACAGTGCAGGGACGCAGGCACACCTACTGTGGAGCATCCATAGGGACACTACTCGAAGAAGCAGCTTACTTATCTGTTCTGTAACTGCTGTTCTTGGAGACGTGTTGCACATATCCATTCAACTCTTGGTTGGTGCGCACGCGTCCAGTACAGCCCATATAAACTCTATCCTCTGAACGGGTGAGAGGACAGACTTTTCTGAGTTGATCAACAGTCCCAGTGCCTTACAATGTGACTGGACAAGAGCTACAGTACCTGAATCTCGAAATGGCCTCTCGCAAGCCCGTAGTCCAGATAGGGATAGATATATACTCCTAACTTTCTCAGGAAGGCAGCTACCAGTCCCATACATTTTGTGAAAATCCAGGGAGCTGCCAACAGGCCGAAAGACAGCACTGTGAACTGGTTTACCAAGAATCTGACATACTTCCTATAGTCTTGATAAATCCTCACATGAAAACAGGGAACATTTAAATCGAGGGTAGCATAGCAGTCTCCAGGATATAGGGAGGGGGAAATGGAAGCTAGTGACACAATAAAAAATTATCTTTTTTAGGTATCTGTTGAGCTGATGTGGTTCTAAAATTGGCCTGAGATGTCCCTTTGCTTTCAGTATTGTAAAATAGCAGGAATAAATCCCAGTTCCTCTGTGACACTGAGAAACCTCTTCTATGGCTCTCACCCAGATGACAGTTTGAACCTCCTGAAGGACGAGCACCTCGTGAGAGTGGTCCCTGAATATGAACACAGAAAGAAACAAACTGAAGAGTGTACCCTACTTCCATGGTACATAAGACCCATTCGTCTGAAGTAATTTGGGACCATGCACTAAAAAATAGGAGAGATGGTTTGCAAACAAAGGGGAAGGAGAAACTAGAATCATGGGCAGTGATCTGGCATCCTCGATTCAATCATCAAAATGGTTGCTTAGTACCCCCAAGGCACCTAGAGGGACCAGGAGGAACTGGAGGGGAAGAAGTTGGCCTGCACCTATAATTCCTACTTTTTTCCCTCAATAGGTCCTGGTGAAGTGTAAGAATGGGTATTTGTGGGACTGCTGAGGACAACGGTGCTTTCTCAAAGCGGCAAGTGTATACATGCCCAATGACTTCAGAGTTGCCCTGGAGTCCTTTAAACTGTGAAGTATACCATCCGTCTGAGCTGAAAACAGGGATGATCCTGCTGAGCTTCCTGGAGCCCTGAAGACTGTAACCATGAGCATGGCTGTGGCACAAGCCATGGTTTAGCAGCCAAATTAGTAACATCCAAACCAGCCTGAAGCAACATTTTTGCCACTAACTTCCCTTCATCCACCTATGAAAGGAACTCCTGTTTAGTGTCCTCAGACAGCTTGTCCTTAAATTTCAGGACAACATCTCAGATGTTAAAGTTATATTGCCCAATAAGGCCTGCTGGTTGGCAATTCTAAGCTGTACCCTTGCCACAGAATAAATTTTTCTACCAATCGAGTCCAGCTTTTTGGCACCCTTTGGCTTAGAGATAGCCGCCTGTGGCCCCTGGACTTCCCTCTCTTTGGCAGCCGAGACAATGAGTGATCCCAGAACAGGGTAGGAATAAAAATGTTTAAAGCCTTGTGAGAGAACATAATAGCTAAGCTCCTTCCCACTTGTTTTGATGTGGGATGGAATGAGGAGAAAGTTGCCACAGCCACAATGATGGGGTCTAAATTAGCTGTTACCATGAAAGAAAAAGATCTTGGAATCATTGTGGATAGTTCTCTGAAAACATCCATTCAATGTGCAGCGGCAGTCCAAAAAGCTAACAGAATGTTGGCAATCATTAAGAAAGGGATAGCTAATAAGACAGAAAATATCATATTGCCTCTATATAAACCCATGGCATGCCCACATCTTGAATTCGGCATGCAGATGTGGTTGCCCCATCTCAAAAAAAGATATATTAGAATTGGAAAAGGTTCAGAAAAGGGCAACAAAAATTATTAGGCATATGGAACAACTTCCATATGAGGAGAGATTAATAAGACTGGGACTTTTCAGTTAGGAAAGAGATGACTAAGGGGGGATAGAGGTCTTTAAAATCATGACTGGTGTGGAGAAAGTAAATCAGGAAGCATTATTTGCTCCTTCTCATAACACAAGAACTAGGGGCCACCAAATGAAATTAATAGACAGTAAGTTTAAAACAAACAAAAGTAAGTATTTCTTCACACAACACACAGTCAATCTGTGGAACTCTTTGCCAGAGGATGATGTGAAGGCCAGGACTATAACAGGGTTCAAAAAAGAACTACATAAGTTCATGGAGGATAGGTCCACTAATGGCTATTTAGTCAGGATGGGCAGGGATGGTGTCCCTAGTCTCTGTTTGCCAGAAGCTGGGAATGGGCGACAGTGGATGGATTACTTGATTACCTGTTCTGTTCATTCCCTCTGAAGCACCTGGCATTGGCCACTGTCGGAAGACAGGATACTGGGCTAGTTGGACCACTGGTCTGACCTAGTATTGCCATTCTTATGTTCCAGAGTCTTGATGGACACTAAAATCACCTTATCAATTGATAGTGCCAACTCAGATGGCACTGCTGGGGCCACAATGTCAATGATGCAGTGAGAAAACTCCTTAATCTCTTCTACTTGAATGTCCAAGGCTAAGGCCACCTTTTAAAGATCTCTTGGAGAACCTTGTAGTCATCAGGAGGGGGTGAGGACACACCCGAGGAACTACTTAATGGAGGGGGGGAAGAGGGAGTGGAGAAGAGGAAACTAGCACAGGTTGAGGCTGGGCCTCCTCTGATAGTTGTTCCACAGTATCCTCCTTTGAATACCTTTTTCCTGCTCAGGAACAGGCTGGACTTGATGAGATGACTCCCCACATCTACTTGAGGAAACTGAACATGAATGACACAGAGGATCTGTAAATAGGAAGGAATGCTCATGGGTTCCAGAATGGCTACAAAAGGCCTTGGACTCCAATATCTTTCTGGCTACATGTCCATGCCAGCACCAGTCGCAGAATCTCGCAAGACCCCGGGCTGGTAAAGTATGGGAGAGAAGCGGTGCGACACACACTGTGGCTGAGACACATGAGAGCCAACATCCAAGAAAGAAGAATCGGCATCTCCTGACCATGGAGGGGCCATTTCAGTTGGCACTGGAGACTGGTGCCAAAAGTCCAGAGAAGAACAGAGAGAAGCCATCACTACTGGCTTCCCTCTGGATGGTACAGACAGATGATGACTCAGGGACATGGGAGGTTGATTTGATACCGAGTGCTGCAACGAGGAGGTTGATGCTGAACAGTCTACCTATACTGTAAGAGAGATCTCCTGCCCCACTGGGGACAGCAGCGCTAATAAGCTCAGCAAGTTCCTTGCAGCTGCAAATGCCTCTGGCATGGATGGTATTGGAATAGTCACTGACCAATACACAAGAGACAAAGATGGTGCCGCAGATGATAAATGTGCCGCTTTGGGCCCTGGACTCAATGTTGTCTGCTTCAGTGCCTGAATCAACTGTGCCATTTTATCCAAAGAGTGAGTGGAGGAGTGCTTCAATTTTGATTGAACTCTATTCGACACTTTGCCCCCATTCTTGACAGACTTAGGGATTGGAGATCTGCCTCTCCCAGCAATGTCTTTGGAAGACTTCTGCTTCTTCCTGGGCACCCGCAAGGATGAGTGGTGCCAGGACTCAGTCAGCAATGGCAGTGTACCGCTCACACATGCCACACAGTTCGCTCTCTGACCAAGAAGACTGTGAAGGTGGGCTCAGAGCAGCCTCCATTAAAAGAAACTTCAGCTTGGCTTCTCCATCTCTTTTGGTTCTTGGCTTGAAGTCCTTGCCAATCTGGCACAGATCCCTAAGGTGAGTCTCACCGAAACACTTTGAACAACTAGAGTGCAGCTTGCTCGCAGGCTTCGGCTTTGAGCAAGAAAGACAGGGCTTGAAACCTGGGACCGAGGCATTCCTTGGTACTGACAAACAGAACCCCAAAATTGGGGAACTGAGAAAAAACTAACGGATACTAAACAAACATATCTATCACTAACTAACACTAAGAACTATGTAACTAGCTAACTATATACAAGAAAAACACACAGAGAACTTGCTAAAGCAAGACCAAATTCTAACAACTGTCCTGGGCTGCAAGAAGGAACTGAGGGGAGCCAGGAGGGGCTTTGCCTTTTATACCTGCATGTGGTGGTGTGCAGCAGCAGAGGACACTTGAGCTGGTCTGATGGGTACTGCTGAGGGGGAAATTTCTGCCAATTGTGCTCACGGCACGCACACACCAAGAGTGGCATGCATGTGCAATCACTCAGAGAAGAACAAAAGCCTTCCAATCATTGTCATTTAAGTAGTGTAACTTTATCTCAGTTTCACAGAACTAATATTGATCTAATTGGTACCTATAGCTTCAGTGTAACAAATACCTAAAGCAGTAACAGCCCTTGCCCATCCAACACCACTTCAGACAAATGAAATTTAGTTTGGTGGTCTCCATCTAGTCCCCCTTTTGTACACATCAATTTCTCATAATTATTAGTCTCTATTCATGAAGATAACTGCAAGTGCAGGAGTGTCAGATGTAAGGCAAGACCCTGCTTTTCCAAAAAGCAGCTATGACAAAAACATTAGCCAGTGGCATTTCCACTAATATTCTCTTCCAACACAAGCTACATTGCTTAGCAATGTATCAATTTTCTATGTGAGAAACTCACAAGATAAAAAGTTTTCAGCCTTTATAATCGTGTCCTTGCAACACAAATTACATACATAACTGTTGCAGGGAGCATAAGCCAACATAAAACACATCTTAAATTCTTAAAATGTGCACAGATCACTTAAGAACTTCTATAGAAATAACATTCAAATACAAAACAACCTCAGAAAAGCCTGAATTGGTTACAAGTACCTTGCAGAAATCTTATTAATTAAACAGTGCATTAGAAGTTTGGTGTAGCTTTCCTTTATGGCCTATTTTAACAAAATAGCAGTCAGAAAAATCACTAAAAGCCTTACTTGTTAATGTTGCTTCCTTCCTTCAGCCTGTCACCTGCAGCACCAGTCTTAGTTGCCCTTTCACTGCCTGCTAAGTCCACCAGACTCAGTTTGCCCACTTTCTCACCCGATGTCTGAGGAACGGACAAGAGAAAAGTTACTGTTAAAAGATTTTACTCACTAAAATTTCCAGTTAAGTTTCACAGTTTGCCACGTTTTCAAATAAGAACGCAGGTTGTATTCCTTACTTCGGACCTTTTATCAAACACATTTTAAAATAAATATTATAACAAGAACTGAACATTTAAACATAGCGCTTTGAATCAAAAAATAATCCTTCTATTACTTTAGTTTCTGCCTCAAAAGTGGTAATGTGGGATGCACCAAGCACTCCAAGATCTGTAGCTAGACACCTAAGTACTGGAAGGGAGGAACGCAGCCAGTATCAGACAGGTATAAAGCAAGAAGAGTGGGAGGAGGGAACCAATGGAGGGAGACAGTGGACTAGGAGCCACAGATCAGGACGCTCAATCTAATCAGGGGCAACATCTCTAACTTAGTTTTCTCATTTTGAAAATAGGGATCAGCTGTTTGTCCAAAGCCACAGTGGGAGTCAGGGACTCCTGAATGCCAATCTCAGGCCTGCTGTATACTTAAAACGTAGGATGACTTAGCTATGGCACTCAGAGGTGTGAAAAAATCATACCCTTGAGAGACATGTATAGGCTGACCTAAGTCCTGTGCTCAGACTGCATCATTCTGAAAATAAGAATGAGCAAAGCAGGAAGTATGTTATAATTCCACATTTTATGAAGGGCAGATATTTACAAAAATACTAAGATGACAGGGAAGGTTTCCCACATCCCTTCCAAAGACCTTCTCCTTGAAGAAAAGGATTAAAAAACTTTCAACCCTCATCATATTGTAGACTTTAACCCAATAAAAGTTTTATCATAAATTCTTATCACTCTTGCAAGTTATAGCTGGACCAAAAATCAATTTTTCAAACATTCAACTTGGGATTTGGACTTCCCTTAAATTAATAAGTATCTTAAGCTTTGCCGTAGCTCCCATCACTGTAGTATGTAAGTGCTAAGAGTACAATTAAATTTTCAAAAGTACCTATGTCTCATAAAAAAAAAATCAATGGGACTGATTTTTTTCACTGGGATACAGGTACTTTTGAAAATGTTACTTTGTCTCAAAGCATACTGCACTTCCATCTCATAGCACAGTATGTTGGATCATCTAATTTCAGAACCCAAAGACAGCAGAAAAAAAGCCAGGCCAGAAGCCCGTGTTCCAGAAATTCATATAGCTGCATAGTCAGCAGGGTGGTCACTGGAGGACAAGAAGGGAAAGAGGAAAGCAAAACAACTATCTTGGGCCAAGCCTAACCAGAAGCATCAAAGAAACCAGAAATGCAATGTAGCAACAGAAAAACTAGAGAACCATGAAAAGTACAGCATTATAGGGAGTGTTGACATAGCAAAGAGAGTGATCTGGAGGCTGGGGCGGGGAGGGAGAACTGAAAGAGAAATATAGCATGGTGGGTGAGGGGGAGTTAAAGAAAGAGAAAAGGGTTAGACAATAAGAAAAAGATTAGGGATGCAAGGAGACAAAAATAAAGAAATGGAGAACAGGAGTCGGAGAGCACTTTGTGGGTAAAACTACTGTATCTATCATCTATTCAGATGAATACCACTTTTAGGCATTCAATATTCAGCAAATATAAGACAGACAAAATCTTACTAAATTATGCAGGTGAGGTGAACACACACATTTCAGAACCCATATTAGATACAGGAGTGGCGTCATAACACTGAATCTGTGACATATTTCCACAACAAACTGATAAAATGTGCCCAGAATTCAAATTTCATCGAGGAAATCAGACAAAAGCAGTGGAGCTGAGAGGGACAAAACCCTTATTTAAAACCCAAAATAGCTTAATGAACAAAAAACTACAGAATGTGATTAGTAGTTTTTGTTGGGTTTTTTTTTTTTTTGGTTCTTCCTCGTTCAGCCATGGGGGCTTCAAACAGAGCACAAGTGGAAAATACCTATTTCCTGCCTTGTATCCATCACTCCTAGACCCCTCCCACTCCCACATTCGGGGAGAGGGAACGCAAACTGGGGGTGTGTAAAATCAAAGAATAAAACTCATTTAAGCTAAATGCTTTATGTCAATTCTACATTCAGTATAATTTGTTTTTCCACACTCTCCTCAAAGTGAGGGGAGAATTTGATCAATGATGCTGGATGCTCAGCTGGCATTACATTGTTCACTTTTCATAGAATCAAACTCATAGACCCATAGGATCAGAAGGGACCAAAAGGGTCACCTAGTCTAACCCCCTGCCGAGATGCAGGACTTCTTGTGTCTAAACCAACCACGACAGATGGCTATCCAGCCTCTTCTTGAAAATCTCCAGTGAAGGCACTTCCACAACTTCACCAGGCAGTTTGTTCCATTGTCCTGCTGTTCTTATAGTTAGGAAGTTTTTCCTGAGCTTTAATCTAAAACTGCTAGGCTGAAGTTTGAACCCACTGCCTCTTGTCCTGCCCTCTGGGGAAGAGAGAACAACTTTTCTCCATCTTTTTTATGGCAGCTTTTTAGGTATTTGAAGATCACTATCATGTCCTCCCTTAATCTCCTCTTTTCCAAACTAAGCCTACCCAGTTCCTTCAGCCTTTGCTCATATATCTTGCATTCTGTCTTTGTTGTCCACCTCTGGATCCTATCCAGTTTCTCTACATCCTTTCTATATAGCGATGATCAAAATTGGGCACAGTAGTACAGCTGAGGTCTACTCAGCAGTACTATCATATCACCTCCTGTGACTTGCATGCTATGCCTGTTAATGCAACCCAAAATTGCATTTATTTATTTATTTATTTTTGCAGCATGTTGACTCATGTTGAAGTTCTGATCCACCACAACTCCCAGATACTTCTCAGCAGTGCAGCTGCCAGGCTAGTTATCCCTCATTCTGTATTTGTGCATTTGTTTTTTCTTACTTAAGTGTAGCACCTTACATTTGTCTTCATTGAATTTCATTTTGTTGTCTATAGCCCAGCTCTCCCATTTATCAAGATCCCTTTGAACTTTTGCTCCATCATCTGAAGTGTTTGCAAACCCCTCACCTCCAGCTTTGTGTTACCTGAAAATTTGATCAGTATGCTCTATATTCCTACATCTGATTATTTTACTGACTGCTGGGAACTAATGAGACAAAAGGAGTTGTGAAGCTTAAGACTGGTTACCTGATTAGTTAGGTTAGCTTTGCCTTTAGAAGGGCCACAGGCTCAGCACATAGCTAACAGGAAAAAGACAAATTTAGCTTAATAAGATTAACCAAACTGGTTTAAGTTTGTCTTCAGAAGTTCTCCGATGAAGTGAGCTGTAGCTCACGAAAGCTTATGCTCAAATAAATTGGTTAGTCTCTAAGGTGCCACAAGTACTCCTTTTCTTTTTGCAAATACAGTCTAACACAGCTGCTACTCTGAAACCTCTCAAATTTTTGTATTTTCAAATTAAATTTGTTACGCCATCACTGCTAGGTTGTAGAGGTTAAGGAAAAGTAAATATGTTTCTCATCAATAAAAGGTAAAACAAAATTAAAGGAAAGAAAGTACTCCTGACTGAGAAAGTGAAATCTTTATAACATTTTCAGCAAACATACTTTTGGAAATATATGCTTGCATATTTATACCTGCCTCTGGAAATTTCCACTACATGCATCTGATGAAGTGGGTATTCACCCACAAAATCTTATGCTCCAATACGTCTTTTAGTGTATAAGGTGCCTCAGGACTCTTTGCCGCTTTTATAGATCCAGACTAACATGGCTACCTCTCTGATATTTGGAAGTAGTCCATGAAAAAGTTACAACCTGAAATCTTCATACGTGCACAAAGGTTTTTTCATTCTGAAGTGTACCACCACAAAATGTTCCATCAAATATTTGCTCGTAAAGAACAAAGCCAATTTTATATTCAAACACTCTTCCAATACTTCAGTTTCCCACCCCCAGACGCTATTATTACACTAGTATTACTGTAGTGCTTAGGAGCCCCAGTCATTGAACAGGACCCCACTGTGCTAGGTGCTGTACAAATACAGCACAAAACAACAGTCTGTGCCCCGAAGAGATTACAATTTAAATATAAGAAAAGAGGCAACAGATGGATACAGACTGACTAATAGGGGAGTACAAGAAAACAGACAATATTGGTCAGTGCAATAGACACTGGTTTCAGCACATCAGCAGCTGACCACTGTCAAGCTTTTTATAGGCATCATACCAAAGGGGTGCTTTACGGAGGGATCTGGAGGATAATGAGTCAGTTTTGCAGACATTTTACTTTCCATCTAGCCCCCAAATCTATATTACAAACTCTTATTTTAAAACACATGTTTTATTGCTTCAGATATTAGGATTGAGGAATCCTCATTAAATCTACTGCAGTTTTGGGCTTGCATCCTTATATTACTGCATTTCAAAAGCCAGATTTCAGTCTTACATGTCCATCAAAACATCTAAAAAAACCTAGCTTCATTACATATGTACACAAGCACAGCAGTCTATTTAAACATATTATAAAAGCCATGATTAGAATCTGTAGCTTGGATTAGACATCAGAGGTTAAAATCTCTACCTGCAAATCTCCTGCTATTACTTACCCCTGATTGTACATCATACAGTGTGTGTGTGAGGATGATCTTGAAGACTGCATGTGACCGACTGCTCTCTTCATTCATGTTGGTTGCAGCCACTGTTCGAGATTTGTTACCCTCTGACATCAAAGACTCTATGTCCTAAATAAAATCATAAGGCCTTTAATAATATGTACTAGGCACTATCTGCACAAACATTGCTTTCACTAAACTACTTCAACAGATAGTAAAAATAAAATTTTGTTAAATGTAAAATAGACACAAGTTTCTCCCTGGGTTTGATTTTTTTTAAGTCTCTAAAGATAAAATAGCACAATATTGTGCTATTTTAAGTTAAAGAGTAAGCAGTAAACAATCACTGAGCATAATTCAATTTAAACAACATAACTATATGTACGTTGTCCGTTAACTTTATTTGGATTTCATGGTGAGGGATACCATATTCCTTTTTATTGGTTGGCTGCCTGAACAAAACATTAATTTACTGCAATGAACAAAGTAGAATGGCATTTCATTTGTGAAATACTGCAGCACTTTAGCTCACTCAGTAGTTAGAGCTTTTCATTAACATGCATTTTAATTTACAGAACCTCAAATTTTATAAAAGCAAAACAATCAACAGAACAGGCTATGAGGTTTCTCTCCTGGACAAAAGCTTGGGAAGTCCTAGAATGCCATAATTCATCAGTGGCTTCAGAGAGACCCTGAGGCATAGGAGCTGCATATTGTACATCAATTTTGAAAATGGTCCTTACTGCCCCAGTCACAAAATTTATTCACCCAACCTTTAGCAGGATGATCCTGGGGAAGGAAAAAGCAAAACAAAAACACAATGTTTTCCTGCGCTGAATGTGTGGAATTTTGCAAGACTGCTGTGTAGTGTGTACGGAAAATGTACGTGAAATAATTTTATTTATAGAAACTAGTAGTAAGGACTGCAAGAAATAACAGGGTGCTCGTAACAGGACTCATAAACCAACCTCTGTATTGCAAGTGGGTCTGCTTAGAGGCATAAGAGTTTTGGAATTCCATCTTATAATTACTAGCTCTTCTGACAGCATATCAAATAGCTTCACGAAGACACTGTGCTGCACAATCCTTAGAATCTGAATTACTTAGGTTGAACATAGGGTTGCTACATGATCATTAATAATACTCTTCATTTATTTAGTACATTCCATCCAAGGATTTTAAGTGCTTTACAAATACTAACTAGTTAATCCTTTGTTCCCATTTGAGGAAATGGAGCCACAGAGAGATGAAATGACCTAACCAAGCCTCAAAGCACATAGCAGGGTATCTGCTCTTTATTTTCTCCAGTGAAGGCAATGCACCAACCTTCCTTGTGAATCTGTTACATGTCCAAACTGTTTGTATAGCCTGGGTTACTACGACTATGAGTTAAGGTTGCAGCAAGGAAGAACTATTAAACCAGCCTTGTAAATCTTCCATTTCCCCCTTTTTTTTTCCCCCCTTCTTCAATCTTAGGTGGTAAGAGTGGTACTCACATGTTTAAGACTTTCATAAAGGATTTCTTTAAGCACATCCTCTCTTAATCCCTTAATTACCAAAACATAATATAAAAATAATCTCACTACTATAAACAACCACTTGAGCAGTGACTATAAGAATTACCAGTTTCAAGACCTATTCCGTCCCTAAAATTGTCCCTTACCTTGTAGCTGGCGACAGCCAGTTTAGAAAGTCCATCTACATAAGGACCAAAGACGTTGTGCTCTCTAACTTTTAATGACTGACGGCTTCTGTTTAAAAAAAAAAAAAAGATTTGTACTTACAAAGGGGCAGCCATCCAAGTACAATAAGGTTTTTAGTGAAACCACAAATTTTTATCAACTTACCATTCAAAGCACTACACAAGATGACAAGACCCCATAGCTACCGTTCAAAGCAGGAATGGTTTAGTGTTATAGTGCGCTAGAGAAAAAACCCACCTGTCTATACATACAGTGCTGGCAATTTCCTGTTCCTCACTTCATGAAAATCAATTTGAGCATGAGACTAAGTGTTTGGCACATATTGGGCCTTTAAATAACAATAAAGCAGCTATTTGTGCGGGGTGGAGGGGGCAGTCTGGAAGACAACACTATCCCATAACAGGGATAAGTCTTGAACCCTGATAGGATGCCTAATAGGGAGTCCATTAGGGCAAGGTAGGGAGACAGCCTTCGCTCATAGAAACAAGATCATGTTACATTGTTCGTGGTCAAGCATCCTGTGTGTGTGTACTGCTTACCCTTTGGGGTCAAGGAGATCTCTAACTTTCTCATTGTAAATCTCCATGTAGGACACTTCCACTTTGAAACTCTGTTCTTCGTTTTCCTCTTTCTGTGCTCTTTCAAAGAGACCACTGCAGAGTCTTGGGATTAATCCAGGCTTGTCGGCTGTACCCATCATTGTGTAAGATTTTCCAGACCCTGTGCATTTGAAACTAGTGTTAGTGCTTTTACAACAGATTTTTTGGGGTGATGGGAATAAGGGGGAAGTAAAGGGCAAAGAATGGTTTGGAACTTTTCACAATTATCTTTAAACACAATTTTCTGTATGTAAAGGAACCAAGACACCAATTAAAGGACAGAGTAAAAAGGGCAGCCTACTTATTAAATCAAGCTGAAAAGGAAACGCCAAGCTATGTAAATTGATTGAAAGCACTTATCAGCCTTATCATGTACATCAATTTAATGCCTACCTGAGTTTCATACCTACACAGTGCAAGTTAGCCAATTAAACAACCCAAGCCATCTTTGTTTATCAAATTAAAAAATGATGAGCAATGACTACCTAAATGCCAAGTCAGGGATCTTCCATTACAGAATATTAAAGATGCAACAAACCCAAGGACGGTCATGATCACAGAATATTCAGGAGACACTTATCTACAGTGTGGGAAAGCAGGGTAGCAGGGCACCAGAAATTAGCAATGTTATTCCAAAATGCCTTCTCACCTCAGCCCTCTAACAAGTATTAAAAACAAACAGAAAAAAACCCACACCTTATCTACATTGCTGTATTTGGAAAAACCCTAGCAATGCCACAAAGCTAGCCACAGAACAATTATTTCTGTCACTACACGTTTCTCATCAACAGCACTTTTTACACTCTGCAATGACTTACCAGTCTGTCCATAGGCAAAGATACATGCGTTGTAGCCCTCAAAGGCATTCTGAAGAATATTCTCTCCAAGGCACTTGAAAACAACATCTTGACCTAAAAATAAAATAAAATCTGACATTCACGGAAAAAAAGATAACTGCTTTTACAGTCATGCCCTTCAGACTCCAAATCAGACAAAAAGAACTAACTGTCTGAAAGATGTAAATCTTTCATAATGTATCTCAATTAGAGAGTAAGGGGTTTGAGAGAGGGACAATGGATATAAAATCTGGAACAATTACCCTGAAGTCTATGGTATTACTCCAGATTTATATTCCTGTAAATTAAGCTAGAAACTGGTTCTGTATCTGTTTTTTCTGTGAACACTCAACTACCATCTATTGACAATCACAGAATTTTGTGCATTAGCAAAACAAAGGAAGACTCACAAAATGTACCTTATTCATTTATTTTGATAATTGTAGTTTAATTTTAAATAAGGTAATACTTTATGGTCTACTAGTAAGTGTACTTTACAGTACTCTGTAAAATAAGTGAAAATATAGTAATAGACTTTGCCACCATATCACTTTGTTATTAAATCTTTGCAGAGAAGAGACTACAATTATGTTGGAGAGAATTACAGTATAAGGCATGTGGATCAGCAAACTTTAGGATAGTTTTTCTACTGTAATAGTACATGTAAACCTAGCCACCCTTAAAAGTTTTGTTTGCATCTTTTCCCGCTAGAGTGGAGGAAAGTTTGTCAATTAGATTTTGTTTAAAGCAGTAGTACAGTGAATCACAGAATCATAGAAATGTAGGACTGGAAGGGACCTCGATAAAGTCATCTAATTCAGTGTTCTGCACTGAGGTAGAGCAAAGTATTACTCAGACCACCGCATGAGGTGTTTTGTCTAACCTGTTAAAAAACCCTCCAGTGATGGATATTCCACAACCTCCCCAGGTAGCTCATTCCAGTGCTTAATTACCCTTACAGTTAGGAAATTTTTCCTAATATCTAACCTAAATCTCCCTTGCTGCAATTTAAGCTCATTACTTCTTGTCCTGCCATCAGTGGTTAAGGAGAACAACTTATCACCTTCTTGTTTATAACAGCCTTTTACGTACTTGAAGACTGTTATGTCCCCCCTCAGTTGTCTCTTCTCCAGACTAAACAAGCTCAATTTTTTCAATTTTTCCTCATAGGTCATGCTTTCTAGACCTTCAATCATTTTTGTTGCTCTCCTTTGGACTTTCTCCAAATCTTTCCCAAAATGTGGTGCCCAGAATGGGACACAATGCTCTAGCTGAAGCCTTGTCAGTGCTGAGTAGCGTGAAAGAATTCTTGCGTCTTGCTTATAACACTACTGATAATACATTCCAGAATTATAAGTTTTTATAACAGTATTATGCTGATGACTCATATTTAGTTTGCGATCCACTATAGCTCCCATATCCTTTTCTGCAATCCTCCTTCCTAAGCAGTCATTTCCCATTTTGTACTTGTGCAAACTGATTCTTCCTTCATACGTGCAGTACTTTGCATGTGTCCCAATTGAATTTGTCCTTACAGAATTTCACCCTATTTCAGACCATTTCTCCAGTTTGTCAAGATCCATTTTGAATTCTAATCCTGTCCTCCAAAATATTTGCAATCCCTTCCTGCTTGGTATTGTGTGAAAACTTTGTAAGTGTACTCTCGATGCCATTATCCAATAATTTTGGAAGATATTGAATAGAACTGGAATCAGGACAGATCCCTGAGATGCCCCCCACTCGATATGCCCTTCTAGCCTTAATATGAACCCATTGAGGAACTACTCGAGTACGGTTTTGCTATCAGTTGTCCACCCACCTTATAGTAGGTTCATCTATGTTATACTGCCCTAGTTTGTTTATGAGACGGTCCTATGAGACAGTATCAAAAACCTTACTAAATTCAAGATGTATCCCATCTACTGCTTCCCCCATCCACAAGTCTTGTTAACCTGTCAAAGAATGTGTCATTCTGATAATTATGTAACACATAGGCAGATGGCAAGATACTTTAAATCATACATCAAATATTCAGAACTCTTCTCTCAAAAAGTTTTCCCTTCCCTGTAAAATTTCTTTCACCCAATGACCAAAGTAGAACTTAGTTATACTGTACTGCTATAAATTTAAGGCCCGCTCTTCAATCTTACACACACAAAATTCCATTTGAAGTTAATAGGAATTTTGCCTGACTACGGACAGCAGGATGGGGCCACGTTTTCAAACCTTTAATCCAGAGAAAACATGACAGACTATGGGTAACATTTTCAAAAGCATCTAAGACTTTTCTTCACGTACAGCACTGATCTGTAGGATCAGGGCCTATTTTTGGGTGTACAAGGCCCAGTCTTGCTCCTATTCAAATCAATAAAACTCCCATTGACTTCAGTGGAAGCAGGACTGGACTCTTTAAACCACTGCAACCTAAACCACTAAAGAATAAGGCCACAATTCTGAAAGGTACTACAGTGAAATTACTCATGTGTTGCTGAACTGGGCTGAGTGGTGGCAAGCTTTACCACAAAGGTGAACTTGGCATTGATTCTCAAATTATGTGTAGAAATAGGAATAGAAATATTTTAATTCATATGTCTGGATTAAGTATTTTAATGGAGATATCTGTGTGAATCAAAATGGCAAATTAGTTACATTAATCAATTACCTATACTGTATATAGATTGTAATGCATGTTTATTGGCTGCTACTACTCTAAACATTATGTTTGACTACAAAGAAGGAAGGATTAAGGTAGCAGTTTTAAGACTTTGCTTACTCTCTTGACAATGAGCAACCACATAGAGAAAAGGTTTTCCATGCCATATGGTCTTTGCCCTTTACCAAATAAAGGATTGTAATTATCATAGAATCACAGAACTGGAAGGGACCTTGAGAGGTCATTTAGTCCAGTCCCCTGCATGCAAGGATGGACTATGAATTATGTAGACCACTCCTGACAGGTGTTTGTCCAACCTTCTCTTAAAAATCACCAATGATGGAGATTCCACAACCTCCCTACGCAATTTATACCAGTGCTTAACTACCCTGACAGTCAGGGAGTTTTTCCTAATGTCCAACCTAAACCACCCTTGTTGCAATTTAAGCCCATTGCTTCTTGTCCTAACCTCAGAGGTTAAGAACAACAATTTTTCTCCCTCCTCATGGTAACAAACTTTTATGTACTTGAAAACTGTTATCATGTCCCCTCTCAGTCTTCTCTTCTCTGGACTACACAAATCCAATTTTTTCAATCTTCCCTCAATAGGTCATGTTTTCTAGACCTTTAATCATTTTTGTTGCTCTTCTCTGGACTTTCTCCAATTTGTCCACATCTTTCTTGAAATGTGGCGCCCAGAACTGGACACAATACTCCAGTCGAGGCCTAATCAGCGCAGAGTAGAGCGGAAGAATTACTTGTGTCTTGCTTACAATATTCCTGCTAATACATCCCAGAATGAGGTTTGCTTTTTTTGCAACAGTATTACACTGTTGACTCATATTTAGCTTGTGATCCACTATGACCCCCAGATTCCTTTCCACAGTACTCCTTCCTATGCAGTTATTTCCCATTTTGTAGGTGTGCAACTGATTGTTCCTTCCTAAGTGGAGTACTTTGCATTTGTCCTCATTGAATTTCATCCTATTTACTCCAGAACATTCTCCAGTTTGTCCAGATCATTTTAAAATTATAATCTTATCCTCCAAAGCACTTGCAACCCCTCCCAGAACGCTATCGTCCGCAAACTTTATAAGTGTACTCTCTATGCCATTATCTAAATCATCGATGAAGATATTGAACAGAACATGACTCAGAACCGACCCCTGAGGGACCCCACTCATTATGCCCTTCCAGCATGACTGTGAATCAATGATAACTACTCTCTGGGAATGATTTTCCCACCAGTTATGCACCCACATTATAATAGCTCCATCTACGTTGTATTTCCCTAGTTTGTTTATGAGGTCATGCGAGACAGTATCAAAAGACTTACTAAAGTCAAGATATACCACATCTACTGCTTCCCCCCATCCACAAGGCTTGTCACCCTGTCAAAGAAATCTATCAGGTTGGTTTGAAACAATTTGTTCTTGACAAATCCATGCTGACTGTTCCTTATCACCTCATTATCTTCTAGGTGTTTCCAAATTGATTTCTTAATTATTTGCTCCATTATCTGTCTGGGAACAGAAGTTAGATACTTTCTTTTTCATAGCTGTCACGTAAACAGAGTGCAATCATAGAATCATAGAATATCAGGGTTGGAAGGGACCTCAGGAGGTCATCTAGTCCAACCCCCTGCTCAAAGCAGGTCCAATCCTCAACTAAATCATCCCAGACAGGGCCTTTGTCAAGCTTGACCTTAAAAACCTCAAAAGAAGGAGATTCCACCACCTCCCTAGGTAACTTATTCCAGTGCTTCACCACCCTCCTAGTGAAAAAGTTTCTCCTAATATCCAACCTAAACCAATCCCACTGCAACTTGAGACCATTGCTCCTTGTTCCGTCATCTGCAACCACTGAGAACAGTCTAGATCCATCCTCTTTGGAACCCCCTTTCAGGTAGTTTAAAGCAGCTATTAAATCCCCCCTCATTTCACCATTAAGCCAAGCTGGTCGCCTGCCATATTTACTATTCTTTCGACACATTGGGATGGTTTGTCCCTGTAACCTCAACAGGGATTCCTTGAAATACAGCCAGCTCTCCTGGACTCCTTTCCCCTTCATGTTAGTCCCCCAGGGGATCCTACCCATCCGTTCCCTGAGGGAGTCGAAGTCTGCTTTCCTGAAGTCCAGGGTCCGTATCCTGCTGCTTACCTTTCTTCCCTGTGTCAGGATCCTGAACTCAACCAACTCATGGTCACTGCCTCCCAGATTCCCATCCACTTTTGCTTCCCCCACTAATTCTTCCCGGTTTGTGAGCAGCAGGTCAAGAAAAGCTCCCCCCCAGTTGGCTCCTCTAGTACTTGCACCAGGAAATTGTCCCCTACGCTTTCCAAAAACTTCCTGGATTGTCTATGCACCGCTGTATTGCTCTCCCAGCAGATATCAGGAAAATTAAAGTCACCCATGAGATCCAGGGTGCGATCTAGTAGCTTCCGTGAGCTGCCGGAAGAAAGCCTCATCCACCTCATCCCCCTGGTCCGGTGGTCTATAGCAGACTCCCACCACTACATCACTCTTGTTGCTCACATTTCTAAAGTATCACAAGACTACAGTAAATATTACCTGCATATTTTTCTTTTACAGATTCATCCAAAGACCAGAAACAGTGATCATAAGCAAACACCTGTAACAAAACAAACCAACAGGACATCTTATAAAAACTATAGTCAAATCAAAGCAAAAAAGGCATCCTTATTTTGTTAGCGATATAGGTGGTTAGCTGATATATATGCCTCTGCTGCCATTCTAACCATCCTCCACAAGACACCTTTATTTGTTTTATATTTTTGTGCTTAAACAAATTCAAGCTGATTTACTTTACTGTAATTTTATATGGTTTATTTTATCAGTCCCATTTACAAGCTGTTTAAAACAATAAGTAATGACGATATAAACATGCCAATAAACTAAATTTTTAAAGGTGGGACGAGGAGATAAGACCCATCTGCATATAAAATGCAAAATATGAAGGGAACATAAGTCAGCAGCAATGAGTTTGCTCTAATGCAGATACCAGAAAATGCTTTAAAAAACAAACAAACAGTCTATTCATTCACAGTCCTCAATGCTTAATATGCAACTATGTTCTCATTTGTTTCTGAGAATCATTTTTTGGCTAGACGTGTGCAACGGTCTTCTGCAGCAAGGAGATTCTTTGAGGAATGTGTAGTTTGGATTTTTTTTGTTTTTCTTTTGATAAACAGCAGCCGAACAACTGCACTTTTTAAAAAAATAGTAAATATTTGGATATTTGAAGGCTGAACAATTGATATACCATAACTTTTCAAAACACTGGTTGAAAGTGTAATCAAAAACTTACCTTTGGCTGGCTCCTGCAGTTCCCAGAGGAATCATCATCAGGGGACAAATGAGAATGGGCATGTGTAAGAAAAAACAAAGACAAAAATACAGTTAATTATAGGGATCTCAGATCTGAGAAAGAAATACAACCCATTAAATATGAAATTGAAGATTACATGTTAACTAGAAAACTCAACTTTCTCCATAACTCCCCTTTCAGCTTCAAGTTCAAAATCACTTTCCAATATAGGAACTAAAGCTTATGAAGCACCCTTTCCAAAAGCAGTATCTAGGATATTTTCCATAGTAACCTAACTTTTAAAAAAAAATTCAAATTAAGCTTAGTTTAATTCTCAAAGGAGCCAACCATACCAACAAAACTGGGCAAAAGTCTCTCAGGACATACCTACAACAATAGGGTGCTGGTCAATAACTAGGACTATTAGGCACTATGATAGTACAAATAGGGAGGGGAAGAATATGGTCACTAGTAGAACCCTACCAAATTCATAGTCCATTTTGGTCAATTTCACAGCCAGAGGGTTTTAAAATTGGTCAGTTTCACTATTTCAGCTGCTGTAACCAGGGGGATCCACTCAAAAGGTGATCGGGAAGGTGGGAGGGGGGCATCACAAAGCTGTTGTAGGGGGTCATGGGTTTGCCACCTCACTTCTGTGATACCTTCACAGCTGTGCAGCAGCCCCGAAGGTTCCTGCAGCAGGAGGAGGCTCCCAGAGATGGATGTGAAGCTGATCTGCCTGTGTTGCTGTGAGCACCCCAGCCAAGGGCTCCTAGCTGCTAGCCTCAGCCAGTGGTGGATTAGACCATGGGCGCTCCGGGAGCTGCAGGGGGCAGAAGCCCCGTGACCAGCCAGAGCTGTGGGGTGGCGGTGGGGGGGCAGAAACCTCAAGCCCAACTCCAGGGCTGCTGCAGCACAGAAGTGAGGGTCTACCACCCTCACTTCTGTGCTGCCTCTGGAGGTAGGTCTGATCTCCCCACCAAGAGAGGCAGTGCAGGGGAAGAACAAGTCCCACCTCAGCCCAGCCCAGACTAGCAGCTAGGAGCCCCCAGCTGGGGTGCTCCCAGAAGCACAGGGAGATCAGATTTCATAGGGAAGGACTTATTTCACGGTCTGACATGTTTTTCATAAATACCCAAACAGAAGTGCCTTGTAGTGAGCCCTTAAAATAGTTGCAAATGAAGTCTAGCAGACTGACTAAAGAGGAATTGCACAGACTCTGGACTAGTCTACACTGAAAACATATATTGGCATAGCTATGTCTCTCAAGTGTGTGAAAAATCATCCCCCGAAAGATGTAGCTATTTTGACATATCCCATAACGTAGACAGCACTAGGTTGACAGAAGAAATCTTCTGTCAACCTAGCTACTGCCTCTCAGGGAGGTGGATTAACTATGGTGACAGGAGAACCCCTCCCATCGCTGTAGTGAGCATCTACACTGAAGTGCTGTACAGGTTTAAGTATAGACACAGTCTCTGTCCATGAACCAAAAGGTAGCTTTTACCCATACCCAGTTCTGATCTACAGTAAGTCTCAAGATTACACTGACAACCTAGTCAATCTAGGTTGCCTTGAAAGAGTGAGTGGAGAAAAGGAGCACTCTCCCGAGTGTCTCAGATCTAGGTTAAGGGTTTTATACACAACAGCAAGATCCAGAGTGACTTTCTTGGCACTTTTCTCCAGGGGAGAAAAGACGGTATAAATGTTTTCAGGAAGGTTGGTCAATTCAGAAAAGATCATACCATATTATTGAATACAGTAAAAAATGAGAACATCAGATTAAAAAAATGTAAATATGTAGACTGGCATCAATGTAAGCAATCTCTCCCCCCGATCCCCCTCAACCCAACCCATCATGCAGAAGACTTGAGAAATATAGAAAATACACAGCTTTGGAAACAGCCAGCCTCCTCCTCTCCAGAACCTTACAAATGAAATCAGAAATCTGTTCTGACACATCAAATTTATTTCTTTTGGCAGGGAAGGGAAGGGTAATGAGATGAGAATAAGAAATAATTTTTTACTGGTCAATTAAGGCTGTGAAGCTGATTTATATTCATGGTTATTTTCGTGCCACTGGGTCTGTCTCAAAGAATGAAGGTTTGCTTATCAGTCCATCATGGAGAAAAACTTTTCTATCTGGCTCTGGTTCAGATCAAATATTAGCATTTGTTCCGATCAAACAGCAATGACAGCAGCCTTGGGTCAGGAGCAGAGTTAGAGCGTGACCCTTCTGGCAGGCTGGCACATGTTCAAGTCAAGAGAGTTACTTACTCTTGCTACAGCAGAATATGTACCAAAAGCAAGATAATAACACAAGAGAGCAGTAACAGTTTGTCTGCCAAACAAAAAATCAAAGCTTGGATACAGAGTTCATCACTGGCAGCATGATCAGACTCACGGGGAGATAGTGGCACTTGTCACCCTATATCACTCTTCAATTGGTCAGAGATAGGGGAGCCTGACATAGGACAAACTGATTCAAGACTAGAGAGAGGGCATAAAAGGACGGGGAGCGATCCTCTCCTCAGATTTTGGAACGTTCAAAAGTAAACAAAGTACATTTACATTTCAGCTGGCTCTCTGGCCTCTAAAATGTTTATGCTGTTTCACTGGAGGCTTCTCATAGGCTTTTGTATGAACTCTTATTTACACTAAAGGCATAATGGTATTTCTAAAGGGTGCCATCCAAAAATTCTCACTTTCTTTGCAAATCTGAACACTGAGTTTGAATTTATTAGAAGAAATAACTCTACTGTAAACCCAGACGCATTTATGTTTGTTTTATCCTGTCTTGAATTTCAAGGCAGGATTATGTTATCACGTGGTACTTAAAAACTTTCAGGCCTTGCTGGAGCACATATTATTCAGTGTTTGGATTAAAGTAGCAATAAGGACATAATCTCAAAAGTCATACATCACATCTGTAGTTTTCAGAAGAGGGATTACACTAGGCTGCATAAAACAGCAAGCTTAATACAGACTAAAGGCCTGATACTAAATAAGCACCTTGTTCTCTTCAGAGATATGCATACGCACATTATATCCTGTAATGTTTGTAGCCTCAATTACTGTTAATCTGGCTGTACATAAAGAGAAGACCTAAATCAAAGAACAAAGCACATAAAGAACACTACCTATTGAGAATGGCTCATAGGAACATAGTATACTGCATTCAAAGTATACAAAGACATCTAGAAGAGACACCGAAGTTTGGAGCTATAATTTTAGCCACGGCTCTGTGGACTTCAGATCTCTAGAGCAGTGTTTCTCAACCAGGGGTATATGTACCTCCAGGGGTATGTAGAAGTCTTCCAGGGGGTACATCAACTCATCTAGATATTTGCCTAGTTTTACAACAGGCTACGTAAAAAGCAGTAGCCAAGTCAGTACAAACTAAAATTTCATAAAGTCAATGACTTGTCTATACTGCTCTATATGCCATACACTGAAATGTAAGTACAATATTTATATTCCAATTGATGTATTTTATAATTATATGGTAAAAATGAGAAAGTAACCAATTTTTCAGTAATAGTGTGCTGTGACAGTTATATTTCTATGTCTGATTTTGTAAGCAAATAGATTTTAAATGAGGTAAAACTTGGGAGTATGCAAGACAAATCAGATTCTTGAAAGGGTACAGTAGTCTGGAAATGTTGAGAGTCGCTGCTCTAGAGCACAGTTTGAGCTGTTTATGGAGTTACCAGAACTCATGGAATTATTTCCCTGAAATTTAAAAAAAAAAAAAAAAAGACCACGTTTTTAGTTTTATATACCCCTCTGTGCATGTTACCATGCTTTCCTGTAGCTGGGCACTCCAACTTTAATTGTACACTCACTGAATTACCTATCCTCCCTCCAAGACTGTCTTCATAACTGGAGCTCTTATTTGCTCCTTCAACGATGGTTCCAATTATAAGACTCTTAATTAACTATTTTAAGTAGCCTATTCATTTACAAGCTGGTTTTGAATTCTTGCATTATACTGTGTCACACTACAATCTACCACAGAGAAACCTATACAACTATAAATGCTTGCTCTCTATATCGGTTTTAAATTAAATATTTGTTTGTGGTGTGTAGCTTTAAGATACCCAATGCTGCAGTAGCAGAGTACACATGCAGCTGAGCAGGAAGAGACATAAGAGTGGTCAAACAAGTTTCACAGCTAAATTTGTAGATAGTATCAGTTGCAATGTTGTTGAAAGAAAAGGAGTACTTGTGGCACCATAGAGATTAACCAATTTATTTGAGCATAAGCTTTCGTGAGCTACAGTTCACTTCATCGGATGCATGCAGTGGAAAATACAGCGAGGAGATTTATATACACAGAGAACATGAAACTGTAACGAGAGTGATCAGGTAAGGTGAGCTATTACCAGCAAGGGGGGGGGGGAGGAGGACACGACAGGGAAGGGACACACCTTTTGTAGTGATAATCAAGGTGGGCTGTTTCCAGCAGTTGACAAGAACGTATGAGGAACAGTGGTACAGACTAACATGGCTGCTACTCTGAATATTGTTGAAGTATATGCAAGGATAGGCCTACATTACAATGTTAACTCGTTTCAGAGTAGGTTTTGGCACAACCTCCCCCAACCAATCCCTCTCTCCCTCCCCACTACCATCCACATAGAAAACATCCGATCCAGGTTTGGAGTGCATTAAGCCTGGGCTAGCTTATCCAGCTGGGGGTTATAGGTTAGAGCATAAGCTCCACTTCAGCTATGGCTGGAACCAGATATTTTGCAGTGAAGAGACAAGCAAAACAAAAAAACAAAGCAAAACAAAACAAAAATCACTCTGGTGCTGACAGTCCTCCAATGCCCTTCCCACAGTTCCTCCTGGGAGGACTGACAAGTTCTCCTGCAACTGACACAATTGACTGGGGAAAAAACCTGCAGTGTCTCAGCACAAAACCATTGGCTATGCCTCCAGACTCTCACAGCCAAGAGCAGAAACAGCAAGGATATAGTAACATGGTAGGACTTTGCTATGGGGATTCTCCAGGCGCCAATCACACAGGCTAGCTCTGCAGTGAATAAAGACAAAAGAGTTTTGTCTTCCTGCATTGGGTGGGTTGAATCACTTGCATAACCTGAGGTTGGCGCGCACTGTCATGAGGACCACATGGTGAGCAAAAAAACCTGAATCCACAGATTATCAACTTCAATGCAGTGGGATTCAGAACTTTTGTGCAACGGAGTGGTGATCAGGTGCTGTTGTGCTTACACATACAACTGTGAAATGTACCTTAGATAGTCCAGGTTGTCTCAAATTGATAAGCAGAGGGTTTTTTTCACATTTACTTTTAGGTATTAGTAACTGCTCTGCATCAGAGTGACTTTAGGGTGAATATGCTACAGCTAGGGGAATATGCTACAGAAATTCTAGATATGCTTAATTAACTAAATCCTAGCAACTCCATAGACGCTTCTGTTAATGTAAATATACTGTATACCAGACAGTTGTGTTTATTACTAGTTTCATTTACTGTAGGTAGGGGAATCTGTATGGTGTTTGAGAATGACAAAAGATATGCAGCCCTGAGTAATCATTTATTTTGAACCTAAAACCCTTGCACCATTCATGATTCTTGACCCACATGCACCTATTCTCACTAGAAATGAGAGAAGGCAGGTTACACAAATATTTAGCATACTAAGTATCAAATCAAAAGAGACTCTAGTTTCCAACATTGGGGGTCAGAGTATATGCCTATGAGATTAGATTCCTGCATTTCTTATTCCCATTCATTAAAATCACTGATCTCAGAAAATTAAATCATGTTTAATGTTTAAACCTACTTAACGTGACATCAGCAGTGACATTTTAAAAGTTATTTTTGCTCATTTTGGCAACATCTTAAAATCACATTCCTTTTCTTTTCTTTTGGCCACTTCCTAAACCAGTGCTGAATGCAACATTCAGACTACAAGTGGCTCAGTTTCCAATCTGTTGCTGCTGCTTAGTGACACCCAGGTATGGAAGTGCTTGAATGTATGGTATCAGAGCATTTAGTCATTCAGGCAATTTGTAAAAGTTGTTACAAAGTTAAGCTACAGTAACAATTAATGAGTCAAGATGGGGAGAGTGGGAAGGAGGAAAGCAAATCAGATGACAAACACAAAATGGAGAAAAAGCCCCCATAAATCACAAGAAATTCCTACTACCAATCTTTCCAACACCTAATCCACCTTTGCTATCCCAAGAGAAGTATGTCAGAACCTGGTTAATATTAGTCTGTTCTCTTACTTTCTACAAGGAGGACCCCTTTTCAATCATGTGGAGGCTCTCAGTAGTCTCTGTCAACAGAACACCCTATAAACAGTTATACCTAGGAGGACAGAAAATAAGTTGTGTGGTGCTCCAGGGCAAGAAAAGGGATTCTGACTACTTGCATAAATGCCACAAAGCCAAATCTGTATCAGGCTAAATTTTTCAGCAAAAAAAAAAAAAAAGCTTTTGTGGAATGAGTTGATTTTCATTGGGCAGGGCGGTCTCAGTCTTCAGCATGAATTTAGATGCCGCTGACTTTTGCTTTGCATTCCCAAACAGCGGGTTGGTCTTCCTGTAAGTCTTTGGATCTGTGGATAACTACTTTGAGCAGAAAATTAAGTCAGGTACATAGGTCCACCTTATCTTGATAGAAGGTTAGAAAAAAAGGCACAGCAAAGGCCATTAATCATAGAAGATTAGGGTGGAAAGAGACCTCAGGAGGTCTTCTAGTCCAAGCCCCTGTTCAAAGCAGGACCAATCCCCAACTAAATCATCCCTGACAGGGCTTTGTCAAGCCGGGCCTTAATAACCTCGAAGGATGGAGATTCCACCACCTGCCTAGGTAGCCCATTCCAGTGCTTCACCATGCTCCTAGTGAAATACTTTTTCCTAACATCCAACCTAGACCTCCCCCATTGCAACTTGAGACCATTGCTCCTTGTTCTGTCATCTGCCTCCAAGAACAGCCTCGCTCCATCCTCTTTGGAACCCCATTTCAGGTAGTTGAAGGCTGCTAGCAAATCCCCCCTCACTCTTCTCTTCTGAAGACTAAAATAAGCCCAGTTCTCTCAGCCTCTCCTTATAAGTCATGTGCCCCAGCCCCCCTAAGCATTTTCGTTGCCCTACGCTGAACTCTCTCCAATTTGTCCACATTCTTTCTGTAGTGGGGGGCCCAAAACTGGATGCAATACTCCAGATGTGGCCTCACGAGTGCCGAATAGAGGAGAAAAATCACTTCCCACGATCTGCTGGCAATGCTCTTACCAATCCAGCCCAATATGCCGTTAGCCTTCTTGGCAACAAGGGCACACTGTGACTCATATCCAGCTTCTCCTCCACTGTAATCCCCACATCCTTCTCTGCAGAGCTACCGCTTAGACAGTCGATCCCCAGCCAGTAGCAGTGCATGGGATTCTTCCATTCTAAGCGCAGGACTCTGCACTTGTCCTTGTTGAACCACATCAGATTTCTTTTGGTCCAATCCTCCCATTTGTCTAGGTCAATCTGGACCCTATTCCTACCCTCCAGCGTATCCACCTCTCCGCCCACCTTCGTGTCATCCACAAACCTGCTGAGGGTGCAATTCATCCCATCATCCAGATCATTAACCCGCAAAGCCAGTGAAAAGGAAATTGGGAATGCTACCTTCCAGGAAAGGACAGCAAGCAGAGCTATCCTAGGATTATAAGGGAGGGAACGACTAAGTAAAGGCCAGATTGAGGGACTGTGGGTCCAAAGGTGAAGGAAAAGGATCTCCTGTGGACCTAAGAAGCATTTCAGCTTGAAAGGTGAATTTCAGGATTGGCCACTGGCCAAAGAGGTTTTCTTGGGCAGTATGGGGGAGAAGCTTAGGGTCAGCCCTACAGAAATCCAAATACTAAAGGATTAATGCAGCTTGGTTCATATCAGTTTTTCTTCTATTGACATTAAGACATGAATCCTACAGCTTTAGAACAAAGTTAGTGGCAAAGCTTTACTGAACTGTTTTTTGCAGGTACTTCACTGAGGGGTGTGACAATGGACTTGTGGGTTTTAAGTTTGTATTTCACCATCAGCCCACACCCTGTAATATACTACAGAGGCTTTCCACTTATGAGAAGCAGGTAAGCTATCCAGGAGCCTATTGAACATCCCCAGCAATGCCCAATCAATAACTATGCAGATAGCTTGAGCTGTGTTGGACCAGGATGCAGCCACAGTCGTATAAGAGAAGGCCTCGCACCAGCTTGAGATAAATGAGCTGGCTGTACTCCATCTGAAGCAGATCTTTTTATCAGGTCCATCTGGTACCAAGATTGAGTTCACTTTGCCCTTTCTTACTCTGAGTAATCAACAGATGAAGGCGTTCAGAAAAAAATGTACACAATGTTTAGAAGTCCCAACAGACAGAGGATACATTCTCACATTGAAACTTCACTGTCTAGATACCAGCTGCAGACTCTATTTCAGGTTTAAGTGGAAAGCAAGCAACAGACCAGGTTAAACTGTTTCTCAAAATCTTTCAAAACCATTTACCCCAAGAAAATATATTGGCTAACAGAAGATATTTTGCTATGCCTAGCATATATAAGAGGATTTCATTAAGATGATTTTTCCTCTTGTTTCTTGATGGTACTAAAAGGTATACAACTAGTGCTGCATCTAATTGCAGCAAGATATGCCTGAGATAGGAAGCGTCCACTACGGAAACTCTGCTTACTTTAGGTTTCTGTAGCCCACCACACTTAACAACTTATTTCTATAGCACATTTCAGAGGATTGCGAAGTGCTTCAAAGGGGTTGTTAGTTTACCTACATATAAGGAGGAGGACTGTTTATAAAAAGAGAAACCTAAGGCACAACAGCATTACAGAATTCTGGCTATCAGTACCCTAGACCAGTGCTTCTCAAGCTATCTGATGTGGGGGACCGGCATTTTTTTTTTCCTATATGCATGCAGACAGGCAGCTGATGGGTCCGCGGACCGGTGCCGGTCCACGGACCACCACTTTGAGTAGCACTGCCCTAGACAACACTCCCTCCCACGGGTATCACTTTATAAAGCTTCCATCTACATATCTCTTCATGTTAAAACTGAAGATGTTTGGAGAATTTTTTTTTCCCCCATAAGCTTGGCAAAGTTTTCCTTTTTAGAACTAAGTATGCTCTTCAAGACAAAAAAAAAACAGAGTAAATGTGAAAGCTTATATGCAGTTCAAATCCTAAAATTGTCTAGCTAGCAAAAACAAAAGAAATCACTGTTACTTAAATTCCTTCAGAGATGCAACACATTCCAAGCATAATTTGAAGTTACTTAGTTTCTACTGAGGACTAATTTCTGCTAGTTCATTTTTCAAAGTCAGATGTAGAAGAACAGTTTTGTGGGCTTTTAGTATTATCTGGTTGAAGATTAATTGTCTGAGTTATTAGTCTCAGTATGGTGTAATCTGCTTAGTCCCTCATCACATTTGAGCTCTTGGAGTATCCCATAAAGATCGTGTTATGACAAAAGGATTAAAATGTTATCCTTTAGTCAGTAGACATTTAGATGTTGGTGTACTGCTATGCCTCAGAGCAGCGGTTCTCAACCAGAGGTATGCATACCCCAGGGGTTCGTTAACTAATCTGGATATTTGCCTATTTTTACAACAGGCTACATAAAAAACACTAGCAAAGTCAGTACAAACTAAATGTTCATACAGACAATGACTTGTTTATACTGCTCTATATACTATATTGAAATGTAAATATAATATTTATATTCCAATTGATTTATAATTAAATGGTAAAAATGAGAAAGTAAACAACTTGTTAGTAACAGTGTGCTGTGACACTTTTGTATTTTTATGTTTGATTTTGTAAGCAAGCAGTTTTTAATTGAGGTGAACCTTGGGGGTACACAAGACAAAATCAGACTCCTGAAAGGGGTATAGTCATCTGGAAAGGTTGAGAGCCACTGCTCAGAGCACCCAGTATTGAACAACCAATCCAAACTTACAGTTTTATTGTGAATTATCCCAAATTTCCATAAGTGTTGATGTGACTAACATTTTTTAAAAACACGTATGAAAAATCTCACATGTAGACAGCGCTGCACATGGCAATGAAAAGGTCCCAGGCCTGGGTCTTGGCACAAACAGTGTACTCTGCCTCTGGGACAATTGCAAAGATTACTTTACTCAAAAGTGATGTTCTTTAGCCAACCCAGCAGCTGCAATGATCAGCTCCAAAAGCAACAGAACAAGACTTTTGTGGGGATGAGAACAAAAGGGAAATGCTGGAGGAATCTGACAATCTCTCAATATACCACCAACTACTATAGTTCCTTAGTGCACAATACATTAAATCAGCATAAAATTTAGTTCAAAACAATGGGTTAGAGAGCCCAATACTGGTGAAGTAATGGTATCTTGGGAAAAAAATATTCCTTACTATACAGGATTTAGCCCAGAGTTATCTGTAATGTAATTGTATAACTGCTCACTAAAATATAAAGCAATTGGTTTACATTAAACAATCATTTAACCATGTACAAAAGCCACACTGGCACATAGGCCTAAATAGCAGAACAGTACCAAAAAAAAGTAGACCACAAGAACCATCACTGAAAAATCATTAAGAAGGAAAAATAAGGCTTTGTCTACACACACAAGTTATACCACTGACTATACCAGTATAGTTAAAGTGGTACAACCCTCCTAGTGTGGACAGTTATACAAGTATAAAGATGCTTATACCAATATAACTTATTCATGTAAAGGAAGGGGAATAAATTATATTGTTATATAGCACATTTATACCAATATAACTATTCATGCTAGCAGTTGTACCAGTATACCTAGTTCCATTAAAAACATTCACATTAAACAAAATAGTTATACTGGTACACAATAATGCATAACCCAGGCCTAAGCAAGGCAGTGTCAAGGTTTTTCATTCATTGCCAAATCAGAAAGGAGGAGGACATGACACATAAGAATGGAAGGAAGGATTGGCAGGTCACGAAGTCAGTCAACATGTTTTTACTTCTTTCACTGTTCAACATCAGAAGCCTGCACCCACTGACACTGCTTTAAAAGAACTTGTTTTATGCCTTTACCCCTTCCTCCTAAGACAGCAAATGGTATTTTTGTTTGCTTTTGACATCAGAATATAGTGCTTAATGTCTTTCCTGTGCATTACTTTGTCTTTCCTGGATTATTTCCTAGTAAAATACATTTATAGAACACTCTTCATTTGAATTAAAAAAAAAAAAAAGGACTTAAGAACCAGGTGTGACTCAGGACCTTCTTGGCAGAGGGCACAGGGTGTCACAGAATTTTGCAGGAATCCCCTGGGTCAGATATAT
The DNA here is from genome assembly GCF_965140295.1 of Lepidochelys olivacea. NCBI lineage: Eukaryota > Metazoa > Chordata > Testudines > Cheloniidae > Lepidochelys > Lepidochelys olivacea. Next base: position 8,616,840 of record NC_140413.1, read on the forward strand.
GCATATTAAATTTACCAAAGGGTGGCATGTGAGGTCTCTTCAAAGAGCCAAGAATCCACTGGTCATCATAAAAACTGAGAAATGTATGTACAGATAATGTTTAAGGAATTATGTAACTGTACTGATAATCATGTTCTTAAAGAATGTGAGTTACGGCAGGTCACCAGAAGCTGATAAACACACTCCAGTGAAGTAAGATGGAAAAGATGCTTATCCATCATGTATCTGGCTGATCATGTACTTGTTATCCTCTTCACAATGGAGGCCTATCTACAGTCTGAGCTGCAAAACAGACAAAGAGGCACTCAGGAAAAATAGCCAGTAGGGGGCATCCTGTTTCCAAGTAAAGAAGAAACCTGGGAATATAACGGATTATAGGAAAGCACCCTGAAACTTTTCCACAGAGGAGGCAAGCTGAAAGCATGGCTTGTCTCATAAATGGAAGCCTGGCTGTAATATGCTGGAAGGATTTTAGGTGAGCTTCCCCATAAGACAGGACAATAATTAGTTAAGGCTGGGTTCTAAAATGCATGTTTTGACTTTATTTTATATGTAACCGTTTCCAGTATTTCTGCTTGCTCTCACTTGAATTTCTATATTTTGTTAAATAAACTTTCATTTGCTTTCACTGTCAACTGCTCTTAAGTGCTAAGAGTTAAGCAAAGCAGTGAACTGAGCCATATCTAGTAAGCTGGGGTGTACTGTTTCTTTGGGAGCAGTGAATCTATGAATACTGTGAGTGTCTAGTGGTATAGGGGCTAGACATTCCAGAGGGACGCTCAGAGGTTTGAGCATGCCTATCACTAACCTCCAGAGGGACAGCAGAGCCTGCGTAGGCTGAAAGGGGAGCATTTGTGTTGCCAGTGGAATTGGGGAGCTGACCCATGGCAGACACAGACAAGGCTTCCTCACTCCAAGGCCAGGTGGTACCGAGGTGCCTCAGAAGCCTAGATACCCCCAGGAAACATCACACCAGGCTGTATCCTCATTTTACAAACTGGGGAACTCAACCTCTACCTCTCACTTTCCGCAGGTCACGAGGAATTAACAGCAGAACCAGAAAAAAAATCCAGGTCTCCCAACTTAAGATCCTGTTTTCACCAACAGGCCATGCTTCTGTAACACCAACAGACCCCGGTCATCAATGGGCAGAATTGAACCTGGGGCCTCTGGAGCTTAGTGCATTCAGTGCATGAGCCTCTGCTGCATGAGCTAAAAGCCACATGGCTGTTAGCTAGGGCTGTAGCAGACTCATTAATCTCTAAAAGTAGTTTCAGTGCCACTACATGGGACAGAGCACCACATCCAGCAGAGGTGTGGGTTGCACTTCCTCCGTGCATGAACTATTGAAGCATCACTTCTTCAACTAGTACAGAAAGAGTGAGGGCTACGTTTTATAGGAGACAGACTTCCAAAACCCCTACGGTTTGTACATGAGCAATTCTAGTAGAAAATTATTTTAAAATGTGAACAGTAAACACCTTTCACACTTTTGTTTATCAAACATCTTCCCCCCCCCCGCCCCTTCACTGCTATAGTTACCAGAGGCTAAGTGCATCCTTTGTGTAACTTCAAGCAAGTCAACTGACTACAGTGCTTTACACTAGTGATAAATTTAGATTTTTTGGTTAGGAAGTTACAGTAACTTTGGATTCTGTGTATGAAACCTGTTAAATTGTTTGTTAAAATTAAAGTCTAAATTCAACTGAAGGCTCAGGACTGCTCTGTAACCTTCCTCTGAATGTTACTCTGACTTTCACATCCCAGTTATAGAACGACGTTCCAGTTGAGCAAAGTCTATACTGAGAAAACAGGCTCATAAGTTCATCACCAAGGCAACTCCACTACTGGAGCTGGAGCACAGACCAGATTCAAGAGCTTTTAAACCACTAAAAAGGGCAGTGGTAGGAGACACCCAAGCCAGAGCTACACCACCACTTCCACCATTGCTACTGCCAGATGAATTCAGACTGCAATTTTCCTAATGAAGACCCCTTTAACTGTTTGCACAATGCTTCCCTGCACCCTTCCTCCCGCTCCCACTATGGCTGTGAAGCTTTAAGGAGAACTTACTGGTGGGTGAAGTAGCAGAGGGAAGTGCTCCATGATCAGTTGGAATTTAGAAGCAACAGCCAGGTTAGTCTAGTTCAGGCCAATTACATAGGAACGGCCATACTGGGTCAGACCAAAGGTTCATCTACCCCAGTATCCGGTCTTCCGACAGTGGCCAATGCCAGGTGCCCCAGAGCGAATAAACAGAACAGGTAATCATAAAAAGTGATCTATCCTAAGTTGCCTATTCCCAGCTTCTGGCAAACAGAGGCTAGGGACACCCTACCCATCCTGGCTAATAGCCATTGATGGACTTATCCTCCATGAATTTATCTAGTTCTTTTTTGAACCCTGTTATAGTCTTGGCCTTCACAACATCCTCTGGCAATAAGAGTTCCACAGGTTAACTGTGTGTTGTGTGAAAAAAGACTTCCTTTTGTTTGTTTTAAACCTGTTGCCTATTAATTTCTTGTGTTATGAGAAGGAGCAAATAACACTTCCTGATTTACTTTCTCCACACCTGTCACGATTTTACAGACCTCTATCATATACCCCCTCAGTTGTCTCTTTTCCAAGCTGAAAAGTCCCAGTTTTATTAATCTCTCCTCATATGGCAGACATTCCATCCCCCAATCATTTTTGTTGCCCATTTCTGAACCTTTTCCAATTCCAATATATCTTTTTTGATATGGGGCGACCATATCTGCACTCAGTATTCAAGATGCGGGCGTACCATGGATTTATTCAGAGGCAATATAATATTTTCTGTCTTATTATCTATCCCTTTCTTAATGATTCCCAACATTCTGTTAGCTTTTTGGACTGCCACTGCACACTGAGTGGATGTTTTCAGAGAACTATCCACAATCACTCCAAGATCTCTTTCTTAAGTAGTAACAGCTAATTAAGGCAGCATCATTTTATATGTATAGTTGGGATTATGTTTTCCAATGTGCATTACTTTGCACTATCAGTATTTAATTTCATCTGCCATTTTGTTGCCCAGTCATCCAGTTTTGAGAGATTCTTTTGTAGCTCTTTGCAGTCTGCCTGGGACTTAACTATCTTGAGTAGTTTTGTACCGTCTGCAAATTTTGCCACCTCACTGTTTACCCCTTTTTCCAGATAGTTTATGAATATGTTGAATAGGACTGGGCCCAGTACAGACCCCTGGGGGACACCACTATTTACCTCTCTCCATTCTGAAACCTGACCATTTATTCCCACCCTTTGTTTCCTATCTTTTAACCAGTTACCAATCCATGAGAGCACCTTCCCTCTTATCCCATGACTGATTTATTTTAATTAAGCCCTATAAACACAATACAAAGGAGAGAGTGTGTGAGGAAACCATTTTTAAAACGGTTTCCCATTTTAACTGTCTTGATAATAGTTTTTGAGAACACTTTACATTATACCCTTTCACATTGAAACCACATTAGCTGAAACAGTTTTTGTTTGGTTGTTTTTTGGTTTTTTGGGGGGGGGGGGGGAAGAGGTTTCTTAACTTCTCTCTGTATTTTCCTCCCTTAAAATACACTATAGTGACACTAGAAAGAGAAATCAGTTTGAGCACCAATTCACTTCAAAGAAATGAGAAAAATAGTCCAAGATAAAGAGCAACAGCCATTCAAAAGAAAGTGAAAAGAAAACTGCTAGCACATGCACGAAGTTTATTAAGCAGACCATAACCTTTTCATTCTCAAATGAAGTAGGCATTCATCGGAAGTTATTCTAGAAACTACACTAAGGACTCTACAACCCAAGAGAACACAAACACACTCATCTAGTAACATTGAGAGACTTGTGGCAAACTATTTTGCATTTTAAAAAGCAGACGCCATTTAATAAGTACCTTTACCCTCCAAATATAAAGTTTTTTAAATGTGCTTACCCCAACCTGCAAGTGCATTAAATTCACTTTTAAGTGCGATGCGGTTTCTGTTTTTATTTTCCCTTCATCGCTGATTACCAAGATATTTACGACATCATGTAACACAGAAATCTATTTTGTAACTAGCATGATTCATTTGAGCAGGTAAACAATTCTGATGCCATGACTATGGCATCAGAGTGGGCGCCAAATCCTTCTCACCTTACCCACATAAGTTGATCCACTGAAATTAGATATGACACCCTCAAAAGGCAAGCAGGATTTGGCCCTGAAAATACTATCTAAAAAATAAACTGTGTGGCACAGCCAGGAATATAACCCAGAACCCTTAACTTCAAATTGCATACTTTTAAGCCGAAGATCATTCTTCAGGTAGGAATTGCAAAGGGCCAGCTGCCCCTCAAATCAAGCTGGTCTGCTTAAGAGTGAGGGTAAGCCCCTTAAAGAAGCCACGTTGGCAAATGAAGCGTGGGAGACAGAGAAAGGAAGGAGTTGTGAGCAGGTAGGAGTGGTTGGTGGTGGAGGTGGGTGCAAGGTTTGGCAGGCTCACAAGAATTTAACGGTACATACAACGGTAGTAGAGCACAGAGGTTTTTTGGGGGTGGGGGGATTTGTGAGAAGCTTTTGGGGGCGGGGGAACTTACTGCACACAATTTACTCACCACAGTGAATAACTAGCAAAGTTGATTCCTCCAGAAATATCAGGTCCTCAGATGGTGCTGTGCATTCTGAGTGATTTCTGTTAAGTTTGCATAGCATTATACAAAGTCATTGCCATCTGTACTTTAATCCATTCGCTACAATGTGGTGTGCACATTTAATTGTAAGCGTGGATCACAAATGCAGTTTTGCTGTTGCTCTTATTACAATGGATCGTTGGCTCAATAGTGCAACAGAAAAAAACCCAAGTGTCATAAATATAAAGGGAAGGGTAACCACCTTTCTGTATACAGTGCTATAAAATCCCTCCTGGCCAGAGGCAACATCCTGTTACCTGTGAAGGGTTAAGAAGCTCAGCTAACCTGCCTGGCACCTGACCCAAAGGACCAATAAGGGGACAAGATACTTTCAAATCTTGGGGGAAGGAAGGCTTTTGTTTTGTGCTCTTTGTTTACGTGTTTGTTCTCTCTTGGGACTGAGACTGGAGAAATCCATTTCTCCAAACCATCCTAACCCAAGTCTCCAATATTGCAACCAGTATAGGTAAGCCAGGCAAGGCGGATTAGTTTATCTTTTGTTTTATGTGAATTTTCCCTGTGTTAAGAGGGAGGTTTATTCCTGTTTTTTGTAACTTTAAGGTTTTGCCCAGAGAGGGATCCTCTATGTTTTGAATCTGAATACCCTGTCAAGTATTTTCCATCCTGATTTTACAAAGATGATTTTTACCTTTTTTTTTTTTTTTTTAAATAAAATCTTTCTTTTAAGAACCTGACTGATTTTTCCATTGTTCCAAGATCCAGGGGTTTGGGTCTTTGATGATTTTGTAACAAATTGGTTATTTTCAAGCCTTCCCAGGAAAGGGGGTGTGTAGGGCTTGGGGGGATATTTTGGGGGAAGACATCTCCAAGTTGTCTCTTTCTCTGTTCTTTGTTTAAAACACTTGGTGGTGGCAGCATACTGTTCAAGGACAAGGCAAAGTTTGTACCTTGGGGAAGTTTTTAACCTAAGCTGGTAAGAATAAGCTTAGGGGTCTTTCATGCAGGTCCCCACATCTGTACCCTAGAGTTCAGAGTGGGGAAGGAACCTTGACACCAAGTGAAAAACAAAGAAGCTGAAACTGATTCAAGTGAAGCATCGCCACCGCATATATCGGTATATGTACTTGTGTGGGAGAAGGGGGATGCATAAACTACTACAAACACAAAGAAGGGGGGTGTGATCAAATAAGTTTGAGAAGCACTAGTATAGCAGACTTCAGAGCTTAGAAGAAAAAAACCTGTCCCTGCAAATATCTAAACATTAATTTGGGTTCAATTATTTGAAACAGATTACCCATTTTCAGATACAGACTCCATTTCCTCCCGCTGCTCCAAAACAACAATTTTAGATGTTAGCTACTATAATACAGAATCCATCATTTGCACTGTGCTATGGATCCTGTATTCAATATGACATTTATCAATAATGGTGCCTACTGCTTGCTCTTGTTTCAACAACCTATCCCTCCAGAAATGAGGTAATTTAAGAACATGAACTTCATGTGCATATTACTACACAGAGCCTGTCTATGCATGCTACAATAAAGAATGCATGTGCAATTTTATTGGTACTTGAAGGGCTCAAAAAACCTCCAACTTTTCCCTGTGTGAGTCCATTCGAGAAAAAAAATACCCTATCGCCCGTGAGTGAAACTTTTTACAAGCACTCACTCCATATCTGACCTCTCAGTACTCATCCTCAAAGGAAACCTGCCCACCTTCAAAAAAGACAAGTCTGCGTGCTTAAAATTCATAACTCTGCTGGACACTAAAAACCATGAACTTCTTATGGCCCATTACAACTACTAAGGGCTGGTCTACATTGAAAACTTACACTGGCATAGCTACATCTCCCAGGCAAGTGGAAAATCCATCCCCCTCAGAAACATAGCTATGCCAAACTAAACTCCAGTGTAGACAGTGCTAGGTAGATGTAAGAATTCTTCCATTGACCTAGCTATCACCCCTCAGGGAGGTGGATTAACTTCAGTGATGGAAGAAACCCTCCCGTTGCTGTCATGAGTGTCTACACTTAAGAGCTACAGCAGCACAGCTGCAGCCTAACCGGCCATTGTCCTAAGACTGCAGAGGTGTCAACTGTCAGCTTAAAATTAAGTGATGTCCCACAACAGGTGTGAACACCTTAAACTTAACCATCTGCCCCACCTTGTATTTAGCTTGGACATTCTAGGGCTGGTCTACACTGGCACTTTACAGCGCTGCAATTTTCTCCCTCCCTGTGCGCAGCAAGTTTCAGCACTGTAAAGCGCCAGTGTAGACAGCGCATCAGCGCTGGGAGCCGCACTCCCAGGGCTCGTAGCTACGCCCCTTTTTTTAAGGGAGCGCTGGGAGAGCTCTCTCCCAGCACTCTGTCACGACTACACAAGCCACAGCGCTTTAGCCTATTTTCCTTCTCCAGACCCAAAGAATAGCTCTGTGGAGCCTGAAAGCTTGTCCCTTCCATCAATAGAAGTTGGTCTAATAAAAGACATTACCTCACCCACTTTGTCTTGCTCATATTTGCCTAGGGCAGAAAAGGGAAATGGTAATCCATTTCACACACTGATATGCATAACTCACAAGCAGAAATGAAATGGTATGTAGCCAAGGGACCCAATGCTGTGAGATGCTGAGCCTCCTCAATTCCCAATGGAATTAGAAAATGCTCTGTATCTTGCAGGATCAAAGAGACACACCAGAACTGCAGAATTAGGCAGAATAAAGGGATGGTCTAGAAGCCTTTGTTTTGCAATTGTATGCTTTTATAGGTTTTAAATCAGAAGCTCAAATATTTAAAAAACACAGCATTGGAAAACAAACTATGTGGTTTAAATTACTTGAACAGGAAAAAATGCATAACAGAGGTAAAGTTATGGATGAGAAATGCTACTCATCAAGATAAAAATAACTTCCGTTGCCTCAGTGGTTCAATAATCATTTTGAATTTCCTTACTCTAGCACAAAGGTACACATCCTGATCACAGTGATAAGTGGAAAAGTTGCAGTTTCTATGTATTCTCACCGATGCCAGAGGAACTTTGGGAGGTTTTGTTGTTGTTTTTTTTAAAAATCACAGTGCAGTTGTACTACTATTAAATAAGAAATTACTTGAATTCAGCAGCTCTTCAAGACACACCTTAAAAGAGCTGCACTTTAAAAAAACCTGGATGTGGCCCAAAACCCATATAATGGGCTGAAATGGGATTAGAGAATATGTTTATTTCCATAATGAAAGGTGTCTTACTGTTTTGTTCCTTCTCTAAATAGGTTTGGTTTTTCAAGTGTATAATCCTGAAAATATTGGCAACTTTCCCCACTCACCTCAGTGAATTAGAATATTAAAAGTGACCCAGGAAGTTGTCTGATTAAATTAGGGTTATGTGCTGAATGCAGAGAGTATTAAAAAGTAATGTTGATAGTTATCTGTTATCGCTTGTAATTTAGGGCATTTGGCAACTACTGCTCCATCTCCTCATTCTTCACAAAAGGTTCAGGTCCTCCTTAAAGGCCCATCACTGCCAGACTTTATTTACGCAAGTAGTCCCATTACCTGAAGGAGAACTATTTGGATGAACAAGGGTTGCAGGATCAGACCCCCATGATCACAGTTCTGCCACAAGAGAGGAAAGGAACAGATTGCATTCTACACAAATTGACACCCAGTCTATACTTTTTTTATTCCATAATAATTCTTTGTACTGGAATTTCACTATTCACTATTTCACTGACCTATTTACTGAACAGCAAAGAAAAATTATATGTATTTATATAAATTACTGATGAACCTTTACTGCCACATTTCTACTCCCATCTGCTGCCTCAGCTCTATGTTGCTGAGCCAGCACTCTGCACAGGCCAAATCAATGCCACATTGTGTTAGCCAATGTATTTAAAGATGCCTGCTAAAAACTACAGAATTACATGAAGGTGCTCTGACTACTTTGAGAGCTTGTTTTGATGGTAAACCAACTGTTGGGGCAAAGGAGAGAAATTGAGAAAGTACGCAGATCCAGATTCAGGGACAGATGGGAATAAAGCTTCGATCAAATGGATTTTTAATAACAGTAGTACCAAAAGAGGCTTATCAGCACATCGTAATGGACCGACACAGTAGCATTATTAAAATGTTATCATATTTGTTAAATACAGGACTGCTGCATTGCTTGTATGTTCAGCATTTGTTTCTGTGTCTTCGGAGAATGTCAACTTCTTCCACATTTCAAAAGCAGTTCACATTTTTGCTTAAATGAGGTGCAGTCCCCCTTCTCACCTCCAAGTTTAGTTGCTCATCTTTTACCGGTGCCAATCCCTCAAACTCATTCTGGGCAGAAGTCACACAATTTTTTTTTTTATTCTGAACAAGTCCAAAAGCATTTGACCAGTCAAATGTCATATCTTTTTAAGTTTTAATTTTATGTTTGAGGCCAACAGCTAATGGTCTGAGATAAGAACAGGCATACTAGGACAAACCAATGGTCCATGAGTACTGACCCACAGTCCGCACCTAGGAAAAAGTTTTTGCCCACTGGACACTTCACCCCTAGCATTGCCATATCATTACCTAGTCTATTTGGTTCTTTGTCATGCCTCCATATGTATAAATGTCTAGGATGTTGGGTCGAAATGGTATTTGCAATGACCAAGTAATTACAGTAGCAGAATTCAACTAAATGCCTTCCTCATTTTGGAACCTAGACCTTTGTTTCCCATTACTTTATGAGAATTTACAGCCTCAACTTTCGCATTCAAGTCCCCAGTTACAAGGGTGATATTTTTAAACTTAGTGTTTTAGTGAGCGCCTCTTCAAGACATTCATAGAACTCAGGGTCATGTCACCAGCTGCTGTCCTAGGGAACATAATCCTGTATGACTGACATACTGACTGCCCTTACTCAAAGACGAACTGTACTGACTCTGCTACTGATCGGATTATCCGAGCACACGCTTTGCTGACTCTTCGGATAAGAGAGACTTCCTCATTTTCTCTCCCAACAAACCTTGGAAGAAAATGAACAATATCATGCTCACAACCTCCAAAGCACACATTCTAAAAAGTTGATATTGGACCACACTATGGTTAAATGAGAAGTCACTTAAGCTGTCAAAAAAATGATGCTGAGTGCAAGAGAACGGCTTGGAGAGGAAAGGATATAAGAGAATATAAGGAACTGAGCAGACAGATTCAAAGGCAGACTAAATGAGACAAGAGCAAAAATGGAAGAACAAAATGTATGGAACTTGAGACATTATAAAGAGAAATAATAGAAAAGTATGTTCACAGTGGTCACACTTCTTACCAAATAACATAAAAGATCATGATAGCAGAGTCTTCACTGAGGGTGATATTAAATGCAGATGAAAAGATTACTCTACCAATCTGTATGCCTCACAACAGCTACTCATAATACAGGACGACAGAAAAGAGCACAAAGCCAGAGCTATCAATCCTGCAAGAGTAAGAGGTGTGTGATATTATGAAAATGGAGACTGGCAAAGCACCAGGTGTAGATGATGTGTCTCCAGAATTGCTGAAAATGATTGGTGAGTGAAGTATTGATCTAAGTGGTAACAATGTATGGATAACTAGAAAACGGCTGAAGGACTGGATGAAGGAATTCCCCATCCCCACTTACCAAAGAAGGGCATAACAATTATCATGCCACCTCCCTGAAATTGCATGAGATCAAAATTTTCGCTCTACATAATCCAGAATCACATGAAATGAAGTACAGAAGAAGAACTACCACCACAACCTGGTTTCACAGAGTGCTGAGGCATACGTGACCAAATTCCAAATATGAATCAAATTGAAAAATGCAGACTATAAATCACCCTTTGAGCATGTGCTTCTTTGACTTCTCAAAAGCATGTGACATGGTCTGACACAGCCATCTTTGGAGGATACTGGCAGACATGTGGATTTCTAAGAATCTCACTGAACTCATTGCAAGTCTCTACCAACAACAACAGACCACAGTGCAAACAGCAGTAGGCATCAGTGAAGTGTTTTCCACTGGGCAGGGTGTGAGACAAGCGTGTATTTTGTTCCCATACCTCCTTAAATTATACACTGAATTGATTATGACAAATGCTTTGGAAGGTTTTGACAAAGAGGAAGGAGCTAGGATTTCCCTTGGTGAACACCTTTTCACTGACCTCAAATATGCTGATGACATGATGCTCTTTGGTACAACCATTAAGCAATATAATAAACGCTGAAGTCTGTAAAAACAATTAGTGAGGAATATGAACTACTCCCAAATGCAACAAAAACAAAATACACATTCGTTTTTTACATGACTAACAAACAGAATGAAGGTGGACATCACAATTAATGGACAAGCTGGTGAGATGGTAGATTAATTCAATTATCTGGGAGCACACATATCCAACCAAGGAGGCTGTTCCAAAGAAATGGGAAGACGACTAGGGATGGCTCACTTAGGTATGGTCTTCCTTAAAAATGCATGGAAAAAACGTGGCATCTTGAAATGTGCAACAGTGCGACTGGTAAAAAGCTTAATTTTTTCAAAACCTATTTATGGATGTCAATCATGGGAAGTTAATGCTGCTGACAAGAAGAAAACTGAAGCTTTTGAAATGTGGTGCTGGTGAAGATCAGACTCTCTAATCAGAAATCAACTGGGTGCAAACGAACATATTTTGGTCACATTAAGCATAGAGAGGGAAATAACCTTGAGAAAGTTATTATGGGAGGAATGGTGAAGGGTCATTGTAATAGGGGACAACCAGCAAGAAAATGGATGGCTGATGTAGGGCAGATCACTGGAAGCTCAGCTGATGACTGCTCAAAGTTAGGGATGGATCACAAAGGCTTTGAAAATTCTGCTTTGAGGTCACAGATATTCAGACACGAATAAATGATTTACTTACCACCATCCCACCTTGGCCTTTTCTTGTAGCCTTAAAATCAAGTAATTTCCTAATTTCAACCCTTGCTTGGGTAGCATCTGTTATTCTCTCTCTAGCCACAGTTAACCATTGTGGCTATTTTCAAATCTGAATAATTTTTTTTTTAAATACTCAACTCAAAATAGCATACTACGTAACTTTAGTATTTTGAAGCACTATAGTTCTCATCTACACTCTTATGTCCATTGTACTCCACCGAAAGCCCTCATGTGGGAAATAAGTAATAAGACAGACTTAAAACATTTAATGGAGAAAGCTTCATTTTGATAATCTTGTGTTTTATATTGTACCTCTTATTGCAAAGCTCTTTGTACACTCTTACATACAACCTCCCCCCGCCACATCCACACACACAGAAATGCAGCCAACTAAGAACACTACATAACTATTTAGGGCCTTGTCCATACTATAAAAATTGGGAAGCATGTTTCTATACAAGTGCAATTCAACTAGTGGTAGCAACTGCAGAAGCTGTAAGGTAGACAAGGTAAAGAGTATCTGGCCACAAATGACTTCAGTTCTAAAGTACATTGGATATCCCGAATGGCAAACTTGAGCTGGCAATGATAAATTTTGGCAGAATATGACACCAGTCTTCTGGAGACTACTGCCCATAGCAGAGAAATAATTGATCAGCCAGGATACGTTACAACTCTGGCAGGAGGTTTCAGCTATTTAGCAAGGTGATGTGTACCCATTTCGTCTAAACAAACTGACAAATGAAATCCCATTCTCTCTCCTGCCAAACACCATCAGGGCTTCAGCCAATGGTGTATTCCTTGTTGCTGACTCTGCGCCTCTCCATCATGGGGTAGACAATCTTGTTCTTTAACAGTTCGCAAGCAGGGTACAATACCAGCCCACTGTGAAAGAACTCAGAGGGCACAGTTGCTGGTATACTCGCCATGCAGCTAGAAAGTTGAAGATTTGAGTCTCTCACTAAAATGTTCATTTATAAATTTTATACCAAATGTTTACTGAGCAGTACTGAGAGAGAACAGGTGCTAGACTGCTAGAGAAATGGTATTTTATTGAGAAGTTACACCAACACCTTCTTGTAAGTCTCTGGTAGAGGTAGGTCATTAACACTTTTTCAAGAGGAGTTAAGGACAACCCCAGCAGTTCAAGCAGCATAGCCTTTCACAACAACAGATTTTAAGTGCCTATGGGTCACAGGGTCAGTTACTGATGAATACACAGTAGCTGTCAACTCTTCATTTCTTCCTACTCCAACTCTTCTCTCTATACTCCTCTCAAGCCTCCTTCCCAAAATAACACCTTCACATTTTATGCTGCTCCTTACACATCGAACTACCTCCTACACATCACAACACCTTCTCTTTTCAAATCCCTCCTTTAAAAAAATTAAAAGTCCTTCAATGATCCCTTTGAAAGATCATCTGCGATACCAAATATTTGAGCTTGTAGAGTGCTGATTACATTGTAGATGCTCAAATCACAGAACTATTTCAACACCAGTGCCTACAAATAACTTAATCATGAACAGCACTATGTGATCAAATTAAACATGATTACATGTAGTGCTGTTTCAGTTACAAAACACGTCTTTTCAAAGGATTTATAAGTGGACCATAAACTGACCCTTCACTGAAGTATCCTAGACCTCACGTTTCACATGTTTGCCAACCACAAATCAATTTTAACAAGATGTAAAAACAGAAGCCAGTATATATAGGTCTAAGTTATGCATTTGTACTCCTTTCTCGAGACATAGTTTATTTCCCAATACAAACATGCACAGGCCATCTGAACTAGCCCCTGTGCCTATTAAACATATGTTTAATGAGGGGGGTTGTTTTGTAAAACAAATTTACTGTGCAAAATGAAGAATCATTTGTTAATCAGAGGAAAAAATAAATTTCTTCTTTGACAGAGTAACTGCCCTAGTGGGAAGCAGTAGACATGATAGCTTGATTTTACTAAGGCTTGTAACAATCCCCAGGACATTCTCACAAACTAGAAAAATACAGTCTAGATGAAATTATAATAAGGTGGGTGCTCAACTGGTTAAAAGACCATACTCAAAGTGTAGCTATCAATAATTTACTATCAAACTGGAAGGACATATCAAGTGGCATCCTGGGTCTGTAACTAGTCAATATTTTCATTAATGACTTAGCTGCTGGAGTAGAGAGTATGCTTATAACATTTGCAGATGACACCAAGCTGGGAGGGGTTGCAAGCACTTTGGAGGACAGGATCAGAATTCAAAAGGACTTTGACAAATTGGAGAAATGGTCTGAAATCAACAAGATGTAATTCAGTGAAATGTAAGGTACTTCACTTAAGAAAAAATCACATGCACAAATGCAAAATGGGAATAGATGGCTGGGCAGCAGTATTGCAGAAAAGGATTTAGGGATTATAGTGGATCACAAATTGAATGAGAGTCAGTGTTATGCTGTTGCGAAAAAGGCAAACGTTATCTAGGGTGTACTAACTGGAGTGTCAAAGAAGAAATGGGATGTAACAGTTCCATTTTACTTGGAACTGGTGAGGCCTCAGCTGGAGCATTGTGTCAGTTTTGGGCATCACACTAAGAAGAACATGGATAAACTGGAGAGTCCAAAGGACAGCAACAAAAGTGATAAAATGTTTAGAAAAACCTACCAAAAAAGGTTGAAAGAATTGAGCATGGTTGGTTTAGAGAAAAGAAGGCTGAGGGACATGATGACAGTTGTGAAATATATAAAAGGTTGTTATGAAGGGGATGGTGATCAATTTTTCTCAGTGTTCACTGAGGACAAAATTAACCAGTTTAGTTTGCAGCCAAGGAGATTTAGAAAGTTTCTTAATATCTATTCTAACTGTAAGGATAGCTAAACACTGGAACAAGCTACTTGGGGAGGTTATGGAATCACCATCATTGGAGGTTTAAGAACAGATTAGACAAACACCTGTCAGAGAGGGTCTACGTACACTTAATCCTGTCTTAAAGCGGGTTGGGGAATGGCCTAAGTGACCTAGAAGTCCCTTCCAGCCCCACAGTTCTAAGAGTCACCCTTTTTTGTTTGGACTTACTACACATATGGCCTCTTTACAAAACTCCACTGACTATAACATTTCCTGAAGAGACTACTCATTTTTGCTGACAGTAGTAAAGAACTTTGTAAGTAAAGAAAAAACAAGCCAAGGAATCAAGCTGCCATATTGCAATGCTTAATTTTGGTGAAGTCTCTTGTTCATAGCTACCAATAGCTTTCGCATCTAACTGGGCAGCTTAAAGCAGGTTTTTAGAGTACTATTATCAAAGACTTCAAGTGGGACCAATTGCAATGGTAAGTTTTTGCCTTTAATGAAGTTAAGTGGATGAGGATGCAGTCAAACGTTTCAGTGTGGGTTTTGCTATATTTCTGGCACATCACTCTTTGCAGGAAATGAGTCCTTGAAACCTGAAACCTCTAATTGGATTTTCAAGAGAATTTAAATGAGAACTTGGATCTAAAATTTGAACTAAATTTCAGCTCCAGCCTCAGTTTCATTGTTTCACACTGTAACCCCCAGCACTTGATATATAGTACTAGAAGTCAGCTGGCTTCATTTACATTCTCTCTCGCTATTCTGATTTACTTGGCTGCAGTGACATGTGGTTTGCACTACAGACAAAGATGTTTGTTTAATATTTTGTGGGGTCAAAAATAAATTCCTTGACAATATGAGAGTTGAAAGCACAAATGCTGTAGGAGCTTATCCATGTTGAAGAACCATCAATTTTGGTAATGCGTACGCAAGGGTTATTTTAAATAGTTTAGAACTTCTTCATTCCAGCTGTCCTTGGTAGAGAGGATATTTTCACTCCACAAGCTCAGGCTGTACACATAGTATGTTGCATTCATATAAATGGCATTGAAATTTAAGCCCTTAAAACACAGTATGTCCAAGGGAGCCAAGTTACACTATCTATAGAAACCACAACTTTTAATTTCTAATGGCTGTCACATAAATTAGTCTTCCATTTAAAATTTCCTTGCTTTTCAATGTGACTCATTGCTCTATTTGACTGCATATTCACAAGTGATCCCATATTCAAAGACCTACTATTGTACATTCAAAAGTGTGACTAAATAAGTACTACAAGAACATAAGAACAGTGCTATGGCACTGCAAGCAAATAATTTCAATGTGTATTTATCTGGAAAATAGCAACTCAAAGCATTTAAAAGAAAAATTACATTGCACACGAGTAGAACACTGCTTATGAAAGCATTAATTTTATTAATTGTGAATCAAATTGAAACATGGCAAAGGCACTGAAGACAATCTCTGCCAAGTTTCAATTAGAAACAAAAACAGTTTTGAATTATCCTTGTGCAGAAGTATGGCCAAAAAAAATTCTTAGCTTATGAAAAATGCATTCTCTACCCCAATGCTTACCACTTAAAAAAAAAAGTCAATCTGCTTGTTGAATCAAATTGCATCTCATCTATCCACATGAAAATATTCCTAGGCTGAGAAGCTTCACGCCATATGGTAATAGTTCCAGAAATCTTTCAGACTAATCATGTCTGTACCCCATCTCAACCATGTAGCATGGCTAGTAGTATGCTAGAACTGTGATCATAGATATTAAACCATGATCCACTAATCACATAAATATATTTCTGTTCTGAAAAGCCACTCTAAAAATGCCATTATGAGTTTCCATGTTTGTTGTCTTGGTTACTCAGGATCACATTTGATAGTTCATAAAATAAATGTCTCACACACACAAAGTAAGTGCCAGTCCAACAAACTCAGTCTGGAATTCAAAAGCAGCGATGCTCTGTATCTGACTCCTGCATCACTGCCAGTCAGAAATTTTGCAATAGGAATGTAGTTAACTTTGTTGATGCACGAATCAGAAAAGAAAATTATTTTTGTCAGGAGAGACAGCAGGTGCAATTCTGAACAGATACAGGGAGAAGAACAGTTGAATTCATAGATCTAATTTTTACCTAGTCATATTTCTGATCATAACTATACTCATACACATGTAGATGGATGAGACGATTCATGATTTTTTTGGAAAAAATTTCCCTAAAAAATGAAAAAAAAATCTAAGTTTTCACTCCTTCAGAAGAGAGGTTAACTGTGAAAACAGGAAAGAGGGTCATGTGCTGGCAGGGGAAGAAAGTCAGCTGGCCAGTCTATAAAAAGTACAAGAACTGTCAAAAACAAAGCAAGAGCAATTTTCATTAAGAGTGTTTGGATTAGCTAACAAACCCCCGCAACAAAAAGCTACCAAAAAAAAAAAAGCCCACAACAGGCACTTCAAACAAACAAACAAACCAACAAACCCAGGAGAGCTACCAATTAACGTACTAGCTGTTTGGCATATACTGTAGCTAATAGTTTGATTGGCATGGCACTGGGACTGCTACAGGAAAAGAAAAAGTTAGATGCTAGAAGAACTGTGCCCACAGATAGAGAGAGAGACACACACACACACACACACAGCCCTTCTCTGTTTTAGCAAGAGAACATACAGTCAAATATGTGGAAAGATGGTATGACCAGGAGTAAGTGTATTGCTTTATTACAGCTTGGAAATATGAAATCAGATAAACTAGCTTCAGAAGTTTTGTTTCATTTTAATAATAAAAGTCAGCCGTGTGCACTGAGCCACAAAGCAAATGTCCTTGTTAACAGGTGCAAGTTTTTCCATGCAACTGGCAACAGACTCAGATGATTGGGCTAAATTAGGATCTCCCTCTTCCATTATGAGGTAAGTTAGAGATCAAAACAGCACCAAATGTGCTTCCCTGTCCTGCTTGATAGAGTAATGTATGCCATGCAGAATTCCCTCCCACCCCCCAATGTATTCTGGGTTTTTTTTCCTGGTCTCCTTCCTCAGAAGCATCAGAGATGGCCACAGTAGAAGATGGGACATTGGACGGAGAGGGCCAGGGTTCTGAGTTGGCACTGAGCATTCTCTCTCTCAGGTGCTTAGCTGGCTGATCCTTGCTCACATGCTCAGGGTCTAACTGTTCACCATATGTAAGGCTGGGAAAGAATTTTCCCTCAGGTCAAACTGGCAGTGATGTTGGGGAGATTTCGCCTTCGTCCATAGTGTGTGGGTTGGGGTCACTTCCCAGGATTATCTGGGTATATCTCACTCAACCATTTCCTTGCCATTGCAGAGCCCTCAGACATTGGTGCACCTTGGTCTCTCTATGTAACAGATAACAGTCTTGTCTCCTTTGGGCAGCAACACTTTGGTCTAATTTTGTGTGTTGGGTTTAGGGTGTGGGTGCTGGGTGTTGTTTGTGGCCTGGATATATAGGACGTCAGACAAGACAATTTGGTGGTCCCTTCTGGTTTTAAATTCCATGACTCTAAGCATAAGCACGAACAAAGAAAAAAGGCAAACAGAAATACAGTTGACAGTTGGTTCTCCCTTTCCCCTGTATTCTATGGGACAGATATTCAGCTACTATGTCAGCTTGCAGAGATGATCTTGGCAAACCAGCATGTTGTTCTCCATTTGTTCTACCATTACTGGAAAGAATTCTGGACAACAGAATTAAGAGTAAGGTACCATGCAAATATAATTGAAGGCCACCTAAACATCCTTGCCTACACTAGCATTTTTCTTCAGATTTCCCATTATTGTTAGCATCATTGCTAGGAGTGGTGGAACTCTAGTGTAACATGGACACAAATATCTTTTAGTAGCTATATCAGCTAGACCTGTTAAGGGTTACAAGACGTGGTACAGTACTTAAAACAACAAAAAAAAAGAAGAGTCCACACTAGTGCTTCAACTACAACACTAATAATGTTGCTGAATCTGTGGTAATACAACCGTGGAAAGTCTGAAGGAAAAAAGCTAATATAGAGGTGAGCAATGAGAATAGACAATGCAAGTCATCTAGAGCTTCAGGATGATGTTCATATTGCAAGAGGAGCAGCTAGCTCACAGATGCTTCCCAGCAACCCAGGCCATCAAAGAATACAGCGGGTGCAATAAGACATGTCCTCCTCTGTGCCCCAACCCACTCCAGTCTTGGAGCAATCTGGTTTCTACTTTGATTAAAACACTTAACACATGTTAAATATTATCAGACTTCCACAAAAAAGCAAGCAACGACGAGGAACTAAATATAGCTGATAAAGTTCTGGCTGTTAAAGCACATAAGAGAAAAGGGGAATATGGGGAACTTCACTAAATTTTTAACATCTGATCTTTAAAATAAAGTTAAGCAAACTTGAGCTTTAGCAGAATGTGATTTGCTTTAAAGAAGTGTCAGTTTCACTTTGAACGTGGGCCCAGTTTTAAGCCTAAAGCGTTTAGCACCAAAATGACCTCAAGAAGAAAATAAAATCCAACAGTCTTTCATTAAAAGTGCTTCCGATATGGGGATCTATAGTACAAGACTTCTCACCCACCAAAACATCATTAGTTTCCCTTTAAAGAAGAACAGCATCTGTGACACAGAAGACAAACACTTCCTCACATATACACACACCTTTAACAAGAGAGAGCCTCTTCACAAGGGCATCAAGGAGAACCTTGGTGACAAGGTCATTGCAGGGAGCAATTGTGTCACATAATCACCATGCCATTCAGGCTGAGCTCATTGAGGTTTTTAAATCAAACACAAAGAAGAAAGGGCAAACAGAATTATTTTTAGAAAGGACCGCAGACTAGAAATTAGGCAGATTAATACCAGGATTTAAAAACAGAATGAATAACCTGCAATATTTTGAACTAAGACCAACTGGTTGCTACTCCCCTGTTAAAATTCAGTTTTACATAGTTTTCTATGTTTTCCATCATGAGTGGAAGTCATCATGTAATTCCAAAGCCATGAAAATAAAATGACTGTACAGAACAAGCATTGCTCAGGTTTCCAAATCACTTATTGAAGCATGATTAACTTGTTGTAGGTCCTACATAATGCCATTCACTTGCACTATTCCAGATGTATGGAATATTTCATGTTTGAATTACATGCAAATAAGAACACACATGCAAATGGAACATTGATTTTTTTTTAATGCCACATCAGGAAATAGTCAGATGAACAAGGTAGCATATAATATGTGACAGCTTTTTAGTTAAGTCAATTTTGTGCCCTAATAACTTGACAATGTTACTTTAAACCCATCAGTGTTCTGCAGCAAAGATGACAAAACAGACAAGATGTCCAATTATTGTAACCTGCACAGTGTGGCTAATAAAATCCCTAAGCATTCACCTGTGCAGCTGACTAAACTAGTCTATGCAGCAGGTGTTGAATGTTCAGTTATGTCATTTAATGCTACATCAACAGGACACATTAAAACACCTCATTTCTATGGCATTTCATAGAATCATAGTAGATGAGGGTTGGAAGAGACCTCAGGAGGTCATCTAGTCCAATCCCCTGCTCAGAGCAGGACCAATGCCCAACTAAATCATCCCAGCCAGGGTTTTGTCAAGCCGGGCCTTAAAAACCTCTTTTATTTACTATTTATCACTTGGTATCTGAAAATCTAATCCATAATTTCATATCTGGCTTCTTTAAAAGCAAGCAAGGCAAACAAGAGCCTATGCAACATTTTGAACCATGATTTTGAGTAGAATGGATAATTTAAAGATTAGCAATGTCCCCTCAAGATCACCAGGTATCATTCATCTAAGGTGGGTAGTGATCAAGAGTAGCTCCTATCTGTCAGTGATTGACTGGCCACGTTCATTGGAGTTGATGGTCACAATTCAGTTCTTATAAGACGCATATCATGGAAATCCACCACCACAGCTAGACTAAAGACTGAAAGGGTAGACACTAAACTAGCACTCACCTGCAAGTGGTCTTCCTCCAGTTGAGACATACTATTGGGGCAATGTGGGGAAGGCATAAAGAGGTTAGTTACCTGTGAGCAACTGATGTTCTTTGCATTGTGGAATATGTATTTGATTACGCATTAGGTGAATGCATTTTCCAGTGTGCATGTGCCAAAGCATTTTCTAGTCAGCAGTATCTATTGGGCAGCTCATGCACCCTTCCCTTCCTCCTGCACTTGGCAAAGATATAAAAGGCAGAGCCTGCCGATCACACACAGTTCCTTTGCTATCACGAAAGCCAATGACATCAGGTCTCCAAAGTAATGGGGATGGCAGTTACTGTACAGATCAGTAACCACTTTCTTCCTTGAGCACTGGTCCTCATACATATGTCACAGTAGTTGACTCCCTTGCAGTCGTCTTTGCAGGGGTGGGCACAAGGAGCCTCTAAATATGAATTGCAACACAAATCTTCTAAATCTTACAACATTCCTGGCTCCCTGTACCCACGCATAGTGCTTTGTGAATGTGTTATGGATGGACGAACAGGTTGCTGCTGTACAATTATACACTGAATTGGGAGGTTTGCTAGAGAGGCCACAGAGGCAGATTATGCTGTGGTGAAGTGAGTGCACACTCTGTCAGGAAACTAAATGCCCTCTTGCCAGTCTCAGGACCTGATTCATTGGGCAATTCAGTTTGATGTTCCCTATGTAGACCCTTTGACTGTTTCTGCATAAACCAGAAACAGCCTGGTCAATTTCCAGGAGGATTTTGTCCTGTCCAGATTGAACAATATGGCTCTGCATACATCCAGATTATGGAGTTTTTGCTCTGCTCTGTCAATGAGATGTTTGGGAAAGAACACCAGTGGATGTCTTCATTAATATGGAATTCGACATCAACTTGGGCAGACATCTGGGATGCGAACTCATGGATAGATTGTCTTTCTGAACAACAGTATAAGGTGGCTCTCCCATCAGGGCCTGCAGTCCCCTGACAGAGAAGATTCCCAAGAGGAAGGCCCACTTTCATTACGAAGTAGGGTAAGGAGCATGTAGCCATAGGTTTGAAAGAGGCATCCATTAGCTTTGAGAGAATAAGGTTCCATGTTCGGGCCAGATCCCCCACTGGTGGGTACAGTCTTGAGATGCTTTTCAAGAACCTCTTTGCCATGGGGTGGGAGAAGACTTAAGATCGCTTAAGGATTGGGTGAATCAGAGATACGGCAGCAAAGTGAACCTGGGGTGAGTTTAATGAGAGACTGGACTGCTTCAGGTGTAACATGTAGTCCATAATTTCTTGTATTCCAGAACACATGGGGGTTGCCTGATGCTGTTGGACCCAGATTGTAAACCATGTCCATTTAGAGAGGTGGACCTAGTGGAAATTTCCCTGAAGGCCAACTGCACTGTCGTCAACCAGAGAGCACTCATAGTGTCAGGTGGAGGGAAATCAGGTTCAGGTGTAAGGCTGAGACCCCCATCGCAGATAAAGGGTGGTAAGACTGGTGGTAGTCCCTGAACGACATTTGTCCCAACCATGCCAGGGCTATGAGGATTACTCTGGCTTTTTCACACTTGATCTTCCACAGAACCTTGGGCAGCAGGCAGAGATGGGAGGGATCACACACAACAGGCTGTCTGTCCATAGGAAGAGAAAAATGTCAGGAAGAGAGCCTATCCAGGGGATCTCCCCACAAGCAGAAGCGGTGACACTTTTTGTTCTCTACTGTCATGATAAGGTCCATGTAGGGAGCCTTCTCAATGCTGGAACAGGTACTGAAGGTCCCCCATGTGAAGTAACCACTCATGATTGTTGCAGAAATGCCTGCTCTGGCCATCTACCTTTATATTGTCCACCATGGGGAGATGGATTGCGGACAAAGTAGCGTACTGTAAGAGGAAATCCGAGAGTTGGACGGCCTCTTGCCACAAGGCCTATGACTGGGCCCCTCCCTATATGTTTAAATAAAAGACTGCTGCCATGTTATCTGATATTACCAATACTGACCAGACGCAAATGTCCAGAAGGAAGGCTACACATGATCTGTATATGGTCCTGAGTTCTAGAGCATTGATTTGAGAGGACCTTCCTGTAACGGACCAAAGACCCAGAGCCTCCAGGCTGCCCACATGAGCCCCTCATCTAAACATGGAGGCATTGGTGATTACAGTACTTGAGAGCTAACTGGGGCTGTATGGAACTTCCTTTGTCACACGCTGCACAGGTGCTTCAACCAGTCATGACTGGAAGACTGCCAGGGGAGACACGTCACCCTGTCTAGGTGGTCTCCGATCAGGTAGTAAACAGAGAACAGTTATGCTAAGTCACTATGCATCCCAGTACTGATGAATGTAAAATAATGAGTTTGTGTAGCACATTCCGTACCACCTCAGTGGGTATCCAGTGCTCAGAGAACTTTTTCTAAGTTTTGAAGTACCTTTAATGTCCGACTGTCTGGTGGCCTTATGCAGCCTCAAAGTCAGATCTGGAAAGGGTGATTTTCACCTTTTCTCCTTTGAGGACTTGAGGTCAAAACAAATCTCTCTCTATGCTGTCCAGATGAAGAAAGTGCCCGCCTGAGGCACTCTTCAGCCAGTTCAATAGCCTTCAGTCTTCCAAGGGCCTATACACCTAGAGTCTTGGTTCAGAGACTGGCCCCATCACCTGCTCCATAAGGAAAGCCCTCAGCCACACCTCCCTTAAGCACCAAGTCTGTTTTGAGTAGGACTTGCACATTTCAGAGTGCTCAGGGACATGTCCTTCGCTGAGGCTACACAGACAGCTTTGCTGTTACTCCCAAACAAGACAGGACGTTCTTAAAAACTGGAAATATGCTTAGGTCAGCCATGGCAGCTGGCACCACTGACAACCACAGAGAGAGAAGAGCCCTTCTTCTCTAAGGGTGGTGAAGACCTACCTAAATACTTGAAACGTCTAAGTAATCACTGGAGAAAAGAGATTTGCTCTGACATGTACCACAAGTGGTAGAGAAGGAACTGGATGTGGTGGGGTGATTCTGCCCTTTATACCCATGCAATATGCACAAGGACAAGAAGGGCACATGAACCATCCTGATTAGATATTGCTGACTGGAAAATTTTCCAACTCAAGAGTACTGGAGGTTCAGTCTCCTAATATGGAGCACGTATATGGACTAGCACTCGAAGAAGCACTTTTGCTGCTCTGCTGGTTCCACTGAGAGAGGACGTCAAGTTTCCAATGTTAATCTAGCACCTTATGTAAACACTCGAATTTTAAACCAAAGGAAAAACAGCCATGTATTTTACTCCTAAACAGACAATCCAACATTAACATTTATGCATGACTAGCACAGTTGATGTGACAGACTGGAAGTTGAGGCTCTAAAGAATTGGGGGGGGGGGGGAGAAAATTAATCAGATTTTTTTTTCCCAACAGAAAAGTTCAGAAAATGATTGTTTTCGACAGCATGGGCAGTAAAATGAGTGCTGCAGAGTCATCCTGCCTCCTCACCCCCGACTTCATTTTTTCCCCTTGAACTTTAATTTTCACATTAGCAATTTAATGACTGAATGCTGCCAGAGGAAAAGTTGGGCTGTGCAATTCAAACACACAAGTTTCCATTAATTGTTCCACAGGACTAATGGAAAATATTGCTTCTCCAAACAAAACACAGCATTAAAACAAAACAAAAAAAATCAGTTGTATCCAGTGTTGAAACGGGAAAAAAAAGGGATAAAACACACACACAGAAGAGGGGGAAGGGAAAGATAAGAGTTTAAAACTAGGATGTATAAAAGTTGGCTTGAAAGACTGTCAACATCAACATCAAAGAGATTTTCTTCTTTTTTAAAAAAGAGTTCATTAGAAATTAGTACATCACCTAGCTCTTAGTACCTTTCATTCATAGATCTCAACACATTTCACCAAAGGAGGCAGCTATCCTCATTTTACTGAGAGGAAAATGAAGGCACAGAGGAGTGATGTGACTTGTCTAAAGTCACCAGGCAAGCCAATGGCAGTCAGCAATAGAACTGAGTCCCAATGCTCTATCCACTGAAAGAGGATTGGGTTTTTAGACAAAATATTTAAAGCATTATTTTTTGCTTAACACCTATTTGACTCCAATGATTTAAAAACACTTGGTAGAAAGGATGCCTTTGTGAAAGATTCAACAAACAGCCCCTTCAACTAAAGTGTGAAGTCTCTCAGTACATATCTGAGATATCAATGAATGAATTTACAATTAAATATACATACAGATATTGCTGTATGCCATATACAAACAATGCATGTCATTTTCATCGTAGAGTAAACCAGCTGGGTTAACCTCAGTCTGGAAACCACATATACTTACTAGTAATTTACAATGAAGTACGCCTGGCCTAAAAGTAGCCTACTATCTTAAAGCACTATGCAAAAAGCTGAGTAAGTTTTCAAAACACTGAACATACATTAATCCTCACAACACACCTGCTAAGTAGAAGTGGAACCCTGATTTTACAAAGCTCTTAATGGGCTTCATTTCAAAATCTTGGGAAAACCAAGAGAAAGGCAACTGTATTCAAGATTAACTACTGTAATTTGTTTAAAGTGCAGTTTAGATACATTGAAGAGTAAAGTCTATTGCTTAGGTGTGTTCAATATCTTAGATCAGTACAGTATGTAGGTGCATAGCAATTCAATTAAAATCTACAAGAGGCCCTTGATTAGGCAATAATTGCATTGAGAAGTGTGCTAGTCGTCTTGACCGAAAATGCTGAGTAATTAACAGTGCTACTGCACCACCTGCGTTTTCAATGAAGGCTGTACTCTCGGGCCAGGATGACACAAAAGCATTTGGATTTCAATGGGATTTAAGTTTGGGGTTTGTCAAAAGAAAGGAAGAAAGGGAGAAGGGGTGGTTGCATGGGGCAGGGGTCCCGGGGGGGGAGGGGGGAGAGAGTCAGAAAGGAGAGGGGTTGGATGGGGCGGCGGGGGGAAGTTAGAGGTAGGGGGGTCCGGGGGGGGGTCAGGGAGAAGGCTGGATGGGGTGGGGTCCCGGGAGGCAGTCAGGAATGAGAGGAGGGGTTGGATGGGGTGGCGGAGGGCAGTTAGTGGTGGGGGGGTCTGGGGGCGGTCAGGGGACAGAGAGCGGGGTGGTGGTGGTGGTGGATGGGGCAGGGCTCCCAGGGGGCCCGACAGGAAGCAGGGGGGGTTGAATGGGGCAGAAGTCAGCCATGCCTGGCTGAAATAACAATTTCAGAAACCCAATGCGGCCCTCAGGCCAAAAAGTCTGCCCACCCTGGATTAAGTAATAGTAGAAGGGTAAATAGACTATATTTTTCAAGCTCATGACAGTGAGTTAACTGTTAGAGCAGATAGACACGGTGCAATTCTTCACAGCTTCCCCATATCAATCCAATAGTCCTGCATTAACAATCATGCCAGCCTGTGTAGTGGTTTTGGAATATACACAAATGGAGATTACAAGAAAGCTACCAAACTCAATCATTTGAGTAGCCTGTATAAGTAGCGCTTAGATGCTACTGTGATGAGCAGTAGTATGAGATTACTAGAACAGGAGATAAAGACAAATCCAGATCGCCTAAAATGCATCAAATCATTATATCCTTTACCACTGAAATGTATCACTATACTGCCCCCATCATGCTGATATCCAAGTGCCAGATGAATGAATACCCACTCTCTCATTTTAAGGTCACAAGGGACCCTCATTTAGTCTGATCTGCTGTACAACACAGGGTTCTGAATTTCACTTGGTTGCCCCTCTATTCAGTCCAACACCACATTTCATTAAAGCATTCATCTTCCAGAAGGACATCCAGTCTTGATTTCAAGACATAACAGATGGAGAATCCACCCTGCCCCTTGGTAGTTTGCTCCAATGGTATTTTCCATCTTTACTATTCCAAATTTTTGCTTTACTTCCCATTTGAATTTGTCTGGCTTTAAACTCTCAGCCATTCATTCTTGATGTATCTTTTTCTCCCCACCATTTAACTCCTTAGTCTGGCTGTATTCTTTATAGTGCCACAGGTGCATGCAGTTCTTTATGGTGTGCAGAATGCTTTACAGTAAGTTGGAGGATTCACAAAATAATGGACCCTCTTGCCTTAAGGGCCTACAGTTTAAATGCACATAAGGGCACAATACAGCTCAAGTCTACTTACCTAAATATGTATAAAGGTACAAGTCACCATGGTATCTAGGCACAACACTGAAGGCCTTTTGTCTGTAAGTAGAGAATGATGCTTATTTGACTATAGGCTGTTCCAGACATACCAACCATTATGTAATGAGCTCACTACACTGACATAAAATCAGATAAATGAATTAAGAAACAAGGAATAAGCCAGCTAAAGTAATTATAAAATATATTTTGTTTTGTTAAAGTTCAATGACCAACGACTCTGTTGCTAATGGGAACAAATGTAGTTTACGACTGCAAAAGCCAAGTCACAGAAAGAAACAAAAATTCCTAGCAAAGAATGAGGACTATCAGTTTTCAGCCTTGACAATGGTCCTGCTTTCAAACAACTCTTTACTATACAGAAATGAGAAGGTTGCAGAGAAATCTCATTTTTCAAGATCAGAGGAAAGGTCAGACAGAATTTGTTTGGCATGTGATAAAAATCAGACAATCACATTTCTTTTAAAAAAAGAGGGATGACATACATCAGTCCAACATTAGGTAATTACCACACCCTATTAGAAACCATTTGGCTATACAATCATATATACTGTTAGAAAAAAGAAGTGCATTTTGGAAGCCTATTATTGTGAAAACTGAAAGTGTAATTTTCAATATGTGAAGACATATGAACCCCATTGGGGAATCCCAAATTATGGCAGCAATTATCCTGAATTAAAACCTCTTCATGGAATTGATAAGGCCCCAGGTAATGGTACATAAGAAGATACCAGTAACACTCAGCAAATGGGACAAGGTGGGAAAGAAGAAGATAATCTTGCCATTCTTACCAACTTCATACCTTCCTATTTATATTCTCTTTTCCGTGACCAATAACAGCAGATAAGCAACACTCAGTTGGCATGCTTTGCAATAACCTGCATGACTACTGATACCAATTCAGCTTTCTGTTCCATCATATCAAGCTGCAATTGAGAAAGAAATTTTCCATTGCAATAAGCAATCTTGGTTAATCACACACAACCCAAGACTTGTTTTTCATCTGCATAGGGCATTCAGCATCAGTACATGAATCCACATCCATTGTACTAACCCTTCTTGAAAAAAACAGTACATAAGTTCTTCCAAGGCAGTGACTCATGATACACACACCGTAGCTACAGGGTTGGTTCACTGTTTTGTCACAAGGAATGTCACCCACACTCCTTGGTCAAAATAAATAAAAGTAATGTTTAATATGATAAGGTTCAAGATACAGTGGCACTAACAATGATTAAGGCTATGTTTTAGTCACAGGTATTTTTAGTAAAAGTCACGGACAGGTCACGGGCAGTAAACAAAAATTCACAGCTTGCGACCTGTCCATGACTTTTACCTAAAATACCAATGAATAAAACTTGGGTGTGGGCTGTCCAGGGGCCCCGCAGGTGCTGGGGGAGGCCGGCCTGGCTGCTGGGGTGTGGGGGCCACCTGGGCAACGGCATGCAGTCCAGGACCCCCACCAGTGCTGAGGGGGGCGTGGGTGGCGGCACACAGCCCGGGACCCCTGCTGGTGCTGACGTGGGGGAGGTTGGCAGGGCTGGCAGGCTCCCTCCCTGGCTCCGCACCTCCCCCACAACAGCAGCAGAGTTTGGATATGGGACGGGGTAGGGACACAGGACTGGGTGATGCGGGCTCTGGCCAGTGCTTATCTGTGGGGCTCCCAGGAAATGGTGACACCCCCCTCATTCAGCTGCTAGGCAGAGGCATGGCCAGGCAGCTCTGCACGCTGCCTCCGCCTGCAGGCACCGGTCCCACAGCTCCCATTGGCCATGGTTCCCGGCCAATGGGAGCTGTGAAGACAGCGTTCTGGGCAGAGGAAGCATGCAAAGCTGCCTGGCCACGCTTCCACCTAGCAGCTGAGCGAGGGGGATGTCGCTGCCAGGTGCACCGGCCACTGCAGAAGTCACGGAATCCATGACTTCCTTTACTTCCATGATAAACTCGCAGCCTTAACAATGAATGTACACAAAAACCCAACTAGTAACTATGAACTTGTCATGCTCTTCCCAGGCCTGTGCAAGTGGGAAAATGCGCTGAGTTTCTTTGGAAGTGAAGGAAAGCACCTGTCATACTGCTAGAGGAACTACCATCTGTGAAATCTTAGAGGGAAAGGTTGACAGTTCAGCCTAAGTAGGCCTCTAAAAAGGAACATTGAGTCATGGCCGTGATCCTTGTTCACAAGAAGAAACATGGTGTGCCTGGACCACAGCAATATGAAGGATAAGTAATTGAAGTTGGGCTGTTTGGGGACGGTGTGGTTATTGCATTCCCTGGAGAACCAGGAACATTTTGAGGCAAGATAAACCTTCCAGGGAGTTTAAAAATAGAACTCGAAGACTTACAACTGTGATGTGACTCAGTGAATGAACACCAGAAAGCTGTGGGTACTATCACACATCCACTTCTCTCTCCTTTGATTCCACATCCCAGAATTGTTTGTGCTGTTTCAGCATAGGCTCAAACTGTTGCAAGTTGTTTGATAGTTTAAAACTGTAAGCACTGAATGTCAACAGATATATGGCACAATGACTAAGACAAACAATGCATAAATGATACATTCTCAGGGTATGTCTACAGTATCCGCTGGATCGGCGGGTAGGGATCGATCTATCAGGGATCGATTTATCGTGTCTAGTGTAGACGCGATAAATTGATCCCTGATGGCTCTGCCGTCAACTCCGGAACTCCACCATGGTGAGAGGCAGAAGCGGAGTCGACGGGGGAGCGGCAGCCGTCGACCCCGCGCCACGAGGACGCGAAGTAAGTGATTCTAAGTCGATCTAAGATACGTCAACTTCAGCTACGCTATTCTTGTAGCTGAAGTTGCGTATCTTAGATCAATCCCCGCCCCTAGTGTAGACCAGGCCTTACTGAAAATTGTCTGAATGGCACTTTCCACAACTCCATTACATTTAAAGGGTTACCTCTGCAGCCAGAAAGCCTAGAATATTTTATTTTTATTTTTTTTCCAAATCAAGAGGATAAAAGTTTGGAGTCAGTAGAAACCTATTGAAAAAAGCCTCACAAACCAATTTGAGCTCACAATTCCAAATGCTTAGAGCACTCTATTGCTATCTATAAACTACCAAGCCACTAATTTATTTAATACCAACCTTGGTAGCAGTAAGATGATCTGCCAGATAAAAACCCTGTTCTCAGCAGAACTGTGAGCTGTATTTCCCCAGCCTCCATAAAACACCCAATGGCAGCCTTCATAGTACAGTTAAAGAAAAAGAAAAAAAACAAACCCACACAGCATTGCTGGAAGTAGTTTGATGCTTGGGATCCACAAACTAACAGGGAAAGAGGAAAGTTTAGGTCACCGTGCCTTACAGTAGAAAAGCAGTACCAGGTTTACAATGGCACCGGGCCGACGCTCAAAAGGGGCCCTGGCCTGACCTGGCCCACTCCTCCTGTGTGACCATCTGTCTCAGGCTCCCCGGGGGTGGGGCCCACCTCTCCCTGCTGCTCTGCAGAAGCGGCAGGCTGGAGAAGTCGGCAGCTCCCCACCCCTGCAAGGAAACTCCTCCTCTCAGCCATGGGCACTACCAGCGCCAGGTGGGCAGGGCTGGGTAGAGCCCTGGGGGATGGAGACGCAGCCACTCTGTGGTCCCGAGCTTCAGCTGTCCTACCCCCCTAGCACTGTGCTGGGAGGGGGGAATCCCTGCTCTGCGCTGCCTCAGCAGGGCCAGTGAGTACTGCTGGGGGGCAGAGTGGGAGGTTTGTGTGTTTTGGGGTGCTAGGCAGTGGGGGGGGTCTGTGGGGCACTGTGTAGTTGTGGTGATGGGGCTGTGGGGAAGAGCACTGAGGGGTTGGGGAAATCTGTGTGTGTTGGGGTGCTAGTGGGAGGCTCTGTGTGAGGCACTGTAGCTGGGGCGGGTACTGTGTAGTTGTGGTGGGGCTGTAGGCGGAGGGGCATTGGGCAGGTGTGGTGGGGTGAAGGACACTGTGAATTTGTAGGGGGGAGAATCTATGAGGGGTGCGCACTGGCCATGGCAGGTCTGGGGGGGCACTGGGCATAGGGAATCAGGGATGTTAGGCACGGCGGCTGTGTGGCACGGCATGGGCCCACCCCCGAGGGGAAGGGGCATGCTGGCAGCACAAGGCCTGGTGGGCCAGTGTGTGTCTAATGACTGCCGGTTTGTAAACAATACCCTCATGCTGGCCTGGGCTGAACGGGGCCACCCCTGCCATTCCTTGTCCCATTGCCCCTGGCCTGCCCTTGCTCCGGGGATCGACCTTCCCATGCCATGCTCCACTGTCCCCATGTGGAGCCCCACAAGTATGTTTGGTGCCAGGCCCACAAAAGGTTAATCCGGCCCTCTAGGAAAGGGTTGAATTTTTTTGTTTTGTTTTAAATGATGATCCTTCACAGTTAAAAACTGACACACAGTTAAAAACTGGCACTGAATAAATTATAACCATTGGACTACACCCCTCCAGAGAAAGCATTTACAGGTGCTAATCTAATTTACTGAACACTCCCAACAGTCCATGAGAAATAATCACCATTTTATTTGCAGATGAGTCTATCCCACCTGTAACAGAAAAGTAAACTGTGCAACTCTTTCCAGATTCAATAGTTATACTACATATGCAAGCCATTAACTCTGTGGAAAATCATGTCAACGTCTGGCTGCCCAAGCAAATTTACCATCACTGTAAGAGGACTCCACGACGAGATGACTGCCTCCATC
This sequence comes from Lepidochelys olivacea, assembly GCF_965140295.1. Taxonomy (NCBI): domain Eukaryota; kingdom Metazoa; phylum Chordata; order Testudines; family Cheloniidae; genus Lepidochelys; species Lepidochelys olivacea. The sequence goes on from NC_140413.1 coordinate 8,648,065, forward strand.
CTGTGCAGTGGCTCTGCCTCTGAGCCCATTGTCATCCGAACTGGCGTAAAACAAGGTTGTGTACTAGCACCCACCTTTTTTCCATTTTGTTAGCAGCTATGAAAACGTTAACCCAAGACTGTCTACCACAGGGCATTGGCATCCAATATCGGACTGACGGCAACCTCTTCAACCTTTCTCATCTCTGTGACAGAAAGAAAGTGATATTGGCAACAGTAATCGAACTCCAGTACACAGAGGATTGTTCTGTAGTTGCACACACAAAGGAGGATCTACAAACAGCTCTTAATTGCTTCTCTGAAGCTTACAAAACTCACGGGCTAACGCTGAACATCGGCAAAACAAAAGTTCTCCGCCAGCCAGCTCCCGGTCAATCATCAGACCCAGCAAGGAAGACCTACATCAATAAAGAAGAACTAGAAAATGTAGAATACTTTGCCTATCTTGGCAGCCATCTCTCACAGGGCAGACAGATATAGAGATTCAGCACAGAATCCACTGTGCCGGCCTTGTCTCTGGCAGACTGTCTCATCAGGTGGGTGTTCAACAATCACAACATCAGAACACATACGAGTCTTTTAGTTTATAAAGCAGTGGTAATCCCAACTCTCCTCTACAGCTGTGAGACTTGGGTGACCTATAGAAAACACCTGAAAAACCTGAGACACCAAGCACCAGCACTCTCTTCAGATGATCCTCAACATAAAGTGGGAGAATCGCCGCACTAATGTCAGTGTCCTCACAAAGGCCAAAATCTTCAGTGTTGTGGCCCTGATTATCCAGCACTAGCTGAGGTGGAGCGGGCACTGTGTGTGCATACCTGATGTATGCTTACCAAAACAACTGCTGTATCCTCAGCTCACCAAAGGAGAAAGGAAACGCGGAGCCCAAAAGAAACACTTTAAAGACATCCTCAAGATAAACATCAAGGGATGTGGCATCGACACCACACACTGGGAGATGGTAGCCCAAGATAGGAATAACTGGCAAAGACTTGTCAGAGAAGAAACGTCCATTTTTGATGGAAATCATCTTGCCCTGGTCGCAGAAAAATGCCAGAAAAGAAAGGACAGACGACTGTCACACAGGAATCATGGCCAAACCCTGACTTCCAATACCACCTGCAACTTCTGCCAATGAGCCTGCAGCTCAAGGATCAGACTCCTCAATCACCAAAGGACCCATACAAAATAAAACCTGTGAAAGAGATCATCCTCGACCTTGAGGGATCACCAACAACAAACCCACACACACCAGTTTACAATCTGGAACAGACCATGTTTGCAAAGTGGCTTTTTCTTGTGGAAGGAACTGGATGTATTCACTAGTAATGCTACCAGCAAATTCATATTAAAAAGGATAGCACTTTTTCAGCCTCCCACTCCCAGTTTGCTGACTCAGAGCCATCACTGTCTTGAGTTCATTCACCGGTAAAGTGGTTTCTGCAGGTATGAAATAATTACAGCACAAAATAGTTGGGCTGAAAAGTATTAATACCATCTGCCACCTATAACATCTGGCACCTATCTGCTAAATCCAGCATGAATAATTTCAATTTATGCACAGTTGCAATGTAAAGAAACAAACAATATTTTGTTCTAACAGTCTGCTTTACGATGTTTATGCAGCATCCCACCCAGATGCAATGGAAAGGAGAGGAAGGGGGAGAGGATGAGTGAGTCTCAGGATACTGTGCACACATACAAAACCCCTTTTGAAAAAAGATACCACTTTCTGCTTCACAACTGCTACAAGCAGTCTTCTTTTTAAGGGTTAGCAACATTAAGCTAAAAGGTAATCACCCATTACAGGTTTGCTTTGTGTTTAGTATGTGGCCAAGTGACAACACTCTTCTTGGTCAGACACCACCAGGCAACTGTGCAGAGTCATGTTGGGGTTAGTTTAAGACCCTCGTGGGCTTCCCTTCATGTCTGCCACTCATGATAATTTCAAACAGCAGAAGTTTAGAGAGGCACATAGATTCCCAGATCCGCAAAAATCCAATCCGAAACAATGTTGCTATAATTTTCCCACAATATTAAACATGCAGTTACAGCTTCTATACAAACCATCAAAGGCTACAGAGACTTACATAAGAATACCCTGCAGCTGCTCAAAATTCAAGCTATAATATACCTGTAATAGGTTTTCTTTAAATGAGACAAAGATCTTGTATACACAGACTGTTGTTTTTATCTGTTTTAAATTTTATATGGTGGTTATAGTACTTTAGAAATGGTTTTAATGGGGGATTTTTGTTCCCGTCTAGGGTTAATATATATTTTATAAAGGATTTTTTTAAATGAGAGAAACTGAACTCACTATAACAGAATGTTTTAAATATACATAGTTTTCAACTAATTTTTCAGCTATTCCTAGTAATCTTATTAGGTTTAACCTTTCGAATAGCAATGTGATTTAAGTAAACTGTGTCCTTTTGAATTGTTTTTATTATATTCTATAGCTCTCTGAATGCAGATACAGAGGAAGAGAGTAAAAAACTTCGTAAGAGTATTTATATTGCAATTAGTTGCTATTTATCTGGAGACACTGAAACACCCTAAATGAATCATTAAAACATCAAAACTTAAAGCCCAATTTGTGATAAAAAATAAGCTTAATTTTTCATAACGCATGTGCTTCCCGAAAACTCTTTTTACTAAGGATCTCACAGCCCTTTTCCTAACATTAAGCCTGACAAACACAGGGTTAATGTAATCACTTTTGCAAGACTTTTATAGCTTGTCATGTCAATGAAGAATTTAGAATTTGAGGTCACAGCTAGTCTAAGACACAGGTGGTAACAGAATCCAGGAATTCCTAACTTCTAATTGTCTACTCAACCATTCAACAACACTGCCTCAAGCACTGTATTGTAAGTAATCTAAATTAGAAGTTAAATAGTTTTGCTTTACCTTAATCTCTGTTCAACATCATGCTTTCATTGACATTGCCCCTTACATATGGAATGCTTTCTATAGATCCATCTTTAAGGCCACTATTCACTCTTTCACATCTCTTCTAAATGATACAGAACTTTGATCTGTTTATTAATAAGCCTAACTCATAAGAGGCATGGGGTGCTGACTTCCTTACCACCTTGCAGCTGAATCTGTTTCACACGTTCCTTGAAGCACATTAATTATGGACACAATAATACAGTGACCTCTAGTTAGTGTTTATGCTAAATACAGTCTAGACTTAGGGCTCGTCTTCACTAGTAGCACTTTAACATGGCTTTTGTAGTCATGGCATAGTGCTGGGAGAGAGCTCTATAAAAAAAACAAACAAGAAAAACACAACACCTCCATGAGGGGCTACCAGCGCTGGTGCGCTGTCTACACTGGCTCTTTACAGCCATGAAACTTGCAGGGCTCGGGGCAGGGTGTGTGTGTGTGTGTCTTTTCACACTACTGAGAGAGAAAGTTGCAGCACTGTAAAGTGCCAGTGTAGACAAGCCCTTAGGCACTCACTGCTTCTTAGCACATACAATGTTTTCCAAAGGCTTTAATTCCAAATAAGGTTACTGCCTTCATTGTACAAACAAGCCAAAATTTCATTCATATCTGTGTACTCCAGGCAAACTGGAGAATGAAAAGAAACTGAAGTTCAAAAGAAATGCAGTTCTGAGCACACCTGCGTATAAAACTTACTGCAATCTACATTTTAGGGGAATGAAATATTTCTTTAAAACTATTTTACTTCTTCCCCTTCTGAAGATGAACCAGAAGGAGGTGGGAGGAAGGAAAGGAAAAGGCTGTAATACTAGAGTTGAATATATATTACTATGCCTAGTATTGGCACTGGTGAGCTTGTTATATCCATGAAAGTAGTTCTAAAAAAAGTCTGATGGGAGAAGCCAGCTGACCACTCTAGTGAACAGAACATCTGGCTATCACAGAAGTCCTAAGAACTCCACGTTAGTATGAAGAAAAGGAGTACTTGTGGCATCTTAGAGACTAACCAATTTATTTGAGCATAAGCTTTCGTGAGCTACAGCTCACTTCATCGGAAGCATACTGTGGAAAGTGTACACTTTCCACAGTGAAAAGAAAAGGAGTACTTGTGGCACCTTAGAGACTAACCAATTTATCTGAGCATGAGCTTTCGTGAGCTACAGCTCACTTCATCGGATGCATACATATAGCTCACGAAAGCTCATGCTCAAATAAATTGGTTAGTCTCTAAGGTGCCACAAGTCCTCCTTTTCTTTTTGCGAATACAGAGGCTGTTACTCTGAAACACGTTAGTATGCAAATTCCTCTAGACTGGGGGTGACAACATCTGATAACAGTGAAGTACCATAAGGGAAACAAGAGGAAGGGGGGAAAAATAAGATTAGACAGACAGAGCCAGAATAAAGCCTACAAAAAGAAGTCAAATAGTCTCATTTCAGAGCTCCACAACAAATCACAAACATCAATAAATGTGTCAGACTATTGGTGATCCTAATCAGTTTCACCTTGCAACTGATTTCACAAGTAAAGCATCTGAGTAGTTAGCATGAGACTACTCTACTGTATTTACTGCTGCAAGCAGTGGAGGCTGGGTCATGAAGGGCTGTCCTCTGCCTACTCCCAAGGCACTACCATGACGTATTGCAGCTATGATTCAGCATACAGTAATGTGCGTGTTCTGTGCTACACCTACCTGTGCCTTACAGACCTGAAAAGTTAACAGCATACCAGTTTGGCACAGCTCTTGTATAGAGCGCTAAGTATTAACAGTATTACTTCTGCAGTGGCTATTGTTAGGAAATTAAGGTCAAAGGAATTCATATTTGGGAGTGAGGGGCAGGGAGAAATACAAGAGGTTCTGTAGGGGGAAACCATGCAGACGACTGCTACTGGGGTCAAAGTGCACAGGCCATAAGATGCCACTCTAGAGTCAGCTAATATAGCTTATCTGCTGTTGGCAGTTTGAGTTCCAAGCTAAATGGAATTCAGCATTCAGCTCTTGGCTGCTACCTTTGTATCAGTGAATAATTTTCAGTGAATCAGTAGAACAACCAGACATCCTGTCCTCCCAGAACAGTCCCTTTCTTTCTCCAGAAGTTTGAAGGTGTAATACAGAACACCTTATTTTCCATTTTTTGCTCAACTGCTATCCACACTGCTCCCTAATAGTGCAGGTGCTGCAGGCCCTGAGAACCCATTCCCTCCAGCAGCGCTTCCAGGCAAAAGCTGCCACCATCCAGGCTAGCAGAATGGAACCTGGGCAGTGGCGGCATCAGCCCAGGAGGGGAGGAAAAGGACCAGCATGGAGAACAGGCTCCCCCTGGGATGCAGGGAGTGGGGCAACGGGGGTGGACAGAATGAGGCCCCAGGGCCCTGACTGGGAAGGGGAAGAGTGGGGAGGAGAGAAGAGTGGTGGGAGTTGAGAAAGACTAGTTTATTGTAATTTATTATTTTGTATTACAGGATTACTCTATTTTAGGCTGAATTTTTAATAATTACATGTTATTAATTTTATTGTGAAATTTATGTTACAAAACATTTTTTAAATAATGGATGTACTGTATATCAATGTTTATTACTGCCAGGAGATCTGCACCAACAAATTAAAAATTTTATGCCAAAAATTAAAACTTCTGTGCACAATATTTTAAAATTCTGCAAAATTCTTTATATTTTATTTGTCAAAATGACAGTATAATCACTCCAGGCTCATTTATTTTTTGTAATCTATTTCAAAATACCTGTCAGCAAGTATGTCCGTAACAATGCAGACAACAAAAAAGATTCAGAAAATGTTTTCTTGACCAATAGATTCCTACTAGGTGTATTAGTACAAAACTTTGAGTAATAATTCATTTAAACTACAATACAGAACCGTATTTCCTGCACTCCTCGGAAGCAATGCAAAGGCTTCTCATGTATCCCTCATGTATCCCTGCATCTTCACTCCGCCAGACATAGCTGCCTATCTCCATGTGTCTCTGCACCCCCAATCCCCATTCTGCCAGGCATAGCTGCCCTTGTCTCTATGTGACCCTGAACCCCCACTCAGCCACCCCCATCCCCTTGTGTCCCTGCACCCTCCCCCGCTCCCCACATCCCGAGTCTGTGTGATCACCCCAGCAGCCCCATGTGTCCCATTCTGTCCACCCCACTCTCCCATATCCTGTGCCTCCTCACCTGGCCCTGTGGACAGGGAACTATCACAAAGGCAGCCTTTGCCCCCTCCCTCTCCATGGCTGGCTGCTCCAGCCCATGAGCCAGCTGCCCTCTCTTCTGATGCCACATCAGTCAATGGTGGGCAAAATGTACAATTACAGCTTCCCTTTGCCTCCCCGTCAGAATCAATTATTCTGCAGGTGGGGGGAAAAATCTGCGGTGGATATTAATTCTGAGCTTGCACAGTGGTACAGTATTCCCCCAAGAGTAGTTTATATAAACTAAAGGGGGTTTTGTTTTGCTTATTTATAAAGCTCTAACTCTTAGCATCCTTTCTACCCATGATCACAGGTGAGTGACAGGTGTCCCACTTTTTCTTCATTTTGCTAATCTGGTCACTTTATGGTTCTGAAAACTTTATAGGGCTATTTCTGCAGAAAGATAAACAGAGGAAGCATGGCAGGGAGACCATCCATATGCATGTTGAGGAGAGACACCAAAACAGACACTACTGCGCCCTTTGTTAGCATTCAAATAGCAAAGTGACTAGATGGGAAACTGTAAAGACTGCTAAGTAAATTAGTTCCTGTGATTATTATTTAGATGCTAACATAATACAAATACAGGCCCCCAAATGAGGTTAGGGTCTCATTGTGCTAGGTGTTCAACAATGTTTAAGATACTTCCTGCCTTGAATAGCTTACAATCTAAACAGGCAAGCCAAAGAATGGGAGAAAAAAAACTTTAGACCCATTTCCTAGATGGGGAACAGAAGCAAAGAGGATATGCAGCTGGGAATGAGCCTCGCAGATACACAGACTGACACAAGCATGCCAAAAATAGCAGCGTGGACATTGTGGGTCCGGCAGAGACCTGGGCTAGCCATCCAAGTTGGGACCCAGGGGGCTGGATGGGCTTGAGAACCTGAGCCACAATACCCATATCACTATTTTTAGCACACTAGCTCGAGCCCCAATAGAGTGAGTCTGTCTACCTGCACTGGGAGTCTCACTCCCAGCCACAGGGTAGATACATCCCGAAAGATTAAGTGACTTCCCCAATGTCAAACAGGAAATCTGTGGAAGAGCTACGAACTGAATCCAGATTTACCAAGATGGCCATCCTTCCTCTCAGTGGTGACTTGTTTTTTAAAAATATATAGAATCATACAGAACTGTTGCTGAATAAATAAAAGGGAAGACTGCGGCTTGCTCTAGTTCCTTCAGCCTCACCACTTCTCAAAGGGACACTCACCTGTGGGCTAATGCTTACATTTTTTTCCAGAAGTTCATGCCCTAATATGAGAGTTCATGATTTTCAATCATGTAATGTTTAAAATCAAAACAATGTTATTTTACATTTCCCCAGTACTGTATGTAAATTCTCAATGCACAAGAAACAAAGCTAATATGCCAATCTGTTTTTATTGTCCATGCTGAAGGGATGGCAATAAAACTACATGAAAGAGACAAAAACTGGATTACAAATTTTCAGTTGTAATAATCTCAGTTGCAGCAGGTAAAGTATGTTTTTAAACCATCAATTTAAAAACGCAGTGTGTCCCTTTAAAAAGAAGAGTGCCATGAATTGGCGAACCTTATTGGTTTTTCTACTGTGAGGACAGATACTCCAGTTCAGAGGGAAGGGTGCTGCTTTTTGAACAACTAACAGCAGATACTGCATTCCTGTATAACAGGCTTCTAAAAACAACAAAAATACCTATAAAATGCTGGATTATGTAGGCAGGGAAGAGAGAAAATGATCTTTTCCTCTGTCTTTTGCTTAAGGGTCATTGACAAAGATAGAACAACAAAACCAAGAAGAGTACCTTACCCACTCAAGATTCTCATTAATTAAGATCTTCCCTATATAGTTGAGGCTTGGAAATAAAGGCCCCTAGTTCTGATCTCAAATCTGTTTTCTGCCAATTTTACACTTGTGTAAGTGACAGCAGAAACAGATCAATGACCCTTACTTGGGCTGTCTGAATGTAATGGAGAATTAAGTACATCAAAGATTTAATTTCAAGAGGCAATTTAACTTTTGAAAGCTATAAAATTATTCCCTCCCCAGGAATCTTCCAAATACCTCAAATTAAGAGTTACAAATTCTAAATTATATTGCGTGCTGAGTTTAAAATTCCTCGGGACAATGAAGACACCACCACATTAACATATATGAAATTAATCTCTGACTCAATATCCCTTAATGAGACTACAAACAATGTAGAAAATAATCATAGGCACTTTTCTTTCCACAGCAGGTATGGAATAATATTTAGAAGACTATATACAATATTTCAATATGTATACTCCAGTCCTTCCTCATCAAAAAGCTACGAACTCCCATAAGAATGCACAAAGCTTCTTTAACAACTGTTATTGGTCATGTTAGCACACAGGGGAGTTTGAGAGCGAGAGAAGGACAACTCCCTGCTGAGCAAGCTGTGAGTACTAATCTTGGGGTGAGTGAGCTTGTTTGGCTGTTTGGTTCTCTCTCTTTTTGGTTTAAGTCACAGTGTCAGTTGGGATTGAGTGTCTGGGTATGTTTTGAGCCTTTGTTCCCTTCATCATCCTCAGTCAGCCTTGTGACTGCCCTCTCCCTGTGTGATTAACAAGGAGGCAGGGTTGACCTAGAAGAGAAGGGATTAAAAGCCAGAGGCTAAGCGATCCAAGGTAACTAGCAAACAGGGAAGTTGGATAGGAAGTCTGTAGGAGGGAGACATAATATAATCACTATGGTTAAGAAAGGCCGCATAACCAGTGCTGGTGCTGCTCCTGTCTCGTCCACCTGCATCTGTATCCAGACAGAGAACCTGACCATGGATGCCTCTACCCAGATGTGGATTTGTAGATACTCTGGCCTGTATTTCCCTTTCATAGAAAGCCAAGCTGGGGAGACTGTCCAATGTGAAAGGAGGTGTCTGCTGGTGGAATCTCTCAGGAAGCAGGTGGGAAAGCAACAGGAGGTGGTGGCTAGGCTCATAAGCATCTGTGCCCAGGAGGAATTCATTGAGAGTATTCATAGAGAGGCCTCCAAGGTTAAGGAAGCTATCCACCTAGAGAGGACTGCTGTCACACCACCGGGGAGGAGGATGCAACTTTGTCCACAGGGAGGACACTGGCTGCTACTTACCTCTAGTAGCAGGCAGTGATCCACCCCTGCTCTTAACACACCAACCACAGTGATGATGAAGCACCATTATGTTGAACTTGAAACAAGGGATGAGGAATTGCTCCCAAAAGTGGAGGAGAAGCTCTGTATCTCCAAGGCTGGGTGGAATTGCAACCATCACTCTCAACAGGGTAATAAGCCTTGTGGATGGAGGGAAGCGGTAGATGTAGTATATCTTGACTGTAATAGGACTTTCGATACTATCTTGCATGACCTTCTCATAAACGAAACAGGGAAATATATCCTAGATGGAGCTACTATAAGGTGGGTGCATAACTGGTTGGAAAACAGTTACCAGAGAGTAGTTATAAGTGGTTCACAATCAAGCTGGAACATTTTAATTCTTTTCTTATTTAGAAACATGTGGATTTTTTGAAAGGTACTTCCTACCTTCACTGCAACAAACTGACAGATGGAACCAGAATTTCACCCATTTTGCTTGGACTTCAGGACAGGGATATTAACTAAATGAAATTATTCAAGGAAATGGCGAATTAAAACATGCTAAGACACCAAGATGACTGTATCTGTATTACATTTACAGCCTTAAAAGGAAATCCATGACCTGGTATACCAAGCTTTTGATGTAGACTAACTTTTCCAAAGGAAAAAAAAATAGTTGTGGGCAGTTCTTTGTAAATTACTATGTTGACATAAAAACCTGACTCCCATTTCAATATTTTCATGTAGATGATTTTTCTAGCTTTCATATGCCATATATATAAAGACTCTTGTTTTTTGTTAAATCACGAATGATGATTCATCTTTACTGCTAATGTCAATTTGCACCGAGACTGGACTATGAATGATACACTTCTTGCATGTCATCTAGAAGTAGACTTGTTTCTCAATTAAAAAACTTCTCCAACTATTGAGAGATGTTTGCCTGAATAGCAAGCTGCTTAACAACTAACATCACCATGCCATAGAAAGCAGAAGACAGTAGCAAGTAGGTCAACAATGTTAAAAGACATTCCATAACTTGCAGCTGTATTACATATCCTGAAAAAACAAAAACACCTTTATGTAAGGTGAACTTAAGGTTGGCAGGCATATTACAGGTGGTTTTATAACACACTACTGTTCAGGATGTTATGGAAAAGAAGAAAAAAAAATCTGAAATGCAGTCGGGGTTGCACTTCTCAGACAAGGCAGCCAAAACAACAATACTCTTCACATATGGATGCCACCTTATCTTCTCTTCTTTGCAAACAGTGTAGGTTATTATAGATTTTGCCAGATTAACAAGGCTAAAAAGAAACTTGTCTTATCTCTGACTGTAGACTGCAAACCTATCCTATTGTAATCTGCCTTCAAAATCAATTTTAGTTGTGAGTCTCAGTGACAAAGACTATAGCTTATGACATGCTATGAAGCTGCATGAAGACAACTGGCATATTCAAGGACTCATTCTTAGTGGTGCTCAGCACCTGTAACTCCCACTGAAAACAGGGGAGCTCGGAGATGCTCAAGACCCTGTTCTAATTTAAAAAGAGTTTTCACTCATGTTATATTCCACAGTATAAAATTTACAAAACTTTACATAGCTCTGATTTGGATGGTCACAATGAAGGGAAGAGTGGCTAGCAAAGAGCCAGACTGGGGGGAGGAAAGAGGGATGGGAAGAACATTTATCCTTTTAGACATTTACATAATTGTAAAATTTTAAAGTTTATTTCATGTTTTGCTTGAGAAAATACAGCAGCTTCTTCTTATAGCCCTATTAAACACACAAAAGCCTTCAGGGATAGTTACAGGTTTTCTTTATTACATTTGCTCCATAGCAAGAGTTTTTGATTAGTTTCTGCATTTTCACTTTTAGTCTTGAGTTAGTATGAAACTATTTTACAACCTGATTATATTCTCAGTCCCAAACTGGTTGTCTTTCAAATGCAGAACCAAAAGATTCTTATTCCATTCACACGTCATTTCAACTTTTTGTTCTAAAAATAAAAAAAGAACATTAAAATAACTATAGTAGGTTTCATTTGACAACTGTAGGAATTTCTGAATCCTTGTTTCATGTCCCACATCAGACAGCTCTCCAGCTCAAAGGCTGTCATGTGATGACCACATTTGTCTAGTTTCATAAATTAATACTTAAGGCCCTGGACATTACGCAGTTATTTAACCTCCCAAATGGCTGAATATATTTACATTTTTGCCAGGATGTTACATTAATCCATATATCACAAATCTGCAAAAATTCTCTTGTTGCTGCCACCTTCCTGTTCCTTAGTATAGACACCTACCATTTTCTGTACAACAGCCACCTTCTTCTCTAGCACAGCTCCTAAATGTCCAACTCCTATGCGTGATAGGTGTTCCACATGGCAGCCACCTCCCTGTGTTATTCAACTCCTAAACCACATAGGAGTGGAACCTCCACTTCTGTGTGGTTTATGAGTCTTAGATGGCAGTTGCATACTCTTGGAAACTTCCTTCTGATGTCCTCAAGATAGTGTTTCAAATCCTTCTATCTCTGCCTGTCCCCACACTTACCCAGCTTAAGTTCCATGCAGGATGGGCAGTCAGCTGCCATGCAGAGTGCCCAAGCATCTCAGGAATCCACACAAGCTCTTGATGAATTCCTGTGGCATTTGAGTTTTTTATATATCTCACACACACACACAGACCCACACACTTTCAGAAATATTTCAGTAAAATTAAAGATCCCTTTTGAGTACAAAATACAGTTCAGCTCTACTACATAAATCAGGAAACATGCTACATAATTTAGATCTAATACGCCTTGTACTACAATAAGTCCTACTAATAACTGACTTAAAAAGTAACCGACTTTGCCAGAAATCTGTGCAACCACTCAAACAGCTAAATCATAATTTTAAATGATAAAGGCCTGAATTAGAGGAAATATTTTATAGCTAAGCTTTAAGCTTCCTTAGGAAGTTGATCTATAAATGTCAGCAGGAGTCTGTATGAAGGAATTTCATAAGAAAGATCTCCAGGTGATCTTACTGAAAACATCTGTTAAATGCTGTTTTCAAACACTCAGGTAACAAAGCTACACAGGCAATATTAGTAATACAGGAAACATCAGTCTCACAAGGCTGTTTTTGCTCACTAGAGTTACTGGTTAGCTCCATTTCCAGACCCTCAGTACACCAATATGGATCTTGTGAATTGCAGGCTTCCCCTCAGCTCATTGTCAACAGGCTAACAAGTCACAGTCCAGGATTTTTTTGAACTTTTTCATAAATGCTTTGTCCATTCCATCTTCCTTAGTGGATACTTTTATATTACAAGACACAGTATGAAGACTTGTTTAGTGTAAGACTAAATTGAATATGTAACCCATAAATTCCACTCACAATTGGAGCTTTAGAACTGAATATGAACACTCATCCATAAGGCAAGAAATTCCTCAATAGCATACTGATGTGCACAGAGCCAATTAACTAACAAGTTCTGTTTCTACACCCACAGAACATCAATTGTGAATTGATGCCATCCCAAGCAAGAGTAGCTACAACAACAGCTAACAACAGGGAGGAAACGGGAAAGAAAAAGGCTGTAAATTGTAACATTCTCTTTTCATCTTCAGGCACAGAAACATCTCCTTCCCCAGCAGGCTTGCGGTCAAATAGCAACATAAAAATTGCAGAACCAGACCTGACAAGTGATCCATCTAGTCCAATATTCAGTCTCTGGCCATGGTCAATACCAGATGCTTCAGAGTAAAGTTCAGGAAACCACATTCTGAATAGTTATGGAACCTGCCCAATAAAGGAAGCTTCTGCGTAACCTCAAGAAACAAGTGGTCATGGCTTATGCCCTGAATCATGAAGTTGATATGCTTTCTAAAAGAAAGTCACCCTACCTAATGTAACTGTGTACGGCTCCCATCATCAATATAAATGGATAATCCTTTTATGAATCAATGTCAATATTCAGTATGGCAAAAAGTTGACCATTTATTCCTACTCTCTCATCTCTTCGCTGACAGCGAACCTATGACAGCAATTATTTCTCACCCCTTCACTACTTAGTTTAAGGGATTTTGCCAAAGCCTTTTTTTTTTTTAATCCAAATAATAATATATCAGCTAGCTTTCCTTTATCTGCTATTCTATGGACAAGTTCAAGTCAATTATTGTGCTACAGATTGCATATCTTAGTTAGCAGTTCAGCCACTTCACTCTGTAGTCCCTTCAGAACTCTTGGTTTTATGCTACTTATTACTCTGAACTCAAATATCATTATTTTCCAGCACCGTGTCTTTTGACACATCAACTTCTTACACTGTCTCATCTTTATTACCTGAGAAGAGCCGGTCTGGGGAAAACCCCATCTCCCTCTCTTCTGGAACAGGAACAAAGAGCTCTTAACTTCATTAAAAAACAATCAGTCCCAACAGAGAGAAAGAGTTGAAGAGTTCAGCATACTGGATTATCTACTGTTTCATCTCAAACTTATTAAATCAGCCACTCATTCAAATCTGCGGTCTATGAAAAGTTCACCCTGCTCTAGAACAGCTAGGCTGTTTGCTGAGCTCCATGGAAATTAGTCCTGCTTTCTCAATATCCTGTCAAATTCACCTAGATAAGATTTATCTCCTAAGGGATATTACCAGTGGTGAGCTGGAGCCGGTTTGCACCAGTTCACTGGAACCGGTTGTTAAATTTAGAAACCCTTTTAGAACCGGTTGTCGCGCGAGGGCAACAGTGGTGCCTTAGGCACCGACACCGTGGGTGCTCCGGGGTTGGAGCACCCATGGGGAAAATCTGGTGGCTCCAGAGCACCCACCAGCAGCTCCCTGCCCCGCCCTGCGCCCAGCCCACCTCTGCTCCCCTTCCGTCCGCAAGTTATGCTTCCGCCCGCTGTGCTTCTCCACACACACACACACACACACCACGAATCAGCTGTTTGTGCAGGAAGCCTGGGAGGGCTGAGAAGCAAGCGCCGGCTTCGTGCTCAGGCCCAGGGAGGCGGAGCGGAGGTGAGCTGGGGCGGAGGGTGCAAGGAGGGCCACCCACACCGCAGCAAGTAACCGGGGTAGGGGGCGGGGCGCGCAGGGGAACCGCTCCCCGCCCAAGCTCACCTCTGCCTCCCTGGGCCTGAGCACGAAGCCGATTCGCGGGAAGGCCGCGGGGGGGGGGGGAATGGGGGGGGAGGGCAGAGAAGCAGAGTGGGGTGGCGCGTTCAGGGGAGGAGGAGGAGAAGGGGGAGGAGGCGGAGCGGAGGTGAGCTGGGGCCAGGCGCAGAGCTGCTGGTGGGTGCTCTGCACCCACCAAATTCTCCCTGTGGATGCTCCAGCCCCGGAGCACCCATGGAGTCAGTGCCTAAGGCACCACTTTTGATGTGATCAGTGGGGGGAGCAGCTGCTCCCCTTGCTCCCCCTCAGCTACGCTACCTCACCCCTAGAAGCCAGAGGGACCTGCCGGATGCTTCCTGGGAGCTGCCCCAGGCAAGCAACGCTGGGACTCCCCACCTCGCCCCCCGGCAGGTCCCTCTGGCTCTTAGGGGCGGGGTGGGCACCCACTGCGGTGGGCACCCACTACGGTAGCCCACGAGACCCTTCTGCCCGTTCTGGGGGCAGTCAGGGGACAGGGGTGGAAGGGGCAAGGGTCCGGGGGGGGTGGGGGCATGTCAAGGAACGTGGGGGGTTGGATGGGGCAGGAGTCCCGGGGTTGGGGGGCACGACCCCCTCGTGGGGTGAGGAGGGAACCGGTTGTTAAGATTTTGGCAGCTCATCACTGGATATTACCAAGTGGTTAGCAGTAGCCATAATGATCCAATTGCCATGTCCCCATAGATCTCAAAGTAGAGCCTGTTAAGAATTTCTACAGGAAAAGGTTGTAGCCCATAATTGTTTGCCATCTCCCCCCTCAAGTCTCTGTAGAGGCTGCCACATCTGCCTCAGAAAAACCTGCAAAAGGTGCGTGGCCAAAGAATCTTATAAAGGCACTAAAACGTTCTTGATTATATTTGGTTGGGCTGTTGCTTATCAAGTGAGCAAAGGAGAGGTAACTCCTGAGTTCCAAACATGTATATTGAGGATGCAAAAAATCTCAGAGCTGAATAAGATGCCAGCTGATTTCATCTTCAGCTTTCTGAAAATCCTTAGGGGATAGTGAAAACTGTGTAAATTCTTTATACAACCCAGTTTCCTTAAAAAGAAAAGGAGGACTTGTGGCACCTTAGAGACTAACCACTTTATTTGAGCATAAGCTTTCGTGAGCTACAGCATCTGATGAAGTGGGCTGTAACTCACGAAAGCTTATGCTCAAATAAATTGGTTAGTCTCTAAGGTGCCACAACTACTCCTTTTCTTTTTGCGAATACAGACTAACACGGCTGCTACTCTGAAACCAGTTTCCTTAGCAACAGACTGTGCTGTCATTTTGAACACTAAAAAACAAACCACGATTTATGTTTTTTTAATTTATTTATTATTACTCAGAGCAGTGTTAGATATTTAAGGTCACCATCAATGACACTTGTAACTGAACAGTTTTTACCTAATATTAGTATAACTGAAATATCATTTTTGTTTGTTTTTGTTTATATACAAAAATTATCAAATGCATAAAATAGTCAGTTGCACAATTTACCCTGGAAGGTCCCTTGCTTGTCAGTCTGTCATATAATAATGGGGAAGGGAAGGATTTTGAAAATAGTAATGTGACTATAAAACCATAAATAGGGACTGGAACTAAAGAACATACATAGTATCTGAAACTACTTTTAGCGATTAATAAAGGCACATGGTTAAAAATAAAGTCCAATATTTTTTGTAATGCTGGCGTCTATTGGACTGATTTAGTAAGTGCTGTAATTTACAACCATCGCTCTTTGTTTATAACCCTGGGTTTGACCAATATGCAAATTAACCAAGGGTTTATCATTTACACACAATTATAATTATGCCCTGTAATTTATCTCCTTTTCCCTAACTGGTCAAAAGTAGTTAATTTCTAGCCTTTAAAAAAAAAAAATCTGTCTGTTTAAATACTATGTTTTCTAAACAAAAAAAAAGTCTAGAATCAAGAAGCCGTAGAAGCTTCAGGAAGTGCAATCTATTTATGGGTTATTCAAAAACTTAGTTCTTACAGACATCCCAGTTGTTATGCAGATCTTATCTGTTCACCCTTATCAAAATGAAGTCACAACCTCCCCCATGCCAACTACAAACTAATAAACTTTTGAATAATGCTTACAATGCACTGTAAAATTTTATGTTGGTGAGGAAATATGAGCTCTGACCTTTTGCAACAGAGAGAACACAAACAGCTCCATAAGATAAAATTAGGCTTGGTCTACACTAGGAACTTATCTTGGTATAACTACATTGCTCCAGGGTGTGGATTTTCAGGTGACCTAGTTATAACAACATAACCATAGGCGCCAACTTTATGGGTGCCCGGCCTGCACTCCACCCTGAGGCCCCGCCCCTGCTTGACCTCTTGCCCTTGGACCCCATCCATGCTGCACCTCCTCCCCCGAGGCCACAGCTGTTCGCTCCTCCCTGCCCACTCCTCCAATCATTGGCCCTTAATGCAGGAGGGGGTAGAAAGGAGCGAACAGCAAGTGGGAGGCGCTCAGGGGAGAAGGCAGAGAGGACAGAGTGGCAGGGGTGCTTGGGGGGTCTCAGGGAAGGGGGCAGAGCAGGAACGGGAAAAGGCCAAATGGCAACGGGGCTCAGGATGGAGTGGGGGTGGGGAATCCACCAGCAAAAACAAAAGTCAGTGCCTGTGAACCCAACCTCTGGGCAGACCGTGCTATGTCAACGGAAGGGCTTCTCCGGTTGACATAGCTACCGCCAGTCAGGAAGGTGGAGTCCCTATGCTGATGGGAGAAGCTCTCCTGTTGGCAAAGGCAGCATATTCACTAAGTGCTGCAGCCGTGCTACTGCAGTGCTGCAAGTCTGGAGGTGGGGATGGGAGGAGTTAGACGGAAGACAAACGTCTAAGGATTTATAGCTACGCATTTTTATGACAGCAGCTTTAGAGAAGTTTTTCTTGGTAGGCCTTTGCAGACAGTGTTACCGAACAGAGGGGGTGGGGTGTGTGTGTGTGTTAGATAGCTTCCTTCTTTACAAAGGGAGGAAGAACACACACAAAACCAAACTAAGATTGGAGCTAATATTGTAGCATAACCAGCTTGGAGGTTATTCTGTAGATTTTGAAGTTGACCTACTTTACATGAGCAGATTACCGACACTACTGCCACCGCCATAATAAGGGCTACCCAATACAGTAACTGGCTAGATTTCGCTGTCCCATGTAAGGTCACTCCTGGGTTAAGGAAGGCTAGCAGGGGTAATAAGTGTCTTCAAGGTGTAACCTGTTCAGAAACACACACAGCCAGACACATTTCATCTAAGGCTTTCAAATCATTTGACTAGCATTCATTAATTTTCACCATCTCTAATGAAATAGATAAATACAAGATCCATCCTGCAGATGGGGAAAAACAGAAGCAGAGATGTTAAAGCCCAAGTTTTCAAGATATCCATTAAGAGTTGGAATAGAACTCAGGAGTTCCAACTTTTCTTTTAAACAACACTCCTAGTTATGAAGTTTTGCTTTGCAAATCTAGAGTATCATTAAAAGATTAGTCACTGAACATCCAGTCATATGTAAGTAAAGCCATAAAGCAGCTGGAACAGTTGACTTGCTGGATTGTTTAATGTTTAAAATAAAATAAAAAATAAAACAAAAAAAAAAGGAGTCAAACCTTCCAAACTCTACAGTTGATTATTTTGTGATGCAGGGGAAAGGCAAGTGGGGAGAAGGAATCCTTTTATTCCGTTTTAAAGGAGGCTAAGAGTTACTAGTAACTGAATTATAAATTGCCTTGTTCATGTACAGCCTCACTTCACAGTCCCTTATCCCAAACTAGGACACCTTATCAATTGAATTTTTGTTACTGCCTGAAATCTTCTACCTAAAACTTGAACATAGCAGTGAGAAATTTTCCAGACTCATGGGCCTGGCCTTGAGGAATTTGTGTGGGTAGGATGTAGGGACAGCACAGATGTTTTGGTATAAATCTGCTAGCTAGAGATATGTTCCCTCAACCCTCATACCACAGCCAAATTTCTCTGACTCTCTGCTACCCTTTTCAGTTATGCAGGACTGTATTTGTCCCTAAAGTAATATTTCACAGACTGTGGAAACTGGGAAATGGAAAATACTACATCAGATGCTTGCCTGTTGACTTGGCAACAGTACCAGATTTTCTGACATTTGTGGATGGAGGGATGTGTAATGCAGAACTTTAATCAGACTGGCCAGTGTCACAGGTAAAGGACAGGGATGAGGTGGCCACATAACCCATAAAAAAAAACCCACAATGAATATGAGCTACTGTGTTCCACACCCCCAACCTCCATCTGGCTTTGTTCCAATTATATGGTTCTCAGTTTTGTACTTACGCCTTCAGCCTATTTGCTTAGAAGTGGGAGGAATGCTAGTTTTCCCTTCATAGGGGATACACACCTTGTAATCCCAATATAATAGTCTAGCAAATTTGAACTTTGCCCATTGTTTAGTGAGCTGACTCAGTCCAGGGAAGCGAAAGCACTTCTACCACATGACTGAATTCCCCACCCACAACAGGTATTTTAACTACAAGTTCCTTACCAACTACCTGTGACTTTACATGAACAGTTTTAGACAACTTTCAAGACAGAATTAGTTGGTCTTGTGGCTACAGCAGAGGACTGAAATCATGAGCTAAATAATATGGGTTCTATACCTAGCTCTACCAGACTTCCTATTTGACTTTGGGCAAGTCACAAAAGCCCTGAACCAGCTTCCACTGACTTCAGCAGAAGCCTTTTCATTGACATCAGTGGAAGTCTGCACAGGGTCTCATTAATCTCCTCTTGCCTCATTTTTCTACATGCTACTTAGGGCTTGAGAAGTTTACGTGACATCTTCTAGCCCAAAGACTAAGTCTTCTGAACAGGATGAATTACTGTGCCACTACACTCCCAAAACCACTGTAATTTTAAGGAAAAAAAAGTAGTTATGCATTGTATTTAACACTGTCAACCAACTTTAAGTAAGTTTTTTGAAATGTAAAGAACTACAGTTCTTACCTGTTATTCTTTCCTTCCCTTCCTAGCTTCAATATACTTCCTAACTCCTGTTTTTGCTCTTTTTTAAAATAATGGATAATGTCATCTCTTTTACTGTATTGTTTTCAGTACATTTTCACTGGTCTCTCTCTACACTTCACCCTTCTTTCTTTCACCCCCACTTTGTTTTCGGTTTCTCCTTTCTTCTCCTGAGAGCAAACAAGAAATAAGCCAGTCACTCTCCCCCTCTTTCAAACATCACCAGGACCTTTGGCATTTAGGGGTTAATACATTTGCAGTCTCTTGGTCATTTTCTACATAAAAGTTAGTCCCTGCCTTCAACCGTCATCTCCATGCTAAGCATTCTTAATGCATCTAATACTCTCAATATCTAGGCACCTACTATAGCTATAGATCTCTCCAATATGCCTGCATGTCCTTTCCCTTACTGACCAGACACAAGCAAAGTTGCATGAAAAAGTATGAGCAAATTTCCTTCTTCCAAAAATGAGGGAGACTTTGCCCTGCTCTGAAATCAGCTGTCACATCTAAAACAACCCACACAGGAGTACAGAAATGAATAAATGAAAAGGTAACTAACAGCATTATGGGTTGCAATATTAGTTAGGGAAGGGTGGTGTGCAAGTATTCTCTCTAGAATCACATGTAGATCTCAAGAGTACCTTACTGAGGTGGGTATACATTATTGGCCTCATTTTAAAGATGGGGGTAACTATATTGGAGAATTTAAGAAATGTGCCCAAGATCATATGCTGGAACCAAAATCTCCCAGTTGCTAGGTCCGTACCTAATGTATTAGACCACTGCTTCTTATTTTAAGAGTCTTACCTGGCATCTCCTTTTGAAAGATTGGTGTTTACAGGATGAAGAATAACCTTGTTTGTGTCCACATCCACCACACATTTTGTATGCAGATCAAACTCTATAAAGAAATAAAAAAGTATCAAATGCCATTCTTAATGTACCAGATTTTATGCACTATCACTTCCTCTAGCCACCAAGCTCCCCACTAGCCACACAAAAAAACACCAGAACTAGTGTTAAACTTCAGTGCCAGAGACAGTCTATTGTGATTGATTTAGTGTGATTTAAAAGCATTTATTCTTTTCAAACTGAAAGTACTAGTTGAGTTTTGTTGAAGGCTCTCCTTGCTGCTGTCACAGTTCTGCATACCTAGCTGGGGGCAGGCTGGCCCTAGTATGAGGCAAGTTCCAGTTATGTACTCATCCACTGGTGTGACACAGAGATGTCATGCCACTTGCCAGCACTGAGACACCAGCAGATTCCAGACCAACTACTAGGAACATTTTATGTAATAATTGTGCGCATGTATAATATCAGCAAGGTGCACTTAGAGAGAAGAGGGTTGACACCCCTGGAAGTAATAGGCTAGCTGGTACAGGTAATAAAACCATTAGAAGAGTGTGGGAATACTCTCCACCTCAAGGACTGAAACTAGTTTTTGGTAGAAGTGAAGCAAGACTGAAGTGTCTACTCACTAACAGGTGGAGCTGTCGATAGGGTGAAATGGGAGCAATATTATGACACTACATCTAGAAAACCCACTTTTACAAGGCCCAAAATGAGTAAATAATATTATTTCTATATTCAAGACAGATACTGGTCATATTGCTTAAATCACTCCTGAAAGATGCTCAGATACTATGATGATGAAAGCTGAATAAGAACCTGAACAGAATATCCTCACTTTTATATGCTAAAAAAAACCTTAATTGAGTCACCAAGATGTGTTCATGCCTAAACTGACTAACCATGTTTACTGTAATCCTCATCCTCACCTCCACTCTTTGCATAACATCTCAAATTTAGATTGTAAACTCTTTGAGGCAAGGACCATGTGTTTCAAGTTATTCTGTGAAACACCTAGCACACTTCTGGGAACTACAAAAGTAACATAGTAGAAGCAGGTTTCTTTCATTTCATAAATGGCTACATGTAAAATGGAAATAGATTTGTTTTTTAGCTGATCACAAAAAGGTTAAAAAAAAACCTCTGTGTGTGTGTGTGTGTGTAAGTGTGAGAATGACCTATGTCTTTGTCATCCTATGAATAAGCACAAAACAGAAAGCCACGGTGCAAGGGTGCCAGAACCAGATTTTGTTTGGCGAGCACTAGTTCCAATTAATCTAATGTGACCCAACCATATAATTGTTCCCTTCTAATGCATTATATAAAGCACCAGGCACCAGTAAAGACCAGAGAAGTAGTTTTGTTCTGAAAGATTTTCAACCAGGCAAATTTCCGAAGCTCTTCTAATATTAGTTTTGACTTCCTCCTCCACGTACTGACAATCAGCTTGCCTATCATTATCACACAGTACTGTCAGTTTAATTGAGTTTATATTTATGCTCTACAGTTGTGACACGCCAAATTTTCTTGGTCTGGTTGGCTAGTAATTGCATTCCAAGATTTTTAATAAGCAGCTTATTCCTCACAATTACTAAAAATGTTTACATTTCTAGTGTAAAGCACAAAGTGGAACAAAAGATGAATTATTCTCAATCCAGCCTTGAAGAGTAGGTCTATCAACGTTGTGTTTGGAGCCAATTGTCCTCCTCTGACCCAGGGGATTAAAGGGCAATGAAGTGCTTCCTGTCTGGGGCTCCCCACCCGATCAGGGTCTCAGTGCAATTTAGAGAGATCTGTTTGGGAAGTACATTCAGAAGTTTGTAAGCAAGATGGAATAGCTTCTCAACACCACGTGTCCTCAGGAGAAAGGAAGAAAAAAACGTGCCAGCAGATTTAGCACATATTATACACCCTCTCTTTTGATTGTTACAAAGATACCGTAAAACCACCCTCTATGTAGAAATCCTGCAGACAGATTGGTATGTGTTAAACAGGATCTCAAGAAACAATTATACATTATTCATTATGTTGGAAGGGGAAATTAAGGGCATTAAGGCTACCTCTTGATTGACTGCTTGGGTTTGGCAATACTGATTAATACTACCAGATCTACTGGGACTAGATACAGCATTAACTGGGGAAGCACAATCAACAACCACTTGTTTCAGTGAAGACAGAAGAATACTACCAGGATACAGTAATCAGCTGACTACTTTTGGAGTATTTGAGACTTCACAGTTTCATCATCTTGGAAAATATTTACTGTAGAGTAACAAAAGCCTATTTCAGAGCTGCAGAGCATGGGAATTGGGACATCTACTCTGAAAACCAAAGCGATCAAAAGTATCTTTGCCACCTACCCAAATTTACCTTTGGACTTGCATCAGGTGTTTAACAAAGCCATGTGAATAACTGTTTGATAATGTGCACTCATCACTCATACGTGTCAGTATGATGAATTTTTTTTGAAAATTCCTACTGTGCAACTGGGGCATGAAGGAAAATGGTGGGCATTTCCTCTCTCCCCACTTTTTTCTTGATTCCTCCAAGGTGTGCATGAGGGGAGACTCATCTTCTTAAAATCATTAGAAGAAGAGCCCAGGTCCTGAACACCTAAGGAGCTGCATGAGTGGGGCTTCACCTAAGTGCATCAACCCCCTGGCAAGCCTTATGAGTCTTGTAAGAGATCCCACACACAGGCCATATGCTTTTAGCCCTGTGCCTAGCTCAAAGAGCTTGTAGGGTTATGTAAACTCTATCTCTTTATTTAGGGTGAAAATTAAGGAACTGCATGTCCAATTTCACCTCAAATTTTGTAGATAAATATAACTTTAGGTCCACACCTAACTTACCAGTTCTAAGGCAGATACAGCTTTCAGAGGATTTTATAGATTGGATCTGGGACCCAAGAAATCAGGCATATGTAGAAATTTCTGAACTATTACATAGTTATGTGGGGTATTTTTAAACAGCTACCTCTGAGGGGGCTCTAGTTCAATGGTAGACAAAGTGATCTTAATATATAGTTTGTAAGAACTGCTTTAGGATAATTCTAAAGGAAAAGTGAGATATTAAAGTAAAACTTGTACGTCTGCAATTTATCAAAATGTTGGTCAAGTCTGAGGAGTTATGTTGCCTCTTAAAACAACCATTTCAGTTTTAGGAAATCTGTTGGCTATAAGGACTAAAAGGTGTATTTAATGTGGTTTATACTGAATAGCTGAAATATGAAAACTGTGAAACATGAAAATGGTATTAAGTGTATAAATAACTAAAGCTTTTATTTAAAAATGCAACATTGTCAGGTCAAATGTGGCCCAAAATATAAAAGTTCAAAATAAGCTTTCACAAAGTTTGAGACCAATAGACGTTTTACCTGATTTTTTTTTTTTTAAAATGACAATGGAATTTCTTTTATCCAATTTAAAACAGATTAACATGGCTCTGCAGAGTTTACAACTGTACATTGTGGTATTATGCTACTGCATGAGAACCTAAATGAGAAGTTAGGTTTTTGTTTACTAAAGTTTATCCAAGCTGAGAAAAATGCAGTAATCTAAACAGCATTAAATGTGAAGAGTTTTGAAAGCATTTGTTTTTTAATTTGAAGTTTTATAACACAAAAAAACTTTTTAAAAATTATTTTAAAGAAGCACCATCATCTTAAAAATTAGGTGTTTTTTTTTAAATTGAAAGTAATTTCAGATACCACATATGCTCTCTGCCATCTTTTGTTTCAGAAAAATCTGAAAAGTCATTATTTCTTCCCTTTGCTATGTGAAAGACCCAAACAAAGGGAAAACCAATTGATTATATACAAAGTGCTGTCAAAACTGCTCAAAATAAACAAAACTAAGAAGAAAAAAATCTGAGCAAAGTTACAGCAAACATAGGCATTCCTGGAATCTATAACTTCCAGAGATGACTGTGACATTTTCTGCCCAGGGCTGGAACTGTCAGCAAGCAGCACCGCTGCTGTCAGCAGGCCCCGGAGCTGCTGGGCAGCAGAGGGACCCCAGAGCTCCCAGCCCCTGCAGATGGCAACCCCCCTCACCCCCCTGCCGTGGACCAGCTGTGGCGGGTGGGCAGGCCCCAGAGCCCCTTTGGAAGCTGGAACCTCCTCCCTCCCCATTTTGTCAGGGATATTTTTAATAAAAATCAAGGGCAGGTCACGGGCTTCCCTGAATTTTTGTTTATTTCCCGAAACCTGTCCATGATTTTTACTGAAAATATCTGTGACATAATCTTAGCCATAATCATAATTATTGTCCCTCTTTGAGAGTAAATACTCAGCACGCCCAAGGTGTTATAAGCATTTCTCAGTTATGCAATTATATTTTAAGCAAGCTAAAACAAACTAGAACCACATGCTTTATCTGTGTGTCACTGCATAGTTTTCCACAGTGATCCCCAGGTTTATTATTGTTTACACTATGAGAGTTTAATATTAATATACTCTAACCATTCACTTTAAAGAGGATAATGGAGAGTAAAATCCTTGTGCTTCACATACTGTCATCAAGATATGACATTTACCACTTCATCTGTGAAACTAGCTATGCTATAACAAAAAGATTAATCATGCATAATAAACTTCAATTCTCAGACACATCATTTATATTTCTGTAGTACCTTTCATCCAGAACATTTCACAAACAATATATTCATAACCTAGTGGAAATGCAACCACCTCCAAAGTGCAGGGCAGCAGAAAGTTGGCACTCAGCACATTGCATAATAGTGGAAAATACACAGCAAGGACACTAAGGGCTAGCCCACACTGCCGCAGCAGCACTTTAACGTGCCTTGTGTGGTTGTGGCAGAGCACTGCGAGAGAGCTCTCCCAGCGCTCTAAAAAAACACCTCCACAAGGAGCGTGGCTTCCAGCGCTGGTGCACTGTCGACGTTGGCCCTTTACAGCGCTGAAACTTGCTGCGCTCAGGGGGGTGTTTTTTCACCCCCTGAGCGAGGAAGTTGCAGCGCTGTAAATTGCCAGGGTAGACAAGCCCTAAGGAAAATTCCTTCTCTTGAAAAGAAGGCCTTAATATCAAAGCTGACACAAGAATCCTTTTTCTTACATTCAACAAACTGAGCGGTACTCAATTCATCTACCTTGGAAAGAGGAAGGTCTGAGTTAACATGACAGAGATTTAAACATATCGTTCCAAGGAATCTAGGTACTTCAAATTTGAAGCAGAGATCACTAAACCATCTTTTTCAGCTAATGTTATTGTTAAGATGAACAAGGGTATGGTATAGTTAAGATCCCTCTACACTAACATATAGGTATGGTACATCACTAGATAACTGAAAGGATTTATATATGATCTTTTGCTCTAATAAATTTGTTAGTCGCTAAGATGCCACAAGTACTCCTGTTCTTTTTGCAGATACAGACTAACATGGCTGCTACTCTGAAACCTGTCTCATGAATCAAACACATTTAGCGCATCTATCAATACTACTTGGAACGAAAAATAAACTTGAAGACAGAAGTGTAAAAATAAATTTTATGAGCTCAAATTGTCTGTCATTAGATTTCCCTTATTTGTTTTTATGGGTCCAGTTGACATTTAACTAGGTCACATCACACGCTTTTATAAAGTGAAGTCCAGCACTCACCCTAGCTACCATAAAAATAAATGTATGTCACTTCACTTGAAGTTACAGATTGGTATCAAAAACCTGTATGATGAAATTGAGAGCTTGTGAATATTCTTTAGTAAAAAGAACCAAGAGACCCCAACATAGTTCTATTCAATTGAAGAAAACAGCTGTGAATAATAGTAATAATAAATAACAACAACAACAACAACTAGATACTTTGGTAGCACCCCAAAAAGGTTCAGGGTTTCATTATGTTAGTTGCTAAATTCACAACAACAAAGATATGGTTCTTGCCCAGAAGACCATCAGGTGACCTCACTCATATGAGTGGTTCCACAGAACTCAATGAGATTATGCACATAAGTGTTTATAGTATTGGAATGCAATCTGCAACAAGATGCAACAAATAAGTAACATAAGTGGACCAATGAATGTTTACTCAAACACCCACTGCAAAGCAAGAAGTTAGTGTGGTAAACCTGTCTTGCAAGGAGGCAGATGTAGTTATTTTTATGCGGCCCAATCCAATTCCCATTAGCTATAATGGGAGCTGGATTGGACCAATAGTACCATAGATAAAATGGTAATCCTTTCAGCAGAGAGATCCTTGTACTTCTTCTGCAGAGAACCTATTACCAGGCATTGTATAAATGAGTAGAAGCATAACAAATAGATTTGCATACCACTTTATAGATCTACAGCAGAAAGCTTCCTACCCTGAGGAATTTACAGTCCAAAGACAATAACAGCATGCAGACGTCATGAATATTTCAAAGGTTAAGCTTCTACAGTCAGTCAGCAACAGGTTTATAATATTTTAAAATCTCCTTTTGAGGGATCATGAGCAATAACCATGAACAGAATTCAGACTATTTCTCATTTCACATCCAAACACCTCCCAAGATTCATACTAATGTTACTGAAAATTAAAACGCAAATTACAACACAGGTTTTTTAAAATCACTCTCTTGCCTTTAGGTTTATTAAAAAAAAAAAAAAACCACAAGAACAACTTTTGAAGTGTTACCAGAGGATGATCCCTAAGACAGTCAGACTTTAAGACTGCATAACAGTACACAAACCTGGCATTACCTCATTGTTCATTACAGTAAGTTTCAGGAGCATTAGAAGTGTTGTATTGAGACACTAATTGTGTGTACATGTATATTTTTTCCTTAATTTATTTCCTGACTTTTAACAACACTGTATTTCCTTTTGTACATTTGTTTCTTGACCAGCTGCAACAACTGCATTTTTCTGAGTTTAAAAAAATCACAGTCAAAGAAAAGAAAAATACCCAGACTGTAATTAATACACCCCATAGGCAAGTTGTATTTTAAAAATTCCCTCGTCAATTCACACTTCCTCTTCAGCTTCTTTTATCCTCATGTCCTCATAGAGTCTGGGACACTTTGGGTCACTCTCACAACCGGAGGGAGGAGTCATTTGGTGGAAGGGAGAAGGGAAAGCGGATGGGCGGGGGAGAATGAGAGGGGGGAAAACAGGGAAGGAAGAAATCTGAGTGGGAAGGAAGTGAGGAGACAAGGAAGGAGCCCCATTGTAAAATGGGTGCAAGAGGTGGGGGATTCTAGAGGTGGGAGACAGGAAGAGAAGACGGAGGAAGATTATGAAGGGGGAGACCTTAGAAGGAATGAGACTCATAAAGGAGAGAAATATGGGGTGGTTACAGAGGGGACATGAATTAGTCAAGGGGGGGGAGGTAACTACTCTATGTGGAGGCAGCTTAACCCCACTCACCCTCCACAGCAGCAGGGTCTGTTCCTCCCTTGCCCTGGTGCTACCTGCTGCCAGGCTCCCCGGGGGGGGGGGGGAGGGCAGTAAATTCCCCCCCCCCATACACAGTGCTTGGCTTGGTGCGGGGCTTTGCTCAGCGAGGGGCGTGCAAGGGGGTGTCCCTCTCTCTTCAGGGACTAGTGTGTGTGTGTGTGTAAGTGTGAGGGGGACGGTCGGTGTCTCTCCCCACTCAGAGCGGGGGGGGGTCCGGGGTCGGTCGGGGTCTCTCCCCACTCAGAGCGGGGGGGGGTCCGGGGTCTCTCCCCACTCAGAGCAGGGGGGGGTCCGGGGTCTCTCCCCACTCAGAGCGGGGGGGGGTCCGGGGTCGGTCGGGGTCTCTCCCCACTCAGAGCGGGGGGGGGCGGGGTCGGTCGGGGTCTCTCCCCACTCAGAGCGGGGGGGGGCGGGGTCGGTCGGGGTCTCCCCCTCAGCGAGGGGCAGGGTCGGTCGGTCGGTGTCTCTCCCCACTCAGAGCGTGGGGGGGGTCCGGGGTCGGTCGGGGTCTCTCCCCACTCAGAGCGGGGGGGGGCAGGGTCGGTCGGGGTCTCCCCCTCAGCGAGGGGCAGGGTCGGTCGGTGTCTCTCCCCACTCAGAGCGTGGGGGGGGTCCGGGGTCTCTCCCCACTCAGAGCGGGGGGGGGCGGGGTCGGTCGGGGTCTCTCCCCACTCAGAGCGGGGGGGGCGGGGTCGGTCGGGGTCTCCCCCTCAGCGAGGGGCAGGGTCGGTCGGTCGGTGTCTCTCCCCACTCAGAGCGGGGGGGGGTCCGGGGTCGGTCGGTGTCTCTCCCCACTCAGAGCGGGGGAGGGTCCGGGGTCGGTCGGTGTCTCTCCCCACTCAGAGCGGGGGGGGGTCCGGGGTCGGTCGGGGTCTCCCCCTCAGCGAGGGGCAGGGTCGGTCGGTCGGGGTCTCTCCCCACTCAGAGCGGCGGGGGGGGGGGTCCGGGATCGGTCGGGGTCTCTCCCCACTCAGAGCGGGGGGGGGGGGTGTCCGGGATCGGTCGGGGTCTCTCCCCACTCAGAGCGGGGGGGGGGGTCGGTGTCTCTCCCTTTCCCCCCTGGGCCGGGCGCGCAGGGGGCTGCGCCGCACTCACCCCTCCTGTTCATGGGACGGACCCGCACCGCCACCTTCACTTTGGAGTCTCCCATCCCGCCGCTCCTCCGACTCTCCCTCCTCCTCGGCTTCCGTCTTCCAAGCAGGCACGGGACACCCTGCCGGCAGGGGATAGCGGGGGGAGGAGCGTCGCGACTCTCTGCGGGAGGGAGCGGGACTACAGCCCCCAGCGGGCCGCGCGCCACCCTTCGGGCTGCGAGGGTCAGGAGGGGGTGATGCATGCTGGGAAGCGTAGTCCCCCGGGTCCCTGTCGCTCCGCGTAGAGCGTTGCATGCTGGGGCATGTAGTCCCTTGAGGCTGCAGGGACCATGTTAGGTGGCGCCCCAGCCTTCTGGCTGCCTCTGGCCAGCGGGTTCTGGGCAATGGTGGGGTAACATGGGAGAGGTGTGGGGGGTCATGGCTGCCCAGCTCTGAGCTAGTGTGGTGCAACAGGGAGAGCGGGGCCTCATTTCTAGGAGAGGGTCCCTTGGGGGGAGCTGGGGGCCTGAGGCATCAGGACTCCTGGGTTCCATTCCCAGCTTGGTGGGGTGTGGGCTCTGGGCTCCAGTGGTGAGGGGAGGCGTGCAGCTATGCCCCCGTCCTAGCTCTGGCACTGACCTTGGGCAAGCCTTTCCGTATCTCAGTTCCCTGTCTATACCTGGGAGAATGAAAGTCATCCTTCTTCAGTGTACCTGGATAATACTAGTACTTCGTTCTGGGGGCAGAGCACTGTCTACTGGTTGGAGCAGGACGTCAGAACAATACCACTTTCTGCATTAATCCAAAATTTCTTCAATCTTCTCCTCAATTAGTTGTTCACGCACATACAACTCTCCCACTTCAAACAAACAAGCAACCTCTCTGAATTAGTCAGACTATTTTGCCTACAGGCTATGATGAAAAAAAAAAAAGTGATTGACTTATCTGTATTTTTGAAAGCTTGCAAAGCTCTCAGACAAGAACAGAGCCATATTAGCACATACCTAAATAGACAGTGTTCTGTTCCCAGCTCTGAAAACACATATGGTCTAGTGGTTATTGATACAAGAGAAGGTCAGAACTGCTGTCGAGTGGTATTCCCGGCTCTGGAAGGGCCAGGTGGTGTGGTGGTGACTGCACACCTGATTTCGGACTAGTCACTCCAGCTCTCTGTGTTTTGCTATATAATAATAATATATACTGCCCACCTCAAGCTAGAGATCCCTGGCTGTAGTATGTAGTCACCTGATCATCCACCTTCAAATCACTCCTCTGTACTCTTCTTTGCTGTGATGCCTACAAAAACATGACCACGTTTAGGCTGTTGCTGTGCAGAAACCACTACCTCTTATGCTGACCAATACTGTCTCATTGTTTACTTGTACTCCCTCCGTCTGTCTACATCCATCTGTTGTCTTTTGTTTTATACTTAGATTGTAAGCTCCTTAGAACAGGGACTGCCTTTTTGTTCTGTTTTTGTACAGTGCTTAGCCCAATAGGGTCCCCGTCCATGATTAGGGCTCCTACTCACTATGGAAATGCAAATGATAATAAATGTAAAAATATAAATTATTTATATCACTATATTCCCCTGCTTCACCTCATATTAACTCCCTCCAAGCACCAGGAAATGTGCATATTATAGATTATAAAGTGCTTCCTGTATGCTCTTTTTACTAGTCATATTTGTTTAGAAAATAAATTCTCCATCTAGGGGCAGCAATATCCCAGTGAATCTTTCAGAGAGGTTTGCAAAGTTTGAGTTTTCCCATAAAATCTTTACAAATACGAATACACGGAATATGGGGATGGGGGGGGGGTTATTGTAACATTTAACATGGGAAGCCAATGATTTATAAATGGTGTATAATAGCTTCATATAAATGTACCAAGAAAAAGTACACTGATATAAAGAATATATGAGAAATGTAAAAGTTTGAGGATTAATAGTTTGGAGATATATAATATTTTGGCATATGCCTGCTGCTTAGAGATAGGGGCGAGACAAAGGGCCTGGCTACACTACAAGATTTACTAAATCAAGAGAACACATTATAACAACATGGTACTGCCTTGGCCATGTACTAATTGTTTGTTGTAGATTGTCTATGTGGCATCAAGCTCTGTTATCACCATGTTACAGACCATGTTAAAGACCAGGGACTATAATAAAGTTCCATAATATGGTTATAAGAAGAATTAGGTCTGTCTTCACAAAAAGACCAATCTGTGTTATTCTGACAGGGCACTACCCTGACACGCACTGTCCAAACACAACATGTTTCATAATGAAAACAGACCCAGCATTTCACTAATGGTATTTAAAGATGATTTTAACAATGTTACATCCTAGCTACATTAGCTGGTTCAACTGTGTTTCCAGATACCATTTTTAAAACCCTGTTTGGGAACCAATGCATACAAGGCCTTGAAATCTCACTCATTTAAATGTCATGGTTGAACAGCTCTGTAGTTTCTAGTCTTTTTCAAAACAAGGATTCTGTCTCTGTGAAAGGCCAGATTGCAGGGAAGGCAGAAGAAAAAAATCTCTTAGAATTGTAATACTTTATCTCTTCAACATAGAAGTCAGGGACAAGGCTTTGTAACAGAATGATAGAGACTCAAAAACAAAACAAAATCCAAGCCAGGTTCAAATGGTTTCAGGATAAGATTTACTTTAAGTGCATACTTTCCATCCTGAAGACTGGGACCCCAAGTTAAAATACATCACTTCCCCCCAACCAACCTGAAGAATAGCTTGACAGAATACAAATATTCAAATTGGCATTTCACACACACTGGAACTAACATCCACACTTGGGAAAAAATGCCATGGCATCTTTAAATTGACCAGATGGGTCAAGATGCTGGTTTTCTCACTTTCTTAAAGACCAAAAATAATTCTACAGGGCTAGCAGGTCATACCGATCAGGGAAGTGAAAAAAACAGTAACAAGAATTAAACAGGTTTGCTGCATTGTAGAGGGGAACCCCAAACTCCAAGCATGCTGTGATCAGACCAAATCATACGGCTACACAAAGAGATGGCCAGTTTTCCATAGCAGACTGCCGAACTGGGGGGTATACTGCTAATCTGATCCATTCAGGTGGTCCCTCCCTACATTTGTGAGCAATGGCCCTCCCAAGTGGCTCCAATGGGACCATGCTTTAAACTTCTGTGGTATTTTCTAGCTAAGTATTATACTTTACAAACACTTTCTGAACCTCAAGACATGGTTAAGATAAATATTACCCCCACTCTATAGATAGGGAAAGTGGCCAGTGATTCAAGGTACCTTGGTATTTGGGTGTCCAACGTGAGATACTAAAGACCTGATTTAAATAAATTTAAAAGGGACTATCAAGATGTTCACATACCAAAATTGATTGACAGGGTTATCTAATTACAGTAATTTGTCTCTCATTCCCCCATCTTCCTTTCCATTGTCTGTCACTCTTACTCACTATTTAATATGTAAAATTAGATTGTAAACTCTTTGGGGCAAGGATAATATACTATCTTATTATTAGTTATGAAAAGAACATTATGTTTTGGATGCTGTATAACTAAACAATAATGAATGCATGAATTACTTTAATTGATATTTTGCTGAAATTTGAGCTCCTGTGAATACAGAACTTTTTATTAAAACTTGCAAAACCTCCCAATCAATCTTACATCAGAATCTTAATCACCAGGAACCTCGGAGAAACTGAATCCACATTATAGAGGGCATGGTGTCTTATGTAATATTTGCTGTTTTCTGCAGGTTTATTTAAAGACAGTGAAGAGTCTAGTCCTTTCAGCTGAAAAGAACCTTCACAAATTTAATGACCAGGGCTTCTCTAGACTAGGAAAATTTGAACAGATGTAATTACATCTTGTATTTACCTATGCAGGAGTGTTGTAAGCAAGACACAAGAAGTAATTCTTCCACTCTACTCCACGTTGATTAGGCCTCAGCTGGAGTATTGTGTCCAGTTCTGGGTGCCACATTTCAGGAAAGATGTGCACAAATTAGAGAAAATCCAGAGAAGAGCAACAAAATTATTAAAGGTCTAGAAAACGTGACCTATGAGGGAAGATAGAAAAAACTGGGTTTCTTTAGTCTGGAATGAGAAGACTGAGAGGGGACATGATACATAAGAGATTGTTACAAGGAGGAGGGAGAAAAATTGTTCTTCTTAACCTCTGAGGATAGGACAAGCAAGAAGCAACGGGCTTAAAACTGCAGCAAGGGAGGTTTAGGTTAGACATTAGGAAACACTTCCTAGCGGTCAGGGTGGTTAAGCACTGTAATAAATTGCCTAGGGAGATTGTGGATTCTCCATCATTGGTGATTTTTAAGAGCAGATTGGATAAACACCTCTCAGGGATGGTCTAGATAATACTTAGTCCTGCCATGAGTGCAGGGGACTGGACTAGACCTCTCAAGGTCCCTTTCAGTCCAATGATTCGATGCAGTAGCACCTGTCAAAATTTCCCTAATGTAGACATGCTGTACAACAGTCAGTTGCACTAGGGGTTTATAATAGTGCAGTTACATCAATGTAGTTACTCCATTGAGAATTTCCCTAGTCTAGGCCTGGCTCACCCTTAAAATTTAGGTTGACCTAGCTACATGGCTCAAGGCTATGACAAATTGTGCCCTATGCAACATAGTTAGATCGACCTAATCCCCAGTGCAGACACAGCTAGGGTCAATGGAACAATTCTTCTATCAACCTAGCTACTGCCTCTTGGAGAAGTAGATTACCTGCATTGACCAAAATAACCCTTCCATCAATGTAGGAAGTGTCTACACTACGGCAGTGTAGACATAACCCAGGACAAACCTTTTAGCTTCGCTTTGTAGGGAATTGTCTGTAACTATAGGATAGTAATAGCAAATGTGTGAATTATACTCCTTCCCCACCCTATTCACTATAATGATTCAAGGATTAGCTCCAGCTATTTAAATACTAATGACAGGTTTCAGAGTAACAGCCGTGTTAGTCTGTATTCGCAAAAAGAAAAGGAGGACTTGTGGCACCTTAGAGACTAACCAATTTATTTGAGCATAAGCTTTCGTGAGCTACAGCTCACTTCATCAGATGAAGTGAGCTGTAGCTCACGAAAGCTTATGCTCAAATAAATTGGTTAGCCTTAAATACTAATGTAATTAAGTAACAAACAAGCATCAGGGGAAGACATTACTTTTCCCTCCCATTCATTTACTTAGCTCCTGTCTTCAACACTATTATACCCAAGTGAAAGAGCCCAGTTGCTTTTGTTATGGTACCTGATTACAAGCTGCGTTGATCACTGTGACTGGACTGTCAAAGGCCTGGTCAACACTTAAAAATTTAGATTAACCTAGCTACCTTGCTCACGGATGTGAAAAATTCACACCCATGAACACCAAAGTTAAGCCAACCTAACCCCCCAGTACAGATGCATCTAGGTCATGGGGGAGTTCTGTTGGTCTAGCTATTGCCACTCAAGGAAGTGGGTTACCTATTGTGGAAGTATTCACACCATAGGCACTACAGTGGCACTACCGTAGTGTAGACATGGCCCACGGCTTTAACAGGGACAAAGTTACACTGGTTGTTTTGAGCCAATCGAAGCTCCACCAAGGACCCCCTTTATTTCCACACTAGCCCTGTTGAATGGGGGTGAGAAGATCTGCAGATTTGCCTGAGACCCATCCTAGCAATCTGTTCAAAGGGAGGGAGAAGCCTTAATTTTTTAGAGAGTCATTGTATGATTCTGAAAAGGGACTAGCATCCCTCTTTGACTGGACAGAATTATATTTTACTGCACAGTGGAAAACACTGCAGCCTTCTGTCCTCATCCAGAGCGGCAATATAATAAAAAAAAAAGTCAGACCTATTTTAAACTCACATCATCATTTGTGAGAGTACATCTCAAAAGAGAAACATCAATTATTAATATGCTATAGACCTAGTTCCTGTCCATAAATCATTCAGGCTTAGGAAAGTTAAAGCAGAGGATCTTGTTGGTGCCATACACACTGTTAAACGTCATGAGGGGCCCAATCCTGCCAGCTACAGAGCACCCTTAATCAGTTTCCTTCAACGTCAGCAGGAGTTAAAGGCTTTCAGCACTCCACAGAGGGTACTCAGCATCCTTCAGGATCAAACCTTTAGTCAGAACAAAAGACCGAATATAAAACATTCATAAGATAAGACTTCTGGATGCCGTGCATATTGTCATAGGCTTTCTGTGCAGTTCCTGGGATAGTGCACTGGTAATTATATCAACTCTGAGGTTAGCTTCTACTATGCCAATTTATCTTCAGGTTCCTCTCATTCTTCAGTCTGATTTAAAGGAGATATGACAATATAAATATACTGTAATTGATCTTTCTGAGACAAACAAGTGGAAACAATTCTAAAGCCCTGAAATCTCTTGACGACAAGTTTGTTATGTATTTGCTTCAAGTGCAACCCAAAAAGGACCAGTCAGCATTCAAAGCAGAGATGGGCAGAGCAGCGTGGATGAAATAAAAGAAGTCAGGTTCTCCAAAGCAGAAGTACCAAAGTCCCGCAAAAAAGTCAGCTCGTAGCAGCATTTCTGGCCGATTCCCAAGCAGATATGCTAGAAACGTCATGAGCCACAGTTTGGACACGTTTACAGGTTCAAGAGGTTCATGTATGCTTTGGAGAAGCATTTCCTGTGTTCCCTGTCTTGGGGAGGTTTGTAGAATCAAGGCACTGAGACTCTCTAGGGAAATACGTAGTGCAGAGCTTTATTGATCGTGTTCTCATTTCATGGGTAATACAATAAAATGACTGAACTCCTGAAGTCATGTTGCAGCATTTGCAGGGTTCGGAGCAAAAACAGAGACGGATTATCTGTAGAACACCCTTCTTTGTTTATTCCAAAATCCTCATCAGGAATTTTGAGGGGGTATATCCAGAGCATTACAGCATCCTATAGTTTGGATGATTATCCAGAATGAATCCCAAAAATCCATATGTGGGCTCCTGTCATAGAATCATAGAAGATTAGGGTTGGAAGGGACCTCAGGAGGTCATCTAGTCCACCCCTCTGCTCAAAGCAGGACCAGTCCCCAACTAAATCATCCCAGCCAGGGCTTTGTCAAGCCAGGCCTTAAAAACCTCTAAGGATGGAGATTCCACCACCTCCCTAGGTAACACATTGCAGTGCTTCACCACCCTCCTAGTGAAATAGTGTTTCCTAATATCCAACCTAGACCTCCCCCACTGCAACTTTAGACCATTGCTCCTTGTTCTGTCATCTGCCACCACTGAGAACAGCCTAGCTCCATCTTCTTTGGAAGCCCCCAACAGGTAGTTGAAGGCTGCTAGCAAATCCTCCCTCACTCCTGCAAAAAGAACCATGAGGGTGCCTGC
The DNA here is from genome assembly GCF_965140295.1 of Lepidochelys olivacea. Lineage (NCBI taxonomy): Eukaryota > Metazoa > Chordata > Testudines > Cheloniidae > Lepidochelys > Lepidochelys olivacea. Next base: position 8,684,143 of record NC_140413.1, read on the forward strand.
ACCTAAGGATCCCTGCAGAGGATCCCTGCACCTAAATGGAGCCCCATTAAAGCCAGCGAGACTCCCCATGGGTCCAAGGTTCTGGTATGATGGTACTCTTTGCAGAAATGGGGTCCTTTTGATCCATTGCAGAATTGGGGTCATTTCACTTCTAATACAAGTCCATCCTTCTGAATGGCAATATGGGGCCCTACCACTAGAGCATATGCATGTACTAAGATTCCCCCATGTAACTGATACATTTAGGTGTTCGCAGGAGGGGGCCTTATGAGTTAGATTTAATGTCTCTGCTTTGTGGACCAAGAATTATTTTGTTTTTATCAGCTGTTCAATTTGCTGATAAGCTTTCTTATTCAACACAACTGGTTTCTCAGATTTTGTTAGAAATTATTCTTTCTCCAGTTAAAGGCTTGGAATTTTGATTTGATTCATTTGATGATAAATTGGACGTGGTGTCTTTAAAGATGTTTGAACGAGAGTAAAAAACAGAATTAGTGGAAAATTATGTGAGGGGAAGTCAAGGAAAAGTTGCAGTTCTGGACACATAAGAAGAAAGCACAAAGACATCCATTGAAGCCTCAAACAACTGAAGTTTTAGAGAATTATGCCAAAGCTTGCAGCATTTATTCCCTTGGTTTTCTGTGAGAGACGAATTCCCTTGTCACCAAAGACTGGCATATTTTATAGCCTTATATGCTGAATCACATTATTGTTTCACATCAGCAGAGCAGGGGAGGCCTGCCAAAGCCAGGGTTTCTTTTGCAGAATAGAGAAAGACCCAAGGTAAAACTGTGGATTCAAAAGCCTTCAGGATTTAGAGGGGATGTTAAATTCAAAGTCTAAATCCATATCTCAATTTTCCAGCTACCTCTATATTAATAGATAAAAAATATTGTATTAATAATGTTGCACATATATAGCAAATAATGGGCTAAATTAAAACACTAGATCCAAACACCACGACATTTAGACAGTTGGTGGTTTGACAGTCAGACCTGGGGGAGTCTTAAAACCGAGCTGTTACCTTCACCTGGTAAAGTTACAGAATTTATTCATAAATTCAGCATTTAAAAATGGCCAGCAGCAAACTGTGCAGCTGCAGACAAGAGCGACACCTGGTGGTGAGGAGCATGGTTGAATTCAGATCTCACTGTTGCCAGCTGTTTTCTTTTCCCGTTTTAAATACTGTAGTTTATTTTGCCTTAAAAGAAGCTAATAAAACATCTTCCAAAAACCTTACAGCAAAAGGAGGACTAATCTACTCTTGTTTTACGCACATGATGTTACAGCAGCAACAGAAGACACTAAGTGGCAAAGTTACTGCTAAAGGGAGAGAAAGGTGATTCTCATTTGAACCCTGCCTGCCTTCGGGTTGTTTCCTGGTGCAGTAGAAAGGGTAACTGGCTCTCCTTGTAGCTGTAGGCGAGAGTGACAGCTCCCTTGTTTGGCAGGGAATATTTACAAAAATAATAGAGGGGAAACGTTTTTAAGTCAGGTGCGGATTTGCCTCCCTTCCTTGTAACATAAACACTACCTTTCTGCTCTGGGACTGCTGGCTTCAGTGAGCTCTTCCTCACTTCCCTATGAAAGGGCAGAGAGCAAAAGGATCACAGTCCTAGGCGTAATTTGACTTCTATATTTGAGGGCGGGGGGAGCTCCAGCCAGGCCAAGGCTTGCAGTTTGGGCGGGCAATATCCCCCCATGTCACCCAAACTACACCCATGACCACAGCCAGTATGCATGCCCACCTTACAGGGTCCTAGAGCCTGGGCTCCAGCCTGAGCCCAAATGTCTGCACTGCTGTTAAACAGCCCATTAGGCCCAACTCTGCAAGCCTAAGTCAGCTGGTATAGGCCAGCCATGGGATTTTAATTGCAGTGTAGACATACCCAGTGTGGGGACCTGTGTCTAAACTCCATGTAAAGTAACTCTCCAAAGTGCTGAAGGCAAGTTGGATGCACAGGGTGAAATCCTGGCCCCCTGGAAATCAATGGGAGTTTTTCCCCCTAGACGTGAATGAAGAAAGGGTTTCCCACTTCCAGTACTTATGTGAGGCTTCACTAGGCTTGTCTACACTTGGGTGGGTTTTTTTTTTGTTTTTTTTTTACTATGTTTTAGCTAACATGATAACTGACACATGGTAAATTACCAGGGTGAACAAGACAGTGGTAGTTTTACCCTGTGTTAGTGATAAACCCTAGGTTCCCCCCTTGCCTTGTCCAAGGGTATGTCTACATTGCAGTTAGACACCCATTGCTGGCCCATGCCAGGTGACTCAGGCTCACTCAGGCTTGGGCTGTGAGGCTGGTTAATTTCAGCGTAGACTTCTGAGCTCAGGCTGGGGCCCAGGCTGTAGGGCTCTAAGCGGTGGGAGGGTCCGAGAGCATGGGCTGCAGCCTAAACCTTTGGAAGTGAGCCCTGCAATTAAATAGCCTGCAGTCCAAGCCCTGTGAGCCCAGTCAGCTGGCATGGAACAGCTGCAGGTTTTTAATTACAGTATAGACATATCCCAAGAATGCTCAATTCTTAACATGAAGTTAATTGATAAATTATTAGTCAGCCTCTACAAACGTGTTAATTACCTTGAGTTAATGGTTAATAAATTAACTGGACATTTTAAAAAGTTTGTTTAGACACCCCCTGCAGTCCTGCCAACCCCAAGCATTCAAAGTCTTGCTCCCAGAAGTCGTGAGACTGGCTTTAAGACAATACATTTTGGGTCCTTTTATTTCCCTTCTGATTTTTAAGCCTTTAGGATTTACATTTGCTAGTTTTCCTCCACAACCATGAGGGTGAGAAATCACTTCATTTTGTATTTTTAAATGATAGCTGAGATGCTCATGTACTACCATCACTCCAGGAGATGCAGCTTTCAGAAGGATGCCAGACACCAGGAGACTCATGCTAAACATCACGAGAGTTGGCAACGCAGCCACTGGAAGCTGGCATCTCAGCCCTACCTTGGAAACTTTATCTCCTAAAGTTTAGGTTTAGCTTGGCTACTAAATTTAGCTTGGCTACTAAAATCAAAAGCCCTCATGGCATTTCCTGTGTAACTGATCCTTGATATTAACAATTCCATAAGATACCTGCCAATATTTGGATGTGTTAAACAGGGGAAATTTAGGGATGAGGAAGTGGAAGTGAAGAAATTTAGGAAGTGAAGAAACAGGAACACATTTTTAAAAATTCCATTGAAATGAATTAGGCATTAGTAGCCTAGTTCTGATCCAGATCTGAACTCCCATTGTAGAGCTATGGCCCTGCTCTGAAATTCAGATCTTGATCCGGGTTCCAATCCCAATCCCCTCCCTCACTGAAGTTTGTGGAGTTTGCATCTGGGAGTTTTGCTTAATCCGCTGTGTCTAATTGAAATACTTTGGAGTAGTAGTAGGTGACCTTTATGGAGAGACAAAGTGATGTGCTCAGACATGATGGTGATGGGTGGTAATATTAAACATTAAGAAACTGTGAAAGCATAAATATTAACAAATAATGGGTGTTCCTCCTAAATAGGACCGCCTGGCATGGGAAGAGTGAGAGATTTGGCTCTCTCTCATTTTATTTCCAAAGCCTTCAAAAAGAAAAAAGGAACCACATTAGGATGAGCAAAATAAGTCAGCTACTGACCTCTGGTGGAGCTAATTATCATTGCACAGGACTAGACCTAGCCAGAGAGGCAAAGAATAGTGCTGCTGGGGTAGATGCCAGATTCACAAGATCATCTATTCACTTGTCTTCACCTCATTAGTCCATCCCACTTCAGGCTCAACCCCCTGGTGCAGAATTTCTCTTTAGAATATATATTTTTATTGCCTTTTCCAGTCTCTCTTTTAAAAGTGATGGGGCTTCTACCACCTCCCTGGAGAGACTATTCCACAGCCAAATACATTTTATTGTTACAATGTTGTTCCTGATACTCAGAGATGGGACTGAGACACTAAATCTGCATCCAGGTCCAAAATGTCACAAAGTTCAGAGGTGTATGGATGGGGAGTTTTGGTTCTAGCCCTTCTATGACTTTTCCCTTTTAATAGTTTCACCTCATTATATGTTATTAACAGAGAAAAGCCAAAACTCTGAATTGTGGAAAGTTCAGATTGGAAATGACTCATCCTAGGGTCATGGAGAAAATATCCAGCAGGGGTGGAAATAGAACTCACGTCCCGCTTGTCTACACAAATATTTTGTTCACTGCAAGCAGGGCAGTGAATCTCCTTCTCATGAGCCTGCCTCAGACCAATTGTCCTGTCCACCTTGCCAGTGCACATTACCAGTTTGTTAATGTACTTTGATTCGGCCTCTTTGAAAGAGGAGAACCTCAAAGTGTATTAACCAACTGTTAATACACATCATCAGGGTGCTTCCGGAGAGTTCATCCAAGGGAGGCTAGTGCAGGGTTGATTTAAACCCCAGCTTGTCATGAACTAAATGTTCATGTAAACAAACTTTCTGTCCTGTTCCTTAACCACAGGATCATCCTTTCCATCATGTGCCGAATATAAATAATCATAGACTCAGAGGACTGGAAGGGACCTCAAGAAGTCATCTAGTCCAGTCCACTGCATTCATGGCAGAACTATAGCTAGACCAGGGGTTCTCAAACTTCATTGCATTGCGACCCCTTTCTAACAAGAAAAATTACTACATGACCCCAGGAGGGGGGACTGAAGGCTGAGCCTTCCCGAACCTCACCACCCCACATGGGGGTCAAAGCCCAAGCCCAGCTGCCCAGGGTAGGGGGCCAAAGCAGAAGCCCAAGGGCTTCAGCCCTAGGTGGGGGGCCTGTAACCTGAGCCCCACCATCTAGGGCTAAGACCTCAGGCTTTGGCTCTGGCCCTGAGTTGTGTGGCTTGGACTCAGCTTTGGCCTCAGGCCCCAGCAAGTCTAATGCCAACCCTGGTGACCCTGTTAAAATGGGGTCCTGACCCACAGTTTGAGAATCACTGATCTAGACCATCCCTGACAGGTGTTTGTCTAGGGAGATGGTGGAATCTCCATCATTGGAGATTTTTTAATAGCAGGTTAGACAATTTATTCTAGTGCTTAACTCCTGGAATAAATATGAAAATTATATATACATACACACACTCATATAATAAAAATAAAACAGAGGCACAAAAATGTGATGTATTGTGAAAAAAAGTCATCAGGAAACACATCCTTAGTGCAGATATGGGCACTGCATGATTTGTATGTATCAAGCGACTATACTTCAATTTACTTTGGGATCCAGTTCTAATATTGTTCAGCCCAAATCTGAATTAGTTCATATTTATTTAGGCTCAGGAAGATGTAAACCACAGTTTTAGTGGGAATTGCCTCTACTGTCCAGTGTCACTTGTCTAGCACTTACCTCCTTCCTTTCTGTCCTTTTGTACTGCAGGAATGGCTCCAGAGAGCCAGGTCCGGTGATGGACATAGGAATTTCTAGACTAGATCAGATGAGTGGTCCATCTGATAGTGGCCAGTACCAGATACTCCAAAGAAAGATGCAAGAATTCCACACTAAGCACATATGGAATAATCTGCCCCCACTCGCCCGCTTGAAAATCTTAGCTTCAGATCTGAAACATGAGGTTTTATCTCCCTTCCAACACTTGTTAGTATTCACTATGTAAATTCCCAGTCCCTCTGAATTCTCGGTTTTAGTAAAATCCTATGGCAATCAGTTCCACAGTTTAATTACCCATTGTGTGAAAGAGAATTTCCTTTGGTAAATTTTGACTTTGATGGTGTTTTTGGGAAGCCAATAGCAACTGTATAATCAGCTTTCCTCCACAATTATATTCAGCCTCCATTGTCTGTGATCTAAGAGATGACGCACAGAAGCATCAAATAGTATTACGTGGTTGGAGAGTACACATCCCAAGTCTTGAATCTGTTAGAAAAGGACATTTTGGAATGACTAAATCTGCTATAAAAATATTTAAAAACAAGAAAGGCCTCATACTTTACCAATAGGTTCCCAAAGATCTGATCCAATTCACATTGAAGTTACTGTGATTTTTTCCTATTGACTTCACTGAAAGCTGCTTCTAACCCCTACTTAGTCCATCAGTGCTTGGCTAGTGCAAGATTGCTCTCTGTAGTGTGCCAAATACTTTATCTAGTCCCTGCCACCACCTCCCCACAAGTTATGTCAGTTCATGAGGAAAGGCGCACATGTATCTGAGGGCAGAACTTGGGCAGTAATGTTTATCTGCAAGTGTTCCTAGGATTTTGCTTAAAAAATCCCCCAGCACCAGAAAAATATTTGAATTGATCCATAGATTCTAAGGCCAGAAGAGACCATTATGATCATTTAGTTTCTAGTCCAACCTCCTTTATAACACAGCATAGAATTTCACCCACTGATTCCTGCTTCATACCCATAACTTCTGGTTGAGCTAAAGCACATTTTACAGAAAGACATCCAATCTTGATTTGAAGACTTCAAGTGATAGTGAATTCACCACATCCCTTGGTAAAAGGATGAATTTCCCTCACTGTTAAACATTGTGCCTTATTTCCAATTTGAGTTTGTCTAACTTTAGCTTCCAGCCATTGGATCTCATTCTGCCCTTATCATCGGCCTTGTCTTTTAAATAATTTCAAAGAGCTAATTGTTTCCCCACCTTCTCCCATTTTCCTAAAGACAGTTTGAGGGATGGGCTAGAGGCTTGACCCAGCTCCAACTGGGAGTTAGGAGTTGGACCAGACCTTAGATTATCTCAGATCTTTTCTCTTCCATTTTTAGTTTCCCATTGTTTTGAATATTGTTCAATAGAGAATTATTACAGGACGATGTCTAAAAAGTTTCTTTGCTGCCATCTTTATAGTGCAGCAGAAACCAACACATCTTCCCTTTCTTTATTTCCTGGTATCCCTGACATGCTTCATGGAGGACATGCACAGCTTTGGGAATACATGGCCCTTGTTCTTCAGAGGTGCTGAGCACCCTCACCTTTCTGTTGACTCCAGCAGAAGCTCAGAGTACATAGCACCTCCGAAAAAATCAGACTAGCTGTGCTTCTGAGTGCACTGCTGTTGTGGGGCAGAAGGGGGAGCTCACACTTTTGTGGTGTAATATCAGACTAGTGGGGGAGTCACACAAAAATTCTGACAAACTGGTAGCTTTAAAAAAAGTAAAAGGTTCTCTAGTAGAAGTTAGACACACCCCATCTAGGGGGTAACAGACCTCTTACAATCAAGATCACACTTATTATTCCATTATAACAATTTAATAGTAGGTAAAATGTGCGATCTAAATAGGCTGATTGCATGTCTCCCCTCTACACCAAATGTTTGTTAAAAAAAGAATTACAATCTTATTAAATACATACAAAGAGTGAAAGACTCTACAGAAATAAAAAATTTCAATGACATTTATTTTTGCAAACTTAATTGCATACCCAGTGGGACTTCAGAAGAAACAAGTTACAGTACTAGGTTTATTTATATAGACTTGTGTACACAGTGCTTTCTGAACACTTAAGTAAAGGTTGCCCCTTTGGTCTAAACTGTTAGCCAAAATTCAGGACATTGCAGCATTGCTCCCATCAGGATGAGGGGGGAACACCGCCCCCCCCAAAAAAACCCAGTGCTATGAATCAGCAATGTTCTTGATGTAATCAGAAACCCCTACAGGAAGCCCTGTTTCTCAAACCCAATTTCCCCAAGTCTGCCACTCTAACAAGTTCTGTGCCCAAGCAGCTCAGGCTCTCTGCTCCCTCTCACACTCACCCTCACAAATCCTCCTTTTGGCTTTTCTCCCCCAGCCCCGCAGCCTGCGACTAATCTCTGCATTTGGAACCAGGGAAACTTCTTGGCCCATTTTAATTCTGACCTGCCCCGCCCCATGCCCCCCTTCCCTATGGTCTGCAAATTGCTTTTACTACATAAAGGGGTTTGAGTGCTCTTTCTGGCGAGCGTAAAAGAGTACACAGCCCACCCATTGGCTTTAACAAGGTCTGTGATTGTCTTTGGATCTAAGAGCAGGTCAACACTTAACACAGTGCAGTGCCACAACTATGCCACTGTGGTGCTTCAGGGGAGATGCTCCTACGCTGACGGGAGAGCTTCTCCCATTGGCGTAGTTAATCCACCTCTGCGAGACGGGAGCTATGTTGACAGGGGAAAGCTCCCCTGTTGACATAGCGCTTTCTACATTGGGGGTTAGGTTGGTGTAACTGCATTGCTTAGGGGTGTAGCGCGACCTAGTTATATCTATTTAAGTTTATCGTGTAGACCTAGCCTTAGGGCTTGGCTACACTTGCAAGTTAGAGCGCATTAAATCAGCCCCGGGCGCCCTAACTCCTGAGGTGTCCACACTGGCAAGACACGGAGAGTACCTGGACTCCGCGGCTGGAGCGCCTCTGGTAATCCACCTCCACGAGAAGCATAGAGCTTGCTGCACCCTGGCTGAAACGCCCGGGTGTCGGTGTGGACAATGGGTTGCATTACCACGCTGCGATTGGCCTCCGGAAACGTCCCATAATCCCTTGAAGCCAAGTGGCTACTTCGGTCATTGTTTTAAACTCGGCTGCAGGCATGCAGATATCCCCTTGCAAAGCTCCGTTTCTGACAGCCAGCTGCTTCTCTGCTCCGGGGCACAAAGCAAATCATTGCTGTGCAATGCTGCTGTTGCTCCAGAGGCAGGCATTTGTGCATGCATGTGTGAGTGTGAGAGAGAGGTGGGGGGGTGGGGGCTGATGTCGGGTTTTTCCCTTCCCCCTGCCACTGTCTGAACTTACAAGATACATGCTGACACTCTGCCCCCCAAAACACACTGTCTCTCCCCCCACATACACACAACACACTCCCTATCTCCTCATTTGAAAAGCAGCTGGCAATCTAGTAGGATGCCCAGGGAACAATGTAGACTCACCCCTGCTGCGCCTCCTGCTGGAGGTCTCGGGAATTAGCTCACCAGCCATCAGAGCGCCCTCTGCAGGCCAGTGTCCCGCTTGCCCCTATGTCCCTCCCGGACCCCGGTGACCCTTTCCTTGGGGTTCTGCCCCCTTGCAGTGCTCCGCAGTCCCGCTGGGTCTCCCCTCCCTGGGGAACCCCCAAACCCCTATCCCCACCTCGCCTCAGTATACGCCCTCTGCCAGTCACCATCTAGCCCCCGTTTCCTGGAGTGGACTGCAGTATGATCACCACTTATCACCGGCAAGGAGGGTTTGGACCTGCTGTCTCCGCCTACCCTTGGGCTGCCCCCTGCAACCCCACTACGTATTTGGCCTTACACTAGGCCTGAAGCCTGGGGGGTTTCCAGGCCGGAGCCCCAGATCCTCTGGCCTTCCACCAACCCTGCCCCAGTGTAGGTACCCTACTCAGCTCGCAGCAGCCAGGTCCCTCCCTCTCAAAAGGCTAGAGAGAGTCTCTCTGCTCCTGGCCCACTGCCCTCTTATAAGGGCCTGCTGGGCCCTGATTGGGGCATGGCCCCAGCTGTGCCTCCCCCCCCAGCCTGGGCTGCTTGCCCCAGCCACAGCTATGCCCTGGGCTGTTTTTAAGCCCTCCAGGGCACGTTGTAGCCGCTTGCACACCGGGGTGGCTACCACGATGCTCTGCTCTCCGTGGCGTTGCAAGAGCTGCTAATGTGGACGTGCTCCACAGTCACAAGGAGCCCAGTGTGAACACACAGCAGCGCTTTCCCTGCTGCTGTCTCCGAGGCCTGGTTTAACTCCCGGCTCTCTACATCTGAGAGTGTAGCCATAGCCTGAGACAGCTGCTGGCAGCCATTAGCCCCTTTCAGAACAACAAACAAGGACTCTAGCCCATAGGCGCCGACTCCGTGGGTGCTCTGGGGCTGGAGCCCCTGTGGGGAAAAATTGGTGGATACTCTTTACCCACTGGCAGCTCCCCACCCTGTGCCCCCACCCCAGCTCGTCTCCGCTCCGCCTCTTCCCCTGAGCGCGCCACGTCCCTGCTTCTCCCCCTAGCTCCCAGAGCTTTCTGCTGCAAAACAGCAAGCGCTGGGAGGGCGTGGGGAGGAGGGGGAACGCGGCGCGCTCCGGGACGAGGCGGGGCTGGGGAAGGAGACCAATAGGGGCAGGGAGGGGGCAGAGTTGGGGTGGGGACTTTAGGGAAGGGGTTGCAATGGGGGCGAGGCAGGGGTGGAGTCAGGGCGGGGTGAGCACCCACCGGCTCTGGGAAAAAGTTGGCACTTATGCTGTAGCCTGAAGAGTTTACAGTCTAAGGGCTTGTTTATACAGGAAAGTTAAACCATTATGAACTCAGGTGTTAATTTGAGCCTACATAGTTTACTACTGATTAGACCTCTTACGCATATACCACAATCCAGTTTGGATACCCGGTTGCCAATGATGAGTTATATCAGGGGCGGCCAACCTGAGCCTGAGAAGGAGCCAGAATTTACCAGTGTGCATTGCCAAAGAGCCACAGTAACACATCAGCAGCCCCGGTCAGCTCTCACCCCCCGCCCCCAGCGTCTCCCACCCGTCAGCAACACCGCCAATCAGCACCTAACCCTCCATCCCTGCGCCTCCCGCCTGCCACGATCAGCTGTTTTGTGATGTGCAGGAGGCTTGGGGGAGGGCGGAAGCAAGGGCGCAGCAGACTCAGGGGAAGGGGCTGGGGCCAAGCCAGGAGTTGAGTAGTGAGCACCCCGCAGCACATTGGAAAGCTGACGCCTGTACAAGGAGCTGCACATTAACCTCTGAAGAGACACATGTGGCTCCGGAGCCGCAGGTTGGCCACCCCTGAGTTATATCAACTTAACTCCCTGTTTTGACGCCCTCATTTTGGTAGAGTTTGTTGTTTTGGAAGGGGTTTAATCTAAACCAAAAAACCCCACTCTTATACCAGAATAAGAGTGTCCACATGGGGAGTTATACCAGTATAACTAGTGGTTTATCTGCACGGATATAACAGGTAAAGGTTTCCCATACAAACAAGCCCTGAGGGCCTAATCTTGCAAACACGTACACACAATTAACTTTACAGGACAAATCCAAAGCAAGTTTGGTTTTGCCTTTCAGTCCCTTATGGGAGTCTCTTCAGTAGTTTGCTTTTTGCACACACAGGTCTAGCTAAACTGGTGCTGTACCAGTGCAGCCCCTAGAGGGGGCATGCTGCACCAGCATGTAAAGGGACTTGCACAAATATAGCTGATACTGGTCTGAAACCAGAATAATCTACATGGGTGCAAGCCTTGTATCACTAGGGTGCAACATATCTACACTAGTATATTATACACACACACACTATTGTGTGTATTTTTGGAGGTTTTCTACATTTTCAAACATTGATTTCAATTGCAACAGAATACAACGTGTACAGTGCTCACTATATATTTATTTTTATTACAAGTGTTTGCACTGTAAAAAAACAAAAGAATAGTATTTTTCAATTAATCTAATACAAGTACTGCAGTGCACTCTTTATCATGAAAGTTGAACTTACAAATGCAGAATTACGTACAAAAAATAACTGCATTCAAAAATAAAACAATGTAAAATTTTAGAGCCTGCAAGTCCACTCAGTCTTACTTCTTGTTCAGCCAATCACTCAGACAAACAAGTTTGTTTACATTTATGGGAGATAATGCTGCCCATTTCTTGTTTACAATGTCACCTGAAAGTGAGAACAGGCGTTCTCATGGCACTGTTGAAGCCAGCATCGCAAGATATTTATGTGCCAGATGCACTAAAGATTCATGTCCTTTCATGTTTCAGCCACCATTCCACAGGACATGTGTCCATGCTGATAATGAGTTCTGCTTGATAACAATCCAAAGCAGTGTGGACTGATGCATGTTCATTTTAATTATTTGAGACAGATGCCACCAGCAGAAGGTTGATTTTCTTTTTTGGCGGTTCGGGTTCTGTAGTTTCCACCTCAGAGTGTTGCTCTTTTAAGACTTGTGAAAGCATGTTCCACACCTTGTCCTGCTCAGATTTTGAAGGCACTTCAGATTTTTAAACCCTGGGTCGAGTGCTGTAGCTATCTTTAGAAATCTCACATCGGTACCTTCTTTGCATTTTGTCAAATCTGCAGTGAAAGTGTTCTTAAAATGAACATGTGCGGGTCATCCGAGACTGCTATAACATGAAATACATGGCAGAATGTGGGTAAAACAGAGCACAGGACAAACAATTTTCTCCCAAGGAGTTCAGTCACAAATTTAATTAACACATTTTTTTTAAACAAGCATCATCAGCATGGAAGCATGTCCCCTGGAATGGTGGCAAAAGCATGAAGGGGCATATGAATGTTTAGCATATCTAGCACGTAAAGACCTTGCAATGCTGACTACAAAAGTGCCATGCGAACGCCTGTTCTCACTTTCTGGTGACATTGTAAATAAGAAGAGGGCAGCATTATCTCCTGTAAATGTAAACAAACTTATTTGTCATAGCGATTGGCTGAACAAGAAGTAGGACTGAGTGGACTTGTAGGCTCTGAAGTTTTACATTGTTTTTGTTTTTGAGTGAAGTTATGCAACAAAAAAAAATATCTACATTTGTAAGTTGCACTTTCACGGCAAAGAGATTGCACTACAGTACTTGTATGAGGTGAATTGAAAAATACTATTTCTTTTATCATTTTACAGTGCAAATATATGTAATAAACAATAATATACACTTTGATTTCAATTACAACACAGAATAGATATGAAAATGGAGAAAAACATCCAAATATTGAATAAATTTCAATTGGTATGCTATTGTTTAACAGTGTGATTAAAACCGTGATTAATAATAATATATATTAGGGCTGTCAATTAATCACAGTTTACTCATGCGATTAAGTCAAAAAAATTAATTGCAATTAAAAAAATTAATCCCCATTTTTTATATATATATTTTAATTATCCATACATACATACAAACACACACACCTACAGATAAGTCCCTTACTTCATTGGTTTTCCTGCTTTTAAACTTGTTTGTAAGTCTACCCATTGTCATTTACTCTTCCTAGTTACACAAGTGAAGAACTGGACACCCCCCTTTAGATTAAGTCTGTCTCATGATTCTGGAACAGGACAGGACACAGCTAGAATAGTATACCTGGCATCTCACTGATGTGTTGTAGGCAGCTGGCCTGTCTCCCCAGCCTCACTACCACATCCAGTCTTTCAGGCCTTTCTTCCAGGACACATTTTTATTAGTTGAAACAAAAACTCACAAGGTAATACAAAACTCACAATCAAAGCAGTCTTCTGAATCTCAGAGGCCTTTCACTCTACAGCCCTCTCCTTCTACATCAGGACAAGTCATGTGATGAGAGAGCTCAAACTAACAGCAATTCCTCTCCAAAATTCAGCTCACTTAACTCTTTTCGTAAGCCTCTCATGACCACTTCCCAGCTGGGCCTAATAATTAAACAGGCCATTTGACTTCTAGATGATCAAGATCAGCTAGAAGTGTTGCTGATCCATCAGAGGGGAGCCTGGGCCCCACACTCTTTAAAGGGCTATCCTTATCAAGTCAAACTTGGGTCTAAACCAAACTCCTGGGTCTAAACTTTGGGTCCAGAGCTGAGGAGCCCTGAATTTAGGAGGTGCTGTAACTCTGGATCCTGATGTAAAAGGTGTAGCTTGAAATCATCTCTAGTTAAAAATTACAGAAATTTGTGTTCAAAACTGAAGAGGTTCTGATAAGAATGTAATCTACAGGAGGTTACAGCTTAGTTGATTAATAGCTTTAGACTTGCAAAATGGAATTATTGTTTTAGGGCCTGATTCTGATCTCATACTGCTTTTACACCAGTGAAACTCCAGAGACTTTTAATGGAGTTACTCCAGACTCATACCAGTGTGGCTAACAGTATAACCAGGCCTTGCAATGTTCCAATAGGCATATGTGTTGAAAGATACTATAAATGATTAAATTACGTGATTCTTCCTCATCTGATGCTTTGCCTTTAGAAGAGGAACTGCCTTCAAATTAGAATTTTGAATAGGATTTTCCACCCCATAGTCTTTTATACTTTCTCCTTTTAGTCAAGTTATTTAATTGGTAGTTCACAATAGCCCCAATTTGGCTTTTTTAAAGTAAAAACCAATATGACCTCAAGGAAGCATGATGGATATCTATGCACTAGCAACTTTCCTTTAAAATTAGCAAATTTTCTGCCGGGAGTGGGGAAAGTTAAAAAAACCCCAAACTACCCACCTTCTCTTCTACTGTCAGATTTAGCCAGCTATGCTGCTTTTTGGTGCTGTTACTAGAGTGCTCTGTTTGCATCTGTGTATACAGTTAGAGTGTTTGTTTGTAGGTGGCATTCAAGAATACGTCGTATAGTTCCAGGGTTTTATAACACCAGAAAACTTGTTGTGCTCTGCAAATGCCTTCCTCTGTGCAGCATATCACACCTGCCCTCTGCTCTCTAAACTGGCTTCCCACAGAATTTCAAATCAAGTTCAAGATCTCAGCCCTTCTCTTCCGAGCAATCCATGGCGTGGACTGAGGATACCTAAAAGACTATCTAAAGGTCGAGGATAAAAGCAGGGGTTGACAACTTTGCTTCTCTGGCACAATGTACCTTGCAACGATAACAGTAAAGTTTGTCCATGCAGGAGACAGACCCTTCCCCAGAGGTGGTCCGAGGCTGTGGAGTGACCTACCCCAGGAACCAACAGCCATCACAAATCTCAACACTTTCTGCTTCAAGCGCAAGGTGCATTTCTTTGACCTTGCCATCTCTAATACACACATGCAGTGACAGGTATATTAATTTAATAAAAAACAAAACAGGACACTCCATGGCACACACGTCTCTCTCTCTGGGGAGGCAATGAGAGAACAAACAACATGTGACAGATGTGTAGCCACGTGGCTTACTGCACAACTGGAAGGCACTCAGACACCACAGTGAAGAGTGTGGCATAAAAACCTATGTGGAATAGACTCGAATAGACCAGGGCCAGTAACCAATAACAGTGCTTGAGTGGGGCTTGACGTGGTCTCAAAAAATGTGGCGGTGGGCGGAAATCTAGCAGCACCCCCACATCTGCCCCTCCCCCTACCCAGCAATTAATTCTGCCGCATATCAAGTCTGCACCCCAGCCCCCACATCATTCCTACTGCCCCACTTCTGCAGCTCCTGGGGTTCTTCACCTCCCCACTCCTCCTTCCCAGGCCGGGTGTAGTGGGGAGTGCAATGGGAGAGGAGCAGACGCAGGGCAGTAGGGGAAATAGCCAATCAGAGGGGGTTCCCCCACCCCAGCGGTACTACAAATGGGCACCCCTCTTTAGAGGGGTCATTCACCAGCCAGTGTACCCCGTCATGGGCAGGCATGGCACAGCAACCTCTTTGAGTCTGATGGCCCCTACCCACAGCGCCTTCTAGCCTGCAGTGGTTTTGCCCCTTCTCATGACTCAGCCCCTGAGGTGGGTCACTTACAGTCCCCACCCTTCTAGAGTAGCAAAGACTGCAACAAACAGACGGTCCTGTAAGCTGCTGCCCAGGGCCAGACCCTGTTTGCCCCTAGAATCAGCGCTACTCGGACTCTGTACTAAGCAGCTACCCTCTGCTCCCTCAGCCGCTTTTACAGAGCAACTTCTTCCAGCACTTTGTTCCAGCTCCCCGAGTGGCCTCCAACCAGCGCCAGCAGCTGATACAGAATCCTCTACATCCTTCCTGCTGGGTCTGCAGGCTAATATCCCAGCTATTGATGGTCTGCCAATTGGCTGCTGTGGCTGTATCTACCCAGTCTCTGTTATACACAGTATATACCCAGTCTGTGTTATACAGGAGGTCAGACTAGATGTTCCCAATGGTCCCATAGAATCATAGAATAGCAGGGTTGGAAGGGACCTCAGGAGGTCATCTAGTCCAACCCCCTGCTCAAAGCAGGACCAATCCCCAACTAAATCATCCCAGACAGGACTTTGTCAAGCCTGACCTTAAAAACCTCAAAGGAAGGAGATCCCACCACCTCCCTAGGTAACGCTTTTCCAGGGCTTCACCACCCTCCTAGTGAAAAAGTTTTTTCCTAATATCCAACCTAGACTTCCCCCACTGCAACCTGAGACCATTGCTCCTTGTTCTGTCATCTGCTACCACTGAGAACAGTCTAGCTCCATCCTTTTCGGAATCCCCTTTCAGGTAGTTTAAAGCAGCTATCAAATCCCCCCTCATTCTTCTCTTCTGCAGACGAAATAATTCCAGTTCCCTCAGCCTCTCCTTATAAATCATGTGCTCCAGTCCCCTAATCATTTTTGTTGCCCTCCGCTGGACTTTTTCCAATTTTTCCACATCCTTCTTGTAGTGTGGGGCCCAAAACTGGACACAGTACTCCAGATGAGGCCTCACCTGTGCCGAATAGAAGGGAATGATCATGTCCCTCGATCTGCTGGCAGTGCTCCTACTTATACAGCCCAAAATGCTGTTAGCCTCCTGGCAACAAGGGCACACTGTTGACTCATATCCAGCTTCTCATCCACGCTCATACACTGCTGCTTAGCCAGTCGGTCCCCAGCCTGTAGCAATGCATGGGATTCTTCCATCCTAAGTGCAGGACTCTGCACTTGTCCTTGTTGAACCTCATCAGATTTCTTTTGGCCCAATCCTCTAATTTGTCTAGGTCCCTCTGTATCCTATCCCTACCCTCCAGCGTATCTACCTCTCCTCCCAGTTTAGTGTCCTCTGCAGACTTGCTGAGGGTGCAATCCACACCATCCTCCAGATCATTAATGAAGATATTGAACAAAACCGGCCCCAGGAACAACCCTTGGGGCACTCCACTTGATACCGGCTGCCAACTAGACATGAAGCCATTGATCACTACCCGTTGAGCCCGATGATCTAGCCAGCTTTCTATCCACCTTATAGTCCATTTATCCAGCCCATACTTCTTTAACTTGCTGGCAAGAATACTGTGGGAGACCGTATCAAAGCTTTGCTAAAGTCAAGGAATAACATGTCCACTGCTTTCCCCTCATCCACAGAGCCAGTTATCTCATCATAGAAGGCAATCAGGTTGGTCAGGCATGACTTACCCTTGGTGAATCGATGTTGACTGTTCCTGATCACCTTCCTCTCCTTCAAGTGCTTCAGAATGGATTCCTTGAGGACCTGCTCCACGATTTTTCCAGGGACTGAGGTGAGGCTGACTGGCCTGTAGTTCCCTGGATCCTCCTTAGTGGCTGTGGCATGACGGGTTTATACACCCCATCACTGTGACCTGGTTCTCTATTTAGGAATGTTATTTCCTGTGTCTGTGAGCTGTTGGGAGCTGGGATTTTGGGGTTCCATTCCTGGATGTGCTACTGCCTCTTTGCATGGCCCTAGGCAGGTCACAAAACTTCTCCATCCCCCAGTTACCCAGCTGGTAAATGGATGTTTTAATTGTATCCACGGGGTGATGTGAGGCATAATTAACATTGGCAGAGTGATTTGAGACCTTGGGTGTAAAGTGCTATATCAATGTGAAGTGTTATAATATGCCTGATCCTGCAGACTTCTCATGCTCCTGTGAGTAATCCCATTGGCACTATTTGCGTGATGAAGGGTTAGAGGTATAGGCCCAAAGTTAGCTGTGTCAATGAACAGGTCTATCTCTGTCTCTGTATTGCAGGGATTTACACACAGTGCCCCTCGGTCACTGTATCTAGGCATGGTAGTAGCTAGGTCATGTGAGGATTTAGACCTTGAAGGCTGAGGCCATGGGGAGCTGGAAGGACTCATCCTGAGAAAGTGATCCTAATGGTAGAGATGGTGTGGGGACCACGTATTGTGCCCTCTACTAAGAGGAGGGAAAATCATGTACTTTTCTTTGATCATCTGCTCTGTGTGGCCAAGTCTAGAAAGGGATAAGTAAAAGGACAGTGTGGTCTGTCCAGAATGGAGCCACCCTGTAATGTTCCTGTATGCTCGTGGCGCTTGTATGTCAGAGAGACAGAATAACAGGCAGAGAATGGGTCCCTCTATGCCATGTAGGATATCTACATGTGAAAGGGCTAAAGAACAGAAGTGAGCCCCCTAAAGTTTTAATGGCCATTCAGCTGATGTTTCTTGTTCTTTCCCTTCTATGCTGTTTGTACCAAATGACTGTATTAAGAACATAAGAACGGACATACTGGGTCAGACCAAAGGTCCATCCAGCCCAGTATCCTGTCTTCTGACAGTGGCCAATGCCAGGTACTTCAGAGGGAATGAACAGAACAGGTAACCATCAAGTGATCCAACCCCTGTCACCCATTCCCAGCTTCTGGCAAACAGAGGTTAGGGACACCATCCTAAGAGCCATTGATGGACCTATCCTCCATGAACTTGTCTAGTTCTTTTTTGAACCCTGTTATAGTCTTGGCCTTCACAACGTCCCCGGCAAGGAGTTCCACAGATTGACCGTGCGTTGTGTGAAAAAAGACTTCCTTCTATTTGTTTTAAACCTGCTGCCTATTAATTTCATTTGTTGACCCCTAGTTCTTGTGTTATGAGAAGGAATAAATAACACTTCCTTATTTACTTTCTCCACACCAGTCTTGATTTTATAGATTTAATATCCCCCCTTAGTCATCTCTTTTCGAAGCTGAAAAGTCCCAGTCTTATTAATCTCGCCTCATATTGAAGCAGTTCCATACCCCTAATCATTTTTGTTGCCCTTTTCTGAACCTTTTCCAATTCCAATATATCTTTTTTGAGAAGGGGCGACCACATCTGCACGCAGTATTCAAGATGTGGGCATACCATGGATTTATATAGAAGCAATGTGATATTTTCTGTCTTATTATCTATCCCTTTCTTAATGATTCCCAACATTCTGTTAGCTTTTTTGCCTGCAGCTGCACATTGAGTGGATGTTTTCAGAGACCTATCCACAATGACTTCAAGATCTCTTTCTTGAGTGGTAACAGCTAATTAAGGCCGCATCATTTTATATGTATAGTTGGGATTATGTTTTCCAATGTGCATTACTTTGCATTTATCAACATTGAATTTCATCTGCCATTTTGTTGCCCAGCCACCCAGTTTTGAGAGATCCTTTTGTAGCTCTTTGCAGTCTGCTTGGGACTTAACTATCTTGAGTAGTTTTGTATCATCTGCAAATTTTGCCACCTCACCGTTTACCCCTTTTTCCAGATCATTTATGAATATGTTGAATAGGACTGGGCCCAGTACAGATCCCGGGGGGACACCAGTATTTACCTCTCTCCATTCTGAAAACGGACCGTTTATTCCTACCCTTTGTTTCCTACCTTTTAACCAGTTACCGATTCATGAGAGGACCGTTGCTCTTATCCCATGACAGCTTACTTTGCTTAAGATAAACCTTTGGTGAGGGACCTTGTCAAAGTCTTTCTAAAAATCTAAGTACACTATATCCACTGGATCCCCCTTGTCCACATGCTTGTTGACCCCCTCCAAGAATTCTAGTAGATTGGTGAGACATGATTTCCCTTTACAAAAACCACGTTGACTCTTCCCCAACAAATTATGTTCATCTATGTGTCTGACAATTTTGTTCTTTACTTCAGTTTGAACCAGTTTGCCTGGTACCGAAATTAGGCCTGTAATCGCCAGGATCACTTCTAGAGCCCTTTTTAAAAATTGACATGACATTAACTATTCTCCAGTCATTTTGTACAGAAGCTGAGTTAAATGATAGGTTACAAACCACAGTTAGTAGTTCTGCAATTTCACATTTGAGTTCCTTCATAACTTTTGTGTGAATACCATCTGGTCCTAGTGACTTATTATTGTTTAGTTTATCAATTTGTTCCAAAACCTCCTCTAATGACACCTCAATCTGGGACAGTTCCTCAGATTTGTCACCTAAAAAGAATTGTTCAAGTTTGGGAATCTCCCTCACATCCTCAGCTGTGAAGACTGATGCAAAGAATTCATTTAGTTTCTCCGCAATGGCCTTATCATCCTTGAGTGCTCCTTGAGCATCTCGATTGTCCAGTGGCCCCACTGGTTGTTTAGCAGGCTTCCTGCTTCTAATGTAATTAAAAAAATTTTTGCCATGACTTTTTGAGTCTTTGGCTAGCTGTTCTTCAAATTCATTTTTGGTCTTCCAAATTATATTTTTACACTTCACTTGCCAGAGTTTATGCTCCTTTCTATTTTCCTCACTAGAATTTAACTTCCACATTTTAAAGGATGCCTTTTTGTCTCTCACTGCTTCTTTTACTTTGTTGTTTAGCCACGGTGGCACTTTTTTGGTTCTCTTACTATGTTTTTTAATTTGGGGTATACATTTAAGTTGAGCCTCTATTATGGTGCCTTTAAAAAGTTTCCATGCAGCTTGCAGGGATTTCACTTTTGGCACTGTACCTTTTAATTTCTTTTTAACTAAATTCCTCATTTTTGTGTAGTCCCCCTTTCTGAAATTAAATGCTTCAGTGTTGGACCACTGTGGTGTTTTCCCCACCACAGGGATGTTAAATTTGATTATATTATGGTCACTAGTACCAAGCAGTCCAGCTATATTCACCTCTTGGACCAGATTCTGTGCTCCACTTAGGACTAAATCAAGAATTGCCTCTCCTCTTGTGGGTTCCAGGACAAGCTGCTCCAAGAAGCAGTCATTTAAGGTGATAATCCACCCGTAAGAGAGTCCCCTGAGGTTTCTCTCCCAAATGGTGGGAGAACCTGACCATTTCCAGTTATTACACTGGATGTCTCCAGCATAGGCCCCCAGCTCCCTACAACTAGCCCTGCCCTTTGCGGGACTTCTTAAATCTTAAATATCTCCAACTTACTCTGGGCTTTCACTGCATTCTCCATAGGGTCTGGATGAAAAGCTCCTGGGTGGGATCTTCCCCTGTGGCTCTAGGAGTCACTCCAGCAGTCTCCAGCTTAGGCAGTCTCCAGCAGCCTAGTCCTGCCCTCAGAACCCCTCTGACATCTTCATGGTCAGCATGGGGCCTATACACCTTGTCACACCACCTACTCCCAGTGTACACACTGCTGTTGTTTCTGGGAGTGAGATGGCAAATGTTCGCTCAGCTAACCAGCACTGTCATTCCAGATCCCTCATGTGACCAGCCTCCTGGATTTTACATGCACATATACTCACTGACACACACACATCTTGTTAAATGGGATTGGGTGAGGCCAAGGACTGGACTCTTAGGTTTTACCAAACAGTTTCAGAGTTCTCCTCCGTCATGTCTTAAAAGCCAATCCTTTGACTGGAGTCGTTCTCTCTTTGTGAATGTATCAGTCACACGGTGAACGCCTGACAAATAAATTATTATAAAACTTTATGACTTTCAAAAAAATAAAATTCCTCTTCTCCCACAGGCATTTTATCCAAGTGAGTGGCCCTGTGTTGATTCCATGCCCGCTATGCTTCCCCCGCACACGCCTCCTGTTAATTGATGTCTTGGCACTTTTTCCTCCCAAGCTGCCATCAGTGCTGCTGCTCTGTAAATCTCCCGGCAGAAGTTGCTTTGAGAATGGTGGAGGTGACACCCTTTCCATTAGTGCTGCCAGCTCTGTGATATGCCAAGACCCAAGGCCTGACCTTGCGGTCAATGAGAGTTTTGCATTAATAAGGGTCTGCAGCATCAGACCCATTGACTGGTATTCCCGGAACGAATTCAAGGCCTGGTGTCCTCCCTAACATGGCAGAGTGGGACGCTGCCAAAAAGTTTCTGAGCTCTCATAATGTGATGTTTAAACCAGGACACTGGTTCTGGCTGTATTTGTATAAAGGACACTGGCAAGGGCTTTCCCCCCTCAAGTGTTTAATGAAAAAATAACTCTTTTTCCTTTTTGAGAATAATCTGTTAGAAACTAGGGGCCATATTCCTAGGTGAATGACTGAGTTGTGTGCCCTGTCCAGTCCAGGATTTAGCCCTTGAAGCTGGTAGCAAAAGGATTGAAAGAGGTGGGGGAACTCCTCTGACTAGTCTCTATGTTCACTGTCCAAGCTTTGAAAAAGGCAGAAGGAAAACAAACAGCAACAGTAAAAAGGGATCCAGGCAGGCAGAGTCTCACAGAAGTCAATGGGATGTTGTCTGGTCATATATGTCCCCCCGGTGCAAATGCCTTTTGCAGGCTCAGGTAGGATCCCTAAATGTGGCTTTTAAAATTCTTTCTGTTTCAATACGCTATGGCCGTGGTCTTCAGACGTATTTTATCCCACCCCCCCTTCTCTGTGTCTGTGCTCTTTCATGCGCTCCCTCCCACACAAGTACATATATCACCACCCAGCTCTTAAGACAGAGTGGAGAGCAGCGGCTGCTGGCCAGACGCCCAGCTCTGAAGGCAGTGATGTACCAGCAGCAGCACAGAAGTAAGGGTCACTTTTCACAGCAGACTCAGCCCCCCCCCCCATTGCCACCCTTACTTCTGCAGTGCTGCTGCCACCTGGGGCTGGTAGCCAGAGCCCCTCTGTCACCTCCTGGTGAGGGATTGTGGGAGAGGAGGGAAGGAGAGCCCAAGCCTGGGCTGCCTCCTGGTGAAGGATTGAGAGGTGGGGGAGGAAAGCCCAAGCTTGGGAGCTGGCACTCCAGCATGTCAGTCCCAGGTGAGGGGGCTCCAGCTGTCCCTTTTGTCCCCTCTCCTGCAACCTCCTGGGTGTGCACAACCCTTCTGTACAGGCCCCAGCCAACCGCGTCTGACAGCTGGAGCTCTTCACAATAAATAAATAAATAAATGAAGCGAACAGCTCACGCCTCCCATGACACATTCCCACGCCTCCCCAGGGAGGTGCGCCCCGTAATTTGAGAACCGCGGCTCTGTGGGGATAACTTGCTGCATAGATAAGCGACATTGTTTTTTGCAAATATATTATCTTAAATTCAGCATTCAACTACGACATTAATTGAAGGGGGGGCCTACTCCTGGGGGGGCATTCTGCACTGAAAAGATAAAAAATCTGTGCCAAAAAAAGTTGAAAATTCTGTGCACAAGATTTTAAAATTCTGCAAATTCTATTTGTCAAACTAATGCTACATAATCACACCAATTCAATTATTTTGGTAATTTTTTTCAAAATACCTGTCAGTAAGTATGTCTGTAACACTACAGACACACACAAAATTTCCCCCAGGAGTAGAGAGTTAAAGAAACCTTGATGACAACTCAGTTCCTGTTTCTCTACCCCCTTCCTCCCCAAAGCCCAACTGCAGGGGCTCCCCTTGCCCAGACACCTGTTCCCCCACTCCCCTGAAACCAGGGATCCCGAGGGAGAAACAGCCTGATGCCTGGTCCCAGGCTTGCACAGAGCTTCCTGCATTCCCTCAAGGCATGCTGGGAACTGCAGCTGCGAGGAACCCTCTAGCTCCCTCTCCCTCCCCTCAGCAATCTCTTCTATGAGCAAGCTGGGCTCTGCTGAGTCCATCGGCAGCTAGCAGCACTGCAGCCCATTTCTGTGGGGGAAAGGAAATTCTGCGCGCACAACATTAATTTCTGCAAAATTCTGCATTGCGCAGTGGCCTAGAATTCCCCCAGGAGTAGGGGGCACATATATATATATATATATATACTTAGACAGACAGGCAGACAGACAAACCTGACAATGTTCTCTTAAGTGAGCACTACAGTCAATAATTAATTAAATAACCAATTAATTAATGAATTTGATCTAGATTTTCCCCAGGCTATCAATAGTATTTATATTCTATTTCTGGGGGCAATATTAAGGGTGGCATGCTGCTGGGTGGGGAGGTACAATCTATGCAGTTCAGGCCCAAGGCACAAGACCACTATGCAGCCCTTTTTACACTGCCCCCTGCATTTGTTATTCTAGTTTAAGGCCAAAATAGAGTTCAAATCTCCTCCTACCAGCAGTGGCAGGGTTGTGGAGCCAATGAATCCTTGTACGGCCTAAATCCAGCAAAACACTTAAGCACATGCTTAATTTTAAGAATGTGACTTCAACAAGGCTGCTATGTAATTAAAGTTAAAAGCACATTTCTATGTGTTTTCTTGGATCCAGGCGTGTGGCTCCTCCCTTGGTCTGCCCTCTGCATAGCCCCAGCAGTCTTCTGCACTGATCAGCGTAGGGCCAGCATGGGCATGCTTTCAATGGCACACAGAGGATGAACCAACAGGTACCTCTCCATAGTTGCTTCTACCTACAGTCTCCTTTCATAGCCTGTGTGCAGGGCTCAAATAGCAGAGAAGGGCTTGCCCTGAACTGCCACACTACAGGTGAATTTCACACCAACCTAAGAAAACACAACTGGTGTAGTAGCCCTGTACATTCATTTATACCTGGTTCCTATCCATCTTTCGTTAACCTGACAAAGGCTTTTTCTTTAGAGCAGAGCATTTGCTTTCTCCTTGGTAATGTTTCACCGTATTAGTTCTTTGCTATGTAAAATCTCAAAATATTAGGGGAGGGGAGGAGGAAATGCAACAAAAAATATATAGAATAGGCCACAGTATTCTGCCATCGATAAATATTTGACTAGGAAAAGTAAGTGACTGGTATCTTGAACAAATCCCCAGCCATAGTTTTAGTAATATGCCTTTGTGACATTAAGAAGAGCTCCAGGGCAGAGAGCAAGAGGCACCCTGATTTCTAGCAGCGAGTTTCAGCTGGCCTGACCAGCCCGGTGTATCCCAACACACGGTTGTTAGAATCTGTATCTAAAAGCTGTCATATGCCATGTGTCTGTAGCTGTATCAGTCCCACGATATTAGAGAGACAAGGTGGGTGAGGTAATATCTTTTACTGGGGTGACTTCAGTTGGTGAGAGAGTCACGCTTTCGAGCTTCACAGAACTCTGCTTCAGGTCTAGGAAAGGAACTCAGTGTCACCGCTAAATATAAGGTGGAACAAATTGTCTACCATGAGTAGTTAGCACATATTGTGAAAGGAACATTCAAGGTGAAGTGACCCTTTAATACCCCTGTAGTCATAGAACAAAATGGGGAAGGCAAGGGGATTTGTGGGTTACAGATTGTTGTAATAAGCTATACATCCAGAGCCTTTATTAAAGCCATGCTTTTTAGTGTCTAGCAAAGTTATGAATTTAAGTTCCCAGGCTTGTCTTTTGAAAGTGTGGTGCAGGTTTCCTTTGAGGATGAGGACTGAGAGGTCACGTGTAGAGTGATCACCGCCAGGTGACGGGGTGTTTTTGTCTTTTATCATTTTCCTGTGTGAGCTCATCTGAGAGCATAGTGATGGTCTGGTTTCACCCACGTAGTTGTTCTGGGGGTATTTAATTCACTGGATAAGGTACACCACATATCATAGACAACTGGTGTCTCCCCATACTGGGAGGGTTCAATCTAAAGGGGAGGACACATGATCACCCGACGTAGCCTCTGCCCAGTGACCCCCGGCCTGCCCTGCTGGCTGGGAGGCAACTGCGGCCTGCTCCTTGCCTGGCCTTGGCTGCCCATGACAAGGGCTGAGCATCCAGCTCACTTGTCCCTGGCAGCCGGTGCCGGGCGGGGAGTGGGCCGCCATTGCCTCCCAGCCAGGCGCTCTCAGGCAGAAGTGGATTCCTCCCGATCCCCACGCTGCTGCCAGGAAGAGCAGCCAAACGTGATGGGAGGGTGGCACAGGGAGAGAAAGACAGAGCCCCTCTCCCTCCCTGCCCCCAGCAGGCCAATCTGGAGGGACATTTAACCCCTCCCACAACCCCCCCCCCCACGTGTTGCCTCTGCCACATGTTGTGATAAGCATGTGTAGCACCCATGGATCTTGAAAGATGTGTTGTGGGAGGGTGTTGATCATTGTAGCAGTGGAGATATGGGAGATATGAACCTTATTATGTTTCTGAGCTGCAGATATTACATCTGTTCTTCTGGCAGGGTCTGATGCCATTTTGGGTTGGTGTGTGCTGGTCTGTGGGGAGCTTGCTTCCGACGATGAGCTTGGAGAGGCTGGGGGGCTGTTTGAAGGCCAGAAGTGGCGGTTCAGGAAAGATTTCTTTAAGGAGGAGGTCCCCATTGGGCATGGGTTGTGGTTGTTTGATGATACCCCACAGGGGTTCCAGTGTAGAGTGGTAGATGACAAGAAGGGGTGTGTGGTCAGTAAGGTGACCAGATAGCAAGTGTGAAAAATCGGGATGGGGGAGGAGGTGCGGGTAATAGGCGCCTTTATAAGAATAAGCCCCGAATATTGGGGCTGTCCCTATAAAATCGGATTATCTGGTCACCCTAGTGGTTGGAGGAGGTTTTATTTCTGTATTGAAGCGGGTTCTCTCAGAGTATCTCACTGGTTATTAATATCAAATGATGAAAAGTTATGGACACAGACCGAAATGATAATTCTTCAAATTCTTCAGCTGTGTTTGCCAGTTAAACAGAAGTTACCCCACCAAAAACACAGGAATGTGGTTCTCCAAGGGCAGTTACTTCCAGAGTACTTTGAAAGACAATGAGAATGTATTTACATATCAGATAAGCAAAGCCAGCAAGTGAACAAGGTGGGGAGAAGACCCAGTGTGGCTACACCCCGGAAGAGAAGAGAAACTGGGGGGCCTACACCTCACATAATAAGCAATTGAACCAACTGATTGAATATGCTATTAGTGTATCATGTAAGGTCTTTTATTAATAGGACCCTAAACGGATACAAATATATACCCGCGGATGTGGATATCCGCAGATATAAATCGGTATCCGTGGAACCGCAGGGCTATCCCTGGAGCTGCAGCGGCGAAAGGAGAAGACTGGGGGGCCGCTGTTGCCAGGAGCCTGTACCGCCCACAGCCCTGCCCCCGTCCCTTCCACGCAGCGTCTCCTGTCTGGGGGCGTGTGCGCTGCCTGAACACAAGAGCGCGACCAGGGACAGCTGCCGGCGAGCCTGGTGCCCGCCCCAGTTGGCAGGGCTGGGGGCAGTACAGCCTCGCCGGAGGAGCTGCAGGCCTGGGAGTGGCGGTCCCACGTTCTGCTCCTTTTGCCACGGCAGTTCCTGGGAGAGCCCTGCAGTTCCGCGGATACGGATTTAGATCCCCGGATATCTGCATTTGTGGGTATGAATTTGTATCTGTAGGGCTCTGTTTATGAATGTCTGTAACATGCTGGTGATTAATAGCACTGTGAAATGTACCTATTAACACTATGTGAGGAATTATGAATACTCACTGATACTATGTTTGAAAGTGTGTGGCCAAACAAAGGAAGGAGCAGTTCCCACCCAGACAGGACAGGGGCAGCTATTTACCTGTCTCCTGTGTAAATTAAGCATGGCAGAATCAAAACAATGGAAGCCCCATTTACATGCCAGGGCATGGGAAGCCCATAGCATGGGAAGAACAGCATGAGGCCAGCTTCCTGGTGGTCACAGCAAGCTGAGCACACAGGACAGCTTCCTGCTTTCTGAAGCAAGTAATTGAACTTTGGGAGATATAACAAGGAAGGACAGAAGCCACCTTTGGCATCCATCATGGGACAGAGGCAGGAGGGGAGTGCTTTTGCAAGCTGAGCAAATTGGGTCCTTCCACCCAAGTGGGAGGGTTGGAGTCTTTGGGAACTGAACTATAGAGTAAGGGGAAGAGAGCCCCTAAGATCTCTTTCACTTCGGGACACAAGGGAAGCCAGCCAGCCCTTTGTTCTTCTGTGAAGAGGTCCTAGCCAAAGCTGTGGTCAGCCATTTTGAGTCATCTTGCTGGGAGCATGTGGTAAGATTTTACCTGGAACCCAGATAGTAGCTTGTTAAGTTACGTTTCAGCCCTTCGGAGCGTATTTTGTTTTGTTTTACTCGTAATTCCTTCCGTCTTCATTCCTTATACTTGAACCACTTAATCATAGAATCATAGAATATCAGGGTTGAAAGGGACCTCAGGAGGTCATCTAGTCCTACCCCCTGCTCAAAGCAGGAGCGATCCCTGACTAAATCATCCCAGCCAGGGCTTTGTCAAGCCTGACCTTAAAAACTTCTAGGGAAGGAGATTCCACCACCTCCCTAGGTAACGCATTCCAGTGTTTTACCACCCTCCTAGTGAAAAAGTTTTTCCTAATATCCAAACTAAATCTCCCCCACTGCAACTTGAGACCATTACTCCTTGTTCTGTCATCTGCTACCACTGAGAACAGTCTAGAGCCATCCTCTTTGGAACCCCCTTTCAGGTAGTTGAAAGCAGCTATCAAATCCCCCCTCATTCTTCTCTTCTGAAGACTAAACATCCCCAGTTCCCTCAGCCTCTCCTCATAAGTCATGTGTTCTAGTCCCCTAATCATTTTTGTTGCCCTCCGCTGGACGTTTTCCAATTTTTCCGCATCCTTCTTGTAGTGTGGGGCCCAAAACTGGACACAGTACTCCAGATGAGGCCTCACCAGTGTCGAATAGAGGGGAACGATCACGTCCCTTGATCTGCTGGCAATTCCCCTACTTATACATCCCAAAATGCCATTGGCCTTCTTGGCAACAAGAGCAAACTGTTGACTAATATCCAACTTCTCGTCCACTGTAACCCCTAGGTCCTTTTCTGAAGAACTGATGCTGAGCCATTCGGTCCCTAATCTGTAGCGGTGCATTGGATTCTTCCGTCCTAAGTGCAGGACTCTGCACTTGTCTTTGTTGAACCTCGTCAGATTTCTTTTGGCCCAATCCTCCAATTTGTCTAGGTCCCTCTGTATCCTATCCCTACCTCTCCTCCCAGTTTAGTGTCATCTGCAAACTTGCTGAGGGTGCAATCCACACCATCCTCTAGATCATTTATGAAGCTATTGAACAAAACCAGCCCCAGGACCGACCCCTGGGGCACTCCACTTGATACCGGCTGCCAACTAGACATGGAGCCATTGATCACTACCCGTTGAGCCTGACAATCTAGCCAGCTTTCTATCCACCTTATAGTCCATTCATCCAGCCCATACTTCTTTAACTTGCTGGCAAGAATACTGTGGGAGACCGTGTCAAAAGCTTTACTAAAGTCAAGGAACAACACGTCCACTGCTTTCCCTTCATCCACAGAGCCAGTTATCTCGTCATAGAAGGCAATTAGATTAGTCAGGCATGACTTGCCCTTGGTGAATCCATGCTGACTGTTCCTGATCACTTTCCTCTCCTCTAAGTGCTTCAGAATTGATTCCTTGAGGACCTGCTCCATGATTTTTCCAGGGACTGAGGTGAGGCTGACTGGCCTGTAGTTCCCAGGATCCTCCTTCTTCCCTTTTTTAAAGATGGGCGCTACATTAGCCTTTTTCCAGTCATCCGGGACTTCCCCCGTTCGCCATGAGTTTTCAAAGATAAAAGGCTCTTTTGTTAATAAAATTGTTTATTTTTTATGATAAACCAACTCAGTGCTGTTTAACTTAAGTGAGCCTTAACTCTGGTTAAAATGATAAGTTGCTGTATATATTGCCTCTTTACAGGAGCATTGAACCTTATTATGTTGAGCTATCCAGGAAAGGGTTGGACACTTCAGGGTGGATGTTTTTGGGGGAAATTGGGACTGAAAATGTGTTGGGCTCCTTGTAACCAAGGCTGGTGGACATCTGAGAGTCAGTCTGCTGCTGGGGTCCAATCTGCTAAGCCAGGGCTGTCTACCATTCAAGGTGTGACCTGCACGCTTGTGTAAGCTGCCTATGAGTGTCCTAGGCAGAGAGTTACAGCAGCCAAGCATTGTAAGGCTCCCTGGGTTGCAGGGCACGCGGTGACACAACCCCTCACCAGTCTGGATTTGAATCCCCATAATGTGACAGTCTTTAGCATATCACTCTGCTGTGTTTGTCTAATTTTAGTTGTCAGTCAGATTGCTGTAGGTTATTAACCTATGTGCATAATTTCCTCTTCTAAGTCTGCAGCTCTAAAAGGCTTTATGTGTTATTGTAATAAATTAAATAACTTTTAAGGTTCACACTCACAGTGGAACAAATTGACACAGAAAATTACACACACACACACACACATATTACTTCTGTCATCCCCATGTAAAGTATTACCAGTAGAGCAACTTCAACCAGGCGAATCCATATTAACAGTGAGATTATCCAGCCAGGTATTAGCTCTTTAGTATGGCTGCTGCATAAAAGAATCCGTTCGGTAGCTATAGAAATTTTTTTCCCCCCTGAACAAATAATATTTTTTTTTATAAAAATGTCTTCATGAATATCAGAGAGATTCCTTCTTCTGTCATGTAGTTCACAATGATTTATTTGAGAAAACCCTAAAGGCCCACAAAAAATCTGGAGAACGAGGTAACCAGGATGTTGCAAAACATTTAACAAATCACAGAAAAATATATGGAAGAGGGAGAAGAATACATTCCTGCATTGGGAATTTACTGAACAATGCGAACCATGAAATATAGCTTCGGGAGAGGGAGAAGTCCCTATTTGGCCTCCTCACCAAAAAATTGCATAGACCATCTACCTGCCAGTGCAAGATGGTTCCCTCTGCAGTGTGGACCTGCTTGTGTGGTCCTTTTTCACATGAAAGGCAATGGGAGTTTTGCGAAAGCATTAGCCCCACTAGCCTGTATATTACTGTATATTTATTTTTTGTCTGAGGGAAGAATGGTGTCAAAAATTATGGTTCCCCAGGATCTGTTTAGATGTGATGGTGATAAGTGGTCTATACAAACTTAGATCAATCTGTTCATGATTGATTTTAGTTCTACAGAATGCACACCACCTTCTGCCATCATTTGTGCTGGTGCAGATGGAGTGTGAAATTCTACCGAATCAAACTCAGAGCATTTTACACTGCTTTTGCTCTGGTGTAAATGATGACACAACATGCAGGGCAATGGACAATCAGGACTCGTGTGTATATGTATGTGTGTACATATAGGCAGCAGGTTTAAAACAAACAAAAGGAAGTACTTCTTGACACAAAACACAGTCATCCGGTGCAACTCATTGACATGGGATGTTGTGAAGACCAAAAGTATAACTGGGTTCAAAAAAGAATTAGCTACATTCATGGAGGATAAGTCTATCACCAGCTGCATGCTAAGATGGTCAGGGATGTAACCCCATGCTCTGGGTGTCCCTAAATGTCCAACTGCCAGAAGCTGGGACTGGACAACAGGATGGATCACTCAAAATTTCCCTGTTCTGTTCATTCCACCTAAAACATCTGACACTGGCCACTGTTGGAACACAGGATATTGGCCTAGATGGATCATTGGTCTGACACAGTATGGCTGTTCTTATGTTCATAGCCATATGCATACACATATGCACAATATGTAGAAAGACAGCATGCAGAAAGCGAGAGGCTCTTTCCAGAAGTCCAATGGTGAAACGTAAGCGACAAGAGGAGAAGTCACTCATCTAAACCTTTTCCCCTCCTCGTGCCCTGTTTGTGGGAAATGATGTTTTCTCTGCACGTACACCCTTGCCTTGTTCAGTCAGTGAAAAAGAATTTAGCCAGCTTGAAGCAGTTTGGTTAGAGGTTTGCATACAAGCTTTTCATCTAGGCCTTTAGGCTTTAAATAAACAAATAAAT
Source organism: Lepidochelys olivacea (assembly GCF_965140295.1). Taxonomy (NCBI): domain Eukaryota; kingdom Metazoa; phylum Chordata; order Testudines; family Cheloniidae; genus Lepidochelys; species Lepidochelys olivacea. Next base: position 8,715,413 of record NC_140413.1, read on the forward strand.
GCAAACAGAAGACCCTGGCTCTGTTGATTCCCCTTGTCTTTCTGATCTGTAATTGCAGCTCCTGATAGTGAGTTAGTTGAAGACTACTCTTTAGACTCTGGGCATTTAGGTGACAGTAGAAATAATATTGCTAAAATCCAGGGTTTCTTTCTTTTCAAAGTGCCTTAATAACAACCTTCTCTACAACAGGCCCAAGCAAAGGGACAGGAGTAAAGCCATGTGCTGGTGTACCTGGGTGAGCAGACATTCCATAGTGGTAGAAGGAACTGCAGGTTTTCTATTTACCCCCTTTATTTAAAGCAATGAGATCATCAAAACAACTGTTCACAGTCTCTCTGGAGTTCTAAATTTAGAGCATTTAAGATGATTTGTGATTCCGGTTGCTGGGAAAGGGAGAAGTCGGGGAGGCAACACATGAGTGAAATATGAATCATGTATAACTGAGGGTTGTCTTGCTTTGCACACACAGGGAGTTCTGCTGGAATGAAGGTGCTGTCCAGGAAAAGCTAAAGAAAAACAGGACTCTCCTTTTTTTAGATCTAAGAAATTTGAATTAATTGAATTAATGTATTAATGTATTTATAAATTATTAATGTGACCAGAGTATTACAAAAGGATTTCCCTTGAAATCTAATCAAAAGGAGCCTAGAATGCTCTCAGTTTTACTGCGGCGGGGGGCAGTGGGGCTGTTTTTGGTGGGGTGAGAGACATGAAACAAAAATAAACTGAAAGAGGGGCAAACCCCACTACAGGAAGGAGAACCCTGAACTTGACCTTGAACGGAGGCTCCCAGTGCCAGGGCCCTGCATTGATCCTTCCTGATTGGCTATCTCACTGGAAGGTGACTAACAGAGCCTCAAATGGGGATATTAAGGCAGTGAAACCTCTGTGGGGATTTATGAGGGAAAGGGTTGGGGGAAACCCCCATTGAGGCCTAGAAGAAGATCATTTGGACATTAAACCGGCCTCTGAATACAACATAAATTGGGTACAGGCAGAGGAGGTGGAAAGGAATAAAAATGAAATAAAATTGTAGATGAAAGTGTATTTGGGTCTTATCTATCTTCCCCTCTATCCTCTCCCCCTGCATCTGCGGTCCCTATTTATCTATGGGTTCCACCCCCTGTGCCCCCATGGGCTGCAGCCTGCTCTGGGCTCAGTCACTCCACCCCCTCCACAGGGGGGAGAGGAAATTGACCTTGAGTCCAGAGCCTGAAGGTTGTTCCGGGGCATCAACTCTTCACACCAGCTGCTGAAGTCTCCCACAGAATCCAACCGGGCCGGAGCCTGGCAGGTTTCTAACCCTTATGTTTACATCAAATGGGGTGGGTGGGAGGACGTTAAAAGCTGACCTGCTTGGAATAAAATTGCAACGACCCGCCTCCCCCCGTGTTAAAAAACAACAAAAACAAAAACAAACAAACAAACAAACCAACCCAGCCCATCTCCTAGTGCCCCCTCCCCCATTTCTATATCTTACTCCTCCACCAAAGAGAGAAAGGCAGCTGGGTCCAGCTCATCCCCAGGGTCAGGGAGGTCTCTAAACCCCGCCAGGTTTATTCTAGTCCCAGCACCGCTCCCCTCGATTCAGATCCCTGACAAGTGTATTGGGGGGGGGGGTCCTGCGTCCCTGCCTTGCAGGGATTAGCCTCAGGGGCCCGATCCTGTCCCCGCCGCAGCAGGAACGAATCCTACCCCAGCGCTGAAGCCAGGAGTCCTGGAGCTGCAGAGATGCGTGTCTCTCTCTAGCTAGGAGCCTTGGCCCCCTTTGGAGCAGTCCATGCAGGAGAATAAGCTTTAGGGGACGAGAAAGGGGGTGGGAGGATCTTTGTTACTGCGGGTTGATTCAGGAGGGATAATGATTTATTTTTTTTTGGTGTGGGGGGGGGATATTTTGGACTGAGATGATTTTTCCCGAGGGATCTGCTCCCTGCAAGAGAGCAGGGCTGTGCGGCTGGAGGGGCGGGGCTGGGGAGGGCTATGGGGCGGTGCGCTGGGGAGGGCTATAGGAAGGTGGGCTGTGGGTCTGATCGAAAGCCCACTGCAGTCAGCGGAATGACTTCACTCACCGGGCTTCGGATCAGGCCCCGGGAATGGGAACTGGAGGGGGATTTACAGCGTTTGCTTTCTGGGGTGCTGGAGCCTGGGGGTGGGGGGGTGTTTACAATGGGGCTTCTGGGGAATGCATGGGGGGGGGCGAGCGTCAGTGGAGCAGTGGGGGGGGGGGGCTTTGTGTAGCCGCAGGGGCGGGGAGCACATCGAAGCTGCTGCCCCTACTGCAGCCAGAGCCTCGAGGCTCCCCCCCGGGGGAGCAGCCCGGCAAGGTCAGCGCGAGGAGCAGCCAGGCGAGAAGGAGCTGGGCCGGGAGCGGAGGGCGCTGCTCACTCCCCTGGCTGCCCGGCTGCCGGTGGCGTGTCTGGGTGGCGGGAGCCTGCAGTGGTCCTCGGGACTGACCCTGGAGTCAAGCCGGTGTCACAGGAACTGGGTGACCCAAGGCAAACCCACCCTCCAGGTTTGGGGTCTCTTTGCCCTGCAATGGAAACAGGTTATTCTGCCCGCTAGCCCAGTCATGCAGGGACCCTCCTCGGGCGCGCCAGGTTCGTGTCCCATCTGGGGAGGAACCCGTTCCCTTTCTTCCACCTGGTGCTGAAGGCTTAGCCCTAACTAGACCGGACAGGACAGCGCCCTGGTCACCCACAGAAACACGCCCCGCCGCAGTGCTCGGGCGCAGGGGGAGGGGGTCGTTTTCTTTCGCTTTGTTTTAAACTTTTTAAAAAAGACACCGGCGAATTTGGACTCCAAATGCCAAGTTCGTCCACGGGTCCAAATCCCGTGGCGAGTTTGAAGTTCCCAGCTCGCAAAATCACCAGTCTTAGCACCGCTCGGGTCTTCCCCTCTCCACCTTTAAACGCAACACCCCCCCCCCCCCCGAAAAGGCCTTTCTAGAAAGGATTTGGTGCTACTAGGAAATGCGCCTGTCGTCCTAACTGGTACCCAAGGGAGGGGAAGTGCGCGCCCAGCGAGGATGAAAGGCAGCCCTAGGAACGTGGAGGGACATTTCCTTTCCGTTTAAATGGATAGAGACTCCCCGATCAAAGATAAAGCACTTTAAAAAATAAATAAATGGGAAACGAACAGCAGTTTAAATACGCTAAATAAAGTACCATTCTCGGGACACCTTGGCTAGACCGCTCGTCCCCGTTCTCTTCCAGAATATTTGGACAGAAATACAGCCCGATAGCGAGAAAGAAATCCCTGCTTAGCTTAAATCCCAGTGCCCTTTTCTACCTCCACACTAGAGGTTACCGACTGCGATAAAATAAAATAAAAATAATCATCTAGAGACCAAATGTACCAGGAAATTCGTTAACTGTAAAGGGGTGTGTGTGTGTGTATTTTTGTAGGTTTGTGGCCTCTACAAGAAACACAAAAATGTTTGGTATGAATCCCACCACAGGTGTCAGAGTAACAGCCGTGTTAGTCTGTATTCGCAAAAAGAAAAGGAGGACTTGTGGCACCTTGGAGACTAACCAGTTTATTAATTAGCTCAGGAAAGCTCAAGCTCAAATAAATTGGTTAGTCTCTAAGGTGCCACAAGAACTCCTTTCCTTTTTGCGAATCCCACCACAATGACCTTGACATCAACTTCCAATGGTCCTTTGACCTTCCCCATGAAAAATAGGTTTGAACTTTGTCTGCATCACTTTCCCAGCCTAAATATTTGGGAAAGAAAGATCCAAGCGGGAGATAAGATTTTTTTAAAGCGATCTAGGTTTGAGTTTTCTTAAAAAAATAATAATATATTTTTTTATATATAAAAACCTGACTCCTTCCACCTTTCACGCAGCTTACCTGAGCCCTTCCCCTTCCCCAAACCAACAGCGGCCCATCTTTAAACTAAAAAAGAGAAGAAAAGAAGAGAAACTCGGGCGAAAAGTCTCTATTTGCAACAAAGAAAACGGATACAGAACACCACTGAACCAGCTTTTATTGGCGTGCCTGGTTTACAACAGCCCGAAATGAACCAAACCAAATGTAAAAAAACCCAAAGGTGCAAACGGCTTTTGGGAGCTGAAAAGATTAAAACAAATCAAAACCACACAGACACACAGACACACACACCTCATGGACTGAAAACATATTAAATAAAGGGAGGGATTTTTAAAAATGGTTGCAAAAAAGGAAGCGAAGTTTGAAGACCTTTAATGCGTGTGTAGAGCAGACAAGGCGATAAACACAGAAAATACCCGCTGTGATTGTATCCTCATAAACGGAGTATATAGCTGTGGATGTGGCTGTGTGTTAACGGGCTCTACACACACACGTTTGATACACCTGTCCCCATACAACACCCCCTCCGATCGAGCGCTCCCCCAGAATTTAAGTCCACTCCGGTTTGTGTCGATTACACACCCGCCCAGCCCTCTCCATCCTGGAGCAAGCATCTTCCAGTGCCTGCGAGGAGAAGGGTTTTGACAGGTGCATTTCCTGCCGCTCAGACGAACTATTTCCTTTCCTCCTAGGGCCCAGCCTGGCATTCTTGCCACTAATAGAGAAGGGGGGGGGGGGAATTGGATCCTGTGTTGCAGAAACCTGTCCCACACCCAGAGGAATTGTTGCAGAGGGGTAGCGGTGTTAGTCTGTATCAGCAAAAACAAGGAGGAGTCCTTATGGCACCTTAGAGACTAACACATGTATTTGGGCATAAGCTTTCGTGGGCTAGAACCCACTTCATCGGATGCATGTTAATTGTCTGTAATCAACAGAAAACCGACACCTTCTCCCCCAGCAAGGCCCTTCCTTGAAGGTGTTGGGTATAATTTGGAAGTGTGTGTTTAATTACCTTCTAATGACTGGGGAGGGGAGACACTCGGGCAGGTAATGTGCAATCAGTGACATGCCAAAGCGCTGCCTTTGAGCACCGCCAGCCAGGCAGAAGCTGACAGGAGTCAGAGCTCCCGTTCACATGGCTAGTCCAGGGGCCTCCATCTGCAATGAGAAATAACAGCAAAAACAAACAAACAAACAGCGAATGAAAAACCCTTTCCGGAGCTGGGCGTTTGGAAGCCGGGGGCCCAACAAGCAGCCCCCCGCGAGCGGGCCGTGGGACGGGAAATGGGGCAGCCGCCGCATCCTGCGGAGGACCCCGCTGGGGCCACAGCCCAGACAGGATCGGCCCCTTCCAAATCAGAGGCGGAACCTCTTTCTGCCCTGCCCCCGCAGCCAGCTGCACCCTGGGCTGGGCCCGGGGCTGGACCTACCAGCTCAGGGCTCGTGGGTCTCACAGCGGCCTCCTTCTCCGCAGGGCGGCGGGGGGCTGGAGGGCGCTTGGCGATCCCAGAGCTCTGGCGGTGTCTAGAGAGAAGGCTGCAGGTGTCCGGCGCTGCCACCGAGCCAGTGATCGGTAAGACCCGGGCAGCCGGGTTAAAGCCTCTATCTGTCTGAATGATTTCAACAGCCCCAAAGCTGGGGAGCCCCTCCCTGCTGCTGCCCCTGTGTGGGGCATAGAAGGGGAGCGGATCCTTCTGAATGATGAAGAGATTTACACACGCACAGGCTTCACACCCTTTCTAGTCTGCGCCCCCTTTGATCCCCCCCTCCAGGCTAGGCCTCACTAGCTGACACCCAAGTGTCATGCAGGCTCCGTACCCACTCTGCTGACCCTGCGGCCTCCAGCGTCCTGTCCGCCCGCCTCTGTCTGTGCAATTCTCCATCCCTCTTCTCCACCCGCCTTCGCCCGGTCTTCTCCAGCCTCCTCTTCTTCCTATCCTGTAAATCATTTGCTTTGCGTCCCCCCCCCCACGCTCCTCATACACATAAACACACCACCTCCCCCCACGCCCAGCCCTCTCCTTCCCTGGGTCTGGGCTAGGGAATAATGAGGCAGATGATGGGTCACTTCTGGAGCGTAATTGGGACCTTTTGTAGCGAGGATGCATGGCTGGGGCAGCTGTTGGGGTGGGGGGGGGCAGCATTACCATACAAAGGAAACAAATGACATGTTTATCCTTCCAAGAGATTTACACACCGCCTGATCCTGCAGACATAAATCTGTCCCAGACACTTTTGATTTACATTATAAGGATTAAAGGGGAAAATACAAAAACAGGCACCGAAAAAGGCTTTCCCTAGTGGTCCGGCTGCCTCCTCCCCCATCCCCCTGAATTTTCAGCAAGTCATCCTGATCAAGATCAATTTAACATTTTAAAACAAACTATTTAAAACAAACGGGGGGGGGGAGGCATTGCACTGAGCAGCTCTTCCTTACGGTAACTAGATTCATGTCACATCCAGATCTCTGTGACAGCTGAATATTTGATTTCCCAACAGAGCTAACTGCAGTAAAAGAGCGCGTGTGTGTGTGTGGGGGGGGGGGTCAGAGAGAGAGAGCGATGATGGCGAAGGGACAGAGACCTCCACACCACAGAAACATGGTCAAGGGGCTGATTTTTTTGAAAGAAAAGGTCTCCTCGTCTGCAGAAATGGAAACTCATTTGCAAATTTTTAACCCCCATGTAACGTACAAATACACAATTGCATCTGTCTATTAGTATTGCATATATCTATATATCTATATCTGTAACAGCTATGGAGATAGAGATAGACATAGACATATATACTTTACGTATGTGTAAGGCTCACATATATGTATATATATGCATATTTTATGGCATATAGATGTATAATTTATTTGCAAAGAACAGATGAGAGATTGCATTACAGTTAGATTAGACAGACTCGGTGTAATCGCTGTATCTCTCTCTCTCTCTCTCTCACACACACACACAAGCCTGGCGCAGCACCCTGCAGCTGCCTTTTCCTCTGCTCTGGGATCGATGCTATTCAGCCTCGTTCTTGGCATTCACCGCGTGCCTTAATTGTATGGACATTTAAATCAAGGTCCGCTGTGAACACGGAGAGAGGGGCCTTTCCTCGGGAGGAAGGAAGAGGAAGAAGGAATCAAAAAAAAAAAAAAAAAAAAGGGGGGGGATAAAAAAAAGAGAGAGAAAAAGAAAAGCAACAACCCCCCCCCCCCACTACCTCCCTCGCACCCACCGCCTCCCCCGCTCCGGGGAGACACACACAGACAATGGGATAACATGCCATGCATTTGAATGGTTGTCTTTGTTCTCCTTGCTCCTGTTTGCGGCGAGCCTCTGTCTCTTTTCAATTGCGGGGGGGGGGTCACCCTTCCTTCCCCTGTTTCTCCCACCCACCCTGCTCCCCCAGACACACAGACAATGAACAGCCCTGCAATGGCTGCTGCAAGGCTGCAGACACCCACTCAGCCAGCCGTGCAAAAGGAAGGGGGGGGGGGGAAGGAAGGGAAGGAGAGGGGAAAAAGGGGGGAAAGAAGGAAGCGATCGGTGGCTGCAGGGTCATCCCGTTACCTACCCTCTGCAAGGCACTGGGTGCGCTTTGCCGCAAAGCCGATGTGCTGGAATAAAGGGGCCTGGGTGAGAGTAATAAACCTTCCCCGTTTGCCTGCTGCAGTCAGTCCTTTCGCTCAGGTCCCAAGTGGTGCAAAAAAAACAGGAGCGGGGCCCATCTGGCTTCTCATCAGCTTTGTCAAGTCTTGCATACGCTAAAATGCTAATGACCTAGATAGCTCATGCAAAATGCAGCAGAGAGAGAGAGAGAGAGAGAGGGAGGGTGGGAGGGAAGAAGGGAGGGAGAGAGAGAGAGAGAGATTGCCAGGGTGCATTACAGACACCCTCTCCAAATCCCTTTCCAGCCAATGCACCTTACTAGGAATACACTGGGCTTTGATTTCAAAGGTCACACAAGTATAATGAGCATAGATCATTAAGAGAGAAAGAGAGAGAGAGCAACAGAAAGAAAGAGAAATAGACAAAATAGACCCAAACAGTTTCTGTAGCATCCACCCTGGTTACATACCTCCCTAAGGCAAAAGACTCCTCCATCGCGAAGAAGAAGAAGAAAGGGGGGGTAGATTGTATCCCCCCCTACATCCTGTCTATAACCCCCCACACTCCATCCCCTCGCCCCCACTGACCGCACACAGCCCCGTGCTCCCCTCTATACAAACCCGGGGGGGGGGGAGAGCCAAGCAGTTCCACCCCCCTCATCCCTCCCCCGGACCAGCTTTTACCTCTTTCGAGCCCCCTCGCCCTCTCTTTCCAGCCCGCGCCCGAAGAGGGATGGGTGGGTGGGAGGGGGACTGGCCGGCTCAGTGGGCGAGGGAGCTGTTGCAAATCAAATGCATTTTGTTTTACAGGTTTAAGCAAGCCTAGCCGTTAATCCAGCAGCTCATCCAACCCCCCCCCCCCCCCGCCCATGCAATCCACAAACACAGAGGCGCAAACTAAGCCCCAAGCTCCTCACACCGCTCAGTGCCCCGATGCACGAGGCTGGCTGTGTTCTGAGTTTCTCCATCCAGTCCTGGGGCTGGTGCAGAAGGCGAGCCAGGTATCTCTGAGTGCATAATCCCTTGGCTGTTTGGGGGTGGGGGGCAGACATGGGTGGGTAGGCTGTGTGCAGCTAGCAAACTGCAGCAGGAGCGAGTCCCGGGCACCTCCAAAAACCAGACAGATCTACACGAAGAAGAAAGATTAAAAGGAAAGATCACGGAAGCTAAGGCAAGCCTGGGGAAAGTCACTCCACCCAGAGCCAGGGCGCCACGGAAAGATGCTCTCCAAGGTGCAGACTCTCCCCCTAGGTAAAACAAGAGCAGCCTCTGGTTACATCTTAGCATGCATGGGAGGCGGGAGAAGAGCCTGGATCGGAAGGCAAAAGGCTGCAAAACAGAAGCAGAATCTATATTAAGGGGTGGGGGGGAGTCACCAGGCTGCATCGCGCATTTAGCAACCCACTGAGAGCCTGGCGCTGCCCGCAGAGGAGCCGGAGCGAGGACCGGCGCTTTGGAGAGGCAAAGAAGAGGCGAGCCGGGCGGGGTGTCATCCCATTTATCCTTAGCCAGCCCTGAGCTTGCTCACTGTCCTCCTTCCGTGATGTTGATCCACTTGTTTCCCCCATTCTTTCCCACCCCCCCCCCGAAAGGATTCAGCCAAAAAACAAACAAACAAAAAAGACACATCTGCGGACTCCCTGCACCGAAAGCAAAAGGAAAATAATCCTCGCAATCAAAAATAATAATAAACCCCCCCCTCCTCGCCCCCTCCAGCCCTCCGCCCCCTCCATCACTCACAGGCGCCTCACACTCCTTTGCCCCCATGTGCATCCCTCCTCTCTGTGCTGGGAGACGCTCCTTTCTTTATTTTATGCCCGGGGTGTTGTCCATGGAAAGGATGGTTTTCAAACCAGGAGCTAAGAGAACATCAAAGAGCAGATTCGAAGGAAAGAGCCTCCAGCCCACCCCACCTCCCCTCCTCCTCGGCCCCAGCAGCAACCTAGGAGAGGCCATCCTCACTGACTCTCCTGCAGTTTCACCTTGCAAGAAAGTCACATGCAATGTCCCACCTACTCAGCCACCCACTCTGAGAGAGAGAGAGAGGGGAGTTTGCAGCCCCTTGGCTGAGGCAAATGAATGCACTGAGCCTTTAGAATTTCCCTTACAGATCACCATTAATTTTTGATTTTATTGATTGGGATGGGTTTGACGCAGCTGTGGAGAGCTGGGTTTATTTTTATGTTGAGGATTTTGTTTTGGTTCAGGCTCAGCCTCCTCCTCCTCCTCCACTCATCATCCATGGCTGATTTCATTGCCATGCTGCTGTAATTATTCTTATTCTTGTGACTTTGTGTGTGTGCAGATAGGAGTTTGATTGCTGCTCATGATGGGGGCTCCTGGTGGAGGTGGCTGGGGTTTGCAGCTGACATCACTGCAGTAGAGCTGACAGCTGCCAGGGCTGCATTCAGGCTGCAGTGGCTTTTTTAGCTTTTTTTGCAGCTTCTCCACTGACAATTGTCAGGGAAGGGAGGGGAAAAAATATCCCAGCTCACTGCATTCAAGGTGAATTTCAAGGAGAAGGGCACGTTTTGGCTCACGATAAGCTCCGGATGTACACTGGAGATAAGTAACACACACGTGTCTACATTGAATCACTGATCCTTCTTGTGTGCACTGTTCTAGTTTATAACCTTGTCTGCCTTATACAGTAGTGGCACCCAGAATGGGTAAAACAGGCTCTAAGCAAGACCGGAAACCCTTCACCATTCACAGGGTATCAAAGGGGTTATTCTGTTATTCAACTTATTTAAAATGTGTGTTGCATTGAATCACCAGCATACCCTCTTCAGCTACATAAGCACAAATAGATTGTTGTTTTCAAGTTAAGGCCTGGAAGATGCACGCAGTAACACTACAGAAAACAGGCAAGCAAGCACTGCACACCTTGAACACACACGCATGTGCAAGTAGCCAGTGGGTTACACTTACACCAGCGCAAACTCACGGCACATCCTGAACACACACACTACACACACAGAGTTACCATGTACAGCTCTTGGTTCCTTCTCCCTCACGGCTGTTAATGGCATTTTGTTTCCATTAATAATAAATACAATTATAATGATACCGAAGTTGCTGACATTTTCCTCTAACCTGATAAGTCAGAAGAGTTTGCTGGGAAAATACTTGTAATCAGACTTGGATAAAGGTTGCAAAAAGTTACCAGCCTAGGCACACAGTCTATTTGCCATTGAGCAGAACCCATCCAGTGTTGTTGTTAAGACCTGAAGAAGAGCTCTGTGTATGCCCCAAAGCTCGTCTCTCTCACCAACAGAAGTTGGTCCAGTAAAAGATGCTACCTCACCCATCTTGTCTCTCGTTGACCATATTGACAGATGAGGAAGAAACAAATGACATAGTATTTGCCTGGTAAAACAAAGTTACAAGTAGAATTCCATCAGGCTGCTTTAAGCTGTTCACAATTCAAACACACCGAACAACACACCTACACAAGCTGAGATTTTGAGTATCAGAAGCCAACAGTAATAGTGATGTGATGAGAATACTGCATTACTGGCTCCAGTTGATGTCCAAGGGCGTAATTCTGCACTCACACAGTTATGCACCAGTGTCATTCCATTGATTTAAATGAAGTTGCTCCTGATGGACACTGGAGTAAATGGGATCAAAATCAGGCCCAGAGTGTCTACGGCACTACATAATATATAGGTTCCTTGGCATCAAATAAATGTTTCCTCTTGGGTTTATATAAAGATGGGTTATTTGCCTTAAAAATAAATATACACATCGTGTGTGAGATTACTGTTTGCATGGGTGCAGAGGAAGACAACTCCCCCCAGAATCACCATTTCTGCTCCTTTTAGCCATGATGCTTTGCCATTCTGGGTCACCTTCCCTCAAAGCACTTTGCAAATATGAATGAATGAAGCCTCACAGCACTGCAGTAAGGTAAATATGATTACTCCCATTTTACAGGTAGGGAAACTGAAGGACGGAGAGATCAAATGACTCACCCAAAAATGAAACAGTCAGCAAAAGGCTGACTGGAGTCTAGAACACAGGTTGTCTGACTGCAGCCCTTACTCACATGACGAGTCCTGTGCTGGTCATTGGCTTTACTTGTTTCTATTTTGCAGGTCTGGGTGGAATGCCTCAGATTATAAACCAACACAATTAATAGCTAAAATGTACCCCTAAGGACTTTTCTAGCTAACACCCCTCCCCCACTGCCTCAAATATCATATTTTCTGTGGATATTTAGAGCCTACCCTGATAATGTGCTTGAAAATACATTATGGTCTTTTAAAACATAAATCCTTGGGGCTTAAGTGATGATCCATTCCCTCCCTGGGCCCCAAAATATTAACACATTAAGAAATTACACAATAAAACTCCTAAAGACCCAATTGGCCAGAATTCTCTTGGTCCATATGGCATGACATCTGTGTAGATTCTCTTTGAAAAGATGCTGCATCCCTTTTGCAAGCCTAATTCCGGCGATCCCTTGAGGGCTCATACATGACCTATGTATTAACACAGTGTGGGATGGGGAAGGGTTTCAAAGTGAGTTAAGATGGGTTTAGAATTGCTCCTTTTAATGACACTAGCAACCCCCCCTCCCACACACACACACACACATGCAAAGCCAGATCTATGATTTGTGGACAACTGATGTATCCTCTGAATATCAATCATCTAACTAAATGAGATTCAATGTCCCAATCCTGCAACTGCAGCTCAGGGTACTCTGAATATGGCAGGATTGGGCCCTATTGGAATAATGTATGAGCAATTCACAAACACACACAAAACCCAGTAAGATGAGCTCTGTAAGTATCGACAGTGCAGATGACTTTGGAAGAATCATTCACTGAGAATGTGAAGCAAATCAATGGCAATGTGTAAATTCTCTTTCGTTTCATCCGCTTGTCTTTAGTTGATGCTATAGTTTTGCCCCATGAACTATAAATTATGTTACAGCTAACAATTTACACAGGGCATCAAGGGGTGTTTTACCTGAGTAAGGAGTGCAGGATTGGGCCAGGTTATAAACAGAAAACGGTAATCTAAAAATAAATAATTCACTATGGGTCTGGTCCTGAATTCTCACTGATGTCTCTGGGAGTTTTGGGGTACAAGCAGTGCAGAATCAGACCTTATATAATAATTTTTTATTTTTTTTTTGTTAAGCACCTGGAATGTGTTCAGTGCTGCACAAGAAACACAATATAGACAATCTGAGCACCAAAGAGTTTACAATCTAAAGAAGGACCGAAACAGACAAGGCAGGATGCACTGGGCAACTTGGAGGAAGGGATCTAAGCCCAAAGGTGGGACTGTAAACAAATAGCATCCCTAGCAGAGGATGATTATGATCCATTGGCTTCTGAGTTAGGGGCCAGCACTTTTATAGTGCAACAGATTTATTTATGTTTTAAAATAAAAAAACATATCCTGTAGCAACATACTCTATGCTAGCTTTTGTATTTAGAATTAATGATTCATTCTGTAAAAAGAATTAGCATAACAGGGAACATTTCAACCATTTTGAGAAAGTGTGTTATTCTGATGTAACATGTGTCCACTGATCATGTACTAAATTGTTAATTCCAAAATCAAAAATAAAAACAAAACAACAAAACCCGCCAAGGTTTTCTTGTTCAGAAGCCAGGTAAATTGCACAGTAAGGGGGTGGGGGAAGCAAAGCCATTACAAATAATAATAAGGGGGGAAAAGAAGTTATATAGACACAAAACTACCTGACTCCAGTCCAAGCTACAGGAAGAGAAGCTCTGTAATCTGTGGTAACAGTCTGGATACTGGGACTTCAATCTTAGAGCTTTTCTACATGGGAAAATTTACCAGCATAATTATACTGGATAAATATACTGCTAAATTGTCCCAGTATAACCCCTGATGCGGACACTCTTAGAATTTATTTTATTCTCACTTTTCAGTTTAGTTTATACTTAATTTGAAAATTTCACATGGATTTAACAGTGACAGAAGTGCGTCCTCGCTAGCAATGCACAACATCTTCTGAGATTGCCATCCAAACTGGGCCAGCATGGCCCCTTGAAGTTCTGCCATTGACTTCAATGGGAGTCAGATCAGGATGAACAGATTGAGATTCTCATTCCTTCCAATATTTTCAAACAGAGCAGCAGCCATTTCATCTTAATGTTCTTTTGCAACACTCTAGTTTTGTTTACATCTGTTCTTACTACTGGATTTTCCTTTGAAAGGGAGATGATGGCGCACTTTCCCTATTCCACATACTTATTCCCCTCCTGCCATTTTCAACAATATTTCACCTGCTGTAGCAAGGGCATAGCGGAAAAATGTTGTCTCTTGTATGCAGTGATTGATTTGTGTATTTCCCTAGAGGGGAAGAAATGCACAGATCTCAAAGCTGTGGATCAAAGTGAACAGTGCATTGCATTTAGCAAACAATACCAGAAAAAGGGAAAAATACATTCTTTGACTAGGAAGTTACTGAACGTTTTGGTCCTAATAACACATACTTTTTTGGAGAAGAGAGTATGGGATTTAAGGGAGAGATTTCAGGTCTTCCCCTTATAAATGTATGTTGACTATTAATATTTTGAAGTGGTCTGAAGTTGCCAAAATTCATTTTTCATCAGGGGTATTTTTTCCTCCTTGCAGTTTTCAACTCAATCATTATTTTATGAAACAGTGGTAAAAATTAAAAAAAAAAATCTTTTTTTTTAAATTTGCTATTTGTTTTGAAAGCTGCACTGGTTACAATGCAAATGGCCTTGATACCCTCAGGTTTTATATTGCTATCTCCGCGAGTATACATTATAGTTACTCCCATTGTTCCCGTGGTCAGTGAGAGAGCCCTGAATCAGGCACTTTTCTATTCCCTTTTGTACTGTATACCACAATATAAATGTCGACATAGTTGTGTTTCACATAAGCAGATTCAACTTGCACTCACAGCAGATGGTTCAGGTAGTAGATTTAAAAGCTGTGCTATCTAACCCACAATCTTGACCTGTCTTGAAGGATGAATTCTAAGGATACCTTCGCTTTTTCTTCTGGTGGCCATATATTTTAGGCTTTTTCCCCCCTCTCATCTGTATGAAAAGCTATGTCATACCTTCATAGACTGATATTTACAAAAGTACATTTTTAAATATAAAATATATATGTATACACACACATACACACACAGAGTATGAAATTGATTTTTTAATGAATTATCTGTGAGTGAAGAGAGTGCTGTAAATCAGCAGAGCTGCATGCAATTTTTACCATATGTCGGTTTGCATTTGTATCACAGAAGTGTTTTTTTAGTAAGGACAAAATATCTGCTTTTCTTTCGTTGCTAATGCAGTAGAATTAGGATCTACACAACTCAACACATAGTTAGCTAAGAATATTGTCTGTTTTTATTGGGCTGTTATTAATGCAAAGCATAACATGTTCTATACTGTACTTGCATGCGAGAAGTGTGAGGCAAGCAGAAAGATAAATACTAGCAGAGAAGACAAACATTTCAAAAATGTAATATTTCCGAGAAGCAAATTTGAAATCTTCTGAATTCAAGTAGGTACTTACTATAAATTAGTAACTCATGTACAATTGTTTTTGCAAAATATAAGACGCCACACACACACACGATAAAGTAAAATCTTAATTAGTAATAGGACTAAGGATGAATTAGAAAATGTATAAAAAGGGTGTTGAAAGTAAAAAGCACAATGCCAGGCATTATTATTATTCTTGTATTTACTAGTATAAATAGGAGTACATTTAGATCCTAAATTTGGTTACAAAACCAAGGTGAGATGTAACTGAGGGAGAAATAGCTATGGAGATATCTTATTCATGCTGCATTTCTGAACGCTGGGGATTTCATTTCTTGGCTGTTAATGCTTAGGAAATGTTTCAGTATCTTTTACAAGTATTGCTGCAATAAAACGGTAAAGCGCGATTATCCTCTCACTTATAAAGGTATAAATAGGGTAACCAGATGACCTGATATTATTGGGACTGTCCCTGTATTAGGGGCTGTGTCTTATATGTGCATCTGTACAGTCCCTCCCCCGGCCCCACTCCAAAATAAAAAAGGCCTGATTTTTCAGACTTGCTATCTGATCACCCTATGTGTAAATCGGGGGGGACTTCACTGAAGAGGTAAATGAAGGAGAATCAGGCCTGTGATAATAATTGTATTTGTTCTGTTCAGTAATATTCTGAACAGACAATGAATGCAGAACAGAAAGGGCCCACACTTCTTATATATTAGACTCGATATATTGGGAATTTTGTCATTGACTTCAATGAGGGGAGGACTGAGCCCACAGGAAAACCGGCAGCATTTCTGGTGCTACTGTTTTGTGAAGGTGGGGAGGGAAAGGATTTATAAATGCAGGCAAGATTTTTGTAAAACAGATCCCTGCACCCTTCCCCCACTACATGTAAAGTGTGCACTCACGAGAAAGAACAAGATTATTATATAATAATGCAAAGCTTAGATGAAAAATGTCATAACCATTTGTCACAGAATGCCCCATATACCAAGATGAAGCAAACAGTAAGAGACTGACAGGGCTGATGAAAAACAGCACTTAAGATAATTTTTTCTCCTCAACTCTGTTGTACACTATGCAAATATGATTGCAAAAGTGGGAAATTATCAACACTTTAATGCTAGTTAACTTTCAAAAGTGATACTTAGAGTAATCAACATAAACTTACCATACAGTAACAAATAACAAAAATGGTTCATTGCTCTACACTGACATTTGGTTCAACCCCATGTAACTCAGTGTAAGTGATATATTGCAATGATATCATTTACAAATTAAAGTGACAATGCTTCAAAAAAGTTAATTCTGTATAGAGGAAGAACTGGTTTCTAAGATGGGCTAATACAATAAATAAATACACAAATAAATCAATTGGTAACAGTCTGGCCTGAAATCTCTCACCCTATTAGCAGCTGTTGATTGTTATTAATGTTATTTGTATTATGGTAATTCCTAGAACTCCCAGCTAAATACTCCTTTTGTGCTAAATGCAGTACATATTAAGAGACAGTCCACACTCCAAAGAGTTTACAGCTTAATCTACATAAAACTCAAAGTTATGATGAGTCTCATGATAGTCTCTACTTTTCCTTAAAATCTCAGTTCCTGAAGTAATGTGATTATGTGAAAATCAAAGTACATTTCTAGCTCTCATGGTTGTAGAAAAAAGCTTGAGAACGTGAACCTTAAAAGCTCAAAACCAGAAGGCAAATACAGAGAACCTACGATTTATTATTTTTAAAATCTCATGATTTTCTGTGGACCGATGCACGATTTTTGAACTCTTGGCAATACTTTAAACAGAGAAGACAAAGAAATACAGTGGGCGAAAAGAAATATTATAATCACACCAATTTGACAAGTGGGAAACTGAGGCACAGAGCGATTAAGTGGTTTACTCAAGGTCACACAAGAAGCTTGTGGCAAAGATAGGAATTGAACTCAGAGCACCTACCTCCTAATCCAGTGGGTTGGCAACAAAACATTCCTCTCTCTTTTAGCCTGCTAGGAAAGGGTTAAGTGGGGTCTGTTCACCCACTGAGGCAAGAGGCTCAATACCTACCCAGTTATAGGAGAGATGGATGTGGATCTCTAGAAACACAGGACTGAGGGTGTGGACTGAGAAAAGTTGGGGTAGCAGCCCTAGAAGCAGATAAGCCTGTGGAGTAGATTTGAGCTGAATGTTATGTTGTTACTATTATTCATTTCTGTGCTAATAAAACCAAGGAGAAGATTAGTTTGGACTCTATGAAGTAGGTAGACTGTGTTTGGGAGACCACGGGAACGGCAGCTGCTCAAAAACATCTCTAGCATCTTCCATCCAAGGACTTCAAAGTGCTTCTTCACAGACATTAATTAAGTCACAGTAAAGAAGGGAGAATTATCCCTATTTTGCATATGTGAAACTGAGGCTCAGATAGAAAAGGAGGACTTGTGGCACCTTAGAGACTAACCAATTTATTTGAGCATAAGCTTTCGTGAGCTACAGCTCACTTCATCGGATGCATACTGTGGAAAGTATAGAAGATCTTTTTATATACACACAAAGCATGAAAAAATACCTCCTCCCACCCCACTGTCCTGCTGGTAATAGCTTATCTAAAGTGATCACTCTCCTTACAATGTGTATGATAATCAAGTTGGGCCATTTCCAGCACAAATCCAGGTTTTCTCACACATACACACAAACCCACTCTCCTGCTGGTAATAGCTTATCTAAAGTGACCACTCTCCTTACAATGTGTATGATAATCAAGGTGGGCCATTTCCAGCACAAATCCAGGGTTTAACAAAAACGTCTTGGGGGAGGGGGGTAGGAAAAAACAAGGGGAAATAGGTTACCTTGCATAATGACTTAGCCATTCCCAGTCTCTATTCAAGCCTAAGTTAATTGTATCCAATTTCCAAATGAATTCCAATTCAACAGTTTCTCGCTGGAGTCTGGATTTGAAGTTTTTTTGTTGTAATATCGCAACTTTCATGTCTGTGATCGCGTGACCAGAGAGATTGAAGTGTTCTCCGACTGGTTTATGAATGTTATAATTCTTGACATCTGATTTGTGTCCATTTATTCTTTTACGTAGAGACTGTCCAGTTTGACCAATGTACATGGCAGAGGGGCATTGCTGGCACATGATGGCATATATCACATTGGTGGATGTGCAGGTGAACGAGCCTCTGATAGTGTGGCTGATGTTATTAGGCCCTGTGATGGTGTCCCCTGAATAGATATGTGGGCACAGTTGGCAACGGGCTTTGTTGCAAGGATAGGTTCCTGGGTTAGTGGTTCTATTGTGTGGTATGTGGTTGCTGGTGAGTATTTGCTTCAGGTTGGGGGGCTGTCTGTAAGCAAGGACTGGCCTGTCTCCCAAGATTTGTGAGAGTGTTGGGTCATCCTTCAGGATAGGTTGTAGATCCTTAATAATGCATTGGAGGGGTTTTAGTTGGGGGCTGAAGGTGACGGCTAGTGGTGTTCTGTTATTTTCTTTGTTAGGCCTGTCCTGTAGTAGGTGACTTCTGGGAACTCTTCTGGCTCTATCAATCTGTTTCTTCACTTCCGCAGGTGGGTATTGTAGTTGTAAGAATGCTTGATAGAGATCTTGTAGGTGTTTGTCTCTGTCTGAGGGGTTGGAGCAAATGCGGTTGTATCGTAGAGCTTGGCTGTAGACGATGGATCGTGTGGTGTGGTCAGGGTGAAAGCTGGAGGCATGTAGGTAGGAATAGCGGTCAGTAGGTTTCCGGTATAGGGTGGTGTTTATGTGACCATTGTTTATTAGCACTGTAGTGTCCAGGA
Source organism: Lepidochelys olivacea (assembly GCF_965140295.1). Lineage (NCBI taxonomy): Eukaryota > Metazoa > Chordata > Testudines > Cheloniidae > Lepidochelys > Lepidochelys olivacea. Next base: position 8,734,158 of record NC_140413.1, read on the forward strand.
AGTGGATCTCTTGTGTGGACTGGACCAGGCTGAGGTTGATGGTGGGATGGAAATTGTTGAAATCATGGTGGAATTCCTCAAGGGCTTTTTTTCCATGGGTCCAGATGATGAAGATCTCATCAATATAGCGCAAGTAGAGTAGGGGCGTTAGGGGACGAGAGCTGAGGAAGCGTTGTTCTAAGTCAGCCATAAAAATGTTGGCATACTGTGGGGCCATGCGGGTACCCATAGCAGTGCCGCTGATCTGAAGGTATACATTGTCCCCAAATGTAAAATAGTTATGAGTAAGGACAAAGTCACAAAGTTCAGCCACCAGGTTAGCCGTGACATTATTGGGGATAGTGTTCTTGACGGCTTGTAGTCCATCTTTGTGTGGAATGTTGGTGTAGAGGGCTTCTACATCCATAGTGGCCAGGATGGTGTTATCAGGAAGATCACCGATGGATTGTAGTTTCCTCAGGAAGTCAATGGTGTCTCGAAGGTAGCTGGGAGTGATGGTAGCATAGGGCCTGAGGAGGGAGTCTACATAGCCAGACAATCCTGCTGTCAGGGTGCCAATGCCTGAGATGATGGGGCGTCCAGGATTTCCAGGTTTATGGATCTTGGGTAGTAGATAGAATATCCCAGGTTGGGGTTCCAGGGTTGTGTCTGTGTGGATTTGATCTTGTGCTTTTTCAGGGAGTTTCTTGAGCAAATGCTGTAGTTTCTTTTGGTAGCCCTCAGTGGGATCAGAGGGTAATGGCTTGTAGAAAGTGGTGTTGGAGAGCTGCCTAGCAGCCTCTTGTTCATATTCCGACCTATTCATGATGACAACAGCACCTCCTTTGTCAGCCTTTTTGATTATGATGTCAGAGTTGTTTCTGAGGCTGTGGATGGCATTGTGTTCCGCACGGCTGAGGTTATGGGGCAAGTGATGCTGCTTTTCCACAATTTCAGCCCGTGCACGTCGGCGGAAGCACTCTATGCAGAAGTCCAGTCTGCTGTTTCGACCTTCAGGAGGAGTCCACCTAGAATCCTTCTTTTTGTAGTGTTGGTAGGGAGGTCTCTGTGGATTAGCATGTTGTTCAGAGGTATGTTGGAAATATTCCTTGAGTCGGAGATGTCAAAAATAGGATTCTAGGTCACCACAGAACTATATCATGTTTGTGGGGGTGGAGGGGCAGAAGGAGAGCCCCCGAGATGGGACAGCTGCTTCTGCTGGGCTGAGAGTATAGTTGGATAGGTTAACAATATTGCTGGGTGGGTTGAGGGAACCATTGCTGTGGCCCCTTGTGGCATGTAGTAGTTTAGAAAGTTTAGTAAGTTTTTAGAAAGTTTTAGAAAGTTTTTCTTTTGTAAAGAAGCAAAGTGTGTGTTGTAAATGGTTTGTCACAGATGTTAAATTACTTATCTAAGATGACCCAGGGAATCCACCAAGAATATAACCTAATCTCCTTGATCTCAGTCCACTGCTTTAACCAGCACTAGCCTATCCTTTCCCTTAGTCAAATGTTCTTCAGTTCTATACAGTTCATTAACACATAATTAATGACAAATATCATGTTAATTGAACAATTTGCTGATTAAAAAAACAAAAAAGAGAGATGGAAACATGCCCCAGTACATAGTCAGAAAGGGGACTGGAAAAAGAACAATTGTTTAAGTCTCATTCCATTGTGACTAACAAAACAATATGAATTGGAATTAATATGAATTTTTCAGTCTTGCCTTACCAGATGCTAGGATGAAGAATGGCAGAGATAACTACTTCCTGCTCTTTCAGGTTTATAGGCCAGATTCTGAGCTCAGTTATACAGGAATAAATCAGGACTAATTCTGAGAAAGTCAGTGGAGTTACTCTCAATTTATATTGGTGTAATGGAACAGTCTCTGGTCCTTTACCTAAGAATGGTCACCAGTTCCAGTCTTGCTGATCTCAATAAGCATAGTAGGACATAGGAAAATAGGCAATTCCTTAGGTAGACTTATATTATTTAGATCTTTATAAACTAAGGGGGTACAGGAGGCCTATGCCCCACTTAAATCCCATTTAAGCCTTATTTTGTAGGTTTAAAGCATTGCATAAGCCATGCATTAGCCTTCTGCATAGAGGTGAATTCCACCTGTGGTGAAACCTAAAAGCACCCTCGCTGGCCTATATGCTGACAGTAGAAGTCATGGAGTGACAACATTACTGATTCTTGTAAAGGCCCCTGAGCAGGCGTACTTTTGTGTTCTGCAACAGCTGCAGTCTGTGGGTGATTTCTGAAGGGAAATCCCAGATAAAGTGTGCTGCAGTAATGTAACGCTGGGGTTACAAAGGCATGGCTCTCTGTGTCCACATCTGGGATTAAAGGCTGCAGCTCCCAGATATTTTGGAGACGAATGAAATCGTTCTCAATCACTGCTGAAACCTGGCCCCAGATGACTCTGAAGTTGATAACCTTATAAGTGCACCAGTAAACCAGGGTACCGAAGAACAGGTGAAAATCTCAAAATGGAACATTGGCCCCATTCCTAATGCTTATGTCTTATCCCATATGAGCCTTAATTGACTTGCACATCAGTCTGTGATCTCAGCCAGTGGGACAGTGGGAGGACATTGCCGTCTCAATCTAGAGTGGAGGCAGTGGGTAGGGCACTAGATTGGGGCACAGGAGACTCTGGCTCTACTGCGAACTCTGCCATAGACTTGAGCAAGTCACGACACCTCCGTTTCCTCTTCCCCCTCTTTTCTATTTAGATTGCCAGTCTTTCCCTTACAATGTGCATGTAGAGAGCACCTTACACAATGGGCTGCTTGGTGCTACTTTAATTCAAAAAATGTCCTCATGGTATTTCAGTCCATACCTCTTTACTGGTACTTGGCGTAGCTTCACATGTAAATCAGACAACCAAAGGGATAATACGGAATCACAGGGACTCCATTTGGCAGAACTCTCCGGGTTGATGAATAATTTTCCGGTGTACCTACTGATTTAAATCTGCCCCAAAGGAGAGAACAAAACCACTATTTCAATCCAGTTCCCCACAGTCACTCATTCTGTGGTTAGAGATACTGAATGCAGGCAGACTGATCTAACATCAGCATGAAAAGCTGTTTTGGATCTGTGACTTGAAGGAGGCCATCTATCTGACAAGCTCACAGATTCAGCATATGTTGGGTTTTGCAACCAGATCAGAAGGTACTGACCATTTCCACTTTTTCCAAATGTTCCTGGTGTTGACTGGCAGATGCCTTCTTGATCATCTTCCCAAGAAACGATAGGTTTGAACCTGGATAGGACTTTAGCATCAAGAGATGGTTGCTTGATTTGGGGTTGTACATTGGTGTATTTCAGGAGAGCTAATGCTCTGCTCTAACTAGAAGGAACCAATAACTCCCACCCAAATGGAGAAGTGCTTCACCACTGGGCTTCTGAATAATAAGCCTGGTTCCTACACACAGCCTGCCTCTCTTGACCATCTGCAGAGTGAGTGAGAGCACAGGTGCATTTGTGGCCTCTTGCGCTGACACTGGCTTCCTGGATGACGGGAAATTGGATCGATTACAAATGATTTTAATCAACAAGGAAGATGGAATATTGCCCATAGCTTTCCCAAGATGGGCAGAGAGGAAGTGTGGCTGAAACAGACTATTCTATTTATTGCTACCTTGAACAGCTCGACTAAGTAATTCTTTGCTCTGCTGTAGCTCTGTGGTACAGCTGGGACAAGACCCGATGGAGCTGTCTGTCATCACTGAATCCAATTTTTCATCATCTATGCACTGGTTTGCTTTGCTCTTTCATTCCCTGAGTTCAGTCATAAACAATGGGAATGTCTGTGGACACCTGACGTGGAGGAGTCTCCTAAGGAAACAGATGGATGCTGAGGAAAGCTGCTCACTATGGTTCTCCATCACACCACTGAGGTCCCCAGCCTTTTACATGGGAGAATTATCTGTTTTCAGAAATCACAGGCTACAGATTGGCTTCAAGAATTTTCATGGATGGTCTCAAATTATAGAACTCTAGGGCTGGAAGGGACCTCAAGAAGTTATCTAGTCCAGTGCTGAGCCAGAATCAAGTATACCTAGACCATCCCTGTTTGTCTAAACTGTTCTTAGAAACCTCCAGTGATGGGGAGTCAACATCCTCCCATACCGTTGGTATGGCAACACCCATCGTTTCATGTTCTCTGTTTATATAGATCTTCCTACTGTATTTTCCACTGCATGCACCGATGAAGTGGGTTTTAGCCCACAAAAGCTTATGCCCAAATAAATTTGTTAGTCTCTAAGGTGCCACAAGGACTCCTCGGTTTTTTTTGCTGATATAGACTAACACGACTACCACTCTGAAATCTCCCATGCATCTGACGTAGTGCGTATTCACCCACAAAAGCTTATGCTCCAGTACGTCTGTTAGCCAATAAGGTGCCACAGGACTCTCTGCTGTTTACAGATCCAGACTAACATGGCTACCCTTCTGATACTTGACTCCCTTGAAGAGTTATTCTAGTGCTTAACTATCCTTGTAGCTAGAAAGTTTTCCCTAATATCTGACCTAAATCTGGTTTGCTGTAGATTAAGACCATTACTTCTTTTCTTATCTTCAGTGGACATGGAGAACAATTGATCACTGTCCTCTTTATAGCAGCCCTTAACATATTAGATGGCTGTTATCAGGTCCTCCCTCTGTCTTTATCCATATCTAATTTTTTTAACCTTTCCTCATAGGCCAGGTTTTCGAAAACTTTAATGGTTTTTGTTGCTCTCCTCTGGACTCTCCAGTTTATCCACATCTTTTTTAAAGTGTGGTGGTCAGAACTGGACACAGTGCTCCAGATGAGGCCTCACCAGTGCCGAGTACAGTGGAACAATTACCTCCCATGTCTTACATACGACACTCCTATTAATACACCTCAGCATGACATTAGCTTTTTTGGCAACCGCATCACATTCGTGGCTCATAAAATTTACGATCCACTATAACCCCTAGATCCTTTTCAGCAGTACTATTGCATAGCCAGTTATTCCGCATTTTGTATCTGTGCATTTGATTTTTTCTTCCTAATGTAGTACTTTGCACTTGTCTTTATTGACTATCACGTTGTTGCTTTCAGACCAAATTCTCCAATTTGTCAAGGTTTTTTTCAATTCTAATCCTGTCCTCCCAAGTGCTACCAACCCCTTCCAGCTTTGTGTCCCCTGAAAATTTTATAATTATACTCTATACTCCATTATCCAAGTCATTAATGAAAATATTGACTTGGACTGAACTCAGGACAGACCACTGTGGGATCACACTAGATACATTCCCCCAGTTTGACAGCGAACCACTGATGACTACTTTTGAGTACAGTCTTCCAATCAGTTGTGCACTCACTTTATAGCAATTTCATCTAGACCACAATTCCATAGCTTGCCTATGAGAATGTCATGTGGGACTGTGTTAAAAGCCTTCCTTTAAAAACAAGCTACATCATGTTCATAGCTTCCCCCTATCCACTACATCAGTGGATACATCATGTTCATAGCTTCCCCCTATCCACTACATCCACTACATTTTGACATCCACTACTGTCAAAGAAGGAAATTAGGTTGGTTTGGCATGATCTAACTTGACAAATCCATGTTGGCTATTCCTTATAATCCTATTATTCTCTAGGTACTTACAAACTGATTGTTTAATAATTAGTTCCAGTATCTTTCCAGATATTGAAGTTAGACTGACTGGTCTATAATCCTTGGGTCCTTTTTGTACCCCTTTTTAAATATTGGCACTATGTTTGCCCTTTTCCAGTCCTGTGGGACCTCATCCGTCCTCCATGAGCCTGCAAAGATAATTGCTAATGGTTCTGAGATTGCTTCAGCTAGTACCTTAAGTACCCGAGGATAGTGGTTTTCAAACAGGGTCCCACGGTCCTCTGGCAGGCCGCGATCAGGTTTCAGGGGGTCCACCAAGCAGGGCTGGCATTAAACTTAATGGGGCCCAGAGCAGAAAGCCAAAGCCCCACCGCATAGGATTGAAGCCCAGGGGCCCTGCCACCTGGGACTGAAGCCGAAGCCTGAGCGACTCAGCTTCATGGGGACCCCTGTGGTGCGGGTCCGTTCATGTTTCATGTTTCTCTTGCTCCTAATGGAGTCATAAAACCTCTTCATATTGCGTCTGATGTCCCTTGCTTGGAGTGACTTAGGCTATGTCTACACTACATAGCTGTGCCGCTGTAAGGTCTCCCCTGTAGCTGCTCTTTGCCGGCAGGAGAGAGCTTTTCTGCTGGCATAATTAACCCCCCCACAGAGAGCGGCAGGAGGAATGTCAGCAGGAGAGCTGACACCAGTACTTTTCGCCAGTGCAACTTAAATAGGGCAGAGGTCTTTTTTTTCCTCACACCCCCCGACCCAACAAAACTTTTACCGGAAAAAGCGGTCGTGTAGACAAAGCCTCATTTTGTGCCTTAGCCTCTCTGATTTTGTCCCTACATGCTTGTGCTAGTCTTTTGTACTCCTCCTCAGCAATTTGTCCACGTTTCCACTTTTTGTAGGACTCCTTTTTGATTTTCAGGCCATTAAAGAGCTCCTGATGGAGCCATATTGGCCTCTTCCTACAACAGGACAGTTTGATGTGCCTTTAATACTGTCTCTTTGAGAAACTGCCAGCTTTCCTGCACATCTTTTTCCCTTAATTTTTTTCCACAAGGGAACTTATCTACCAGTTCTCTGACTTTGTTAAAGTCGGCTTTTTTGAAGTCCATTGTCCTTATTCTGCTGCTCTCACTCCTTCCTTTCCCTAGAATCATGAAATCTGTCATTTCATGATGATTTTCACCCAAATTGCCTTCAGCCTTCAGATTCCCAACCAATTCCTCTCGGTTAGTCTGATTCAAGTCTAAAATGACTGTATTTCTGGTTACTTCCTCCACCTTCTGAAACAAAATTAGTTGGACAACTGGTGCCCCCCGAGCTGAAGGGGAGGACATGTGACCTCCCCATGTGTCTTCTCCCCGTCCCCTCCCCAACCCACGTTACCTGTGTGTGTGTGTGTGGCGGGGGGGAGGCGATGTCCTCCCACTGCACTGGCTCCCCTCCTGGCTGCTCTTCCTGGCAGCCAGAGCCGGGCAGGGAGCAGGACAAAGCCACTTCCGGATGTTGCCTGGTGCAGTGCAGCAGCTGCCTGGAAGAGTGGCTGGCTGTGGCAGTCCTGGGGTGCCTCCTGCCTGGTCTTGGCTTCCGTGATTGCAGCTGAGCAAGTTGGAGCCTCCCTGACCTCTGGCATGCTCCGAGTCGGCTCCTGCCCCCAGAACCTGAGCCTGGGTGCTGGGGCGGGGCAGCCTGCTGCTGCAGCAGCCAGGGGCTCTCCCAGGCAGCCGGGAGGCTGTGCCCTGCTGGGCAGCGTCCCAGACAGTGTGGCTGGAAGAGGTTCTGGCCCCACCCCTTCCCGTCTCCTGGGGTGGGGCAGTTGATTGCTGTGGACCCTTGACCCTTGACCCTTGGCGACCCTCCCACGAGTTGCCTCATACATTCCATGAACTCACTGGACATTTTGTGTTTTGTCGTGTTACTTTCCCAACAAATATCTAAAGTCTCTCATTACTACCCATTGTATTGTCTTAGGAGTTGTATGACAGTACATTAAGTAGACCTCTCACTGTGGCAAAGGCCTCCTCAAACAAATTCAGGTCCAATCCAAAGAAACTATTTCACTGTCATTTTCTGCACCTAAAACTGAAAACAAGAAAATATGCTAACTGCTGTTACATCTCAAATCACCTTTCCAGCACTGCAGGATTTTATGCTTTGAATGACCAATGTCAGTTCTTGTGCTCTGTTTTCTATGCAGTCAGCAGGAGACAATCCCTTTGATAAGAAGGCAGTAGTAGATTCAAGTAAAACGGCAAACAATATTTCATTTTTTCTACTACTTCATGGAGAGCATTCATTCCGGTAAAGAGAGGCCCAGAGGTCACTGAAAAATTACGGGTTCCTTTCTCAAACAGTTACATGGATAAATCTGTGATCTGAATTTAAACTAGCTCTTACCTGCTGTTTGGACTGTTTGTGTTATCACAATTGCTAGTGATATACAATAACAAAGACTGTCGTACAGTAGAATCAAAGGCACTCCAGGTCAAGGATAATAAAGTTAAAAAAAAAATTGCAGAAGCCTCTTCTTCCTAGGAGATTTAAAAAAAAAAAATCCGGAAAAGAAAACTCACAAGAATAATGATTCCAAACATGATCTGAAGAAAATCACAGGAAAAATAGCTGTATATTTTATAATGAATTCATTTAAGCAGCTCAGGTGATACGGCTGGTTTGCTGTTTCCGGATTGTAATTTATCAGAAATTGCTTCTGATGTTTACAGAAAGCATAAAGAAGTGGTTCACTGTAAATAAGATGCTGCTGTATGAAAAGTGTCCCTTCTAGTGAATTAAATAAGTTTGTGAAGAGACATCATGCATATACTTATTCCACCTCCTATTTTGATGTCATCTTTGTGCAGTTTACTGGTGGGGAAACAAATATAGTACGTGAATATTTTATCCCTCTCTGAAGACCCTCACTTTAATGTAGTTTATAAAAATCAAACCAGCATTGTGTTTTGCTGCTGTACTTGCCATCCTTAAAATCACACACCTAGTCATTCTAGATTCAGGACGGTTTTCTTGTGATGTGGCTGCTGACTGTCAAATCTAAAATGACGATGCATGAGTCAGAAATGATGCAACTTGATTCCCCTCTCCATGCCCGCTCCTTAATTGCTGCAGCAGTCCTCAAATGCTGAGTGTAGCAGATAAAAAGCTGCTGGTGAACTGGGGAAACATGCCACCTATAGAATCCTCAGACACAACATGCAACATCATTCAAGAGCCACCTTTTCAGCAAGGTGATTTGTTTCATCGGAGGGTCTCTTTCAAAGTAGAAATAAATCTGAAAATCTGTATACAACTGTCTCCAATTGATTAGACAAATCTTGCATGGCCAAAGTTCCATCAGAAGGAGTTGTAATGCATAGATTCCTTAAAGCATCTTAAAATTAACAACAGGATATTTCCCTGAGCTATTATTGTCTCAAGGTGCTTAAAGGGGGTTATGTAAACATAATTCAGTTGGATCGAATGATATAATCTTAAATTTACATGATTGGTAATGCTTACTTCAGTGGTGATCAATTATGGAAGTGCAGGGAAGAGTGCTGAAATGCATAGCCTTGGTGTGAAGTACATTAATTCTTTCTAACAGGTTTATACCTCTATCATTTATTTGTTTAGCAGGATTTCATGTTACATCCCTTATAATGACAAACTGAACAAAGTACCCTAGGTCTGTTTATTTAGCTGATTTACAATCAAATTGACTTAGTATTTGCTTCTATTATCAGGAGCACTCTTGCCTTAATGTAAAAAACCTTCTGACCCTGCAAACCTACAATTTGCTTTTATATCAGTGTCTCCCAATTTATTTTCTAGGCAATGGTACCAGTTCATCAGATTAAGACCTTGGCTATACCAGATGGTGATGGCAAATATTCATTCACCAGGGTGAAATTCGCTGCGGGGCAGAAGACAAGCACAAGGTCTATACACCACTTAAATCCCACATGAGGCCTCAAAATATGGATTTTGTGACTTCTGGTCAAGGTTCCTCCACACTAGCTTAGGCTTATATTTGGGAAGGAACTTAAGTAAGTGCATAAATCGATCCCTCTTCAGGACAGCGCTTAAGCATGTGTTTAATGTTAAGCATGGCTGGAATTTAGAGCTCCATTGTAATTTAAAGAGTCTATACACTATATAAGCCCTGTTTGGACGACTTACGTGGCATATAGACCGCGTGCTTCTCCTTTCCATGGGGTGAATTTCAACCTTTCATTCATATAAATGTCCAATCTGTACTAAGCTTTTGGATTTAGTTATATTTAGTGACGAGTTCCACAGAATATCCTGTCTTTTAAACATTTTATAAAATTTAATTTTTATATAACAAAACATAATACCCCTCCCACCCCACACACTACTGTTGAAGTTACCATACAGAAGATAAAATTATCAATCATATTAGGTTTTACACACAAAATGAAATATAAATGATATAAAAGGCAATACAAATAGAGAGGAGACAAACAGAGGGAAAGGAGAAAAAAAGCAGAAAGAAGAAAAGGAAGAGGGAGGAGAAAGGGCACCAGAAGAAAGTCATAACCCAGCCCACCAATTTATTCACTATTTCTACAAAGTCTGTTCACTTATAAGTTTTTACTGCAGAAGGAATTCTTTGCCATGAATACTAGCACAGCTATATCTGTATACTATTCTTCTATTATTGGACTGCATTTTGACTTCCAATATTGAAGAATAAATCTTTTAGGTGCTATCAGGGCTCTGCACAGCCAGAACTTTTTGGAATAATCAAGTCTCCACATGGTACCTTGTAACCCCAAAACAGCATGTTCTCCTTTAAACACAATGTCAGATGACATAAAATAATTAATTTTACTATTGATCTTCTTCCAGAATCAGATTATATTGAGCCAACTCCAAAGCATATGAACCAAATCGGCATCCGTTTCCTGACAATGCCAGCACGTATCGCTACTAGATCCAGATTTAAGTAATTTATATTGTGTCCAATGATTTTTTTAAAAATAATCACAATGTTTTAACAAGACTGCTATCAGTGAAAAGTCTGTTAACAACCTTGTTCTTGATTCTCATTTGCACTAAAGCTGTTCTATGCCTCACTGTCACAATAATGGCACTTAAAGTAAGTGTAAATATAATTTAGGTCCACTGTAAGGTCTCTTTACAGTACCACAGCAGTGGAAAGCAGCCTAAGAGTAAACGAGAACCAGGACATTTATCACTGCTTTAACAAAGCTGAGTACTTTTTTATTTGGCTGTGAATTCCCTTCACACGAATCTGTTTCTGGACAATATAGGTCTATTTTTCTTGCCCTTTTTGCATGACTGGGGGACATTTGCAGGAAACAGGATATTCAATGAGTAGGAGCTTCCTAGATTTCTGAGGCTTATTCCTCAGCTAAAGTCATAGTTCTAGAGGTTGTGTACTCCAGTAGGGAAGTCATGGAACTAGGACTCAGGAGACCTGGATTCTATGCCTGATTCTGCCAGTGGCCTGCTGTGTGTCTTTGGGCAAGTCACTTCATCTCTCTGTTTGCCCTTCCACCCTTTTGCCTATCTTGCTTATTTAGATTGTAAGGTCTTCAGGGCAGGTGTTATTTCTCACTGTGTGTAAATAAGGCGCCTAGCACAATGCGCTCATGATTTCAGCGTGGATGGAACAGTGAGCTCAGTATCAGTCCTTAAATGGTTTATCACCAAACAAACTTAGAATCTGCACCTTTAAACTAGTAAAAAACACAAAACATCACAGCACTTTAAACAAAGTCCCTGAGCTCGCTCCAGGGTTCTGCTCCTGTCCCAGCTTCACCCAGCACTCCCGTAGAGGTGAAGCAGGCAAGCCTTTTGCACTAGCCTGCTGGCTTCTGATTGGTTATTGCCTCTTACCAGTCCTTCTAGGCTCCTGGAGGACTAAGTCATGTTGGTGCCCAAGGCTGAGTAGGGTTTTCCTAAGTGGAGGGCAAAGAAGGCCTGACAGACCCCATCACAGTGTTTCTAAGAGCTAATGTTACAAATAATAATAGTTCTTTTAGAAGCATCATAGTTGGCTGCTATGGTGATGGCCATGATATTATAGAAGGTTAGGACTTCAGGTGAAGAGTAAATAGCTGGAGATGAACTCCAGAGTGAAACTGCTCCTGTTCTCATGAGAAATGTTCCTTAAAATAAAAAAAAGAGATTAGAGGATAATCCCTACACACCCTAGACTATGAAATAATCAGTAGAAATATTTCTAGAGACAATGAGCCAAATTTTGCTCTCCTATGTATACCTGCTCAGCCTCACTGAAGCAGATAGGTTTGTATGAACAATGTAGTTAATAGCAGAATTCAACTCAATGTTCTCTCAACATTTTCCAAAATGCTCAGCTGTTCTTTTCTGACAGGTTTTGTTAAAAAGAAATGGAAATACTCATGATTGTACCTATAGGGAAAGGTTTTATCCCAGCAGACAAGACACTAGCATACAAGCTATGCACACTTCTGTAAGGGTAGGTGTAAACCTTCCGCCAAGTGGCTAACAGTGACTAAAAGGGCTGGGTTCAATACAACTATGATTCCTCTTGACAAATAACTAACCCAGCTCAACCACCTATCCAGAAATTGGGAAAAACTAAATGCACCCTTCCTTGGTGCCCTTAGGAGGTAGAACTTCCCCATTCACAGGCGTTTCAAGACTGTGTACAAACAAAGAATCATTCATGGGGAGAAAAGAACAGAGTCATACATTTAGGAAAACCCAGCAGCAGACTATATATGCAAATAAAGAGAAAAATATTTCCCCTCTTCCGGTAACTTTGGTAATAATCTGTCTAACTCCCTTCCCTTCCACCAGTGAGAATATCCCACAGGTGATAGTATTCTTGCCAGCAAGTTAAAAAGTATGGATTGGATGAATGGTGGATAGAAAGCTGGCTAGATCATCAGGCTCAACGGGTAGTGATCAACGGCTCAATGTCTAGTTGGCAGCCGGTATCAAGAGGAGTGCCCTAGGGGTCAGTCCTGGGGCTGGTTTTGTTCAACATCTTCATTAATGGCCTGGAGGATGGCGTGGATTGCACTCTCAGCAAGTTTGCGGATGACACTAAACTGGGGGGAGAGGTAGATATGCTGGAGGGTGGGATAGGGTCCAGAGTGACCTAGACAAATTGGAGGATTGGGCCGAAAGAAATCTGATGAGATTCAACAAGGACAAGTGCAGAGTCCTGCACTTAGGACAGAAGAATCCCATGCATTGCTACAGGCTGGGGACCGACTGACTAAGCAGCAGTGTATGAGAGTGGATGAGAAGCTGGATATGAGTCAACAGTGTGCCCTTGTTGCCAAGAAGACTAATGGCATATTGGGCTGCATTAGTAGAAGCATTGCCAGCAGATGGAGGGAAGTGATTATTCCCCTCTATTCGGCACTGGCGAGGCCACATCTGGAGTACTGTGTCCAGTTTTGGGCCCTCCACTACAGAAAGGATGTGGACAAATTGGAGAGAGTCCAGCGGAGGGCAACAAAAATTATTAGGGGGCTGGAGCACATGATTTATAAGGAGAGGCTGAGGGAACTGGGCTTATTTAGTCTGCAGAAGAGAGGCGTGAGGGGGAACTTGATAGCAGCCTTCAACTACCTGAAAGGGGGTTCCAAAGAGGATGGAGCGAGGCTGTTCTCAGTGATGGCAGATGACAGAACAAGGAGCAATGGTCTCAGGTTGCAGTGGGGGAAGTCTAGGTTGGATATTAGGAAAAACTATTTCACTAGGAGGGGGTGAAGCACTGCAGTGGGTTACCTGGGGGGATGGTGGAATCTCCATCCTTAGAGGTTTTTAAGGCCAGGCTTGACAAAGCCCTGGCTGGGATGATTTAGTTGGGGTTGGTCCTGCTTTGAGCAGGGGGTTAGACTAGCTGACCTCCCAAGGTCTCTTCCAACCCTAATCTTCTATGATACTACCTTGACTGCACCACCTCACCCATCCACCAAAACCCATTCAGGGTTTGGAGCAGCAAGTAGCAGCATCCAAATATCCCTTTGCAGGCCTGCCTCCAGTCCAAAAGGAGCTGCTTGCTTAGTCCCACGCAGAGGTACCACCATCTAACTCAGCATAGTGATTCAGCTTTATTAATGTGCTGTGGAGGTGAGACTTCCCTGGAGTCCATTTAGCTCTGCTGCTGCTGTTCTCTGGATCACCTCTTGCTGTTAAGTCCCTACAAAAAGGGAACCAAGAGTAAGTACTTCAGGCCCTGGAGTAGAATCCTACTTTGCTATACAGGCAGAGGTCTTTCCCGTCTCTGTGACCCCATGACCGGCCATGTTCATGTCTAGTTATGGTGACTCCACCAGTGTCACTAGAGGAATTGTGGGAATTGGGTAGCATATGCAAATAAATCTATGACAGCACTTTCCCCTTTTTACTAAGAGAGGGAGTAGAGAGCTCTTTTCCCTCTGGAACTTCAGGTCACAGGGCTTATACATGTATCACTTTACTCATATGTGAGTGATTATGCAAATGAGAGAATATAATATCAGCATGGGAGCATATCCTGCATGAACTAGATGCTTCCAGAAGCTTGAGCAGACCCAGGCTGTGCTGAATGCTCTTGCAATTCACGAAAGAGCCATGTCCTGACAAACCTGGCTCCTGAGCACTCCATCCATTCCATCCAGTAATGTGGAAATGTAGCTGCCTTTGGGTTAAACTGTGACAACAGCTTAACAGCATGCAAACCACATGGTAAAGCAAATTAGGACAAAAAGTAAAGACCACCGTGCTCAACAGAAAGCATAGTTCTGTCGAACTGGGTACTTCCGCACCTCATGCAGGTGTTGTGAGGATAAGTCCATCAGTGTCTGTGAGGTGCTCAGATAATACAGCAATGGGTGCCAAATACATTCCTAGCTAGAGACACGGAACCTCAGGATGTGATATCTGACTCATGGCTGTGTGAAATAAGCTAGTGATTTCAGCTCAGTTTGTGGAGGGCAAAAATGACCAGCCACTGAAGTCAATCTCACCACAGGCCAGGGGTTGAATGAGCCATGAGAAACCAACTCTCTTTCCCCTTCTAGAGGTTGTACTACTGATGGCCATGCTGTAACTGTTCTGTGAGCAGATAGAGGACTCGGCTGGCACCTCCTTAGGAACCGGCACTTTTAAAAAAAACCTATAAAGAAGTGAGGGCATATTATATTGCATATTTAAAAGTGACTGTATCTTGACATTCTTTACTAGGAGCTTTTCTTCTGAAGCAGGTGATGGCAAGAGAGCAGCCAGTCAAAAAGAAGTGTCATCTGCAGAGCAGAGAGAATACAAAGGATTCTACACTCACAGTTTTGTCACATGATGCAGGAGTGGGAGATTTTGCCATGTCCCTGTTAGCTGATCCATACACATTGGGCTTGATTCTGATCTCACTTACTCTGATTTTACTTAGCTGTAACTCCACTGAAGTTTATATTAATGTAAGCAAGATAAGAATCAACTCCAAATGCAAACTGCACTTGCTTCCCAAATAACACATTAACCTGCTCATAAAAAATAAAGGAAAACCAAATAATTAAGATAATTAAAAAGTTACACATTCAATTTGTTTTTAACCCCACCTGGCAGGCATCAGTCTCCTTCTTGAATTTTTCTGGCTCTGTAAGGCATTCTGATACCCTGGTGATGGACATGCCATAAGAACAGAATTAGAACAGCATAGATGAGTGTGCACCTTTGGATAGAAGCTTGTTGATTTATACATTACAGTATGCAAGAGACAAAAAGAGAAATTGTAATTTGGTGGCACTGGAGGTGCTGTCCAGGAAAATACTGAAGATGTGGAAAATGAAAGAAGCTTTTGAATACTTGAAGGAGACTTAGGCTCCTAAATGTTTGAAATTTAATTATTATCTTAAATCTTTTTTCACTGGAAGTTGAAACTATTTTGTCATTAAAAATGTTCTGTGTAGTTTTAGCTCCAATTTAACAAGGCAGCCCTCTATAGAGGATTGAGCCAGGGGTTGGGTGTCAGAAGCTCCCGATTTCTAATCCCAGCTTCACCACTGATGTGCTGGGCAAGACTCTCAGTTTTCTGTCTCAGTCTCCCCATCTGTAAAATGGGAATAAGAATACTGATTTACCTACCCCACATAGGTGTAGTGAGCATTAGTAAGCCAGCATTTTCAAAGTGCTGTAAGTGCTACATATTAAAAAACTAAAGTGACTAAAAAAATCACACCAGGGGTTCCATAACGATTCCCCTCAACAAGGCAAAAAATCCTTCTTCTAACTGCAAGCCTTGCAAATCAAGTTTTCTGGGATCTGAGAAATCAGCCGGTTCTCTTTCTGACACTTCTATCATCACCTGTCATAACACAGGTTTCAGAATAGCAGCCGTGTTAGTCTGTATTCGCAAAAAGAACAGGAGGACTTGTGGCACCTTAGAGACTACCAAATTTATTTGAGCATAAGCTTTCGTGAGCTCGCTCCTTTTCTTTTTGTCATAACACAGGTTGTACCACCATCAACATTTAACTAACAAGGCTGCGTTTAGTAAAATAAGCTGATGTTAATGACTGGAAGATGCATACAGAACAGATATATCAAACCAATATGAGGCATTTTTATTTAAACACTTTTCTGATTAAAACTGCACTTTAAATCATGTTTGCAGGGTTGTCGTAGCTGTGTTGGTGACAAGATATGAGAAAGACTAGGTGGACGAGGTCATAGCTTGCTGGCACACTCATGCCTTTCCCAGACCTGTAGAAGAGCACCGTGGAGCTCAAAAGCGTGTCTATTTCACCTACAGAAGTTGGCCCAGTAAAAGATATTACCTCACCCATAGGTACTATGGGCTTGATTCTGCAAGGTGTCGAGCCCTCTGGCGTTTGAGCACATGAGGAATCTCAAATGCTCAACAACTTGCAGGGTTGAGCTCTGTAGGAGGCAACACATTTTAACTTGTGAGAAACCCTGGAGGCTTTTGCTACCTATATATCAGCTGGTATGCGCATGGCTATGGCAATCAGACGACGCAATGGTAATTCAGAAATAACTTGTGCTAATTCCTGGGCTAGAATTCTGAATATGCTCAGTGCCAATGAGGTATTTCCAGAAGCCTGAGGAGACTGAAGATGAGCTGAACGCTCATGCCATTAATAAAAGTGCTGTCTTCTCTCCAAGCAGCCTGACTCCTGAGTTCTTACTAAATATTACATGGCGTCAGAAGTTGCATTGAATCAAGGATGGCACAGTTGCTTCCCCCATGGAACAGGCAATACCAAGGTAAATTACAAGCACTCTGAAGAAGGAGGAAAGAGAGCAATTGCTATGGTTGATTTTGATGACCTTGCATAACCTTGTCCTTCTAAAATTAGGCCATGGGGTCAATGTCCTGTTTCATGGCTTTGTAAATGATTTATAGCTACGCAGAGAGTAAGTGTTGCCATTCCAGCAGGGTGGTAAAGTGCATTTGGCCATCATATCTTTCCAGGACCTCATTTTCCACACAAGGCACTTCCCTCACTAATGGAGCCAAGTTTACTGGCATGAGATGTTATCAATTTTGCAATTAAAATGCTCTAAGGAGCTTTTAGATTGGGCCTTATTGGATTCTCTGATGGGGTCGGAGAGGAGAAACCAGTCTGGAGAGTAGAGAGGAAATGAGCTCATTAGCAGACATAGAATGCTTACTTTACTAGACTACCTACTTTCCTGGGGTGTCTTCTGAAGTCAGATAGAAAGCTGGAGAAGGGGAGGAAAAAGGAAATAATAAAGAGCTGTTATCCCTGAAGTACTCTAGTTACCTATGCTAGGATCCTGTCACATGCTGGCTCAGCTATGGTATAGTTGTGTATATATGTATAATCAAAACCTACTCTAAGCAGAGTTGCTTCTGCAGCTGGCAAAAAGACTTTCATGACAGATTAATGTGGATAGTTTAATATTTGTAAGGCACTTCATTTTGCTCTTTCTAAATGGCACGGTATAACAAATCATGTCTTCTGGCCCTGTAAAGAGCTCTTTCCCTCCAGAAGGACCCGAAAAAGCTTTATGGCTAAATTCGGAAGTCTTCACTCAGGAAGGATTGGTCCTACACTCGCTGCAGTCTACACTAGCAATGAAGCTGTTTTCAGTGCCACTGCAAGAGGAAACTTTGCTGACAACAATTTCTCATATAGCAACAGTTCATTTCCCGTTGTGGAGGAGTCTTCAGAAAGCCCTGCAGCATACCATGCTGAGCTAAATAAGCATTAACAAAAAATTAACAATGTAAATGTTACTCCAATGGAGAGAAGACTAAGTTAAAATGCTGATTCTAATGAGAGACCAGAAAGAAAATCTAAAGCAAGAGGCGCTAAATCCTGTCTTGTTTGGATTATGTGATTAGAAGTTTGCTATTTTGGGTATCGCTAAAGTAAGCCGCGTCGGTAGAAAGTTAGTCATTGTGGGAGGACAATTTGGGGAGTATTTTAGTTTTGATTTCTTGAAAATGAGTAATTAGTTAAACAACAACCAGGAAAATTCAGGCAGTCTGTGCTTTATTTTTTCTAAGTTACACAGAGAGTGGGGTGAAACTGGTAAATTTTTTTTCAAGAGAATTTCTGTGGAATATGTCACCAGTACATTTCACATGACTCCTAACTGCTTGAAATTTTGATCTATTATGAAATTCTGGGGGGAGACTGAAAACTGTTCACAATAATGCATGTGAAAGACACATGGCTGGTAGCTAGGAGGTCTTGATTTCTTTCTCCAGATATGCCTGACCTGAGCAAGACTTAGCTCTTATGCAGCTCTTTACAAACACAGATGTGTTACATGGAAAGTAAATTACATTTCCCTGACTTTTCAGACAGGAAAACTGAGTCTCAGAGCCATTAAATGACACGCCCAAGGTCACATAGCAAGTCAGTGTCAGAAGCAGGGCAAGAACTCAGATAGCCTGACACCCTGCCCTATGCTTAATCCACCAAATCATGCTGGCTCCTAGCCAAGTTGCTTAACTTTTCTGTGCTGTAGCCTGGCCATCTGTAAAACTGGGCCAGTGATAGTATACCATAAGCAAAATCCAAAAATAAACAGGGTTTACGTTTTCGGCAGCCACATGTAGCTAGGTAGGTAAATGTTAGTATTCTCATCATCCATCCCCACAAATGGGAAAGGTAATACTACGTGAAATCCTGGTCCCCAGGTGGAGTCAATGATAAAGTTGTGATCTAGTTGGTTAGACATGAGGCAGAGTCAAGTAACCAGGATTCCAAACCATTGTCCTCCCGACACTGCCTTGCTATGTAACCTTGGGCAAGTCACTTGACTTCAAGGGGAGTTGGTGGGTGCTTCCGGGGCTGGACCTTTAATGTCTGAAAAACAAAAGGACCAGAATATACATGAAGGTCCCAGTCCTGCAAGGTGCTGAACACCACCAGATCTGAGCAGCCTCAGCCCTGGTTGTATGTCTTTAAGGTTTGAGGGTATTTAACACTATGCAGAATCAGGTCCCAAAGGAACATTACAGAGCAGCAGAGCAAAGATATGAAAATAATACTGGAAAGTTCTGAGGGACCCAGATCCAAACACCCCTGGTTGGATTTGCAATCTGAATCTTGCAATTGGCCTGTCACTGTAGAACGGGCTGAAGCAAACCCTCAGATCTACACTCAGGAGATTACAATCACACTGTACAACAAGAGACAAGAATCTTAACGGAGGTCTGGAAGCCAGGCTGTAAATCACGCCATGAGGACGTTCTCGTGAAATTTCCATTATCATGTGGTTCTAATACTCCAAGGGGAGCCTTTCTGGTCGCGTTTTAGAATTTCCCCTTTCCAGCTGGCTCCAGAGGGCAGGGGTGGGGAATTTTTTTTCTTTAAGTTCACCCAAGGTTTTTGAACCTCCAAAAAAGGTCTAAGTCCACTTTGATTGTTGCCTAAATGTTTACAGTATTTGATTTGATCAAATTTAAACCAGGCCTTAGCTAAATAAGGGATATTAGTGGCTGCAGGGCAGGTAAAACTGCAAATATATAACAACGGATCAACTCCTGAAGTCTTTACTCAGGCAAAATGCCTATTGAAGTCAGTGGGTCTGATTCCCATTTACACCAAGCCCTTTTACACTATTTAGCTGTGTAAAATGGCCATAAAGTGGGCATGAAAGAAATCTACTCACACTTTAAAGCCCCTTCATATTACCAGAACAGTGTCAAGAGGACTCTGAGGAGCAGGCCCAATGGGTATTTTGTCTGAGTCAAAAGTGAATAAGGACTAGAAAGAATTTGAGGATTTAAGGTTTATCCCGGTAATAAGAAATGAATAAGACACAGTAAGATCTGATGCTAGAGATGAAGGAGAGGTTGCTTCCTTACCTCAGCAAACCGTAAAAATAGGCAGAACTTTGGAAAGGCTGTTAAAGCATCACTTGCAAACAGACCTTTTAAAATAGTTCCTCGTAATAGGATTAAAGGTCAGCAAACGAGATGAAAAAGGCTAGAAGAGATAACAGGAAACATACAAAAAGAAGATTAACAGAAGATGTAGAGAAAACCTAAACTAACAAGAGTGTACTTAGCAAGCAAAAAGGTCTAGGGGGTCTGAGTGCAGCACAGGAAGTCAGGGACTCCTGGGTTCCCCCACTCCCCTGGGCTCAGATACTGATTCACTCTGTTCATGTGGACAAGTCACTTAATCTCTCTCCTTCTGCATTCCCATTTGTAAAATGGATGTAATACAAATACATCAATATCTCGATCGGTACTGGGGGAATGAAGGAATTATTGTTTGTAAAGCATATTGAAGATAGCAAATATAAGAGATGAGCCTGGATCTTCTGAAGCATAGGAAAATCCAGAGCCATGCTGGGCTGGTGCATTTGATCTGGGATATGCAGAGCCCCTTCAGCTCCCATGAAGCCAATGGGAGTTGAAGGTGCTTAGTACCATGAAGAAGGGGAAAAGAGTGGACTTTTAACTCTCTCTCACAGGCTGAACTATGACCCAGATCCCACAAAGCCCAAACTTTTGGGAAGCTTATTATAGGGAATCCTGATCTCAGTGACATGAATCAGGAGTCAAACCAAAATAACAGGGGGGAGAAAAACATGATATAAAAATCCATAATCCTGTTTTAATGAGTGTAAGCAGAGTCAGAATGAGCTCTGCCCTGACATCTGGTGGCAAGTCATGGTGGGTTGTAGAAAAGAACTTCAGGGGCTGATCTCATTTGCATAGGCACACCCACTCCGCCTAGATGGTCACTTTGGCTGCTGTAGGAGCCCCAGTTTCTCTGTTATTGGTGCAGGAATAAACTGTTATTATCCTGATTATGTGACTCAAGGACAGTGGAACTGCACTTGGCCTTTTGTTATGATGGAGGGACTCGCCATCAACTAATCAGCACTTGCTAGGAAAGGGTCATGGGTTCCAACTGCCAGTGACTGGAGAGAGGTTGGTGATAGGTATTAGGACCTGGTGATATGGGCCTCCTGGTAAGGGCCTTACATGCTAATTGCACTTTCTCCTCTCTCTACTATGGAATATCAGAGCTAATTTTGATTCTATTAGGAGTCTAGTTACAGGCTGCTGAGCTGAATTCGCTTTAGGCTAATGGTGCCCCAGCACTGAGGCTCCCGTACTACAAGCTGAATTCACCAAAGAGCTGAACTGACTAAGAGCTGAAATCACTGAGCGTTGTGTTAAGTAGTGGGGGAGCCTGAAGCTATATTGCAGAGCAGTTTGTGGGATGGCTGGCAGAGCAGAGCAGCTCATGGGGGTGGCTGGCAGAGTGGAGTGATTTGTGGGACGGCTGGTGTAGCAGAGCCCCATGGAAACTTGGTGCAATTGGTTTTGGACCATGTAAGGTCTAATGCCCCCCCCCCCATCTCCACCCAGGTTGGGAGGCAAAACTCTGCAGATAAACTTTCGAACTCTGGGGCTGCACTGACCAGGGACAGAGACTTTTTGGTTGTTGGACTTCTGGGACTTTGGGTGATTTTGGGTTGCTGGACTCAAGAACCAAAGGGAAAGGGGCATGCCCCAATTTGCTTGGGGTGGGTTTTTTTTGCTCATGGGTTGTGTTATGAATCCTGTTGGTGCTGTTTCCCCAACATAATGCCACATTGTTTCTCTCTGTTATTAAAAGGCTTTTGCTACACTCAGACTATGTGCTTGCGAGGGGGGAAGTATTGCCTCTTGGAGGCGCCCAGCTGGGGTGGTATAGAGTTGCCCCGGTCACTGGGTGGGGGCTCGAGCCGGTTTTGCATTGCGTTATTGGAATGGAACCCCTAGATACTGAACCCGGTCCTTGTTGCTGCCAACTCTGACGGGCAGAAGGGTTACATGAGTAAACAGAAAAATACCTGAGATACAAGTGAGATCCTCCCCCCCCCCCCGTATGCACTGGATATTTAAATGCTGCTTACTGGGAGAGTAAAAAAAGACTATTGGACTGCTTCAGGGAACATTGTAAATGAAACATTTCAGACTCAGTCCCAGGTTCAGTACGTTCTGGGAACACTGGAGAGAGAGCATGATCAAGTACTGCACAGGGAATGGGGACTGGTGTGACTCAAGGTTCAAAACAGAATAGATACATGGTGGTTCAGTTTAGAAGGGGAGGAATCTGCATCTGTTACTTCTAGGCCAACATGAAAATCCAGTGCGTCATGAAGGAAAAGGTGTGGAAGGCTGCAGGGTCCCAAACAGAAACAAAAGTTTCCAGAACCCAGCTAAGATCAGCTTCTTGTTTAGCAGGTGGGAGGTAAAATAGATCCACTTAGCCAGTTTTCCCTTTCATCCTTGGCCTCCAGGTTAGATACAGTCCATTGTAGATCTGTGAAGCTGTGTTCTGTAGTGTTAAAATTTTAGCCACAGGTAATGAACCTTAGTAATCAGTATGAATGTATCATATCTCAAATATGTAAGGTTTGCGCAGCTGGCTTGTTGGCAACTTAGGTTATCAAGGTGGCCAAGTGAGATCTCCACGGCAGGACTCTGTGTACCTTCACATGTAATAACTGTTGTTACACTGGCCACATCAATGCAAGGAAAGTACTGTGTTGTTACAGAGTAATTCTCTTTTTCCCCCCCTATAGAGCAATGAAGACAGGAAACTGCTAATTATATGGTTAGTAACTTGAAATATAAGTACCAGATAAGCAGTAGGAACATGTAATAATAATATTTTACCCTTACAGAGCACCTTTTGCCCCAAAGCACTTGACAAACATTATATACAGAACACTGTCAAAATGCAGCAAATATATTAGAAACAGCAAAATTCCTTCCTGACCCCTGCGGTGAATAGCCCTGGAGTATTGAGATTATTACCCTTACCTCCATTTACAGAAACACAGATGTTACTGGTTATAAATGTATTCAGTCTTCTTAAAATTTCAGACACAATATTTGACTCTTCTGTACCTGTGAGTACAACTTGCTGGTTATGGGCCAAATTAAGGCACCTGGACCCACATCCTCAAAGGTATTTCAGCTCCTAACTTCCACTGAAATCAATGGAGGTTAGAGTGTGAATATCTTCCAGGATATCTGGGCCCTAGAATGAGCTGGGTTGGAGGGCGGGTGTACCTCCAGGTGGCAGTTGCTGGAAACACAGTACTTCCATCTGTGCTGCGGGTATACACAAGGCAGTGGACCTTTTTACACCTTTAGAAAGGTTTGTAAAGAGCTATCCCCCAGGGAATCGCTGGAGGAACCCCACTCAGCCATGCCCACTCTGGGTCTTTTGGAGCAGCTCCATGGTGCTGTACAATCCAATGCATCCCCTTGTGCTTGCACTGGGGCAAACATAGACTCAGACTTCAGAGTTAGACGGGACCATTGTCGGGAGTTAGACGGGATCATCTAGTCTGACCTCCTGCACATTGCAGGCCACAGAACCTCACCCGCCCACTCCTGTAATAGATCCCTTAAACTCTAGCTGAATTACTGAAGTCCTCAAATCATGGTTTAAAGACTTCAGAAGTGAGCTGTAGCTCACGAAAGCTTATGCTCAAATAAATTGGTTAGTCTCTAAGGTGCCGCAAGTACTCCTTTTCTTTTTTAGAGAATTCACTATTCACACTAGTAAAACCTGCAAGTGACCTGTGCCTTCCTGCAGAGGAAGGTGAAAAACTGACAGGGCCTCTGTCAATCTGACCCAGGGAAAATTCCTTCCCAGCCCCACATATGACAATCTGTTTAGACCCTGAGCATGTGAGCAAGACCCACCAGCCAGACACCTGGGAAAGAATTCTCTGTAATAACTCAGAGCCCTCCCAGTCTAGTGTCCCATTACTGGCCGTTGGGGATATTTGCTACTGGCAGTCACCAATGGGCCACATGTCATTGTAGGCAGTCCCATCATACCATCCCCTCCATAAACTTATCAAGCTCAGTCTTGAAGCCAGTTAGTTTTTTTGCCCCCACTGCTCCCCTTAGAAGGCTGTTACAGAACTTCCCTTCTCTGATGGTTAAAAACCTTCACCAAATTTCAAGCCCAACCTTATTGATGGCCAGTCTATATCCATTTGTTCTTGTATCCACATTTGTGCTTAATTTAAATAACTCCTCTCCCTCCCCGGTATTTGCCCCTCTGATGTATTTAGAGAGAGCAATCCACACCCCTGAGTGACTTAGTTATACCATCCGAACTGCTGGTGTAGACAGCGCTCTGCCAGTGAGAGAGCTTCTCCTCAACATAGCTACCAGCTCACCGGGAGGTGGATTAACTACTCCGACGGGAGAGCTCTCCCCAGTTGGCTTAGAGCGTCTTCACCAGAAGTGCTGCTGTAAATGATGTAATGTAGACATAATCTCAGGGTTTTTTTGTTCTGCCTTCCCTCTGCACCCTCGACATACCCAAAACAATACTCAGCCAAAGCTCCTGGGTGGGTTCACACACTCCTTTTGTTTTAGGCAGGGTTTATACTTACAATTAGGTGTGAACTCACCCTTCAAGTAACATATCACTCTCAATCCCAAGGTTTCACCCAGCTCATAATGAGATATTATCGATGCAGAGTAACAAGAAACTGGCACTGGTTCAGGACCAGCTGTTTTTTTTTCTTTTTAATTTACTGCTCATAATAATTGTGTGTCTTGAGCCTGGCCCATCCTTACAAGTTTTATCAGTAAACTATTTCAGTTAAGGGTGTGATTCTCCCCCCTCCCCTACCCCCCCCCCCAACCGCCAAATACTTATACTGGCAGAAGCTTTAGTGTGGGTGCAGTTATAAAACTGACTTATACCAGAATAGCAATTCCCCTTCCTGTACCAGAATGGCTATACTGGTATAAACCCCCTTTATAATGATCTAACCGTGGCAACGCTAGGGTAGTGTAGGCAAGCCTTAGGTAGTGTTTTACTTTGCTAGGCATAAGGCAGCTGGGGGATTAATTGGCTTTCTGGCTTTACACTAAATGTTAGGGTGTTTTATATTTAATCGACCAAAACCAGACACACCTCTTTGAAGGGTTCTGTCTGAATTATTTAGAGTAATAGATTCATAGAGTGAAATTCTGCACCCCCTTAAATCATTGGGAGCTTTGCCATTGACTTCAATGGGGCCAGGATTTTACCCATAGATTTTAAATTCAGAAGGGACCACTATGATTCTCTGATCTAATCTCCTGCAAATTTAACTCAGTAATCCCTGCATCAAACCCAATGACTTGGGGTGGAATTTGAGCACGTTGTAAGAGTTACTGTACTGGGGGGGTCTGTATCTTTGGCACATCCACAGGCTGTCCCTAAATGGTGTGGGTTCAATGGGAAGGAAGGACCCTGACTCAGGAAATAACTCTCACAGGAAGTTTGGGGTGTGGGTGTTGTCAGTAGACATAGCTTCCCAGTAGAGATGCCATAATGTGGTTATGTCTTGGGACTTTAAGAGAATTCCTCTTTCAGGAAGTGCTTGGTGAGAGACAACACTGTGTGTGGAGAAAAGAATGAAGCCTGACTGTTGCACTGTCTTAGGTGTCACTCTCTAGGCTCACACACAGAACAGGTGTGTTTCCTGCCTGGGGGAGAAAGCCAAACTGCATTTTGGTCAGCAGCACCAACAGCAAGAGGGAGCAGCCTCTGTATCATCCTCCAATAATAAACGTCCTCCAATAATAAACATCTGTTGCTTATTAAGCTCATGCCTGCATCATCATTCCAGAAATTTTGCCTGCTTGTGTTAACCCACCAAGAAGATGACTGAGGTCATGTAGCAATGTCTTTAAAAGGCTTGATTGAAACACTGCAAGTGATGGAGAATTCCCCACATCCCTTGGTAAGCTGTTCCAATGGTTCATTACCAAAATTTGCACCTTATTTCTAGCTTCAACTTGCAGCCTGTCATATAAACTATAAAATAGATTGTGCTGGTCAAAGTTTTCTCACTAAAACATTGTTTTGATGAATAACCCTTTTTGACCTAAACAACATTTGTGGATATTTTTCTGTTTGTTTGTTTGTTTGTTTGTATGAAAAACTGAAAACTAAAAAAGTTTCCTGTTCAAAAAAGGAAAAAGGAAAAAAGGGAAGGGAAGGAAAAACAAATATACATTTTGAAAACTTTCTGGTTTTCATTTTGTCAAAAAGACCCAAAAAAGTAATGAAAAAAAGTTGATTGAAATGAAAATTTTTTTGTTTCCTTTGAAAGTCATGAAAATATAAAGCATTTTTTGACAAGCTCAGAAAACACAGAATCAACAAACAGAGAGAACCTCAGCTGTTTCTAGTGACTGGTGACAGGATGGGATTCCTCTGTCCAGACCCAAGTTGTACAGTATTTCCAGGAATCATGTTTGTTCTGCTCTGTTCTAGTCTAATCATTTCTATTTAGGTTCTTATACCTTCCCCATCAGTGTAGGATTTGAGCATCATTCTGGTGCTGAAAAAAAGCTGGGTACCACATGCCAAAAACAACACCCATCATCTGGCAGCAGCCTTTTTTCAGTATATCTCGTGTTGTTCCCAACATACTTTTCTCATCCCTGGATAATTCCCTCACCTGATCTGCCCAGTTTCCTCCAAGCACCTTCTCAGACTGCAGAATCACATCCCCGGTCTATATTCATCCCTTTCTTCTCCATTCCCTCACCTGCGTAGCCTCAAGCATGTCATTAGCAGACTCAGGACTAGAAGCCACATCTTCTAACTCTCAGAGCAATGCCAACAGAGCCCATTGCTAGTCAGGTAAATAAAAGTGCCTCATGGGAGGGAGAGGAAAGACTGTTCTGCCCCATAGATGAAGAGAGTGTACTGTGGGGGCTGTTGGCAGCTGCGGCAGCTTTACAGCCACCCCAAGGCTACTCTAAACTACAGAGGGTGTTTGTACCAAGTGTCTATTGCTCCATGGCTGAATTGTCCTTACAGCTATTAGCTAGAACACTGCAACATTTAATAAGAACTTAATGCAAGCTGATGGGCATATACTTTTTGTCAATGCTGATTTGATCTCTACATTTAAGGAAAACATTACTTTGTGGTATACAAACACTAAATAAGAACTCCAGTAGATGCAGCCTCTTGTCTCTGCACAGGTCTCAAGGTTAGATGGAAAGTAAATGAGCCCCAGAACATCTGAAAGGTTGCTACTGATGATGACTACCCTGTCAAATCTTTGTATGGGGGATCTGCACATCCTGTTTATGTGCTCCCACTCAGAAGAGCACAGACTGATTGCATAAGGACTTCGAGACAAGTATCTGTTCTATTAATGTTGGCCAAAGTGTCATCTTTCTAGCTACACTGGGTGAGGGGCACTGAATGACATACAATTTGCCAGTCCAGGAATAATTTCGGTGGCGAGTTTGCTGTGTACAAATGGTGCTGGGTAGTTTTAACAGACAAAACCACAGAAAGGTGTAGCAGTCTCTTGTCTTGATTACCGCTTCCTTCTCCTCCTCTCTGCCCTCCCCAAATCTCACATTGCACCCAGAAAGCCTATACAGCACACTACCATTACAATGATCTGTTGTGTTGGCACCTCCACCTGTTTCCACCCCACCTCCTTGGAACCTCCCCTTGGCTTCTGATCTTGTTCCATATCATATTCAAACTCCTCATTCTCACCTTCAAGGGTCTCTACAGCTGTCTCCATTTATCTGTGTACTTATATGACCCCAATCACTTTATTATCTCATCCATGACTACAAAATAATTTGCATGACAGTAGATACAACTAGAGGCCCCAAGTGAGATCAGGACCCTTTGCGCTAGGTGCTGTCCACACTCAGAGTAAGAGACGCTACTGGATCTAAAGAGTTTACAATCTAAAGAGACATCAGAGGGGAGGGGAAAGAAAATTGAAGTGCTTGTACAAGGGCACACAGCAGATGTGAAAAGAGAACTCCTAACTCCCACATCAGTGCCCTGTCTACTAGACCACTGGCCTCTCAATCCTAGTTTACTACTACTCCCCACTTACATTCTGCCTTCTGCAACATGCCTCACTGTTTCCCTTTTTCCACACTGGTCCTATATCTGGAACAGTGTCCCTGTCCCTCTGTGCCACTCAACCTCAGACTCCTCCTTCATAGAGGTAGGTTAGTTCTCATGCTGTCCCTTGGGCGGTGAATGTGTTCTCTTCCTCCTCCATGATGTTCTGTTCTGAGCCACATCTGGTGCCTCCTTCATATCCATCCTCCAAACTCACTTTCCCCCCCAGTTATCTTCCCATTCCTGGCCCCCTTACCATAGGCTTCACACCAGACACATCACCAAATGTTAATATATTAATAAAGTAAAATAAAATAGGAACTGACAAGATACACATCTGGCAATATGTTTGGTTTAACTATTTCTTTGAAAAACTTATTGTAGTTAGATTTTTTTTAAAATGTGTCAATGATACATACATTTGTGTTTATAAAGCCTAACCTTTGAGTAAAATTTGAGGTGAGTGTCCCTTTCATGTGCTTTAATGTGATCCCGTAATGTGCTGAGTGCCCTCAACTCACAGAAAAATTTCTTTTGTTTGCTTTCCATTTTGCTGCAACCTAGGATCCTATTAACCTTTTGAAGGTTGTTGAACAATGTGTTCTCATCTTCATGTTACTGCTAACTTAAATCTCTAAGCCAGTCGTAATATTCATTCAAAACCTCTCATGAGAAACACATGCTATGAGATCTCTGCGAACAGCCTCTTTTTACACATAAATACATTTGTCACTAACATCCCTTAAAGCATAGCAAGTACTTTCACCTGTTTATTGAAGTGCATAGCGTATTATCCACATCAGTGTTAATGTATAAAATCACATACAGTAAAAGCTCTCAGTGTATATCAAAGAGTTTCTCAGAGCCATCTACCACAGTAAGATGAGCCCTGGTACGTTTTATCAAGTACAGTATCCTTATTAACCTTAATTTTAATGCTTATGTCTCTTCATGAAGCAGGTTGTCTAAATTCAGTGATACTTGGCTTTTTGCTCTTTCCTTGTGTAACGCACTGGTGAGTGGGTGCTACAGGGCCCAATCTGTGCTGATCTACAGAAGACAAGAATTTTTGCAGCCACAGGCTAAGAAGGTGTGGCTTATTAGCTCAAGCTTTTGCAGCTCATGGTTTAGCTCTGGAGGACCCTGGTTAAATCCCTGGTGTGCAAAGACATTGCGCCTGATCCTCCGCTGCCAGGCACCTGTGTAAACTGGGTATAAAATACAACCAAATCCGAATGATCACATCAAGTCATTAGAGACCACTGCTCATGATAACATGAATGTCTATGCTACATTTGCAGGTGTGCTAATGCGATGTTATAGCTGACATCTCTCACGTGGGTTGTTCGTTCATTGCATGGTGTTCTTTTGCCTGTATTTTCCAAGTCCATGACGTGAGAAAGTTGCTCTTGTAATTTAATTTAATGGTTGCCTGGTTGTTGGACAGCTCTTCTGAGAAGCGTAGACTAAACGTGGGCTCCTTCATAGAATCATAGAATCATAGAATATCAGGGTTGGAAGGGACCCCAGAAGGTCATCTAGTCCAACCCCCTGCTCAAAGCAGGACCAATTCCCAGTTAAATCATCCCAGCCAGGGCTTTGTCAAGCCTGACCTTAAAAACCTCTAAGGAAGGAGATTCTACCACCTCCCTAGGTAACGCATTCCAGAGTTTCACCACCCTCTTAGTGAAAAAGTTTTTCCTAATATCCAATCTAAACCTCCCCCACTGCAACTTGAGACCATTACTCCTCGTTCTGTCATCTGCTACCATTGAGAACAGTCTAGAGCCATCCTCTTTGGAACCCCCTTTCAGGTAGTTGAAAGCAGCTATCAAATCCCCCCTCATTCTTCTCTTCTGCAGGCTAAACAATCCCAGCTCCCTCAGCCTCTCCTCATAACTCATGTGTTCCAGTCCCCTAATCATTTTTGTTGCCCTTCGCTGGACTCTCTCCAATTTAGCCACATCCTTCTTGAAGTGTGGGGCCCAAAACTGGACACAGTACTCCAGATGAGGCCTCACCAATGTCGAATAGAGGGGAACGATCACGTCCCTCGATCTGCTCGCTATGCCCCTACTTATACATCCCAAAATGCCATTGGCCTTCTTGGCAACAAGGGCACACTGCTGACTCATATCCAGCTTCTTGTCCACTGTCACCCCTAGGTCCTTTTCCGCAGAACTGCTGCCTAGCCATTCGGTCCCTAGTCTGTAGCTGTGCATTGGGTTCTTCCGTCCTAAGTGCAGGACCCTGCACTTATCCTTATTGAACCTCATCAGATTCCTTTTGGCCCAATCTTCCAATTGGTCTAGGTCCTTCTGTATCCTATCCCTTCCCTCCAGCGTATCTACCACTCCTTCAAAGGGCAGACCCAGCCTGTCACGGCCCTGCTAAAGCTCTTCTGCTGGACACTCCTGAGCCTGCTGTGTTTGGGTCTCGACACACCGGCCCCCTGTGCATTAAGCTTCCCTTGGTCTGAGTAGCCTCCAGCTTTCTTTGGCCGCTCTGGCACATTTCATTGGCACAGGTCCCCCTTCACAGAAATGGGACTTCATGGCCTAGCTGCCTTAGGCCCCCAGTACCAGAGCCGACCTCCCCCTTCAGTCATTTTAGCACATCCTTTCCCAGAGCTCCAACCTTGTGGCACTTTGGGTTACGTTTCTCTCTCCAGGGATATGCGATAGTTGAAGCACTTGACACTCAGGCTTTCAAAAAGGTTCCAAAACCAATCACTTTACTTTAGATGTCACAATAAATATGCAGATCTGGACAAAACAATAAAACACCTATACACCATTCCTCGTCTCAGAGTTTTCACCACTCTGGAGTGTTCTTCAGGATTTGGGCAGTAGCCTTTCAGGATTCCAAGTCTTCTTTCCTTATGGCTTCTCCTCGGGAACCCACTGCCCTCTCCTCCTGCCCACTTCCCTTGACCTCAGCTGATCCAGGAGACATAAAGGACCCCTTTGCTATGAAAGCATCCCTGTCCTGTCCAACCTTCCTTTGTCTCTGTAAATCCCCAGGTGTTTTTAAAGGCAAGTATTTCTACCTGGTTGGTTTTCCTGTTTGGAGATTTTCCTTTCCTTCAAATCCTGCTCTCCCCAGTAGAGAAGTTGGAGAAAACTGGCTTTATCTACAGGCAAGTCTACGCTTAAAATGCTGCATCGGCACAGCTGCACCCATGCATCCGTGCTGCTGGAGCGCTTTAATTAAGATGGGGAGCTCTCCCACTGACGTAGCGCTGTCTATAGCAGGGTGAAGGGCAAGGCCCTCATAACTCCGTTGCTTAGGGGTGTGGATTTTTCACACCCCTGAGCGACCTAGTTATACAACTATAGGTCTAGCAGTGTAGACCAGACCTCAGATGCAGCTTCTCTTTTGTTCTCCCCAGGAGAGATCTATTCAGATACTGACAGTCTTTAATGATTGACCTATTCATGAACAGATGTGCAGGTGTCATTCCTCTCCATCCTTCACACAAGGAGCATGAGGCAGTACACAGCCAAAGATGTTCATAAGGATACAGACAGGCCATAAAATCAAACTAAATTATACAGAGTCCCCAAATCATCACCCAGCTGGGGCCCAGGCCTACTACAGGTAAAACACAAGATCTCTGCTTCTGTATTGTCCCTCTGATACATTGGGAAATATCTTTTTTTTTTTTAATAAATATTGTGCCTCCGTGTGTTTGATTATGATGGACCACTTGCTATGGAGTGAGATCAAAAGGGGCTGTTAAAGGAAACAGGCAGAAAAGGCAAATCAACAGCAAAGAGAAGGTAATATCTCAGAGTACAAAGGCTCCTTATGGAACAACGGTGGAGGGGTGGGGAAAGCTCTTAACTGAGGAGTGCCCCTGCTGGGCTCCATCCAGGCTGGCAAAGCCTGCCCCGGCTGAATCTCAGCTCAGAAGGGAATATTTAAACCGTAAAGACACTATACTGGGGGAAGAAAGGGGGCTGAGTGGGGTCTCAGGAGCAGTGGCAGGAGAGGTGTCTCTGGCCCAGAGAAAGCGATACAAAAGCTGAAATAGGGCACTCTTCTTCCCCCAGTCCAGAGAGGGAAGGATCCAGGCTGTGGGGAACTTTCAAAAGCTTCCAAGGAAAGGTTAAGGCGTAGGTTAGACCCATGCGTAGGGACCTTGCTCGATTGTACTCTTTGTCTTCGCTCTGCTCGCTGTGTGCCTCCAGGTGAGTGAAGAATGCTTTGTGCCGAAGGAGCTGTTCCCGAGAAACTTCCGGCAGCTTGCTGGTCACAGGACTCTGAAGTAAGAGCTTACGGGTGCCAAACCCACTAGGCCCAGCTGTGGTGTGAACACAGCTTGGGGGCTGCAGCCCAGAAAGCTAGTCGAAGGGTAGCTGGAGCACAGAGCTCTACCCGTTGAGCGGGTTGCAGGGAGCTAGGCCTGCCACCTGAGAGAGAAGTTCAAGAGGGGCTGAAAGGGGGCTAGAGCACAGCTGGCCCTGTAACCGTGACACCCTCACTATGGCAATTCTCATGCTCTAGGTCACTCTTGAAAGCAAGCTGGCAACTTCCCGTAGCTGAGTCCCAGCTGTCACCCTATTCCAGCAGTGTGCTGTGCCTCACAGTTCTGGACGGGGACTCTAGGCAAGCCCCCTTCTGTGCCTGCCTTTTGCAGAGAGCTCTTGCCTTTCCCTGAGTCTCCTGGTGCTCCTGGTTGGGCACTGTCTGCTTGGACTAAGATCTAAATGCCAGCCTTGTCTCCTGCCCCTACTTAGTTGAAGTCTTTGCCCTCTGGCAGCGTTCCATCAGCTGGCTGGCATTACCGAGGGACTGTCCCTAGCAGCTGCTCAGCTAGCTCCCGCGGGCACAATCCAGAGGTACTGCTCTATGAAGACGCTTTTCACTACTGCTCCCAAGGGTCAGTTTCCTGTTTTAGCAAACTCTGGCCCAGGCAAAAGACTCTGCATGCCTGGCTTGGTGGGGTTTAAGCACCTGAATGGTAGGGTTTAATACCAAAACCAAAACGAAGTGTCAATATTACCCTGTCTATTTAAAACCCAAATCAGACACAGCAGTGTTTCCCTTCAGCTAGTCAGCTTGCCACAGCTCAGTTCAAAAAGTCTAGCTTGTTTCAACCAAGTCCCCAAGAAGGAGCAGAAGACAAAATTTCCTGCCCTCTTCTACTTTCAGCCAATTCCTTCCTTTGGCTTTTTATAACTTCTGCTGGCTGCTAATGAGGCTCCTCAACATTCCTTGCAAAGAGCAGCTGCTAATCCACTCACGCTAATTAGCAGAGTGCAGAGCATGGTGGGCTATTTGGGGTGGTGAATCAACACCATCCCTGCCAGTGCCAGCATGGGGTCCTTTTCCTGAATCACGGAAACCACCCATTCCGTAAGCAAAGGTGTAGCCATTGTGGAGAAATGAATTACACCTGACAGCATTGGAGCACCTTCTAGTAACAGCAACAGTTTGAGTGGAGGATTATTTCCCCCCTCAATACATCTCGCTTCCCCCTTAGGAATGAAAGGTGGTCTTTAGGAATGCAGATCTTTGCCGATTTTTTTTGTGGCTTACTAGTAACAGTCAGCCCCATTTGCAATTTAAATCATATTTTATATTAGCATCTGTTTTAATGGCTGCAGAGCACATGTGTCAGCGTATTTGTGATTCTGATGCTGTGCTCTTAAAAATAAAAATAAAAAAACGCTAAAGTGATTCCATGTGCATGGTACAATTTAGCACAGAAGAAGCGCTGTGTGTTGAAGCAACGTCAAGGTTGTTGTGACAATGGCTCAAGCAAATGCAGGAAAATTCAACATTAAGGGAGGCTGACACTCTGCCATGGCTGTATGGGTATTGTAGTTCACAAGCATGTACTGATCCAACACCCTTGCAATGATCAGACATGTGACAATTTGGAGATAGGAATATTGGTATTAATTTGCACCTCCTTGATCTTATTGCTTTGCGTCACAATCTTGGCACTGTCTTTATTTTAGGAATTTCTATTTTTGTGAATTATAACATACTAATGAATTTTGTTTTCCTTCTATTAGTGAGTTCAGTGATCATCTTTTTTTTTGGTCAATCCAGACCCTTCACTAACTTTCATCAGACTTGCCATGACAGGCTGATCTGCTATTTTGTATTTAGAGGTGGCCCGGAGAAGAAAAAAATTGGGGTGGTGCCTTTTTTCTTTCTTTCTGATCACAAAATCATAGGACAGGAAGAGACCTTGAGAGGTGATCTAGTCCAGCCCCCTGCCCTCATGGCAGGACTAAATAATATCTAGACCATCCCTGACAGGTGTTTGTCCAACCTGCTCTTAAAAATCTCCAGTGGTGGCAATTTAATCTCCCTTGGCAATTTATTCCAGTGCTTAACCACTCTGACAGTCAGGAAGTTTTTCCTAATGTCCAACCGAAACCTCCTTTGCTGCAATTTAAGCCCATTGCTGCTTGTCCGATCCTCAGAAGTTAAGGAGAACAATTTTTCTCCCTCCTCCTTGTAACAACCTTTTTATGTACCTGAAAACTGTTATCATGTCCCCTCTCAGTCTTCTCTTCTCCACACTAAACAAACCCAATTTTTTCCTCACAAGTCATGTTTTCTAGAAACATTCATCATTTTTGTTGCTCTTCTCTGGACTTTCTCCAATTTGTCCACATCCTTCCTGACATGCGGAACTGGACACAAGACTCCAGCTGAGGCCTAGTCAGTCTGACTTTTTCCTGTGTTTTCTTTTAGATTAGAAATATTTGGAATGTGAAGGCTTATCTTTCCTGTGTCCCTGTGGGGGGCGGCGGAGGGCAGGGGGGAGACAGACATCTTGGAAGTTCAGAAATATGGACTGGCAGCTCTTTCGGTCCTTCACTGAGGGGTTGGTGTGCCAAATCTTTAACAAAGAGAGCTCACGCCACATTTCTGAGTTAAGTAGAAGCTAACAAACACAAAACAATGAGTTTTAAATGGTCTGGACAAGAATAGTTTATTAGCTATGATGGGAGTGCTCTCTTTTATGGTGTCTGCTGTTATTTTTAATTATTATTTGCATCACTGTAGCGATCTGAGATCAAGGGCCCATTGTACTAGGTACTGTACCATAAAAAATGCATAGTACGAGACAGGCTCTCTGCTCATAGATTCATAGATATTTAGGTCAGAAGGGACCATTATGATCATCTAGTCTGACCTCCTGCACAATGCAGGCCACAGAATTTCACCCACCACTCCTAAAAAAGACCTCACACCTATATCTGTGCTATTGAAGTCCTCAAATTGTAGTTTGAAGACTTCAAGGAGCAGAGAAGTCTGCTGACGAGCTTACCTGCTTAGTTTTAAATTGTCTGTACTGATCATGTAATGGGGCTTTTTATTGCTAGTCCACAGCCTAAGACTTCTCTGTTAGGAAATTTTAACTGAAATTTTGCCTACTGTTTTCTTTGTTTTATTTCAGTCTATTATTCCTAGTTGTATGTATCCCACTTGAATACCCACAGAGGTTATACCTTTGCACTGTGCCAGATCCTAGCATATGAGCCATCTGAGATTTAAGAGGGGAAATTGTACATGTGTGTGAAATCTCTTGTGCACACATGTTCTGTATTTCGTTTGCTTAAAAGCCCATGCAAAGTCCCCCCCCCCTTTTAAAAAAATTATTATTATGGGCAATTCTTCCTGAGGACTGAAGTTACACAGACAATAACAGAGCATGGATCAGCCACTGATTCCTCAGAGCAAAGCTGCTTTGTACATGTCCAACATGAGCGGTCACCGCTGGGGATCATGGAAGGTCATATACACCATCCTTCCCTCCCCCAGTCTCCTCATCGATAGGTCTCCCAGCCCATATGTGAACTGTATGTCATGATATGGAAACATCCTCATGAGGGTAATAGGCAGATTTCCAGGATTCACCCTGGAACAGTCCCAAATAACACACTTGTTTTTACTGCTCTCCCAAAGGATAGCAGCAGCTAATTCCCACTTTCTGTATATTTTGCCATGGCATGTTGCAAGCACAATATTGCTGCAGCCATGCTTCCACGGTCGCTCCAGAGATTGCAGACACCCCAATGATTCTGACTAATTCCGTCGTCTTCTTCCCCAGCAGAGCAAAGCTACAAGGTGGGATAGTGCACAGTCAAATCTATCAAAGAGACCATATGGCATCCTGAAGTTACAGTTTCAGGACCATGCATGCTACAGGAGCTTCTGGGGAAACATGTCTTTTTATGACATGCCGCAAGCAAACACTGATTCTCCAAAGGGACTTCTCTGGTAATAAAGATGGGAAGAGGAGGAGGAGGAAGAGGGAAAAAATAACGCTAAGTAGGTCAGTACTTCATTTCCAAAGGCCGGTTAATTACTAGCAAGAAGCATGGAATTAAAATATAGGGAATGAAAGGCTTCATAAACTCCCCAGGACCATATCCACTATGGATACTTTGCTCATGAAGAGGAACTCCATTGATCTGGAGTTCGTTGTGAAAGCGCAGGAAGGGGAACTATCATAGCCCTTAAAATAACCCCAGTGGCAGATCATATTATGGTCATATATGTTAAAAATGTTTCTGTGGATCTCAGGCTATGTCTGATGCAGCAAAAAATTATGCTCAATATGTATTGGATGGTGGAGTAGTTGTGCAAGATGGGGCCTGGTCCTCTGAAGTTTGTTGGTGCTTGTGACAGAGTGCAGGGGGGGGAGCCTGATTATTGCCCCTGGAGAAGCTGATTGGGGTAATGATCTAATCAGGCTAGTGGGCTGGGTGGAGTAAACATTCACTTGGCTCCCCATCAGCCCAAGTCTGATAAAAGAGACAGAGGAAGGCAGCACAAAGGGGGTAGGGGCTCAGAGTTGGGAGACCTATGTTCCCCACAGGTCATAGAATCATAGAATATCAGGGTTGGAAGGGACCCCAGAAGGTCATCTAGTCCAACCCCCTGCTCAAAGCAGGACCAATTCCCAGTTAAATCATCCCAGCCAGGGCTTTGTCAAGCCTGACCTTAAAAACCTCTAAGGAAGGAGATTCTACCACCTCCCTAGGTAACGCATTCCAGTGTTTCACCACCCTCTTAGTGAAAAAGTTTTTCCTAATATCCAATCTAAACCTCCCCCACTGCAACTTGAGACCATTACTCCTCGTTCTGTCATCTGCTACCATTGAGAACAGTCTAGAGCCACCCTCTTTGGAACCCCCTTTCAGGTAGTTGAAAGCAGCTATCAAATCCCCCCTCATTCTTCTCTTCTGCAGGCTAAACAATCCCAGCTCCCTCAGCCTCTCCTCATAACTCATGTGTTCCAGTCCCCTAATCATTTTTGTTGCCCTTCGCTGGACTCTCTCCAATTTAGCCACATCCTTCTTGTAGTGTGGGGCCCAAAACTGGACACAGTACTCCAGATGAGGCCTCACCAATGTCGAATAGAGGGGAACGATCACGTCCCTCGATCTGCTCGCTATGCCCCTACTTATACATCCCAAAATGCCATTGGCCTTCTTGGCAACAAGGGCACACTGCTGACTCATATCCAGCTTCTCGTCCACTGTCACCCCTAGGTCCTTTTCCGCAGAACTGCTGCCTAGCCATTCGGTCCCTAGTCTGTAGCTGTGCATTGGGTTTTTCCGTCCTAAGTGCAGGACCCTGCACTTATCCTTATTGAACCTCATCAGATTTCTTTTGGCCCAATCCTCCAATTTGTCTAGGTCCTTCTGTATCCTATCCCTCCCCTCCAGCGTATCTACCACTCCTCCCAGTTTAGTATCATCCGCAAATTTGCTGAGAGTGCAATCCACACCATCCTCCAGATCATTTATGAAGATATTGAATAAAACCGGCCCCAGGACCGACCCTTGGGGCACTCCACTTGATACCGGCTGCCAACTAGACATGGAGCCATTGATCACTACCCGTTGAGCCCGACAATCTAGCCAGCTTTCTACCCACCTTATAGTGCATTCATCCAGCCCATACTTCCTTAACTTGCTGACAAGAATACTGTGGGAGACCGTGTCAAAAGCTTTGCTAAAGTCAAGAAACAATACATCCACTGCTTTCCCTTCATCCACAGAACCAGTAATCTCATCATAGAAGGCAGTTAGATTAGTCAGGCATGACCTTCCCTTGGTGAATCCATGCTGGCTGTTCCTGATCACTTTCCTCTCATGCAAGTGCTTCAGGATTGATTCTTTGAGGACCTGCTCCATGATTTTTCCAGGGACTGAGGTGAGGCTGACTGGCCTGTAGTTCCCAGGATCCTCCTTCTTCCCTTTTTTAAAGATTGGCACTACATTAGCCTTTTTCCAGTCATCCGGGACTTCCCCGGTTCGCCACGAGTTTTCAAAGATAATGGCCAATGGCTCTGCAATCACAGCCGCCAATTCCTTCAGCACTCTCGGATGCAACTCGTCCGGCCCCATGGACTTGTGCACGTCCAGCTTTTCTAAATAGTCCCTAACCACCTCTATCTCCACAGAGGGCTGGCCATCTCTTCCCCATTTTGTGATGCCCAGCGCAGCAGTCTGGGAGCTGACCTTGTTAGTGAAAACAGAGGCAAAAAAAGCATTGAGTACATTAGCTTTTTCCACATCCTCTGTCACTAGGTTGCCTCCCTCATTCAGTAAGGGGCCCACACATTCCTTGGCTTTCTTCTTGTTGCCAACATACCTGAAGAAACCCTTCTTGTTACTCTTGACATCTCTGGCTAGCTGCAGCTCCAGGTGCGATTTGGCCCTCCTGATATCATTCCTACATGCCCGAGCAATATTTTTATACTCTTCCCTGGTCATATGTCCAACCTTCCACTTCTTGTAAGCTTCTTTTTTATGTTTAAGATCCGCTAGGATTTCACCATTAAGCCAAGCTGGTCGCCTGCCATATTTACTATTCTTTCGACTCATCGGGATGGTTTGTCCCTGTAACCTCAACAGGGATTCCTTGAAATACAGCCAGCTCTCCTGGACTCCTTTCCCCTTCAAGTTAGTCCCCCAGGGGATCCTGGCCATCCGTTCCCTGAGGGAGTCGAAGTCTGCTTTCCTGAAGTCCAGGGTCCGTATCCTGCTGCTTACCTTTCTTCCCTGCGTCAGGATCCTGAACTCAACCAACTCATGGTCACTGCCTCCCAGATTCCCATCCACTTTTGCTTCCCCCACTAATTCTACCCGGTTTGTGAGCAGTAGGTCAAGAAAAGCGCCCCCCCTAGTTGGTTCCTCTAGCACTTGCACCAGGAAATTGTCCCCTACGCTTTCCAAAAACTTCCTGGATTGTCTATGCACCGCTGTATTGCTCTCCCAGCAGATATCAGGAAAATTAAAGTCACCCATGAGAATCAGGGCATGCGATCTAGTAGCTTCCGCGAGCTGCCGGAAGAAAGCCTCATCTACCTCATCCCCCTGGTCCGGTGGTCTATAGCAGACTCCTACCACTACATCTTATATTATATTTTATAATATATAAAATATATATAGTTGTATATATAATATACAACTGCTGTATATTATAAGTATGAGGACCTACTGTCCAGCCTGTGTCCTGACTAAGGTACCTCTGTAGCCTCCCACCTTGTATTTGGACAGTGAGGTTGGCTTCTCTAATCCTCAGCAATATAATTCCCACATGGTTCAAGTGGTCTTGCCAGGAGTCACTAAAATATAGCCAAGTCCTCTACATAGGCCCTGGAGAAGGTCTGTAAACCCTGCAGCACCTCATTGACAAGCCTCTGAAAGGTAGCCCTGCCCCCTATTAATTAATCCAAAAGACAATCATAAACTCATATAAGCCAGATTCCATTATGAAAGCAGACTTTTCCTGGGCATCAGCATCTAAGGCAGGGATTGGCAAGCTTTGGCATGCAGTCCACCAGGGTAAACTCCCTGACGGGCTGGGACGGTTTGTTTACCTGCTGCAGCCGCAGGTTTGGCTGATCGCAGCTCCCACTGGCCGCGGTTTGCTGCTCCAGGCCAATGGGGGCTGCGGGAAGCGGTGGCCAGCACATTCCTTAGCCTGCGCCACTTCCTGCAGCTCCCATTGGCCTGGGACGGCAAACTGCGGCCAGTGGGAGCCGTGATCGGCCAAACCTGCTGACGCGGCAGGTAAACAAACCGTCCCGGCCTGCCAGGAGGCTTACCCTGCAAGCTGCGTGCCAAAGGTTGCCAATCCCTGACCTAAGGGAATTTTCCAATATCCTCAAATCAAATCCAGAGTACTTATGAATTTTGCACTCACCAACAGATGCAGGAGATCCCCTATCTGGGATGTGGGGTAAGGACCAGGTTGGGTGATAGAGTTTATCCTTCTAAAATCTACAGAAAACCTCATGGTTTTATCCTTTTTGGGTACCATTACTTTGGGAGATGTCAAGGGGCATTTTGACCCCCAAACCTAGCATGCTTTGCACTTCATCCTGAATCTGTTTTTGCATTTCTCCTTTTGCATGATATGCTCTGTTAGGGGCAGGGCATGGCCCTGTAGTTTCAACAGAATGCACTATTTTGTAAATGAAACCTGGCAGGTTGGAAGATACCTGCTGGTGGTATTTCAGGAGGGCCAACATCTCCTGCTTTTACGTTGGATACAAACCCTCCCACATCTCGGTGCTCTCCAGAGAAGTCTGTTCCATACTTTCCCTGACCAAGCCTATTAAAAGGGCAGTAAACGTCCCCTCCTCAGGACAACAAATCATATTAACAACCATCTTTCTTTTATGGTAAGCTTTCAGTCTATTTACATGTACTGTTTGCACATCTCCCTTGCCATGGAGTTTCAGTACATCATAAGGGACTCCATTCACTCACTCTATTGCCTCAAAAGGTCCCTCCCAACAATCCTGCATCTTGCTATTCCTCACTGAAATTAACACTAGCACCAAATCACCCATATCAAAAGGTCTTTCTCCAGCAGGCCTGTCCTACCAAGCTTTCTGAGACACCTGACTCCTTCCAAGGTTCTGACGCACTAAGTCCATTATAGACAGCATTTAAATTCTCTTTAAAATGAGTGACATACTCCCCTACAGGCTGTCCTACCTCTTCTGTACTACCCTCCCCCGAGTCTCGAATTAAATCTAGGGCTTGCCTATCTGTAAAGCAGATCAAAGGAGGGCAAGCCCCCCGTAGACTCTTGGGATACACTCCAGTATGCTAACAACAACTAAAGAGCAACATGTCCCAGTCAATCTCTTGCTGGGTAATATATATTCTCAGCATAGCCTTCAATGTCTCACTGAATCTTTCTACCAGACTGTTAGTTTCTGGATGACGGGAGGGGGCAGCCTTTATAGGCTTCACCCCACATAGCTTCCGTAACTTTTTGAGAACTACAGACACACACCAGATTTGACAAGATTTCCCTGGGAAAACCTACTCTGCTAAAAATGGCAATGAGGGGAGTAGCCACAGTTTCTATATTAGATAAAGCCGTGGCTTCAGGGTACCTGGTGGCAGAATCCACCACAACCAGTATATATTTCTTTACGTTTCTGGAAGGTCTTGGTACAGGTCCCACAATAGCTACAGTCACTCTGGCAAACACCCATTTAATGATGGACAATGGCTACAAAGGTGACTTGCAAGGTCCCATTAGCCTCTTACACTTCTGACAGAAGACACAATTCAGAGAGTAATTTTTTAGTTTCCGACATGTGAGGCCAATAGAAATTCTGAGTGAACCTAAGTGTCTAGCAAAGGAACTCCATCCTGTCCTTATCAGGCATAAGCACCTGCTTGCGGACCTCACCAGGGTGCCTCTTTTTCCCCTGCAGGAGCCTCCCTGTACAACAAACCTCCTTCTAGAAAAAAAAAGACACCTACCCTTTCCTTCTCCAGCCAGGTATTATTCTGAGCTGCATGCCTCTCCGTGTCCAGGGAAGGATCTGCCGTTGAGCTTCAAACTCCTTTTGAGTCTCACTCAAGTTAAGAGCAGACTCTGTCTCGGGAAAGGAATCTCTAAACCTCTCCTCAGGGAGAAATTCAGGGGGTGGAATGCAAACATCCCTCCCTTAGAAAAAGGGCCACAGGACCTTTAATAATTACATGTGGTTAGACAGAACCTCAGCTTTACCTCATCATCAGCACCACTTGAGATAGCACTATGCTAAGCATAAGAGAAAAGACAGCCACTTTCTGAAGCATCCCCAGCCTACTTGAGAGAGTTGCACTGGTTTAACGTAAGGTCTGATTCTGAAACAATTTATTTAAACTGGCGCAAAAGGCCAAACTCTTATTTCAGTTTGAACCAGGCTTATTTCATTCTAGAATGAGTCAGTTCCGAAGTGATTTAAGCTAAACTGAAATAAACTACTTATGCTGAAATAAGAGTGTCCACACAAGGGTTTGCACTGGTTCAGCTAAATCAATTTAGAAATGGA
Organism: Lepidochelys olivacea; assembly: GCF_965140295.1. Classification (NCBI taxonomy): domain Eukaryota; kingdom Metazoa; phylum Chordata; order Testudines; family Cheloniidae; genus Lepidochelys; species Lepidochelys olivacea. The sequence continues at coordinate 8,776,489 of NC_140413.1, forward strand.
TTTAAGGTAAGGAGTGCAACTTTCTTGTGTGGAGAAGGCCTTTGTTTGTCAGATCTGAGGAGAGCACAGCACAAGATAGCAGAGCTGTCTCCTGCAAAGCGTTAACATAAGACCAACACCTGAGGCCCTGTTTACTGTACCTTAAATATGGTAGCAAGGCAGATAGAGTCTATTGATCTCGACAGTAAACTCCTCAGGACAGCGACCTTCATCTTCCTGAGGAGCATCACCTGTGACACTTATCAGGGGTATCTAGGGCTGTGAGACACCTTGCTACCACCCGCCCTTAGTACAGAGGTGCCCAAAGTGTGGGGCGCGCTCCCCCTAGGCGGGCACGGAGGAACGTCTAGGGAGGTGCGGCAGCTCTGCTCCAGTCCCACCCCCGGCTGCCTTCCCGGCTCCTGGTCCTGTGCCTGGCCCCGTCCCCAGCCTCAGCGTGGCTCCTCTCCCAGCCCCGCGCCAGCCTCCATTCCCAGCCTGGGGCTGAGGAGCTTGGGGGTGGGGTGGGGGGGCAAGGACAGGGGTAACGGGGCTGAGGCTGAGGCCCCAGGCCCACCCCCCGCTGTGGCCTCAGCCCCCTTACCCCTGCCCCCCACCAAGCTGCGGCCCCGCTCCTCGCCCCGGATCCAGGGAGGGAGGGCGCACACAGGGGGTAAGGGAGGTACGACCCTCAAAAGTTTGGGAACCGCTGCTTTAGTATGAAGAATCCTTGTTTGTGCCACCGAGGGGCCAGCTCCCAACTGCACTGGCCACGGGCAACACAAACGCTCCCATCTTAGCCTGTGAAGGCTCTGCAGTCTCGCTGCAGGTGAGAGATAGGCACACTCCAACCACCAAGCCTTCTGAGTGTCTCCCTGGAGTGTGCAGTCCCTGTTCCCCATGAGACTTACATTATTCATAGATTCGCTGCTTCTAGAGAAGCAATGCACCCCAGCTCTCTGTTCCTCCTCAGATCACCGCTCTGCTTAACACAGAGAACTTAAACATATTTATAGAGACATCCAGTATAAGTTTATTTAACAAAGCCTGGAGGTTACAACTAGCAGCAAGTAGAAGCATTGGAAACAAATGGCTACATATAAAATAAAGTCATAACTTGCAGTCTAGAGCCTAGACTTAGTTACGAAGGCACTCTCCTGTCTTGTAGAGTTTGGCTCACACAAAATCCTTGCAGCGCTTTACAGCCAGACCTGGTTGTGACCCTCCTTTCATGAGAAAAGTGTGTTGTCAGCTTTTGTCTCAGGTGAAGGACCAACTGTGTTCTTTTACCTCCCAGGAAATAGACGTCCCATTGTTTGTCTTCATTCATAAGCAGAACACCCCCTCTGCTGTTTTATTTCTTCCTGTAGATTTTCTGTCTTGTAGATGTTGCAGCCTTTCAATTGGCCCCTGGGCTCAGTATGCAAACAGGCCTCCACTGTGAGGCGTACAATACATAAATGACCAGACAGGGAGATAAGATTCTGTAACCTTGGAGATGTTCCTTTCAGGCAAAAGGTATGTCACCTCCTGGTGACCTCCCTTAACACCAAAACCGTTAGAACATAATTTTAAGTATAGATACATAGCTCTTTAAATATCCATACTGATGTCTCACAATGCTTATGATGACCAGTGGGCTAATGGCTCTCAGCAGAGACTTCACATGCCACCCTTTTGTGAACTATTATGCATATATCTGATGGGATCCCTATAAAACTGTCACAGGGTCCACTCACACCTACTAGCGCCTCCTCCTTGTCACTGTGGGGATGAGCTCTGGTCAAGCATTGCACCTTCCGCTGGCAGTGTCTCTCCCATCGTCCTCTCACACTCTCTGTAACTCAGAGGGTTCCCTCCTGGTGGCTTGTACCTCCAGCCAGGTCACAGTGTGTTTCCCCTCCTGTGGGTATCAAACTCTTTCCAGAACAAATCATCCCAGGCAGTCCACTGTCCTTTGCCTGGTCTATGCAACATTCTCAGTGGCCGGTAGAAGAACCCAGGCCTGCCCTCTACTCCAGGTTATGGCTCAGGGGCCCTCCAATCTGCTGCCAAGATCAACACTATCCTACCTCACTGCTTTCCCCCAGAGCTGTTCCTACCTTACCGGCTCTCCCCCGCTCTTCTGGGTTCGTAGGCCCAAACTCCCTCCTCCCAGAGAGTAACTGTAGCCCCAAACCTACCTCCCTTCTCCCCAGGGAGTGTGGTTACAGACTGTTTCCCATTCAGTCCCTCTCTGCTCTCAGCTCCTAGGTTTTATAAGGTCTCTTTCTCTTCCTGTCCAGCTGAGCCTCATGTCTAATTAATTCCCTGCTCCCTGGCTCCTCCTCCAGGTGCAGCCTGGGCAGGTAATTGGCCTCCTGGCCACCTTAACCCCTTCCAGCCTTGTGTTGTGTGGACATACCATCAGCAAAACCCTATGCAACCTCCTGTGCCTTCTGCCAGTTCACACCAAGAGGTGCCCGGGTCACACCATTACACAACGGTGCTACATGAGTAATAATAGCTAAGGATACGGTTTAGTCACGGAGGTCACCGAAGTCATGGATTCCACGGCTTTACCAGAACTCCGTGACTTTGGCTTCAGCTGTCAGCAGCCGGGGTGGAGCTGAGGCTGTGCGCCCCCCTCGCAGCTGAGGCAGAAACTGGGGCTCTGCACCCCCCACACTCCCTCCGTGGCTTCAGGCTGGGCTGGAGTCGGGGCTCTGCATCATCCCTGCCCCACTGTAGCTTCAGCCAGGGCTGTGTGCCCCCACTGTGGCTCCGGCCAGTGCCCGAGCTGGGCCTGTGTGCCCCCTCCCCACCATGGCTTTGGCTGAGACTGGAGCAAGAGTTGCAGTTATGCACCCACCCCAGCCCCATGGCTTTGGCCGGGGCTGTGCACCCCCTCCTCCCACCAGCTACAACAAGGCTAGAGCTGGGGCTGTGCCCCCTGTGGGGCTGTCATTCCTTCTCCTCTCCCCCCAGCCCTCTCTACCCCAGTTATTTTTAGTAAGAGTCACTGGACAGGTCACAGCTCCCGTGAATTTTTGTTTATTGCGCGTGACCTGTCCATGATTTTTACTAAAAATAGCCCTGAAAAAATCTGAACCTTAATAATAGTGTTCTCCTTTAGCCTAAGTGGTTAGCCAATATTTGGGGCCTTGAGGGGTTATTTCTAGAGGAGGAGAAATTGGTGATATGAGTTGGGTATTTCTTTGGTGCAATCCTGTTTATTTACCAGGAGAGACAAACAGTCCAGTTTCCCTGAACACAGAAGGACCAAACAAAAGGAAGCAGTGTCCTTGCTCAGAGTTCCAAGCCTGCCCTTCCAGCCAGCACTCTGCCCAAAAGAAGCTCTCTCTCTCTCTCTCTCTCTCTCTCTCGGCTTCCTCTCAGGTCCACGCGGGCAGTGCTGTCTGGTTTTCTCCTATCTTTTCTGGTTGCTTTCTGCTTCTGTCATACACAGACACACACAGCTACACTCCAGTATGCCCCAGCCCCTGCATGTGCAGTCAGTTCCCAGGGAAATTCCTCTAATTCTTCGACTTAGTTGTAGTACCGACCTTCCATGTGGCCATTGCTTTGGGTGGTGGCTTCTATTGTTTCAGCTATCTTATTCCATAGAGAGCTTAATTGATTCTTTTATTGAGCCAGAATGAAGGGCAGCTAGCATGAGACCTGGGATGGCCCATATATCAAAGGCAGGTTTGCTGGCAGCTACCAACACCTCCAGCATAACACATAATGAATAGCATAATAAATCATCTCTAATCGATTTGCGAATGGCTGTGAACTGCAATACCAGATCGGACCAGTGGTTTATGTAGTCTGATATCTTTCCTCTGACACAGTGGCCAGCAGCAGATGCTTCTGAAGACAGGCTCATAGTAAACAGCGATGCATCAACAAACCCACGTCTACCAGCTGTCCTTTATCCACTATTTTGTTGACTCCCTTAAAGAATTCTAGCAGATTGGAAAGGTATGATTTTCTTTTACAGATGAGAGGCTGGTTTATCCTCATTATACCATCTACTTCTCCTCTTCCCCTGCACCAAGCTTTTGGGAAGAGGTTGGGCTGAGGGCTGGAGGGGTTTGGGTTTAATTTATCCTCATTCTACCTGGTTGATATTTACTTACATGTTAAAGGTGGGATGGGCTTTACATTGCATTTTGCATTTTAACTGAGGAACGTATGGACTACGATCCCTGACTGGACCCCAATATCCTGGCCCCAGCACTGCTCACTACCAGACTGTTTGGAGGGAGGTATAAGAAACCCCGCATTAGGTAGGAACAGAATTACCTACCCAAAGGAAAAGTTTCCTTCTAACCTTCTCAGCCAAAGGTCAGCTAATGGCTAGTCAGGTGGTGAGCCATAAACAATGCTCATAGTCATGATAATAATAATTAATAATGATAATACCTAGCTCTTACATAATGCTATTATTCAGTAGATCTCAAAGTGCTTCACAACCTGTAATGTTTTTATCCTCAGAACACCGTGTGAGGTAGAGAAGTAAAATAGGCTTGTTTTACTGTTACCTCATTCACTTCCTCCCCCTTTTCCCGCCACTTCTTTTGTTCACGTGCTGCATTCTGTTGTAACTTGAAATGTAAGGCTATGTAAGTGTGGAAGGGATCTAAACCCTCAGTCTTCAGAGAATAAATATTATCATCATTTATTTCCACTTTAGTAGCACATAAGGCCCCAAACAGGTATCAGCGCTTGGTTGTAGTAGGCACCGACAGACATTTATTAAAAAGATAATCCCTGCCCAGCTCAGCTGAGCAACGATATCTGTTTGGAGTCCTTTCTTGCTACTTTCGTACAAATAAATAATAATAATTATACTCTGAAGACAGTGGGTTTATATCCCTTCCAAAATTACTTACACTGTAAGCTCCTTACAGCAGGGACTGTCTTTTTATTCTGCTTCAGGCTCATCTCTAATTTTTATTTCTTAAACTAAACAGAGCAAACAGACGATCAGTTTCACAGGTGGAGGTTGGACACTGGGAAGTGATCTGAAGCCTTGACTTCAGCTGCTGCCTGTTTTAGGGCTAAACAGAAACACAATGCAGTTTCTGGAGAGGTGCACCCATATAGTACATGGTATATAGTTTTTGCATCGGGCTGTTTGTTAAATGCATATGAAATCCCTTTCCAAGTAAGCTACAATATAAATGTTTTTTCCTGCTCATTTGTTGCTAGGTGAATGTTGTGAAACAGCAGAATAGTCCATTTGCAATTGTAATGTGGAGCACCCGGCATAAGCATGCTAATGCCTAACGCTGGCTGAAGTGCCTGCAGATTGGCAGCTGGCACTTTAGGTATAATCCTTAAAGCTTATTAAATTGATTAGTCTTTGGAGTTGTCTAAATCTTTCCTCCAATGTCATATTTATGGGCATGAGACCTACAAATTGCTCTACTGAAATAAATCAGGATACCTTTCAGAGGGCTTACACCTGTTCTAAGCCATCCAGCAGTACTGCCATCTCCACAGTTTCAAAAGGACAGTTTTAAGTAATAAACTAATTTTGTTTTAAATTTCTCTGGCTTTTCCTTCTTGGAAGATTAACATCCGAGGGAGGGATTGGATGGCTTGGAGGATTTGTATTGGACTAAAGATACAGTACCTCTAACCTGGGCACAGCTTTAAATCCAGGGTCAGGTAGTCACAAATTTTTGGTTCCTAGAGGGAAAAGCAATAGTTCATCTCTCTCTGTTTAGCTTCTTTATGGCTCAGAAATGGGTTTTGACAAAGTCAGGCTGGATAACTGTAAGAGTGGGGAAAGGCAGACATATTAACCCTAGAATGATAAACACCCCTTTTCCTATAAGCTGAAAAGAGGTCAACTAGGGACACCTGGGTTCAATTAAGGGCTGCCTGGGATCTTTAAAAAAACAACCCTCTCGGGGGTAGGAGTGGGGGGAAGGAGGATATGAGAGAGGATATATCTCATAACACAAGAACTAGGGGCCACCAAATGAAATTAATAGGCAGCAGGTTTAAAACAAACAAAAGGAAGTATTTTTTCATACAATGCAGAGTCACCCTGTGGAACTCTTTGCCAGAGGATGTTGTGAAGACCAAGACTGCAACAGGGTCCGAAAAAGAACTAGATAAATTCATAGAGGATAGGTCCACCAATGGCCAGGATGGGCAGAGATGGTGTCCCTAGCCTCTGTTTGCCAGCAGCTGGGAATGGGCAACAGGGGATGGATCACTTGATGATTACCTGTTCTGTTAATTTCCCTCTGGGGCACCTGGCATTGGCCACTGTCGGAAGACAGGAAACTGGGCTAAATGGACCTTTGGTCTCATCCAGTATGGCTGTTCTTATGTTTTTATCAGGGATAAGCTGTTGCAGGTCTAGTTGCAGCAGGGAGAACAGCTTTGCCAGGGTGAGAGGCTGCTTTCCTTCCTACAGAGGGAGCAACCAAACTGACTGGCTGTTAGGAAAAGGACTAGCACCCGCCTCCCAAGTTGCAGGCTAGTGCTCCCCAAACAGACCATGTACTCCTTTTCTTTTTGCGAATACAGACTAACACGGCTGTTACTCTGAAACATGCTATGAACGTCACTCAAGCAGGCAATCAGCAAGCTTGCAAGCACACAACAACAAACAAAAACAACATGACTCATCCCATGGGTCATGTAGTCACTTCTCCTTCACCTGGAGAACTCCCTCACAAAACTCCTGTTTGCTGCTCCTGTTCACTGATCTTCATTGAAGTAAACACTTTGTGAATTTGTGTCAAATTTGCTTCATTAGTTTTGTTGAAGAAGTGCCCTCTCCCTGAAAAAAAAATCTGAAAAAAATGAAATGTTTTGTTCTGACACTTTCAAAATGTTTTGATTTTTCAGTTCAAAACCACTTTTTGTTTTGAAATTTGAAAAAAGTTAAACCCTCAAAATTGAAAGGAAATGTTTTGTTTGACCTGATTTTTTTCCCCCAACGTCTTGATTTGCTGAAAATTTTGAACAAAATTGGTTTTGAGTCAACCTCAAACAATTAAAAACTGGTTTATTTTGGATTTGTCATCAAACCAAAAAAATCAGTTATTCTCATAGCTCTAGCAGCTTGTGAACCAGGGAAAGTAATCTGTACCAGGTATAGGGCTGCAGGCAATTATTTTCTGGCTGGAGCAGGGGGGAACAGGGAGGCAGATTGGAAAACAGTTTGTGTGTGGGTCACGGTGTGTTCCTGGGGCAATACAACTCAGCACTGTGTCCTACTCAGATCTTGAGTTCAAAGGCATAATGTATCCTTCTCTGCCTCAGCTGGTATTGTCGCCTATAGGTGGCGAGGGGATAGAACTATGTTGTTTTATGCCAGCTGAAGATCTGGTCCTGTAAATGTTGCAGAAGGTTGAGTTTTGGCATTTTCTTTTCCCCTTATTGATGCTGGTTCAAAATTAGTCAACTTCTGATGTCATGTCATGTGACAATGGCAACAAATCACTGAACAAGGAACTTTATACATTTATTTTTTACTGTCACATGACAGTAACTAGGTACCAAATTAGGAACAAACCCTCCACCAGATTTGTCCCTGGCTATATTTTATCTCTCTCAAGTTGCAGGCTAGTGCCCTCATCACTGGATGACCCTTCATGTCAAGTTAGGGATATTTCTGTTACTTTGGAGTCCAAATCTAGAAATAGAAAATCAAAGACAGTTCTTTATTCTTCTATCTGCAGTGTCTTTCATCCTGGCTCTTTGCATCTATTTGTAACACAGTGGCTAAGTCAGCCATGTCCCTGTCTAATGACTGGATCACATACAGGAGAAGCACCTACTACCTCTACTGTCTATTAGTTACTTCATGAGCTGAAATGGGGGCGGCTTGGGCTTTTAGCGTGGAAGATCATGAGTTCTATCCCCATGACATAACTATAGGTTGTTATTGTTAAGCTGTCTGGAGTGGCTCACAAACGTGGATGTCAGCCTCGGGGCAGACTGTCACAAACCAGGGCGTGAACCCCACACTGTTTGTGTGTTCTGTAATTAGATTTCACCAAGTGTCAAGTGCGAACTACTCAAGCACCATGACAACCTTAACACTGAATCACAGACTGTCCCCTTGGGCACTCTGGTCTATCTTGTCATCCAGGCAAGCCTGCCTATGTGCTAGATGGTTCCTTACACCAAAAATCATAATAATATTCAGGTTACTCCCAGTTTCAAAAGACCAGCCACTTACCCCAGGTCAGTTGTACCCTAGATCTCTCATCGAAGACAACACTGTAGCCAATCCTGTATTAAACTAACTAAAGTTTTATTAAAGAGGAAGGAGAAATAGGAGTTATTTACAAGGTTAAAGCAGGTAAACATAGACACACAAGTGACATAGACACACAGTCTTACGTTTCAAAAAGTAATAGAAACTGCTGTAATGTGCAAGCTCTATATATCCTTTAGCAACTTGGGGATCCCTTGCTTATGCTTATAAATACTACCCGCTCCAAATTCCAAGCAGCATAATAACAATTTTTCTTGACAGGGATTTTTATCCCCTTCTCCCAGAGTTCAAGCTGATGAGAAGAGGGTTTGCGCATGTCTCCAGTTCATGGGTGTGGGGGGAGCAATCAGCAAAGACTTTTGTCCATTGATGTTCCACTGTAGCTTGTCTGATGTCTATAGGCCTTCTTTTGTTGGGTAGGAGATGACAGCTCTTGTGGTAAACTAGTATTTCACATTTGGTAATGCTTTCCTCCTGACTGGGGTGGGGGTGGGGGTCAATTTCAAAGCAAACACTTTCATCGTTACAGAGCAAACACTTAAATATTATCTTGTAACATAGGATACAGATGTTATAAGTAAGATTAATGCATGTAGTAGTTTACAAACATTTCATAAGGTCTAAACACTAAGCACATTCTTATAAACTCAATGTCTCTTTTAACAGTGCTCACACACAGGTGAGCCAGCCTGGTTTCCAGCTATGCATTTGTGGGTGTTCAGTGAGACCAAGGGGCCTTGGCATGAGCTGGCACCTGGTCTGCCAGCGTCACAGTTATATAGTCATGAGGTCTCTGAAGAGACAGGCAAACTGTATTTATAATGTTCTCATATGTGAGGCAGCTGAGGAGCAGAACGGTTAAGTGATTTGCCCAAGGTCATACAACAAGTAAGGAGATGCCTATGCCACCAGGAGGGGTGACTGCAGCACAGGGAGACCCCTGAACTAACTTGAATCTGGCTAGTGCAAGTACTCATAGCGGGGCAGCAGTGACAGTACAGGCTTCAGCACAGAAAGTAGACACCTGCTCGAGATCCTGGGGACTTATTTGGATGGCTAGCCCAGGCTGACGCACACGCTGCCATAGCTTCACTGCTACTGGTACTTGCGCCAGCTAGATCAGAGCTAGCTTGGGTATGTCTACGAGTGCAGCAATCAAACCTTCAACGATACATAAATACAGACTAAGGAGGATACCTCTACACTGCATTTATAAAGCAACATTATTGTAGTATCTAGGCCATGAAAAACCAGGGACCGCAGAATCCTGAGATCTTGACTCTTCTGCTATCCATTTTTAATTCCTGCTTTTCTTGTTCTCTTTTGCTCCTAAAAAGCAGGTGTTAAAAAGAAGCAAAATGGACATAACCCCATTTATACTCAAATAATCGCAATTAAAATGGAATATCTAACCATCTTCCAATGGTTAGGCAGTCACATCACTCACTCTGAGATAAACATTTTAGAATGCTGACTGTGTACTGCATTAAATTAGACTTTAATTTCATCTTCTGACAAAATAAAATCTGTTAGATAAATGTGGAATTTAAAAGCTTGTAAATCAATTATTATTTTGCACAGAACTCCCCTTCACCAGTAGGATAGGAAGCAAAGTTTCTTCTAATCAGAGTAAAAAAAAAATGTTGATGATTCATATAATCTCACACCAGCATCTGAGGGAAAATTTGGGGATCGTGTTTTTAATTCCTTCTCTTTCTGGTTTAGTTTCTTTAGTGATACTTCTCAAATGCACTTATTCCACAGCCCACAGCCTAATTAAAAAGCACATCACCCTGAAAAGGGAGATGTCATGCATGAGTGTTTTAAATAAAGAAAAATAAACAAATATCGCGTCTGTTAAATTTTCTACATTTTGTCCATGGATGGCGATACCATGAATAAGGAAGCATTGTTTTTTGTTTTTGTTTTTTTTTACCTATGGGTACCGTTCCAGCACAATGAACTGGAAAGAATGGTCATATTTTTTTAATTTCCTCTCTTCAGCTGCTTTACCATATTAATGTCTGCATGGGTAATGCGTTGACTTCTGGTCAACATGGAACGGGACTGTATCTTAGATTTCGCTGGTATGTTAGAATAGAATGTGATTACCTGGGGAAACAATGTTCATGATCCAAATGTTAATGAGTCTACCAGAGTAACTCGCATTGATGCGTCTTAAATGATTCCGAGGGAACAATGGCTCAGAATTCCAGCACACAGTTTAGCTGTTGTAGGTTATAAAATGAGACAGTTGGCTGATAAATTCACAGTTGCTGCTATTTGGTAGCAAAAGTATGATTATATGGTAAATTACAAATATAATTCAGAATTCATGTGCTGGACCTTTTTTCCAAACTTTTTTCCAAAATTCGCCATTGTTTTGTATAAAAATACTTTGCCGACAGTTGAAAGCAGTGCCCATAGGATAAAAATCCCCGATTAAAACATTTTTCTTTACTTAAACTGGTAACACCTCAGATCACTAAAAGTGAAAGGCCAGAAATGAGATGCATTGGCAGAAATCGACAGGGAAACTTACTCTTCTATGCCTTTGTCTTGACTAGGCTATCAGTCATTCACGTTCTTGTTCAATATAATTTAGCTAATTCACCACCTAAGTGCTACAATTATAACAACTTCAACACTTTTCTTATTTCCGCATCCAAAATAGTTCACAACCCAGTGCCAATATGCTTTCCTCTGCTGCCCATGGTGGACAGGCGCATATGGCGTTTGTAGCAGAACAGAAAGAAGATGATGTGATTGTTATCACTATACGTCACCTTTTAAATGCACAGGACTCTCCCTGCCTTCTTAAGATGAAGAAAGCTGCCCCTTTTTGTATTTTAATTCAGATGTAGAATGTCACAGTACAAGTAACACACCAGGCTATCTGGCCTCCGCCGAGATATATGTGTTCTTTGTTTGCTGTTATATTTTAACCCAAAATGAAACAGAAAAATCAGAAAAACTGCAGTGATTCCACACAAATGTGGAGGGAGGTACATGGGACATGTGTGGGGGGAAGCAGAGCTGCCACATATTGCCCTTCACTGAATACCCACCAGCAGCCTCCGCACAAAGATATCACATGCTCTGTAATGCACGTGAGAATGGTGTTGTGGTAACTCCGAAGGGGCCAGCTGCTGAACATGTAGTTCCATGGTATGTTCCCCTTGGAAATCAGCGGGCACAACTGGCTGAAACTCCACTTGCCAATGGAGCAAACTGCACTAAATTGTGCCTGACTGACCAAGGGCCCTATGGGCTTGTGGAGCAGCTGCCTCTCTGTAAGGATGTGGGGGGAGGTCGTACAGGGCAAAGGCTTCGCTGTCTCTGTTGGAAGGCAGGGTCCTGGATGGCTGAGGCAGAGAAGGAGCCGCAGGTGGCAGCGAACAGCAGGCTCTGTGTTCTGTTGTGTTCATCACGTAATCTTTCATAAGAGAGTTGAGCTGGTAAAATAAGAGCTCATGTTGCTTTAATGCAAATAACAACACTTTGCAGCAGCTGGGAATAGCTGGGGCCCATGACTGATCAGTTGGGGATGGGTCCTGCTTTGAGCAGGGGGGTTGGATTAGATGACCTCCTGAGGTCCCTTCCAACCCTGATATTCCATGATTCTATGATTCTATGTTTAGCCACACCCCATCCTAACCCAAGAACACTCCCTGGCTGGCCCCTGAATCACAGGGTTCTGGGGGGAGGGCAAGTGCAGAAGGGAAGGCTCTCTTCCCTGGCTGTGTGTCTGCTCAGGGTGGGCCAATATGGCTGCTTTGCACTTCCTCCATGCAGGGCTGCCATGAGTTGGGGCCGATGTGAACCCCATCAGCGTGGACACATAGATGCAAGGGGTGATGTGGCACCACAGCCATTCGGGAGAGGGCCAAGAGGGGGGCCAAAAAATGGTAAGGGGATCACACAAAAGGTGGCATGACTACAGGTATAAATGATCGAAAGGCAGAGGAGACTGACATACATAAGGATGCTTTCATGCAACAGCCGGGCTCCTCTCTAGTCCTCACCAGCACTGGTGCATATATTCACCTCCTGATCGGCTTAAAAATTAATTGACTCCATGGGGCAGATGCTTCTTTCACTTCCCCTGGTGTAAATCAGGAGTTACTCCACAGAAGTCAGTGGAGTGACACTGGGGGAAGGCTGACATAAACAAAGAGAATCAGGCCCCCTTATCTTTACACACAATGTCAATGTAGGCAAGCCATTAAGAATGTGGAAGGGGAAACGACCTACATTTCAACCCAAAATCTGTGATGTGAAAATGGCAGCATAAGAAGGTGTTTTAAATAAGTAGTATTTAAATAAGTACTATGTTTGTAGCTCCAAAGCAGATGTATTAAAAATAAATAATTAAATAAAACTGGAAAGCAGGAGAAATTAATACTTTCACCCCAATGAGGAACAACCAGCAGAGCATTTGTTATGCAAATCTTTTCATTATTGCAAATCCCGAGTGCTGATAAGAGATAAACGTTGTTCTAGCTTTATTTCAAGGAGCTGCCTCACAGACACAAATATGCTGATTTTATTGCTGCAAAGAAAAAAAAATTTCTTCCATACATTTATTTTTGTTATCGGAACATGAGTTCTGGAGCCCGCCTGAAAAGCCACTTGGCCCACTGAGGCTTGTTCATTTTACTACTTTGTTTTCCATTGAGGTGACATTTGCTCTTGAATGACCTACCATCTTTTATCTCTGCAGCCTTGCCTGGATTGGCCATTCCTTATATGCGCATACATTAAGTTTTGGGTGAAATGGAGCTCCCTGAGGTCTGTTTCTTATTCTCTTTGATTTTCACTAATCCGATCATTTGTTTGAAACAATGGGCTAGATCCTCACTGGTGTAAACTGGCATAGCTCCAGCAATGCTAATTTGCACCAGCTGAGACTCAGGTTATTTCCAAAATCTGTCCCTATTCCTCCATCTCCACCACTAAACCCTTGTCCAGGCTTTGATAATTTCTTACCTTGACTATTGCGACTGCCTTCTCTCTGGCCTCCCCTCACGCCTTCCAATCCATTCAGTTACAAAGCTCGCCCACCTTGTCTGCTGCTCTGGCAACATCCAGTGCCTCTTCAAATTCCTTCACTGGCTTCCTCCCATCAGCATCAGATTCAAGCTTTTGGTCCTCGCCTTCACAGCCTCGCCCAGTTTAGCCCACTGCTATCTCTCTGCAGTCGTCTCTTTTCACTCCCTGCCTTGCCCCCTTTGCTCCGGCCAAGCTGCACATCTAACCGTTCTTTCATGGCTTCCACTTCTCAACTTTGTGACTTCTTCCATTCAGCTTCCTATGCCTGGAACCTCTTCCGGGACGCTATCCAACAGACTGCAAACCTCTCCTCTTTCTAGCCTCTCCTCAAAACATCCTTCTTCCATAAGGTCTATACACCCTGGATTGCTTTATGATAACCTTGTGTGCGCATGTGTGTGTTAGAGTTTGTGAGTCAATACTCTGCTGTGGCTGCAGCAGAGTATGGCTGGATTACTAGAGAGCTGAGGAACCGCTCTTCCCTATACCATCTAGGAAGAGTTCCCAAGGGACCATTAGCAAGTTGGGGACTGCTGGAGTACAGCAAACTCCAGGCCACCTTCTCTCTGATAGGTCTCCAATGCAACCTCTGTGGAGCATTGGAAGTGGGGTGGGCATAGTAGCTGGCTACACTGGCACAGTGCCCACTGGTGATTCTTCTACACTGCAGGGATTTTCAGCTGGGGAAGATCTGGCTTTTTTCAGTCAGAGCAGCACAAAGTGGAGTAGGTGATATTGTCCCCTGAGCATGGAGGATGGGTAAGAAAGAGTGAAATAAAACCCTGCTTCAAGGAGCTGAGATCAGATTCTGGCCCAGTTTGACTCATGTGAGTCAGTGTTGCAGGTTCAGGCCCCTGTACTGTTCCTGCACAGAGAGAGAATATTTGGAGTGGTGTTTGAAAGCAGTGTTGCTCTGCTCTCACCCAAGCCCTTTAGAATTGTGCTTAGCTTTTTAAACTACAAGAGATATTGGACAAATTCTGCTCTTGGTTTTGCTGGAGCACACCCGGAGTAACTCCATTGGAGTCAATGGAGGTGATTCAGATCTACATTTGTTTAACTGAGATCATAAACTGACCTATCATGTCAATATATATAACTTATAATCCCTTTTCCACAGAACAGTATATTTGTAAAGTTAACCCAGTATCCCTCCAAAATCTTTACATACGGCTATTTTCAGCCTGTGCAGTCCATGTAGTTGTATAACAGAACCATTGCATATCTCCTGCTCTCTTTTGTTTTTAATACTTTGGTTTTGCATTGTCACCATATTAAATCAATTTTACAGCTGATTTCTCTGACCCAGCACCAGGCAGGCACACCTTCGGATGCTGTTAGAAATACTCTTTGCTGCCTGTAATAAGTTGCTTAGCCATTCCACGGTTTCATCCCAACTCCCTGTGGGTTTTAGCTCCACAAGATGTAGTTCAGATGAAACTGGCAAAGGCATTTTAAAATCCAAATCAATTATATCGCATGGGCTCTGTTCAAGATTCTAAAATAAGTTACTTAGGGCTTGGCTACACTTGCGAGTTACAGGGCATTAAAGGAGCCCCAGGTGCACTAGCTCACTCCCCGTCCACACTGGCAAGGCACGTAGAGCGCTCTGTCTCCATGGCTACAGCGCTTGGAATAACGTTTTGTGAGCCCCCGCTGGAGTGCCACGGCGCCAATGTGGACGCCCTGGTCTGTTAGTGCTCTCTGATCGGCCTCCAGAAGTGTCCCACAATGCCTGTTCTAGCCACTCTGGTCATCACTTTGAACTCTACTGCCCTGCCTTGAGGTGACCAACCATCAGACCCGCCCTTTAAATTCTCTGGGAATTTTGAAAATCCCGTTCCTGTTTGTTCAGCCAGGCATGGAGTGCTTTCAGCGAATCTTTCCAGGTGACCATGTCTCCACGTGCCAGGTGATCCCCAGTATGGAGTACGGGGAGGGATAGCTCAGTGGTTTGAGCATTGGCCTGCTAAACCCAGGGTTGTGAGTTCAATCCTTGAGGGGGCCATTTAGGGATCAGGGGCAAAAACTGGGGATTGGTCGTGCTTTGAGCAGGGGGTTGGACTAGATGACCTCCTGAGGTCCCTTCCAACCCTGATATTCTATGATTCTCATCAGTGTTTGGGGGGAGGAAGCTGTCCAGTCCTAGCTGCGCTCAGCCGTAGGAATTATGATACCTTCGGGCAGATATCAATGGACATGCTGGAAAGGGGCCATGATCAGGACGCACTGCAGTGCAGGATTAAAGTGAAGGAGCTGCGGAATGCCGACCGCAAAGCCCGCGAGGCAAACAGCCGCTCCGGTGTTGCCCCCACGACCTGCCGTTTCTACAAAGAGCTGGATGCAATACTTGGGGCCGACCCTACCTCCGCTCCGAGGACCACCATGGACACTTCAGAGCCCAGTTCAACAAGGCGGGAGGAGGAAAGCGGGAGCGAGGGTGCTGAGGCAGAGGAAGACAACCTGGAATCCCTAGATGCATGCAGCCAGGAGCTGTTCTCAACCCAGGAGGAAGGTAGCCAGTCATGGCGGCCAGTGCTTGGGGAAGGACAAACACCAGAGGAGGTTCCGGGTAACCGGCTTTTATTTTGGGAAGGAAATTATTCAGTGAGGAGGGCTAGGACTGCATGCATGCCTACATACAGAATAGGGCACTGATGTGGTCTCTCACATTGTGGTAATCGTCCTCAGTGATCTTTTCAAAGGTCTCATCCAGAATTTGGGCAATGCACTTGCGCAGATTTCTCGGGAGAGCCACTGTGTTCCTTGTCCCAGTAAGGCTAACTTGTCCGTGCCACTGTGCTGTGAGGGGTGGAGGGACCATTGCTGCACAGAGGCAAGCTGCATATGGGCCAAGGCGGAAGCCGCATTGCTATAGAAGACCCTCCTTTGCTTCCCAGGTCATCCTCAGCAGCAAGATATCTTCAAGTAATGAAGCATTCAAGTAATGAAAATCGAAAAGTGCAGGAGTGGTGGGACAGTGAAAGGAGGATCCACCAGCAGAATGAGGAGCGACGGCACAAAAGCGCGGTGCTCCGGCAGCAAAGCACGGATTGACTGATAAGCATAATGGAGCTCCAAGCGGACTTGATCCAGGCACTCGTAGCCATGCAGACGGAGCACTACCGTGCCCAACCGCCCCCTGCAGCCCTTGTCCCAAAAATTTTTCCCTTGTGCTCCCATGTCACCTCCAACTCACTTTCCGCAACATCCGGGTTCTTACTGCCACCAGCTGCCTCCAACACCAGTAGCTTCACCACCCAGCCCTGAAAACTACGACCCTTACCCACTGCACTCAGCCTCCATCACCATGCAGTATAGCCATCCTGAAGTGCAGCACTCGTTGCTCAGCAGTCCGGACAGGAAGGCTGAGTATGATAACAGGACATATGCAAATCTGTGATTGTACCGTTCCCCCTTGCCCTTTTTGTTTCCCAAGCAGTTGTGTTTCTTTTCAATAAATGGATTTTCTTTTCAATAAATGGATTTTTTGGCATTGAAAACATTCTTTATTATTGCATAAAGTAAAAGACACCTTAGCCCAGGAAAGAAACAGGCACTGCAAGTCAGCATAGCAAACACAGATTCCTACTAACATTGGAACCACTGCACTTCACTCCCGTGCAGGGCACCAGACATTACTGGTGGCTTTCAGCCTCAAATTGCTCCCTCAAGGCATCCCTAATCCTTGCAGCCCCGCACTGGGCCCCTCTAATAGCCCTGCTCTCTGGCTGTTCGACTTGCATGATGATGTGAGCCCACCACTCAATGGTTGTTTCCCAAGCCCAAAAGCAGCGTTCCACAGTGGTGAGCATGTCCATGAATGCCACAAGCAACCTCGTGTCATATGCGTTACTCGAGTGGATATCATCGTCGGAGCCCTCACTGTCACTTTGGATCATAAGGAACAACTCGACTGCCAAACGTGACATGCTAGTGAGACTTGTCAGCATAATCCTCAGCAGTTCGGGCTCCATTCCCACAGACCGAAAGGGAAGACAAAGTGTGCAGTACAAAAAATGTTGAAAGATGGCGCCCAATGTGGATGGAAGCACAGGGATTGCTGGGATGCGAACCGATGCATCATGGGGCATTGGGACAGGACTCAGAATGCCCCGCACCCCCCACCGCCTTCCCACAAGCCACAGTGGCAGAATGGGAAGAGGTGCTCTGTGGGATAGCTGCCCATAATGCACCGCTCCCAATGCTGCTGCAAGTGCCCCCAGAAACCAGCTGTGACCTGGTCATTAGAGTTGGTCAACATTTTTTCACACAAAGGTTTTCATCCAAAAATGGCCTTTTTTCCAAAGATGATTTTTTTTGGAAAAAATTCAACATTATTGACATTTTTCTATTTGACATTTGTAATGGATGTTTTTATCAAATTTGATCAAACTCATTTTCCAAATGTTTTTTGAATGTTTTCATTTACTGAAAAATTTGTTGTCAGTAAGCAAATAAGCCCTATTGTTATATAGAAAAACACATGTACAAAATGTCCCTCCCTGTTTTTTTTTTAAATCAGAACTAAATTTGACTTGTTCTAAATACCTAATAGCATCAGTAATTTCTTACTAATTATATAATTACTCTAGATTGTTATGCAGTGCTGGCAATTAAACACTTGAAATACTTTTAGTTTTAAGAAAATAATTACATAATCCCCCTGAATCTGTGCAACTGAAGCTATGTTTTATGACTTACTACTCAGCACCACTTCACTTCCTTTATCATTTGCACAGATACAGTAAGAATCATAGAATATCAGCGTTGGAAGGGACCCCAGGAGGTCATCTAGTCCAACCCCCTGGTCACCAATCCCCAATTTTTGCCCCAGATCCCTAAACAGCCCCCTCAAGGATTGAACTCACAACCCTGGGTTTAGCAGGCCAATGCTCAAACCCTTGAGCTATCCCTCCCCCCACAAAGGGGGGGCCAGATCCTCAGGTGATATAAATTGGCATAGTTCTATTGACTTCAGTAATGATTTACACCAGTTCTTTGGGTACTGTATAAATAAATCATATTATATACATACTGCTCTTAGAAGCTAATTTTTCTAAAAGTGAATTTAGCAGGGGCAGAAGTGGTTGCCCTGGAGACCACAACTCCAAATCCAGAGTTCCTTGCTCAGGGCCCTCCTTGAAAAGTGGTCCACGCTGGTGGACCCATATGCTTGTGTAGAGCCCAGCTGACTCTAGTTAGACTCTATGGGGATGTATAGTTCTGCCAAGGTTGATTGCTTTGCAGCATCCAGGTCACAGTTTTTACTCACTGGTGTCAATGAGAGTTTGGCCACAGGAAATACTGAGGGCCTGACTGTCCACCTCTGACCCACGTGCAAAGGAACCCTTTGCAGATGTAGCTGGCCATTCGCATACCAAGCCAGAGGTCATGCGTGGCACCATCCTCTTCTTCCCACAGAGGGCTCTTTGCAAGTACAGGATCCATGCATGGGAATTACATGGGTCCAGAAGAGGAAGGGCCAGGATAGCAGTGCCATGCAGTATCCCCCAAATGCTGCATCTGTATATGTATGGAGTCCTCTCTGTCTTTGGGAACCTCCCAGTAAATGTGGTCCAGCTGCTGGTTCAGGAATGCCTGGTAGTTCAGGATCCAGTGTGTGGTTAACGGCATGTTTACGTTGCAGTTAAAAACCCAGGGCTGTCCCATGCCAGCTGACTCAGGCTTGTGGGGCTCGGGCTAAGGGGCTTTTAATTGAGGTGTAGACATTTGGGCTTCATATGGAACCTGGGCACTAGACCATGCAAGATGGGAGGATCCCAGAGCTTGGGTTGCAGCCTGAGCCCAAAAGTCTACACTGCAATTAAACAGCCCTTTAACCTGAGTCCTGCAAGACCAAGTCAGCTGGCACAGGCCAGCCACAAATTTTAAATTGCAGTGTGGACATCCCCAGTAGCTCTGTGACCTCATAGGGTAAGCTCAGGGCTTCTGCATGGATGGTCCAGACCTTATGGAATCCATAGGATTTCACAGTGGAATTGCTGCCAATTCTATGGTGGGATGTGCGTGTGAGAGAGAAACCTCTGCCCCCAATAGAACACCCTCTGAGAAGAACCTTGTGGAATTTTTCTTCCCATCCGACTGCCTCCAATAGGAAGGGATCAATCAGACCCAAATAAGGGAGCACTTCAAGTCCTGGCCCTATAGTTTTCTATCTAACTGCAGAAGAGAGCCAGGTATGGGATGATTTAGTGCAAGGTTCCCTCACACTTCCACACCTGCGTGTTTTAATTTGTTTCTAGAACTGAGAGGGGAGTTCACTCCTTGGCTTCTTTGCTAACTGGTTTCTTATGCTTTGGTTTATGCTCTTATAATAAAAAAGTATGAGCGCTTGCAGCAGGGCTCCCTCCCCCTTGGAGCACCCCCTTGCGTCAGTGCAGGAGGTTGCCTCTATCTTCAGCTCCACCATCTCCTGATAGCTGCCTGCCATTGGCCCCAGGTCTTCTGTAGCTCAGCCCTGCAGCCAAGTCACCAAAGTTCAGACCCCTTCCGGGGTATCATAAACAAGCCCAAACAAAACTGAACAGTTCCTCTACCCTCTTGGGCTACTGAAGTCTTTTCTTCTTACAAACCCTATCTTAACGCTTCCCTTACAAGAGCCCATGATATTCATGTAGCACACTCCCCACATTGTCTGTCTGAGTACTCTACTCTTGTCTGCTCTCAGCCAGAGGGACCTGTGTCCTCTGCCATCTTCCCTCCCCACCCCACCACCTGAGTTCCTACAGTCTACTTTCTATGGCTTAGCTCTGTTCACTTTGGCCAGGAGCCAATTAGCTGCTCACCTCCCCAGGTGTGGAGTGTGACTAATTGGGTGCATTTACTAGCCTTGCAGGGGATGGGGGTTAAGCCCTGTCACAGTATTTTACAGTCATGATCCCAAACATTGATACTGGAGTGTTTTTGGTCATTACCATAGAATACTACAGAATTTTTATACAAGGGCATTTATTTTATAGATACATGTTTTGTGTATATGGGGAGGTTTTAATGTTTCATTGGTTTTTCTCGTTCAAATTTTAAGTGGTTTTAATATTTAAACAGATTTTTATGGTCCTTGATGGAGAATGAGTGGTGTGGGGGGAGGAACAAACCTAAGTGAGAATAATAATAATGGATTAATGGGTCAAATTCTTCACATGCCTTCAGAAAGAAAGGAGGCTAGGACTTGATGCCGTTCAATTAAGTAGAATTCATCACCATCTATTAATTTCAACAGAAGGAATCTCATTGTTCTCTGCTGCATTATTTATAAAGAGACAGATAGTTTGAAGACAATTTTTTTCATGAATTCTGGGTCTATTTCCATTATACGATGGTTCCAGTGGCGTTAGTTCCTTTTAAATTTCTGTTTGCACATGGAAGTAACAGACGAAAGAGCAGGATGGAATGGACAATGGCCAGACAAGCTCTCTGCCTGTAAACCTCAGCTCTTTCATTGTAACCATGGCCCTTGTCCTCAGCAGATGCTGCTAATCCTGCCAAACATTCCTGGTGGTTTTGTAAGGTGGGAAAGTTTCCAGGAAGGGGCAAATGCTGTTATCCCCTCCTTGACAGCAGAGAGCATTGAGTGCAGTGGAACTCCACAGCTTGGAGGCCAGGAGGAGACAGACAGGATTTCCAAATCCAGTCAGGGGCCGCATACCTGCTGCATATGGAACCTGCCGGGATGCTGTTTTACAGTGAAGATTTGGGGGTTGGCTGCACCTACCATTATGTGGATTCCTCATTTATCTTTCTGTGTGGAGTGGTAATTCAGGCAGCAGGGTCGCAGGACCTGAGGCTGGAGCAGCGTGTTGCTGCTTCCCTATCTGTAAGGGGAGGATTTCTTTCCCTTCTCTGCATCTCCTAATGCGACGATCCCCAGGACACAGCCAGGTCACCATGAGGTCCACTAGAGAGAGGTATTAAGCCTAGAGACCAGAAGTCTATTGAAGCCAATTTAAAGATTCCTATTGACAGCAATGGGCTTTGGATCAGGTTTTACAGTGAGTGTCCCAAACTCATTTCACTTGTGACCTAAACCAGATTTGACTTATGCCATTGATCACTGAAGGTCTGATATACACAAAAACCTCACTACAGTCACAGGATTTTTGATTGAGTAAAACCTAATGGATTTAACTCTCAATTAACTAGAAACATTTACAATGAGACCTAATAGTATTAATTAAAAGAAAATTTACTTAAAGAGATATCTCCATTGCGGAGATGATCTGGGATATCAGTACCAACTTGATAGCACCCCCCCCCCAACTTCTCTCATTTGGCTTGTCCCTCAGAAGCCAGGGCAGTCCTCTGTGTAGTAGTTCTTAAACTTGAAACCAGAGTGGAATTCGAAATGGATTAATTAGTACTATATCACTCTAAATTCAGATAGTTTCCTTTTGAAATTAGATTTCTTCAGGTTTATACCATTACAATTCTTATATGTACATTCCCAATCACATTAGCAATTACCAATAGATTGCATTCATTTTCTTTTAAAAATATTTTGCCGTTAGACCCTAAAGTATAAAAAAAAAAAGCAAAACTAGCCCAGCCTGAAATGGTGCATTGCCAGTTCTCATGAGATTTTAGTGTGTATCTTGCAACATATAGTGGTTTTTTTTAAGCCCCAACTACTGAAATCATGCTAGTGCATGAGAACTGCAGCTTTTGTTTTTTAAAAAAAGTAGAAAGCTTCTGGCTCTCAAAATTGCAGAGAAACTTGAAAATGAAGCAAGAACACCCCAATGGCTCAAAAGTCAAATAAAAAGAACTCAACATTGAATACTGCAAATAATATACAATTCATATTAAGGGTGAAATTCACCCCCTACAGAGGGCCAACACAAAATCTAAACTCCATTTAAATCCCACTTATGCCCTCAAAATAGGACTTGCACTTTGTTTCCCGCTAACATAATCTTTGTCCTGAGAACCAACATCTGAGAACCAACCCCTGTTGATCAGAGTAATTTTAGAGTGATGTGGAAAGAGAGGCAGTCAGAAGGTAGTGGATCCATCTAGGACTCTGAAGATGATGACCTGGTCCTTGAATTGGGCTCACTATTGAATATGGAGCAGTGCTGTGGCATGCATTTGTCTATCTGTTCCATTTAGGAGACCGGCTGATGCATGTTGGACCAGCTGCAGCTTCAAAAGTTACCTTAGTTAGAGAAAATCATAGCAGCTCTGTTTATAAGTGATAAAGGTGTGGATTGCCATGGCCAAGACTTCAGCCAAGAAGAAGCTTACTGTATTGCTCTGGGGAGTTATGAAGGTGATTTTCTCTGGAAGTGGTCTGAATTAGATCTTTCAACCTTGAATAAGGTTCTCTTTTCTGCTGATGCTATTGAATTAACTTCTCTCTCTTATCATTTACTGATATTTTTCCTCTCTCATTTCCAGATGCTTGAATTGTGTTAATTACCCCAAATACAACATCACCTTGCAGACACCAGCTATCTAGCCAAAGAAGATAAAACGGACTCTCTTCAAAGCCTGTCAAAGCTCTCTCTTCCTAGCTGAACTGGCCAGTGGATCACTAGTAGTAAGGCATTCCCTGAGAGCGCAGAAATGAATTTGAACTGATATTAACTGCTACAGAAGGACAGTGGGATTCCACAGGGATTGGTGCCAGGCCTGATGCTATGCAACATTTTCATCAGTGATCTGGAAGTATATATATAATCTCTGCTGGTAAAAATTGCAGATGAGTGGTAAATAATGATGAGGACAAGGCAATACTACAGAGTGATCTGGCTCACTGGGTAAACATTCAAGGAAAATGTTTTTTAATATAGCCAGATGCAAGGTTATACATCTCGAAACGAGGAATGCAGACCAGGCCTACAGAATGGGGGACTGTATTTTGGAAAGAAGTGACTCTGAAAGGGATTTAGAGGTCATAGGGGACAAGCAACTGAAAATGAGCTCCAAGTGCAATGCTGCGGCAAAAAGTGTGATCCTTCAATGTATAAAGAAGGGTGTGGTGAGCAGTAGGGAGGTGATTTTATGTCTGTATGTGGCATTGGTGAGACTGATACTAGAATACTGCATATAGCTCCGGTGTTCACATTTTAAAAAAGGATGTTGAAAATTTGGAGACGGTGCAGAAAAGAGCCATAAACATGATTTGTGGGCTTGTGAAGGTTCCTCCCCCACTCTGAACTCTAGGGTACAGATGTGGCGACCTGCATGAAAACCTCCTAAGCTTACTTTTACCAGCTTAGGTTAAAACTTCCCCAAGGTACAAATTAATTTTATCCTTTGTCCTTGGAATAACCACTGCCACCACCAAACTCTAACTGGGTTTACTGGGAAACGTAGTTTGGACACGTCTTTCCCCTCAAAATCCTCCCAACCCTTGCACCCCACTTCCTGGGAAAGCTTTGGTAAAAATCCTCACCAATTTGCATAGGTGACCATAGACCCAAACCCTTGGATCTGAGAACAATGAAAAAGCATTCAGTTTTCTTACAAGAAGACTTTTAATAGAAATAGAAGTAAATAGGAGTAAAGGAATCACCCCTGTAAAATCAGGATGGTAGGTACCTTACAGGGTAATTAGATTCAAAACATAGAGAATCCCTCTAGGCAAAACCTTAAGTTACAAAAAAGACACACAGACAGAAATAGTCATTCTATTCAGCACAATTCTTTTCTCAGCCATTTAAAGAAATCATAATCCAACGCATACCTAGCTAGATTACTTACTGAAAGTTCTAAGACTCCATTCCTGTTCTATCCCTGGCAAAGCAGCATACCAACAGACACAGACCCTTTGTTTCTCTCCCTCCTCCCAGCTTTTGAAAGTATCTTGTCTCCTCATTGGTCATTTTGGTCAGGTGCCAGCAAGTTTACCTTTAGCTTCTTAACCCTTTACAGGTGAGAGGATTTTTCCTCTGGCCAGGAGGGATTTTAAAGGGGTTTACCCTTCCCTTTACATTTATGACAGGGCTGGAGAAAATGCTTTACAATGAGGGACTTAAAGAGCTCAGTCTGTTTAGCTCATCAAAAAGAAGACTGAGAGGTGAGCTGATTACAGTGTATAAGTACCTTCATGGGGAGAATATACTGGGTACTAAAGGGCTCTTTAATCTAGTGGAGAGAGGTAGAACAAGAACCAATGGCTGGAAGTTTAAGCCAGACAAATTTAAATAAGAAAGTAAGTGCAATTTTTTAACTGCGAGAATGATTAACTCTTGAAACAAACTACCAAGGGAAGTGGTAGATTCTCCATCTCTTGATGTCCTCAAATCAAGACTAGATGCCTTTCTGGAAGAGATGCTTTTTCCAACACAAACACAAGTTATGGTCTCAATACAGAGGTAACTGTGTTAACATCTCTGCCCTGTGATATACAGAGAGTCAGTCTATGATCTAATGGTCCCTTCTAATCCCCATTGACTCTAATTCCCATTCTTTGACTAAGATACACAATAAAAAATCCTGTGCAAATCTTACACAGTATCAACCAGACGCTTTGTAACTTCATTCGATAAGTCAGTCTGCAAACGTCTCTCACTCAAGGTGAGTTCACCCAATCCTTGAACCCTCTGCGAAAGCATGTGGCATACCCTATAAAGTTAACTTGCTGTTGTCACCTTCCCTGCCATTTTGTGGTACTTCATTTTGAATTAGAGCCATAATAACTGGCCTACAACTAGATTTGCATGGAATTCAGAAGGTGTACTTGATAGAATTTGATGGGAAAGTGTACAAAGTGTTGTTTTGAAAATTTCACACCCCCTAAGTTCAATGTTGTGTGAAATTTCCGGGAAATGGCTATTTTTCGCTTTGAAAACAAATAAAAACCCAAATGAATGGATATCTGCATGTTTTCAGTGCAAAGTCCTTTTCATTCATAATGAACCATTTTAAGAACAGGTTAGACAGACATCTGTCAGGGATAGTGGAGGTATACTCAGTCCTGCTTCCGCATGGGGGAGTGGCCTGGATGACCTCTCCAGGTCCATTCCAGCCCTACATTTCTATGATTCTGTGGTTTCCTCTCAACAAGAATTTTTGGATCTCAGTGGCATTTTTCTGAGCAATGGGCCCCTCTTTGAGTTTGCAGCAAAATGTACAAATATGATGTTGTGGAGATGTACATTTCTATAAGGATATTTTGGATCTCAAATGCACTCAGTGCCACCACTTTATCATCACATCATAGCATATACAAACATGAGGGTCCACAACACCACTGAATGTTTTACCTGTGCCCCAAATCCAAGCAGTTCTCCTTTCCACCCCTCTCAGCCTCCGTCTCCCAGGCTCCAATCCAGAGCGTAACCAGGGTGGGGCGAGCAGCCTGAGCAGCGCAGCTGCCCAGGGAGCAAAGCCAAAGGGGGGATGTGGAGGCAGAAAAACAGGGTAGAAATAAAAAATGATAGGTGGTAGAGCCCTGCAGTGGGGCTGGGATCCCGTGGGTCCCGCAGGACCCGCTGCCAGAATAGTGGGAGTGGGATAAAAATTCAACAAATAATGTGCGAGTGGGTACTGCGGGGAAGGATGGGAGTGCGATTAAACAATAGTCTCACGCAGGGCTCTATTACGGGGCATGTAGTGAGGTGGAGTGATTCCCTGCCGCCCCAGAGAGGGACAAGCCCCTCTGGACACAAAAGTGTCTAGAGGTCAAGGCACCGGACAGGAAGTATAAAAACCCAACCCCAGAGTTCACTTGAGGAGCAGCTGCTGGAGAGGCCAGATGCCTCCAGCCTAGCTCCTGTTTGGGAGACCCCGGCGACTAGCCTGACCTGCTGACGCCCGATGCTGACCAGAGCCCGGAGGAGCTGCCCAGCCTGCCCCTCGCCAGTTACCCAGAGGACCCCACGGTGCTGGACCCCCCCGAGTTCACGGTCCGGACCCAGGTACCTCCAGAGGGGGAGTTCGGAAGTAGCCCGGGGGCAGCCGACCCTCGTCTGGCTGCAGCACGCTCCGAGCCGATGTCAGTGTGTTGCGGCCCAGATCCCCCTGACTCAGCAGCGGGCCTTTGGCTGCTGCTAGGGCCCCGGGCTGGGATGCCATGGAGTGGAAGGGCCTGCGTCCCCCCAACTTGTGGGTGTCAGTCTCCCCCTCTCCCAGGCCCCTCTGAGCCGAGAGCCTGGGCTTGTTGTTTACCTGCCTTTGGTCAGCCCCTGCCTGAGGGCCTGAGCCATTGACTCTTTGCTGCCCCACCCTGACCCAGGGCCTAGGCCTGCTAATTATAACTGTTTACTTAGTTCCTGCCTGACAACCTGCCCTTGACTCACCATTGCCCGCTGACTGCGGGCCAGGCGTGAATAACTGTCTGTGTTTGCCTCTAATGCTGCCACGGCGAGAGATTCCCACAGCCAGGCTAATTCCCCATCAACAACTGAACGGAAGTACCAAGGTGGTGTGGTTCCCTGCCGCACCGGAGAAGGACAAGCCCCAGCAAAACCCCTCTACAGGGCACAAATATGTTTGCTCACCCTGGGCACTAAAATGCCTAGTTGTGGCAATGCTTCCAACTCTTCCCAGCTTCTGCCACCCCCAGTCTCTCTGCCCATCCCAGGTCTGCTCCCTTCAGCGCCCCTCTCCATGACCCACTGTGAAGTTTTGGGGTTCATCCAGGCCAGTAGTGGGTTTGGTTACTGTCTGCCTTATAACCCTGTGTGTCTCGTAGCTGTGCAGCTTTGGTCCAGAGCTCTGATCCCAACAGCCTGCCAGCAGCCCACAAGCCTCATCCTGACTTTGCCCAACCTGGTTACTCCTTATAGGCTGACCTCAGTACCCTTCCAACCCCGAATTCACCCCCAAATCATCCTATTGCAGGACTAATCCCGCTCAGTGGACCCTCAAAGAGAAAGTGTTAGGATTGGTGCCTTCACAGAGCCAGTAAAACATTCTTCACTAAACACTGTTAGCTTGCTCCAGTGCTTTACTGCACTTTACTGAACTTAGGGTATGTCTACACTACAAAATTAGGTCGAATTTATAGAAGTCGTTATTTTAGGAATCGTTTTTATATATTCGAGTGTGTGTGTCCCCACAGAAAAAGCTCTAAGTGCATTAAGTGCATTAACTCGGCGGAGTGCTTCCACTGAGGCAAGTACCGAGGCAAGCGCCAACTTCCGGAGCGCTGCACTGTGGGTAGCTATCCCACAGTTCCCGCAGTCTCCGCTGTCCATTGGAATTCTGGGTTGAGATCCCAGTGCCTGATGGGGCTAAAACATTGTCGTGGATGGTTCTGGGTACATATCGTCAGGCCCCCGTTCCCTCCCTCCCTCCGTGAAAGCAGCAGCAGACAATCGTTTCGCGCCTTTTTTCTTGAGTTATCTGTGCAGATGCTATACCACGGCAAGCATGGAGCCCGCTCAGGTAACCGTCACCATATGTCTCCTGGGTGCTGGCAGACGTGGTACTGCATTGCTACACAGCAGCAGTTAATTGCCTTTTGGCAGCAGACAGTGCAGTATGACTAGTAGCCGTCATCGTCATGTCCGAGGTGCTCCTAGTCGCCTCTGTGAGGTCGATCAGGAGTTCCTGGGCAGACATGGGCGCAGGGATTAAATTTGGAGTGACTTGACCAGGTCATTCTCTTTAGTCCTGCAGTCAGTCCTATTGAACCATCTTATGGTGAGCAGGCAGGTGATACGGATTGCTAGCAGTCGTACTGTACCATCTTCTGCCGAGCAGCCATGAGATGTGGATGGCTTGCAGTCCTTCTGCACTGTGAGCTGCCAGCCAAAGATGTAAAAGATAGATGGAGTGGATCAAAACAAGAAATAGACCAGATTTGTTTTGTACTCATTTGCTTCCCCCCCTCCCCCATCTAGGGGACTCATTCCTCTAGGTCACACTGCAGTCACTCACAGAGAAGGTGCAGCGAGGTAAATCTAGCCATGTATCAATCAGAGGCCAGACCAACCTGCTTGTTCCAATAAGAACAATTACTTAGGTGCACCATTTCTTATTGGAACCGTCCGTGAAGTCCTGCCTGAAATACTCCTTGATGTAAAGCCACCCCCTTTGTTGATTTTAATTCCCTGTAAGCCAACCCTGTAAGCCCCTCCCGCCATCAGAGCAACAGCAGACAATCGTTCCGCGCCTTTTTTCTGTGCGGACACTATACCAAGGCAAGCATGGAGGCTGCTCAGCTCACTTTGGCAATTAGGAGCACATTAAACACCACACGCATTATCCAGCAATATATGCAGAACCTGGCAAAGCGATACCGGGCGAGGAGGCAACGTCAGCGCAGTGACAAGAGTGATGAGGACATGGACACAGACTTCTCTCAAAGCACGGGCCCTGGCCATGTGGGCATCATGGTGCTAATGGGGCAGGTTCATGGGGTGGAACGAGGATTCTGGGCTCGGGAAACAAGCACAGACTGGTGGGACCGCATAGTGTTGCAGGTCTGGGATGATTCCCAGTGGTTGCGAAACTTTCGCATGCGTAAGGGCACTTTCATGGAATTTTGTGACTTGCTTTCCCCTGCCCTGAAGCGCATGAATACCAAGATGAGAACAGCCCTCACAGTTGAGAAGCGAGTGGCAATAGCCCTGTGGAAGCTTGCAATGCCAGACAGCTACTGGTCAGTTGGGAATCAATTTGGAGTGGGCAAATCTACTATGGAGGCTGCTGTGATGCAAGTAGCTAACGCAATCAAAGATCTGCTGATATCAAGGGTAGCGACCCTGGGAAATGTGCAGGTCATAGTGGATGGCTTTGCTGCAATGGGATTCCCTAACTGTGGTGGGGCCATAGACGGAATCCATATCCCTATCTTGGCACCGGAGCACTAAGCCGGCGAGTACATAAACCGCAAGGGGTACTTTTCAATAGTGCTGCAAGCTCTGGTGGATCACAAGGGACGTTTCACTAACATCAACGTGAGATGGCCGGGAAAGGTACATGATGCTCGCATCTTCAGGAACTCTGGTCTGTTTCAAAAGCTGCAGGAAAGGACTTTATTCCCAGACTGGAAAATAACTGTTGGGGATGTTGAAAAGCCTATAGTTATCCTTGGGGACCCAGCCTACCCCTTAATGCTATGGCTCATGAAGCCGTACACAGGCAGCCTGGACAGTAGTCAGGAGCTGTTCAGCTACAGGCTGAGCAAGTGCAGAATGGTGGTAGAATGTGCATTTGGACGTTTAAAGGCACGCTGGCGCAGTTTACTGACTCAGTTAGACCTCAGCGAAACCAATATTCCCACTGTTATTACTGCTTGCTGTGCGCTCCACAATATCTGTGAGAGTAAGGGGGAGACGTTTATGGCGGGGTGGGAGGTTGAGGCAAATTGCCTGGCTGCTGGACATGCAGCCAGACACCAGGGCGGTTAGAAGAGCACAGGAGGGCGCGGTACGCATCAGAGAAGCTTTGAAAACCAGTTTCATGACTGGACAGGCTACGGTGTGAAAGTTCTGTTTGTTTCTCCTTGATGAAACCCCCCGCCCCTTGGTTCACTCTACTTCCCTGTAAGCTAACCACCCTCCCCTCCTCCCTTCGATCACTGCTTGCAGAGTCAATAAAGTCATTGTTGCTTCACATTCATGCATTCATAAATTTCTGTTCAGCCACAGGCAAACAGCCCAGCAGGAACGGGCACCTCTGAGTGTCCCCTTAAGAAAAGCACCCTATTTCAACCTGGTGACCATGAATGATATCTCACTCTCCTGAGGATAACACAGAGAGATAAAGAACGGATGTTTTTTGAACGCCAGCAAACATACTTTGTTGTACAATGATTCTCAAGTAAATGCTACTGGCCTGGAGTGGTAAAGTGTCCTACCATGGAGGACGCAATAAGGCTGCCCTCCCCAGAAACCTTTTGCAAAGGCTTTGGGAGTACATCCAGGAGAGCCGCGAATGCCAGAGCAAATTAATCCTTTCACATGCTTCCTTTTAAACCATGTATAGTATTTTAAAAGGTACACTCACCGGAGGTCCCTTCTGCGCCTCCTGGGTCCAGGAGGCAGCCTTGGGTGGGTTCGGGGGGTACTGGCTCCAGGTCCAAGGTGAGAAACAGTTCCTGGCTGTCAGGAAAACCGGTTTCTCTGCTTGCTTGCTGTGAGCTGTCTACAATCTCATCATCATCTTCTTCATCCCCAAAACCTGCTTCCGTGTTGCCTCCATCTCCATTGAAGGAGTCAAACAACACGGCTGGGGAAGTGGTGGCTGAACCCCCTAAAATGGCATGCAGCTCATCATAGAAGCGGCATGTTTGGGGCTCTGACCCGGAGCGGCCGTTCGCCTCTCTGGTTTTCTGGTAGGCTTGCCTCAGTTCCTTAGGTTTCACGCGGCACTGCTTTGGGTCCCTGTTATGGCCTCTGTCCTTCATGCCCTGGGAGATTTTGACAAAGGTTTTGGCATTTCGAAAACTGGCACGGAGTTCTGATAGCATGGATTCCTCTCCCCATACAGCGATCAGATCCCGTACCTCCTGTTCAGTCCATGCTGGAGCTCTTTTACGATTCTGGGACTCCATCATGGTCACCTCTGCTGAGGAACTCTGCATGGTCACCTCTGCTGATGAGCTCTGCATGGTCACCTGCAGCTTGCCACGCTGGCCAAACAGGAAATGAGATTCAAAAGTTTGCGGTTCTTTTCCTGTCTACCTGGCCAGTGCATCTGAGTTGAGTGCATCTGTCCAGAGCGGTCACAATGGAGCACTCTGGGATATCTCCTGGAGGCCAATACCATCGAATTGTGTCCACAGTACCCCAAATTCAACCCGGCAAGGCCGATTTAAGCGCTAATCCACTTGTCAGGGTGGAGTAAGGAAATTGATTTTAAGAGCCCTTTAAGTCGAAAAAAAGGGCTTCATCAGGTGGACGGGTGCAGGTTTACATCGATTTAACGCTGCTAAATTCGACCTAAAGTCCTAGTGTAGACCAGGGCTTACAGAACCCTGTTGATTTATAATGTAAGCCAAAGAAGTTTATTAACAAAAGAGCAGGGATTAAGTGATACCAAGTAAAAGAGATAAAGGTATAAATGGCTACAAGCAAATAAAAGTGAAAACGTGCATCTAAAAATCTAAAACTTAATCTAGCAAGATACAGTCATTGTTCACAATGGTTTCTCTTATCCTAAGTCTCCTTTCTAGCCTTTTACCAGCCAGGATCCATCACAGAAATCAAATCACTTTGTTTCTTTGTCTTCTAAGGAGAAGAATAAAAATGGAGCCTCTATCTGTTCCTTATATCCCCAAATTAGGAATGCACCCTTGGGATTCAGTGTCTTATGTCTCTCTGGGGTACAGGTGCCATGTTAATTCTCTGTCTCTCGAGTTCAGGATCAAGATAAACCCCGCCAGTTTAGCTCAATGGTTTTTGATAACTGCTAATATGTACATTGAAGTAAACGCACATTTCTTTGTCTAGGACAGACCTGTTTATCACCTTTACCTAGGCTAGGCTGTCTGGTCTAAAACATATTCTAGTAACATCATACAGAGGAAATTAACAACTTCACATATCACATTAACACATGCATTATCAGCGTGTTATTACCGTTCATATGATACCTCCCAAGGCATACTTTTTACAAATATTATTGCAGTAGTGTGTAGGGTGTGAACACAGGGGTCCTAGGGTCACACCCACCCTGGCTTTAATTTCACCATCACCCTTCTCCATGGCCCATCTCCAGCCTCTACCATCCCAGGAGTCTTTGCTGCAGGGACACAGTGTGGCCCCTTGAAACAGGAGGCCTTATTTCAACAGTATCATCCTTGCCCTAAAGGACCATAAATCAGCGGAGACTTGGAAGGGCCAAGCTCTGGTCCATCCTTCCCATCCCTGCCCCTTCACCAACATGATCTCTATGCCAAGGTGGGGGGAGCAAATTTTGCCTCTGCCAGGGGAGTATTCATGAGGCCAGCTACAGCCAGATTCCAGCTCCTTTGTGCTGTCTGAATGGTATAAAGGAGCCAGAGCACAAAGAATTTTTCTACTATTCAGACTTAGTTTCCATCTGCTCACTTTCAACCCACTGCTTCTAATTATACCTTTGCTCAACCCAAATAATGCCTCTTCCTAACCGAGGTACTCATGTGGCCCCCATCACCACAGTATTTGAGTGCCTTACAATCTTTAATAAATGTATACTCTCAACACCGCTGTGAGGGAGGGAGGTACTATCCTCTTTTCACACTGCAGCACAGAGAGAATAAAGATACGTCTACACTGTAGCTGGGACTGTACTTCTCAGCCTGGGTAGACAGACACATGATAGTTCTGCTTGAGCTAGCGTACTGAAAATGGCAGTGTGTCTATACCCAAAGTACTACCATGCCCAATCCACTGGGTATGTATTTGGGCAGCTAATCCAAGCTGCTCTGGCCACACTGCTATGTTTAAGCATTCTAGCATGTATCTGTTTACCTCTGCTGGGAATCATGCTCCCAGCTGCAATAGAGACATACCCTAAAGCAGTGGTTCCCAAACTTGTTCCACCGTTTGTGCAGGGAAAGCCCCTGGCGGGCCGGGCCGGTTTGTTTACCTGCTGTGTCCGCAGGTTCGGCCGATCGCAGCTCCCACTGGCCAGGGTTCACTGCTCCAGGGCAATGGGAGCTGCTGGAAGCGGCGGCCAGTATGTCTCTCGGCCTGCGCCACTTCCAGGGAACTGAACCCTAATCGCTCAAGTCCCAGACTAGTACTCTAAACATGGGACTAGCTTTCATCTCTCAGTAGCTGTATACTTCAGATACTGGTAGATGGTTATCACCTCCCCTCCCAGTCATCCTTTGGCCAAAATACCTGCTTTAGAGGTGGTCAAAAAACTGAACCTATTTCCACCAAAAATTTGAAATTTCAAAGTTGTTCCATAAGAGAGCAAATAGGAGCTTATGATTTACCTTCTCCATAGTATTTATGATTTTGTATATCTTTATCATGTAGCCCAGAGGTGGGCAAACTATGGCCTGTGGGCCACATCCAGCCCGTGGGGCCATCCTGCCCGGCCCTTGAGCTCCTGGCAGGGGAGGCTAGCCCCTGGCTCCTCTCCTGTCCCCCCTTCCTGCAGCCTCATCTCGCCTTGCCAGCAGCGCTCTGGGCAGCAGGGCTGCGAGCTCCTGCCAGGCAGCACAGCTGTGAGAGCTGCCAGCCTGCTCCGGTGCTCTAGACTTTGCGGCGGTGTGGCTGGCTCCAGCCGGGTGGTGTGGCTGCCAGTCCCGGTGCTCTGAGCGGCATGGTAAGGGGGCGGGGAGTGGGGGGGTTGGATAAGGGGCAAAGGGTTCTGGGGGGCAGTCAGGGGACGGGGAATGGGGGCATTGGATAGGTGTGGGAGTCCCAGGGGGGCCTGTCAGGGGACAGGGGTATGGATAGGGTTCGGGGCAGTCAGGGGACAGGGAGCAGGTTGGATTGGATAGGGGGTAGGGTCCCTGGGGGGCAGTTAGGGGCAGGGGGTCCTGGGAGGGGGCAGTCAGGGGACAAGGAGCAGGGGGGGTTGGATGGCCAGGGGTTCTGAGGGGGTCGGTCAAGGGGTGGGAAGTGGGAGGGGTTGGATAGGGGGCGGGAGCCAGGCTGTTTGGGGAGGCACAGCCTTCCCTACCCAGCCCTCCATACAGTTTCGGAACCCCAATGTGGCCCTCAGGCCAAAAATTTGCTGCTGTGTGTCATCCCCTTACTACACCTGCAACTTCCTTTTATACTTCACAGTCTAGTACTCATGGGTGTGTATCTTTCATTCTGGCCTATCTTGACAAGGCTTGAGACCAAATTCCATCCTTTCCTCATGGCAGCTGAAGTGAATCTTTCATGTTCTCCCTGAGAGTCATTTTACCTTTCTCCAGCTTTATATGTAGCTGGATCCTACTATCTGTGAGTATGATTGTCCTGAAGCAGAATAGCATTGTTACACAGTCTGTCAGACAGAAGTTAGTCTTGTTCTTCTCATGTGAGCTTTCCCATTGCCAATTCTTCGTGGCTTTCCTCATATAGAGAAGTGGTTTTCGAACTTTTTGTATTGGTGACTCCTTTCGCACAGCAAGCCTCTGAGCATGACCCCCCCCTTATAAATTAAAAATGGGGAAGTTTAATTTAATTTAATGGGGGCTCGTGGCTGTCAGCCCCATGGAGCTGACAGCTCACAACCACCTTGAGAACCCCTAAGAGGTCATGACCGCCCGTTTGAGAACCCCTACTCTAGAGCATGAGTAGAATCTTTTGGCTCTGACTATTGTAACATTCTACCAGCCTATATCTTCTTTTGTTTGTAATGTCTCTTCAAAAGCGACTGACTACATTGGTTTTTCCTGCTAACTTTAGTAGTAGTGAAATGGATCTTTCTTTTTCACCAGCTTGGGACTGATCCTGCAACACTTACTCATGCCACAATTAACCCTTGCTCACTCCTGTCTGTATAAGTACTTATAGGTCCTCACCACCTTAGTAGCTGAGCACAAACATTGATTAATAATTTATCCTCACAGTGCTTCTCACTCTTGCAAAGTAGAGAATGATGATTATCCCCACTTTACAGATGCAGAACTTAGGCACAGAGATTGCTACTTACCCAAACTGCACAGGAAATCTGTGGCAAGGACAATAATCAAACCCAGACTTTCTGAGCCCCACTTCACTGCCTTAACCACAAGACCATCCTCCCCCAGCAGCAGGCCCACTGAGTTTAATAGATTATTGGTATGCATAGGGACAACTTGCATGAGTGAAGATTGAAGAACTGGTCCTGTGTATTGTCGATCATCTTTGTACCTCATCATCTTGATGGCTGCTCGTATGCGCACATATCTGAATGATAATCAAGGTAGAATTCTGCTTTTAATTATGTCTTGTGCAGCTTATTGAAATCAGTGGAGATGCACAACCATGCCTAAGTATGTGAATGAAAGAACTGGAAAAATGTAAGGGAGAGTAATTGGTTAAATCATTTTCTTTTGATGAACAAACAAATTCCTTGTGGTTCTACAGAATCTGACAGAGCAAAATTTGGCCCTCAAGTGTGTATTTTCTTTTTTGTCTTTTTAAATAGTTTTTGTCATCTTGTTCCGTTACACAACAGCAGTTTCAGCAATGAACACAAAAGCGATGCCTGTACAGCTACAGTTCAAAGAGGAAGAAGCTAAGGCCTGAAAAGAAAATGATTGTTGATATAAAATGAGTATCAAACCTATAATCCTCCCCTCTAATTTCCATAAAGCCCTTGGAAAATTAGGTGACTCAGTAAAAAGAATTAAATAGGTAGATGTAAAATGGAGCAAGCAATTTACATATTTCAAAATCGCCAAACACTTGACCAAAAAATCAATCAGAGAATCATACAGCATTTACAATTTAATCCAAAAGTAATGACATTTCTAGCCATGGTTTGTAACATAAGTGACAATCTTGTCTCTGAACATAATAAAGCAGTTATAGCAGCAAAGAAGTCCCCCCTAACGAATAGATTATGAAACAACACATTAAAATTCTGGGATAATAAAAATCCTCATTAGTTCATCATCAGAATACAATGAGTTAACTAATTCCTCTCTTTTATGCTCTCCCAATTCTCTCATTTGAAATTGTCTAGTATCATCACAGTTAAATCACGCACCCCCCCACATAGAATCATAGAATATCAGGGTTGGAAGGGACCTCAGGAGGTCATCTAGTCCAACCCCCTGCTCAAAGCAGGACCAATCCCCAATTAAATCATCCCAGCCAGGGCTTTGTCAAGCCTGACCTTAAAAACTTCTAAGGAAGGAGATTCCACCACCTCCCTAGGTAACGTTTTCCAGTGTTTCACCACCCTCCTAGTGAAAAAGTTTTTCCTAATAGCCAACCTAAACCTCCCCCACTGCAACTTGAGACCATTACTCCTTGTCCTGTCCTCTTCTACCACTGAGAATAGTCTAGAACCGTCCTCTCTGGAACCACCTCTCAGGTAGTTGAAAGCAGCTATCAAATCCCCCCTCATTCTTCTCTTCTGCAGACTAAACAATCCCAGTTCCCTCAGCCTCTCCTCATAAATCATGTGTTCCAGACCCCTAATCATTTTTGTTGCCCTTCGCTGGACTCTCTCCAATTTATCCACATCCTTCTTGAAGTGTGGGGCCCAAAACTGGACACAGTACTCCAGATGAGGCCTCACCAATGTCAAATAGAGGGGAACGATCACGTCCCTCGATCTGCTCGCTATGCCCCTACTTATACATCCCAAAATGCCATTGGCCTTCTTGGCAACAAGGGCACACTGTTGACTCATATCCAGCTTCTCGTCCACTGTCACTCCTAGGTCCTTTTCCGCAGAACTGCTGCCTAGCCATTCGGTCCGTAGTCTGTAGCTGTGCATTGGGTTCTTCCGTCCTAAGTGCAGGACCCTGCACTTATCCTTATTGAACCTCATCAGATTTCTTTTGGCCCAATCCTCCAATTTGTCTAGGTCCCTCTGTATCCTATCCCTGCCCTCCAGCGTATCTACCACTCCTAGTTTAGTATCATCCGCAAATTTGCTGAGAGTGCAATCCACACCATCCTCCAGATCATTTATGAAGATATTGAACAAAACTGGCCCCAGGACCGACCCCTGGGGCACTCCACTTGACACTGGCTGCCAACTAGACATGGAGCCATTGATCACTACCCGTTGAGCCCGACAATCTAGCCAACTTTCTACCCACCTTATAGTGCATTCATCCAGCCCATACTTCTTTAACTTGCTGACAAGAATACTGTGGGAGACCATGTCAAAAGCTTTGCTAAAGTCAAGATACAATACATCCACTGCTTTCCCTTCATCCACAGAACCAGTAATCTCATCATAGAAGGCGATTAGATTAGTCAGGCATGACCTTCCCTTGGTGAATCCATGCTGACTGTTCCTGATCACTTTCCTCTCATGTAAGTGCTTCAGGATTGATTCTTTGAGGACCTGCTCCATGATTTTTCCGGAGACTGAGGTGAGGCTGACTGGCCTGTAGTTCCCAGGATCCTCCTTCTTCCCTTTTTTAAAGATTGGCACTACATTAGCCTTTTTCCAGTCATCCGGGACTTCCCCCGTTCGCGACGAATTTTCAAAGATAATGGCCAATGGCTCTGCAATCACAGCCGCCAATTCCTTCAGCACTCTCGGATGCAACTCGTCCGGCCCCATGGACTTGTGCACGTCCAGCTTTTCTAAATAGTCCCTAACCACCTCTTTCTCCACAGAGGGCTGGCCATCTACTCCCCATGTTGTGATGCCCAGCGCAGCAGTCTGGGAGCTGACCTTGTTAGTGAAGACAGAGGCAAAAAAAGCATTGAGTACATACCACAAGTCTTTTCACCAATTAGAAATAACATGGAATTTGATATGAAATAAGGTAGCTGTCCATTACTAACTTGAGAAGAAATCAGTTTGCAAACAGAAATTTCTGTTTTCCTTCCTCCTTGTGTGGCCAAGGTAATATCTGAGAAAATTTGCATCCCTCCTATTTTGATAAAGAATCCCACATTTTCTCATGGCTTGATACATGAATGTGAAAAGCTTTCACAATTTTCTGCAGAAGGCAAGATTTTCCTCTGGAGATTTCCTCAATTAAACCCAAAACATGCAAATTGGCCATTTTACTAATGTTCTCTAAGGTCTCCGTCTTGTGATGGAGCAGAGCATTGTCTTTCATTAGAACACCTGAAAGAACTTTAGAACTATCAACATCAGCTCCTAACATTTGAAACTTTTCAGATATTATTTCAGAGTCAACAGAAACCACTGTCATGTGCTTTGCATGCGGCTACACACTAAGATTAACCGAAGCCAGTGAAAAACGTGGCAGCGAAGTTACTAAATTGACTTTCAATGGGATTTATACTTCAGATCACTTAGGCTCTTTTGAAAATCCCACTCCTGTACTCAAGGATCTGCAGTGGCTGCCAATACATTTCCAAGTGGAATTCAAGGTGTTGGTTTTAATCTCTAAAGCCCAGATCCTCAAGGGCATTTAGGTGCCTACCTCATCAAAATCCTTTGAGGAGCTGAGCCTAAAGCCCTAAATGTTTTGGTACCTCGTTACCTGGGAGATCATCTCTGTCCCCCATGCCATACTACCGAGATTAATGAAGGTGTTCAAGCTAGAACAGCTTTGTTAAAACAGGAGGGAGCTATAGCAGAGTATTCCCCATGAGGGTTCCTTAGCTTTGGAATTCACTCTCCTTCCTGGTCTGCCAGAGTGTGGATCTATTAACTCTCAGAGCATTCTGCAAAGCCTATCACCCAAGAGTTTGTAGGGGGTGAGGGAGGACAGGTTTGGGTGCCTGTGGTGGTTGTTTTTTATCTACTTGTAGGGATTTATTTTACTCTGGGGACAGCTGATTTTTGTATAATTTTTGTGAAATTAAATTATATCAGGCCCCCAGAGTTTGGGATGCTTTTATAAAAATAAATAAATAAATATATGCATTTCCCATTGATTTCTTTGGAAGCAGCTTGCACATATCTGAGAGCAGATGGCATGATGTATATTATTAAGTTATTACTTATGTTGGGGGGGTTTATCTCAGGAATAGTTGTGTTTTCTCTTAGTGTAACTGCCAGAACTGCTCAACCTCAGTCTGTAGTTCTCAGATCTGTACTACTCACACGACGTCTAATACAAGGTGCACTTCCCAAAGGCAGGTAATAATTTATATCACATTGTACTAGTGTTGCTTTCTTTTGTTTTTTAATTAGTATGGGGGAAGACATTTCTCTTTATCCTGCATACAAAATAAGGATCCAGACTTCCATTTCAATTGATTTCTATTGAAATCCGTGATAAAATTCCCACTGACTTCATGCGGAAAGGATGATCAGGCCAATAAAAATAAGAACATGATAAGTAGCACAAAGATGACTAGTGGAGACCAAGAAGTCTGATAGCAAATGTTGAATCTTCAGCAATAATTGTAGTATCTCCCTATGCTCAGAATAGAATCTCCCATGGTACGGCAGTTACTGTGTGTTGGGAATTGACCATGTGCCGTAGCCTGGCACTACCGCCTAATGATGATGCTCCTGACTCTGTTGCCTGATGGCAAGTCCAAGGCCCACTCTACAGCAGTCAGTGGTAGCGTCGCCCAGTGACAAGAGCCCAAAGGCCACTCTGCTTAGCGGCTACCATCAAAGGAGTGAGATAGCGGAACCTGGGCCCATCCTACTCCATCAGGTTCCCACCCAGAACCCTTCAAAACAGTAAGGGTCCAGGGTCCAGAACTCTTACCCATGTTCTGTGGGTGACTTCCTACCCTTGTTTCTGTACTTCCATCAGTGTTACAGCTCTGTCTTGGGATCCCTCCTGGTTTCCTCCTCGGTTTGTCTCCGGAGCTCCTTCTCCTGGTGACAGTGAGAACTCACCTTCAGTTCCCGTGGTAGAGGGGCTTCCAGCAGCTTGCCTATGAGGCTCAGTCCCAGCAGCTTGGACTCTCAGTGACTTCCTGGCAAGAGCTGCTGCACCGAATTGCTCTCTCTTTGGAATGCTCCTGCTACTGGAAGCATGCCCAGCAGAGGCAAGGGGGCCTGGTTTCCTGCATCCAGAGCAGCTCCTTAATCTTCCTAACTCCCCTTCTATTGTCTGTACTCCTCCCAAATTGCTTTGCTATATGCCATCATCCAGAGGTGCTGCCTTTCTGGTTTCCTTGGGGGTGCTCAACCCCCACTACGCCCTAGGCCCCACCCCCACTCCACCCTTTCCTCCACACCCCCTGACCCATTCCTGCCCTGTTCCGCCCCTCCCAGAGGATGCCCTGCCCTTGCTCCGCCTCTTCCTGCCACCGTTCCTCCCATTCCCCTCCCACCCCTGAGCCTCCTGTATGCTGCTAAACAGCTGATCACTGGTGGGCAGGTGGCACTAGGGGGGAGAGGGAAGAGCTGATTGGTGCGGCCCACTGGAGGGCGGAAGGCGCTTGGGGGAAGTGGGAGGATCTGATCGGCAGGGCCACTGGTGGGTGCTGAGCACCCACTATTTTTTTCCCGTGGCTGCTCCAGCCCGGAGCAGCCATGGAGTCAGCACCTGTGCCATCACCTCGTTACTTGAATCCTTTCTTAAACCACACAGCTGCCACATAACGTAACACCTTTACTCCACCAGGGAAGAAATGCATTTAGAAAAAATATCTGCACCATTTTTCTCTTTATATTGGCTCCATTGTGGTTCTGCACCATTCTTTTCTCTGGCCTTGACAAATGCAGGTTTGCATGACCCATACCCATTCAGAATAATGCTGCTGCAAAGATAATTTCCCTAGCTGGTCACTTTGACCATATCACACCTGTCTTTGCATCACTCCATTGGTTCCCCCTTCTCTAGCCCATCAAACATAAGCTGCTTGTACTCACTTTCCAGCAGCTTCATGGTCAATCCCCACTCTAGCTACCATTTCTCATTTGCTGTTGAGCTGCCAGTGCTCACCTCTGATCAGCCCATGACACCAGCCTCCACATCCCACTTGTTAGATTTCCAAACAGGATCCTTCGTGCTTTCTCCCATGCTGCCCTCACGCTTGGGAGGTACCTCCCACAAACATCTGAAAAGCCACCTCATTATCTATTTTCATAGCCCTTCTCAAAACTCTTCTTTGTCATGAGGCCTACAATAACATGACAACAGTTAGGCTTCTAGTGTGCAGAGACCGCTGCCAATCATGCTGACCAATAATGTCTCATTGTTCCCATGTACCCTGCATCTTTCTATATCTATCTGTTGCCTCTTGTCTTATACTTAGATTGTAAACTCCTTGGGGCAAGGATTGTCCTTTTGTTCTGTGTTTGTACAGTGTCTACCACAGTAGGGTCCTGGTCCACACATGACTAGGGCTCCTAAATGCAACAAGGAATACAAACTTATAATAAAAACAAACTACATTGTCTAATTTACAATGTAAGATACATGGGGCAGGAACTGAGTCTTCTGTATATTGTAAAATAATTAAAATCTAGCAAGGGTCAGCCAGGATGAGGAATACTTAGTAGCCAGGTAGATATATTTTATATGTGCTGTTCATTTACTGATATTCAGATAGAGATTATTTATTATTAATTATTATTATTGTCTGATTTTTAATCTTATTTGTAGATGCAAATGCCTTTGGACATTGTTCCAGACTTTCACAATGTTTTTTTTTTTAAATGTAAGATGCTCTTCATCCATTTTATGATGACATTTGTATCACATCTATCCCAAATATGCAAACTTTATAATATCCATATATATTGCCATATGAATGCTTTTTGCCAAGAAGTGTTAGTTTGTGTTACAGTCCTAGTTTCAGAAGAGTTTTTGTTGCCATTCAATAATTGCTGCATGACTCTATAGCAAAGTAAGAAATCTGGTGTCAAAACATGAAAAGTTCCCATTGCTTTTAATGAGAAATTGTTTTTGTCCCACTTTCACAAGCGCTTCTTCTAGCTAGAACCAAGAAAGCAGGTTAATTTCTTAAATATCATCTCATCAAGGCATTTTAAGCCACTTATTTGTAGCAGCAATGGACTTTCATGCTGCAATTACAGATTAAATCCACCAGATGGCTTAAGGAAATGAATTTTATTACTAAGGCAACCAGGTAGCTACTGTAGCCTGGGAAGATGTTGTGGGGAGGGACGGAAGAGGAGGGAGTAGGGAAGCAAGCCCAGTGGAGCAAATTGTCTATTCAATGTAATTAAAATACCTAGTATAGAGTAAACAAACAAGTAATCCAAGCAACATGAGCCTTTATTACTATGTACATGTACTTTCAATCCTTTACTTGTGTTTCTTAGCCCTGGTCTACACTAGGAGTTGAGGTTGAATTTAGCAGCGTTAAATCGATTTAACCCTGCACCGTCCACACGACGAAGCCCTTTTTTTCGACTTAAAGGGCTCTTAAAATCGATTTCCTTACTCCACCCCCGACAAGGAGATTAGCACTGAAATCGACCTTGCCAGGTTGAATTTGGGTATTGTGGATGCAATTAGACGGTATTGGCCTCCGGGACCTATCCCAGAGTGCTCCATTGTGACCGCTCTGGACAGCACTCCCAACTCAGATGCACTGGCCAGGTAGACAGGAAAAGGCCTGCGAACTTTTGAATTTCAATTTCCTGTTTGGCCAGCGTGGCAACCTGCAGGTGAGTGCAGAGCTCATCAGCCGAGGTGACCATGATGGAGTTCCAGAACCGCAAAAGAGCTCCAGCATGGACCGAACGGGAAGTACGGGATCTGATCACTGTATGGGGAGAGGAATCCGTGC
The DNA here is from genome assembly GCF_965140295.1 of Lepidochelys olivacea. Taxonomy (NCBI): domain Eukaryota; kingdom Metazoa; phylum Chordata; order Testudines; family Cheloniidae; genus Lepidochelys; species Lepidochelys olivacea. The sequence continues at coordinate 8,818,921 of NC_140413.1, forward strand.
TATCAGAACTCCGTGCCAGTTTTCGAAATGCCAAAACATTTGTCAAAATCTCCCAGGGCATGAAGGACAGAGGCCATAATAGGGACCCAAAGCAGTGCCGCGTGAAACTTAAGGAACTGAGGCAAGCCTACCAGAAAACCAGAGAGGCGAACGGCCGCTCCGGGTCAGAGCCCCAAACATGCCGCTTCTATGATGAGCTGCATGCCATTTTAGGGGGTTCAGCCACCACTTCCCCAGCCATGTTGTTTGACTCCTTCAATGGAGATGGAGGCAACATGGAATCAGGTTTTGGGGACGAGGAAGGTGATGATGATGAAGTTGTAGATAGCTCACAGCAAGCAAGGGGAGAAACCGGTTTTCCTGACAGCCAGGAACTGTTTCTCACCCTGGACCTGGAGCCAGTACCCCCCGAACCCACCCAAGGCTGCCTCCCGGACCCACCAGGAGGAGAAGGGAGCTCTGGTGAGTGTACCTTTTAAAATACTATACATGGTTTAAAAGCAAGCATGTTTAATGATTAATTTGCCCTGGCATTTGCAGCTCTCCTGGATGTACTCCCAAAGCCTTTGCAAAAGGTTTCTGGGGAGGGCAGCCTTATTCCATCCACCATGGTAGGACACTTTACCACACCCGGCCAGTAGCATATACTCGGGAATTATTGTAGAGCAAAGCATTGCAGTGTATGTTTGCTGGCATTCAAAAAACATCCGTTCTTTATCTCTCTGTGTTATCCTTAGGAGAGTGATATCATTCATGGTCACCTGATTGAAATAGGGTGCTTTTCTTAAGGGGACATTCAGAGGTGCCCATTCTTGCTGGGTTGTTTGCCTGTGGCTGAACAGAAATGTTCCCTGCTGTTAGCCACGGGGAGGGGTGAGGTGTGAGGGGCTAGCCACATGGTTGTGGGAGGCAAAATGTGACCTTGGAACGAAAGCACTTGTGCTATGTATGTAATGTTAACAGCAAAGTTTACCGTGAAAGAGTGTACCCATTGTTCTATAAAATGTGTCTTTTTTAATACCATTGTCCCTTTTTTTTTCTCCACCAGCTGCATATGTTTCAAGGATCACAGGATCTTCTCCTTTCCAGAGGCTAGTGAAGATTAGAAGGTGAAAAAAATGCACTCATGATGAAATGTTCTCTGAGCTCATGCTGTCCTCCCACACTGACAGAGCACAGACAAATGCATAGAGGCAGACGAAGTCAGAGTGCAGGAAAGCACAAAATGACCAGGAGGAGAGGTGGCAGGCTGAGGAGAGTAAGTGGGGGGCTGAAGAGAGGGCTGAAGCTGAAAGGTGGCGGCAGCATGATGAGAGGAGGCAGGATTCAATGCTGAGGCTGCTGGAGGATCAAACTAATACGCTCCAGCATATGGTTGAGCTGCAGGAAAGGCAGCAGGAGTACAGACCACCACTACAGCCTCTGTAACCAACCGCCCTCCTCCCCAAGTTCCATAGTCTCCTCACCCAGATGCCCAAGAACGCGGTGCAGGGGCCTCCGGCCACCCAGCCACTCCACCCCAGAGGATTGCCCAAGCAACAGAAGGCTAGCATTCAAAAAGTTTTAAAGTTTTAAACTTTTAAAGTGCTGTGTGGCCTTGTCTTTCCCTCCTCCACCACCCCTCCCAGGCTACCTTGGCAGTTATCCCCCTATTTGTGTGATGAATTAATAAAGAATGCATGAATGTGACACAACAATGACTTTATTGCCTCTGCAAGTGGTGATCGAAGGGTGGAGGGGACTGTGGTTAGCTCACAGGGAAGCAGAGTGAACCAAGGGGTGGGGTTTCATCAAGGAGAAACAAACAGAACTTTCACACCATAGCCTGGCCAGTCATGAAACTGGTTTTCAAAGCTTCTCTGATGCGCACCGCGCCCTCCTGTGCCCTTCTAACTGCCCTGCTGTCGCCAGGCGATTTGCCTCAACCTCCCACCCTTACTCTCACAGATATTGTGGAGCGCACAGCAAGCAGTAATAACAGTGGGAATATTGGTTTCGCTGAGGTCTAACTGAGTCAGTAAACTGCGCCAGCGCGCTTTTAAATGTCCAAATGCACATTCTTCCACCATTCTGCATTTGCTCAGCCCGTAGTTGAACATCTCCTGACTACTATCCAGGCTGCCTGTGTACGGCTTCATGAGCCATAGCATTAAGGGGTAGGCTGGGTCCCCAAGGATAACTATAGGCATTTCAACATCCCCAACAGTTATTTTCTGGTCTGGGAATAAAGTCCCTTCCCGCAGCTTTTGAAACAGACCAGAGTTCCTGAAGATGCGAGCATCATGTACCTTTCCCGGCCATCCCACATTGATGTTGGTGAAACGTCCCTTGTGATCCACTAGAGCTTGCAGCACTATTGAAAAGTACCCCTTGCGGTTTATGTACTCGCCGGCTTGGTGCTCCGGTGCCAAAATAGGGTTATGGGTTCCATTTATGGCCCCACCACAGTTAGGGAATTCCATTGCAGCAAAGCCATCCACTATGACCTGCACATTTCCCAGGGTCACTACCCTTGATATCAGCAGATCTTTGATTGCGTTGGCTACTTGCATCACAGCAGCCCCCACAGTAGATTTGCCTGCTCTAAATTGATTCCCAACTGACCGGTCTGGCGTTGCAAGCTTCCACAGGGCTATTGCCACTCGCTTCTCAACTGTGAGGGCTGCTCTCATCTTGGTATTCATGCGCTTCAGGGCAGGGGAAAGCAAGTCACAAAGTTTCATGAAAGTGCCCTTACGCATGCGAAAGTTTCGCAACCACTGGGAATTGTCCCAGACCTGCAACACTATGCGGTCCCACCAGTCTGTGCTTGTTTCCCGAGCCCAGAATCGGCGTTCCACAGCATGAACCTGCCCCATTAGCACCATGATGCATGCGTTGGCAGGGCCCATGCTTTGAGAGAAATCTGTGTCCATGTCCTGATCACTCACGTGACCGCGCTGACCTCGCCTCCTCGCCCAGTATCGCTCTGCCAGGTTCTGGTGCTGCATATACTGCTGGATAATGCGTGTGGTGTTTAATGTGCTCCTAATTGCCAAAGTGAGCTGAGCGGCCTCCATGCTTGCCTTGGTATGGTGTCTGCACAGAAAAAAGGCACGGAAGGATTGTCTGCCGTTGCCCTGAGGGAGGGAGGGATGACTGACGACATGGCTGACAGGGTTGGCTTACAGGGAATTAAAATCAACAAAGGGGGTGGCTTTACATCAAGGAGAAACAAAAACACCTGTCACATAGAATGGCCCCCTCAAGGATTGAACACAAACCCCTGGGTTTAGCAGGCCAATGCTCAACCCACTAAGCTATCCCTCCCTCTGGTATTTCAGGCAGGACTTCGTGGAGGGAGGGGGGGAGCAAATGAATACAAACAAATCTGGTCTATTTCTTGTTTTGATCCACTCCATCTATCTTTTACATCTTTGGCTGGCAGCAGACGGTGCAGAAGGACTGCTAGCCATCCTCATCTCATGCCTGCCCGGCAGAAGATGGTGCAATAGGACTGCTAGCCATCCACCTCTCCTGCCTGCTCATCATAAGATGGTACAATAGGACTGCCTGCAGGACTAAAGAGAATGACCTGGTTGAGTCACTCTAGTCCCTGCACCAATATCTGCCCAAGCACTCCTGACTGAGCTTACCGAGGCGGCCAGGATCACCTCGGACATGATGAGGATGGTTTTCAGGCCTATTGTACTGTCTGCTGCCACAAGGCAATGGGTTGCTGCTGCTGTGTAGCAATGCAGTACCATGTCTGCCAGCACCCAGGAGACGTACGGTGACAGTGAGCTGAGCGGGATCCATGCTTGCTGTGGTATGGCATCTGCACAGGTAACTCAGGAAAAAAGGCACAAAACGATTGTCTGCCCTTGCTTTCACAGAGGGAGGGAGGGAGCGGGGGCCTGACGATATATACCCAGAACCACCTGCGACTATGTTTTAGCCCCATCAGGCACTGGGATTTCTACCCAGAATTCAAATGGGCGGCGGAGACTCCGGGAACTGTGGGATAGCCACCCACAGTGCAACGCTCCGGAAGTTGACGGTTGCCTCGGTACTGTGGACACACTCCGCCGACTACATGCACTTAGAGCATTGTGTGGGGACACACACAATCAACTGTATAAAAATGCTTTCTACAAACCGACTTCTATAAATTCAACCTAATTTCATAGTGTAGACATACCCTTATAAACTTTACTAATAAGAGTAACTGTTGCCATGCAGGAATATACCATAGCTGTTAAACCTTATGAAACTCCAGTTTCAGTTTTACAGCACCAGCACAGCAGGCTCTACTGAGCACCACATGTGGATATTTATAGAAAACTTATTACAGGGTATTTTCAGCCCTGTATTGAAAACCAGTGCTGTTTAAAATGATTATTTCCCTTAGTAGGCAAGTGTGTACAGCACTGTCATTTGTTTTGATAAAATCCTTACCACCATTTCATACAAGCTAGCATTGACTGACAAAGCCAAAGAATTTCCTTGAGACTGCAAAATGCATTCACAAAATACTGGCAGCCCACATCCATATTCCAAAGGCCTCTGTTTTGTTCTGAATAACCACTGGGAGTATCTCATGGATGTGATCAATGCAGCAGTTGCAATCTTCCTCTGACAGAATTTCCCATAAGAATTTCTTAATGATTCCACCAGCTTGTTTTTATTTTGTGGCTTCGCTTCTAAATGAGAACAGCATCTCAAAGAATTCCATGCTCCTTTATCAGGTTTATGTTTACGCACCTTAGGGGAGCACGGAGAAAAACAATACAATTATACACATTAAGCAACACACAGCGTATTTCCCAACATCCAATATCTTATGGGTCATCAGCTATCCCTCAATACGAGGACAATGTCTGCCGGGAGAGGAGATGTTACACCCTTGACAGAGACCTACGTGTGAAAATTGTTTAAGATGGGGGAGCTGGTGCGCAGGCAGCAACCTCACAAAACTTGACAGGAAGGAGCCCTGGACCTGGTTGCAGGGGAGTCCAAGACAACTGTAAGTCTCCATCCTGCTGCAGCCCTCATCCCTAGAGAACGGACAAATCCTCAAATACACCTGTCCTGCCATTGGGAAGTTTGGATTGTGCTTTGTCCGGAACCTCACCTCAGAACTGTTTACCAACGGTGACCCTACTAGGAGTACAAGACTCCGGACAACATAGTTCTGAGGGTCATTGGGACACACAAGCCTCTCCACCACAACAAGGTAACGGTCCAAGGAGAGGACCATTATCTTATGGGTAAGGCAATGGAAAACACTCACTCTGAAATTCTTGAACTGTGATTTAGAATAAGGATCTATTTGCAGATTTTGAGCATCTCCAGTGTTTTCTGCAGAATTTAAGCTTTCATTAAATATCTATTTATCTAACCTTCTTGGTTTTGAAGAAAATCTTCCAAAATGTGACCCAATTATAAGGTATCCTCCTGACAGGCTGAATCAATAGATTTGAGAAAGAAGTGAGCTCTCCAGTTAATCCCAGTGGGGTGCTGATTCTGACGTATAATGATTACAATATAAATGTCAACACAATTATTTCACTGCTGATAATTTTATCAGAAGCTTCCAGATGATATGCTTTATCCATCATGGTTGTATTAACCTGCTGAGGTTGGCAAACAGGGGTGCTATAACCAGGAGATACAGTCTAAAAGTGAGGTGAATTGCTGGCCCTGAAGGAGTTAAAACAGCCCTGGGAAAGGGCTGCCCTGGGGAGCCAATAGGGTAGGCTGATTGGAGAAGCAGCCACAGCTGGGCCACGCCCCAGTCAGGCTGTACCTGGCCCTGTTATAAGGGCCTAGGGAGGAGCTGGATCAGTCTCACTCTCTCTCTCCAGCTTTGGAGGGAGAAGGACCTAGCTGCCTGGAAGAAAATGGTACCTGAAGTGGAATAGGGCTAGGGAGCTCCAGCCTGGCAACTCCCCAGGCTCCAGGCCTTGTTACAGGCCCAAGAAAGGTACTGGGGGCTGCAGAGGGGCACTCATGGATAGGCAAAGGCAGCAGGTCCTACTCCCTTGCTGAGGAAAGTCAAGGAAAGTGTGGGCCCTTTACTGAATGAGGGAGGCAACCTAGAGACAGATGATGTGGAAAAAGCTAATGTACTCAATGCTTTTTTTTTCCCTCTGTCTTACTGAACTAGGTCAGTTCCCAGACTGCTGCACTGGGCAGCACAGCATAGGGAGGAGGTGACCAGCCCTCTGTGGAGAAAGAAGTGGTTTAGGACTATTTAGAAAAGCTGGATGAGCACAAGTCCATGGGGCATGATGCACTGCATTGGAGAGTGCTAAAGGAGTTGGCGGATGTGATTGCAGAGCCATTGGCCATTATCTTTGAAAACTCATGGAGATTGGGGGAGGTCCTGGATGACTGGAAAAAGGCTAATGTAGTGCCCATCTTTAAAAAGGGAAGAAGGAGGATCCTGGGAACTACGGGCCAGTCAGCCTCACCTCAGTCCCTCGAAAAATCATGGAGTAGGTCCTCAAAGAATCAATTCTGAAGCACATAGAGGAGAGGAAAGTGATCAGGAACAGTCAGCATGGATTCACCAAGGGCAAGTCATGCCTGACTAACCTAATTGCCTTCTATAATCGATTCTGTGGATATCGGGAAAGCGGTGGGCGTGATATACCTTGACTTTAGCAAAGCTTTTGATATGGTCTCCCACAGTATTCTTGCCGGCAAGTTAAAGAAGTATGGGCTGGATAAATGGACTATAAGGCGGATAGAAAGCTGGCTAAATCATCGGGCTCAACGGGTAGTGATCAATGGCTCCATGTCTAGTTGGCAGCTGGTATCAAGCGGAGTGCCCTGGGGTCAGTCCTAGGGCCTGTTTTGTTCAATATCTTCATTAATGATCTGGAAGATGGTGTGGACTGCATCTTTAGCAAGTTTGCAGATGACACTAAACTGGGAGGAGTGGTAGATAGGATACAGAGGGACCTAGACAAATTAGAGGATTGGACCAAAAGAAATCTAGTGAGGCTCAACCAAGGAGAAGTGCAAAGTTGTGCACTTCGGAAGGAAGAATCCCATGCACTGCTACAGACTAGGGACCGATTGGCTAGGTAGCAGTTCTGCAGAAAAGGACCGAGGGGTTACATGGACAAGAAGCTGGATATGAGTCAACAGTGTGCCCTTGGTGTTTTGTTTTGTTTTTTTTAAGCAGAAAAGAATTTTATTTTTGTAACACTTACAAAGAATCATCAAAGAGGATAAAGCAAAACTATGCAACAAAACAAGAGCAAACAGAAGGTATAAGACAGCAGCCTTCAGGAGGGAGAAGTGTTCAGGCTAGCCTGGGTCCAGAGCGGGGGGGGCTTCCTCGACACTCGTGGTCTTCCACCCTCCTGAGTTACCTGGTGGCCTAGAGCGGGGGGGCTTCCTCGACACTCGTGGTCTTCCACCCCCTCGAGTTACCTAGTGCCACGCCCAGTGTCACCGATTATTCCTCTCCTGAGAGTGCCCGACAAGATGGGCATGGCTGCGGGGTGGGCGGTTTGGGGTTGGGGGGGGTTACACCCACTTGTTATAGGACCCCTCCTAGGTGACAATGATGATGGTATCCACACCGGCAATGGCTGGGGCTGGGGTCTCTCGCTCTTCCCCTCAATCAAAGGGTCAGATGGAGGGAACCGGACGGGGTCACTGAGCAGAGAACCTCGGACAGCGCCCACCGCTCCTCGAAGGTGTCAAGGGAGTCGGTGGACGCCGCCCAGAGGAACTCTGCCCGGATACGTGAATGTACTGAGGATTGGAAAACGGCCCTACAATCGCAGGACGCTTCATTAGCCAACCTCCCCTCTCTGGTTTTATAAATGGCTGTTTTAGCTAGGGCTAGGAGGAGGTTAACCAGGAGATCTCGAGATTTTGTGGGGCCACGGATGGGGAGTGTGTAGATAAAAAGGTGAGGGGAAAAGTGGAGCCAAAAAGCGTAATAAAATATTCGTGAGGAGCCGGAAAAGGGGCTGCAATCTGGCACACTCTAAATATACGTGCGCCAGGGTTTCCCTCACATTGCAAAAAGGGCAAGTATCCGGGATGGGGGTGAACCATGTCAAAAACACGCCTGTGCTCACAGCTCCGTGAAGGAGCCGCCAACTAATATCCCCGACGGGCCTTGGGACCAAGGTGGAATACAGGCTGGCCCACCGAGGTTGCTCACCCTCCAAAGGTGGCAGAAAGTCCCGCCACTTTGTATCGGGGCGGGACACCAGGGTGTGGGCGTGAAGGGTGTGAAGCGTGAGTGTGTATAAATATTTCCGTGGCACGATTTGGAAGCTGACTGGCTGCATGTAGTGAAAGGGTGAGGGGTTTGTTGGGATCTACAGGGTAGGGGCCCATGTGCCCTTGTTGCCAAGAAGGCTAATGGCGTATTGGGCTGCATTAGTAGGAGCATTGCCAGCAGATCGAGGGACATGATCATTCCCCTCTATTCTGCATTGGCGAGGTCTCATCTGGAGTACTGTGTCCAGTTTTGGGCCCCATACTACAAGAAGGATGTGGAAAAATTGGAAAGAGTCCAGCAGAGGGCAACAAAAATGATTAGGGGGCTGGAGCACATGACTTATGAGGAGAGGCTGAGGGATCTGGGATTATTTAGTCTGCAGAAGAGAAGAATGAGGTGGGATTTGATAGCTGCTTTCAACTACCTGAAGGGGGGTTCCAAAGAGGATGGATCTAGACCGGGGTCCCCAACGTGGCACCTTGGCTCCTGCTGGGAAATTTTTGTGTGCCTGTAGGATGCCCTGCTGCCGAAATGCCGCCAAGAAGCGTTACTGTTTCTTGGCAGCATTTTGGCGGTGACACTTCTTCCTGCTGCCGCTTTTCAGCTGTGGCATTTTGGAGGCCGGTTGTCCGGCGCCCGCCACAGTCTTCTGGGAATAGCATATTGCTATTCCCACAGGAAGGTTGGGGACCACTGATATAGACTGTTCTCAGTGGTAGCAGATGACAGAACAAGGAGTAATGGTCTCAAGTTGCAGTTGGGGAGGTTTAGGTTGGATATTAGGAAAAACTTTTTCACTAGGAGGAGGGTGGTGAAGCACTGGAATGGGTTACCTAGGGAGGTGGTGGAATCTCCTTCATTAGAGATTTTTAAGGTCAAGCTTGACAAAGTCCTGGCTTAGATGGTTTAGTTGGGGATTGGTCTTGCTTTGAGCAGGGGGTTGGACTAGATGACCTCCTGAGGTCCCTTCCAACCCTGATATTCTATGATGATGAGTGGCCATTATGGACTGTAGTTTGCTCCAGTGAGAGCGGGCTAGATGACGACTGGCAGTAGCCACTGTGGCAAGGTGGGGTTAAAGGGTTGGAGTTTCCCTGGGAGGGGAGACCTAGAGTGTGGGGGCACTGCCAGGGGGCAGCACCCCAAGGTAAAGGGGCACAGGGTCCAGGAAGGACATTGGCCAGCAGAGGGTGCTCTGAAGCTGGAAAGAGCTAATTCCCAGACAACCAGCAGGAGGCGCCGCACCAGTGAGTCTTCGACCTTGCTTCGCTACAATGCCACTCTGAGAGAAGACATGCATGTGCTGGGCCTGTCTCTTGAAAGGGGTTTTTATGGAAGGACTGAGTGAGGAGTCAAAGATACAGCTAACTCTGGAGCTGTGAGAGAGGGCATATGTCTTTTTACAACCTTCTGTTGACAATTTTTCACTCTAACACATCTCTCCGTATATGCTTCATACTTGATGTTGCTTTCCACTGTGTCTAACTTCCCATTACATTTTTCAAGATAAAACAGTCCTCACACGTACAGTAGAGACTCTATTATATTGCCCATTGTTTTTGACATCCCCCTGTAAATCCCAATTCACTGCACTATACTGAATAATTATATGGCTGTATTGTACAATACTGCACCCAGTGAATACCCATCGGAGAAGAACAAGTGCTTTTTTTTCCCTGGGTCACTCAATTTTTTGTACAATTTATATAGCTTTATCTGTGTCTCAATGCTCATTTAGATCACAAATGCCAAGGGGAAATACGTGACTGGTTAAACTTTTCTTCCTTCCCCAGAAAATGGATGGTGTAGATAATTGTATTGTATCTATTTTTGTAATTCTTCTGGGGTAATATACACCACAATTGCAGATGGAGTTCAGTTCTGTTCTAGGGCTGACAACAGCTGGAATTTATGGCTGATAAAATTCTCTTGCCCCCTTGACTGGAGATTCTCTTTACAATTTGTTAATGCCACTATTTAACTTTGGAGGGGCAATGGGTCTTTCTGATTGGTGATGCAAGGCATAATTCTATGGTCCGTTAGAGGCAAGCTGTAACATGAGCTACACATATTATAGGTGGCTCTGCTAGCCTCATCTATACTTAAGGTTGCCTGACACTTTCATTGTAACATTTTTTCCCCTAGTTGCTTATAAGTTTGCCAAACTTTAACTGTTCAGGCTCAAATTTTCCATGCCAGGTGTCTGCCTCTGGTTGAACAGTTTTGGGAAGTTTAAGCAGAAATGGTTAATATATTTCTTAAAACAAAATTAGGGAAAAATACATTGTTTTGCCATGTTACAAATTCTTATAACCATTTCATTGAGAAGCTCTAGAACAGGGGTGGGCAAACTCTTTGGCCTGAGGGCCACATCGGGGTTCCAAAACTGTATGGAGGGCCGGCTAGGGAAGGCTGTGCCTCCCCAAACAGCTGGCCCCCTCCCCCTCCCCCTCCCTCTTCCTGCCCCCTGATTGCCCCCCTCAGAGCCCATCACACATCCTACCCCCCCCCGCTCCTTGTCCCCTGACTGCCCCCTCCTGGGACCCCCCCACCCCTAACTGCCCCCAGGATTCCACTCCCTATTGAACCCCCCCACTCCTTCTCCCCTGACCCCTACCCACACCCCTGCCCCCTGACAGGCCCCCCCGGGACTCCCACACCTATCGAACACCTCTCCGTTCCCTATACCCTGACTGCCCCCCCAAGAATCTCTGCTCCATCCAACTGCTCCCTGACTGCCCCTCCTACTAACCACAATTTCCTCAGCAAGCCTGACTTAGGTTCAGTACCTGCAGTTCTGCTCATGGGAGCTATGATCAGTGGCATCCAATCACCAGACAGCCTTCTTAAAGCAAAGCATTGTTTATTTATAACCACATAATTTCATAGCAAGAGATTTTAAAACAATAAACAGCCTATACACATGCCTGTCTTTCTTAAGGTCTACCATCTCCTTGAAGCTTGGGAAAACCCCAACTGCTTCCAGTAGGATCTCTGTTGGTGTCCATATCGGTCTGTTCCTACTACAAACAGCTCATTGGCAACTCCCAGTCTTTCTCTCCAGAATCTTTTAAACCATTTGATTTCTAGATGCCAAGCCTTAGTAAAATGGGCTGTATCTTTGGCTGGAGTCTGGAAGTATCATCTTTACTGCAAATAGCTCAGCCATTGTTTTGTAATTGCCCTGAAGTGTTTGCTGGGAGGCTGTTTATCTAGTGCTATTGTACACATTTATACACGAAATTCCAACAACCCAATATACCTATCCAGTGACTATCCCACCAACTAAATCACAGTATTTGTAAAATTATTATGTAACAGCTCCACATCTGCCACAACCCAGTTCCCCATCTGTAAAACGGGGAAGATATCATCACTCACAAGGGTGTTGTGAAAACAAGTAATTTACCATATTGATGAGCGCCAGAGAAAGGCCACGAAGAAATTAATAATTCTGCGTTCAGAGAAGGATTTGAAGGATCTGTGGTAGATAAGAATGAGAAAACAAAATACTGAATGCTGGTCATTAAATGAGCACTGTCCATTCTGTGCACTGAATAAGACAGGCGACCTGTGGAAAAAATAACGTGAACATGTGCTTACTGTATCATAATGTACATGCACAAGGAGGCAACATTAAGGTTGCACAGCCAACCCTACTTCTACCATTTTTTAACTTTTGATTGCTTGAGTTGTATTTTTGTGAATGTTAGATATATATAGGCATCACTGCTCACTACATGAGATAATCTGGCTATGAAACCCTTGTTTAAAAAAAAAATTTAGACCAAGACTATGCCAAAGAACCCAAGCCTGACAACCTAAATTTCCCAGTACAAATGAGATTTAACTTAAACAAACACATTATACAAAGAACAGAATTTGTTAAGTTTCACCTTAAACAAGATTATTGGGAGTCAGAGGAGAGGGCAGGCAAACTCCTAGCATTTAGGCTGAAACAAAAATCCAACAGGTAAAACACCCTAATACATGATGCTGAAAGAAAAACATGCATGACACAGACAATAACAACCAATTTTGGCTCTTTTATTTAGAATTACACAAAGCAGATCCTCCCACCAGTTCCTATGATGGCCTTGAACAAACTCCTTGACTGTTTCTTTGCCAGGCACCTCAGAAGACCAGAAGGAGTTCTTAGACACCTTGTTCATCCTATAGGGAAATAGACATAAATGGGGAAGAAATGGAGTGTGGTAAGTCCCTGGACAATGAGGAATTTCCAATTTAGTTTAATAAAAATCCCATATATCCCACAGATTCCTTTGTATGTTCAACAAGGACAAAAAAAGTGGCTCCCTAAATCCCCTAGTGCAAGAGGCAATTATATTTGTTATACCCAATCCATGGAAAGATCTCACTAACCACTCAAGTTACAGGCCCATTTCACTGATAAACTGTGATGCAAAGATTCTTGCCAAAGCCCTTGTTTATAGGCTGGAAAATTATTATTCAAATTGTACATGTAAATTAGATTGGATTTACCTAGTGGGTCAGTCAATCTCCAGCAATTCAGCAATACAACTACAGTTTTATAGCACTAGAAAGATGTAACGGATATTAAGACGGTTAGATAGGACAAAAAATTATGTTATATGTGGCTGATGCACTGGTTCTACATTCGTACCCTAACATAGTTTGATACCCAATTAGAACTCATTGCATGTTTCAGGCCTTTTGTCCTGATATAAGGCTACGTGAAGCAAGTCCAAACATTAGGACTAATTTAATACACATACCGGGCTTTGCTTAGTCAGTGGGATTTTTAATGCAGTCGATGGCATTAAAATACCTAAGAACACTGATCCCCAAAGATTTAAAGCAAATAGTTATAATCAATTTAGACCCAATTACTACAGAAATCACAAATGAACTGGGTAAATGGAAAGCTATCCCCCTTTGACTCTGGGGAAAAATAAAACTTATAAAAATGAACATGCTATCCAGATTAATAAGGAAAAACTGAATGGAAGGAGACAAACTTATATATATAAAAATAACCGAAGGCCAGATCACATCATTTATGTCTCTCCAACTACAATACAAACTACCAATTACTGCACTATTCAACATTCAACTCTGTCACTTGCTCATCTCAGAATTTGGTCTGGAAAAACGTGCATAGAACTCTTCCAATTGTGTACTATTTCCCCAGACTGCCTGCTACACTATGAGTTCCTAATGACCCACTAATGAGTAAATATAGATGAAATGAGGCAAAAATGGAACAAAGAATTGGCAATAAATATCTCACCCCGACAGTGAACTAGAGCAATATGAGATTAAAGAGCCCTTGACCAATTACAGCTCATTCAACAAAAGAATGTCTTGAGGGTGCATTGGTCCCCACAAGGAACTTACAAAATTAAAGCTGCCCCAGTGATCAGTGTTGGAGGTGTGCATGTATATTTCGACCATGCCCTATTGTTTCAAGCTCCTGGGATGGTATTAAACCAGAATTAACGTGACTCTAGGGAGAGATAAGTTGGGTGAGGTAATATATTTTATTGAACCACCTTCTGTTGGTGAGAACGACAAGATTTTGTGCCACACAGAGTTCTTCTTCAGACCTGATATTACCTCAGCCACCTTGTCATTCTAATATCCTGGGACTGACACATGTACAACTACACTGCATGATCCTAAAGACTTACTCAACCTTAAAGCTGATACCTGCATACTGGGTCATATAAAAATACATGGAGGCTATCATTATACCAAAGGGGATGGCGACATTGAGCTCTACTGGTTGTAAGACATCACATTTTACTACCTTGGAAAAGTAAATCCAACACCCTGACAAAAAGGCCTGGCAGACCTGGCTGGGAAGGAAGGAATCACATGCAATAGATGGCAAACAGTAGAACATTTTAAGTAAATTTGGGAGTTTCTTAGAACTGGTTGACTAAAGTTCCTTACAGGTGGCCTGGATGAAAGGCAGGAGATGGATCCCTACCCCTTAGCCCGTTTTCCTCTTGACTGATTTCCTTGTTGTTGATACGTACCATAAAAATCTGTGTGCTCGGAATACCATGACAAAAATGCAGGAATCCAAGCATTGTATAAGTATGTTGGCCTTTTCTGATGTACAGGACATTTGTATTTGTTTTATAAGTTAGCACATAGAAGTTGTTTGGCGCATCATAAGAAAAAAGGGAGAAAAAGGTTATTAATTAATAAAAGATAACGTGATTATGGCTATCAGTTAAATTACATATCTATGCCCAGAAATTATACTTAAATTTAGAACTACAATTTTTAGACCCCTCCATCAAATTTCAGTCCGTGGAATGGATGAAAGAACCTATTCTATAGCTACAATGTCTACAAAAAGACAGTTCCTGCTGCAAAGAGCTTACAATCTAAGTATAAGTCCAGAGACAACAGATGGATACAGTCCAATGGCTGAGCACAAGGAAACAAAGAGACAATGCTGATCAGCATGATGGCAAATGTGTTTGAAAATTCTGACCAATCTTCAGGGGCTTCTTCACTGAATAAAAGGCAAATAAGAGATAGGAAATGTCAGCTCAGAAAAGACGGCAAATGATGAGAAAACATTTAAACATTTAATTAGGTGGGTGTATGTTTTAAATGAAATTCTTGCTTTGCTATTCAGCACTTCTGATTCCTAGTAATTTATTTACTGTAATTTAGTAATTTATTTACTGTACCAGACTGAATGAGAACATTAGTTCATTACTATGAGTTATGGAATTCTATAGGTTCTTATACTGTGTTCACTTCAATGAAATGCTATATATGCCAGCCTAAATGATTATTATTAATAAAATTATACAAAATTTGAAATGGCAGAATTGCCTACAATTGATAGTGAATGAGTCAAAGTGCACATTGTTCTCCTTGGGAACACCGGAATTGCCAGATTAAATCAAACCCAAATTCCATCTTGTACGGTATCATATCTCCAACAATGGTCTGCACCAGACGTTTCAGAGGAAGGTGCAAGAACCCAACATTACACAGATGTGGAATAATCTGGCCCCCACACATTAGGTCTCATCTGAACTTCTAAGAGTTAGCAACTGCCTTAAATTGTGAAGCACGAGGTTCTTATCTTTTCCAGATTATTTTTGCACCAACTACTCTCACTCTGGATATTCTTGATATCCCTATAAATATTCAATCCCTCTCTGAATCTTACTAAATTATTGGCCTCAACAACATCATGTGGCAAGGGGTTCCAGTCAATTTATATGATGAGTGGAAAAGTATTTCTTTGTATTAGTTTTTAATTTGCTTTCTATTTTATTGCCTGTCCCCTTGTTCTTGAGATAGAAGCTCCTGATCTATTTTCTCTAAACCAGTCATTATTTTATGTACTTTTATCAAGTCCCCTCGTATTCAGCTCTTTATTAAGGTAAACAATCCCAACCTTTTCAATCTCCCTCCATGTAAATGTTGCCCTGAATCATTCTTATTATCTTTCTAAGAAGTCCTTTTAACTCTTTCAATATTCTTTATGTAACCTTGAATTCTTCTGTGTGGACCTATGAATAGTTTGTGGACCATCTTTCCAAATAGGGGCTTATGAAATTATTTTTTATTCCCCCTCATGAACAGGACATTTGTTGATCACATATAATGACACAATGCAATGGGTCCTGTTCACAGACTGTATGTCTCTGTTGTCTCATCTTTAGTGTGAAAAGCGTGTGAGTCCTGCATAACATTAGCCTGCATGTAATCAGAGCATACTGTGTATGCATGTTTTCTCTACACACTCAATACATACTGATGAGTGCTCTGATCCCCTAGTATGTTGGTCTCCAAACTTTTTTGACCGCGCACCCCTATCAGTAAAATTTTTTGAGCACACACTCCTAATATATGTATATTTATGCATATATTTATGCATATATTTATATGCATGTACTACTATACTAATATATTATGTAAATAAAACATACACAAAAAATAGAAATTGAAAACAATGTGATAAAAGATGAAATAAACACTATTTTTTAAAATTTTTATTTTATTTTATCAGTACTAAAAACATTTTTGCTCTCATTAAAAATATTAATATTTTTAGTGAGAGCAGTGTGATTGAATATGCTTTATTATTTTTGAAAATCTTGGTTTAACACTTTGTGATACAGCAGGCGCTCAGGGTGGGGTGCGGGGTCTGGGAGGGAGTTGGGGTGCGGGAGGGTGCTCAGGGCTGGGGCAGGCAGGAGGTGCAGAGCACTTACCTGGGGCAGCTCCTGTTTGGTGCAGGGGGTATGCAGGTGGCTCTGCGCAGCGCCAACCCCATGGTCACGATTCTGGGAGCCACGATTCTGGGAGCTGCACCCCCACCCACGGCAGGCAGGGCCACCCGGAACACAGGGGCTTTAGGAGCTTCAGGGCCATGGGCTAAGGGGGCGCTGGCCTTCAGCTCTAAAGCCCCTTTCGGAACGCGGCCCTGCGAGCACGGGCTGGAGAGACTCAGGAGGAGCAGGGGCAGCCGCACAGCCAGCGGCTGGAGAGAAGCGGTGCTTTCCCCTTCAAAGCGCTGCTTCTCTCCAGCCGGCTTTGAAGGGGAAAGTGCTGCTTCTTTCCGGCCGCTGGCTGCGTGGCTGCCACTGCTCCACCACGGGCCGGAGGAGTCAGGCCCACCCTGCTCTTTCCTTTTTTCCCCCCTCCAGTGGTGTTCCTCCTGCCACACCGCCCTTTTGCTCTGGCGGCGCTCCTCCTGCTGCGTCCCCCGATTGATCACCTTGCGCACCCCCTGGGGTGCACGTTATACCAATAAAATAACCAGCAGGATCTTATTAAAGGGGATAAGACAAAATGTCACATTTATTGTGACTACAAAAAGAATCATAGTAGGCAGTCAGTTATAGCTATAACATTTCATACATTCACATGTTCATTCATACACACACACAGGTTCTGCAGCTGCTGTATAGTTACCAGTCCTGAATGTAGCTTGAGTTTGTGGCCTGGGTTCGTAGCTTGTGGCGGCTAACTGGCCAGGAAAGCCGGGCACAAGGAAAAGCTGGGTCTCTGTTGGGCATGCACTGATGCCCTTCCATGTTGGCAGCAGAATGTTACCCTCCAAAGTCTTCCATCTCCCCCATCCTTTTTGTAGGCTTTAGTTTGAATCCAGAGTCTATCGGTCTTCCTGTATCACGCTGCCTCTGGGTTCAGTGTGATTGATCACCTGTCAGTTGCAAACATGACTTTCAGCCTAGGACCTGGCTTTGATGTTTCTTCAATTGTACTTTTGTTCTTTTGAGGGAGGACTCCTCTTACTTTGTCAGGGCTGTTGTCTGCATCTTCAGCCATTGGGTTTTTACACTTTATTTCATCAGGACAGGCTGGGGCTGCAGGTTGATTCCATCATCCATACAAACCTCATTCACACATCTAAACTAAACTACTAAAATTTTTGTAAAAATGAAGGTTGCAGCAAGCTTTTACAAAACAGAGTGAGCATTTTAAAATGGAGTTTGGGACAAGTTAAAATGGAGTTTGAGTTACAATATGGACAAGTGTAAGGAACGGCAAACAGTGAACAGAAGTTACAATTTTCAGAGTAGCAACCGTGTTAGTCTGTATTCACAAAAAGAAAAGGAGTACTTGTGGCACCTTAGAGACTAACACATTTATTTGAGCATAAGCTTTCGTGAGCAGAATGTCGAAACAGTGTAAATTTCAGTGATTTAAGCAACAATTGGATTGCAAGTGAAACTCAATTAGCCAATTATTGGGGTACCTGGTTTTATGAATGAACATAGTTTCATTCATAAAACTTGACTTATGAAGTTATATTAATAAAGTGAACAATTAAAAACAATTTCATTGATCAGTTCTACATGCACACCCCACTTAGGAGACCGCTGCCCTAATACCTACTGGTACATCTACTTTGTGAGCAGATGTAATGTTATGGCACAAGCACTGAATTAGTTTGGATGTAAGCACTAACTGGGTGCATGTCCATATCTCAGCGCAGTAAAGAAAGAGTTACACCATAGCGCACATACAAACTCTCCATGCTGTAGCAGGTTTGCTTCCACAGTTGTGTGTGCATAACCCAGTGCACACACAGCCAAGTGGGGTATGCACATCAGCCCAATGTAAATAAGGTAAGTGTGTGCAAACTCCAGGGCAGGCAGAGCCCAGGTTTATGCAGACCCCAGGGCAGAACTCAGGGTGGGGTGTGTGGGGTAGGGATGCACAGGGCCTGGGGAGGTAGCTGTCTGTCCGGTGGGAAGAGGGGTGCTCTTACCCCAGGGCTGGCACAGCCAGGGGCAGAGAGTTGGGGGCACAGTTAGGCATCACACTGCAGGGTAGGCAGAGCCCAGGGAAGTATGGGTGTGTGGAGGCAGAGCCTGGGAGGGGAGTCTGTGTGGAGATGGACAAGCAAAGCCAGTATGTTTGTGGGGGGAGTTGGTTGGGTATACCTGCCCCAGAACAGACAGAGCCTCGAGGAGGGCGGTGTATGGCGGAGGGTTGGGTACTCACACCCCAGTATGGGCAGAGTCCAGGGAGAGGTCTGTGTGTGGTTCGGTATACCCATTCCAGGACAGGCAGAGCCTGGGGAGGGGAGTGTGTGTGTGTGTGGTGTTGGATATACTTGCCCCAGGACAGGCAGAGACCAGGGAGGGGAATGGGTGTGCATGGGGTGGTGGGTATCAGTGTTCCCTCTAATTTTTCCACCCATGTGCAGAATTAATTTTGTTGTGTACACCAATATGGCAGTGATGTGTGACACATCACCTTCATATTGGTGCACATAACAAAATTCATGTGGTGGGGGTGGGACCAAAGGGTTCGGAGTATGGGAGGGGGCTCAGGGATGGGGCAGAGGGTTGGGTGCAGGGGATGAGGGCTCCAGTTGGGGTGTGAGCTTTGGGGTGGGGCTGGGGATGAGGGGCTCAGGGATAGGGCAGAGGGTTGGGTGCACGGGGTGAGGGCTTTGGGGTGCAGGAGGGTGCTCCAGGGCTACGGCAGGGAGAGAGAACTCCCCCCAGCTCTCTCTCCCCGCAGCAGCACCTGGACTGGGGGCGGGGGGGGGTAGCTCTGCGGCTGCAGAATAGGCATCCCTCGCTCAGCCCCAACAGGTCCAGGCCGGGGGAGGGCCGCCCCTGGGGCCGAGCCGCTCTGGCCGCATCTGGGTCTGAGTCACTCTGGCTAGGGTCGGCCTGGGTTGTACTGCCCTGGCCACGCTTGAGGCCAGGCTACTCCAGCTGCACCTGGGGCTGGCCCCCTCTGGGCACCCCGGCAGTGGCAGGTTGGAGGCTAGGCTAGGTGGGGGCTGAGGGAGGGGCACCCCTCCCCTGGCAGGTTCCCTGGGTGCCTGCGAGGTGCTAAATAGGTTGCTGGGCAGCTTACAGGGAACTTAGGTGGGTACACCTGCCCCAAGGCAGGCAGAGCCCGGGAGGGAAGCGTGGGGGGGCAGTGTTGGGTATACTCACCCCAGGACAGGCAGAGACCAGGGAAGGGAGTTTGTGTGCATTGTATGGTGGGTATACCTGCTCCGGGGCAGGCAGAGACCAGGGAGGGGTGTATGTGTGTGTGTGAATACCCACCCCAGGACATGCAGAGCTTGGGGAGGGGAGTGTGTGTCGGGTGTTGGGTATACCCGTTGCAGTACAGGCAGAGCCTGGGAAAGGGTGTGCGTGTGTGTGTGGGGGTGTATACCAACCCTAGGACAGGCAGAGCCCAGGGATGGGTGTGTGTGTGTTTATTGGCTGGGTATACCTGTTGGAGGACTAGGATTGCCAATTCTAGTCAGACATATTCCTGGAGGTTTTATCACATGACAATATTTAATTATTCATCTTTAATTCCTGGAGACTCCAGGCCAAACCTGTGGGGAGGAGATGATATGATGCGATAGCCTAATTTTGGCAATTAACAGATCTTCGACTATTAGCGGTAGATATGCCCAATGGCCTCTGATGGGATGTTAGATGAGGTGGGATCTGAGTTACTATGGAGAATTCTTTCCTGGGTGTCTGGCTGGTGAGTCTTGCCCACATGTTCAGGGTTTAGCTGATGGCCATATTTGGGGTCGGGAAGGAATTTTCCTCCAGGGCAGACTGGCAGAGGCAATGGGGGTTTTTCACCTTCCTCTGCAGCATGGGGCACAGGTCAATTGCTGGAGGATTCTCTACACCTTGAAGTCTTTAAACCATGATTTGAGGACTTCAATAGCTCAGACATAAGTCAGGGGTTTGTTACAGGAGTGGGTGGGTGAGATTCTGTGGCCTGCGTTGTGCAGGAGGTCAGACTAGATAATCATAAATGATCTGGAGGATGGTGTGGATTGCACTCAGCAAATTTGCGGATGATTCTAAACTGGGAGTGGTAGATACGTTGGAGGGCAGGGATAGGATACAGAGGGACCTAGACAAATTGGAGGATTGGGCCAAAAGAAATCTGATGAGGTTCAATAAGGGTAAGTGCAGGGTCCTGCACTTAGGACGGAAGAACCCAATGCACAGCTACAGACTAGGGACCGAATGGCTAGGCAGCAGTTCTGCGGAAAAGGACCTAGGGGTGACAGTGGACGAGAAGCTGGATATGAGTCAGCAGTGTGCCCTTGTTGCCAAGAAGGCCAATGGCATTTTGGGATGTATAAGTAGGGGCATAGAGAGCATATCGAGGGACGTGATCGTCCCCCTCTATTCGACATTGGTGAGGCCTCATCTGGAGTACTGTGTCCAGTTTTGGGCCCCACACTACAAGAAGGATGTGGCTAAATTGGAGAGAGTCCAGCGAAGGGCAACAAAAATGATTAGGGGACTGGAACACATGAGTTATGAGGAGAGGCTGAGGGAGCTGGGATTGTTTAGCCTGCAGAAGAGAAGAATGAGGGGGGATTTGATAGCTGCTTTCAACTACCTGAGAGGTGGTTCCAGAGAAGATGGGGGGTGCTCACACCCCAGCCGCGGGCAGAGCTGGGGGGGGGGTGAACATGCTGACACCCCCGCCGCGGGCAGAGCCCGGGAGCCGCACACTCTCAGCGCTCACCCAACGCTTCTATGTAAGCTGGGCACCGCGGCGCCTCTCGTGCAAGCCACGCAGCCGCCGGCAGGAGGCGGGTCTCTCGCGCCCCCCCCCCCGCCACCCACCAACGGCTCGCGCGCGCCGGCCGGCTGTTCGCGGGCTCCCGACGCTCGCGGGGGCGATGACCGTGGCGCCACGCCGCCTCCTCCGTACTCTCCTCGGCTCGCCTTCCGCGATGGGAGACTCGGCCTCCCGGCTGCCCAGCAGAGCGGAGGCCCTGCCCGGCCGGAGCCAGAGCATCCGGGTCTCAGGTAGGGCGGCTCCCGTCCCCGGGCTCATCCCCGCGCTGGTGGGTGAGGCGCCGGACTGAGCCCACCCAGGCCCGCCGAGATGACGATCTCTGTGGGGGGCGGGGGAGAGGCGACTCGAGGAGGAACGTGGACCCTCGCGCATGCGCAGCGCGCACTGACCCACCCGTCCTCGGCGTCAGCGCAGGCGCACTGTGCTCCCTCTTCCCTGAGTTATACAAGCGCCCACGCGCACTGATCCTGCCTTACTGCGGGCGCTCTCCTCCTTGCCATCTTTCGCTGGAGCGCATGCGCCTGAAGCGCTTCCCCTCCCTCCTTTTGAAGTGCGGTGAGAGGGGGGGGGCGGCAGCGCTCCTTCGCGCACGCGCAGTTGGACGCCCCGTCCCTGGCTCGCCTCAGAGAAGTGGGGCGGAAAGGGGGCGCGGGGGCAGGCGCCCGAGGCCTCCTCGCTCGGGATAGGGGCGGCTCGAGGGGGTCTCCCTGGGACGGGGCACGTGGCGAACCGTTCAAGCAAGATGTGCTCGCTGGTGAGAGTTTAAAGAGAGTCACACCACCGAACTGGCGGAAGTCACTAGCTAAGCAGCGGGAACCAGAGTTTGTTGGCGTGCTAAACCAGCCTTGGAGAGCAGTAGCCTCCTCTGCGGGCTTTTCTTCCTTTGGAGTAATTCATTCAAAGCTGAGAAATCGATAGGACGTTGAAAATGCAGGAAAACTTGCCCTTCTCTTCCAGTTTATGAATGAAAATGAGGCCGGGGATGAGCTCGACTAGTTTTAAAAGTTTGAAGGACAGCCTGAGTAATTTAGGAGACTCCTTCTCATTTTCAAGAGACTTAGGCAAAGAGGAACATAAGCGGCAGTCGCTTTCACTTAGGCATATTCGAAAGACTGTCCTGAAATAATCAGCTTAATTCACTGTCTGCGGTTAATCCCTTGGTTTAATGAATCATTTAGTTGTGCATGTGAAACATGTTTTGATAAGAGAAATTTATGTATTCAAAACATGAAAGGATTTTTTAATAAAAATAAATGTTATGTGGTATTTTGTGTGTTAATTAAATTCCAGTTACTGTACAGTTAATGCAGCTTGACACAAATATGTACAAAAAGTTAATAAATAAGGAATATATCATTCATTTTCTTATCTACAAAAATGCACACTTAACAAGAAGCTGAAAATACGCTATGTAATTGCTTAAATAAATGTATATAGTTATAGCGTATCCTAGGTATCAAAAATATTTACCATATTTAGTGTAAAGGCTCTATTTGGTTGTAAATCAACATGCTTTAATGGTTATATCAACCAAGGAAAATGCACCTTTCTTTTGAAAATAACTGAAGTACCAATGGAAAAGTTGATTAAAATCAATGGTTTAAATCAAGGCTTTCCATTTGGTGATTAAAATCAATGGTTTAAATCAAGGCTTTCCATTTGGTGATTTAAATCAATGGTTTAAATCAAGGCTTTCCATTTGGTGATTTAAATCAATCTATTCTGGGTACCTGTGTGCTTAATAACAGCATTGACCTACAAGGAACTGTAAAAGTTACAACAAGGTAAATGCGATTAGAAATTAGGTGCAAATTAAATTTTAAAATTTAGAATAAAGTTTACTTGGGCCAGATTTCTATGCATGGAAGTAGCTGAGTGTAAAATATGACTGGCAGTTTAAAATGCCTTGTTTTCCATATTTTAAGGCAATCTATTAACTAGCTGATTTTTCATTGAAAGTTGCATTTTACCAGGTTCTACTGTAAGCTAAGTTGTGTTGGTTTTTTGATGAGTAAATTCTGTACATTTTGACAGTCAGTGTCTCTTTCTCTCTCCCCATTCATCCACCAGTGGTCTCCTTCCTCATTAATAGGTGAGAATCCACCCCATATTTTCTTCTTCTTTAACTCCGTGGCCCTTCATTATGAGGACTGGATGAGAACTGACCCTGTCTGTGACATTTTTTCTTTTTATCTTAAGGATATTACTAATTTAGGCCCTGATATTGTAAGGTGTTGAAGCTTAGCAACATGCAGGATCAAGACTTACTCAGTACAGTATATTATATTAATTTCTCTAAAGTTACTGACAGACAGGTATATAAGGATGTATTTTTATTATAAGGTTCTTGTGACAAAATATATTACAAGAGGAATGTACAAATGGTTTGGTTTGCAGAAGTTACGAGGACCTGGAGATAACTATGATGTTTTAATTATGTTCAGCTTGGTTCTGTTTTGTCATAATGTATGCAGAAATCAAAAGGAAAGGAGTTCTGCTTCAGATTTCTTTCTCTTTTAAAAACTGCATAGACTGTGACAGGCTTATGAAATCATCATACTGTAATTGATATCTTATATATTTCTGAAGTTTCTCCTTCTTCTTTCATGGGAATCTTTGTTAATTTCTATGAAGTACTGTTTTCTGGTAATCTACTTGCATTTATTTGGCCTAAAGCAATTTTTCTCAGTCTTGGTACTTGCAGACGTTTTGCTGTTTTCCTTCACTACAGTAGAGAAACTGAAATTCATACTTGAAAATTAGTGCTTTACACATGATTTTTACAATGTGTTAGAGTGTAATGTCATGCCCTGTAGTAAAATTAAATATCGCTTTCTGCTATCCTCACTAACCAAAGTTTAGTTATTAAATCATCTTCAGTTGCTATATTGTATCAAATGTTGATATAAGTAGATTAGAGGTTTATACTTTAATTGACACTATATACACACACTTACATACACCCCAATTATAAATACGTTTAGTGTTTGATTTTTTGAAATGGTAGGATGTAGGACTCTTGCTCCGTTAGTCTGATCAGTTCAGGTAGGTAATGCTGGAAATAATTTTTAGTTAGTCATTTGTTTGTGGTCTCAGTCCTGTTCCTAGTAGAGAGATTCGCATCACAGAAACAGCCATTTCACTTGGCTTTATATGATATAGGATGCAGGGGCACTACTTCTTCATTGCCAGTAGTATATCAAGACATTAATATCAACTTCATTTACTTCTTCCTTTGCGCATGTGCTCAATGGAAGAGTCCTGAGAGGAGCTGCTGGAGAGAAAGAAAAGAGGGAACTTCCCATTGCGGTGCCAAACATGATGAGCCCCAATTTAGGAAAACTTCTGTTATGCATATTTTTTGTTTTGCCTACGGTAACTTATTCTGATTTGTTCATGCTGAAAAATCCTACTGATTTCTGTGGTTTTACTTTTGTTGAGCCATCTAACTAGTTTATGGACATAGATTTCATAGATATTAAGATCAGAAGGGACCATGATGATCATCTAGTCTGACCTCCTGCACAATGCAGGCACAGAATCTCACCTACCCACTCCTGCGAAAAACCTCTCACCCTATGTCTGAGCTACTGAAGTCCTCAAATCGTGGTTTAAAGACTTCAAGGAGCAGAGAATCCTCCAGCAAGTGACCCGTGCCCCATGCCACAGAGGAAGGTGAAAAACCTCCAGGGCCTCTTCCAATTCCTTCCCGACCCCAAATATGGCAATCAGCTAAACCCTGAGCATATGGGCAAGATTCACCAGCCAGATACCTAGGAAAGAATTTTCTGTAGTAACTCAGATCCCATCTCATCTAACATCCCATCACAGGCTATTAGGCCTATTTACCATGAATATTTAAAGATCAATTAATTGCCAAAATCATGTTATCCCATCATACCATCTCCTCCATAAACGTATCGAGTCTAATCTTAAAGCCAGATAGGTCTTTTGCCCCCACTGCTTCCCTTGGAAGGCTATTCCAAAACTTCACTCCTCGGATGGTTAGAAACCTTTGTCTAATTTCAAGTCTAAACTTCCCAATGACCAGTTTATATCCATTTGTTCTTGTGTCCACATTGGTACTGATCTTAAATAATTCATCTCCCTCTCCGGTATTTATCCCTCTGATATATTTATAGAGAGCAATCATATCTCCTCTCAACCAAGACATATTTGGCTATCTCACTAGAGAGGCCAAGAATTAAATGGACTTGGAGACTAAATTGAACAATCTCTGAAGCAAGGACATTCTCTACATTTTACTGGATTAAAAGTTTAGGATTAAGATATATTAGCTTGATGGTCTGGGGAATCTTGCAGTGATGCTTGTCTGAATCTGTTCCAGGGATATACAGGATTCTAGTCTCTATTGTTTTCAGGCTAGTATCTTTCATGTGCAGCAAATCCATCTTTTGGTAAAGGCAACCACCTTAGTATTTTCCTAACAAAAAGGATGGATGGTGGTGCAGTTCTGATTCTATTTGCTATTAAACTATTCAGTTGTAATTTAAAAATATTTGAAAACTTTTTCCTCACTGTCAACATTTAAATTTCAGCAGCTGGATTTCCCAGTTTTAATCTTAGAGAAGAATGGTGATCCATTCTCCGATTTCTAGGCAGTCTCTAGCCAATACTATAATACAAGTTAATAACAACAATAAAAATACCCAGATATGCACACAGTAGGCCAAATTCATCCCTAGTGTAACTCCATAGTTCCAGATTCTCTTAGTGACAGTGATGTAAATCTGGGGTAATTCCACTGAAGCCAGTGAACGTACTCTTGATTTATGATGGCATATTTTAACAGAGACTCTAGCCTTATGGAACTACGCCGGGGATGAACTGTGTTCACTGAAAGGATAATAGACCCCATTGTGAGCAGAAGTATGTAGTAACAAGATATAATTTTACAGTTACGGTTCTGATCAGCAACACATTTTGACCCTGTTTTCAAATATTTGAAATAAAATGTTTAAAGGGACACAACCAACTTAAAAATTACAAATTTGTCCAGAAATATTTACCTATTGTTACAAGTAACATATAAGATTAGTAAAAATCAGTAGTTCTCAACCAGGGGTCCACGTACCCTTGGAGGTACGCAGAGGTCTTCCGGGGGGAACATGAACTCATCTAGATATTTGCCTAGTTTTACAATAGGCTACGTAAAGTCACTAGCAAAGTCAGTACAAATGAAAATTTCATGCAGACAGTGACTTGTTTATACTGCTCTCTATATACTATACACTGAAATGTAAGAACAATATTTATATTCCAGTCAATTTATTTTATAATTATATGGTAAAAATGAGAAAGTCAGCAATTTTTCAGTAGGAGTGTGCTGGGACACTTCTATATTTTTATGTGTGATTTTGTAAGCAAGTAGTTTTTAAGTGAGATGAAGCTTGGGGTACGCAAGAGAAATAAGACTTCTGAAAGTGGTACAATAGTCTGGAAAGGCTGAGAACCACTGGTATAAATTAGAGACAATGTTTTTCATCCCTCCCTCCCCACTTTTGTTTACTTTGTGGATTTGACATCACTTAGTATGGGCAGTTTTGCTGCTCTGTATTGTCATTAATTATTTAGTTTTCTATTGTTTCTATGAGTCTTTCATGAAGCAACAGTGGAGAGAAAAGCATTTAAAAAAAAAGGAAAATGTTATTTCCAGACCACAGAAATTGGGAGGGAGACTCATGGATAGGCATAGTACCTGAATTTACTTTTCACTCTTTTTAAATTAACTAGATTTAAAGTTGACTGTCCCTTTATTGCTGTTTCAGAAGTGTTACATGAATTTAGTGCATCAAATGAATTCTCACTGAATTCTAATTATGCTTAGAATTAATTTCTCAATCTGATTTGCTAAACTCAAGAGACAATGACATTAAATTGTTTTGTTGATTTTTTTTTTTTTTTTGAGAAAGGCTTCCGATCGTGTGGGTATAAGTTTGGTCAGGGCCACAGGGAAATTTCTAAGGAGGCCCCAAGATTTGGAGGCTTTCCAAGAACGCTCTAAGCAATATCAGATTATAAACAAAGATCCCACAGATTTGTGGATTGAATTCCTGGCTTGCAGGTCCCTTAGCATCTAGCCCTGGAGAAGTAGTGGGAATTTGGCTTGGGACTGAAGCTGGACATGGTTACTCTCTTTTGCCTCTTCTGCTAGAACTTTGCACATGTGTTTCAATGTAAATTCCATTGATGTCATTAGTACAGGTAGCTAAACTTTTGGGACAAATTTATTCCATTTTAATGCAGAAAGGAAAAGATACTAATTTCCTTAGATTTGGTTCATTTCATATAGAATTTTTAAAGAAAATGATATGTTCTCTTAGGAATATCATTCCTCCAATAGCTGGCTAATTTCTATGATACATGTTGATGAAAGTCATTTGAACCTTCATAGCTTGTGAACACGCTGTAAGGTAAATTAATGGCACAAAAATAGAACTAATCTGTTAAAATGTAGTGGCATTTGTTTTGCTCTTTTACCTATTTGTTATAACAGATTTTCCTCTCCCGTTAATCTTTCTTTTACCATCTCAAAATATGTACCACATTAGCTTGTTGATTGCTTGAGTTTGAATAACTTCTTTTTTTTGCTGGCAGCTGTAAAAAGTGGTCAGTAGTATTTTATTTGGTTTAATGCTATTATTTAAAGATTGGCAATTTTTGCATTATCTCTTCAACCCCTTCATGTGAAAGAGACTTTTTGTACTTTGTAGATAGTATAATCAGAAAGCAAGAGAGAGATGCTACAAGTAAGCCTGCAGCTGAAAATGCAGAAAGCCCAGTTATCAAATGTGGGTGTCTGACAGGATATCCAAATCCCCTACTTAACGCCTTTACAGTTGCCAACAAAAAGATTAGTTCAAACTCAACCAATCAGCAAGCTAATATAGTATATATTTTGAGACTGCAAAAGAAAAGTAAATGGGAGAGGGAAATCTGTTATAACAAGTGGGTAAAAAACGAAACAAATTCCACTACATTTGAAAAGGTTAATTCTACTTTTGAGCCATTGATTTACCTTATGCCATGTTTAGAAGCTATGAAGGTTCAAATGAGTTTTAGCAACATATATCACTAGAAATGAATCAGATATCAGAGGAATGATATTCCTAAGAGGACATAATTTTCTTAATATCATTTTCTTTAACAACTCATTTCCTTAGACTGAGGTCATTTCATGTCTTTTCCTTCTGCATTAATAGGCAATCAGTTTGCCCCAAAAGATTGCCTATCTGTTTTGAAGTATAAAGGCCAGAACTCTGCTCACTGCGTCTGAGAAGAGAGGAATGTAAAGATGAGTATACCTGAGTCCTCAGGGCTGCTTTAATTTACACTGGCTTGTAATGGCATAGGGGCCATTACACTGGCAGGAAACGCTGGAGCTCAGTGAACTCTGACCATGTCCCTTAAATCTCCAATACTTTCCTATAAAGAGTGAGAGTATGGTGTTGAGATGGATATGCTGGCTTTATGACATTTGGAATTTCCAACATGTCAGGGGAATCTCCAGCTGCCCATTTAAGGCAGCTTTACTGTTTTGGGCCTTCAAAGAGGCCATAGTGTAGAGTAGATCTGGCCCCTAATTCTTATCTAGTGCGTAAAGATTTATATCATTTTGTTAGTTTGGGGAATGTGTCAACATAGCAATTCTGACAATTTGTTATATAAAAAAGTGAGATGTTGTAATGGAACTGCTGAATTAAATATGAATAAATCTAATGGTTTTTCATAACATCAGTAAAATGTGTCAACATAACAATTCTGAGAATTTGCTAAATTATATAAAAAGTAAGATTTTATAATGGAACTGTTGAATGAAGTCTGTGAATATATCTGATGGTCTTTCGTAATGTGAGCAATAAAAGGAAAAAGAAAAATGTTTGCTATTTTTTTCCTAAGATGATTAAAAAAATCCTGTTGACTATGGAAAAAATGAACACCCTGATTCAGTATTACCATACTGTAACTTTGCAACCTGTCATGACCCAAATGTAGGTTCCAGTGTGAAATTATGCTTCAGAATCAGGCATGGAAGAGAAACAATAATGAAGGAAGTTTAAGATTTAGTAAAATTAATTTCTTTAACATTTTCTATAGCTTCAGTTGCTTGATTCAATATTTTCATGTAAATAAATTGTTAACTGACACCCCATTTTTATAAGGGGTTGTACTAAATATAGGTAAAAAAGAAGGGATATCCCCACAGGAGGGACAATTCAGAGGTATGACGAATATCAAGTTAATAGACTCTGTGTATTGTATTTCTCAAGTTTCAATTTTCCTTTCCAGTTCATCAGAAGAGGGAATTGCTTATCTCTTCATTTTAAAGAATGACCCTCATTTATTGCATTTTTGATCCATTGATTTCTATACGTTTATTACATTTTCATTATAGTTTAATCAAGCATGCTGAGATCCAGATGAGAAAGGATGTAAAGTGACATTACATTTTGCTATGGCACCTTGTTTTTAGCAATTGTTTAGTATTTGAAAGACGTGACTTCTGAAATTTTTGAATGGTTGCAATGTCTCTTAAGATTATGCATGAAATATTTTCTTTTGAAAATAGTGGTGGCAATAGAAATATGTATGTCATGCATCCTCTCCCTTTTACATTTTTATGTTTGTGTTTTTTTGCTTTTGGCAAGTGTACCTAAACATTAAATAATTCTTATCAGGCTAAACATGTAACTGAAGAATTATTAAAAATTGGACTGACTTTGGCAAAAAGGAATGACTCTTTAGCTAACTCTTACCTTTCCGTTTTAGAAGACGTTGCAGAAGATATGAAAATCTAATTTTGTGTGAATTTTGCATTTGACGTCTGCAAAAGAGACAAAAAAATAAATCAAAACCAGGAACAAACAGTCATTGATAGATCAATAACTTACAAAGTATCTGTTTGCAGAACTGCATAACCAGCTGTCAAATGCAGCTCTCAAGGTAACTCTGCATAGCTGAAAAACTTTCACTTCCTTGTCACCTCTAAATACAGCATACCACAAAGAGCTAAGTCATTCATTAATAAGTCCTTGGCAAGACCAAACCAAACCAAAATAAATGTAAAAAACCCAACCAAACAAAAAGCCCACCAATCCCCTCATTCCAGTCTCTGGAGTTTCATGTAGACTACTTAGCATTCTTCTCACACTCAAATGTGTGCACTGGCATGAAGCAACCCTGCACAAAGCCATACCCCCTCAGGACTGTGGCGGGCCTGATAACTGAGGTAGCTCTCCACAGGGTTTCTCCCTGGCAACAGAATGCAGGTTGCTGGGAAACAGCATTACTTAAGGAGTAGAAACTTTACCCAACTGGCAGCCTCTTGAATGCAAATAAGGCTTGAAGGAGACTCAGAAAGCAGAAACCCTAACTTTATAAAATAAAAAAGATTTCAAAAGGACCTTTATTCAGAGGATTATTTATATATGTTGCTCTGAAGATTTATTCCAAATTGTGGAATAAAGGGGGATAATTATTTCTAGTGAAAGGTAGTGGCTTGATAAGCAAGATTAAATAGCTGCTTGTGACAGTGGTTTTGGAAAGACATGTATCTAACACGTAAGGGCCAAACACTTGCATTGATAAACATAACCTGTCAGGATGAGAAGTAAACCCAGGAATTACATTTACACAGGATTTTTTTATTTCAAAGGATAATATTTCATATTACTGTATAATAGACCTGGGATGAATGTGGTCCATTTTGCTGATGGTTTTAACTCCATTTTGCCTTCAAAGAAGTTATAGTGATGAATTTGACCCTACATTTATTTAGGTAAGTCTGTGAGTGTAACAAACTCTCAGAAAGCAAAAAACTATAGTGGAGAAGCTGAGTGCCTCCACTTGCTGTCACGTAAGCCCTGTTGTGCCTAACTAGTGCAGGACATATGGAGTTCAATTATACTTTCAGTTATACCAATGTAACTTAATCGACGTTAGTGACATTGTACAAGGGTAGATTAGGTGAGAATCTGGACCATAGTATATAAATCACCCATTATTTGGCAACTCCTTCATTGGAATGCCTTAAATATAATAGGGTCTGATTCTCCACTGCATCGGTTTATAGCACCAGAGCTACTCCACTGACTTCACTAGAATCATATGTGCATACAACTGTTGTAATGTAGTTGAGGATCAGGCCTAACATATAACATACAAGTTAAGATGATGGGCTATTACAAATACACAAGTACTAGTAAGTGCTGATACAGTAAAGGAAAACTACATTATAGGTTAAATTGTGTCCTGGTTAACATGGCAGCACAGGGGTCCTTATGCCTCTGTGTTGGCGATCCATATCACAGATAACAGTATAGGAGAAAAAGTAGGCTCCACGTTGTAGTACATTTCTTCTAGGTAGGTTGGGATGGGGAGTGGGCATAGCTTTGGTCTCACCCCTCCAAAAGGTACTGGGCAACATACGTGGTGGTAGGTATAGACCTAAAACAGTTTGTTCCTTTCTCAAAACAACAGGGTACTGAGAGGGAGATTGTGACTCAGTCTAGTCACAATTGTGACTGAATTCAGGCCATGTCTACACTTAAGCCACTACAGCGGCACATCTTCAGCTGTGCTGCTGTAGCACCTCAGTGTAAACACTCACTACAGTGACAGGAGGCGTTCTCCTGTCACTGTAGTTAATCCACCTCCCCAGGAGTTCATAGCTAGGTTGATGGAAGAATTCTCCCATCGATCCAGCAATATCTGCACGGGGGGTTATGTTGGCATATATACAGCTATTGGGGGGTAGATTTTTCACACCCTTGAGAGATGTAGCTATGCCAGTGTACGTTTTCAGTATAGACCAGCCCTCACTCTTCTTTGGCTACTCCTGGGACAGAGCAACAGCACACTGCCTCTTATTTAGGGCAGATCATTATCTCACAATTTAGTACTATGCTTTGCATTCAGTGTCAGGGCTTGAAAAGTTTGTGTGACATCTTCTAGCCCAAGGACCAACCTGTCAAGGTCAAAATTAGCTGTTTCTCCACCCCCTTCCCCTAACAAGACTAAGTTCCCTGCAATTTAAGGCCCTGATCCAGCAAGGTATTTAAGCATGTGCCTAACTTTTAGCCCATGAGTAGTTCCTTTAAAAAAATCAATGCTGAATCGGAGCCAAAATAAATGAAGCAGTTGTGTACTATTTGTGTTTAACTGTTGTGTTGCCAGTCAACTGTTGTTATTTTATTTATGGAATTGCTCAGAATGTACTTGGCGCTATCCAAGTACAGAGGGAGACACAGTTTTTGTTCTGAAGAGCATCAGTGTTTTTAATGTATTAAAAAAATTAACTTACTGCTAAGAAAGGTTAAATAGCAGGAAAAATATAAATTGAGTATATTTTTTCATTGATTTTTCTCTGGTGTTAGCTGAATAACATATTCAGCAATATTATCTGACCAGCTAATTGAATACTACCATAAATGTGTTGAATAGATTATTAAATGAATACTGGGGAAATTCATCAAATCATACATTCCTCAAATACTATTTGACCAACCTACAACTCTCTTACTTTTGTCATATCCTCTTTTCCTTACTGCTTTGTACTGACCTTTTCTTTCTTTCCTGTAATACACATAATGTAACTTTTCCTAAGTTGTCTTCAGAGGTGTGTTACCTCTTTTCTTTCTCTGTCCCACATATCTTCTCTTTCTTTCTTTCTCCGTACATTGTGTTTGGTACTGCCTCTCCTATATTTTTTCTCTCTCCTTTTCCCCCTCACTTCTTCCCCAGAAATCTTTCTATGTATTTTGTTTCCTAACTTATCCCATTAATATCTCGTGCTTTCTCTTTCTAAGAAGCAATATCGGGGTTTCTGCATAGTAAATTGTGCAAAACCATTTTCAGAAATACGATGGAAATTCTGGTTACAGTTCCCAGGTTAAGATTGAGCTGAGTTTTTTGTGCTTAAAGCAGGAATTCAACCACTTTATTATCTTTGGGTTTAATGTTCATGTATGAAAAGTGTAATAAAAAATTCACAGGTAAAAGCTGTATTAAACTGGAGTTAAGGTTATGTACATAGAAGCAGCTTAAGGGTAAAAACATTGCAGTTATGTTGTAATTACCCTATAACAAACATTACAAACCCAGGAGATTCAGAGTTAGGTTAAACTTCAAGAAATTCAAACAGGCTAAGTTATGGCAATGCACAGTTAAGGGATCCAAACATTAGCTCTGCACTGTAGTGACAACAGGAGCAAAAATAAAATAAAATAAAAGTGATGTGTCTTTAAAAATCAGTTTAATCACTCTGGGACTACAAACATATATGCACTAATACTGGTTGTATGGTCACTGCATGGTGTTACGGCAGAGCAGAGTTAAGGTCCTTTGAGTGGGTTAACTGTGCATTTCCATATCTTACCCTGTTCGGATTCCTGTGCCATTTAACCTGAACTCTGAATTTCCTGGGTTTGTAATACTGGTTTTGGGATTAATTACAACATTTCTTGTCATAATTTTAACATTAAGTTACAGATATGTACTCAGCCTTAATGCCGGTTTCATGTAGTTTTGTCTAGGACTGTGTAGTATCTTGGAAAAACCTGTTTGGCTTGATGAGGTATGTGATGGGGTACATAAACCCCACACTTGGCCCAAAAGGGTTAAAAGGCAATACTGGGCCCAGGTAGGCCTGTTGAGCACTTTTCAGTTGGAGGAGTGTGTTAAATGGAGCTCAGAAGCCCAGGCAAGGAGTGGTGGACAGGCTACTGGAAAAAAGAATCCTTTGGCAGGAAGCCAGGCAAAAGGTGCAGCCTGAGAGGGGATCACAGAGTGGCTAGGGCCCCCAGAGAGTGTCTTCTCTAACCACCACCCACTTCAAGAACTAGCAGGTCTTGAAGGGGCACTTAGGTAGGAAGTAGCCCAGGGCAGTGGACTTAGACTCTCTGCAGGGAGGACCCTGCCAGTGTTATTTCACACAGGGCCCTGGGACCCGGTGGAGAGAGAGGGCCTGGGTCGCCTTACCATGTGCTACTTAAAGGCAAAGGCCCAGACACAGTGGGGAGGCCCAAACACTCCCATCCTGGAGTCAGGAACTAGGCACTACTACCACTTCCTCTCTGACAAAGCGATAAGGAATTGGCAGTCAGGTGCACTAACCACTAGGCTACCCGAACCTCCAAGCCCCCGTCACAAGATATATATTGAACAATGGTAAACTGCTAATATTAAAGTTTTTCTGCAGCATATAAGAAAGTGTTATTGTCTTGATCTGTTATTTTATTTATGTATAGAATTACAGTGCTATGATAAGTTTGCACCTCTTAACCCCTTTTTTATTTTTTTTCAAACCTTTATTAGTATATAGGAACTGGCGTTTAAATTTCCACTTTGAATGAAATCCTAAGCACGAATAATTCCTTGTTTAAAATGAGGTATAAAACAGGGGACTGTATAATAAGGTTTATTCCAATTATACAGTTTCAGATTTATTAGTTGCAATTCACCCCTTGCATAAGCATTGGCCCATAGTTTTAAATTTGAGGTCTTATTTTCCAGTTGAGCAGTGCAGGCAAGGTAGTATGAAATAATGTACCTTTATAATCTTTCACTGAATATTGAAAAAGAAAATTTTATATTCTGTAATACAAGCACATTTGTGCCCCAACAAATAGATATACAAATATGCCCCGGGTATCTTCGAAGATCAGCTAGAGAATGTGTGTGCCCAAGTGGCTGATTTCCCAGCTCATGTACACCAAGTAATTACAGGGCAAGACTGAGTCCTACATGTGTTTAATATTTGCATTAGGAATTGCATTTTACAAACATGTAGTAAACAACATTAATCTGTGAATGAAATGGCTGTGTGTCACAGAGGAAAATATCTTGAAAGGATCTGCAGTTTCCCAAAGGTTGGACTTCCATTTAAAAATAAATAAATAAAAAGTGTGTTTCATGTTCTGTAATCAGTGGATGATTTTCTGATATGGCTTAACAAACTACACTAAGAGCTTTTTTAAGGTTATCAGGAGCAAAATAACTGCACCAGAGATAACATTATAATATATAGGTCGTCTGCAGGGGTTATTGGGTTTGCTTCTTTCATTTATATTCTCTTGTGGGTGCCCCCTCCTATCTAGTACACAGCTGTAGAAACTCACTTCTATTACAGTTATCAGTGCTGTCCTGATGTGTGGGGCTGTGAATGGAACTGGAGCCTGTTCTGAAACACACTCCACTCAAACAATTTTTAAAGTAAGTTAAGCTGCTGATAAATAAATACTTTTAATTGTATACATGCTCCCTGTAATAGTGGTCAGAGTGATGAACAAGCAGTTAATATGCAATGCAATTCAATCAAAAACAAAAGAATAACATTTAAAATCTAAATAGTGTTAACAATTGGCTTTCTACACAGTCTGTCACTTTATAGTCAGCAAATGTAAGGAACATAGGGTGGGTATAATATGGTTACACACATTCAGTAAAGTGAGTCAGCAGTTTTTTTACATTTTTTTTTTACTGGTTGCCAGAACTGGTGTTTGGGCCCTCAGTGCTTTCTTTGATGGGTACCTTTAGCCTTTATGACTTTATAAATGTCAAGGCTATCCTCCAATTTTAATTTTTAAATGCAAATAAGTAGCAATAATAACTCTGATTTAGCATTGAGAAATATGTCTAAAAAACCAAACAGGAAGATGTAAAACAGTCACTAGGATTGAAAGTACAGTATAGTACTTTCTTCTTATTAGTCATATATTATTCATAATACCTACCTCCTGTAGTTAACTGAAGGCTAGTTTTTGGCCCCATGAAACCAATGGCTTTGTGTCTCTCAGTTTTGGAGGGGGCAGGATCTCAGATATCTGCGTGAGGCAGTTGGTGGCACTATGGGTGCCACAAGCTCTTTCCTGTCAAATGGCTAGCTGCCTATAACTAAGCTGGCTTCTCTGTTGGCTCCTGAATAAGTGGGCACTCGAAGGGAAAGAAATCCCCTTTGAAACAATGACTTTTATCCATTAGCAAGATTTCTATCTTTCCAGAATTGAAAATTGTGCATGTTTGGCTCATGCAGTCATCAATGTCATCCGAACAGGCCTCCAGTGTGGAGACTGAGTTATTGAGATCCAGAGAGGAAGAGGTGTATAGTTGTGTTTCATCAACATGCTAATGATACTTTACTGTATTCAGAAATGATCTTGATAAGTGGTTTTATATACATTGAGCGAAATGGGATATAGGGGAGAAGCTTGGGAGAAGTTGCATTTCAAATTTCTCAATGTTGCTGCTCAATTCTCATCCTCATCCAATTTGAAAGCTTCATTTACATATTCTAGAAGTAAATGGAGGGATTTTTCAGACACATCAGTAGTCTCCAATGCAGCAAGCCATAGTCAATAGTCTTGAAAATTTACTAGAGATTAGAGAGGTCTAGCATGACCAAAATGGCTAATTAAACCAGCTGGAGATTGCTCTTGAGCCCTTCTAACATGGTTTGACCCCCAAAAGTAGGCTAGAATTCTCAGGGGAAACTCCCAGGATATCATAGGTGTTAAGGAACTGCTGAAGATGAAAGGCTATCACTTTCTAAATTACTGTCCACAAAAAGGGAAGGCTCAAGACAGAGAAGAAATTGGCAAGCAATCCAACATCCAAATGTGGTTTCTTATGTAAAACATATTAAGAAGTCTTAAGGGAAAAGTCAGTGACTTTACATCTGATTTTTCTTGTAGACCTTATTTTCAAAATTCACCTGACATAGTTCTTTACTTCATTCTCCCAAGGACTTTATGGCTCTCCTCCATTTTCCCTGTCATTTTCCCCTTAAATCGTTTCGTAAGGAAAGGAAGTTGGATTTAGTTGCTCTGGAGCCCATTGATGCCACTTCTTCAGGTGACCAGAAGGATCACTGAATACCCATGCAGACAATTCCTTTCCTCACAGGCTAACTATGCTGCTTCTGAAAAGAATTCATCCTCTGCTGCTATAGGATGAAGGAGACTCTGCTTGGGACCTGAATTTAGATCCCATGCATGATACTGTATCTGGCTGCTTTTAGATTAGAGATTTGGTTTTGAGTAATAAGAGCATTTAAAATAATTTGAAATGCAAATGAGGGATTGAGATATTAACCTGTGCAGAACCAATTAAAAATATTCAATGTGTATAAACCTAATTGTTTGATTAGCAATTCATGGTCTGATGTGGGGTGCAAGTTGAAGCATTTGTCATTTGAATTTTAAAACAAAGCTCTTGTTCAGCATATAACGAAGAACATCTTCTTCTTCCACACACGTGAAATGACATAGTATGATCCCAGTTTGGGCAAAGTCCGTATCTTAGATTCTTTTTGTTTTTTCTATGCTATCCTTTCTCATCGTCACTTACGAAATTTGAGACTTTCAATCCACTTCACTATTAGTGGAGTTTGGCTGTAATCCAAGCTAACTATAAATAGGTTCCCCAGTGCCTAGCCAATTCTACCTCAAGTGGTACACACATGTTTCCCAAAGTGTACGGTATAATAAAGTTTCTCTGAATAACAGCCACAAAAGTCTGTGAATTTTAGGTACTGATATACTAATATTTTCAGGTAGCTATGTTTTGCCCACAAGAACTGGTAGGAAAGTGAAAGATATCTAAGAGCACAACTGTGTTTAAACTTTAGTGCAAGGACTTTGATGTGTAATGAATTTTCAGAAAAGGTTCTAATAAGGACTGGGCAAGCAGATAGGGAAAACCTCTGAGCATGTTCAAGCAAGCCCTGTTTGAGTCAGCCAAGCAAAATCTGACGATCATGAGAGTCAAATGTAGCATATGTGGCGTCATGTTGTCAAGTTGTTTACGTTGTAACATCACATTGTGGTGTCAAATCAGAAGAGCACAAGTTTTTGAAATATATCCCCATGATGGAAGGCATAGGAAAGGACCAACTGCTTCCCTCTGTAGCAGCCCCTCTCTTGCTATTTGTCTGCAGTTAAGGGATAGAGAACTCCACTTGACTGACGTCTGGACATGCTGACTTTAAAAGCCTTGAGCTGTGACAGTTCAGATTTGCATTCAGCAGACTTAGCAGCTTTTATCTGAACTGGACTTTCATTGGAACTTCCTACTTCTCGTGCTAATCCTTTCCAACAGTATTACATGACTAGTTCAGCCTTCTCAAAAAATGACTAGATGACATCTAGGTGCGATGACTGTCCTGCCTCCCAAGGTCTGTGAGAGTGAGGGATCGTTTTCCAGGATTGGTTGTAGATCGCTGATGATGTGTGGAGAGGTTTTAGCTGCGGGCTGTATGTGTTCTGTTATTTTCCTTGTTGGGCCTGTCCTGTAGTAGGTGACTTCTGGGTATCCATCTTGCTCTGTCAGTCTGTTTCCTCACTTCCCCATGTGGGTATTGTAGTTTTAAGAATGCTTGATAAAGATCTTGTTGGTGTTTGCCTCTGTCTGAGGGATTGGAGAAAATTCAGTTGTATCTTAGGGCTTGGCTGTAGACAATGGATCGTGTGTTGTGCCCTGGATGGAAGCTTGAGGCATGTAGGTAAGTATAGCGGTGAGTAGGTTTCCGGTATAGGGTGGTGTTTATGTGACCATCAGTTATTTGCATGTAGTGTCCAGGAAGTGGATCTCTTGTGTGGACTGGTCCAGGCTGAGGTAGATGGAGGGGTGGAAATTGTTGAAATCCAGGTGGAATTCTTCAAGGGCCTCCTTCCCGTGGGTCCATATGATGAGGGTGTCATCAGTGTAGCGCAAGGAGAGGAGGGGCACTAGGGGACGAGAGCTGAGGAAGTGGTGTTCTAAGTCAGCCATAAAAACGTTGGCATACTATGGGGCCATGCGGGTATCCATAGCAGTGCCATTGACTTGAAGGTATAAGTTGTCCCCAAATCTGAAATGGTTGTGGGTGAGGACAAAGTCGCAAAGCTCAGCCACCAGGTGTGCTGTGGCCTCATCAGGGATATTGTTCTTGACACCTTGTAGTCCATCCTCATGTGAAATATTGTTGTAAAGAGTTTCTACGTCCATGGTGGCAAGGATGGTGTTTTCAGGAAGATCACCAATGCATTGTAGTTTCCTCAGGAAGTCGGCAGTGTCTCAAAGATACTTAGGAGTGATGGTAGCGTAGGGTCTGAGGAGAGAGTCCAAATAGCCAGATAATCCTGCTGTAAGATTGCCGATGCCTGAGGTGATAGGGTATCCGGGGTTTCCAGGTTTGTGTAGCAAGTAACTATTGCTGACTTTGTCCTGCCACTTAAGGGACCTATACCCAGTAATAAAAGAAATCACAAAAATGAATGGTTCAAGAAAACAAGCTCCCAAACAAGCTTTGGAAAGCTATTAGGGGCAGTAGGTTCCATAGGTGGGTGCTCTTTATTATGAATACTAAGAACTGACAACGGGAATATAATAGGTGAGAGGCTGCTTAACTTAACCTCAAAATGACAAAACATGTCAGGATAGTAAAATAATTTCTTAAGAATAAAGAGAATGTTCCTGTCTGAGCAATAGTCCCATAATCAAACATCCAAAATAAAGTGATTCGTTATTTTCATGGATTTGTATTACGTAAGCACTTTTCAAGGCAGACAAGAAGAAAGATGAGTAACATGCCAGACATGGCAGAGGGAAAATAGAGGGGAAAGCTATTTAGAAAAGCTGGACATGCACAAGTCCATGGGGCCAGATGCAATGCATCCGAGGGTGCTGGCTGATGTGATTGCAGAGCCATTGGCCATTATTTTTGAAAACTAGTGGTGATCGGGGTGGTCCTGGATGATTGGAAAAAGGCAAATATAGTGCCCATCTTTAAAAAAGGGAAGAAGGAGAATCTGGGGAAATACAGACTGGTCAATCTCACCTCAGTCCCTGGAAAAATCATGGAGCAGGTCCTCAGGGAATCCATTTGGAAGCATTTGGAGGAGAGTAAGGTGCTCAGGAACAGTCAACATGGATTCACATTGGACAAGTCATGCCTGACCAACCTGATTGCCTTCTGTGATGAGATAACTGGTGCTGTGGATATGGGGAAAGCGGTGGACATGATAATACCTTGACTTTAGCAAAGCTTTTGATACGGTCTCCCACAGTATTCTTGCCAGCAATTAAAAAAAGTATGGTTTGGATGAATGGACTATAAGGTGGATAGAAAGCTGGCTAGATCATCAGGCTCAATGGGTAGTGATGAACAGCTCGATGTCTAGTTGGCAGCCAGTATGAAGCGGAGTGTCCCAGGGGTTCGCACTGGGGCCGGTTCTGTTCAACATCTTCATTAATGATCTGATTGATGGGATGGATTGCACCCTCAGCAAGTTTGTGGATGACACTAAGATGTGGGGGAGAGGTAGATACACTGGAGGGTAGGGATAGGGTCCAGAGTGACCTAGACAAATTGGAGGGTTGGGCCAAAAGAAATCCGATGAGGTTCAACAAGGACAAGTGCAGAGTCCTGCACTTAGGACGGAAGAATCCTATTCACCGCTACAGGCTGGGACCGACTGGCTAAGCAGCAGTTCTGCAGAAAAGGACGTGGGGATTACAGTGGAGAAGAAGCTGGATATAAGTCAA
The DNA here is from genome assembly GCF_965140295.1 of Lepidochelys olivacea. NCBI lineage: Eukaryota > Metazoa > Chordata > Testudines > Cheloniidae > Lepidochelys > Lepidochelys olivacea. Next base: position 8,859,761 of record NC_140413.1, read on the forward strand.
CAGTGTGCCCTTATTGCCACAAAGGCTAATGGCATATTTGGCTGCATTAGTAGGAGCATTGCCAGAAGATCAGGGAAGTGATTATTCTCCTCTATTCGGCGCTGGTGAGGCCACATCTGGAGCACTGCATCCAGTTTTGGGCCCTCCGCTACAGAAAGGATGTGGACCAATTGGAGAGAGTCCAGCGGAGGGCAAGAAAAATGATTAGGGGTCTGGGGCACATGACTTGTGAGGAGAGGCTGAGGGAACTGGGCTTATTTAGTCTGCAGAAGAGTGAGTAGGGATTTGATAGCAGCCTTCAACTACCTGAAGGGGGTTCCAAAGAGGATGGAGCTAGGCTCTTCTCAGTGGTGGCAGATGACAGAACAAGGAGCAATGGTCTCAAGTTGCAGTGGGGGAGGTTTAGGTTGGATATTAGGAAAAACTCAGGAAGCACTGAGGGAGGTGGTGGAATCTCCATCCTTAGAGGTTTTTAAGGCCTGGCTTGACAAAGCCCTGGTTGGGATGATTTAGTTGGGTGAGCAGGTGGTTGGACTAGATGACCTCCTGAGGTCTCTTCCACCCCTAATCTTCTATGATCCTATGATTCTATGATCTAATTGCCATCGTAGATGTCTGTATGCTAATGCAAAAAGGTATGGGAATAAACAGGAAGAACTAGAAATACTAGTGAATAATCACAAACATAATGGGCATCAGAGACTTATGACTGGCATATTGGTATAGAAGATTACAGCTAGTTTAGAAAGGACAGTTAGGGAAAAAAGGGAGGAAGTGTTGCCTTGTATACCAAAGATGTATACACTTGCAATAAGGTTGAGATAGAAGTGGTAGGCAGACATGTTGAAAGTCTCTGGGTAAGGATAAAAGGGATAGAAAACAAAAAGATCTGCATCTTAGCAAAGAAACAGAATGAGGTCTCCTTCCTCCAGCAGACCCCATTTGTCTCTTGATTTTCAGCTGGAAATGCTTTTCGAAAAGGGACCGTAACTATAAAAAGAGGGACACACTCCTCAAGACCCACCCCTCCTTCCTTTCCCTGTCCGTCTCACTCTTTGCACCTGAGAAGACAAAAGGAGTGGCTGTTGGACTCTGGAGGAGGGTTCCTGACCTGAAGAGTTTGGTCAGTAATGCTGTTGGAAGCATGTAGTGAAAAACTGTGCTTTAAATCTAATATAGTTTAAGTTATGCACTAGAAAGAGTTTTATCTTTATTTTTTTGTAACCATTTCTGACTCTTATGCCTCATTGCTTGTACTCACTTAAGCGTATTAACTACAAAGAGAGAGATTTTGTTTTATTGTTTCTGCTAATCCAGTGTGTTTAAGTTGAAGTGTCTGCGTAACTCGATTTAGGGTAGCAAGTTGTGTCCGCATTATTTCTTCAAAGGAATAATGAACTTAATATATTTGGACTGCCCAGGAGAGGGCTGGGCAGTACAAGACGTACATTTGTGAGGGAAAATATGGGACTGGGAGTTTGTTGCGGTCACCCTGAGGTCTAACTAACGCTGGTCACTGCCATAGCGTGACTGTCAGGTTTCAGCTACAGAAACACATCTGGGAGTGACCTGCATGCTGGCAAACTGTTTGTGAGTGGTCCAGGTTGGGAGCTACAACAGTAGAGCATTGAACGCTACCCCAGTTGCAAGGCAAGGCTGACACAGCCCCACCACTGGTCTGGACTGCACCCTGGTGTATCACAGTAGGTGATCAAGAAGTAATGTGTAAAAGCTAGAGAGAACAGTTTCCAGTAGTCAAGGTGAGAGATGACCAGGAATGGGCAAGCTTTTTAAGTAGATGCACAGAAGAAAGGAAGGATTTTAAAGACGTTGTGAAGGAAAGAAAATATGGGATTTTTGTGACACTTTGGCTGTGGTGGCTAATGGAGAGGGCAGAATTGAACTTGACACTGAAGTTGTGAGTCTGAGTGACAGTGAAGAAGATAGTGGAATTTTTAACAGATATATGATGGAGTATTTGCAGAGGAAGATACGAAATTCAGTTTTCACCGTGTTAAGTTTGGGTTGGTAGCGGGAGATCAAATAGCAATGAAGTGTCAGAGTTAGCTAGAGATGTAAGTATTCAACAGAAAAAAATAGGGATGGAAAAGTAGATTTAGGAATCAGTATAGAGGTAGTAGTGGAAACCGTGAGAGTGGATCAGGTCATCCATGATTAGGATAAATTGGAAGGCAAAAAAAGGAAACCGAACACAGATCCTTAAGGGTCATAGACAGATAAGGGGAGAAAAGAGTGGGAGGAGTCCCTGAAGGAGCAGTTGGAGAGAGATGGAGAGCACAGGGTCACAAAAGCTCAGGAAGGGAAGATACTCTTGAATTTTTCTCTGAAGAATCTGGTATTCTCTGATGTGGTTTGGATTACCCCAAGTGGGAGCACTTTTGTGCTCTCTGTCTTGGCCATCATCTTCTTGCACCACCTCCTCTTCCTTTTCTGGGCAACAAAACCTTCAACCAATCTTTATTAACTTCAGGTGCTGCATCCTGTAACCATAATGAGCTTTTATCTGGTAACTGTTGATCAGTGTTCCTCTTCATTATCTCCCCTTTTACCTCTGCAAAATATGTCACTGGTCCCAATATCTGCATTACCACACCATTTTGCAACTTAATCCCTCTCCTGTAATTTTCACCCATACTGTCTTCCCTGGGTAGAAAAATTTGGGAGGTTTATGTTATAGGTTTTTCACTGTTTGATTTTCCACTGGCTTTCACAAATTTCAAATTTATCTTTGAAATGTTGGCACATTTTTCACTGTGGATTCAAACAGAGCAGTCTCCCTCTAGTAGCAATTCCTTCTTATGCACAATATTCTAATGACAGGTTTCAGAGTAGCAGCCGTGTTAATCTGTATCCTCAAAAAGAAACTTGTGGCACCTTAGAGACTAACAAATTTATTTGAGCATAAGCTTTCGTGGGCTACATCAGATGCATAGAATGGAACATATAGTAAGAAGATATATATATATATATATATATCTCAGAGAACATGAAAAAGTGGAAGTAGCGATACCAACTGTAAGAGGCTAATTAATTAAGATGAGCTATTATCAGCAGGAGAAAAAAACTTTTGTAGTGATAATCAAGATGGCCCATTTAGACAGTTGACAAAAAGGTGTGAGGACACTTAACCTGGGGAAATAGATTCAATATGTGTAATGACCCAGCCACTCCCAGTCTCTATTCAAACCCAAGTTAAAGGTATCTAGTTTGCATATTAATTCAAGCTCAGCAGTTTCTTGTTGGAGTCTGTTTTTGAAGCTTTTCTGTTGCAAAATTGCCACCTTTAAATCTGTTACTGAGTGGCCAGGGAGGTTGAAGTGTTCTCCTACCGGTTTTTGAATGTTATGATTCCTGATGTCAGATTTGTGTCCATTTATTCTTTTGCATAGAGACTGTCCAGCTTGGCCAATGTACATGGCAGAGGGGCATTGCTGGCACATGATGGCATATATCACATTGATAGATGTGCAGGTGAATGAGCCCCTGATGGCGTGGCTAATGTGATTAGGTCTTATGATGGTGTCACTTGAATAAATATGTGGACAGAGTTGGCATTAGGATTTGTTGCAAGAATAGTTCCTGGGTTAGTGGTTTGTTGTGTGGTTTCTGGAGTGTATTTGCTTCAGGTTGGGGGGCTGTCTGTAAGCGAGGACTGGTCTGTCTCCCAAGATCTGTGAGAGTGAGGGATCATTTTTCAGGCTAGGTTGTAGGTCTTTGATGATGCGCTGGAGAGGTTTTAGTTGGGGACTGAAGGTGACGGCTAGTGGAGTTCTGTTATTTTCTTTGTTGGGCCTGTCCTGTAGTAGGGTACTTTTCTGGCTCTGTCAATCTGTTTGGGGGTTCTTGTGTGTTAAATTTCTGAATTCTAAGAAATAGAGTAGTGTTACGCTGCAAACTTCCAGCAAGAGTATTTTATATTTCTGTCTAACTTCTGTGACAAAGTTCGTCCTCTACCTTGGTGGGTCTTGCGCTTATTGGCAGATTTGCTCGCCTTGGAGCTTCACAGCAGCCCTCAGCTTGTCCATTTTTCTAATTCACAGTCCAGGTCGACTCCTCCTGTGTTTGACCAGGAGTTGGGAGGATTTGGGGGGAACCCGGGCCCACCCTCTATTCCAGGTGCCAGCCCAGGGCCCTGTGGAATGTAGCTGTCTAGAGTGCCTCCAGGAACAGCTGTGCGACAGCTACAACTCCCTGGGCTACTTCCCTATGGCCTCCTCCCAACACCTTCTGTGCAAAAAAAAATTCTATACCAAAAATTTAAAAATTCTGCACACAATATTTTAAAATTCTGAAAATTTTATTTGTCAAAATAACACTATATAATCACACCAATTATTTTTGTAATTTATTTCAAAATACCTGTCAGCAACTGTTTGTAACAATACAAGCACACAAAAAATTTCCCCCAGGAGCAGAGAGTTAAGAAACCCCTATGACAACCCTGTTTCTCTGCCCCTTCCCCCACAGAGCCGAGCTGGGGGGCCAGACACCCACAACTCCTCCCCCCCAGAGCCCAGCCGCTGCCTCCCCAGCCCAGACACTCACACCCCTCCTCCTCAGACGCCAGCTGTGGTGTCCCCCGGCCCAGACACTCACACCTCATCCCCTCCAGAGCCCAGTCACAGGGCCCCCTGACCCAGACACTCACTCCCCCACCCTTACTCCGCAGAGGCCAGGTGCCGCCCCCACCACCCCCTGGCACAGAAACTCAAGCCTATTCTACACTGGGGGGGCGGGGATCGATCTAAGTTACGCAACTTCAGCTACGTGAATAAGTTGATCTACTTACCGTGATGTCTTCACTGCGGTGAGTCGACAGCTGATGCTCCCCCGTCAACTCTGCCTGTGCCTCTTGCTCTGGTGGAGATGCTCGACGGGAGAGCGCTTGGCGGTCAATTTATCCTGTCTAGACTAGATGCGATAAATCGACCCCCGCTGGATTGATCGCTGCCCGTCGATCCTGCAGGTAATGTAGACAAGCCCTCAGAGATCCTACCCTCCTAGAGCCCAGGGATCCAGAGGGAGAAACAGCCTAATGCTGGGTCTGCGTGCTGTTGGCAGGGTCTGTGCGCTTCCTTAAGAGCATGCTGGGAATTGCAACTGCTGGGAACCTTCCTTTTCCCTCCCACTGGCCTTGTTTTCCATTTGTGAGCTGAACTCTGATGGGTCCAGTGACCCCTACTGGCAGCCAACATCTCTGCAGTCCATTTCTGTGGGGAAAAAAGGGAAATTCTGCGCACACAACATTAATTTCTGCAATTTTCTGCATTGCATAGTGGTGAAGAATTCCTCCAGGAGTAAGTATTTATTCTAGCTGTCTACTGACTGGCTGCTGGTAGGCCCAGATCACACACTTTCCTATGGACCCCTCTAGCCTGCAAACGTTACCAGGAAAACCTCCAGATATATAAAGAGAGCTTCCAATTTTAAACAAATTTTTCAGTACTCCACGCTCAGTACTGGAGGAGACAAGATACTGGGCCTTATGAAACACTGGTGTGATCTGGTATGGCAACTCCTATGTTCCGATACAGGACAGTGGAGAGATCAGTTGTGTTGAAAGATATGAATAGATCAAAGAGCATGAAGATAGAGAAGATGTCTTTGGACTTGTAGGAGATCACTGGTGACGTTGATAAGAACAGTTTCAGTGAAGTGAAGGGGGCAAAAATAAAATTGCAGAGGATTTCAGAGAGGAGTGGAAATCAAGAAAAATTAAATAGACTAAATGGTTAAGGAGTTTGCAGGGCGAGAGGAAGAGGGAGAAGGGCAGAAATTGGAGATGCAAGTGTAATCAAGGCAGGTGGCATATCAGAGAATGTTTGAAGGCTGAGGGGAAAGGAGTTATATGAAAAAGTGTGTGAATATAGGCGAGAGGGAGCAGAAGAGGGACAAAGAGAGAGAAGCCAAGAGCTAGAAGAAGATGGATTGAGGGGGATCCCATAGATCTTGGTGTAATAGTTTGAATATACTATTAACAATGTTTTTTGTAAGTAAGAGTTCAAGTTGCCCAGTGGTATCTCGTGCCTTTCCAGAATGTTGAGTTTAGCAAAACTCTATCTGAAAACCATGAAATGAAGAGTTCAGGTGAACATCAAAGCAAACTTAATCTTGCCCCCCCACCCCCTCCCGGAGCTGGCAGTGGCCACTGGAAATTATTTGCATGCACTCCAGCTGCACTCACTATCTGAGGTCTAGCTGTATTGAATGGTGGAGGAATTAGCTGGAGAAACTTGGCAGACCTGTGATTGTGATATGAGGTGATCTAGGGGGGCTGTGCCCCTCTGGAGTTGTGTGTGATCCTCTCTCTCTGATTCCCATGTGTGTAATCAAAGGAAAAGGGGACGTGTACCATGAGAATCATAGACTTTAAGGTCAGAAGGGACCATTATGATCGTCTAGTCTGACCTCCTGCACAATACAGGCCACAGAATCTCACCCACCCACTTCTGTAACCAACCCCTGACCTATGTCTGAGTACTAAAGTCCTCAAATCATGGTTTAAAGACTTCAAGGTGCAGAGAATCCTCCAGCAAGTGACCCCTGCCCCATGCTGCAGAAGAAGGTGAAACCCCCCCAGGGCCTCTGCCAATCTGCCCTGGAGGAAAATTCCTTCCCGACTCCAAATATGGCTGTCAGCTAAACCCTGAGCATGTGGGCAAGATTCACCAGTCAAAGACACCCAGGAAAGAATTCTTTGTAGTAACTCAGATCCAATCCCAGCTAACATCCCATCACAGGCCACTGGGCTTATCTACCGCTAATAGTCGAAAATCAATTAATTGCCAAAATTAGGCTATCCCATCATATCATTCCTTCCATAAACTTATCAAGCTTAGTCTTGAAGCCAGATATGTCTTTTGCCCCCACTGTTTCCCTTGGAAGGCTGTTCCAGAACTTCACTCCTCTGGTGGTTAGAAATTTTCATCTAATTTCAAGTCTAAACTTCCTAATGGCCAGTTCATATCCATTTGTTCTTGTGTCCACATTGGTACTGAGCTTAAATAATTCTTCTCCCTCCATGGTATTTATCCCTCTGATATATTTATAGAGAGCAATCATATCTCCTCTCAGCCTTCTTTTGGTTAGGCTACACAAGCCAAGCTCTTTGAGACTCCTTTCATAAGATAGGTTTCCCATTCCTCGAATCATCCTAGTAGCCCTTCTCCGTACCTGTTTCAGTTTGAATTCATCTTTCTTAGACATGGGAGACTAGAACTACACACAATATTCCAGATGAGGTCTCACCAGTGCCTTATATAACAGGACTAACACCTCGTTATCTCTACTGGAAATACCTCGCCTGATGCACCCCAAGACCATATTAGCTTTTTTCACAGCCATATCACATTGGCCGCTCATAGTCATCCTGTGATCAACTGACACTCCGAGGTCCTTCTCCTCCTCTGTTACTTCCGAATGATGCATCCTCAGTTTATAACAAAAATTCTTGTTATTAATCCCTAAATTCATGACCTTGCACTTTTCACTATTAAATTTCATCCTATTACTATTACTCCAGTTTACAAGGTCATCCAGATCTTCCTGTATAATATTCCGGTCCTTCTCTGTATTGACAATACCTCCCAACTTCATGTCATCTGCAAACTTTATTAGCACATTCCCGCTTCTTGTGCCAAGATCAGTAATAAAAAGATTAAATAAGATTGGTCCCAAAACCGATCCCTGAGGAACTTCACTAGTAACCTCCTTCCAGCCTCACAGTTCACCTTTCAGTGTGATCTGTTGTAGTCTCCCCTTTAACCAGTTCCTTATCCACCTTTCAATTTTCATATTGATCCCCATCTTTTCCAATTTAGCTAATAATTCCTCATGTGGAATTGTATCAAATGCCTTACTGAAATCGAGGTAAATTAGAACCACTGCATTTCCTTTGTCAAAAAAATCTGTTACCTTCTCAAAGAAGGAAATCAGGTTGGTTTGACATGATCTACCTTCTGTAAAACCATGTTGTATTTTGTCCCAATTACCATTGACCTCAATGTCCTTAACTACTTTCTCCTTCAAAATATTTTCCAAGACTTTGCATACTTCAGATGTCAAGCTAACAGGCCTGTAGTTACCCGGATCACGTTTTTTTCCTTTCTTAAAAATAGGAACTATGTTAGCAATTCTCCAGTCATATGGTACAACCCCTGAGTTTACAGATTCATTAAAAATTTTTGCTAATGGGCTTGCAATTTCATGTGCCAGTTCCTTTAATATTCTCGGATGAAGATTATCTGGGCCCCCCGATTTAGTCCCATTAAGCTGTTCAAGTTTGGCTTCTATCTCAGATGTGGTAATATCTCCCTCCATATCCTCCTTCCCATTTGTCATCCTACCATTATCCCTAAGATCCTCATTAGCCTCATTAAAGACTGAGGCAAAGTATTTCTTTAGATAGTGGGCCATGCCTAGATTATCCTTAACCTCCACTCCATCCTCAGTGTTTAGCGGTCCCACTTCTTCTTTCTTTGTTTTCTTCTTATTTATATGGCTATAGAACCTTTTACTATTAGTTTTAATTCCCTTTGCAAGGTCCAACTCTACATGGCTTTTGGCCTTTCTCACTTTATCCCTACATGTTCTAACCTCAATAAGGTAGCTTTCCTTGCTAATCCCTCCCATCTTCCACTCCTTGTAGGCTTTCTGCTTTTTCTTAATCACCTCTCTGAGATGCTTGCTCATCCAGCTTGGTCTACATTTCCTGCCTATGAATTTTTTCCCCTTTCTTGGGATGCAGGCTTCGGATAGTTTCTGCAACTTTGACTTGAAGTAATTCCAGGCCTCCTCCGCCTTTAGATCCACAAGTCCTTCAGTCCAATCCACTTCACTAACTAATTTTCGTAATTTTTTTAAGTTAGCCCTTTTGAAATTAAAAACCCTAGTCACAGATCTGTTTTTGTTTATCCTTCCGTTTAGTTTGAACTGAATTAGCTCATGATCACTTGAACCAAGGTTGAGCGCCACAACCATTTCTTCTATGAGGTCCTCACTACTCACCGAAACCAAATCTAAAATGGCATCCCCTCTTGTTGGTTCAGCAACTACTTGGTGAAGGAATCCATCAGCTATCGCATCCAGGAAAATCTGAGCCCTATTATTATTACAAGCACTAGTCCTCCAGTCTATATCTGGGAAGTTAAAGTCTCCCATGATCACACAATTCCCATAAGTATTTACTTAATTAAAAACATTAAAGAGGTCTCTATCCATATCCAAATCGGATCCTGGCGGTCCATAGCACACCCCAAGCATTATCCTGGGGAGGCTCTAGTAGCTTTCTTCCCCAATGTGATTTTTGCCCAGACAGACTCTGTCTTATCCATTCCATCACTTCTTATTTCTTTACAGTCTACCTCATCATTGATATACAATGTTACTCCACTACCTTTGCCTTTATTTCTGTCTTTCCTAAACAGCACATACCCTTCAATACCTGTAGTCCAGTCATGACTACTATTCCACCATGTTTCTGTTATCCCTATAATATCTGGTTTCACTTCCTGCATCAGTAGCTCTAGTTCCTCCATTTTGTTACTTAGGCTCCTCGCATTGGTGTACAAACATCTTAATTTTTGCTGTTTGGCCTCGCTCACATTCTTTACCCTATTAGGCACAGACATTCTACCGCCAGTATCACCTATTAGACTGGTATGTACACTACCCTTCCTCCTTATGTCCATTTTCCTACCCACGGCTGTATCCTCTCTTACTTCATTTTCTTCCTTCTCAATGTTAAAATCCAGCATGGAGATTACTCGGACATCTCCCAACCATCTCCCCCAGATTCCTAGTTTAAAGCTCTCTTGTTCAGTTGTGCCATCCTACATCCTAGAAGTCTATTTCCTTCCTTACTCAGATGAAATCTGTCCCGAAAGAACCGTCCTCTGTCCATGAATGCTTCCCAGTGGCCATACATCCCAAAGCCCTCCTTATAGCACCAGTGCCTGAGCCATCTGTTGAGCATCATAATCTAGTCACACCTTTGTTGCCCTTCTTTAGGAACAGGCAGAATCCCACTGAAGATCAGCTGAGCCTCAATGTCCTTAAGCGTCTTCCCCAGCCTGGCATAGTGTCCCTTGATACGTTCCAGCGAGAATCTAGAGAGAGAATCCAATCTAGAGAGAGAATCCAGTGAGAATGAGAGAGCCAGTATGCCTCATTTCAGCTCTGCTTTGTGGAGACTGTCAGTAGCAGTGCACAGGGATCTTCTTGCAATCGGGCTTGTGAGCTGAGTGACATCTGTGGGTTTAATGAAGGGTAATTTAAAGTATAGGGTTAGATGGCATTGTGTGCCTAAGCATAAAGAGATTGAAAGGATTGTAACATTTAGCAGTTGTGGTGTTCTTTCTGTGAAATAAGCTAAGTGTTTGAGTGTAGAGCAGGTGTAGGTAGCTCCTGTTCTGTACAGTGTGAAGGCTGAGTGCAAGTGTGTGTTTTGGACATATTGGTTGGGTGACCATCTGTCCCTTATTTTAAGGGACCATTCCTTATTTCACTGATTTGTCTCTTACACTGATTACCCATCCCTTATCTTAAGGGATGCCCCTTGACCATTTTAAACATTAAATTGAAGCTTATGATAATGGTGTTGTATATTTGAGGGCAGTAGCAACATACACTTGAGAGAAAAATACATGATGTGCTAATCGAAATACTTCCCTAAAATATCCCTTAAAATAAAGCACTGTCCCACATTTTTCATGTGGTTTCTCCTTATTTCCCTCCAACAAAGGCGGTCATCCTACATACTGGGGCATTGCTCAAAGAGGGCAGAGTTCAGCTTGCATGGGTGTGTATCTTAACTCTTCATTGCCTGGTTTCAAAACCTTGTTTTGCTCAACTGGACATCCTGGAAGAGCGTGAGATGCCACCGGGCAACCTTAACTTTGCCTTAATGAAGTTTTTTGTTAGTGATCAGAAACAAAATAATGTTTTTGATATGATTTAGTGGTCATTTAGGCAGTTGTAGTTACAATGTATGTGGGCAGTTGAGATGTTATTGTGGCCAAATGATGAGAATACCTGTCTCTTACATAGTGCTCCTCATCAGTGGGTCTCAAAGAACTTTATTAAGGAGGGAAACTGTGACAGAGAGAGGTGAGGAGACTTGGTCAAGGTCACCCAGCAGGCCAGTAGGTGAGCAGGGAATAGAGCTCAGGTTTTCTGAGTCTCAGTCTGCTATTCTCTCTACTAGGCCACATGGTGGCTATGCAGTTTGTAAGCACACTGCCCCTTCCGCCCTTCCTCCCCCATGCTTTGTTATTATGGAATGGGAATAATGGTCATGCTTTGAAATGTTTGGTGTGTGTAGTTGCTAATAGGGCCGGTGAGAAAATCTCCAACATGATCTGTGTCCCAAACATTTGACAGTTTTATGACATATTGGTTACAATAATTGAAGCATGTGAGAAAAGACTGGTGTGCCTCTCTCCTTTTCCACACCTCCCACATCATCCCCTGCAACATATAGCTCCCTACCACCACCATTTTCACCTCACCCTTTCCTTTCTGTCCCACTAACCATCAGCACTTTAGAAGCCACATGTGTGCAAAACAGTTGATAGAATCTATGAACTAATAAGAAAAGCTGGAGAGAGGCTGTATCTTGGGAACCTCTTGCTCAAGTGACCACATGTTTGGCTCACTAGCCCTAGCACCCCATGAGGGACAGCAAATTTCAAGACAATCTGATGGATTTTAGAGCACTTTGAAAAATCAACCTTTAGACAGCAAAGTGTTTTCAATTTTAACTGTAGTAGAGCTGGTGTGCCACTATAACATTGTATGAAATTAATCATCAGCACCTGGTTTGCTATAACCAGATCCTCAGCACAGAACAATCCTGAAAGCACAGGAGGCTCTGAGAGGTGTGAAGTAGTCCACTCATCTCAAGATGATTTTCTCAACTGAACGAGAGCACCCCATGGAGAAGAATACAGCCTGAAACATAGCAGTGAGACATGTGAACTGCTGAAATTCATCTCAGTGGGTGTTCTCAACTCCTCTCACCAGCCCCAGCAGTGTGTTCTTTGTGCACGCTCCCAGCATGCCTGTTCCTAGCTCCCCACCCAGAAGAGCAGGTCTTCCCTAGATCCTGGTTCACATGGGAAGCAGAGAGGGAGAAGGCCTGGCACATGCACAGGATGAGGGGGCAGGGAGAGGGGCTCAGACACCCCTAGGGAGACAGGGCCACCCAGATCACATGCGGAGGGGCAGGGAGAAGGGCTCAGACACCCCCCGTGAGGCAGTTCCCCCCCAGATCTGGCACACTCATGAGAGAGGAGAAGGTGAGATGTCCCCTGCCCCCAATCCTCTTCATTTTGCCCTGCCAGCCACCTCCAGGTCAACCCTCCGGAGTCCAGTCCCTCCATTCACTCTAATCCTTATCATCTCCCTCTGACCTGAGTTGTCCTCTGCCCTTCCCATACCACCTGTCCCCTCTTTCTTCTTGCTGCCGCTCCAACCTCTCTCCTCTTCGCTTCCCCCTAACTTCCCCTTCCTTCCCAGGAAGGATTTCCCTTTTTATTTTATTTTATTTTATTTTATTTTATTTTTAGAAAAAAGTTTGAATGCCTTCTGAATTTTTCTGCTGTACTCAGATTTCATTTCCCTAAAATAAAATAAAAATAATCTTTGACAGAGACAGATTGTAGCAACATGTCTAGGTTTCACTTTCAGCTTTCTGTCAAGGGTTCAAATTTACAGTGCCTGGGTGTTGCTCAGGTTCAATGGCTATAACTCATCCCCATGAGCTTTGTAGGTCCTAAGAGACATGGCTAGCTAGTACCTCTCTTGAGGACTCTGTCTGCACATGCACAGTTTAATCTGTTTGGCTTGTGAGCATTAGGCACACACCTATCTTTTTTTTGTCTAGCTCAAAATATAGTACTTAATAATCTTTTGGGCCTGATTTTTTGAAGGACCTCAACTCGACTCCTTTTGCATGTGCACTTTAAAAAAATTAATCCCTGTACACACAGGATACTGGAATCAGTTATCACCTGTTGCTTGAAAACTGCATGTGAAAATTTGTGCATACACAAAAAGAAGTGACTTTTGCAGACTGGGTCCATTACATTTATAGCAATACATCTTTGGATATAAAATATTACCATAAAAGCCAGAGATAGTCTTTAAGCTGACAGAGCAAGGAGCATAGTTTAACATTTTAGCAAAGCATTTTTCTGCCAAGTTATACACTTAGAGGACTTTTCCTTGCTTTCAGAAAGCATAATAAAGCATAGAATTGTTAATCTCTGCCATAAAATATTAACGTATGGCAAGCACATGAAAAGTATGTTGTCAGTTTGAATTTTTTGAAATTGACTACTTAAAAAAATATCAGTTTCTAATGGAGCATCCTTTAAGCAGTGTGACCTTTTAAAAAATAATTCCATTAGCAATTTTTTATATGACATCTTTTTACTCCCCAGTGATATTTCTGAGGGCCTTTTCAGCAGGGGGAAAACTGACTTACTATATTCAAAGTGCTGTCAAGTGTACAAAGTAAAGAAAGTGAAAATAAGAAAGAAAAAATATATTTTTCTAACTTGTTCCAGTTATAGTGATCTTAGGTGTTATTTGTAATCATAGAATGTACAAAATTTCCAGATAGAAATGTATTTTAAAGTTGTTGGAGGGCTGTTTGGAAAAGCATTGGGAAGTTCTACTATTGCCTCTTCAAATCTTGGCCTGAACTCTACATGTTTTAAACGCCGATAGTTAAACATCTGTTGCTTTCATAAGCTACATTGCCTGGCTTGTTGATATATAAGGGACTTAATTTTTTAGCACTATCAATTTCTTCATTGCAAACATAAAGCTTATACATAAAGATGGTACTAAACTTCTCAAGATAGTTAAGACCAAAGCAGACTGTGAAGAACTTCAAAAAGATCTCACAAAACTAAGTGATTGGGCAACAAAATGGCAAATGAAATTTAATGTGGATAAATGTAAAATAACGCACATTGGAAAAAATAATCCCAACTATACATACAATATGATGGGGGCTAATTTAGCTACAACTAATCAGGAAAGAGATCTTGGAATCATACTGGATAGTTCTCTGAAGACGTCCACGCAGTGTGCAGCGACAGTCAAAAAAGGAAACAGGATGTTGGGAATCATTAAAAAAGGGATAGAGAATAAGATGGAGAATATCTTATTGCCCTTATATAAATCCATGGTACACACATATCTTGAATACTGCGTACAGATGTGATCTTCTCATCTCAAAAAAGATATACTGGCATTAGAAAAGGTTCAGAGAAGGGCAACTAAAATGATTAGGGGTTTGGAACGGGTCCCATATGAGGAGAGATTAAAGAGGCAGGGACTTTTCAGCTTGGAAAAGAGGAGACTGGGGGGGGGGGGATATGATGGAGGTATGTAAAATCATGAGTGGTGTGGAGAAAGTGAATAAGGAAAAGTTATTTACTTGTTCCCATAATATAAGAAGTAGGGGCCACCAAATGAAATTAATGGGCTGCAGGTTTAAAACAAATAAAAGGAAGTTCTTCTTCACACAGCGCACAGTCAACCTGTGGAACTCCGTGCCTGAGGAGGTTGTGAAGGCAAGGACTATAACAGGGTTTAAAAGAGAATGAGATAAATTCATGGAGGTTATGTCCATTAATGGCTATTATCCAAGATGGGTAAGGAATGGTGTCCCTAGCCTCTGTTTGTCAGAGGGTGGAGATGGATGGATCATTACCTGTTAGGTTCACTCCCTCTGGGGTACCTGGTGTTGGCCACTGTCAGTAGACAAGATACTGGGCTGGATAGACCTTTGGTCTGACCCAGTATGGCCATTCTTATGTTCTTATCTTCTATGAAAGAAAAGGCAAGAGATCTGGGAGACATTTTCAGGAAACTGATCCCTCCATATTGTTTTAGTTGCTGTATAATTTTATTTTTTCCCACTGGAGAGTTTTGGGTTTCTAAAAAAAGATTCTATATAGTATTTAATTATTACTTCTTTATATTTTATAGCTTCATTCTCAAGTTATTGCTGTTTGTTACTATGGTTGCACCTGGAGGATCAGATCAGTAGATCTTTGTGCTTGGCATTGTACACACATACAATAAAAATAGTTCCTTTCCAAAAGATCTTACAACCTATACATACAATGAGATGAGAACTGGTGGATAAGACATAAATGGTGGGCAAGGAGCATAACATAAAGAATGAAACAATCCCAGTTAGTTAACTAAGTAGAAGTGTCAGCACACCAATTGACCTACCCCTAGCAAGAGACATAAAAGGCAATATGAAAATATTCTTTAAATATTTAGGAGCAGGAGAAAGACAGAGGAAAGTATAGGCCCCGTACTTAATGGAGGGAGAGACATCAAGATGGCTGAGGTGTTTAATGCCTATTTTGCTTCAGTCTTCACTGGAAGGGTTGATGGTGACAAGATACTCAACACAATTAATATTAAATACAAGGAGGAAGGTACACAAGCCACAATAAGGAAAGAACAAGTTAAAGAATATTTAGATAAGTTAGATGTATTCAGTTCAGCAGGGTCTGATGAAATTCATCCTGGGATACTTAAGGCAGTAGCTGAAGCAATCTTGAATACATTAGCAATTACCTTTGTGAACTCTTGGAGGACAGGCTTGGTCCCAGATGACTGCAGAAGGGCAACTGTAGTACATATCTTTAAAAAGGGGAACAAAGAGGACCCAGGGAATTATAGACCAGTCAGCCTAACTTTGATGCCTGGAAAAATACTTGAACAAATTATTAAACAATCAGTTTGTAAGCACGTGGAGAAGGATAGGATTATTAAGAGCAGCCAGCATGGATTTGTCAAGAAGAAATCATGCCAATCCAAATTAATTTCCTTCTTTGCCAGGGTTACTGGCCTAGTGAATGGGGGGGAAATAGTAGATGTGATAGATTTTGATTTTAGTAATGCTTTTGACAGTCCTATATGACATTCTCTTAAGTAAACGAGGGAAATGTGGTCTAGATGAAATTACTATAAAGTGAGCTCACAACTGGTTGAAAGACCATACTCAGAGTAGTTATCGATAGTTCTCTGTCAAACTGGGAAGGCCTATCTAGTGGGGTTCCTCAGAGATCAGTCCTGGGCCTGGTACTATTCAATATTTTCATCAGTGACTTGGTAATGGAGTGGAGAGTATGCTTATTAAATTTGCAGGTGACACCAACCTGGGAGAGGTTGTTGGCATTTGGAGGACAAGATTAGAATTCAAAACGACCTTGACAAATTGGATGATTGATGTGATATCAACAAAGTTTAAATTCAATAACGATAGGAAGGAAAAATCAAATGCACAACTACAAAATAGAGAATAACTGGCTAGATGTGTAATACTGCTGAAAAGGATCTGAGGGTTATAGTGGCGTCATAAATTGAATTTGATTCAGTGTGATGCAGTTGTAAAAAAGGCTAATATCGTTCTGGGATATATGAACAGAAGTGTTGTATATAAGACACAAGAGGTAACTGTTCCACTCTGTGCAGCACTGGTGAGGCTTCAGCTGGAGTATTGTGTCCAATTTTGGGTGCCGCACTTTAGGAAAGATGTGGACAAAGTGGAGAGAATCCAGAGGAGAAATGTAAAAATTATAGTGATTTAAAGAAAACCAGACCTAAGAGGAAAGGTTAAAGAAACTTGGAATGTTTAGTCTTGAGAAAAGAAGCCTAAGAGGGGACCTGATTTTTAAAAAAATCAATTGTTAAAGGCTATTATAAAGAGGATGAGGATCAATTGTTTTCTGTGTTCATTGAAGGTAGAACATGAAGTAACTGGATTAATCTGCAGCAAGGGAGATTTAGGTTAGATATTAGCAGAAGTTTTTTAACCATAAGGATGGTTAAGTTTTGGAATAAGCTTCCAAGGGAGATTGTGGAATCCCCATCATTGGAGATTTTTAAGAAAAGTCTGGACAAACACCTGTCAGGGAAGGTCTAGGTTTACTTGGTCCTGCCTCAGCCCAGGATGCTAGACTTGATGACCTCTTGAGGTCTCTCCAGTCCTACATTTCTATGATTCTATGATCTGTATTGTTTTGGAGCTTCACAAATTTAAAAATAAAAGAAATCTGGTACAAAGTTCTAAAAAGTTGCACATGAGGTTACCTTGTAAAACTTCCACCTCAGTCCTCCACATCCTTCTCACCAGCCCATCAACCTACCCTCTCCCAAAAGGTCTCTGAGAAGAGGTGAGCTCTGCAGCATGGCTGAAAGGTTAAAGAAATCTGGGTTTTAGCAAACTAAGGGCATGTGTGCACTGCAGTTGCAAATGAGACTTCCAGTTCAGGTAGGCAGACTTGCACTAGAGGGGCTCAAAATAGCATGCTAAAATAGCAATATAGATGTTCTGACTTGGGCAAAAGCTCAGTCTCTCAAGCCCACCCACCCTCCTTAGGCTTCAGAGCCCAAGCTGGAACGTCCACATTGTTATTTTCAATGTGCCAGCTTGAGCTCGGCTAGCGTGACTCTGTCTACCTGGGCTGTGAGGCTCACTCCCAGCTGCAGTGTAGACATAACCTTGGAACCTGCTTTGTCCCTTAGGGTGAATGGCCTGAAGGACTAATGTCCTGTCAACAAATCCTTCCTTTTTGAACCAAAGGGTCTCCTGTTGAATTGCCTCCACTAATCACAGCTTTGGAAATATTGCATAGGGAGTGACGTTTCTCAAGTAACTAGGTCACAAAATGTTTAGGACTTGAGACTGGCGCTCTTTCTTAAGAAAAAGAGAAAGTTGCATCCGTTGAGCTAGTGAGCATAGTTCATCGTTGATACATTTAGGAAAGCATATTTTCTGCATAAATTTACTGTGTTCATTAAGGTAAGTACCTATTTAAAAAAAAAGTTCACTTTTTGCTTTGGCAGATAGGTTATAAATGAGAGAGAAGACTATTGCTGTGATTTTCTCAAGTAAACAAACTCCTATTGTTTATAGCTCCTAATGGAACTTGTTAAATTTTAAAAAGGATTGCAATATATGGATAAATTTTCCATTCAAATGAACTTTGAATACTCAAGTATCAGGGGGTAGCTGTGTTAGTCTGTATCCACAAAAACAACAAGGCGTCCAATGGCACCTTAAAGACTAAAAGATTTATTTGGGCATAAGCTTTCGTGGGTAAAAAACCACTGGGCTTATGCCCAAATAAATCTGTTAGTCTTTAAGGTGCCACTGGACTCCTTGTCGTTTTTGAATACTCAGTAGTTTCTCTTATGAATCCTATAACAGGAACTTAAAGTTTTAAGTTAAAAAGTTACTTTTCCCTCCCATCTTGAAATGTGTGCAGTTTGCTAAACCTCTTTGTCTTGCGGTAGACAATTGGGAACAGATTTAATTTTAATTTTCAGCTGATTCCTAAAAATGGGTCTACTGGTAAGAGCCACTAGCTTTCACAGTGAAATTTTAGAAAGTTAAAATGTGAGTGAGTGACTTGGGCACACAGGTCTTATTTTAAATCTGTATGCTCCCATTCTTGAAATCTTCCCATGAGTCTCGGTAGCAGAAAAGGAAAGCCCAAGTAGTATTTGGCACTTATTGAAAATGTACAAACACCCTCCTTCAAAAGAATCTTGATTTACTGCAGGTTGTTCATGTGTCGCATGCAGACATTTTTAGAGAACAGATTTCTTATCACTGAACAGTGAATGGCTTCCAGTACTCCACGATCGCTGAGTAGAAATGTTTATAACCATTTGAAAAGGTAAGAAACCATGAAATCTATAAGGCGATTTGGCAGATGAAGTGGTTGCTGATGCCAGGATTTGGTTGCTGATCTACAGTTTCCTGTTTTTAAATATATTAATTGATCTGCAAAGGGCATCTTTTGGAAATAAGAACTCAGACAGACTGGCACAAGCTGGAGCGCCGCCAAGGCTGCTTGGGAAGGTTGCCATGCTGAGAGTGAGAGAGAGCGAGAGCTGAGGAAAGAAAAATAAGGCAAGACTTGGCACAGCTCAGTCAAATCAGCTTCTTTTGTCTGCTTTCTCGGCTTGAGCTTCAAGAAAGAAAACCGTCCTGGGGTACAGAAAAACTCAGAAGTTTCTGGTTTTCAAACTCAGAAGGCTTTTAAGTCTGTTGGGCTATTTGGAAGTGGTGGTACATTAAATGATGTTCAGTCACCAGTGTTAAGGGAAATAAAAGCCTTTTTTAATGATGCCTTCACAATGTCTGTGCATACATATGGGAAATATGGTATCTGATTTTTGTATGTAGGATTAAATTGTAAGGGAGACAGGAGTAATTTGGAAGATTATAAAAGGAATTTCTAAATAAAAGGAATAATTTTTAATTTTTTGCAAAAAAGTTGTCATGAACATAAATCTGCTTTAAAACCAAATCTGACCTCCTTCGGAATTCATTCAGAATGGAAATTTCAGCCTTTTTCATATATGCTACAGACATTAACTTTTAAAGGAGCCTTCTTTAAGATTTCATCTGACCCAGCAGTGAAGTAAGAGTAGAGACAAAGTTGTTTTATCTTAGTGTAAAATAAAATGTGCTCTTAAAGCAACAGCATTCATTTCTGCTGCTTCATGCTGTCCTAACTACATCTCCCAGCAATTAGTGACAACACTGAAGACCAGCAGGGCAAGCTGAAGACACCCAGACTACTCCTGAAGGGCAAGCAAGAAATGTGAGCATGGTCATTTTGTTGTTGCTCTACAACATTTTAGTGTATATTAATAAAGGATGTGCGAGATTAGTGAATTCTCTACACAAGGAAGAAATGATAAGAGATGGAGAAGAATTCACTTCTGTCAATTGAGGAATGGTTTGAGGATGATAGAGAATTGAATTTGAACTGATTACACTGGATAAGCAAACTTTGGTTTGTAGTTAAAATATTTATGTTTGATAACTTGTGAAAAAAATTTAGTCCTTTTCTTATGATCGGATTAAACAATTAATTGATGACTGAAGCCGGGATCCCTTACGATTTCAATAAATTTAAAGACTTGAAAATCATTTGTTTGTTCTCTCAAAAAGTACCTGGATTTTCAGTGAGACAGACACCTTTTTATAATTTGATAGCAACAAATACTGATATATTGCCTATTAGGCCCGGACATGGTTGGATTATACTACTTCTACTCTGACAATCAGCATTGTTTCAGAGAGTAACTGTAAACCATAGATTTTTATGGATCATCTTCATTTATAGTAAGTATTTTGCTGTCTTTAAAGAAAGATTGTTCAATCTGTAAGATTCACATATTCTGATATTCTATAAGAGTAATTTTCCCTTTTCTTTGTATATATTTTGGGGGGAAGTAAAAATCCAAAAGTCACATTCATGTGAGCACTAGACATTGCAATCTCTATGAAAGATTTTAACAGGATCTGTGCTTTTTGTTTGAAAGGTGCACTCGGGCTTGTGAATTTAAGATGCTGAAAATTAGATTTTGTATATATATAGAAGAATTTAGGTTTTTGACTAGTACATTAAAATGGTTTCATAGCAAGCTGTGTCAAGGATTTATTACACAAATGAATCTTATTAAAAGATATTAAAGATAAACAACAATTAGATGCTGGTAAAATTAAAATAAGTTTTACGGACCCCTTTTACTTTGTATATTAATGTTCTTCTAAATAAGTATTTCCATCCGTTGGTTTCTTGGGATTATAAAAATAACAACCTTGTCATTATAGATTATTAAACATGTTGTACTCAACAGATATTTATTAAAATGTGTGTCCAGCCATAGATGACAAACTGACATTCATTAGAAAGGAAATGTTTGCATGAGTTCTGTTTTGCTTGTGGTGTAGTAAGACAGTACATTGTTCATTCCTGTGCAAACAGTAACATGTGATGTGATTATGGAAACAAAGATGTCTCAGCATGTAAATTTACAATTGGAGAAACACCTTAAGTTTAACTGTCATACATCATATACTGACCTACATTTCTCCTTGTATTTCTTAGAAATAGTATGCAGTCTCAAATATTATCCTGTTTCATCATTTATTGTATTTTAAAATGTAAACTTTTTGGTACATATCCTGTACAAGATTTTTTTTTTTAAAACCCTTCTATCAGTTATTTCAGAGGAAGCGCTGAGTATTAGAAGAATAACCTTGTTCAACTTCTAAATGCTTATACAATTTCACAAATGGATACCTCAGGCCTTACATTATGTGGTCCTGTCACAATCCATTAAAATATTTTTGCAAAGGTTAACGTTTATTAATAGGCGGGTTATACTTTTCAAAGTGTTTGCTGTAGTTTAGAAAAACATTATTTATCTTTATGATCTTTAGTAAATACATTTGTGTTCTCAAAACGAGATATGCACCATTGTAGCTTTCTTATGTCTACCTAAGTTTTATTTAAAAAATAAATGGGGAATTTTGTCTCATATAAAAACACTTCTCTCTAAATACTTTATATAAGTTCTTGTAAGAACAAAACACAAACAACCTGCCCTCACGTCCATAACTTGATCAGCCTAACTTACAAGCGGTACAAAGAAGGAAATGGCTGTTCTTGTAAAACTGATGGTTTTGCATGAAAATTAAAATTGTGTTAGGAGTTTGACATGCTTCATCACTTTTAGATTTTATTTTAATTCTACACTATAATTTAGAGCCTTCTGTATAATTTCACTATAGTAGTAGATATCTAAAACCTCTTATTTAATTATTAGTTGCATGACTTTTAATAACTTGATTTTAAATGAACAGCTTGTATTTAATTTGACTTTCTCAATATATATTGTATCTTGAACTGCATAATTCCTCGACGTAAAACTCTTAAGGGATGGAGGTGGGAATTAGGGTTTAAGTAGGATTTGATTTCTGTTATTAAATTACAAGCAGAGACACTCATAATATTCCATACAACATGGTCACCTGTTACACTGTAAAGGGCATGAATCTGATCTCACTTATATATACGAGTTAAACCAAGAGTAACTCCTTTGAAGTCAATGGAACTGCCCTATAGTAAAAGTGGTATGAGAGCGGAACTGGGCCATAAAGGCCTGATTCTGATTTTTTAAAATTTACATATGCATGTACCATTTCCACACTGATAAGAACATAAGAGCGGCCATACTGGGTCAGACCAAAGGTCCATGTAGCCCAGTATCCTGTCTTCTGACAGTGGCCAATGCCAGATGCCCAGAGGGAATGAACAGAACAGGTAATCATCAAGTGATCCATCTCCTGTCATCCATTCCCAGCTTCTGGAAAACAGGGGCTAGGGACACCATCCCTGCCCATCCTGGCTAATAGCCATTGATGTACCTCTCCTCCATGAACTTCTCTAGTTCTTTTTTGAACCCTGTTATAGTCTTGGCCTTCACAAAATCCTCTGCCAAAGAATTCCACATACTGACTGTGCATTGTGTGAAGAAATACTTCCTTTTGATTGTTTTAAAGTTGCTGCCTATTGATTTCATTTGGTGCCTCCTGGTTTAGGGGTGGGAAAACTATGGCCCGGGGGCCACATCCAGCTCTTCATTTTTTAAAATCCGGCCCTTGAGCTCCTGTCGGGAAGCGGAATCTGGGGCTTGCCTCTCTCTGGTGCTCCAGCTAGGGAGCAGGGTTGGGGGCTTGCTCTGCTCTGCATGTGCCGTGGCTCCGTGCGGCTCCCGGAAGCAGCGGCATGTCCTCCCGCCACCTCCTACATATAGGGGCAGACGGGGCTCCACACACTGCTCCTGCTCCAAGCACTGCCCCCGCAACTCCCAACTTTGCTGGGAACCGAGGCCAATGGGAGCTGCAGGGATGGCACCTGTGGACGGGGCAGTGTGAAGAGCCACCTGGCTGTGCCTCCATGTAGGAGCCAGAGGGCGGACGTGCCGCTGCTTCCAGGAGCTGCTTGAGGTAAGCGCCGCCCGGAGCTTGCACCCTGACCTCCTCTCGTGCCCCAACCCCCTCTCCCAGCCCTGATCGCCCTCCAAACCCCTCGGTCCCAGCCCGGAGTACCCTCCTGCACTCCCAACCTGTCATACCCAGTCCCATCTCAGAGCCCGTTCCCCCAAGCAGGAGCCCTCACCTCCCCCACCCCCTTGCCCCAGCCTGGGGCCCCCTCCTGCACCCTGAACTCCTCATTTCTGGCCCCATCCCAGAGCCTGTAGTCCCAGCCAGAGCCCTCATTCCCTCCCAAACCCCAACCCCCAATTTCTTGAGCATTCATGGCCCGCCATACAATTTCCATACGCAGGTGGGGCCCTTGGGCCAAAAAGTTTGCCCACCCCTGAGCTAGTTCTTGTGTTATGAGAAGGAGTAAATAACACTTTTTCTTCCAGTGCTTGCTCATGTCAATTCCAATCAGGTGTGTGTGTGTGTGCATGGCGGCTGGAATATTTTTCCCCGATCAGCATCTGTCGGGTCAGTCTGGGCATCCCCTGGAGTGGTGTCTTCATGACGCTCAGTATAGGGCCTTGCTGACCCTCCACCCCCTCAGTTCTTTCTTTCCGCCAGTGATGGTTAGCTGGAACTTCCCCTTGCTCTTGTCTTGACAAGCGCATTTGACAGTCTGTATATTGTTACTCATTAGTCTTTTTGTAGTTCTAGTGTTAGTTAAGTAGTTAGTAGGTACTTAGGTTTAGTTCTTAAGTTTCCTTTGGGGGGATTTCCCCCTCCAGCGCTCTCCCAACACTGGGGCATGCTGTGGTCTCCAGGCTTCAAAGCCTGTGAAGTCTGTGGAAAGACTGTGATCCTCACACTTCATGTTTGAAAAGTTTGGGGAAGAGCCATCAAAAGGATCGCTGTAGGATCTGTAGGGGGTTTTGTTCCAGGACATTAAAAGATGGGGATTGGCGCCCGAAGATCCTACTAATGGAAACTGCACTCCACTCCCAGTCTGACCCTGGGTCGGTGGACCCTGCACCGAGTACCGCCTCCTCGGTACAAAGTGCTGCGGCACCATCGGCACAGGGATTGGTGCCGCGTAAGGACTTGACCAAGGACTCTCGGCACCACCTTGGCTCCACTTGCGGCTCACATGCCGCAGGCAGGCACTGGTCTCAATCGCTGGTGCCACAGAAGAAGAAGAGGCCGCAGAGGGGTTGTTCTCCCCTGGCTAGGTCCAAGGAGCCAGCTGTTGTGAGACCTGAGTCGGGCCACACTAACTCGGCCTTATGGTCATGTCAACTCCTGTCCTTGTGGAAGGGCGGTTGAGTCCAGATCATCCTTTCTCTCTGAGGCCAAGTTGAGAGCTGCACCTCCCATCAACCCTGGAGGTGTTCGAGGCAGCCAAGGACTTGCTCCATTTCCTGGCACTGTTCTCCCCACCTAGATGGGATAGGTTGTCAGCACCAGTTGCTCCCCCGGCACTGTCAAGGGGAAAGCCCGCCATGATGCCCCGGTGGTCTCCATCCCTGGTGTGCCATGCCCCGGCACCAGAAGAGATCCAGCAGCCACATCGGTCCCCGAGCCCTCGGCATGGACTGTCAGTGCCTCGATGTACCGCTCCTTTGTGGTCCTCCTTTTCAGAGACCTCGGAGTCGGACTCCTATCGTTCTCTTAGGAGCAGGAGTAGACGGTCTAGGTCAACACGAGACCGGCAATCTTACCCGGCAGTGTGGCCTACGCAATGGCAGCCCCTGGCACAGTGGCATTTTTGGACACCTTGGGCTTTTCACCAAAGCCAAGGGCGGAGCCAAGGGTCTCATTCCAGAGTGACGTCGATGGCCTTAGCCACATTCATACCCTCTCCAGTACTGTCAACATCGGCAGGATCGGGAGTAGGTCCATCTCTCCCTTATGCCGCCATCCCAACCGGCACAGCTACACCAGCCCCAGTGGTAGAAGCATCGACAACCTCGGCACCTTCATCCCTGGCACCGACACTCTCAGCACTGAAGGGCATGGCACCAGCTCGGGAACCGCAGGCCCCACGGGACTCCTTGGGCATGGAGAGAAGGGAGCAGGCACTCCTTATGGGCGTCTCTTCCTCTTTCTCTCCAGATGAGGCGCTGGCGGGCACTTTTGTAGCCCCAGCCCTGGAGGACAACAGGGTTCTTCAGCAATTGCTGCGGTGAGTTGCCCAGGGCCTGGGCATTCAGGCGGAGGAGGTAGTGGAGGACGCAGATCCAGTGGTGGATATCCTCACCTCCTCCGGGCCTGCACGTATTGCCTGGCCTCTCAGAAAATCCATTGCAGACACCACAAAAACTTTGTGGCAGACCACAGCCTTGTTGCTCCCTACAGCTAAGTGCAATGAAAGATGCTATTTTGTGCTGTCCAGGGGCTACGAGTACTTATATTCCCACCCTCCATCAGATTCCCTGGTTATGGATGCTACCAGCCAGCGCAAGCACCAGGGCTACCAGGGTCCCTCCCCAAAGAATTGAGAGGCGAAATGACTCAACCTTTTCGGGAGAAAGGTCTATTCCACTGGTGGCTTGCAGTTCCACATGTCTAATCAGCAATCCATTGTCAGAAGGTACTGCTATAATATGTGCGAGGCAATGGCTAAAATTGTAGAGTTGCTGCCTCAGGACTCCTGTGCTGAGTTTTTGGCCCTGGTGGAGGAGGGCAAGCTCGTTTCCCGAGCTTCACTGCAGGCCGCGCTGGACGGAGCTGATGAGGCTACTCAGGTTATGGCTATGGGGGTAACCATGAGAAGGGGCTGCCGTACAAAGTCCAGCAGACTATTCAGGACCTCCCCTTTAAGGGTTTGGATCTCTTCTCTGAAAAGACGGATAAAAGGCTACATAGCCTAAAAGACTTGAGAGCCATCCTCAAGTCGCTGGGCCTCCATACTCCTACACAGTGGAAGCACTTTAGGGCGTAACCTCCTCTGTGGTTCTACCAACTCAGAACTGATGGGATGGTTCCCGGAGGAGGAACAAGAGCGGCAGGAAGAGATTGCACCCATATTCAGGCCAGGGCTCTGGCCAATATAAGCTGTCTTTGGGCCAGAAGCAGGCCTTTTGAAGGCGTGCTTGAGGACGGCGCACTAGTGCATGGACTGGATCCAACCCGCCTTACCTTCTCGTCCTGACTATCCCCTTTCTACCCTGCTTGGTCCCGTATCACATTGCACGGTAGAAAGGGGATACTCCCTCCAATTCTTGGCCCTCCCGCCCTTGCACCCCCCTTCCCTGTCATTCTTCAGGGACCCTTCTCATGAGCAATTCTTCATACAGGAGGTGCACTCGCCCCTATCGCTGAGAGCAGTGGAAGAAGTTCCTCAGAAGCTGAAGGGCAAGGGCTTCTATTTCTCGTATTTCCTAATACTGAAAGCCAAAGGCGGGCTCAGGCCCATCCTAGACCTGCGAGAGCTCAACAAGTTCATGAAGAAACTCAAGTTCCGTATCGTCTCTTCGGCCTCCATCATCCCTTCCTTGGATCCAGGGGATTGGTATGCCACCCTCGACTTGAAGGATGCGTACTTTCATACAGCGATGTACACCGCTCCACAGAAAGTACCTCAGACTTGTGGTGAGCAACAACTATTACCAGTTCATAGTCCTCCCATTCAGCCTGTCAGCAGCACCTCGTGTGTTTACTGAGTGCATAGCAGTTGTGGCCACATTCCTATGCAGCAGGAGGTACAGGTTTTCCCGTACCTCGACTATTGTCTGATCAAGGACCGCTCCAAGGCTCAAGTGGAGGCACAAGTCGACTTCATAAGAATGATGTTCAATGAACTGGGCCTTCTTCTGAACGTTGGGAAATCGACTGTGTCCCGTGTTCAGCGGATAGAGTTCATAGGGGCGGTACTGGACTCAACACAGGGCAGGGAATACCTCCCAGAAGCGATGTTTCGGGCCCTCAGCGACATCATTTGTCTCAGGCAGTTTCCCACCACCACCACAGGGAATTGCCTGAAACTTTTAGGACACATGGCCGCTTGTGCCCATGTGGTGCAAGACGCCAGGTTCAGACTCCAGCCTCTCCAATAGTGGCTAGCCTCAGTGTATTGGCTGGCTTGGGACAGTTTGGACAGGGTCATGACTCTGTCTTGCCCGGTCCTCGAATACTTCCCGTGGTGGCTCAATCTGCAGGTAGTGTGTGCAGGGGTCCCCTTTACCAGTCCTCAGCCATCCCTCTCACTAGTGATGGACGTGTCAGCCTTGGGCTGGGGAGCACATCTGGGAGACCTCAGAACACAAGGCCTCTGGTCTCAGGCGGAACTCGCTCTCCACATCAATGTCAGAGAGCTGAGAGTGGTGCGCCTGGCATGCCAGACTTTCCAAGCCCATTTGACAGGGAGATGTGTATCAGTTATGACAGACAACACCATGGCGATGTTTTATATCAACAATGGTTTGAGCATTGGCCTGCTAAACCCAGGGTTGTGAGTTCAATCCTTGAGGGGGCCATTTAGGGATCTGGGGCAAAAATTGGGGATTGGTCCTGCTTTGAGCAGGGGGTTGGACTAGATGACCTCCTGAGGTCCCTTCCAACCCTGATATTCTATTATTCTATTATTATTCCTCTCCTCTGTGCCAGGAAGCCCTCGGGCTGTGGGACTTTTGCGTAGAACACTCAATACACCTACAAGCATCGTACCTCCCTGAATTACAGAACTAGTTGGCAGGTCATTCCATGTCAATAGTGGTCCCTATGCCCAGATGTTGCAAACTACATCTTCCAATGGTGGGGCGTTCCCCAAGTAGACCTCTTCGCTACACGACGCAACAGGAAGTGCCAAATTTGCTCCTTCCTGAATCACAGCCCGGGCTTCATTGCGATGCTTTCCTCCTCCCATGGGGAGGCCATCTCCTATACACATTTCTGCCTATCCCTCTTATTCACAAGGTGCTCCTCAAGATACAGAGGGAACAAGCTTCAGTGATATTGATAGCTCCAGCCCGGCCCCACCAAGACTGGTACACATCACTCCTGGAAATGTGCGTGGAAGCCCCAGTCACCTTGCTGCTCCTTCCGGACTTAATAACTCAGGATCATGGCCTTCTCCAGCACCTGAACCTCGAGTTGTTGCACCTCACAGTTTGGAAGCTCCATGGCTGAACCTAATGGAGCTCTTCTGCTCGGACCTGGTTAAACAAGTTCTCCTTGGCAGTAGGAAACTCTCCACCAGGACTACCTACCTTGCCAAGTGGAAGAGATTTGTAATCTGGTCAGCGCAGCATCATTTGTCCCTGATGCTCGCCTCTATACCACTTATACTGGACTACCTTCTCCATCTCAAGCAGCAGGGACTGTCTGTTTTGTCAATAAGGGTTCACTTGGCCGCCGTTTCCACCTTCCATCAATGGGTGCAGAGGGCCGGTCCATCTTCGCCAATCCTGTGGTCAGCCGTTTCCTGAAAGGTCTCGATGGGCTATATCCACACGTCCAACAACCGGTCCTGACCTGGGACCTCAATCTGGTCCTTTCCAGACTGAAGGGGCCGCCTTCGAACCACTGGCAACTTGTTCCCTGTTCTACCTGTCATACAAGGCAGCATTTCTGGTAGTGATAACCTCAGCCAGGAGGTGTCTGAGCTCAAGGCCCTAACATCAGCGCCCCCCTAAACTGTGTTCTATAAGGACAAGGATCAGCTCAGGCCACATCCAGCTTTCCTCCTGAAGGTTGTCTCCCAATTTCACATCAACCGGGACATCTTCCACCCAGTGTTCTATCCTAAGTCGCACTAAAGCAGTTGGGAACAGAGGCTTCACTCATTGATGTCCGCAGAGCACTAGTCTTTTACATTGAGCGAACGAAACTGTTCTGGAAGTCCATTCAACTGTTTGTGGCTGTGGCAGACAGGATGAAAGGTCTTCCAGTCTCCTCTCAATGAATTTCATCATGGATCATGTCCTGCATCTGGGAGTGCTACAGCCTGGCAGAGGTGCCTGCCCCTCCACTCACAGCGCACTCCACCAGGGCGCAGGCTTCTTCAGCAGCATTCCTGGTGCAGGTTCCCACCCAGGAAATATGCAGAGCAGCGACATGGTCTTCAATACATACTTTTACATTGCATTATGCTATCACTTAGCAGGCCAGAGATGACGCGGCCTTTGGCAGAGCAGTGCTCCAGTCAGTGGATACCTAAGCTCCGACCCTGCCTCCAAAACTTTGGCTTGGGAGTCACCTGATTGGAATTGACATGAACAACACATCTCGAATAACAGTTACGAGAAGATGAGTAACCGTGTTTTCCTTATTTACTTTCTTCACACCAGTCATGATTTCATAGATCTCAATCATATCTCCTTCAGTTGTCTCTTTCCCAAGCTGAAAAGTTCCAGTCTTATTAAAATCTCCTCATACAGAAGCTGTTCCATACCCCTAATCATTTTATTGCCCTTTTCTGATCTCTTAGATGAATGAAAGGGAACACACTCTGTAGTGACTCATTTATGGGATTTAGACAGATACACAGAAAACTGAAAATTTCCAGTATGATCCTGGAGATTCCTTTAAAACATGATTATGTAAGAAAATAATATGAGTTATAAAACAATTTATGTACATTTTGCATGATTTTTTACCACAAAGAGCCCGCCAGTAGATACTGTAATGAAAATTACATGGATCCAGGGGAAGTGCTGAGGAGTGCCTCAACATATTCTACTTATGTGGCTGCTCCAGATTCTGCCATTGCTGAGGTCATCTCATTTTCCACTGCTAATATTTTTTTTAAATAAAGATTCTTAGTGAAAGGTTCTTTACACTTTCAATTTTTTCCTTGAGAAACTGTTTCTCCTTTTAATAGCATGCTACAGAGCAAGATGTGTCCTCTGTTTATAGCATATTTTGGGATTGCTGTCATCATTTTAATTATTCCATATAAGTTTTGCCATATATCCTTTATTCTTTCCCCAAGTTTATAAAACCATAATCTCTTCCCTAACACTTCAGGTAAAAGTCTCATCCAGTCTTCCCAAGGGGCGAGGGGCAAGCATTATGATTTTCCCCCAATTTCTTTTCAAGCTATACCATACCATCATTGGCTCTAAATCCAGTGGAATTAGCTTTTTACCTTTTGTGACAAAGTTCCTGCTCTACCTTGGTGGGTCTTGCGCTTATTGGCAGATTTGCTTGCCTTCGAGCTTCACGGCAGCCCTCAGCTTGGCCTTTTTTCTGAATTCGCAGTCCAGGTTGACTCCTCCGGTGTTTGACCAGAGTTGGGAGGATTTGGGGGGAACCCGGGCCCACCCTCTACTCCAGGTTCCAGCCCAGGCCCTGTGAAATGCAGCTGTCTAGAGTGCCTCTTGGAACAGCTGTGCGTCAACTACAACTCCCTGGGCTACTTCCCCATGGCCTCCTCCCAACACCTTCTTTATCCTCACCATAGGATCTTCCTCCTGGTGTCTGATAATGCTTGTACACCTCAGTCCTCCAACAGTCCGCGTTCTCACTGTCAGCTCCTAGTGCCTCTTGCTCCCAGCTCCTCACACGCACACCACAAACTGAAGTGAGCTCCTTTTTAAAACCCAGGTGCCCTGATTAGCCTGCCTTAATTGATTCTAGCAGCTTCTTGATTGGCTGCAGGTGTTCTAATCAGCCTGTCTTAATTGTCTCCAGAAGGTTACTGATTGTTCTGGAACCTTCCCTGTTACCTTACCCAGGGAAAAGGGACCTACTTAGCCTGGGGCTAATATATCTGCCTTCTATTACTCTGCTATAGCCATCTGGCCCAACCCTGTCACACTTTGCTGCCAGTTCCATTAATTAGGGCCCGTGAATTAGAAGTACCAACACTCACTGCACAGAAAAGCACTAAAACAAAATATTAGGTTTTGCAGGCTATGCAGAGCTTCAGAGGTGGTGGTAATAGTCTCAGTGACAGTTTTCAGGTAACACATGAAGAAATAAGAAAAGGAGTACTTGTGGCACCTTAGAGACTAACCAATTTATCTGAGCACAAGCTTTCGTGAGCTCACGAAAGCTTATGCTCAAATAAATTGGTTAGTCTCTAAGGTGCCACAAGTACTCCTTTTCTTTTTGCGAATACAGACTAACACGGCTGTTACTCTGAAACATGAAGAAATAATATTTATTCCCAAATGGTTCATGGAAACAGGTACAGACTTTATTTCTTTCTTTCCATTTTAGTAATAATCATTCATCCAGTGCTTTGGGTGCATGTACAGGGCCAGATCCTGTACAGAGCTTAAACTGGCAACACTGCATTAACTTCAGTGAAATGACATCACCTGAAGGTCTAGCCCATGGCTGGTTATCAATTCAGTAGTAAATAGTACCAATGTCTAAATCTAAAACCTCTCCATCCATTCAAAATTAAAGCTATTCCGTCACCCCTCCTCGGTATTCATCTCTTCCCTTAGGAAAACAGACATTGCAGAGTGATCTGAAGGTCAGTACATTTGGATAAGGGTGAACCAATCATATATCCTATAGAGACGAGACTGATAACATAAAGCGTCATTACAATGGGAATAAATTACATTAACCGTCACTTTGCACCCTTCTGGCAGTGTAAAGAGGGCTTAACGGAATCATAGTAAAACTGAATCTGGTCATGTATATATTTAATTACACAAGTATTTCTTTTAAACCTAAGCAGCTATGAACAAGTTGCCAAATACTGGGTATACAAGATCGATCACAGGATTATGGTAGCATTCATATTGTAGGAAAAACAGTTTTCAAAGAGAAGTACGTCTTTTTTCCTGGAGAAGACCTGAGCCAGCCAGGGATTATCTGTAAATAAGATCATTAAAATTATTTTCCCCACAACTGTATTTTGATAATTTTCCACACATGTTCTTGCTTCACTGCAGTAAGGTTTTCTCTCTTTTTGGTTGTACAGCTGGAGGAAGAGGAAAACAAAATGATAAACAGATGAGAAAGTGCTCACAGTAGTTCTTAACCGCAATGTCAGTGTATATGTATATGAATGAATAATCCTTGCATCCATTTAGTGCAGCGATTCTCAAACTGTGGGTTGGGGCTCCAAAGTGGGTCATGACCCTGTTCTAATGGGGTTGCCAGGGCTGGCGTTAGACTTGCTGGGATCTGAGGCTGAAGCCAAAAGTCCAAGCCCCACCGCACACAGGTGGAGCCGAAGCCTCAGGGCATCAGCCCCGAGTGGCGGGGCTCAGGTTACAGCCCCCACCCACCCAGGGCTGAAGCTCTCAAGTTTGGCTTTGCTTCCCCCCTCCCCGGGGGTGGGGTGGGTCTCAGGCTTTGGTTTTGGCCCCTCTCCCCAGGGCAAAGGGGCTCAGTCTTTGGTCCCCCCTTCCTGGAGTCGTGTACTAATTTTTCTTGTCAGAAGGGGGTCGCGGTGCAATTAAGTTTGAGAAACCCTGATTTAGTGAATAATCCATCTAACAAATTGATGGTGTAGTGTGAAGTCTGCATAGCATCTAGTGAAGAGGTAAATTGAAAAGTGAACAGGATGCATTATGTTCCTTTAATTCTTTCATCAGAGGTAGCTGGCCATCCCATTTGCTTAGATATAACAAAGTGCTACCAGACCTGTCCTAATCAGTAAATTCACTCCATAGTTTAGGGCTTTGAAAGTGTTAATCTTGTGGAAATCATCATAAAAATGATGTTGGATATTCCCTTTGCTCATCCATGGTCAAACTACCCTCAATATCTATAACTTTCTCCAACTTGCTGTAGCAGTTTTTCCACATTTTGTTTCATGGTTAGAATTGCAGAGTATATGTTCCCTGATTACTAAGTAAGCATCCCAGTTAATTTAGCTAATACCCTTTTCAGTTATCTTTTCCTGTCAGCTTGAAGGTGCTTTCCCTCTATGTTTAGTAATCTAACTTCTCTTGTTGAAAAGGAGAACCCCCACTTGTTTCCATTTGAAAAAATTAGTGAAAAAGAAAGCTTCTTTTCCTAGGGCCTCTATACATTTCCACTTGTAGGATATGGCACTGATGGAATCAAGGTGCAGAACTGCTTTAAAAAGCTCTGTCTGCTGATTGGTGGCATCATTGTCCTACTCTATATAAGGGAGTGCCCTCCTTAAACCACCTCAGTTCGTTTGCTAGTGAGGTAGAGAGTGAACAGAACTTGCCAACTCGCCTTTTTGTCCTCATCTAGCCCCTCCCTTAACCTAGCTTAAGGTTTCTTTTTAAATGTTGTATAAAATAGGTTAACTAGCCCTTTCCTTGTCCCTTATTGTGTCTATGCTGGTCCCTGAAGTCAGCAAGGGCTTTCAAGAGATTTGCCTCTTGTCTGGGAATTATACCAGAGACTGACATTCATGTCTGGTGCCTCCTGTGCTTGGAGGAAGCCTATTTATTAAAACAAGGTACTGTTTACTTGCCTTCACTCTCCACACCAGATGGGAGAGGCTCATGTGGCTTCTTAATACCTACAGTGTGATACCCAACAGACATGTCAAGCGTACTGAGGCCAACCTCTGTGACGAGGTTCCCTGACAGAGGTCCCATGACGCATTCTGCTGCTCCAGCCTTAACTCTGCTTTCTACCATGGGCTTGAGATTTGAATCTCCTCATCTCTGTACTCTGAACGAATCCCTCACTCAGCACCGCTGGCACCAATTAAACGTAAAGTGTCACTCAAGACAATTTGGGCACTGCTTACTAAGACCTCAATAGCTTGGCACCAATGCAAGAGGTAGAAACCTCTGCACCTACTCTGCATTTGGCACTGTTGCCCTGTGCACCAATCCTGGACCTGTCATCCAGCACCAATGTCTCAGTCTCAACAGCACAAACTCCTTCGGGCAAAAGAAAAGACAAGAAGCCCATCTCGCCACAAGAGGGGCACAGGGAAAAGAAAAAGGAAGAAGCTCCATACCCCCTCATCTTTCATACATTCCAACCCATGAGGACCTTGAAGGCTCCCAGGGATGACTATCATCTCTCCTTCATGCTCCTGTAGAACCAGACATCCTGGCATTGACTAATGTTGACTCTTCACTTGTTCAAATCCCTGTAACCTCTTCTCTCTCTCCATGTCTGAGTGGGGGTCCACCATCAAAACTACTAGCCACCCCACTGCATGCTTTCCCACTGCTTGATTGTGTAGGCACCAACTTCTCTGGTTCTGATCCAGAACTGCCTCAAAGCACCTTTGACTCCTTTGGAGGTGAACATGGCGGCCCTATGACTTGGTCTTCAGACTCCAGGCCTTTTCCCACATCATAGAAGGATATCATGCATTGTTCTCTTGAACTGGTAATGTGGTCCTACAAAACTCCATGAAAGCCCTGCTGAAGGCTGTGAGAACTACCCCAACACTGACCTCAGCCCTGATCTCTGCACCAGCTGTGATACCTTTTCTGACTGTGCTGTCCCTTGGCACCGGTGCTCTTACAGACTATTCCTCACCTGGCAGTGATGCAGCCTTCTTCACAGACACTGACACCAGCACAGGATACTGCAGATCTACAGGAGGATCAGCTTATATCAGAGGAATAGGATGAGACTCCTTCAGAGAAACTATTTCAGTTCCCTTTGGAAGAACCAACAGATAGCGCCTCACCAGAAGATCAAATTATTGCTATATTTATTTCTCTTGCTGATTTACAGAAAGCGTTTCAGAAGCTGTTGGGGAAAATACCAAACACTCTCCAGCTGCAAACAGGGGCCATGGCACTGCAAATCTCAGAGCCCCTGTTTGACATATTACAGACACAGAACAGAGAAAAACTAGCCTGCCTTCTCAACCCAAGATATTTGGCTCTTTTCCTTTCCATCCAAGAGAGCAGTGAGGATGTATTCTGTACCAGCTGAAGGACATCAGTTTTTACTATAACATCCTGTGGCAGACTCCTCCGTCTGCCAGTATGCTGGATTGTTCTTGTTTAAGTAGTTCAAGAGATCTTCCTTCATAGTCTTATTTAATCTTATGATCCCTCTCTGCCCCCAGTAGCTTGAGGATGACAATAAGCTGTAATAAGTATTGAATCTGTCTTCCAGGAAGGACTAGAAATGAGTTGCCACAAATTAAAGTCCATTATTTCATCTGATGATCGAATGAGCATTCCCTCTGTAATTTGTGCAGTCACCCGAGCAGTGGGGTTCAACTTGGTGGGAGGGGGGCATTGGAGTTCAAATCATATATAACTTCAAGGTAAATATACCTAAGGTCAGAGAGATTTGAGACTGATTCAAATAGATAGTCAGGAAACTGGGGTGGTACTAAAAATCAAACAGACTTTCCTTATTTGTTTGTAACAAAAACATGAAACATTTCTAAAACTACAATCCACATTCTGGCTTAGCCCCTATTTTATTCTGTTTCAGTCTACCAGTATGTGGAAGATTATCCAAGATGACACAGATTTTGTTAAAAGAAAAGGAGTACTTGTGGCACCTTAGAGACTAACCAATTTATTTGAGCATAAGCTTTCGTGAGCTACAGCTCACTTCATCGGATGCATACTGTGGAAACTGCAGAAGACATTATATACACAGAGACCATGAAATATGGTCTCTGTGTGTATATAACGTCTTCTGCAGTTTCCACAGTATGCATCCGATGAAGTGAGCTGTAGCTCACGAAAGCTTATGCTCAAATAAATTGGTTAGTCTCTAAGGTGCCACAAGTACTCCTTTTCTTTTTGCGAATACAGACTAACACGGCTGTTACTCTGAAACAGATTTTGTTGGCATTACAGGGGTAATAGTGCCATTTTGGTGAACTGTTCAACAATTTTGTCCGTATATTGGGCATTCACAGTGTAGTGTACTTCAATGTAATGTATGCAGGATATTTTCCACAGTTGTTTTGTGCTGGGAAATGCCTATTTGTTGTATCCACTACAAAGGAAACCTCATTCTATATTTCTCTTTAGTATTCTTCATATATCCCTCTTTCAGTATTCCAGGCCAGTGCTATAGTATAATGTAATGTGTTAGAAAAGAATAGACTTATTAGATCATGTAATCCATCCCATTTGCTTATGCGGCATTGTTCATTACATATTCTTGAGAACTTTGTCCAAACTAGCTTTAATTGTATCAAATGATAGGATTTCTGTGATTTTCTTTGGGAAACTATTCCCTATTCTAACCGATCTCACTGTAGGAAATATTTCCTAATATTCTGCCTAAAATTTATTTTCATTTACCTGCTTTCACCCCAGTGCTCCTAGTCATACTGCCTTTCAGACATGGTGATTACTTCACCCTCCTTAGTGTTCACACTCTAGAAATTCTTGTACATAGCTAACAATCACTCTTCTTATAACAGGTATTCTCAGCAGTGGTTCTGATTGCATATATATTTGTTTGTAAGTTATATTTTGCAGACCGTGAGTTTTGCAAATGTTGTTTCTCCGCCTCCTATGTAAGGTTCTATATTTTTGTCACCAAACATGCTAAATCCCAGTGGGATGGATTATGCAAAATGTTATTGGAAAATATTAAATGTTATTAAAATATTACTCTGACCTATAATGGTAGAGGGCCCTTTTCCAAACTCCATGTTTGCTTTGTGAATCCCCCTTTAAAGAAGCTGTGTCTTAGAACACGTGCTGGTGATTAGTGACCTTTTGTCTTTTTAAAATGGAAATTGATTTCCATATTCTCAGGTTATGAAAAAAACCCCTCAGTTGAGTCCCTTACCAGAAATCCTGCACAATCCCTTCCACGCTAGAAGATGTGAGAGTAGAAGATTTTAGGACATCAGAGCTAGCACTGTCAGAATCATCAATAGCAGACAGGGTTGAGGCATTTCTTTTTCACAACCTCCTCCTTATGCTAAAAAGACGGCGTCTTTGTTAGTGAAAAGTCTATAAGGAGCGACTTACTCTAGAGACTTTCAACAGCTGCTCTGTTGACCTTGATCATGCCAATACTTGAGTGGTGTGCAGCAGGGTTTGCAAGGTTTTTGTATTTCAGCACAGTGGTGATCAAAGGACTTTGCACTGAGTGAAAGGCTCAAGCGCCTTGTGCACCTGTTTGCTCAAAAGCACATGGTAAAAAAAAAAAGGGTCAAGTTGAATAATGGCTGTTTGAGGAGAACATGGTTTTACACGTGACTTTCAAGTGCAACACTCATGAGGTGCTTAGATACATGCTCTCTTCATTGGTCTTGCTACTGGTACTAGGAACAGTAATTTGTTGGCTGCACAGCAGCTCACTAATACAGAATTAAATTCCCTTGCACGCCACACTCACATAGTGCAGGGTCAAGCCCTTTTGTTCACTGTGAAAAAGTGTTTTTACCTTATCTAAAGATCTGTCCTGTAGTGATGCTATAAAGGGAAGATATGAAAAAATCCTAATGTGTCTTTAAGAATTAATCCAATGTGGGACCACACACTGAAGTGGATTAATCATACTTGTATGGTTATTGCATAACCTCACTACAGGTCAGAGTTAAGGTTGTTTAGGTACCTGACCAGTGCAGTTCCTTAACATGTTTGGGTTTCTTTGAAGTTTAATTTTACTTTGATTTTCTTTGGTTTGTGCTACCTGGTTTGGGGACACAATAGAACCTCAGAGTTTTGAACACCTTAGGAATGGAGAACTTGTGGCACCTTAGAGACTAACCAATTTATTTGAGCATAAGCTTTCGTGAGCTACAGCTCACTTCATCGGATGCATACTGTGGAAAGTATAGAAGATCTTTTTATACACACAAAGCATGAAAAAATGGGTGTTTACCACTACAAAAGGTTTTCTCTGCCCCCCACCCCACTCTCCTGCTGGTAATAGCTTATCTAAAGTGATCACTCTCCTTACAATGTGTATGATAATCAAGTTGGGCCATTTCCAGCACAAATCCAGGTTCTCTCTCCCCTCCCCCCCCCGCCTCCCCACACACAAACCCACTCTCCTGTTGGTAATAGCTTATCTAAAGTGATCACTCTCCTTACAATGTGTATAATAATCAAGGTGGGCCATTTCCAGCACAAATCCAGGGTTTAACAAGAACATCTGAGGGGGGGAGGGGAGGAAAAAACAAGGGGAAATAGGTTACCTTGCATAATAACTTAGCCACTCCCAGTCTCTATTAAATTCTAAGTTAATTGTATCCAATTTGCAAATGAATTCCAATTCAACAGTCTCTCGCTGGAGTCTGGTTTTGAAGTTTTTTTGTTGTAATATCGCAACTTTCATGTCTGTAATCGCGTGACCAGAGAGATTGAAGTGTTCTCCGACTGGTTTATGAATGTTATAATTCTTGACATCTGATTTGTGTCCATTTATTCTTTTATGTAGAGACTGTCTAGTTTGACCAATGTACATGGCAGAGGGGCATTGCTGGCACATGATGGCATATATCACATTGGTGGATGTGCAGGTGAATGAGCCTCTGATAGTGTGGCTGATGTTATTAGGCCCTGTGATGGTGTCCCCTGAATAGATATGTGGGCACAGTTGGCAACGGGCTTTGTTGCAAGGATAGGTTCCTGGGTTAGTGGTTCTGTTGTGTGGTATGTGGTTGCTGGTGAGTATTTGCTTCAGGTTGGAGGGCTGTCTGTAGGCAAGGACTGGCCTGTCTCCCAAGATTTGTGAGAGTGTTGGGTCATCCTTCAGGATAGGTTGTAGATCCTTAATAATGCGTTGGGGGGGGTTTAGTTGGGGGCTGAAGGTGACAGCTAGTGGCGTTCTGTTATTTTCTTTGTTAGGCCTGTCCTGTAGTAGGTGACTTCTGGGAACTCTTCTGGCTCTATCAATCTGTTTCTTCACTTCCACAGGTGGGTATTGTAGTTGTAAGAATGCTTGATAGAGATCTTGTAGGTGTTTGTCTCTGTCTGAGTGGTTGGAGCAAATGTGGTTGTATCACAGAGCCTGGCTGTAGACAATGGATTGTGTGGTGTGGTCAGGGTGAAAGCTGGAGGCATGTAGGTAGGAATAGCGGTCAGTAGGTTTCTGGTATAGGGTGGTGTTTATGTGACCATCCTTTATTAGCACTGTAGTGTCCAGGAAGTGGATCTCTTGTGTGGACTGGACCAGGCTGAGGTTGATGGTGGGATGGAAATTGTTGAAATCATGGTGAAATTCCTCAAGGGCTTCTTTTCCATGGGTCCAGATGATGAAGATGTCATCAATATAGCGCAAGTAGAGTAGGGGCATTAGGGGACGAGAGCTGAGGAAGCGTTGTTCTAAGTCAGCCATAAAAATGTTGGCATACTGTGGGGCCATGTGGGTAAACAGTGCTGCTGATATGAAGGTATACATTGTCCCCAAATGTAAAATAGTTATGGGTAAGGACAAAGTCACAAAGTTCAGCCACCAGGTTAGCCGTGACATTATCGGGGATAGTGTTCTTGACGGTTTGTAGTCCATCTTTGTGTGGAATGTTGGTGTAGAGGGCTTCTACATCCATAGTGGCCAGGTTGGTGTTATCAGGAAGATGAAGTGAGCTGTAGCTCACGAAAGCTTATGCTCAAATAAATTGGTTAGTCTCTAAGGTGCCACAAGTACTCCTTTTCTTTTTGCGAATACAGACTAACACGGCTGTTACTCTGAAACCTGCCATTAGGAATGGAGGTTGTTTGTAACTCTGAAATGTTCATAACTCTGAACAAAATGTTATGGCTGTTCCTTCAAAAGTTTATAACTGAACACTGACTTAATATAGCTTTGAAACTTTACTATGCAGAAGAATGCTGCTTTTAACCACCTTAATTTAAATGAAGCAAGCATAGAAACAGTTTCCTTACCTTGTCAAATAACACAGTACTATACTGTATTTGCTTTTTTTTTTTTTTGTTGCTGCTGCTGCCTGTTTGCATACTTCTGGTTCAAAGGAGGTGTGTGGTTGACTGGTCAGTTCATAACTGTGATGTTCATAACTCTGAGGTTTTACTGTAATTACAACATCCCTATAATGCTTTTTGACACTTAAGTTACTGATATGTACTGTCAGACTTAACTCTATCTTAATGTAGAGGATTTTTTTTAGGAAGTATTGAGTGTATAGCAGCCGTATAAAATTCTACTTGCCATTCAGCTGGGTTGAGTAAATATTATAGCTTTTTTCCATCAGTCATAGCTAGCAGGTGAACAAGCAAGTTTTGTGTCTGAGCTGGTAAATTTTCATTATAATTTGGTATACAATATATACCAAAATATAGTTGGTACCATTAGTAAAGTTTAAAGTTGCTTAATGGGCCGAACAGGGAAACTCACCGCTTGAGGGCCTCCTAGTGGTTGGGTGTGGTACTGCACTCTCTCTCACTCCTGGCACCCCCTATAGGTTGTCAACCTCAATAGGTGGGTCTTCAATGGGTCATCATTCTGGCTAGGTCACACAATCAAAATTGGACCCCTCCTGGGGTAGTGAAGAGTTCAACAAGCTGTCTGTCTGCCATCACCAGGATCGTCAGCCCCACCTCTGGGCCCTTTAAATCATGCCCTTTTCTTGGGATTCTAAAGGAGCCTTGTCTCCTTCCCAGGACTTAGGCCATTTGACTAGTCGCCAGTGGGGAAGCCCAAGCCTGCCCAATACTCCAGATTCCAACCCAGGGACCTTATAAACAGCAGTTACATACCACTTCCTTTTATTAGTTACTGCTACATTCCCTGGGCCTCTTCCCACCTGGTCCCTTTACCTCCACCTGCTACCTTATGGTTTAAAGTTCTCAGGTCCTCTCTCTCCCAGGTGCAGTAGATACAGCCAGTCAAGCTCCTTTGGCCAGAGAGGAACACCCTTCCTCGTCCCTCCAGTCCTGGCCAGGACCTGACCTACTGAGGCCATACAGTTCCTTTTAGCTGAGCCTGCTGGGCTCAGATTAGGGTTGCCAATCCTCCAGGATTGGCCTGGAGTCAGATTTGGCATCTATCTCCCGGTGACGATTGAAAGCAATCCAGAAAATTTTAATAGGATATTTAAGAAAATTCTTTCTTAAATATCCTATTCAAATGACATTACATCATGTTGGGGAAAAAAATCTCCCAGAATAGTTTCAGTCAGAGTTGGCAACCCTAGCTCTGACTGACTGCTTCCACAGGGCTTCTCTTGGCAGGCCTGGAGGACCTGCCTTCGTTTCTCCTTCCTAGGGTGAGGTGTAGTAGGACTGCAGGGCCTCCAGCAGGGGCCCATGAAGGGCTAAGTTCTCTC
Source organism: Lepidochelys olivacea (assembly GCF_965140295.1). Lineage (NCBI taxonomy): Eukaryota > Metazoa > Chordata > Testudines > Cheloniidae > Lepidochelys > Lepidochelys olivacea. Next base: position 8,900,689 of record NC_140413.1, read on the forward strand.
CTGTCACAGTGGTTTCTCTTTGTCATGCAGACTCATTATGGAAGACCTCACATCTGCCTGCCTCCAGATGTGTCCTTGGTATTAATAATGAAAGTGACACTACTCAAAATTTTTGTAGATCACAAAGTGCATTATAAAAGTGAAGTATTTTTAACTCCATTTTATAGCTAGACATTAGAACTCAGAAAAGTTAAATGATTTGCCAATGCAGCAAAAGCCATCTATTTCATAGTATTTTCATAGATTCATGGAGTTTAAGGGCAGAAGAGACCATCAGATCATCTAGTCTGACCTCTTATACACCACAGGCCATTAAATGTCACCCTGTTACCCCTGTGTTGACCCCAATAACTTGTTTTTGACTATAGCATATCTTAAAGAAAGGCATCCAGTCTTGATTTATAGACATCAAGAGATGAAGAATCTACCACTTCCCTTGGTAGCTTATTTCAATAGTTAATCACCTTCACTGTTAGAAATTTGTGCCTAATATCTAATTTGAGTTTGTCTAGCTTCAGCTTCCAGCTGCTGATTTTTGTTATGCCTTTCTCTGCCCAGTTAAAGAGCCCTTTAATACTCAGTGTTTTCTCCCCTAAGAGAACTTATACAATGTTCTTTCTGATAAGCTAAACCCTCTTTAAGTCTCTGACTGTAAGGCATTTTCTCCAGCTGTCAAATTATTTTTGTGGTTCTTTTGTGCACCATCCCCAATTTTTCATCATTTGTTTGAAAATATGAACACCAGATACGGGCACACTATTCTAGTATTGGTGTCAGAGGTAAAAATCACCTCCTTATTCCCACTGACTACTCCCCTGTTTATACATCCAAAGATCTCATTATCCCTTTTTGCCACAGCATCACACTGGGAATTGATGTTGAGTTGCTTGTCCACTATGACCTCTAAGTCCTTTTCAGAGCCACTGCTTTGCAGGATATAGTCCCCCATTCTGTAGGTGTGGCCTACATTCCTTATCCTTAAGAATTATTGTTTTAACTTCTTGCTTATTTACTTAATTTTACAAGTATACTTTAAAAAAACCCAATATGCTGCATGGTGAATTATCTAGTAACCACCCCACATCCTTAATAGTAGCAAAAGATCATCAACAGTTACATACCTGAGAAGCTGTGTGCCTACCTTCATTCTGATCACCTTGATTGCATTTTGCACTCTGCCTTCCTCTCTTTATCTATCTTTGGGAGTGTTTGTTTTTGTTTTTCAAGTTTTGTCCCACCATAGTACAGGAATTTCTCTATGTACTGTGACGAAGTTCCTCCTCTGCCTTAGTGGGTTCTGTGCTTTTTGGTGGATTTGCTCGCCTCAGAAGTTTAGGGCAGTCCTCAGTTTGGCTCCTTTTGTTAGGGGCACAAACCTGCTGTTCACTCAGCTAACCTCATCACTGGCCAGCATGGGGAAAAGGAGCAGAAAAGGAGCCCACAGTCTCTGCTGGCCCACCTAATGGGTCGGGGGACAGGCCAGAGACCTTCCCCTCTGGTGGGACCCACAGTCCAGATCAACTCCTCTTATATCAAACAGGGAGTTGGGGGTATGGGGGGAACCCAGGCCCGCCCTCTACTCCGAGTTCCAGCCCAGGGCCCTGTGAATTGCAGCTGTCTATAGTGTATCCTGTGACAGCTGTGTGACAGCTACAACTGCCAACACCTTCTTTTTCCTCACCACTGGACCTTCCTCCTGACGTCTGATAACACTTGTACTTCTCAGTCCTCCAGCAGCAGCCTACTCACTCTCAGCTTCTTGCGTGCTTTTTGCTCCCAGCTCCTCGCACGCACCTCACTAACTGAAGTGAGGTCCTTTTTAAAACTAGGTGCCCTGATTAGCTTGCCTGTCCTAACTGATTCTGGTAGCTTCTTAATTGGCTCCAGGTGTCCTAATTAGCCTGCCTTAATTGGTTCCAGCAACTTCCTGATTGTTGTGGAACAGCCCATTATCTTACTCTGGGAAGAGGGATCTGCTTAATCTGGGGCTAATATATCTACCTTCTATCACTCTCGTGTAGCCACCTGGCCTGACCCTGTAACAGTACCCCAGCTGAACAAAGTTACAAAAGGATGTGAGTCCCCACCTCAATTTCACTTTACCTCGATATCTGCCCACCTTGAGTTCCCTCCTGGCTCTGTGTGAACAGGATTCACCTCACGCTGGGAGGACTGAGCCCAGAGGTGTTTATCCCAGTCTCCCCGTAGACAACTCAGGCAGAGACAAGGGTGCCCATACTCCAGGATACTCCTAATCACTTGTAACCCTTTTAACCCATAACCACTCCAATGTACACACACACGCAAAATTTATTCACACCAAAAACGGTTTTGTTGGGAATTAAAGAACACCTCACAACATAAGTATTGTGTAGAAATTGCTTGGGTAACATTCAGTGCAGTAGTCTCTAAAGTGCAATAAACTTTACTGTGTCAGGATTCCAAAAATGGCAGTCAGAGCCAATGGTCAGAGCAGGGGCAAAGCTGAGTCTGAGAGTAGCAGAGGAGTTTATAGTCAGGTTCCAGGCCAGGGTCGATACCAAGAGTCAGAGTCCAAGTCAGGTTTCAGGGTCCAAATCAGGAGTAGGGTTGCCAATTTTGGTTGGATGTATTCCTGGTGGTTTCATCACATGCCATAACCTTTACTTAAAGATTAATCTTTAAATCCTGGAGACTCCAGACCAATCCTGTAGGGTTGGCAGCCATAGTCAGGAGACAAAATCCAGATCAAGCCAAGATCAAAGCCAGGAATTCACTGCCTCTGCAGCTGCCCCCTCTTACAGAGGCCTCTCCTTCTCCCCCACTTTCCACACTGGTTCAGACTATGGTCCATGATTAGGTCTTGGTAGGTGCTAATGGCAATAGACATAATAAATAATAATCACAATAATTAAAAATAAAGAGATGCAGAGGGTACCAGTGGGCTGCATGTCAGACGGTAAGTCGGTGTAAGATATGATGAGGCAAAGGAGGGGCACGGTTGTAGGAGGAAAAGCAACTGACAGTATGGTATAAGATAACAGTAGGAGTGCTTCATTCAGCCCTCATGGGTGTCATAGGCAGCTTGATGAAGGGCCAGGTTCTGACCTGCTCTAAATTGTCATAGCTCTACTGAGCTCCAGTATAATTTTGGAGTAACTCTACTGGAAAAAATTGAATTACTCCAGATTTACATGGCTGTGGAGGCTGCTCTAGCTATAGAGAAATTAGTTAGCTGCCTAGGGCAGCAGCTTCCTCGGCATGGCAGCTGCTTAGGGGTGGCTGATTTCTGGGAGAAGCAATTTAAAAAAAATGCTTAACCACAAGTGAAATTCTAGTTGATAATGAATGCTATGAAATGTAGTCTCTGAGAGGTCATATAGGAATGACAGAGCAGGTTGTGTTGGTGGGGGAGTGGCACTATATGTGAAAGAAAGCAGAGTCAAATAACGTAAAAATCTTAAATTATCAAACTGTACCATAGGATCTCTATGGATAGAAATTCCATACTTGAATAATAAGAGTGCAGCAATAGGAATATTCTACCAACCACCTGATCAGGATGATGATGGTGATTATAAAATGCGCAGGGAGATTAGAGAAGCTATAAAAATAAAAAAACTCAATAATAATGCAGGATTTCAACTATCCCCATACTGACTGGGAACATGTCACCTCAGGTGGGGATGCAGATTTAAAATGTCTAGACACATTAATGACTGTTTCTTGGAGCAACTAGTCCTGGAACTCACACCCGGGGAGAGACAATTAGTCCAAAGGAGCACACAGGATCTGGTCCAAGAGGTGAATATAGCTGAACTACTTTGTAATAGTGACCATAATGTACTTAAATTTAACATCCTTGTGGGTGAGAAAATACCACAGTAGCATTTAACTTCAAAAAGGGGAACTACATAAAAATGAGGAAGCTATTTAAACAGAAATTAAAAGGAACCATCACAAGAGTGAAATGCCTGCAAAGTGCATGGAAACTTTTAAGAAATGCAACCTAGATGGAGCTAATATAAGTTGGGTGCAAAACTGGTTGGAAAACCATTCTCAGTGAGTAGTTATCAGTGGTTCACAGTCAGGCTAGAACGGTATAATGAGTGCGGTCCTGCAGGGATCAGTTCTGGGTCCGGTTCTGTTCAATATCTTTATCAATGATTTAGATAATGGCATACAGAGTACACTTATAAAGTTTGCAGATGCTACCAAGCTGGGAGGGGTTGCAAGTGCTTTGCAGGATAGGATTAAAATTCAAAATAATCTGGACAAACTGGGGAAATGGTCTGAAGTAAATAAGATGAAATTCAATAAGGACAAATGCAAAGTACTCCATTTAGGAAGGAACAATCAGTAGCACACATACAAAATGGGAAATGACTGTCTAGGAAGGAGTACTGCAGAAAGGGATCTGGGGGTCATAATGACCGCAAGCTAAATATGCGTCAACAGTCTAATGCTGTTGCAAAAAAAGTGAACATCATTCTGGTATTTGGTGTGTTGTAAGCAAGATACGAGAAGTAATTCTTCTGCTCTACTCTGCTCTGATTAGGCCTCAACTGGAGTATTGTGTCCAGTTCTAGGTGCCACATTTCATGAAAGATGTGGATAAATTGGAGTCCAGAGAAGAGCAACAAAAATGGTTAAAGGTCTAGAAAACATGACCTCTGAGATTGAAAAAATTGGGTTTGTTTAGTCTGGAAAAGAGAAGACTGAGAGGGGACATGATAACAGTTTTCAAGTATGTAAAAGGTTGTTACAAGGAGGAGGAAGACTTTTTTCTGAACCTCTGAGGATAGGACAAGAAACAATGGGCTTAAATTGCAGAAAGGGAGGTTTAGGTTGGATATGAGGAAAAACTTCCTAACTGTCAGGGTGGTTAAGCACTAGAGTAAATTGCCTAGGAAGGTTGTGCAATCTCCATCATTTTTAAGAGCATGTTAGACACCTGTCAGGAATAGTGTAGATAATTAGTCCTGCCATGAGTGTAGGGGACTGGACTAGATGACCTCTCAAGCTCTCTTCCAGTTCTGTGATTTGATAATTCTATGGTATTCACCCAACAGTTCTGAAGGAACTCAAACATGAAATTGAAGAACTACTAAGTGTGGTATGTTTCAGAGTAGCAGCCGTGTGAGTCTGTATTCAAAAAAAAAAAAGAAAAGGAGTACTTGTGGCAACTTAGAACCTAACACATTTATTTGAGCATAAGCTTGCGTGAGCTACAGCTCACTTCATCGGCTGCATTCAGTGGAAAATACAGTGGGGAGATTTATATACATAGAGAAAATGAAACAATGGGTGTTACCATACACACTGTATGGAGTGATCACTTAAGGTGAGCTAACCTTAAGTGATCACTCTCATTACAGTGTGTATGGTAACACCCATTGTTTCATGTTCTCTATGTATATAAATCTCCACACTGTATTTTCCACTGAATGCAGCCGATGAAGTGAGCTGTAGCTCACGCAAGCTTATGCTCAAATAAATTTGTTAGGTTCTAAGTTGCCACAAGTACTCCCTTTCTTTTTAAGTGTGGTATGTAACCTATCACTTAAATCAGCCTCTGTACCAGATGACTTGAGGATAGCTAATGTGACATTGTGAAACAGGGCCAGAAAGGGTTAAGCAACTTGCAGGCTCAATGACCCAAATTCAACCTTTAGAGACATTAGTAGATAATGTTTGTGTTTTTCTGTGTTTACATATGTATTTTTAGAGGTTAATTTGTAACTAATGTGACAAAGTTCCTAGCCTGTATTGGTGGGTCCTGCACTTCCGGGCAGATTCAGTAGCCTCAGAAACTCACTAAGGCCACAGTGTGACCTTCCTTTCACAGTGTAGTGGCAAGAGTCACAGCTACTGAGTTACTTTCATCACAGGCCAGTATGGGAGATGGGAAGGGGAAATACCCCACAGTCGTTGTTGCTCCATAGCGCTCAGTAGGCACAGTTCAGCCTCCTGACTGGACCAAGGCCTGCTTTCCCTCTCAAGGGGATCTCTGTAGAGCATTGCGGGGTGGGGGGAGAACCCAGGCCCCTCATCTACTCCGGGTTCCAGCCCGGGGACTCTAATGGTGGCAGCTGTTGGTGGATTTCCCTTCACATTGAAGCTGCTTTGATTCCCTGGGACACTTCCCCATGGTCCCCTTTTCCCTAGCTTCACCCTTACCTCAGGATACAGCAATGCTTCCCCCTCCTCCAGCTCCTTTCACCTGGGCTCCCCTGAGGGAACTGGAAAGGAGAGCTTTTAAGCAGTATGAGTGAGACCTTGATTGGTTCCAGCTGTCTCCATTAGCCTAACGGCCTTAACTGACCCTTTGCCAGTTAATTGGGGTCAGGTGACCACATCAGCCTAACGATCTTAACTGGTTAATTGGCGTCAGGTGTCTTGATTGTCCTGCCATAGCCTTTGTTTGGCTAGCCAGGAAATAGGGACCTGCTCATTCTGAGGCTGATATACATACCTTCTACTACTCTCTTATATCCTTCTGGTCTGAGTCTGTCACACCAGATAGTTCCTGTCTATTATTGTCTTAATTTCTGTTTGAAGTTTGTGATAAATTATCTGCAAATGGTGGGAGATAGGCAATTGCCTTATATTAATCCATGTAGCTAATTACCAGTGATGTTTAGGAAATAGGAGGTTACTTCAAAGACACTATTGTTCACCCACGGACTGTATGGGTCAAGAGGATGCCCGAAAAATGTTTAAAGGGCTTTTGAGACCTGATCCTTTCAACTCAAATCTGCTTATGCTTCATCACGGGCAGCTTGAGGCACAAGAATGAGATCTCATGATGGATTGTCCTGATATTGAACATTGGACTGAACCTATGGATTAGTTCTGAAAGAACTCTTTGCAACTCTAGAGCTCACCATTCCTACTATGAAACTGACCTAAAAACTATATTCATGTCTCTATGTATAATGATCTTTTAACCAATACTCTCACTCTTTTCTTTTTAAATAAATTTTAATTTAGTTAATAAGAATTGGCTGTAAGCGTGTATTTGAGTAAGATCTGAAATATTCATTAACTTGGTGTGTAATGTGTCCGATCCTTTGGGATTGGCAGGACTTTTTATATGATGGACAGAATTTTCAATAATCATCATCATAGTTGACTTGGCTGTCTGGGGGAAGCCCATGGCTGGGTTGCTTTAAGGGAACTGTGTTTTTGGCATCTGGGTAATGAGTAAAATATTGTAGAAGCTGTTTTGTTGTTAGCTTAGTGGATCTAAATATTAGAATTACCACCAATTTTGTGGAGTGTCTGCCCCATTCTTTCAGTTTGCCCTAATTAAGCAATCTCAGCATGGCTCCCTGGGACCCCGGTCACAAACATCATATTTTTAAAAAGGCTCCAGAGGCAATCCTAGCAATTACAGGCTGGTAAGCATAACTTCAGTACCAGGCAAATTGGCTGAAACTACAGAAAAAAGAATGGTCAGACACGTTGATGAACACGATTTGTTGGAGAAAGGTCAGCATGGCTTTTGTAAAGAGAAATCATGCCTCATCAATCTATTAGAATTCTTTTGAGGGGATCAACAAACATGTGGACAGTACTGATCCAGTATATATAGTGTACTTGGACTTTCAGAAGGCCTTTGACAAGGTCTCTTACCAAAGAATCTTAAGCGAAGTGTGCCGTGTAGTTGTAGCCCAATCAGTCCCAGGATATTAGAGAGACAAGGTGGGTGAGATAATATCTTTTATTGGACCAATTTCTATTAGTGAGAGAAACAATCTTTTGAGCCACACAGAGCTCTTCTTCAGGTCTGGGAAAGAAATCCCCAGTATTGCAATATACTTAGTATGCTTAGCATACTTATGCTAAATAATCTGTTCCACCTTGCATTTTGCTGTGATAATGGGAGTTTCTTTCCCAGACCTGAAGATGAGCTATATATTGGCTCAAAAGCTTCTCTCTCTCACCAACAGAAGTTGGTCCAATAAAATATATTACCTCTTACCCATCTCGTCTCTCTTAAGAAAAGGAAGCTGTCATGGGATAAGAGGGGACATCCTCTCATGGATCAGTAACTGGTTAAAAGACAGGAAACAAAGGGTAGGAATAAATGGTCAGTTTTTACAGTGGAGAGAGATAAATGGTGGGTTCCCTTAGGAAACTGTACTGGGACCAGTGCAGTTCAGCATATTCGTAAATGACCTGGGAAAAGAGGTAAACAGTGAGGTGGTAAAATTACTCAAGATAGTTAAGTCCAAAACAGACTGTGAGGAGTTACAAAGGGATCTCAATAAACTGGCAGATGAAATTCAATGTTGATAAATGCAAAGTAATCTTCTTCTTAGGATATGCGCAACATGCCTCAAGTGGCATGTGACCAGGATTCATCAACGAATTTGGTCCTCTGGTTGGATCCTTAGCTGTCTGAGCCAGGTACTGACGGGGAGCACGATGTGAACACTTATCCATTCCCCCAAATGCAAAGTAATGCATGTTGGAAAACATAGTTGAGATTATCCATACAAAAGGATGGGGCCTAAATTAGCTATTACCACTCAAGAAAGAGATCTTGGGGTCATTGTAGATAGTTGTCTTAAAACATCCACTCAATGTGCAGCGGCAGTTGAAAAAGCTAACAGAATGTTAGGAACCATTAGGAAAGGAATAGATAACAAAACAGACAATATCATAATGCCACTATATACATTCATGAATGCCCACAACTTGAATACTGCATTCAGCTCTGGTTGCCCCATCTCAAAAAAGATATATTAGAATTGGAAAAGGTACTGAGAAGGGTAACAAAATGATATAGGGATATGGAACAGCTTCCATATGAGAAGAGATTAGAAAGACTGGGATTGTTCAGATGGGCAAGAGGCAACTAAGGGGGGATATGACAGAGGTCTATAAAATCATGACTGGTGTGGAGAAAGTGAATAAGGAAGTTTATATGCCCCTTCACATAACACAAGAACAAGGGGTCACCCAATGAAATTAATATGCAGCAAGTTTAAAACGAACAAAAGTAAGTACTTTTTCAGAGAATGCACAGTCAACCTGTGGAACTCATTGCCAGGGGATGTTTTGAAGGTCAAAAGTATAACTGGGTTCAAAAAAGAATTAGATAAGTTAATGCATGATAGGTCCATCAATGGCTATTAGCCATTGGATATGCTCTGAGTGACCCTACACTCTGTTTGCGAGAAGCTGGGAGTGGACGACAGCGGATGGATCACTCGATGATTGCTTGTTCTGTTCATTCCCTCTGGGGCACCTGGCACTGGCCACAGTCAGAAGACAGGATAAGGGGCTAGCTGGACCATTGGTCTGACCTAGTGTGACTATTCTTATGTTCTTATGTCAGTGCCTGCACAGGTATGACTGTGCCCCCTCCCTGCTGCCACACACTGTGCTCTGTGCATGCACAAGGACCAGGTAAGGGGATGCTGGGAAAACGTAATCTCTTGAATTGTCAGTGCATACGCAGCTATGACATGTCCCCATCCCCACCGCCGCACGATGCGATCTATCTGTGCATGCCCAGGGCCTGGGTAGAAGGGAGTCAGCGAAGTTTTGCTTAGGACAGCAGATTGCCTTTAACAGCCTCTGCATGGCTGTAAGTGAGATCAATATTTGGCCCCATGACTACAACCTTTCCCTCATGGGTAGAATAGGCATTGTTATCTAGGGAAGCCTGAACAAAGAAATGTCTCTTACATTTTGCATTGAAGGATGGCAAGAAGGGTTTGATCTCTGGACATGGGAAGTTTTTTAGCTGCTGGCCTTCAACTGAAAATGCCACATTCTTGGGTCCTAAGAAATTTTTTCAGCTTCTGTAATTTCACTAATCATAGCTGGCATGATGGGCTGCTGAAAGACAGGCAGTCTCTGAGATAGCTATGGCTTCACCCCTTTCTTGGGAGTTAGTGAAATCTGGGGAGCACCAGTGTGATGACAAAGATGTAATAAGTGAGATTTCGCAGGGTTATGAAAGATTCTAGCTAAGCAGGAGGAAGGAGACTGTTCTAGGTTTGGGGGATAGTACAATAAAAGGACAAAGCTGCAAGTGGGAGGAGGAAACAAAGGTGAGATGAATGAGATGGTGTAGACTATGAGTACACTAGTTATTAATAGGATTTATTATTAATACTTATAATAAACCTGGTTGAAGAAGCGTTCCATTTAAAATGTCAAAGTCTCTTTACATTTTTCAAGAAGGTGGCAGAAACTAAGTGTGTTCCCTTCTCCCCCATATTCTCTTTTCCCTTTTTCTGCCCTGCTGCTTGTTAAGTTTTAAACATTTATGGGGAAATATCGTTTTAAAAGGGCTTGTAGCACAAAGGTAATAATCAGAGTGCCATGCTGTTTTATGAGGCAATAATCCAGTTCCTTTGTTTGAATAAACTGCTTGGCCTTCAGTCCCCTAGTCTTTACCTTAGGGAACTGGGTTGGATTATTGCCTTGTAAAATAGTGTGCTGCTATTGTTGTTGATTAATTATAAATCTTTGCCTATCACTAGTCATCCAACCCTCTTCATTCCACAACATTTCTATATATTTCATGCCTGTGGCGCTGTGCTGGACTCAGGTAGTTTCCAAATAGAAATGGTAGTCACGACTGGCTTGTGATATGCTCATTGTTCCATTTTGAGAGTTTCTTTATAAGTGCGTGTCACATTCTAGGGTGAAGTCCAGACCAGTGAGAGGTTGTGTCACTCCTTGCCCTGCAACCATGTGTGTCTCACAATGCTTTGCTGTTGTAGCTCCCAACCTGTGGGCCACTCACAAACAGTCTACCAGCATGTAAGTCACACCCTGAATGTCTGTGCATAGCTGCAGTCCTGGTCCAGCAGCTCTGACCCCACCAGCCTGTCAGCAACACTGGCCTCCACTAGTCTCAGTTACTCCTTGCAGGGTGACCCCAACACACTCCTGGTCCTGAATTTCCCCCAAAATGTGTGTTCTGCATTGTCCAGCCCTCTCCTGGACAGTTCAGATTTTAAGATCTGTTGCCCCTGTAAGGAGTCAAATTCAACAGTTTGCTTTCAACTAGAGTTACCAAACAGTTCAGTTTGACCATACTGGATTGGTTTAGATTATAAAAAACCCAAGTTTATTAACAACAGAAGATAGTATTTTATGTGATTTCAAGTATAAGAGATAAAGTTAAAAGTGGTTCCAAGCAAATACTAGTGAAAACACTCATCTAAAAATCTAAAACTTAATCTAGCAAGTTTTGATTCAAGGGTTTGTTTAAGATGACCTTTTTTACCAACAGTCTTCCAGCAAGATGGTGACTGACCCTTTCCTTGGTCAGGATCTCTGCCGGTGCCTTTGTCATCTCTCTTTCAACTAGGAGAACTTGGGGTTTTTTGCCCCTTTCTTTGATAGTCCAGTGAACCTTTGAAGTGGATTTTTCTGAAGATTACTCCTCAAAGCAAAATTTATTCAAACAGTGGCTCCATGCTCTTTCTCCCGCACCTAGTGTTTGCTGAAATGCAGATTTACTCAGTCTCCTTCCTTCTCTTCCCCCTGCTGTCCTTGCTGACCCTGTATACTACTTGAAAAAAATGAGGTAAAATGAGGTAAACACACATGTCTTCTGCAGTTTCCACAGTATGCATCCGATGAAGTGAGCTGAAGCTCACAAAAGCTCATGCTCAAATAAATTGGTTAGTCTCTAAGGTGCCACAAGTACTCCTATTCTTTGATTTGTGAAATTATTAGAGAAGTGCATGGTGTGTGTGTGTGTGTGAGAGAGAGAGATTTGGCACTCAGCTGACCTTAGCAGGCTCTCTTTAGGACAGGGGTGGGCAAACTACGTCCCGGGGGCTGCATCTGGCCCTCCAGATGTTTTAATCCAGCCCTTGAGCTTCCGCCGGGGAGCAGGGTCCAGGGCTTGCCCCGCTCCGGTGCTCCAGTTGGAGAGTGGAGTCAGGGGTTTGCCCCACTCCGGGCAGCTCCTGGAAGCAGCAGCATGTCTCCCCTCCGGCTCCTATGTGTAGGGGCAGCCAGGGGGCTCTGTATGGGGCTCTCGCCCCAAGCGCTGCCCTCGCAGCTCCCATTGCTGCCATCCCGGGCCAAAAAGTTTGCCTACCCCTGCTTTAGTCTGGTCCTTAGCCATGGTTCTCTTCCTGGGACTCTCTGCAGATGGGGAGAAATGTCCCATAAATGTCTGCAATTTCAACAGACTAGACACCTGTCCACAGTGAGGAAAATACCTACTGGGCACAATTGCTCGGCATGAAGTTTTCTGAAAAACAGGGAATCTGGCAGGGGAGTGAGGCTGGGAGCACTGGTATTGAGGATGCAAGTTGGAGGAAAGGGCAGATTTGACAAATTATGGAACTTTAACATCACTTGTACTTTGAGTTCCGAAGAAGAGTTCTGAGTAGCATGACATTTGTTCTTATTGCATATTTGCTATTTGGATTCATACATGTTCTTACAAACGATGTAATCATTATTTTCAGATGGATGTTGCCATGTTTGCTCACTCTGCAATTACTGAATGCGTGTATTCTGACATGCTTTTTATCATTTGTGCTTGGCAAAAAGGTTGGGAGCTGCTCTTTCTGATGTGTACTTTGCCATGCCTTATTCATGCTTTTATCAACTTGAGTTTTGATTACTGCAGTGAGCTTTATATGGGGCTATACCTTAAAGACCATGTGGAAATTGATGCTAAGGTAGAGTGCAGTTGCCTGCTTATTAAGTGGTGTTTCACTCAAAGGGCACATTACACGTTTGCTTGATGATGTATAGTGGCTACCAAATTGATTTCTGGATAAATGTTAAGGTGTTGATTTTAACCCATTTTTTAAAGACTTAAACGATTTGGATCCTTACTGCATGAGCGCCTGTTTCTTTTTTTGTTTGAAATGGTAACAGTTGTGATCAGCCAAACCACTTGAATTTCACAGTTTCCTGATTTAGATGAGTTGGTCACAGATGGCTGGCATTCTCAGAGAAGAATTGGACGAATAAATAAAATCGCACTGTGACTCTGTTTACCCATTTGTATAATTGATAACATATTAACTACATCACAAGGATATTTTATGATATGTAACATCCTCCAATGAACAACACTATATTAAGTACTTTATTCTTATTTTAATATGATTATTAATAAATGACTATCTATATGGAAATACACATCTTTACTTTTACCCCGTGTGGGAACTAGGACGAAAATGGAAAAATGTATTTCAGTGTGAAACACAGATTATGTAGCAACATGCATGGAACTTGGGGGATGGAATACAGGTTGCAGGAGAGAAGAGTTTAGAGGATATGCAAGGAAGCCAAGTGTGTGCACATGGCTGGAATTCTAGCTGCACTTTCAGCACCTCTCTTAAAAAAGAGTCAGCTGAGATTTAGAAACATGGAGGACTCTGATGTTCTATTACCCAGCAGATTGTTCATGAAACAGATTAATAAACAATTTTCCCTTGCTTGGACTCAAAAGATGTTTTGTTTCTTAAAAATAAAACCAAATCAATACAAAAGACCTCGTTATGACTTGATTTTGCACAAATGAAATCACAGCAGAAGTGCATTTTAATTCTACTTCCAGCTGCATTATTGCATCTGTCAAGGTTCCTTCCCCACTCTGAACTCTAGGGTACAGATGTGGGGACCTGCATGAAAACCTCCTAAGCTTACTTTTACCAGCTTAGGTTAAAACTTCCCCAAAGTACAAACTATTTTATCTTTTGCCCTTGGATTTTCACTGCCACCACCAAATGTCTAACACAGGTTACTGGGAACGAGTCCATTTGGAAACATCTTTCCCCCCAAAATCCTCCCAAATCTTACACCCCCTTTCCTGGGGAAGGTTTGATAAAAATCCTCACCAGTTTGCATAGGTAACCACAGACCCAAACCCTTGGATCTTAAGAACAATGAAAAAGCATTCAGTTTCTTAAAAGAAGAATTTTAATAGAAAAAAAAGTAAAAAGAATCACCTCTGTAAAATCAGGGATGGCAAATACCTTATAGGGTAATTAGATTCAAAACATAGAGAATCCCTGTAGGCAAAACCTTAAGTTACAAAAAGACACAAAAACAGGAATATCCATTCCATTCAGCACAGCTTATTTTCTCAGCCATTTAAAGAAATCAGAATCTAACACATATCTAGCTAGATTACTTACTAAGTTCTAAGACTCCATTCCTGTTCTGTCCCCAGCAAAAGCATCCCACAGACAGAGAGAGAGGCTTTGTTTCTCCCCCCTCCAGCTTTTGAAAGTATCTTGTCTCTTCATTGGTCATTTTGGTCAGGTGCCAGCGAGGTTATCCTAGCTTCTTAGCCCTTTACAGGTGAAAGGGTTTCTCCTCTGGCCAGGGGGGATTTTAAAGGTGTCTACCCTTCCCTTTATATTTATGACAGCATCCGATGAACTGAGCTGTAGCTCACAAAAGCTTATGCTCAAATAAATTCGTTAGTTTCTAAGGTGCCACAAGTACTCCTTTTCTTTTTGTGAATACAGACTAACACGGCTGCTACTCTGAAACCTGTCATTATTGCTGTGCGATATGATCCCATTAAATAGGCTCCAGTTTTCACCTCGTGTGACTCTCCTTGAGTTCTGATGCTGCCCTAGTGAACTGTAGCTCTTGCTCTTGCAATGTAGCTGTCTTTGAAGAGGCAGGATTGCCTGTGGCAGTGGAAGAAAAATCAGAAGAAAATTAAATGATTAATTAATGTAATCTAGTCTCTGTTTTACCAAAGGCTTTTCAGGGACTTATTTAGCTCAATTAATGAGAGAAAATTCCAACAGCAGGTTTTTAGTGTAGTTTTTGAAGAGTGTAAAGTGACATATTATAGCTGCTGGATGGAAAATGATCTTATGGCTCTTTACACTGAGCCTCCCACTGAACTACTACCTAGGAGGAGTGTATTTTAAAGCTTTTATTGTTTTGGTTTTTTTTTGTTTTTAATCAAGCTACTGCAAGGTTTCAGTGAGGCTCTGAAGGACACAGTGAACAAAACCACAGAAGCAACTATCACTTGAATCCATCGCAACCAGATATGTGCTATAGTTACATCAGTTTTTCCTTTACCAACCAGATTACTACAACATGTGTAGATTTGGAGCCAAAGCTGATCCTAGCACACCATTTGAGTAAACTGTCTCTGTGTTGGAGATCTACAGAGGATGTTCAGGAGAGTTTGAGCTACAGTATTCCCTGTAGCTGTAACAGTCGAAAGGGAAGTTTTACGAGTGGTTCTGTGACTAAGTGGCCCTGCCTCCAATTTCGCAGTCCACAGGAGATCTGTGCCCCCTCTGGAGGCTTCCCACAACATCCTGCCCCAGCCACCTATAGAGGAACTACAGCACACCACTTCTGCTATGTGCCTATGGAGGGAAATGTAACAACCCTTAACATATTTGAAGACTGTTTTCAGGTCCTCCTTCAGTCTTTAGTCTTTTCTCAAGACTAAACATGCCCAGTTTTTCAGCCCTTTTCTCAGAGATCATGTTTTCTAAACCATTAAAAAAAATTTTTCTTTGCTCTCCTCTGGACTTTCTCCAATTTGTCCACATCTCCCCAAAGTGCGGTGCCCACAACAGAACACAGTGTTCCAGCTGAGGTCTCACCAGTGCTGAGTAGAGTGGGACAACTACTTCCTGTGTGTTACATATGACACCCCTGTTAATACATCCGAGAATAATATTAGCCTTCTTCTCAACTGTGTTACATTGTTGACTTATATTCTGTTTGTGATCCACTATAACCCACAGATCCTTTTCAGAAGTTCTACCACCTTGCTACTTATTCCTCATTTTATAGTTGTGCATTTGATTTTTCCTTCCTAAATGAAGCACTTTGCTCTTGTCTTTACTTCATTTCATCTTGCTGAATTCAGACCAATTCTCTAATTTGTCAGTGTGGTTTTGAATTCTTATCCTGTCCCCCAAAGTGCTTGCAACTCCTCCCATCTTGAAGTCATCTGCAAATTTTGTAAGTATACTTTCCACTCCATTATCGAAGTCATTAATGAAAATATTGAAAAGTACCAGACCTAGGACTGACCCGTGAGAGACCTCACTATATATGCCCTCCCAGTTTGACAGCAAACATTGATAACTAGTCTTTGTGTACAATCTTTCAACCAGTTGTGCAACCACATTATAGTCATTCCATCTAAACCATATTTCCCTAGTTTGCTAATCAGAATGTTACGTGGGATAATGTCAAAAGTTGTGTTAAAAGCAAGATTTGTCACATCTACTGTTTCCCCCATCCACAAGGCCAGTAACCCTGTCAAAGAAGGAAATTAGGTTGGTTTGGTATGCTTTCTTCTTGACCTGTTGGCTATTATTTGATATCCCTATTACACTCTAGGTGCTTACTAATTGATAGATTAATAATTTGTTCCAGTATCTTTCCAGGTATTGAAATTAGGCTGACTGGTCTATAATTCCCTGGGTCCTCTTTTTATTTCTCTTTTAAAAGACAGGTGCTATGTTTTCCCTTCACCTGTCTTCTGGAACCTCAGCAGACCTCTGTGAGTTCTCAAAGATAACTACTAGCAGTTCCAAGATTGCTTCATCTAGTTCCATAAGTAATCTAGAATGAATTTCATCAGGCCCTGATGACTTGAATACACTTAACTTATCTAAATATTCTTTAACTTGACCTTTCCCTATTTTGGCTTGTGTTCCTTCCCTCTTGTTGTTAATATTAATTGTGTTGAGTATCAGGTCACCACTGACCTTTTCATAAGGTGAGTTAGCAAAACCCTGTGGTCTACTATTTCAAAAGATGCAGAGAGGTCCAAATAGTTTCAACATGAAGATCTTGACTGTGTCCTTGGTCATAAAGAGGTCCTTTTTTAGGTCCCCTAGGGCTGCTAGGGCTGTGCTGTACCCTGATCTGAACCCTGACTCTCATGCATCCAGGATGCTGGCTAATGTCACATGTTGTTGGATGTTGTTTACTCCTTTCTCAATTGTTTCCCTGCCTATGCTTCTCAAGACTTTGACAGCAGCTGCCTTTACTCCTCCCTCGCTGCCAAAATCACTTTTCTCTCCTACCTCTTCCATAAAACCTTCGGCCCAATCATTGGTTCCTTCCAAAATCCCCTCACTCTCTCACTCTTCCCAAAACACTCACAGTCCTCCTTCCTCTCATCTTTCCTACCTTTTCTCTAAACTGTGGGGATTATATTTGAGTTTACTTACAGGAAAAGGTCATGTAACTGGCTGGTTTTTAAAGTTTTGTCCTAAGTTTTCTAATAGGAACAGCTTTAATTGTGTTCAAGTGTTGTTTTCCTTCTACAGATTTAAAATATTCAGTGCATGGGGGTGGGGAAAAATCACTTGAAGCTACTTTGTACTTACTTATAAACCTTTTTGAGAAAGAAATGTTATTAAAACAGCAATCCTGAAAGAGGATTATTTATTCTAGCTCATAGTCAAACAATTCCTCTCTGCATGCTGGCATCTTTATGGTACTATTCAAACCAAAAGGAAAACAGAGGTTTGACAATGTGAGCGCATTACTGCAGTGTTTACCCACCTCATGTGAACTGTATGAGATAGATTTTCTGTTCAATGAATGTAGCAGTTGGTAAACACTAACCCCTACTTTTTGAAAGTCTTACAAAGGGATTTAGCTACAAAACTGCCATTGACTTAAATGATAGTTATGTGCATAAGTCCCTGTGCAACTCTCTGAAAATTTAAGGCAAAAGATTCAATTGTGTTTTGCGATACACAGCATTTCTTGGCTAATATTTTAGATATTCAAGTATTGTGAGGAAGTGCACTATGTAATTTGTGTTAGATAACTAAAGGACTAAGCAGTGAAAGAATGGTTTCTCTGTCCAACTCTTTTGATAACAACCTGGTGTATAGTCCCCAAAAGGGCAGAGAATATATAATTACAAACCTTCCAACATCAGACAAAATTAGAGTGCAAATTTTCATACATTTATATATATTTGCATCATATTTTTTAAAGAAATGTAAATTTAAAATGTCCTTACTATATTGTCCTTGCTATATTTTCAATATTGTTTCTTTCTTTTATGGTGACAGGTCATAAGAAGATGGAGGGGGAAGGGTGCTCATTAGTGTTACTTTTAGCTTAATTATCCCTAATTAGCCAAAAATATTAGGAGGAAATGCAGAAAGTTAAACCATTTAAAACAGTTTTGTATTGGTAGAGAATTGATAATGACATCAAAACTTCAAAAACAGACTCCAATGAGAAACAGCAAAACTGGAATTAATTTGCAAACTGGACACCATCAAATTAGGCCTGAATAAAGACTGGGAGTGGATGGGTCCTTACACAAACGAAAAACTATTTCCCCATGCTAATTCCCTCCACATTGTTACTCACACCTTCTTGTCAACTGTTTGAAATTGGCCACCCTGATTACCACTATAAACGTGATTTTTCCTCCTGCTGATAATAGCCCACTTTAATTGATTTGTCTCCTTAGAGTTGGTAAGGCAACCCCCATCTTTTCATGTTCTCTGTGTATATATATCTCTTCCTAATGTATTTTCCACTTCATGCATCTGATGAAGTGGGTTTTAGCCCATGAAAGCTTATGCCCAAATGAATTTGTTAGTCTCTAAGGTGCCACAAGTACTCCTCGTTCCTTTTATCTAAAGGCTGGATACTGGAAAGCCAAGGATAAAAGAAACACATTCCCATTTTTATCTGATTTTAGGGTGCAACCTGAAAAGTTTCAAGGTAGCTCAAAAATGTTCTTATAGAAAATTAAAAACCTGAATAGTTAAATGTATGCCTCTGATGGATGGGGAGCTGCTATATTATTTTCTAACAATTCAGAATATTTGCCACCCGAGGAACCAAGCATACAAGATCTGCCCCCACCTATCAGATCAGGACGCTGTTGGCATATTTTCTCCAATCTCAGTTCATGTTGTTGCTTTTTCTTTGGTCTGCTCTTTTTAGCTCCTGGTCAGCAAGTCGTGTGGCTTCCAAGTGCAACTTTTCTCTTTCAAACTGCAGTTTTCTCTCAGTCTGCAGCCTCTCCAGCTGCTGTTGAAATGGTGAACTCAAGTCTGGATGGAGCCCAGTTGCTGCTTCCTCTTTTCCGTTCCTCTTAAGGAGGTTGTCCCTGAGATCTCCCAGTCCTGCTGGTGCTTTTCTGGCCTCTGTCACCCTTGACTTCTGGTATCCCAACTTTCAAGATGGGTAGTCTTCTCGAATCTCCTCATGGCACTGGAACAGCAGGGTTTTTTTCTGGTCCACAGAGAGAGCAAATTAAGCTGCTGTGCCTTTATTAGCTTTTGAGAATTTAGCTCTCTCTCTGAATAGATCCACCTGCCGACTTTTTTTTAGTTTCTCATAATTAATGTTTCTTGTCTTATACATTCCCAAAAGGATTATGAGACACTTTTCCCTGCTTTAATACTTGCTTTTACTGCTGTTGGCACTTATTGGAGATTCATCACTGTCACCATTCCACCATGCGGCCACCAAATATGTTACAGTTACTGGGCTCACTGCACCATTGACCCCCTCAGATCTCAGACTTCAAGCTGTCACTGCTCTCCTGGGGTAGAATCACATTATTCTCCCGTGCTCAGACCAGGCCCTGGGCTGCAGTCCCCTGTGATTACCTCAGCGTTCCTAACTTATCTTCAATAGCCTGCAGCTCTGTCCATGCAGGAGCTATGACAGTAATACATGTACTGTATTCAGCAACCAAAGAGCCTTCTTAAAGCAGAGGATTATTTGTTTAGAACAAAAGCATTTCAGAGAAAAACTTATCTTAAAACAATAAATCAGTATATGCACATGCTGTCTTACCAGGTATCTACCCATCATCCAGATACAGGCCTGGGTAAGTTTAAGCTTCCTATAGAACCCCTGAGGCCCATAGGTCTGTTCCCTTAACTCACAAACTATTCCCCCACCCCAGCACCTGCTTTACAGCAAGCCCACTCTGAAAGTTGTTCAGTCTTTTTGATCACCTTCCGTCCCAGACACTGTCTTTTTTTTAACAGATTTATTTGGCCATAAGCTTTCGTGGGTAAAAAATAGATGCATCTGAAGAAGTGGGGTTTTTTACCCACGAAAGCTTATGGCCAAATAAATCTGTTAGTCTTTAAGGTGCCACCGCACTCCTCGTTGTTTTTGTGGATACAGACTGACTCTGTTACTTGTCTCTTTTTTGTTTGCTGTTTATAGCCCTTTGATCAGTTAGTTCCCAGCATTGCCCAAACAGCTGTGTCACTGCGGGTTAGAGATAGGATCCTTAAAGCTAATAGCTTCCCCCAGTGTTTTTTAAGTGTGTGCTGAGATGTTGTTATCTGGGGTCCTATTGTGTTGCCTTCCTGTTTGTTCTTCCCACAGCTCCCATTGAATTAAAGCAATATACGTATTTAATAAATATTCCACTATCCCAGTATGTTATATAGTCTTAGGGTGACCTGATGTCCCGATTTTAAAGGGACAGTCCCAATTTTTGGGTCTTTTTCTTATATAGTCTCCTATTCCCCCCACCCCGTCCCGATTTTTCACATTTGCTGTCTGGTCACCCTATATAGTCTATTCAATAACTAGGTTATGTACAGTGTTCATAATATTATTACATCTCAGTATTCACAGATTATTATATAGCAATTCCCCATCTGTCACAAAAAGAAAAGGAGTACTTGTGGCACCTTAGAGACTAACCAATTTATTTGAGCATAAGCTTTCGTGAGCTACAACCTCTATGTGTATATAATGTTTTCTGCAGTTTCCACAGTATGCATCCGATGAAGTGAGCTGTAGCTCACGAAAGCTTATGCTCAAATAAATTGGTTAGTCTCTAAGGTGCCACAAGTACTCCTTTTCTTTTTGCGAATACAGACTAACACGGCTGTTACTCTGAAATCTGGCATCTGTCACAGAGGCAATATTTTAAAAAGGCTAAAGGGATGCATTAGACCCAGGCAAAATAATGCAAAGGCTGATATGGGATGAACTCGTTAAAGAATGAAAGGAGGGTAGCACAATTAATGCCAAGCAGCATGTCTTTTGGAAAATAGATCCTGTCAAACATATTAGATATCATTTTTTTATGAGATTGTAAGTTTGGTTGATAAAGGTAACTGTTAAAATAATATACTTAGATGTCTGCAAGGGAGTTAGCTTAGTACTGCATAAGTCACATATCCCAGTTGTGTGCCCCTGTTGGCCACTTACTAGACTGCTGTTCAGGGACTCAGCCACTGCCCCAGTTGTTGGGGTCCCTAGGCATACTCTCAGGGTGCAGACCCTGTCTCTAGCACTCCGTCCTGAGAGCTGGAACCCGTTGTTTAACTGCCTAGAACCCTGGGCTCAGTGCTGACCTTCAGACTCTTCCATTGATTAAACTCACCCAAGGCCTTCTGGGTTACTCTTTAAATCTCTCAGGAGGCACGTGATAATTGTGAAGCATATAACACACACAGATACTTTGCACAGATTCTAATTCCATCACTCTTTTTACTTAACTGATAAAGCACAAGAGAGTACAGGTCATATAAAACACAACAAACATCCTAACATGCCCCACACTAGTTTGCTCTTTGCTTGGAAGTCCTTGGGGGACCATCTGTGTCCCCTGCCTCATCAGGCATCACTTCTTGGTTTGCTTCTCCCTCTTGGGGTATGTCTACAATGCAATAAAACACACTTGGGCTTGGACTACAGGGATATAAAATTGCAGTGTAGATGTTCGGGCCTAAGTTGGAGCATAAGCTCAGGGACTCTGCATGGAGGGGGGATCCCAGAGCGTGGGCTCTAGCCTGAGCCCGAACATCTACACTAATCTTATAGCAGCTGTTCTGGGCCAGCCTTGGGTTTTTTTATTGCAGTGTAGACATGCCCTCTGAGACTTTCTGTCCAGCTTACCTTCTCTGTTCTTGGCTGTTCCATGCCATTCCTTTCTCCTGCCCAAACTTCCCTTTTCTCTTTGTCAGATCCCCTGATTACGCACCACCTCCCCCACTCCTTCCAACATCTGGCTTTCTTTATTCTCTCTTTTGGTAACGTTCCAGTGCTCCAAAAACTCCCCTCTCCTTAGACCAGAGGAGGCAGTGTCTTCTCCTAGCAAACTCCTTCAGCATATCTGTTGACTGGTCCATGTGAGCACATGATGGATACACATACAGAGGCTTTCCATGATACAGCAATTTCATGATGACTGTCCCAGTTCAGGGCAACTGTACTGGTGTTCCCCCTTTGTGGTTCCTCAAAGACATAATCTCTAGGCTCCCAGCTTCTCAGCCATCACCTCTCTTAGGTGGAGACCTACATCTCTCTTTCTCCTGACTGGGTTTTTTTAAGGCTGCACGGTTCCCTACCTACACTGTGATATTCCCAGCAAGTGAGAACATCTAAACAGGCCAGCGTCTGTGCTGTGCTTTCTCTTGAAAGGCTTATGAAAAGCATAATGCCAGCATTTATGAGTTACCACTCAGCTCTGGTTGAAGTCTAATGTAGTGCCCATCTTTAAAAAAGGGAAGAAGGAGGATCCTGGGAACTACAGGCCAGTCAGCCTCACCTCACCCCTGGAAAAATCATGGAGCAGATCCTCAAGGAATCAATTCTGAAGCACTTAGAGGAGAGGAAAGTGATCAGGAACAGTCAGCATGGATTCACCAAGGGCGAGTCATGCCTTACTAATCTAATTGCCTTCTATGATGAGATAACTGGCTCTGTGGATGAGGGGAAAGCAGTGGACGTGTCGTTCCTTGACTTTAGCAAAGCTTTTGACACGGTCTCCCACACTATTCTTGCCAGTAAGTTAAAGAAGTATGGGCTGGATGAATGGACGATAAGGTGGCTAGAAAGCTGGCTAGATTGTCGGGCTCAACGGGTGTGATCAATGGCTCCATGTCCAGTTGGCAGCCGGTATCAAGCGGAGTGCCCCAAGAGTCAGTTCTCGGGCTGGTTTTGTTCAGTATCTTCATTAATGATCTGGAGGATGGTGTGGATTGCACCCTCAGCAAGTCTGCAGATGACACTAAACTGGGAGGACAGGTAGATATGTTGGAGGGTAGGGATAGGATACAGAGGGCCCTAGACAAATTAGAGGATTGGGCCAAAAGAAATCTGATGAGGTTCAACAAGGACAAGTGCAGAGTCCTGCACTTAGGACGGAAGAATCCCATGCACCGCTACAGACTAGGGACCGAATGGCTAGGCAGCAGTTCTGCGGAAAAGGACCTAGGGGTGACAGTGGACGAGAAGCTGGATATGAGTCAACAGTGTGCCGTTGTTGCCAAGAAGGCCAATGGCATTTTGGGATGTATAAGTAGGGGCATTGCCAGCAGATCGAGGCACGTGATCGTTCCTCTCTATTCGACATTAGTGAGGCCTCATCTGGAGTACTGTGTCCAGTTTTGGGCCCCACACTACAAGAAGGATGTGGAAAAATTGGAAAATGTCCAGTGGGGGGCAACAAAAATGATTAGGGGACTGGAACATCTGACTTATGAGGAGAGGCTGAGGGAACTGGGATTGTTTAGTCTGCGGAAGAGGAGATTGAGGGGGGATTTGATAGCTGCTTTCAACTACCTGAAAGGGGGTTCCAAAGTGGATGGATCTAGACTGTTCTCAGTGGCAGCAGATGACAGAACGAGGAGTAATGGTCTCAAGTTGCAGTGGGGGAGGTTTAGGTTAGATATTAGGAAAAACTTTTTCACTAGGAGGGTGGTGAAACACTGGAATGCGTTACCTAGGGAGGTGGTGGAATCTCCTTCCTTAGAAGTTTTTAAGGTCAGGCTTGACAAAGCCCTGTCTGGGATGATTTAGTTGTGGATTGGTCCTGCTTTGAGCAGGGGGTTGGACTAGATGACCTCCTGAGGTCCCTTCCAACCCTGATATTCTATGATTCTATGAAGTCAGTCCTTCAAATTCCACAAAGGATTTTTTCTGTGGTTATAAATTCATAACAGCCTTAGCTCAGAACCACAACTACCAGCTGGATAATTCATCTGTTTCTTTATACAACTTGAGACTTTGATCTTGTCTCTGGGAACAGGTTATCAACAGACAATAGTCCCCTCCTCAGGGTGTAGCTTCAAAAGACTTGATTTTTGCATAACCAGAACTTGGGAATCTGCATTCACCTTCCCCTAGAGACCCCGCAGGAAAACCACTTGACATTGTCCCAAAAGAACATTTTTGTCTGCTACACTATTTGGTACAGTCCTTTGAAGGTCATAACACTTCCCAGGGTTCACATACCACCTCCCCACTAGAGAAAGGTTACCTACAATAATACCTAAACCATTCACTTAATAAAATGGACCCCAAATATACTTAAACTAAATTAAATAAGGTCTCACAAAGATACTGCAGAAAATTGCCATGCCTGTTACAACTACCTAATGGTTTCATCATACCAACCACAACTCATAAGTTGTAGAGACAGAATCCCCAAATCATCACAGCATGACACTTATTAAAAATTAACATTATTCAAAATCAGTGTAGCATATATTAAATGGATAAAAACCTGGCTGATAGATCTCAACAGCTAATTGTGAATGGGAAATCATGATACAAAGGTGATGTTTCTAGTGGGGTTCTCCAGGCATCTATTTTTGCTCAGTGCTGGTCAATATCTTTTTCAGAAAGAAAATATAAAATTATTTTAGGTCAAGTTTACATATGACAAAAATTGATGGTGTGGTAATAATGATAAGGACAGGTCTGTTTCACAGAGCAATGTGGATTGCTTGTTAAGCTGGGGTCATTTGAACAACATGCATTTTAGTACAGCCAAATGCCAGGACATACACATGGCTCACACTTACAGGATTGGGGACTGTATCCTAGAAAGCAGTGACTGCAAAGGATTTACGGATCATGGCGGAAATGCCCCCATTCAATGAGGATTCCTTACTGGCAAATACTTCTTGAGATCTGCAGTTAGCCAGTTCTTGATCCATTTAATGTGTACTTTATTGATATTGCTGTTTTTAAAATTAGAAAGTTGTGCAGTATTACGTGAAACACCTTACAAAAAGCTAAGTGTATTTCATCCACCTTTATGTTTATCAGCCAAATTTGTAATCTCATCAATGAATGAAATCATGTTTGCTTGACTTGATGTATTTTCAGCAATAGTATGTTGATGTATTGACTGGCATTAATTATATTCCCATTCTTCATTAATAGAATTTCCTATCAGCTTTTCTAGATAAAATATATGCTCTAGCTTATCCACAAGATATGGGGTTGATGAGGAAATTAATGGTGAAATTCTTTGGCTTGTGTTATACAAGAGGTCAAACTTGATGATCATAGTGGCTGTTGAAACAGTTTTCCAACATAAAATTACGATTTTGAGTAAATAAAGCTTTTTGTGAAAAGTGTCTGCTTCCTGCAGAGAATGTCAACTTTTTGTCAAAAAACAAAACAGCCCAAAACTGAAGTTTTTGGTTGATAACTGAATAATTGGTATTTGGAATTGCTGCAATGACAGATTCATGCCTCCTTCTCTTCTGTGGACTGGGTTCTCCAGCCAGACTACAGCACCCTTTATGCACCATGGCCAGGGACTTCCAGATGCCTCATGGTGGCAGGCTCAGCAAAAGGTGAGACAGGTGCATGATGGGGATGTAGTCTAATGAGGGATCCTAGCCTATAGAGGAGGCCCACAATTCTAAATTAAGTCAATGGGAGCTGAATGTGCTGAGCATCTCTGAAAATTAAGACCTTCATTTCTTCAAGTAGGACACGCAAAAATGAAGCATTCAAAATAAATTGCTGCTTTTGAAAATATGGGTATTTGTCTCCACAGACCTCTCAGCCCCCACTAGATTTGGTTCAAATCTGATTCTTGAACTCTGATATGCCTGCCCTGGCAAGGCTGTGTTTCTTTTCTTTTCTTTTTTTTTGCCAAACCACAAAGCCAAATACATTTTTAATAGAGAAAAACACAAACATAAATAATTGAAAAACAATCGGACAGTCACAGTTTTAATCCCGTTAGGTAGACATAGAAGGCCCTTTGAAGAATTGACATCCAACAAATTGTTAATTTATATGCCACCAAAAGAATTTTCTTCCTCCTTGTACTGAATATTAATACAGAACAGAGAGGTAAATTAAATGAAACTTATTACCCTTGCAGTACTGCATGCAGCACAAACGATTACAGATGTAAATCTGCTAAGAGATACAATCTAATCCGCAACTCCATTTGAAATTTTCTGGAGGACAGACTAGTAAAAGTGGCAGGCTTATAGGGTTAACATTATAAGACGAATGTGATCAGTTGGGCCAGCCAAAATCCCACCAAATTTTCCTGGCTGTTATTATTCATTTTCACTTATTTATCTGTATTGCAGTAAAGCCTGGAGTCATGAATCTTGGTTGGGATGGATTTGTTCTAGGCACTGTACAAACAGATAACAAGACTGTGCTTGTTCTGAAGAATTTAGAATCTAAATAGACAAGAGAGACAAAGGGTGGGAGGAGAAACAACCACAGAGAGATCAAATGACTTGCCTAAAGTCACACAGCAGCCCAGCTGGGAATATAACTCAGGTATCCTGACTCCCAGTTCAGTGCCTTATCTCCTAACATGCTACCCCCAAGAGAAGCTAGCGTTTGTAGCCTAGGTGGAAATGAAAAAGAAGCCCTCTAAATGAGAAAGCCTGCTCTTTTCCAGGGCTGAACATTCATAATAGATTAATAGAGTTTTAAAAAGTTTTACAAATGAATTTCCTTCTGGACTGAGATTAAGCCTGAGAAATTTGAGTCTCAAGGCATTTTTGAGAAAGTTATGAGTGATTGGAAATAAGCATCTGGATTGAAAGTGCCTTACTAAATGTTGATAGTTTTTCTACTTGTATATGTATCTAGAGCTCAGCTTGCTATTTCTTATGGCCAATTAATGTAATTTTACTTTAGTCCAATAAAGTAATGAAAAATACAGAATGTTAAAACCTTGTGCCTGAGTATATTTAAAAGGGAAAAGATGTTTAAGAAGTATTCTGAATGACCTTTTATAACAATCAGTGGGTAACAATGTTCCAGCATTCCTAAGGTCTGTGGGCTCACTTTGTGCCAATATGGACCTGTCATTTATCTGTGGCATATGTATGGGCAGAGACCATAGCCCCCCATTTGCCGCCTTAGACCTTGAATACCTCTGGACCAACTAGCCCTACCAGGTTTCTCTTGTTTCCTTGCTGATACAGATTCTCTCAACTGCTCAACATTAACAATAAAAACTAAATAAAACTTGCACTTAAACCAAATACAGCTTTAGAACTAGATAGAACCCCCCCCCATGAAAACAATGAAGAGCATTTACATTTTCTCATCTAGATGTAGGTTATGAAAACTCATGCTAGTATGGGCTATGACTATGAGACTTAATTAAAAGGTTAAAGTTTGATAGCTGTAATCCTTATATATTAGTAGCAGTATCATGGTCTCACAGGCTGTTACAACAGAGCATGCCTGGCACTGAGTCCCATCTCCAATAGGTCATTCTGTAGTTCACAGCCTACGGGTGGGTGGTTTAAATGAGCTTCTAGTGTCACTCTTCTTTTTTCTGTGCAGATTTTTCTGCATAAAGGACTTCTGTTCTGTTTGTCAGTGAGGCCCCCCAGAGTGAGGGGACAACATTTCATTAGCATTTTGGGACATGATTGTCATTAGTACATGGGGGGATATGACAGAGGTCTATAAAATCATGACTGGTGTGGAGAAAGTAAGGATGTGTTATTTACTCCTCATAACACAAGAACTAGGGGTCATCAAATTAAATTAAAAGGCAGCAGTTTAAAACAAACAAAAGGAAGTATTTTTTTCACACAACACATAGTCAATGTGTGGAATTCCCTGCCAGAGGATGTTGTGAAGGCCAAGACTATAACAGGTTCAAAAAAGAACTAGATAAATTCATGGAGGATAAGTCCATCAATGTCTATTAGCCAGGATGGACAGGGATGGTGTCCCTAGCCTCTGTTTGCCAAAAGCTGGGAATGGGCAAGAGGGGATGGATCACTTGATGATTACCTTTCAGAGTAACAGCCGTGTTAGTCTGTCTTCGCAAAAAGAAAAGGAGTACTTGTGGCACCTTAGAGACTAACCAATTTATTTGAGCATGAGCTTTCGTGAGCTACAGCTCACTTAATCGGATGCATACCGTGGAAACTGCAGAAGACATTATATACACACAGAGACCATGAAACAATACCTCCTCCCACCCCACTGTCCTGCTGGTATTAGCTTATCTAAAGTGATCATCAAGTTGGGCCATTTCCAGCACAAATCCAGGTTTTCTCACCCTCCGCCCCCCCCCCCCCACATACAAACTCACTCTCCTGCTGGTAATAGCTTATCCAAAGTGACCACTCTCCCTACAATGTGCATGATAGGTTTTCTCACCCCCCCACCCCCATACACACACACACAAACTCACTCTCCTGCTGGTAATAGCTTATCCAAAGTGACCACTCTCCCTACAATGTGCATGATAATCAAGGTGGGCCATTTCCAGCACAAATCCAGGCTTTCTCACTCCTCCCCCCCCCCGCCGGGAAACACACACACACACACACACACAAACTCACTCTCCTGCTGGCAATAGCTCATCCAAACTGACCACTCTCTAAGTTTAAATCCAAGTTTAACCAGAACGTTGGGGGGGGGGTAGGAAAAAACGGGGAAATAGGCTACCTTGCATAATGACTTAGCCACTCCCAGTCTCTATTTAAGCCTAAATTAATAGTATCCAATTTGCAAATGAATTCCAATTCAGCAGTTTCTCGCTGGAGTCTGGATTTGAAGTTTTTTTGTTTTAAGATAGCGACCTTCATGTCTGTAATTGCGTGACCAGAGAGATTGAAGTGTTCTCCGACTGGTTTATGAATGTTATAATTCTTGACATCTGATTTGTGTCCATTTATTCTTTTACGTAGAGACTGTCCAGTTTGACCAATGTAAATGGCAGAGGGGCATTGCTGGCACATGATGGCATATATCACATTGGTGGATGTGCAGGTGAACGAGCCTCTGATAGTGTGGCTGATGTTATTAGGCCCTGTGATGGTGTCCCCTGAATAGATATGTGGGCACAGTTGGCAACGGGCTTTGTTGCAAGGATAGGTTCCTGGGTTAGTGGTTCTGTTATGTGGTATGTGGTTGCTGGTGAGTATTTGCTTCAGGTTGCGGGGCTGTCTGTAGGCAAAGACTGGCCTGTCTCCCAAGATTTGTGAGAGTGTTGGGTCATCCTTCAGTGGCCCACCTTGATTATCATGCACATTGTAGGGAGAGTGGTCACTTTGGATAAGCTATTACCAGCAGGAGAGTGAGTTTGTGTGTGTGGTTTTTGGAGGGGGGTGAGGGAGTGAGAGAACCTGGATTTGTGCAGGAAATGGCCCACCTTGATTATCACACACATTGTGAAGAGAGTGTCACTTTGGATGGGCTATTACCAGCAGGAGAGTGAGTTTATGTGTGGGGGGGCGGAGGGTGAGAAAACCTGGATTTGTGCTGGAAATGGCCCAACTTGATGATCACTTTAGATAAGCTATTACCAGCAGGACAGTGGGGTGGGAGGAGGTATTGTTTCATGGTCTCTGTGTGTATATAAAGTCTGCTGCAGTTTCCACGGTATGCATCCGATTAAGTGAGCTGTAGCTCACGAAAGCTCATGCTCAAATAAATTGGTTAGTCTCTAAGGTGCCACAAGTACTCCTTTTCTTTTTGATGATTACCTGTTCTGTTCATTCCCTCTGGGGCACCTGGCATTGGCCACTGTCAGAAGACAGGATACTGGGCTAGATGGACCTTTGGTCTGACCAACTGTGACCATTCTTATGTTCTTGTAAGTGCATTTATACAAATACAGACAGCCTGATTCTTCCTCTGTAAATTAATGTATGTATTGGTATAAATCAAGAGTAATTCCAATGAAGTCAGCTGAGCTATACTGTTACAAAACTAGGGTAAGTGATAGGAGATTCAGTCTTTCAATTCCTCCTGTTTATATGACCATTTCAAAAGTCTTTCCTCCACTTCAAAAGGAGCAATGTGAGACATTTGAAAGAATCCTTCCCTATTCCCATGGGCTTCTGGGTTAACATCTTTGTTGGAGCAAGTTGCTTTAGTATGCTAATGAATTCTCAGCCCTAAGGGGGTCTTTCTGCCAAGTTATCTCACATCAAATTTCACACAGTTAAAAACACACAAGAATATTGAACCCACAAAACAGGCACAATCATCTATCATGGTGCTGCATCACGGAGCTTACATGACATGCACAGCGTGAAGAGATGATCAGCTCAGAGAACAGCATGTCCTGTGTAAAGCAGAGCATGCTAATTCATAATATTATTCTGTCTGGGGTGTTGTAATCATGGCCCTGTATATAATGCAATTATACAATCATGTAATTTGCTGCATGATTGTCCTTTTTTAATTTTCTGCATAATTGTGCTCCAGGATTTGATTTTATTAAAAAAAATAAAGCTCTTGTCCTTATAGTTGTCAAAGCATGATTTTAAAATGTGAATCAAATGTAACTAATACAATGATGTCTGCCTAAGTCTGCAGGCAGCGGAAAACAATAGCTTTGAGAAGTCAGAAGTTATTAACTCTGAAGCCTAAAAATGCTACTTTAAATGTAAACAGAACGCTTTAAAATGGCTAACTATATAACTGATCATTTTAGCAGAAACTTTAAGCTTCTCCATTGTTTTTGGCTATAACAGCAGATGATGGAGTGGGATCTGCTCCTGGTCCTGCTTCGAGCAGGGGGTTGGACTAGATGACCTTCTGGGGTCCCTTCCAACCCTGATATTCTATGATTCTATGATTCTATGATGGAGTAGAACAGCAAGTTGCTCTCAGGTGGTGAATGAAGAGTTCAAACCTCTCATCTCTCCAAATTTAATCTCCTCTGCCCTTGCCCAAAAGGGAGAAGGAAAGTAGAGACACATCCCTTTCCCAGTAAGAAAAACCTTAGATGCATCCCAATTGCCAAAATCCAAAACTGACTCCCCTACATTCCTGGGTGTCCAAAAGCCCCAAGTATCCTTTGTTCAGGTGTCAAAAGTTACAGCTTTCCTTTTACAACTAAGTTTATGCATTTTCAATATAAAAATCTTTTGTGTGTAAATTTAAATGTAATAACATAAATAAGAAGGAATACTGTACTGGTTGTGTTACACTGGCCAGTGTGTGGGTGGAGGCTGGAAGGGGAGAGGACCTCGGAGGTGGAGGAATGAGTACAATACCACATAATTCTTATTCGAGTGCTTGCTCATGTCAATTCCATATTAGGTGTGTGTGCTCGCCACACGCATTGGTGCCGGATGCTTTTCCCTCAGTGGTATCTGTAGGGGACTGGCTCTGGTGCCCTCTGGAGTGGCGCGCACATGCCGCAGTATAAGGGCACTGCTGGCTCCCCCCTGCTCTCAATTCTTTCTTGCTGCCAGTGACGGTGCTGGAACATTTGCTGCTTTGGCTAGCCTTTTTCGCTTTGTTCAGTGTTACGAACTTTTCTTGTAAAATAGTTGTACATAGTTAACAGTTACCCTTAGTGTCTTGGTGTTAGTGTGTTTTACTTGCTTAGTCCCAACTGGGACTTAGCCTAGGGATGGGACATACCCCGGTCCCCAGGCTTTAAGCCCTGCGATCGCTGCAAAAAACCAATGCCCATTCGTGATACACAAAACAGTTGTTTAAGGTGTCTGGACAAGTTGCATATAAGCAACAAGTGCCATATCTGCAAGTCCTTCAAACCTCGGACAAAGAAGTAGCGAGACATCTGTTTCAAAGCGCTCCTAATGGATTCGGCTCTAATTCCGGCACCAGAGCAGTCGAGGTCCGACTCTGCCCTGAGCACCGCAGCGTTGGTGTGGACCATTCCACTGGCACTGGAAATTTGCGGATGATACTAAACTGGGAGGAGTGGTAGATACGCTGGAGGGGAGGGATAGGATACAGAAGGACCTAGACAAATTGGAGGATTGGGCCAAAAGAAATCTGATGAGGTTCAATAAGGATAAGTGCAGGGTCCTGCACTTAGGACGGAAGAACCCAATGCACAGCTACAGACTAGGGACCGAATGGCTAGGCAGCAGTTGTGCGGAAAAGGACCTAGGGGTGACAGTGGACGAGAAGCTGGATATGAGTCAGCAGTGTGCCCTTGTTGCCAAGAAGGCCAATGGCATTTTGGGATGTATAAGTAGGGGCATAGCGAGCAGATTGAGGGACGTGATCGTTCCCCTCTATTCGACATTGGTGAGGCCTCATCTGGAGTACTGTGTCCAGTTTTGGGTCCCACACTACAAGAAGGATGTGGATAAATTGGAGAGAGTCCAGCGAAGGGCAACAAAAATGATTAGGGGTCTGGAACACATGAGTTATGAGGAGAGGCTGAGGGAGCTGGGATTGTTTAGCCTGCAGAAGAGAAGAATGAGGGGGGATTTGATAGCTGCTTTCAACTACCTGAAAGGGGGTTCCAAAGAGGATGGCTCTAGACTGATCTCAATGGTAGCAGATGACAGAACGAGGAGTAATGGTCTCAAGTTGCAGTGGGGGAGGTGTAGATTGGATATTAGGAAAAACTTTTTCACTAAGAGGGTGGTGAAACACTGGAATGCGTTACCTAGGGAGGTGGTAGAATCTCCTTCCTTAGAGGTTTTTAAGGTCAGGCTTGACAAAGCCCTGGCTGGGATGATTTAACTGGGAATTGGTCCTGCTTCAAGCAGGGGGTTGGACTAGATGACCTTCTGGGGTCCCTTCCAACCCTGATATTCTATGATTTCTATGATTTCACTGATCCCTCTCTCCAGCACCTGCCAAGCGACAAAAGAAGACCTGGAGAGGAAGATCTCCTACATCCTGCAAGGGGAAGGAGAGGGCAGGAGGGGAGCCAAGTCCCGAGGAGGGTGGCTTAGTACCTCCAACCAGGAGTTGGCCTTCGGCTCAGGACGAGTGGTCTAGCCCACCCCGACCCATGCCTGCAATGCCAGGCAGTGACACGGGCCTTTGTCAGTTAGAGGTCCTGTTGGTGCCTGAGGCCCTGCCAGCAGTGCATGATATCCGAGCGCTACTGATGTCACATACACTGGCTACAGCGGTACCCTGATCCAAGGGTAAACCCACCTTGGTACCTTTTTGTAAGTCCCCATCTCAGTGGTACTGCTCCCCCTCGCTAGGGACGTCCCGCTAGTGCTTGGCCACGCAGAGCCACCAGGCCTTGAATGCAGGGAGGCAGGCGTGGCGAAGCCCTTGTCGGTCTCCAGACTCAGGGCACCGCCCACATGGCTCGAGACATGTTTCACTGGTGACCTGGAACAGGCCCGTAGAGGTGTGCCCCTCCTGGCATCAACACCACCGAGACTGGCCCAGCGCTTCACCATTGGCTTGGCACCGATCGTGGACCCAACACAGTCGATCCCAGAAGCGGAATCACTGGTCATCGGTTCTCTGGTACACGCTGCCACAACACGAATCCCTTCAGTTGGGAAGAAGGTCTTTCTGGCGACCAACCCACTCCAGCTCCCGGTCCCACTCCAGATCCTGGTACTGGTCGAGCAGCATGAGGCACAGATCATGGAATGCTGTCACCAATCCGCCAAACACTGCCAGTCTCCGAGGACCTGCAGAGGGGACTCATCCTGAGCAGAAAGCTCCCCATCAAGGCACAGCAATCGGCACCGCAGCAGTCGGGGTCACCAGTCCACCTGCTCGTGGTCACCTGAGAGCAACCACTCATCCTTGAGCTCCGGCACCAGGCAGAAGTCGTTCCTGGTGGGCCAAACCCCGGGACCAGTGGCACCATCAACATTGGTGGTACTGCCAACTGCTCCATGTTCCCAGGGCCAGTGGCTGGCTGCCTGGTACCCGTGGAACCTCTGAGGCTGTATCCAGCCTTCACAAGAGCTTAGGTCAGTGATGGGGGCCTCGGACAAACTATCGGCCTTGGTATCCCACTCTTCTCTGGAGGCAGATATCCCTGAAGGGAGTATCCTTCAGGCTCACACGGACCCCGGGGAACAGCTGGTTGGACCACCAATGGATGTGGCAGACCCCATGGTGTCGGCTTCTTTCTCATTTTCACCTGATGAGGTGATTGCGGGTCCCCCCCACCCAGTTCCTCAGGATGATGCCAAGGCTCATCAGGAGCTGTTGAAAAGAGTTGCCTCTAACATGGGACTCCAGGCGGAGAAGCTAGAGGAGCCGTTGGACTCCCTATTTGATGTCCTCTGCTTGATGGCACTGGCCAGGGTGGCACTGCCCCTGCATGAGGGGGTGTCAAAGATGACAAATGCCCTGTGGCAGAGCCCCGCATCTCCAAGAGGGCAGAAAGAAAGTACTTTGTGCTGGCTAAGGGTCATGAGTACCTTTATACCACCCGTCCCCAAGCTCCCTGGTAGTAGCGGCTGTTAATGAGCGGGAGAGGCAAGGCCAACTGGGAGCTACACCTAAGAATAAAGACTCAAAGATGATGCAAAATGTATTCATCCTCCAGCCTCCAGTTGAGGGTGGCTAACCACAAAGCCCTCCTTGGCTGCTATGACTTTAATATGTGGCAAGCCATGGCCAAGTTTGAAGATTTGTTTCCCGTGGACACCAGGAAGGAGTTCCAGGGCGGCCCTTCAAGCAGCCTTGGATGCAGTGGACTCCGCACCATGGCCTCGGCCATCTCCATGGAGAGGGCGTCCGAGCTTCTTCTCTCGGACTTATCGATGGAAGCCCAGCAGTCAATACAGGACCTTCCTTTCGATGGCCAGGTGCTGTTTGCTGAGCAGACAGACAATAAACTACACTGGTTGAAGGACTCCTGTACTACATTGAAAACTCTAGGGCTCTATGACCCAGGTCTGGCCCATAAGCGCTTCAAGCTGCAACAGCCACAGGCTCAAGGGAGCAAAACCAGGCAGGAGATGGCTCATAAGAAGAGCAGAGGCTACAAACATTGCCAGAGCCACCAACCTCTGCCCTCTACCCAGTCACGGGCCACCCGCAGCATGCAGGGTGGCAAGTGGGCATTTTGAGGGTGCGCCCAAGGGTAACCTACCAGACTGTACCCTGTATCCATCCTCCCTACGTTTCTCCAACTGCCTTTCTTTTTTCTTTCCTGCATGGACCGCGATAACTTCAGACCATTGAATCTGCAACATAGTGGCCCAGGGCTATACCCTCCAGTTTCTTTCTACCCCACCACCCCATCTTTTACCCCCCTTCCCTGTCCTTCTTTAGGGACCCTTCTCATGAAAGTCTCCTCATGCAGGAGGTGAAGGGCCTGCTGCAGCTGGGAGTAGTGGAAGAAGTTCCTTGTGAGTACAGGAACAAGGGGTTCTACTCCCGGTACTTTCTAATCCCAAAGGCCGAGGGTGGTCTATGACCCATCCTGGACCTGTGAGACCTCAACAAATACCTAAAGAAGTTGAAGTTCTGCATGATCTCCCTGGCCTCCATCATCCCCTCCCTCGATCCAGGAGACCGGTATGCTGCCCTTGACTTGAAGGATGCATACTTTCATGTAGCGATCTTCCAAGGACACAGACACTTCCTACACTTCATGGTGGGATCAGACCACTACCAATTTTCAGTCCTCCCTTTCAGCCTAGCAACAGAGCCAAAGGTGTTTACCAATTGCATGTCAGTGGTATCAGCTTACCTCAGATGTCGGGGTATTCAAATATATCTGAATCTCGATGACTGGCTAGTCAAAGGTCGCTCCAGATCCCAAGTCCAAAGGGAAGTTGTGCAGAGGATAGAGTTCATCGGAGCGGTGCTCGACTCCACCTGTGCCAGAGCTTTTCTGCCACAGGAGAGGTTCCAGATCATGGTGGACCTCATTGCAGGGGTCTCTGGGTTCCCTCTAACCACAGCCCAGGTATGTCTTTCGTTTGCTGGGCCACATGGCAGCATGTTCGTATGTCGTCCACCATGCAAGGCTCAAAATGTGACCCTTTCAGCAGTGGCTGGTGACAGTCTATTCCAAGTCCATAGATCACCTTGACAAAGTCATTACCATCCTACTGGGGTGACACTTATCTCCCTGCAATGGTGGACCGACCCCAAGGCTGTCCTGGAAAGAGTTCTGTTCGACAACCCGCGCCACTTGGTCGAACTGATATCGGACACTTCAGACATCAGTTGGAGAGAGCATCTAGGCGAGTTATAGACCCAAGGGATGTGGTCCCCAGAGGAAATGATATTGCACATAAACTTCAAGGAGCTCAGAGTGGTACATTTGGCCTGCAGGGTCTTCCTACTGCATCCGTCAGGCAAGGTGGTGAGAGTGTTGATGGACAATATGGCATCGATGTTCTACATTAAGAGGGAAGGGGGAGCATGCTTGTCGACTCTCTGTCAAGAGGCCCTCTGATTGTGGGATTTCTGCATCAAGCATGTGATCCTCCTGGAGGCCTGTCACCTCCCCGGTGTCAGAAACACGCTGGCAGATCACATCAGCAGGTCCTTTTCCTCTCACCACGAGTGGTTGCTCCATCTGAAGGTAGCTTGAATGCTCTTCCAGAGATGGGGAACTCCCCAAGTAGACCGGTTCACCACCAAATAGAACAGGAAATGTCATCAGTTCTGTCCCTGCAGGGTGTGGGCAAGGACTCTCTCTCTGATGCCTTCCTCCTGTCATGGTTGCGGGGTCTGATGTATGTGTTCCTGCCGATCCTGCTCATGAGCAGAGTCCTGTGAAAGATCAAGAGAGACAAGGCCCAAGTCATCATGGTCAACCCAGTGTGGCCGCACCAACATTGGTTTGGCATGCTGATGGACCTGGTGGCGACTGCTCCCTGGCCCCTTCTTGACCGACCAGATCTGATTTTGCAAGATCATGGGTGCCTCCTACACCCCAACCTCACCTCCCTCCACCTCACGGTGTGGATGCTGCCTGCTTGAACCTGGAGGAGGTTCTAGAGATGCTCTAATGAGGTCCACAATTACTCGTGGAAAGCAGGAAGCCTTCGACTAGAGCATCTTACCTGGCCAAGTGGACAAGGTTCTCCCACTGGGCGTCTGAGCATAGCTTCTCTCCATCATGCTCCTTCTTACAATCTACCTTAGATTACCTGCTTCATTTTAAGAACCAGGGGCTGGCCCTTTCTTCCATCAGGGTGCATCTTGTGGTTATCTCCTCTTTCCACCCGCCAATCCAATTTCAGATGGTGTTCTTGTGTGACATGTCAGTCAGATTCCTGAGAGGCCTTGAGAGGCTCTTCCTGCTGGTCTGGGCTCCTGTCCCATAGTGGGACCTTAACTTGGTTCTTTCTAGGCTCACAGGCCTGGCTTTTGAGCCTATGGGCTTCTGCTCCCTTTCCCACCTGTCATGGAAGGTCACTTTCAGCGAGATGAGTATCGGAGATTAAAGCCCTGATATTGGAGCCGCCATATGCAGTGTTCTACAAGGACAAAATTCAACTACGACCCCATCTGGACTTTCTGCCGAAAATGGTGATCAGATTCTGGCCCTTAAAAAGTACTGACAAAGGACCTATTCCTGCAACTTGTAGTTGTGGGATATCCTACCCTCAGGAAAATTGAATTGTAATCCTTAATAGATAGAAGTTGGTTTATGCCCTGGAGCACGAGATTTATATCCCTTCAAAAACTCTTGTGTTTCAATATTTACTGGATAAGTCTGGATATTCTTGCTATGCATATAGCTGTCTAATCCCTTTTTGCGTCCTGCTAAACTGTTGTACTCATTGCTGTCTTGTGGCAATGAGTTCCACAGTCCAATTATGTACTATGTGAACAAATATTTCCTTTAATTAGTTTTGAATTTGCCTGTGATGGAGCAGCAAGGCCACACACCAGCAGAGAAAGGGTTAAAGAGAGCCAATGGACCCAGCTAGCTCTGCCCTGCTATATCTGCAGCCAAGCCTGTAGGGGAAATAAAAAGGAGAGAACTTGGCTTATTTCAGTGCTAATGACACCTTTGTGTGTAATGCAGATAGTTGCTGGTGAAATTTACTGGACTTAACCTTTGGGGAAAAAGTTATGGGAAATGGAGAAGACGGAAACACAAAACAAATAAATGAAGAATGCTGGGAATTCAGTGGACAAAATGCAGGACGGGGGGAACCAAAAAATGCCTCATGTCAATAGGATTAAAGTGTGGATTAAGGAACTAAGAGAAAAGAAAGACCTAAAAGAAATTAGCGTATATAGCCAGGATGTCACCCTGCCTCAGTGGGTCACAGCTGAGAATACCAGATTCAGGACAAACTGCTGAGAAATAAGGCAGACTTACCCCAAACTGGTGGTTATTCTTCCATTAGATATACCAAGCCAGTAACAAAAGTAAACTTATGTTTCACCACACTGGTTAACAAGAAGTCAGAATGCAGTCTCCTTAGGCATTCCAGAACTTATTTCACCGTCCAGACACTAGACTTTATGATGACTGGTTACTGAAATCCAATTTCATCACATATAGGGTCCGCTAATCCCAAGAGATCAGCCACATAATTAGGTCAATATATAACTCAGAATTTAGCCAATAATCATGCTGCTGCCAATCTTTTTATATCTAAAATCTAAAGATGTATATATAAGAAATACAGAAACAGAATTAAAAAGGGTTAATAGATCATATACCTACAATTGTTGCAAAGTTCTTGTATTAGGTTTTTAGTAGTGATGGACTAAACTTCTGGTTTGTAAAGTCCCTGGTAACTTCCAAAAGATTGGAAGTTCCTCTGTTAATTGGTTGGAATTTTCCTTTTAGTGTTAAATCCATAGTCCACAGATCAGTGCAGGAAAGGGGCAAAATGGAGATGCTTCCAGAGTCTTTTATATTTTCTCCCATGTGGAGGGAATGCTCTTAGTCTTATTCCTGGAAAATTACAGGCACAAGATGGAGTCCAGGGTCACATGAGCAGTCACATGTCCTTGCATGCTTTGATAACTCACTGGAGCAGCTATTACCCATATTCTGGCTAAGATGTCCATAGGAAAGTTCACTGGGCAGGGACAAGGTTCTTCTATGGCCCATAGAGAGAGTTAAGTGTTCTTTAATGGGCCATCAACTTGAATTGTTCATTCACAATCTGCTGGCCAGACTGGATGTACATTACTTGTGGGTGTTATCCCAGGAGCAAACATATTTGAAATACACATCTATATAGCCCATATTCATAACTTCATGTATGTTGATGATACATGCATATAAACAGGATAATCATGCTTAGCAAATTATAACTTTTTCATTGACACCTTACATGATACACTTTGTAAAAGATTTGTTACAATTGTCTAACAGTGGCAATATTCATTATGTAAATAGTCATGTTTCAATCATATAGCATCACATATGTGAAAATGAATTATGGGTGGAAAATCATGTCCACTAATATAAATGTGGAACTATATAATGAAATTAATAGGGGAGGAGAGCTAAACGTATTCATTTTAGCAAATTGAAATAAATGTGCTAAATGGGGCAAACATTTCTAAATATTTATGGATGGGTCTTAAGATGAAAAAAATGGGAGAATGGGGACTGCATTCTGTGTCCCAACACTTGGAATAAAAAATCCATAAGAATATAAAATTTGTAGCTGTTATGACAGACAAACTAGAAGGAATAATGTTGGCTTTATGCTGGATGTGCGACCTAGCTCTATAGACATCTTGTCTAATTCACTATTGGGATCTGGCTATCAAAATGGGAATTCAGATAGCAGAAATGATATAATTAATTAAATATTGCTAACAACACAATCGTACAGATGGGAGTAAACACTGGAATAGCATGGATCCCAGTTCATGTTGGGATAGCAGGAAACAAAATGGCTGAAAAAGTAAAAATGAAAACATTGACAGAGAAAGTAAGTAAGTAAACAGGAATTTAAAAATCGAATTAAAACTGAACTAATTAAATCTGAGGCATGGCAAGAAATACGGACAAAAGAGACAAGGGGGAAAAGATTTAATAAAGTATGCCCTAAAATTGAAAATGCTGACATACTGCATGTACCTTAGAGAAAGAGTGAGATAGTCCTAGCCTGAAATTTATACTGCTGGTCAATGGCCACAATGGGAACATTTTGAAGGACACTGGAATACCATCAAAATGTATCCCCCACATATATATTTTATGCCTGGCCCTGAGGATGGAACATTTTGGCAAGTATAGGGACTTGGGGAGCCTATCAAAATGTGCCTTCCCCCCATTTTCATTCCCAGAACTTAGGCATGCACACTTTGAAGTGTATGGGGAATCTATCAAAATTTGTCCAGCCCATGGCCCCGGAAGTCACACTTTGACAAGTCAGGGGAACTCATCAAAATATGGAAATAATTCGTTTTTACCCTGATCCAGAGGAGGTCACATTTTGCTGGTTAGTGGGAGCCCATCAAAATATTCCCATTAATTAGTTTTTACCATTGCCCCAAGAAGGGTACATATTGAGGGGCATGGGACACAAACCCAATGGTAGCCCTTAATCTTGGAAAACGTGGGTTGCCTTAACTTTTCATTTCCTTGTTTTTTTAGGTTTTTTGTTAGGTATGTGACATATAGACCAACCTTAACTGGCACATTTTTGTTTATTAATCTACAGTAAGTAATAAAACAGCAAAAATAAGTTCTGTCTACTTTCTAAATTTCCTGATTTCCAAGTATTTTGTAAGGACCACTGCAGCTGAAGCTGTCTGTGCCCTCTTTGAGGCCAGGGCTGAAAATCATGAGGGCGGTTCTTAAACCCATCAGAATATGCAATCATACATTACTCTGCCAGAAGTCAAGATGGTGGACAGATATATTTTGATGGAGGGCACATTTTGACATGACATTGGCTCTCTGCCCCTTGAAGAACTCTCCATATGTTGTGACCAGATGTCACAGACTCACAGACTTTAAGGCCAGAAGGGACCATCATGATCATCTAATCTGACCGCCTGCACATTGTAGGCCACAGAACCTCTCCCAGCCACTCCTGTAACAGACCCCTAACCTCTGGTGGAGTTACTGAAGTCATCAAATCATGATTTAAAGACTTCAAGTTACAGAGAATCCACCATTTATACTAGTTCAAATCTGCAAGTGACTCATGCCCCATGCCACAAAGGAAGGCAACCCCCCCGCAGAGTCTCTGCCAATCTGGCCTGGGAGAAAATTCCTTTCTGACCCCAAATATGGTGATCAGTTAGACCCTGAGCATTTGGGCAAGACCCACCAGGCAGATGCCTGCTACACTGCATCTTAGATACACAGCAACTATTTTAGAAGTTGTGCCTTAAACAGCCATAAATATAAATAAAATATCTCTCACAATTGCAGTATTAAAAAATTGCAGTATTAAAATTCTGGTTCTCTGGTGTATGCCAGTTGCTTTGCTCTAGAGGTGCAAAGCAGCCCTTCTGTCAGGAGTTGGGGGCGGGGGCAGGTGGAGGAATCTGGCTTCAAGATTGAGCTTGATAAATCTATGGGGGGGATGGTATGATGTGACTGCCCACAATGATATGTAGGCGATCTGTGACTGCAAGTAGGAAATATCTCCAATGGCTGGTGATGGGAGTCCAGATGTGGAAGGCTCTGACTTACTAAAGACAATTCTTTCCTGATGTCTGACTGTTGGGTCTTGCTGAAACGCTCAGGGTCCAAATGAGGTTGCCAGAGACTCCACTGTCTTGATGTACCCTGGCCCAGGAAGCAGCCTTTTAAGCAGGGCGGTCCTTAGGATTTATGGGTATTATTAAACTGGTGCCCCTATGCCCGACTTGCTCTTAGCAACACAAACATAAGCTTACAGCACTGGAAAACTTGCCACATGCACTTTATTAAAAACAGTTTAAACAAATTAAGCAGACTGTAGTGCTGATGGACTATACTTGCACTAAAGAAGTAGCAGTCACAGCCCGAGGGTGGTGAGAGGGATGAGGCAACAAAGGATACCAAGCCACCCGGCCTGCCGCATGGCGGCGGAGAGTTACAGTTCCCCGCAGAGACCTCCGTATCCTCTCCCTCACGCAGAATGTGCCAGCACATTTGGCTCTGTGGATACGGCTCCTGCCTAAGGAGACTGCAGTGCGTGCTGGGTTACGGGGGCCAACCCGCTCTTAACTGCTGTTCCAGTGGTGCCCCAAATTCTCGGGTGCCCTACACAGTTGCGTATGCTACGTATGCCTCAGAACGGTGCTGCCTTTAAGAAGAGAGCAGTGAGTTTGGCCCTCAGGGGTTGCTTAATGGGCCTCCCTGGGTCAGCGACTGATGGAACAAGTGAGACTTGGTCCTCCAGTGGCTAGCAGGGTTGGGAGCGGGCAGTAGCCAATCAAGACACAGAAGGTCACATAAAAAGGGCTGGCTGCCTGTCTCAAATGGCAGTT
Source organism: Lepidochelys olivacea (assembly GCF_965140295.1). NCBI lineage: Eukaryota > Metazoa > Chordata > Testudines > Cheloniidae > Lepidochelys > Lepidochelys olivacea. Next base: position 8,942,962 of record NC_140413.1, read on the forward strand.
TCTGGGTAAAGTGGGTAGAGGCAGAGAGGCAGGCTTGCTCTTCCCTCTACCATAACCCAGGTCATGGCCTATTGTTGACCACACTTTGCGTTTAAGTCACTGAGAGACCTTTTGAGTTACTTTGTGTGAGTGTAAGGCCGACGCAGGCCAGTCTGAGTTAGACATTGGTTGGACTGTTGAAAACTAGGTGAGCTCACTTGTGTGACACCCCCTGCTCAGGCAAGCTGATAACAGTATCTTTGTTTCTATTTGTGACAAGGTGCTCTTTACTGACCGTGACTCAGAGTTTTTCTGGTGCAATTATACTCACAGTGCACTACTTTAGACTGACAAAACAAATCAACAAATCTTTTTTACTGTGTCCCATAGTTCTAGGTGATGTTCAGGTTTATATTTAGAAATAAAAGGGAAGTTTAAAAGAAAAAATAATAATTTAAAAGGTATCTGGAATGTCAGAAAGCCAGGGGGTTCCAACCACAAGATATTTTTTTAATACTATCCAGTCCTGGAATATCTTTAAAAAGCAGCATTTCTCTAATCTTAATTGCTCTTTGAAATGTGGCTTCTTTATGTTGAAAAACTGCTCTAAAAGAGTGTTTACCGATCTTTTTTAATTAATTTTTTTAAGGAAAGCTGTATTGTATAGATCCAGATCCTTTTGCTTCATACACACAATAATTTATCTGTACAACTCCTTTCACTCTCATGGGCCCAATCCTACAGGGCCTATTCAGGCAAAACTCCCAATAACTTCAGTGGAAATTTTGCCTGAGTAAGGACTACAGGTTTGGATGCCCAGGGGCTTATTGAAGTCAATGGGAGTTGTGGGACTGAGACTTAAAATAAGATAGTTGGTCTCTGGATCTTTACAAGTGCAAACCAAAGACGTATTTCTTGAATGGACTTTTTAAAACTACAGTCATGTTTCAAAAATGTGTGAAGGCGTTGAAAAGGGAGCAACCCAGCTCAGAAGGGAGGAAGGTGGTGAGGAGGACAGACCTACCCTGAAGACTCTTGACAAGAGTGCCGGAGAAGCCTCCCTGAGGGAATCAGCCTGTATGCTGAGCCCGATTAGGGCTGACAGTTGGGTTACCTTTTCTTTTCACCTTATCTGGGACTGAAGGCAGGCAGAGAAAAGCAGCGCTGGGAAGTGACCCAGGCAGGGTAACTCAGAAGGCGTCTTGGGGGCCAGACACTATTGACCCTCCTAGGGCCTCCTAGGATCAGAGCCTGATGGAGTGGGTGCCCAGGCTCCCCTACCATTGCTCCCATGACAGGAGGGACTTGAACTACCTGTCTGCCTCACTGCACCTTTGATTAGAGGAGGACCAAGACAGTCAGATCAACCTGCCGGGAGGGGGTACAAGGTGTGCTAACCACTAGGCCACGTAAACCACCAAAGACACTATTATACAGGCTGAAGGGTATTTCACCTCTTCGGGCTGATCTGAGTGCAATTCACAAACAGTCCATTACCACGTGGCTTGCAATGAAATGAGATTTATTTAACATATAAAGCCAAAATCAGACAATGAAATAAATGGTCTGCATAATATAATAGTCTTAAACTCTATAAAAGTTAATTTAGATAGGTACCATTTGGGTTAGTTAGAGGGAAAAAGCAAAGTCTTCCATTTCTACAGAACACATCTTTCCCTCCCCGGCCCAGGCTTGTCCTGACCTGACAGGGCTGTATGTTGCAGATATTCTCTGGTATCAGGTGCCTCTAGTCATCCTTTCGCCTGCTTCTTATCAACTTGGGGTCCCTTGGTTATACTTTTATATTTCTTTTCTCTCTCCCCCAACAAGGCCTTGCCACAAAGATATTTTCCTAAATGTACTACTCCAGGAGGATATGACATTCTCTTATGAAATGTCCATTGTATGTTTCCGAAATCCATTTGAACTGCACTTGCTGCCTTGGACAAATGGTTTGGTTCCTGTTTCTCCTGTGCTACTTTTACAGTGTAAAAAGGCTTTGGAAGGGGGACGCAGCCCAATTTCACATCTTATTTCCAAATAAACATTCTCAACTCCAAGGACTATCTGCATGTTTTTCCAGCCTAACAAGAATGCGTTCTGCACATTAATTATCCTGCTTGGAGGTGTCATCCTGAATCCAGCTCATTGTCTGCCTTTAAAAAGACGGAACTCTTTTATGTTTTTAATAATTCTTACTTAGTGTTATTCTACTCTAACATCACTTGTTGACAGAATAACATCCATGCATCACAGTCTTGTGTTCAATTGTACAGAAGAAATTTTTTTTTTTGTGGGATATGTTACATTCTTTAATACAAACAAACACCAAACCCTTTCTGGATCAGATGTAACTTCAGTAAAAGTAAATTAATTAAATTGGACTCCATGAATAATTCATAACATGTAATTTTGAGAAGTGGCAATGTAAAAATAAGGCAGTAGATTTATGTGATAGGAAAATATCATTTTTGTTATTTAGACAGGAAGTGAACATTTGTTTTGATACACCATTCACTACATGCTAAAATAACGGAATAAACTAGCATTTGTAGTTTCTTTAAAAATGACAAGTTAATTTAAAAATCAACCCTGAGCTACAGGCAGGTACATTGCTGTGTAGCTTTTAAAATCACCTACCTTACAGCAAGGCATAAACATCTGAAGTAGCTGATTTTAATCTGATAGTTGGCAATGTGTGTACCTCCACATGTAAGATCAGGCTTGATCCCATAACACTTGCTTTTATTATTTGTTTACAATCCGATGCACAGGGTTTTTATAATAATTTCTGTACCTCACGTTTGAGGGAGCACAGACACTACTCATGTCAGTTGCTGCTGGGTCTTCACATCATAGAATCATAGAATCATAGAATATCAGGGTTGGAAGGGACCTCAGCAGGTCATCTAGTCCAACCCCCTGCTCAAAGCAGGACCAATCCCCAATTAAATCATCCCAGCCAGGGCTTTGTCAAGCCTGACCTTAAAAACTTCTAAGGAAGGAGATTCTACCACCTCCCTAGGTAACGCATTCCAGTGTTTCGCCACCCTCCCAGTGAAAAAGTTTTTCCTAATATCCAACGTAAACCTCCCCCACTGCAACTTGAGACCATTACTCCATCAACCTAAAGGGATTGTGGAGGGGATAGAGTCATGGCCTGGCTCACTCTGAGCACTCAATATAGCAGCAGAAGCACTTTGTACCATTGTAATGGACAGGCAAGTTCCACACAGTGCTGTGCACAATTGCTCAGGGAGGGAATCTTCTCAAGGCCCGAATCACAATTTTGACCTACAACCTCTCTCTGAGCTCCTGCCGTGGTGATGCAATTCTGGACCAGCCCCAGTGCAAGTCAGTGCCAAAATAGCACCATTTGGCCCTAGTTTTATGCATAGCTGGAAAGTTCTTGATCACCTGTGATGATTTGGAGAATCTGAATCGATGTACAGCTTATGAATTCCAGTATGATTTTATGAACTGTCTGTGGTAAGGAGACAGAGCGTTGGCACGGACATAAAACCATAGAATCACGGAAGAGTAGGGCAGGAAGAGACCTCAAGAGTTCATTAAGTCCAGTCCCCCAGTGCTGAAGCAGGACCATCCCCGACAGACGTTCATCTAACCTGTTCTTGAAAACCTCCAGTGATGGGGATTCCACAATCTGATTTGGAAGCCTGTTCCATAGCTTAGCTATCCTTATAGCTAGAAAGTTTCCTTTATATCTAACCTAAATCTTGCTTATTTTAGATTGAGCCAATTACTTCTTGTTCTACCTTCATCACCATCCTCTTTATAACAGCCCTTAACATATTTGAAGACTATGATAAGATCCCCCAATCAGTCTTTTCCTCAACACTAAACATGCCCAGTTTTATAATCCTTTTCATAGGTCAGGTTTTCTAAATCTTATACTTTTTTATTGTTCTCCTTTGGACTTTCTCCAATTTGTCCACATCTTTCCTAAATTGGGGCACCCAAACTGGATGCAATATGCCAGCTGAGGCCTCACCAGTGCCGAGTAGGGGAGGTAATTATTCTACTGTGTCTTATATACAATACTCCCGTTAATACACCCTAGAATGATATTAGCCTTTTATGCAGCTGCATCAGATTGTTGGCTCATGTTCAATTTTTGATCCACTATAGCCCCAAAATTCTTTTCAGCAGTACTACCACCTGACCAGTTATTCCCCATTTTGTAGTTGGGCATTTGATTTTTCCTTCCTAAGGGTAGTACTTTGCACTTGTCCTTACTGAATTTCATCTTGTGGATTTCAGACCAATTCCCCAAGGTTATTTTGAATTCTAATCCTGTTCTCCAAAGTGCTAGCAACCCTACCAACTTGGCATTATCCACAGATTTTATAACCACACTTCTACTCCATTATCAAAGTCATTAATGAAAATGTTGACTAGTACTGTACCCAGGACAGACCACTGTGGGACCCAAATACATATGTCCTCACAGTTTGACAGCTGACATATCTACTTCTGAATTGGCTGATTGTTACGAACTATCAGCACATGAATAGATTTTACCTGAGGAGAACAAAATAGTAACTGCATACTAGGGGAAATCAGTTATTTCCAACTTCTCTGGAGAGGGCTAGGGTTTGGAAAGTAGACAGTCCCCAAACAGGAGGACAAAGAACCATGGTGTTGAGGCTAGCCTTTAAACTATCAAGATTGGGTGGTCAAGAAGACTCATAGAGACACTCAGGAAGCATTGGTCAAGAGAGAAATAGAGAAGAGCATGCTTTTGTAGCAGAGGGATCCTGTTTAACTGTGTGACCAGCCAACATCAAAGCCAGAGATTCCACAATTCAGAGGAGAAGCCATGTGCATAAGGGGAGTATCCTTGACTTTCCAGTGGACTGACGTACTGACAAAGGTTGGGGAGTAGCACTGTATGTAAGGGAGCAGTATGACTGCTCAGAGCTCCGGTACGAAACTGCAGAAAAACCTGAGTGTCTCTGGATTAAGTTTAGAAGTGTGAGCAACAGGAGTGATGTAGTGGTGGGAGTCTGCTATAGACCACCGGACCAGGGGGATGAGGTGGATGAGGCTTTCTTCCGGCAGCTCGCGGAAGCTACTAGATCGCATGCCCTGGTTCTCATGGGTGACTTTAATTTTCCTGATATCTGCTGGGAGAGCAATACAGCGGTGCATAGACAATCCAGGAAGTTTTTGGAAAGCGTAGGGGACAATTTCCTGGTGCAAGTGCTAGAGGAGCCAACTAGGGGGGGCGCTTTTCTTGACCTGCTGCTCACAAACCAGGAAGAATTAGTAGGGGAAGCAAAAGTGGATGGGAATCTGGGAGGCAGTGACCATGAGTTGGTTGAGTTCAGGATCCTGACACAGGGAAGAAAGGTAAGCAGCAGGATACGGACCCTGGACTTCAGGAAAGCAGATTTCGACTCCCTCAGGGAACGGATGGGTAGGATCCCCTGGGGGACTAACATGAAGGGGAAAGGAGTCCAGGAGAGCTGGCTGTATTTCTAGGAATCCCTGTTGAGGTTACAGGGACAAACCATCCCGATGTGTCGAAAGAATAGTAAATATGGCAGGCGACCAGCTTGGCTTAACGGTGAAATCCTAGCGGATCTTAAGCATAAAAAAGAAGCTTACAAGAAGTGGAAGGTTGGACATATGACCAGGAAAGAGTATAAAAATATTGCTCGGGCATGTAGGAATGAAATTAGGAGGGCCAAATCGCACCTGGAGCTGCAGCTAGCGAGAGATGTTAAGAGTAACAAGAAGGGTTTCTTCAGGTATGTTGGCAACAAGAAGAAAGCCAAGGAAAGTGTGGGCCCCTTAATGGATGAGGGAGGCAACCTAGTGACAGCGGATGTGGAAAAAGCTAATGTACTCAATGCTTTTTTTGCCTCTGTCTTCACGAACAAGGTCAGTTCCCAGACTGCTGCGCTGGGCATCACAACCTGGGGAATAGATGGCCAGCCCTCTGTGGAGAAAGAGGTGGTTAGGGACTATTTAGAAAAGCTGGACGTGCACAAGTCCATGGGGCCGGACGAGTTGCATCCGAGAGTGCTAAAGGAACTGGCGGCTGTGATTGCAGAGCCATTGGCCATTATCTTTGAAAACTTGTGGCGAACGGGGGAAGTCCCGGATGACTGGAAAAAGGCTAATGTAGTACCAATCTTTAAAAAAAGGAAGAAGGAGGATCCTGGGAACTACAGGCCAGTGAGCCTCACTTCAGTCCCGGAAAAATCATGGAGCAGGTCCTCAAAGAATCAATCCTGAAGCACTTACATGAGAGGAAAGTGATCAGGAACAGTCAGCATGGATTCACCAAGGGAAGGTCATGCCTGACTAATCTAATCGCCTTCTATGATGAGATTACTGGTTCTGTGGATGAAGGGAAAGCAGTGGATGTATTGCATCTTGACTTTAGCAAAGCTTTTGACACGGTCTCCCACAGTATTCTTGTCAGCAAGTTAAAGAAGTATGGGCTGGATGATTGCACTATAAGGTGGGTAGAAAGTTGGCTAGATTGTCGGGCTGAACGGGTAGTGATCAATGGCTCCATGTCTAGTTGGCAGCCAGTGTCAAGTGGAGTACCCCAAGGGTCGGTCCTGGGGCCGGTTTTGTTCAATATCTTCATAAATGATCTGGAGGATGGTGTGGATTGTACTCTCAGCAAATTTGCGGATGATACTAAACTGGGAGGAGTGGTAGATACGCTGGAGGGCAGGGATAGGATACAGGGGGACCTAGACAAATTGGAGGATTGGGCCAAAAGAAATCTGATGAGGTTCAATAAGGTTAAGTGCAGGGTCCTGCACTTAGGACGGAAGAACCCAATGCACAGCTACAGACTAGGGACCGAATGGCTAGGCAGCAGTTCTGCGGAAAAGGACCTAGGGGTGACAATGGACGAGAAGCTGGATATGAGTCAGCAGTGTGCCCTTGTTGCCAAGAAGGCCAATGGCATTTTGGGATGTATAAGTAGGGGCATAGAGAGCATATCGAGGGACGTGATCGTCCCCCTCTATTCGACATTGGTGAGGCCTCATCTGGAGTACTGTGTCCAGTTTTGGATCCCACACTACAAGAAGGATGTGGATAAATTGGAAACAGTCCAGCGAAGGGCAACAAAAATGATTAGGGGTCTAGAACACATGACTTATGAGAAGAGGCTGAGGGAACTGGGATTGTTTAGTCTGCGGAAGAGAAGAACGAGGGGGGATTTGATAGCTGCTTTCAACTACCTGAGAGGTGGTTCCAGAGAGGATGGTTCTAGACTATTCTCAGTGGTGGAAGAGGACAGGACAAGGAGTAATGGTCTCAAGTTGCAGTGGGGGAGGTTTAGGTTGGATATTAGGAAAAACTTTTTTACTAGGAGGGTGGTGAAACACTGGAATGCGTTGCCTAGGGAGGTGGTGGAATCTCCTTCCTTAGAAGTTTTTAAGGTCAGGCTTGACAAAGCCCTGGCTGGGATGATTTAATTGGGGATGGGTCCTGCTTTTGAGCAGGGGGTTGGACTAGATGACCTCCTGAGGTCCCTTCCAACCCTGATATTCTATGATTCTATGATACATGTTGAGAATGCTCCAGAGTAATGAGAAAAACCCATGCAGGGAAATGAATGTGGCTTTTATTACTACTGAATCCATACATCTTCCCTGCTATCTAAGTAAAGAGTAATTATGTTTAGAAATGTTTACAAAGCCTATATGTGTATCTGTTTGCTTTATGTATCATTTGCCTCTGAAGAGTTAATCTGTAAACCGAAAGTGCTCACAAGATTGGAGCTCTGGGAAAAGATGAATGTAAACTATTGTGAAAACTTGGAGGGTCAACACTGATTCTGACCCTGAGGCAGCTGACCTGCATTATCTCATTTCTGTGAAAAGGTAGCAGACAGAGTCTATACCAGTGAAGTATGCCGGAGAGGTCAAGGAGAGAGACAGCCTACTGAGATCCAGGGAAGCTTAAAAGCACATGAATCTACCATGTTGGGATCCAACACAGGGGTCGAGCATTTTAGGACCCAACACAGCAGCCTGGTGAGTGGCCAGCAGAGGGAACTTTACCCGGGCTGTCTGTGACAGCGTCCCATGCAACAGTTCAGCAAACACCCTCTGCTACTTGCAGCTGAATATTATTCTCTAGTGCAGGGGTCGGCAACTTTCAGAAGTGGTGTGCCGAGTCTTCATTTATTCACTCTAATTTAAGGTTTTGCGTGCCAGTCATACATTTGAACTTTTTTAGAAGGTCTCTTTCTGTAAGTGTTTAATATATAACTAAACTATTGTTGTATGTAAAGTAAATAAGGTTTTTGAAATGTTTAAGAAGCTTCATTTAAAATTAAATTAAAATGCAGAGCCCCCCGGACTGGTGGCCAAGACCCGGGCAGTGTGAGTGCCACTGAAAATCAGCTCATGTGCTGCCTTTGGCACGTGTGCCAGAGGTTGCCTACCCCCACTCTAGTGCATACACCCCTGATAGCCCTAAATGCTGTTTTGGGAATGCTCATTTCAAGACTGATGTAGTGGATTCCAGCCTTTAAAACATTACTTTCCTGCAGATTAGGTTGGAAGCTGCCTGAACATTGGCATGCAAGAGCTAATGTGCAGCTCTCCAGTAATGAGCTGTTGGACAATCTACAGCCAAGTGGCTCCGCTTCTTCTTACTAACATCATGAAAAATCCACTCACCCACTCTTCCACATGGAGTGGAAAGTTTTCCTGGGTGAGAACCATCATCTTTTGCAGAAATTAAGCTCTTATTTTAACACAAGAGTCTCTAGGCTTTTTAGTTTCAAAGAAAAAAACTTCCAACTATGAACTGAGGATAAGTCATGCAGGGCCAACTTCCCAATTACAAATAAATGCATCTTACAATAAACAGTACAAAACTGGTTTATTCCTTTAAATTGCAGTGGTCATGGCTTTGGTGGGGTGACAGATATTTTTTTCACCCTGGCTAGTGTGCTTCGCCCTTGGGCTGGTAGATCCTGGATATATTTTTCAAGCCATTAGCAAGTTGGAATGTATTTTCTACTTGTTGCTTGCAGTTCAATTGTTCGGTGATCACAGGTGCAGCACATGCCACACAACCCAACTAACCGTTCCTGGACTGCAGTGTTACTCCTTTGGTGCTGGAGAATATTTGGCTGAGCTGACCCGATTTTCCTCTTGGCAGTTCGTGGGAGTCACCATTTTTACTGCTTGGATATTGTTCTTCATTGGTCTCAGCCAGCTTGCACAAATCAAACCTTGCAAGACTTCCCTAAGGAAGATACTTATTGAGCATAAAGCAAACAGCTGGGAATAAGGTGGGGATGGAAATTGACATACTCGAGGTGAACAGCATATCTCAGGTGTTGCAGCCCTGTAAATGGCAATATTGTTTGATTCCTTTTCTCATTTTGTCTGGTCAGATATTCTTTCAAGGATCAGTAAAAAAGGCTCAAATGTGTGGTGGTAAATTCCTCAGTTCCGTCATGGAGTGACTGTGACAACCATGATGATGCTGATGATGGTAGGTAATGGTGCTGCTGCTTCTCCCCATATCCTCAAGTGCAACTCGGAAAAGAGATGTCCAAATGGTGTGGCAACCAGGGCCTATTAAAACTGTAGCCTCACCTGATAATGCCTCATCAGCAGTTTCAGTGCAAAGAGGTTGAGATCACATAACTTTGCCACTCTTTAACCAGACTGAAATTTTCCATACCAACTGTCTGTCCTAGGCTCAATATTTTTTGGGAAAAAACAATGAGGAGTCTTTGAGGCACCTTAGAGACTAACAAATATATTTGGGTATAAGCTTTTGTGGGCTAAAACCCACTTCATCAGATGCATGGAGTGAAAAATACAGTAAGCAGAATATGTATTACAGCACATGAAAAGATGGGAGTTGCCTTACCGTGTGTGTGTGTGTGTGTGTGTGTGTGTGTATGTGGGGGGAGGTGTCAGTCCTAACGAGGCCAATTCAATTAAGGTGGACGTCGCCCATTTCCAACAGTTGACAAGAAGGTGTGAGTATCAGCAGAGGGAAAATTACTTTTTGTAGTGTCCCATCCACTCCCAGTCTTTATTCAGGCCTAATTTGATGGTGTCCAGTTTGCAAATTAATTCCAGTTCTGCAACTTCTTGAGTCTGTTTTTGAAGGTTTTTTGTTGAAGAATTGCCACTTTTAAGTGTGTTGTTGAGTGTCCAGGGAGATTGAAGTGTTCTCCTACTGGTTTTTGAATGTTACAATTCTTGATATCTGATTTGTGTCCATTTATTCTAGAGACTGTCTGGTTTAGCCAATGTACATGGCAGAGGGGCATTGCTGGCACATGATGGCATATATCACATTGGTAGATGTGCAGGTGAATGAGCCCATGATGGTGTGGCTGTTGTGGTTAGGTCCTATGATGGTGTCCCTTGAATAGATATGCAGACAGAGTTGGCAACGGGGTTTGTTGCAGGGATTTGGTTCCTGGATTAGTGTTTTTGTTGTGTGGTGTGTAGTTGCTGGTGAGTATTTGCTTCAGGTTGGGGGGCTGTCTGTAAGCGAGGACTGGCCTGTCTCCCAAGGTCTGTGAGACTGAGGGATTGCCCTTCAGGATAGGTTGTAGATCCTTGGTGATGCACTGGAGAGGTTTTAGTTGGGGTCTATAGGTGACGGCTAGTGGCGTCTGTTACTTTCTTTGTTGGGCCTGTCCTGTATGACTTCTGGGTACCCTTCTGGCTCTGTCAATCTGTATCTTCATTTCACCAGGTGGGTACTGCAGGTTTAAGAATGCTTGATAGAGATCTTGTAGGTGTTTGTCTCTGTCTGAGGGACTGGAGCAAATGCGGTTGTATCTTAGAGCTTGGCTGTAGACAATGAATTGTGTGATGTGGTCTGGATGAAAGCTGGAGGCATGTAGGTAAGTATAGCTGTCAGTAGTTTTCCAGTATAGGCTGGTGTTTATGTGACCATCGCTTATTTGCACTGTAGTGTCGAGGAAGTGGATCTCTTCAGCTAAAATGACTCAACTGTTTCTAAGAATGAAATTAAGGGAAAATATATTGCCTTGCCCATGTTAAAAAAAGTCTTACAACCATTTTGCCGAGAAGCTCTATCATGTCCATGCTTTAGAGCAAGGGCTTGAAATTTGGGTGGGTGGTTACCCTTGGTGTTAGGGACGTGCCTTTTCTCATCACTATGAAAACACATCCAAATGTGGCCAACTTATGAACCTCTCAGTTTGCACATGCTCAATAGAGACTTGATAGAGTTTGTCAGCTAACTTCTCTGATGATTGTCTGCCCTGAGCATGTTGCAGCCCATGGATGCAGGGAGTGATCAGACCTTTCTCTGCATTTGCTGCTCCTGGCTGCTGAGGGCTACTGTGGCACAGGGCACCATAACAGAGCAGGCAGACTGTCTCTCAGTTCTTGCCCTGCTGGCACTCAGGCAGGAGAGAGATCAAGAATTAGGGGAAAGGAGGAAGAAGGCATTACAGGAGTCAGAGGTTGGGGAGGAACATGGGGGTGGAGGGCAGGAGCTAGGGGGTTGTGGGAGGCAGCAGAGTTTGAGGAGATGGAGAGAGAACAAGAGTTGGTGGAGGGTGGAAAGGAGCAGAGATGATATTGAGGCTGGAGGGCATATATGCATAAAACAGAGGGGTTTGGATGGTTGCAGAGGGGGAAGGGCAGCAGTTGGGGTGGGGTGGGTAACCAGAGAAGGGGAAGTGTTGTCACAGCCGGGACACAGACAGTCTGACCTAGTGGTCAAAGCAGGTATTGGGACTCAGGCCAAGACAGATTCCGGGAGGTCAGAGCCTAAGGAAGGCCAGAAGGCAAACTGAGAGTCAAGTGTCAGGAGGCAGACAGGGTCATGAGATCAGAGGCAGGAGATAAACTTGCATGCAGAACCACAGATCAATAACCAGAGTCAGGTCAGGTCAGGAGAACAGGAAGCACAAGGCATGCAGTCCAGAGCAGGGTGGATCCCAGCTATATCCCCGGTTCCTGTGTTCGGTTTAAATAGGGGCTGTGGACCAGTCAGGGCCCCCAGGATTCTGCCAATCAGTTCCCAGGACTGGGGTTTTTTGTCTGAGTTCAGCTCATATTCTGACAGTAGTTGGTGGGTCCCTGGATGGCAGGTTGGAACCTGCTAGTGCCAAAGAACCCTGAGGACCAGCATTTAAGATCCCTGACAAGTACAAGATGTTGGGGGGGCTGGATAGGAGCAGAGGGAGATGGGTGCAGAAGCTGTGGGATGAATGGGGAGGGAAGCAGGAGTGGATCTTATATTTTATGGGTTGTGAAGGTAAATTAATTATTGTTTGTGAAACACTCAAATAATATAGTGCTGAGCACCATAGAGATGCCCATGAGGAAATTAATAATTTTGTGTGCAGTGCAGGGTTTGGATGGTGTATGTTTAATGTGGCCTGGGGCCACACAATGAATGAGAATAAAAATAAATATCAGATAACTACCCACTCATTGAATGGGTCAGGAATCCTGTGAATAAAAATAGTAGGTGATCAAGTAATTAAATACGGTTTCATAAACCCTCTGCACAAAGGGGGGAAATTAAGATTGCATTAAGCGATCTTAATTCTGGAATTGCCTAACTTTTGAGTGCTTGGCTTTGTAACCTAAATGTTGTTTTAATGTAGTCTTTTGGATGTAAAACGTAGTATAAATCCGGGGTAACTCAGATGAAGTCAATGGTTGATATTTTCAAAGCTGTCTAGTCAATTTAAACACAGACCTTCCATTAATTTTAATGGCCGGTCTGTGTCTTAAACCCATAGTCTGCTTTGAAAATCTCAGCCAATGTGCATCTGTGTATAGTATGTGAGAGGAGAATTAGCCCCGACATTTCTAGACTAAAATGACACCTGATATTTTTCACTTACTTTGGCTAATTTAAGAATGAAGGGGAGGGTTCAGCACAACACAATATATTTAGAATCCTTTCTTTTTTCTTGTTTTTCTCTTTAAGACTCTCCGCCGTTTGTCTGTAGTTTTACAAATGTGGTTTCTATTGTGGTTTCATCATCATATTGAAATTTCAGTGTAGCACTCAGACCAAAGGGAGTGGGGCACAGGAATGCTTTATAAATGAGATTATTGCTATTAATCTACATGATCCAAATCACTGGAAAAGATTTTTCCTCTGTCAATTACGTAATAGCTTTACTATTCTCATACAAATTTTCTGTGACATGAATAGGATAGAAAAATGTTGGCCAAGAATTTGTTTCTTTGTGCCATCAAAGGCATCATCACAATTGTCTTCACAGTAGTTTTGGCACCTTTTGTAACTTCATATTCTTCACAGAGTAGAAGTTTACAATATATGTAAAGTTTTGTTGTGCTAATGCAAGCAGCCTGAGAGTTCTCCATGGTACTATAAGTTGTTGTCATATTTTGACTTCTGCACCATTGGATTTTGTGTATGTCACCTGCAAAGCAGTCAAAAAATTGTTTCTTTTTGTTGTTATTGCTAGTTCTCTGTGCCTTCAAAGGTTTTTCAAGACATTTTATTGTATTTTTGTGGGTGTATTGATACCATGCTTTTAAAACTAGTGGAAGATTTTCTATGGTACTTTTGGAACTGACAGTTTTTCTTTGAGCTTTCAAAGGCATTGCAAGATATGTGTTTGTGCTGTTATCAGCACTGTCAGTTTCTTTATGCAATAACAAAAGAGTTGTGCAATGATTCTCTGTAAAGGTATCAGTTTACGGTAGTCTTTTTGTGTGTGTAAAGAAGCCCGACTAAAGTTTCTTTCTATTGTTACTGGTGTGTCTGGTATCTGTACTGTAACAAAAAATTATAACTAACACCGTTAAGAAGTCATGTTGCAGGGGTACGATAAAACAGACATTTCCTATTCAACAATGCCAAATCTAGGAAATTGTACATAGCAGTAGTTAAATGATACATATCACTACAAAGACTGAGTTCCTTTCTAAAAGTTAAAATTTCTACAATATGCTATCACGGTTTGTTTGAGCTTCCATTGAACTAAATATAAAGATTCCTCTTAGCATTGGAGTTTTAATGGAATGATGTGTCATAAAACTGGAGTAATGCAGCAATGAATCAGGCTCTGTGTTTACTAGAAGAAAAGAGGCATCTGATCATCAGAGAAATTTTCACTAAGAAGAGAAAAAGAATAAGGTTTTTGACTTGGTATTTAAAATGACAGAGTCAAAATATGAAGAGAATTAAAAAAGTGTTCCAAGACCTTGGGATCAGAAGAGGAAGCACATAGTATTTTGAAACAGCAATAGAGGAATGAGTTGTCATAGGAAGAAAAGTCATAGGTTACTGCTGTAATAAAAGCAGTTAAGAACAGAATTTGGTCCTAGGTGTGTTTGCATAGTTTTGGACTTGTTGGGCTGGTCAAAGAGAGGATTTTTAAAGACCAGTGTAGATAGTATTGCATATATTGAGATGTGAGATCACAAGCATGTGGTTATCAGAAGTAAAAAATTTGCAACTAAGTGGGATATTCAGAAGATGGGCTCAATTCTCCTCTCACACAGGTTTACACTGGTGTAGCTTCAGTGGAATTAGTCTTGATTTACACACATTTAAGAGAGAGAATAATGCCCTATATCTGCAAGTTCTAACATAATAAATAACCTATGGTCTTCAGTGAGCATTAGGATGTGAGTAAATACTGAGTCTGATGTTCAAGATTTGGCTCTACACAGCACATTAAGCTCTGACTCATGTTTGAGCCCAAGCCCCACTTCTGTATACACACACAAATCAGTCTGAATCAGTATAGCAAGCACTCCTAGGTCACAATTTGGGGGTGGGTGAGAGCCTAAGCCCCACTGTGACTCAGGTCCAAACCTTGTTTCGCAGTGTGATCACAGATCAAGCCTAAGACCCAAGTCAGAAGGTCTGCGTAGTACAACATGGACACATTAGTAAGGCTCTGAGACCCAGGTCCGGCAATTGTAAACCTAGGTTTACATGTACCAGCTTCACAATGCAGTGTAGATGCTCAAGCCTGGGCTGGGAAACGCTGAGTCTATGAGCCCGGGTCCCACAGATCCAGGCTTAGTTTCAGTGTAGACATACTCTTAGAAGTCTGATTCTGCTCTTGCTTACACCAGTTGTGAATTCTTGTAGGTTTGTAACACTAAATCTGAGGAAAAGTGACCTGTGATGAAATTTAGGCTACATTTGGAGCTAAGAGTGTGATTCCCAACTTGAGGGGAAGCTAGCATGCTACAAATAGTGTAGTCATGGTAGCATAGGCCCTGGCCACTTCGAGTACCAAACCCATGGAGTCCAGGCGGGTTTGTACTTGGGGCATCTAGACCATGCTGCCTTTCACCACTGCCCTTGCTACTGTGGCTACACTACTATTTTTAGTGTGCTAGCTTGATGAGAACTAGTGTGAATATGCCTACATGGGCTGGGAATCACGCCCCTAGCTCCAAGTGAAGATGTAGCTCTGGTGCATCATATTATAGGATTTCGTTTTAATTCTGGGAAGATTATCTTGTGCCTTTTGCTAATGAGAGACTGTAATTTTCTACTTAACTTTCTTGTGCATAGAAAATGTTCTCCATCTTTCAACTGCTTTTATAGTATTCCCTCTGCTCTTGGTTTTTTATCTTTCAGTTTTCAATGACTTTTGGAGATGTAGATGTTTATAAAAGACCAAATTTGTTTTATAGTAAGAATTACATTGCCTTTACCAGTAAGCATGCCCTGTTTTGTTGAGTGCATGATTATCTCAATTCTTCACTCCCACAATCCTGAGCGGAATTTATTTGGGAAATATCTTTTATGAATTAGATATCTTCAGGCAGTCTCTTTACTCATGGTGATCTAAATTTTTTAATATTAACCTTTTGGTTTTTCTGCTGTTTATGCCATGGTAGTTGTAGGAAAAAGTACATTTAAACACAATATTGCAGCTTTCCATAACCAGGGCATGGTTGATCTGTACCACTCTCCTGTGAACTGACCTAGTGCAGTTATGTTTTCTTCCCTGATGAGATGTGGCTACGTCACCTTTCTTTTTGTGCTGTGCTTTTTGTTTATTTTACCAAAATAATTGTGTGCAGCAAAATGAACAAGTTCTATATATGTGAAAAATTATATTATTTCATTGTAGGCATCTGTATTCCAGGTCTGTTATGTTCTGAACACTATTTTTTCACTTTCATTAGAAAAAACAATTAAATTAGACTGATACTTAACCTTTGCTCTTAGCTACTCTGCACAGAATGTTAATTTTTGTTTCTCTGGAAGATATCTTTAGGAAGTAATTTTTTTTCACTTTCAAGGGGAAATTCCTATTTTCCTCGGGGGTTTTACATTATGCTGCACATTTTGAGAATTTGGTTACAAAACCCCTTTTCTAATATCCTCAATTTCCTTATTAATCCCATAATCACATATGAGTAAAAATGTGATTGTATGGTATTGCATTTTCTCATTTTAGTTGGATAGGCATTCAAATGTGTCAACTTTCTCCTCTCAAGTGTCAACTGGGCATAAATATTCAACTATATCTGTAAAGTAACCTGCTTTTTTTTTTTAACCCTGCCAGCTATGAATATTCACTTTTGGCCTCATCTTCTGCTTCACTGTGGTTTAGGCCTTGCCCCCAAAGTCTCAGAATTATTAGTTTCTTAGTCCATAAGGTTTAAACTTGTTAACATTTTTTTTCTTTAAGAAATCCAGGTCCATCAGTGACTTAAACACTCCCAGTGACTTAAAAGGGAGCAGGATAAATCCCTCCGACGACGACGACAGTGTTTATTACATTAAAAAAAATTAGGTCTCAATCCTACTCTCACAAAGTCAATGTAAGTTTTGGTGCTGACTTCAATGGGAGCAGAATTCAGCCTTTACTTGTTGGCCTCCTTCAAATATGGTAATTTGCGGATTTCAATTATTTAGTTGCATTAGTTGCTCAGGAAGTACATGAACACATGATTATAGCAGATTTATTAATTTTGCGAAGAGAGTGATTTGGAGCCATAATGAAGGGACCTTTTGACGTGTTCTATTTTAAGTTGCATTAAGAGCATCAGGAGTGTCTGAATAGGTGCTCTTTTTCTTTTGTTTAAGTATAAATAAATAAATAAATATAAAGCTGTTTTGTGTTTCCTAAGGGTGGTGGTGATGGTGAAGATTTAGAAAAAGGGACTTGGGATATAGATTATTGCCACTACATTGCCTAATGTGTACAGTTGTTATTTTCATTTTTAGTATTTTTATATAAAAAGTATCAGACTTCTAAATAACTCCTATTTAGATTTATGTTGAAGTAAATACTTTAAAGGACTGTTTGCAACTTGATGGTGATTTTTCACAGTAGATATCAAGGAAGAATATTTTCATTTGCTTCAGTGATTGCCATTGTCTGCAGCAACTGTACAATTCCAACATAGAGGGGAAAAATTGAAATGCTGTAGTAAATTTGAGCAGAGCAAATAGCCTGAAAATTGTGGACAAATAGACACAGCTTTGTATCTTTTTTAGAAATCGATTTTTTTGGTATGTTTTCCTTCCTTCCTTCCTTCTTTCTTAGAAAGCCTTTGACAAGGTCCCTCACCAAAGGCTCTTAAGCAAAGTAAGCTGTAATGGGATAAGAAGGAAGGTCCTCTGATGGACTGGTAACTAGTTAAAAGTTAGGAAACAAAGGGTAGGAATAAATGGTCAGTTTTCAGAATGGCGAGAGGTAAATAGTGGTGTCCCCCAGGGGTCTGTACTGGGACCAGTCCTGTTCAACATATTCATAAATGATCTGGAAAAGGGGGTAAACAGTGAGGTGGCAAAATTTGCAGATGATATAAACTACTCAAGATAGTTAAGTCCCAGGCAGAATGTGAAGAGCTACAAAAGGATCTCTCAAAACTGGGTGACTTGGCAACAAAATGGCAGATGAAATTCAATATTGATAAATGCAAAGTAATGCATATTGGAAAACATAATCCCAACTCTACATATAAAATGATGGGATCTAAATTATCTGTTACTACTCAAGAAAGAGACCTTGGAGTCATTGTGGATAGTTCTCTGAAAACGTCCATTCAATGTGCAGAGGCAGTCAAAAAAGCAAACAGAATGTAGGGAATCATTAAGAAAGGGATAGATAATAAGGCAGAAAATATCATATTGCCCTTATATAAATACATGGTAGGCCCACATCTTGAATACTGTGTGCAGATATGGTTGCCCCATCTCAGAAAATAGATATATTGGAATTGGAAAGGTACAGAAAAGGGCAACAAAATGATTAGGGGTATGGAATGGCTGCCATATGAGAAGAGATTAATAAGACTGGGACTTTTCAGCTTGGAAAAGAGGTGACTAAGGGTGGATATGATAGAGGTCTATAAAATCATGACTAGCGTGGAGAAAGTAAATAAGGAAGTGTCATTTGCTCCTTCTCATAACACAAGAACTAGGGGTCACCAAATGAAATTAATAGGCAGCAGGTTTGAAACAAACAAAAGGAAGTATTTGTTCACACAACGCACAGTCAACCTGTGGAACTCTTTGCCAGAGGATGTTGTGAAGGCCAAGACTATAACAGGGTCCAAAAAAGAACTAGATAAATTCATGGAGGATAGGTTCATCAATGGCTATTAGCCAGGATGGGCAGGGATGGTGTCCCTAGCCTCTGTTTGCCAGAGTCTGGGAAAAAAGTGACAAGGAATGGATCACTTGATGATTACCTGTTCTGTTAATTCCCTCTGGGACACCTGGCATTGGGCACTGTCAGAAGACAGGATAGTGGGCTAGATGGACCTTTGGTCTGACCCAGTATGGCCGTTCTTATGTTCTTTCTTCAAATGTCAGCTCTAAAAGAATGCTCATAAGTGAATTGTTATTATTTATTGGTATTATTGCTGTCATACCCAGAATGTCCTACCTGGGTGTTGTACATACATCGGAGAAGAAATAATCTCTGTCCAAAAGGCCATATGTTCTAATAAGACAAGCAACAGACAAAGGGTGGTGGGGAAGGATAAGGGGTAAAACATGTATTGAATTTCTTGATTGGGTTTTTTTTTTATTTCCCCCATGCTGTCCCTTTACCTAACCTTTAGTAGTTGGTTAATTGCTTGTGAGCATTGTGATAGAAGTTGGTTTTAAGAAGGTATTTGAAGACACAAAAGAACCTTAAGGACCAATTAATGGGAGAAGCTCTACATGTAAGGGTCAGCATGGAAGAAAACATAAAGAAGAGTATAGGAAAAGCAGAAGAATGGGGGTATCAAGACTGGTAGTGAAGTGGTAGGACATCAGAGCTAATGGGTAAGGAAGGTGAGAATTGTGAAGGGTGTTAAGGATAAGGATAGGAAGCTTGTTGTGATGTCTAAAGGAGGACCCAATAACGGATTCAGAGAGGAGCATAACATAGTCATAGTGATAGGCAAGTAGGTTTATCTCAGCAGCTGTATTTTCCATGGGCTGGCAGGGAGCAATGTGTGTATTAAAGAGGCCTGAGAAGTAGGGGTTACAATATTCAAAGTAGGAGATGATGTGGGCCAGGTTGAGTGGTTTAGCAGTCACATAAAGAATAGGTTAGATAATAGAAATGTTTTGGAGAAAGAGCACCAAGATGTGGACAAGGAATGACTGTGAAAAGAGAGGGTGGGTAGGAGTTGAAGATAACCACAAGGTTATGTGCCTGAATGAAAGACAGGTTGGTGTTATCTACATTGATACTGCATGCTTTTCAGTGTAAACAGGGGTCTTCAGACTCGTATTTCATTCCTCAGATACACCCGTATGATGGCAGGCTAAATTAAAAGAAAGGCAAGGCAGATCCTCAGCTGGTGTAAATCAGCCTAGTACCATTGAATTCAGTGATCTCTGAAGCAACTTTCTGAATGGGCAAGATTGCATTAGTCAAGGCCTGAGAGAAGGATGTTGCAATAATTGAGACATGAGCTAATGAGAACTTGGATGAGAGTTTTAGCTGTGTGATTGGATAAGAAAGGCTGTATCGTAGAGTTGTTAGCAGAAAAAATTGGCAAGATTTAGAGATAGCCTAGATGTGAGGACTTAGATGTCTGAGTTTAAAATGATGCCCAGGTTTTAGGCCAGAGTGACAGGCAGGATAGGATTGTCCACAGTGATTGAGAGAAGAAAAAGTGGGGAGAGATTTGGGGGGAAAATTTGGAACTATCTTTCAGGCATGTTGAGCTGGAGCTGACAGCTTGACATCCATGAGGAGATGTAAGAGACAGGCTGAGATTTTTAGTTGGACAGAAGGAGACAGGTCTGAAATAGACAGAGAGAGATCTCTGCGTGGTCATCATAGAGACGGTAGCTGAATTTGTGTTTGTGGGTGAGATTACATAGAGATACAAGTGTAGAGGGAGAATATAAGGGGACTATAAGGCTCCACAGGTCTAGGATCCCAGCCTGCAGAGCTACAAGGCATCTGACATCTCCATGCTGCCACCCAGTAGCACCTGTAACCAGCTTGTGCTCCACTCCCACGACACAGTGGACACAGACTATAGGAAGTCCTGCCTCAAGGGATCTGATAGGCAGCAGCCTCACAGTTCCTGATTTGCTTCCCACCCTATATAAACCCAAGAGGCATTCCAGGAAGCATCCAGACAATTGTGTGGGTCTCCTGTAGCTGCTATGATTGTTCCTGTTCCTGGCTTCAAACTCAGTTTGCTTTGGACTTCACCTCCTGACACAGATCCTGAAATCCAACTCGGCCTCTGGCTCTTGATATCGACCCTGGCCTGGAACCTATGAACTCCTCCATTTACTTCCAGCCCCAGGTTTGACTCTCGTTGGACCCAACTGCCCTTGTTAGGATCCTGACAGTGACTAAGGACAGAGCCCTGTGGAACACCCACAGAAAGTTGGAGGGCGGATGAGAGGAGGATCCTCTGAAGAAGCAATTAGAAAGGTAGGAGGAGAACCAGGAGATGCCAGAGCCACAGAAGCCAAGGGAGGACAAAATGACGCTGTTTGATAGCATCAGCGATGGCTGGCAGGTCAAGAAGGATGAGGATGGAGTACTGATTTTGAGTTTTAGTTGGAAAGAGGTCATTAGAGACTTTGGCAAGAGTGGTTTCAGTGGAGTGCAAGAGGTGGAAGCCAGGTTGGAGAGGGAGTAGGATGGAATTGCAGGAGATGAACTCCTGAAAGCAATTGTAGAGAACATATTTCATGTCCTTAGAGATGAAAGGGAGATGTACTAGTAGTTGAGGGCAAGTAGGGTCAAAAGTAGGTTTTTTTAAAGATGGGAGAGACAAAGCATGCTTGTATTGTGAGGGGAAGGAGCCAGAGGAGAGTGAGGGCTAAGGCGAAGAGTAAGGGAGGATATGAAAGTGGTCAAAAGGGAGATCAGGAGATAGGATGGGATGGGATCACTGGGGCAAGTGGAGGGATTGGAAAAGGAGAACAGATGTGAAACATTTGTATCTGTGACAAGGGAGAAGGGAGTGAGAGTTGTAGGAGGGAAAGGCAGAAGGGAAGATGAGCCAAGGTGAGGGAGAAGGGTGTTTTTTAAAATCATTTTTCTCTTGGGAGAAATTGACAAGATCCTGTGCAGAGAGAGAAGTGGAAGCAGGAATGGATGGTTTAATGAGTGAGTCGAAGGTAGTGAAAAGGCAGCTGGGATGGTGGGCATGAGTTTCAGTCAAGTTTAGAAGTAGAGTTATTTAGCAAGGAAGATGGCAGACCTGAAGGAGTAGAGAATGAACTCATAGTGGAAGAAGTCAGCCTGATGATGGGATTTCCACCAAAGTTGCTCCATAGTATGAGAGCAAGAACAGAGGAAGTGGATGTTGGAGGTGAACCAGGATTGGAGATAGGCAGGGTGGATCTTGTAATGGGAGAAAGGGGCAAAATAGTCAAGAGTGGAGGCGACTGAAGCATGACTAAATTTCATGAGACTCACATACTCTCCCAGGGCAAATGTTTCTGATTTCAACAGGGACATTTTTCATACACTGGCAAATAAACTAATATGAACTATGTTGATTCAGCCCACATCCATGTTGATCTGAATTACTAATGTCATAGAGTTTACTCGCTTGATTTGTATTAGGAAGAATGAAGAGAAGATAATACTCTGCTACATCCTGGTCTTTGAATTGAAGTATGTTTTGTTGAAACCCTATGTCATGGCTTTCAAGATGATCCTCACTAAACTAATGAACACTTCCTTTGGACTACCTGTGAGTACTTATGTGTTCCAAGGTTTTGGAGAGATTTATTCCTTTTAATAATAAGCTTGCACAGTGGAGCGAGGGAGTTTCAGATCCAGATACTGATCCTCAAAATGGGATACAATAAAGGCATTTCTCGTGCACAAGTTTCCCTCTCACACTCAGACCCATTCCAGTAAGCTCATACAACTTTACTGGACAAGTGTGAAGTCTTAAGTCTTTTTATCTCAAGGAGATTAAGGGTATGTCTACATAGCAACTAGACACCTGCCAGCCGACTCGGTCTTGTGAGGGTCATGCTGCAGGGCTGTTTCATTGCTGTATAGACTTCTGGGTTTAGGCTGGAGCCTGAGCTCTGGGACCCTCCCACCTTGCAGGATCTTAGAACTGAGAAAAATTCTTTCACTGATTCCACCTCAAAGAACTATTTCACGACAAAGATGACACCACCCACAGCTACACCCCCCTCCCCCGAACAGTCATAAGAAAAGAATCATCTGACTGGACGTCACACAGTGGATGAAACCACACACTTGATCATTACATCAATTCCTTAATAAACATCACATCCACCATAATCTCTCCTCTGCCAAGAGGACTGCTGTACAGTCCTGGAAATCCAATCATTAGATAGTGATCAAACCAACAGACAAAGGGGCCTCATCATGATCCCCAAAATGATGATAATGTCACTGAGGCCAGCTGACAACTCTCTGACACCACCTACTATGAAGAACTCAAAGAAGACCCCACACCATAATTCACCCAGGAATTTAAGGATATCATCAACTCCTTCCTGAAACAACTCTGAGAGAAACTGTACAACCTCACCCCCACAACTCTCCTCATGGACCTTCTACATGCTTCCCAAGATACACTAACGAGGGAACTGAGGCAGTCCCATCATGTCTGGCCATGGCACTCCTACTTAAGGAATACTGGGACGCTTAGAAACCATCCACCAGAGAAAGGACCATTTTCCTCCTTGTCACCATAGATGTCATCTCCCTATACACCAGCATCCCTCATGATGATGGCATTGATGCGTGCCTCAAATATCTACAAGACAGTGGACAACACTCAGATATCCACCTCAAACACATTGCCAAACTCATCCATTTCATCCTCACCCATAACAACTTTACATTCAACAGGAAACATTTTGTGCAAATCATGCTAACCTTCCCATGGGCCACCTTGAGAGATAATTTCTGGACAAATGCAAGATGAAACCAGTGATATACATGATATACGTCAATGATATTTTCATCCTCCGGACAGGTGCCCTAAACTCCCTCACAGATTTCCACCAGGACCAGACCCTGCCATGACCACAGATGAAAAACCTTCAGACATATCTTCACTGGCACAGTGATCAGTATCCCCCACAACACATCTTTCAAGATCTATGGTGCCTACACATTCCTGTCACAACATGTGGGGTACCTCATCCAGTGCACTAAATGCCCCATGTGAGTGAAACGAGACAATTACTACGGTTTTGGATGAACTCACACAGAAAAATGATAAAAGTCAAAAACATCATATCGCTTGTGGATAAACACCTTTCACAAAATGATCAATCCATATCTGACTTCTCAGTCCTTCTCCTCAAAGGAAACCTTCCCAACACCTTCTAAAGATGAGCCTGGGAGCTTAAAATCATAACTTTGTTATACACCAAAAATCATGAACTCAGTAAAGACACTGGATTTATGGCTCATTACAACAATCTATATAATCCAGTAACCCTCCTTTGTCCTATGACTACAGATGTGTTAGCTGCCCACTTCACCTTGAATGGACCCGTACTACATGTTAACTCCTTATGCTAAACAATATGTTCTACCTTGTATGCAGCTGTGACACTGAGTACCTTTCCCAGACTTGAAGAAGAGGTCTGTGTGAGCTTGAAAGCTTGTCTCTTTCATCAACAGACGTAGGTCCAATAAAAGATATTACTTCACCTGCTCCCCCATCTTTTTAAATATAAAGGTAGTAGAAAGCCAAATGGTTTCCGAAAAGGGACGTTTCATGGAATAATTTATCTGATGTGGCATTGCCATTTGTTGTATAATTTCAGTCTCGTTGCTATGGGAAACCATTTTACTGTTGCAGTGACTGTTAATCAGAATTTGTAGTTATACCACTTTCATCACAAGACTCTATATCATTATGAATTAAGTAATGGTTCTCATTGAGAGTGGCATAGATCAAACATTATTGGCAGAAATAAAATCCTGCCAACCGTCCTGTCATTTTACTCACCATTACCAGAATCAGGGAACACAAGCTTAAGTTTAACTTCTATAGGAACTCAAGGGTCCTGCAAAATTTCAGGAAAGGAAGGAAAGGCTGCTGCTTTACAGTACAATCACTCCATATATTTTTGATTTAAAGAGAAAGCTGCAATCTGTGGCTATGTATGCACAGATGGTGTCAGCAATAGGGTAGGGATAGGGACAGAAGTTCTGATGCTGTGTTGATTCTGTGGTCCTTTCCTCCTGCAAAAGAATGATGCTAGGGCCATAGAGGCTTCTCTAGTCATTAGGTTGGAGTATCCTCTGCAGAGTGGCTGTAGCATAGCAGAGGTTGTGGGTGGGGAATGGAATGATTCCTCCCTTATTCTTCTCTCTTGGTGCTCCAAAGAGTCCAGTTGTGGTACTTAGTCTGGACACAACATTTGGATCTGAATAACTAACATACTTTTTTGGGGTGGTTTTCTTGCTTTCCTTTCTAATTCCTCCTGGTACCAGAGCATAGCATCATAGGCATTCATGGTTATCATGAGAACCTTGAAAACGTGGGCCAGCTGTAAACTGATGTGGTGTTGCCTTTAAGAGTATTCAGAGAGCTTGAAATAATATCACTGAGAACGGCCAACTGTCCCATTCATCTCAATGGGGTGCGAACTTTGAAACTTAATGAGGATCATTTATATGTCAATATTGTTAAATTTTTCACTGTTGAACAATTTTAGAAGAAACATCAAATCAATATGTTTATCCAACAGTCCCAAAACCACTGCCCCAGATGCCAAAGACTCCAACTGTCCCTCACTTGCTGCCAAAAACTCCAGCTTCCCCTTTACAACTTCTAGAATGCAATTATGTGTTGTCAGAGTAAACATTTGTGGCAGACTGGAAACTGAAAGTGTGGGGACATCATAAAATAAATTGAATTTATACTTAAAATAAAAAAGTACATGATCTACTGTGCTGGTTTTATTATACATTTTCATATTTACTCCATTATTTAATTTAAATGGAGCTGTTGCACAATTTCTAATATGCTTCACTAGAGTGATGCAGAATCTCGAAATGTTGCTGTAGAATTTAGATTCATCTCGTTGTAGATTATACAATGCCTTGATAATGATGTTCAGACTGTTGGCGTCTTATTGACCCACAAAATTCACAGTTTCTCTAATTCCAAATCAAATCCTATTAGAGCCAAAAACCTCTGTGTAACAGTTATGTTTTCATTTCATTGTATTCTAAATATTCTGAGTGATGAATAATCAAAATATTATCAAGGTGTTAGCAACATTTTTCTGATCTCTTCTTCACGATTTTCTTTCTCTTTCTTCATGTTCACAGTAGCCCCCAACTATAATTCTGATTGGCTAAATTAATTCTGCAGCATCCTGCTGTGAATAATTATGTTCATCCAGTGTGGATCCTGATGCCTTCCCCCCCAACCCCTCCTTTTGCCGAAATTATAATGTGACAATTGCAGCTCACAGCTGGCTCATCAGAGGTGGCCAGTTTGGGGATTGGCACATCTGAATATGTGTCTCTGTTAACTCTCTGCTTTGATTGCTTAAGACAAGACATATGTAAACCCTGTGATTATTGCTATTTTGTGTATTTCACAAAGATACTGCTTTAAACTGTAAAGCTGTTGTGTTTGTTGGGGGAGGGGAAATTACAAGAATTTTGTCTCTCTACCTCCCCTCCAACACCTTCCAACAATAAATAGCTGTCAGGCTTATGTCAAGAATGAAATTATAGGAGTACATAAGGCCTTGATTACATTGTTTTGAATAGATTGCTATTAGCATACTGAAATGAAGTCTAATTTTTCAGTGCTTTAGCTCAGTCAAAAATCAGATTATGCGGAGGGAGAGGGGACCCTCAGAAATGAATGATGTAATGTGCTCAACTCTTCTGTAGTCTCAAAAAGAAAAGGAGGACCTGTGGCACCTTAGAGACTAACAAATTTATTTGAGCATAAGGTTTCGTGAGATACAGCTCACATCATCGGATGCATGCAGTGGAAAATACAGTGGGGAGATTTATATACAGAGAGAACATGAAACAATGGGTGTTACCATACACACTGTAAGGAGAGTGATTACTTAAGGTGAGCTATTACCAGCAGGAGAGCAGGGCGGAAAAAACCTTTTGGAGTGATAATCAAGGTGGGCCATTTTCAGCAGTTGACAAGAACGTGTGAGGAACAGTGGGGGGTTGGCGGGGGGAATAAACATGGGGAAATAGTTTTACTTTGTGTAATGACCCATCCACTCCCAGTCTCTATTCAAGCCTAAGTTAATTGTATCCAGTTTGCAAATTAATTCCAGTTCAGCAGTCTCTCGTTGGAGTCTGTTTTTGAAGTTTTTTTGTTGAAGAATTGCAACTTTTAGGTCTGTAATCGAGTGACCAAAGAGATTGAAGTGTTCTCCAACTGGTTTTTGAATGTTATAATTCTTGACGTCTGATTTGTGTCCATTTATTCATTTACGTAGAACTGTCCAGTTAGACCAATCTACATGGCAGAGGGGCATTGCTGGCACAGTATGGCATATATCACATTGGTAGATGTGCAGGTGAACGAGCCTCTGATAGTGTGGCTGATGTGATTAGGCCCTATGATGGTGTCCCCTGAATAGATATGTGGACACAGTTGGCAACGGGCTTTGTTGCTTCTGTAGTTTGTTTCAGTTTACAGCCATTTAAAACAAACAATGAAATAAATAAATACATTATGCTCTAGTATATGATTAGCTGGAAGGTGAAGACAAGTTGGTAGATTACAGCACAAAACATTTGGGTTAAATGTAGTTCTTGTGAAATTACTGAAGGTACAGCAAAAGAAAATTGGTGTGTATTTAATTCATTTTAATGAAGCATCTAGTTCACTTACTGCATTTGTGTTTCATAGCTGAAAATATACTAGCTTTTTTGCATAATTCATATCACACTGCCAGTTTTCTGCTCACGTGTGTCCTCTGATGATGCATGCTTATTATCATCTAATCTGTAGGGCAAGTGCCCTTGTTGTGTTTTTGTTGTTTTACAATTCCTGATGATGCGAACACATTGCCTGTTTACTTTGAAAATCTTTAATTTTGTATTCTGGGAGTGTGCTACCTTTACATGTTTTTAGTAACTCATAAGATGGCAGGTTTGTTAGTCACATGAGTACTATGGTAAGAACCTCTGCTCTAATGTGGTTGAAATTAAAAAAAAAAGTGAAACTTTGACATATCAAATAGTTAATACACACACACATTATTATTTTGACTGCTATTATTCTTAAAATAAGCAAATTAGGGTTTGGAAAGATTCAGTATTCATTTTGTTCTACTGGGTTAGCTGAGAAAATATGGAGAGAGAGAGAGAGAGAGTAAGGAATACATGATGGTACAATGTGGCATAAAGGTTTTATTGGCAAGAGTTCGGGTTGGTCACATTATCTGTGAATGGCAAAGCTGTGAGTGAGATATACATGTCATCCTAACCAAGTGCTGATGAAGCTTTTAAACTATGTCATAAATTGGCTCTATGCAACATATATTTTAGAGAAAATCTGTAGAGAATTTTTTTTTTAAATTGTATTCTTCTTGTAAAATCAGGCGACCTTATTATCGTGAGTTTCACTGCATAGGCCTCAGAAGAACAGAAAAATTATAACTAATAAATTTAAAAATTTCTAAAAGTGAACCAAAAGTACCTATTTTATACATAGAATCATAGAATCATAGAATATCAGGGTTGGAAGGGACTTCAGGAGGTTATCTAGTCCAACCCCCTGCTCAAAGCAGGCCCAATCCCCAATTAAATCATCCCAGCCAGGGCTTTGTCAAGCCTGACCTTAAAAACTTCTAAGGAAGGAGATTCTACCACCTCCCTAGGTAATGCATTCCAGTGTTTCACCACCCTCCTAGTGAAGAAGTTTTTCCTAATATCCAACCTAAACCTTCCCCCACTGCAACTTGAGACCATTACTCCTTGTCCTGTCCTCTTCTACCACTGAGAATAGTCTAGAACCATCCTCTCTGGAACCCCCTTTCAGGTAGTTGAAAGCAGCTATCAAATCCCCTCTCATTCTTCTCTTCTGCAGACTAAACAATCCCAGTTCCCTCAGCCTCTCCTCATAAGTCATGTGTTCCAGACCTCTAATCATTTTTGTTGCCCTTCGCTGGACTCTCTCCAATTTATCCACATCCTTCTTGTAGTGTGGGACCCAAAACTGGACACAGTACTCCAGATGAGGCCTCACCAATGTCGAATAGAGGGGAACGATCACGTCCCTCGATCTGCTTGCTATGCCCCTACTTATACATCCCAAAATGCCATTGGCCTTCTTGGCAACAAGGGCACACTGCTGACTCATATCCAGCTTCTCGTCCACTGTCACCCCTAGGTCCTTTTCCGCAGAACTGCTGCCTAGCCATTCGGTCCCTAGTCTGTAGCTGTGCATTGGGTTCTTCCGTCCTAAGTGCAGGACCCTGCACTTATCCTTATTGAACCTCATCAGATTTCTTTTGGCCCAATCCTCCAATTTATCTAGGTCCCTCTGTATCCTATCCCTGCCCTCCAGCGTATCAACCACTCCTCCCAGTTTAGTATCATCCGCAAATTTGCTGAGAGTGCAATCCACACCATCCTCCAGATCATTTATGAAGATATTGAACAAAACCGGCCCCAGGACCGACCCTTGGGGCACTCCCCTTGACACCGGCTGCCAACTAGACATGGAGCCATTGATCACTACCCGTTCAGCCCGACAATCTAGCCAACTTTCTACCCACCTTATAGTGCATTCATCCAGCCCATACTTCTTTAACTTGCTGACAAGAATACTGTGGGAGACCGTGTCAAAAGCTTTGCTAAAGTCAAGAAACAATACATCCACTGCTTTCCCTTCATCCACAGAACCAGTAATCTCATCATAGAAGGTGATTAGATTAGTCAGGCATGACCTTCCCTTGGTGAATCCATACTGACTGTTCCTGATCACTTTCCTCTCATGTAAGTGCTTCAGGATTGATTCCTTGAGGACCTGCTCCATGATTTTTCCGGGGACTGAGGTGAGGCTGACTGGCCTGTTGTTCCCAGGATCCTTCTTCTTCCCTTTTTTAAAGATTGGCACTACATTAGCCTTTTTCCAGTCATCTGGGACTTCCCCCGTTCCCCACGAGTTTTCAAAGATAATGGCCAATGGCTCTGCAATCACAGCCATTCCATAAAAATGTGAATAATAAAATCTGATGTAAAAAAAAATGTTTGTCTCAAAGCAAGTACTGTTTTTGTTACTGGAAGGTTGGGAATTCCCGCTTTTCAATGGTATAAAGCTCTGCTTTCTACCCTTGATGGGTTACAAGTTATCAGACCATATACCTGCCATTGGTGCAGAATTAAATATTGCCCACTCTGCACCTTAGCTCAAATTTACCATTCACCTGTGGTTTGGCTGTATTGATAGCTCAGATATCAAGAACTAAATTGTAAACCTTGGCGCAAGCTTATTTCCAAGTGTGGCCTTTCCCTGTGTTTCCCATGTGGAGAAATCTGTGCCCAGAGAGCCATTCTGATAGCCGGGGGGGGGTGTTACTTAGCTGCTTTTGTCAGAGCAAATGAGCAGGAATCAGTTACCATTTATATTCAGGGTTCCTGCACCTGCTAACAGGTAAGTTGGTAGAAGACATCCTGGCAAATATCCTAGCCCTCCAAACCTGAAAATCTCTCCCTCCCTCACTTCCATTCCCCCCCATCCCCTCCCCACAACAACCCAATCAAGAAAAATAGATATTTATTCCAATGTGCCATAAAGGCTGATCCAAAGGTCAGACCAAAGATCCATCTAGCCCAGTATTCTGTCTTCCGACAGTGGCCTATGCCAGGTGCCCCAGGGGGAATGAACAGAACAGGTAATCATCAAGTGATACTTCCCCTGTTGCCCATTCCCATTCTGGCAAACAGAGGCTAGGGACACCGTCCCTGCCCATCTTGGCTAATAGCCACTGATGGACCTATCCTCCATTAATTTAATTCTTTTTTGAACCCTGTTATAGTCTTGACCTTCAAAACATGCTCTGGCAAGGAGTAACATGGGATAACATGATTTTGGCAATTAATTGATCTTTAAATATTCATGGTAAATAGTCCCAATGGCCTGTGATGGGATGTTAGATGGGGTGGGATCTGAGTTACTACAGAGAATTATTTCCTGGGTATCTGGCTGGTGAATCTTGCCCATATGCTCAGGGTTCACCTGATCGCCATATTTGGGGTCGGGAAGGAATTTTCCTCCAGGGCAGATTGGAAGAGGCCCTGGGGGTTTTTCGCCTTCCTCTGTAGCATGGGGCACAGGTCACTTGCTGGAGGATTCTCTGTACCTTGAAGTCTTTAAACCATGATTTGAGGACTTCAATAGTTCAGACATAGATGAGAGATTTATCGCAGGAGTGGGTGGGTGAGATTCTGTGGCCTGTGTTGTGCAGGAGGTCGGACTAGATGATCATAATGGTCCCGTCTGACCTTGCTATCTGTGAATTCACAGATTGACTGTGCGTTGTGTAAAAAAAAGACTTCCTTTTGTTTGTTTCAAACCTGCTGCCTATTAATTTCATTTGGTGGCCCCTAGTTCTTATTTTATGAGAAGGAATAAATAACTCTTCCTTATTTACTTTCTGTACACCAGTCATGATTTTATAGACCTCTATCATATCCCGCTTAGTCGTCTCTTTTCCAAGCTGAAAAGTCCCAGTCTTATTAATCTCTCCTTATATGGCAGCTATCTCGTACCCCTACTCATTTTTGTTGCCCTTTTCTGAACCATTTCCAATTGCTATATATCTTTTTTGAGATGGGGTGACCACATCTGCACACAGTATTCAAGATGTGGGCGCACCATGGATTTATATAGAGGAAATATGATATTTCCCTGGGGGACACCCTTATTTACCTTTCTCCATTCTTAACACTGACCATTTATTTCTACCCTTTGTTTTCTATCTTTTAACCAGTTACCAATCCATGAGAGGACCTTCCATATTATCCCATGATGGCTTACTTTGCTTAAGAGCCTTTGGTGAGGGACCTTGTCAAAGGCATTCTGAAAATCTAAGTACACTATATCCACTTGATCCCTCTGGACCACATGCTTGTTGACCCCCACAAAGAATTCTAATAGATTGGTGAGGCATGATTTCCCTTTACAAAAACCATGTTAACTCCTTCCCAGCCAATTATGTTCATCTATGTGTCTGACACTTTTGTTCTTTTCTATAGTTTCAACCAGTTTGCCCGGTACTGAAGTCAGGATAACCCACCTGTAATTGCTGGGATCACCTCTGGAGCCCTTTTTAAAAATTGGCATGACATTAACTATTCTTCAGTCATTTTGTACTGAAGCTGATTTAAATGATAGGTTACAGACTACAGTTAGTAGTTCTGCAATTTCACATTTGAGTTCCTTCAGAACTCTTGGGTGAATACCATCTGGCCCTGCTGACTTATTACTGTTTAGTTTATCAGTTTGTTGCAAAACCTCCTCTAATGGCACCTTAATCTGGGACAGTTCCTCAGATTTGTCACCTAAAAAGAAAGGCTCCGGTTGGGAATCTCCCTCACATCCTCAGCCGTGAAGACCGATGCAAAGAATTCATTTAATTTCTCCGCAATGGCCAATAGTCAATAGAGTTGACAGACAAGACCCCTGCAGCACCACACAAAAGAGTGCTTTTGGGGCTCTAATTGCTACTAAGCCATTTTGGTTTGCAGTGCCACAAAAGGAGGCCAAAACACTGGGGTTAATACTGGAACATTCTCACATAATCTTTAATGATAACAAGCAGTCCAGATTTCAGTTTAAAGTCTTCTCTAAAAATACAGGTTTCAGAGTAGCAGCCATGTTAGTCTGTATCCGCAAAAAGAAAAGGAGGACTTGTGGCACCTTAGAGACTAACCAATTTGTTTGAGCATAAGCTTTTGTGAGCTACAGCTCACTTCATCGGATGCATGCAGTGGAAAATACAGTGGGGAGATTTATATACACAGAGAACATGAAACAATGGGTGTTACCATACACACTGTAACAAGAGTGATCAGGTAAGGTGAGCTATTACCAGCAGGAGAGCGGGGTGGGAAAAAACCTTTTGTAGTGATAATCAAGGTGGGCCATTTCCAATAGTTAACAAGAACATGTTAGGAACAGTAGTGGGCGGGGGGTGGGGGAATATACATGGGGAAATAGTTTTACTTTGTGTAATGACACATCTACTCCCAGTCTTTATTCAAGCCTAAGTTAATTGTATCCAGTTTGCAAATTAAAATTCCAATTCAGCAGTCTCTCGTTGGAGTCTGTTTTTGAAGTTTTTTGTTGAAGAATTGCCACTTTTACGTCTGTAATCGAGTGACCAAAGAGATTGAAGTGTTCTCCGTTTGGTTTTCCAATTCAGCAGACTCCAAGCAGAGACTGCTGAATTGGAATTAATTTGCCTACTGGATACAATTAACTTAGGCTTGAATAAAGACTAGGAGTGGATGTATCATTACGCAAAGTAAAACTATTTCCCCATGTTTATCCCTCCCCTGCCTGCTCCTGTTCCTCACATGTTCTTGTCAACTGCTGGAAATGGCCCACCTTGATTCAAAAGATTTTCCCACGCCCCGCTCTCCTGCTCATAATAGCTCACCTTACCTGATCACTCTTGTTACAGTGTGTATGGTAACACCCATTGTTTCATGTTCTCTGTGTATATAAATCTCCCCACTGTATTTTCCACTGAATGCATCCGATGAAGTGAGCTGTAGCTCACGAAACCTTATGCTCAAATAAATTTGTTAGCCACTGAGGTGCCACAAGTACTCCTTTTCTTTTTGAGGATACAGATTAAGACAATTGCTACTCTGAAACCTGTCATTATGCAAGGCACTGAATTTAGCCGTATGGAGTGGAAATCTATCAACTTCATGAAAAAACTCGTACAGATACAGACAGACATCATCTTCCTTTGCAAATGCAAACAAATGGACATCATACCAAAAGGGCTGAAGGTAAATAATCCATTACAGTCTACATACCACACAGACTACTCTGACAGCTTGTGCCACACGCTCTCAAAGAAATTGCGGAACCACCTGAACAACATCCTCTACAGCAAACAGGGAAAGATTAAGAATGAGCTCTCAAAACTGGATACTCACATAAAAAAACAACCTTCCACACAAACTTCCTAGTGGCTGGACTTTACAAAAACTAGACAAGCCATTTAAAACACACACTTTGCTTCTCTACCAAAGAAAAAGGACCCTAAACTATCTAAAATATTACATGCCACAAGGGGCCACAACAGTGGTTCCCTTAACCCACCCAGCAATACTGTTAATCTATCCAACTATACCCTTCGCCCAGCAGAAGAATCTGTCCTATCTCGGGGCCTCTCCTTCTGCCCCTCCACCCCCATAATACATGATATAGTTCTGTGGTGACCTAGAATCCTATTTTCGACATCTCCGACTCAAGGAATATTTCCAACACACCTCTTAACAACATACTAACCCACAAACCCACTTCCTACCAAGACTACAGAAAGAAGGATTCTGGGTGGACTCCTCCTGAAGGTCGGAACAACAGACTGGACTTCTATATAGAGTGCTTCCGCCGATGTGCACAGGCTGAAATTGTGGAAAAGCAGCATCACTTGCCCCATAACCTCAGCCATGGAGAACACAATGCCATCTAGAGCCTCAGAAACAACTCTGACATCATAATCAAAAAGGCTGACAAAGGAGGTGCTGTCGTCCTCATGAATAGATTGGACTATGAACAAGAGGCTGCTAGACAACTCTCCAACACCACTTTCTACAAGCCATTACCCCCTGATCCCACTGAGGGTTACCAAAAGAAACTACACCATTTGGTCAAGAAACTCCCTGAAAAAGCACAAGAACAAATCCGCACAGACACACCCCTGGAACCCTGACCTGGGATATTCTATCTGCTACCCAAGATCCATAAACCTGGAAATCCTGGACGTCCCATCATCTCAGGCATTGGCACCCTGACAGCAGGATTGTCTGGCTATGTAGACTCCCTCCTCAGGTACTACGTTACCAGCACTCCCAGCTAACTTCGAGACTCCACTGACTTCCTGAGGAAACTACAATCCATCGTGATCTTCCTGAAAACACCATCCTAGCCACTATGGATGTAGAAGCCCTCTACACCAACATTCCACACAAAGATGGACTACAAGATGTCAAGAACACTATCCCCGATAATGTCACGGCAAACCTGGTGGCTGAACTTTGTGACTTTGTCCTCACCCATAACTATTTCACATTTGGGGACAATGTATACCTTCAAATCAGCGGCACTGCTGTGGGTAACCGCATGGCCCCACAGTATGCCAACATTTTTATGGCTGACTTAGAACAACGCTTCCTCAGCTCTTGTCCCCTAACGCCCCTACTCTACTTGATGACATCTTCATCCTCTGGACCCATGGAAAAGAAGCCCTTGAGGAATTCCACCATGATTTCAACAATTGCCATTTCACCATCAACCTCAGCCTGGATCAGTCCACACAAGAGATCCACTTCCTGGACACTACAGTGCTAATAAGTGAAGGTCACATAAACACCACCCTATACCAGAAACCTACTGACCACTATGCTTACCTACATGCCTCCAGCTTTCATCCAGACCACACCACACGATCCATTGTCTATAGCCAAGCTCTACGATACAACCGCATTTGCTCCAATCCCTCAGACAGAGAGAAACACCTGCAGGATCTCTATCAAGCATTCTTACAACTACAGTACCCACCTGTTGAAGTGAAGAAACAGATTGACAGAGCCAGAAGAGTACCCAGAAGTTACCTACTACAGGACAGGCCCAACAAAGAAAATAAAAGAACGCCACTAGCCCTCACCTTCAGCCCCCAACTAAAACCTCTCCAACGCATCATCAGGGATCTAAAATCTATCCTGAAGGACGACCCATCACTCTCACAGATCTTGGGAGACAGGCCAGTCCTTGCTTACAGACAGCCCCCCAACCTGAAGCAAATACGCACCAGCAACCACGCAACAAAACCACTAACCCAGGAACCTATCCTTGCAACAAAGCCCGTTGCCAACTGTGTCCACATATCTATTCAGGGGACACCATCATAGGGCCTAATCACATCAGCCACACTATCAGAGGCTCGTTCACCTGCACATCTACCAATGTGATATATGCCATACTGTGTCAGCAATGCCCCTCTGCCATGTAGACTGGTCTAACTGCACAGTTCTACGTAGAAGAATAAATGGACACAAATCAGATGTCAAGAATTATAACATTCAAAAACCAGTTGTAGAACACTTCAATCTCTCTGATCACTCGATTACAGACCTAAAAGTTGCAATTCTTCAACAAAAAAACTTCAAAAACAGACTCCAACGAGAGACTGCTAAATTGGAATTAATTTGCAAACTGGATACAATTAACTTAGGCTTGAATAAAGACTGGGAGTGGATGTGTCATTACACAAAGTAAAAATATTTCCGCATGTTTATTCTCCCTGCCCCTGCTACTGTTCCTCACACGTTCTTGTCAACTACTGGAAATGGCCCACCTTGATTATCACTCCAAAAGGTTTTTGCCCCCCTGCTCTCCAGCTGGTAATAGCTCACATTACCTGATCACTCTTGTTACAGTGTTTATGGCAACAGCCATTGTTTCATGTTCTCTGTGTATATAAATCTCCTCACTGTATTTTCCATGGCATGCATCCGATGAAGTGAGCTGTAGCTCTCAAAAGCTTATGCTCAAATAAATTTGTTAGTCTCTAAGGTGCCACAAGTCCTCCTTTTCTTTTTTCTAAAAATACACCTTTCATAACTTTGATTCTGCATTGAGCCTGAGGCCTGCCAAGTGAATGAGAGATACCAGAGAATCTGGACCAATAATGCTATTTTTGTAGAAGCTGACAAAATCACAATATTTTCTTTTCTCTGCATCAGTCAACTAAGAAATGAATCTCCCGTAGTTAGCCTCCCATCACTGATGATGCTGGTACACAAAGATGTCTTGGCATGATACAGCGCTATCTAAATCAAAGTTATTAAACAAAAACATCCACATTAATTTTCAGTTTCATTAAAATCAGATGAAAAAAATCAATGTTTGTCAAACAGAGA
Organism: Lepidochelys olivacea; assembly: GCF_965140295.1. Classification (NCBI taxonomy): domain Eukaryota; kingdom Metazoa; phylum Chordata; order Testudines; family Cheloniidae; genus Lepidochelys; species Lepidochelys olivacea. The sequence goes on from NC_140413.1 coordinate 8,979,515, forward strand.
AGGACAAAATCAGCGAGGAAAAACAGTTTCAGATTTTTAAGAGGCTATGATAGGAAAGAAAAGAATTAAAAATATGCTTAACAGTTTTGTTAGACTCTAAAAACAATCTATATAAAATCTTAAAAATCCTACACAAGATCCCCAAATTCTAAAAACTGATGTAAGTTTTTGAAGAATTCTGTATGTTTATTTAATTCAATTTTAAACAAAACCTACCTTAGCAATTACTAAGTATAGTATGTTTCTGCTTCATTGAGCTTAGTCATTTGCACCTTGATACTATGGTAATAGCAATTTAGAAAGTTTATAATATAAAAATAATAAGCAATGATTTTGCTGCTTTCTCTAATACCAACACGCAACACTCAGGAAACTTTTTGTGAATGATATCGAAAATGAGTTTTTATTAATAACTTTCAAATAGAGTATTGAATACAGAGAAAGTGAAAATATAGAAGATATATATTCCAAGGCCAGAAGGTACCATTGTGATCATCTAGTCTGACCTCCTGTATAACAGAGACCTTAGAACTTTCTGAAAGTAATTCCTAGAGCAACTCTTTTAGAAAAATATGCAATATTGACTGAAAAATTGCCTGTGGTGAAGAATCCACCATGACCCTTGATAAATTGTTCTAATGCAGTGGTTCCCAATCTTGTTCCGCCACTTGTGCAGGGAAAGCCCCTGGCGGGCCGGGCCGGTTTGTTTACCTGCCGTGTCCGCAGTTTCGGCCAATCACGGCTCCCAGTGGCCATGGTTCTCTGCTCCAGGCCAATGGGAACTGCTGGAAGTGGCGGCCAGTACGTCCCTCGGCCCACATCGCTTCCAGCAGCTTCCATTGGCCTGGAGCAGCAAACCGCGGCCACTGGGAGCTGGGATCGGCTGAACCTGCGGACACGGCAGGTAAACAAACCAGCCTGGCCCGCCAGGGGCTTTCACTGCACAAGCGGCAGAACAAGTTTGGGAACCACTGTTCTAATGGTTAGTTGCCCTCACCAACTAAAATTTATGCCTTATTTCCAGTCTAAATTTATCTAGCTTCAACTTCAGGCATTGGATCGTGTGATACCTTTCTCTGCTAGATTGAAGAGCCCATTATCACATATTTATTCCCCATATAAGTATTTCTAAATTTTGATGAAGTCATCCCATAACCTTCTCTTTGTTAAGCCAAACAGATTTTGTTCTGAGTCTATCACTATCAGAGATGTTTTCTAATCCTTTCATCATTCTCCTAGCTCTTCTCTGAACCCTCTCCATTTTATCAACATCCTTCTTGAATTGTGTCCAGAACTGGATACAGTGTTCCAGCAGTGGTTACACCAGTGCCAAATAAAGAAGTAAAATAACCTCTCTGCACCTACTGGAGATCCCCTTGTTTATTCATCCAAGGATCCCATTAGCCCTTTTGGCCGTAGCATCATTCTGTGTGTTCATAGAATCATAGAAGATTAGGTTGGAAGAGACCTCAGGAGGTCATCTAGTTTAACCCCCTGCTCAAAGCAAGACCAATCCCAACTAAATCATCCCAGCCAGGGCTTACAAACCTCTAAGGATAGAGATTCCACCACCTCCCTTTGATCTGCTGGCAATGCTCCTACTAATGCAGCCCAATATTCCATTAGCCTCCTTGGAAAAAAGGGCACCCTGTTGACTCATATCCAGCTTCTCGTCCACTGTAATCCTCAGGTCCTTTTCTTCAGAACTGCCACGTAGCCAGTCAGTCCCCAACCTGCAGCAGTGCATGGAATTCTTCCATCCTAAGTGCAGGACTCTGCACTTCTCTTTGTTGAACCTCATCAGATTTCTTTTGGTCCAATCCTCCAATTCGTCTAGGTCACTCTGGACCCTATCCTTACCCTCCAGCGTATCTATCTCTCCCCCCAGCTTAGTGTCATCCGTAAACTTGCTGAGGGTGCAATCCATCCCATCATCCAGATCATTAATGAAGATGTTGAACAAAACCAGCCCCAGGACTGACCCCTGGGGCACTCTGATTGATACCGGCTGCCAACTAGACATTGAGCTGTTGATCACTACCCATTGAGCCTAACAATCTAGCCCGCTTTCTGTCCACCTTGTAGTCCATTTGTCCAATCCATACTTTTTTAACTTGTTGGCAAGAATACTATGGGAGACCGTATCAAAAGCTTTGCTAAAGTCAAGATATATCATGTCCACTGCTTCCCCATATCCACAGGGCCAGTTATCTCATCATAGAAGGCAATCAGATTAGTTGGGCATGACTTGTCCTTGGTGAATCCATGTTGACTGTTCCTGATCACCTTCCTCTCCTCCAAGTGCTTCAAAATGGATTCCTTGAGGACCTGCTCCATGATTTGATTTTAATACTTTATTCATGTTAAATAGTGTGTTATACTGTGATTAGTTCCACTGAAGTCAGTGGAACTACTTGAAAATAAGTCTGTATTCAAGAGGTGAAATCCTGGCCTCATGGATTCAACAGGAGTTTTACAATTGAATTCAGTAGGGACAGGATTTTACCCACTGTGAGTGGGGTACCGCAGTCTTCTACTAAAAAAGTAAAACAGAAGAGAATTACAGCATATGTGGGCCTGTCTTTTCTCACTATCACTGGAGTAAATCAGGATTAATTCAAATAAAGTCAGCAGAAATACATTGGTGTGAAACTTGTGTTAATGAGAGAGAATCACACCCAAGGTATTTTGATTGCTTTAATAAAAAACAAGGCAGGAGACAGTGGGCACCTGCATATAACTTTTTTGTTGAAGAGGTAAATGCTGCACAAGAAACTAGAGAGAGAGTTGATCTCTCTTATTTTTTGAAAAATGTGAGTTTCAGAGATTACCATAGTAATTATGTGCACATGCTACAATACTATTGATTATCTAATCAATGATAATTAAATGCACACCTCTAAATGACATCATTTAAAAACAAATTACATTATATCAATAGAAACAAACCAATTAAAATGTTTTAAATGCAAACAACTAATCAGCAACTTAATACATGCTAATTGTGACCCAAATTTCAATTAATGTGTTGATATGTTAACTCATTTCCAAAGATTCAGAAAAACATCATGTAATGCTCTGCAATATGTAGTAATTAAGTAATGTATGGGATTCTGATTCACTGGGTGTCATTTACCTATGGTTTTGTATTAATTTATGTACTTAGATTGCTATTGTATTATGTTTGCATCCAAGAAACTGTAAAATATACTGTCAAGAAGCAATGCTTTCTCCTATCTCTTCTCTGTCTTGTTTATTTACATTGTAAGCTTTGCAGTGTAGAGAGTATCTCTTGCTATGTGTGTGTTTCTTTTCTTTTTTTTTTTTTTACAGTGCTCAGCCCAGTGGTGCCCCAGTCTTGGTTAGGCCCTCTAGGCATACTGTAATATCAATATTATATCTATAACCTCTCCAGCCTGCAAAGTAAAATCAAATATTTTAACATGATATAGACAATCAGTGCTGAAGAAGCTTTACCCTGTGAGCTGAGAATGAGTCATATAGACTGAGTTCATTTAGACTCATAGACTTTAAGACCAGAAGGGACCATCATGATCATCTAGTCTGACCTCCTGCACATTGCAGGCCACAGAACCTCACCCACCCACTAAGACTTCAAGTTACAGAAAATCCACAATTTACACTAATTTAAACCAGCAAGTGACCTGTGCCCAGGCTGCAGAGGAAGGCAACCCCACACCTTCCACAAGTCTCTGCCAATCTGATGGGGGGGAAATTCCTTTCTGACCCCAGATATGGCGATCCGTTAGATCCTGAGCATGTGGGCAAGATCACCAGCCAGACACCCGGGAAAGAATTTTTTGTAGTAACTCAGCTCATCGAGCATTCCTTCACCAACCATTGGGGATATTTGTGTGGAGGATCCTGTGTGTAAATTAAAGGAGTGTACTGTTTGTTTGCAATGAGAGACAATAAGAAGAGCCATCAATTTTGCTCTCAAGCTCATCTCAGTCCAGGCTCCTTAACTGATGTCTTCTACCTCAATTGGGTATCAGCACTGATGTATGCCTTTCCTCCAATCCCAATCATTCCACAGGTAATCCTCAATCTGAAGTTGGATCATGCCAAAATGATTCTTATTGCTCTCACTTGTCCGAGGCAATGTTGGTTCTCTGACCTACTCCGACTATTTGTTTGGCTTCCCATATCTCTTCCTCTTCTTCCTGACCTACTGATTCAGCACCACGGCTGAGTATTTTGCCTTCAGCATTCAACACTCTGCATCTCACAGCATGGATGCTGCATGGCTTGTTGATGAGGAGGAACAATGTTCAGAAACCATTTGACAGCGTTGATTGACAGCAGGAAGCTCTGTATTTGGGCGACTTATTTTGCCAAGTGAAACTGATTTTCAGTTTAGTTGCATGCTCATGGAATTCAGCCAGTGTTCATCTGTATTCAGGATGTTTTGGAGTACCTATTACACCTTCAGTCTTTTAGTCTCTTACTCAGTTCATTGAGGGTTCATTTAGCAGTAATATTGGCATTTCATCCACCATCTTGAACCCCTGGTGATGAGATTTGTAAGAGGAGTTATTCTTCTCCACTGGCCTGTGAGAGAGCCTGCTCCCTTGTGGGACCTTAATACTGCCTTGGTGGCCATTATGAGGCCTCCATTTGATCCCCTGGCAACCTGTTCTTTGTGCCAGCCAATGGTTTTCCTTGTGGCTCTTCCATCTGCAAGGAGAGTATGCAATCTAAAGGCCTTAAAGACAGAGCCCCCTTACATATAGTTTTTTTTTAAGAACAGAGTTGCCCTACGCCTGCATTGATAATTTTTGTTGGAAGTGGTTTCACAGTTTCACCTTAACCAAATTATTTACCGGTGTTCTTTCCTACACTGAACTCTAATGTGGATGAACAGTGACTTCACAAGTTTGATATGAGATTATGCTTGGCGTTCTGTCAAGCAGAAGTAAGCCTTTTGGGGTATCACCTCATTTGTTTGTCTCATATGCAGATTGAATGAAGGGTCAGGCAGTCTCTGTGCAGATGAATTCCAGATGGATAGCTTCATGCATCATATCAGCATAGGAAGTAGCATACTTCCTTAGAGATTGTGGGCTCATTCAACGAGGGCCCAAGCGAAGTGATATAAATAGCATTTCTCAATGATGTTTGAACAATTGCAGAGTTGCTACCTTGTCTTCTATACTTACGTTTCTCAGGCACTATGTGATTACCACTGTGTCTACATCAAATACAAACTTTGGGAAGGCAGTTCTACAGCCATTGTTTAAGTAGATGCCGAACCGAACCTCCCACAAGTACTGCATGTGAGTTATCTGAGTGAAATACACATCGGTAACCACTCGAAGAAGAAAAGATGGTTACGTACCTGTAGTGTAACTTGGTCTTCAAGAAGAGGATGCAGATGTGTATTCCACTATCACTCCTTCATCCCCTCGGCTTATGGCATTTGGTGTGAAAGAAGGGAGGGGGGTTGGGGTTTTGATGCCCTTGGATAGGCAGTGGAGGTGCTGGAGCCACATGGTGTGAGTGCCGCCCCTCTGGGTACTGCTAGGCAGAGTTTTCTGGTTTCAGTGCACTGGGCATGCGAACACCAGAGTGGAATACACACCTGCACCCTCATCTCAAAAAACATCAGTTTCAATAGCCCTGCAGCTTCTTTATTTAATAGGGCAATGGGTGGTTGATCCATTTCCAGCTGTACAGGTTCTCTGCTGCCTTGCTTTGTATCACCTTCCTACCTGTGACAAATGTGTTGAACACTTGCTGACACTGAGGCTTGAACCTTACCTTTCTGTGACAGGAGCTCCTTGGCAAAGGGTCCGCTGTTCTTTGCAAACAACTCTCCTCTCAGACCTGACAAATTCACTACATCAAACACATGTCTTAGTTACACATCTTCTTTTACTTTGGGCCAGGAAGCTGGTATTACTGAAAATACTATCCCATCTGCTAGAATTTCAAGCCCAGTAGTGCAGCATTATGTGAATTAATGACATGAAGATACAGGAGCTTACAGGCCTGATTCTGATTTCCCTAATATTGGAGTAAAGAAGATTAGAATCGGGACTCTGTCTTACTCCACCTGAGAATGATAGTCATAGCGTAGAAAGCTTGATAAAAAGAACATCTAAATATGGTAAGAAAACCAAATTTAGGAGAAATTAGTAGTTCTTCTGACTCACAGAAGCAGGAACCAAAAAAGAAAGTGAAACTTCAATATAAGATACCCAAGAAACATAAGATAATATGTCATAAGACAGTGATTTTTTTTAAGTATTTTGGAAGATAGCGAGCTATCAGATTCAGAAAATTATTAGATTATGGTTACTCCATCCTGGGATGTGGATTCCCAGGAAAGAGTAAACATTGTTTCAGAATATTCAGTGTGTTAGGAAGAAGCAATTGAGACAATGGCCTGTGATGGAACACTAGATGGGGAGGGCTCTGAGGTACTACAGAGAATTCTTTCTCAGATGTCTGGCTGGTGGGTCTTGCCCACATGCTCAGGGTTTAAACTGATTGTCATATGTGGGGCTGGGAAGGAATTTTCCCCTGGGTCAGATTGGCAGGTGCCCTGGGGGTTTTTCACCTTCCTCAGCAGCATGGGTCAGGGGGTCACTTGCAGGTTTGAACTAATGTAAATGGTGGACTCTCTTTAACTTGAAGTCTTTAAATCATGATTTGAGGAATTCAGTAACTCACCCAGAGGTTAGGGGTCTATTACGGGAGTGGATGGGTGAGGTTCTGAGGCCTGCAATGTGCAGGAGGTCAGACTAGATCAGTGGTTCTCATACTGTGGGTCGGGACCCCAAAGTGGGCTGGCTCAGACTTCCTCAAACTTTCTGGGGCTGAAGCTGAAGCCTGAGTCCCACCACCTGGGGCTGAAGCTGACGCCCAAGGGCTTCAGCTATGGGTGTTGACGCTCAAGTTACAGGGCCCTTGCCCTGGACTAAAGCCCTGGCGCTTCATCTTTGCCCCTCCCCCCACCCAGGGTGGAGGGGCTCGGGCTTTGTCCCCTGCCCACCTGGAGTGGTGGGACTTGGGTGGGCTCAGGTTTTGGCCCCCCTCTCCTGGAGTCATGTAGTAATTTTTGTTGTCAGAAGGGGATCATGGTGCAATGAAGTTTGAGAACCTGTGGACTAGATCTGATCGTGATGGTTCCTTCTGACCTTAAAGTCTATCAGTTTGTGAGTATTCAGGTGAAATAGGAAGAGATCAAAGAATGTGGCAAATATTTCCTTCAAAATTCTAAATGATTGGGAGCTTCCTAACAAGATCAGAATGTTGCACATTAGAAGATTATGTAGGGTACAGGAGGAAAAGGCAGCCCATGTTTTTTTATCTGTGGTAAATGCAGCTCTGATCTTTCCTCCTAAAGAATGGGTGTCATTTCCCTGTGAAAGAAGACAGGCATGATAATAGAGGCATTTTTAAGAGATCCTTGGAGGCTTCTGTCATAAATATAAAGGGAAGGCTAACCACCTTTAAATCCCTCCTGGCCAGAGGAAAAACCCTTTCACCTGTAAAGGGTTAAGAAGCTAAGATAACCTTGCTGGCATCTGACCAAAATGACCAATGAGGAGACAAGATACTTTCAAAGCTGGGAAGGTGGGGGAGGAGAAACAAAGGTTCTCTCTGTCTGTGTGATGTTTTTGCCGGGACCAGTGCAGGAATGCAGGTCAGAACTCCTGTAAAGAATTAGTAAGCAATCTAGTTAAATATGTGTTAGATTCTATTTTGTTTAAATGGCTGATAAAATAAGCTGTGCTGAATGGAATGTATATTCCTGTTTTTGAGTCTTTTTGTAATGTATATTCCTGTTTTTGAGTCTTTTTGTAACTTAAGTTTTAGCCTGGAGGGATTCTCTATGTTTTGAATCTGATTACCCTGTAAGGTATTTACCATCCTGATTTAACAGTGGTGATTCTTTTACTTTTTCTTTAATTAAAATTCTCTTTTAAAAAGCTTTTAGCTTTTTCATTGTTCTTAAGATCCAAGGGTTTGGGTCTATGTTCACCTATGCAAATTGGTGAGGATTTTTATCCAGCCTTCCCCAGGAAAGGGGGTGTAGGGCTTGGGGGGATATTTTTTTGCGGGGAGACGTTTCCAAGTGGGCACTTCCCTTGTTATTATTGTTAGACACTTTGGTGGTGGCAGCATTTAACCTAAGCTGGTAAGAATAAGCTTAGGGGGTCTTTCATGCACATCCCCACATTTGTAGCCTAGAATTCAAAGTGGGGAAGGAACCTTAACAGCTTCATTAGCTGCATTTACGCATGTGCTCAATAGCCGCTGCATATTTTTGGGAGCAATTTTTATATAGAATTCTGCGCTGAAAGAAGTAAGGCCAGTTAAGTATGTCTGACTAGGGAAAGACAATTTTATTTTGCAGCAACTTTCAAGGTATCAGAATTTTCTTTTCGTTCTGTATTAGCCTTCTCCCTTACTCTTAGGTTTTGCCATGGGAGGGCAGCTCTAATCTCTGCTGAAAATTCCACAAAAGACCTGATACAACAGTCATCAGCTGGGTGACTTAGCAGATTCCCTGGCTGTCTTGGCTATGTCTCTTTCCCTTGCCTGCTCTTGGGGCTGCACTGCCTGGCCACAGTCCCCCAGTGAAAGGGAGGTTGTATCCCAATAGCATCACAGAGGTACACTTTAACAGAAGGCTTCCTGATATCTTGTAGGTTTCCTATGTGCATAGCTATATGCAGCAATTCATCCCAGCTGTATAAGTTGTTCATCGCTAATACAACATTTTTCCCCTGTGGTCTTTGGACAGCACCAAGAGTGTTCATGAAGGTACAGGTAGCAGTACGTATCCTGTAAGTGGTTTGCATTTATCCATTTTTTTGGGGACAATGATCATGCTGTGTGACATCAACAAAGCACGACAGAAGCAGGCAACTAGGGAAACAGATCCCCAAGACTGATATATAGACCATAAAATGGGGAACAGGTAGTAAGAAAAGGAGATGTGGCCCTAAAAGGAGGGGCCCTAGAAAAAGACAGACAGAATGAGAGTGTGGAAAAGAAGCGCTGAAAGTAAAGAGAAAATAAGTTAAGGTACTAAAAATTATCAGAAAGAACAATAAACCCCTGAAATTTGACAAAGGAAATTGGGTAAGGTATGGATTAAGGTTAAACGTAACTAAGGACTAAGATTTTCAACAATACCAGCTTAAAGTTAGGGTCCGAAATATGTGATCTGATTTTCAAAAATATTCAGCATCCAACAGCTCCCATTGAAATTAATGGAAGCTGCAGAGTGCACAGCACACTTGAAAAATCAAGTCACTTATTTAGATGCTTAACTTTAAGCTCCTATTGTTGAAATATTATCATTAAATATTGATTTAGAAGCCTAACTTTAGGCTTTATCTTTGAATATCTTGGCCAAGGTCCACAGAAAATGCAGTGTAGTAAATCCACTCATGGATGTGATTATATCATAAAAAGAAGTGGAAGGAGGAAGGGCTTGTAAAAGAGGTGAAGAGAGGCAAATCACATATGCAGAGGGAAGGCTTTCTCCAGAGTGCAGGGCCTGGATCATTATTAATCCATTGCTGAACTGGGTCCCTAGAAGCAGAATGAGGGAGAAGTGGGGATTGGTGGATGCTGGAGGGAGACAAAAATGATTTATTTAGAATAAACTTAAGGGTGGTTAAGGTAAGATCTTCTCTGACTGCATTTTCTTATCATTCAGGAAAAATAATCCTCACCTCTCTGTTCACTGCAGACAGAACTCCCATTAACACAAATAGAAGTTACATGTGAGCATCAAAGAGAGAACAGAATAGACCCAATAACTGCATGAAAAGTATTTGTATCGCATTTGGATTAAGCAAATGTGTCCGTAAGTTTTGAGAAAGAAGGAGGTTCAAATTCTTACAATAGGATGTACACAGACTGGACAACTCAGTATTTATTTGGTTTAGCATGGCAGGTTTCTGACTGCTAATTTTGCAAAGACACAAGGTCATAAATATGTGTAATTTTCCATAAGGTTAGAGAAAATGTGCTAGTAGAAGCAGAAACATGAGCAGGCCACATATAGAAACCCTTTTTAGAGAAGATCACAAGGTTTCAAGGCTGTTTTGCTTTGCTCAAACAATGATTTCACATTTTTAACGGAGCAGTTCTACTTGTTTCTTAGAAAATAATGTTAAAGTATGGGTCAAATCATCACATTAATTATCTGGAGGTCATTTTGAAAATTACTACCAAACGTGTTGAAAAAGGTTTTATATTCTCATAGAGATTATGATCTGCTGTTTCTATGGAAACTGGAACAGCAGTTCATAAAAGCTTTTAAATGGAAGTTTCCAAAAGCTTTACAACCTGAAGTCTAACAACATCCATTTAAAAAACAAAACCATACACAGGTTAACTTCATCTCTGGTGTAACTCTTGATTTTCACTGGAGACACATCAGGGATGAATTTAGAGCATAATTTTATAGGATGGTTATTATTATCCCTTATAATATTTTGATTCTAATTGTTACATCTTTCTTTTCTGTTGGACACACATGTATTATCTACCAGTCAGTGTGCTTAAATCAAGCTAATCTTATGAGTAACAGAAATATTTAAAAATCTGTATTTTATTTCAATTTGCAGAAGAATTGGGAGCAGGGATACCATCTTTATACTTGCGTGTAAAGCATTTGGTGTACTGTGAGTTCTCTGAACTCAACTTTGCAAAGTGCTGAGTGAGCACTTGGTCTCTGTCTAGTAAAGCACTTGAGCATAAGCTTAACTTCAAGCACGTCCCATTGGTCTGGACACAGTGGTGAAGTGAGGACAGACAAATGGATACATTTCAATTGGCAGGCTGCAATTTACATGAAAATTAAACACAGAGAGGGGCAGTACCTGCCCATCACCCATATTCTCCTATACTGGCAGTTCCAGAGCAGTGATTACAGGGTTCCTCCCATATAACCTATAACTCAAGATATTTTCTCCTCAGCCTACCCTTTGGGACTCAGCTCACTCTGAGTTGTACCATCACCCCCCATGAGGGGGGCAGAGGGTGCAGAAGGGTGGGGATCCTGACCCACAATACCTGACCTCTGCCGGTGTGGGCCATAAGATCTCACCCTATCCCATGAGCCTAAAGCCCTTCAGCAGAATCCCAGGTCTTTTACCTCTGGGAGCTGTTTAACTGCACAGGAAACTGGATACAAGTAAAAAGAAAAGGAGTACTTGTGGCACCTTAGAGACTAACCAATTTATTTGAGCATGAGCTTTCATGAGCTACAGCTCACTTCAAGTAGCGATAAATTAACAACTCTACCAAGTACCTAAGTTAGGTACTAAGTGTATTCCTACCTAATGTAGTGTAACTCAAAGGGGCTGCAAAAAAGGTGAAAAATGCTCTGGGCATCTGCCAATTGGCTCTACTGCAGAAAAACTCCTTCCTAGTCTCCAAATGTGTGATCAGTTAGACCTGCAGAGTCTGCCAGTTTGACTCCCATGCCTAGTTCAGCATTGGTCGTGGGGGCTGCTGGAATGGAGCTGAAAAAAGCTCCATATGTCCTATGATTCGGATTAAATCTTGGAGCTGGGGGATGCATGCCAATCACAGTGGTAGATTTAACAGACTAGCTTAACAAAGAGAAGGGTAAGGGGTGACTCAATTAGTCTATAAATATCTACATGGGTAACAAATATTTAATTATGGGCTCTTCAGTCTTGCAGGAAAAGGTATAACATAATCCAATGGATGGAAGTTGAAGCCTGACATATTCAGATTGGAAACAATGTGTACATTTTTAATGGTGAGAGTAATTAGCCAATGGAACAATTTATCAAGGGTCATGGTAGATTCTGCATTGTTGACAATTTTTAACTCAAGATTGGATGTTTTTCTAAAAGAGCTGCTCTAGGAATTATTTGGGGGAAATTCTGTGGCCTGTGTTATACAGGAGGTCAGACTAGATGACCACAATGGTCCCTTCTGGCCTTGGAATCTGTGACTCAGTACCCCTCCCGACTGGCCAGTGGGTGCCAGAGACACTAAAGGGTTGGGAGTCGCTAACTGGTGCCCTCAGCAGGCGTCTCCCTCTCTTGCTGCTGGGACTGTCCCCATTTGCTGCTGGCCCCATCAAGTTTCCCCACCCGTTCAGGCAGGTGCTTGGATGTGCTTAAATGGATCAGGGCCAGAGTGCTCAGCACATTGTAGGATGGAACCTTCTGTAATTAATACTAGAAACATGAAGTTGCAATTTGTTAGATAGTTGCCTGAAAACACTATTAAAGACAACAGTGGTTTTATTCACTCTGTGTACAAACAATTTATTTCTGTAGCGCAGTATTGATGTAGTAAAAAGTCCCAGCGGCACTGTGAACTGCAGCTCACTCCCTTCTGACTCTGTAGTCTAAAGAAATATGATCCCAGAAGAAAGAGGGATAAAGTGATAATTTAGGCCAAAGTAGGAGTCAGGTTTATCATGAATTTAGGGACATGCAAAAACATTACCAATAAACCAGAAATATAAACATTTTAAATGTCCTCTAAAGTTCTAAAGAGTGATAATTTCTTTGAAGAAATTCATGCAGATATAGTGATGCCAAAGATTAAGCCATTACATAAAAGAATGTATTTCTGACCATTGATGCTATTTGATAGGACTTAAAAGAACAGCAGGTTTGCACTTTTGAAAATATAGACTCTAATAGTGTTTGCCTGTAAATGTAATAATTTTTATTAATGTATTATTCCTATCTGATATTTTCTCCTATTCTTTCTGCTAAGACTAATTAAGTATGCTCTCCACTGTAGCTTCTTTGTGATGTTCATCTAGCTTGTGGAATATAACTATATATTACATGTAGACTAACTGTCAAATTATAGTCTCTATTTGCTTGCTTAAAAACCCTGATTAGTACTCCTATGTTAATTTTCCAGTTGACATGTAAGGAATTTGGGATAAAGTGAATGTTAAAAGGGTACTGTTATATCCACACAGTATTGTGTGGATAAATGGGCATCTCAGAAAAATGGACAGAGAAAACTATGAATTAGGGCTGTCAAGCGATTAAAAAAATTAATCCCGATTAATCGCGCAATTAAAAATTAATTGTGATTAATGGCACTGTTAAACAATAATAGAATATCATTTATTTAAGTATTTCTGGATTTTTCTACATTTTCAAATATATTGATTTCAATTACAACACAGAATACGAAGTGTACAGTGCTCACTTTGTATTTTTGATTACAAATATTTGCATTGTAAAAAACAAAAGATATAGTATATTTCAATTCACCTAATACAAGTACTGTAATGCATTCTCTTTATCATGAAAGTTCACTTACAAATGTAGAATTATGTACAAAAAATAACTGCATTCAAAAATAAAACAATGTAAAACTTTAGAGCCTACAAGTCCACTCAGTCCTACTTCAGCCAATCACTCACACAAACACGTTTGGTTACAATTTGCAGGAGATAATGCTGCCCGCTTCTTGTTTACAATGTCACCTGAAAGTGAGAGCAGAAGTTCACATGGCACTGTTGTAGCCAGCATCACAAGATATTTATGTGCCAGATACATTAAAGATTCATATGTCCCTTCATGCTTAGACCACGATTCCAGAGGACATGCATCCATGTTGATGACGGGTTCTGCTTGATAACAATCCAAAGCAGAGTGGACCAATGCATGTTCATTTTCATCATCTGAGTCAGATGCCACCAACAGAAGGTTGATTTTCTTTTTTGGTGGTTTGGGTTCTGTAATTTCCTCATCTGCATATTTCTCTTTTAAGAAATCTGAAAGCATGCTCCCCACCTCATCCCTCTCACATTTTGGAAGGCACCTCAGATTCTTAAACCTTCGGTTGAGTGCTGTATCTATCCTTAGATATCTCACATTGGTACCTTCTTTGTGTTTTGTCAAATCTGCTGTGAAAGTGTTCTTAAAATGACCACGTGCTGGGTCATCATCTGAGACTGCTATAACATGAAATATATGGCAGAAGGTGGGTAAAACAGAACAGGAGACATACAATTCTCCCCCAAGGAGTTCAGTCACAAATTTAATAAACACATTTTTTTAACAAGAATCATCCGCATGGAAGCATGTCCTCTGGAATGGTGGCCGAAGCATGAAGGCGCATATGAATGTTTAGCATATCTGGCATGTAAATACCTTGCAACACCAGCTACAAAAGTGCCATGTGAATGCCTGTTCTCACTTTCAAGTGACATTGTAAATAAGAAGCAGTCAGCAGTATCTCCCGTAAATGTAAACAAACTTGTTTGTCTTAGCGATTTGCTGAACGAAAAGTAGGACTGAATGGACTTGTAGGCTCTAAAGTTATACATTGTTTTGTTTTTGAGTGCCGTTATGTAACAAAAAAATCTACATTTGTAAGTTACACTTACACGATAAAGAGATTGCACTACAGTACTTGTATGAGGTCAACTGAAAAATACTATTTCTTTTATCATTTTTACAGTGCAAATATTAGTAATAAAAATAATAATGTAAAGTGAGCACTGTACACTTTGTATTCTGTGTTTTAATAGAAATCAATATGTTTGAAATGGTAGAAAAACATCAAAAATATTTAATAAATTTCAATTTGTATTCTATTGTTTAACAGTGTCCAGAGTAGCAGTCGTGTTAATCTGTGTTCGCAAAAAGAAAAGGAGTACTTGTGGCACCTTAGAGACTAACAAATTTATTTGAGCATAAGCTTTTGTGAGCTACAGCTCACTTCATCGGATGCATTCAGTGGAAAATACAGTGTGGAGATTTATATACATAGAGAACATGAAACAATGGGTGTTACCATACATACTGTAACCAGAGTGATCACTTAAGGTGAGCTATTACCAGCCGGAGGGTGGGGGGTGGTGGGGAACCTTTTGTAGTGATAATCAAGGTGGGACATTTCCAGCAATTGACAAGAATGTCTGAGGAACAGTGAGGGGTGAAGGGGGGGAATAAACATGGGGAAATAGTTTTACTTTGTTAATCTATCCAACTATACTCTTAGCCCAGCAGAAGAATCTGTACTATCTCAGGGCCTCTCCTTCTGCCCCTCCACCCCCATGAACATGATACAGTTCTGTGGTGACCTAGAATCCTATATTCGACATCTCCGACTCAAGGAATATTTCCAACACACCTCTTAACAACATACTAACCCACAAACCCACTTCCTACCAAGACTACAAAAAGAAGGATTCTGGGTGGACTCCTCCTGAAGGTCGGAACAACAGAATGGACTTCTACATCGAGTGCTTCTGCCGACGTGCACAGACTGAAATTGTGGAAAAGCAGCATCACTTGCCCCATAACCTCAGCCGTGCAGAACACAATGCCATCTATAGCCTCAGAAACAACTCTGACATCATAATCAAAAAGGCTGACAAAGGAGGTGCTGTCGTCCTCATGAATAGGTCGGAATATGAACAAGAGGCTGCTAGGAAGCTCTCCAACACCACTTTCTACTAGCCATTATCCTCTGATCCCACTGAGGGTTACCAAAAGAAACTACACCATTTGCTCAAGAAACTCCCTGAAAAAGCACAAAAACAAATCTGCACAGACACACCCCCGGAACCCAACCTGGGGTATTCTATCTGCCACCTGAGATCCATAAACCAGGAAATCCTGGACGTCCCATCATCTCAGGCATTGGCACCCTGACAGCAGGATTGTCTGGCTATGTAGACTCCCTCCTCAGGCTCTACGCTACCAGCACTCCCAGCTATCTTCGAGACACCACTGACTTCCTGAGGAAACTACAGTCCATTGGTGATCCTCCTGATAACACCATCCTAGCCACTATGGATGTAGAAGCCCTCTACACCAACATTCCACCCAAAGATGGACTACAAGACATCAGGAACAGTATCCCCGATAATGTCACGGCAAACCTGGTGGCTGAACTTTGTGACTTTGTCCTCACCCATAACTATTTCACATTTGGGGACATGTATACCTTTAAATCAGCGGCACTGCTATGGGTACCCACATAGCCCCACAGTATGCCAACATTTTTTTGGCTGACTTAGAACAACACTTCCTCAGTTCTCGTCCCCTAATGCCCCTACTCTACTTGCAGTACTCTGATGACATCTTCATCCTCTGGACCCATGGAAAAGAAGCCCTTGAGGAATTCCACCATGATTTCAACAATTTCCATCTCACCATCAACCTCAGCCTGGACCAGTCCACACAAGAGATCCACTTCCTGGACACTACAGTGCTAATAAGCAATGGTCACATAAACACCATCCTATACCGGAAACCTACTGACTGCTATTCCTACCTACATGCCTCCAGCTTTCATCCAGACCACATCACATGATCCATTGTCTACAGCCAAGCTCTACGATACAACTGCATTTTCTCCAACCCTTCAGACAGAGACAAACACCTACAAGATCTCTATCAAGCATTCTTACAGCTACAATACCCATCTGCTGAAGTAAAGAAACAGATTGACAGAGCCAGAAGAGTACCCAGAAGTCACCTACTACAGGACAGGCCCAACAAAGAAAATAACAGAACGCCACTAGCCCTCACCTTCAGCCCCCAACTAAAACCTCTCCAACGCATCATCAAGGATCTACAACCTATCCTGAAGGACGACCCATCACTTTCACAGATCTTGGGAGACAGGCCAGTCCTTGCTTACAGACAGCCCCCCAACCTGAAGCAAATACTCACCAGCAACCACACACCACACAATAGAACCACTAACCCGGGAACCTATCCTTGCAACAAAGCCCGTTGCCAACTGTGTCCACATATCTATTCAGGGGACACCATCATAGGGCCTAATCACATCAGCCACACTATCAGAGGCTCGTTCACCTGCACATCTACCAATGTGATATAGGCCATCATGTGCCAGCAATGCCCCTCTGCCATGTACATTGGTCAAACTGGACAGTCTCTACATAAAAGAATAAATGGACAGAAATCAGATGTCAAGAATTATAACATTCAAAAACCAGTTGGAGAACACTTCAATCTCTCTGGTCACTGGATTACAGACCTAAAAGTTGCAATTCTTCAACAAAAAAACTTCAAAAACAGACTCCAACGAGAGACTGCTAAATTGGAATTAATTTGCAAACTGGATACAATTAACTTAGGCTTGAATAGAGACTGGGAGTGGATGGGTCATCACACAAAGTAAAACTATTTCCGCATGTTTATTCTCCCTGCCCCTGCTACTGTTCCTCAGACATTCTTGTCAACTGCTGGAAATGGCCCACCTTGATTATCACTACAAAAGGTTCCCCCCTCCCCCCCGCTCTCCTACTGGTAATAGCTCATATTAAGTGATCACTCTGGTTACAGTGTGTATGGTAACACCCATTGTTTCATGTTCTCTATGTGTATAAATCTCCCCACTGTATTTTCCACTGAATGCATCTGATGAAGTGAGCTGTAGCTCACGAAAGCTTACGCTCAAATAAATTTGTTAGTCTCTAAGGTGCCACAATTACTCCTTTTCTTTTTGTTTAACAGTGTGATTTATTGCAATTAATTTTTTAAATGTCAGTTAATTTTTTTGAGTTAATTGCATGAATTAACTGCAATTAATCGACAGCCCTACTATGAATTTAGGCATGCAAATGAAATCTTCGGAATATATTTGTGTGTTCAACTTCTCTTTCAGCTGTCCAACTGTAAATGACTAAAACTGGTCATGATTAAGAAATATGACATTTTCCATAAGTTTATAAATTTCTGGCTTTGGAAACTATGAAAAAAATAAATTTGGTGCTGAAATACTAGTAGGTAGATGGATGAAAGTTAAGTTTCTGAAGACCAAAACCTACAACAAAAATGTTATGAGAAAACTAAAATAATTAGATTTGTATTTTTCATTAATAGGGTAGTGTGCAGCTAATGGAGACTCTTTTTTAGCTCAAGTGGTATGGGTTTATGTATTAGGAGAAAGAGGATTAGAGTTCTATCCCTGTTGTCTTTGTGAAGTTCCTAGTGGCCATAGTGTGCAGCATAGTAACTAATGAAGTCCTAAGAAGCCACAGATTTCCTAATATAAATTAGGAACTATATGAATGATGATAAGCAGGAAGCATATGTTTAATATGTTGAACATGTGATTTGAAAAATGTCACATGCATGCTACTTATTGTTTGGTTTATTCGGTTTATAAAGTAATTCATTCCGAATGAGTTACTATAAAAAGTGGCTTTTATATAAGGCGCATATGAAGAAGTGTGATTAAAACGACCTTCTACAAATCTTTGAAGATTTCCTGAAATATTAAATGCATTGAAAATGCCTGGTTGCTGATATGACAGGCAGGGGAAAAAGGAAGAAGGGGTTGCCTTAGATATTAAAAATGTATACACTTGCACTGAGCTTGAGGTGAAAATAGGAGACAGCCTTGTCGAATGTTTCTGGGTAAGGATAAAAGGGGTAAAAAACAAGGGGGATGTTAACAGAAAATGTGGAAATGACAGAAGTGCTAAATGACTTTTGGTTTTGGTTTTCACCAAAAAAGTTAGTAGCGATTGGACGTCTAACATAGTGAATGCCAGTGAAAATGAGGTAGGATCAGAGGCTAAAATAGGGAAAGAACAAGCTAAAATTACTTAGACGGGTTAGATGTCTTCATATCCCCAGAGCCTGATGAAATGCATCCTAGACTATTCAAGGAGCTGACTGAAGAGATATCTGAGCCATTAGCAATTATCTTTGAAAAGTCATGGAAGACAGGGCAGATTCCAGAGGACTGGAAAAGGGCAAATATAGTGCCAATCTATAAAAAGGGGAATAAGGACAACCCAGGGAATTACAGACCAGTCAGTTTAACTTCAATACCTGGAAAGATTAATGGAGCAAATAAATAAGCAATCAGTTTGCAGACACCTAGAAGATAATAAGGCAATAAGTAACAGCATGGATTTGTCAGGAAGAAATCATGTCAAACCAACCTGATAGAATCATAGAATATCAGGGTTGGAAGGGACCTCAGGAGGTCATCTAGTCCAACCCCCTGCTCAAAGCAAGACCAATCCCCAACTTTGACAGGGTAACAAGGCTTGTGAATGTGGGGCAGCGGTAGATGTGGTATATCTTGACTTTAGTTACTGTCTCGCATGACCTTCTCATAAACAAACCAGCGAAATACAACCTAGATGGAGCTACTATGAGGGGGGAGGTGCATAACTTGTTGGAAAACTGTTCCCAGAGAATAGTTATCAGTGGTTCACAGTCAAGGTGGAATGGCATACCAAGTGGAATCCCGCAGGGATCAGTTCTAGGTCCGGTTCTGTTCAATATCTTCATCAATGATTTAGATAATGGCAAAGAAAGTATACGTATAACGTTTGCAGACAATACCAAGCTGGGAGGGGTTGCAAGTGCTTTGGAGAATAGGATTAAAATTCAAAATGATCTGGTCAAACTGGAGAAATGGTCTGAAGTAAATAGGATGAAATTCAATGAGGACAAATGCAAAGTACTCCACTTAGAAAGGAACAATCAGTGCGCACAGGTACAAAATGGGAAATGACTCCCTAGGAAGGAGTACTGCGGAAAGAGATCTGGAGGTCATAGTGGATCACAAGCTAAATATGAGTCAACAGTGTAACACTCTTGCAAAAAAAAAAAAAAGCAAACATCATTCTGGGATGTATTAGCGAAGTGTTGTAAGTAAGATACGAGAAGTAATGCTTCCTCTGTACTCTGCGCTGTTTAGGTCTGAGCTGGAGTATTGTGTCCAGTTCTGGATACCACATTTCAGGAAAGATGTGGACAAATTGGAGAAAGTCCAGAGAAGAGCAACAAAAATGATTAAAGGTCTAGAAAACATGACCTATGATGGAAGATTGAAAATATTTGGGTTTGTTTAGTCTGGAGAAGAGAAGAGTGAGAGGGGACATGATAACAGTTGTCAAATACATAAAAGGTTGTTTCAATGAGGAGGGAGAAAAAATGTTCTCCTTAACCTCTGAGGATAGGACAAGAAGCAATAGTCTTAAATTGCAGCAAGAATGGTTCAGGTACAAAAAAAAAAAAATAAAAATCTCTGCCCCCCCTCCCCCCACTTACCAACAGTGCTGGATGTTCTGTTTCCTTTCTGAGGCCCCAGTTCCAGGTTCTGCCACCTTATTACTGAGCACAGATGCTGTCTTCCTCCAGGTCCCAAGGGTGCTCAACCCCCCACTCTGCTCCAGGCCCCACTGCCACCCAACCCCTTCTCTAAGCCCCCACCCCGGCCCTGCGTCTTCCCACCCCTGCTCCACTCCAGGACCTGCCCCCACCCCACCCTTTCACCCAAGCCTCCATCCTGCCCCCGCTCCACCCTCTTTCTGCCCAGTTCTGCCCCCTCCCATGAGCGCGCCCCATCCTCGCTTCTCCCCCTCTTCCCTAGTGCCTCCTGCACACCACGGAACAGCTGGTCCACAGCAGGTGAGAGGCACTGGGAGGGAGAGGGAGGAGTTGATAGGCGGGACTGCTGGCAAGCGGAAGGCGCTGGGGGACCCATGGAGTCAGCGCCTATGTTACGGACTATGAGAGAACAATATGGATACCAATAAGAACAAATATGGGCCTTAGAACTGCAACTGATACTGTGCAGTTGGGTTTCAGTGGGGCTTTGCATATGTTCAGCAGACCACCTATGGGCTATCAAGTGCAGGATCTGAGCCATAGTCATACAATAGAGAGGCAAACTCCTCTCCATTGAACCCCTCCACCTCTCAGTGTAGCACCTACACCAGAATGATAGCCTGCCTTTGTGGTGTCCTCTGTTCTCACAGGCATCTTCTGGAAAAAATGAAGACAAATCCCCTTCTATTATTCAAATAATTCTTCACTTGTGTTTCAAATAAATAAGGCTTAAATTTCACTTACACACTACTTTCAATAGTAGTAATTAAGACAGCATTAGTGTGGCAATAATTAACTTAGCTAATTCTTTTGATGTAATTACAGAAAATAATAACAAAAATTAAACAAATACCAAGTTAATAAAAGTGGAATATTTTTCAGGGAACTCTTAATGCAGCATTAGTTCCTGAAAATGTGATATTGCCATACTTTCTGACACCTAATTTCTAAGTACAGTATGTATTTGTGCTAATAAAAAATGAGCAATGCAGTATAAATTTTCTCAGCAGTGTGGTTCAATATGTGGCTGTCCAGCATGCAAATAATTTCATTCCTTGGAGCACTGCTGAGTATATTTATTTAATTAAATATCATCTGTTTCCCCATTAAGTCCCGGTTCTTCTTGGCTGTTTTGTTGTTTCCTTTTTGCAGGAATTCTTCAATAAACTTGCAGCAGCCCTGATGTATTTTCTTCATTAGATGCTTGGGATGATGAGTCCCCTGGCAGGGCTTAATTTGATTTACAGTATAAAAAGAGTTGAACCTTTTCACAAGTGCCCCCCCATCAGGGCAGCCTTTATTGCAGCTGTAAACTGTGCAGCCAATATTTTTTTTCTTTTTGGAAAATAATTTAGGAAAACTGTCGTGTTGTCAAGACCAAACTGTGCTGGTAAAATATTTAAAATAATTACTTTTGCACTTGATTATGCAGTCCTTACTCAGGCAAAACTCCCATTGGCTTAAATTGAAAGCTCATTTGACTTCAGTTGAATAGGAATTTTACCTGTGTAAAGCCTGGTCTAGATTAGGATTTAAGGTGTGATATTATCATATTAGCTAACACGTGCTAACACATTTAGAAAGACTGTCTGAGCTACATGCTAAAACTGGTGATGTTAAAGCCTAGGCTTCCTCTAGACTTCAGTCCTACCAATTTATCATGTGATTAAGGTAATGTGAATTGTCTTCAGTAGACTTTTTAAAAATGTGTCACTAACTGACATGCTAATATCACACCTTAACTCTCAGTCTGGATAAGACCTAAGAATATCCTTTTTAGTAAGGAAAATGAATGATTCAAAAATGCAGCTTCACAGAAAGATAGGAATGCTTAAGAATGAAGACATATGATATAATAGAAAATAAATGTCATTTTTTTCTTTTAAAACAGGAAGAGTTAAAGCAAAAGTGCAGCAATTAGTTCTTATTCCTTTTTAGATAGCTACGTGAATTCTTGAAATATTTGTCGCTTACATCCAAAAAGTACATTGAAAGAATGATAAGGTTGCAAAATCAAGTACTCAGAGTGAGGAAATGTCAGAATTAAGGCTGCCCATGTTACCATAATTCAGCCATCTGTATGTACTCATTATGATATAGGCTTTAATTACATTATCACACATTGTTTTTTCCACAGGACCTCTGTGCTATTTAATGAATGGGTACTTACTCGTTATTTCTTTTTGCCCTTCTCATTCAATGTGTGACCCTAGGCCTTATTTAACACACAGCATCCAAACCCTGCACTGAATTCAAAATTATTAATTTCCTCATGGGTGTTTCTATGGTGCTTCACAAACAATAATGAGTTTGCCTTTGCAACAGCCTTCTGAGGTTAGGTAGCATTATTATCCATATTTTATAGCTGGGAAACTGAAGCACAGAGATGTATATCAAGGCCAAAATTGTCCAGTAATTTTGGGGGCCCAGCTTGTGACACCTAGACCTTGATTTTTCAGTGTATTTAGCATGTTTGTAGCATTTTATATGTAGGCTTGGAAGGATTAGATTTTTATCGGTAAACGTTAAGTACTGTAACTGTCGATTTGAAGAAGAAAGCCAAGGAAAGTGTGGGCCCCTTAATGAATAAGGGAGGCAACCTAGTGACAGAGGATGTGGAAAAAGCTAATGTATTTTAAAAAGCAATGCTTTTTTTGCCTCTGTCTTCACGAACAAGGTCAGCTCCCAGACTGCTGCGCTGGGCATCACAACATGGGGAATAGATGGCCAGCCCTCTGTGGAGAAAGAGGTGGTTAGGGACTATTTAGAAAAGCTGGACGTGCACAAGTCCATGGGGCCGGACGAGTTGCATCTGAGAGTCCTAAAGGAATTGGCGGCTGTGATTGCAGAGCCATTGGCCATTATCTTTGAAAACTCGTGGCGAACAGAGGAAGTCCCGGATGACTGGAAAAAGGCTAATGTAGTGCCAATCTTTAAAAAAGGGAAGAAGGAGGATCCTGGGAACTACAGGCCAGTCAGCCTCACCTCAGTCCCCAGAAAAATCATGGAGCAGGTCCTCAAAGAATCAATCCTGAAGCACTTGCATGAGAGGAAAGTGATCAGGAACAGTCAGCATGGATTCACCAAGGGAAGGTCATGCCTGACTAATCTAATCGCCTTCTATGATGAGATTACTGGTTCTGTGGATGAAGGGAAAGCAGTGGATGTATTGTTTTTGACTTTAGCAAAGCTTTTGACACGGTCTCCCACAGTATTCTTGTCAGCAAGTTAAAGAAGTATGGGCTGGATGAATGCACTATAAGGTGGGTAGAAAGTTGGCTAGATTGTCGGGCTGAACGGGTAGTGATCAATGGCTCCATGTCTAGTTGGCAGCCGGTGTCAAGTGGAGTGCCCCAGGGGTCGGTCCTGGGGCCGGTTTTGTTCAATATCTTCATAAATGATCTGGAGGATGGTGTGGATTGCACTCTCAGCAAATTTGCGGATGATACTAAACTGGGAGGAGTGGTAGATATGTTGGAGGGCAGGGATAGGATACAGAGGCACCTAGACAAATTGGAGGATTGGGCCAAAAGAAATCTGATGAGGTTCAATAAGGATAAGTGCAGGGTCCTGCACTTAGGACGGAAGAACCCAATGCACAGCTACAGACTAGGGACCGAATGGCTAGGCAGCAGTTCTGCGGAAAAGGACCTAGGGGTGACAGTGGACGAGAAGCTGGATATGAGTCAGCAGTGTGTCCTTGTTGCCAAGAAGGCCAGTGGCATTTTGGGATGTATAAGTAGGGGCATAGCCAGCAGATCGAGGGACGTGATCGTTCCCCTCTATTCGACATTGGTGAGGCCTCATCTGGAGTACTGTGTCCAGTTTTGGGTCCCACACTACAAGAAGGATGTGGATAAATTGGAGAGAGTCCAGCGAAGGGCAACAAAAATGATTAGGGGTCTGGAACACATGACTTATGAGGAGAGGCTGAGGGAACTGGGATTGTTTAGTCTGCAGAAGAGAAGAATGAGGGGGGATTTGATAGCTGCTTTCAACTACCTGAGAGGTGGTTCTAGAGAGGATGGTTTTAGACTATTCTCAGTGGTAGAAGAGGACAGGACAAGGAGTAATGGTCTCAAGTTGCAGTGGGGGAGGTTTAGGTTGGATATTAGGAAAAACTTCTTCACTAGGAGGGTGGTGAAACACTGGAATGCGTTACCTAGGGAGGTGATAGAATCTCCTTCCTTAGAAGTTTTTAAGGTCAGGCTTGACAAAGCCCTGGCTGGGATGATTTAATTGGGGATTGGTCCTGCTTTGAGCAGGGGGTTGGACTAGTTGACCTCCTGAGGTCCCTTCCAACCCTGATATTCTATGATTCTATGATTTTACCCTATACACAGAAACTGACTACAAATATTTCCATCAGTAATCATCAAATTTACAGAGAGGCAAAGTTAAAAAAATGCTGCTTGAGAACTTACTAGAATTTGATTTAAGAATATTGTATATTTTGACATGCGATGTTGACAATTTTTGTAGCGCTTTAACTTTTTGAATCTCAATGTCTGCTGTCATTAAATAATTTATTGTCTGACTCTCCAATAATTTCCTGTGACTGTGAACATTTAAATCAATAAAAATTTAAATAAGCTTAAAAATAATTGTTGAAATTATAAAACAATCAAAATTGAGTTCTGCCAAACCTATTTGTATGTTAAAAGCACAGCGCCAATTGGCTTCAGATGCAATTGGGAGGGCTGAGCACTTCTGCAAATCTGGTCCCAGATGTCCCAAGATACCCAGAAAATGAGGAAGATACAATTAAGTACCCAGCTATGAAAATTTTGGTTTAAGTGTCTTGCCTATCATCATGTAAAATCTCTGTCAGAGGCAGGGATAATGGAATACAATTCTCTAGGGTGGCACTCAGCTGCCTTAGCCGTGAGGCTCTACTCCCTCTGATTGCAGTCCTCCGCCTCACTCACTTCCAACTTCTGCAACAAATGAGGCAGCGGTCCTACTGACAACAGGCTCATTCACGACACCCATCTGGTTCATTCGCTGAGCACCACCCATCCGGTGCACTGAATGAGGCAGGATCCTGCAGAAAAAAATATGTGGATTAAATAAATATTAGTCATTTAATATTTCAATAAACATTTAACTTCTTAATACAAAATAATATATTGCTGCCCTTCACACAAAGAGGCAGAATGAAAGGTTGCATGGGTATATTAATTCTGGCCTTTCCTAACTTTTCCATGCTTGACTTTGAAACCTTAACCGTTTTTTAACCAGAGTTTTTTAGATGTAGCTTTCTAATTAAAAGCCCAGATAAACTGAAAAACAAACAGATATTCTATCCTGTGGAACCATACTGGCAACCCAACTTCAGGGTTTGGACCTTTAAATCTACTGTACAGACCTCTGCCACTTGAGCTAATGAAGTAACTGGTAGCAGTAATAGGCTGTTTTCATGTATATGGACCAGTCACTGGAGCCGGGTAAGACACACACTGGGCCAGTAAGTTTCATGTCTGTTTGCTCACAGCAGAGGAATGCAGAGAGTTGGGACTCTTGGTTTCAATTCCAGGTTTTGCAGGGGAGTATTATAGACTATTCTGCCCCTGTGACCCCATCTGTCTCTGTCCCCCTCTGCTCCTATCCTTCCCCCTCCAGCTCTTCCCTCCCTCTATCTCTTCTGCTATCTTTCCCCCTTGGCTCTGGTCCCCGCTCTTTTTACTTTCATCCATCTCCCCAGCTCCTCCATCCTTCCCCCTCTACCTAGGCACTAGCAGTGGGACCATTGAGCGAATAAGAAAGACTCTCTTCTCTCTATTCCTGTGCCCAGTACCGCAGCAGTTCTTGGCAGCCAGTAGGAGCCAGAGGGACTCTATCCTGGGATGCATTGACTGTGAAAAAGATTCCGGGGTCATGGCGGATAAACAAATGCATGTGAGCTCCCTTGCTACACTGTGACTAATGAGCTCCTTGGAAGCATAAATGGGAATCTTGAGCTGGAGCAGAGACGTTATTTTACCTCTATATTTGGCGCTGGTGCAACTGCTGCTGGACCGCTGTGTCCAGTTCTGGTGGCCACAATTCAGGAAGGATGTTGATAAACTGGAGAGGGTTCACAGAAGAGCCATGAGAATGATTAGAGGATTATGAAAACATACCTTATTGTGATTGAGCTCCTTGGGTCTATCTATTTAGCTTGACAAAGAGAAGGTGAAGTGATGACTTGATCGCAGTCTATACGTACTTATATGGGGAAGAAATATGTGATAATAACCTCTTCAGACAAAGGTATAAAGAGCCAATCATTGGAAGTTGAAGCTAGACAAATTCAGACTGGAAGTAAGGGATACATTTTTAACAGCGAGGGTAATTAACCATTGGAACAATTTACCAAAGGTTGTGGTAAATTTTCCAACATTGGCCATTTTAAAATCTAAATTATATATTATTTTTATAAGATATGGTCTAGTTCACAGGAATTCATTTGGGGAAGTTCTATGGCCTATGTTATATAGTAGGTTAGTCTAGGATGATCACAGTGGTCCCTTATGGCCTTGGAATCAATGAATGGGTTTAAAAAACAAATTAACATGGGCAAAACCTTGGTATTTTTCCCTAAGCTTGTTCTGAAAAATGGCTAAATGGGTTTAGCTGAAACTTATTAAAAGCATTTCACCTGCGGCAGATACCCATCATAGACAATTTCAACCCAAGTGATTAAAGTTTGGCATGTATAAGCAACTGAAAATAGGTTCTTATAATAAAAAGTGTGAGGCAACCTTAATCATATGTGGCAATAACATCTATGCCTATAATATTGAATGGTCAAAACTTTAAAAAAAAAGTCACTGTTTTAATACTTTCATCATTATGGATAGTTCTGCTTTTTCGCAGAGAATAATGATATATAATTGAAGGATCCCAGTTTTAAGGCCAGTCTGCTAACACAGGGCCTAATCTTGCAAACTGTAACACATGCATACCACCTGAAATGAAGAGGAGTTTGTCTGTGCAGATAGTTTCCAACCTGCAGGCTTACAATAAGTTGCGCTTGTGAATGATCTGCAAAGAAGACAGACAGCTAAGTGCACATTGAATGTTATTCACAATGAATAATTCAACAAGCATCATTTGTGAGTTTTAAATAATGTTTATGAAGCAACTTGAAATAATTTGCTACAGAAATGTACAGGGGATTTTGCTATTTGAGCTGGTCAGAAAAATTTATCGAAAATGAAATTCTGATGGAAAACAAAACGTTTTGAAAAATTCCAAAAATATTTCTATTTTCTGACCTGTTCTAATTATTACTACCATGTAGAAATATCCCACTTTTAATAGTTTGGGCAGTTCTAGAAAAAATATAACTCTAGGGTAAGCGTAGTTGATAGAAGTGTCATTTTGATTTGAAGATGCTCAGCCCAGTAAGCTAAATGACACCTCCTTCCACTTAAATTTGTTAGTCTCTAAGGTGCCACAAGTACTCCTTTTCCTTCCACTTAAATTATCGAGTTAACTTGATTGGAGGTATCAAATATAAAAGTATTCCCTCTTAGCAAACACAAGTGAAATGTACATTTTCCAAAGGAAGCTTTGTGTTACAGCTCCCTGAAAATGTATTACAAAGTTTGATATTTCACTTAAACATGAAACTTATCTGGAAATATTTATCATGCTGTTACTCAAACTGACAATAATCATCTGAATCTTTTCTGTCTGGATTGTTGGCTACTAGATAGGTAGTTTTGGTTCCTTGATATAAGCAACAAAGTGTGACCAGACCAGAGGTCATATCACTGAGTCACATGCTTCAGGTGTGCTCTGAGGCATGAAGTCCAAGAGATGTAGCTGGAGCTCTGTGTGAAGTTTATCATATTTTAAACTTTTTATTTTGTCATTTAGCCTGACCTATGCAGTTATACTGAATACCCACACAATCTTCATCTATTACTCACTAAGCTTGCTCTTTTCCTAGGGCAAAATTATCAACTTCCAACTAAGGTATGCTGGAAAAACAGGTGCAGGGAGTTCTTTAGGAGGTGGTGGAATCTAGTTCACCTAGTGAAGTGGTGGAATCTCCATCCTTAGAGGTTTTTAAGGCCTGACGTGACAAAGCCCTGGCTGGGATGATTTAGTTGGGGTTGATCCTGCTTTGAGGACGGGGTTGGACTAGATGACCTCCTGAGGTCTCTTCCAACCCTAATCTTCTATGATTCTATGATTTACTTTTCCCCCTTCCTGATAAACCTGCAGGTAGACATAATTTTGTTGTGGGTCTGGGAAGCTAGCCTCTCAGTGGATTGCATGTCTGGATCAGGTGATAACCCTGCTCTACTCCCTGTGCTGGGAGGGATACTGGCTACAGCCTTTTAAAAAGTGTATTAAGAGGTGCCTATTGCGGTCCTTCCTACAGCAACCTTGTGCCTGATTCTGATCACACTTACACTGGTATAACCCTTTGGACTTCTATGGAGGAAATCTTGATTTTTACTGGTCTTGGTGAAAGCTGAATCAGGCCCATAACTTATACTACTGCTTAGCGCCCACCCCCCAGTAATGCTCTGGCTCCTAAAACAAAATTGAGCCCATAATGTCCATTCTATTAATGCACAGATAAGGCATTGCTATTTTTTCCAATGGCTGCATATTATACTTAGATTGTAAGCTCTGTGGGGCAAAGACTGTCTTTTTTGTGTGTACAGCGCAAAGTACAATGGAGTTCCAACCCATGACTAGGGCTCCTAAACGCCATGTTAATACAATGTTAATACAAATAATAATATGTATAGACTGGTAATACATCCAGATCTTTTCAATTTTCAATTTCAGTCTGAACAACTTAAACCACTAAACCACTGAACTTAAAATAAATCTTTACATTTGATCACATGAATTTTATATTCTTTGCACACTTCTCCATAAACATAGCAAAGGGGTGTGAGTTACAGCCACAGCATTTTCTCACATCATTTTCTGTTCTTTTATTAGCGTTGTGCTCTTCATTTATTGCCTCTCCTGAGTCATCAGTATTGGTCTAATGGACTGGAACAGCCTAAGGTGAATGGTAATTACTTATTGAGTTGCTGATAGCTCAGATGAGAATAGGACTTATTAGATCAGTAATAATGGAAATCTGTGTTTAATGCAGAAATTTTAAGCATGTGTGAAACAAAAGTACCTGAATTTATCGATTTCTCTCTGCAGTAAGTTAAAACATTGTTATATAAACTTTTAAAATTAATGACGTGAATCATGTTATCAAAAGAGAACTGTTCTGGAAAGTAACATGCAGAAAATGCCCTGATTTGCGGCTTTTCTATCAAAACATTTAAATGAATTTTTTTCTGATGCAGCCTTTGCTATATTGCAAAATGCTAAGGAAATTGTTCATGTTACTGTCAAGGAAGGTGCACTCTTGTCATTCACACCAAACTCATATAATTTCTACAGCGACTACTAAGTATCCCAGTAGTCGTCATCCTCCTTCAGAGGTGTGAGAGATTTCTATTCTTAAGGTACAATACTGAGCTTCATATCTGTGGCCATACCACCTTGGGCTGAGATCTTGTTGTATTTAACTACCAGAGTCAGGATGCTCAGTACTCGGACAAAGAATTCTAGGGAAAAATACATAAGCTATAAGAAGTGGTGTTGATTATTATAGTAATCTCCTTCCTTTTGAGTCAGTAACCATATTGTAACATCAGGAGGCATGGTGCTGTCTTTTGGGTGAGACATAAAACGGAAGCCCTGACTACTCATAGTCATTATTAATTGTGTGTTCAGCTAGGATATTCTTTTACCTCCAGTCTTTAAACTGCTGTGTAGTGTTGTAGACACAATCGATCATTGTTATGTTGCACCAGAGAGTTACTGCAGTTCAGTAGCCAGTGAAGTGATTCCCTAGTTCATAATTCTGAATAGTGCCTTGATGCTTATTAAAGGGCCTATAATCATTATGATTATTTATTTGTATTGTAGTAGATCTCAAAGTCCCCAGTTGGGGATTGGGGTTCTGTTGTGCTCTGTAACTACAAACACCTAGGGTGACATTGTTCTTGCCCCCAAAAGCTTACAACCTAGTTTAAGAGTAGACATAACTCTTGAGTACAACAAAGAATAGGAGGGAAGATAAGAAGAAGGAGGTGAGTAAAAGTAATAAGAACATGTAGTTTCATAGGCTAGTGGTGTGCATACTGTATGGCATATAAATACCTAATAATCTGTATCTCATGTTTACAACTTCATTATAAATTTGCAAAAACTTCAACACAGCAGGCGTGAACAGTTTGAACTTTAGGTCAAGATCTGTCTCATCAGCTTCAGAATGGGTCAGAAGGATGTTAGGCAATATCTCTGCCTCACAACATAAACTCTTTCAGCTCTTCTAGCTGAAAAAAATGTACACAGCAACTTTTTCCCTTGTGTCTTCTACAGCATATTGTGAGTGCTTTATAAAAGCAGTGACAGCTGACTTGAGAATTGAGACAAAGTGTTACTCATTGTAGGGACTCCAAGCGATTGAATTAGAAATCCTATTTTTGAAAAAGTGCCTACCTACAGATTTATAAGATGGAACCATTACTGTCTATAATAGATAATATGCTAATTTAAAAAGAATGTATATGGGACTATCTTGTAATTAATGGGGGTGTGGGTGCATGTGCATGTATGCACAATACTACCCTCTATTGGACAGAATCAGAACTTCTCAGCTATGTGTAATAATAGGCTGTGTCCTACTAAGTGCTAAAAAGGGCCCCAATTCAGCAAGGGACTTAAACAATTGCCTAACTTTAAGTAGGTGAGTAGTCCCATTTACTTCACTGGAACGTCTCTTGTGCTTAATTAGGTACCATGTGGGATGAAGGTCAAGATTCTTCTTTAGCTGGAGACTAAAATCCTGTCCCCAATGAAGCCAATAGGAGTTTTGCCATTGATTTCAGCTGGGCCTGTATTTAGCTCCAAGTATTTTTAGCTTTTGGTTTTGGAACAGGAGTCCTATCCCCTCTGCTGCTGTGAAGTTCAGGTGGCCAACATGTACAGCAGTGTGTGCCCTGAAACACTACAGGCTATAGGTTTGTTATGATATTTATTTATCCAATAGACCCCCGGAGCAAGTGTAGTCATGGATATTATGGTATACATATGAAAGTAAGCATAGCATGGAACCTAAACTACGTATTGAGTCAAGTATATGTTACACATTCAATTAAACAAGATCTGAATACATATTTGTTTTATTTTTTTCCTAATAAAAATGCATGCTTTATAACCTTCTATGCAAGAAGTAGAAGTGATAGTAAATATCAGAAATTTTGAACTCTATTGTCTCTGATTGCCATTGGAATCTTGAATTCTCACTTAGAATTGGCACAAGCTATTATGATTGACAGGTGAGAGATCTTGCATTAGTTCTGCCATATGGGAGCTCCTGCATGCTGACTGTGAAGGATGAGATTTATGACTCCCTATGAATGGCTATGGAGAAGATTTCTGAGGTTTTCATTCAGGAGATCCTTACTTGCCATCAGGCGTGAAAGTAATATAAAATTCTTACCTGTACGGGGGCCCGGAGTGGCTTCCCCTAGCCAGCCCATTCGCACTCCCTGGCCCATTTGCGCTACCTGGCCTGCGCTGCCCGGGGCTCAGGCGGTGATTTAAAGGGGCATGGGGCTCTCTTTTAAATTGCCGGCCCCGGGGTAACTGCCCCTTTTGCCCCCCACCCCTGTCGGTGGCCCGACGTGTTAACTGCTAAATAGAAACTTGAAATCCGACAGAAGCAACTTCAAAATAATTTCATAAAGTAAACCTACAGCAGACTACCTTGTATACCCTTACAGATGTTATCTTCTATATTCAAATACAGCTTTGGTTTCCCATTATCAAACACCAAATATAGTTCAGCAGTAATCCCTGTTTTGCATATGTAAGGGGACTGTTGCCCCCTTACTAACATTCATTGGAGGTGTTTTGGTTGGCTAGCTCCCAGTACTAAAAGGGGAAGGGTCTATGGGAAATCAGGACCCTGAGACTGATAGCCCCCAGGAACAATGGGGAGAGGCCAATGCTCTAGGTCAGCCTGAATGACAGGGCGGACAGGCTAATCAGGGAGTCAGGAGGCCCGGGAGATCCTGTCCCCTGTGTGAGCTGGAATTGCCTGGGTCAGACAGAGTGGCGCTGAGCTAAGGAGAAAGCAGGGGTCCAAGCTGAGCTGGGATGCAGAGCTGTGCCAGATCCAGAGAGAGCAGCCCCTGTCCTGAGAGCAGAGCTGCAGCCCCAAAGCCAGAGGCACAGCCCAGAGAGAGCAGACTTGTCCTGGGAGGAGAGCTGCAGCAACCAGAGCCAGAGGGGCCAGAAAAGGAGCCCAGGAAGCAGGTCAGTGCTGGGAGCAGAGTCACAGAAGCAGCCTGCAGAGCAGACCTGTCCTGGGAGCAGAGCTGCAGCAACCAGAGCCAGAGGGGCCAGAAAAGGAGCCCAGGAAGCAGGTCAGTGCTGGGAGCAGAGTCACAGAAGCAGCCTGCAGAGCAGACCTGTCCTGGGAGCAGAGCTGCAGCAACCAGAGCCAGAGGGGCCAAAGAAGCAGCCCAGGGAGCTGGAGGCAGAGCAGCAGAGACAGAGTGGTGCAGCTGGGGCTGGAGCAGTGCGGAGCTGGGTGCGGTGAGCAGCTGGGGAGAGCGAGGCGGACCCTGGGCAGCAGGCCCAGCACAGGGAGACAGCTCAGCCAAGAGGTTTTGCAGACCAGGCTTGGATCGTAACCCCGACAGGGTGGGGGTGACACTGGAAAGAAGGGTCCTACCACTTAGAGCCTGAGAGTGAGTGGCCACCAGCAGAGCAAGTGTCCAACCCACAGCATCCCTGCAGCACGGCCAGACCCTGAGAAGAAGACCTGGGATTTACAAGGAACGGACTGTGAGCGACCCTGACATTCCAGAGACACTGTTTGTGATGTTCCCTGCTGCAGAGCGGGTTGATGTGTTTCCTTTAACCTTTCCCATTTTTCCTTATTCTTTTTAAAATTAATTGTTGATTAAATAACTTGCACTTGCTTTAAATTGTATGTAATGGTCAGTGGGTCAGAGAAGTGCCCAAGGCAGAGAGCGTACCCTGGAGTGGGGACACCCTAGCCCCTGTCCTAGGTGACCACAGCAGGGTTGGGGGTAAAGCCCCCCAGGAATCCTGGTCCCAGCCTTGTTGGTTATGAGGACTCTGCCAGACAGGAGAGTGGAAGGGGAGCCCTCAAGGGCAGGGAGGCCACTGGGTAAAGGAAGTGGGAGCGAGGACTCAGATCCTTTTGCTAGCCCACTTCACCGGGGTAGTGCAGAAGCCAGGAAAGTTCCCCACAATAGCGGGACTATTCCCCCGCTTACACATAGGCAGCAATTGTCATTTCATTATTCCCTCACTGATTGTGAAACTAGGTCTAGAATGGGTTATGGATCTACAGCAATATGATACAGTATTACCTTCCTTAGAGGGATATTTTGCTATAAAGTGTTGAGGAAAAAAATAATTAGTACTTTTATAGCTATTTAAACTGCAAGATTCTTAATGTGAGAATGACATGGAAACATTAAATACAGATTTGTTCACAATGGGTAACTGGACAGTTCAGGAGGCTGGTAATGGTATACAGAGTCTTTCACTTCTAGGTAACCCATTTGAATTTGCCCTAGCTCAGTAGAGATCAAAAGTTACCAGAGTCCTCCACCTGCTCCAACTCATAATTTGTATAAAGCCAAAAGTTACCTCATCCTGGCATGTTTGGCTTTTATAATTAAAGTGGTTGAAACTAAATATACTTCATACTTAACTTTGATATCTGGAAAGATACTGGAGCAAATTATTAATCAGCTTGTGAGCACCTAGAGTATAGTAGGGTGATAAATACTAGTCGGCATGAATGTATTAAGAACAAATCTTATCAAACTAAGAATTTCTTTCTTTGATAGGGTAAGTAGCCCAGTGGATGGCGGGGGGCGGGGAAGAGCAGGAGTCATGATATATCTTGATTTTAGTAAGACCTTTAACAGTCCCACATGACATTCTCATAAGCAAACTAGGAAAATGTTGTATGGATTAACTTACTGTAATGTAGGTGCACAACTACTATTACTTATTATTACTTGGACTGGCTCCCTTGCCCCATCATCCAAGCCCTTGTCACTCCTCACATTGTCTTCTGAGGGTTCTGGATAGCTGTTCCACATGTCATCCTTTGCAGGCAGTGCCTCTGTTTTCCCCTCCAGTCCATCATGTATTGTGGGCATTTCGGGGAGAAGCCTGTTCATCCTCCAGGCAGTGAGAGAGGTAGCAGATGCCTCCTACCATAAACAGCAGTTTCGGCAGTGCCCATAGAACTCCCAGTTGTCCTACGAGCACAGATTTTCTGAGGATTAAAGAGTGACAGGCCAACAGATTAGATGATCATAATGGTCCCTTCTGGCTTTGGAATCTATTTTCATTAGATGGAGGAAAAATCCAGTGTTTTCTATTAACCTAGTGAACAGATCCCAAATTGTGCTGCTATTTGTAATTCAGACCCAGTATACCCACAAAACCCTTGCTAATGTTGTGTTTGTGTGAAATTGCTTTGTCATATTTTTGTTTAAGTGCTGCATGAATGCACATCCATCCTAACCTGTCGTGCATCCTTTCTTCACAGCTCTGCTCCTGCTCCTGCGACCTGGCCCCCACCACTCATTCTATTCTATCTTGTCTACGGGCCTCTCTTGAACGTTGAGTACTAATCATATATAATTGTGCCAGGTTGTGTGGTGGTTTATTGAAGTGGACAAATGCTCTCTATGGCCAGGTTGAGACCACTATACATAGTTTCACTTTTGAAATTTGCTGAGCCAAGTCTTGAAGTTACATTTTAATAAGTTTCTGCAATTGGTTTATGGGTAAAATTTTCAAAGGTGTATAAATGACTTAGAAAAGAGACACAGGCACTTAGGAGTTTGATTTGGGACTTAGGCTCCTAAGTGCCTAAGTCGTTTTTGAAAATGGGACCTAGATTTCTAAGGGCCAGATTTACAAGTGTGCCTAAAGATGCAGATAGGAACCTAGAAGGTTTTCCAAAAGCACCTCAGCAGGTTAGATGTCTAACTCCCATGACTTTCAGTGACAGTTAAATGCCTAACCTGCTTAGGCGCTCTTGTAAATTCCACTTGTCCTAAATCACTTATGAGCTTTTGAAAATGTTACCCTTTGTGTATATGTCATTAGACAGAAAAAACACAACATATGAAATAAGGACTTGATTGTGGAACTCTTACTGCATGCCGTTCCATTGTTGTTAATAGGATTACTCACATGAGTAAGTGCTCACCAACTCAGTAAGGGTTCCATGGGTAGGGCCTAACTTCCTGGGCCAATCACAAGATATATTTGCCAGGGAGAACAAACTGAGCATGTAAAAATATATGTACTAAGAAGCAGAAGGGCAACTGAAACTACATGACAGAGGCTGAGCTGAAAAAAATCTTATAGTAAGCTAACAGCCAATTAGGGTTACCAGATAGCAAGTATGAAAAATGGGGACAAGAGGCGGGGGGGAAATAGACACCTATATAAGAAAAAGCTCCAAATATCAGCACTGTTCCTATAAAATCGGAACATCTGGTCACCCTAAACCTAATTAACCTGCCCTCTTTTGGTCTTTTTTAAAATCCCCTTCCCACTCCTGACCCCAAACAACAACAAAGAGCAATAACTTGTCATTGTTTCTTAAGTAGGAGAGTACTTCAGACAAGATGTATGTAAGGCTGATGTATGTTTCTGAAGCTTTTGATCAGAGGTATCTGTTTTTTTAGGGAGCTAGATAACCAAGGCATGTTCACTATGCAGTTTTATAACACCATACGTGCTCATCTTGCTTTATTTCCCCCCATCAGATTATGAGCTTCTTCAAAGGAATAAAGTAGTAATTCCCTTTTTTGGAAGAAAAAAGCCAATAGGCCTAACCTTAACACCCCAATGATCCTGCTTTGCTGTGCCGACAGGGGATATTAAAGAAAAAAGGTTGATGTCAGTCTGTAACAGATTGTAAGGGGAGGCCTGGACCCGTCAAGCTTAGCTGAGCATTAGGCCTGATCATTTATCACTGTCAGATGGGAGTAGGGCGAAGAGGCACTGGACCGTTCCTGCTCATCTGCTGACTGACAGCTGACTGAAGCCTAATGCAACCTCCAGGCAGATAATCTGCCATCAAGGGGGAATGTGTACTAGAGAGATACTGTATCACAGTCTGCATGCTGCTTCCTGCTTAAAGCTACTGACATCTTCACAAGAAAAAAGAAATGTCAGCTGTGCTTTAAGGGACTGTGGTTTACTGTAATGCTTCACTAAAGCATTACTGTGCTGTACCTCATTTCCATGGCTTCATGTAGATCCATTTTTAAAAACAGATTATCGGCATAGTGGAGACATGCAGTCAGGCTCAGCAATGATAATATGATGACAATGACCAGATGAGAAAACACCACTGTTTGTTTCATTTATTTGTTTAATTCACAAGACTGCAGATATGCTGCAAAATACTGTAATTATTTAAATACAGCAAAACCCACTTTGACAAATATAAGGCTGCAAGTGAGTACACAGAGACACTAAAAATTTCTTATGAAGATAAAGTATAACTAGGACAACAAAAATCTATTAAGTAATGAATGATAATATTTGCCTGCAGTATTTTGTACAACAAATAGTTTCACTAGGCACTAATGCATTACAATGGTCTGAAATACGGACTTTGTTAAATCAATATAGGATATGGGAATAACCTATTGAAAAAGTTTTTGCTCTACAATCTTGCAAAGAATTCTGTATTTTATATTTTTCAATATTAAATGCAAGTTTTTAATGTTTTAAATTATATTTTAATTAGTTGTTGTTATTAACAATATCTAATTTAGATATTCATTATAAATTGCATGCATTAACTTAACTGGGGAAGATTTTAATTGAGCTCTGCTGGAAATTTTCCAATAAATTAACTTTACATACTTTTAACAGATGTCTGAGTTAGACATTGTTATTAGGCATTGTAATTAATAGAAGTATTACACAAATTAAAATTTCAGTCCTTAGAAAAATGAAATTGTAGATGATTGAGTGAAGTTAACTCATTAATAGAAAGTGACTCCTGAATTCCCACCATTCTGCTTTATTAGTTCAATAAACAGAATGTTTTAAGCCATTGGAAAGGAGTTGGAAGAGAGCTAGAACAAGACATGCTTCACCGTGGCTTTCTGAACGTTGGCAAGGTACTTGACACGTCTGTGCCTCAATTTGCCAAATTTTAAAATATGTATAATAATACCTGACTGGGATATTGTGAGGTCTGATGAATGTTTGTTCATTGAGGCCCAGATTTTTAAAGAGACAAGGTGGATGACGTAATATTTTTGATTGGACCATCTTTTGATGGTGAGAGAGACACAAACTTTAGATCTACACAGACTTCTCCCTCAGGACCTGTGCTGAGCACCCACTATTTTTTCCTGTGGGTGCTCCAGCCCCGACATACCCATGGAGACGGCGCCTATGTGGGGTTGCACACTCTGCACCAACCATTAGGATAGTACAGATTGTTTCCCTGCAGGATCTGCCAGCCCCACTGCAGCTATAATCTCTACACTTTGGGGAAATTTTCTCCCCAGGAGGTATCGGGGTTGGGAAGTCCCTCCATAATAAGGAAAACAGTATTATTCCTAAAGCTAAGTTTCAGAGTAGCAGCTGTGTTAGTCTGTATCTGCAAAAAGAACAGGAGGACTTGTGGCACCTTAGAGACTAACAAATTTATTTGAGCATCAGCTTTCGTGAGCTACAGTCTCAAAAGTCTCTGTGCTTTATTATAGAGTTTCTGCCTAGAACTTTGTTATTTTTCATTGTGTACACACTTCCTCCCAACTGCATATTTTTATTAATGTGTTTTTGAAATGATTATTTGAAATAATTAAGATAGATGTTAAATAAACCTAAGATTAATAATCAGCCCTGCCATGCCCTGGTGGACATCTCCTCCCAGTTCACTTACACAGTTTTTATCATCAACCTTTGTTCTCAGTTCACCAACCACTCTTCAGTCCACGTGACAGTGCTCCTAGTCAAGTTAATTGGAATTAAGACTTCAGCTAAGATTTTTGAAAGGCATTAGATCAAATTCTTTATTATAGTTCAGTTATATTACATCAACTGCATTCCCTTCCTACACCAGCGACTGAATGCTGCTGACACTCTCTGATATGCCAAACTGTAGAAATTGCATGGATAGTCTGTAGCACATGGATGACCAGTGCTGCATACTGCTTCTGCTCTGGGGATGTATCAGGAAAAGGATGGGGTTGCCACTATACACCCCCAGTACTGGCCTGCTGCCCTATTCTTGCAGAGAAGGAAATTCAGAGAAATATACTCAGTATTGCCAACCCCAAGCCATTCAACAGTCATGAGACAGACCCCCAAAATCATGAGATTGGCTTAATATACATTATTATTATTATTATAGGTATTACTATGGTGCCTAGGAGCCCTAGTCATGGGCCAGGATCCCACTGTTCTAGATGCTGTACAAACACAAAACAAAGATTGGCCCAAATAGTGGACGATCTAAGTGTAAAACAAAGAGACGACAGATGGAAACAGACAATCTGGGGAATATCCAGAGGGCTGGAGAGCATGGGGCTAAGCCAACCTGATTACAGAATGAGCCCCACCTGAGGGGCATCAGGCAAATTTCCCTAAAAAGCAGAAGGTGACTGCAGTAAGGGGAATGAGGACCAGGCTTAAGTAGTGATAAAGCCTAGCTGCAGAAAGGGCTGGAGAGAGCCAGGTAGGAAGCTCGGAAAGTAAAAAAAAACCTTTCCAGGCAAGGAGGCCTGTGAGAGATCCTGATTGAGCAGGGAAGAGATGGAGAGAACCAGAGGAGAACTTAAGAGGCTGGGTAGGAAGTGGCCCAAGAGAAACTGCAGCACAGGTAAAGGAGCAGACCTAGTTGCTTAGTTCAGGCCATGGCCCAGAGTTCAGAGTAGAGGGGGCGAGTGGGTTCCTCTACCAGCCCCAAGGAAGGGGGCATACAAACCCACACAGAGTTATTGAGCCCAGCAAGGGAGCTACAGGCTAAAGAATAGCCCCAGGGAGGTGAGGAAGAATTTTGTTTCTGTTAAGACATTGTTGAAACTTTTAGTTTGGACAGTTGTGACCCTGGAATGGGTGGAGGGCCAAGTCGCTGGGAGAGAAGCCGCTGCACCACTCCTGGCCATGAGGGGGTGGCTAACAACTAGTGGACTCATTTACAGGGGAATACAAGGAAACAATTAAACCAGTGGTTCTCAACCTTTCCAGACTACTGTACCCCTGTTAGGAGTCTGATTTGTCTTGCATACCCCAAGTTTCACCTCACTTAAAAACTCCTTGCAAACAAAATTAGACATAAAAATACAAAAGTGTCACAGCACACTCTTACTGAAAAATTGCTGACTTTCTCATTTTTAACATATAATTATACGATAAATCAATTAGAATATAAATATTGTACTTACATTTCAGTGTATAGCATATAGAGCAGCATAAACAATTCATTGTATGAAATTTTAGTTTGTACTGACTTCGCTAGTGCTTTTTGTGTAGACTTTTGTAAAACGAGGCAAATCTCTAGATGAGTTGATGTACCTCCTAGAAAACCTTTGTGTAGTCCCAGGGGTACACGTACACGTACTCCTGGCTCAGAACCACTGAATTAAACCATATTGGACAGAAAGATTTAAAGGAGGATAACGAAGTAGCTTTGGAGATGTTTATGAGGCACTCCTCCCAAACCTGAGGGACAGCACAGCAGAAAGCAGAAAGTTGCTCATTTGAAAATGTAACAAGTGGGTGACTGAGGTGGGAGTTGACATTTCAGTACTGAGAGATGTTGGGTAGGGTGGGGAGAGGCCATGAAGGGCCTTCCAAGTGAAAACAAGGCACTTATGTTTGCTATGATAAAGAAGCAGTAGCCAGTGGAGAGATGCAAACAGAGGAGCGACATGGTCGAAGTGATGGGCTAGAAGAATGATCTTGACGGCAGCATTCTGAATGGATATGAGCAGGGCAAGAGTACATTTGTGAAGGCAAGAGAAAAAGATGCTGGTAATCAAGTTGTGAGATGAGGGGAGCTTGGATGAGAGTTTTAGCTGTGTGAATGGATAGCACAGGCTATAGCTCAGAAATGTGATACAGAAAGAATCGGCAAGATTAATGTAGATCGGTTGTGAGGACCTAGAGAGAGGTCTGAGTTGAAGATGACAATAATACATTTTGTGTTTTTTATTTGCTATTGGGTTTTTGAGTCTTTAGCATTCACGTTTCCCAGCTTTTCTTTGCAACCATGAGGGCTAGAAACTTACTTTTTTTAAAATGAAAGCTGATGTTCTTACATAATTGGACTCATAGGCTTTAAGGTCGGAAGAGACTATTGTGATCATCTTTCTAGTCTGACCTCCTGCACAGAACCTCACCCATCCACTCCTATAATAGATCCCTAACCTCTGGCTGAGTTACTGAAGTCCTCAAATCATGGATTAAAGACTTCAAGTTACAGAGAAGGAGTACTTGTGGCACCTTAGAGACTAACCAATTTATTTGAGCATAAGCTTTCGTGAGCTACAGCTCACCTCATCGGATGCATACTGTGGAAAGTGTAGAAGATCTTTTTATATACACACAAAGCATGAAAAAATACCTCCTCCCACCCCACTCTCCTGCTAGTAATAGCTTATCTAAAGTGATCACTCTCCTTACAACGTGTATGATAATCAAGTTGGGCCATTTCCAGCACAAATCCAGGTTTTCTCACTCCCAGTCTCTATTCAAGCCTAAGTCATTATGCAAGGTAACCTATTTCCTCTTGTTTTTTCCTACCCCCCCCCCCAACGTTCTTGTTAAACCCTGGATTTGTGCTGGAAATGGCCCACCTTGATTCTCATACACATTGTAAGGAGAGTGGTCACTTTAGATAAGCTATTACCAGCAGGAGAGTGGGTTTGTGTGTGTGTGTGGGGGGGAGGGGTGAGAAAACCTAATTGGTTAGTCTCTAAGGTGCCACAAGTACTCCTTTTATTTTTGCGAATACAGACTAACACGGCTGTTACTCTGAAAGTTACAGAGAATTAACCATTTACACTAGATTAAACCTGCAAGGCACCCATCACCCATGCTGCAGAGAAAGGCAAAACCCCTCTCAGGGTCTTAGCCAATATGACCCCGGAGAAAATTCCTTCCCGAGCCCAAATATGGCGATCGGTTAGACCCTGAGCATGTGGGCATGACTTCAAGAGCTGGGCATAGGTGTTAGAACTGGGCGTGCTTGCACACTTCCTGGATTGAAGTGGTTTCCATTATATACGGGGTTTACAGTTTGGTTCAATGGCTCCCAGAACCCCCACTATAAAAATTGTTCCAGCACCCCTGGAGCTGGGTCTTTAAGAAAAACACCAAGACTCACAATCATATCACATGACTTGGCAACACCGTATCCTTCTGAAGCGCTTACCTCATGTAAGCAGCATGTCAACTGGAACTCTGTGACTGCAGCACAGCGACAAAATCTGGCATTAGCAGCTGCTGTAGGTAGGCTAACTTTGTCCTGTGGTATCATTTTTACTTTATCTTTTATTATTATTTATTTATAATGGGAGGGGCATAGTCACCATTCAGGATAATGGCCTCATGTGGTAGGAGTCTGTACAGATACATAGGGAGATGCAATCCTTGCTCTGAAAAGTTTTCAGTCTGGTGCTCTGATGTTGCAGACACTTGTTCATGTTTTTAACTTGACTTCAGCAGAACTGCTCATGTGCTTAAAGTTAAGCACGAGTAACTTTTTACGGGAATGGGCCTAAGAAAACAGGCAATACACAAAAGGTGGGTTGTATGAATGCAGACAAAATGTGCATTTTTATATTCATTATATGTACTAATATTTTTTTAAACAAATAAATACTAACCTGACTGCCCCTGGAACTTTCTTTTAGGTGTCAAATTTCTTGAAGTGCTCTCAGAGGAAATGGGTCTTGGAGGGATTTGAATGATGAGCGGGTAGTGGACTTATAAATTATTTAAGGGAGAGGGTTCTATGCGAAATGGAAGACAGTCTTTACTTACGTAGTGGCATGGAGGAAAAGATGAGTTGAGGATGCTCAACAAGAGAGCATACTTTTCAGAAATTAAGTAATCTCGTGAGCAGGATGGAATAAGAGGAAGTATTAAAATCTACAAGCATGGTAGAAGACTGAAGCATTTACAAAACAATATAAGTAAGGTAAAACTGCATATAATTCCCACCAAAAAAGAAAACTGCAAGGAACAAGAAGAAGCCACTGTGACTCCTCAATGATATAATGGTAAAGAAATAAGAATTTAGAGTAAGAAAATGGATGGGAAGGAACCAAATAAATATTGAGAAACAGTCAGATGATATCATTGATTATAAGAAAAGGAGTACTTGTGGCACCTTAGAGACTAACCAATTTGAGCATGAGCTTTCGTGAGCTACAGCTCAAAGCTCATGCTCAAATAAATTGGTTAGTCTCTAAGGTGCCACAAGTACTCCTTTTCTTTTTGCGAATACAGACTAACACGGCTGTTACTCTGAGACCATTGATTATAAGGCTCTACTTGTGTTCTGCCCCTTCTAAAAATGTAAAGATTTTTCATTTTGATATATTTACTTTCTCTTTATTCTATCTATAATGTTCCCAGTAACAAATACACAACAAAATTCTTGTGTAATTATCTAGTGCTTTTGTTTAAAAACAAACTTGGCTTTTTGAGGAGTCCACATGTTTTTGGATTATGAACTGACATATTATTCTGAGATGCATCACATTTTGTAGCATCAATCAGGTTGTATACAGTAATATTATTTGATGTAATGGATGAAACGGAATGTAGTGTGTCACATTGTGATACATCAACTCTAAAACAAATTTTCAAAAACTATTTTCAACTACCATCATGTCCTTTATTGTGACCAGTGTTAATAAGAAAAATGTTATTTTTAAACATCATTTTTAATGTAAATGTTTTTCATGATACTTTATCATAGTAGTTTGAAAGCAGTTAAGACTCGTACTGTGAGTAAAATAACATAATACCAGAAAAAAGTTATAGGAAACGAACTGCCATTAGATACCTGAACTGAATTTTTATTTGGTAGTGAGTCAACAAATATGGTGTACCCCAGGAAGGAGAATGATAGAACTTCAGGAATGAGATATGAAAGAGACCCATTAGGTCAGTTCTTCCATCCCTCTGTCAAAAATGACCAGTGGAATCTGGAGGCAAAAGCAGCTATGGTGGGACACCAAGCAGAAAACATATTTTTGTATAGAAAAAGTGATTCTAAACATGGCATCATGGGATTCTGTGTTTGTTATTTCTCTGACTCTACATCAGGTTTGCTCCCTTTACAAGTTAAGTTTTTTTTCTAACTGCCAGCCCTATAAATCCAGCCTGGGTGTGAAAGTCAAGCTAAGCTCTTTGTGACTTGTGCTTTATCATCAGTAATAAAGAATCTGTGGGCCAAATTCTGCCATAAATTATACTTGTGCAGCTCTTGCAGATCTATAGAGGCTAGAATCATCTGCACAGAGGCTCTGTACTACCAAATGTGGACTCTGCTTCTTGTGGTCCTGTCTGGCCCCATGATAGCCTTGGCCAAGGTCATGCTTTCAGCAACTCTCATCCGGTGGTCTTTTTGGAACTCCCAGCGTGAGTGAGGCAGGAGTGATTGAACAACAGAGGGCAGTGACGCGTGGCTGTCTTAGGCAGCACTAACTCAGGCTGGAAACTTACAGCACTAACTTGGTCAGGGGAGAAGCAGACAATACCTACCCCTTCAACCATGCTGCCTCCTGGCTTTCCTTCTCCTCACCCATAGACCCACAGAGCTGCTTCTCACAAGGTCTGGGGAAGGGGGAAAATACAGCTGAGGTGACACTCTTTCTCCTCCTGCATGCAGACATGATGCTCTGGTCCTTAATTAATAATTCTGGTGCTGCAGAGCTGGAACAGGATCCAGCAGCTGTGCTGGCTTTGCAGGGATTAAGGGTGTAATCTGTTATAAAATTTATTTTTGTCATTAAAATTATCCACTCTGACTCCGAGAACACACAATGAGCAGATCTGCTGAGTAAGACAAGGCCATTTTTACACAGGCCATTGCATGCAGTACGTTATCTGTCCATGTGATGCGGTGTGTAAACTCCACACTGGAACTGAAGAAGTTAAAGAGCAGCTCTGGGTTCGGATGACCCCACCTGCAGAACATGTTCCCATTGGAGGTGGAGCCTAAAAGAGATCCAGACAGCTCAGAAAAGGGGCTGACAGAGCAGGGCCCTACCCTAGAAGCTCCTAAAAGAAGTGCTGTAGAAGCCTTTCCCTTGGAGGAAGAGCCTGCCTGATGCACCTAGAGGGACTGAAGATTCAATTATTCTCCTCTTCTCTATCACTGTGTGTCAAACAGTGCGACTTTGGTGGGGAGGTAAATGGCCGGAAGTGGCTCATCAGAGTGGCAGCGTTAAGATACTCCTGGGTGCCAGACATTATTGCCTCTTACGGGGAACTGGGCTGGAGCCCAATGGATTGGGAGATCCCAGGTTCTCTTACCAGCAACCCTTGTTATGAAGAGCACAAATCCCTCACTTCCATACTCCCCCTTGGGGAAGCAAGGGGAGGCTAAAGCCTGTGAAAACTCCCTGACTGGGTCTGGACACAAGCAGGGGTCAATAAATGGACTGAAGGTTGTCTCCCCGGTTGTGAGGGTGTGGGGACAAATATCTTCCTTACCCCAAAGGGGGACGAGGCTACCTGGTCACCTGAGTGGAGTG
The DNA here is from genome assembly GCF_965140295.1 of Lepidochelys olivacea. Lineage (NCBI taxonomy): Eukaryota > Metazoa > Chordata > Testudines > Cheloniidae > Lepidochelys > Lepidochelys olivacea. The sequence continues at coordinate 9,024,474 of NC_140413.1, forward strand.
GTAAGTCAACACCCGCCAAAAGGCAGATGGCCACAGGGCATGTTAGTGGCCAGTGACAGACATTGGAGGTGGGGCGAGTAGAGACCTAGCATCTTAGCCACAAGGTAATGCTGCCAATGAGCATTGCCCATCACAGACCATAATCACAGCTTGGAGATATTTAAAAACATCTGACAAGCTTTGTAGTATGTTTACTTAAATCCTTTTGTCACATTTTGCTTGTTTTGAGTTTAGAATGTTTTAATATCTCTTAAATGTCTGTAGTCCTAGAGATGAGCTAATAAAATCCTTGGCTGTGTCATAGGGTGGCTTGTCTTTTGAGGGCAGTCAAGTTCAGCCTTGCCTGTGGCAGATCAGCTACTGCTGCCCCCACAGCTGAGCCTGATTGAATCGAGCCACCTGATCCCCAGGCAATTGTCAGACCCAGCTGCAGAGGAATTGGGTGGGCTTCCATAAAGGGTTGGAAGAGCTCCGCTGGGGAAGAGAGTTGTGAGATGGAGGCTGTCTGCTATGACTGGCCTGAAGAGGATGGATGGTAGGGGAGATGGAGGTTTCTGTGGCAGGTTCATGAAAAGACCAGCCTGCAGGCAGATGGCCTGGAAGTGCACTGTGAATAAGGATCCAGCCTGGGGAGAACCAGACTGGAGGGATGACTGTAGGGAAGAAACCTTGAGAGTGAGCGGCTTGGGTAGGAGTCTCTGGGGTGAAAGTCCAGAGAGTCAGCACTCTATGACAGCAGTGCATATTCAATCCCAGGCTCTCCACAGAAAATTTAACCTTTACAAATAACTTCCTATTTCCAAGGTCTTGTGTGTGTGAAATATTTTCTCTCGCACGCGTGCACTCTCTCTCTCTTTCTCAAAAAAAAAAAAAGTCAACTGTCTAAGCAACCCTTTAAATCTTACTTTCCCTAACTAGAAACACACTTGCTTTGGCATTGGCAACTTTTTCTGACCATACATTTTATTGCTATCTCCCATCAGGGTTGGAAGAGGCCTCAGGAGGTCATCTAGTCCAATCCCCTGCTCAAAGCCCTGGGTCAGAGCAAGTGGAGGCCCCTCCCCACCCCTTCCTCCTGTGCTTTCCTACCCACCCGTGCTCCTGCCAGGGAGCGGTGTCGGGGCGCAGGGGCTTCCCCTATTCCCCAACAGGAGCGTCAGACAGGTGCAGCGGGGCAAGCCCCCATGCCCTGACACTGCTCCCTGGCAGGCGCACTGGGCGGGAGGAGTGGATCAGGGTGCGGGGTCGCCCATTTTTCTGGATTCCCCCAAATGACTGGGGCCCCTGGGCACAGGTCCTGTTTGCCCAGCAGCTAATCTGCCACTGGATGTGAGTGTCCTAATTACTAATGTATAGCAGTTGCCATTTAAAAAGTCAGCATTTACCAAGTTACCATAAAATGGTAGCTAAGATATTACAGAATTTCCTTATACTTATGGGACGGAATATCTGTGGTATCTGAGATAACGTGGAGCAACATGTGTTAGTAAAAGTTGACACTTTATTGGCAACCACAGGTAAAATGCTTAAAAATCCTGACAGAGTGAAAAAGAAAAAGGGAAGATAATATTGCAGGGTTGACCTGATGGTTTTATAATCCAGATGGACTTTCTGATGGGTTCTGATTGCTCATCCTTCAGGACAGTGGGAGTAAGCACCCTTGCAGTGGCAACATCTGCAGATGCTGGGGGAAATAAGTGCCCCTCATCACCCAACAGTAAACCCTATGGCCAACGGGTATAGTGCAGCTGATGAGCTTCAAAGAGGTTTTTTTCTCCGCTTCTTTGGCTGGGAAGCTGGTGACCTCAAACAGGGACTTGGAGGGATAGAGGGTGTGTGAGTGTGGAGGATAAAATGGATTGGCCCTTAAAGTTTTGTAAAGAATGAAGTGGATTAGGATTGACACATGTTAAAACAGGGAAGAAAAAATAAAATAAACAGAAGTAAGATCATGGAGTTAAACTCCATGAGTCAGACTCCAGCTCCACTTAAGATCCTTTACTGACAACCTTATGCACATCCTCATGACTTTATCTGTCTCCAAATGATTTTCCGTATGCAAGTCCAAATGTAAAAGCGTTCCCAAGTCATTGGGTTCCAGCTGTCTCACTGATGCTTCACTACTGCTTCCAGCTATCCGCTTTTCTCATTCTGGTCCTGGATTCAGGAATGCATCCCTGTTCAGGAGAGCAATTACGCCAGTACTTAAGTCCCAGTGAAGTACAGTAATTAAGTACAGTAATTAAGTAAGTAATTAAGTACAGTAATTAAGAACATGTCTAAAGTTAAGCATATTCTTAAATGCTCTCCTGAGTAGGGATGGGTTTAAGCATAAGCTTAAAAGTGGTTTCCTGAATTGGAGACTGACTCCCTAAATTCTCTGACTTTCCTTACATACGTGGCCCTAGATTTTTAGAAATGGGTGCCTAGAGTTAAGCTTCCAAGACCACATGTAGGCACATAAATAAGTGGCCTGATTTTCAGAAGTGCCGAACAACTGCAGCTCTCATTGAAGTGAATAGAAGCTGGGAAAAAAAAACCTGTTATATGAAATAGCAGTAGGGACTGATCAGAACTTTGGAAATCAGGTCATTTACTCAGGTGTCTAAGTTTAGGCACCCATTTTTGAAAATCTTGTTCATGGTTTCTAAGCCTTAGAGACAGCTCAAGGAAGCAGAACTCTAAAGCGGTTAAAGCCTCCTGTAATATTTGCAGCTATTCTTCTCATTCAGTCTGTAAATAAACTGAACTGAAGAACATGTATTCACAGAGTTTTGGTTTCAGGAAAATATGACAAATGGATACATGGAAACTTGAACAATGTATTTGTTACCACCATTTAATTCAACACATCATGCAGTCTGTGTTCAGTGTGCTTACATTAGTAGAGTACAAGTAGCAGAAAAGATAAAGAAGCATGTAGCTTGTTTGCTGCTGAAATATAGATGATTGAATGGTTTAGGAAGGAATTATCTGAATAGAAAGAAATGACAAATGAGACTATTTTCATTTCTTTGGCACTGAGTTTTGATGTGTGATCGGTGCTGAAATTTTACCCAAAGGCACTGGTGTCCTTTTTCTGTTTTTGCTGCTTAGTTTTCTCCTCTGATTTGGGGCTTCTCTTTGCTGACATTTTCAGACACTTTAGTCATTAGACACTAAATGATAACATTACACTCATTACACTGACAAACTAGCATTTTTTCTAAAGGTTGTAGTCTTTCATTGGAAATTAAGATTGAAGACCTTCTTTTTTACAAGACTCAGAAGAACACCACTGCCCTTCAATTATGTACTGTATATTGATGGTGCACAGCAGTAAAAAGTGTTATATGAAATAGCAGTAGGGAATGATCAGGCCTGATAGCCTGTGTGTCTCACAGTGGGTTACCAATCATACCACGAGGAACTTTTTTGTGGACGCCTCACTTTCTCACAAAGCAGTTCACAGGTTACTTTGTTGCTACCTCAGTTTTCAGACTGCTCATAATTCTCTTCTTCTAAACTTTGTCAGCCGTCACAGAAGGAATGAATCTGACACTTTCCTGTTGCATCATTTTCCTTTTCTTCCCCCCCCTGAAATATACAAAATCAGACCCTCATATTAAATTTGGAATTAAATAAATGCAAATAAAAGAATATACCAGTTGCAGATCAGGAAGCTTTATTAAATCAGGCAGTCTCCCTTGCTCCTGTTTTACTAGCAAAGGGTGAAATTCACCCATTTGCTCAGGACCAGCACCAAACCTATGCACACATCCCTCTTTGCCTCTGTTTTATGTAAGTAGCGTCAACACCTTGTGAATCTTAATAGCTGTGTTTTTTTTAAAAAAAAAGCTCCAGCTACTGGATTCATTTGGGTCAGTGAGAATCTTAGTTTTCATTTAAAGTAGTAGTAAGTTTCTAGCCCACACGGTTGCAGAGATAAGCTTGAAAACATTGTCTGAGTGTACCCTAATGGCTCAAACACTAGAAGGCATATAAAAAGAACTCAAAATGCTTTCATGATTTTAAACCAAAGTTAAAGAACCCGGGGAACTACAGACCGCTTAGCCTCACTTCAGTTCCCGGCAAAATCATGGAGCAGGTCCTCAAGGAATCCATTTTGAAGAACTTGGAGGAGAGGAAAGTGATCAGGAACAGTCAGCATGGATTCACCAAGGGCAAGTCATTCCTGACTAACTTAATTGCCTTCTATGATGAGATAACTGGCTCTGTGGATGAGGGGAAAGCAGCGGATGTGTTATTCCTTGACTTTAGCAAAGCTTTTGATCCGGTCTCCCACAGTATGCTTGCCAGCAAATTAAAGAAGTATGGGCTGGATAAATGGACTATAAGGTGGATAGAGAGCTGGCTAGATCATTGGGCTCAATGGGTAGTGATCAATGGCTCAATATCTAGTTGGCAGCTGGTATCAAGCAGAGTGCCCCAGGGTTGGTCCTGGGGCCAGTTTTGTTCAACATCTTTATTAATGATTTGGATGATGGGATGAATTGCATCCTCAGCAAGTTCGCAGATGACACTAAGCTGTGGGGAGAGGTAGATACGCTGGGGGGTAGCGATAAGGTCCAGAGTGACCTAGACAAATTGGAGAATTGGGCCAAAAGAAATCTGATGAGGTTCAACAAGGACAAGTGCAGAGTCCTGCACTTAGGACGGAAGAATCCCATGCCCTGCTAAAGACTAGGGACTGAGTGTCTAGGCAGCAGTTGATTTCTTGAGGATCTCCTCCATGATTTTTCCAGGGACTGAGTTGAGGCTGACTGGCCTGTAGTTCCCTGGATCCTCCTTCTTCCCTTTTTAAAAGATGGGCACTACATTAGCCTTTTCCCAATCATCTGGGACGTCCCACAATCACCATGTTTTCAAAGATAATGGCCAATGGCTCTGCAATCACATCCGCCAACTCCTTTAGCACCCTCGGATGCAGTGCATCTGGCCCCATGGACTTGTACTTGTCCAGCTTTTCTAAATAGTCCTGAACCACTTCTTTCTCCACAGAAGGCTGATCATCTCCTCCCCATACTGTGCTGCCCAGTACAGTAGTCTGGGAGCTGACTTTGTTCGTGATGACAGAGGCAAAAAAGCATTGAGTACATTAGCTTTTTCCACATCCTCTGTCACTAGGTTGCCTCCCCCATTAGGTAAGGGGCCCATATTTTCCTTGACCTTCTTCTTGTTGCTAACATGCCTGTAGAAACTCCTCTTGTTACTTTTAACATCCCTTGCTAGCTGCAACTCCAAGTGTGATTTGGCCTTCCTGATTTCATTCCTGAATGCCTGAGCGCTCTCTCTCTCTCTCTTTCTCTGGGGTTATTTAGACTGCAGAAGAGAAGAGTGAGGGGGGATTTGCTAGCAGCCTTCAACTACCCAAAGGGGGTTTCCAAAGAGGATGGAGCTTGGTGTTAGGATATAGATATTCAGGCCTGTCTGCAAAGGCCTGTACTCTAAGAATTTAGGTGTATTCTTATCACTTGGCTAGTGACAGAGGTATAAAAGAAAGAATCAAAATCACTGTCTGCTGGTGTAAGGGCCTTCTCTTACTGTGACAGTTTGTGGCCCTGTGCTTAGGCTCAGGCCTTTGGCTAAGCAGCAGAGGCAGCCATAAGCTGGGAAGCGAACGGTCACATCCTCACATTCCAAACTAGTCACATTGAAATAAGGTGCTATTGGGCTGTTAGGCACTATCAGGACAGGATTGTATCCCTATCACCTCCAGAGAAAGGGAAGTGCCTAGAAAATGTAAAAGGAAACTTAGTTTGATAGCATCCTGTCTGGCAAGAACTCACTTATCAATAGCTGGGATGTGAAATCCTCACTTCTGCATTGTTTTGTCATTATAGTTCCCACTTTGCTGTTGTTTGTCTGTATAATCTGTCTGGTTCTGTGATTGTTCCTGTCTGCTGTATAATTAATTTTGCTGGGTGTAAACTAATTGAGGTGGTGGGATATAATTGGTTAAATAATCCTGTTACAATATGTTAGGATTGGTTAGTTAAATTTCAGGAAAATGATTGGTTAAGGTATAGCTAAGCAGAACTCAAGTTTTACTATATAATCTGTAGTCAATGAGGAAGTGACTGGGTGTGGGTGGGGGTGGGCATGTGGGTGTGTGAGATGGGAACAGGGAATGGGGGTAAGAAAATTGGAATCATGTTTTGCTAAAGGGGGAAATGGGAACAGGGAATGGGAGTAAGGAAGTTGGAATCATGTTTGGCTAAGGGTAGGAATGGGAACAGGGACACAGGTGTAAGGCTTTGTGGTGTCAGAGCTGGGAAGGAGGATACTAAGGAAGGAAACTGGAATCATGCTTGCTGGAAGTTCACCCCAATAAACATCGAATTGTTTGCACCTTTGGACTTCGGGTATTGTTGCTCTCTGTTCATGCGAGAAGGACCAGGGAAGTAAGTGGGTGAAGGAATAAGCCCCCTAACACTTGGCTGTTCTCAGTGGTGGCAGATGACAAAACGAGAAGCAGTGGTCTCAAGTTGTAGTGGGGGGAGATCTAGGTTGGATATTAGGAAATACTGTTTCACTAGGAGGGTGGTGAAGCACTGGAATGGTTTACCTAGGGAGGTGGTGGAATCTCCATCCTTAGAGGTTTTTAAGGCCTGGCTTGACAAAGCCCTGGCTGGGATGATTTAGTTGGGGTTGGTCCTGCTTTGAGCAGGGGATTGGATTAGATGACATCCTGAGGTCTTTCCAACCCTAATATTCTATGATTCATGATTGTTTGTGGTTGGCACTACTGAGGCACCATACAGGGCACAATTTTTAAAGGAAAAGGAGTACTTGTGGCACCTTAGAGACTAACCAATTTATTTGAGCATGAGCTTTCGTGAGCTACAGCTCACTTCATCGGATGCATACTGTGGAAACTGCAGCAGACTTTATATACACACAGAGAATATGAAACAATACCTCCTCCCACCCCACTGTCCTGCTGGTAATAGCTTATCTAAAGTGATTATCAAGTTGGGCCATTTCCAGCACAAATCCAGGTTTTCTGGATTTAGATAGCTTATCTTTAGATAAGTTTCAGAGTAACAGCCGTGTTAGTCTGTATTCGCAAAAAGAAAAGGAGTACTTGTGGCACCTTAGAGACTAACCAATTTATTAGAGCATAAGCTTTCGTGAGCTACAGCTCACTTCATCAGATGCATATCGTGGAAATGCATCTGATGAAGTGAGCTGTAGCTCACGAAAGCTTATGCTCTAATAAATTGGTTAGTCTCTAAGGTGCCACAAGTACTCCTTTTCTTTTTATCTTTAGATAAGCTATTACCAGCAGGACAGTGGGGTGGGAGGAGGTATTGTTTCATATTCTCTGTGTGTATATAAAGTCTGCTGCAGTTTCCACGGTATGCATCCGATGAAGTGAGCTGTAGCTCACGAAAGCTCACGCTCAAATAAATTGGTTATTCTCTAAGGTGCCACAAGTACTCCTTTTCTTTTTGCGAATACAGACTAACACGGCTGTTACTCTGAAACCAATTTTTAAAGGGTGAGTGCTCAGCATTTTCTGAAACTCAGGTATGTCTAAGGCATTTCCAGTGGGTTGGGGGGCCTCAAACAGAGGCCCCCAACAGCATTAGTCACTTTTGAAAATCTTAGTCTTGAGATCCATTAAATTTAATTTTGCATTCTTAAGTGATGCATAATGCACTGTAAATTTTGCTCTTGGTGTAACTTTCATTTGGCCAGAAGTAGTACCGAAAGAATTCGTGGCTGCAAGTGAATGGATGTACCACAGTAAACAGTTCTTAATCTTTAATCTTTAAAAAAAAAAGACTTTAATCTTGAATCAATAGAGAACATATTCTGTTAAATTAATAGGTCCAGTAAATGCCTTTATCAGGAATCTAACTTAATAGATTTTTTTTTAAATTTAATGGAGCACTAATTTTTCGCTGGGCTTGTATATAATAGCAGCACAGTAAATTATCTTAAAAATAAATGAAGTGAATTGAGTTCACCCAGGCTTCTTTGAAAGAAAGTATTTTTTAAAAAAACTTTATGATCAACATCTTGCAATGTATTGATTTTTACAGTGTATGCCTTATTTATACAGTAATATAGGTGTGCACGGAGCTTTACAGATAAAGCTTGGCAGCTTCCTGCTCCAAAAAGCTTGCAGTCTAGGGTCCCAATCCTGCAACTGGATATATGTGACTTTTCCACAGAGGCACTGAGTGCTTTTCTGGCACACCTGGGGATTTAACCTGTACTGGTGCACAGTTACTATGGAGAAACCCACAGGTGCTCCATTGTTAAGGTTGAAGCTATTTTCCCATGATAAACCCAATTTTTCTCACACCCTTCCGCTTTGCAATAACAGTTCTTGTCTTATTTATTGTAAGCCACTATATTACCCTAACATGGAGCTAACCCCTCCACCCACTTCCAATATTTAACCATCTCTCTGCCCTCATTGTCCAGGGCTTTCAGTTTTCCTACAATTCACATTATAATTTCCCTCACTCCAGTTGCAGATCATCCTGACTTTCCCCCCTCAGCATCTGTCTATAAATGTTTGACCCAAGCTGGGATTATTTCTGCAATACACCTGACTGCTAATGGAAAACATTCATTTTAGAGCATTCCTAAAACAATATAATACCCCAGTTCAACCTGGTTTGCTCACAGTAAGGTTTTACACTATATATAAAGCGTGATAATCAATATGACGAGGTCCTGTGGGACCTCAATCTGGAAAGCGATTGCAGAACGGAGAGCTACAGCAGCCACGTTGTCTTGGGTTCGTGCTCTTTGATCCCTTTCTGTTGCTATCAGGACTAACTCTCTTGGAAGTATATGGTCAGACAACCGATATCAGTGAAGGGCCTGGGGAATATTCTGGGATCAGATCTTGCATGTTGCATTTTGCTTAAAGCTCAGATATTTCATTCAGCTTTAGCATAGTCTGTTTCATCCCACAGTAACTATATAGGTCCAAATTAGTAGATTTTCCCTTATGCTGGAAGCAGTGTATTCGAGGTAGGCACTAGATATAATACAGAATATGTTTTGGAACTGTATCTGTTTTCAGCCCAGCGCAGCCGCCCTGGCACACAGAGATAGTGGAGAGAGGACTCTTGTCTTGTATAAAAATTCCCCCTCTATGAATTAGCATTGCGAGAATGTTAGCTCCTGCCTCCTCCCAGTGCACATTACACTCTGCAGTGCCACAAACCTCATGTTATGCCTGACACGTGTGCAGATTCACAGGGGCAGAGGAAGGACTCCCTATGTCCTCTCTCTCTCTCTTCTAATACACTTGTGGAGCCCTAAAATTGTAGCCGATGGCATATGTCCCTCTGCTACCACAGAATATCAGATCCACAGAATCGCTGTTGTCCTGTCAAGAGAGGGATTGGAAATTGAACATAAAATGGACAGTCACATAGTGGGGAAAATACAAAAAGACAACTTAATTTAATTAAAACTCAAGTGGAGCAACTTTTTCAGCTTCAGTAAAAGAAGTGGTGCAGTTTTGTTGAATTCAGTCTAGTGCATCAATTCTTTTAGGAACCGAGTGGAAAAAGGGTTGGAATTTGATTACAGTGGAGACTAAATATACTTTTGTGTGAAAAGTGTTTCAGTTTCAGAGACATGCTTGGAGGTGGAAGATAATTGGGTGGCAGGCATTTGAGGATTAAAAACAATTGCACGTCAATGCTTGGGTGGAACTGCTATCGATTTTGAATTGTACAGTGAATGGAGCCAGTGAAAATCAGACTTGTTGTTTTCCCTCTCCTGGCCCCCGGCATTCTCCCTCCCAGGTTAAGCTTTAGTAAACTGAAGTAGTAGTCACATCTGATCCATTGTATAGCTTCCAATGATGGAAATAATGTAGTAATCTTATAACAGTATAAAGTATGGGTAATCTGTAAAGTAGAAACAGAATGAACTATATACACCATTGCCTATTATTGAAGTGATATTTATTGAATTAATGTGACATTAGAATATGATGCATGAATTTTTAATTTAGCTTACTGATAGGCAGCATGGAAAAAAGTCAAAATTCACATGTGTGGTCATGTCAAAAGGTAGTAACAGCAGTAACAATACAAGATTACATTTTTCCTGCGTCCTCTGTACAGGTCAGAATTCCACTTTTAAGAATGCTTCACTTGTGACTGTGATGATGATGATTATTCATGTTTATATAATGCTTACTCTATGTCATGTTAGAAATAGACAAGTTGTCCGAAATATAAAACCGAAGTGGAACTCCAGTTTGTCCAAGGGAACTGTGGGGTTTAGAACCTCTGGAAAAACAGGCCCTTCTTACTTAAATTCAGACATCACTAGGGTTATACAGGTCTTCTTATGGGATAACAGCCCACACTGAGAGGTGAATTGATATATTTTTTTAAAAGAATGAGGAGTACTTGTGGCATCTTAGAGACTAACAAATGTATTTTAGCATAAGCTTTCGTGGGCGAAAACCCATTTCATCAGTGCATCCGATGAAGTGGGCTTTAGCCCATGAAAGCTTATGCTCAAATACATTTGTTAGTCTCTAAGGTGCCACAAGTACTCTTCGTTCTTTTTGCTCATACAGACTAACACGGCTACCACTCTGAAACCTGATATATTTTTGACATACAGATTAGTAAGCAAAACTTAACGTACATCTGTGCCATAGTTATTGACCACTCAAATTTCAGGCTCTCCTAGAGCCATTTTGAAAAGAGTATTTGTGTTTCCATAGCAATCGATATTTTACTACACTTTTCTTTTCTTCTTGCCTTTTAGCTAAACACCATGTCAATGGAAACAGAACAGTGGAACCTTTCCCAGAGGGAACACAGATGGTTTTATTTGGTAAGATATCATGTCTAAAAGAAAAACACTAAACTGTATGGAGAGAATGCATGCCAAACTTCTTGATTTCAGCAACACTCCTTAGGGTTTCACAATCTGGACTGTTATAGCCATTTTTTAATCATCATAACCAACAAAAAACAGTTGGGTTTTTGGTGAAGTGTATGACCAAAAAAGTGGGTATTGCAAGTATTTTTCCTTAGTTTGACAAACAGTATGTTTAATCCTTTATTTTAAGTGTTTTGTATAAATACGGAGTAGCAGTTATTTGCGTATGATAGGCCCTGTGACATAGCTCAGTGCTTTATACAAAATTCTGGAAGTGATTTATGACCCTAGACCTCCACTACACTCAAATATTTGTGGTGAAAGTTTTATCTAGTTTATTTGCATACCTTTCTCAGTTGACTCGTTTCTTCCTTCCTTTCTGCCTAAAGGACAGATTCTGATACCTTTACTCACTCACAAAATAAGTCACTATTACTGTGTAAGCCCATTGACTTCTCATTGGTTGACAGGTGACCCTTCCAATTTTATGTCCTCCCATTTGGTCTTCTCACTGCCCCAAGGGTCTTCACAAAATACCTCCCGGTAGTTGTAGCACATCTCAGATGAAAGGACATATTTATCCTTACCTGGACAATCGCGGAAGTCTTCATGTTTCCCCTGACCATGACCAGGGTTTGCCTGCGTCGCCTAGGTCACATGACAGCGTGCACATATGTGGTGCGCCACACACACCAGGCTCCAGATGCGACCGCTCCAGCAATGGCTGGTGACAGTCTACTCCCTGTCAAGGGACCACCTGGAAAAGGTTGTTACCATTCCAGTGACGATACTTACCTCGCTGTGATGGTGGACCAACCCTGGGTAAGTCCTGGAAGGAGTTCCTTTTGTCAGCACTCCTCACTCAGTCAAGTTGGTTTCGGACGCCTTGGACTTTGGCTGTAGAGTGCACCTCAGCACTCTCCAGACCCAGGAAATGTAGTCCCCAGAGGAAATGACGCTACACATAAATGTCAAAGATCTCAGGGTGGTGCGCAGGGCTTGCGGACTTCCTACCTCACCTGTCGAGCAGAATGGTCAGAGTCTTGACGGACAAGATAGCTTCAGTGTTCTACATCAACAGACAAGGGGGAGCATGATCCTCGGCCCTCTGCCAAGAGGAACTCCATCTCTGGGACTTCTGCATCGACCACAGAATTCATCTAGAAGCGGATCACCTTCCAGGTGCCAAGTACACACTAGCAGATCACCTAAGCAGGGACTCATCCTGTCACCACGAGTGGGTGCTCCACCCGCATGTAGCCAGAACGATCTTCCAGAGGTGGGGAACTCCCCAAGTGGATTTGTTCGCCACCAGGCAGAATCATAGAATCATAGAATATCAGGGTTGGAAGGGACCCCAGAAGGTCATCTAGTCCAACCCCCTGCTCGAAGCAGGACCAATTCCCAGTTAAATCATCCCAGCCAGGGCTTTGTCAAGCCTGACCTTAAAAACCTCTAAGGAAGGAGATTCTACCACCTCCCTAGGTAACGCATTCCAGTGTTTCACCACCCTCTTAGTGAAAATGTTTTTCCTAATATCCAATCTAAACCTCCCCCACTGCAACTTGAGACCATTACTCCTCGTTCTGTCATCTGCTACCATTGAGAACAGTCTAGAGCCATCCTCTTTGGAACCCCCTTTCAGGTAGTTGAAAGCAGCTATCAAATCCCCCCTCATTCTTCTCTTCTGCAGGCTAAACAATCCCAGCTCCCTCAGCCTCTCCTCATAAGTCATGTGTTCTAGTCCCCTAATCATTTTTGTTGCCCTTCGCTGGATTCTCTCCAATTTATCCACATCCTTCTTGAAGTGTGGGGCCCAAAACTGGACACAGTACTCCAGATGAGGCCTCACCAATGTCGAATAGAGGGGAACGATCACGTCCCTCGATCTGCTCGCTATGCCCCTACTTATACATCCCAAAATGCCATTGGCCTTCTTGGCAACAAGGGCACACTGCTGACTCATATCCAGCTTCTCGTCCACTGTCACCCCTAGGTCCTTTTCCGCAGAACTGCTGCCTAGCCATTCGGTCCCTAGTCTGTAGCTGTGCATTGGGTTTTTCCGTCCTAAGTGCAGGACCCTGCACTTATCCTTATTGAACCTCATCAGATTTCTTTTGGCCCAATCCTCCAATTTGTCTAGGTCCAGAACAGGAGGTGCCACAGATTTTGCTCCAAAGGGGGTCTGGGCACGGGCTCCTTCTCCGATGCCTTCCTCTTGCCATTGGCAGGAAGCCTGATATACAGGTTTCCTCCGATTCCACTCATCAGCAAGGTCCTACCGAAAATCAAGAGAGACTCAGGTTGTCATGGTGAGGCAAGTCTCCTGCAAGCCCCTGCAGAATCCCATTGCCCCTGGAACTCCCGCAACGAGCCTCTGTGTATCCAGATCCCCCCACACCTAGACCTCCACTGAGCTGCCTGCACCAAGACTGTCCCACACAGAACCCTCTCACCGCACACCTGGATCCCCTACACTGAGTCCCTCCACACTTGGATCCTGCCTGGTTGAACCTGCCTGCCCCACGCCTGGTGTGCCTGGCAGAGAGGGGCAGGGCCCCAGGGTGTTTCTGGGGCAGGCCCAGGCCTTGTGCTATGTCAGGGTCACGTGCAGCCTCATCACTGAGTTGTGTCCCCGGGGTGGAGGGGTGGGGAAGCTTCAGGGTGACCTCACACCTTTGTGGAGCCAGTAGCCTCTGTTCCCCATGACCATGCTGGAGCTTCTGCCTTTATTTATTGACAAATAATACTTGCAGAATTTTAAAATATAGTGTGCAGAATTTTAAAAAAAAATGGCCCAGAATTTTTAATTTTTTGGTGCAGAACGCCCTCAGGAGTACCAAGTGGATTAGATCAACCGATTTTCTAGACAAAGGAAATGCAGTAATCTTCTCAAAGAAAGAGATCAGGTTGGACTGGCATGACTTACCTTTTGTAACACCATGTTGTATTTTATTACCATTATTGTTTACCTCTGTGTCCTTAACTGCTCTCTTTCAAAACTTGTTCTAACCATTGTTATATTTTAGCTCCAAAACCAGTAGTACTTGGCTTAAAAACACGTCACTGGTCTACTCTACTATTGTAGAGTTTTTCAAAGCAGCAACATGCAGTTCAATTCTTCCTTTTGATAAGCATTATTCATTGGACTTGACAACCAAATCCAATGTTCACTTTGGTAAGGTGAAGCTACAGTCCATTTTTGCCTAGAAATCTTTGCCCACCATCCTCTGTTGGAGACAGTCCTTGCTAATCTGCCAGAAGTGGGAACGCACAGAAGTCCTCAAAAAAGAAAGAGGGATTACCAACATGTAAATTATTTGTTCTTTGAGAGTTGCATCAGTGTCTTCCTAGTATCCACCTGCCTTCTCTCTGCCTTGGAGTTCTTTGTATTTTAGGACTCTGTGGGCTAGGAAGAAGGAACTGAGTAGGTCGGAGACAGGATGTGCTACCTTATATAGACAGAGCCAATGATGTCATCTAGCCTGACAGCACTCTTGCACTCCGCCAGTGGACATGGCTTTGTCATACAGTTCCTCAGCTTGACACTAGAGGTGCCAAATCCTATAAATGTGAATGCTTAGAGGCAACTCTTGAAGAACAGTAATTACTAGAAGTAACCTCTTTATTAATATCTAAAAGGAAATGTATCAGTAAACATATGATTTTAGAAGTGTAACCTGCTTTCAGTAAATATTCCCATTACTCAGATATGTTTAGATTTATTTGTAAACTAGTATTATGTTTAATGTCAGGTCTACATGGAGATGCAAAAGATAACCCTTTTCCCAACGTGTGTAATACAGCTCGTTATATAGCTCTAGTTTCTGAGAAGCAGCCTCACTGATGCCAATGCCGATTCTATGTCATTTACTTTGATATGACTTCCTGTTTTGATCCAGGTACTTAGAGGGTGTGTGCGCGCTGTAATTATTCCTGCAGGTTTTCCCATTATGAGAGAACATCACATCTGAGAGATTAAGCTGTCCTCAGATTATTCCAATTCACTTAAAACAGTTACTCTATTTACCATGGCCCAGCTGCATTACATGATATACATGCTGTTCATTACAATAAGGAAATGCTTCCTTATTTTTTACCACTGTGGGAGTCTAGATTTCAAATGTGGCACACTAGTGGCAAATGCATTAACACTAACCAACTAGTGACCTGTTGACCCATCTTGCATCAACCAATCAAAGAACACCTAGAATGATAACTCACAGTAGGTGCATAGTTACTGCACACAATCTCACAGGGGTTACTATGGACTCATATAATGAAATCATTATGACACTTGAAGTGAGATGGAGAAGTGTTCCCAGCTCCTGCTGCTCAAGCAAATGAAGCATTGGGAATCAAACCTAGGTGTCATGCATGGTAGAGCAGAACTCCTCCATTAAGTTGCTGTCCAAGCAATTTCCCTGTTTATCTGGCAATAAAAGTTTTCAATGATTGAAACATTTTGCCTGTGGGGGGAAAATCTTTACAAACTGGGCTATTTTTAACAAAAATATCTGAACAAAGACAATATTTAAAGGGGTACAAAAATTTGAAAAAAAGTATGTTAGGACCCCAAATCAGCAAGAGGATATAGTTATAGTTTTAAAAATTACAAGTAAAGGCCTTGAGCCAGCAAAGCACATGTAACTTCAGTGGGCCTGTTCACTTGTTCAAAGTTACACACATGTTTAAGTGCATTGCTGTATTGGGGCCAGAAATATTTGTCAAATTTTCTCTTTTATTTACTACCAAGATCTGAGTTTAAGACGACATATTTCTGCTTTAGCAATTGCTGCCTCAACACAACTTTCTAACCTCTTCCTGAGAATCAGTGAATTTTTGCTGTACTTTTTGATCAAGGCAGTGGCATTCCTGATGGCCATCACTACTGTCAGGTGAATATAACAAGTGAAAGCTCTATTAATGATGAATTATGCACTTTTCACCAAGAAAATGAAGTTCCAAGAACTACAGTTCACCCATAAGATTTATTTTTTATGGTCTGTAGAAAATATGCTTTCTAACATATTACTATCCACATCCTGAGCAAAAGAAACATCTTAGCCATACTTTTATATGTCAGGAGACATTTAAATCTGTAGCTGAAGAGTTCATAAGACTTCAGAATGTTGTACCAGGTGCATGTGCTGTGACCTAAATTTTAGAGGAAATATCTAAAGCAAAATTGCCAGATGTTGCAAGAAGCATATTTTGGAAGCATAGCGTGCCAGAGAGAACATCCCTCCAGAAGGAATTAATGCTCATTACTCTCCAACATCTTGGGCAGGTGAATGATGCCCTAACTGAGCACATCTGTGAAGCAGCTAGATGGTCAATTTGTCATATAGTCATAAGACACTGTAAAAATGGACACTCATCTCTCTATAAACCTGGAAGGAGGAAATTAATCTGTAAAGACATTGTAGAAGGCAAGGAGCCTTTTTTAATAAAAAGAACAGGAGTACTTGCGGCACCTTAGAGACTAACAAATTCATTAGAGCATAAGCTTTCGTGGGCACAGCTGCCACTCTGAAACTTGTTTATTAAAGGCATGTTTATTAAAGAGATACATGATTTCCATTTCTTTTCGCTCTCCGCTTTCAAACTATAACTCTCAGCCTGTTACTTCCTTATTCTAAGGATTAGTGTAATAGAATCATGCAGGCATAGAGCTTAGGGCCAGAAGGGAGCACCAGATCATGGAGTCTGATTTCCTGTATGTCACAGGTCACCAACACCACCCAGCAGCTGCCCACTAAACTCAACAACCGAAACTAGACTAAAATATTACAGCCCTCAGGAGACTAGCCTATCATGTGTCACCATCAGAGAATAGGAGGGGGCCGAGGTACACCAATGCCTGAGGCCCCTGCAATGGCAGGGAAGTGATTGAGCTGTATCCTGATAATCCTGGCAGGTGACCCAGACCCACATGCTTCAGAAAAAGTTAAAAAAAAAAAAGTCACTGCAAATCTGACCTCAGGTAAAATTCCTTCCTGACTTTACAGATGGTGCTCAGTTAGACCATGAGCATGTGAGCTAGAAACAGGCAGCCAAGCACCTGAAAGAGAGAATGCCACTTTAGAACCCTGGCCCATCCTGTCCAATGTCCCATCTTCAGTGGTGGCCATTCCTGATGCTTCAGAGGAAGGAGAGGAAAGGAAAAACAAACAAACAGAATACACTTGGAGGGGTGGGGGTGAAACCCCTTCCTGAAAAAAGAAAAGGAGTACTTGTGGCACCTTAGAGACTAACCAATTTATTTGAGCATAAGCTTTCGTGAGCTACAGCTCACTTCATTGGATGCATACTGTGGAAAATACAGAAGATGTTCTTATACATACAAAGCATGAAAAAATGGGTGTTTACCACTACAAAAGGTTTTCTCTCCCCCTACCCCACTCTCCTGCTGGTAATAGCTTATCTAAAGTGATCACTCACGAAAGCTTATGCTCAAACAAATTGGTTAGTCTCTAAGGTGCCACAAGTACTCCTTTTCTTTTTGCGAATACAGACTAACACGGCTGTCACTCTGAAACCCTTCCTGAAAGCTGCAGGTGACTTGCTTAAAACCCTGAAGCATGAGCTTTTAGAAACATGGGCTCATTTCCGGTATATATCTCAAGGGCTGCTGATCCCTGTCCCTTACTATCACAAACAACTCTGTCATACAATTGCACTAATAAATTTGTCCAGCTCTTTCCCAAAATTAATTAAGTTGTTGCTCCCACAACATTGATCGGGCAGCTATTCCAGAACCTCACTCCTTTCATGGTTAGAAACACCCTTCTAAGTTCCAGTCTGGAAATTAGTGGCCACACTTTAACTGAAAAATGTCAGGGGATCTTACCCTCCTAATTCTTTGTATAGAGCTTTTGCCTATTGTGTAGTATTTTGCAAAGTTATATTCAAGTTAAGAATGTAGTAAGTTAATTGTTTTCATGATTATGTTAATATTCTTGCAATTTTGGAAGCAGTGTAACAAATCTGTGGCCATATAAGAAAATCATGGTTGTCACTAATCCGCATACCATGTCATTTGGAATTTTATGATGAAGGAGGTGTGGAGAAAAAGGGGGTTACAGGTATTATTTTTTATACTTATATGCACCTCAGTTTACCAGTGTGGTGTTATCCTGAAAGGAGAGAATTAAATCAAAGGAGCCTATAACGGGAAAACCAACAGGAAACAAAACCATTACAAAGATAAGGTGCTATCATAGGAAATACACTGGATTTTTGGGGAAGCTATTAAGTGGGAAAGAACCCCTGTCCTGGCACCCTCTAGTCTAGCAAAGTACACTGCTTCCAGACCTAAACCTAGGATCATAGGAGATGCTAAAACCTTAAAGATGCTGGCCTAGAGAAGATGGGGGTGTTGAGTGGGGAGTCAATAGCATCCCGAGGGGAGTTTCTGAGACATACTCTGTGAAATAGTGTCACATGCCCTGTGAATCAGAGCTTACAAAAGCTGGCAAGGAAAGATGAAGGGGCAGGTAAGATGAAATGTGAAACACCTTTGCTCCATGTGCTACATATGTTTGGATCAAGGAAAAATAAATGCTTTGTTTTGAAGATGCTGCTTCTTGTCACTGCAAACTTTATTCTGTGAGAGGCTCCTGAAGGAAAAGGGCTTGCAGGCATCAAACCCGGCTGGGCATGTCAAGTTAACATGGGTGAGATAAGTGGAGGTGGGGCCCAGAGATCCAGTCTATCACAGATCCTAGCTAGTGCTCCCTCCTGGCCATTCTACTAACAATGCTGTGAGTGGAAACCAAGCCTGTGTGTTCTGGATCCCCAAGGCTGTGTGTGCAGCTTCTGGAGCCTGTCTGCCATCCCCGCCCTGCATATTTAGGCACAGCACTAACACTTCAGGCTTCCCAGTACCTAAACACGTTCCTCTCCCAGGACTCCATCCCAAAGGTGTGCAGCTTCTGGTTACAGTATAACTCGCTCAGGGGCAATGTGTAGTTGTGAATGCTTAACATGTGCTGGAAGAAAGGCTTTGCACCAATCCTAGCACATTGCTATTTATGTAACAGATAAAGCACAGGAAAGAACTGACCATCCTAAATACAAAGTCCTTCATTAGTCCCTTGGTAGTGGGCTCATCTGTGTTCCAGCAGGCAGGCAGACTCCTCTATCCCCTTGCATATGCTGTCCTTGCAGCAGCTTCCCTCATCTTGATCTGGTGCAAAATGGCTCTCCCCCGTGAATTCCTTTATAGACTCCAGCTGGTGTCACCTGCTTCTTTTCTTCTGTCTTTTGGTACCTTTCCCCTTCTCCCACCCCCTCCCTTCAGACAATTGGAGAAAGTGTCCTCTCCTAGCTGGAGCAAACCTTTTGTCCCAAAGTGTTTTACTCTGAGCACACGATGGTTGAGTGATGATCACCCTATTGTCTCTGGCCCGGCAGAGACATGAGACAACCATGCTAACTCATGGTTGATCTACATACATGTAGCTTTCCATGACACAGTAACTTCATGACATAGTTTCATGAAATAATCCACAATTCGGAAGTGTTACTGCTAGAACTCCCAAATTGTCATATTACTGTGCCACAGTCATCCCTGCTCCCAGCAGAGTTCTGGTCCGCAGCATCTTCTAGCTGTGTCAGTGTCTCACCAGCTGAGCAGGACTCTTGGCCAGAGACACACTCAGCACTGACTCAGATTCCCCAGTGAGGGTAGACAGTGAGCATGGCTACTGAAGCTGGCCTTGATTGGTTCACAGCTGAGATCTGAGGGTTTAACCCTGTTACATCATTACACAAAATAACACATGAGGAAAAATAACTTCCCACAATCTCTCAGTCAGAATCTCAGAACCTTCTTTTCCACTGAATGCATCTGATGAAGTGAGCTGTAGCTCACGAAAGCTTATGCTCAGATAAATTTGTTAGTCTCTAAGGTGCCACAAGTCCTCTTTTTCTTTTTGAGAACCTTTTTTGGTATTCATATTTACTCAGGCTACAAGCAGGGCAATGAAGTCCATCATACCCCCATCTGTTTGCTTGCCAGCCCCTGATCAGGCAAATCCTTATATCCTTCTGCCTGGATTCCCGGAGCATGGCTTGGCCCTCTCCTCCTGTTCAGGCTGCCTGTGTTTGTCCTGGTCAGCAACCTTCTATTGCCTCAGCTCTGTCTCCTCACTCTGGTGCCTGGCTCCAGCTCCATCTGTCACTCCTGCACAAGCAGTCTTTTCCATGCCAGCCTCCACAGCTCTGGACCTCTTGCCCTAGCCACTACATGTGCTGGGCCATCTGTGGGACCATCCCACTGGTCACCTGCATGCCCTGTAGAAGGAAAAGGGACCCCTTCTGGCCCTTGGTTTGGAGCAGGTGCCCCATCCTTCCTCAAGGCACATGAGCCCAGCATGGCCACCAGCTCCAATTTCTTCTGACCAGCAGCAGACAAACCTTGCTGCCCACACCAGCTCAGCAGCTGCTCTTTCTTGAGTTGCTCATTAGCATACTTGCTAACTAACTAACTTTACCAAGACAAACTAACAGACCTGCTCCTGGCTTTCAACTTAAGAGCAAAAGTGTAAACCCGAGCAAAAGTATTTCAAAAAGCTTCCCAAGCGACCATGTAGATCCCACCATTCAGTATCCGAGAGGAAACAGAGTTGAGAGCAAGTTACCTTCACAGTGTATGCAGACAAATACCTGAGACTGGGGTGGGGGTGTCTGCGTGGGGGAGTGAGACAGCTTCCTGCTCCATGGGATCAAGGAGTCATACTGACCTGAAGGGAAAGTCTCTGGGTGTGTCTCCATAGCAAAGAAAAACCCACGACTGGCCTGGGCCAGCCGACCCAGGCTTGTGGGGCTCAGGCTGCGGGGCTGTTTCATTGCTGGGTAGACTCTGGGTTCGGGCTGGAGCGCAGGCTCTAGGACCCTGCAGTCTGGAAAGGTCCCAAACCTCAGGCTCTAGGACCCTGCAGGCTGGCAAGATCCCAAACCGCAGGCTCCAAAGGCAGCAGAGAGCACGGTGATGACGGTGTGTTCAGCCAACACCAGGGACAGTGAGGCAGTTTCAATGCCTTGCCAAGTCTATGGCACCCACCCAAAGGTGCGAAATGCCCAGATAATGTGTGCGACAGCTGCTTGGGAGATGACAGTGGTAACTATAGCCAGGAAGAAGTGGGAACTTTGTCTGATGGTGTGTGGTAATGTAAAGGACCTTGAGCCTGGTGGGGGAAGAACTACTGCTCACCTGGACTCAGTGTCGGGGGATCAATACTCTTCCCCCATATCCCCAAGAAGCTGTGGTTAGGCCAAAGGGACTGCTTGCCCAACCCCTCTGCGGTTAAAAGCAGTGCATGGTTGAGAGCTGTTTCACAGGGAGCCAGCCTTGCCTTATTTCTCCCTTTTGTCCCGAGTTGCTTCCTGGAATGCTCCAAGTGTGGGGAAGGGAACCTCAGCCCACTGCCAGGGCAGCCGACACCTTGAAGGACAAAGGGGCACCACACACACTCCCTAGAAACTGGATGGGAATTGGGAGTTGCAGGACCAGATATCAAATTTATATCCAAAGGTTTTGGGATGACAGAGGCAAAAGGGGGCATGGGAGAGCTCCTCCTACAGATCCACCCCATAGGTTTTAAAGAGAAATTATATGGGCTGGTTGTCAGACAAATCTGAACAGATTGATGAATGACGTAAGCTGCTTGTTAGCAGAATGTTTATGATATGACGAGTTGCAATGCAAAATTATGAAAAGTAACAGCAGAAACGCCATTCAGGGAATAAGCCATGGGTTCCCCTCTGAGGCCGGTGAGACACTGTTATGAGGTGGCTCGCTCCTGGGATTAAATCATGTCACGCTTCCCTGTGCCAGACCAGGTGCCCATATTCTTCCCCATAATTGTCATGGGTCAGCCCTGCCTGGAGTGCCCTCCGCCAGCAGGCCAGAGCACGACAAGTGTGCCTACTGCAGTCCCCCCTTTCAGAGGCCCCTAGACCAGTCCCATCTGTCTTTCTTAGTGCCAATAGCTCTTATTGGGCTAATTTATTCCAAAAGTCCTGGGCACGTAAACTGTAAGAAAACAAGTCCAAACGCCAAGTTCCTCAGCCGTATCCAGACATTACATCAAATACAGCCCCGACATCCCTTGCCACACCACAGTACTCCAGGTCAGCTCCTGCATCTCTTGTCAGGCCCCGGCTCTTCTGTTAATGAGAAACCTTCTTTTAATTTCCAGCCTGAATTTGTTCATGGCCAGTTTTTACCCATTTGCTCTGGTGCCAACATTGTCCTTTAGATTCTTCCTCCCTGGCATTTACCCCCCTGAGGTATTTGTAGAGATCAATTATATCTCCTCTCAGCCTTTGTTTTGCTAGGATGAACCAGCAAATTCTTAATTTCCTCTTATGAGATAGGCCCTCTCTCCCCCAGTCATCCTAGTAGCTCTTCTCTGCACATGTTCTAGTTTGAATTCATTTTCCTTGAACATGGGTGACCAGAATAGTACACAGTATTCCAGATTATGAATACTGCCTTGTACAAAGGCATTGATACTTTGTCTCTGCTTAAAATGCCTTGCCAGAGACATCCTAGGATTGCATTTGCCATTTTTACAGCTGCATTACATTGGTGGCTCAGCATCATCCTGTGATCAACCCACTCGTCTCTCTCCTCCTCTATCACTTCCAACTGATGAGCCCACAGTTTATAGCAGAAATTCTTATTATTAGATCCTAAGTGCATGACCTTGTACTTTGTACTATTAAATTTCATTCCATTTCTGTCACTCCAGTCTTCAAGGTCATCCATTTCTTCCTTATAATATTCCAATTTCCCTCTGTATCGATGATGCCTCCCACTTTGAATCATCAGCACATTTCATTAGCACACTCCTCCTTGTGCCAAGGTCATTAGTAAAAATATTAAATAAGATTGGTCCCAAGACTGATCCTTAAGGAACTCGACTGGATACCGTCCCCCAGTCTGGATAATTCACCATTGCCTTCTTGCCTTTAGCCAGTTCCTTACCTATCTTACAATTCTTACTAATTCCCAGTTTACCCAATTTAACTAATAATTTCCCATGTGGTACTATGTCAAATGCTTTATTGAAGTCCAAGTGTATTAGATCTACCTTATTTCCCTTATCTAAAAGATCAGTTCTTTTCTCAAAGAAGAATATCAGGTTAGTCATATTAGAGTAGTCATAAAAACCTTAAAATAAAGTCTAGGAACCTGATTCTGTGTTGCCCTCCATTGTGTCATCATTGACACCAGTGCAAAGTGGGTGTAAAATGCTACTATTCGGATATGGTAGAATTTCATACCTATTTTGCATTGGTGTCAATGACTGTGACAGACATGGCAATTTCCTGCAATATCTTGGACAAACATTAATGAACAAAGTTAAACTCTACTGGATTAAGTTTATGTATCATTGTGAGCCAGGGATTGTATGTAATTCCATGTCTAGGGGGACCACAGTCATACAGGAACTACAAACAGTGCAGGAGGGTGCGGTTAAGCAAATTGTCTCACGTAACATCTCCACAGAACTACAACCCCCTGGAGAGAGGCTTGCATATACTGGTTCAAACTGCATTCTCCAGGGACCAACAGACAAATAAAGGAATTTTGGTTAAATAGCCTGCATTAAAACTGAGTCAGGGCCTTCTTTCTGATCCAACAAACCTTCTTTCCAAGGGGAGCCCCAATTCTTCTTGGGAAGGATTGGAAGGACCTGGCCCAGTCAATGTGCTTGTTCTGAGCTAACAGCTGTTATGAACTTGTGCCTGCAGAAAAGCTTGTTGGTGGGGGTTTGATGGATTGGTCACTGGCCAGAGCTTTTGTTGAAGTTGGGGCGAACTCTGCTAAGGTTAATAGCATGTGTGAAGGTTCTTTTATTGTTTTTAATGATTTCTCTGTAACGCTTTGACCTTAAGACTAAATGTGCTTGCTTAGAAAGAGCTATGTGGTAATGTATAACTGTGGCAATTACAGCATTTAAAGCTCTCAAAGAGTAAGCAAAATGCAAATGCAGGTCTGTTTAAGTGGTCTGCCTTGCTGGGGAATAACGCAATGTAGGCACGGAACGGTTTAGCCTGGAAATACCCTGGTCAGGAGGGTGAAAGACGGGTCACTGCCCAAGAGAGGTTACGGCTCGGGAGCTGGAGGCCTAAGAGTGGGTGGACCATAGAGAGGGAATACAGGTGCAGTTGCCATGAACTGTGAAAGTGACTGAACAAGGTGCAGAGTAATGGGGAATCAGGCCCCAGATATTTACAAAATGCTGCATTTCACTGGGTCTTTACCAAGGACAATTCCTTAGGTACACTATGCATTAATAAGGGGATAATAAAATCTCTAATGCAAAGAAAAAGCTGTCCTTGATTGGCAGAAGTCTTTGTAACATTCTTGTATTTCAAAGGATCACATGTCTTTCCTTTTGCTCCTGAAAACAAAAGTAATGAGGCTTTGGAAGCAGTGTGTTCTGTGTCCTTCAGAAACTCACAGAGGCTGTTTATGCCCTCTTTTTATTTTATAATTCCTGAGCTAGCAGAAAATTAGCTCTGTGTGAATGTCCATTTAATAGCATGCATTGTATATAAAATACGACATTCCATTTTTTTCATCTACTCAGATTGCAACTTCAAATCAATATTAGCCACCTCAAAAAACCCCTTATAATTATGCATTTGGAGCCTGATCCAACACCTCTTGATGTCAGTGGAAGAAGTGTCATTGATTTCAACAGGCATTGGATTGGGGCCCCCGCTCAGCAGTCTGCATTAGCAGATATTGACCCTAAAGAAGAATTTAGGGTGCCAGAATTTTCATGAGGCTAAAAAGTAAAAATGTATCACAGATTGGGCTAATTCTCTTACTCACACTGCTGTTACTCCATTGAGTTCAGTAGTGTTTACTCCTAATTTTCACTGGTGTAAGTGAGAAGAGAATTATGCCTAAAGTGGCTAGCCAAACTGATGTTAATTGACTTACAATAGAGTCATCACAGGAGAACAAAGATGTGGAGTTTTTTGGGGGAAATTGGAATCTCACATAGAAGAACATTGTTTATTTTATGCTTCTCAGGATTTAAAAACTGATAATTTTAGACTTTTCTATAGCATTCGTCTCTGTATTATCTGAGCACCTCACACATTAACGGATTTACCCTCATACACCACTGTGTGTGTGGGGGGGGGGGGAGGGAGGGAGGAGAGAAGTGTTAGAACCATCAGTGCTCAGTACCTCAGAAAATCAGGTCCTTAGATGTCTCCTAAGTTGGGCATCCAAAATCAGTGGATACTTAAAAAAAAAAGAAATAAATCTTGCTTCAGCATCTTAACCCAATGCTCATTGGAGTCAATGGGAATCTTTCCATTGACTTCATTGGGCTTTGGAACAGGCCCTAAGGGTCACATTTTTAAAAGCCCACAGTGCCATTTTCAAAAGTGACTTAGGGTCAGATTATTTAAAGGTATCTAAGCACCTAACTCCCAGTGGTCATATAGGAAATCTGTATCAGAGCCAGGAATAGAAACCAGTTTTCCTGCTACCAAATGCAGAATTTAGCCAGAAAATCATCCTTCCTTTTTGTGCCATAGTAGGGTTAATTTTGTTTTGTTTTTAACATTTAGCTATTTAAAATCCAGTGGAGTTTCTCCATGAGATTATAAAAATGGGTAGAGAGGCCAATTTTTTCAGTATAAAACTTGACAAGCTTTGTAAAATTCTGGGTAAATAATTATACTTTTAATTAAGGTCTACAAAAACAATGTTTGAAATGCCAGGGCCATTTCCAGCACAGACGGTATCGTAGCTGGCTGAATAAATTATACAATAAATGGTGTGATTTTTTTTGAATGAACTGAAAGATAATATCGTCCTGATTTGCCTACCCCAGATTGGTGCTTGGGGGCCAGTGTTGCTGCTGGAGGTGCCTATAGGGTCACGTTTTTCAGATGAGATGTAAAACTGAATCCTGACTAGTTGTTGCATAGGAAGGTGGCATAAAACTTTACACAAGATATGGGGCACATTAACTCCGGGGTGCTGATTAAATTTCATTCTGCTTACCTAACTTCCCTTCTTTTTTAGTTTCTGTCTTAAATGCTTATGTACCATTAAAGATAACTATTTGCTAATCTCTGCCTGGCATATTAGAGATGGATGATATGATTCCTGTATAGGAATGTCTGTAAAATACTTTGGGAGCCTTTGTGTGGAAATGGGTTATGCGGCTTGTAGGGACTGTTTTCTGAGAGCTTTGATAATTTTTATATTAAGTCATTAGGGGATAAGGGAATCCCAAAATAGATTCAACAAACCTGGGGAACTGAAATGCAAGAGTGCAATGTTTCTGGATGGTGCATGCAACTCTTCCTCTAGTATGTGGTCCTTTACAAATGAAAACCTTCAGTTCTCCTTTAAAAACAAAGCGATGCATGTATAAATGGAGGTACAATGCTGGCAGCACTGCAAGCCACTGGCACCATAACCTGTGAATATGTGCTGAGGGCTTGTTTTCATTAAAGTTTTTACCCTGAGTTAATTGATCGCCAGTTAACTTGGGTTAGTTCACTCCTTTGTAAAGGCTAGTCTGGATGGTCCCTGAATGTCTGTACCAGGCTCTGAGTGTTTGTGGCTTACCCCTAAACTAAGAAGAGTGCCGTGGAAATGCCTATAAATAATCATAAAGGAGAGCCTCATATGTGCAGCTCTGTAGAGGTTCAGGGTCAAATTGTGCCCGCTCCCTGCACAACTGTTCAAGGGAGGGACGGGGTCAAGAACCCCCACTGTCCCTGCCATCTATTCCTTCACAGGTGCAGAGCACATTAAGAGCCTTACAGTCAAGAAGCACAGGAATTCTACATGATTAAGTTCACTGCTGGTGGCAGCCTGTGCAAAGGGGTAGGGAGGCAATAGGGCCATGTCCCTGGCTTTAGAAGGGGGGGGGGTTGCAAACGTCACCCTTTAGGAGAATGAGGCAGGGGTGATGTTTGGGTAGTGTGGCTCTGCATTGTCCTCAATGCAAGACAGTGCCTTAACTGTAGTGTGGAAGAAAAAACACATGAAAATCTAAAAGAAAGAAAATGATCAATGTTTCAAATAAGATAAGAAGAACCAAACGCAGTAAATTCTGATTTGAATTGAACCTATAGGTAATCTTGAAACAGCCACAGTTATTTATTTGCCAGCCAAGAAAACTGCGTGCAACATGTCAGGCTTTGAGATAAAATATATTGTCTTAAATCCTACATTATAATAATAAATAATATAATCCTGGTGTGACACATTTCTGCTTGAACCTTGACTGAAAATTATTGAGGATTATGTTGTGAATTATGTAGTAGCAGTCAGCCATGCAAGCAAAAAAAGATGTAACGTGGATGAAATATTGAAATGTATTTATAATTAGCTACAATATTTGTATGTCATCCTGGAGCCTAAAATGCCCACTGCCCTTCAAGAAGGGGAGCGTCTTTTTGCAGGAACTCCATGATATTCAGTGGAATTCACCCTGTAGGACAGGTAGTATTTTACAGTCTTATGGTACAACTTAGGTCAGGATATGTCTATACTACAAAGAAAAGCCTGCAGCGTCAATTCTTAGAGCCCGAGTTAATTGACTCAGGCTTGTGGGGCTTGGGCTGAGCAGCTAAAAATAGCAGTGTAGACATTCTTGCTCAGGCTGCAGCCTGGGCTCTGAAACCCAGCGAGTGGGGAAGGGGCTCCAGCCTCAGCGGGTACGTCTATACCTTTATTTTTAGCCCCACAGCTCAAACCGCTCAAACCCAAGTCAATTGACCCAGGCTTTGAGATGTAGTGCAGTGCAGTCATAACCTTAGAGGTCTAAGCATCAGGTTGGGAAAGGCCAGACTCTTCAGAGTCAAAGTTCAAATCCCCACAGGATCATTTCAGCCCTTTATCCTGAGGCAGACAAAGCGAGTACAATCTAACCATTTCACTGTGTGGAAGCCTTTTGAATAAGACCTTAAAAATCAAGGCCCATTCCACTGCGTGAGGACATTAAAGATCTGTCAGCACCCTTCAGGAGAACAGAATTTGCCTTGGTGTCACTGATCAAAATTGTCCCTCTCCATAATGTAGTGTGCTGTTTGGCCATAAGTGTCTGCAGTTCCTCTTCATATTCCTACTAATGGGGTTCATTGGGACAGTGGTAAAATGAAAAAGAGTCAGCTCTAACTACACTAATATTATCTTAATCGTTAAACTATGTACCAAAAGACAGTTTGGGGCCAAAATCCGTCTGAAAGAGTCAGCAGCGAGGTTCCTTGATTCCACAGTAGATGTGGTCAGATAGGAATTTAGATGGTTGGGGCTAGCACCACTCTTACATAGCCTCAGGCTCTGACCAACCTAGTGGTTGTGCAAATCCTAATGAGCATGGCTTTCCAAAAGGTTCTGGAGCCTCATAGCACAGGTTCCTCGAATCCCTAAGACAAGTGTATGTGCAGAGGCAATGAGGCTGGATAAAACCCAGAGTGTTGGCCAAAAGGAAAGGAGGACTTGTGGCACCTTTGAGACTAACCAATTTATTTGAGCATGAGCTTTCATGAGCTACAGCTCACTTCATCGGATGCATACCGTGGAAACTGCAGCAGACTTTATATACACACAGAGAACATGAAACAATACCTCCTCCCACCCCACTGTCCTGCTGGTAATAGCTTATCTAAAGTGATCATCAAGTTGCGCCATTTCCAGCACAAATCCAGGTTTTCTCACCCTCCACCCCCCCCCACACAAACTCACTCTCCTGCTGGCAATAGCCCATCCAAAGTGACAACTCTCTACACAATGTGCATGATAATCAAGTTGGGCCATTTCCTGCACAAATCCAGGTTCTCTCACCCCCTCACCCCCCTCCAAAAAACACACACACAAACTCACTATCCTGCTGGTAAAAGCTCATCCAAAGTGACCACTCTCCCTACAATGTGCATGATAATCAAGGTGGGCCATGTCCAGCACAAATCCAGGCTTTCTCACCCCCCCCCTTTTTTTCCCGGGGACACACACACACACACAAACTCACTCTCCTGCTGGCAATAGCTCCTCCAAACTGAACACTCTCCAACTTTAAATCCAAGTTTAACCAGAACGTCTGGGGGGGGGGTAGGAAAAAACAAGGGGAAATAGGCTACCTTGCATAATGACTTAGCCACTCCCAGTCTCTATTTAAGCCTAAATTAATAGTATCCAATTTGCAAATGAATTCCAATTCAGCAGTTTCTCGCTGGAGTCTGGATTTGAAGTTTTTTTGTTTTAAGATAGCGACCTTCATGTCTGTGATTGCGTGACCAGAGAGATTGAAGTGTTCTCCGACTGGTTTATGAATGTTATAATTCTTGACATCTGATTTGTGTCCATTTATTCTTTTACGTAGAGACTGTCCAGTTTGACCAATGTAAATGGCAGAGGGGCATTGCTGGCACATGATGGCATATATCACATTGGTGGATGTGCAGGTGAACGAGCCTCTGATAGTGTGGCTGATGTTATTAGGCCCTGTGATGGTGTCCCCTGAATAGATATGTGGGCACAGTTGGCAACGGGCTTTGTTGCAAGGATAAGTTCCTGGGTTAGTGGTTCTGTTGTGTGGTATGTGGTTGTTGGTGAGTATTTGCTTCAGGTTGCGGGGCTGTCTGTAGGCAAGGACTGGCCTGTCTCCCAAGATTTGTGAGAGTGTTGGGTCATCCTTTAGGATAGGTTGTAGGTCCTTAATAATGCGTTGGAGGGGTTTTAGTTGGGGGCTGAAGGTGACGGCTAGTGGCGTTCTGTTATTTTCTTTGTTAGGCCTGTCCTGTAGTAGGTAACTTCTGGGAACTCTTCTGGCTCTATCAATCTGTTTCTTCACTTCCGCAGGTGGGTATTGTAGTTGTAAGAAAGCTTGATAGAGATCTTGTAGGTGTTTGTCTCTGTCTGAGGGGTTGGAGCAAATGCGGTTGTATCGCAGAGCTTGGCTGTAGACGATAGATCGTGTGGTGTGGTCAGGGTGAAAGCTGGAGGCATGTAGGTAGGAATAGCGGTCAGTAGGTTTCCGGTATAGGGTGGTGTTTATGTGACCATTGTTTATTAGCACTGTAGTGTCCAGGAAGTGGATCTCTTGTGTGGACTGGACCAGGCTGAGGTTGATGGTGGGATGGAAGTTGTTGAAATCATGGTGGAATTCCTCAAGGGCTTCTTTTCCATGGGTCCAGATGATGAAGATGTCATCAATATAGCGCAAGTAGAGTAGGGGCATTAGGGGACGAGAGCTGAGGAAGCGTTGTTCTAAATCAGCCATAAAAATGTTGGCATACTGTGGGGCCATGCGGGTACCCATAGCAGTGCCGCTGATCTGAAGGTATACATTGTCCCCAAATGTAAAATAGTTATGGGTAAGGACAAAGTCACAAAGTTCAGCCACCAGGTTAGCCGTGACATTATCGGGGATAGTGTTCTTGACGGCTTGTAGTCCATCTTTGTGTGGAATGTTGGTGTAGAGGGCTTCTACATCCATAGTGGCCAGGATGGTGTTATCAGGAAGATCACCGATGGATTGAAGTTTCCTCAGGAAGTCAGTGGTGACTCGAAGGTAGCTGGGAGTGCTGGTAGCGTAGGGCCTGAGGAGGGAGTCTACATAGCCAGACAATCCTGCTGTCAGGGTGCCAATGCCTGAGATGATGGGGCGTCCAGGATTTCCAGGTTTATGGATCTTGGGTAGTAGATAGAATATCCCAGGTCAGGGTTCCAGGGGCGTGTCTGTGTGGATTTGATCTTGTGTTTTTTCAGGAAGTTTCTTGAGCAAATGCTGTAGTTGCTTTTCGTAACTCTCAGTGGGATCATAGGGTAATGGCTTGTAGAAACTTGTGTTGGAGAGCTGCCGAGCAGCCTCTTGTTCATATTCCGACCTATTCATGATGACAACAGCACCTCCTTTGTCAGCCTTTTTGATTATGATGTCAGAGTTGTTTCTGAGGCTGTGGATGGCATTGCGTTCCACATGGCTGAGGTTATGGGGCAAGTGATGCTGCTTTTCCACAATTTCAGCCCGTGCATGTCGGCGGAAGCAGTCTATGTAGAAGTCCAGTCTGCTGTTTCGACCTTCAGGAGGAGTCCACCTAGAATCCTTCTTTCTGTAGTGTTGGTAGGGAGGCCTCTGTGGATTAGTATGTTGTTCAGAGGTATTTTGGAAATATTCCTTGAGTCGGAGACGTCGAAAATAGGATTCTAGGTCACCACAGAACTGTATCATGTTCGTGGGGGTGGTGGGGCAGAAGGAGAGGCCCCGAGATAGGACAGCTGCTTCTGCTGGGCTGATAGTATAGTTGGATAGGTTAACAATATTGCTAAATGTTTGTGCACCACTCTTGGATCAGCCATTACAGTTAGGCTTGGCAGAATTCGATTTTCATTTTTTTTTATAATTTCAATGGATAATATCAGTGTTTGTCATTCTTTCCGATTTGTATCTATTTACATTTTCACAAATGTAGGAAATTATGGAGAGGGGGAAGCAATAAAGGGATTCAGACAATAATTATTTAATGAGAATAAATGCTGATATTTACTAAGTTAAAGATTTATAACTGTTAAAACACAAATTGTCAACATTATATGTCAAAAATACAAAGTAAATATCTTTAAATCAAAATCTAGTAAGTTCTCAAACAGCATTTTTTTTTGCCTATCTGTAAATTTCTATTATTATTGATGGAAATATTTTTTGTCGGTTTGGGTGTGTATGTTGAAATGAACATTTACCAACATTTATTGAGAAAAATGGAATGCTTCCAAGCCCAGTTTTAGTTTGGAGCAAGTATTTAGGGAGTGTCCAGGCCAATCTTGACAATGAGTTAATTAGCAATCAATTAACTTGAGGTTAAAATGTCTAGTATAGACATACCCCATAGGACTAGAACATTTTTTTTATATGACAGCACAGATTCTGATCTTATCATAAGACTCCATGATCTGGGGCCTGAGGCATAGGCCTATAGATCCAGATCCACAAAGGGCTTTGGATGTTGCCATACTCAATGTGGAAACGCCTAACTTTTAGTCACCTAGAAAATCACTTGAACGATATGGGATCCACAAAGCCTGGATTAGGTGCCTAGGTTCTTGATACAATGAATGGGGAGAGATAGGTGCCTAAGAATGGTATCCACAAAAGCCAGCTCAGCAGGTTGGGAGCTGCCTAAGCTAGCCAATGGAGATGCCAATGAAAGGGGTACGACCTAAGCCCTGCCCCTCTCAGGGAGTTTGGTGCTGAAGTTTGGGCTGCAGGGAAGTGTCGATCTCCACTTGGGATCCACAGCCGGGAGCCCCACTCCTGGAATCAGGCAGTTTAAGGTGCCTAAGCTGTTCATTGCAAGAATGGCTTAGGTGCCTGCCTAACTCTCTGAAACAATGGCTGGAGGAGGAAGAGCTGCCAACCTTATAAGCTCAGTGATTAGAGCACTCACACGGGATGTGGGAGACCGGGTTTAATTCCACTCCCTGCCTGATGGGGGGCTGGAAGAGGAGGGGGAGAAGGAATTGAACCAAGGTCTCCCTTCTCTTAGGAGGGTGCTCTAGCCCCCAGGCTACGGGATATTCTAATGTGGGCCTCTCTCAATCTTACCTTTTGAAGCTGTAACTGGGCCACGGAGAGAGTGAGAATTACTCTGTAGCATGGCAGATAGGGCACCCATCTGAGTGGTGGGGGACCCAGTTTCCCTGCTCCAGTGACTGGTCAGATTTTGAAAGGGATTGGATCCAGTAAGAGTGCTCTGAGGCAGCCTTCCGGATTAGGACCTGCAGGCAAGATAGGTATTTGTGGATTGCACTGGGGTTTAGGCAGGAGATTGCTGCCTCACTCTTGGCAGCTGTGTACAAATACAGAGGCAGAAACTTAAGGTGCCTAAGGAACTTTTAAAGCAGAAATTTGGGTCCAGAGAGCATTTAAGGGCCTAAAGCGTTAAGTGGCAGGTGCAGAGGGTTTTGTGGATCACAGTGGAGCCTAAAACTGAGATTTAGGAGCCTAAATCTGGGGTTTAGGCACCAAGGCCTCTGTGGCTCTGGGCCACAATGCCTATACTCTAATCCAGCGCTGAGAGGCATCTCTTAAGGGACTATAGTTGCAGTTAAATAGCCTCTCTTTTCAGGGTATCATGCTGTATTGACAGAGTTTGTGAAGCACTTTGGGATGGAAGGTACTATATAAATATTATATAATGTTATTCACATGATACTTAAAATTACATTTTAAAAGCAACTGCAACATTCTTATATGGCAGATACTTTTGTGAAGGGCATGTTTAATTATCAGTGACTAATAAGTTACAAACATTTATAAGTACTGTAAGCCAGGAATGGTGCTGGAAACCTATTTATCAGTTAGAGCCATGCTCTCCTTTTCTATTTAGTCCGCTAGTTATTTAAACAATAAGATCAAGCGACTAAGTACATGGACTCTTGGTTTAGGCCCATGTCTGGTTATAATAATCTAGTTAGCAATGCGTCCTGTGGCACCTTATAGACTAACAGACGTATTGGAGCATAAGCTTCCACTGGTGAATACCCACTTCACGGCTACCCCTCGATCCTAGTTAGCAATGTGACTCTTAATAGCATTAACTAATTAAGGTTATTGGAAGTCACAAGGCTAAAAACTTGGTGAGGCATTGAAAATGTAGGATATAGCATCTAGAGGGCGAGTCATAACCCTCATTAACTACCGATTGCAAGAGGTTTTTTGTGAAAATTAAAGTGAAAGAATTGCACTTTGCCCCTTTCATGATAAGCAATGAACTAGAGGCATCTAGTTAAAAGCAGCCACCCGGGGCACCCTGACCAGGCCATGCTAATTTCCCTTCCATTTCAGCAGTCACTCTGGCTCAGCACAGGCACAGATACAACCCACCAACTGCCATGAGGTTAACAGCTACTCGTTATCTGAAAATAATTAGCATCAGAATAATGCCACCAGCAGTTTAGACAGTGCTGGCCTCAGCTGGATTTTGGTCCCCAAACAAAAATGTCGTAAGTTCCTGACATCTCTGAGAATTTGTGTGAAATAATTTTTAGACTAAAAGAAAAGGAGTACTTGTGGCACCTTAGAGACTAACCAGTTTATTTGAGCATGAGCTTTCGTGAGCTACAGCTCACTTCATCACGGCATGCATCCGATGAAGTGAGCTGTAGCTCACGAAAGCTCATGCTCAAATAAATTGGTTAGTCTCTAAGGTGCCACAAGTACTCCTTTTCTTTCTGTGAATACAGACTAACACGGCTGTTACTCTGAAACCTGTCAATTTTTAGACTGAGTGCTGTGTTCTGTTCTGTTCTCCCCTTCTGAAAAAAGATATCAGAAACAGAGTGGTCCACAGATCGGCAACGAAGATGATCAGAGGCAAGTAAAGATTTCTGTACCAGGAGAGATTGAAGAGATCGAGATGCTTAGCTTACAGGGGGATAAGATAAAGGTGCAGAGACAAGAAAGAGATGACTCCTATTTACCCTTAGGGAACGTTGATTCCCCCTGTCTTCTGTCACTGTGCCAGACACGGGGCGGGAATGCAGAGCACAGGGTTGTGGGTAGGCTATTGAAAGGGCAATAGGATCAATAATTACAGATCCACTGGTTCCGACATCCAGCACACAACACTATCCTCTGCACCAGGTGATGGGGGTCTTTTATGGAGCATACTTCCATAGAATGTAAATAGTGCCAATGGGCATTCCATTGTGTGGGGCTACTATACATAGGTACCAAGGGACTGCCATATTTCTCTATTTTAATAACTGTTTATTTAGAAAATATAAGCAAATTTATAAATCATTACCACACAAGTTCCACAAGTACCAAGAACCAAAAATGCTGTATTAACAATTACAAAAATAAGTTTATCCCATTTGGTTTGAAAGAGATTTTGTGCAGTGACATAGTCAAGTTTATCTGTAGGTAAGGCTATTACCAAGATAGAAGGTGAGCCTCCTTGCATCATCCAGTCCCTATTGTTTCTAGGGATTTTCTTAATCTGAAAAACAATTCTGCCTTTACTCTTTAACAGACTATAGTAAATCTGGTGTGGTTATTATTATTTTTAAATGGTCAAATGCCACTTTTTATGTGGGTGAATGCACTGTGAGTATAGGAGAAATGGTATTCAAATATGTGCTATTCTATTTGTTTTGCTGCATTAATTTTCTTATAACAATTTTCTCCTGTGTTTTTCTTTTCTTTGTTTGAGTTATTCCTCTCTTTTCATGAGAGGTTTTCCCTTTTCCACTGAGAAGCTGCCAAAAAGCTATTGGCTACTAACAGATGAGTAATTCACTCTTGGAAGTCCTGTATTTCAACTACAGACCCCCTTGGTCCAAATTAGTCTGAACTTGATCTTCGGGCACACTGTAAAAGCCATTTATTGGACAGGGATTTATTGGAGAAGGGTTGAAGGGGTGTGCCTGTGGAGGCTGGGAAGGGGAGAAGCTAAAGTAGCTGTTTGCTGCTTTGATTTATGGGTTCACTGAGTCAATTCATTATTTGTGTATGGTTATTTTTTGCTGGTGGGTGGTTATCATTTATGATTGTAAGTTTAATTAATTGTTAGGGTGCCTAGAGCTTTTTGTATGGACATTTTTATTGTGATTTATATCTAAAGATATAAATAAAATAAATACTGTGAGGCTGCTTCCTATGCATGTATTTGTGACACTTAATTTAGATTTCATTTAACTCAGAGAGAATTAGAAAGAAAAGATAGGATTTCTATTCTTTGCGGTAACATATTATTTTCTGCAGCATAGCCCTAGAAATACTTCTTGTTTTGTCCACGATAAGTAATGTTTGTGGTGCTCTGCCTTGGTAGTTGTAGAACATGTTTTATTTTGCATCTGTGTGTTTCAAAAGCCCTAAGGTCACTGATAAATTATGGAGATCTTCAAGAGACAAGGCTAAGGCATCACTTTTATTGAAGAGATTAGTTAAATGAAACAAGCAACTTCAATGGCATCAAAAAGATTACACAGCCCAGATGACATCTAATATTCAATATGTACATCCAGTTCCACTCGAGATGTGGACCCTTAAAGCATGCCAAATGACTGAGCGTGATCTAAAAATGAATCTCTGGTGCGAAGTGTTGGACTTCTGGGGTCAAAGGAAGATCATGAAATGATTTGAAAGCCTCAAATCAATGACTGAACTAAAAAAAAGTGATCCTTTGCATTGAAGAAAATCATCAGTTTGATTGTAGAACCTCATCTCTCTTCCTCAGCCCCTTTTTCTCATGTATTGTTGGGGGTTCTCTGCATCCCTATAAGAGCCCTCAAATTAAGAATTTAGCCCCTACTTACAGGGTGGTAGAGTTGTAGGGCAGAAGAGAGTCTTGGTTGCAGTTATTTGTGTGCTAGGTGGCACAACTTGCCCCGTACAGATTCTTTCCTTGGAAATTCTGCTACAGTGACTCTGGTTGTGCCTTGGGTCAATTTTTGGAAACTTCAAAGATATTCAAGGGAGCAGCTATCATTTTTATTCATTCACAGCATCTATTTGTATTTATCAAATAAGTTTGAAGAATAAATTTGTTCTGCATTGTTCCAACCAGCTGTTTTATAAGAAATAGAAAAGAGCCAAAAATTAAAGATGTCAGATTGTGACCTTTAACCCGTGACCATTCCCTTTCCCCCCAGAATTCCCCTTCATGGCCCATGCAGTATCCCAGTCATCATCCTTCTGGCCAAGGAAAACTGGAGGTAACTGTTTTCGGTACCTTTCAGTGCTATCCTTAAAACACAGGACACTGAGGACTGATAGTTCATCCAAAGCATTCTGCATTGAAATACTGATTATTGCCCCTTGGACAGTGCCTCTCCTCCTCTCTTGAGTCATGGGTCAGATCATTTTTTGGCTGCAGTGTTGCCGCTGAACTGATTCTGCTTAACTGTCCATGTGACTCAGTGGTTAATTTTGCAAGCACTCGTGGCTTTCAGTGAAATTTTTGTGCAACTGTTTCCCATCATCTCAACCCCTCACTCGGCTCCTCAACCACTAAAAATCATGTTTTTTTTTTAAAAGTCCAGAATAATGATAAAATCTCCCCCAAGTGACAGGCATGACAAAAGTCTAGCCTTTTATGGCTTCTTAGCTTCATCATCTTTCATGTCTGAAACATACTTTAAGCCTTTTTAAAATAAAATAGAAAGTTCCTCCATCCAGAAAGTGAGTTTGCTTTCTGAGTAGAGTTAAAACGCATATTCTGTCCACAGGATAGTTCTTGATAATCACTTGTTTAACTCAGCTCTAACAATTTGTGTAAACCTGTATTGTAGTTTATAAGACACCCATGTAAATTGCCCCTTAAATACACTGGTAAGCTCTTTGGGGCAGGGACCATTTTTTTGTTCTGTTTTTCTCCAGTACTTACCACAATGGAGTCCTGGCCAATGACTAGGGCTCCTAGGTGTTATGGTAATATAAATAATAATAATAATTGGAGAGAGAATCTCTTCTTATCTGAATTCCAGAGACCTGATTCTGATCCCATTTTTAACAATTTAATACTTTCTAAATGTAATTTATACACTGATGTCAGAGAGACCAGAATCAGGCTCATTACGTGATGCTAGTTCAAGGAATAAAATGGAGTTTTTATAAGAAGAGGAGACGCTATCGAAATAAGACATGAAACCACTTTTTAGGACAATCTCCTGTTTGCTATTAAAAATTGCTGATCTCTCCTTCACCCAGGCCGATCCTTGGCTGGATTAATCCTCAGCCTAGTAGATATCGAGATCATCAATGGGCACTATTAGGTGGGACATTTTAAAGGTAATCCTAATATTTTAACATTTTCTCTCTCTTTCCAGAAGCCGAACTCTTTATTTTGTTTCCCTTTTAGTGTTACTCTGTATACAGGTTTCTTACTGGTGCTAGCTTTAGAAGGATGCTGCTACTTACCCACCTCTTGCGCAATAAAAATGAGCCAAACTAGAGGAGGGCAAGCACTTTAAATCTGTATCATT
Source organism: Lepidochelys olivacea (assembly GCF_965140295.1). Taxonomy (NCBI): domain Eukaryota; kingdom Metazoa; phylum Chordata; order Testudines; family Cheloniidae; genus Lepidochelys; species Lepidochelys olivacea. Next base: position 9,062,344 of record NC_140413.1, read on the forward strand.
CTATCAAAAAGGTCCAGTGTATCTACCCACCTGGTATGTGCAGTCTGAAGAGGAGATGGTGTAGTCTGATGGTTAGAGCAGGCACTTCTGAGTCAGATTCTTGGGCTCTGCTCTCAGCTCTGACAGTGATTCCCTCCATAACTGAGGGTATGTTGGTTCTGGCAGCTGTTGAATAGTTATAATAATTTATAATAATACTCACAGTTGTGAGACTTAATTAATGTTTGCAAAATACTTTGAGATTTTTAGATGAATGGTACTAGACAAATGCAAATTATTATCTTCTCTTCTAGATGTTTTTATGGGAGGAAGGAAGTTTGATTCTCCAACTCCAAACTGCTGCTTTGCAGCCTTCCTCCTGTGGCATATTCCCTTATCAGTGCCCATTTGGGAGCCAGGAGCTGGAGCTTATGATCCATGTATGTTTGTGTGGACCTGATAATTCATGACAGTCCCTGTACTTTCAACCCTCCTCTTCTCTCTAAGGATCACACCCTTGCTCTATAATTGCATGTGCTATGGTGGAGGAATCCAGGCACCTTCATAAGAACATAAGAATGGCCCTACTGGGTCAGATCAATGGTCCACCTAGCTCAGTATCCTGTCTTGTGACAAGAACAGGAGTATTTGTGGCACCTTAGAGACTAACAAATTTATTAGAGCATAAGCTTTCATGAGCTACAGCTCACTTCATCAGATGCAAACAGTGGAAAATATAGTGGGAAGATTTTATATACACAGAGAACATGAAACAATGGGTGTTACCATGCGGGCTGTAACAAGAGTGATCAGGAAAGGTGAGCTATTACCAGCAGGAGAGCGCGGGGGCGATGATGCATTGGAAAATAACAGAACTCCACTAGCCATCACCTTCAGCCCCCAACTATAACCTCTCCAACGCATCATCAAGGATTTACAACCTATCCTGAAGGATGACCCATCACTCTCACAGATCTTGGGAGACAGGCCAGTCCTTGCTTACAGACAGCCCCCCAACCTGAAGCAAATACTCACCAGCAACCACACACCACACAACAAAAACACTAACCCAGGAACCTATCCTTGCAACAAAGCCAGTTGCCAACTGTGTCCACATATCTATTGAGGGGACACCATCATAGGGCCTAATCACATCAGCCACACTATCAGAGGCTCGTTCACCTGCACATCTACCAATGTGATATATGCCATCGTGTGCCAGCAATGCCCCTCTGTCACGTACATTGGCCAAACTGGACAGTCTCTACGTAAAAAAATAAATGGACACAAATCAGACGTCAAGAATTATAACATTCAAAAACCAGTTGGAGAAGACTTCAATCTCTTTGGTCACTCGATTACAGACCTAAAAGTTGCAATTCTTCAACAAAAAAACTTCTTTAACAGTTTAACAAGAGCCTGCTGAATTGGAATTAATTTGCAAACTGGATACAATTAACTTAGGTTTGAATAAAGACCGGGAGTGGATGTGTCATTACACAAAGTAAAACTATTTCCCCTTGTTTATTTTCCCTCCTACTGTTCTTGTGAACTGCTGGAAATGGCCCACCTTGATTATCACTACAAAAGGTTCCCCCTCCACTCTCCTGCTGGTAATAGCTCACCTTACCTGATCACTCTCATTACAGTGTGTATGCAACAGCCATTGTTTCATGTTCTCTGTGTATATAAAATCTCCCCACTATATTTTCCACTGTATGCATCTGGTGAAGTGAGCTGTAGTTCATGAAAGCTTATGCTCTAATAAATTTGTTAGTCTCTAAGGTGCCACAAGTACTCCTTGTCTTTTTACGGATGCAGACTAACACGGCTGCTACTCTGAAACCTGTCTTGTGACAGTGGCCAATGCTATATAGTTTAGAGGGAATGAACAGAACAGGGCAATTATCGAGTGATCCATCTTCTGTCATCCAGTCTCCGTTTCTGGCAGTCAGAGGTTTAAGGAAATCCAGAGCATAGGGTTTTGTCCCTGACCATCTTAGCTAATAGCCATTGATGTGATGGATCTGTCCTACGTGTACTTATCTGGTTCTTTTCTGAGCCCAGTTATACTTTTGGCCTTCACAATATCCCCTGGCAATGAGTTCCACAGGTTGACTGTGCATGGTGTGAAGAAGTACTTCTTTATTCTTGTTTTAAACCTGCTACCTATTAATTTAATTGGGTGACCTCTGGTTCTTGTGTGACCCCTGGTTCTCCACAGCTCTCCCTTCTTCTGCTAACTTAATGATTCAGACCCTCTAGTCTTAAAATGGTTTCTGTTTTAGTTACTCTGAATTACTCCTGTTTTCTATAAGTTGCATTTGCTTCCTGTTCACATCTGGGTGCCATTCATGGTGTTCATTTTGATGGCTTGGATTCTAGGTACACTCTTTCATCATGTACCTTTACAACAGTTGAAAACAGCACAGATGCTTTTGCAAACAGTTTCTTGCTTTAAATGTTTGAGAACTAGAGACAACATGTTCTCAGTCGTATATCCTCAGCTCTGGAATTTTCTCGCTCAGTTGGTCCATCAGAGTTCGAGTTTGTTGACCTTGGCCTGTAAGGCTTATCTATTCATTTAGCCTTTTGCCTGAGAGGTGGGGCGGCAGTATTGAGGTAGAGAGAAGGAAGTACTCTTGAAAAGGAAGATCATTTATATTTTAAAAAACTCACAGGCGTGTGTGTATGTGCATGTCACTTCCCTCTACTGGATAAGATCAGAATTGCCTTCGGAACAGAAGGTTCTGAGTTCTAGTCGATGTGCGATTCAGTATGACTATGGTGTGCACCATGGTGACAACTGTGAAGTTCCTACAGGGCCACAGATTTGTCACAATATTAATGAGTCGCATACTGGTCATAACTTTGTAACATGAATTTAGAGTTTGTTGGATAAACACATTTTATGAATCATAAGATAAATACATCCCTTTTTATTCTATTTTGTTGGAAAACTCTCCATTGCAGTAATTTCTTGTTCTCTCTTCCTACAATCATATGTCTCCTTATGGCACACTGTGCACATTTATCTTAGTGAAAACGAAGGCAGTTTTCTCAGCAGCTATATTCACGTTCTCTATCATCACATTCCCCTCATGATCTTCCAGTCATCATAATCCACTCTGCACATATAATATATGCTTCAAATTTCCACATCTGCTGTACTGGTAAACTGCTAAATTTCATGGGTATTTGTTAATTTAAATGAATATGAAGCTCTTGCTACTCCTATGGAAAAAGAAACATAGCCAACAAACCTCTCTGTGAACAGAACACATTTTGGCAAAATGATGAGCCAGAAATTCCTCTTTAGTTGCTCTGTTAGGCAAACTGCATTTTAAATTTCTTGCCGAGGGCATTGTTTTACTTGCCCCAGGCAAGCTGTTCAACATATTTATCAAGCCCTATTGTAGCATTATAGCTAACACTTAGCTAGCATGATCATCTGCTTAATGCCATCTGTCATCAGGAGTTTTATTTACTGCAATTGAGCTGGTGCTCCATATTTATTCTTTTAAGTTTCTCCCAACCATTTACTAGCTGTTTGTTTTCCAGTGGTCCTGAACATTTTGTAGTCTCTGTGGTTGCGTTGTGTTAACCACCTTAGCGCATCAGTAATACAATTTTGTCTGAAATCCTGGTGGATAACATTAACTCTGTATGCAGCATTTTCGTTTAGAAGGTTCCCCAATGTGCTTTACAGATTGCAGTATCCTGTGGAGATTCCTTTCAGATTCCTAACCACGATTTTGGAACAACCAAAAAGACATCTCCTAGATGACTGATCCCAGATTTTTACATTGGTCTTGGTGCATACTGCGACAGGACTTTGGGAATTGTAGGATCTGATCCTGGTTCCATTGACTTCAGTTGGTGAAGGCTCAGGCCCCTAGTAAATGCTGTATTGTGTGAAGTGTGGATGTGTTTAACAAAGTGGAAACTTTAATAATGAGACTAAATTCCACTGCTGCTCCTAGATGCGTGTACCAAGTTCTCAGTGAAGCATGGCTACAGAAACTAGAATTTAGGTCTCAGGACTCCAGGAGCTCTGGAATTACATACACTCAAGAAGATCCCAGTAATCAAGGACACTACATATATAAGGATCTCTTCAGCTCAACACTGAGCAACATCACTAGTTGGGTGGACCATGATAGCCATTCTGCACCAGCTGCACTACTGAACAATGTCTTTAAAGGCAAAGTGAACAATCTTGTACAGTTGGTATTTTGGTGGCAGTGTAGGCATCTGGCATTATTACATTTATATGCAAAATAATATATGCATGGTTCATTTTACCCCTCCAACTGAAAAAAGAAAATTAACATTAAGGCAGATGCATGATTTCTAGGGTTCTCTGAGGCATTTGAAAATGTGGGTAATTTTGTAAAAGCAACTAAATAAATTATATTCAAATGCCGGGCCAAATTCAGCTCTGGCCAACATTGCTAGGGGGAACAGAGATATGGGCAGATGCATCCTCTGCTCCAGGAGTCCTGTTAGCCTGGGCAGGATTCCATGAGGTGGACCTTGGGGATGTATTGTTGGCTGCCCTTTACAGCTACACTATATAGGAGCAGCCTGTGCCCCCATCTAGTGTTGGCTGCGTACTGCAGCATTTCAGCTGGCAAGCAGAATTGTTCCGTCTTAGGGTTTCTCTGCACGGGCTGGCATAGGATATATCCATCAATGGGAGGATAAGTCTAGCAATGGCTATTAGTCAAGATGGTCAGGGATGCAACCCCATGGTCGGGGCACCCTTCAACCTTTGACTGACAGAAACTGGGAGGGGAAGAAGGGTGGATTTCTTCAAAATTGCCCTGTTTTGTACATGTCCTCTGAAGCTCTGGTATAGGTGACTGGTGGAGACAAGATTCTGGGTTAGATAGACCATTGGTTTGATGGAGTATGGCAGTTCTTATAGGAGCTGGACCCCTGCCTAGTGCTCTCTTGAACCTTGGATAGATCCTGCCCTGCTGCTTATGCAGGTTTTGGAGAGGGGGAAGAGAATTCCAGTATTCTCTGCCTGCCACCCCCCTCAGCATACCGGTGCATCCTGTCTTCCCAAATGTGTATTTTAAAATGAAAGCCTTCTTCCTATATTGAATACATTTACACCTTTAAACTCTGCCAACAGCAAGATGAGCAGGATGTGTGTCCTTTGTAATTCCATCTTCCGTAATGAAGCATTGATGTCCTAGCAGCATTGATAAAACTTCTTCATCTGCCCCATGGAAAAGTGCCTTTGAGGATAGTGTAGGGATTTCATGCTGCAGGCCAGCAGAGATTTGGTATGTCACAGAAATAATGCATTCATCCCCCAGAGAATGAGAAAGGGAATCTTCTGCTTTGGTGTTTACTGGATTGTCGGGAGGGATGGGGAATAGTGTGTGTGTGCATTTGTGTGTAATGCTGGCAGCATGGGTGGAAATGACTGTACCGTGCTCTCACTGGAGGAGGATAAAACAAAAGGAAAAGGGCATGGGAGGAAATCACACAAAGGAAAAACTGCATTGAAAGTAAAAAGCCCCAAATGAAAACACCTTACACATATGTATATTATAGTGAAAACATCAGTCCCAACTGAAATTGAATAGGCATTAAAAGAACAGATGAGGATTTTGATTTGTTTAGATCAGAGGTCGGCAACCTTCGGCACACGGCCCATCAGGGTAATCCACCGGTGGGCCGCGAGACATTTTGTTTACGTTGACTGTCCGCAGGCATGGCCCCCCGCAGCTCCCAGTGGCTGCGGTTCATTGTTCCTGGCCAAAATGTCTCGCGGCCCACCAGCAGATTACCCTGATGGGCCGCATGCTGAAGGTTGCCGACCCCTGGTTTAAATAGTACCATAAATAGGCATGCCACTTTACAGACATGTAAAATCAACATTTCTGCCCTGAAGAACATACAATGCAAAGACCAGATCCCATGAGATGTGATGCTCCCTCAGAACTCATCACCTCACAGATGTGGGCCCAAAGTTAGCATGTGCTCAGATAACAAAGCAATCCAGTGGATTAAGCACAGGACTGGGTGTCAGGAGACCTGGGTTCTACTCTGAGCTCTGCTGCTGTTTGACGTTGGGCAAGTTGCTTTACCACTTTATGCTTCAGTTTTCCTTCTGCAAATTGAGGATAATGACTCTTACCTGCTTTTCTAAAGTGCATTGAGCTCTGTGAATGAAAAGTGCTATATATGATCTGAGTATTGTTGTGACAAAGGATGGAAACAAATATTGGAATGGGAATGGGAGAGCAGGAGGGAGAACAAAAGTAACAACAATAAGTTCATGCAGATGCTTTCATCAGTAATGTGAACATCTTGAAAACTTCATAATTTTTAATGATCTTTTTAGTCTATTATTCTAAAATTCTGATTGCTTTTTATTTGTATACAGTGAATTTCTAACAAAACAAAAATAATATTACAAAGTGAGAAACATTTTATGAGGATAAATAAGACTGAACTTTACGAGTAGTGACTTTCTGTGTATGCCTCCCAGACACTTTATCATTTGTTCGGTAGAACTAGGTAAAATGTTTTGGAAAAATAGTTTATTCACTGAAAAATGGAGTTTTGGGTTGACCAAAACTATTTGTGAATTCAACACAAATTTGCTGAATAATTTCATCCCTCCAGGTTTTTTCCCCAGATAGATTCCCCATAGGACATAGGCACCATTCCTAAAAGCAGAGGAGCAGGAGTAGACCTTCCCTTTTATATCCTATAGCCCCATGGTTAAAGCACTCATCTGGGTTATGGTGGGAAACTCAAATTCAGGTCCTTTTACTAAGGACTATTTAAGCACTTTATACAAAGTGGAACAGTTCCAACAAAAGAGACCTTAGGGACTTGTCTTCACTACAGGGGTAAGTTGACCTAAGTTACGCTACTCCTGGTACGTAAATAACATAGCTGGAGTCCACATAGCTTAGGTCGACTTACCCTGGTGTTTTCATGGTGCTGAGTCGACAGGAGACACTCTCCGATCGACTTCCCTTACTCTTATCGTAAAGCTGGAGTACCGGGGTCAACCAGAGAGCGCTCTGCCATCAGATCTATTGAAGACCCACTAAATTGATCCCGGTAAAGCCCTGAGAGAGCCGCCATACCAGAATACCCAATAGCCCAGTAGTTAGGGCACTTACCCGTAAAGAGGGAGATGCGACTTCAACTCTCTGCTCCAAATTGGGGACTTGAACCGACATCTCCCACATCCCAGGCGAGTACTCTAACCACAGGCCTATAAAGTGGGGGAAGATCCTCCTCCAGTGTAAATGGCATTTACATTTGTAAATGGCATTTCCGAATGTCCTTTGCTTTTAATAAAAAAGCAGTTAAAATGCCCCAAATTAATTTTTTCACAGTTCTATGCTTTCTGTGAAAACAGAATTTTTGTTTTGGGTCCATACAAAACTTTTTTCCTCCCCAATTTTTAGTTTGACTTGAGAACTGAGAAATCAATTCTTTGCAAAGCTGTAGTTTTCAGTTCAGGGGGCTGGAACAATTTGTAAAGTGGGGGTGCTGAGAGCCATTGAAACAAACTGTTAACCCTATATATGATGGAAACCACTTCAAGCCAGGGGGTGCGGCAGCATAAAACACCTATGGTTCAGTTTATATCTTTGGTTAATCTACATGTAATATTTCAATAGCTATTATAGGTAAGAGGAATTAAGGTATCATTGTTCTGTTTTTACACTAGTAGATTCTCATCCATTTTAATGGAGTAACTGCTTGCTTTAAGGTGTTTTTCTTAAATAACTAGAGTTCCCTAATTTTTTGTACAGTCTTGCCAATGACTCCTGTTGCTCATAGAAACACATGCTCTTCAGTTGAATACAAGGTTATGAGTTAATTAAGAAGTTGTTCAAATGATGTAAACCTTGAGCGTACAGCTTGAGAAAATGGCAACAGAATCCGAAAAAGGAATTTAAGCATTAGCATTCATTCCCAGACTGTGTGATTAATGTTATTTCTAGGGGTAGACTAGCCTTAAAAGGTTCAAGTTTCAATCAGATTGATTGTGAAGTTCAAAATCGTATAGTTTCAAAGTGTCTTTCGAAATTCAAGCGTATTGCTAAAACAATTGTTTATGTTTTACAAATTGGTGATTACAAAGTGACAAATATCTTTAATGCTTGCGTGCTCTGCTGCAAATCCAGCAATGTTCAAACTATGCTTTTCTAGGGTAGTAGAATATTTTCTCCAGTATTTTTACTCCAGACGCATCTTCGCTATCTGCCCATCTCTAATGCTGCAGCCCAACTGATCAAGTGTGGGGATCAATAAGTTACTGTGTGGATGGGCTGAAATCAGATTAGTGGTTCTACAATCACATTTACATTATAGGTGCTTCCCTCCCTCTCTCCCGGCACAATTTTCCGTATTGCTGTTCCTCAAAATGATATCAAATGATTAAAAACATCTACAGTTGACTAATTAATTATAAATAGCAATTAATTTTAATATAATAGCATCAACATTCCTTCACTCAGGACATGTATAAACAATGATTTAGTGCATGGCAAACAGGAGTATAAATCTACAGTGCTTCAGCGCGCCACGTAGACAAGCCCTAAGATCAGGAGTACATTGCGCTAGTAACTGCTCAGAGTTTACCTAGTAAGAGAAAGTCACTGCCCTGCAGAGATCTGTTTATTTCCACAATCCCCATTGTTTGATATGTTGCAATTCAGGCACGTGCTGATGTCTCTTCTATTAGTAGAATGTCACTTTATGACAGTTCTTCCCCCCCGCCCCTGAACATGCCAACACTTTAGCAGAGAGATATCAGCTATTGAATGTATTGATAGGCTATAAAATAATTTAACACGGCTTTGCTATTTGATTTCATGGGTGTGAGGATTTACTGCTTGTGAAGGTGCTGGCCTATTTGATACATGGGATAGTGCGCAGAGTTCACTACAGCATTTCTCAAATGTGGCCACTGTGGCCGCATGTGGCCACCAGGAGTTTTTCCTGCAGCCTCAATAGTCTCCTGGGTAGAGATGGGGAGGGAGTGATCCCCCATTTTCAGCCAGACGCTCTGGCGGCAGGCTTCAACCTACCCCCCCCGCCTTGGCTTCAACCATGGGACTCCGGGGACTGGCTTCAGCACCCCCCACTTCAGCCTTGGGGCTCTGACAGCAGGCTCTGGTCTTCAGTCCCCTGAGGTGGTGCGGCTCCGGACTTCAGCCTCCCCACACCTGCTCCAGCCGTGGGGCTTCTGCTCTGGGCTTCAGCCCATGGCAGCAGGGCTTCAAGAAGGCCAGCCTTACTGAGTGCTGTGGTCAAGAGGCAAGGAGTGGCATAAGCCTGGGGTGTGAGGCTGCGGAATGGAGCTTGGGGCAATGTAGGGGAAGCAGTGGGGCTCAGGGGGTGATGGGGAGCCCAGGAGGGCAGTGACAGGCCAGGGTAGGCAGCGGGGACTAGAGGAGATGGATGGAGGGGGCAGCAGGGGCCAGAGGCGATGGGTGGGGGGCTGTGGTAGGCAGCGAGGTCCAGGGGCACCAAAATACAATTGTACATTATTGTTATTATTGAGTCTGCAAAAGAAAAAAACCCACATCAATAAATTACAATTGTTTTTCCTAATGTTAATTAAGTATTTTAGGAAAATTTGTCAGAGTGGCCACCAGCAAGAGTTGGTAGCTACAGTCTGTGGCCACCAAACATTTTGCTGTGAGAATCCCTGCACTAGAACAACAAAAGGCCCACCTCCTTAAATGTGGGAGGACGCCACTGAGCTCAGAGATCAACTGATTATGGGGAACAAGAATGAAAAAGCTGGGGATGGCGGTGCAGGCCACAGGGTCAAATCAAGAGATCCAGAGAGGGACACTACATAGACAACCCCGGTAAATGCCCACTGCTTCAAGAAAGTCAGTAGACGCCACCTAGAAGATTGACAATTCTGGATGCTGAAGTCCTGGATTTTTTTAAAGGCCAGTTTCCCTTTTGCATACACAAAATTGTATACACACGTATTTGCGTCTGAACTTTGCTAACGCTTGTGTATGCTTCTTAAATAGTCTAGCACTTGCATGCACTCTGTGTTTGAGTGGTCCCTGTGGATTTTGTGGTTGCTGCTTCTGACACTCGCATATGCAGGTTTTGGACTATTAAAGTGTGTGCTCAGGTGTTAGAATTTGCACACGTGTGTAGATTTTTGCACCTGCAAGGTACTGGCACAAGTGTGTCCACACACGCTTTGTGTGTGCTGAAAATTTACCTGTCACCTGCCAAAAGCCAGCAAATCACAGGCAGAGCTGAGTGTAAAACCCACACCAGTAGACTCCCAGTTCCAGGCTCAGCTGACTATATAATGGTAGCATTAACGCTGGACAACAGGCTGGTTGTAATTGACAACAGGTATTCTAAAATGGCAGTGACATTGCGCCTGTATATTTAGTGCATTACAACTGAAAACAAAGATAAGAGTTGATCAGAATGAGTTACTTGAGTTTGAAGTTGATTTCTGAAGTTTCAAAGGAAGGATATGCCTTTGTGAACAATTTGTATTTTATGGAAGGCCCTGTTTTGTTCTTTTAGCTGTGCTTTAATGGAAACTTTAGGTAATATTTTTAACCTGAAATCTCAAAAGTATTATCATTGCAAAACCTACAACTGTTCGCTGTTTTCCGACTGTAATTGGAATTTATTGTATGTTACACAACCCTTTATTTCCAGCGTTTTAGTAGGAGAAGAGATTAAAAAAAACTATTCAAAAGTTCACACAAGAAATACATTGCCATCTGTAATCATAGATTAGTTAGATAATAATAGCATTTACATGACACTTTTCATTTTTGGAGCGCTTCACAAACAATAAGTAATTCATTCTTCTTAACTAGATAAAATGTTCAGAGAATCCTGACTATTAGTCATGTTGGTTCCCAGTCATTAGCAATCAGTTAAGGCACCCCATTCCAATGACAGGCACAAGTGGCCAGATCTGCATGTGGGGCAAATTGGCGCAGCTCCATTGAAGTCAATTGAACTACGCAGATTATACTAGCAGAGAATCTGGCCCAATAGGTCATGGAAATAATGAACATAATTCAGAATGGCCTAGGAGGGATTTAATAAACGTATGGGAGCAGCTTTCCATGGAAAATAACATTAGTTTAGGGCCATATTTTTAAAATAAGGCATGTAGAATTGCATGCATCAGTTTGAAATTATGAGTACAAAAATTGATGTGCATGTGCAAATCAGGTCCTCACTCAATAACCTCTTCAGGTGGTATACATTGATGAGGCTCCATTGAACTCAGTGGAATTTTGCCCATTTTAAATGAGCCGACAATCTGGTCTCTTTTGATAACTGGCCATGTGGGTGAACAAATACCTGATTTTTGCATGCACATCAGATATTTGCATGCATAAATGAACTAAGCCTGAGAGTTTTTTTATCCTCTATGATCTATAATTTAGTTAATTATTACTCTTCCACCTTTAAAGATTGCATGTGCCAGGAAGCAGAACATTAAATAAATGTTTGCCATTAATACAAATTAATGTGTTTTGACAGCTTGCTAATCAACTAAAGGAAAATGCGGCTACAGAAATATGTACAATTGCCATTTAAGCAATGGGTTTTTTTAGGTGGGTGGGGATTCATGTCATTAAAATGTGTGCCTTTGAAAATCATATAGGTTATTCTAAATTTTCCTATCTATAATATGCTGATATTCAGACGAATCAGACGTTTTGTCTGTGCTTGCTTCATGAAGGGGAATGGATTTGTACAGAATCGTAAATCCATAGCTAATCTTGGTGGACATTTGACTGTCATGTGCCAGTTGCATCAGTCGTTTCCAGTACAGAGAGTCTTAATTAATGTGCAAGTGATTGATTTAATATTGATTAGATCTTGACATCTTGTTGTATACTTTACACATTATACAGGTATGGGATGTTTCTGGGGAGCAGAGAGAAAGTTTTGGACACAGAAAGGAGTCTACTCCACTCAAGTGGGTTATGCAGGAGGGTGTACCCCAAATCCCACCTATGAAGAGGTTTGTTCAGGTATGTCTGTTTCCTTTGATTTCACAGATCATGGACCTGATCCTACAAGATTATGATCTATTTTAATGGGAGTGGAGGGTGATCAGAACCTCTCAGGGTTGGATCCATAATGAACACTGATATCTACTGAACCAATCTAAATGTTAATATAATCTAAGATATTTACAAGCAACCATCATCCCCCAGTATCTAATTAGCTGGGGTGCATACAAATACACTAAGGATGAAAAAAACAGGTTTACATTGTTTTAGTCTGTTAGGTTTCCCTGTATGCTCTCAGGAAATTATAACTACCGTATATTTCTTCTTTGGAAAACCGATAATGTACAATTCAAACCATTCCTTTAGTACTGACAGAAGTCAGGAATCAGCTCAGTCTTTCTTTTTGTCCCTAGGGTGTCTTATGGTGATAAGTTTAAATATAATCTCTCTCCTGAATTATTTTCAATACTTTATCTTTTATATACACCCAACAGCCACCATCCCACCAGTCCAAAACAAAACTCCAGGATTTGTCCATGCTCTCACCAGTCCTTCCACCTTACTACAACTAAAAACCTTCCATTGTTTTTACCGGTAATTCAAATCCCATAATCCTTTACAGCTGTTTTACACTGATTACTGCTGCTCTGAAAGTGTACCCATGCTGGGCATAGTTCTTCCGGCTTGCTCTCCTACACAGTCTTTAGTAGATGATAGCTTTGAGGTTTCACTTTGCTTTTGTTCTCTTGTCAACACTTTTCATGCCAACTGCTGAGGCTGCTCTACCACTTTTGTTTATTACCGGGCACCTAGGGATGACATAAAATAGTGGAAAAAGTTTGGCAGTCCTAGCAATTAGTAGATGTCATATCAGCCAAAGAGAATTGCTGCAGAGTACCCAAGGAAACAGAAACCACCTGTAAATAAGCAAGATGGTGAAAAGTGATGTTGTGTCTTTATTAAGCAAGAAATGAAACACATACGGGAAATTACTCTAGAAAGCAAAAATGATGGGAGCTATTTTTACATAGGCACAGAGGTAATCTTTCACTAGTGACAACTAACAGCCAAAGTGTTCCTGAAAGGAAGGACTGAGTGGAAATGAACTTAATCCCCCGCCCCGCCAAACTAGAATACTGGGAGAGGGTACCTTTGGCATTAACTGATGCCTGGGCAGTTGCAGGCTATACCTTAGGCTGGGGCACCTGCAGGCAGCTGGAGAGCACAGACACAAGGAGAGTCATCACACGTTAAGAAAACAGCGCAGCGGATCAGTCATGTCTTTCTCATTTGTCAAGCTCATCCATTACCTCCTTTCTGAAAGCTTAACTTCCACTATATTACACCTTGGGCCTGGTTCTCCACTTCAGTGCTCCATGTGCAGTGTTTATGATTGTGTGTAGTCCTCTAGCCATCTGGCACTTTCAGTCCATTCTCTTCAACAGCCTGACCATTAGCTGGTAAAAGGCCCACAAAATGTGACCATAATTCTCCTGAGTATCAGACCTTTTATGTTGGATAGTGAAGTATGTTACAATTTCCTCCATCCCAACACACACACACACAGTCCTGGTATGCTGAGATTTATGGTAGAATTTTGAGGGTCCCTCTAAAGTTGCTAAGTGCTGGCTGCTGGCCAGGGAAGGTGTGAACAGAGGCTGGAACAGGGGATGGGCTGGGAGAGACAGTGAAGTATACTGATTACAGACCTAAAAGTGGCAATTCTTCAACAAAAAAACTTCAGAAACAGACTCCTATGAGAGACTGTTGAATTGGAATTAATTTGCAAACGGGATACAATTAATTTAGGCTTGAATAAAGACTGGGAGTGGATGGGTCATTACACAAAGTAAAACTATTTCCCCGTGTTTATTCCCCCTTCCACCTCCCACGTTCCTCACACGTTCTTGTCAACGCTGGAAATGGCCCACCTTGATTATCACTACAAAAGGTTTTCCCTCTCCCCCGATAGTAAAGGTCACCTTACCTGATCACTCTCCTTACAGTGTGTATGGTAACACCCATTGTTTCATGTTCTTTGTGTATATAAATCTCCCCACGGTATTTTCCACTGAATGCATCCAATGAAGTGAGCTGTAGCTCACAAAAGCTTATGCTCAAATAAATTTGTTAGTCTCTAAGGTACCACAAGTCCTCCTTTTCTTTTTGCGGATACAGACTAATGTGGCTGCTATTCTGAAACCTGTATGCTGAGAGTGTAAGCTCTCTTGAATACTTGCATTGTAGACTGGCTTCAGTCCTCCTGCTGGGCTTCAGAATAGCTCCATAGAGAGAGAGGGTAATATCCTGTTGTAACAGGGTCCTTGGGCTGAAGAGCCTGGGGCTAATCCAGCCCAGAGTACCAGATGAGCCCCACTTGAGAGGGATCAGGTGATTCTCCTATAAAGAGCAGCTGGAAGCAGTAGGTGTGGGTATTGCTCCAGAAGAACAGAGACTGCTAGGAGTGAGTAGGCTCCAGCAGAGTCCTGGGATCTGGGTCTAACACTACAGCCAGGAAAGGTTGGGAGTAACCTGCTAATGCAGGAGGGACCCTGAGCAGGCAAGGGAAAGAGTGCAGAAGCCCCCTAGGCAGAGAAATATTTGTTTGTGAGACTTTAATTTGGGACTTGGAGTTTTATTTTGAGTTATTTTCTGTGACTAAACCCCAGACCCCAAAGATGGGTATTCTGAGCTCAGGAAGAGCATGTGGAGTCTGTAAGGAGCCCTTTGAGAGAGAAATTATTAGCAGGGCACTGCACAGACACCCCTGGCCACGAGGGGGCGCACAGGGGATGTCCAACCCTGTTACACTTGTATACTGTATTTGTCTCTTTGATTTTGACTGTAAGCTTTTTGGAGCATGTACCATGTCTTTTCATGCATAAATTTGGCATAATAATGAATTAATGTATGCTCCTGGAATAAAGGGCAGGGGGGAACCATAGAACCCGATCTGCAATTGGCTATCTCAGGTGAGAGGTGGTCTAACAAAAGATAGGTCAGGTTCAGATGCCTTGAAGGTGCACTGCAAAAATAGAGCATTACAATACCAATAACTCTAACTTGCACGTGTGTGTGTGTGCCTTTTACCCAAGGGTCTCAGAGCACTTTATAAATTAGTTGTGCCTCCTAGCCCTACTTTTGCATACAAAGGCCACAATGGTACCATTTGCATAGTGATCACCTGTGTGGAAAGCAAGGGCAGCATATTGTGCCCAAAGTGGGGGAGGTCTTGGGAAGGAGTGTCACACCTTCTCTTGTCACATGGTGGAAAACAGTGGGGATTTTTAAAAAATGGAAAATGGCCATTTCTAAACCATAGTTAAAACACTGAATGTATCATTTTTCTGTAAAACAAACACAGAAATGTCATTTAGTGACAGTTATTGTTGCCTCAGAATAAACCTCACCACTCAAACCCTTAAGCTTTGTTTACACTAGAAGGGATTTGTCAATATAGCTGTTCTTGTGTAGAGCTCTGTCCAAGGCATTTTGAAAGTTCACTGGATTCTAGCTGGTGGGAAGGTGGAAGAGCCATGATTTCTGCTTGCAAGAAATAGAGGTCAGACCAGTGTCATGCTATACAGAGCATAAACTGTTGTTCTACAGATCGTCCTATCAATTGGTATGGTGTTGCCTTGTTAAATTGATGTTTAGAGATAATCAAGCTCTTGTGAAGCTTATGAATACACTGATAGAAAATTATTTTTACATTTCATAGTAACTACTGTACAGATGAAAATATGAAAAGCCATTCTGCAGTGGAGAAGCATTCTGAGCTATTTTCAGTGCATTAGACCAGTGGTCTCCAAACTTTTTTGATTGCACACCCCTATCAGTAAAAATTTTTTGAGCACGCACCCCCAATATATGTATATTTATTTATGTCTAAATTATATACATGTACTACTGTACTAATATATTGTGTAAATTATAAAACATACACAAAAATAGAAATTAAAAAGATGAGATAATGAAATAAACAATATTTTTAAATTTTTTTTATTTATTAACGGTACAAAAAAACTTTTACTCTCACTAAAAATTATTATTAATAATAATATTTTTAGTGAGAGCAGTGTGATTGAATATGCTTTATTATTTTTGAAAATCTTGGTTTAACACTTTGTGATACAGCAGGCGCTCAGGGTGGGGGTGCGGGGTCTGGAAGGGAGTTGGGGTGTGGGAGGGCGCTCGAGGCTGGGGCAGGCAGGAGGTGCAGAGCACTTACCTGGGGCAGCTGCTGTTTGGTGCAGGGAGTGTGCAGGTGGCTCCGAGCAGCGCAGCACCACCCCCATGGCCACAATTCTGGGAGCCGAGATTCTGGGAGCTGCCCCCCTCCGCCCATAGCAGGCAGGGCCACCCGGAACACAGGGGGGCCCTGGCCTGCAGCTCTTAAACCCCTTTCGGAATGCAGCCCTGAGAGCACGGGCCGGACTCAGGAGGAGCAGGGGCAGCTTCTCTCCAGCCGGCTTTGAAGGGGAAAGCCGCTTCTTTCCGGGCGCTAGTTGTGCAGTTGCCCCTGCTCCTACACGGGCCGGAGGACTCAGGGCCGCCCCCCCCAGCCTCTCCCCTTTTTTGCTCCTCCTGCTGCGCCCCCCAATCGATCGCCTTGCGCACCCCACTTTGGAGACCACTGCATTAGACCAATGCACAAAGACAGCATATTTGGCAAGCGTTACACAGGCCAGGCTCTTCCTTACTGTGAAATTCTCCTCGTATTTTTGTTCAGAACAATTCTGTGTTCGTCAGTGTAGTCATACGTTTTTTGAAATCCAGATAACTCCAGTGGCATTGAAGTCAGAAGCGAAAAAAATGATGCTGCTGTCCTTCATGACCTGGCGCAATTACTATATAAAAGCTGAAGCTTACGACCATTTTCTGAAACACAGAACATTTTTCAGACTTCCAGGAAGAGGAACCTGTGAACATCAAAGCAGGTCATTTTATTCTATAAAAATACACTTCAGGGATCATACATTGCACAGGAAATATGCATTCTTATTATTTATTTATTACATATTTATTATGGCTATGGGGAGATATTCAGAAATGTACTAACTATCCCTGTTCATAACCTAGGCAACCCCCAATACTTTGTCTTAAACTTTTCTGTGTCTTTTGTATGAATGAGTAAACCTTAAAATTAATAACAGGATGTAAAGGAAGCATCTATGTGGGGCGCAGTGTTCATGCAATATTCAGATGTGAAATTGTTTTATAAATGCAGCATGTACATATTTTATTGATGGATACCAGTGCATCTTGCATAGCAGGTGGTGTCAGGGAGTGCTTTTTATGTCTAAGTGTTCCACTTGCCTTTAAAGTTTCTAAGCATCCAAAGGTCACCCTGAAGATTTCTCCGTAGCTGGAAAAGAAGGTGGAGAAACACAAAATTAATTTCTTGCTCTGTTACCTCCTATCCCTTTGGTCAATTGGTGATTTTCAAAGTTAGCTTCATCTTAATTATACATCAAACAGGAGGCAAGGTTGCCTTTCACATTCACTGTTAGTTGATATGTCTTCATTTTAAGAGAGGGAATGCAAAAGGCTTGCTTCAGTGACCTGGTGCTTGTTTTAAATGCTTGCATGTAAATAGCATGATCACAGATGTGGGTGGCACAACAAAGGGAAATCTGTGTCACAGGCCAGTGCTGTGGGTTGCCCATCGCACTCATTGGTAAGGAAGGAACAATCAGCATGGGGAAAGATTTCTCTTTACTCTTCCCAGTGTTCCCTGTCGCCTACCCAGTATAGTTTAATTTTCTACCAAAAATTATCAGAATATTGAGATTGTGGGCTATGACTTTAAAAGCCCAGCACTTCCTTGGGAATAAAACTGGGACATCACAACATCTTTCCAAGTGTGTGTCTTACTCTCCAAAATGTTTAAATGCATAATCAAACTACAAGCATTAACCTCACTTTTAATAACTTCTAAAGGGACCTGAAGGATTTTAAGAACAGAAGCTGAAGTCCAGAAGATTAAAGTCTTCAGACAGTAATGGGAATAGTTCAGAACATTTTCTTTTATTGTGAAAGTCATTGTCAAGAGAATAGATTCCTGTTGTGCCTTTGTCTGGCCTCCTTACAGCTTCTCTTATAAGAATGGGGTGTAAGAATTTTAATGACGTATAGATTCTGTGCAGAATATCAGTGCTCTGCACAACCTTGATCTGTTCAATATTCTTCAGCATGATTGGTTACCCATTCCACCTCTCCCCTCTTTTTTTTAGCCTCACTCACCTGTGAGAAAGGGTGTAAAGGTCAACCAATCAAAGTACAAAATACTGAAGAGATCAAAGTTGGTTTCATGTATTAATACTTTTATAGAGTACATTAGATATTAGCATTCCATATCATTATATCTATTGTTATAGCCACACCACTTTTAGAAATAGATGATCTCTATATAGGCTTGAGATTATAGTCCCATGGTCCTAAATGTGCAGACAAAATCATGAGAAATTCACTGTAATCTCTTTTCAGGAAGTTGCTAAAGTAATAGAGTAACAGGATCACAAACATTTTCACTTCAGAAACCATCTTGTCATATGATAGAAGATGCTGCTGAAATATTAGGACCTTGGCAAAAAGAAGTCAAAGGGATGCATTGAATTTCAGTTACCAGCTAAAATTTTACCTAGAAAACTGTTATGGAAAGAATGGCACCTTTTATTTAGAAGAGCTTCTTCCTGTGTATATTCAGAGTTATTTAGTTACCTTTGCTGACCAGAGTCTGCAGGGTCAACCAGTGTACCACTGTGCACCAGGAAATAAACAAGAATTTTGGATATTATCATTTAAAAATAAAGGGCAGCATGAAAGCTTATTGGTAACCAGAATATCCACAATGGATGTTTGTAGCTGCTGAGGAGCCAGCTGGAACTTACTGACTCCTAAGAGCCCCGTGAACCAGTGTTTGATACCCATGGTCCCTCTAAGGCATGTTCTCAGGGTGGCATGGGACCAGGCTTTTCAGGGTGATTCTCGGGGAATGTTTGTATGCGTGTGGGGCCATGTACATTTTCCGCCAGCTCCCAGATGTGCTCCTCAGGATCGTACCCCTCCCAGTCAACAAGATACCAGAGTCTGCCATATTTGTGCTTAAAATCCAGGATCTTGTGAACCACGTATTCCTCTTGGCCCTGTACCTGGAATGGTGGAGAAGGTGGCTGGGTACTGTGAAGGAAAGGGTTTTCCATGTAGGGCTTCAAAAGTGACACACAAAACACTGGGTGAATCTTCAGAGATTGCAATTCAAAAGTGACTAGACGTGTTGCAGGATCTTTAAAGGGCCAAGGAACCGAAAATTCAGCTGGCAAATAGGTCTGATGATGTGGAGATGCTCTATGGAGAGCCATACATTTTGTCCTAGTGAGTAGGTGGGACCTTGCTGTCAATGTTGGTTCATATACCATTTATAGTCTGCTCTTGCTTTTTCCAGGTGGTCCTTCACTTCTTCCTGGGCCTGATGAATCCTCTGCACTAGGTCTGAGGTGGCCAGATTGGGAGAGGACACAAGTAATTGAAGATGGAACCCATAGTTGATATATAAAAAGATGGGGGCTTCGACCCATAGGCGCATGATCTGCATTGTTGTATGCAAACTCCATGTAAGGGAGAAGGGAGGACTAGTCATCCTGGTGATTAGTGATGTATCATTGCAGATGCTTTTGAGAATTTGGTTGGCCCTTTCTTTTTGGCCATTAGACTGGGGATGGTAAGCAGAGGAAAGAGATGTGTGGACCTCCAACAGGCGCATTGCCTCACACGAACTGAGACCTGGTGATGCATTCTGGAAGGCCATGGAGGTGAACTATATGGCTAATCCATAGGTGGGCTGTCTCCTGAGTGGAGGGGAGGCCTGTGCAAGGTATGAAGTGGGCCATTTTGGTAAAGTGCTCCACTACTGTCAAAATTGTTGCAAATTTGTTGGACTTTTGTAATTCTACAGTGAAGTCTACAGTGATGGCCACTCTGGGTTGAGAGGGGGTATCCAAGAGCTAGAGGAGACCTCAGGGCTTATGGCATGGTGTCTTGGCAGGGGCACAAACATTGCAGGAAGCAATGAATGACCTTATCATGGGGCACATTCTTGGCCACGAAAAGGAGCAGGATATTAATTGTTGGGCCTCAAAGTGCCCCAAGTGTCCTGTTAGGGGAGAGTCGTGGCACAGTTATAGGCTGCTACTCTGAAACCAGTTACAGGAAAGCAATTCTTGCAGGTTCTGGGGGAACATAGACATGGTCCCTTATATACATGATCCCTTCCTGGGAGTCACGCAGTTAATTGTTGCTAACAGCTTGTCTGTTAGTCAGAAATCCTGAGGCAGAGTGTATCTATGTGAATATATCCTGGTGACAAGCTGTACTGAGAAAGTTACAAGATTTGAGAATAAGGGTTGGTTCCTGGCTGGGGCCTCATGGGTTCGTACTATATCTGTGGGACAAGGTGTCAGCCTTGCTGTTTTTGGATCCGGGGTGACGTGTGATGATGAAGTCAAATCATGAGAAAAACAGGACCCACCAAAGCTGCCATTTGTTTAAGGCTTTTGCCCTAAAAAGATATTCCAGATTTTTATGACCAGTGAATACCTTCCAGGTAGTGCCACCATGCCACAAAGGTGTTTTTTTGTGATCAGGAGTTCCTTATCAAGTATTTCGTAGTTTAGCTCTGCACGGGGAGCTACCTCAAGCAATAAATGCATTAGTGTAACACTTGTTCAGGACCAAGTCATTGGGAGAGGCCAGCCCCAATTGAGTATATTTGTCAGCTCCTACAATGAAGGTTTACATGACATCGATGTCATGATGTTATGATAGCCAATATGGATGCAGCAGTAAAGGAGAGTTTCAGCTGATTGAATGTATATTGAACCTCAGGAGAACAATGGAACTGGGCATTTTTCTGGCGGAGAGCAGCGAGGAGCTCAGTTTGTTTATTGACAATTCATCCTGAATTTTCCATTTAAAAAACAAAAGAGCAAACCCCAGGAAGTGTTGCAGGCCACGTACTGTGTGGGGATTTGCCCAGTCTTGGACATCTTGGACCTTGCATGGTTCTATCTGGATCCTTTCTGGGATAAGGTGAAGAGCAAGAACTCTGTGGAGACCTGATCAAAGGAATACTTCTTGAGCTTGGCATAAAGGCCATGCTGTCATAAGCATTCCAGAACCTTTCAGATATGAGTGGTATGCTGTTGAGGGTAGTCGGAAAAGACCAATATGTCATCTGGGTAGACTACTATGTACTGGTCAAATATGTCTGGGAATACATCATTTATAAAATGTTCGAAGGTGACCAGGGCATTGGTCAACCCAAAGGGCATACGTAGCAGCCATACCATGTTTGGAAGGCAGTCTTTCACTCATCCCCTTCCTTGATTTGCTCAAGGTTGTATGCCTCCTCCCTCCCCAGCTTAGTGAATATGTGGGCAGCCCCCATGTGATCTAGCAACTCAGGAATCGGGGGTAGAAGGTAATAGTTCCTGATAGTTATCTGATTCACTGCATGGTAATCAATGCGGAGTCAGAGACTGCTATCTTTCTTCTTAATGAAATGGACTGCTGTGGCAGCTGGCAAGGTTGACTTGAAGATAAACCCTCAGGCCAGGTAAACCAGAGCACCATCAGCTCAGGTCCTGACATGGCATAAATTTGTCCAAAGGGTATATTTGCTCCTGGCTGCAGCTCTATAGTCCCAGTGTGGAGGCAGGGTTTCCTCATTGCTCTTTTCAAAAACATTGGCATAATCTTTGTGTTCTGAGGGCAATTCAGATGTAGCTGCAATGGAATGCTTTGCTGGAGAGCTGCCCCCTCATGAATCTCTCAAGATTTGGATGCTAGGACAGGATCTACTGGCCCCAACAGTGCTGCTGACACAACAGGGTATGGGAGGAAGGGATTGCTCATTTTAGGAATTTAAGCATCTTTATGGTTGTGTTAATATTTGTGAATATGGGATGAGAGTCCCTCGGAGTTCACCTTCCATATTACCTTTATTGCTGCTATTAATTATTTTATTTTTCCACAGGGCTATTAGTGTGCATAATGCTTTACAGACAAGTCAGAAGGCAATCCTTGCCTCTAGGGATTTACAATCTAAAGGATCAATTCTGCAAACCCTTTCTTCTGGAAGTAGTGATTACTACAGGTAGTAGCTGTACTGAATTCAAATGGGGCTACTCATGGTGGTAAGAACTATAGCTGGTAGCAAATATTTGCAGTAAATGTTAGACACGTAACAAAAAATTAAATAAAAATAAAATAAAAAATAAGGAGCACTGAACATAGTGGGTAAGGAAGAGTGAAAAACAGGAAGGGACTACAGCTGTTGGGAGACCATCTTTCTGCAAGGAAAACAGATGGTATAAGCAGTTTGGGCTGTTCATACATTAATTGTTTGTTGCAGTGGATTTGTTTTATTTTACTACTCCTAGGTGCTTATTTCCCAAATTGAAATCTTAATTCCTTTGGTGACACAACACTAAGGTGCTGTGGAGACGATGATTAATGTTTTCAGGAGCATCTTATCTCTTCCTGATATTGAGATAATACTGTAATTACTGCGTGTAATCATTATAACCAACTTTTACCAACCCCTTTACGAGATACACACTCCTGTGCTTATGTCTGAAAGTCTACAAGTTGCACACAATCTCATTCACAGCAGGATAATAATTCTCAGTAATTTTAAATGGGAGCCTGGGTAGCATGTATCTCATATAAATGATGGGAAAAATCTGTTTTTAAGAGCTTAAAATTCTATTTTTTATCTAGCTTTCTTGATAAGACTATAATTTTTTTGTTTATAAAACTGAAAGTATTAGGCCAAATTCTGCTGAGTTATACACTTTAAAACACCCTGACGTCAAAGGAGGTTGCTCAGGGCATAACTGAGCAGAGTTTGGTCCTGTGAGAAGGTGATACAGATCCTTTGGGGCCCTTGTGGCCTCAATGCATTCCTGTTTCAGTTTCCCTCTTTAAAGTGAAGTGGATCAGCTAAATATATAGCTCTAGTTTTTCTTTAGATGTTTAATAGAACTTAGAAACTGAAGCCAAGACCCTCACCTTTGAGGATGTGGGCTTGAATCTCCTTCTTACTTTTGGCAGGTCTACATTACAGCCACTACAGAGGCACAGCTACAGCTGTGCTGTTGTAGTGTAGACACTTCCTACATCAACAGAAGGTGTTTTTCCATCGATGTAGGTAGTTCACTTCTCTTGTAGGTGGTGGCTAGGTTGACGGAAGAATCCTTCCATCAACCTGTCTCTACACCGGGGGTTAGGTCGACCTGACTATGGTGCTCAGGTTGCAAAATATTTCACAGCACTGTTAGGTCAGTGAAAGTTTTAGGTGTAGACCAGGCCGTATAGTCTTTCCAGGCAGATACAGATTTAGTGCTCAGAAAGAAAGTGAAAATAAATGCAAGCTGTTTGAAAAGTTGAAATGTAAGAGGAACAATGTGGTTTCATTTACACTTTGTGCCATTGAATTTGTGGAGGACATTTTTAAGGAGACTTTGCTGTAGTTTGCTTAGTGTGCTGGCTTTTGTTAAAGGTGCTTCGTGGCATCTAAATACTAGTATACGTGAGAGTGAGTAGTATGTGAGAGTAAGAATAGCGTCTATCAAATCAGTGAACCATGCCTTAGCAATAAGAATTTGTTTATATAATGACCCTCTGTATTTCAATAGCATCTTCCAACAGAAGATCTCAAAGTCATAGTTAAGGGCCTTTGGAAGGTGGGGGGAAAACATAAGAAATCCTTTATGGAAAATTTCATAATATTCACTTGGTGCAACTTTCCTTTCTTTGTCTACCCACTACTCAATTGGCCTAGCCACTGTTTATTCAGTGAAGCAATAAAATTATAAATTAATTTTATTTTCTTTCCAAAGTATATAAAATGTTAATTGTGGCTGAAATGCCTTCCAGGGATTCTGTTCTAATGTCACATTTCCATAAAGTGTATACAGTTTCACTTTCTGCTAATGTACTGTATCGGCATAATAAAGAGTATATTAATGTTTCTAATTTTACATTTCTGAGCAAGGCAATAAGTTAGTGAAGAGCCACCTCTAACTATACCCACATAGGCCGGGATGCTAGATATCCCAATTCCCAGCCAGGTTTTAGATTAGAATGTGGCACAGACTACATAAGTCTTGCTTGTAGATGATCTGCTCACAGTCATGAAAAACAGTGAAAAATCATACTCATCTAGATTTCTCTTGAGCATGTGACCACATCAGTCATGAGGAGATGTTGGGTTGTCTCAGAGAAATATCAGGGGTAAGAGGAAGCATGCTCAGATTGTTCAGGATTTTCTTCTGGCTGTCCCCGGGGCATCACAGGCAACTGCACATCTGTCCCCAGAACCATGACCTGTGGAGTTCTATATTGCAGTGTCCTCTCCCCTTCTCTATTTTAACATTAAAAATAATATGAATGTACGTTGCAATATTTTCTTTAGTATTCTCCATCACTGCGCTGATCCAGAAGCTGGTAGCACACCCTATTATATTTTATGTTTATGACCTGGAATTTGTATCCATACAGATTCTAGCAACAAAAGGTTGAAGTTGTGTGACATTTTCCTTATTATTGTGGAGCATGTCTAGATACAATTAACAAGGTGAATTAATATATGGGTTCATATTTTACTTTAGAATGGTCTTTCTGAGGCTGTCACACAGAGTCACAGTGGCCCATTAAGAGGGAGCAGGACCAGTGTAACTGTCCCTCATCAGCTCATTCCAGTGGGGCTTAAAAGATGGCATCTATGCTCTAGAGGGGAGAGAGAGCTGGTGAAAGGCCTGGTGAGTCAGGGCTGCCAAAGTCAGTCAGGAAGGGTGGATGAAAGCTGCCAGAGACAGAAGATATTTCCTGCGGGAAGGCTGAAGGCAAGGAGAACAGGAAGAGAGGTTTGCCAGATGACTTCCCCAAGCCAAGGAGCCTGGGCTGGAGGGCTAGAGAGGTCTGAAGGCAGGAGAGCAGCAGAGGGGCTTACCTTCTGATGCCTCCACACCAGAGAGCTGGACCCAAGAGAAAAATGGTAGTTTGTATTTATCTAGCATTCTTCATATGATGATCTCAAAGTGCTTTGCAGAGTGTGTACAGTAAGTATTATAAAATTTGGAAGGTAAGAGACTTGACCAACGTCACTCAGGAAGTCAGCGGAAGGATCAGGAATAAAAGCCAGTCTCCTGACACCCAGTCATATGCATGTTTCAGTAGATTAGTTCCCCCAAAGGGCAGAAAAGTTCAAGGGACCAAAACATATACTGCAAGCAACATGTAGTCATAATCTGTCCCCTCTTAGAGCCATGCAATGGTACTTAGACAAGTGTAATTGGGGGCAGAATTAAATCTGTCAAATGCAGTCTTTTAATTATTATCACATCATTTACACTGCACCACAGGTGTAAGTAACTCTGTATAGGCAAACTGTGCCTGAGAAGTAAAATGTCAGTTTGAAAGGCGAGAGACAGGGTGGGTGAGGTAATATCTTTTATTGGACCAACTTCTGCTGGTGACAGATACAAGCTGTCTTGTAGGGGCTCAAGAGTGTGAGTGCCAACCTCAGGGCAGACTGTTAAGAAGCAGGGCACAAACCCCAAACTGGCCGTGAGTTCTAGACTTAGATTTCACCAATCAAGTATCAAGTGTAAACTCCTCAGGCACTGTAACAACCAAACCATGGACCACAGACAGTCCTCTTGGATGCTCTGATCTGTCCTGTTACCTAGGCAAGCCTACCTTTGTGATGGTGCCTGACACCGAGTATCACAGCATTATTCAGGTAACTTCCAAGCCCAAAGGACCAGTCACTTAATCCAGGTCAACTGCACTTTAGATCCCACATCAAAGACAAACGCTTCTAGCCAGTCCTATAGTAAACTATCTAAAGATTTATTATATAGGAAAAGGAAATGATAGTTATGTACAGAGTTAAAGCAGGTAAACATATATTCACACAAATGAGTTCCAATTTTAAGTTTTAAAAAAGCAACAGAAGCTTCTATACTAAACAAGCACAAACATTTCCATTTTAAATCCCTCTTTTCACTGTCCCATAACTTTTTGAAATGTTTTCATAACTTTAGCTACAGCAGATGCTCCTGCTGTAAAAGTATTTTGAATCTCCCACAAAAGGTGCAGAAATGAAGAATAATGTCACAACAAATGCGGAAGGCAAGCGCTGCAGAGCGATTTATCATAAAACCATGTGTCTTGTTGCATATTTATCTCTTTATGGCCTTGAATTCTTCTCCAATGCTTTTATTTGCAGGGTGATAATAGTTTTATCTAGGCAGATTCATTGTTATCATGAACTGGAATTTGAATATACATGACGTATTCATATAATACAGAAGGGCAGAACTCATCAGAACGATGGAGCTAAGAGCACTGATATCTCTTAGAGGCTCTTTCCTCCTTTTTGTATCTTTACTCAGTTGAATTGCTTATGAGTAGTTCCGCTCCTGTGTCAGAGTCTCTTACAAAAGGCAAGTTTCATAGTATTATACTCAGAAATAAATATATTTCATACCAGTGATATGAGCTATTGCTGTCAATTTGTAGCTATAGTCACTTAAAAGATCCTAATTTCTGCAGCATTTGACAGGTTGGATAATAAATGCTCTATTGATTTCTCCAGCTTTCCCGAGAGAAAGATCTTACTGAAAAAGTTACACGCATCAAGGCGTGACCTCCAGGCGTGGACTAAACTCCCATTGATGTCAGTGAGACTTGCTTGCATGAGGAATACGAGGGCTTGTCTGTATGGGGAAGTTAATGCACAGCTAGCTAGATGTTAGGGGCCTTATTCCTTCACCCACTTACTTCCCTGGTCCTTCTCGCATGAACAGAGAGCAACAATACCCGAAGTCCAAAGGTGCAAACAATTCGATGTTTATTGGGGTGAACTTCCAGCAAGCATGATTCCAGTTTCCTTCCTTAGTGTCCCCCTTCCCAGCTCTGACACCACAGAGCCTTACACCTGTGTCTCTGTTCCCATTCCTGCCCTTAGCCAAACATGATTCCAATTTCCTTACCCCCATTCCCTGTTCCCATTTCCCCATTTAGCCAAACATGATTCCAGTTTCCTTACCCCCATTCCCTGTTCCCATTTCGCCAAACATGATTCCAATTTCCCCACCTCATTCCCTGTTCCCATTTCCCCTCCCCACACCCACACCCACTCCCTGATTGACTGCAGACTATATAGTAAAACTTGAGTTCTGCTTAGCTATACCTTAACCAATCATTTTCCTGAAATTTAACTAACCAATCCTAACATATTGTAACATGATTATGTAACCAATTATATCCCACCACCTTCATTAGTTTACACCCAGCAAAATTAATTATACAGCAGACAGAAACAATCACAGAACCAGACAGAGATTATACAGACAAACAATAGCAAAGTGGGAACTATAATGACAAAACAATACAGAAGTAAGGATTTCACATCCCAGTATTGATAAGTGAGTTCTTGCCAGACAGGATGCTATCAAACTAAGTTTCCTTTTACATCTTCTAGGCACTTCCCTTTCTCTGGAGGTGATAGGCACTATCAGGACAGGATTGTATTCCTAACAGCCCAATAGCACCTTCTTTCAATGTGACTAGTTTGGAATGTGAGGATGTGACCGGTCGCTTCCCAGCTTATAGCTGCCTCTGTTGCTTAGCCAAAGGCCTTAGCCTAAGAACAGGGCCTCAGACTGTCACAGTAAGAGAAGGACCTTACACTGGCAGACAGTGATTTTGATTGTTTCTTTTATACCTCTATAACTAGCCAAGTGATAAGAATACACCTAAATTCTTAGAGTACAGGCCTTTACAGACAGGCCTGAATATCTATATCCTAACACTAGGGTATGCACTTTTAGCATGCCAGCTACTCTGCAGTAGAATAATCTGCACTAATTCCCTGTGTGGACACTCTTGCTGCACACTAAAAGTGTCCTCGGGCAGTTTATTTTAATACACTTTAGAGTGTTTTAAGCTAAAGCACACAATGACACTTTTATTGAGCAGTCAGAGTGTCCACATGGGGAATTCTTTCAGCGTAGTAGTGTGTTGTAAATTTGCTCCCTACCTTGTTGTGCACTAACTTCCCTTTGTAGACAAGTCTCGAGTTATTCTCCCCAGAGGGGATGAGAAAATTGTTTCCATATTCAGAATGGATTGTGAAGGGGGGAAAATTTAAAAGGAAAATTTACCTGGTAGAACCGTTGCTTCCATAGTATTTTGTAAACTTTTAGAAGTAATCCTTCCACCCTTTGTCTTGTCTATTTCGACTTCAAACTCTTCAGATTTCTTACTCTCTATGTTTACAATGCCTAGCACAATGGGGGCCTGAACCTGACTGCGGCCTGTAGGTGTTGCCATAATGCAAATGATATCATAATTTTTTTTAAGAATGGTTTGTCCGTCCATGCAGATTAGCCAGTATGGCTCAGATGGTAGCCCTCTTACTTTACAATTTATTGATCACAGGCCTTTACAATGTCTTTGGCCCACAACTGTAGCCAACAGGGCCTTGGATTGCTGCCCTATTAGAGGTGCCATTTTATATATGAGACATTATACCAGCGTCACTGTCGTCGTTCTGATAACTTTCCAAGTGGAAGTTAAAAAACAAAGATCTGATGGAACTCTTTCAAAAGAAGAGATGATAACCCTTCCTTCAGGGCCCCTTTTTTTTTTCTCCTCTCTCAGTAGCATCCCTCATGGTTTCTCCCATGCTGCCACCTATGCTTAGAATGGCCTGTGTGATTCTGTGTGCCTTGTAGCCTTCCTTTCCTCCTTCAAATCCCTCTTCCAATCCAACAAGAAATGATGTTCTAATTTCTTTTGAATTATATTGAAAAAAATGTAATTATATGAAAAAGTTCCAATCAAGCAAAGTTAGAGACTAATATGATGCACGCTCTGCCACTCAAGCAACCCCATAACCTAATTCTGTGTATTTCTTCTTGTTTGCCTTCATCCCTTTTACGTGTTATCTTCCTCAGCCTCTTTTCATGCTCGCTTACATTGTCAGCTCTTTGCAGTAGGGCTTGTTTTGGGAGGCAGTTTGGTCCATACTATGGTATATCTCCATTCAAAATCAGCTTTCAACATTCTGTAAAAACTTCCCTTGAAATTAAAAGCAGCTCTCAGACAAAGTTTTCTTCAGGTATGTAACAGTGTCCTCAAAAATATGGACCTGATTCTTTTCTTATACACAATGGCTTACGGCCAGTGTAACAGCATTGATTTCATTGGAGTTACTACTAACTTGCACTTGTGTAACAGAGCAGAATCTGGCCCTGTGCTCATTGCTTTCCCCGAGACTTTAAGCAATTCTGACACTTCAAATGTAAGAGAAATAGAATAGGAAACATTATATTTTGCCCTGTGGGAGATTTTAAAATATTCAGTGCAATAAAGAATCTCTGTAAAGGTTGGCCGCTAAATAAATAAATAAAATTCCTCCTGCTGCAGAATTGTACTAAAACAACCAAGTCCCTTAGAAAAGATTTTGTTCTCTGAAGTCTCCTAACACTATTGAAAACATTATTTCTGTGTCCCTTTCCTTGGAAGCAGCAAGATTTTGACACCACGAGCCAAGATAAGCCTTGGTGTTGGAGTTCATGGTACAACTCTTACTTTCACTTAACAAAAACCAAGACCTTTAGAAGGACAGGAAAAAGGTTTGAAGCCAGGAAATGTGGTTAATAGGAGGGTGGTGATAGTGGTTACACCATTTCTTTTCTTTTCAAATAATTTTCTCTAATTGGTAACCCAAAGTAATGGGTAAGTGAATATACTTCACAGCAGCAGCTGTTGGATGTTCAATGACTGGAAAACACAGTAATGGTTAAGTGTGTGGAGTACTCATCCCATCAGCAAGAGTAAGTTAATCATATACAATTCATTGAACAGTAGAGTTGCATTTGCTGAGCAGTGGGCTGTCTTCTAATTGTTGTAGGTCTTTTTCAATATCTTGCCGTATCTTTTGTCTCAGCTGTAGCAGTTTTGGGTGCATCCTAAAACTGTCAGTCTTCCTTATTTTTGCAAAGGCCTGACAATTCCTCTCTCACAATGCAGTTTAAATTGGACCAGATGCTGCATCAATAGAACAGTCTGCCCATCTTGGAGGCATTAAGCCCAAAATTATTTAGAAAATTGAAGCCTTTAACATACTCTGGATTAATGTGATTAAGTAGAGCTTGCTTTAATTCACAGCCATCTATTCCTTTATTAATAGCCATCTCATCAATGGGAGCCGCACATATGGGTACAAGATGACTGTAAGTTTAAATTGATTGCACTAAGCCTGTAAGAAAAGCATTTAATGTCTCAATAACAACTGATGTAAGACTTCACTGTGGGGCATTTGAGATAGATTTAGACCTGCTAATAGACACAGTATTTATTAACATCTCTTAATTTTTTTATGTAAACTTAATAAATGAAAGTCTTTTTTTCCTAAGGTCTGCATTTGATTTACATCATCCTTTTAGTAATAAAGGAAATAGTCTCTCTCTCATGAATTATAACAGCTGGTGCAGAGCCTAGTGGAGTGATCCTTCAGGCTTACGAAAAGGTAAAACTCATAGGGGCTTCATTTTTTTTTTTTACATAGACACGTAATTGTGCTCTTACAACCATTATGAGTATTATAAATAGCTCTGTTTTGGTTGTGTTATAGCCGTAATACATATTTTTAATAATTGAGTCTCATGTCCCAATAATAATAAAAAATGTATAAAGCCCCTTACCAGCAAGGGTACATCAGCAGCATATTATAAACTCCATTTTTCAGGGGTGTGTAATTAGGCCATCATGCATTACTCATCTCAATATTTCTGTGCATGCGTGTGTGTGTGAGCATGTTACCATTTGGTGTGGCCATTTCCGAGAACAAACAAAACACGTTAAAAAAACCCAACAAAGTTGCTCTTTTAAGCAAATAAAACATCTGATATAAGCATTGGAGTTTAGCAAGTGATGAGTTTATAATGCTGTGTCAATGAGGTGAGTGCTTTTCCCCGGAGAAACAGAGTGAAACTCCCAAACTCTCATTTTCCATGGACCACTACACAGCCAAATGGACTGTCACAATGTTTGGGGCACTAGCAACATACCATGGATTTGAACAGATGACCTATTCTAAAGCTAAAAATTATAATATTCAATTTCTACCAAATAGCCTTTCAGATACCAATTTTCGGATCTAAAAAGTGGTGCAACAACCTCCCTAGAGCATGCCTGGCTTGGCCACTCCTTCTTCCCATTCTGACAAGTCTGGTCAGTTTTGATGGTAGCCCAGCAGGGGCAGGGATGGGGGAAGGTGAGGAGAAGTTTCTCTGTAATCCGTCATTGCAGCACTGAGGATCAGTTTTCCAAAATATTTAGGCACCTACAGATAGGTACCTAGTGGGATTAACAGAAGTGCCTAAACAGGTTTAGTGCATAACTCTCATTGGAGTAAATGGGATTTTGGCATATGACCCACTTAGGAGTCTTTGTGAATCCCATTAGGTACCTATCTGTATCTTTAGGCCTGCATCCACAAAGGGTTTTACATGTTGTGATGCTCACCATTGCAACGCTTATCTTTTAGTTACCTAGAAAATCTCTGGAACAACACTGATCTACAAAGCCTGAGTTAGGTGCGTAGGCTCCTTAAACAATGGATGGGGAGAGATAGGTGCCTTAGAATGTGATCCGCAAAACTCAGGACACTGTCGTGGGCGGGAGCTGCCTAAACTAGCCAATGGGAGATGCCAGTGAGCAGAGTGTGTCCTAAGCTCCTCTCCTCTCTCTGAGATAAGCGCTCAAGTCCAGGCTGCAGGGAGGTGGACTCTCTCTTTGAGCAATCCATGAGCCGGGGGAAGATAGGTGCTCTTCCACCTAATTTGCATCCAGGGCCCAGTCTTGTAGGTGTGCTCAGAGACCACCTAACTCCACACACAAGAGCTTTGGGGAGCGAGGGAAGAAGAGGGTGACCTCCCTTGTATTCCTTACTTCAGGGGTTAGAGTACTCCCATGGGTGTGAGTGATCTCTGGTTCAAGTGCCCCCTCTGCCTCATGAGATGAAGGGATTTGAACAGGGATCTGCTTCCTCTCAAGTGAGTGCTAACTGTTGGGGTACAGAGTCATTCTCACTCTCTCTGGCCCAGTTGATATTTAATTATTCCATGACTTAACTAAAGTAGAACAACTTCAAAAGGAGAGATTGCGGGAGCCCCGCATTAGATTATCCCATAGACCAGTGGTCAGAGTAGGCCTCTGATCAGACCTACCAAACTGTGCTCTGCACACAACTTAGGTGGAGGAGCACCTATCTTACCGCAGTTTTTGGATCATTCTGGGGCTTAAACAAGTGATAGGCATCAGGGTGCCTAGAGTGAGGTAGCGGCAGATATGATCGGAGGCAGAACCAAATGGACCTAGGGACCTTTTTCTGCAAAAATGTAGGCACTGAGGGAGTTTAAGCGCCTACAGGGTTAGGAGGCAGCTAAGCAGGAGTTTTGTAGATTGCGATGGCCCATATATGGGCAGTTCATTGTCCTCTGTGGGGTTTACTCTTGGGGAAATTGTGCATAACCGCAGCACAGCAGAAAAATGCCCTCTGCAGTTTCCCTTTGCTTCCTTGCAGAAAATGGTTTCTGTTTGGAAGCAAAGAGAAGCTGCATCAGTACTCACTCACCCCTCCCTGGGACACGTGTCTGTTCAGGTGCGGGCGGGGGGAAGAATCCCTGGTCATCCAGGGATGTTAGTCCCAGCTGGTGTGGGGGAGGGTGGAGTTCCCCCTCCCCCTTCCCTGCACGGAGCAGCCATAGCTGGGTCAGATCAAGCCCCAGAAACTTCCCTTGGCTGCAGGAAGCTCTGCATCTTGTGTGTGCGTGTGGGGGTCTGGGTGCAGGTGGGTGAGGCTCAGCGGGAGGGATGTGTGGGGGGGTCTGGGTGCAAGGGGGTTGGGCGGCCAGAGGGAGCAGCTCTTTGTATAGGGACCCTTCCCCCCACCCACCCACCTGGAACATCCGTACTGAGCCCCCTCCATATCAGGAACCCCCCACACCCAGAACCCCTCTACTGAGCACTCCTAACCCCACCCTACTGAGCCTCACCCCCTGCATCAGGAGGCTGGTGATACCCCTCATACCTGGACCCCTCATACCTGGACTCCCACCCCACTGAGCCCCAAGCAGCTTCACTCTGATCCCCCCATCCCATCAAGCCCCAGTCCCTGCCCTCACCACTGAGCCCTAATCACCTTCACCTGGGCTCCCCTCCCATCCCCCCTGCACCAAAACCCTGTGCATCCAGATTCCCACCCTGCACCCAGACCCCCACCCAGCTCCCTGCATCCAAACTATGTCACACAGAACCCTGGTACTCTTAAGGGAATTCTGCACCAAAAAATTAAAAATTCTGCAAAGTTCTGCATATTTTAATTGTCAAAGTAACACAGAAACACAATAAGAATATAATCGTACCATTTTCAATTATTTTGGTAATTTATTTCAAAATACTTGTCAGCAAATAATTGAAAATGCTGTGATTATATGGTGTTATTTTGACAAATAAAATATGCAGAATTTTACAGAATTTTAAAATATTGTTCGCAGAATATTTATTTTTTTGGTGCAGAATTCCCTCAGGAGTAGAAGTTGTCAGCCCTCACTGGAAATGCCGAGGTCAGGGCAGGCTGCAAAAGGGAGAGCAGATACTCCAAGACTGGGGTGTAACACTGAAGTTATTCTCCTCAACCAGTCACAAACTGTGCTTCTGATTCCCCACACTGGTTATCAAGAAGCCAAAAAAAAAAAAAAGAAGAAGAAATCACACAGGCCCCTTTATTGCATTCCAATTCTCTGGCTCCCAATCAGCAGCTAGGTCCAGTACAATGAGAAGTTATTTTAAACTCTGCTCACATATACAAAATGTTCTTCTGACCCCAAAGGGTCAGACATATTACTAGGTCAGTATAGTTTTGGATCTTACGCAAAATACCACGCTACCAGCCAATCCTTTAGTGTCTAAAACTAAACGTTTATTATAAAGAAAAAAGAAAGAACAAGAACAAAGATGTTAAATGGTAAAACCGTCACGTGCATACAAAGACTTCAAAGTCCAGATATCAGGTTCCTAGCAGTACTGGTGAGTTTGCTAGCTTGAAAGTCCCTCTGGAACATATCCACAGCGTGGATGGGTCATTCAGTCCTTGTTCAGAGCTTCAGTTTGTAGCAGAGTTCCTACAGAGGTAAGAAGCAGGACTGAAGTAAAATGGAGAAGATGCAGGATGCCTTTTGCCATGCAGTCTGTGCATCCTTTGTTTCAAACAAAAAGCTGCCCAGCACATGGCGTGGAGGCCTTAGAGTTCTGTCCATAGGCATGCCCCTGCATGCCTTGCTGAGGCACAAGGTGTATCTGCCTTCTCTCAATGGGTCAGTTGTATAGCTGATGGTCCTTAATGGGCATCAAGCAGGCTAGGCAGATCTGATGCCCAAACTGTCCGGGGGTGACACCCAGAAGCACAGCACAAGTTTGAAATACAGACATACGTATCTATAACTCATAATACAAAGGTGACACAAATACATAAATGAGATTATCGTATCTGGCAAGTTATGACATTTTTGCAGATACTTGCAAAATGGCATATCTGGCATAACTCATTACAATTTTACAATATTAATATTCATAATATCCTCAAGTGTTCCCCAGATTTCATACAGCATTACAGTTATTACCACATGGAATCCCATTTTCAGATTCCTTTTACAGTTCTTAAAGCCTGATCCAGCACCTCCTGAAGTCAAAGGGCATTGTTCCATTGGCTTCAGTGAGTGCTGGATCAAACCCTTAGATTGCAAGCTCTTCCATGCTCTTTATATGTGTTTGGCAGCATGTAACAAAATGGGGACCTGACCCTAACTGAGGCTTTGCACTGCTACTGCAAGATCAATATTTGATCATTTTTATGAACAGAAAAACTTGTAAGCTGAAACATGGAGAACCTTTGTAAATTAGGCACATTAGTCTATGTGGTGCTATCTTGTTGTCATTATGTTTCTCTCAGTATACATATTTTATAATGCTGGAGTAACAGCCCAAAGAACAATAAAACTGCAGTCCCTTCTCCCACCTGAATATCTCTTCCAGTTGTTTCTGCAAGGTATATTAACTATCCGCAGTGCAGTTTTTTCATAGTGTATTATGGCGATGACAATAGCAAGTTACTAACAAAATACAGTGTGAAAGGAATATCTGATGAAGTGTGCTGCTTTGCGAAGTTTTGGTTGACCAATATAGCACTGGGGTTAGATACTGTGACAGACCCAGACCAGGGGGGTACAGGAGTCTGGTCGAAGGCAAATGTCCCGGCCACTGGATGAACAGTTTTCTGATCCCTGAGTGACCAGAGCAGGAGAGGCACTAGAGCAATCAAGAACCTGCTAGAACCAATTAAGACAGGCGAGCTAATTAAGACACCTGGAACCAATTAAGAACATACTAGAGTCAATTATGGCAGGCAGACTAATCAGGACACCTGGTTTAAAAAGGACCTCCCATCAGTTAGGGAAGGGAGCAGGGAGTGAGAAGGTGTACTGTTGGAGGACTGAGGAGTACAAGCATGATCAGGCTTCAGGAGGAAGATCCTGGGGTGAGGGTAAAGAAGGTGTTGGGAGGAGGCCATGGGGAAGTAGCCCAGGGAGTTGTAGGTGTCACGCAGCTGTCACAAGGGGTACTGTAGACAGTTGCAATCCACAGGGCCCTGGGCTGGAACCCCTAGTAGAGGGTGGGCCTGGGTTCCCCCCAGCCCCCTCAACTCCCTATTTGAAATGAGAGGAGGTGACCTGGACTGTGGGTCCCACCAGAGGGGAAGGTCCCTGGCCTATCCCCCGACCCACTAGCTGGGTCAGCAGAGACTGTGGTGATTGTTCTCCTCCCTTTCCTCATGCTGGCCAGTGATGAGGTTAGCTGAGTGAATGGCAGGTTTGAGCTACTAGCAAAAGTGGCTAAACTGAGGGTGGCTGTGAATCTCTGAGACAAGCAAATCCGCCAATAAGCGCAGGACCCACCAAGGCAGAGGAGGAACTCTGTCACAATACACAAAAGGGTCTTAGACTCAGCATTGCAATGCCTAACATTTAGGCCCCCTGTCATCTAGTGTAATCCCTGTGTTAGGCACATAGGTTTCCTATATAATATATTGGGAGAGTTAGGTGCCTAAGAATGAGATCCATAAAAGCCAGTGCACTGAATAGGGAGCTGCCTAAGGGCATGTCTACACTGCCACTTAAGTCAATGTAACTTACGTTGCTCAGGGGGTGTAAAAGAGCCCCCTCCCTGAGTGATATAAGTTACATCGTCTTAAAGTGGTGTCTACACCATGACATCGCTTCTGCCTTTCATTGAGGTGGAGTAATTAAGCTGAAGGGAGAGCGCTCCGCTCTTCACCAAACACGCTACAGCCCTTATAACCTTTAGCCCTACAGTTGGAGAAATCAGCCAGGATGTGGGACTGGATGCAGAGTTTACCACCTCCTAGGTCAGTGACCTAACCACTGGGTTGCAGAGTTATTCTCACTCTCTGACTGGCCCAATGAATATTTAATTACTTGTACACCTTGGAAAAATGTCACTAGGAGAGACTGAGAAAGACCTGCCTAATAATACTCTATGGCCCAGTAGTTGGGGCTCTCTGGGGGGGAGAGCTCAACATCTCTGCTCAACATCAAGTAGAGGATGGACTTGAACTTAGACTCCCATCTCCTTGATGAGTGCTCTATCTGCTGAGCTAAAGGTTCCAATATCAACAATTCCTTCCCTGGAGTTCTATGCAGGGTCTGGTCCAGTAGGCAGCCTCTGACAGCACCGACTGAATTGGGCCGCAGAGGTGAGATAGGCAGGAGAACACCTAGTCTAAAGATGCCATTGAGGCTTAGGCATTATAGGCCTGGCTTGAGATGAATAAGTAAAAATGAGGGAGACCTTATTTCTTGGAAGACAGGGTTAGGGAGGTAAAT
Source organism: Lepidochelys olivacea (assembly GCF_965140295.1). Taxonomy (NCBI): domain Eukaryota; kingdom Metazoa; phylum Chordata; order Testudines; family Cheloniidae; genus Lepidochelys; species Lepidochelys olivacea. The sequence goes on from NC_140413.1 coordinate 9,099,389, forward strand.
AGATCAGCAGGCTGAAAACAGAAACTTTGTACTTAATGAGGTAGGTAAATGGGTCAGTGAGCTAAGAGACAAAATGCCTAAACTAGTTAAGATAAGGGGGGACACCCAGGGAACCATCTACAAAGAACAAGATAACAATGGACTAGATAAGCCTGGAATGTAAGCTGTGGTAAAGAGTACGTCGAACATGGACAGTGCATGGACTGAGCATGCTGGACAGAGATTGGTTTCTACAAAGTAAGCAAGCCAATTCCAAAATGTGTAATGCAATGAAATGTGTAAATGTATACAGAGGGAGAGATTTCTGTGTAACTTCGGATGTGTGGTACACCCTATACCTACCCCCTATGCTGGAGTCTGATTAACTCAGCGTAGTTTTGTTGTATGCCAAATAAAGGAACCAACAGGCATGAGCTAGATCGGGGTAGGCAACCTATGGCACGCGTGCCAAACGCAGCACGCAAGCTGATTTTCAGTGGCACTCACACTGCCCGGGGGGCTCTGCATTTTAATTTAATTTTAAATGAAGCTTCTTAAACATTTTAAAAACCTTATTTACTTTACATTCAACAATAGTTTAGTTATATATTATAGACTTATAGAAAGAGACCTTCTAAAAATGTTAAAATGTATGACTGGCACGTGAAACCTTAAATTAGAGTGAATAAGTGAAGACTCGGCCCACCACTTCTGAAAGGTTGCTGACCCCTGAGCTTGATGTTTGGACTGAGTTGGCTGTTTACTTGCTCACTTCAAGATTTTTAGGTTTTAGGTCTTAACACTTTTGGGCATAACAAAGTGCTTTATTAAGGACTAACAAAGTTAATGTGGGAGAATACTGGTTTCACTTGAATTAGAATCATATCTAGTCACATTGCTATGTAAAGGGGGATTTTTTTATGGGATACAAGTGACCTCTGGATTCAGACTCTTCATTTGCAAATAGTTGAATATGGAATGATGGATAGTCAAATGCAATGAATGTTCAGTAGGTCCTAATAGGATGTGGACACTTTCATTGGTCTGATGGAAAGTGAAACTGTAGTAAATGGAAAAAGGGATCCTTTTAGTGTCTGTAAGTGGCAATGTAAATAGCAAACTGTTTACTGAAGCCAATTTTAATTAATTCCCTGTATGACTGAAACCCAAGTTGGTCTTATGGTCTCTTAACATAATTAATAATCAGCAATAATTCATTATATGTGGCTTCCTGACCTTAAACATGGACATAGTAATTTATTAAAAATAGGGTGAGAATTAATAATGTCTAAAAGGTTTGCTGCAAAAAAAGTTAAATATCTGGTAAGATTTATTAAGGGGCTAAGTAGATTAAGATTTATTAAGGGGCTAATTAAGATTGATCTACTAGTCCTTTATTTTTTAAACTTGAGCTTGAATCTGGGTCAGGCAGCTGTAGAAATACACTGGCTGGTGTTTGATCAGTTCCCACTGGTTAATGGTCTCTGTGAAACCTATGACACTAGTCTGGCATATTTTTCATTGTATTCTTAAGTCATCAGTAACTGGTGTATTATGGGTAGACTGAGTCTCTAGGAATGAATAATTTCACTTATTCTCATCAGGATAGAGAAATACTGAAATCCTTATTCAAGGTTAGACTACTGCCAGCCTGTGTGGGGGTGCATATGTAACCCATGCCTCTTTGGTGTGGCACTCTGTCCCCCTTTAGTGACGGTTATACAGCTAGAGATTGATGAGTCTGCTACAGCCTTGGCTAAGAGACATATGTATTTTAGCTCAGGCAATGGAGGCTCATGCATTAAGCTCCAAAAGTCCCAGGTTTGATCCCTGCTGCCGATGACCAGGGGTCTGTCAGCCTTACATTACAAGTGGGGGCTCATCTGTGATTTCAGCTGGGAAGTTGTCACGGTTCCTCCCCCACTCTGAACTCTAGGGTACAGATGTGGGGACCTGCATGAAAACCTCCTAAGCTTACTTTCACCAGCTTAGGTTAAAACTTCCCCAAGGTACAAAATTAATTTTATCCTTTGACCCTGGATCTCCACTGCCACCACCAAACTTTAACTGGGTTTACTGGGAAACATAGTTTGGACACGTCTTTCCCCCCAAAATCCTCCCAACCCTTCCACCCCACTTTCTGGGGAAGGTTTGGTAAAAATCCTCACCAATTTGCATAGGTGACCACCGACCCAAACCCTTGGATCTGAGAACAATGAAAAAGCATTCAGTTTTCTTACAAGAAGACTCTTAATAGAAGTAAAGGAATCACCTCTGTAAAATCAGGATGGTAGCTACCTTACAGGGTAATTAGATTCAAAACATAGAGAATCCCTCTAGGCAAAACCTTAAGTTACAAAAAAGATACACAGACAGGAATAGTCATTCTATTCAGCACAGTTCTTTTCTCAGCCATTTAAAGAAATCATAATCTAACACATACCTAGCTAGATTACTTACTAAAAGTTCTAAGACTCCATTCCTGTTCTATCCCCGGCAAAAGCAGCATACAGACAGACACAGACCCTTTGTTTCTCTCCCTCCTCCCAGCTTTTGAAAGTATCTTGTCTCCTCATTGGTCATTTTGGTCAGGTGCCAGCGAGGTTACCTTTAGCTTCTTAACCCTTTACAGGTGAGAGGACTTTTCCTCTGGCCAGGAGGGATTTTAAAGGGGTTTACCCTTCCCTTTATATTTATGACAGAAGTCTTTGAAGCTCAGGACATGTTTCTCCAGCCAGGGAGAGTATGTAACCCATGCCTGCTTGATGTGGCACTCTGTCCCCCTCTAGTGGAGCTAGACCAGCTAGAGATTGCTGAACCTGCTACAACCTTCATTAAGAGAGATGTATGTTTTAGTTCAGGCTCATGTATGAAACTCTAGAGGTCTCAGCTTTGATCCCAGCTGCCATTGACCAGGGTCTGTGGGTATTACATAAGGGCAGAGGGAAACAAGGAGCCTCACCACTATTTAGTCTTCTGTGCAGGAGTCATGCAAGGGGGTGGTTTTACATTCTGGTCCTAGGCTTGTTAACGCTTTCAACATGGGACAAGTTGTACTAGGTTGTAGCTTCTTTGGGACATAAACTTTCTCTTCTTCTGTATTTGTATAAAGAAAAGGAGGACTTGTGGCACCTTAGAGACTAACCAATTTATTAGAGCATTGGTTAGTCTCTAAGGTGCCACAAGTCCTCCTTTTCTTTTTGCAAATACAGACTAACACGGCTGCTACTCTGAAACCTGTATTTGTATAGTGCCTTGTGCAGAGGGGCCCTGATCCTGATTGGGGCATCTCGGTACTACTGTACTACAAATATATAATAATATTGGACAGGTGAGGCTTGAAAGGGACTGCATGCTGCACCTTCTCTAAATGTGGTGAGCCATGCTCCAATGTACTTCTGAAGCCCACAGGAGGAATTCAAACTGCAGTGTGGCCCCTCTGCACCCCTTACCTTCTCCCTTACCTTCCTTCCTTCCTCATTTGAGTGGCTTTTTCTCACCCTTCCAGGCATGTTTAACTCCCACCTTGTACTGTATATTAGATCTTAGGCTCTTTCTTGCCTTACTGTTTAAAAAAAATACTTATATCGACTAAATGACTTGCCTGACGGCTTCTTAAATGATCCATCATGTTCACTGCTTTAAAGCTATAAGGGCAATCTTGCTGCTTTGTCCACCCACTCACAGCTAAATGCCTAACTACATGAAGTTTTCTGTGCTTTTGATTTGAAGATTTCATATTTCCTGACTTCTAAAATAACTTTTATTTTTGTCTAATTTTTAAAAAATACTACTCCAACAGTTCCAGCGACATAGTTAGTACATGAGTCTTCAAAAATAGTACTTTTGATCAGGGGATGGGGTAGATGTCATACACCATGCCATGAGAGAGCCATTTACATGGCCACAACTTTAAAATGTATGAATGTAGTTGCATGAAGGTGGCATTGAAGGGGTTATGTAACCTTCCATTTATTTTAATTTAAGGAAAAAGGCTAATGTAGTGCCCATCTTTAAAAAAGGGAAGGAGGAGGATCCGGGGAACTACAGGCCAACCAGCCTCACCTCAGTCCCTGGAAAAATCATGGAGCAGGCCCTCAAGGAATCAATTCTGAAGCACTTAAATGAGAGGAAAGTGATCAGGAACAATCAGCATGATTCACCAAGGGCAAGTCATGCCTGAATAACCTAATTGCCTTCTATGATGAGATAACAGGCTCTGTGGATGAGGGGAAAGCAGTGGACATGTTATTCCTTGACTTTAGCAAAGCTTTTGATATGGTCTCCCACAGTATTCTTGCCAGCAAGTTAAAGAAGTATGGGCTGGATGAATGGACTATAAGGTGGCTAGAAAGCTGGCTAGATTGTCGGGCTCAATAGGTAGTGATCAATGGCTCAATGTCTAGTTGGCAGCCGCTATCAAGCGGAGTGCCCCAAGGGTCGGTCCTGGGGCCAGTTTTCTTCAATATCTCCATTAATGATCTGGAGGATGCCGTGGATTGCACCCTCAGCACGTTTCAGATAACACTAAACTGGGAGGAGTGGATAGGATGCAGAGGGACCTAGACAAATTAGAGGATTGGGCCAAAAGAAATCAAATGAGGTTCAACAAGGACAGGTGCAGAGTCCTGCACTTAGGATGGAGGAATCCCATGAACTGCTACAGACTAGGGACCGAATGGCTAGGCAGCAGTTCTGCAGAAAAGGACCTAGGGGTTACAGTGGACGAGAATCTGGATATGAGTCAACAGTGTGCCCTTGTTGCCAAGAAGGCTAACGGCATTTTGGGCTGTATAAGTAGGAGCATTGCCAGCAGATTGAGGGATGTGATCATTCCCCTCTATTTGGCATTGGTGAGACCTCATCTGGAGTACTGTGTCCAGTTTTGGGCTCACCACTACAAGAAGGATGTGGAAAAATTGGAAAGTGTCCAGCAGAGGGCAACAAAAATGATTAGGGATCTGGAGCACATGATTTATGAGGAGAGGCTGAAGGAACTGGGATTTAGTGTGCAAAAGAGAAGAATGAGGGGTGATTTGATAGCTGCTTTCAACTACCTGAAAGGGGGTTTCAAAGAAGATGGATCTAGACTTTTCTCAGTGGTACCAGGTGAGAGAACAAGGAGTAATGGTCTCAAGTTACAGTGGAAGAGGTTTAAGTTGGATATTAGGAAAAACCTTTTCACTAGGAGGGTGGTGAAGCAAAGGAGTGGGTTACCTAGGGAGGTGGTGGAATCTCCTTCCTTAGAGGTTTCTAAGGTCAGGCTTGACAAAGCCCTGACAGGGATGATTTAGTTGGAGATTGGTCCTGCTTTGAGCAGGAGGTTGGACTAGATGACCTCCTGAGGTCCCTTCCAACCCTGATCCTCTATGAAACCAAGGAGGGCCAAGATTTCAAGAAGGGCATGGTTGAAGGTGTCAAAGTTGGCGGATAGGCCCAGGAGGATGGAGCACTGTTCCTGAGAGTTGGCTAGGAAGAGGTCATTACAAAATGTGTCATGAGCATTTTCAGGGGAGTACAAGGGGTGGAACCCAGATTAGAGAATTTCTAAAATGGAATTTGAGGAGAGGGACGCCAGTGACTATAAACCGCATATTCAGTTATCTTAGAGATGAAAGAGAGAGAGAGATAATGGGGCAGTAGCTGGAGAGGCAAGTGGGGTTAAGGGAGGAATTTTTTTAAAATGGAAGAGACTAAAGCATGCTGATATGTATGTCCTCAGTTTTTCCAAGCATTTCCTTAGCTGATTTTTTGTCATAAGATAAATTGTCAAAATTTTCATTATTTCCTTAATATCTCATAAACATTTTTAAAATGACACTTGCTACAGACTGCTTTTAAAAATCCCATCTTATTTCTCTAATACCTTTGTTTAGCATGGATTCATTCTGCCTTTTTGTTGCCTTTATCTTTTCCCTGCAAACCTTCTAAATAGCTGTATATCTTTACTAGGTTTCCCTCTCCTATCTCTGTCCCAGTACTGGTTGTTTTTTATTCTCTTGTGAAGCCATATTGCCTATTTTACTCTTTGCATTTTTCTTTCAGTGGAATCATAATCTGTTGGGCAAACAACATAATTATGTATATATTATATATATCTCTGTTAGAAGGTTTAAATTTTTGAAATGCAGAGTAGACATTAAACAGAATTTGTCTTAATACCAATATCATTATTCTCATCTGGTTCCAACCAGTATGTCTCAAATAGTAATGACTGAAATGTACATGATTTTGTTCTAAAGGAAACACTGTTTTCAGACTCACAAATTGTGAGAGTTGGCATGTCTGCTGACACCTAACATTCTGTTCAGTTATCTCCTCAAGATAGCAGCCTCTTGTTGAAATCACACTAATGACGAAAGGATAAAGCTCCACTTTCTGGCATTCTAACTGAAAAACATAGAAATTGGATTACCTTGCTCTCGCCTCTTCTTTTTATCTTTCATGCTATGTAATATTTTCAATCTCCTGTCTTCAAATTTTCGATAGAGACGCCTTCAGATACTAGCATTACATCCATTTATCCCTGTTGTTCCTTTCTGAATCTGAATTAAAGTTGTTCTGAATTCATGACACATTCCTCATACTTCTGCTGTCCCTCTACATCTATTACTCCGATTGACTTCAAAAGAGTTCCATGCCTGGCATGACTGCAGGACAGGGCCCTTGAAATCAAACATTGTACTGTTTTCCCTGAGTAGTGGGGTATTTTAAGTAAAAACTCTATTATATTTCCTTCTAAGTAGAAATGAAAAGATTGAATGGCTTGTTATGTACTGAGTCTAAAAATATTTCCACTGTCAAGGGTAAAGTAGAAAGAAATGGACTGCTGCACATGCATACAGCTGCACATATGTATAATCAAAACTATAACAACCGATATGAAAGAAGAGTACAAACCTAATATTTTGATGAAACAGCGATTTGCTGATTTATGATTGGATATAAACAAAACAGCACATATTCAACCCAGATTTAACCTGTACCATTTAAATCCACTGATTTCAATGGGGTAGAGTTACTCTGCAGATTAATTTAGCCCAATTTGCCGAACATAATTTTGCCAGTTATGACATGGCACTTGTACAACATATCTAGGCACTGACATGGCCCTCATCACTGTATTATTTACACACCTCACCAATTATTAATGGATTTTTTTTCCTCACAAGGCCTCTATGAGGTATGGACACGTTCTCCCCGTTGTACATGTAGGATCCTGATGCAGACTAGGTGACATGCCCAGAGACACACAGGAAGTCTGTGGCTGGGCCAGAATTTGAACTCAGATGTCTTAAGCTCATGCCTATAGATTTTACAATTAAATAAACTGGCATTAAATTTCAGCATCTCATTTATTAATTTTTTAGTAGAGATACCTGTTCAAGGAACGGTAGAATACGAATAGCCAAATTATCATGATATCAAGTTAATAACTTGAAGCTGAGTCCTAACTGTAAACGTATGGTAGGTTACAGAGTAACAGCCGTGTTAGTCTGTCTTCGCAAAAAGAAAAGGAGTACTTGTGGCACCTTAGAGACTAACCAATTTATTTGAGCATGAGCTTTTGTGAGCTACAGCTCACTTCATCGGATGCATACTGTGGAAACTGCAGCAGACATTATATACACACAGAGATCATGAAACAATACCTCCTCCCACCCCACTGTCCTGCTGGTATCAATTTATTTGAGCATGACCAGCAGGACAGTGGGGTGGGAGGAGGTATTGTTTCATGATCTCTGTGTGTATATAATGTCTGCAGTTTCCACGGTATGCATCCGATGAAGTGAGCTGTAGCTCACGAAAGCTCATGCTCAAATAAATTGGTTAGTCTCTAAGGTGCCACAAGTACTCCTTTTCTTTTTATGGTAGGTTACTTTTCCAGTGACGCATGGCACAAACTTCAGCTCCAAATATTCTAGGTAATCAAGCCTGACTATGGATATTGTAATCATATGTTCTCATTCCTTGTTTATATTGTGAGAAGAAGAAAGTGAACAAACTATAAAAAAAGCAAAATCAATTTTCTGGTTTTGTTATAAAAAATGTGTGAAATGTAAAAAGTAAAGAAATGGGTGGCATGAGCATTACATTACTAAAAGTGAAACATTTTTTAAAAATCTAAACTTATTGATAGCACGTATACCATGTATTTTCCAGACTAGGTCCTTTAAAATATTTGCTTAAACAATGGAGTCTAAAGGTAATAATATTCAACCTACTAGAACTGCTACAGTAAAATACATATATACAGACTAGACACGTGTCCACCATATACGTCATAGCTTAGGATAACTGCACATATATTTCCGTCAGTGGTTCAACAAGGGAACCCAATCTCAGGCTTCCAGCTCCCCAGCTGTTGCTTCTCTTGGGTGGAGACCCTTCTGATCAGTGTATGTCCAGGCTGAACCATTCCCTGTCTTCACCATGTTGCTCTCAGCAAAGACAATCTGCCTAAACAGAGCTGCTTGCTTTCTCTTAAAGACTGACAACAGCGTGATTGCTACAGATAAAAGTTACCACACAACTCTTTCTAAGCAAGCCTACCTTATTCTTAAGGTAAAAAGTAGGGCTGTTGATTAATCGCAGTTAACGCACATGATTAATTAAAAAAATTAATCGCACTGTTAAACAATAGAATACCAATTGAAATCTATTCAATATTTTGGATGCTTTTCTACATTTTCAAATATATTGATTTCTGTTACAACACAGAATACAAAGTATACAGTGTTCACCTTATATTTTAATTACAAATATATGCACTATAAAAATGATAAACAAAAGAAATAGTATTTTTCAATTCACCTCGTACAAGTACTGTACTGCAATCTCTTTATCGTGAAAGTGTAACTTACAAATGTAGATTTTTTTTTTGTTACATAACTGCACTCAAAATCGAAACAATGTAAAACTTTAGAGCCTACAAGTCCTCTTGGTACTACTTCTTGTTCAGCGAATTGCTAAGACAAACAAGTTTGGTTACATTTACGGGAGATACTGCTAATTCTTATTTACAATGTCACCTGAAAGTGAGAGCAGGCATTCATATGGCACTTTTGTATCCAGTGTTGCAAGGTATTTACGTGCCAGATATGCTGAACATTCATATGCCCCTTCATGCTTCGGCCACTATTCCAGAGGACATGCTTCTGTGCTGATGATGCTTGTTAAAAAAATAATGCGTTAATTAAATTTGTGACTGAACTCCTTGCAGGAGAATTGTATGTCTCCTGCTTTGTTTTACCTTCATTCTGCCATATATTTCATGTTATAGCTGTCTCGAATGATGACCCAGCATGTTTGTTTTAAGAACACTTTCACAGAGGATCTGACAAAATGCAAAGAAGGTACCTGTCAAGGTTCCTCCCCCACTCTGAACTCTAGGGTACAGATGTGGGGACCTGCATGAAAAACCTCCTAAGCTTATCTTTACCAGCTTAGGTCAAAACTTCCCCAAGGTACAAAATATTCCACCCGTTGTCCTTGGACTGGCCGCTACCACCACCAAACTAATACTGGTTACTGGGGAAGAGCTGTTTGGACGCGTCCTTCCCCCCAAAATACTTCCCAAAACCTTGCACCCCACTTCCTGGACAAGGTTTGGTAAAAAGCCTCACCAATTTGCCTAGGTGACTACAGACCCAGACCCTTGGATCTTAAGAACAATGAACAATCCTCCCAACACTTGCACCCCCCCCCCTTTCCTGGGAAATGTTGGAATAAAAGCCTCACCAATTTGCATAGGTGACCACAGACCCAAACCCTTGGATCTGAGAACAATGAAAAAGCATTCAGTTTTCTTACAAGAAGACTTTTAATAAAAATAGAAGTAAATAGAAATAAAGAAATCCCCCCTGTAAAATCAGGATGGTAGATATCTTACAGGGTAATTAGATTCAAAAACATAGAGAACCCCTCTAGGCAAAACCTTAAGTTACAAAAAAGATACACAGACAGAAATAGTTATTCTATTCAGCACAATTCTTTTCTCAGCCATTTAAAGAAATCATAATCTAACACATACCTAGCTAGATTACTTACTAAAAGTTCTAAGACTCCATTCCTGGTCTATCCCCGGTAAAGACCCAGCATACAGACAGACACAGACCCTTTGTTTCTCTCCCTCCTCCCAGCTTTTGAAAGTATCTTGTCTCCTCATTGGTCATTTTGGTCAGGTGCCAGCGAGGTTATCTTTAGCTTCTTAACCCTTTACAGGTGAGAGGAGCTTTCCCCTGGCCAGGAGGGATTTCAAAGGGGTTTACCCTTCCCTTTATATTTATGACAGTACCAATGTGAGATTTCTAAAAATAGCTATAGGACTTGACCCAAGGTTTCAGAATCTGAAGTGCCGTCCAAAATCTGAGAAGGACAAGGTGTGGACCATGCTTTCAGAACCAACACTAAGATGTGGAAATTACAGAACCCGAACCACCAAAAAAGAAAATCAACCTTCTGTTGGTGGCATCTGATTCAGATGATGAAAATGAACATATGTCTGTCCACTCTGCTTTAGATCGTCATTGAGCAGAACCCATCATCAGCATGGACACATGTCCTCTGGAATGGTGGTTGAAGCATGAAGGGACATATGAATCTTTAGTGCATCTGGCACGTAAATATCTTGAGACTCCAGCTACAACAGAGCCATGCAAATGCCTGTTCTCACTCTTAGGTGACATTGTAAACAAGAAGCAGGAAGCATTATCTCCTGCAAACTGTAACGAAACTTGTTTGTCTGAGCGACTGTCTGAACAAGAAGTAGGACTGAGTGGACTTGTAGGCTCTAAAGTTTTACATTGTTTTATTTTGAATGCAGTTATTTTTGTGTACATAATTCTACATTTGTAAGTTCAATTTTCATGATAGAGATTGCACGACAGTACTTGTATTAGGTGAATTGAAAAATACTATTTCTACTGTTTTTTAGAGTGCAAATATTTGGAATAAAAATAAATATAAAGTGAGCCCTGTACACCTTGTATCCTGTGTTGTAACTGAAATCTGTATATTTGAAAATGTAGAAAACATCCAAAAATATTTAAAGAAATGGTATTAAAAGCGCCCTTAATCACGCGATTAATCGTGATTAATTTTTTTAATCACTTCACAGTCCTAGTAAAAAGCATTACAGAGAAATATATTAAAAACATGCATGATAATAAGGTTACCAGAGTTCATTCCAACTCTAACATGAGTTCTGGCAAGAGCAGTCTTTCAACACCCCAGCCTAGGGGTTTCCTTGTGGTTACAAGTTCATCACAGCTTCAGCTCAGAACAAGTACACTCATGACAAGGTTTGTCCACCCTTTTATACAGATAAGGGGTGTTTGGTTTGGAGTTTCCAGAAGCAGTTATTTAGTATTTAATGGGCCTCTCTCCCCATGGCATACCTTCAGAAGGTTTGCTTCAGAGGGGAGAAGTTGCATTCCCCTCACCTCAAGGTACTTCCTAGGAAACCACTTCACAAGTATTGTTCCAAAAAGACTTTTGAACTTCCTTATACCTTCCAGAAATTGCATTAACTTTGTCTTCCTGCTCGAGAAGATCCATACAAACTCACAATAGTACATAACCCTTTGCACTTCCAATACGTTGTATCCCAAAGCTATTAACCCTAATTCAATAAGGTTCATTCAGAATATTACAGGATATTGTCAGTCTGTCACGGTGACTTTTTATCATTTTGCTAAATGTTCATGGTACACCACAATGTAGTAGTCCTCTACTAAAACAAATATTAAATTTTAGACAGATCTCTCCTTGGTAATATGCATGAAAGGCCTGATGCAATGTCTGTTGGATACCATTGACTTTTGTGGAGCAGGCACCAAATCTTGCAGCCTTTATTCAAGCAAAACTCCAATGGATTTCAGTGGGACCTTTGTTTGAATAACAGCTGCAGGATTAGGCCAACGCTGACAAACTCTAGTGTCTTGTGGACAGTGCTATATGCATTTGTTGTGCATTTAAAATAGCCAAATTCAAAGTCATGCATGTAGGAACAAAGAATGTAAGCAAGTCTAACTTACAAGATCACTGGAACATTATGTACAGTTCTGGCGTCCACACTTTAAAAAGGATGTTGACAGATTGGAAAGGTTAAAAAATGAGTCCCAAGAATGATTCAAGGTTTGGAAAATCTGCCTACAGTGAAAACTAAGGGAGCTCGATCTATTTGGTTTATCCAAGAGAAGGTTAAGAGATGACTTGATCATGGTCTATAAGTACCTATGTGGGGAGAATATTTCTAATAATAGACAGGTTTCAGAGTAGCAGCCGTGTTAGTCTGTATTCGCAGAAAGAAAAGGAGTATTAGTGGCACCTTAGAGACTAACCAATTTATTTGAGCATAAGCTTTTGTGAGCTACAGCTCACTTCATTGGATGCACCCGATGAAGTGAGCTGTAGCTCACGAAAGCTTATGCTCAAATAAATTGGTTAGTCTCTAAGGTGCCCCTAGTACTCCTTTTCTTTCTAATAATAGAGAGCCCTTTAATCTAGTATTTCTTAACGACTGGTCTGGAGACTGGTGCCGGTCCCTGAGATCTCCCTGACTTTTTTGGAAGGCAGCAAGCTAGTCCCTGCTATCAAAAAGGTTGAGAAACACTGGTCTGGAAGACAAAGACATAACAAGATTCAGTGGCTGCAACTTGAAGCTAGACAAATTCAGACTAGAAATAAGGCATAATCGGCAGTGTTTATTAACCACAGAACAACTTACTTAGGGATCTGGTGGATTTTGCATCACTTGAATTCTTTAGATCAAGAATGGATGCAATTTTAAGAGAGATACTAGCTCAAACAGAAATTCCGAACTTGATACAGGAAATTCTATGGTTTATGTTATTCAGGAGCTCAACTAAGGCTATGTCTACATTCCAAGCTAGTGGTATGATTCCCTTGCTTGGGAATTACTTGCATTAGCTTTCAGCAAATAAACCAGGGAACATAACTCTGTGTTTTATATTGCAAGACCGTTTTATGTTAGACCACCCCAGAGGTGGAAATATCAATACAATTTTTAGTAGCAACTGAACACTGAATTTTCTTAATTCATCACATTGGAAAAAATACCCTACCCCTTATTAAATTCCCTGCACCACTTCCCCATATTTGACCTTGGCATGGGGAGACTGGACTTGCTCTCAGTTAAGCCTCACAACATGCTATGCAGTAGGTAAAGTTCCTCCTGTACAGAGGGGGAAATTGAGATACAGGGGCTAGTGGTCTGATATATTGATCACCCTCAGCTATCATTGACGTTGCCACTCAAGCTCTTAGGTTTTTGATCCAGTATTCTGACACTCCTATACTAAAAATATAAAATAGGGGTAGAATTGTCAGTAAAACAAACACATAGCGCCGCCGGTAAAGGGAAATTACTTAGGACAGAGGGAAAAATTAGGCTAGTTGTAAATCTGGGAGTTTTTCATATGGGTATGCACATAAGAAAACAGAATGAGATAACCGTTTTGAGTCCATAATGCAGTTGTCACAAAGAGCAATTCTAATCTATGTATACATAGTAGGGTTGCTAGGTATCTGGTTTTCGACTGGAATGCCCGGTTGACAAGGGATCCTGGGGTCTCCGGTCAGCACCGCTGACTGGAACATTAAAAGTCCGATCAGTGGTGCAGGCAGGCTCCCTACCCAGCTCTGTGTGACTCCCGGGAAGCTGCTGGCATCTCCCTCTGGATCCTAGGCAGAGGGACAGCCATGGGGGCTCTGTGCGCTGCTCACACCCCCAGAGTCAGCTCAGCAGCTCCCATTGGCCAGGAACCACTGCCAATGGGAGCTGAGGGGGCGGTGCCTCCAGGTGTGGGCAGCGCGCAGGGGCATATGGTCACACCTCTGTCTAGAAGCCGGAGAGAGATGTCACTGCTTCCCGGAAGCCGCCTGAGATAAGTGCCACCTGGAGCCTGCAACCCAACCCCCCTGCCATGTCCCAACATCCTGCCCCAGCCCTGAGCCCCCTCCTGCACCCCAAACCCGAGCCTCACCCCAGAGCTGTCACCCCCAGCTGGAGCCCTTACTGTACCCTGCATCCCAACTGCCTTCCCCAGCCCAGATCCCCCTCCTGCACCCTGAACCCTTCATCCCTAGCCCTACTCCAGAGCCTGCAGCCCCAGCCCAGAGCCCATACCTCCTCCCAAACCCCTGCCGCAGCCCAGAGTCCTCTCCTGCACGCCAAACTCCTCATCCCCAGAGCCCGCACCCCCAGCCCAGAGCCTGTACCCCCTCCCGCACCCCAACCCCCTACCCCAGCCCGGAGCACTCTCCTGTACCCCAAACCTCTCATCCCTGGCCCCACCACAGAGCCCCACCCCCAGCTGGAACCCTTGCCTCCTCCCACACCCCTACCCCAGCCTGCAGTCCTCTCCTGCACCCCAAACCCCTCATCTCTGGCCCCATCCCAGAGCCCACAGCCGGAGCCCTCACCCCCTCTCACACCCCAACCCCCTGCCCCAGCCTGGTGAAAATGAGCGAGTGAGTGAGGGTGGGGGAGAGCGAGTGATGGAGGGAGGGGGATGGAGTGAGGAGTGTGGGCGTGACCTCAGAGAAGGGGCAGGGCAGGGGGGGGTGGGTCAAGGATGTTCCATTTTCTGCAAATAGAAAGTTGGCAACCCTAATACATAGTCTTTTTTTAAAAAAACAAAGGTTATCAAAAATAGTTAAAAAGGTGAGAATCAAAACACTGTTATAAAGGAAAAGTTGACAAGAAGCACTGAGATGTCACACAGATACAGATGTCTTTTTCCATTGCTCTGTTATGGAGCTTTTTTTGCCAGAGTTTGACTCTCCATTGAAAGAACACACTGCTGCTAATCCTTGGACACTGGCTATGTTTTCCGAGTAGCAAATGGATATAGGCTAAACAGACAATCAGCTATTGGCAAACAGTCCTCTCATGAACAGTATCATAAAGTCTTACAATCTACGGCTAAGTTCTCCGATAGCCATTTTGAAGTTGAAGGAGAGTTGTCTGTGGAAAGTAGGGGATCAGATAATAGCTCCTATAAATAAAGGATTTCTGTTTGCCCATTTAACACCAAATTAAATTATATTCAGTGATACAGAAAACTACTTTAAAACTGATTTTAACTTTGTTGCGTTTTTTGGGAAGGTTTATAAAAATATTCATATTTGTTAAAACTTCCTCTTGGAAATTAAAGTGAAGCTTGGTTCTGAATAGAGTATTAGACCTTATGGTGATTATTAAAAACCAGTTAATCAAGAGGAATAAATGAACTGAGAACATTGAACTGCTTACTCGAGCTAGCGTGCTAAAAATAGCAGCATGGACTTTCCAGTTTGGTTTCCAGCATGGGTTTTCCAGCTCCCCGACCCCCTAGGCTTGAGAGCCTCAGCTCCAGCCCAAGCTGCAACATCCCACTGCTATTTCTAGCATGATAGTTTGAGCCCCACTAATACAAGTCTGTCTACCTTGGCTTGGAGGCTCACTCCTAGTTGGAGTGCAGACATACCCTCAGGAGCCCTGTTTCCATTGGTTCCCCTGCCCCACCTGCTCCGTGTGCTCCTTCCAGTGCAGCTCAAAGCACCCAATCCTGCATGATGCCTCCTGCTTGTCTGCTTATGTATAGCAAAATCATTGCTGAGGTATCCATCAAAGTCAGTGGGAAATGAAACAGCTCAGCTCCTTGCCCATAAGTGCTCTGAGTGTGGAATGGCAGTTAATCATGCTGTGAGTAGCAGTAACTTTCATGCTATGTTATGAAAGAAAATCCACTGGGTTCAGAGCAGAATTTATTGTGTAAAGGCTTTGAGGAAAATTAAAGGTGAATCTGAGAAGGCCAACAGACATCATCCCCCTGTTTTTCATCTGAGGAGGGATATTGGTTTTAGACATGCTTAAGTTCTAAAAACCCACACTGTCCTGTAGCCACACATCACAAGGTTTTTTTTCCTTGAGGGTCAGACCATAGTTCTCAAAGCAACACAGTGATTTTCTTGTTCAGAGGAAAAGTAGAAAGTTGATTGTTCTGACTAATCTAGGAACTCAAAGAAAGTATGTTGACAAGATGTAATTGCTGCTCCAGTTGTGAGGAAGGGTGGAAACTCTGTTGTTTTGACGTTCTTTGAGAGACTGTCTTCTGATATAAAACTGGTCAGCTTAGACGTGCTATTTACTCCTGTCGGTGAGATAAAACCCTTTTGTAAAGTTCACACTGAGTTAAAGAAAAGAAGAAATATATGTTGATGTTAGCAACTATTCCCTTAGCTTTCATTATTAGCCACTATACACAGAGAAGTCATAATTGCCATATTGGAACAGACCATCATCCATTTAGTCTGCTCCTCTAGTCTAGGCAGTGTCATGACCCTATATTTGTGCATCAAGGAAGGTGAAAGCCCCCATAATGCTTGTGGCCAATTATGTAATGATATTCTTTAGGGTGAAAATCTCCTTGCTGACCCCCTTTAGCTCTCAGTTTATACTCTATGGGAGAGGCCCATGTCACTTTATAACCAAGTTAGACTGCAAATTATTTTTATTCATGTAAATGTCTAATCCTTCTCTTTTAACCTAACGTCAAATTCTGCCTTCAGACATATGAGTAACTCCCATTGCTTTCAATAGGAGTTGCACTGGTGAAGGTGGAATTGGGCCATCACTGTATTTGTCTGATTAATGTCCTGCAGAGGAGGATAGCTTGGTTTATATGCTATGTATAAAATAATTTCCTTTTACTTGCTACTAATCTTAATAAGTGTCTCTTTGTTGTGTTATGAGACAGGACACATAGTGAAATCCAACTGGGTTCTATAATTTTTATGATTGTATATAGTGCACCTCTGTCATATCCCTTTTTACTTTTCTACCTTCCAGATTAAATTTAATCCTAATATTTTAAATCTTTTCTTGTGTCTAACCTGTACTCTTCCCTTTGCCTTACGTTGCTTCTCATTTCCTTTCCCTTCTCTGTTTTCTGTATTCTCTGTCCTTTTGACTTTTTTTCAGTTCTGCTGTGCATTGAGCCAATGTCTTCACAGAGTCCTCCCCAATGACACTTAGAACAGTAGCAGCTAATTCAGAACCCCATCAGCAGGCCAGATTCTTCTGTCTGCTTCACTGCTGTAAATCCAGATCAATTCCACTGAAGTGAATT
Organism: Lepidochelys olivacea; assembly: GCF_965140295.1. Taxonomy (NCBI): domain Eukaryota; kingdom Metazoa; phylum Chordata; order Testudines; family Cheloniidae; genus Lepidochelys; species Lepidochelys olivacea. The sequence goes on from NC_140413.1 coordinate 9,116,506, forward strand.
GAATTAATCTAGATTTACACTGGTGTCTGAGATCAAAGTCTAGCTCTGTGTGTTCAAGCAGTGCACGCCCCTCCCCAACAAAATGTAGAACTGGCTGTTCTTTTTCCTTGTTAATATTTCCAGTGCCTTTTATTGATGTTGAAAATGTAGATTTCGCCAAAGAATAGAATATGTATTTTTTTACTTATGGAAAGTTTACACTAATAAAGGAAAATATTTCTTCATTTGAAAACTCTTTGTATATGCTTGTACAATACCTCGCACAATGGGGGCCTGATCCTGAGTGAGGAGTATGTGCATTATGGTAATATAAATATTAAATAATTATAAGAAAAGAAGTTAACTGGCCTGATTCTGCAGGCTTTGTGAAGCTAGCACTTTCAATACAATCAGTGGGAGCTTGGGTGTGTAAGGGCTGCACAATAGGGCACATAAAGTAGCCAAAAATAGGAAATAATCTCTTTCAGTGTGCAATGCCCTGCACACATTTCATTTGCTCTCATAGTGCTCAGTCACGCACTTAGAGCCTTTCATTGAAGCCCATTGGTATTCTGTGGTGTGGGCAACACAGGATCGTTTGCAGCCATGTGTTTAATACTGTATAACAGGCACGTGGAATTTGTTTTTTGCTTTCATTACTTCACTCATTTCATATATTTTAAGGAATATTTACCCAGAATTTGTATTTACATTTTTCAGAAAGTTGCTGAACTCCTATGTTACGGTTGGTCTTATTCCTCTCAGTTTTGCTTCCAGTTAGTTTAGTCCATTATGGGCCTTATCCAAACTAGCAATTGTCTGACTGTGGATCCTGTCATAAAAGAATGTGTAAGGGAAGCTGGGGCTAAAAATTATGTTAGGTGAAAACACAAGTACATTACCTTTTTGTGTTTTGGAAAGCAAAAATATTGTGCTTCATGTCTTGGATATGCCTTGCTTGATTGTTACTAATACTGTCGAGTTTTGTATTGTCTTTTTAGGGAAAACTGGCCATACAGAAGCGGTGCGAGTAGTGTATCAGCCAGAAAACATCAGATTTCAGAAACTGCTCAAGGTCTTCTGGGAGAATCATGACCCGACACAAGGTAGAATGATGAGTGAGCCAGTATTTAATTATCTTACTAATTACAGCTGGGATAATTAGTGTTTGAGCTGCATGGAAGAGATGAACCTTGAAATCACATGGGAGCTCAAGAATATGATTGCAGACATTTATTGACAGAGAGCGAGAATGAGGATATAGAAGCTCACAATACCCCTCCCCTGTTACAGCTGTCTGTGCTGAGAAAATTCCCACAGAGAGAGGGACTAGACAATAGAAAATCCTTTCACCTTTCATTATGACGATTTTTCTTAATGCTATCTTTTGTCTCCTAAATTAAAGCATATTTCTTGGCAGCTTCAGAGTTGGCAATTTTATTCATGCATGGAAACTTTAGCCTCCATAAGTTTTACATTTTTCATCCTTTTTAAATTACTATGGGTTTCTTTTCTGATTAGAGAAAATGAGCAAAAGGAAGTAAGACAGGATGCTCAGAGGTACCACCAGCAGCAACGTATTTGCTTCTTGCCTTATTCAAGCATTTTGGTTTAATTTATCCTCCTTGGAAGTAGCAACATGATGCTGTTATGCATATCTGCTCAAATGGAAATGAAGAATTGTACTGAGAAAACATTTCAAGGGTGTGTGTGTGAATAGTTTCAAACAACATCAACTCTAATATGATGCCCTGAAATACTACATAAAAATAATTCATTTCTACTTTCTCAACCTTGTCACTACTGTTGTCTTACATTTACCTATCTGGTTAATATTAAAAAGGACAATCTTAAGAGGGGTGTATGTTTTCTTCTCTTATGACCTTCTGGAGACCTCGGCTTTAGTAACTGGAGTGGAGGCAAGAGGGAAAAAGTCCCTTTATCAGGAGATGTGGGAGACATCTATTGAATATTTGGAGATCTGCTTCCTTGGGGTTTCAGTCCAGTTCACAGTAGACAAAGAAAAGTTTAAAAAACTGGCACCCTTTTCAGGTTGAACCTTCTTCTGGTCACCTGTTAACTTTTATTTCTGATCCATGTGTGTCTATTTCATTTATACGCTGATCCTAAAAACCTCTACTCACAGGAGTAGTCCCCTGTGCAGAACCATTATCTTCAAATGGGACTATTTGTGTGAGAAGGAGCTATACCTGTGAATTAGAGTACACAGGGTCAGGTCCTTATATTGTAAGGTTTCTTTTTGCATTACAGGATAGAGGCTGGAACACACCAACGTTCAATGCATTAGGAATAAGCTTACAACAGAAAAAATACCACCGCAGTTGGCAACAGTCGGCCATCTAGTTGACAGTCTCATCAGTGAGCTCATGGATTGAATAGCATGGAGGCTAAGTTAACGTCTCACTCCTAGTAGTATTCTACTTAAGTCAGGGTTGTGGCAGGTTGATGGAGAAATGTGGGAAAGTTTGTACTGCCCCTGTCTATGGTGGCTGTTTTATGTATTAATACAGAACTTCTTCTAGAGCAGAGGTTCCCCAAACTGTTCTGGTGATGCACAGAGAGATGGCTGGTCACATGGTGATGACTCCCCCCCCCCCCCCAGCAGCCAAATCCAATTAAAGAATTCCTAAAATTACTTTCCTTTGTCAGCAATTGCTGTAGTTGCCACAGGGGTATAACGAGACCACGAACAGGCATGAACATGATTCACAAAACAGCGAGTGGAAGGGGTGGTATTCACAAGATGCTTGTGGTATGTAAATGCAGCCCATGCTGTGAAAAAGGTTCAGAACCTCTGGTCGAGCAGTTTTCACAGGCATTAACTTTAAACATCAGATACAGTTTTTGTTCAAGATAGTGAGAAAAAGGTTTCTGCCAAGCTGGCTGTCTGAATATTTTGAAGCAGCTTCCCACAGTGCATAGAATCATAGACATGTAGAGCGGGAAGGGGCCTCAAGAGATTATCTAGACCACGTTTGTGTAACCTATTCTTAAAAACCTCCAACGATAGGGATTCTACAACCTCCTGTGGTAACTTCTTCCAGTACTTAATTATTCTTATGGTTAGATATTAGGAAATATTTTCTAACTGAACTCTCCTTGCTGCTGATTACTCATCCTATCTTCAGAGGACAAGGAAAGCAATTGATCACCATCCTCTTTATAAAAATCTTTGACATACTTGAAGACTTATTAGGGCATCCTTCAGTCTTCTCAGGGAATACTAAACATGCCCCGTTTTAAAACTTTTCTTCACGGAACAGGCTTTCTAAACCTTCTCATTTTTGTAGCTTTCCTTTGGACTCCCTCCAGTTTGTCTACGTCTTTCTTAATGTGGGAACAGTTTTTCATCTGAGGCCTCACTACTGCTCAGCAGAGCAGGGCAATTACCGCCCCTGTCTAATGTATAAAACACTCCTGTTAATACACCCCTGAATATTAGCGGTACAGAAGTTTAGGTATATTACATCAACACTATTTCCTTTATCAGCCAAACTTGTAATCTTGTCAAAAAAGGATGAAGTTAGTTTGATAGGATCTATTGTCTGTAAATCCATGTTGATTAGCATTAATTATATTACCCTCCTTTAATTCTTTAGTAATCATCTCTCATAACAGCCACTTCATTATCTTGCCTGGGTCAAGGTCAGATTGACAGGTGGGTCAGACAGATGGACCCAGGTCATCCAGTTTACCCTTTTTAAATATTGTCACAGCATTAGCTTTCTTCCAGTCTTCTTGACCTTTCCAGGTGATCCAAGATTTATTGAAAATTAAATTAATGGTCCAGCAAGCTCCTCATACAGTTACTTTAAAAAACTCTAGGATGCAAGTTTCCTGGATCTCTTGGCCTCCTGGACCATCCCTAACTGCTAAGTTGTCTAGCAGGAATTCAGCCATGTAGGATGGGTTTGTGATTAGATACCTTCTGAGGCTTTGACAGGTTGAGAAGAACTGACACCTGGATCACAAGCTTCTTGACAATATGAGGGTACTATCTATTGATTCTGGGGTTTCATGGATCCAAAGATCTTGCTGCTGGGTGGTAGTTGTAGGACAAACAGGTTCTAGTGCCAGAGGATCCATTTGATGCTCCAGAAAGAACTGCCTGTAAGCTTCAGTGCTTCTCTGTACGCTTACAGTCAAAGACAGACACACACCCACACCATTTTTCTTCTCCAAGGAATTAATAGATGCATTGCCAACACTCCACAGAGAAGATGCAGATTTTGTGTACAGCTAAAGATTTGGATCAGTATATAAGTGACCATTGAGACCCACTCTGATATCCCCTGGATCTGACATCATAAATATACTTACAGTTCTCAGAGTAGCAGCTGTGTTAGTCTGTAGTTGCAAAAAGAAAAGGAGTACCTGTAGCACCTTAGAGACTAGCCAATTTATTTGAGCATAAGCTTTTGTGAGCTACAGCTCACTTCATCGGATGCATCCGATGAAGTGAGCTATAGCTCATGAAAGCTTATGCTCAAATAAATTGGCTAGTCTCTAAGGTGCCACAAGTACTCCTTTTCTTTTTGCGACTTACAGTTCTGTAAGTCTGACCTCTCAGAAGAGAATTTTATTAACACATTATTGGACCCTGGGCTACTGACCTAGTTGTAACTAGCTCCTGATTACGAGCCAGGAGGGAGAATTTTCAGGTCTGGTTCCATGGTGGAACCATTGCAGAGTACACCCCCCCATATGGTTAAATAGAAATACCTAGGAGCTTTCATTAGCTTTATCAAGCTTTTGTTGGATCCAGTAGAGCACTGAAGTCCAGTGGGGCAGTTGGCCCAGCATTTTAGAAGGTCTCTGTAAACCAAGTATAGGTTCCTCCCATCTTGGAAGAAAGTCACATTGAAGGGTTGAGACATCCATCACATATACTTAATGGCGCATAAGGTTTGTTTCTTTGCAGAATAGAAATGATATTTTAACTGTTCAGTTGTGCTAACACAAGGTTAAGGGTGACTTGAACTCAGTCTGTCAGTATCTACACAGGGAAAATTTGATAGAGGACTTTTCAGTCTAGTAGATAAAGATAAGATCCCATGGCTAGAAGTTGAAGCTAGACAAATTCACACTGGAAAGAAGATGCAAATTTTTTACGGTGAGGGTAATTAACCATTGGAACAACTTGTTAAGGGTTGTGGTTGATTCCCCTCAGTGACAATTTTAAAATTAAGATTGGATGTTCTCTCTAAAAGATACTGTAGTTCAAACAAGAATTACTTCAAGGAAGTCCTAGGGCCTGTATGATACAGGAGGTCAGACTAGGTGATCATGGTGGTTCTTTCTGGCCTTAGCTATGAATCTGAACAACCTGTGGAACTTCATATTCACCTCTGGATTTCAGATAGAGAACTAATTTCTAGAACTGTTTCAGAGGTATTCCCCTCCCTCCCATGGTTGCATCAAACTGCAAGCAGCAAACATTATCAGACAGATATTCTCAAAAAAATCGCTTTATAGCTACATATATCGGTCTCTCTGCACATACCTCTGATAGGAGTCAAGGAAGACCTCTATAAATAAAACTGTACCCATAGCAGCAGTGTTTCATTAAATGCCTGGCTATTATGACTGTTCTCCCTGAGAGTTTGGGTGTCTGCATATATATAGGCTTAACTCTAAGAGCCCAGATGATTCTTCCCTAAGAGTTGGTACAAACAAGGATATTTTCACACTCACTTAGAAGATATATTATGGCAGAGCAAAGGCAAAGCATTCCACATATGGCACTGGATGGTGAGAACCCCAGGCCAGAAAAAGTTGACACATTATACTGGAGAGGAGAGCATGCAGAATGTGGTTATGTTGGTGCTGTACCAATCGTTCAGGAAGAACGGTGCCTGATGTTTGCATCAAGAAAAAGAAGGACCTGAACCTTCATAAATAAGTCAGAGTAGGAACATGAAATGTGAGGAATGTGTATGAAGGGGACCTCACTTTTGTGATCAAAGAATTGGAAAGATGTAAGATAGAAATATATGGAATCTGAGAGCTGCATTGGAAGGATAGGGGGGTCATTTCATGATGTTGGATGGATACAGTGTAATACTCAGGGTATGAGAAAAATGCACACCCATTTTCCTCTCCTTATCGTATTCAAGGAGACAAAGTATGTGCTTGGATATAATCCAATCAGTGATAGAATCATTACAATTTGCCTTTGAGTGAAGCCAGGGAATATGTCAATCATACAAGTTTATGCCCTTCAACCACCGATGACTATGTGATTGATGAGCTGTAAGAATGACTTGCCTAAGCACCACTTACTAACTCACTAAAACATCAAATAAAAATGTCACCCTTATAATTGGTGACTTGAATGTGAAAGTGGGAGCTTTAAGCTCTCTTAGAGTAATGGGAAACAATGGTCTGGGCTCACAAAATGAGAAGGAAGCATTTAGTTGAATTCTGCTATTCCGCACTATGGTTAACTGAGAAGGAGTTTGAGAAGTGATGCAGAGTGCAGGAGAATAGCTTTGAGATGGAAAAACGTAAGAGAATATAAGGAACTGAGCAGATAGATTCAAGGCAGACTAGACAAGACCAGAGCAAATATAAGAGCAAAATGTATGGCGTTTGAGAACTATAAAGAGTAATAATACAAAAAGGTATATTCACAGTGGTCAGACTTCTTACCTAAAGGATTTTCCTGCAATCAAACAAGATCAGATCATGATGGTAGAGTCTTACTGATGGTGATGGTATTAAACATAGGTGGAGAGATTATTGGTCCATTCTGTATGCCTCACCACAACACAACAGGACAACAGAAAAGAGTGCGGAGCTGGAGCTATCAATCCTGCAAGTGGAAGTGGTATGTGGTACAGTATTGTGAAAAATGAAGCCTGTGAAAGCACCAGGGATGGATATCACGCCCACAGAAATTGTTAAGTGATTGGCAAATGCAGTACTGATATTATGTGGGAAATCTGTAATGACCAGAAATTGGCTGGAGGATTGGATGAAAGGAATTTTTCTGCCTTTACCAAAGAAGGGAAACTTAGAGTGTGGTAACTATTGTGATACTGCACATGAACAAAGTTCTACTCTATATAATCCAGGAATGCATGAAACTAAGGATAGAATTAGAACTACTGCTACAAGCTGATTTCAAAGAGCGCCAAGGCATGTATGCCCAAATCGCAAATATCTATCACATCCCTGAAAAATGCAGTGAGTACAAATCAGCCATTGATCATGTGCTTCATTGACTACTCCCGAGTGTTTTATACTGTCTGACAGGGCAGCCTTTGGAGGATACTGGCAGACATGGGGATTCCAAAGCATCTCATTACAAGTCTCTACAACCAACAATAGACCACAGAGCGACCAGCAGTAGGCTCCAATGAGGAGTTTTCCACTGAGCAAGATGTGAGACAGGGATGTATTTGGTCCTGAAACCTGCCTAACGTACATGCAGAAATTATGAGACAAGCCTTGGAAGATTTTGACAAAGTGGAAGGAGCTGGGATTTCCATTGGTGGACCCCCTTTTACCTGACTTCAGATATGTTGATGATATAACACTCTTTGGTACCGCCCCTGATATAATGCAATGAAGGTTGGAGTCTCTAAAACCAGTTAGTGAGGAATATGGACCATTCCTGAATGCAACGAAAACAAAATGCATGTATGTTAACATGACTAACAAAAACCAAGATAGAAATGGACACCATTATTACTAGAAGAGCTGTCGAGGCAGTAGATGAATTTAATTATCCGGTCAAGGAGGTTATTCCAAAGAAATCAGAAGATGACTAGGGATGGCTCACTCAGCTGTGTCCCTTAAGAAAGTGAGGAAAATTGTAGCATCCTGAAATGTACAAAAACGTGATTGACGACCAGCCTAATTTTTTCCATAGCGATTTAATGGATGTGAATTGTGACAAGTTAATACTGCTGACAATAAGAAAATTGAAGCTTTTGAAATATGGTTCTGGTGAAGACTCCTGGGTATCTCTTTGATGGAAAAAGAGGAATGCCTATGTTAGAAATATTATTGCAGAGAAGCAGACCCGGACGTTGGAAAACAGATGTACTTTGCTCATGTTAGGCATAGAGATGGAAATAACATGGAGAAAGTTATTATGGAAGGAATGGTGGAGGGTCATTCCAGTACGGGACAACCAGAGAGGGTATGGATGGATGGTGTGTGGCAGATCACTGGCAGGTCAACAGCTGAGTGCTCGAAGTTAATGCTGTATTATGAAGGCTTCAGAAAATTCTGCTATGATGTCACCGATATTCAGAAATGAATACATGAATTTACATGTGAGGCACTGAGGGCTTGGTATATTCCAGATGCTGCAACTTTTTTGCAGTGGAATGTTTCTTACCTAAGTTCCCTCTAAGCTGCATGGCTGCACAGCAGGCTATCGAGGGCTGCGCAGGTGGGGAGAGGCACCTCTCTCCTGGCCCCAGCCCCGGGGCTGCCATGGTGAGAGGGGAATCCTCTTTCCCTGCCACAGCCCTGAGACAGCCTGCACCCCAAACCCTTCATTCCTGCCCCCCCTAGATCCCACCCCAACTCTCTGCCCCTAGCCCTGAGCCCCCTCCCACACTCCAAACCCCTCATCCCTGCCCCCACCCCAGAGCCTGCACCCCCAGCCAGAGCTCTCACCCCCCTGCACTCCAACCCTGAGCCCCCTCCCATTACTCCAAACCTCTTAGCCCCACCCCCGCCACACATCCCCTCCATAATTGGTGCACATAACAAAATTCATTCTGCACATGGATGTAAACAAATTTAGAGGGAATATTGTTTATGACTGGTGCAGTTTACATGATAGCTTTAACACCTGGTGATGTCTGAGGTCTTTGACTAGAAAGATTTGAGCCACAATGTCCTAGTACTTTACAGATGCCTTATTTTGTAAGGCAGGGGAAGAACATGCCCTCCAGGTACTTACCATTTTCCTGACATCTGCAGTAATAGTGCTAGTGGGTAGAAAGGATTCTTCACCTTGATCTCTATCCACTCCCAAATTTCTCTTCTTTATCTGGTTAAATTCTGATTGAGAATATTACAGGAATACATTACACAGAATACCAGAGAAGGGTTTTCTTGTAGCCAGATGGGTCAGGAAAGTTTCCTATTCATAAAGTTCAGTATCCTAATTGTATAGATCCAGTGTCTCATCTTCCAGGGAAAGATGATATGTTGGCAAACTTTTTAAGCAGAGTTTCTAGCCAACAATAAAGGTCTCTGTCATGGCTGCCATCTGATATCTTTTTTCCAAAAAAATGAGGTAAATATTAGTTATTTTTCCCCCTAACAGGAAAACCAGGCTTATCTATGACTCTGATCCAAGGACAAGCAAATTCTAACATCAGTATTGTAGTTCTTCCCTGAATCAAGGGCAGGAACTTCTCTACATGTTGCCCCTGGTTCTAGTCAAGTGAGAGGGCTTTTGAATGTTGGTCTAGTTGGTACCAAGTTGCTGTCAATAGCGATGGTGAAAGATTGGGAATTTTGTCATTCAGCATCATGTACAATATTAATATTCACAAAGTCCTGCTTTCCAAGCTACTGGGTCTTCTGCCTCCAAAATGAGGTGGGAGTCTCTGCTTGGGTTCTAAATTTCTCTGGTCAAAAGCCTAATTTGGGATTGCTGGGATTCTTAATTATGGAGTGTTATGCTGAAGACTAAAAGATCCTGTTGAAAAGTGGGAATCTTTGATCAGTCAAATTTACTCCATTATTAGGCATGGAAGGATTAAATTGGGGTCGACAACCTTTGTCATGTGGCCCCTCAAGGTAATCTGCTGGCAGGCCGCAAGACAGTTTGTTTACACTGACCATCAGCAGCCACGGCCACCTGCAGCTCCCAGTGACTGCGGTTCACCATTCCCAGCCAGTGGTAGCTGCCAGGGGCTGCACCAGCAGATGGTCAACAAAATGTCTCGTGGCCTGCCGGTGGATTACCCTGATGGGCTGCGTGCTAAAGGCTGCTGACCCCTGGATTAGATTTTTATTGGTAAAAGTCAATTTCACTGCACACACAAACCAATGAAAATTTTTCCATTGATGATAATTGAAATATACAGATAGACAAAAGAAGAAATGCTGCTTGAGAACTTCGAGTTTGATTTAAGGATATTTACTTTGTATATTTTGACATGTGATGTTGACAGCTTGTGTTTTAACAGTTATCAACCTTTAATTTTTTGAATCTCAGCATCTGTCATTGAATTATTATTGTCTCCCCTAATTTTCTGCAACTGTGAAAAATTAAACTGATATATTTAAGCATTTTTCAATGTAAGTATTGATATAAGCCAAAATTAGGGGGAAAATGAAAATAGAATTTTGCTAAGCTCATCTATGATTTGAAAGAGATTCCCCATCTGAGCAGCTCCTAAATGGGGGGGGGGCCCTAATAAAGCCCTTGACTGTTGTCTTAGACTATTGACTACACATGGAATACTAAACAGAACAGACCAAAAATTCTTTGATTTCTACAGACATTTGGTTGTCATCTCTGTTCCTACCTCTGATACACAAATGGACAACCTTTCCTCACCTTGGAATAATCTGATCTCGCTCATGAAAGGGTTGTTTTGTGAACCTCAGAGCTGCCTGGGGTAGTTACTGTGCTGCAAGAGCTGAAGAAAAGGAGAATGAGGGCTTGTCCGTATAGGGACACTCAGAAAACTAACTAAAGGTGTGAATTCAAAATTCACAAGTTAAACTGCATTAAACCCCTATGTGGGCACACATTCAAAATTAAAGTGGCTTTAAGTCAATTTAATTAACCTAATGCTTCATTTGTCTTACTTTAGGTATATCCCCTTCTAGCATGCACTAAGGGATTGTCATTTTAGCCTCGTAAAGCTCATAGGTCAGATTCTTCTCTGTACTTTTTCTATGAAGATGCCATTCTGTCACAACGGTCTAAAGCACTTAGTCTTTTTAGACCACTAGTGTCTATGTCCCCAAGCCTCACTTATATTCAGGGAGCCAGATATCATACTTTACATAGTCAGAGAACTTTGTCATTGTTTGTATGCAGCCAAAACTAGTCTTCAAGTTCCCCAAACCCTTGGGGAAATGGGGTTGACATGAGAGGAGTCTATCATGGTCCAAAGACTGTCCATGTAAAATGCACTGTACACCTCTACCCCAATATAACACGACGCAATATAGCACGAATTTGGATATAACGTGCTAAAGCAGCGCTCCGGGGGGGTGGGGGGGGGAGGCTGCACACTCCAGTGAATCTAAGCAAGTTTGATATAAAGCGATTTCACCTATAATGCGGTAATATTTTTTGACTCCCGAGGACAGCGTTCTATTGGGGTAGAGGTGTATGTCACAATTATCAGGACGTGGCAGAGGTTTAACCTCCTGTATTTGTCAGAGTCATTAGTAGACCTACAAACCATTTCTCCTCTCTGTGATCCTCCAAACTGTTTGGCATCAAGCCCCAATGCTGATACATCAATTCTGCAGATTAATATCTGGTCTTCAGTGTGCTGACCCATTTAATTTGCAGGGTATAGTACATATTTATTTGCCACCAGTTTTGAAGGCCTGTACTTTTTTTAGACACTGCATATGGAATCTATCATTTGCAAATAATTAGAATTAGACACTAGAAATTACATTGTATTGCTAATGAGCAGATGTGTTTACATATACCAGTGGAAGAACAGCTGTACACATATAAAATGCTAAAAATGACCCTAAACCAGCATTATGTATTCTGCTACAGACCTACAATTTCATTTAGGATTTTAAGGACAGGGAAAAATAATCTTTAAACTATATAAAATGTAACCAATTCTGATATTTTTTTCCACATTTCTGTGCTTTTGTTTCCTCTATACCTTACACTGAGTCTGGCAACTCTCCAGGTGAAAGCATCTAGCACCTTTGTCTTGTATTTCAAGTGTTATTGTGAGACTCTGATGCTTCCAGCATTACAAGGTGTAAAACAAAAAACAAAAACAAAAAAAAGCAGCAAAGAAGCAAAAGCTATTGTCACCAGATATATTGAACATTATTCAAAATAGAAATTCTGACTCCTTAGGGGTCCGTTCTTGGTCCAATACTATTCAATAGTTTCATTAATGACTTGAAGGATGGAGTGGCGAGTAGGCTAATTAAATCTCTGGTAAACACAAAGCTGGGAGGCTTTTCGAGGATAGGAATAAAATACAACAGTGTGGAGAAATTAGAGAAATGAGCTGAAATCAATATGAAGAGATACAATAAAGAAACAAGTATTGGTTCATGTAAGGATGAATAATCAGCAGTACAGATATAAAACAGAGGATAACTAGCTAGGAAGTTGAGAGGAGAGCACCTATTAGGGATGGTTTAGGTATAATGGAAGTGGTCCTACCACAATGCATTCACTGGCGGGATTCCTGGAGTCTGTGAAAACACGAGATGCCAAAAGACTGTTATGAAAAGCAAACAAGAATGCAGATGATCACTATACACTGTAAGACCCTATTTAAATTAAAAAAACCTAATATGCAAGTTAGGCCATGACAGCTGAAATTCACGAGGAAGGAAAAACAATCAAGTATTTACTTTTTATGGTATATTCAGAACATAAGATAGAGTCCTACAATCCTTGTTCAGAAATGTAGGCTTTCCTTCAGGTTTAAAAGTACCGCAGAAGGGGAGCTTAGGTCTCCTCAGACGTGCCACTTTTTAAACCTGAAAACAGCGAGGAGTTCTTGTGGAACCTTAGAGACTAAAATTTATTTGGTGGGTTTTAGCCCATGAAAGCTTATGCCCAAATAAATTTCTTGTGGCACCTTAGAGCCCAACGACTCCTCATTGTTTTTGCTGATACAGACTAACATGGCTACCACTGTGAAACCTGCCTTTAAACCTAGTGGTCCTTCCCAGCTTACCTTCAGGAATGACAGACTGCGGGCAGGAGGGAGCCATTGTCATTACTTCCAGCACTGCCTGGAGATCTTGGGGACTACCAAGATGCAAAGCTTATGAATCTTAAAACATACACAAGTTTTCCTGCTGTCTCCATGCTCCTCTAGCTCCTTCCCCTGGCAATTAAATTGCGGTGATATGCGGCCATTAGCTGGTGACTGGCAAACCCCACAGCCAACCTGTCTTGTAGTCTTCTGTACATCATTATCACGTCCTGGAGAAGAGATCACAGATCCAGGAGGTATTTATTTTCCTGACATTGTTGCAAAGTAGCAAGCATATTCTTTATCAGTGGGGATTGGACAGGGAGTAGCTGCTCTTTGATGCCGAGTTCCTGCATGACTTTGAGAATCCAACTTTGTTTCCAAAGCGAACTGAGATGCTTATCCCAGCATGCCTGAATTATGTGCTTTTCTTCCCACTCCTATTCTCTCAAACCCTGAATATACCACAAAAAGTAAATACTTGATTGTTTTTCCTGCCTCATGAATTTCAGCTGTCATGGTGTAATTTGCATATTAGACTCTATTTAAATAAATTAGACTAGACTTTTTCTGACCTATATTTCCAGTTCAGGGGCTGTTTTTCTTCATATCACAGCAAGAAGCTGATATTTGACTCTGCATCTTTTTAATGAAGTAGAGTGTTAGCAAGCACAGTGGTTGATAAGATGGCTGGATAGTTTGCATTATAAAGTAAGCTGTGCTGAATCAATTCTGGCTCAAGGGCAAAAGTCCAAGTGGGTTGTGATTTCTTTTTGCTTTTTAAGCCATTGTAGTTTATTTATTTTATATGTGACAATGACGTGTTATCCAATCTTCCTGGGCTGCTGACAGTTAGCTTTATCTGTTCGTATCTCCAGAATGAGCAAAATGCAGCCCTGGAGAAGAGAAAAATCTGGGCATCCATCATGGTCATCGATGGAAGATGATGCTGTGACTCCAACATTGCGGGATAGCATGCACCTGCTACTCACCTGGAGGAATTGTTCTTTGTTTAGGATTTCCATAACCACTGAGAACTAGTGCATGGAAAATGCCTTTGTTCTATCACAAGTGACGCCAGGGTCATTTGGGCTTGTTTATTAAATTCCTGCAATGCTGTGCGCAGGGAGAAGACGGGGAACATCTACATTGTTCAGGCTTATTGTTTTAGTCTCCAAAGGCAAATCTGGGCTTTTTAATGCCCAATTGTCTTCAGTAGCTTTCATGGAGTCAATGGGTGTTGAGTAAATAATGATAGCTGGATTTGGCCCTATGTGTGTAGAACTAGAGATAAGAACCTAAAATAAGTCTTTCCTTGTAGCATTTTTGGATGGGCTGCTCATAATCCACAGCATTAGACAAAGTTACAGGAAAATCCTGGACATCCTTTTCTTCCTCAGACAAAAAGAAAAGAAGTACTTGTGGCACCTTAGAGACTAACCAATTTATTTGAGCATAAGCTTTCGTGAGCTACAGCTCACTTCATCGGATGCATACTGTGGAAACTGCAGAAGATCTTTTTATACACACAAAGCATGAAAAAAATACCTCCCCCCACCCCACTCTCCTGCTGGTAATAGCTTATCCAAAGTGATCACTCTCCTTACAATGTGCATAATAATCAAGGTGGGCCACCTCCAGCACAAATCCAGGGTTTAACAAGAACGTCGGGGGGGGGAGAGGAAAAACAAGAGGAAATAGGTTACCTTGCATAATGACTTAGCCAGTCCCAGTCTCTATAGAGTGGCTACAATTAACTTAGGCTTGAATAGAGACTGGAAGTGGCTAAGTCATTATGCAAGGTAACCTATTTCCCCCCGCCCCCCAGACGTTCTTGTTAAACCCTGGATTTGTGCTGGAGGTGGCCCACCTTGATTGGATAAGCTATTACCAGCAGGAGAGTGGGGTGGGGGAGAGGTATTTTTTCATGCTTTGTGTGTATAAAAAGATCTTCTGTAGTTTCCACAGTATGCATCTGATGAAGTGAGCTGTAGCTCACGAAAGCTTATGCTCAAACAAATTGGTTAGTCTCTAAGGTGCCACAAGTACTACTTTTCTTTTTGCGAATACAGACTAACACGGCTGTTACTCTGATTCCTCAGACAACTCACTTGTGAATTAACTGTACTTGGGTCTAGAAATCTGAAGCAATGAGGCATGGCACCATTAATCATAATTTACAGTAATTGTTAGTAAGCTTTTAATCTTTGTTTTTGTGTATAATTAGGTACAAGAGGTCAAAGCTGCTGACTCTTATAAACAAGAATATTTTCAACAAAATGACCTTTACCCCTACCTGCAATTTTCCCTAGCATTTTTTAAGGGAGTACTTGTCTTGTTTCAGAGCAGTGGCTCAAGAGTTTATCTTCAACTAAAGGCAAATGACAACTCATTATTAATTATTACAGGAGCACCTAATGGATCAAATCAGGGCTGGGCCCATTGTGTTAACACACACCTAGACACAGTTCCTGTCTAATTCTAGACAAGACAAACAATAAGAGAGGGAAGAGGCAGGAGAAAGGTACCAGTAACAAGTTTGCATGGTCTCATAGGCTAGCTCTGAGCACTACATTTTTAAATTATATCCCATACCTGATCAGTTGGCTGATTTCTTGTAGGTATCACAGTAGAGCTGGTCTGCAGAAGGTATATGAAGGTGAGGGGGTGGGTGGAACACTAGTTCAGTGAAGACATTCCAGGCATAAGCATAAAGATAGTATGAGAAGCATAGAAAATGACAGTTACACCTCTCAACTTGCCAAGGCCCAAATGGAAGACACCAAGCTCTGGGTGTTGCTAAGCCTCTGACTGCTAGAAGCTGGGACTGGATGACAGGGGATGGCTCACTCAATAATTGCCCTGTTTTGTTCATTTCCTCTGGGGCACTTGGCACTGGCCACTGTCAGAAGACAGGATACTGGGCTAGATGGACCTTTGGTGTGACCCAGTTTGGCCTCTCTTAACAATGTGTGAGAAAGACCTATAATGAAGGACTGTGACAGGATGGGACTCACCACTGTGTCACCTCCTACTGGCTGTCTTGGGAATTAGCTCTGCCCCCTCTTCTGGTGATGTCTCACCCACTTACCTCTGCTCCTGGTTCCGTGTCGCTCCAAAGACCACAAATCCTCTTAATCACACAGCCCTCCAGCTGTGTCATGCTCTATTCTTCCCCCTGCTGGGCTAACTGCAGTCTGCTGTCCAGCCACTTCCTTCAGTCGCAATGGCAGGAAATTATTTGGCTTCCTCAGTGGCAATGGGGTGGGGGACCTGGGCCTGTCCACTATTCTGGGTCCTGGCCCAGGAACCCGGTAGCTGGCCCCAACCTGCTGCATCCCCTCAAAATCCTCAGTGGATACCCCTGGGCCTCTTCCCCACAGCCCCAGCACCCTCTTTGTTCTTGCTTCAGGGCCTCAGCTTGCAGATCCCTGTGGCCCATCAGGAGCTGCCTTTAGCTCCCCAGGTCTCTACTTGCAGCACTGCTCTGTCCAGGGTGACTTGCTGCCTTCAGGCTGCAAAGCAGCCAGTCCTCCCTCCTCAAGCTCCAGGGAGGAACTGAAGCAGCTCTGCAGCCCTTACATAGGCCAGCCTAACCCAGCTGGGCTGCTCCTTGCCACCCCTCTCCCATGGGCTGCTTTCTGCACAGACTCCCTAGGGCTCCATTAACCCTTTATAGGCCAGTGTGAGGCAGATACCCCGTCACAGGGACACAAAAATTATTAGTGCAGGAAACTTAAATGCTGTGGGACTCCTTCCTTTACTGTAATTAACTCTCTCTGTAACCCCCAATTTCAGGAACACCAAATTTAGGTGAATGTAGTTAACTTTGGGAGCACAGGAGGGCAGCTGGTCTAGTTGCTAGGGCACTATACTGAGAGACAGGGAACCAAGGTTCTGCTCCTGGCTCTACCATTGACCTGCTCTGTGACTTTAAGCAAGGCACAGAGATGGAAAGTGTCTTGATTTCTCCTCTCTCCCTTTGTCTGTCTTGTCTCTTTAGACTGTAAACTGTTTGGGGCAGGGAATGTCTCTCACTAAATGTTTCTACGATCCCTAGTAAATGGGGCCCCAACGTTTGAGATCTTTAGGTGCTACTGTAATACAAATAATAGATAGTAGTAACCTGCCTCAAGCGAGGGACAGTTGAGAGGCAGGCTGGTGGGTGAGACTGGCATTATTGGAGGAGCAAAGATGTGGGGCCTGATGTGATAAGATTTCAGAATTACATCTCAGCCGACTAGACATCTGAAATTACATGTCATTGGTCCTTTCTGGTAAAAGACGCACTAAAGGATATTTTGAATGTGCGGTCTTCATTGAGGATTTTAGAATGCCTACAGGGTTCATTTGGACCCATCTACAGAGTTATGAATTCAAAGTAAGTTCAAAATAAATACAAAGTAACTCCATTTACACTGGACCATAGATTAGTGTAATTACCAGTGATTTTATAGTTGAAAGTTCATATTACTAAGTTTTGCATTTATATAGCACCTTTCATTCTGAAGTATCTCAAGCACTTTATAAGCTAATACATGAATTATACATAGGGGTCACTTTACACTTCTGTGGTGGGGGAAGAGATGAAATACAAATGCTAGGCACAGCAAGAATGGATTAGAATAAGAATGGATAACACTGTACTTATTAAATTGAACTTCATCAGGAATATAGGTAGAAATAATGTAATTACCCAAGTTGAAACTTGGCAAGGGAACCTGGGCTAAAACCCTTACTCTTATGAAAACTGCAATGCAAAACATTAAGATTTCAGTTTTTAGATTACATCTGAAAGCAGCACAGTACCCCTGGCACTGTGCTAGGGCATTGGTTTACTACTGACTTAGGGACCAGAGTGCCACCTAATTGTACATCAATACTACTTCTACGTTAGTCATAAGAACGGCCATCCTGGGTCAGACCAAAGGTCCATCTAGCCCAGTATCCTGTCTTCCAACAGTGACCAATGCCAGGTGCCTCAGAGGGAATGAGCAGAGCAGGTAATCATCAAGTGATCCATCCTGTCGCCCATTCCCAGCTTTTGGCAAACAAAGGCTAGGGACACCATTCCTGCCCATCCTGGCTAACCACCATTGATCTTTCCTCCATGAATTTATCTAGTTCTTTTTTGAACCCTGTTATAGTCTTGGCCTTCACAAGATCCTCTGACAAAGAGTTCCACAAGTTGACTGTGTGTTGTGTGGAGAAATGGTGCCTTGTTTGTTTCAAGCCTGCTGCCTATTAATTTCATTTGGTGACCACTAGTTCTTGTGTTATGAGAAGGAGTAAACAACATTTCCTTATTTACTTTCTCCACACCAGTCATGATTTTATAGACCTCTATCATATCCCACCCTTATTCATCTCTTCTCCAATCTGAAAAGTCCCAGTCTTATTAATCTCTCCTCATATGGCAGCCATTCCATGCCCCTAATAATTTGTTGCCCTTTGCTGTACCTGTCCAGTTCCAGTATATCTTTTTTGAGATGGGGTGACCACATCTGCGCTCAGTATTCAAGATGTGGGCATACCATGGATTTACAGAGAGGCAATAGGATATTTTCTGTCTTATTATCTATCCCTTTCTTAATGATTCCCAACATTCGGTTCACTTTTTTGACTGCTGCTGCACATTGAGGGGATGTTTTCAGAGAACTAGCCACAATGACTGCAAGATCTCTTTCCTGAATGGTAACAGCTAATTTAGAGGCCACAGGTTTAGATACCAGTATAGATGACCCCCATCATTTTATATGTATAGCTGGGATTGTGTTTTCCAATGTGCATTACTTTGCCTTTAACATTGAATTTCATCTGCCATTTTGTTGCCCAGTCACCTAGTTTTGTGAGATCCTTTTGTAGCTCTTCGCAGTCTGCCTGGGACTTATCTTGAGTAGTTTCATATCATCTGCAAATTTTGCCACCTCACTGTTTACCCCTTTTCCCAGATCATTTGAGGACTCATAATTAGAGGTCTCATCCCAATAATCTCCCTACCCATCCCTGTTTAGCTGTCACTCTCCGATAGGCTCATAGTTCAAGGTGGTGTGGCTGCATTAACATCTACTTTTAAAATAGTTCATTCCACTCTGCGTAGAGGCCACAAGTTTAGATACCAGTATAGATGACCCCTTTTATTTATTCATCATTCTATTCAGTCTACTCCTGGATGAAAGGCATTATGAATTAGGATTTAAAAGGGGATTGTGAAATCCTGCCTGCCAGAAATGTTCAATAGGCATGCTCTGCCAATCTTGTGAATGACTAACCAGTAGATTTCTGTGGGCTCAAATATATTCATACACTTCACGCAAAGGTCAAAGAGTGCAAAAATACACTTAAGCAATGTTCTATCTATGTGAATTAATACATAATAAAGCAGAAGTGGAGAACTCTTCAAAGAAAGTCTCCGTTCAGTCTTCCCAGTTTTATGATCAGATATTTTTACTGTCTTAAGAAGCAATTCAATGCATTCCACCTTAGCAGCCATAGAATGTTTAAACATAAGGTATTTTTTCAGTGGAAATTAATTCCAGCAGCCTAAGCGGAGAGCATCAGCTGGAGAATAGCACCTCTTCTTAAGGAAACTGAGCTACTTAAAATAATAATACAAACCCCACCAGCAGCTACTCAGACACTCCTCACATACCTAAAACAAAGCCCCCACCCCCATCTCCTTTGTTGGGACAAAGTTCTTCCCTCTGCTGTGCAGTCATGAAGGAAACAAGCTTCTAGAGCTCGTACAGGGGGACATCACTTATGTGCAGTGGACCCATGCCTCTAGGAGGCTCCCAGCATATCCCTGCATTGCGGACAATGGAAAGGGGGGCCTGGATATGCCAGAAGAGTTAAGATAGTGTGGATTCAACATTACATGGCTTCATGGGGCACTCATCTTGTTCCCATTCACGACCCACATATACAACGGCTGTTGACTGGGGACTATACCTTTCAAAGCTGAGCTTCCCAGATGGAGAGCCTGCATGGGGTGTAGCAGAAGCTCATGTTATACACAGTGAATTGGAACCAGTCAGGGTGGTGGAAATGGGGAGGGGTAGGCAGTGGGGGCTAGCACCCCCACAATGGATATATTGTGGGGGCTCTGCCCCTGCATAAAACTTTTATTCGCGTGGTAGGGTGGTGGGTGCAGAAGTGAGAGCGGGACCCAGAGTTGCTGAGTACCTACCTCAGCCCAGGATTAGGTAGGAACTGTCAGAACCTCCCTTCACAGCCTGAAGCATGCTACCCTACCCACTTGTCCTATTTCAGTAACTACTCTCACTCCCCCATTCACAGCAAAGTTCCACCCTCCCTGCAACTGGTTACAGAACAAAGTAGATTGCTTTCAAGCACCTTATGCTTTGAATGATCATTGAACATCAGAGCTGCAGCCTCCATTGCTGTCATTCTGGGATTGGGGAAGGATTACTTTCCATTGGTCCCTGCTGATTCTCCTTGCCCCAAATCCAGTGCAGAGCTTGGTGCAGGTGGAGGGGTTGGGAAAACTCACACAGTCCTTGACATACAAGGCAGGGCTGGCTTTGTGCAGTGAAGGTCCAATACTTAGGTAATAGCCAAGGAGAGATACCTGTAGTACTGTGCCTCTCCCTGCCCCCCACCTCCTCTTGCATTTTAGTAATCATATTGGTAACTACAGATTAAAAGTTGGGGGAGAGGTGGCAGAAGGGCCAGTTTTCTAGATTAGGTTTAAAACCTACCATAAAGAAAAATGAGTCCTACATTTTAAGAACTAAACAGTTCTCCTAAAATGCTGCATTCTAGACTAAATGATCCATTATTGGAGTTTAAAAACAACTAATAGATGGGATTTTCAAAAGCATTCAGTGCTGGCCTAATTCTGCTTCCAGTGTGGTCAGTGGTAAGCCTCTGATTTCAATGGGGACAGAGTTAGACCAATACTGAAAATCCCATTCTGTATCTTCAGTTTCACAAAGTCACTGTCAGTAATTTTACAAAATCCCAACTGTGTACAATCTAGCCTTGTACCAGCCCACAAGGAGGGACTCTAGGGATGTGCATGTGAAGGGTGTATGAGACCTACATGGGACTGTGCCAGCTTACAAGGAAATTGCATCAAAGTTAGCCTTTGCTGTAGTGATAACCAATCCTGTGCCAAACAAGCTCACAGAGAAGGTGTTTGAAGGTACAGTTGTTTGGAATAGCAATGAACATCCTTACACCATAAAGGCTTACAAGGAGGTTATATGTAGAGTGGCTTGTAAATTTGCATTTGTTTTACCATATCAAATTATGTGCAGTCATTCAGGCTGATATTTCAAGAGTTTATATTGATACAGCACTAAAAGTAAAAACTGTGCAAAAACATTTAGTAATTGTACATAATATTGCACTAATGCTCTGAAATTCTAACTAAGCACTTCCAAAAGTAAAACAATGGACTACATTTTTGGACAAATTCCCTTGCTGTCGAAGAATCAGTAATGTCCAGTTTTTCCTTATGTCCGTTAGAAACATGTAGATGATCCTGGTCCTCTTGTTTTGCAGACTGTAGGGGCAGTTTTTTTAGCTAACCAACCACAGAGTATTACCACATCACTCACCACTCCAGCAACATCGTGAATTGCAGCTGATGCTTCCACTGCATCCTGAGCTCCAGAGTTCCTACACTTCATTAAACAGTGCACGGGTACACCACGAGGCTCCTTCCTACTACTACTACTTTTCCAATATTTTGCTGGTTGTATCACAGATTTGTCCTGTCAGAGTTTCCAATGGCAAGTTCAGGTGAAAAAAGTGCATCATACACAATATCTGCCATTGCTTGTTCCATAGCAACATTAAAACTAAAACCCTCAAAGCTGATGGCAACATTTATCAACAAATGAACTAAAGACAATGATGAAATCATAGAATCCTAGGGCCAGAAGGAACCTTCAGAAGTCATCAAGTCCAGCCCCCTGTGCTGAGGCAGTAAACCTGACAGGTGTCTAACTTGTTCTTAAAAACCTCCAATGATGGGGATTTTACAACCTCCTTTGAAAGCCTATTCCAGAGCTTAACTATCCTTATAGTTAGAAAGATTTTGCTAATATCTAACCTAAATCTCCCTTACTGTAGATTAAGCCCATTACTTCTTTTCCCACTTTCAGTGAAAATGGAGAACAATTGATCACCATCCTCTTAATAGCAGCCATCCCTGCTCAATTGTCTTGTCTCAAGATCAAACGTGCCACATTTTTAAAAAACACCTTTCCACATAGATTTTCTAAATCTTTTTATTGTCGCTGTCCTCTGGATTCTCTCCAATTTGTCCACTGTCCTCTGGATTCTCTCCAATTTGTCCACATCTTTCCTAAAGAGGCATTCAGAGTTGGATACAGTACTCTAAGTGAGACCTCACCAGTGCTGACTAGAGTGGGACAATTCCCTCCCATGTCTTACCTACGACACTCCAGTTAATACACCCTAAAACATTATTAGCCTTCTTCACAACTGCATCATATTGTTGACTCCTTCAATTTGTGATCCACTATAACCCTCAGATCCTTCTTAGCAGTGCTACCACCTAGCCTATTCCCCATTTTGCAGTTGTACATTTGATTTTTCCTTCATAAGTGAAGTACTTTGCACTCATCTTTGTTGACTTTCATCTTACTGAATTCAGATCAATTCTCCAATTTATCAAGGTCAGTTTGAATTCTAATCCTGTCTCTCAAAGTACTTGCAATGCCTTGAAGCTTGGTGTCAGCTGCATATTTTATAAGCGAACTTTTCACTCCATTATCCGAGGCATTAATGAAAATATTGACTAGAACCCAACCCAGGACTGACCCAGTGGGACCTCATTATATACATCCTCTCAGTTTGACAGCAAACAATTGATAACTACTCTGAGTATGGTCTTTCAACCAGTTGTGCACCCACATTATAGGAATTTCATCTAGACCCCATTTCCCTAGTATACTCAATATAGGCAAAACCAAAAAGTAAATAGCAATCAGAGAAAATATAACCAATTAAACTTTTTCCCAGCAAAGCCCTCTTCAAAGCTCCCCCCCAGTACAGCTCATTCACTTCATAGTTTACCTGCCTGTGAAGGGGTCCATGCCACATAATGGAGAAACAAAGGAGTAGAAAGTACTCTTTTGGCTTGTCGCCCTCTGTTGACACCATCCCTGCCATTCAGTGGTCTGTCCCCTTCTGTGACTTGACCCTCTGGTTGGGCCATAAGTTCTGTCCAACCCTTCCAGAGTGCATAAAGATTCCACCAAAGGCTAGTTCCACTGTTGAGCAAGGGGCTTCAGACTTCATGCAGCCAAAGTTGCAGAGTCAGGACTCTGGGATCTTCCATGTCCTGGGTTTCTGGTGTCAGGGATAGACTTTTCCTCTCCAGCTCCATCAGGGTATGTAGAGGAACTCAGGCCCACCCTCTCCAATAGGTTCCAATCCAATGCCCTAACTCCTGAACCATGGAGTGCTATGCAGCTGCCTCCCTGGATCACTTCCTCCTAGTCTCCGCACACAAGAGGGAAGAGCAAACATGAAGGGTACATGTTCTGCCTTGCCTCCATCTTCCCTTATGGACGTGTCTGTGGCTTTGTGCAAAGGGTTAATTTAACAAGCTTCCCTATATTAAAAGTGGCTATTGGTGTTCTGTACAGTGAGCACCGCACTGACTCATCAGGAACATTAATTTACATAGTCAGTTGGCAATCTCAGGCCCCAGTGATTTTGCTTTAATATTTCATCAGGAGCCAAGAAATCTTAAGGCTTGATCAAGAATCTACACAGCATTCATGCAAGAACGTTGCTTCTCGAGGTTATCGGAGTGGCTGAATTAAATAAACTGTTCAAAACAACTGAGCATTTACTTTCTAAAATAAGCAAATAAATGTAGTAATTTGAACTCTCCACCATGAGAGGATAGTGTAGTTAAATAGCTAGCGCTACTGCAGTGCTAAGTGGAAGAATTTAAGGGCCCAATTCTCCAGTGCTTTACACCTTGTGTAGTCATTTATCTGAGTGCAAAGTGGGTGTAAAACACATACTCTCCTGGTGTGATTGGACAATTCTGATTTGGTAACATTCTACACCTGCACTGCTCTCCCTTTACACATGTAAATGACTACAGACTGGGCAAGGAAGTGGAGAATTATGCCCTCAGATAGGGAATCCCCTCAGCCTGTGCAATCATGAGGCTGAAATTGAATTATTTGTTTCTCTTCCATCATATTTCAGCTCCTAAACTCTGGTCCTACATCTTCTTTGACACTGAAAGACACATGAATTAAAAGCTTGGTACTCCTTGTATAGTACTAACTGTGTGAGAATCTAGTGTAAATGCGTGCCAGCTCATTAAATGTACTGTAACACACTGATGAGGCTACTTTGTGTTTCATGGACTCCTAGGTTCTGGGTTGCAGGGAGGATACATCAGGAACCCTCAGTCCCACATTGTAACCCAACTCTCTTCCTGTTACCATTTTCCTCCTTTAGAGTTTTAGTTTCCCTTGGCAACTTTTAAACTGTGTAGATGTAATTATAGTGAGTGATGACATCAAGTCATGGGTGACATGGTGCAAATGATTCTTGCTAAAATTATATGATGAGCTGCAGGAAGGAATTTTATTAGTCTTAACTCAGCAGGTATTGATTCGGGAAGGGAAAATGACCAATCGATATATCAGTTTTCTGTGCATATAAGGCAATAAGTGACCGCTCCAGAAAACTATAAATCAGAAAATTTCATAATGAAAATAAGAGCTATGAACTACCCTTTAAAGTTTCACTGAGCTGCACTGAAGAGAGTCACAGACCTTAGTCATTTGTCTCCATTACACTGGGGATCCTTTGAGAATTGAAGTAGTGAAGAACGGTGCCGTTAGATTTTCCTTTATGGGAAGACGATAAGGAGTGGTGTAGGAGTATTTCTTCCAAATCACAAGATACAGCTTGACTCTTGAAAGAAAACCTTGGTTTGGCCAATAAAAAAGCCTGCTCTGTCTTATCCTTGTAGAGTTGTTGCACTTAGATTTTGCTGATTTTAAAGAAATTCTCCATTTTTCAAATGGGGAACAGGACAGGAACCAGTAACGTATCTCAGAATGAAACACAGTTTTGAGTATGTACTCATCTGTCTGCCTGTGGTTTTTTTTCAGGTCTAGATCCTGCAACTGGATGCCCTTGGGCATGCCTCTGGGTAAATCCAATTGCAGGATCGCAGGCGCAGTGAGCTATGATATCTAGGTGCTGGTCTTTATCATTATTTGTATTTTATCAGGATAGTGGCCAATGGCCCTGATTAGAGTCAGGGCCCCATTGTGGTAGGCACTTTACAGTAAAAAAATATTTCTTGGATAACCATTTTTCATTTTGGAAGTTTCAAACCAGATCGTTAGCTGGTGTAAATCAGCATAGCTCCATTGATTTAGATGGAACTATGTGATTTACATGAGCTGAGGATCTGGCCCTTCAACTTCAGAATACTTTATTTTCTTTGGCTTAGTTATCCAGAGTATAATCAGATCCACAGGCCAAATGTATATACCCAAGTGTGTGCGCGCAAACGCAAACTCCAGATACCCAAAGCACAAAGCAGAGCTGTTTATAAGTAGGGATAATATATCAGGGACAGGGAGTGGTTGGGGAGAAGACAACCTCCTTTAAGAGATGCATCATATTTTGCTCTGATACAAGATTCAGCCAGTGAATCAGGGTTATCTAAGTGTTCAGTTCTGGGGGACAGATTTCTGCAGAATCTCAGATCAGCATGCCATTTATAGAGCGTTTTTATTTGGTGAAGATTTTTTTCTTACAGTTTGCCACAGGTGAAGAAAACCTTGCCAGAGGCATAATTCTCAAAGATGAGTTTCTAGAAGATTTCTAAGGAAAATGAAACATAACATGCAGTCTGTTACAGCCAATAGCTATTAATTTTTTTCCCCTCCAGTAGATCCCAAAATATCAAGTTGTGTTCATTTTCCTGTGAAAATGGGACCGCAAAATAGTATCCATTTATCATAGATTATCAGGGTTGGAAAGGACCTCAGGAGGTTATCTAGTCCAACCCCCTGCTCAAAGTGGGACCTAATCCCCAACTAAATCATCCTAGCCAGGGCTTTGTCAAGCCTGACCTTAAAAACCTCAAAAGAGATGCTACCACCTCCCTAGGTAACCCATTCCAGTGCTTCACCACCCTCCTAGTGAAAAAGTTTCTCTTAATATCCAACCTAAACCTCCCCCACTGCAACTTGAGACCATTACTCCTTGTTCTATCACCTGATACCACTGAGAACAGTCTAGATCCATTGTCTTTGGAACTCCCTTTCAGGTAGCTGAAAGCAGCTATCAAATCCCCCCTCATTCTTCTCTTCTGCAGACTAAACAATCCTAGTTCCTTCAGCCTCTCCTCATAAGTCATGTGCTCCAGCCACCCTAATAATTTTTGTTGCCGTCTGCTGGGCTCTCACCATTTTTTCCACATCCTTCTTGTAGTGTGGGGCCCAAAACTGGACACAGTACTCCAGATGAGGTCTCATCAATGCCGAATAGAAGGGAACGATCATGTCCCACGATCTGCTGGCAATGCTCCTACTTATACAGCCCAAAATGCCATTGGCCTTCTTGGCAACAAGGGCACGCTGTTGACTCATATCCAGCATCTCGTCCACCATAATCCCAGGTCCTTTTCTGAAGAACTGCTTCCTAGCCACTCAGTCCCCAGCCTGTAGCAGTGCATGGGATTCTTCCATCCCAAGTGCAGGACTCTGCACTTGTCCTTCTTGAACCTCATCAGATTTCTTTGGCCCAATCCTCCAATTTGTCTAGGTCCCTCTGTATCCTATCCCTACCCTCCAGGTATCTACCTCTCCTCCCAGTTTAGTGTCATCTGTAAACTTGCTGAGGGTGCAGTCCACACCATCCTCCAGATCATTAATGAAGATATTGAACAAAACCAGCCCGAGAACCGACCCTTGGGGCACTCCACTTGATACCAGCTGCCAACTAGACATGGAGCCATTGATCACTACCCGTTGAGCCTGACAATCTAGCCAGCTTTCTATCCACCTTATAGTCTGTTCATCCAGCCCATACTTCTTTAACTTGCTGGCAAGAATACTGTGGGAGACTGTGTCAAAAGCTTTGCTAAAGTCAAGGAATAACACGTCCACTGCTTTCCCCTCGTCCACAGAGCCAGTTATCAGAGAAGGCAATTAGGTATTATGGGCTATATGGTTTCTCTGAAGCCAGGAAGAATCTAAAATGATTTTTGAAGCATTAACCTATCATACAGATGAGTTTTGGAGAGTATTCATCTCAGATATAGTATAAAATTCCATCCAGTCAAAGAACACTGATTTGTTTTGGACACCTCCTCCTCAGTTATTGGGAGTGGACCACATCCCCCGTGATTGAATTGGCCTGGTCATCACTGGTTCTCCATTTGTAAGGCAACTTCTCCTCATGTGCCAGTGTATTTATGCTTGTATCTGTAATTTTCACTCCATGCATCTGAAGTGGTTTTTTACCCACAAAAGCTTATGCCCAAATAAATCTGTTAGTCTTTAAAGTGCCACCAGACTCCTCATTGTTTTTGTGGATACAGACTAACATGGCTACCCCTCTGACAGTTTGTTCTATGACATGTTTCAGATAGATGAAAGAAGTTCTATTTGTATGGTCAGCCACTAAAATAAGGAAAAGGCACAAGTGGTACAATGATTTTCAATGATTTGGTTGGTTTATGCTCTTTTACTTAATATCTAATCTAAATCTCTTGCTGTAGATTAAGACCATTATTTCTTGTCCTATCTTCAGTGGATATGGAGAACAATCAATCACTTTGAAATATGTTAAGGTCTATTATAAAGAGGAAGACTTTTTTCCCCTCAGTCTGCTTTTCTCAAGATTGAACATACGCAGCTTTTTAAAACCTTTCCTCATGGGTCATGTTTTCTGAACCTTTTATCATTGTTGTTGCTCTCCTCTGAACTCTCCCCAATTTGTCCATATCTTTCCTAAAATGCGGTGCCCAAAATTGGCCATAGTATTCACACCGAGGCCTTACCAGTGCCAAGTAGAACAATTACCTCCCGTGTCTTAAATATGACACTTCTGTTAATACACCCTGGAATGGTATTAGTTTTTTTTCGCATTGTTGACTTATGTTCAGTTTGTGATTACCTTAACCAAAACTTCATTTTAAATGTCACATGTATAAAGCATTGGTTTTGCTAGAATCAATGGCAGAGAGTTAAAAAAAGCTAAAATAAGACCTGCTTTGGAATTACCAGGACAAAGTCTCTTCCAATAGTGTTAGCATTTCTATTAGATTTCAGATATGAATTCAAAAATATCAACAATTAGTCTTACATATACACAGTATATTATTATGTTGACAGAAAGAGTGAGAGCTGTAATGTCATAATGGACAAAGCAATTAAGACTCTGCTCAGAAAAGAGAGCAGAGTTAACCACAGATGACATTGTGGTATACTTAAATAGCACATTTCACATTGTTTTTTGATTTAGTATATCTTCTCTTAAGCAAAGACAGGATTATTAAGCTCAATCATCCTACAGCAGTTGTTTAGTAAATTGAATTTCTTGCCTTGTTTGTTACACAGTGAATTAATGCATTTCAACAAGTAATAGTTGCCAAAGGGCTTTAAAAATCAGTGATGCTCCCTTGACAACAAAGGTTGCACATATAAAATACATTAGAAATAACAATATCAGCAGCAACCCGTGAGAGATATATGGATCTCTACACAGAATCTGTGTTATACCTTAGAATTAGGTCATCTACAGGGCACAGTTGGCTAATTGTAACAGCACAGACTCACCAGCAGCACCTCCTGCTGGTCGTCTCAGGGAATTAGCATTCCAGCCTCAAGAGCACCCTCTTCAGGCCAGTGTCTCACCTTGCTGCTGGCTCCCATATCCCTCCCAGGAGCTCAGTGCCCCTTTCACTGGGTGCTGCCCCCTAGCAGTACCCCACAGTTCTAGGTCTTCCGCTCCCAGGGGAATCCCCCACCCACTATCCCTACCTCGCCTCAGTCATAGGCTCCTGCCAGTCACCAGCTAGCCCCCACACCCTGGGGCAGATTGCAGTATGAGCCACTCATCACAGGCAAGGTTGGGTTTGGACCTGCTGCCTCTGCCTACCCATGGCTGCCCCTGCAACCCCTGTACCTAATAGGCCACCCCAGGCCTGTAGTCTGGGTCTTCCCTAGGCCAGAGCTCCCTTGGCCTTTCCCCAGCCCTACTCCAAACTAGATCCTCTATTTGGGTCTCTACAGCCAGCTCCGTCCCTCTCAGAGCTACCAAGAGAGTGCTCTTCTGCTCCTGGCTTTTATAAGGCCCGCTGGGTCTGTTTGGGGCGTGGCCCCCAGCTACAGCTGCTCTGCCAATCAGCCCAGCTCTTCCCCTGCCCCAGCCCTCTCCCAGGGCTATCTTAAACCCCTCTGGGCCCAATTGGGTGTCCATCCCGCTACACTAATGCATTAGCTTTTCACCTCTGGAGACCTAGGTACAAATCTATTTAACTTACAGGAGAAAATAACTTGTCTAGAACTTAGTGGGTAATTGGTCACATTACAAAGCTACTAGTATGACTGACAATTCCTGTTCAGGAGAGGCCCTTGTCTGTGCTAGCAGGTGGCGGTACAAGGCAAGCTGAGTTCATAGATTTCAAGGTGAGGAGGGACCATTGTGGTCACCTACTCTGACCTTCTGCACAATACAAACCAAAACCCCTCATCCAATAATTTCTGCATCAAGCCCATAACTTCTGTTTGAACTATGGTATATGTTTAGGAAGACACTCTGTCTTGATTTAAAGACTTCAGGTAATGGAAAACACACCATATCCATAGGTAGGTTGTGCCAGAGGTTAATTAGCCCCACTGTTAAAATGTATGCCTTATTTGTCATCTGAATTTGTCTAGCTTCAGCTTTCAACCACTGGATCTTTCTATGCCCTTTTCTGCTAGATTAAAGACCTGTTTGCTATCAGAAATCTCTTCCCCATGCAGGTACTTGTAGACTGTGATCAAGACATTTCTTAACCTTCTCTTTGATCAACTCAATTGATTGAGCTTCTTCAGTCTCTCACAATAAAGCATGTCTTTTAGTCCTCGAATTATTTTTGTAGCTCTTTTCTGAACACTTTCCAAATTTGAACATCCTTTCTGAAATGTGAATGCCTGAACAGAACGTGGTATAACTAGTAATGGTCTCACTAAAGTTGTATAAGTAGTTTATAACACCACCCTCATTAATATTACCCTATTTATACATTCAGGGAGCTCATTTGCCTTCTTAGTTACAGTACCTAACTGCAAAAAGAAAAGGAGGACTTGTGGCACCGTAGAGACTAACAAATTTATTTGAGCATAAGTTTTCGTGAGCTACAGCTCACTTCATCGGATGCATTCAGTGCTCATGTTCAATGATCCCTTAAGTCCTTTTGCTTTCTAGGTCACAGTTCCCTATCTTATAAGTTTGACCTACATTCTTTTTCCTCCTAGATATATGACCTTGCATTAGACTGTGTTAAAATGTATGTTGTTCAAATGAGCCCCCACTTCCAAGCAAACCAGGTTAGATGGTATAACTGACCAGTCCCATAAGTATTTACCACTACACAAATTATTGTGTTACCTGCAAATTTGACCAGTGATTTTATTTTCTTGTAGATCATTGATAAAGTTATTGAATAGCACTGAGTCAAGAACATATCCCTGTTGATGCCTCTAGAAACAACTCCATTGGATGACAATTCCCCATTTATATTAATTGTTTGTGATCTATCACTTAGCCAGTTTTGAATCCATTTTTACATGGGTTGCACTGATTTTTGTATAGTGCTGACTTCTTTATCTGAGTGTCACATGGGAATTAGTTATATTGGCAAAGCTGGCTGCATGAGGAAACTTGCCCAGCATGTATCTGTGCTATGCCTGAGTTGAACCGTTGCCACTTTCATCAGCACCGTATTTTTAAAACATCCTCACACACATAACTCTGCCAATTAACTGAGCAACATATGCACTGTCTATCAGAATATACTATTAAGCAGTCTATGAAGACTATAACTATATCAGTTTCCCCCCACCACTTAAAAAACAAAAACTGAAAACATGACTTTTTTCAAGCCTTTGCCTTTATACTTGCTGTCACCACCCAGAGGCAGCCTTTAAAATGGCACTACCTCTGTTAGTTTGTGAAATATTTTAGCCAGACTGTATCTGATATTTGTAATTGTACTGCTTTTTAAAGATTTTGTTCTGCTTCTTAGCAGGAATAAGGGAGTTAAAATGGGAATATATTTTAATATATGATGAACAGCCTTATTGTAGTTTATTAATAATTAATTATAAGTAGTAATTTGTATTAGGTCAAATCCTTAAGTCTTTATTCAGATTTTACTGAGTAAGGACTGAGAAAATGAGGAGGGGGGAAATAACAGAAAATGAGGAAATGGCAGAAGTGCTAAGTGACTTTTGTTTCAGTTTTCACCAGAATGTTTAATAGCAATTGGACCTCTCACTTAATGAATGCCAGGGAGAATGAGGTAGGATCAGAGGCTAAAATAGGGAAAGAACAAATTAAAAATTACTTAGACAAGTTAGATGTTTTCAAGTCATCAGGGCCTGATGAAATGCATCCTAGAATACTCAAGGAGATGACTGAGGAGACAGCTGAGCCATTAGTGATTATCTTCAAAAAGTCATGGAAAATGTGTGAGATTCCAGAGACTGGAAAAGGGCAAATATTGTGCCCATCTATAAAAAGGGGAATAAGGACAACCTGGGGAATTACAGACCAGTCAGCTTAACTTCAGTGCACAGTACCTGGAAAAATAATGGAGCAAATAATTAAGCAATACATTTGCAGGCACCTCAAAGATAATAAGGTGATAAGTAACAGTCAGCATGAATTTCTCAAGAACAAATTGTGTCAAACCAACCTGACAGCTTTCTTTGACAGGGTGACAAGCCTTGTGGATGGGGGAAAGCGGTAGATGTGTGGTATATCTTGAGTTTAGTAAGGCTTTTGATACTGTCCCATGAGACCGTCTCATAAACAAACTAGGGAAATGCAACCTAGATGGAGCTACAATGAGGTGGGTGCAAAACTTGTTGGAAAACCATTCCCAGAGAGTAATCATCAGTGGTTCACAGTTAAGCTAGAAGGACATATCAAGTCGGGTCCCACAAGGATTAGTTCTGGTTCTGTTCAATATCTTCTTCAATGATTTAGACAATCACATAGAGCAGGGGTTCTCAAACTTCCTTGCACTGTGACCCCCTTCTGACACAAAAATTACTACAAGACCCGAGGAGCGGGGATCGAAGACTGAGCCCACCTGAGTCCCACTGCCCTGGGCGGGAGGGCCAAAGCTGAAGCTCGAGTCCTGCCGCCCTGGGCAGGAGAGCCAAAGCCCGAACCTCACTGCTCTGAGGATCAGGGGGATCAGAACCAAAACCCAAGGGTTTCAGCCCCAGGCGTTGGGCCTGTAACCTGAGTCCTGCCACCGAGGGCTGAAGCCTTCAAGCTTCAGCAGCAGGCAGCGGGGCTTGGGCTTGAGCTTTGGCCCTTGGCAGTGGGGCTCAGGCTTTGTCCTCAGGCGGCGGGGCTTGGTCTTGAGCTTTGGCCCTTGGCAGTGGAGCTCGGGCTTTGGCCCCAGGTGGTGGGGCTTGGGCTTCAGCCCTGGCCCCAGCAAATCTAATGCCAGCCCTGGCCACCCCATTAAAACTGGGCCACGACTCACATCAGGGTCCCGACCCACAGTTGGAGAATCACTGGAATAGAGAGTACATTTATAAAGTTTGTGGACAATACCAAGATGGGAGAGGTTTCAAGTACTTTGGAAGATAGGATTAAAATTCAAAATAATCTGGACAAACTGGAGAAATGGTCTGAAGTAAATGGGATGAACTTTAATAAGGAGAAATGCAAAGTAGTCCTCTTAGGAAGGAACAATCCGTTGCTACACCTACACACTGGGAAAGGACTGCTAAGGAAGGAGTACTGTAGAAAGGGATCTGGAGGTGATAGTGTAACTAGTGATAGTGACTGGAGGTGACAGTGACTAACTATGACTGGAGGGATCTGGAGGTGATAAGTGACTAACTATGAGTCAACAGTGTAATACCGTTGCAAAAAACCAAACATCAATCTGAGATGTATTAGCAGGAGTGTTGTAAGTAAGACAATAAAAGTAATTCTTCCGCTCTGCTCTGTGTTATTTAGATCTCAACTAGAATTCTGGGTGCCACATTTCAGGAAAGATGTGGACAAATTGGAGACAGTTCAGATAAGGGCAAAAAAAATTATTAAAGGTCTAGGAAACATGATCTATGTGGGAAGATTGGGTTTGTTTAGTCTGGCAAAGAGAAGACTGATGGTGGAACATGATAACAGTTTTCAAGTACATAAATGGTTGTTACAAGGAGGAGAAAGAAAAATTGTTCTCTTTAACCTCTGAGGATAGGACAAGAAGCAGTGGGCTTAAATTGCAGCAAGGGTGTTTAGGTTGGACATTAGGAAAAACTTCCTGTCAAGGTGATTAAGCACTGGAATAACTTGCCTAGGGAGGTTGTGGAATCTCTGTCATTGGAGATTTTTAAAAGCAGGTTAGACAAACACCTGCCAGGGATGGTCTAGAAGATAATACGTAGTCCGGCCTTGAGTGCAGGAGACTGGACTAGAAGACCTTTCGAGGTCCCTTCCAGTCCTATGATTCTATGAAAGGATATTAGGATTCAGCCCATTATTTTTAAATTTAGGAGACAGAAGCTAACCTTGATCCTGCAAACATGTATATGAGTCACTCTACTCACACAACTAGCCCCATGGAATGGGCTACTCGTGTGAAAGAGTAAAGGGACTATTCCACTGAATAAAATTGTTTGTGTATGTACACATTTACAGGATTGAGCCTCTGAAGGCCAAATCCTTGAAGCTATTGACTATCTACCACTGGGATTTGGTCTTATATTAGCATTAAGTGTCCTTTACTTTGCCGATATTCTTTGTCAAATTAATGCATGTACGTTGCAAAGGTACTCTTACTGTGGAGACCTCTTGAATACCTTGGTGTTTGTGCCTTTCCCTACTTGCTCTAATACAAAATCTTAAATACTAGGCCTTTCCAGCATCAGTAACTAACCACCACAACTCCAGGTCTCATGAAACACCACTGTGCTTTGTTATATCCCTTCAGCAGGCCACAGCCTAGAGCATTATTTACATCCTATTTACAATTAGGAGCCAGCTTCCCCCACTTGCACTGGGAGAAGGGTACAGTTGCCAGGCTTGCTACTCCTTTCTCCCTTCAGGCTTCCTACTCTCCTTCCAAGCACTTCCTTCTTGTCTGTTTATATAGTCCCAGCTGCTGGGGGAGGGGAGGTTACTTCCACCCAATTAGCCCCTCAGATGTATCTCCGCTCAGTTAATTGATGCCCTCTTCCAACTGCCTGTCTTTCAGTCAGGTCCCAATTAATGGCGATTTGAGCGATAAGATGCTGAGTGCTTGGTTTTATTCCCAAAAGGAATTCAATATGAAACAGCACAAAATCCAGCCAAGCCTTCTCGCCAGGCTTCGCTCCTTACAGGATTCCACCTCAAGGGTTTGCTCAGCCCACATACTAGATTCTTCCTCTCTCAAGGGTCATTCCCATCTCCCTTACTTCCGGGTAAGGCAATGAGCGGGCTGTAGCTATGACTCAGCAAAATACACTGAACGTTTTTTTACAAGATGATCAACATTTTTTAAACCAGGATCATCACCCAGTTACAGGGTGGGGTTGCCAGCCTCTTCCAGTGCATTGTAAACTTTTTCCTCAGCAAAATTTAATCCTTCATTTGAGGGAAATTTTTGAGCACTTGTCAAAACAAAAAAGCTTTGAGTTGTTTGCGTGATGCAAAATAAGTTTTTTAGGAGTATCTTGATTGCAGTAAAATGAACTAAGCACATAATATGTCCCTAGCTCAGTGATGTTTTTAAGGCTTTACGTCTGTATTTGACTGCTTATGTGATTTACCAAAACATAATATGCTTATATTTAATGTACATCCCATTTAAATGGAGATATCAAAATAGAATCACTTCATGTCTATTTAAGCAAGAAAGGAATGGACTTGCTAAAAATACCAATTGTATAGGCCCACAAAAGACTGTGGAGAAATAGAGAATCAGCTAGTCCAGATGCATGGAATCTGTTAAAATTAGGTCTATTGAATCTTTACACTGCAATCCTATTAGATAAGAAGCATGATCCTAATGGCTCAGTGTGCTTCCTCTCTCCCCAGGAATGCGGCAAGGTAATGACTTTGGCACACAGTATCGCTCAGCCATCTACACGTTCTCTCAGGAACAGATGGAAGCTGCTCTGAGATCTAAAGAGGATTATCAAAAGGTAATATTGAATAGGGTGTGGAATTAGCCTGTGCATGGTCAAAGGTGAAGGGAAATTGGGAATGAGCACAGAAGGTGAGCTCATGTTCTGTGTGTTTGCTGTGTATTGTTCCTTTCACTATTCACTGGATGTTGTGTTGATTTTAAGGTTTAAGTTTGAATTGTTATAAAAGTTTTTGTGAATCATCTTGGTGGCTTTGTGCTGAATTGTTTAGCTACTTGTTCTGGTAGAAAATATCAATGTTTTAGTCTTAAAATACAGACTATGTGGATGTGCCAAAACAAAACCCAGGGACCATAGGGCTGTCCAAATCTCAGCTTTGCAGTTGGCCCCTATTCCTGTAATGGTTCAAAGCAAATCTCAAATCCAAGCACTCATGGAATTTGGGTTAGTTTGGATCCAGATTAGAACTCTGCCTCTCAGGGTCATCTCTAATTATGTGTTTTTCAATCTTTAAAATGTATCTGTAGTGTACTCAGCAGTCTATTCCATACCTGCTTAGATCAGGTATGACTTGAGGGAGACTTACAGTCTATCGTACGACTTAGGGAGATGCTCTGTGTTGACATTAGACAACACACGATTTGTTTAATGTGAGAGGTAGAGAGAAAGACTATAGACTCTTTCAACTTCAGCAGCTCCAGTGAACATTCCCATATGAATTAATGACATTTGGGTTCTGGCTTTGCCTATCATAAGAGATCCTATAGGACTCAGATCGACAAAAGGCAGCAGAATTATTATATCTTAGAAAAAGCTACGAAGGGTCTGACAATCTTTTTCTTTCAAGATCCAGATTTTTTTTTTTTTTTTGGAAAAATGTTGACTGTGTATGTGTCCTTTTGAACAGTTGACCTAAATGGTGTCCTACTATGAAAGCTAAGTTCACAATCCAAGTGTTGCAATTAATGGTACAAGATATCACTGTAGAATGATATTAATGTTTTAGGTTTCTCTCTCTCCAGTTTTCCTCCATACAGTATTTAGAACATCACTCAACATCTCTGTCTAGAACATACAGCTTCTTGTGATGTAGGAACACAGGAATTGCTACCAGATCAGCCTAGACGTCTAGCCAGTACAATATCTGGTGTTTGATAGTGACCAGAACCAGAAGCTGCAGAGGAGGGTGTCTAAATTCCTGTAATGGGCAATTATGGAGTAATCTGCTATTAAGCAGTTAGGACATAATGCAATTGCAGATTAGCTAGCAAGTGGTGCTAAGAGAATGGCACCTTTCGCATCTCCCCTCCAGGAAGAAAGATCATGTCACTTACACAGGGCACTCACTAGAGGATGATTATGTTAAAGAACAAGAATATTGGAGAACTAGTACTTAGGTATTATGGTGATAGGTGTTTTAGAGGTGCTGGTAGATAAAATAGAAGGACAGAAGTCCTTCAAGAATATTTAGTATAAATACAGTAGGGAGCTGAAGTATTAAGGAATAAAAGACAAATCAGAAGTATATGCTAGTCTGAATGGGAGGCTGTAGCTATTGAGCTATATGTAGTGGGTCTGATTTTTATAACTCTGCATATACTAATTTTGTGCCCAAAATTATGCATACAATTGACTACTTTGCATATGCAATTGCCATGGTCTGATATGAAAATCACTGCTTTGAACATTCAAATAACCAATTTCCAAATGGCTGCTAGCACCTTAGTAACTGTGCATGCAAATTGTGTACAATTGCTTCTATATTTTTGTAATAGTGGCACCCACGTAAGTATAGCTCTGAAGCCGCTTGAGGTTCTCTCTCTGTGGACAAAGTGGCTGCTGAAGTTTCATTCTTCATCTATACCTTACAGAACTTCATGCTACTTATTGTTACTTTGGACCCAGGCCTTTTCCAACTTGCTTTCTTTTCTCTTCTGCTCACAGCAGTGGAGCCATATCACAGTATGAGTCTTACAACTTTCTGTTTGCTCTCCCAAAGCTGTGAGTCTCACCAAACGGATACTAATCTGAAACCAAGATCCCGATACGAAACAATATAACATAATGCTATGTGAACTGACATCTCTATAGTAGAATTTCCTAATGGCACAGTTTATAAAAATCAGTCTAATTAGGGTGTTGTCATAAATCCCTTTGAAATCCCTCCTGGCCAGAGGAAAAGTCCTCTCACCTGTAAAGGGTTAAGAAGCTAAAGGTAACCTCGCTGGCACCTGACCAAAATGACCAATGAGGAGATGAGATACTTTCAAAAGCTGGGAGGAGGGAGAGAAACAAAGGGTCTGTGTGTCTGTCTATATTCTGTCTTTGCCGGGGATAGACCAGGAATGGAGTCTTAGAACTTTTAGTAAGTAATCTAGCTAGGTACGTGTTAGATTATGATTTCTTTAAATGGCTGAGAAAAGAACTGTGCTGAATAGAATAACTATTTCTGTCTGTGTATCTTTTTTGTAACTTAAGGTTTTGCCTGGAGGGGTTCTCAATGTTTTGAATCTAATTACCCTCTAAGGTATCTACCATCCTGATTTTACAGGGGGGATTTCTTTATTTCTATTTACTTCTATTTTTATTAAAAGTCTTCTTGTAAGAAAACTGAATGCTTTTTCATTGTTCTTAAGATCCAAGGGTCTGGGTCTGTAGTCACCTAGGCAAATTGGTGAGGCTTTTTACCAACCTTGTCCAGGAAGTGGGGTGCAAGGTTTTGGGAAATATTTTGGGGGGAAGACGTGTCCAAACAGCTCTTCCCCAGTAACCAGTATTAGTTTGGTGGTGGTAGCGGCCAATCCAAGGACAAAGGGTGGAATATTTTGTACCTTGGGGAAGTTTTGACCTAAGCTGGTAAAGATAAGCTTAGGAGGTTTTTCATGCAGGTCCCCACATCCTTACCCTAGAGTTCAGAGTGGGGGAGGAACCTTGACAGGTGTTAATATAATTAGGCACAGATATGAAACTGATATCCTTCATAGTTTGTTTCTGAACTGGGAAGGTGACTTTAAAAAAGGGGACTATTCAGTCAATTACTCTGCTACTCAACAAACATGTACTGCAGTTACCAGAGCGCCTGCCACATCACCTACAGTTGCACTGTAGTTATGGTAAATCTCTTGTCGTTCAGAGAGCCGTGACCCATTCCGATATTTTGTAGCAACCTTTTTTCCCTTTGATTTGCATTGCATTATTTTTAAGGTAAATATATACAGTAAACTTCCTTATACATTCATGTTCTACGAACAATAGATGCGCAACAATGCTTGAGCCACTTTTGCCTATGTCAGATGGATCTCCATAAACGTTATCAAGTCAGATAAAGGGCATTTACGTGTAGCATACTGCTTGGTTTTCCAAGGTCTGCATTGACGCACCCCACATCCTGCACTACACTAAACGTATAGTACCAACAATATATGTGTGAGTGGTACCCATGATTTGCTGGCACTGTAATTAAATTAAAGCCAAGTTGTCTTGTTTGTTATCTCCCTGCATAATGGAACATGTTCTTAGGCCAGTTAGCTGTCCTTTTTTTTGTCTTTTTTTTTTTTCCAGCTGAGACCTTGAAAAGAATTAACAGTGGATTGTTTCAGGGAGCCACAGAATTGTAGAAATGTAGGGCTGGATGGGACCTTGGGCGGTTATCTAGTCCAGCCGCCTGTGCTGATGTAGGATCAAGTATACATTATGTTATCTTGTATATGTTGTTACACTGAAGGAAATTTTTTTGGTTTTATTGGGGATAGAAATCCTCCTGCTTCATGACGTAAGGCAACCATTAACTCATGGGAGTTAGGAAGAAACTTCCTTTAAGTATGGGATGTCCCACAACAACTACTATGAGGTTTCTTATACTTCTCTAAAGCAGCTGGTGGAGGCATTAGAGACAGGCTCCTGTTTAAGAGGGACTGCTACACCTGTGAATGACAATTCTTATCCCTGTGAAACAGTAAAGTTATGCATCATTTTGCTATCTTAATGCTGAAAAACACCGGCTTTAAAGTGGGAGAAGACTATATTTTTCCTGTAGGCCTTCTGCATCCCTGTCCGAGTCCCGAAGAACCCAACATTTCAAATTACACACACTTCCTATAAGGTGGCACAGAATCATTATCCTTCCAAGGCACAGAAGACACAGTAGCTGCAGAAGTGTGCTCTTCTGTGCCCTTCAAAGTCTCTGCTTAATAGTCTGCTCAACAGTGTCCACTAGTATGAAGATCTCCTCCCAGAACTTGAGCATGCTAAGTACGCAACATGTCTACATTTGACTAGTCCAGGGGGCAAGAATGAGGTTGTGCGTTGAACCTGAGCGTCCCTCATATACACATCTATTTTAAGCTGTGACATTTGTTGCTGATTCATGCAGCTGTTTAACAGCTGAGAAATGGCAATACAGCAACCAGGAATTAATCAGTAGTGGGGCCAAGCATCTTTGACTGTTTTTGAAATTGAGTGCATACAGTGGTAGTCAGTGAATGGTAATATGTATTATAATACAGTTCCACTGTTAGTGAATTGTAACAAAGGTGTAAGTGTAATTATAAAAACAGAAAATGGGGGCCAGAGCTTGATGAATGTGCTGTGAGTTAGCTCTTCAATCCATTTTGTCTGAAGCTGAGGTGTTTGGGTTTTTTTTAATACAGTTGAACCTAAGGTTATTTAATTTTCAAGACAGTTGCGAGTTTGGATCTGGTTGTCAAATGAATTATCTAGGCAATAATCCAGATGCAGAATTAGGGTGGGAAGAGAGAGATTTTTTTTCCTCAAGATTGCAATCTTACTAGGTTCAATCAGGCTGCACGCATCAGGTTTGCAGGCTTCCAGGAATCCACTGAAGTTAATTGCAAAAGAACAGTGGAAGACATGCTGGGGTTACTTTATGTATGTAATATGCTCCCTAAACTGATGTAGGTTTCAGTGACTTAGCCAATAAGTTGATCTGAGAAGATAAAACCAAACAACGATATAACCAGGAGTAATGGAATTAAATTAAACAAATGAACATTTAGAATGAATATCAGGGAAAACCTTCCTAATGGCCAGAGCTATTAGTCTATAGATCAGTCTCTGGAGGAAAGTGGTTGAAACTTCATCGCTGGAGAGGCTTAAAACTACAGTAGACATGCAAAGCATTAGAAAAGATGTACTGAAGAAAAACATCCTACCCTAGCTGGAGGATGGACTAAATGACATTGTAAGTGTTCCCACCCCCCACCTGCCATCATAATAGCTAGGATTCCATGAAAGAAAGAAGACTAGGGTGAAATTTGATTTTAAGGTATTCTCAAACCAGCCATTCATGTAAATGATTGAAACTTTCATTGATCAAATTATCACTTCACTTGGCATTTCATCAAATGCCTAATGTTTTTGAGTATTTTGACAGATGGCTAGAGCTGAAGACCAAGCATTTAATGAAATGTCTAAAATTTCTCATTGAATTAAACAGCAAAAAGAATATACTGGACCAAATTCATCCTTGGTGTAATTCCATAAGAGCTAATAGAATTACACCAGGGATGAATTTTATGTTTTCTTATATACTCTCCTATTCAGCATAGGAGGGCATCCATCAACCAATTAGAGCAGATGCCCTGTTGTTTGGTATCACTACCTGTCTATTGGAGCAACTGAAGCTTGAGTGACATTGGTTGTCTTCCTGCTTCTTTTGGAAGAATTTACACCAGTTGGTTTTACACTTCTTCTACTCAGAGCAGTTATATGTGATAAATCATTGACAGCTAGAGGGAGATTATTGATGAGTATCATTTCACACAGACAGTCTTCTAAAGATTCAAATCATGTATTGTGACTGGGAGAAGGTTGTTCACGTTGGTCTTGGCAGAAGGTGGCTGTTTACAGGTTTCTTAGGATGTAGAAGATTGTTTTTAATAAGGCTTCTAAATTTCAGTAGTTGCATAAGCATCTGATAACTCCTCTTCAGAAGTTCAAGTATCAGAGATGAAAATATTTGTCCCATCTTTGCATCAATACTGAAGTGAACAGCGGTGGTTACTCAACATTCAAAAATAGTTTTGTGAAAATGAGTGAACTTGATCCCCCAAATGCTGCTTTTTTTATTTTATTTTGCCATTTATATTTGATATAAATATCTCCTTTATAGCTATGTTTGTGCATTCCACAGATATTTGAGTCTGTGGATGACAAGGCTTACAATGAACAATCCTTAATTCTTCTCATATTACCCTGACCAGCAGAAAACTTGGCTTCATTGTCACTTCCAGAATATATGGTCGCCTTCCAGTAAAAAGATAACTAGCAACTGGTATAGCACTCCTAGTTGCACTTCTACATGACTGTGGGAGCAGGATAAAACCTTTAATTGGATGAACCTGGCATATCATGATGCATTTGTATGAGTCTCCTGGAATTGACTTCATAGCCATAAGATAAACATGTCCGTGAGATGACTAATCCTGGCTGAATAAGACCACACTTGTGCTTTGTTGGTTTCATCTATGCTGAAATTCTATCCACAAGAATTTGACAACTTCCAGACTTCCTTGTGAGATGTATATTTTTTCACCAATTATTTTGGCATTTCGTCATCACATGACCAGCAGCTACGTGAGCTTCATTAAGGATATCACATGTATCTTCATTGCTCACAAAATGCACTACAGTCATCATCCATCTGATTTACACTTCTTAATAAGCTTCCCTACATCACTACACTGTAGGATCTCACATGTGGGGAAAAAACTTTTTTTATTACTATAAAGTTGATTTTACTCTGAAACCAGGCTTAAACAGTAGGGTCAGTTGTACCTTAAAGGCACTGAGGACAATATGGAGGTCCAGGAAGAGCATTGGAAGTCATCAAAATGCTTCTCAGAGCTTACTGGAACACAGGTAGAGTTGCTACATCCCTGGATTGGGTGCAGCATGCATTGCATATGGATTCTGTTCCACTGACTGCAGACTGCAAATGTTGCTTGCTCTCAGGCAGGCTGCACATAGGGAGATTGCTGTTTGGCCCTTCCCCCAGGTACACACACTGTGCATCTACCTAAGGGCCAGGCCCTTTACTTAGCCCTTTGTGAGTATTCAGTCACTTTTATATCCCATTATTGTTATGCATTTGGACTAGTGATTATGAAGAATATTAAACCGTACCTTCTCTTTTTGCAATCATCCGCTTAGGTTGAAGGTCACTGAGGTTGGCAAAGATGCCTTTTAATTTTATTGCATTGTGAACATGTCCCCAGCCACTGCATCAAGCTAACACTTGAACAGAGCATTAAACCATTTTTAGAAACTAGACCTTGTATAAATGAATGTAAATATCAAATAAACTTACCTTAAGAATATGTGTTTCTGATGGAACTTTATTCCTCCCTTGCTCTTTACACATTTCAACTTATGAAAAGATTCCAACTCCATTATACAAACGTCGTGCTTTTATACATTTTAGGCAGATGATTATTAAGTTAGTCTTCAAGTTAAAGTTCCATGATTGACCCCGGGAGTGAAATTATGAGCATTAAGACATGCATTAACATTGACAGAAACTAGATGCCCCTCATATGTAATCTGTCAAACCATGTGTTCTGTAGTGCTAGGCCAGTCATGTGGACCATCCTGATTCGCTTCTAGTTGATTATTTTAGATTTCCTTCCCTTGGTTATACATTTGTTATATCAGAGTTTACAATTTTCATAAGCATATTAAATGCCACGAACATAAATTCAATAATTGAATTCATGATTGTTTACAGAGTGCCATAAGTGAGCATGGTGCTTTACAGATAGACACAGTTCCTACTCCCAGTGAGCTTTGTTTAAGTTCAGCATTATATAACTAGTGGCGATGAGAGAAAATAGAGGAGTCTGAGATAAAGAAAGGTAAGGGTTACAACAAGTTAGGATCTTATAACTCGCTTTTATTTCATTCAATTTGGGTTAAATCTTCAAAACCTTGACTCCTTACCCAAAACCTGATTCAAGCAAACTCCCATTACTGGAGTAAAGTAAAAAGTAAGACAGGATCTGAGGATTTAGCTGCCCTCTTTTTCCATTTAAAAAAGTTAAATTTTATTATTGTATAAGTACAGTGGCTTTTAAATCATAGCCTGCCTTGTTAGGGATGAGATGAGGACATGTGGAAGAATTCTTCCCAAGAGGCATTTTCTGGTGGACCTCCTGCCATTTCTACTCTTTTTTTTTTTTTAAAGCTTTTTTAGCCTGGGAGAAGCCTCAAATGCAGCAATGCTAAAAAATGAAACCGAAGTTTTGGGTTTTTTCAATTGTTTAAACATATGTGAATGTGCTTGATGGTGAAACTGCAGAACTAGGGTGAC
Organism: Lepidochelys olivacea; assembly: GCF_965140295.1. Lineage (NCBI taxonomy): Eukaryota > Metazoa > Chordata > Testudines > Cheloniidae > Lepidochelys > Lepidochelys olivacea. The sequence continues at coordinate 9,160,092 of NC_140413.1, forward strand.
CAGACAGCAAGTGTGAAAAATCGGGACGGGGATGGGGCGTAATAGGAGCCTATATAAGAAAAAGACCCCAAAATCAGGACTGTCCCTATAAAATCGGGACATCTGGTCACCCTGTTCAGAACAACTCTTACTCGATCCAAACTAGTTTGTTTATTCCTAATGCTACATTGTTATTCAAACAGGTGTTTATTGTCCAAACCTCAGTTTTTGTGTTTGTGACAAAAATGGGGCACAAACCGTGCACAAAAAAATCAAGCAACTGCCCATGGAATTTGTTCCATTATTTACCCAGCCTTAAAATATAAAACCAAAACATCTGGTTCTGCATTCGTTGCATGCCCAAAACTTCTAGTAAGTTCAGTGGGAGTTTCGGGCACACAGGAAATTCAGAGTTGGACCCATATGGTTTGATCCTGGTAGATGCTAAATGCTTTCTGGGAGGTGGTCAGCATTGCCAACTCTTAAATGTGCTCAGCACTTTGCAGGATCAGGCCCATAGTCAAAATCTCCAATCTTTGCTCTAACATTTGTCCATCTACCTCAGTACTGGTCATGGTTTGTGTGATAGTGTAGATCACCGTAGAAGTTTTCTCTTTTACGTCCATGGGATCATTCTGGTATGTGCAGTCTTTAATATACAGTGTAATATGTGGGGAAATCGTTATTTAAAAAATATAAACCAAAAAAGGAGAAAGAGGGAGGGAAAAAGAGTACCCAGAAGAGCAATGTGAAGTTTGACAGCTGCCTGTTTTTCACTGATGGAGTAAAAAATGTATAAAACCAGCACCAAAGAGAGCACGAATTTCAAACCAGCAAGGTTAATTTGTGTCTGAGTCTCAGAGTTAGGCTGGGATGCAGTGTCCACATCCACTTCATGAGTATTGTTTATTAATCATGTTTACTTTAGTATGGTAGTGCCTAAGGATCAACCAAGAATGAGTGCAAAGCATGGTACAAACATAGAGTAGGACAGTGGTTCTCAACCAGGGGTATATGTACCTCTGGGGGTATGCAGAGGTCTTCCAGGGGGTACATCAGCTCATCTAGATATTTGCCTAGTTTTACAATAGGCTTTATTAAAAGCACTAGCGAAGGCAGTACAAACTAAAATTTCATACAATGACTTGTTTATACTGCTCTATATACCATACATTGAAACGTAAGTACAATATTTATATTCCAATCGATTTATTTTATAATGATATGGTAAAAATGAGAAAGTCAGGAATTTTTCAGTCATAGTGTGCTGTGACACTTTTTAGTATTTTTATGTCTGATTTTGTAAGCCAGTAGTTTTTAAGTGAAGTGAAACTTGGGGTACCAAGACAAATCAGACTCCTGAAAGGGGTAGAGTAGTCTGGGAAGGTTGAGGACCACTGGAGTAGGAGACACTCCCTGCCCTAAGGAGCTTACGTTCTAAGTAGACAAGGCAGACATGGAGTGGGGAACGGGTATAACACACCAGCAGAATGAACAATGGGACCATGATCTTTGTGGGGGAGGGGTTAAGCTAAATGGAAAGGACAGGGAGAGGGGGGACAGGCTGGGGCGAAGAGGGTAAGAGGTGCAGATGTGGAGAGAAACTCAGGTAAAGGGATTGTGAAGGAGGAGGAGAGAGAGGGTTGACACAAACAGCCAATCAGCACAGGGCAGAGAAAGTCCGGTCAAAATGTAGAAAGATCTCTGAATGCCCGAAAGTCCTGGCTTTGGCTGCTGTCTGCAATAGCTCCTACTGCCTGGAGTCTCTGGTGCTCTAGAACTGTAGCTAGTAATTATGTTGTATATTTCTGGGCTCCAAGCTGAATAGTGACATACCAGCCAATAGTTTACTGGTACCTGAAGTCATATGTAACAATGCGATTGGGCAGGAATCAGGACTCATCGTAAATTTACAGCTTTCTATTGTGAGTATGTAGCAAAATCAATTCTTCTCTGTCTTTGTATCTCCCTCTAATTTTGTTCTCCTGTTTTCTGTCCCATTTTCCCCCAAGACTTTCTCTTTGCTCTAATGGTTCCAACCTCCAGAGAAAATAAATGATACTTTTTAAAAAAATCTGATTTTTTAAATATTTAAATTAAGAAGAGGTTTATTTTTTAAAATAAATATTTTTAAAAATAAACCTATTTAAAGTTAAGTTTGAAATTGACAAGCTATGTTAAGGCCTACACTTGCTATAACCTACTACATTCATTGAAATTTAATAATGAAAATAATATTAAGCAGTGCATATTTGCTGCCAAGTTTTAAAGCAAGTCAAACCACTGAACTGTTGGAAGTCACAGGCTAAGCACCTGGAGCCAGTTTGCTAAAATGCTAAGCCAGCTTTGGTAGTGGTGGCTTTTTCTGCAGGTGCAGAGAGAATATTTTCTTCATTTCAGTTTGTTCAACTAGTTCAGTTCAATGACTAGTTTATTTAAAGTAAAGAAACTAATTGAGAGCTGAAAAAGCAGGAGAACTTGTTTGCCTTTTCAAAGGACAGACCCTTGGGGCACTCCACTTGATATCGGCTGCCAACTAGACCTCAAGCCTTTGATCACTACCTGTTGAGCCCGACGATCTAGCCAGCTTTCTATCCACCTTATAGTCCATTCATCCAATCCATACTTTTTTAACTTGCTGGCAAAGATACTGTGGGAGACCATATCAAAAGCTTTGCTAAAATCAAGATATATCACGTCCACCGCTTTACCCATATCCACAATCAGATTGGTCAGGCATGACTTCCCATTGGTGAGTCCATGCTGTTGTTCCTGATCACCTTCCTCTCCTCCAAGTGCTTCAAAATGGTTTCCTTGAGGACCTGCTCCATGATTTTTCCAGGGACTGAGGTGAGGCTGACCGGTCTATATTTCCCTGGATTCTCCTCCTTCCCTTTTTTAAAGATGGGCACTATATTTGCCTTCTTCCAATCTTCGAGGACCTCCCCCAATCCTCCTGAGTTTTCAAAGATAATGGCCAATGGCTCTGCAATCACATCAGCCTACACCCTCAGCACCCTTGGATGCATTAGATCCAGCCCCAGGGACTTGTGTATGTCCAGCTTTTCTAAATAGTCCTTAACCTGTTCTTTCACCACTGAGGGCTTCTCACCTCCTCTCCATACTTGCTGCCCAGTGCAGCAGCCTGGGAGCTGACCTTGTCTGTGAAGACCAAGGCAAAAAAAGTATTGAGTACTTCAGCTTTTTCCATATCATCTGTCTCTAGATTGCCTCCCCCATTCAGTAAGGGTCCCACACTTTCCCTGATCATCTTCTTGTTGCTAACATACCTGTAGAAACCCTTCTTGTTACCCTTCACATCCTTTGCTAGTTGCAACTCCAATTGTGCTTGGTCTTCCTGATTAAACTCCTGCATGCTAGAGTAATATCTTTATACTTCTCCCTAGTCATCTGTCCAAGTTTCCACTTCTTATAAGCTTCCTTTTTGTGTTTAAGCTCACAGAAGATTTCTCTGTTAAGACAAGCTGGTCGCCTGACATATTTGCTAATGGTACCCGGCTGAAGTGCATGGTGGATACTGGTGCTGAAGTCAATGTTCTCCCCTCTGGTTAAGTTCACAGTCTGGACATTTGTCTGACTGCAGTTGTTTTAAAGGCTTGGAATTTGTGTGCTTTGCAGAGTGTGAGTGAAGTTGTGTGCTCTGTGCTCTACAAAGGCATAGCCTTGACTAGAAAGTTCTACACTGTTAAAGACACTGCTGCAAATGCTGTTCCATTATTATCCTATGATCTGTGCTTACAGCGTGGTATTATGCATGAACTCATGTAGGATACCTCTGGTGCAGTTATGTTGCCTAGAATAGAAGGGGATACCCAATGTATCATTCAGAGACAGCATGATTGATTTAATGGTGATGGTGTTCTGTCCATGGGATATGCATACATTCTGTGATTGGATTTGAACGTCAAGCCTTTTGCACCGCCCATAGATCATACCCCTTGTGCAATTATGGACAAGATCTTGAGGAGAACTGCAGTGCCTGAGAGATAATGTTATTGTTCAGAAGATAGAAGGGCCTGTGGATTGGAGTTGGTGACATTCGGACTGTGTGCAGATTTTAGGCCACTCAATAAACATGTGAAAGACAAGCAGTTTCAATTGCCAGTCTTCAATGAGGTAACATGCCGGGTATGTGGATCCTGGATTTTCTCTGTGTTGGATCACCAATCCAGTTACTGGCAAATATTTGTTGCTGACAGTTTGCAGCTGTTATTGACTTTCAGCATGCCATTGGGGAGGTATCCACGATCAATAGCTCCCTTTTGCTTTAGTCTTTGCCCCTGAAGTAATTCAGAGAGTGGCCTTTCAGCTCCTTGATAATATCCAGGGTGCATATTGCTATTTGGATGATATTCTCATCTTTGCGAAGACTCTTCCTGAAAATAATACTATTCTAGACCAGGTGCTAACCCTGCTCCAACATAAAGTTGAATGGCATAAGGTTGAATGTGGCCAAGTGCAGTTTTGCAAAAGATGCTGTAGAGTTTCTAGGACATTGTCCATCAGCTGATGGTGTGAAACTGACACGTGAACTGATACAGGCTTATGCTTTGCTACTATTACCCACTGATCATAGCAGTTTACATTCAGTCACTGGCCCAGCTCAATACACAGGTGACCATGCGCTGCCCCATTTTAGTACCTTTGCCAAGCTGCTGTGGGATTTAACCCAGGGCCAGGGACAGTTGGTTTGGAATAAAGAAAGAAAACAGACTATTGAAACCCTGTGTCAAGCTCTCTGATAGATCCAATCTCGTGTTTATTTTGATCCAAGCATGCCTGTAGTGATTCACACTGATGTATGCAAAGAGGATCAGGAAGAAGTTCCGCTCCAGGAGGGATGGCCGGTTATATGTGTATACTATACTCTTATCCCAATGGAAGCAAAATATTCCTGGACTGAGCTAGTCATTGGTGATGGATTTTGATATTGTATACTTCAAAGTATACTTAGTGGGAGGACATTTTTACCTTAGAAACTGATCATTTGCCTATTCTGGGCCTCTGTTGCAAGGCTATTGACCTACAGCAGTGGATTATTCAGTTGTAACAGAAGGACTTTAATTTGGTACATCTCAAAGGAAGACATAATTTGCTTGCCGATGCTCTTTCAAGAAATTCTGCTGGGTTGGCACCCTCAAATGCAGAAATGGCAGAATGCACCATATGCTTTTTACTGGAAGTTATGCTAGTTAACTTGAGGCAAACCACTGACACCACTCTTCAAGATCTGAACTGTGCAAGGTGATAGTACAAGCAGATCGGATAGACTCAGTCCTTAAGAGAACACTGTCTACATTCTACAAAATTTGTTCCATGCTCATGGTGAAGACGTGCTATTTGACATATCGTATGCAGAGGAGCCCTGGTGACAGTCCCAGCAGCAGTGTGACAAGCAGTCTTGGATGTGGCTCATGAAGGACATTTGGGAGTTAAGACAGTGAAGGAACTTCTGTGTAGTTATGTTTGGTGGCCAGGGCTGCACCCAAACATTGACTATTGTGTAAAGGCATACTCAGCCTCTACAGTGCATAGAACTAGTGCTCTTCTGGCCTTGGAAACCAGTAGTCCCTTGGAAACCCCTCAACTGCACTGTGTGGTTACACACTGTTGACTGATATAGACCACTACTCATGGTACCCCTTTGCATTCATAATTTCACAAGGCACCTCAAAGGAGCTCATTTCTTGCCGAACGACTTTAATTGCAGGGTTTGGCCTACCAGAGAGCCTTGTTTCTAATAATGGGACATCGTCTGTATCAAAAAGTTTGAAGGCTTTCTGACAAATATTGATACACTACATTATAAATCTGCTGTGTACCATCCACAAGGAAATGAGATAGTGAAGAAATTGCATGGGGCTTTTAAGAAGTGTGTACCTCGCATACTGGAAGAACGTTGCGATACAACCTTCCCTATTGCTTGAGTCATGCTTTATATGCTATTCAGAATACACCTCATGAAAGTACTGGAGAAACCCTGTTCTGATGGCTCTTCAGCTGACCTATGAGGACCAAATTGTTTATGCTGTTGGAAAAAGTTCATCCTATCACTTCATCATCCTTAAACATGACTAATGAGACTAGGAAGTATGCAAGTTTCAACAAAGGTATTCATGCAAGACTCCATGCATTCTATCCTGGACAAAAGATGAGGGTCTGTAAGTGTTTTTGATACTTGGGACATGATCTTGTGGGTTGCAAGGTACAGAGCATGGAGGGTGCATTTAGAACATGGAGAATGTGTTGATAATGAGCAAAATCTACTGCCTACTGAAAGAAGGATAGAGAGAAAGAGGAAACTTTCTGCTTATGACGATGTCATTTGGCCAGTTGAGGAAGTTTTGCATCCACTCTCTGTGCTGAATCAGAGCTATAACCTACTGCTCCCGCAAGGCACTCCTGAACTTTTGGGTAGAAAAGAAGGAAATTGTGATGACTAGTGTGTGTGCATATCCCTTCCTGATTCCTGCTCCCTCTTCCTGTTTGTTTCGTGGTTCCTGCTCCCTGAACTCAGCGTGTGTGTGCATGTGTAACCCACACACCTCCTGTGTGTGGTGCTCTGTCCCATCTAGTGGCACTGAGACCACTTAGAGAGAAGAGAGATTCATGAGTCTGCTTTACAGCCTTTGCTAACATATGGCTTTTAGCTCATGCAGTAGAGGTCATGCATTTGGCTCCAGAGATCCCAGGTTTGATCCTGCCTGCTGATGACAGGGGTCTGTCAGTGTTACACATGCATAGTATGGGGTATGTGCAGCTACTCAGGGCCTGCTGCTACATACCTGCTGTTTGGGCTATTGCTGTCCTAACTGGCTCATGGTTAGTATATGTTTTGATTGACAATCTGCCCGCGTGTCTTGCTTCATTTTTGTTTTGTTCTGGGGATTGCTGTTCTAGGATGTAACAAAACTGAGGCAAAGTATTTGTTTGGACATTGGCCATACCTAGATTATCTTTAATGTCCACCCTGTTCTCAACACTTGGAGGTCCCACCTCTTCTTTTCTTGTTTTCTTTTTACTTACATGGCTAAAGAACCTTTTATTACTGATTTTAATTTCCTTTGCAAGGTCCAGCTCTGGTTGGCTTTCGGTGGTTCTCACTCTTTCCCTACACTTTATGATCTCAAGAGGTAGGTTTTCCTGCTGATCCATTCCTTTTTCCATTCCTGATAGCCTTTCTGCTTTCTCTTAATAACTTGTTTGAGATGATTGTTCGTCCAGTTTGGTCTGCAACCCTTCCCTATGAATTTTTTCCCCTTGCTTGGAATGCAGGCTCCAGATAGTTTCTGCAACTTTGACTTTAAGTAACTCCTCCACATTCAGATCCTTGAGTTCTTCAGTGCAGTCAACTTACCTAACTAAATCCCTTCCCTCTCCTGCGCTTTCACCTCCTCCTAACTGCCTCAATGATTCTTAGTCCAAGTCTACTCTCCTAGGTCCCTATCTCTCTTAGTGTCTCCCCCACCTACAACTCCCAGTCCCATCCTCACATCATTTCTCTCCTCGGCTTCCAGTCTCTCTGCTCAGCCAGTCATAGTATCCTCTGGTTGCAGATCAAGTTTCCTGTCCCAGTGTCCTACCTGTCTCCCAGTCTCCTTGTCTAGCCAGTTCCAGCTCTACCACACCGTGACTCCTAATCCCTCTCTGCCAGCTTCCAGTCCCATTCTCCCTATCCCAGGTTCCTCGTCTCAAGCTTGCTCAGTGTGGCTGGAATCCTTGAGGAGTTTAGCTGCTAAAATCTAAGAAGTCTCTGCTGAGCATGTGCAAACTTCAGTTTTTGAAAGCCATACAACTTGGCCAAATTTGGGCAGAGTGGCACATCCTTGACACAAAAGTCACCCCCCTGCCTAATTTCAAATCCCTGCTCCAAGGCAGGGGAGGAGGGGGCTAGAGCTCTTCAAAGAACGGGTACAAAAACTTTTTAATATGGACAAAACAATGTATATTCCCCTAGTCTCAGAAACAGCTAAATCATTTTTGCTAAAATAAAAAATCAACTTGAGGCTGGCACTTGGCATGGAAAATTTCAACCCAAATGGTTCAAGTTTTGACAAAGTTATGAGCAACTGAATGCAGGGTCTTATAATTAGAAGTGTCAGACAACTTGAATAGGTGGGACTTTTAGCCCCATCTAAAATATATATGCACACACTTAACATTGGTTATCTCATGTTAATCTTTGTGAAATAATTTCTTTATTGTTTCAATTGGTTAATTGTATCTTGGGTGATTTTTTTCCTCCAAACTTCTTGTCATTATATATATAAAATACACAAATAGCTACTTTATGTATTAACAGTCATAGCAAATAGATTTCCACATTATTACATGGCATTTTAATATAGCAAGGAGGGAAAAACTGCCGTAATAGATTTATATACTCGAAGTACAGGTTTCAGAGGAGCAGCCGTGTTAGGCTGTATCTGCAGAAAGAACAGGAGTACTTGTGGCACCTTAGAGACTAACCAATTTATTAGAGCATAAGCTTTCGTGGGCCACCGTAGTGAATTTAGTGTGGTGACCAAGGCAAAACCTTGTTTATTTTATTGCCCTCTAGTGGTCTTGTAATGTGCCTTCAATACAGTTAAATACAGTAGTCATCTCTGTGCATAGTGCAAAGAATCCAGTTTTCTTTGTCATTTTACTTTGCTAAAGTTGATTTATTTCTCAGCCTCTCTGAATGACCTGGAGCACTGCTTAACCATGAAATAAAGCTAAATGATTCTATTGCTGCATGTGAGTGAGGAAGACGATAAAGGATTAAAGTTAAATTTTCATTCCTGTATTCTTTTTCTTCTTTCACTATGGAAGAGGGGGGAGGGTGTGTGTGTGTGTGTAAACATGGTTTATCAAATGTATTTCATGCTGTATACTTGGGTATAATAGCCTACAATCTAATAATATATGAACTACGAACATATGCAGCATTTTTAAAAATAATTATAAAGCAAAATTCGCTGCTGTTGCTCTATACAATTGTGAATTCATCACACATTCCAAACAAGGGAGGGGATAGCAAAATTTTTTTTCCATTTATCTGAGTGTTCTAGTTTAATCTGTGGGCCAGATCCTGTAGTTGGATCGGCAAAGACAAATCCCTTTCCTGTGTGGATTCAGATGCAGGATCAGGACTTTTGTAAAAAACCTCTGACCGTGATCACGAAGAGCTTAATCCTGCAAGGTACTGAGCATCCTCAGCCCCACTGACATCAGTAGAAGTCAAGGGCACTCAGCACTTTGCAGGATTGGCCCTTAGGAGTGATCAGAGATAGACTACATGTGAAGCCCCATTGCAGTCAATGGGATCCAGTCCTTATTTTGCAAATATAAGGAGCATAGATTTACTTGTTAATTTCAGAGAAAGGTAATCTTTGGAAATATTTGTCAAGAACATATTTTAAATATGGTGGATTCATTATTTATAGCACACTCCCTGGGGCTAGGACAAGGGGGGAATAATTCTTGTGTTGTTCAAGCGTTCACATTAATAACAATCCAGCTCCATTATGAATGTATTTAAAAATTACCCCCCAGGATAGACTAATTTTTAATGGTAAGGTTGGGGACAACCAAACACAACCCCATGTCAGTTATTTTCTTTATAGCTCTCAAAATGAAATATGGTTTCTTGATAATCTTAAAATTGGGTGCAATTTTGCCATAAAATGCCTATGTAATATAGTTTAACTTAATGCAGTACTGAATTGCTGTAATATCCTGGAAGGAGAGCGGGGGGGGAGGGAAGGGGAGAGAAAAAATGCTTTAGAGGGCATTTGTGAAATGCGGGCAGAATGCTGGCTTGGATTTCTGAAATAGATCAGGCATTCAGTTAGACTTTAGAGGAAAATCATAGCTTTCATTCTGTGGCGAGAGCTTCTGGAACTCAAGCACCTGTGCAAAAGAGATGAAAGCACACGCCTTTATATGTGTGTGTGTGTTTAGAACTTAAAAAAAAAATACAGCTTTGCACTTTAAAAATGACTCACTCCCTCTGGTGGGAACATTTAATTCTGAATGTGTGATGCCTCTCTTCCCTCCTCCTCTCCTATCCGCCCCCTACCTCCATCGCATTCATCTTGGTGCATGTGACATCTGTTCCGTATGCTGCAGAGCAGCAGTTTGGTTACTATGGTAGCCAACCAAGGGAGCGCGCCTATTGGCTGCCGCCTGTGAGGAGGAAGAAAAGGCCTGCAGTGTCAGGGGTCATGTGCGTAGTGCCTGACTGCCACTGTTTTCAATCAGCTCTTAGTCCAGGATACATTAATGGAGTATGTCAAAAGGGGTAGAGTTCAGAAGGTCACTCTAACTGCCAGCTGCGTACACTGCTAGGGTGTCAGTGGGAGGACCTCAAGGTCAATGTCATTAGCTTTATTCTCAAGTGTGATGTGGATGAAGGACAATAATCAAGTGGAAAGCGAGAAGAGTGGCAGATTGTGTGTTTTGTTGAACTTCACTCCATATTTTCTTTTGTGTTGTTTCCGCTGCAAATTTGGTAGCAAATGGTCTTTTGCTTCTGCCATTCAAACAGAAAATACATGTGCCGGATTTACGATATTATAATTCAAGTCTATTTATAACACAATTTGTCATTAGAATTACCATGTCACTTTAAAAACAGGAGAGGATCATTCCATTTCAGAAACTACACCTGTACTGGATTTTTACTGTAAAGACAGTCCTCCTTTGATCTGTTCTATCTCTGAATTTCATTATGAGGCCTGAATTAACATCCTGCCACAATATCTGGGGCTGTTCCTCGTTCTGGTTTCTCCACTTCCAAATGAAAATGTCCTGATTCTCAGCTAGCTCATCTTATTTTTAGTCAGTCAAATAAAAAGTATAACGAGAACTTTTTCTTGTTAATTAATTTGTTATTCTTTGACTAATAGAGTAATAAAATGGTTTGAGTTTCTCCTTTGGGACAAACTCATATGCACTGACATTTACATTGCAATATCACTATTTACATCTCCACATCTAGCTGTGATGCATTGCATGTTGCATAACATTTCACAATCTTCTGAAGCAGTGTCATAATGGGGTGATATTCCAAGGGCCTGGGAATTATTTGGAAAAGTTCATATTCAGCAAGTTAGTCTTGCAGGACTGGTACCCCTGTCAAGGTCACCCTGGTAAAATTAATATAAGCTTGGAAAATATGAGAGGAGTGGTCACCATTGATTAATATCACTTGCATATCCTGTGTCTAATATAGCTAGCGGCTTATATGTCCCCTTCCTTCACCAAAGTCTCAGCGATCATATACATGGTTATGGTTTAGCATTCCTTTTGGAGACTAGGTTCTTGGTGTGTGACGGTGGGCCCTGTATTGGATGTAGTTTAGATAAATGAGGGCTGTTTTTTTGCAGTGCATGCATGGATGAGTCCAGTTCATTCCCTGTTTTTCCTCTTCCTTCTGTCCCTTTAAATCTTTTCTTTGTCTTTGTCCTTCCATGCTCTTGGGAGCATAGGGCATCCACCAGTTTTCACCATTTATTTCAATCTTGTGCTGGTCTGTTCAAGCTTCCAAGTGTCATGTTGAGGGATTTGGCTTCTATCTCTATTATTCTACATAACGTTTGTCTAGGTCACCCTGTTTTTCTCTTTTGGTATCCATTTTATCACTCCATGTGGAAGTTGTGTTGGTGGCATCCTTAATATATGTTCAGCATTGTCTTTTTGCCATGTTTGATGTGTGACGTTGGTATGCTCTACTTAGAATTTTGGATGTAGTAATAAACTTTTTCTTCAGTGGACTCTGAAAATCTTCGTATTCATATCATCTTCTTTCCAAACAATTGTGATCTTTTTATCAATTGCTGTTGTGGATTTCCATGACTGTGCTCTGCAGAGTAGGACAGACATGATGCCAGTGTTAAAAATTCATATGTTTGTATCAGTGATGTTCGTGCTACTATTCCAAATCTTTGCAAGCTTATAAAGTTGTTTGCTGCTTTTGATATTCATTACTTGACAGGTAGCATGGTGTCACCATGATAGCAGATCACGCTTCCCAGATAAGTAAAATGACTTACTTTTTCTAGTGTCTCTCTGATGGTTACTCTGATGGTTGCATTTGGAATACTGATAGCCATATATTTGGTCTTTCTCTTGTTGATGAACAAACCAACTTGTTTTGTTGTGTTCTCCAAAAGCTTGATTTTTTTCTTCCATTAAGAGAAATAATGCATTGCATTTCCATAAAATTTTATAATGTCATAATGTACTTTTTTTCAGCTTATGTAGTCAGTATTTTGTAGCTAAGAGTTCGGAGCTAGCTAGCTGCGTTTTCCATCGTGTTTTTATCCAGCTATGGTTATATTCTGCAGCTTTTATTTTGCAATATTTTTATTTTAAACAAATTCACTGGAATTGTTTTGTAGCTGGTTAGGGCCCAGTCCCGAGAGGGACTGTCACATTCTGAGAGGTCTCAAATCCACTTCATTGTTAGTTGCTTTTAGGTATTGATGCCCACCTCTCTTGTTGACTTCACTGGAAATTAAGAGCACTCAATACTTTGTACTATCAGGTCCTTTATGGTAGCAATCACTGTTGTTCTACTCTGGAGAAAAGGAACCTATACCCTGATCATAGAAGAGGATGAGTCAGGAGAGAGGTTATAGCTGAGCACTTGATCAAAAAAGTGTTTGCAATCCCCTTGACAATAGGGGCTGCTAATAAACTGGCTGTGGTCAGTGTGGGCGTGAGAAAAGGCTAAAGACCAAAATGTTCTGAGGTGTGGTTACAAAAACATATAGATTTAAGATTTACATAGGTTAGATTCCAAACTTTTTGGGCAGGGCTGGCTTTTCATTATATATTTGTAGAATGCCTAGCACACCGTGGCCCTGCTCCCTGATTGCAGGCTCTAGACTCCACACTCAGTACAAATATTTAACAGTAATAATTAATAGTAAAGCATGTTTTTCTTTAATTCATGATTGTGATCTATGTTAACCTGATAAGTATGTGCCTGTTCTAGATAGACTCTGTAAATATTGTTACTTTTTTTCTATGCTGCATGTACAATACACAGTTTTATGGTCCAGTTGGTTGGCAAGTTGGCTGGCCAACATGCTGCCCTCTCCTTTGTGCAGAATTCTGTTGTTACCAATGGCAATGTGGATTGATCAGTCTATAGTATGTTTATTGGCCAATGTATAAAGACAATAATATAAACATGAGATTAGCATGTAGCAATGGTATTTTACATTTAAGTCGTTATTCAGAAGAAGCCATCATGAATTTAATTTGCTCAATTAAAATAACCCATTTAAAATATTCCAATGCTAAGATTTAGTTAGTGGCACAAAAATTGAACATGAACACCACCAGCTTTCTCTCTCTTTTTCAAATGAGACTATGGTATTGTACAGGGTCTCAAGAGCTCCAAAATTCTGCCCATTGACTCAAAAAGTCCTGTTGGAAGTTAATGGACAGAAAGGAAAAACAAATCAAAGACAAAACATAGCTAGCATTGCAAACCTAAAATGCTGGATTCCTTTCTCGGTGACTGTGTGGAGCAGGTTGGGTTGTGATGTCAGTGTTACAATTTTATCACCTAGCCTGTTGTATGCCTGCCAATACTTCATGTTTTATGCTGACAGCAGGAAACAAAATACGAGGAAGATTACCAGGTAGCACATTGGGGTGTGGGGAAAGTCTTCTCCTTAAAAAGCTTTGAAATGTTTATTAGTGCCTGCTATTTAATATAATTGTATAAAAATCATACCAAGTGTTTTCTCACCCTTCCCAATTCCTAGCTTGGTAACTTGGATTCCAGCCTAAAAGAAAAGACATTGATAAAATCATTCTTTATTGTGAGTATAAAATGCATGCCTGTAAGCAGGTGGCATTCCCACCATGCTCCTAACACATTTATGCACATGCTGGAGTGGGTCCAAAATTATCCCTTTCCTGAGGTTTCCTTTATTAAGTTAAATAATAATAAACATAACCTTCTTGGCAGACTTTGCTCCTGTGTTGGGCTATCTCTAGAGTTGCTTTTTGCAGGAACCCTCTCTGTCTCTAGTTCCCTCTGCCTCAATCCCTTTTACGTCCTGGGATAGAACTACTAGGACTTCTCTGGTCTTGCTGAAGGTGTGATTTAAATTACAGATCTATGTGGGGCTCCTGAAACTGACACCAGGGTCAGATAGCAGGAGAGTTCTGCATCTCTAGATAATATCCTAGAACCTGATACCCTATTACAATGCCCCGTTAAGGAGGGAGGTTAAAGAACAGGAAACCTGTTGTTTAACCTGTTCTTAAACGTCCAACAAACACATGTCAGGGATGTTCTAGGTATACTTAATTCTGCCTGAGCGTGGGCAGATGGATTGCCTTGGTACAGAGGAATGGACTAGATGACCTCTTAAGATCCATTCCAGCTGTACATTTCTGGGACCCTGTGATTTCTCTGATGACATACTTATTTTTCTTGAAATCTTTTGAACTAGGCTTTCTTGAACATAGACTCCCAATAGTACCAAACTGTGAATTGGTTTTGTGATCTCAGCAAAGCCTACTAGGTATTGGAATGATATCTCTACTCTTGAGGGATTGTATCTAGTGGTTAGGGCAGGAGTGAAGTGAACCTAAACTTCTGTTTCTCTTCCACTGTAATCTTAGTTAATTCACATAACTTCTCTGTGCCTTGGTTCACCTATCTGTAAAATGGTTGAGATTCTTAATAAAACCTACGCAAGGGTATTGTGAAGCTTACTGAATGAATATTTGAAATGGTTTGAGATTCTCAAATGATAAGTACAAGTATTTTTCTTTTGAAGTTTGACCTATCTAACCCCATTTGTATTATTTCAGAAGGGGTGTGTAAAGGTGTGGTGCTACTGGTTTGCCCCATACTTTCCCCCAACTGGAGCAGCAGTAGGTTTCCTTTAACAGCCTTGGGCAAGAAGAAGCCCACACACACACTAACAAAACAGCACGTCTCCTTTTAATAATGTTTCAGGCCAGGAGCAATTATAAGGATCAGTTTGAAAGATCCTTGCCTCAGGACCCAGGCTTGGAGTTCCCAGATGTAAAATCCACAAAACATAGGGTTTTTTTCCTGGTTAGGCTGGTCTTCAGAAGCCTGAGAAAGAAACCATCACCTACTTCAGCTTGCATGGCTTCTATTCTCCTCTGTCTTGCTCAGCTTCCTGTTTAAATAAGCCAGCCCTAGGGCAGGCAGGGCCTCCCTGATTACAGGCCAGGCTGTCCCTTAAAGGGGTAGCACACTCCTTCACAAGGTACGTTATGTCATCATGATCCATCTTGTGGTATGCTTTTTCAATGCATTTATAAATTCAGTGGAAAAAGAAACCCATAAGTCTGCTCCTCTACACACAATGTCTTGGACCCTACATTACATCCACTTTGTGTCTTTCCGTTATTGACAGTGAATTTTGTAATTTTGTGTCCAGAGAATGATTTGATTGTTTATAGAATTGTGAAGAGCTAGGATCATTAGAGTCATACAGGTGACAGCCAGGAAAATTGCAGGTGACTGGCTGTCACCGTTGCCATAAAAATGCTTCAGCATTAACTAAAGTTACCTATGAATATCTGTTATACTGACCACAGAACTGTAAGAGCCTAATCATATTAATGAGAAGCAATGAAGAACAGAGAGAAGGTTTAATGCATCTCTCTTTGCACAGTAATCACATTGTTTGATGGCTTTCTTCTCTTTACTAAATATGGACTGACACATCTGTCAGTGCTTCACATCTTTTATCATTTCTATTCCCATTTTGATCCACGTCATGTACATTAACAACATTGGATCACTTAGGATATAAGAGACAGAGAGAGAGTCCCCAAAAGCTGAGAAACAAATCCAATCAAACACAAGTAAAATTTCAGTCAGTGTAGACACAGGTCATTGACTGGTGGTGTTGGGCACATGAAAAGAATTTGCTAATATTCTTGCAAATAAAACTTAGGTCATCCAATTAGAAAATAGAAACAATACCATGTGATTTAGGCAACCAGTCATATGGCAGGAATATGAAATAGTCATAGCAACCATCCAGTTTGCTAACAAATCAGAGATTGAAACTTGTTCACACAAATTATCTGTTGAATAAATGCAGCTAAAACACATTTGTAGGAAAAAAAAAGATCTGTTTATGAATAATTCATGAACAGAAGAAAGGGCTAATTTTATTGGGTAAATTGTTCACAAAGAATAATTGGATCAACTCTATCGACTGCCTTATCAGGGCGTAACACTGTAGCAGTAAATGTTCTTCTTTTGTCTGTTGTACAAATCCCCATTTCCAATTTTAGGGATGCGTCTGAACAAGGACCAAGGAACTGTTCAGCAGAATTAGAAACGAAGCACGAAACACTCCTTGTTCATACTTTCTGCTAAGTTACCAGTCTTCCATAAAATACCATCCTGTATTTCATCTGATCAGTAAGCAGCGTGGGTAACCACTGCATCATGCAGCCTGGTCAGATATGGAGACCTAGCTGGAACTATGGTCAGATTTTTGAATACTATTAGTTATATTTAGGGCTGTCAAGCAATTAAAAAAAATTAATCGTGATTAATCGCATGATTAATCACACTGTTAAACAATAATAGAATATCATTTATTTAAATATTTTTTCATGTTTTCTACATTTTCAAATATATTGATTTCAATTACAACACAGAATACAAAGTGTACAGTGCTCACTTTATATTTATTTTTGATTACAAATATTTGCACTGTATAAAACAAAAGAAATAGTATATTTCATTTCACCTAATACAAGTACTTCAGTGCAATCTCTTTATCATGAAAGTTGAACTTACAAATGTAGAATTATGTACAAAAAATTGCATTCAAAATTAAAACAATGTAAAACTTTAGAACCTACAAGTCCACTCAGTCCTACTTCAGCCAGTCACTGAGACAAAAAAGTTTGGTTACAATTTGCAGGAGATAATCCTGCCCATGTCTGGTTTACAATGTCACCTGAAAATGAGAACAGGCATTTGCATGGCACTGTTGTAGCCGGCGTCGCAAGATATTTACGTGCAGATGCGCTAAAGATTCATATGTCCCTTCGTGCTTCAACCACCATTCCAGAAGACATACGTCCATGCTGATGACAGGTTCTGCTCGATAACTATCCAAAGCAGAGCGGACCGATGCATGTTCATTTTCATCATCTGAGTCAGATGCCACCAGCAGAAGGTTGATTTTCTTTTTTGGTGGTTCGGGTTCTGTAGTTTCTGCATCAGAGTGTTGCTCTTTTAAGACATCGGAAAGCATGCTCCACACCTCGTCCCTCTCAGATTTTGGAAGGCACTTCAGAT
Organism: Lepidochelys olivacea; assembly: GCF_965140295.1. Classification (NCBI taxonomy): domain Eukaryota; kingdom Metazoa; phylum Chordata; order Testudines; family Cheloniidae; genus Lepidochelys; species Lepidochelys olivacea. The sequence goes on from NC_140413.1 coordinate 9,177,409, forward strand.
TCTTGAACCTTGGGGCGAGTGTTGTATCTATCCTTAGAAATCTCACATTGGTACCTTCTTTGCGTTTTGTCAGATCTGCTGTGAAAGTGTTCTTAAAATGAATATGAGCTGAGTCATCATCTCAGACTGCTATAACATGAAATATATGGCAGAATGTGGGTAAAACAGAACAGGAGACATACAATTCTCCCCCAAGGAGTTCAGTCACAAATTTAATTAACGCATTATTTTTTTAACAAGCATCATCCGCATGGAAGCATGTCCTCTGGAATGGTGGCTGGAGCATGAAGGGGCATGTGAATGTTTAGCATATCTGGCACATAAATACCTTGCAACACCAGCTACAAAAGTGCCATGCGAACACCTGTTCTCACTTTCAGGTGCCATTGTAAATATGAAGCAGTCAGCAGTATCTCCCGTAAATGTAAACAAACTTGTTTGTCTTAGCAATTGGCTGAACAGGAAGTAGGATAGGACTGAGTGGACTTGTAGTCTCTAAAGTTTTACATTGTTTTGTTTTTGAGTGCAGTTATGTAATAGAAAAAAATCTACATTTGTAAGTTAAATTTTCACAATAAAGAGATTGCAGTACAGAACTTGTATGAGGTGAATTGAAAAATACTATTCTTTTTTTATCATTTTTACAGAGCAAATATTTGTAATCAAAAATAATATAAAGTGAGCACTGTACACTTTGTATTCTGTGTTGTAATAGAAATCAATGTATTTGAAAATGTAGGAAAAACATCCAAAAATATTTAATACATTTGAATTGGTATTCTGTTGTTTAACAGTGTGATTAATCACAATTAATATTTTTAATCGCACTTAATTGCATGAGTTAATTGTGATTGATTGACATCCCTAATTATATTACATTTTTTGAGCACAAAGCTAGGATTGCCAGCCGTCCCACGACTTTATCTGGGCTTTGGGATTTCCTCTGAACCGTGTCCAGTGTTTACTGTCCCCAAAATTAATATCTGGCAGGCAAAGTGTTGTCGTGTCGGAACATCCTGTCGTATGATGACATTTGTGCTATTACAATTTTTCAATTTGATGCAGTTCATTTTCAGGATGTCATATTATGTTGTGGACTTTAAGACCTTACATCATGATATTGTGATGCAGACAGCTTTGACCTGGGGAACAAACTTCAAAAGGTGGCATCTCTAACTGAGGTTGTTGTCTCGTGTGTGTATGTGTGTGTGTGTATGTATTTATTTATATATATACACACTGCTAATTTTATTTCCCATTTAATAAAACAACATATATAGTTTTATTAAATGGGAAATAAAATTAGAGTACCTATTTAGATCTAGAAGTTGTATATCTTTTAGAAAAATACATGCAAACATTTGTAGATAAAATATCCACCAATTGAAATAAATTGGATTACCCTGTGCTTAAAGTTAAACATGTCTTGAAAAGTTTGCTGCATTGGAAATTAAGAGAGACCTTGTGAAAACAGGCCCTTGTCCTGTCAGCCAACAAATCTGGATGTTGTCAGACCAAGAGAAGGTCTGATGAGATGAGAATCAAGGATCCTTTCCTCAAAACATATTAGCACTAGTCTCCTCTCATTTAAACTGAGAGGCTTTTAGGTCAGCTCTGCAGCTGATTACATGATCATCTGCTGCCATACTACATCAAAAGAGATGTGGTTTCTCAGGTAGCCATCACCCATTCCATTTAAGGTTTTATAGATCAAAATGGGACTTCTAAATTTTGCATAAAATCAGTAGGAAGCCAGTGCAGACAATACAGCACAGATATGTTGATGTACCATTTTCTAAATGGGCAGGTACAGTCTACCCTAGCTGAAGTTTCTGAATTGTCTTGTATAATCCCAAACAGAGCACATTGCACTAATTCAATCCCAAGGTGATAAAGACTTCCAGAATTGTGATTAGGTCTGCATCTGAAAAGAAAGGTTGGAAGGTTCTTGACACGTGCAGATGGAGTGGGGGGGAACCCCACATTCTTGACCACTGCCAGATACAGGGATCATCTTTGACAGCAAAAAGTTAATACAGGGCAACTGGCAAATTAATACAAGACTATTGGCAAATTAATTCAGGGACACTGTTAAAGCTCCTTAGTGGTATTTAAAATCAGAACTAGGGCAAAGGGTAGTGTAGGCAGGGCCAGATTTATACCTTATGGACCCCTAGGCACAGCATCTTCAGCACTACCTATAGGTGACCTTCGTGTTGCACACAGTTTTAGAGAGGTAAGGTGCCCCTAGAACACAGGTGCCCCTAGGCATGTACCTATTGTGCCTAGTTGGAAATACAGCCCTGAGTGCAGGACGTTCCACTCTTATCCATTGGCAGATGGAAAGATATCCCCAGGACTCTAAGCTGTACTACCCAATTTCTCTGCTCCATCTCTTCTCATCCTTTTTACCTCTCCCTTCTGTGATTTAGAAACAATAAAGCATACTAAAGGAGCTGGAACTCAGGCTCTTAAGATTTCCTAAAGGCTGGAAATATTGCAAGATATCAAAGAAGTTAAAATTAAGCTAACGAAGAGAGTTAAGGGGAAGCAGTCATTCTGGTTCGGAGGCCCATAGTGTTATCTCCTTTTTTAGATCTAAAAGGGAAAAGGAGTACTTGTGGCACCTTAGAGACTAACAAATTTATTTGAGCATAAGCTTTTGTGAGCTACAGCTCACTTCATCGGATGCATTCCTTTACCTTCAGTCCTTTTGGTATGATGTCCATCAGTTTGCATTTGGAAAGGAAGATGATGTCTGTCTGTATCTGTATGAGTTTTTTCGTGAAGTTGATAGATTTCCACTCCATACGGCTAAATTCAGTGCCTTGCATAATGACAGGTTTCAGAGTAGCAGCTGTGTTAGTCTGTATTCGCAAAAAGAAAAGGAGGACTTGTGGCACCTTAGAGACTAACAAATTTATTTGAGCATAAGCTTTCATGAGCTACAGCTCACTTCATCGGATGCATTTTTTAGATCTGTTTTCAGAGCTCATGAGACTCTCGAGATGTGTTTGAAACACACAAAATCATATCCATTGCCAGCAGCCTTGCTTTCATTATGAGCTACTTGCCACAACCAACCAGTGTCTGTCCACATGCAGTAAATGGGTTGAAAAAGATTTCAGCTTTCAAGAGATGATTATAAACAGCTAGATTGTAAAATGGGTGAAAAATACCTTGTCACCATCTCTTCCAGCCAACCAGAAGAAGCCCTTTCGATTTTTCACAATCCTGCTACAGAACATCCTGTATGGATAAACTTCAGTGAAGCCGTGTTACAGAGCTCTTCAATTAAATCCCCATCAAAGCAGCAAATAGAAAAATCAATACACTTAATCCAATATTTCAAGTTTCCAGGTAAAAGGAAGATGCTGTCAATGTTTATTCCCTAGTTCTGGTAATCTTTATTAAGTCATAGAATATCAGAGTTGGAAGGGACCTCAGGAGGTCATCTAGTCCAACCCCCTGCTCAAAGCAGTACCAATCCCCAATTTTTGCCCCGATCCCTAAATGGCCCCCTCAAGGATTGAACTCACAACCCTGGGTTTGTTAGGCCAATGCTCAAACCACTGAGCTATCCCTCCCCCCAAGTCTAATTTTTTATACTCCCCCTTGGAAACCTGAAGCAGCAATTTCTTTTCTTACAAAAGTTTATTTCCCCCCCCACACACACACATTCTTTCATATGCAGGCACTGGTTTGCTATGGGAGGATTTATTAGTTACTGTTATGTTATTGCAGGGATACTCATGATTAGGGTTAGGCTGTTTATTGTACATAAAAACACCATTAACAGCAAATTCTGTAACCTTTACTCAAGCAAGTAGTACTTACTGAACATAACGGGTTTACTCACGTCAGTAAGTATTGCAGGATTGGGCCCCAAACCATTGGTTCTGGGGAAACAAAAACAAACACAGAGAAATGCCTGAGCATCTTTGCAAGCAGATATGAAAACAAGGCCAAATTTTAAACCTACCAACCTTGACAGTGTATTTTAATTATAGAGCAGTTATCTAGAGATGCATACGTAGCATCTCAAAATGTAAATATTAAATATACTGGTAGTAAAATATCTTTAATTGGAATAACTGAAGCATGCAAAAAGGAAGGGTTATTTAATGGAAGCATAGAAATAAAAGGACAGTAGTATGAAAGGGAGCTGAGAAAACAACTAAATAAAACAAAGAGAAAAGACTCTAGTGTCAGGAATATTGTTTATGGCAAACTTGTTTGGTGGAGTTGTACATTTACCCATTATCTTAACTCATCATGTGTACACAAATTGCATTCCATGGTTATTCAGAATCTGCATACTGTTAACAAAATCACAAGGGTGTTATGGTAACATTATTAAATCATCATTAGTATGCAACAAGGTGCCCTGCTTCCTGCTAAATCACTATGTAAGTGGGCCTACATACTCTGCCTCTCTTTGTTATGACAGCATTAGTCTGTGCGCTTCTGATGCAAGACTTAAAAGTAGAGAGCTAAATTAGGTAGACAGGATATTGAGGTGGGGATAGGCAGAATGAATTTAGTAGCTGGAAAAGTGGGGGTTGGAGTGGAGAGGGAGAGAGAGAAACTGGCCAGATATAGTGAGAGACCCCAGACAGGTGGGAAAAGACCTGGTTAGAAAGGGAAATTAAGTTTATTTGACATGACATGAGTTTACCAATGAAAGATGGCTGGAGAAAAAAGTTAGAGTTAATAAATAATAAAAAGAATGTTAAAAAAAAAATCCAGAGAAAGAATACAGATCCAAAGGAGAGGTCTGAGGAACAAGCAGATGCTGAAGAACATAGGAAAACGAGACAAGTGTTTAGGAAAATATGATATTTCTAGAGAAAGAGCTTTCAACATGATATTTTTAAAAATGACCTTATAATTCAGGTAAGCTTTTGACCAAACAAAAAATTGTATTCTTGTTGAACCCTGATGCTCTGGACTATGGTAACACTTGCCAAATGGTATCTTCTAGCTGGCAACAGGCGTAAGAGATTATTTCCCAAATCTGCAAGAACTGTCACTTTACACTTGCAAAGTAGAGAGACCTTGACTGGAAGTACAGGGGGGATAAATTATGCATGGAAAACACTGAATGTCTACTTTTAACAGTGCAGGCACAGACTACGATATTATTTGTTCTCCTGGTTTCTTAACTTTAGGATGATTGTGAGTAAAGAGAGAAAGGGCAGCTGTACCAATCAATCTGTATCAAATGCTTTTGCTGCCACATTGGTAGGTCAGTTTTACATTAGTTGTTGCTGGTTTGCTGATTACACAGCTGCAAAAGACAGAACCACCCTCATAAAACTAGAGAAAAACAAAATTCAAAGCTGGAATATTATTTCCATGCAGGCTTAGATAGGTGCACTTTGAGTTCATTTCCTAAAACACCATTGCTACCATAAAACCTAAAATTGAGAGGCTCACCTACCATGCCATTTCAGTGTAAACTAGAGGGGTTCCCCAGAGCAAGGAAATTAGATAGAGGGGTCCCAGTTCCTTTCTTGGTTGCCCTCTCCACATTGTCTTGGCTCTGTTGGCAAGAGCATAGGGGGATGGAGCTTGGCTTTACATATTTCTCACCCCTGGCCACCACTCCTGCTCACCTGCCTGGGAGGGGAACTAGCCTCTCCATGGATGACCTTCCGCCCTTCCATGCTGTGACCCAAGATGTGGGTAGCCCACCCAGGGAGCAAGGCTATGCCTCACAGCGGTCTTGCCCAACGTGAACACAGCCCACCCCTAACTTTTAGTTATTCAAATCTGTTTTCATTGGCATTAGATGAATGGCATGATGCTTTTTTAAAAACTAAACTGCTTTGTTTTGACAATGTTTGGGCTTTAAGCTGCATCTTGAATGCCTCCTCTGAGGTGCTGGCCACTCTCAGCTCCCGTTGTGGCCCACGGTAGCTGTAGGTGCTCCGCAGCTCCATTGAACCAAGCTCTAAATGGCTCTTAGAGGCAAGAGTTAACCCATAGTACCTTCCTAACCATCACTATCAAAACTGCAGTAAGCCTAGGGCATATCTTCTGCACAGACAGCAGACCTTTTAGGTTCAAGCCAATTAAAAGGATTTATTTATTAGCTTTGCAGAAGTAAAACAAAAGCAGCTTTCTTTGAGTTACTGAGCATTTTCCTTCCCAATCCCCAGCATTAAAGAAATATGCACATTTCCCCCCAATTATTTTGACAATAACAATTTTGAGCATTAGGTGAAAGGAAGGTATGACTTCCCCTAGTCTGTTGTCTTGTCTAGTGTGATAGATGGCCTTGTGTCCCTGATCAAATCCGTAGCATATGTATTGTTTATACTCGGTTACAAGCGATGTGGGTTTGGAATTGTTTGCAAATCAGAAAGCTTGTGCTTGAAGATTAAAACACACTTCTGATAGCTGCTGCTGCAGCCAACCATATGCTTAAATGGGTCTGAATTCCAACATTTCTAGAATGAGTGCATGTTGGTGGCATGATTCGATTGGAGCTCCAGTTGTTTATAGCTTTTCAAATATTAGGTCTGTGTATAAATAGGAATGACTGCATAGTGAAGGTTGTAGCTAGTTTTCCATTTTAAGTTCTGTTTTGACCCTGCCTCCCCTTAACGGCTTTAAACAAAGCAGATTTCCACCCCAAGTTCCACTTTCACCATCTCCTTAATTGTAAATTATCTGACCGGTCTCTCATGGCAAACTGCCATTGTGTTTCTATTTCTCCAACTAGATTAGCAGTCTGATGGAATATGGGAATTAGAGCATGATGCTTTGCTTTCAGTGTGCTGTCAGATACGAGGTGAAGCAATGAACAAGCAGCAGTGTCATGAGAGCAAGACAAGCCATGGTATCGTCATAAGATTAAAAACTTTTTCCAACATTCGTTGTTTAAAAAGATCTCTCTCTCTCTCTCTCTCTCTCTTTTTTTTTTTTTTTTTTGGTATCCCTATTTGTATTACAGTAATGCTCCGTAACAGGTGAGAACAGGACTCTCTTGTGTCAGTGCCAAAGACCCTTTGTGAATATAGCCCTAAATGAGTTGTCCGAGTCAGTACATCTGTGGCAGAACTAGTCTTATTAAGTCTTATTGCGTTAACCAAAAGGCCATCCTTTCTCAAATGTTCCTTACAGTGTCTGTATATTATACAGTACTTGCATGATAGACGCAATCGAGACTGTCCAAAATATTTCCATGTGAGTTAATGGCATAGGTAGTGTTGCAAAGCTGCTTGCTAACACAATACAATCTTACAATGAGGTTCAAAGGTTTAAAACCATATCTCCCCTGTTTGCAGCTTAATTGGCTGATTGGGCCCATCTGGCCTAATTCAGCTCTCCCAGGGCCAGTGTGGGGAGCACACCCCATCCCACGCTCAATCCCACCAAGTGGTTTTGGGGGAAAACTGCAAAGAGGAGACAGGCAGATAGAGACTCCAGCTGGAAGGAGCAGCAGCTGCGGAAGCAGCCAAAGTCGGCACCTTCAGACATTCCAAGAACTTTCTACAGTTTTGCCTGGATTTCCTGTGCCCTGTGCAGCTTAGCTGTTTGCTCCCCCTCCCCCATCCTCATAGTCTCTTTATCTCAGCTTCACTCAACACTTGCCCTGTCATCCTGCCTCTCCCCCTACCTTTTCTTTCCATTTAGCTGATCCCCTCCTCAGTAATCCCCCCCTCCAAAAAAAAAAATTGTGGCACTAACATGACATTTGCTGCCATCACATTGTACACTTTGCTTGCATGTTCTGTCCTGTTCCCCACCCTGTGACTGTCTAGGCTATTGAGATCATACATTCTTTGGGGGCAGGGACCATCCTCTGCTCTGCATTTGTGCAGCATCCAGCACAATGGGTCCCCATTTGTGGTTGTTCATTAGGCACTACCGCAATGAACATGATTAATCACGAGTTGTTTGTAGTGTTGTTGTAGCCATGTTGGTCACAGGATATGCGAGAGGTAAGGCAGGTGAGGTAATATCATATTGGCCCAATAAAAGATATTACCTCACCTACCTTGTCTCTGTCACGATTAATAATAATGTATGTATTAACAAAATGTTAGTGTGTTTCATCCTGAAGGATTTTAAATGCTTTACAGTATGACAACTATATCTAAGAATCACTTCACCCATTACTGAGCTGCAATCATCTTTGAGGTGAAACCCAACAGCTGTTTGATAGCACATAGTAATATTACGTAATAGTTTAGTGAAGACCGATATCATATCCAGTTGAAACTACTGGGGGAATTCAATTACCTGAGGTATTTGTCCAGTGCCATGGGATCTAATATTGCACCACCAGCACCATAGTTCCCCCCTCGTATCCCACTGGTATATGGGATATACCAGTCTTACTGAGTCTTAAGGAAACTTGTCATCTACTGATCAACAACACCCCTTCCTACAGCACCTAAGTATTCCTTGGAAGTCTCCTGTGTAAGAACTGATCCTCTCCCAACTCTGCCTAGCCTGGGAGAATTAACATAAAACCTTCAAGGCTTTCAGGTATTTGTTTAATAAAAAGCGAAGCACATATATGTAAAATATGACAGGTTTCAGAGTAGCAGCCGTGTTAGTCTGTATCCACAAAAAGAAAAGGAGTACTTGTTCGTCTGTAAGGTGCCACAGGTACTCCTTTTCTATATGTAAAATATGTTTCACAATGTAGTAGAAATATAATAAACCGACAGTGTTTGATCTCTTGCATTCTGTACATGGACTATTAACTGAACTAAACGTCTATTAAAATATTTTTGTGTATTCAGACTTATTTAGCATATGTACAGCAAAATGAAGAACCAGGGAAAAAGAAAGAAGTTGGCTAATTGAATTGCAGACTGTATAAAGCCTAGGAAACAGAGACTAATTACTGATGATATAGCAGTTAGATCAGATGAACCTGTCCCCTGCAGGAGCAAGATGCAGTTCTCCAATCCACTTCTCACTCAGGTTAATTTTCCCCATCCATTATCTAGAGGACAGCATTGGTGTATCAGGGTTCAACAGTTCTGCTGTAGCTTTTATAGTAGCTCTTAATTGGAATAGGCCACTCTACACAATGGTTTTTGTATCTAGAGTTTCTATATCAACACTCACTTGACAGAAAATTAATATCTGTATTGTAATTCTGAAACATGTTATTGCTAAAAGTAGAACCAATTGAGTGACTACACGTGCTGTTCAATATTAAAAATGTTCGAGATCAAATAACCAAGCTTAGCCAATTTATTGTCTAAAGACAAAGTAGTACAATAGCAAAAGGAAAGAGTTAATACCATACCAATCTTCTTGGGAAGCGACTCTCTCAGCACCAGTTCACCTTACATAGAAAGTGTGCTTCAAAATATGCATTCAGAACCACCTCTGTATGTACTAAATCTGTTTACAAGTTATAGGGCTTTCTATATGTCCCTGAGTTCTAACCCACCAGTTCGTACCAGTCATGTACCTTTTCTTAGCTTTTGTTTTGTTCCAAGTATGATCAGCCCGTGAAGGTACCAACCTTGTACCAGGGCAGATTGTCTTTTGATACATTTTGTATTTTCCAGTGCCAAAGCTGACCTTAGCTTTGCAGGGTACTGAGATGTATGTATATCTTGACATGAGTGAACAGCTTTGTGGGAAAAGCATAATACCATTCCATTAGCGTTACTTTCCAGCACATCATATATATATCATATTAATTCTGTGCCCGTAATACCTATTAATTTGCCTTATATATTTTGCCGTAATACCTATACCTAATATATATGCTAACAATGTGTAGAGATAGTTGGCAGGATCAACACTAGCAGCATAATTCCAAAGGTAAATGGACCGTTATAGAAATGAAGTTAAGCAGTATGTTTTCTGCACATACTTTGTTTGGGAATATTAGTATGGAAGGTAAGTCATTTTATAAAAATACTCTTCTGGCACTGTGTCTGGCTGATAGAAGTAATGTAAAATGTGTTCTGCCTACAGTATATTGGTTTGGGAGGTGCCAATTGCTGGTGCGACTTTGGCAGCAGCAAGACCCAGATGCCCAGCCCTGATTCATCTACTATGTCAGTGGCATCTGGGACTTAATTCTTATATGACCTGCCTTTGCTGGTGCCACCTCTCTAAGTCTGATGTAAAGTCATATTTAGCTGTGCTACTTCCTTTTGTGGTGTTTTTGACCTGTTTTCTTCACTGTGATCTTGGAACCCTGGGTAGAAACTTCATTTCAATAATTGAGAAGCAACAGCAAAAATTTATATGAACCATACCATGAACGGAGCATCTAGTCGTATTGAGCATTTACCCTAATATGTGATCTGTCTTGTATGGTTCCAGCTAACTGTGTACAGCTGCTTTAGAGCTGAGTCTCATGAGGGTGTACTGTGTATCACACTCAAGCATGGGTAGTCTTTTTGAGTAATCAGGAAGTTGCATGCAAAGGCCAGTATTACATTTGGTTTTAGTGTGGGTTTGTTGTTTTTTTTTAAAGCCCACCCAAGCAACATTCTGACAACAGTGAAATCAAGCTTTCACTAAATTCTGAGGACATGGGTCATGCTGTATTTTCAGAATCCTCTTCCCAGATCTGTTGTCCTCTCTGCCTCCAAGGAGCTGTTTTGCCGAGCAATTAAGTCCCTTTTGGGTTGTGATTTGGTGATTTTAGTTTTAGCTAATACTTCTGGTTTATTCCTGGAGAATAAAATTCCATACATTGTGGTTTAGTAAAATTCGGTTGTTCATCCTCCCATAATTAAACCTTTGTGCTGCTTCAACCAAATACATACACCTATATGGGGCAGATCCTTAGCTGCCATAAATAAGCATAGGGCCAATTATTTCAGTGGATTTACACTGTTGTACACAGCTGAGGATCTGGCCCAGACATGTTTAAAAGTTAAGTTTTCCGGAATCTTCCCACTGTAATAATAACTAACTAGAAGCCCGATCCTGCTTCCACTGAAGTCAGTGGAAGTTCTGCCACTTGCTCAGTGGAAGCATTAGCAGGCCCCAGGTTTTGTAGTTCTGGTTATACACTGGCTTCGTAATTTAAGGTTTGATAAGGTGTTAACTTTAGCTCTGAGAAGAGGTGGGAAAGGCTCTGAGGCACTGTTCTTAATTTGTTGAAGTACATTTATCAGGTAGACTGTGTTCTTTTAATGCTTTCCTCAAGTGCCATTTTGTAACTAAAATGCTCACAAAAAATACTGAAATATTTTTAGTTGTCGAGTACAAATCAGATTGAGCTGCACATTTCCCTGGTGAGTAAAAGTGATGAGTTTGTGTTCATTAACTCAGGGCCATCTGGTGCAGACATGTTGCAGTCTGTGAATCAAACATGCATCAAACTCCAGGGATCAGAGTAACCGCCAGACCCAATGTTTGGTGGGAGGCAAGAGGGAGAAGAGAGGAGTTGACTATATCTCCCCCCTGCCCCCCATTAACTCTGCCGTGCAGTATATTTGAGGATTTAGTGCAGCTCTACTGCAAAACCACATTGCAATCTCGTCAGTGACCATCTGAGTAACGTTCCAGACACTCATCTCCCATAGAAGTAATTTTACATGGTATCACCTCTATTTTATGAATATGATGACTAAATAATATTTGATTTCTGTCAGTTTTCAAATAATGCAGGTTGACAGTACCGACATACACATGCAAATTCAGAAAGATAAATCTAACCAGCTAGGTTCTGATCTCAATTCCCCTGGATTTACACTGATGTAATTGAACAGAGTTAGTATTGGCATTGGTGCAATGGGATCAGAAAATGGTGCAAAGACGTTAAAGACCCATTGACGTCTTTTGGAAAACTTAAAAAAAAATCATTTTGCTTAGAGGCCAGGGTCAGCAAACAAATTAAATATGTGTTTAAGCTCCATTGGCGTTAAAGGGAATTAAGTTTCTATTTAGAAGCACTTACTTAAAACTTTCCTGAATCAGGGCTAGAAACAATCCTGCCTGTAGATCTTCATCTCTCTTCATGAATATTCTCTCCATGAAAATATTTTTGTGTGAGTCCACCTGCTCCTGCTGATGCATCCGAAATCTTTTCTCACTCACCAGCCTGCAGCGACTATTTGTCTGCTTCTCACACAAACATCTCCACGGTTTCTTCACACTGCTCCTTCTACAGGGAATATCCTTCCTGAATTCATTTGTTAGGCCTCTACCTTCAACTCCTCAAGGCCCACTTCTGCTATGATTTCTACAGAAAACAATGATAGCTAGTGTGGCAGCCAAATATAGCTCATTTTATATAAAACCGAGGAGTACTTGTGGCACCTTAGAGACTAACAAATTTATTTGGGCATAAGCTTTCATGGGCTAAAACCCACTTCATCGGATGCATGCAGTGGAAAGTACAGTAGGAAGATATATATACACAGAGAATATGAAAAAATGGGTGTTGCCATACCAACTGTAACAAGACCGACTAATTAAGGTGGGCTATTATCAGCAGGAGAAAAAAAACCGTTTGTAGTGATAATCAGGATGGCCCATTGCAAACCGTTGACAAGAAGGTGTGAGTAACAGTAGGGGAAAAAATTAGCATGGGGAAATGCCACTAGCCGTCACTTTCAGCCCCCAACTAAAACCTCTCCAGCGCAACATCAAGGATCTACAACCTACCCTGAAGGACGATCCCTCACTCTCACAGATCTTGGGAGACAGGCCAGTCCTCTCTCTTACAGACAGCCCCCCAACCTGAAGCAAATACTCACCAGCAACCACACAACAGAACCACTAACCCAGGAATCTATCCTTGCAACAAAGCCTGATGCTAACTCTGTCCACACATCTATTCAAGGGACACCATCATAGGACCTAATCACATCAGCCACACCATAAGAGGCTCGTTCACCTGCACATCTACCAACGTGATATATGCCATCATGTGCCAGCAATGCCCCTCTGGCCTGTACATTGGCCAAATTGGACAATCCCTACGCAAAAGAATAAACGGACACAAATCAGACATCAAGAATTATAACATGCAAAAACCAGTCGGCGAACACGTCAACCACCCTGGTCACTCAATTTCAGACCTAAAAGTCACAATTCTCCAACAAAAAACTTCAAGAACAGACTCCAACGAAAAACTGCAGAATTGGAATTAATTTGCAAACTGGACACCATTAAATTAGGCTTGAATAAAGACAGAGTGGATGGGTCATTACACAAAGTAAAAACTATTTCCCAATGCTAATTTTTCCCTCTCCTGTTACTCACTACCTGCTAGTCTGCTGATACAGACTACCACGGCTACCACTCTGAAACCTCTCATTTTATATATGTATGTATTTTAAAAGATTTCAGATGATTTCAGGGACTATTTAGAAAAGCTGGATGTGCACAAGTCCATGGGGCCGGATGCGATGCATCCGAGAGCGCTAAAGGAGTTGGCGGATGTGATTGCAGAGCTATTGGCCATTATCTTTGAAAACTCATGGCGATCGGGGGAAGTCCCGGACAACTGGAAAAAGGCTAATGTAGTGCCCATCTTTAAAAAAGGGAAGAAGGAGGATCCTGGGAACTACAGGCCAGTCAGCCTCACCTCAGTCCTGGGAAAAATCATGGAGCAGATCCTCAAGGAATTAATTCTGAAGCACTTAGAGGAGAGGAAAATGATCAGGAACAGTCGGCATGGATTCACCACGGGCAAGTCATGCCTGACTAATCTAATTGCCTTCTATGACGAGATAACTGGTTCTGTGGATGAGGGGAAAGCGGTGGACGTGTTGTTCCTTGACTTTAGCAAAGCTTTTGACACTGTCTCCCACAGTATTCTTGCCAGCAAGTTGAAGAAATATGGGCTGGATGAATGGACTATAATGTGGATAGAAAGCTGGCTAGATTGTCGGGCTCAACGGGTCGTGATCAATGGCTCCATGTCTAGTTGGCAGCCGGTATCAAGTGGAGTGCCCCAAGGGTCGGTCCTGGGGCCGGTTTTGTTCAATATCTTCATAAATGATCTGGAGGATGGGGTGGATTGCACCCTCAGCAAGTTTGCAGATGACATTGAACTGGGAGGAGAGGTAGATACGCTGGAGGGTAGGGATAGGATACAGAGGGACCTAGATAAATTGGAGGATTGGGCCAAAAGAAATCTGATGAGGTTCAACAAGGACAATTGCAGAGTCCTGCACTTAGGATGGAAGAATCCAATGCACCGCTACGGACTAGGGACCGAATGGCTCAGCAGCAGTTCTGCAGAAAAGGACTTAGAGGTTACAGTGGACAAGAATCTGGATATGAGTCAACAGTGTGCCCTTGTTGCCAAGAAGACCAATGGCATTTTGGGATGTATAAGTAGGGGCATTGCCAGCAGATGGAGGGACGTGATCTTTCCCGTCTATTGGACACTGGTGAGACCTCATCTGGAGTACTGTGTCCAGTTTTGGGCCCCACACTACAAGAAGGATGTGGAAAAATTGGAAAGAGTCCAGTGGAGGGCAACAAAAATGATTAGGGGGCTGGGACACATGACTTACGAGGAGAGGCTGAGGGAACTGGGGTTATTTAGTCTGCAGAAGAGAAGAGTGAGGGGGGATTTGATAGCAGCCTTCAACTACCTGAAAGGGGGTTCCAAAGAGGATGGAGCTCGGCTGTTCTCAGTGGTGGCAGATGACAGAACAAGGAGCAATGGTCTCAAGTTGCAGTGCGGGAGGTCTAGGTTGGATATTAGGGAAAACTATTTCACTAGGAGGGTGGTGAAGCACTGGAATGGATTACCTAGGGAGGTGGTGGAGTCTCCTTCCTTAGAGGTTTTTAAGGCCTGGCTTGACAAAGCCCTTGCTGGGATGATTTAGTGGGTGTTGGTCCTGCTTGGAGCAGGGGGTTGGACGAGATGACCCCCTAAGGTCTCTTCCAACCCTGATATTCTATGATTCTATGACTTAGAACCATCAAGCTGTACAGTAGCTATCCTGTATAACTGTTAGGTTATCTTATCTTCATTATGATAATTCTCCCTTCCATTTGTCACACTCTTTGGTTGCATCTAATTTCAGATTAGATTTTGAGCTTGTCAGGCCAGGAACCATATCTGCCTTAGGGCTGCCAACTTTCTAATCACACAAAACCAAACACTCCTGCCCTGCCCCCTTCCCCAAGCCCCCGCCCTTTCCCGAGGCCCC
The DNA here is from genome assembly GCF_965140295.1 of Lepidochelys olivacea. NCBI lineage: Eukaryota > Metazoa > Chordata > Testudines > Cheloniidae > Lepidochelys > Lepidochelys olivacea. The sequence goes on from NC_140413.1 coordinate 9,192,528, forward strand.
ACACCCACTCACTCCATCCCCCCTCCCTCTGTCGCTGCTCTCCCCCACCTTCACTCACTTTTACCGGGCTGGGGCTGGGGGTCGGGGTGTAGGAGTGGTGAGGGCTCCAGCTGGGGGTGCAGAATCAGGGGTGGAGTCAGAAATGAGGGGTTCATGGTGCAGGAGAGGGCTCCAGGCTGGGGCTAGGGATTAGGGTGCAGGAGAAGGTGAGGGCTCTGGCTGGGGATGGGGGGTTTGGGGTGCAGAAGGGGGCTCTGGGCTGGGGCCGAGGGATTTGGAGTGCAGGAGGGGTTTCAGGGCTGGGGCAGGGAGTTGGGTTGAGGGGTGTGGGCTCTGGGAGGGAGATAGGGTGCAGGAATCATAGAATCATAGAATCATAGAATATCAGGGTTGGAAGGGACCCCAGAAGGTCATCTAGTCCAACCCCCTGCTCAAAGCAGGACCAATTCCCAGTTAAATCATCCCAGCCAGGGCTTTGTCAAGCCTGACCTTAAAAACCTCTAAGGAAGGAGATTCTACCACCTCCCTAGGTAACGCATTCCAGTGTTTCACCACCCTCTTAGTGAAAAAGTTTTTCCTAATATCCAATCTAAACCTCCCCCACTGCAACTTGAGACCATTACTCCTCGTTCTGTCATCTGCTACCATTGAGAACAGTCTAGAGCCATCCTCTTTGGAACCCCCTTTCAGGTAGTTGAAAGCAGCTATCAAATCCCCCCTCATTCTTCTCTTCTGCAGGCTAAACAATCCCAGCTCCCTCAGCCTCTCCTCATAACTCATGTGTTCCAGTCCCCTAATCATTTTTGTTGCCCTTCGCTGGACTCTCTCCAATTTATCCACATCCTTCTTGAAGTGTGGGGCCCAAAACTGGACACAGTACTCCAGATGAGGCCTCACCAATGTCGAATAGAGGGGAACGATCACGTCCCTCGATCTGCTCGCTATGCCCCTACTTATACATCCCAAAATGCCATTGGCCTTCTTGGCAACAAGGGCACACTGCTGACTCATATCCAGCTTCTCGTCCACTGTCACCCCTAGGTCCTTTTCTGCAGAACTGCTGCCTAGCCATTCGGTCCCTAGTCTGTAGCTGTGCATTGGGTTCTTCCGTCCTAAGTGCAGGACCCTGCACTTATCCTTATTGAACCTCATCAGATTCCTTTTGGCCCAATCTTCCAATTGGTCTAGGTCCTTCTGTATCCTATCCCTCCCCTCCAGCGTATCTACCACTCCTCCCAGTTTAGTATCATCCGCAAATTTGCTGAGAGTGCAATCCACACCATCCTCCAGATCATTTATGAAGATATTGAATAAAACCGGCCCCAGGACCGACCCTTGGGGCACTCCACTTGATACCGGCTGCCAACTAGACATGGAGCCATTGATCACTACCCGTTGAGCCCGACAATTTAGCCAGCTTTCTACCCACCTTATAGTGCATTCATCCAGCCCATACTTCCTTAACTTGCTGACAAGAATACTATCGGAGACCGTGTCAAAAGCTTTGCTAAAGTCAAGAAACAATACATCCACTGCTTTCCCTTCATCCACAGAACCAGTAATCTCATCATAAAAGGCGATTAGATTAGTCAGGCATGACCTTCCCTTGGTGAATCCATGCTGGCTGTTCCTGATCACTTTCCTCTCATGCAAGTGCTTCAGGATTGATTCTTTGAGGACCTGCTCCATGATTTTTCCAGGGACTGAGGTGAGGCTGACTGGCCTGTAGTTCCCAGGATCTTCCTTCTTCCCTTTTTTAAAGATTGGCACTACATTAGCCTTTTTCCAGTCATCCGGGACTTCCCCGGTTCGCCACGAGTTTTCAAAGATAATGGCCAGTGGCTCTGCAATCACAGCCGCCAATTCCTTCAGCACTCTCGGATGCAACTCGTCCGGCCCCATGGACTTGTGCACGTCCAGCTTTTCTAAATAGTCCCTAACCGCCTCTATCTCCACAGAGGGCTGGCCATCTCTTCCGCATTTTGTGATGCCCAGCGCAGCAGTCTGGGAGCTGACCTTGTTAGTGAAAACAGAGGCAAAAAAAGCATTGAGTACATTAGCTTTTTCCACATCCTCTGTCACTAGGTTGCCTCCCTCATTCAGTAAGGGGCCCACACATTCCTTGGCTTTCTTCTTGTTGCCAACATACCTGAAGAAACCCTTCTTGTTACTCTTGACATCTCTGGCTAGCTGCAGCTCCAGGTGCGATTTGGCCCTCCTGATAACATTCCTACATGCCCGAGCAATATTTTTATACTCTTCCCTGGTCATATGTCCAACCTTCCACTTCTTGTAAGCTTCTTTTTTGTGTTTAAGATCCGCTAGGATTTCACCATTAAGCCAAGTTGGTCGCCTGCCATATTTACTATTCTTCCGACTCATCGGGATGGTTTGTCCCTGTAACCTCAACAGGGATTCCTTGAAATACAGCCAGCTCTCCTGGACTCCTTTCCCCTTCAAGTTAGTCCCCCAGGGGATCCTGGCCATCCGTTCCCTGAGGGAGTCGAAGTCTGCTTTCCTGAAGTCCAGGGTCCGTATCCTGCTGCTTACCTTTCTTCCCTGCGTCAGGATCCTGAACTCAACCAACTCATGGTCACTGCCTCCCAGATTCCCATCCACTTTTGCTTCCCCCACTAATTCTACCCGGTTTGTGAGCAGCAGGTCAAGAAAAGCACCCCCCCTAGTTGGCTCCTCTAGCACTTGCGCCAGGAAATTGTCCCCTACGCTTTCCAAAAACTTCCTGGATTGTCTATGCACCGCTGTATTGCTCTCCCAGCAGATATCAGGAGGGGGTTCTGACCTGAGGCAGGGGTTTGGGGTGCGGGAGGTGGCTCAGGGCTGGGGCAGAGGGTTTGGGTGCGGACTCCGGGCGGCGCTTACCTCAGGCGACTCCCAGGAAGCAGCCAGCATGTCCCTCTGGCTCCTAGGCACAGGGGCCAGGGGACTATATGCCCTGCCCTCGCTGCAGGCGCTGCCCCCAGAGCTTCCATTGGCCATGGTTCCTGGCCAATGGGAGCTGTGGAGCCGCTGCTCAGGGCTGGGGCAGTGCGCGGAGCCCCCCTGGCTGCACCTGCGCCTAGGAGACAGACATACTGGCCACTTCCAGGAGCCGCGCGGAGCCAAGGCAGGCAGGAAGCCTGCCTTAGCCCCGCTGTGCCACTGACCAGACTTCTAACGGCCCTGTCAGTGGTGCTGACCAGAGCTGCCAGGGTTCCTTTGCGACTGGACATTCCAGTAAAAAAACTGGATGCCTGGTAGTGGTAACCCTAATCTGCCTGTGTGTTTAAACAGCACTAGAACAGTTTGATGCTATCCTGATTGGGGCCTCTGGGCCACTACTATAATACAATTATTATTAATAATAATTAATAATAAATGGTGCCCATGGAAACCCAGGAGTAATTCCACTGAACTAAACATGAGGAGAATCAGGCCCAATCAATTCTCCTGCAGTCAGTTGTGCTCCCATGAACAGACGTCTGTAATTATGTAAGAAGCAGGAATAGACAAACTCTGAGGAGCAAAGATCATGTTTCCATGCCAATATCCTTATTACTATAGAATCCATTTAGCATAGCTTTTTCTGTAGTGCTGGTTACTTTGACATGTATGAGAAGAGAATCAGGAAATCTGAAATGCAGACAGAATTGTGCTTAACAGAATCTTTTTAAAAAATTCCCAGTAGTTTAGCAGCTCTTTAAAATGACTCTTTGTATTAACAGGGTCCAGTCAAAGGAAACAGCAATGCTGGCTCTTCAAACCCCTTGCTCCCTTTCCTCCTCTCTTTGAGCCTTCTCATCAAATTGACTGAGTCCCTGCGCTGTCTCTCTCCATTTCCTGCATGGCTCCAGTTGTTCTGCTCTCTTATTAAATGTGGTTTTATGAAGGGCATCTTTGAAAGCTCACCTCTGCTTTGATTCTGCCTGTGGAGGGAAAATAACTACTCACTCATCCCCCTTGTGAAACCAAGTTTACCTTCCAGTTGCCTCTTCAGTGCAAGGCACTGGTATCTTAACAAAGTCCTCCGTAAATGTGTTGTTCCTTCCTTTCAGCTGCTCCTGGAATTCTTTCCACTTACTCTCCTAGAAAGAGGAATATGTTTTCACGATCACTTGAGCAAGGTGGGCATGTGAGCTTCAGGCTCTAATTCCTTATTTTCCTATAGACAGGAAAGATGATTCGTCATTCCCATCCGATATTGTTGTTAAAGGTGGTTTCAGACTTTTGATATCTGTGGTGGGTTTTTTCCTCTCTTGGTTTGTTTTTGTTAGATTTATTTTTTAGCCTTGCTCTTTCAGAAGAAAGGTTTACTGGTTTCTAGTCTTCAGAACCAGAGACCTCTGGGGTTATAGTTATGATGAATAAAACCAGGTTATTTCTGTAGAGCCACACTGCCTTCCTCCTCTCCCAACCTTCCTTCAGAAATTTTATTCTGTACAAGAGAACAATGGCAAGGGAGTTTATTCTGTGCTGAAGCACCCTATCATTATTGTTACTGCTTCTTTCCCCTCTCCACCTCTAAGTCTCATCTGCCTATTCTGTTGTGTCTTTTTTAAACTGGGGATAAAATTTGTAAAAGCACTGTGGTCGCTTCAGATCCAAAGTCCCATTGAAAATCAGGAAGTGCTACCACAAAATATCAGATGGGTTCGAGCCAGCATGGCTCCCTTGACCAACATGCTTATCAATGTGACCTCAGCATTGTGGTGTACTCTCACCAAGGCATGTGGGCACATTACTGTTTGAAATGCTTGTCACCCATCTGGGTCTACTTGGCACTAGCCTATGATCCCCAAATGGTGCATTTTTGGAGGCACTGTATTTGGAGAATTCCGGTTACATTAGGTAAGAAATCAATTTTTTTTTCTCAGCCAAAAAAGCATTGCAAGCAAATCATAGACTCATAAAAGATTAGGGTTGGAAGAGACCTTAGGAGGTCATCTTGTCCAACCCCCTGCTCCAAGCAGGACCAACACCCACTAAATCATCCCAGCCAGGGCTTTGTCAAGCCGGGCCTTAAAAACCTCTAAGGAAGGAGACTCCACCACCTCCCTAGGTAACCCATTCCAGTACTTCACCACCCTCCTAGTGAAATAGTTTTTCCTAATATCCAACCTAGACCTCCCCCACTGCAACTTGAGATCATTGCTCCATGTTCTGTCATCTGCCACCACTGAGAACAGCCAAGCTCCATCCTCTTTGGAACCCCCTTTCGGGTAGTTGAAGGCTGCTATCAAATCCCCCCTCACTCTTCTCTTCTGCAGACTAAATAACCCCAGTTCCCTCAGCCTCTCCTCGTAAGTCATGTGTCCCAGCCCCCTAATCATTTTCGTTGCCCTCCGCTGGACTCTCTAATCCTAATTAATCAGATAGGTTCCTATTTAACTACTTCCAAGTACACACAGATACAAAGTATAAAAAGGGGGTAAACATTTGGCTGTGCATTAATATGACAGGGGCTGTTTTAAAAACCGTTGCATTGAATTTCTTTGGCTTTGCATTCAGGAGGCTGTAGCAGACTGTCATGTGGATTAATCTTTCTTTTTGTACATCTTACTTCACTGTGTCATCCCAATGTCTCTGGCCAGAAGTTTAGCTTTGCCCAGGATTTTGTCTCCACCATTTTTAATAGCTGAATTTTGAATAGCTCTGAGGCTTGTGTGAACCCAGTTCGGTGCATTGTTGAATTGCAGTGCACCCTTGCAGAGTATGAATGCACCCCCAGATTAAGGGCAGCAGGTTTGAACATAATAAGGTCTACTGAAGTTTGATGTTTACAGCTCTTGGGTGGAATTTATGTTCCTTGAGCTTGAGGAGCCAGACAGAAGAGTCAGTAGGTTACAAAACCACTGCTTCCTTAACACCAACAGTTGGGGAATTAGATATTTAAAACAGCTGAAGAACCCCTGTGTATATTTTTATAAATATCAGGTGCCCCTTCATGTATCTGTGTGATTACCCTCCTTGAATGCTCAGGTAGAGCAAAAGGGGTTGTTAAAGAAACCAGGCAGGAAAGGTAAAACAATGGCCTCGACAAGGAGCCATTCAAACACAATAGCCATGTTTAGAGCCATGAAGAGGAAGTCCTTAACTCCAAGGCTGGTGACAGGGCTGTTTTGCCCCCAGCTGAGAAGAGGGAGATCAAAAGACACCGATCTGTTAAAAGATCTGTCCTACAGAGAGGGAATTGTCCTACAGAGCATGAATTGGGCTCCTCAGCCACTTAAACACCCACCAACGAATCCCCTAGCATCTAGGGATAGCTGAAGAAGAAGACAGAGAGGGAAAGTGCAAAGGCTTGTAAGCTGCTGCAGGCTGACACAGAGACTGGCTGAGAGTCAGGGGTCTGCAGCAAGCATGGTTGAGCTGGCACCCCAGGAGAACAGGGGAACACCAAGACTAAATCATGCGCACCTATGCCAAGTGTAGGTAAGACACTGTGTACATTGGCCTCTGTTATTTTAAATTCATTTCTCTGAGTGCTGTGTATCTAGCGGCAAAATAAATCATAGTTTGTTTGAGAGAAGCTGCTTCTGTGTCACTGCAGACCGTTACTGTCCAGAGGCTCCCAAAGAGAATCTCTTGGACGTGCCAAGCCCGTTGGGCCTGTTGGGTATCACAGTTGGCAACTAGGGAGTCGTAACCTGGAGACTCGGAGCATGGCTGGATCACAGGGTCCCATCCCAAGAGATGTGTAGGCGCAGGGCTGTCACTTCAAAGGGTGCATTTAGGGGATTGAAAAAGGGTCTCAGAAGGGACCATGAGACTGTGACTGCTTCTTTCCTTTTATGGGACTCGAGAACAGAGCACTAACATAGACACTGGATCCCATTTCTGCTAGCTAGCAGAACTATTTCCATATGATTGATTAGAATTATACTATTGACTGAAATGACGGAAAAGAGAGATTTATAGTCTGCTATTGGCTTTCTTGTTTTCAGTCAGATAGCCTGTTTAAACAATGCCTGTTTGAACCCTTTGTAAAGGAAGAATGTAGTCTATCAAGATCCCTACTAGTCCATTTCCAGGCACTGGGACTTGTGGTGCACGTGTTTCTGTTGGATGTTCTCTTGACTATTATATTTTTCGATCACCTCAGTGACCTGGTGAGGAATAGTGCAGAACTGAAATGCCAGGTGGGATTTAGCTGTTGCCTGCAGTTATGATAAATGGAGAAATGCAGGTATTAAGAACAGAAGCTTCCACCCAATGCCACCGAGAGGGTATCAAAAATCACTTCTGAAAGATTATGTGACCCTCAGGCAATTCACAAACATGTGAGATTGGCATTTGCTAATCGTACGCCTCACCTGCTGTCTCTGCCCATCATCTGGGCACATCTTCTGCCAATCACTTGGCCCAAGTATCCCAATAGGGTGCTGGCTCAATGTGTGGGAGGCGAAAAGAACCACACCTAGGCTTGTAGAGTGGCTGTAAAGCCACTCCTCAGCATCTATTCCAGTCCAGTGGCTGATGTAGGCCCTGTGAGCCTTTACATACCCTCCACCCCTTACTTATTTCCAGCTCTGGAGTGTCTATGCCCTGCCCCTCCCCACTTCTTCCTCTACATGTCTCTTGTGGAGCTCCACTCCATACTGGTGGTCAGCACCCCCTATATAGTCCCTGTGCATATGGCCCTTGCCTTCCAGGGCAAAACTGCCCTAGTTCTACACCAAGGGAGCCCTGCAGTTTGGAGGAGTTGCCAGGCTAGAATATATTTTAATCATAACATCATCCAAACGTAGATTGCTGTTGATGTTTAATTTTATGGTGTGGATGGTGTGGATTGCACTCTCAGCAAATTTGCGGATGATACTAAGCTAGGAGGAGTGGTAGATATGGTGGCAGGTAGGGATAGGATACAGAGGGACTTAGACAAATTGGAGGATTGGGCCAAAAGAAATCTGATGAGGTTCAACAAGGATAAGTGCAGGGTCCTGCACTTAGGACGGAAGAATCCAATGCACCGCTACAGACTAGGGACTGAATGGCTCGGCAGCAGTTCTGCGGAAAAGGACCTGACAGTGGACGAGAATCTGGATATGAGTCAACAGTGTGCCCTTGTTGCCAAGAAGGCCAATGGCATTTTGGGATGTATAAGTAGAGGCATTGCCAGCAGATCGAGGGACGTGATCGTTCCCCTCTATTCGACATTGGTGAGGCCTCATCTGGAGTACTGTGTCCAGTTTTGGGCCCCACACTACAAGAAGGATGTGGAAAAATTGGAGAGAGTCCAGCGAAGGGCAACAAAAATTATTAGGGGTCTGGAACACATGACTTATGAGGAGAGGCTGAGGGAACTGGGATTGTTTAGTCTGCAGAAGAGAAGAATGAGGGGGGATTTGATAGCTGCTTTCAACTACCTGAGAGGTGGTTCCAAAGAGGATGATTCTAGACTATTCTCAGTGGTAGAAGAGGACAGGACAAGGAGTAATGGTCTCAAGTTGCAGTGGGGGAGGTTTAGGTTGGATATTAGGAAAAACTTCTTCACTAGGAGGGTGGTGAAACACTGGAATGCATTACCTAGGGAGGTGGTAGAATCTCCTTCCTCAGAAGTTTTTAAGGTCAGGCTTGACAAAGCCCTGGCTGGGATGATTTAATTGGGGATTGGTCCTGCTTTGAGCAGGGGGTTGGACTAGATGACCTCCTGAGGTCCCTTCCAACCCTGATATTCTATGATTCTATGATTTATCTGCTAATATTTTAAATCAAAGGTAAATAGAATTATTGGTGGTATGAGCTTGTTTCTTACATATACAGTAATAAAGAAGAGCACAGATTTAAAAGCAAAGAGAATACAGCTATGCGTACAAGGTACAGGTTATAGGTTACAATCAGTATGCACAGTATTATTAGACAAGTTCTATCAATTAATTGTTTTTTAAGCTGTTGGTCCCATTTGCTTCATCTTTCCTCAATACACTAATAGAGGGAGTAAGTCATTCCATTTCTCTTCATTCCTTTGTTCTTATGAACCACATTCATATAGAGGGTATTTGGTTTGGTAACCATAGCAGTGAAACAATTTATTGTCTTCATTCACAAGGTGTGTAAGTATCTGTCTCTGTTTAATTTCAGTTATTCAGGACACTTCCTTAACACCATAATAATAGGGTTATTAAGGGCTAGAGGTTACTGAAATAACTCTTACTTTGATTTCCTGACACCAGACCAAAAGTCTTTGAACTTGGGACATGACTTTCCCTCCAGAATTTGATTATGAATTTTGTGTCTGCTTTGTTTTGCAAGACTAGTGTGCAGAAATATCTAATCATAATTTTCCATTGATATTCTCTCAGTGAGGAAGAACTTGTACTATTCATAGTGATTTAGCATTATATCTTTCCAGTCCTCTGGAGAGATATATTAGTTAATTTCCTTTTCCCAAACTATTCTCACATTGTCAATATTGCCCTGTAGTCTATAAAAAAAAAAAAGTGTACAATATATGGATTTATTTCCCCCCCGAACCCAGAGATCTGATTAACTTATCATTTCCTTTGATAGTGTTCTACTGTGGATAGATATAGTTTAAATTTTTCCAGTTCTTATGATTTTGAGAATATTGTTTTAACTGTTAGAAGCTACAAATTTCCTGTTTTTCAAACTTATGTTTTTCTTGAGGTTGTGTGACAGACTTTAGTTCATTGTTATTAAATTAGGCTCTTGCATGTTCATCCTGTTTACTATAGATTTATGCTGACATAATCTTGCCTTTTTCTGGCAATCAGAATGTGATCTCCATACACTTGTATTATGTTCACTTCATGTCAGCTCAGCATCACCCTGGGCATCTTAACATCACCTTACTAGATCTGTGCTGACCAGCAATTTCATTGTGTATGGTACAATGTGATAATGTCTCTGCAGATTTACACTGAAATTGTTGCATTTCTTTTTCATATCATAATATCTCCATGGCTTGCACAGACATGCTGAATCCCACTCAGGTGAATGGAGATTTCATGTTGCTAGTGACAGCATTATGAGTGTAGCTACTAGCCATAGGACTGACATAGCTACTGAGAAGAGAGTCCAGTTTATAAACGAATAACCTTTCAGCTGTTTCAGATCCATGCTTTTAAAAGCATTCTTATTATATTCATCCATATGACTTCAATTTCTTCCAGTAGCCCACAATAGAATCAGAACTCTTTACTAACGAAAAAGAAAAGGAGTACTTGTGGCACCTTAGAGACTAACAAATTTATTTGAGCATAAGCTTTCGTGAGCTATAGCTCACTTCATCGGATGCATGCAGTGGAAAATACAGTGGGGAGATTTATATACATAGAGAACATGAAACAATGGGTGTTACCATACATACTGTAACGAGAGTGATCACTTAAGGTGAGCTATTACCAGCAGGAGAGCGGGGGTGGGGGGGACCTTTTGTAGTGATGATCAAGGTGGGCCATTTCCAGCAGTTGACAAGAACATCTGAGGAACAGTGGGCGGGGTGTGTGTGTGTGTGGAATAAACATGGGGAAATAGTTTTACTTTGTGTAATGACCTGTCCACTCCCAGTCTTTATTCAAGCCTACGTTAATTGTATCCAGTTTGCAAATTAATTCCAATTCAGCAGTCTCTGGTTGGAGCCTGTTTTTGAAGTTTTTTTGTTGAAGAATTGCAACTTTTAGGTCTGTAATCGAGTGACCAAAGAGAATGAAGTGTTCTCTTACTGGTTTTTGAATGTTATGATTCCTGATGTCAGATTTGTGTCCATTTATTCTTTTGCATAGAGACGATCCAGTTTGGCCAATGTACATGGCAGAGGGGCATTGCTGGCACATGATGGCATATATCACATTGGTAGATGTGCAGGTGAATGAGCCCCTGATGGTGTGGCTAATGTGATTAGGTCCCTATGATAGTGTCACTTGAATAAATATGTGGACAGAGTTGGCATCAGGCTTTGTTGCAAGGATAGCTCCTGGGTTAGTGGTTCTGTTGTGTGGTGTGCGGTTGCTGGTATTTGCTTCAGGTTGTGGGGGGGGGGGTCTGTAAGCAAGGACTGGCCTGTCTCCCAAGATCTGTGAGAGTGATGGGTCGTCCTTCAGGATAGGTTGTAGATCCTTGATGATGCATTGGAGAGGTTTTAGTTGGGGGCTGAAGGTGATCGCTAGTGGCGTTCTGTTATTTTCTTTGTTGGGCCTGTCCTGTAGTAGGTGACTTCTGGGTACTCTTCTGGCTCTGTCAATCTGTTTCTTCACTTCAGCAGGTGGGTATTGTAGTTGTAAGAATGCTTGATAGAGATCTTGTAGGTGTTTGTCTCTGTCTGAGGGGTTGGAGCAAATGTGGTTGCATCGTAGAGCTTGGCTGTAGACAATGGATCATGTGGTGTGGTCTGGATGAAAGCTGGAGGCATGTAGGTAGGCATAGCAGTCAGTAGGTTTCTGGTTTAGGGTTGTGTTTATCTGACCATTGCTTATTAGCACCGTAGTGTCCAGGAAGTGGATCTCTTGTGTGGACTGGTCCAGGCTGAGGTTGATGGTGGGATGGAAATTGTTGAAATCATGGTGGAATTCCTCAAGGGCTTCTTTTCCATGGGTCTAGAGGATGAAGATGTCATCAATATAGCGTAAGTAGAGTAGGGGCATTAGGGGACGAGAGCTGAGGAAGCGTTGTTCTAAGTCAGCTATAAAAATGTTGGAATACTGTGGGGCCATGCGGGTACCCATAGCAGTGCTGCTGATATGAAGGTATACATTGTCCCGAAATGTGAAATAGTTATGGGTGAGGACAAAGTCACAAAGTTCAGCCACGAGGTTTGCCATGACATTATCGGGGATACTGTTCCTGACGCCTTGTAGTCCATCTTTGTGTGGAATGTTGCTGTAGGGGGCTTCTACATCCATAGTGGCCAGGATGGTATTTTCAGGAAGATCACTGATGGATTGTAATTTCCTCAGGAAGTCAGTGGGGTCTCAAAGATAGCTGGGAGTGCTGGTAGCGTAGGGCCCGAGGAGGGAGTCTACATAGCCAAACAATCCTGCTGTCAGGGTGCCAATGCCTGAGATGATGGGGCGTCCAGGATTTTCAGGTTTATGGATCTTGGGTAGCAGATAGAATACCCCAGGTCAGGGTTCCAGGGGTGTGTCTAGGTTGCAATGCCGCTCACTGAAATTTGGCCCAGCTACCACTCTGTCTGTACAGAGGGGCAGCTCGGTCAAATTTCAGTGACACTGAGACCACGCAGCTGGAGCAACGCTCCAGACCGCTCCAGCAGGAGTCATACTGATTTAGTACAAGACTGCTGTGAAAAAGTGGTCAGGACATGGCAGCCCCGGCTCTGCAGCCTATGGAACTTTGAGCAAGCTCAAAAACCTTGAGCGGGGAAAGGTTCCCTCCCCCCACAACTAGTGCCGCTGCCTGTTTGCCTCTGTAGGAAATCATGAGGTAAGGATGATATATATTACCCAAGAGCCCAGGCAGTCGATACTCTGTCTGAAGGGTTTCTTTACACATTCCCCCGACATATTCCAACTATCAAGAGACCCTCAGAAGGTCAGATCTGATTGGTTCTTTCAGCCCCAAACTGGCCAAGATGTGCATGGTATTTATTTTTTTGCCAAGCTTGCTGTGTATTGCCCTCTCTCTCTCTCTCTCTGGGATCAAGTCACGGTCTTTTGGTCCAGTGTCCTTTCCTTCACCACAATCCACAATGTGTTTTGGGGGGGAGGGATAGCTCAGTGGTTTGAGCATTGGCCTGCTAAACCCAGGGTTGTGAGTTCAATCCTTGAGGGGGCCATTTAGGGATCTGGGGCAAACACTGGGGACTGGTCCTGCTTTGAGCAGGGGGTTGGACTAGATGACCTCCTGAGGTCCCTTCCAACTCTGATATTCTATGATTCTATGAATCCAGCATCACAGAACCCAAGTACATGTCTTTTGACAGGAATGCCTTAAAAAGAATGGGATATTTGGACAGGGCACCTAGCCGCCTAGAAAGCTCTCCATTATGAGGGTTTATGCTGAGACTGGAGAAATGGAGGTGCAAGCACAATGTGCATATTGGCCCTGTGAATGGTAACATTTCTGATATTCTGCAGTTTCTTCAGGATATTATGGAATTCAGTCAAAAAATTGAACGTCTCTTCATGAACGTATGTTTTCCCTTTGCAATATTCCTGAGCTCCATCAAAGTCTCTCATCAGCACATTGCATCGTCACAAGTCAGTAGTTAAGTTTTGCTTTTCCCTTGTTAATTGTTGCATTATACTCCAGATGTTCAAATCTGGACCCAGACTAAGCCTTACAAGAGATCATATGGCCACACAATCCAGATGTGTTATGACTTGTGCTTCAGGCTGTCTTGTTTTCAGCTTGTAGACTGCCTCCAATCTCTATGTGTGCACTGCATATCCACCTGTGCTGTCAGCGGATAAAACAAATTAACAGATGAGAACAAATTTCCTTTAATAATAACAATAAGCCTGATTTCCAACCTGCGTGACTTCATGAAGTACTGTACTTGCAGTACTGGGGAACCTACATCAAATAATTTATTTTTATAATGCCTGTTTTATAAAAATGCTTATGTCTTATATATATGTTGCTTATATTGTACGGTATACATTCCACAAAATCCTGAATTTCTTACTCCCTTATTATTCAGGCAAAGCTGTCATTGAAGACACTGGGACATACTGTATTCTGCCCACAGTTAAATCAGAGTGTGTCAGCAAAGGTACTCTGGATTCACTCTGAGGCATATTAGAGCAGAATTTGGTTTATTGTCTATATCACAGGTTCACAAACTGTGGTCCATGGACCACTAGCTGGTAGTCCTCGGAAAGTTGGCTGTTTTTTTTTCTTACTAGTTGTCCTCGTTTCCAGCTACTAAATAACTAAATATTTTCCTATTACTTTTCCATGTAAGTAATTGCTGTAGATGTTATATTATCAGGAACAGAGGGAAGGTGGTCTACGTGAAGGTTAATGGGAGAAGAGATGGCCCGTGAGACAATCTTGCTGTTAAGATGAGGTCCATGTAATAAAGTTGGAGAACCCCAGCCCTACATTGTATTCATTTTACCCTTTTAACTGGAATAATTATTCATACGCTGCTTGGCATATTTGAATTACATAGAATCATAGGGTTAGAAGGGACCGCAAGGGTCATCTCCTCTAACCTCTTGCCAAGATGCTGGATTTGTTGTGTCTAAACCAATCCAGACAGGTGCTATCCAGGCTCCTTTTGAGAACCTCCAGTGAAGGAGCTTCCACAACCTCCTGAGTCAGTCTGTTCCATTGTCTTTACCATTAAGAAGTTTTTCCTAAGATTTAATCTAAATACGCTATGCTGGAGTTTGACCCCATTGCCTCTTGTTCTGCCCTCTGTGGCAAAAGAGAACAACTTTTTCTCCACCTTTTTTTATGGCAGCCTTTCAGGTATGTGAAAACCGCTATCATATCCCCCCTTAATCTCCTCTTTTCCAAACTAAACATACCCAGTTCCTTCAGCCTTTGCTCACATGGCTTGCATTCCATCCATTTGATCATCTTTGTTGCTCGCCTCTGGGAACTGTCCAGTTTCTCCACATCCTTTCTATATATTGGTGACCAAAATTGGACATGGTACTCCAGTTGAGGCCTAGCCAGTACTAGGTAGAGTGATACCAGCTGAGGTTTAACCAGCGCCGAGTACGGCGGTTTTAAAAACACACAAGTCCTATTGTAATCTTTTGGAGATTTCAGACATACCAATCTATAAACATGAATCCACCTGAGCATTCTTTTTGTGGCCAGCTGGAAAGTATTGCTCTTTGAAGAGTTAAGATAATATTGCTGAGCTGTGACTATTGTGTATGTTTTCCTTCAACTCTTTTTCAGCTACAGAGCTTTTTTTTCATTTTCTTCTAATGAAGGGGATGGTGTGAAAAGCATGAGATTTCACTAATTAAAGTTCTCTCTAAAGCTGCATGATATTACTAGCTGCATTTTTAAAAGATAAGGCAACAGTCTAGGCATAGGCTGTATTTATGAGATTTTTCAAGAGGCAAAGAACCAGAATGTTATTGTGCAGTTCGTCCAGGAGTGAACAAACCAAAGGTTTAGTAGTTAATAGTCCAATGGGCTATTAAAATGAGATTTTGGGTCCTGGATTACTCCTGGGGTTGGTAAAGAGAGATGAGTCACCTCTAGGTCACTTGTTCCAATAGGGATCAGGTCAATAGAGATAAAAAATCATTGCCCTCTAAAATCTGTCTGGTAGGCTATGTGAAATGAGTTGGAAGTCTCTGGGGTAATTCCTAGTGTGAATAAACTCAGGTCACTTGATTGTTGAGAATATCTCAGTATGACATATTAGTAAAGAAAGAATCTCTTCTCCCCTCCCCCAAACATCTCTTTACCTATCATAAAAATGCCTAGATGAGTTATCAATTGTTTGGTTTTTTTTATTCTGTAAAGCATTGTTGCTGACAGATGTAGGGTATGGGTCTTGATAAGCAATGGTGTGATGCAGGTTAGCAAATCCTGTATTCTTATGACCAGTGTCCACATACCAAAAACATTGCTACTGTTGGCACTAATTGGTATTCTTCTTCACAGTGCCAGCAAGAGATGCCAGGAACGAATGGGTTGTAGAGACTGAACCACCTTCATATTTCTAGGAGGGGGGGTCTCTCCAACTAGGGGTGAGGCATATTGGCTGCCAGTGTGGAGAAGACTGCACAGCTGCTTGCCATGTTGTGTTTTGTGCGGTGCGGGGACTGAATAGACAGCATTGATTTTCAGGATTATCAGGCTGTCACATTTTACCATCAGTAAAAATCATAAAGCGGGGCAGGGGGAAGATACTTTCTGGTGATCCACGAAGCTTGTTTCAGACCTCCCACATATCAGACTAGTTATTTGCAACAGTAATATAGCATATTTCTTTAATCAGTACTTGATTTAAAAGTCAATAGCCCTATGGATTTTATAATGTTATGAAGCAGTTTGCAACCTAATATCTATATCTCCAGGTAATGGACTACCCCTTTGTTTCTTCATTCACCCTGCCCTTTCTGACGTGCTGCATGAAAACCCCAAACTTGGCCTCCAGACCCAGAACTCCCACATGGTTATCCACTGAGATGTTTAATGAGAGGCTGTGTCTCATAGATACGTACAGATTAAGGCCAGAAGGGATCATTAGATCATCTAGTCTCATCTTCTGTATATCACAGCCCATTCAGTTTCACCCACTTACCCCTCTATTGAGCCCTATAGCTTGTGTCTGTGTTTGGTTAAAGCATATGTTCCCCAAAGACATCCAGTCTTGATTCAAAGACAACAAGAGATGGAGAATTCACCACTTCCCTTGGTAATTTGTTCCAATGGTTAATTACACTCACTGTTACCAATATGTGCCTAATTTCTAAGTTTAACTGTCAACTTCCAGCCTTTGGTTCTTGTTATGCCTTTCTCCACTGAATTATAAAGCTCTTTAGTACCTGGTGTTTTCTCCCCATGAAGATACTTAAGCACTCTGATCAAGTCCCCTCCCAATCTTCTTTTTGATAAACTAAACAGCTCTTTAAGTCACGTAACGAAAGGTTTTCTCCAAGCCTTGCATCATTTTTCTTCCTCTTTTCTGCAGCCTCTCCAATTTTTTTTGGCATCCTTTTAAAAATGTGGGCACCAGCTCAGTATGCAATATTGCCGTTCTTCTTTGAGTGCTGTCCCTGTGGGTGCTCCACTTCAGGTGTTGGTTCATCCCTGCGCTGTTGATCGGAGATTTTCGGTCGCAGTGTCTTGTCAGAGCACGCATGCGCAGTAGAAGTCTCGCGGTGCCACTAGTGCCTCATCTAGCCCGCGCACGTTCCGACCCTTTCAGTTCCTTCTCAACCATCCTCAACTTGAGCAGAGTCCATTAGCGGTGTCTCTAAAAACCTTCAAATAAAATTAGATTATGTTAGATATCTTAGTTATCAGTAATTTGTTACTTTTATTAGTATAGTTATAGTTAGCGTTAGTTAAACTTAGTTAAATAGCCATTTAAAAAAACAAAACCAAAAATACCCCTTTTGTTTTCCCAGCCACCGTTTTTTTTTCCCACCAGAAGGAACGCTTTCAATATTCCTGGCTCCCCAGACGTTAAAAGATGTACTTCATGTAAGGATGCAATATCAATTTCTGATGGCCACTCCTTATGTGTCTGATGCTTAGGTGAGTCACACATACCACAGAAGTGCGCTCACTCCAACAATCTCAAAGCTAGAGCAAGGAGAGATAGGGATCTTCAACTGAAACTTATTCTAATGGAGAAATCCCTCACTCCTACATCAGACTCCGGACAACCCGTGACAAGGGACTCCTCAGGTGCATCCTCCGTGGACTGACGAGGCAGTAATGCCCCCAACTCCTACTACTATGGATGACTTCAAACACTTTCAAGAATCATTCCAGTGGATGGCACGGAGCCAAAATATTCCTCTTGAGGAGGTGCCACAGACACAACACCAACTCCTCAAGATCCTATGTACTTCGTCCACGACAAAATAGCTTTGCCTATAAATGATGCTCTGATGAAACCTGCAGAAACGGTGTGGCAAACACCTGCCACCATCCCTCCAACCAATAAGCATGCAGACAGGAAATACTATGTGCCAAATAAAGGCATGGACTTCCTTTTTTCTTACCCACTATCTAACTTCTTAGTGATGGATGCGGTCAACCAACTGGGCAAACAACCTCAATTCAAATCCATGCCACAAGACAAGGATTGGAAGAGACTAGACCTCCTGTAGTGAAAAGTTTACTCTTATGCGACCCTTCAATTCTGCATGGCAAATCACACAGCATTACTCGCTAACTATGACCATGACAATTATACAAAAATGAATGATTTCATCCAGGAATTTGCAGAGGGGAAAAAGAGACCAATTCTGTGCCATCGTCGATGAGGGACAACTTATTGCTAGCACTCCAGGCATCCCTTGACATGGTGGACACAGCAGCATGCATGACCGCGAAAGCCATCATCATGCACAGAGCATCCTGGTTACACTCATCTGGTATCCCAAGGGAACTCCAGACCAAAGTAGAGGACACTAAGACGGATGAGGTCCTCCATTCCATGAAGGACTCTAGAGCCACACTGGGGATCCTAGGGATCTACGCACACCCTAACAGGAGACGCAGATACCAGTCTTACAATTGTAACAGAGACAGCACATCGCAATGCCAGCAGAGTCCATATGACAAAGGCACAGACCACAGAGACATCGCCCTAACCAATCTCACACTGCGACGTCCCAAGCACCACCAAACAAGCCGCAATTTTGAAACATTGGCCGAGGGTCTGACCGACTGCCCCCAACCAATGGAATGAACAATCCAAATCTTTGGTCATCTGCTTTGACCATCTTACTATATGTGGACCTCTATCACCATGGACCACTGGGTTTTAGAGATCATTCAAACAGGTTATTATACTATCCCCTTTACCTCCATCCCATTTACCCACCCCCCTTCCCTGTCTCTCTTCTGGGACCCTTCTAACGAGCACCTATTGAGACAAGAAGTACATCACCTTCTACAATTAGGGGCCATGGAGTCACAAGGTCCAACACAACACAGAGGGAAGGGATTTTATTCCCATTATTTCCTGACACAAAAGAAAAACAGAGGTTGGAGACCCATACTAGATCTCAGAAAACTCAACAAATTTGTCCGTACCCACAGATTCAAAATGGTCACACTGAACTCTGTCATCCCTGTGCTGGAAGAGGGGGATAAGTTCCCAGCCCTCAACCTACAAGATGCATATTTTCACATTACCATCCATCCCACTCACAGACGATTCCTACAATTCACAGCGGGACAAGATCACTTCCAATACAGAGTACTGCCATTCAGACTGTCAATGGCTCCACGAGTCTTTACCAAAATCCTAGCGGTGGTAGCTGCTCATTTGCACAGACAGGGAATATTGATATTCCCATACTTAGAGGATTGCCTGCTAAAAGGCCCTACCCTGCCAGAAACAGTACACATTACTTGACAAACCATCTCTCTTTTTCACTCCCTAAGGCTGCAAATCAACGAAAACAAATCTACCCTAACTCCAGTACAACAATTGGACTTCATAGGAGAGCACCTGGACTCAGTGGAGGCCAAAGCATCACTACCGATGCCCCGATTCACAGCAATGACCTCCCTCATATCGGTGGTCTCAGACAGCCCATGGGTGTCTGCACGCACCTGCCTACAACTCTTGTGGCCACCTTTATATCCCCACTTGTTGTAAAACACGCCAGACTTCACATGCACTGTCTTCAAGGATGGCTGAGCTCGTACATATTCCACAAAAGCACAGCCTAAACAAAACTCACACCAACCCCAGAGGTTCTACATTCACTACAATGCTGGACAAACTCAATCAACATTTGTTCAGGCATCCAGTTTCAACAGGATCCACCATCCATACAAATCACAACAGATGCCTCACTGATTGGATGGGGAGCTCACCTAAACCAACATACAATCCAAGGCAAGTGGTCTCCCACAGAAACACATTTACACATCAACCTGTTTGAATTATGCGCAGTCCGCAAAGCATGCCTACATTTCCTCCCTATTATGCGAGGCAAAACGATAAGGGTCCTGATGGGCAACATTGTATGTATGTTCTATATAAACCAATAGGGTGGGGCGTGTTCCCACTCCTGATGCACAGAGGCCTTAAAACTATGGAACTGGTGCATAAAATACAACATCACTATTACAGCAGCAAACCTCTGAACATACAGCATACATACTGAACATAATGGTGGACACTTTAAGCAGACAGTTTTCCCAACAGCATGAATGGGAAATGAACAACGAAATAATGCAATGCATATTTCACATGTGGGGATCCCCACACATAGATCTGTTTGTGGCATTAGTAAACTAAAAATGCCCAAAGTTTTGCTTATGAGCAAGACTGGGAGCACGAACCCTAGGAGATGCTTTTCTCATCAAATGGAACACTCCTCTTCTATACACATTCGCACCGATACCTCTAATCTCCAGAGTAATACTCAAAATACGAACCAACAGGGCCAAAATAGTACTCATAGTACTGACATGGCCCAGTCAGACTTGGTTCCCTTACCTGACACGCATGGGTCCTTCATGGCTCCTCTGCGACAAACTAACCTGCTCAGAACAAGTAAAACAAGTATTAATAAACAGCAGGAAACACAACATGCGTACTTACCTCCAAAAATGGAAAAGATTCTTCCTGTGGTACCAGAACAAACAAATATCTTCAAGCAGACACTGCTTCTACTAATTCTGGAATATTTATTATCCCTAAAGAACTCAGGGCATGCTATGAGCTCGCTTAGAATTCATCTCGCTGCCAGCACAGCTTTCCATCACTAAGCAATTTCTAACGGGCATACAGAACATGTACCCAGACATCTGAGAACCCACACCAGCATGAGACTTAAATCTCATGCTCAGAAGCCTAACCAGAGCTCTATTCAAACCCTTAGCCGCATGCTCATTACTTCCCTTATCTATGAAAGTGGCATTCCTGGTCGCCATTACATTGGCACGAAGAGTCAGCTCTCATGGCTCACTCCCCATACACAATATTATTCAAAGATAAAGTGACACTTAGAACACATCCTAAATTTATGCCCAAAATACCGTCTTCGTTCCACCTCAACCAACCGATTCACTTACCTACATTTCATCCCAAACCACACACTAGTGCTCAAGAGGTGGCCCTGCACACAATGGATGTGCGCCAAGCCTTAGCATTTTATCTGGACAGAACGAAGCCCTTCTGAAAATCACCTCTACTTTGTGTGTCAACAGCAAAATGATTGAAGGGCTCTGCCATATCTACGCAAAGATTATCTAACGGATATCCAGCTGTATCTATATGTGCTGTTCGCTACACAACACTGAAGCCCCTCTGGGCATCAGAACCCACTCAACAAGAGCTTTATCTACCTCCATAGCATTCCTACACAATGTGCCCATCCTAGACCTCTGCAGGGCGGCCACCTGGGCCTCTGAACACACACTCACGAACCACTACACAATTACTCTCGGTTCAAGTTCAGACATAAGAGTAGGCCTCACTGTACTAGCCTCCACAACGAGCTCAACTCCAAAGTCCCTTCCATCCTTATGAGGGCACTGTTCTACATTCACCTGAAGTGGAAAATCCAGAGGGACAGCACTTGAAGAAAAAGAGAAAGTTACCTTGTACAGTAACTGAGGTTCTTGAGATGTGTGTCTCTGTGGGTGCTCCACTACCCACCCTCCTCCCCTCTACTTCGCAGTATGAGCTGAACACTCCATGGTAGAGAAGGAACTGACAGGGTCTGGGAGTGTGTGTGCTAGATGAGGCATCATTTCAAAGAACCTGTTACTGCACAAGGTGAATAACCTTCTCTTCTGCTCTCACCAATGCCATAAACAGAGCTAAAAATCACCTCCCTACTGCTCCTGCCAACTGCTCCCCTGTTTTACATCTAAGGGTTGTATTAACCTTTTTACCACAGCTTCTCACAAGGAGATCATGTGGAGTGGGTGGTCCACTATGACTCATAGCTCCTTTTAAGAGGCACTGCTTCCCAGGATACAGTCCCCCTTTCTGTAGGTGTGGCCTGTATTCATTGTTCCTAGATGTATAACTGCATTTGGCTTCATTAAAACACATTTTGTTGGAATGGGCTTAGTTGGTATTTTATTAACGATTTCATAAATATCAGGGGAGAGAGACTTCCAGCTGGAGATGGGCATGAGTGGGAAAATTTGGATCCATATCCAAGGTCTGAAGTGTTTTGACTCTGGTGATTTCATCTGCCACATTAAAGAGATAGAAGTAAGCCACGACATCAAGATTTAATTCCAACTTCTATATACTTTTAGGGGTTTTGTGTCTAGAATTTTAGCTTAGGCCCATTTCTACTCTAAGCCTTTCCCCGCTTAGTGACTGAGGATGAAATTCATCCCTCAAAAAGGGACTGAAGTGGTGCATAGGCTTTGGGCTAGCCCTCTTCACAAGGGTAAATTTCAATCTCTATCTAACTGTTATACCTTTGAAGTATTGGTCCAGTGCAGGCCACATGGACAATTGTACCATCCAAGGGGCAATTTTAAAGGCAAACAAATTGTTTCAAGTTAAGTCAGTTTTAACAGGCCTTCTAAGTTCTCGGAGAACTTGCATCCAAAAAGTGCTGATTGGAAGAAGAAAAACTTTTCAGCTAATTACAATCTTTCTTTTTTCCCTTTGAGCTCTGACTACTGTTCTTAATTTCCTGACCAGCTTGTGCCCCTCCCCCGCTCCTTTCCTAGCATCTGTGGTCGTTTCAAATTGAGCTGTACTACCTGCTGCTCTGACTTTCTAACATACCATACCAGTTGGTTTGCCAAACAGTGCACTGCCAGCCATCTGCCACCCAAATCAGGATTTACATTGTTTCATCTTAAAATAACGCCTTCGGAATATAAAGTAACTCTGTGCATCGGGCTTTTAGAACTGAACATTGGCCAGAATTAAAAACAAATACCAAATGTGCCTAGAAGAGAAACACCGAAGGAAAAAGTTTGAGAGGTAACTTTTTTCCCCCCTTCTCTGCTCTCTACCTGATCTTGTATTAAAACAGTAACATTGTTATTTTAGTCCTGCAAATGGAATCTACTTAATGCCTATAGGATTTTGGTCTCGAGATTAAAGTAGGGGACAGGGAATCAGGACTGCTTTGCCACTCTGCAATGAGTCACTTAAACTCTGAGCCTCACTTTATCCACGTATGTCATATGGGTCTGGGTGAGATTTGATTAATGCGTATAGAATGCTTTGAATATCTTGGGTATGGTAAACTCTACATCTCAGATGTACACACCTTTCATGACTGCAACAGTTAACTGTAGATAAAATACGAGCTAATGGTAGTGTCAGAAGAGATTAGTTATTTGAATTTAACTTGCATGACTCACCTACTGGTCAAGAGATAAATTATAAGCCTACCAAAATTAAGAAACACATTCTGTTGTTTGCTATCAAATAGATATCCTAACAACTAATAACGATAATTCAGCTACAGCTAGCATCAGACTGCTGACAGTTCTTTGGGCTTAATACCACCCGAACAGCTGTACACAAGGTGCACTAGGGAACTCTCACTGAGCAGCAGCAGGGTCCACATGGAGAGTTAGTGTGTGGCACGCTGGAGCACTGTAGATTTAAACCCCAGCTTGCCAGACAGTAAAACATCATATAGACATGCCCTTCATCTCGCTGCAAAACCTCCAGTCATGCTTCCTGTTGGCACTAGTGCCAGATCTCCTCTTCTCACAGAGGGAAGATCAGATTCTCTGAAGTCCCTTTCACCTGGCAGCTTTGTTTCTACAATTTGAGCAGGAAAACATATCCAGAATGCAGAGGAAGTCAGTAAGATTTTTCTTGCATCTTGAAACCCATCTATTCTTGTATTCCTACAGAAACCATTGCAATCGTTATTCCTTTTAGAAAATCCAATCATGTAGCATTAGACTTTGTGCTGTGATTTGCAGTTACCGTTAACAGGTGCAACTCTTGAAATCTGTTGTCATTATCTAATTCATTAATCTTTGCCAAAGGCACTGTGATATTCTCAGGTGAGCAGGGAAAAGCTGAGTATTCCAGACATTATGTAACGTTACTACAGAGGCGGGAGGAGCAGTACAGACTATCTCACATCCAAAATTACTCTCTTCTGGCCGCTTAAACGATCTAGGCTTTCTGTGGCTTCTTCTTTCTCAAGCTGTGCATTCAGGTTCCATAGGGACCCAGATCTCTTGGTATTTGTGTAAAACAAGACAAACCCAAATGTGTGCTTTATTTTCAGAGTATTCTCATTTTCTTGCTTTAGGGAAACATTTATGGGGCTGAAATAATGTAAGATTCAGGGTTTTCATGATATTTCCATCCTTCAGGGGTAAAAATACCATCAGAAGCCCAGCGGTCAGGTTTTTTTCAGTCCCATAACTGGTTCTGGTGCATGGGACCTGGGGAGAATGGGATTGCCTGCCTTTTCCTTCAGAAGTTCATAACAACTGCAGCTCTGCACTAAGACCGTGACTATAACGAAATCTCACGATTGAGGCTTCAGCCGGTCACAGGCAGCGGTCAGGAAGGGTTTTTTTTCCCTGTGGCACCATTGACTAGATGTGTTCTGGGGGACTTTTGATTTGATTTTTCTTTTTACTTCCTCTGAAGCATCAGTGATTGCCACCGCTGGACTCAGGACAAAGGATGGGGTGGATCAGTGCTGTGAGGTGCTCGAGTGACTCCTTTTTCAAGAAGCCTGGCTGATGTGTCTTGCCCACATGCTCAGGGTCAGTCATGCTAATAAACAGATTTGGCGATGGGGAGGAATATTTCCCCGGTTCAGATTTTCAGGGCCCTTGGAAGTGTTTTTTGGCTTCCTCTTCAGCATGGAATAGGTCATTTGGACATATCTCACCTAATCATGTCCCTGCCATGGCAGGGGCCTCCGGCATTGCTCCAAAAATGAAGTGATCGCTTGGTCTCTCCTGAGGCGTACGGTTTAATCTCCGGAGGACTGAAATGTGTTAGTCTAACTAAAGGGCTCAGTGTAGGGGTACCTGGGTAAAATGTAATGGCCTGTGATGTACAAGAGGTTGGACTTGATGATCTAATAGTTCCTTCTGGCCTTAAACTTTATGAAAAAAACAAGAATAATACAAATACAAATAAACACAAATGCTTGTGATGTAAGTTGTCAAACCCACACATCTCCTATATATCTCTGTGGTAACAATGAAATAGATAGGAATCATGGGAATCCAAGAAACACTGAAGTAGCCCATGGGCTGAACTCCAAACCCACCTTTTTAAGGAAAAAGACAAACTAAGTAAACATATACTGTGCTCAGTGTTAGACCCCAGTTAATTCATAAAAGAACCAGTCATGGCTAAAAGTACAGTCCACCTTCTATCATGCTTAAGAAAAGTGCTGCAAAGGAGTGAAATGATAAGGGAGAGCATTCCTATCCTGAATTAAATGGATTCTTTCATTTTATGTGGTAGAAAAAATATCTGCATTAATCCAAGCCCTTTATATTCAATTTTAAGACCAAAATAGATATATACTTGCACAAAAGAATGGTGAGATTACTGAGGTTACATTTAGACAAAGGGGCAGTGAGGTTACTAAGGCACTGTCAATAAAAGATTCACTAAAAGATTTATATAAGACCCTCAAAGGAAAAATTTAGAGGCTAAACCTGCAATTGGTACAAGGGATTGAACTTGATGAGCTAGAATCTCTTTCCCTGCTCTGTCTTCCACTATCGCAGTGTCTATGCACATCAGAAAACTTAGGACCAAATTCAGCCCTGTCACAATTCAACTCAGAAGTTAATAGGAGTAGTGTGCATTTCTGCCTGAATTGAATTGAGATCATTACAACAGCACAGTGGTCCATCAGATGGGAGTGCTAGACAACATCCTGTTGCTAAGCGTTTTACGAACAAGAGGCTGGGTTGTTGTGTGCATCCCTGTATTCACACCCCCCACACACTGTAATAATCTTTGTACAAAATATGCCTTGTAAGGTATCATTTGAAAACTAATGCTTCATAATATCATGGTGAAATGTATGTAGCAACATCATATGTAAAGTTATGAACATAAGCTGAAATCATGACTGAAGTATGTTCACCAGACAAGTCTGGGGAGTGAGTAAACCTGTTTCTCAAAGACAATTGCCTGCCATTCTTTGGCAAGGAATGGGGGGTGGGGGCAGGAACAAACAGATCTGCATCTTAGCTAACAACACCATGGAGCCTCTTTCACCACCAAACTCCTTGTCTCTATCCTCACAGCAGGAATGAACTTTATCTAGGGGTAACCCTCAGGAAAATGCATTTCAAAGGGTGACTCAGCTACAAAAGTGAGGGGCAAAAGCAGGCCAAGTTATCTCTCCTATCCTTCTCTGTCTCTTTCACCTAAGAAGACTAAAGTAATAGCCATTGGACTTTGGGAGCAGATGCTGGCCTGACAATTTGGTCAGCAATGTTACTGGAAACATGTGGTAAGGTAATTCATCTTGAACCATGTCTAGTTTGTAATGTTTTAGTACTAGGAAATGTTTTATCTTCATGTTTAATGGCTTATACT
This sequence comes from Lepidochelys olivacea, assembly GCF_965140295.1. Lineage (NCBI taxonomy): Eukaryota > Metazoa > Chordata > Testudines > Cheloniidae > Lepidochelys > Lepidochelys olivacea. The sequence goes on from NC_140413.1 coordinate 9,218,653, forward strand.
TGTACTGACTTAAAACCTATCTCCTTGTAGTTAATTAAACTAGTTTTATTCTTTAATCAAAACCAATCCAGTGTGGTGAACTGCATGAGTAACTCCAGTGAGGGCAGCAAACTGTTGTATATCGATCCCCTTAGAGGTGCAACAGCCCTAATATATCTGGACTCCCCAGGAGTGGGCTGGACAGTACAGAACACACAGTTTTGGGGGGAAATTCTTGAGTAGGAGTGTATTGGGGTCACCCTGCAGGGAGTAGCCAAAGCTGGTGGAAGCCAGAGTGTGACTGATGAGTGTCTCTGTAGATCTGCAGCCTGTCAGCCACACAAGGTGTGACCTGCATGCTGTTTGGCTGCTTGTGAGGGGCCCAGGTTGAGAGCTACAGCAGCAAAGCATTGTGAGGCTCCCAAGGTTGCAGGGCAGATGGTGACACAACCCCTTACTGGTCTAGTTTGCACCCCAGAATGTGATAGTTGTGTAATAAAGGAGAAGTAGGTCTCAATTGGGAGATCTGTGAAGCTATACATTTCTCACCCTTGAGAGGATAGTGTGAAACCAGGGAAAGAAGTGTGTGGGAAAAGCAGTGAGTGACACAATTGCTTTAGGAATAATACAGTTCAATTTATTCTAATAAACTTCTTTGTTCAGTGTTAGGAGAAAGTAACTCCATGATTCTTTACTGTTGTCATGTGACAACAGCCCACACACCGTACCTCATGGAGTTCAGTGCTACAACTTTCTCTGAGTCCATTTTCACAGCTGGTGAAAAACTGCTTCCCTTTTTGATCCTAAACAGCATTTCAGGCTATGTCTACACTACGGCAGTAAGTCAACCTAAGTTACACAATTCCAGCTATGTGAATAACGTAGCTGGAGTCAACGTAGCTTAGGTTGACTTACTGCGGTGTACACACTGCCCTGGGTCAACGGGAGACAACTCTCCTGTCAACTTACCTTACTCTTCTCATTCCTGGTGGAGTACCGGGATCGACCAGAGAATGCTCTTCTGTTGATTTAGTGGGTCTTCACTAGACCCACTAAATCAACCCCTGGTGCATCCATCGCCAGAGAATTGATCTGGCAGTAGTGTAGACATAGCCTCAGAAATGGATATCACTGCCATGTCCTCATACAGTGCTCATGTATTGAGAGGGATGTTTTAGAGAGGAAGAAGGGATGCATCTTTAGCTCTCTCTTGAGAGGCATTGAACACGATGCAATCTGTACAGGGGACTGGGTTCAGAAAATACATAATTCTTGCTCCAAAAATGAAGTCTGTGGGCTAAAATCCACCTTGACTTGCATTGCCACTGATGTTGTAGGGTTGCACATGGTGTATATCATAACAAATACATTGATAGATTCCAAGGCCAGAAGGGACCATTGTGATAATCTAATCTGATTGCTGACATAACACAGGCCATAGAACTTTCCCAAAATAATTCCGAGAGCAGATCCTTTAGAAAAACCTACAATCTTAATCTTAAAATTGCCATCTCTTGGTAAATTGTTCCAATGTTAATTACCTTCTCTGTTAAAAATGTAGGCCTTATTTCAGATCTGAATTTGTATAGCTTCAAATTCCAGTTATTAGATCCGGTTATACCTTTCTCTGCTAGGCTGAAGAGCTCATTACTAAATATTTGTTCTCCATGTAATATGTATATAGATTCTAATCAAGTCACCCCTTACTCATCTCTTTGTTAAAATAAATAGATGGAGCTCCTCGAGTCTGTCACTATAAGGCATATTTTCTAATCCTTTAATCATTCTTGTGGCTCTTCTCTGAACCTGCTCCAATTTGTCAACATCCCTCTTGAATTGTGGGCACCAGAACAAGAAACATTATTTCAGCAGTAATTGCACCAGTGCCAAATACATAGGTAAAATAATCTCTCTACTCCTACTCAAGATTCTCCTGTTTATGCATCCAGGATCACATTAGCTCTTTGAGCCACAGCATCAGACTGAGAGCTCATGTTCAGCTGATTATCCACACGACCTCCAAATCTCTTTCAGAGTCATTGCTTCCCAGGATAGACTACCCCTTCCTGTATGTATGGCCTATATTCTTTGTTCCTAAATGTATACATTTACATTTAGCCATATTAAAATGTATATTTTTTGCTTAACCCCAGTTTACCAAGTGATCCAGACCTGTCCTCTTCATTATTTACAACTCTTCCAATTTTTGTGTCATCTGGAAAGTTTATTAGTGATGATTTTATGTTTTCGTCCAAGTCATTGATAAAAATGTTAAATAGCACAGGGCCAAGAACTGATTCCTTCAGAATACCACTAGAAACACATCCATTTGATGATTCCCCATTTACAGTTGTATTTTTAGATCTGTCAGGTGGCCAGTTTTTAATCTATTTAAAGTGTGATGTTAATTTTATATCAGTCTAGTTTTTAATCAAAAAGTTGTGCAGTACCAAGTCAAAGTATGTTACATCAACACTATTAGCTTTATCAACCAAACGTAATCTCATCAAAGATTGTGTTTCACGTGATCTATTTGCCGTAAACCCATGTTGATTTGCATTAATTACATTGCCCTCCTTTAATTCTTTATTAATTGAGTGTCATATCAGCTGCTCCATTATCTTGCCTAGGATTGAATTCAGACTGATAGGCCTATATTTACCTCAGTCATCCCATTTACCCCCTTAAAATACTGGCACAACATTAGCTTTTGTCCAGTCTTCAGGAACTTTCCCAGTGTTCCAAAACTTATAAAAAAATAGACATTAATAGTCCAGTGAACTCCTCAGCCAGCTCTTTTAAAACTCTTGGCTGCATTTTCTCTGGTCCTGCTGATTTAAAAAGTCTAACTTTAATAACTGCTGTTTAACATCCTCCTGAGATACAAGTGAAATGACAAGAGTGGTATCATATGATATAACTACTTCATCTGGTTTTCCACGAGATACAGAACAGAAATATTTATTGGACACCTCTACCTTTTCTGAATTATTATTGATATTTCTACCATTTCCATTTTGTATGGTCCAATACCATTGTTCAGACGTTTTTGTTCCTAATTTACTTTTAAAAATTCCTTTTTATTGTCCTTAACTCTGCTGGCCATAGATTTCTCCTCATATGCCCTTGCTTCTCTTATCAATTTTCTACAATTTCTAGCTTCTGATTTATATTCACTACTATAAATTTCACCTTTCTTCCATTTGTTCAATCCTTGCCTTGTGAATAGTGATTGTTGGCATGTATGAGGAGCTGCACATTTCTCTTACTGGTAGCGACAAATGATGTAATTTTTATTTCAGTTGAAATATAGGGGAAATATTAAAATGCTTTTAACACTACTTCAGTTGATAAATATAGCATGAATCCAGACTTCAACTGGTCACCACTTAATCACATGGTAAGTATCCCAAAAGGGTGAGGTAATTGCACAGTAAGTACCATGGCCCCCTGTTTTCCCCTGCTCTGCAAATGGAACCACAGATTAGGAATTGCAAACAAATTATGTGAGGGACCACACCTATATTGACACTTGTATGTAGGATGAGGAAGCATGCGGTGTGTGTGTCTAGCTGTGCATGAGAGGGAGAAGTCAGGGAACATGTTGCTCTCTACAGCATTTTCTTGAAAAATGAGAATAAATTATACACAAAAATCACACATTGATAAGCATTAACTTGGCTTCTGTTCTGTAAATCTTGGCAGATATTTCCCAGCGCACATCCACAGCCTATAACCCAATGGTCAGTCCTTAGTGGTAAGGTGTGAGATGTGTCTCAGCAATCACCAATGCAACTGTGGCTTTCTTGAGATGGCCCCTCCAGGTCAGGGTTGAGGCACATTGGGAAGAGAATGTGGGGTAGCTTCCCCACTGTCTCTGCTATAGCTTTTCTGCGAAAAAGTCGGGCAACCATTACTGGTGCGTTCACCTCTCATGATGACTACATCGTTTAAAGTGAAACAAACAACCAGAAACTGGGGCGATTAAGATATCTGGGTCAATTCAGTATAGAAAATGTGGCAAAGAGGTTTATAGTCACATCAGTGTTTAGCAAAGCTGCTTGAAAAAAGGAAAAAAACAATTTTGCTGAAATATTGACATTTATAAGTTATTTTCTTTCTGTAGTGGAACCATTTCCATTAAACGCTTTTCCCAAAAAATTCAAATATGGGGGCTTTCATTTTCCCCTTTTCCCCCACACCCTTTTTTCCTTTTTGCCACTGAATGTAATAGAATGACAGTGTCTAAGGTTTTGCCCACATTTTTTTTTTTCATTTTTTTTCTTTTCTACTTTCTAACTTTTTGAAATATCCTCAATTTTCGAAAAATTATAAGGAGCCAAGGTCAGCATCATAATTCTTTTTGCCACTCTGTCATTTTTCAAAATGTGTGGACATTTTGAAAAATTAGAATAGCAAAAACAACTGGGTTTTTGTTTGTTTGTTTGTTTTGTTTTAAAGAGAGAAAATGGAAAAAGGAAGGAAAAACAACAAAACAACTCTGGACATTGTTCATTCTATTGTATACAGTGGGAAAAGGGGGAGGGGAGGGAAGAGATCAACAAATCCCTCCCCTAGAAATGAAATTACAAAATTTCTTTGGAAAAACTGAAAAAATATCCTTAGAACTGAAGGCTTTTCACAAAAGTTTCCATTTTTGGAAAAGGTACCCTTTTTGTAATTTAAAAATAGTTTTAAACAAATATTTCAACCAGGTTTAATGCTTGTATACTATGGTAATGGTCACTATAGAGAACCCTTTGATAAGCAGATGCAAGTACAGTAAGAAAGTTTTTCTGAATAATTCTTCATGTTCCATTTCTGTGTGACCATAAGGGAAGAACAGTGGGCCTAATTCTGATCTGACATCAATCAGTGTGAATCAGGAGTAACTCCACTGAAACAAGTGATGTTTACTGGTGCAAAGCTAGTGTTTGGCCCAGTGTGATTATTCTGCATGTTTATTACATAAAGAATGGGCAACTTTCTTTATCCCAAACCTGAAGATGATTTGAAACCCACTTTGAAATATATTTCTTCTACAGTCCAGCAGGTGCCTAAAGCAAGAAACACTGTTTGACTCACTGAGCACAAGATCCTTTCGGTCCCTCTAGTGACATCTCCCCATCTCTCATAAGCCCTGAGAGAACTTTGTGAGAATGTATTACCTTATTAATGAACTAACTCATTAGAGGACAACAGTTCCTTCTGGCTTTTTCATTAATCATTTTTTGCAGGGAAGAGGGTATTGGTATTTTTATTCAGGCACACATTTTGTTATTAAGATCTTTTGGTTGAGTTTCTACTAAAAAATGATTAGGCACCAAATTACACAAAGCTAAGAAGGGGGAAGACCTAAGAATATTAGCATCTTGGCGAGATGCAGGTGCTGTGTACTGTGTGTTCTTGTATTTCTGAGTCAAACATGTTTTTTACAGGTACAAGAGCAGCCATAGACTTTTTAGTTGGAATGACTTCTGTTTTAGGGTAAGGGAAACAAGGAACAAAGAAGAACAAAAGTAAAGTCCCCAGGAGAGTCAGCATGCTGTGTTTGGGTGTTTTACCTGTAGCATGCTACATCAACTTTGCCTGAAAAATGTAAGCGTGCACAACTAACAGGCAAGTACTGTAGAAATGTAAAGGTTCAGTATGGAGAAAACAAAGTCATCATAAGTCATGTATACCACCAGATATTTTCAGGATGCTTCTGCATTACAGCGAGGTTAGAAAGAATGCTGCTTTGCACTCAGAGGCTTTAATTAAGTTTAACATAGTCACCACATGCTGGTAAACCATTTTCACAAAAATGGTCACGAATACCAAAGTGGTATTCTGGTATCCATCTGGTTCAGCCAAAGAGAGTCTTCCTTGGTAGAACGGAGGATTGCAAACCATCAGGATCCCAGCTGGAGCTTTGACTGCAGCAGTGTGCATGTGAGTCACAGCCAAGAGTCCAGCCACAGGATGGGGGAATTCTGCAAAGCAGCTAAGTCTGGTTTAGGGTATGCCCACTCTGCTTGGCAGACAGGGCAGAAGCCAGTGGGTAGATGGCTGTTCTACTTCATGGGATGGGTGGACTACATAAATTCCAGGAACACCAGGTACTTTTGGTGTTGTGTTATTTTAGATTCACACAGTAGTAGTACAGTAGTACACAAACTCCAGGTCTAGCTGAAAGACCCATTCTGGTGTAAAATGTCCTAGGGAAATGAAGGTAAAAGGTAGGAGAAGAAAATGAGGTGGACTATCCTGTATTAAATTCAGCATTTAAAAAAACTTTTAACAATTATTTGCTTCATCCAGAGCAAAAAAATTCTCCTACATCCCTGTTACAGTATCTTACAATACCTCTCTGGGCAGTGAGTAAAAAATGCCTCTGACTCCAAACCCTTGATTAGTTTCTTTCCTTTTGAGGTTGCTCATGCAGTAAAAGAAATAGTTTTGTAAGTTTCTGCTTTGTAAGTTCTGTGATTTGAGAAAAAGAAATTAACCTTAGAAAACTGCAATGTGCTTTTCACTCAAGTATCTGCAGTGTCACCTATAGCATTAGATGGAAGTCCTTGTTTAGGGTATCAGGGTTCGTTTTCCTGCACTCTCCTAGAAGTGTAATGGCCTGCGTGCTCTCTTTCTCTCTCGATGGCTGACAACAGTGGGTTCTCCTCTGAAGAATAACGTGTACCAGGTGAGGTAGGTTTTGTGCATTGGAGCTAGCGCACTGTACGTGGACAACAAAACAGGTTTCTTTTTGATCTGTGCACCTGATCGCACCCCTGCAGCACTTGCTCTGAAAAATTCCTATTGATTGATTGCAATGGTTACTATGCCTAAGGAAAGTTTGCAGGATTTGGCCTTCCCTATAATTGTAATCTGCACTTATGTATATGGGTGAGATGACCATAGTCATGCACTATTAACATTCTGGTCCTACATTCTGACTCCATCACATTACATTTTACACCAGTGCAATCGCACTGACTATAATGAAGCTACACGACCAACAAATTTGTGTTGTGGAGAATCAAGTTCATCGTCTGTCTTTCTGTTTCTGACATACGTGTGCATTAGTGCAAAAAATAACTTTGACTTAGTCTCAAATCCAAACCCATCCACCATTTTAACCCTGATTAGGATCCAGATCCCTCACTGGATCACTTCTAGTTTCTATATTATTCCATCTGACAAACAACTTTTGCATCATATAAGATGTTGAGGCATCTTCACATCGTGATAACCATCATCATCATAAAAAACTATCATTTTATTACAAGCAGTGGCCAAAAACATGCCGGGTGCTTCAAAGAAGACATAGAAGGACGTGGTCCCTACCCCAAAGATTTTATAACCTGCATTTTAGACATGACACAATGAGGGCATGGGCAGAGGAAGAATGGGGATTACAACAACACGATCATGCAGTTGCTCACCTTGGATTGAATTAATCCCGGTGTAGGAGGCCAACACAAGGGTTATGTGTCACTTAAGCCCTGTGATGCTCTCCTCGGGGCAGCCCAGAACTGTAAGTCACTGTATTACCCCTCTGCCTTAGCAAGAGTGAGCTTTGCTGGGAATTAGGCTGTGTCAGCTTCCTGCCACACCAGTCTGTCTGCTTCACAAGCAGGTTAAACTCATGAAATACATACAATGACTTTGCCAGTCTTTACCTTGTCTGGCAGGTAACAATCAGTGAACCCCAGTTCCTGAGTTCCCCAGACACATGTCCTGCAGTGTCCAGTCCTTCCCCCTGGATGCTCACGGAAAATATTAAGTTTGCTTCCTCCAAGGAGAGTGTGCACACCAGTCAGTTGGTTTAACAGAGGACTCTTTTATTTAATTCAATATAACAGCACTGAGATGGTTTACAGTAAAACTAAAAATAAATTTATGAACAAAGAACAGAAATATGTTAGTAAGCAGAGATAACAAAAGCAGAAAATGGTTACATACAAAAACCTAAGTCTAAGACTTAACTTTAGCAAGCTACAGTCTTTGTCTATTCAGCATTCTTACTTATGTCAAGCCATTAACATCTCCAGCCCTTCTCGCAAGAGGATCCAATGTTCATCAAATTAGATGATGCTGTCCCCTCTGCCCCCAAAGTGATTCTCTCCCCTTCTTTTTATGGTCCATGAAATGTACTCTTTGAGAAGTAAACTCAGACACAGTAACTCTCCCCTACAGGGATATAGACGGTATACTGTCTTCCTCATTCTCTGGTCAATTTTCTTTTCGATTGGCTTAATCGCTTTGTTTTCCTTGTATGTAAATGTACTTCCAATGTCTCTGGTCTCACCTTGCTCGATTTACATTGGAGACACACACAAACAAGTGAAACAACATTCCTTCATCAGTGACAAATGTGTTTATCCTCTCTGTTCCGATTGCTTGGTCCCCACACAAACATAATTATTTACACTCTAACTGTTCATACATCACACAATAATATTCATGACCAATGTGTTACCAGTTTTTGTATGATGCCTTAAAAGACACTGCTTGGCTGAATATTCTAACAGTGTGTTGGATGCGCTTTTTGCCATTTGGCATAAAGGGGGTCTTAGGGTCAAGCCCACAACAAGCTTTGTGCACACTGAAGTCCCACTTCATCCCATAGTGATCTGAAGTATGTAGACCTTGTTCATAGAATCATAGGACTGGAAGGGACCTCAAGAGGTCATCTACTCCTGTCCCCTGCACTCATGGCAGGACTAAGTATTATCTGGACCATCCCTGACAGATGTTTGTCTAACCTGCTCTTACAAATCTCTAACAATGGAGATTCCACAACCTCCCTACGTCATTTGTTCTAGTGCTTAACCACCCTGACAGTTAGCAAGTTTTTCCTAATGTCCAACCTAAACCTCCCATGCTGCAATTTAAGCTCCTTGCTTCTTGTCCAATCCTCGGAGGTAAGAAGAAAAAAAATTTTCTCCCTCCTCCTTGGAATAACCTTTTATGTTGGGGGCTTTACGTGGGACTTCAGTGTTGCATCACCTTGTGGTAGCCTGCTACACAATGGTGAACTTTTCTCTTCAGGCATATGCACATCTTTGTGGTTCAGTTAAAGTGTGGGGTTTTTCTTTTTCACTTGAACTTGCTGTTGGCTCGGAAAATAGAAAAGAAAACGAAAAAGTTGACAAAAGAAGGCATTTCAGGTCACCTTACCACTCTCCTGCTTTACAGTTTTTAAAGTGGTTCTTCTTAGGAGGCTATGTAATGTTGTGGGTTTTCATAAATGATAGATTCAGGCTTGTTTCAGATATCTAGCAGGGTCATAATATCAAGGGCATCGTACTCTGTACCGGGTCTTAGAGCTAAAGATGGAACTTTCTCTCATACCAATGTCTGAAATACTGAATAAATTGACCCATTTGGATCTAAGCTCAGGTCTTACCTTTTCCTCCAAACTTATTCTTTCTTGCTAAATACATTTTTGGCACTCTTGTGTTATGTTTTGCGTGGGTGGTTTTTTTGTTTTTTTTGGTGAAGCCCCTCTGGATGCATTTCCATGAAAAGCACAATACATTTTTATCTTGTATTGAAAATCCTGTTGTTCATTAATATTAGCTTGAATTGTCACAGCTGCCCAATGTAAGAAGACATTCACATATGCTGTCCCTTCACAAGCCTGCTCAGTACAACCTGAGAAGAGGCTAGAATGACAATACAGACACATGTAAGAATACATGCAGTCAGCATTTTCTACATCATCAAGGATGTTTTTTTTTTTTAATTTCTTTACAATATGGCAAGCTATTTCTTCCTGCTTAAATCTAGTTTAATCAGCAGTTATGGCACAGCGTGTGACTTTTCATAGTTCCACTGATGTGCCTGCAAATGATTACTTAGCACAATGAATTATTATGACTGCATGGACAATCTCTTCAGTCACCTATTTTTCTGTTTCTTGTATGTCTACAGCATGAGATGTCGTCATTATCTGTCCCAAATCAGCATTTTATTTTTGTGATCTCTAATAATGAGCTTTTGTCATGTACAATGGTTACATCTTTATTCTTTTCCTCTTTATCATAAGATCATCTGCTAGGGATGCTCTGAGAGAAATTCAACAAGCTACAATAAATCACCCTGTCAAACTATACAATAATTCAGATTGTTGCTAAAGTTACAGATAAAATCCACTCAGGGGCCTGATGGAGAGTAGTGGGGGTGGGTGGCGGGGGGAGGAATTCAGTTCTACTGAGCGTGCATCTCTCTTCTGTCTATAATGAATCTATGGGTGGAAGGAGATGTGGGAATGCGTCAACCTTTCTGTTGTTCCTAATGAATCAAGAAGCTATTTTGAAACTTCATACTCTGAGTCTCCCTCTTAAGACTGTTAAGCTGCATCACTGGATATGTGTTTTGAATCACCCTGTGTTTTTTTTTCAAATTGCACCTGCAGTGCAGTAAAATATATTAGGGTTTAGTGCAGCACAGGCTGGAAGCTTTAAGAGCTGTGCAGATCTGACTGTAAACGTTGTGATGCTCACTACAGTGCGGGGTTTTAAAATGGTTACAAAAAGTAAAGAAGGGCATATAAAGTTTTACTCAATTTTGATTTCATAAATGCCATCACCGGCTTCTGTGGAAAACTGTGTTTTGTTGTTCTCATTAATGAAAAAGACCAGCAAGGAAACCAACAAGTTCTTTATAAGTCCCTAGATTTGAAGGTCAGAAGGGATCTTTATAATCAGCTAGTCTGTCCTAATACAAGACACAACCCCTAGAAATTCACTATGTCATTCCTGAATCAAGCCTGTAACTTCTGGTTGAGCGCCTTACATAGCTGTTATGTCTGTCCAGATACAAAGAGCAAATTTCAGTATGAAGGACTTTTATTTTAGATTAAAGAAAAAGAACTCAACAAGAAAGGACAAGTATTAAGTCTCCATGGGAGAGCACAGTACATGTGTGCGCACCGTGAAAGCAGCCATCTTGAACTGAAAGTGGTCTCCAAAATGGAGAGCCTCACAGCAGACGAGCAGATAGACTCCATAGAAATTGAAAGGTGAAACATGCAGAAATGAGAGCCCCAACAATTTCATAGCTATATGCACAGCAATAGCCAAGGCTCTAAACTGCTTTAATCTCACCTTCCTCCTTTCTGGTCATAACATTTCATTTGTCTGAAGATATTATAGGAAAACCTTGGAATAAGCAGGACCCAGAAGGATGGAGATAACATTATCTGTAACATCCTGGATGTTCCATGCATTAACATATCAGAAAAACCCAACAGAAGCTTGTATTGGACCCCTACATGTTTGCATGAAATGTGGGTATTAGTGAATACAAAGGCTGTGATTGCCCCAAGGTGTGAGGATGTCTTGTAATAGTTCCTTGCTGTAAACTTATTATTAGAAGAATTGCCTTGATGATGTGAATTAGCATGAATTTTATTTTGGTTGCGGTTGGAGTGGGTAATTGCTGTGCTTTGTACTCTGAATAAATGGGAAAAGAAATGTTTCGTATGAAATGGAAACAGAAATCAAACCTTTGTGTGGATGCTCGAGTCTATGCTCTGGATAATGCCAGATGTGAAAATACTCCTGTGTTGGACAGTGAACAATAGACTGTTGTTACTTCAGATTTGGTTCATTCAAGGATCTCTGCTGCTATTAGATATTGATTAGCTAAATGGCCTGGGACTTGCCCACGCAAAAGGACACCTTTCTGTCTGTGCCTTGCTGTCACAGTGGAGGTCAGTGGAGGATTTTGAGTGGAGCTCCCTTAACTTAAAAGGAAGGTTTTTGCGGACGGAGCATTCCCCTTTACTGCCTTTCAGGACGTGCTGTGAGGTTCATCTTTTTATGTTGGGTTTTGGGGAGAGGGATATTGCTTGAGGAATATTGTTTTGATGGGGTCAGTAACTTTTTCCCCATCATGCCCCATAAGATCAAACATTGCTACTGTACATGGTGTTTTTGTTTGGCTGAGTTTTTAAAATAATCATTGAGAATGCTTGATGCCTCGATTGCTATTTCCCACATTCTCTCATACTTCTTTCACCACCCTTTGTGATTCCCATCTCTTGCTGCATTGTGCCTAGTTTAGACAGTAGGCTTCTTGGGGCAGGGACCTGTCCTTCATTATTGCTCTGTGATGGACTTGCACACCCATGACGCTATACAAATAATAATCCTGTATATAACGTGTTGTGTTGTCAACGTGGTTTGAAACTCATTGAAAGCACACCAAAATGGAGTTAATGTTCTGCACATATCTGCACTTGTTTAAAATCAGGCATATGACAAGTCACCTTAACTGAAGCAAAATCCATCTCATGCCTAAGGGTTCTAAAAATTGTAAAGAATGTGCAGCAGCCTTTTCTTTTGGGGAATAATATTCTGAATTTCAAACTGCTTTTGACCTCACCCTGGCCCTCCAGATGTTGTCAGACATTCCTAGCACCAGTGGAACAGTCTTGTTCATTTATAATTTACAAAAAATAACCCGTACTTTTGACAAGGTCTGGTGCTTAAGAGAAGGAAGTGATAAGTAGCTGGAATGGAAGTAATGCCTGATGACACCTTCAAGTTCAGCACAAGTTGGTGAGGCAGGTGTTTTCTTGACCCAGTTTATTCTTCAGTTACCTAATTGAAAGAGAACTAGAGGTGAAAGAACTCAGAGTCCTATTTGCTCTGTCTACTTTAGTTACAGATTCTCCAACTGGAATTATTGTAGGGAATAGTTTTGTTCCCATTGAGGTTAGTCCCTGTCAAGGCTGATTCCCCACTCTGGTACTTCTAGTGCAGAAGGTGGGGGCCCGCAAGGATTCTAAAAATTAATACTGGCCACTCAAGGCTTGTTTTAACTCCCAAGGTTACAGCGTCTCTCTGACCTTGGATGGGTAGATGCTGCCACCACCCAAGTGCAAAAAACCCCTTTGAGAACCCAGGAAGGCACACTTGGGAATTCCTACCTGTGGGGTACCGTCAAGCCCTTTCACTCACCCCCTCCGGGAAAGAGCTGAGAAAGAAAACAAAGAAAATCAGCCACCAGCTAATTAAACAACATATGCACAAACCTCTTCGGACACAAAAATCCAGTCCAGTTCTTAAAAAAGGTAAATTTTATTAAAAACAAAATAAAGAAAATACTTCTGAAATTTAGGCTTTTTTCTAGATTAAAAAAAAACAATTACAAGGATTAAGCACCAAGAATAGCTCTTTTGAGGTCCAGCTTAAAGGTTACAAGCAAAACAAAAGCACCTGGGATAGCACAGAGGAGTCCACAAAGCTTAAAGAAATAAGAGATAAACCTACTCGCGTCTTCCTAGACATTCCCTGATCTACTTACATATCTGGGGTTTCAAATGAGTAGTTTCTAGGTATGATCTGATGATTTTTCATACCTGGCACAAGCTCTTACAGCATAGTTCCAGCCCTGGCCCAGCTCTCTGGAAGAACAACACAGACAGACAAAAGGGGAGTCTTGTTTCAATTTTAAAAAGTTCTATCCTTCCCATTGACTCTTTTGGTCAGGTGATCACTCCCTTCCTTTTACCTATGGACTTTTTAACCCTTTACAGGTAAAGCAAGTAGAGAATAGCTACTAACAGAGATTTTATAGCTAACTGGCTGGCTGGATGTCCATAAAAGGGAGCTACCCCGCCACCCTTCATTTATCACAGTCCTAGACTCCCTCTGACTTCAGGCCCGCTGTGAAGCAAAGTGAGTAATGTCCTTAGAAATCTTTTTCTGCACCTATTGTTACATGAAAAGTGGACAGCTAATTCCATATCTGTACGAAAAACTCAATTTGTAGATAAAGATTTGTAGCTAATGATATTCATGTGTGGTACTGAATATTACAAAATGCAATATGCTTAATCATAAAACAAAATGATGACTTCACCTTTGTGCCTAATAGCAACTGTACCGTAGTCTAGTTCTTTATCAGCAAAATAAGTTGTCTGATATACCATGTGTGCTGAAATTCTCAGATACAATGGGTTGAGTTAAGGCTGCCATTCTTTAATTGATTTGTTTTAATGATCTATTAATGGAAGGGTTTTTGTCGGTATATAATTGCATTAACACGTCTAAAACAGGGTTTTACAAACTTGGGACACCGCTTGTTCAGGGAAAGCCCCTGGCGGGCCGGGCTGGTTTGTTTACCTGCCACGTCTGCAGGTTCGGCGGATCGCGGTTTGCCGCCACAGCCCCCATTGGCCTGGAGCGGTGAACCGTGGCCAGTGGCCGAACCGAACTGTGGCCGAACCGAACCGTGGCCGAACCTGCGGACGCAGCTGGTAAACAAACTGGCCCAGCCCGCCAGGGGCTTTCCCTGAACAAGCGGTGTCCCAAGTTTGGGAAACACTGGTCTAAAACAACTGTGAATGCAGCACAAATTAGCATCTCAAAATATTGTAACTGAGGCACACAAGAGGTAGGTAGACATTTTTGTGCATATGCTATGGATGAGCCCTCCTTCCAAAAAGCTGTAAAATGTGTTCAAGTGTCTAGGACTTTAAGGAACCTTTCTGAGGAACGCTAAAGCTGATTACCTATAACACTCTGGCATTTCGATTTGCTGCATTCCCACTGGGATTGCCAAGACCATATCGTTCTTTCCTCTTCCAATTTGCGGATGGATTGGCTTTCTGTCTCTTTCATTAAAGATTGAGAAGTACTTCATCCATCGCAAGCCTACATAGCTTCCGTGCCATAATCATCTACCAAGGAGTTCTCACCTGCAGCTAGTGAGCCTCATCATTTAGTACTTTATATAATAACAAATACAAGATACTTAGCACTTCTCTGTCTAGAGTTGGGTGAAATTTTTGGATCGTTACTTTATTCACCGAAAAATGCAGCTTCAGTTGACCCGGAATGATTTGTGTATTTGTGGAAAACTTCAGCCCATGGAAAAAAAAATCATGTTAGTGCCACAAAAAGGGGGAGTTAGGAAAGGAGGTGATGGTAGTGTCACCCTTTAACATTTAGACTGGTCTATTCACCTGGGACCCGGGAGACTCACATTTGAATCCCTACTCCAGAGCAGTAAGGTGAGTACACTAATCACCAGACTATCGGCAATTCTGGGGTTGAGGTCTCTCCTGTTGAAACTGTTTCATTTTGTATAAATAATTAAATATTCATTAGAGAAGGGCCTTGAGCTTGGGTTTTTCCCCACCCCGTGAGCACCCTAACCCCTGGCTATAGAGTCATTTTCTCTCCCACTGGCCCAATGACGATTCATGCATTTTGTACAAAGTGAAACAGCTTCAACAGGAGAGATGGAAGGAGACCCACCCCACATGGAGAGTCGTCCCCCCCGCAACTTTTAGCCCATTTAGGGCTCACCTGGGAGCAGGGAGTCCGGCATTAAAATCTCTTCTCCAGAGTAGTGATTTGAGTACTTGAAACTGGGTCCCCCCATCCCAGGTGAGTGCCTTAACCATTAGACTAAAAGTTCTAAGCTGGGTACCACCACCACCTCCCACCCAGTTTTTCACTCAGCTCTATCTCTGTCACCTTCCTTCCAGTGCTGTCAATGTGCTTTATTAATATTAAGGTCCAGTTTATGACTAGCCTGGGAACTGGTACATGGGGGGAGTTCAGTGAACTTACTCTACTCTTTCCCCTGCATGCAAGCCAGTTATACTCTTAGCCCTGCATGTAGGCGTGTGGTGGGTAGGAGAGGGGGAAGACATGCAGGCTGTGCCTTCCTCTGCATTATCCCAGAGAGCAGGCTTGACAAACTGGAGGAATAAGGAAGCCGGTTTTGGTCCTCTGTTAATAACTGTGGATTTATCCCAAATTAGCAGAACTTCTTTTTGTGTTGCCAGTAGAAATACTCACAAGGCAAGGGCTGCAGGATCACACTTCTGTACAATATGAACACAAGGTCTTTGAGATCATGCAAAACCTTCCTTACCTGATTAGCTCCTATGGGGGGAGCTTGTGCATAAAGATTTACAGGATCAGGCCTCTTATGCAAAAAAACAAGCCGTTTACAAATTAGCAGTGTTTGGTAATTTTTCCCCATGTGCAGTAGACGTCACTGACTAGGTGTATTCAGAGTTGGTTTGTCTTTTATTTAATTGTCTTCCAAAGCAAAGGCTATTAGCCATTGCAAGGAGCAGGATGCTGTACTTGGTGGGTCTGTGGTCTGAGCCTGTAGGGAAAATGTTACGTTCCCATCTGTCCTGGAATTTTTATTTGACGTTATTGAGGGTGGGTCAGAAATAAAATAACTGTATTTTAAAGGTTTATTTTTTAACATGTGAACAGCCTGCTCTTTCTTCACATCTCTGCTTTAGAGCTGAGTTCTCCCCTTCAGATGCATTGAATGGGAGGACAGATCAGCAGCGCCTGGACTGCTGTCTCCTACTTTACTGGAGACACTGAAGTGAGGCTTTATTTCATCCTTGGGTTTTATTCTGCTGCCCATTCCCGTGGTATCTGAGTGCTTCTGTTTTTCAAGTCTATGTTGTATTGTGCACTGAGGGGAAAGAAGTGTCTACATAGTGGGATGTAGACCATTCAACTGCCTTCCCCCTCTGTGAAGCTCCCTAACCCTTCCATGGGATTTGGGCCATTCAGGTGTTCTCTTTGCCACATATGTGGAGAGGTGCATACATTATGATCCATACTTTCCTCTCTATCTTCCTCTTCATGACGCACAGTCAACCTGTCATGGGATGTTAAGAAGGCCAAAAATAGAACTGGGTTCAAAAAGAATAAGATGAGTTCATGGAGGATAGGTCCATCAATAGCTATTCGCCAAGAGAATCGGAGATGCAACCCCGTTCTCTGGTGTCCCTAAACCTAGAGAGAGAGAGAGAGATACCAATTGAAATGTATTAAATATTTTTGGATGTTTTTCTACATTTTCAAATCTATTGATTTCTATTACACCATCATATACAAAGTGTACATTGCTCACTTTATATTATTTTTATTACAAATATTTGCACTGTAAAAATGATAAACAAAAGAAATAGTATTTTTCTATTCACCTCATGCACGTACTGTAGTGCAATCTCTTTATCGTGAAAGTGTAACTTACAAATGTAGATTTATTTTTATTACATAACTGCATTCAAAAACAAAACAATATAAAACTTTAGAGCCTACAAGTCCACTTGGTACTACTTCTTGTTCAGGCAATTGCTAAGACAAACAAGTTTGTTTATATTTATGGGAGATACTGCTGCCTACTTCTTATTTACAATGTCACCTGAAAGTGAGAGCAGACGTTCGTATGGCACTTTTGTAGCCGGTGTTGCAAGGTATTTATGTGCCAGGTATGCTAAACATCCATATGCCCCTTCATGCTCTGGTCACCATTCCAGAAGACATGCTTCTATGCTGATGATGCTAGTTAAAAAAATAATGCGTTAATTAAATTTGTGACTGAACTCCTTGGGGGAGAATTGTATGTCTCCTGTTCTGTTTTACCTGCATTCTACCATATATTTCATGTTATAACAGTCTCAGATGATGACCCTGCACATGTTTGTTTTAAGAACACTTTCACAGCAGATATGACAAAATGCAAAGAAGGCACCAATGTGAGATTTCTAAACATAGCTACAGCACTCGACCCAAGGTTTAAGAATCTGAAGTGTCTTCCAAAATCTGAGGGACGAGGTGTGGAGCATGCTTTCAGAAGTCTTAAAAGAGCAACACTCAAATGTGGAAACTACAGAACCTGAACCACCAAAAAAGAAAATTAACCTTCTGCTGGTGGCATCTGACTCAGATGATGAAAATGAACATATGTCGGTCCGCTCTACTTTGGATAGTTATTGAGCAGAACCCGTCATTGGCATGGACACGTGTTCTCTGGAATGGTGGCTGGAGCATGAAGGGACATGTGAATCTTTAGCGCATCTAGCACATAAATAACTTGTGACACCGGCTACAAAAGTGCCATCCGAACACCTGTTCTCACTTTCAGGTGACATTATAAACAAGAAGCGGGCAGCATTATCTCCTGCAAATTGTAACCAAACTTGTTTGTCTGAGCAACTGGCTGAAGTAGGACTGCGTGGACTTGTAGGTTCTAAAATTTTACATTGTTTTATTTTTAATGCAGGTTTTTTTGTACATAAATCTACATTTGTAAGTTCAACTTTAACGATAAAGACTATTTCTTTTGTTTTTTGCAGTGCAAAGATTTGTAATAAATAAATATAAAGTGAGCACTGTATACTTTGTATTCTGTGTTGTAATTGAAGTCAATATATTTGAAAATGTAGAAAACATCCAAAATATTTGAATAAATTATATTCTATTATTGTTTAACAGCAAAATTAATTGTGTGATTAATCGTGATTAATTTTTTTTAATTGCTTGACAGCCCTTATATACAGTATTTCCAAAGGGAACTGTTTTTTCATGTAGTACCTATATTTTATTGCCAGCTAAGTGCTTTATACTGTTACTTAATATTGAATCTGATAGACACATCCCTCTGGCTTATTAATCTCCTAGAGTGAGGCACATTATGCATATGTGCTATTATTGAAAGGGAAAGTGCTTACTTATAATTTCAGTTCTCTGACAGTTGTATTGTCTGTGGATTCAGATTCACCATCCTCCATGTTCTTTAGAGCTAGGATTTGTTAATACTAATAGGTCTGGACCTTATTAGACTGAAAAGAAACAGATGATGAGCATTGAATGGGTAGGTCTTTATATGCCCTTGGAAGCATGTCTGCAGAGGGTCTAATGGATTTGTCTCAAGGGAAAAGACAAATCTAACTGAGCTATGAAGGCAACTCAGAGGCCTCACCCTGGGAGCCATATAACACACCAGTAGAAAGGGAGTCACACAGAGAACACTGTTGGGCCTCAGAGAAGAAAGTATGAGTACACAGACACTTAGATCCAAGAGAACGCTATGGTACCTTCAGATTACTATAGTTGTTGTGCTGGTAGCTACTGCTATAGACTGAAGCTGAAAAACAGTTTAAATCTTACACTCATGTCAACACAGAGAGTGTAATGCTAAGATAATTAACAATTACTTTTATTTTTTGGAGGGATAACTCAAAAATAGTCGTACTCTGAAACCTCCCAGGCTGCAAGTAAGTAGTCCTAGTTTGCAGTCCTTGCTTTGCATCATAGTGTGGAAGGAGCTTCCTGGACAAATGACCTTGATGCTCCCAGGGGTTTATTTAATCTCCAGCAGCAATGCTATGAATGTTTGGAAGTGCTGTAGAAGGTTACTTGTAACGCACTTAAAGACTGAGGGCTTGTCTTAAAAGGCCACAGCAACACAGCTGCTGTAGCATTTCAGTGAAGACATTACCAACACACTTGGGAAGGGTTCTCCTGTCACTGTAGGTACTCCACCTGTGCAAGAGGCCATACCCTCTGTAGAAAGCACTGTCTACACGAGGGATTGGGTTGGTCTAACTGCATCACTCAGATCTGGATTCTTCACACCTCTGACCACTGTATACGGACCTAATTTCCTAGTGTAAACCAGGTCTGACATAGCATGCATGTGTGTTTCTTGGGATGTGTGCAGTGCAACCACAATTATCTGAGGGACCCAGAACACCTGGAACTCTTAGGGCTTGTCTACAAAGGGTGCTCTGGAAAATTCGTCTGAATTCACTTTAAATTCACACCTTTAGTTGACTAGTTAAACTGCATTAAACCCCTGTGTGGACACACTCATTCCGAATTAAAGTGGCCTTAATTTGGTTTATTTTAAAGTGAATTAAACTAAATTGCATTCAGTAAGATAATTTGGTCTTTCCTGTCAACCTTCCCGTAATGTCGCTTCCTGAAAGAGCGTGGAGAGCTGGCAGTGTGGTGGATTCTAATGGTCTGAGTGATAGGAACATGTCTCTGAGGGATATAAAATGACTCTGCTCTGCAGCAGCAGAAACACAAAAACAGAATCTTGTGGAAGTCTTGGGTAGTATCTCATAGTGAGCACTAGAACAAGTGTCTCTTGTGTGAAAATCCAGAGTCAAGTAGCACCAATGTTCTGCGGCCGCTGTTCTCAAACTGTGGGTCGGGACCCCAAAGTGGGTCGCAACCCAGTTTTAATGGGGTCACCAGGGCTGGCATTAGAGTTTCTGTGGCCCAGGGCTGAAGCCAAAGCGTCCGAGGGCTTTGGCCCTGGTGGCAGGGCTCAGGTTACAGGCCCCCCACCTGGGGCTGAAGCCCTGGAGCTTCAACTCTGGTGTGTCCCCCAGCCCATCCCCCCCGGGGGGCAGTGAGGTTCAGGCTTTGTTTCCCCCACCCAGGGCAGTGAAGCTTGGGATTTGGCTTTCATCGAATCATAGAATATCAGGGTTGGAAGGGACCGCAGGAGGTCATCTAGTCCAACCCCCTGCTCAAAGCAGGACCAATCCCCAACTAAATCATCCCAGCCAGGGCTTTGTCAAGCCTGACCTTAAAAACCTCAAAGGAAGAAGATTCCACCACCTCCCTAGGCAACGCATTCCAGTGTTTCACCACCCTCCTAGTGAAAAAGTTTTTCCTAATATCCAACCTAAACCTCCCCCACTGCAACTTGAGACCATTACTCCTTGTTCTGTCATCTGCTACCACTGAGAACAGTCTAGATCCATCCTCTTTGGAACCCCATTTCAGGTAGCTGAAAGCAGCTATCAAATCGCCCTTCATTCTTCTCTTCTGCAGACTAAACAATCCCAGTTCCCTCAGCCTCTCCTCATAAGTCATGTGTTCCAGTCCCCTAATCATTTTTGTTGCCCTCCGCTGGACGATTTCCAGTTTTTCCACATCCTTCTTGTAGTGTGGGGCCCAAAACTGGACACAGTACTCCAGATGAGGCCTCACCAATGTCGAATAGAGGGGAATGATCACGTCCCTCAATCTGCTGGCAATGCCCCTACTTATGCAGCCCAAAATGCCGTTAGCCTTATTGGCAACAAGGGCACACTGTTGACTCATATCCAGCTTCTCGTCCACTGTAGCCCCTAGGTCCTTTTCTGCAGAACTGTTGCCTAGCCATTCAGTCCCTAGTCTGTAGCCATGCATGGGATTCTTCTGTCCTAAGTGCAGGACTCTGCACTTGTCCTTGTTGAATCTCATCAGATTTCTTTTGGCCCAATCCTCCAATTTGTCTAGGTCCCTCTGTATCCTATCCCTACCCTCCAGTGTATCTACCTCTCCTCCCAGTTTAATGTCATCTGCAAACTTGCTGAAGGTGCAATCCATGCCATCCTCCAGATCATTAATGAAGATATTGAACAAAACCAGCCCCAGGACCAACCCTTGGGGCACTCTGCTTGATACCGGCTGTCAACTAGACATGGAGCCATTGATCGCTACCCGTTGAGCCTGACAATCTAGCCAGCTTTCTGTCCACGTTATAGTCCATTCATCCAGCCCATATTTCCTTAACTTGCTGGCAAGAATACTATGGGAGACTGTGTCAAAAGTCTTTGCTAAAGTCAAGGAATACCACGTCCACTGCTTTCCCCTCATCCACAGAGCCGGTTGTCTCATCATACAAGGCAATTAGATTAGTCTTGCATGACTTGCCCTTGGTGAATCCATGCTGACTGTTCCTGATTACTTTTCTCTCCTCTAAGTGCTTCAGAATTGATTCCTTGAGGGCCTGCTCCATGATTTTTCCAGGGACTGAGGTGAGGCTGGCTGGCCTGTAATTCCCCGGGTCCTCCTTCTTCCCTTTTTTAAAGATGGGCACTACATTAGCCTTTTTCCAGTCATCCGGGACCTCTCCCGGTCGCCATGAGTTTTCAAAGATAATGGCCAATGGCTTTGCAATCACATCCGCCAACTCCTTTAGCACTCTCGGATGCAGCGCATCCGGCCCCATGGACTTGGGCTCGTCCAGCTTTTCTAAATAGTCCCAAACAACTTCTTTCTCCACAGAGGGCTGGTCACCTCCTCCCCATGCTGTGTTGTCCAGTGTAGTAGTCTGGGAGCTGACCTTGTTCCTGAGGACAGAGGGCTTTGGCCCTCCCGTGCGTGGCTAAGGCAAGCTCAGGCTTCAGCCCCCCATCCCAGGGTCATGTAGTAATTTTTTGTTGCCAGAAGCAGGTCACGGTGCAATGAAGTTTGAGAACCCTTGCTCTGCAGCACTGATGGCATGTAAAATAATTTTAGTGTCAGCCTCCTCCTGGGAACTACGAAGAAACTTCACTGAACAGCGCAAGGCAGAAACTTCATTACGCCATAAGACAACAAAATTCTTTGAGCAATTCTTCACATGCTGGAGCATTTTTCCTGCAAGGTATGCAGTTCACTTGTCCTTTGTGTGAGTATGAGACAGTAGTGTCTTTGTTGTGACATTGGAGATGTTCATGGAATCAGTGATTTTGTATTGGACAGGTGCAATACCATGGAGTCTCTTCTTTCTGGTAATATTTTTAATTGATTCCTATGCATATGTGGCAAACACATGGTAGACTTTGTCATAGTTCAGTATTTTTTCTCTAGCCTCATAATGAATTGATCCGCCAAATCTTGGCAGGTATGAAGTTTCTTGTTTATTGAGAGCTTGTACCTTAACCATAGCACCTATGATAGCTGTACTGAAAGGCCTCTACTAGCATAAGGTATCGGTCATGTTGTCATAGGTGCTGGCTTGGAAATACCATACAAGATGTATATTCGTTTGCCTTTCATCTGGCACATATGCATTGTTCTGGTGCATTTGAATATCGATCGTGGTACCACGGAGAACTCAAACTTTCCCAAAGTCTCACATAGACCAGAATCCTGCTGAGATCTGAATAAGACCAGGAGATGAGCAAACAATGAACTGTCTGCAGTTCGCTCTGTAATTGTCCTTGTCACCATCACTCAGATTCTTACTCTTCTTTGTATTCGAGCACAGGTTGACACTGTTCTTCATGACTGGAACCCATAGATTGACAGAGCTTTGGATAATTCTTTGGGTCCTCAAGGCATCATACAAGTCATGACCCAAGTATCCATTCAATAGAACCTTTAGCTGTGTGATCACTGAAGACTGCTTTCATCATGATACTAATGTGCTCTGGGCCATCATATGTGAATGAGTTGCCAGTGACAGTAAGCTCATCCTGTAGCTTTAAAATTGCCCCTTGTTGGCATTTAACAACATCTAATTAGTTCTGTCAAGGTTCCTTCCCCACTCTGAACTCTAGGGTACAGATGTGGGGACCTGCATGAAAAACCCCCTAAGCTTATTTTTACCAGCTTAGGTTAAAACTTCCCCAAGATACAAACTATTTTACCTTTTCCCCTTGGACTTTATTGCTGCCACCACCAAGCTTCTAACAAATATATAACAGGGAAAGAGCCTGCTTGGAAACATCTTCCCCCCCAAAAAATCCCCCCCCAAAAAAATCCCCCCAAACCCTACACCCCCTTTCCTGGGGAAGGCTTGATAAAAATCCTCACCAATTTGCATAAGTGAACACAGAGCCAAACCCTTGGATCTTAAGAACAATGAGAAAGCAATCAGGTTCTTAAAAGAAGAATTTTAATTAAAGAAAAAGTAAAAGAATCACCTCTGTAAAATCAGGATGGTAAATACCTTACAGGGTAATCAGATTCAAAACATAGAGAATCCCTCTAGGCAAAACCTTAAGATACAAAAAGACACAAAACCAGGAATATACATTCCATTCAGCACAACCTATTTTGTCAGTCATTTAAACAAAACAGAATCTAACTAGATTGCTTATTAGCTCTTTACAGGAGTTCTGACCTGCATTCCTGCTCTGGTCCTGGCAAAGCAACACACAGACAGAGAGGACCTTTGTTTCTCCACCCCCCTCCAGCTTTGAAAGTATCTTGTCTCCTCATTGGTCCTTTCGGTCAGGTGCCAGCGAGGTTATCCTAGCTTCTTAACCCTTTACAGGTGAAAGGGTTTTTCCTCTGGCCAGGAGGGATTTAAAGGTGTTTACCCTTCCCTTTATATTTATGACAAGTTTAGATGGTGCTTGGTTACTTCTGGGGAATTCATCCCAACCTCCTTCATGTTTTTTTGAACTTCGATGGAGTTCTCGGACAGTCAGGAAAAACTAGGAAAGAGCATTTGGATGCTGTGTTATGCCCAGCAAACCCCAACAACTTTCATTGTTCTGTTTTGGGGTTTCTGGGGCTTCATCTGAACCAAGTGCACAGAAGGAACCTGTGACGACCTTTTAACAATCCATATTTCTTTTTCAGAATTCCTCCCATATGGCAAGGTCAGACTTTTCTACACCTCTTATTTGAGTGAGGTAAATCTAAAGCAAAAAAGAATTTCAGAGTCGTCCAGTGCTGCGAGGTGCAGATTCCAATTAGCAGTCATGATGGACCAGATAAAGAGCAGCAAAGACTCAAACAGCTTAATCTATCACTGCACTATCCTGAAAGTTGGCTTTGTCATCAATTCAACCTCATGGAATTGCTTGATCCATTCTGTGACATTGCCGCTGTCCATCATGAGCAAGAGAGCGGAATGTACATGGAATCTGTGGAACTGGACTTGCAAGTCCTATAGCTTTTGGGAAATGATTTCAACACACAAGTATTTGTAGGTAGCATTTTGAATGGCAATGAGTGTTTGGGTGTGTGCTTCTATAATGCATCACAACTTTTGCCCTGTACTGTCACGGTGCAAAATCCCCCAGATTTCAGGAACACTTGAAGCACTCTTTCTATTTATAGTAGTCTGTAACGTTAAAAAAATTAGTCAGGTATCGTGTTCTGAATAGTAACTGATAACATAGTACTGTCAATCAAAGGCCACAATTTAACTTTGTGAGGGCTGCATGTTTGACATGCCTGTGTTAAAGTGTAATAAAAATAGATCTTTAAGCATTTTCTTGACTACATCTACATAATTGTTCCAGGTTAGCATGTATGGTACCATTGTGTTCATGGGAGAAAGGGCTTTTGCATGATACCCAACTTGACCCCTTTCCAGACAACATTTGTATTACCAAAATTTCCACCAACCGGAGGAGTTGGAGCTGGGAGCCAGGGGGCAGCGAGTGCCCCCTCCCGCACCAGATAGGGTGACACCATTGAAATGATGATCCTGTATATTTTTACAAACCAAGTGACAGCTCCCTTACCTTTCTATGATTAACTTGCCCACAGAATTACACATGTTCCCAGACTGGAGGGCAAAGGACTGGTTTTTGTTTGGCTTTCACTTTTTGTTCTTGGGGCGATTTTCAAGTTTGGCAGGAAGGCTACACTATCTTCAGCTGGAGAAGAGCGCTACATGGAAAGCGAAGTAAACCACCCAGCTGAGAGGTAGAGAAACTGAGCCAGCAATTGCATCATTACAGGATGAGGCAACAGCTTCATGGCAATGATGATGACCTCCTTGCATTTTAAAAAACAAAGTAATACCCTCTTTAAAAGGCAGGTTGTTATTTTTTGGTCACTCTCCATATGCCAGCAAATTGTCATCTGCCATGGTTAGTTTCTTGACAAAAGAAGGAGGGAGGGGGAGAGAGAATTCAACAGCCTGAAGGGCTATTTGCAACTTACGCATGTAGTAAGGCAGAAAAGCCACCATGTGAAGTAACCTTTTGGGGGAAGAAGTGTGCTGTAAGTGTGAAGACTGGGAGACCGGGCTTCTAGGTTCTATAACGAGCTCTGCCACTGAATTGCTCCTTGTACAAGATACATGGGCATGGGTTTTCCCCTCACACCTATTTTACACCAGAGTAACTCACTTCATTTCACAGGACTTACTGCTGATTTACAGTGGTGTGAGAATGAGGTGAAACGGACCCTTAGTTTCTCTGCATGGTAGCGTGCCAGACACTCTTTTTACATTGAACTCCCCATTAATTTCAATGGAGAGTTCTGCTTAAATAACAGGATATGGGCCTCTGACTCCATTTATCCATCTGTAAAATGGGGATGATTCATTTCCTTGAGGGGTAATGAGTCTGAATTAATATTTAATATTCTCATATTAAAGTTAAACTCCAAGAAAAAGATGGATACTACTAGAGTTAAATTTGATCCTGATAAGTTAAAGATAGCTCTTTGAGGGAGGCTGTCAAGGTTCCTTCCCCACTCTGAACTCTAGGGTACAGATGTGGGGACCTGCATGAAAAAACCTCTACACTTATTGTTACCAGCTTAGGTTAAAACTTCCCCAAGGTACAAACTATTTTACCTTTTGTCCCTGGACCTTATTGCTGCCACCAACAAGCGTCTAACAAATATATAACAGGGAAAGAGCCCACTTGGAAACATCTTTCCCCCCCAAAATCCCCCCAAGCCCTACACCCCCTTTCCTGGGGAAGGCTTGATAAAAATCCTCACCAACTTGCATAAGTGAACACAGACCCAAACCCTTGGATCTTAAGAACAATGAAAAAGTAATCAGGTTCTTAAAAGAAGAATTTTAATTAAAGAAAAAGTAAAAGAATCACCTCTGTAAAATCAGGATGGTAAATACCTTACAGGGTAATCAGATTCAAAACACAGAGAATCCCTCTAGGCTAAACCTTAAGTTACAAAAAGACACAAAAACAGGAATATACATTCCATTCAGCACAACTTATTTTATCAGCCATTTAAACAAAACAGAATCTAACACATATCTAATTAGATTGCTTACTGACTTTTTACAGGAGTTCTGACCTGCATTCCTGCTCTGGTCCCGGCAAAAACAACACACAGACAGAGAGAACACTTTGTGTTCACCCCCTCCAGCTTTGAAAGTATCTTGTCTTCTTATTGGTCCTTTTGGTCAGGTGCCAGCAAGGTTGTCTTAGCTTCTTAACCCTTTACAGGTGAAAGGGTTTTTCCTCTGGCCAGAAGGGATTTAAAGGTGTTTACCCTTCCCTTTATATTTATGACATGCCCCCCAAATCACAGATAGGGTGAAACGCTGGCTGGGATTTCTTCCTGGAGCTCTAGGAGAAAACAGAGTTAATAAGACACATGCACCTATAAATATACTACCAAGTATATAAATACTAACAATATTTTCCACATCTCAAGGACGATTTTAACCAGTTGATTCTGGGAAACTTTCACTGGAGAGTGCATCAGCCACTTTGTTAGATGCTCCTGAGATGTGTTGGATGTCGAAATCAAAATCTTGGAGAGCTAAACTCCACCGAATAAGTTTTTTGTTATTTCCCGTGGCGGTATGAAGTCACTGTAGTGCAGCATGGTCGGTTTGCAGGTGGAAACGCCATCCCCAAACGTATGGGCATAGCTTTTCCAGAGTGTAGACAATGGCATAACATTCTTTTTCACTGACTGACCAGTTGCTTTCCCTCTCAGACAGCTTCTTGCTGAGAAACACTACAGGGTGGAATTCTTGATCCGGTCCTTCCTGCATTAAAATTGCTCCCACGCCACGCTCAGATGCATCTGTGGTTACTAGGAACGGTTTGTCAAAGTCTGGGGCCCTTAGCACAGGGTCAGACGTGAGTGTTGCTTTAAGCTGGTTAAAGGCCTTCTGACACTCTTCGGTCCACTGAACGGCATTTGGCTGTTTCTTTTTGGTTAGGTCTGTCAGTGGGGCGGCCATTTGGCCATATTGTGGTACAAATTGCCTGTAATATCTGGCCAAGCCTAAGAAGGATTGGACCAGTTTCTTTGACTTTGGAACAGGCCACTTTTGGATAGCATCCACTTTGGCCTATAAGGGGTTGATAGTTCTTGACCCACCTGGTGTCCAAGATAAGTCACTCTGTTTAGGCCTATTTGACACTTCTTAGCCTTAACAGTTAGTCCTGCCTCCCTTATGCGCTCGAAGACTTTTTGTAGATGTTCCAGGTGTTCTGCCTAGGAATCCGAAAATATGGCCACATCATCAAGGTAGGCGACTGCATATACTCCCAATCCTGCTAGGACACCATCTACAAGTCTTTGGAAGGTGGCGGGTGCATTCCGCAGCCCAAAAGGGAGTACATTAAATTCATACAGCCCGAGATGTGTGGTGAAGGCTGACCTTTCCTTGGCAGATTCATCTAGCGGTATCTGCCAGTACCCCTTGGTTAAGTCCAAGGTAGAGATGAACTGGGCCCCTCCCAGTTTCTTTAATAGTTCATCTGTGCGTGGCACTGGATAGTTCTCTGGGTGAGTTACAGCATTTAGCTTATGGTAGTCCACACAAAAACGTATCTCCCCATCTGGTTTGGGAACTAGAACCACTGGAGATGTCCATGCACGGCCAGAGGGGCAGATTACCCCCATCTGTAGCATATCCTGGATCTCCCGTTCTATAGCAGTTTTAGCTTGAGGAGACACCGGTAAGGTTGGACCTTAATTGGGTGAGCATTACCTGTGTCAATGGAGTGGTATGCCCATTCAGTCAGACCTGGGGTGGCTGAGAACTTCGGCGCGTAGCTAGTGCACAGTTCCTTGATCTGCTGTCGCTGCATACGCCCAAGGGTCATGGAGAGGTTCACCTCTTCCACACCACCAGCACTTTTCCCTTCATAGTAGACACCTTCAGGCCACTCAGCGTCATCTCCTCCCTGGGCTGTAAACTGACAAACCTTTAAGTCTCTGGAATAAAAGGGCTTTAGAGAATTAATATGGTACACCTTAGGCTTTCGGTTGGAGGTGGGGAATGCTATGAGATGATTAACAGCTCCCAGGCGCTCCTGGACCGTGAATGGCCCTTCCCACGACGCTTCCATTTTATGGGCCTGGAGCGCCTTTAAGACCATGACCTGGTCCCCTACTCTGAAGGAACGCTCTCAAGCATGTTTATCATACCAGGCTTTTTGCTCTTTTTGAGCATCCTGTAAGTTTTCTTTAGCAAGGGCTAAAGAGGTTCAGAGGGTGTTTTGTAGGTTGGTTACAAAGTCCAGAATGTTTGTTCCTGGAGAAGGTGTAAACCCCTCCCATTGCTGCTTCACCAACCGTAATGGCCCCTTAACCTCACAGCCATATACAAGTTCAAATGGTGAAAACCCTAAACTGGGATGTGGTACAGCTCTGTAGGCAAAGAGCAACTGCTGCAACGCTAGGTCCCAACCATTGGAGTGCTCATTTACGAATTTATGTATCATAGCCCCCAAAGTCCCATTAAATTTCTCCACCAGGCCATTTGTTTGATGATGGTAAGGGGTGGCAACCAAGTGATTCACCCAAAGGCTATGAGCTTCCCAAAGGCTTTCCATAGGTCCTGCCAGGAAATTAGTTCCTGCATCTGTGAGGATGTCGGAGGGCCAACCTACCCTGGCAAAAATGTCTGCTAGTGCCTGGCACACACTTTTAGCCCTGGTGTTGCTTAGAGCTACTGCTTCTGGCCATCGGGTGGCAAAATCCATGAAAGTCAGTATGCACTGCTTTCCTCTGGGTGTCTTTTTCGGAAAAGGACCCAGAATATCCACAGCTACTCGCTGAAATGGAACTTCAATGATGGGGAGTGGCTGGAGAGGGGCTTTGACCTGGTCTTGGGGTTTTCCCACTCTTTGGCATACCTCACAAGACCGGACTTAGGTAGAAACATCCTTGCCCATTCCCTCCCAGTGGAATGACCTCCCCAAACGGTTTTTGGTCCTGTTCACCCCAGCATGGCCACTAGGATGATCGTGGGCTAAGCTCAAGAGCTTGACCTGGTACTTAGTTGGAACTACCAACTGTCTCCCAGGATGCCAGTCTTCCTGTGTCAGTTCCTCATTGGATTGTGGACCTAGGCCTTGATCCCTCTGGAAGCGATGTAGGTCATGGGGCTGTTTCCGTTGACTGTGAACTGCTCTCTGTTCGTACACTATGTTGGGTTTCAGGCTCCTGCTGAGTCTCTTGTGTAGGGTTATCGGCTGCTGCTGGTTCAGGTTCGGTGGGGCCCTCTGGTTTTGGGGTTGCAAGTACTGCATTCAGTGTTGGCAATGGGTCTGGTGCTGGTTGTTCTGCTGGTTCTGGTTCTGGGACTGGCTCTGTCTGGGTCTCTGGGACTGGATCCACTACTGCTGTTGCAGATGTTGGCATGGGTCCGGGTCCATCACCTCTGACCGGGTCCTGGTAGAAGTTTCCAGAACAGAGCTAGGCTTGCTTAGCCTGGCCGCAGGTGACCATTCCCGCCCTCTTGGCTAGCTTCACATGATTGGCCAAGTCGTCCCCCAACAGCGTGGGGATGGGATAATCATCATAGACTGCAAAAGTCCACGTTCCTGACCAGCTGGCGTCCAAGCAGAGACAAAAGAAAAACTCTAACTGCTTTCAGCTTAAAACCTGCTTCCCAGCAGCCCAAAGGAAAAAAAAAATTCCTTTTTTAAAATCTGTGCTTCTGGTTCAAAAAATCTCAAATTGATCTCAAAATGATTTCAAGTTAATCCCACCACTCTGCCACCATGTCAAGGTTCCTTCCCCACTCTGAACTCTAGGGTACAGATGTGGGGACCTACATGAAAAAAAAACCCTACACTTATTTTTACCAGCTTAGGTTAAAACTTCCCCAAGGTACAAACTATTTTACCTTTTGTCCCTGGACCTTATTGCTGCCGCCAACAACTTTTTCTTTGTATTTTACAAAAAAATTCAGAAACGCTCCTAGCATTCTCAAAGTTGAATACTGATATTCTGATGCTTCACTAAGTATAAATTCTAAATATAGTATGTTGAATAACTAGTATCCTATTATATTATCAGTTTGACACATGGACTTGTTGTTCATTAAAAATCTAAATAGTGATGCAAGCTAACTTATACCCCTTGCTAAAAAAAAGATGTATAGAATGTCTTGTTGACACGGACAATGCCAAAAGATACACCAACATTCTCAAGGTAATTACAGGTGAGTAGGCCAATGTCGCTCTCACAAGTGCAGTTCCATTAAAATAGTCTCCATTCCTCTGTTTATAAATATGATTTTTTTTTGATGCAGAGTTAGATCGAATATTTGCCACTACATTACCTTCTCCCATCCCCAGCTGACATTTCATGCAGGACATAGTGCAGTTTTCCTTTTGACTAGCAGTCTTTTCATCTGGTGGATGGCAGACACATACCATAGATGATGTAGATTAGCAGAATTTATCACATTGAAGAGCTCTCTGAACTGCTGCAAATGGGAAAAAAAAGTTCCTTATGCATGTCAGAGTTAAAGCAAAATATGTTTTACTTCTACCAATGAGTGCTTTATTTTTCATGCCCACACGGTAATAGGAAAAGAGGGCACAACAGGCTTGGCTGCCTTAGGGAAATATACCCATTTGTTGCTAACATTTTTTCAACTTCACTGGTGATAGCAACTGATGTAGATGTACCAGAGATATAGACCCCGTTCCAGGGCCGGCTCTAGGTTTTTTGCTGCCCCAAGCAAAATATTTGCCGCTCCAAGAGCGCAACTGAGAGCGTAATTGCCCAAGCAAAGGGGAAAAAAAAAGGGGTGGCCGGAATGCCGCCCCTGGAATTGTGCCACCCCAAGCACATGCTTGCTTTGCTGGTGCCTAGAGCCGGTCCTGCCCTGTTCCAAGGAACCTACGAAGCAAGATGCTGAGCACCTTCCTGCCAGCTGCTGAGTGCCTTTAACTCCGACTGAAACCAGTGGGCCAAATCTAGAAGCCCTTGCTCTGTTTTTACTCAGCACAACTGTCATAGATGGAGTAGAAAGAGAGTATAGACTTCAGGGAGTTGCAGGAACTCCGCTTGTTGAAGGAGATGCTCACCAACATGTGAGATCCATCCTTAAATAAGGAACTTTCAATGTAAATACTAATGTGGCAAATTGTGAGGTGGTTTTTCAGTTTTCACTCAGTCTTTATAAAGGCAATCTCCTACTGAAGCCTAAGGACATTCTTCCGAGTTGGGACTTCAGGGTTCAGCACAATAATAATAGGAAATTCCTGAAATTTTGGTTAATTCACTGAAATTCTACTTTTGTATACAGAATCCAATCTGCTCTCCAGGCTGTAGTAGTTAATTCTCTTATGGTGTAGTGGATAGAGCAGTGGGCTGGGACTCGAGAGACTTGGGTTCTATTCCCAATTCAGCCTGCTGCACGACTGGGGGCAAGGCATTTCACCTCTTTGTGCTTCAGTTTCCCAAAATATAAGACTTAATATATGATTTAATTGGGGATCGGTTCTGCTTTGAGCAGGGGGTTGGACTAGATGACCTCCTGAGGTCCCTTCCAACCCTGATATTCTATAATTCTATGATTCTAAGACAGGGATAATACTGACCTCCTTTGTAAAGAGCTTTGGCATCTACTGATGAAAAAGTACCATACATGAGCTGGGTTTTATTAATTCTGTATGTGTACCATGGGTGGGACTTCCACAGACATCTCTGTGGAAACTCTGAAGGTCTTGCAAGTGCGGAATATAGACTATAGAGAAAAACTGTAAAGATAGCCACACTACGAGTCAGAGAGAAAAACTTTATGTACAGTATATGAGATCTATAACAGAGACCCACAAGTGATAGGCCCTCTATTACAGTTCACTGGAAAAATATAGTAAAAACTGGATAGTGCTGGTTCCTATATCTGTCTTCCTCTCTTTTCCTTCCTCCTTGGGAGAAGGTGGGAGGCGAGTTACCCACACAAGAAATGTTTTACCATATTTATTTTTACTGAACTATATTTAATGGAATCCTTTAACTTAATGTGGTGATCTTGTTGCTATAAGTCATGCCAAGAACCAAACTTCTCCCGGGACTTTTCTGACCATTAGGAAAGGAGCATTTTGTTATTTTGGGCCCATGGATATTTTATTGCATGGAACGTGCGGTAGCTAAATGCCTAGCACATACACATGCATTATGCATTGTGGCTGGTTGGCAACCAGAGGGAGTTTTGCTGGCATGTGGGAGAGACCTGAAGGAGTCAAGTGCAGCATTACTGTAAATTTCCATGGCTTAGAGGGAAGCTCATTACTGAACTGGCTTGTGCATCTTATTCATTTACAGTAACACTTTAAATATTTAATCAGTCTCTCCTTCTTTCTCGTCATGGCCATTTTTCCTCAATTGATCTTTTCTGAGGGGCGGAGCCGGGAGGTGGGGCAGCTGTAATCTGTTGATGGTAGCGGAATTCCATCAGATAGAGTAGGCCAATGTGAAATTAAATAAGGCTTTATATAGTACCTTTCATTCCAGGCTCTTGGTGCGTTTCACAAGCACGAACTAGTTAAAGGTGAACTGCAAAACTTTTGCTATAAATGAACAGCTTCTTTAAGGTCTCAAAAGAGCCAGCGAAAAAGAGGAGATTCTATGGCTGCTGCTTAAAAATTATTGCTGTGGATTAAACAGGATTACCCCCTTCTTAAAATCCCAAACACTCTGAATTGCAGACTCTACCAAAAGAGTGCCATAATGAGTACCATAAATGGAGTAAATAGGAATTTAGCATGGACAAGGTCACTCAGTCTGGCAGAGAAACTGGGTTGT
Organism: Lepidochelys olivacea; assembly: GCF_965140295.1. Taxonomy (NCBI): domain Eukaryota; kingdom Metazoa; phylum Chordata; order Testudines; family Cheloniidae; genus Lepidochelys; species Lepidochelys olivacea. Next base: position 9,251,901 of record NC_140413.1, read on the forward strand.
CTGCATTTCCGATTGTTCAGCAATCTAAGGAGACATTTCCAAGTGGTGGAACACCATGACATTCACTGTGTTGAACAATGTCCATATGTTACCTCTCTTACACCTTACAGTGTCTCTATCAGGTAGGTACAGTAAGTAGCTATATCCCCATTTTACAAATGGATAAACTGAGGCACAGAAGAACTATGAGCCTGAGCCAAACTCCCATTGCAGTCAATTGACAAATTCTGATTGACTTCAGTAGGATTTGGGTCAGCTGTAAGTGCACAATTTTGCACAGCAACCCAATAGCAGAGGCAGTTCTATTGATTTTTTTTTAATCTGGATTTTGACTAATCATTATTAGACACAGATTTTGTGCTATGCAACTGATTATTTATTTATTTTTTGTTTGCATTATCTAAATTATCTGTTAGAACTATGTGCACTCACTGTGGGTTGAAAATGACTCAAACTTGGTAATCGATGATATTTTGTGACTAGGAGAGTTGTTTGGATGTTAGATCTATAGATGACGTTTCCCCTCGGTTAGCACCAGACAATTCCTGACCCAGCTCCACCAAGAAAATCTACCCAAATGTCCAGGTAAGCAGGTGTGTCAAACTCAACAAATATTATATTTCTTAAAAAAATGAGGAGTCCAGTGGCTTCTTAAAGACTAACCACCGGACTCCTCATTTTTTTTGTGGATACAGACTAACATGGCTACTCCCTGATAATTGTATTTCTTAGAGTTCAGGTTAGAATAAAACTTGGATTTACATAGCCTCTGTCAGACCCAAGGTATCTCAGAGTTCTTTGCAAAGAGACAGATGAAATACTCGTAGTACATTGTATGGAGAAGAAAAACAGTGAAGGTAAATCCTTTCTCTTTTTTTTTTTAAATTATCAAAAATGTAGCTCCACGTCATGCCGTGGATTTCTAAGCAGAACTTCCCACTGATTTCAATGAAAGCCATGGTTCAGTATAGCCTGTAATTAGGACAAAGCTCTTGTATGCTGGATAGTTAATATCTGTGGGCCAGATGCCAAGGAAGAGGCAGGATCCCACAGTGGTAACAGGTCACAGGGTTAGTGCCCCAACTTCAGGATCCCATAGGATCTACATGAGACCAGGTCCATTCATGCACAGTGAATATTCTGGTGACCTTGGGAAGGACAATGAATGTGGAAATTACCCTAAAAACACACATTCTCCAAATCAAATAAAACCAACTCCACATTCCACTGAACTTTTACTGTTTTTACTTTCCATGTTCACTGAGAAATGTTAAAGTACTTGATAACAGAGGTTTTATGCATCCGATGAAGTGAGCTGTAGCTCACGAAAGCTTATGCTCAAATAAATTGGTTAGTCTCTAAGGTGCCAAAAGTACTCCTTTTCTTTTAGAGGTAAAATTAAACTCTTTCCATGACATCTGTCTCTACACTGTTTATTTTAAAGACGAGTGTCATCGATTATCTGAAACAACAAGGAAAAAAACAAACCAAAATGTATCCTTTTCCCGAGTAACTTAAGTTAAAAGTGGCATCTCGCAAGTGTTTTTGTTCAAGTCAAATTGATGTAGTACATGGGAGTGCGAAAGCCGGGTTCAAGCTCTGTGTGTATGTGTGACCATGGTTTGTAGAGGGATATTTACTTTTCAATACAATACATATGTAATGCTATTGTTTATTATACATGTAACCCTTCTGCCCATCAGAGTTGGCAGCAACAAGGGCCAGGTTCAATATCTAGGGGATCCATTCCAATAACACAATGCAAAACTGGCTCGAGCCCCCATCCAGTGACCTGGGACAAATATATACCACCTCCGCTGGGCGCCTCCAAGAGGCAATACTTCCCCTCTCGCAAGCACAGAGTCTGAGTGTGGCAAAAAGCCTTTTAATAATAGAGAGAAACAATGTGGCATTATGTTGGGGATACACCACCAACAGGATTCATAACACAACCCATGAGCAAAAACCCACCCCAAGCAAATTGGGTCGTGTCCTTTCTCTTTGGTTCTTGAGTCCAGCAACCTGAAATCACCCAAAGTCCCAAAAGTCCAATGACCCAGAAGTCTCTGTCCCTGGTCAGGGCAGCCCCAGAGTTCAAAAGTTTATCTGCAGAGCTTTACCTCCCAACCTGGGTGAAGATCGGGGGGGGCGGGGGGAAGAGGTAAGGGGCACCTTACATGCTCTGAAGCTGACTGCCCCACAGCTCCCGCCGTCCCACGAACTGCTCTGCGTCCCACAAGCAGCTCCCGCCGTCCTATGAACTGCTCTACCAGCCTGTCCACAAGGCACTCCAGCAAACTGCTCCACAATATATCTTCAGGCTCCCCCACTATTTAACACAACGCTCAGTGATTTCAGCGCTTAGGTGAATTCAGCTTGTAGTAAGGGAGCCTCAGTGCTAGTGCACCATTAGCCCAAAGTGAATTCAGCTCAGCAGCCTGTAACTAGACTCCTCATGGAATCAGGATTAGCTCTGATATTCTACAGCGGAGGAAGTGCAATTAGCATGTAAGGCCCTCATCAAGAGGCCCATGCCACCAAGTACTAATTCCTGTCTCTCTCCATTCACAGAGTTTTGGAACTCATGTCCCTTGCCTAGCGAGTGCTACTCAGTTGATGGTGAGTCCCTCCATCATAGCAAAAGGCCAAGTACAGTTCCAAGCACAATTCCCATAATCAGGGTAATAACAATTTATTCTTCTTGCCCCAATAACAGAGACACTGGGGATCCCACAGCAGCCAAAGTGACCATTTGGGCAGCTATGGCCTCATTCTAGGCAGGGTGGGTGTGCCTATGCAAATGAAATCGGCCCCTGAAGTTCTTTTCCACAACTTGCCACACCTTACCACCAGATGTCAGGGTGGAGCTCATCCTGACTCTGCTTACATACAGTATGACCCTCCGCCTTTGATCTCAGAGGCTAGTATCTCCTAACTACAAGGACTAGTATCTATCAGCCTTCATTTATGTTATTACAATTTAAGTAACAGGCTCTGAATCCAGTGAAATTGCAGAGACAAAGGCTGCCTGTTGTCATTATTGATGATATATGTCCTTGATACAAGTGCCTGTATCTCAAGGAGAGAACTATTCATCTAATAGTCCAATGTTGATATTCTTTGCACCCTTCATTTTATTTTTGCTTGTTAAGTGGTGGAGTCTCTGAATGAAGATGTAACATTTCAATTACTCCTCTCTTTTTTCTTCTGTGGATGCTATCGAGTGATAAGAGCTTTGATTATAGACAAAAATACCACCTCAAAGGCTCAATTATTACAGATGAAATTAAAATCTGATTCTTTTATTACTGTTAAGGATTTGACTTCAGAATTCCTATATGACTTCGGCCAAAGAGTTTCATGGCTGTCAAAAATCTTTGAGAGGATTGCAGATCTTGACCATTCGTTAAACTTTAAGGGCACAAGGCTTATAGAGAAAACATTTTGCTGATGTGGATCCTCCTCTGTTCTTACCACTGGCTATGCTGAGTTATCTTTTCTCTACATCACCAACATTTACTAAAAAGATACTCACTTAATAGATTTCAGAGTAGCAGCCGAGTTAGTCTGTATTTGCAAAAAGAAAAGGAGTAGTCTCTAAGGTGCCACAAGTTCTCCTTTTCTTTTTGCGGATACAGACTAACACGGCTGCTACTCTGAAACCTGTCATTATGCAAGGCACTGAATTTAGCCGTATGGAGTGGAAATCTATCAACTTCATGAAAAAACTCATACAGATACAGACAGACATCATCTTCCTTTCCAAATGCAAACAGACGGACATCATACAAAAAGAAAATTTGTTAGTCTCTAAGGTGCCCCAAGTACTCCTTTTCTTTTCACTTAATAGAAGCTCTCCTATTCTTTCCTTCTTTCCTCCTTGCTTCAGTTCAGGGACTGCGGGTTTAGAACCTCTGACCCTCAAAGAACAAACTTCCTTGAGGTCAGGTAGCAGAAAATTGTGGAAATCATCTGAATCCTTTAACTACAAAAAACAATAACTTTTCCTAGCTTACGTAGATTATATGGAACCTCGGCACAAAAAGTGGGAGAGTGCTAATAAGTTTGCAGATGATACAAAGCTGGGAGGTATTGCTAATTTAGAGAGAGACCGGGATATCATACAGGAAGATTTGGATGACCTTGTAAACTAGAGTAATAGTAATAGGATGAAATTTAATAGTGAGACGTGTAAGGTTATGCATTTAGGGATTAATAACAAGAATTTTAGTTATAAGCTGGGGATGCATCAATTAGAAGTAATGGAGGAGGAGCAGGACCTTTGACTATTGGTTGATCATAGGAATACTATGAGCTGACAATGTGATATGGCTGTGAAAAAAGCTAATGCTGTCTTGGGATGCATCAGGCGAGGTATTTTCTGTAGAGATAAGGAGGTTTTAGTACCGTTATACAAGGCACTGGTGAGACCTCACCTGGAATGCTGTGTGCAGTTCTGGTCTCCCATGTTTAAGAAGGATGAATTCAAACTGGAACAGGTACAGAGAAGGGCTACTAGGATGATCCGAGGAATGGAAAACCTGTCTTATGAAAGGAGACTCAAGGAGCTTGGCTTGTTTAGCCTAACTAAAAGAAGGTTGAGGGGAGATATGATTGCTCTCTATAAATATACCAGAGGGATAAATACTGGAGAGGGAGAGGAATTATTTAAATTCAGTACCAATGTGGACACAAGAACAAATGGATATAAACTGGTCATTGGGAAGTTTAGACTTGAAATTAGACGAAGGTTTCTAACCATCCGAGGAATGAAGTTTTGGAATAGCCTTCCAAGGGAAGCAGTGGGGGCAAAAGACCTATCCGGCTTTAAGATTAAACTCGATAAGTTTATGGAGGAGATGGTATGATGGGATAACATGATTTTGGCAATTAATTAATCTTTAAATATTCAAGGTAAATAGGCCCAATGGTCTGTGATGGGATGTTAGATGGGGTGGGATCTGAGTTACTACAGAGAATTCTTTCCTGGGTATCTGGCTGGTGAGTCTTGCCCACACGCTCAGGGTTTAGCTGATTGCCATATTTGGGGTCGGGAAGGAATTTTCCTCCAGGGCAGATTGGAAGAGGCCCTGGAGGTTTTTCGCCTTCCTCTGTAGCATGGGGCACAGGTCACTTGCTGGAGGATTCTCTGCTCCTTGAAGTCTTTAAACCACGATTTGAGGACTTTAGTAGCTCAGACATAGGTGAGAGGTTTTTCGCAGGAGTGGGTGGGTGAGATTCTGTGGCCTGCGTTGTGCAGGAGGTCAGACTAGATGATCATAATGATCCCTTCAGACCTTAATATCTATGAATCTATGGAACCATGGACATAAAATTCACCCTTCTGTCTGAAATTTCACATGCTATTGATACAAATGGCACCGAAGATCATTAGAATTGAAGAGTTTCAGAGTAGCAGCTGTGTTAGTCTGAAACTGGAGAATTTTTTTATCTGGTTTTCCCAGTTTCTTTATTTTGTGCATTGGGCAGCACTTTGTGTATAACCAGTTTCCCCTGTAGGCTCAGGGTGTCTTTACACTGCATTTGTAGCCCACAGCAGTGAGTCTCAGAGCTCAGGTCTATAGACTCAGGCTCACGCTACTGTGTTAAAAACAGCAGTGTAGACGTTGTGGCTTGCGCAAGAGCTTGGGCTCAGAATCCCGCCCTCCTCCCCAGGCCTCAAAGCCTGAGTCTGCATGTCCATGCTGTTGTTTTTTAGTGCCATAATACGAGTCTAAGTCAGACTCGCTGCCACAGATTTGAAAATGCAGTGTAGACATACCCTCAGTCAGTTTCCTGTGTTTTGTGGGGGTGTTTCACGTAGCAATGTGGGAGTTAAAAGCGTTTAAAAAAATTAGTGTGATTGTGAAACTATAAAACCTGGCAGATACTCTCAGGTACTATACCTGCCCCTGAGTCTATGTCTACCCTGCAATTAAACACCTGGGGCTGGCCTATGTCAGCTGTCTCAGGCAGGCTTGTGGGGCTCAGGCTGCAGGGTTGTAAAATGATGGTGCAGACATTTGGGCTTGGACTGGAGCCTGGGCTCTGGACCCTCCCCACTCGTGGGGACCCAGCCTCGGCTTCTAGCCCAAGCCCGAATGTTTACACCACCATTTTGCAGACCTGGAGCCTGAGCCCTCTGAGACTGAATCAACTGACATGGGCCAGCGGTGGCTGTTTTAATTGCAGTGTAAGCTTCCCTGAGGCTACTTCCAACTCATATGTTGTAGGCAAGGCTGGTAGCACTGCCTATTATTAAGGGTGCCTGGCACTTCCCAGTATAAGGTTATTTTTCTGTTGCTTATAACTTTACCAAACTTTAACCATTTGGGCTGAAATTTTCCATGCTGGGTGTCTGCCTCCGGGTAAATTTCACTGTTTAAAAGCTTCAACCAAAACAGTTCAGCTGCTTCTGAGAACAAAGCTAGAGAAAAATACGTCGTTTTGCAATGTTAAAAAAATACTGACAGCCTTTTCTTTGAGAAGATCAAGTACCCCCAGGCTTTGGAGCAGGAACTTGAAATTTGGCAGCGGGGGTGGCCTTTGTGTCAGGGATGAGTCTTGAGCTGTTCTTGTGAAAATCCCTCCAAGTCTGGCCACTTTATATACACCTTCAAAAACTCTAGGTTTGCACATGCTCAGAAGAGACTTCTAAGAATTTTGCAGCTAAAATCTCCAAAGATTCCGTCCACCCTGGGCATGGTCCAACACATAACCACACTCCCTCTCGTGCTCACCAGACTGCGCATGCACTCTCTCTACAGAGCAAGTAGGCATGCTCTGTCCCCTCACGCCTCGTACATATGACCAGACTGCACATGTGCCGCCTCCACAGAGCAACTGATCATGCTTCATTCCCCGGCTACCCTGCAGTTTCAGCTCGTGCCTGCTCTGAGCCATAGGCTCTGGGACAATTTTTATAGTGGGGGTGCTGAAAGCCATTGAACAAAACTGTAAACCCTGATGGAAACCACTTCAAGCCAGGGGGTGCTGCTGCACCCCCAGCACCCCTCGGTACAGCACCTATCTCTGGGCTGGAGAGGGGCTGGGTCCCGCCTGCCTTGTGAGGTTTAGGTTCAAGTTGCAGTGGGGGAGGTTTAGATTGGATATTAGGAAAAACTTTTTCACTAAGAGGGTGGTGAAACACTGGAATGCGTTACCTAGGGAGGTGGTAGAATCTCCTTCCTTAGAAGTTTTTAAGGTCAGGCTTGACAAAGCCCTGGCTGGGATGATTTAACTGGGAATTGGTCCTGCTTCGAGCAGGGGGTTGGACTAGATGACCTTCTGGGGTCCCTTCCAACCCTGATATTCTATGATTCTATGCCTGTCTCCTGTGCTCTCAATGAACCACCCTGTTGGCACCCAGGCAACATGGAAGAGGGAGCTGCCTGACCTGAATGCAGAGAGCACAAAAGCCAGACCAGGAGGAAGGAAAGGAGCAGATCAGTACAAGGAGCCTTGTGAGACTGGGACTGCGGGGGTGGAGCGGGGGCGGGGCAGGAAGAGAGAAACTGTGACTGGGAGTTGTTTGCGGCCACTGGAACTGGGAGCTAAGAGGAGGAAGTGGAGCCTGGGGTTGGTTGCACAGGGAGATGGGGATTTGGATCTGAATGGGGGAAGAAGAGACTGGTATCCTTTTGCAAGGATAGGTTCCTGGGGACAGGTTCCTGGGGAAGAGATGAGGACTGGTAGGCAGTGAGGAACAGGGGACGCAGGACTGGGAGGTAGTTGGCAATGTGGGAGGGGAACACTGAGGTCAGGTGGGATGAGGTGACTGAGACTGGGTGAACAAGGGGACTTGGAACAGCCTGGGAATCGGGGAGACAGACCTGATGAGGAGCTGATGTGTCAGTAGAGAACGGGTATTGGCAGGGCTGAGACAAGGAGCCAGTGGAGGGGAGTTAGAGGTGGCGATGTTGTCTGGGTCCCTTTCTCTAGCCCAGTCTGGTCAGGAAATCTTTCAGGACTGGGACAAAGAAGGTCTGGCATCTGAGGAGAGAGTGGGGGTGTCAGCTGTGATAGAGAAGCTCACTCCAGTTGCCAAATTTCTCCCCCATTGTTTCTTTCTTTGAGGGTCCCCAAAGGGAGTGATGGATGGAATAGCCCATCCCTTCATTATTTTGTCCACCAATTTGGTCTAATATCCACACACCAATTTAGGTTAATTGATTTTTCAGTCTGAGACTGTTCTTATTTACCAGGCCTGATCTTTGAGTTCTATCAGGAGGCCTTTTTGTTTGGACTCATTCAGTCCTCCTGTCTCCCTTTTGTACCTTTCCCAACCTATATTTGTTATCAAAGGATATTGTGACATCTTATGAACTCTCACTCGCTTTTTACATTTGAACTCACAATTAGGGTAAATATGTAGGCCCAATTATCACAACAGTAGGCAGGGAGAACTTAGGCTGGAATGATGAACTAGGGATAGAGAAGAGGGAAGACGGGGCCAAGGAGAAGTTGGAAGGAATGAGACAGAAGGGGTCAAGCTTGCAGGGAGCAGGCAGATGATCTGTGAGCACTGGAGCATCCTGCCCTCCAGAGTCTGGTATGGAACCTAAGATTCCCGAGTCTCACCATTCCTCTGATGTCAACAACTATCTGTGAAACCTACTGGCAAAGTTTGTGTCTCATCCGCCTCTAGTGCAGGTAACACATAAAGGATGACAACCTACTGTTCCTAGTGGTTGTCCTGTTAGTGCCAGGGGCAGAGGTCAGTGTGTCGGATCTAAAGGTTCCAACCCCGCTCATGAGGCATGTGCGTGTCAATATGATGCCTCAAGATGGAATATCTGTTTGTTCAGTTTGCTTTTTAAAAAGCTAGGAAATTACACACACAAATACATTAAAAGAACATTATTAATGTTGCAAAGTCAACCCCTATGTAGGAGGTGGGTTGTAGAATGATACCCACCCGCAGGGGACCACCCAGCGGTATTATTCCTCTGGACACTTCCTATTTGGGGCTGCTCAGCACACACAGGGATTGGTACTCTCCAGCAGCCATAAGGACTGCACAGATTGGTCACCTTAGTGTGCCGAGCCTGCCCTATGTATTGGTGTAGACACTGGTTTGGATGATGGTCCCTCCTCCTTCTCCTCCCACCCCCTTTTCCAGGTGACTTGTTCCCCAGCAGAAGAAAGGCACAAGCAATCTGCTCTTGTGTAGGCCAGGCAAGACCATGGGCAGGACTTTTTGTGCAGATCACATAGGGCCAGATTTTGATACCTTTGGTCACGCCAAGTACGTTACTCTGGGAATAGTCCCATTGAAATGATGGGACTCCACATGAAGTAAAACAATACCCAGTATGAGTGAGGGTTTCACAGTCTGGCCCATTGTCTATTAATAGGCAGACACTGCTGGATACAATATGTAGAGCTGGGATCCTTTTTCTCTTCTGCATTTCATTTTTAATGTTGAGTGAAAGCATGTAGTATACACCAACTCACCGTGAATAATTAGCTCTGGAAGAACAATAACATTGTTAAACTCTCTAATACAATGTGCCTGCTGTTAAATTTTTCTCTAACAGACTCAGCGAGTGTTAATTTCCCCCCCACCATTAGGTATCAGAAATGAACAAGATGCACACCCTGTTTTTAAAATCAAGCTACTTTCCTGTACTCTTTGTAATTATTTTTTCTCCCGTTGTTAGAATTGAAGGGTTTTTTTTTTTTAAAAAGAAGACTATAACATTTAGTGTCAGTAATCATTCTGCCATCTGCTCAGGCATGCCGCTTCCAACAAGCCGCTCTCAGCTGCAGAACATTCAGCTCACTGCTCTTCTTCCTCTCAGAGGCAGAGATGCCAGCAGTCCCTAAACTGTAACAGCATGTGTGAGGATTTTTCAATTCAGCTGGAATTAAAAAAAAAAGAAAAAGCATTAGTTAGGATTTTCCACCGTATTGTATCAAAAAGTGATCTGTTCCCAGTAGTAAAAATGCTTTCTGCTCTGTGCATGGAGGGAGGGAGGCTAAAAAAATATTAAAACATATTTTAATATCCATCGGGCAGAATTCATCCCTGATGTAACTCCATTGACTTTCTGGGCTTCCATCAAGGATGAATTTGGCCCATATTTCCAATGCTCACAGGGTTGTGGTTTCTGCTCCTGGGAGTGTATTCCCAGTACCAGGTTTCCAAGGCTCTGAGACTGGTACATTAGATTCCTACCCTGATGAACTGGCATGCTGGACATCGGTACACCTCTGCTACCTGCAGCCTCTCCTTCGCAGGCTCTGTGTAACCCAGGATGGAGGATGGACTATTCCAGGAGTGCCCAAACTGTTTACTTAGGCAACCCACCCAACTTCATTTTCTCTTTTTGGGGGACCCATCATTACATATATACATATGCACGCACACGTTGCACATGTGCATATACATTACAGTAGGAGAGAACCTGTAAAGAAGATATGTTGCTTTCTAGGGGGCTGTCATACAGGCCTGTGACGTACCAGTTAAAGTGGGGGTCCTCCAGATCCCTATTCTCCCTCTCCTCCTCTCCTCAGTGTGGCCCAGCCCCAAGCCCCCTGCTTGGCTCCCCCCAACCCCCTTGCTCTCACTGTCACAGCCCTGCCCCTCCTGTGGATAGAGAGCTCTAACAGGGCTTCTGCTCCACCCCTGTAGTTTGAGCTCATCACTCCTTCAAGTGAGAGTGGCAGACAGGCCACAACACAACCAAAGGACACACAGAACAACCCTCCAGATCTGGCTGTCCTGGGAGAGAATTGGCCTCTCAAAGACCCTTTTGTGCTTTAGGGGGATCTAACTGAAACAGACCTCCAAAACAACACAGATCCCCCTCCCATCAAGGGGGCCTGTCTTCCACTGCATCAAGATGAGGCAAGCACCCCTGCTAGCTCCTCTCCTCTCCTCTCCTCCCCTTCCCAACCCACCTGCTTGGCTCCCCCCAGTCCCCTTGCTCTCACTCTCCCAGCCCTTCTACTCCTGCAGCCCCAGCTGACCCCTTTGGTTGTTGCCGGGCTGCTGACTGTCCACTACTGGCTCCAGCCAATATCCTCTGTGCTGCTGCTTCTGCCCGGACTGCACGTCCCAAGCTGCTGCCTGCTGCCCCTGCCCAGGGGAAATGAGAGGCAGTGGGCGGAGCTAACGGGGCAGGTGCCTGCCCCAGGCAGTGCTGAGGGGGCAGTGACAGGTGACCCCCTCGATCCTTCCCGCAACCCACTGGTGACTCCGGACCCGCTGTTTGGTAAATATGGGACTATTCCAAACCTCAGTCTCCTGACTGACAGACCAGGCTCCCTTGTGGGGTAGAGTTCTACAAAACTAAATGAGAGGCAGAGGGCACCGCCCGCCTTAGCTGGGCAAACTGACTTTGTTGCCCAAAAAGGAAGTCAGGGACCACTGTTTCAGCTGTATGTGCTCCTGCCTTGATGCCTGTCAAACAGCTCTGCCTTGCCCTCCACCTAGGAGTGGAGAGGAAGCACTTAGAGAAATATATAGCTAATTTAGAGGGCAAAGGGTAACATTAATTAGCTTGTGCTGTCCTTGAATGTTTTTGCATCACTGAATCTGCAGGCCATAGCTCTTGCCTCGTCTTGCCTTGCCTCGTTTCTCATGGGAATATAACCGATCCGCCCAGTTTATGCATTTAAATTCCAAATGAAAAAGCATTCAGCATTGATGGACCCCATTCAGTTCCCATGTATTACTGCCAAGCCTCTACAAAGCCGGAGTGAATTCAAAGCTCATTAAGTATGCCCCAGGAGGCCTAAATCTAGAGACAACTCTGCATTTTAAAAAATGTTTCTTGACCAAAGGTATTTGTTATAAACTAGACGGGTTCCGGTGTGGTTCTGCTCTGAGAAGTCACTCAGTTAAGAATGACTTTGTGGGGTTCCATATTTGTCTAACTGACTCCCAATCAAATTTACTCACCTTACAAGCAAACGAGATGTTATTTTTCTGCCATTCCTGAATACTCCGCCTGAGATCTATGATTCAAACTGTGTTCTTTCATGTTCCTGCCTTACTACCAGTAATCCTGATTCAGCTGAGGTGTATTATAGGTGTAGTTAAGGTGCAATTGAGGTTTAAGCCTCTAAAACACATCAGTTGGCTTTGGGTGTATGCCTCGAGTCTAACATAACAGGAATGTGTGCGTATTTCCTGATGCATGTTCACCTGGAGCATGCTATTGCACTCAGAGCAATTTTATCCTAAACTTTAAGAAAAACACCAGTCTGTATCTGAACTGTGTGCTATTTTAAAAGTACTTGGTGTGAGCCAAATCATCCTGTCCTTGCCTTTGTTAGACAGGAGAGCAATAGGAGTGGGAGGAGGCATAGATGAGCAAAAGGAGGAGAGGGGGTTGGGAAGGAACCAAAAGTGGAGACCACAGGAGAACAAGAGGAAGCAGGGAAGGGAGGAGAAAGAGAAACTGGAGCAATGGGAAAAGCCTGGGCCAAAAGTACCCCCCCCACACACACACACACGCATTTAATGAATAGTCTTGAGCATCACCTTGCCGTTTCTGTAACAAATCATTCCAGCACAAAGGAAAATAATTTCAGTTCATCCACTGCTCTTACATAGCAGCAGATGCCAGCTTTTTACAAAACTGAGAAGGAAGCTCCTTGTAATGTTGTTCTGCCTTCCCCAAACAATTAATTCATATATTAGAAGGCCAGGGGGGACTGTTGTAGTCATCTAGTCTGACCCCTGTATAACACAGGCCAGAGAACTTCCCCAAAACAATTCTTAGAGCAGATCTTGTTGAAAAACATCCAATCTTGATTTAAAAATTGCCAGTGATGTAGAATCTAACGCGGCCCTCGGTAAATTGTTCCAATGGTTAATTACTCTCACTGTTAAAAATGTGCCTAGCTTCAACATCCAGCCATTGAATCATGTTACACCTTTCTCTGTAGATTGAAGAGCCCATTATCTAATATGTGTTCCCCATGTCGGTACTTACAAACTGTGATTAATCACCCCTTAGGCTCTGGGAGCTTAATCTATTTAGCTTATCAAAGAGAAGGCTATCACTATATGGCAGGTTTTCTAATCCCTTAATAATTCAAGTGGCTCTTCTCTGAGCCATCTTCAATTTCTCAACATCCTTCTTGAATTGTGGACACCAGAATGGGACATGGTATTCCAACAGCAGTTGCACCAGGGCCAAGTACAGAGGTAAATGACCTCTCTGCTCCAACTCGGGATCCCCCTGTTTATGCATGTAAGGGTCCCTTTTGGCCCCAATGTCACACTGGGAGTTCATGTTCAGCTGATTATTCACCATGACCCCCCCCCCGCCCAATCTTTGTCAGAATCATGATTCCTGGGCTAGAGTCTCCTGTTATTAGGTATTGTGTTATAAAGGTGATTATGAAAAACAGTTGTGCGTTTGTCAATTTTCAAATCCCAGATTCCCATCACATAAACAGGCTCCAACTCAGAGGACAAACAGTTGCCTAAATACTTGGAAGAAGGTAACTTTATCTCAGTTATGCCAGGTGTGACATGTGAGACAATAGGGGTGGCTGCAGGAGCACAACGACTACATCATGCTGCTGAAGAAAACCATGTGAGAACTCTCCGTGGACACAAGATTCAAGGAGACAGAGGTGGGAAAAAACTAGAAGAGCAGCTCGTCCACTGACCCATTCGAGATTGAGAAACCAGTGTGGTGGGCCTGATATAAGAACCTGAACACTCATGCTTTGACCTTTCTTCTATTCTGTAACAGAGGGCACGCTTAGAAAGGCAGCATGGTCTATTGGATTGGGTATTGGACTGGGATTTAGGAAATCTGGGTTCTCTTCCTCACAGCCTCTGATTTACTGTGTGATCTTGAGCAAATCTCTACACTTCTCTGTTTCCCCTCTCATTCTGTGTCTGTGATGCCATAATAGCAGGACAATATATTCTTTACTGCTTTTGTCCAGCCCAGTTTTTAAATGCCCCCACATCAACCTCTTCTCTTGCGGAAATGATTGCACAGCATGAAGTTGGCATTTTTGCCCTGGTGCACATGGCAGTGATGATAACGAACACACACACTCTCTTCAGAACTAGTTGTGTGTTTGTTTTTCCCAGTAGGATCCACAGATAAGCCATAGTGAACAGAACCTATAGAAGCAGCAAAATAGAAACTGTTGTTTCGTAAGTGAAAGGCGAGAGCGGGGGTTGTTTACACAGCTCTTCCTCGGAGGGACAGCACTGATGAATTCTGCTGGGCTGGGGAGAGGTGCAGTTCGACGTGTGAAAGGGTTTGAATGCTCTGTTAGCTTTCCCCACATCTCTGCTTTCCAAAAGTGACAACTGAATCTGACACTGGGGAGGTGTGTGAAGAGGAGGAGGGGGGCACCCTTGTTTCTCTCTAAACTTCCTGTAATAACCTAAATGAACAGTTTTGAGATTTCATAACCCTATCCATTTCCTAATTAGGACAAGCTTAAAAAGGAACAGTTGGCATTCCTGTTGGTGTGAGCCATGTGCTACCTGCAGCAGGCCAACTCGCGAACGAAACTGATTTTTCTCTTACCTACATTCTGCATTCAGCAGCTGCTCCTAACAGGTGCTTGCTCTCTTCATAGCAGATGGTGACAAAAATGGGTTTGTTGGCAGGTTCCTCCACAAAGCAGCCTTCTTATCACACATATTGATGTGTATACAAACATACACACACGCTATCAGGCTTTTGGTCGCAAAGTAATTCTACTTCTGATACAAGGTCAGTCACACGGGGTCCTAAACAGAACGATTCTTTTGTTGTTTGTTGTTCCCTGGGTCTAAAGGCATTTATGACTTAGCTGCCACATCAAAAACCTGGCAAACGCTTGCCCATGAATTCAACTCCTTAACTGCATCTTAAGGAACATCCGGTTGTAGGAATGCATTATGCTTCACTGCATAACTCCATATTAACCTGCGCATCCTTAATAACTGTTAGTAGCTTTACACTAGAAACACAGCACCATTCTGCATGGCAATGTTGAGATCTACTGGTGTAATGTTTGACTCGGTGCTTTTCTCCTTGCCATCAGTTTCATATTGCATGACACGAATTAACTAGTTAATGAAACAGTTGAAGCAAGAAGTAGCAACATGATTGAGCAAATAAATTACAACTACAACTGCAGCCAATACATTTATTCAGCATTCCAGATAGCTAACGGCGTTCAAAGTGCCTGCAGTGGAATGTGCTAGGGATCATCTTATTCCGTACTCCTCACCTGAAGAGAGACAGCTGTCAAACAAATCCTTATTTCCTTTTTTAAATTCTTCTCCTGTTAACCTTGATTTCATCCTGTGGATTTTGCCTGGTGAGTTTCATAAACTTTGACAAGACAATGCAAACTGATGCAAGGTTCAGAAGATTAAGGCATTGACCAAAAGATCTTTGCTAGCGCTATTTCTTCTCACGTGAGTAGCACCAGGAAGACCCCACACTCACTCTGTTTTGCTGTTCATTTCAAATAAACAACCGGAGCCAAGACAACCAGATGAGGATGACATCTGGCTCTGTAAATGTTGCCAAGTCACTGCTGTTCCGTAGCTGGCAGGAAGAAGATATGTTGCAAATGCCAGGTTCTTTCTAAAATATAAACTGCATTCCCTACACTTTCTTTTCTTTCTCTGTCTGGCATCTAGGCCAACCACATTCAATTTGCCTTTTTGTTTAGCTAAGGGCCAAATTTGCCTCTCATGTATACCAGCATAAACCCAGCGTAACTCGACTGATGCCCGTGGATTTATACTGTGAGAGTGGAATTTGACTCCTAAAGTCTAAAATGGCCTTGTATTCTCAAAGATTATTACAAAATTAACTTGTCGAAAGCTGACCACTATTGTCTACCTTCACTCAAAGCATTGAAACTAAGTATATGGAAAGTGCTTGTGGTGAGAGCATTTTGCATCTAGGTTCTGTGGTGGCTGGTGTCTTTTGAACATCCTAAATAAACATGGGGCTAGCTTGTGAAAGAAATATATGAATAGTATATGGGTGTATAGATGGAGCATAAGGAGTTGTGTAGCTCTTTGCAGTCCTGATGAAGGCACTGTTCAGAAACCATTTGAGCATTGCTAAAGTAAGGGTATCTAGTTCTAATTGAACACCTAGGAGCTGAGTCCATCTAGGACTTCCACTGTTTCCCTACTCTATATTTTTATTTGCATTCCTCCCTGTGTGGTACTGTAGGCTCTTCCCTGCATTTTTGGCAGCTGGAAGATGGTATGAACAAATAACTATGTTTCTGAAGCAGGCAGTATTGCTGTATGGATTTTTCCATCCCCTCTAGTAAAGGATTTCTACAAGGAACCAGTTTTCAAAATTGTTTCGGAAGGAAAAAAACTGGGTGTGGGGAGAAGCAGCTGAAGCTTGGGTTGTTGAAATGAACTGAATTTGCAAAGTGAACAGTTAATAATTGTGCTTTTGAGGACACCATTCATAGTGCAATTCAGTCATCTTGAATTCCAGAAGTATCATTGATGTTTTGGGCTCTGGGCTCCGGAAGCCACCAGCTTTACTAGATCACTCAAAGCAAGTGGACATTCGATTTTGAAAAAAACAAGCCAAACATTTTAGATTGTCTAGGGCAGAGGTTCTCGACCTTTTTCCTTCTGAGCCCCCCCCCGTGCCACAACAACTGTTTTTCAGTTGATTAAAAGCTAGGGCTGGCCTTAGGGGGTACCAAGCAGAGCAATTGCCCAGGGCCACACCACAGGGAGCCCTGCAAAGCTAAATTGCTCGGGCTTTGGCTTTCTGCCCTGGGCCCCAGTGAGTCTAACTCCGGCCCCTGCTCTCTGCTTTACTTTGGTGGACCCCCTGAAACCTGCTCACAGCCACCATAAAGGGCCCCAGACCCCTGGTTGAGAACTGCTGGTCTAGGGCATTGACACACATTGTAAATGCCGAGTTATTAAAACTAAGGCCCGTATTCCACAGTGCACACTCAGGCAAAACTGGATTGTGAGAGCTGGCTATACGGATATCTCTATACGAGGCTAAAAAATTTGCAGCAGGCCCAGGTCAGCTAAGACGGGCTTGCGGGACTTGGGCTCCCGGGGCTGAAAAGTTGCTGTGTAGAAAACGTCTGGGCTCAGCTGGAGCCCGAGCTCTGGGACCTTGTGAGGTGAGAGGATCCCAAAGCTCAGGCTCCAGCCTGAGCCAAAATATCTCTGCAAGCAAATTTTAGCCCCAGGGCCCGAGCCCCGTAAGCCCAAGTCAAGCTGCCCCGGGCCAGCTGCGGTTGTGTCCTGGGGCTTTCATCCCCATGTAGATGTACCCAAAATGTTGTACAGCTGTGCTCTTCTGACGGTCCGTAACAGACTGTGGCACAGGTAATGAAAGGGTTTGGAAGGAACTCTGCTACCAAATTCCCATTCCATTGCCAAATGTTAGGTGGGTTAATTTCACACCAATAACCTGATCTCAGCTCTCGTATGTGAAGCAGTTTTCAACCAAAGTTGTATTTGGATAAGAGTCTGCCCAAGGAAAACCCTGGATGCTACAATAAGCAGTGTTGGATTCAGTAGGTGGCAGTCTTCTCTCTGAGTCCAGTTATATCCCTTCCCCCTTAACCCTTTGTCTGTCTTGTCTGTTTGGAGTGTTAGCACTTCAGGGCAGGGATAGTCTCTTAGCTTATTTTTATACAGCACCTAGCACAATGGGGCCCTGGGAAGTCTCCTCTGTTTCCACAGGTCCAAATTCATCCAAAGACATAAATGGGCACAACTTCACTGAAGTCAATGAAGTTGGATGCACTTATGCCAGTGGGGAATTTGTCCCATAGAGACAGAGTTGGATCTCAGATACACCAGTGTAAATTCAGAACAAATCCCTTAACTGGCAATTACACAGTGTCTGTCCTGATGCAACTGAAATCAGGATTCGGGACCTGCTCTGTAAAATGTTTTGAGACCCTTTGAGATGAAAGGTTCTATGTTAGGAGTGAAGATGCCTTAACAAATGCCTATCTTTAATCACATGGGTAGTCCCACTGAAATCAACGTGACTACTCATGTGTTAAAATTAAAGCTTAAAGTTAGGCATGTGTTTTAAGCATCTTGCTTAATGGGCTTAAGATATCATTGTCTTGGGTTCTTTCACTTTACACACTGTCATGCTGCATTCTCCTGCAAAAATCTCAGTTTCAGCTGTCTCTTTATGAGAGAGAGAGAGATGGGTTTCTGTCATCCAGTTACTGAGGGGACAGCTGAACAGTTTAAGGTCAGGAATAGCAGTGTCATAATGCAGGTATCCAAGATCACAGTATGGCTGCTTATCATTACTAAGGAGCTTAACCAACCTGAAAGTAAACTCTTGAACAATCCAGACCTCTCCAGTCTCATCGAGCTCTTTTTTTTCCACCACTTGAAAGTGCACCGAAAACCTGAAGATCTGGGTAAATGAGAGAGCTTCTGGGAGGCAGGCTTAAAAGTTTAGCCTCTTCTTTCCTAAAACTAGAAAGCAAAGCATCTATTTACCATGCAGTTTCTGGAACTCACACTGAGAGAGTATATCACTGACACAGCGTTTCATGGAACATCCTTTGTTTATTCACACAGTGTCGCTTTTAAATTTCAGATGTAAACAACAAAGGCTTCTTTTTATTTCACACTATCTTATACTCACTACCTTATGAAGCCAGAAGCCAAAACACTGTAGAATTTTACTCTTCTAACACATTTTCTGCTTACTGGATACATTATTCTAGCCACTTCTACTTTTAGTAGCTGGGATCTCTCAGTTCTCTGATTTTAAAAAATGGTCTAGCCATTATCTGTTGACTTTTCAACACTTGGTAGAGTGCAAAGTGATAATTCCTAGCTACTACTTTAAATATAATTCCAACAATTATAACTGTTTGCTATACTATATAAATATATGATCGATTGTCATGAAGGATCCCAAAGTGCTTTAAAGCTATGAACCTGATTCTGATCTCAGTTACACTGGTAAAATTCCAGTGTCATTCCACAGACATCAATGGAGTTACAGGGCATTTAAACTGGTGTAGATGGAGGCAGAATTTGGCCCGATACATGGACAGAAATCACTTAACCCACTACTGAAACACAGTCTCCTCTAGTGTGAAATGCACCAGCTGTTTGGCAGCACACAACAATGCTCCACAATGGGTTAGGAAGTGAAGAAAAATTGTGTATCAATTTCGAGCTACGTAGGGAATGTCATTAAGCAGGACATAATTAGCAGAGTTGCAACTGAACAAGGACACTAGAGCTTCACATTTGTGACAGATGTTGCGGGATCGTCTAGTGGCAACAAGTGCTGAGGATCTTGGTATTACATCTCCTCTGAAATACAATGACCTATATCGTGGTCTGCATCTATCCCTGAGTAGGGACAGCGCATAACGGGAGAGTCACAATTCCTTCCCTGTTTTGCTCCTTGCTGGAGGGCAGGGCAGGAAGTAATCTACTACTAGTCCGTGCTAATAGCAGATTACTGCCTCCTCCATGCTGACTCATCTATGCTGGCTAGTGCATTCTGGGGGTGGAGTAAAGGCTTCACCCATTCCCCACTCCATGCCCATCTGCATGAGAGAGGGGGAGTAGTGCTCCCAGATCATCTGTCCTTTCCTTTTCCACCATACTCTCAGACTGGCGATGCACTTTGGGGCAATATTCCCTTGCTATGTGGGCAGGTGGGACAAGTTTCAGTCTTGCTCTTACATGGATAGTAGGGGTGCATATACTCAAGTTTTCATTGGCTTTGTATATACATGCAGAAAATATGGGAAATGGGATTTTTTTCTTACCCCTCTGCCCCTCCCCCACTTTTCCACCAGAGTGGAAGAGGGACAGATAAAAAAACAACCCTCTTTGGAATACAATGTCCAGCACCTAACAAATAGGGGTTTAATCAGAAAAACTCTCTCCATCTTGGACAATTGCAGAAAAAAAAATGGTTTAAGCCATTTCCCAGAGTGAGGTTAGGGGAAAATACGTTGTCTTGACCACGTTAAAAAAAATCGTACAGAGAAGCTCTAGTACCTCCATACTTTGGAGCAGCGACTTTAAGTTTGGCAGGGGAGTCACCCTGGCACGCGCCTTTTGCCATCCCTTTATGAGCCTCTGAAAATCTCAGTATGCACCTCTTAGTGTTTGGCTTTAGGACAGGTCAAAAATTTGCTGGTGAAAATACAACTGCCGTGACACTCCATGGCCAGGAACTCCCTTCACCTCACCAAGAGGAGAGAGAGTGATGCATCATGAGAGGGATAGCGGGACTAGACTGCCTGGCTCAGAAAGGAGAATGTGAGCTTAAGGCACCAAACAGCAATGCCCATGAGGCACCATTTAGAATCCAGAACATTCTGTGGAAAAGTCAACATATTCCATGAATGGTGGGGAGACCAATTTTCCAGGGAGCTGGATTTGGCAGGCAGTTCTCCTTAGATTCTGTCTGCATTGAACATGCTCCAGCCCAGGGCTGAAGGGGCTTAGCAGGACTTCCCCTGAAATTGCTGCTCCCGGCAGGCAGAGGCACAGGAACTGGGAGCCAGGAGACTCTCTCTTGATGCTCTCATAAGAATATAAGAGCTGCCATGCCGGGTCAGATCATACACCATCTTGCCCAGTATCCTGTCTCCACAGCTTCACGGGAAGTGTACAGAACAGGGCAATTAGGTAGTGATCCACCCTGGTCTTCCACCCCCAGCTTCTGGTAGTCAGCTTTAAGGTCACCCTGAGCATGGGGGTTGCATCCTTGCTGGTACCAAGGCCGTGAGAAGGAGGAGCCCTGACTGGAATCCTGGAGGGTGGAAGGAAGACTGGAGAGTGAGCTCACCCGAATGAGGAAGGGAGGCCCCAGTAGGAAGGGGACCTGGAAACCAAGCCTACCCCAGTGAGAAAGGGAGGCCCAGGGCTGGGGGGTGGGGTGGCAGGGGGGCTGGAGAGCGAGCTCACCCTGCAGCAGAGGCTCCTGCCCCATGGGGCTGGGCCCGGCTCTTCACTCCAAGCATTGTAACCCTGCGTGCTAGATCACAGCGCCACTTGGCTTTGGCATTTCCGCCATTCTATCTCCATCTACTGAGGAGAGGGCACGCCAAAGCCAATTGGTAACTGTGACCACGTGAGCCAGTCTTGCAATGCCCCCCAGTGAAACTACACGAGTGTAGAACTAGCGTCAGATCACAATCAGGTCCTGTAAGTGTGTTATAAACATTAATAAATCTATCCTCTCAACACCCCTGCGAGAGAGATCAATATTATCATCCCTGTCTTACTGATGAAGAAACTGATACACAGAGAGGTTATGTGAATTACCTACGGTCACATAGTAAATGAATGGCCAGGTCTCAGATGTGAGCAACTAGCAACCACCGGCTTCTTCGTCTCTAGACCTCACTGACTTTCATTTCAGGAACATTAGTGTAAGGGAAGAGTGATCTGCAAAGAGCAGTCTGCTGCTTAAAACCACTGAATAGATTTTAGTTTTAGATTGCTAAAAGTCAGAACTGGCCATATCTTTTCTTAGCCATCATAAATTATCCATGCAGGATGTACTGTAAAATGCTGTTTGGCTGGGTTAAAGTTGGCTAGACAAACAGAATTTCCATCTCTCTCAATGGCTCCTTCAATACCTAATTAGTTCCCAGACACTGGTCAAGCAAAATATCTTTTATCTTTGTTAATGTTATCATTGCATATCTCCTAACTGCCCCCTAGTGTCATCCCTCTTGTTCATCCACTTTCCCTCAAGAAGAAGGCAGGATGGAGTGTTTAGAAAATTCTTCTGGGGGTCAAACCGATAAAGACTGGGTCAGATTCTGTTTTGCTACCCCAGTCTACATCAGCAGTAACAGTACAAAAGGCAGTAGAGTTACTCCAGAATTATATTGGTGTGACTGAGACCAGAATATGGCTTCCTGCTCTGGGCATTTTTATAGGATCAGTGCGCCACTGACAACAGGCAGACTGTCCTTCACAGCCAGTGCCGGACATGCGTGGTAAGACAGCACAAGGTAGAACAAATTACTGTTGCTTTTCTCCCAGTGCTATGCTGTGCAGTCTGTCTGGTATATACATTCTGTCAGTTCAGTTTGATCTTGCAGGGTAGATTGTTGCTGGCAGACCTGGAGAAGCATGTTTGGAGATACAGTACTAGCAAGTGTCCCAGTTACTAGACTAACTGCACCTCTGATCTCTCCGAGAGCACCCCCTCTAGCTCTCAGACATCTAGCCGCCACCTCAGGGTGGAATCTCACGATTCTCCCACTCTCAGACCAGGCCTTAGGTTGCAATCCCCTTATTTACCTCAGCTGGTCTGCCTTATGTCCAGACTGTGCAATTCTTATCCCTCTGGGTCAATTCCAGAGGTAATCTGTGAGAAAGCCTTTTTTAACACTTGAGTAGTCTTTTGATCTCCAGGCCCCCCACTTTGCAAAATATGGCTTGCAGCTTGTTAGAGACTAGAGACAGGATTCCTGAAGCTAGCATCGCTTGCCCCATTTTCTTTAGAGTGTCTGCTGGGGTGTCCTTATCTAGATCTATTGCGTTGCTTTCCTGATTGCTCTTCCCACAGCTCCCAATGAAGTTGGAGCAGTACAGTCCTACAGGGAGTTCCAATAGTTCATTATACTATAACTTTCCCTTGCTGATCATGTCATAGACAGTGTTCATAAAATTATTACATATCAGCTCCATGTCTGTCACAGCAAGGATCAAAGTCAGTCATAAAATCAGCTGGCCAAATTTTGCCCTCAGAGATACATGTGCACCTGTGTGAACTCTGCTGGATTTGGCCCAGTATAATTAACTATTACCAGGCTCCTTCTGTCCTGCCCGCGCTGGCAGGAAGCATACTGTAAAGTAGGCTAGGAGAATGTACGGCTTGTCTGGAAGGATGAACAGTTATATAGCACTCCAAAGTCCTGATTAGCTAACTAATCTTCACAACACCCATGTGAGGTAGGTCAGTATTATTATTCCCATTGTATAGAAGGGTAAACAGACAAAGAATTGAAATGGCTTGTCTAAAGCCAGCTGGTGATTCAGCATGAGAGCTGGGGTTAGAATTCTGCAGTTTCTGGCCTTCACTTCCGTGTTTCAATTTGCAGGTTCATCCTGCCCTCTAAGTATGTCAGGGACAACTGCATGACCTGCCTTTCATCGATCCATAGATTCCAAGGCCAGAAGGTTAAAGAAGTATGGGCTGGATGAATGGACTATAAGGTGGATAGAAAGCTGGCTAGATCATCGGACTCAATGGGTAGTGATCAATGGCTCCATGTCTGGTTGGCAGCCGGTATCAAGTGGAGTGCCCCAGGGGTCGGTCCTGGGGTCAGTTTTGTTCAATATCTTCATTAATGATCTGGAGGATGGTGTGGATTGCACCCTCAGCAAGTTTGGGAAAAGTGGTAGATGCGCTGGAGGGTAGGGATAGGATACAGAGGGACCTAGGCAAATTGAAGGATTGGGCCAAAAGAAATCGGATGAGGTTCAACAAGGACAAGTACAACGTCCTGCACTTAGGACGGAAGAATCCCATGCACAACTACAGACTAGGGACCGAATGGCTAGGCAGCAGTTTTGCAGAAAAGGACTTAGGGGTTACAGTGGACGAGAAGCTGGATATGAGTCAACAGTGTGCCCTTGTTGCCACGAAGGCTAACGGCATTTTGGGCTGTATAAGTAGGAGCATTGCCAGCAGATTGAGGGACGTGATCATTCCCCTCTATTCGGCATTGGTGAGGCCTCATCTGGAGTATTGTGTCCAGTTTTGGGCCCCACACTACAAGAAGGATGTGGAAAAATTGGAAAGAGTCCAGCGGAGGGCAACAAAAATGATTAGGGGGCTGGAGCACATCACTTATGAGGAGAGGCTGAGGGAACTGGGATTATTTAGTCTGCAGAAGAGAAGAATGAGGTGGGATTTGATAGCTGCTTTCAACTACCTGAAAGGGGGTTCCAAAGAGGATGGATCTAGACTGTTCTCAGTGGCAGCAGATGACAGAACGAGGAGTAATGGTCTCAAGTTGCAGTGGGGGAGGTTTAGGTCGGATATTAGGAAAA
The DNA here is from genome assembly GCF_965140295.1 of Lepidochelys olivacea. Classification (NCBI taxonomy): domain Eukaryota; kingdom Metazoa; phylum Chordata; order Testudines; family Cheloniidae; genus Lepidochelys; species Lepidochelys olivacea. The sequence continues at coordinate 9,275,914 of NC_140413.1, forward strand.
ACTTTTTCACTAGGAGGGTGGTGAAGCGCTGGAATGGATTACCTAGGGAGGTGGTGGAATCGCCTTCCTTTGAGGTTTTTAAGGTCAGGCTTGACAAAGCCCTGGCTGGGATGATTTAATTGGGGATTGGTCCTGCTTTGAGCAGGGGGTTGGACTAGATGACCTCCTGAGCTCCCTTCCAACCCTGATATTCTATGATTCTAAGGGACTATTGGGAATATCTAGTCTGACCTCCTGTATAACACAGGTCAGAGAACTTTCCAAGATGAAGTCACCCATATCATTTTGAGTGCAGGTTTCACCGAGTAAATAGGTTTTCAGCCCCTTCTGCAACATCACAGAGAGTTCTTCGAGTAGTGTCCCTGTGGGTGCTCCACTTCAGGTGCACCTGTGTCTTTGATCAGAGATTTTTGGTAGCAGTGCCCATTTGGATTGCCCATTCACCCCACACATCCTTGTTCCCCACACTAAGGCTATAGGGGACCACACAGGCAAACTGCCCTCAGTTCCTTCTCTCAACCACCTTCGACCTGACCCGGAGTCTACAACTGTGCCTGATCTCTACTTCATGTTTTTCTATGAACTCCATTGGGGTTCAGTTAGCAATAATAACAGCCTTTCACATGCACACACACGGGGGTTTTCACTCTCACTTAGTGATGGAAAGATTCCTAAGAAGTTTTTCAAAATCTCTACCACAAATCAAAGACCCTGCTTCTAGCTGGGACCTGAACCTAGTTCTTAATTGCCTTATGAAGCATCCCTTTGAGCCACTAGCTACATGTTCTCTGTTAAATCTACAAATGAAGACAGCCTTCTTAGTAGCTATAACTTCTGCCCAAAGGGTTGGAGAACTGGGGGCTTTGATGGCGGACTCCTCGTTTACTGTATTTACCAGAGAGAGAGTCTCTCTGCAGGCCCATCAAAGATTTTTACCTAAGATATCCTTGGAATTTCATATTCATCAAACCATTCATCCAAAACCACATTGCACCAGTCAAAAAGCCATGTTCCATACTCTGGATGTCAGGAGAGCATTAGCTTTTTACCTAGACAGGGCCAAACCTTTTAAAAGATCTCCAAGACTATCTGAATCCATTACGGACAGAAACAAGGGTTCGGTTATTTTGAAACAGAGGTTATCAAAGTACATCTCTGGATGTATTAAGATCTGCTGTGACTGAACTCAGCTTCAACCCCCTTTAAGAGTGATAGCATGTTCCACTAGAGCATTTTTTTCTTCTACAGCCTGGCTTACAGGTGTGTCAATTGCAGACCTCTGTAGAGTGGCAACATTGGCCTCAGGGCATACCTTTTGTAATCGTTATGTCTTGGTGCCAGCTGAAAGATCAGATGTGGCTTTGGGCAATGCAGTTGTCTCTTCCGTATTGGACTCTGCGCCAAAACTGCCATCTCCTTAGGGCAGGGGTGGGCAAACTTTTTGGCCTGAGGGCCGCATCGGGTTTTGGAAATTGTATGGAGGGCCGGTTAGGAGAGCAGGGTGTGGCCCAGAACCCACTTCCTATCCACCACCCCGCGCTTCTGGCCCCCAGACTCCTGCCCCATCCAAACCCCCCTGTTCCCTGCCGGCCCCCCTGGGACCCCTGCCCCATCCACCCACCCACTTCCCTGTCCCCTGACCCACCCCGATCCCCCACCCCTGACTGCCCCCCGCCACCCCATCCAACCCCTCCTCTCCTTCCTGTCCCCGACTGCCTCCGGAACCCCCGCCCCTGACTGCCCCCTGCTGCCCCATCCAACCCCTCCTCTCATTCCTGACTGCCCCCCTGGGACCTCTGCCCCATCCAACCGCCCCTTCTCCCTGACCGCCCCTGAACCCCTGCCCCTGACTGCCCCCCCGGGACCCCTGCCCCCATTCAACCCCCCTGTTCCCTGCCCTCTGACTGCCCCTACCCCATCCACACTCCCACCCCTTGACCACCACCCCGAACTCCCCTGCCCTCTATTCAACCCCCCCTTCCCACCGCTCCCTGCCACCTTACCGCATTGCCTGGAGCACCGGAGGCTGGAGGTGCTATAGCCGTGCTGCCAGGCTGGAGCCAGCCACGCACCGCGCAGCCCAGAGCACCGGGTCAGGCCAGGCTCTGCCGCTGTGCTGCCCCCAGGAGCTCGCTGCCCAGAGCATTGCACCGGTGGTGCAGTGAGCTGCGGCTGAGGCGGAGGGAGAACAGTGGGGGAGGGGCCGGGGGCTAGCCCCTCGGGCCAGGAGCTCAGGGGCCGGGCAGGAGGGTCCCGCAGGCCGAATGTGGTCCGCGGGCCATAGTTTGCCCACCTGTGCCTTAGGGGGTACTACTCGGGAGTCACCTGAAATGAAACACCCATCGGGACACTGTTTGAAGAAGAAGCAGTGGTTACTCAAAAGAATAAACGGACACAAATCAGACATCAAGAATTATAACATTCAAAAACCAGTCAGAGAACACTTCACCCTCCCTGGTCACTCAATTTCAGACTAAAAGTTGCAATTCTCCAACAAAAAAACTTCAAAAACAGACTCCGATGAGAAACTGCAGAATTGGAATTAATTTGCAAACTGGACACCATTAAATTAGGCTTGAATGAAGACTGGGAGTGGATGGGTCATTACATAAAGTAAAAACTATTTCCCCATGCTAATTTCCCCCACACACTGTTACTCACACCTTCTTGTTAACTGTTTGAAATGGGCCACCCTGATTATCACTACGAAAGGTTTTTTTTCTCCAGCTGATAATAGCCCACCTTAATTAATTGGTCTCGTTACAGTTGGTATGGCAACACCCGTTGTTTCATGTTCTCTGTGTATACAGATCTTCCTACTGTATTTTCCACTGCATGCATCCGATGAAGTGGGTTTTAGCCCACGAAAGCTTATGCCCAAATAAATTTGTTAGTCTCTAAGGTGCCACAAGTACTCCTTGGTTTTTTTGCTGATACAGACTAACACGGCTAACACTCTGAAACCTATCACCTTGAGCAGTAACTGGAGTTCTTCAAGATGTGTGTCCCTCTGGGTGCATGGTTACCTGCCTTCCTTCCTTTCTGCTTCAGAGTCTCCGTTGCGGGGCTTTGCAGTGGAGAAGGAACTGAGGGCAGTCTTCCCACACAGCCCCATATAATCTGGATGTGGTACATGAGGATGCATAGGGCGAATCTGCAGGCCAAATGAGAACTGCTACCAAAAATCTCCAATCAAAGGCACAGGGCACAGGTTCACCTGAAGTGGAGAACCCACAAGGACAGACTTCTCGAAGAAACTTCAGTTACAGCACAAGGTGAGTAACCTCTCCATCCCTGACAATAACCCAATGGGAAAAGCCAACGATGTATTTTACCATCAACAAGCAAGATGGAAAAGGCAAGGCCCTAAACCAGCAGTCAGAATCTTGATATGTAACGAGAATAATAGTATAACACCTCACATCACTGAAGCAGACTATCCAGTTGTAGGCAACTGTTCCGAATGTATTGTAATACAGATTGCCTTGACTTACTGCAGTATTACATCTAAATGATGCCTTAGCTGCTGAAAGGAGGAAATAAAGCCATTGCTTCTTAACTGTACATGTTTTATGACTCATGTTAATCACGTAAATTTCCTCAGCTTCTAAGTGGGGGAGAGCATTGCCTGTCGGTTACAGCATGAGAAGGGTTGTCTGGTTTTCTGAGTTCTATTCCCAGCTCCACCAATGACTAATGTATGCCAATTGTATCAAATGGGAGCGATAACACTGTAATCAGGTGGCCAGCCTGTATGTGTGCTCTCTTACTGATGAGAATCAGAACTGCCCAACTCTTTGTCATAGGCCCAGTGCACGAAGCACACAAAGCCCTGGCTGGGATGATTTAGTTGGGGATTGGTCCTGCTTTGAGCAGGGGGTTGGACTAGATGACCTCCTGAGGTCTCTTCCAGCCCTGATCTTCTAAGATTCTATGATTCTATGCTACCAATGGCGATTCTCCTTTAGCTCTCCGTGTAGGGGCTTGTGCTTTGGAATGGAAAGACCTGAGTTCTGCTGTTGATACGGAGTTTTAAGTAACCCCGGCATACAAAAAGGTGATAACCTTGAAGTTCCTAAACAGCCACTGGTTTGCTAGAACACTCAGAGGAGCATTGTGAGGTTTCATTCCTTAGCCCTGGTCTACACTACGAACTCATGTTGGTATAACTCTGTCACCCGGGGGTGTGGAAAATCCACACCCCTGAGCAATGCAGTTATACAACCGAACACCTGGTGTAGACAGCGCTGTGTTGACAGAAGGGCTTCTAGCTACTGCCTCTTGGGGAAGTGGAGTACCTACATTCTCCCATCAGCATCGGTAGCGTCTTTACTAAGCACTGCAGCAGCTGCAGCGCTGTAAGTGTAGACAAGCCCTTCGTGTTCTACATCAAGGATAAACAGTGCTGTGGAAGTACAAGGTATTTTCTGAGTAAAGATATTTCTCAGTATTTTCAGCAGCAGTAAGACAAAGGCCTGGAGCCTGCTCTATCAGAAATGGTTTAGATTAACTCATCAAAACACACAAGTTAGATTCGTACAGTGCCCTGAGCACATGCAGTACGTCTGCTTTTAATGTGTGCACTGAATCATATGCACACTGATGCCATTTTTATTAAAAGCCGCAAAATGCTTGAAACCAATTAATACTCTGCTGACTTTATTAATGCCTCTGCTCGGAAAATGAAAAGGCTTTAATAGAATCATTTTTAAAGCTTTTTGTTGACACATTTTTAAAGTGGCCTCAACCTCTAAACTTCCATTTATTTAGCCAAGATATAGCCACCAGGCTTATTACAGAGGTTGGCAGGATCCTGCCTCATTCCTTTCATATGCTTTAAAATTATTTTGAGGGTACGAGGCGATAATACTTTTCACTTTAGCGTAATATTTCATCTAAACTTCTCAAAGCACTTTCCAAAAATTAAGCACTCCCATCCAAATGTAAACAAGCACCTTTAATTTGTTGTGCTGATGCTGAAATGTCAAATGATTAAATATTTTGACACCGTTTGGCTAAATAAAATCATCTGGCTACAAGAATCATAGAATCATAGGACTAGAAGGGACCTCGAGAAGTCATTTAGTCCAGTCCCCTGCACTCATGGCAGGACTAATTATCTAGACCACTGCTTCTCAAGCTATCTGATGTGGGGGACCGGCAATTTTTTCTCCCAATGTGCGTGCAGACTGGTAGCCGATGGCTCGCGGACCACCACTTTGAGTAGCACTGCTCTAGACCATCCCTGGCAGGTGTTTGTCTGACCTGTTCTTAAAAATCTTCAGTGATGGAGATTCCGCAATCTCCCTAGGCAATTTATTCCAGTACTTAACTACCCTGACAGTCAGGAAGTTTTTCCTAAAGTCCAACCTAAACCGCCCTTGTTGCAATTTAAGCCCATTGCTTCTTGTCCGATCCTCAGAGGTTAAGAAGAACATTTTTTCTCTCTCCTCCTTGGAACTACCTTTTCTGTACTTGAGAGAAGGTGAAGCCACCATGTTAATTGTGGGCATATTGTCACTTGAGAGGGCAGTAGCAAATCAAAGTGTAGCAACGTTGCATACGATATAGTTATTACTGAAAACTACAGTTTGGGAGTAACTGTAGAACTACCCTCTGTTTTGATTGGCTTAGCTCATTCAATGTCACTGCGCTGTACATTCAAACTGATAAGGACATACCACCCAAGAATAACAGGACTCTGAACAGGAACACTGCTTCTGAATCTTTGTCCAGAGGGACAGACTGGTGTGGTGTGTCATTTGCATGCCATTATGTTGTCCACCCATATTGTAAGGCCAAGTCAACAAGCTGTAAGGCAAGTTCATAACCGAATGATGTCCTTGTGTAGACTCTGTACATTATTGGGATGCCCCTTAATGTCCTGCAAGCTGGAAAAGTCAGAGGTGGCAACACTACCAGAGGATTGCATAGTGCTGCTGGAATTTAGTTCTTGGTACAAATGGGATTATAGGAACTCCTCCACAAGCAGTAGCAGTAGGGCCCTGGAAAGGTAAACAAAAAGGAGGAGAAAAATCAAAAGGAACTGCAAATATAAAACAAAGGGAAAGCGTTCACCGAAACCACAGGCATTTGGGGTTTTGTCACGGCCTTCAGATGGAACCCTTTCTCTAGTTCATTATAACAAATACCAGTATTGCCACAGCTCTTGCAGTCTTCACACAAGAAGGGTAAAGTGTGATGGCCACATGTATAGTCTGTCACAACAGGGAGGAATGGCCTCCCGGCGTGCAGCAATACAAGAGCTTTCGGAGAAAGGCAGGCCGTGTTTCCGCCATCGGCCTGCCTCCGAATCAAACTGAAGAGGTCTCCATAAGAGCCTGGCTGGCAGAGGCTGCTGAGGAGATGCACTGAATCAGTGCAACCCTTGGCTACTCCACCATGCCCCCTCCCTGGCCACCATCACCCACTTTTGAGGTGGCACTGGCCAGCATATGGGTATTTGGATCCAGGGTTTAGTTTGGACCTTTCTCCAGTAGAATCTGCTAGTGACCCTGGGGTATATGGGTGGATTAATTGATTATAAGTCTTGAAAAAAACAATGTGATTACCTTGTCAGACCTTCTGCATAACACACAGGCACTAGGAGTTGCTTGAATTAGTTTCTGTTTGAACTAGAGCAGGGATCGGCAACCTTTGGCATGCAGCCCGTCAAGCAAATCCGCTGGCGGGCCAGGACGGTTTGTTTACCTGCAGCATCCGCAGGTTTGGCCGATCGCAGCTCCCACTGGCCATGGTTCACCCCATTGGCCTGGAACGGCGAACTGCGGCCAATGGGAGCTGTGATCAGCCGAACCTGCGGACGCTGCAGGTAAACAAACCGTCCTGGCCCGCCAGCGGATTTCCCTGATGGGCCGTGTGCCAAAGGTTGCCGATCCCTGAACTAGAGCATATCTCTTAGACGAACATCAAATCTTGATTTTATAATGTTCAGTGATGGAGAGTCCACCACAGTCCTTTGTAAGTTGTTCCAGTTGTTAATAATTACCCCCGCTGGTAAAAATGTGTACCCTCATTTCTAGTCTAAACCTGTCCAGTTTCACTTCCAGCCACTGGGTCTTTTTACACCTTTGTCAGCTAGATAGAAGAGCCTTGTATTATCAAATTTCTATTCCCTGTGTAAGTACTTATAGACTGTGTGCAAGTTACCCATTAACTTTCTCTTTGACAGGCTAAATAGATTGAGGTCCTTGCGTCTTTCACTCTAAGGCATGTTTTCCAATCCTCTAATCATTCTTATGGTTCTTCTCTGAACCCTCTGCAGTTTTCCAACATCCTTCTTTAATTGTGGCCACCAGAACTGGACACAGTATTCCAATAGCAGTCATATCAGTGCCAAATACAGAGGTACTTTAACGTCTCTACTCCTACTTGATATTTCCCTGTTACCACATTCAAGGATCTCATTACCCCTTTTGGCCACAGTGTCCCTCTGGGAGCCTGTTAGAGCAGAATCTTGATTGGACTGTAGCTGTACTGGGTGCAGTGAAGTTGGTGGAACTCCACTGATTTACACCAGCTAAAGATCTGGCTCCAGGAGCCCACACATCTTTCCTTGTGACGTTGCTGTTTCTGTACCAACACTGTATGTCTTAGGGAAATGTTTGCACAGTTTGAAAGCAAACCATTTAAGGTAAAGTTTGGCAGGGTGCAGAAATATAAAATGTCTCATATTTCTGACAACAGTGCTGGTATCTTTCACTAATGACCGAAGTGGCCATGTAATGAATGATCCTCAGTTTCCGCATTATTCCACTTTTAATAGCCTGTTAGTAATTTTAAAAAGGGAAAATGATGCTCATGCCCTCTTGTGGTAGGATATTGAACAGGATGGATTTTTCTAATGGACAAAATTAGGCGATTGATGGAAACGTCCCAGATAGAAATCTGCTACAAGAATAGTTACATACAGTCCTGGTATATCCATTGACTGAGACAGGAAGTAATGAAGTACCACATACATTTACAGTGCTAGATGAATTAATAATCATGATGATGATCAATGTTTGTGCCAGGCTTTCTGGAGTGGAGACAGTTTTAAAAATTCTTTCTTCGGAACACCTCAGTGCAAGAAACTAAACAAAACAATGCTTTCTAAAGTGCATTATGCTTGATTCCTCAGCTGTGTGACGCAGACTCTGCGAGTTACTCATTGCAGGCTCTGTGGGGAAATATACATTCAGCTTTCTCTACTGTTCACTCACAATTCTGACAGATTTGTTTTTCTGCTTCCCCAGAGAGTACCCATTTTCCGTGTTTGAAATGTTCTTGCCTAGGAAAGCACAGTTAAGATGCAGCATCCAGTTCCCAGTGAGAACTTGCCTTTTAGCCCTCCAGTATTCCAACATACATTGACTGAAGCAAAAGGCAATGATGGGACTTGCCCAGGACCTCACATTGAGTTAGCAGGTTAGCTAGGATTATCCTCCAGGCTCCTCCTAATTCCCCTGTATTTAGATTTTAGAATTGGGAATTGGGATTCCTGAGTTCTAGTGCCACGTCTGCCACCGACTTCTTCTGGGATCTCAGGCATGTTACTCTGTCTGACCTGACTCCGTGCCGCATTTTACCATCTGTAAGAGGGGTTTAGTAGTAATATACCCATGCACATACAAAACTGCCAGGGTGTCATTCAGCCTAATGTCTTGTCTCTGACAGTAGCCAGGACAAGTTGCTTCAGAGGTAAGAGCTGGAAACCCTGCAGTGGGTAATTACGGCATAACTTTTCCCCAGGGAAAATTTCCTCCCAACCCCACTAGATAGATGTTGGCTCATGCCTGGAGCAGGAGGGGTTTGTATTCCTTCCAAAACTCTCTGTTCTATTTTGAAGCTTTACTATTATAACTCTAGGGGTAAACAGTGAGGTGGCAAAATTTGCAGAGGGTACAAAATGGTAGTTAAGTCCAAAGCAGACTGCACAGAGTTACAAAGTGATCTCACAAAACTTGGTGATTGGGCAACAAAATGGCAGATGAAATTCAGTGTTGATGAATGCAAAGTAATGCACATTGGAAAACATAATCCCAACTATAAGTATAAAATGATGGGGTCTAAATTAACTGTTACCACTCAGGAAAAAGATCTTGGGAGTCATTGTGGCTAGTTCTCTGAAAACACCCACTCAATGTGCAGCAGCAGTGAAAAAAGTGAACAGAATGTTGGGAATCATTAGGAAAGGGATAGATAATAAGACAGAAAATATCATATTGCATTTATATAAACCCATGGTACACCCATATCTTGAATACTGCATGAAGATGTGGTCGCCCCATCTCAAAAAAGATATATTGGACTTGGAAAAGATACAGAAAAGGGGGGGAAATGGTTAGGAGTATAGAACAGTATATATGAGGAGAGCTTAATAAGACCAGGACTTTTCAACCTGGAAAAGAGATGACTAAGGGGGGACATGATAGAGATCTATAAAATCATGACTGGTGTGGAGAAAGTAGATAAGGAAGTGTTATTTACTCTTTCTTATAACACAAGAACTAGGGGTCACCAAATGAAATTAATAGGCAGCAGGTTTAAAACAAGCAAAAGGAAGTATTTCTTCATACAACACACAGTCAACCTATGGAACTCTTTGCCAGAGGATGTTGTGAAGGCCAGGACTATAAAAGGGTTCAAAAAAGAGCTGAAGTTCATAGAGGATAGGTCCACCAATGAATGCAAAACCATGCTCCGAAATGTCCCTATCATCTGTTTGCCAGAAGCTGGGAGGTTCTGTTCATTCCCTCTGAAGCATCTGGCTCAGGCCTCTGTCGGATGACAGGATACTGGGCTAGATGGACCATTGATCTGACCCAGTATGGCCGTTCTTATATTCTTATCTTTCTAACAGGCCTGTCCTCTTATTGAATCCTGCTGAGACCTTGGCCTTAGTGCTGTCTTTGAAAAAGAATTTCCTTTTATCAGTTTTGTTGTCAGTGTTGTGAGGCTTAGTACATGTTTGTCTGATAAGATAAGTGCTTGGCCATACATTGTTCTCGGGCTTGATTCTGCTGTCACACTTGTCTTATACTGGTGTAACTCCATTTGCCTCCACAAAGTTACTCCTGTGCTACACCAGTTTAAGGTCCTTATCCTGCACCATTAAAGTCAATTGGAGCTTTGCTATTGACTTCAATGAGCGTACAATAAAGCCCTGAATCAGAGGAGAATTGGGTCCAAAGTGTCAGCACTTGTCGATTTCCTTAGAAAAGAAAAATGTGATAGTTAAAACTGCATGGCAGCTTAATATTAAAAAGAAAAACTTTCAGCTTTTAGGAGACTTTGAGGGATTTCACGTTCATTTTGGGGCTCAGTCCTGAAGAATTCCAAGTCTAATTTAAAATATCCACTCCTACACCCACCTCCCTGATCTGCGAACTGTGCACCATTGCCATTGGCCTGGGCTTTGGCAAATCTTCTTGTCCAGATGTACACAATTTGCCTTGAAATATCTTTCTGATCCTAATGGAATTATGTGCCTTGGGAGAAGAAACTCCAGAGGCTCTGTGAATGGAACCCAAATGTGGCTCTTAACTTTTTTTAGAGCGTGGTCTTCAAATCTCTGAGGGCCATCTCTGTATTTTCCACATTAGTCAAAGTAATTGTCTTGATGGCCATTTTATTTGCCAGCGAACAATACCTCAGAGTTAACGGTGTTATCCAGAATAGTGCCATACCTGCAGGTATTTCCACCTTTAAGAGGTTTCCAAATGTATTTTCAGCCACCTTCAGATTTTTATATCAATAGAGAACAGTGACTTCTTTGGCTCAGGCTTCGAGGCTCAATCCTGAAAGGCGCAGTTCATTCGCTGAGGTGCTGGGTGTCCATTGCTCCTATTGACTGCGAGTGGACTCTAGTCAAGTTTGGCACCTGCGAATTAAGACACTCTAAATCAGTGACCACTTTTTTACAAAACGGTGCCAGACTGTTTCAATGCCTCAGCTTCTCCTGCTGTAAAACAGGGGTAATGATGCTTGATTACCTTTTGTAAAATGCTTTGAAATAGACACATTTTTGTCAGTTTGTTGAAAATCAGTGCTATCCTACAGTACTGCAACCCTAAAATTCCTCCTTTCCTGCAAGAACTTTCAACCCCTGTGGGGTGAATTTATTTGAACGACTGAACATTCTTATAGAGAGGCTGCTTTTCAGCAGGACAGATGGTACGTTAAGACACCAGAGGTGAAATCCAGGTCTCATTGAAGTCAGTAGCAGAATTCCTCTGGACTTCAGTGAGGCTAGGGTGAGAGCCTTGCGACACAACGGGACCCAACTACAGGGTTGGGTCGGGTGTGAAAAAAACCTGGCACTCGCTCTCAGGATCAGATAGTGTCTGATCAGCTGGGCACAGCGGTGACTGTGACCAGCCAGATGCCACCACCAGAGGGCGCTGTGCGCTGCAGAGTGAGCATGCCGATGCATCGCGGTGCTGCTCACTCCACAGCACATGCAGCGTGGCGGGCGGCAGCAGGAGCAAGGCAGCCAGCCATCGCTGCAACAACTCCACTGGCAGGCGGCGGATCGTCGACATGGGGCGCACGGAGCCCCACTACGCAGAGGCCAAGGATCGAGGCTCTCTCGGTGACACTGACACAGATTCAGGAGGAGCGGTCCCAGGAAACTGGTGCACGGGTGCTGGGCTGGACCAGGGAACGGCCAGCCAGCCGGCCCAAGCTTGGGCAGTAATTAGCCTCAGCAGCAATGTGGCGGAAACAAAGTAAAGAAAATGGTGTCCGGGATGGTGGCTAGACCTTGGCAACCCAACCCAACCCAAAGAGATTTGACTACAAGTGTCCGGTTTGGGTCAGGTCTGAGGACAAGCCGACATGCCAGGGCTCGGGTCGGCTTCAGATTGGCTGTGTTCTAGCTGGGTTCAGGTTGGACTTTGAAATTAGGCCCGAGCAGACTTCTAGCCAGGATTTCACCCCAGGACTGTAGCTCCACCGTAAGGAATTCATTGTCGATAGATTTCAGAGTAACAGCCGTGTTAGTCTGTATTCACAAAAAGAAAAGGAAGACTTGTGGCACCTTAGAGACTAACCAATTTATTTGAGCATGAGCTCTCGTCGAAAGCTCATGCTCAAATAAATTGGTTAGTCTCTAAGGTGCCACAAGTCCTCCTTTTCTTATTGTCGATAGAACTAATCAGAGCTCACAGGCATCTCTACGTGGTGCAACAGTGTGCACTAGGGGGATTTCTAAAACACACTAATTTGTTGCATATAAATTGGTGTAGGGGAGAGTCCCAGAGCCCAGGCTCCAGCCCAAGACCGAACATCTACACCTCAATTAAGCAGCCCCATAGCCCAAGCCCCATGAGTCAGCTGACATGGGCCAGTTGTGGGTGTTTATCTGCAGCATAGGCATACCCTAAGATTCATAGGTGCTCCTCCCTCCCCTCCTCAAAACTTAATAAACAAGAACATCCCATTCAAAATGTAACCAGTTAGAAGTAAGCTAAAACACGCACACTGCTCCGTGCACAGACACACTCTGATGCCTCGAGTGTCTGCTGCCCAAATAATATAAAAGCACAGATGAAGCAGGATGTCTTTCTAATCTACGTGGTAAAATCAAGGCTGTTCTGTAACTGTTGTACAAGCAACTGTAAAAGTCTAGGGCATCTCTTGAATAAGATTTCCTAATGTTGGTTTATCATCAGGTTTATTTCTCACACAGACACAAACAAACCTCTAATGGAATTCTGTACCGTGTCTTGACAGGTATTGACAGAGAGTGGTTTTGACACAATCACAACAGAAATCCGTGAGGCTCCGGAGTTTTATTATGCTGAAGATTACCATCAACAGTATCTAAGCAAGAACCCCCGTGGCTATTGTGGACTTGGGGGCACTGGGGTATCCTGTCCTGTTAGTATTAAAAAATAATCTGTGCACGCACTACTGCACCAACATTGTATTATGTTTCTGCTAGAAACATAAAGTAAAGCAACTTGATGTGTTATCTGATGATTACTCCCTGGGAAATTCTTTGCCAAAAAACTAAAAATTCTTTGCACAATATTTTACAGTTCTGCAAAATTCTGCATATTTTAGTTGTCAAAAGAACACAATATAATCACGCCCGTTCCAATTATTTTGGTAATTTATTTCAAAATACCTGCCAGCAAGTATGTCTGTAACAATACAGACAACAAAAAGATTCAGGAAATGTTTTTTGACAAATTGATTCCTTACTAGGCATATTAATAAAGAACTTGATGTATCTTTGTTGACAGTTATATTCTGGTTCAGTGAAATTATATATTTAATTTAAAAAGAGTCATTATACAAATGTATGTTACACAAATTATTGTAACCACCTGGCCAAAGCGGGCGTTAGCATCCTTAGGGACAGTTTTGTGTCTGTCTGTCTGTCATGTCTTGTCCAAGTTCAAGCTTCTATGGGTATTGTAAGATTTTTGGGTCACACCACTGTAGCAGGAGGGGGTTAGTGAGCTAGCAGAGTTTAGTTGCAGAGTAGTGGGTGGTTAGCATGGGGAAGGGAGACCTAGGGTAGAATGTGGGTGTCAGGGCGAGTGTGTTTTTACGTACGGGGCGTGGGGGTTTGTGTTTGTGTGGGTTGGGTCACGTACATAGTTTGCCAGACAACACCCCTTCATCTCCAGAGGTAGTATGCACGCCCCCCCTCCAGGTACAGGCGGGAGCGCTGGGGGGATGTGGGAGCGAAGGAGGGCAGGTTCAGGCTGGCAGGGAGTATAAGGGGGGGGCAGCACCACTAGTGTCAGATGCATGTGGAGTGGAGTTTAAGTGAAGAGTGCTCATGTGCGTGTGAAGACAAACACACTCTACCCTCAGTCTCCCTTCCCCAGGCTAACCACCCACTGTACTACAACTAAACTCCGCTAGTTCACTAACCCCCTCCCGCTACAGTAGTATGACCCAAAAGCCTTACAATACACATAGAAGACGTTACATGTGTACATAACTAATACATTTTAAACATGCAAAACTGGAAAAAGGAAGCATTTTGGTGGAAATCACAAATTCTGTGTGACAAAAATAAAATTGTGCGGAGAACATTAATTCTGCCCAAATTCTGCATTGCTCAGTGGCACAGAATTCCAACAGGAGTATGTGACGTTCCCCTCTGGTGTTATCTGGACCAGTGATCTGCTAGGCCTCTCCAATCCTTGACTCTGGAAGCCAGCCCTACCCTGCTCTGCTGTGAGAACCCCCACTCCCGGCCCGTTCACGCACAGCCTCTGGCATGTCAGCTGCTCCCAGCTACTTACAAGCGAATGACACTAGCCAATACCTCCGGGCCCAGACACCACCCTGGGAACCTCTGTCTTGCAGTGTCCAGTTATACCCGCTGGACGCTGCAAGCATATATAAGTTCATCAATTTAGCAAAGAAATTGATATGTACCAGGCTTGTTCTCCCCAGGGGAGTCTCTGACACACTGTAAACCAAATGCACTGCTTCAGGTAGAATAAACAAATAGGTTTATTAACTATAAAGGTAGATTTAAGTGATTATAAATCAAAGCATAACAGGTCAGATTTGGTCAAATGAAATAAAAACAAAATGCATTCTAAGCTGATCTTAACACTTTCAATGTCCTTACAGACTTAGATGCTTCTCACCACAGGCTGGCTACTCTTCAGCCAGGCTCTCCCCTTTGATCAGCTCTTCAGTCACTTGATGGTGGTGGTGTCTGTAGATATAGGTGGAAGAGAGAGAGAGCATGGCAAAATGTCTCTCCCTTTTATCATGTCCTTTCTTTCCGCTTGGTTTTGCCCCCACCCTCCCACCCTTTCAGAGTCAGGTAAGCATTACCTCATCGCAGTCCCAAACTGACCAAAGGAAAGGGGTGACTCCCTCAAGGGTCTAACAGATTCTTTTGTTGCTGCCTAAGCCAGCGTCCATTGTTCCTGTGAGGCTGGGCTGGGTTTGTCCCATCCATGCCCTGATGAGGTGTGAACTGCTCCTCTGTTCTTGGAGAGTTTTTGCATGGGCTTGCTTTAAGCCATGAGGATACATTTTCAGCCTCATAACTATATACATGAAATTATAAACCTCACTATAACATTACTGTAACAATTACCATAACATCACTATAACAACAATATTCAGTGCATCACGAGCCTTCTGAAGACACCCAACAGGACAAACTTGGCATTGGATACCACACAGTCATTTTATAAAGATGACCATGGGGGTGCAGGGTGTTCCTCCAAGGTACAGAGCATCACCGAGTATACTACACTAATGCAGCACTATTACACCAAAATTTGTGCACCAATGAAGGAACAGCATTTTGTACATTGAGTGCGTGGCGTTCCTTGATTTCACATTTGCGAAAGGTCAAAGTTGTTTCTGAAATTGCGCCTCATGCCATGGCTGGAAATGCAGTTGCCCAATTTGTGCACTTAAATAAGTATACATGCAATCTTGCGGTTGTTAATTTCAGGAGAAAGATTTTCGGAAGTTTGGCCAGTGTATTGTAATAGGAGTATAGAATCACAGAATAACAGAGTTGGAAGGGACCTCTGGAGGCCATCTAGTCCAACCCCCTGCCCAGAGCAGGACCTATCCCAACTAAATCATCCCAGCCAGGGCCAGAGTAAATAGGGGGTGTGCCTGGACTACCAGCTGCTTTTTGTAACTCATGTTAATGTTTGTTGTCTTGATCTGATGAACTTGATAGGTTTCAGCATGAAAATGCAGAACTTTGATTTCTAGAAAGTATTCTAGGGGTTATTTTAACAATAGTAGCTGCGCTTTGATGTCTTTGGTGGGGTGGGGAATTTAATCTCTCACAGTTCCACGTTCACAGCAATATACATTATTACCTGGAGTGCCCATTTCCTGAAACAATTTTAGTTAAAAAAAAAAAGTATTTTTTTTCCTACTGGGCCAAAAAGTGTGTAAATACAAAAAGATTCTGCTTGGCTTCCTGCACTATGATAGAGCACATCACGGGTGTTTTGTGAACTGAAATATATGACAGGTTAGATCTGAAAAATGTCGCAAACATAATAAAAGGCTGCAACGCGCTAATGAAAAAAACCTGGTGTTCCATCTGTGTTCTTGTGTATGTTTGTACAGTGGAGTAGATTTCAGGTTGGCTTTAAAAGCTAATGAATTGTAAAATAATTATTACTGACCTTTTTGATACCACAATAGCACCTAGGTGCCTGGAACCCTCTTGTGCTGTACAAATACATAGTAAGAGACAGTCCCAGCCCTGATGAGTTTGCAATCTAAATAGACAGGAGAGATCTAGGGTGAGAGAAAGAAGGGGATGGGGATTTAGGGCACAGAGAGAAGTGATTTGCCCAAGGTCCCACAGGGAGAGTCTGTGCCACAACTGGAATCAGCACCCAGGAACTCCTTCCTCCTGGTTCTGTGCTCATCCCAGTCCAGTTTCAAAAGCAAGAGGAAATTTCTTTTGTTTGTCATCGCATTTATGCTGGGGCGGGGGCGTAAAAGAGACTGTTCCTGGTATGATTGTAATGTGCAGCTCTTTCTGGAGATGCTCCCATATGCTCCAGCATCCCGCTTGGAATTTCCAGTTGCTATAGTAACAGACTGCATTTTGTTAAATATCACACCATTGAATTGTTTTGTTGTTCATTGTCAAGGAAACTGGCACTTTTCTCTGATTTTCTGGGCATGGGGTGAAATGGAAGCAAAGGGGAGAGGACAATGAAAGTTCTGATTTTCCTTTCTGATTCTTTGTCTTTTACCCCAGTGTAACTCCATAAAGTCAGTGGAATGACTCCTGGTCTGCACCTGTGTGCAAGAGGAGAACCAGGTTCTGATTCTCTGATCCATGTCATGTTGAGATGCAAATTTCTTTACTGGGGGCAATGATTTCATTTTTGATCCTCAAGAGTAAAAAACAAAAACCATTTACATGATTTGGAGCCTTGCTCATTGTTAGCCCATGTCGTCAGACACTCTTAACACTGGTACCCCGTCCTCCCTCCTCGCTTTCCTCCTACTCTTTTCACCCTGTTTCAAATTAGACTGTAATCTCTTTGGGGCTGGGACAATGTCTCCATATGTGATTGTCCAACTCGGAGCATGGCAGGGCTCAGCTCTGATCTGAGTTGGGGCCCTTGGGGGCTGCTGTGATAGAAATAAGGGGTCAGATTCTCCAGATGATGTAAATCAGCATATTTCCATTGAAGTTACACAAGCTAGGATCTGACCCAAAAATATTGAGCTCCACTGAATTCAATGTGGAATTACCCCCGAGGTGAATTTTGGCCCTGCAACTTTCCAGCTGTTGTTGAAGGTGCAAGATGGAAATTGGGCTAAATTCTTTACTGGTGGAACTTCACTGAACTCAGCTCAGTGGAGTGACATTAGGGATGGCTTTGGCCATATAAGCTGTGTTTAGCCTGAAGTTCACCAAGGGGAAGACGGTCAGCTGTTTGGACATCGCCCACAGCCACATTTCTCTTTGACAGCACTTACCGTCGCAACGAGTTTCCACTTCCCACAAAGACGATATGGAAGGTGTAGAGAGGGAAGAGAAAGTCCTTCTGAGGTTTGAAAGAATGAATCAGCTCCTCTCATGGGCAAAGAAAAAAACTGTTGCAGGGAAGGCAGAGCTGGGAACTTACACAGAGAGACAAAATGGTACAGGAATGAGGAAAAACTACAGCACCCATTACTAGAGCTGGACCTGAACCGGAGCAAAGGAGTCAAACACACCAAGACCTAGCTGGAACTGAGATCAGGACCCAGAAGCGAATTTCCAAGCTGTTCCATCCCTATCATGGGCTGAACCAACTATGAGACTTGGGAAATTTCCCACCTGGTTGCCAACCCTATAGCTCAGGTCTAGCTGTCCTTGGTCCTGCTGAAAACTCCTTCGATTCCCCCCAGACAGGCATCCCATTGTGATGTCACCTCAAGTGAATAGATTGTGTGAGGTCACATGCAGATGATGAGGAATATTGTGGTCACCTCTAGGCAGAGGGAATTGTTGCCTTTAGCTAGAATATGGTGTGGGGAGGTTGCCCCTCGGTATCTGCCGCAGCCTCGCCTCTTTGATCATGAACAAGGAGCATCAAGTTAGAATGGGATTAAAATGCTGTTCCTTACCCTCTGGCTTCTAACTGCCCTAATGAGGAGCACACATACAGGTAGGTGGATTATAAACCCTGAGCACTGTCCTCAGTGGGAGCCTGGTTCTGCCCTCGTGTTATAACTCCGTCTGCTTTGCCCCAGCGTGAGTGAGCGGAGAATTAGGCACTGCCTCGTAGGCTGTCAGTGCGTTAGTGTCATTCTCCAGCCTCAACCAGAAACAGCATTTCAGCTGCTTGTGTGCAGTCTAGGACATCTGTGTTCACAGCCCTAATAGGTGCAATAACTGAGCAATTTCCATAGGCACAATGAGACAGCGAAGGAAAGGCCACTGGGTCCGAAGTCTGACTTTATAGCCCAGGGGTGGCCAACCTGTGGCTCTGGAGCTGCATCCGGTTCTTCGGAGGTTAATGTGCGGCTCGTTGTCTAGGCATCGACTCCGGGATTGGAGCGACAGGTGCCAACTTTCCCATGTGCCTGGGGCTGCTCACGGCTCAACCCCCGGCTCTGCCCTAGGCCCCAGCCCCACTCCACTATTTCCCCCAAGGCCCCAGCCCCTTCCCCTGAGTCTGCTGCGCCCTTGCTCCTCCGCCCCACCCCCCAGCCTCCTGCACACCACAAAACAGCTGATCACGGCGGATGGGAGGCGCAGGGATGGAGGGTTAGGTGCTGATCGGCGGTGTTGCTGGCGGGTGGGAGACACTGGGGGCAAGTGGGGAGCTGCTGAGGTATTACTGTGGCTCTTTGGCAATGCACACTGGTATATTCTGGCTCCTTCTCAGGCTCAGGTTGGCCACCCCTGTAATAGCATTTGAAGACAACTGACTTTTTTTTGGGGGGGGGGGGGGGAGAGTTCAGGGTGTTTTTTAAACTATGTGTAATCGTATGTATAGCTGTGAGTTACTTTAACCAATTACCCACCTCAAGGTGAGGGTTTATATCTAGGTGAACGTGTGAGCGTTCAGCCCCAAGAATGATTGCAGTAGACAGGTTATCAGCAGAAGGGGGACCCCTCGGGGCACAACCAGGACAACACCGTTCTCTTTTATTCCTTTTATTAGCCAGGCGAACATCAATCCAAGCACTGCAGTCTGGTAAAGGAGAGCGAGCCCAATACAGAATGCATAGTATTGGCATTATTCACACCATTGCAAATATCCTGTCTCTTTAGAAAGGCTGAATCAAACCCCAGGATCCAAATCCTCTTCCTTACTGCTTTTAACTTTGGGGTGCTTGAAATCCCGATCCAAAGGTTGTTTCTTGTGCCCACCTCTAAAGACCCAAAGTGATTCTGTCCCCTCCAAGTTAGGTGCGTCACTGCAGAAGATAAACCCTGGGCTTTATGCCCTCTTACATGATGTAAGTCAGGAAAAACTCCACTGAGGCCAAGAGAGAGACAACAGTGTAGAACGGGTGTGACCATAGAATGGGGCCCCGCGGGTGGTTGTATCTGTTTTGCAGGGTGATTTTAAGTGACCTGTATCCAGACACACACACACACAGAGTACACTGCCTTTTGTTTTTAGAATGTGGCCTCAGACCCTCTTACAAACCATCCACGCTGAAAAAGTCAAAGACCGTAGGAGGCATGGGTGCCACGTCCAGTGAGTTCCCCTGGCAAGTGAGCATCCAGACCAAAGAGAAGCATTTTTGCAGCGGGTCAATTATAAGCAGCTGGTGGATTTTATCCGCGGCACATTGTTTCACAAATGAACTGTGAGTACTGGGGGACTGGGGGGACAGGGAATCCTTCTCATTGCAGCTGTTGTGTAGAGGCAACACCAGGCAGGGAGCAGTCCTCAAATAAGGTGAGTCAGCCACATTAGCTAGGGACAGACAAGGAAATAAGTTTATGCCACATAGAAACTTTCCACACCTCCGGCCTTCACCCCCCTCCAGCTCCATGATGTAGGAATGGAGAAGAGCCTCACTGCACAATCAGACCACATCTCTGACCACGCTGACCTCATGTTAATCAACCATGAAGCCTTTGCTACTCTGGGTGAGCATCCTTACCTTCTGGCTGCTCTAAGAGGGCAACTATTATTAGGCCAGATTCACCCCTTTCCTGCAACGTATCACGCTAGGTAATAATAATAGGATGGTGTAAATTACACCCCCTCCCTCCATCAAAAGCAAGGGAGATTGCAGTGAGCGCATTAGCCAGCGGGTGGCATTTCAGGGGTCAGGGACGTTTCATATAAAGGAAGTGGAGGGGAGAGAAGAATCCATCCTCTCCCTTGTCCCCTGATCTGGTCTGGTGAGGACACATTTCCCAGCCCCACTTTGGAGGCCAGGGATGAAGAGTCTGCCTCAACCAGCCGCCTCTCGTCTTCTGGGAGGAGGAAGAAGCAGGTCTCTTGGTGCGTCTCACCTTATCCAAACAGGGAGGAGAAAAAGACACCAGGGTGGGATTCGGAGAAACCCAAGTACCCTGGCCTCAAATACCAGTGAAGCGGCTGAGTGGTGGCCCTGTGCGCATCCCTACTTTTTTCATTATCAACTCTTGCCAATAGGACGAGCTAGTGTGCTTTAGCTCCACCCACCGCAAATCCCATCACCCCTGTTAGAGTAACAGTGCTCCTCAATAGCCCTTTGTGCTTGTAAAGCCCCTTCCATCCAAGGATCTCAAGGCACTTTACGAGCCAACTATCACTCTCAGTTTACAGGTAGGGAAAGGGACATTCAGGAACTGGCCCGAGGTCATAAAGGAAATCGGTGGTAGAGCTACCTGTAGACCTCCTTGCTCCCAACCCCCTGTTTTCACTATTAGCTCTGCTGTCTTCCTGCAGCCTGCCTGACTCCCACACGAGGTGCATGATGTGCGGTCCTGGGCAAAAACTTTGCACGAAAGTTAGGAGGCCTTCCCAATGGAAGTGTCTTTGCCCTTTGGTGAGAAATCAAACATGGCTCTGCTCTTGCACCAACAAAAACCAGAACAATGGTGTTTACTCAAAAATGGTTCAAAAAAGATGCAAATAACTGCACACGGATTAGGAGTGTGCTAGGCGCTGCACAAAGATAGTGAGAGATAGTCCTTGCCCTGAAGTACGTCCAACCAGATGGACAAAACAAAGGGTAGGAGGGAAATAGAGGCATAAAAAAGGGGGTGCTCCTGGCCTAAGTTCATACAGTAGGTCAGGAAAATGGATGGTCCAATGGTTAGGTGCTAACCTGGGACTTGGGAGACTGAGGTTTATTTCCCTTTTCTGCCACAACTTCCTCTGGGACCTTGAGTAAGTCACTGAATACTTGGCCCTGCTGTACTACAGTCAATGAGCACAAGGCCTGCCCCTTAGTCGCTCTGTGCCTTGTTTACCCATCTATGTTCTGGGGATGCCAGCACGTCCTGTCCTCACCGGGGTGTTGTGAGGATAAATCTATTACAGATTGAGAGGTGATGGGGGCCAGACGATACACATCTAGTGACAGAACCGGAAACATTTTGAGCAAAACTAAGCCCATTTTCGAACAAGGGTGAATTACCCCCTTTCTCCACAAGTACTTCCAAAGAAATCAGTCTGGCTCCGCCTGGAATAAGGTGCTACTCCCTGTGAGGGAGGGAGGCAGAATCCAGCCTTTTGTGAAAATGGTTTTGCAATGCTGCCAGCGCTAGTGATGAGGTTGGGTTTCCACCCACGGCCTCTATGGCTATCCCAACCCTGCGATGTGCAGCATGCTTTGAGCTCCCTCTCCGAAGGAGGGTCCCCCCCACCTTTGCAGAAGGACTTTGCTCCCCTTGTTCACGCTTTGACTCCATTTCGTTACTAAGTCCACCAGATCTTTACATAGCCTTTGGGGCAGCCGACTTGGAAAGCCAACAAGTAGAGAAGAAAAAGCTGGACAGGCTGATTCTGCATGAGCACTTCGATAGCGCGAACATGGACAACGACGTAGCCTTGATCCTGCTCGACTCACCGATAGAGTTCAGTGAACAGAAACTGCCCATCTGCTTGCCCTTCATTCGTGACCTTCAGACATGGAAGGGCTGCTGGGTTGCTGGTTGGGGAGCCCCGGTTGCAGGTACTGTACTGTGGGGCGGGCGGTAGGGGGCTATTTGCCAATGAAGTCTGCATTCACTTACTTTAAAATAACCCCCCTACAGCAAAACAGGGGAGGGGTATATATAGCCCAGGCAAGAAGCTAGGGTTTCAGCAAGCCTGCAGCTGCCATTCCTCTCAGTGGGGCAAGGCCCAAACCAAATATACATGACCTAGTGGGCACCCACAGGCCCTGTAAGTTTGGGAGGGAGGCTGTGATGGCAGCCTGCTCTCCCTTCTGCTGGAGATAGCAAGGTAGGTGTGTCAGGAGGAGTGGGGGAGGGAGGAGATGAAGGTGAAAGGTGCTAGGCACCCAGCCTGACCCTTACAAAGAGCAGCCCCCTCCCCAATTTATGACACCCAGGTTCCTTCACATACAGCAGCTCCCCTCAGTCTGAGGCAGCCCCCTCCCCGCCTCCAACATGAGACACCTCACACCTTGAAAAGATAGTTCCAACTGGAGACCACGAAGGCCCCAATTTTCAGTCCCAAAAGCTAGACACACAACAGATTTGGCTGAGATGCAGGTAAATCTGGGCCTAAATTGTGAGCTGTGGTTCATAATGAATGGGAGTTGAGAGCTAGGACCATCCTGGGTGAAAATATGTTCACCGGCTGATTGTTCCCGTGGATTCCAGCCTCTTCGCTCCTCTTCAGCTGGAGGGCCCGATTTAGGCGGTGTCACGGAGTCACTGGGGCAGTGCTCTGGAACTACTCCATACGAAGCCAGCCAGCACTCGGCGGGAGCCTCTTCTCTCTAAACATACCGTCTCCAGGGCAAGAAGCTTACACAGCTTCGACCTTCCTGGATCTGACCTCAGAGCATTCAGCATCCCCTTCCACACCGTGTGCTTCCCGCAGCAAGTCTGCCCAGGCTGGGCTCCTGGAGAAGCCAGGGAGTCCTGCGCCCCAACTCCGCAGTCAGATGTGACTCTCAGCCAGCCGGTAAAACAGAAGGTTTTTTAGTCAACAGGAACACAGCGTAGGGCGGAACTTGTTAGCGCAGAAGTCAGTGACTTTCACCAAGTCCATCTTGAGGGGGAGGGGAGCCCAGAGCCAAGGCTCTAGTCCTCCCCCTGTGCCCCAAGCCAGCCGAGACTGACTTGCTTCCAGCTGCCTGGCCCCTGCCCTGCTCTTACTACTCCTCCGGCCTCTGCCTTGCTTCCCAGGCCAAGAGTCACCTGGTTGCATCCCCCTCCTGGGTCTCAGGTTATGAAGGGGTGGCCATAGCATCCATGCAGGCAGCTGGAGCAGCCCCTGCAAAAGTCACACACCCTTATTCCCACCACCTAGACATTGGTGCAATACACAGGGAAACTGAGGCATGCACCGCATTCATGCAAACCAGTAAGACTCAC
Source organism: Lepidochelys olivacea (assembly GCF_965140295.1). Taxonomy (NCBI): domain Eukaryota; kingdom Metazoa; phylum Chordata; order Testudines; family Cheloniidae; genus Lepidochelys; species Lepidochelys olivacea. Next base: position 9,299,393 of record NC_140413.1, read on the forward strand.
ATAGTCTCACATACAACGTAACAAGGGAAAATCCCCACTATGTCACAGGCGGACAGGATAAAACTGTGAAATGGCCCAGTTTACTCTCTGGTGAAATCCCACTGAAGTAAGAGAATCCACACCAGGACTGAATTTGGCCCAGTATTCCTAGCTCAGCTAAACAGTGCTGAAGAGAGATCATGAGTAAATATTTGAGACTTTCTCAAGAAAGGAGACCATTTGGGTAGGATGGTACCAACAACCCAGGGTGTATAACAGCCCCACACTCTACTTGAGCCTATTGTCTCAGCCACGTCTTCTCTCTGAACTCCCTCTTTGTGTAGTAGAGGGGCTGTATTTTCCTTGCTATCCCTTTTGCCCCCATAAACCATATGATCCTATTTTACTTGTGGTAACAGCAGTGTACAAGCAGAAAGGCCGAGCATGGGAGCAGACGAATGTTGGGCACATGGGGGGGTTTTCTGGGAGTTGGTTCCCAGAAAGTAGTAAATAGAAGGGGTGATTTCCCTGGGGGTTATTCAGTTGTTGTTTCTGGGCATAGGGGCTTCCTCAATGTTTTGTTCTTGTGTACACGTGTTTCCTCAGCAGCGAGTCTTTAATAAGCTGCTTCGCAAAATGGCCAGAGAGGGGCAGTGTTTTCAGCCTCATTTCTCCTAGTCGGGTGCTAGTCAGCCTCTGTACAGCCTGGCTGGCAAAATGCCAGGTTAGCTGAGCTCCCATACAGACGCTGAGCTCACCCTGGGGTCCATGAAGAAGCTGAAGTTACAATGGCCTAGGGACAACTCCTGGGGACAACTCCTAGTGCCCAGCACTTTGGGTGCTGCCAGTGTACTGCCACCTATAGGTCAGCCTGGGGAAGCTGGTGTAACTTTGGAGAGTCCCTTGGAAGCGGAAATTATGCCAGGAGCTATTTTGGCCCCAAGATCGGCCCGGAATCAGAAGGACACAAGGCTGGTGTCAAACCACTTTGCCCACCCCTCCCACAGGGAGACAAGGTTTGTCTTGGAAGAAGCACTGTAGATGCTGAGCTGTGATCAGGGCCATGTTATTACCTAAAGAGACCCAGGTTCCTCACTGCACAGGGACTCAAGGGGGGTGATCTCCTCTGTTCAGGGACCGTGGGGTCTGGATCACCCTCAGTGCAAACTACGGCAGCTTTAGGGGGTGCCCTCATTGTGCTTCCCTCTGCTATAGCCTCTCTGAGGCTTTCAGCAGCAGGGGATCAGCATGGGGCAGCTCCAACTGCCCCAGCAGCCTCTCCATCCTCACACCACCTCCACTCCACCACCAGCCTACCACACAAACAGCCCCCTGCACTGGGAAGTGGCACAAGGTTGAGGGTGGGGGTGTTCAGTGCCAAGAAGCATTCACTGGGGAGCCTTGTAGCCACTTTGCATCTAATGGCCGAAGTATAGTGGTGACCCCCAGCAAAATTCTCTCCTCAGTCTGGTTTAACACTGGTGTCACTCCATTGACTTCAGCTCTGATTTACCACACCATCAGTGAGAGCTGAATCAGACCCTTCCATCATACACAATCCACCGCACAGGCAGAAACATCTCCCAGGTCAAATTCAGGGCTACACACTGCCCCTCGGCAACACTGAGTCCATGTGTTGTGTGGGGAGGGGAGGAGGGATTCACAGCCTGAGGGCCAATTTTGGGCCTAGCTTTAACTTTAACCAGGTACTTATGAGATCTCCCAGCATGCACGTGGGAAGGGCTAATTAGGAGGGGCACGTGTCTCCTGCCCTGCGTGAGTCCCTTACAGCTGACATGCCTCCCACTGTGACACCTTCAAAGGGCCTTTCTCTTCCTTTGCTCCTGATGGGTTCTGAAGGGGAATGTGGTTTAAAGGAATGTACTTTTCTTGTAGCCATGAATATTTCAGGCCTTTTCATGGCTCCATAGGAATTTGGTGCATGCAAACACTTTCTGGTTTCTTTTTGAAAAGGGAAACGACCAGTTTGCTAACATGGATTTCAAGTCTATTTGCCACTTAGTAAGAGAAAAAGGTGATGAGTCCTTCAAGGTCTTGGAGATGCCGCAAAGGCACCAAAGGACAAGCAGGGCTGATGTCTAGACCTTGATCGTCTCTTGTTCAGAGAACATATTGACCATTCAATTTACTTTGCTATTTTGTGATTCTGTGACCTGCCACTTAGCCCCATGGTGAGTCCAACAATAGATTCTAGATGCTGAGCTGGGGCTTAGCAACCAGTCAAGTGCAATTCATTGCAGAACATCACAAAGAAGAAAAGAGGGTACTGGCCCTCTAAAGGCCAAAAGAGGCTTTTCTCAGCCTAAGTCCAGAGTTGAACTGTGGCTTGTTTCAGCCTTACCACACCAGAATTTCCTCATGGCCAGTTCGCAGCCAGCCACAGGATTCTACCCAACCATCACCCGTTTTTTCTAGGGTTATGTCGTTACCGCAGCTGGCCCAGGCCTGGAGATCCCTAGTCTCAGAAAAGGCAGTTGTGGTTTTCCTTCAGATCAGAGGCAGAAGTTCAACACCCTCCCTGCCAACATCTAGACAGCCTCAATAGACCCTGCCACAGGATCATGTGCTTACTCCTGCTCTTCTCAAATTAGCCTTACAGTCACTAACAATAATGAGCACTTATAAAAGCTTGGCCTCAAACGTCTTTGTAGAAGAGGATGGATTTTGGTTTGTTTCTCCTTCATCCCTGTTTAACTCAAGTGCAATACAATCTGTTGTCTCTTATACTTGGCTTGTAAGTTCCTCGAGGCAGGGACAGTCAATTTGTTCTGTGTTTGTACAGTGCCTAGCACAGTGTGGTCCTGGCCCACAACTGGGGCTCCAAGGCACTACAAATAACTAAAGAAGAAGACAAAGAACAAGAAAGGATCTTTGTAAAAAGTTCAGCATTTCTATCCTTTCCACCGAGTGGTGAGAAATCTCCTGTTCCAGGTCACTGGTCCTCCAAGACGTTCTCCAGCAAAAACAGGAAAAATTGGTTCCTAAAAAAAAAGACAAGCAGAATTTTAAATTATCTACTAATAAGGCAAAGCACAAGTGCCATTGGTTTGTGGTTTCACCCAAGAATCCCTAGACTGAATTGACAACAGAGAGTGAAATGTCAGCTCCCCAGAGATCCTCAGGGCTGGGAAACATTGGAAGGGTGGCTTGGGGAAGCTGTCCTCCCTGTTTCATAATGAAAGGGTGAAATTCACACCTGTGGGCCTTAAGGCTTGTGCTGCACCCTCTACACATGAGTGAATTTCACTCTACGCATCCCTGTATTCACACCCTACACACTATTGTAACAATCTTTGTACGCACTAGGCTTTGTGAGTTATATTTGAAAATGAATAGCTCACTGATCATTACTATTCTTGTGTGATGTCTGCATGCAGGGGGTACTGAGAGTTATGAATAGCTCCTGGAACTAGAACTAAAAAGTGTGTGCAAACAAGGTGTGTCGGGGGTGTTGTTACACGGGTCTGTCCTACCAAGAAATGTGTATTTACCTCAATTTACATAGAAAGAGCAGAAACAGACCCATCAAGCTAAGGAGTGTGGAGAAGAGACAGCATGACTACACCCCAGCAGGGAAGAGACTCTTTCTCTGAGCTACAAAGACAGAACAGGCTGAACCTCAAGTGATAAGCAACTGATTGTATAAAATATTACTGTCTTATCAGGGTGTATATATAGAGTGAGATCTTTTCAGCAAGCTAATGACACACTGGTGATTAATATCACTGTGAAATGTACATATTAACACTATGTGAGGAATTTATGAATACTCACTGATACTATTTTTGATAGTGTGTGGTCAAACCAAGGAAGGAGCAATTCTCACCCAGACAGGAGGGGGGCAGCTATTTACCTGTCTCCTGTGTGAATTAAGCATGGCAGAATCAAAACAATGGAAGCCCCGTTTACATGCAGGGGAAGCCCACAGCATGGGAAGAACAGCATGAGGCCAGCTTCCCAGTGGACACAGCAAGCTGAGCACACAGGAGAGCTTCCTGCCTCCTGCAGCAAGGCATTGAACTTTGGGAGATATAAGGGAGGACAGAAACCACCTTTGGCATCCATCAAGGGAACAGAGAGCTCTTGCAAGTCGAGAAAGATGGATCCTTACACCAAGGGGGGAAGGGTTGAAAACTCTGGAACTGAATATAGGTGAGAAACCTGCTTAGGCAAAGATCTTTCACCTAGGAAGACAAGGGAAGCCAGCGTCATGTATTCTTGTGGAAGGTCCTGACTGAGGGAAAGTCAGCCCTGGCTGGGAAGAAGGAAGATTGGTGAAAGAAACTACTTGTATCTTCCTAGATCAAGACGTAGCCTTTAAGATGCTTGTTTTCACTTGTATTTGCTTGTAACCCTTTCTAACTTGATTCCTTTTATTTAGCATCACTTAATGTATTGTGTTTTATTTTACTACAAACCAGCTTAGTGTGGTGTTTAAGGAAAAGGGTGTATTCACCCCAGTTAAGTTAATAAGCTGTGATGTGTTTTTGTGTCTTTAAATGAACAAATGAACCATACTATTTCCCTGACCTGTCCAGGAGCAGGCTGGACATTGCAGAGCACAAGGTTTGGGGTAAATTCAGGACTTGCAGTGTGTTGGGGTCACCTTGCTGGTTGTAACCCAGGCTGGTGGAAGTCAAAGTGGGGCTGTAGACAGGCTGCTGGAGTCAGAGCTGCTGAACCAGGGCTGTCTACACACAGACACTCAGGGTGTGACCTGCATGCTGGGAGGCTGGCTGGGAGCATCCCAGGCAGTGAGTTACAGCAGTAAAGGTTTGTGAGGGTTACAGGGCAGGTGGTGACACAACCCCTCACCGGTCTGGATTGCATTTCCACACGTGAAACACACAAAGAGGGGACTTCACTCTCCAGGACTGTCATGCTTTGCAGTTACAGTTTCTTGGGTAGGGACCTCGCCTGTCCCTCTCAGCTGGAGGTCAAAGAGGCTTGCAGTTGTCGGGAGCTCTAAATTCAGTAATTTTGCAGCTGAGTAACCTACTGGGCTGAACTCACTATTCTTCTAAGTCAATGGAGATTTGCTAGGCATTCATTTGCCCCCCGATTGCCTGTTCTGCTCCCTGCGTTGCTTTTATTTTCTAATTGGTACTTATAGCCCTTGCTTCCTCTTCAGAGCAGTGCTATCTAGATAACCCTCCTGTACACTGCTGCTTGTTAAAGGGCATAGAAGGGGCTGCTCATCTGGGTGCTTATCACCTCCAGGGACTTCTGCTGCAGTGATTGCCTCTGCACCCCCACTGCAGGGCTGGGGTTGGAGACCCACAGTTTAGCCTGAGGGTTGATATGCCATGGCTCTGATCCGACTCCAGATATGTGAATTATATGGTTTTAGATTGTTCCTTAACCACCCATAACTCCTACACACTCTCTCTCTCTCCTCCCTTTCTCCGGCTAGGGGACAAGACGACATTAACCAAGAGGCTAAAGAAAATGGAGATGAAGCTGATCAGCAAGAAGCAGTGCTCCGAGTGGGTCCCAGAGCTAACGGAGAACACACTGTGTGCTGGCTCCGCGGAAGGAGGGAAGGATGCCTGCCAGGTAAAGTAAGCAGGCCACTGTGCTGCTGACGTCAGCAGAAAGAAATCACAATGGAAGCTGATTTGCTATGGGAATGAACATTGATCCCTTCCGCAGCTCCCTGGGGTTGCTAATGTTTCACCGCATGTGTTCAGGGCATGAAAATCCAAAGAGTGCAGCCAAGGAACTGGCAGAATATCTTGTTGCCTCGTTAAAAAGGGATATTGAAGAGGACAGCAGGGTGCGGGGCTCCCTGGGTGAGCAGGTGCTCGCAGTGCTGTGGAAACAGCCTGCTCAGTTCCACGGAGGACACTGCACCTTGCATTGCTCGTAAGTAACCCCCCATCTGTCACTCCAGGAGCAGAACTCATGGAGCTGTTTTCATCCTCCTCAGCTAAAAAGACAGGTGAACTTGATGCAGGGTGTTGGAAGGGGCATGGAGAACCAAAAGGAGGAAAAAATGAGATGATCTCAGACTACCCCTTCCCAGAACTATATATTACATGGGGAGGAGTAGCTTGGACAGCTCAGGGGACTGGGAAGGTGAGATGGAGCCTGTTGTAGCAAAGCAGCTGGCTCAAACCAAAAGTAGGTACAGACCAAGAGTTGTTACTATCTGCTGATGTGATAAGGAGTGTGGTGGTCTCAGGCCCTGTTAGTATGCCAGTGTATCTATATGCCAGCAGAGCCCCTAGTGTAGAGGCAGCATATGCTGGCAGAAGGAGTTCTCCTCCTGGCATATCTACACAACCTGCCTGAACAAGGTTAGCTTTGCTGACAAAAGTATTCTTGGGTCGGCATAGCTGCGTCTACGTCGGGAGCTTTGGTGGCGTAGCTAAGTCGGCCAAGGAGAGGTGTTGTTTTTTTCTTCTTGTTGGTTTCTGAGCAAGTCTAAATTTGGCAGTGGAGACCCGGCCACAGTCCAGTTCCCATAGACAGGACGTGACGGTCTCTTATTGTGATACAGAAAACCAGCGTATGAGGCGTGAGTGGAGAATTGGCTTCTGCACCAGTGGTAACAAATGGAGAATGTCTCTCCCTCTCCTATGGTCAATGCTGCAGAAGACGTACGTGTGTATAAACCCCCACAAGTGCTGGGGATTGGTCAGGTTTGTCCACGGAGGGGAGGGAGGGGGGAAGGAGGGTAAGAGCAGAAGAAACGGGAAGAAATTCAATAAAGGAGAGTTCAGGCTGAATATCAGCAACCCTTCCTAACTGGAAGGTCGGTCCAGCTCCAAGCACACAAGGCTTTGACACCACAGAAACACCAGCAGAACTGGCAGCAAGTAGACAGCCTCCCCCGCCCTCTTGATGGCTATCCCAGTTTGAGGTATCAAGGCTGAAGGAGCCTTGGAGACTGGACGACTCTGCCATCCATAGAAGCAATGCTTCCAGCTCAGGACTGAGTCACATTGAAAGAGTCGCATGGCTCAGCTTTGCTTTGAGGAATCAGTCTTTGGAGAGACAGAGAACTGCAGTTTCCAGAGCTATTAATCTGTCAGCTTTCACCTACATGAAATTCCTTTCAAATTTTTAAAAAGAAAACTGCCATGGAGTAGCATTAATATAATTAAATAATGCCCTTGTCTATTCTTGCCATAAATTGCACGTTTGATTTATGCTATTGCAACAGCTAGACTATCCGTACCAGCATAATGAATCTCATGTAGCCAAAAAGTTGACTGGGTCTTTATTTTGATCTATAACACGCTAGAGTACAGTGAGAAATGAGGAAGTAATGTGGAACTGAACAGAAGTACAAGAAAACGTTCCCCATGCCCTGAATCATAGAATCATAGAATAGCAGGATTGGAAGGGACCTCAGGAGGTCATCTAGTCCAACCCCCTGCTCAAAGCAGGACCAATCCCCAACTAAATCATCCCAGCCAGGGCTTTGTCAAGCCTGATCTTAAAAATATCTAAGGAAGGAGATTCCACCACCTCCCTAGCTAACCCATTGCAGTGCTTCACCACCCTCATGTGTGTGAAATGCCAGGAGTCTTGAGATTAACATGAGCCCAATGTTCCAGCTACTGTCCATCTTCAGCACAAGCTTGGCAAGTTATTAATATGGCTTGGCCAGGGAGAAATGTGTTGTAGCTTGAAATTGTGGGAAAATCCTAGGCGAGGAACTAGAGCTGGTGGCAAAAAATCCGATGAAATGCTTTTAAATTGTAATTTGCCAATTTGTCCAAAATGAAATGTTTTGCAGAGGTGGTTCAGTTTCGATGAAGTTTTCCTGCCAACTGGCCTGTCTGGCTGGTAAGCTAGTGGGGAGATGAGAGCCTGGAATCTCTGGGAACCCCGGACCCTAGACTCATGGCTTCTCTGCACCTTGGGTTCCCAGGGCTTCTAAGGTCCCTGGCTCCAGGGCAGCCCATGAGGCAGAGTGCCTCAGAGGCAAGGCTCCATTCTCTTTTGTGGAAAATTTTGAAATATCGAAATCTTCTGCCAAATGGAATTGCCTTTCTCTACTCCACTCTAGAAAGAACCTAAACCAGGACGCGGACAGCAGGACCGCAGTAACATGGATTGGCCCGTATTCAAACAGGGGTAGGAATTCATTAGTCTGGAATTTGTGTTTAAACCTGTTTTTATTCTTTGAGCCCCAGTACGGATGGGACCTAGTAAACTTAGAGCAAGGAGGAGGGGAAAGGATGTTATTTCATGGACGCATTCTCAGTGTCATGAAAGGGTTCTGAGTGCTGTCCAGGTGCACCGTAGGGAAGCACTCTAATCTGTCTCATTTAGAGATGGTCTGGAACCAAAATCCTGGATCCAAACACCTCCACATTGGGGATGTTCAGGTCTGGATATACCTACTGCTGACATAACATAGCCACATAGGTGCAGCACAGGAAATGGTACACTTCTCTGTCTGCCTCCCCAGATGTTGTATGCCACTGCTCCCCCCTGGATGGATAATCCCAAGTGTGTACCACCCTGGCTCTCCATCTTGTGTTACAACATAATAGTACTTATGCATCACAGGCCGATTTGTTACTAGTTATCACTGTCATGAATGTGGACGTTTTAAGGAGGGGGCCTCCGCGAATGCTGGACTGCTAGAAAGTGTATGTGACTGTAACAGGTTTTGTTGGGGCAAACTATAGAGAATCTCATCTGTTATACCGTGACAGAAGCATAACTATTTTGTGGGTTATTGATGGTGTCTCTATAATATTCCAAGGAATATTCAGTAGTGAATGTCCCAGCTCTTTTTACCTTTAAAAAAATCAATTCAATTAAACAAATCTATTGAATGCCAGCTACTTAAAGGTTCTTTAGACGTCTACAGAATGGCTTTGAATGAATGCTAATAGAATCGGTAGTTGACTGGCTCTATTTAGCCGTAAATACTAGGCTGATCAAGGTACACATACACTTCAGAACAGGCTGTACAGATTTCCTGTATAGTTCATATGTGCTCCTTTTCTCCCATGACCCCTGAATCACATATTGGGTTTAGTTTCTTGTTTTCTTAAGCACCCTTTGTTAGATTCTGAAGCAAAGAAAATGATTAGGGGGCTGGGGCACATGAGTTACGAGGAGAGGCTGAGGGAACTGAGGTTATTTAGTCTGCAGAAGAGAAGAGTGAGGGGGGATTTGATAGCAGCCTTCAACTACCTGAAAGGGGTTTCCAAAGAGGATGGAGCTTGGCTGTTCTCAGTGGTGGCAGATGACAGAACAAGGAGCAATGGTCTCAAGTTACAGTGGGGGAGGTCTAGGTTGGATATTAGGAAAAACTACTTCACTAGGAGGGTAGTGAAGCACTGGAATGTGTTACCTACGGAGGTGGTGGAATCTGCATCCTTAGAGGTTTTTAAGGCCCAACTTGACAAAGCCCTGGCCAGGATGATTTAGTTGGTGTTGGTCCTGCTTGGAGCAGGGGGTTGGACTAGATGACCTCCTGAGGTCTCTTCCAACTCTAATCTTCTATGATTCTATGAAAGGCATTAGCAGTAATTAAAGTCTTTAAGGGCTTTAACTCACAGGAAAATGCTTGCTAAACTCCTTGCTTATTTAGTGAGCATAAGAACATAAGAATGGCCATACTGGGTCAGACCAGTGGTCCATCTAGCCCAGTATCCTGTCTTCCAACAGTGGACAGTGCCAGGTGCTTCAGAGGGAATGACCAGAACAAAGCAATTGTCGAGTGATCCATCCCCTGTCATCCAGTCCCAGCTTCTGGCACTCAGAGGCTTAGGGACACCCAGAACATAGGGTCGTGTCCCTGACCATCCTGGCTAATAATTGTTGATGGATTTATCCCTCATTGAAGATTTGGGAAATATCCCAGTTTTATTTTGGAAGGTTTCTGGAAACGAGAGGAGCTGGATAGACCAGTGCTTTGGCAAATGGAACAGAGAGCTGTTTACTTTGACGTCAGTTAAAATCTTATTCAGATCATAACTGAAGGAACGATGATCTTATGGATAAGGCATTGGATTGGGACACAGGACAACACTGTTTGACTCCAAGTGTGACTCTGGGCAAACCACTCTGTACCTTAGTTCGCCATCTGTAAATGGGGGTAATATTCCTATATTGGTGATTTATGGTGTAAGGTGTCGGGGGGCAGGGACTGACTCTACAGTGCCTAGCACATTGGGGCCGTTACACACTACTGAAATACAAATAATAATAACAAACATTGTTCCCATCTCGTGGCTAGTCTATGTGAAGTGGTGGGTCTCACTCCAGTTCCCCGGGACCAGGCAGTCAGATACCCTAGTGATGAATGCAAGCTCACCAAACAACATCATCACAGATGGCCAGCTGTTGGCAATCTCAGCAGGGAGGCCCAGATCTGAGCAGTCCATGAAGTCTAATCTGCCCTCTCAACCCAAGCACACGGTTCAGTGGCTTGGTGGTCTAACGCTAACATTCCTGCTTTGTGTCTTGGTGGTCATGCGTGCTAATCCCTCACACAAGTGGCAAAGATCCACAACACTTTGCGTCAAACTGAGCTGGCACATAAATGGAACAGAAAGCCTTGTGAAAGAGGGAATATTCATTAAATAACAAATCTGCAAATGACCGATGATAATGATACCTATTGAAAAACTGAAGAGGTTCAGAGAAAAGCTACAAGAAAGATAAAGGGATTGGAAAACATGTCTCATCGTGGAAGACTCAAGGAGAACAATCTATTTAATTTATCTAAGAGAAGATTAAGGGGCAACTTGATCACAGTCTACAACTATCAACATGGGGAACAGAAATCTGATAATAGAGGGCTCTTCAGTCTTGCAGACAAAGATATAACAAGAATCAATGGCTGGAAGTTGAAGCTAGACAAATTCAGACTGGGAATAAGGCACAAATTTTTAACCGTGAGGGTAATTAACCAGTGGAACAACTTACTAAGGGTTGTGGTGGATTCTCCATCATTGGAAATTTTCAAATCAAGGCTGGAGGTTTGTTCTGAAAGATCTGCTCTTGTTCAAACAGGAATTAATTCGGGGAAGTCAGATAAGAGGCATGTTATGCAGGTCAGACTAGATGATTGAAACGATCCCTCTGGCCTTGGAATCTAGCTACTCTCAAGCACTTACATAGCCCTTTTCACTGTTAGATACTAAAGCACTCAAAGATGAGCTCTTTCTCCAAATGTTCTCTGTGAAATCTAGTCTAGGAGCTTACACGATCTTCATCACTGTAGCATCTGAGCAGTGCTTACTTTATAATGAAAGAGGTATTGGGATTCAAGCAATTAGTTGCCGGGACTCAAGCAATGTTTTTACATTCATAACTGATGCAGCACACCCAGAAGTGCCAAGCCTAGAGGTGCCGGGGCTCAGCCCTGGCAAGCCCTGGCACAAATTAAGCACTGCCTCTGAGCACCTTGTGGTCACTAATGGATTTTGTCCTTACAACATCCCTGTGAGCAGAGCAGTGCTATTATCCCCATTGTATAGATGGGGAATTCAGGCACATGGTAGATGAAGCAACTTGTCCAGGCTGTCAAAGGGAGCTTGTGGCTGAGCTGGGAACCCCAATCGCATGAGCCCCAGGCTAGTGCCCTAACCACTAGATCAATCCTTCCTGCCCACATGTTACAAAATATCATTTGTGTGGCGGGTTCGATTTCCCCTCCCCACAACTTTCCCTAGAGATGATGCATTCAGAAACAAAATTATTTGTGACAGTCATCCATTCACAAAAGCCTTTACCTCCCTCCCCGCCAATGGCAAATGTTATCGGTTCACATGCCGGTCTGAGTCGATGTGTAGACCAACCCAGAAATGAAACCAGCTATGACTTGCAAAGGCTGTGTATTCACCCAATAAGCAGCAAGTGGGTTGTTCTCCCACCTAAAAAGACGTCTGAATGTGTTTCTTTGGATAAATTACAATGTTGCCGGCATAAATAAAAATAAGGGGGAATGTGACTTGGGGCCTCATGGAAGCCCATTGACCTCACTGGACAAAGGAGATAATAGTTGGATGCCTCCAAGAAGTAAGGTGCCTTTTTTAAGGGCCGTTTCTGCCAAAACTCAAAATTATTTACCAACAACTATGCCATCCCCATCTCCTTTTCGAATGGGAGGATTCACACGGAGTGCATGAATTAAGCATGAGATCTGATTTAATGTGGTTGTTTTTACCCGTCCCTAAGCTGGAATGCAGAGCACTTGAAGCAAAGAGGCTATTTTTAGCTAACTCAGTGCCCTGGGACTGGATGCTTTAACTAATTAGCAGCAGCAAATGCCTGGTGTGTATTGCTGACCGACGTTACTCCACAGCAGGCTGGAAGCTGAAAGTTCCCATGGAGCTGGGTTTGGTATGGTCAGAGATGTCACGAAAAATGCTGGTGGAATTAGTCCTGTTGCAGTGAGCCTGGTTTGGGGACAGTGTTCTGCTCAGCAGGACTCTGTGCTTCTCACACCCATAAGAATGGTGCACCTTGGGACAGATGTTTAAAGGGATTTAGGCACCTAAAGAGGCCGATAGGTGCCTAGTGGGATTTTCAAAAGCCCCGAGGTGGAGGGTCTTGGAACCGTAGGCATTTAGGCCTTTTGAAAATCCTGCTGGGTCCCTATCTGCATCTTAGGTGCCTAGATGCCTTCAAAATCTGGTACCTTGAGGCTCTTCCACTGGGAAAGGGATTAGAGGTAGGATTTGCAGGAAGGAGGTAAGGCAAAATGGATCTGCATCCATCCAGTGAGTTTGCAGGGCATTGCCTAGCTTTCTCCAACTGCAGCTTTTCAGGTGCCTGTCTCTCCTTGCCTAAGCCCCGACTGAATGCACGCTGCACACCGGACAGTGCAAAGGAAGAGACAAACGTGCACCATCGTTAACTGGGCTTGTGGGGGGAAAGAGCGACTGTATAAAATGAAAACCTGACGAGCTGCAGCCTTGACTGTGTGAGCTAGAGCTTTGAATATTGGATTCCTGGGTTTTATTCCCCATGCTGCCATTGACCCACTAGTTTGTATAAACCAGATCACTTCTCTGCTTCTGTTTCCCCAGCTATAAAAGAGGGACCTACCCCCCTAAGCTGTGTCAAGCCATTCTGATGCTCTCTTGTAAAAAACCCTTCATAAGCGTAAGCCATTGTTAGCAGGCAGCCTCTGAGAATATACAGCAGCTTGTAAATTACACCCACACTAGGAGCTTTGTTTTTCATACTGCAGTAGGATGCATGACATGCAGACTCATTGCTACAGAATAAGGCATGTGGGGCCTGATCCTGCGTCTGCTGAAGTCGCCAGCGAAGTACCCATTGATTTCAAAGAGTGTGGGCCTGAGAGAGGTAAGTTCAAATGGGACGTTGTGCCTATGGCTAGTTAGAGTGCGTGAGTCAGAGGTCTTTGCAAGGAGAGCATCAGTATGACCCATTGACCTATAGGGTTCAAATGGGGACAAGGTCCGTCTTTGGCTTCTGTGTTTGTGTAGAGCCCAGCTCAGATGGGAGCCTGGTCCGTGACTGAGGCTCCAAAGTGCTACTGCAAATGAATGTTAATAAATTATACTCATGATGAGTTTATGCAACATTGACTCCGCATTTAGCAGTATTTTTCCCGGCAGTTAAAAGGCACCAGGAAAAAAAATATATATGAACACCCTGTGGGCCTGAACGCTGCGTCGGTTGAAGCCAAAAGGATCTCTGCTATAGATTTCGGTGGGAGCCGCAAGCCCATTTCCTTGCTCATTAGTGAATCCAAGGCAGCGGTTCTGGGGAGCTGCATGGATGGAGGAGGCCGCATGTGCCGACGTCAGAGACACTTTTCAAACAGGGATGAAAGTGAGAGACAGCACTGCCCAGGAAAGCCTTCGCTTTGCTCTGGAAACGTGTTTAGATGGCATGCCTTACATGCCACATCAATTATTGGAGACAAGAAAGTAAAATGGTGGGGCCTGGTGAGAGAGATACGTCTGGAATATTTACAGCACCGCCTTGAAAGCACTTAGACTGAAATGAAGTCGTCTGAAATTTACAAGAGAGAGGCTGTAGCTTCCCGAGTGCTTTTTGATCAGTACAGCATGTTGGTTCCCTCTCTCTTACACAGGGGGGCCTGGCTACATTTGTACTTATAGATCACACAGGAAACTCAACAAATCATTCTCTTTCAAGCCACATCAGCAAATGCAGGCACCTGCCTTTTCAGTGTGGCAGTAATGCAGGGTGGAGGTTTGTGTGCATCAGCTGGTCTCCTCTGTAAATGGGAGCTTGGTCTCCGTGCCCTTCGGTGGGTTACAGAAAGGTTTGATGGGATTGATTGTTCATAGTTTGCTAATGAGCTGCTGAAATGTCATCTCAACCCCCACCCCCACCAGCCATGACTGGCACCTAGCTGGCCCCCTCCTTCAGTGGTGGATTAGCCAATGGGCCGACTGGGCCCCTACCCAGGGGCCCCGGACAATTGGGAGGGGCATAAAAATGGGCACCCCAACTTGCCCCCCAGCAGAAACGCTGGGCAAGCAGGGCGGGGGAAGGAGCGCTGGGTGGGTGGGGTGCGGGAAGCCCCAGGGCCCAGACCCCCGCTGTGGCCCCGGGACTGGAGGAGCTCTTGCTCCCTGCCACGGCCTCGGGGCTAGGGGAGCTCTCACTCCCCGCTGCAGCCCTGGGACCGTGGTGGTGGTGGTGGTGGGAGACAGAGCTTCTTCAGTCTTGGGGCCACAGTGAGGAGGGGGGCAGAAAGGAGCAAATGGGTTGCCTGGCACCAGTGGGGGTGGAATGGGGCAGGACCGTGGGTAGAACAGGGGTGGGGGCCACAGGGAGAAGGGTAAGAATGGGGTGGGGCCTTGGGTGGGTCCACAGGTGGAAGGGGCAGAACCACACCCAGGCAGAAGGGGTGGGGAGGGGCCCCCCACTTACTCTGGCCCAGGGCCCCACAAAACCTTAATCTGCCTCTGGCTGCATTAGTAGTCTCTGTGGAAGGGCCAAGCATTGAATGGTCTCTCCCATACACTGAGCTACCCTCTCTCTCTCTCTCTCCCTCTCTCCTAGAGGTTGTCTTTTAAGGTTAGAGCACATTGATGGGGTGGTGTGGCGGTAACTTGCATTGCTACTGCCCATGATCCTTGACCAGCATCCTGATCTTACACTGAGAAAGCACCATCCCTGCTGAATTGCTCCAGGGGGATCTCACAGAGGTGGGCCTGCTCTGTGAAATGTTCACCCTCGGAAGGGCTCTGTGTTTGATTTTCCCCATTCAGGCCCAGCCCTGGCTTAACTCTGGGATCCAGCTGCTGTAAAAGATGCTGTTCATCATCCCCTTGTGCTCTCTTTGTAACCCCTAGGGAGACCACGGGGGACCTTTGGTTTGCACCTATGGAGACGTCATGAAGTGGTTCGCACTTGGCATAGTCAGCGGGGGAGAAGGCTGCGGGGAAAAACAGCATCCCGGAATGTACACCTTCATTTTCAACTACTTGGAGTGGATCCAGGCAGAGACAGCCAGGGAAGGGAAGCCTTTTATCCCCGAAGGGCTGGATAACATCACAATTTCAAAGCGGCTTCGCTCCGGCGCTAGGAAGCAGCCTGCATCTCCTGCTTCTTCGCTCCTTTTGTTTTTCTATTTTACTATTTTGCTCGTGATGATTTTCAAATCATACTAAAAATCAGTTTCACCATCCTGATTCTCCTCTCCTTTATAGAAATCTTCATAACAACACCTATCGCTTACAGAGACACTTCATCAGTAGATCTCAAAGCACTTAGAATATCAGGGTTGGAAGAGACCTCAGGAGGTCACCTAGTTCAACCCCCCTGCTCAAAGCAGGACCAATCCTGAATTTTTGCCCCAGATCCCTAAATGGCCCCCTCAAGGATTGAGCTCACAACCCTGGGTTTAGCAGGCTAAAGCTCAAACCACTGAGCTATCCCTCCGCCTCCCCCTGCCTTTATAATCTTTAATGGATTTATCCTCACTACAGCCCTGGTGTGGAACTGAGGCATCAGGAGGCTAAGTTACTTGCTTAAGGTCAGACAGGGAGTACGGAGGAGCTGAGAATTACTAGTTACCAATATGCTTTTGTGTGGGATCATCCAGTGAAGCTCCATGTTAATGATATGAGCTAATGCCAATGTGATGGATGATGAATTAGAGATACAGCAGAGAGACCGTCAGAAACTAAATCAATAAACATAGAAAATCTGGAAAACAGAAGTCCTGACCCTTTCAAAAGTCAGCACTTCCCAAACAGTTGCATCAGAAACAAGCAGTTATTTCCTAGTCTAAGTACAGTTCCAGGAAATACAGGGGTATCTGAGATATCATTGCAGGAAAAGTTGCTGGTAAATAGTCTTTCAATTGCAGCCACTGAAGATGCTTTGAAATTTCAAATTTGGCCTATGACTAACCACTGTCATTGCTTTTGAATGTTGGGCTTAGTTGGGACAAGGTGCTACAGAAAAAATTAAAAGGAGTACTTGTGGCACCTTAGAGACTAACCAATTTATTTGAGCATGAGCTTTCGTGAGCTACAGCTCACTTCATCGGATGCATACCCGATGTATGCATACCCGATGTAGCTCACGAAAGCTCATGCTCAAATAAATTGGTTAGTCTCTAAGGTGCCACAAGTACTCCTTTTCTTTTTGCGAATACAGACTAACACGGCTGTTACTCTGAAACCAGAAAAAATTAAGGTAGCAGAGAACCTTCTGCGATTTGCCCATTAGTCACCGTATAAAGAAGGCATCCATTACGGTAATTAGACAAAGTGCTAATATCGATACACAGTCCTTCTAAACAGGAGGTATTTTTTTTTAAAAAAAAGATAGTTACTAACTGCAGGTTCAAAGAAAGAGCTCAAACAACAAAGCTTGAATTCTAGCTTTGTCTCCTTTGTTTACCAGGGATTACACCGTGTTGGGAATTCTGTGCAGCACAGAGAGACATCTAGTGGCTGAATAAACTACTTCAAGTAAACAGATCATAGCACAAAGGAAGGCAAAAGTGAATAGCATTTTATTTATATTAAGGGATCTCTCCTGAGCGCATTTACATTCGCTCAGCGAAACAAATGAGAGTTAAAGGTGCTCAGTGTAAACTGACAGACCACGGTCATCATCAGGCAGGACTGAATTTAAGATCTCTGGAGCTTAGTGCATGAGTCTCTACTGCATGACCTCTCTCTTGCTCTCTCTTGTGTCTCGGTGCCACTAGACGGTACAGAACACCACACCCTAGAGGTGTGTGGGTTAAATCAGCACATGACCGGAGGCATTCAGAACCCTCACACAATCTGTCCCTTACCTCTCAACTAGGCATGTTGCCAAATGATTTCTGGTCCTTTCAATTTTGAGACCTTTCTTAGATTCTCTTGAGCTGTCTTGAAAGAGAATGCTTAGTCATGCAGTAATGGCTGTTCAATATCCCACCCTGTGCAACACTATAAAAGCCCAAGGACTTACAGCAATGATAAAACTCTGCAGTAGGATTGTGGGAAGCAAATTGGTTTTAATTACCTGGGTGCTTTCTGGCTAGCTAGCAGAGCAGCCTTGTAAATGAGAATTAATTCATCCACCTTAAGCTAATGCAAACCCATCTTGACATAAGAGTCAGACTTTATTTTGTGTGTCATCTGCAGGGAAAATAATGCCTAATTATTATTAGTACTGAGTAACGCTTATGAAAATTGCTCTACATTAATTTCACATGGCTGGCTGGCTAATGGATTCACAAGGGCCTTGTAACACTCTATAAAAAGACTAATAGACACTAAAAACAAGGGGAACACATTACTCTAACAGCTATTTGTACGCGATGATGTCCACTAGCATTAATACCTGTATTTATTTTGCCTCCCATTAATAATATATCAGCCAATTATAGAAGCTGTAGCAATGGTTGGCTGTCAAGCAATGTTTCCTAATGCTGCAGTCTAATCAGCTGTGGAATTGTTTCCCCAAGGGAAATGATGGAAGGTTTATCACTTGTGTCATTGCTATGGAGAGGTTCCATAAAGTGCTAATCTATAGCACGCTGCATGGAAGAATCCTGAGTTTACAGGGAGACATTGGCTAACCTTGTAGATCTTTCCATCTCTAACATCTACAATTCTATGAGACTATAAGAACAATGAAGGATGTAAAGCAGTATGAGCCAGTGTTTAGAGCAGGACCTTTGGAAACAGCAAATCAAGGTTCTAATCCCGGCTTTGATGCCAAGTCATCGAGAGACCTTGGGAAAGTCACATCAACTCCCCGTGCCTTGGTTTCCCTATTTGTAAAGTGGAGATGATAATACTCATCCCCTTGGCAATGCATGTTAAACTCCACAGATGAAAATGGCTTTTTAAGTAGTAAGTCGTGGTGTCTTTTCTCAGTCTATGATATCACAGGGCTCACCATTACCAACAGATATGGCTGAGTTACCACAGATTTCCCTTACGGTTAGAGCAGGGAATACCAGGGGTATCTCAGATAGCTCTGGGTGGTAAGTAGAACTGATTGAAAAAATTGCAGACAGAAAAGTTCCATGGGAAAACGCAATGTTGTCAAAAAATGTTCCATGGATTTTTTTTTTTTTTTACTGATTTGAAATAGAAATGGAGTATTTCATTTTGACTCTGTTTCATTCTTTTAAAACGTTTTGCCTTCTAATTAATTTTAGTATCAGATTAATACCTGTAATATTGCTATCTATAGATTATAATCTTCTGCATACATATTATTGTATGTTGGCATTATCAAACTGAAACGTTTTGATAAGGTCAGTTTGATGTTTCTGACGTAATGTTTCAGAATTTCCACTCCACACAATTGTTCAAGATTTTGAGTTCTCATCACGGTTTGGGTCAAAGGGATGTTCCCTTTGAAATTGGTTTTTCCTGACCAGCTCTAAAATGTTAGCAAATGCTGATTTTTCTTTCTTGGTCACTGCAGGTGAAATATTAAGATGGCCAATGAAATCACTCCACAGTGCTACCAGCACACTTAGTTCTAAGTAGATTCAAAGTCTGCGGAGGAGGGAGAGTCAGACCCAGCGTTTTGGTTTGGACCCATGTTTACCAGGGTTGCATGCCAAGAGCCAGATCATGTGTTGCCCACACAGGCAGAGCTGTCCCTAGGGGACAGTGCATCGGGGTGATTGCTTGGGGCCCTGTGCTTTGGGGGGGCCCTGCAGGCCAGTGCAATTGGCTGGTGCGGTCGGTCCTGAAAGTTAGGGTACCTAAGGAATGGGATGGAGAACAATCCTGTCGTTATTACCCTTCTTTGACAGGGTAACTGATTTCGTGGATAGGGAGATAGAGGGGGACATAATATACCTGTACTTTAGCAAGGCTTTCGACACAGTCCTCTATTTCATTCTGATAAATAAGCTGGAGAAATGCAGGCTTGAGAGAATACCATTAAGTGGATACATAATTGATTAAACAACTGCAAACAAAGAGTAACTATTAATGGAATGCTGTTGGAATGGAGGGGGATCTCAAGTGGGGTTCCCCAGGAATCTGTTCTGGGTCCAGTGTTTTTTAACATCTTTATTACTGACCTGGAGGTAGGTATAGAGAGCGCACTGATCCAGTTTGCAGATGGCAAAAGGTTGGGGTGGGTGGTTGCCAATACTTTGGAGGATGGAGCTAAAATTCAGAGGGTTCTTGATAAATTGTAGAAATGAAATTCAACAAAGACAAATGTCGGGTGCTTTGCTTAGGGAAGAAAAACCAACTGCACGAATCCTGACTGGGGGAAAATTGACTTAGCAGCAGCTCTGCTGAGAAGTTCCAGGAGATGTGGTGCATCACAACCTCAACATGAGTCAACAATGTGATGCTGTTGCGAAAAAAGCAAATGCAATTTTGGGTTGCATAACAGTGGCACAGCGTGCAAGCCATGGGAAGTGATAGAGCTGCTCTGCTCAGTGCTGGTGAGGCCTCAGCTGGAGTACTGTGTCCAGTTTTGGTCACCAATGCATAGACAGGATCTAGAGAAACTGGAAAGGACCCAGAGGTGAGTGACAAAGAGGATCAAAGGGATGGAATGCAAGCCGTGTGAGCAAAGGCTGAAGGAACTGGGTATGTTTAGTTTGGAAAAGAGGAGATTAAGGGAGATATGATAGTGGTCTTCAGATATTTGAAAGGCTGCCACAAAAAAGATGGAAGGATGTTGTTCTCTCTTGCCGCAGGGGGCAGGACAAGAGGCAATGGGGTCAAACTACAGCATAGCAGACTTAGATTAAATCTCAGGAAAAACTTCCTAACGGTAAGACCAGTAGGACAATGGAACAGACTGCCTGGAGGGGTTGTGGAAGCTCCTTCACTGGAGATTTTCAAAAGGAGTCTGGAGCCAACTGTCTGGGATGGTTCAGACCAGGGGTCGGCAACCTTTCAGAAGTGGTGGGCTGAGTCTTCATCTATTCACTCTAATTTAAGGTTTTGCGTGCCAGTAACACATTAACATTTTTAGAAGGTCTCTTTCTATAAGTCTATAATATATAACTAAACTATTGTTGTATGTAAAGTAAATAAGGTTTTTAAAGAGTTTAAGAAGCTTCATTTAAAATTAAAATGCAGAGCCCCCCGGACCGGTGGCCAGGACCCGGGTAGTGTGAGTGTCACTGAAAATCAGCTCGTGTGTGCCTTTGGCATGCATGCCATAGGTTGCCTACCCCTGGTTTAGACACAACAAATCCTGCATCGTGGGAGGAGGTTAGACTAGATGACCCTGGTGGTCCCTTCTAACCCTATGGTTTGATGATTCTATTATCATGCCATCTAGGAACCAAGTTCAATCCTGATCACCCCATCCCTGAAAGTGGATGGCAGAAACAGAGGATTTAGAGACATGTGCCGAGAATGGTTTAGAGGATTGGGGAGACATCCATTAGAAAGGAATGGTACTGTTTAGATTAGAGAAGAGACAAATAAGTGACTTGATAGAGGCATACAAGATAATTAATAGTATAGAGAAGGTAAACCAGGCCCTGCTCTATATTCCTTCTCATAATATAAAAACAAGAGGACATGCAATGAAACTGAAAGGCAACAAAATAAAAACAAAGACAAGAAAATACTGTTTTGCGGATCATATAATTAGCCTATGGAACTCATCGCCACAAGATATCATTGAGACCAAGAACTTAATATGATTCCAAAAAGGATTGGACATCTCTGTGGGTAATGAGAATAGCCACAATTATGTTAGCTGGAGTAATAGGTTTCTGTTAGTGATGTAAATTCTCGTGCTTCAAGGATTAACCAGCCCATAAATTTCCAGGTGTTAAGAAGAAGCCTCCCTTACAGGTAAGTGAATTGTCCATTGTGGTGTTTCTTCCACCTACCTCTGAAGCAGCTGGTCATGGACACTGCCAGAGATGGCAATACTGGATGGATGGACCAATGGCCTGACCCGCTATGGCAATTCGCCTGTGGCTATCCACATCTGGTCAGCTTTGTGGGCCAGTGCAGACTGGGAGAGGAGTTTGGCCCCACCTCCTCCCTACCCCATTCTGGGTAGCCTGCGCTCTGGGGGTTCTAGGACAGAGCATGCGGCTGTGATTGTACCCTGTCCTTGTGCAGGGAATGGAGTGGGGAGGGGAGACCTCTTGTTGTCATCTTCCCTGCCCTGCACATCCACACAGGGACAGGACACAATCCGACCCTGCCTCAGGATCTGAGCAGGATGAAACACTGAGTGCCTCCTGCAATAGTCACTGCAAGCGTTCAGCGCTGGCAGGCTTGGGCCCTTAGCCACTTAAACAAATACTGAAACACTCCTGTTCTTTCCCTGACTGCGTACAAATGTCTTTTTCCAATTCCCCCTCCCTCCCAGATAGCTCTCTGTTCCTCTGAGTGCTAATCTGCCTCACAGACACAAAGCCAGCCCACGGCATGCTCGGTCTGTTTCTTCAAACAGCATCTTCCCATTGTACTTTCAAATAAAACAAAAGAACTATGCTGATTTAACACAGCGTAGACATTTTATTTCAGCAGGTGCAAATATCAGAGCACTTATTCTTTTCCAGCAGGAAAATGCCTCCCCCGCCCCAACCCTCTTTAAACCCATCAGTTTGCGAGAATATTGTCATTGAATCATAAGTGACACATGGTCATATATTAAAACTAATAGGGCAGCCCTTTATTTTTATGTATTTTATTTATATTCCAAGGTCAAAATGAGAGGGAGTGTTGTCTAGTGGTTAGATCTAGAGAAATTCTATTCCTGTGTCTCCTGCTGACTTGCCGAGTGACCTTATGGGCAAGTCATTTAGCAGCTCAGTGCCTCAGTTTACCCACCTTTAAGCACGCGAATCATCGCCAGACATTCACTTCTCTTGAGATGATCATCCAGATGTATTGACCAAATAGAAATGCTGACTGAAGCCAAGCCATTTCCGGGACAGAGGGCAGTAGATATTTAACAATGCACGGCAATATGAAGAATGCCAGTGTGACGGGGTGTATTGGGTCCTTTGAGGCTCCCCGCTGGAGACTTCGCTGTCCTACCACACCCCGCCCCAGAGAAGGAGCAGTGAAGTTGGGTCTTCCAGGCATGCCTAGAAAGGCTGCGGGGAAGCAGCCAATCAGAATGCAGCAGGCTCAGTTAAAAGGAGGTGCAGGGCGTACCCAGGTCAGTTGCTAGCTGGGACTGGAAGGGTGAGGAAGACTGTGAGAGTCTCCAGGTGAAGTGGCCTGTGGGAGACCTGGTCAACAGAGAACTTCCACCCTGAGGTAAGGGTGGAGTGACAGGGACTATGTGGGAAGTGGTCCAGGAAATAGCAGCAGTAGTAACTATTAAAGGAAGCAGCATGTGGCTTCCTGTTTGTAGGGTCCCTGGGTTGGGATCCAGAGTAGTGAGTGAGCCTGGGTCCCCCCACCAGTTGCTGGGGAAGCTGTCAAAGCCTGAAAAAGGGGATAAGACTCAGTACTAAAAGCCCAGGAAAAGGGCTAGAACAGGGGTTCTCAAATTGGGGGTCATGACCCCTCAAGGGGTCACAAGGTGGTTATGTGGGGATTGTGAGCTGTCAGGAGTCAGAGCGGGCACTGTCAGCCCTGCCAGGCCTAGGGGGTAGGGTTGCACTCAGAGGCCTGCTGTGTGAAAGGGGTCACCAATACAAAAAGTTTGAGAACCACTGGGCTTGCGTTTAAACAGGGTCAGTGAGACTCGCTGAGGACAGAGAGTCTCCAGGGAGGAAGCTCTGGGGGCATGGCTCTAAACCACGGCAGGGACAGACTTAAAGCTAGCCCAGGAGGGGCTGAGAACTGAGCTCAGAGACAGGGCTGCAGACGTTACCAACGACACAGGGGTCAAGCTCTGTTGGACCTTGTTTGCTGGCTCATGTTGACTGTGTGTGACTCGGCTGGAGAGCTGAGCCACTGAAGACTCGCCTGATGAGGGAATTGCCGATGGCGGGGGCACCATGAGCCGAGAGAGTGAAGCTTCACACACACCTGCCAGGAGGAGCTCAGGAGAGGTGAGTGCTCACTATCACAGCCCATCTCTCGGCAAGATTGTCTTAGGAGGATGGGATGAAATCTGGAGGCGATCCAGACATGGGACCGAGCATAATTTGGAAGATAGGCATTCCTAGCTAAGCACATTCATAAATCTTTCCTGAGACACAATAGTAAAGGAGCGTCTGTGCATTTCCCTGGCATTCTTCACTGCACAAGTGTGTTGGCTTTGCCTTCTGGCACAGAAGTGGCTTGGCTTCCGTTAACACTTCTCTTGGTGGCTGTCCTTATTGTAACGATGGTCATGGTCATCCTCAAGTCATGCCGCTCTGATTCCAGTGTTCTGCGCTGTTGCTTTGAGCACACCTTCATTCTTTCCTGGGAGAGGATAATATAAGTCATGGTTGTCTAGTTACATCACTGCCATGCTGTAGGGAGGCTAGTACCATTGGAAGCAGCTCAGAAGACTGCTATCTGGACAGGGAGGCTTCCAGAATGCTAATTTGAATGAGGACCCAGACTGATGATGCCTGTTGCAAGATTGATAGTTTTCAGTCTAGTTTCTGGTATCTGCCTCATGCTTAGTGCTAGCTTGGCAGAAAGGGGGAGGCCCAAATGAGAATGAAAGGTTTGCCATAGATCAGACAACTGGCCGTTCTACTCTAATAACCTAGAATGGATAGATTCCTGAGGCTCCAAAAATGCTCAATATGTCTTTTATAATTAGTTGTGCAATGATACATCTCGGGATAAACAGCTCCTACAAGTGCCCCCTTGCAACCAAAAGCATGAAATCTAATCTATATTAATTAGAACTCATTGGAAAACAAAATGGGCCTCCCAGGAGAAATTCCACTCTTGCAACATTAGTTTTTTGGCTGAATTGGGGAAAAATGATTAAATAGCCACATTTTTATTAAAATTAAAAATGCCTGAAAAAGTTGGCTTCAGAACTGTCTAAATGTTTAAGATTTTCTTGATTGACAATTTCACCAAATGGAGCTTTCAAAAGCAAAACATTTTTGACCAAACCCCCTTGTACAATGAGGAAAATGTTTCATTTGAAATTTTTTGGCTAGCCCTAAGACTGATAATTTGCACAGAGCCTTATGGATGACAGTTGCAAACCAGTTTGTAACAATTATAAATTATTCATTTGCAATAATATGGCACTTAAGACCCCTAGTCATAGACCAGAATCCCATTGTGCTAGGCTCTTTCAAACAGAACAAAAGACAGTCCCTGTCCCAAGGAGCTTTCAATCTACAATTGAACCATGAGCCAGTAGATTGATACACACAGACAGAGGGGAATACAAGTAAACAGTGAGCTAGTATTGGTCAGCATGATCGGCAATGGTCTCTGCACACCAGCAGCTGAAGTGTTGTCAAATTTTATGGTGGCATCATGTCAAAGTAGAGTCTTAAACAGCGATTTGCAGCAGGATAATGTGTTCATTATGAAGGGCAGTGCAGTAGAAATCACAAAGATGCTTTGTCCGAATTTGTGTATTTGTTACAAAGTAAGTCTCAAAACACCACTGTGAAAAAAGCATTAGCATTTTTCAATTGAAGCAGGCAGCGCTTAAGTGACTTGCCTAAGACTGTTCAGTAAATCTGTAGCAGAGCTGGGGGGAGAATCTGAAAGGCCCTTGTCGCAGGGCAATGACTTGCCAGTGAGGTGCCTCCTGTCGGTCGTCCTGGGAATTAGCTCTTCCGGCCAGGAGCGCCCTCTGCAGGCCGGTGTCTCGCCTGCCGTTGGCCCCTCTGTCTCTCCCAGACCCTGGTGCCCTCCTCCATCAGGGTTCTGCCCCTGCAGTAACCCACAATCCAAGTCTCCCCACCCAGGGGATCCCCCAACCCTCTACCCCTCCCGCCTTGCCTCAGTGGCCACTGCTAGTCACCATCTAGTCCCCACTCCCTGGGGCAGACTGCAGACTATGAACCACTCATCATTGGCAAGGGGGGTTGGACCAACTGCCTCTGCCTATCTCTGGGCTGCCCCTCTGCAGCCCCAGTACCCTTTCATCGGCCTTTCACTAGGCCTGCAGCCTGGGGTGTTGCTAGGCTGGAGCTTCCCAGCTCCCTCTGCCCTTCCCCAGCACTGCTCCACCCTAGGTACCCTTCTTAGCTTCCCAGGCAGCCAGGTCCTTCTCTAGGAAGCTAGAGCAAGTGTCTCCTCCCTTCTGGCCCACAGCCCTCTTACAAGGGCCAGCTGGACCCTGATTAAGCTGGCCACAGCTGTGGCTGCTTTCCCAATCAGCCTGCTTTTCCCATTCACAGCCCTCTCCCATGCTTTAATCCCTTCAGGGCAGGAGTGGGATAGTCACCCAGCTACAGTCCTTAATCAACATTCTGGCCAGTATCCACTAGCCCATGCTTCTCCATTACTCTAACATTGGTGTACATTACCACCAATGTTGTTACGGTTTGCACAATTATTCAGCCCATAGCATTTTGCTTGACAGCATCCTGCATGGGGGAATTCCTCAGGCTGAATATCTTGTTTTCTTTGTTTTAATGGTACCAGCCATTAATGTGACTAAGTGAAGCACTGTTCCTTGGTAGAGGGCTGTGTTTACTGGCATCTTCTGCTCTAGCAATTGTGCTCTCTCTCTGCTGCGTGACGCATTTGTTTCGAGAGCTCTTCAGCCTGCTGGGACTTTGACTGAGTGATTTAGCAGGTGGTGGTTGCAGTGGAACGTATTACATTTGGCATCTCTAGTAGATTCTGAACTTCAGGATGCAACTGGATCGTAAAAATCATGTCTCTCTCAAGAATTTAAAAATTGGTGCTGTTTCTGAAACTTCTCTGTGGACATTATGCACAACTTAAGCAAAAGCAAGCCAGCGCAGATGTCTCTAGGGTGGGGCACAAAGTGGGCAGAGGAACAGATGGTTTTGTGGTCAGGGAACGACACCCCAACTCAGGAGGTCTGAGTTCAATTTCTATCTCTGCCATGGACTACCAGCATGATCTTAGGCAAATCTCTTACAGCTAGATTCTCAGTCTCTTACTCCCACTGGTGAGCAGTTCCTCACATGAGCACTCCCACTGAAGTCTCTGGGACAGCTTACATAAGAAAATCCTTATCAGGCGGGTGGGTATCGCGGCGGTGTTTGTCACAATCTGGCACTTAGCCTCTCTGTGCTTCAGTTCTCCATCTGTTAAATGGTGATAATGATAATTCCCTTTCTCCTGTGTTTTGTCTGTCTTGTTTGTGTTTGTACAGCACCTAATACAATAGGCCCTTGATCTTGACTGGGACATCCAGGGGCTACCCTTAGGGGTCTGAATGGCACCCCCATTCCATCCTTAATGCCTGCTCCCATATGGGCTAGGAGCCAGCTGCATATTGTGGTGGTTAGAGCAGAGGACTGGCAACTCTTTGCTGTTGGACTAGAACCACACTGATCAGCTGGGAAGGGGAAAGAGGAAACCAGAAAGAGGCTGGCTGGAGAGTAACTTTAGAGAGGGAGGCTGCTTTTTACACTCTGGCTAGCTGCAGGCCTTCTGGGAAATTAGGAAGGCTCTAAACGTTAAAGCAGGCTAAAGAAAGCTGCTGGAGAGGTAGGCCTGATAGACTGGGACCCTGACAGAATGGAAGTTTTTTGTATGCAAGGCTTCTGATGGAAGCCTGGGCTAACAGTGCCATGGTGGGCACCCTGGGGTCTTGGCCTGTGTGTTCTCTGGTTTCCTTGGTTCACTAATTGCCTTGGGTCACAAGCTATCAAGTTGAAAACTAATTCAGAACTAGCACTGTCTGGAGCAGCAGCATCCGCACTGACTGCAGGACATGCAAAAAACAGTGCAGCAGCTGGAGTGGCTAAAGGGGATGGTAGAAAGGCTGAGGAAGTTGTGGCTTCAAGGAAAGGAGTGGCCAGTGGGAACATAAGAACAGCTATACTGGATCAGACCAATGGTCCATCTGCCCAGTATCCTGTCTTCAGAGGGAATGAACAGAACAGGCAATCATCTAGTGATCTGTCCCCTGTCATTCACTCCCCTCCCTTCATCGCTTGCTCTCCCCCCACCCTCACTCACTTTCACTGGGCTGGGGCAGGGAGTCGGGGTGCGGGCTCTAGGCTGGGGCCAAGGGGTTGAGTATGGAAGGAGGCTCTGGGCTGAGCCTGAGGTGCAAGCTGTGGGAGGGAGTTTAGGTGCTGGAGGAGGCTCGGGGCAGAGGCACGGGGTTGGTGTGCAGGAGAGGTTGAGGGGTGTGGGCTCTAGGAGGGAGTTTGGGTACAGGAGGGGGTTCCGTGATGGGGTAGCAGGTTGGGGTGCAGGCTCTGGCCAGGAGGTGCTTGCCTCAGGCTCCCTGCCTGCCCTGGCCCTGCACCACTCCCAGAAGCAGCCGGGACGTCTCTGACCCCTGCAGGGGATGGCAGTGATCTTCGCACGCTGCCCCTGCAGTTCCCATTGGCCACAGATCCTGGCCAATAGGAGCTGCAGAGTCTGCACTTGGGGTGGGGGCAGCACATGGAGACCCTCTCCTTCCCCCAGGGGCAGCAGAGATGGTCCGACCGCTTCCAGGAGTAGTGCAGGGCCAGGGCAGGTAGGGAGCCTGCCTTAGCCCGGCTGTGCTGCTGGAATTTTAGAAGCCTAAAATCTCCTGGTTTTGGCTTCAGTAGCCTGTAGGAGATTCCCAGCAAAACCAGGAGGGTTGGCAACCCTAAGTCCCATACCCATATGTTCCAATGGAAATATAGGCTGGTGCCTTTCCTGACCGTGCATCATCACTACTGTTGATGCATTGTTCCTCCCAATTAAGGTTATGCTTTCCTATTGTGTGATAGTGAAAGGAACACAGGCACTGCTAGACTGGATCTGACGCTTGTTCCATACTGTCTCTGACAGCAGCCAGCACCTGCTGCTTCAGAGGAAGGCATAAGAAACCCCATGCATTAACAGAAAAAGGAGAAAAACCAGGCTGCTCTTCTCATGCTAGTTTTAAGGGTCTCTGGGCCTCTGTAGCTGACAAACAGTCCTTCTCCCCCTGCCCCAAGCTGTTGACTAACTTAGTCTCTACAGCAAATTCCCTCTGCCAAAAAGAGGTCATCCTTTTGTGCCCCCTCCCGTGTCCAAGTTTCCCCAAAGAATAGTAGTTGAGAGGAAGAAACAGAACTTTAGATGCAGCCAACTTGACTTAGCAGCCCTGAGGAGCTAAGAATAGCGCTTGTGTATCACCATGACGACATCTCCTTAGCAGGAACATGGGCTTTAATCACACATTAGAGGAGCGCAGGCTGGCTCTGGTGCTATATAAAGAGTACTTTTGGCAAAGGCAAATGATGGCTCATGCACTTGGCAGAAGGAAGCCAAAGGGCTCCACTTATCAACCGGAGCCCACCCTTTTACTGCATGGAGTTGGAAGGAATACAAGTTTTCAAAGCGGGCATTCTTACTGGTCCCATTGGTGCAGGGCTCCTTGATGCTGCTGCCGCCCCTGCCATGCCTGAGTAGTACATCGCAAATAATAGACGATGCAGTTGGACCCAACTGCAAGGACCCCTGCAATGCCCAGTCAATGAGAGGAGTATGGATGAATGGGGTGGGGATGAACTACCAGTCTACTCCAGCAACTTTGTTCCCTTCACCCTTGCGGTGAGCACAGTACAGACGTTTTGCAGACCTCACACACAATCCACTGCAACTCAGTTAGTTCTCCCTTTCTCCTCTGCAGCTGGCTTCTTGCACAACGAGGCGGTACACATCCAAAGGCAAGAATTTGCCTGTGAGCCCATTGTTTGTGCTTCAACAGCTTTTGCTCCCATTAGCTGCACAGCACTGCTCTCACCTAGAACATCAGAACGGCCATACTGGGTCGGACCAGAGGTCCATCTAGCCCAGTATCCTGTCCTCTGACAGTGGCCAATGCCAGGTGCCCCGGGGGAATGAACCGAACAGGTAATCATCAAGTGATCCATCCCCTATCACCCATTGCCAGCTTCTGGCAAACAGAGGCTAGGGACACCATCCCTGCCCTTGCTGGCTAATAGCCATTGATGGACCTATCCTCCATGAACTTATCTAGTTTGCCTGTCTCATGCTGGGATGAACCAAACACTCCTGGTCACATTGAGGGTTACAGACAATAAAAACTACTTTAGTGGCAAGAACAATCTTTTATGATTCAATTGTCAAATGTTTATACTTCATCAGTATTTTCTCAGTCCAACATTAATGGCAGTAGAGTCACGCGTGTTCCTCGTTTCGTTAGAAACATAGCAGCCTGACAGTCCAGTTGGGTAACTAGAGAAACTAGTACACTCTGGAGAAGCTCAGCCCCAGGATATTAAAGGACCAGTAAGTGAGTGGCAGCCCTGGGAAACCTTTCAGACCTGCAGCTGTAGGTCAGGGGATGTAGCAGAGAGGGCTGCAGCTATTCTATCACAGCTGAAGACTGCGCAGGCAGCTTCCCTCAGTCAAGTGAAAGTCAGCTCCATACATTTTGATGTTCTCTGTGTGGAAACCTCTAAACACTCATCGTAGCTGCTCAAGCAACTCTGGGGAGTTGGATTAGCCACAAGGTGGTGATTAGAATGGTCAGCTGGCAAGAAGCTTCTGCAAGGGGCAATTTGCTACCTGCTGCTGCAGCAATTCCGTAAGTGACCACCTGATGGAACACTAGGTCTGATTCTCTTTTCTCTTATACTGGTGTGAACCCGGAGTACCTCCACTGAAGTCAGTGTGGTCACAGCACTATAAAACCCTTGCCAATGAGAACAGAATCAGGTTTGTTCTTCTGATTCCTGGTATGGCAGATGCTCCACTTTGGGCCTTTCTATAAATATTAAATATGTGGGAGCTTTGCTTTACTTGTAACTCTGGAATGGGACTCTGGAGATCTAGGTTCTCTTACTGCCTCTGGCACAGAGGCCCTTGGGCAAGTAACTAAGGGCTTATCTACACTTTCAGTGCTGCACCGGTGCTGCTGTAGCACATAGTGAAGAGGCTACCAAGCCAACAGGAGAGCTGCTTACATCCGTGTAGGTACTGCATCCCTCCAAGAGGTTATGTTAATGGGAGAAGCCCTCCTGTTGACCTCGAGCTGTCTACACTGGGGGTTAGGTCCATATAACTAGGTCTCTCGGGAAGGTGGATTTTCCACCCCTCTGAGTGACTGTTATACTGACTTAAGTTGGGACTATAGACCAAGCCTAAGGCCTTGGTCCAGCAAAGCACTTAAACATGTATAGCTTTAAACACAATAGTCCCACTGACTTGCTAAAGAGACCCCTCATATGCTCAAAGTTATCCATATCCTTAAGTACTTTCCTGGATGGGCCTTGATCTCTCTGTGCTTTACTTCCCAGTCTGTAAAATGGGGAAAACAAGTCTGCTTTATTTGTGGGCAGGTCTACACTCAAAATGCTACACCAATGCAGCTGTGCCTCTGTAGCCCTTCAGTGAGGATGTTACCTATGGCAATGTGAGAGCTTCTCCCGTTGGCATAGTTAATCCACTTCTATGAGATGTGGTTGCTAGGTCGAGGGGAGAAACCCTCCCATCAGAGTACTGTCTAAACCAGGGCTTAGGTTGGTATAACTCTGTCACTCAGGCATGTGGATTTTTCACACCTCTGAGCAACATAGTTTTACCGATGTAAGTTTATAGTGTAGACCTGATCTTAGAGTCCTGCTGTGAAGATAAACCCCATCAGTGTTTGTCTGGCACTCTCATGCTAGAGTGTTGTGGCATAAAAAAGCCTTGTCAATACAGGAGAGACAGTGAAACTGAAAAAAGGCTAATACTGTGTAAGGCCCCAGAGCAAGAAGGCTTGGAGGGATAGACCTCTTTACTTTCCCCTGTGGAAGAAAGGGGAAAAGCTAGCTCTGGCAGGCTTAATTTACATATTGTAATTTCATCCCTGTACACTTCTGCTCAGTGCTTCATGGTGTATTGTTTGGAGATTATCTGAAATCTTACCTAAGAGTGCAGGGGACTGGACTAGAAGACCTCTCGAGGTCCCCTCCAGTCCTACACCCCTATGTATATAAAGGGGGAAGAGCAATGAAAGTTAAAGCCTGGCGAAAAGTGGGTCACCCTGTTCTAAAAGGTAGTGAGTGGCCCAAAACTCAAGGAGACAGAATCCTTCCATAGTCTCTATCTGGGAGACAAGGGGGTTCTGTTCAGAGATTCAGGTTGTGTGTTGGGCTATGCTAAGAACTAGGTTTCCTACCCAGAACTTTGGAACCCTGTGAGATGTTCTTTTGCCACACTAGTGACTCTGCAAGACTGCCCTAGTGAAGAGGAGCGGGATCTACTGCTGCTGGACTCTAGACTAAAGCACCCAGGTTGGGAGAGCTGCCTCCCGCCATCCACTTGACCACCACTTGATCTAATCAGGGTTATGAGTGAGTTGTAGGTGGGATGGAGTTTGTATAGTGGGCCTTACCCATAGGCGGCAAATGATATGGCCCAGTGGGGTCCTTTCTCCACCAGTATGCAGGAATATGGGCCTGGCTCCAATGTTTGGGCTTATATTTAATCAGTCGTCCTGGTCCTAGGAAGGACCAGGGCAACCACCCTGGGCCCTGCGCTTTAGGGGGCTAGCAGAGGGGTCCAGTACCAGCAGCAGCAAGCAACCCAGCCCCTGCCCCCCCACAAGCCTCTGACCTGCTCCTTTCTGGCTTTTGCCCCCTCCCTCGAGCAATGCCGGTGGGGCAGAGCAGGGCAGGCTGGGGCCAGGTTGCTTGCTGCTGCCGGTTGCAGGCCCCTGCTAACCCTCCAGGCCACCCTGGATCCTGCATCCCCCTGAAGCATGGGGCCTCCAAAGCACGGTGCCTGGGGCAGTTGCCCCGGTCAGCCCTACAGACAGGACAGCTCTGCTTGGACCCATTCTCAGCACCACCAAAAATTATATAAACCTGGCACTCAAGGCCCTACCCATGTACCTTAGTTGGATTTTGCTGATTTTTATTCTGTAAATATCCACTTGCTGTGTTCTACCGAAGAAAGGGCTTGAATGACTTCACATTCCAGGGGATTCCTGAACTGGAAAGGTAACTGGGGGAGGTTGCAAGGTTGCTTTGTGGTTTCCTAGTGCCAGACCTGGGAGTGCAGCTCTGAGAGGAGGCTCAAGCCATGTTTCATTCCATTTAGAAGAGGTCCCCTAGATTGACTGAACCTGGCTTCTGTTGCTGGCCTCTGTATCTGGCAGAATGGTTACAGGTGCCAATAACTTGGTTGCTGCAGCAGCAAGCAGCATTGCTTACTATACAGGGATGTATCAAGTGCCTCTTGTGGAATCCTTTATACCACTTGAAAGTTCAGATACTCTGCTCTCAGGTGGCATCAGCTATTAACCCTGATCCACCAGAGCAAAAAAGTGATCAGCCATTAAATCTGTCATTTGGTCCCTCATGTATTTTCTGTTAGCTCTGACCCAGAGCTCATTCTAGCAGCTCTCGGACCAGAGAAGCTTTGCTAAGGGCCTTGCTAGAAAGCATTTGTAACCCTTTTTTAACAGCCAGTGAAGCACAAATGCTACTGCCTGGAGTGATTTCTTTTTCTTTCAAGACAACTGCGATAGCCATGTGTGAACATCATGACAGCCCTGATAATTTTTTACCAGTTTTGGGAGCTATTGATTTTTAGCCATGTATTATGGGTGCTGAACACTTGAAAATCTGATGCCAAAGTGCTCTTGAAAATCTGCTCTCCGAGCAGATGGATGATCTAACTTCAAATTGCAGTTTCTTTTTTAAAAAAATGAAAAGCCATTTCATCCCTTGAGAACAAGTAACTTCAAATTGTATATCGGGAAGAAGCTTTCTAAGGAGGAAAGTTATTAGACTGGCAACACTAGAAACTCCATCACCTGAGATTTTTAAAATTACGCTGGGTAAAGCATTAAAGACCATAGTGTGCTGGCTGGTATGTGGCCTAAATGTCCTATCTACCATTCCTGCTCTAGTGTCCATAGGATATGGGAGGAGGATGACATGCAGTAGCTTTTGATGCACTGGTTACATGGCTAGACACATTCCAGCCAGAGATTTTTATGAGCAATGTGGCATGTGTCCATATAAGTGCTTGCTGAAACTTTGTTTTGTTAGTGGCCTTTAGTATGACATACAAAAGGAATCCTTTGCATTGTATCTCGATCTACAGGATGACGGTTCCATCTTCATTAAGAGCACAAGTCCCTAACTCAATAAGGTTGATTTTCAGAAGGGCTCAGCAATCACAACTGAATCCAGACATTCAACAGTGCTAGGCTCCTACTTTCATAGTGGTTTTTTTAAGGGTAGAAGGGACCATTATCATGCAGTCTGATCTTTTTTCAGAGTAGTAGCCATGTTAGTCTGTATCCACAAAGAACAAGAGTACTTGTGGCACCTTAGAGACCTCTTGTGCCTAGTGCAGGCCATAGATGCCACACAGGCCCATTGGCTGCTGAGCTGTTTTGAGACACTGGCCATCGTATGCCACAATAGGAGATGTGGGGTGCACCAACACTTTGCTGAGTCTGGCCCTCATTTAGGTGTTTAAATGGGAGCTGAATTCTTTTCAAACTCTGGCCCCCAGTTGTAGGTTCTGAACCCTTAAAAATGTGGCCGGAGATAATACAATTCTAGTGTGCATTTCTCTTCAAACTGAAAGCATCTTAAAATATCTCACTTCTCTGCCTGGAAAATGAAAACAGACTTGTCTGTTTCTCTCACAGGTTCTTATTTGTTGGTTCCACAGTACAACATTCCGGTTAGACTCGTTGCCAGGATTGTTTATTTTGTCTTTTGAAAAAATGTCTATTTGATTTTTTTAATTGTTGTTGGCCTTACATCTTGTAAACGCTTATTTTTTAATACATAAATGTAGGGCAAACCACCTGACAGTGTCCCTTTTAATTAATGTTTGTAATTGAGGAATATGACCTCTAGATGGCAGAGTTTCCTTCTTTTGTGCTTTATTGTCTAGCTGCTCACTTCCATTCAACATAACTAAGCTTATTGCAACGGAGTTTGATATGATACCTTTTGTGAGATCTATGTAGTCTGAGAATAGGTGGCTCAGCAACTTGCTATTGGGGTTAGAGGTCTTTTCTTTAATTCACCAGTTCAATCTAGCAAGTGATGGTTTAGTGCACACATCTAAAGTGTCCTTTATATGAGGGTCAAAGTACCCTGCATTCCACCCACAGTTGGTGACCCCCTCACTTTCATTATGGACAAGTGCAGAATCTTGAAACCAAGGTTATAGCAGAAATTGCTTACCCCATTTAGACCGTAAATTCTTATGGGCAGAGACTGTCTCTGTCTCTGTTTGTACAGGGCTTAGTGCAATGGGGCAGGTTGAGGGGTGCCTTTGTGAAATGAGTTCAGGGGTTTGGCTCCATTACCCAGTGGGCAAGCATCTAAATCACAACTAGCACCACTGGTGGCCTTGTCAGCGGAGATTGGTGATATCTTGGGCCGTTAGCATTTTTCTTGGCTTTTACAGGCCAGCATGGACATGTAACACTCTAAAAGCATATTTTGAATTGGTAAAAATGTTGACCCGCTTTTTTTTTAACAGTTTGAGCACACTGGTCAGGGCTACTAGCTCAACCAGCTGGGCAGAGGTCCCAGTGGGCAACCCCTCGGCCTTTACAGTATCATGGAGGGTCACGACAGCATAACCCGCCCTTCTTTGCCCATTTATGACAATGCTGCTACCATTAGTGAACCACTTATAATTTGCATTTGGGAGCAGCTGATTCTTTAAGTCTTGGCGGCTGGAGTATTGGGCATTTATGATCTTTAAACAGTTGTGTTTTTGTACCCCTTTCTGACAGGAGGGTGGCTGGGTTAAGGGTGGGGCAAGACTGCAGGGTGACCTCGGGGTTCTCGAACAGCTTAGCCTGATACCGAGCTATCTGAGCCTGGGTGGGCCAGAGGCCACCCTTGGTGTCCAGCAGTGCTTGGACCATATGGGGGGTATACACTTGCATGACTCCTCCCAATGTTAGCTTTTTGGCTTTTTTAAGTACTAGGGCAGTAGCCGTGGCCGCCCGTAAACATGCCGGCCAACCCTTTGCAGCCTGGTTAGGTTGTTTAGAAAAATAAGCCACAGGATGTTTTCCAGGTCCCCAACAACTGGGTTAGCACTTTCAGGGCTACCCCTTTTTGTTCATGTATATACAATTGAAATGGCTTAGAGATTCGGCAGACCCAGCGCTGGAGCTTTTATTAGCTTTTTTTAAAGATTTTTAAATGCCTTGTTGGCTTTTGGGGACCAGTGAAAGGGGTTGTGATTTGTTTGACACTGTTATATAACAGTTTAGCCATAGTTTAAACTTTGGGATTTATATTCTGCAAAAGCCCACCATACCCAGAAAGGCCCTGAGCCGTTTACGAGTGCTTGGGGTAGGGACCTGACACATAGCTTTTTTTTTTGTTTGTTTGAAAGCTGGTGCTTTTCTTGCTGTAAGTGAAACCCTAGGTATTGTACTTTTGGGAGGGCAATTTGAGCCTTACTCCGTGCAACCTGATATTCTTGATACATCTCCTTGGGCTTTTCCATGGCCTCCAAGGTATCTGAGCATCCCCCCAGAGGCATAGGGTTCTTTTTCTCTGGGCAGCAGAGGATTTCATTTTTGACCTGGTTTTATGCATTTTTTTTCTTCCCCTTTCTGGATTTGTTTAACCTCTGACATGGGGTTCCCAAGACTGTGTCATAGGGGTGGGTTTCCATTTTGCTGTGGAGGTGCTGAGGTTTGTGTCATCCCAAGGCCTCCCAGGAGCAAGTCCCAGGTTTGTCAGCTGGCTGCTGAGGAAGCTCTGCCTCCTGCACAGGGGAATTTGACTCTGGAGGCTGACAGTGGAATAGAGCTATGGTGGTTCTTTAGGGAACCTGCTGGTCCAATCCCATGTATGACAAAGAAGATGAGAACCAAAACCTTGAATGTGACCCAGTATTCTATGCAGAGCCAGTGCAGAGAGCAGAGCACGGGGGTGATGTGAGCTCTGGGGCAGAGCAGATGTGCTGCTGCAGTGATCTGAACCAGATGTAGCTTTTTATTTTATTAAGGTTGGCAGTTGCATTCCTATATTTGCAGGAATAGAGTCCTATATGCTAAGGCCTGAAGGGCTCATGATGGTTGCCTAGTCTGAGCACCTGCACAGCACAGGTGAGGGGATTCCACCCAGCAAGTCCTGCAGGGAGGGAATTATACTTCCTTTTTTCCTGAAGCAAACACAGTCAAGCCCAATAATGTGCAGTAATAAGAGCCAGAGGTCACGAATGATCACCACAGCCAAGTCCAAATCCACCAAGACAGGGCACAATTGTCTTGTGAACTGCAGGTGGAAGGATGGGCCAGTGGTTAGGACACTAGCATGTGAGAGGCCCATGTTAAAGTCCTTTCTCTGCCACAACCTTCCTGTGACCTTGGGCAAGTCACTTAGCCATCCCGTGCCTCAGTTCCCCATCTATAAACAGCACTACCCTGCCTCCCAGCGGCATGGTGAGGATAAATACATTAAAGATTGTGAAGTGCTTTGAGATCTAGTGATGGAAGTGTCTATGTAACATTTCTGTATTATTACAGAGCCCCCCACTCCCAGGGAGCCCTGACTGGTGGGATTTGCTCAAACAGGAGAATCCAACCTCACAGAGCTCCAGTGGGCTAGAGAGAGCAGGCAGGAAATCCTGCTCATACTTCCTGCTGTGAGCTCTCCTGCAAGGAACTGCAGTTGTATGGGCTGCTGAGAGTGCACCTGTGCAGTGACAGCTGCTGCTGAAGGGTGCTAGCAGGCCAGGTGTCCAAGCTCTGGGCTGTGGCCTGGGCTGAGGGAGCAGCCTGAGCCTGGGGCCCTGATGAGCCTGCACCACAGTGACTGTGAGGATCAGACAGAAGGAGGCCCCACCTCTGTGACTGAGGGTCTGCTTGGCGCTGATGGACATGACTGTTGCTGATTACAGTGGTGGGGTGATTTCTGGGTGAATCCCTGCCTACCCAAGGGCAACAAGGAGGGGTCTCCATCCCAAGGCCAGGGGTGGGAGTTTGGCATGAACTACCACCAAGGGGCACCCCCACCACACATCTCCTTAGGCTTCAACCTGCTGCTCTTGATCCAGTTGCTGACCTCAGCTGTGAGATGATGTCACTTGCATCTGATGGGCAGGTGCTGTGGAGCTGAGTGTCCCCTCCATGTCTTCTCACAATCTCCCCTGGTGGCTCCACATGGAGACTGTAGCAGTCTTGGCAGGAGGATGAATCTCTGTGGGACTCTACAGGCAGGAGCTCTGGAAGAGGAGAAGCAGGTGATTGTCTCCCTGGGTTGGGTCTGACAGCAACAGCTGAACCCATCTCATCTAGTGCTTGCTCCATCTCTGAGGAGGGATGGCAGGAGTCCATGGTCAGATGTGTCAGATCCGGGGGAGAGGTCCAGTCATGAGCATGGACATACAGCCCTTGTCCATGGCCACAAGGAGTTCCCCCATCAGGGCCAAGAGCATTATCGCTGTTCCCACCCTGGCCTGAAGCCTGACTGAAAGGGGTTCAGGATTCTGATTCCACCTTGGTGGAGCTGGACATGACCTGGGAGCGATTCTCAGCTGCCTTCCTCAGGAATGGGAAGATAAATACTAGGTGGTTGGAGATCAGTTGTGGTGAGCGATGGTATCTGTCCAGCTACAGCCTCTGAGAGAAACAAGGACAGAAGAGTGACATTTCCCTCTCTCTCCCAGTTCTGTACCATCCTGCTCCCCTCAACATGCCTGATGTTTTGTGCATTCTCATGTGGTCCGGCTCCCATTGTTTGCAGCTCAGTATCCTGTTTTCAGGTTAGTAGGGAAGCTTGCTGTCTCTGCCAAGAGACCCTCAGTCTCCACAGGTGTCAGGCTGGCATGTTTAATTGGCACTAAAGTTCTACAAAACCTTTTTTAGTCAAACTATTCCTCATTATACAGAGAACAGTTCAATCAATATGAAACCAAGAGTAAACAAAAAGATACTTCATCAAATGGTACTTGGAACACAACAGCTCTGAATCTGACTGATAACCACCAACAGTTACTTAAGTATTAACCCTCAGTTAGCAACATTACAGGACTAAACAGCATAATTCTATATTAGCTTGGCTAAATTAACAATTACATAGAAAGTATGCTGTTGTGGCTGAGGCACTAGACTGGGACTCTGAAAATTTGGGTTTAATTTCCAGTGATTCTATGCTGTGGGCAAGTCACTTAAAAGCCTACTGCCTCAGTTTCCCCATTTGTAAAATGGGGAGAAGTACTTCCCTACTTCACAGTTGTGATGAGAGGAGAAAGCCATGAATACCTGGGAGCAACTCCGAGTAAGGTGATGGGAGCAATACAAGTAGATGTTGTGTTTCATTGCAAGCATAATGCTAGAAAAGAGCCAAGAGTGGCCTTTTCAAGCCAGCCCCTCTGAACTGGGAAAGGAGTCAGGCAAAGCCAAACGGAGTCCATGGGTGATGTCTGGCTTCTGAATCAAAATCCCACAGTTCCTGCTTCAACTAAAGCCACTCCAATGGCACCAATGTTGCTGGTTAGGAAAAACTCCCTCATGGAGTGAAAGATGCATGGGAATGTGAGGAAGGCCGCTGGAGTCAGCATAGGGTGACCAGATGTCCCATTTTTAAACAGACTGTCCCTTATTTAAGCCCTCCTGCAGGTGTCCCAGCTTTTCTTCAAAACAGGCAAATAGTCCCATATTCTCTCTTACCCCTGCCCCCCTCCTACCCCCCCCCATCCGTACCAGCAGGTCCTGCTGCTGGCTGGATCCCTGTTTGCCAGCCACCTGGCCAACAGGGATCCAGCCAGCAGCAGGACCTGCTGGTACAGATGGGGGGGGTAGGAGGGGGGCAGGGGTAAGACAGAATATGGGACTATTTGCCCAACAGGGGTGAGCAGGGAGGTCCAGTGGCCAGCAATGGGGGTGGGTGCGTAAGGCTGGTGGTTGGGCGAAGATACAGCGCACAGGGATGGCTGCTGGTCCAGCAGCACAGCCCCCATTGCATGCTGGCTCTTGGCCAGCAGGACTCCACCCTGTTTTTTGGCTGACATGGGCTGCGCGCTGCAATGGCTGGTGAGGTGTGGGCTGGCAGTGGCTGGTTACTTGTCACCTCTGCTGCCCACCCATTGGCCCTTTACATGCTTCCCCCCTCTCGCTGTCCTCTCCCTGCTTTGCCCCGTCGCCTTCTCCCTATCCCCCCGGCAGGACACATCCTGCTCCCAGCACTGTGTGGAGAACCAGCCCCTGGTCAGAGCACTCAGCTCACCAGCAGCCTGGCTGGCAGGCTCCTTCCTTCCCCCACTGCCTCTGGCTGGGCTGGTGCCCTGGGAAAGCCCAAGACCCACCAGCCCAGGGTGCTGGCCAGGGGGAGCCGAGCCCGGCATGTGCCAAAGCCCTGCATAGCACTGGCATGGGGAAGCCTCTCCACCCCTCAGCTAACTTCTGGAGTAGGAAGGGGAAGCTATTTTTTTTTCCAGCCTGTTCACACCCTGAACCTGCAGGCTCCACAGCAGCCCCTGGGGCAGGGGCTTAGCACCCTCTTCACCTACCTCTCCCCCTCCCCAGGTCCTGTCCCCAGGGAGCAGGAGGCTGCTCCATCCCAGGGTACCCTCCCCTGCTGAGCCACCTCTCTGGCCAGGTTCACGGAAGCCCCTGCAGGCAGGTTCCCTGGTGCACAGTGCATCCTTAAAGCTTAACCCCTTCCTGCCCATGCTGTAGCCAGAGGTGGATGGGTTATGTCGTGGCCAGCAGCAGCCTGGAGGTGTTACCTGTCTTTCGACACTGTGTGTTCAGGAAGGGATGGGGGGGGGAGGGGGAGGAGAGATGAGCTCTGCAAAGACATGGGCCAGGTCATCCCTTCCTCACCACCTCCTCCCCTGCGGCTGGAAGCAGCTCCTGTCCCTTCACTCCTGCACAGTGCTGAAAGGATGTTGCTGGCCACGTTGTGGTGTGAACCCTGGCAGAAATCTGGCAAGGGGGAATCATGTGACCCTGCATTTCCCCTCCCCCCCCGCACATGTTGCCTCTGGAAGACATGGTACCAGGAGAGGCGGGTCCATCCCGGGGGCCCAGCCAAGCGTGGAGGGCACTGGGAAGGGAGGGTCAGAACAGTCAGTCACGCCCCTTCCCCCATGTGAGAGGTGTACAGGAGTGTGTGTGTGACCTCTCCCCGTGTGGGGGGGGGGAGGGAGTAGGCATCTATGTGTTTGTCACCCCTCCCCATGTGAACCCTAAAGCCTTACAGATAAGAAGGTAAATAAAAAGAATCCAGCTACACAGTATTTCTTTTTAACAGGGGCTCAGTCAACTTAATGTTAATTTGAACATTTGTACTGCATAGTTCTGATGGATTGATTGCAGCTGAACTCACTTGAATATGAGTAATTTTACTAGGTGCCTTCCACATAGGGAAATGTGGTCACCCTAAGTAAGACCACAAGTAGACTAGGTTGTCTTGCATCCAGTCAGGTGTGACACTCACTGAGATGGTCTAATTCCCACTGAGAATTGGGAACATAATGCTACCGAAATTGAAATGCCTTTGAGCCATTCAACCAGAGACAGCAAGAGACTGGCTCCAGGGAGAGACAGGAGGTCATGAGTTCCTGCGTGAGTCACACCTGGGGCTGACTCCCATTAGAAACTGAGCTGTGCCCTTGTGATCAGTACTTGAGGGCCATGCAGGGAAGAGAGCTGGGAAACCTCACTCCTGGCTCAACCTGTCCAAAGCAGATAAGGATTTTCTTAAAGGGTGGGGAAGCTTATGTTAACTTACTTAATTCACTGCCCCTTCCTCATGCACATCCCAGGCTCTGTGAGACCTAAATCAGAACAACAGTACCTGCATGGTAATGGTAACCTGTCTGCTAACTCAGACAATGAAGTTGTTTGGTTTTGTAAAGCTAAACCGCATTAACCTTTTCAGTCCTTGGATGAGAAACTACCATGCAGAACCCTTAGTGATGGTTAGGACCGAGGGCCAAGATGTTCTATAATGATGGGCGGGGCCCCAAACCTGGATCACCTTAAAAGTGCCTCATTCTCAAAGGGCAGGTGCTCAGCTTGTTCTGAGCATCAGGCCGTCTTAAGATGCTTCAAGTTACGCACCCCAAATTTGTCATCACATGAAAATCTTGGCCAAGGGGGTCTGTCTTCCCTGATAGCAATGAACCCACATCCTACCACAGAGTTAGGGGTCACTGTGCTAACTTTCAGACCAGATGAGGAAACTGTGTGGCCCCAATCTATTAGTGACTATCTCTGCTGGCAACTGGGAGCCACTCCACTGAAGACTCTGGGGTTTAAAAATCCAAACAAGTGGATTAAATGAGAGCAGAATCACTCTGTGTCTTGCATGGGGCTGTGTGGATTGGCACTTAAGAAATCATAATAGATGTCTGTCTGGGGATCTGGAGAATACTGCGGAGGCAAAGAGAGGAAGGAATAGAGTTTCACCTTTTATTCTTTCATCTTGGCAACAATACACACAGTGTGTGCTGGGAAAAAGTCTGTGAATGGCCAAATTAACAATAATATAAAGAGGACCCCCCCCTCACCTACCCATACTACCCCTCCCTCTCCCTCTGCCGTCCATTCAGATGGCTGACAATAAACAAGGTCATTTGATTCATTCAGTTCTCAGTGTAAACAAGGTCTCACAATAAAATCCCCCTCTGCCCCCCCTTTTTCTCTAAGAATAGATTTCCCCCCTCTTCCCCCGCCCCCCCCCCCCACCAGGGCCCGGCTTCTCTTCTCCCTTCATCCCTGGATAGCCTGCCACTGCAAATCCAGCCCCACTGCCACTTCCTTGCTCCCAGTCCAGGCTTTGTGAGGCCCTGTTTCCTATTCGGTGTGGGAACCTCAGCTTCCCTGGGCAACATCTGCACGGATGGCCCGGCTTTCTCATATGTGTCAGAACAAATATCACCTCTTGGCAACCAACAACAACCTGCCTCGCTGGGGCTTTGCAATCCAGGGATAAACAATCAAGGGACCCGAATCCCCCACCTTGGGAAAGAACTCCCAGCAGCCAGAGCTTGGGATCAGCTTCCTTTCTTCCCAGGCTGCTGGGACTTCTTCCCCCCACCCCCCAGGGGCATTCTGGTCCCTTGATTGTACCTCTTTCTACCTGCGCTGCTGCTGGCAGCATGTGTGCGTGCTGGGG
This sequence comes from Lepidochelys olivacea, assembly GCF_965140295.1. Classification (NCBI taxonomy): domain Eukaryota; kingdom Metazoa; phylum Chordata; order Testudines; family Cheloniidae; genus Lepidochelys; species Lepidochelys olivacea. Next base: position 9,341,913 of record NC_140413.1, read on the forward strand.
GTGGAAAGGAACTGGGCAGTTGTCTGCGGTGTCTGGGTATTGGGCCCTGGAAGTAGGGGTGGGGGGGTGTTTGTGTGTGTCAGACCAGGTATAGGTACTGGGCTTGGGGAGGCTTACTCAGGTGACTTGCCCTTCCCCTATTCAGGGGTTGCCTGCCAGGGGCCAGATCATCCCCTGGAGCAGGCAAGGCCATCCCTGAGGCCTGGCTAGGGTGACCAGGTGTCCAGTTTTTGAACGGGACTCTGGCGGCTCTGGTCAGCACCGCCAACCAGACTGTTAAAGGTCCCGTCAGCACTGCTAAGGCAGGCTAGTCCCTACCTGTCGTGGCACCGCCCTGCACCCCAGAAGCGGCCAGTAGGCCCAGCTCCTAGGTGGGGGTGGGAAGGGGTCACAGGGCTCCATGCGCTGCCCCGCCTACTAGCGTTGGACCTTCTGGCCGCTTTTGGGGCACATGCAACATGGTGTCAGGACCGGCAGCCTGCCTTAGCCCTGCTGCACCACTGACCCAGGAGCCACCTGAGCTAAGCCTGCACCCCAACCCTGCTCCCAGCCCTGAGACCCACCCCAGAGCCCACACCCCCTCCTGCACCCCAGCCCTGGGTCCCTCCAGACCTGGAGCCCCCTCCTGCACCTCAAACCCCTCATCCACAGCCCCACCCCAGAGCCCACACCCCCCTGCACCCCAAACACCTCATCCCTGGTCCCACCTCAGAGCCGGCATGCCCAGCTGCAGCCAACACCCCCGCCCTGCACCCCAAGCCTCTACCCCAGCCCAGTGAAAGTGAGTGAGGGGAGAGGGAATGTAGTGAGCAGGGGGTGGGGCCTTGGGGAAGGGGCGGGGCTAGGGTGTTCTGTTTTGTGCCATTAGAAAGTTGGCAAGCTTAAGCCTAGCCCAATTTATGCCCTTGTTAAAATGGCCCCTATAGGCAACTACATGGGTGCAGAATCCACACGGGTTGGCCCTGCATGTGTAATCATGCCCCCTACCTGCCCTAGACATGCTTCTACTCTCTTCCATGCCCTCCCTGGAAGAATCCTCGTAGAACTAGCTCTGCCCTTGGCACTGTGGTTTCCTGCACCAGGGATATTCGCTGCAAGGTCCTTCTGCCTGCCCTGTGCCCCCTTGGCCAGCATAGCCACACAGCACCAGTGAATTGGGCCCTCTGCATAAGTGTATAAGAGGGAGGTGGTGTGTGAGTGGCCTGAGTTTTCCGCTTTGATCTATGTGGGTGGAAATCCGGAGCAATGCCCCTGAAGTAAACAGGGCCCTGATTTTTACCTTTGGTAGCTCCACTGACTTAAAGAGGGTTTACTCCTGATTTAAGCTGGTGAAAGTGACAGGACAGTCAAGCCCTGTGTGTATGTGGCTTTGTGTGTCTAAGTCAGTCTGAGTGTGGTAGGTTATCATCTCTCTTCCTAGAAAACAGCAAGAGACCTTTCCCCTGACACATCATCCTCTCACTGCGTTTGCCATGGGCGGAAGCAGTACAGTCAAGGACGTTAGGTTCTCACCAGCTTCCTTTCTCCCTCCTCTGGGTTGATACAGAGATGGATAAGTCAGGAGCTGTGCAGAGAAGCAGAGGGTTTCCCAGCATGCTACGCTTATTGCAGCTGGCTTCTAATTGAGAATGATTAGCTCTGCAGCAGACAGGGTGAATATCTTTCAGCAACACCTTTTGAGAGGGATAATCTGCTCAGCGTTTTGTACTCATGCTGGTCTGCTAGAACATTGTCACATTGTGCAGTTTGACTAGCACATGGATTGGAAGGGTGGCTTTATTTTTCCTTTCTTGCAGAAAGGTCTTTATGTATTTTTTTTTAAAAAGGCTGAAACAAGTGGAAGATGTTTAAAGTCCTGCTATATTTGAAGTTTAAGTAAATTTCCCACTGTGTATTTATATTTTTTCAATCTAAAACAGACCATATAATGTCAGACTATGATGCAGCTGACTGAATAAGGTCCACTGTGTGAAAGGTGTGCTTTGTGGCTGAAGATGTAGAATGGTTAAGGCATGGGGCTCAGGGGAACTGGGCTCAATTTCTGGCTCTGCCACAGATTTCCTGTGTGTGAGCTGGGGGCAGTCATTTTAATCTTTCTGTGCCTCAGTTGAGATAAATACTACTTTATTTAGACAGTGAGCTTCTTAGATCAGGAGTCTTTTACTCTGTTTGCACAGTGCCTAGCACTATGGAGACATGATCTGTGACTACAGTCCCTAAGTGCTACAGAAATACAAATAATACAGCACCTGGCACAATGGGGCCTTGAGTTCAGTTGGGGCTTAACTAATTTATTTTCCTCTTACCAGTGCAGAGAGATTATGTACAGAGTTTCCTGTTATTGGTTAGCCAATATAACCATTTTTTACAATTCAATTGTTTTTTAAAAAGAATGGATTTTTAGCTATTTTTTTAAATTGACTTTTCCCTTGACTCCTTTCCCTGAACTTAGTACTGGGGAGTTAAATAGTATATTTAGAGATGGAGGAGCTAATTAATGTGGTTTCACACCTTTTCCTGCATTAAGCAAAAGAATTCTCCCAACTGAACTGTAAGAGGGAGGAAAACTCAGATGAAAGTGTCAGAACATGCTTTGCAAATAAATGTAACGGATAAAACTGAAATCTACAGCTTGATGACCAGTTATCATAGGCATAAAACAAACACCCTTTCAAGGTGGAGAACACCCTCCCCCAACACACTGTACAAATCCTTAATTCAGTTGCCAAAGTGTTAGCAGGTCCAGCATGCTCTTGCACCAACAACCTATGTAAATTAATCCAGTTACAGGCACCAAACCCAGGAATAGCTTGCACTAGCTTTCCCTCTCCTTGCTATAAATGGATTGCATCTGGGTTTCCTTGGTGGTTCTGATAAAAATGGGAAAGAACTATAGTCCCTGGAGAACTTTCTCTGCACTGAAACTGTCAGAGGAAAACTGGCCTAAATAAATAAATAAAAATGGGGAGAGAAGGGTTGATCTGAAAGCTCATTATTTGAATATATTAAAAACCTTTATTGGTCTATCACTGAAAGTGAATGAGGAAATTTAGTTGTAGGTTATGTTGGTTCTGTATTAAAATTCCTAGTATAGTATATTTGATCCTTGGTTACTACTACTGTCTTAGGGTTGGAAAATACAATACAGCCTCATCTACCTAAACTTCAGAATAACCCAGGTTACCTCACAATATCTGTGTGAACCACAATTCAGATGAGTCGGGGGTAGGAAGGCAGTAGACCCTGTCTGTGTGAGATTGTTCCTGAAATACTTGGTGCAGTTCTGGGTGTCTCAGTATCAGAAAGATGCTCATAAACTGAGAAATGATTAAAAGAACTAAATAGGCCCAATTCATCCCTGTAACCCATTTGACAGCAGTGGAGTTGTATCTGGAGTAGATATGGCCAAGATTTAGGGCCAGATTTTTCAAAATTGCTCAGGGCCAAGTTTTTCAAGGGCGCAGCACCAACAACTGGAGAGAAGGCATGATCCTCAAAAGGTGCAACAAGGAGCAAAGGACAATTTAGGCTCAATATCTGGGGACTCTGCAACAGCCTCAAAGACCTCACCGTTAGGAAGAATCTCCAGGAGGAAGTGATAGAAACATCCTCATGTGCATCCTCTAAAACTAGATTGGGCAAAGTGCTGGAGACTGATTGTATTGTAGCAAACCATCCTTCAGTGGACCCTGGGAATGAACTAGGTGACCAAAGAGGACTTTTCCAGATAAAATTATAGGATGCACCTTATTTTACACACTACTATTTCTATCCTGATAATCCCTACAGATTCCAACCAGGGATCCAGGGCCCAGTGTGTTAGGCACTGTATGCACATATAATAACAAGACAGTCCATGCTCCAAATCAAATCTATATTTAAGATGAGACAACAGCCGATGGAAGAAACAAACTGGGGGAAGGAGAAAATAAACAGTGAACCAGTCCTAATTATCTTCCTCAGTAAAAGGAACAGCATACCAGCTGCCTAAGTTGCTAGCTTTTTAGGAAGATTTGACCTGATTCTTTTCAGCAGGTAACTTCTCCTGACACCGGCCTGAGGTCTTCACCCAGTTTAAATTCAGTCCTGACTCAGGAAAACCTCAGGACCTCATCCACTAATGGTATTTAAAACCATGAAGAAAGGGCTAAATTCAGTACTGGTGTACCCCAACGTTGATGTCAATGGCACTGCACTCCTGTAAGTCAACTGCACTTGGCAATGGGAATATGTTCTTTCCGTGATGTGTGCACACCATTCCTTGAATAATGGGCCAAATATTGGCGTTCTTACTCGGGGCGGGGGAAGACTCCCAGTGGGATCATTACTATGGTCTGAAAATTGTGTGTTGGAGGCTACAAAGGCAGATAGTTGTTTCTGAGAGTTTGTCAGTGGCTTTGGACTCAGAATGTGCTCCTACCATTTCTGTGCCATTGACACAAGAACAAGCTGGTGAGGTGGTTTAGGGACAGATCTGATGAAGAGGTGCTTATGGCAAGGGGAATATGTACCCACTTTGTCCCCAGGCCATACTCTGCAAATATTGCCTACTCCCCTTGAACAGACAGACCCACCTGCCATAGGTGAACTGACACTTTTTGCAGCAAATGACTTTATATGCTGAATGTTATCAGGGTTTTGGCTGATTTCATCTTATTTCTTTTCAAGCTGTGTTTCCCTCCGTTTCCTGGCTTCCAAAAATCTTCCCAAGAGGAGCTCCACCTTAGCTACTACAGACTCCCTTCGAGAGAATTGAGTCATTAACCATTGGATCAGCTTGCCAAGGTAGGTGCTGGATTCACTCTACAGTGAAACCCAAAGTCTTTAAGTCAAGATTGGATGGCCATTTAAAATATACACTGTAGCTTGGTTTAGGGATTACTGGGTGAAATTCTCTGGCCTGTGCTAGTCAGGAAGTCAGACTAGAGGATCATAATAGTCCTTTCTTGCTTTAGAATCTATTGGTAGATTTATTTTCGACAGCATCCACAACATGTTAAGCTCTTTCCAACCAGAAAAGAGAGGGTGATCCCTACCCCCAAAGTACTCTCCTCTAAAGACAGACCAACATAGGGGAAGGGGGAGGGCCAAGTGGTCAAGGTGGTGAGTGGCCTTACAATGGGAAGTCAAGAGTAATTATTATTTAAATGGAGTATATAAACTATTGCCAATGACTCCTCAGACTTGTCGTCATTGGTCAACTAGATTCCCATTAGTATCATGGCCTAATTTGGCCTTCAGGAGGGACTCGAATGCAGAGAGTTTGGTGAACTTGTGAATGAGCTGCATGCATAGGGGGTGACAAGGAACAAAACATAAGGATATTTGTGGGGAAAAGCTGACAGAAGGGCCATTAAGGCTGACCTCATTTGTGGAGTGAGGGGTGGGGGATGAAAAGAAACAGGGAAGAATAAGGCAGGAGACACAGTTATGAAAGGTATTGAAGTTGATAAGCTTGAGCCTGATGCATTGGAAGACAGGGAGCCAATGGAGGTAGTCAAAGAAAAGACAACCTGGTCACAGCAAGGAAGATGAGCATAGTGGCAGCCTTTGTATGGATGGGAGTAGAGCGATGAGGAGGCAGTTACAGTAGGCAAGAGGGGAGTCCTGGACAAGAGCTTTCAAAGAAGACTGGAGAGAGAAGAACAGGATTTAGAGATGATGTGAGGGTGACGGAACAGGAATTAGGGATTCAAAAAAACCAGTGATGGAAGGAGTGGTGATAAAGAATAAGGCTGTGGGAAGGGATTGGGAGGGAAGACGAGGACTTTAAGTTTGGCTGTGTGAAGTCTGAGTTGATGGCAAAACATTCCAGTAAGAGTCCCACTGATCCTCCTTGTGGCCATGGAAGTTTAATTACAGAGCAGCATATTCCCCCTTCTTGTCAGATAGGAACCTGTGTGGCAAGTTACCTAAATTATCTGGGTTTTGCAGACTAAGACCTGGACTGCACTGGTCAGTGCCAAATGTCTCCTACACAACTCTGTACTCTGAGGCTGGGTGACTCCAAACCTCAGCCTTCCAACCATGGTCCAAGCTACACTGGAATGTAGAATGAGACATGAATGGGAGACGGGCAGCAGTCTTGCTCCTGAGGCTAGAGTAGAGGTTCGTTAGAAAGGGGAAGTACGCCTGAAATGAGAACTTTGGGTCCCAGACACCCCCGAGTACTGGGAAGCTCCCATCCAGATCAAAAGCCTGCAGAGCCTGTGCTCATGCAGTCACTGACAGCAGTGGTGGGGAGCCGCCATTTTAACAGTCACCTTTTCTCACATCAGCTGAACTCTAGGCCTTCAAAAAAAAAAAATTGGCAGCCTCTATCTGTCCGAAGTATGAATGAATAGAAACACCAAAGGAAGCACCTGCTGCTGAAGGAAATCCAGGACAACTTTTATTATCCTTTTTCACAGGTCTATTCAGGACTACATTAGGGGTTTCCTCTTTCCTTTTGTGGTACTTCACACTCCTTCACAATGAGAGAACCTATTGTGCTTTTGAGTTATATGCCAGAGAATATAACCGGAGCTTATAAAAGCCCTGGACAACAGAACTTTATTTTTAAACTTTATTCCCCGGTGAATTATTTGCAAAGTGTTGCAATTGTTTGGAGGATTTTTGGTGGTTTTTTGTTTTCTCCCTGTGTCTCGCTCTCTCTCGGATTGTGCTGGGGAACATGAGGGTGAATCCTGTCCATGCTTTAACAAAAGCTCCCTTTCAATAAATGACCAGAAAAGAAGGTAAGCAGAGCTCCTAAACCACCTCAGCTGTAGGTTACTTTTGACAAATAATCAGCGTGATCTATGCTAATTCAAAGTGCCCTGAAGGAAATAGAAAAAACTCCTATTGTGTATCCTCATATAGGCTTTGCATCCACCTGCTCTGATCCCCACTGAAGTCCATGGCAGTCTTTCCATTTTCAAAGTAACTAGAGCCGCCCAGGTGGGCGAAGAGAGAAACCCAGTGTTCCTCTGCTCAACTGCAGGATTGCGAAGGGCTCATCTGGAGAATGACCCTGAATACACTGGGAGGGCTCTGAGTTTGCTTATCTAATATATGCACGCGCTCTCTCTATTTAAAAAAAAAAAAAAAAAAAAAACCATGGAGAGCTTATATTTTGACTTATATTATATCTTAAATATTTGCATCATGGGCCACATTTGGGCCAAAATATTTGTTCTGCCTGGTCATTTACACTGGTGCAAACTAGGTGTCAAAAACTCCCCAGTTAGAATGGTAGAATTTGACCCGATTGTGAACAGGTGTGTAATGGGGTGGTCACCTGCTCCTGCCCTTCAGCTCCCAGCTTGAAATCCGCCCTGGGAGAGGGCGCCTGCTGCTAGGGAAAGCAGCAAGCCTCAGCTGACTGGGGAAACAGCTGCAGCCATGCCACAATCGGGGCCCAGCTGGCCTTTATAAGAGGGCAGTGGGCCAGGAGGACACAGTCCCTCTCTAGATGTTGAGAGGGAGGGGCCTGACTGCTGGGAGCTGAGCAGGTTTACATAAAGTGGAGCAGGGCTGGGGAAAGGCCAGAGAAGCTCCAGCCTCAGAAACCCCCAGGCTGCAGGCCTTGATGAAGGCCTAGGAAAAGGGTACTGGGGTTGCAAAGGGCAGCCCAAGGGTAGGCAGAAGCAGTAGATTACCAATTATACTGCAGTCCGCCCAGGGAGCAGGGGCTAGATGGTGACTGGCAGTAGCCAAAGACTGAGGCGAGGTGGGGATAGAAGGTGAGGGGTTCCCCAAGGTGGGGAGACCCAGATCTGTGGGGGTACTGGCCAGGGGGCAGTACCCTGGCGTGAAAGAGGCACCGGGGTCCAGGAGGGACTTGGGGCCCAGCAGCAAGCAGAACACTAGCCTGCAGAGGGCACTCCGGAGGCTGGAAACGCTAATTCCCTGGATGATCAGCAGGAGGCGCCGCAGGGGTGAGTCACCACCCTGCTACAAGGTGTAAATGTCTACACAGGTGCAGTGCAGTGGAGAACCAGGGACATAAACATGCTTTGTGCTTTCTCCCATCCTCCCCCTTAGGCATGGTAGGAGCTCCACATAAACAGCCACAAAGCTACTTCATGGTCCTCCTTCAAATGCTTCCTTAAGTCTCACCTGACATTATGCCTACAAAAATCTTGGCAGCTGTGGGTGCTATGACCACAGCATCTCATGCCAATACGCATTGGCTCATCGTTACTTGCTGCTCCCCTGCCTGGGTTGTTGTATCTTGTCTTATACTTAGACTGCAAGCTCTTCAGGAGAGGGATCATCTGTTCTGGTTTTGTACAGCACCTAGTGCAATGGGGTCCTGATCCAGGATTGGGCTCCTAGGTGCTATCACAATACAAATAATAATTGTGAATAATCACATGGGGCTTCTAGAGATCCCATGCCACTTTTTGCAAGAACAAGTCTGTTAATCCTGGTTAAATAATTCCTATTTAGGTGACTACACTCTGGTTCCTAACTTTCCCTTCCAGTTTCCACTGGACTTGGGGTTCTTCCTCATCTCCTTATTGTGATGTTGCTCCCTACACAGAAAGTCTGAATGGCCTTTATTTTAGATGAAGAGACCAAAACAAGAAAGAAAAGCAGCGTCCCAGCATGCGCACGTGTGTCTGACAGCCCACGCTGAAGTGAAGCACAAGATGGCTGCCTCCCCCTGAAGACGACAGTGTCCTGGCAAATTGCCCTGTACGCACATGCACGTGCACACAATCAAAACCCCCCAACTCACTTCTTTCCTCAATGTTTTGGGGATGGAAGTGTGTGCTGACAGCTGGGGTTTGTGCAACAAGACTGGAGTGGGTTTTTCTTTTCCCTGCTGGGTTTTTGAAGTGGCTGCCATATTTAGTACCGCTGTTAATAGATAGCAGAGGCACCTAGAGCCCTGGATAGGTGCTCCCTAACATCTTGTACTAATCTAAACTAACAGAGCATAGTTGAATATACACCCTGCTGCTCTACCCTATTTAGAAAAACTATTTCTAGTTAGAAAAACTGGACGTGCACAAGTCCATGGGGCCAGATGCGTTGCATCCAAGAGCGCTAAAGGAATTGGCGGATGTGATTGCAGAGCCATTGGCCATTATCTCTGAAAACTCATGGCGATTGGGGGAAGTCCCGGGAGATTGGAAAAAGGCTAATGTTGTGCCCATCTTTAAAAAAGGGAAGAAGGATGATCCTGGGAACTACAGGCCAGTCAGCCTCACCTCAGTCCCTGGAAAAATCATGGAGCATGTCCTCAAGGAATCAATTCTGAAGCACTTGACAAGAAGAAAGTGATCAGGAACAGCCAGCATGGATTCACCAAGGGGAAGTCATGCCTGACTAATCTAATCGCCTTCTATGATGAGAGAACTGGTTCTGTGGATGAAGGGAAAGCAGTGGACGTGTTTCTCAACTTTAGCAAAGCTTTTGATACAGTCTCCCACAGTATTCTTGTCAGCAAGTTAAGGAAGTATGGGCTGGATGGATGCACTACAAGGTGGGTAGAAAGTTGGCTAAATTGTCGGGCTCAACGGGTAGTGATCAATGGCTCCATGTCTAGTTGGCAGCCGGTATCTAGCAGAGTGCCCCAAGGGTTGGTCCTGGGGCCGGTTTTGTTCAATATCTTCATTAATGATCTGGAGGATGGGGTGGATTGCACCCTCAGCAAGTTTGCAAATGACACTAAACTGGGAGAAGTGGTAGATACGCTGGAGGGTAGGGATAGGATACAGAGGGACCTAGACAAATTGGAGGATTGGGCCAAAAGAAATCTGAGGTTCAACAAGGACAAGTGCAGAGTCCTGCACTTAGGACGGAAGAATCCAATGCACCGCTACAGACTGGGGACCGAAAGGCTAGGCAGCAGTTCTGCGGAAAAGGACCTAGGGGTGACAGTGGACGAGAAGCTGGATATGAGTCAGCAGTGTGCCCTTGTTGCCAAGAAGGCCAATGGCATTTTGGGATGTATAAGTAGAGGCATAGCGAGCAGATCGAGGGACGTGATCATTCCCCTCTATTCGACATTGGTGAGGCCTCATCTGGAGTACTGTGTCCAGTTTTGGGCCCCACACTACAAGAAGGATGTGGCTAAATTGGAGAGAGTCCAGCGAAGGGCAACAAAAATGATTAGGGGACTGGAACACATGAGTTATGAGGAGAGGCTGAGGGAGCTGGGATTGTTTAGCCTGCAGAAGAGAAGAATGAGGGGGGATTTGATAGCTGCTTTCAACTACCTGAAAGGGGGTTCCAAAGAGGATGGCTCTAGACTGTTCTCAATGGTAGCAGATGACAGAACGAGGAGTAATGGTCTCAAGTTGCAGTGGGGGAGGTTTAGATTGGATATTAGGAAAAACTTTTTCACTAAGAGGGTGGTGAAACACTGGAATGCGTTACCTAGGGAGGTGGTAGAATCTCCTTCCTTAGAGGTTTTTAAGGTCAGGCTTGACAAAGCCCTGGCTGGGATGATTTAGTTGGGATTGGTCCTGCTTTGAGCAGGGAGTTGGACCAGATGACCTCCTGAGGTCTCTTCCAACTCTGTTATTCTATGATTCTACCCAGCGGGGCATTGATGGAGAAACAGCTGCTGTTTTACCCTCCAAGTAAGTGGAAAATATCCACGCAGACAAAGCACAGGAAGGGCCAGTTGTACCTGACAGCTCTACACTGACTTTAACAGAGACATTTTAATATGCAAATTATGATTTATTTGTACTGTGACGGTGTATTGTACGGTGCCCAGAGGCTGCAGTCTGGAATTCCTGCCCCCTTATGCAAGCTTCTGCACAGGCATTTGATGAAAAGGCAGTCCCTGCCCAGGGAGCTTTCACCTTAACTCTACAGTGATAGACTGCAAGTGGATGTGCCCAAGGGAGAGTGGGAAGCACAAGGTAATAGTGAGATGGTTCTAGTTAGGAAGAGTTAATATTTGGAGAGGAAGGATTGTTCAGTGATTGGTAGGACACTAGCCTGGGACAGAGTCACGAAGGCCCAGATTTTTAAAGAGATGTGGCTGTTGCTGTGCTCAGCATTGCAATGCCTACCTGGTTTAGGAGCCTGTCTATTTTCAAAGGGGATTTAGGTACTTTATCACTGTCAATGGGATTTAGGATCCTAGCTGCCTAAATCTCATTTTGAAATGAGACTTAGGCTCCTAAATCAGTCAGGCATTGCAACTCCAAAGAGGATGCAACATCCAAAGAGGCTGGAGCTCAGCTGTTCTCAGTGGTGGCAGATGACAACAAGGAGCAATGGTCTCAAGTTGCAGTGGGGGAGGTCTAGGTTGGATATTAGGGAAAACTATTTCACTAGGAGGGTGGTGAAGCCCTGGAATGGGTTACCTAGGGAGGTGGTGGAATCTTCATCCTTAGAGGTTTTTAAGGCCCCGCTTGACAAAGCCCTGGCTGGGATGACTTAGTTGGTGTTGATCCTGCTTTGAGCAGGGAGTTGGACCAGATGACCTCCTGAGGTCTCTTCCAACCCTCATATTCTATGAACTCTGAGCCCAGAACAAACTATGGTCCTTTGACAGTCTAGGTCGTAGTCACTCTGCCTCAGTTTCCCATCTGTAAAATGCAGATAACAGCACTCCCCTACCTCAGAGGGGTATTGTGAAGATTAATGCATTTAAAGGTTATGAGGTGCTCAGGTACTACACTAATGAGGGGTATATAAGTACCTCTGATGGATGGTATGGCTTAGTGTAATGGGCAGCAGGCCAGTAGTTTAGCCATTACCGAGTGTTTCGTAAGCAGCGTTTCATGTATGATTATCATTCATTTAGCCTGCACTTACAATTCATGAATGTGCAGAGTGCTGGCGTTTACATGGGTCTAAGTGAGAAGTGATAATACATTGCAAGGGTGTTCCTCGCTCTATCTGCAAGAGGTCACGTTGCAGTGTGACTCCAACAGAGATGACTGACTCCTCGCTGTGCCTTGATGCTTCCTCCACCCAGCTGCTGTCTGGCTGCACGCCTCCTTTTCCATAGTGGGTATGTCTATGCTGCAAAATGAAAACCCTGTGGCAGCAAGTCTCTGAGCCTGGGTCTACAGACTTGAGCTCATGAGACTTGCCCTATGGGGGTAAAAACAGCAGTGCACCTGGTGAGGGGGATGGGTCTCCGAGCCCGAGCGGGAATGCCTACACGATTTTTAGCCCTGTAGCATGAGCTGTTCAAGCCCAAGTCAGTTGGCCCAGGCCCCAAGACTTGCTGTTGTAGGGCTTTTTATTGCAGGGTAACTGCATCCACTATCCTCCTTGCTCCCAGAGATGTGCTTGGTGTGTGAAGTTTCTCTGCTGGATCTCGCTGAACAGCTCTTCAATCCAGTTTTCGTAGACTGGAACTAGCCTGCAGTTTTCTATCTGGACATGGGCTTGAGCTGAAAACTTTGGATCAGGATAGAGATTTCAAATATTTGAGACTTTGGGTCCAGGGTTTTGGTTTGAGCCCATCTGGGCCTGTCTTTGCCCTTTCCATTATTTCAAGAATGGACACTGGCTTTGTTTTAGAGCATCTCGTAGATACTGAAATGTGTAATGCAGTGTGAACCCTACTGTGGGGAACACAGGAGCACTCTGCAGCCAGGTGTGTGAAGTTTTAGTCAAAGTGCAGTGAACCTTTCAGTAAGTCTCAGGGAGAGTTGGGGTCAATCTGAAACCAGACCAGTTTTCCTTAGAATAGTGTGGAGCAGGCTGTGCTCAGAGGAGCCTTTAGACTCTCCTGTGCTGTAGAATGGCATCCACGCTCCCTTTGAAGACCACCTTCCCCAGAGGATGTGGGAAAGCTTGCCCTCTGGTTGAAGGCAAAAACTAGAAATCAGAGTATCTTGCTCACTGATTGTATCCCACAGGCACTGGAAGCAAGCCCATGCATCTGTCCTCGCTGCTCTAGAATCTAGTTCAAGGTAGCAAGGAGGTCTGGGACTTGTTGGAACGTGGGGAGATGGTGAAGAGAGATGATGCAATGGCGCTTGAGCCATTCCAGTTAAGAATATGTGTGCTTTCTCCCAAGTTCCCATTTGACAGTGCAAAACCCCCCAAACTCAGAGCAAAATTCAGGAGAGCAAAAGGAGTTGGGAGGGCTTGAAGGCCGTGGGATGGTGGAAGCCTCACAGAGGGCAGAATATGATGGCAGGTGGCTCAGTCATCGCTGAGGGCAGAACCTGACCTGCAGGGATGTTGTTGTGAAGTGTGAGAAGGAAAGGACCCAGCTCAACTCCCAGACCTCATGGTAGAGGCTTATGGGCTGGCAGTTAGGGGGAAAAACAATCTTTTAAACTTATAAACAGAGCACGTTTGCTGTGGAGTAGCTGGGAGTCAATAAACAGGGAGCCCTGTGTTGACCCTCTTCTAGTTGCTTTTCAGAGCAGAGCTACATCTTTCAACAGGTCTCCTCCTGTGGTGAATTCTTCTTGATATTATTTGTTGTGTTACATTCACACCAGGAGGTCCCCTTCAAGGATCAGAGCCCTCTTGTGCTAGGCACTGTGTGCACATGTAATAAAAGGCATCCACAGCTGCAAAGAACTTGCATTAGCAAGGTCAGGGAAGGGGAAAAAATTCCAGTCTCTTCTGTTTTTGCTTCTAAAGTCTAATTCAGATAGAAAAGGTTAATTTGGGGACAGACTGGATGAGTTCAACAGCTGTTGTCTTGAAAGGGCGGGTGGACCATAAATGGCAAGGGAGAGGTTTATTTACAATTTCCCTATTTCATGATTTAATTTTGTCTCACTAAGTTATAACTAGGCTTGGCAGAATTCAATTTTTATATCATTTCAACAGATTATATGGATGTTTGTTTAAGCATTTTTTATTTTTATCTATTTTCAGTTATGCATAATTATGAGTTTCTATTCTTATCCTTTTAAATTTTCATAATTGTGGGAAATTAAGAGGGGTGGGTGGGGTCAGAATTATGTAATGACCATAGATTTTGAGATTCAGAAAGTTAAATCTTAACCAGTAAAACACAAATTGTCCTATCATATGTCAAAATATGCAAAGTAAATTTCCTTAAGTCAAACTCTAAGATCTCAGGCAACATAAGAAAAATGCTGCTAATCTGTAAACTTTAATTATCAATAGAAATATTTTTTGTTGCTTTGTGGCTGTACAGTGAAATTGAAGTGTGTTGACATTTACCAATAAATGTAATCCTTCCAGGCCTACTTATAACTAAGAAGAGAGCTTCAAGCTTGGATCCTACTCCATGCAGTTTCAGTATTATCTGACATTGATTAGTTTTACCTTTGGAAAGTGTGTGTGTGAAGGGGAGAGATTATTGATCTTAAATATTAAATAAACCTTGTGAGACAGTTCATGGTATTCAGTTTGTCAGGGGTTATTTCATGTCTAACGCTCCCCATTGATAGGGCTATTTGCTATTGTGTCGATTACAGCAGATCTTTATCTGTATTGTTTATCATGTGTAGAGCATAGATTGACTGTTTTCATAACAGGAAGCTGCTGGCTGTCTTGCCATATTAAGGAACTCCCATGTGCACAATATTTTCCAAAGCAAAAATCTAAACACACTGCATTGGTTGGGTGACTTCCCTTGACTCAAGTTGCTTTTGTTCCTTGTAAGGCAAAATTCTGTATAGATACACAAACTTGCTACATGTGTGCATGTTGTCTCTTGGCCTAAGATACAGGAAATACAGCTGTCCTCCTGTCAAGTTTAGATACCTCCCAACATCAAAACTAAATATTAACACTTTTTCATAAGCATCCACTGATCTGGGGTGCCTTCCCTTTTGGTTGCCTAACCAGACACACTTATTTTTCAGAGGCATTGAGCTCCCACTGACCTCAGCTGAAGTTGAAGATGCTCATTGTTATAACCTGGCCTAATACCCCACTGTACAGACACCACTTTGTTGCAAGGGGACCCAGTCACTGGGTTCCATGTACTCTCAAGCCAGTTGGGTCAGGGCAGAGTCTAATCATTGTTTCTGACTCTGGGTGTCTAGGGCAAACTGCCAGGCTCAGACCTCTTGTTGGTGCCTTTCCTTGGGACAGGGGATACCACTGCTCTAGTCCCCCAAATCAGTGTCTCAGACCCCCTGGTCATTTGCTCCTGCCCCCCATAGTTCCACCATGACTGCGGGCTGTCTGAGCTAATAATTTAACTCCATCAAGAATAACATAGCAGGAGAGTAAGGAACACAGGCTTAGCATAGGAATTTCTTAACCTAAGAGACTTTAGTCTTAAAAGCCCTTGAGAATTACATATCTCTGAAAACCTCAAAACTCCTGAGACCCACTCTCCTTATATCTGATCTCACCCCTTCTTGTGAGGCTGAGATCTGTTGGCATTGCAGGCCAGATAGAGACCCTCCTTTCTGCTCCCTCCTGCAAGCTGTTATTACAGGCGGTGATAATAGCAACCTGCATGGAACTTGGAGAGAGGAGCAGAGGTTTCAGGAGGGAAGAGTTTTTAGAGGAGGCACCAGGAGCTCAGTCTCTATGCATATGGCTGGAATTCTAGCTGCAGTTGAAGCACCCCTGTAAATACAGGTTTCAGAGTAACAGCCGTGTTAGTCTGTATTCGCAAAAAGAAAAGGAGGACTTGTGGCACCTTAGAGACGAACCAATTTATTTGAGCATGAGCTTTCGTGAGCTACAGCTCACTTCATCGGATGCATGCCGTGGAAACTGCAGCAGACTTTATTTATACACAGAGAATATGAAAAAATACCTCCTCCCACCCCACTGTCCTGCTGGTAATAGCTTATCTAAAGTGATCATCAGGTGGGCCATTTCCAGCACAAATCCAGGTTTTCTCACCCTCCACCCCCCCACACAAATTCACTCTCTTGCTGGTGATAGCCCATCCAAAGTGACAATCACAGACATGAAGGTCGCTATCTTAAAACAAAAAAACTTCAAATCCAGACTCCAGCGAGAAACTGCTGAATTGGAATTCATTTGCAAATTGGATACTATTAATTTAGGCTTAAATAGAGACTGGGAGTGGCTAAGTCATTATGCAAGGTAACCTATTTCCTCTTGTTTTTTCCTACATCCCCCGCCCCAGATGTTCTGGTTTAACTTGGATTTAAACTTGGAGAGTGGTCAGTTTGGATGAGCTATTACCAGCAGGAGAGTGAGTTTGTGTGTGTATGGGGGTGGGGGGGATGTGAGAACCTGGATTTGTGCTGGAAATGGCCCACCTTAATTATGCACATTGTAGGGAGAATGGTCACTTTGGATGAGCTATTACCAGCGGGATAGTGAGTTTGTGTGTGTGGTTTTTGGGAGGGGAGTGAGGGGGTGAGAGAACGTGGATTTGTGCAGGAAATGGCCCAACTTTATTATCATGCACACTGTGTAAAGAGTTGTCACTTTGGATGGGCTATCACCAGCAGGAGAGTGAATTTGTGTGGGGGGGTGGAGGGTGAGAAAACCTGGATTTGTGCTGGAAATGGCCCACCTGATGATCACTTTAGATAAGCTATTACCAGCAGGACAGTGGGGTGGGAGGAGGTATTTTTTCATGCTTTGTGTGTGTGTATAAAAAGATCTTCTACACTTTCCACAGTATGCATCCGATGAAGTGAGCTGTAGCTCACGAAAGCTCATGCTCAAATAAATTGGTTAGTCTCTAAGGTGCCACAAGTACTCCTTTCCTCTGTAAATAGTTTTCTTAAGAAAGACCAGTCTAGTTTTACAAGCTGTGACAGGGGACCCCTCTGCTCCTGTCTTCCTCTGCACCCACAGACCCTTGGAGACTGTCTGCAATAAACATCATGTGTGGCTTATTTACAGTGTTTCCCCAGTCACCCTTATGGATTTGTGGCATACCATATCTACTCTAACCTATTATTCCTCAGCCATTCAGGCCAAGTATAGGAGAGGGAAAAGATATCGCTCTCTGAGCTGTCTTTGCTCTGTCTCTCAAAGCCTGCCTCACTCTGGCTCTCTTCCCTCTTCACTGCCTTCCTGTGTCATCTTCTACTCCTGGAGCTAACAGGCTAATTTGTGCTTTAACTCTCCCCAGCCCATTCTAATCTGCTAAATAGGCACAGTTTTGCCAGTCCAATTGACTCTGGGATGATTTAATTGGCGATACAGTGCTGTTGCCCAGCACTCTGTCATACAAGTATGTGTCCTTTCATGTTATTACTCAGCACATGAAACATGGTCATAGTGGGCAGTCTGGTGAGACACACACCAAGGAACAGAGTATGATTAATAAGCAAACAAAAGAACACCTAGAAACAGCAAACAGGCAGCATGGAGGGACTCAGCCCACCAGGAATGCTGGATTTCCAGACAAAATACTCCACACCAGCGTGGAAGCAAGAATTGATTCTGTATACAGAGCTGGCCATCGGGGGCAAGCTAGTAAGAAAAACTTTACCTTTATTTTTTCCATCTGATTGGGGTCGGTGGGTGAGGACAAGAAGTGAGTGAGACACTGTAGCCAAAAATAATGCCTGAAAACTAGAGGAGCTGATACAGGTGTTTGAATATTGTGACCCTAGACAGCATGAGACTCTGGAGAGAGAACAAGTCCCGTCTTCCTCCCCCCACCCCACCCCCCGTCACCCCAAAATGAATAAAGAGAAGAGGGAATGGATAATTACATTACAGAGCTGAGAACTTTGGCATCCATATGTAACTCTGTAGACAAAGTAGAGGCAGAATCATTTGTGGGAGCTGTGCTTTTAGCTTACAGGACAGATCATGGATAGAAACATAGCTAAGGCCAGAGAAATGCTCCCAAATAGCAAGGGTAGCTGAACTGTCCAGAGACAGGATCAAAACAATGACAGTCACTAGTGCAGAACAATTACACAGTGTCAAGCTAAAGGAACCCAGGAAGCAGACCAGAGACTGACTGAGAATGCAGGCATCATGATCCAGTGAATACACTCTGGAAAACAGCAAAGAAACCCCAAATAAAAATGGTTAGTCTATGGGCAGGGGTGCAAGGGATGGGAGAAACAAAACTAATTTATGTCTCAATGCTGCAGCCACCTTAGGAGGAAAAAAGCACAAATACATGCAGTGATGAGGATGCAGAGACTTTCATTGAAGGGGCAGATCCCACGATTCTCGATGTATCCACACTGCAGAAGAAGTCTGCCAGCCATTCATCTGGTCCACAACCTGTTTGATTCCCACTGGATTGTGGAGCCAGCTGCATGTAATCCTAGCAACATTAGGAAGCAGCAGTATTAGACTAGAGAAATGAGGCCAAGTGCTGGTGATGAACAGTAAAATCATTCTGAGACCTGAAACAAGATGTCATTGCCTGGAGTCTATAGTGGACGACAGACAGGAATAGCACCCACTGCCGGGCAGCAGGGCAGTGCAAGCCATGGATTTGATCGCGGTATAGCACCACCATTATCCTCATTGTGAAATAGGAGGGAGAATAGCCATTGTGGGCCCTATCCAGGAGCATTCTAACAGTAACGGACCCCAGCGTGCAGTCCAAGCGGTTACCAAAATGCAGAGTTCCGTTAGCTCTGGTGAAGCCGTTGGAGAAGGAACTGTCCAGCCTGAAACGAAGAGGCATCATCACACCTGTTTGAAACTAGCACAGAGTGAATCAGCAGTTTAGTAGTGGTGAGAGAAACTAGTAAACGGAGGATCTGCATTGATCCAAAACCACTTGACGCAGCATGGTAAAGAAGTCACTACTTGTTACCAACAATTGAGGATCTACTACCTGATCTGTCCAGGGCAAAAATATTCATTGTTCGTTCATTGTCAAGAACGGCTTCTAGCATAGCAAGCTAGATGAGCCATCAAGCCACCTTGACAGCCATTGCCACATCTTTTGGCAGGTATAGTAGGGCATTAATGCCTATGGGCATTGGCCTGGCCCCAAGGTTTTCCAGTATTAGCTGACCCGGGAACTAGAGGGACTTCCAGAAACCAAGATTGTGGTTGATGACCTTCTTACTGTAGAAGGAGATGACAACCCATGATGATGATACCCCGCTGAGACAACTCCTAAACAGGGGCTGTGTGTAGAATATTAGGCTGAATGCAGACAAGCTGAGAAGAACTGAAGTTCCCTATATTGGACATCTGTTGACTTCTAAAGGATTCCAGACAGAAACTGAGAGCCATTAAGGAAATGTCAAGACCAAAGGGCTTGACGAGGTCCAATGATTTGGAAGGATGGCCAACTACCTTTCCAGATTTTTGCACCCACCTATCCGAAACTTGTTTACCCTTGAGACAGTTACCACACAAAGATGCAGCCTGGGAATGGGGAGAGATCCAAGAATTGGTGTTTGAAAAAGTATAGAAAATCATAAGCGAGGCACTGGTCCTGAAGTGCAACGCCCCAGTGGAGTAGATAGAGCGATAGTGGGATGCCTCAGGAGGCCTAGGTGCCGCACTGGTGTGAAGCCAGCAGCCCAAAGAATGTGCCAGTAGACCCTGAAAGGGGATGTGCTCAGCTAGAAAGGGAGCTATGGGCCGTGATCTCTGGGGTGGAACATTCCAGCAGCTCTGGGCACAAGGTGGATGTGCGGTCTGAGCACAAGCCATTAGAAAGCATCATGAAGAAGCTGCTGTGTGCACCCAGGTGACTAAAATGCATGATACTGAGACTGCAGCACTTTGATGTGTGGGTCAGGTGCAGCTAGGAAAGTCACTACTGGTGGCAGCTACACCTGTACCAGGCGTACCTCCCAGACACCTTCCACACAGATAGCATGTAGACAGACTACAGTGCCTATGATGGGAGGCGCCAGGCAATTCCACAAAAGGATGGGGTGCTACAGGAAGTAAAACGATTCCTACGCCAGGGTTGGCTAGATCCTAAGAGACAAGTGGAACAGGATGTTTTCCCCCTACTCCCAGGTGAGAAAGGAGCTGTGTGCAAGATGGGATCTTGTTTCAAGGCAGTAATCCCAGCCAATTGGGAGCTGATATTTTGAGATGGATACACCGTTCACAGCTGGGGAGAGAGGTCTTGCTGAGACGAGCCAGGGGGGGTATATCTCCTGGCCAGGCATGAAGGCCCAGTTGAGCACACATGGGACAATGTGAAATTGACAACGGAAGGAGATTCTACAGCCAGCCCCGCCCTGGGAAAAGGCTGCAAACAGACCTGTTAGCTTTTAATGCCAAGAGCTATGTGGTCACAGTAGAGTGCTGCTCCTGTTTCTGGGAGGTGGATTCTCTGGAGGCAGCTAAGGCAAGAACCGGAGGCGCGTTTTGCAAGTGAGGACGTACCTGACGCATCATCGAACACTGCAGCAGAATTCAAACAATTCAGTGCCAAATGAGAATTGGAGTAGAAGATGTCTTTCCCCTGGGTACCCACAAAGCAATGGGAAGGCAGAGTGGGCAGTAAAGACAGCCAAGAAACTGATGCCAAAGGCAAAACGGCCACGAAGGGATCCCTACCTGGCAATGTTACACCATCACGATACAATCCTGTAGGGAATAGAGGGTAGCCTAGCACAGGCTAGTGGGTTGGAGAACCAAGACTCTGCTTCCCATGAGGGTAGTCTGCTGCAGCACAACGGAGGAATAATGGAGAGTTGTCAGGCGAATGCCAAGCTAAAAGCAGGCAGCCTGCTACAACAGAAGCGCCAAGGACCTGAGGCCACTACACACAGATGGGCAGGTTGGGGGCTGTCCATCCAGAAGCTGCACAAAGCCACGTCAAATGGCAATGATCCAAGCTGCATGGGACACCGCTGACTCAGGACAGCAGTGGAGAGGAACTGAAGAGACATGTGGAGTAGTGGCAGATGGCTGGCATACCTGAACAGGCAGGGCCAAGGTCAGGACCAGGAGGACTTAGAAAGAGCCTCTGCTATCAGCTGGCCTGATGTAAGAGGGTCAGAAGGAAACAAGGTATATGAGCAACACCGGCTATGTCTGCACAGAAACGAAACACCAGGAACTGGCATGTGCCAGCGAATTCAGGCTTGCGGGGGCAGAAGTAGGGTGGAAGCAAGAGTCCTAACACAAACAAAAAGAAGACTGGTGCAAAGTCCTTCAAGTGTGCTGGTCTGTAAGGTCTGAGGCCACAACTGGCTGGTGGTAAAGGTCATGTTGCGAGGGTGGGCTAGGTACTCGTAACCTCTGGCCCCAGCAAGTCAGCAACTGCTGGCACGAAAGACAATAAAAATTGGTTAAAAGGAAAGCTGTAGCAACCAGCGTGGAATGTGCAGGGAGGAGCACAGATTGTAGGAGGGAAGAGTCTGGAGGGGGGCCATGAACTCAGTTTGAATGCACATGGCTGGAAAGCTAGCACCTCCATAAATAGCTCTCTTAGGAAAGAGCCAGTTTAGTTTTACAAGCATGGATTCCTTTCATGTAATTTACCCAGAATAAGGTACATGGAAAGTGATGATTGGACCCCTGCACAGAGCAGGACCCCTTCAAAATAGGGCCCCATCTCTGGACCCTGTGCTCAGACTGTGTAGCTGTAGACACCCTTCCCCCCGCCACCGTAACGCTGGCCAAATGGGGAAGAGAGATGCTGGGAGTCAGCGTTCCTGGAGCTCTATTCACCACTATCAATAGGAGTTTCTCATATGCTGGCATCAGGGCTCCATTCTCTGAGGACATGTTGTGCCTCAGTTTCTCCATGTGTAAAACTACTTCCCTACCTCACAGGCTGTTGCAGGAGCATATGAAGGAACAGCAGCTGTGACAGCCCTTCACAGATGTCACATTTGTTCCCCCTCCTGGTTTGCCACCTGGTACAGAAGCAGGGCCAGAGCTATCCCCTCACCTCACGCCCTGTCAGGTGACGTGATGGGTTAACAACTCAGCTGCTGAACTGACAGCACAAATGGTGGGAGTGGGGCTGCCCTTTTGCAGCAGCACCATGGGTAGGGGGTTCTTCAGCTGCCCCTCTCCTTCCCTTGTCCATCCCATGCAGGTGGAGTCAGATCCTAGATCTACTGTATTTGGCTCCCACTGGGTTATTTGCACTGTCACGATGACCGGGCCTGTCTTTTGCTTTGCAGTGTCCCATACAGAGTCTGTACATCGGCATTTGTCATAGAACCAGCAGAGGGAGTCCAATGCACACTTGTTCCTTGAAGTCCGAAGTGCACAACAAATCTGCCAACAGCTAACAATTTCACCGAGCGTGGCTGATGCTTCCCCTATCAATTGTCCAATTGCCCCCAGCTTCCTTCCCAGAACAGCCATGTGTGGGGCAGAGCTAATTGTTCAATTGAAGCCGTTTCAGACAGGATACGAGTCCAGTGCCAGGCGCTGAATTATTTTCCTGCGCAGGGGGATAGTGCATGGGAATTGTCGATAACGTTAACAATACAGCAAAGGAAAAGTGGTATAGATGAAGGACAATTAAACAGCCTTTGAAAGCTCTGGGGACATGTAAAATACCCTCCCACTATTCATGTGTCACCATGTCCAGGTTTCCAAGTACAGAAACATGGGTGTAGTTATCAGCTGACTCTCTGGGCCCGAGACCTTTGGGTCAGATTCTGAATCACATGACACCAGCATAACTCCCTGGCTTTCCGTGGAGGTATTCCTGATTCACACCAGTACAAGTGAGAGGAGAATTGAGCCCTTTGGGGGTTTTGGGAGGGTCTGTTTTTGTTTTGTTTTTTTACAGTAACTTAAAGTTCCTGTTGGCAGGGCAGTCGCTGGCTGTATGACAATGACCGTGCTACTGGCTGAGGTGGAGAGTGTGGGCAGCTGACGAATTAGTGTGTAAACCAAATTCATCACTAACTTTCTCACATCATAATCTGTTTTAGCAGGTTCAAAACCCTGCAAACTCCTAGGCTTAGCTGTACTGTCCAAACCCATATGTCAGACCAGCTTCCCTCCTGGGTGCTCCAGCCTTCCTTATTCTTGTGGTCCAATAGCACAGAGGGCCCAGGCAAGGATGGGGCCCTGTTGTGTTGGGTGTTGGACAGACCTGGAGTAAAGACAGTCTCTGCCCTGAAATGCTCAATGCTGGTTAATGACCAGATAAAAGTGATGAATAAAATATGCCAGTGGCAGCATGGGGATTGAGGGTGCTGGGGTTAAGCTGTTGGAATAGGATTTAGGAGCTCTGGGTTCAATTCTTGACTCAGCCAGAGACTCATCTTGGGAAAGTCACTTATTTTTGCTAATGCTTTCTCTCTCCTCCCTTTTGACTTGCCTATTTAGATGTAAGCCCTGGAAGGCAGAGAATGTGTCTAGTTATGTGTCTGTAGGGCAGCTGGCCCAATAGGGCCCTGATCTCTTTTGGGGCCTGTTGGTTAGGGTTGCCAGGTGTCCAGTTTTCAACCGAACACCCAGTCGAAAAGGGGCCCTTCCCAGCCTGGTGAAAATGAGCGAGTGGGTGAGGGAGGGGGGATGCTGTGGATGGGGCAGGATCTCAGAGAAGGGGTGGGGCAAGGGTGTTTGGTTTTGTTCGGTCAGAAAGTTGGCCCTGTCATGGGTGCTGGGTATCAAAGGCCGGGGCAGGCTAAGCCTCTGCTGACCCAGGCTGTGGCCCCGCCCATGTTCTGCCCCCGGATCCCGCCTGCCTCCCTCCCTTCCCTGAAGCTAGTGGGGGGCTTAGCTCTAGCCAGTGGCCAGGAGCTCGGGCCCACCAGGGGCTGGGCAACCTGGGCCGGCCTGGCACTGGGGTCAGCAGCTGGGACTGGCGGCCCAACGCTGGGGCTGGTGGCCTGGGGTGGCTAGGGCGCGTGGCCCTGGGCTCCTCTGGCCATGGGGGGATGGAGAAGGGCGGCTCGGGCAAATGGGGCGGGGCTGGAAGGCTAGCCTCCCTGAAGGGGGAGTTTACCCGCTGCCCAGGACTACTGTAATGAAGTAATTAACCATGAGAGAAGCATATTTTTGCATGGACTAGCTGTGTACCCAGGGTAGCATGCTACCTGCTTAGCCATTATTAAAAGTCAGTGTCCTGCAGGTATCTTAGCTGAAGTGAGTCTGAGGGTATGTCTACACTGCATTGTAAACCCAAGTCTGGGACCCGTGCTTATCAGTGTTTCCAAGCCTGTGCTTGAGTGTCCACACTGCATTGTAAACCTGGGTTTACACTTGCTGGATCTGGGCCTCACACCCGTGCTAGCACATCTGTACTGCATTACGCAGACCACCTCTGTGGCTTGAGCTGCATCTGCACTGCAGAATGACCAGGCTTGGACCCGAATCTCAGCTGAGAAGTAGGAGCCTAGGATCTGGGTCCTGAGGGTTTGCTGACCCAAGTCAGACTCATTTGTGTGTGGATCGAACGGGCTTGGGCTTCGCCCTGTGTCAGAGCCCGGGTTTAGGGTGCAATGTAGACATGCCCTAAAGGAGGAGGGGGAGGAGAACATTATTAGGACAAGGCGGAGGGGTGCCAGGGACAAGGTTACCTCAGTGGGGTGAATGACTTCCATGCAGGGATATACAGCACCCTGCATTCAGAAATAGCAACCCCGAGAGGGCCACCGGGTGCTTTGGTCCCAATCCTCTTCCTCTGCATAAAGCTCCAGCTTCTCCTCCTCACCTTCAAAGCCCTCCACAGCTCGGCCCTGACCTACCTCTTCATCGTTGTGCCTGAAGCCCAGGCTCTGCTGTGTTCTGTGTCATCCTACTCAGTCCTCACACGATGCTGAAATCATCCATTGTCCAAAGTGGCAGCTGAGTTTAAGCCCCCCAGGGCAGAATTTATCCCCATAGCCTTATCACGATGATCTCCTGTGCCTTCTCCAGCAGCTTTCCCCACCTGATCGGGGCAAACCAGCTGAGCAGCTTATTCTGAACTGTTTTGTCCGCATCGGACCAGCGTCGGGCATCATTTGGCATCGCACCAGCAGCGGTGACACCAATTATTTGTGTCAGGTCCCCTCCTGAAGCAGGAGATGTATGAAATCTAGCATAGATGATCCATCAAGACCTGCCATGGGATTTTGGACCTCTCACCTTGACAGGGTACTGAGTAAACACAGATTCTCCCAGGACAGACAGGTTATGGAGGGTGTTCTATCATCCCAATTGGTGCATCAACAGATGAAACTGAAAAATGATGCCAGGGTGCTTTTGGCTTTGGCCTTTTGGCCAGTAAAAGCAATAGAACAGAATTCCCGTAACACATTTCGCTGCAGGCCCCCAGCTATTGGTATTTTATTAATAATGATTCATGATGAAGAGAAAAAGATTGTTTTACAACTAATAAAACAGGGCCGCGGTTTTTTTTTCTTTAAAGTCAGTCGAGGCGTTTGTTTAACCTTTTAATGCTGACATGGCATGTTGCAAGTGGCTGCTTTGAGCAGAGGGCTGTTGTATTCTCACCGTGCTGCGAACCTTTCTATCAGCAACCCTTGTGGGTTTCTCAGTGGGAATGTTGGGGGTTTGGGGGGTATCGCCGTTATTCACAGGTATTCCTTTGCCTGTTTGAAAAAGTACAAATGTTCCTTTATTATTATTATTATTATTATTTATTTATTTCTTTTTTGCAGTAGTAGCCATTGTGTCTTTATTCCCCTCTGAAGGTATCGCCTTGCAATTGTGGCTGTCATAAATATAAAGGGAAGGGTAATCACCTTTAAAATCCCTCCTGGCCAGAGGAAAAATCCTTTCACCTGTAAAGGGTTACGAAGCTAAAGGTAACCTCCCTGGCACCTGACCAAAATGACCAATGAGGAGACAAGATACTTTCAAAAGCTGGGAGGAGGGGAAAAAAAAAGGGGTCTGTGTCTGTCTGTGTGATGCTTTTGTCGGGGACAGAACAGGAATGGAGTCTTAGAACTTAGTAAGTAATCTAGCTAGGTATGTGTTAGATTATGATTTCTTTAAATGGCTGAGAAAATAGCTATGCTGAATAGAACGAATATTCCTGTCTGTGTGTCTTTTTTGTAACTTAAGGTTTTGCCTAGAGGGATTCTCTATGTTTTGAATCTAATTACCCTGTAAGGTATTTACCATTCTGATTTTACAGAGGTGATTCTTTTTTACTTCTATTAAAAGTCTTCTTGTAAGAAAACTGAATGCTTTTTCATTGTTCTAAGATCCAAGGGTTTGGGTCTATGGTCACCAATGCAAATTGGTGAGGATTTTTACCACACCTTCCCCAGGAAGTGGGGTGCAAGGGTTGGGAGGATTTTGGGGTGAAAGACGTTTCCAAACAACGTTTTCTCAGGAACCCAGATAAAGTTTGGTGGTGGCAGTGGAAGTCCAAGGGCAAAGGGTAAAATAGTTTGTACCTTGGGGAAGTTTTAAGCTAAGCTGGTAAAAATAAGCTTAGGAGGTTTTCATGCAGGTCCCCACATCTGTACCCTAGAGTTCAGAGTGGGGAAGGAACCTTGACAGTAGCCCAACTAGTTTTAATCTAGCTGTCTTAAGCCATAGCCACACGACCGGCAGTGCAGGCTGTACAGCCCCCCCCTTGCCCCCCAGGCTGCTGGGTAATGACTTGGGCAGCTAGCCCATGCTGGAGCCTGCATTGCCACGGCTTTGCTGATCTGGGCCCCAACTAGCTCGAATAATGCTGGCTTGGGGATGGCTACCTGAGTTGCAGTCGCACCCCCGGGATCCTACTGTAGACAAGCCATCTCTCCGCCTCTGGGTACGAGTGCACACATGCACAGAAAGAAGCTTGAGCTACTGTAGGTCTATATCATCTCCTCAGGGGGTGTTATTGTGATGTGGACTAGCTACATACCTCAATAGAGAGCTTCCCCCACAAAACTGTATCCCTCCCTGGAGCCTTCAGAACGCCCTCTGCCTGTGGGTCCTGCAGGTGTCCAGCTTTGTGCTCTGCAAAGGGGCAAGCCAGGCCATAGGGGATGGAGTCAAAGGGGTAGCCACTCTCCAAGGCATTGCTACCTCCCAAAACCCTGGGGGATTTAGTAGGTAAAATAAGGCTGGTCATGGAGTCCCTGGGTTCCTGAGGCGGTGGTTGGTGGGACACTTCCTGCAGGGCCATGCTGTCAAGGAGCTGAAGGGGATGAGCCAAGACCCAGTGCAGAGCCACAGGGCTTGCAGGTGGGTGGCTCTGGCGTCCACAAGTGCCCCATGCAGCTCGTGAGGGATCTTCTGGTTGGTGGAATTCCCCAGCCCGCTTGGGGAGGCAGGAGGAGAAATTTGCTGGACACTCTGCCACGTCCACCCTTGTGTGCTGAGGAGTGTGAGGCTATAGGGCAGTGTGGGGGATGCGAGTGACGAGGATTCCCGTTGGGGCTCGGATGGGGCAGGGCTGTGCCAGTCGATCCTGTGGAAATTCTAGGGAGGTGGCGGGGGTAAGGAGCCACGGGAGGTGTGTGGGCCTGCAAGGGAGGCAGGGAGTCCGAGTGAGGCTGTGGAGGGTGGGATCACAAGGGAATATGGGTTGTGCATAAGGATGATGGAGGGTAAAGTGGGGACTAGAAGTGGTGAGAGGAGTCCCAAATGACTCATCCGAGCAAAGCTCCCCTTCCAATCCAAAACCCCCGCCCAACTCCTACATATCCCTACTCACCCTGATCCCCATCTATACAGCCATTCACCAGCACCTCACAGAGCTGCTGCATGGTTTGCAGAGGGGTGGGAGTTGATCGGGGCATGGGGGGAGCCAAGAGGTAAGCAGGTGTGAGAGTTGGGGTGGGGAAGGGGCTGAAGTAGAGGAGGGTCTCAGTCTGTATGTGGGTGAGGGGAGCCCAGTGTCTTGACCATCACTGCTTGGAGGGCTCCCCAGTGTCCTGCCGCGGAGTCCGTCCAACACTGGACCCAGCATGCAGACACGCACGCAGCTCCCCCACGGCTGTTATGTCCCACACTGGGCAGTGGGCCCAGGGGAGCCAAGTGTCTCTGCCATAGCATAGTTCCACTGAAGATCAATCTAGATGCGGTCTCAGCGTTGGCAGTGGGAGGTCAGCATCATCCTCTCTCATGCCTGCCCTCCTTCATCACTGTCATCCCTTTCTGTAGGCCCAAGCAAGCTGTTTCCCTGCCCATGTCAGTGTTACCCCACTTTCCGTGGTTACAAATCACTTGCGTTGCCAATGCAGAATCATAATGCAGAACGTATGGGAAAACAGTAGTAACACCTAGCTCTTACTAGTGGATTTCCAAGCATTTTACAAAGGAGGTCTTTTATCATTATCCCCCATTTTACAGAAGGGGATACTGAGGCACAGAGCGGGAAATGACTTGCCCAAGGTAACGCAGCAAAGCAGCAGCAGAGCTGGAGACTTGAACCGACGTCACCTAGGTCTCAGTCACAGGTGTAACTGAGAGAGGAAGATTTTGGTCTGTTGTTTGAGCTTGCTTTTCTTTTCTCCATCATCCCTGACTGGGGAAATCAGCGCGAGCTGGCAAAGCTTGGGCAGGGGGCATTGAGGCATCAGTTTAGAAAGTTGGAAGGGCAGCATTAAGGGATTGAGGATGGAGTCCGGGAATGTAGTGGGCTGCAACGGATCTGGGAATTCAGCTGCAAGCTTGCAAAGAGAGTAGAAAGAGCCAAAGGATTGGAGTGTAGGGACATGGAAGGAACACACGGTGAGGCAAGGACTGAATAGTCTGTGTCCTGAACCCAGAAGCAGCTCCTCCATCCATTTACCTCAAGGAGGTGGCTCTTACCTTGGCAACCACAGAGGCTTGACACTTTTTCAGATGAAATCTGTAGATTTTGGAAAATACAACAAATTTAACGGGAAGATCCCAACTCCATGGTTCTGGTGGAGTTTCTTCTCCTATTGGATTTCCTGAGTTCTTGATCATTTGCAAATGAAAACAAACCTTCTGACCCATCCATAATATGCAAAGTCCATCAGCAGAGCTGCTCGTTATGGTGAAAAGGGTTTTAAAATGTGACGATTTTTTTAAAACTGTTTTTTCTACTTTATGTTTTGTCATTTAATCGTGGGGTATATGCGTGTGTGGGTATGTATGTGCATTCACACACTCTTTCTATGTGTTGGGAGGGCAGAATTAAACCTAATTAAAGTCTGTAAAAACCCAGTAAATCCAAGAGGCCAAGAACAAATATTATTGCCCCTTCCATAGATCATCTGTACACTGGGGTGACATAATAAATAATCCAGCCAAAGTTTTAAAGGTAAAAACCAGCAGACCATTAATAATAGCTGTGACACTATATATCAAACTGAAACCTTCCCATTACAGCTGATCCCCAGCTACTTCTGGCTGCCTATTTGCATTTCTCTGCATTGCTCTTTCTTTCTTTTTCTTTATATAATATTTTTCAGCTTTATAAATCTGGGCTTTCTTTCCCAACCTGCTGTACTTTGAACACAAGCATGGACAGCCAAGCAAAACTTAGACAGCACTCTTGAATTACAAATAAGTGAGACAATGGGACCGATCTCGCTTGGGAGATGTAAAAGTAGACCAGAGAAGAATAGACTCTCAGATGCATTTCAGATGGACTGGAAGATCCTACAGTGGTCTCGTCCATATCTAATTGACATGGTTCATTTACAGTGCTGTCTGTTGGAGCCAGCAACTGTGTAGTCACTGCACCATCCTGTGACTCAGTTTTCCTACCTGTAAAATGGGAACAACAATACTGACCTCCACTATAAAGTGCATTCAGATCTGCTGATGAACAGCGCTATGTAACAGCTAGCTATTATGATGTCTTGTTTTTTTATTGTAAGCTCATTGGGACAGGGGCTGGCATTTCCTAAATGTCTTTGCAACACTCAGCACAGTGGGGCCCCAGCCTGGTTCACCTCTGTGTGCTCCCACCATGCTTCATGATAAATGTTTATTGATAATAATGTAATTAGTAAGTGGGGTGTTTGCAATGAAATCTGAATCTACAGCCCCTGGCTCAGTGGCAGTTTTATTCCAAACTCACTGTGGGTTCTTTAAAATGTCTGCAAAAGTGCACAATGGTTTCATGAGCGATGGGATCAGCTGACGGTTCCCAGTCTAAACCCTCTCAGATGGGCCCTTTTGCAACGTGCCTGTTTGTCTGTCTCCCGAGCTACGTCTAGCAGGCCTAATATGCTATCACCACAGTATGAGGGAAATGATGTTGAAATATTGACAGTTGCCTTATTAGATCATGAAGGGCTAGCTGGTGAGATGTTTGGGCCCAGCTCTTCACAGATAGATAGGCAGCCAACTCCTACCTCACATCACGAGTGGTCTTTCTGACGTTAATGGACCGAGTTATGGAGCAGCTTCATAGCAGCTAAGACCACAAGGGGCTAATGGGCTCCCCTAATCTGACCTCCTGAATAACACAGATCAGAGAACTGCCCCAAAATAATTCCTAGAGCAGCGCTTTTAGACAAACATCCTATCCTGATTTAAAAATTGCAGTGATGGAAAATCCATCACGCCCCTTGGTAAATTGTCCCAGTGGCTCATTACTCTCACCATTAAAAATTTCCACCTTATTTCCCATCTGAATTGTCTAGGGTCACATGAGTAAGGTATTACTCCTGGCAAGGCAGTGTGGTCCAGTGACTAGGAAGCAGGAGATCTGCATTCATAGAATATCAGGGTTGGACGGGACCTCAGAAGGTCAGCTAGTCCAACCCCCTGCTCAAAGCAGGACCGATCCCCAATTTTTGCCCCAGATCCCTAAATGGCCCCCTCAAGGATTGAGCTCACAGTCGTGGGTTTAGCAGGCCAATGCTCAAACCACTGAGCTATTGCTCCCCCTTCTAGGGAATACCACTGACCTCATGTGTGACCTTGGGCAAGTCATTTCACCTGTTCAAGCCCTTGTCTGTGCAGACTGGAAGCTCTTTGGAGCTGGGGGCCGATTCTTATGATGTGTTTGTTCTGTGCTTAAGAGAATGGGGCCTGAGCTCATTAGAGCCTTTAGCTGTTACTGTAATGCTGCTCAGAGTATGAATAAGGGTATCCCAATCATCTGCCTTTGCACAGGTATTTGCAGTTAGTTAAACTCAGAATCTGGTTTATTCTCAGTGCCCTGTGTAGTAAAAATGGAGATGAACATACCAGGAAATACCGCAGATAGGGCTTGATCCAAAGCCACTGGGAATCTTTCCTTTGATTTCAGTAGACTTTGGATCAGGTCCAATGGGAGATAACAAAGGTTTTAAAGGACCACAACATTGTAGTCACCAAGAAAACTGAAAACGCACCAGTTTCGGCCAGGTGTCTCAGCAGCTTTTTGGATTCTAACTCCTAAACTCAATGCAAAATGTCAGGGATTGCAGACCCGCATAGACAGAAAGCAAAATGATGTGTCCGTGGCTTCCCCAGGGACGGAACCTGCTGGGGTTTGCCCGGCTGTGGGTCAGACATGACGTTTCTTCTTTCCACCTGATGAGAGAAGATTTTTTTGCTTTACCCTTATTATGTATCTTCATGCGCATGGGTTATTCCAGGGGATGACAGTCTGGGTCTCCAGGGAACGGTGAAATCCACCAATAGCAAGCCCTGCATGTGGATTCCCCCTCCTGGGAGGCAATTAGTGCAGCCTCTCTTTATGATGATGATGATGACTTTCTTGCTTTTGCCGTGTGCATAATGCCCAGCTCCTAAGGGCTCCTTTGAATTCACTGCTTCATTGCCACAGGAAGGGTTCACCCTTTAACTGCCAAAGGGCACTGGAGCTCTTACGCCACCAATTTCGGTGGTGATCTGTGAAAGGCAGTGCAACTTCCGATGGACTCTGTCCTTTCTAGAGCAGGGTTCTCTGGCTCGAGCACTGTCTGCCTGGAGGAGTGGTTTATATACACCACTTCAGAGATACTGCTATTTTTAGTTTGCTCGCTTGAGAAGAGCTAGTGAGTGTAGGTCGGCCCAACCTGGACGTTACCGCTCCCACCTGCAGTGCAGTCATACCCTTAAAGGGGTCGTCAGGCCAGAGTCATGCTGGGGCATGGGGTGGGGCAGCAGGCTGTGGTGCCCCGGGACAAGAACTCAGCGTTCCAGGTGACCTTTGCCTAACACTGGCCCTGTTCTACCATCTCAGGGTTTTTGGCCACTGCCCATCGCCACAGAATCTGAGCGTCTTCCACATAGAGGCAGTAGAAAGGATTTAGGAGACCACACCTCCTTGACCCTGTTTGTACTGCAGAAGCACCGAGAGGCCTCAGTTGGAGATTCACAGGGATTACGTTGGGCGAGGCGCTGTTCACGCATGTACAGCTGTAGTGAACAGCCTGGTTTTATAAGGTGTTTTTTTCAGAAGCAAACAATCCCTGTCTGCACTGATTCAATAAAACCATTCTAGAGCTCTGCCATCAGTGGCCACGGTTCTGTTGCCACCAGCCTCGCTCCAACTCTAGTATGGATGGGGACAGACGGTATCTCCCCTCTACATCCCTCCAAAACATCCTCAGCTAAAACTAGTTTCTTTAAAATCCTTGTCTGCCTACCCCACCTCCACCCTTCTACCAATAGGATTGTTAGTTTTTCAGTGTTTTCAAGGCAGAAGGATCGTTTTCATCTAGCCTTGTTGACAGTATTGCTTGTTGTCTAGCCATGCTCATGGAATTAGCTTCCAGGTCCAGAAAGCTGTTACCGCTCTATGCATAGAGACCTAGGGAGTCATCTGGTCTGTCTCCCAGTCAATGCCGGCTGGTTCCCTCTTGTACATTTACAAGGTTAGTGTTCAATAGCCCAACTGATGGGGGCTCCCCTGGGAAACTATTCTACAACATCATCCGTTTCCTTGGCACAAATTTTCCCCTAGGATCCCAGTCAGCTTCCTCACATTCCTATCCCCACAACAAACCCACTCAAAGTATTCCCATCCTAGGTCTTTACTCCCTGTGAAGCTTTATAGGTTTAATGGGCTGGCTACTGAGCTCACGCGGCTCTAAATCAGGAGTAATGCTCCTGCTGTCAATGGCACTAAATGGGCAAACAGAAGAGCAGAATAGGGCCAGCAGGTTGGTTGTCTCTTAGCCACCCTCAGTTCTACTTTGCTCTTCGAATCTTTCCTCATAAGTTACCCGCTGTTGTCAGTTGTTGGCTGCGTGTACGTGACACAGGTACAGTGAAACATGTAGGCCTGTGACAAGGACTCGGCTCAGTGAGCAGCCTGACCCTCTGCTCCCCCACCCTGGCCAGACAAAGACACCCACTCTGTGACCCCCCTCTTTTATACACTGATACAAGAAGTTACATGTAGCCCTTTTCCTTGTAGCTGTTGGTCCAATCAAACCATCTCTACCCAATAATCCTGCTCTTATCCTTAGGAAAGATCAGTGTGACCCTGTATCATCTTCGGGGAGTGTGTTTACACCATAACCTTGTATCGGGGTGTTGTGGTGCTACCCTTCTGGAATGTGTTTATGTGAATATTTGGTGCCTAGGAGTGTTTGTGTTTTTGCAACATCAGCCCTGGTCTTGCCAAGTTCATGTATTGAGCCATGAACCTGCAAGCAGGCATCTGCTTTGTAACATATATAATATAGAACTTTTGCTCAGAGCTTGACTCTTGCTAACTTTGCTTTATAGCCGCAGCGCCTGACTTTAGTTCAGGCCTTAGGCCTTACAGCAAGCCCCTTATACCAGGCCTCATGTCTCAGGTTCTCTCTTTCGACTACATCCCTGTCCAGGCCCTTCATCATTTTCACATAGCTGTCTGGAGAGACGGCATCCAGAAGTAAACATACTCTTCCAGGGACGGCTGTATGCAGAGCTGTCCCTTGGGTAGGGCGAATCGGGGCAACCACTCCAAGCCCTGAACTTTGGGGGCCCCCGTGGGCTGGTGTGATTGGCCGGTGCGGTCGGTGCCGGAAGAGACAAATCCGTCACTTCTGCCCCCCCGCCCAGGCCCCAGGCTTGGATTGGCTGGCGTGGTCAGTCCCAGAAGAGACAAATCCGTCACGTCCACTCCCCGCCCCGATCCCAGCTTCAGGCTCCATGCACTGCTCCTTGCACATGCTGGTGGATGACCTGTGGTTAGCTGGTAGGGAGGGTGAGCAAAAAGAACATGCAGCACTTGCTGGGTTGGTCGGGATAGGAAATCTTCACCAGGATCAACAGATGAGAAGAGAGGCAGGAGAAAGAAGAGGGAGACCAGGGATGGAGAAGATGCAGCCTTGTGGTTTATTGGTTCATTTCTAGTATCTGCTCTGCCCTCCCCTCCTCCGAACAGTACGCCTGATGGCTTGTCCCCAGATGCTGCCAGCTGTGGCTCAAAGATGTTGCCAGAGATCCCCAGTCCTCTGTCTCTGCTCAAGAGATGTCATGGGAAGGTGAAGCTGATGAGATTAGAGTGGGAACCTTTCCACGGTTAGTTGGCAGTCACAAGAGACGTCCGGTGTAATTAAGTCAGTGTGGGTCAGTGTAGGCAACTGCTATGGAAGATGATAAAGATCCTATGCCTGCCTGGGCACATCTTTTCCACAAAAGCACAGACTTGTTTGTGCAGGGATCCCCCCCCCCCCCGCCCGTTGCCAGCCCATTCTCTTCATGCGTGCGTCAGATATTTGTTTTAGACAGCACTAGTGATGTGAATCCTGCAGAAACAATGGGGCATGAGGAAGATGTTATGGAACAAGGGGTGTCCTCCTCCAGGTGGTATTTTGGGATGTCCCTGCCATTCAGTACAATCTGATCTGTTCATAAAGCAATGTAAGTTGGTCCTCGATGCATAAACAATAGTCTCTGGCAGGGGCAGATTCAGCAGTAACTGGGGGCAGGGGGGGGGCAGTGGGACTGCTGTCTTTAGCAGGGAAACCTCAGTCCCTCTCACTTTAGTCTGGTGGTGGGATTTGAACCAGGGTCTCCCGGGAGCCGCTTCCAGCACTTCACTGGATTTGGGGTTCTACGGACTCCCAGGGTTTGAAACATGAGGATTAGCAAACCAAGCCATCCCCTCCAGTTTACCCCCTTCCCAGACCACAGGGGGAGCTGTCACATTACTAATCCCTGCCTTTTCAAAATTAAACAAAAGGGATTTTTTAACCTGACAAGCTCTTTGTTCACGTACATATTTCTCCTGCAAGCGTAACAGACCCAGCTCTGCCCTTCTGACCGCGGCAAGCCCCCCTCTCCCTGCACTAAAATCACTAGGAATTTTCAGCTCCAGAAGCATATAAGTGATTTAGGAGCTTGACTTCTACTTGCTTCCACTAAGACTTATGCTCCCCTCTCAGATCCCTGAGGTCGGCTGTCCATTTCCCTGGTGAAAATCCAGCGTGACTCTGCTGGAGTGACTCCAGTTGTGTGCAGTGCAATTGAGAGCAGGGTTTGGCCCCCAGTACGTAAAATGAAGCAGGGAGCTGCCAAGTCGGTGGCTCTTGCAAGAGAAGCAAAGACGCTTGGCCTCCATTTACGGCGGGTGAACATCGGGGGAAATGTTTGTCAAATGGTTCGGCTGAAGATGGACGGTATTGGTGAGTTTCAAGGCTGTTCTAATACAAGGGTAGTCTTATTGATAAAGCGTTAAGCAAGATCTCACAGTGTCTTGGCTAATTTAGGCCCACGCCCCTGTGTGTGCTCTAAACCTGATCCCCACATCCTAGTTTATTCTCCCATTGCATATTCTCTAAGGCCCAGGTCCCCAGAGGTATCCAGGTGCCTAACACCCATTGAAATCTATGGGAATTAGGCACCTAAATACCCTGGATCTTATGGGCCTACATGACTTGCCCAGGAGCACACAAGAAGGCTGTGAGACACCAGAGCATTGGACACAGGTCTCCCGTTGCCCAGGCGAACGCCTTAACCCCCAGCCTGTCCAGCACAGCTGAAGAGGCAACAAAGCTGTAGCCTTGCTGGCTTTTGTGGCTCAGTTGCACGTGGGTCTGGCCTGTGGAGCAACCTAGTCAGTGATCCACCTATAGCTGGCCTGCTCCCTGCCCTTGTGTGCAGGGTGTTGGAGAGACCCTGTGCAGCACAGCTCCCCTGGGTACTTGGAGCAGAAACCCCAGCTCCTACCCATCCCTCCCTTTTCTGCAGCCGTATTGCACCACTTCAGCTGGGCCAGACCCTGCAGCCAGCGGGCAGGAATTGGTCCTTTGCGTTTTAAACAGGGATTTAAAAAAAAAACCCACAACCAAAATCAATTGGCCACTGTGATCATCTATCTGATCTCTACAACACAGGCCAGAGAACTTCCCAGAAATCATTCCTGTATGAATAGGAACATATGCAAATCAGCCTCTCCGTACAACGTGCCCTTGACTATTAAGGGAATTAGCAAACAAACTTAGTGGACCACTCATAATTATTTCTGAGGACTCATGGAAAACTAGGGTGATTCCAATGATGGGAGGAAAAAATAAGTGTATTAGCAATGTGTGACAAAGGAAAGAGAAGGGATCCTGGCAATTACATCTATCCAGGGCTCAACTATGAACTGTGCTATGTAGTGTGAAAACATGATCCTTGTGTGTGACAGCAGTGCGGCCCCATCGCCTCTCCGCCTCCCTCTGAGAATTATCGCTCCTGGCTGTAGCACTTGTAAGTAGAGCCCTGTGTTTGTTTGCAAATGTGAAATAAAATGAAAAACCCACTCGCCGCCATGGATCCTGTGGCTCCTGTCCTTCAGGGCTGGGCCCAGCTCCCTGCCCTGGGCATTGCAACCTGTACACAGGGTCACAGCACTGCTCGGGTTTGGCCGCCCCCACCCCTTCCATCCTGACCCAGGGGCACCGCAAGGCCAAATTTGACTGAACAGCGTCCACGCACTCAAATTCATGAGGGGGGGCAGCCAGGCCAAACCTGAGCTCTTCTGTGGCCCCATGTGCCAGGTTGCAATATCCAGAGCAGGGAGTTGGACCCAGTCCCATGGAACAGAAGCCATGGCTGCAACCCGCCCAGGGCCTTCCAACCCCCACACCCTCAGGGCAAGACTCAACCCCCTCCAGGGGGCAGGACCCAACTCCCCCAGGGCCTCCCTTCTCCCCCTTGGGGACAAGACCTGATCTCTCTCCCAGCCAGGCCTGCCGCTGCCCCCCGCCCCCAATCCCAGGGGCAGAACGCAATCTTGCTTCCCTCCCCACCCCCACCCCAGGCTTTCTGGGTAAAATGGATAAAAATCACACACAATTCCTGAAAAAATAAAACAAAAATGTATACAAGATAAAGACTGTCACCAGGCTCTACTTATAAGCTTGCCTCCCTGGAGTAGCTAAGTACCTCACAGCCTTGCACGGATTTATCGTCAGAATCCTTCATCATTTATCATTATACAGATGTGGAAGTGAGACACAGCAAGCCCAAGCCCAAGGTCATACAGGAATTCTATGACAGGGCAGGGACTCGTACCCGGGGGGGGCAGGTCCCAAATGACGACCCCAGCCACGGGACCATCCTTCCTCTCAGCTAGCCGGGGTGCCCCTTTGCAGGAGTATACGCCTTGTCAGAGGCGCTGAGTGGCAGATGCAGTAAGCCCACTTCCATTGGTGTCGCTGCTGGGGAAAGCTGCAGTCCTGTACTTTCTGGGACTGACACTGAAGGAAATATCATCTCCAGGTGCCTGGTATACAGTGTGCCCTGGAGAGCTGGGTAGTGTGGGGACACCTCTGGGTAACAAGGCAGCTGTGTTATCCCATTACCTCCACCGCCCTAACCTCAGGGTAGCTAGAGGGCTTTACAACATCTGCCATCAAGCCATTTTGTGTACAGCCAGCACAGTGATACTCAGACCTCAGTGGTCCAGGAGCCAAATTAGCAATCAACATTCCCTAAAAGAGTGGTTAATAATTCAATCACAGGGTTTCAATGTCGTGTGCAGCAAAGAGCCACAGGAGACGCACTAAAGAGCCACTTGCAGCTCCCAAGCCTCAGTCTGAATGTCACTGATCCAGTGACTGTTTAACTCAAGAAAAGTTAAAGAAGTCGTGCAATGTGCAGAACCAGCTCTGACCATAAGAATGGCCACACTGGGTCAGACCAATGGTCCATCTAGCCCAGTATCTTGTCTCCCAATAGTGGCCAATTCCAGGTGCTTCAGAGGGAATGACCAGACAGGTAATCATCCAGTGATCCAACCCGTCACCCATTCCCAGCTTCTGCAGAATCCCATTGGCTAACTATAAGGTCCTGTAATAACAACAGAACCCTCCCTTCCTGCAAGGCAGCTGGGAATGTAAAGGACCAGAGCTGCACAGAGCACTGTGTGAGAAAGGAACCACCAGGCAAGTGTGATCACTGTGCTCCCCGTGTGAGACTGGTTTGTGATGGGCACACATCTGGAGAAGACCCCAAGAGTTAGAAAGCAGTTTTGTTTTATTTCAGTGGTTTGCGATCTCATTTTCCATCACATGCTTCATCATTTCACTTAACCCTTTACTACATAGTCTTTTTTTAAAAAAACCCAAACAACGTTCAAAGACAATTTGTCCTGCTTGCAAAGAAAACCACCCAACTATGTACAGCCAGACACATTTGACACAACTGTGGAAATACCATATTGTTCATAATTCCTCAGCCTCAACTCCGCACTAAAAGCGAGCAGCTATAATCCCCACTGGGGTGCTGACATGCGTTATCTTCCCAGCCAGCAAGAATGTGAGGGCTTTTTATCTGCCATTAGCATGCGTCCCTGTGGCAAAAGGAGAGGGCAGTGGCAAGATTTAACATGCAAGTGATTCATATCAGCCAAAGGGAAATGTAAACTTTTGTAGCATAGCAAGGGTGAGAAACATAATCACAATGTATCCTTTTTCCGTTCACAAAAACTCAGGGCTCTTGAGGGAGAGAAGACCGGAGTGGGAATCAGTGAAAAAGATCTGGTTCAACAACATAAGTCTCTGGGTCCAATCCTGGAACACTTCCTCATGGAAATAGCCCCACTGAAGTTGACAGGGTTGTTTGTGTGAGTTTGCCATAACAGGATTGGGCTCTTACGTGGGTGGATGTGCACGCTTTAGGCATTACGATGATATACAAACAGTGCAGAATTCAAATATCTGTGCAGGTTTTCTCTTTCATAGGGACAAAGTTGACATCAATGTAAATACAAGTTAAAAATAATTTTGTCATCCCATGTCCCCCTGCCAATTTTTGTGGTTTTACGGTTACATTTTAAAAAATACACCTCTAATAGGAAGTTCTCCCAGCTGTCTGTAATGAAGGATGTTCTCCTGGCTGGCTATGTGATGTCTGCTTTTGTCTACCTAGTTACAAGGGGTTAATTCACAATCATAAAGTTGGTGTGTCATAGGACACCACAGTAGTAAGAAAAATGACCGATGAGATGTGCTGTTTGTCTCTGACCCAGAAAGCAAGCTTGCTGGCTCCAGCTGTGCAAGGCACTTAAATGCATGCCTAACTTTAACCATGTGAGTAGTTAATGGGACTAGTCATGTGCTTAAAGTTAAGCACATGCTTAAGTGCCTTGCTGGATCAGGATCATTGGCAGCAGGCTGAAGGATCTGGAAAGGGGAAGTAGGAGTTCTGGAAGGAATAGCTAGACATTGCTCATGCCTGT
This sequence comes from Lepidochelys olivacea, assembly GCF_965140295.1. Taxonomy (NCBI): domain Eukaryota; kingdom Metazoa; phylum Chordata; order Testudines; family Cheloniidae; genus Lepidochelys; species Lepidochelys olivacea. The sequence continues at coordinate 9,381,157 of NC_140413.1, forward strand.
CTTTTTGTGCTTCTTTAACCTGCTTGTAGAAGTGAGAGCGTACAGGCTAAGCCTTCTCTATTTATCTTAAGTTCTCTTGCTCAGTCTGAGACTTGAAACTCTGGGCCCGAGCCAGCAGACGTGCTTGTGAATGACTGATGTGATAGTCCCACTAACTACAAAGAGATGACCTCGGTGAATAAAGTTACTGCAGTGTTCGTCAGTTCTCAGCAGAAATGGGGACAGTGCAGTCTTGGACCCTGGAAGATCCATGCATTGGATTTCATGACCTTTGCAGTCACAACATAGTTCCAACATGCCAGTGTTTTCTGCTGGTGACATGTAACCTCAAACTTGACTTCGTACCATGCGGCAGTTAATCAATATTCATGTAGGGTGCAAGTCACATCTGTGCAGAGTCCCAGCATGACATATATGCACCACTTCATTCATACTTAGGCCCTCTAAATAAACTTGTCATGCATAGACCCTTGCACAGGAGTGTAATTTACCCCATAGACCAAGGCCCATATTCACTTGAGATGTAAGAACTTAGACCATCTGTTGTAATACTGGGTTCTTATAAAATGCAAGTCTGTTTTTGGGACAGGGGAGGGTTGGGTTATCTGATTTTTCTACATTTTTAAGCCCAGATTCAGTAAAGCACTTATGCACAGGGTCAGCTTTAAGCATGTGCTGAAGTCAATTAATTGTATCTGATTTAGAAAATAATCTTGAACGTGATGCTTTGAGGCCTTATTTTATTGTGGTTTGTAGATAGCTGCAGAAAATTGCCTACACACATTTTATCCATTTTGTGTAAGGCATTTTCACACTTTACCAATTTTTCTTTTTTCTGTGAATTTTGGTAAAATGGTTTTGTGTATCCCAAAGACGTGTAAAAATTTATATTTTCAAATCATGCTGAGGCAATGTCACCTCCTCTTGGAAATGGTTCTGTTTCTATTTCAAAATCGCCCCACCGACAAGAAAAGAAGTGTGAAATTTAGCTATATTTTGTTAGGGGAAATCAACCTAGTTCGCATATGTGACTCCATTTTGGGTTTCCTCTCGGCCATTAACTAGAAGCGAGCACATCACGTACCAAGGGAGGATCCTTCAGGGTGGACAGCTGGACAGTTTCAAGGTAAGGGAAACAAAGGAGACAGGAACCAGCCAACATGCCTGAAATAGTTGCAAAAAGAAAAGGAGGACTTGTGGCACCTTAGAGACTAACCAATTTATTTGAGCATAAGCTTTCATGAGCTACAGCTCACTTCATTGGATGCATAAAAGTGGAAAATAAATTGGTTAGTCTCTAAGGTGCCACAAGTCCTCCTTTTCTTTTTGCGAATACAGACTCACACGGCTGCTACTCTGAAACCTGAAATAGCTGCTAATTCAGCGTTTTTGCAGGGGGAAGGTGGCTGCAGGGGATTGGTACTAGATAAGGAGAAGGCCTGTTTATTGGTTTAGGCCCCCCGAGGCACACAGGCAGGATGTTTTGCCAACAGTATATAATCTTTGTGTAACCTGTAATCGGGGTCCCGTTCTGCTTAACAGAGCGGCACCACGCTCGAGCATAATGTAACCCTTCTGCCTGTCAGAGTTGGCAGCAACAAGGGCCGGGTTCAGTATCTAGGAGTTCCATTCCAATAACACAATACACAACTGGCTCGAGCCCCCACCCAGTGACCTGGGACAACTATATACCACCCCCGCTGGGCGCCTCCAAGAGGCAATACTTCCCCTCTCGCAAGCACAGAGTCTGAGTGTAGCAAAAAAGCCTTTTAATAACAGAGAGAAACAATGTGGCATTATGTTGGGGAAACACCACCAACAGGATTCATAATACAACTCATGAGCAAAAAACCCACCCCAAGCAAATTGGGGCATGTCCTTTCCCTTTGGTTCTTGAGTCCAGCAACCCAAAGTCCCAAAAGTCCAACGACCCAAAAGTCTCTGTCCCTGGTCAGGGCAGCCCCAGAGTTCAAAAGTTTATCTGCAGAGTTTTACCTCCCAACCTGGGTGGAGATTGGGGGTGTTTAGGGCCCCTTACGTGGTCTAAAGCTGATTGCCCCACCTCCCCATGAGCTGCTCCAGACATCCAACAAACTGCTCTGCTCCACCAGCCGCTCTGCTTGCCGTCCCACAAACTGCTCCGCCATATATCTTCAGGCTCCCCCACTACTTAACACAACACGCAGTGATTTCAGCTCTTAGTAAGTTTAGCTCTTTTGTGATTTCAGTTTGTAGTAGGGGAGCCTCAGTGCTGGTGCACCATTAGCCCAAAGTGAATTCAGCTCAGCAGTCTGTAACTAGACTCCTAATAGAATCAAAATTAGCTCTGATATTCTACAATGGAGAGAGGAGGAAGTGCAATTAGTCTGTAATACCCCCACCAGCAAGCCCATACCACCAAATATTAATACCTGTCCTCACCTGCTCTCCATTCACTGGGAGTTGGAACCCATGACCCTTGCCTAGCGAGTGCTGATTAGTTGATAGTGAGTCCCTCCATCATAACAAAAGGCCAAGTACAGTTCCACTGTCTTTGATTCACATAATCAGGATAATAACAGTTTATTCCTGCCCCGATAACAGAGAAACTGGGGCTCCTACAGCAGCCAAAGTGACCATCTAGGCAGGGTGGGTGTGCCTATGCAAATGAGATCAGCCCCTAGAGTTCTTTTCCACAACCCACCATGACTCGCCACCAGATGTCAGGGTAGAGCTCATCCTGACTCTGCTTACATCAATAAACCTACAAACTTTGAGATACTCTGCAATCTGTCTTTATTTGGTTGCCTCAGCTTAGAAACAAACTGTACGTGTCCTAACTGGAATAATTCGTAACAGTTTTGGCGACCCAGATGGGACTCTAGGCTCGCCCTTGTAAGTGAAGCCACACTCCTTCCCTCGGACAACTTCAGCCGGCACCGGGTGAGTTCACCTTTGAGAACTCGGAGGAATGGGAGTGTGGGCTGTCGCTTAGGCGATAAGGTGGCACATTAGGCATTCTTTTGGTAGCCCTAGAATGGGCTCTGGGCAGAGCGTGAGCAGGGGAACCCCTTTGGCTGAGATTCTCAAGAATTGGAAAAATATTTCTGGCACCCATGGGTTAGGTAAAAGGAGAGCTGTAATTTTGTGTAAAGTCGAATGCCAGCGCTGACTATTCAGACGCCCTTTGGATGGCCACCCGACGGAACTTTTGGGCAGGATGAATTAACCTGCCTGAGACAACAGCTGGAGGACAAGCATCCAGCTCAAATGGATTATTGGTATGTATAGGATAATTGGGCATATACCCGAGATAAGGGGCACCCCTCGACTTCGGGCTCTGGTACCAGATCTAAGGTTTGCATGCCGCTTGCGGGTTCCGCTCCGCCCTATGCTGCTTTCCCTCCTCCATCTCTTCCCCCTACTCCTGCTCCTGTTGCCCCTCTATACCCGTCTCTAACCCTACCCCCTGTTGCGCTTCAAGCACCCCTGATACAACAGCCCGTTGCGACGGGCACTGACCGTGTCACTACTATCACGGTCCACCACCCTTTTGGCCCTGGGGACCTGGTAACCTGGCAGTCACAGATGCCGAGGTTGCGCAACGATCCGGAAAGAGTCCCACAGACTATCCGTTCAGTCTTTACAGCATTTAACCCCAACTGGGCAGACGTCCAGGCTATTTTGCAAACCCTATTTACCCCTGACGAGAGGTATTCTATTCTAGACACTAATCGGCGTTGGACAGGGGACGCTGAGAATCACACCCATTGGCCCGAAGCTGATCCAGGTTGGAATCCTAATGACCTCGATGGCTGGGCCCGCCTCTCAGCTGCCTGGGAATGGCTCCTGGAGAGCATCCATAGGGCGGGTAGTAAGACGGCAAATTGGTCAAAAATTAGAATGCTAGCAAGACCTAAATGAGCATCCGTCTGCATTTTTGGCCCGCTTGTTTAAGCAGGTTAGAATGTATGGGGGAGGGGTGGAGCCAGAAGCCGAGGTTAGCTGCACGATGATGGTCTCTCACTTTGTCGATCGAGCGGCGCCGGACATAAAGAAGTATTTAACTAAACATGTTGCCGATTGGCCAGGGAAACTCCTAAGCGAAGTAGTTCGCCTGGCCACTTTTGTGTTTAATGGTAGGGACGAGGAGAAAGCTAAGGAAAAACGTTAGCAAAAGAAGGAGGAAATAAGTATGTTGGCAGCCGCACTGCAGGTTTCCTTGGGGACTCAGCAATGGCAGGGACACAGGAATACAAGAGGGAGGGGACGCGGACGCGGAACAGGACGGGGAGGAGGCTGGGGTGGGACAAGGAATGGGAACTGTAATTATTGTAAGCAACCGGGGCACTGGAAGAGGGAATGCCCCCTGCTTCCATGAGGGGCTCCTTGGCAGGATCAGCCGGAGACTGGTTTTTCCTTTCCCCCTAACGCTCCCCAGGACTTCGCTAATCCCCAGTGACTAGAGGCGGAGATTTTGGGAGCTGTGGGAGAGTTGGAATGGGATCTTGGATTGCAGTCGCAAATTTACTTGAAAATTGGGGAACGGTTTGTGCCCTTTTTGGTGGATACCGGAGCCACCCTTTCCACTTTAACTTTTGTTCCGGGCTCTCTTTCTTTTACCAAGGTCTGGGTGCAGGGTGTTGAGGGCAACCCGTGCCTGGCTCCCCTATCCTGCCCCATCCCTGTGGAGCTGGGTTCTTTAAAGTTGTCACATAGATTTGTTGTCATGCCAGAAGGCCCCGCTAACCTTCTTGGGCGGGACGTGCTTAAAAAGCTGGGAGCCCACATATATTGTGCCCCCGACAGGCTTCGCATGTCCGTCCCAGACTCAGCAGTTGCTTCTCTTATGGTCTCAGTTACCCCGATTCCCGATCTCCCCACAGAATTGTCCAGCATTCCACCCAATTTGTGTAGCGTGAGTTCCACCGATGTGGGCCTCCTTAAATCAGCCGCTCCAGTCAATCTGTAGGTGAGGGATGGGCCGCCTCCCTCCGTAAAACAATATCCCTTGCCGAAGGAGGCGGAGGAAGGTATTTCCCTTCTTATCTCTAGCTACTTAACTCAGGAGGTCTTGGTTCCGTGCAGTTCTCCTTGTAATACTCCTGTCCTTCCTATGAAAAAGCCAAAACTGGGCCCAGATGGGCGCCCAGTTTATCGGTTCGTTCAAGATCTGCGTGCAATAAATAGTTATGTTATAACCCCCCACCCAGTGGTCCCTGATCCGAGTACTATCCTGACACTGATTCCCCAGTCGGCTACTTGTTTCACAGTTGTAGACTTGTGTGCTGCATTTTTCAGTATTCCTTTGCACCCCGACTCCCAGTATCTGTTTGCGTTCACTTGCGGGGGGTCAGCAGCTAACTTGGATGCGCCTCCCCCAAGGGTTCTCAGGCTCCCCCACTATTTTTTCCCGAATTCTAGTCGATGATTTGAAAGACATTGTTTTGCCTAGCATCTCTGTTCTAGTCCAATATGTGGATGATTTGTTGATTGCTAGCTCTGATTATAATGCATGTTTAGCTGATTCTGTTACTCTGCTTACTGCATTAGCTAATAAGGGCCACTGTGCATCTCCATCCGAGCTGAAGGTGTGCCGAACCCAGGTGATCTATTTAGGTTTTGTGATTCGGCCTGGAGAGCGTTTACTCTCCCCTGATAGGGTGCAGGCAATCCAGGATTACCCACGCCCGACTACAAAAAAGCAGTTGTGGGCTTTCCTGGGTGCTGCGGGGTTCTGCCGACCCTGGATAGTGGCCTTCGGGGAATTGGTGAAACCGTTAGTCCAGGCCACCACAACTTCTAACCCCGATCCTGTTCTCTGGACCCTGGAGATGGAAGCCGCTTTCACATCCACAAAGAAAGCCCTGATCTCTGCACCCGCCTTGGGACTCCCGGATTACAGTAAACCATTTTTTCTCTTCAGGCACGCGCAGCGGGGAGTGGCCAGCGGTGTCCTATTGCAGTACCTAGGGGATCGCCCACACCGCATAGCTTACTATTCCATACAATTAGACCCTGTCATTCGGGAATCAGTCTCCTGCGTGCGGTCCATTGCCGCTGCGGCCCTTATGGTGGAACGGTCACGCCCTATTGTTCTGGGGCACCCTTTGACTGTCTGGGTCCCCCACGAGGTTGAGGTTCTCTTAAAACAGCATACAATGCAGGTGCTGTCTCCGCAGCGGGCCCACAAATACGAGCTGATTCTGCTGGCCGCTGACAACATCACCCTTTGCGCTGCAACATCCTCAACCCTGCTACACTGACACCCCTTCCGGAGGATGGCACGCCTCACCATGTATGTATGGACGTCATCGTTGAGAGCGGTAAGCCTCACCCGGATTTACGCGACCTTCCTCTGAAAAACCCGGACCTGTCCCTTTTTACCGATGGATCCTCCCTCTATTTGGAGGGCCAGCGGGTATCCGGCTGTTCCGTCACTACTCAGACAACCGATGTAGAAGCAGCCCCCCTTCCACCTTCCTTTAGTGCTCAGGGCGCGGAATTGCACGCTCTTACTAGGGCTTGCTTGTTGTCTGTTGGGAAATCTGTTACCATTTATACAGACTCTAGATATGCCTTCGGGGTTTGCCATGCTACGGGCCAGCTCTGGAAACAGTGAGGGTTTCTAACCTCCTCAGGCACTAAGATTGCAAACGGCCCTTTAATCTCTGCACTTTTGGGTGCCATTCAAGGTCCTCTCGAACTGGCTGTTGTCCACTGTTATGCTCACCAGCAGTCTGAGAATCCTGTCTCTCAAGGTAATGCTTTGGCTGATGCAGCCGCAAAGACTGCTGCCCTTCAGCCCCTCCCGGTGTCAGCAACTCTTCTTTTGGATGCGTCCTTCCCGCCAATGGACTGGACGCACTTGTATGCTGATGTGCCGCCTGACAAGCTCCAGGACTGGAAACATTGGGAAGGTTCTGAAGGCATCAATAAGGTTTGGCGAATCGGGAACAAAGCTATTCTCCCCCATCACTATCTGCTCTCGGCCGCCCACTATTTTCATTCTTTGGGACATGCCGGCATTCAGGCCACTGCAGCTGCTATTCTTAAATGTTGGGCAGCGCCTCATGTCTATCCGGCGGTGAAACGAGTTCTTGGCTCCTGCTCTACTTACCTGGCCTTCTCTGCTCGGTCTCGGCTCAATGCCAACACTACGGGGGGAGACCTTGGGCTAACTTCCCATTTCAGCGATTACAGATGGACTATGCAGAAATGCCTAAAAGCTCGGGGTTTCACCACCTCCTTGTAATAGTGGATCAAATTTCCGGATGGCCTGAAGCAGTACCAACCAGAAAAGCAGATGCCAGATCTGTGGTAAAATTTCTACTGAAAGACATTGTGCCCAGATTTGGAGTCCCTGAAGTCATCGACTCAGACCGAGGATCACACTTCACTGCAAAGATTTTAGAGGAGCTGTACCAGTGCCTGGGTATTGTGCGACAACTCCACACCCCTTATCACCCCCAGTCAGCAGGGCAGGTGGAGTGCATGAATCGAACCCTGATGATGATGGTAGCAAAGTTTTGCAAAGAGACTGGACTGAAGTGGCCAGAGGTTTTGCCCATAGTCCTGTGGCACATGAGGCAGGCCCCACGCATGCCTCTGGGCTTGTCCCCATTTGAGGTATTGTTTGGGAGGCCGGCTTTCGTTCCGGGAACCTGTGTTCCCGCTCACACTAGCCTTTTGGATGGAGATGAGACCTTGGCTAGGTATGAAGCCAGATTACAAATAGAGCTCAATAACAACCAGTCTGCGGGTCAATTGTTTCAAACCATGCCATTGGGGTTACAGGTTCATCCCTTCAAACCAGGGGATTGGGTGGTGATAAAAAAATTCCCCCATACAGACCCCTTGGAACTCCGATGGGAGGGGCCATACCAGGTTCTGTTATGTACTTATTCTGCTTTAAAAGTTGCAGGTAGAAGTTCCTGGATCCATCACAGCTACGCTAAGTTGGCGCAGGGACCCCCGCCTGGGCCCGACGAGCTGTCTGACGAGCCGCCCCACGAATGAACACCACTGGCAGTCCCTGAGCTGAACTCCCCAACTATTGGGATCTCGAGACTCCATCAGGATTTCTTGTTTTCTTGTTACTTGGACTTATATTTGTTGTCCTGTTTTGTGTGTGTTACACAGGAGGATGCAAATACTGGTATGGGTGGCCTGTGGAATCCCCTCTCTATTCTCGAGTTCGGTACACAGATGGGAAGGCAACAGCTTCCTGGATTTAACCCCTGCTATAGCACAGAGGGTTAACCAAATGCGGTGTTGGGTCTGTATTCATACCCCCACGTACGTAGGTCAGGGAATCCCGTTGGTAGGGGTGCCTATCCCTCTCAACCAAACCCTCCTGGCCGGATTATGGACAGACGCTCCATTTAACTGGAATGTTAAAATCCAAACTTGGTCTATTGATATGGTGGCCCAGGGTAGTTATGCTTTATGTATGTCACGACATAAGAATTTCGAAAATACAGTTTTTGTGGGTAACTTTGTAGGGTGCAATGATACCACCCGCATTAGGTCTGGTGCGGCAAGTCCCCCCAAGTATTCCAGGGTACGGTGACCGGTCCCTGAGGGATCAGGCTGGTTCTGGTTGTGCAACCACACGGCTTATAAGGTCCTCCCGGCAGGTTGGTGTGGTAAATGCACCTTAGTACCCGCTGTTACAGTACACCAGACCCTGGCCCAGGGAGAAATTCGGAGCGTGGTATGGAGGAACCAACGAAATGTCCCATTAAATCCTCTCTCTGAACGGCCTACAGGCTTTCACTCCTTTGTTCATTGGTTTTTGCCCTGGGTGGGGGTGAGTGAATTGGAAAAGGCTATAGTTAATATTTCTGCAGCCTTAGAATTAATGGCAAATGCCACCGCAGACGCCTTGTCTACCCTTCAAATTGAGGTGACTCAGTTATCTCAGACCACACTGCAGAACCGCTTAGCCTTAGACTATCTCCTTGCAAACCAGGGTGGGGGGTTTGTGCTCTTGCTAACTCAAGCTGTTTTGTGTTTGTGAATCAACACCGCAGGGTGGAAACCGATATCCACACCCTTATGCAGCAGGCCACCTCGCTTCACCGTGTCACCCTTGACGACACCAGTACCGGATTCCATGAGGCCTGGAGCTGGCTCACCTCCTGGCTTCCAGACTTGGGGGCTTGGGGAAGTCGTATTTTGTACCTCATTCTAATGGCTGTTTCTGTTTTTGTATTACTTTTTGTACACCTACAATGCTGTAGTATGTGCTGCCATCAAATTTTAATCTTGCATCGAGGTTATTCGGCCCCGATATAGTTTACTGATGTACATAAGAAAAGGAGGGACTGTTAGGAAAAATCAACCTAGTTCGCAAATGTGACTCCATTTTGGGTTTCCTCTCGGCCATTAACTAGAAGCGAGCACATCACGTACCAAGGGAGGATCCTTCAGGGTGGACAGCTGGACAGTTTCAAGATAAGGGAAACAAAGGAGATAGGAACCAGCCGATGTGCCTGAAATAGCTGCTAATTCAGCATTTTTGCAGGGGGAAGGTGGCTGCAGGGGATTGGTGATAGATAAGGAGAAGGCCTGTTTATTGGTTTAGGCCCCCCAAGGCACACAGGCAGGATGTTTTGCCAACAGTATATAATCTTTGTGTAACCTGTAATCGGGGTCCCGTTCTGCTTAACAGAGTGGTACCACGCTCGAGCGTAATAAACCTACAAACTTTGAGACACTCTGCAGTTTGTCTTTATTTGGTTGCCTCAGCCTAGAAACGAACTGTACATATCCTAACTGGAATAATTCATAACAATTTCCCCAAAACAGGACCTCGGCTCAAGCTTGTTTTGAAAAGTTCCAGCTTCTGTTGTGACTATTTCACACTCCTTAGTTGGTAAGGAGTTTTAGTGGCACTGGGCAAATCTTTTACACTTTAAAGATGAATTTGATCAGTTATACTGGGGAAATAAATTATAGAACAAATACTGAGTGGTACTAAGTAATTGCAACTGCTTTTGATTTCAGAAGCACGGTGCCTCTTAGAATATTGTATGAGGGACCTTATATCAGGGTAAAGTGCTTAGATACGAGGACGATGAGTGCAGTAGAAATGGATGGCTGGGTAGAACTTGGCTCTACTAAACTGATCCTGCAAGGCATTACGTGCTTCATTGAAAGGTCAATGGGAACTAAGATCACTCCACATCTCGCAGCATCATGCCCTATACTGGAGAACATCTTAGTAGGAATAAGGAATGGACATTTATGCGGGCTCTGAGCAGACTTTGGCAAATGATCCAGATGGTGTCAGGGTCCCACAGTTTATCAGCATTTGCAAAAGGATTACGTGCAATACATCAAGGCATCCTGAAGTCAATCACGACAAAGCCCAGCTGAGACACAGACTACCCAAGAAGAAAATACCAGGGCAAGCTAAAGAGTTGGAATAAGAGGGAAATGCACACATGACAGCAGCTCCCCAAACCCACGTTTCTCTTAAACCTCCTCAGTCTACTGAACGCATTGATCAGCCCTCTAGAAATGAGAGTGAGCAACCTTGATTTTACGCATTTCACTTACAGGATTCCAACAGAAGGTTACATGTTTAACTCAGTTAATAGACATGCCCGTTAGGGTGGACTGACTCATTGGTAATACTGGAATACGTAACAAAAGTAATATTAAAAAAAGCCCAGTCTTTGATTAGCAGCTCTAAAAGTCCAAGTCGTCTTGGTCAATCTCATCGGCATTTTCAGTCTTCTTTTTAGTCTTCTGGCCATTATTGGTGTCTTCATTGTTTTGGGGGTCAGCGCCATCAGCACCATTCTTCTCTCCATCTACAGGACTGGTGCATGAGGATGGTCTGTCCTCCTCTTCATCTTCCTCCTCGCTGTCAGGATACATCTTTGCAGGCTTGCTGCCTCCATCACTGTTAGCCTCCCTGTCAGGATCCTCATTCGGATTCCCATCATCTCTGCACTCTCCTTCACTTCCATCCTCTGACCCTTTTTGGGATTGCTGCGAACAGTTTCCCATGGAAGAGTTACAGGAGAAGGCGGCTGCTTTGGTCAGAGTCTCTGGCCCTTTGCTGCAGTCTTGGTCTCCTCTCGCATCAGAGGCCATCTCAGGAACCTCGCTGTTCCTTGCATCTCTATCTTCATCGTTATCTTGCTTAGGTTCATCATTGGCTGCTTCTGCTGCCTCATCACCATTCTGTGCACACTCAGTATCTCCTTCACTTTCATTTTCCTCCTCGGCTGCTGGTGCTTCTGAACATGCCTCACATTCCACCTCTGGGCTTGCTTCTTCCACAGCCTCATCCCCAGCATCGTCCTGGGACTCTTGTTCAGCTTCTTCTTTTCTGCCCATGGCTGCTTCTTCTGAGTTTTCAACAGCATCAGAGACTTTAGCATTCTCTTCACATTCAGATCCATTCTCTTTGTTATCGTCCCTGTCAGCCTCGCCCATGGCCTCCTCCACTCTGCCCTCAGTCTCCTCTTCAGCTTTGGGCTCTTTCTCACTTTCCTGATCTTCATTTTGTGTTTCATCTTCTTCTTCTTCTTTCTCCTCCTCTTCCACTTTGCCATCCCCCTCTTCCTGTTTCACTTCCTCTTCCTCATTCCCCTCTTTCACTTCCTCAGCCCCCTCTTCCTGTTTCACTTCCTCTTCCTCAGCCCCCTCTTCCTGTTTCATTTCCTCTTCCTCAGCCCCCTCTTTCACTTCCTCTTCCCCCTCTTCCTGTTTCACTTCCTCTTCCTCCTCTTCCTGTTTCACTTCCTCATCCCCCTCTTCCTGTTTCACTTCCTCTTCCTCATCCCCCTCTTTCACTTCCTCTTCCCCCTCTTCGTGTTTCACTTCCTCTTCCTCATCCCCCTCTTTCTCTTCCTCTTCCCCCTCTTCCTGTTTCACTTCCTCTTCCTCTTCCCCCTCTTCCTTCTTTGTTTCCTCCTCCACTACTTTTTCCTCCTCCTCCTCTGCTTCTTTCTCCTCATCCTCCATGACCACCTCACAGTTTTGATTATCTGAAATTTCATCTCCCTCAGCAGGGGCTGCTGTTTTATCTTCATTCACTTCCTGTTCTCCTTGCTCATCAGTTTCATGTTGTTCTGGCTCTTTCTCTTCATCGGCATTCAGTTCCTGCTCAGGGTAGTCAGGTTCATATTCACCGTCCTCCTCGTTTGGGTTGGTCTCCTCTTCTGCCTCTTGCATGTGCTCATTGGGAATCACCTCGCTGTCCTGAACTGCTTCTGAGGCACAGTCCACCATCTTGTTTTCAGTTTCATTTGCCCTCAGGATTTGCTTTAAGTCAAATGCCCTCACAATCGGGGCATCGGCTGCCACCACCAGGTTTCTTATAGGCTTAGAAGCCATTTTCTTCATTATGCAGGTATCACAGGGGCAGTATTCTTCTTCACTTGGTTGTTCACTAACATCATCACCAAGAGCTGTACTGAGACCAAAATTTTCCTCGCCCATTTCAAATGATAAGTCTGTTGTCCCCGGTTGCTTACTCTGGGTCATATTTCTGTCATTAAAGAGAGACCTATTGCGCATGATCTGCAACCGTTGTCTTCTCTGCTCTGTCTGGATTGTTGACTCACGCCTGAGTGTTTCATCTGGAGGCCTTGGAGTCCTCTGCCCTGCTCTGCTTTTGATCTTCCTTAGCTCCTTTTCTATGCTCTTTTGTATTCTTTTACTCACTTCGTCCTTCAGCTCTGATATCATTTTGTCCAGCAGTTCATTGTTCTCTAAGTTCCACCTGATCTTGAACTCATTCATGGCACTGACATAGTGAGTCATGAACTCCTTCTCGATTTTCTTTAGCAGCCTCAGCACCCAGACTGGGTTGGGATCGACTGATTTTTGCTGGGCGATGGAGTATGTGTTCACACTGGTTTCTGGGATGGCCTTGACTTCGGCTTCCTGATCACTGGGAGAACCCTCCCCTATCTCCTCTTCCAAATTGGATTCAGCTTCTTTCTCACCATTGGTATCATCAGCATTTGCATCAATTTCAGCAATGTTGCTTGGTTGCTCAGTTGCCTCATCAGTATTTGCTTCTGGAGGTATTTCATTTTCAGCTTCAGCTTGGCCCTCATTTTCATCTAATTTGCTATTTTCTTCCACTTCATTTTCACCCCCTTCGCCATTTTCACAGTTACTACCCTGATCATCTTTATTGTGGTCTGCTTCAGCTCCCCGCTCTGGAGAGTCCGCTCTGGTAGAATCTGCTTCTTCTTCCTCTTTGGACTTTGAGCAGGATGTTAAAGGCTGAGAACGCTGTTCTCCTTCTTTACTCTGTCCTTCGGTCTCACTCAGTTCAGGTTCATTCGCTAAACTTGTCCCCTGTTCAGCTGATTTGGACTTAACTGTCTTCTGGGGCAATAAGGTACAATCTCTGGCACTGGCCACACTTCCCTCTCCTGAGTCACCAGAACCACTACTGACGTCAACCCCAGAAGATGACATTGGAGTGAAGTCTTTGTATGTTGAGTTCTGGGCTTTAAAGCCTGAGCTCATCTTTGTCTGGTCACTGCCTGGTTGACCTGAACTCGGACCGCCTTTTTCCACTGTGCATCCAAACCACAGGGCCTGAAAAATGTTGAGCAGTTCTGTATATCTAGGCTTATTCAAGCATTTTGGCTTATCTGATGGACCTAATGGCTCTTCATCAAGGAGCTGTAGACTGGCAAGACAAGTGATCAGAATATTGGCAGAGTTACTGAGCTTCCTCCCCATGGTGGGGGACACTTCAGGCAAACTGTTTGACCGGTCAAATTTTGCTTCTTGTTTTGAACTGAGCAATGCCTTCATTATCTGCACCGAAGTCTGGATAGTGCTTGGCAAGTCCTTTTTGTTATTATTTTGGCTTGAGGTCTCAACAGACTGGCTGCATTCTGCATGACTGGCTTCAGCTCCTTCTGATGTCACCTCAGAAGTCTTCTCCTCTTTGGGGCATTCTTCTGCCTCCTCATTAGCAGCATTGGCTTCAGCTGCCTCTTTTTCCATTTCCTCCTCTACACTGTTTTCACCTTCCCCTGCATCCTCTTTCTCAGCAGTTTCCTGTTCTGAGATTTCTTGATTATTTTCACAGTTTGATATTTCAGTGGTTGTCTCTGCACATTCCTCTTCCCCATCACCCTCCATTTCATATTTCATAAGCAATGTCTCTTGAGGAATTTTGCTTAGCCACTCCTGGACAACTTCATCTGGAGATGTATTTGGCAGGGCAGAAGGTGCTAAATCACGATCATCTTCCTCTGGTGCACTGGCCTCTTGTAATTTCTCTTCGCAAGAAGCACCATCCTTTTTTTGCTTGTCATCTGAGTTATTTTCTGCTGCTTTCATTGTATTAGTTTCTGCTGATTTAGACCCTGACGAAGTTGGTCTGGAAGAGTCGACTACTTCTTTCTGCTCTTTGTCCTCAGTCAGCATTGACTCAGTGCATGCACTGGTGCTGGAGGAATTCTTAAACACCGCCAGTCGTATTTTTTTGCTGCTTGGCTTACCTTTTGGTGGGGCTGGGCAGTGCAAACTGTACATTGAGGCAACCTCTGATGCCGATGCTCTGCTAGAATTTTCCACCTCAGCATGAAGATTCTTAATTTTTTTCCTCCTGGCTTTGGATGATCGTGACACACTGGATTGTGAACAGCCATCATTGCTTATTCTGGACAACTCTGTCTCTGCACATTTGCCCTGCATGTCTGAGTAAGAAGAGACTCTTGAACTTGAACTTGGGGGATATCCATTCCCAGCCTCAGTGGTCTGATCACATTTTGAGCATAAAGACTCTGACATGCTTCCATGTCTTGAGCTTGGGGTCTCAGAACTAACTTTGACTTTTCCCTCTCCATCATTTCCATTAGAATCTGACAAACTTGAGGAAGGGGATGACATCTTTCTGCTCTCTTCTGATTGGTTTCCCTGTTTGGTGCCTTTTGAAGACTTACTGTAGCACTTATAGGTGCTGCTTGTGCTTTGGTCCTCGTTATTAATGGGAGGTGCAGCTGCTTCATTCATAGATGATGTGCTTGAAGGAAGAGAGTCTGAATGAGATGTGTGGTTCCCAAGAGATTTTTTGTTGATTTCACAGGAACTTTTGGAGTAGTTAGATGCCTTGCTGTTTGGTCTTGAAACTTCTGTGTGGAGAGAATTTTTCTTCTTTTTCTTAGAAGCTGATCCAAGTGATGACATGGACATTTGAGAACCTGCATCCAGATGAATCTTACTGTGCTTGCTTCTCTTTGATGTCCTGGAAGAACAGGAGGCATTGCACACAAGTATTTCATCTCTGTCACTCCTCCTGCTATTCCCATCACAAGCTTTGGAATGTTTAGAGCCTTCTGTTGAACATCTTTCACATTCGCTGAAGTCATCTTTGAGTGATTCCGTGGGCACCATTTGTGCTGATACTGAACCAACTTCATTATCTTCGTGGTCTTCTTGTTTTGCTTCCTTCTCTTCAGCATCTTTCTTAGGGCAGGACTCACTGGAAAAGGAAGAGATCACTGGATCATTGTCAGAATGTTTGTCCTGGTCACTCTTTGCTCTTGGCATGCTGTACTTGCTAGATCTGCTGTAGACACTATGGGCAGAACTTGAGCATGCAGTTATATCTTCTTCTTCTGCCTTTTTCAAACTGCAGGATGATATGGTCCTTGCCATACTACTCGTTTCCTCACACATACTCGTCTTACTTTGTCTGGAGTGCAGAGATGACCTGGACAAGCTACTTCCAACCCTGCTGCCTTCAATTTCATCCATTTCCTCCTTTGAACACTTCACTGAAGAAACTTCCATGCAGTTTTCATCCTCGTTCTGTGAATCGGTCTTACTGACCTCGGCTTCATCAAGAGCTTCTTCAGTATCCAGGTTGTTTTCACAGCTTGAATGGGAGACTGGTCCGAATGAAGATGCTTTTTGGCTACTGCTAGCGTTCATTCGGGTGTATTTCTGTGACTCTTCTCCATTGGAGGCAGCTGTAGACAAAGCGCTTCGATAGTTACACTTTTTAATATTACAGTACTCCACCCTGTTTTCTATAGTCTCTGAATAGCATGATGACTCCTGCACGATGTGCTCAGAATATTCTTCACTGGATGTGGTGTGGATGCTTTCCACGGAGGTCATCTTTTTGCGGACTACCCGCCTACAGGAAGATGTGCTGGAGCATGAAGACCGTGTGTGCCAAGTTTTTTTTATATCAGGCTCCTCTTTCTGGGAAGCATGCATGGGATTCTTCCAAATGTCATAGTCCTGGTGCTGCTTGCCACAGCTGTGGCAATGAGTTTCCTCAGATTCTGACTCATCGAATTTTGAGATGTAGGAATCAGCATCACAGGGATATAATGAATCTTCCGCCTCTGAGCTGACTTCTAGGTTCATTTTCTGCATGGGGTCCACTCCATTGTCTTCCTCCACCCCTGACTCTTTACAGGGCGGCTTACTCATCAAATTGGACTTCTTGATGTGCGTGGACCACTGAAGAGTCTCATCATTCAGCAAACGAAAGCGAACTTTCATCTCGACGGACAAGCTGCCATCCTTGTTCATGTGCACTCGTTTTTCAATGTCATCGTTGACTAAGGAGTGGGCCAGGTCCCCAGCTTTTTCATGTGGACAGTTGTTTGGGAAAGGAGCACCATTCTCCAGGGATGTGTTGAGACCATTTGCGTAGGACTTTCCTGACGATAAGGAAAATCTCATTGACCTGTTGCTTGAAGCCGATCTTGGGTGGATGACGCTTTTTTTGGCTTTCAGTCCAAAGTTCACTGGAATTGAGAAAAAGATGAAGTGAGCTGTAGCTCACGAAAGCTCATGCTCAAATAAATTGGTTAGTCTCTAAGGTGCCACAAGTACTCCTTTTCTTTTTTCTATTCTTTAGCTTTTCTTTTTAAGTCTAATTTAAATTACAAATGTTTTGGTAATGCCTTCTGTTCTATCCCATGAAGCAGAAAAGAGCATGTCCCACAATGATTGTCCCCCATTTTGTTTAATTTCTAATATGCATTTCCCTAAATATGTTTGCTTCCTTATTCAGCCTAAGGGTACCTGCATTGAGGAACTGCCCAAGCCTTTAGACAAATGTCTGGGTACCGGACAATTATTCTGTATTATTTGCTGATCCACCTGAATGCTGACAAATGTACGTAGGGCAGAGCACACATTGGAGGGTGCACCCTATGGGTACATTACTTTGAATAATAATAATGCTTATCAGGATTAATGGGGTCAAAATGAAGATGTGTATGTTGGTGTTAATTGCATATCGGCATGAAGGTACAAGTGGATGTAAGAGGTCTGATCGAGTGCCGAATATGTACGAAAGGCCCAGAAAAGAAGGATGAATCAGGAAACACACCTAAGAACACAGGCACCGGCTTCCTCCTTTCCCCGTGGGTGTTCAACCGCCCCTCAGCCCTAGGCCCCACCCCCACTCCACCCCTTCCCCCAAGGCTCCACCCCGCCTCTTTCCGCCCCCCACTCTGGCCCTGCCCCGCCTCTTCCTGCCACATTCCCCCACTCCCCCGAGCGCACCTCATCCCCGCTCCTCCCCCTCCCCTCAGAGCCTCCTGCATGTCGCGGAACAGCTGATTGCGGTCGGCAGGAGGTACTGGGAGAGAGGAGGAGGAGTTGATCGGTGGGGCCCCTGGCAGGCAGGAGGCGCTGGGGGTGGGGGACCTGGCTGCCGGTGGGTGTTAAGCACCCACTAATTTTTTTCCATGGGTGCTCCAGGCCTGGAGACCCACGGTGTCAGCGCCTATGCCCAAGAAGGAGGGTATATCTCACTCAATTCATTCAGTGCCCTCAGCATTGGTGCACTTTGGTCACACCCATTCTCTGTCTGTGATACACAATTGTTTAGTCTCCTGAGAACTGTAATACTTTGGTCTAATTCTGGTTGTTGGGCTCGGTGTGGCGGTGGCTAGGTAGAGCTTCATGGCCTGTGATACACACGAAGTCAGACTAGAAGAT
The DNA here is from genome assembly GCF_965140295.1 of Lepidochelys olivacea. Classification (NCBI taxonomy): domain Eukaryota; kingdom Metazoa; phylum Chordata; order Testudines; family Cheloniidae; genus Lepidochelys; species Lepidochelys olivacea. Next base: position 9,399,100 of record NC_140413.1, read on the forward strand.
CTCCCGGTCACTTCTGGCCTTGAATTCTATGATTTGGTGACACAAAGTAGTTCCCATCCAACCTTACATACGCACTTTAATTGACCCCTTCTTTCAGTCCCTTGTTTTGGCCTCTTTGCCAAAGTGCTCTGGTGATATTAGCTAACTAAGACTATGCCCTGCAGGGAGGACTATGGGGTTGTAAACAGCAATGCGCACCAAAGTGCTGCAGTGTAACTCCCTGTGTAGACACTGCAGATATGAATTAAAAGGTTCCTAGTTCACATTAATATAATCCTGTTTGAAGAGAACTATGTTAACGTGAACTAGGAAACTTTTCCGTTTGCACCTGCAGCATCCACACGGGGGAGCACTTAGCTGCGCACTGCTATTCTCACCCCCCAGAGTCCGAACTGCACAGCAGTGTAGACAAACCCTAAGTCTCAAAAAGGTGATACAAAGCCTGTCAAGTATCGTTCCCCCATTTCACAGATAAGGAAATGGGAGTCAGAGAGGTTGAACCCAAAGCTAGCATAAGCGAGTGCCTCAAATTAGACACCTAATGAAGTGGCCGGATTTTCAGCCACAGCTCCCAGTGAAGGCAAATGGAAAATACTGACAAGTAACAGAAGGAGTTGGGGGCAGGGGATATGTGGGGAAACAGGGGTTTTGGGGAGACAGAAGCAGGAAAGGAGGAAGTTCAAGAAGGGAAGAGAGGGGGCAGAGATGCGGGGGCGGGGAAGTTAGGCAGAGAGAGGGCATGTGGAAAGGAAACAGAGGAAGGGGGGCAGGGGAAAATTCAAAAGGAAGAAGCCAGAGAGAACAAGGGGAAAGTGGAAATATTTGAGAGTGGTTAAATTATGCAAATAAAGTGATGCGCATGCATTGACCATGCACGTTAGACCATTACAACATGTGCGTATAATCTTCAGAATTCTAGATGTCCAGAGGGACAGGTATGGACTGACTGACAGCCCTGCAGCGAGCTGTCTGGGACAACGCAGCTCACCATCTTTCTTACTCCCGTTGTTTCCACTGATGTTGTTGTCACTGGATTGGGAAGCCAGGCCAGGGAGCTTCTCGGCAGAGTGCTTCCTCGAATTCTCCATCACTAATGGTTTAAACGGTTCCCGGCCTACACACACCAGTACGCTGGGGCAGTGGAGCAGAGCCGGCATGCTGTCGATCTGGAGGGAAGAAAACGTCTGCTGAGTCACAACATGCTTGTGGGCCAGAAGAGTCGTCAAATAGGTAACCGGTTATAAAGAGGATGGCGATCAATTGTTCTCCATGTCCACCGAGGAGAGGACAGGAAGGAATCAGCTCAGTTTACCGCAAGGGAGATTCAGGTTAGATATTAGGAAAAATTTTCTGACTATAAAGCTAGTTAAGCGGTGGCACAGGTTACCCAGGGAGGCTGTGGAATCCTTGTCACTGGAGGCTTTTAAGACCAGCTTAGACAAACAGCTAACAGTCAGGGATGGTCTAGGTTTACTTGATCCTGACCTTTTGAGAACCCATCCAGCCTGACATTTCTATGATTCTGTCAGCTTTGTTCCATCTTTCAGACCCAGAACCAGGTAGGATATAATGGAACCCACTTATCATCACTTGTAATGATAGGACTTCTAGCAGGGGTGAGTAAGAGCCTCCAGTCATTTCAGGGCACTCCAACTGACTTTCTTCTCCATTTAGGGTATGTCTACACTACAATGGGAGGTGTGATTGAAGCTCAAGCAAGCACCCCCCAGCCCCGCTAGCTTTGATCTGGTTAACACAGCTAAAAATAGCCATGAAGATGCTGTGGCGTGGGATTCAGTGCAGACTAGCAACCCGAGCACATACCCAGGTGGACAACCTGCATTGAAGCCCATGCTGCCATGGTTTCCTCTGCTACTTTTAGCTAGTGTGGGGTATGCCCACATGAGCTGCAGTCATCCCTGTGATTGCAGTGTAGACATACCCTTAGAGTACAAACTTATCAGTGGAGTGCAGCTTTAATTGGATTCCACACTGCTAATTCCTTTGCAGTGTGGCAGCTATCACCTGCTGGAGCTCTGCTAAATGCTGCATTCCGGGGCCATGATCCTCTCCTCTTCCTCCTCTGCGCTAGATGAATGAAAGAGAGAAGAAAAGCTGCTACCTCCCTCTTACAAACAAAGAAATTAGACAAAAAACATAAAATACTGGTACTGGAACTCTACTTTATTTCTTAAAATCCAGAACCTTAACCCACAAGCACCAAAACCAGAGAGAGACAAAGCAAGCTGCTCCCTAAGGCAAACTCACCCCACCTTGCTCAAGGCTGGCTCTTAGCAGACTGACTGCTGAAAGATCAGATCACACGCTTCCCTACAGAGCCCACTAGTCTGCAAGCAGGACCAGGAAACCCCCCTGAGGAATTTAACAATTATCATTTTAACAGTTTCAATACACCACACGCCCTGTCCCGCAGTCTAACTGCAGCTGCTCTCAGATGGGAACAAGGAGGAGTGGACCTCACGAGACCTGCTCTTTGCTGGGTGTGATGTTGTGTCTTCCCAGAAAGGGGATCCCCATCCTCCCACATGTAACCCATGCTAACACTGTGCTTGTTTGTCCCCGGCTAGTTGCACATACAAAGCCGCTGCTGCTCCCACACCTCGCTGCAACCACACGGGGTGAAGTTAGGCCATGACATTAAACCTGGGGTGTCAAGTTCTCTTGCCAGGGAGGCCCTTTCCTGCTATAGTGAAACCCTGCTGTGGAAAAAATACTTCCCCATAAGGGTGTCCCAGTTTCCTTTAAGGATAGATAGCTGACTTGCTCTGGGTCCCATCGCAAAGAAACAGTATTGCAAAACAGACAGGAGACATTTTGAGTATTGTTAGAAACATTAATACTAATACGTCTACCAGGGAATGGATCTGCATCTCATTCTGATGCAGTGCTTATTCATTATTGATTTAGATTATTATCGAACACGTAAAGGCCTCAGCCTGGCTGGGCCCCTTTGTGCCAAGTACTGTACAAACATATAACTCAATCCCTGCATTGAAGAGCTTATCATCTAAAAGACAAGACATAACAGGTGAATGAGACAAACAAGCAAGCCAGGGTGTGAGGGAAATGAGGTAGCTGATAAGGCCATAGAGACCTCAAACTATAAAATAGTCCATTTACAAGCAATCCTGGGTATATGCCGGGGGTGGCCAACCTGCGGTTCCACAGTCCCATGCGGCTCTTCAGAAGTTAACATGCGGCTCCTTGGATAGGCACCAGCTCCGGGGCTGGAGCTACAGACACCAACTTTCCAATGTGCTGGGGGGGTGTTCACGGCTCAACCCCTGGCTCTGCCCCCGCTCCACCCCTTCCAGCCCCCTCCCCTGAGCCTGCCGTGTCCTCGCTCCTCCTCCTCCGAGCCTCCTGCACGCCACGAAACAGCTGATCGGGAGGTGTGGGGAAGGATGAGGAGGCGCTGATCAGTGGGACTGCCAGGGGGCAGGAGGCGCTGGGAGCTGGGGCAGGGGGACTGATAGGGGGGCTGCTGACGTATTACTGTGGCTCTTTGGCAATGTACATTGGTAAATTCTGGCTCCTTCTCAGGCTCAGGTTGGCCACCCCTGGTATATGCTTTCTCTAGTTTATTTTTGTATTATAAGGGAGAGCCAAAGGCAAACAGGAACTTCGGGCCCTGTCCTACAAGCCTTTCACACGTGCCACCCTCATTTGAGATAAAGGTTGTTCTGTGAGGCCTCACCCCCGTGAGGAAAATTAAGACCTGTAACCCATTTCTGCTGTATTTCAGCCAGTGGCAGGAGCACTAAGGTAGCTGGGGGCTCAGAGTAGCATTTGTAGATTTTAAGGCCAGGAGGGATTCTCCAATTCTCCAATTTGTCAAGGTCATTTTGAATTCTAATCCTGTCCCCCAGAGTGCTTGCAACCCCTCCAAGCTTGGGGTCATCTTCAAATTTTATAGGCCTGTTGTCTACTCCATAAGCATACTCTCCACTTCATCCCATTTATGAGCTTACGCTCCACTCCAAGTCATTAATGAAAATACTAAATAGTACCAGACCATGGACTAACACCTGTGGGACCCCCCCCCCCCACTAGATACGCTCTCCCAGTTTGACAGAGAACCACTGAAAACTACTCTTTGAATATGGCCTTTCAACCACTTGTGCACCCCCTCAACCACATTTCCCTAGTTTGCGTATGAGAATGTCTCATGGGACTGTGTCAAAAGACTTACTAAAATCAAGCTACATCACATCTACTGATTCCCTGCTATCCACTAGGCCAGTAACCCATGTCAAAGAAGGAAAGCCTGAGTGAGTGTCTGATTGGCTGCTAGCCTGCAGGGGGCGGGCATTAGGGTGTCCGTTTGTTTGTGTCAGGGAAGCCTGGCTGTTTAAAAATAGCCAGAGCTTTGCGAACCAGCTGAGCGGTGGAGAACCAGCTGAGCAGCGGGGGACAGCAGAGCAGCTCACAGCAGGAGTTTGCCTGGGAGTTCGCCTGGAGTGAGCCCAGTGAGGCTTACCTCTTGCAAACTGCTCTGAGGAAGCTCATAGTAGGAAGGTGATATGGAAGGGGGGGGTTCAGCTGTTGTGACCTGCACTGGATGTGCCATGTTTGTCTTTCTTCCACAGGACAGAAGCGACTTTGTCTGTACAAAGTGCAAGCTGGTCTCCATATTGGAAGAGAAGATTGAAGGTCTGGAGCAACAGATAACAACCCTGCGCTGCATACGAGAAACTGAGGATTTTCTGGACAAAACTCAGGATATGCTTCTAGGGGCACAAAGCTCTAAGGATATAGAGCAGGTTGCACAGAGGAGCCAAGAGGCCAGTGAAGAAGCTTGGCAACATGTGACCTCCAGAAGAGGTAAGCGGAATGTCCGGGTTCCAGTAACACAGACACAGGTAACTAACCGCTTTCATGTTCTCTCCACAGGTACCGTTGCGGAGAGTGGACCAGATGATACGTCTGGGGCGAGAAAGCAGAAGGAGACTCCGCTGGTTGGAAGGCATGAGATGCGATGTCCTGAGGTTGGGGGTTCCACGACCACCGCTCCCAAGAGGAGAAGGCGGGTGGTGGTGGTCGGGGACTCTCTCCTCCAGGGGACTGAGTCATCTATCTGCCGCCCTGACCGGGAAAACCGAGAAGTCTGCTGCTTGCCAGGGGCTAGGATTCGCGATGTGACGGAGAGACTGCCGAGACTCATCAAGCCCTCGGATCGCTACCCCTTCCTGCTTCTCCACGTGGGCACCAATAATACTGCCAAGAATGACCTTGAGCGGATCACTGCGGACTACGTGGCTCTGGGAAGAAGGATAAAGGAGTTGGAGGCGCAAGTGGTGTTCTCGTCCATCCTTCCCGTGGAAGAAAAAGGCCTGGGTAGGGACTGTCGAATCGTCAAAGTCAATGAATGGCTACGCAGGTGGTGTCGGAGAGAAGGCTTTGGATTCTTTGACCGTGGGACGGTGTTCCATGAAGGAGGAGTGCTGGGCAGAGACGGGCTCCATCTTACGAAGAGAGGGAAGAGCATCTTTGCCAGCAGGCTGGCTAACCTAGTGAGGAGGGCTTTAAACTAGGTTCACCGGGGAAAGGAGACCAAAGCCCTGAGGTAAGTGGGAAAGCGGGATACCGGGAGGAAGCACAGGCAGGAATGTCTGTGAGGGGAGGGCTCCTGCCTCATACTGGGAATGAGGGGCGATCAACAGGTTATCTCAAGTGCTTATATACGAATGCACAAAGCCTTGGAAACAAGCAGGGAGAACTGGAGGTCCTGGTGATGTCAAGGAACTATGACGTGATTGGAATAAAAGAGACTTGGTGGGATAACTCACATGACTGGAGTACTGTCATGGATGGTTATAAACTGTTCAGGAAGGACAGGCAGGGCAGAAAAGGTGGGGGAGTAGCAGTGTATGTAAGGGAGCAGTATGACTGCTCAGAGCTCCGGTACAAAACTGTAGAAAAACCTGAGTGTCTCTGGATTAAGTTTAGAAGTGTGTGCAACAAGAGTGATGTAGTGGTGGGAGTCTGCTATAGACCACCAGACCAGGGGGATGAGGTAGATGAGGCTTTCTTCCGGCAGCTCACGGAAGCTACTAGATCGCATGCCCTGATTCTCATGGGTGACTTTAATTTTCCTGATATCTGCTGGGAGAGCAATACAGCAGTGCATAGACAATCCAGGAAGTTTTTGGAAAGCGTAGGGGACAATTTCCTGGCGCAAGTGCTAGAGGAGACAACTAGGGGGGCGCTTTTCTTGACCTGCTGCTCACAAACCGGGTAGAATTAGTGTGGGAAGCAAAAGTGGATGGGAATCTGGGAGGCAGTGACCATGAGTTGGTTGAGTTCAGGATCCTGACGCAGGGAAGAAAGGTAAGCAGCAGGATACGGACCCTGGACTTCAGGAAAGCAGACTTCGACTCCCTCAGGGAACGGATGGCCAGGATCCCCTGGGGGACTAACATGAAGGGGAAAGGAGTCCAGGAGAGCTGGCTGTATTTCAAGGAATCCCTGTTGAGGTTACAGGGACAAACCATCCCGATGAGTCGAAAGAATAGTAAATATGGCAGGCGACCAGCTTGGCTTAACGGTGAAATCCTAGCGAATCTTAAACATAAAAAAGAAGCTTACAAGAAGTGGAAGGTTGGACATATGACCAGGGAAGAGTATAAAAATATTGCTCGGGCATGTAGGAATGATATCAGGAGGGCCAAATTGCACCTGGAGCTGCAGCTAGCAAGAGATGTCAAGAGTAACAAGAAGGGTTTCTTCAGGTATGTTGGAAACAAGAAGAAAGCCAAGGAAAGTGTGGGCCCCTTACTGAATGAGGGAGGCAACCTAGTGACAGAGGATGTGGAAAAAGCTAATGTACTCAATGCTTTTTTTGCCTCTGTCTTCACTAACAAGGTCAGCTCCCAGACTGCTGCGCTGGGCATCACAAAATGGGGAAGAGATGGCCAGCCCTCTGTGGAGATTGAGGTGGTTAGGGACTATTTAGAAAAGCTGGACGTGCACAAGTCCATGGGGCCGGGCGAGTTGCATCCAAGAGTGCTGAAGGAATTGGCGGCTGTGATTGCAGAGCCATTGGCCATTATCTTTGAAAACTCGTGGCGAACGGGGGAAGTCCTGGATGACTGGAAAAAGGCTAATGTAGTGCCAATCTTTAAAAAAGGGAAGAAGAAGGATCCTGGGAACTACAGGCCAGTCAGCCTCACCTCAGTCCCTGGAAAAATCATGGAGCAGGTCCTCAAAGAATCAATCCTGAAGCACTTGCATGAGAGGAAAGTGATCAGGAACAGCCAGCATGGATTCACCAAGGGAAGGTCATGCCTGACTAATCTAATCGCCTTTTATGATGAGATTACTGGTTCTGTGGATGAAGGGAAAGCAGTGGATGTATTGTTTCTTGACTTTAGCAAAGCTTTTGACACGGTCTCCCACAGTATTCTTGTCAGCAAGTTAAGGAAGTATGGGCTGGATGAATGCACTATAAGGTGGGTAGAAAGCTGGCTAGATTGTCGGGCTCAACGGGTAGTGATCAATGGCTCCATGTCTAGTTGGCAGCCGGTATCTAGCGGAGTGCCCCAAGGGTCGGTCCTGGGGCCGGTTTTGTTCAATATCTTCATTAATGATCTGGAGGATGGGGTGGATTGCACCCTCAGCAAGTTTGCAGATGACACTAAACTGGGAGAAGTGGTAGATACGCTGGAGGGTAGGGATAGGATACAGAGGGACCTAGACAAATTGGAGGATTGGGCCAAAAGAAATCTGAGGTTCAACAAGGACAAGTGCAGAGTCCTGCACTTAGGACGGAAGAATCCAATGCACCGCTACAGACTAGGGACCGAATGGCTAGGCAGCAGTTCTGCAGAGAAGGACCTAGGGGTGACAGTGGACGAGAAGCTGGATATGAGTCAGCAGTGTGCCCTTGTTGCCAAGAAGGCCAATGGCATTTTGGGATGTATAAGTAGAGGCATAGCGAGCAGATCGAGGGACGTGATCGTTCCCCTCTATTCGACATTGGTGAGGCCTCATCTGGAGTACTGTGTCCAGTTTTGGGCCCCACACTACAAGAAGGATGTGGAAAAATTGGAAAGAGTCCAGCGGAGGGCAATAAAAATGATTAGGGGACTGGAACACATGACTTATGAGGAGAGGCTGAGGGAGCTGGGATTGTTTAGTCTGCAGAAGAGAAGAATGAGGGGGGATTTGATAGCTGCTTTCAACTACCTGAAAGGGGGTTCCAAAGAGGATGGCTCTAGACTGTTCTCAATGGTAGCAGATGACAGAACGAGGAGTAATGGTCTCAAGTTGCAGTGGGGGAGGTTTAGATTGGATATTAGGAAAAACTTTTTCACTATGAGGGTGGTGAAACACTGTAATGTGTTACCTAGGGAGGTGGTAGAATCTCCTTCCTTAGAGGTTTTTAAGGTCAGGCTTGACAAAGCCTTGGCTGGGATGATTTAACTGGGAATTGGTCCTGCTTCGAGCAGGGAGTTGGACTAGATGACCTTCTGGGGTCCCTTCCAACCCTGATATTCTATGATTCTATGAAATTAGGTTGATCTGGCATGATTTCTTCTTGATAAATGCATGCTGGTGATACCAGATACCCCTATTATCCTGTAGGTCCTTACAAATCTATTGTTTAATAATTTGTTCCAGTATCTTTCCAGGTATCATAGTTAGTCTGACTGGTCTATAATTCCCTGGGTCCTCTTTGTTCCTCCTTTTAAAGATAGATACTGTGTTAGCCCTTCTCCAGCCCTCTGGGACCAAAGACTTCCTCTATGGGCTTTCAAAGATAATCACCAATAGCTCCAGGATTGCTTCAGCTGGTTCCTCAAGTACCCTGGGATGAATTTCATCAGGCCCTGCTGACTTGGATGCATTTAACTAAACTAAATATTTATTAACCTGTTTCCCCGCCATCCCCTTTTTTGGCTTGATCTAGTCCATGATCTAGTCTGACCTTCTGCATATTACAGGCCAGAGAATTTCACCCAGTGAATCCTGCATTGTGGTGTATTGAAAACTGCGTAAAAATTATACACTACGCCTTTAAATTTTCCTGGTCCTGCTTCCTGTAGGGAAATTGTGTGATCTGGTGGGTCTTTCAGCAGCCTGTCTGCAAAAAGCCAGCCTAGAGCAAAGTTGGGTGAGTTGGTAAACAGCCTGCTTTCTCTGAATGTGTGTTTTTGGTTCTTGTGAGTTAAGATTCTAGATTTTGAGAAATAAAGCTCTCTTACATTGCAACTGTACAGAAAGAGTATTTTGTACGTCTCGCTTTTCTGTCTGTATGCCATGAATATAACATGCATCAAGCAAATATCTTCTGGTTAAGCTAGAGCATATCTTTCAGAAAGACATTCAATCTTGATTTAAGGATTTCAAATGATGGAGATGACATAGCACTAAAAGAAATCCCAAGTCCAGGCTGCATTATATTTCCCATCGATTGAGCTGCACCAACAGTGACTGACAATTTTCCTAGGGCCAGGTTCTGCCACCCTTGCTCACTGTTGGGTGCACCCTACTCTGCAAATGGCCCCAGTGAAATCAGTGGAGTAAAGGGTGAAAGAATCTGGCCCCTACTGTGTGCAGGGCTTGATGGAACAGGGGCCTTTGTAAGAATTCAGTCTGCTGCTGCTCCCTGACAAATCCTGAATCCTTGTTCAGATCCTGATTCTGCAGCCCCATACTCATGGGACTGCTTGCATGAGTAAATGCTACTCAAAGAGCAAGGGCTGTAGAACCAGGCCCTGAGGTAAAATGCTCAGTAATTTCCAGGGGGACGCTGCCTGGGTTAAGGGCTGCTAGTGCCAAGTGGCCAACATCTCTTATGACCCTGCTATGTCAGTAGTGCTGTCAGGAACCTGTGCAGCCCAGCTGGGATTTCACATGTTCACCAGGCAGCTGCTGGTCCTCTGGCCAGGAGCTGAAGCTTGAAGAAAACCACCAGATATCTCAAGGCTTGTGACAAGAATTGGCAACACTCAGGGCCTGGCAGCATAGAGCAAGATTTTAGGATTTGGCTCAGTGTGAATTTTGCCTAAGTGAAGACTGGTACATCCTGCCCCCTTGACATCACTGTCCTCATTAGGCAGTATCCTGGAGGGTTGTGTGGCTAAATACATTAAAGATCGTGAGGAGCTCAAGCCCTGGGGTGCTGGCACCGTATATGTACTAGATAGACAGATTAGACAGACATATAGCGGGGCGGATGGAGAATAAGCAATAGAAGTTGATGATCTACTAATTATTATTATTAATTATCATATGTAGTGCTGTAGCACCTAGAGGCCCCAGCCCCACTGTACCAGGTGTTTTACAAACATATAACAGAGAGAGAGAGAGAGAGAGAGAATCTGGCCTATAACGTTTACAATCTAAGCAGCACTTTGGCTAAGTACAAAACAAGAAAGATCTTGCTTCTGTGCAATTTTTTTTAATTAAGAGAAAATACAAGAAGGAACCAACCCAGAAAGATCAATCTATCTATATAGCGCCCTATCTGGTTTGTATTTCTGTCTTTCTAGGCTATCAATAACGATAAAGGTACTTTTGTGCATAATTTCAAAAAGTCCTAGCCATTTTCAATCCCCAATTTTCAAAAAGGAGCAATTTTTAGGAGGGAGCAACATTTTTATCAAAAAATTTCAGTTTAAAAAATGATCTCTTTTTCATAGACTACTGCTCTTTCTTTCTCTTCCCCCTCCCCACATTTTGCCACTGGAAAGGAAAGAAAGTGAGGAAAAAGAGGGGAAAATAAATAAACTATAAACCAAAACCAAACCCCCTCACAGACATTTTTTTTCAGATTTCATTAGCAACAACAAAACCAGAAAATTTGGAAAATTATTTTTTGTGGTAATTTTCATTTTTTTAAAAAAAGACCATTTTGGGGGGATGAAAAATAGTTTTATTCAGGTTTCAGAGTAACAGCCGTGTTAGTCTGTATTCGCAAAAAGAACAGGAGTACTTGTGGCACCTTAGAGACTAACCAATTTATTTGAGCATAAGCTTTTGTGAGCTACAGCTCACTTCATTGGATGCATACTGTGGAAAGTGTAGAAGATCTTTTTATATACACACAAAGCATGAAAAAATACCTCCTCCCACCCCACTCTCCTGCTGCTAATAGCTTATCTAAAGTGATCACTCTCCTTACAATGTGTATGATAATCAAGATGGGCCATTTCCAGCACAAATACAGGATTTAACAAGAACGTCTGAGGGGGGGGTAGGAAAAAACAAGGGGAAATAGGTTACCTTGCATAATGACTTAGCCACTCCCAGTCTCTATTCAAGCCTAAGTTAATTGTATCCAATTTGCAAATGAATTCCAATTCAACAGTTTCTTGCTGGAGTCTGGATTTGAAGTTTTTTTGTTGTAATATCGCAACTTTTATGTCTGTAATCGCGTGACCAGAGAGATTGAAGTGTTCTCCGACTGGTTTATGGATGTTATAATTCTTGACATCTGATTTGTGTCCATTTATTCTTTTACGTAGAGACTGTCCAGTTTGACCAATGTACATGGCAGAGGGGCATTGCTGGCACATGATGGCATATATCACATTGGTGGATGTGCAGGTGAACAAGCCTCTGATAGTGTGGCTGATGTTATTAGGCCCTGTGATGGTGTCCCCTGAATAGATATGTGGGCACAGTTGGCAACGGGCTTTGTTGCAAGGATAGGTTCCTGGGTTAGTGGTTCTGTTGTGTGGTGTGTGGTTGCTGGTGAGTATTTGCTTTTGTGACTTTGTCCTTAACCATAACTATTTTACATTTGGGGACAATGGATACCTTCAAATCAGCGGCACTGCTATGGGTACTCACATGGCCCCACAGTATGCCAACATTTTTATGGCTGACTTAGAACAACGCTTCCTCAGCTCTCGTCCCCTAATGCCCCTACTCTACTTGCGCTACATTGATGACATCTTCATCATCTGGACCCATGGAAAAGAAGCCCTTGAGGAATTCCACCATGATTTCAACAATTTCCATCCCACCATCAACCTCAGCCTGGTCCAGTCTACACAAGAGATCCACTTCCTGGACACTACAGTGCTAATAAACGATGGTCACATAAACACCACCCTATACCGAAAACCTACTGACCGCTATTCCTACCTACATGCCTCCAGCTTTCACCCTGACCACACCACACGATCCATCGTCTACAGCCAAGCTCTGCGATACAACCACATTTACTCCAACCCCTCAGACAGAGACAAACACCTACAAGATCTCTATCAAGCATTCTTACAACTACAATACCCACCTGCGGAAGTGAAGAAACAGATTGATAGAGCCAGAAGAGTTCCCAGAAGTCACCTGCTACAGGACAGGCCTAACAAAGAAAATAACAGAACGCCACTAGCCGTCACCTTCAGCCCCCAACTAAAACCCCTCCAACGCATTATTAAGGATCTACAACCTATCCTGAAGGACGACCCATCACTCTCACAAATTTGGGTTTGTGTGTGGGGGGGGAGGAGTGAGAAAACCTGGATTTGTGCTGGAAATGGCCCACCTTGATTATCATACACATTGTAAGGAGAGTGATCACTTTAGATAAGCTATTAGCAGCAGGAGAGTGGGGTGGGAGGAGGTATTTTTTCATGCTTTGTGTGTATATAAAAAGATCTTCTACACTTTCCACAGTATGCATCCAATGAAGTGAGCTGTAGCTCACAAAAGCTTATGCTCAAATAAATTGGTTAGTCTCTAAGGTGCCACAAGTACTCCTTTAGTTTTATTCAGGATTTTTCTCTCAGCTGTAATTATATATTTATCTAAGCATTTATACCACATGCATCACTGTGGCATACTGAATGCAGAAAATATATGGAGCTATCTTCTCTATTGGCATAAATATGCATAGCTTTAGTAATCAATGGAGCTAAACCAATTTATATTAGCTGAGGACCTGGCTCATGCTGCATGATCAGAATTCTTTCTTAAAGAATATGCTTATGGCCACTTTGTTATTTAAAATAAAATGTCTATAACATAGCATATAAAGCATCAGCAGCTTTTTAGCTCTGTATTTCTATATAAGCACCATCTCTTTTCATTGATCACTAGTAAATTCACCTGATGTTCCTTTAAGTGTTGCACGTATTTGCAGAGACAGCTGCTGCACGAAAGGGTTTTCAAAAGTCATTTGATCACATTTATATTGTCCCAAACTCTCCCATTCCATCTGCAGAACACAGATCTCCAGGACTAAACCAACAACTCAGCTCCATCAGCCGCAGCAAAATATTTCCCCCACTTCTTTGCAAATAACCCATCCTATTAATAATGTGGCATACAATATTGCTACTCAGGAAAACAGGACGCCATTCCCCAGGGCCATCAATATGGCCTCTTTCACCAGTACTAAATTAGCTTCAAAATAGAGGACCTGATCCTGCACTCAGCACCTTCTGAACACACTCAGCATGTTGCAGAATGAAACCCATACATTGCTTCTTATGCTTTCCTTTTTGTTTCACAGGGATGAAAAATTAAAATGGCAGGCCCACTCTGGCAACCCTCACTCATGCAAGTGTCCACTGACTGCACTGAACTCTACGGGTGATATCCTGGCCCCACTGACATCAACCCCACTGTCTGTAACTAAAACTTCCACATTAAAATTATGGGCCTGGTTCTGTAATCTTTATTTACATGAGCAGTCCCATTGACTTGATATGAGACATCAGTCAGGTGATAGACCCTCCGTACATGGCTCTTGTGAGATGACATCTACCATATAGTTTTCATAGGCAAATTTTAGGGGGGTAAACATTGGAATTGATTAAAGTGCTTGAGGAACTGGTTTATAAGGAAAGACTTTTATATAAAACAAAACTAAATTGGCTAAAAGGAGGCACAGTAACTACTGTATAAACATTTCTAAAGGATGAAAACACCAAAGAAAGAAAGGAATGGTTCAGGGTGATACAACTAGGACTGGTGGAATCAAATTAAGGAAAGGTAGCATTAGGCTGAATATCAGGAGGCAAACAGTGAGGTTGGGGAACAGTCTCCCATACGCCATGGAGAAAGCTCTGATCCTTGAAACATTTAAACCTAGGTTTCACAAAGAACTGAAAAATTGTCTATAGACCACAATCCTACTCAACTTCCATGACATGGACTAAGTAGTATTTTCATCAGCTGATCTCAAAGTGCTTTACAAAGGGTTAGTATCTTTAGCTCCATTTTACAGAAGGGAAAACTGAGGCACAGGGAGGCGAAGTGACTTATCCAAGGTCACCCAGCAGGCCAGTGGCAGAGCTCGGAATAGAACTTAGAGCTTTTGAATCTCAGGGCAGCACTTTGTCCATTAGGCCACACTGACTAGATGAATTTAAACTGCAAATTTTTTCCATTTCTGACATTTTATGATTATACAGTATTAATTATCACCCGCAGCTGTATAATATCAGATATAACAGAACATTGGTATGACATAAGCCAGAAACATAACATAGCAGGCTGATCCTGGAACTCTTACTCACGTGAGTAGTTTCACTGAGTGGGCATCATTACAGCAAAATAGAAATCTTCTCTTCATGCCACTTCAAAGCTTTTATGCAGCCAGTGAAGCCCTGGGACTTTACAGCAGAGGTTGATATTATTTCATTGGATTGTCACTTTGTTGTAAGAGGGGCTGTTATTTTCCTGGAGACATCAGCTATTGTGAAGGGCGCTTTATGCTTCATCAGCAAAGAGAGGAAAGGGATTTCACAGCCACTACCTTGCCCTCTATCCCACCCACCCTACATGAAAGCCTCACTTTTTCAGAAGATGCTATATATGAAATAAAATGATTGGTATTTATTGGTCAGCACAACGTTCCCCACCCTGCGGTTTTCTTCTTTAACCATCTGTGAGATGCTGTGATCATTTCTGGCTCTGAGCATGAAAGGAAACTGCTCAACAGGAGTCAGGAGTACCATTTAGGTGACCATCTCACCTCCCGTGGAAACGATTACCTGTCACACTAGACCACGTTCCTCACAGCTGCAAAAGTGTCTTGGAAGAGAGCCCAGATTGCACTTCCATAGAGCCTTCCATTCCAGGATCTCAGAGAGGCTTTACAAATCTGAATGAGTTAGACCTCACAGTCCCCTTATTATTCCCGTCTGATTGTTAAGCAACTTGCGGAGAGTCACAGCATGAGTCAGTGGCCCAATCAGGAGTGGAATCCAGACTGGCTGACTCTCCAATCCCAGTCCTAGCTGGTAAGCACTAAACTGTGCTAATCCCATGTACATGGGCAATTGGGAGTAAAATGAAAGGAATGGGAGGGAAATGAACAACTTGGGAGGAAAGTGATGGTGAAAACCTTCACATTTTTCTTGGCGGAAGCGATAATTCGGAGACCCTAATGCGTTCACTGGCAGGCATGTTTCCAACACAAACAGCTTGAATTTCAAAGAGTAAATGCAGGAAGCAATACTTACAGGGAGCAGTTTGCAGAGTAACCTATGGGCTGAAATATGTTCACATAAAAAAAAAACACATCAAACAACACTGAACAATGAAGCAAGGTGTGGAAATCTCAATCGAGGACGTGATCCGAATCCCCCTGAAATCAGTGAAAAGATTCCCATTGACTTCAAAAGGCTTTGGATCAGGTTTATAGAGAAGGATGGCCTTGTGAGTAAGGCTCTGGACTGAGACTCAGAGATCTAGTTTCAGTTATTGACTGTGTCAGACTCTCTTTGTGACCTGAGGCAATTCACTTGGCTCCCCATCAGCAAAACGAGGATAACAACACTTCCTTTCCCCCACTCTATACCTGCCTTGTTGACTTAGATTGGGGCATGGACTGTCTCTTACTATGTGTCTGTACAGCGCCTAGCACAATGGGGCCCTGATCTCAGCTAGGGCCTCTACGTGTTACTATAATAGAATTAATAATATACTTGCCATCGATTAGTGAGCAGAAGGACAAAACCTAACCAATTTGAAAAGTGGAGTCCAATGGGCACAGAGACGTGGCTGGGTTCAGAGGGATGATGCAGAAAGTGTATTCAGAAGCCACCAGAAAACAAAATGATGTCTATTTCGGCCGAGGGGTACAATATAAGTAACATTAGTTGCTTTTCGCCTGCTTGGCAAAAGACAGCTAAAGAGTGTTGGAAGAGAGAGGGTTACATTTAGAAGCGATGCAAAAATGGGTCCTGGGCTCACATATAGAGGGATAAAAGGATGGGGTTGTAGCAGGGAATGCAGCCAACAGGGGTGGATCAGAAGGTGAAATAACAAGATGATAAGGTACATTTCTGGACCTTGCCTTCTCTAACATAAACACGTAGCAGTGTGTACATTTTAAGAGACAAAAGCCCTACTAAAAATACCCAACTCCACTGCCTACACGATTTCCCCCCTGCAGGGAGGTTAAGAGGCAGAATAAACCACACAGGCAAGATGTTAGTCATCTTGCTTAATGTGATGCGGGCATTGTAAGCCTACGTAGAACAGAACAGGGGGCTGCTTTATCCTACACGGCTATTACTCTCATTTAATATTTATATTGTGCTAGCCAACCAGGTTGAGCCCAGTCATGCTCAGCGCTGTGCAGACATATAGAAAATGACAGTCCCTGCCCCAACTAACTTACAAGCTAAAAGACAAGGCATGTGACAGACAAGTGAATGGATGAGAGGGGGCAATGGAAAACAATTGGATATTTGCATTTCCTAGCCAATCAGGAGCAGAGATCTTAACTTCCCACCTATCTAGGCTGTTGGCTGCTTTTCCCGCTATAACCTCACCCTCTTGTCCCCTGTGTAAATTACACCTACTCACCCCTGTGAATTGGGCCCCAAAGATTGTTTAGGGCGATGCCCCTTTCAAAGACTCCAGAAGGAACATTGCGGCCCTGGGGTTCTGTGACTGTTGAGAAACAACACCTGGGACACAGGATTCAGAGTAGCAGCCGTGTTAGTCTGTATCCGCAAGAAGAACAGGAGAAGCTGAGCTTCTGAGCAGGACAGAAGGACCTAAAGGAAAGAGCTGGCGAGAGGAATACAGGAAAAACAGGTCAGTTCTTGAGAAACAGGTGAACAGGATAAAGTGAGGGAGGAGGAGGGAAGCAAAGGGTGAAAGTGTGGTTCTACTCTGAGGAGACTATTGGAATGGCATCATAGGGCTCCATGTTCCTTGTCTCTCAAGGGGACCATTCATTTTCCACTGAAAACAATGGAAGTTGGATTGGGCCCTTAGTGGCTCCAGATCAAGTCTGCTACATTTAAAAGTAAAAAGATCTTTCTTTTTGCCTGCCAGCCCTACCAGCTGCCCCTGGAATCATGAATCCACAAGAGAAACGGTCGGAAGTTTTATTTAAAAATGTGGAGATTTTGACAGCAAAAGGAGACTTCTTTTGTGAAAAATGTTCTCCACTTTCTAACCAGCTGTTAACTGCCAAGAGTAAAGATTCTGCAGTGAGAATTCAGGGCCCAAGTCGGCTCAGCGTCTCTCACATTGGGGTAAATCAGGAGTATTTCCAACACTGAGCATTCAAAAATCATGAATCAGCTCCTCTCACCCATAAAAAAATATCATGAGATTAGCTTAAAAAAAAATCACATGCATTTTTCAAATACATTTTTAGTTCTTTTTATTTGCCTTCTGGTTTCTGAGCCTTTAGGTGGCACTTGGTTCATGTTTTCAGGCGTTTCTCTGCAACCACAATGCCTACAAACACCATTAAAATAAAGGAAGCTGAGATTCTCACACAATCATCTGATTCTAAGAACTGGGACTCTAAGAAAAACCCCAAGGGTGACATCCTGTCTCCACTGAAGTAAATGGGAGTTTTGCCTTTCACTTCGGTGAGGACAGGATTTGACCCCAACCACTGCAAGATTTGCAATAAAATCCTAAGAGTTGGCAGCAGTACAGGAGCTGAAGTCAGCTGAGTTATACTGGTGTAAAAAGATGTAAGTCAGAGGAAAATCAGACCCTACCTCTAACTAAACTGCAGCAAAATCCCATGGTATCAGATCATAGAATCATAGAATCATAGAATATCAGGGTTGGAAGGGACCCCAGAAGGTCATCTAGTCCAACCCCCTGCTCAAAGCAGGACCAATTCCCAGTTAAATAATCCCAGCCAGGGCTTTGTCAAGCCTGACCTTAAAAACCTCTAAGGAAGGAGATTCTACCACCTCCCTAGGTAACGCATTCCAGTGTTTCACCACCCTCTTAGTGAAAAAGTTTTTCCTAATATCCAATCTAAACCTCCCCCACTGCAACTTGAGACCATTACTCCTCGTTCTGTCATCTGCTACCATTGAGAACAGTCTAGAGCCATCCTCTTTGGAACCCCCTTTCAGGTAGTTGAAAGCAGCTATCAAATCCCCCCTCATTCTTCTCTTCTGCAGACTAAACAATCCCAGCTCCCTCAGCCTCTCCTCATAACTCATGTGTTCCAGTCCCCTAATCATTTTTGTTGCCCTTCGCTGGACTCTCTCCAATTTATCCACATCCTTCTTGAAGTGTGGGGCCCAAAACTGGACACAGTACTCCAGATGAGGCCTCACCAATGTCGAATAGAGGGGAACGGTCACGTCCCTCGATCTGCTCGCTATGCCCCTACTTATACTTATCAGTGGGTGTGTATATATATTTCACTAGTGAGTGAATATGTGACTTGATGAAAAAGCCAAACGTTCTCTCTTTTCGTTTCCAATTTTTTTTCATAAAAATGAAAGGCAGTTTTCAACACTTGGAAAGCTCTTATGTCTCCATAAAAAAGCAGCCTTGTCTGCCAAAAAACCCTCAGACAAATCCAGTACAGTATCCCTGCAGAAATGTAGAATTTCTTTTTCCTGTAAATTCACAGCTTTTCCATCAGGGGGTAGAATTTTGCCATTCTTTGCATCATAAAAAAAAATAAATGAAAAGCACCATGTTTGCCAGTCTAAAGTTATTTTTAAGATATGGATTAAATTAATAAATATTCAGGAAAAATATTGTTTTGGCACATGAATGTTCACACAGCAAAACCTAGTGGTTTCCCTTGGTCCAATAGGATTACTTGCGAACTACTGAGTTGTGAGAATTCGCTGGCCTGAGAATGAGCCCTGCTCACTGTTGGGCAGATTCTCAGCTGGTATAAATTGTCATAGCTGCATTGATTTCAATTTATGACAATTAAGAGCAGCTAAGAAACTGCATGTTAAATCAGAAAGCAGGAAGGGCCAGATCCACAAAGGTATTTAGGCTCCTGACAGCCACTGCAATCAATGGAAGTTTGTAGATCTGGGCCTAGAAGTCCAGTTTGTGTCACTTAAACTACAGCTTGAAGAGACCCTGGGCAAAATGCTCACAGGGAATCCCCAGATGGCATGAAACACACCTGGATTTGGGTTTCTGTATAGATCAGGTTCATGGAAAGTTTCACTGGTGTTTACAATCCTTTTGTGTGACCGTTTGGATTCATCAGAAATTTGTCATGAAATCAGATAAAATTCTGCGTCAGTGTGATGATTTGTGTTGAGATTATGACCCAGATGCACGAGTGTAAAATGGCAGAGCTCACTGCATGTCAATAGCGCAGTGCCAGTTTACACCAGCTGAGGATCTGGCCCAATTGGGAATCATTCATACCTGGTCAATGTGAAACAAAGTAGGGTGGGGAGACTGCAAACCCATTCCGAATGAAACCAAAGAGAATACTGGCACAAGGACTGAAATCCTACACCTTTGGCATAGCTCTGATATTTTCATTATTATTTATTAATAATTGTATTTGGGTAGCCTCTAGGAGCTCCAGTCACGGACCAGTGCCCCATTGTACCAGGCACTGTAAGAACAGACAACAAAGTAACAGCCTCTGGCCTAAAGAGTGTATAATCTAGGTAATTCTTTACACTCCTGATGTAAGGGCCACATGCTGAGTTGTATGTGGTTGTATGATAGCCCCAGTGAAATGAGTAGGATTACTCATTTAGTAAGGCACTACTCAATGTAAGTAACCATAACAAAATCTGGTCCTTAGGACTTTATAAGGTGCCTTTCACTTTGGTATCTAAGATCTTCTTCTGTTGAGCCGTTCATCCAATGAGCTCTGCTAGTTTTACAAACATTAAAGAATTAATCCTCACAGCATCTCTGCAAGACATGTAGGAAATATTATGCCCATTTTACAAATAGATAAACTGAGGTGCAGAGGACCCATAAAAAGATGTTCTAGCTGAACAGCAAGAGGCAACAAAACCAGGACATCTGCTTTGTGGGTTTATCTCAATCTAGCAGCTAAGAACGGATTGTGACTCTTAGAGCCTTTTTGAATGGGAAGACTGTGAAATTTACCCAGCAAGTAAGCTAAAAACTTGTCTTAAAGATTCAACTAGCAGTGCAAGTGATGGACCAATTATTTCTCTTTTTCTCTGGCTTTCCTTGCAGAAGAGACGGGAGGAACAGAGAGGGATGAGAGAAGAACTTGACATAACCCTTGCAGGAGAACATTCGCCAAAAGCAAAGCTGAAAGTTAAATAGAAATATTCTGAATTTGGCCTCATGAGTTTTAAAATCTGTATTCAGTTCCAATTCCAATGGATTTTAAGGCCAAAAGGGGCTATCATCTAGCCGAATCTCCAGCATAGCACAGGCCATATGGGACATCACCCAGGGATTCCTGCATCCAGCGCAATAAGTTGTGGTTGAACTTGAGTGTTTCTTGTAGAAAGACACCCAGTCTTGATTTACAGACTCCAAATGCAGGAGACTTTTCCGTGTCCCTGGGTAAATTGTTCCAAGGTTACTGGTTCTTGGTATCGGTTATTACTCTTGCTTGAGACGCTGATAAGTAATAGGGGAGCTTGGTACCAGTGCCCATAAGCTACTTGAATTCTTCACCAGAGCAGGTAACGAGCTCATAGAATACAATTATACAAGGGTATTCGATTCCAAGGAAGAGATTTTGGGAAATCCCGGCCCTGGGATTACAACACAAGCTTTAGAATCAGGAGCTTTGAGGTCAGAGCCACAGCCATGCGGCCGCGGCTTTCCACTTCTGCTGTGGCGCAAAACAGCCCTAAAGCCAGCTGAGCTGGACCCTGGAGGATTGCTCCTCATTAGAGTAATCCTCCTTTGCTGTTCAGCTGTGGCGGCTTGCTCCAATGCCACCCTCCCTCCAGGTCTGCCGTGCATGGGGTGTGGCTGAGAAGAAGGGGGTGTGGTGTGGCGGGGGAGGGGGGGGTCTTCTGTATTTCAGTGGGCTCTAGCTGCTGGAACAGTGCCTGTCAGCGCATTACCCGTATCCTGCATGTATATACAATGGAGATCTAAGCATGTAGAGAGTCTTCTGTGTGTAGATTCAAAGCAGGAGAGAGAGAGAAAAGATGTGGGCCAGTGAGATCTCTTATAATGTAGAATAGCCTCCCACAGAGATGAAAGCCTCTTAGCTTCAGTCATTTAGATCCACTGGACAGGGAGGGAGACGATGACCTATTAGTTCTTTTCCCACCTCGAGTTTCCGTGACTCCCTTCTGCAGCAGCATACAGAGCTCTTTTTAAATCCAGACCTGAAGTCCCCAATGAGAGCTAGGAGAGATCCGGATTATAACAAAGCATCCCAATGTCCTAACCTCAGGCATCCCCAGACCTCGAGTCGGCATGATATGTTCAAGGGTGGCAAACCTGTAAACGCCTGTGACACTTTAAACAAACAAACCAACCAACCAACCATGCCTGGTGTCAATTCATTGCACACAGAGGCACAAATAGAAGTTTCTTTGGCAATCCATTTATCCAGTGAGTAGCTCTCCCACTGGATGCAGGGAAAAGGTGTTGGTCCAGATCACCGGCTGGTGCCAAACGGGGTAGTGATGTTGCTGTGGAAAGAGCTAGATACCCACTGAGAACCTGGCTGCTGTTTTAAAGCTAAAAACAAACAAATCAACCTCAAAAGCCATCTCTGGTTAAATCAGTTCATGGAACTGACTTGTGATTTAGAAACTGACAAAATAAAACCAAATCACTGTTCGTGTCAGGAGGTGAAATCCAGGCTTCAGTGGGGCTAAGCTTTCACCTGTGTTTTTTCCCCACCCACTGTCCAATCTGATTGCTGCACAGATTACAGGTCTGCTCCTGACTCCAATGGCCAGAAGGGTACAGGGTCTTATGATCACCTTTGCTCTCACACTGGTGTAAAATCAGGAGTAACTCTACTGGAATCATTCTCGTTACCTTGGTTTAAAATCAGGTGTACTGATTCCATTGGGGTTGCTCCTGAGTAACAGTGGTATGAGTGAGATCAGAATCAGGACCTCCCAGCTAAAATTTCCATCAACTGCAATGAGCTTTGCATCATTATGCTCAATTATTTGTAGTACGGTAGGACCTAAGGACTCCCAAAGAGATCAGGGCCTCATTGTACTAGACACTGTACAAACAACACAAAGACAGTCCCTGGGCCAGATAGCTCAGGAAGAAGGATATTTGACGATATGCAACAGGGAGTACACAGACAAAGGGGTGGGGGGTGTAGGAATGGAAGACAAGAGAACAATAAAAGCAAGTGCAGCTGTAAAAATTAGCAGCCACCGTGGTTTCAATAGACACAGTTGTTATCACAAACGGATCAGGCCCTACAGCCAATTCTACCTGTCTTAGAATCTTATACTGCTGTTCCTCGCCACAGTGTCTGAGCGCCTTCTATGTAAAAGACATAGCAATGTCTATGTCCTTAGTGGACTTCATGGAATCTCTGGCACTTCTCCCTCTTTGGGGTGAAAACTCAGGGCAAAGCCGAGTCAATGCAAGTGAAGAGAAAACAAGGGTTATTAAAACAAACCAGCCTAGAGCAAGAGTTTTTTGAGAAAAGAAAAGTCACTGCTGGGCAAAATCCAACCAAGCAGAATATCAGTCCAAAAGGTGAATTCCTCAGGCTAGTTATGAATAAATTCAAACAGGAGGTGTTAATGCAAACATGTGCAACTTTAATAATAGTAGTCATTTCCAGCAATCACTATAATAATAATAATTAATACATAGGACCAGCTTCTGATCCCAGTTACACCAGTGTCAATCCCAAGTAACTGCAATGAATCACACTGGTGTAACTGGGATCAGAAGCTGGCTGTAACTTTAGTAATTTAGCTCTGTCTCCAAACGGATAACACTGCCACTCCTATCTCTGCCCCCATCTCTATGACTATTCAAGCTCTGAGATTGCATTGGGGCACTTTGCCTCTTGGCTGCCTCAGAAAGAGAACCCCAGTGAGCATAGGAAAGCCACTGCTGGCTTGCTCATGGTGTCGACTGTTGCACTTTGCCATCAGCATGTGCAGGACTGGTGATGAAATAGCAAGGAAGAAAAAGGCTATCTGTGGGAGAAAGGAAAGCAATGTCAGAAACAGCCTCACCAGATGGTGTCATCATGTTGGAAATGACAATATAAAACCTCCTTCCCACTTGGAAACCTGTCCTAGAAAGGAGCCAGATTCTGCTTTCAGACAGGCATGCACTACTCAGCCAGCCAGCCAGCTGAAGAGGGAACACAGTCCAGATTTCTGTGTGCGCTGTTAACTTTCCAACCTTTCTGGTCTTTGTCATGCCAATAAAGCAAACAAAACTGAATCAGAGACTGAGAAGATTCAGTGAAAACTTCTGGGTCAAATTCTGTTGTAACTGAGTAGATCAAATTATCAAGTGAGTGGGAAAGACCTGTAGAGAGGGGGTACGCTTACTCTGTCTTTAGCTTATCCCACTGTGAGCCTGAACCGATACCACTGAAATCTATTGGATGTTTGCCATGGGCTTTGATGCAAAATCAGTCTCTTTGTAAGCGAGTGCTGCAGCTGGAACTACCTGAAATTCAGCCACTGTTGCTGCAGGGAGCTGTGCAAATATCTTCACTTTCAGTTCCCACCCCGCCCCAGTCAGCTCCATTGTGAGGTTCAGCACAAAAATCCTCCAAGCACAAGTCGGCTGATCGAGCTGTGACCCTAAAACACAGACTGGCCCAGGCTGATCCATGAACCTTGGAGAATCTTCCATTGGTGCGGCAGCTCAGAGTTTGTAATGAAACATGAAAGGGGTTGAGTTTTGCATGGTTTCTGATTACACTGTGCACAGTCTGCATAGTCCTGCCCACAGCTCGTGCTCTGTGTATCTGGGATCCCACACTGGCTCATGAGCTGCCCAATGGAAGATGACTCCATCCATAGCGACTGAATGATCTCGTTTCTGTGGGACTGTCAGGTTCTTAAAGATATTGCTACCCAGCTGTTCATGCAGACACTGATGGGAGTCTGAAACGTTACTTGGATTTGCCTGGTGGCTGAATGTCAGTCCTCTAGACGGTGCGAGACCGAGGCTAGGGTTTCAGCCCGCTGTTCTCTTATTCCCTAGATCAGCAGGGCTGGGAGGTCTGTAGCAGAAGGAAGTTTGCCTCCTGAGGGGATAAATTCTTCATGTGCCACAGATGCAGGGTGTCCAGCTGATATTAGGGATCTGCACCCATGAACTCAAGGGGAAGTTCGATTTAGTCCTGGGCGGGGGAGAGGGGTGACTGACATGTGGGGGCTTGCAAAGGGGAAGGGGAGTTCAAGCCAAAATCGGGGAGAAGAGAGAAAATAAGAGGATCCTCAGGGCAGCTGAGGAATCATTCTGGGGAAGAAAAAAGGAAGGAGTTGTACATGTAAAGAGTTCTGGAGATCACACACGACAGGCCTTTCATCACATCCCCAGCACAGATTTCTCTCTCTCTACCTTAAAGTTTTCTGTTACTCCCACCACCGTGTTATCTAAAGCCCATCTTGTTCTGCTGAAGTCCCAGTCACGCCCATGGCACAAGCTTAAGGCCAGGGTACAGTGTGGGCGCACAAGGATGGGAAGACATAAGAAGCTTCCCCTCCTGTGCCCCTAATACAGTAACTAGGCACAGTCATAGTCCCTGCCCACCCCCACGCCATGGCCCTGCCTTGATGCTGCACTGGCCAGCAGAGCTGTCCCTATGCACAACGGGAAGCATGCTGCGCTCTCATAGTAGGTGGTGTCGGGAAACTGCTCCCATTGCACTTCGGGGAGCTTGGGGAACCACTAGACCTCCCTGAATCACAATGCCTCCTGGTGTTCCCACAGGGGTGCTGCAGCTCCACACCACCCCTTCTCCAGGACTGTGCCTATCTGGTACAACTGAGCCCTTACTGCCTATAATTTTACACCGTGTCAGAAGTGGTCCAAGTCAATAATCTTCTATGGCAGGAAACTCTAAAAGCCAGCCAGCGCCAATCTCTTACCAGCGTTTCTCTTTTGCACCAGCCTGTCTGGACGTGCAGAACTATTGACTCAAATAGGAACCCTTGCATGGCCATTCCTGAGAAAGGGAACTTGAAGCTCTCTAACAGCTGAAGGCAGGCCCCCGATTCCAGTGGAGGATTAGTTTGGCCCAGGGCGCCCGCTGAAGAACCCCTTGTTTCTGTAGTCAGAGATTGGACTAGTACTGCTGTCCCTGGACCAAATCCTCTCCCCAGTGCAACGCCCAAAACAATGGAGTTTACGCAGGTGAGCTGCTCCGGGTCTGACTGTCTGGAATCCTTCCCCCACACCAAGTGCTTCATGGGAAGTACGCATAGGCCACTTCCCTCCAGGCCCACCTCAACCTCATCCCCACAAAACCCCTTCTACATGGAGGCTGACTGAGCTCCACCGCCCACAGGGGGTCCTGACCATCTCCCAGGCAGCAGAACTGGCTTTGCTGCATTCTGAGTCTTCTCTCGGGCCAGAGGATTTGCCTTGTAGGGCATAAAGGGGAGCGAGGAGTTAATACTCATTAGGAACAAATGGCAAGCACCATGTATCACACAGACTCACCTTCTTCCCATCAACAGTGTAGAGCTTCTTCACCGTGAACTGCAAGAGCTCGGAAATCTCATCCAGGAGAGTTTTGAAGCTCCGGGCGTTCCTGTGATTCAGGATAATCGAGCGCCGGACACCAGTGTCCCCGTTCTTAACCAGAGTGATTTTCTTGAGTATTTTGGGGCCTTGCTGGGAGAAAGGCCTGGAATGGTCTTCACGCCTACCCTCCTGCCCTCCTCTCTTCAGGGCACTCACCGGGCGGCCATTCCACTGAGGGCCTACCCTCTGGCCTGTGCCGATGCTAAAGGGCTTGACATATTTCTTGTCAGAGCAGAGGTAGCACCCTCCGTCCTCTAGCTGGTCCAGGGTGCTGATGCAGTGTATCCCCCGTGGAGTGGTGATGGTCCTCACCCCGAACGGCAGAGGGACCCTGTGGGAGAGGTCATCCATGAGGGCATTAAAGCTCTTGAAGCTGCGCGGGTTAATGGCCATCTTGACTCCCCCGAACTGAGGGTCTCCGCTTTTGAAGAAGGTTATTTTCTTGGTCGGAGGAACCTGCGTGATGGAATTTGTCCGACCCACGGCAGGAAGGGGCTGGTCATAGTTGTAGGGACTGGAGGTGGTCAGGTAATCCGCAGGTGCCTGAGTCATTCCCCACACTTAAAGGTACCTGCAACAGAAGCACAAACACAGCACAGTTTGGACTGTGTCACACAGAATCGACAGCTGACAAGTCATAGGCCCACATTTTGCTCTCTGTTGCACATGGGCAACCATACTTTCCATATGGGTGTAAAAGAGAGCAGAATTTGGACCCTGGTATCATACCATTGCAAACTAACTGGCTCAAATAAACATGAGATTAGGTAGCTGCAAATGTAACTACAAGCCTTTAATAACTGGTGAACAAATTCCGGTCACAATTACACTAGAGCAACTGCACTGAAGACACTGGGAGTGGAGTCAGTGGTGCCAAACCCAACCATTCAAAAATTATGCGTGAGCCCCCCCCAGAATCATGAGACTGGCTTACATTTTATTTGCCTTTTGGTTTTTGACCCTTTCCCATTCATGTTTTCAAGCTTTTCTCCAAAACTGAGCAAGCTAAAAATTTACATTTTTTTAAAAAGGAAGCTGAGATTCTCATGTGATCCCACGTCTCCATGAGCTGGGGCTTTAAAAATATAGTGAGACTTGCAATAGAAGTGTGATAGCTGGCAACTCTGTACAGTGGTGAAATTAGAATGTGGCTCTAAAAATATAGTTGTCATCAGAAAAGTATGTCCGACTTGTATAGGAGCTTCTGGGTGCTCAGCTCCCTATTTAGATGCCTAGATATGGAGTAAGGAGCCTAACTTTAGGTACCCAACCTTGAGAATCTAGGCCTCCATTTTTACTGCTGTCAATTTGTGGAGGCACAGACCTAGAAGACTGCAAGCTGGGTTCTTATTCTTTCTTGTGCTTCTTACATTAAATTGTCAGCTACTTTCTGTTTACCGAAAATATTCAAGTCCCACATGGAATTACCTCGGCCATTAGAAAAACTATCCTTTTTGACTTGTGAACTGAAAAGATTTATCTCAATGTCATTTATACCTGCTCAAATACTGTGGTGATGAATGTGAGATGAATGCCTAGACAAACAGACAGATAGACAGACAGGAAATCCCACATTGTCATTTGAGTAAGAGCTTAAACTACAAAAGCCCCTTCAATTAAACAGGAATCAAGACTCCAAAAATGATACTTTGCCAGCCTAATAATCTCCATAGTACTGTTCATACATGCTCAACAAAGCACTAAAACTACATGCAAAGTCTATGAAGGCTTTAAGTATGATTGCATGGGTGGAGGCACTGTAAATTACCAGAGATCACAATGTGAAAGTGATCAGCAAAGAAAGAGACTCTGATTGCTTCCAGGTAAGGCATGGTGTCCAGGACTAGCACCCATTTGATCTTCCACATTACATTCTCAGAAGACGGGAACTCTGTCTGAATTACTCTTAAAAAAAAAGAACTGCTTTTACTTGCCATAAATTCCCTAGGAAGGTAATAACCATCTCTCTAAGTACATGTCTACTTCAGTTCATACACATGATTATACAATTATTTGTAGTATTTCACAGCTACTTCTAATTTCAAGAAAATAATTATTCAACTCAAAATTTAGTGGTCACCCAATTCTGCTACCAGTAAAGCCAGTGGGGATTTTGTCATCGCCTTCAATGGGTGTAACATTTGGGCCTCAATAAATAATGTGATTTGCTCCATTTTACATCTTTTTGGATCCCAAGTATTTTTTTCTTTTTACTGCTGTAATTAAATATCTGCACACTGATAGTACATTAGATCTACCATTTCTGTAAATGATGGTTTGGCCTAAAATGAGTGAAAAATGAACTTTGGCACCATTTGAAAGATTATTATTTTGATACATTTTTTAATCCGCTCTTTGATGCTCTTCACATTGACTCGGATTGCAAGAGTTCCAGCTTTTTCACTTATGTATCGCCTCTCCTTGCTAGAGAAGGACAGGTGATTTTTCTTTTCTTTTCAGTTCATTTCTTTTCTTGTTCAATGAAGATCTATCCACCACTCTATCCCTTCATAAAGCTGTCCCATTCCTATGTGTTTCAGTGGCATTCAAAAGTATGTCCCTCTCCTTCTGCTCATAAATCCCTTCTCATAGCTTTCAGATACTGGCTGGCATACTTTGCAGATAATCTTGTAACCCAGAGCTTCCCAGACTGAGATCTATGGGCCACCAGGAGACCACAAAGAATTTGTAGGTGGTTCCTGGAAATTTGTTTGGTTAGATATGGGTGGCTTGCCTTGTTTCTAGCTGCTAAATCATATTAAATAAGAGCTAAAGTTACATGAAATATTTTCCTTATATTACTTTTCCATGTAAGCAATTGTACAGGGATGTTAAGTGATTGCAAATGGAACAAGAAATGGTCCATACAGTGGCGAATGGGACCATAGGTGGTCCACACACCTGCAGGTGGTACATAAGAAAGTCTGTCTATAGAGAAATGGCCCACACTATGAAAAACCCTTCCACAAAACCCAGGAAAGTCTCAGTTTGGTTTAAATTTTAACTAGGTCCCAAAGGGAGAATGGTGGAAACATTTGTTTCAAGGTCCAGGGTTAGACTTGGGTTGTATCAAACGTGTGAGCTAGACAACATAATGGCATCCTAGCCCAGTTACAAAATGTTGTAGAAAAATAACACAAAGCACCGTCAATGCATGTGTCTGTACTTACACCAAACTGCCACATGGTTCTTGATCGAGATGACTTTTCCTTTACAAAACATCCAAGAGATTTTAAAAAATCTGACACCTGAACCACTGCTCAACGCAGTGAAAAGCAATAGCAGGTATAGGCTGTCAATCAAAGTGTCCTCAAAATGACTGACCACAGCTCTGAGGGTTAATCAGGACTGTGTTGCTAAGGATAGAAAGCAAAGCTACCTAATCTCTTAGAGAAGGTTCTCAAATCCAACAGGGCTTTAGACACACATTTTCTGATTCTTCTTTCACTTACACCCGGTTACACTGCAGGACATCCTATTGATTTCAATGGAGTTACTCTTGATTTGCACCAGAGTAAAAGAGAGCAGAATCAGGCCCGAAGAAGCAATGCTTTCCTATTGCATAAAGACACGTGGCGCTCAATCTAACTTTCCTGAATCATATAACAGTAGGCATACTTAATAATTTAGAGCCAAGTTTGTCCCTGTTGTAACACCTGTGCTATATGTTATGGACAGGTGAACCAGCCCCCAAATGCTAGACTGGCACGAGTGTCTTTTATATGGTACTGTATAAAAACTAGATGTATTTGTCCATTAGACTTTTCTTTGATCCTTCCCCCCACCCCACAAATAATCTCTCAGCATTTCTCCCCCGCACCCCATTGGTTCACTCTCTGCTCTATATTCCTCCTCATCCTCCTTTTCCCCCACAGATTATCCTCAGTCTTATATGGACCCAGTAATGTTAGAATTAGACTTTCAGCCCCACAATGTGCAAGCAGGTTCGAAATTGGGTCCCTGTTAATAAACATAAAAGCTCCTGCAAACATCTCTCTCTGGTTCTTCTCTTCACTGTCTTCCTCTTTCCTCTCCCTCTGGTGCCTGCTTTGTTGTTCGACAGTTACGTTTTTCGGTGGAATCACCTTGGTAATAAAACTGGAGTTTGAATGTCTGAATTCAAGTGAGTTTTGCAAAACCCTAGAACAACTAACAATCCCCCCAGAACCTCCACCCCTGCAAGTTGCATCCCCCCATCCCTACACTGTGCCCCAGCTTCCCTCTTCCCATTCCGCCATACCCCACTCTGTGCCTTTTCCCATACAACCCCCTGGGGCAGGCAGAGCCTCCCAAGGATTGTAGGGTGTATTCTCTCTTCCCTCTCTTCTTATACACCCTACCAGTGCTGTGAATCATTCCATCTGCAATAGGGAGGAGCTGAGCTGCCGTGACTACCATGTGTTACAGTAACCATGGCCGTCTCACTGGTACTTGTGCTCTCCTGTCTGTTTGTGGGATCTAGCTGTTGTCTCTCATCATGCACATCGGCTCTGATCCTGCAGTCGGCTGCATGGAGGTGGATGCTACTCCTACATGCAGTCAGTCAGTTGTAAGTCCAGGGCATTAGACTGGGTCAGGGAATTTTTTGTAGCATGTGTGTATACAGCATCTAGCACAACAAGGTCCCAATCTCGGACTGGTGCCTATGGGTGCTACTACAATACAAAGAAAATAATAGTAAGAACCATACATCACACACTGACCATACATCACTGTGTGTTCTCTAGTATACCTGTTCATGCCTTTAGACTGTAAACTCTCCAGGGCACTGACTTGTTGTATGTCTCACCCAGCATGGAGAGCAGTCTAACTATCTTGGGTACTTATGTGGCCCCCAGTCACCACAGCATCTGGACACCCCCAAGTCTTTCAGGTATTTACCCTGACAACGCTGCTGTGAGTTAGGACTGAGCTAGAATCCCTGTCTTAGAGATGGGGTACTAAGCCACAGAGAGACCAACGTTCTATAAGAAGTCTGTGGCAATGCAAGGCCTTGAATTTGGATCTCCCAAGTGCCAGGTTAGTGTCCTAACCACTAGACTACCCTGCCTTTCTGTACACCCTTCCTGTCCTTAATGCTGCATTTCACTCTTGTGGGACTAGCCTGCCCCTGTTCATGTTCCAGTTGTGAAGGCAGAACTCTCTCCAGGGGAAGTCTTGTGCTTCTAAGCCCTGTCAAGTCTTGCTCTTCCTCCAGCTGTCCCTAGCCCCTCCTCCTCCCCTGCAGCCTCCTTCTTATCCAAGTTTCAGAGTAGCAGCCGTGTTAGTCTGTATCTGCAAAAAGAAAAGGAGAAGTGAGCTGTAGCTCATGAAAGCTCATGCTCAAATAAATTTGTTAGTCCCTAAGGTTCCACGCGTCCTCCTGTTCTTCTTATCCAAGGATCTCACCAATTTTTTTCAAAATTAAAGTTGACACCCTCTGGGCAGACACTCTCTCTTTTCTGTCCTTGCCTCCACCATGTGAGTTCCACCTCTGCTCCTTCACCCCATCTCTGACTGACTCTAAAGTTTCCCTGCTTCTTTAGCATCTCCTCTGTTGGTGTTGCACAAGGAAGAATAGAATCCAGCTCAATGTCCAGTAGCTGCATTGGCTCTATCAGGCTACAGGAGTAAAAACCCCTTTTATTGTGACTAGAGTAAGTATGTCTCTGAAGACACACAGGGAGCAGATCTGTTGAATTTATTAACAGATTTTAAATTCAGAAGGGACTGTTATGAGCAGCTATTCTGACCTCCTGCATAACACAGGTCATAGAACCTCACTCAGCAATTTCTGCATAAAGCCTGTACTTCTGTTTGAGCTACAGTATATCCTATCGAAAGGCATCCGCTCATGATTTCAACACTTTAAGCAAGCGAGAAACCATCACCTTCCTAGATAAGGTGTTCCAAGGATTAATTACCTTCACGGGTAAACGTTATGCCTTATTTCCAGTTTGAATTTGTCTAGCTTCAGCTTCCAAACTTTAAATCTTCTTACACTTTTTTCTGTTAGATTAAAGAATCATCTACTATCCAATATCTCTTTTCCACCTAGGTACTAGGAGGTGCCATTGTTACATAGTCATTTTTTTTCACATAGAATCACAGTTTTATGATTTCTGTCAACGTTTCAAACAAAGCTGATTGACTAATCCAATTTTATTTTTGCAAAAAAAAATGGATTTCATTTGAAAATTTTCACGGAAGATTTTGGGCTTTCTTTGGACAAAAAAGTTGGAAATTAATTTTTTTGTCATTTTACTTTGATTTCAAATTGTTGTTTTGCTTTGGTTTTTGAAAAACAAAGCAAAACAAAATGTAGAATTTGAAATTATACCAAAGTAAAATGTCTATTTCATTTTATTTCACAATTTTTTCATTGAAAAATTGCCAAACTTGAACTGTTTATGTGAAACATTTAGATAGAGACAAAACTGGATTTTTGGGTGAAAAAAAAAATTTAACTTGAAAAATTTTGACCAGCTCTACTTTGTAAGTACAACATTTGATTTACTACAATTTACAAGTGTTGGATTATAATTTTTCATTAATAACAATGACAAATGTGTCATCCTTTTCTACCCCAGCATATAAACAGGAAAATCACAAATTTTCCAGTCTATTCATTATTTAATATTGTTTGACAAACTTTGTTTGAATGCTCTCTCGAAATATTCAACATTTGTTGTCTAAGATGGGTTTGTAGTGATTTGCAGATAAGTCACATGGTATAGATTGTGTTCTCTGACTGGGTGAATATGGAAGCACAGCTGACACGAGTGCCAGGCATGTGAAGCTAAAATTCTCAGAGACTTGGAATCAAATAGGAATATTATAATGGACACAGCTGGTCATCTTGGTCATCAGCTGACCACACACATGCACTGGGGATATACCTCAAGACCTTCCGCTTTGAAAACATTCTACCACTTGAGCTAAACAAGAATCTGCATTAGGTGTAAATTTTTAACAATGAAAGTAATTAACCTTTGGAACAATGTGCCAAGGGATTCTCAATGTGGTGGATTCTCCATCGCTGACAATTTTAAAATCAAGACTGGATGTTTTTCTAACAGCTCTGCTCTAGGAATTATTTGGGGAACTTCTTTGGCCTTGGTTATACAGGAGGTCAGACTAGATTATCACAGTGGTCCCTTCTGGCCTTGGAATCTATGAATCTATAAATTAGATGGCACTCGAAGCAGGGTTTATATAATGTCCATGTACCACCCATAGAAAGTAACAGGCTACACACACACACATTACAACACGCCACAGCCTATTAAATTCAAAGATCAACTATGCCCCTCTCTGGTAGTGGGACCTAAGAGGAAGGAATTATCTCATCATTAGACCTTCCCCACCCCTACAGCACTGGGGCAGAGTGGGGAGGCAATGCATGCCTTGGTTATGCCCCATCCCCCATCCTGTCCTTACAGCTGAGGCCAGCTCTGGGTTACATCCGAGACTAGGTCACATGCACAAGTAGGCATGGAGTTTGCTCATACATCATCCTCTGTGGACATTCCTATCTACCCATCCACCCAGATTCTTATATTGGTACCCACCACCATTGTGTAGGTGTGCTTTCTCACTGTAAAACCACAGTACAACAGACAATCTCTACTTGGCAGAATTTAACGCTTTAAGGGGTAGTGAGATGTCTTAGCAGTGTTGTGTGAGGGAAGCTTACGCAATGCCTGCCTGTACTATGCCTGGTTCAGATCAGTCTTGTGGCTAAGAGCTAGTGTGGTATCAGTTTAATATGATATGTCCCTTATTGGGAAACTAAATCCTCCCCTTATGGAGTGGGGAACAGATTCTGTGATCAAATTGGACGTTTCCATTGCTAACCACTATCATCCTGTTAGGTCCTCACGTTATTGATCACTGAATTAATTCCCCCAAAAGTTACGGATTCATTTATAAAAGTCAGATAGGTGCTAGATGATAAGACCGTATTCTTTCAGAATTCTTTCATACTAAGTTTTCTTTATATTTGCTTCTCAGATATTTTGGATTTTATCCATTCATTTAAAACAAATTCATCTTCAATCATGTTAGTCCAGATTTTCCTCCCAGCTGCAAGTTCTCAAAGAATTCTCTTGCACTTAAACACACAAAAGCTAGAGAGCCAGATCCTCTGCTCATGTAAATCAGCAGAGTCTCATGGCTTTACAGTTGCTGAAGACCTCGCTGTAGACTGCAAATCTCCTCCCTCCAGCTCTAGATGTATTATCTAACTCCTCAGCAATAAATCTGAGGGCATAATCCCGCAGAACAGAAACCCGCCCGCCTGAAATGACAAAAGAGCTGAAATTGGTTATTTTTCAATGCTTACTGTTTTTAAAACACTAGGTCTGTCGAAAGTGGCACTGGGTTAGTTGTATGACCTGTTTATCAACTTAAACCATAAACTGGAACCTTGTTTTAAAATAAACACAGCACACCGCCCAGGAATCATGATTTTTGCAAACTCAAGCCCTGATGCTGAAATCGGATCTATGTGGGTGAAGCCCTGTGCCCATGTTGAGTCCTATTGACGTCACTGGTTTTCCAGGGTGCAACCATTCACCCACACAGGTCTGGTTACAGGTCCGGAGCCTCAGAGTGGGTCAGCTCATTTTGCCTAAATCTAAACCCACGAAGATATCCTGGGTTCTAGACTTTGATTCAGAATCCATAGTTGTGGGGTTTACTTTCTGCTTAGCAGAGACTGTGAGGAGAGGAAAAGCGGTGGGGGGAGAGAAATATAATAATAAAAATATGTTATATACTGTAAATAGAGCATCCATCATGCCAGTGAGGCATGTGTGTGTTGTGAGGAACAGGGGTTCATGTACCCCTAATACAGACCATGGGCTCCAATTTAGATCGACAATCACAGTGTTGACCCTTGATAATAAATCATGGGCTTAAATTATAGTGTAGGGTAAAGGCTGTTGTGTACTGCTAACCAGATACTGTGTACCACCCAAGAGGTGACTGCATTTCCGCAATATATGAAGCGTCCCTTATTATACACTTGTTTGTAATGGGCTGAAACAGCAACATATACATCTGGCTTTTGAACTCCCAAAGTTCAGGAGTGTTTAGATTCAGTGTTGGTTCAGACCCATCTCTAGTTGTTTGTAAATAAATTGGCGTGTACATTTTATGAAGTGCTTTGGAAGCCTTGAATGAAAAGCACTATTGACTTTGGACCACAACTGCTGCTGCTTCTTTTAATGACAGCATTGTGAGGGCTGGACCTTTGCCAAGTGCTGCAATTATCCATCAACGCTTTGCGAGTTCACAGTTCTATACAGCCACATTCCCACCTCTTCTTATTCACTTTTCTGTGAATATTTGTGCAAGCGATTTTGCACTGCTCTTTTCTTCTACGGGCTCATGCATATTTGTGTAAGGCGGGTATGGGAGATATATAAAATATTGCTATATATTGGCAGGGACACTATACAGCATGGCAGGGACTGTGTTATTCCCAAAACCCCAGGCCAGAGACCTGGTACTAATCACATGGGACAAACAAGGGTACGTGAATGTATCCGCATCACTAGGACAATACAGAAACCCTGGCTCAGATGAAAAGATTTTAAATATCCTAGCTAGATTCCCTAGGCTTGCTATCTCCTGGATCTTGCTCTCCTCTGAAGATGTGCTATCAGCCTCTCCTGGAGAGAATCAAAGCTTCACTAAGACGTTCAGCTGAAAAATTCAGAGCAAACATTGTTTCATCTGAATTTGCCTACTCAGCAAAATCGGAATGTTTCACAGAGATGGGGCAATTTCACAAAAATACAACCAGAACCCTGCCAGCCAGGCAGGTTTCCTTCAGAACCCTGCCCGGTTTCCTGCCAACTCACCCATCGGGAACCCCAGTAGCCAACCTGGCAGACTGCTGCGGGGCCCAGACTTCAAAGGTCAATTGATACTGGGCAGCAAGTCCAGTGGACTGCTCCAGGATCGGAGTCCCAGGGCTTCCAGAATCTAGTGCTCCAGAGCCTTGAGGCCCCATTGCCTTTCGCAGAGAATATTGAACCTGAATATTGAAATCCTCTGGGACATGGAATCACCTTTCTCTGAACAGCTCTGCTGGTCCGAACTCCTGTCTGTAAAGGCCAGGTAACCCAATGAGGGGGTTGAACAATAGTGCGCATCTTAGCTGACCAATCCCACAGCTGGGCAAGTGAGTGCAGAACCTAGACCAATCAAAGTGGACAGTGTGCAAACAACCCTCATCGGGCCAAAGGAATTTGCACACAGAAGTCAGCCAACGGCTCCTATCCCATTAGCATTAATAGGAGCCTCACGGTTCAGTCTGCCCTGGGTAACCACATCCTCCTCCTCTCTGACCTCCCTGCCTCTCACTTCTTCTATCTAGGCAACACATGGCAACTACAACAACCCTCCTCTCCCAGCCCTCTGGCCACATGGAGTCTCTGGTTCCCTATTTCTCTCCAGACCCAGTTAAAAGTGCTTGGCCTCACTACAAAGGGCCCTAAGCTGTGCCAACCTCTCACCTCTAATCTCCTCTCACTCATCAGCTCCATCATTCTCCTCCCACATGTCCCACAGTCCCATTCCCCTCTGTGTGTCCCATTCGTCCTCCTTCATATCTCTCCCCAAATTCTTCCCTCTGGCTTTCCACAGCTGCCCTCACCCTGTCCCCTGCTGGAGAACTTATCAGGTTCACTCATTGTGTAATACAACTCATGTTACTTGCATGTGTTTTAACCCCCATCCCTCTTCCCCAACCTCTGGATTCCTTCACCTCTTACCATCATGTTCTGGGTTTGTCTAACTCAGATTGGGCATGCTCCCACCGGAGCACCTAGTGGCAGAGGAACACCAACAGTTCCGGCTCCTCCTTCCTTGTTGGCTCTCGACACCCATATTGATCCTCCTTCAACCTGCACTGATTCTTGATGTCTTTCCCCTCTGGCTTCCCCTGGCACTTTCCTCATTCACCGTCTGCCCTACCCCGATACCTTCATCACTCACTGCCCCCTCTCTGCCTGACCCCAAGTCCCTCACCTCTAACCATTCCCTCTCCAACTGATCCCTATTCCCTCATCACGATCCACCCCCTCTCTGCCTGAACCCCAAACTTCCTCCACACGTTCTTCACTTGACTCCGATTCCCTCACCGCTGACCACCCCGTCTCTGCCCAACCCCGAGTCCCTCACTTCTTCTCCACTAGACCCCAATTCCTGCACCTCTAGCCACCCCCTCTCCACCTGACCCCAATTCCCTCGCCGCTGACCATTCCCTCTCCACTTGACTCTGATTCCCTCACTGCTGACTGCCCCCTCTCTGCCTGAACCCCACACTCCCTCCACACTGGCTTCCCCTGGATACTCCCCTCACCTACTCTCTTTCTGTGTTCCCTCCCTCCCCCAGTAGCCTCCCATCTCCCTTCTCTTTGGTTCACTGTTACTCCAGAAGGCAACACACACCGCAGAATTTGATGGGCAGCCCCAGTACTCAGGCAAGGCCGACTTCCCATCCCCTCCTCAAATCACCCCTGAAACCGCACAGTTTGCTGCACTTCCTCTCTGGTGCCCTAGGGCCAGAGCAGGAAAAGAAACTCCTGAAACTCTGCACACAGAAATCATTCCCTATTGCTGTAAAGGAGCATATCCGGGGTAGCCATAGCCCTGGGAGGTTACTTGTCACACAGTCACAAACGCTTCTTCGCAATGCTTAGATAAGGGACAGGAGCTGGAATATTACATGCTTTCGTCTGACCTGGCTGAGCTGTTCACGTGTTTAACTGAGATGAAGTATAGACAGGTACACACTGGGAAAACAGAACATTAACAGTAGTGTGGCCAGGCTCACGCTCCCTCGGAACACCCCCCGTGTGTCAGTGTGGGGTGTTGCTGCTATCTTCAGCTCCAGCACCACCTGCCGGCTGCCAGCCTCTGGCCCCAGGTGTTCTGGGGCACAGCAATCTGGCCAAGTCACCTGAGTTCAGACCCCTTCTGGGGTATCATAAACAAGTCCAAACAAAAGTCCAGATAAAACTGCATAGTTCTTCTGCCCTCTTGGGCTAACTGAAGTCTTTTCTTCTCCACTTGCAAACCCTATCTCAAGGCTTCGCTTGCAGGAGTCTGCACTGCCTCCATTGTCACTAGCTGTGTATCCTAATCCTGGACTTTTCTCAGCCAGAGAGACCTGTCTCCTCTGTCATCTCCCCCTCAACTAAGCTCCTTCAATCTATTTATTACGGCTTAGCTCTACCTCCTGTGGCCAGGAGCCAATTAGCTACTCACCTCCTCAAGTGCAAAGCATGACAAAGAATCAGGGGTCACCCAATGAAATTAATAGGCAGCAGGTTTAAAAAAAACCAGAAGGCAGTACATCTTCACACAATGAACAGTCAACCTGTGGAACTCCTTGCCAGAGGATGTTGTGAAGACCAAAACTATAATGGGATTCAAAAAGGAATTAGATAAGTTCATGGAGGATAGGTCCATCAATGGCTATCAGCCTAGATGGTCAGGGACATAACCATATCCTCTGGGTGTCTCTAACCTGCTAACTGAGAGGAGTTGGGACTGGACAACAGGAAATAGATCACCTGATAATTGCCTTGTTCTGTTCATTCACTCTGAAGCATCTGGCACTGGCCGCTGATGCAATACAGGATACTGGGCTAGATGGACCATTGGTCTGACCCAGTATGGCCGTTTTTATGTTCTTACATCTAATTGGGTGCATCCCCTAGTCTTGCAGGTGGTGGGGATTAAGCCACATGATCATATGCACCGACTTCCTCTCTACCCGTGGGTGCTCGACTCCCTGCCTCTGCCCCAGGCCCAGCCCACACTCCACCCCTTCCCCAAAACCCCCACCCTACCCCACCTCTTCCCACCTTCACTCGGCCCCTGCCCCTACTTCATCCTTTTTCCCTAAGGCCGCACCCCCGCCCCGCCTCTTCCCACCCCGCCTCTTTCTGCCCCCAGCCCCAGGCTTGCTCCTTCCCCTCCCTCCTAGTGCCTCCTGTACGCCATGGAACAGCTGATCCATGGCGGGTGGGAGGCGCTGGAGGTAGGGGGAAGCTGGCTGCTGGTGGGTGCTAAGCACCTGCTAATTCTTTTCCTTGGGTACTTAAGCCCTGGAGCACCCACAGAGTCAGCGCCTATGCACATGAGGAAATTTAGGCAATTTTACAATGGTCTCTATCAGGAGACATCTGTGTGAAAGGTATATATTTGACCTCTGGGCTTGGGGCAGTGTTTTAAAGGGAATATTCATGGACCAGCTGTTGGAAGATGAGCCTGGACCAAGCCACTGGAAATAAACAACCCGAACTCTGAAGATGTTTGGACCCAAATCTGAATCTAAGCTTTGCAGCTCAGGGCTCTCTCGACTATCTCAATGTCCTTTGTTCGTGGCCTTTTGGGCTGTTTTGAATCCACATGACAGCATTCCTATCCAAGACTTTTGAATTAATTTTTCAATCCAGATTTCATAAAACACAGTCAAAATGCTTTAAAATCCACAAAAATTACATCTTTTGAGCTCCCCTTGTTTGCTGATCTTTTAATTCAAAAACAAAAGACGCGAGCAAGTGTGTCTGGAAAGATTTATTGCTTATTAAAGCAGTATTGCTTAATGCTCATAATTCCATTACCCTACAGCTGTTCAGTGAACTTTTTGTTCCATTACTTTACAAAGTATAGTATGTAGACTCCTTTTGTGTTTTGAGAATTGGTGTGGTGTCCACTGACCACTCTGGGACCTGGGTGCTTGACAGAGATTCTCTGTACCCAATGATGAAATTCCAACTGCCTCTGTGTAACAGCACATAGGCTTTTGCAGTGATCCTCCCCCGGACTTAAAGGTCCAGTTCCCAATGCCACATCAAATCATAGAATAGCAGGGTTGGAAGGGACCTCAGGAGGTCGTCTAGTCCAATCCCCTGCTCAAAGTAGGATCAACACCAACTAAATCAACCCAGCCAGGCTTTGTCAAGCTGGGCCTTAAAAACCTCTAAGGATGGAGATTCTACTACCTGCCTAGGGAACCCATTCCAGTGCTTCACCGCCCTCCTAGTGAAAAGGTTTTTCCTAATATCCAACCTAGACCTCCCCCACTGCAACTTGAGACCATTGCTTCTTGTTCTGTCATCTGCCACCACTGAGAACAGCCGAGCTCCATCCTCTTTGGAATCCCCCTTCAGGTAGTTGAAGGCTGCTATCAAATCCCCCCTCACTCTTCTCTTCTGCAGACTAAATAACCTCAGTTCCCTCAGCCTCTCCTTGTAAGTCATGTGCCCCAGCCCCCTAATCATTTTCATTGCCCTCCACTGGACTGTCTCCAATTTGTCCACATCCCTTCTGTAGTGGGGGGACCAAAACTGGACGCAGTACTCCAGGTGTGGTCTCACCAGTGCCAAATAGAGGGGAATAATCACTTCCCTCCATCTGCTCGATCACTTCCCACATCTTCCTTTCCCAGCCATAACTTAATAACGCTTAAAGAACAATGATATAACTCTGATATAACACACCTTCCAAAAACTTATGGCCAATTTATAGCCAATCTACTAACTAAGCTCATTAGCAGTGTTCAATTAATCCCTGAGGTGCCCTCTGCTGTCACTTGGACTTGCAGATTTCCCTTGAAATATGAATACTACTGTTAGGAGACTGCAAGTCCATTTGTTCTGGCAGTGTTGTGTCCTGGGGCTTGGTTGTCTTGACCTGTTGCAGTTGTCGCCTAACTGAGACCTTCTCAAGCAAAATGGCAGACTCGGTGCCCCTTATCTCCCTCCCTTCTGGAAGTTGGAGAAGGGGTCCCCTATTCTTCCTCAGCTTGTATCTGTCTGGGATGGCCACCTAGTAAACTGTGGGCAAACTCACATGACATCAGCGCTCTTTGCCACCACTGATTTCCGTCATAGGTGCATGCTGCATCATGGTCATGAAGTGGTGGCATCTCCTGGGACTCCCAAATCATATTGCTTTTTTGTTTAGCTATATTTCTCTCTCTATGCATTTGCACATCCCCAGTTCCTCTGACATCAGCTCCCACCATTACAGGTACATTAGTTCTCAGTTTTCTGTTAAACAGATTGTCTGCAGGTGACAAACCATATTGCATTGGTGCCAACCTGTAATTTAGCAACAGTAAATATGGATCAGAGTTGGACTCTGTAACCTTTTTAAGCAGGTGCTTTATTATTTTAACATCATTTCCCACCCGCCTGCAGGACTGGGGATAATGGGGACTAGTGGTTACATGTCTAAACCAAAGCTTCATTGCAAACTGCTTGTCTACTAAATTGCAGCTTATTGTCAAACATTGCTATGTCAGATATACCATGTATAGCAAAAATAGACTTGTCATATACAATCACCCGTTTAGTGGTAGTATCTGCCAGTAAAGCTATCTCAGGGAAGTGAGAATAATAGTCTAGACTGAGTACATTTTTTTCCCTGTAAACAAATCTATGCCTACTTTTCCTGTGCCAACAGCATGGGTTCTTTTGTTTGACCTGGCCTGTATGTATGGCAAACGCAACAAACCTTGACAGCTGCCTCAATGTTGCTGTTCATTTGAGGCCAGTATAATACATCTCTAGCCCTTCCTGTAGACTTTTCAATCCCTA
The DNA here is from genome assembly GCF_965140295.1 of Lepidochelys olivacea. Classification (NCBI taxonomy): domain Eukaryota; kingdom Metazoa; phylum Chordata; order Testudines; family Cheloniidae; genus Lepidochelys; species Lepidochelys olivacea. The sequence goes on from NC_140413.1 coordinate 9,440,604, forward strand.
AATGGCCTTCACATGTCCTTTTTAACATGTTTTTCTGTAATACTTTTAAGGATCACCATGCTGGTGTCTTTAAACAAAATCCCATCTAGGGCTCTGAGCTTCTTCCTGAATTAGTGATAGGGGCTGAGAACATGATGTCCTGAAACCTTACTCACTTTCCACAGGTTTCAGAGTAACAGCCGTGTTAGTCTGTATTCGCAAAAAGAAAAGGAGTACTTGTGGCACCTTAGAGACTAACCAATTTATTTGAGCATAAGCTTTCGTGAGCTACAGCTCACTTCATTGGATGCATACTGTGGAAACTGCAGAAGACATTATATATCTCTGTGTATAAAATGTCTTCTGCAGTTTCCACAGTATGCATCCGATGAAGTGAGCTGTAGCTCACGAAAGCTTATGCTCAAATAAATTGGTTAGTCTCTAAGGTGCCACAAGTCCTCCTTTTCTTTTCACTTTCCACAGACTCTCATCCTGAGCTGTGGCTCTGGCAATCACAGTCCACATTTCGCCTGAGACCAGATAAAGTGTTTCCCTCAAATTGATGTATACGATGTCTACCTCTGGACGTGGCTCTCTCTAATGCCCTAGAGAATGTCACAGCAACCACCAAATCGCTCTCCGGTTTCTCTCAGGTTTGTATTTCATAAGTAAATTATACATATGTGACTGAAAAAATAGTTTTTGTATTTTAATAGATTCCAAGACAAAAAGGAACCTGTGATCATTTAGTCTGACCTCCTATGACTCCGAGAGCAGATCTTTTAGAGAAACATCCAATCTTGATTTTAAAATTGTCAGTGATGGAGAATCCATCATGAGTCTTCGTAAATGGTTCCATTGATTAATGATTAATTACCCTCATTGTTAAAAATTTACTCCTTATTTCCAGTCTGAATTTAACTAGTTTCAACTTCCAACCATTGGGTCATATTATATCTATCTCTGCTAGACTGAAGAGCTCATTATTAAATATTTGTTTCCCATGTAGTTACTTATAGCCTGTGATCAAGTCAACACTTAACCTTCTCTTTGTTAAGCTGACTGATTAGATAGTCAGCTTAGATTGAGCTCACTATAAAGCATGTTTTCTAATCCTTTAATCATTCTCCTGGCTCTTCTCTGAACCCTCTCCAATTTATCAACATCCAAGGACCTCATTAGCCCTTTTGACCACAGCATTGCACTGGGAGCTCATGTTCAGCTGATTATTCACTATCACCCTTTTCCTTTTATGCGTTATAATTGATAATTTTACCCTTTTCATCTAGTAATGGACCAATATAATTATTAGGATTATTTTTGTTCCTAATATACTTTAAAAACTGCTATTAGCCTTAACTCTGCTGGCCATAGATTTCTCCTCATATCCCTTTGCTTCCCTAATCAGTTTTCTACAATTCCTTGCATATGTATTACCGGTTTGAATATTGTTCTCTTTTCACATTATAAATGTGATCAAGTCATGAGCACTTGTACCTAATCTACCATTGATCTGTTCCTCTTTAGCTGTCAAGATCTAACATAGAATTCCCCCGTGTTGGTTTCAACACTTCATTAGTTAGGGAATTGTCATCTATAATATTTAGAAATTCCAAGGATGATGTAATTCTAGCAGCATGAGACATCCAGCATATGTCACTCACACAGCTTTTTTTCCTACACACTATAGTATGTGTGTATGGCAGTGGTCATTCTGTTCCCTAGTGTGATTTTGTGCTCTGTTGCAGACACCAACTAATACCTTATCTTATGCTTTATCTATTAGGACATTGATCCATACACATTCCAGATCATTTTCTTCTAGTTATTGGTGACTCTGAAGCAGGTAATGCCATTTTTGACAGAGTGCTAATCCTCCTCCCCTTTGGCCAGTTGATCCTTCTTAAATAGGTTATAACCGTTGATGTTAACATTCCAATTGTGTGAACCATTCCACCATATTTCAGTACTGTATTACATGTATGCTCATGAACGAGCAATTCCAATTCCTCTTGTTTGTTACCCAGACTCCTAGCATTGGTGTATAGGCAATTCAAGAATTTCTTCTCTTCATATCCTTTGGTTCCTTGATTAATTTTGTTCTTAACATCTTGATTCTGTGCTGAATACTCATATCCTTCCTCTTTTTACCTTTCCTTTTTGTTATTAGTTATTGCCCCCCTGACTACTCTAACCAGCCTGTCCCCAAGGAGAGTGGTTCCCCTTCTACAGAGGCCATTTAAACTATACAGCCCCTTCTCTCAATAGAGAATGGACCTGTGTTCCGCAACACCCAAACCCTCTACTCTACACCACTTACCTAGCCAGAGGTTCACTTCCAGAATCTTCTGCCTTCTGTCTTCCTTCATTCACAGGACAGAAGGATCTCAGAGAAGATTGCTTGGACATCTCCCCGCCACAAACTTATCCCTCTTCCATTGTGAATAATCAGCCCACCCTCCTTGTATTCAACCCAAGTTCATTATCCTGGTGTCATATTCATCTCCTCTCTGTCCTTCTCCCCGAACTCACACATGTGGGTCATTGCTCCTACTGGTTCCTCCGCTATAATCTTTCCAAGATCTATTCCTTCCTCTCTCCATCTGTTATTGATAAAATCCTGATCAGTGTTTGAGGATCTTGACTCAACTACTGCAAACTTTTTCTGTGTTCCCCCCAGTTTCCATAGTACTCCCCTCACTCCTATTGAAAATTCTGCCCCTAAAATTATATCCCCTGCCTGCCACCAGATCAGAGGCACCCCTCTTCCTTGAGTCTGATCTCTTTCCATGTCATGTTCACATCCAGCACCATGTACAGCTCTGTCCAGGCTTCCACCTCATCTCTAGTTGCCCCTTGCTTCCCTGTATGTGTTCTGTACTTGGCCAGCACTCTTTAATGTACACTAGCTGATTCCACACCTCCTCTCATGTGCCTGAATTGTTAATGGAAGGTGCTCAGATATCATGTTTGTGGGTAACCTTGTAAAAACTTAAGTGGATAGATAGTCCTCCATAACCCAGTGCACCATGCAGCCTCTGTCTGCCGTAAACCTGTCCTCAAAACCCACTTCTTCCAAAAAACATACATAGAAGCCAGCATGAAGCTTGTATAACACTGAGCTCATCTCAGGGATCTTCCTCGGCCCCAATCCCCAGCCGATACTTGATCCTGACCTGAATTCAGGTTTGACCACTGCCCCCTTTTCCCTATACCCACTTCAAAGGCAGATGGGAAAAAAAAAAATTGAGATTAGTTATTAAGAGGCTTTGGGTGCAATTGGAAAGGCTTAAAATAATATACTGTCTATGAGTCTAGGAAGTAAACACACAAGCTTGCAGTGACTAATGCAGCTGGAAGAATACAGCAAAAATATGGAGGAACATTTGTTCAAATTTTTAAATGAATTGGCTTCAAGCTGCATTTGCAAACCATTTGTATTCACTTTGCATGAACGCTCATTTCTACTAGCATGAATCGTTGCAGAATGTGAATGTCAAGATTGCACAGGTACTCGTAAAAAGCAATTCGGAATTCATTTTCCACAGGATTTCACACCAAAATCCTGGTGGTATGAGTTACGTTCGTGCTGTCAGGGAGCAGGAACGCTATCACAGGAGGCCTGTGACCGATCGCAACTAACCAGCCCAGCATGATTTTTAGATTTCAGGTCTGGCCACGGAATAAATGAAATTTGCAAATGTTTTCAATCACGTCATTTCAAATAACAAATTCCAGACAATTGTGATGTGTTCGTGAAGGTTCCATGGGGGGTGGGGGGGTGAAAGGCAAATTAACCAACTAAATTATTTGTTACAAAATATTGATTCAGCTCTACCAGCTGCTATCTGTTATAGTCATGATATTTTGCAATTTTGAAGTGCAACTGTAGTCCAAAAGGTGACTGTAAAATTAGGTATTAATTTTTTCCAAAGACTTCTAGATCAATTTTTTCTCAGTTTATACACCAGGAGATTCTTTTTCTATCACTCAGCCTGGGATCTGAAACACAAGTCACAATCTCTCTGCCACTTACATGACCACCCCAGTGGAGATTCTGCTGTGGGAAGTTAGCTGACAATTTGTTTGCTGAGACATAAGGCAAAAATACAAAGCCATGTAGTACCGCTGTTGAGCAAGATGCCCTTTTATATAGCGTTATTATTTACTTATTTGTATGACAGTGCTGCTTAGGGGTTCCCGCTGAGATTGGGGGCCCATTGTGCTAGGTGCTGCATTTGCCATAGTGAGTGACAGTCCCGACCCCAAAGAGTTTGCAGTCTAAATAGACAGGACTGATAAAAGTAGGAGGGTGAAGTGATTTGTCCAAGGCCACCCCGCAAGCCAGTGCTCCTGTCTCCCAGGTCTCAACCCAGTGTCTTCTTCACTTGGCAATATGGCCTCACACAAAATCGCCAATTTTCTACATACACGCATGGTTTCAAATGGGTTTTTTTCTGAACCCTCCTCCCCCGACTATTTTGCACAGAGTTATTTGCTATGCTCCATCTGTATACTTAGGCCACTAAAGTATGCATGTAGCTTTGCTCACGGGCAGCAATGGAAATGTTCATGTGAGTAAACTGATGCGTGTACTTAGGTGCTTTGCAAGGTCAAGGCCTTAGAATATTGCATACAGTGGAGGCTATCTGCAAGCCAGAAAGACTTTGAGAGACATATTGGAGATGAAGGTGTTGTACATATGAGAAAGAGTAAAAGAACTAAATATACATTACGTGGCCTACCAGTGTGTAAGAGAAACTAAAATAGTCTGCAAGTATTAAAAAGTGCCAGTGGCGGCTCGATGGAAAAAGATGGAAGACGCATCACTTGGCACATTTAAAATTAGATTGGATAGAAAACTGCTAAATGCACGATAGGGAACAATGATGTATTGGTGAGTGAAGGGAAATTGAGGCCATTTGGACTGGGATAATCCACCAAATGAAGTGGGTCATATACAATTAAACTGGATGCAAGAGTGGAGAATAGACTGGATGCAAGAGCAGAGGGAACACTTTTGCATTAACAGGGGAATGGAGTGGGCCACCTTTTCAAATATAAATGCCTAAATTGCACCTGCGTGTATGAACATCTGTGCCCTCAGAACAGACCCGCACAGAATTGCTAATTCACACGTGCAGTTTTCCCATTTTCAACATGCGTGTGGGCAAAGGGGGTGTGAACACATTTTGTAGGCACAAATACTACTAATTATGGTATTTATAAAGTGCATCCACTTGGCCAAGCATCTCAGGGCTCTTCACAACAGAATAAAACATAATTAAAAAACAATAAAGAATTCCCACGGATACAATGGATCAAAGGGCAGCCCAATACAACAAGGAAAACCAGGAGGTGGAGGAAGGACCATATCATGACCTTTTCTTTGCCCTGAAAAGCACCTAATGCATTTTGGGCACTATATAAAGAATGATGATGATGGTGATGATGATGATAAATGCTAATAATAAATAAGTACGGTGGAACCTCAGAGTTACAAAACACCTTGGGAATGGAGGTTGTTCATAACTCTGAAATGTGGATCATGGCCCCTTCTGGCTTTACATTTGGTTATTCTCTGAGTCTATGTTCAGTCCAAATAATTAATCCATTTTCCATGATAAGTCACCCAGGTGCAGGGACGAATTAATGACCTGTGGCTTGGACAGGCCAAAAATCTACAGACTTGCTTCCAGTTAGAGGCAGGGATGGGAGTTGAGGGTCGCGACTGAAAAAGGTTCTGAGGTCTGGTCAGATCACACAGAGACCCCTTTCAAGCAGAAGGCCCGGTTCAGCCTCTGTAGGTAATGTAAGGGGTGCTGGTGAAAAAGGCACATGCTCCGTGGGCCATCAGACACTGACTTGACAGCAGGGATCCCAAGATCAGCCAATCTAATCAAGGAGGGGAATGCTATTAAAACAGATAGGACCAGCTGGGAGCACTGGGCACCTCCCTCAGTGCATGGGAGCCCGTATCAGCTTATCTGGTTGATCTGCTCTTAATCTGCTTCTGTCCCTGAATGTCACGTGTGATTTCAACCAGCTGTGACAGGTTAGATCAGGAAAGTTCAACCCAGTGGCAGGTGAACAGGAAAACTCTTTGCATCTGAAATGCCTCACTAGGGCATTGTGGCCCAAAGCACATGGATTTCAATGGCAAAGATGCCCACTGATTTCAATGGGCTTTGGATCAAATCTTTGGAAATCTTCCCACTTGAAGACCCTAAACAGCTCAAAAGACATTCATCAGTAATACTTCTGGCCCAATCTATCATTCGTCTCAAGCGTCTTCCCCTCAGAGGCACGGCCCTCATTTGAAAAGCAAGTTCGTGCTTGCCCCATGCGACCCCATCATCGCCTCGCTTTCATTACTGTAAATGATGGGCGTCCAAAGGGAGGACAATCAAGCTACTGAAAAACAGGACCGAGACTGACATTGATCTTGCATCCATTCCAGCTTCCTGCATTATTGCCTTTCGAATGTGTCTCCCCTTTTGGCTCCATGTCCCACACTCAGCCTTACATTTGGGCCTCCACAGTTGGAAAGGCATATGCCTTAAGAGTAAAAAAAGATATATATATATATATATATCTTCCTCAACTTACCCCGCCGAAAGCAATCCAGGAACATCGCTTTGCTCAGGCCAATAATCCAGAGAAGTGCCCGTCCCTCCTGAGCCCTGGCATAGAAAATCCAAGGTCAAGATAAAGATCCTTCCCTCTTCTTTTGTGTGTTAATGAAGCACTTTCCCATCAACTGGTGGATGTCCAGAGAGCTGGAAAAAGGCCCTGGCATTGGTTCCTAAATCTTTACATCTCTTCCCTTGGGCAGCCTTCTCATCTCACCCTGGGAACCGCTTCTCTGCAGACACAGAATAAATGGGCTATGGTCACCTGTGTGGCCACTGTGAATTGGATTAGGATGAGCACAAAGAGGCTTAGGACTGGGCACCATCTGCAGCACAGATAATGAGGTTGTGAAGACTGTTTGTCTTGCTGTTCACATGGATGCATTTTACTGGGGCAATGTTGCACTGAAGGCCTGGAAAGAATGCATTTACCTGGTCTCCCCCGCCATGGCACCCTGCAAAGAGATGCAGACTGAGAGTCGCATTCTCCCTGGGTCGTGGATGCACAGATCTCATTCACCTCAGCCGGAGCCAGAAGCCTGAATCCAGAGGAAGAGTTGGCTCCTTCCTATTAAATGAGCAGTGGAAAAAACTTCCGTAGGCTAGATGAAAATAAGCCATATGTTTTATGCTATGGCCTGTGTTAGGCTGGAGGTCAGACTATGTCATTGCACTATAGCTCCCTTCTGACAACAAAAATTACCACATGACCCTAGGAAGGGGGGATGAAGCCTGAGGTGCCCTAGCCCTGCCACCCCGGGTGAGGAGGCCAGAGCAAAAGCCTGAGCCCCACTGCCCCTGACAGGGGGCCTGTAACCTGAGCTCTACCAGCTGGGGCTGAAGCCCTCAGGCTTCAGCTTCGGGCCCAGGCGGTGGGGCTCAGGCTTCGGCTTTGGCCCTAGGCCCCAGCAAATCTTAAGCCAGCCCTGATGACCCCATTAAAATGAGGACGCGACCCAGGGGGATGGAGTTTGGAGATTAGGTTTCTATTTCTAGCTCTGCTATTGACTCAGCATGTGACATCACACAAGTCACTGTACCTCCAATTCCCCATCCATAAAATGGGAGTCATAATATGTAACAAATTTTTAAAGCATGTTGATATGCTCGAGGGAAAGCTGCTAGGCACGTACAATCATTTTTATTTGTAATGCACTAGAGTCTAGGTCCACAGTTATGGACCGGGACCCCATTGTGCTAGGGGCTGTACAGACACAGAACAAAAAGACAGTCCTAGCTGCAAGGAGCTTACAATCCAAGTGCAATGTATAATACCATACTAAGGGCAAATGCCTTCTTGCCCTACAGCTGATCAGTTTATGCCCTGAAGCATGAGTTGATAATTCTTAAAGACCGAGTCCATTCTAAGTTACAGTAGTGATTTTGAGTGACTGCACTGACTTCAGTGGAGTTACCCTAGATTTACAGTGCTGTAACAGGGAGCAGTATCGGTTCCTTAGTTATTTTCCTAGCTAGGGTGTCTGCAGATGCTACTATTTTCAGATGTGTCCTATTAAAAAGTGTTCGCTAAAAGCCCAGTTCTCTCACCCTCACTCACATTGAGCAATCCTTTGCTCCAGGGGAAATTGTAGCCTATGCGAGTAGTCCCATTGGTTTCAATGGGACTACTCATGGAGTAAGGTACTACTCAGTGTGCATAACTATATCAATCCAAAGTGATTTGTCTAACTTAGAGATTTAGGGTAGATATTAGGAAAAAACTTTCTAACTCTAAGGGCAGTTAAGCTCTGGAATAAGCTTCCAAGGGAGGTTGTGGAATCCCCGTCATTGGAGGTTTATAAAAAGAGGTTGGACAAACACCTGCCAGGGATGGTCTAGGTTTACTTGGTCCTGCCTGAGTGCAGGGGGTTGGACTTGACGACCTCTCGAGGTTCCTTCCAACCCGCCATTTCTTTGATACCCTGGACCATGAGGATAATTGTGTGAAAAGAGGTTTTCCTTTTATGTGTTGCCTTTTCATTGTTCTTGTTTGATGGTCTGGGATACTCAGGAACATCTCAATGACCTTTTCCATCCCTTGTGATTTTATCTACCTCTGTCTTATTTCCTCTTGCTTTTCTCCTGGCCAAACTGAATTGCCCTATATTATATGGAATCTCTCTCTCTCCCCAGCATCCCTCTCCCCTCTGCACTCCATGGAATCTGAAGCAGGTGTACAATGATATTCAGGATAATGGCATGTGTGATTGTAAGCAGGTGTTGCTTTAAGTCTCTTGAGGGATTGCTTGCTGATCCGCATGAGGAAAAGAAGGGAATCCCTCAAGTTTTAGCCTGTACGAAGTGAGGGCTGTGTCAGTTAAAGCTGTACAAAATCAGCTTTACCTTACGCTGCAGAAGTATCTGTTTTTGGTTGGTGTTTTTTTCCAAAAGGAGATGACACGCCAAGTTGCTTGGAGTGGAGATTTCCAGTCCTTTTCTCTAGCCTTCTTCAGAGACCTTTTAATAGTTTAGGTATTACTATTATTAATGGCACTTTGCTGTTCTCTGGAGCCCATCTATCTGGAGATCTCAAAGCACTTCAAGATATTAACGGAAGTTGACACACGACCCCCTGGTGCCATAAGGAGGTATCATTATCCCCATTTTATATATATGGAAAGAGGGGCTCAACATTCCACCATTTGCAAAGCCAGGTACAGAACCCACAAGTCCAGACTCACAGTCCCCGTCTCTAACTCCTAGACAACACACTGTCCCTTAGTCTAAAGTAATCATTCTATTGGCTATAAGTGCTCTATAAGAGCTAAGGGCCAGATTTTCTGAGGCACAAAGGGCAATTAGAGATCTAGCTCCCATTATCTCTCCCTAAGGATTATTGATTGTCAACTTTTTCTAACCCATTTTTATTTTAAAACCGAAACTGCCCAGCTTGATAGATCTAACAATGACAAGGAGATCAGAGTTCAAGGCTTATGTGAGCTTGGGCAAGTCCCTTAAGCCTCCATTCAGCAAAGCCCATAAGCACATGCTTAACTTTTGACACATGCTTCAATCCCATTCAGGTCACGCTTTGCTGAAGCAGGAGCTTCGCTTCTCTGTACCTCAGTTCCCCTTCCGTGAAATGGGGATAATAGCACTGCCCTGCCACACAGGATAAATCTGTGAATAGTTGGGAAGGTCTGAGATACTACAGCGATGGGGCCCTCTATTACAGATAGAGGTAGATGAATATATCTTGACTTTGTTTTCTGGGGGAAGGTCTTGCGTGAAGGTGACCTACGAGTCTGTAAATTGTAAAATAAATAATTGATTATAATAAAAAAGGAACGCTTGAAAACTGTGCCATAAATGGAAAAATAAAACATGGAAACCATAGAAATGTAGGGCTGGAAGGGACGTCAAGAGGTCGTCTAATCTATTCCTCCGCACTGACCAAGTAAACCCAGACCACCCCTGACAGGTGTTAGTCTAACCTGTTCTTAAACCTTCAATAATGGAGATTCCACAGCATTCCTAGGTAACCCGGGCTAGTGCTTAACTAGCCTTCAGTTAGAAATATTTTCCTGATATCTAACCTCAATCTTCATTGCTGCAGAGTAAGATGATTCTTGCTGTCAGTGGACATGGAACAATTGATTGCTGTCCTCTTTATAACAATCTTTTACATATTTGAAATCTGCTTTCGTGTTCCCCCTCAGCCTTCTCTTCTCTTGATTACACAGGCCCAGTTCTGCCAACCTTTCCCCAGCATTAATGGAGGGGCGCTCTAACCACAAGACTCAGATCGAGGTCTGAATTTCAAACCACCCAGAGCTCAGCCGGGTTTGACTAGTGGCAGGGATGGGGGGAGGTGTGTCTTGGTTGGGCTGTTATAGAGATAAGAGCCGGCTGTGAAATCGTGAGCCAGATTTTGAAACACCTTCCCCAGCCAAAGTTTTGCCTCTCTGATGATGAGCAGAGGGTAGCTCGTTTACCACAGCTGAGAATCTGACCGGAACCCTTCCATGAACAGCAGCTCCCCAGGTGAGCCCAAAGGCGAACTGCAGCCTCGGGAGCTGTGCTGAGCTTATCTGATCTCTGCTGGAAGCTGCCCTCTTGCATATCTTGACAGGTTCATCTCAGCAGTTCAACACCCAGAGCCAGAGCGTGACTGCAGATGCACAGCAGGGTATCGCTGCACAGCTTGAAAAAAATCCGCTACCCTGCTGTCTGCACCGTGGAGCTAGGATCAGCTTCTGAGATTAGAATCTGGCCCTTTATTGGAAGGCAGCTAATGCACAGCAACCCTGAAGGCCTCATTCTCCTGCCTCCAACCTCCGCAGCAGGTTTGACTTCAGCGGCGTGAGGCTGACAGGTTTCAAAATCAGGCACCAGGTCTCCTTACTTATACTTGCGTTCCATCTCCCCTCTCAGAACAGAGCACACGAGCCGGGGCCAGGCAGAGCGAGGCAGACCACCACCTGCACATTTGCCTCTGCAGCTCCGAGTTCAAGCCAGAAACCCTGTGGGCCGAGGGGGAGCATGGGGCAGTAATGTCCTCCCCTGGTAATAGCTTCCCCTGGCACCTGGCTGAAAGGCTGCTCTACAGACCCCGTGAGACACGAGTCACAGAGGTTTGGGGCAGGGTGACACAGGAGGGCCAGGGACACCTGTGCAGCGGGGTAGTGTGTACACAGTTCTCATTGCTGAGCCGGGGCTATGTCCTCACTCCCACCTCGATTATTCATGCTCCTAGCAGGGATGCTCTGGCCTGGAACCAGGGGGCTCTGGAAACAGACGTTGCCAGTTCTTGTGGCCACGCAATAACACTGCTTTGGTGGCAATGTGCACCAGCTCAGCCATTGTCACGTGGATTCTGCAGAGCAGGGAGGCTTTGTGGAAAAGTGAATGCAGTCCTAACGGTGAGAGAATGCAGGGGTTGCTGGGAGGCTACCCCCTGCTTTGATCCATTCTCCTGCACACAGTCACACACAGAGCATTCACAGAACGGGAGTGGAGTGCGGGGGAGGAATTGAGCGCAGAAGGCCCCTGCAATCTGAGGAACAATCCACCTGTCCCTGAGTTAGGAGCTCAGGACCTGGCCCCAGCCAGAGCAGCACAGGGTGAGACACGCAACACAAAAGTCACTCTTCAAGCAGCAAAGCAGCCTTCTCCTATGGCAAAGTGCTTGCAGAGAGCATCGTCCCTGTGGCTGGGGCTATTGCTGAATCTGATGTCAGAGTCACTGCTATCCCCAGGCTGTGTGAAAGCCCTGTCAGGTGCTTTGAATGCATTAATGTATGCCCCTGCTGCCAGGCTTGGAATTTCTCCCTCACAATCATGCATCATAGATTCCAAGGCCGGAATGAACCATTCAGATCACCTAGTCTGAACTCCGGTCTAACACAGGTCAGAGAACTTCCCCGCAATAAGATCTAGAGTAGATCTTTTAAGCTCACGAAAGCTTATGCTCAAATAAATTGGTTAGTCTGTAAGGTGCCACAAGTACTCCTTTTCTTTTCGCGACCTTTTAGACAAACACCCAATCGTGATTTTAAAACTGTGTGTGATGAAGAATCCGCCACAACCCATGGAAAATTGTTCCAGTGGTTAAGTACTCTCACTTTCAGACATTCGCCCCTTCTTTCCAGACTGAATCTAACTTCCGGCGAGTGCATCGTGCTACACTTTTTTCTGCAAGACTGAAGAGCCCATTATTAAACGTTATTTTTCGCCATGTAGATACTTAGGGAGCTGTGATGAAGAACCCCTTAACCTTCTCTTTGTTAAGCTAACTAGAGTGAGCGTCTTGAGCCTATCCCTGCAAGGCAGGTTTTCTAATCCTTTTGTAAATTTTGTGGTTCTTCACTGAACTCTCTCCAATTTATCAACATCCTTCTTCAATTGTGGGCACCCGGACTGGACCCGGGATTCCACCAGAGCCAAATACAGAGGGAAAATAACCTCTCTCTTTCTACTCAAGATGCTCCGGTTTACGTATCCCAGGATTACGTTAGCTCTTTTGGCCACAGCGTCGCACTGGGACCTCAAGGTCAGCTGCTTCCCACGATAGAGTCCCCCCTCGTGTAAGTACCGCCCACGTTCTTTGCTCCCAGGTGTACCCATTTACGTTTAGCTGTATCCAACGCAGTGGGTGTGCTGTGCTCAGTTTACCAAGCGACCCAGCTCACCTCTGCGGAAATCCCGATTAGCCGGAAGACCTAGGGCCTGAACACCTAAAGCACCAGGCACCGTTTTACACACACACGGACACTCGTGGCAGCAAATGACCAGCATGCGGAGAATTTAACACACACAGCGTACCCCCGAGTATCCAGCTAGCGATGAGGACTCTGGTTTTATTCAAATAATAGGGAGTTTAGAGAATTGCCAGGGCAGGAATGGCAGTGCAGGGACTCCTCCCCATTATTGCAGGGGCAAGGTGCAGGCGAAGGGTATGGTGCAGATGGGGCAGAGCAGAGACCCCAGCCAGGAGCCCTCTGCAGCTGGGCTGTCACAGCCCCGCTCCCTCCCTCCCGTGACAGCGGGGATGCAGAGGGCTCCCTGTGCTGCCCACGGCAGGTAAAACCCTACTCCTGCAGGGGCAAAGAGCAGGGAAGGGCGCAGCGGGGTGGCCTCCCCCACAGCCAGGAGGTCTCTGCTCTATTATCCGAACCTCTGCATTATCCCAATGCATTCCTTGTCTCATACAGCTGCCCAAGTTCCCTCAGACCTGTCTGGGTGTGCAATCTGCCTTGCTTATCAGATGGGAGCGAAAAGCAAGCAGCAGCTCCACTTGGCTCTGACTCTGCTGTGTGGCCTCTTGACTGCAGATTCTCACCCTCTCACTCTAACCTCAGTCCTTCTGCGGGGCTGAGGTAGGCTGCAGTCCCGGAATGGTACGAATGTTGTTCTTCCCCAGATGAAAACACGTGTCTCTGCCTCTAGACATTTTTCACCACTGCAGCTGCTGAGTTGCATTGTTCTGATTTTCTTATCTACCCTTATCACAGACAGAAACCCTCAGTATGCCAGCTTATCTCCCTTGTGTAGAAGCCTCAGACCCTTCCCTGCACTAGTTTTCTACACATAGAGTCTAGCGACTCCTGGTCTTTTTGCCTCAGCCGAATCTTCGAAATACATTTAGATTGTAAAAATGTGTGTACCCTAAATGATGTGGGGCTGTTCAGTGGTGCTGGAAGGAGGGGTGCTTCCGCCCCCACTGGCTTGAGGTAGTAATCACACACACCAAACACACGGTTTCCATCTTCAGCACCCCCACTATAAAAATTGTTCCAGCCCTCCTGGGGCTGTTGAGATTCTGCCCCTGGGAACAACATTGATGGCCTATGTCAGCATTACATTTCCATTGAGGAAATGTTGGACAAATGAAGGGGGTCTGCAAAAATCCTTAATGGGCCTCTGCTCTGTAAAGTGACCGTCACATGCTTCTGAAGATAATAGTCTTCCTGGGTGGTTTACGGTCCAGGATCTGAGTAAAGACAAAGTTACTAATTTGTCCTGTTGGCTCTGCAGAGCCGATAATGCTATGGGGGAGTGAACTATGTTTTATCATAGTCTGGCTTCTGCATCAACAAAATTAACAGCATGCTGCGGGACAAGGAAGCGATTTGGATAATGCGGCTGGTCAGACAATAGGGTTTCCGAAAATCAGGAGTATACTGTATATGACCCAGGACCATGCGTTTTCAACCCCCGCTGCAGCTCTACACAGTGGAGCGTGTGTATGAGTGGGCGAGAGAGACAGGATTATTCCCTCATGCTTCAGGCCATAAACCAGCCACTGACTCTTTGGTTGATTGGTGGTTACCAATCCCTGAGTTGCTCTCACAAACATTTGCATTTACTATTTTGGGAGAGGAGTAGGTGCAGCTGCAATGGCAGAACGTGACTCACCCACCAGGAGGAGTTTGTGTACATGCCCTGCTGGTTGAGGAAGCCATGTCATGCTGTCAGAGGTCAGGAAGGCGGTTAGCCCTTCAGTGATGCTCTACCTGGAACACCAGGCCCAGTTCTCAGTAGGAGAAAGATGTAGGCTAAAAAATGGGAGGCAGTTAAGAGAAAAATCGACAGACATGGCTAAGTGCTAGACTGTGCAGTTTGTCCCCATCCCTGTGTGCAGGATGGTGCAGAGCCTCTTGGCTCACGGGAAAGCCCTGGCACATTGTGCCCTCCTGGAGCTCCCGTGTGTGGATGCTCCCCTTAGTGCACTGGCCCTGCCCCAGGAGCCAGTGCAGAGGGCTGGCAGGGCTATGGCCTCATGTCCCCATTGCCCTGACCCTTCGAGCAATTTTCTTGGTGGTGGGAGGAGGGACTGAGCAGCCCCTGCTCCTAAGGGCTGCTATTGCAATCAGCCCCGTTAGTGGTCCAGGCAGGGAGGGCAGGTTTCTTGCACCTCAGGCTCTGCATGAGGACTGATCACAATCTGGCCCTGACTCTGTACATTCTGGCTAAACAGAGCCCATGGGTTGGGAGTGCACAGCTGCTAGGCAGCAGAGGTATCGGTCACAACCGTGAAATACAAATGGGTATTGTAAGGAAGAGGCCTGGAACGAAACAAAGGGAAGGACCATTTATGCAGAAAGGGGCCCACTTCTGCCCACACTACAGTCAAGCTGCTTTTCTAGCAACCTCAGTGGCTGCATCCAATAACTGGAAAAGCTTCCTGGCAGTGAGATCTATTAGACTGTGCAATGGGGCGGGGATAGCAGCCCCATCAGTTGGGACATTTAACAGCAAATGATACAACTCTAGGGAATCTGCTGTCGGGGAGAGTCCCGCCTGGGCTGGGAGGGCTTGGATTGGCTCCTAGAACATTACCACGCAATGGAACTTTGCCACCTTTGTGATTGTATAAGACAAGCTGTGCCCCCTAGTAACGGGTTCTGATAAGGATGGTGGCCTTATCAGCAGAGGGGGTAAGGAGAGTCTGTCAGCTTCAGGTAAAGATAGCTATCATTCATTCATGAAATAGGGAGAGGTCAGAGCCATTAGGTCAAATCCTACTCTAGGCAATCATAGAATATCAGGGTTGGAAGGGACCTCAGGAGGTCATCTAGTCCAACTCCCTGCTCAAAGCATGACCAATCCCCAATTTTTGCCCCAGTCCCCAAATGGCCCTTCTCAAGGATTGAACTCACAACCCTGGGTTTAGCAGGCCAATGCTCAAATCACTGAGCTATCCCTCCCCCCCACTAAAACATAGGACTCCAAAGAGACAGATTTTTAAGATCTTGGTGAATAGTGCATCACCTGACCCGAGACTGGTGGAAATTCCAGATAACCTCATTGACACTAGATGAGCAACTCCAGATTTACCTCTCTGAGCTCAGGAGCTGGGTCTTTAACGCCACAGCATAGCTGGGGCTCGGCGGAGTTAGCTCTGAACCTCCGCATAGGACCCAGCAGGCATCTCTGTGATGCTGACAGTCCCTTCCCTCTGCCTCTTTCTGGCCCCCAGGCCTGCTCTCTTTCTCTTCTTTTCACCTTCAGAATCAGATGAGGGTTTATACCCCGTTCCCACTGCAATAGTAAGCACGTACTGACCCCAGCCACATGGCATGGGTCAGGGGAACAATAGGTTAGATCCCTGCCTGCCACACCTTTACAATGCCCGCACCTCCTCCTAAGCATTTGGGAATTAGAAGGGTTGCTGAAATGGCCTATATCAGCTGTTGGCAGTTTATGACTGGCCATTGTACACCTGGCCCCAAACCACAGGGCAGTTTATGGCAGGTAGAACTGAGATGACAAGAGGAAATACACTGATCCTGCCCTTCACTCCCACTGGGCACTTAGCACCCTGCAGAATTAGGTCCCATGGATTTGACTCCACAAAGTCACTGGGATGCAGCCTGTTGCTGGGTGGTTGCAGTGATGAGGCAAATCTCTTATGCTGCAGGGCCAACCCTATAAAGGTCAGGAAGGAACTTTGCCGCCTCCATGATTGCACCTTTAGACATATTCCTGAGCAAGGAGTGGGGTGGAAGCTGCACCAACCCAGGGATCGCCCTGAGGCACAATTACTACCCCACTCCAGGGAGAAAGTACCTCACAGAGATTTGAAAGAGTGCTTGTACCAGGCTGGAAGAAAAGGAGTACTTGTGGCACCTTAGAGACTAACCAATTTATTAGAGCATAAGCTTTCATGAGCTACGAGCTGTAGCTCACGAAAGCTTATGCTCTAATAAATTGGTTAGTCTCTAAGGTGCCACAAGTCCTCCTTTTCTTTTTGCGAATACAGACTAACACAGCTGTTACTCTGAAACCTGTACCAGGCTGGCTAAGCCGACCTATTACAGGAGGGATGCGGGTTGGAGCCAAGGCTCTACTCACTTCCAACCCCTCCACAGAGCAGAGGCTGTGAGCTGCATCAGACTGAGACCTAAAACCCAGCTAGGCCAAGCAAGGGTCTGGAGGAGACATGGGGGTGGGTGGCTGTGACTCCCCCACTTGGCCCAGTAAAGCCCACAGTCACTTTTTGAGAGCTGCTTGCTCCCCTCTGATGCGGGATATCAGACATGACAGACCAAGCAGGACACTGCATGAGATGGACCCAGTGGAAACGCTTAAGGGCCTGATTCCGCTCTCTCTCACGCCTGGGAAAACCAGGCGCTACGAACCATATGGAGTAAAACAACCATGAGATCAGAATCTGGCCCGAGGTTCCTATATTTTGAGACACTTGCTGGCCCAGATTCTCAGCTGGCATAAATCAGAATTACTCCATTGGCTTCCAGGGAATTACTCAGACTTCAGCCAGGTGAGGATCTGGCCCATTCTTGTTCAGGAGAAGATGCTGCATCTGCAAGCGAAGTGCCTGCATCCCCCGCCACTCCCATGTCACTCGTGTTTATGTCTCTGCCAGAGGGAAGAAGGGCGCCAGTGTCTGAGAGCGCTCCTGCGATGGGAGGAGTTTGATGACGTGAGGGATCTCAGGCGCAGCATAGAGCTCGACAGTCTTTACAGCAGCATTGTGTTCGCCGTGGAGAAAGGGCTCTCCTGGCCTGCAGTCGTGGAAGCGGGAAAGCTTGCGGAAGAGCTGCTGAACGAAACCAAAGGTGCGTCCTAGCAATGGGAACTGCCTCCAGCTTCTCCTCTCTCTCTCCCCTCAGTGTAAATCAGAAGCATGGAAGGCAATGGTGTTACACTGCGGTAAAACTGGTGCAAAGAGAATCAAGTCCTAACTGTTCGGGGGAAGGGATGTTAATAGTCAGTGGGTCAGTTGTCCCCATGCAGCCCCCTCATGACGAGGCATGAACACAGCGTTCCAGGAGAGGGTGCATGAGTTACACCAGTGTAAGGGAGAGCAGAATCAGGCCCATTATTTCAAGATCTGTCCAGGCATGCAAAGAGCCCTGCTCTTGTAGTGAGTGGGGACGCACACAGGAGATGCGCTCCACTTAACTGTGGGCTGACCTGTCTGAGTGCAGCCCCGCAGACCAAGTGACACAGGTCTGCAAACAGAAAAGGAGTACTTGTGGCACCTTAGAGACTAACCAATTTATCTGAGCATAAGCTTTTGTGAGCTACAGCTCAGTAGCTCACGAAAGCTTATGCTCAAATAAATTGGTTAGTCTCTAAGGTGCCACAAGTCCTCCTTTTCTTTTTGCGAATACAGACTAACACGGCTGTTACTCTGAGGTCTGCATATGTATCACGTTTGCAAGAGCTGAAATCAGGCCCTTGCCCTACCTCTATTAGAGACTGTGAGAAGCGAACACTTGAATCTTGGTGTCATAACAGCAGCCACATGTATAGAGCACCTTCCATGCAAGGATCTGAGAGCACTGGATAAACACTTATGAGCTTCCCCTCACAACAGCCCCCAAACAAACATTACTGGGCCTTACAGGTAAAACTAGGCTCCCATGTAGGGTGACCAGACATCAGGTATTAAAAATGGGGATGGGGTGGTAAGGGGAGGGGTAATAGGCATCTATATAAGAAAAAGCCCCAAATATCAGGACTGTGCCTGTAAACTTCCCATGTGATGTAGGTGTGCCTATGATTTGTTGGTGAAAACACCAGCACGCCCACTTTAAACTTTCCAACACCTAGGTGTGCAAGTGTAAGTAACACTTTGTTCTTGCAACACCCATTTAAGGTTCAACACATGCAGCCCACAGTTTGTCACAGCTCCCTCTAGTGGGTGGTCAGCCTGGAGGATAATAACCTACTGCTTCTACAAGATAATGGAGTTACTCCTTTAGCTCAAGTGGGATAGATCTCTGCTATGGGCTCAAGTTCAAACCCAGCTGTGAATTCATACCAGCTTTATATACATACTTTTCTGAGCATTCCCCACTAGCAGTCAAGGACTCTACCTCAGGTCTCCTGTGTGACTGTTGGAGATCAGGACATGGGTGATCTTGCCTCATGGTTCGAACAAGGAGTCAGGCCTAGTGGCTAGAGCAAGCGCCAGTAGCCAGAAATAGCAGCTCAGGGTCAAGCTGGAATCAAAGGCCAGATGCCAGAGTCCGAAGTCAGGAACAGGAGCTGAGGATCAGAGTCAGGTTACCTGGAGTGAGGCAAGGCCAGGGACAAAGCTGGGTTTGAGGCAGGAGCAGGGCTAGAATAAGGCAGGTGCAGGATCTATTGCGGCCATGGGTGAATGTTTTGAGCAGATGCTGAACTGCTACTGCTGGGCTTAAGAGCCGGTCTGCTGACTCTTCCCACCAAATCAGGCAGCCTACTACAGCCCAGCTGCACTTGTTAGGTTGCCTGGAGACTGGCTCCTCTGCAGGCCCTGATTCCTGACACTAACCCCCACACCCTGAGGGCATCTCCTGGGGACCTCAAGGCCCAGTTTCTCTGGGTACTTCTGATGGAAGTTTTGCAATATGGCCAGGGCCTGGACTTTCTCTACCGGTTCCCAAGACTGCTCAACCAGATTACAGCCTTCCCAGTCCACCAGGTATTAGAGCTTTCCCCTAATTCTCCAAGAGTTGAGGATTAGGTGGACAAAGCACTCCTCCTGTCCGTAGACTGGGTGGCAGTGGCAAGTTGGAATGGTCTGGGTATGGGTTTTCTTTGTAGGGCTTTAAAAGTGAGATGTGAAAGACAGGGTGGATCTTCAAGGGTAGCCATAACCTGAAGGCAATTGGATTTACCCATTCTTTAATCTTGAAGGGGCCCAGGAATTGGTGGTCTAGTTTGGCAGATGGCTGACTCCATTTAAGGTTCTGAGCAGAAAGCCATACCTGGTCCCCTACAGACAGATTGGGGGCAGCCTCATGGTCTTGGTCCACGTGGTGTTTATAGGCTTCTCTGGCAGACTGCAAGTGTTCCTTGAGCTCCCAGAGTAGGTGGGACACTAAATCCGTGGTAACTAGTACTGGAGACCTTACAGTTAGGTCTGGGTGGAAGTGAGGGTGAAATCCATAGTTTGCAAAGAATGGGCTCTGTTGGGTTGAGGCATGGATTGCATTGTTATATGTGAACTCAGCGTAGCACAGCAGGGGGAGCCAGCTGTGCTAGTGGTAAATTTAGAAAGCAGTGAAGATACTGCTCCAAGATTTGATTGTCTCTCTCTGTTTTCTCATTTGTCTGTGGGTGCTAGGCTAGACTTGATGCCAAGGAGTCTGAGAATGTCCTGCTATGATTGAGAGGTGAATGGGTGTCCCCAGTCCGATACAATGTCTGGCGGTAACCTATGGCAGTGATAGATATTTTCCAAGAAGAGCCGAGCCGTCACACATGTGTTAGGAAAAGTACAGCGTGGGATGAAGTGTGCCACCTTTGTTAGGACATCAATGGCAACCAGGATTACTGAGTGTCCCTACAAGTGGGGCAGTTCTACGATGAAATCCACTGATATAGTAGACCAAGGCTGCGGGGATGTGGGCAGAGGCTGGAGGAGACCTAAGGGTTTGATCGTGGGTTCTTGGTATGATTGGTGAGGTTCCAGAATCATATATACTCCTTGATGTATATACTCTTATAGGCCTAGCCACCCAAAGCTCCTCAAGACCACGTTCCAGATCTTGAATTGGCCAAAAGGGTCCACAAACAGCAAATTGCAGCATATTTTCAATACCTGAAGCCCAGGTTGTCCCTCCAGAACATAAATACAACCCTTGTGATAGAGAAGGCCATTCTGTAATTGGAACTCAGAGTCAGGTTGGCTACCCACATCATTCAGAGTCTGGCAAATCTGGATTGTGTACGGATCATCAGGGAGTGGATGGAGGATGCCAGACCACTGCTGATCGTCTCATGGATAAAGTTGGGCACCTTGAGCATGTGCATCTCTATCAGGTTTGAGATATTCACCTTTGTGGGATAGGGCATCCAGCTTCCTGTTTCTTGTCCCTGGGTGATAAGTTATCACAAAGTTGAAGTTGGTTAAGGCATCTAGTTACCCATAGATACTCCAGGTTTTTGTGGCCCATCAGGATTTGGAACAGGAATTGGGCTCCTTCTAAGAAATGGTGCTACTCCTCAAAGCCACATTGATCGCCAGTAGCCCCTTCTCCCAGGTATTGTAATTTTCCTCCCACTGAGATTAGTTTCTGAGAATAAAAGGCACAGGGAAGGAGTTGGTTAAGGGGGCCCACATGCGGAGATAAAACTAGTCAAGTGATCTCGGTCCAGATTCTGTTACTGCGGATTTACACCAGTCTAACTCCCATAAAAGCTCTTGGAGTCGCCGTTGTTTTACACCAGCGATACTGAAACCGTAATCTGCCCCCTACCCCTCAGAAATAAGGTGTTGCTGAGCAGTTGGAGCCAGGAACCCCTGTGTTTAGGGGCTTGCCTGCACTTTGGAAAAGGGGCTGTTCATGCCTAGCTACACCAACGCTGCACTGCGTCAGGGACTGGGACGTGGACGGTCATGCCTAGTACTTAGAGCAGGAGGTAGACATCAGGAATCAGAGCCCCCAGGCAGAACTCAAGTCAGAGGCCAGGAATCAGAGCTGAGGGCCAGAACCGGAGTGAGGCAGGGTCCAAGGCTAGAATGAGGCCAGGAACAAGCAGACGCAAGGCTTACTGCAGCCGTGGGCGAATGCTTTGTGCAGCCAGTGCCCTGCTGAGCTGAAGAGCAGGTCTGCCGATCCCCTTCAGCCAAGCGGGGGTTTAGCCAATCAAGCAGCTCAGGTGGGGCCCTGCTGAACTCGTTAGACTGCCTCTGATTAGCGAGCTCGCTGCGGGTCTTTACTCCTGCCTCACAGGCACAAACCCCTAGTGTAAACATTGCCTGACTATTTTTCTTCCCACACAAGTGTCTAGATTTGGTGCTGGCCCCCTCTGGTGGCCTTTGGCAAGTCACCCTGTCTGAGTCCTCATCTGGAAAACAGGGATATTGACCGAACAAGAAGAGTGAAGATCAATCAGCTAATGGTCCATTTGGTCCCATCATTTACACGGGTGTAACCACACTGGGGGTCCCCTCTAGGATCACCAGCATTGCACTGGTGTAGCTGAGGGGAGAATTTACCCCAGTGCATGTAAAATACCATGTTAGGGCTTGATGCATCTTCCACCCAAGACAATGAGGTGTTACAACGGGTTTCGGCTTGGACCTCTAGAACCTGAGCCTAAAAGGCACCCTCAACTGCCATGGACGTCCGTGTGCTCCGAGGGCATTCAGCTCTTCGCAGGATCAAGCCCTGTTGTCATCTGTCAGTCCCATCCATTGCCCACCTTGCTTTTAACATGCAAATGCATGTCTTTCAGGCAGAGCTTTTCAGCCAAGCTACCTTGCCCTGAAAGGTGCACGGTGCCTCTTGCTACACGCATTATTTTGGTGACATCATTTTTTTTTTTTGCCCCCACTTTGCTGCCAAGAAACAAATTAGAGCTAATACTGTCCTTGTTTGCTTATAAGATAATACATTCAGCTCACGCCATTTAGGCGTGTCGTCATATTTATTTAGCACAAGATTTAAACAGAGATGGACTCGGGCCACAAAGTTTGGATCCGGATCTCATTTGAACTTTCTCAAATCCTCTCTATCTCTGGGGTTTCAGGGTTGAATTCCATCCCTTTTAGTTCTAGGGCTTGTCCTACACTCATCCACGTAAACGATGAGTGATCCCCCACTTCCCACTCTGGAGGCTGTAAAGGGCCAGATTCTCCTCACATGTTGATTTTATACCAGTCTTACTCTCCTGACTTCAGTCGAGTTGCTTCTGATTCACATCAGCATACGTAAGAAGGGGAATCAGATCTAAGATAAGCTGAGAGGGGCAGGTGTCAGATCCCTTCCTCCTTCATGCCCCTGTAATGAAGAGCAGCAGATGAAGGAAGGAAAGGATGGTAACAGGGGTGCCAGAATGGGGGGCTGGGGGCCATGCCCCCCCACTTTTTACCAGCTGTAAGGGTGATGGGGGGGCAGAGAGGAGCGAGTGCAGGGCAGGGTCTTGCAGGGGGGAAGGGAAGAGGCAGCATGGAGGCAGGCCCTCAGGGGAAGGGATGGTGCAGTGGCGAGACTTTGGCGGGAAGGGCAACATAGGGGTGGGGCCACAGTCTGGGCACCATTACCCTGCCCCCCCGCACTTTTAGGGAGCTTCCAGTGTTCCTGGGTGGTAAAGCCACAGTGACATAGTTCGAGAGGATATCATTACATGACAGTCAGACAAAGGGACAATTTTCCTACCTTCCATTCTGGGAAGTGCAGCGGTAAGGGTCTGGGGAGGGGGCACCTGGGTGTTTCACCTCACCTTCCAGTCAGTTATAGTCCCTCTCCCCTCCGTTCAAGGTGATCAGAGCCCACCCAGATGCCTTGGGATGAAAGAGAGAACAGAGCTCCCTTGGGGATGCCTGGATAGGATACAACCCTTCCTCCCCTTACCAGCTACAAAGCATGGCCGTTGCGTTCCCTGCTTTGCAATGTTGGGCGTTAGAATGTTTATGTTTTTAAT
The DNA here is from genome assembly GCF_965140295.1 of Lepidochelys olivacea. Lineage (NCBI taxonomy): Eukaryota > Metazoa > Chordata > Testudines > Cheloniidae > Lepidochelys > Lepidochelys olivacea. The sequence goes on from NC_140413.1 coordinate 9,464,042, forward strand.
GAACTCACTAAATAATTGCCCGTTTGTACGACTGACCGTAAAGCCGATGCCTCTGGGTGTATGGCATTTAGGGCCCACGGGGTGCTGAATACCACCTCCAAGGAGCATAGTAAGTAGCTGAGCAGCCTCCTTTGCCAATGAGCAGGTGGGAGCTCTGGGTGCGCTGCACATCCCCATGTGACAGGGAGTATGGGGACAACCAGAGTTTGCTAGCTGTTTACTTATGAGCTAATCAAACTGGTTCACATCATTTGAGGTCGGTCATGTTTGTATAATGCTGGTTTTGAAGGCCTCACCGTTATTGTCATAGTAGCCAACTTGTTTGCACTACAGGTTTATTCTGCACATTTGCTCTGGGCTTGAAGAAAGTTCTGCAAGCCACCCGGGTTTGGACTTTTGGGGTAGCATAGTGTGAATGACAGCCTAGCAAAACCATTTCACACAGAAGGTGAAATTCACCTCGAGCAGGGACCAGCTCCAGGCCTATGCATGGCTTGCAACCCACATATGCTGAGGACTTAAGAACTACATAGACCATTTCTGATTCCTCTGTGCATGAGTGAATTTTATTATTTGTATTACTGCAGCACCTGCGAGTCCCCGTTATGGACCAGGACCTCATTGTGCTAGAGGCCATACAAAGATGGTCCCTGCCCCAAGGAGTTTCCAGTTTGAGTAATTCATTCAGAATTCGCTGCCTTTCAATGGTGTCCTAGTTATTGCCACACAACACCCAGGATCATATTGATTCTCAAGCGAGCCTTATGAGACAGAATCTATTTGAGACATCCATTGCTTCTTAGCAATTAGTTTAAAGTTTAATTAAAACATCACAAAGAAATTAAATTTTCCTTTGCAGGGTGGGGAATATTATAATAAAGTAGCAACCCATTCTCAGTTTGCCCTGCCAATTCACAGGGGAAGGAGCTATGCTGTGTAGTTTACAATCAGCCCTGCTGCATGATGGATGGGGAGCTAATGATAGATTGAAATCTTTCAAAAGAGCCAGAGTGCACCAGAAGTTAATCTCCAGAACTAAATCTTTGTGGAAAAAAAACCAAACAACTCATTTCAGGGTGAGGAGCCAAACTTTGACACTGATGGAAAATGCTGCTTTTATAAACTCAGACTGTGTTAGTGACTGAGAAATATTGTTCAAACCATTTCCATCAGTATGTTAGCTGCAAAAGCTTAACTATATTTGTTATTTGTACAGTGCCAATATTGTGCAATGTGCATGACAGCAAGAAGATTCCGCACTGCCTTGCTCCTTTGTGAGGTCACCAATGCCGGGCAACATGGGTGTAAAATGCTGGTGTGAGTGGAGAATTCTGAGATGGGAGTGTTGCCGAGTTTGCACAGGTGTAAACGACTGCTCAAGGTGCAAGGCAGTGGAGAAGCAGGCCCAGGGTCCTCTGCCCTGATCTAAATAGCCAGCTTACTGGCCAAGGATGGTACATTAAAAAGCAAAGCAATGATGTTTCATGCCTGTTTGGTTAGTTGCATATGTTTTGTTCCTGTTTTCTATTGTCTTTTTAACTTTTCTTTCAAGGGGGATTCAGGATTATGGGCTACCTGGAAGAAGGGTTGGGGGGGATTTGAAGGTGGAGGTGTGGTGGATGGGGTCGGATGAAGGAAAAGATAGAGGTACGGTGAACAGGGTCAGAGGCAGAGCAGGCCTCTTGGACTCAGGCACGCAGATGGGAGTGGGAGAAGAAAGTGAAGGGTTGGTTCCTCACGCAGCCTTAGGCAGAGTGGAGTGGTTAAGGGGTAGTGAAAAGAGAGAAGAGCAGAGAGGTAGGGAGGTGTTACGTTGTGCATGGCCATAAGGCAAGGACTAGAGACCCAGTCCAAAGCCCACAGAAGTCAATGGGAGTCTTTCCTTCACTGGACTTTGGATCATACCTTTGGAGTGGAAGGTTGGGAAGGTAACAGAGAGATCTGAAGAGGGATGGGATGTGATGTGCTTGGCAAGAGGAAAGACTGTGGAGACAGCATACAAGATGGATTGGGAGAATCCCCCAAAAGGGTGTTGATAAATTTGAGAGGGTTCAGAGAAGAGCCATAAAAATTATTAAAGGGTTATGTAGCAGATCGAGCACTCACCAGCACAGCGCCTCCTGCTGTTCATCCAGGAATTAGTTCTTTTCCAGCCTCGGAGCACCCCCTGTTGGCTGGTGTCTTGTCTGCCGCAGGCCCCAGTGCCCTCTTATCTTGGGATTCTGCCCCACAGTAGTCCCCATACTCTGGGTCTCCCCTCCCATGGGAATCCCCACCCCCTATGCCCTCTAAGGTGACACAAGTCACCCTTTTCTTTTCACCTTGCCTCAGTGGCTACTGCCAGTCATCATCTAGCCCCCTTTCTCTGGGGCAAACTGCAGTCTATAATGGCCACTCATCATTGGCAAAGGGGTTGGACCAGCTGCCTCTGCCTATCCCTGGGCTGCACCTCTGTGGCCCCAGTACCTCCTTGGGCCTTTAACAAGGCCTCAGCTCGGGGAGTTGCCAGGCTGGAGCTCCCCAGCTCCTCTTGCCCTTCCCCAGCACTGCTCTGTCTAAGGTATCCTGTCTCCCAGGCAGCTAGGTCCTTCCCACCTCCAAGGCTAGAGTGAGACTCTCTGCCTTCTCCCCAGGAGCCCTTCTTATACTGGCCCAGCCGGGCCCTGATTGGCTGCCTCAAGCCCACCCATGACTGGCTCCCCAGGGCAGCCCTTCCCCAGAGCTGTTTTTAACCCCCTCGGGGCTGGAGCGGGGTGACCATCCCGCTACAGGTTAGAAAACCTGCTGTATAGTGATAGATTCAAATAAGTCAATCTATTTAGCGTAACAAAGAGAAGGCAAAGGGTTGGCTTGATTACAGTCTATCAGTATGTACCTGGGGAACAAATATTTGATAATATGTTCTTCGGTCTAGCAGAGAAAGGTGTAACACAATCCAATGGCTGGAAGCTGGAGCTAGACTGGAAATTCCAAATTCAGCCTGGAAATAAGGCATACATTTTTAACAGTCAGAGTAATTAACCATTGGAACAACTTACCAAGGGTCGTCGTGGATTCTCCATCACTGGCCATTTATAAATCAAGATTGGATGTTTTATTAACTATATACTTTGGGAATCACTCTGGTGCAGTTCTCTGGCCTGTGTTAGACGGGAGTCAGACTGGATGATCACAATGGTCCCTTTCTGGCCTGGGAATCGATGAATCTTTGAAAAGGGGAGAGCTGGGGTGGCAAGAGAGGAGGCAATTGCGGTAGCTAGGGGAAAGGGAATGTCGGCTGCCTTCTTTTGAGATCCCAGCCAAATCCCCATTAACCTCTGAAATGAAAAACACAAAGGCTTATTTGTTTTCTTGTATATACAAAGGTTAGGGCTGTGCACACAAACCCGAGGAGAGAAGGTTTGCAGGAGAGAGAAGGGCAGAGACACCATCCTACACCAAGGCACAGTTTGCAAAGGCAGGCTAGGCTTCCTCAGGGCAGACTCCTGGCCACCTGGCACCTTGTAAGTGTCACTTTGCTGCCACTTCACAGTGACCATCTCTCCCCTACAATCCCCCACCCCAGTATGGGCCTGAGCCAGAGCCCACTGAAGTCCATGGAAAGAATCCCATCAACTTCAATGGGCTTTGGATCAGGTGGTATGTTCTGAGCTCAGAACTTCTAAGGATCCTCTACCCTTCCCAGTTTCTACCATGGCTGCAGCTTGCTCCCCTGCAGCTCTCCAGGAGAGCCCCACACTTTCCGTAGCTCTCCACTTACCTGCAGCTCTCCCTCTGCCCCCAGGCCTGCCGTGCATTGCATGGCTCCCTCTCTCCTCCAGATCACACCTCCTGCGCAGGCAGTGGTTGCTCCCTGTACAAGGATGTATTTCTCCAGGTGGACATGGCTAGAACTAGGGCCCAGACATACAAGGGGACTTCGGCATTGCAGCACTGACCACCACGGCACCTTGCTAATCACAGGAACAACAATGCAATCCACAAAGCCTGAGTTAGGCACCGACCTAGGCTCCCTGTATAATGAATGGCCAGAGCGAGGAGCCTGAGAATGCGATCCACAAAAGCCAGCATGCTAGACAGAGAGCCACCTTGCTAGCCGATGAGAGATGCCAACACCAGAGGTGTGTCCTAAGCTGCTCCCCTCTCACCAAGATAGGCACCTAAGTCCAGGCTGCAAGGAAGTGCCTATCTCTGTTTGCAATCCATGAAGAGGAGCCCATCTTCTGGACTCAGGTTCCTAAGTAGTTACTTGCAGGAGGAGGAAGAGATGGTGGCAGAGGTGGTGGTGGTTTCCTCTCGCTCCAGTTTTACTCCAGTGTAACTCCATTGGCTTCACTGGAGTGGCTCTAGATTTACACCCATGTAAGTGACATCAGAATCCGGTCCCGGGTGCCCGATACCCACTAATGTGCCTGGGTGCTGTGTGGAGAGGTTGCTAATGTGGTGTACGGGTGCTGGATGGGGCTGCAGAGACCAGTGGGCAGACTCCATCGTGCATGGGGGGGCACCGGACTTAAGGTAGCAGCAGGCTGCAGTCAGCGCCTGGCTGTAATTGCTATTGTGCTGGAGTGATGGAACATTTAAATAGAAATCAGAGCATGGTTAAACACGAGCTGTCTATGCCCTAATGAGAAGAACAACGCAGACCTAACATACAGCCGAATTTGGCCCCTCATAGACAGACATGCTGTGCTCTCTCCTCTGTGTCCGTAGGGAGCTGCCACTCTTGCATATCCCAGCTGGAATAGCCCAGATCCTCTATGGAGAGGTGCTGATACTCCACAACTTGCTAGTTCCCCCAGATTCTGAGAGTCCAAATGAGAGAACTTTGGTAGCAGCAGGACTGCCCAGGCAGATGTGGCAGGGGGGATGATTGGGAGGGTCAGTGCTGACTCCCGTTCTCTTTGCAATCCAGCTTTCCTTTTCCGGTAGCATCTTGGTGCTATTAATCCCTGGCCCTAAATATAGACTTCCCTTACAGTAAAACTTTGGCCTCTCCACTCCTGCTGTTTTCTTGAAGGTCTTGATCCAGAAACGATGTGATCAGAGTCTGTTCTCAGTTACACTCATGTAAATCCAGAGTAACTCCACTAGCTACTCCAGATTTACAGCGGTGTAACTGAGCCCCCTATGTGCTTGTGAAATAACCCTAAATCCACTCTTCAACTGAAGTTGATGGACCTAATTCGGAACTCATTTACACCAGTGTAAGTAAGTGAGGAGTAACTCCACTGAAGTTAATGGAGTTATACTGGTATGAAACCAAAAGAAGATCACAGGCCTGATTTACATGTTATTTCAACTTCATGAATACATAGATTGTAAGCTCTCTGGAGCAGGGATCGTCTCTTTGTTCTGTGTTTGTACAGCACCTTGCACAGTGGGGTCCTGGCCCATGACTGTGGTGCTAGACTCTGCTGCAATACAAATAATAATAATTGTCATAATAATGGTCACTCTGAGAGGAAGGATCATCTTGTGGTAAAAGTGCTGATCGGGGCATCAACGATCTGGGTTCAAGTTCCAGACCTTGTCACAGGCTCCCTGTGTGATGCTGGGCAAGTGACCACACCTCTCCAACAGAGCCTGGTTCTCATTTAGACTGGGAGCATTTAACACCACTTTGGTAGTGGAAAGTGGTTTTTAAGTCACGTTACCAGCTGCCTGCCAGAACTGGGTAAAGGGGTCTGAGTGTAAATGAGAACTAGGCCCTCTATGCCTGTATAACATGGGCATAACAACAATGCTTCCTTTCTCTCACCTGTTGTCTGTCTTGTCTATTTAAATTCTGAGTGCTTTATGGCACTGATTAGGGATCTGTCTACAAGCACTACAGCGACACAGCTAGAATGCCGCCATGCCATAGTAGCTGTAGTAAATCCACCTCCTTAGGGGAGTAGCTAGGTCAATGGAAGACTGCTATTCTGGGTTTAGGTTGGCCTAACTAGGCCTTAGGCTATGTCTACCCTGCAGTTTATGTCGGCATAATTTATGTCGCTCAGGCGAGTGAATAAATCACCCCTCTGAGTGACAAAAACTACACCAACATAAGCGCCGGTGTGAACAGTGCCGTGCCGGCGGGAGAGCTTCTCCGGCTGCATAGCGAGTGCTGCTCGCAGGGGCTATAGTAGTTAAGCTGATGGGACAGCTCCCTGCCGTCAGCTTAGAGCGGCTACATTAGAGAGCTTATAACGGCACCGTGGGTGCTGCTGTAAACTCTCTTGTGTAGCCATAGCCTTAGGCATGTGATTTTTTTTACCCCCCTGAGCGACATACCTAGGTCAACCTACGTTTTATAGCGCAGGCCTCAACATGCATGCAGCCCCTAACGTTACCGCTGGACTCTCTAGTTGCTACTGTCATATTAATACACATTTTGCCCACTCCCTGCTTGCGGTGGAATGAAGTCTATGCCGAGGGCTTCTGTGTTTGATGTGTTCTTCATTATTTGGCTTCTCCCTTGACAGATATAAACACTATCACAAATGATCTAGGTCGATACACTCCCATTAGGGCCATTTTATCAAGAGAGCCAATTTTGCACATGGCCCCATTCATGGGTGCATGAGGCATCTGGGCAGTCAAAGCCCTTGCTGGTATTATCGCCACTGCAATTCAAACCTTTGTCAAGGAATAACGCGCAGTCACTCCTCATTCTAAGTGCTGGGCCAATGGTGTATTTAATCTCCCTATCCCCCAGTTCAGCACAGACTCACCTCAGGTTCCTGAAGCGCTTGGCTACAGTCTTGCTGTGCAGTGCCTGAGTCAGCTGGCGAGGCTGTGAATCTCATGAGCCAGATCTCTTCACCCCAAGGACTTTACTTCCCTGGGCTCCACCTACTTTTACCTCAGATGGTGTCATTCACTCTCAGACTTGTCATTGTTGACTTTGAGGAAGTGTATCCCACACACATCCTGGGTGTGGTGGTCTGTCCCATCTAGTGGCACCAAGACCCCTTCAAGAGAGAGAGTTAAATGAGTCGGCTCTACAGCCTTAGCTAACAGGCAGTTGGCTTTTAGCTCATGCGGTAGAGGCTCATGCACTAAGCTCCAAAGGTCCCCGGTTTTATCCTGCCCGCCGACGACCGGGGTCTTTCGGTGTTACAGAAGTACCAATAAATAATAAGGCCATGCATTCATCCCCCTCCAGATCTCAGAGAGTGTAACAAGCACTAATTAAGTAAGCCTCACAGCACCCTAAAGTAGGAATTACCATCCTTGTATTGCAGATAGGCTAACTGAGGGCAGGTCTTCCCTTAAAATGATGCAGTGGTGCAGCATACCAATGTAGGCTATGCTAGGTCAATGGAAGAATTCTTCTGTCAACCTAGCTACTGCCTCTCATGGAGGTGGATGACCTACACCGATGGGAAAAGCCCTTCCGTCAGCGTGGGTATTGCCTGCACTGAAGGACTATAGTGTTACTGCTGTAGTATTTTAAGTGTAGGCATACCGTTAGTGGCAGAGCTAGGAATAGATCCCGGAAGTCTTGACTCCCAGTCCCCTGCTCAGACCATAATGACTTCTGCCTAGGATGGCTCAAACTTCTAGTCTGATGGTAGTTATTGTCTTCAGTTAACTTTGCACAGACTGTAAATTTATTAGAGGGCTTTTTCTCCAGAAATTTTTCTTTTGGACCTGATTTTCAGAAACAGACTCCAATTTTGAGGCATAATTTATTCCCACAATTAAATACAGGTGCAAATGACAGTATTACACCATTAACTACCTGATTTGCATGCTCAGTCAGGTATAGGGTGAAGGGTTGGCAATACTTTTAACTAAAGAATTTTTCTTAAAAAGAAAGCCGTTTAAAAAAAATGTTTATAAAAATTGTCAACCCTTGAATGTTTTCATTTTTGTGAAATATTGTACCTTTTCTGATATCTTTTTTCCCCTGATCAAAAACATGCTTGGAAAGCTTAACTAAATTTTTTATTTTCCTGAAAACCTTTTTTTTGGTAAACATAAATCAGAACTAAAAATTCTGTAACCATTTTGATAGTGTTTTCAATACTTTTTTTTAAAATGGGGGGCGGAATCACAAAAAAACCCGATGAAGTGAGCTGTAGCTCACGAAAGCTTACGCTCAAATAAATTTGTTACTCTCTAAAGTGGCACAAGTCCTCCTTTTTAAAAAAAAAAACATGGTAAAACAAACAAACAAAAAGATTCTGTTTGAAAATCTTCAAAAGGAAGACAAGGTTGAATTTTCAACATTTTTCATTAAACTGATTTAGGAGCTCTAGTCAGGTAGTTTAGTGACTTGACGGTGGAATCATTTGAACCCACAAATATTTTTGTGGTGCAAAATTGTGGGAAGAGTTACTTGGGAGTGCAAAATTCTACTGACAAAATTGAAGGCCAGGTTACAGCACTTAAAATTCAGGCTCTTTGTGTTATTCTTAGATTCTAAGGCTGGAAGGGACCACTGTCTGAGCTCCTGTGCAACACAGGCCAGAGAACTTCCCCACAATAATTCCTGTTTGAACTACAGCATCTCTTTAAAAATAATAAAATTCCAATCTTGACTTAAAAATTGCCTGTCTTGGAGAACCAATCCCAACCTTTTGCAAATTGTTCCATTAGTTAATTGCCCTCACTTTATTTCCAGTCTGAATTTATCTAGCTTCACCTTCCAGCCATTGGATCTTTTTATAACTTTGTCTGCTAGATTGAAGAGTCCATTATCAAATATTTGTTCTCCATATAGGTGCTTATAAACTGTGATCAAGTCACCCCTTAACTTTCTCTTTGTTAAGCTAAATAGATTGAGCTCTTTGAGTCTATCACTATAAGGCATGTTTTCCAATCCTTTAATCATTCTTGTGGCTCTTCTCTGAATCCTATCCTGAACCCTTTTCAATATCCTTCTAGAGTTGTGGACACCAGAATTGGATACAATATTACAGTAGCAATCAGAACGGTGCTAAATACAAGAGATAAAATAACCTCTCTACTCCTAATTGAGATTCCCTTGCTTATGCATCCAAGGATTGCGTTAGCCATTTTGGCCACAGTTTTGCACTGTAAACTCATGTTCAGCTGATTATTCACCATGACCCCCCCAATTTCTTTCACAGTCACTGCTTCCCAGGATTCATGCATAGTGCAGCTTGGCAGAAACGAACTAGCTAGCTAGGTCTTAATCACAATAGTATCCGAGCACCTCACCAACATTATTTCAATGTATGCTCATTATCTCTCATGCAGGGAAGCATCCCCATTTTACACACTGAAAATTGAGACACAGAGAAATTTTGTGACTTCCCAAGGTCACACACCAAGTCTATGGCACAGCTAGGAATTGAACTCAGTCTCCCCTGAGTCTGTGGCCAGTGTTGTGGGATTCTGCATAATGGTAATGTAATAATAACAAAAATATTCTTCATCACATGTACGAACGGATCCATAAAGAATTAGCACAGGCTATTAACGCTAAAGTCCATTTGTTTTTATGTTACTGCTGAGGGCTGGCGGGTGTTTGTCAGACCAGAAAGCTTGATAATTGGACACTATATTTTTTGTGGAATTTCTCCTTTACACACTATAAATAAACTGTCCCCCAAAATGAGGGAACCACATTATTAGCATTAGCATTTGGTTAAGAAACCCTTCGCTAGAGCTGATTGAAAAAAGGGAAGCATATTTTACACACACAAAAATCAAAAGAAATTGTATTTTATATTTGTTTGTGAAAGTGTGAGGGTTTTCAGTGAAATATGAAATTTTTGAACTTTGAAACATTTTTTTAAGAATTCCCCAAACTTTCATTTTAGTGTGCAAATTACACTCCCCCTTCTCGCTCTCTCTTTTTTGTGTTTATTCCTTGGAAAAAGGGGAGAAAAGTTAAAAAGTGCCAGAAAGTGGGGATTTTCCTGATGCAATTAAACAAAAATATTTGTCTAGAAAAGTTTCATGAAAACCCCTAACATATTTTTACTAAAAGGATAATTTTAGCTTTAGTCAAAAAGACATTTTCTTTGGGGAAAAGACTCAATGGACATTTTTTGACCAGCTCTGCTCTTCTGTTTATAACCACATCCAATGCATGGCTTTTCCCAAATTCTCTAGTAATTTGGGGGATTGCATTTTTATTTAATATTTACTTCTGTATGATTGTGTATTTCAATATTTGTCTTTGTTTGCTGCCAATTCCCTCTACCCCCACAAAAAAGACATTAATAATATTCATTGAAGAGTGAAGGAGTTTAGTGGAATCTCTCCCTTTTTAATAATTTTGCTGGGGTTTAACTTTACAGTGCCTCTCAATAACCACCTACCATCATTGTCCCGGCTGTGCCGGATCAGAGTCATCTGGCTCTGCAAACAATGAATGATTTTTTTTTGGTCAGCAAGTTCCCTTCTTAAGGTTTATAGAGTTCAAAGGCTACAATAAGAGAAACAGACAGCCTGGGTTACAGCTCAGCCCTTCACCAACAGCTGGCATTAGAAAAGCTTCAAAAAAGCAACTAAAATGATGAGGGGTTTGGAACGGGTCCCATATGAGGAGAGATTAAAGAGGCTAGAACTTTTCAGCTTGGAAAAGAGGAGACTAAGGGGGGATATGATAGAGGTCTATAAAATCATGAGTGGTGTGGAGAAAGTGAATAAGGAAAAGTTATTTACTTGTTCCCATAATATAAGAACTAGGGGCCACCAAATGAAATTAATGGGCAGCAGGTTTAAAACAAATAAAAGGAAGTTCTTCTTCACACAGTGCACATGCAACCTGTGGAACTCCTTGCCTGAGCAGGTTGTGAAGGCGAAGACTATAACAGGATTTAAAAGAGAACTGGATAAATTCATGGAGGTTATGTCCATTAATGGCTATTAGCCAGGATGGGAAAGGAATGGTGTCCCTAGCCTCTGTTTGTCAGAGGGTGGAGATGGATGGCAGGAGAGAGATGATCTGATCATTCATTACCTGTTAGGTTCACTCCCTCTGGGGTACCTGGCATTGGCCACTGTCGGTAGACAGGATACTGGGCTGGGTGGACCTTTGGTCTGACCCAGTATGGCCATTGTTATGTTCTTAGCTGTGGGGTACAGCCTTCTCAGAGACTTTTCCCCATTCTGAACACAAATAACTGAAACTGTAGAAGAGACCACCCTTTTAAGCCAGTGAGACTGCCCCCAAAATATTGCTCAACAGGGTGAGAAAAATTCTGCCTAATCTCAGTCAACCATCTCATTTGAGTGGGCACCTGGCGAGGGTCACTTATTATAAGTTTCACTGTTGCCTTTTTTAAGGTTTTACCAGAGTTTCCTGAATTCCTTCTGAGACGATGATTGGGCCTTTAGTCTCCAGCCTTGACTACTCTGCCCAATAGGGGGTATGATCAGGCAGTTAACTACCTGCTTGCTAGGGTTGCCACCTTTCTAATTGCTGGTAACTGGATCCCTGAGGCCCCGCCCCTTCTCCGCCTCTTCCTCCAAAGGCCCCGCCCCATCACTCACTCCTCTCTCCCCCATCCCCCATCATTTGCTGGATCATCTCAAGGTGCCTGCCTGAAGGTAGGAGACAGCCCCGGCTGAGCAGAGGCTGGCATGGGTTAATGACTCGGCTCCTCCCCCCGCCCCATGGTAACCAGACTTTAGGTGCAGGTGCCATTTAGGGTTGCCAGCTCCACTTTTCGACTGGACTTTCCAGTCAAAAACTGGGCACCTGTCAACCCTAAATGGCACCCAGACCCAGTAGCCAAAAACCAGATGGGTGGCAACCCTACCGCTTGCAGGAAATAGGTAGAGCCTCTGTATCCAGTCACAAGAGTATTATGGGCCCAGTCCTACTCCAGTGGAGGATGATGGGAGTTTTGTCTTTGATTTTGGTGTGAGCAGGCTCAGGGTCTAAATGGTCTAAGAGGAACTAAAAAGTCTTCAAAGAGATTGTCACTTCCAAAGCATTGTGACAAGTAAACACAGAAATAGATCCCTCCAGATAAGTCTGTAGTCATCTTATATAATATTAGCAGTCTGGCACGAACATTAGGCCTATACAGTTAGGCCACTGGTGTGCAGAGACCACTGTGTATGTTGCTGACCAATATTGTGTCATAATTTCCTTTTTCTCCCTCCTCGATATCTCTGTCTCCTTCTGTTGTCTCTTGTCTTATACTTAGATTGTAAACTCTCTAGGGCAGGGTGTAACGAAGCGGCCTCTGGCAGGACACAACTGAGAGTATCAATTCAGGACAAATTGCTTAGAGCAGGGCAGTTAAAGCCCAAAGCTGGAGTTCCTTTACTATTAAGGCATGCCAAACCAGACAAACAGAGAGGACTTCAGTTTTACCCCACTGGCTAACCATAAATCATACAAGCAATTCCCTCAGATACCCCAGTTTCCCAGGTTTCAGAGTAACAGCCGTGTTCGTCTGTATTCGCAAAAAAGAAAAGGAGGACTTGTGGCACCTTAGAGACTAACCAATTTATTTGAGCATAAGCTTTCGTGAGCTCAGCTGTAGCTCACGAAAGCTCATGCTCAAATAAATTGGTTAGTCTCTAAGGTGCCACAAGTCCTCCTTTTCTTTTTTCCAGTTTCCCAGTATCACCACCGGCATTGCTCCTTATGGGGACGAATGGTTATGAAAACCAATACCCCAGTAAAAGACAAAAGGTTCTCCTGATCCCAAAGGACCTAGCCCCAGACCCAGGTCAATATACAAGTCAGATCTTACCCACAAATCCCGCTGTTGCCAATCCTTTACAATCCAAAATCTAAAGGCTTATTCATAAAAAAAAAGAAATATAGATGAGAGCTAAAACTGGTTAAATGGAATCAATTACATACAGTAATGGCAAAGTTCTTGGTTCAGGCTTGTAGCGGTGATAGAATAAGCTGCAGGTTCAAATCAAGTCTCTGGAGCACATTCACAGCTGGGATGGGTCATTCAGTCCTTTGTTCAGAGCTTCAATGTAGCAAAGTTCCTCCAAAGGTAAGAAGCAGGACTGAAGACAAGATGGAGGAGATGCAGCTGCCTTTTATAGTCTCTTGACATGTGGCCTGTGCTTCCTTTGTTCCAAAAATAAGCTGCCCAGCACATTGCCTGAAAGCCTTAGAGTCCTCTCAGTAGGCATGTCCCTTCATGCCTTGCTGAGTCACAAGGTGTATCTGCCTTCTCTCAATGGGTCAATTGTATAGCTGATGGTCCTTAATGGGCCATCAAGCAGGCTAGGCAGTGCTGCTGCCAAACTGTCTGGGGTGTCAGCCAGAAGCATAGCACAAGTTTGAACTACAGACAGTATAGAGCCAATACTTATAACTTTAAATACAAAATTATACCTGCATACAGATAGCATAATCATAAACAGCAAATCATAACCTTCTCGTAGACACCTTACTTGACCTACTTTGTAAAAGATTTTGTGCAACTAGAGGACCTCGGTTGCAACAATGATCTATACGGTTACAGTTCAGGTCAATAACGTCACACAGGGATCATCTTTTTGTTCTGCTTTTGTACAGCGCCTGGCACAATGGGGCCCTGGTCCCTGGCTGGGCTCCTAGGCACTATGGTAACACATGTAATAAATAACAACAGCAGCAGCACTCAGTGTGACCACAAAGGCAATTCAACAAGAGGTGTGAGTGTGCACTGCAGAATCAGTAGGTGCAGAACCAGCCCTTGAGCCGTTATATGCGTCTGTCACAAAAATTCCCCTTCCCTCATGTAGCTGATTCAAGTGCATATCAACACCATCACAGTGTAAAATACCGGAGTGGGGTTATCCCAATAGGATCGTTGTCTGCTAAAAACATTTGTCAAACAGTTTCATTTGTTGTAAGCTTCCGGGCTGAGTGGCAGCCCTTCTTGTAAAACTCAGTATAATCCTTCAACCCTAGCTGTTATGTCCTGTAAAATGCAGCCACGTGGATCTAACACATCTTTCTAAACAACAGCCCTCAAGAAACAGTGGCTTCCCATCTTTCCCCCGTGACAAGGTTAAAGATGAACAGTGTGGGATAATATCAGTTTATTTTCCCCCCAAACAAACAAGGGTTGGTGCTAAACACCTCATCCTTTAAACAGCATGGTACCAAAATGGCATTCTGATTGCTACAAGAACCTGGTAGGGGTTACTTAGGAAATATTTTCATTTTGTTTCTTTCCAGGTTTGCCCGTTTCTCAGGCCATCTGTCTCCTAAAGGATAAACTCGTGGCGTGTGAGCCAAAGCTGAGCCCTTTCAAACCGTATGTCTTGTTTGAATACTTCTATAACACGCTCATCAGGCACTACGAGCTGTACCAGTTTGTGCTGTGTCGGGGGAGAGACGTTGAACAGGCGTCTGCCCACCTAGAAATCTGTGTGCCACCGCAGCCTCCGCCGCTGGTGGCAGGCGTTGATGCTGAAGTCTGGCGCTATCAGCAGCAGCTGGCTGCCCTCTCAGCCGCTGAGGTCCAAAACCGTACCAACGTGCTGCTCCTCCGAGAGATGCTACACCTGGAGAGGGAGCACATGTTGCAAAGAGCGGATGATGATCTGAAATCGCGAGCAGGGATCCTAGACAGACAGGTAACTCTGTAGTAGCTGTAGAGAAATGGGCACTTCATACTGAAAGGGATGCAGTGTGCTCCACACGCGAGGATACTACAAGTCAGGAGGCCTGGGTTCGGCTTCTGGCTCTGCCACTGATTCACGTTGTGACCTTGGGCATGTCACTTCCTCTTCTGTGGCCTCAATTGTCACCTGCCCCAGGGACAGTGTTCCCCAGAGACATGTCTGGGGTGGCCAGGAATCCGTGGCACATGCATGGAGGTTCTTCCTATTTATGACGATTCTTAGGTATTTTGACATGAGTTGGGAAGTTTTATTTCTAGCACTTCGCAAGTGACAGAGATGGGCGCAAACCAAAACCCCATCTCCAAACCCTCCTGAGCATGGGGGTTTTATAATCCAGACCTCTAATTTGGGGGAGTTCGGATTTGGCATGTGGATTCAATGTATCCGTTATAAAGGATGATTAGTGGAAGGCATCCAGATACCACACTGATGGGCAACCTTATAAAACCCTGCATAGATGTTATCCTCTTCATGCTTTAGTGCACGTTGCCCCTTATTCTTGGCAGTCTCTTCTCGTGTTCCTGTCAACCTCTCCCTGGTCCTATCACAAGTATGTTACTGGATCTTAACAAAGAATAGTAACAGTTCCCCCTGGCCTGGAGGTGAGGTAAGAGCTGGAATCCCAAACGGTTACAGAGCGGATGGTTTGGGACTATGTCATGTAGAGTATTCCTGTTGGGCCTTGATACACCTACTGTCTACCCACATTGCATGCCTTTCCCCTGCAACCTGACGCGTAGCAGGAGCTGTTGGGATTGAGCAAGAGTTGAGCAATGCACTATGGGAAGTGGAGTTACCTCTACTCCTCTGAGTAGTTGACTCCTGCGCAAGAGGTGCTGGGCACGTGACTTGCTCCTGCAAAGTAACCCTGCCTATCCCAGTACAAGGTCAGGCTTCACTTAGAGTATGTCTAAACTGCAATGCAAGCCCAGGGTTAGCGGGACTTGAGTCAGTGGATCCTGGGTTAGAGAAATCAATGCTTGAGTGTCTCCACTGATTGTCAACCCTAGGTTAAGAATTTTCTAACTCACACTGAACCTGGGGCTCTGGTGTCTACACTGCAGCATGCAGCCCTGAGTCAAACCATCCATATCCCAGACTCCCTAGCATCCTCCCAAAATTTAGCCGCTCTAGCTCTTTGACCATGGTGCCACGTGATAAAAATTGGCAGTCCACCCTGCACTTTACAGAGAGCTTGAACAGCCTGCCAACACATACTGCCAAGCAGGCATTTTGGTCTGTGTGCTCCCACCCACCAGAGCCGGCAATGTGAAGAAGTCGTCTCGCTTGCGCTTTACTCCTGGCTCAGGAAACAGGCAGGGCTTCCATGAGATGCTGGTGGACATTTTGGCAGAGTTTTCTGACCTAACGGACCTTCTGATGGAGCAGGAGGAGAAGGAGAACACAGACATGGCTGACTTGCACTGGTGATGTTGCTCACCACACTCGGTAGAGACGCTCATGCTCCCTACATAGACTGGCACTTCTGGAGCAGGGCCACAAGCAGAGACTGGTGGGACTGTATTCTCTGGCAGACCTGGGATGACCAGTGGTGGGTCCAGAACTTTTGCATGAAGAAAGCTATCTTTTTGGAGCTTTATGAGTGGTTTGCCCCAACCCCCAGCATAAAGATACCCGCATGAGGGCAGCCTTGCCAGTTCAGAAGTGGGTCGCTATAACCATCTGGAAGCTGGCTACCCCTGACTGCTACCGGTCTGTGGCCAACCAGTTTGGTATTGGAAAGTCGACTGTAGGTAAAGCAGTGGTGGAAGTTTCTGAGGCAACCAGGGGTGTGGTTTACCCCAAGGTGGCCGGCATAAAAGATATTCCTGCAGCAACTGCTGGCTTTGAGAGAATAGGGTGTCCAAACCAGGACCACTGATGGGACACGTGCCCATCGTTTGCCCTCATCAAGGAGCACAGGAATACATAAACCTCAAAGGGTACTACTCCATTAGTAAGCAGGTCCTCATAGATGACAGCACTTGATTTATGAATGTTAACGTGGACTGCACTAGAAAAGTTCATGATACCAGGATTTCTTGCCAATAGGGAGTCAACATTCACGGACAAGCTGGGATGCTATTCCCGCCAAATGGCATTGTCAAAAACAACATTCCCATCCTTGTTCTGGGGGATCTTGCATACTCCGTTTTGCATTGGCTTATGAAACTTATCCTGGTATCAGAGGCTCTGGCAAAAGAAGATTTAATTATATGCTCAGCTGGTGTAGAATGGTTGTTGTCTGTGCATTTGGCAGACTGAAATCTCATTGGAGAGGTCTCCAGACCCATTTGAATGCCAGTGTCATCAATGCTGTGTGCATTACTGTGGCTTGCTGTGCTCTTCGCAATCTTTGTGAAAGCAGAGATGAGCCATGTGTTTACCTTTATTATTTGAAATATACATTGTCTGATGTGACGCAGTGATAGCCGTACGACTTCTTGATGAAAGAAAAGGCTTTATTTATAAACACATTGTCAAGGTTCCTCCCCCACTCTGAATTCTAGGGTACAGATGTGGGGACCTGCATGAAAACCTCCTAAGCTTACTTTTACCAGCTTAGGTTAAAACTTCCCCAAGGTACAAATTAATTTTATCTTTTGTCCTTGGAATAACCACTGCCACCACCAAACTCCAACTGGGTTTACTGGGAAACTTAGTTTGGACACGTCTTTCCCCCCAAAATCCTCCCAAACCTTGCACCCCACTTCCTGGGAAAGGTTTGGTAAAAATCCTCACCAATTTGCATAGGTGACCACAAACCCAAACCCTTGGATCTGAGAACAATGAAAAAAGCATTCAGTTTTCTTACAAGAAGACTTTTAATAGAAATAGAAGTAAATAGGAGTAAAGGAATCACCCCTGTAAAATCAGGATGGTAGATACCTTACAGAGTAATTAGATTCAAAACATAGAGAATCCCTCTAGGCAAAACCTTAAGTTACAAAAAAGACACACAGACAGAAATAGTCATTCTATTCAGCACAATTCTTTTCTCAGCCATTTAAAGAAATCATAATCTAACGCATACCTAGCTAGATTACTTACTAAAAGTTCTAAGACTCCATTCCTGTTCTATCCCCGGCAAAGCAGCATACCAACAGACACACAGACCCTTTGTTTCTCTCCTTCCTCCCAGCTTTTGAAAGTATCTTGTCTCCTCATTGGTCATTTTGGTCAGGTGCCGGCAAGGTTACTTTTAGCTTCTTAACCCTTTACAGGTGAGAGGATTTTTCCTCTGGCCAGGAGGGATTTTAAAGGGGTTTACCCTTCCCTTTATATTTATGACACACATATTAGAAGAGTACATTAATCCATTGCCAACACAGTGTTACAACAAACCTTTTTTTAAAAAGTGCATGAACAAGTGCAAACAGTGAAACCATATATAAGATAGAAACCACTTACTGCTTCATGTCTCTCCTCTCCCCCTCCCGCCCTTGTCCTTTGCCTTCCTTCCACATTTGCTGCACCCCTGGCGCCAGGAAAATGGGGTGGAAGCATCCACATAAGAGGGGAGTCGATATGGAGAACTGCAGGGGGCAAAGTTGCTCTGCCCAGCCACTCATAGGGCCCGATTGCATGAGCCACGCAGCCATGGAGTTATCCAAGCTGTGTCTGGACTACAGCACAGGGCTCCGTGGTGGACACTTAGACCATGGTGTGTGTCATTTACTTCTGTACTGCAGAGCTTGTTTATACACAGCAGATGTATTCATCATAAGATCTTTTAATGCTCTGCCAGGTATGGCTAAAGTTAGCTTTAAATAAGGTAATGTTACACACAAAGCCACCTAATGGTAGAACAGCCTAATACAGTAGGCATTTGATTACATCTCCCCCTTTAAGTTCTACTTTCCTACCATTTACGATATTTACACTATCACTGGTTTCAGAGTAACAGCCGTGTTAGTCTGTATTCGCAAAAAGAAAAGGAGGACTTGTGGCACCTTAGAGACTAACCAATTTATTTGAGCATGAGCTTTCGTGAGCTACAGCTCACTTCATCGGATGCATGCCGTGTTTCCATACTCATGTTTCCACGGCATGCATCCGATGAAGTGAGCTGTAGCTCATGAAAGCTTATGCTCAAATAAATTGGTTAGTCTCTAAGGTGCCACAAGTCCTCCTTTTCTTTTTACACTATCACTGAAATTCAGTACATATCAGATTGTTAAGTGTCTCTGAATTGTACTGGTTTTCTAAGTACATGACCCAAACACATAACTTGGTCATCGGGCTGTCCATTAGGTGCAACAACTGGATGTTGTTGCTTTGGAATCCTTGAGTCTTCTTGTTCTGCATCTGCCATCTCTAGAGTTTGCTCTGTTGATTATTCTTCCTGAGGAACAAACTGTAGATTTCAATTGTTTATGCTGAACTTTCCACTGTCAGTCTCTATCACATATGATCTGGGAGCTAAATTATTTTTCTTTATGACAGCTGGAGTTGTCCATCTTTTTTCTCCATCCAATTTGACATGAACATGGTTCTAGACTGGCAGTTCTCTGAGTGACATCTGTTGTAAAAATGTTCATAAGGTATTTTAGCCATTTTATCTGCTTTGGCTATTCTTCTCGTGTCTGGCCACTTTGGAGATAGGTTCTTTTCCAAAGTTGGAGCAGTAGTTCTGAGTTGTCATCCCATCAGGAATTGTGCTGGACTATATCCAGTAGCCACTATTTGTGTTGATTTGTAACTTAGAAGAACAAGGAATGGATCTTCCTGCTGTAGGATTTCTTGACTGTTTGTACAACCTCTAGCTTCTCCATTTGCTTGTGGATAATGTGGGATGCTAGTAATATGATCAAAATCATTTATTTGGAATGACAAATTCTGCTGCAGTGAATTATGATCCATTGTCCTTCACTTGTTGTTCTGGAATACCAAAGTGAGCAAAAATAGTTCACAACAACCAGGTAATGTTGCCCTCTGAATTTGTATAGATCTGCAGCTTGTATCTTCAAAGGTCTGTCTGGTAGAGGTGTTGTTATTAAAGGTACTTTGTGTTGTAGTTGATCTATTAGTTCTGCAATGTTCACATGCAGGTACCTTATTCTTTGTGAGTAACAGCCGTGTTAGTCTGTATTTGCAAAAAGAAAAGGAGTACTTGTGGCATCTTAGAGACTAACAAATTTATTTGAGCATAAGCTTTCGTGAGCTACAGCTCACTTCTTCGGATGCATTCATTGGACTGATACCCAGCCACCACACTCACTAGTTGGCCTGTTCATGGCATTTAGATAACCCTTGATGTCCTTCATGGATGAGGTTTAGGATTTCTCCTCTCATATCATTTGGAATTACAATGAAATTGCCTTTAATCATGAATCATTTGACTCACTTAATTGTCCATGCACTGCAAAGTAGTCTATTGTCACTTTCTTAGTGTCCTTTAGATACTTGGGCCAGCCAGCCCCGATGTAACTTAGAACTTCCTGAAGCTGCATGTCCATTGAGGTTGCTTTTTGTGGCTGGAGTCATCTCTTTTCTGACACTGGTCTGTATGTGTCCACAGCATCCACATACACCTTTACATCACCTTCAAGCTCATGGGTAATTGACTGTGACGCTGGGCTCCATGACAGAGAGTCTGCTACTACCAGATTTTTCCCAGAAATGTATTTAGCAATTTGGTTTAAGTTGCCTTAACCTTATAGCAACAGACACTGGCATCTCAGCAGTGCTTGATCCAAGTCTTTTCTGATAATGAGGGTTGCAAGCAGTTTATGGTCTGTTATCAGTGTAAACAAATCCAGTCCACACAGATATCTGTTAAACTTTCCACCTGCCCCTACACTTGCCAGGCACTCCTTTTCAATCTGTGCATATCGTTTTTCTGCTTCTGTGACTGTTCGAGAGCAAAATGCATCTGGCTTCCACTCAGAGTCATGCTGCTGGAACAATACACCACCTAGGTCATTGCTGCTTGTATCTGCACTGACCGGTGGTGGGCTTGTTCACATCATAGTGCTTGAGAACTGGAGCTGTTGAGATAATTTATTTTACCTTTTTTGAAAGCAATTTGTTGATTTGACTCCCATAGCCAAGATGTGTTGGACTTTACCAGTTTGTTCCATGGTTTCGTCACTGTAGAAAGGTCTTGTCGGTATTGACCAAGGTAATTTACCATCCGCAGTATACGTTTCAATTCTTGTACAGTAGTTGGTGCTTTCAATTCTCAAATTGCTTTTACTTTCTCATGGCTAGGAGTGATTCCCTCTTTGTTTATTGTCTGTCACAAAAACTTGATTTTGGGTAGGCAGAAAACACATTTTCCCTTGTTGAGCTGCAGATCAGACTGACTGATTAGGCTTAGGACTTCACTGAGGGTTTTGGTGTGTTCTTCCACTGAAGAGCCATATATCAGAATATCGTCCATGAAAACTACAGCTCCATTTGTGTTTGTTAACAGTTCTGGAATCTTTCTTTGGAAAATGTCAGGAGCACTGGTAATCCCAAAAGGTAATCTTCAAAAGCAGAATCTCCCAAAGGATGTGATAAGTGAAGTCGGTTTAGCACTTTCTTTGGCTAAAGGAATTGGCCAGAATCCACTCCAGGTATCCAGGTTGGAGCATACTGTAGCTCTTTTCACTTTGGGGAGGGAATCATCCAGTGTTGGGAGTCTAGATTTTTCTCTCACAGTTGTGCTTCATTAAGATCCACACAGGTTGATGTTTTCTTTTTAACTCTTACCATTGGGGCACACCATGCTGTTGGTTCAGAGATTTTCTTGATTATGCTAATCCTTTCCATTCTCTTAGACTCCCTTTCCACTGTATGAAGTAATGGGATAGGAATCCTCAGAGGTATATATACCCTATATGGTTCCGCATTGTCTCTTAAGGTTATTTGTACTGGACCTCCTCTCAAAAGTTCAATATCACCAAATATTGAAACCCTGTCCTCAAGCTTGTGCAGCCAACCTCAGCATTTCCTCTTGCCATAAGGCCCTGTCCAGAACTGTGACCATCAGTTCAACACAGAAACGCTTCTCCTTGGAATGGTCCATGAAGGTACATTGACACAGGCTTTTGATGAAGCGAGGGTGAGCTGTGGAGACCCAACAGCCTGTAGAGGTCGAGGGACCTAGAATAGGACAAGGCATAGCCGGTTATTTTCTCAAATAGTTCAGCACAGGAGCACAGAAAAAAACCCTTGTGGAATTTCAACGGCATAAAATGTTGCTGTTCCAAACTGAACTTCAGTATATTTTGAGAAGGATGCGGCAGACCACAGAAGAGCCCTGGACATCAAAGTGAAGAAGTGCAGAGACAATAGTGAATTAAAAAATACAATCTGCTTTTAAAAAAAAATTGCAGATCAACTTGGGTTTTGGGGGTGCTGTCAGAGGCTATGCTGCCAATGGCTTTTCTATCATTTCAGGCCTTCCACATTTTGGAGGCCATAACAGTTCTTGTGGTGCCTGATTGACAAAGGGAGATGTTATTCCAAGTTGCGGTGGGAAACCAGCAGCGTATGCAACTGAAGTATTCAAATCTGTAGTGACTGAACAGCACATCTATGAGTGGAGTGGGCTGGTAAGCTACTGAGGTGGCCTTGGAAAATACACCCTTCCCTGAAATTGGCTACCTATCCGGAGTTCCTGCTATAGGAAAAGTATGCAGCTTTCAGCACCGGTGATTGGGTCAGAATTCATGGGGGACTCAACAGGACACTGTGTTAGCTTCCACCTGGCTTATCTTGTTATGACTGCTTGCAAACACGCAGAGCTCCACCCCCCCAACCCCACCCCACCCAGTCATATTTGGGACAAATGATTCTGTCACCTATGGACTGCATGGACTACCTTTAACTGAAATTAACTGGATTTGTAAATGAGACCCATTTCCACAACCCACAGTTCACTGTTTCCAGGCAGTTTGTTACACCATAGAGTGGTTATAGAGGCGTGTACTTACAGGCTTAGAAACATAAGGTTATTATTTTTAAGAAACAAGAATGCCTGAGCAAAAGTCTGTGCCTTTCCAGTAAAAATTCACTCTCAAGGCGTTTTTATTGTTTGCATTTTCTGTCACCATTTTGAACTCCATGTGGGGTGAGACGTGAGGGGGATTCCAAGGTGCCGGCATACAATCCGACATTAGAGGATACACGCTGCTAGCCGGAGCATCTAATAACTTTCACATTGGTTCATAGAACGGAAATCCCTCCCATTCCTATATTAATAAACTTAAAAATGGAGCCAGAAGCTTACTTGGCTCTGGGGCAGCTTCTGTGTCTACTGCCGGTTCCCCGGTGGGCTGTTCCTCGGGGGGAGGGACATTAGAAAGCCCCTCTGAGTACAGCCCCAGGATGTGCAACTGCTGCTCCTGCAGAAAAGCCTCCTCTGAGACCAGTTTCAGCAACAGAATCAATTTGCTGGCTTCACTCGGCGCCTGCTGCTGGCTCCCATCAGTCCCCAGGCTTACCTGTTCTGTTCATTCCCTTTGGGGCACCCGGCATTGGCCACCATCAGAAGACAGGATACTGAGCTAGATGGACCTTTGGTCTGACCCAGTATGGCCATTCTTATGTTCTTAGATTCCCTGCTCCAAAAACAGAGACATCGAGAAGCCAGGACTCATGGAAGACCAGAGCATGGTACAGGGGACTTTCTCCCAGCCTTTTTATTGTTAGTACTGTTATGAGCTGGGTGAAACCTTGTTATGGGCTGAGTTTTGTATGGAGATTTGTAGATGTGAGCTCACCTTTCAATTAACATAACTATAAATATAAGCCCCACCTATGGCAAAAGGTGTATGCCAACTCATGCAGGAGCTTTTGGCTGAGTATTGTTTTGGGTACTGTGTTAGAGTGACCAGACAGCAAGTATGAAAAATTGGGACACGGGGTGGGGGTAATAGGCACCTGTATAAAACAAAGCCCCAAATATCGGGACAGTGCCTATAAAAACAGGACATCTGGTCACCCTAGTGTGTGTGTGGAGAGAGAGATCACACAAGACACTGAGGCAGGCAAGAACAGAGAGAGAGAGAGAGAGCCTGAAGGAGCAGCTGTAAGTGTCTGGATGACTTTGGAAGAAACCTTTTGGGTTTGCGGGTCGGGGTGCAGACTGAAAAGCTTGGTGCTGTGAACAAAAGAAGCTGTTTCCTTTTATTTGATTCATTCTGCATTCAGAGCCACAGGACTCTTTGCATTCTTTGTAGATCAACAAGACTATCTCAGAGAAACACCTGATGATCATCAATTTCTACTCCCAACTGGAACACCCCCTGCACTCCAAACTTTGTCCAGCAGCTTGGGTCCAAAAGGGGCAGCCATGCTATTGACCCACTCGTTATTATTTTGTGGCATCCACAGCATGTTAGTCATTTCATACAAAACACACAAAGAGCAGGTCCCTGTCCCGGAGATCTTAAACTCTACAAGCCACTTTTCCCACTGCTGACTAATATGTTACGGCATGAGCTCCTTTGCAACTGTCAGTGGGAGTGCTCACAGAGTAAGATAATAATGTGAGTGAGGGTTTGAGAACGCAGCCCCAAAGGACGGACGTGACAGCCCAGCGAGGGTATAACATGCGCGATGACGGGACGTGGCAAAGAAGGACGTGAGTTACGGATGTGATGACACAGTTACTCAGCTGACAACACCATGTATGTCTTGGCAGGAGAAAAGAGGCTTTAATAAGGATGGGAATAATCTCACCTCGCTCTTGTATAGCACTTTGCCTCAGTGGCAGTCAGAGCACTTTACAAAGGAGGGCAGGGTCATTATCCCCAGTTTACAGATGGGGAAAGTGAGGTCACCCAGCAGGACAGTGGCAGAGCAGGGAATAGAAACCAGGGCACCTGACTTCCAGTGCAGTGCTCTGAAGAAGTAACAAGCGGGACTGGTCCAGTGAGCTCGGGAGGGCATTCTACACGTTGGGGCAATGGTAGGGTTTTCTTTTTTTAAATAAAGCACACAGCAAAGAAACGCAAAGGTAACAAAACGTATATTACCCTGATCCGCTCTGATGCAAAAGATTGAGATACCACTTGCTCTGGTGGCACTGACTCATATTCATGCAGATTGTTTTCCAGGCACTGCTGAGTGAATGAGGTCTGCACTTGAGGTGATGGAACTTGGGTTTGTTTATCTTCCAGTGACTTTGTCATCTCAGCATGGAGTGGTGCATCTCCCGGGTCTATGTCAGGCTGCCCTCAGCTCCCTACCTCAGTGACCTGTGTATTCACGGAAGGGAGAAAAGCCTTGGACCAAAGTCTGTGATCCGTACCCAGTGGGAGTTTTGCTTGAGTAAAGGCTGCAGAATTGGGCTCATTGTATTTAAACAAGCAGATCCTCTTCTCCTGCATTAACGATAACCCCTCACTAAACTAAATCCATTTGGAAAAAGCTAAAAGAAAAGTACATTTCACCACTGATGCTGCTTGTTCGCGTTTTACTGAGCTTGGACAGTGAATCTGGAGAGATCAGAGTCAACTCCCCTGTTTTCCTGCCCTCACACAATGCCCCTGTGTTAGAATGTCCCAACCCCACTTTTTAACCAAGCTTAACTGGTGGGTACTAAACTACGTGAGAGTGACCCTTTAATAGAGGCGATGGTCCTGAGGCTTTGTCCACAACTTTAATTCTTGATCCCACCCTGTATTCATCACATTCACGTCTTTTGGTGCAAGAGCATTCAGTTCCCACCCAAGCACTGAACTCCTGCTGATGTCAATGGGAGTCTTGGGTGTGCAAAAAAATGCAGAATTAGGTTCTTTATGGCTAGGGTATGTACTGGGCTGCCACTTCTCGTCTCATTCCATAACCAGCTGTGAAGAGTTTGTAACACTTAGGGGGGAAAGCACATTAACCCACCTCAGCTTGCACTTCAGGTTCTCAGCCCAGGAGCAAATCATTTTGGAAATTTAATTAAACTCTAACGAGGCACTTTTATTATTGGGCCATCTGTCTCGTGGAATTAATGTACAATAATGTGCAGGTGGCTAACTGCTCCGTTGGCAAGTTCAAGTAAAGCAGAAATGAGCTTCCCAAATCACCTTTTGAACTCATGCAAACACCAGAAAAAAGCAACAAGGCAGGTCTAACTGCTTCTTTAAGCACCGCAAGTCCCTTACATGGGTCAGTCCAAATATAGGACTGGAAACTCCCTCCACATTTTCCTCATGGCTCTCAGTGGGGTGGGGGTCTTGCTCCTCCTCTCTGAGGAATCAGCCGGGGTGAGGGGGAGTTGGTCCACAGATCTGATTAGATCTCAGGAGATCTGGTGGTCTGGGTCATCTGCATGGAGGCCTCTGTCATACTGACAATAAATGCAACACCCTGTCCTTCTGTGCTGTCTCCGAGCCCCTCCCCAACCTTCTTGGCAGCGTGGCTTCGATGAAGCAGTATGCCCATGTGTTTGCCCTCCCCTCCCCACCCTGGGGTTTCAGAGTGTAGAGGGAAACCTGCCTTCAGAGTCATCTGTGACACATGCAGAGAATTTCTGCAGTGGTAAGTGGAGGGTGCTGCTCTGGAGAATGGCCACCTCCCAGGCATGCCCAGGCCCGCACCTTCTCCAGCAGCAGATCCAAAGCCTCACCGAGCTGCCTAGAAGAGCTTTCCACCAGGCTGGGGGAAGGGTAATGCTGCTACACAGGAGGCACCTCACCACCTTTTCTGCTCCCCCTGCCCCCTCCTTCATTCATTGCCAGCTTGGCCCAGGATCAGTTCAAAGGGAATGGCCCCTTTGTAATGTAATACAGGTAGTAAAAAGAGAGATTAAATGAACCACTGCCCTCCTCCTCTTCTGTTTGCTCTTCAGATTTTGGAGACCCTAGTGAAAGAAGTGATCGGGATCCAGATCCAAGCTCTCCATGAGATCCTGCAGACTGAGATCCAGACCACCTTCAAGATCCTGGAGCTGAGACTCCAGAAGAGGGCCCTGATCCTGAGCCCTCCTAGCCCCTATCCCCCACCTCCCTCTCTTGAAGAACGAGCAAAGAAGTCACCCAAAGCTCAGCAGCAGAAAACAAAGAAGAAGTGAGGGATGCAGGTTGGTGTAGCACTTGGCAGAAATCCCTGACTGACCTGTAATAACCGTGGATTGTGCTTTTCAGTCCTGAAGACCATATCACCTGCCCTGGGTTTTAAACGCTCGATCCATAGCTTGATGCTGGTCTGTTAGTTCACCTTTCCCTGGCTGGAATGGGTCAGTGGGACTGATGAGCTATTAATATGGAATGAGCATAGCTTTGGGAGCTACAACTTTATTGTCCTCTTAACAGCTTCCTGGTGCAACGTTGGCCCTCTGAATTTGGCAATAAAGACCAAGAGACCCGTCTAACAACTGTATGGCCTGACTCTCCTTGACATTATTCCGCTGACTTCCCTGAGGCATGGGAATCGGGCAATCTGGGGGTCATCTAGTGCCTCTGGTTGGGCCTGGCTGCATGACCTTGCATGAGTCACTCACTATTGCTATGCCTCACCTTACCCATTTGTAAAAGAGGGTTGATAAGGATCATAATAATACCCACTCGCTAGGGGTGACATGAGACCTAGTGCAGGAACTCTGAGACCCTCACACGAAAGGTGAGCAAAGTATTAGTATTCCTCACTCCCGTCAATTGTTTAATCTCTAGAAGCCTCAGGGCTGTTAAACTCTGCCCTCTAGGGGTGCATGACGGGTCCTTGTCCATGACTCAGTATGGGTGTTTTTGTCCATTTCATGAAACCTGATGAAAGGCCCCGGTGTATGAATACTCCCATATTCAAAACGGCCACTGTCCCCAATTACTGTCAACGGGACTAAAGCCAGCAAAAGGGCACTGTTTACCTACAGCCTATCTGCACACGCAGGCAGCCCTTAATAGAGCTGGCTGCCATCTCCCACTGTTTTCAGTGAGATTGAAGCCAGGCCCGGAGAAGATGGCTGCCACACTCTGGTTCAGGGGCCTGGACAGGACACAGGGAGTGTGAGAAACAGTAGAGATGCTGTGAAAGGGGGATGAGACAGTGAGGGGGAGCAGGAGGCAGATTTAGAGGCTGCAGGAGGATGTGGGGACAGCAGGGAGTCTGAGGGGTGCAGGAAGATGTGGGAGGGAAGGAGGGAGGTGGAGGCATCAACAGGAGGATGGGGGGGCAGGAGGGAGGCTGAGGGGGGGCAGGAGAATGTGGGAGGGAAGGAGGGAGGTGGAGGCACCTACAGAGGGATGGGGGGCAGGAGGGAGGCTGAGGGGTGCAGGGGAATGTGGGAGGCTGAGGGCTTGCAGAAGACAGTGATGGGCTGGGAGAAGAGGGGATGGAATGGCCGCTCCCGCAGCCTGGGGGTTGTGGTGGGGAAGGAGAGTCCCCTCCAACCAGCCAGGGGAAGGCAGCATTGACAACTCTCCTGAACTGATCGCAGGTCACAGGATTTTGGCGCCTACAGGAGGAGCTGTCGTGATGACACCAGAGGGGCTGGGCGCGTGGCCAGAGCTCTGTGCGACAGCCTCAGGGCTGAGGACACAGACCTGCCCTGCCGCTGAGCCCTGCCTTCATGTATGTCCCTAGAGCAGAGGGAGGGTCCTGGGGCTGCGGGAGGCAGGGGACGAGAGGGAAGTTGGGGCTACTGGGTCCCAAGCAGAGACGTCCTGGGGCAGCAGGAGGGAGAGACGTGTTGTTGCAGGCTCAAGACAGGAATAAGAAACGCATGGCAGTTCCCATTCTCAGGGGTGAGGCGAGGGTAAGTGGAGACTCCATCTGAGCAGCCAGGGAGAGGTGAGGATTTTTGAGTGCCCTTAAACATCCCCTCAGTTTTCACTTAAAATGCTGCCACTGTGGCACTGCAGTGAGTCGGTGCGGACACCCAGGGGCGGGGTGCTCCTGTCGCTGTAGGTAACCCACCTCCACAAGCAGTGGCAGCCAGGTTGACGGAAGAATTCTTCTGGCGACCTAGCGCTGTCTGCATGGGGACCTGGGTTGGTTTAACTAGGCCACTCGGGGTGCGTGTGAAGTTTTCACACCCCGACCAACATACTTAAACTGACCGAATTTTCTAGTGCAGACCAGGCCTGCCTTTGCAACGATCACAGAGACTTTGGCAGAGGAACAGAGGGGAGTCAACAGACAGATTAAAAACCATGGTTTGACTTTTTAAGAAAAATCTCGTGATTTGAGGGTCAATCTCATGATGTTGGAGGGGCTGACTCGGGATTTTTGCTCTCACGCGGTTGGCAATACTTATGACTGGGACCCGGAGGTGCTACAGACATACAAAGAGCACAGAACTCAGCCACGGGGACATGTGGACTCTGGTAGCTGCGAGACACCTTTGTGCCTCCCTGAGTCTGGGCCGCTGGAGAGGCCTCTGGTGTGACTTAGAAACCTCTGGGGGCCTGTCTACATTACAGCAGCCGTCCTGGACTGAAGCACTGCCCAGAACCTGCATAGTGAGGCATGCTGCAGCCCCAGCACACCCCCAGGTCACATCCCGGCCTGTCCCCTACTCCTGCCCTTGCAAGGCAGGACCCAGGAAGCAGCCTTATCGCTGTCTTTCACGGTGCCTGTGGGTATGTCTCTACACTGCAATAAAAGACCCACAGTGACTGGCCTGGGTTAGCTGACTCAGTCTTATGGGGTTTGATCTGCAGGGCTATAAAACTGCAGTGCAGATTTCAGGCTCAGGCTGAGGGCCAGGCTCTGAGACCCCTTGGGGAGGGTCTCAGAGCCCGGGCTCCATTTTATAGACGGGGAGGTGAGTCACAGAGGGTATGTCTACACTGCAGCTGGGAGTGAGCCTCTCAGCCTCACTGGACAGACTCGCGCGAGTGCCATTCAAGCTTTGGCTGAAACATTCCAAAAAATTCAGACTGTGGCAGATACCCAGTATGGGAAAGTTCAGGCCAAATGGTTAAAGTTTTGCAAAATTATCAGCAATTGAAAATAGGGTCTTATAATGGAAAATGTCAGGTAACCTTCATAATAGGTGGTGTCATAGGCGCTGACTCCATGCGTGCTCTGGGGCTGGAGGACCCACGGGAAAAAAATAGTGGGAACTTGGCACCCGCTGGCAGGCCCTGCGAATCAGCTCCTCCCCCTCCCCCATGCCTCCCACCCACCGCTGATCA
Source organism: Lepidochelys olivacea (assembly GCF_965140295.1). NCBI lineage: Eukaryota > Metazoa > Chordata > Testudines > Cheloniidae > Lepidochelys > Lepidochelys olivacea. The sequence goes on from NC_140413.1 coordinate 9,493,669, forward strand.
GCTGTCTGTCCAGGCAGGCAGGAGGCGCTGGGGGATGAGGGGGAGGAGCAAGGGCAGGAAGAGGCGGAGCGAAGGTGGGACATGCTCAGGGGAGGGGGTGGAACGGGGCGGGAAGAGTGGAGCAGGGTGGAAAGAGGTGAGGTGGAGGCGGAGCGCAGGCAGGAAGAGGCGGCGGGGCCTTGGGGGAAGGGGCAGAGTGGGGGCAGGGCCTGGGGCCGTGTGGGGATTGAGCACCCCCGGGGAAATGAGAAAGTCGGCACCTGTGGGTGGCGCTACCAGTGCCACCTATAATTATATCTCTGAGTATAATGTTATAATTTCCTATTTTCCCACATTTTATGTTTAGTTCTTTAAGTTTTGCCTGGACTTGTTTCCTGGCTTTCTGATGTTTTTAATCCCTCTGCACCCCACACCACCCAGCTTAGTTATTGATACGTATTTATAGCCCCTAAGTATTAGCTTAATGCTTTGTTGTCACTGAATAACAATAATACTTCCCCCTTTGACAGCACCTTTCATCCAAGAATCTCTAAGTGCTTTAAGAATATTACTTAAACGAATGAACGAATCAAACCTCCCAGGATCTCAGTGAGGCAGACATCATGCTACGCCGCATACGTGGGGTGAACCGAGGCATGGAGACACGCCCTTTGTCACCCAGGCAGTAAGTGGCGGAGCTGGGATTCCTGACTCTTGCTGTAACCTGTAGGCCAAACGTCTTCCATTGTTCATTTGGATAAAATGTTCTACTGTCAATCAGTACCAGAAACAAATCTGAACTCCACACAGTGGAAGGGATTGGCCATTATCTTTGAAAACTCATGGTGATCAGGGGAAGTCCTGGACGACTGCAAAAAGGCTAACGTAGTGCCCATCTTTAAAAAAGGGAAGAAGGAGGATCCTGGGAACAACACGCCAGTCAGCCTCACCTCAGTCCCTGGAAAAATCATGGAGCAGTTTCCTCAAGGAATCAATTCTAAAGCACTTAGAGGAGAGGAAAGTGATCAGGAACAGTCAGCATGGATTCACCAAGGCCAAGTCATGCCTGACTAATCTAATTGCCTTCTATGACGAGATAACTGGTTCTGTGGATGAAGGGAAAGCAGTAGACGTGTTGTTCCTTGACTTTAGCAAAGCTTTTGACATGGTCTCCCACAGTATTCTTGCCAGCAAGTTAAAGAAGTATGGGCTGGATGAATGGAGGATAGAAAGTTGGCTAGATTGTCGGGCTCAACGGGTAGTGATCAATGGCTCCATGTCTAGTTGGCAGCCGGTATCAAGTGGAGTGCCCCAAGGGTCAGTCCTGGGGCCGGTTTTGTTCAATATCTTCATAAATGATCTGGAGGATGGGGTGGATTGCACCCTCAGCAAGTTTGCAGATGACACTAAACTGAGAGGAGAGGTAGATACGCTGGTGGGTAGGGATAGGATACAGAGGGACCTAGACAAATTGGAGGATTGGGCCAAAAGAAATCTGATGAGGTTCAACAAGGACAAGTGCACTTAGGACGGAAGAATCCAATGAACCGCTACAGACTAGGGACCGAATGGCTCGGCAGCAGTTCTGCAGAAAAGGACCTAGCGGTTACAGTGTATGAGAAGGTGGATATGAGTCAACAGTGTGCCCTTGTTGCCAAGAAGGCCAATGGCATTTTGGGATGTATAAGTAGGGGCATTGCCAGCAGATCGAGGGATGTGATCGTTCCCCTCTATTCGACACTGGAGAGGCCTCATCTGGAGTACTGTGTCCAGTTTTGGGCCCCACACTACAAGAAGGATGTGGAAAAATTGGAAAGAGTCCAGCGGAGGGCAACAAAAATGATTAGGGGACTGGAACACATGAGTTATGAGGAGAGGTTGAGGGAACTGGGGATGTTTAGTCTACGGAAGAGAAGAATGAGGGGGGATTTGATAGCTGCTTTCAACTACCTGAAAGGGGGTTCCAAAAAGGATGGCTCTAGACTGTTCTCAGTGGTAGCAGATGACGGAACGAGGAGTAATGGTCTCAAGTTGCAGTGGGGGAGGTTTAGGATGGATATTAGGAAAAACTTTTTCACTAGGAGGGTGGTGAAGCCCTGGAATGGGTTACCTAGGGAGGTGGTGGAATCTCCATCCTTGGAGGTTTTTAAGGTCAGGCTTGACAAAGCCCTGGCTGGGATGACTTAATTGGGGATCGGTCCTGCTTTGAGCAGGGGTTGGACTAGATGACCTCCTGAGGTCCCTTCCAACCCTGATATTTTATGATTTCTATGATTTCATGGCGCTTCTCGGCAGACAAGCCATCTGCATTGTAACAGCCACTGTTCAGCTGGCACTGTACGACAGCCAAGAAAAGAAGGATCTAGCAGGCTATGGAGATCAAATGTCTCTTCTTCCCAAGAGCTGGTCCCTCCAGATATGGGCTTCGGGACATTAGGGGTCCGATCCAAAGCCTGCTGCAGTCAGTGAGACTCTCTGCATTGGTCTCAATGGGTTTTGGATCAGGATGTAAGGGGAAGCTTGTCTTGCTACTGCCCAAATTGTACCTGAGCTGTGGCTAGCACGAGGACTTCCCTCCGCAGGACTGTAAATCTAGCGCTTTTCATTTGCAGGAAATTCACAGGAAAACAGTAACCACATTTTTTAAGATCTCAGAGCAGGAAGATGGGAGCGAAAAACAGATTTTAGGGCCAGGCCCGTTAAGAAGGGAGGCGTTGCCAAGCTGCTCTCCAGGGGGCCTTGCCAGCCCTGGATGGGTTCTCTCAACAGCCAGCTAGGCAGCCAGACAAGCCAGAATCTGCCATCCCCGTTGCTGTTTGGTCTCAGACACGTTTCTGGTCAGCAGCCTCCCCCGCTGCCTGGGATCCTAGGGAAGGAGCGGACAGAAATCTGACTAACCCTGTCACGTGAGCAGGTTTCCTTCCTGAGCGCACAGAATGCTTCTGATGTTTTGTTAGCTCTGAAGCTCTTGGGGCTAAGTGACATGGCAGGCGCACGGGCGCCTGCGAACGAGAGCAAACAACAACGGGTCAGGGCTGCGCTGGGCCCGGGAGCGTCTCTCCGAGGTGGCGGCTGGGCCGTGCTGGCGGAAGAGCGTGTGGCATGCGTGGGTGAATGGGCTGCAGGCAGTTCAAAGCTCCGTCCGGATGCTTTTAGAACCCCGATCCTTCACCGCAACACTGTGTCCAGCAGCTTGACTGTGGTTCGGCTGCATGTCGCCTGCCACACAGGCCTCCCAAATCCACAGAACTCCCCCACGCCCGGGATGGTGTCCATGGAGATCCCCCCAAGCTGTGAAGGAGGATGGAGAATGCTGTGGAGCTGCCCCTTTCCCTCTCCCTTATTTCAAGGCCATTTCATCTCCTTTCTTCCAGCTCCTCTCTGTGCCCCACAAGGGCGGGGGACCTCTGGCCCCCCAGGTAAGGATAAGAACATAAGAACGGCCATACTGGGTCAGACCAAAGGTCCATCTAGCCCAGTGTCCTGTCTTCCGACAGTGGCCAGCACCAGATACCCCAGAGGGAGTGAACAGAACAGGTTATCATCCAGTGATCCATCTTCTGTCACTCATTCCCAGCTTCTGGCAAACAGAGGCTAGGGACACCATCCCTGCCCATGCCATTGATGGACCCTATCCTCCATGAATTTATCTAGTTCTTTTTTGAACCTCGTTATGATCTTGGCCTTCACAACATCCTCTGGCAAGGAGTTCCACAGATTGACTGTGTGTTGTGTGAAGAAATACATCCTTTTATTTGTTTTAAACCTGCTGCCTATTAATTTCATTTGCTGACCCCTAGTTCTTGTGTTATGAGAAGTAGTAAACAACACTTCCTTATCTACTTTCTCTACACCAGTTATGATTTTATAGACCTCAATCATATCCCCCCTTAGCTGTTTCTTTTCCAAGCTGAAAAGTCCCAGGCTTATTAATCTCTCCTCATACGGAAGTCGTTCCATACCGCTAATCATTTTTGTTGCCCTTTTCTGAACCTTTTCCAATTCCAATATATCTTTTTTGAAATGAGGCGACCACATCTCTTCATACAGTATTCAAGATATGGGCCCACCATGGATTTATATAGAGGCAACATGATATTTTCTATCCTATTATCTATCTCTTTCTTAATTATTCCCGGCATTCTGTTGGCTTTTTTGACTGCCGCTGCACACTGAGTGGATGATTTCAGAGAACTCTCCACAATGACTCCAAGATCTCTTTCTTGAGTGGTCACAGCTAATTTAGACCCCATCATTTTATATGTAGAGTTGGGATTATTCTTTCCAATGTGCATTACTTTGCATTTATCAACATTAAATTTCATCGGCCATGTTGTTGCCCAGTCACTGAGTTTTGCGAGATCCTTTTGTAGCTCTTCGCAGTCTGTCCGGGTCTGAACTATCTTTAGGTGTGTTGAAATGTTCCACCTCTCCACCAAAGACAGGCTTCCCGGATCATTGTTCTGATCTTACAGCTTCCAGGTGCAGCGCTACGCAACTGAAAATGCTTAGGGTGAAATCCAGGCTCCGCTCAAGTCCACGGCAATGCTCCCACTGACTCCAGCGGGGCCCGGATTTCACCCTATCGGCGCCCGCGGCATGGGCCAATGCAGGAGCCTGGGTTCCACCCTCAGCTCTGCAATGACTTGGTTACGTGACCTTGGCTACGCCGCCTGTGAGGTAGGGTTAAGGAGACTGCTCGCCTCTGCCAAGCACGCCAAGATCCGGATTGGAAGCCTGAAGGACTGTCACCATAAAGGACTTTGCCACACGTGCTGCTTTATCGACGACACTGTGGCCCTTCACCGCGTATATGCTACCTACTGGGAAGAAAGTCATTTACCGTCCCTCTGGGAAGGGCGGAAGTGTCATTCTGCTTTTCACAGCACTGTCTTGTTCTGGAGCCCAGCCCTCAAGCGTCAAAGAGAGAGAGAGGCGGCACAAAAGGCTCAATTACAAATAAAAAAGAGGTCCCAGCGTGGGCTCGTGTTTACAGATTTCTAGAGAAATTGTGGCATTTGCCTACTGTGTTGGGTGCCATTCCTTCTCCACCCACCAGCTGGCTTCCCCTGCTTAATACCTCCCAGAAAGATGTTCCCCACTCACAATCCCTCCACAATGCTTCTGTCACTCACTCTCATCTCACTTATTAGTTAGGGAGATCCTTTATCTCAGAGATGGGCCTGAAGACAATTTCCAGCCCTGGATGTGGGTTGGGATCAGCGTTCGCAGCCTAAGCCTCTCTCTGCGACAGAATCTGAACTCCAAATGCAAACGCTGCAGTAGCTGGGAAAGTTCCCATTGGCATCTGGGTTTCACACCCGTGAGTTCAGGAGTGATCAGATTGGGGTGTTTGTTTCACACTCTCCGTTGACATGGGGTCAATCCAGAGTAACTCAACTGATTTCAGTGAAGTTACTCCAGTTTTATACCAGAGTAACTGAGTGCAGAGTCCAGCCCATTGCATTCAGATCCAGACTCCTGTTCTGCCCGACCTCTGCTTCATAACAGACATGAGGGAGGGGGCCCACCGTTTGCACGTTTCAAGGAGCGCCTCTGTCCTTTGCTCTAAGGCCTTTCCCCCATTGGCAGCCAGCTCCTGCTTTGTGTCTTTGGGCCTGTTTTCATTTTCCCAGCGTTTTGACCGGGGGAGGTGAAAGGGAGCTAGCGAGGGAAAACTTGGGAGCTGCAGAATTGTATGGAGGGAGAAGTTATTTTTTTCTTGACATAAACAGCCAGGCTTTCCCTCGGCCCTTTACTTGAATCGTGAAGTAGGACCCGGACTCATAACATCCGGCAGGAGGGGCCGGCGTTATCAGGCAGGAAACACTCAGCTCTGGACACATCCTCCCCGCACTCCCTGCAGCTCTCATTGGCAGCGCTTAGCAGGAAAAGACTCAGCAGCTTGTCTCATTCCCTCCTCTTAATCAAGGGAGGGCCTGAGCCTGCTGTCCTAACTCAGGGGGAAAACTCTTATTGACCAGAATGGGAGAGCTCCTGGAGCAAGGGCTTGCTGGGCTGGTATGGGACAGGGAGATGTGGCCCCACAAACAGGAGCAAGAGAAGATCTTCATGTTACACGCCTTATTCCCCCTACAAAATTCCGCTCTGAGTGAAAGGAGAAAACAATCCCACTTCATTGTATTCACAGCATTCACCCAGTCCAATAAAGCAGGGCCCTTGGCTGGGAATCAGAAGATCAGGGGTCTCCACCACTGACTCACGGTGCAGCCTTAGGCAAATCCCTTCATCTCTCTATGCCTCTGTTTCCACACCTGTAATATAGGGACAATGATATCCCCCACTCTCTTGCAAAGCACTCGGAGATCTAAGGACCCTGGGCGGGATTGTACGCGGGGCAGCTAACCCAGTCCGCCAACCATGCAGCTGCAGCTAAACTGCTATTTTTAGCACAGGTAAGTCTACTTCAGCTGGGAATTGCACCTCCAACTCCCGTGTAGACGTGCCCATAGTAAAAGACAATCCCTGACCCAAAGAGCTTAGTGTAAGGGTATGTCTACACTGCGGAGATTGTACTGGAACAGCTATGTCGCTGCAGCCCCGCAGTGTAGACGCAGCCTGCACCAACAGACGGGGAGCACCGCTACCCCAAATGAAGTTAGCCCTGTTGACAGAAGCAGTCTCCTATCAACCTAGTTGCATCTACGTGGCGGGAGGGGGGTGTCAGCATAGCTGTGCCAGTCAGGGGGTTGGGTTTTTTTCGTACCCCTGACCAACAAACTTGTTCAGTGTAGACCAGGCTTCAATAGATAACACAGACAAAGGGATCATTCTTATCCCCATTTTATAGACGGGGGAAACTGAGGCACAGAGAGGTGAAGTAACTTGCCCGGGGTCACCCAGAGAGTCCGTGGCAGCACTGGGATATGTACCCAGGTCTCCTTGACCACGAGACCACCCTTCCTTTCCAAATCCTAGAACTGCTCCGATGAGAGCCTCTCCCACCCTTGGGGACATTGCCTAGGCTTGACTGATTTTGCTATCCACGCTGCTGTTGCCTCTTACAAATCCTTCTCCTCCTGTGACGAGCAACAGGCGAGCAACAGGCAACCCCACATATGGTGCTTCCGAACTGTGGGGCCCCCTTTAGGATCTCGTCTCCTTGGGGAGGGACTGTGCCATGTCCAGCAGTAAACACACAGGATGCAAGAGAGCGAGGTCATTCCATACCTGCTGGGCCCACTGGCAGCAGTCAATAAATGACAGTAACATAGCTAGGTTGACTCTCACTCAACCTTTTCTCCTCTGACATCTCGGGCAGAATGAGATCTGGACAGATGTCAATCAAAGAGGCACTGAAAAGGGTTGGCGGCCCCTCCTTGCCCATAGTAGCTGAGTTAGGACAGATTCAGCTTCAGCAATTCTGGCCTCAGTGACTGAGAAGAATCACCACCTGTTCTGTGGATTTAAAGGAAATCGGTTCTCCTGGGAGGCCAGGCACATGACACACGCTAACTCCCAGACGGACTGAATTCCAGGGCTATCCGGGAAGGGTGAGGTCATGATTGCTCACAATTACTCACATTGCAACTTGCACAACAAAAATATTGACTGCAGCTTGAATGTCATATGGAAAACTGCTGCCCTGCTGGTTCAAACTGTGCGTGGGCTTTGAGACCCGTGGATTCGGCCAAAGGCGATAGGTGACTTTTTCAATTCTCCGCCTCCGCCCTCCCATCCCTGCCTTGGATCTATGTCAAAAACACCAGTAGAGATTGGGTTTGAATTACCCCGGGCACATTTTCATTTTCACTCCCCGCCCTGTCTTACCTGGAGGAGACGACCAACGCATCTTAGGAGAAGGAGATGGAGAATCGTCGCCAGCCTGGTGCAAAGACGAGACCTCACTCTGGGTCGTTCTGGGGAGAGTGGCCAACTGCTGCAGGGGAAGGACAGACCTGCTTAGGGTATCGACGTGGAACAAGCTGCTTTCTGAGATGGCCATGTCACAAAAGCCACCACCACAATAGGCTCGTACTGGGGTCTTGTTGGTATTTGCAGCAGATAGGCCAATGACTGAGTGGACCTAGTGATGGCAGTATGTTCCTTACCACTTGCGATGGCTATTTATTTATTTTCCAGTCACCCCCATCTGAGATTGGAGCCCTACTCTGCCACGTGCTGAACGTACACATAGTGAGCGATCCAGAGTCCCTGCCCCAAAGAGGGGAAATGGTTCCTGCAGGTCTGATTTGAGAAACGTTGTTGGAGGACTGAATGGGAGGCTACCACTTGCTCATGCCCTGTTTGGCAAGTAAATAGGGGACTGTGCCCTCAGGGGTGCCATTCTGGCACCATGAAAGCCCTGGATCTAAAAATAAATTCCCAAGAGAGCTGATTTTGCAGAGTTAGCTACATAGGATGAAAACAGAGAACTCAGTTTTGCTGTGGCTATTAAGACGTTGTCAGGAGATAGGCTGATGGCACTGATCACGAATTTCTCCACTACTGAAACCACCCAAGTGACCAGGTTCTGATCCAGAAGCAGATTTTCCCAAAGTATGGGTGTGCCTAATGGGCTAGTTTTGTCTATTCTAGAGCCAGACCCATTGTTTGAATTCAGATCCAAGTTCCCCCAGCAGCAAGGTTTTTGATTCAGCCCAGCTCTGCTACAGGTAAGGTGTGTGGGTGACTCACGCTGCTTTTCCTCATGTGATTCTGCTTTAAACAAGTGGGGACAAAGTCATCCCTTCTATAACACCACGGAAGTCAGCCGAGTTAAATCAAGGATTAATTGAACTTCTGCCCTGCAAAATGGATTAGAGGGCTTAAAAAACACATTACATCTTCAGAACAATAGGTAATATGCACCGGACGTGATTTTTCTGAGATGCTGAGCACCCACTGCTCCAGGTGACGTCAATGGGAACCGGGTGGCCCAGAGAATTAGACCCAATATCTGCATTAAATACAAATAATGTAATAAATGGTTGTAACTTACCCAGAGACTTATGATTAGCCAGAATAATAGGAGCTTCGTTGGCTTGTTACAAGCCCCAAACTCTAATTTCCTTGCAAGGCTTTGGTACGTTTGTTGTTTGTACCGTCGCTGGGCTGTGAGACCGATTCGTTTTGATAAAAGAGCAGTTTGCATCCTTGCACCTACTAGGGATCCAGACTGCCTTTAGGGGGCGCTGCTAGCCTTACCTCCTTAGACAAGTCTACTCCTAACTAGGCCTATGGTGATGTGCTCCTCGGTGGTCATTACACAATCTCTGTTCAGGAAACAAGACTCTGTCTATGAGATGGGAGGAGAAAACAGGCTGCTTCTTTACTATCAAATCAGATTGCAAGGTGTTTGGGACAGAAACACGTCTGTCTCTGTGCTTTGTGTCTGTCCCTAGCTCAGTGAGGCCCAATACTGACTGGAGTATGGGTACTACTATAACCAACCCTGCTTGATCCGTTCGCAATGTTTAAACCTGCAATCTCCAGATCTAATTGCATGAGCCCTCACTACTTCAGCTGAAAGACTACATGGGGGAGTTTCAAAAGCATTTAGGTGACTTAGAAGTACAAACCCCACTGACTTTCAATGGGGCTAGTGGGGTGGGATTTGCAGAAGCACCAATCTGACCTAGGAATAGAAGCCACCTTGCAAGTCAATGGAACTTTTGTTTTTGAAAATCTCGCTCTACAGTTTGAATTTTGCATGCACCCCCTTCTCTTTCCCAGGAGCTGAATAGAACTCCTGAATCAAAGAAGCCCCAAATGTTGGGGTATTTGAAAACTAAATCCAAACGGGATTTTGCAGCTTGAGTTCACTTCCAAGCTACCCTATGAATTCGGAATCTATCCTACATTTGATAAATGGAGACTTCCTCTTATGGCTCTTCTGCTCTCGTGTGTTAAAGTCATCCCTGTCATCTGGGAGGCAGCCTGGTATTGTAGTTGGAGCGTGGAAATAGGAGTCTGGAGATGTAGGACCTAGTACTGACTCTGCTCCTGACCTTGGGCCAATTACTTAATTCCTCTATGCCTCAGTTTCCCAACTCGTAAAATGGGGTTAGGAATATCAGCTATGCTGGAGTGTTGTGAGGGTTAATTCACTCATGGTCGCAAAACATCTTGAATGTGCAAAGTGCTCCTTCTGGCATAGTTCCCTCTATACCATGTGCACAGAATTTGAGCGTAGTATATTGTGTCCCTAATACCCATCAAAACTCACTTGAACAATACAGATGCATCATGGCCACAGAAGTGTGTATGCTGAGGAGCAGAAACAAAAGAAAAGGCTGTGTCAGTGAGCGATGGCTTTCTATGTAGCTTTCCTTCGTGTCGGTCACCCTTCTGGCCTCGTTGTATAGATATTCGGGCTTGGTCGGGAGCATATAAAGCTGGTGAAATTGATTAGTTTGGACTCCCCTAAGACTCACTCCTCTCAGAATTCATAGTCACCCATTACAAGATGTCTCGGAAAACTGGCTCCTGCCCCATGGATCTGAGGGCAAGAAAGAGGCCTTACAGAGGTATATGAGTCCATGGACCCTATTTCAAAGTCCGTACAAAGCAAAGCTTCAAGTAAAGTTTTGCATGAATGGGCTATAGGTTTGGCCTGCAGGATCAGGTCCATGATAAGGGCTAAACTCTCATCAGTTACACCAGTTGAGTAGAGAGGAACCTGGCTTTGTCTGGAGAGCTCTTCACCCACTATGTTTCAGAGTTACAATTTAAAACCTATCTATCATACCCCACTGCGTTTCTTACCTTCCCTCTTCCACACTTGTTACATTTCACCCAGAACTTCACCTTTGGAGACTATTCATCCTGATTCTCAGTTACACCAAGGCCCCTTTACTTCACTCTGGCAATGTAAAGAAGGGCTCATAAGGGGTGTAAATGTTTAGTATCCTTAGTGCAAATAAGAACCATGCCCTACAGACTCATATTATACTCAGCAAACAGTCCACATATTTTGAGGTCCACTCCTATGCCACGTCAATAGTAAACTCCCCATTAACTTCAGTGGGCCCCCCAAATTGTGCCTGACTTGGGTCCTGCAATCCTTGCCTACACAAAGGGGGGAGGGATAGCTCAGTGCTTTGAGTATTGGGCTGCTAAACCCAGGGTTGTGAGTTCAATCCTTGAGGGGGCCATTTAGGGATCTGGGGCAAAAACTGGGGATTGGTCCTGCTTTGAGCAGGGGGTTGGTCTAGATGACCTCGTGAGGTCCCTTCCAACTCTGAGATTCTATGATTCTATGAAAACTCTGATATCGAAGGGCGCTTTGGATAAGCGGGAATGCGCAATCAGGTCCCTTAAAGAGATTTCCACTGATACATTGGGACGGGAAAAAATACTTCAAATTGTGACATAAATTAGTCCCGGATAAAGTATTACACAATTTTTAAAGATAGCCACAGGCCTTTTTTATTTCAAAAAAGAAACTGATGTAGAAAAGTTTGGCTGAAAATTAAAAAAACCCCAATGCACCATCGAGCACAATAAATGCTTCCCCTTTGAACAGTTTTGTCCAGAATTACAGCAATCTAAATGATAAAATAGTCATTGTATAAAAACATATTTATTTAAATTAAATATTTTATGCGAACTCATATCTACACGCATTCAAAATGCATAAAAGAGTCACACACAAAAAGAGATGGGAAGTGTTAGCTTAAAAGTTGTGGTTTTTTTAAAGAATTATTTGCAATTATATTATCATTTGCAATTAATTACGCACTCAGGATTGAAACCAAAAAATCATAACCACGCTACTAACTAATCATAACCACATGTCATACTGTAATGCTAAGATTAATCATGATACATAACTGATTTAAAATAAAATGTCATCTTTATGAAAAAAGAGCAATACAAAATATGACGGGGAAATAATGGAACATACAAATCAATGTACAGCTTTATTACAAGCAATAATATACTGATGGAAAGAGGAACGGGCATTTCATTTCTAAACATTAAGTATTTGCCTTCAAATGATGCTTGATACAAATGTGTGTCTGCTATGTATCACCTCTTTTCCAAAGTGCTCATCACAATAAATTCTTTCCAGCTGTGGCTGCAGGTCGAGGGGACATGATGGGATATTACTCAGGTTCGTGGCCTTCAGAGTAGCTGTTACGAAGGCCACTAGCCTGGCTACGTACATGGGAAATTACTTGTAGTGACTCAGGCAGGGACCAATCTTGGTTCCATTTAACTCAGAGAAAGCAGGATCAGAGCCCAGTGAAACTCTGTTTAAAGAGAAGTCAAGCTGAATTTTATGGAGTGCGCAAATTTCAGCTTCAAACAGAAGCTCAGCCGCAACCTTCGCACTGGAGCAGCTAGCAGTCAGTCCATTATCACAAGACCACACTGTGTCACGGCACTGCAGTTCCAGTTATTGTGAACCTCCCACTCAAGTTGTTCAGGGTTGGGGCGGTGGGGCGCGGGTGTGTGTGTGTGTGTGGAAATGACATCAGGATTCCACCCTGGGCCAGATCTTTCCTTCCTTACACTCCCAGGGTTCCCACTGAAATCCACAAAACGTTCCAGGAGCCAAAGGGACACAGAGCGGGGTTATGTGGGTGCAACAGATTAGATTAGATGCCTTTGCAGACACAGGACCAAATACACAGCTGGCACTAGGGACTGCAAGTCCAGTGACTTCACTGGAGTTGCATTCCTTATGCTAGTGCACTCTCAAAAACTCCCAGCCACTTCCGTGAAACTGTTGAGTACACAGGGAATGCAAGACCAGGCCAACAGAAAACACACACAGCTATGCATGAAAGCCACAGAGCTCTCTCTGGTTAAAGCTCTTCACATAGCGTAATTACGGGAGAACAGGACATTTATGATCCCCTGATCATATTCTCTCTGTACAGCAACAGCTGGTTGTGACAGCCACCATCTTAGCCAATGCTGCGACTGGAATTGGAAACCTGCATTATCGAACACTGGAGTGACTACAGCTTGACAAGCCAGGTTCTGTAGGTAGGGGGCAGTCACAGAGTCACACCAGCAGGCCCAGAAGGCGGCACACGCTGACCAGAGGGTTACATTAACTCATTTGCCACATCTTTGCTTTTCCCCCCATCCCTACCACAACGGCAAAGAGCTACATAGAACAAGACACAGGGGTTGACTTTTCAGAGGAGCCGAGACTCTGCAGCCCCCAGGGGATCCAGCTGGCGTTGAGGGAGCTCTGGCCCAGATCCAGGAAGTTAGGAGTCTAAATACCTTTATGGAGCTGGGCCTCAGTGCCACTGAAAAATCAGACCCATCGTCCAAAGACTCGCCACGCTTATCAAATAAATCGGTAGGAGGACTGTAGCCAGTGACCAGCTGGCTTGGAAAAGGGACTTGACCACAGACCTTTTCTGAAGCAGGATATCAAATACCTTTTAAAGCAGGATACTTAATATTGATGCCAGTGGATGTCTGAGAAGCAAAATCCATTATCTAGGACAGAGAGGAGGCTCCAAAGCTGTTTCAGTTCTGACTTGGCAACCCTGAGGTGAGGAGCAAGGTGCCCACCAGCTGTTGCGGCCCTGGAGCCACGGCCAATAATACTGTAGGGTCTGTCCGTGGCCAGTCCTCAGGCCCTGCTCCTTCTGGCCTAGGAGACGCGGTAGTTGTTGTAGTAGGTAGCAGTGGCATCTGCTAGGACGGAGATGAGGCTAGTCTCTGTGGAGGGTGAGCCACCTGCAACCTGAGACACCTGGGCGTCTCCATTGGTTATCACCCCGCTGCGGTCTGAGTGGCCGGGAGCGCTGAGATACTGGTCAAACTCATTGCGGTCCATCTCCCCCAGAAGTTCTGCTTGGCTCAGCTGGTCCAGGCTGTCAAAGCCATGGTGTTCAGGGGGTGGGGAGAGCTGACCAAGATGGGCATGGAGGCTGTGGGGGTGGATGGGGTGGAAGGCTGGCGTGTAGTAGGTGGGAGGAGGAGGGGGGCAGCTGGGGATTGGGGGGATCATGGAGGTGCTGGGCTGAGGGATGGACATGGGGCCAAGAGGATGGTGGTTACACTGGAGAGGGCTGGTGGAGTACTCTGGAGAGTAAGGGGCCCCAGTCATATGGGGGTGGTGATGCTCCTCTGGGCAGGGGGAGGAGAAGAAGCTCTGCTCAGGGTCTATCACATCCAAAGGGGACATCTCAGGCGGGGTGGGCAACCCGTAGGGGTAGGTGTCCATGTTGGTGCTGCCGCCGCTGGCCTGGGCTTCCCTGTAGCCCCTGATGCTCTGCAATACTGGGCCAGGCGAGTACTCACCCTGCCCCTCCTTTTCCCCCATTGTCCTGCCGCAGGCCCGCTTCTCTGGCCCCGAGTTCTGATCCCTGGAGAGGTTCCCCAGCAGAAAGCCTGGATCCACCCGCTTGCAGATCCGCTTGACCTGTTTCTTCCTCCTGGGCCGGTATTTGTAGTTGGGGTAATCTTGCATGTGCTGAACCCTCAGTCTTTCCGCCTCCTCCACGTAAGGTCTCTTCTGGGAAGGGCTCAGAGATTTCCAGGACTTGCCTGCAACCAGGAAGGAACAAAAATCCCCTTAGAATCCACAGCTGAGGCATCTGTGCTGGGCAAGGAGGGGCTGTTCCCCTAAGCACCCAGAGAGCGCTGGCTGGGACCCAGGAACAGAGCCTCGTCCTGTAGAAACCAGTGGCCAGACACCCACTGAATCCTCAATACAGGGATACGACCCTACACAAAATACTGGGTCGAGGGGAGTGTATGAATCCTACAGATCTAGTGAGTGGGACCTCCCCAGGAGAGCAAAATATTAAGAGGTTGGAGTGGGAGGGATACCCCCACGTGTGGCTTGCATTCCCTTTCCTCTTTAATCAGATGCTCACTGACTCGCCTGCTTCAACTAAATTGCAGCCCTGCCCAAGCTGCGGAGAAAGCCCCTTGGTTTTGTAATTAGACCAAGCCGAGTTCCTGCACCTGGGGGGGGGGGGGGGAACTCATTTCGTGCCAGAGTCTGAACGCGAAATAAAAGGAAACAAGCCCAGGTGCCGGGTGACAGTTTCCAAGGGGAAAGATGGAAATAATCGGCCCGTTCCCCACAGAGACGGGGGGGCTGGACACATGTAGAGATGCGACGTTTTTAAAACAAATTCACAAAAGTTCATTACACTTTTGGAAACAACCCGGGACGATAAATGGCTGTCGTCAGTTTGGCCAGATTTGGGCAGGGTAATCCCCCCCCCCCCGCCTCCCCTCTAATCACAAAAGTGGAGAAAAGCAAAAGACCAAAGAAATCACTGGTTTTGTTTTGAGGAACAAACAATCATCGCCCTGAAGATCGGTTTCCCCGGGGTCTGACGAACGGGGCGGATTGACGAGCGAGCAAAACTAATGCAACGTGACAACTTCGACCCGGAAAATAACCCGGGTCAGGGACTTCTAACCCGCTTTGCTCCGGCCCCAGAGGCGGAGCGGAGTCCCCGCCGGGTTCCCCAACCCCAGCCAGGGACAGCGGAGAGACACAGCCCAGAAGCGGGGCAGCTCCGCCGCGCTGCCCGGGGTGTCGTGCCGGGCGAACACCTGCTTTTGTTTTGGATCCCCGAGTCCAGACCGGCAGGGGAGGTCACAGCGGCGGCTGGGGTTAGGGTCGAGCCCGGGGGCAGGAGCGGGAGGCTTCCCCCCCCCACCACCCCGCAGCTCCGACCCCGGTCTCTCCGGGGGGCATCGGGGGACGGATCCCGGCCGCCAGCCCCGCGGGCAGCCTGGGGGCCCCGGCTCACCGAGCATCTTGCTGAGCTCCGCGTTGTGCAGGTCCGGGTTCTGCACCGCCAGCCGCTTCCTCTCGTCCTTCGCCCACACCATGAAGGCGTTCATGGGTCTCCTGATGCGGGTCTCCGAGCCCTTCTCCCCCGGGGAGCGGTGCGCGGCCGGCGGGGAGAGCCCCTCCGGGAGCTCCCCATCCAGGCTCTCGGACCACGGGTAGGAGCCCAGCAGGGAAGCCATGACCCCCCGCTTCGCCCCTGGCCCCCTAGCGCTCCCCGCCGCCCGGCTCCGAGTCCCCCTGCAGCGCCCGGGGCTCCCCGGCTGCTGCCGCCCCCCTCCCCCTCTGGCACCGTAATCCAGGGGGCCCCTGGCCGAGCTGCACCCTGCAGCCCGGGCTCTGTATTTATGAGCTCCTCGCAGGAGCTTCCTCCAATGACACCGAAGGTGCCTGCGGCTCCTCCTCGTTTTCAAACTCCGGCGCCCCAGCCAGGAGGCCTGTGAGAAACTTCTCCCTGCAACCTGCCCGCCGCAGAGGGGCTGGCTCAGCCCCAAGGGGGAGCCCGCCCCCGGCCTTCCAGTTCTCCCCCATCCCTCCGCCAGGTTCTTCTTCTCCTCCCACCTCGGATTGCTGGGGCGCCCGCCCCGGGGCTCCCTTCTCCTGCCCCAAGGGGACAACGGCAACCAAGCGGGCAAGGATCCAGCTCCCCGGGTCAGCCACAGGGCAAGTCTGGTGCTGGGGACGGGGGACAAGCGTCCAGGTTCAACAGCCAGCTGGCTGTTCCAGCCAGCAAGAAAGTAATGGAGGGGAGAGCAAGGGTATGAAAGCTGCGATTTGGGCCCCGCTGGCCAGCTTTGGTCGAAAGAGGGAAGACAAGAAGACTCTGAGCTTTCGAAAATTCTCCCGCCTTAGTCTGATTGCAAATTCAGAATAAAACGAAGAAGGCCTGGTTTTAACAAACACACACACGTTCTGTCTGATTCCAGCATCTCAGGGCCCTCTGCAAAGCGGAGAAATCACATTACCCTTTACTGGCAATGTAGGGAAACTGAGGCGCAAATAAGCGACGTGACTTGACCAAGGTCCAGTTGCAAATCAGATGCAAAACCACTCACGCCCTAGCCCCCGCCACTAGACCGCGCGGGCGGTTTGTCTTACAGTGCTGATTTCTGACTGGTCAGGTGGGCCCCAGACCTGAGGAAATCTCCGCAGAGCTGCAGTGTGGACGCCTACGGGCCGCAGCCCAACAGAAACCAGCTGAAGGCACCTGACAGCCTTACAGGGACCTTTAACTAGACGGAGCCCGACAGCCCTTGCAAGCTGCTGGGCGACCTACCCCGAGATGTTTATGCACTTTGCATGAGCCTCAGATTCACCATGCAAACAATGAATGAGGGGCCAACGCCCCCCAAAGGGGCCCTGAAGGCGACCTGGGTTTTGTTGCTCACCAAGGCACACGATGGCCCAAGCAAAGCCCAGCCTCCTGCTTTCCCGAGACACTTGGAGCACGTCAAAAGAAGGGCCTCTGAGGGAGGCAGGAAAAGCCAACAAGCCTAAAAGAAACCAAGACACACCCTGGTCCCCCAACACCCCACTACAGATTCCCCCTTCTCTCTCCAGAAGCATGGATTTGCCCTCTACAATCCAGCCGCTGCCCCCCAAAGGGAAGCTAAAGGTGTAAGGTTTTGTCTCCTTGACAAACCCCCTGGTAATGTGCACCCTGGCACATCGCCTGCTTGGAAATCCAGGATGTGTCAAGTCAAAATAGCATCACTCCAAAGGTGTTGCTTAAAAAAATAAATAACCCAAGAGCCAACAGCAGGTGCTGCTTGTCCAGAAGAGAACTAGGGATGAGTTTTAAGAATTGTTCGGAAAGTTTCAGCCAGAAACGGTGGGGGTCTAAATATCCCCCCCACCCCCAAAGGCACTAGAGACCGAGGTGCAGCCAACCCCCGGCCCGCAAAGGAATCTGAAAGCCTCGCCTCCTCTTGGGCTAGCCAGGGTCAGAAGAAATAAAAGCCAGCACCTCTGGCCTCACTGAAACGGTTCTAGTTAGGCCCTGGGTTCCTTTATGATTCTGACCCCCTGACACGACTTACAGCACTTCAGCCGCTCCCGTTTGAATGATGGTGGATTTCCTATTTGTGCTGCCAGACAGCGAGCTGGACAGGACCCGAGCTGGGGAGGCATTTCCTTCAGCTGGGTGATAGAGGCGTGTAAAAGTATCAGGGAATCAGGCACTTGGAGCCTTTGGCTGCTCTGCGCGGAGAGTCCCAGCGAGACCCGGGTGTTTGGACAGGTGGGCCGCTGACAGCGACTTCCAACACGTGTCTCCGGTTCTGTTGACACGCGCCAGATTAACGGTGATCTAAAGCCTGGTATGTAAACGTGTTGTGCGGGACCAAGATCCGGCTCAGTTTCCTGATCCCTAGAACACTCCTCTGTACATAATCTGACATTATTTCGAGCTCTTAAAAGAAGAATTTATTAGGACGACTCTGGGGGCAGAGTTGCTAGAGAAACGTTGCGGGAAGTTGCTCCAACACCCTACAAAAGCAACTGCCCTGATGAGGCTCTCTCGGTAACCAAAATACTTTTAAAACTGCGCAGAAACATCAACATTTTCCAAGGGAAACTGATTAAATCTAGTTATTTACAAGTGGGTTTGATCTCAGCCTCTGTTATCTGAGAACACAACAGGAAGGCAACTTCTCTCCAATCTAAAAGGCACAGGAGATTTCCTGGATGTCAAGACAGATTTTTAAATTCCTTTCAAAAATAATCAAGGAGGTAGTTATTCCCCTAAGCTGCGTGTTGGAGGCCTGGTCTAGAAAGACAGCAGCAGCAAACTTCAGTGGAGGAATCCTACATGTGCAGCCTGTAACTCCAGGTAGCCATTGCACTCTCAATTCAAATATGTCTTGGACTCATTTGCCCGGCTGTCAGCCTACAACAGGGGTAGGTAACCTCTGGCACGTTTGAGCTGATTTTCAGTGGCACTCACAACTGCCCGGGTCCAGGCCACCAGTCCGGGGGCCTCTGCATTTTAATTTAATTTTAAAGGAAGCTTCTTAAACATTTAAAAAACCTTATTTACTTTGCATACAACAATAGTTTAGTTATATATTAAAGACTCATAGAAAGAGACCTTCTAAAAACGTTCAAATGTATGACATGGCACGCAAAACTTTCAATTAGAGTGAATAAATGAAGACTCTCGGCCCACCACTTCTGAAAGGTTGCCAACCCCTGGGCTACAGCATACATTGCGAGTGTGCAGTTAGTCCCTCAATAGTAATCTGACAGGGAACATGCACAGGTCTCACTGATGCAGTTTGCTCACTGCAGTTGCTCCAGCGGTCTTGATCTGAGATGCTTCAGTTTTGATATGTGGCCATCAGTAACCATTAGGAAAGAGATAATGAGACAAAAATATCGTAATGCTACTATATAAATCCACTGTACTCCCACACCTTGAATACATCATGCAGTTCTGGTCACTCCATCTTAAAAAAGAGATATTAGAATTAGAAAACGTACATGATAGGCAACAAAA
Organism: Lepidochelys olivacea; assembly: GCF_965140295.1. Taxonomy (NCBI): domain Eukaryota; kingdom Metazoa; phylum Chordata; order Testudines; family Cheloniidae; genus Lepidochelys; species Lepidochelys olivacea. Next base: position 9,512,895 of record NC_140413.1, read on the forward strand.
ATGATTAGGGGATAGAACGATTTCCATATGAGGGGAGATTAAAAAGACTAGGATGAATATTCAGTTTTAAAAAGTGATGACTGGGAGGGGTATGACAGATGTATAAATCAAAAATGGTATGGCGAAATTGTATTATTTGTCCCTTCACATAACACAAGAACCAGGGCTCACCCAGTGAAATTAATAGGTAGCAGGTTTAAAGCAAACATAAGGAAATCTTTCATCACACAATGCAGTCAACCTGTGGAACTTATTGCCAGGGGATGTTGTGAAGGCCAAAATTATAACTGGGTTCAAATCAGAACTAGAGAAGTTCCTGGAGGATAGGCCCATCAATGGCTATTAGCCAGGATGGGCAGGGATACAACCCATGCTCTGGTGTCCCTAAACTTCCAACTGCTAGAAGCTGGGACTCGATGACAGGCGATGGGCTCACTGGATAATTTCCCTGTACTGTTCATTCCCTCTATAACATCTTGCACTGGCCACTCCCAGAAGACAGGAGACTGGGCTAGATGGACTATTGATTTGAGACAGTATTCCATGCTTATGTTCTAACTTTAAGCCAGCAGTTTTGACACCCAGAAGAGGATAGTGAATTGTAGCCAAAAGGGTTCCAAGTCCATTTCAGAGACTGCCTGCCACTGGCCTGCCTTTCAAACAGATAAGCCTCAGAGCCTGCAACCTTGAGCAGGGTGTTATAGATGTGGGGTGCAGTTGGGCACAGTTCACTTGAGATGCCCTCACACTTCTCCATGCACAGGGACCTAGAAGGGTGCACCCAAAATGCCTCTGCTCTTATCTGCAGGGACTCACCTCTTAGGAGTGGCATGATTGACGGATCCTTTTCTGGATGAAACCAAGTGCAGGACCTTGGACACCTGCCTGCCCTCTGCCCCAAACATTGTAAAAAAGGCAGGAGCATTTTCGCTAAGTCTAAAGACTTAAGCCAGAGAAACTACTGTAAACGTACTTTATTACCAAATTCACCGGCCATTCTGGTCAATTTCACATCCATGGGATTTGAAAATTGGTCAATTTCATACTTGCAGATGTTTACACCTGAAATTTCAGGGTGTTGTAACTATAGGGGTCCTGACCCAAAAAGGGTTGTGGGTGGTCCCAAAGCTGGTGTGTGTGTGGGGGGGCGGGGTGGGGAGAGGGAGGGTTGCAGGATTGCCACCCTTATTTCTGTGCTGCCTTCAGAGCTGGGTTCAAAAGGCAGCAGCTGCGGAGGCAGCTCCAACAGGCAGTTTCAAGAGGCAGCTCCCAGAGGTGGATCCAATCTCCTCCTTGCTGCTAGGAACGCCCCACCCAGGGGCTCCTAGCCACTAGTCATGGCCAGTGGCAGATTAATTGTGCCCAGGAACCCCAGCCAATTTGGGGGCCCCCAGAAAAATGGACGCCCCAAGCCGAGGCAGGAACCACAGGGGGCAAAGCCCTGAGCCCAAGCACCCTGAGTTGAGCCACAGGGGGTGGAAGCCCCGAGCTAGGTTGCCCTGAGCCCTGGCAGGAGCTGCAAGGAGCAGGCACCCCGAGCCTGGGCGCCCTGAGCACCAGCTGTGGGGGGCTGAAGCCTCAAGCCCAGGTGGCCCGAGCCCTGGCAGAAAGCCATGGGGGGGGGAGGGGGAGGGAGGCTGAAGCCTTGAGCTCAGATCCTGACAGAAGCCATAGGGGTGGAAGCTCTAAGACCAGCTCCGGGGCTTCTGCAGCACAGAAGTGAGGGTGTACCACCCTCACTTCTGCACTACCTCTGGAGGTGGGTCCGATTTCCCCCTTGAGAGTGGCCGTACAAGGGAAGGACAAGTCCTGTCCCACCCCAGCCTGGCATGGACTAGCAGTTGGGAGCCCCAGCTGGAGCACTCACAGCAGCATTGGGAGATTTGATTTCATGGGCAAGGGCTTATTTCATGGTCCACGACATCTTTTACATGTCCATGAAATTGGTAGGGCCATAGTCATATAAGTACATAGATCTAGGTTTGTACAGTGCCTAGCACAATGGGGTCCTGGTCCATGACAGCAACTCCTAAGTGCTACGATAATGCAAAGGAATAAATATTACTAAGCTTTGGAATTACTTCCGCAATCTTCCTCTGTGTCTCTACCACATTTTAGGGGCTTCTCAAGCATACATAAGAAAGAAAACATTGCATCTGATTTGGTCTGTCATTTTGATTGCCTTTGTAAGATCAGTTCCATCCCGCATCCTGTTTAAACATTGGTTAAACCTGCCCCGTAGGAACATTTAACTTTCTGAGTTACATCAAGGCAACTATGGCCATGTGAAAATGGCACTTTTCATTGTGACCATGTCAGTTCAATCAGTAGCAGACTGGAAAGCCATCACCACATTTTAATACTTACCTCCTTGATTCTGGCATTGAGCTCTATGGGAGCAGAATCCTGCAGCCACATGGTGCCCCGCTGACTTCAACGGGACACTACACCGCATCTATGTTACTAGCTACCTAACTGCACCAGGAGATCAGGTAGATTGGGGCGTAAGTGTGAGCATTTGCACCAGCAGTTAATTATAAAACAAACTGCAAAATACAAAACTACACTTGCAAAAATGGAGGCCATTGAGAGGAGGCCTTTTTCATAAGGCTTTCTTCACTTTTGGATCATTGTGAAAGAAATATTCCTCTTTGTGACAGCTCAGATTTACTTCAGCTATTGAAGGACTTTCTAGTATGTAAAATTGCACACTCATAGAATCATAGATCATGGAAGATCTGGGTTGGAAGAGACCTCAGGAGGTCATCTTGTCCAATCCCCTGCTCAAAGCACTCTTCCTGGGTTAGTGCGCAATTTAGTGTATAATTTACACTTCTTCCTGAACAAGTAGAAATTCTTTGGGCCAGATTTTAATCTCAGGTTTCAGAGTAACAGCCGTGTTAGTCTGTATTCGCAAAAAGAAAAGGAGTACTTGTGGCACCTTAGAGACTAACCAATTTATTTGAGCATAAGCTTTCGTGAGCTACAGCTCATTTCATCGGATGCATACTGTGGAAACTGCAGAAGACATTATATATCTCTGTGTATATAATGTCTTCTGCAGTTTCCACAGTATGCATCCGATGAAGTGAGCTGCAGTTTCCACAGTATGCATCCAATGAAGTGAGCTGTAGCTCATGAAAGCTTATGCTCAAATAAATTGGTTAGTCTTTAAGGTGTCACAAGTACTCCTTTTCATTTTAATCTCAGTTACATTATATTTAACTGCTGCAAATTCATTGCCTTAAAAAGAAGCTACTCCTGATTTTACACTTGTTTTGACTGAGACTGGAATCTGGCCTTTTGTGCCTCCAGAAAAGTTAGCATTTAGAAACTCAGTGAAGTCCAATAGAGAGAACAAACAAAAGATCAAAGTTAATTGGGGAAAAAAAAATCTATTCATTTAATAGCATCTGAGTTTTAATTCATCCCCAATGAAGGCAACACCACTCAGCCAATGCAGGGTTAAAAATCAAGGTCAAAGGTCAGATTTTGGCCCTCAATAGGCAGCACTCCTAGTGGGAGCAATAAATTGCCTGTGCCACTCTGCTTTGCTGCTCAGAAGCAGACCCACACCACTTACAACATTCACACTGCAAACCACTGCGTGTTTAGCTGGCCCCTTTCACTGAAGAAAAACGACACTTTTCTGCCTCAGGTCTGCAGTTTATTTCGAGTTCTGTAGTAGACACACACACTGTAAGTGACATGTTGCTTAAAAAAAGCCATGTAGCAGCACCAGCCAAAGCAGCATCATGATGGCCATTATTTGCACTGCATTGAAAAGTAAATGTTACAGGGATTAAAAGCCAAACAGTACACCGTTGAATGTAGATTAGTCCAAAATCTGCTGTTACACTGATGTAAATCTGGAGTAATCCCTCAGCAGGAAATGGCTGCATCCGGATGGGCAAAGAGGCTGCATTTTTCATTGGTGTTAACTTGATACAATTGCAAAGGCCCATTGAGATGAAGGTTAACAGGTCTGAAGCAATGTTAATGGGCCGTGTTGTAGCGTAGGCTTCTCTCAGGCTACAGCACGGCCAGCTAATGCAGGTTCATACTTGTTAGCCTGCATCTTAGTGGGGTTTTCAATCACATTACGCTAACACAATTAAAAAAACACAAACCCTCCCTTTTTATCTGTCAGGACAAGGCCAGTGGAGTTGCTCCAAATTACAGTGGTGAAATAAAGAGACTCTGGCCCAGAGTCAAATGCACAGCTGTAATAAAACAATATTAAAAGCCAAGCTCTATATGGTTACACTGATTTAAATCCAGAGTAACTCTCCTGACTTCAATGGAGTTCCTCCCTGGTGTAAATGAAATCAGAATCAGGCTCAGGGTTTGTAAAAGGGTCCAAGGGCAAATGCTTCTTTAGGCCCTGATTCTGCCACACTTACTCCAGTATCTCGTGGTGATGCTACCACTCTGAGTAAGTGCGCCAGAATCTGGTCCTCCACATCTACGCTTGTATACAAAACTCCTCCGCGGGAGCCATGCGTCCCAGCACACGCGGTCCTCCATTTTAAAATGTACAGCCGATTTTTAAAAATACATTTAAATTGCTAAATTGTACTCCTCAATTAGGTTTTCCTTGTACAAATGGCAACTCCTTCCCTCAATGCACACGAACAGCTACATTTGTTTAAATTGTTTTGCTCACAGGTATGCCGCATGCAAAGCTCCTCAAGTGTGACATTCTGAACACCGAATGGGTCAACATAAAGACCAGAGTTCTGGCCTGAAAGTCAAAGTTAGGCTACACGGACGAGGCTACCAAAAAGAATTCCTGTGCAGCTCCGTAACAACAGAATACCTACCCCGCAATAGTTAACTACCGGCTAGGGAACAAAAGGAACTGTTTCGTTCCATTCTCCTGCACTGACACATGGGCATAATCCTTTAATTAGAGCAGGCATTTTAAGAGGAAGCAAAATTCATTTTAGCTACGAAAGGAAATCAATGAGAAGGTTTACACGGCTACGTGGTACTTGCTCAGACTCACAGAAGGCAACTGCACTGGCACAGAAGAAAACGGGGATGATAAAAAAATTGCAACAATTAAATTTTTGCAAGGCTGGGAAGAGGTCAGTGGACAGGGTAGTGGGCAGTGATCTGTCGGCATTTACAACTAGAACACAGTCCTGTTCTTTTCTCACGCTAGCAACTGTGTGAAATGATACCAGTGAAACGATACCAGTGTAAGTGAGAGTAGATTCAGGTCCATTGTGCTAAAGTATAGATCTTGCTGGCCGTGGGAGGGGTGCGGGAGGGCTAACTGATGATTATGTGAGCAGAGCCTAACTCCATTTATGCACTGTTGTCACAAAGCCATGCTGTGTAGACTTGGGGAAAGCCTAGCCCACAGCACTGTTATCTACAACAGTTAATAGCATGCTTCATCCCCCACCTATGATGGGGCAATGTATTCCCGCCCTGCTAACGAGAGCTGTGTTTAAAGAGTCTGAGGTTTCAGTACTGACAGAGACAGAGCGTACACATTGGATGAACTACATTTTGATGTCTGGCTAGCATTCACAGAAGGCTTCATATTCAACATGTCAACGTCTAACTCGTTCCGAAGTCCAAGACACTGCTAAGTTAACGCAAACGTTTCTTCTTTTTCCTCTGCATCCCGTCGACATACTCCGCTGCCTCTTTTTTCTGCTTTTTGTGTTTTTTCTTATATGGTTTCTTTTGCTTTGTCTCGGAGGCGTCTTCACCAAGATTTTCCCCATCAGCTGTTCCAGGGTAAATTTCTCCACTCCCTGGGAAAACATAAGAATTTCCATCACAACTGACATCTTCACCTTTGCGTTGATCTTTAGCTTTCTTTTTCTTTTTCCCTGGTTGGTATTCAGTGTTTGTGGTCTCCAGTTCTTCTTCCCACGCGCCAGCTGTTCTGGAGCGTTTCACCTTTGGTTCTTCGTAACTGTCCATGTTTGCTGCCTCAGCATTTTTCTGACTCTTTTTCTTTTTGGATTTGGTTTTCAGTCCTTGTGAAGATTCTAAGTCTTCAGCTGTGGTCGTGCCAGGATCCGCTAACTCACTCTCTGGTTCATTCTGGAATTTCTTCAGTTTTGCCATGCGCTTGGCAAAATACTCTTGCACCGTCATGGTGCTGGTCACTGTATTACTATGGTCCACTGGATTGGGCATCCCAAGGTCTTCTTTTCTATCCTCTTCTGGAGAATCCACACAGGTGTTGTCCTCCTGGGGGAAATAATTTAAAGGTGATCAGGGAAAAGATTTTCAGCATATGGATTTAAAGGTTTTTTGCATTTCAACATCTGAAGAGAGAAAACAAGAAAAAGTATCTAGGGTCAAACCCTAAACCCTACTCTGAAAGTCATGGCAGAAGTCTCATGGATTTCAGTGGGAATAGGATCTAGCAATTAGTGCAGTGTGAAGGGAAGAGGGAACCAACCAACCAACCCTCTTAAACTGGCAAGAGAAAGGAGAGAACATACTACAGTTTTTGTGAACATTGCCAATATTCTGGTATCACACAAGGGGGTATACTGAGGAATAAGAAGATAAAATTAAGGCAAGGAAAATTTAGACTTGGGGGGCCTTTATTGGTTATTCTTTATTGGTTTGCTCCATATGCCGTCATCTACACCTACTCAATGTAAATGCAAAGCATGTTTTAAATGCTCCCAAATCAGAGGAGTGTATGACACCCACTTTGCACAGGTACATATGTCTCCACAAGATGCAAAGTGGTGAGGAAAAAAATATAGAGTGAGCTCTATTAATCTGTGGCATAGTCTCCCAAGGGAAAAGGTGGAAACCACATCCCCAGAAGATACTTAAAGCACTAGAACATATGTTGTAGGGAGCACTCCAGCACTGGCAGGAGGAGATTGAGGTAATAAATCTCATCTAACACCTGTGATCATTTGAAAAGTTCTTTCATAACTGTTTCATATCATTTCACTCTAGGTGTTCCCATTTGACCATAGTACCATACTAAAGATATTTCATTAAGGTTGCCTGACACTTCTCATTATAAGGACCATTTTCTGTTTTTTCTAACTTTGCCAGGCTAACATTTTCCATGCCATGTGCCCGCCTCAGGCTGACCATTCTGGGGAGATTTCAGCAAAAATGGCTCACTGTTTCTGAGAACGAGGCTGAAGGAAAATAATACATTTTTCAATAATGCTCAAGCAACCTTAATTCTGGCATTTCTTAACTTCTGAGTGCTTGACTTTGCAACCTTAAGGTTCCCTTAATAGAATATATATTATACACACAGAAAAACTATCAGAAAGAACAAACTCCATTATAGGCCAGATTTAGCAAGGCTTTCACACCAAGAACCACTGCTGAACTCAGAAGTTCTGCACGTGCATTGTTTGAGAAGCGATACTGTGTCTAGACTATATATATAAAATAAGAAGCAAATAATCGCTGAGTTGAGTAATGGACATACGGGATTAAGAAAAGGATTAACTTTTTCATAAAGCGATAGAAATAAACTAGGTTGAAAATAAAAAGTTTGTTAAGGTGTCCATTATTTACAAACAAACAAGAAAGAGATCTTGGAGTCATTGTTGATAATTCTCTGAAAACATCCACTCAATGTGCAGTGGCAGTCAAGAAAGCTAACCTAACGTTGGGAATTATTAGGAAAGAGAGAGATAATAAGACAGTAAATATCATAATGCCACTATATAAATCTACAGCATACCTACACATTGAATATTTCAGGCAGTTCTGGTCACCCCATCTCAAAAAAGATATATTATAATTGGAAAAGATACAGGGAAGGACAACAAATATGATTAAGGGTATGGAACAGCTTCCATCTGAGGAGAGATTAAAAAGACTGGGATTTTTCATCTTGGAAAGGATACAACTAAGGGGCGATATAATATAGATCTATAAAATGACAACTGGTGTGGACAAAGTAAATAAGGAAGTATTATTTACTTCTTCACATAACACGAGAACCAGGGGCCACCCAAAGAAATTAATAGGCAGCCATTTAAAACAAACTGAAGTATTTCTTCACACAACACACAGTCAACATGTGGAACTCATTGCCAGATGATGCTGTGAAGGCCAAAAGTATAACGGGGTTCAGAAAAAGAATTAAGTAAGTTCCTGGAGGAGAGGTCCATCAATGGCTATTAGCCAAAATGGTCATGGATGCAACCCCATGCTCTGGGTGTCCATAGCCTCTGACTGCCAGAAGTTGTGAGTGGACAGTAGGGGATAGATCACTGGATGACTGCCTGTTCTGTTCATTCCCTCTGAAGCACTTGGCATTGGCCATTGTCAGAAGAAGGGATACTAGGCTAGCTGGACCGTTGGTCTGACCCAGTATGGCTGTTCTTATCTTGTACCAGAGCAAAGTGGGTGTAAAATGCAATCAAATCAGAATGGTAGCTAGCATTTTATAGCCACATCGATTTAAACTGCTGCACAGGGTGTAGGGCAGCAGTGAATGGGGAGAATATAAAACCACTGATCTCAACTATTGTAGTTATTGTTTGGTGGCATACATGAGTGGTCTCAGTCCTCTTTAGGGTATGATATTTAACTGGCTAGCTGGAGTGGGGTTTTCTAAGTTTTTAAGTGAGGATTTCCAGGTACAGGTCTTTACTCATGTCCATAATCTTTACCCGTGTGAGCAAGAATTTGCAGGTTTGTGTCATTAGCGATGCACCAAGAGTGGCTACTTCCTCATATCTGCTTTCAAGAGAGTTATTCTAGTGGAACTAAAATAACGTTACACTTGAGATTCCAGTAATGTTTGTGTGGGCACTTAAAAAAATTAGGTACTTTTTCCTCTAGGAATACACCTTGTTTTAAAGGGGGAATTTGAGCACAGTTAATGCAACAGTAGGACTCTGTCATTAAGAAATGTTATTTAAAGCTCCTCCCCCCCCACCTCCTCACAATTTTTCTACATTTGATGGGGGAAGAGGCAGGAAAAGTTTGACAAGGCAGAATCCACAAAATAAATTGTTAGATTGTTAGCACAGCTCAGTCTTTTTAACAAGGTACCTTCCAATTTGAGTCCTACCAAGCAATACTGGTGCAGATCAAAAATAGCTGCCCTGGTAAGGCAAATTTAACCAGGTCACTTTCTTTTTCCATCTATCTGCAAGATGATTTTGACACCTTGCTCTACAAAATGACAAACGGTCTCCCAGTGTTCTCAGCAATGGACACTAGCCAAAACTGGCCCTCGCTGATATACAAAATGTCCTCAGGGACAGAGCGCCAATAACCCTGGGGCAAACCAGGAAAGGGTTTGTTAATTCCCTTGGCAAGTTCTGATTCTGACAATTTAATTACTGTAATTGAATGTGAATATTAATTGAACTGTATCCATTTATTTTTAAAAATATGGCACAAACTTGTTCTTTGGCTAAGCCGTTAACTTCAGAAGGTATTTGTGATCCCAGAAAACAAGCACACTCCACAGAAATTCCTGTATTGATAAGAATTTTAATAACCATGGGCCACTGAACACAAAACTAGCAGGGCATGGAGACAGGGAAGAAGGTGCCAACCCTAAAAAGCCCCCTTCAGTTTAGGGAAAGCTTATGTAAAATCGTAAATCATCTGGAAGGGCTGTTAAGTGCCAGAAATGTTCCTCCTCCCCTTCTATGTTTTACCTGATTAAGAAACCATGGAAACATCCTAGAACTATACACATGGCTTCTCTGCAACCTCTAGAAAGGTGAGATGCAGAATTACTTAATATTTTGCATCCTAAGAAACATACTTTGAAGCGCTAAGCATTTACTGATATTCAAATTTTTTACTTTTTTTAAAAAAAAACCACAAAGCTGATTTCAGTAATAGGTTAGCAGAATAACAACCTTATAGTGTGAAATCCTGGATCCCCTGAAGTCAGTGGCAAAAGGTCAACTGACTTCAGTGGGGTCAGGATTTCCCATAGGTCACCTTATACTTACCTAGCACCTTTCAGCCCAAAGTGAGTTATCAACTATTTATAGGAAATATTTCACCCACCGCTGAAATGCAGCCACCTTTGGTAGGGAACGGGACAGTTGTTAAAAGAGACACAGAAACTTGACAACAGCAGAGGAGAGTAAGAGCTGAGTTAGTAGCACAGAAGTCCAGACAGAAAAACTGGGTCCCACATGTTTCTAGGAGGAAAAGTGAGGTAGTAACAAAATCAATCATCTACAAAATAACTAGTGGTTACTATGTAAGCAACAGTGGATCTTGTGAGAGTTCAAATAGATTCATGAACTCTGAACAGGAGAGACAGCTGTTCTTAATGCTTCAAAGACAAGATCGGGAGTCAGAAAAATCCGGATTCTAGTTCAGCCTCTGCCACTGACTCACTATGACACCTTGGTCGAGTCACTTTATCTCCCCACATCTCAGCTTCCCTGTTATGTGACTTAACAGGAGTTGTCACTTCCATGACTATCAGAATGGCATGGAATAAAAAGTATAGTGGCACTGAGGATGGCACAGTAGAATAAGGTTGAACATATTTTTATTTAGGGCTGTCGATTAATTGAAGTTAACATGCAATTAACAAAAAAATTAATCATGATTAATCTCAGTTTTAATCACACTGTTAAACAATAGAATACCAATTGACATTTATTAAATATTTTTGGATGTTCTTCTACATCAAATATATTGATTTCAATTACAACACACAATACAAAGTGGACAATGCTCACTTTATATTTTTTTATTACAAATATTTGCACTGTAAAAATGATAAACAAAACAAACAGTATTTTTCAATTCACCTCATACAAGTACTAGACTGTGATCTCTATCATAAAAATGCAACTTACAAATGTAGATTTTTTTTTTGGTTACATAACTGCACTCAAACACAAAACAGCATAAAATTTTAGTGCCTACAAGTCCACTCAGTCCTACTTCTTGTTCAGCCAATCACTAGAAGAAACATGTTTGTTTACATTTACAGGAGAGAATTGTTGCCCGCTTCTTATTTACGTCACCTGAAAGTGAGAACAAGCGTTCGCATGGCACTTTCATAGCAGGCATTGGAAGGTATTTACATGCCAGATATGCTAAACATTCGTATTCCCCTTCATGCTTTGGCCACCATTGCAGAGGACATGCTTCCATGCTGATGACGCTCATTAAAAAAAATAATGTGTTAATTAAATGTGACTGAACTCCTTGGGGGAGAATTGTACGTCTCCTGCTCTGTTTTATCTGCATTCTGTAATACATTTCGTGTTAAAGTAATCTCAGATGATGACCCATCACATTGTTCTTTTAAAGAACATTTTCATTGCAGATTTGACAGAATGCAAAGAAGGTACCAATGTGAAATTTCAAAAGATACTTACAGCACCCAACCCAAGATTTAAGAATCTGAAGTACCGTGAAAAATCTGAGAGGGATGAGGTGTGGAGCATGCTTTCAGAAGTCTTAAAAGAGCAGCACTGATGGGGAAACTACAGAACCCAAACCACCAAAAAAGAAAATCAACCTTATGCTGGTGGCATCTGACTCAGATGATGAAAATGAACACGCATCAGTCCGCACTTGTTGGGATCCACAAATATTTAAATAAATGATATTCTATTATTGTTTAAGAGCATGGTTAATTTTTTAATCACGCAATTAATTGCAATTAATTTTTTTAATTGCTTGGCAGCCCTATTTTTAATAGATGATCTCCTAAATAACAGAAATTGGGATTGGTGCAGAAATTACTGAGTATATCTGTGGTCTGTGTTACAGGACGTCAGATTACATGATTCCTTCTGGCCTTAAAAACCTATGAATCCTACCTCCTGAATCTTTGCTCTGTCAGAGTGGAGAAGTGATTTCCTTCTTGAGGAACTGTACCAATCAGATTTATAGAATCTGGTTTCATGACTGCTACTTTAGGTCCTCATTGCAGATATGAGTTTGTACCCCTCCCCTAGAGGGAGTAAAACTTGGCAGGCAAGAAAAAGCTCATGGCTGCCTAGTGTCTTTCGACCCCAGGTCCAACGCTGATGTAAAGAAGCACAGCAAATAAACAGATGTGCATGGCACTTTATAGACCTTAAAGATGACAAGGTCTCTGCTCTGAGCGGCTTGTAGGATCAGGGGTTTAGACTGCAGACACTTGAGCTAGGCATGTGCATAATTGTTTGCAGGATTGGGACCAATCAGACAACACAGCAAGTAATGCACAGTGGTGTTTTTAGTTTAAGCACAATATTTTTTAAAAACTGTTCCCATAGTTCTGTAGCCAGTTCTCCCATGTTTAACACTATTTACTGTTAGACAGTAACTGGGTTATGCTAACATCTTTGGTCCATATATTCCATCCACATGAATACCACAGACCCTATTATCCAGAAGAAAGAGATCTCAAACTTTCAGTGTTTTCTTTCCCTAATATTTTGTTCCTTTTCTGCTATTCATTGTTCTCCTTCACTTCCTCTTGGACCCTCATGTTACATTACAAGGATCATAGAATCATAGAATATCAGGGTTGGAAGGGACCTCAGAAGGTCATCTAGTCCAACCCCCTGCTCAAAGCAGGACCGAAGCAGGATGTAATGGCATATGTACATTAATCCTAAACTGTAGAACCCACTTACAAGTAAACTTCAAGCGTGAAAATTCCATTTATTGTGAAGCAGAATTAGAATCCTGAATGGTGGCAGCATGTCTGAAAAGGACGTTCATTCTGGTTACTGTAACCACTATAGCTTTACTATAAGCAGATTCTACTGTGCTAGACAGCTTAGAAAATGTGTTATCCACCAGTTAGATGCTAAATGTTGTATTCCACAGGCATCATCTCCTTCTCCCACCCCTCTGTTCTGACTAAGCAGACAAGGACAGGGGTTCGGGAGTAACCTATAGAAGAAGGGGAAAGGAGGAATCTGAGACTTCCAGCCTTGATGCAGCTGTTTCCTGCCAGGAGTGAGAGGAACCAGTTTTGCTAGAATTGCTTCAGCTCTGCAAATGGAGAGGGTGACAAGAGGTGCTGCCACGACTGCTACGGTGTACAAGGCGAGGGATCTTTTCCAGAGAGGTCTTTGCCTATTATAGCGACTCCCTGCTTATACAGCAGTTTTTAGACAAGAAAACAAAAGAGCACTTCATTATAAAAAGTCTCACTGTATAAATCTAAAATTACTTTGTTTTTAAGTAACAGTCCAAAATGTGGATTCCAAGACATTAGACACTCTCCTGCACGTTTATCGTATATATGCTGTTGTATTTATTAAGTCTTTTTTCCTCCTGAATTCAGAAATGAGGCACTTCAGTTAAAAGGGTGTTAAACTTTCTGCCAAGAGCTTGTGCCAAAGATCTCAGAAAACAGACAATTTCAGCTTTTATTTCTCTTTAAATTCAAATGGGGTTTCAGTTAAAACCAGGAAGATGCCATCTTACTCAACAATGTGAATCCTATGTATCCAGAATTCTATTTTCTTATTTTAGAAATAATACATTTTTATTGCTGATCACTCTTCTCAGTCCTAAAAAGCATACACAGCTCTCAGAGACTGAGCTGGATTCTAATCTGGCTCATGCTTCATAATAGAAATGTAAGTAAACTCCAAGTGCACAGCCAAATTTTGCCTTCAGTTACACCTGTTCAACACCACTGAACACAGACGTAACTCATGGGAGAATTTGAAGATTCCAGAGTTGCACAGGTGCACCAGATAAAAATTTGGCCAGAAAGATTTTAATTACTGGTGATATAAGAGCCACAAAGGACACGCTTTACTTTCAGGCTGGGCCAACAGCACTGGCAGTTAGGACAAACATTTTTTGAATATTTACTTAGCAAACGTGATATGGTGTCATAGAAAGTTCTTATGGAACCTCATAGTGCTGTTCTTATAGAACCACTTTTCAGAGTAGAACCGCACGTATTGCAGTGTAAACGAACACTGGTAGCAGGCAAATCGTGGCCTAGCAGGGCAGGATATGTAAACCCAAAGGTGAACACAGTGGGAGGAGATAACATGTAACATAACATGACGGGGAAAATGTTTGGGGTATAAGGAGAGAGAAAAAGAGGGTAAATTAATGCACTGCATACAGTAATAACCAAGCTATGAAAAGGAAAGCAAGACACCTACACATTCTGGTGACATCCCAATCCACTGTACCTTCACAGCTGAGGTCACAAAATTCCTCTTCCTATTCATTTCCTTGTAAATTACAGCTGTGTGTTAGATTTAATAAACAAGGCTAAGGAAGATATTTCCCTTTGGATTCCTCTACTCGTACAATACAGAGATCCAAACAGTGACCTCATCTTCCCTCTTCCAAGGGACTTATTTAGAAGTCCTAATCAGTGTGTTCTCGCCTTGCATAACAATAGAGGAAATATGGTCTGGTAATCAGAGCACAGGACAGGGAGGGCGAGGTCTCCCATGCGCCATTCCTAGCTCTGCTATCGACTCACAGTGCAGTCTTGAACAAGAAGTCACTTACTCAATCTGTGCTTCAGGCTATCCAGCTGTAAAACGGGTCTAAAAATCCTTAACTGACTCACAAGGGAGTTGTAAGTTTTTCATTAATTAAATGTTTGCAAAGTGCTTTGAGATCCTCCAAGGGAAGAAGTAGAAAGTATTATGTAAATACCAAGACCTTACATTTATGCAGCCTTAAGTTGGCAAGGTTGAGTGTTCCAAAGATATCTGGGTTAAGGATGAGCATGCAGCCTTAGCTCAGTAAGCTCAATTTTCAATGCTTCAATGCTAATTTTCAATGCTACAGTATAGCCTTCTAGTCAGGGCTAGACAGCCCTGAATTCTTTATTACTCGTATTGCAGTAGCATGCAGAGACTCCAATCAGAATGAAAGATCTCATTGTTACATGTGCTGTACAAAGGCATAGAAAGACATGGCCCCTGCCTTGAACAGCATACAATTATCTTATACAGTCCAAGCATACATTTTCACTATGCTGTAATATTTCACCTGTAGAGTTTTCTCCAAGTCTGTGTCCTTATCATATAAATGACTTACAGGAACTGTTTAACTGGCACACATAGTACTGCAGGTTCACACAAATTTGTGTTGCAGATAAACCAGAGGATATATTATTTAGGAAATATGTGACTATACAATTAAAGATGACCATACCACAGTGGCAGAATTATAAGGCAGCCTCAGCTTTTTCATTTCCTGATGTTTAAGTTTGCAATAATGTCGCTTTATCCCCCCATGGAATTAAAGATGCACTGAGAACAGACCCTGCTTCTAGGGGCAATTGTGTTACCTGCATGTGATTCTGCAGATACTGTTCAGCTGCACCTGGAATGTGTCTGTTTTCAACATAACTGTTAATCCTTTTAGTCAGACTCTAGAACACCAAACCCTCTTCAACTGTTGGTTGAAGAGAAGGATTTCTGTCTGCTCCCTACGGTCAGATACGGCACCAGTTACATGGACTGGATGGGACACACGGCAGTGCACTCGGGTAGCCAAATCACAAGCAAGGATATCAGAGGATGGGGGCATGGGGAGATTCTGTTGAGATAAGCAGTTGGGAGGAATGATGCCGTAATGCACTTGAAAATACCCAAAAGACGGAAAAGATTTCTGGCCAAGATTAGCAGAGGAAGCCGTGTCAGCAGCAGGGCTTGGTTTCTAAAGGATGAGGAAAACACATGTATTTTGAAATCTGAAAATAATATGGACCTATGGGAACCTTTACTTGTACCTCTTTGGTCACGTAAAATCAGGAATTAAAGTTCCTTGGAGGATTATAAAAACAGTATTGCCTGATTCTCTAGTGGTTTTTCCTTAAAATGTCTTTCTATGAAGGAAAATACACAGTTGAAATTACTCCGTAAGGGGGTAATTAGCTTCAGAGCTGATCCATATAACTAGAATCAAGTCAGAGCCCTTGCACTGGGGATACAGACATTTCCTGTTTTTCAGTGAGTGGTAGCAGAGGAGCTGTTAAGAAAGTCTGTGTCACCTTTTAGTCACATATCTGCTTAACAAGCCATCATCGCTAACTAGTTCCTCTCCTTTGCACGGTGCCAAGAAGGCTATCCTTGTGGTTACAGCACAGGACTGCCAATCAGGAGAGCAGCAAGGTGCTCAGACAGGGCAAGCAACAGAAACACAAAGTACTCCCCACCCAGGAGAGTTTGTAGTCTAGGAGGTACAGAAAGACAAGATGTGCTGGGAGTGCAGAGAACTGAGTGTATATACCAAACAGAATCATACGCATTCTTACTTTTTTTTTTTTTTTTTTTTTTTTTGGCGCAGTTGGGGGCCTCCTGGATGAAGTGAGTCTTCAGAAAGGGTTCGAGTGCAGAAAGGGTTCCAGGCCCAGCTCTGACAAAGACATGCTGTGTGGCCTGGGAAATTCACTTGTGAGCTGGAATTCATTTTGTACGTGATCTTCTTGTTCTTGCTTTCAAGGACTTAGATCACACATCCTCTGTCTACATTTCTGACCCGGTCTCCTGGTGACCATCCCAAGCACTCTGCCAGAGAGATCAGCTGGGACACCTCTTGCCTTCTTTCATAAATGTTTCCACGCCTTCTGCAAGCTTCCCCTTATACCTGGGGCACCCTTCCAAAATGACAACCAAATCACGGGCCTCACAGGATTCTGATCCCTCCAAAAGACACGTTTCCACACCAGCACCTACAAAACGTGACCACTTTAAACTTTTAAAAAACAAAACAAAACAAGACTTATGTATGCACAGCTGAACCACCACTTAACCAGTGTCCTACCTTAATCCGTCCCTTGTGTACGTTATACCCTCACATGTCATGACAATCCCTTGGATTGTAAGCTCTCTGAGGGACGGATCTGTTTTCTCTGAAGCAATCAGCACACGTATGGGCACTATAAATTATCAATCAACAAACAACAACAGATGTGGGGCAGAAATGCACAGTATTGTCACACCTTTTCTGCAGAGACCACATACTTCGTAGTGTGGAATAACTCTACCTGGCCAGTACCTCTGTGCACAAGGGTCTAGGTCCTGCCCATGCTGAACACTTGGCATTAGTGAATGGCTGCCAAACTAACTGCTGTTGGACCTGAAAGAAAGGACTCCAAACCTCCCGCTCTGGGAGGAGGGAAAAAACCCTTCCCAGCCCTCTTACCATAGAATATCTCCTCCCAGTTCTTCAGCCTTTTAGGGATAAAGTGAAGCCGCCTCACTGGTTCCTTGGTTGCTCCCGAGCATGGCTCCCACTCCCTCTAGTGCTGCCTCTCTCCATGGTATTGAAAGGAGAGAGATTGGGAGTCATGACCCAAAGCAGCCGTGCGGTGTTTCCACTTAATCCCAGTCAGGCTGAGAAAGAGGAGTTTAGACCCTGCCGGGGGGGAGAGGAAGGGGAAGTAAGGCATGAAACTGGGAATTGAGGAGGTAGAGAGAAGGGTGCAGAGAGCGGAGTAAGGGAGAAAAAGTGTGTGCCCAGGGTGAGCGTGCCTAGGGCGAGCAGTGGAAGGAAGAGGCAGTCTGTTCAGGGATTACACTAGGAGGAAGATTATTTCAGGGGCTGGGTGTTTCAGAGAAAGTGGGACAGTGGGGGGATGGAATGGAATGCAAACTGCAGTACTGATTACAGATCTGGTGACAGTAGTTCTTGCCTCGAAATAACAGCTTCTAGTGCTCTCTAGTGACAGCCTGAACCAGGGTCAATGTCAGACTTTTCCCAGCCGTCAACTGCATGGCCAACTTGCCAAGAGGAGGTTACAGCTATGGACATTAGCAAGGAGGGAGGTGGGATGGTCTTTAGAGATCACAGCTCTTAATGAACGATGCTCCAGTTTGATCTGAGCAGCCTTCCCACTCTGAGCAAGATGGAGCTTGGCACGCTGAGACCTATAGTTTCCATGGGTCATTCCCCGATAGGAAAGATGATGGGATTCATGGATAAGGGTTGACATCTGTCCCACAGGCAGAACGCTGGCCTTCAGGTAGTTGAAGGCTGCTATCAAGTGCCCCCTCACTTTCCTCTTCTGCAGACTAAATAACCCCAGTTCCCTCAGCCTCTCCTCGTAAGTCATGTGCCCCAGCCCCCTAAGCATTTTTGTTGCCTTCCACTGTCCTTCACTAGAGCATAAAGTCTCCTTTTCCCTCACCATTGCTGAAAACCTGGCTCTCTCCTTGCTTCTCTCTCACCTAGATTATTGTACCCTTCTCCTTTCTAGCCTCCTCAGCTCTTACTTCCTTCTACTTCAATCTGTGCAACAGCCTCACCCACCATTTGGCAAATCACACCTTCAGTCCCTTCACCAGCTCGCTATTTCAGCATCAAATACCTGTACTCTTCCCCTACCTGTTTTTCTACCTCTGTCTCTACCAACCTCCACCCTTGTGTCCAATCCTCATAGATTTTAAAGACAGAAGAGACAATTACAGTCATTTAAATCTGATCTCCCACATAGCACAGACCACAGAATTTCATCCATTTGGTCTCTCCTATTTGCAGTCCTCAAAATTTTTTTCAGGCTGCCCTTAGGCCAAGGGTAGCCTTCTTCTTCCAGAAGGCGAAGCGTCCTCACTTTCTGCCTTCAATACCCACTTCAAAATTCATTTCTAGGGGCTCACTTTTGACAGCTGACAACTGCTCCACTTCCTCATGCCTTATTCTCAAAACTGCAACACTTCACACAAGTTTTGGTTAGTACCTTCTTCGCAGTTACCCCAGTCCTCACTTCCCTTTGGTACTGTCATTCCCAGAGTTCACCTAATTCAAAATGATAAACTCTACATTTTTTTTAAAGTCTGCAAAGGCATATGGCAATGCAGATATATTTAGTAACAGTGATCAGAAGAGGATGAGGAAATGCCAATGCCTATAAATCCAAATAGATTTATTGATCTACTGGGATTTTATTACTATAATTTATATAGTGCACTAAGATGCACATGAGCACAGCTAGCCAATGTGCCTCACAAAGAGTGTAATCCCTGCCGCACAGAGCTCACAAGCTAAAGCCACGAGTGGGTACAGAACAATACAAGTTACAACACGCAGAAGTGCCATGTAAGCACACCAGTATGGATGATCCAATGTCTCTTGGTAAGGTCCTTAAACGGTTTCAGGAATAAGCAGCAGCACGAGGGAAGATGTGAAGATTTGAAGGGAGACGTCAGGAGTGATTTAGTTGGGGATTGGTCCTGCTTTGAGCAGGGGGGTTGGACTAGATGACCTCCTGAGGTCCCTTCCAACCCTGATATTCTATGATTCTATGAGTGAGGACATGATGAAACAGGAGGAAAAACCAATATCTCATCTGTCACAAGTGCTTTATCGTCTGTGGTTAAGAAACAATGTAACTGTAGAAGCTGTCAAGAATCGGTGAAGCTTTGTTCTCAAGTTAGAGCAAAAACACGGGAGCCAGGATATGTCAAGGTGCTAACTCTCCAATAAGAGACTGAGTAATTTACTTGACTCCCTGTAATTCGGCCTAGCCAGCTAGTTCACAGAGAAGCAGGATCTGACCGAAGAGCAGATGCTAGTTAGAAACAGCTACCATTTTTTATTGTATGTTGAGCACTAGCAGGGTGGCTAGCATTGTGGAGAACTCACAGAAGCAGTGTTGCCAACTCTCATGATTTTATCATGAGTCTCATAATTGTGGTTTTTCTTAAAGTCCCAGCTCCTAGAGTCGAGTGGATATGTGATTTCAGCCTTCATTCTTAAAGAAAAAGTAAGTTTCTAGCCCTTGTGACTGTGGAGAAAGCTTCAAAATGTGGCCCCATGTGCGCTAAAGGCTCAAAAGGCAGAAGACAGATACAAATCTATTATTTTTACATAATCTCATTCTTTTAAAGCCAATCTCATGATTTTTGAACAGTTGGGGTTGGCAACACTGCAAAAGGAAACTGACCCTGCCCTGAGGAGCTTACCAGTCTCAACATTAAGGGCTTTTATTAGGGCTGTTGATTAATCACAGTTAACTCACACGATTAACTCCAAAAAAATCAATTGTGATTTAAAAAATTAATCGTGATTAATCGCAGTTTTAATCACAATGTTAAACAGAATACCAAATGAAATTAAATATTTTTGGATGTTTTCTACATTTGCAAATATATAGATTTCAATTACAACACAGAATAGAAAGTGCACACTGCTCACTTTATATTATTTTTTATTACAAATACTTGCACTGTAAAAATGATAAACAAAAGAAACAGTATTTTTCAATTCACCTCATACAAGTACTGTAGTGCAATCTCTATCGTGACAGTGCAACTTACAAATGTATAGATTTTTTGTTACATAACTGCACTCAAAAACAATGCAAAACTAGAGCCTACAAGTCCACTCAGTCCTACTCCTTGTTCAGCCAATCGCTCAGACAAACAAGTTTGTTTACATTTACAGGAGATAATGCTGCCCACTTCTTGTTTACAAAGTGAGAACCGGTGTTCTCATGACATTGTTGTAGCCGGCGGCGCAAGGTATTTATATGCCAGATATGCTAAAGATTCATATGTCCCTTCATGCTTCAACCACCATTCCAGAGGACACGCGTCCATGCTGATGAGTTCTGCTCGATAACAATCCAAAGCAGTGCGGACTGATGAATGTTCATTTTCATCATCTGACTCAGATGCCACTAGCAGAAGGCTGATTTTCTTTTTTGGTGGTTTGGTACTGTAGTTTCTACTTCGGAGTGTTGCTCTTTTAAGACTTCTGTAAGACACCTCATCCCTCTCAGATTTTGGAAGGCAATTCAGATTCTTAAACCTTGGGTCGAGTGCTTTAGAAATCTCACATTGGTACCTTCTTTGCATATCACAGAATCATAGAATATCAGGGTTGGAAGGGACCCCTGAAGGTCATCTAGTCCAACCCCCTGCTCGAAGCAGGACCAATTCCCAGTTAAATCATCCCAGCCAGGGCTTTGTCAAGCCTGACCTTAAAAACCTCTAAGGAAGGAGATTCTACCACTTCCCTAGGTAACGCATTCCAGTGTTTCACCACCCTTTTAGTGAAAAAGTTTTTCCTAATATCCAATCTAAACCTCCCCCACTGCAACTTGAGACCATTACTCCTCGTTCTGTCATCTGCTACCATTGAGAACAGTCTAGAGCCATCCTCTTTGGAACCCCCTTTCAGGTAGTTGAAAGCAGCTATCAAATCCCCCCTCATTCTTCTCTTCTGTAGGCTAAACAATCCCAGCTCCCTCAGCCTCTCCTCATAACTCATGTGTTCTAGACCCCTAATCATTTTTGTTGCCCTTCGCTGGACTCTCTCCAATTTATCCACATCCTTCTTGTAGTGTGGGGCCCAAAACTGGACACAGTACTCCAGATGAGGCCTCACCAATGTTGAATAGAGGGGAACGATCACGTCCCTCGATCTGCTCGCTATGCCCCTACTTATACATCCCAAAATGCCATTGGCCTTCTTGGCAACAAGGGCACACTGCTGACTCATATCCAGCTTCTCGTCCACTGTCACCCCTAGGTCCTTTTCCGCAGAACTGCTGCCTAGCCATTCGGTCCCTAGTCTGTAGCGGTGCATTGGATTCTTCCATCCTAAGTGCAGGACCCTGCACTTATCCTTATTGAACCTCATCAGATTTCTTTTGGCCCAATCCTCCAATTTGTCTAGGTCCTTCTGTATCCTATCCCTCCCCTCCAGCGTATCTACCACTCCTCCCAGTTTAGTATCATCCGCAAATTTGCGGAGAGTGCAATCCACACCATCCTCCAGATCATTTATGAAGATATTGAACAAAACCGGCCCCAGGACCGACCCTTGGGGCACTCCACTTGATACCGGCTGCCAACTAGACATGGAGCCGTTGATCACTACCCATTGAGCCCGACAATCTAGCCAGCTTTCTACCCACCTTATAGTGCATTCATCCAGCCCATACCTCCTTAACTTGCTGACAAGAATACTGTGGGAGACCGTGTCAAAAGCTTTGCTAAAGTCAAGAAACAATACATCCACTGCTTTCCCTTCATCCACAGAACCAGTAATCTCATCATAGAAGGCGATTAGATTAGTCAGGCATGACCTTCCCTTGGTGAATCCATGCTGGCTGTTCCTGATCACTTTCCTCTCATGCAAGTGCTTCAGGATTGATTCTTTGAGGACCTGCTCCATGATTTTTCCAGGGACTGAGGTGAGTCTGACTGGCCTGTAGTTCCCTGGATCCTCCTTCTTCCCTTTTTTAAAGATTGGCACTACATTAGCCTTTTTCCAGTCATCCGGGACTTCCCCGGTTCGCCACGAGTTTTCAAAGATAATGGCCAATGGCTCTGCAATCACATATTGTCAAATCTGCAGCGAAAGTGTTCTTAAAACGAACAAGATGTGCTCAGTCATCATCTGAGACTACTATAACATGAAATATATGGCAGAATGCGGGTAAAACAGAGCCAGAGACATATAATTCTTCCCCAAGAAGTTCAGTCACAAATTTAATTAATGCATTTTTTTTAAAATGAATGTCATCAGCATGGAAACATGTCCCCTGGAATGGTGGCCGAAGCATGAAGGGGCATATGAATGTTTAGCATATCTGGCATGTAAATACCTTGCGACGCCGGCTACAACAGTGCCATGAGAACACCAGTTCTCGCTTTCAGGTGACACTGTGAACAAGAAGTGGGCAGCATTATCTCCTGCAAATTTAAACAAACTTGTTTGTCTGAGCGATTGGCTGAACAAGAAATGGGACTGTGTGGGCCTGTAGGCTCTAAAATTTTAGATTGTTTTATTTTTGAATGCAGGGTTTTTTTGGACATAATTCTAAATTTGTAAATTTAGCTTTCATGATAAAGAAATTGCACTACAGTACCTGTATGAGGTGAATTGAAAATACTATTTATTTTGTTTTTTACAGTATAAATAATGATAATCAAAAATAAATATAAAGTGATCACTGGACACTTTGTATTCTGTATTATAATTGAAATCGATATATTTGAAAACGTAGAAAACATCTACAAATATTTAAATAAATAGTATTCTATTATTAACAGTGCAATTAACCACGCAATTAATTTTTTTAATCACTTGACTACTCTAGTTTTTACCATAGATTTGTAGATTCCAGGGCCAGAATGGAACACTGTAATCATCTAGTTTGACCCTCCTGTCTAACACCAGGCCATAGAACTTCCCCCAAAATAATTCCTAGAGCAGGTCTTTCAGAAAGACATCCAATCTTGATTTTAAAATTATCAGGGATAGAGAATCCACCACAACCCTTGGTAAATTGTTCTAACGGTTACTCTCACCACGAAAGATTTACACCTTCTTTCCAGTCTGAATGTGTCTAGATTCAGCTTCCAGTCATTGGATCCTCTTATACCTTTCTCTGCTACGCTGAAGAGCTCATTATCAAATACCTGTTCCCCACATAGACACTTACAGCCTGTAATCAAGTCACCCCTTAACTTTTTCTTTGTTAAGCTAAATAGACTAAGTTCTTTCACTCTAAGACATATTTTCAAATTCTTTAATCATTCTTGAGGCTCTTCCCTGAACCTTCTCCAATTTATCAATATCCTTCCAGGTCTAGATTCAATAGCCAGACCACCACTAAAAGCTATTTTTACTTTCATTTTACCATCCTTTCAGTCAACTTTCCTACTCTCCCTCCTCCTTTATAGTAGAAGCTCTCTCATGCCATCCTTGCCCCACCCTGTCAGCTACGACAGTGTAAATCTCCTGAGTTGTGCTTTGCCCACACACCTGACAATTCATTTAGATTTAGATCTCTGCAGTGATTCAGCAGTGCCAGCTCATTTTTATTTCCTCCTTCAATTACCCCATACTTAATGCCACAAGAAAAGCTGCAGGGTGGGGCTCCTGACCTTTCAAAGAAATCATTTTGCATGGAATTTAAGGTCCTGGATACTTTGAAAGCCAAACGGCACCTCTGACTTAAAAAAGAAGAAAAAAAAACCCAGATACATTGCTCTATGCAATATAAGTGCTCACACCAAGAAACATAAGCTTCTTCAAGCTGTGTGACCTTGGCCAAGTCATATCTTCTCTCTGCATCTCAGAATTTCTTATCTGAAAAATGATAATGTGGATGGTAACCCATTTTTTTAAAAGCCCTTTTGGAAATGTACAGAAAAAATAATTTTAGAATTAGAATTGTAAGATTTCAGAACATAATCAGGCACTGTATGGACTGGGGCAAGGGAGGTCAAGCCTAATGGTTAGAGTCTGGAGCCAGGGGTCAGAGTCCGGTGCCAAGCCAAAGGTCAGAGCTGGAGACAGTCAGGAGTCGAAGCCGGAGTCAGTTCTGGGGTAGGGCATAGGAGCAGGGAGATGAAGTGAGGCAGGAAAGCAAGAACCAGGAACGAATGGGGGCCTGGGATTAGGAAGAACAGGCAGGAAGGCAGGGTTCAGGAGTCAGTCAAGTAGGCAGGATCTGTAGCAGCTGCCAGCCAGGGATTTACCTAGTTGCTTGGACAACTTCCTGGGTTTCTTTCTGGCTTAAGTAGTGTGTCCCAGCCAATCAGAGAAGCTGAACTCCTCCCTCCAGTCAGGAGTTTTGTGGGCGGGGCCCTTTGTGAGCTAGAGCTTTGCTAGCCCCCTTCTCCAGTGGTTCGGGTGAGCTGCCTGGTGGCAGCCACGGTCTGAGAACTGCCTGGTGACCTGAGGACCTGGGTTTAAGGCCCGTCATCCCTCACAGGTAGCTCACCTGGCCCTGAAATAACAGAGATGTCTTTGCAATCTAAAATGGGATACACAGTATTAACAGGACTCCTATTAGGGCCCTTAATCCACATGGACACAGGTACAAAACAAACTTATTTCTGTAGTGTAGATAAAAGGAGTCCAAATTTATCAGCTGGCAAAATTAGTCACACTGTCCCTGCTTACTAGTAATGTAGATTTGTATCACCATTGTACTGGCTTCCCAGGGATATTCCATCTCTTCCCTGTGAAGAAGGTCTTTGCTAAAAGGCAGGTATTTGCTTGGTGTTCAAGTGAAGTTTATAGTACTGAACCTTAAGCAGTACTAACTACTACAAGGTCAATGTCTCACTGTAAATCGGGGCAATTGTTAGGTTTTATTCCGAATAAAAATGCTGTACCTACAGATGCTTCCATCCATGTTACAAATGCAGCAAATGGGTCACATTAAAACTGACATTACACCACCTAAAATCCATTCTCAAAATTTCCTTCCAGACCAGGGTCTTCCCATGTCACAGCGTTAGTCATACAACAATGCTGCTACTGCAACACCAAGGCAACCTGAATTACTTCCAGTGCGAGAAGGGATTCGCTCCCTTTCAAGAGGTTACACTGTAACACGTTCCGAGCAGAATGAAAACTCACCCTGGAATTTAACGCTGAAGGATAAGGGGGAAAAAAGTGAGTCCTAGAAAGATGGGAGTGACTAGATTGCAGAGATTTTATTGAAGAAACTGATTCAACAGGAAGAAAATTTGACTGCGCATCTTCCAAGAGCTACACTGTAGCGTTTTTAGATTATGAGCTCTTCATGGTAGACACCTTTAACTTCAGACCTAGTAGTAGCTTTGGTACACTACAAATAAATCAACAACAAAGATGGCAAAACCAAACAATTTCTATGGCTTGCTGTGTCTGGTCTCTCTAGAACAGACTGTAAATTATACAGATTCAAACCTTGTTCTGTCTAACTGGCTGTATCCGTTGTGCACATCTGCAGCATTTAATTGTTTTAACTGTTCAAAACACTTTTATCATTTAAATTTCAGTTAGAATGAACTCTGCACCGTGATGCCCACCCACAGCTCTGGGAGTCCCTGATGCACATTTAGAATGATAATAATGTCGAAGGAGGAGTAAGTACCCAAAGCAGCAGGGCTATTCTTCCCACCCTACCACTCATTTAATCACCAATCATGAGATCAATACAACTGAAACCTCCCACCACATTCCCCCAACAAACAGAAATCCTGCTCTCAATTGCCTGAGTCCTCCATTAATGACCACAAAATTTGCTGCATGCCCAGTTCTTAAAACACGGTTTTAGGTCTTTTTGGAGCTACCGAGTGTTAAAAGCTACTTACTAATTGATTAAAGAAACCAACATAATGGTGCTTTTAAATAATTGTTCTATGCCACCTTACATCCTGGTACCCAGATGCCAGGGTGAGTGGCATCTTGGAAATGGAGAGGGAGGGATTTTGAAATCTAATTAAAGAGTTTAAAAAAAATATTCAGATTTGGTACATCTGCACCTTTGAAAAACTCCTCCACCAGAGTTAATTTTACTGCAATAGTTACAAGCTGCCAATGTTAACATCAGATGGCAGATACTGTTTTTATGCCTAGTCAGATGCTTGTATTGCCAGCCAGTTAGAAAAGCCAATACAAACACGTTTAAAAGGCCATTTTCTATAGCAATGACTCCTGAACTAACCAAGGAATTTCCCAACAACACTCAGTCTCTAAGAGGGGGTGGGAGACAGAGGAGTTGACTTCCCGCTTTTCTAAAATGTCCAGAGGCACGGAAAAGCTGCCGTGACTCATGTAACAATGGTTCATAACATACTGCTGGTGCCCAAGTTGTTTGAAAGATAAATGACAATCTCCCCAAGCTGAGGAACATACTTCAGAAATTATCGAAACTAAGGCACTATGTCCTTTGGGATGGAAGCCAAATCAAATCAAACTGTCTATAAATTATAATTCTGGGTCAAGCTGTCTCCCCGTGAGAGGACATATGTACTTTCAACTGCTGAATAATGGCCACGGGATTCTTAGCTAAGACTAGAAAGAGAATGCCAAGTTTTCTTTAACATCTTGCACACAAAAATTATGAACATCTAAATAAAATTAACAAACAAGTAACTAATTTGCCTCTTATGTATCACCTTTTATCAGAGGACCGCAAGGCACTTTACAAGCATTAATAAGTCTCACAACATTGTTGTGCAGTAGGAAAATGTGATCGCATTTTACAGATGAAGAAACTGATGAACATGCCCAAGGTCAGCCACACTGGGTATGTCTAAACTGCAATTAAAAACCCACAGCTGGCCCATGCTAGCTGACATGGACTCATGGGGCTCGGATTAAGGGGCTGTTTAATTGCAATGTAGACATTTGGGCTCAGGAGGAAGCCTGGGCTCTAGGACCCCGTGAGATGGTAGCATCCCAGAGCTCAGGTTGTAGCTGGAGCCTGAATGTTTAGACAGCAATTAAACAGCCCCTCAGCCCAAGTCAGTTCAAGTCAGCTGGCATGGGCCAGGTACAGGTGTTTAACTGCAGTGTAGACATACCCTCAGTGGCAGGAATGGAGACTAGCCCCCAGAGTTTCTGGTTCCCAGTCTTGTGCTCTAATTACTAGTCCATGCTTTGTACATTATGGTTGCCTCTGTATCTACATCAAATTGAGTGATGTTAAAACTCTCCTCCCTTAAATAACCCATTTTGGCCGTAACCCAATCTCCAACTCCCCCACCCAACACTGAGTCAGGATCTGAATTCACAACTCAAAGCTCTCGAAGGGGATGAACGTGAACATTGCTATATTTGTGTACGTTGATACTTGGAGCTCAATTATGAAGCCTTGCCTTCAGGAATTTTCAGATGCTGGGTTTTGGTTTGGGCCCATCCCTAAATTAAACAGAAAAGAGAGGAGGTGGGGAAAGATAGAAGGAACGTGGTCATCACAGCAAGTTTAGTCTACTCTAGTCTCAAGTCTACAACATCTTTGGAAGAAGACTGTTATTTCTGGCATCTACTAGTCCTGCATCTTAAATCAGAGCTAAAACTAATTCAGTAATATTCTGCATCCCTGAGATTCAATATAAAAGTGGGAAAGGAAAGCGTTCCATAAACAAATCTCCAAGATGATCATTAAATACTAAAACGAAAGGTTTTGCATTGTTAATGAAGCTGGATGAGCAGATGACACAATCTGCTATTCACCAGAGACAGGAGGAGACAGATGAGCCAGCCCTGCAGAGTGCAGTTCGTGTCTGGTTCATGGGGATTGGAAATGAACCAGAAGATTCAAACTACAATTTGATCAACTCAGAATTCAAAGGGGAGCCCATCTCCACTCCTCATTATTTAAAGGCCTTGGGAACACTCCTGAACTTAGATACACTCAGGAGAGCATCTCGGGGTTTCCTAGAAGTGAGGGGGTAGCTGATGAAGTGGGGAATAAAGTTTGCTGGCTTTTCAGTCAAAGTCAGTCTCTGACAAATTTTTTGAGCATAGGTCGAGATTCAGGAATGCAGCAAACCTCAAACTCCAGGCTGAGTCTGAGTGGCTTGGAGACTCTGCTAATAATTCATACTGCTCACACACATTATTAGGAGTCATGGTAAAAAAAAAAAGAACGAACGAAAGAAAGAAAAATTAGAGGGAACCGTTCTGCATCGGGTACTGAAACAAAGGGGAATGATGAGATCATATGCTACTGCTTCGGCATTGGTGAGATCTCACTGCCAGTGTGTGAAACGTATTATGAGACTCACTTTTCTGCAAGGTATGCCAGCCAATAACATAGCAATAAATTAAAGTTCAAATAATACTATAAATAAGGCTGCACCCATGGTTGAGGTGGCAACACACTACACAGCTGTCAAACATAGGTAGCCTGCATAGCAACCATTAGAATTGAGATCTTTGCGTAATTGGAAAACAGGCGCCATGCTCACCTGACATGCTTGATCTACATGGTAGACTTCAGACTGCAGCCACTGTATGGGTGCCCACCTGCCAGCCAGTTAATTAGAACAGAAATACTTTGATCTCATGCAGTAAGCTCCACACCACTATGGAGAAATAGATATTAAGGCTATTTTACAGATGAGAAAATTGAGGCACAGGAAGTGATAAAAGGATTTGCCCAAAATCAGTGGTAGAGTTGGGAGCAGAACCCAGAAGTTCTGATTCCCAGTTCAGTGCTTCAAGCATTGGCCTGCACCCTCTCTTTCAAGTTGGTCTTAAGGAAAGCTGCATGTTCAGCCCTTGTGCCCAGTATGTATGTGTTGCAGTGTTGGTGATGGTTTGTGGGGTGGGGAGGATGAGAAGGGGAAAAGAAGTGTAACCAAAATGTACAGGGAATAACCAGGGTGAGCTCTGCTCATATACTTATAGGTTCTCTACCATTCATAACTGTACACACATCATTCCCGAGTCAATTAGTATACTACAACCATAAGAGATCCTGGTTACAGCCTGGCTAATAGTTAAGTACCATGGGCTCTGTATCTAAGTCCCTGTAACCAAGTTAAAACCCTGGACAGTCCTGATTTCAGGGACACAGTCCCATTTACATTACAACTTTTAACTGGATCCATCAATTCATTTATATTTCTATTATATTTATATAATATATATTCTATTATATTTATATTTCTAGTAAAGACAGTGGTTAAATCAGCCACATGTCCTTTTATTCAGAGATGGGGACAAAAACTCCCTGTCCAAATATTCCCCATAACTTGGGGAAAGTTCTGATCTGAACTTGGATCCAAACTTTGTAGTTCAATTGTTATTTTAGCAGAATTGCCTGGCTGAAAAAAAAAAGTCAACTCCTTTCTGCTTAATTCATCTCCTGGTAAAAGTCTAAACAAACAATCAAGAGTTGTGCTGAATTTATACTTTTCAAATAATATATACAAAGTTGTCTACTGACCCAGCAGTTATCAGAACTTTTCGCTGGCACAAAAACCGCTTTCTAAACAAGCGGTGACCCACTTTCACCTAGCTGGCCTCTGAAGTCGAGAGAAGATTCATACCCTGTAGATGTTACAGCTCCGTTTGAAGTCACTGCTGTCAGGAGATGGTCAGTTTATGTCTCCTGTCCTAGGACAGGAAAAGGATGCACTCTCAACTCCATGTGCTGCAGTGAGATAAGCACAAAGATTTCTGTCCTATGGCCTTATCAGCTTTTCCTGCTACTCTCCAGCACAGACACCACCAAGACTGGCAGTAAAACGCAACTAGCTCAAGTAAGACAAGAAAAGAAAAATAAAGAGACTAACATTTCTCATAACAGTTTGTACAAAGCCTGGCTGAACCTATTGCAGGTGGAAGTTTCATGAATCTCTCAAAATATGTTTTGAGGTTGGCAAAAATTAGTTGGAGTTTGAACCTCCCCTTCCCCCAATTTAAGCCCATCTCAACCCCTCCCACTCCAAGGATGAGTCAGCATTAAAAAAAATTCTTAGTAGCTAAATGGCAGTCTGTATTATATTAAAGAAAGAAGTGCCCCCTCCCACCTCCAGTGCACACTCGAATGCCCTATATATGGTATTGATATTTTTTAATTAGAACTTCTCTCTCACACACACCTCTCTGCTTCCTTTTTATTCTCTTCTTTTGCTGCTGCCTCTCTCACATTATATTACAGCTGTCCCTTTCTTCTCTGTGTCTCCTAAGTGTTTCACAATGGTCCAGTGGGCAGGGCATCGGGCTGCAAATCAGGAGACTTGGGTTCTACTCCAGAAGTACCACTGATATGCTGGGTGAGTGGGGGCAAGTCATTTAATCTCTGTGTGCCTAAATTTCCCCACCTGTAAAACTGAGCTAGCATTATTCCTTGTCAAGCATTCTGAGATCTACAGATGAAATGTAAACAATAAATAAATTAATAATAATAATGATACCTGGCTCTTATAAAGTGGAATGCAATCTCAATAATATCGGAGTTTTGAACCACGGTTAGAATAGGTTCAAACTCTGGGAAAATAAATTCACCCCCATACCTAATTTGTACAAAATAAACTGAATGGTTCTAAATCTTCAAAAAAAGTTTATATTAAAATTACAGCAGGATTTTACAATATTACGGTCATATTTTTGGAGGGTGACATGCCCCATGTGGCAGGACATTGCACTGATTCTTAGCACAAGGCTGACCTGATGTGTCATTTTTAACTAGAGTACCAACTCCATAGGATGGACTACGGCTCATCATCCTTCGGAAGTGGCTTGTCTATGATAAGATTTAGATTCTAAATGCCTCAAGAAAGGGACCACATCTTCAATGTCTCTGGGAAGTGCCACACACACTATTATACAATGTATACAAAAAAAACATTCCTACTAATAATTAACACTATCATGGCTCCACTCCCTATGTAGTATCCACGCAGGTACTCACGCATCGCCACAAAACATATTTTAGAAAGCCAGCCACTGCTCCTACATCACATCCCTGCCCCTTGGATACATCACTGTGATAGCTGCCAACTGTCTAACAAGTCCCTTTGGCAGACACCCAAGTCCAGCCCTATTTAGTCAAAAGGGAGCATTACAACTTCATAACAATTTAGTGGCTATATAGTGCTTTACGTGTTTAAAGTGTTGTACAAACATTAGGTAGTTCATCATAAAAGCTGTCAAATGGAAACAATACAACCCACGGAATATCACTAGACACTGTGGATGATCTCAGTATTGTAAGGGTTGCCAAATCATGCAAGTGACCACAACAGCAAAGGAAGTTTGAACCTAAGGAGATGGATGGATGGCTTTATGATTCAGGATACTTGGATTCTAGTCCCAGTTCTGCCACAGACTTCCTGTGTGACCACTGACAAGCCACTTTGGTGCTTTTGAAAATTTTATCCGAAGGGCCTGAGAGTTTGTCTACATGGGGACGCTCAGGAAAATTAATTCAAAGTAACTAAAGTTGTAAAATGAAAGTGGATTAAACTGCATTAAAGCACTGTGTGGTCACTCTCATTCAGTAGCCTTAATTCAACTTAGTTTTTACAACAAACAAAATTGAGGCCACACAAGAATTTAAATGAGGTTTAACTAACCCATTTTCAAGTCACACGTTTGGTTAATTTGGATTAATTTTTCTGAGCATCTCCATGTAGACAAACCCTTAGTTACTTTTGAAAATGGGATTTGGGAGACTAAGGGCTTGTCTACATGGGGACAGCCAGCATGGTTAACTTGGATTAATTTAAGGGGTGAATATGAAGTGTATTAATTAAACCTCATTAAAACCCTGTATGGACACTGTTAATGAGAATTAAAGGGCTTTAATTCAGTTTAGTTTAATTCACTTTGGAACTTAATTGAGCTAAATCAAATTAAGGCCACTTTAACTCTGAAAAAGGTGTTCACAAAGGGGTTTAATGCAGTTTAACTAATCCACTTTCATTTCACACCTTTAGTTAATTCAGATTAATTTTCCCGGATGTCTCCATGTAGACAAGCCCTATATATCTCACTGAAAGGCAACCAGACTAAGGGCTTGTCTACATGGGAAAGGTAAACCAGTGTAAAATAATAATTTTAGGTCAAGTCTCCAATCAAAAAAAGTCAGTCCAGCTACATCACTCAGGGGTGTGAAAAATCCACACCCCAGAGTGACATAGCTAAAATGACCTAATCCCCAGTGTATACAGAATTCTTTTGTCAACCTAGATACTGCCTCTCGGGCAGGTGGATTAACTATGGCAACAGGAAAACCCCTCCTATCACTGTAGTGAGTGTCTACACTGAAATGTGATAGCAGTACAGCTGCAGGTGTGTCACAGTAGCCTTTCAAGTGTAGACAAGCCCATACGGATATAACTCCCTATGTGGACACACACATTTCAGCACGAGTATCTTTTCTGGCTTAGAAGTAATCCCCTTCCAAAACCACAAACTGTAATTATAACTGGTAAAACTCTCTCATGTAAACAAGCCCGTAAAGCTCCTAAGTCATTTTAGAAAAGTGCATTTAGGCACTTTTGAGAATTTTACCCTTAATCTCGGTTTCCTCATCTAAAAAACGGGGATAAAACTTCCCTATCTCTGTGATATGTGCAGGCTTAATTCATTGATATTCGTAAAGCATGTTAAGATTTTAGAAAAAGGCTAAATTACTATTACTATTAAATCACTTTGCCATATCCGACAGGTAAATTTTCAGTGTTGCCAAATTTTAAAACAACAAATCCAACCCCTTACAAGAGTTTGAAAATTTAAAAGTCCTGTTTAGAGAATAGGTAGATTTTCACCAATGTTCCATAGAATTTTTTTTTTGTATTTTAAATTCACTTCAGGAAGAGTGCACACAGACTCTTTAGAGGCAGAAATACATGTCTCAGATACCAGACTTGCAAAGCAGCACAGGTCTAAAGATAAGCTTCTTGTGGCGAGATAAACATCCATCACCATCTCACAATCTTGTCAATTACTAAAATATAAGCCCTCTTTCTGCATGATACACAGATACTATGGAGAAGGGCACCAATATAAACACACAGATGATGAAGTCTCCACTGTTCCTCCAGAACAAAATCTCAATTAATTGAAATTAGATTTTTTTTTTTACAAAAGTTACTGATTTTATAGAACAGACAATGTGTCTGTATGTGTGTGTGTATCCCTAGATATCAGAGAGAACAGGAAAGAAAGGAAGATTTGACTAGCTCAGGAAGTCCTCAAAAAATAAAGCAAGGCCAAATTTAGTACCTCCACATAGCTGCAATAATCAAAGGCAGGATTGGTTGTAAAAGCATTTGCCTCTCAAGAGCGGCAAAATAAACTCATGAAAATCTCAGGAGGCAAAAACTGATCCGAGACTGGATATTGTTACTGCTGCTGTTTTGGTTAAGTGAGCTCTCGTTTGATAACAGCGAGATAGTCTTGACAAAGAACAACAACAATGAAAAATGAAAGAACTACCATTTCAGTGGGGTTCTGTTTGGCAAAGCCCCATTTTCTGTGGTGGTGTCTGAAGAAACAAAACTCTGAATCAACTTCCTACAAGGTTTTGTCTACTTCAGATAAGGACTACAGGACCTCTGGAAAATTAACTTGTCTGAGCGGCACTTTGGTTTCTTAACTATGGAGAAAGCCAAAAATCAGCGGGAGAAGGATTCTACAATGAGTACAGAGCAATGCTCAGTGCTAGAATCTCATTGGTTCTATTACCAGAAAAATGTCCATATAAGGAGATATGCAAAAATGAAAATGGTCTAAATAACTAAAAAAATTTTAACTAGGATCATCATGGCCAGGATAAATCTCTCAGAAAACTGTACTGTACTCTCTCCTACATAGGGGAGGTAAAATATACTGCCCACCAAAATAAAACCATCAGAGATTGTATAAAGTGTGCCTGATACAGATAAAGGATGTGGATTTATCTAGACACCAGTGTGCAAAAGCCTCCATTTAAAATGGTATGACCTTCTGTAATCCTCTTCTATGAGAAGGACTGAAGATATTCTTACTTTATTGCTTATGATTCACAGAACATACAGTGAATAACTTGGACTCTAAAACACCAAGATCTCTTCTCTTACAGAAGCCATGTCATAAGAGACTCTTCTTTTTGCTCTGCCTTCAGATACGACTGGCAATTGCAAACTTACATCAGAAAAAGAAACAGATGTTTAACTTGGTCAGTAGCACTTGGAATTGTCTCTGCTTCATCTGTAGAAGTGCATTTCAAGGATTTACTAAATCACATTAGTATTCATCATGTTTATTATGGTAGTGCCTAGAACCAACCAAGAACGAGGCTCCATTGTGTCAGATGCTGTACAAACACGGAAGCAGACATTCCTTGTTCCAAGAGCTCATTAGACAAGACAAGACAGACACAGGGTGGGGAAAGGGAGAGAACACCCGAGCAGAGCAAACAGTGTGATGGTGGCAAACACTGTGTTAGTGCCAGGATTTATTTAAGGTATTTACTTTTGGTGGGTTTAGTCCAGAGGCAATAAGTTCAACGGAAAGAAGAGTGAAGGGAAGGAGAGGGGGACAGGCATGGGAGAAGAAAGTAAGTGGTGCAGGTGTGAAGCTGAGGTAAACAGACTGAGGGAGGGTGAGTGGGAGGGTGAGTGGCACAAACAGTCAATCTGCACAGGGCGGAGAAAGTCCAGTTAAAACTGTAGAAAGCGCTTTAAAATGTCCAAAGATCCCCACTTTGGCTGCTTCTACCACTTGGCTCCTTTCTGCCCCCAACACCGGGGGAGGGGGGACAGAGGAGAGAGACAGACACCAAACCATGTAGGTCCTGGTGCCTGTGTGTGCACGTTGGGAGGGGTGTCTCCCCTGCACAGGTCTGAGGGAAAGGGTTGTCCTATCTGGGCCCCATCCACATTACTTCCTCCCTCCCTCCAGTGCAGCAGTCCCTGCTTTGGCTGTTGCTGCAGCTGCTCCTATCAGCTGGAGCCTCTGGCTGGTTTCTTTCTGCTGCTCCCCCCTCAGACCACAGCACTAAAACTAAAAATCAAGTCATTTTTGTCTATCTGGACGATGCTGCCAATGGGCAAAACCTCACATCTGGCAAATTCACCCACCGAGTGCCCAACTCAAGCAGTCCAGATTTTCAGACATTTCCAAGTGATATCAGGTGATTTCCCTTGGCTACAAATAACAATGCCAACAGGCAGACGTTCTGACACCAAAACAGGGTGATGGCAAGCTAACATGTGCCTCTCATTCTCTCAAGAACTGGATGGAACAGCTTGCATATCTTTTGTGGAATTAATCAAGATATGTCAATGCATGCCAACATGCAACTCTGCACCTTCCTAAAGACAGTCTCATGGGAAGACTGCCTAATCAGATGTAGGCTCATCAGGTCCACCTTAAACAGCTCTCCAAGACACAAATCCTTCTCTTTCCGTGTTAACTCTTCATGAAAATACTTATCTACTGTGAAATCTTCAAGCAAGGATGGGAGAAACAGTCAAATGAAAGAGACCCATTCAATTACATCATGTAATGGCAGACAGCTAAAAAGTGTTTATACACAAACGCTAGAAGTCTAAATAATAAGATGGATGAACTAGAGTGCCTCGTATTAAATGAGGATATTGATATAATAGACACCACAGAAACTTGGTGCAATGAGGATAATCAATGGGACACAGTAATACCAGGGTACAAAATATATCGGAAGGACAGACCAAGTCGTTCTGGTTGGGGACGGGCACTATATGTGAAAGAAAGCGTAGTATCAAATCAAGTAAAAATCTTAAATGAACCAAACTGTACCACAGAATCTCTATGGATAGCAATTCCATGCTTGGATAATAAGAATATAGCAGTAGGGATATTACCGACTGCCTGACCAGGATGGTGATAGTGAGTGCAAAATGCTCAGCGGGATTACAGAAGCCACAAAAATAAAAAACTTAATTATAATGAGGGATTTCAATTATCCCCATATGGACTGGGTACATGTCACTTCAGTACGGGATGCAGAGATAAAGTTTCTTGACATTTTAAATGACTGCTTCTTGGAGCAGCTAGTCCTGGAACCCAGAAGAGGAGAGGCAATTCTTGATTTAGTCTTAAGTGGAACACAGGATTTGGTCCAAGGGGTGAATATAGCTGGACCGCTTGGTAACAGTGACCATAATATAATTAAATTTAACATCCCTATGGTGGGGAAAACACCACAGCAGCCCAACACTGTAGCATTTAGTTTCAGAAAGGGGGACTACACAAAAATGAGGAAGTTAGTTAAACAGAAATTAAAAGGTACAGTGCCAAAAGTGAAATCCCTGCAAGCTGCATGGAAACTTTTTAAAGACTCCATAATAGAGGCTCAACTTAAATATATACCCCAAATTGAAAAACGTAGTAAGAGAACCAAAAAAGTGCTGCAAAAGTAAAAAGTAAAAGAAGCAGTGAGAGACAAAAAGGCATCCTTTCAAAAGTGGAAGTTAAATCCTAGTGAGGAAAACAGAAAGGAGCATAAACTCTGGCACGTGAAGGTAAATATATAATTAGGAAGGCCAAAAAAGAATCTGAAGAGCAGCTAGCCAAAGACTCAAAAAGTAATAGCGACATTTTTTTTTTTTAAAGTACATCCAAAGCAGGAAGCTGCTAAACAACCAGTGGGACCACTAGATGATTGATGTCCTAAAGGAGCACTCAAGGACGATAAGGCCATTACGGAGAAACTAAATGAATTCTTTGCTTTGGTCTTCACGGCTGAGGATATGAGAGAGATTCCTAAACCTGAGCCATTCTTTTTAGGTGACAGATCTCAGGAACTGTCCCAGTTTGAGGTGTCATTAGAGGAGGTTTCGGAACAAATTGATAAACTAAACAGTAATAAGTCACCAGGACCAGATGGTATCCACCCAAGAGTTCTGAAGGAACTCTAATTTGAAATTACAGAACTGCTAACTGTAGTTTGCAACCTATCATTTAAATCAACTTCTGTATCAGATGACTGGATGATAGCTAATGTGATATTAATTTTTAAAAAAGGCTCCAGAGGTGATCCTGATAATTATAGGCCAGTAAGCCCGACTTCAGTACCAGGCAAACTGGTTGAAACTATAGTAAAGAACAGAATAGTCAGACACAGATTAACATAATTTGTTGGAGGAGAGTCAACATAGTGTTTGTAAAGGGAAATCATGCCTCATCAAAGAATTCTAGTAGTTTGAAGGGGGTCAACACGCATGTGGACAAGGGGGATCCAGTAGATATAGTGTACTTAGATTTTCAGAAAGCCTTTGACAAGGTCCCTCAACCAAAGACTCTTAAGCAAAGTAAGCTGACATGAGGTAAGAGGGAAGGCCCTCTCATGGATCGGTAACTCAAATGATAGGAAACAAAGGGTAGGCAAAAATGGTCAGTTTTCAGAATGGAGAGAGGTAAATAGTGGTGTCCCAACCAGTCCTATTCAACATAGTCATAAATGATCTGGAAAAAGGGGTAAACAGTGAGGTGGCAAAATTTGCAGACGATAAAAAACTACTCAAAATAGTGAAGTCCAAAGCAGACTGCGAAGCGTTAAAATTGGATCTCACAAAACTGAGACTGGGCAACAAAATGGCAGATGAAATTCATTGTGGATAAATGCAAAGTAATGCACATTGGAAAACATAATCCCAACTATACGTATAAAATGATGGGTTCTAAATTAGCTGTTACCACTCAAGAGAGATCTTGGAGTCATTGTGGATAGTTCTCTGAAAACGTCCACTCCATGTGCAGTGGCAGTTAAAAAAGCAACCTTTGGAAAGTGAGGACTGACTCAGATGATAAGATAGACTTCTGAATCCACTATGCCAGCGTTTCATGCTGCGACCCCCTCTGCACTCACATGCGTTAACAAAACCCTCTGGGGCAGTGGTGGAAATTCATATATGTTGGGGGGGGGGATTTTTTGGCCTTGCTGACCCCCCCCCACACACACTTCCCCCAAGTCCCACATCCAGCCCTTCTCCTCACACCCCCAGGTTCCTAGGAGGGAACTGCCATCTCTAACCAAAGTGGGCAGGAGCGCCCGGATGGGGCATTTCTGCCCCAGCTGTGGTGGCAGCAGCTCACCTTTCCCCATCCCTCCCCCAGGCACCACAGCTCCCTGCCAGGATTGGGGGGTCATTTCAGCACTGCCAGCCCTTAGACTCTGCTGCCAGGGGCAGGAACTAGCCTCTCAGTAGCCAGCTCTGTGCACTTCTGCTCCCTCCCCTGGGATGGGATCATGAACAGCCTCCCTGCCTTCCTCTACCCTTCTAAATGGCACCTGTCAAGGTTCCTTCTCCACTCTGAACTCTAGGGTACAGATGTGGGGACCTGCATGAAAAATGCCCTAAGCTTATTTTTACCAGTTTAAGTTAAAACTTCCCCAAGGTACAGACTATTTTACCTTTTGTCCCTGGACTTTATTGCTGCCACCACCAAGCGTCTAACAAATATAACAGGGAAAGAGCCCACTTGGAAACGTCTTTCCCCCAAAAATCCCTCCAAGCCCTACACCCCCTTTCCTGGGGAAGGCTTGATAAAAATCCTCGCCAAATTGCATAGGTGAACACAGACCCAGACCTTTGGATCTTAAGAACAAGGAAAATGCAATCAGGTTCTTAAAAGAAGAATTTTAATTGAAGAAAAAGTAAAAGAATCACCTCTGTAAAATCAGGATGATAAATACCTTAAAGGGTAATCAGATTAAAAACAGAGAATCCCTCTAGGCTAAACCTTAAGTTACAAAAAGACACAAAAACAGGAATATCCATTCCATTCAGCACAACTTATTTTATCAGCCATTTAAACAAAACAGAATCTAACGCATATCTAACTAGATTACTTACTGACTTTTTACATGAGTTCTGACCTGCATTCCTGCTCTGGTCCTGGCAAAAGACAAACACAGACAGAGAGAACCCTTTGTTTCCCCCCACTCCAGCTTTGAAAGTATCTTGTCTCCTCATTGGTCATTTTGGTCAGGTGCCAGCGAGGTTATCTTAGCTTCTTAACCCTTTACAGGTGAAAGGGTTTTTCCTTTAAAAGGTGTTTACCCTTCCCTTTATAGTTATGACAGTACCCCTGGCCCCTTATCCCTCCCTGCTGGCTCGAGGTTCCCAGAGACGCAGAGAGGAGCCATCACAAGCTCTGATAGGAGGGCCCAGTAGGCAGAGTGGGACCCAGGTGCCAGCTGCGCTCCTTCCAGAGCCCCTGCCTCCCTCCCCTCAATGTTCTCATCCTGCTCCTTACTTCTCCCCTCCCTGCTGGCTCAACATCTCATAACCACCCTCCCCCACCTGGTACCCACAGTTTGGGAAATGCTATTCTATGCCTTACCCAATACACTACAGCAATTAGTGCAGTTGGCAGCCAAGTACCAAGGTCTAAGATCTCTTTTGTGCCTTTAGTTTTATCCTCCATTGAAAATGAAGTATCGTTGCAGTTTCAAGATGACGTCTAACCACACAAAGATACTTAACTCATGGAAGTCATATAGCAATAGAGAAACCTCTCC
The DNA here is from genome assembly GCF_965140295.1 of Lepidochelys olivacea. Taxonomy (NCBI): domain Eukaryota; kingdom Metazoa; phylum Chordata; order Testudines; family Cheloniidae; genus Lepidochelys; species Lepidochelys olivacea. Next base: position 9,552,529 of record NC_140413.1, read on the forward strand.
ATGAAATGCTTTGAGAGGCTCAGAGGGAAGGCACTGCACATGCAAAGTATTAGATTATTGCTGCCTTAATTAAGAAGCCAGACTTGCAAGAGATGGGCTCTTATTTGTATGTGTGACTTGTGCTCAGTCATTTCCATGCGTAATTGTCCTTGCAGTACTACTGCACCAGCCCACAAATAATGGTTGGTGTGTGAATAATTTATATGCATTTGCTAATGAGAGTGGACAAAAAATGGCACATGGCAGTAGTTACGTGGGTAAAGTAGTGCACGTATAAATGGAGGCCAGACTGAGGCCTTGCTGAAAATTTAGCCCCAAGGTCTGTAATTTTACAGAAAACAAAGTCTTTGTTGAAAAGCTTTTATTCTCAACTTTCTCACCTGTATCATTCATGAGGTGACACATACAAGAAGCTTCCCTGATGGCAGGGATTAATAGAGTAGCTTCAGAGGATGAAATTCTGCCTAGGTATTTATATCATCTCTCACTGTGATTGAGTCTCCCAGTGAGCTGACCGTACTTATATAGGAAACTAACCCAAAAAAGGCAAAAATGTAAGTGCATCATAAAGTGAGTCAAACAGGAATAGAAAAATTCCTGTGATGGTGCACTTCCTTTGCAAGGCTACATGCTGAGCACTAACTACCCTTGTAAATGTTAGATGAAATGACTCAAATATTTCCCTGCAAGAGTCACAATTCCCCTCTCTGATAGGGCAAGAACTGTACACACACGACCAACCAGGAACAATACGCATAATTGCAACGGACATTTCTTTAACCTAATAGTTAAGGCCAACACTGTCAAACCTGAGGGCCTAAATCCAGATTTAGGCACCTAAATAGAAGTGTTCTGATTTTCAGAAGAGCTGAGCAACCAGAGCTCCAATTAAAGTCAGGGGGAGCTGTAGGGGCTCAGAGCATTTGAAATTGGCTTTAATGCTCTACAGTTATAATACTGTTCTATAGCAAAAGACATATGTTACAACACAGATATTGGGTACTAATTTAACACTTAGCCCACGTGCTTTGCATCTGTATAATTATTTATATGATTCCAAAACCGTGGAGAGCCCTAGCCATGGAGCTGGATGCCACTGTGCTAAGTGCAGTGCAAACAGAACAAAGATGTACTTTACATATAATTTAATGTTTGTATAATGCTTAGAATATCAGTCTGGCAATGCCCCTGTGAAACAGGTACTTAAGTGCTGTTATTCCTGCGCTGAGAAAGTGAGACAAGCAGTCAAAGCATCTTGGTTACAATCACATTGAGTCAGGGCAGAGCTGGAAATAGGGGACCTGGGTTCTGATTCCCAGTCCTCTGTCCTATGCACTGGACTAAATAAGAATTCAGGAATTTCTGACTCCTAGCCCATAGCTCACTCCTCTGGATAAAGCTGCCTCTCAGATAATAGGCAGGGCTGGTAGCACTGCCCATTATTAAATTTGCCTGACATTTCCCATTATAAGACCCTGACTTCAGTTGCTTATAACTTTGCCAAGCTTTAACCATTTGGGCTGAAGTTTCCTTGCTTGGTACACACCTTAGGCTGAATATTTTTAGAAAATTTCAGCCATTTACAAGGAGCAGGCTAGGAAAAAATACATTATTTTGCTCAAGTCAACAAATACTGGTGACGTTTTCTTTAAGCAGCTCTAGTGCCCGCAAGCTTTGGAGCAAGAACTTGAAATTTGGCAAGGGGTAGCCTTTGTGTCAGTACGTGACTTCTGTCATCCCTGTGAAAGTCCAGCTGAATTTGGTCAAGTCATATGCCTCCGGAAAAAATCATTGTCTGCACATGCTCAGTAGAGACTTGCTGGAGCCTCCCAACTAAATTCCCTGAAGATTCCATCTGCACGGCTCATGCTCCATTCCAGGCCAGAGCAGAACTTTCTGTGCAATTGTAGCACTGGGTGCTGCAGGCTGTGCTGGGAAAAGGCAGTGGAATTGAGAGCCAGGTAAACCACCTCTCCTGTCTCCTCAGTACCCCTCCGGAGGAGGCAGCTGCCTGATTCAGATGCAGAGGGGACCAGAGCTGGACTGGCGGGGGGGGGGGGGGGAGGGAAAAGGGAGACTTAGATGGAAGACTAGTGGGTTATGTGAGGGGGGTGGTAGAAGGAAATTGGGATTACAAATTTGGGAGGACAGGGGAACTGGGATAAAGGATACTTTGCAATATAGAAACAGCACCAAATTAACTAAAAGGGTAAACCAGAACTGTTTTATATAAAGGCATCTAACTCTCCATCAGATCACAACAGCCTCAGAAAGAAAAAATGGATAAGAGTCTGTCTGGACAAAAATCACATTGGGAAAGAAAGCTACTAGAGCCTCCCCTGGGATAGTGCTTGGGGTGTGCTATAGACCGCTGGGATCCGATTTGGATATGGATAGAGACCTCTTTAATGTTTTTAATGAAGTAAATTCCCATTAGTATTGTGTGATCATGGGAGACTAACTTCCCAGATATAGATTGGAGGACAAGTGCTAGTAATAATAATAGGGCTCAGATTTTCCTGGATGCGATAGCTGATGGATTCCTTCACCAAGTAGTTGCTGAACCAACAGGAGGGGATGCCATTTTAGATTTGGTTTTGGTGAATAGTGAGGACCTCTTAGAAGAAATGGTGTAGGGGACAACCTTGGTTTGAGTGATCATGAGCTAATTCAGTTCAAACTAAACGGAAGGGTAAACAAAAATATATCTGTGACTAGGGTTTTTTATTTCAAAAAGGCTAACTTTCAAAAATTAAGGAAATTAGTTAGGGAAGTGGATTGGACTGAAGGACTTGTGGATCTAAAGGCGGAGGAGGTCTGGAATTACTTCAAGTCAAAGTTGCAGAAACTACCAGAAGCCTGCATCCCAAGGAAGGGGAAAAAATTCATAGGCAGGCGCTGTAGACCAAGCTGGATGAGCAAGCATCTCAGAGAGGTGATTAAGAAAAAGGAGAAAGCCTACAAGGGGTGGAAGATGGGAGGGATTAGCAAGGAGAGCTACCTTATTGAGGTTAGAACATGTAGGGATAAAGTGAGAAAGGCCAAAAGCCATGTAGAGTTGGACTTGCAAAGGGAATTAAAACCAATAGTAAAAGGTTCTAGAGCCATATAAATCAGAAGAAAACAAAGAAAGAAGTGGGTGCACTAAACACTGAGGATGGAGTGGAGGTTAAGGATAATCTAGGCATGGCCCAATATCTAAACAAATACTGTGCCTCAGTCTTTAATGAGGCTAATAAGGAGCTTAGGGATAATGGTAGGATGAGAAATGGGAATGACGATAAGGAGGTAGATATTACCACATCCGAGACAGAAACCAAACTGGAACAGTTTAATGGGACTAAATCTGGGGGCCCAGATAATCTTCATCCGAGAATATTAAAGGAACTGGCACATGAAATTGTAAACCCATTAACAAAAATTTTTAATGAATCTGTAATCTCAGGGGTTGTACCGTATGACTAGAAAATTGCTAACAGTTCCTATTTTTAAGAAAGGGAAAAAAAAGTGATCCAGGTAACTACAGGCCTGTTAGTTTGTCATCTGTAATATGCAAAGTCTTGGAAAAAATCTGAAGGAGAAAGTAGTTAAGGACATTGAGGTCAATGGTAATTGGGACAAAATACAACATGGTTTTACAAAAGGTAGATCGTGCCAAACCAACCTGATCTCCTTCTTTGAGAAGGTAACAGATTTTCTAGACAAAGGAAATGCAGTCTATCTAAATTACCTTGGATTTCAGTAAGGCGTTTGATATGGTTCCACATGGAGAATTATTAGCTAAATTGGAAAAGATGGGGATCAATATGAAAACTGAAAGGTGGATAAGGAACTGGTTAAAGGGGAGACTACAACAGGTCACACTGAAAGGTGAACTGTCAGGCTGGAGGGAGGTTACTAGTGGAGTTCCTCAGGGATCGGTTTTGTGGCCAATCTTTTTATTACTGACCTTGGCACAAGAAGCGGGAATGTGCTAATAAAGTTTGCGGATGACACAAAGCTGGGAGGTATTGCCAATTCAGAGAAGGACTGGGATATCATACAGGAAGATCTGGATGACCTTGTAAACTGGAGTAATAGTACTAAAATGAAATTTAATAATGAAAAGTGCAAAGGTCATACATTTAGGGATTAACAACAAGAATTTTTGTTATCAACTGGGGACTAATTACTCGGAAGTAACAGAGGAGAAGGACCTCAGAGCATTGGTTGATCACAGGATGACTATGAGCCGCCAATGTGATATGGCCGTGAAAAAAGCTAATGCAGTCTTGGGATACATCAGGTGAGGTATTTCCAGCAGAGATAAGGAGGTGTTAGTCCTGTTATATAAGGCACTGGTGAGACCTCATCTGCAATATTGTGTGCAGTTCTGGTCTTCCATGTTTAAGAAGGATGAATTCAAACTGGAACAGGTACAGAGAAGGGCTACTAGGATGATCCAAGGAATGGAAAACCTCCTTATGAAAGGAGACTCAAAGAGCTTGGCTTGTTTAGCCTAACCAAAAAAAGGCTGAAAGGAGATAGGATTGCTCTATAGAAATATATCAGAGGGATAAATACTACGGAGGGAGAGGAATTATTTAAGCTCAGTACCAATGTGAACACAAGAACAAATGGATATAAACTGGCCATCAGGAAGTTTAGACGTGAAATTAGATGAAGGTTTCTAACCATCAGAGGAGTGAAGTTCAAGAACAGCCTTCCAAGGGCAGCAGTGGGGGCAGAAGACATATCTGGCTTCAAGACTAAGCTTGATAAATTTATGGAGGGGAAGATATGATGGGATAGCCTAATTTTGGCAATTAATTGATCTTCGACTATTAGCGGTAGATGCCCAGTGGCCTGTGATGGGATGGGATCCGAGTTACGACAGAATTCTTTCCTGGGTGTCTGGCTGGTGAGTCTTGCCCACATGCTCAAGGTTTAACTGATCGCCATATTTGGGGTCGAGAAGGAATTTTCTTTCAGGGCTGATTGGCAGAGGCCCTGGTGGTTTTTCGCATTTCTCTACAGCGTGGGGCACGGGTCACTTGCTGGAGGATTCTCTGAACCTTCAAGTCTTTAAACCACAATTTGAGGATGTCAAGGTTCCTCCCCCCACTCTGAACTCTAGGGTACAGATGTTGGAGACCTGCATGAAAAACCTCCTAAGCTTATCTTTACCAGCTTAGGTCAAAACTTCCCCAAGGTACAAAATATTCCACCCGTTGTCCTTGGATTGGCCGCTACCACCACCAAACTAATACTGGTTACTGGGGAAGAGCTGTTTGGATGCGTCTTTCCCCCCAAAATACTTCCCAAAACCTTGCACCCCACTTCCTGGACAAGGTTTGGTAAAAAGCCTCACCAATTTGCCTGGGTGACTACAGACCCAGACCCTTGGATCTTAAGAACAATGAACAATCCTCCCAACACTTGCACCCCCCCTTTCCTGGGAAATGTTGGATAAAAAGCCTCACCAATTTGCATAGGTGACCACAGACCCAAACCCTTGGATCCGAGAACAATGAAAAAGCATTCAGTTTCTTACAAGAAGACTTTTAATAAAAATAGAAGTAAATAGAAATAAAGAAATCCCCCCTGTAAAATCAGGATGGTAGATATCTTACAGGGTAATTAGATTAAAAAAAACATAGAGAACCCCTCTAGGCAAAACCTTAAGTTACAAAAAAGATACACAGACAGAAATAGTTATTCTATTCAGCACAATTCTTTCTCAGCCATTTAAAGAAATCATAATCTAACACATACCTAGCTAGATTACTTACTAAAAGTTCTAAGACTCCATTCCTGGTCTATGCCCGGCAGAAACCAGCATATAGACAGACACACAGACCCTTTGTTTCTCTCCCTCCTCCCAGCTTTTGAAAGTATCTTGTCTCCTCATTGGTCATTTTGGTCAGGTGCCAGCGAGGTTACCTTTAGCTTCTTAACCCTTTACAGGTGAGAGGAGCTTTCCCCTGGCCAGGAGGGATTTCAAAGGGGTTTACCCTTCCCTTTATTTATGACAGAGGACTTCAGTAGCTCAGACATAGGTTAGGGTTTGTTACAGGAGTGGGTGTGAGAGATTCTGTGGCCTGCGTTGTGCAGGAGGTCAGACTAGACGATCATAATGGTCCCTTCTGCCCTTAAAGTCTATGATTCTAAGACTGCTTTCTATGTGTTACATGCACTTTGACATTGTCTGGAAGAGTGGATGTTCTCTAGCAATACAGGCTGCTCCACTTAAGCCCATAGTGTTTTAGTGTATAGTCTACTTACACATCAATCATTTGATCCCAATCTTTACTTACTGGGGTATGTGATCCCGAACTTATGCAAGTGTAAATGTGTAACTCAATTAAGAGCATATCTAAATGTCACTTGCAGGATACCCTCCCCAGTAATAATGTCTCTGGATAAGTGTCTACAAATATTGAGAATGTCAGCAGAACAAAGTGGGCCTAAGGAAAGTCTTATGTGGCTGAAGTGCTACTGTACATAATATACTCGTGCAAAACACCACAAATGTTTAATTCACAATCTTTCCATCACTTCTGCTTAAAAAAAATTTAAATGCCGTTCTTGTGAGGCAGGACTTATGAAATACACTTTAGAACCCTGCACACTCTTGAGGGTCATGTATACTTTAATAAACATAACATGAAAAATGTATACCAGCCTGTGACTTCTTTTCAACTGCAAATTTTGAATTAGTGTTATGCTGCCAGAATAACAGAGCTATGAAGACAGCATGCACAGTATTCAAATATCAAAACACATAAATGCCGATTGTGTTGAAATTTTGGGCATCTTCCTATATACGTTCTTCCAATTAGAGCAGAAATGATTCTTACAGGTAGACACTGCATCTCTTTTGGAGTAAGTGATCCTTTCTTGTTAGGAGACTCAATGTGAAAACAAACTCTTCTACTGAAAAGGACAACCACCTTTTAAATCCTCCAGCATCAGGCTTAGAATGGATAAAACCCAAAACATTTTAAAACAAAACCAATTACTTTTCTAAGGAGAGCAGTTATTACCCAGGACATATCACATGGGCTAGCTGCTGAAATCTACATCAGTAGCGATTGCAAAAAAGAAAGTCACTCCCCACTCAAATGTTAAAATCAGCCTGTAGCCTCATTCCTTTCAGACTCTTCAAAGCTACTGGATGCTCAAATAGCTACAGCAATAAGAAGTGCCTATTTGCACTGCAATTGGCCAACACAAACTTTCCTGTTGGATACAGATATGGCCATGGCAATTCACGTTTGTGACCACCAGGCTCGATTATTTACAACTCATATTTAGATATACAGCCACATAATCCGTGAAGAACTCCTAGAATTAATGCATGGCAAGACAGGCCATGATGAAAACATCAGCCCAGTGAATTGCTCTTTACGCACTGGCTCCCCACTGAATACACAATCCAGTTCCAGGTCTCTGTCTTGATTTTCAACAGCTGCCATGGGATTAGCCCTGGCTTCTTTAGAGACCCCCTTCCTCCACAATAGAGGAGCCCTATGGAACTGACTGCTGCAGGATGGAAGAACAAGCACGGAACTAATCGGTTCAGAACTACACACAACACTTATTCCTTTGACTTCCCCCCAGTAATTTATTCACACACCCCAGATAACTATGCAAACAAAATAATCAAGCTATTTCTCCTACAAAAGAAGGAATCAAAGCTATTACTTCTAGGAAGCAAGGGTTACAGTTATTTCTATTTAAAAGTTTCCATTTACAACGAGATTACAACCTATCTCACAGGAGAGTTGTGAGGCTTAGTTAGGTGTTGTCTACACACAAACGTTGTACCATTTAACTATGCTGGTATACTTATGTAGTACAACTGCCTACTGTGGATGCAGCTGAACCAGTATAAAGGTGTTTATACCACAGAGCTTCTTATTATACGGGAAGGGAATAAACTGTATTGGTATAAGGCACTTTTATGTCAGTATAACTCTCTCCACATAAGGGTGGAAGTGGGGTGGGTGGATTAGGGGGTTATACCAGTATAATTATTTTGGTTTAAAAAATATCAGCCCCCTAACTGAAATAGTTATACCAGTACAAAAACTGTAGCTACACCAGGCCTTAGGGTCTGAATATATCTGAAACATTGATTGAAAGTACCAATTATGTGCCAAGTATTACTATATAATCAGATATTTTAAGTAAGACTAAAAATCTCATTTTCATTAGCAGTTACTAATTATCTAACTACTGTATAATTACTTTACAGTCCTATTTTCAGAACGCTACATACTTTTGATATTGCACATGTCTGCAAGTGTTTGTGTAGAAAGGTGTGCATGCGCACACTCTATTGCCCTCTGCTGGATGGAATCAGAACCGCTCCGTTGTCTATCAGAGGCACTACACTTAAGAGGCTCCTTTAATTTACGTGGCAGGGCTTTGAGCTCGAGGAGCATGAGGATCAATATTCTCTCTCTGCTGTCTTGTGACATTCGGAGTGGCCATGGCGTGCAGCACAGGGCCTACTGTGAAGCCCTAGGTAACCACGGATTGTTTAAACACCACAAACAAGTACACCACGCACTTTTGGCCAGTGAGTTTTAAAAGTCTTTTTTTTTTTTTTTTTTTAAATGCTTCAAACATTCTTTAAAAAGAAAGGGAGTACTTGTGGCACCTTAGAGACTAACAACTAATCTTTGGAGCTTAAGGCACAAAGCAAACAGCAGCAAACTACATCAAAGCCTCCCTATTATCACTCCCTACTGAACTGTGAAAATATAAATTCAAAACTGACAAGCCAGTTACACTTTTAACTAAAAAGTTGGTGCAATTAACTTTAAGCATGCCGCTCTGCTACCATATTTCTGGCACCAGCTTTGAGAAGTGGCCCAATTCTTCTGAGGAACAGAAAGACCATTTATCTACTGTATTTATTCAGGGCAAGCCTCCTCCTTCATGTCAAACCAAGGAATGTAGCGCTGCTGAAGATGACTGGCAGTGATAAAGGAGCTGGTACGATTTTCAAATGAATATGTCATGCTTTTCCAAGGCTTTAGACAAAAGTGAATAATATGCCCTCCTAAACAACCACCGGGCACCAATTCTGAGAAAACACACTAGGCTACAATACTCAAATTACTGGACATTATAAAACCACAGTCTTAAGCAAGGCTACTACCTGGATCTCCTATACACAGGCAATTTTATTAGATACAATTGTGGAAATAGTCAGCATTACAATTGGATGGGAAAGGATCATCTTTCACCAGATAAAGTCAGAAAGTGAAGCTACTTTACAGAACAATTTGTTTCCAGATGGACCTTTTCAAAGAGTCATGTTGGTCTATGTCCATTCTCAACACCTGTCCATTTTAAGTAGAGTGATCATTTGTGTATTACCAATTGTGTAATAAACCTATCACCACCATACAGCACATCTAAGCACCAGTATAGAATGGAAGAAAAATATCACAAGATAAAACCAGACCACTCCCACTGATAATACTCATCCAATTAACAGAGCAACCATCTTTATTCAACCATCAGCAACACAACAAGAAATTCTCCCAGAAGGATAAAATGGAAAGTTGAATGGATGGATCTGGCACAACATCCGTCCTAAAGGTGCTCTGGCATTAGGGAATTTAACAGGGATCAAATTCCAAAGGGAAAGGTTCCCCTAAAAGAATACCTCAGTGCCCGTCCTCAGTGAGTTCAATGTTGGGGACAGACAGAAGCAGCATTCTTTTGCTCTTCTGGCTACTAGCAAATTTCCACCGGACTGTATATTAATTGGCAAAAAGTGTTTTTCCAGTTCACAAGTTCAAACTCCATATCACAAGTTCATAACTCCATATCTCCATATCCAGAGGAGGTACGCTCAGTTTAAAAGATGATTTTTCCTAGCTGCCAGCCCTGCAAACTCACCCTGGGATCTGACAGTCAAGCTGGATGCTTTCCCCTCTCAAGGCTCACCTAGATTACACTGACACACCTATATCTCCTAGGGGTATGAAAAAACCACATCCCTCATATGTACTTAAGCCAACCTACTTCCTGGTGCAGACAGCGCTAGGTCAACAGAAGAATTCTCTAGGGGAGGTGGAATACCTAGAGCGATGGGAGAACCCTTCCCGTTGCTGCAGCAAGTGGCTACACAGAAGCGCTCCTGCTGGGCTGCTGTAGCATTTTAAATGTAGACATAGCCTCAGCCACCAGCACCAGTAATAAGGGTTCCACAGGCCAAGATATAACCTTAGTGACACTCCCCTGTTCACTCTCTTTGCCTAGCACACCTATGCTGGGCCATACTCTCCAGCGCAGCAGTTTGGCTCAAACCAACAGACAAGAAAACTCCTAAGATACAAATGAAGAACAGTTTATGCCATTGTATTACTAATGGCTGCTAACTCTCATTGAAGAATGGGTTGATGAAGATCCAAGAGAACATAAGAACAGCCATAGTGGGTCAGATCAGAGGCCCATCTAGCTCAGTATCCTGTCTTCCAACAGTGGCCAGTGCCAGGTGCCCCAGTAGCACATATTTTAGATAGAGGTGAGAGACAGATAAATTGAGAGAGTCCAGCGAAGGGCAACAAAAATGATTAGGGGACTGGAACACATGAGTTATGAGGAGAGGCTGAGGGAGCTGGGATTGTTTAGCCTGCAGAAGAGAAGAATGAGGGGGGATTTGATAGCTGCTTTCAACTACCTGAAAGGGGGTTCCAAAGAGGATGGCTCTAGACTGTTCTCAATGGTAGCAGATGACAGAACGAGGAGTAATGGTCTCAAGTTGCAGTGGGGGAGGTTTAGATTGGATATTAGGAAAAACTTTTTCACTAAGAGGGTGGTGAAATACTGGAATGCGTTACCTAGGGAGGTGGTAGAATCTCCTTCCTTAGAGGTTTTTAAGGTCAGGCTTGACAAAGCCCTGGCTGGGATGATTTAACTGGGAATTGGTCCTGCTTTGAGCAGGGGGTTGGACTAGATGACCTTCTGGGGTCCCTTCCAACCCTGATATTCTATGATTCTATGACAGAGACAGATGACAGATAAAGACTTTAGTTCTATTCAGTGGCTTGAGCAATGTCTGCAAAAGCTCATGGTGCGTCTACAGTATGTTTTAGGCTTGATGGCCTATTAAAAACCAGACCCTAGATGAGGGGATGGCACACTGTTTGAGATGGAGCTCTGGGAAGCAATGTACTTGAGACAGGCACATTGCATCTGGGAGCAGAGGGGGAACATGGCCGCTGGGTCACCTTTTCACAGAGCATATCATGAGCTCCCCACATCCAGAGCCAGATCCGTTAAGTTAATAAAGAAGGGGAGCAGGGTCATTCATGGAAGGTGACGGTCACCACTATCCTGGAGCATCCCCAGAAAGCAAGCACAGGCTAGGGCTCGGCATAAAGCCCTTTATTGTATGAGTGTTTTTGCAAGGCTAGTTGCCAAGTGTGACAAACTGTGTTTTTCCTAGTGGCAAATGTTAAAGTCAGAAGCCTCAGGGTTGGTTTGTGGGGTGTGTTTTTTTTGGAGGGGAGAGGCTGGCCAACAAATGATGGCTATTGATGGACATCCTAAAACAAGGGAGAAAAATATAAACCAACCCCTTCAAAAAACCCATGGAGTATATTCTGAGCCTTTGGATAAGATCCACTACAATTACTACATGGAACATTCTTTCGCCATTTGGTAACTTAGAAACACGAGGCTTATTAAAGGGGGGAGTGGGAAAAAAAGAGGTATTTCGGTCTGCAAGACCTGCTTGGAGGAGGTCTGCTGTAATGAACAGATGTCAGGGAATCAGCAGCCCAAATGATGCATTAAGTACTAACTGTCAAAACAAGGGCTGCTACTTCACTTAACCAGAAGCAACCGATTATACAAACACTCCAGCAGGTAGATACCTCTTCACTTGTTATTTGACCTCAGCTTTCTGAGGCTCAAAGATCTAATTAGAGTAACACCCCATTCCTCGCCCCAATCCTCTCCCCGCCTCCCCTTCCACCCCGCCCCCATATGTGCAATTTAGTGCTCTGGAGCACATTCCCTCCTCTTGTCCCTCCCCATCCTAATAATATGTAAACAGCTTTGCTTCGGCAAGTATTTCAGGCAAGTTGGAGACAGTCATGCTTCAGGAATTTCAGAAAGTCTAATTAAGTCAGGATATCCTAAACCCACTGCATTGAGTTTACAGGCACTATGGCTATAAAATTCAGAAGATAAATATGCACATACATAAAGCATACTTCAGACAGCTTTTTAGTTCTCCAGCACCAGCCGCTGTTAGTAAATAAACATGCACATTATATTATTGTAGCGCCTTGGAGACATAATCTTGCCCCACAACCCCACGGTGCTAGGTGCTGTACAAACACGGAACAAGAAGAGAGTCCCTGGCCCAAGGAGCTTTCAATCTAAGCCTAAGACTTGAGGCAACAGATGGATGCAGACAGGATAGGACAAGAAGACAGGCATAGAAAGAGCAGCAACTAACAGAAGGTGTAAGAAGGAGTAAGTTAAAGTAGGGGCATCTTGGCTTTTTCTCGCTTCTTGGCATACATAAGAACATAAGAATGGCCATACTGGATCAGACCAAAGGTCCATCCAGCCCAGTATCCTGTCTACTGACAGTGGCCAATGCTAGGTACCCCAGAGGGAGTGAACTTAACAGGTAATGATCAGTGATCTCTCTCCTGCCATCCATCTCCACCCTCTGACAAACAGAGGCTAGGGACACCATTCCTTACCCATCCTGGCTAATAGCCATTAATGGACTTAACCTCCATGAATTTATCCAGTTTATCCATTTATCCTTTTAAACCCTGTTATAGTCCTAGCCTTCACAACCTCCTCAGGCAAGGAGTTCCACAGGTTGACTGTGCGCTGTGTGAAGAAGAACTTCCTTTTATTTGTTTTAAACCTGCTGCCCATTAATTTCATTTGGTGGCCCATAGTTCTTATATTATGGGAACAAGTAAATAACTTTTCCTTATTCACTTTCTCTACACCACTCATGATTTTATAGACCTCTATCATATCCCCCCTTAATCCCCTCTTTTCCAAGCTGAAAAATCCTAGCCTCTTTAATCTCTCCTCATATGGGACCCGTTCCAAACCCCTAATCATTTTAGTTGCCCTTCTCTGAACCTTTTCTAATGCCAGTATATCTTTTTTGAGACCACATCTGTACACAGTGTTCAAGATGTGGGCATACCATGGATTTATATAAGGGCAATAAGATATTCTCCATCTTATTCTCTATCCCTTTTTTTAAATGATTCCTAACATCCCATTTGCTTTTTTGACTGCCGCTGCGCACTGCGTGGACGTCTTCAGAGAACTATCCACTTCCTTATGGTCACTTGTTGACATGTGAGCTTACACCACTGTATGTCACCACCTCTACAATTGGCTCTACACTTATGATCCTACAGCTTTAAGTATCCAATGTAAATCAATAACTAACCTACAATTTTAATCATTAGTACAATCACAAATATTACAGATGGAAATTATGTCACCTAGTCCTTTCCTGTGCAAGCGTAGGATTGCTCCCTACAGAACGTTCATAAAGCAGTACAACAGAAAAGGCATTTTTAGATACAAGCAAATGTCAGAGCTCCACAACCCAACAGCCGAGTATTTTATTTTATTGGTGCCCCAGATTTCAATCATGTAGCAACAAAAGCAGGATTTATACAAAAATGCTATGATGTGATGGTCTTCTAAGAACAGCATTTGGTTTGTACTACTACAGTAATAGGACAGAATGAGATTCGTGATAGGGAACAGCTAATTTTTTTTCTTTTTTTTTTTTAAATTAAGGACTTGATCCTGAGAAGTGCCGAGACTGTAAAGGGCGATGGAACAGCTTCCATATGAGGAGAGATTAATAAGACTGGGACTTTTCATCTTAGAAGGAAAAAAAAACGACTAAGGGGGAATATGATAAGAGGTCTACAAAATCATGACTGGTGTGGAGAAAGTAAATAAGGAAGTATTATTTACGCCTTCTCATAAACACAAGAATTAGGGGTCACCAAACAACATTAACAGGCAGCAGGTTTAAAAACAAACAAAAGGCCGTATTTCTTCACACAACACAGTCAACCTGTGGAACTCTTTGCACCAGATGATGTTGCAAAGGCCATGACTATAACAGGGTTCAAAAAAAGAATTAGATCAATTCATGCAGGATAGGTCCCTCAATGGCTATTAGCCAAGCCAAGGTGCCCCAGCTTCTGTTTTCCAGGAGCTGAGCGACAAAGGATGGATCACTTGATGATTACCTGTTCTGTTCATTCCCTCCGAAGCACCTGGCATTGGCCACTGTCAGAAGACAGGATACTGGGCTAGATGGACCTTTGGTCTGATCCAGTATGGCTGTTCTTATGTTCAAGCATCGCAGGATCTTAGCTTGAGAATTATTTCATTACAGTAGAACCTCAGAGTTATGAACTGACCAGTCAATCACATACCTCATTTGGAAATGGAAATATGCAATCAGACAGCTCACACACACACACACCACAAATACAGTAAAGTGTTAAATGTAAACTACTAAAAATATAAAGGGAAAGTTTAAAAAAGGATTTGACAAGGTAAAGAAACTGTTTCTGTGCTTGTTTCATTTAAATTAAGATAGTTAAAAGCAGCATTTTCCTTCTGCGTAGTAAAGTTGGAAAGCTGTATTAAAGTCAATGTTCAGCTGTAAACTTTTGAAAGAACAATCATAATGAATATTTCATTATGGTTGTTCTTTCAAAAGTTTACAACGGAACATGAACATTTTAGAGTTACAAACATTCTCCATTCCCAAGGTGTTCATAACTCTGAGGTTCTACTGTAGTTGAATGAAATAGCTTCCACTTTAACGCTATAATAATAGAATAAAAACTAACCTGCGCTTATTCTGGCCTGTGTGTCAATGTGGAATTCACCCTTTGCTGTTTTCTCCTGCACTTCCTACTTCCCTCTTCACTGAGTGTTTAATTACATTGGCATAACTTTTGGGAGAATTTTTGCATCCATTGCTGTTCAGCAAAATATCTAGCACACTGGGTAACATGGGTAAGGTGCAACGAATGTTCCAGTTGCTTTTGTGCAGTGGTATGCAGTGTAAGACAGCCTTGTAAAGCCAATTAGTACTTAAAAATAACAGGCTGCTGCACAAATGTGGAAGTGGGGGAATTCAAAGCCAAGGAAACGCTTCTTCCACTTATTACTTATCCTGTGCCCGTTTCCCTGGCATCTGTGCATCAGGTTTAAAATAAACGAATTCAAACAAATATATGAGTCATGCCAATGGGTGCTTCAAATTACAAGCCAGAGCTAATCAAAAAGATTTGTTCCAACTTTTCTCTCCAAAGAAAAGCTGACTCATCAAAATGGAAACTTCTGTTTTCAACAAAAAATGGGTGTTTTCATCAGAAAACTGAAATAGCTTCAAGTTTTGGGTGACAAACTTGTACTGAACAGTAACAAATTTTCAGCTTTCAGAAAAATTTCAAATGAAAACTCAGTTTGGTAATTTTTTTTCCTGGGAACAAAAAGCATTTTCTGACCAGGTCTCCGTACAATCCCCTTCAGTATAAGCTGGTTACAGCACACAACTGGGAGTCAGGAAATATGGGTTTTGTTCTTGGGTCTACTACATATTGAGTCAGAGCTCAGGTGAGGTACCTAACCATTTGTCCACTGATTTTGGCTGTGCAACCTGAAACACTTAGGGTTGGTTTTCAGGGTGCTGGACACCCATAACTCAGATAAGTCAATGGAAGCTGCAGGGACCAAACACCACTGAAAATTCAGGCCCTAAATATCTCAAGTTGGGCACCCAAAATTAGTATAGGGGGTCCCCGGTATAGGTCTCCCCCTTATCTGTCATTTCATGTAGTCAGCGCTCATCAATAGGGGAATGTGTTCCGATTCATGCGGATCGGGACCGACATATCTGTTGCTTCACCTTGTGCATGGCTTTTCTGTGAGTGCTTACTTCTGTGTGTGCTTTCTGTGGGGAGGCGCTGGGATGGGGTGCAATCATGTCTGGGGCTGCCGACCCCACTGATCAACTCCGCCCCCTTCCCTCCCAGTGCCTCCTGCACGTCGCGAAACAGCTGTTCCCTGGTGTGCAGGAGGCCCTGAGGGTGGGGTGGAGGGAGGAGCAGGGATGGGGTGCGCGCAAAGATGGGGGCAGAACTGGGTGGGAAGGGAGTGGGGGGGCAGGAAGAGGCGGGGTGGGCTATTATTTCTTATGGGGAAAAATTCCCCAGTATCCATCTCCCTTCTCACGGATGCAACCCCGACACATACCAGGGATTCCCTGTACATACTTTTCAAAGTGTTGGTCTTAACAGCTCTCTGCCTCAGTTTCCACACCTTCAGAATGGGTATAATATATGGCTGTTGGGATGAATAATTTATTAACGTGCTGGAGGCAGATACTATGAATGTTGTTAGAAATGCCTAACAGAAAATAAAGAGCATGGACTGGTTGCTGAGCAAGTGAGCCTTGTACCATAATCTGCAACTTGCCACCTCTGGCAGACTACCAAAGTGCCCAGGTTCCACAATTCAAGGACCTGAACTGAGACTTGCCCTGTTGTTGGTCCTGGGCATTTCAGTTCCAGGAACCATTTTAAGCATGCCCCATCATTACAGTTCATGTAGCTGTCCCCATGTTTTGCTCTCTCTCTTTTATAGGTGTAAATCACGGTAACTCCACTGAAGCGTAAAATAGCTGAAAGGGAGGAAATTCAAGCCCAGAGAACAAAAGGGTTGTGCACACCCAACATGGGTCATTTCAACACGTAGGTTATGAGTGTTCACTGACACTAAGTTCTAACACTCCAGAATGCTGGTATAACACTTTCTATCATCACCAGATGGCTAGGAGATTCCATCCCACACCAGTGGACTATGACCCAGCCTCTGTTATACAGGTCTCTGTCATCTCCTGGCTGGCCCACACCAATGTGATATACCTAGACATTTAACCGTCAGCTGTTTGGAAACTCCAACTAGTCTAGGACACTGCAGAATATCTCCACAGCAAGATGGGCTACCATGAGCATATCACACCTGTGCTCTGCTCTCTACAGTGGCTATCCAACGAATATATTGAGTCAAGTTCAAGGCTTCTGTCATTTTCCTATTATGGGTATGTCTAAACAGCAACTAGACACCCGCGGCTGGCCCGGGCCAGCCGACTTTGTCTTGCAGGCTCGGACTGCGGGGTTGTTTGATTGCTGTGTAGACTTCCAGGCTTGGGCTGGAGCCTGAGCTCTGGGACCTTCCCACCTGGTTGGGTCCGAGAGCCTGGGCAAGTGTCTACACTACAATTAAACAGCCCCACAGCCCGAGTCCCATGAACCCGAGACAGATGACACAGGCCAGCCATGGGTTTTTAATTGCAGTGTAGACGTAAGTCCAGGCCTCTGAGGGTATCTAAAAGAGCCAAAAACTCCAGAAGAAGACTGTGACTAACACCTCTGCTCCTCAGGCACCACAGAACTTTCTACCATAACAGTAAAGCTCCCCTGTGCAGGAGAGAGTGCTTTCTTCGGGGCCTGTCTGAGAGTGTGGAATGAACTCCTGCAGGAACTAGCTACCACAAATCTCAGCACCTTCTGCTCCAAGGACAAAGCACACTGCAACCAGCCTTCTCTAACACAAATACACTATGCGCACATATTAAAAAAACCTGCCAAACCAAAACACTCCACCATCCACATAATTTCTCTCCCTGCTGCCCTGCCCCAGCCAGCTGCAGCCCTACTTGTGCCTCCCTGATAACCTCCTCATCTCCCCACACGTGGGTGCACCCCAGTTTGAAAACTAATGCTCTGTACTATGTCACGTGCGGATAGCAGAGTGCAGTGTACTCTATCAATCCAGGGGCAGTCAGCAGGTGGGGGAATGAAGGAGCCTGCTATTCTGGCTGTACATCAAAAGGGACCTAGGACTCTATACTTATAGCAAAAGGTGTAATTATATCCTAGTATGATATCCAAATTCTGTGAGGAGTAGATTAAAATTTCAACGAACTTTTCTCATCACTTTACTTCCCGTCCAGCAGACCAATTTTCTAAAAAGAATGTCTGAAATCGGCCAAATGTTTTTTAAAAGACTAGTTAGAAAAACACAATTTTGTGACAAAATTGTAATGGCCGTAATAAGGGCTGTGTCAGAAATGGGTTTCACAAGACAAAGTCAAGGCTAATTAAGTTCTCCATGCTCCAATCCAAAATTCCTATATGAAGGCTACAGCTCTCTCATAGTTTAAAAACTCTACAACTGCCAACTAGGAATTGACATCTCTTGGTTTACGTGACAAATTCAACAATTAAATCTTTTCTAATGTGCTTGTTTTTATGGCTCTTTACATGGCTGCACTGCTCCAACCTGGATTTACCCTTTCCTCCTGTGTGGAGTGATCTGAATCACATTATTTTTACACCATATCGCATCAACTTGCAAATGCTAAGGGTCCAGTTCTGTCACCTTTTCGCACAGCGGGTAGTACCTCACTCTGGAAACAGTCCCGCTGGGAAATCAATGAGACTATTTGCGTAGGAAGAGCCTATGTAGTGTATGGGTGGCAGAGTCAAGCCTTAATTATTTTGGGCACTTTACCCCATGGGTTCTTCCACTGATGCCACTGGGCCTGATCATGGAGTAAAGTATTGTTCATTCAGTGATGATATCGCCTGTTAAACTCTTGAAATGTACATAAACGTGAAAGCCACAAACCTTTCCAACCTGATATACTACCTAGCTTCACTACCAATCCATGGCAAGGATTTATGTTCTTGAGATTGCTTAACGGGCGGGAGGCTTTTGCACTTTAGAAAGCAGATATGAGTGATAAGTGCAGCAGATGGTTACATCTGGGACTCTCCCTTTAAAATGTTTCACCACCCAAACCTAAAAAGCACTCTTCAAAAAGCAGCACCAGCAAAAAACTTACCTCCCAAAAAAATGCAGTGTAGTTTTCACAGAGTATAGTTAAAAAATGACTAAGTTTTCTTGATATATGAATTTGTGGGCAAACCATTTATCAACAGGCCTGTTTACTTCTGCAGCAGAGTCCCTCAAGCCAAGAGCCATGTCATTCCCCTTTGACTGATTAATTAGCCAATCAGAGGACATTTTTCACTGTGAGGCATGATGGTTTATTCCTGCTAATGCTTGGTCTCTAACAGCGACACATTAAAGCCAACTCGGCTCTTTTAGCCTATCGAAGTGACCAAAAGGGAAGGAGAGAAGATAAATCAAAAGAGCTCCCCCCAGTTTCACTCCAGTCCCTAACTAAACCCCCAAGGAATGAACAGATAGAGGCAAGACTCTTCACCAATGAAGAGAAAAGAAAAAGCACTGGTTCCTTGAGACTGGGAGATGTCTTTATCTGCTGATTTCCGAACAGCAATAATTTATCCTCAGTTGATTAACAGGGTGCTTACAGAATAGGCAACGGAACATCAATACATAGCAGTTCTCTTGATAAAAGGAAAGAGGAGCTAAGATACCATTCCAGATAAAGGAATGTTTACCATTGCTGCAGAAATAACGTGCCCGGTACTGAGAAGCACCAAACAGAACCCCGATTAACATCACGGGGCCTGATGGTGTAATGAGCTCTGCAGCTGGCCATCAGATACGCCAGCACAAAATGGGTGCAAAATGCTACCAGTAGTGCTTTGTACTGGTGTAATGAGTACACAAGGTGCAAGGCTGTGATGAACTGGGCGCTTTATTTATATTTTAATGAGTTAGCTAGTAGTTGTATGTACCACTTGCCCTCTACTGGGTGGAAGCAGAATTGCTCAAGTGGCAAAGTGCTCAAGTGTGGGTCAAAGCCCTACACGAACAGCTGATGAAGGGGCTTTTGTCTCTGAAGTTTCACAGGCCATAGTTTGCAGTGTAGCCTGAGTCCACAGATTTAATACAATACATTCACAAAAACTCTTCTCTTTCAGAAGAAACATTAAGGTAATTCATTCAAATGGTCAAAAGGCAGGAAATGCAGAACTTAAGACTGATTGTACAATATTCACTCTTTCCCTTTATGCCTATGCCTCTGGAAACATGGCCCGCTCCCACTGAAGTCAATGAGAGTTACATTGCCTTTTAATGGGAGTTAGAGCTGCCCCTTAGCCCAATTACACAACATTCAATTTCTCAAATTATACAGATAGGCACACACACCAATCATCTGTACTGAGTAAACCATGATGGTCAAGGCAGACAAAAATTAACAGCTCCCAGGAAGGGGTTCCTACAAATCACCATCTTCAAAGTTTGGATCTCTTATATAACAGCACAATGCAATTTCCCACGGCTACTGATAGAGTGAATTTCAATCACTTACCAGAGTTTACCATAAGTGATCAAGCATTTTCTTTCCCCCCACCTACAAAACTATTGATTTTTGAAGATACGGTACAAATGAATAACCATCACTGATGTACAAATTGCAAGGAGCAGCCATCACAAAAAACAGAAGCTGTGAGCGGAGGCTGAACGGTGACTATGTTGTTACTGGAGTGTTTGGTCAGGGTTTACAATAGAAATAGTTCAGTATTTAACCATCCATTCCAATATCTAACTCTTCATTACAGGACTATTTATTCTCATTTACTTCCCTTACTGAGAGATTCATTGCTTTTAATGCAATGTTTAATAATATTTACCCGTCAACAATGTAGAATGCATTAAACGTTCTTTAACTGTAAACATGAAGGGCTGACGTGTATATGAGACAAACAGACTCTGAGCATAGGTCCGAGAGCCATGAAGTCCTAAATTTTAATCCCACTTCTGATCAATTCCCTCTGTGGGCCAAGTCACAACCTCTGGGTCACAGCTCCTCACCCTCGAAAATGGGGATATTATACATCTAATATCAAATAAATACAGCAGGAGAGAATAAATGCAATACATATTAGAGACCACCAGAGAGTTAAGGAGGAAGACAATGCTGTAGAAGCCATCACATTTTTGTGAGGTATTTCAAATAAACCAATTTATAATTCCCCACCCCTGACATGTTAAATCCAGTTTTTCTTGACTCTATTTACTATAGGGGCTTGGATTTCCCTTAGAAGATTATTCCACTGACATTGCCATTAGGAAGCTTGCAGAAGATCTGGCATGTGTCTTCCTTTTCCTAACTGTAAGCGCCTGCTCCCTGTTCTATTCCCAGATTTTGACCACCCTGAATAGAAGAAGCCTTTCCTTTTCCTTTATTACTCCCCCACACCCAGATATTTATAGACATTGTGGCAGTCTCCTTCTACCTCTTTTCTAAGATGAGCATATCCAATTCTTCCACTCCCTCCTTCTAGGACATGCCTTCTAACCCTTTAGCCATTTTACTAAGCTCATTTTGGACTCTCTCCAGTTTTTCAATGTCCTTTTTGTATTGCGCATTCCCATTCTGAACACCCTGTGCCAGCTGTGATCTTGCCAAGCTCAAATAAACTATCAGTAATTCTTATCTCATAACCAACTTCTGTCTTATGCAACACTTAATGTCCACAGACAAAGCTTTGAAAAACATAGCTAATGAATCCTGATACCACCCCGTGACATACATATTAGCTCCATTTTACAGATGGAAAAACAGATGCAGAGAGAAGTTGTGACTAGTCTAAGAACACATTAGTTAAGCCTCACATACCCTATGTCAGGTAAGTATCAGCATTCACATTTCACAAAGGGGAAAACCAGGGCACAGAGGGAGGAAGTGGTTTGCCTACAGCCTCACAGTGCGACAATGGCAGAGCCAGCATTAGGCAAATTTTCAAGTTCTGGATTCTAACCACTAGGCAATGAGATCTTTGATAACTGCTGGGAAATGCAAATCAATTGAGGAAACTCTGGAGAATGTGTCAGAACCCTATTTCCTGATAAAAAGTGAGACAGCAATGGGGAGGAAGACTGAAATTCCGGATGATGAACCGGAAAGTGATCACACCAAACCTGGAGGTAAATGGGCAACTAGTCTTTGGCCATTTAGGGGAACTCATGCATGACAACATCCATGTTACTATAAATTTAAGGAAGCTGTTTACTGATCAGATGGCCTCAGAGGAGATAGGCTTAAAACACTCAAGTTTTCTGTGCAGGAATCTGACTTCTTAGAAGCATCCCAGCAAATCAGGGCTTCTCCCGCAAACCCCAAAATTAGTCAGTGCCAGAATCATGTTGTTCAGCTAATGAGCTGGGACCGTCTAACTCATTCCCAAATCCTCAGTCTCACTCAGGAGTATTTTCTCCTGTGATAAGGCTCCATCAGGAAACACAGCTGGATGGAGGAAGGAAATTCTGAGAAGAAAAAAAAAAAAAACAGTGGGGGTTCCAGGAAGTTCAACCAGATAGGAACTAATGGAATTTGTTTTTCTGTCTCCCCAGCTCCTAAGCGAGTGAGAAAATTAAAGGGGGTTGGGGGTGAAGCCTGGCAGGCACTGCCCTGCAAGCAGGTCCCCACCGTGGGTCTCGGGAGAGCGCCATAATTACAATTCAATATTTTCGATCACTCATTGTCTCCCTGAGAAAACTGCAGACGTTTCCAATTTAGGTGAGCTCCAAAGCTCAGCCATTGTTTTCACTTTAAGGGAGACGGTTCCAGAGGTCCCTCTGTAGTTTATTAAAAAGGCTTTGTTTGGCCACACGATCTATCATGAAGGAAACATTTATTTTAGATTTAAAATTATTTTAAAAAGACGCCTATCAAAGACTTTGGGTACCCTTGCATCATCAATACATACAATGAAATCTCAGCAGCATTGACGTAATCACTTTAACAAGATCTCAGCTGGCCAGACACCTACCAAAACTCCTTTCCACCCCTTCATGGGTATGGGGAACAAACCCACAGCCCTCTCTAAAAACCCTATCCAACCTGATGTGGTCTTTTTCAGCTTGCCTGAAAAGTGGCTAGGTTCAGGCTACTTGGGACTGGGGAGCAAGAGCCTTCACAGAGAACGCACTACCAGCCACCCATCTCTTTCATGAAGAGGGGAATCCAGCTTGTGCATCTCTGCTGACTGCAGATGAGGCAGAATGAGGTAGGGAGAGAGGTGGTCCCTCAGGCAGGTAGCCTCAGACCATTCAGGGCTTTATAGGGTATAACCAACATCCTAAACTGCACGCGCAGCCTAATTGGCAGCCAATACAAATCCCAGAGCTCAGTGGTCACACGCTTCCAGTGATATGTCCTGCTCAGTAAGTGAGCCACGTCATTGTGGGTCAGCTTCAGTCTCTGAATGGTTTTAAGGTGCAGTTCCAAGCAGAATGTGCTACAATAGTCTAATCTTCAGGTGACAAAAGCTCTG
Source organism: Lepidochelys olivacea (assembly GCF_965140295.1). Taxonomy (NCBI): domain Eukaryota; kingdom Metazoa; phylum Chordata; order Testudines; family Cheloniidae; genus Lepidochelys; species Lepidochelys olivacea. The sequence continues at coordinate 9,575,844 of NC_140413.1, forward strand.
ATAACAGTGTCACAGACGGACGACATTTGAAAGGAAAGGTCACAGCCTCCTAGCCAGTTGCAGGTGGTAAAAAGCTGACTGCCTTAGTGCTGTAATGTGATCATCAAGCAGCAGCTGGGAGCTGAAACCACCCCTAAACTGCAAACACTAGTGACTAATGGTGGATGTACTTCCTCAGTGGGACGAATATTATCTCCACCATCTCCTCTAGCTGCTTCCCACCGCCCACCATATCTCAGTCTTGGCTACGCTGAGCTTCAGCCAGGTCGCTCTGACCCATAACTCAATCTTACTGGCTGAGGTGCTGAACTGCATCAGGAGAGCAGGACAAGAGATACACAGCTGGTATGTATCAACATACTGATGACACCCCCCACACCTCCTTAATAACCTAATCCTCCTAATGGCCCAGACTCAGGTACAGTGGGAAAGGTTACAGACTAGCACCCCATGGCACCCATACCTGAGAACTTTTCAGGAAAAAGCAATTTGCCCACAACTACTCGTTGCGATCTCCGAGAGAGAAAAAGACTGAAGATTTATCCAAGGACAGGTACATAACAGGCAGCTGCAACGTAAGCGCCTCTGCGTCTCTTGACTCTGGGCTGGTGGGACCATCTCTCGGAATAAGAAGGGAATTTAGTGTCCTGGTTAACACAGTCCCTGCTTTCTTTCGAGGTTGTGTGATATGGACAATTGTCCAGCAGGAAATGGACTGAAACCACCTCACACAGACCACCAAACAGCTATTACACGTAGAGAAGGAGTTTTGGTGACTCAGTGACCTGAGTTGGATTCTATGAACTAGAGGCAAAATATTAGACATTCTATTACCAGATCCTTGAAAGGGATCTCTCTCAAGTACACGTGGTTTGAGAATGCAGGAACAATACAAGGCGCATTACCACTATACAAAAAGTGTGGTTACAATAAGACTTTAGAAGCCAATACGACTCCTTGGTAGCAATAGTTCTAGCACCTAAATCCACCTGTCCTGACTTGTCCCGAGCAGGGATGACAGCATGTAACTGCTGAAGGTTGAAACTGTAATGAAAAGGCAAGGGACCACAGACTACCACTGTCTGAAAGCGCATCCCAGGGTTCTGATGGACACCAGGACTCTTCCTACACTCTCTCTGAACAGGAAGTGATATAAACTACTGTCCAAGAGAATTACAGCATATGCAGTGCTCTCTCTTTGCCACGTCAGGGAAAAGCCCAGTGTCCAGGAATTGCAGCACAGACCACAAATAAACGTAACAAATACCATTTAAAAGGGTCAGCTGATCAATTAATTTAATATCAAGCCAGATTCCCCCCTTCTATGGAAAATCCAATGTAGGAGACAAAAGAGGAGTAGGAAAAGTCTGTGAAGTTCCATGCTACAAGTCCCCCTTTACTTGAGGGGCTGAGCAGGGCAGTTTTTATACTGTTCGCCCTCTAAACAACACAGATGTCTGGGATCCAGAGAGAAGGGAGGGCTTTTGCACTGTGGCTAGAATGGCTTAAGAAGCAGCTGCGCTACTATTGGCTGGGTCTACCTGTGGCGGACCAGCAGCTTCAGAGGGGATACAGGGGGCGATACCACCATGCCAAGTTGCCCTACCTCTGCCACTATTTCAGCATAGAAATCTAGCCAGGAATACCTGCACCCCACAGTTCAGTGCCACATCAAAGCCATTAGCCATCACGTTTTTATAAGAATAAAAACATGCCTATGTCTGAATGCATTTCTATAGTGCTTCCACTCCTAGGGTTGCTACCTTTCTAATTGCTGGTAGATTTCTGAGACCCTGCACGTGCTCCACCTCTTCCCCGCAAGGCCTCGCTCCCGTCGGTCGCTCATCTCCCCCCATGCTCCCGTCACTTGCTGGCTCATCTCAAGGAGGCTGCCTGCAGGTAGCAGGCGGCCCCAGCTGAGCAGGTGCTGGTGCGGGTTAATGACCCAGTGTCTCCCCCTGCCCTGCGGTAACTGGGCTTTTGGTTCGGGTGCCATTTAGTGTCACCAGGTAATTAATATTGTCTCCTTGAGAAACTGCCAAAGACTTCACTGCAAACTATTGCGATGTGAAGGAAAGATAGAAATATAGTAAAAGGCCAATGTGACTCCACCAGGAGCTCTTTAATGACCTGAGAAATCAAAAAGGAAGCCTACAAAAAGTGGAAACCATGGACAAATTGCTAAGGAGAAGTACAAAAGAATTGCATAGGCATGTAGGGACAAAATCAGAAAGGTTAAGGCACAAAATAAATGGCAATAAGAATTTTTTTAAATACATTAGGAGCAAGAGAAAGACGAAGGAAAGCATAGTCTTCTACTTAGTGGGGAAGCATATCCAATAAATGAGGACATCAAGAAAGCTGAGGTATTTAATAATGCCCGTTTTGCCTCAGTTTTCACTGAAAAAGTTAATGGTGACCAGATACAAAATATTAACAACAAGGTGAAAGGAATGCAAGTTAAAATAGGAAAAGTATATTTAGGTAAGCTAGATGTATCTAAGTTGACAGGGCCTGATGAAATTCATCCTAGGATACTTAACGAACTCGCTGAAGGAGTCTTGGAACCATTAGCAATTATCTTTGAGAACTCCTGGAGCACAGGTGAGGTCCCAGAAGACCGGAAACAGGCAAACATAGTACCTACTCTTTAAAAAGGAGAACAAAGAGGACCTGGGGAATTATAGACTTGCCAGCCTAACTTCAATACTTGGAAAGACACTAACAAATTATTAAATCAGTTTGTAGGCACTTAGAGGATAATAGGGTTATAAGGTATAGCCAGCATGGTATTTGTCAAGAACATATAATGCCAAAGCAACCTAATTTCCTTCTCTGACAGGGTTACTCACCTAATGGATAGGGGGGAAGCAACAGATGTGATATATCTTGATTTTAGTAAGGCTTTTGACACAGTCCCACATGACATTCTCATAACCAAACTAGGGAAATGTGGTTTAGATGAAATTACTATAAGGTGGGTGGCACAATTGGTTGAAAGACTGTACTCAAAGAATAGTTATCAATGGTTCACTGTCAAATTGGGAGGACATATCTAGTGGGTCCTGCAGGGATCAGTCTTAGGTTTGGTACTACTCAATATTTTCATTAATGACTTGGATAATGAAGTGGAGAATATGTTATAAAATCTTCAGATAATACAAAACTGGAAGTGGCTGCAAACATTTTGGAGGACAAGATTAGAATTCAAAACAACCTTGACAAATTGGAGAAGTAGTCTGGATTCAACAAGATGAAATTCAATAAAGACTAGTGCAAAGTACTTCATTTAGGCAGGAAAAATCAAATGCACAACTACAAAATGGGGGATAACTGGCTAGATGGCAGAACTGACTAAAAGGATCTGGGGCTTGTAGTGGATCAGACATTGAATATGAGTCAATCGGATGCAGCTGTGAAAAAGGCTAATATCATTGTGGGGTGTATTAACAGCAGTGTTGTGAATAAGACATGGGAGGTCCCACTTGACTCAGCACTGGTGAGGCCTCAGCTACACTACTGTGTCTCATTCTGGGTGTCGCACTTTAGGACAAATTGGAGAGAGTCCAGAGGAGAGCAACAAAAATAAAAGGTTTAGAAAACCTGACCTATGAGGAATGGCTTAAAAAACAAAAAAAAACAAAAAACTAAGCACATGAAGTCTTGAAAAAAGACGACTGAGGGGGAACGTGATTATCTTCAAATAGGTTACAAAAAGGACTGTGATCAATTGCTTTCCATGTCTACTGAAGGTAGAACAAGAAGTAATGGGCTTATTCTGCAGTAAGGGAGATTTAGGTTATTAGGAAAAACTTTCTAACGATGAGGGTAGTTAAACTCTGGAATACACTTCCAAAGGAGGTTGTGGCATTCCCATCACTGGAGGTTCTAAGAACAGGTTGGACAAACACCTGTCAGGGATGGTCTAGGCTTACTTGGTCCCACCACAGCACAAGGGGCTGGACTTGATGACTTCCCAGCGTCCCTTCCAGCTCTACGATTCTACAGTGAGATCACTGTTTGGATAACTCTGTTTGGGCAAAATGTGATCCCTGAGTTCCTTACATTTAATGATGAGATGAAGACTATAAAAACTATGATGCGTCCGATGAAGTGAGCTGTAGCTCACGAAAGCTCATGTCAAATAAATTGGTTAGTCTCTAAGGTGCCACAAGTACTCCTTTTCTTTTTTCTGAAACCTATAAAAAGACTATAAGTCCCCACAAGTTGTGCTACACCTTGAGCTATCAGGAGGCACCACCTCAGCAACAGGGCCCATGACCATACAGCTAATAGGAGAAGTTAATCAAGGGGGCTCAGCTACTGAAAGCATATGATATCTTAGGCTGCTGGTGGCTGCTATGGACTTGAAGTCCAAAAGCTAATTTCAAAACTGCTGTAAATTAAGACCAGCTGTATTGTGGCTGATGGAGTCTCCCCAAACTGTTGTCCGTCAAGTGAAAATGATGTGGCTTGTAAAATGAAGGTCTGGATTATGACTCATAGTTGCAGACAAGACAAGGTTCTTGGTTTTAAGTCTCTTCTAGCCTCAGTTATTCCAGTTAATGGTAGCTCTATTCTTGCAGTTTGGGGAATTCTTATCATAAGAAGCAGAGCGGATACCCATTTTCTCTCCCTGCCAAAGTTTCATTTATTTAAAAACAAAAAAAATTGTAAAGCTACCTAGGAGAACAGCAAGGCAGTGTATCGTAGCTTGGGTTACACCCTGCAATCTCATGGAGGTGCTGTAGTTTTGACAGCCTACAGATCTTTACTGTTACAACACTCACCCGAGACAGGATCTCCTGGCACACTATTGCCAAGCCCCCTGTCACTGGCTTCTCATGAAGCTGTAAAACAGCTTTAAAATATTTTTGATTGGAGCTGGCACAAGGCTCTGCATATTCTAGCTCCATCACATATGATATTCAAGAAATCCTCTCAGTTCAAACACAGGCTCCAGCCTTCCCTCTAACCACAACCGACTTCAGAGTGCCCACAGGGTTAGCACTATAATTCCTGTGGCATGTTCTTTTGTCCCTTCTCTGTGTGCACACTAGTGATCACCAGTATTGCCAAAACACTTGCCTGGTTGCACTAGTCACGTTCCTGCACAAGGGAATCACTCTGCATATTCATAAGACAGACACCCTCCTCCTAACAGCAAAACGCTACTGAAGTGTTAAGTGCAAACCTAGCTGTGACCTACAGAACTCACATCGGTGAGTCTATAAGTGTCAATTTGGACATCATATTTTACCTTCCTGAAGGAACGAAGAGTCCCTGGGAGATACGCAATAGCAGATTTGTGCCTGTGCATACTGAACAACGAAAGTGGAAAACAAGTCACCATATTTCAGGTGACATTAAAACAGCTCCTTGGGTTTAGGATTTGTAAATATTCAGCTCTCTTGTGGAAACATAGGAACAATTTACTGTTTTGCTGAGTTTGGTCAGTTTTTGCTAAATATTGTACTTTATATTTACAATATGTATGTAATCTGCAACTCAAACAACAAAAGATAGCTACTATGCATTCTACACTGCAAATAAGAGTGTAAAAGGAAAAACAAAATTCTTAATACTGACTGATTTTTAGAGAAGTTACGCCATGTCCGCAGTAAATCATTAAAACATCGACTAAACTCATTCTTTTCACCAACAGTTAAAAGCTTGCCCTTCCATTCAGAGCTTTATTGGGGACAGAATGGGGGCTTTAAGGACCGGAAAGGCCATTGCTCTCGAAGAGTACGTAATAATCTCACTTGCATCAAGGCATTTGGATATGTGCATAGGTTTCTTTAAAGGGAAAAATGTTAAAAGAAGAGGAATAGTTTACACTATTGAACCCAGAATCAAGAAAGACGCTCCGGACGGCACTTCCTGCAGCTCCCATTGGCCGGGAACAGCGAACCGCAGCCACTGGGAGCTGGGAGCGGCCATGCAAATGTAAACAAACTGTCTGGCGGCCCGCCAATGGACTACCCTGATGGTCCGCAGGTTGCTCACTACTGCCCTAACTAGTTTTGAGATGGAACTTGGTAAGTTTATGAACAAGACTGTATGACAGGGTTGTCTGTGATAGCAGGGGATTGGACTTGATGACCCAGGAGATCCCTTCCCGTCCTACATTCATATGACTTACCTCAGTTTTTGTACTCTGTCGTTTCCCAAAAATGCAGGACAGGTCATCTTCGCTGCGGGAAGAGAGATCCTTTCCTGGAGGGGGGGGGAGAAGCAAAGAAATGCAGCCATTATTCATTTGGACAGTATCAAAAGTGAACAGTGGGATTCCAGAAGCCTTAGGGGGTGGGGAGACAGGGACAACATGTTAAGCTGGCCCTAAACGTTGATTGTCCTTGGCCCTTTTGCAGGGGGAGGAATGGGTAGGGATGAGGCAGCAAGTGGGCACAAGAAGCCCGCTGTAGTGCCTGTCCTCAGACAAACATAAAAAAGGTCTCTCTGCACTCCTTCACGCCATCGCAAAGGGGCCAGGGAAGGGGTAGGGTCATGGCCCCGCCCCCCTCCCTCTGTCTCGATTGTCATGCTGCTGACAGAATGCAGCAGGGTGGAGAAGGCTGCACCATGCTAGAGGGAGACCTGGTCTGTGTCCCCTTACACACAGAGCGAGTTCAGTGAACAAGCATGTCTCCTCGAACTCTGGGTGGATATCCTTGCCTCTAACAGCATTAAGTCGTCTTCTCTGGATACAGTGTAGCCCACTCTGCCGGGGAGGGTTTAACCCTGGCTTATGAAGAGCTAAACTTCTACCTCTGGAAAGTACCAGATTGCCCCAGCCCGCGGGTCTCTAAAATGTTTTCAAGGGCAGGGGAGTGATGCTTCAGACCCTGCAATAAGCTTTATCCCTATCTGAATACTACGCTGTCTGAATACAGGAGTGGTAGACAAAGCAGAGGAAGGGAAAGAAAGGAGGAGTGATGTGACATCTTGAGATGCCACCAAAAGTTAGCTGCAGCCTTTGGTGGAGCCCTAGTACTACAATTTGGCCCCCATTAAGAAGTCAACTGCCGCTATTTTATGTGATGCATTCACTAGCGTAACACAACATTGTATTGGGGATTATATTTTAACAAAGTACCCATTAGTGGAAAATAGTATGTATGGGTAGAATCCATTCCAATGACATTTTTATTTACTTACATACACATAGAGAACTGAGAGGCAAATAGGATTAAAGAAAAGCCAGAAGCAGAGGATGGCTGACGCATTCAGTTATTAAGAAGAAAAAAAAAAAATCAAAACTTCAGGAGTTAAATTTAATTATTTGGGTGACCTAGGCCAATGATCAATGATAGAGAGAAGACCTGGTAACAGGGCTTTCCTCTTATTGCAATCAAGTTTAAGCTTATCACTGATCTTATCCACATGACCACTAAGAGGGGCTATCAAGATTGCACAGGATATAGCTGTGCAGATGTCCATGCAACAACTTCTTGTGAGTTCTTTCAACACATGGACCATTGTGTTTTTAATTTTATACCATTCAAAATAGTCACCCTTCCTTATTAATAGCAGCTTCCTATAGACAATGATTGAATTATTCAAGAATACTAGCCTAAAGCCAACAAAACCTGCCAAATAAAGCAGGAAGGCTGTATTATAATTGAAAGCTGGTTGCCACATGGATGTTTCTAATGACAAATGTAAGTCAGAGGGCATGTGTCATCCTGGTACATAGATATTTATAACCCTGAAGTTCAAGAAAGAACAACGAAGTGCCCCTTACCTTTTGCAAACTTCATATAATGAACACGTTTCCTGGAGGATCTGGATTTCTCTTCAAGACTGAATGTCTTCTTCTGTTCGCTAGAGGGCTCTAAAACACAAAGGTTACATTTCCATTAAACAAATGTTAACCACTAAACTCAAATGTCAGTACATTTAACGCCTCAATTTAGGACCGTGTCCCAACAACCAGTCACACCACAACATCGAAGGAGCATGGTAAGTGTTGTTCAAGATACGTTACCGTACGATCTTATTACCCCACTTCCCAGCTATTATTTTACCCCTACTCGTTATAAATGTAATTTGTAAAAAGATGCAAGTTCTTCAGAGCAGGGACAGTGTCTTGTTACTAAACATTTATATTGCAACAGTGCCTACAAACAATCAGGTTGGCGGGCCATTGTTCTAAGTCCTCTACACTGTCCGTATGTACAACCCTTAGATAGAGTCTATTATCATCATTTGTTGCCCACCATACCAATTAACCTAAAAGGAATTCTTGATGACAAACACACTGATATACAGGAGTGACTAAGTTAGGGTACAACCATGAAAAGTGGCTGGAAACAGCATTGTGAGGTTCTGTGATCATCTCTCAGCGACTCTCACTTTTCTAACGCAATCACTCATAGGCTGCTTCTCTTCCCTTACAAGGCTCTTCATGGTCAATCCCCATGCTACCCACCATCTCTCATTCAGCATCAAGATGCTGATGCTCACCTCCGATCGGCCCATCGTGCCAGCCTTCATCATCCACTTATTCAATTTTCAAACAAGCAGCGTCATGCCTTCTCCCATGCTGCCCCACAGGCTTCAGAGGAATTCCCCATAAACATCCACAAGCTACCTCGTTGTCCACCCCCAACTCCTATGCTGGGATTCTTAAAAAAAAAAGCCCTGATAACAGTTAGGCTGCAGATGTGCAGAGACCACTGCCTATCATGCTGATCAATATCATCTCATTGCTTCCTGGTGCTCCCCCATCTGTCTGTACCCATCTGTTATCTCATCTTACGCTTAGATTGTAAGCTCTTCACAGCTTTGTGTCCTGTGTTCGCACAGCACCTAATAGTGTGGTCCTGGTCCTCGACTAGGGCTCCTATGTGCTACCACAATACAAATAATCATCATCAGTTTCCAAGTTAAGATGTATTTTCTAACTGCTAGGCCTGCAGACTCAACCTGGGTACCAATAGCCAAGCTGGGCTCCTTCATTCTCATGCACCCTCACCTGTAATCAAGGATCTGCAGACAAAATTAGATCCTCAGTGAACCTGTGCAAACCCATTACCCTCCATGGACTAGTACAGTGGAACTGTCTGGAACTCAGAATGACTAAGCTGGAGTTAAACCATCAACCTAGGGGGGAAAAGCTAATAGCCCATGATCACTCCGATCCATCCGGTCCCTACTGCATTTAAACTGAAAATCTGTAACGAGGGGAACTGGTTACTCCTACATCTAGCAAATCTGAGGTTAGAAAGAATTTGCTGCAGACAGAGTTGAAAGCCCTTAAAGACACATTTTGTGTGGAAACTGAGCATCACAATAGTAGCATCCCAACCAAGGATCAGGCACTTGTGATTCCACTGCTGTCTAATCCAGAGGGAACATAAAACAGTACAAATTCTCAGTGGAGCGTCAATCGCAATCTCACACTTCCAGCAAGAGTGACACCAGCACCCTCTTGTGGCTGTAAGGTGGAACTTCAGTATCCAACATCAGAAATTTTATCTATGGAGCTTTCACTGGAAAGATGCATCATCATCTCCTCTGCTGACTACTGAGACTTAGTATTTGGGCTGGGCAGATGCTGCAGAAATATTCACCCCAATTTTAAAAACAATTTGCTTTGGCTGTATTTATGTCCATATCCTATTCACTTTTTGTGACTACTGAGCAATGAAATGGGTGCTCAGATACCATGGGGGTGAGCCAAGTATAAATATCTTTCAAGATCAAGGGTCTTCAAACTTAATACAGCATAGGACTTTGGAGAGGTCACAATGGTCTACCTAGGGGATACAGCACAGGACCGGGAACCAGGACAGCTTCCTTCAATGAATCTGGCTCTGCCACTGACTCACTGTGTGTCCTTGGACAAGTCATTTAAGCCTCTCTGATCCTCAGTTTTCATATGTGTAAAAATGGGGTTAGTGACATTTGCCCACCTTTGAAAGCACGTAATGGATGGAATCAACTTACAAAGACCATCAGGGTCTTCCCACGAGTTACAGCTAACTGATCTTCCTTTAGCTCAGCAGGATTTTAGGATCAGATTTTTAATTGTATTTAGATTCCTGAAAATGCAGATAGGTGCCCAGTGGGATCTTCAAAGGCACCAAAATCCAATGGGAGTTAGGAACTAGGCACTTTGAAAATGACCAGGGCACCTCTCTAGATCTTTAGACACCTACATACACCTCTATGCCGATATAACCCAGGGTTGTGAGTTCAATCCTTAAGGGGGCCATTTAGGGACCTGGGGCAAAAATTGGGGATTGGTCCTGCTTTGAGCAGGGGGTTGGACTAGATGATCTCCTGAGGTCCCTTCCAACCCTGATATTCTAGGATTCTATAATGCTGTCCTCGGGAGCCAAAAAATCTTACTGTGTTATAGGTGAAACCGTGTTATATCGAACTTGCTTTGATTCACTGAAGCGTGCAGCCCCGCCCACCCCGGAGCGCTGCTTTACCGTGTTATATCTGAATTTGTGTTATATCGGCTCGCGTTACATCGGGGTAGAGGTGTACCTTTAAAAATCTGTCCCTTAGAGCTTAAGGACCAGGATTCCAGTTGCAGCCCTGTAGGTGTGCAGCTTATTAAGGGGAGGTTGTAGTTTCTCCACTGTAAAAACTGATTTTAATCTTCCTCGTAACTCCAAAAATAACTCCACACTCTTGCTGTCATTTTTAGGATTAACTCATTAGCAACTACAGTTTGCTCTGAATATTCTGAATAAACTCACTAAGGCCAACATACTGCCACTGATAATTTGTGGCCAGATGTTGCACCCAGGCAGAACCCCGCTGACTCTAATGGGGCTCCACCAGGGAGCTAACGGTTGCAGACCTGCAGCCCAAGGGCCTGTCGGCACATAAAAATTGACCCAGTTTAAGTAAAGGCATGATGTTAGATGGAGTTAGTTAAACTTATGCAGCACTATGTGGATGCTTGCACGGTTTTACACCTCACTTATATCAGTTTAGTTTGTTCCTATTATTTAAACCAGCATGTGCATAGACCAGGCCCAAGTACTTTCTGAGACTGAGAGATTTAGCTCTTTTGGAAATTTTTGACAAGTTTCCTGCTTCTGCATGTCCTGCCCTTTTGCCCAACTAAATCACAGTATTTAAAGAGGAGGTAGGTTTTGACCCCAGCTCATGCAAACAGTAGTTTCTCAAGGGCAGGAAAAGTGAAGCGCTGAAGAAACTGCCACTAGGTAAAAACCCAGACACAATTCTTCATCAATGAGGCTGAGGAGGTAAAATGTGGCAATGGAGAATATTTCAGAGTAGCAGCCGTGTTAGTCCGTATCCGCAAAAAGAACAGGAGGACTTGTGGCACCTTAGAGACTAACAAATCTATTTGAGCATAAGCTTTCATGAGCTACAGCTCACTTCATCAATGAAGTGAGCTGTAGCTCATGAAAGCTTATGCTCAAATAAATTTCTTAGTCTCTAAGGTGCCACAAGTCCTCCTTTTCTTTTTTTGGAGGATGTTTGTGTCACACGCCTTTGAACTGCCTCAGGCTGTTTTTCAGTGGACAGCTGCTGCTTCTGCATATCTCACTGGATAAAGGGAACACAGCCGTCTGCCTTTTCTTTTGAAGAGCCCTAACAAGGGCCTAATTCAAAGCCCATTACCATCTATGGAATTTAAATGTAATTCATACACATCCTCATCAAACTTAACATCTTGGTTCTGCGTGGCAGTGAGCCCTCTGTTCCCATTCATTTTAATGAGAGTTGAAGGGGGATGAGCATCATGCAAGAAGTATTACCAGCCCACAGGACCGGGCCTTAATTTGCCTTTTAAGAAATGAAAAATAAAGGAAATTCTCAGTGAAACTTCCAATATAGCAAAGTATTAACATACCTGACTCACCTTGCCCATGGCAATTATTCAGTTCAGCCAGAAGTTGGTTGAAGTCATCTTGATGAGCAATCCAGTTGTCCTGTAAATAGCACCCAAGCAAATAAGAGGCAAAAGATCCCATCAAAAGGTCTATCAGAGTCCCACTGTACATCCTCTGGTTCTACACACCAAAGAGTAACTAGCAATCCCTAAAGTTTCATGGGTAGAAACACTAACTACAGCTTGTTAAGTTCGCTCCAAGTGCCTACGAGTTGCGTTTGAAAAAGTCTTCAAACAATACTGAGTTGTTGTTGGCTCTGTCATGCCCCAGTCTGGGCAAGTTGTTTTCAGCTACAGGCAGGAAATGCTAACATAATTTTCCTGCAGCACAAAAGATGAGAACACACAAAGTCAGTTCAGATGTTGACTCAGACAGCGCCTTTAGGGCTCGATCCCACATTCTGTGCAAACCCATGACTGCCAACGGGAAATAGGGACTGTTCCAGGAATAGGGAGCAGAATGACAGGAAGGCATGAAACCAGGTCTAGTAAATGGAGACAAAGGGATATCTACCAGTAAACAAACATTTCAGTTGTCTGTGGGAAGTGGCATCTCTGAGCCGCCTACTCCCCATTATTCACCACAGCCTCCCCACTCCAACATCCTCCCAAAAAACCCCAACAGGACATAACTGTACCAATGCTGCATTTAAGCTGGTTTCTCTCTTCTGTGAGATGTTCATCATTATCCTGACACCATACAAACTTGATGATAGATTTCACTCACTTCCCATTACATAAAGGGGCTGTCAACAATCAACACATTCTTACCTGTGTTGGCAGTAACGCTAACTAGTACTCACCTCATAGTTTATGGCTGCTCCTAAACCAAGTGTGTTGTTTTTCACTTGAACCTTGATGTGCTCTGTGCTCCCTTGTTCCTGAACCCCAAGACCCTAATGAGAACATAAGGCAAATTGTAAGCGTTTTTCAGGAGTGACATTAAAGATAAATATAGGTATCATATAGAAAGTCCATTTGTTTTTGAAATACAAACAAGACAACTTATATTATTATTTATTTTCTTGTCTACAATTTAATTCAGTCAAATGCTATAAGCAACACAGAGAATTTGTGTATTTTTAACTTACTGTTTATGTGCCCCTCAAAACACCAAAGCAGTAATATCACTGAAAAGGAGTACTTATGGCACCTTAGACACTAACCAATTTACCTGAGCATAAGCTTTTGTGAGCTACAGCTCACTTCATCGAAAGCTTATGCTCAAATAAATTGGTTAGTCTTTAAGGTGCCACAAGTACTCCTTTTCTTTTTGCGAATACAGACTAACACAGCTGCTACTCTGAAACAAATAATATCACTGAGTTGTTCATGATTAATCCGGACAGCACCTTACATTTCCAGGTGATCCTGCAGTGCTTTAAAACTTTGCACATAGAAAGAGAGAGCACACATTGGGAATGCTTCTCTCACCACGGAAATACATCCACCTCAGGGGTGGAAGATGTAATTGTTGTACTTAAAAAACTGCCAGCAGGAAACAAAGAATAACACACCCAACTGAACTTGCGGAGAGAGGTTAGATTGAGGCAAATAAAAATGTAATTGACCCAAACTGGAACTCAGCAGGACCCATTTTCTTTGCTTGTTCATGAAGAGTGTTGGGGCAAGTTTGGACTTCAGATCTTGGCTTTGTCCCTACTACAAACTAACAGTATTTAAATTCAGTAAGAAAATATGTTTGGGGCCCAATATGTATTTTTCTTGCCCAAGTGGCAGGAAAACCAAACATGCTAAGCCCATACTAGGTTACCATGTTTTAGCCAAGGTACCTATCAAAGACAAGACCTCATTCTCTACCCTATTTATTTTTTCCTAGCCACACAAATAAGGAGAAGTCACATAAGAACACTGGTGGGCCACATCACAGTATTTGGGAATAGTGTAGATGAGGCCTATGGTTGAAAACCTGTTTTATGCAGCAATAACCCATATTTAAACATGACTGTTGCTAGCATGGGCCCAGCAGACAGTGAATTTTGTTTTAAAAATGATGCTAGCCAGATTCCTCTCACTATCACATACCAGGTCTATTGCCCCATCTATTGGGACTGTGTTGTAACAGATCCTCCCGACTTCAGCTGTAATTCCAGTGTAGGCAGGGCCTATAGCATGGTTTTAGGACACTTAGGAAAAAATCTCTGTCCACTTTAGTTAAGGCAACAGTTGTGTTTGGTTGTTGCCAGCATGATTTTATCCAGTGTGAGCAGAATGTTTGACAGCATCCTTTCAATCTCAGTTTTAAAATCCCATGGCTTTCATACTTATTTTCACAGTACATTAAAAGCACTAATAAATACGTATTTGTGCTTACAAATCAAGAAGTTAATCAATCACAGTTAGAAAACCTATCGAAGCCAATGGACTCATTGATGTCCATGGGTTTGGGATCAGGCCCTACCTTTCACTGTTTGTATATGAAATTCTGCTCCAGCAACTAAATGCAAAATTAGAGCCAGTTAAAAACCTATTTAGGCTACCTTTTCTTTAAGCAACTTTCCCAAGTCAACACAGTTATTGTGAGACACTCAGGAGTACCTCTTCTCTTTCACCATAAGTTCTGGGAGTCTCCTAAACTCAAGAAAGCCACAACTATTATTCTTTATTAAATGGTTGAAGAGAAATACCAGAGATGAAAGATGCCTTTAAAAAACAATGAAGACCATTCTCTTTTGCGTTTAGTCAGGTAACTATCACCTGGAAATGCTGAAGAGACACAGGCCTCAATTCTGGGCTCTGTGGAGTTTCTATAGAAGCTGAGCCACTCTAAAGAGGCAGCAGAGATGTCTTTATTGGCCAACAGGGAATATATCTGTCATCCTAAGATCACAGGCCTCCATCCACAGCTCTCCACCATAGGAGCATGCTGGGGTGGGAAGAGATGTGGCTTGATGCTACACTCTGGCTATTCTGGGTGGAAGAGCAGATCATAAGGGGCCATTAAAAGTTGCCAAAAGTTAAAGCAGCTCCTGAAGCTGCTCTATCTTACACCCCAGGCAGCTGTCAGAATTTGGGAGGCACATCTGTAGCTCCTGCAGTTCTGAATTGGGGTCACCCATCTCCTTATCAAAGAGAGCAGAAAAGGAAAAAAGGAAACAGGACAGCAGGAGAGATCCAGAAGTCAGCAAGAAGGGGAGTAACAGTAAAGTACCTACTAAAAAGGATATAGCCCTATAAACTCTAGACCAGGGGGTCGGCAACCTTTGAGAAGTACTGTGCCAAGTCTTCATTAATTTAAGGTTTCGCGTGCCAGTAATAAATTTTACATTTACAGAGCCCCCCGATGGAACCTCAGACTGGCAGCGGGCTGAGTGGTGCCGGCAGCCAGGACCCCAGCTGTCAGGGGCTGACGGACGAAACCCCAGACTGGCAGTGGGCTGAGCGGCTCATCGCGCTGCCAGTCTGGGGTTCTGTCTGCTGCACGCACTGCCGGTCTGGGGTCCTGGCCGCCGGCCTCGCTCATTCTGCTGCCGGCCTGGGGTCCCCGTCGCCGGCCTGGGGTCCCGGCCGTTGGCCCCGCTCAGCCCGCTGCCGGCCCAGGGTTCCATCCATCCAGGCCGGCAGCGGGCTGAGCGGGGCCAGCTGCCGGGACCCTGGCTGGCAGGAGAGTGCCACTAAAAATCAGCTTGCGTGCCGCCTTTGGCATGTGTGCCGCAGGTTGCCGACCCCTGCTCTAGGCCTAAGAGCTGCCTGTAATTCCTGTATCCAGATCTCTCTCAGTATTTCAAATTCTGGAATAGCTGAGAGTTTGCTTTTCTGCAAGACCACTTACTTCCCTTCAGACCATACCTTTCCTTTGGACCATCCCATTTTTTCCAACATCTTCTGGCCAAATTTGGATTCATCTTTACTCCAGGCGCTGTTTCTAGGATCCACAGACCACTTCTGCTTTTTACGGGCTACAGTGGGGGGGAGGGGAATAAATTATGCTCTATTTAATATTACAGAAGCTGATAATGCAATTAAAAAAAAGTCAAGACATTATTTTCCCTCCAAACAGAATCTATAACAGACTATTATGGTATTTATACAGTCCTAATACCACAGTATCTCAGCATCTCAATCTTCACAGAAGTGTTATGAAGAGAAATACATTGAAGTAGGGAAGTGCTATTAGCCCCATTGTAACAGGGAATTGAAGCACATAGAGACTAAGAGACTTGCCCAAGGTCACACAGGAAGTCTATGGCAGAGCAGGGACTCGAATGCAGGTCTCCCAAGTTCTAGGGTGGTGCCCTAACCACTGGACCATCTTTCCTCCCTGAATGTCAGGTTATAGTGGATCTAACCACTGCTTTAATAAAAAAAAATTAAATATAACCAGTCACAGATGTCTACTTATTCAAACGAGTACAGAACAAGCACCAATGTGATGAAAGCTTTCAAGGTCTACACAGAGAATGGCTAATTTATCTGAGACCTCAGATGACATTATTATTTGTATTACAGTTACACCATCTAGAGTCTCAAAATGAGGATCAAGGCCACTTTGTGATCAGACACAGTAAGAAAGATCCTCTGCTTTGAAGAGCTTACAATCCTACAAACAATTATGCATATCCTTAACTTTACTACTGTTAGTAGTTCCATTGAAATCAACGAAGTAAAGTTAGCATAACAAAGTTAAACATGTGCATAACTGTTTGCAGGATCAGGGCCTAAACCAGGGGTGGGCAAACTACGGCTTGGGGGCTGCATCCGGCCTGTCAGACATTTTAATCCAGTCCTCGAGCTCCCGCCGGGGACCAGGGTCCAGGGCTTGCCTCACTCTGGCGCTCCAGCCGGGGAGTGGGGTCGGGGGCTTGCCCCGCTCCGTGTGGCTCCTGGAAGCAGCGGCATGTCCTCCCACCTCTGGCTCCTACACATAGGGGCAGCCAAGGGGCTCTGCACACTGCCTCCACAACCCCCACTGGCAGGAATGGCGCCTGAAGGCGGGGCAGCGCGCAGAGCTGCCTGGCTGCGCCTCCGCGTAGGAGCCAGAGGCAGGACATGCTGCTGCTGCTTCTGGGAGGTGCTTGAGGTAAGCGCCACCCAGAGCCTGCACCTCTGACCCCCTCCCACATGCCAACCCCCTGCCCCAGCCCTGATCCCGCTCCTGCCCTCCAAACCCCTTGGTCCCAGTCCGGAGCTCCCTGCTGCACCCTCATCCCCAGCCCCACCCCAGAGCTCTCACCCCCTCCCATACCCCAACCCCCAATTTTGTGAGCATTCATGGCCCACCATACAATTGCCATACCCAGATGTGGCCCTTGGGCCAAAAAGTGTGCCCACCCCTGGCCTAAACAGAAAAAGGAAGTATTACTACCCTCATTTTACATATGGAGGCATAGAGAGATAAATGGCTTGCTCAAGATCATAAAAATTCTATGGCTGAGCCAGGAATTGAACCCAATTCCCCTGAGTCACAATTCCATGCTTTAACTACAAGACCATCAGTCCTCTAAATGCACCTTTGGAAAATTGGAACAAGATTACAGGAACACAATTTGGTTTCAGCCCCTGTTCTGTTTCTTTTAATAAAAACCCACTCTGACTTCAAAAAAAAAAAAATCACAAAACACAGTGATGAAAAAAGTTACAAAATTGTGTTTAACATTAGCTTTAACGTTCCCCAGCAGCATTAGAAGCACTAGTAACTGCGCTGTACAGAAAAACCACCCTCAAGAAAAGTCCTATTGGATTTAAGAGGAAATTATACCCTGCTGATGGAATACCCCCAAATTCCATCAGATGGTTAAATACCAGTAGAAAGGATCTCATTCTCTGGAAAACTGTACAGTTTCCAGAGAGATCTCTATATGACTTTCGGTATGCTTTTTCATAAGTGAAACTGACCAGCCTGTTTTCATTATCCAAGCTGAGTAAAAATTCAAGAAGTGAATAGAGCATACAGGGAGAAAAGTCTAGAGCTCTGTTAGTGCTGATAATCTATAGTCATACCAATAACATAGGGATTGTTTGTGTTTATATATAAACACAAAGTGGTCGCGATGATCAAAAGGGCCTAAAATATGCCAAGTGCCCAACACTCCCACAAATCTTCAACGGGAACTGGGCACTTAACCTCCTTAGGCTAATTTGAAAATCTCAGCCAAAAGGAGTTATGTGGATGTTGGCCAAGATTTACAAAGCTGACTAGTGATTTTGGGCAACCAACTCAACACACCTCAAAGAAAACTGATTTCAAAAAATAATGATCACCAGTCCACTGAAAATCAAACTGAGCAACCAAACACTGAATCTCACAACATTTGAAAATCTTGGCCACTGTCCCTTTAAGCCACAGAAGGTTCTTCATTTCAGAGTCAACCAGTGCAGCACACGAGGATCAATTCAAGAGGACACAGTCACACACATACGGAAGGTTTCAAGTACACTAATGTCTCCTTTCCAATTCCATGCCTTACACGGTGCCTTTTCCTCTACCCCTTTAGCCTGAAGTCTCTTCTTCATTGCTCTCCTTTCACCTTCCTTAAATCACTATAATCCCACTTGTTCAGCACTTCCTACCAGCTATAACATCTGAAGAACCCTCATTTTCTGTCTATTGTAACTATTACTCAGGATAGTGGCTTAACAAAACCAGGAGAATTAAATTTGATACATCTCACCCAGCTGTAAAGCTGCCACATATATCTAAGATGCTTTTCAGTTCATCCTCCCCAGAGACCCCTGGTTACAAGACTTAGTAGAGTAATTTCTCAAAGTTGAAATTGGTAATACTTTTTCCTTTCCTAGCACCTTCAATTGCAGGATCTCAAATCACTTTCCAGACAGGGTATTAATCTTCACATTTCCCTAAGACAGACAGATGTGTTAGTCCTATTTTGCAGATCAGGAAACTCAAGAACAGAGAAGTGAAGTGACTTAGTTAAAATCAACAAGAAACGTGTGGCAAAGCCAGAACTCCAACCTCTGTGCTGCAGCCATCCCTTCTCCTCCAAATGAGATTTGGAAAGAACAATTCTCTTTGTTAGAGATGTCTGTTCACTGTAATCTTTCCAAAATGAAGAAGTAAACTACCTATCATCCTGCAAGCTAAAAGTGATTCAGTTCCAACACTAGTCCGCTGTACCAAACTGCCCCTGGAGAATTACATTATAGAGGTACTACTGATATCCTGGGTAAGCAGCACCATCCAGTGGAGAAAAACTTCATTCACTCAGACACCTTTTGCTATTCCACTAACTCCCGCTCCATGCAGTTTGCAATGGATCAGTTCCTGCACACTTTTTGCCCAACTGCAGCCCTGGACGTGAAGCTGAACTAGAAGTTCTGAAACTGTGGTCCATGGAGCACTCAATAATTATGGGCAGAGAGCTGGTTGGTGATGTGCTACTGGCTCTTTTCCTTGTCTCCAGCTGCTAAACTGCACTAGGAGATGGCTAAAAACCATCTACAGATGTTCTAGGCATCCTTTCCTTGCCCTCCCATCTATAGTCTCTTGTTTTAGATTATTCTTTTTGAATTACCGTAATAGCTAGGAGCTCCAATCATGGACCAGACCTTGTTGTGTTAGGTGCTGTACAAGCCAAAACAGTCCCTGCCACAAAGAGCTTACAATCTAAGTAGACAGGAGACAACAGATGGCTACAGACTGACAGGGCAGTACAAGGAAACAACAAGACAATATTGTACCGTATGATAGGTGGTATACTCTGCACATCAGCACCCTGACCATTGTCAATTTTTTTTTTTACGCATCATGGTACAGGAGAGTTTTGAGGAGGGTTTTGCAAAAGGAGAACGAGATGGCTTTTCAATTGTTATGGGAAGCACCTGCCGAGCGTGAGGGGCATCCTGTGAGAAAGCAAACGATCTTAGTTTGAAAATGTAATAAGTGGGTGAGGGAGGAGAGCATCATGAGCTGACAGGATGCAAGAGCTGACATCTTGATATGAGAGATGACAGGTAGGAGGAGGGGGAGCCAGTGGAGGGATGCAAAGAGAGGTGTGCCATGCTTAAAACAACAGGCTAGGAAAATGATCTTTACAGCAGCATTTTGAATAGATAAAAGCATGGCAAGATTGCTTTTGTCAAGTCCAGAGAGAAGGACGTTGCAGTAATTGAGAACCAAGAGAATGAGAGCTTGGACAAGAGTTTTAGCTATGTGCATGGATAAGAAATAGTTCTCCTCCTCTCTTTTGGACTAAATATTGATAATACAGTGATTGAAGTTGTCCAGAACTGCACACACAAAAATGCATGTGCATAATCTGCCTTCACAATTACCACAAGCTAGTCACACATACAGAGTTCTGGCAAACCCTACGTAATTAGATTTATCCTTTAAAGAAGTATTTCAGTGCTTCCCTGCACATGCAAGGATAAACGTTAACACAGCACTAAATTTTTAATTATTGTACATTGGATACTGCACAATTCTGAATAACCATGCTGATGGGGACTTACATGTAATTGTGCTCTCTGTGTACAGCTTTCTTCAAATCAACTCAGAGGTATGTCTCTCAAATTAAAAAAAAAAAAAATCTTAAGTTTCATTACATATTCTGGCCCCAGTCCTGCAGAAACATATTATTTATATTTGACATTAAGAAAAAAAGAATTCAAAAGCTTTGAGTGTCCCAATAAATAATTAAACTTTCAATAACCATCTAACGGCATTAAAAACTATTTTATATATTCTGTTAACCAATACATGCTGGCTAGTCTCTTGAATATACTTCATAACCAACTGAAGCGTGGTCAAGCAAATGGCTATACAATTTATCAACAGTTTCTTACAGTATCCTCATCAACTTAGTATCTAAGCACTTCTGAATGGCACATTATGCAATGTGACTAACATCTGTCATGTGTTTGTTCTTTCATCCTCTCCCCAGGGGATGAGAGTATACAATGAAATGTTTAGTTTTAGGTGTTATATATTTCTGATACACACACTGCTATATATGTTAGAGAAGGGAGATTCAGAGAAATACATTTTGCACTTGGAATCATAGAAGATCAGGGTTGGAAGAGACATTAGGAGGTCATCTAGTCCAATCCCCTGCTCAAAGCAGGGCCAACCCCAACTAAATCATCCCAGACAAGCTTTGTCAAGCTGGGCCTTAAAAACCTCGAAGATGGAGATTCCACCACCTCCCTAGGTAACCCATTCCAGTGCTTCACCATCCTCCTAGTGAAATGATTTTTCCTAATATCCAACCTAGACCTCCCCCACTGCAGCTTTAGACCATCGCTCCTTGGAAGAGGAAGGTAGAAAGGACTGTGATGATCCTTTGTTCCTGGGGGAGTTCATTCCTGTCTTGGACCAGCCCTCAAGAAAGTTCTGTCTCCTGCAGAGATGAGCCTCTCTCTTAGGCGATGTCTACACTACACAGCTTTTAGTGACATGTCTGTATCGCCACACCCATGCTGCTAAAAGTTATGCAGTATAGACGCTGTTTGTCGGCTCTCCTGCCAACAAAATACTTCTACCTCCAATGACTGGCGTTTGTATCGTCAGCAGGACTGGCACTTGTTGCGGCAAAACTTTTGTTTTTTTCTTGGGGGGGGGGGGTAGAGGGGAATACCTCTGAAAGACACATATAGACATAGCCTTTGAGATTTCCATTGCAGCAGAAGACCAAAGTTGCTGATCACAGTCTTCATCTTGGAACTTTAGTTGATCTTCTCCGTATCCTGGGCCCATGCCCTTGAGTGCTTTGAAGATAAGTACTGAGACCTTGAACTTGATTCCATCACCCAGCGGCATTAAATAATCAATTTGTGGTAACAGTTTACCTCACACTCAATTAAAAAAAGCCTCTCACACAAGAACGAATGCCCTCCTTATGCAAAAGTGCTATAATACTAATGTTTAACATTAAGCACAAATCTCGTTGAGTTCAGCAGGGTTATTTCAAGTATGTTCTTGTCTTTATACATATGTATAAATCTTCATACAGTCAGGGTACTCTCTCACTTAGATACTATGAAGTTTTGTTCCAACTACAGAAAATCCCTCTCGCCATCACTGGGTATAAGGCAGCGTTCATTTCCTGTCCTAAATTGCTGTGAACCGTTACACAGTTGCCACCCTTCCTCGCCAGAGACGGCTGTGTTTCACCACTGCGTCCATGTGCGTGCTCACACCATAGAGCAGTGTCGGAGCACGCACCACAGGCCATGATGAGAAGCGTTTTCCCCTCTGACAGGTGGCTCTTTTAGTGAGGGCAGTAGAGGGGGAGAGAAGGGACGCTGGTGTGGGAATCAACCTCATGGGGGCCCAACAACACAGCTTGGGGCCCCGCCCAGCGCCCCTGCCCACAGAGGGGCTGGGGCCCAGTGCTCACCCTGCCCAAAGGCCCACAGAGGGGCCCAGCAGGCAGGACCCCCATAGGGGCCCCACGAGGTCCAGGCACCTCCCCACTCGCTCCCCCAATGCCTGGAACTAGGCAGGTTCGTTCCTCCCCCCCCCACCCACCCACCCACCGCTTTGGTAGCACCCAGGGGCCCCTCCCAGCCTCCCCACCGCTGTGCCAGGGCCCCCAGGCGCCCTGGGCGGGGCAAGGAGCCAGGGTTCCAGAGGAGACATAACGCAGCCTGGCGGGGCGCCCCCACCCCCCGAACAGTGGTATCTCCCTACCCCTCAGAATAGCTCCTTCCATCGAATCCACCCTTTTATCAGGGACACGCTCCCCTTCCCCCCCCCCCAACATCCCTGGTGGTGTCTTCCACCGCCTCATCGCTTTTGGTGTCCCCCCGCACCCCTCCTGCGTAGACCCTGGTAGCTCCCCCTTCCCAGACACATAATGGTTTCTCCCTTCACCCGACTTGCCGGCTCTAACCCCCTCCACAGCCCCGCTACTCACGCTCCGCCAACATCGCCATCTTTGGGGCCTTCTAAGCTACCGGCGCGCAGAGCCCTACGTTCCCCGGCCGGCGCCGCCATCTGGGGAGAATGGGGCCCTCTTTCTCTTGGGCGCAGAATAGGGCGCCCGAAGATGTGCCTGACTTAAAAGGGAAGGCGAGTCAAAACAAGGCGCTTTTCCAAGGGGGAAGCGGGGCGTGTTAGGGACGTAGGAGAAACCCAATGCGATTAAAACGCTCACCCACCCCCGGTTCTGCGTGGAAGCTACACAGGCAACTGCTGGGCAGCCCTGGCGCTGTGAATGGGGCTGCCCGGGTGGGGCTCTCAAATGGATCCTGCCTGGATCCAGGGGGCTTCTGGGGGGGGCTACCCCGCCCTCACACCCACAGCGCCTCGCGCGGACGAGGGAGGAGCCCACTGGGCCCAGTGCCGTGTGGGGCGCGTGGCGGGCCGCTGTGATGCGCGCTCGCCCGGCCCCGTGACTCGCTGTCCTCAGGCCACCTCCGCTGGTTGCTAGGTCAAGGTTCCTTCCCCACTCCGAACTCTAGGGTACAGAGGTGGGGACCTGCATGAAAAAAACCCCCCTAAGCTTATTTTTACCAGCTTAGGTTAAAACTTCCCCAAGGTACAAACTAGTTTCCTTTTTCCCCTTGGACTTTATTGCTGCCAACACCAAGCGTCTAACAGATATATAACCAGGAAAGAGCCCACTTGGAAACATCTTTCCCCCCAGAATCCTCCCCAAACCTACACCCCCTTTCCTGGGGAAGGCTTGATAAAAATCCTCACCAATTTGCATAGGTGAACACAGACCGAAACCCTTCGATCTTAAGAATAATGAAAAGTTTCAGAGTAACAGTAGCTACAGCTCACTTCATCGGATGCATACTGTGGAAAGTGTAGAAGATCTTTTTATACACACAAAGCATGAAAAAATACCTCCCCCCACCCCACTCTCCTGCTGGTAATAGCTTATCTAAAGTGATCACTCTCCTTACAATGTGTATGATAATCAAGTTGGGCCATTTCCAGCACAAATCCAGGTTTTCTCTCTGCTCCAACCCCTCAGACAGAGACAAACACCTACAAGATCTCTATCAAGCATTCTTACAACTACAATACCCACATGCGGAAGTGAAGAAACAGATTGATAGAGCCAGAAAAGTTCCCAGAAGTCACCTACTACAGGACAGGCCTAACAAAGAAAATAACAGAACGCCACTAGCTGTCACCTTCAGCCCCCAACTAAAACCCCTCCAACGCATCATCAAGGATCTACAACCTATCCTGAAGGATGACCCAACACTCTCACAAATCTTGGGAGACAGGCCAGTCCTTGCCTACAGACAGCCCCCCAACCTGAAGCAAATACTCACCAGCAACCACATACCACACAACAGAACCACTAACCCAGGAACCTATCCTTGCAACAAAACCCGTTGCCAACTGTGCCCACATATCTATTCAGGGGACACCATCACAGGGCCTAATAACATCAGCCACACTATCAGAGGCTCGTTCACCTGCACATCCACCAATGTGATATATGTCATCATGTGCCAGCAATGCCCCCTGCCATGTACATTGGTCAAGCTGGACAGTCTCTACATAAAAGAATAAATGGACACAAATCAGATGTCAAGAATTATAACATTCATAAACCAGTTGGAGAACACTTCAATCTCTCTGGTCACGCGATTACAGACATGAAAGTTGCTATATTACAACAAAAAAGCTTCAAATCCAGACTCCAGCGAGAGACTGCTGAATTGGAATTCATTTGGAAATTGGATACAATTAACTTAGGCTTGAATAGAGACTGGGAGTGGCTAAGTCATTATGCAAGGTAACCTATTTCCCCTTGTTTTTTCCTACCCCCCCCCCCCCAGATGTTCTTGTTAAACCCTGGATTTGTGCTGGAAATGGCCCACCTTGATTATCATACACATTGTAAGGAGAGTGGTCACTTTAGATAAGCTATTACCAAAGGGGGGGACGGGACCTGGATTTGTGCTGGAAATGGCCCAACTTAAGGAGAGTGATCACTTTAGATAAGCTATTACCAGCAGGAGAGTGGGGTGGGGGGAGGTATTTTTTCATGCTTTGTGTGTATAAAAAGATCTTCTACACTTTCCACAGTATGCATCTGATGAAGTGAGCTGTAGCTCACGAAAGCTTATGCTCAAATAAATTGGTTAGTCTCTAACGTGCCACAAGTACTCCTTTTCTTTTTTTAAGAATAATGAAAAAGCAATCAGGTTCTTATAAGAAGAATTTTAATTGAAGAAAAAGTAAAAGAATCACCTCTGTAAAATCAGGATGGTAAATACCTTACAGGGTAATCAGATTTAAAACAGAGAATCCCTCTAGGCAAAACCTTAAGTTACAAAAAGACATAAAAACAGGAATCTACATTCCATTTAGCACACCTTATTTTATCAGCCATTTAAACAAAACAGACTCTAACGCATCTCTAGCTAGATTACTTACTAAGGTCTAAGACTCCATTCCTTTTCTGTTCCCGGCAAAAACATCACACAGACAGAGAGAACCTTTGTTTCTCCCTCCCACAGCTCCAGCTTTGAAAGTATCTTGTCTCCTCATTGGTCATTTTGGTCAGGTGCCAGCGAGGTTATCCTAGCTTCTTGACCCTTTACAGGTGAAAGGGTTTTTCCTCCGGCCAGGAGGGATTTAAAGATGTTTACCTTTCCCTTTATATTTATGACACGCCACCCAAATTACAGATAGGGTGAAACGCTGGCTGTGATTTCTTCCTGGAGCTCTAGGGGAAAACAGAGTTAATAAGACACATGTACCTCTAAATATACTACCAACAATATTTTCCACATCTCAAGGACGATTTTAACCAGTTGATTCCGGGAAACTTTCACGGGAGAGTGCATCAGCCACTTTGTTAGAAGATCCTGAGATGTGTTGGATGTCGAAATCAAAATCTTGGAGAGCTAAACTCCACCAAATAAATTTTTTGTTATTTCCGTGGCAGTATGAAGCCTCTCTAGTGCAGCATGGTCTGTTTGCAGGTGGAAACGCCGTCCCCAGACATATGGGCATAGCTTTTCCAGAGCGTAGACAATGGCGTAACATTCTTTTCCACTGACTGACCAGTTGCTTTCCCTCTCAGACAGCTTCTTGCTGAGAAACACTACAGGGTGGAATTCTTGATCCGATCCTTCCTGCATTAAAACTGCTCCCACACCACGCTCAGAAGCATCTGTGATTACTAGGAATGGTTTGTCAAAGTCTGGGGCCCTTAGTACAGGATCAGACATGAGTGTCGCTTTAAACTGGTTAAAGGCCTTCGGACACTCTTCGGTCCACTGAATGGCATTTGGCTGTTTCTTTTTGGTTAGGTCTGTCAGTGGGGCGGCGATTTGGCTGTATTGTGGTACAAATCGCCTGCAATATCCGGCCAAGCCTAAGAAGGATTGGACCTGTTTCTTTGACTTTGGGACAGGCCACTTTTGTATAGCATCCACTTTGGCCTGTAGGGGGTTGATAGCTCCTTGACCCGCTTGGTGTCCAAGGTAAGTCACTCTGTTTAGGCCTATTTGACACTTCTTAGCCTTAATAGTTAGTCCTGCCTCCCTTATGCGCTCAAAGACTTTTTGTAGATGTTCCAGGTGTTCTGCCCAGGAATCTGAAAATATGGCCACATCGTCAAGGTAGGCGACTGCATATTCTCCTAATCCCGCTAGGAGACCATCTACAGGTCTTTGGAAGGTGGCGGGTGCATTCCGAGGCCGAAAGGGAGTACATTAAATTCATACAGCCCGACATGGGTGGTGAAGGCTGACCTTTCCTTGGCGGATTCATCTAGCAGTACCTGCCAGTACCCCTTGGTTAAGTCCAAGATAGAGATGAACTGGGCCCATCCCAGTTTCTCTAATAGTTCATCTGTGCGTGGCATTGGATAGTTCTCTAGGCGAGTTACAGCATTTAGCTTACAGTAGTCCACGCAAAATCGTATCTCCCCATCTGGTTTGGGAACTAGAACCACTGGAGATGCCCATGCACTTCCAGAGGGGCGGATTACACCCATCTGTAACATATCCTGGATCTCCCGTTCTATAGCAGTATTAGCTTGAGGAGACACCCGGTAAGGTTGGACTTTAATTGGGTGAGCATTACCTGTGTCAATGGAGTGGTATGCCCGTTCAGTTAGTCCTGGAGTGGCTGAGAACATCGGTGAGTAGCTAGTACACAGCCCCTTGATCTGCTGTCGCTGCATACTCCCAAGGGTCATGGAGAGGTTCACCTCTTCCACGCCACCAGCACTTTTCCCTTCATAGTGGACACCTTCAGGCCACTCAGCGTCCTCTCCTCCCTGGGCTGTAAACTGACAAACCTTTAATTCTCTGGAATAAAAGGGCTTTAGAGAATTAATATGGTACACCTTAGGCTTTCGGTTTGAGGTGGGGAATGCTATGAGATAATTAACAGCTCCCAGATGCTCCTGACCATGAATGGCCCTTCCCACGATGCTTCTATTTTATGGGCCTGGAGCGCCTTTAAGACCATGACTTGGTCCCCTACTTTGAAGGAACGCTCTCTGGCATGTTTATCATACCAGGCTTTTTGCTCTTTTTGAGCATCCTGTAGGTTTTTTTTAGCAAGGGCTAAAGAGGTTCAGAGGGTGTTTTGTAGGTTGGTTACAAAGTCCAGAATGTTAGTTCCTGGAGAAGGTGTAAACCCCTCCCATTGCTGCTTCACCAACTGTAATGGCCCCTTAACCTTGTGGCCATATACAAGTTCAAATGGTGAAAACCCTAAACTGGGATATGGTACAGCTCTGTAGGCAAAGAGCAACTGCTGCAACGCTAGGTCCCAATCATTGGAGTGCTCATTTACGAATTTACGTATCATGGCCCCCAAAGTTCCATTAAACTTCTCCACGATGCCATTTGTTTGATGGTGGTAAGGAGTGGCAACCAAGTGATTTACCCCATGAGCTTCCCAAAGGCTTTCCATAGTTCCTGCCAGGAAATTAGTTCCTGCATCTGTGAGGATGTCGGAGCGCCAACCTACCCTGGCCAAAATGTCTGCTAGTGCCTGGCACACCCTTTTAGCCCTAGAGTTGCTTAGAGCTACTGCTTCTGGCCATCGGGTGGCAAAATCCATGAAAGTCAGTATGCACTGCTTTCCTCTGGGTGTCTTTTTCGGAAAAGGACCCAGAATATCCATAGCTACTCACTGAAATGGAACTTCAATGATGGGGAGTGGCTGGAGAGGGGCTTTGACCTGGTCTTGGGGTTTTCCCACTTTTTGGCATACCTAACAAGACCGGACATAGGTAGAAACATCCTTGCCCATTCCCTCCCAGTGGAATGACCCCCCCAAACGGTCTTTGGTCCTGTTCACCCCAGCAGGGCCACTAAGATGATCGTGGGCTAAGCTCAAGAGCTTGACCTGGTACTTAGTTGGAACTACCAACTGTCTCTGAGGATGCCAGTCTTCCTGGTGTCCACCAGAAAGAGTTTCCTTGTATAAAAGTCCTGTTTCTACAACAAACCTGGATCGATTAGAAGAGCTGAGAGGTGGTGGGTTGCTCCGTGCCGCCGTCCAAGCTCTCTGGAGGCTTTCATCTGCTTCCTGTTTGGTCTCAAATTGTTCCCTTGATGCTGGAGACATCAGTTCCTCATTGGATTGTGGACCTTGGGTTGGTCCCTCTGGAAGTGATGTAGGGGATGGGGCTGTTTCCGTTGACTGTGCACCACTCTCCGATGGTGCACTATGTTGGGGTTCAGGCTCCGGCTAAGCCTCTGGGGTAGGGTTATCGGCTGCTGCCAGTTCAGGTTTGGTGGGACACTCTGGTGTTGGGGTTGCAAGTACTGGATTCAGTGTCGGCAATGGGTCTGGTGCTGGTTGTTCCGCTGGTTCCTGTTCTGGGACTGGCTCTGTCTGGGTCTCTGGGACCGGATCCACTACTGCTGTTGCAGACATTGGCCTGGGGTCAAGGTCCATCACCTCTGACCGGGTCCTGGTAGAAGTTTCCGGAACAGAGGTAGGCATGACGGCTTGCTTAGCCCGGCTGCGGGTGACCATTCCCACCCTCTTGGCTAGCTTCACATGATTGGCCAAGTCTTCCCCCAACAGCATGGGGATGGGATAATCATCATAGACTGCAAAAGTCCACGTTCCTGACCAGCCCTTGTACTGGACAGGCAACTTGGCTGTAGGCAAATTGAAAGTGTTGGACTTGAAGGATTGAATCGTCACTTGGATGTCTGGGTCGATTAAATTGGGGTCCACTAAGGAAGCATGGATAGCCGACACTTGTGCTCCGGTGTCCCTCCACACGGTGACCTTCTTCCCGCCCACACTCACAGTTTCCCTCCGCTCCGAGGGTATCTGGGAGGTATCTGGGCCTGAGGACCTCTGGTGTGATTCCACTGTAATGAACTGTAATCTGTTGGGGTTCTTGGGGCAGTTGGCCTTTACATGCCCCAGCTCGTTACATTTAAAACATCGTCCAGCTGACAGGTCACTGGGGTGAGGTGGGTTGCTGGAGAACAGTGTGGCGGGACGGTAAGGTTTCTGGAGGGTTCCTTGGGGGGTAGTTGGGGTTTTGGGCTGCCCCTGGTAGTAGGGTGTGGTCTGAGGTTGTCCCTTCTGGTATCCGCTCCAACCGCGACCAGTTTTTTTCTTCTCTGCCACCTCCTACCATTTTGCTCCAATCTCCCCCGCCTCGTTTACAGTTTTGGGCTTCCCATCTAGGATGTATCTTTCTATTTCCTCAGGAACACCCTCTAAGAACTGCTCCATTTGCATTAGGAAGGGCAACTCTTCTGGAGATTTAACACTTGCTCCTGATATCCAGGCATCCCAATGTTTCACAATGTGGTAGGCATGTCGGGTAAATGACACTGGTTTCCACCTTAGGGCTCTGAACTGCCGATGGGAATGCTCAGGTGTTAGCCCCATTGTGACTCTCGCCTTGGTTTTAAACAGTTCATACTGGTTCATGTGTTCCTTAGGCATTTCAGCCCCCACCTCAGCTAAGGGTCCACTGAGCTGCGGCCTCAGCTCTACCATGTATTGGTCTGTAGAGATGCTGCACTCAAGGCAGGCCCTTTCGAAGTTTTCTAAGAAGGCCTCGGTAT
Source organism: Lepidochelys olivacea (assembly GCF_965140295.1). NCBI lineage: Eukaryota > Metazoa > Chordata > Testudines > Cheloniidae > Lepidochelys > Lepidochelys olivacea. Next base: position 9,605,689 of record NC_140413.1, read on the forward strand.
CATCGCCTGCCTTGTAGGTGGGGAACTTTCTGGGATGGTAAGTGGTACCTGGAGAAGGATTGCTAGGGTTTGTTGGTATATTCTACTGAGCCTTTGCCTTCTCCATCTCCAGTGCATGCTTCCTCTCTTTTTCCTTCTCCTCCAGTTCTTTGTCCCTTGCCTCCATAGCTCTCATGTGGGCAGCCTCTTGGGCTTTTTCCTGTTCCTCCATTTCTTTTTCCTTTGCCTCCATAGCTCACCCGTGGGCAGCCTCTTTGGCTGTTTCTGTTTTGGGCTCTGTCATGTTTGCCTCTCTGTTTTTAACTAACTTTACACCTGAGAGTTAGAAATAAAACAAACAAAAAAACTTGGCTTGTAAAATTTTGCTGTGCTGTCCGGATACCTATGTTCTCTGATAGTGATGGTCAGCCTACAGAAAAATCCTTAAAAAAAAAAACCTAACACCTTTGTCTCCAGGCAAATAGACAGAAAACCCCTCTAGTTGTTCTTAGGTAAAAAAAACTTCTTCAGGTCTGTGAAGACTTGTGAATTTCCCTGCAGGTTAACTACACTGCCTTTAGGTAGAGAAAACTCCAGCTCACAAAAGACAATTCCCTTTTGTCTCTGCTCTGGCCCCCAAGCAGAGACAAAGAAAAAAAAAACTCTAATTGCTTTCAGCTTAAAACCTACTTTCCAGCAGCCCAAAGGAAAAAAAATATTTCCTTTTAAAATCTGTGCTTATGGTTAAAAAAATCTCAAATTGATCTCAAAATGATTTCAAGTTAATCCCACCGTTCTGCCACCATGTCAAGGTTCCTTTCCCACTCTGAACTCTAGCGTACAGATGTGGGGACCTGCATGAAAACCCCCTAAGCTTATTTTTACCAGCTTAGGTTAAAACTTCCCCAAGATACAAACTATTTTCCTTTTTCCCTTGGACTTTATTGCTGCCACCACCAAGTGTCTAACAGATATATAACCAGGAAAGAGCCTGCTTGGAAACGTCTTTCCCCCCCAAAATCCTCCCCAAACCCTACACCCCCTTTCCTGGGGAAGGCTTGATAGAAATCCTCAGCAATTTGCAGAGGTGAACACAGACCCAAACCCTTGGATCTTAAGAACAATGAAAAAGCAATCAGGTTCTTAAAAGAAGAATTTTAATTGAAGAAAAAGTAAAAGAATCACCTCTGTAAAATCAGGATGGTAAATACCTTGCAGGGCAATCAGATTCAAAACATAGAGAATCCCTCTAGGCAAAACGTTAAGTTACAAAAAGACACAAAAACAGGAATCTACATTCCATTCAGCACAGCTATTTTATCAGCCATTTAAACAAAACAGACTCTAACGCATCTCTAGCTAGATTACTTACTAAGGTCTAAGACTCCATTCCTGCTCTGTTCCCAGCAAAAGCATCACCCAGACAGAGAGACCCTTTGTTTCTCCCTCCCACAGCTCCAGCTTTGAAAGTATCTTGTCTCCCCATTGGTCATTTTGGTCAGGGGCCAGCGAGGTCATCCTAGCTTCTTAACCCTTTACAGGTGAAAGGGTTTTTCCTCTGGCCAGGAGGGATTTAAAGGTGTTTACCTTCCCTTTATATTTATGACACTAGGTGACGCTGGAGCCAGGGCCGCTGGCGGAGAATCCGCGCCGCGTGATGTCCGGCGCCATCTTCTGTATCCAAGTGCGCTCGCGTGGGGGTGCCCCACAGGGACCTTGCCCCACGCGTGAATGTCCGCCTGCATCAGTGTCCCAGGGTGGCCTGGCAGCGCTATATTAGCACGTTGCACCCCGGTGGGGCTTGACCGCCCTGCGGGGTGGGGCTGGGATCTTCCCACAACGTGGGGCACATCTTAGAGGAGAGATTTTCTCCCGGACCCATCTCTCATCCCCGCCCGTTTGCAATCACAGAGCAGCCTTGGGGCAGGGCACAACATAGTCTGGGCTATAAGGGATCATGGGGGAGACTAGTGAGTGATGATGTACAAGGTTAAGAAGACTTAGGCTCTGTCTACACTGCACAGTTTACAGCAGGTCTTGCAGCTATAAGGCAGGGAGTGTCACCACTCTTGGCGGGCAGGAGAGCTGCTGCCAACAAAATAAAACCACCCCAGTAAGGGGTGGTGGCTTTGTTGGCGGGAGAGCATCTTCTCCGACAAAGCGCTGTCCACACCGGCGCTATTCATCAGTAAAACTTTTGTTGGTCAGGGCCGTGTTTTTTCACACCCCGAGCGACAAAAGTTTTACTGACGAAAATGCAGTGTAGACAGTCCATCTTCTAGGAGCCAATACAGGCTTGTTTTTTTAAATAAATAGGCCCACATCCTCACAGATGTTTAGATGTCTAACTCTCACTGATTTCAGTGGGAGTTAGATGCCTGAAAACCTCTGAGGATCTGCTTCCTAGTACTTTGTCCAATCTCATTTTAAAAGTCTTAAGCAATACAGCTTCTATCCCTTTCCCTGTGAGACTGTTCAACAGCCTAGTAGGTAGCACTGCTGGGAAGTCTTCTCTTTCTAAATTTCATCCAATTCATCCTAGCTATTGTCCCCATTACACTCCCTAAATAATTCCTCTGCATTCATGGCACTTAAACCCCTTGTTTCTTTAGAGGATGCCAGAACACGAGTTCTGTTAATGTGCTAAGAATATGCTCCTAAATCTTTATGTGTTTAACCAAAGTCGTCTTTTTAATACAGAACAGTTTTCTTTATGTTTTTAACCAAAGTGTCTTTTTAATACAGACAGTTTTTTCACCCTCCTATTCTAATTGTTCATTTCTTACGTGAGCCATTTAACTCCAGTCAAATTTAGTTTTCATTTCTGTATTGGGAGAGGCCTGACATTAATGTCTCTTCTCTTTAGAGGGTCAATGTAATATCAGATAAAATCTGTAGGTGGTGGTATTACACAACCCTAAGAAAGGTTTCAGAGTAACAGCTGTGTTAGTCTATCTTCGCAAAAAGAAAAGGAGTACTTGTGGTACCTTAGAGACTAACCAATTTATTTGAGCATGAGCTTTCGTGAGCTACAGCTCACTTCATCGGATGCGTTCAGTGGAAAATACAGTGGGGAGATTTATATACATAGAGAACATGAAACAATGGGTGTTACCGTACACACTGTAAGAAGGGTGATCACTAAAGGTGAGCTATTACCAGCAGGAGAGTCGGGAAGGCGGGGACGTCTGAGGAACGGGGGGGGAATAAATGTGGGGAAATAGTTTTACTTTGTGTAGTGACCCATTCACTCCCAGTCTCTATTCAAGCCTAAGTTAATTGAATCCAGTTTCCAAATTAATTCCAATTCAGCAGTCTCTCGTTGGAGTCTGTTTTTGAAGTTTTTTTGTTGAAGAGTTGCAACTTTTAGGTCTGTAATCAAGTGACCAAAGAGATTGAAGTCTTCTCCAACTTGTTTTTGAATGTTACAATTCTTGACGTCTGATTTGTGTAACTTCCTCGCGGCCGGACTTTACAAAAACTAGACAAGCCATTTACAACACACACTTTGCTTCTCTACAAAAGAAAAAGGACACTAAACTATCTAAACTACTACATGCCACAAGGGGCCACAACAGTAGTTCCCTTAACCCACCCAGCAATATTATTAATCTAGCCAACTATACTCTTAGCCCAGCAGAAGAATCTGTCCTATCTCAGGGCCTCTCCTTCTGCCCCTCCACCCCCACAAACATGATACAGTTCTGTGGTGACCTAGAATCCTATTTTTGACGTCTCCGATGCAAGGAATATTTCCAACACACCTCTGAACAACATACTAACCCACAGAGACCTTCCTACCAAGACTACAAAAAGAAGGATTCTGGGTGGACTCCTCCTGAAGGTCGAAACAACAGACTGGACTTCTACATAGAGTGCTTCCGCTGACGTGCACGGGCTGAAATTGTGGAAAAGCAGCATCACTTGCCCCATAACCTCAGCTGTGCAGAACACAATGCCATCCACAGCCTCAGAAACAACTCTGACATCATAATCAAAAAGGCTGACAAAGGAGGTGCTGTCATCATCATGAATAGGTCGGAATATGAACAAGAGGCTGCTAGGCAGCTCTCCAACACCACTTTCTACAAGCCATTACCCTGTGATCCCACTGAGGGTTACCAAAAGAAACTACACCATTTGCTCAAGAAACTCCCTGAAAAAGCACAAGAACAAATCTGCACAGACACACCCCTGGAACCCCGACCTGGGATATTCTATCTGCTACCCAAGACCCAGAAACCTGGAAATCCTGGGCACCCCATCATCTCAGGCATTGGCACCCTGACAGCAGGATTGTCTGGCTATGTAGACTCCCTCCTCAGGCCCTATGTTACCAGCACTCCCACCTATCTTCGAGACACCACTGACTTCCTGAGGAAACTACAATCCATTAGTGATCTTCCTGAAAACACCATCCTGGCCACTATGGATGTAGAAGCCCTCTACACCAACATTCCACACAAAGATGAGCTACAAGCTGTCAGGAACAGTATCCCTGATAATGTCACGGCAAACCTGGTGGCTGAACTTTGTGACTTTGTCCTTACCCATAACTATTTCACATTTGGGGACAATGTATAACTTCAAATCAGCGGCACTGCTATGGGTACCCGCATGGCCCCACAGTATGCCAACATTTTTATGGCTGACTTAGAACAATGCTTCCTCAGCTCTCGTCCCCTAATGCCCCTACTTTACTTGCGCTACACTGATGACATCTTCATCATCTGGACCCATGGCAAAGAAGCCCTTGAGGAATTCCACCATGATTTCAACAATTTCCATCCCACCGTCGATCTCAGCCTGGACCAGTCCACACAAGAGATCCACTTCCTGGACACTATGGTGCTAATAAGCGATGGTCACATAAACACCACCCTATACTGGAAACCTACTGACCACTATTCCTACCTACATGCCTCCTGCTTTCATCCAGACCACACCACACGATCCATTGTCGACAGCCAAGCTCTACGATACAACCGCATTTTCTTCAACCCCTCAGACAGAGACAAACACCTACAAGATCTCTATCAAGCATTCTTACAACTACAATACCCACCTGCTGAAGTGAAGAAACAGACTGACAGAACCAGAAGAGTACCCAGAAGTCACCTACTACAGGACAGGCCCAACAAAGAAAATAACAGAATGCCACTAGCCATCACCTTCAGCCCCCAACTAAAACCCCTCCAACGCATCATCAAGGATCTACAACCTATCCTGAAGGACGACCCATCACTCTCACAGATCTTGGGAGACAGGCCAGTCCTTGCTTACAGACAGCCCCCCAACCTGAAGCAAATACTCACCAGCAACCACACACCACACAACAGAACCACTAATCCAGGAACCTATCCTTGCAACAAAGCCCGTTGCCAACTGTGTCCACATATCTATTCAGGGGACACCAACATAGGACCTAATCACATCAGCCACACTATCAGAGGCTCATTCACCTGCACATCCACCAATGTGATATATGCCATCATGTGCCAGCAATGCCCCTCTGCCATGTACATTGGTCAAACTGGACAGTCTCTACGTAAAAGAATAAATGGACACAAATCAGACGTCAAGAAGACCGGGAAGAATTAGTAGGGGAAGCAAAAGTGGATGGGAACCTGGGAGGCAGTGACCATGAGTTGGTCGAGTTCAGGATCCTGACACAGGGAAGAAAGGTAAGCAGCAGAATACGGACCCTGGACTTCAGGAAAGCAGACTTCGACTCCCTCGGGGAACTGATGGGTAGGATCCCCTGGGAGAATAACATGAGGGGGAAAGGAGTCCAGGAGAGCTGGCTGTATTTCAAAGAATCCCTATTGAGGTTACAGGGACAAACCATCCCGATGTGTAGAAAGAATAGTAAATATGGCAGGCGACCAGCTTGGCTTAACAGTGAAATCCTTGCGGATCTTAAACATAAAAAAGAAGCTTACAAGAAGTGGAAGATTGGACAGATAACGAGGGCAGAGTATAAAAATGTTGCTCGGGCATGTAGGAATGAAATCAGGAGGGCCAAATCGCACCTGGAGCTGCAGCTAGCAAGAGATGTCAAGAGTAACAAGAAGGTATGTTGGCAACAAGAAGAAAGCCAAGGAAATTGTGGGCCCCTTACTGAATGAGGGAGGCAACCTAATGACAGAGGATGTGAAAAAAGCTAATGTACTCAATGCTTTTTTTGCCTCTGGTCAGCTCCCAGACTGCTGCGCTGGACAACACAGCATGGGGAGTAAGTGGCCAGCCCTCTGTGGAGAAAGAAGTGGTTCGGACTATTTAGAAAAGTTGGACGTGCACAAGTCTATGGGGCCGGATGCGTTGCATCCGAGAGTGCTAAAGGAGTTGGCGGCTGTGATTGCACAGCCATTGGCCATTATCTTTGAAAACTCATGGCAATCGGGGGAAGTCCTGGACAACTGGAAAAAGGCTAATGTAGTGCCCATCTTTAAAAAAGGGAAGAAGGAGGATCCTGGGAACTACAGGCCAGTCAGCCTCACCTCAGTCCCCGGAAAAATCATGGAGCAGGTCCTCAAGGAATCAATCCTGAAGCACTTACACGAGAGGAAAGTGATCAGGAACAGTCAGCATGGATTCACCAAGGGAAGGTCATGCCTGACTAATCTAATCGTCTTCTATGATGAGATTACTGGTTCTGTGGATGAAGGGAAAGCAGTGGATGTATTGTTTCTTGACTTTAGCAAAGCTTTTGACACGGTCTCCCACAGTATTCTTGTCAGCAAGTTAAAAAAGTATGGGCTGGATGAATGGACTATAAGGTGGGTAGAAAGTTGGCTAGATTGTCGGGCTCAACGGGTAGTGATCAATGGCTCCATGTCTAGATGGCAGCCAGCATCAAGTGTAGCGCCCCAAGGGTCGGTCCTGGGGCCAGTTTTGTTCAATATCTTCATAAATGATCTGGAGGATGGTGTGGATTGCACTCTCAGCAAATTTGCAGATGATACTAAACTAGGAGGAGTGGTAGATTAGGTGGCAGGTAGGGATAGGATACAGAGGGACCTAGACAAATTGGAGGATTGGGCCAAAAGAAATCTGATGAGGTTGAACAAGGACAAGTGCAGAGTCCTGCACTTAGGACGGAAGAACCTCATGCACCGCTACAGACTAGGGACTGAATGGCTCGGCAGCAGTTCTGCGGAAAAGGACCTAGGGGTGACAGTGGACGAGAAGCTGGATATGAGTCAACAGTGTGCCCTTGTTGCCAAGAAGGCCAATGACATTTTGGGATGTATAAGTAGGGGCATAGCCAGCAGATCGAGGGACGTGATCGTTCCCCTCTATTCAACATTGGTGAGACCTCATCTGGAGTACTGTGTCCAGTTTTGGGCCCCACACTACCAGAAGGATGTGGAAAAACTGGAGAGAGTCCAGCGAAGGGCAACAAAAATGATTAGGGGGCTGGAACACATGACTTATGAGGAGAGGCTGAGGGAACTGGGATTGTTTAGTCTGCAGAAGAGAAGAATGAGGGGGGATTTGATAGCTGCTTTCAACTACCTGAGAGGTGGTTCCAAAGAGGATGGTTCTAGACTATTCTCAGTGGTAGAAGATGACAGGACAAGGAGTAATTGTCTCAAGTTGCAGTGAGGGAGGTTTAGGTTGGATATAAGGAAAAACTTTTTCACTAGGAGGGTGGTGAAACACTGGAATGCGTTACCTAGGGAGGTGGTAGAATCTCCTTCCTTAGAGGTTTTTAAGGTCAGGCTTGACAAAGCCCTGGCTGGGATGATTTAATTGGGGATTGGTCCTGCTTTGAGCAGGGGGTTGGACTAGATGACCTCCTGAGGTCCCTTCCAACCCTGATATTCTATGATTCTAAGAATTATAACATTCAAAAACTAGTTGGAGAACACTTCAATCTCTTTGGTCACTTGATTACAGACCTAAAAGTTGCAATTCTTCAACAAAAAAACTTCAAAAACAGACTCCAACAAGAGACTGCTGATTGGAATTAATTTGCAAACTGTATACAATTAACTTAGGCTTGAATAGAGACTGGGAGTGGATGGGTCATTACACAAAGTAAAACTATTTCCCCATGTTTATTTCCCGCCCCACCCCCCCACTGTTCTTCAGACGTTCTTGTCAACTGCTGGAAATGGCCCACCTTGATTATCACTACAAAATGCCCCCCCCCCCACTCTCCTGCTGGTAATAGCTCACCTTAAGTGATCACTCTCCTTACAGTGTGTATGGTAACACCCATCGTTTCACGTTCTCTATGAATATAAATCTCCCCACTGTATTTTCCACTGCATGCATCCGATGAAGTGAGCTGTAGCTCACGAAAGCTTATGCTCAAATAAATTCGTTAGTCTCTAAGGTGCCACAAGTCCTCCTTTTCTTTTTGCGAATACAGACTAATACGGCTGCTACTCTGAAACCTGTAAAAAGTTTATAATTTTATAAACATTAATTATAGGCTCAGTTGATATTAGGTTACTGTGGAGCAAAATAATTTTTTTTTTAAAAAAATGCTGGAAAATTACATCTCCTCCTCTCAACACATACAGACACACACACATACGCAAATGGTTGAGGCATTTTCCTCAAACTTTCAAACAACAAAAATCACCACTGAGCTGAGAACTCTGGAGAGTTTCCAGTCTGGAGAAGAGTTCTTCAAAAAGTTGATGACTCGCTCAAATAAGGCAGTATAATGAAAGCCCACTTTAACCTCACGCTTGTACCAGGTGACTGATATACTGTATAGCACTTTTCATTCTCAAAGCTCCCTACAATATCCCTGCAAATAAGTTTTATCATCTGCCTTTTACAGGTGAGAAAAATAGGGCAAAGATGCTAAAGAATCACCACAGTAATACAATTAGGACCTCAAGTTCCTGGCTCCCTGGCCTATGCTCAGACCTCTAGCCCATGCCGCTCTCTCTCTCTCTCTCTCTCTCTCTCTCTCTCTCTCTGCAGACTACAATGTGTGACTACACCTCCTGGGATTCCTGTGATCCCCCTCAAACACAGGAGGTAAACTCTTACGGGGATTTAGTTCTGGAAGTTCAAAAATGAAAAGGCCATAGGCTTAGCCAAATTGGAGAGAACCAGAGAGGAAATAGGATCTGAATCCTGGCTAAGTAACAGGGCGTTCATGAGCCAATTCAGTTTCTGTGCTGAGTGATCGCCTGAGGCCAGTCAGAAAGTGCTTATCAAGTGAAACCCGGGAGAGGTGTGACGGAAGCACTGAGGACACAAGTTGCCTCCAGACTTTAAAATGAAAAGACAGGTTTGATTTAGAACAATGATTAGACAGAACAAGAAGATTAAAGGTGAGCTCTGGTATAAAGGAGAGTTAGTACAGCAGCTATGGAAGAGGCATAGAATCAACCACTAGGCATGGAGCAAGATTAACAATATCTGATCTGTGGAGCAAAAATGTCAAACTGAGCTACCCACAGTGAGGAGACAAAAGGCTCCAAAGAACAGCTACGGGGGGCAGATGAGGCAAAGTGACACATTCAAAGCAATGAGAATTTGGTGCATTTGCTGCCAACTAACGACTGAGTAAATGCAATAGGTTACTGAGGACACTAGAGGGAACTTGGGCAAAAAAGACAGCAGAGAAGGCAGGACTAAAACAAGGTAGTATTTGTATTACCTGATTTACCCTTTTGTTTATTTACTCTTTCTCACAATAGAAAAACCAGGGCTCACCCAATGAAATTAAAAGGCAGCAGGTATAATACAAACATGACAAAATACTTTTTCATACGACATACAATTAACCTATGGAACTCACTGCCATCGGATGCTGTGAAGGCCAAAAGTGTAACCGGATTCAAAAAAGAATCAGATAAGTTAATGGAGGATAGGTCCATCAATGGCTATTAGCCAAGATGGTCAGGATGTAACCCCATGCTCAGGGTGACCTTAAATCTCTAACTGCTGGAAGCTGGGAGAGGAAGAGGGATGGATCTCTTCAAAATTGCCTTTTTCTGTACCCTCCCCCTGCAGCTCTGGTACTGGCCACGCCCAGAGACAGGATACTGAGATAGATGGACCATTGGTCTGACCTAGTATGGCAGCTCTTATGTTCTTATTAGCACAACAGGCGCTGTACATTGTAAGAACAGTCCCTGCTCTGAAGGGTTTATAATCTAAATAGATAAAGCAGATGAAGGATGTAGAAGAAGTGAGTATCATTATTTTTCCGATGGGGAAACCAAGACATGCAGATGTAGTGATTTACCCAAAGCCAGGCAGGAAGCTTCGAGCAGAGCTGGAGCTGAACCCAGATCTCTTAGGTCCAGTCCAGTGTCTTATCCACAGAGCACCTTTGTGCTATTTTCTGTTTTATGAATCCTATTTAACTCTCTTAAACACTCACTCACTTCAGTCAAATTAGAAGTGAGAGAATAGTGTTCAATCCAAAGTCACGTACGCAAGCATTTAACAAAACCAAATGTTGCATTTGCACATGCCAGAGTTTTCACAAGTGCTGGCCTGCTCATCCAATCAGGGAACAGAGACAATACCAGATGACCAATACCTCATCAAGCACAACTACTCAACACAAAAAGAATATCACATGCTTGCAAAGAATCGTTCATGATCCATCCTCAGAGACAAACGAGAGTTCATCCCAAAAAAATCAAATCATTTTGAATCCCAAAGGTGTCTGTGCAAATCATGCTCTGTTCCCATATATTCTATGAGGAGGAAAAGGTTTGAAATATGTTGGATAAATTATTCATTACAAATTACTTGCACAGCACTAGTCAAAACCCAACAGCAATAAACGAGAGATTGTTTATCAAAAAGCAAATGGGTCTGCACATTTGAATGTGCTCAATTACGGTCTGTTTTATTCCCCCTCCCCCACCTCCATGAAAGTCTGCTAAGTTCCCTTTGCAGAATCTGTGTTACTTGTGAGGCTGATAGAGGAAGAGCTGGAATTTCACATCCTACGCAGAGCTTGACTTCGGCTTTGTAAGCAAAGCAAATTAGATTCAGAGGCCTTTGAAAGGGCAGAAATAGGGGAACCCACTTTTCAGAGTATAGCTGCCCTTTAAGCTGTAAAAATGACTGACCCAATACTGTCATCTTGGGAATGTTTGAGCTAATAAAAGAGCGCTAAAAATAATCAGCACAGACTCATTAGCTCTTTAATTGCTAACTGCTCTTTCTTTCTCTCATAACCAAATGTCACTTTGTCCCATGTATCTCGCTAGTTACATTGGTTAGTGAGTGCCAGGGGCTGGCTGAGCCCAGCGCATGTCAATACAACTTACCAACACTGCTGTGTAGGTGCTAATCCATCTTCAGCTCCTCCACTCCGCAGCAGATCTGAGTAACAACCTGACATTTTTGCACCCTCCAAAGCACACTCCAAGCTAGGCAGTGGGGAAAAGAGCAGTGCAGAGAGAGCAGGGAGGGAAGTGACATTAACAGACTCTGAAGTGCTCAATGCCTGGCTGTCCTGATATATGGAATCCTAGTCCTTTAAACAGGAGACATTTATTAAAGAAACAGCCATTACTACAGTGTTGCCGGCACCCAGTGCCCAGAGGCAAAACAACAGCAGGGGTTTGTTGCCAGGTATGCGTTACCCAATAAACACAACGGGGTGGAGAAGCAGAAAAGTTTATTTGGAATTTTAAAGAAAGGTGCAGGGAGAGACATTTTAAATTTTGCACACCAGAGCAGGTTATTACACACACTTTTATATTTTTTAATGTTATTGCACTATATATTAGCTAATTAAAGCTTTGTACAAATATTTTGCTTTTTTTATATGGGTTATAACAATGTTTATTTTTTGCAACTTTTAATAAGCATTTTTAGCAACTTAAATAACTAGCACATTTTGTTTGGCCTTGTAGCTGTATTTTTTTTTGTTATTTTTAACTTGGCGTCAGCAAACCTTATACTATGAGGCATTATCTACAACTGCAACATTGTTTTAAGAGCAAAAGAGCTTACTCAAACCAGCCAGGCCTGAGTTCTATTAAGGGGGGTTGATAAGAAGCCCTTAGGCCTTCAGCAGGGAGACTTCCTCGACCCTTATGGCCTTCCATCCCCTTGACTTAACTAGTGGCCATGCCCTGGGGTCTCCAACAATTCTTTTTTTCTGAGAATATTTATTTTTGTTGCTTGCGTTTTTTTATTTTTATTTATTTATTAGCGGGCTATGCATAAAATTAAAATTTTTAAAGCTATGCAAAATAAGCATTTTTATACAGGACTACATATAACACAGTAAATATAACATGATTAATACAGGGAAAAAAACTTAAATAATAGGCTAAACAACCCACTTAGCCACGGGGAAAGGCCCCAACCAGAAAATAAAGAGCCTAGCCAATTTTTTTTAGATTGCTGATGAATGCTTTTTGCCAGCTGCTGTAGGCGTTGTAAATTAGTTTTTATGAATGGCCCTGCATTTGTTATATTAAAGCAACACATGCCTGCGAACTTTTGGCATAGGTGACCATGGCGTAGAAGCAAATAATTTACAGCCAGCTTGTTTTGTAGCATACTTTGACATACTTTTTTTAACTTATGTGAGAGTTGGGCCAGGACGGTTGAGGTTAAATTAATGGCTTTTGCTACTGTGCAGGCAAGGTGCTTTATTGCGTGATAATTATGCGCCACAAGCCCAGGAATACTAACTAAGGAAAAGGCCAGAGCTGCTGCCTCAGCCTCTGAGAATAAGGTTTTTTGAGAACGACATTGCGTTTACTGCACTTTGGGCCAGTGCCAGCCAGGTATTCATGAGTACAGTGCCTGAAACAGCAGTACCGGTTAGGCACAGGGCCAAGAGGGGGAATAAAATATACTTTTTTATTTATTTTTTTGCCTTCCCGGTGGGCTGCCATTTGAATAATAATTTTAGTTTAAGATTTTTAGTGGAGGGGGCTGAATGCACGGTCCACCTTTCAGCCGCGGGGGTTGACACTACAGGCTTCCCTATAACTCAGGTTCCAGCTTTGTCTGTGTTGTTTACCAGGGACCACACCCTGTTTTAAACTCTGTACAGCACACACAAACATCTTGTAGCTGTATAATGTACTGCAAGTCAGCAGACCATTGCAGTGGCCTTGTCTACTCTGGTGTAACACCAGTGGGAGCTCTTGTGTAGATGAGGTGCTCGGGACTGCTGGTGTATTTTCTGCCATGTCATTTAGTCTTTCTCTGAGCAGGGCACGATTACACAGTGGTAAAAATGCTGGCACCTGTCTGCACTAGAGCTGCTACTGTTGCTGTCAACACTGGAGCTGCAAAAGTCGGTAGTGTTAAGAAACAGCCATGGAGCTTGTTAATTGGACTTTGCTGCTGTTCTCTAAGCAGCTGGGAGAAAGATGGTACCTAGTAGCCAAAGTGCAAGTCAGGATTCAAGAACATCTGCTAAAGATCTCCAGCATGAATAGGGATGATGCTCTCTGGGGGTCCCAGGGTTATGCTACGTGAGGGTATCCACCTGCCCTTAGCATGAGGAAGCCTGGTTAGTGCCTGCCATGGGTCAGGGTCCCCAACTCCACCAGCCATGGGCAACATAAGCACTGCCCTTTAGGGCTCACAGGCTCTGCTGTTACTCTACAGGTTAGCGATTGGCACACCACAACCCTCGAGCCTCCCGAGTGTATTCGTGGAGCGTCCAGCCCCATGTCCTCTGGACACTCAGAGCATTTACAGTTTGCTGCTTCCAAAGAAACAGTGCACTCCAGTTACCAGTTCCACCTCAGATCACCACTCTGCTTAACACACAGCACCGAGACAGGCTTATAGTTAAATCAAGTATAAGGTTATTTAACAAAGTGTAGAGATCCTTCAGGTAATACCAGGTAGAAGTACTGGAAACAAAAGATTACATGTAAAACAAAATAATAACATGTATTGTAGAGCCTTGACTTAATTAACCAGGTACTCTCATGTCTTGTAGAGCATTGCACACCGAAAATTGTTGTGGAGCTTTTCAGCCTTGCTGGCTGCGACCCTCTTTTCATGACACAAACACAGCATTCGTTTATCTCCTTGGTGAAGGATCACTTTGTGTCACTTTGCACTCCAACATATACCAGAACAATTCTCTGTCTTTATTCATAAACAGCATCCCCCTTCCACTGCTATTTATTTAATCCTGCAGATTTTCTTTCGTGTAGATTTCACAATCTCTTCTTTTGCTTGTGGTTCAGCATGCAAATAGGCATACAGTGTTAGGCATGCTGTACAAAAATGACCATACAGAGATAGGCGTCTGTTACCTCAGAGATGTTCCTTCCAGGCAGGAGCTGTGTCACCTCCTGGTGACCTGTCTTAACTCCAAGACCTTAAGAACATAATTTTTAGTACAGATACATAACTTCTTAAATGTTACTGGTACATCCATTTTGCATGATGACCTGTGGGCTACTGGCTTTCAGTAAAGACCTCACATGCAACCCTTCAGTGAACTATTATGCAGTTTTCCAACCCAGGGGTCCCTGTACAGCCCTATACACCTCCTGTGCTGTCAAGGGTCCTTGGTTCACAATAGGTCAGCTGCTGTGTGGCATGGAGTCTGGAGAGGAGAATTCTATGGTCTGGCTTACGCAGGAAGTCACACTCTATGATCACAGTGGTCCCTTACAGTCTTCGACTCTATGAATTTTGTGATTTGCATTTCAGCAGAATCAAAATGTTATCCCCTTCTGCCAGGTGAGGTCTTCTCTTCAAAGTGACTCTGTGCAAAAATGCTTCTTACTACACAGATCTTCTCCATGGCCCTCCTCCTCTGCCAGACCAATAGGAGTTTTGCCAATGAATTCCGTGGGAGTGGGGGCAGGCCACATGTGCTTATCCAGACCCAGATTTGCTGACTGCTGTAATGAGAAGGGAAGTTTTTACTGCCTTTTACTCCTGTTAGCCCAGATGAGCCACCCAAGCTACTGGAGAGCAAACTGGTTTCTGTTCCTCTTTATATGTCACCCAAGGAATTATTTACCAAAGGCCAGATCACAAATCCCTTCTTCACATTGATGTCAATGGGAAAACATGTGTGAGTAACTGCTCATGAGGGGACTCCAAGTACCAGCCATTTGCACCTGTGCAACTGTATTGATGGCAATGGGGTAGTGCAGATATCCCTGAAGGGAGCCTCTGGCTATGTCTACACTTCAAGCTGGGGGTGTGATTCCCAGTTTGAGGAGACATACTTGCGCTGGAGTGTAGCCATGGTAGCACGAGTGGTGGGAGGGGCTACCCACCCCGAGTCCAAGACCATAGGCACATATTCAGACAGTTAGCCCTTCCCACACTCACACTGCCATGGCTACTATACTCTATTTTTAGCGCACGAGCTTGATGAAAAGCTCACACAAGCGTGTCTCCTCGAGCTGGGAATCACCTCCCCAGTTCAAAGCATAGACATACCCTCTGATGCCCATGGGAGAACTCTGGTGGAACAGAGCGCATACTGTGGCCGCCCCAACCTTTTTTTACAGACGATGATGTGCAAGAAGGAGAATAACCAGCTTGACTCTCAGAGCCCGGAGCGAGTTCACACGGGTGGCAGTGAGGGAAAGCATTGTGTGTCTTGCATATTGAGCCGCTTTGATGTGGCAGTCATTGGGAGACAATGATCATGGAACTCCACAAAGCGTTTTGTACAGAGCAGAGTTGTACTTTATTCATTTTAATTACTTGCTGTCACGACCCCACGGGTTTGCCTCATAAGGCCAAGGGTGAAGTCCTGACCCCAATTAAGTCTACAGGAGTCTTGCCATTGACTTCAGAGGGACCAGGATTTCACCCCAGATTTTCTAGTGTTCCGCACCCACAATTGGCCTCTCACCCAGCTGCTCTCATGGTGACACTTAAGGCCAGATATGCAAAGAGCTCAGTCATAGAATATCAGGGTTGGAAGGGACCTCAGGAGGTCATCTAGTCCAACCCCCTGCTCAAAGCAGGACCAATCCCCAACTAAATCATCCCAGCCACGAGGGACAACCGGTTCTAAAAAGGCTTCTAAATTTAACAACTGGCCAAAAGTGGTGCCTTAGGCGCCGACTCTGTGGGTGCTCCGGGGCTGGAGCACCCACAGGGAAAATTTGGTGGGTGCAGACTACCCACCTGCAGGTCCCCACCCTGCACCCAGTCCCAGCTCACCTCCGTTCCGCCTCCTCCTCCGTCTCCTACCCTGAACGTGCCGCCCCGCTCTGCTTCTCTGCACCCCTCCCTCCCCCGGTTTCCTGCGAATCAACTATTGGCGCGGGAAGTCTGGGAGGGCTGAGAAGCAGGCGGTGGTTTCACTCTCAGGCCCAAGGAGGCAGAGCGGAGGCAAGCTGGGGCGGGGAAGGGGTGTGAGGAGGGCTGTCTGCGCTGCAGCAGGTAACCCGGGGGGCGCGCGGGGGAACCGCTCCCCACCCCAGCTCGCCTCCGCCTCCCTGGGCCTGAGCGCAAAGCTGCCACTTGCTTCTCAGCCCTCCCAGACTTCCCGTGCAAACAGCTGATTCGTGGGAAGCTGGGGTGGGGGCGGGGGGTGAAGAAGTAGAGCGGGGTGGCGCGTTCGGGGGGAAGGTGGAGGAGGAGCAGAGGTGAGCTGGGGCTGGGTGCGGGAGCTGCTGGTGGGTGCTCTGCACCCACCAAATTCTCCCCTTGGGTGCTCCAGCCGCGGCCGCTCCCCCTGCTCCCTCCCAGCTACGCTACCCCGCCCCTAGGAGCCAGAGGGACCTGCCGGATGCTTCCTGGGAGCTGCCGCAGGTAAGCACCGCTGGGACTCCCCACCTCACCCCCCGAGGTCCCTCTGGTTCTTAGGGGCACCAACTACAGTGGCCCACAAGACCCTCCTGCCCAGTTCAGTGCAGTCAGGAGACAGGGGATGGGGGTGGATGGAGCAGGGGTCCCGGGAGGGGGGTTGTCAAGGAATGCGGGGGGTTGGATGGGGCAGGAGTCCTGGGGGGCGGGGGTGGGCCACGACCCCCTCATGGGGTGAGGAGGGAACCGGTTGTTAAGATTTTGGCAGCTTATCACTGATTGTAACCCATAGGTCCATTCGGTCCCTAGTCTGTAGCAGTGCATGGGATTCTTCCATCCTGAGTGCAGGACTCTGCACTTGTCCTTGTTGAACCTCATCAGATTTCTTTTGGCCCAATCCTCTAATTTGTCTAGGTCCCTCTGTATCCTATCCCTACCATCCAGCGTATTTACCACTCCTCCCAGTTTAGTGTCATCTGCAAACTTGCTGAAGGTGCAATCCACTCCATCCTCCAGATCATTAATGAAGATATTGAACAAAACTTGCCCCAGGACCGACCCTTGGGGCACTCTGCTTGATACTGGCTGCCAACTAGTCATGGAGCCATTGATCACTACCCATTGAGCCCGATGATCTAACCAGCTTTCTATCCACCCCCAAGCAGGTCTGATTTTGCCAAGGTCTTGGGAAAATCTGGCCTTCAGCTGCTTTTCAAAAGAGAGCTAAAGAGCAAAAACTTGGCTCTACTAAGTTTAATAGCAAAACTCCTACTGGCTTCAGTGGGGCCAGGATTTCACCCCACGTTAGTGGTGCCCTTTTGGCCTATGTGGTTAGCCAATACTGGGGGGCCTTGCAGGGATGAGAAATCGAAGATACAAGCCAGGTACACTCTTGGTGTAATTTTGTTTATTTACAAAACAACATACACAAAGTCCTATGGCACTGATCACAGTAAAAATAAACAGCCAGCTGTTTCCTTGTTCAGAAATCCCCAAATCTGCTGCCCCAGCAAGTTCTGTGCCCAAGAAGGTGTCCTTGCTTCCTCTCAGGGCATCACAATTCCTTCTCCAATGTTTCTTGGCCTCTAACTCACACAGGCTGGAAATCAACATTGGAAACCCCTCAGCCTGGCACACAGCTAGTCCATGGATGGTAGCCTCCTGTTTGCAACTATCTTAACTACATCAAGGGGCTTGATTGGTCCTTCTGTTGAGCTTTAAGGAAGGTGTTGGGCACATCCATAGGATTTAACAAGGTCCTTTACTGGATCCAAGACTCAGGTGAGGGCAGCCATTTCAGCATAACATTACTAAAATAGGGCAACAGGCTGTAATATATTAGCCACCCCAAGCAGAAGAAGAAGCAACAAAACAATAACTTCACAAACTAACAGAGCATCTTGCACTTTCCCTTCTTCCTGGGTAACCTTCAAGCAATTGCTACGCCACATTTCAATTTATAACACCGCTAACTTTTTAATTTAACATGCTTCTTGTAAAACAGGAGCTGGGGCATAGCTTTCATTTGTTGGCTCGTTGTAGAGTTAACGAACCAGGGAAAGTACCCGTTCACATTTATCCCACAGACGCATTCAAATCCACATCTAATGCAAATGGCACTACTAACAGTGCTTGTAAATACCATTGTTTACTTAGTATCACTTGAAGCATTTAGAAAAGCATTCTGCTTGGAAATAAGATCTTTAGTTTGCCTCATAACTCCCATCCTTTCTTGGTGTTTATATTTATAGCAAGTATTTTATCAAGTTTCAGGCATGGAGCAGAAAAAGATACATGCAAAGCCTGTAAATAAACACAGGATTAGCGTGCGCCTTCTCAAATGCAGTTAGAAGGTATAATGGTATTATACCATTACTTAATACATTGTACTATTACTTAATATTAATAATAATATTATTAGTTGTATGGTTGTTGTACCTAGAAGCCCTGGTCACGGCCCAGGATTTCATTATGTTAGACACTGTACAAACACTGTGGTTTTCAATTAAAAAAAATACTTATAAGATCTAACTATCTTTTATCTGATTACAGAGCCTCTAGGTTAGTGGTTCTCAACCCATGGCTGCTTGCGGCCCAATCGGCACATAGCTGCGGCCCATGTGAAATCCTCAGGGCCATACAGATAGTATATATATTGTGTGGATGTGGCCCACATAACATATAGAGAGCTGCATATGCGGCCCACAGTGGTAAATAGGTTGAGAACCACTGCTCTAGGTGGAGGATTATTTATTATTTGTATTACAGCAGCCCTTAGAGCCCCCAACCAAGATCAGGACCCCACTGTGCCAGGCACTGTACAAACACCTAGTAAGAAACAGCCTCTGCAATCTAAACAGATAAGGCAAACATAGGGTGGGAAAAAGGAAGTGTTGTTATCTCCACTTTATAGATGGTGAACTGAGGCCCAATGGCCTAGATCCTCAAACTTGTTTAGGCCCCTAACTTCCATCATTTTCAATGGGAGTCAGGCACATAAATATCTTTGAGAACATAAGAACGGCCATATTGGGTCAGACCAAAGGTCCATCAAGCCCAGTATCCTGTCCTCTGACAGTGGTCAATGGCAGGTGCCCCAAGGGGGATGAACAGACAGGTTATCATCAAGTGATCCATGCCCTGTCACCCAATCCAAGCGTCTGGCAAACAAAGGCTAGGGACATCATTCCTGCCCATCCTGCCTAATAGCCATTGATGGACCTATCTACCATGAATCTTTCTAGCTCCCTTTTCAACCCCGTTATAGTATTGGCCTTCACAACACAAGGAGTTCCAGAGGTTGACAGTATGTTACATGAAAAAATACTTTCTTGTGTTTGTTTTAAACCTGCTACCTATTAATTTCATTTGGTAGCCCCTTGTTCTTGTATTATGAGAAAGAGTAAATAACACTTCCTTATTTACTTTCTCTATATCATGATTCTATATCATGACTCTATATCATGACTCATGATTCTCTCGACCTCTATCATATCCCCCCTTAGTCACCTCTTTTCCAAGCTGAAAAGTCCCAGTCTTATTCATCTCTCCTTATATGGAAGTCGTTCTATACCCCTAATCATTTTTGTTGCCCTTTTCTGAACCTTTTCCAATTCCAATATATCTTTTTTTGAGATGGGGCGACTACATCTGCATGCAGTATTCAAGGTCTGGGCGTACCATGGATTTATATAGAGGCAATATGATATTTTCTGTCTTATTATCTATCCCTTTCTTGATGATTCCCAACATTGTTTGCTTTTTTGACTGCTGCTGCACATTGAGTGGATGATTTCAGAGAACTATTCACAGTGACTCCATGATCTCTTTCTTGAGCGGTAACAGCTAATTTAGACCCCATTATTGTATATGTATAGTTAGGATTATTTTTTCCAATGTGCATTACTTTGCATTTATCAACATTAAATTTCATCTGCCATTTTGTTGCCGAGTCACCCAATTTTGTGAGATCCTTTTGTAGCTCTTCGCAGTCTGCCTGGGACTTAACTATCTTGAGTAGTTTTGTATCATCTGCAAATTTTGCCGCCTCACTGTTTACCCCTTTTTCCAGATCGTTTATGAATATGTTAAATAGGACTGGGCCCAGTACAGATCCCTGGGGGACACCACTATTTACCTCTCTCCATTCTGAAAACTGACCATTTTTTCCTACTCTTTGCTTCCTATCTTTTAACCAGTTACTAATCCAGGAGAGAACCTTCCCTCTTATCCCATGACTGATTTATTTTTCTTAAGAGCCTTTGGTGAGGGACCTTGTCAAAGGTTTTCTGAAAATCTAAATACACTAACTATATCCACTGGATCTCCTTTGTCCGCATGCTTGTTGACCCCCTCAAAGAATTCTAGTAGATTGGTGAGGCATGATTTCCCTTTACAAAAATCATGTTGACTATTTCCCAAAAAATTATGTTCATCTATGTGTCTGACAATTTTGTTCTTTACGATATTTTCAATCAATTTGCCCCGTACTGAAGTGAGACTTACTGGCCTGTAGTTGCCAGGGTCACCTCTTGAGCCCTTTTTAAAAATTGGCATCACATTAGCTCTCCTCCAGTCATTTGGTACAGAAGCTGATTTAAATGATAGGTTACAGATGACAGTTAGTAGTCCTGCAATTTCACATTTGAGTGAAATTGCAGAACTCTTGGATGAATACCATCAGGTCCTGGAGACTTATTACTGTTTAGTTTATCAATTTGTTCCCTATTGAGAGTCTGGGCCAGAGAGATTAAGGGCCTGGGAATTTTACCATTGATTTGGGGACAGCACATGGAGCTTCCCTGATCACCCCTCCACCTAGGGGGCTGCAGGGACGTGCTGGCCGCTTCCGGGAGCTGCGTGGAGCCAGGGCAGGGAGGAAGCCTGCCTTAGCCCTGCTGCACTGCCGACTGGACTTTTAACAGCCTGGTCAGAGGTGCTGACCTGACTCGCCAGGTCCCTTTATCAACCAGGTGTTTCTGTTGAAAACCGGACGCCTAGCAACCCTAAGATCAAGATCTTGCCCAAGATCAAGAGGGAAGTCTGTGGAAGAGGAAAGTATGTCCCAGTCCAGAGCCCTAACGACAGGATAATCTTTCCTCACACTCAGAATATTGGGCTTTCCTGATTTCACAGCTCCTAGCATTTTCCCTCTTGAAGCGTGACAAGCAATAGAGATTTTCATCAACTGCGGAGGAGAAGGGAGTATCAGCCATGTTACCTGTGGCTCTTACACAACTCCACTCGTCTGGGTTACCGCTGACAAGCAGCACACTGATGTTTGACATCAATAGCACAAATGTCTGACAGAGAAGATTCCTGAATGGGCCAAATGGGGAACAGCCAGAAACAACGATTGTACTGAATAACCTGACCCAGATACATGCAGCTGAGCCAGTGAGCAGAGGACTCAGTGGAAGCCAGTTCATATAAAAGTGTCCAGTGGAGGAGTGTTCAGCTTGTGCTCTTTGCCTAACAAGAAAGTTTCCCGCTGGGGCTTTGGAGAAGTAATTGTGAGACCTGGGAGTTGGCTGTTGGGTGGCGGTGGAGGGTTTTTCTAAGTGCTTAATTTGGAATGAAAGAGGTGCCGGGGCTCGAGCAATATTTTAGTTTCATAACTGTAACAGCAAGCCCAGATGTGCTGTGGCTAGGAACTGCCAAGCCTAGAGATGCTGGGGCTCAGCCCTGGCACAAATTAAGCACTGGTTTTCCTGTAATCCCTATGCCAGAAACAGATCGGCAGCTGATACAGCTTTTGCTGCAATGGTTGTGTGCCTCTTCACCAAAAGTAGCTGAATCCTGCCTCAGTTGGATGCGCAGTTTCCCTCAAGATGCTCAGTTCCCACAGAGGCCCTAGTACAAGAATCCAAATGCACAGGACTCAGTAGCTCCCTCACAGTTCAGACAGCCCAGTTGTTTAACTCTCACAGTGATCTCTGGCACATTGGCCAGGGTGATCACATACCCCTGCAGCACTCCATGTATTGCCATGTCCATCTCTAACAACAACACTGCTCACCAGGGACTTCACAGCCCCATACTGGTGCCCAGCTGACAGATAGCCATCTTCCCCCAGGCAATCGCCGCTCTCTTTTCAACAATAGACAGAGCTCTCTTTCTCATGGCATGGTACCGCAATTCAGGGGCCAGCACAACACAGATAAGTCTCTTTCCTCATTCTACAGTTCTGCAGCTCATCTCAGGTCTTGAAAACAACTTGTTTATACCCCAGTTTGTGGCTGAGGACTGGTCCCAAAAGCAGATTTCCGACCTGGTGAAAATCATCCCAAAGTAATGGCTGGATCCAGGGACTCCGGAGGGAAACTTGCCTATGTACTTTACAAATTCCCGATGCATCTGTGGTTGCCAAAGCTGTGCCATTTGCATTCCATTAGGTTAACTAATTTATAAAGTTGTACAGCTTCACTGCAATCCACACTTTTCAGAATCATAATTCCATCTTTGTGAAATACGTATCAGTTATTATTTCTTTATTATTAGGAGTGCTTGTAGCATGCCAAGCACCTTCCAGGCACTCAGGAAGGGATGGTCCCTAAGTCATGGATTTTAAGGCCAGAAGTCACTATTAAATTATCTAGCCTGACCTCCTCTATGTCATAGGCCATGAAATTTCACCGAGTTATTGCTCCAAAAAGCTCATAGTCTAAGTACAAGACAGACAAGTAGACAGAGGATAGGGGAAGGGAAACAACAAAAAGAAATGTATTACACCGAAGT
This sequence comes from Lepidochelys olivacea, assembly GCF_965140295.1. Lineage (NCBI taxonomy): Eukaryota > Metazoa > Chordata > Testudines > Cheloniidae > Lepidochelys > Lepidochelys olivacea. The sequence goes on from NC_140413.1 coordinate 9,628,612, forward strand.
CAACTTAGTTCTCTGTTGGCAGCAAGGCAGAAGTGGGTCTTTCAGAGGGACTGAAGTGTGGACAGGGTGGGGACCTGTGGATGGATAAACAGGAGGATGAGATTGGAAATGCTGCTGGAGCGGGGAGAATGGGGGCGATATGAAGTTTGACAAGGGATTTTATCTCGCCCTCTTGTGCTTTTCAAAGTGAAACCCTCTTCCCTTTGTGGTACCTTTCATTAGATCATCTCAGTCCATGTTCCTGACAAGTCAGTATATTCTGTGAGCCTGGAATTAGACGAAAATAAATTACCGTGACCATGACCCAGAAAATAGCCTCTGTGACCCTTTTTGCACTTAGGATGCCAAGCTTAGCTTCCATATATAGCACAGTGGGGAGTGAAACCCTCCAAAGAGCAGCACTCTTTCAGGGCATGGATTATGATTTCTGCCCGGGATGCTCTCCGCTCCCATGGCAGGCGAGCAGTTAGTTTGGTGCCTGCTTTCGTCCAGAGTGTTTTAGGACGTGTGTGATCAGGCTCTGATTGTTCTGACATTCACAAGGCAGAGGTCTCAGGGGGAGCCTGTGCAGCCTAATTTGTCTTCTGGTGCATTTACTGTTTTTCACAGAGGGTGTTTCTCACTAAAAGGACCAAAACAAGCTGGCATGGAGCAGGGCAGCGTGAGCGGCTGGCAACCAGCAAAGGGAGCACAGTAGAAGGAGCTTGATTCAGGGTCCCTTGAAATATTGCATTTCAAGTCCAGAGGGGCAAAATAGGGCCCAGGCCAGATACCTGGGGATATGGTTTGCATATACTGTGTGGGCATGTACCCTAGCCGGGGAATGGCCTCTGACTATGCACATTATTTTAATTCTTAGGAGGAATAAATTGCAAGAGAGGGACAGGGGCTGTGTCTGGGGCTGGTCCTGGTCAGAAAACAGGTGCATAGGGTTACAAATGTTCTATATAAAGATACACATATAGGTAGAGAGTAAATATAAAGAGCGCCATCTACTGGCACATGAGGATACATCAGACTGGTCATCTGTCGACTGGATAAAGTTGTTTCTGTGTCCTGCACATGTGAAGTTCAGTTCTTTACACACATTAATGTTGCTCTTGCAGAATCCACATGAGCCCATTTTGGGGTGTTTGTGCCATCTCCCTGCACTCACCAGCATTTGCCACAGGGCTTTAGAGTCTTCAATATTGCAGAGAAACTAGGATCTCAGTGAGATTTTGCCATTCTTGCCAACCTCAAGAAATCAAATATCATGTGTCAGATCCCCCCCAAAATCATGAAATCAGCCCCACAAATCATGAAATTTTAAAATAATCAAACCATATTTTTTAGTCTGTCTTCTGATTATTTAACTTGCCTCTGTTCCTCTGCCAAGGTGTGTGAGAGACATTCAGGTTGGAAAGTCAGACTTTAATGCACACAAGAACCTCTTCCTGGCTGCTCAGATGGAGACTCCACTTACCCTCGCCTCACCCCTGAGAGTGGGAACAGCCATGTGTTTCTTATTCCTGTCTTGAGCCTGCAACAACACATCTCTCCCTCCTGCTGCCCCAGGACGTCTCTGCTTGGGACCCAGTAGCCCCAATTCCCCAACTTCCCTCTCATCCCCTGCCTCCCACTGCCCCAGGACTCTCCCTCTGCTCTAGGGACATACATGAAGGCAGGGCTCAGCGGCAGGGCAGGTCTGTGTCCTCAGCCCTGAGGCTGTCGCAGTCGCACACAGCTCTGGCCACGTGCCCAGCCCCTCTGGTGTCATCACGACAGCTCCTCCTCTAGGCGCCAAAATCCTGTGACTGGCAGACAGTTCAGGAGAGTTGTCAATACTGCCTTCCCCTGGCTGCTTGGAAGGGGACTCTCCTTCCCCACCACAATCCCCAGGCTGGGGGAGCGGCCATTCCATCCCCTCTTCTCCCACCTCTGTCCCCTGCACCCCCTCAGCCTCCCTCCTGCCCCCCTCATTCCCCTGAACCCCCCAGACTCCCTCCTTCCCCCCATCCCCCTGTAGGTGCCTCCACCTCCCTCCTTCCCTCCCACATCCTCCTGCCCCCCCAGCCTCCTCCTGCCCCCACATCTCCCTGCACCCCATTCCCCTACAGGCCCTAAATCTGACTCCTGATCCCCCTCACTCTCCTATCCCCCTTTCACAATGTCTCTGCTAGTCAGTCCCTGTATCCTGTCCAGCCCCCTGAACCACACAGTGGCAGCCATTTTCTCTGTGGTCCTGGCTTCAATCTCACTGAAAACAGTGGGAGCCTGTTGTTAATTTAGATGGAATAAATGGACCAAAGGTGTTAATCTAATCCAGTCTGCCCAACTTTAAACAGTTTTAAACCTGGCCCGTCCACTTTTCACCACGGGCCCCCCAGCTACAGCCAGGTCGGGGTAAGAGATGCATGGGTGCAGTGTCTTCAAATCACCAGGGCCTGATGAAATGCATCCTAGAATACTCAAGGAACTGATAGAGGAGATATCTGAGCCATGAGCGATTATCTTTGAAAAACCATGAAAGATGGGAGAAATTCCAGAGGATTGGAAGAGTGCAAATATAATGCCAATCTATAACAGGGGGAATAAGGACAACCTGGGGAATTACAGATCAGACAGCTTAACTACAGTACCCAGAAAGATAATGGAGCAAATAATTAAGAAATCCATTTGCAAACACCTAAAAGATAATAAGATAAGTAACAGTCAGCATGGATTTCTTAAATACGAATTGTGTCAAAACAACCTGATAGGGAGCGGTAGATGTGGTATATCTTGACTGTAGTAAAGCTTTTGATACTGTCTCAAATGAGTCTCATAAACAAACTAGGGAAATACAGCCTAGATGGAGCTACTATAAGGTGGGTGCATAACTGGTTGGAAAATCGTTATCAGTGGTTCACAGTCAAACTGGAAGGCCATATTGAGTAAGGTCCACGGGGATCAGTCCTGGGTCCGGTTCTCTTCAATATCTTCATCAATGATTTAGATAATGGCATAGAGAGTACACTTATAAAGTTTGTGGATGATACCAAACTGGGATGGGTTGCAAGTGCTTTGGAGGATAGGATTAAAATTCAAAATGATCTGGACAAACTGGAGAAATGGTCTGAAGTAAATAGGATGAAATTCAATAAGGACAAACACAAAGTACTCCACTTAGGAAGGAACAATTAGTTGCACACGTACAAAAAGGGAAATGACTGCCTAGGAAGGAGTACTGCAGAAAGGGATCATTAAGTCATCTTATGTTCTTATGAGATTTTTAAGAGGTTAGACAAACACCTGTCAGGGATGGTCTAGATGATACTTAGTCCTGCCTTGAGAGTGCAGGGGACTGGACTAGATGACCTCTTGCGGTCCCTTCCAGTCCTATTATATGATCATGCATAGAAATGCATCTAAAATGCACTGCAAGTGTTCAAGGCCCTACCCCAGACCCTTTGTCTGTGTTCAGCTTTGCACCTTTGGCACTTGCCGCTGCTCCAAGCAACTCCCTAATTCCTTCCTACTTTTTATTTTTTGTAAACATGCTAAAAGTCTAAGAGGTTGGCATCTCTGCTATGAGGTAGTTCAGTATTGCTGTCCTCATTTTGTGGCTAAGGAAGCTGAGGAACAGAGCTGAGATGAATTGCAAAAGACCTTATTGGGAATAGCCAAGATCAGAAATTGGGAGTTCCGGACTCTAGTCCTGGGTTGATTCCTTTCGACCACATGGTTCTGTTTTTCCACACTCATTACATAGGCTGTGGATCTAGTTTAGGGGCTTAGACCCTTCAAATCTCATATGTTTCTTATACAGCTATGGCCTCCTAATTAAATAGTGTCCACCTATGCCACAGGGCCCTACCAAGCCCTGCCATTGGCTTGCCTTCTGCTGGGTTTTCCTTCTTTCAGGTAGTCAGAAGTGGAAAATTCTGTGCCTGGATCAAAGGGTAGAATTTTCTCTGTATTATTGCGTCCATTATAATGACTGGAGAAGATAGACAAACAGAGACAGACACGCAGACAGAGTCTGAATGACCTCTTTTGAAAGGGGTACTGACAACCCCTTACTGTAATCTGACACTTTAACTGTGAGGAGTTGATTTGTGTGCAAAAGTTATTTCTCGGAAGGGAGACTACAGAGGTAATCAGTTACTGGCGAAAATATCATAATGCCACTTTATAAATCCATGGTATGTCCACGCCTTGAATACTGCACACAGTTCTGGTCGCCCCATCTGAGAAAAGATGTACTAGAATTGGGAAAAGGTCCAGAGGGGGCAACAAAAATAATTAGCTTCCATGTGAGGAGAGTTTAAAAAGACTGGGACTGTTGAGTTTAGAAAAGAGACAACTAAGTATGTGTGTGGGGAGAAATACGAGAGAGATCTATAAAATCATGAATGGTGCGGAGAAAGTGAATAAGGAAGTGTTATTTACCACTCCCCATAATTCAAGAGCCAGGGGTCACCCAATGAAACAAACGAGCAACGGGTTACAACCAACAAAAGGAAGTACTTCACATAACACACAATCAACCTGTGGAAGTTGTTGCCAGAAATGTTGTGAAGGCCAAAAGTATGTCTGGGTTCAAAAAAGAACTAGATTAGTTCATGGAGGAGAGGTCCATCAATGGCTATTAGCCATGATGGTCAGGGATGCAACCCCATGCTCTCGGTGTCCCTAAATCTCCAACTGCCAGAAGCTGTGAGTGGATGACAGAGGATGGATCACTTGATCATTGCCCTGTTCTGTTTGTTCCGTCTGAAGCTTCGGGCACTGGCCACTGTCAGAAGACAGGATACTGGACTAGATGGGCCATTGATCTGAATGGCCGTTCTTATGGAAAAGATCAATCTTTTTATAAAATACCAATAACTCTGCTCTTAGAAAGTCCTACTGCCATCCAGTCTCTCTGGCCATATGAGGGTACCCAGCACAGTGCCAGTTGGTCTGTGTAAAGAAAGGGGAAATACTGGCTTTGGAACCTTCTCCAGACTCTTGGGTAGTTTAATTGGTATTAGCTTAGCTGGAAACATCCCAGCAGAAGTGAGGATTCCTTAACCTTGCTCAAAAGTGTGTACTTGTAGAGTGTCCTAATGCAACCAGCCCAGCAACATAACATTGCACTATTTCCTTCTAAGACCCACCTATCCCTGGAACAGATCATAGTGTGGCTGGATGGCTTGGACAATGGGTTTTTCAAAGAGAACCAGGTTCCAGTCCTTGGCAATGGGTCTAAGGTCTGCCTAAGCTGTGCTTGGCCCAAGACCTGGGAGGTGGGGGAGTATGGTGAAAGTACTACCAGCCAGCTCCTTGTGTATGTGGGAGAGGCCTCGGCATCAGCCAATGCACCACCTGGAGATGACTGGAGAGCAAGGTGCTCTTAGTCTTGCCCTTCCTGCCCTGACACATGTAAGGGAAACCCTCACCTCTCTGTTTAGGGCTGCTTATCAGCCTGACAGTGGCCACACTGGGGACAGAATCTGGCCCCTTATATTTTTTTGAAGACAGCTACATAAGCTACTCCTTTCCTTACCTAGGCTGCGACTATCTAATGCTATACAGTACTAAATTAAACATGGGGCAAGATTTCTAAAGGTATTTAGGCATCTAAAGCTGCAGATAGACACCGCTTGAAATATACACAAACAAATAAGCAAGTCAGGCACCTAGAACCAGAACCTCAAACATATTTAGCTGCCAAATTCTCATTGAATAACATTGAGGGTCATCTTTAGATGCCTGAATACCTTTGTAATCTGGCCCAGGGTACCTTCCCCACTGACTGCAATCAATGTATGTGAGTCCAGAATACATTTCTTTGTTATAAACATCAGCAACAGAAAGTACAAGCTTTAAAAAATATGACAAACTCATAGGTCAGAAGGGACCCGTGATATCATCTAGTCTGACCACCTGTATAACACCAGGCCAGAGAACTTCCCCCAAATAATTCCTAGAGCAGATCTTGGAGAAAAACATCCAATCTTGATTTAAAAATTATCAGCAATGGACAATCCGCCGGAACCCTTGGTAAGTTGTTCCAATGGTTAATTATTCTCACTGTTAAAAATTTACCTTATTTCCAGTCAGAATTTGTCTCGCATCAACTTCCAGCCATTGGATCGTGTTAGACCTTTCTCTGCTAGATTGGAGAGCCCATTATTAAATAGAGTGTTCCCCATATCGGTACTTATATACTGTAATCAAGTTGCTCCTTAACTTTCTCTTTGTAAAACTAAATAGATTGAGCTCCTGGAGTCTATCACTATACAGCAGATTTCCTAATCCTTTCATCATTCTTGTGGCTTTTCTCTGAACCCTCTGCAATTTATCAGCATCCTTCCTCAATTGTGGACACCAGAACTGGACACAGGATTCCAGCAGTGTTTGCACCAGTGTCAAATATAGAAGTAAAATATCCTCTCTACTCCTACTTGAGATTCACCTGTTTATGCCTCCCAGGATCGCATTAACTCTTTTGGCCACAGCATTGCAGTGGGAGCTCATGTTGAGTTGATTATATCCTGGGAAGCAGTGACTCAGAAAAAGATTTGAGGGTTGTGATGGATAATCACCCATTCCATAAGTATGGTCTAGATTCTTTGTTCCTAGAAGTATACATTTATATTTAGCCGTATTAAAATGCATATTATTTGTTTAAGTATGTATGTGGTGTCTCTTCTGCAGAAACACGAGAAGCATGTGAAAGCCAAACAGAGCAATGGATTGTTTAAGAGACTCTCCGGGGGTGTGATGAGGAGTAAAGGATTGCGATTAGTGAAAGGAAAATGTAGGCTGAATAAGAGGAAAAACTTGCAAACGGCAAGGTGTATTAGCCTGCGGGTACAGTCTCCCAGGGGAAGTGGGAGATATTTAAAATAAGACTGGAAAAAGCACTGAAAATATGTCATCAGCTGGGGACAATTGTGAATTAGCCCTTGGGAAATTGAATAGCTGCCCCAGTAATGTCTCTTTCTCCTTTAATGTCTACGGTCCTCCTTTATCTTAAACATGTGAGACCTGGTCAGGCTGGGAACTCTGCACAACTCACAGGGAGCTATCTGGAAAGATTATTTATTTATTTTTGTTATGGTAGCAACTAAGAACCCTAGTCAAGGGTCAGAGCCCCAGCATGCTCGGTGATGTACACACAAGTGACAAAGAAGATGATCCCTGCCTCAGAGAGTTTATTGTCCTGGGGTGAAATCTTGGCCCAATTTAAGTCAACAGCAAGATTCCCTCTGAGTTCAGTAGAGTCAGGGTTTTGCCCTTCATGTCAGAGAGGATGTAACAGGTGGACGAAGGAAACAAATGGTTGAAGGCAGGAGGGAAGATTCGATAGTAAAGCAGAGTTTAGCAGCAAAGCAGAAGTCTCTGCTTTCCTAAGAGGTGCCAGCCAGAAGTGATTTGTAGGTATCATGGCAGAAGCAGGTTGTAAGCGGGGATTTCAAAGAGAAGTTGGTGGAGTTATGGAGTGAGACAGGGTGTGTTTTCTCTGGTGTAGGAGCGTCGAGGAACGTGTATACAAAGGAAACAAGAGCTGGGTTTTCTGGTTTATTCCAATTGTTTCACCTTATGCAGCCTAGAGGATTGTGTGGGGTAATTTTCTTTCTCAGTAACTCTCACCCTGGCCAGATGAAAGCAGCCTGATTTGGCTTGTGAGGGGGGAGGGGCATTCTGTGCTGGCTTCTAGTCTCTGGCAGTCATAAAGAAAACATGCTAGAGTTCTTCGGTTGGCATTTGCTCCAGACCACGTTCTCTTTCAGGACAGTGATAGGCAGTGCCTGGATCACTGGATGGCCAGATTAAACATTTCTGGAGCTCACTTCCCTCTGAAGTTTACTGGCCTCTACCTATTCCAGTGACATCTGCCTCAGTGACCTTGTTGCATGTGGCATTTCCATGCCTGTATCACTCCCTCGCCCTGTCATCTAGTGCTGCAGAGGATGAAAGGCTGCATCCTTTAATGAATTTCACTTTCAGACAGAATCACAATCTCTACACACCCAGTAAGCTCCCCATGCCTAATGCATTGTGTCCATGCATGTCACATGGTCCAAAATACACTAACTGAACCATATACTTTCTCTCTGGCCACATTCCTCTCTCACACTTCTTGAGATCGGTTTCCTCTGTCCTCACTCCGACAACTAACACCAAGGCTGGCCTTTGGCTTGGCATTTAGAAATCACCTTCTGAGTTTATGCATCCGATGAAGTGAGCTGTAGCTCACGAAAGCTTATGCTCAAATAAATTTGTTAGTCTCTAAGGTGCCACAAGTCCTCCTTTTCTTTTTGTGAATACAGACTAAGATGGCTGCTACTCTGAAACCTGAGTATATTCAGAATCCTACCACCATCCTTTGCTTCCTCCCCCTGCAGACCTACTGCAGAGTTTCGGCATTAGCAGAGTTGACCCCATTACTTGCTGAAGGAGACTTGTGAAAGTTTCCCCTCTATTCGACACTGGTAAGGCCACATTTGGAGTATTGCGTCCAGTTTTGGGCCTCCCACTACAGACGGGATGTGGACAAATTGGAGAGTCCAGCGGAGGGCAACGAAAATGATTAGTGGGTTGGGGCACATGACTTATGAGGAGAGGCTGAGGGAACTGGGGTTATTTGGTCTGCAGAAGAGAAGAGTGAGGGGGGATTTGATAGCAGCCTTCAACTACCCAAAGGGGGGTTCCAAAGAGGATGGAACTCGGCTGTTCAGTGGTGGCAGATGACAGAACAAGGAGCAATGGTCTCAAGTTGCAGTGGGTCCAGGTTGGATATTAGGAAAAACTTTTTCACTAGGGAGGTGGTGGAATCTCCATCCTTAGAGGTTTTTAAGGCCCAGTTTGACGAAGCCCTGGCTGGGATGATTTATTTGGTGTTGGTCCTGCTTTGAGCAGGGGGTTGGACTAGATGACCTCCTGAGTTCTCTTCCAACCCTAATCTTCTATGATTCTATGACACACATTAGGACAGTGGTCCCCAAACTGTGGAGTGTGCCCCAAGGGGGGCACAGAGGAATGTTCGGGGGGGGGGGGCAGGTGGCAGGGCCCAGGCCAGCCCCCATGGGGGGGGGGGGGTGGAAGCACCACCCAGCACTGGTCTACCCCCTGCCTAGCTCTGGCCACAGCCACAGCTCCACTCTACCCCCTGCTCCACCCCCAAACCACATCTCCACTCCACCCGCAGCCCAGCTCGGCTCTCATTCCCTTTCCGCTCCCAGGCCAGCTCTGCCTCTAGACCCAGATCTTCCTCCACCCCCAGTTCTGCCCCCAGCCCAAGCTCCTCTGCCGATCCAACTGTGTAGTAAAGGGGTGGGGTGGGGGGGACAGGTTCCATTACTGGTAAGGTGTTAGGGGGTCACGACAGGAAAAGTCTGGGCACCACTGCAGTGGGAGTTCAGAGACAGAGGATGCCATGAGGGGAAATTTCCTTGAGACCCAAAGACAATCTTACTCAAAGACCATTTTTTCTTAAAGTTATAGACAGTCAGGTACAGTCACTGTTAGCTAGCTGGCATGGTAACACTGTTGCAGTCTGATTTCCAGCAAATTGTCCTATATATTTGATTATTTATTAGTTGTATTACAGTAGCACCTAGAGATCCCAGTCTAGACTGAGTCCACATGGAGCTAGGTGCTGTACAAAAAGAGAATCCCTGCCTCAAAAAGCTTATAAGCAAGATATGAGAGAGACAAGGTGGGTGAGGTAATAGCTTTTATTGGACCAACTTCTGTTGGTGAAAGAGGCGAGGTTTTGGGCTCCGCAGAGCTCTTCTTCAGGTCAGAGGGCCAAAGCATGTCTCTTTCACTGACAGACATAGGTCCAATAAAAAATATTACCTCACAGACCTTGTCTCTCTCTCATGTCCTGGGACCAGCATGGCTACAACAACACTGCAAACATATAATCACGATAGACAAGGATGGAAGACAGGAAGTCTTACTAGCTGTATTTTACAGATGGGGAACTTTGAGGTCCAGGGAGATAAAGTGACTTGTCCAAGGTCATATAGGAAATCTGTGGCAGAACTGGGTCTCAGTCTAGTGTCTCAGTCCAGTGTCTTCACCATTTGATTATCCTTCCTATCATTAGTTATATGAGGATCGACTGCTTTTTAAAAAAGCCTAACAAACTTTTCCTCTGAATAATATCTTGTTGCAGTGAGTTCCACAGGTTTAACTAGACATTGTGGGGGGTTTCACACCTTCTTGTAAAGCATTTGGTGTTGGCTAGCTGTCTAGGACAGTATACCAGAGTAGATAGATTGGTTTGATATGTCAGTTGCTATGCTCCAGACCCTCAGCTGTATCCGATTACCAGGACTGTCACTTACGTCAGACTCAGCTCTATCTCCTCTGTGTACAAGCCAACCTGGTGAGAGATTTCACTGCCTATTCTGTCAGTTACTGACATCAGAAATGCTGAGTCACAGAACCGGAAACTTTGAGCAGGCTGGAGAATTAATTCCGCCTCATTTCGAGCTTCTCCTTCTGCTGCTGTTTTGGGTGATCTATTCCTCACTCTGGGTCACTGTCTCACATGTGGGGTGCATGCCAATATTATGGGGCAGATTATCCCACATCTGCCTACTGTCGGGTTCTTGCACTTCCTCAGAAGCACCTAGTGTCAACTCTTCTCGAGACGGGATACTAGACTGGATGGACCTTGGATCTGATCTAGTCGGGCAGTGCCTGTGTTCCTATGGAATTGTTCACTGTTGTTGATTCCCAGCTGGTTAATATGGCTAACTGTTTGAAGCAAGCCAAGAAGGGTCTGCTTTTCCCTCCTACAGATTGTTAAAATTCTGGCAAGGTTCCAACCCACTTCTCAATGGAAATTTTGATAAGCCTGGATGCTTCCGCAATTGATCCATGAATGAATGGCATGGCAGTGGCTTGGCAGAAGAAGCACTTTTGCCCCCTAAGCCAATAATCCACAGTGTGTGCCTCCCAGTCATGTGATCAGGCCACCCAGCCGCGTCTCCTTCAGACTTCGAGATGAGAACTCCAGTTGCTTTCAAGTGCGTTTGAAAATCAGAGAGAAGCCAAGGGGAGCGGGCTGGAATTCTCCTATGCACATCCTGGTCTGGGACGGGTAACAGTCTCCAAACCAGCTTAAGGCAGCCTTACAAAATGTTGTGAAAAGTGGCCAGGCAGAAAATCTACTCACTCGCCCTTTCCTATGATGAACTAAAACTCCAACCTATTGATATTTTAGTCCCTTTACTAGATAATGACTCGGGGAGAGCAGGGAAGGGCATGAAGCCCCACATCAGCCAGTAGGTGAGGCTTTGATCCACATCCAAACAGTGAAAGAAATTGGCATCCTACTTGCATCTCTGAGCTGGCTCCTCAGAAGAGGTCATTTTAATCCCCGTAAACTTGGCTCTGGTCTCTGGCGATTTTACATTTCCCATGAATCTAGAGGACCGCAGCCCAGCAAGCAACACACATTCTGAGAGAGCAGCCCTGGGTCTGTGCTGCTGTCTGAGAATCATGAGCTGAGAAAGCTCCATATCCCACCTCCTTCGTGCCTCACCTTGTCATACCAGCTGAAGAGTCTTTCGGCTCTTTGGGCCAGCATGTATGGAATTCACAAGGCGTCTCCCCACCTGGCTTGTAGTCCAGTAAGACTGGCTTGGCATCGTGAGAAAAACAGAGAAGAACAAAGGAAACTGTCTGCATAACATAGCCAGCCTTACCCGCTGCACAGACTAAGCTAGAGAGGCATCCTTCATGCTATTGCAGGGAGCAATTCCCAAGCACCCACCCTCTCCTTAGCTCCCCTCACCCTTTGGCAGGGCAGCACAACAAAGACTCAGTCTCTGGCATCAAGTGTCTTCTCATCCCTTCTCATGTCATCCCCCAGCTATAACTTTCAGGTTACATTGAGCTGTACCTTCCCCTCCCTCAACGTGCTCCCCAAGCACTCTCTCCCAAAATGTCCATTGTCCAGTTCCCAAATCCATTCAGAATAAACAAAACAGTGTGTGGCCCTTTACTCCCTGGCCTCTTACCCAACGTATCTCCTAAAAGCATCCTCCTCTCTACAGTCTGCCTGCTCTGTCTTCCAGCCTGAGGAGCTGCGTGTGCATTGGCTGAAGGTGTCGAGCTGAATCCAGCTTACTGCCTGTCTTTAAGGAGAGAGCTGTTGTATTTTCATACCGTTTCCTTTCAGCTGTGTTCTGCGTGATGCACCAAATATTGAGCGACTGCCACAGGGTTCCACTTACCGCTAAGGCGCCTCCTCCTGGCCACACTGGGGATTAGCTTCTTCCAGGTTCAGCACCCTCCTCTGGCCGTCCTTCCCCTTTCTCTGCAACTCCAAGTGCTCCTTCTTCTTGACTTGGCCCTCTGGACACATCACCCAGGCGTGTTTCCCCCTTCTGGGGTATCCAAGTCTTTCCTCACCAGCAGTCTCAGGCAGGCTTCCTATTCACTGCTCATGGGGTGCCACTTCCTCAATGGCTGGCAGGGGAACCTGGGCCTGCCCTCTACTCTGCGTTCTAGCCTAGGGGCCCTTGAGTCAGCAGCCAGCGTCTGTTCCCTCCTGAACATTGCTACCTTTCCCTGAGCCTCTTCCCTACCTTCAGGCTCTCCCCACTTCTCTGGATTTGCCAGCCTCCCAGGGAGTAACTGTAGGCTAGTTCCCTGCAGCCCCCTAGCTGCTCTCAGCTCCTGGGCTTTATACAGGCCCTGCCTGTTCCTGTCCAGCTGAGCCTGCTTGCAATCAATTCCCTGCTCCCTGGCTCCACCTCCAGATGCAGTCTGGGCCGTCAGTTGGCCTACCTGGCCACCTTAACCTCTTCAAACCTTGTGTGGGGGGCACACCCCATCACAGCAACTAATGCCGATCCCTCACAGGGACAAGTGTCTCACCTGGGGCAGGATCCCAGTCAGCCCTGGTCCTGCTCAAGCTGTTCAGAGTATCGTTAGCATTACTTGCATTGCAGACCAGATGGCTGCAGGACACACAGTCATGTAAGCGTTTACGTTGGGCTCACATTCATATGTGATGAGTGATGGGTTTGTCGGAAGGCTAAACCAGTTCCCCTGGGTTATGGCCACAAGTGTCCAGTAACTTGGGATGGCTCCGATTTTGGCTGCCCAAGGTGGCAGATGGGCTGAGTGCCTGCCACTCTCATTGACTTTAAGTTGTTGTTAATCAGGTTCGTTACACTGGTGCCTGTGGACCAACGAAGGATGAGCCCCATTGTGCTAGGTTCTGAACAGACACAGAGTAAGGGAGCTTACAATGGAGATAGATCGGATCGACATAGGCCAGGGGAAGGGTTACAACTCACTCAGAGTGAACAGCAAATATCATGTTAATGCCAGGATCTGGGCCAGGTTAGTTACGGAGGGATACGTTAAATGGAAAGAAGAGGGGGAGGGGGACAGGGCAGCGGAGAAGAGGGTCAGAAGGGCAGGTGGGGAGTGAAGCTGAGGTGAAGAGACTCAGAGTGGGGGGGAGGAGGAAGGGGAGGGCTGGAGGGTTCAAATGGAATCATCGGGCTCAGAACCTATGAAAATCAGTCCCAAGATGTCCCTAGCCGGGCACCTAAAATTAAGGGCCACTTCCAAAATGTGTGGCCCAAATACATGTCGGTGGACACATACTCACACTGGAATTACTTATTGATAAATCCAGGGCAAACTGTGTGTACGCATCTGACGGACTCATCAATAGACGTATTTTTTCCTGCAGTGTTTGGCAGAGAGAGATCCCTTAGGTTCCTGGTAGCCAGAGGCTGTGCTAGCCCATTGGGGGCCCTAAACAGGAATTCCCCCCACCCACAACACAGCATAACAAGGGAATAGGGGGCCCCCTTGAGCAGCTCGGATCCCTAAGCAATTGCTTAGTCTGCTTTTGCCTGGCGCCTCCTCTGCTGGTATCCACATGTGCACTGTATCTCTGTACACTTCTTTTTTCTTGTAACATGTGGTGGTGCTTCTCCTGGCTCATTCTAAATAGATCTGCCTCTGGTAGCACCATACCAGCATAAGACACTGTAGACCAAGGGCTAGCCTGCCCACCCCAGCTCGTTCCCTGTTTGTCTTTTTCTTAAGACCACTTACCTGTCTTGCCCCCAAACCCATCCCTCACCTCCTCCTGCAGAAGCAAATCTAGGCCTCTCTTAGATTGTCTTATATCCTGCTTCAAACATCCACCCCTTGCTAGCTTATCCATAATAGCTTTCCCCCTTGTTTACCCACATTTACTTCCAGTTTGATCCCCTCTCCTGCCTCCTGTCCCTTGTTTTGAATCCTACCTTCACCCTTCCCACACTGGCGCTGATCCAAAGCCCACTGAAGTGGATGGGATTTGGATCAGGCCCACTGTCGAGACTGGTGCCAGCTATGAAAGGTTGATCAAACGAACCTCTTGGAAGTCCAGGGCTGTTTGGCTTGGGGTTTTGGTGTGGCCCAACACGTGTAGCATTAATTGCTATGTAAATGTTATTATTAGAAAGCATCTAATCCCAGGGTGTGAGGTTTGGGCAGAAGTCAGCCTCTGTCTGAGGGTTAGAAAGAAACTGTCCCTGCCAGCAGGTTATCTCATAACGGCCTACTTTTGGATTCTTGCACTTTCTTCTGAAGCAGATGATGCCAACCACTCGTGGACTCAGGACACTGGACTAACTGGACAATGGGTCTGTTCCTATATGGCAGCATTTCCCACACTTCTGGAGACTGAGCCCCCACTTCTGGAAAATGACACCAATCAGCCCCCTCCTTTCGCTCTGTCATGTGTTGTTTAAGACCTACTCAAAATAAGCAGCCACTCTGAGTCGACTGTGCAGATCATGAGCTGGCTCTTCCTCTCCTTCCTTATGTGCGTGGATGAGCTAAGACTCACTGAAATAAACAGAGTAGTTCACACCTCAAAGCTATTGTTTCAGGCTCTCTGCAAACTCAGGCAGGGATTACAGCACCTGTTACATTTAGATCATACTTTCAAGGTTTTCTTTGCACCCAGAACAGCGAGATACCTTTTTTTTAAAAAAAATGAAAACTGAGACTCTGGAGAAAAATTGATTGAACAGTTATCATACAGCAAGGTTGCCCAAAGTGCAGGGCACGGCTTTATGGACATTCCTATGTCTCTATCACACCCATGTTGTCAGGCAGTATAACAATGGCACTTGTTGCAGAAATCACTTTCACTCTACATGGTCTTTCGCAGGGTGGGGAAAGAAAGAGCCAAAATTCTCTCTAGATTTGGATCTCACCGTAAAACACGTGTGGGAGGAAGCCTGGAGTTGGAACTTCCAGTGGTACAAAAATCATCTTCTGCATTAAGAGACCAGCAATCCCCTGAGGGAAATGGGAAGATGAAAGTATCGCCCCTCCCACAGTCATAACCGAGAGGACTCAGGCCAACCTTGTGTGTCAGTTTGTTACATTAACGTCCCCTGCTGTGTTTACCTCACAATCAAGAGCAAATTTATTTTCCACCTCCTGGAGCATTATCTCCAGGGCCAGCATGGCGGTGCTGGCGGGAGGGACTCGAGAGGCCTGCAGACTCAAATCCGTCCTCTCCACAGACATGGGGTGGTTCAGGCAGCAGTAGGGAAAATATAAAGAAGGGAAGGGAGAGCTTCTCAGGTGGGAAGGGAGAGCTTCTCAGGGGTGAGAGGAGAGTTTAGTTTCCCGGGCCCATTCAGTCCCTGGCCTCTTTCCTGAGACACCCAACAAAGAGGTCCCTTAGCAGGAACTGTGCTGGAGGTGGTTTGTGTGTCACAGGCACCCATGTCTAGTAGGGACTGTGCTGACACCAGCAATTTGCTTCCCATGTAGGTGGGCTCACCCTGCAGTTTGGGCGCTGGGGTCGCCCTGCAGGTGCACGTGGACGCAAACTGCACTGTTCCCATGCCAGAAGGGGCAGCTCCACCTCTGGGACCAGGGCCGGCTCCAGGCACCAGCGTTCCAAGCAGGTGTGTGGGGCGGCAATCTGCAAGGGGCGGCAGTCCGTGTGCTTTTAGGGCGTTTCCGCGGTGGAGGCCATTCTGCGGCAGCCTCTCTCTTTAGCCGCCCGCGGTGGCAAATCGGCGGCAGCTGCTCTCTTCAGCCGCTCGTGGCAGCAGCAATTCGGCGTGCTGCTTGGGGCGGCAAAAACAGTAGAGCCGGCCCTGCGTGGGACAAACAGCCTGCAGGGTTGATGTCTGAGCCACCATCCTTTGGTTGGGGTCTCATTAGGTGAGGGCAGTTTTATTTGGCATCCAGGCCTCCATAATAACTCTGCCAGGAGAGGCTGCCCAGCTGTCCTGACGATACCCCTCTCCGACTGGCTCTGGTCTCCCAAAGAGATCTCCCTCCCGCCTTCCCCTCTGCCCCCCCAGAAGCTGTCATCCCATCCAGAGTGGATTACAGGAGAGCTCACGGCTAGAGTAATGGGATGAAATAAAGAGCAGGAACATTTACTCTGAACTAGAGCTGGTCAGAAAAACTTCAGTGGAACCATATTCCAGAACCAAGACAGGCTGTTTTTCTAAAAGCTCTGCTCTAGGAATTATTTTAGGGGCAGTCCTGTGGCCTGTGTTATACAGGAGGCCAGACTAGATTATCACAATGATCCATTCTGGCCTTGGTATCTTGGAAAAGCTAGGGGCTGAAGAAGAAGCAATCTTCTCTGAGACCCTTTCTGTCCCATGAGCAAAGGAAGACTGAAGGCAGGAGATTCTGGAAGTGAACCACTGGCTAGGGAAGTGGTGGAGGGCTTTGGTTTTGTGGAACATTGGTCCACCTTCTGTGGAGGCTGTGTAGTTTGGATGGCCTCCTAAGTAGAAGGGGTGTCACAGGGCACCTTCATCATTACCTGGTGAACCTCACTACCAGACGAAAAAGAAAAGGAGTACTTGTGGCACCTTAGAGACTAACCAATTTATTTGAGCATAAGCTTTTGTGAGCTACAGCTGACCAGTTCAGATGGTATCACAATCACAAACACACATCAGGTTGTTTATCTTTCACTAGGGTGCGCACTTATTTCCATCTTACGTCGCAATACCATGCAACACAGGCTTATAGCAAGAGCAGACTTCCCTGCAGCCCTCACTCCCCGGCCCAGGCTCACCCTCTGAGTTCCCTCTTAAGCTGCCCTGGCTTCCTTATGTTCTCCCCAATTACCTAGTGATCCCTGTGATTGTCACCCAGGTGCTCACAATCCCCCACCAGAAAGTGTGTAACTGCCCTCAGCTGGGCCTCACACTGCAGCAATGCCAGCAACCAGGGTGCTCCTGATAGCACCCTGTCACAAGGGGGAACAATCTCTCGAGCAACTGGCTGGCTGGAATAGGCAGGATGGGATGAAACTAATGGCAAAAGGGGAAGGTAAAAAGAGGGAAGATATGAGCACTCAGCACAACATCAGGGTGCTGAGAACAAAATGAATCAAGGAACCAAAGGACACAAAGAAAAGAAATTCTCTAATTGCCTATACACCAATGCTAGGAGCCCAGGGAACAAGCAAGAGGAACTGGACTTGCTCATTTATGAACACAAATTCGATCTAGTTGGTATCCTGGCAGGAGGATTCACACGCTGGAATGTTAAAATTAATGACTGTAGTCTATTTAGGAAGGAACAAGTGGGCAAAAGGGGAGAGGGAGTGGCACTATATCGAAACCTGGTTCCAAGTCATTGATAACTAGAAGACAATGATCTTGAATGCTTATGGATCAGTCTTAACAGCTATAGGACAAGATGGTGTATTAGTTGGTATCTGCTACAGGCCATCAAATCAGTGAGGAAACAGGATGGGTGCCTCTGTTCACACTAGTCTATAATGTGCGGGGGTTTAAATGAAAAACCTGAGTGATCGTGGGAGACTTCAGTTTGAGTGACATACTCTGGAGGTTTCATGCTGCCAATACTAAAACATCTTTGCAATTTCCAAACATTATAGATGACAATTTCCTAGCTCAGTAATATGTATACTTAGTGCTTTAATAGGGTCAGCTTCACAAAGCTGAAACAATTATGAACCAATTCAGCTGGGAGGAAGAATTTAATCAGAAAAATAAGAATGATAATTGGGAATAATTTAGGAACACTTTACGAGATGCCCTGGAAGCCACAATCCCACAATTGATGAAGAAGGCTGTGCTGTTTAAAACAATCAACCTGGTTTAGAGAGGAAGTGAAGGCAGCTGTAGATATATATATATTATATGACACAAATGGAAGAAAAGGGAAGTTGACTGTAAAAAATATAAATCAGAAGTTAGTAATTGCATAAAACTGATACGGGAAGCCAAGGGACTCAAGGAGAAATCTATGGCCAGCAGAGTTAAGGACAATAAGGAGTTTTTAAAATATATCAGTAATGAAAAGAATCCTGACAATGGTATTGGTTCCTTCCTAGATGGAAGTGGTAGAATTATCAATAATAATGTAGAAAAGGCAGAAGTGTTCAATAGATATTTCTGTTCTGTATTTGGGGAAAAAAATCAGATGGTGGAGTATCAACATATGGTGATGATGACACTATTTCCATTCCACTAGTATCTCTGGAAGATGCTAAACAGTGGCTACTAGACATTTTTAAATCAGAAGGTCCAAATAACTTGCATCCAAGAGTTTCAACAGAGCTGGCTGAGGAACTTGCTGGGCCATTAATATTGATTTTCAATGTCTTGGAGCACTGGGGAAGTTCCAGAAGCCTGGAAGAAAGCTACTGTTGTGCCTGTTTTAAAAAAAGGTAAATGGGATGACCCACGTGATTATTGGCCTATCAGTCTGACATTGATCCCAGACATGATAATGGAGTGGCTGATATGGGACTTGATTAATAAAGAGCTAAAGGAGGGTAATGTAATTCATGCAAATAAATATGGATTTATGGAAACTAGATCCTGTCAAACTAACTTAATAGCTTTTTTAGATGAGATTATAAATTTGATTGATAAAGGTAATAGTGTTGATGTAATTACTTAGGTCTGGTCTACACTACGAGGTTAGGTCAAATTTAGCAGTGTTAGGTTGATTTTATAAGCAATGCGGCTACACAACCAACCCCGTTCCACTCACCTAAAGGGCTCTTAAAATCGACTGCTGTACTCGTCCCTGATGAGGGAAGTAGCACTAAAGTCAACCTTCCTGGGTCGAATTTAGGGCAGTGCAGACGCAGAGCTGTGCAAATCAATGGTATTGGCCTCCGGGAGCTATCCCAGAGTGCTCCAGTGTGACCGCTCTGGACAGCACTTTCAACTCCGATGCACTAGCCAGGTACACAGGAAAAGCCCTGGGAACTTTTGAATTTCATTTCCTGTTTGGTTAGCATGGCGAGCTCAGCAGAACAGGTGACCATGCAGTCCCAGAATCACAAGCGAGCTCCAGCATGGAGCAAACAGGAGACACTGGATCTGATTGCTGTATGGGGAGAAGAATCTGTGCAGGCAGAACTCCGATCCAGCAGAAGAAATGCTGATATATATGCCAAAATCACACAGGGCATGGTGGACAGAGGCTACACCAGGGACACACAGCAGTGCTGCGTGAAAATTAAGGAGCTCAGGCAAGCCTACCAAAAGACAAAGAAGGCAAATGGTCTCTCCGGGTCTGTAAAGTTTGCAGATGATACAATAATTGGGGGAGTGGTAAATAATGAAGAGGAGAGGATTTAGAGCAGTCTGGATTACTTCGTAAACTGGGCGCAAGCAAACAATGTAAGTTTTAATATGGTTAACTGTAAATGTATAGATCTAAGAACAAAGAATGCAGGCCAGACTTACAGGATGTGGGACTCTCTCCTGGGAAGCAGTGATTCTGACAAAGATTTGAGGGTCATCATGGATAATCAGCTCAACATGAGCTCTCAGAGTGATGCTGTGGCCAAAATAGCTAATGTGATCTCAAATTGGAGTAGGGAGATTATTTTACCTCTATATTTGATGCTGGTGCAAACACTGCTGGAATATTGTTTCCAGGTCTGGTGTCCACAATTCAAGAAGCATGTTGATAAACTGGAGAGGGTTCAGAGAAGAGCAATGAAAATGATTAAAGAATTAGAAAACCTGCCTTATAGTGATAGACTAAAGGAGCTCAATCTATTTAGCTTAACCATGAGAAGGTTACAGGGTGACTTGATCACAGGGAACAAATATTTAATAATGGGCTCCTCAATCTAACAGAGAAGAGCGTAACACGATCCAGTGGTTGGAAGTTGAAGCTAGACAAATTCTGACTGGAAATAAGGTGTACATTTTTAATGGTGAGAGTAATTAACCGTTTGAACAATTTACCAAGGGCCGTAGTGGAGTCTCCAGCAATGATAATTTTCAAATCAAGATTGGATGTTTTTCTAAAAGATCTGCTCTAGGAATTATTTTGGGGAAGTTCTCTGGCTTGTGTTATACAAGAAATCAGACTGGATGATCACAGTGGTACTTTCTGGCCTGGGAATCTCTGAATCTATGTATCCATGGAAGCTACTCAATCAAAACGCTTCACAAAATTGGATCGATTGCACCAGAATTTCCGACAATGTGCAAATGTCTCAGTTCTGCATCTTTGAAACATTTTCATTATTTTTTTTAATTTTGTATTATTCCAAAAGTCAAAATCAAAAAGAAACATTTTTACCTTTGTCAAAGCAAAATGTTTCACTCGATTTAAAATGATTTTTTTTTAATCCCGTGTTTTCCTTTATGGAGAATTTTAAAAATGTGGGGGCTTAGTTCCGATTTGGGACAAAGTCAGAGTTCGAAATATCGCAATCCTTCACAAAAATGGAACTTCTGTCCTCGGCACAATTCTGTGCAGGATATCAGGAAATCATTCTGATGGTGTGATCTACTGGGGTGTGGAATAGTCTCCCAAGGGAATAGACAGATGCCCTGTCACTTGCCTCCTGAAGACTAGTTTAGAAAAATCAATGGAAACATGTAGGGTAGAGAAAAATCCTCCAATGGCAGTGAGATGAGCTGGGAGGCTCAACAGGCCTTTCCCATTTTGTCTCCTTTCATTCTGTGTGCTCTGGATGGATCAGACCTGTAGGCCTAGGGCCTGTTCTCCATTGCTCTGCACCTGGTGTGGTTCTTTACAATGAGTGCAGTGTGGACACTGTTTCCACTGGTATACATGATGACACAAGTTGAAGGTAATGGAGAATCAAGCCCACAGGGTGCAATACCAGGCCTGCTAAAATCCTCAACCCATCCTGCTTTTAACTTCATCACAATCCTCTTCTAACAGAGGGCCAAGAAGATCCAAGGGGAGGCTGATGGACCTGTCGTTGCTGCAGAAGATAGCCATGGGCGGAACACTGGCTTGCAAACCTGCCAGATGTCTTCTGAGCAGGGAGCCCTTTGTCTGCAGCAGCCAAGCCCGCGTTGGCTAATTTGGTGGCTAGGGCATTGGTTTCAGTGCTAGCTCCAGGGGTCAGGAACAAGGCAGGGGAAGCCACCACAGCCCCCGTTGGTTTGATTGTACGACAGAGGTAAAAAGTGGACGTAATAGCAGGTAAATCAGAGACCATTCGAACTCACTAGAAGGACACAGGCTGTTTGTTTGATCTAACCCAGTGTCTCCCCATTGGTTCAAGAGCACAAATGGAGACTGCAGAAAGTAACAGCTGCATGATCCTGGCTCCGTGTGCCCCCTAATACACCTATGCTCTTGTGGATGTCCACATGGATACCTGCCACAGGCCAGGCTCATACATACAGG
Source organism: Lepidochelys olivacea (assembly GCF_965140295.1). Taxonomy (NCBI): domain Eukaryota; kingdom Metazoa; phylum Chordata; order Testudines; family Cheloniidae; genus Lepidochelys; species Lepidochelys olivacea. Next base: position 9,650,260 of record NC_140413.1, read on the forward strand.
GCTGTAGGCTCCGCATACCTCTCTGTGGCCCTGGCTTCTCCTCTGTGTTCCCATGGAGTTCAGCTCAGCCCTGAGAACGCATGCGGCCCGACCCCACGGAGCTGCTAATGAACACCCAACTTGAGGAGCATTTGCTGAGGGGAATGAGAAGAAAAAGAAACAAGAGAAGGGGGAACACAAACAAGAGAGAGAGAAAAGGATGAGATGAAACTAAAGAGAGCGACTCAGAGACAGAGCCATTGGGCAGTCTGCCAAATACAGCGGCCATGGTGTGAAGAGGTGTGGGTGTTGATACCAGTCAGCTCTGTGTTTTTGGGGAACCAGGACACAGTATTTAGCCTGTCTGACTCATGAAAGACACTCCCCCTCCAATCTCTGCTTGAACCAAAACTGATCAGAGAAAAGGCCTGCAGAGAGCCGTGAAGGGCATTGGGAGACACACCTAGACCCCTCCTGACAAGGGTGACGAGATTAAGACATCTCCATTACCATACAGAATGAAGAACAGAGACAACTCCCCTAGCCTCATCTGCATGAAAGATGGGACACGGAGACATCTCCATCTGCATACGGAATGGAGAACAGAGAACCGCACTGAACTCTGGGACCAGAAAAGCCGGGAAGCACTGCATCATGGGGGATCTCTGCTCCAGATGTTAATGTACCCTACACCTGCACACACCCAGCTCAGCAATTATCAGACCAATTCTAGTAATAAATCCTTGATTGATATCCAAAATACTGAAGCAGCCTAGTTGCATTGTGAGCTGCCTGGAAGAAAACACCACCCATAGCCAAGAGTGATCAGCTCCTATTGTCTAGCCTAAAGAAAACCCTTGAGTGATCAGTTTACCCATAAACAAATCTAGTGTTCTCCCTTGAACCATTGTATTTTCTCTACAAAAACCCCCTACCTATGCCCAAGTAAGTGTTCTGATGCATGGACCCAAATTCTGTATCAGTTCCACTGAGACTCCATCTCCTGACTGATCATGCTGGGCGCTCTGCCTGTCTCCTGCACTCAGGACCCTGAGCTACCACCATCACCTGGGAACCCCAACCAGTTCATGCTTAAGGGAGCGGTGAGATCCTTTTCTTTCTCTCTCTCTGTTTTCCTTCCTCCTCAGGTGTTAACCTTTAATAATGTAGGTTATGTTGTTTTAGGCTCTCCTTGTGTAGTTATCACTATTATTCAATAAATAACTTTTATGGTTAAGCTGGTTGCTTCTCTCTCTCTCTCTCTCTGAACTTTAGTCTGTTGTGTTTTTAGCTTCCCCCATTGACTCTGCAGCTATGCTTCTTTTACCTAAGCTCAAGATCCCTGTAGCACCCCAAAATACTGTGGGGTTTGCTCATCAAGTGGGTTACTACCAGTGCAATTGTAATGTGAAAGTGGGATAGGGATGTGTTAAACCTGTGGTATATAAGGGGGGGGAGGGCAGCTGAAAGTGCTGCTTGGCCCAGCCCATTGAGTACAGGGACATAGAAGGGGGTCAGCTTGAGAGTGCTGATTGACCCAGTCTGCTTAGACTTGCTCTATTAGTGAGGGGGTGCGCGTGTGTTCATCTGGGTCTAGGGCTGGAGGAACCCAGTCCTGGGGAACCTAGGTACTGCAGGATAGCTCCATTGGGAGGGGACTTGCAGAAGGAAGGAGTAGAACTCCATATGAACACGCAAGTGACATAAACAGTACATTAATAGAATTACAGAACCCCTCCCTCCACAAAAGAGTAACCCTAATAAATGAAACAAAAAGAACAGGAGACTTTTGGCACCTTAGAGACTAACCAATTTATCTGAGCATAAACTTTCGTGAGCTACAACTCACTTCGTTGGATGCATTTTTTTTTCCACTGAATGCATCCGATGAAGTGAGCTGTAGCTCACGAAAGCTTATGCTCATATAAATTGGTTAGTCTCTAAGGTGCCACAAGTACTCCTTTTCTTTTTGCAAATACAGACTAACATGGCTGCTACTCTGAAACCTAATAAATTAGCATACCCCAAAGTAATGCACACATCTGGTAACAGTGAGGAAACACCCATCAGCTCTACCATCCCCAGGCAGACTTCCAAGAGCGAATGGTTGGGAACTATTGCTCTAATCAGCTGCTATTTTCACATACTCTATCTCTTCATGATCATAAGGACTAACACTTGCTTTTCAGCCTTTTAGCTATGATCCAGTGTAGCAACATTTCACCATTGGATACATCCTCCTTCTGCAGCAGTAGATCCAGCCTGGCAGAGAAGTGGATTCAATCTGATAGCTTTTATGAGCTGATTAAATCGTTAGTGTAAATGCAGAGGAATCCATGTCACATGGTTCTATCACTTCAGGGTTTTCTTTACTTTCATCCAGCTGTGACTGCATGTATCTAGACCTGAACCCATGTTCATAAACCATTGCTTAGACACCCTATTGCTCCTCCTCTGCCCGTGTGTTAGTCAGAGAAATTGTTAGAACCTATTCCAGGAGGCGTGATGAAAAGGGAGAAGAGAAGACCACTACTAGCAAATCAGACCTAAAAAGCCAGCTTTCTCTTGAGCTCTTTGAAAAAGATTTCCATACTCGTGAGCCTAAAGGAAATTGCACAGGTGGTTAGAGTCAGAGCAATGAAGGACACTTTTGACGTCTGCTATGTCAGGCCTGAGCCAAAGACCATCAAAGGCCACAGAGAGCCTCCCATTGACTTTAATGGGCTCTTATTCTCTCACTCTGGTGTTCGGAGCAAATTTGCTCAGTTCACAAAAGTCAAAAGATGATTTTCCCTCTAGCTTCCAGCACTGCTGATCTCACCTGACTCTCTCAAAGCCAGCTGCACTCTTTCCACCTCCTCCACCATCGCCACTAACAAAGCTTCTGCTATCAGAGCTCAGCTAATAATTTGTCGACGATGTACAACATGGGGAGAAAAAGCTATGTGGCTTGTTCCTGTCTCTCTACACATCTGTGCCAGTGGGGCTCAACTTTTTGCAATTAGGGCCCCACAAAGTGGTCAAAAAAATGGTCTTTGTCTTTGTCCAAACCACAAAATCCTTTGTAGGTATAGAAGGTTGTGGGGATGTGGGTCACAGGACATTTGTTTTCCAGATGAAAAAAATGTGTGCGGAGGGGGAAAGAGGGTAGGTGGCTGGTGGGAGGGAGACCGGTGTCTAGTGTAGCTGCAGTGAGGGAACTGTGGAGTGGGGATGCTGGTGGGTGGGGCTGGGTGGGTGGGGTGAAGGGCTTGCATGATGGGGCCTCGGTGCTGCTGGAATGGGGTGGAGGGATCTTCAGAGAAGGGCTGGTGTTGCTGTGGTGAGGGGGATTGGTGGGTGTTTATACTGTGCTCATCACAGCTCTGTGGTGCTAACAAGAAGAACATTTTGATGTGGTCCATTGAGTTGGTGGAAAATTTTCCACAGAAACTATTTTTTGACAGAAAATTGGAGTTTTGACCAAACTAAAATTTGTGCAAAAACATGTCTGCTTTCCAGAAAATGTCAGCTTTTAGCAGGGGAAAAACAAGCACCCGAAAACTGAAAGTTTTCAGCTGATCTGAAATTTTTTGTCCAAAACCCAACTCTCATGATGCATCGTGCTCAGTGACTATGATGTTTCCTTGGAGATGTCGTCTGGCCAGGGAGCCTGGCCTGTAAAGCAGAATATGGGCATGAGACACCTGAATGACCGCTCCCAGAGGCATTGCAGTAAATCTAAATTTTCAGTTTTCAGCTGCAAATGTTCAGCTTTTGATTTTTTGCCACAAAGTTGAAATTTTCTGTGGAAAATATTGGCAAAAATGATTTTTTTTGTTTATTTTCATCAACATTTTCGGGACGGGGGGATTAATTAATTAATTCAGCTCTAACATTCAGGGAATAATATGAGAAGAATATTAACATGGGGCAGATGTATTAAAAATACTTTTCTGCTCTCACTTTTCTCACCATGACATCACTTTGCTATCAGAGACATATCCGAGAGCATAAAGAGCAAATTTTGTTCCTGGCGCCAAAAGTTTCTTTAAAATCTTTTAAATTTCCAAATCCTACAGGAGAGATTGTGGTATTCAACACATGCAACAAATACCCAAGAGTGATGGACACCTCTCAAAATAGCAGAGAGACAGACTTGGAACAACTGTGGAGCTCATTTCTTTAGTGTATCATAGGTTTTCCATCATTGATTTACAATTCCTGACGTCAGTAAGACAGCCAGTGAGATAACAGCAGGTGTGTGGGGCAGGGCCAAACGCACCTGTATTATGAGCAATAGAATTCTGGAGCTCCTGAAGGTATGTGCCCCTTCAGGCCTAATTTTCAGTGAGCACCTACAAATTCCATTAAAGTCAACGGGAGGTGCAGGTGCTCAGTGCTTTTGAAAATCAGGCCATTTGAGAAACGGAGTCAATCTCTTATACAGTGGTTCTCAAGCGATTGATCATTGCGGGCAGCATATGCAGCCCAGAATGTGTTACCTGTGCTGCAGGTTGAGAACCACAGCGACTGCTCCCCCAAACCTCTCCCCAGACTGCTATGCCCAGCGCCTCCCGCCCAGAGACCCCGCCACAGAGTGGGGCCAGGAGCGGAGGACCGGCCACCAGCTCCGACCCTGAACCCGGCTGCCCTGACTCTGAAACCAGCTGGCGACCCCGCCTCCACCGGGCAGCCTGCCGCGTGGGCCTGGCGTAGGGTTGCCAATCCTGACTGAAGCTATTCCAGGAGATTTTTTTTCCCTATTATGACATAATGTCATTTTCTTAAAATAGCCTATTAAAATCTCCTGGCTTGCTTTCAATAGTCACTGGGAGATGGATGCTGATTCCAGGAGACTCCAGGCCAATCCTGGAGGGTTAGCAACCATAGCCCGGCGGCCTTTAGCACACAGCTGGACCGCAGCTGTGTGCTAATTGGGCCACATACGGCCTGCGGGTTGAGAACCACTGCTGTAGTGCAAAAACCTGCTCAAATACCGCACAGATGTGTAAGCACACAGGCAACTTTCAGGCTCACTTGTCACCTTCAAGCAGTCGTGGCACTGACCTCTTCGAGCCAGTTTAAAGGTGATGTCTTTCCAAGGACTTGCAAGCACCTAGCTGCAGCTTTTCTTGGAAATCCGTTTGGGGATTTGCTGGCACCTGCAAGTGAAAATTGTTACTGGGGGGCTATATTCGCCCTTCCCCAGGAAGCAGGACTCTGAAGGAGCATTCTCACCCCCTGCGGCAGACTTCATTAGATCTAGAACACAGCTCAGGTAAAAACACTGGTCTGACATGCTTTGTTGACTCAGGCCCTAAATGAAGACTTCACCCCTTGAAATTAATTTCTAATAGGTGCACACAATAGCCTGCTGTTAGATCGAGTTGGTTAGCTTGATCTAATTAACACCTGCTCAGGGCTTAGCTTCACTGCAAAGTTAACTCAGTTGTTGTCTCTAGCCTGAGCCCTGCCCACACAAAAACCCCTTGAGTGCGGCGATGCTTTTAACTAGAGCTGGCTGGTCTGTTGCGGGGGATAAGCTACAACTCAGCTGAACGTGAGCATGACCACGCTGGCGCGGGGATGCAGGTTAACACCTGTCCAGTGCTGATGCGTTCCTACAATTCCCGCCATGTGCCCAGAACTGACAAACAAGTTCTCCCACAGTTCACTGGGGAAGAAGAAACAGCTCACTGCAGTGCTAAGAAGCCTGGGATGTGCACCCCAGAAGTCCCAGCAACGTACCTAAGTGAGTGCAGTGCCGGTGTGGCTGCAGCTACTTGGGTGTTATTACAGCCTGGCTGCTCACAGGGGAGTGAGGCTAACTCAAGGTCTGTATTCTACAAGTCAGCTCCGCACTGAAGACTTTTGTCAAGCCAAAGCAGCTGTATTTTAGTCTATACTAACCTGGAGAAACTAGACCGCCCCCTAGACTTTAACTCAAACCTTTTAGCAAATGCTAAAGTACAATTGCCTTGATTAGACTTCTTGACTAGCGTTTTAGGGCACGTCTACCTTTGACAATGACTATCAGGGAGGGGGCTGGGCTTCAGAACTTGAACTCCAGCCCGAGCCAGAAGGTCCTTAGCACTGCAGTACAAGCCCAAGTCTGTAGCCCCCCGGCTCTGAGACTTGCTGCTGTGGGTTGTTGGGTTTTTTTCAGTGCAGACACACCCTCATAGGTGTTAATTAGATCACCCACCTTTATATCCTAGTCTAGCAAGGCCTTTGAGAGGTCTAGGACCTGTTGTTTGGAGGCTATAATATAGGGCGTTTCTACATAGCAGCTGGGAGGGGGCTTCCCAGCACCGGCAGACAACACGTTAGCTCTGCTCGAGATAGCACACTAACAAATGCAGTGTGCCATGGTGGCATGGGCGGCAGCTGGGGCCATTATCTTTGAAAACTCATGGCAATCGGGGAAGGTCCCGGATGACTGGAAAAAGACATAGTACCCATCTTTAAAATGTGCCCATCTTTAAAACAGGGAAGAAGGAGAATCCTGGGAGCTAAAGGCCAGTCAGCCTCACCTCAGTCCCTGGAAAAATCATGGAGCAGGTCCTCAAGGAATCAATTCTGAAGCACTTAGAGGAGAGGAAAGTGATCAGGAACAGTCAGCATGGATTCACCAAGGCCAAGTCATGCCTGACTAATCTAATTGCCTTCTATGACGAGATAACTGGCTCTGTGGATGAAGGGAAAGCAGTGGACGTGTTGTTCCTTGACTTTAGCAAAGCTTTTGAAACGGTCTCCCATAGTATTCTTGCCAGCAAGTTAAAGAAGTATGGGCTGGATGAATGGACTATAAGGTGGCTAGAAAGCTGGCTAGATTGTCAGGCTCAATGGGTAGTGAGCAGCCGGTATCAAGTGGAGTGCCCCAAGGGTCAGTCCTGCAGCCGGTTTTGTTCAATATCTTCATTAATGATCTGGAGGATGGTGTGGATTGCACCCTCAGCAAGTTTGCAGATGACACTAAACTGGGAGGAGTGGTAAATACGCTGGAGGGTAGGGATAGGATACAGAGGGACCTAGACAAATTGGAGGATTGGGCCAAAAGAAATCTGATGAGGTTCAACAAGGACAAGTGCAGACTCCTGCACTTAGGACGGAAGAATCCACTGCTACAGACTAGGGACCGAATGGCTCAGCAGCAGTTCTGCAGAAAAGGACCTAAGGGTTACAGTGGACGAGAAACTGGATATGAGCCATCAGTGTGCCCTTGTTGCCAAGAAGGCCAATGGCATTTTGGGATATATAAGTAGGGGCATTGCCAGCAGATTGAGGGACATGATCGTTCCCCTCTATTTGACATGGGTGAGGCCTCATCTGGAGTACTATGTCCAGTTTTGGGTCCCACACTACGGGAAGGATGTGGAAAAATTGGAAAGTGTCCAGCAGAGGGCAACAAAAATGATTAGGGGACTGGAACACATGACTTATGAGGAGAGGCTGAGGGAAATGGAATTGTTTAGTCTGCAGAAGAGAAGAATGAGGGGTGATTTGATAGCTGCTTTCAACTACCTGAAAGGGGGTTCCAAAGAGGATGGATCTAGACTGTTCTCAGTGGTAGCAGATGACAGAACGGGTAGTAATGGTCTCAAGTTGCAGTGGGGGAGGTTTAGGTTGGATATTAGGAAAAACTTTTTCACTAGGAGGGTGGTGAAGCACTGGAATGCGTTACCTAGCGAGGTGGTGGAATCTCCTTCTGTCATAAATATAAAGGGAACGGTAAACACCTTTAAAATCCCTCCTGGCCAGAGGAAAAACCCTTTCACCTGTAAAGGGTTAAGAAGCTAGGATAACCTCGCTGGCACCTGACCAAAATGACCAATGAGGAGACAAGATACTTTCAAAACTGGAGGGGGGGGGTTGAAACAAAGGTTCTCTGTCTGTGTGATGTTTTTGCCAGGAACAGAAAAGGAATGGAGTCTTAGAACTTAGTAAAAAGAAAAGGAGTACTTGTGGCGCCTTAGAGACTAACCAATTTATTTGAGCATGAGCTTTCGTGAGCTATAGCTCACTTCATCGAATTCGATGAAGTGCATTCGATGAATTCATGCATTCGATGAAGTGAGCTGTAGCTCACGAAAGCTCATGCTCAAATAAATTGGTTAGTCTCTAAGGTGCCACAAGTCCTCCTTTTCTTTTTGCGAATACAGACTAATACGGCTGCTACTCTGAAACCAGAACTTAGTAAGTAATCTAGCTAGATATGCGTTAGATTCTGTTTTGTTTAAATGGCTGATAAAATAAGCTGTGCTGAATGAATGTAGGTTCCTGTTTTTATGTCTTTTTGTAACTTAAGGTTTTGCCTAGAGGGATTCTCTATGTTTTAAATCTGATTACCCTGTAAGGTATTTACCATCCTGATTTTACAGAGGTGATTCTTTTACTTTTTGTTCAATTAAAATTCTTCTTTTAAGAACCTGATTGCTTTTTCATTGTTCTTAAGATCCAAGGGTTTGGGTCTGTGTTCACCTATGCCAATTGGTGAGGATTTTTATCAAGCCTTCCCCAGGAAAGAGGTGTAGGGTTTGGGGAGGATTTTGGGGGGAAAGATGTTTCCAAGTGGGCTCTTTCCCTGTTATATATTTGTTAGACGCTTGGTGGTGGCAGCAATAAAGTCCAAGGGAAAAGGTAAAATAATTTGTACCTTGGGGAAGTTTTAACCTAAGCTGGTAAAAATAAGCTTAGGGGGTTTTTCATGCAGGTCCCAACATCCTGACACCTTCCTTAGAAGTTTTTAAGGTCAGGCTTGACAAAGCCCTGGCTGGGATGATTTAGTTGGGGATTGGTCCTGCTTTGAGCAGGGGGTTGGACTAGATGACCTCCTGAGGTCCCTTCCAACCCCGAGATTCTCTGATTCTATGAAATATGTACCCCGGGGATCAAGCAGGTTTGTATGTGGGTGACCAGATCAAGCTGCCAAGTGTGGCACCAGGCCCACACTACTATTTTTAGCACTTTGACTCAAGCTGAGCTAGCCCATCTGTCTACCTGGCCTAGGATGCACCCTTCCAGTGGCTGGGTAGACATACCCATAGTAAGTACTTTCCAGATAGGGAGTTGGTCTCTATCTCAGCTAAAGCACAGGATATTTGCCCTCACTCTGCTCCTGCTGGGGCTCTGAAATCCCCTTGCCAGAAACTGGGAATGGGCGACGGGATGGATCACTTGATGATGACCTGTTCTGTTTATTCCCTCCAGGGCACCTGGCATTGGCCACTGTCAGAAGACAGGATACTGGGCTAGATGGAGCTTTGGTCTGAAACAGTATGGCCGCTCTTATGCTCTCATGTTTGATGTGTGGCTCTGCTCCTAATTCCATACGATTTGTGTCTATAAGACTTGGTAGCATTTTGCTACTGTTAAATGGGAAGAAGAAAGGGAAAAAATAACGAACCACACACAACCATATTATTAAAATGAACTGTTTATATTATCTCAGTTGAGTCAATACATTATAATGTATTAAAATGGAAAGGTACAAAATTGAAATAAATACTTTGATTCATGTATAAATCTTTTGTCAAGATGACTTTTTTTGTTTTTCATCAGTACATGTGTCAATAAAACATTTAAAATGACATTGAAAGTATCATTTAAAATATGGTTCATGGAAGAAAAAGTTTAAATCAAACAACGTTTGGCTTGTTTTGGCATGAGATCTTGACACAATCTGGGTTCCCCAAAACCACGTAAATGGTGGTAAAATATAAATGCTTAAACTCATTTAAAAAAATAAACAGGCTTTACAAAACCCTCTTATCCTTGATTCAGTCACTTTTCTGTATAGTCTGCACTTACGATATATACATTCATTATTGTCCAAGGGAAGACAGCCACTGACTTTCATATAAAGAGCTTGGTGGAGAGGCCTAACATACAGTATGCGGCTGACGACAATTAACATGGTTTAAAAAAATTCCCGACGGCGCAGATAACAGCACGGAAATCAAAACTTACAAATGGAACCAGGAAGAGGCTAGCACATGGTCCAGATCTGAAGCAAAGCTGTGGTCACTTTGGCCAGGCCAACATTAGCAGGGCTTTGCTGGTGGAGCTCTACCATATTGTCAAAGCGCTCCTATTATGGATGTAGTTTATACTGGCAAGTGTTTTTGCCAGCATAGCTTATTCCAGCTCCTCCTCGAGCGAAATAGGCTATATTGGGAGTATAACCGTGTCAGCACGATAAACTTTCCCTGGCACAGGGGGGCGAGATGAGGTGCAATCTGTGACCAAGCCCCTAGCGTATTCACAATTATACCAGCAAAACCGTTCTTTTGTTGGTATAGCATCCTTCGTTTATGTGGGGGTTGGAATAAGCTATGCTGGCAAAAGTGTTGCTGGTATAAACTATGTCCACACTCATAGCATGTTAGACCTGGTCCTTGTGAGGAAAGGACTGGCTTCCATGCACCTTAGAATTGCAGGGTGAATCTCACTTCAGGATCTTTGGCATTTGGGCATTTTAGTCTCAGTCAGCGTCTTTATCAGGATCTTGGACTAGGTGTCTTGTTGTGCTTTAGTCTAACAGTGTGCCGGTTCGCTTGTAACCTCCGGAGAAGATGTGCTTTTGGTCATGAATCTCACCAGCGTGCTTATCCTGTTAGGACAATAGATGGGCCACGCTCTGTTGGCCTAAGCCTGAGGAATGCAATCAGGAGTATGGACTCTGGGGGCCAATGCCCCTTCTGGAACTGGTTGGATTTTTTTCAGAATTCAGTATTTCACCAAAAAATGTCAAAATTTCAAATTTGACCAAATGGGAAAAAAAATCAACTCAGTTTTTTCCACTTTCGCCTCCCAGTATTCAGCCAGCGCTAGCCCAAAAGCATGGCAAGTCTCCTGTAATACTGCTGATGGCAGATTACACTGCGTAAACCAAAGGTGGTTTATTAAGGCAGTAAAGACTTTGTGGACCCAGAGATGTATACAGCCAATGCCTCTCCAATTTGAGGGCAAACAGGATTGGGGATGGTGTTTTCTCTGTAACTCCTTCAGCATGGTGTTTGATCTCCTTGGGTACAATTAACTCTCTTGCAAAATAAGCTGCTACAAAGTTACCAAAACTCTTCATGTACTGCATAGCTGCATGGTAGCAAAGTGATCACTCTGGGCGGGCCTGTGCTATGTACCTTTGTCTCTTTGTTCTTCCTGCCTTGCTTTATGAAGATGGAGCAGTAGGTAAAGTCTGGGGCAGATCCTCAGAGGGGGCAAATCAATGTAGCTCTGTTGTAGCCAATAGAGATATGGTGACATACACCAGCTGAGCATCTGTCCCTCTGTACTTTCTAAACCTGGAATCAGCTTTGGTCTCTATCAGACAAAGAATGGAAACAGAATACCTTTGAATGCTGCATCTCCCAGAATGTGGAGGAATGTTTGTGCTTGTTTTATTAGCGGTCTTGTAACTGGGCAGCTTTTCCTCTGGCCACATTAAACAGATTAATCAGACGCACCAAAAGAGTCTTTCATGAGTCTTCTTTCCTTCTCCAGCAGAATAAACTGTACAGTTTTTATTTCTCCATTATTTATCCTCTCTAATTATGCCCAACTTTAGAGAGAACCATAAATGCTGCCCTAGCAGTAAGGTTTGTTTAGACTCGGGAATACTCTCCCAAGGGGAGCAGTAGATGTTCCTTAGCTTGAGAGAGTGAAAACCTGATTAGACAAATCTCTAGAGAACACAGTGTAGGGACCAATCCTGCACTGACAGTGGGATGGATTAAGTAATGTGTCTTTCTTTTCCAGCCCCAGTTTCTATGATTCAAACTATGTAGTAAATCTGTCTGTCACAGTCTGAGCCCACCAAACAAAGTGCAGTATGATCTAGGGACTGTGCTGCTGGTACACCAATGCATCACCTTCTGAATAAAGCACAGCATTGGTTTTATGCTTCATTCAGACATGAGTTTCCTCTGCACCTGATTCTGGTTGGTAATGGGTAAAAGAATTTTCCCGACCATTGCCATGGGGTTATAGGACAACCTGAAAAATGGCTATAGAAAAGTGAAAAGAACAGGAGTACTTGTGGCACCTTAGAGACGAACCAATTTATTTGAGCATGAGCTTTCATGAGCCACAGCCCACTTCATCGGATGCATTCACATCATCGGAATGCATCCGATGAAGTGAGCTGTAGCTCACGAAAGCTGATACTCAAATAAATTGGTTCGTCTCTAAGGTGCCACAAGTACTCCTGTTCTTTTTGCGAATACAGACTAACACGGCTGCTACTCTGAAACCTATATAAAAGTGGTAGCTTTTACTCTCCAGCTAAAATGTGAACGTACGTGATACTCAAGGCCTATACATATGATTTTGCAATTCAGTGAATTGTTGGTCATGGTGGTGTAAAGATTGTGCTCGTCAGACATTTTGGATGGCAGGATAAGGGGTTCTAGTCTTCTGTTTATCTCTCTGCTTTGCACCCATGCAGGCCTTAAGTCATCAGGAGTGGTGGACTTTTTTTTAAGTTGTGCTGGGATTGCTTTTATACACTGTTTGAATGGGTAATCAAAAGAGAAAAATCCTGAGAGGGTGTAGTTCCTATGCCTAGCAGATAGTGGGCAATAGTGCAAATAAATAATACGACCACTAATAAATGAAACCGCCTTACCCTGATTCATCTTCCTCTTTCAACTGAGCAAAGAAAAGTTACCGAATGCGTGTAAGGTAGCTAATCTAAAAATGACAATAATAATACTGTGCACTTCTACAGCACCTTTCATCTAAGGATCTGGAAGTGCTTCACAGACATTAATTAATTAAGCCTCACAACACCCCTGTGAGGTAGATATTACTATACCCAAATGGGTAAACTGAGGCACCGAGAGGTGAAGTCGCTTGTTCAAGGTCACCCAGCAAGTCAGTGGAAGAGCTGGGAACAGAATCAAGGCATCCTGGTTTCCAGTTCCCTTGCTCTAACCCTTAGACAACACTTCCCCTCTAAAAAAGAAGACACATGGTTGGCTGGCGCTGGCGCTGATGAAGTGCTCATGAGGTGAGCCATCCATGGGAAGGTAACGATCCCGATCCAGCTTTTCTGGATGAAGTGCAGTGTTGGTCTGCTAAGGGGCAATCAAGGAGAACAGCAGCAAACAACGGGACAGCTCACAATGAGCAACCACCCAAACTTGGGGGCGATCTGACTCCAGCACAAGACTGCTAAAAAACAAGAGCTAACAACTCGAAAACTCGGTTGCTAAGCCCCCCGCAAGCAAGTTCACATAACCCAGGTGCATGATGGACAACACCAAAGGGTGTGCTTTCACAGATGCACCAGCTGTCCCCTCTCTCAACCACCCTTCTATCTCTCCCACCTTACTGAAATGCATTAAAAAAAGAAAGAAATAAAAGCAGGGAAAGTCATGTGGAATGGTGGGGATTCCCCTCCACCCCGCTGCAAAGGGTTCACTGGGGTATTTCCTGCTTCAAACATTTTGCAAAGTGCGACCAGTCAGAGGTGACGCAGGAGAGTGTGTTCCATTGGGAGCGTTGCAGAGGTAGCACCGGATGCAGGGTTTGCTATAATAAGGTCTTTATTTTTTATTGCGTAGGAAATAAAACAGTCGCATAAAATCCTGCATAAATCCACAACTCCCACCTGCTTGATCTCTGCTTCATCTGGGCCTTTGCAGAATATTTTCAGGGCTTTAATTAAAAGGAAAGAAAAGAAAAGCAAGCAAGCAAGCTCAACTGCCTTAGGTACGGACCCTATGCCTGCTGCAATACTTGGTCGAAGGGGAGGGAAGTGTCTATGTTTGCAGACAGCCATCTAAGTGGCATGTTGTACATTAAGAACGGAGCGGTCTGTCTAGAGATTGAACCAACAGGAGGTTGGGTTTTTTTAACGGGGACTTGAAACTGAGCTCGGAATTTGCTCAGGCCAGGCTGCAGTAAAGACATTCAGTCTGGGGCTAGGAGATTGACTTCTCTCTAAGGGCGCGGGCTCATGTCAGTGTGCAGCTGTGGGAATGTGCACCAGCCAAGTGGCTGATTGGCTTTTGTGGAGCTAACTCACCCTTGGAAGGCCCAGTGAGGATGACTGAACAACCAGTCACACACCAGATATTAAGTTGGGAGGAGATCTATTGAGAGAGAAAATCAGGCGTTGAGGGTGCTAAATACTTAGGATGCTGCATGTAGACTCAGGGCCAGATTTTCAACGGTATTTAGGTGTCTAAGAATGCAGTTAGGCATCTAGTGAGATTTTCAAAGGTATTTAGGTGTCTAAGAATGCCAAGGCACCTTGTGAGGGTTCCAAAGGCATCCAGCTGCCTAACACCCATTGATTTAAGCTCACTAGGCACCTATCTGCAGATGTAGGCATCTAAATACCTTGAAAATCTTACCTGAAGAGTCCTAAGAACGTTGAGATATCCCCTTTATGGCTCCTGATCTTGCTGCCTCTGAAATCAGTAGCTTTGCCATTGACTCCAATGGCGGTAGGACTGGGTGCTAACACCTAAACTGTATTTGTAAATAAAGGGTGAGGTTCACCCCTGTCCTGTGGTCCACAGCAAGGCTTTTTCTGCTATTTAAGCTCCTTTTAAAGGAGGTCACTGTTGTAAAGGGGCCATGCGCAGGGCCTCAGGGCTGGGCTGAATAGCACCTCAAGAGAGCACATCCCAAACTGCAGCATTAGAAGAATAAACACTTTCTAACTGAACAGGGCTATTCAAGGCCAAATCCTCAGCTGGAAAAATCCCAGGTATTAAAAAGAATATATAAACCTTTCAGGGGGTCAGAGTACTGATATATGGTGCCTGATGGGTGCTCCAGCTACCATCCAAAGCAGAGGGTTTTAAAATATTTAGGGCCGGATCCTGAAGTTCTTACAGGCAAATCTTGTCTTCAGTGACAGTTTTGCTGGAGTAAAGACTGCAGGATCCAGCCGTCAATCTACACTATCGGAATCAGAAGAAAAGGCTTCATTGAGTGTTGTGCTAGAAAACGTTGACCTGATTCGCCTCTCACTCCAATATTGCACCTGCATTGGCTTAAATGGAGAAGGAACTCCTGATTTACATCACTATGAGACACGAACCCAGTCCCCTATAGTCAGTGCTATGGAGAAACAAATGCTATCCCAGCTTCTCAGCCATCCAGCGTGTCTCAAAGCAAATCACAAGGTTAAGGACATCAACAATCGGCATCAAAGCCACGTTGGTTCCCACCCATCCCTCCTGATAGTTGACCACAGGACTGGATATGATTTTACACTTCAAGCAGGAATTCCCTCTGGCCTCAGATACCAGGCTTCAGAATTTATTTTACACTTAAATGAATCAATGGGACACCATTGATTGGATGGGAGAAGGGCTAGATTGTGAATATACCAACTGGCCCTGAATAAGGTCACCATGTAGTTGCTCTGCTGCTGAAGCAAAGCAGGGACTGAATTGTGACCGAGAGTCAAAATTTGGTCCCTGGCTCCCCACTTGCTCCAGAGGGGGAAGAAATCTGTGCCAGGCCTATGACTGTTGCAGATCCCCACTTTGGGACTCCTCAGGTGCTCTGGCCAATGCACTGGGTCAACAGAGTCAAGGCTTCCCCCATTCTCTGTCTTTGCTTACCCACTTCCCATGCCTCTGGCCAAGGAGGAAGGTAGCGGCTGTGCAGGCTGTAGCCGGTGATGCAGACTGTCCATGCAGGGGAGTAAAGGGTAGCCTTCCGTCCTCTTACTCCCCTGGGCAGGTATGTGGGATGAGCCACAAACTTGCCTCATATGAATAAGAATGTCTTTCGATTTAAAAAAAATAATCAGTGAAAACAGGGGAGGTTATTAGACAGTTTCCTAGTTTTAGATTCCCCACATTCCTCTGTCGAAACCCAAACACAACAATATTGTGATAGCACAGGAGAGCCGGGAAGCGCAACTGACTAGAAGCAGAACGTTAATTGGGCCCTTTTAGATTCATTGACCAAAAGGAGTGAAATAATAAAGAGCCGACAGACCACATCTGTTCTGATTAGAGAATTAGATATTTTTAATCCTTTCATTAAATTCCCCTTTGCAGATTCAACTAGATAAAGTATTCTACCCTTTCTGCATTAAAACCGGTGCATATAATTGCTGTGTGCTGGGAGACAGCAGCCAGGTTCCAACCCAGAGGTGGCTGCATTTCAGTAGTAGGGGATATTATCATGGTATACAGCTTGTAACATCACTTTAAGTTTGTAAAGCCCTTTGAGAGTCTCTGGGATGAAAGGAATTATATAAATGAGTAGCTCTAGGGAGCCCTTGCTGCGACTGATTTTTGGATAAGATAACCAGAGGCTTTTCAGGCATCGGGAGGCAAATATATACAGACACATTAGCCTCTGATATTAGCCCAAATCCAGAAGCTCATGAGTAGGCAAAACTTCCAGAAGCCAAGAACTGGCCAATTGTATGGTGATGTTGATGGAAGGAGCTTGTGGAGTTCTTGCTTAAAGTCTGAAAACCTACTTTGTCCAGTGGTTCAGCTGCAACAAAGGACAACCGGAAACTGATTGGGACGTTTGATACTAATGGCCACGTATGGATCATGAATATTAACAATCGGCATTGCTCATTAACACTGTGATTCCCCAGGAGTGGTAAACACACAGCATTTGGGTCTATTTCCCATTCAACCCATAGGGCCAAATTCTGCTCTCTGTGGCACAGGTACAAGTCCCATTGAACTCAATGAATTTGTGCCTGTGGTCACCAGGTGCAGAATTTAGCCCAACTGTTTTGGAGGATTTTAGGTATTTTTTTTCCGCCCACTTTCTGCTTTTTATTACCCCATTGATTTCAGTGACGTTAGAGGGCTGGAACTGAAGGCCAACATCCCTCAGCCAAGCCCTGGCATGATCCTGATAAAACACACGCTGCTGGACGTAAAATCCCATCTCCCAGAGAGCATTGCTCATCTCAGGACCAAATCCTGCTCTCACACCTACTGCACTTTTAGAAACTGTTGGGACAGATTCTGATCTCAATTACAACAGTGTCAGTCCAGAGTAACTCCATTCACTGGTTCTAACTGAGATCACAACCTGGCCTTGAGCGTGTCACAGTTGGTGGATACGATTTGAAAGTGGGAGAGGAGAGCTGCTTCAAACCTGGACTTTACAGCAAATTAAATGAAATGCAACCGAATTAGAACTGTGATGGAAAACGTCATTTTGCTGGACGAAACACAGTTTCCACAACTTGGTTTTAAGGAACAGTATTACATATAGATAGATACACTATGCTAGATCTTGAGAAAAAAATAAATATGCGAAATAAACTAAAACATACAGTATAGGGGATATTCCGATCAACAAACCAATCACCATTAGAATCAAAAAGTAAACCATCCTTTCACTTAGGACCTCAACAACATTTCTCAATGCACTAGGTACATTTTAAACCATGCAAGTTTACACAAACATCTTAACTAGGTTTTTTTTTTTTAAAACTTTTTAAAACACCAACATTATGCATTTCTTTGTTAATTATATTGGTTAAAGTCACAGCCAGTGGCTGCCAAATATCAGATACATCATATACATATTTTTATACAGAATCTGGACAACACAACATTACACATCCTAGAGAGAGAAAAAAAGATTATTTGTTCCTTTGTTTGTTTTTTCTTTTTTTTTCTTTTTCTTTTTTATTTTGTAAAAAATATGAAATGATGATGGGGGGGGGGAACCTACTATCAAATGAAAAGTGTAATAATTTCCAAATCACCGTACAACAAGGAAAAATGGCTCAAACTCAGCTCCACATTTAAAATTCTCTTAGCTAAGAAACAAGACATTACACACAAAGTGTATTGGTATTTAAAAATAGAAAGAATTGTAACAACATGCTGTCTGATTCCAAACACAATTTATTTAAAAAGAACAGAAGAAAAGAAAATCAAAAAGTTTCATGACAGCAAAGGTATCTTCTTGGTTCAGACTTCCTACCAACCCATGATGCATTGCTATGTGATGTAGTTGGACAGCCAAAGCAGACAGGGCACTGGTGGGAAAAGGGAACGGTCAGTTTGTTTTGTTGGATGTATGCTCAGGGAGTTGAAATTGCAAGCAGGGTCTGAAACAGTGACAGTGGTTTCAGGTCTTTGCTTTTCATGTAGTTTGGATATTCAGGAGCATCATGCTGATGATGCGTGGGTGACCTACTTATATTTTCCTTGCCCATCTCCTGCCCATCAACATCC
This sequence comes from Lepidochelys olivacea, assembly GCF_965140295.1. NCBI lineage: Eukaryota > Metazoa > Chordata > Testudines > Cheloniidae > Lepidochelys > Lepidochelys olivacea. The sequence goes on from NC_140413.1 coordinate 9,668,418, forward strand.
TGGAGCAATGCATGTGTGAGATTAGACAGAGCGAAAACATAACCAGAAAATGAACCATGTCGAATTCTGCCATTGTCATGGTAAGTATACAAAAATGTTAAAATTTCAGATATAATCAAAGATACAAAATCAGTTCTGACAAGAGGTTGGTTTTTTTGTTTGTTTGTTTTTAAACAGTAACCATTACAGTGCAAGGTTTCCTATTACAGTAAAAGGTGTGGATCTGGTTTTACAGTAGCTGTAGCTTGTAGCTGATTTTTATTATGTATAGTAGGTCCCTGATGTTAAGTGTATGCACCAGTTTGAGACAAAAACCCAGCACAATAATGGCTATTTAGCTTTAAATACATTTTTTTCCTTAAACATTTACAAAATAACACACCAATGTCACAATTTCACAAGCACGTATTTCGCCTTAATAAAAAGCAATGTAATCATGTTGAAATCCCGATACTTAAAGAAACGTAAAGGTTGGTAGGTGAGGACATGAGCTCACGTGCTGTTTGAGTCAAGTGTGTTTGTCACCCTGCTGAGCTCCTGTGGATTTTAAGACACTGGCTTTGCAGTGTTCAGCTGTGCTTCTTGTCACTCCCTGGCCAACTTTTGTGCTCAGTTAAGAAACTGTAACCGTGCTCAATGAAAGGCATTCTCAAGTTCCGTTCACAGCACTGGGATCTGAGATTGTACAATTAAAATGAGGATTAAAAAATATTTAAAATATTCTGCCGTTGATACAATACAAAGGGCAAGAAGCTGATGCCACCATAAAATAGCCAAATATTTGTTAGGAGAAGAAAACAAAACAGAACAAAACAAAAGCAAAATAGAACATGCAACCATGGGTATATCCCAGCACACAGATTAATGCCAGGCAGACGTGATGGTTTAAAAAAAACCCCAAAGTGCTGCAGAGATGACAGCACATGTGGAGCAGATCACAGAGATGGAAACACAGGGCTAATGGGCCAGTTAACTGGTGTAAAGCTGGATTATCGCCACTGACCTCAATGGAGTTACTCCAGATTTACACTGCTGAAACTCAGAGCCCTGTCTCTGCAGATTTGATCAGATTTAGGAGATCCAAGTACTTTAGGCTGAAGTCTGTTCTTAAAATATAGGTAAATGTCCCAAGCAGCAATCACATATTTGTCTTACCACGGCGGTACACAACTGTAAGTCTTGCTGCAACAAATGAGTTAATACACACCCACACACAAAGATGCTACATTAGATATTGTGCAAGCTTGCTCTCTCTCTTTAAGTAAAAGGACCTAGATAAGATTTCTGGCCTTCAAAATTCAATGCAAGTTCTTGGAAGCCCGTGTAACTTTGTGAACCACCGTTGGTTGTTGTGAGTACCCTGCAGGCTGCTCTAACCTGCGTCTGGAGCCAAGGATGGGCAAAGAATTATAGGTCAGTGAATTACTTCTGGTTTATCCCGTTTCTGCTGTGTCCACTCACTGCCCTCTTCACTGGAGACTCTAGAGTTGTTTATGCCAGCTCTGCTCCTTGTGGAGATTCCCTTCTGTTGAGGATATACCCAGGAAAGGTGCAAAGGGTCATCTCTTCTCCCCTCCCTGTGCGTGGGCAAAGGGCGGGTGCGGGGGCAGAGAATCTCACCATTTGAGTTTCCTTTTCTGCCTGGATGTGCTTGTAAAATGGTTAATGTGGCCTGGAATATCGATTGTTAGGATGATGCATTTGCCATTTAACATTACCTGGTCCACGAAAAAACAGCTGCTCGGCACATTCCATTGTGAACGATTCTTCAATGCACTGAATGAAATGATGTCAAGTAACATAAAACGAGAAATAAGAAAAGGCTCCAGGCACTGTTTTTAAAGTTTAATTAATGGACATTTCAAAATATTTTATTTAAGACGTATAAAATCCTTTGGAGAGTTAATGATCTGTTGCATTTGGCTTTGAAAGCCTATAGCCTTTTTGAGCGAAACAAGCATTTAAAAAGTAGCCAAAACATTAAGTTTCTAATATTTTAAAACACAATGATATTATTTAATAACCAAATTGATGTTTATCTAGCAAACAAAAGTATACAGCAAAAATTCAAAGATCCTAGGGTGAAATCCTGTACATCAAGTTACAACCCAAAGCAAAGTGTTCCAGATGAGTTAGAACCACCTAAAATACAGGCTTAAAGCAGAAATGCTCAGGGACTCCAGATGACAGTATAATAAACGCATTTATGACCTGATTTTCCAACTTTTACTTACTCAGATTGTCTTTACTCATGCAATTGATCCCTTGAGGTCAAGGGGACCCAGGTATATGACGAAGGGCCACTCAGGTGGGGAAAGACTGCAGAATCAGATCCTTAATTGGAAAATTCATTCTCTACTGAAAATCATGTCTGAGTTTTGAAACCACATCCCCATTTCTGTTCCAAGTGAGATCCCACTTGGAAGTTAAAAGAGGTTGAATATTTCCAGAATATACATTAGGGTTTTCAATAAAGAAAAATCTGAGAGGGACTTTTTTTCAAATTTCTAATTTCTTCCTTTCTTCTTTTCCTCTCTTTGATTTTAGTCTTATACTCAGGAGCAAATATATCAGTCATGAAGATGAGAGAGTGATAGCACCCTGGCTAGAGTCAAACACAATGGGGAAGGAGTTGTACAAGGTTCATACACTCACACAGCTCTGCCGCCACACCCTGGTCCTGATCTGCAACACTCCCTCCTGCCTGATCCTGCATCCCCAGGCAGCTCTGCCATTGGTCTACAATCCTGAGCTGCAAAGCCTTTTGTGATTCCGGTCCACATATCTCTCCCAGTGCTCTGCAATCCTAGCCTACAGAAGTCCTTCACATTAGGACAGAAGTCCTACTTCTGCCAAACAACTCTATTAATGCACTGCAGTCCACTTCTGCAACACCTTCTGCTAAACCATTGCTCAGACTCCGTTTTGAGATGATACCATCATTAATCGATCAAATTTTGTGGTGGTTTTATTGGTGAGGGAAAATGGGTACTAGGAGACCCATAAAAATTAAGTCCCCTCCACCAAACTTCAGTCATGACCAGAACTCCGCTCTCCAAAGAGGAAAGCCTGGTGTACTAACCACTCACTTCACCGTCCTGCTTCTCCTGAAAGCTTGTAGCTTTAAATAAATGGGGCGACTTTTTCAAGTGAAATGCAGCAACATCCTCTCGTTATCTGCAATTGCCAGCTACCATCTTGGTCCATGGAAAGGCTTGTTCTTTATCCTGGTGCTGAAAGGAGCAATGCAAATATCATGCATTTTGTCGCACTGGCTTGTAAGACAATGACAATCAACATACATCAGCGTCTATGCTTGGTATGTAGCAGAGATGTACAGTTTGACAGCATTGGCATTTGGCAGCATCAAGGGCTGTAAGATCTGCATGATAGAAATAGGATTGCTAGCTTGATAGGAAAGATACCGGTGGTTCGATTCGATTTTTGTGTCCAATGTGCTGTAAGACCATGATGATGGCATGATGAATGTACAGTAAAATCCTGCTACCCATGGTCTATAACATCAATGATGGCAGATAGCTTTGATCATAGTTCTAATCTGATGCTTTAAGACTTGTTCCTATTGTCCAGAAATACAATGGCATTTGTGGAGATAGTGACACTGTTTCATGGTCTCCTTCTGCTCCTTTCCTTATTTTGATGCAACATCACGCAAGCATACCCCAGTCAAGGTGAAGAACTAGAGACTCCATGAAGTCCACTAAGGGCTTCTTTATTGCCAGTCTGTTTTACATGGGAGACACTCATGTACTACTGTGATGGGCAGCAATACAAATTTCTAAGATAGATAGAAGGGAAGTGGTAGAAATCCTACACCTGGAATAATTTAAAACAGGGTGAAGCAAAGCCCTGGAAAATTAGATTGAGGAGCGTTGGCCTAGATATCCTACTAGACATTTCCATCGCTACCTTTCATGACGGTTTTATCCAATAAAAGTTGGAGTCTGAACTTCTTTAAGGAACTTGGGGTTTATGAAGAAGTACAATAATACCGACTCCGTTTTACAGAGAAGATTTTATCTCATCAATGATCCAAGTGTCACCCATGTCTATAGTGCATTTGTTTTTCTAAGTGCCAAATAAGCTATGTCAGTAAACGTCTAGTCTAACCACCCTGTTAAAAATCTGGATCAACATAACTTTTCAGACAAGCCACCACATCACATTAGAATGTTACTCTACCTACTTTTGAAATGGTTTCTGCATATTCCAAGGAGCGCTCCTGTCTCCACCTCAAGGTCCTGTGTACTGTTCCCTCTAAGCTGTGCATGTGCACACAGATCCTAAACCCCACGCACATGGCAAAACGCCGCACGCACAAAAATTTGCACAGAAGCACAAAAATTTACACAGAAGAAATTTTTTGTGCACACGGCCTGTCAAAAATTTGCACAGGAGAAATTTTTTGTGCACACGGCCTGTCAAAAATTAGAGGGAACATTGGTCCTGTGCTCTCCCACCTTCCAGCTAGAAAGGACTGGTCTCAACTCCCTTTCTGTGGCAAACCTCATTGCAACTCCTCAGTCCTCTGGAGGGGTCCCCTACTATGCAACACTACAGGGATCCCATGTGTGCTGCCGGCTACAGCATTCTTAGCCCTCAGCCGATTCACAATTGAACACTGCCTCCTTTGTGGTGTTTCCAAAATACTGATCACTGAAATGGCCTGTAATGTCCAGAATTCAGAGACAGAGGCACACAAATAAATCTGAAAGAGCTGTGTATTGTGGAACATAGGGATACGGGAATAGGATCCATGTTCATAGATCTTCTCTTGGAATTTTGCCTTGTTGCTGGTGATGCAGGTTCCTTGACATGATCCTCAAAAGTCTCACTTTCCACGGCTTGGAATGAATGGCTTGTTGGCCAAGTGGTTCGGCATCCCAGAATAGATACAGGTGGATTGGATGCTTCCACTGATACCAACAGGCTAGCAAATATTATGGGTCAGGTCCATCTCCACTTTGAACTATCTTCAGCTGTTGCAGTAAGGAGCTGGGAGAGGTGTTGCGGGGCCTTACGTTTCACCTGTAGAGATGTTTGCCAAGTCAGTCTTAGCTTTGTAGAGTTGTGCTACCTTGGGCTGTGAACTTACCAGAATTCACAAGCCAAGTAGAGTTGGGCATGGTCAAACCTTAGATAGGAGACACCTAGGAAAGGCCACGGTCTGCAGGAAGTGGTGGTAGTGATTCACTGAGTGGCACTTTTCCCTTTGACTCTGTATTGAAACAAAATTCCAGACTGCTGGTTTTGGGGGATCTATACTGCTTGGAGGCACCATTTTCCACATGAGATCTACACCTGAGGTCCTGACCACTCCTTAAAAATCCCATGACATATTTTGCAAACATAGGGATGCTAATCTTAATGTCCTGCGTGAATTCCAAGTTGGGTTCCAACATTCTACCTACCTAAAAAGATTCCACCTGTAACTTCAGCCCAGAAAGTTATTTTTCACTTTGTACATCAAGACAAGATATTGTTTAGTTTTGGTGTATAAGGAATGGAGGATCACTCAGTCTATCAACAAGCCTACCCTTTGGAACATTGGTTTTGTACAGTGACGTGCCCCGTACATGGTCAAAATAAAAAAATGAGTGTGTGCTGGAGACCAGTTTCTCTGGTCTGTTTTCTACTTGTGACTGAAACTTAAATCCACTCCAGCCCTGCACTGGAGAGAAAGAGGCAAATTAGGTTCTTTGGCAAGCATGTTTCCCAAAAAGGGAGAAAACAGGGAAAAATAAAGAAAATAAAGTACACTCTGTTTACAGTCAGTCCTGTGAAACTGCCCTGTGAAAGTGAGCTTATATAAACAGGAGTGTTTGAACTTGCCTCAAGTTTATCATTTGGTGCATGGTTAAAGTTTAGTGTGGCACCTAGCTACCATGGTGGCGGAGGACATACAAATGCTAAGAAATAAGTGGCCTTATAAAGATATATTACATACTAAAATAGCAGGTTATGTTTATATTGCTCTCTTAGCACATGCTCTACCAGGTCATCTAAGTAGCTGTCAAAATTAGTTACTGGCTGACCTACGATGGCATAGGGCAGTGGTTCTCAAATTTTTACAAACCAGGACACCTCCAGGGCTATCTTTCCATCTAGCCAGGTCCCTGCTAAGTTGAGAACCTCTGACACAATCTTGGGCAACTGAGGTTTGGAAGTGTCAAGACCAGCTTTGTAGCTGGAAATTTGTAGGCAGCTAAGCCAACTGGGGAGTTAACCACTCTGCATTAAATTAACTAGTCACTCACTGTTTAATCAATCTTTAGGCAAGTAGGACCAAGAGGAGGCCATGCTGTGAACGGATTTTGCAGTCCAATGATATACATTTAATGGAGCCAAATATATTTTAAGGGAACAAGATTGGAAAATAGCAACTGTGTCTAGCCAAGCGGTGGAATAGCAAAGCTCTGCAAAGAGGTGGCTTGGAGGCATCAGAGGCCTAGTTCTCACCTTGGTTCCTAATCCAAAGGCCAGCACGCCCTGGGAATGCTACAGAGGCAGAATGCTCTGCAGTGATCTGCAACTCATTCCCACCCACTCCAGTTCAAAGTGAGAGAAGACTCCTCAAATGGGAATATTTTTTCTTCTTTCCTTGTTTGCACTTGGGGCAGAGGGGGAATCAAGAGGGAACTGGGTGGCTTTGAGAGCTGTTCATGGGCTATAGAATCTTTCACTGGTCGGTTACCATGTCACTTCACATTCACAAAGACCATTTGGGGGCCTATGTGAAATGATATATTGGCCTGACTTCAGTTCCTAGTGGACAGATAGTCACGTCACAAGGACCGAAGCTATAGCTGGCTCTAAGTCAAACCCTTGTTGGGAGTTTGAGCCAAGAACTGAATAGGCCATGACAGTGATGGTCCATCCAGGTCCAGGTTGAGATATGTCAGCAGTGCAGTGTGGGAGAAGCTTGCCCTGCTGTTGTCCCGGCTTTTGAGGATACGCTACTTCAATCTTCTTTTCTACCAATTACCCTTGATTATATTTTTATGACATTCTCCACCCCTATTAAGGATGGTTGACCTGGGATCACTTTGATGAATCCTGAATCTTTATGTATCTTTGTTTCAGCTGATATTTTTGCCCACTGCTCAGAAAGACAGGGATGTCCTGTGTTGGTTCATAGAATCATAGAATATCAGGGTTGGAAGGGACCTCAGGAGGTCATCTAGTCCAACCCCCTGCTCAAAGCAGGACCGATCCCCGACTAAATCATCCCAGCCAGGGCTTTGTCAAGCCTGACCTTAAAAACTTCTAGGGAAGGAGATTCCACCACCTCGCTAGGTAACGCATTCCAGTGCTTCACCACCCTCCTAGTGAAAAAGTTTTTCCTAATATCCAACCTAAATCTCCCCCACTGCAACTTGAGACCATTACTACCCGTTCTGTCATCTGCTACCACTGAAAACATTCTAGATCCATCCTCTTTGGAACCCCCTTTCAGGTAGTTGAAAGCAGCTATCAAATCCCCCCCCCATTCTTCTCTTCTGCAGACTAAACAATTCCATTTCCCTCAGCCTCTTCTCATAAGTCATGTGTTCCAGTCCCCTAATCATTTTTGTTGCCCTCTTCTGGACACTTTCCAATTTTTCCACATCCTTCCCGTAGTGTGGGACCCAAAACTGGACATAGTACTCCAGATGAGGCCTCACCAATGTCGAATAGAGGGGAACGATCACGTCCCCCAATCTGCTCGCAGTGCCCCTACTTATACATCCCAAAATGCCATTGGCCTTCTTGGCTACAAGGGCACACTGTTGACTCATATCCAACTTCTCGTCCACTGTAACCCTTAGGTCCTTTTCTGCAGAACTGTTGTTGAGCCATTCGGTCCCTAGTCTGTAGCAGTGCATTGGATTCTTCCATCCTAAGTGCAGGATTCTACACTTGTCCTTCTAAACCTCATCAGATTTCTTTTGGCCCAATCCTCCAATTTGTCTAGATCCCTCTGTATCCTATCCCTACCCTCCAGCGTATCTACCTCTCCTCCCAGTTTAGTGTCATCTGCAAACTTGCTGAGGGTGCAATCCAGATCATTTATGAAGATATTGAACAAAACCGGCCCCAGGACCGACCCCTGGGCACTCCACTTGATACCGGCTGCCAACTAGACATGGAGCCATTGAGCACTACCCGTTGAGCCCAACAATCTAGCCAGCTTTCTATGCACCTTATAGTCCATTCATCCAGCCCATACTTCTTTAACTTGCTGGCAAGAATACTGTGGGAGACTGTGTCAAAAGCTTTGTTAAAGGAAGGAACAACACATCCACTGCTTTCCCCTCATCCACAGAGCCAGTTATCTTGTCATAGAAGGCAATTAGATTAGTCAGGCATGACTTGGCCTTGGTGAATTCATGCTGACTGTTCCTGATCACTTTCCTCTCCTCTAAGTGCTTCAGAATTGATTCCTTGAGGACCTGCTCCATGATTTTTCTAGGGACTGAGGTGAGGCTGACTGGCATGGAGTTCCCAGGATCCTCCTTCTTCCCTTTTTTAAAGATGGGCACTACATTAGCCTTTTTCCAGTCATCTGGGACCTCCCCCGATCGCCATGAGTTTTCAGAGATAATGGCTAATGGCTCTGCAATCACATCCGCCAACTCTTTTAGCACTCTCGGATACAACGCATCCGGCCCCATGGACTTGTGCTTGTCCAGCTTTTCTAAATAGTCCCGAACCTCTTCTTTCTCCACAGAGGGTTGGTCACCTCCTCCCCATGCTGTGCTGCCCAGTGCAGTAGTCTGGGAGCTGACCTTGTTTGTGAAGACAGAGGCAAAAAAAGCATTGAGTACATTAGCTTTTTCCACATCCTCTGTCACGAGGTTGCCTCCCTCATTCAGTAAGGGGCCCACACTTTCCTTGACTTTCTTCTTGTTGCTAACATACCTGAAGAAACCCTTCTTGTTACTCTTAACATCTCTTGCTAGCTGCAACTCCAGGAGTGGTTTGGCCTTCCTGATTTCACTCCTGCATGCCCGAGCAATATTTTTATACTCATCCCTGGTCATTTGTCCAATCTTCCACTTCTTGTAAGCTTCTTTTTTGTATTTATGAGCAGCAAGGATTTCACTGTTAAGCCAAGCTGGTCGCCTGCCATATTTACTATTCTTTCTACACATCAGGATGGTTTGTCCTTGTAACCTCAATAAGGATTCTTTAAAATGCAGCCAGCTCTCCTGGACTCCTTTCCCCCTCATGTTATTCTCCCAGGGGATCTTGCCCATCAGTTCCCTGAGGGAGTCAAAGTCTGCTTTTCTGAAGTCCAGGGTCTGTATTCTGCTGCTCTCCTTTCTTCCCTGTGTTAGGATCCTGAACTCGACCATTTCATGGTCACTGCCTCCCAGGTTCCCATCCACTTTTGCTTCCCCTACTAATTCTTCCCGGTTTGTGAAGAAGAATCAAGAAGAGGTCAACAGCAGCAGGTCAAGAAGAGCTCTGCCCCTAGTTGGTTCCTTCAATGTGTTAGCAGTGGCCTTTTGTTATTTTAGTTATCTATCACTAATTGTATTAATGGTTTTGATATAGGCTAATGAGCATTAAGGATGATCATGTGTCATCGGAAAAGTCATGGCTTTGCTCCAACAACAAAGCCACAGATTCATAGAAAAAATGCACAAGATCCTTGGCGGGGGTAGTGGGGTGACATTCTTCAGATCTATCCATGCTGTATGTTTCGGGTAGACACAAGAGTCCATGTGATACTGAGAGAAAATCAAATTCACAAGCCATTATCCAAATCCAAAATTGCCAAATTGTTACCAAATCAGAATTGATCAAAATTCTATTCTGTCCAACGTGCAACAATGCAGTTCATTGTGCAGAACAATTCCAGTGTTAACTAGGCTACGGTGATGACTAGATGGTAAAGAATGCCTTTGGAGCAGAAGCTATTGCACTGCTGATTTTCAGTTGGACATACTCTCCAGAAATCTCTTCAACAACACCTTGATACAAGTTGCCTGGCCTGTATGAAATAATTGGGCAGTCTTAGTCCAGCAGGCAGGCTCTCCCACCGCAAAAATTGCCACTGGTGATTGACACTTTGTTGACAGCCTCAGCAAGTTGGCCCAAGAACTGAATTACCATGTAAATGGATCTATTTTCTCACTCCTATAGGTGGCCCCAGTAGATCAGGAGCCAAGTATATTGCACTGCCCATACAATGCCTGATTTGTGGGTAAAGACAGGTCTTTCACAGGCATTAAATTCACCTAACTCACAATACTATAGTCCTGGGATCTTAATTGTTTCCTGTTCCTGTGGAATATTTCCTGCTCTGGAGGATGGGTTCCATTGAATAACACTGGGAAAAGGAAATACACTTCATGCCTGTAGGACAGGTGGGATTTGAGAGCTCCAGGGCTGTCCCTTGCAACAAATGACTATGTAGAGATGACTCCAAGAGAGACTTCTGATGTTTGCTTATTAGGATATTAAGATACTGCCAATGCCCTCAGGGATATTCTGTACTGATCTGGAAGAGCCACTTGGTGCCATTCATCCAAAAACGAAAGATTAAATAGAGACTGCCTCCACTGACTTACAGTTTACAGACCACAGTATGGGGAAGGACAATTTGGATTGGCCGGGTTGTCATCCCCACCAGGAGCTTTCTGCAGTGATAGCATCTGAGACCATCATCACCAAAAGTACATGCCTCTACCACTTGAGCTGAAGACGCCCCTCCATTAACTGGTAGTGACAATAGATTTGTGACTGTTTGAGCCAGGCACTGGAATGGGACATGCCACTCTGAACTAACACGTCACACACTCCCTCTGTGAGGGGATGCTCATCCTGTGCATGTGAAATTCAAGCCATTAGATGGGTCACTGCTTTGAAGCAGCCCCCACCACGGCTTGTTAGCAGGGATAGAACTCCCAGACTTTCAGGACACATCTCTACCACTTGATCTAAAGCAGCAACTCCATTGTCTGGTAGTAGTAGCAGGTTCTTATCCTGTACATGAACTAGCAGCTAGTAGCGGGGAGCATAATAAATTTAGCCAAAAGTATTACTGCTATAAGAACCACTCAGTGCCAAAATAGGTTCCAGTTGTATTAGCATCTTTTTGTTGTACTAGGAACCATGCCCTGAGGGCCCACTTTAGGCATAGTAGGGGCTATGGGAAGTAATGAATGGGACACAGTGTAGCTCTCTCCTGAGCAGAGGTATGGTTTCCTACCATATCATCCAAAACACCATAGTCAGCAGTGGCTCTAGGTCAGAAGTTTAAGTTGGGCACTATCTGTAATGCCCTTAGTTACACAAGTGTTCATTAACTAAAGTGTCCTTTAGTTCCCTGCTATGACTATTTGGTTGGGTGTCCTACCTGGATGCTTACTGCTATGAAGCCCTAAGCTAGAACATGCAGCTGTCCCTACCTTGATCTTTCACAGTGGTTGACATACAGATTCCACATGAAGGTAGCAGTTAGTTTAGCTTGATATTATTTCTCAGTTTTCTGAATGGGCTGCATTCCAGGTGTCCCTCTGGCAGAGATGCCCCTCTCTCCAGTTGCCTCCTGCAACCCCCCCCCACTTGGATACGGCAAACCTCTTCTCAGCTCTTCAAGGCTTTGCCACAATTTTGGGCCTGAAAGCCATCAGGTGGAATCATAGAATCATAGAAGATGAGGGTTGGAAGAGACCTCAGGAGGTCATCTAGTCCAACCCCCTGCTCAAAGCAGGACCGATCCCCGACTAAATCATCCCAGCCAGGGCTTTGTCAAGTCAGGCCTTAAAAACCTCTAAGGATGGAGATTCCACCATCTTCCTAGGTACCTCATTCCAGTGCTTCACCTCCCTCTTAGTGAAATAGTGTTTCCTAATACCCAACCTAGACCTCCCCCACTGCAACTTGAGACCATTGCTCCTTGTTCTTGTTCTGGAGCTGAAGTTCACCTTTCAAAGTGGGGAAGGCATTTACGAAATTCAGCTGCTCATTGGAGACAGGGCAAAAGACTGGGAGGTGAGTGAAGTGAGTTGGGATTGGGTGAGTGTGGTTACAGGATTCCCTTTACAGTCACACAGATTGCATAGACCTGATGTTGCATGTGGATTTAACCCCATGTCTAGTATGAATTGGAATCAGACAGTTAAGTCCTTGATCCCTATGTGGAAAATCAGAAGACAAAGTCCCAAAGAGAGAAGAATAACAAAAATGATTAAAAGGCAGAAGGGAACTGGCATAATGAGGAAGAACTAAATATGTTGAGCTCTCACTTCTTTTCACTTATATGTGCTCTCCTCCAGAACCTTTGTTTCACCCCACTGTCCTTCTCCCATGCTTCTCTCTGCACCTTCTTCTACACGATTCCTTCACCTGGAGCCCCAGTGCATTCTGTACCCTATGTACGCACGGGCCGGTTAGAATTGGAAGATCTTTAAGGCAGGGGCCTTTGTCTTAATATCTGTTTGTAAAGTCCTCACATATTCTGCTATATAAGTGACATAGATGAGGCCAGGCCTAGGAGTTCAGATCCTGAATACCCAAGAGCCTTGAAGGAGGAGAGTGTTTGCATCTACAGTTATGGACTGGCTCATTTTTAAGATACGGACTGCTTGAGAAATTTGGAACTGAATGTGCATTCTGAATTCTCTCCAGCGTCTGAGTGTTTGGATATAGGGTTTTGGTTGGGAGTGATGTCTAAGTGGAAATGCACTTGGTTTGTTTTATATGTGCATTCAGACTATAAGGGATATCTTTCCAACATGCCGGGTGGGTTTTAGCTATGCAATTTTCATTCAAGTCAACAATAACTGCATGATAATCGCTCCTCATGCTGCTTTGACAACTGTCCCCTACAGCCTGGATCCACTGAAGTCAGTTCCAAAAGAGGTCTGGGCCTGCAGTGTGCTAATATTACAGCATCTACTTTGTACAAACCTCGTTTGGGAACCAAGAGATATTGCAGGAAGAGCGGAGCTGCATAACCTCCTTTGTAACCAAAATCTGCGACCAGCCAAAATTCTCTCTCTCTCTTTTTTTTTTTAATCATAAACCCAAAGCCTGGATGAGGTTGGCCAAGATATGCAAACCTTTCCAAAGCTGCTGGGGTTTGAGGTTCGAGGGAGCTGAAGACTGACTTTGTAGTAAACCCCAGTGCCAAGGAAGAATTTAGGGGAGGGCTCAGCAGTTTTGTGTGGAAGCTCGGCGGTTTCGTCTCAGTTACCCCGGAGTTTTAAGTGTGTCATTTGAACCCGAAACTCAAAGTGAATCTCAGCAGGTAGGGAGAGAAAACCTAACCAAACTGAAACACAGGAAAACCCTGTTAGTTGAAACTACCAGGATCTGCCTTGCCCTGTAGAAGGTTTATGAAACACTGCATGTTTTACAGGGCTACAATCCACTTAATACTTTGGAGTCATTACAGTGGTGAATTCTGCCTTCTGTTAAAACCCTGCCATCCTCTTGGATTCTCAGGTGTAACCAGGGAAAGGAATATGGCCCACAAAGTCTGAGTCTGATCCAGGAAGGTGCTGAGCACCCTAAACTCCCAAAGATGTCAATACAATATGATGGCATTCTGGATTTATAGGAGGTACTTGGCACCTTGCAGGATTGGCCTTCGTGGGAGTTCTACATGAGAAGGGGGCTGCAGGATCTGACCCTCTCTATGTCTGTAGGAATATCTGAAATGGGATCACCAATTCCATATGGAAAAACGAGTCAACTTCTCATATTGCAAGAAAATGATCCGCCTGTTCACCCTAGTGTTGAATTCTGGAGTCCCTATGGTAGGCAAAGCCCTCATGGACTTCAGTGGGATCCGACTCTACAGATTTTAAATGGGCCAAGTGTCTGTCAATTAGAGATATAAGAATCAAAATGGTCAAGAACTTTTGCTGACGTTGGAGCAATGATATTAAGGTAAAATAGTATTGAAAAAGCAATTTCTTGTGTGTTAAATCTATTCTGATTCATCTAGCACACCCTGACATGGTAACTTGACCATCAGACCATAGCTTACTAAGTGACATAGATTAGCATCTAGCAAAACTCTCATTGACGCCAATAGGAGTAGGATTGGACCCAGTGATCCAGAGCATGTCCCTAGTTCTTTACATCTTCTAAGTGTTGTACAAACATTATCTAATCCCTACAGCACCCTTGTGAGGTAGATAAACAGCCTACGAGATTATTAGAACGAACCATTCTTAACATCTCATTTATTTCCCACTATATAGTGATTCGTTAACTAAGCTTGGACAGTGAAATGGGACTGGTCAGTATCACGTTAGTTCCTAACCGGTTTGATTTTCTGATATGCATGCACCAGCTTAGTGCTGATGGGCGTGAGCGGAACCCATTGCCGTAGAAAGTCAATGAGGTCAAGAAAAAGGGACTGGATGTATAACTCCAGAACAGCTGGAGTTATTAAAACTAATGCTAACAAAAGTTCTGGAAGGAACATGGACCCTCATACTTCAGGGCTCAAGCTAGCCTCTAACTATTAGAGATCAGGATGAGACCTAATTTGGGGGCCATCTTATCTCACATCTGCCAACTATGGGGTTCTTCCATCTTCCTTGGAAGCATCTGGTGGTGGTCACTGTCAAAGACAGGAGACTGGATCAGCTGGACGTCGGGTCTGATCCAGTCTGTCACTGCCTATGCTCGTTCCATGTGGGTCCGTCATGCTTTAACCCCCCACTATTGCTCTGCTAATGATTCCAGCCTCCATTGCCTGATTCTCCACTTCTGACACATATTTTCCTGCTTTCTCCCAAGCCACCTCTTACAAGTAGAAGCAGCTCCCCATCAAAATCTGTAAAGCCACCACCTTATCCTACTTCAAGTCCCTCCTCCAGGCTTGCCTTTGCCATAATGTATGCAGAAAACTGTTGTCCTATGACGGCTAGGCAGGTGACGTGCTGTGATCACTGCTCCCTGCTGGCTAAGAGCTGTGTGCATCCTATTCATTTGGCTGCCACTGTCTTCTCTACCTTCACCCCAACCCCCTTGTTTGGCTCATCCACCTATTACTGTATATCTTATCTTTTAGACTGTAAGCTACTGGGATAGGGACTGAGAGTAATTGTCTATATGTAGAGCACCTAGCGCGATGTGGCCTTCCTGGGTTGGCCCCTAGGGGGTACCACAGTATAAATGTTAGATAAATGAACAACACATTCCCAGAAAGGGTTTCACCGAAATAAAACAATGACAATGCTTCTACTCCTATTAGGCTCTGTAGCCCCGCCACACCCCTTGCTGGTATTGTGGGTGTCCCTTCCTGCAGCCAGACCCGGGGCATGCGCTCTGGTTCCTTGCCCGCTGTACAATCTTTCTGGCATCCAATGCCCCCAAACCCCTGAAGCTGTAGAGGAGTTTGCCAGCTGCAGTGTCTCCATTTCCAGGGCCACGAGGCTGCCTCTTGACATCCTGGGTACCCCTGGAGCCAAAGGGATACAAAGTGTGGCTGGTCTCGCCCCCGACTGTTGACTAGGGCAGCAGTCCATACAGTTCAGCCTACATAAAGTCTTTTGTGTGTTGCACAGCTTCTCCCTGGCACTGGTGCACCCACACTTCCGCTCTCCCCAGACGACTGGAGAAGCTGTTTTAAAATAATTAAGTCCATCAGTTCTCCTACTGACCATCCTGCCATCATGAGCCGCTGAGTTGCCTCTATTCAGTCATTTTCAAGGTGAAGGTCTCCGGCTGCTCACCCCCGAAGGAAAAGGCTCCCATTCCTGGCACTTCTCCAAGATCCCCAACCGCTTCGAGAGCGGCCTCAACACCTTTGTAGTCCGTGACAGCAGCCTCACCAGGGATCAGTGTGCGGCTTGTGCCTCTCCTGTTAAAAAAGGAGCCAAATGAACAACTCAGGACTCCCTCCACTGAGCAGCAGTGGCTACCCATTCACATGCCCAGTTAGGCCTCCAAGTCATCATCCAGATTTATAATTGCAGGGAATGGCTGGTACTCACCTGCAGCTTGGCTAGTGTCCCTGGGCTACATTGAACCTCTGAATACCTTCCCCAGGAACTGCTGCTGTTTCACTCCTGCAGCATCCTGGGCTTGCTGCTCTTCTAAAAATTGCAGGAGATGTGCTGCTCTTTTTGGACTACGTCTTTGGCTCGCTGCTGCTGTATCTCCGGCCACTTCAGGGTCTCTCCCGTTTTCAGTTTTTGTACTTCTTTTACAGAGGGGGTTCAACACAAAAGTTCCGTGCGTCCTGCCGCCCCTTTGCTCTAGCGATGTGAGTTGCAGCTGGACAGAACTGAACGCCCTTGCTGGGGTTTGGTTGTATTCTCAAAAGGAACTCAAAATGCAACAACACAGAATTCAGTCCAAGCTTCTCCCCAGGGGTCCTCCCCAGGGATTGCTCAGTCCACAGTTTAAATTTTCTCTCTTTGCAGAGAGAGAGAGAGAGAGAGAGAGAGAGAGAGACTCTCCCTTATCTCCAGATGGGGTAATGAGCCACCTGCAACCAGGAAGTTAGTACAACATACTTATTTTGCAGCCGGGCTGTCACCTGCTAAAAAGATAGTGTTTACAGACAAGCACTGCCAGCCTATTACATTGCTTCTCCCTCTTGGGAATGTCATTAAATCAGGGGGCAGATTCTGTACTCTTTTACACCACTGAAACTGAGTGAGTTCCACTGAAGTGAGTGGCATAATTCCACATTTACGCCCATGTGAATGAAAGGAGACTCTTACTCATGGCACACCTACTGACAGCTTTCTAAACAAGGATCAGCCTTACAAGCTGGAAAAAAGCACAGGGATGAGCTGGTATAAATGCCCAGATAGACAGATCCTCAGTTAGCCTGGCTGAAACCCAGAACTCCAAACTAAAGAAAAGTTTGCTGTTGATGTTACAACAGGATATCAAGATCTACCCTTATCTTCTGAACGGAGAATTGACCATTAGCAAACTGTCACAATTTTATCACAGCACCTAATCTGGAAGGGAATGAGAGAAGAGCGGATACAAACCAATACAGATTATTCCCTTTCAGAGCACGGGCAATTTATCATTCAGGTGAAAGCAGATCCTGCCTTGAGCCCTTTTTTACGTTATAATGAGACTGCACAAGCATAATGAGGTGCAAAATTTGACTCGTTGTGGTCTGTTTTTACAACGGACAAAGAACAAAGGTGGCCTTGCAAGCTAGCCGATTACTTATGCGTAAGGGTAAGTCAACCCCACTTCTGTTTTTGGCCTACTGTAACATGACAAGCTTAAACACGCAAAAGGTCGACATGTTGCATGTCAAAAACTTGGGACTGCAACGTAAAGAGAAAACTGAAATCAAATGATGGAACAACAATAAAATAATGACAATTTAAGAGTAATTGTGCTTTTTGGTATTTCAAAAAAAAAAAACCCCAATCATCCTTTGAGTTTCATTATTTCAACGTAAACCCCTCAAAAAGCTCAGTAGAGTGACAAAGCGCTCAAATTCAAACATGAACTTTGGAAGCATACGTCTGTTATAAGTTATTTTTTTTCATTGTTCGATTTGTGTCTTCAAATCAACTCCAACCTGTAATTCCAACTGCTATACATTGTCAAGAACACATTGGTATTTCATTCCATATAGACAAAAAACTACACCATAAAAAAGTAGAAATAGCTGGGAACAGGCAAACAATAACCAAGCCAGAATGGTACAGACACCAGATCAGAAAGAGGTGAAAAAAATCTCTTTGTATTGAGCAGTTGCAGAATTTGTAGAGAGTTAAAGGGAGGAAGATGCAGAACAGACCTTGTGAAATTGCCTCTCAGTGATGAGTTTTGCAATCCTGTCATGTACTTTAGGTGAGACGGAGGGCTTGTCCACATGGTGGTTTAGTGCACACCAGCAAAGGGGTAAATTCTAATGTGTTGAAGCATGTTGCACACTCACTGGCCCAGGTGGATCCTGTTAGGGCTCACAAAGGTTCCCTAGTGCTCATTAATTTAGCCCTGTTTCAAACATGCAACACGCTGGTGCACATTAGAATTTACACCCCTGTTTGGTACACACAAAGGCAACGTGTAGACAAACCCCCTTAACAGCATTTGCACTCTTATATTCAAATTCACTCCCATCTGGCTTTCATTTAATATCGTTGCTATTTCCCCCCCATAAGGATAACTACTGGAACTTAAGCTCGATAAAATATTTGCTCCTTCTCCAGAAATGCGACATTACACCCAATCCATCTCCAAATATTTTTGCTTGTTTACAATTCCTTTTCGTTTGGCAAAACAGTGGGGATAAATCGTGCCTCATTAATGGACTCCTCTAAAGGTTTTATAACTTTATTAGTCTAATTCTACTCCCAGTGAAGCCAATGGGCTTGATGCAGAAAGCACTCTCATGTGAGTATTCCTCGTTCATGCAAATAGTCCCAGTGGTTAGAATTATGTAGCTGTCTACACTGTAGTACTAATTTCTCTGGGACTACTTAAGTGAGTAGAATCGATTGTTTTGGCTCACTGAGAGCTTTGCCACTCACTGCACTGGCAGCAGGATCAGGTTTTATATTTCATGTTTGGCCAGGCTATATTAGCAATAAACAAATGAGAGTTCTGATCCATCTGGCAATTCCATATGCGATAACATTAACAGATAACGTACTCAGTCAGCATATTGTGCGAGACCTTGGTCATTATGGCATTGCTGGCTAGTAATCTCGGACTCTGTGCATTAATGGGAGGGGAAATGCATTTGTAAAATGACGCAAAAGAAAGCCACGTACAATTTTCAGGGAGAGGACAAACTCTTCCCTTCTGTGACAGACTCTGAAGGGCAAAATGTAATTTACGATATGGCACAATAAACATGAAGGGAGAAATCTCAAGACCTTAAGCTTTCCAGAATTGAAAATTTGAACGGATGTTGCTGCATGGGATGCTACAGTACATGTGAACACTGAACATGATCTTAAATTCAATGATACTTCATTTGGGTAAATTAGTTAAAAGGGAAGAAAACAGAAGGTAAAAATATATGAACAAATGCATCTAACAATTATTTCCCTCCCTTGCTCCTAACTAGCCCCATCTTCCTGCTCCCCTCCCCCCATCTACTATGTTAAGATCAAACCATTTAATTGGAAGATCAGGATTGCAAAATCATTTCCTTTCAATTTCACTGCTTCATTCCAGATACAAAGAAAGCACCTTTGAAAAACCAAGAATAATCTGAGCATTCTGGTGTCGGTTTGACATGTCTAAAATTATACTTAAATAAAAAAAGTAATAACCCACTGAATAATGAACACAACAATATTGACTCTAGTGTATAGGAAAATAGGATCCAGACAGGATTTTACAACTAAGAAAGGATAGCACAATAAAGATTATGACAGTTTATGAATATTCAGTGTTATAGCTTTGAGCTTTATTGCAAAGCAAAAAATATATATTTGTATATATATATATTTTATCTACATATCACCTCTGACATTTTACACCACACTAAAGCACAGGAAATCAAAGAAATCATAGTGAGGTAGATACAAAACATAGGGATGTAGAAGACTCCAGTTTCTAAATTTGGCTTAACACAATTGTCATTAATATATGTATATTCAATACAGCAGCAAGCTTGGATTCACCGCCTGTTCAGTGAGTCCTGATAAAATCAATGCTAGGATTAGAGCCTGTCTAGAGACATCATCATAAAGAAAAGAAAAGAAGTGAATTCAAAGGTATTTCCAGCCAACCAGCCATATTCAGAGGAACATTTTGCTGTCAGTTCCCCATGATTTCCCAACAGTGATACAATTAAAGAAATAGCCTGTGTTCTAGGGTTAGTAGTACTGTAATGTCAAAAACGGGGGAGAGAGGAAATCAGTAAAGCAGGGCTGTTCTGATGATGTTGAAAACAAGGATGCCTGAGAAAAATGAATCATTTCCTTCTTGCATAATAATCCCATGGAAAGCAGTGCAACCTGGGAGATCTTCACTAAAAAGTGCTCTTGACCGCTATGTGATTACAAACACACGCATAGCCTTGGAATCCAGCAACCAGAGTAGTTGACACTGGCCAACAAATTTTGACTTCAGTGGGAGATGAAAGTACTCAGCACCTTACAGGATGCGATCCCATGGTAGCACCTTTCAAACAATAGCCACCTTTACAAATATTTTCTTAGAAAGGTGATAAGAGACCTGCATCTGAGTCGGGGGTAATTAGTTTTTCAGTCACAAGGGGTGATGCTAAATGCAGGTTAAGTTTAACAAGCAGAACTTTATTAAACTCCATGGACAGTTCCATCCACATGGCGGAGCTGATTCCAACGTAATTCACGGGTGTCCCGTTTCCCTGGTGTCCCCTCAATAACAGCCCCTTCAAGGAACATGGGCCCTCTCACTCCAGTTCCATGGATCATGGTACAATTAGAACTGTGTCTTGCAGGATCAGGTCCATAGTTTGCTTGGCCACTGTTGACAGGCTCTCAGATTGAATGCCCACCAAGAGAGGTACTGAGGCCCTGGACGATTCTTCCATAGATTCTGAATTCTCATCGCGGTTGGTACTGAGGCACTTCGAACTGCTGAGGGCTTTTAAAATTAATTATAACTATTATTATGTACCCACTATTATAGGTGTGAATGGTGCTCTACAGGGAAATAAAGGATATGGAAGGTCCCTTCTTAAGAGGTGATACTCAAAGTAGTATGACCCCCCCTTATGTATGGCACAGGAACTCTTTCTTAACTACTGTAATTGAGCCCTGGCATAATTTCTGACAGTGCACAGGCCCAGTTAAAGAAAATCAGGGTCTTTAATTGCCCAGAACAGGTTCTATTGCAGTACCTCAGAGTTACGAATACCTCAGGAAAGGAGGTTGTTCATAACTCTGAAATGTTCGTAACTCTGAACGAAACATTATGGTGCTTTCAAAAGTTTACAGCCAAACCTTGACTGACTACAGCTTTCAAACTTTACGATGCTGAACACACATGCTGCTTTTAACCATCTTAATGACGGAAACACTTTCTACTTCTGATTCCTCATGAGGTGTCTGGTTGATTGGTCAGGTCGGAACTCTGGTGCTCGGAACTCTGAGGTTCCATGGCCTGCGCTTCCTGTACCAAATCCGCGCATCTCTCGCACTCCATACATGGAAGGTAGAAGCAAAAGCTGGTAACTTGGAAAGTGAGCGTCATTTATGGGAGTTAACCTGGAGCTTCGTTTGATATTGGACTAACTGTCTGAGCACATTTCTCCTCCCCTTGCCCCACAATAACTGCCATGTAAAGGTTATTGTAGAATCTACTCAGAGCAAAGTATAGAAAACAACAAAAGGAGGGTGGTAGGAAGAGACTGGGGATATCTGAGTAATTAATTAACCAAGCCAGAGCTGCTAACATTCAGACTCTCAAGGCCAGACTTTCAAAGTATTTAGGTGCCTAAAGAGCAGAAAGATGTCTAGAGGGATTTTCAGAAGGACTTTGGAACCTAACTCCTGTGGAAATCAATGGGAGTTAAGCACCTAGACACTTATGAAAATCCTACTAGGCACCTATCTATACCATTTGGTGCCTAAACACCTTCAAAATCTGGCATTGCTGTCATCGGAGATAAAATTTGGGGTCTTCAGCCCCAGAGCAGAAGCCCCTACCACTTGAGCTAAAGCAGTAGCTTCCTAAGTTGATGAGGCACATAGCATGCTGTTCATGGTCACATGCGCTAAGCCAGTGTACCACTCATGGCCCTTGTTATCAAATCGTTTTGCCTCCTTTCCCTCTACCCAAGCAACCCCTAAGGAAAATTGCCATTTCTAAGAGGGATGTCAGCTGGGTTATTACACCTTTACAGGGTTTCCCTTAGCCCACAAAGAGGTTCTGTGGTAAGGAGGACAGGGAGTCTGTGGCTACTGGACTGGGATTCTTGACTACAGCAAACCCTAGCTGTGTGTCTTCCTCTGCCAGGTACCCCTCTCCTCACAACCTGCCTTCCGTCAGCTCAGGAAGTGAAGCAATACGTGGAGATGTCTCACTTTGGCAGCTGACATTGAGCTGGGGCGGGGCGGAGGAGCCGGGAGTTCTGCGCAGACAATGGATGACAGCAGGGGGATGAGGAACATGCAGTTCACTTGTTCTGGAGGGGACCACTTCAGATGGCTGGGTGGAATAGGCAGCGAGGGAGGTCTCATTTTAAAGAGGGGAGGCAACTGGACTGGAGAGGCAGAGGTCACA
Organism: Lepidochelys olivacea; assembly: GCF_965140295.1. Lineage (NCBI taxonomy): Eukaryota > Metazoa > Chordata > Testudines > Cheloniidae > Lepidochelys > Lepidochelys olivacea. Next base: position 9,690,603 of record NC_140413.1, read on the forward strand.
TAGGCTCAGCAATAGCAGGCAGGGTTCCCGAGACAAATATGAGACAGCGCCTCAGGGCAGAAAACCTGAGAGCGGCTGCATGCTTGTCCTTCGGGTTAACCAGTTCCACTGCTTTCCAAACACATTTTAACAGGACAGCTTTTGAAAAATGTGGTAACAGCCATTTTGACAGCAGCCGTGTAAGTTGTTGGGAGAACAGTGAACGGGTGGCATATTGGCATTGCGCTGTGTGCGTGTGATGTATTTGTGTTGCACTGTGTGTGTTTCGAACACTTAAGTGTTTGAATATCTGGTGTGAAAGGCTTTCATGCCATGATCATCCTGGGTATTTATTTCTCTCAAGGAGACTTTGCTGGTGAAGTGCAGAGATAAGGGAGCTTTGCAACTTCCACCATTTAAGAAACTAGGATCAACTAAATTAAAAAATCTTAAATTATGAGGTTAAGGGCTTGGATCAAACTTGCCCTCCAGCTTTCTTCATTCACCGAATCTAGCGATTCAGTGTCCCCAATTTTTCTTAAAGCTTAAGTGCAAATTGCTAACTGGAGCACAGCCTCCTCTTGGCCTCCTTTTCAGATGGGCACCCCTCAGCAGTGCAGTTTAAAGGAGAGACATTAGGTGATGTGCTTATAGGATTAGAGTCAATGGAAAAAATAATAATGGCTTTGATTTGTGCATAGGATTATCCATTCCTGTACCCCCAAAACCCAAATAGCAAATAAAAACTAAGGATTCCCCCTGCAAGAGCTAGGAATGATCTGACCCCCCAAATTTACATGTACAAATCAAATGCCAAAATTTAACCCATAAAGGATTAGTAGCATTATAAGTAAGTGTTGATCTGAGACTAATACATCAGTGATATAACTTTAAAGTACCTTACACACTCTGATACATTGCAAGCTTCTATGCAGCTGTGCATTTGCCAGCGCAATAGACAATGCAAGGTAGGAAATGGAGTCAAACTTAGAACTTTCATTTACTAAACTGGAACAAAATGTTTTTCCAGAGCACTCAGAGTTTGAGCCTGACCAGCTGACTGCTGAAGAGCAATTTTAAAGCTGTATAAAGACATAACATTTGAAGACTTGGGCCAAAATTTTCAAACTTGGTTGCCTACATTTAGTCACTGGACTATAAATGGTTTCATTTTCAGAGGTATCAAGTGCATGCAGATCCCATTAGCCTCAGTCAAGATCATAAAACCATATTCCCATCTAAGCAGGACACCAGTGCTTCCATAGGCAGTGTTATGTCTTGTATTGTCACAGACTTTTTCCAAAGATCCCATAGGCAAGACACTCCTCCCTTCCTCCCCTGTTCCCACGCCCACGAAAAAGCAACATCGAAAAATCACGGCCAGATTCTGCCTCTCGCTCCTGTTGAGTGGAAATCAGTGAGATTACTCGTGGACACAGACACTTCTCAGGGGGACTGATATCTAGACTGAATGAAACTACACTGATTCACACTTCTTGCTTTGCATTCACCTGCCTCCTTGACAATAGGTGATATTCAATTCAATTCTCTATCAGTCCTTTTGAAAAGCTCCATTAATACCCAGCACCCAGCTGAACCATCATGAAGTAGGGAAGGATTTTCAACGGCATTTCATGGGTGAAATCCTGGATGCATTGAAATCAATGGGAGTTTTGCCATTGATTTCAGTGCAACCCAGATTTCACCCTAGAGCAATAAAATGGCCAGAACCACTTCCCACTGAAGTCAATTGGAGTCACGCGGTATTTACGGACCGAAGGCCTTATGTGAGTGCAAAGTGCTTAAAGGCTGGGTGGGTGTTATTTCCATTTGACAGGCACAGAGAGGTGAAGTGACTTGCTCAAGGTCACACGGCAAGTCTGTGGCAGAGCAGAGAATGGCAGCCAGATCTCCTGATTCCTACTTTCCTACACCAACCACTAGACAATGCTGCTTCCTCAAAAATGATCCCCTCACTTTCACTGGTGTCTTCCCACATACTGAAAAAAAAGCTTTAAAGGCCAAATTTCCCTAGATACATGCACTCACTTCTCCCACTCAAGAGGGACAGTGCAATGTGCATGAGTATATATGGCTCAGATTTGACCTTATGCGTACAGTAGAGTAATAAGTTTACCCTATAGAACCAGGCTATTTAATGTGGCTTGATAAACTTAAAGAACAGGAAAATTATACTTTATATGTGCATTTGTGATTAGATACTCTCCCTCTGTGTATACACAGATGTATTATATATATTATATACTACATCCTATGTAAGGTATACACACACTTGATCCTCAATTATCTGAGCTCCTCGTAATCAAAACTCTGTATCTGAAAGTTAGATAATATCCACTACATTTTCCATTTAGACAACTTTATACAAGTCGTAAAGTGCGTTATAAAGTGTGTCAAATTTTCTATGTAGAAAACTATATACATATAACACACACACACACACACGTATTAAAACATTTGAGGTTAAGCCAAATTTCACCTTCGTCTTCACCTCCCCAATACCTACAATACAAAACCAGCTTTTTTTTGTTAAATTCTGAAACCAAATGGAGAGAAAATGAATAAAAGAACCCCCCAAACAGCCAACAGAAACCTGGCACATGTAGAAAACATCAATTCACTTACAGAACATAAAGAAGATCATGTCTGAGTCTCCTTTTTTAAAAAAACAAAACAAAACAAAACCCTTTTGTTTGACTGTTTGTTAGCTCTTATAATTTGAGAAACGTCACTGTAGCACTCTCACCTTGAACCAGAGTTTGAAACTTTTTGTGTTTCTTTGTACAAAAGAAAAAACGGTTTGGGATATGGAAAATAGTTTGGAAATTTGAGGTTGGAGAGAGAATAGAGAGAGAAACTGGAAGATTGCATAGTTGTGAACAGTGGCTTCTCATCAAGGTGAAAAAGTGCATCATCTGATAAAATAGCATCTGATATTTTTTTTTTTTTAGTTCGGTTCCATATGTTTTTTTTCCTCAGTCAACTGTACATGTCACACATGAAAAGGTATTTACAGCACACACACACACATGCTAACATTAAACACCTGACATTAAAACAGCCATTCTTTAAATGTTCCATCATAGTTTTTTTCCATGCACATTTGTATTCTTTTTAAATACATTTTTTGCTACATCCTAAAACCATAAACTTGTCTAAACCCATCTCATGTAATTTTGATCTTTAGCAACATAAAAAGGGGGTAAGCACCAGGAATGGTTTGGCTTGATCACCAAACCTGTAATTCAACGTCTTTTTTTCTTTTTTTTCCCTCTTTCCTTTCATTCGGTCACTGCCTTGTGTGTTTGTTTGTTGTTTTTGATTTTGTTTTTCTTAATTTTTCCAGAGATGGGAAAAAACAATTGACTTTTTTTTAAGCATTCTTGAGGTAAGAGTTATATGCTAAACACCCATGGCAGACAACAAGGCTTTCAAAAGCGTTTGAGAAATTAAAAGGGTAAGAACAGTAATTCATCATCATAAATAAAAAAATCTTTTGACAAAAATATTTCCAGGATCACTTGTTGCTAATTAGTTTAACCTCCGTGTCCCCTTCATTCCCTAAAATTAGCAATGGAATTAAGCCGAAATGCAAATAGATTGGTCTTTCACCCTCCCACCTAGCCAAATTAAAGGACAGTTATGTATTTAAAAACAAAATACTTCAAAAGCTTTTCATGCTTGCTGTCTGCCTCAAGTGCATTTTAATATATGTCTGATCATTTACATTTGTATAGGAAAGTCTTTTTTGTTACACTTTATACAGCGTCTCTGCATTTTTGTCTTTTTCTTTTCACTTTTTTTAAAATTTTTGTTTTTTGGATAAACAGTTGGTTATAACAATCTACAGTAAGGCTGCACAGGAAGAATTCTGTGTATTTTTTTTTCTAAGAACCAAAGTATATAAAATGAGGTTTGATTCTAGCACCTTTTACAGTATTGTTGGTGTTGTTCCCTTTAATAGAAAATAGCATCACTCAACATCCTTTCATTTGAAACAGTACCATGGTTTCGACAAAACTTTAAGGTATCAACAGAGAGGGAAAAACAAGGTGACGCTACCCAACCCTGCAGTCCTCATTCTGACAAAACTCCCACTGACGTCAGGCAGAAATACCCATGTGAGTAAAAGTGAGTTGCGTTTACTCTCATGTGAGGGCTGCAGGACTGGACTTGCCCCAAGCAGAACAGAAAAGAGGATGTTTAAATAGAAAAGTAGATCAAGTTGCTGTCTCAGAATTGTCATTCAACTGGTCATCAGCTGAAACTGTCTGCACTTCTGTCAATGTGTAAAACCTCATGGAATGACACATGTGGCATTCTAGTGACGGAGTAGGTGCCCAAAGTGACATAGCATCCCCTATGTTCATCACAGCCGCAGTTCCTGCACCAGTCACATGAGCATGATAATTACACACTCCCTGTGTCTGACCAAACTCCTTTTGCTGTCAACAGGAAAACGACCTTTTACAACATCAGGAGCAGGGTTGGGTCCTTTAAACTCATCTTCCCTGATGGCCTTTGGAGAATTGGAGGCCTCCTTTGATCAGGGGGTCCCTCTGTAAAGGCTGATGACAATTTGAAGAAATTGTTTTTGGGTGAAACAGCAACTTTCACAGAGCATGTTTGGGGGTGGGGGGGGATAGAAAACCAACGCACAGTTCACTCAAAGGAAAGCAAACCCTTCTGTGGATTTTAACACTCTACAGAATGTTGAGCCTTGTCAGACAGCTGTTATCTCACTGGAGTGGTATATATTTCTGCAGAGGAATGGCCGATTCCCCGTACAGCTTCATCAGAACCTCAATTATATATATAATTATAACTATATGATCTATCTATCTATCTATATTTATATATGTATACATTAAAGTCTGTTACTGCACTGGCATGTAACACAGAGGAAAAGTCCTGGCATTGTAGTTTCCTGTGAGTGGTTGCCTTGACTGGAGTTCTGTGAACGGTAAGCACCACAAGAAAAGGCACCACAAGGTTTTGAGAAGTTAACGGTCTGTCTTCACTGCCCTAACCTCGCCATGGTGAACAAACACCTTTCAGAGTTAATGAGGACACTTTGGGCCCGGCCAAATCCTGATCTCAAGAAAGTTGGTGCAAGTCTCAAAGTAACTCCAATGACTTTGGTGGAATTAATTCAGATTTAGTGGTACCTTGGTGCAATTGAGAACAGATTTGGGCCTTTAAGGAGAACATTAAAAGAATCTGAGAACGCTTGTCTAGCACTTTGGATTTCTACATCCTTCCAAGACAAAGGCCCATATTTTTTTTAATAAAAGCAATGGCGTAAGGAGAAGTATATCTTTGATCTTAGGGGCTTGATCTTGCTGATTGCCTGCTAATGGGTGCTGAGCACTCTCAATCACACCAGAGTAAATGGACATTGAAGGTGCTCAGCAAACCTAACGAGGCCCCCTCATCACTGTGCCGAATTGTAGCTGAAAATTCCAACCCTCCAGCGCACAAGAGAGCTGCAAAGAAAGTGTCTTGCTCAGACTGTGACCTTGGCTGCTTCAGCGAAGTCACTTAGGATTTACACTCAGATCAGGAATCTGCACCTTATTTTCCCTGGGCCAAATCCTGTGGTCCTTATGCACTCCTTACTCAGTCAAAACCTCTAGAGCCGCAAACTTTCTATCTGTATTTCTTTTGCTAATAAAGTCACACACGCACACACATGCATACGCACACCTGACCCAAAATAACTTTAAATAAGAGGAAAAGCCAATCGAATGAGCCAGAGAACATACTCAGAACCCTCCTGTGAAACAACTAGTTGAATAGGTCACTCCAGACATGACCTATATAACTAAGGGACCTCCTATGAGGAAGGTAATCGCTTGGTGATTTAAAAATAAAACAAAAGATTCACAGGCACTGTTTGCTAGGTAATAGCACCAGTTTTGCATTTGTATTGATGTAACTTAGCTTGCCCTTTCTGACCGACTGAAACCTTAGAAGGCTGGTTCAGATGAAAGACGAGTGGGCCTAGTTCTGCCCTCAGCTAAATCACACCAGATCAAGAGTAAATCCACTGAAGTCAGTGAATTTGTGCTGTTGTAAGCGAGAGTAGAATCAGGCCCACACAGCATGTTCTCTTTGTCAGCTCAAACAAAAGGGAGTCGTAGGGAATCATCATCAATCACAAGATCTAGGTGTGAAACTTGCTTGCAAAATTAGAAAATGGGGTTGAAATGCCAGCGCAGGGTGCCAAAGGCAGGGCTTGAAATATCCTTTTCTTATTCCCTCCTGGGATCTGCCACTTTGATCATTTTGTGCTCGTCAGAACATGGAGGTGCATTGGAGGTGTCTGCTGATTAGTACTTGCCCCTGTTTGGGATTCCTGAAGGAGGCATGTTTTCTCTTGATGGGCATCTTTGCCAGTAAATTGTAATGCATAAAGATAGCATTTGAAGGGCAACATTAGCTATGGAAATTGGGTCCTCATTTTGGGCTTGAATTGGCATCAGAATGGACTATGATGCATAATCACCAAGTGCCAAGAATGCTAAGGCAAGATTCAAGACGCTAACATGACTGGATGTCGTACTATTAGCAAAAATATACCAATTTTATGGAAAATTTAGACCAATTGTCAGGGAAAGCTTCTTGACAGAGAGGGCTGGTTCTGGTGGAACCCCATTCTCTGGAACATTCAACACCAGCAGGGACTAAGCTTTGGAGAATAGAGTGTGGGGAACAATCCTGAACAATCCTGGGGATGCACTTGATGACCTGATAGGTCTTCTCCATCCCTAACTTCTCTGATTCCATGGTAAAAAGATGTTCTCCTAACTCAGTAGAGTTCTCCACCCACCTTGCCCTCCTTTCGCACTATCCCACCGCTTTACAAATGGAAGTGAGTGCACTGCTGATGGTGGGGAAATGCATCACATTCAAACCTGGTGTGACTCCGTATGTGGGCAACAATGCTCCTACTCTAATTCCAAGCTCACCCCTGAAATCAGACCAACCCAGCCCTATCCCAGTCTACCAAAGGTAATGGGATGCAGCATACTACTCTGACTTGTTAGTGCTATTCTAGAACAACACTGGGCAATTCTACTGTCTCCTTCATTTGAAAGTCTCAAAGCACTTTACTAACATGGATTAAATAATCCTCCTCCTTGTGAGGGTCACATCATCCTTGTGTACCCATTTTACAGCTCAGGCAAATAGAGGATAAGTGACTTGTCCAAGATCACACAATGACTAAAACTGCACTGTAAGCTCTGTGGGGGCATAGACCATATTTTCCTTGTGTTTGTACAGTGCCTAGCACAATGGGATCCTAGATCTGACTGAGGCCCTCAAGTGTTCCCAACACACAAATAATAGGTAATGATTATAATAAGTATGCGGCAAAAGCAGGAAAAAGGACTCAGTAGTCCTGATTCCCAGTCAACTGCTCTGACACCATAAGCACTATTAAATGGCAGGTAGACTGTATTTGTGCTCTTTGAACTAGATCCATCTGAGGGCTAAAGCGGGGGAATACTTTCTTGGTTTTGAATTTTCCAAATAAAAATGACATTTTAAAAATATAAATATTAAGTTGTGCTATTCTCTAGAGATGTGCCAGTTTTGTAGTGATATAAAAATTCAGGACTCATCAGTACTGTTCTTGGGGTTCGAATTCATTTTAAAAGATCCTGTCAGTTTATACTGCCGAGGATCTTAAACAACTTTCCAAACATTAATTAACTAATCAATCAATCATTGTTATGACACCCTTGTGAGGTAGGCAAGTCTCACTAACTCTATTTTTCACATGGGGAAATGGGCAGAGATCTCAGTGACTTGTCCCAAGTCACACAGCAAGCCTGTGGTAGAGATGGGAATAAATCTAGATCTTCTGGCACCATGTATTCTGCTTTATGCATGAAACTGCTTTCAAATGCATAAACAGGGATACCATTGATATTAGTAAAATTAAAAGAGCCACCTACTAGGTCGCTATTTCCCCTTTGCTCAGCCTAGATTGAGAGATCAGTACTCTCTGTGGCACATGACATGGGGTTGAAGCGTTAGTGAAGGATCAATGGATGAAGATTTATTTCTACAATTCTTCAAGTGTATGTGGGGATCCCCACAGTCTGACCTGATTCTGATCTCACACTGGTTTTACAGCAGCGTGATTCCATCAGCTTCAATGGAATGATCCGGCTTTACCCCACTGCCTCCAATGGCTACTACCAGAAATAGATAGGAAATCTTCCTTTCACGCACATTTTGGACATTGTGAAATTACTTTCCAGTCTCAGTCCTAAGAAAAATCCAAAATATCCAAGTATCATGGGGTAGCCATGTTAGTCTGTAGCCACAAAAACAATAAGATGTCCGGTGGCACCTTAAAGACTAACAGATTTAATTGGGCATAAGCTTTCATGGGTAAAAAAACCACTTCTTCAGATGCATCTGAAGAAGTGGTTTTTTACCCACAAAAGTTTATGCCCAAATAAATCTGTTAGTCTATAAGGTGCTACCGGACTCCTTGTTGTTTTCCAAAATATCCAAAACATTTTTGCGCCAAAATATGGCACAAAACTTTGAATCAGAAACATTGAAGCAGAAAATGTCGACGCAGTGGATGGAAAAGAAATAAGTCGGCATTTCAGAACGAAAAGGCTGCTTTGCAAGGATACTCAAAAATGAAAAACAGTCACTTTGTTTAAAATGTTGCTGAAAAAGAGACAGATGTGTTTCATTTTGATTCTCCTAATTGGCAAACTGAAAAATGCTGTTGAAACCACATGTTCTGATGGGAGATTTTTTGGAGGCACAAAATTTCAATCCGCTTTGGGAGTTACATGTTTGTATTTAAGGGAAAAATTTGGCTTTTAGTGTAAATTTCTACGCTGAGACTTCACCTACATCAAGAAGATCCTAAGGGACAAATCAACCATGTGACTCCAGGAGTTGTCTACACAATAGGGAAAAGCGCGCTAGGAGGGCTTAATCTACAAAACTCAATAATATGTTGAACGTGATGAGGTCTGTGTAGACCCTGCTGGTGTGCACAGAAAGTTCCTTAGTGCACGTTAACATAGTGGTGTGCACCACGTTAAAGCTCCCAAGGACCTTTGGTGTGCACCCGCAGGGCCTACGTGAACCAATGAACACACAAGACATCAGTGCCCTTTAGAACTCACACCCCAGTAGAGCGCTTTACCCCGCCGTTTAGACACGCCCTTCGAGTCCTGTTCTGAGTATGTGTCACACAGATCTTTTAAAAGTAAAAGTCAAATGGTGGCTCCCGCTTGGTTGTTGCTACAGTTTCTGTTATGCCCGACTTTCAGATTCACGCCTCTACGCGAGATAGGTCACAATCGCTGATAGGCTGTTATCAGGAATGAAAAAAGCTGACATCTCAGCCCGGATTCTTTTTTACACCACAGCTGTTTTATGCACTCAGGTAATGTAAAGGGGCTTTAAATTGAGTTTAAACCCATTTATGCCCCTTTTAAGGCTCCAGAGCAGTGGCAAAGGGGCTTTAGTGTAAATGAGAAGCAGGCCCCTAATATTTATCCATGGTAAATTGCCCAACTCCTGGTCAGTCTTCAGTGTTTCTTAAAATCAGATTATTTTAAAAAATGGGTGAAGTACTGCAATAGTAATTTTTTGTGGGGGGGGGGAGGGCAGAAATTTGGGAATGTCTGGGGTCTGATCTCCATTACAGCAGTCTACATTCAAAGTATCATAGAATCATAGAATCATAGAATATCAGGGTTGGAAGGGACCCCAGAAGGTCATCTAGTCCAACCCCCTGCTCAAAGCAGGACCAATTCCCAGTTAAATCATCCCAGCCAGGGCTTTGTCAAGCCTGACCTTAAAAACCTCTAAGGAAGGAGATTCTACCACCTCCCTAGGTAACGCATTCCAGTGTTTCACCACCCTCTTAGTGAAAAAGTTTTTCCTAATATCCAATTGAAACCTCCCCCACTGCAACTTGAGACCATTACTCCTCGTTCTGTCATCTGCTACCATTGAGAACAGTCTAGAGCCATCCTCTTTGGAACCCCCTTTCAGGTAGTTGAAAGCAGCTATCAAATCCCCCCTCATTCTTCTCTTCTGCAGGCTAAACAATCCCAGCTCCCTCAGCCTCTCCTCATAACTTCAAAGTAGATCTTTTGAAATCAAATGGAGATCCTCCAAATTCACAACAGTGTAACAAAAAGCAGAATCTGACCCTGGAAAGATGGTAATTCCTCCCTGGGAGCGAAAATCAAATCAAATCAATTCCTAATGCGAATGGATGATGTGTATGATGCCTTCCAACGTCTTACTTCATTCTGGGGCCCTACTCGTTTGTAAAGAACAACATTTGCTTCCAACATGGAGGGGAGGGAAAGGAAGAAGTGGCAAGGGTTCAGATAGTTCCCTTGTTGCTTTTGGGGACGAGGGGCTCTGGCCGTGGTGACAGGTTTTGATACTGAACACAGCTAGGACTGAAAAGTTGAGCTACCCTCCTTCCGATTGGTCAGTGACACAAGGACATTAGCAGGGAAATCTGAGAATTTGTTTTGAATGCGTGAGAGGTTTAACCCTCATTTCATTATTTGGATTATGGGGGATTGAAAATAGATTTGGGGCCTACATCTCAACAACAGAGGGCCAAATTTGTCACTTGTGTAAACACTTTAACGCCACTTCAGGCAATAGAGCTGTAACCACTTTGTGCTGGCAGCATATTTGCCTCAGCGTGACAAGTAACAAGAAAGCATTCTTTGGGCGGATGCATCGAGGTCCATTTGGAAGAGATGTATAGAGCAGACACAACTCTCACTGTACTCAGAGGTAACAAGTTTTGTTTAGAGAAATGTCATTCAGTGACATAGTTGGTTCCCCCACCCATTTGGTAGGGTATTATCATGTTATAGGCAGAACCACTTTACTCCACTCAGGACACATTGTGTCTCAGGATTTTCTTAAACTGAAAGAGAATTTTGTCATTGCTCAGATCTTCCTTATAATTTGGCACTTTTAGTGCCACAAAACAGGCCTGACTTTGTCCAAACTAGGGCCAGGTTAGCTTGAGAAGTCTGCACACCATAGCAATCCATCTGATGAACTAGACCCTAAACTTGCGATTTATAAAGACACCCACCCAAACCGGTGAGTTGTCCACAGTTTGGGATCCAGGAACAGAATTTTGCACAATCCCAAGGGACGTTCTATAGCCAAATGCAGAGGTAGTGTAAATGGCTGCACACAAGTCAGTGGAGGTGAACCTATTTACGCCAGCCCTGAATTTGGCTTCCACGCTCATTTAAGAAAAGAAAAAGATTCGATGTGCAATATTTTCAAAGAGGAATTTGGACCACGGATGCGCTTTCATCCCCATTTGCCCAGGAGATGGAAACAAAATAATTCAAGAAATGTTTATTTTGAGCCCCCCAGATTGCTGGCGCCTCAACCCCGAAACAGTCATCTTCATCATCTCCAAAAGCTCTTTAGAATTCAAAATTTATGCATACATATTAAAACATATATATGAGTGCTCTTACACAGCATGTGTGCGTGTATCTATTTCTATATGCACGAATATACAGGCACGCGTGCACAGACAGACAGACACACCCCCCCCCAATAGACCCTTTAATTCTGAAAATTCATTCGGTGAACCTCAATTCATAAATAAAAGGTCTGTGCTTACAGGAAGTTCTCTCTCTTTTTTTTTTTTTTTTGCCCTTGAAATAGCCAAAGTTACTTAAACTCAATTAAATTTAAAACAGCCAATAATGAACAGGGCCGCTAAATTTATTGTTAAACAATGCACTTGCAGGGAAAATTAACTCATTATTTAGCCAGAAGGTAAACTTTGTTAATTTCATCAATTAGATAATGCCCTAGACACCCCATGTGCTATAGACAATTTGCTTCTTTTGCTAGGAGGCCCACAATGAGCTTTATAAGCAACTGATATTTAAATTTATTTTCTTGACTAGATACACGTGACCCTTCAACCCACTTCAGTGCCATGCCACGCCCCCTCGAGCCCATCAGAGGCCACCCCTTTTAAAGGCACGGATGTTCAAACAAAGGGAGGGGCACGACAGATCGCATGTATCAGGCCAGAGAGGAAATGCCTGTTCTGTCAGCGTTTGGATGTGTGTCGTGGCCCAGAGGGGGTTACGTTACAGCCTTCTCCAGCCTGAGCACAGCAGCACCGAAAATAAATGGCCGGGGACATGAGTGGTGAGAGGCCCATCGGCAATAACGAGGCGTCTGAGTTTGTTAATGGCTGTCTGCCCCCAATCGGGGGCAGTCAGGCTGGGAGGCAAGTAACGTGGAAGAATCTGGGTACCCATGGGGCCCGGAAGCTTTAAGCTTCCACTGTAGGGGAGGCTGACCCCAAATTCACTGAGCAGACTGAGAAGGGCATTCCTAGCTGCATGCTCTCTTTACCCAATCCAAGTTCCCAGTACGACAAAGCCGTGGCCCATTACAGCACGGCACTGTTTTCCATCGCGGGGCAGACTTTGCAGTCCTAACTCAGGGGCGAGACAATGGGAGTTTTGCCTGAGTAAGGAGTGCAGGATCACAAATAATTTATAATAAACCAAAGATTAACTCTCCTTGCTCCTCCCATGCATACACAACAATGGCCTTCTCGAATGATGCTTAGAGCTGGTCAGAACATTAGAAACAGAGAAATCTGGGTGAGAAACAAACAAATTGTTATTTTCTGATCAGTACTACTAATAATATTCAGAATAATTAATTGGGTTCCTTCCAGGGTTTGAAAGCAATTTACCTCCGGTATAGCCCCATTGACTTCAATGGATCTGCAGCAGGGGTGAATCTGATTTGATGGACAAACCCTGTAGTCTGAAAGCTCAGTCAAAACTCCTATTAACTTCAGTGGGAGCTTTGCCTGAGAAAGACCCTGCTCTAGTCTTGGTGGGCATTTCATCGTTTTACTCCTTGAAAGTAAGAACCTTGAGAAGAAATGGACGTGAGCCATTTGGAGCATGCAGTGTGTTTGTTGGGTCTACTTTATTCTTTCCATTCTTTGCGTAAGGAAATATAGTTCTAAAAAAGCTATTGTCTAACAAAGTAAACGGGGATTGTTATTGTGCTGTGCTAGGCAGTCAAGAAACTTAAAGGCAAAAAAACAAAAAACAAAACAAAACAACCTTCTCCCCCCCACCCCCCCGCATATTTTCAGTAACAACGTACCAGCCTCCCAAACAAAATCATGGCTATTCCAAAGCAGCGTGAGCAAGTATTTCACTGTATTCAGATGGAAGCTGATGGCTGAACGAGCTAGTGCATGTTAACCATGGCTGATGAGTACAACCTCCAAAAATTCAAGTATTCATTAGTAATCTGTTCAGTTTCTAAATGATTTCATTGAATTTTAGTTTCAAGTTTCCATAAAGAGAGAGAGAAAAAAATGAATCACCTGTTTTGTAAAAAAAAAAAAATATTGCAAACAGTGCTCGGAAGGTATTATTACATATGATCAAGAAAGCAAGGGTTCCATATTTAGATTACATGCAATAGCCTCAACTCCTTGTAGCTGGGGAGAGAAAAGACTTAAGCCAGCTTTCTGGATGCACATATGTACTGCATAATTCTGCTTCCCTTTAGCAAGTTGTAAAAAACCTTTGCACTTCCATTCCTGATTACACAAACTCAGTAATAATAATACTTTGCACTTCATAGCACCTTCCGTCGAAGTGCTTCACAAATGATTACTTAAGCCTCACAACACCCCTGTGAGGTAGGTAAGTATTATTATACCCATTTACAGATGGGTAAACTGTAGGCACAGAAAGGTTAAGTGACTTGCCCAAGGTCACACAGCAAGTTTGTGGCAGAGCTGGGAATAACGCCCAAGAGTCCTGTCACCCCATCATTTGCTATAATTTTTAGACCGTGTTCCCTCTCCACCCTGGCCTTATAAAACCATCTAACAAACAAATCAATACATAACTCCAAATAACTCAGCATGTTATAACGTCCTGGGTTTGTCAAGACAGCTACCTTGCTGCATGTGTCCCAAAGGGATAGGAAAGTACTGTTTATACTCTCAGATCATTTTTGACAGCTTGCAAATGTTTTGAATATACAACAGGAAACAAACCTCCATATTATCTCGACAAAATTATTTGTTTTTATTACAGCTTCCAATTGGGTTATGTATTTTGAGGGCCAGATCACTTACTCAGATTAGTGCTTTTTGTGCATAAATTGTCAACCTCATCATATATGAAGATCCAGTGGGAACATATGCAGCTATCTTTTTATTTAACATGACACCAAACGTCCCTAGCATTCAAGCTTTAAGTCATGAATGTTGGCTGAACACAGACAATATTTTGTTCTGTGCGATTGCTCCCGCCTTTCCCAATCAACTGTATAACAGAAAAAGTGTTACCGTAGTTGTATCTCCAAGTTCAAACACAGAACAACAAAACAATTCTCAATGCGCTCATGGAAAAAGTGCAAGGATCGCTACCTGATGGTCTGGAAATGCATTCTGCACACAGTGAAAGGTTGCCCACGTTTATTTGGGATAGCTTCTAAACCTCCTAATTCACCCCTGGCTGAGACTCTCTGCACCAGAATACACCTGAGCTTCAAGGGGAACCCTCCCACATTACAGTCATAACCCCGGGCTACTACCCGCCCCAAGAAACGCCAGGGCCGTGGACAATTGTTGAAATAACAGCATGCAATCTGCAACAGTAGAAGAAGTTGCAAGTGAGCTCACATCCCCTCTACCCTCTAACAGTACAGAAAACATCCAAAATCCACCACCTTCGTTTTTACATGCTCATCCTTCAGCAGATACATTTTTGTTGTGACCAAATTGGACAAGACTAGAGTCCAGCAGAAAACTAAGCAAACAAAAGACAAGGTGTCACAGAAAAGCTTGTCTCCACAATTTTCCACTGACCCCAGCAGCTTCCAAATTGCCTCCTGCAAAAGTGGCACGGCAAGCAGGCACTAGAAGTTTTCACAGATATACAGTAGTAAGTTTACCTTTTCAAAGCATATCTAGGCTTCAATTAAACCATGCCAGAAGAACCTTAGACCACATTTTCTGAAGGTGGTGGATCATGTTACAGGAGTGTTGGTGATGGTTGTTTTCTTGCCCGTCCCAGGCAAGGCTGGGAAACATGGATAAATTGTGAAGTGAATCTCATGCTTTAAATATATCATGAGCAAAGAGCAGGGGACTGTTCCTATTGAAGTCAGTGGCAACATTTTCCTCGTCGTTGTGAGGATAAAGTTTATAATCTCTACCAAACAGAAGATGAAGCTTGAAGGTGGGCATTTTTGTGATATTGCACCTAGGCCACTTTTTAAACTACAAAACTGTTCACCGCTTTCGGCAGCGATAGAAACAATGAATGACTCGACATGGATAATTAGCCCCAATCAAATAAGCTATTACAAATATTTACCTTTAAATCAGGGGTTTTGCTAACATTGTCTATTGGCAATTATGTAATGCAGCTACACAGCTGCAATTTAGTTTGGGTATGTTTAGAATGAATCCAAATCTTGTGTGTGTGGCAAAGCATGACCCGGTCCTGGGCCAATGCCTTGTAAACCTTGTTTGCTGGGTTGGACTGTTCTGAACCATTTGCATCTTCAAGTTAGCTGCATGCAGATACTGGGCACACTAGAGATAGACAGACATAAAAACACCATGGCTGTCAGCATCAATAGAACTGATGATCCCCAGCACTAAAGAACACAGGCTCGGAGCTAAAAGATGTTCCGTGAACTGAACCAGGGGAGGGAACAGATATAAACCTGACCAGAGCTGACTTATTTGATCCAGTAGAAGGAGAAAGAGCATATACAAGTGTAACTCCACATGAGCGCGCCAGATCTATACAAACTCACTAATTCATTGCTCTGACTGCGCTTGTCTGGAGCCTTATAAACTTGAACCGATCTCTGAACTATAATGGATTCAACTTTGCTCTTTGCCGCATATTTTTAAAAAACTTTTTTCTGGATGGCCTGGGGCCTAGGTATAGCAAGGAGATGCAGGGGGATTAAAAACAAACCAAACCCAGCAATGAAGTGGACACCAAAAGCAAAGGCTACTTGCGAGAAGAGAAGCACTTTGGAGCAGAAAGTGAAGGTTGGTGGATTGTAGGGTGACCAGATGTCCCAATTTTATAGGGACAGTCCCGATATTTGGGGCTTTTTCTTATATAGGCTCCTATTACCCCCCACCCCCGTCCCGATTTTTCACACCTGCTATCTGGTCACCCTCTTGGATTGGCACCAGGTTCGGGATTAACTAAGGGATTCCATTCTGTACTGTGCCACTGGCTTGGGGAAAGGAGCGGCAGGGGGAAGAGACTTACAGTAACAACATCAGACCTAACCCAGAGCAATCCACCGAACTAAGGCCCCCAGTCAGCAAGGTTCTTAAGCACGTGCCTGACTTCAGGAGCATCAGATAAGAGTATTCGCTTGCTTAACGTGAGGCCCTTGCTGAACCGGGGTCCAAGGAAGCAGGAGCGCCATTTCAAGGGCGGGGGGCAATTTTCAGAGGGGGTCTATCCCTCTGTGCCTGGCCGCTCATGGAGCTGGGTAGGGGGCACCATCCTATTCTTCAGGCTGGGGGACTTCCACTGGGTGCTTGAGCCCCAGCTGGTTGCTAGAGTCACTGGAGTTCGAGGAGGCAGTTCCTCAGACCCAGTGCCCCACCCACTGCTGCAACCAGCCAGGAACTCCCGTGTCTTCCTGCCAGGGGGGAGTCCAGTCTCATGCCCTGGGGGATGGGGGGAAGGCATGCAGGGGTCTTGCGTTCCAGAGGTGTAAGGGGGGTAAATGAGGTATGAAGCACGGGCAGAGAACTGCCCCCTGCCCCTGCCAGACCTGAACAGCACCTCCACAAGGAATTAATATGGTTTGTGCAGCCCTGGGGAGCCAAAGCCAATGTACAGAGTAAAGAATCAAAGTCTCAAAGGTCTCGGTCGTTTGGACTTGGAACACGCTCCCAAGGGAGGCAGGCAGGGCACCATCACTGAACATTTTCAAGAGCTGGTTTGATAACTCATTAGAGCTTCATCCTTCATTCCTTCCTGGCTTGGGGAGTCACCAGGACTGAAATGGGGCTGCTTGTGCCGAGAGGAGTGGGAGGATTAGACCTTTTGGTTGAGATGATGAAGAGAAGCAGCCTTCCAAACTAGCCCATATGACGCGCATATTCTTTTCTGAACCGAGATCGATCTATCTATCTAACAGAAATGAGGACGGTACTCCTTGGAAAATTCACAGATAATACATGGGGACCTTACTGAGGTCTAGGGACAGGAGAGACGTCATCAGATTACTCGAGATATTGCCAGATACCGGGTGCTCCATAACTTGAGACTTAGTTGCAATGGAAATGATGGAAGCATTCCTCACGATTCTCCCCACTACCCCCTCCTTTGGGGCAGCGGACTAGGTGACAGAGAAGATCTTTCCCATCTCTAATAACTATGCCTGTGAAACTGGCTCAAACGGAGAGAAGAGCTGCATATTAAAGGGCTTTGAGAAGGAACTCCTTTACAAAGAAGATGTATAGAGTAAAGAATCACAGTCTATTAAAGTAAACTGCTCATAATAATGTTTATGGTAAGTATTTTGAGAAAAACTATTTGTATCTAGTAAAAAGATGAAATGGCTGGTCATGTTGCAGGACCAGAACTGATAATGGACAGTCCATGTGCCTCTCTAGTGTGCTCAGCCCTTATTATAATAGAGGAACTTGCAACAAGCAACCTGAAGGCGGATATAATTCGTTAAGTTCACTTCACAAATTATCTCATTGAGCAAGAGATGTCACACGGATTAGAGAAGAAATGTGATGAAAATGAAGTGATGCCACTGACAAGTAATATGGTTCTAGTCCACAAATAAAGAAGAAGGTAAATGAAATCTCGCCAGACAAAATAACTGACCGTTAATTAGGGTGGGGCACAGACAATACAAAGCCCACCCTTCGTGTGAAAATGTGACTATCAGACAGGTTGTAATCAGAGCCCAGAAACATTTAATTGAAATGGAGCTTCACTGACTGGGAATTACAGTACCAGTGACAATTTGGCTTTTTATAAACTTTGCCATGTGTCTGTAGTTTGGCGTGAATAAGCCCTGCCCTCCTTAGAAGGGCCTGTGAAATATTTGAATGGTATTTAAAAAAAAATCCACTCAGAACACTGCAAAGCATTACTGATTGAAAAAAATGTTTCCATTCAGGTATATTCAGGCGAAGAAAGCATTCAGCTTTTTTAAACTATTATATAAAATTTGTACTAGTTTCTTTAAATACCTACTGTAATTAAAAAAAAGGATTCATCAAATAAAAAATCATAATCATAATTAAAAAATCTTTTCCCCATGTTGATTTTCTCTTCAGAAGAGTTCAACATGGGAATTTTGCACCCTAGACAGTTACAGTATTTCTGGAATAAAAAATTGCAATCACACAGAGAAAATACTACAGTATTCACTTAAAAATATCTTTTGTTGTTGTTGTTGTTTTCCCCCCCACAAGTAGAGGGATGGTGGGATTGAAAAAATGCCCTGGAACAGGAATATTCTTTTAAAGGAGCAATACTCTTGAAACCAAAAATGGTATTACATATACACCACCTGTGATTTAACTCGAACCAAAGAAACTTCAACACAGAAATAAAGAAATGTAAACCTTCACGCACCAAAAAGATTATCTGGAAACGTCTCAAATCTCTAGCAGATATCCTTCTAAAGCTTTGCCATCAATGGAGGTGGAAGTGTCTCCTTGCAGTGAGAACTCTTAAGCTAAACGGTGATGACCTTGCTACGCTCTCGATTTCCTGTGGTGTTATTTCTTGCCATGTACTTACAGCAGAAGGTGACATAAAACGTTTATCAGCGGTTCCCCGAATGCACCAAGTGAGTTGAACAATTCTCAGCTAAATCACAACAACAACATCAACAAAAATACAAAGCACCAAATCATCTTTAGAAAAGCGCCAGTTACAGGTTATTACTGTTTGAAGATTTTATCCTAATTTTCTTTTTTGTTTTCCTTTAAAAAAAAACAAAAAAACAAAACAAAGAATGCTTTACAATCACTTTAAGGCTCACGCTGAATGAGACATAACAGGCCTTACATAATATTACAAATAATACATGTATGCCTTTTCACAGCCTTAAAATGATATAATAGGTCAAATTATTTTGCCAGTCACCGATCAAGTATTGTGCCTTTAAATTGACTCTCTTTTTGCTACTATGCTGAGTTTTATTATTACTGAAATAATTTATTAGATATATGTAAATCTACTTTAGTATTATATTTTTGGTGTATAATTTAAAGAATGCAGATTCGTTATTTTCCAAAAATCAAGATGGAAGGCCTTTTTATGGGCTCACTCACATCAGTGTGAATTAGGAGTAAGTCCACTGAAATCAATGGAGTTACACTGTACAAAACTGTGATGAGTGAGATCAGGTATGGTATTACTATGTGAATTTGGTGCAAACTGAGTACAGCTGACCATCACATATGGCCCACTTACACTAGGGAAACAATTTTCTCAGGGGATTACATTTATAACATGGTTTGGTCTGGCCCGCATAGGTGGGACCAAGCTATGTTATCAACAGGTTGCCAAATTGTGTTACAGCCCTGATCTTCTTTCAGCCATTTGAGATTCAAACTCTTTTCGGGCTTTTCTACTTTGCTTTCTCATCGTTAGACATTTTTCTTGTTCACCGTAAGAGCAGCAATACCCTTTGTTGTTGTTCTTTTCTCGTTTCTTTTTTTTTATCATCTTTTTTTTTTTAAGTTTTGTATTTAGGTTTTTTTTTTATTTTTCTTGGCATAAAATCACCCAAGAGTTTTGCATGAGAAAGGTGACAGTACTTAATGAAACTCAGCACCTAAGGGCATAAGGCAGTTGTAGGTTTGTTTGTTTGTTTGTTTTTATTTTTCAATCAGCACCAATCCCATATATAATGTTCTACACTTGGTGTAAGGTATAAAACTCTGATGTGGAGACGCCTCTTCTCCACCTGTGGATCATAGGTGTGGAAGTTGAAATACTGTTTCTTGTGTGTAAAAAACAAAAGAAAAGTTTTTCTTTTTGTTTTTACTTACAAAACATAGAGATTATCTTTTTTTTTATACATACAGCAGCCAGAAAGAAAGCTTATCTGAAGGTGTGTGTTTTGTTTCATGATCTGTGTTTACCATAAACAAAAATAAGATCCCCTCTTTTATTTTTTTTAAAGGAGCTTTAAAGTGAAGACTCATATTGTAGCAACTCATACAAGAGAGGTCCGTCTCTATACCTAATACCTACAGCTGTGGGGGTGACATACTGGAGAATGTTGATAGTTCTTCTTAACCGCCTGTCTACAAAATGGGCATCCCATGCAGGGTATCTCTTTCTTGGGATGTCAATCTTAATGAGAGGGCCTTCTGGGTAGTAGGCTCGCCCAGATGGAGTAGATGGCACCATTGCTCTCACCTGGAAAACTGGCAAGCAAGTGTCAGCTGTGAGTTCCTCCTGTTGCTCCGTGACCGCTCTGGTAGGCGTAGCCTCAGCCCCCCGGTACCCAGGGGTTTCGGGTGCCATGGGCTCAACATCAGGAGGCAAAGGAATGCCCCAGAGCAGCTCGGCGCAACAGGAGCTGGCAAAAATCTTAGCTCTTGGCCCCATGGGATGCAGCACACCATAATAGAAGAGCATCAAAGCTATCCCAGCAGCAAAGCTAAGAAAGACACAACACAGTGCTGGCACGGCATATGAGTCAGTAGTTGTAGGATCTCTGTAAAAATACCAAAGGAGCGTCAAGGCAGCATTCTCTGTCAAGACTACAGTGTAATATGCAAACATTCTATATCGAGTCCGCCCTTCCTTGACATTAAACCAGCAGAAAATGTACACAATCCCTACCACCATGTTGAAGAGGATCTCCTCCCACTTAGACATGCAGAAGTCAGTCCCACCATGGATGATCCAGAAAGCCATGGCACACCAGTGGACCACTACAAAGATCCCAAAGTAGAGCTGGAAGATGGAAGCAAAGAGGGCAAAAGAGATAACTCTGGATGAGATGGTGAAGAGGCGCCAGAAGAGATGTATGAGGGCCCCTCTGTAGCTCATACTCTTCTTGTCATCCCTAGAGTCCCG
This sequence comes from Lepidochelys olivacea, assembly GCF_965140295.1. Lineage (NCBI taxonomy): Eukaryota > Metazoa > Chordata > Testudines > Cheloniidae > Lepidochelys > Lepidochelys olivacea. Next base: position 9,711,770 of record NC_140413.1, read on the forward strand.
AAGAAGCTTGTGATAGGAGGCTAGCACCCAAGCCAGGGACATCAGGGACGCCACAGAGGACACACCTGCCAGAAGACACAAATCCACAGAGTCAAACAATAGCATAGATAGAGAATGTCACTCACTCACTACTTTATTGTCACGGGGCAGGTATAGTAGCAAGTAATGTACAACACATTACAAAAATCTCGAGGAGTAGACAAATGCAGAAGTATCAATATCAGAACCATAAACAAACATTTATTCTTTATCTGACACCTGCACAGGTGTATTTTATATTAGTGATAAGCCTGATCCAGAACCCCCCAAAACTGAATTACCCCCAGACTTTCAGAGCTAACGAGGAAGGACTGGAATTTGAACGTGTATCTGCATTTCAAACAAATCGTCTCCATCCTTATAATGATCTATACCACACTCCCAGATCCAAAACCTTTCGGACATTTGAAATCCAGATCTGGATCCAAATTTTGTAGCATGGACCCATCTCTGCCCCAAATTGTTAAGGTAGCCATCAGCTGTGTCTGCTATATTGTATCAGAGGGGTCGCCGTGTTAGTCTGGATCTGTAAAAGCGGCAAAGAGTCCTGTGGCACCTTACAGACTAACAGACGTATTGGAGTTCACTACATGCATCCGACGAAGTGAGTATTCACCCACGAAAGCTTATTCTCCGATACGTCTGTTAGTCTATAAGGTGCCACAGGACTCTTTGCTGCTATATTATACTGTCATATAGTTACAGCAAAACGTTTAATACAAGGCAGGGCTGTTATGCCTTAAACACGGGGTGAGCAAATTTTGGGACAGAGAGGGTGACCAGTTTCCAAGTAACTGTGGGTATGTCTACACTGGGGTTGGGAGGCAGAATTTTCAGCTCGCGCTAGCTTTGATTGAGCTAGTGCGCTAAAAACAGAAGCGTAAGCCATGGTGGTGCAAGCATCGGCATGGGCTAGCCGCTCCAAGTATGATCCCATCTGAGCCCCTAGGTACATACACGTGCGGCTAGCCCCCTTCTGCTGCTCAAGCCGCTGTGGCTACAGCAGTGTTTTCAGTGCAGTGGCTCGATCAGAGCTGGCGTGGGTATGTCTGAGATTAAATTGACACCTTTCAGCTCTGGCGTGCAGATCCATACCCAGTGTGCATAGGGTTTAAAATCCCAAATAAGCGCCCTCTTGTGTGACTTCATGAGCAGTGAAAACGTGCAGCTGATCAGTTTTGTCCTCAGCCTGTGATCCCATGGAGTTAGTGAACCAGGATCACGGCGGGTTACCGAGCCAGGGTCGGGGCCTGTTCTCTCAAGGTGCGCGTGCTCCTAACTCTGAGTGAACCCGGCGGGAGTTGAGAGCGTGCTGCACCTCAGAGGCCAGCGCTGGTCTGACATTGGCACACTGCGTGTTGCTGAATGCTTGCTGGGAGGCACGGGCAACCCTCCACACCCAGTGGCTTTATTGAGGGTGGAAGGCCGTCAGCACGTTGCAGGATTTACCTGGTTTGTGGGAAGACAAGCCCTGAATAGAGCTTGTGAAAGATTTGTCATCACCACCCGCCTCTTGCTGCGGGCACCAACCTTTGTCCCAAATCAGCCCTTGGTAGCATGTTCTGCATAACACAACTCAGGCCCTAGTGCTCTAAGCACCCGGTGGGTCTCAAATAGCACCTACTTCCTTTAACACCTTGCTTCTCCCAGATCCCCTCTGGCCACTCCTCACTGACCACTCTTCCAGCTGCCACAGAACATCCCCTTTTCTGTGCCCCTTCTGAGTCGATATGCTCCTAGGGGTATAGAAAGGGATATAGAAAAATTCCCCAAGCCCAGGTTTACGGATCTCCAAAAAGAAGAGGGAAGACACAAGATGTTCCTCATAGGCCTAATCCCGACCATTAAAGACAATATTTATTTTGTTAATTTATTTGGATTGATAAAATAACACCCACCCAATGCACTGGGTGCCCTAGATGTATTTTATTAATACAATATTAAACAGACCCACCAGTTATCCCAGGACCCACCTGATCAACCCAGTGATAACATACAGAAAACCAAGATTAATCGATCCCATGCACCCACAAAATCGCCACCAAAGTCCTGTGCTCCCACTACCCCGTCATCACCCCTTTATGAGCAAAGGTAAAAGGTGGACCAAGCAACGTGTTGTGAAGACAGACTCAGACAGGCTCATTGATTTCAGTGGAAGGGGCAGGAGCAGGGTCTGTGTTTTCCAAAATAAAATACAAGCTGAATTAAACAAAACAACACAACCCAAAACTTTCAGGGATTTCTTTATAGAAGTCCCCCCCCCCAACCTCCTCTCCTCCAACGCCAACAGGAGACAAAAAAGGCACCATCCATTTCCTCTTCCCCCTTAAAAAAATCCAGTGAAATTATGCAATAACTACTCCAGGATCAGTTCTAATATTTGTAAAGCTTAAGTTCCCTGGTGTTTTTTCATGGTCTACGTGAAAGTTGATTATTTTATATAGATCTTGCCAAGGACGCCGTTACATCAAGAAAAGCACATTTTGGCGGAGAACAAACGGAGGCAATGCCAGCAAAAGTCTGTATAAACCACATTGCGATGCCAGGGTCAAATGCATGTATGCCAATGAAAACCACTGGGTAACATCAGGACTGTGTTAACATGATATAACTGCCGGAGCTGTATATGGAAATCGTATCATCCTTAAAAGATGGTGGCAAAACATTGTGCAAATTTAGGGAGAGCAGAGCATGTTACTTATACGCTGAGGAGGGTCAAATAACTTGCTAACGAGAGGAAACGGCAAACAAAGGCAATTAAACGTGGATTCAGAGACATTATAGAGCTGGCTGAACAACTGGAAAATGCACCAGCCCTTGTGTTTGCAGACTCCATCTCCCTGCTGGATTTGGCTGTGTCTGTGCCCAGTGGCAGGAAATGGGAAACAGTCCTAGCAGAACTCACGCTCTGCAACATGTCTCTACTCCCCTTCAGTGGCTGTTTCACTCCTGGGGCTGGATTGGTATGTTATGGAGCAAACATGCTTTCTCCCTTTCCCTTTAGGGTGAGCAGGTGTCTGGGTTTTGACTCGAAAGTCTGGTCAAAAAGAGGACCTGACTGTGTCCGGTCAGATCTACTGACCGGACGCCCAAAGTCTGGTTACTGCAGGCAGGGAGGCGCTGAGTCATCACCCGCACCAGCCCCTACTCAGCCAGGGCCACCTCCTACCTGCATCAGGTGGCTGCAGCTCCCAGCCCTGGCTCTGCAGGAGAGCCTCTCCTGACCCAGGCAGGGAGGGGGAGAGAGGGGAAAAGCAGTGAGCGACAGAGGGAGGGGGAAAGAGGAGCAAATGGGGAGCGGGTCCTCAGGGGCAGGGGCGGAGCTGGGGAGGTTCAGGCACTCTTGCTGGAGTGTCCGGTTTTTAAATATTACAAAGTTGGCAACCCTCTCTCTCCCCGCCACGTGCCCTATCCCCAGACTTCTTCCATGTCTGCTTGTCTCTCACTGGGGCTGGAGGATTGTTGAATGGGTCTCCACTTCCTCACCCCCTTGGCCACTTCTCTCACTGGGGCCAGGAGGAGTGGGTGTGGGGGGGAATGGGGTTCAATGAATCTCCTCTCCACCTCTGTCCCAGTGTGGCGCCTCTCACTGCTGCTGCTAGGGTCAGAATTCTTCTCCTCTTGAGGGCTGCCTGGCCTCTTCCCTTTGAGGCTGTGTTTGCCCAGTGCCTTATCCTTTAGTGGGGTTAGTTCTTCTGCCCCGTCACGAATATGGAGACCCACAGAGGGAGAGGCTCATGCAGAGAGTGAGCAGGCCCAGAAAGGAGTAGACCTCCCACCCTCGCTGCAGCCCTGCATGCTGCCAGACACAGTGAGAGCTGGGAGGGAACCTGGCTCTTGGAGTCACGCAAATGGGTGCAAATTCCACGGTCTTTGAAAAGAAAAAAGGAAAGGTGAAATCCTGGCTCCACTGAAGTCATTGAGAGTTCAGCCATTGACTTCAATTGAGCCAGGATTTCACTGCACATTTCCAGCCCTCATAGTTACAGAGAAAAGCTTGAAAATGTGACTCAAGTGCTCTGAAAAGCTTAAAAAAATATCTGCCAATAAATAAAAAGACCCCAAAATAATAATAATACCTGCTTCTTATATAGCACATTTCAATCAGTAGATCTCAAACTGCTTTACAAAGGCAGTATCATTACACCAATGGGGAAACAGAGGCACACAGCAGCACAGTGACTTGCCCAATATCACCCAGTGGGATACTGGCCGAGCTAGGCCTTGAACGAAGGTCTCCTGAATCTCAGTCCAGTGCTCTAACCGCTAGGCCATTCATAATTTGTAAACCTAGCTTGTGATTTTTGCAGTGCTGACTCAAGATTTTTGAATGCTTGAGGTTGGCAATACAGTGCGATTCATTGTGCTGTTCTGACCTTTCTCATTACAGTATTTGGTATCGGCCGTTCATTATTCTCCTGTTTAAAAATGCCAAGTCAGAAACAGTGTCATGTGAATTAAGGGATTGCTACTTTGGCCTTGTCAACACTAGAAAGTTGTACTGCTTTACTTATATCTGTATAAAGTGGTACAACACCCCCCTCCCCCCTCCACTGTGGAGGTAGTTATACTGGAATAAAAGTGTGTATGCCAGTTTAATTTATTCCCCATACAGGAAGGGAAATAAATATACCAATATAAGCTACCTGCCAGTAAAACTGCACCCACATTGGGGGTTGTAATGGTGTAACTATTTTGGTAAAAAATTCACTCCTAACCAAAATTGTTATACCTGTAAATCTTCCATACGTAAACCAGACCTTTGTCTAGAAGCTACTTGTGTTGAGTGCCCGGTTGCCTGAGTCACATGGTATTATTTCTGCAGCCTGATTGGATGAGTACATTTTTCAAACAGAACAACAAATAATGAATCAGACATTTTCAGCACAACTGTTTGGATAAATAATCATTTGTGTTAAAATCTGTGAAAATGACAGGATTCCTATCCACATTCACATAGTCCGAGTATTCTCCAAATACTCATGAGCTATGCAAAATAGGACTCTGGGAATCAATGAAACAGAGTCCATTGATTTAAATCATTCATTGCCTATGGCATCATTTCTAGTTCTCTCTGAGATTTACCTGAGATTTGCCTGAGTAAGGACCCCAGGATGGGCCCCGTGTGAATAAGGTGTTTAGCACCATTCAGCTCACTCTTGTGTAATTTCTTAAATGGAAAACTGAGCGTTATCTTAGATGTGTGGATCTTTTTGGAAACCAGTTTTAAACAGCTTTTTAAACAGGTTCCCGTTTTGCAGTGACGTTATACGTGACCCCGGCTCCTTGTCTAGTAAGTTGGGGGTTCAAACGCCATCACGAAGCTTGGGTTCAGACCATTGCTCCCAATGCAGATGAATCCCAGTGGGGTGCTGTTGTTAAGAGGGACCCAGGAGTAGATAAAGGCAGCAGGAGCTTTGGGATCTGGGCCTCACAGGCAGAGACGGTGGAATGCGCTTAGTGAGAAATGTTGAGGAGTGCCGGCTGTGGGGGGATGAGGTAGAAGGAGACGTTTGTGTCGGGAAGCTTGATGTTTTGTTTTGTCATCCTGGGGAGCCCCCATTTTTAGTGGACACAAGCCCCATTTCTCTGAATCAATGCCCAGAGTCTCTTGTCTGTGTGTCTCTTTTGAGTATATGTCAGCCTCTTAGTGAAGGGCTGGGAAGAAGAAACACCTCCCAAAAAACATGTTATTCCTTAGTTGTCCACTACTGGGTTTCTTGTCTACTGGACACTTAAGGAGAAAGGACACCAGCCTGCTTGGACCACAGCTATGGCAATTCCTATAGCCCTTATAAAATGGAAGTTGAAGATTCAATACCACTTTCTGAGTGTTACGTGAGATCATACCTTGATTTCTGCAATGCTACCTACACTGCTATCCCAGAATCCTCTCCTCAGTCACTTCACTCAGTCTCAAACTATGTGGCACATCTAAATCTTCCTTTGCATGGCTTTTCACATCCCTTCTCAGACTTTCTTTAGCTGACTAGTCATGTCTCCCTTCTATTTTCTTTCCCTCATTGACTTTCTATCTATTTTTCCTGACAATTTATAACTTGTCCTCCCTACAGTTCTTCTCTTATCGCTCCCAGATCCTGCTTCCACTTAGCTATCACAGATATCTCTATTGTAACTAGAGTGAAAAGCCAGGGTTACTTGCTGGTGACTGCTGACAAACACTGATAATTTTACATAGTAATATGTGTTTGTAGTGAATATAAATCAGAAGTTAGGAATTGTAGAAAACTGATAAGGGAAGCCAAGGAAAAACCTGTTGCCAGCAGAGTTAAAGGCAATAAGGAGTCCTTTAAATATATTAGGAACAGAAAGAATTCTGATATTGGTACTGGCCCATTACTAGATATAAATGGTGGAATTATTTTTCATAATGCAGAACAGCAGAAGTGTTTAATAAATATTTCTGTTCTGTATTTGGGGGAAAAAAACAGAGCAAATTGTCTCATCACATGGTGATAACACTTTCCATTCCACTAATAACTCCGGAGGATTTAAACAGAAGCTGCTAGACTTATACATTGTTAAATCAGCAAGTCCAGATAGCTTGCATCCAACAGCTTTAAGAGCTGCTGGAGGAGCTTGCTGGATGGCTAGTGTGATTTTCAATAAGTCTTGGAGCACTGGGGAAGTTGCAGAAGACTGGAAGAAAGCTAATGTGCCAATTTTTAAAAAGGGTAAATAGGATGACCCTGGTAATTATAGGTCTGCCAGCCTGACAACGATCCCAGGCAAGATAACAGAGTGGCTGATATGGGACTTGATTAAAAAAGAATTACAAGAGGGTAATGTAATTAATGCACATCAGCATGGGTTTATGGAAACTAGATTCTGTCAAACTCACTTGATAGCTTTTTTTTGATGAAATTACAAGTTTGGTTGATAAAGGTGACTGGGCTGCCATAATATACTTAGATTTCTGTAAGGCGGTTGACTTGGTACCACATGACATTTTGATTAAAAAACTAGAACAGTATAAAATTAACATGGCACACATTAAATGGATGGAAAACTGGCTAGTTGATAGGTCTCAAAATGTAACTGTAAATGGGGAATCATCACTGAGAGGATATGTATCCAGTCTTCTCAGTGGTGGCAGATGACAGAACAAGGAGCAACGGTCTCAAGTTGCAGTGGGGGAGGTCTAGGTTGGATATTAGGAAAAACTATTTCACTAGGAGGGTGGTGAAGCACTGGAATGGGTTACCTTGGGAGGCGGTGGAATCTCCATCGTTAGAAGTTTTTAAGGCCCGGCTTGACAACGCCCTGGTTGGGATGATTTAGTTGGGGTTGGTCCTCCTTTGAGCAGTGGATTGGACTATGACCTTCTGAGGTCTCGTCCAACTCTAATCTTCTATGATGCTATGATCTTGCAGGGATCAGTTATTCACCCTATGCTATTTAACACTGTTATCAATGACCTGTTCTGCGGAAAAGGACCTAGGGGTGACAGTGGACGAGAAGCTGGATATGAGTCAGCAGTGTGCCCTTGTTGCCAAGAAGGCCAATGGCATTTTGGGATGTATAAGTAGGGGCATAGCGAGCAGATCGAGGGACGTGATTGTCCCCCTCTATTCGACATTGGTGAGGCCTCATCTGGAGTACTGTGTCCAGTTTTGGGCCCCACACTACAAGAAGGATGTGGATAAATTGGAAAGAGTCCAGCGAAGGGCAACAAAAATGATTAGGGGTCTGGAACACATGACTTATGAGGAGAGGCTGAGGGAACTGGGATGTTTAGTCTGCGGAAGAGAAGAATGAGGGGGGATTTGATAGCTGCTTTCAACTACCTGAGAGGTGGTTCCAGAGAGGATGGTTCTAGACTATTCTCAGTGGTGGAAGAGGACAGGACAAGGAGTAATGGTCTCAAGTTGCAGTGGGGGAGGTTTAGGTTGGATATTAGGAAAAACTTTTTCACTAGGAGGGTGGTGAAACACTGGAATCCGTTGCCTAGGGAGGTGGTGGAATCTCCTTCCTTAGAAGTTTTTAAAGTCAGGCTAGACAAAGCCCTGGCTGGGATGATTTAATTGGGGATGGGTCCTGCTTTTGAGCAGGGGGTTGGACTAGATGACCTCCTGAGGTCCCTTCCAACCCTGATATTCTATGATTCTATGGTTCTATGATTCTATTACCTGGAAGAAAACAAAACCATCACTGCTAAAGTTTGCAGATGATACAAAAACTGTGGGGAGTGGTAAATAATGAAGAGAAGAGAACACTGATTTAGAGCAATCTGGATTGCTTGGTAAACTGGGTGCAAGCAAACTATATGCATTTTAATATGGACAAATGTAAATGTACATATCTAGGAACAAAGAATGCAGGCCAAACTTCTAGAATGTGGGACTCTATCCTGGGAAGCAGCGACACTGAAAAAGATTTGTGGGCCATGGTGGATAATCTGCTCAACATGAGCTCCCAGTGTAACCCTCTGGCCAAAGAACTAATGTGATCCTGGGATGCATAAACAAGGGAATCTCAAATAGAAGTAGAGAGGTTATTTTATCTCTATATTTGGCACTGGTGCAAACACTGCTGGAATCCTGTGTCCAGTTCTGGTGCCCACAGTTCAAGAGGGGTGTTAAATTGGAAAAGGTTCAGAGAAGAGCCATGAGAATGATTAAAGGATTAGAAAACATGTCATATAGTCATAGACTCACAGAGCTCAATCTGTTTAGTTCAACAACGAGAAGGTTAAGGGGTGACTTGATCACAGGCTATAAGTATTTAAACAGGGAACAAATATTTAATAATCAGCTCCTCAATCTAGCAGAGAAAGGCATAACACAGTCCAATGCTTAGAAGTTGAAGCTAGACAAATTCAGACTGGAAATAAGGTGTATATTTTTAACACTGAGGATAATTAGCCATTGGAACAATTTACCAAGGGTTGTGGTGGATTCTGCCTCACATGCAATTTTTAAACCAAGGTTGGATGTTTTTCTAAAAGATATGTTCTAGGAATTATTCTGGGGAAGTTTTATGGCCTATGCTATACAGGAGGTCAGACTAGACAATCACAATGCATGGTGGCCACTAGAACTTCATACAGTATACTGGTTTTTAACTCTTCCTCTGAAGGTTAGTTAAGCCAACTTTCTTGGGTGAAATTCTCAAAAGCTTTCAGTGTTGACCTATCTCTGTTCCCTCTGAAGTCAATGACTTCAGCCAATGACTTCATTGACATTGAAGTCAATGGCTTCAGTGGAAGCACTTAGTTCAAGAGTGAGCACTTTTGAAAACACCACCTCTAGCGTCTCACAGGTCAATCTGGTGAGTTGATGGATACCCCTGTGAGACACTGAACACCTTCAGCTGCTGCGCAGCATCTCATGAGCCTCACTGAGTAACTTACAAGAGGGGTTCAGCATCTCTCAGCATTAAGCTCCTATCTGTATAAATCTAGTTATTTATATTGCCCCATTCACTGTAGTATCTGAGCACCTCCTTTGTGAGGTATTCCCCTTCTACAGACAGGGGCACGAAGAGATGACTTGCCCAAGTCACTCAGAAAGTCTGTGCCTTAGCAGGGAATAGCTGTCGCTCTAGACAGATCATACACCTACGTTACACCTACCCTCTTGGATCAGTGCATGCCGACTTTTTAACCATAATTCTGGATTTTTAGAGCTGATAGATTTAACAGCCTGAAATGGAAGCTCTCACAGGCAAATACAAGCATCACAGGTATTAATAACCAACAATAATGAGGTAAACAATCAAGAAAGGAAAATACAGTCTACCAGGAAAACTTCCAGGGAGATCTGTCAGATTGTGGAATGGACTCCCCTAGCAAAGGGGTAGAAGCCACATTGCTTGGTACATTCAAAACCGGATTGGACAAAAACACCATAACATGTTCTATAGGGAACGGCCCAGTACTGGGTAAGGAAGGAATGAGTGAAATTCACCTCAGTACAGCAGAGTAGCACAAGGCCAAGACACCACTTAAGTCCCATTTTAGCCCCCAGAGGCCCTCTGCACTAGGGTGAATTTCTCTTTGAATGACCTCCTTGGCTTTCATTCTCCAATTTCAATGAATGACCAAGGATGGGAGGAGACATAATAGGAATCTAACTAAGCCCCATGGACTGGTGGAATTTGCTCCTGAAAAAATCAGCATTCGCAGGTGAGGCCCAAACCAATTTATTTTTCTTAAACAAAAAAGAGAAAGGCCAGATCACCATGCAAAACAAAAACAACATGTTTGAAAAGTGTTTCAGACTACATTTGGTCTGCATGGCATGCATTAAGCAATTACATTTAACTTTACCACTGCTCTAACCCAAGTGAGTTATTCAATTACTGATTAAAAGCTAACAATATTTGTAGTTGGTCCCAGTGCTCTGCCTTGGTCTGCTGAAGAAATGTAGGATAGGTTCTTTGAAAAGGATACGTACAGAGTTTCATAAATAATCTAACAACTTGGTTATTTTCTGTAAAGAATTTTAATGTACTTACCGTATCATATTCCCTAAATACTTACTGTGGTGTCTGTCCCTTTAAAACTGAAAAAGATGCCTATCAAGTGGATGCTCTATTTCCTTTTTTCACATTAATTCTCTTGAAGACTGTTCTAAAAAAATGGGAAGATACAAAACATTCTCTCAGGTGAACTGGACACCACAGTAAGTATTCAGAATGCGACATGACCCGCTCCATCAAGTACCGCACGATGGGATTGCCTGCTTTGCCATAAAGTGCTATTTTTGGGTTACAAGACATCAACTCTCCAGAAGTCCAGCCTTCTTTGCCATGAACCCTGTCCTCACTTTTTTCCCCAGGTAACACATTCATCCATGGAAGTCCTAAAGCTTATTTGAAACCTGGAACAGCAACAGATTTTTCTTTTTATCCATAGAGAGAGGAAATTTATATATATATTTATATATATATTTGGGGCCTGATTCTGATTTCATAATATCATGACCGGAGGGTTACTCTACTGAGTTTGGTGCAGTTATTCCCCATTTGCACCAGTATAAGGGCAATCAGGACTAGGCCTGTTGTCTGTCATTTGACCTGGAATGATTTTTTTTATTTGCACATTTTCCTTTTTTCTGTTAGGAAGACTGCTTTCCTCCTGCTGCTTTCCTCCTCCATCTCTGAGTTCTGTTCACTTCTGACATGAAAGAATGCACTTCATAAACAATAAAGAAGTAATTGAAAGTACTGTGCCCTTTCATTGGGTTCTCAAAACGTGTTAAACTGACAATAATTAAGGCAGCATCGCAATACCCCTCTGCAGCAAGTACATAGCATGATAGCTCTGATACCGATGTCTCTGAGGGTCAGTCCTGCCAGGTGCTGACTACATCAGTATGTTGAGTGACCTCACCTCGCGTATGAACTCAAAACCTTCGAGGAATGCTCATCTCCTTGCAAGATTAAGCCCTAAGTGACTTACTCATGACCACATAGTGAGGCAGAGCAAGGAGTCCTGGGCTTCTACTCCTGTGTTCCAACCACTCTTATATTAAGTGTTGCATCTTTGAAAGCACTTAGTATTGACCTAACTCTGCTCTCACTGCATTCAAGGGGCGCGGGGGGGTGGGGGGGTTTATGCTGCTAGGACACTGAAATATGTACAGCCACATCTTCAGAGCAGAAAGGAGTCCAAATTGGAACCTGAAATCCGCCCTCCTCCCTGAACCTACTCATAAATACAGTTTAGGTTCAGAGTTGGATCCAAAACCCCAAAGAGGCCTATTTTCCTCATTTGATTCAGATTTGGCCCCAAATGGCAGAAATGTCATGAGAACAGCAGATCTGGTGAAATTTCCACTATTCAGGACAGGAAATATCAGCTGATCTTATGAGATTTCTGTCATTTGGGGAACAATAGCTCATCAGAACTAGTCACCAACGTGTGGCATTTGTCAAGCCTGATCCTAACATTAGTCTAGACCTGGATCTAAACATGGCCTCCTGGACCATGACTACTAAAGAATAAGAGATTCCTGGCTGTGACCTCCACACGTCTCTCTCTCCTTTATGTAATACAGACACTTGTAGGTCTGCTCTGGGGTTCAAACTTGTGAGTAAAAGTTGCAGCATGGTAAGCACAATCCCAAGACAGCAAAAGGTGGGCCATGTGTGTGAAGTGTCAGTTCTGAGCCTATTGCTAGGGTGGTTCTCTAGACAGAGACCGGCGGAATTGGCAGCATCAAAGGAGATGGTGTTAGGTACAGCAGTTGAAGTCCTAGCTCCACTGAAGTCAATGGCAAAACTCCCATTGACTTCAGTAGGGACAGGACTTTAGCCAGCAAATGTAGGCAGCCAGCTAGGGGGTTCACCTGAGAAGTGCTGAGACCACCATGCACATTCCTACCAGTAAGCAGAGGTCAAAAGGAGGTCCTACACCTGAGAGTGAGATCTAGGGCACATTCAGAACAACTAGGAAGCCAAATCCCATCTTTGTGTCAGGCATCAATATGTTAATGGTCAGTCCAATAACACCAAAAATATCAGCACCACACCTGCAGGGTTGGTGTAAATAGGGATGGGCTAGCGCTGCAGAATTCAGGTCTGGTTCGGAACTTTTCCAAAATTGGATAGGACTTGGGGTAGGAACCCCATCACCTCTACACCATCAGGCCAAGGGCATCACATTCTTTCACCTGAATTCCCAGTGTCACCTCCCAATTTGTACATGGAGTCAGGAACCAGCAGCAGAGGGAAGTGGGTCATGCTGGCATACCAAAGTATGTGTGTCTGTGTCTGGGAACCCGGCAAGAGTGTAGATGGAATGACTCTCACACGACCCTAAAGTTCTAGCATAACCCTTACCTCCCAGCAGGCAGAAATCGTCTCTCCTCCCTGGCACCACAGCCAACAATCTGCCCCAGAGAAGTTAACCAGTTCCTATGTAACATGCACCAGGAAATCAGCTAGTTTCCTAAGGATTAAAGTCATGAGCACCATGCCAACTTTCGGGATGCGATACCAGCAAAAGAGATAAAAACTGTCTGCTAATTACAGAAATGACATCTGCAAGGAACAACCTGTTATACAGGAATTTTCAGAAATTGCAGTGTGATTTAAATGAGAGATGGGCCAAAGAGGTGGAGTTCAGATCAGGTTTAGGGTAGGATTTGGATTCAGGATTGAAGCAGACTAGGGGTTAGCTATGGCTTCGGCTTCAGCAGGGCCAAGGTCTCACAAGCTCTTCTTGTGAGATTCCTGAGCTCCTTTGAATTTAACATACAGCACCACCATCGGTTCCTTGGAAAGGCACAGATAGCTTAGGTAGGACACTGTAGGTAGATAAGTAGTTTGAATCTGGAAAATAGAATGTTTCTGGGTTTGGATCCAAACTAGAACCAATAGGGGGAGTTCAGATACAGGGATTTGAATCCAAACACCTGACTCCCACTTGGACATTAGAAAAGGCTCAGATCTAAGGTTCCACTTTTGGTCCAGCTTTACTTTAAATAGATTAAATACAAGACTAATTATATGCAACTGTGCTATGAATCTCCATCCAACTCCCTGAAAGCATCAGAAAGGAAGTAGAAAATACTTATTTAAGCCCTATGGTCTTTGTGAGCAGGGTGTTGAGCATGGAGGGACTCCCCCGTTCCCATTTCTTTTCCACTCCCATGTGAAGGGCAGCTGAACCGACCTTTTCTAAGGAACCAGTCAAGGCTGCTCTGATCCTCAGCCATGGAATGGGGGTATTATTCACGGGCAACACAAGGACATTTCCACCCTGAACCCATAGGTTTAACATGTTGCTTCATAGTGCCCCCAGCCTCTCTCAGCTTGGGGAAGTCTGAGCTTGCACTCTGGTCCCCAGCATAGCAGCACATTCACATATTAAGTTAATCTTTTCTCCCTCACACTCACTGTGAGAGCTCCCACTTGGATGGAATTTGGCTCCTGGGATGCAGCTTTCAGCTGCATTCATTTACCTTGTAATCTGTACAAAATGAACGCATGAGACCCACAGGGTGGCATGGTTGAACTGACAGCAGAATGACCTTGCAGCCTGTGGGCCGGATCCTCAGTTGGTGTGGGTCAGAGGAGCGCCATTGACTTAAGTGGAGCTACACCAATGTACATCAGTTGAGGATCTGGCCCTCAATCTTTAACTGAGACAGAAACCACTTGACAGAAGCAAACATGGCATCATTCTTTCCCCCAGGTTTGAAACCTGCTGAGCTGGAGATGCATAACAGAGGCCTGGAGCACTGACGAACCCCATGTCAGGAAAGTGGGAGGTTAGGCAAACATTTCAGTGCCAGTGTATGGTCATGGGTAGGAGGAACTGATTCCTGTACGATGTGCTCTTTTCATAGTTTCCTGATACTAAGAGCCACCATTTTGGTTTCTTTATGGGACAAACCAACCAACCAGCCTGTGTCCCAGTTAGAGTCATGTGCATAGGCAGGTAGGAAATAACATACCAGATTAGACCTGTGCAGTCCACATAGCTCAGTACCTGTGCATGTGACAGTGGCCTGACCAGAGGTTTCAGAGCAAGCCCCTAGTGGATAATTATGGAATAACCTGCCCTTCCAGGGAGTGCCCTTCTAACCCCTATCAGTGAGTGGTTGGTTTATGTCCTAAACTAGAAAGGTTAATATCCTTCCTAAAACATTTTTTTAGCAGTCCAATGCACTTTGGATGTTCTCATTGCCCACACAAATGTCAATCCTTTTTTAGAATCCTAGCAAGCTCTTGGTCTCAATGATATCTTCAGGCAATGAGTTCCACAGGTTAAATATGTATAGTGTAAAAAAGGATTTCCTTTGATCACTTTTCATCATGTTGCCTTTCAGTTTCATTGACCATAGAGCCCTGCACGGGACGATTAAAAATCCCACTCCTGCTCTTATGGCAGCGGGTCCTGCCGACTCACGGGATCCCAGTCTTGCTGCAGGGCTCTACACCAGTCCCCCCCAGGGTTATAACTGAAGGCACCATTTATGTACCGTGAGAGAAGCTGACTAGCTGCTCCTGACTTACCTACTCTACAGGCTTTGTTTATTATTTTGTATGCTTCTAACATCTCCCCTAACTGTCTCCTCTGTAAACACATTGCCAGACTGGATCAGACCTTCAGTCCATCTAGCCTAGCATTATGCCTGTGACAGCGGCCAGCACCAAATCCTTCAGAGGAACATGTAAGAACCGTGCAACTGGCAGATGTGGGGCAACCTGCCCCAACATTGTCTCCTACTACTCTCTAATAGTTAGAGATTGGCTTAAGCCCTGAAGCATGAGGTTTAGCACTCCTTCTAAAACGTTGGTTATAATTGAGTAGGAGAACTCTGGATATTCTCGTCAAACGGGCCCAATCTTTTCAATCTCACCTCCTACTGAAGCTTGTCCATACCTTGCGTGCCTAAATATGGCTTTGCATGACTAACTTTGGACACGCGGGTTGGAAAATGCTGGCCTAAGTGACACGCCTAAAGTCACCCAGCAAGTCTTCAGCAGAGCTAGAAAGAGAACCACAAGCCCAATTACCATATGTCGTGGAGGGGGGGCAGTTGTGAGAGTGGGGTGGTTGGGAAAGGAAGTTACTGTACACTTGATAGCTGTTATAGCACCTTGGCCTGGACAGAGCTCGGTATTGTTTATCTACAAAAGCAACTTAGAAGCACTTATCTGTACAGCACAGAGTGACAGGAGCTCTGCAAAAATGTGTGTGCAGCCTGTTATACTCTGAATAATTACACTTAAAACAAGTTATTTATTAGAAATACTAGTGTGGATTTTTTTCTATAAGTAATTGTAATCACCCCCTCCCCTACACACCAAGGACACCTGAAGGGTTTGAACCTGCAATCTTCAGCCAAGCTCTATGCTACCTGAGCTAAAGGAGTATCTCCAATAACTGATAACAGTAGGAGGCCATTATCCTCTAGTGGGCTAACCAGTACAGGGGAAAAGCAACACACACTCGGTGTATGCATTATACAGTCATGTAAGTAAATTAACCCTCTGCCTGCTGCTAAACACCGCAACCTCACATAACTGCATTTTTGGAAAGGGAATGCCAAGGTTTCCCACAACACATCAACACATAGGCCTGGCCTACACTACACAGTTAGACCAACATAAGGCAACTTACATTGACCTAATTATGTCAGCGTACACACGACAGCCTTGTCCCGCCCATGTAAGTGCCCCACTACACCAACATAATAACTCCACCTCCATGAGAGGCGTAGGGCTTAGGTCAGTGTAGTTAGGGTGTCTGTGTAAACACTGTGTTACTTACATTAGCTGGAGCCGTGAAATTGACAAGAAAGCCAGACAGCTAGAGCCTGGCTTCCCCCAGCTCCCCACTCCCACCCGGGCTGCTGCCTGGAGGCTCCCTGCCCCCTGGAGAGCAGCTGGGCTCCCAAAGAGGAGCTGCGCAGAGCTGAGAACCCTGGCTTTCAGACCCCCACACTGTCCCTTTTCAATCAATGGAAGCGCTCCTGGTGAGGACGTGCACCGCCAATAGAAGGAGGGTAGTGTGGACAGTAACTACTGCAGTGACTGTAAGTCTACGTATGTCAGGGCTGTAGTGTAGACATGCCCATAGAATGCAGACCCAGAGGATGCCTCTGTTTGGAGGCTGGCCAGAGGCACATAAAGGATTAATGCCTATTACAGAAACTGCTTCAGTCACATCATCCTGAAAATGCTTTTAGCCCATCTAAAAGAAATCTAAGAAACAAACGACGTGATTCACACTCATTGGGTAATGTAAGGGTGCTTCCCTCAGTATGTTTAGAGGACACATGTCAGCAGCGCTCACCTTAGTCACCGTACCCTTTATAAATCTTTTTTATTTTGTGAGCTGGTGCAATGTCTCAGTGTAATTGCAGGTAAGGGGAGTTGTTTCCTGAAAAGAAGAAGGAAGGAGTATCTCAACACCTGTGCAACAGTACATACAGCTGGAATCATTAAATAAGACTGGCAAAGTACTGCTGTGAGGACTGTGCCCTGGTGACTAAGCCTTACTTCGTGCAGCAGGTGTTGTCTTGCAATCTAATAGCAGCCGGCACTATAGAAATCAAGTACAAAAGATATGTTATGAACCTCTTTTTTCAGTGCACAATACACTCTGCAGTGGTTTAAGTGACTTAGATCAGACCAAAATTCAACTCCACTAGATCATCTAGAGTAAAGCCATACTTGGTTTTTCTCCCCGCACATTTGCCTTCCCAGAAATTCACATGTGTACAGGATTGAGTTTGAGACTGGATCTTCAATATGTTAACAAACGTCACCTTCCCAAGTGGCAGGCAGGCTTGTCCTACAGAGATCAAAACATGCATTAGTTTCCCTATTGCAAACGTCCATTGCCCCTTTGAGTGGCTCGTCAGCTGGCTTCTGCAATAGGGAAATGGTGGGGTCAGACGAGGGTTCCCATCAGCGAGTGCCCATGTGAAAACCTGAACGTAGAGAATGGGCCCTGAGAATGAAATCATCAGCTGCCATTTGGGACAAAAGTCATCTCGGCAACAGTCTTAACTAGCTCAGTACGGTTGCAGCACTTTAGAGATCAGGATCCTCCCCCAGACTTTCCAACTGCAGAAACCACCAAGCATGTCTCAGAAATTGCTTGTTGAATATTCTGTCAATTTTAATTGGATTGTTTTCAAGCCAAATTGTTGCAACTTGAATTCTTTGCTGATCGGTTGGCAGCAGTCACAGAAATATATGATGCACTCTCTTTTTGCACATCTCATTAGTAAAGATGTGTTCTCTGCTTATCCAGAGTAACATGCTTTACTGGTTGACTGACCTGAATACCAGACCTGCTTTCTACAGCAAGTGTTGGATTCAAATAGATTAATGTTCATATACTTTACCAATCAACGAGAGGCAGCAGGCGCACAGTAGACTGTATATTGGAACAGTAGCCAGGCACTTCTGAGTTCTAATCATGAATCTGCCATAGTGGGACTTTGGGCAAATCACTCCACTTCCTTATGCCTCAGTTTCCCTATTTGTATGCTGCTCAGAGTGAGGATCACCTAAGTTAATGTTTGCACAGTGCTCTGAAGATGTAAAGAGCTAATAATGATTGGCATCAAGAGCCATCGTTTACAAACTCCGCTATAGATTTCACTCACTTCATTGCATGTGGCGGTTGTTTTTCCTGTAAAGGACGTGTCACTTTAATCTGTGGTCACATGGAATATTCTTGATATCAAGAGGTGAGACCTCAGCAAAAGGGTCCTCACTGGAGCTGTAAGAAAAGCGAATGTGTGATGGAGAAAGCTGCTGAATTGACAGCCCTGGGGACTGAAGTGACAGCCCTGGGGACTGATCCAAAGCCCACTGAAATCAACGGAAAAACTCCTACTGACTTAACTGGTCTTTTATTTTCAGAATCGGAGCAGCACAGCAACGTAAGTGCCCCTGTCATAAATATAAAGGGAAAGGTAAACCCCTTTAAAATCCCTCCTGGCCAGAGGAAAAATCCTCTTACCTGTAAAGGTTAAGAAGCTAAAGGTAACCTCGGTGGCACCTGACCAAAATGACCAATGAGGAAACAAGATACTTTCAAAAGCTGGGAGGAGGGAGAAAAACAAAGGGTCTGTGTCTGTATGATGCTTTGGCCGGGGACAGAACAGGAATGGAGTCTTAGAACTTAGTAAGTAATCTAGCTAGGTATGTGTTAGATTATGATTTCTTTAAATGGCTGAGAAAATAGCTGTGCTGAATAGAATGAATATTCCTGTCTGTGTGTCTTTTTTGTAACTTAAGGTTTTGCCTAGAGGGATTCTCTATGTTTTGAATCTAATTACCCTGTAAGGTATCTACCATCCTGATTTTACAGAGGTGATTCCTTTACTTCTATTAAAAGTCTTCTTGTAAGAAAACTGAATGCTTTTTCATTGTTCTAAGATCCAAGGGTTTGGGTCTGTGGTCACCAATGCAAATTGGTGAGGATTTTTACCAAACCTTCCCCAGGAAGTGGGGTGCAAGGGTTGGAAGGATTTTGTGGGGAAAGACGTGTCCAAACCACGTTTCCCAGTAAACCCAGATAAAGTTTGGTGGTGGCAGTGGAAATCCAAGGGTAAACTAATTTTGTACCTTGGGGAAGTTTTAACCTAAGCTGGTAAAAGTAAGCTTAGGAGGTTTTCATGCAGGTCCCCACATCTGTATCCTAGAGTTCAGAGTGGGGAAGGAACCTTGACAGCCCACCACGCTGCTCGCAGCCAATGTGTCTCAGGCCTGATGTACTCTAAGAGTGAGTGAGCAGAGCATTCTTCATGCCCATTGCCAGCGGCGCTGATGGCTTTTTGATGTGGACGCCTGACTGCTGGGAACCGGACTGAGACAAACAACTCATTCCAAACAGGCCACCAAATAGCTCTCAGTCATTATTGCCTGGGTAACTGGGCGGGGGACCAGGAAACATAAACTCGCATATCGCAAAGCGCGTATGCCCATATGTAGCTTGTAGCTCACCAGTGGCCTTGCAATCCGGTTATTTGTGTGCTGAAAGTTATGCACATGCTTAAGTGCTTTGCTGGGTTGGGTCCTTAGCTCATTATGGAAAATTCTGCATTGAATCAGAGCAAATCTTCAGCACTGATTTTTATCAAAACTCAAGAGTCCTCCATGATTCCTCCCCCAGTTTTCCCACCCTTTTGCATGGCACCAGACTATACCAGGTGCTTCTTCTCCACCCTATCCTGCAATAAGGACCTGCTTCTCTAATCATGGCACATATGACCAACCTACTCCTGCAAGGAGGAACACGCAAGGCTGCTGGTGGGTGGGTCACTTTATAGGGTGGGCCCTCAGAGTGGCACCAGGAGTAATCCTTTCCACCCAGGCAACGTTTTGTGACTTTTTCCCTACTCGCTTTCATACAACTCAACCAAAAGCAATGTCTTTTATAGAGAGCATTAGAAAACAGGACCAGGGGACAATCCTGCATTGGCAGGCAGATGGACTGGATGATCTGACAGGGCTTTTCCATCTCTAGTCCATGTTCTAGAATTGTGTGATACAAAAATTCCTGTACACAAAGACACCTTTCCCTTGCAGGTTCCCATGAAAACGTTCTAGTAAGAAAAGTGGGGGGGTTCTGCTTGCGAAGAGCAGATGATTTATTTAAGCCAGCTTTGACGCCTTGATAATCCTGGACTGGAAGAGACAGATGATCCATTGGATCTTCATTCCAGAATAGAAAGGGTAATCTATGGGGTCCTCTATATCCAGCTTTCCTTAGTTATGGGTTGTATAAATCAGGATGATTTTGCAGAGCAAAGTCACGGACATGCATTAGTTTTGCAGATGCAGGATGGCTTTTGGGGTCCTTTTTTTTTTTTAAAGCATTCTTGAAGTTCACCAGATTATTTTTTTTACCCTGTCGCAAAACAGATCTTGAGCATGGTTTGGAAGGAACACTTCTGAAAATCCCACCATACAGCAAGAAGTTAACTCATTTTCAAACTTGGCTGTCCAAAGGTAGGTATCTACAGCTGAATTTAAGGACCAAAATAGAAACTTGGCAACGAAATAGAGCTGGATGCAAATTATCCATTGGATTTGGCCTATTCTGAGATCACAAATCTGGCCTGTTCCAGAACAAATCCTGCTTTCTGGCAGCGTATTCCCTGTTCTATGAATTTACCAACTAGTCTAAGCCAATAAATTTCAGCCTCTGGATAGTTCGTAAATTGTTCTGTTCCACTAGTCACTGTTCATTATTGTGTGTGATTGTTTAGCTAAGGATACGTCTACACTGCACAATCCCCTCTGCCCCGCCAGCGAATCTCAGAGCCTGGGTCAACTGACTTGGACTGGTGGGACTTGCATTACAGGGCTAAAAAGATCAGTATAGCTGCCCTGGAGGCTGGGCTCTGAAACCCAGGGAGGATGGTGGGTCTCACTGGGAACATCTATGCTGCTATTTCTAGCCCTGAAGCATGAGCTCAGGTCAGTTGACCTGAGCTCCATGACTCATTGCTGTGGGGGAGCAGGTACTCTAAGTCACATGACGTGGTTACCGCACCCTGGCAGGATGACTGAAACTTTTCAACAAGAGAATGAGGACTGGCAAAGAATGAACAGAGACTAGCAAACATGGCTATTTGCCCACGACGACCCTGGTTTGCAGGCACACATGAAGATTTACAAACAATAGCTATTATCCAAGCATTCACGTGAACAAAGCCACAACCGCACAACTGTTTGCAAAGAGGGAAGGACAAGGCATGTGAACAGCCTTTAAGAAAAGTAAGTTTGCAACCACTTTATCCAGCATTCACCCAGCTCCAGTCTAAACACGCAAAGATATAGCTTTACCTCAGAATTAACTTTGGCTTGGCCTACACTTAAAACTTATACCAGCTAAGCTATGTCAGTCAGGGGCAGGGAAAAAACCACACCCTTGGCCAACAGAGCTATACCAACAAACCCCACCGTGTAGATACAGCTTTGCGGATAGAAGAATGGTTCTGTTGACATAGCTGATCTCATTTGGGGAGGTGGTGTTCTTAGCCCAGCAGAAGGTGTACACTGAATCTACCCTATGGGGCTATGCCAACATAGCTATACTGGCATGGACTCTGTACAGCAGACATAGCTGATGGCTCTTACTTGGGTGTTGCCCCAAACCTCCCTGTCATCCACACATGAAAACCTCTCACCTGAGTTTAGTGATGCTTCCAACACAAGCTAACTGGCCCAGCTGGGGATGTGCATTAGAGCACGGGTGCCACTTTCACACAGGCTGGCAACTGCCCACTTTGCAGTGAGGACGCAGGCTAAACCACTCACATGCCTATAGTCCTCCACTGCTGTTCCCCCCCCGTGCCCAAAGGGACAGACAAGTTCTCCCACAGTTCGCTGGCAAAGAATGATAGAGCGGCTCAGCTGACTGCAGTGCAAAGAACCATGGGATAGGCCCCCGGAAGTCCCAGTGGCACACGAGGGGAGTGCAGCACCCATGAGCACTTAGGGCATCTCTATATTAATGGTTAAGTACATTAAGTACCTCACGCAGAGCAACATTTTTCACAGACCTGAGCGAGGAAGTTAGGTCGACCTAAGTTTTAGGGATAGGTCAGGCCTCAGTAACTTGGGCAGGGCTTTTCAGTGTGCCTGCACACACCTGGGCTAGGCTGATCCCAGTGCAGCTCACCTGGGCTAACTCTACAGTGAAGACACACCCACAGTTTAGATGCCTAAGTAGTCATTTAAAACCTAACTTTTGGCATTCTGGTTTGAAAAGTGGACCACGCACTTACTGTAATTCTTGCTGTTCCCTTCTTAAATACACAGTAGGTTACATACTGTTTATTACAGGAGAAGTATAATGCATGTACCACATAATGTCCCATAGATTTCAACAGGGCGTTGCAAAATTAAGATTTACACTGAAAATCTCTTTTGGATTAACAGCAGCCAATAGCCAGAGTTTTGCAGGATCAGGCTACCCTCAATAGACGTACAATGCTACTTGTATAGAATACAGTAGCCTTGGTCAGACAAATTCCCAGCAAAAAGTTTACACAAAGCACTCATGACATCAGTGGAAGGGCATCAGGAGTTTCTCTAAATCCTATTAAGTCGAGAGGAACCACATGAGAAATTAAATATAAAAACTGCTTATTTTAAAAACTGAGGTGAATTTAGTGTCAAACCCCCTTCCCAATGTGTCTTCAGTCATATCTGATTGCTCTGCTGACTATAATTAGTTGTCACTGACTTTGCCTGTTATTAGCACTGTACCGTCAATCTAGTCAGGGGTGCACTGGGGTTGCATCGGGATTTCCAGTGGATTCGCAGCCTACAGGACTAATCCAAGCAAGGATGATGAAGCATGGCTCCCAAAAAGCCACACAGGTTCGGGAGTAAGTGTTCCGCTCCCATGTGATTTTAAATGGCGGGGGAAACAGGGGCATTCGCTGACAATTTTGTTCACGGGCCCACGGCAGAATCAAATCCAGTTTACCCTCCCAGAGCTGGCTTGGGTCTGCAGTACTAACAGCACTAAAAAATTGTAATCAGTAGATAGGAGTCAAAGGTCCACAGGGAGCCAATACATTGAGCAAGACAGTGGGTGATCTTTTCTACACAGTCGCTTTTTAATATTACCTCCTTTTCCCTTGGTTTTTGTCTCCTTAAGAGAAATCTTGGATGTTACTTTCTTGATGGTTTCTCTTTGTATTTCATTTATTTTTGCATGAAATTGTACTTGACAGGGAAAGGTATATACAACTGGATTGAGAAAGTGCCCGCCAATCTTGTACCTTAGCAAGGAACGTGGCATGCTTAGGAAACTCTTCATTCACCAAGCTTTGCAGTGCAGATGTTAGCAAAACATGCAGCCCACTCAATGCAGCATACTGGTCAATGGAGTTGAACCACTTACGCCAGTGGTGAATTTGGTCCTGCATCTACTAAAGCAATGAAGTGTTGCTTAAGACAAGTCTTGCTGTCTGTATATACAATGCTTGCCATGAAAATGGCAGCACTTGCTGATGGTTAGCACACATGGTGTCTGAGATAATACAGGTTTCAGAGTAGCCGTGTTAGTCTGTATCCACAAAAAGAACAAATTTATTTGAGCATAAGCTTTCATGAGCTATAGCTCACTTCATCGGATGCATGTGCTCTCGTGCTGGTAACAGCTCACCTTACCTGATCACTCTTGTTACAGTGTGTATGGTAACACCCATTGTTTCATGTTCTTTGTGTATATAAAATCTCCCCACTGTATTTTCCACTGCATGCATCTGATGAAGTGAGCTGTAGCTCACGAAAGCTTGTGCACAAATAAATTTGTTAGTCTCTAAGGTGCCACAAGTACTCTTTTTTTTTTTTTTTTTTTTGAGATAATACAGTTTTTCCCTATTCTTAGACTAGTTCAGAACTGTGGTACCAAAAAGCGTGTTTGAACTCATGGCAAAAGTGGACTTTTTAAGGGTGACCACCTTGTCTGTATCTATGAAACGTAGCACTTTATATAGCACTTTGCACAGTCTAAACAAGGCACAAACATTTACCAGTTAACCCTCACAACACCCCTCTGAGGCAGATATGTTTTATTGTCCCCTCTGCAGGCAGGAAGACTGAGGCAGAAAAAGGTCGTGTGATTTGCCCAAGGCTACACAGCAAGTAAGTGGCAGCACCAGGAGCAGAGCTAAGGAATTCCTGGTGCCCAGCCTTGTGATCACTCCTCATGACCAGGCTGGTCTATGAGAGACTGAAGTAGTAGAGTATTTTTTCCAGCAGCACAAGCAGAAATTTACTGAGCAAGTGCAGCGTGGAGCTGAAACGAGTTTTGTCCAAAGTGCCAGCACCTTCCACGACAGTGTGGTCGGTCAACAAAACATCCAACAGCGGCTGAGAAAATGGGCCACTTACATGGTAATGTTTCTGCACGGTTCTTTTGGATCATTATGCAGAGCTGTAGCACCAGTTGGGGCGCGCTCTCCAGGAAAGTCTCCAGGAGGCGCAGCATGTTCACGTCTGCATACTCGTACATCATAGCCCAGTAGAAGCGCCGTTGGTGTTCCTTCCGCCTCTGGCTCTGGATCCCCAGGTACATGGTTCGGATATACCTGCAGCACAGGGAAGGAGCAAGCCGACCATCAGTCATTGGCGACAACAGCTGGCGGGGGTGGGGGGGTCAAATAGCAACCAATGGAATAAGAACCAGTAGGCCAGGAAAGGATAACAGCTCAGAGCAGGAGGGAGAGCTCTCTCTCTATGGAGATGTGTCCTATGTAGAGCTTTCTCTGGGGCCGGTCCAAGACTGTGAAACGAACTCCCACAAGATCTAAGAACCACCTCCGACATCACCACTTTCTGTACAGCCAAGACTTCAGTAGCCAGCGCCCAGCTCAGCAGACATAAAATAAACCAATCCCAAATAAGTCCATTCAAACAAACAAGCAAAAAGAAACCTCGCGCAGTTTTCCCATTGGAGAGAAAAGTGAGAGAGAGGAAATCACACGTGGCAAATGCTAGTCACATCATTTAATGCACGGCTGGCCGTGCTCAGATACTGTGGTGACCAGGGCAGTATAAGAATGAGAACAGAATAGAATAATCCTGGCAGAATCTGATGCTTCTCTTCAGGCAGGGAAGTCCTAATATTTGCTGACTGAAAGCCACCTTAGCCACTTCCCAAGAACCCAATGAGCCGACCTAATTTCCCTTAGATAGCGCAGCGTGCAGCCACATTGACCTTTAACTCAGAGGAGTGGCTTGCAAAGACTACAGGACGCAGCTTTGGATTAAGACATAGCATCACATCCGGGGACCTAGATCTGCAGCAGGCTGCACCTCCATGTTAAATGTGAGAGCAGCCGCAAGTCACGCTGTAGAACTCCACTGGCCAACCCTGGTCTTAAAGGGAGGCAATAGATGGAGTCAGCAGAAAAAAAACATTACAAACAAAAATGCAAATACTAAACTACTCGACAGTGCCTCTTACAGTCATTTGAAATGTGCCACCTGGAAGGGAGTTTCCTTCTTTACATGTTTTGTGGCTGAACTCCTACAATGGTGAATTCAGGAGTGTTTATTTTCCCTCTGAAGGGAAACCAAATGCTTGAAGAGAGAAAGTAGCGGAAGTAATTGTTGGGTTTTTTTGAGGAGGACTGGGAGACAGATTTGGGGCTGCTTGGCAATAATTGGTGAATTCTGTATATTGACCTGGTTATTGAGAGGAGATGTTTATTGTGTGAATATTTTGGTTAATCTAATAGGGCGTTGTAGGGTAAAAAAAGCAGGAAGTGGGGGAAATGGCTTAAACATAAACCACTTTTCAGCACTTCTGAGAGTTGTTAAGAGATGAAGCCAGGACAGGAAAAGGCCCGCGAATATAGAAGAGCAAAAACTGTGGCAGGTTTAAAAGGAACACTCTCAGGGGACAGAGGAGGAGGACAGTAGTTGTTCGGGGACACAGATGCCTCTTGTGGGTATCTGAAGAAGGTAGGCCTGCCCAGGTTCCTGTCAGGGGCTGGCGATCCTCTAAGAAAGACGTGTGCAGGCTGCTTGTTGTTTGAACAGCCTTTTCCCTCTGACAATCTAAAAGATTTGTTCCTAAGGCAAAACTAGACAATAATTATCTGATCACTGTACAGCACTGATCTAAGACACCCCAGGGGAAGAACTAACTGCTGGTGCCAGAACTCAGATGTGGAGGGTAAGGACAGTTGATAGACAGGGCACAGAAGGCTGGGAAGAACTGAGAAATTTCACCTCAGGAGAGGCAAAGGCATGAGGTCTAAAACCTGAGGGGGTGCACTCAGAGGGTGTGTCTACCCAGCACACTAAGCCTGGCCTCCTGAATCAGGTTTGGGCCCGAGACCCCCTTCCGTCCACACAGAAAGCAGTCTGACTCAGGTTGACTCAGGTCAACAAGCACCTAGGTCTTAGGACCTTGCTGGGAGGAGGGCAGTCAGAGCCCGCATCTTGCTGTGATGTGGGTCCAAGCTCTGTTGTTCTGCAGTGTGCAGGCAGCTCAAGTAGGGTCACCAACTTTCTAATCACACAAAACCAAACACCCTTGTCCCTCCCCCTTCCCAGCCCCTTTCTGGAGACCCTGCCCCTTCTGAGGCCCTCCCCTCCCCCCACCCCGCTCACTCCATTCCCCTGTTGCTCGCTTTCCTCCACCCTCACTCACTTTTGCCGGGCTGGGGCAGGGTGTTGGGGTGCGGAAGGGGGTGAGGGCTCCAGCTGGGAGTGTGGGCTCCAGGGTGGGACCAGAAATGAGGGGTTCAGGGTGCGGCAGGGGGCTCCGGACTGGGGCAGAGGGTTTGGGTGTGTGTGGGGGCGTGAGGGCGGATTCCCAAATACTTCAGGGAATATTTCATTTCATTTATTTTAAAACTGGTTTCCCTGAATAGTTCCATAAATATATTTCTCTTTATATTGGATCTGGCAAAACCTGTTCTTTGTCTGCGTACAAAACCTCTACCTTTTGCACGGATGCTAACTGATTAGACACCTTGATTTTGAATGGTACAAACACGATAAGGACTGGAATATACTAAAAAGTTATTGGTATAACTATATCAGTTAGGGATGTGATTTTTTGCCAGCATAGAGTTATGCTGGTAAAAGCCCTAGTACGGACCCTGACAGCAGGATTGTCTGGCTATGTAGACTCCCTCCTCAGGCCCTACGCTACCAGCACTCCCAGCTATCTTCGAGACACCACTGACTTCCTGAGGAAACTACAATCCATCGGTGATCTTCCTGATAACACCATCCTGGCCACTATGGATGTAGAAGCCCTCTACACCAACATTCCACACAAAGATGGGCTACAGGCCATCAGGAACAGTATCCCCGATAATGTCACGGCAAATCTGGTGGCTGAACTTTGTGACTTTGTCCTCACCCATAACTATTTCACATTTGGGGACACTGTATACCTTCAAATCAGCGGCACTGCTATGGGTAGCCGCATGGCCCCACAGTATACCAACATTTTTATGGCTGACTTAGAACAACGCTTCCTCAGCTCTCGTCCCCTAACGCCCCTACTCTACTTGCGCTACATTGATGACATCTTCATCATCTGGACCCATGGAAAAGAAGCCCTTGAAGAATTCCACCATGATTTCAACAATTTCCATCCCACCATCAACCTCAGCCTGGACCAGTCCACACAAGAGATCCACTTCCTGGACACTATGGTGCTAATCAGCAATGGTCACATAAACACCACCCTATACCAGAAACCTACTGACCACTATTCCTACCTACATGCCTCCAGCTTTCACCCAGACCACACCACACAATCCATTGTCTACAGCCAAGCTCTACGATACAACCGCATTTGCTCCAACCCCTCAGACAGAGACACACCTACAAGATCTCTATCAAGCATTCTTACAACTACAATACCCATCTGCTGAAGTGAAGAAACAGATTGACAGAGCCAGAAGAGTACCCAGAAGTCACCTACTACAGGACAGGCCCAACAAAGAAAATAACAGAATGCCACTAGCCATCACCTTCAGCCCCCAACTAAAACCTCTCCAACGCATCATCAAGGATCTACAACCTATCCTGGAGGACGACCCATCACGCTCACAGATCTTGGGAGACAGGCCAGATCTTGCTTACAGACAGCCCCCCAACCTGAAGCAAATACTCACCAACAACCACACACCACACAACAGAACCACTAGCCCAGGAGCCTATCCTTGCAACAAAGCTCGTTGCCAACTGTGCCCACATATCTATTCAGGGGACACCATCACAGGGCCTAATCACATCAGCCACACTATCAGAGGCTCATTCACCTGCACATCCACCAATGTGATATATGCCATCATGTGCCAGCAATGCCCCTCTGCCATGTACATTGGTCAAACTGGACAGTCTCTACGTAAAAGAATAAATGGACACAAATCAGACGTCAAGAATTATAACATTCAAAAACCAGTTGGAGAACGCTTCAATCTCTTTGGTCACTGGATTACAGACCTAAAAGTTGCAATTCTTCAACCAAAAAACTTCAAAAACAGACTCCAACCAGAGACTGCTGAATTGGAATTAATTTGCAAACTGGATACAATTAACTTAGGCTTGAATAGAGACTGGGAGTGGATGGGTCATTACACAAAGTAAACTATTTCCCCTTGTTTATTCCCCCCCTCCACCCTCCACTGTTCCTGAGACATTCTTGTCAACTGCTGGAAATGGCCCATGGAAACGGAAATGTTAGTCTCTAAGGTGCCACAAGTCCTCCTTTTCTTTTTGCGAATAGAATCATAGAATCATAGAATATCAGGGTTGGAAGGGACCCCAGAAGGTCATCTAGTCCAACCCCCTGCTCAAAGCAGGACCAATTCCCAGTTAAATCATCCCAGCCAGGGCTTTGTCAAGCCTGACCTTAAAAACCTCTAAGGAAGGAGATTCTACCACCTCCCTAGGTAATGCATTCCAGTGTTTCACCACCCTCTTAGTGAAAAAGTTTTTCCTAATATCCAATCTAAACCTCCCCCACTGCAACTTGAGACCATTACTCCTCATTCTGTCATCTGCTACCATTGAGAACAGTCTAGAGCCATCCTCTTTGGAACCCCCTTTCAGGTAGTTGAAAGCAGCTATCAAATCCCCCCTCATTCTTCTCTTCTGCAGGCTAAACAATCCCAGCTCCCTCAGCCTCTCCTCATAACTCATGTGTTCCAGTCCCCTAATCATTTTTGTTGCCCTTCGCTGGACTCTCTCCAATTTATCCACATCCTTCTTGAAGTGTGGGGCCCAAAACTGGACACAGTACTCCAGATGAGGCCTCACCAATGTCGAATAGAGGGGAACGATCACGTCCCTCGATCTGCTCGCTATGCCCCTACTTATACATCCCAAAATGCCATTGGCCTTCTTGGCAACAAGGGCACACTGCTGACTCATATCCAGCTTCTCGTCCACTGTTACCCCTAGGTCCTTTTCCGCAGAACTGCTGCCTAGCCATTCGGCCCCTAGTCTGTAGCTGTGCATTGGGTTCTTCCGTCCTAAGTGCAGGACCCTGCACTTATCCTTATTAAACCTCATCAGATTTCTTTTGGCCCAATCCTCCAATTTGTCTAGGTCCTTCTGTATCCTATCCCTTCCCTCCAGCGTATCTACCACTCCTCCCAGTTTAGTATCATCCGCAAATTTGCTGAGAGTGCAATCCACACCATCCTCCAGATCATTTATGAAGATATTGAACAAAACTGGCCCCAGGACCGACCCTTGGGGTACTCCACTTGATACCGGCTGCCAACTAGATATGGAGCCATTGATCACTACCCATTGAGCCCGACAATCTAGCCAGCTTTCTACCCACCTAGAATACAGACTAACACGGCTGCTACTCTGAAACCAGTACAGATACAGTTATACTGGTATAGAAGGACCTTTTACTAGCTAATTCTCTTTCTTGAGCCAGAATTAACTATACAATTAACACTGTTATACCAATATAGCAGTACCTACGTAAGTTTTTGGGCAGGAGAAGAATTCCCTGCTTTGACTATACCAATAGAGTTAAAGAAACCCAAAGAAAAGAAAAAAGAGCCATAACATTTCACCCCAGA
This sequence comes from Lepidochelys olivacea, assembly GCF_965140295.1. Taxonomy (NCBI): domain Eukaryota; kingdom Metazoa; phylum Chordata; order Testudines; family Cheloniidae; genus Lepidochelys; species Lepidochelys olivacea. The sequence goes on from NC_140413.1 coordinate 9,741,847, forward strand.
TGTGTTGCTATTGGCCTCAATTTTCAAAAACAGGAGCCTAAAGTTAGACTCCTAAATCTATATTTAGGCACCAAAGTAAATGGCTTAATTTTCAAAAGTGCTGAGCATCACGAAGCTACAATTGACTTCACCGTGAGCTGTGGAGTGTTCTGCGCTTTTGAAAACCACGCTATTTATTTAAGAGCCCAATTATGTATTCAGGAACCTAACTTTAGTCTCCTACTTTTGCAAATCTTGGCTAATATTTTAAATACAGGCCACAGCAGGACATCGTGCCATATAACTAATATGGGTGAGGGTTTAGAGACAACTTTCTTTAAACACAAATAGGGCTGGCTGTTCGCTTTGCTCTGGCAGATGTCCCAGAATTCCTGTTGGCACAATTACCATCATCATTACTTACTACTTAAGCTGCAGTAGCAGCAACATGTTCCAGGCAAATTCACTACAGCCCTGCCTCCAAGGAGCACTTCTTAAAAGTCAGAGCCATACGTGCTGAAAACCAGAAAGTTAGTCAAACAGCATTTGATTGGAGCTCCAAGACAGCTCCATAAGGCAGAGAGGGATTTCACATCCCATCCTAGGTGCCTTCTACACACTTTCATAACTAAGCCGGGCCAGGACTTGGACAGGAGATGAAGAAGTATCAAATTCGTGTGACATAAGTAGGCTGAATTTTCTTCTGTTACACTGGTGTCAATCCGGAGTGACTCGTTAACCACAGTGGAGTTATTCTGATAAATTAAAGGCAGGATTTGGCCCCACAGTGTGACTGTGTGAGTAAGGTGAGCAGGATTTGGCTCCCAGTGTAAGGGAAACCCAAGTGTTGTAGGAAATGATGCGGGTGTTGCCCCATGCAGGTGACAAAATAACTTAGATAACATGGAGATGAGTGCAGCATAAATGCTTAGAGACTAGATTATATAGATGGCCAGTTTATATTGATAGACAGATGCTCTGAATATCTGATTCTACAGTCTTTGCTCATGAGTGGTCCTTCTCAGGCAAGTGGATTCAATTTAAACCAATAAGGATTCCAGGTACGAATAAAGGTTGAGCAGTAACGAAGCAGAGTGTCAGCATAGTAATGCTGTCTCTTTGGTAAGACATAACCCTCAGGTCCTGACTATTGCTGATAATTAGCTGCCCCAGAGAACCCGAAGCACCGAGCAGCATTACTGCTCATGTAGACTCTGGAGATCAGGAATTGCAGAGGCCCTAAGAGAGCTGGACGTGCCAGAAACCTTGCAAAACATTCAAGCCACCACCTGCAACACAGACCCACGACCCCGCTAGCTCATGAAAGGCAGCGAAGAACAACGGAGCCCACTGCTAATAGAAATGATCATCATCCCCTTCAGAGCACTGAACCGGCCATCCTCCCTGAAAAATACAAGACCTCGCCCAACCCTGACAACACTCACACTCAGTGCAGAAGATCTGTCCAGCTGCTCCCTTGCTGTTCTCCAGACTCCCACCCCTGTGCAAAAATCAACCAGAAAAGAGCAGCAACCAAAGTTCAGCAACATGTAACCTCTGCCAAGCTCCTGGATGCTTCCCAACTAGGCTTCAGACTGCGGCAGAGCATGAAGAAAGCCTTGGTCCCCCTCAGAGAGGAACTTCTCCTGGCACTAGATAAAAGCCATCTCCCAGTGATCACACTATTCTGCTCCTGTTCCCCTAAAGCTTCTCCTGTGGGGGGGGTCCCATCCTTCCTCCCCTTCTCCTCAGTATCTACAAGAGCCCACTTGGAGAGGTGGGGTGGCACTGTAGGCCAACAGTATGTCAACAACCCCCCGCAGTTCGTCTCATTTTCCACAGACGTGACCAGCACCATCCCAAGGCTGTCACATAGCCTAGAGCAAACCGTGTCGGGATGAAAAGTAGCTAGCTCAAACCAAACCCAGGCAAGGCAGAAGTGTTGCTGGTCTGAATGGGGAACTAGAGGGCACTCTCTCCTCTCCTTCCACAGAAGGCATCTGCTATAAGACTTTCCTCTTCAGCAAGGAATTCCTCCAACAGAGAACCTATGAAACAGGGAGAGGAGAAGGACAGCTCATGCCCTGAAGTCCAATATTGCCTTCACCATGCTATTTACCTGGGAAATGATATGCAAAGAAATCCCTAAGACAGACAGAGAGAGAGACAGACAAAGTACTACTTTCCACTGCCTGTCATTTATTTCTACATTGTCTAACCGGGGGTCCAAAGTCAGGGAGGTTTAAAAGTCTTCTCTATGAGAGCCCTGAAGGAGAGCAGTGGTGACAACTAGCAGTCCCCATTTGATGCCAACCCAAAGTATTGGAAAATCATGAGTCAACAACCCCCTACCCCCAAATAATGATTGACTTAGAAATCATGAGGTTTTAAATAATATATTAGTTGCTTTCTGAGTTTTGACCCTATAGAAGTCATATTTTAATGCTTTTCTCCACAGCCATGAGGACTAGAAATTTACTTTTATTATTTAAATGGAAGCTGAGATTCTCACGTAATTCCATGACTCCAAGAGCTGGGGCTTTAAGAAAACACAAGACTTGTGATCAGATCCTAAGAGGCTCATGGAGTCCAGCTAGACTTAATTGTAACTTTCAGCCTGTACTTGCTTGGAACGGTCTTTCTCTTTTCACATGAATATCACCGCGGCTCTTCCCACCTACTGATCATCTCTTGTTCGCTACCGAGATGTCGACTCCCACCTTTGATAATGCCAGCCTCCATCACCCACTTGTTAAATTTTCAAACACCTTTGTGCCTTTTACCATGCTGCCCCCATCCACCAGGCTTCGGAGTCTCCCCATAAACATCCCCAAGTCACCACATTGTCTTCCTTCAAATCCCTCCTCAAAACTCTCCTCATTCATGGTGCCTACAACAAACTTGACAACAGTTAGGCTGCAGGGGCACTGATATCACTGCTCATCATGCTGATCAATATTGTCTCATTGTTTCCTGTACTCCCTAATGTGTCCATCTGTATCCATCTGTTGTGTCTTGTCTTATGCTCAGAAGGTAAGCTTTTAGGGGTAGGGATTGTCTTTTCGGTCTGTGTTTGTACAGCACCTAGCGCAATGGGATCCTGGTCCATGACTCCTAGGTGCTATGACAATACAAATCAATAATAAATAATAATAATAACAATACTAATAAAACCAAGTCATATTTGGAATACAAGTGAAAACTGCAAAGACACAGAACAATAACAGGAATGAAATGGTGATCGCTGCCTATGACAGCTATCAGTACTTCCAGGAGAGAGCCATTGCATGAGAACATGGGGCATTTCTGTAGCACCTTTACTTGCGCATCAGCCGCACATGTTGCTGGTCTGTTGGTAAGGGAGGCAATCAGGGGCCCGACTGTTACCTGCAATATTATTGGTTTTTAAATAAATGAATAATAAATGTCTGTTTCTGGCTTTGATAGCAGGGGTGTGTGGAGTGGGGATGTATTAATCCACTGGTAGTTAATTGCCAGGACATCTGCTGCTAATGCTTGGAAAGCATGATTATCCCGGACTGCAAATAGCAAGCTTAGGAGTTCACTCTCTCTTTCTCTTGAGCGCTGCAGATGAAACGGCTGTTCCTTGGAATCGTGCAGATGGGATCAAAACGGAGACTTCCCAACTCCATCTTTATAACAGGGTTCCCACTATATTTACATCTAATAGGTTATTGGTCTAGATTCTCAGCTGGGGTGAACTGACTTCAATGGAGCTACGTTAATTTACATCAGCTTAGAATTTGGCCCACCATTTTTCATCATAACGAATAAAAAAGGCTAATAGAAAGAGATGGCAACAGGGAAGCAAGATGGTAAATTAAACAATTACTCTAATTAAAAACAAAATCAAAGCTACAATTAATATGACATGCAGTGTGAACGTTTTGTGCATGGTTACGAAGCTCTGAGTAATCATTAATTAGACTCAGAGATTTATTATTTCTTATTTGTATTATTGCACCATCTAGGAGCCCCAGTCATGGACTGAGACTAGGTGCTGTACAAACACAGAACAAAAAAAGATAGGGATGTCAGAGGCTATTGATATTTTCAAACATACAGTCTGCAAAAAATTCATCCATATTAAAATAGACAAAATCATTGTTTTCCACTCTGTCCTGAACTCATAGCAATGGGCTTGGCTGCACTGAATCGAGTAGTTATTTCCAAGCACTGTAACATTATAACAGCATAGCAGCTCAGATCAAAACCAGGCCATACGCCACAGATCTTTGGAACTGTTTTGATGCCTACATGATCCCCTAGATGCGTACACTTCTGTGGACCTCTCATATCACTGCCATGTCAAAAACAAATAAGGACAACATAAGAATTTTGCGGGGAAAGCATGTGCAGTGGACAATTTCCTCCTTTAATCTGATTCCACTTCCATATACAGTAGTCATCACGGCCACAATTTTCAAAAAGTTAACAGTGATTTTGGCTGCTTCTTTTCTGATGAGCTGTGCTTTCTGGAGTTCTCCAGTTCTGCACCCAAAAATGGAGGCATCCAAAACCACTGGGTACTTGAGAAAATCTGTATTTTTTATTTAAAAATTAATATTTGAACTCTAAAACCTCAACAAGAAGCCTGTTCATCATAAGAACATAAGAACGGCCATAGTGGGTCAGACCAAAGGTCCATCAAGCCCAGTATCTTGTCCTTTGACAGTGGCCAATGGCAGATGCCCCAGAGGGAATGAACAGAGAGGTAATCGTTGCATGCCCTGTCACCCAGTCTCAGCTTCTGGCAAACAGAGGCTAGGGACACCATCCCTGCCCATCCTGGCTAATAGCCATTGATGGACCTGTCCTCCATGAAACTATTTAGCTCCCTTTTGAACCCCGTTATAGTATTGGCTTTCACAACACCCTCTGGCAAGGAGTTCCACTTTATAAATTCATCTGATATAGTCCATTTCATATATCCTCTGTCAAGTAACCTGGTCTAGCTTCATAGTATAATTACCCTTAGCTCATTTAATTGCTTCAATCACCTATCACTTAAGAGTAAACAGTGAATAATCATAGAATCATAGGACTGGAAGGGTCCGCAAGAGGTCATCCAGTCCAGTCCCTGGCACTCATGACAGGACAAGTATTATCTAGACCATTCCTTAGATGTGTTTCTCGAGCCATGTTTAGGTTATTTATCCAGAATACCATCGAACGGAAAACAAGATTTGTTTATACTTTAGAGACTCTGAGGGTATGTCTACACTGCAGAAATAGCTCCATGGCAGCAAGTCTCAGACCCAGGGTTAGCTGAGTCAGTATCCTGGTGCTTCAATTACAGGGCTAACAATAGCAGTGAAGATGTCCTAGCTGGGGCTGGAGCATGGCTCTGAAATCTGTCCCGGGGGCTGGGTCTGAGAACCCAGGCTCCAGCCCAAGTGGGAACGTGGACACTGCTATTTTTCACTCCATAGCATAAGCCCTGTGAGCTTGAGTCAGTTGTGCTGGGTTCTGAAACTCTGTGGGGTTTGGGTTTGTTTCTTTGGTTTTTTTTTTTTTTTTTGCAGCGCAGATGTCCCCTGAGTGGCTTAAATCCTGCAAAACTCAATTGTTCCTCTGCACCTTCCAGGACTGGATCTGTAAATTACTCAGAGCTGGACAGCCACATGCAAAGGTTTGCTGCATGCTGGGGATTCTTTTCTAATTTCTACTATTCATTACTTTACAAGCGATATTTTCAAAAGAGCTCAGCATTGCCCAGCTCTGCCCCTACTGAAGCCAAGGAGAGAGCTCTGTTAAGACAAAGCCACAGGTTTTTCAATGTATGTCCCATAGGTGACAAAATCATATGCACAAACATGAAATGAGATATTTTAGCAGGAATAACTATTTACCTTCCATTTGTTTTCAAGAAAATATTATTTTCAATCTATAATCTGGTTGAGATAATGTTTTGCTGATCCACTGCTGTGGAAGCGGCGAACAGAGGACAGACAAACAGAGGGAGTCTGCCTGGGAACCATCTGAGGAGAGCTACGGTGAGTGCTGCATTAGGGGGCTGTGTTGTGAGCTGGTGGGGTGAATATCCGAGAGTCTGTCTGCTGTGACCGTTTGTTTGACTGGAGCTAGTTGCAGGGACTGTTTGACTGCGTGTTTGTTTGTTTGAAAAGTGGGAATTGGGAGTGCTTTGTTCCAGGTGGGCCTTGAGTGGTTGATTGGAACGAAGACTTTGAGCCGGGCCAACTGCTTTGAGCCAGCAGCCTTATAAAAAAGGCAGCCAGTTGCAAACCAAGTGAGCAGCGAAAAGATTTCACTCCATGCATCTGAAAAAGTGGGTTTTTCACCCACGAAAGCTTATGCCCAAATAAATCTGTTAGTCTTTAAGGTGCCACCAGACTCCTTGTTGTTTTTGTGAACAGAGGACAGGCAAACAGAGGGAGTTTGCCTGGGGGGAGTTTCCACAGAGGATTTTTTTTTTTGCCTTTCAGGCTTCTGTGAACAGTAAATACAACCTCTGAAGGGGCTATTAGAAGGAAGACAATATGGATAGTGAGCAATCAGCTGTTGTGACCTGCGCAGGATGTGCCATGTTTGTCTTTCTCCCTGAGGATAGAAGAGACTTCGGCTGTACGAAGTGCAAGCTGGTCTCCATATTGGAAGAGAAGATTAAAGGACTAGAGACCCAAGTATCAACCCTGCACTGCATCAGAGAAAATGAAGATTTTCTGGATAGAAGTCAGCATTTGGTACTGTAGGTACAGCATGCTGAAGATTCAGAGAGGGCAGTGCAGAACAGGGAAGAAAACTGGCAGCATGTGATCTCCAGAAGAAGAAAAAGGAGAACCCATGTATCCCCAATGCAGATAGCGGTAAGCAACCGATTTCAGGCTCTCTGCACAGGTACCACGGCAGAGAATGGTTTGGAAGAGTCATCTGAGGGAAGGGATCAGAAGGAGACCCCATCGACTGGAAGGCATGGGATGCATTGTCCTAGGGATGAGGGTTCCACAACCACCACTCCCAAGAGGAGGAGATGGGTGGTGGTGGTCGGGGACTCCCTCCTAAGGAGAACGGAGTCATCCATCTGCCGTCCAGACCGGGAAACTCAAGAAGTGTGCTGCTTGCCTGGAGCTAGAATTCAGGATGTGACTGAATGTCTGCCAAGACTGATCAAGCCCTAGGACCACTACCCCTTCCTACTTCTCCAAGTGGGCACCAATGATACTGCCAAGAATGACCTTGAACGGGTCACTGCAGGCTACGTGGCTCTGGGAAGAAGGATAAAGGAGTTTGAGGTGCAAGTCATGTTTGCATCCATCCTCCCTGTTGAAGGAAAAGGCCCAGGTAGGGACCATCAAACTGTGGAGGTAAATGCATGGTTATGCAAGTGGTGTCGGAGAGAGGGCTTTGGATTTTTCAACCATGGGATGTTGTTCCAGGAAGAAGGATTGCTAGGAAGAGATGAGATCCACCTAACGAAGAGAGGGAAGAGCATCTTCGCTGGCAGGCTTGCTAACCTAGTGAGAAGGTCTTTAAATTAGGTTCACCAGGGGACGATGACCTAAGCCCAGAGGTAAGTGGGGAAGTGGGATCCTGAGAGGAAACACAAGGAGGAGGGTGCAATAGGGGATGCTTCCTGATTTATACTGAGAAAGTAGGGCAATCAGCTAGGTATCTTAGGTGCCTGTATACAACGCAAGAAGCCTGGGAAACAAGCAGGAAGAATTGGAAATCCTGGCACAGTCAAGGAACTATGATGTGATTGGAACAACAGAGACTTGGTGGGGTAACTCACATGACTGGATCACTGTTGAGAGTCTTTGAGTTAAGTTTAGAGGCGAGAGCAAGAAGGGTCATGTGGTGGGTGTCTGCTATAGACCACCAGACCAGGAGGATGGGGTAGACAAGGCTTTCTTCAGACAACTAACAGAAGTTTGCAGATCACAGGCCCTGGTTCTAATGGGGGACTTTGATCACCCTGACATCTGCTGGGGAAGCAGTACAGCAGCACACAGACAATCCAGGAAGTTTTTGGAAAGTGTTTGGGGACAACTTCCTGGTGCAAGTGCTGGAGGAACCAACTAGGGACTGTGCTCCTCTTGACCTGCTGCTCACAAACAGGGAAGAATTGGTAGGGGAAGTAGAAGTGGATGGTAACCTGGGCAGCTGTGACCAAGAGATGGTCAAGTTCAGGATCCTGACAAAAGGAAGAAAGGAGAGCAGCAGAATATGGACCCTGGACTTCAGAAAAGCAGACTTTGACTCCCTCAGGGAACTGATGGGCAGGATCCCCTGGGAGGCTAATATGATGGGGAAAGGAGTCCAGGACAGCTGGCTGTATTTTAAAGAAGCCTTATTGAGGTGCAGGACCAAACCATCCCGATGTCCAGAAAGAATAGCAAATATGACAGGCGACCAGCTTGGCTTAACAGAGAAATCTTCAGTGAGCTTAAACACAAAAAGGAAGCTTACAAGAAGTGGAAACTTGGACAGATAACGAGAGAGGAGTATAAAAATATTGCTTGAGCATGCAGGGGTTTAATCAGAAAGGCCAAAGCACAATTGGAGTTGCAGCTAGCAAGGGATGTGAAGGGTAACAAGAAGGGTTTCTCCAGGTATGTTAGCAACAAGGTGGTGGTCAGGGAAAGCATGGGACCCTTAATGGCCCACACTTTGCATAATTACAATAGGACCTCAGAGTTCTACTTCATATTTCTAGCTTCAGATACAAGAATGATACATGCATACAAATAGGAGGAATATATTCAGTAGGTTTTAACTTTTGTTACGATACCTTACAAGAGACCTTTTGCATAAAGCATATTCCAGTTACATCACATTCACACTCATAAGCATATTTCCATAAAACATATGGAGTGCAACGTCATAGGCATGATAACTGTTTTCAAGGAGCTAAAAGGTTGTTACAAGGAGGAGGGTGAAAAGTTGTTCTTGTTAACCCCTTAGGATAGGTCAAGAAGCAATGGGCTTAAACTGCAGCACAAGGGGTTTAGGTTGGACATTATGAAAAACTTCTTGTCAGGGTGGTTAAGCACTGGAACAAATGACCTAGGGAGGTTGTGGACTCTCCGTCATTGGAGATTTTTAAGAACAGGTTAGACAAACACCTCTCAGGGACGGTCTAGAGAAAACTTAGTCCTGTCTTCAGTGCGGGGGACTCGACTAGATGACCTATTGAGGTTCCCTTCCAGTCCTATACTTCTATGATTCTATGAAGGGTCTTTCGCTTTGAGGTTCTGGCTCAACCTCCTGTGGAGCTCACCAAGCTGGTTTGCGGCAGCAGGTCCAAGGCTGTGAGCTGAAAGAACAAAGAACTTTGGCTGATTTAAAGCCAGGCCTTCAGGGACTTGGGGAGAGAGATTTAAGGGGATTGACTGAGACCACAACCTCAGAGGTTGGGAGTCTGGCGTAAGATAGGCCTGCCTAGGACGCTTGGTGAGATAGGCCTGGCTATCACAGTAGGTACAGACCTTTTGTTGTTTTAAAAATCCTTTTATCTTAGCTTTGTTCCTACTATTAAGACTAAGCAATACTTTGGTTTTAAGAAGGCTGTTTTGGGTCACTGTCATTAGTCACAGGCTCCCAAAGGGAAGCGCCACAGGTGCCTGAACCCAGTTGGACCTGTAGGGCTCGATCCACACACAGTTTGCTGTAGCCCAAGGCCTGGTCACAGAGTGGGAGAATCACAGGATTCCACCCTGAGAGAGGTGAAGGCTTGAGGCCTGAGGGAGGTGTCACCGTGACAGGCTGACTGCTCTCCACCCCTATTGGTTGCAAGGACCAAGGGGTGGTTTTTCCCCCCCTCTGGCACCTTTGCTCAGCATGGGGAAGCTCTCCTGAGACGGCTTCTGCACTCACATTCGGTCTGCGATTAGGCAGAGCGTGAGGCCAGCCAGACCTGTAGACTGCCCAGCCGGGAGCACGGAACAACGCTCAGTTCTAGAACCATGGGCTGAACCTTACCATTGTTCCATTTGATTGTTTCATTCTCACGAGTAATTTAAAAGATCAGAGCAACAACAGCCACAAATCAGACACACCGCTGCTGTGAATGAGATCTCGTGTTTGGGAAATGGGAGGATTAACAAAACCACATATGCCTTGTGCATTCCTGTCCCCAGGCAACCTCTCCTGGCACAGAATCTGGGTTTCCTGTTGCTTTCCTTACTGTAAAAGGGCTTTGATTTGGTTGAAACAAAGACACACGGCCAACAGTTATTCTGCTTTGAGCAGTAACTCCAAAACAATAGACAGAAACGCAGCTCTGTTGAAAACTCCACCTGCAATGTTCATCCTTGCTTAAATGCATAATACTGTAACAAATTCATGGTCACTTAGGAATGGCCCTGTGCAGATCATGCAACTTCATGGCACAAGAAGGAGGAGGTGGGGAGTAGGGGAAGATAGAATTCAGGTTCTCCTTCTCTAGAAGCACAAGCCTCTCCCAGTGGAATTAAAGGAGAATCCACAGTAGCTGGTTGAGGGGAGATATGATTGCTCTCTATAAATATATCAGAGGGATAAATACCGGAGAGGGAGAGGAATTATTTAAGCTCAGTACCAATGTGGATAAATGGATATAAACTGGTCATTGGGAAGTTTAGACTTGAAATTAGACAAAGGTTTCCAACCGTCAGAGGAGTGAAGTTTTGGAATAGCCTTCCAAGGGAAGCAGCGGGGGCAAAAGATCTATCTGGCTTTAAGATTAAACTCGATAAATTTATGGAGGAGATGGTATGATGGGATAACATGATTTTGGTAATTAATTGATCTTTAAATATTCATGGCAAATAGGCCTAATGGCCTGTGATGGGATGTCAGATGGGGTGGGATCTGAGTTACTACAGAAAATTCTTTCCTGGGTATCTGGCTGGTGAGTCTTGCCCACATGCTCAGGGTTTAGCTGATTGCCATATTTGGGGTCGGGAAGGAATTTTCCTCCAGGGCAGATTGGAAGAGGCCCTGGATGTTTTTCGCCTTCCTCTGTAGCATGGGGCATGGGTCACTTGCTGGAGGATTCTCTGCTCCATGAAGTCTTTAAACCACGATTTGAGGACTTCAATAGCTCAGACATAGGTGAGAGGTTTTTCGCAGGAGTGGGTGGGTGAGATTCTGTGGCCTGCTTTGTGCAGGAGGTCGGACTAGATGATCATAATGGTCCCTTCTGACCTTAGTATCTATGAATCTATGAGCTGCCAGTAGCATAGAGACTAGAACTGGTTGCTATTTTTCATCAAAAAAAATTTTTGGACCAAAATAAAAATTTTCCTGGAAATTTTTTGTTTTAGTCACTTTTTCCCAATGAAAACAAAAAAAATGGGGGTGTGGTTGGGGTTGTCCCTTCTCCACCTTGTTCAGTGGGGAAAAGGGACAGAAGGGGATGGGTGAGAGACAAAAACATTTATTTTTGTTCCCTTTAGGTTTCTCAACAAACCCAAACAATCTCATGACAAGTTCCAAATGAAATGAAAACATTCTGGTTCTTTTAGAGACTAACACATGTATCTGAGCATAAGCTTTCGTGAGCTACAGCTCACTTCATGAAAGCTTATGCTCAAATAAATGTGTTATTTAGTTATTTAATAAATGTTAGTCCTCCTGTTCTTTTTGCGGATACAGACTAACATGGCTGCTACTCTGAAACCTAGTTCTTTTGAGAATCTTCACAGGAAACCCATCCCATGTTTCTCCCAGCCCTAACAGGGACTATGATGCAGAGCTTAACATTTTTGATTTTGGACAGTAGAGGGCAGCAGTACACAACTCAATTCATTTGACTTTCACACTGCTGGCCCTGGGTTCTGAGTTCAGGACCTTCTGCTCCGAAACACACCGGCCACTTGATTAGCTGAAGGAGTCGCTCTGTTATCACACACTGGCTGTGTCCACACTAGGGCGACCAGACAGCAAGTGTGAAAAATTGGGACGGTTATGTGTATGTGTGTGTGGGGGGGTAATTGGGGATTGGTCCTGCTTTGAGCAGGGGGTTGGACTAGATGACCTCCTGAGGTCCCTTCCAACCCTGCTGTTCTATGATTCTATGAATAGGCACCTATATAAGACAAAGCCCCAAATATCGGGACAGTCCCTATAAAATCAGGACATCTGGTCACCCTTTTCCACACTACGCTCTCGGGGTATGACTGCTGCACATGTAGACATACCTAAGATAGCTTTGATCTAGCTAGCTCCAGTGCCATAGCATTGAAGCCCCAGAACAGACTTCTGCATGGATTAACCGCCGAGGAATTCCCCGGGGTTTCAGGTGGGTTGGGACAGCCCCTGCTCAAGATTATGTTGCTGCAGCTTCACTGCTCCAGTACCCGGGCTAGCTAGATGAAAGGTGGCTCGGGTACGTCTACACACGTTGCCACAGTACCCCATGACTGCAGTGTAGCCATACTCTTCGGGCATGTCTAGACTGGAGGTTTCGCTCCTGCTTGAGCGCCAATTAACTCGAGTTAGCTAACATGTTTGTAAACCTGTCCAGACGCTCCACGGTGTTTTCAGTTTACACTCGGCTGAGTCCTAGGCTAAATCACGAATGTTTGTGCTTTGGAACAAATGTTTGCAGCTTGTCTAGACTATCCTTAATGAACATGCTAGCCCCCAAGTTGCCCCAGTTAAAACAGGAGCAGAACCTCTGGCGAAGGCATACGGTTAAAACAACAAGCTCCCCTCCTAGCCACATGGCGTATTTAATCTCTGATAGAGTTCCCTGCCTAGGCATGGAGCTCCCTTTTCCACTAGTTGGAGTCCCATACGAGCAGGCAGAGCGTACTACCAGTGTCCAGCTCACACAAGAGGAGAGGATTGTCAGTGCTTTGGAGAGACATTGCTCCTATATGAACTGCAGGATTTCTCATTCTCCAGTAGAGGGCGGTAGACCACACATGCATATGCTAATCACGTCCCTTCCCCTCCTGCCCAGCACAAGTGACAACACTGCTCAGGTTCAAGACAGGGTCGCCCTAGGGTCCAAGCGAAAATGGCAGGTGTCGTTCTGTAATGATCCACAGCTGCATGCCACGCACATTGACACTGCAGCCACCCACTCCTGCTAATAGCACATCGCTGCGTGAGACATCACACACACCATACTTGTGTCTAGCCGTGATGAGCCACATTCATGCCGGGGGCCAGGCCACTGAAGTCAGGGAGTTCCACCAGCGATGAATGTGTCCCCGCATTTCGCCAGGTCTGCAGTGTACAGAAATCAAATGGTGTGACTGGCTGTGAAATCCTGGAAGGACGAGCTCAGATCACAGCTATTTTTAGCTTTGCAGAAGCAGGACATATATTAACAGAGGCTTGGCTCACGTTCTGGAGTCACACAGTGGAGTGACGAGCATCCTTTCCAGAGAACCACAAAGAATAACAGCAGGTTTAACCCTTGATGTCTTAGGGCAGCGGATAGCACCATCCAGAGCCCACCTTGATTTATACAGTGCATAACCCAAAGGAAGCCAAGAGGCACCCTGGAGTGCAAATGGGAAGAGAATTTGTCTCCCTGTATTTTTGTTTACATTCACACTTAGAAGGACAAACTGTGGCCTTGCTCCCCTTGGTCATTAAAACAGGCACGAGGTAGCATTGCACTGGGCAGCACTGAGATCCCTTATTCTGACTGGAGAGGCAGGGATAATCTACTTGAAAGGGCGGGAAGATGGGCCGTGCCGTTGCTGGGTTGGGGGGTGGGCAGACGGACAAGCACAAAAGTGGAGAAAGTCCTGGCCTGACCACTAGGTCTTGCCGGAGAGGAGCCATTCTTTGGGCTTTGAGGAATATACAACATTTCTGTGCCCTACTGTCCCTCTGCTGTCAGATTTTCTAGCAGGTACCTACATGCTGGATTTTGGTGCTTGGATTGCAATCAGCTGAGAGATTCTGCAATATTTTTGGATGGAAGATGCAACACAAAAATAAATGGCATGATGGGGTGTCTGATCCCGGCGCTATTTGTCACTGAGCAAAGCTTAAACACCGTGTTTGCTATGGTTAAGATCCAATTTTAGGATCTGTCTATGCAGCAAAAGCTGTGCATAGGTTAGCCTGCTCGAGCTACCTTGTAGCCAGCTAGCCTGGGTGACAACAGCAGCAAGATAGTGCAGGGCTTGGCTTGTACACACACTCCGAAGCCTGTGCTGTGCTGTCTTTTCTGCTATTGTTAGCTCAACTCCAGCTAGCTCAGGTAGGCCACCCCATGCACCGCGATTGCTGTGTAGACACAGCCAAAGTCACTCAACGGCTGAGCTTGGGATAAGAGCTTGATCTGTCAAGGACAGCAGAGCCTGGGAGTGCTGCCAATTTAGCACGTCCAGGCCTGGAGTGGGGGAATGGAGCCCCTCACATTGCTCTGCATCCCTGCTGGCCAGCTGCAGGGCTGGAGTTAAAGGACTCCAGAGGTAGCTACCCTCCCGCTGCTCGAGAGATGGTCACTGCAGTGCAAAGCCTTTGAGGTCCCTGGGGAAACCTATAGGTCTTCAAAAGGAAGGGAGATGGTCGTGAAGTAAAAAGGACAGTGTGCTGAGTCCTAACCTGTCACTATTCTGGATTCAGTCCTGCTTCTGCAGCATCTAGGCTCTTCCAGCAACACAACCCACTATGGAACACGCGCCCATCCTGAGTTCAGACATCCGCCCTGAGTCCTGTGCACACCAGACGTTGTCCAGTCAAACCTCAGCATTATCGATCCTCCAGGTACCTGTACCTCATGTGGCTCCAAACACGCCACAACGTTACAGCTGCAGCTCAACTGCACCTGCACACGCAACAGGGCAACCCCGCTTGGCAGGTGAGAGTCCGTGAATGATCATTCTGACGGGCTGAAAAGCAGACTCCAGGCACAGAGTTCAAATTCAGCTGTGCCCAGGCATCTGTGGAAAGGAGGACACACACGGCCCCAACGAGGATGGGCGACCATATAAGCAAGGGCATGACGCCACACACTTGCTCAAAGGCATTGTGCATTTCAACATGCGACTAATAGTAAGGCATCACAATGTTCCTTTCTCAGCTGTTTGCTTTATTTAAAAAACCGTCTTTTGTGCATTTCACGCACCGCCCCCTGCATGTCAGCCCCATTGCTCCTGCTGGTCAACATTTGCCAGCTCTTTAATATTGATCACTCTGCCTCTTTGTCTTACTCATTGGCCATTCCTGGCCAGAGGAAAGAGCGGGTAGGGTTCTAAAGTGTGTACATCCTCTGTTCTTTGAGTCGGTTCTAAGCACAGCTACCCGTCCTGCACACGTACACAGGCACTGTGTTGTACTCCAGCATCACAGCTCCTTTGGCTTTTGAGTCATTTGGTACCAAGCTAATCATAAAAGTCTGATCAGACCCTGAAAGCACATGGCCCGATTTTCAAAGGCCAGTATTATATAGTCAAGCACAAAGGACTACAGCTGGCTGGAGAGAAGACAGCACTTTTCTACATTATATGGGCTCTCAACTCAGCCCAAGTGTGCTTAAGCCAGTGGAAATATGTAATTCACACTGGGCTTGCTTAGAGGCTTTAACACAGGCATTAGTCCCTGCCAAGCCAGCATTGCATCGCCACTCCCAATTTGTGAGTAAAAAACCAGATGCCTGCATGAAGACGGAAATGATCTGTACACTTGCAGGATATTTTTCAGGCACTGGAAGCCTGTGTATGCTGCAGAGAGTTTCAGACAGGGTATGGACATTGGTAAACATGGAAGGCAAAGCTGGAACTCATCCTGCGGGGGCCAGTTGATGGCTGTCGTTGTAGGTATTTTCTTTAATCAATGCCTCCTGGTTAAGAAAAAGAGTGTAACTCTCTATCTCGTGACACAGATGGACACTTTCAAGTGCTCATGGGTAGAAAACAAAATCAGACACTTTGGTTTAACTGACAAGGAAAGGTCAACCTTGCCTGACGTATAAAAGCCTTGCCGAGATCTTGCCTTTAGAGAAACCATTTGATGACATCTCTTTCCCACCATTCATTTGGATGTAGCTGATTTTCCTCTCTCGCAAGCTACAGTGGCCAGCGTGTGCAGTTTATCTAAGTGGCACAGATACAGCCACAGGACCTGTACACCAGCCAACTGAACAGCATCTGAGCTAAGAGAGGGTGTTGAATCCTGGGGTTTCGCGCAACTGGCTAGTGTTCATGCACAGTTAGCTGCAGAAATTGAGGCAGAGAGGTTAAGTGACTTAGGGAGGCCACTTAGGGAGTCAGTATCAGTGCTGGGATGAGAACTCAGGAGATCCCCAGGTGCCTCTCTCATGTTTAGATCAGTCCCCTCTCTCTTCTGAGGTGCCTGATCCAAATGACGATAAGTTTTTACTTGTTTGCACACGCCCTCTTGCCCTCCTGTTCACTGAACTGCCTTCCCAGCTCAGTCAAATGCTCACTGCATGTAAACCCTCTCACTAATGGGGGAATTCTGTGCAGCTGACCATAGGATTTTTGCATCCACATTGACTAGAGTAAATGCTTCGACAAAGGACATCCCTGAAACACTAATAAATTGCTGCACACACTGACCTGAAGCCACCACTGAATAATCTTCGCTTGCTCATGTCCTTTCTGCACCTTCCGCTGGCTTCGCGTAGGCGGAGTTTCTGCTTGGATAAGCAGAGGAGGGGAATTCTCTTACCTCTAAAGTAAGGCCAGTTTAAATGACGGGAGTGGACTATTGATTTCCTGAATGAATGGATCTCCCTCCCCTGAAGAATGATAAACACCTCTGCTATTTACTTTCTAAACACAGCTCTAAAATGCAAACTCGAGTCCTCTTCCAAGTGGGGTTAGCATCCAGTTCCCCTCTGGTTAATGCCTCCTGCGGTCCTGCTGTCTGCGATTTGCAAATGCAGACCACGTAGGGTAGTGTATGGGCTCTAGCTTAGAGCTGCCACACTCCCAGGGCAATGGGGAATGCAGGGCATCCCCCAACAGAAATCCACTTTGCCAAATGGCTAGCTAGCTTAAAGCTGTGAGAGTCCACAGAAGTTACCCATTTTGTTTGCCTCCTGCCTAAAGGCTGTTCGTCTCCCTCATCCCAGCCCTGGCACAAGCAGAGACTTGAAAGATATCCCTTTTGCGTTAGATTGGTAACAGAAATTGGCTTGTCCGTAGAAGCCATGACGAATGGAAGCCTCTGTCCTTTTAACCTAGAGGGCTGCCAACCCCTCTTGTCACCAGTCATGTAATTTGACAAAGATTTCATTATTCTGCGCTTAGCAGAGAGTAGCTTTGGAGCAGCTCCTCTGTTTGGGGTAGGTTTGTAGATACAGAGAACTGAGCATGCTATAAATACCTAGAACGAATTACACCTCTCTGAAGAGCTTTGTTTATTAAAAGTGCAAAGGGGCAGGTAAGTGAGAATTACCAGCAGAACTGGCTGAATGATAGTAATGCATTTGTTCCAGGATTTCCCCCCATCAAATATATGATTCATGATATTTGACCAGTTCTATTGGAGGTCAAATAATATTCAAATGAATTATGCACAGTCATTTCCTCCCAAACAATCCTAGAGTAAGTTATTTTCATTCGACAAGTTCTAATGATCAATATTTTGCAGATGGGTCAGTCTAGCAAGAGGTGAAAGCCCAGATCATCAAGGCACCTGACTCCCATTGAAATCAATGGGATTTAGGTGCCCAAGTGCTCCTCTTGCTCCTGGCTACACAGCAAGCCAGAGCAAGAGCGGTGGATAGAGCCCAGAATGAGATCCGAGTGCAATTTTCCAAACAAAACTTTGGTTTGGGCCAAAATGGCAGCATCAGTGATGCCAAAATATTTCATACATGTGTGTCGATTTTGCCCAAGTGTTCGTTTCCAAATCCCCCAAATCGGCAAAAGTCAAAATGTTTCATTCCGACATTTTCAACACAAAAGGTCTCGATTTGGTTGGTGTGAGAAGCCTCTTTATTTCAAAATGGCCTTTCCATTTTATTTTGAGAAATTAAAGAAAAAGGTTCAAAGTGGTCGAAATCAAAACATTTTATTCTGATTTCATTGACCCAAAATGTTTTGTTTGACTGGAAATGAAACATTTTTCAACTTTTTGATTCCTCCAAAAGTTTGTGTTTTCAGACTCACCCAAACATTTTTCTGTTTCCCCCTTTTCGAAATTGCGTTCACATTGAACAATCCAGTATCGAGCCAGCTCCACTCAAGAGTCCTGTCTCCGACTTATTATTGTCATTTGTCTTTACAGTAGGAACTAGAGGCTTCAGTTGAGATCAGGGTCGCATTGTGTGAAGCACTGTTCACACACATAATAAGAGACAGTCCTTGCTGTAAAGAGCTTACAGTCTGAATAGATAAGAACAGACAAAGAGTGAGAGAAAGGCAATATTATTATTCCTATTTAAAAGAAGGAGAACTGAGGCACAGAGAGATTACATGACTTGTCCATGACTTGGATGATTTAGTTGAGGATTGGTCCTGCTTTTAGCAGGGGGTTGGACTAGATGACCTCCTGAGGTCCCTCCCAACCCTGCTAGTCTATGATTCTATGATCACACAAGGGGTCTATGTCAGAGCCAATGACTGAACCGAGGTCTGCTGGGTAACTCTGCTCCTCTAAGTATTATAGGACATACACTTCCACCTGGAATCCGAATAGGGTTTCTAGTGTCATACCCATGGCACAGACAGGCCCAAGCCTGCCCTGGAAGATAGATTTCATTTGTGTCCAACCATTTGCTCAGTACTACACCGAAGGGGGTCGTGTGCGGTCTCTGCCGAGAGTTAGAAACTAGCTGATTGTCAGGGTCACTGTGAGATGTTTATATGGGCAATAGTTTGAGAGAGATGGGAATATTAGGTGGCGAAGCAGTTCTTTGGGCTGGACAAGCGCTGCAAGGAATAACCTTTGGGTGAGAGATACCTTATTAGACAAGAAAGTAACTTGTTAATAAGTATCAGCTATAATTTGCATCTTCTGTTTTGTTTTTACCTGTGACCTTATGTTTCCAGATCCTTATATTTGCTTTTATTTGAATTTCGGTCTTAAACTCTGCCAAGTAAGAAATGCCTTGTGCCAAACAGAGTGTTGGACTGAGGTGAAACCAATGAACCGGGGTGCACCGTTTCCCTGGAGGCAGCAGATTGGCGTATAGGGGTGACCAGACAGCAAATGTGAAAAATCGGGACGGGGGTGGGGGGTAATAGGAGTCTATATAAGATTAAGACCCAAAAATCGGGACTGTGCCTATAACATCGGGACATCTGGTCACCCTATCGGCGTACCTTGCAGGGGTCCAGAAGATAAAGGGCGGGATGCTCCAGAGCGACGACGTGAGAGGGTGTGAATTGCTAGCCTGCAGAGGGAAAGAGTTCAAGGAGCCTGGAGCAGAGTGCTGTACTGCCAGCAGCTGGTGGCTGAGGAGAGTGCCCCCTGGTGGTCAGAGACAGGGCTCCCGCCCGCTGTCGTGATAGTGGAAGTGATTCACCCCAGACACCTTGGGTAACCCAGAACACCGTACCAAATTTCTGTCCCACTTGGGGTTTGGGCTGCTGACAGACAGTCCCACAGGCTCCATAAACGCTTTGTGGTAATCGATCAGCTACTCTAGGGGCCTCACTGGGATTTTGTCTCTCTTTCATCAGAATTAGGAAGGTGACAGTCTGCTCTGGGGTTCTTTCTGCTCCTAAATCATACTGTTTTCCATAGCCACCTCCAACGCCATCTCACTGTGGATGTGATCTATGGTCACATATTATTTGCCAGTGGCACAGTTTAGTTGATCCATTGCTCCCAATGTCCCTTTCCAGGTTCCATGACTCAGGGTGACTCATCAGAGCCGGAGGTGACAATGATTTAGCCACCTACAGATCAGGTGTAATAGAATTGGGATTTCCTGGAGCCACAGGTTTGAATCCTGGCAGGGATAACTCAGCTGAGATAATAAATTGCCTGGGACTTGGCTTATCCATGTATTCGGGGAATGAGACCTTAAAAAACAAGATTCTGCATGGCAAGGCACTTCCAGGGTTTTGTCCAACATGTCCCTGTTGCTGAATGCTGCCTGCCGCCCTCTCTCTCTGTGGGTGGGTGTATCTCAGTGGTGTATGGAGGTCAACACCACAGTTTGTAAAGCAGTCGAGGGCAGTGGATGTTTTGTAAAAACAAAACATTATGATAGTGGTTGCTTGCAGGAAGATTAACAAACAGCTTCTGTGCCACCCCACACACTCAGAACATTCACCCATCTTCACCTTTCACGCTGAAATTTTCCATGCACGGTCTCTGTCCAAAGGGAAATGTTGAACAAAATCTCATCAGCCACCAGAGCTATGGGAGGGCAAGAACGATGTGAGCCAAGAAGAATTCAAGCCACGCGTTCTTCAACAGAGCTGTAGTAGTCTGAAATGTGAAACCTGGCCTGGGCACAGTCCCGGACAGGGACTCGTGCTTTGGCTTGGTTGGAGATAAAAACCAAATTTAAATTGACAAAGATATGGCTATCTGGATACTACCTGCAGAGAACGAGCAGTATGCGAGAGCACAGGGCCAAATCCTTGAGCCAGCATGAAGCCTGAGTAATGGAGCTGTTTTCCTAGGCTACTGGGTTTCTCTGTGGGAGGTGAGACTACAATCACTTCTGAATCCAGAGCCCAATAGATGGGCTCTGTCCTGACATTCAAAGCCCTCCATGGGATTGGTGATGGCTACCTCAGCTCCTTCCTGCATCGCCGAGCATGAAACTGTTGACCAACAAGGGGAGGCTCATGAGCGTAGAAGACAGACTTTTCTTCCTCAGGAGTGACTGTAGTCCCACCTCCCACAGAGAAACCCAATAGCCTAGGAAAACAGCTCATTACTCGAGCTTCATGCTGGCTCAGTCACTTCTGAATCCAGAGCCCAATAGATGGGCTCTGTCCTGACATTCAAAGCCCTCCATGGATTGGCGATGGCTACCTCAGCTCCTTCCTGCATCACCTTGAATTCCCATGACAGCCAGAGCCTGGGTCGATTGACTTGGTTTGTGGGGCTAAAAATAGCAGTGCAGACATTCAGGCTTGGGCTGAAACGCAGGGTCTGAGACCCTCCCCCTCACGGCGCCACAGAGCCTGGGCTCCAGCCTGAGCCTGAATACTGCAATTTTTAGCTCCGCAGCCTGAGCCCTGTGAGCTCATGTTAGCTGACCCAAGCCAGTGGCAGCCGCGCCACGCACCTTTTACTGCAGTGTAGACATACCCTAAACGCTCACCATCTAAGCTTTACTACAAGTGAGCGTATGCAGCCAAACCAAGAGGGAATGCAAGGGATCTGTCTCGCTTCATCTTCTCCACGCCGCTTGCCAGGACAGAAACAAGTATTCCCTTGAAGTATTTGCGTCCGCATGTCTGAGATGGAATGCAAACAATGGCACGAGGAACATCGTACTGACAGCGGAGAGCAACTATATTAGTTACTGATCAGCTCAAGTGCTACTGTCGTTTTTGATCATGAGAAAGGAATGTGGTTACCTATAAACACAAGCAGCCTGCTTCTGATCTTTCAATGGCTTTACACCATTTAAACTGCATTGACTTCAACAGAACAACGCTGATTTACACCAACTGAGGGAGCTGGCCCTATATATGTACTATTCAGACATGTGCGTTAGGCCGGATTCTGACCTTACTCTGGCTTTACACAAATGTAACTCTACTGACTCCAGTGGCTTGCACTCCTGACTTACACCAACACAATCAAGATCAGAACCAGGTCCTCTGTCTAGACTGTAGATGTGTTGAATACCCGCACATACAGTCTGCGTTCAAAAAGTCAGCAAACGTGAATGCAATGTTCCCTCTGATGACTGCTTGCATTGATTTGACATCATCTGCCTCTTCTGAATTAGAAATCTGCTCTTGAAAGCTGAAGCCAGTCTGATCTGGAGCCCAGGAGTCCCAGATCCCAGTGCCAGGCTTTCACCATTAGACAGCACTTCCTTCAAAGCACAGGCAATTCTTCACAAAGAAATCCCAACAGCTAAGTGCATACAAACAAGCTGTCTCCATCTGACGAACCAGTCAGCAAACACGCTTGGTGGGGGAAAGCATTTATTCGGGCTGGAAATAGATTTCACTTTTAATTACCCATGCAGGTATTTGAGAAGGTGCTCAGATACCACGGAGAGAGACAATCTTATATCTACCTAGGCAAATTAAAAAAATAAATGACATGGAAACCGTGAGACATACATATAATTAAACTTATGATTCCATTCAGCCTAGTTCTGTGCTTCCAAGCACAGGGAGGAATCGTCAGGACCAGCTGCTTTAACTACCTCCCTGAGCCTGGCTTGAGATGAATGCACAGGACAAGAAAGAAAAGGAACTTGTCAGACTGCCCTGGATCCACCTCTCTATCCCCTCTGCTTTCAGCCCTCGCTGTCAGCATTCTCTTCCCACTGTCAGATGCATCAAAGGTGAAACCATCTGCAGCACAGCAAAAAAATAAAAGCATTCAGGTTCCTTACTCCCAAGCTGAGTCATTAGGAACTTCCTGCCACTCTTCCAGTTCCACTTTAATGAGCGGAGGGAGAGCGGGGGATGATTTTGCTGTGTGTGAGAGATGAAACCCTGCCATTCAGTGGCTTCCACAGGAAACTCTACCCCGCCCCCCTCCCAACTTCCCGTCGCCTTAATGAAAACATTTTGCGAGAGCAGCTTAACCTGCCCAAAAGAAATGCAGAGATGGAAGGTCCTGCTCCAAGTTAGCTCCCGCAGAGCCTCACTAACGATCTCGTGGAACAAAACGAACAATAGCTGGC
Organism: Lepidochelys olivacea; assembly: GCF_965140295.1. NCBI lineage: Eukaryota > Metazoa > Chordata > Testudines > Cheloniidae > Lepidochelys > Lepidochelys olivacea. The sequence goes on from NC_140413.1 coordinate 9,764,570, forward strand.
TTCAGAACTGAATCAGAGCACTGAAGACTCAGGGTTCCTAAAAGGCTGGTGGATCTTATTGGCAGGCCCTATGCTTGTTCGCACCCTACAGCCTTCAGCCTAGGGTCATGCTGGGGCCAAGGCCATTGATTTGAGGGGGCATGTTAGGGTGTGGCTAGAGTGTACTTAGGTCTGGCTTACGCAGACGTTCAAAGCTGCCATGAGCGCAGTCCATAGGGCTGCACTGCTTTACCCACGAGGGACCCAGAATCCTGGAGGTGCAACGGCAGCGTAAAGCCCTTTAGCCTGCTGCTCGTTCCTCGCCTTGGGGTCTCAACGCCTCATTGCGTGGCTGCAGAATCAATCAGGAGGTCATGAAGCAGGGACCGGGGCTACAGGTGGGGAGCGAGAGAGGACAGAAGAACTCCCAAGAAACACAGAACTCATTTCCGTGCTAGCGTCCTCAGCAGGGAAGGAGGAGAGAGCTTGAATATCCATGCAGGGTGTAACATGTAGCAATGACCCTGGTTGGATTGCTTGCCAAACCTCTGGATCTAAAAGCATGAAACGCTATTGCTCGAGCTAGAAAACAGCTAAATTCAGACTGGAAATAAGGTGCACATTTTTAACAGTGAGGGGAATCATAGAATATCAGAGTTGGAAGGGACCTCAGGAAGTCATCTAGTCCAACCCCCTGCTCAAAGCAGGACCAATCCCCAATTTTTGCCCCAGATCCCTAAATGGCCACTTCAAGGATTGAACTCACAACTTGGTTTAGCAGGCCAAACCGCAAACCACTGAGCTATTCCTCTCCCCCTGCAATTAACCACAGGAACAAATTTATCAAGGGGGCCGGTGGCTTCTCCATCACCGGCAATTTTTAAGACAAAACTGGCTGTTTTTTTAAGAGGTCTGCCCTAGTTCAGACAGGAATTAATTCAGGGAAGTGTTATACAGCAGGTGATCACAGTGGACCCATCTGACTGTATAATCTATGACCAGCTCCGTTAGTTTGTAGGCATTAGCAGACTCATAAACCTCGGTCACTAGTGGGAGACAAAGTGCAGCACAGTATCTGTGGGTGACACACAAACGGTCACTAGTGGGAGACAAAGTGCAGCACAGTATCTGTGGGTGACACACAAAAGGAACTGTTTCTAAATAGAACGCTCTCTAACATTACCAATGAGATGGCAGAAATCGCTGTAGGCCAGGGGGTTATCTAGTGGTGTCAAGACAGGTCTGGAAGCCAGGAGCTCCTAGATTCTAATCCCAGGACTTTGTGGTGTAGTACAAGTTACTTCACTTCAAAACTTCCATTTCTCCTCTGGGAAGAGTACTTTACAACTAGCACTGCCTGGAAATTTTTCAACACAACTTTTGGAAAATGTCAGTTCATTGAAACTGAAACCTCCTGAGGGAACGTGTCCATTTTCACACATTTTTCCTTTTGAAAAAAAAAACCCTGGAAAAATAAATGTCAAGAATGGCAGAACATCCTGTTTGGGCACGTTCCAAAGGAAAAGCTTTCATTTTCATTTTGAAAGGATTTTGTCCTTTTGAAATTTTAGTTCCTTTTTAGTTTTAAAAAGTTACAGATAATTTAAACATTGGAAATCAAACTCAAACATTTTTTGGATTGTTGGTTCCTGAACATTTCTGAGATTTTTTTGACTTTGTGGTCCCCATTCGAGAAGGGACGTTTTTTTGAACTCTTGAAAATTCTCCTGGGACAGGAAAAGCATTTCCTGCCCCATTCTATTCACAACCCCCCTGAAAGGTAGGTAAGCTTGCAAAGTTCCTTGGGGAAGAACAGTCCCATGCAAGCAATAATAGCTATGCAGGCTCTGGTATATCTCTTGGGAGGTTTTCCCTGAATGTCTCGGCGCACAGCCAGTCCTGGGGGATTACTTGTGTTATGCTAAGACACAGTGAAGCGGCAAGGCATTGAGAGACATGTGGAGAGCAAAGTACAACACAAATACAAATTACACATCCTATTCTCCATCATCTCCAGTCAGTGAGACACTGACAATGCCTCACAGTGCAGCACAATGTCCGAGCCATTCCCAGTTGACTCTGCCTTGAAGGGACACGGTCACATAGTTTTAGGCTTATAATCCAGGGTGATAAAAATGTTATGCAATGTCATATGACCATTTTTTGTGATTGGTCTAAAATACAGACTAAATGAAGAAGTCGTAGATTAACCCTTTGTTTCCAGAGTTTACGGGGCGGGGGTGGGGGGAGTTCCCTTTTCCCTGTGAACCTAAGGGCATGGAATAGAAACCTACTCCACCCCCCACAGCTGCCTCGGTGCTGCACTTAATTCAGCCAACAGGAAAACAACAATAAAATGCACTGGTCACAGCATCTGAGTGATCACTGAGCCACACTCTGGGCCACTAAGGAAAGACCAAGTGCAACTCAGAAGGCTTATGTGCCATTCCTTGCTCCACCGACTCAGCGTGTGTGACCTTGGGCAAGTCACTTAAATATTCTGTGCTTCAGTTTCCTCATCTGTAAAATGCGGCTACTGACACTTCGCTATACTAAGCACTTTAGGGTCTGTGGGTACAAGTGCTAGATATGGACTTAGAATCATAGAATATCAGGGTTGGAAGGGACCTCAGGAGGTCATCTAGTCCAACCCCCTGCTCAAAGCAGGACCAACACCAACTAAACCATCCCAGCCAGGGCTTTGTCAAGCCAGGCCTTAAAAACCTCTAAGGATGGAGATTCTACCACCTGCCTAGGTAACCCATTCCAGTGCTTCACCACCCTCCTAGGCCTGGTCTATACTAGGATTTTACATCTGAATAGTTACTTCTCTCAGGGGTGTGAAAAATCCACACCTAACACCGATGTAGACAGCACTAGGTCGACGGAAGAATTCTTACGTCAACCTAGCTACCTCCTCTCGGGGAGGTGGATGGCCTACGCCCATGGGAGAACCCCTGCCATTGACACATCTACACTGAAGTACTAGCTTTACAAGTGTAGACATTCCCTCAAATATTATCAAATTAAAATGAAACTGCAAATGTTTAATGAGAATCACCTGTATCTCCTCTCTCGCTCTCTGGATTTTGAGATGTTGCCCTAAGTTAACTGTTGCCAGGCCCTGGGCTCATCTACACCCACAGGTAAATTATGTTTACTGGAATAAAAGCATTTGTTGTTTGATTTACAAGCTGCAGTGTGGTATTGTGAATCCAAACACAAAATTCTATTGCTTGTGCGTGTGAATTGGAGAGTCAAAATTACCAGTCTCGTCTCGCTGTCCAGGACAAGTGAAACGCAGAAAATAAACCACATCAATGATGAAAGTAAATGTGACCTATATGGACAAGAATATAAGTTACTAAAAGGCAAATGCTACATGTAGCATGTGTGTTACATTTTGTTCTTGCACGAGCTCAATACATTGACTGATTTATAGATTTTAAGGCCAGAAGGAACTATTGTGATCTTCCATTCTGATCTCCGCCATAACACAGACCATGAATTAATTCTTGCTTAAGTTCAATGGCTTGTGGTTGAACTAGAAAAAATATTTTAGAAAAATCACGCAATCTTGATTTAACGATTTCCAGTGATGGAGAATGCACCGCCATCTTTGGTAAGTTGTTCCAATGGATAATTGCCCTCACTGTTAAAAATTTACACCTTATTTCTAGTCTGGATTTGTCAAGCTTCAGCTTCCAGCCATTAGATCTTGTTAGACCTTCGCCTGGTAGATTGAAGACCCCTCTATTATCAGGTTTCTGTTCTCCATTCAGGTACTTGTAGACTTTGATCAAGTCACCCCTTTGTCTTCTCTTTGATAAGCTAAATAGATAGAGCTTCTTGAGACCCTCACTACAAGGCATATTTTCCAGTCCTTGACTCATTCTTCTGGCTCTTTTCTGAACCCTCTTCAATATTTCAACATCCGTCTCCAAGTGTGGACCCCAGAACTGGAAGTGGTATTCCTGTAGTGGTTGCACTAATGCCAAATATAGAAGTGACATAACCTCCCTATTCAATATTCCTGTCTACATGTCCAAGGATCACATTATCCTTTTTGGAACTGCATCACACTAGGAATTCATGTTCAGCCATTATCCACCATGACTCTCAAGTCTTTTTCAGAGTCACTTCTCCTAAGGATTGAATCTCCCATCGTGTAAGTATGGCCTACATTCTTTGTTCCTGGAGGTATACATTTATATTTGATCTGTGAATTAATATGAGAGTGACTCCATTGATATATATTAAAATAAAAGCAAGGCACATAAATGTTTATGAATCAGATATGCCCTTCACACACGGGATTTAAAAAATTATTTCAATTCACAACACTGTGTGCTGTTAACACAAATAATGAAATATTTTAAAATCTATGGGGCCAGATTCTGGTCTCACTTACATCTGAGCGACACTGGTTTAACTCTATTGGCTCTGGAGGATTTAATCACAATTTACACTCTGGCAAGTGAAATCAGACTCGGTCACATGGTTTTTATTTTGATGGCATCTCATTCAAATGCTACAGATGAGCTTTGATATTTCATACTAGCTTGTAATAATAACAACAATAACAGAAAAACAAATGTAGGGCCAGATTCTGATCTTGGTTATATCAGTGTAAATCTGGAGTAACATGCAATTACTTTGAATACACACCAGCTTAACTGATCAGAATCTGCCCTCTTGCATTTAGTGTTTCCCTTAAGAGTAAGAAGAAGCTGATCTGTGTATGATCCCCTGGTTGTTAATAAAGGGGGTTGTGAATATGCATGAAGGAGGAGCAGGTTATAAGCAGCACTAAATATGACCCCAGATTCATGCAGCCCCTTATGGTACAGCTGGTGCAAAGGGGGACACACAACTAGAAGATATTAGACTCTTGATGTTTGGCAACAGAGGAAAGAAGTGGATGTAAAAGGAACAGAAAGTAGCATATACAGAGGACTGTGAAAGGGGGTATAAACTCCACTCTGGAAATGAAGGGGTTAAGGAGCAGTTCTGAGCCCAGGCTAGGCCACCTCCCTTTCCCCCATCACCTACAGAGCCAGCTCCAGCTCCTGGAGGAGCTTAAAAAGGGAGCCTAGACAGTTCAGAAGGGGGGCATGCAGAGGAGGAGACAGATGCTGGACCTATCCTGAGACCTCCTGAACAAGGGTACAGCAGAAGCCTTCACTTTGCCATTTTATGTTAGGACATGTGGACGCTACAAACTTTTGCAGATGCAAGTTACGTTGGCATAAAGCCGCCCCAGGTAGCATATCACTTGTGTGCATGCATGTTGGTGCTTGCAGCGCTGCTGCGTGGACTCCCCAGGAGAGCTCATTTCAATGCACAGTGCAATGAACTATGGGTAGCTATCCCAGCATGCAGCTCATCACTGTCCAGCACACTCTTTTGGGAAGTTTTGGCAATGCATGGAGGGGCAGAAACAAGTCATGCAGATGTGATTGGGACTGCGGGGTCACGTTCCCATTATACAACCTTCTCCACCCCATAAAGACAGCTCTGTCCCATAATAGGTCATGTCTATTTTGAAAATCCCACAGATCTGCTTGGGGTTTGTCATTGTTCGCCATCTCCAATAGACGCATGGACCCTGCACAGCTCTGCACGATCGTCCTGAACGTTGAAAGCACAGGATGCACGATCCTCTGGTATTCGCAGAGCCGCAGGAAACGTAATAATTTCTTGGAGGTAAATGTTGCTGTGGGACACTGTGAGAACAAATTCAAGATCATTGATGGCATGCACGGAGCAGCTGCCGATGGTGGAATGCTGCTTCTGGGCCCGAGAAACGAGCACTGACTGGTGGGATCCAATTTGCAAATTGGATACAATTAACTTAGGCTTGAATAGAGACTGGGAGTGGCTAAGTCATTATGCAAGGTAACCTATTTCCCCTTGTTTTTTCCTACTCCCCCCCCCCAGATGTTCTTGTTAAACCCTGGATTTGTGCTGGAAATGGCCCACCTTGATTATCATACACATTGTAAGGAGAGTGGTCACTTTAGATAAGCTATTACCAGCGGGAGAGTGGGTTTGTGTGTGGCGGGGGAGGGGTGAGAAAACCTGGATTTGTGCTGGAAATGGCCCACCTTGATTATCATGCACATTGTAAGGAGAGTGGTCACTTTAGATAAGCTATTAGCAGCAGGAGAGTGGGGTGGGAGGAGGTATTTTTTCATGCTTTGTGTGTATATAAAAAGATCTTCCACACTTTCCACAGTATGCATCCAATGACGTGAGCTGTAGCTCACGAAAGCTCATGCTCAAATGAATGGGTTAGTCTCTAAGGTGCCACAAGTCCTCCTTTCCTTTTTGCGAATACAGACTAACACAGCTGCTACTCTGAAATTGTAATGCAGGTTTCGGATGATGAGCAGTGGCTACAGAACTGTTGGGTGCGCGAGATCCCATTCCTGGATCTGGGGGCTGAGCTCACCCCAGCCCTCCAGCGCAGGGACACCTTAACAAGAGCTGCATTGACACTAGAGAAGCGAGAGGTAATACCACTATGGAAACTTGCACTGCAATTAAACAGCCCTTTAGCCTCAGCCCTGCAAGCCTGAATCAGCTGGCACAGGCCAGCTGCGGCGTTCCAGTGGCAGTGTAGACATACCCTGAAAGGCCCCGTGGCAAGGGCAAACCACTGACAGGGCAGGAGGGAGCCTGAAGGCCCTTCCCATTGTAAGGATGTGGGCCTCTATATAGTATCAGGGGGTAGCCATGTTAGTCTGTATCCACATAAACAACAAGGAGTGCCCAAATCAATCTGTTAGTCTTTAAGGTGCCACCGAACTCCTTGTTGTTTTTGTGGCTTCCATATATTTCTTTGGACTCTGTTACCCTGGATGAGGGTGCGCGTATAAGATAAAGGTGGGCTGTCACAGTGTTAGAATGGCTGCCAGCAAGAGACATCAGAGATGGGGGCAAGTGGAGACCCAGCAACTTAAGCAATGGCAAACCCAGCTCCCTGTCCCAAAGCCTAAGAAGTAATTGCAAAGAATAGAAGGAATGGATCCTAGCAGCTGGAGTTGGCATAGGCTTGTGTGTGTGTGTGGTTTCACTTTTTCGTACGGAAGAAAGGGAATGTGAATTAGTAATTGCCAAGGAGTGGAAAATACAGCAATTCACCTCTCCTGGGGAATAACCCAGGCAGGCAATAATAATTGGCAGGCTACTTGTAATCCGAGCTCTTTTTCCCTGCTAAATGCTTGCCTGTAACACCGGAGGAGCTGCCTTTGGGGGAGGAGGGGAAATCCGCTCTGACAAGCGTGAAGCTGGAAAGCCAAGGGGGTGGGAAAGGAATTGTAGCGGGAAGAGGGTAAAATTCATAAATCAAAACATTTTGCTGCGTCTAATCAAATCCATTAACCTGTTTGTTCACATGTAATAAAATCACGTCAGATCAACAGTAACAGAGGGGAAAGGAAAGCAGCGACCACTTGACATGCTAGATGGTTGGCATCACCCAAAGTGCTGCAGCACTGGCTAAGCGACTCTGTACGGAATGCTGCAGGCTCTGCTTGAGCACTCTGTGCGTTCGGCTTTTAAAAAAAAGATTCTCATCTTCGCCGTGGAAAGCAGCTGAGAAAAGAGGGCAGCCATTGCCGCTGTGGAGGGAGAACTGGGAAAGGTTCTCTGAGGACACGAGCCATAAGCAGGTCAGGGAGCGTGGACCCCCCAATGCGGTTCTTCTCTCAGAGATCCTAGGCCAGGTCTACACACCGGCAAAGCGATGTCCATCAGGGTTGTGAAAAAGCGTGATCTGTGACCAAACCAGCTGTGCTGGCAAAGCTGTGCAGACCCTGTTAGACCAGCAACGCTGTGCTTGGAATAAGTTATCCCAGAAAAAATACAGCGTCGCTGGTATAAGCTGTGTCCGCACCAGGAGCACTTTGTATAGTATAACAGGAGACCTACGCCAGCAAACTGCTCCTCATGTAGACCTGGCCTTTAATAAGGGAAGTTACCTGGTTAACTTCAAGCTCCTAGTGACAGTGGCCAGCCTGTCTTCTCTATGTCTGGCTCTGCTGTAGGAGCTCCAGGCTCCACTGCCTTGCACCTTGTGTGGGCATTCACACCTTGCTAAGTGAGTGCAAAACACCCCCACTGGGGTGAGTGATTTGGTATCTAGACTCTCCTAGCAACCATCCCTGCAGCAGAGGGGGCATAAACCTCCCTTCCACCCGGTCTCAGAAGCAAGGAGAGGGTAGAGATGCTGAAAGCCACAAGGTGAGGGCAAGCCACCCAAGGTGGTCAGGAGATGGACTGAACGTGCTTCCTATTGTGAGGATATGGCCCTCTATATATTTCTTCTGACTCTGTTACCCCAGAAAAGGAGTGGGGGGAACTAAATTGGTGACCTCGCCAGAGGGCTCTTAGTTATAAATAACAAATAACACCCACTTTGCACTCCACAAATTTCAAGGCAGTGGAGAATCAAGCCACCTCGTTTGGCCTTTGACTCCTATCCCAGTACTGATCCAGCTATTCCCTGTGTAACTTATAAGCTCATGATTTAGTTGGGGGTTGGTCCTGCTTTTGAGCAGGGGGTTGGGCCAGATGGCCTCCTGAGGTCCCTTCCCACCCTCATCTTCTGTGATTCCAAGCACAAAGTGGTGGTAACTACACTGCAAAAAAGCATGACAGAATGCTCAGAGTGAACATAGTGATTTCTACCTTCCTAGTTATCTCCCCTGTTCTTTGCTACCTTCCTGTTCCACTGCTGGTTGTATTGCACACTACACAGAATCATAGAAATGAAGGGCTGGGAGGGACCTCGAGAAGTCCAGCCCCCCTGTGCTGAACCAGGCCCAAGTAAACCTAGAGCATCCCTGACAGGTGTTTGTCTAAGCTCCTCCAGTGATGGGGAATCCACAACCTCCCTTGGGAGCCTGTGCCAGAGCGTAACTAGCCTTATACTTAGAAAGTTTTGCCTAATCTCTAACCTAAACCTCCCCTACCTTCAGTGGACATGGAAAACAGTTGCTCACAGTCTTTGTTATAACTGCCCTTAGCATATCTGAAAACTATTGCCGGGTCCCCCTTCAGTCGTCTTTTCCCAAAACTAAACATGCCCAGGTTTTTTAACCTTTCTCATAGGCTAGGGTTGCTAAATCTTTTATCATTTGAATAGAAAGACATTTGATTTTTCCTTCCCAGGTGTAATTCTTTGTACTTGTCTTTATTGAATTGCATCTTGTTGATTTCAGACTAATTCTCCAATTTGTCGAGGTCATTTTGAATTCTAATCCTGTCCTCCCAAGTGCTACCAACCCCTGCCAGCTTGGTGTCATCTGCAAATTTTGTAAGCATCCTCTCCACTCCATTATCCACGTCATTAATGAAAATATTGATTAGTACCCCACCCAGGACTGATCCCTGTGGGACCCTACTAGATACTCCTTCCCAGTTTGACAGCAAACCATTGATAACTACTCTTTGAGTTCGGTCTTTCAACCAGTTGTGCATCCACCTTATAGTAAATTCATCTACACCATATTTCCCTAGTTTGGTTATGAGAATGTCATGTGGGACTGTGTTAAAAGCCTTACTAAAATCAAGCTGTGCCATGTCTACAGCTTCCCCCCACCCATTAGGCCAGTAACCCTGTCAAAGAAGGAAATTAGGTTGGTTTGACACAATTTGTTCTTGCCAAATCCATGCTGACTATTCCTTATAATCCTATTATCCTAGATGCTTACAAACTGATTGTTTAATAATTTGTTCCAGTATTTTTCCAGGTCTCAGACTTAGGCTGACTGGTCTATAATTCCCTGGGTCCTCTTTGTTCCCCTTTTTAAAGATAGGTGCTATGTTTGCCCTTCTCTAATCCTCTGGGACCTCACCCATCCTCCAAGAGTTCTCAAAGAGCATCACGAATGGTTCTGAGATTGCTTCAGCTAGTTCCTTAAATACCCAGGGTAAATTTCATTAGGCCCTGCTGACTTGAATAAAGGTAATTTATCTAAATATTCTGTAACCTGTTCTTTCTAGATTAAGGATCTTTATTGGAGGTTAATGTTTTTCTAGCAATTGTATTGATTGCCAATAAAAATCTTCTCAAGTGTTTGAAAAAGCAAGCTCTGAAGGAACATACGGTGGTTACTATGATTCAGCACAAAGTTAACACTGTGCAAGTTTCATTCAAGTGCTAAGTATGTCTGTCAGGTGTGTAAAGTCCTGTAGCAGCTAAGAGCTTAACAAATAACAATTTCTTATTGTTAGAAGATTCATAGATTTTAAGGCCAGAAGGCACCACTGTGGTCGTCTAGTCAGAGCTCCTATATAACACAGGCCAGAGAATCTCATCCAATAATTCCCGCATCAAGTCCATAACTTCTGTTTGAGTTAGATCATGTCTTTTAAAAAGCCATCCAGTCTTGACTTAAAGACTGCACATGAAGGAGCATCTACTACGTCCCTAGGTAACTTGTTCCAAGGGTTAATTCCACTCACAATTAAAAACATGTGCCTTATTTCTTATCTGAATTTGTCTAGCTTCAGCTTGCAACTATTGGAGCTCCTTGGCTGGTCGAATGGCAACGATTAAGGTTAAGATTCTGCCATGGTTATTTTTAATAAAAGTCACGGACAGATCGTGAGGAATAAACAAAAATTCACGGAAGCCCGAGACCTGCCTGTGACTTTTATTAAAAATAATACGGGGGTGGGGGGGGAGGCTGACGGGGGGATGACTAAAGCCTGAGCTCTGCTGTGAGGGACAGGGTGGGGGAGTCCAGAACCCACTGCGACTGACAGCTCCGGGGCCCCCGCTGCAGACCTGGTGGCTCGGAGCTCCAGGGCCTCGGTTGCCTGCAGTAGCTCGGAGCTCCAGGGCCAGCGGCTCAGAGCTCCAGGACCCCCACCACGCATGGAGGCTCAGAGCTCTGGGATCCCCACCGGCTGACAGCTCCAGCCCCTCTGCCCCGGGGGTGGGGCTGAAGTGGAAAATGTCACGGAGGTCTCTGAAAGTCATGGAATCTGTGACTTCCATGACCTCTGTGACAAATCTTATCCTTAGCAATGATCACTATTAATAGATGATGCTGTATCTGTATCCACCAATAGATGATGCTTTATCTTTATCTTAATCTTAAATTGTTGTCTCATACCTTATTATGTAATTGTATCTGATCTGGGGGGGCGGGGTTAGCAAGAAGTTCAGTCCTGCCTGTCTGTGCTGGAGTTGGTACTTTCAGTGTTCCAATAAATCCTTGTGATTCTCTAAAAGAGAATCTGATATACTACTTCTTATTCCCGATTTGAACTGGGATAAATTACATTTTATCCTGCCTCAGCATGGGGGGTTAGACGAAATGATTGCTTGAGCCCTACATCTCAGCCCTACATTTCTACGATTCTACGCTACAATAAGTTATAATACCCCTCGTGGACAAGTGGCTACACACAGGTGGCAAAGTGGGGTGCTGTGGGGGTAGTGAATGCCTAGTCCCCCATGTGCCTCCACTTGGGAATACAGGGGAGAGAAAGGGGCTCATCTGAAAGGACATGGAGTTAAGTTGTCACACCCCGATGGCCCTCTCCCTCAAGGGGTCTCCTGGGGAAGGCAGATCAGCTTTGTATATTGCTAACGCTGTTGCAAGCATTGCAGGATATTTTGGGAAGGGTCAAAGGTGGGAGTGAGTGTGGAATGGAAGATTCCTTTGCAGGTCGCGAGAGGCCAGAGGGGGAAAATGGAAGAGAACAGAGAACGGTTAACTCCACGCTCTGGCTAGGCCCGAAGAAAAGACATTGACTCCAGTCAGCTCAAGGCCACAGCACACATCTGACTCTTGGTTGTCTGCCAAGAAAGAGGGGGGCCTGGAATCCACTGACCAGTGGTGAGAAAGGAAGATTCAGTTGAACAGACCTGCAAAGGCAGCCCAAAACAAACAAGACAGCGAAGGCCAGCACGGAGGAAAACAGAGGGGACAACAAAGTCTAGCCAGTGTGTTTTGGGAAAGTTGAGGAGGCCAAAGAAACCAGTTGGACTGGTACAAAGAGCACCAGGAGCAGAGGTCCCTGAACGGAACACCCCCAAAGGAACCCAGAACTTAAAAACCCTCCCGAGAGCCGGAGCAACTCGGAGATTGGCAGCGGACTCTGGACGACCTGTGGGCACAGGACAGAACTCCCGTCCACCCCTCCCCCTCTTCTTCTTATGTTACACCCAGGCCTGGCCAGCTTCGGGTAGTGCCGGTGTGAGTATAAAAGTAGGTTAGGGCTTGGGGCCCTAAAACTTTCTTCCTTCCTTCCTCTGAGTGACGTGGGGAAACTCCCCGCCCCCAGCACTCTTCGCTGTTATTTTATTATTTTATCAATAAAGCTTTAAAACTCAGTTACGTAGCATGCTCCGTCATCTCCTCCCTAACAATCCTGTGGCCTCAGCCTGATCACCTGACGCCTCAGGCAGATTGGTAACAAAAATCTGTCACAAAGTGCGCTCTCTTTATGTTCTTAGGCCTTTCTCCCTGCTACTAGTCAGGAGTAACTCCTTGGCCATGCAGCGTCGCTCTCCTGAGAGCTAGATTGGGCTACCCTGCTCCCACTGGCTGCTCAGCACATTTTACCTTGCTTAGATACCTGCATCATCTCACACTTGTGCCGGGCAGGGTCCGACCAGTGCTTAATTTGTTCCAGGGCTTGCCAGGGCTCTAGGCTTGGCAGTTCCTAGCCCTGGCACATCGGGGCTTGCCGCACCAGTTATGAAAGTAAAAAAAATTGCCTGAGCCCCGGCACCTCTTCCATTACAAATTAAGCCCTGGGTCAGACCCTGCAGTAGAGGAGTCAGCAGCAACTTCCGGGACTCAAACCGTCAAAGCCCAAGGGGAAGCGGGAGGCCGAGCGTTTGTGGTGGAGAGACCTATGCTGGGACACTCACTGCCACAAAAGATCAGAGACCCGGCTTCAGTGTGTCGAGAACAGCCTCGGAGTCCGCTCGTCCATGACGGCCTTTCCCCGGTGACTGAAGAACATTCACACCCAGGAGGAGATCAAACAAAACAAATGCAGCACGTGACGTTTCTTGGTGCTGGCTTAAGTAGCAGCAACTGATCAGTTTCCAAGAGAGAAGTTCCTGCAGGTTAACACCTGCACACCTTTAAATTTGTATTAGGCCCTCTGTACCATGCTGACTAGGCATTGTGTAAACATGACAGAGACAGATCGTTCTTCCTTCTGATTGACCCCGTGCCAGCCCGAGGTGCCACACAACTATAACCTTGAACCCTTTCAGTTATTCAGTCACACACTTCGATTCTTGAATTGCCCCACAAGGTAAATAAACTAAAGGTAGCACCTTCCAAGACTACAGCTCTGCAACCTGACCACCTGGAAAGCTGCATCTTTCCCCAAAGGCTACAAGAAAAAAGAAATTACATACCTGACCTTAGGCAAGTCATTAACCTCTCTGTAAAACAGGGATAATACTTATCTCCATCACATGGGTGGTGAAGGAAGGATGGGCATTAAACTGGGACTCCGGTGAGCTGGAGTCATTTCCTGGCTCTGCCACTAACTCCTTGTCTGACCTTGGGCAAATCACTTAGTCTCTTTGTGCCTCAGTTCCTCATCTGTAAAATGGGGATCAGAATAATACTTCCTTTCTCCCACCCTGTGTCTGTCTTGTCTATCAGCTTTTGGGGGCAGGAAAGGAAGAAAACCAGCTTGACTTTTAGAACCTAGATTTTAGCAGTGATTCAAAAACCAGACCTAAATTTTGCACCTCAAACCTCTCTCTAATCCCAGTGTAAATTAAACTCCCAGAGAGACAAAACTCTCTCTCTCCCTCCTTTCTTATATACAGTTTCCTCCTCCCTGAGGGGGCTTCCCAACAGCTGAGCTTTTTAAAGAGCTGGGATTTGAACACATCCACATCCCACATGAGTGCTCTAACCACTTAGGCTGAAGGTTATTGGGGGCGGGGGTGGGGGGACCTCCATGTTCTCCTTTGGCTGTTTTGTGAATGGCACCAAAGTTCCCTTGTGAATCCATCTCCCCCCCCCCCCCAAAAAAAAAACAACAACTATTTTTGGCTGAAACGATTTGCCACATTTGCGCCAGATTCGTGACTAGTTTCAGCTTTGACTGAAACCACGTTTTCTGGCTAATAAACCATCCAAACAGTGCACCCAGCTCTAACTCCAAGGCACAATGCAAGATCATTTTAAGCCTGGCCTAAAACACATAGAAGTCAAATCCTACTCTACAGTGTCCCGGTAGGGCCACGCAGACAACACACGGTTCCCCCACCCCGGCCTGCCACGAATGTCCTTTCAGTGGACCAGCTCATAAGCTGTCCACCTTCAATGGGTTGCAGCCATTCCCGACTCTCCATTGCATTGGAGCGTTTGCCTGAGACACTGACAGTGCAGGGAACATTGCCTGTCGTAGTACATAAGATGAACTGTGATAAGCCTGGCACAGATAAAGCTGTCTCAGCCACTGACAGCCAAACTGTGGGCAGGTAAACAGTCAAACATTGGATGACACACTGGCTAACCCTTATTTTATAAACTCCTGGGGCTTATTGATCCTGGCAGCAGTGGAGAAAAGGCAGGAGAGGGTTCGTCACTGGAGCGGCGAGGAGCCACAAAGATGAAATTCGTTCTTCCTCTTTGATGAGATTCCCAGTTTGGTTGATAAAGGTATGTGCGTAGATGTCATATACTTTGATTGTTGTAAGATGCATGCCTTAGTCCTGCACAACATCCTGATTGAAAAATCGGCACCATACAATAGCAAGAAAGCACATGCTAAATGGATTAAAACAAAAAAAACCTACGTAACCGCTCTCAAAAGTAGTTGCAATGGGGAATCATCACTGAACGAGGGTGTTTCCCACAGGGATCGGTACTGGGCCAGACGTTACTCAATATTTTCCTCAATGATCCGGAAATAAATATAAAATCTCTGCAGATAAACCCTGCACACAGACTGGGGGAATGATAGCGAATGATGAGGACAGGGCAGTCATACAGAGCGATCTGCATTGTTTGGTGAACTGGGCCCATTCAAACAACATGTGTTTTAATACCGCCAATTGCAAAGTTATACCGCTAGGAACAAGGAATGCTGCCCAGACTGGGGGACTGTATCCTGGAAAGGAGATACTCTGAGAAGGATTTAGGAGTCATGGGGGACAATCAACTCAACATGAGTTCCCAGTACAATGCTGTGACCTTTGGATGTATAAAGACAGGAGAAGTGGGCACTGGGGAGACCCAGTCATCATCATCATAATAATAATTAATAATAATGCAGTTCTGGTAACCTAAAAATGAAATTGAAAACTTGGACGGGGTGTAGAAAAAAGAGCCACATAATTTGAGGGGTGGAGAAAACACCTCCCATTGAGGTCTTACCGAGCTCAATCTGTTTAGGTTAGGGGGAAAAAAGATTTGAGAGGTGACTTGATTACAGCATTTAAATATCGTCATGGGTGCTAAAGGGCTCGCCAATCTAGAAGAGAAAGGCACAAACAAGAACCAATGGCTGGAAGCTGAAGCCAGACAATTCAAATGAGAAATTAAGCACACCTGTTCCAAAAAGCTCAGCATCCAATAACTCCCGCCCCTGACGCTGACGGCCAGATTTCCCGCCCCGCTCAGTGCTCCGTGCTGCTGGGCACTGTGGGAAAGCTGGTGCCTAAATGGGAACAGAGCTCTCTTGAAAATGTGGCCCAGTAGAGCCAGGCAGCTGATCAGCCACTGATCTCACACCGACGCATTTCACGCTCAGCCTATGCACAACGTGATTGTGTTGTCCATCCTCACCTGCCCCATTTGTTTGCTTGGCTCCTTTGTTACATCTTGTCTTGGACAGTGGTGGTAAGTTCTTTGGGGCAGCGGCCACGACTGGACAGGACTTGCACAATGCTGCCCTTTCTCCAGCTGGGGCAGTATTACCTACTGAATAGAGCATTGGCCGGGGACTCCCCTAAACAATGCTGCTGTTCCAGATAGGCAATGAAAGAGAAGCCTGTCTCTAGGGAGGCTAATTATTGAAGTAGGAATTAAACCAGGATAGCAGGGTTAACACCCCTCCCGTGTTGCAAACAAAAAAAGGGCCAAGGTTTGGTAGTGGGCTAAACTGCATCCCCAGCTGCTGGCCACCTGATGGTTGTTAAAGCTGGTTCTCTCTTTGTTGTAAGAAAACAGATGTAAAGCAAAGGGTGATGTCACCTATTCAACACTCCTGAATTCCAGCTCCCTGCTGAGCGGGGCTTTGGTTTGTGTTATTAACAGTCTCTTTTGACACATTCTGAGCGCTGAAGATTTCTTGTAACCCCTCTTTTCTCTTACTCTGTGTAGTGGCCAGACTCCTGAGAATCAGGTTGATTAAATGTCTATACCTAGCAGCTTCCCTGGAGGCCATGTAGTTTATGTAAATTGGAGAGCTCAGGAACGAGAGGTAAAACAGAGCATTAAACCTCCAAGATCCATCCGATTCTCTATCACCCACTTCAGAATCACAATATTCCGTAGAACCACCCTCCCTGCGAGAGCAACTGGGATCAAATTAATGATCGTAAGGATCGGGAAATGCAAAGGATCGACCTCATGCCCCACCCCATGTTGGGGATAGCCCCTCCATGAACGGACCAAACACAAAAACAAACCCTGTTTGAGGGGACGCTGGTGCGCCCATTCTGACTGCTCCTACGTGGCTGCTATTCATGGAGAGCTATGGTAGATCCCCTCCAGATGGAAACAATGCAGGATATATGCCAGTGGACACAGCCATTATCAGGAAAGCCAACCTCCCCAGACAGCTGATCTCTCTAGGCCTTGGCTCACCTGGACACACCACTGCTTCCAGATCACAAGCTTCCTGGTTCAAGTCTTAGCTGGGGAAACCAGCAGGCTAACCACAATGGCTCAGTTCACACTAACTGGGAGCATGAATAGAGATCTTATGTATTAGTCATGCAGGGCTATTAGCAAGCCTGGAGATTTACAGCACCTGAGTCTGGTGACAAAGAGGCCCACCTCACGTGATGAGCTGTCCCATGGAAATGTGCGTTCAGGGGATATTCATAGGAGTGAGATGAATAAGATGTAGACCAAGGATCCTTCCAAGTAGAGCAGCTCACAGCGTAATAGAGATGGGTTCCAGCCACAACATTCGGATACAGCCTGGGAATGCGAACACGCCAATATGCAGAGTGCATGGGGGAGGGGAGTTAGACTGGTCCATTGTGGAGTCAGCGAGGAGATCTAGATCCAGGTTGAGATTTTTAACTCCCCAAAGGCTCTGGAGCACTCTGGTCAGGCCCATCCGATGCGATGGAAACCACACGGAGGAATGCCAGCCAGGCTTGCTGGAAGTTTGGTGATCTGGACACAGTTTTGAGGGATCCTTGGATGGACATTTGGCCTAGGCTAGAAACCACAAGAAACTTGGTGGCTTGGTGGGGGTGGGGGGGGTTCATCCAAACCTGATCCTCCAGGGCAGAGAATCCATGGATCTCGGTCCAACTGAAACATCAAAGCTCCATAGAGCATACGAGCAGGGCTGCAGCTCCATCTGGCAGGTGTCGGTCCAGGACCGGGCAGTGGTTCGTGTATCCACATGCACAAGCAGGTACCGTTCCTTCCCAGCCTGAGTATTGGTGACTGGACGGCAGCCCTGAGCTATGAGTCAGGGGATCAGAATTGCCTTGGCTATAAATGCTCGACTCAAGATCAATGCTTGAAGGGCAATGGCCCTTGGAAACAGCTGCTGACGCGGTACCTCCGCCCATCAGATCGGAGTGGGAAATGATGGCACACTGAGTTTTTAAAATACATACAAAACCAGAAAGCTCGAGTGTGCAGGCATGCACGCACCCACACTCACACACACAGCACTTCTTCCTTGCATGGGTCTTCAGTAAGCCATTTAAAATGAAACCCTGTCGCCTGAATATCAGTCTACCATATTACCAACCCCAAACATTCAAAAAAAATCACAAATCTCCGCCCCGCCCCCACCCCAAATCAGGAGATTAAAAAAATAATTAATTTGGAGTTCTTTTAATTTGTCTTCTGGTTTCTAAGCCTTTAGGGAACATTTGGGTCACTTTTCTCTCCGACTGTGAGGGCTAGAAATGTACTTTCCTTTCAGCGAAAGCAGAGAGTCTCACACAATAGCATGATTCCAGGAGCTGGGACTTTAAGAAAGGCATTAAAAATCACAAGACTTGCAATAAAATCATGAGAGTTAGCAACACTGAGTCTACCAGGAGAGACAAGAACAGCCATACTGGGTCAGACCAATGGTCCATCTAGCCCAGTATCCTGTCTTCTGACAGTGGCCAGTGCCAGGTGCTTCAGAGGGAATGAACAGAACAGGAAACTATTGGGTGATCCATCCTGTCTTCCAAGCCTAAAAGCCTCCCAGGCAGATTTCACACACCAGGAACCTCAAGTGCCCAGTCTGCCTGCCTGAAGATGACCCCCTCCAGGCCACTGTCTAAGCACACAGCAGCTTAGTGTTTGTGGCTCTAAGACTCCAGCTCCAAGCAATGTCCCTCTAAAGGTCGGATTTAGTCACTCAAGGGAAACTAAGTTAATGATTCTGGTGGCACAGCAAGAGCTTGATTCAGAATTCTTCATTCCTTCATGGAGCCAACTTTCAAATCAGCTCTTTAGCACCCTCCTCCCTCCAAACAACAAAAGTTTTACCAACAGAAAGCACCGGTGTGAACAGTGCGTTGTCAGTGGGAGAGCTCTCCTGCCGACAGAGCTACCTCTGCTTGTTGGGAGTTGAAGATTTTTGTCGGTGGGAGAGCTCTCTCCTGCCGGAAAAGAGCGGCTACACTGCACACCTTTTAACGGCACAACTGTGTCGCTAAAAGGTACACAATGTAGACATAGTCTGAGTGAGTCTGTCCCTCTGCATAGGCAGGGTGAAGTCTCCTTCCAAGATCAACTGGTATTGCCCTGGATCGTAGCCAAAAGGCCAAGACGTCATGACAAAGAGCGTGAACGCCCGAGCTTACTGCAGGAACTCGCTGCACAGTCTAAAGCTTCTGGTAAATAATCTATGCATCTGAAGGTAAACAGAGTTTGAAAGGTCTTTTCCCCTGCTACGTCCCGTCCCATGGATGCATTGTTCGCTGTGCTATCATGCTAAAGTTGATTATGGTCATTAGGAACAATTTACGCTTAGGAAAATAATTATGATCATTAATGGTGCTGAAAGCAGAAGCAGTTAGAAATTAGGAGGGGAGTACTGACACCAAATCATGCGTGCAGCATGGTTGACATACATGGCAATTAGGATGCTCACATGATTAGGCACACTGACTAACTCAAGTCAAAGCCCAGAAGGGAGCCAATATGGGATACGTCTAAGGAGAGCAGTGAGGGTGTATTCCGAAGGCCTACAGGATCAAGGTGGGAACAGCATTGGCCAGTTGGTTTAGCTGGAAAAACAAACAAGCAATGGGAATGATCCTGAGTGGTGCAGAGCACCTGACATCCTCACTGAAACCAACCAGGACACGGGGTGGGGAGTTAATCTTAAAATCAGGCCCTTTGTGCCTATAGTGCATAGACACAAAATCTATGGGAATATTTACCTGCGTGTCCATCCCTTCCCTTGCACAGAACAGTGAAGCCAAGTCAGCAGCAGAGCACATGTAGGAGACAACAGAGGTACAGTCACAAACACCTGGCAAAACAGGGATTGCTCGAATTGCGTCCAGCTGGGGGTTGCAATGTGACACCTTGGCTGGGATCAGACAGTTGTGCCTAACATTCCCCCGGCAAACCGCCACATACAAGCAATGTTCAGGAAAAACAACAACAATCGCCCCTCGCTCTTATACAGCTCTTTCCGTCAGTCGGCCTCGAAGCACTTTGCAAAGAGGTCCTAGTAAAATCCACCAAGCTTAGGGCCCTCAACTTTCTACTGCAGCTGCAGACTTGGGACCCAAACCCAGCTTATTCTAAACATCCCAAACCTCAGACCTGTGGTTTTGGTTGGGCCCACTGTAAAAAGAAGCGCTCAGCTGCAACATTTCTGTAAGCCAGATTCCAATTTCAAAACACCCGCCCTTCCCCAGCGTCAAATCCAACACTAACGTGTTCCAGTCTGTTCCCCTCCCATTCCAGGTGGACACCTTATTTCTCATTTGAATTTTGCTGACTTTAGCTGCCAACCACTGGATTTTACTGTGCCTTTGCCAGCTAGATTAAGGAGCCTCCAGGAATCTTCTCCTCTCATAGGTACTTACAGAGCATGATTAAATTGCCTCTTAACACTCCCTTCGATTGGGTAGTCTCAGACCATGAACTGCCTCTACGCCTACCTCTATTATAACTGCCCCATGGATAAATAACTTTGCTCCTCAGGGCTGTCCAGCTTCCTCTGAAGAAAGAAAAAGAACGAACGAACTCCTGGAAGCATGGGTGGTGGGTACCATAGGCTGGGCCCCGCCCATGCTCCTCCTCCAGCCCCTTCCCCCTTTGCATGGGGCTCCTGTTCCGCTGCGTGGTGGTCCTGACTCAGGCTGGGGTCACGCCACTGGCCCTCCCACCACTCTGGGGCTGGGAGGGCTAGCCTGCGGCAGGGGCCAGTGGCTGCGGTGACAGGGTCTCTGGGCTATGGTGGGGAGGGGGCGGAGAAAGGGTGTGGCTTTGGGAGGAAGGGGCGGGGCTGGGGCTAGCCTCCCCCAGCTGGTGCTTCATGAGGTGCCCATGCCTGGAAGGGCAGTGGAGGAGGAGGAGGTGAAGAGGGGAAGCAGGGTTAAGTCCTTACTAAAGATACTGTGTCCTGTCAAACTTTACAGTAAATCCCACTTGGTAGAGTCAAACAAAGCATTAAATGAATTAATTTTCTGGAAATGGAACATGCCACTTGCAGAGAAGTTGCTGTCAGGGGTCCAAATACAGCGCAAGAAACCAACAGCACAGTGAGATCAGAGAAGTGCAACTTCCTAATCAGCCCTCCCTGATCCAGATGGCCATCGATTTAGCTCCTCACCCCCGGGGAGTCACTCACTACTGGCCGGCTGCAGCGGGGAGGTGTGTAGGTCAGGGCAGAATTTGGTGGGGTTATGTTTAGGGGGCGTGCTAGATTCAGGCGTGCTAGATTCAGGAGCTGCCAGGGGTCCTGCTGGTGCTCAGGTGGAAGGGAGTCAGTGACTAGTGTGCCAGCTTGGCACTCAACAGACCTGGGTTCAATTCCTCACTCTGCCACGGACTTCCTCTGTATCCTGGTACAAGCCACTTAGTCTTTCTATGTCAGAGCTTCTTGATGAGAACAGTAGCTCCTTAGCTCATGGGGGTGTTGTGAAGGCAAATACATTAAAGACTGTGAGAAGATCAGATACTTGGTAACAGGGAGCCACAAATAGGCCACAAAGTACCACAAATAGGCCCATTGCAACAAAGTAGCTCAGCTGGGGTGGGCCGTCAGCTGTCCATCAATGCACTTACATCTCCTACCAGCTGATCCACGGGTCAGGTTCTCCGGCTCGGTAAGGGCAGTGCTCAAGAAGGGCTGTGGTGTCTGCAGTGGGGAAAAACATGGCAGCCCCTGTGGGCTGGAAAGCTGGGTGGGTAGGGGGGGATTATCAGTGCTCTTGCTTCAGCTGGCATCTGAGAGAGTCAGGAAGGATTTTTTCCCCCCCAATGTATTCTGGGAGGTTGGGGTTTGGTTTTTTTTTTAATCTTCCTCCTCTGAAGCATCAGGGCTGGCCACGGCTGGAAACGGGACACTCGGCAGGGAGGGCCTGGGCTCTGAGTTGGCACTGAGCACACTCTCTCTCAGGTACTTGGCTGGCTGGTTCTTGCTCACATGCTCAGGGTCTGACTGATCACCATATGTGGGATTGCGAAGAAATTTCTCCCCAGGTCAGATTGGCAGTGACCTTGGGGGCTCTTTGCCTTCCTCTGCAGTGTGTGGGTGCCAGGAGTATCAGGGTCTGTCCCAGACACACGGGTGCACCTGGCTCCCGCCTAGTCTCTGCCTGTGGCACTTAACAATATGGTCTCCTGCGGGCTGCAATGCTGTGGTCTCATTTCAGTAGTTGGGTTTGGCATGCCGGTGCTGGGTGGTCTGTGCTATACAGGTCAGTCTAGCTGATCTGGTGCTCCCCGCTGGCTTTAAACTCTGTGACTCGATGGATGGCCCAGGGTGCAGCATGCCTGAATATTCAGGCATTAGCTAAATTATGGCTTGGAACCAACCCCTGTAGGTGGTGGGGATTGCACTGGGGTGTCAGCATCAACCCCAGGGCAGTCACAGTGACCCTGGGTGCCCCCACAGCAATAACACACGCTGCTCTCCATGGGGTGGGGAGGAATGTCCCTCTGCACCCTCCATAGGGTTTCTAATGCTAGTGCCCCTGCTCCGTTCCCTGGATGAAGACTGAGCCTTCACCGGAGCTGCTGCTGGGGGTGGGGGGAAGACTCCTTGCATGGCTGCTACCCTCAGTAGAGCAGCAGGAGGTGCAGAGGCAGGACTACCTACTCGTTTGGGCCCGAGGGCATCATTTGGCTACAAGCAGGGCATTTCCAAGCACAGCTGTTCCAGAGGCTCCTGCTCTGTTTATTCACACTGGTGCGGAATGCCGGGCTAATACCTGGGATGCAATGGGAAGAGAGCAGCAGCTGGGTGGCTTGCAAGCCCCCCAGTTCTGCAGCAGGGGGAAGAATCATAGAATATCAGGGTTGGAAGGGACCTCAGGAGGTTATCTAGTCCAACCCCCTGCTCAAAGCAGGACCAATCCCCAATTTTTGCCCCAGATCCCTAAATGGCCCCCTGAAGGATTGAACTCACAACCCTGGGTTTTAGCAGGCCAATGCTCAAACCACTGAGCTATCCCTCCCGCAAGAGGCTTGGGGGAAAGCCTCCATTGTCCCTTTCAAGTCCACGTGGCCCCTGGGCAGGAATCCGCTGTCGAGAGCATCGATGTAAACTCAGTGACTGTACTGGCGTTCCTCTGGATTTCCAGCAGGGCTTCTGCCGGCAGGCTCTCACCTGTGACCTTCTGACAAATGAGGATGGATGGGTGGGGCTAAAGATCTAGTCGGGCTTTTTCCCTCCTGAGCCAAAAATACCAGTGGGGGAAATTTTCAAAAGGCCTCCATGCTGCTTGACTCTGCCCCCCATGGACAGTAGGTAAAATCCCTGTGACTTCAATGGGAGCCGCTGGTTCAATGCCGAGCTGGTTTGAAAAATCACACCCTCGATGTATACGTTCCATGAAACGATTTTTTTTTTAATTTATCAAACGCTTGCCACAGGCGTTATCCTGGGCTGGAAGCCAGGCTCCCCCAAAGACATTTTCAGTCCATCTCAGGTTGCAATCGTAAAACAACTTGCGTCTGCGTTACTGAGCTGCTGTGGCTATTTCTTGGGAGTTCTCTTGCTGCAGGAGCCTAACGGTTGTGACAGATTTCATTGGATGTCCTTTATTCACAGCAGGGACTCACAGTCATCCACTGGCCCCGTCATTTCTGTTCCACGTGTTAGACGTGGATAACGGTGCAGCATTTTTTTTAAACAGTCCAGGGGGTAAGAAGGAAAGCCCATAGGGCCAAAACTTTCACAGCTGACTGCCTAACGTTAAGTAGCTGGGCCCCAATCCAGCAAACCACTCCAGTGGATTCTTAACTAGATGCACACAAATAGTTCTGTTGACTTTTATGGGGCCATCCAAATGCTTAAAGCCAGGCATGTGGTTAAAAGCTTGTAGATCAAATCGCTAATTTGCCATTGAGGCCAGCCCAGTACTAGATGTTTTGCTCCCCTCCGCAGTCCCTCCCTTTATTCCTGGGAGCTGGAGTGGGAGGAAGGGAAGGCGAGTTTCAGGGGTGGCTAGTTTTGGCCACAGTTATTCCTTGCTCTGTGTGTGTCTGTACTCCCTTAAAGGGGCAGGCTCAGTTCCTCTGTGCTGCCCCCTTATACGAAGGGGAGAAATAATTTATGCAGCCTATAACAGCCGCATGTTATTACATCCCTGTGCCACGCCTGTTCAATTCTGCTGGCTGGTGTATTGCAAGGTGGCAGCAAAGTTCTGTCCCTATTCCTCATTCCTCCCAGCCCACCTAATCCAGGGGGCAGTAAGGAGGTTCCGGGCAGGTGCTCAGATACCACAGTGATGGGTGCAGCATAAGAACAGGAATAGACTAGCCCTCCTTCCTCTGAAGTTTGACTAGCCCCTACAGGAGCACATGTAGCTGAGGAAGAGTCTTCTTACTCACTGCCCCTTACATCAGCACACAGCCCAAGTCAAAATCTAGCTCCTAATGACTGTCTGAAGGCAAGTCTGTCACCAGCAGCCAACAATATTAGCAAAAAAGTCATGTGTTGAATTTTCACCTGCTCCTCTCCGTATATCATCAACAGGGCTGAGCCTTCAACATGCAGAGGCAATGTGGTCTAGTGGATAGGCACTGGCCAGGGAAGCTGAGTTTTATTCCTGGCTCTGCTACTGGCCTGCTGCATTAACTTGGGCACTGCTGTGCACCTCAGTTTCTCCATCTGTAAAATGGGAATAATGATACTCACTTCCTTTGTAAACTGCTTTGGGATCTACAGCTGAAAAGCCCTCCATAACAGCGAGGTGTTATTACCACCAGGCCCAGGGATGCGGCTACCCATGGAAGGAAGCAATGAAGTTTCTGCAGTATGGAACCCTTGGGGGATATTTCTAACATGCCCATCACCAAAGCTTCAGAGTGATCCTCAAAGGACTAGATTTTCCCCTTGCTGCACACCTGGCTGAGAAAGCCTGTGTTACTGTCATCCTCCTCCTCCTCCTCCTCATCATAAGTATCTCTCTAGGGATGTTACTGTGAAGAGATGTCTCTCACCACAGCTTATTCTGAAAGTGATAAGGTCCCTGTTCTATCCTAACATCTTGAGGATGGAGCCCTATAGCCCAAGGACAGCTGCTGAAAAGGCCTGACTCCCAGCACATGAGAATTTCTCTCTGGGCACAGTTAACTCCAGCACCTTGAGGAGAACAGCTATCTTGGTGAGTTACAGTCATGGAGAGAGAGAGAGAGAGAGGCGAATGATCTAACCGGTTTTTCCCATCTCTAACTTCTATAATTCTGTGCTTTAGAAATCCTCGTGTGTTGTTCCCTTCCTCCAGAAAGCACTGACTCTCAAAGCCATGTCCCAGCACTCACTGCAACATCTGGGGTGGGCTCTCTAGGGAACCCGTCTGCTTCTGAGCACCGCCTTCAGGAAAATTAAACCAATCAGTCCCCTCTTCAAATCCAGCATGCGTGGTCACTCAAAGGAGCTTGTGACGATCTTCATAATGTGTTCCTTCCTCTCCTTGCTTTGGTGAGCAGTGAAATAGTTAACACGGACGTTGAAAGCATTACCACTCGCATCTGAGTGTGTACCCACTGAAATAAATGGGGCAGTGAACACCTCAGAGCTACTGTTTCAGACTCTTTGCAAACTCTGGCACTGGTTACACGTGGGTCACATTTTGAAGGTTTTCTTCATAACCATAACAGCTGGAGCCTGACTGTATTTACAATGAAAGCTAAGTGCCTGGAGAACAATTGGGCCATCTGTCTTCCACCCCCAAGTCTTGGTCCACATTTTGGGAAGCCCCGCACTGAAGAGTAACTCCTCCTCCCCACACTCACTATAGAGCCAATTCACAAATTTTGGGATATTTGTGAAAAAAATTGCCCTTGTCCACAGATTCTGGTACAGCAGCAGCTGTTAATTTCACACCATGAGCCACCAGACAGGGTAAGTGACGGGTAACCGGAATGTGAAACCCCTGGTAGGGGACTAACAAGGCTGACAATAAACCCAACCAATGAGATTATCTAGAACAAGGTTACCTATCCACTCACTCCATGCTGTGAAGAGCCAATTAGCAGCTGACTGTAAGTGCGGAACCCAATCGGAGTGTGAGGCAGAGGGCCAGAGAGAAAATCAGGGCACCAAGGCAAGCAGTGATATTGCCCCAGCTGGAGAACACCAAGTGAATCCAAGGATGCCACTCCGCTCTCATTTACACTAGTGTAAACCGGAGGGAGGCAGGAGCTCAGCTGCCAACAGTGAAGTTACTCTGGATCTACAACAGCTTAACAAGTGTTGGATTTGGCCCAGTGGGATGAGTCTAGTGAGCATCAGGAAGCTTTGCAAAGGAGCATCATTATGCACAGCAAAAGGGTAGGGCCAAGAACCTCGCTAGGAATCAGATCACTTGCATGAAGAAGGCGATGGCCACTGGGGATACCCTGGGAGATGGGATTTCCAAGCAGGACATAAATAGCAGCCGTGACTCAAAGCAGATGATGCCCTGACAGAATCCAGAAGAGGGCTGCTCAAAGGGCAGCCTCGTGGAGTTTGGATACAGCCAGCTGTCCCTGCATTTCCCTCGGAGGCATGCCATGGCCAGCTGGCCTGTCACTGCTTGGCTTGGAGACTGCTAAGGGTGACACAGCCCTAGGTGGCTTTGCTAAAGGCAGCGGGAGTCCTATGGATAGGGAGGTGAAGGGGCTATTGTTGCTGCCCTCTGGTCCAAGAATGTTACAGGACACACATTCTCAATGAATGTCAAAGGACGGGCATAGAGTATCTGCCGGGACAAGGCCCTGCGGGAGTTTGGGGGCCACAGAGCTAAAGCAAAGATTGAGCTGACTCCTTCTGAGGTGGTGGAAGAAGTGTCTCTCTCTACTGCCATAAGTACCATTAAACAAAAAACAAACAAACCACAATTCATTCTCCAGACAGAGCAGAGAGCAGCAAACCCAAGGGGATGATCTGGTGAAGTCTGATTTGGCAGGAAAAAAAGAATGTACCTTGCAGTTAGGGAAGGGGCAAACTGAGTCAGGAAAGACAGGCCCCAGCCCCACCTCCCATCTCAGACTCTGCACCTTGAGAAAACCACAGGACAGACTGCTTCTGCAGTGTCACCAGCCTGCTCGGAAACAGGATGCATTGCAGATCTTGCCCTTGTTTTTACCCAAGAGACTGAGACCATCCCATCTATTGCTAAATTGGAGGCTAGATCCTGGCTAGACCAAGGAAGGACTCTGGGGGGGATGTCTGTGACAGAGAGGGACATTGGTGCCTAGTAGCAAAGGGTTCAATGCTCTTTACAAGCAACTGCTGTCTCAGACCTGACAATCTCACTGCACCTAATACACCACTTTCATGGTATTTATCCATAAAGGGTAGCATGTGAGGTCTCTACTCGAAGCTTGTAACTGATCGACACTCATAACCATTGCAAGATATGTGTAGGGGTAATATTTAAGGAATAGTGTCACTATATTGAAAATTATGCCCTTGTGGTCTTGGAGTAAAAGTGTGTCACCAGAAAATCATATGTCTCGGTAATGGCCCATTCACGCGGGATGGAGTTGTCACCCCTCCCTAGCTAGCTAGCTATGTAATGTATTGCTCAATTTTTCACCATTGCACCAACCCAGAAAAGTCAATGGAAAACTATCAAAGACGAACAACAAACATCGAAACCATGTGGAAGTGAAAGGGTTGCTACAAGCATGAGGAAATGGCCCTGCTGTGACTAAAGACAAAAGACTGGTCCAGGATATCACAGTGGGGAGAAAGACACTCTGGATCCATTCACTGAGGAGGTACCCTGATGAGTGGAAGTGCTTCACGAAAACTGGGTCCTTGCTCCTGAGGACTAGCAAGCACTGCCAAAGACTGAACCTTGGGGTGAGAATCTACTTTATTACCCAGGAAAGGTGACTATTAATAAGCGCAGTCTGTTGTTCACATTTGATAAGTAACCATTTGTTTCCATCACATTGGTTTCTAATGGAACTGCTGCTCTTTCTTAAATCAACTTCCATTTGTTTTACTATAATTGCACTCAAGTGCTGTGTGTGGTACAGGAGTGATGGGCTAAGGTAAAACTGGGGTTCACTGTTCCTTTGGGAATGGAGGAGCTGGGATTTCGGTGGCATCCAGTGATTGGGGCTGGAAACCACAGGGGGACACTTTGAAGGGACCTGGGGGCTGGCATGAATCTATTGTTAAGCTGTGCAGGGCAAAGGCAGGGCTGGTGTAGCCCACAGCAGAGGGCTTGAGTGGCTGACAGGCTGGGTGCTAACACCCAGCTAGTACGGGCAAGACTCCCTCATGCTGGAGGCAGGTGACAACAAGGAGACCCACAGCTCTGGGTGCCCCCAGAAGCGTCACAGTGTCCCAAGATGGAAAAGCTAAAGACCCTGTTGTCATTCATTACAGACAGTTTGCAGAGCCATGCTGTTTGGAGAAGGATCCATCCAAACTTGTGGGGGTTTCCCAGAAGCAAATGCAAATTCAGATCCATTAGAAGGCTCACTCTTAACTGGGCTTAAAATAAACATGGGTCCTTTTCTGCATAATGTTATCACTTGTCATTAGGGCAAGGAAACATCACACACAAGGAGAAATCCTCCCCCAACACCTTCACCTATGGGCATCACACAATTGGCCACATAAATTGGGACTTTGTTTATTTTTTTCAACTTCCTCTGATTTAGAAGCAACTTGCTTCTCGTTCTGCGCGTGCCATGAATTACCCAGCAGAGCATGGGGTTATGTTCCCAAGCACTAAGTGGTTGATTAATTAATTATTAGACCTCCAATTTCTCCATTAGTAAATCAGAACTTTGCTCACAGTCTTCTCAGGGCAAGTTCAGACGGGCCCTTTCTGCACTGGATCAGCAATTTGCATAATTCATACCACTAAGGCCTGGTTCCTAACAAATGGTATCATGATCCTGTCAAGCTGAGGAGAGCAACAGAAGAGTAACGTGGAGGCAAAGAGTCCCCCAACTTTACATGGAAAGTCACTGTGATCAAGGCAATAGGCCGCTATGCATCTCTGGTGTAACTGCCTAATTATGCTCTGGTTAAATAAGTTGTTGGCTCAATGGATGACTCACTGGGTAAAGTTGTATGAAGGGTCAAATTAGGTGAGTCTTTTGGTCCCTTTTGGCCTTGAAATCCAGGAATCTCCATAGACTTCAGTGGAGTTACCCCAAGGTTGCATTTGGCCACAAATACACCATGAATGATGCTCTAGGAATGGAAAGGTCCATCCATCCCATTCTAACAACCCACTTCCCTCTCCAGCAGTGCATTGGACAGGTGGGCTTCTGATAGGGGAAAATCGTCAGTGTGATATTCCATGCTTCTGAATAGCCCACCTGCACGTCTCCCATTTACCACAGGCCAGGGAGAG
This sequence comes from Lepidochelys olivacea, assembly GCF_965140295.1. NCBI lineage: Eukaryota > Metazoa > Chordata > Testudines > Cheloniidae > Lepidochelys > Lepidochelys olivacea. The sequence continues at coordinate 9,793,743 of NC_140413.1, forward strand.
AGGACGAAGCACTAGGAATCAAATGGAACAATCTGAGGCAGGGTAATGCAGTGGGGAGAACACTGGGCTGGGACTCAGGGGTCCGAGGTCTGTTCGCAGCTCTGCTGCTATCTCACTTTGTGACCTTGGGCAAGTTACTTCACCTCTCTGGGCCTCAGTTCCTCCCCTCCCCCCCAAACTTTTGTCTATTTAGTCTGTAAGCTCTTCAGGGCAGGGACCGTCTCTTACTGTGTGTTTGTGCAGCAACAAGGCATAATCCGCAACGAGTCATAATCCATTCTACCTACATAGTGCTTTCCATCTGTCTCTCCAAAAGCCCTTTACCAAGGCAGGGAAACATCATTACCACCTTTTAATAGACAGGTACAAATGAGGTAAAGAGACTTTCCCAGATCACATTGTGAGTCAGTGGCAGAGCCAAAGTCAGAACCCAGGTCTCCTGACTCCTGTCCCTGTGCTCTGTCCATTAGACCACCAGGCTTATTGGATCAGCTCTAGGGGCCAGCACAGGATGAGCCCCTACAGCACAGTCTCCGGGGTTTTGTTTCATTCTCACTGTCAGGAAGTTTTCCCACTGATATTCAGCCTCCACTTAATTTCATCTCATTCCCCCTTAACCACACCCCCTTGCAGAAGCAATCCAGCACAGCTTTCAGTCATGTACAGACCCTTTTCACATCTCCTTTTATCACAGGTTAACCAAGATATACAGGTTTCAGAGTAACAGCCGTGTTAGTCTGTATTCGCAAAAAGAAAAGGAGTACTTGTGGCACCTTAGAGACTAACCAATTTATCTGAGCATAAGCTTTCGTGAGCTACAGCTCACTTCAGCATCCGATGAAGTGAGGTGTAGCTCAGGAAAGCTCATGCTCAAATAAATTGGTTAGTCTCTAAGGTGCCACAAGTCCTCCTTTTCTTTTCAAGATATACAGATTTCATTCACCTCTAATGCTCAACCCCCTCTCCTGGTGCTCTTTGTGGCTGTGTGTAAAAGTTGCACTGATACCTAGGGTTTCTGGAACCAACAGCAGTGGTAACTTTACCTGTTTATTTTTAGGCAGTGTCAGGAATAAATTAATGGGGACACAGCTTCTCTGTCTGATAAATGATTGATACAAACCAGAGTGCTTTTACTTAAGGTTTTAAGCACACACACATATTTGCTATAGCAATAGGTTCAGAGCATCCCAAACATTAGTCACCCAAAGTCTGAGATGATTTAGAGTGATTGCCAGCTGGAATTCTGGGGGCCCTCCTTCCGTCCAGCTGATGGGAAGTTTAGGCATTAACGCATTGCCCAAAAAGCAATCTGAGGGGGCTTTTTAAGGCAGGGGTTCTCAAACTGGGGGTCAGGACCTCTCAGGGGGCCAGGAGGTTATTACATGGGGGGTCGCGAGCTGTCAGCCTCCACCCTAAACCCTGCTTTGCATCCAGCATTTATAATGGTGTTAAATATATAAAAAAGTGTTTTTAATTTAGAAGGGCGGGTCGCACTGAGAAGTTTGCGATGTGAAAGGGGTCACCAGTACAAACGTTTGAGAACTACTGCTTTCAGGTGTATTATTTTTACTTATTTTTTTCTAACAAACTTAAAGAAAGCGCATAACTTACAGTGACTCCTCATGGGTCACTATAGTAACTTCTAGTGGGTTATTCAATTTTTTTTAAGCTTTAGCAAATTACTTATTTTTTATTAACAAAGCATTTTTAGTATTTCTGGCCCTAACAATAAAACTCATATGTCGGGGCACTTTAAAACCAGGGTTACCTATTCAAATACTTTTTTCCATTTTTATGGTACATTAACTTCTTGTCCCGTTCTTTTATTTTGATTAGCAAAACTGCAATTGTGCACCTGTTTGGCCTTGCCTCTTAGAGTCCTAACAATTATTTCTAGCTCTGTGGTGTTTGGTTTTCAGCTAACAGTGGCTGGACACACAAAATGGCTGACTGCAGTTATATCAAGTTTAATTCTTCCATAGCAGCACTGTACTAACTATCCTGCTCTAGTTAAAGCAGTACAGCGCCTCCCCCCCACAAAACGCTGCCGGTATCTAGGTGCTTATACAGGTATCGCCTGAATTGTAAGTCCCTTGGGGACAGGGACCATCTTTTTGTTTTGATTTTGTCGTGCCTAGCAACGGGCTCTGGTCTGTGACTGCGGCTCCTAGATGCTATAACAATACAAACAATAAATAAGAATACTAAGAATGTAGCTTATTCCTGTACAGCAAGGGGAATACGGGCCTGGTCTACACTACAGAGTTACATTGACATAAGGCCGCTTACGTCGACCTAACTCTGTAAGCGTCTACACTAAAACATCACTCCTGCCCATGTAACTCACCCATTGCGCAGACTCAATAAGTCCACCTCCATGAGAGGCATAGAGTCAGTGTCTACATAGTTAGGTCGATGCAGTGTCAGTGTAGACGCTGCGTTGCTTACATAGATGGCTGCTGCTTTCAGAAGCCATTCCACAATGCCCCACGCTGACAGGTAAATCAGCGCTCCTGGTAAGGGCATGCACCGGTGACACAAGGAGCATAGGGTGGACGTGTAACAGTGATTTAATTACTGTGGTGGCCGTCCATTGATGTAACTTAGGTTGACTTCATTTTGTAATGTAGCCTTGGCCACGTTCTACTTGTGTACGGCATCTTTATACTGGTATAACTGTGTCCACACTAGGGGTTGTCCCAGAATAGCTCTTTTGATAAAAATATCACCCCCCCCCCCAATGGACAGAGTTATACCAGTGCAAACACTGTGTGTGGACTGCTCCCTCCAGTTCCCTATATCGGTCTATTGCTCAGGAGCTCAGGACACCACGCACTATTCCAGGTATTGGCTCCCCAGAGAAGGACGATCTGCGAGGCACAAGCTAAGCTTTGGAGTCTGATACAGCGCTGCCTTCAGGCGCTCCCAAGGCAGCCCTCTCTGTACAACAAGGCAGCTAAGCTGGCACTTCCCTGCTTCCCTTGATACCAACTACAGTTTGGCCCGAGTGGGGAGCCCTCTCTTTACCACCGGTACCTGAACACCTCACAATCTTTAATGGCTTCACCCTCACAGTATCCCTGTGAAGTAGGAAAGTGCTATTGATTTCCATTGTACAGATGGGGAACTGAGGCACAGAGAGGGCTGTGGGGGAACAGGGACTTGCATCCAGGTTCCCCGAGTCCCACGCTGGCACCCTAACCACTGGCCAGTTCTTCCTCTTTGTCTCGCTCAACCCAAATGTCTCCAGCATTACAGCCCTCCTTTGTTATTTTCGGCTTTGCTATACTGGATCAGATCACTGGCCCATCAAATCCAGTACCCAGCTTCCAGTACCCGGCCACGCTGAGCAAGGCAAAATCCTTCCAGCAAACCATGCAATGCTCTGTGCACATATGAGCTTAGGAGATTCTTGCTCAACACTCTCACCCTGGAAGGCATGCATTTTGCTCCCTGCAGCATGAGAGATGCATTGTGGGAGGTGGCATTTTATTTACATTTTGCCTTGCTCTGATTTTGGAGCAATAGACTTAACTCTTTTGAGTGTACTGTTAATTTTCAAGACGCAAGATCAGTGCAACTGAGTCATAGATTGGAAGGCCAGAACAGACCACCGTGATCATCTAATCTGACCCCTTCTATAACAATGGCCATGGAACATCCCCCAAATCATTCCTGTTTGAAACAGCAGATCTTTTAGAAAAACACCCAATCTTGATTTAAAAGTCGTCAGTAATGGAGAATCCACCACTTCCTTTGGCAAATTATTCCCACAGTTAATTGCCTTCACTGTTTAAAAATTGACACCTTATTTCCAGTCAGAGTCACCCACCCCCGTATAGAATGTATCCACTAGTAAAATGCAGCCACTTCTGGGATGCAGAGCCACAGCTCTTCAAGAGAGCAGAAAAACTCAGGACAGGAGCTGAGGAATATCATGTGCAAATGGAGCTGCAGAGGGAATTCAGGTTGGCAAAGCGTGGCGGCAGATTCATAGACTCCAAGGCCAGCAGGGACCATTGTCTAATCAAAGAAAGAACAATTCCTCCCTCCACACACTGCAGGAATCACCTTGTGAAATTCTATGGCCTGTGTTTTGCAGATGCTCCTATGAGATGAGCACAATACCTTCTGGCTTTAAATCCATGGGAGCTTTGCCCTTGGCGTCAATGGGGCCAGGATATCACCCTATACATCTAAATTGGAATTAGCCCAAAACTTCAGGTGTAAACACCTCCCTTACCTCCCAACTCTTGTGAGGCAGATGAAAGGGCCTTTGCTGTAATATGGGACTCAGTTTTGTGTCTAATCCTGAGGGTTAATTACAAAGATCTCATTATTGGCGTTTCCTGGTTTCTGGAATGAGCAGTGGCATAGGAAATCTGACATGATCTTCATCCATATCACTGACCCTTCTGTGACACCCCCCCCCCCCCGTGTCGCACACACGCTCAAGTCCTGCCAGCCTTGGCGACAAAGCTTATTTCCTGAACCCCTTTTAGAGGTCGTTCCCTTCTTGTGACATGTGAGACTCTTATTCTAATCCGCGCTGCCAGCCGTTTTGCAATGACCCTGGAACAAAACAGCACACGCACATAATCCCTACACACGTGCCCGGCTCCGCCGAGAGCTGTTCCAAAGCAGACACACGTTTCATTCCGCCGAGTGCTTTCTCAGCCCCTTGCCAGCGTGATTTTGTGAATGGCAGGCCGCCGAGGAAGCCGTCGCTGGAGCGGCGCGGAGCTAATGTACAGCTCGGAGGGCCACTCAGGCTGCTGCACCTACCTTCCCCCTGAAGAGCTGGGCTGCACGTTATGGAACAACCGTCTGTAAAAGCCTTGATGCCCCCTGGGCACGGCCAACAACTGCTCGCCGTTCAGCCAGCGAGACCGAGGAAAGGGTCTGCCCAGCTCCCAGCCTACGGCCACCTTCTGCTCTCTGGTGCACTGCTGTATCTCTGCAGACATACCATCGAGACTCCGTGGAACCTGGCCCCACGGCTCCGTCCACGTTGTGCACCCGGAGCTAAGCCGGGTTCTTCTCCTGGCACCTGCCATTGACCTGGGCATGGGTGGGGAGATTTGCAGTGGTTCCCAGGGGACTGCGGCACCGCTCTGAGGGGAGGCAACACAGCCAAACCACGGTGGCACTGGCTCATGGAGATGGCTTGCCAAGGCAGCCAGCCACTCCTATGACATGCCAGCCACTGTTCAAAGCTGCCTTCCCCGCTCTAAGCCCTGCCAGGATTCGCCTGGGGATGAAGGCTCCAGACTGTGCACATCTGCCTGTGCTGGGGAAGAGGGGGGCATTGCCAGTGAGGGGGAACAGCCTATTGTCACGGACATTACCATACAGGAGGATTTGGACCATACAGCCCGTATAGAGCTTGCGCAGGGTCAGCTCTTGAGAGGTGCTGAGTGCTCCCAACTCCCATCAACTTCAATGAGAGTTCAGGGGCACTTGGCCCCTTGCCTGGGGAGCGTACCACACCCATAACACCCTTGCACACTCATGGCTGTTCGACCCCCGAGGGTGCCTGTGGGTTATTCTCCTTGCCTGAATCCTCTATGCACGGCAAAGCGTGAAGAAAGGTGTGTTGTGTCCTAAGTGTGTATAAATACACAGGTCTACATACCGTGTGCTCAGTGCCTGGAGGGTTGGAGATGTTTCCACGTGTAATCTATGTAGAGGACAAATCCTACCCCCACACAGTATGAAGTTACTTAAACGTCTTCTTGCCTAGAGACACCCAAGAGCTGCTGCTAGGACCCTGCTGCTATGCAGGCCCTGGAAGCAGAAAGCTTAGCGGGATGGAATTTTCTGGCTTGAATACAAAACAAGCAGCTGCCAACATCTACACACAGTCAGCATGGACCCTTATGTGCTGGAAGAGTCACACAGGGCTTTAGCTGCACAAACCCTTTGGGACTTGGTGTCTCAGGGGAGTGGTAATAGGAGACAAACCGTTCTGCTGCCAGGTCACCGGTTCACATCTAACCTCTTGTCTGTTGAGAGTGTTCTAAAGGGGACACCTACTCATGGCTGTCCTAAGGCCTACATGAGACAGTTTTGATAGGTTTCACTCCAGTTCCTAGTGAATAAGTGGCTGCACCACAAAATGATTGCCATGAATTGATCTCTTTTGTTGGCAGCGTCAGCAGCAAAGCTAAGGACTGAATGGGCCACGGAAGCTGACCCAATAGAAAGCTGGTGTGTCTGGACTACAGCCTAGCACACTGACCAATACGGGCTCATTGTTTCCTTGTACTCCCTCACTGATCTGTTTGGATCCATTGGTGGTCTCAGGTCTTATATTGTAGGCCCTTTGGGGCTGGGACTGGCTCTTTGTTCTGTGTCTGTCCAGTGCATAGCACAGTGGGGGCCTGATCAAGGACTGGGGCTCCAAGGTGCTACGATAACATAAATCATCGTCATCATCTTGCCTACAGAGGCAATTTTTCCAGGGCACAGCAGAACGGAGTCACATTGGTCAGGCAATATGGGGGAAGCCTGGAGTGTTGGCCATGCTGTCACTGTTCAGTGATCAAATAAAGGATTTCTGTCTGACATTTACATTTGGAAAAAGCCACCAACTCTAAGGATAAAGCCATGCCTACATAGTAAAGCTGACTGAGTAAACGATACCTGAACTGTTAAAGTGGTACAACCCCCCCTAACGTGGCTACGGTCATATGGGTAAAAAGCGGCCTGACACTAGTATAGCAAAGGGGAATAGCTGTAAGATCTTCAGAACACAGGGAAGGGACATCCTGAGTCCTTGAGTCCAGTCCCCTTCTATCACAGGCAACCCTGCCATGTAGACCTCTTCATAAATGTATAAAGACTGATCAGCTCTTAGGTGCCTTTAGCCAAGAAGATAATAATCGGCACTGGTGTAAGGCACCTGTATACCAGGATAACTGTGTCCACACTAAGTGTTGTGCCAATTTAACCTATTTTATAGGAAAATCACACCTTGCACTGAAATAGTTACACCTGTACAAAGCCTGTGTGTAGACCAGGCCAAACGCCAGTGATATGACTAAACTTCCATGTGATTCTGAAAATTGACGGCTGTGCCTGCCAAATATTAGAACCAAGAACGCCCGGGACTTCTTTAGCACCTTCCAGCCACAGATCTCAAAGCGCTTTACAAATGCTAAGGAATTAAGCCTTGCAGCACCACTCGGCGGTAGGGATCATAATGTCCATTGTACGTGTGGAGAACCTGATGCACAGGGCATTTAAGGGCTTGTCTACACTACAGACGCTTTGCCAGTATAGCCATACCGCAGAATAATCTGGTGCGCACGAAGTGTAAGCCAATAGAAGTGCTTCTGCCAACACAGTAACACCACTTCCCTGAATTACATTAGCTATGCTGACAGAAGCACGGTCAGCATAGTTACGTCTACACTGGAGGTTTTGCCGGCATAACTCTGCAGGCTAGGTAGGTAGTTGGCTTTTTTCACATTCCTAATTCACACAGCTATGCTGGCAAAACTCCGTAGCGTAGACTAAGGCTAAGTGTCTTCCTTAAGCTTGCACTGAGTCTAGTAACAGAGCTCCAATCTCCAGACCCCATCTCCTGTGTCTTCCCAGAAAGACCCTCCTTAGCCCCTTTCCTCCAAGTTACCAATGTTTCAGGAAACTCTTGGCCATAGCCTTTCGCCTGTGATTGGCAGGGATCCGAACGTTATCCAGCCTTCCCCACAGTCTGTGTGAAATGAGCTGGTGATCTCAGTGAAATTCCTAGTCCATATCCAAAAAGTCAGCCTCCCAGCTGGCCAGCCTGCTGGGCATTCTCGGCAGAAAGGTCAAGGAGCGGCCGAGCTTGGAGACCGAACTAACTGCTTATCCCTAGAAGTGGTCTCTCCTGGTCCTGGCGGGGGCACACTGGCAGCAGTGTGTTCAGAGAAGAAACCTCTCCTGCCATTGCCCATGCTTCACTGGCTCTGTGGATGAAGAGAGGACTGCAGTCTCCAGGGCAGTCAATCTGGCCCCTTAACAAGCACACTGTTTACATTTGAAACTGTCCCAGATCTGGATGTTGGACCCTGTGGTATGGGCCGGAGCTGCTGTTTAGCCCTCACGAATCTAAGTGGTATTTTCAGCATCTTTCAAATCGGGATGTAGCTAATGACAGGGTTAGAAAAACCAGAGAAGGGGAAAGACACACTTGGGTTACATATAGCCCTAGCATAACAGGACTCTGATCCTGATTGGGGCCTCCAAGTGCTAATGCAATAATTATATTATCTATCCATCTCCTGCTCCCTATAGTAGGATTTTTAGTCCCAGATCCTCAAAGACAGTGTTTCTTAAGCCGGGGATTCCAACCCAAAAGGGGGTTGCATGGCTATTGTAGGGGGACGTTGCGAGAGCAGTGGCTGTCGGCCGGGCGCCCACCTCTGAAGGCAGCACCGTTGCCAGCAGCTGTGCAGAAGTAAGGGTGGCGATACCGTACCGTGCCACCCTTCGGCGCTGCGGCTGGCAGCGGTACTGCCTTCAGAGCTGGGCAGCCAGAGAGCTGTAGCCCTGCTCCCCATCCTCTCAGCAGGGTCCTCTCTTTGGGAACTTGCAATATGGTAACCCTAGGGGGGTTGTCACAGCCTGAAAGGTGGGCCCAGCAAAAATAAAGTTTGAGAACCCCTGCTCAAAGATATTTAGGCACCTAACTCCCATTCATTTCCCCTCTCCTCTCTCTAGCTTGGCATATCTCCAAGGATGGGGCTTCAGGGACTCTATGCCACAGCCTAATCGATCTCACCAGGCCTAACATCCCCTCCGCTCACACGCAAGGAGAGGGATCAGCTTGAGTGTATCTGGGGCCGGGCAGCAAAGGTGAGGGGCCGCGGCTTCTGCCGCAGCATCTACTCTTTCCTCTAGTCCCTGCTGCACAGGGACAGGGGGTTGGGAGAAGAAAGGAAAGTCTCCATGGTGCTGACCCCACCTCCATCGCCTGGGGATTGTGAAGGGTAAAGAGCTGACCCGGAGCGTTGGTGCTCTGCCTGCTGCTCCTAGCAAGTAGTTCTGAGGCAGCTGGAAGGGAGCCAGGGCTATTCACCAGGGAACTGGCTGATAGGGGAAGAGGAAATGGACATTATTAGTGTGGAGATCCCAGCCTGAGGTGCTGGGCATCCATGGATCCTGGAATAGCCACACTCAGCAGTGGGTGCTCAGCACCCCGGAAAAGGCATCTTATTTAGGTGTCTACCTCTAGGCAAGCACATCTGAAGCTTTCAGTTCCTTTTAGCTCTTTCAGTCCCTTCTCCCAAATCAAGCCCTGCTGCCCACGGATTCTTTTGCGGCTCCTCTCCGAACTTCCCTTTGTATCGAGGTGTTTCTGGTAAGCAGGTGGCCAGAACGGAACAGAAGGCAGACTTGCACCTTGAGAAGTTTTCACACAGTTACTATCATAACTGGTAGCACGCCAGTCACATCTGAAGCATAGGAAATAATCTCGTGGGAGGCAGCTAAGTTTGTGCATCTGAAGACAGAAAACATGCTTTGTAGATGATTTGTCCAGAGACCCTGTGTGACAGAAGGCACCTGAACTCCACTAGGGCTACCCGTCTTGGCTTGCCTTTCTCTCTAGGCTCTCCTGACGGCTACGAAGGTTGGCGACGTGATTCAGACAAGGGCTGAAAAACTTAGGAGAGCAAGGTTCATGGCTATGCCACAAATTGAGTGTATAACCTTGGGCAGGTTGCTTAATCTACCTGTGTCTCATTTCCCCTTCTGTAACACAGAGACAAAAACCCCTTGTTGGTCTGGGCTTGTCTACTTAGCCCTGGTATACAATTAAAATTTAGACCAACAGAGCTGTATAATTCGGGGGGGCAGGTGTGAAAAATTCACATCCCTGAGCATCACAATTAAGATGACCTACTGCTCCACCCCACCCTGGGGTAGACGCAGCTAGGTCAACAGAAGTATTCTTCTACCAGTGCAGCTGCTGCTGTTCAGGGTGGTGGATTACCTGCCGTGACAGAAAACCCCTTCTGTCCATGCAGGAAACAATCTATACCATGGCGTTAACCCTCCGGGCACTACAGTGGCACAGCGGCAACATGCCCTTCGACTGTAAGTTCTTCAAGGCAGGACCTGTCTCTTAATGTGCATATGGGCAATGGGACTCTGGTCCTCCTGGCGCTATTGTAACAGAAATAATAATAAAGGGATTTAAACTCCAACTTTATTCTAGTGTACGGTGGACAGAAACTCTTTAGGTGAACAGCCTCATGCTAACCAGTCTCATCCCCTTCCAATTATAATAAAGGTGAAGGAGAAAAACAACAACGAGAACTCCATGGGTGATGTGGGAAGGGCATGCTTGGAAGAACCCATATTTCCACCCCAGGGTCAAATTTGGCTAAATCCCTCTGTTAACGGACCATGTAACCCAAAACAAGATGGCGTACCACATCTTGACATTCTGTCACGCGTGCCTCAGGGAGCAGAGCTCAGGCCAGGAACTCCCGTCACAATAAAAGATTGTGTGCATTGTGTACTTCAAAAGATATAGTTTACACAAAATTATCTCACAGTGGAAACAAAATCATAATCACTGCCCTCACATTGCAGGGATCATTATATTAGTTCTTCACTAGAACTGGGCAGGAAATGGTTTTCCTGTACACTCCATTTTCTCTTGAGTCCTTTAGCTGCAGTGGTAGAGGACTCAGCTATGGTGCTGAAGGTCCCTGCATCAAGTAAAGCTGACAGTCCTTGGTCTGATGGTGATAGTGGACCCCTCCATCACAGATATCTACATCCCTATGCAAAGCCCAGAGACCCTACCATGTAGTTGGAACCTTCTATCCAGAGACTGGCTATACTGCAAGCTGTGGACCCAATCTTAGAAATGTGGTGGCTGCCCCCTTGGCTGACAAACTGGGGACCAGGGACCTCCAGAGCTAAAAGCATGATCTGGTGGAGGGGCAATGTACAACTCATATTATCGGTCGCTGTAGGCTGCACCTGTGCAACGGGGCTATGTCAGTGTAGTCTCCATAGTGTAAACACAGTCTTAGTGCCAAACATAGGCCTTGAGCCAGCAAAGCATGGAAACACCTAACTTTAAGCAAGCGAACATCCCATTGACTCCAATGAGCATAACCACATGCTTAAGTGCTTTGCCTGAAGAAGGCCATAGGATTTAGCAACTCCAGTGTGGCCTAGTGGATAAGCCACTGTGCTGAAAGTCAGAAGATGACAGTTCTATGCCTGTCTCTGCTACGATATAACCTAGGGCAAGTAGCCTCTGTTTTTCTTCTCGCCATTTGGGGTGGAGACTCTTTTTCACTATGAATGTGTAAAGCACCCACCACAAGGGGGCCCCCAGCTGACTTAGGCCCTCCTAAAATAATCAAAGGAATTACAGAAATCAGCCTTGCGCTTGGTAATAAGCCTTTGTACAACTGAGCGCTATGAATATTCCCAGCACTTTTGGATTGAGCTCAGAACTTCCCCATCCTAAGAGCTGTGGAAAGTTTGGTTTGGTTCCTCCCCGCTTCTCTTTTTAAAAAAGATCTACAGAACTTTAAAGATGTATTACCCAGTGTGTATATTTAATGAAGAGCAAAGATAGTTCATAAATACAACAGTATTCTATTAACAGTACTTAATGTTACACATTAATTAATAATTCTTTAGTAATGTCAAACAGTTGTAGATTTAAAAACTTTATAACCTTTGATAAATTGCACCCTGGCTTACTAAATTCCTTCAGATTTATACAGCTTCCTAAACATGCTCAATCTCAAACAAATTAAATAATGTATACGGGTTTAAAAAAAATAATTTATTGTGTCTTGATTTAATGGGAAATAGGTACATTAAATTACTTCAGCATTTTATGATGTTACTTGATTGATTTCCCTATAGGTCTTTCTTCCAGAACGAAAGCTTGATACAAGGAGGGACAGGAAGTGCTGAGTAAAGAGATGCTGTTGTACAGCTCATGTCAATGTGGCGTTAGTTTTCATTCTTTCATGCCCTGCCTGCTGTGTTTTCTTTCTCTGGACCTTACCCAGCACTCTTTACTCAGCCTGTCTATGCAGAGGAATTAACTGGCATAACTGTAGCAGAATAAGCTACTCTTCTATAGCTATGCCTATGCTGGAACATGTCCCCATGTGGAAATGTTATTCCAGAATAAAGTCCCTTTTTTGCTGGAATAGAGTGTCATGGAGACACAGGGCGTTATTCTGACATAACTATAGTGGAACTGCTTATTCCACTATAGTTATGCTGGTCAATTTCTTCCTGGAGACAAGCCCTCAGTCAAAACTCCTTTGAAGCCCAAGTTTTGCCCATCTCAGGCAAACTCCCATCAACTTCAAAAGAAATAAGAACTGAGCTGGGTGGAAATTTTCTTGTCCGCTTGACGAGCCCAGACATAGAGCAGAATGTGGGCTCTCAAACTACAATTCCCATGAGGCACCACGGCAACTCATGAGGTCACAGATTAATGTTGGACTGACCTGAAACAAAATGGCTACACTCAGTTCAACAAACTGAAATATTTTGATGCGGGAATTTGAAAATGTTTTGTTTGGATCCAAAATGAGGAACAGAACATTTTGACCTTTTTGAACTGAAATTCATCAGGACTTCCTGCTCTACCAAAAATCTCAGACTTTTGACTTTTCATCATGATTTGAGATGAAAACAAATTTTGAAATATCAGAATTTCTAGAGGGACGGAAATTCCAATTTTCTACCAGCTATAGTTATTTTATTTATTGATGGATAGCATTTTCACAGCCATCAGTTCCAGAGTAATTGCAGTGCCTCGCAAACATCACTGATTAATTATTTGTATCACAGGAGTGCCCGGGTTCCCCGATCAAGTTTAGGGTCCCATTGTGTTAGGCATTGTAAACGCACATAGTAAAAACCAGCCCATCTCAAAGAATTTACAATTTAAATAGACAAAGATGGAAGAATGGAAGGATTATTGATCCCATTTTACAGAAGGGTGAACTGAGGCATAGAAAGGTTAAGTGACTTGCTCACGGTCAAACAAGAAGTCAGTAGCAGAGCCAAGAACTGAACCTACTTCTCCTGAGTCCAGAGGTGTAGTGGAACCAGAATGGTATTTTGGCACTTTTGCCCCATGGAGCCCACCATTTTACTCTCTTTACTATATTATATTTATATTGTATGCTTAGTATCTTATATTCTATTATAATGTTTTGTCATTGTCAAAGTGCTTCAGTATTACCAAAACAAAACATTTTGACATGGTCATTCTGACATTTCCAAACCAAACATTTTTGGGAATTTCTATTTCATGAAAGAAAAAAAAAAGACTTTTTTGTGCTCCAATCTGGCATGAAGCAAATGTCAGAAATTACAGAAATACCAGAATTTCCTGTATGTGTGTATGACAGATTGGTAGACACAAATCCCAGGGAACAGCGTGCATATGTGTGCCGATATGTATGACTGGGGATGGCGGTGAGGACGGAGGTAGGAGAAAGAATGCAAAACATACACTACTTTGGATCAATGATCTGTATGTGGATAAAGATGGTGCTGGGTCTTAACACAACTTCTGTCGGAAGAAAGGAAAGAGACCACAAAAACAATCAATTTAGAGGAAGACCGAGCCTTTGCATTAACTCGTTAGGTGAGTTATTGATTCTCCAATGCCTCGTACAGCCTTCCTAGCCAAGATCACTCATCCTGCTCCTCAAATGTATTGGTTGTATAAATCTCACGGGACATTCACTAAAGCGTTATCACTAAATTCGCAAAGGCTGTTCTGGGAGGTGGTAAACTGCCCAAGCCACCAGCGCTTTAAGCTGTTCTTAGATGCTATGGCAGAGGAGTGGGGAAGGAATCAGAGCAGCACACACATCCTCTGCGGGTTGGCAAAGGGTCAGCATTGTCTTTTATCAGCTCTGAGAGCCTCATGGCACAGCCAAAACGACTAAGAAAACGGCAGGGCAGAGAAGTCAAGCAAAGAGCGTGATACTGCAGAAGCGATGCCAGGAACCCCAAAGATTATTGAGATGCAACAGCATCTCTTTTCTGCTGCAGCTAGGGGCTTGCCTTTATGTACCGTGCAGCAGCTGAGCTGCTGTAACGCTTTCGTGAAGACGCTACTGCACTGAGGGGAGAAGCATAGTTAATCCGCTTCCCCAAGAGGCAGTTGCTTTGTCAACGGGAGAAGCCCCTCCCGTCCACGTAGCACTGTCTACATGGAGAGTCAGGCCGGTATAACTACGTCGCTCAGGGGGGTGGATTTTTCTGAATGACGTTGTTATACCGATATAAGTTTGTAGTGTAGACCTGGCCTAAAAATCATCCCGAAAGGATGGTTCAGTTGTTTGGGAAGCTGCAAACTAGAGCTGGCTGGTTTTGCAGGCAAGGATGATACCTAGCACTGGCAATTAGAACGTACTACTGTTGACTCATATCCAGCTTCTCGTCCACTGTCACCCCTAGGTCCTTTTCTGCAGAACTGCTGCCGAGCCATTCGGTCCCTAGTCTGAAGCAGTGCATGGGATTCTTCCGTCCTAAGTGCGGGACTCTGCACTTGTCCTTGTTGAACCTCATCAGATTTCTTTTGGCCCAATCCTCCAATTTGTCTAGGTCCCTCTGTATCCTATCCCTACCCTCCAGCGTATCTACCTCTCCTCCCAGTTTCGTGTCATCTGCAAACTTGCTGTGCGTGCAATCCACCCCATCCTCCAGATCATTAATGAAATTTTGTTCCCCAGCCCTGCTCGGGTCCTGCCCGCAGCCCCATAACTGGCTCCCGGCCCCGCGCCTGGCTCCATCCCCAGCCTCAGGACAGCTCCACTCCTGGCCCTGCCTCCACCCCCAGCCACTGGCCGCGGCTCTAACCCAAGACACCCCTCCCAGCTGCAGCCCCAGCCTCAGCCCCATACCCCTGTCCATGCCTCCCATCCCAAGCAGTGTCCCCACTCCTGGCTCGGTCGGGGGGCAAAGGGGGCACGGACAGGGTAAGTGTCCTAACCACCAGGCTATTAGCTATTTTGAGATGGGTGACTCTCAGTCTCTCCTGTTGAAGCTGTTCCATTTTACACAACTAAAATATTCATTGGGACAAAGAGAGAGAACAACGCTATAGCCTGACAAGGGGGATGAGGGAATATCTTTTATTGGACCAGCTTCTGCTAGTGAGAGAGACAAGCTTTCGAGCTTACACAGAGCTCCACATACAACTCTGTAGCCTGGTGTTTAAGGCTGGGAGGTTGGAGATGTGGATTCAAATCTTCTCTCCGCCTGATTCAGAGGAGGGGTATGAATCCACATCGGCTGCCTCCCAGGGGAGCGTCTTAATCACCAGCCCAGAGAGTCATTCTCTCTCTCTTTGCTCCCATGAATAGTTAAGTACAGTATTTATACCAAGTGGATCAGCTTCACCAGCAAAGACTGAGATCAGAATACCCTATAGCCTGGTGGATAGGGCACTCCCCGGTCACACACCAGCTTAGTACGGCACTCCGGTGGCCTGACTCCTGGCCCAGTGCCCTAATGATGAGATCAGACTGCCTTTAAAGAACTAAGTCTCTCCCTGCAGGGTCAGAAATGATGACGTTGCCCCACTGACAATGTGAAAAGGAAAGTGACTTAATTCGCCAATTTGAGAGAAGCACAACCAAAATAATCTACACTGAGAGATACACTGGCAATTAAGAGATTATTTTAGTTATAGCAACACTACTATGATGGGAATGGCACGTGTGCAGGATTGTGTTTCCAACAGATGATTTTTAAGAGGACGGGGGAAGAGTAATCTACTCATTTTTACTCACCATCCCAGAGCACCAGGACACCCCCACTGAAACGATCAGCACAAAGAGCAGAAGGTAGGCCAGGAACTCTGGGGGAACTCACGAGGCAGGAGGAGAGAGAGATGCAGTCAACAGCAGTCAGATCCAAAATGGCCACTTTAGGGCTGCAGCTGATGGTCTCGTCCAGATTTAAAGGGGTCATCCATTAAACAAGCATGCTGGGAGTGAGAGTGCATGGGGAGAACAATAATGACAGTGAAATAAACTTTCAGAGGGGGAATTCCTCCCAGACATTCCCACCCCTTCATGAGGGCCTGGGATCTGGCTGCTCATTGTTCCAAGCTGAGGTAATATTGGAAATAGCTGGGGCCTTTCCTTTAATATAATAAAGTTCTAAGACACTTTTAAATGTCAGCTACTGGTGGTGATTCATAGATTCCAAAGCCAGGAGGGAACCATTGCCATCATCTAGTCTGACCTCCTGTATCATCAAAGCTCCCACCCGGTGAGTCATAGAATATCAGGTTTGGAAGGGATCCCAGGAGATCATCTAGTCTGACTCCCTGCTCAAAGCAAGACCAATCCCCAATTTTTGCCCCAGATCCCTAAATGGCCCCCTCAAGGATTGAACTCCCAACTCTGGGTTTAGCAGGTCAATGCTCAAACCACTGAGCTATCCCTGTCCCCACCACAGTCATAAAGCAGGGCTTGAAAATTGTTCCCAGTACCTGCCCTCCTGAGAGCAAATCCTACTAGCCCAGGGAAAAATTATGTGGGCTGCTACTTCTCTGGGCCATGCCCCTTCTAATCCCCCACCTGCTCCCATATAGTATTTCTGCCTCCCTCCCCCTGATAAAATCAATTCTCTCTCTCACACACACACAAATCTAGACAGACATGTTTTGGGCTCCCCTCCTAAATGTGAATTCTCTCTCATACACACACGTTTTGGGCTTCCCTCCTAAAGACATGAAGCCCAGGCTCTCCTGCTCTTATCTGCATTCTGGGCTTACTCCCATGGCCCGTTAATGAATGGGCTCCCATTCTTATCTGCACTGTGGGAGCCCCTCGAGATTCAAAGCAGGGATCAGGATCCCACTGTGCTATTTGAAAGGTCCTGGCCCCGATTTAGCTTTTTGATAGTTATTTGTGTATCTGCTTTTTAAACAGTTCTGAAAGTGACAGAGAGTGGGACCCGCTAATAGGGAACTCGCTTAGGGCAAAAGTCTGTCTGTAGGGGAAGGGTGTGTAATACAGTGGTGAGAACCAGCACCAGCAGTCTGGTCACCGCCAGTTCAATTAGTTTCCCCGGAGAACAGCATGGTTGAGGGAAGCTGGGGCTGATTACTAGATCAGTCTTAGCCGGGGAGAATTAAGGAGCTAGTTAACCCATTCACCAGAAGGGTAATAAGGCAGGAAGGTAAGATATGTAAAGGGAGAAATGAGGAGGGAGTGGGTGAGGCTGGTTGGCTAGCTAGCAAGGCCAGGCTAAAGGGACCTGCCCCGCCCAGCAAATGGGGTTACAGAGTGGAGATTTACAGCCATTTGTATGAGACGATAGGAGCAGAGGGCAGTGCCCTGTCCCAGGGTGTTAAAGTAGATCTCAAAGCACCTTACAAAGGAGGTGAGGATCATTAGCTAGACGGAAATGAGGCTGGTGGAAACCAAAATAAGAGCGTCACACAACTGTTTGCAGCGGTTTAACTCGGTTTAAAATCCCCCCTTAAATTAAACCCAGGCAGCTCGGTATGTAGGTGAGCCTGCAGTAAGAAACAGCGCTGCCTCACCGGGGTCACAGCTAGAGGCCCCTGTTCCACATTTCACTTGCTTAAACTTAGGCCTATCTTTAAGTACCTTGCTGAAGCAGCCTAAATAGACAGGCATCTCGTTATCTCTGCTCTGCCGCTTGGAAACGCTGAGGCCTAAGTTCCCCCTAAGCTGCGTGGCCGCACAGCAGCCTATCAAGGGCTGAGCAGGCAGGGAGAGGTGCCCCGGCCTGGCCTGGGCCAGCCCCTCCAGAGTTGCTGCGGCTGTTGAGAGGCGCCTCTCCCCCAGCCCCGAGCTGCTGCGGAGAGAGAGGGCTGGGGGGAGTCCTCTCTCCCCGCCACATCCCCGGCCCCACCCCAGAGCCCGCACTCCCCGGCACCCAACCCTATGGCCCAGCCCTGAGCCCTCTCCTGCACCCTGAACCCCTCATTCCCGACCCCACCTCAGAGCCCACACCCCCAGCTGGAGCGTGCACTCCCTGCAACCCAACCCTCTGCCCCAGCCCTGAGAACCCCTTCTGCACCCCAAACCCCTCATCCTTGGCCCCACCCCAGAGCCCACACTCCCCCACACCCAACCCTCTGCCCCAGCCCTGAGCCCTCTCCTGCACCCTGAACCCCTCATTCCTGGCCCCACCCCAGAACCTCCACCCCCAGCCAGAGCTTGCACCCCCTGCAACTCAACCCTCTGCCCCAGCCGTGAGAATCCCTCCAGCACCCGAATCCCCTCATCCCTGGCCCCACCCCAGAGCCCTCACCCCCTACACATGCCAACCCTCTGCCCCAGCCCTGAGCCCCTTCCCACACTCAAACCCCTTAGCCCCACACCCGCCACACATCACCTCCCTATTCGTGCACATAACAAAATTCATTCCACCAATGGACATAAAAAATTAGAGGGAACACTGTCTGAGGCCCACAGTGATTCAGGGTTGGATTGGTCCCGCTTAGTTAATGCTACACTGCACCCCTAAGGGATGGCAACTCATGTTTGTTTTAAAGCTCCCCCTCCACCCCCAAAGCTTAGACTTGCACTGGGGCAAGGAAATCCCAGAACCAGGAAGCCACAGTCAGCTTCCTTGATTAATTATTAGTCTTACCATAGCGCCTGTGAGCCCCCGTCATGAAGCAGGACACCACTGGGCTAAGTACCGCAAAAAATAGTCTTGTCAGGCCCCCTCCCCCAGGCCTGAGTTCCACGTGAGTGCACTGAAGAATGCAGGCCTAGGCCATATAGGGCATTTGTGGCTAAAACAAGGTGCTGCGCCCATGGCTTGTGAGGCCCAGTCCAGTGGCTTAACCAAAATCCAGCCTTCCTCTTTATTAGCGTATATAGTTTATGTTAGCTTAAGCTTTGCTTGGAGTGGAGCTTCATGCTTCTCTAGCGAAATTCCACTCCCCTAGAAGTGCTCTGCCGTGTGCTAATCCCTCTGGAAGCCAGCAAACACCCCCTGCAAAACGCGGGTTAAATCATGCATCCCTCCGAAGCTCTGGCTGAGGACAGGGAGGAGAAGTCACCCAGCTTGGGGTCTTGCTGCAGCTCCCCTCGGCAGGCAGATCGAGCGTGCCGCTGTTGCGATAGCCGCTCCGCACTAGCAATGAGATGTGGTCCCCAAAGTGCCCTCCCATCCATAGCTGCGAGTGCTTCCTGGAGCTACAGGGGGCAAAGAGGGGTCCCGCCACCCATCCCACGGGCAGGAGGAGCTATTTGACCGGGTGGCCCCTCTCCTGTTCCAGTCAAGCTTCTGGGGATCAAACCCTCGCGGCTGCGAGAGGTATCTACTGTGTTCAGACATTCCAGAGCCGAGAAGCAGCCTTCGGCTGTAGTGGTATGATGGCAAGCGTTGTGGGGTGGCACACAGCAGACATGACCAGGGCACTTACTGACCGACGCCGGCTGTGGAATCAAACACAGCTGGAGCATTTCTATCCATCAGCAAAATCAGTGCAGCGCCACACTCAGATTGCAACCTCTTCGGGGCAGGGGCTGTCTTTTTTCGTGCTGTTGCGGGTGGGCCGGGTCCATGATTAAGGCCCCGGCCCTACAATAATAATAACAACTCGGGGGCCCCACATGTCATTGCTCCTATAAAGCCGTCGTGATAACTCCCTACGCTGCTGTGCTCCTAACTGATTGCCAGGAGCAGCTACAATAGACTCTCCGAACCGGCCGGGCAGTTTAGCTTTACAACAGGCTGCATCCATTGTTCTCCTGCTCTGGGACCAGGGGGTCCCGCCTTCACTGGACAGTAGAGAGACAAGGTGGGTGAGATCATAGCTTTCATTGGACCAACTTCTGTTGATGAGAGAGACATGTTTTTGAACTTAAACAGAGCTCTTCTTCAGGTCTGGGAGAGGTACTCAGTGTGTTACGGCCCAACACAAAGCGGGCCAGATTGACTAGTATAAGTAGCTAACACATATTCCCAGGGACCATTCAAGGTGAAGTGACCAGTTATCACCTCTCCAATTAGGAGTAAAAGGAGAAAAAGAAAAGCTGGGGAAGGAGGGTGACAAATTGTTGTAATAAGTCATAAATCCAGCGTCTCTCTTCAGTCCATGATTTTTGGTGTCCCGCAGAGTACGAATGTAAGCGCCCAGGCTCGTCTGTTGAAGGCGTGCAGGTTTCCTTTGAGGAGGAGGACTGAGTGGTCAGACAGGGAGCGATCGCTTTGTGAAATGTGTTCACCCACAGGTGACGTGGGGCTTGTGTCTTTTATCATCGTTTTGTGCGGGTTCATTCAGGAGGGTAGTGATTATCTTGTTTCACCCACCCAGCCGTGATTGGGATGCCCTGAGTGACATGCAGGGTTCAGGAAGCTGCTGTCCTTGGTGCTGACGGGAAGCATGTGCGGACTGGACAGGAAACCCCCTCCTTTCCCAGCGCCTCTCTAAGGCCCCTTTCACTTCTCAGAACTTTCTATGCCACGGAGCTCTGCTTCCTGGATTGTTTCCTTGTTTGCCAGCACTGTCCCTACCCACCCTGACCCCCTCTGCTCTGTCTCACTCAGATCTATTATTATTACTCTGGGGAGAGATCTCTGGCTGGTGCTAGACAAGAGCTGAAACTAAGTGATCCCAGTGGTCCCTTCTGGCCTTGGAATCTATGGCTCTCTCTTGCCTGAGCCCAGATCCAGCTCACACCGACTTCAGCACAGCAAGTGCAGACAGCAGGGGCCCTTCTCCCTTTGTGTGCAGCCTGGATCTGGCCTCAGACTCGCCGCTGTTCTTTGCTTTCATGTGATCTGCTGCCTTTTGTTCACTGCTGCCGGGTTCAGATAAAGCCCCAGCAGCTCTTCACTCAGACACGACTTCTTGAGGGGACCGCATTACGGTGTTAGGCAGGACGCTTGTTCCTTTGGATCCCTGGAAACCTTTAACTGCAGCTCCCAAGGGGAATCCAACAGGCGTCTCTGAACATGAAATATACTGACAGAAGCGGAAGGGCTGGAACATTTAATACATGGGGGGGCATGATGTGGGGGGGACAGAAGCCCTCTCCCTGCTCCTTGAGCCCCCTCATAGAGCCAAGGGGGAACATGACCCCTGAGCACAAGGGGCCTAGCTTGCACAGCTGATGGGACTCAGCACCCCACGGGATGGGTAGCTGTGCCCCAGCCCTGCCCCTGGTGCTGCTGGCCTCCAGCTTTGTAAAGGGGGCACGAGGCTCAATGCTGGGTGCCCCCTTCCCTTGCCCCAGCCACTCTGCACACGCCTGCAGTGCCCTGACAGGGTGCTCCTCCGGCCACCTGTTTACTCACTGCACCTTCCCCCACCCACACGATGGTGCCTAGCCCGCCTCTGGCCCGCTAGCGGCAGGACGCGCTGGCCAGATGATAACCAGGGAGGGCTATACCCTGGCCAGCAGTGCTGCCATCCTGGGGAGTACCACAGTTCAAGGTCTGCTAGCTGAACTAGGCCGGGCAGCAGCCGAGCGGTGGCTGCGGACGTGCTGGGGACCTGTCTCGGCCCTGCCGTGCTGCTTAACTGATCATTACCTGTTAGGTTCACTCCCTCTGGAGCACCTGGCATTGGCCACTGTCGGCAGACAGGATCCTGGGCTGATGGACCTTTGGTCTGGCCCAGTATGGCCGTTCTTATGTTCTTATGTTAAAGACCATCCTTTTCCAAGTAACCCAGGATATGATTTCTAAACGAAACCCAGTTGGGGCGGGGACACCAGAAATCGAAGCGTGAAAGCTGGAAATGTGCATAAATGACGCGGGAAAGGGGGAGATAAGGAAGAGGGAGATTGCTATTTTAAGGACAAGCACTAGTTGTAAAGCAATCATCTCCCGAACACTGCTATGGTTTTGACTTCGTGCCCTCAAGCCAGCCAGAAGCGGCTGTGTTTTCTATTCTGGTCACACTGAATGCTTCTTACCAATCTATCCATCTTAATCAGAGCCTACCAATGCTTGAAGCCCCACCACGACGGAGGGCTGGTAAGGAACAAGCGAGAGGGGAGGCGGAAGACATACACTGTGGGGGAGCTGGGAGCTGCTATTAAATAAGGAGGATTCAGTGTAAACCCCAAACACCCCCAAATAACCCAGCCGCTCGTCTCCCCTCATTCTACAGGGAGGCTCCTTGGGGGTGATGGTGAAAGGAGCGGGAAGGTGAAAGGGAGGAGGGGAATGAATGCCAGTCTCACTGCCAGGTAGAGACACGCTCCACGGTGCAGTGGCCCGTGAGCTGTTGCACAGGCGAGCCCTTTATGGGAAGCCGAGGGACCCCAAGGGAGCAGCGTCTACGCTGCTAAACGTTAAAGACCTTTTGCTCATTTCATCTGCATTCTGACACTGCTGCAGTGGCTGGACAAAACGCCTCCCACGTCACCAGTTTCCCAGACTCCCTCTCTCGGTTCTCCTCTTTCCACAGCTTACCTCCCCTCCCTCCCACCCACGCCACATCCCTGGCACACAGCAATCGTACGACACTGCAGAGAGGATTTCGCTTCTGGAGCGATTGCAGCTTGGTGCCTGAAATGACCCTCCACCCCCCCCCCCGCCCCCCTCCCCCCACTTTCTCCTCAGGCACTGAACTGCGAGGTTTAATGAACGGCTGGCTGGGGAGAGCTTCAATCCTCACCAGCGAGGGGGCAGCTGCATTCAAACAAGGCTCCATAAAGGTTATTTAGCCCGCACACTCTGCAGTCCCATACACCACACACTGTCACCTACAGTAATGCACACCCACACACATACACGTGCATGGAACACAATGCTCACAGGTACGTACCCCGCACCCACAACACGCATGCACCTGCATGCTCACACCACCCACATGCGACACAACACGGGCAACATACCACTCACCTGCACCATGGAACACACACACACACCATACATCCATCGCTGTTCACCCAGAACACGCAGACACGCACCATTCACATGCCACACAATACATTGACACACTCCTCACCTGCACCGTGAAACACACACACACATGCAGCACAATATTCACACCGAACCCGCACACCACTTTTGCAAGATGAAACAACACATCCGCTCACTGTTCACACCACCCACATCAAACCACACACATGCTCACCCCACTCATATGCAACACCACATGCCCCACTCACAAGCGTTCATGCTCTTCTCCGGCATCCACACTGTGGGACTCCAAAACCGAGGTGTTTCAAATGACCTGTGCGAGCAAAGCCTTTATAATAAGCCAGTATTGACACTTTATGCTGCAAGGATTTCCCCTTAAACGTCACCTTCAAAAACCAGATGTCCCTGAAGCCCCAAAAGACAAGGTTTTTTTCTGCTCAAAAAGCACAAGTGGTCAGGAGCTTGGTTTTCATCTTTTCCTAAGTACAACATTTCTCCAGAAGCGCTGCCAAGAGGGCTTAGCGGGGTTCAGAAAGAGAGTAGATATTTAGATGGAGAACAAGATTCTGATTCTTCCTGCTGCAGGGCATAATCCAACCTCTAAATCTTGGAGGCTCGGGGGGACATGTTCCCTGGGGGCAGGTTCCTTACATCTTCCTCTGAAGCATCCGGTATGGTCACTGTCCTATATTTCAGTGCCTTAGGACACAGCCTGGGTCACAGCTATACAATTCCCAGCTCTCTCATCAATATGTCCAGTCAGCCAGAGCAAGACAGGTTACCTCTCTGTGACTCAACTTCTCCACATGCACGACGGGACCAGTCTCTGCCGCCCAGGACATTTGTCATCAAAAATATTAAATTCTCGATGAAAAAAAACAAACCCCAAATCTTGAAAAGTTTCAGGGACTTTGACCCCTTCGCGAGCTGATGAAAATTTCTTTGCAATCAAAAGATTTTGTCAAAATATTGACATTATTTGGAGCACTGAGACACCAGTTGTTTGGTTTGTTTTTTCAAAAATGCCCATTACTTTTAAGGCAAGTGTGACCAGCTCTCATCCTTTCACAGCAGCATTGTAGAGCTAGTCATTAATTAGGGGCCCCGGTGAAAGGTGCAATTTTATTAATTAATTTATTATTATTTCATGCGTTGCACTTTTTTCCCCTGCAAAGGAGATTTGCCTTTGAGTCACTTTGGCCCCGATTCATCAAGGCTCTTAAGCATGTGCCTAATTTTAGGGACCTCTCCGTTCCTTTCCGCAGCTTGTAGCGTACATATGCTCAACATGTCCCTAGCATGGGTATAAACAGCAGCATAGACTGCGAGCTACTGCTTAGGGGAGTGGGGAGATATGCTACTAAGGAGGGATATGACAGATATAAGGGGGGATATGATAGCGGTCGAGAGTATGAATGGTATAGAGAAAGTCGTGTTATTTACACCTTCACATAACACAAGAACCAGGTTTCAGAGTAGCAGCCGTGTTAGTCTGTATTCACAAAAAGAAAAGGAGGACTTGTGGCACCTTGTCACCCAATGAAATTAACAGGCAGCAGGTTTCAAACAAACATAAGGCAGTATTTCTTCACACAACACACAGTCAACCTGTGGAACTCATTGCTAGGGAATGCTGTGAAGGCCAAAAGGTAAACTGGATTCAAAAAAGAACCAGATAAGTTCCTGGAGGAGTGGTCCATCAATGGCTATGAGCCAAGATGGTCAGGGATGCATCCCTGTGCTCTGGGTGTCCATAAACCCCTGACTGCCAGAAGTTGGGACTAGATGAGAGGGGATGGATCACTCAGTAAACTGCCCTGTTCTGTTCATTCCCTTTGAAGCGCCTCACGCTGGCCATCAGAAGACAGGATACTGGACTTGATGGAAAATTGGTGTGATGCAGTATGACCGTTCTTATGAGTAAAGACACATCTGAAGCCTGTGGGTTTGGACCCAGGTATGTACTCTATACCCCTTCTACTTAGAACACCAGGGTTGGAAGGGACCTCAGGAGGTCATCTAGTCCAACCCCCTGCTCAAAGCAGGACCAATCCCCAATTTTTGCCCCACATCCCTAAATGGCCCCCTCAAGGATTGAGCTCACAACCCTGGGTTTAGCAAGCCAATGCTCAAACCACTGAGCTATCCCTTCCCCCTAAGCACTGCCTCCCTACTTACACTGCTATTTTTATAATGTCCGGCTGCCTCCTTGCTGCTGGAGACTTGCAGAGAAGCAGCAAGGAAAGGCTGAGGTAGCTTCCTGCTGCTGCAGTGAAAAGATTCCAGCATCGGGGAAAGGCTCTGGCAGTGGGCAGGCAGAGCTCCCCACTGCCCAGTCTTTCCCCAGTGACTCCCTCCTGCTACGTGTAGTTACACACCACAATGTGGACGCATCCTTCTTTTCACTGAGGGGTGTAGCTACACGTCCCCTACACTGGTGATGGCAACAGCCAAAGGGAATGGGTCAGTAAGGGTGGCGTAAAGGGGGTTCCCCCTGTAGCACGGAGCTCCAGTATGGCGCTGGGCTGCTGGTCCAGGTGCAGCCCTCTGGGTAAGGAGCGGGTCGAAGGAGGGAAGATCTTGCTGCACTCTGGGTATTCTCTGATGTTGAAATGTCCCCCGGGGGCCGCTCTAGTTTACGCTGGGGACCTGGCAACCCTGGATGGCCCCAGAGTATGATCCCACCTTGCCCCCACCCCCATTCTCCATTCTTGAGGTGAGCAGAGAAACTGGCTATCAAAGATGTAAATAATCAAAAGAAAAGTGGGGCCCATGCTGAATAAACCCACCTGCTCTCTAGAGCTAACCTTATGTGCCCATCCAAGTTGCCGTCCTGCCTTCAGCGTGCACGGCCCTGCACTCTTCCTTTTCAGTTCCATGCTCCGTGCAGTCACCTAGATGGGAGGACAATCGCTGGCCTGCTACCCCAGGTGGTTCCCGTCATGACACGCTCGATGCATTCCATGCAGAGTGACTGGGCACTTGCCAATGATCCAGATCAGGGTGGTGCACACTATTCTAGTGGGATGGACCAGCCAGAAACCACCACCGAGAGAATGCTTTACATTCATACACATCCATCCGAGGTCCTCTAAGGTGTTAAACAGTGTCTCTTCAAGAAATCCACACTCACCATGGCCCTGATTCAGCAAAGCACTTAATAATAACACTTCGCTTGTATATAGTGCTTTTCATCCATAGATCTCAAAGTGTTTTACAAAAGCAGTGAGGATCATTACCTCCATTTTACAGATGGGGAAACTGAGGCACAGGGAGATGGCCAAGTGGCTTAAGTCCATCCCTGTTTAGCAAGCCATGTGCTTAAGCTCTGTTGAAGTCCGTGGGACTTAAGTATGAACTTACGTGCTTTGCTGAATAGAGATGGACTGCTGAATGGGGGGCCAGGCTAGCATGATGGACTAGCTGGCCAGGCACCACTGGGAGTGACTCCACTGACTGGGGTGGGGGGTAATTTACACTCACGAAGAACAAGATGGGTGCGGAAGGAATCGTGGGTCTCTGAGTCACCATTTGTTCCATGGTTTGCTCTGAGGGCACTGCCCCTTACTCAGGGCGGGTTGTTAAGTTATGATCTAGCCCCTTGAGAATCTGCAGCCTAAAATAACTCCTGAAGTCAACCACATTTGCAGAAGACAGTTAACTGCAGGATCAAAGAGCTAGCGAGTCAAGGGGGTGGTGGTGGTGGGGGGGATATGTTTTTCCTCCCTTCCTGTCCTGAAGGTGGCCTTTTAAGAAAGCACCGCAGAAGGGCTGCTGGTGAAGGTGTTTGAGGAAGAACAATGGGAATGTGGAAACAGCTCTACACCATTTTTGGTTTTCAGTGGCTAAATCAATTTGCTACGACATGACTAGTGCATAACTAAAGGCTATGTTCTGACTCAGAGCTCACTGCAAAGGTGGGCCTGCTCAGCACTTCGATGGAACACCCAAGGCTTAAATTCTTATATAGAGTATTTCCCAGAGCCCCCTATGTGTCCCCCCCCCCCATGCTGTAAAAACTCCAGGGGGATTGAAAATGTTTACCAGAGCTCCGTTACAGGCAGCTCCAGCTGAATTTAAGCCCTGGGAACACCTAAGATGCAGGAGATAATATCTGTGCTTATGATCTTTTGTGGGCTTGTCTACACTTAAAACGCTACAGTGTAGACGCTACTTACAGGGGTTCTCCTATCAGCGTAGGTAATCCACCTCCAGCTACTTGGGGATTTAGGTGGGCTTAAGAACGCCACTCAGGGGTATGAATTTTTCGCTGTAGTTAAACCAACCTAATTTTCTCGTATGGACCAGGCCTGTGTCAGTACCGAACCAGCATCCAGGAATATTGTGCTATGGGACACTGCTGCTAGGGGCTGTCCTGTCCCTCAGATGAGATGGAAAAGTAGGACTCTGATCCCTTATGGCCAGAACTCTTTTTTCAGGAGTATGTGTGTTAAACCCGGTGTCCTGGGAAAATTCCAGCCTGAGCAATTATGGTCACACTACATTCCCTCTGAAATTTCCGCTGAATGGAATGATCTTCATTTCTTGTCCTAAAATAGTTGGATAATGTTGCTATGTGTCGTTATTAATAATAAATGTAAATAAGGGGATGCACACCCCTAATGAGAGAAATTTCTAGGGTATATTTTACCCTATTTGAGATCTATTCCAATTGTTCTTACTACCCTCGAGGAACAGAGGCTAGACGCGTAATGAATAACGGGCTTGTGTATATGAGCACTGCTGCCCTCTACTGGATAGACTCAGAATTGCTCAGCTATTGGACTTCACCCTTAGTTTAACAGCTATGGGAGAGTCTCCTTCAGTTCTAGTGGTAGAGGCCTTTGCTTTTGGAGCAGGAAGATCTAAGGTCTATCCCTCCTGTAGCTATGAAGCGCCAAGTATCCACATTATGATGTATAGTGACAACCACAAAGCCCTAGATAGCGACATAATTGTTTTTAGAGATCATGCAGCGGAATGCCAAGTAATCTTATTAACACACCAAACCAGATTTTCCCATCAATTCTGAATCCCGTCGTTTAAATATCTGTCACAAAGGAATCTAATTCTTGATATTCTTAGGACACAGGGCAAGTCCCTACTCTTTAAATAGGCTGAACACTAAAAATGGTGCTACAGAATTCTTTGACATCAGCCTCCGATAGACACCCTCCAGCATAACCCCACTCAGGATTGTGGCACAAAATAAGGGCAGGGTGGAGGGCTTCCGGATATCTTATTGAAAGAAACAGCTACTAGCTACAGACAGGCTTCCACGCAGCTTGAGTTCTAGCTTTGTTTCCTTTGTTTACCAGGGACAACATCCTGTTTGGAACTTTGTACATGTCACAGAGACATCTAGTGGCTAAATATTACACTACAAGTAAAAAAGACCTTTACAGGTCCCATTCTTCTAAAGGCTGTGTGATGTATAGATGACATGGACTAGCTGGGTCACAAGCCAATATGTTTTTCTACAAGCACAGGATACTGCTAGGGTTCAATCTGAATTATGCTATTTCAAGGTCCAATCTCCTATAAACTACTGAAGCTGGAAACAACTCCTGTGCATCAGCTTCTACCGCTAATGGTTCATTAACTACACCTTGCAACGGACACCAGGTTCTCAGGAGGACAGGCCACAATCAGGACAATGGCTGAGTCCGATCAAAGGAGCCTGGGTAGCGACAGAGCTGTTGCATGGTTTCCTCAAGTCAAACTGAGTCTGTGAATGGAGGCTGCTCTGTCACCAGCCAGGTTGCTTTCTTGCAAGCTGACACAGGCTGTCCCCACTGCTTAATCTTCCCTCGAGTTGACAGCCAGACAGTCTGAAGAGCCTGCCCCAGCTGATTTAGACATCAGCTGCAGCACGGAGGCCCAGCTGGGCTTTCCAAATTGGCTGTCATTATAAAAAAGAAGGTGATGCAGGGTGGGGGCCGAGAAAAAGGAATCATTGTACTTTTGGGAACTGAAGTGTGTGGGGGGAGAGGAGTGATTGCTGGAGCAAGTTGGACTACACAGCAAATATTATTAGCTTCTTGGAAAGCAATGGGCGAAATCCCTGCCTGGTGTAGCTTCATGGAATATCAGGGAGGAATCTTGACTGTGCAGTTTGGAGGAGATTGCACGGCCCAGGATATGTCTTCCCTGCAGAGTATACCTGGGTAAGAGGCAACGACACGTACAGCCTCATGTTTGGAATGGTGAGGTACTGCTCTGTCTCATGGGGGAGCACCATCCCTGGTATGCTGGAGGTGCCCACAGTGCACTGTGTTTTTCGATAGCCCTGCCATGACCCCACCTCCTCCTGCCTGGGTGGGAGTGACCGACCCTGACCCTAGCAAGGAGCATGCAAGGCTGAGGTGGGGATGGTGAGCAAGAAAGGAGCCGCGCACCTGCCTCCACCTACTCAGAAAAAGACAAGACACAGTCTGTCCCAGCAAGGCCAATCCTTGGAGTCATTCCTTCAAGGAGCTCAGCGAATTTTACAGACATCGATTCATGAGGCCTCCCACCAGCCCTGTCATTCAGATCCACGTTCCAGAGGGGCATAGACAGGTTAATCAACTTGCCCATGGACACACGTCAAGACAGGAAAAGAACCCAGGCATCAATGTCCGGATTCGATGCACAGCCTGACTCAGGGCGGTGGGGCTCAGGCTTTGGCTTCGGCCCTAGCACATCTAATGCCAGCTCTGGCAATCCCATTAAAATGGGGTCACGACCCACTTTGGGGTCCCAACGCACAGTTTGAGAACCGCTGCACTAACCTGTAGGATAAGGACAACCCAACATTATTAGTGTGAGGAAGTTAGATATGGCCAAAGGAGGCTGGGTATTTGCATGACTACTCATGACAGCCCCTAGGCCCTATGATAGGCCAGACCACCATGCAAAGAGGAGATCTGGACCATCGCACTCGTTCGGCATGCCAGGGACAGTACAGGGGCTATGTCTCTTCCTACCAGATCCCTAAGAAAGGGTATGAGTGTATATATATGAGGAATGAGACAAGATATTAGCTTAACTTTGTATTACTGCGATTTCTTTCGGTGCTTGGGAGCATCTGTATCTTTACTAATTGTGCTAATAAAATAGCTTGGAGTTTTGCTTTGCCCTGCATGTGAGAGATTTCACTGTGCGTGCACACTGGGGTTCCCAACCAGATATGGAACCTGATCATTTTGATTCTGTTGTTCCTGATTGTGGGACTAGAACCCTACCGCCCCCAGCTCTTTAATTAGTAATTAATTGGAAATCAATAATAATCAGTAACCACAAACGACTCGGGCAACACCTCTTCCACTAGATTGCCGCACATTTCATCTTGTCTATGCCCCAAAGTTCTGAGCTAGCTCCTCTCCATAAGACTATTTTCTCCTCTGATTTGGGGACTCCAACAAATGCATCTGATCTTACTACAGATTCTGCAGTGAACAGGACTTTGTCCAGGCCAGTTTCCCAAGAGACCAAGAGTATCCCCCCTTCTGTTTCTATGTGTCATCATCATGGCAAATCCCAAAGGGATGTAGCAAATCAAGCACCGCCTGGATCTACCTCTCGCTAGGTCCGTAAGATGGTCTGGCTAGATATTTCATTGACATGCATCGCTGGTGATCTTAGCCCACCACCAAAGGATGTGGTGCCCACATAGAGTCATCCTTTGGTAAACATTTCAATGGCATGTCCATACCAGTAAAGTCTCTGACACTGAACAAGTGCTGATGGAGGTGGTTGCTGGGTTCGGCTTTGAATATTCTCACTTGCGAACTTGTCCTGCCAATTAGCAGAGGATGAAGAGGGCAAGAATGGAAAAGGTCTGTCTGTATGTGTGTGGGCCAGACTGAACAAACTATGTCTGACGGTTGGACAAACAGGATATTCCTTTTCCCTCCTGCTCACTGCCCATTGAGATTTATGATGTGAAAATGGAAATTGTTCCTATAAATCCTGAACCCTTGTCTTTCACTGGGGGTTTTATAAGAACGCCCTCAAGTACCTCTAAACCAATATTTCTGTTACAGTAGGCACCCAGTCTGAATCCTTGGGTGTGGAAGGAAGTGCTGGGGGAATCAGGGCATCCCAGCTAGGCACTCACGGGCTCCCTCTCAAGGGATGAGGGATTCTCAAGTTTTCCTGGCTCTTGGGGAGCTGGTGCCTGGGCCTCAGACTATTGACAGAGGACTGGTCAGGTTATCAGCACTGCTTGGAAGATTCTGAGCTGCAAAATACCGAACAGAGCCTAAGACTCCAAGATGGGGAAAACATTGTCCAGTCCTTTCTTGGCAGGTCTTTATCCTAGGAAGCAAAGGCGAAGGCAAACAATTGGAATGTCTAGAAGGACCCTGCTCTGCCAC
This sequence comes from Lepidochelys olivacea, assembly GCF_965140295.1. NCBI lineage: Eukaryota > Metazoa > Chordata > Testudines > Cheloniidae > Lepidochelys > Lepidochelys olivacea. The sequence continues at coordinate 9,824,984 of NC_140413.1, forward strand.
AGTATTCCCCTATATCCTTGGGCATGTCACTTAATCTCTCTGTGCTGCAGTCCCCCATCTGTAAAATGGGGATAACAATGCTTCGCTTCTCCACTTTGTCTACTTCAACAGTGAGTTGCTCAGGGCAGGGAGTGTCTTACTAGATGCAGACACAGTGCCTAATGCAATGGGGTCTCAATCTCAATTGGGTCCTCTTGGTCCTAAAGTAATATAAAACTTACTGCTCTTTCACCAGGCCACTCGTTTCCTCCTCCATTCATAAATCTGTGTGTCTCTGGAAACATGTGTTGGAATCAATCTCCCCAGTAACTTAGTCCATTATTGACTCCCATCATTAGCTACTGCAAAATGATACATTCCCTTCATCACCATGGTACAACTAATGCACATAATAAATGCAATTTCATCCCAGTAACAATCCTACTTTGCCTTTCTGTAACACCTTACAGCTGGGGATTTCAAAGTACTTTACAAACATTAATGCTTTAAGCAAAAATAGGACCAAACCAAAGAACAGGATCTGCACATCCAGAAATTTGGATACTGACAAGAACCTCATAGCTTGGGCCCATCTGTAGAATTTAGCCTCCAGGAGGTGGGGAAACTGAGGCACAGAGTGGTTACTCAACGTCACAGAGTAAAACAGTGGCAACGTTGGGAATAAACCCTAGGAGTCCTGATTCCCAATCCAAGATACTCTGTCTGCAAAGTCTAAACTAGTGATGGGTCTGGGCGAATAAAGGACCATCTTTAAAATGAGAGAAAGAAATTTAACATTCATTTGAGGGTTTGGGAGAGTCCTTTGAATCCCAGAAGGCCCTGCTCCCCAGTGAGATTTGCTAACTTTGAGCCCAACCCCAGTCTCCATTGAAGTCAATGGCACAACCCCCAGTGAAGCACTGTACATACACATTGTATGGAGAAGTCCCTAGCCCAAAGAGCTTCTGATCTAAACAAAGGAAGTATTATTAACTCCTTTACATTTGAGGAACAGAGGCATAGGGAGAAGAAACGGCTGGCCCCAGGGCCACACCAGGTGTCTAGGGCAGAGACAGGAATTGAAGCCAGCTCTTCTGAGTCCCACTCCAGTATCTGAACCCCAGAGAGCATCCTTCTTCTCTCCTCATGGCTCACCGCCTCATTGGGACGATTAACAAACCCACTGGCAGAAAGCAGAAACGGTGCCATGTGATTCACAAACTACAGAACGGCTGATACTAGTCACATTTCTGCATTGACAAATTCCATTCAAGGATCTCTTTTGGATCCTGAACATTACCACCACAGGCCCCGATCCTGCAATGAGCGCCAGGCAGTGGCAGTCCCCTGCCCCTACGCAGGCCCCGTGGAAGTCAGTGGGGCTTTGAATGGCTCTCAGTGCAGGGTCAGGGATTGAGAAACCTGAGATTGCTTTGCGGTCCCTGATTTCCCAGGGAGTATTGCTTAACAGCTGTCCTGCCCCTGGGCTGATCTTCTGAACATCGCCCCATACTAGCCATGGTGACTTGCCGTCCTGTTCTCTGGCTGAGCAGCAGCAGCTGCCGCTGAGTCTACGGAAACTGCCTGTGTCCAGCACCAATCTAGATCAGTCTCTTTTCTGTTCAAGTTTCCAATCAGCAGCACTCTCTGAATGCACAAGGCAGCCCTCCCCTGCCTGCGGAGAGGGGAAAGGGTTAAAAAAGGGAACATGCAGCTTTTTGAAGCATGACAGGCCCAATGATGACAGGGACGCCCTCTCACTGGAACGGCCCACGATTTAGAGCCGCCCAGGGATTCGGAGCAGAGCTTGGGGCCTCCTCGCTCGACTGCCTCAGCAAGCCTCGAAATCGTCGGCTGGGGAGGATCGCATCAGGCCGAGCGCGCTGTGGATCACTCGCCTGGCGCTGGGGAGGTGCATGTGTGCATGTGGGTGTCTTCATAAGCACAGGCAGGCAGGAGGGTCGAATGCAGCAGTTACACCTCAGCAGGCAGCTCCTTGGTTCAGTCCCTCGTCATTTATCATGCCGTCTCTTTGCCGCTGCGGGTCTGCAGCTTCAGAGAGAGGAGGGTAAAGAGCCAGCCTCTCTCTTTTCTTAGCCTCTCGCTCTTCCCTCTCTGAGCACAATCAGAAGATGCTCGAGTCGACACTCCAGCTCTGGGAGGACGGGCAGCGTGCTCCACTCAGCTGTTCCTTCCTGGAATCTTAGGGTCCCTTGTTCAGGATCCGGCCCCCCTCTCTGTTTGCTGAGATGTCCCTGGTGAACGGGCACTTCAGAAATCAAAGCATCGAGATGCTACATCAAGGAACATCACTGAAAGATTGATCAGTCATGTCTCCATTGCATGGGGATCCACAGGAACCACTGGGCTCAGTGTACAACCTGGGATCGGTTTTCCAGGGGCTGGGGGGCTCTTTGGTTATAGTTCCAAAACCTGGTCAGGACTCTGGAGGGGAAGGTCCCCAGGGCATTAAATGGAGCATCCTCACTGAACTAACAAATTCTTAGATGCACCCTCCCGCCTCATCTGTCCTGGAACAGTCCACCTGAAATGCTGCAGTTGAGATCACCCACCACTCCCACCTCTTCTTCCCTCCCTGCCTCCCTCCTTTCACATCAAGGTCAAGCCCTGAGCTTCACCACCCAATTGCTGCACAGCTCCTCTCCATGGTACATCGCTGCTCTCCCTTCTTGCTACACCCACCTCTCTGCCCGCTCTCAGCTTCATGTCGCCTCTTGCACCCCTTCCCATTCTCCCTCAGGAAGCGACTGTAAAGCAGCCAGGAGCTGGCTGTTATGAACTGCACAAGCATGCAACTCAGCCTGAGGCTGCCCGGGCCCCTCGGGAGAAAAATCTACTTCACCCTGGGCATGCTCAGAGTCTTAACCCGGGTACTTGCTCAGCCACTCCCACGCTAGTATTATCGTTTGCACAGCCACCTTATACCAACATTATATCCTCTCATTTGCATAGCCCCTCCCACGCTCACATTACATCACCATCTGCAGAGCCAAACCCCCCTCTGAGTAATTTGATAAGAACCTCATCACATCCCTCATTCAAATCCCTGTTTGGAACCCACCGGTTTGGTCGATCCTTCTTACAATGCTTCCTCCCGTCTCTGAACTGTCCAGTGCAGTATCTTTCTCTCTTGGGTACACGGCCCCCTCCACCACAGCATCCAAGCTCCCCACAGTCTTTACCGTGTTTCTCCTCCCAGTACGCCCGTGAGGTAAGGTAGTGCAACTATCCCCACCCACAGACAAACAGAGACTCAGGCCGGGAGTACAAGTAAAACATAGGTTGACCTGGCTACGTTGCTCAGGGGTGTGAGTAATTCGCATCCCTAGAGATACAGTTAAGCCCCGGTGTAGATACCACTAGGCTGATGGAAGAATTCTGTCATGCTAGCTGCTGCCTCTGGGCGGGATGGATTGTCTATAGCAATGGAAAAATCCCTTCTGTCGCTGTCGCAAATGGCAGTGTCTGTGGCGTAGATAGAGTATGTCTACACTAGAAATGCGACTGTGGCATGGCTGCACCACTGTCGTGTAGACAGCTCAGTGATGGTGTCTTCCATTGACCTAGCCTTGTCTACGCCGCTTGGAACTTTTCACACCCCTGAGCGGCATCGCCAGGTTGACCTAACTTTCTAGTGTGGACCAGCCCTTATGCAACTTGCCCCAGGTGACCCAGGAGAGTTGTGGTGGAGCAGGAACTGAACCCAGGTCTCCCACCGCCCAGCCTAGTGCTCTAGCTACTGGACAATCGTCCCTCTCACAGACCAGATTCAGCCTTCTCTTCCCCCCCTGCAACCCCATCACTTCTAACTAGAGTAAGCGAAAGGAGACTTTGGCCCATTAAGGGTATGGCTATCCTGCAGCTGGCAGAGTGCTTCCCAGCGCAGGTAGACCGACATGCACTAGCTCTGTTTGAGCTAGCGGGCTAAAAATAGAAGTGTGCCCGTGGCACCTCGGGCTGGTCATCTGACCCCCAGTTATGCACGTGGCGGCGCGGCGGCTTGGCTGCTATATTTAGCGTGCTGGCGTAAACAGAGCTAGCCCATGTCTGTCTCTTGGTGCATTCTCCCAGCTGTAGCCTGGACACCCCTTAGTCTGCCAGCCAGCAGGTTCGGCAGGGGTAGGCCCTTGTCCTTTGTGTCTGTAATGTGAACACTCGTTGCGCTCTAACAGCCTGGGTCCTGAGCACCCCAGCATGCTGGTCTCCTGAATCCCTGGCTAGACCCCAAGCCAGTCCAGGAAACACGGGCCCCCGGCTGCCATGCGTATGTGTGGGGGCCGGGAGGAGAGGAACCTGCACCCAGGAGAAGCGCAGTTCAGATCCTTCCTCTGCAGCATGCTCTTCCCTGCGTCAGGCTGCCAGTGCCATGGGCAGAGAGGCTGGCTCAGCTCCCCCGGCTTCCCCCGAAAACTCCTGGTGGAAGGCAGCATTGTTCCAGGATCACCGCAGGCTGCTGGGGGCCTGACAGGATAGCTCTGTCGAAGCTGAGGGACTGGAGAAGGAATTAGAGGGCCCCAGCGCTGGTGTGGAGGATCTCTGGCCTGTGGCAGGTCCCCGGGATCAATGTGGATCTCTGGGGAGCTGTGGGCCAAAGCGCCAGCTTCTCCCACGAGGGGCCATCTCCCACCGTAGCCCCCACACCATCTTTGGGCCCTGTGCCGAGGGAGCAGGGTCAGCAGGTTATAGGAGGAGCCTGAGAGGTAGGGGGACCCCCCTGCAGGGTGTGAGGAGGGATTTGTGCTGGGGGAAGGGAGGGAAATGTGTGGGGGGAGAGGGGTGGATCTCGTTCCAGCCCTGCACCCCATTTACACCTCTAGGACAGAGACAGGCCTGACCCAGGCCTTTCAGATGTGACCAGCAATGCAGGACAGAGGCGATCAGAGTCAAGGTGCTGGCTCAGCTCATTAGAGATCGAAGCGTCAGCCCCCAAGTTCAAATCCCTGTCTGGAGCCTAAAGCTGCTCAGAACTGGGATTATAGTTCAGGGCCATCTCTGCTGGTAGGTTATTTAAGGTGGAGGTGGGACCTTGAGGCGTAGGCCCTAGTTACACCTTTGAGGCACCACTAACATAGCCCAGCGTGAAGGGACTTGCCTAACTGCATGGCAGGAGCCACAGGAAAACAGCACAGAACCTGGTAGGAAAGGGAACATTCTCTCTCTTTCCCCTACAGCTGCCCTGCTCCCCCGCCCCAACAGCCTGCTTCGTGTCTACACGTCCCATTGGTGCACGGAGGAGCAGATTCATCCGAGAAGGAAAAGGAGCCGTGCACAGAGATGCCCGAACCCAGGGAAAAGAGGAGATGCATGAAATCTATTGAGCCAGCAGGAAGAGGCAGCCAAAGGGGTGTCTCCACAGGGGATTTACATGTACAACTACAATTAACAATCACGAGAGAAGAACTGACTCCCCCGGAATTCACCTGCATTCTACACATCCTTTCATCACACGCTCCACCTCCCCAAATGCTGTGTAGTTACCTTGGCAACTAATGTGTCTCTGACACAGAGCACTGCTTCAAATCCAGCTCAAACGCCTGCCAGGGGAGCTTTCGCCTCTCTGCAGAATTTTACAGGGAATAATTTGAACCCGTAGAGCGGGTGCCAAGGATCTCAAGGTGATTTGCGAACAATTTAATCTTAACGTTGCGGACGAGATGGGGTTGGAAATCGTCCAGATTGGGGATCATCCCTTTATCTAGGATTGTACAGCACCCAGTGCAATAGAGTCTCCATCTTGATTAGAGCCTTTGGGGGCTACCATGGCAGAAATGTTGATTAATAAACAATCACCCCTATTTCACAGGTGAGACACAGAGAATTGAAGGGACATGCTCAAGGTCAGGCAGTGAGTCAGTGGCAGAGCCAGGAATAGAACTCAGGAGTCCAGATGCTCTGACCCACGCACGAGTCTGCGGGCCTGTCCATTCTCTTTTCTTCTGCCGTAGTGTTCTACCTAGTCTGTGTGTGTGCGTGGCATGTCGAACAAAGGCAATAACAAAAGCAGCAGCTTAAAATGATCCGACAAAGCTACTCGCCGAACGCTAAGGGCCATCACCCCGTGTGGAGAGTGCTAAAACCAACAACTGCGATTTTAGCATCCGGTGCGGAGCTCACGCATTTTTAGCAATCCCTTTACGGGGTTGCTGGCTGCAGGGCCGGAAGAATTTCATCCCGTTCAGGCCTCTTGGCAGCATCTTCCATTCCCTAGCTCCGCTGGTTTATATCAAGCAGGGCATTCAAGGACAGCGATAGAGTTTCTCGTGAGTTAATGAATTATGCCTGTGATTCACACAACGCCTGTTTGGCTGCTAGGCCTCTGATTGGGATGAATTTAGGAACGAAAACGCTGGCTCCATAGGTGGGCTGAACGATAGTGAGGGGATGTGGGAGACATGATCACTGACTACAGCTGTGTGAAAGGTATGTACACCAAGGATTGGGAGGAGCTCTTCAGGATGGCACAAAGGCAGGGGCGCTGGACCACGGGGGCGGCCATGGGGCAATGGCTAGGGTGACCAGATGTCCTGTTTTTAAAGCCCGCACCCCCTCCTGAACCCCAACCCCCTGCCCGAGCCTGTTGAAAGTGAGTGAGGCTGGCGGAGAGCGAGTGACGGGGGCAGGGGGATGGAGTGAGCGGCGCAGGGCCTCAGAGAAGGGGGTGTGGAAGGGGCGGGGCGCGGGTCTTTGAGTTTGTGTGATTCAACAGTTGGCAGCCCTAGGTGTTAGCTGCCTTTCAACACTGTGCGGAAAGGAAGGGACAAGCTGCTTCCAGCCGCACCGGGGGGCAGGGCCTTGAGGGAAGGAGGGGTGTGGGGATGGGGCCTCAAGGAAGGGTCAGTGCAGGCATGGGGCCTCGGGGAGAAGGGGTGGCGCAGGGGGTGAGGTCATGGTTCGGGCGCCAGCGGCCCCCCCACTTTTAGGGCACTTCCGCCGCGCCTGCACAAAGGGGTATAACTAGGCACTCAACAAAACATGTACCTAATGAACGGTGCCAGTCATCACCTCATCAGCCTCCTGCAGGTCCCGATCCCTGGCCCCAACCCTCCTTCTGGGTTCATATTTTAGACTGTGAGCTCCCTGGAAGAGAGACCACCTTTCTTTGTGTTTGTACCGCTCCGAGCACAACAGGCTGTCACCCTGATGAAGGCCTTTCTGTGCTACGGTAATATAAGTCTTTTATTATAACCATCAGATACCAGGGCGATGGGCACAGTGCAGAGAGGTTTTGGGGTTTGTATTACATGAGCACTCAGAATGTCCCAACGAGGTCCGGGCCCCGTCGTGTTAGGTGCTGTCGAAGACACACAGTGAGAGCCAGGCGATTTTCCAAAAAGAGCTTTGCTGTCTGAACAGACAAAAGGCGGGAAGGGAAGCAGCGGTGCACAGAGCTGAAGTCACTTGGCAAGGTCACGCAGCAGGTCAGTGGCCCAGAGTGCAGCTCTCCCGAATCACAGTCTAATCCCCTACCCACCATAGGAGCTGACTTTTATTTTTCCCCGAGGGTGCTCCACCACCCCCCCGCTCCTCCCCTTCCCAGGGGGCCCTGCCCTCGCTTCGCCTCTTCCCGCCCCTAGCTCCAACCCTTCCCGGAGGCCCCTGCCTGCCTGCCACTCACTCGCTCCCCTCCCCAAAGCGCCTCCCTCAGCCGCCAAACAGCTGATTGGTGGCGCCTCGCTGAACAGCTGATCAGCGGGCATCCCAGAACAGCTCATTGGGGTGCTGCAGCACAGCTGTGGCTTTTTCCATGGGTGTTTGAGCCCTGAAACACCCACGGAGTCAGCCCCTAGGCTACCCACTTTGCTGTGCTAGACTGAAGCTGCAAAACACACATTAAAGCTGAATATCAGGGAAAACTCCAGGGTGGCGAGATCTGTCTGCAGCAGTCTCCCAAAACAAGCCCCATCATTTCAGATATTTAAAGCCAGACTACACAAGGCAGCGGAAAACGGACTGTAGGAAGCGATCCTACACTGGATCCTATGGAACGGGCAGGATGACCCCCTGGGTTTGCTGTCTCTACCAGCCATGATTCATGCCTCATCCTTCAATGGCGACATCTCTCTCCATGCTACAAACAAAGCGGGGACTGGAGAAGGGACAGAAGCACCGACATATTGGAAGAGGGGCAGGCCAACACCCAGGTGATCAGCTCAAAGGCTGCATCTCAGAGACCTCAGGAGAAGAGAGGAGACTTTATTTCCTTACTCGTTTTAACCTGGAAAATTCCGATGGAACGGTGAAATCATTTTGCCTCCCAGCTGGGCTCTGGAGGTGGACAGCGGCAAACAGCAGGTTATAAATAGTGTTGCGTGAGCCAGCGTACAGAAATAAATCAATGGATGGAAAAAACAACTCTGGTGCGCTGTAGCTGATTGTGTGCATCAGACCAGTGAAGATGGAGAAGGACAAGGAATGAGAGATAGAAGACCTCCTCAGAGTTCATTATTGCCATTAAATCGAGCATTTCTTGCACCTTCGGCGGACACTGACAGCTAAGTGAAGAGACAACAAGGGATTGAGCTGGTGCTGCTGGAATAGGACTGTGTGGCCATGTCATGAGAGAAAGACAGGGGTCTAAACTGGTGGGTTTATTGATGGATCAGATTCTAAAGTTCTCACTCTGTCCTTACCTAACTCACTAGCAAAGCATGCATTGCATCTGCCTCACTAGAGGATAAAAGCCTAGCCCTGCTGCCAGCTAACCAAGTTACTCCTTTAGTTCAAGTGGTAGACACCTGTGCTTGGAGCGCAGAAGCTTCCAGATTCAAAAGCGGCTGATGCTGAGGTGGGGTTTGTTATGCAAGCAAATCTCCCTTGGCTCTTACTCTACCTCCTCCCAGCATGTCTTGCTCTCCGCCTACCGTTTGAAAGGCATCTGCTCCATAAGCTCCAGAATTCCCTCCGTCTGAGGGGAAACTGGGTCCAGGTCACAGCTGACTGATTGCTTCTTAAAGGTCCAGCTCTCTCTGTGACATGTTCCCATGTACAGTTGCTGAGGCCCTGGCCTACAGGGCCCTGGCCTGCCAAGGGCTCAGGACTCCTCTGTTTTTGCAGATTTCAGTGCTAAGCATCTCTTAGGATCTGGCCCATAATCCACTGGGAATTGGCACCACCTTTGAGAAATATGCCTGCTCCTTAGGTCTGAGGTTTTACTCCTGGGTACAGGAACTTTCTCCAACAGCAGAAGGAGACGCACAAGAGCTGCTCCAATGACTTCATTTACATTTGTGGGGGGGGGCGGGGTTTAAATCCCTGGCAAGGCATCGGCAGGATGACCTCCACAGCGTGAGGGATTAACAAACAGTAACGGGATCTTGCTGTGACTCATCATCACTGATCCAACAAACTGTTGATTCCATTGATAAAAGCTCGGGCAGCCAGCCAAATCCCTTGGTTTCATTCATAGAAAGGGGGGTTGGGTGGGGAGAGAAATCAACTGGGCAATGGTCCAGGGAACAGACACCCTGGCAGCTCCGGCTATCAGACAGGGCTCTCCATTAGCCACAGAGGGTTGCCGGAGATATGGCCAGGAAGAGAAAGTGATATTTATAATACTTAGTCCTGCCATGGGAGCAGGGGACTGGACTAGATGATCACTCAAGGTCCCTTCTAGTCCTATGATTCTATGATTGTTACTCGGTAAGAGTTGAAAAGGAAAAGAGGGTAATTAATGAAGTGGGGGGGCATAACCTAGTGTCTCTGGGGCAAGAGAGAGAGACAGGACCGCGGCTGCCCCCAGAAGGGACAATCAGACACAAAGGCACAAGTAGCTATTTCCTGTACCAAACACCCTGGAAAAAGACAGAACTTCAAGCCTCCGTTTGTCCGTCCTCAAATTCCTCCGCCAGCAAAAGCCAACTGAAAGATTACGCGTGGGCATTTCTGCTGCTCTTCCATTTGCGGGCAAGATTCTGAAATCTAAGGTGGCGTGGCAGGATTTTAAGAGCACAGCACGGGAAAGATGCATTTCAAAATGGCATTCTCCACTGCTATGTCCGCAAGGCAGCGTGGGAGGTGGGTAGGAGAAGGGGCAGGGGTAGGGGAAATAAGGGGATGGAGTGAGTTGAAACAGGAGCTCTCTCCAATGGGAAAAGGCACAGGACATGCGGGCAAAGGGGACCGCAGAGCAGCTGGGATAGATTGCATCACAGCTTCAGCTCAGGACAATTAAGAGTTCATTTAGATGGGAGGCTGATGTCCCTGTGACCTTAGCACCTCTTGATCTTGGCACATTCCTCTGGGACCTGAGCTAACAGGAGAATTTATTTTATATATTGTTTTAAGCAAAACTTTAGCCATTGTCCATGGCAGTAATGGAACTACAGGAAAAGATTGCAGCAGCTACTCATTTAGGCAGGGTTTTTATTATTCATCAATACCAAACTGCAAGGTGCAGTTTATGAATGTCAGATGAAGCCGGAGACCAAACTGTGCCTTTGCGTTCACCAGCACAGGCTGGATCTGACAAAGAAACAAGCAAAGGAGAAATGAGATTTACTGCTGGAGGAGGAACACCTTTCAGAGCCCGGGAAAGTGAGACGGAGAGGAATAGGAAAAGCAGATGTGGGGTCTGGATGCATGGAAATGAGCACAAATCGTACTGGAAAGAAGATGGAAATGGGAAAGGCTGAGAACTGGAGTTAATTGCTAAGAATCAGAGATGGATCCAAAACTAAACCTGGATCCGGCTCAGCCTAACCTGGAAAGATCTGACTCCCATCTCTATAAATGGCCAGATCAAAGCCCATGAGCTGAGCAGCCTCAGATTTCAAAGGATCCGAAATGCAGGTAGAGATCTGAACCTTGCATCGGTCTTTATGTCTATAGTGGACCTAACCCCTTGGATCCAAACACCCCTGAACTCGCACTTGCTTAAAGATGAGAATCCCAGACAGGGGGTCTATCTCTGCTAGGAGCTATAATATAGTTCTCTGCCATCTGGTGATTCCACTCCATGATATTGTCAATCCCAAAGTAGTCACATCGCCCCAGCTCTGAACGATGCTCACATTCTCCCCATCCACTATGAAAATCCCCCTGTTTCTCATCAATGCCTTTCTCAGCAATGTACCCATCCAGCTCATTGCTATTAACCTACATTTTCCTTTGTTTATTATTGTTATTTATTTGCATTATCATAGCACCTAGGAGTCCCCATCATGGACGGACCTGGTTGTGCTAGGGGCTGTACAAAACATGGGACAAAAAGATGTGCCTGCCCCAAAGAGTTTACAATCTGAATACAAGGCAAGACCAGTACAGAGCGAGGAGGAATACAAGGGAACAATGAGACCCCTGGCCAGCATGGTAGGCAAGGGTCTCAGCACAACAGCAGCCCAACCTTTGTCAAGTTTTCTGTGGGCTTTAATCCCATTACTTCTTGTGCCACCCTAAATAACATGGGCAAAATCCTGTGGATCATGCAAGTCCATTGCAGGATCTGGGCCTAAATAGCTGCTCTCTTATAGCTTGCAATGCCAAACCAAACACATACATCAAAATTCCTCTGAATGCTTGGAAACCTGAACTTACTACCTCTATAGTTATTCCTTCAAAGAGCCCAGTGATATTTTTATATGAAAGCCTAGATGTAGAACAAGAAAAAGGCAGAACTAGAACCAGTGGCTGGAAGTAAAAGCCAGAGACATTCCAATTAGAAAGATGGCACAATTTTTACACGTGAGGGTGATTAACCATTGGAATAAACGACTGAAGGAAGTGGTGGAGTCTCCATCTCTTGGCATCTTCAGATCAACACTGGATGCCTTTTTGGAAGGTCTGCTTTGGGCAAACATGAGTTATTGGGCTCGATACGGGGTAAATGGGTGAAAATTAATGGCCTGTGAAATACAGGAGATCAGACTAGATGGTCTAATGATCCCTTCTGGCTCTAAAGTCTATGCACTATATCATTACAAATAAGAATTCATCTACATGCTTACATGGCCCTCAGCACATAGTATCAGAAAGTCCCCCAAGCAATTAGAGAAACAACCCTAGGTGCTGCAAAATGAAGTGAGCTGTAGCTCACGAAAGCTTATGCTCAAATAAATTGGTTAGTCTCTAAGGTGCCACAAGTCCTTCTTTTCTTTTTGTGAATACAGACTAACACGGCTGTTACTCTGAAACAAAGCAACCCAGGCATTCGACTGCAACTGGCAGGCTCTGCATTGAGCCTGGACTCTGCTGACAATATTCAGTACCAGCTCCTAATCAAATCAAGTCTATGGAAAACTCTAATAGCAACAAAGATTGACCCAGCAAGTCTCTGCTCCTGCAAACCCAGGCGTAACTGTACTCCTGCTTGTCGTCCTAGGAGTCAGTGGTTTCCAAGTGCGACCCTGGAAAGCCGCTGGGCTGGACAAGCTGTGTGGCAACCTGCTCAGATCCAAGGCCTATCTTTAGCACAGGCAGCTAGAAAACAAATCACCAAACTTCACGCCACTTACTGCTCCTCAGCGCTCTACAAACACATCTTAAGAGACAGCCCCTGTGCCAGAAGAGCTTACAATCTGAGTCTACAGAACAGAAAAGAGCAGGAGGGGAATCAGGGGTGAAATGACTGGCCCACGGTCAGTGGCAGATGTGAGACTCCTGACTCCCAGGTCTGTGCCTGAGCCCCTGGACTATACTGCCTCCCTGAAACCTCCTTCCCCGATCAGACAGGTGTATAGCCCTGGGGGTAGACATCAAGGCTGTTGGGTTTTCCTTCCCCGCAAGCTTAACCCCCTCCCAGCTCCCCAGCAGAAATCACAGGAGGTGATCAATACGCCCTTCCTGCTGCACCTTGTACTAATTAGAAAGTAAGCAGGCTCTGGGGGAGAGGCACAGCTTACTCCTTCCCAGACAGAGAGGCAGATAAATGATTCATGAGCCATCGGATACTGTGCCAAGCCGAGCCCCACTGCACCCAGGAGGCCATGGAATGAGTCACTTGCTTGCAGTCAGGTCTGACCTCCAGCCCCAACCCCGCCACCATGTCACCCCTTAAAGGGGCAGCATTCCTGGAGGGTGAGCACCCATGTGCTCAAAACCAGGCCGGATCTGCTCCCCTGGGCAGGCAGAATGCTAGCTGGAGTTATTGGGTGTTAGCTAGAGGAGTACAGGAGGATCGGGGCCCCGGGGGGTTCTGTGCAGAGATGTTTCCAACCCCCAAGCCCTGGCTCTGAGCACCCCAGAACCTGGTGCTGTTTGAAACCAGCTCTGGTTCCTGCAGATTGACCCACTGGGCTCTGCACGAGGCTGGCCAGTGGGTCAATCTGGCCAGCTCACCTCAGTCCCTGGAAAAATCATGGAGCAGGTCCTCAAAGAATCAATCCTGATGCACTTGCATGAGAGGAAAGTGATCAGGAACAGCCAGCATGGATTCACCAAGGGAAGGTCATGCCTGACTAATCTAATCGCCTTTTATGATGAGATTACTGGTTCTGTGGATGAAGGGAAAGCAGTGGATGTATTGTTTCTTGACTTTAGCAAAGCTTTTGACACGGTCTCCCACAGTATTCTTGTCACCAAGTTAAGGAAGTATGGGCTGGATGAATGCACTATAAGGTGGGTAGAAAGCTGGCTAGATTGTCGGGCTCAATGGGTAGTGATCAATGGCTCCATGTCTAGTTGGCAGCCGGTGTCAAGTGGAGTGCCCCAAGGGTCGGTCCTGGGGCCGGTTTCATTCAATATCTTCATAAATGATCTGGAGGATGGTGTGGATTGCACTCTCAGCAAATTTGCGGATGATACTAAACTGGGAGGAGTGGTAGATACGCTGGAGGGGAGGGATAGGATACAGAAGGACCTAGACAAATTGGAGGATTGGGCCAAAAGAAATCTGATGAGGTTCAATAAGGATAAGTGCAGGGTCCTGCACTTAGGATGGAAGAATCCAATGCACCGCTACAGACTAGGGACCGAATTGCTAGGCAGCAGTTCTGCGGAAAAGGACCTAGGGGTGACAGTGGACGAGAAGCTGGATATTAGTCAGCAGTGTGCCCTTGTTGCCAAGAAGGCCAATGGCATTTTGGGATGTATAAGTAGGGGCATAGCGAGCAGATCGAGGGACGTGATCGTTCCCCTCTGTTCAACATTGGTGAGGCCTCATCTGGAGTACTGTGTCCAGTTTTGGGCCCCACACTTCAAGAAGGATGTGGATAAATTGGAGAGAGTCCAGCGAAGGGCAACAAAAATGATTAGGGGTCTAGAACACATGACTTATGAGGAGAGGCTGAGGGAACTGGGATTGTTTAGCCTGCAGAAGAGAAGAATGAGGGGGGATTTGATAGCTGCTTTCAACTACCTGAAAGGGGGTTCCAAAGAGGATGGCTCTAGACTGTTCTCAATGGTAGCAGATGACAGAATGAGGAGTAATGGTCTCAAGTTGCAGTGGGGGAGGTTTAGATTGGATATTAGGAAAAACTTTTTCACTAAGAGGGTGGTGAAACACTGGAATGCGTTACCTAGGGAGGTGGTAGAATCTCCTTCCTTAGAGGTTTTTAAGGTCAGGCTTGACAAAGCCCTGGCTGGGATGATTTAACTGGGAATTGGTCCTGCTTCGAGCAGGGGGTTGGACTAGATGACCTCCTGAGGTCCCTTCCAACCCTGATATTCTATGATACTATGATGACTCTGTCTACCCATGCAGAGCTGCTTACTGGACTAGGGTCTTCAACTCTCCTATTTCTAGTGAACTCCATCCCTCATTTCCTAACGGCGTCTCAGTTTGCTAAAGCGACTCACTAGTCTGTTGTCCCTCCCCCCATCAGGGAAAAGCCCAGCAGAATTTAAAAGAAGCAAAACAAAATAAAAGCAAAACAAAAGGGGCATTTTCAAAGCAGCCCAAGGTTCTGTGGGACCTCCCCAGCGTCTTCGAGGAATCACTCGAAGGGCTTGTCTACACTGGCACGTTACAGAGCTGCAACTTTCTCGCTCAGGGATGTGAAAAAACACTCCCGTGAGCGCAGCAAGTTACAGCGCTGTAACGCGGCAGTGTAGACTAGCCCTAAGGAGCTGTGGACAAGGGTTTCCTTTTCCATATGTAACGCCGACAGCCCCCGGTCGTGGGCGGGCGGGATCGAACCTGGGACTTCTGGGGCTTGGTGCATGAGCCTCTATTGCATGAGCTAAAAGCTAACCGGCTGTTAGCTAAGGCTGTAGGGAAGACTCGTTCTCTCTCTCTCTCTCTCTTTCTCTCTAAGTGATCTCGGTGCCACTACATGGGACAGAACACCACCCCCAAGAGGGGAATCTCTGCCCTGCTCTGGAATCCAACGCGTGGGTTTAAAAACCCTGTAGGGAAGTTACTGCTCTCTGTGCAACTCCGTAAGGTTTTCTGCACCCAAGGCGAAATCTGTGTTACGTCCTTTCAGACTTTCACCCAACGGGTAACGGCATTTTGGCTGCTTTAGGAGATCGGACACCGCTGATCCCATCCACCATGAAGCAGCCAGCTCTCCTCAGCAGCCGTTCGCAAGTTAACCCCTGTAGTTAAAGTAGGTGACACCTCCATTAAAAATGAATTCAAACCTGCCTTCCCGTGTGATCCTGCTGCCACCCTCAAGCTCATGAGTGCCAAGCTGAGCCTGATTAAAACTCTTAGCTTGTCCCCTGTTTTCTTTCTTTCTTTCTTTCACAGCTTTGCATTCGCCCGATGAAAAGCATGATCCTACAGTTTGTCTGAGGGAAGCACTTTGTTTCGATGGGTCTCCATGTGGCTGCTGTACCATGAAGGGAAAGCTGAGGCCAGTCCTGAAGCTAAACCCCAATGCTCAGTTCAGCGCAGCTAGAGGAGGCAGGGGGGTTATGCATTACCAGTGCTTAGCTACCACAGTGCTGAGTGCCTTAGGAACGTGATTGAGAGGTAGACTGATCATTATTGTGCTGGTGGGCCGAAGTCAGGGGCACAATGTATTGCTTTGTGCCAATCCACCTCTGCAAAGCTGACCTGGATCTGGGACGGCAGGAATCCCGTAGCATGGGAGAACCCTCTGGTAGCACAGACTACCTAGGGCTACCACCTGCTTCTGGCACGGATGGAGGTGTGTCTGGGGGAAGAGGGTGTTCTTGAGCTGCTGTAAGAGCGGGACCCTCGAGGGCAGGAGCAGGTGGGCATAGCTTGGAGCAACCTAGCAAAGCCATTCAGGATGCCGGATGAGGGCGGCTATTTTAGTAGCATAAATCAATCAGAAGAAGGGATGAAAAGGATCAAAACATTTTTATTTGAAAGGTTCTTATTTTGAAACAAAAAATGGCTTCTTCGCCGAGATGGACATTTCTGCAGCTAGTTTCAGTTCTTGACTCGTTTTTTGGGTGGGCTTCACCAGAAAAACGCATTTCTTCCCCCGTCCATGCTTGGGTTTTGAACAAAATAAAAAACAACTTCTGAAGGGGAGAAAAAACAGGTTAAAACCCCCTTTTAGTTTTCATGGAAATTTTTCACATGAACAAAAACCCTTTCTCAGCTGGTTTCACAGAGAGCTGGCAGAGCCTTACGGAGTGAGCTGCAGCCGTGCGTTGTAGTACTGGGGGTAAGAGCACGGGACTGGGGGGCAGGATCCTACTCCACTCTGACTGGCTTGCTGGGTGACCCTGGGCAAAGCACTAAAGACTCTCTGTGGCCCGCTCTCCTCTTTGGCAAGCTGAGGACAAAACCAGTCTCTCCCAGATGATGTTCGGAGGGATTAACGTCCTAGTTCTCAGGTGCTTTGAGTGCTTCGGCTGACATGCACCCGAGATTTAGAGCTGGGTGGGAAACAGTTTTCTTCTCCTGTTCCACTTCGGGATGAAAGAACTTTTGAGGGCCCTCACCTGGGATGCGAAAGACAGAAGCCCGAGTCCCTGGTCTGAATCAGACAGAGCAAGGATTTGTACATAGATGGGCTGGGCTATCGCCTATTTCGGCTATTTTATTTTGACCAGAAAATCCATTCTGGAGCTGCAAAGTCTCTTGCATAGACACTGGCCCATGCCTGCGAAGAGTTTCAGTCTCAGTGAACCAGCATTTTCCAATGGAAAAAAACCTGCTTTGTCGAAAGTTTCCCGACCAGCCGTAGGTGCTGGAACTAGGGATGCTGGGGGTACTGCTGCACTTGAAGTGGTTTCCATCATAGACAGGGTTTGCAGTTTGGCTCAGTGGCTCTCAGCACCCCCACTATACAACTTGTTCCGGCCCCCCTGTGACCAATTCTAGTGCAGTTGTGCAAGGTATTACTGTTATCCTGTGGGGCCCAAGAATAGCATCAGAGCAGTGGTTTTCAACCTTTTTTCATTTACGGACCCCTAAAAATTTCAAATGGAGGCGCGGACCCTTTGGAAATGTTAGATACAGTCTGCGGACCCCCAAGGGTCTGCGGAGACCACCGGTGAAAACCACTGTGGAGCAATTGCAAAACTCCAAGGGCAGGTGGCCACCTGGTGAAAATGAGAGCAGGCCCACTGACTTTAACGGAGCTGTTGGGTCTATGACTAGGGCCCTTAGTTGCTACCGTAATAGGGATAATAATAATATATTGATTTACACCAGAAGAGGGTCTGGCCTGAAATATTTTAATTACTGTGAGGCTGAAATGACCAAGTGGGAAGAGGGAGAGGAGTATCAGACATTTGGAAGAACAATATTATTCCCTCTTCTTTCAGTTGTATCTGTATTTGCAAATCATAGAATATCAGGGTTGGAAGGGACCTCAGGAGATCATCTAGTCAAGCGTGGCAGCTTATCGTACTCTAAGCCAGCTGGGCAACTAACACAACCAGTCCTGCTTGGGAGCAGAGGGTACCTTGCACGATTGGGCCCTCCAAGAATGAACCTCATCACAACCCCATAGAACGAATGCCCCCCTCCCACCTTGTAAAACTGGAGGGGGAATGCCAGGGCCAGCGGCAGTAGAAACCAGAGCGAGCCACGGATTCTGTAAGCCTAGCAAAAGCTGCCTTAATAATTTGTAGGTTGTTACTATCTTACTGAAAATGAGTAACAAGAGATGGGAAGTGTTTTGTGTTGTCTTCATGTGCCATTTCTCATGACGGGGGAAGGACAGGGAAACACACAGAAGGTTCATTTTAAAGCACAGGGCTGGGCAACTGGTGACATGAGGTCGAACTCTCCTCCTGCCCTGCATCTGGTGGAGTCATTTCGACTCGTGCAAAGTGAGTGAGCAGGGGGCTAAAACACCCCCAGCAGTGTGAGTTTCATTTAGAACTAGAGCTGGGCGAAGAGCTGATTTCCCAGGTCGGGGGCAAGCCTGCATTTTTGTTTTGTTTTCGTTTCGTTTCAGTTCAGGCTGAACCGAATCTGATTTTTATTGTTTTTTTTTTAATTTTTGATTAATTGAAAAAGCTCATCATGGAGCTGTTCCTGAGCGGGGATTTGAACATGGGGCTTCTACATCCCAGGTGAGTGCTCTAATCACTGGGCTAAAAGTTATAAGGGGTAGGTGGGGCAGCTGGGGGGAGGGAAGTGACGGCCAGAATCTCCTCCTCTGGCTGTTTTGTGCAGGTATGAAACTATTAGTGGCCAGTTCACAAATCGTTCTGCATCGACTGAAATCGTATTTTCTAGCAAACGAACTCTTCATCTGCAAAGATTCATGCAGCTCTCTTCAAACACCCGGTGCACAGAGGCAAGTGACAATGCTGCTTATGTACTTAGAGGCAAAGGGGGGGAGGCGCAGAACTGAGATGTGTGTCCCATCTACTGCCCCACCACAGTTACGGGAACCCACCTGCTATTCCCTGTGCATTGCTCAGAGTCACGGTCCTGTGCACACCTCGATAACACCCACCCTACACCCACAATTTTCTAACCCCAGACTGATTGCCAATAGCAGTCCGGGGGTGCTAGCTTGCAGAGAGCAATCCCCCCCCCCATTTCTCCACTCTCCAAGCTGCTCTCGTCGTAGTGGCTCTATACTGGAGGACTGGCAGGAGTTTGGCACACCGCTCCCGGAATGTAGCATTCTGCATCTGTACATTCTGCAGCATCACAGTCCGATCCCCAGCTCTGCGTTCTTGTTTCACAGCTCAGAAGCACCCCTCTGCCGTGTGCATGGTCAGTGAATGCCTGCAGTAGCTGGCCAGTTTCGTGCACTGTCTGTATCATCCACTCCTCCTCCACTCTCCCAGAATCCCTGCTACCTGGCCAGCCGCTGCGGGCCTTGTGGTTCCACAAATACAAGAGGATCAGTCACCCTGACTCCAAAACAGACAAAAGAGCTCTGCTGATCTGTTCAGCGGCCGTGTTTCAGGTGACAAGATGGTGGGGATATTGAAAAACAGGGCAAAAAAATCAGTCGATTATGGGTTGGGCCAGAGGGAGGTGAGAGAAATTGACCCCAAACTCCTACAATTCCCTGAGAGGAGAGCGAGTAACCCACGACACACTGCAAACGTTTCCAACAAGGTAAAGTACTGGACAGTGGCATGAGGCACACCGGGATGCCAACCCCCAATGCCACATGTCTTTTCCCAATAGAGCCTGTGAATCCATGCCGTACTGGCAAAGGGAGCCAAATGTGACTAACCTTTGCCGAAAGAACTATGTCAACAGCTGTATGCCAGCAGAACTTCTGACGGCAGAACTTACTAGGGAAGACAAGCCCTTGGGCTCGTGGATTCGATTGCCTACGCAGCCTGGAATCAGACTCCCTTTGGCAAGTCACAGAGCTGTCCCGTGACTCAGTTTCCCCATCTGTAAAACAGGACGACTCCCACCTACTTTAGCAGGGTGGCGGGCAGCTTATTCGATAACTCTTTGTAATGCACTTTGAGACCTGCCAGCGTAAGATGCTATAGAAAAGCAAAGTGTTACGGTTTTCCTGCTGCCCTTTCAGTTATTTT
Source organism: Lepidochelys olivacea (assembly GCF_965140295.1). Lineage (NCBI taxonomy): Eukaryota > Metazoa > Chordata > Testudines > Cheloniidae > Lepidochelys > Lepidochelys olivacea. Next base: position 9,844,808 of record NC_140413.1, read on the forward strand.
GGGACATAATCTACGTTGAATACTGGGGCACGTGAGGGCAAGGGAATGCACCAGTTCCCATCATTGCAGGTGGCCACATGCCTTGTCCCTTTACCACAAAGATGGCAGTATACATCTCACAGAGTCAAATAACTAGCAGGACATTCTAAGCCAGCTTCTCCCAGCCAGACTAATGAACCGTAGACAGCAACAGCTGGCCAGATACAAAAGACAATGAAAAGATCATGCCGGGATTTTGATCACTAGCCCAACTTGTTCAATATATACTCCTGGTTTCCCTGAGAAGCTGAATTAGTTGAATAAACCAGCCAGTCGCCAGGCTAGCATTGCATTAGCCTTTAGCCTGTCTAGACAGTATATGCAGAGCAGCTATGTAAGGACTTGTTCCTGGAGGTGTTAACATTGTAGGGGGAAAGAGAGCTATTGCTTTGGGTAGCCCAAAGAGGGCTAACAAGGAGTAATGGCTTGAAAGTGAGCAAAGGAAAACCTAAGCTGAGTATCAGGGCAAACTTCCGGTCGGGGAGATCTGTTAGACTGTGCAACAGTCTCCCTAAGAGATGTGGTACAAGCCCCGACCCTTGAGTCCTTGAAGGTTGAACAATATGAAGCAGAGCAGCGGGGATCAATCCTGCACTGCTCCCACAGGGATGGACTGGACAATCCGAGTGGATTTGGATTTCAAACAAGCGAGGCACACAACTGAATGAGCAAAATGCATGCCCAGGCCCTGATCATGCCACTAGCTCTGTGCAGACAGACCCAGCGGATGATCCGCATGGATCCGACTGCAGCACTGGGGCCATAATTTGCTCCTGTGACTCCCAGGACCGAGTGCACAAATCAAGTAACTTACACATGCAACTGACAACAATTAGCCCAGCAAAGCAGCGGGGCTGTGTCTCATGGGCACACAACACGCCCACCCGTGTGAGTCCGAGAAGAAGACGAATGTTCTAGGCTCTAATCCTGCAAACACTTATCCACGCACTCAGCTTTACGCACATGACTGCATATGGGTCGCTTCACCCACAGGAGTAGCCCTTTGAGTCCCAGGAGTTACTCGTGTGAGTAGAGATAAGCAAGTGTGTCTGTATTTACAAGACGGAGCCTTCGCCTTCATGTTGATTTTCAGAGAACATTTTATCTTGGCATCAATTCCCGCCCCCTGCAATTCACAGAACATTCTTAAAAAATCCACACACATAACAGAGAAAAATGGCAAGAAAATATAACTGTAGAGGAGGGGACTGAACGGAGGGGGGACAAGGCAGCTGTATTAACCATCTGCTACATCACTTAAGTGTCTGTTTACAAATCAAGTTGCCTATGTTAGTGGAAACATAGCCCCTTGCCTCAGAAGTATCAGACCACTGGCTGCCAACATGCAATGTTTATTAGGAAAGCAGACTGGCTCTTGTAGGAAGAATAAAACAAAAATCTGTTTTTAACAAGTAAATACTAACTTAGAAACACATGTTAGAAATTACATCCCAGGAGCACAGCGCTTCCAAGAACCTTGTAACCACAAAGAGAAGAGGGTCCTATCCCATGACATCTGTCACAATGTTTAGAATCCCAGGCCTTCTTGAACAGGAGAAAACGATTGTAACTACAAACAAACCACACCGCTTGAGTCAAGGCCATCCCTAGAGGGTTGCGGGGCCCGGGGCAAATCAGCCTGTATCGGGCCACCTGTAATATATTTTATACAGGTGAAATCTGGTTACAGTGACCTTCAAGGGCAGCTGCTGGCCGCAGGTTAAATATTGATGGTGCCCAGCTGTATAATTATAATGTTATATTATATTGTCGTTCTTTTTATAATTATAATGAAGTTCATATCATTTAAAAAAACAACTCACCGATCATGATCAGTGTCGCGCCGCTTACATTCTGAAATCTACCTTCCTTGCAGCAAACTCACTTCCCAGGTGCGTATGGTCTCGCTACCCTCAGTGGATTTTTTAAAAATGTAATTATACATTCACAACACTGAGAGCCGGGAAGTGGGTGGCTCTTGGAGGGCTTATATGTGCCCTGGTGCGGGGGAACCCCAGGACCCTCCAGCACGGAAGAGGGGCTCTAAGATCTGTTTTCTCTGAGGGCTGGGAGAGGGAGGGGAGGCGGAAAAGCAGATGGATGGAGGACCCCAGTCCTTGTGAGTGGTGGAGAGAGCAGAGTTGTTGGACCCCAGGTCCTGGTACTGCGGGGAGGGGGACCCCAAGACTGGAGAGTTGAAAGGCAAGGAGGACCTTGAGGCAGGGGAGTGATAAGGGCTGGCCCTGGCCTGGAGTGGCAATGGAGGACCCCACCCAGTGCTGGGAGAGGGGACAAAGGGCAGTGGAAGAGGGAGGTGTGGGGCACTAGGGGGACACCAGTGCTGGGTGATGGGAGAGGGACGATGGAGACTACTGGCTGGCACTCACCTGTGCTGGGGCGAGGGGGCCCCCTGTGCTGGTGGAGGGTCCCGCCAGAAAAGGGAAGGGTCCGTCCAAGGCAGAAGGGCAGGGTCAGAGTCTGCCCGGGTCAGCTTGCCCTGGCACTAGTGATTGGGGGCGCTAGGACCCTGTGGCAGCAGACGACGCAGGGAGCCGGTGGAGCGGGCTGGGGCCAGGTCACTCGCTGCTGCTGCCACAGAGACTGAGCCTGAGCCCAGGGGGCCTGCAGGCAAGAAAAAGAAATAAACACCCAGGCCAGTGAGTGCGGGACACAGGCCTGACCCCTGCTGCTGGCACCAGGCCCCCCGCTAGCTCCCCGGGCTGCCCTGCCCCACCCGGTACACCCTGAAGCGCAGGGACCCCCAAAGCTCGGGGCCCGGGGCAGTTGCCCCAGTCCATCCTATGCTCAAGCTCTGGCTTGAGTTCCAGCTTTGTCTCACTTGTTCACCAAGGACCACATCCTGGAACACTATACACTATACAGCCACAGAGATATCTACTGGCTGGGTAATATACTGCAAGTGAACACCTCACTCCAACATCCTCTCTGGATAAGACTTTCCAAATCTGCATTACGTATTGTTGTTTTTAACTTCACCCTTGTTTCAAGGGTTCCTTTCCTCATTGTGGGCTCCACCCCAGGGCACTCAGCACCTCACAGAATCAGGGTCTCTATCACTCACACAGTGGCTTGTTTTTAAAAACCTATATTCAACATGGTTGGAACTAGACCCAGATTGAGAGTAACCTAACATGGTTACCATCTGATGGCTGTTCAGTGCCTTATGTGAAACAGGTTGGTGGTCTCACTTCAGTTCCAAGTGGGTATAAAATGGCCAGCTGGAGCCATCATGTTAAGCCATTAGACTGAGAACTCCTCTAGTTTTCATAATAATTAGTCCTACTAATTGCCTTTCAAACCCACAACTACCCGACCCAGGTCTGACCAAAGCACAGCACAGAAGCTAACTGCCTTTTTTGGCAGTCTTAGGAGGGAGGTTAATGGCTGACTGGGCTCAGAGGCTGGCTTGCGGTGCCCTCTCGCCCACTTAAGGCTGTGTCCCTGTACACAAAGTTTGAAGCATGGGTGTGGCATGGTGAGAGGGACACACAGGTCCTCACTGCCAAAAAAAAAGGGAAAAAAAAGGTAAGTTCTTAAAAAAAGCAGCAAAGACACGGCAACTCGGCTTTTCACTCGGGTTGGCAGCTTGAGTTAAAGCCCATAGGAGAGCCTGGAGCTGAACTCAACCAGCGTACCCGAGTGAAAAGCTGAGTTGCTCGCGGCCGTTCTAACCCACGTTGGCTAACCCCAGCTAAGAACACATCCTCGTCTGCAGTGAAGACATGCCCTTACACTGCCGCTGCCTGCATGGCATCTGCCGTGTGGATCCTGCCTTTGGGGCTCTCAGTGACAAGCTTGAGTTCCATTAGCAGGTGTTTCAGATTCTGATTCCAATTCTGACTGTCCTTGGGTAAAAATCAACCCCTAATTATTTAGTTAGTTTACAGTAGCCCCTTCAGAGTGCAAGTGTGACCAGGACCCCATTGTGCTAGGCGCTGCACAATCAGAGACCATCTCTGTCCCAAAGAACTTGCATGCTAAGTCAGCAGTGGGAGAGAAAGGAAGGATTATTTTCTCCATTTTACAGATTGGACAAATGCAGCAGAGAGCGATTAAGGGCTTGTCTACACAGTGGGGATAATGTACTCTATGGGGATGTGATTTCTAATGTGCATTAATATGCTGCACATTAATCGGTCCCTGTGGATCCTGCTGGTGTGCACTAAAGGTTCTCTAGTATGCTTTAACGTAGTGTCGCTCAAACAGCACTGAGTGCACCAGCAGAATCTACGCAGGCCAATTAATGCACTTTGAAAATCATACCCCGGTTGAGCACGTTACCCGACCACGGGGACAAGCCCTAAGTGACGTGCCCAAGGTCACTCCTGTGGGAAAGCCAAGAACTGCACTCTGCTCTGCGGACACCGCAGCTAGGGCCCTAACCACAAGGCCACTTCCCTGACGTTATGAGTAGCTGTGAGAATAAGGCCTGGTCTACACCTAAAATGGAGGTCGACCCAGTGACTTCACTCAGGGCTGTGAAAAATTCATACCTTCAGGGAGGTAGTTAAGCCAACCTAAAACCAAACGCAGATGCTGCTGGATTCTTCCGTTGTCCTGCTACCGCCGCTTGAGAAGCTGTCGCAAAAGTGAAGCTGGGTCAACATTGAAAGTTAAGTCAACCCAGCTACGTTCTCAGGGGGGTGAAAAATCCACCCCCACAAGCGACATAGTTAAGCTGACCTGATCCCCGGTGTAGCCAGAACTAGGTCAGAGGAATTCTTCCATCAACCCAGCTACTGCCTCTCGGTGGAGAATCCCCCCAGTCACTGTCGTGAGTGTCTATATTGAAGCGCTACCATGGCCCAGTTGTAGCTGCAGCATTGCAAGTGTAGAGAAGCCCTTCACTACAGGAATGTAGCTGCAACAGCAATGCTTGTGGTGTAGACATACCTGAATTGGTTCAGTCTGGGTGCAGGTTTACAGAACTGAAAACATTTATTTGGGGCCAACCTGACACAGAAATGTTTTGAATTTTTCAACAAACTGAAATATGATTTTTAAAAGCTTCATTTCATATTGACGAAAACACTTTGGTCAACCCAGAACTATAAGTACTGTTTCATTTTGAGATTATTTAAACATTTTTTTAAAAATAAAGAAATAAAATGGAGGGAAATTCTGAAACAAAACATATTTCCAAAACAGAAAAGTTCAAACATTTTGTTTCAGAAATGCCAAAACAAACTATTTAGACATGCCCAAAGATTTTGGGTTTTCGTTTACCAAAACAATTTATCAATTTTGACCCGAATTTGCAAATTATTTCAGTTAACCCAAATCTGCATTTATTTTTTGTCAAAAACCAGCTTCACGTGATAAATTTTGCTGAGAATCATAGAATATCAGGGTTCAAAGGGACCTCAGGAGGTCATCTAGTCCAACCCCCTGCTCAAAGCAGGACCAATCCCCAACTAAATCATCCCAGCCAGGGCTTTGTCAAGCCTGACCTTAAAAACTTCTAGGGAAGGAGATTCCACCACCTCCCTAGGTAACGCATTCCAGTGCTTCACCACACTCCTAGTGAAAAAGTTTTTCCTAATATCCAACCTAAACCTCTTCCACTGCAACTTGAGACCATTACTCCTCATTCTGTCATCTGCTACCACTGAGAACAGTCGAGAACCATCCTCTTTGGAACCACCTCTCAGGTTGTCGAAAGCAGCTATCAAATCCCCCCTCAGTCTTCTCTTCCGCAGACTAAACAATCCCAGCCTCTCCTCACAAGTCATGTGTTCCAGTACCCTAATCATTTTTGTTGCCTTCCGCTGGACTCTTTCCAATTTTTCCACATCCTTCTTGTAGTGAGGGGCCCAAAACTGGACACAGTACTCCAGATGAGGCCTCACCAATGTTGAATAGAGGGGAACGATCACGTCTCTCGATCTGCTGGCAATGTCCCTATGTATACATCCCAAAATGCCATTGGCCTTCTTGGCAACAAGGGCACACTGTTGACTCATATCCAGCTTCTCGTCCACTGTAACTCCTAGGTCCTTTTCTGCAGAACTGCTGCCGAGCCATTCGGTCCCTAGTCTGTAGCGGTGCATTGGATTCTTCCGTCCTAAGAGCAGGACTCTGCACTTGTCCTTGTTGAACCTCATCAGATTTCTTTTGGCCCAATCCTCTAATTTGTTTAAGTCCCTCTGTATCCTATCCCTACCCTCCAGCATACCCTCCTACCTCTCCTCCCAGTTTAGTGTCATCTGCAAACTTGCTGAGGGTGCAATCCACACCATCCTCCAGATCATTAATGAAGATATTGAACAAAACCAACCCGAGGACCGACCCTTGGGGCACTCCACCTGATACAGGCTGCCAACTAGACATGGAGCCATTGATCACTACCTGGTGAGCCCGACAATCTAGCCAGCTTTCTAGCCACCTTATAGTCCATTCATCCAGCCCATACTTCTTTAATTTGCTGGCAAGAATACTGTGGGAGACCATGTCAAAAGCTTTGCTAAAGTCAAGGAACAACACGTCCACTGCTTTCCCCTCATCCACAGAGCCAGTTACCTCGTTATAGAAGGCAATTAGATTAGTCAGGCATGACTTGCCCTTGGTGAATCCATGCTAACTGTTCCTGATCACTTTCCTCTCCTCTAAGTGCTTCAGAATTGATTCCTTGGGGACCTGCTCCATGATTTTTCCAGGGACTGAGGTGAGGCTGACTGGCCTGTAGTTCCCAGGATCCTCCTTCTTCCTTTTTTTAAAGATGGGCACTACATTAGAATTTGGACCTTAGCTCTAATCATTACCTCTCTAGCGAGGTATTTATATGGCCCTCATCACTGTGATGTCCGACGACCTTAAATGGAGTAGTTTGTCATTTAATATCCATTTTTATGGCAGCATTAACCAATAATAAAAATGCCTTTTACAGCAACAGATAACAAGCGTGGAGATAATAACACCATGATGGCCCCTGAGCGATCCTGTCAACACATACAAATAACTACACATATAAATACAATTTTAAAGACCTATTATTGACTGCCAAAATGCTGGCTCCGTTCTGTCGGAATCAGGAGCAGAGATACCTAATGACGCATTGGGGGGCCCTTATTTTCAGAGATGCTGAGCACTTGCACCTCCTAGGGACGTCAGCAGGAGTTGGAGGTGCTCAATACTTCTGGAAAATGGCAGGCTAAAGATCTTTGACATAATCTCTACCAACTGTCCATACCTGCGGATCGTGGGGGGCCAGAGGGAGAGCAGCCGGGGCAGTTCAAGCCAAGCGGCAAATCTGGAGGGGCACATGACCCTGCATGCCGCCCTCCCCCCTTTTTTGCCCTCTTTTCGCCACTGAAAGGGGTGGGGGAAAGAGAGAGAAAAGGAGAAGAACAAACACCAACCGGCAAAAAAGAAAATTGTGACTGACATGAAAATGTTCATTACGTTTCCGTCAAAGAGACATTTCTTTTGGTAAAAACAAAACATTCCCCCAAAACAATTTGGATCCATTCCAATGACAAGCATTTGATGGGCAGAAATACCAGATGGGAAGGAATTGCTTGGGGTGTCCGAGAAGACATAGCTAGGGGTGAGGCCCTTGGTTCCGAGAAGCACAGTTCCCTTTGACAAGGAGGGACAGATCCATGTTCCCACTATGTCTCCACTGGGATGCTCGGGTAGCACAATGGAGCCCGGAAGCTGGTGAGCTAGGTAAGAGCCTCCTAATGCACGGGGGAAATCCCTGGGTGGCGCAAGTCTGGTGTAGCTGGTTCTACACCCCTTCCGGCCCCCAGCATAGAGCGGGCATGTCAAGAGCCTGGCCACACAGTGACTGCTATGGTGATCTCTTGGGGGCTGTTACCAGTAGATGAAAAATAAAGTAGCCCCGAGGCTGCTTTCACTTGTGCAGGGGACCAAACACCCCCAGGATACGGGGAGCACAAGGATGAATCTGGACCTGAGATAGTAGCCTTGCCGGGGGGGTGGGTTCTGATGGTGAGACGTGGCCTAGATTTGCCCTCTAATAAACAATAACAAATACATCTGACATCTGCAGAACAGGCTGGCCTGAGGCCATCTAGTACCGCCTCGGCTAACAGCCATTTAGAATCAATACACCGTTTAACCAGCAGCCAGCCCAGTGCAATATGCTCAGATTGCTCTCTTTTGGCAAGGAAGCTCAGCACGGAGCTTGGCCTCAGCTCACACATTAGACCGAGGCTACTGGCTGCTGCCAGCCAGCGAGCAAGAAGAGCGTTCATGGTGCGTGGCTGTAACCTCCCCAGAGCAAGATGCTGGAGATGCACCTGGGGAGGAGGTTTGCACGTTTCTTACAGGCTAAGATAAAACCTCCAGGCCTGATCCAAAGCCCACTGCAGCAATGGGAGTCTTTCCGCTGGTCTGGGTCAGCTCCTAACCTCTTTCCCCTTACCCCAGACACCTGAGTGTTGAAATAAAAGGCCGGGTGATTGTTAGCACAGCAAGGTAGCAAAGGCAGAAGAAAAAGGCCAGGAAGTGTTTTGGCTATAGGGCCAACATTTCCACCAGAAAAGTGTCCTGCAGCCCAGCCATGAGATGCACAGGCTGATATGATCATATCTGTCGGGCTCCAGCATATGTGGGAGAAGTGTGTGTGAGGGCATCCTCTGTGTGAAATAAGTGCCTTTTGCCAGAGGTATCCTCGCAATGAGCTGGCTAATATGTATGAACACCACCGCCCTCTACTGGTGGGGATCAGAGCTGCTCCACTAGATGACACAGACCCTTTGCAGCTAAACTCAAGTGGATTTTTCAGGGGAGTGGCTCCAGATTTCCACCAGAGTGACTGGGAACAGAATGAAAAGAATGAGGAGTACTTGTGGCACTTTGCTAGAGACTAACAAATTTATTAGGTGCCACAAGTACTCCTCATTGAACATGGCTGCCACTCTGAAACCTGGGAACGGAATGGGGCTCACTGAATTTTTCTATTGGTTACAAATGTTTCCTCAACAATCTGTGAGGAGGAAGCTCACCTCCAGGGCCAGGTCCTCAGCTGGTGTAAATCAGTATTGCTTCACTGAGGGCAGTGGATCTATGTTGGTTTACACCAGGTGAAGATAGGAGCTGCCGTGTTGCAGATGAGGCATCAGTCTAAAGTAGGGTGACCAGATGACAAGAACAAAATATCGGGACACATGGGGGAGCAGCCACAGGTTCATCCCCCCACCAGGGCCGGCTCTAGGTTTTTTGCCGCCCCAAGCAAAAAAAAAAAAAATAAACGGCCGGAGTGCCGCCGAAGCAAAATATCGGGACAAACGGCATCCCGGCCGTACATTGGTCAGGACGTGGGACAAACAACAAAATATCGGGACAGTCCTGATTTTATTGGGATGTCTGGTCACCCTGGTGTAAAGTCCTGGCCACATGTGGTCATTAAGGCTTTCCACCTGCTGAGGATCTTCTCCCTCCCAGCCCTTTCATGCATCTCTGAGCTACCAGTTTTATTCAGAAATGCTATGCCTGCCTTTCTGTCCCCTCACTCCCCTTTCATTTTTCTCCTCTCGTAGCTCTCAGGACTGTGGAGCCCAGAGGGTTGAAAAGAAATACAGTCATATAGACTTTTAAACTCCATTGACCAGTGATCTTTACTCACAAAGGGCTGCCACACCCTTTTGGATATTTTTTTCCCCTTCCTCTTTAAACAAATGGGCACCAGGGGCTTTTCTTCCTCTTCCAGAAAATGAAATTCTTCTTTTTCATTCACACACACACGAGTGCAGAGCAGTTTGGATTCCATCACAGACAGGCACCTTGAACTTTCTGATGTCTGCATGCCGTCGGGACGAAGGGAAAAACCTCTTTCAGCACTGATTGCATTACTGAAATATGAGCAAGTGAGGAATACTAGCCTTTTCCCACAGGCCCTCATTACGACTGACAAACCTGAATTGTAGCAAGGTCCCAGATCTACGCCACCGCTGTCTATTCATCTCTCTCAGACTAGGGTATCCCCTATCTCTTTGAAAGACTGTGTTTTGCAAGGGAGTGGAAAGAGCAGGAGCTGAAGATCAGCTGTTAATGCTCACTCCAAAGATGAAAACGTTTAACATAAAATAGGATCTTAGGGGATAGAAATCGAATGCACTCCCCCCCACCCCTTTCCCCTTTAATTCAATCCTTTATATCCCAGGCCTTGATGGTGTCAAGAACTGACTGATGACTGTTGTGTGAAGTTGCCTCTGGCTAATTCCAAGGCTGTTTCAACCAATGAGCCGCTAGCTATGAGCCATTTAGGTGTGATATGGGAAAGGTGATGGGATTTTTTTTTTTTTTTGCGGGGGATGGGGAGGGATGGAAATCAGCTCTTGGGCTACTGCGGAGAGGAAGAAATGTACCTGGCATTTGAACAACAACTCCTCTCCTCTTGTATAAGGGGACTTCCTACCATAGGGGTAAATAGGTGACCATATTTTTCCAAAGGGAAAACAGGACACCACATGGGGCCAACCTGAGGCCCCCCCTCTGTTCCCACCCATGCGGGACCGGCCCGAGCCCCCTCCGCCTCCCGCCCGCGTGGGGCCAGCCCGAGTCCCCTCACTGCCTGTCTGCATGGTCCCAGCCAGAGCCCCCCGACGCCTGCCTGGGGCCAGCGCGAGACTCCCCCACTTTCCCCTGCACATGGGACCAGCCTGAGCCCCCCGTCACCCACCCATACACGGGACTGGCCCAAGGCCCCACACAGCCCACCCACGCAGGGCCAGCCTGAGGCCCCTCTACCCCTGTGCGCGGGGCTGGCCCAGCCCCACCACCCACCCATGCAGGGCTGGCATTGCCGCTCATTCCCCTTTCCCTCCCACATGTTCCTCTGTGCCCCGCTAGGGGTCGCATCCCACTTTTTGGGCAAAACGGTGCATTTGTCCCATTTGCTCTTGCCCGCTGATGATCCGCTGGCAAGAGAAAACGGGACAAATGCCCAGTTTTGCCCAAAAAGTTGGGACAGCCAGACAGGGCCTAAAAAAGGGACTGTCCTGACCAAAATGGGACGTATGGTCACTTCAGCGATAAATCTTGTCTGTGTAAGAGACAGACCTTTCTAAGGGGCCAATCCCAGACTGTGAAACAAACTCCTGAGAACTAAGGACCATCTCAACTCTTGAATAAAACCTAACTCTCTTGAGTCCCAGAACAATACAGTAACCTAGCCAATCTTCAAGCTAAGGGGTCACCAGGAGACTGGAGACCATTCCCCAAATTGAAAGAGCTCAGAGGAAACACCGTGAGGGGAAACTCGCACGCCATTTTCTGGCCCCCACCCTATGTGAGTTTAGAGCCCCGAGTAAGGACTGCAGTGCTTGACCCACTAGGAGAAACCTGTTTTGTCAGTTAAATAATGAGAAATAATAATGATTCCTTAGGGCTTGATCCTGCTCTCATGGAAATCAATAGGGAAATGCCCATTGTATCTGAGAGAGAAAGATCAAGCCCTTACTCTCTGTAGAGCTTTGCTGCTTCAAAACCATTTAATAACAGAGTTGGGCAGAAAATTTCCATCCAAGCAATTTTGACAAAAGGACAAAACCCAAATTTCCATAGAAGTTTTCTGGCCCATTCTGTTAGATAATTACTTCTCAACACAGCCCTCTGAGGTAGGTAGGTTTTACCCTCATATACACATGGCTTCCACCATATTACACTTCTGTACATGTAACCCACTGGTGAACAGGTGATACAGGGCCCCTCCCTGATGCTGATGTCAGAAGATATGAGTTGTTACAGCACGCAGCTACAGGGGCTTGACTCTAGCTCCCAATGCAACAGCTCATGCTTTTAACTCCAGAGGTCCCCAGTTCAATCCCTGCTATGTCAGCCAAGATGATGGCCATCACATACCCACCACTATCTTCTGCTGGATGGAACCAGACCTGCAAAACTATGTCACAGGCCTTATACTGCTAACAGCTCATGGAGAATCTCCTTTAGTTCAGGAGTTAAGAGCCAGCATCCAGTCGCTTTGTGCAGCAGAACGACAGCTGTGAAATTGCTAGGCAGCTATAGATGTGTTACTGTTACAAATTATACCTGATAGGACATGCACACAACTGCTGCGAATTATACCTGGTAGGACACGCACACAAATGCTGCGAATTATACCTGATAGGTCACGCACAGTTCGAATCTAGGCTGAGGCACATGAACAAAGTCCACAACTGCAGTGTTCCCAAAAAACACCAAGTTTATTAAGCTCGAGCGTGGTGCCCCCCTGCTAGACAGGAGGGGACCCCGAATACAGATTATACAAAGGTTATATACCTCTTAGCAAAGCATGTTGCCCTCGTGCATCGGAAACCTTAGCCAATAAACAAACCCTTTTCTTATCTACCACCTATCCCTGCTTGGTGCATTCCTCGTGCTAAACTAGTATGTTAATTACACAGCATGGTCCTAAGGCAATGCATCAGTAACTTTTATTATCAGAATGGGAGGCCTCACATCAAAGGCCAGGAGATAGGGAGTTAGGGACAGACAAAGAACAGATACCGGGAGTCAAGGCAGGCTGGAAACAAGGAGGAGGATTTTCACAGGAATGCAATATCTAAGGAACACTCCTCCTGGTGCATGATGTGCTTGCTTTTAGACAATGGTGGGCCCCAAACCAAAATGGAGTCACATGTGCTAACTTTTCCTTAACAGTTACAGTAACCACGCTTAAACATTGAATTGCATAACATGGTGGAGGCCATTTTTGCATCTGGAAGGACAAGAGACTTAAAAGTAAAAGCTTAAATGAAGGTCTGTATATCAATGTCTTTACAATGGGGAAGGATGGTCTCATGGTTAAGGCTGGGGATAAGGTCTGTGCGGCTCTCTCAGTTCAATTCCTGCCCCTACCACTGACTTGCTGGGTGACATTGGCCAAGTCAGCTGACCTCTGTGTGACTCAGTCCCCCATATGTAAAGGAGGGGAGTGTGATAAATCTGCCATGTCTACTTAGACTAAATTCTCTGGCATAGGGACTGTCTCATAACTATGTGTCTGTACAGCCCCCAGCACAATGTGGCCCAGATGTCAGTTGGGTGCTATTGCAATGCAAACAAATATCTATGGGGCAAAAAACAAAGATCCCCCAAACAGAGGAATGCAGGCAAAGCAGATGCCCTGGGTTTAAGCTGCATTTTAAAGTCTACCTGTGGTATTATATTAGCAATGGCAGGAAACCTGTGCAGGTTTCAGGCTGCTCTCTGTAACAGATCCTTATTATTTTCTAGGAACTACAGACTAAGGAGCAGGGACAGTGATGAGAGACAACCGAGCTTTCTTCTGTTCTGACTTCCTTGCCAAAATGGCTAAAAATACACCCAAGACTTAGCCTTTGCCATTAAGCGCTTTACAGTTATCTGTAACATTCTATTAATATTTTGGGAACTGGGACTCACGAGCTGGTAAGAAGAATGGATTTGTCCTTCTGACAGTTATGACAATAAGAATCTCTCTGCTTGGCCGAGGTTCTGAAAACAAAAAAAATTAATTGGAAAACCTATCTGCCTCGGCGTGAGATATATGGTCGTCCGACAGTTCCTGTTCGTTAGCCTGCCAGCCTTTACCCCAAACTCTGTCAGCACTGGGAGTCAGGCAGCAGAGAGCGAGGGCTTGATAGAGTCAGTGCTGCCAGGCTCAATAATTTCTAAAACTACGGCACTTATATTACTATCCTTTAGAGAAAGAGATTTAAGGCCTTCAATCTATTTAGCTTACGGAAAAGAAGGTTAGGGGGTGACCTGATCACGCTCTACAAGTACCAACATGAGAAGAGGATTTCTGATCAGAGAAGGTTCTTGACTCTACCAGACCAAGGTAGAGCAAGATCCGATGGCTGGAAAGTGAAAATAGACAGACTGTCCGGAAATGGAGGAGAAAATTTTTGACAGTGATAGTAACTGACCACTGGAACAATTTACCAAGGGATGTGGTAAATTCTCTATCACTTGGTGTCTTTACATGAGGATTACAAGTCTTTCGATAACCAGTCGGGGAGATGGGTGGGTTACTTATGCTGACAGAAGAAGCTCTCCCACCCACCACTGCAGCATTTTCTCCCTCCAATGGGATCAGTCTGATAGGACTTTTAGCATCACTGTGAGATGAATCGTTTGCAGTGAGCAAAGATCTTGATTTGGAAATCTAAAGAGGGAAGCAAGTTACAGAGGTTTTCATACAAGGAAGAAGAATCTTTAACAAATAAAGACCAGCGTGGAAGCAAGCGGGTTGCCAGCCCCATCAGAGGAACTAACTAAGGTGACCAGAATGAAGTTCAAATCTGTTTAAGGAAAAAAACCAAAAAACCCCAAACCACACCCTACAGCCTGCACTTTGGTGGGATTAGTAAAAAGAAGCGAGTTCAAACTGAGGCCCAAGAGGAAGAGGGACTGAAAACTGTTCAGGGAAAGTTGTTCTGTGTAAACTTAACTGACAGAGGTAACATCAAAGCAGAGGAAGCAAAAGCACTCTGCCAGCAGGGATTAGAGAAGATAAAGGGACAGGAGCTGCTGAGCAAGGGGCTCCCGGCCAGCTCACCACAGGCTCCATTGACATATCAGGGCCTAGAATAAAATGGGTCTGAGAGGCACAGTGAGAGAATAACATGCAGGTGGCTAAGGACATAGCTGGTGAAATCTCACGGGGGTTCAATCAGGGTGAATGGGACAGGGAGGCTGCCAGGAAACACTTCTCAATCAGAGGCCACAAAAAGCATGTTCCACGTTGAAAGAATGCAACGGCAGGGTCAGGAAATAACATCTGTACTGCAGATAGACGTTGGCAGCAGAGGCTGTTGGAAAGGCTCAGGGTATACCAGGACAGCATGCTACAGCAGGCATTGCATGGGCAGAGAGGAAAGGTGGAGCACAATGCTCCATTGGAAGCTATGAAAAACAGTTAGGAGGAGGAGGAAAATGGGAGATAGAGCTCCTCCCGTTATTTGGTGCGTGGGTAATGAGGAAGAGTGGCCCAGTGGTGAGGGTGCTAACCTAGGACTCAGGAGACCTAAGGTTGCTTCCTTGCTTTTGCCACAGACCCCGTGTGTCAGCTCAGGCAAGCTGCTCAGTCTCTCAGTTTCCCATCTGTAAAATGGGGACATTAGTACTTACCTTCCTCTTGTGAGGACAAATACAACAAAAAATGGGAGGTACTTAGCTTCTGTGGTAACAGGAACCTTCTACAGATACTGGAAGGTGGTCAGGGACCATGGTGATGGGAGTGAGACAAGGATCTGACCAGAATAGTCTCTCACAAAAACCACAATGATGGGCAAAGAGCATCAAATCCTTTCTACAAGGGAGGAGGAATGAAGAGACACCGCTGTCTGCAGGGAATGGGTACCAGGCTCACCCAGAGATGCACAACTCAGACAGCCTTGCTGGCCCCTTTAGTAATGTCAAGATCCTTCCCATTATTATCCTGAAGGCCCCAAAACGTGTGAGCTCTCTTACAAGAGTGAAGTCTGAGACAGAGTCCCTACCCTATAGGGCCTGCCCACTGGACTGAACATGACACAAGAAGCGAGGGTGGTAATTGTCACTCTTTGTACTTCACTAGTGCCTCGGGACCCCAACTGAGGGTCCTGC
The DNA here is from genome assembly GCF_965140295.1 of Lepidochelys olivacea. Lineage (NCBI taxonomy): Eukaryota > Metazoa > Chordata > Testudines > Cheloniidae > Lepidochelys > Lepidochelys olivacea. The sequence goes on from NC_140413.1 coordinate 9,860,429, forward strand.
TAGTCACTGATGGTCCAAGGATCAGCATTGGAGAATGAGTAGACCAGGCCATAGAACTGCAATCCTGGGTCAAACCAGCAGTGAAATCCTGTCCCCAGTACAAGCTTCGACTCTGACTTCAGTGGGACCAGAATTCCATTGAGCTCTGTATCCTGTTACCAACTGCACCCAGTACCAGATGCTTCAGAGGTAGGTGCAAGATGCCCTGAAGTCAGCAGTTCTGTGATAGCCTGTCTCCCGGGAAAGTTTCCTCCTCGAGGAAAAGTTGGCTTAGGCCCTGAAGCATGAGAATTTAGATCCCCTCCAAAACTGTGGGTTAGCTTTTAATAGTACTATAATAATGCTGGATATTCTTGTTACCATATATAAATTTCTAATTGCTTTCTGAATCCTGCTAAACCCTTGGCCTCAGTTATGTCTTGTGGCAAAGCGTTCTGTGCGCTAATTGTGTGCTGAGACACAAGTATTTCCTTTTATGGGTTTTAATTTTGTCATGGTGTTGACTGTCCCCTTGTATTGCATTATGGGGCAGAGTGAACTCAAGTTCCTGCTCTACCTCCTCCAGACCATTCATTATTCTACATACTTTTATGAGGTCCCCTCTGATGGGCCTCTTCCCTAAGGTATTTTCAGTTGAATATTTATGTGCTTCTATGCTCTTTATTTATAGCCCTCTCCAAGCTGCTTAGAGTATCTGAAAGGCTTTAAAATCAAACCTAAAGACACTCTTTATTTGGTACAGCTTTTAAATCTGTATTTTCAACCTCATTTCATTTGATTGTAAAGTGCCCAGAGATGGTCACATGAAGGATGCTATTTTAAGCGTGACAGACAGATTAACAGACATAAAATTAGCGCTCAATTTAGTGGACCAGCTACTCTACCATACGTATTCTGATCTCTGGTTCGGAAGGGATCGCATCCAGGGTTAATGGGACTCACAGAATCAGATCTCACCCTGAGTTACCTTATCACTCGCTTGGGTTTCAGGAAGAGGGACTGTAGCAGTGGGAAGAGGTATTTTTGGCTGAGCTAAACCACACGCGCTCCAGTATCCAAAACAACCAGACTGATCACAAGTTATCTTAAGTATCAACAGCAGTTCTAGAAAACCGGCAGTGGCAGCCGGTGTTAACGATCCAGAGGCAGAATAGCATCTACCTGTGGTACTTATGTAGCCCCCTTTGCCATGATAGCTGAGTGCCACACAACAGAGCTGTCATGTGTTTACCGCTCATCACCCCCACGTTGTAGGGAAGTGCTATAACCCCCCCCCCGACAGTTGAAATATCAAGGGCAGGAGCTCGAAGTACAAGTAGCACCTAGCCCACTGAGGTCCCAGTCGCAGGTGGGACCTCAGTTCTAGGCACTACTGTCATTAGAATGGAGCAGAGAGGGGATTTTTTGGCTTGATTCCTAACCCAGAAACTCTAGGAAAAAAACTGGTTAGTTTCCAACTGAAAGTTATTTTGGGGTTATTCTTGCCAAAACGGAAAACTGACAAAAAAAATTGTTCAGGTCCAAACCAAACATTTGTAAGCTCGTTTCAGTGTGTCACTTCCAAATGAAATTGCCATTTGAATGGAGATTTTCCAGACAAACTCCTTTGACCTTCCCAAGGGTATTTATTTTTTCAGGTTTTCATTCAGCCTGAAACCGGTCGCCAAATTTCATCCCAATTCACAAATCGTTTCAGTGCCCCCCTGTAGCGGGACGGTTACCTCGCTCCTGGGATAAAAGGAGTGAGAGCAGCTCAGGGAGGCTGGCTGAGTAGCTGGCCACAGGCGGCCCTGATAAGAGGGCTGTGAGTAGGAGCCCGGAGAGTCTCACTCCAGCTTGGAGTGGGAAGGACCTGGCTGCCTGGGAGACAGGGTACCTTGGGCAGAGACAGTGCTGGGGAAGGGCAAGAGGAGCTGGGGAGCTCCAGCCTGGCAACTCCCCAGGCTGAGGCCTTGTTAAAGGCCCAAGGAGGTACTCTGGCTGCAGAAGTGCAGCCCAGGGAGATGACGACTGGCAGAAGCCACTGAGACAAGGTGGACATAGGGGGAGGGGGTTCCCCTGGTAAGGGAGACCCAGAGTGTGGGGGCACTGCTGTGGGGCAGCACCCCAAGGTAAGGACAGGGGGGCCTGAGGCAGGGGAGACATCGGCCAGCAGGAGGTGCTCTGAGACTGGAAAAAGCTAAGTCCTGGACTGACCAGCAGGAGGCACCACAGCACTGAGTTAGCAATCTGCTACACCCCCAAAATGCATTTTTGAGAGAATTTACTGTTCATTAAAAAAAATATTGCCCAGCTCCACTTGTGATAATCTGACGGCTCAGAGAGAGCAGGTGGGAAGATGATGACGGGCGAGTACATATAAAGGCAATTATGAGGGCAGCGCAGGGCTTTTTTCATTTGGATTTACTGTTGCTACTTTGAGGTCATCACTTTGGATGTGATTAATTCTGTAAGTCTCTCGGGGGGACACTACCATTTTTATTAGCGCCCTGCTAATGAGGGAGGTTAATTAGTCCTCTCTCTCAGCTGCTTGGAAGTAGCAGTCATCCTGTTGTGCCATACGCATCTCAGGAAACATCCCAGCTCCATATTACTATGGCAAAAATATTCTTACCTAGGTTGGAAGTTAGCAATACTTGAAAAAGTCTTTTGGGGGCAGTAATGGAGCAGCAGGTTCTTGAGTCCCCTGGCATGGCAGGCCTGGTCTATACTAGGAAATCCACACCTCTGAGTAATGCAGTTATACCAACCTAAGCCCTGCTGTGGACAGCTCTAGGTTGAGGGGAGTATTCTGCTGGCGACCTAGCTATTGCCTGTCGGGGAGGTGGATTACCTATGCCGATGGGAGAACCTCTCCCGTCAGCGTAGGTAACATCTTCACTGCACAGCGCAGCTTTGTTGGTGCAGCTGCAGCATTTTAAGTGTAGACAAGCCCGTACCATCAACAAGGGATGTCGGCCTCCTGCAATTAGCGGGAACTATTAAAACAGCTGTTTCAGGAATGAAGGGGTTAACGGGGTACATGATTTATGAGGAGCGGCTGAGGGAACTGGGCTTGTTTGGTCTGCAGAAGAGAAGAGTGAGGGGGGATTTGATCACAGCCTTCAACTACCTGAAGGGGGGTCCCAAAGAGGATGGAGCTCGGCTGTTCTCAGTGGCAGCAGATAACAGAACGAGGAGCAATGGTCTCAAGTTGCAATGGGGGAGGTCTAGGTTGGATATTAGGAAAAACTATTTCACAAGGAGGGTGGTGAAGCACCGGATTGGGTTACCTAGGGAGGTGGTGGAATCTCCATCCTTAGAGGTTTTTAAGGCCCAGATTGACAAAGCCCCGGCTGGGATGGTTTAGTGGGGGTTGGTCCTGCTTGGAGCAGGGGGCTGGACGAGACGACCCCCTGAGGTCCCTTCCAACCCTGCTAGTCTAGGATAATGATCCTGTGTGAGATCCCGTCAGCCCTAAGCTAGTGGGGCTTCTCTTTTAGACCTTCAGTTCTGCCCATCTAAAATGTCTCCTTGTCACGCCCATTCCTTGTTCACCGTGAGGCACCTGACCTGGAGACTAGGCGCAGAAGTCTCCTTTAATGCTACTGCGCTTACATCGTGAGCAGCTCTCACTTCTCCTCCACAGCTCAAACTCTCCCACCTCCTATTCACAGATCCCCAAACATCTCAGTCTCTCCTGGAGCCTGGTCTAATGATCCTTTCACGGAAGTCATAGAATCATAGAATATCAGGGTTGGAAGGGACCCCAGAAGGTCATCTAGTCCAACCCCCATTGACCAAAGTCCTGCCATTGACCTCAATGGCTGATACAGCAGGTCCCTACGGATAAAAAGAATCCACCCATTCGTTGTGGTCGTGGTGATTTTAGGCATTTAACCAGCATGCTCTTGCAACACATCACAGTAACCTTGTAGATATAGAAATGCATGTCAGGGAGCTGCCTGGAGCCTCAATGAACTGGTGGAAGCTGTAGCAGCTCCTCCTTCATGTGTGCAAGAAATGACTCACTTGGTTGGTTTCATTATTCTGTGCTGAGAAGGAGAATGCTCCAGTGGTTTGAGCACAGGATGGGGAGCCAGGACTCCTGGGTTCAACTGGTGGATCTGTCACTGACCTTCTGCCTGACATTGTACTAGGGAGTTGTGTCTCAGTTTCTCTCAGTAAAATGGGAGTATTTATTCTTATCCACTAGAGCCAGTCAATGTTTTTCACATGAGAGAAGTTTTCATCAAAAATGAGACTGCAACTCTCAAGTGGTGCAAAGGGGCCAAATTCTGGCTGCAAACAGTCAGCAGAGAACTCCCTTGCTCTCTGTGACACTGGGCTTCTGCACTAGGTGCTCTACCTAGGTGTGTCAGGGCCACATGGACCTTGCTGATCCTCAACTTACAAGCTCCTCCTCTGAATCCTAAGCCAGTCTGGCCCCTAGCCTGCTCTAATTTATGCTTGGACCAGCACAGATGAGCTCCCCGTATCAGGGAGCTGTAACCAGCTCCTTGACGGCCTCACCTCCAGCTTCCCTGGGCTGAGCAGATGGAAGAAGTCCCTAGGCCTGAGAGTCATGGAGAAGAGAGGTTTCTCCTGAACAGAGGTCTAACCCACAGCACTGAAACCAATGCCCCTCTCTCCCAAACACTGGAGAGGTTCAAAATCCAGACCTGCCTCAGAATTCCATGGCCGAGGCCTATCCCTGTATAATTGGCCAGATGGGGGAATTGGATCCGAAACCCTAGACTTTTGGAGTGGTTCATGATCTGGGTCGGAATTCTGCAGTGTGACTCAGCTCTAGCATCCTCAAGTTGATCAGCTTTCTTACCAACTTAGACACGGGCTTGTAAAAAAGCACAGGTCATTTCCAGATCATGAGCGCTGAGCCATCTTCACCTCACACGATTGTGTAAAAAGGACTGAATTCATCTCAGATCTGGCACCCTGCTTTAACATTGTTTGCCGGTGACGCAGTAGGGTGGTGGGGAGGAGAGAAGCATGTGGCCCATTACTAGAGTTAAAAAAGTTAATTGCTAGCGTGGTTTTTACTGCTAATGGTTGTTATTGGTTCCCGCTGGCCTGATTTCCACACCACTTCATGGAGTACAGCAGTGTTTCTTTTATTTCTCCCTCTATGCATCAATCTGCATTTTGAATAGTTCTCTCCACTGTTCCCATGGTTTGAAGCACGTCACCCCCTTCAAAGAACAGCTGAATGTACCCTCCTTCATGCTGTAGTGCTTAGTTTTGGGGTTTTATTTTAATATGACCTTATAAAGAAGAATCTTCACATCACAGTACTCTGAAAACGGCTCTCTTGACATTCTTCCAAGTCAGCCTAAAACTAAATGCTGTGATTTTCTGCTATGGGCACATCAAGGTTCTAAGACCTTTCAAGCAGAAGTTATGGTCTGTATTCTCCCTTCCCTGGCTTCTCACAGAACATTAGATCAAGTTCAAGATCTCAGCCTAGGTGTGGGAACCAGGAGTGCGGGAGTGCTGCAGCAGCCCCAGCCCATGCCTGGGGTCCCGCTGCCAGCCCCACACCTGGGACTCTGCGCCCAGGGCTCTGCTCCCGGCCCTATGCCTGGAACTTCACTCCCTTCTGCCAGCCCTGTGCCCAGGGTCCCAGCTGTTGACCCTATGCCCAGGACTCCACTCCTAGCCCTGGGCCCCCAGCTGTGGCCATGGCTTTGGCGGGGGGGGGCATGGACAGGGGCAAGGGGGGCACAAGGTAAAAAGTTTGGGGGCCACTGCTTTATAGTTTCCTTATCTGCCTTTCAGCACCCCGACTATAAAAAGTGTTCCAGCCCCACTGGATCTTGGTCCTTACCTTCAAGGCAGTCAATGGCTTGGGCTCAGGTTACCTAAAACATCATCTAATGCTCCGGAATGAGGCCTGTGGCTGAAAACTTGACTCCTTTGATGTAATGGAACTTTCTACATTAAAGGTAAAGCTCATCTGTGCAGGAGACAGAGGTTTTGGGGGGGCCAGTCTGAGACGGTGGAATCAAGTAAGGATCATCACAAACCTCCCCACCTTCTGCTTGATGTGCAAGGCAGACATCACGGGCCTGGCCTTCTCTGACATAAACATAGAGCAGGGGTGGCCAACCCCTGAGCCTGAGAAGGAGCCAGAATTTACCAATGAGCATTGCCAAAGAGCCACAGTAACACATCAGCAGCCCCCTGTCAGCTCCCCAACCCCACTCCCAGCACCTCCCACACACCGGCAGCCCCACCAATCAGCACCTCCCACTCCCTCCCCCCATCTCCTGATCAGCTGTTTCGTGGCATGCAGGAGGCTCTGTGGGGAGGGGGAGGAGTGAGGGCATGGCAGGCTCAGGGGCGGAGTGGGGGTAGGGACGGTGGCAGAGCCAGGGGTTGAGCAGTGAGCACCCCCCAGCACATTGGAGTCGGTGCCTGTACAAGGAGCCGCATGTTAACTTCTGAAGAGCTGCGTGGGACTCCGGAGCCACAGGTTGGCCACCCCTGCCATAGAGCAATGTGGGCATGTCTACATATGATTAACAAAATTCCAACAAAAAAACACTCCACTGCACACACTACTCCCCTGGGAAGAGAGGAGAGAATAAACCTCATGTGAGAAACGTTACTGCACTACTCGGAGGTGCTTAGATACTCCGGTAACGAGTATGGTATAAGAATCTGTATCGAGAGAGTCTTGTCACACTCTCTTCTATTTTACGGCCGATATTTCATTGATGGGAGGACTGGTGAATTTGATGCATGCAGTGTTGTTGTAGGTGTGTCAGTCCCAGGATATAAGAGAGACAAGGTGGGTGAGGTAATATCTTTGATTGGACCAGCTTCTGTTGGGGAGAGAGACAAGCTTTTGAGCTTATGAGCTCTGTGTATGCTGGAAAGCTTGGCTCTGGCTTTGTCTACACTACATCCTTACGTCATTCAGGGGTTAGAAAAATCCACTCCAGGGTGACAGTTATACCGACCTTAACCCGCACACGTACACAATGATATGTCGGCAGGAGAGCTTCTCCTGCCAACATAGCTACCGCCTCTTGTGGAGGGGGAGTTACTAAGCCGCTGGGGGAGCTCTTTCCTGTCGGCACAGTGTGCCTTCCGGCAGCGGTGCCACGGTCAATTTGCAGTGTAGACCTGCCCTTTCTCGCCAAGAGAAGTTGGCCCCACCTTGTCTCGCTAGTGAATTTTATCACATGCAACCTGTAAAGGCTTTGAACCTCCACAAAGCCCGCATTGTCAAGACCACTTCATGGTCTTACTGCTGCTCCCCTCATCCCCCGCTCCACCTTAGTATCCGTAAGCGTCACTGGCAAAATTAGTGTAGGTCTTACACTACATTAGTGTAGTCACTTGGTGACTAAGGACAGTCCAGATACTATGGCCCTGGAAGCCATAGAAGCACCTAGATATAGGCTAGTCCTGCTAATTTACTGCCAAGCATAGTGCTTACAACTAATCAGTGGGGCTACTCACATTTAGGAGTGAGCACTGCTGCTCCTACTGCGTACGAATTGTTTGTGTAACCTTCTGGGCGTGGTGTTCTGTCCCATCTAGTGGCACCGAGACCACTTAGAGAGAGAGATAAAATGAGTCTGCCTTACAGCCTTAGCAAGCAGCCAATTGGCTTTTAGCTCATGCGGTAGAGGGCCATGCACTAAGCTTCAGGGGTCCCAGGTTCGATCCCGCCCTTCAGGAGTTCCAGGTTTGATCCCGTCCGCTGACGACTGGGGTCTGTCAGCGTTACATTTGCACGATTGGATCTTTAGGCCTTGCAAACACTTACATATGTACTTCAGTTTACTCTGGTGAATTGTCCCATTAGAGTCAATGGAACTACTCACATGAGTAACGTTAAGCACATCCACAAACATTTGCACGTTCAGGCCCTTAACACTGTAAATTCTTTAACAAACAGACAACAGGTGAAATCTAGGCCCCACTGACGTCAGTGGAAGATGGCCATTGATTTCAATGGGGTAATGATTTCACCCCATCTCTTTGGTTCGTTTGTTAAGCACTATGCACATGGCATAATATAAAGACAATAGAATATTTATTTGTGTGCAGTGCACTAAAAATGGCGTGGTTTGGGCTTATGGGGTGAGCTCTAAGCATAGCTGTGCAGAAGGAACTTTGAAATACTGAGCTAGTGTGAGCCCAGGAGGCCCAAGTCTCACAACCTGGGCTGGGAGGCTTGCTGATACAGGCCGTGCAGATGTCCCCGTAGGTACTACGGCAATACAAATAATCAATCTGAATGAACTTGAAAGGGTCTGGATTATTCCCATTGTATAGACCCGTCAAATGAAGCAAGAAAAATAAAGCAACAGTACCCAGAATTACACAGGCCTGGTCTACACGAGGGGGGGGGAGGGGGACGCAGAGAATCAATCTAAGTTACACAGCTTCAGCTACGTGAATAATGTAGCCAAATTCGACGTACTTAGATCTACTTACCGTGGTGTCTTCACTGTGGTAAGTTGACTGCTGACACTCCCCCGTTGACTCCGCCTACGCTTCTCGTTCCGGTGGAGCACTGGAGTCGACGAGAGAGCACTTGGCGGTCGATTTATCGCATCTTCACTAGACGGGATAAATTGACCCCCGCTGGATCGATCGCTCCGGAGGTAAGTGTAGACATGCCCACAGAGAGTTAGTGGTAAAGTCCTAGTTTACCACCCTGGCTCTAATTACTAGACCACACTCCCGCCTAATACCACAATCTAACAGCTTCTTAATTAAAAGAAAGTTCTGCTACAACTGCCTGCAAATGGGAGGACTAGTTGCTAACTCAAGTGCTGGATAGTTTTATGAGATCATTATCGACCTCGCCAACCCAGCTAGAGACTAGATCTGGGCGTGAAATCCTAGCTGTATAGGAGTCAATGGGAGTTTTGCTATTGACTTCAGTGGAGGCAGGATTTCCACCTGCGTGACTTGTCAGTAAGATTTCCAGGGTCTCACTACAGCCTGGGAGAGAGCCCCTTCTTGCTCTAGTTGTAAGTTTCCTGCCGAGGCCTGCAGTGAAATTTGAGAGACGCAAACGATGGTTTTTGGGGAGAAAGGTGCCATTTCTGGACAAGATATCCTGGACTCACGCATAGGGAGACAGAATGAAAAACTGCTCTTGTCTACTGCTTGGGCAGCCATTCCTGGCTGTTTTGTCAAACGCATGGGGCAGCATCTCCATTTCTCAAGTGACAAATTTAGCACCAGCTTCCTGCCCCGCCTTACATTCCTTGCAAGGAGGGAAATTACTCCTGGGAATCCCAACGTTCTCCCTATGCTGCACAGTTACAGTGACTGCATTGCCTACGACTGATATCTATCCCTTATTCCACACGTACAACGTTCCTTGGTGGTACGTTCCTGCACTGGGCAGGGGAGTACCCTAGGGACGACCCAGCAATGTTACCTGTCCTGTAATTACACTAACCCCTTTGGGTAACATTATGGTCTCTCTCTGGCAGCCGAAGGAATGACAATAAGCTGAGATTTGCAAGTGCTCCTGCTCGAGTTAATCCTTCCAAAAATCTCTTTCATCTTCCTATAAACCTCACACAAGAATTGCAGGCTCCAGCTAGGGGTTCTCTCTCTTGAATGGATTTAATCTCTCTGCCAATTTCAAAAGGCAGCACAGCAATGAATCTGCAAGAAGACCTGAAGAAGAACTCTGAATAAGCTTGAAAGCTCATCTCTCACACCAGCAGAAGATGGTCCAAGAACAAATATTACCTCACTCACCTTGTCTTGCTAATATCCTGGGACCAGCACCATCACAATAATATGCAAACAACTGAAACTCCAAAGCACTGAAAAATACAGGGCTGTGTTTCCTGCTTCAATGAACAAGTGCAGACTCGTGGAGGAGGGCCAATTAGCACCAGCAAAGAGTCTGGCCCATAAACATTTAAAAGAGATGGTGCCGGCATGGCCCCACCAAGGATATGACTGGGCTGATTCTGTTCTCTTGCTGGTGTAACCTTGCTGACATCAGTGAAGTGACTTTTGATTTTCGTTCGCAAAGGTGTGTGAGAGTGTAGAATCGGGTCCCTTATATTTAGAGCTACAGAGGGGAATAAGAAGGCAATCCATTCCTGGACATAGGAAGGATGAAGACTCCCCACAAATGAATCAGCAGAGACTGAAATGTCAGTCAAACCTTAACCCAGAGATTGCACCACTAGATACATCTCTCAGCAAGCCCTCCTTCTAGCACACACATGCATGAATGAATACCTTAATTATGGCCTTGTATTTAATTGCAGAAGAGAAGAATGAGGGGGGATTTGATAGCTGCTTTCAACTAACCTTAAGAGCCCAATGATTTATATAATGAGGCTTAATTCAATTAACACACTCAAGGAGCCTCAGGTCATGGAACATGCTGACCTGGTGATGTACGACTTTCAAACAGATCATACACTGCTAGGGTCCAAGAACATCATTTCCCTCTGACTTTTATGCCAGAGTTCAAGACTCATGTATTTAAACACAAACCAGACACCAACTGTATTCTGAGAGCAATCCACCTTCCTGCAACTTAACATTAGATTGGGAGGAAAAAAGGGCTTCTATTCCTTCGGCTTCAGAAATATCCAGAGAGACGCAGATATTTAGCACAGTGAGGACGTTGCCTGGTAGACAGAAAACTGAGTCTATGGGGAACCCAATGTGATGTCCCATTGTTGGAATTGAAAGACAACAACAGAAGAAATGTTAAATCCTGTACTTTGCTAACAACCCATGGGAGAAGGCACTTCTCTGGTTGTACGCAATATGCTCTCACACAGGTTGAATCAGGGTCTTCTCACTTGGGGGAATGGCTTTTCCTTTGTGCTGGGTAAACTGCCTGAGTCTGATTAGATAACATCCATGTGATTGGAGAACTTGGCATGTCACAGAAATCTAAGACACATAGAATCATAGAATAGAATCATAGAATATCAGGGTTGGAAGGGACCTCAGGAGGTCATCTAGTCCAACGCCCTGCTCAAAGCAGGTCCGATCCCCAATTAAATCATCCCAGCCAGAGCTTTGTCAAGCCTGACCTTAAAAACTTCTAAGGAAGGAGATTCCACCACCTCCCTAGGTAATGCATTCCAGTGTTTCACCACCCTCCTAGTGAAAAAGTTTTTCCTAATATCCAACTAAATCTCCCCCACTGCAACTTGAGACCATTACTCCTTGTTCTGTCATCAGCTACCACTGAGAACAATCTAGAGCCATCCTCTTTGGAACCCCCTTTCAGGTAGTTGAAAGCAGCTATCAAATCCCCCCTCATTCTTCTCTTCTGCAGACTAAACATCCCCAGTTCCCTCAGCCTTTCCTCATAACTCATGTGTTCCAGTCCCCTAATCATTTTTGTTGCCCTCCGCTGGACTCTTTCCAATTTTTCCACATCCTTCTTGTAGTGTGGGGTCCAAAACTGGACACAGTACTCCAGATGAGGCCTCACCAATGTCGAATAGAGGGGAACGATCACATCCCTCGATCTGCTGGCAATGCCCCTACTTATACATCCCAAAATGCCATTGGCCTTCTTGGCAACAAGGGCACACTGTTGACTCATATCCACCTTCTCATACACTGTAACCCCTAGGTCCTTTTCTGCAGAACTGCTGCCGAGCCATTTGGTCCCTAGTCTGTAGCGGTGCATTGGATTCTTCCGTCTTAAGTGCAGGACTCTGCACTTGTCCTTGTTGAACCTCATCAGATTTCTTTTGGCCCAATCCTCCAATTTGTCAGGTCTCTCTGTATCCTATCCCTACCCTCCATCGTATCTACCTCTCCTCCCAGTTTAGTGTCATCTGCAAACTTGCTGAGGGTGCAATCCACCCCATCCTCCAGATCATTTATGAAGATATTGAACAAAACCGGCCCCAGGACTGACCCTTGGGGAACTCCACTTGATACCGGCTTCCAACATATCAATGGCCTGCATTTTGCTTCACACCTCTGGTTCATAGCCAGTGGTATGACCAAGTGATAATATCCAGTCATGTCCCAATAAGGACTGCTCAAGCAATAGTCACCTATTGAGATAACCAGTTGTGACATGGCTCAAGCATCATCCCCATGGTCATGGTGAAGCCTCCTCAAAACTATACACCTTGCCACATAACCACCACCACAAAGCAGGACAGAGTATTTGTCATCACTGAAAGCGCTAGGGAGACTTGATGACTCAGGAAATTAGCCAACGTGTAGTCAAATGTTTCTACATGAGGCTGTTGGCTCAGCTTGGGCCAGTAGTCCCTGGAAGCTGGAGAACCGCTCACCTAGGCCGATGCTGTGATGTGGATGACAGTGAATGAGCTAGAGCGGAGTTCTTCAAACGGTGGGGTGCAGCTCCTTACGGGGCAAGGAGGAATGTCTGGGTGGGGGCACGGTGGGGCTCGAGCAGTGAGGAATGTCCAGGCAGGGGCACGGTAGGGCATGGTGGGGCCCTGGGAAGATGCAGCCCCTCCCTGTCCCCAGCTCTGCTCCAGTCCCACCGCCAGTCGCATCTAGAGCTCCCAGCCCTGTGCCTGGCTCCGTCCCCAGCCTCAGCGCGGCTCACAGCCCGGCACCAGCTCCCAGCCTTGGCCGCTGATCCATTCCTGGCCCAGGCCTGAGGCTGGGGGCAAGGCCAGGAGCGGAGCCATACCTGGCTGCAGGCCCAGCTGCCAGCCCCCACTGCAGCCTGGCTGCGGCTCCACTCCCGCCCCTGGCCACAGCCCCGCTCCCAGCCCCAGATTCACCCCCAGCTGCGGCTCCCTTACCCCTGTCCGCCCCCCCAGTCCGGGGCCGGGAGCTGGTGGTCTCAGGCCACACATCACAAGAACTATCTGCAGCCTCACAGGAAGCCCTGGCTGAGAGACCCAGGGCTGAATGGGCACGGACAACGAACGCCTCTCTCAGCCACAGAGGGAGTGCTCCAAAACGTGACTGGTGAACATCCTCCTCCAGCACGTTCCAAGCGTGAGCAGTACAAGTCACCAAGCCATCTGCGGGAGGGGTTTTTTTTGGGTGTGGGGGGGGTGTTAGCCCCACTCCTGCCTCCCTGCTGCACTGGGAATGACAGCAGATGGGCAGCATTTTGCCAAGCCCACAGCTGCAAGCAGCCCTTTGTCACAGGCTGACTTGAAGCCTGGATTTAGTGACCTGGTAGGAGGCCTAGGTAAGAGAATGAAAATTAGAACTGGCTGCAGATCGTTCTAATCCAGTACATAGTCAGCCCAGCTGTGAACACCTGACAGGCCTAAGTCACAGATCCTACTGACAGCTGTGAACACCTGACAGGCCTAAGTCACAGATCCTACTGACAGCTGTGAACACCTGACAGGCCTAAGTCACAGATCGCCACTGGCCCCTCCCGCACAGTGCTGTGATACTAAGATTCCACTTGATCAAAAGCCAACACTGTTCTGTTCTCCCTAAACCTCGCCCCCCCCCCACGCCCACAAGAAACACACTCACTATTTTCATTTCCAACAAAAGCTGCTCTGTGCTCTTTCAGAGAGGTGCCAAGCATCTCCAGTGAATAGCTGAACAAGCCCCCCAATTTGCAGTGGGAGTCAAGGGCACTCAGTGGCTATCATTTAAAGAAGAGAGTTAAGAATTACACACTGTACATTTTTTGTGCATTTGTGGCACAAACAGGCCGGGCACTATGAAGAGCAGCACACCCCAGCATGCGGGAAGGCATATTAGATATTACAGATAATGCATAGAACACAGGGATTGCCAGACCCAAGGTCCATCTCGTCCAATTGCCTATCTCCGACAGTGGCCAGCACCAAATGCTTGAGGGGAAGGTGTAAGAACCCCACCGTAGCAGATGTGGGATAATCTGCTCCACATATCAGGTTGTATCCATCCTGATCTCTAATAGCTAGAGAATGGTTTAAACCCTTAAAAGGAAGTTTTGCATCCCTTCAAGAAGGTTTGCTAGCAATGACAGTTATAATTCTGGATATTCTCCCTATCCATATAAACATCCAATCCCTTTCTGAATCTTGCTCAGCTCTAGGCCTCAGCGACTTCTTGTGGCAATGAGTTCCACAGGAAGAAATTGAGGAAGAGACTCACCTAAGGCCAAAGACGGAGACGAGTGTTAGAACTGGGATTAGAATTCAGGACCTCCTCGCTTCCAGTCCTACATTCAGAGCACGACCCTTGACAACACGTCTCCCTCTTAACATTTTATAAAACAAAGGGATTTCTTTCCTCTGTGGCAGGAAGGCTTTACTGCTGTCACCCCTCTAGAAGCTGCGCAGCCCCGCTCAGTGTAACCAAAGCTTTAAAAAAAATGCAGGAGTTCTAACACAAGTTCTTTCTACAGAAGATGGGGCTTGTGGTTAAATCACGGACCTGGGATGTGCCTGTGCAGCGCCTGGCACAATGGGGCCAGGACTATCTCTTACTATGTGTCTGTGCAGCACCCAGGGCTATGGGCCAGTAGGGGCTACCATAGTAAAAAAAACAACAACTTTGGGATCCTCAGGGTCTATAGAGACAGGGCAGGGGTATAAATAGCTAGGGGGACAGACAGACAGGCAGGGGCGTAGGGCAAGGAGGGGCCTTAAAGACCAGGGTGAAGCAGCCCATTGAATTTGGTCAAAGGAGAGCAGATCAGTAGCTGATAAGCAGGGGGCATGGAGAAGACCGGAAGGATGGGGAGGGGAAGCGGGTATTCAATAGCCCTGATTTCTCTCCAGGAAATTGTAAAACAGTGGAAAGAAATGCAGCCGTCTCTCTGAAATGAGAAACTTCACAGTGAACCCGCTCAGCATACAACTGGTCTCGCTCTGTTTCCATGGCGATGGCTACAAATCTGTGTCAGCCACAATACACTCTAGAGTTCCTAAAATTGAAAAAAAAAAAAAAAAGAGGGGAAAGAAGGGAGGGAATCCTTTGTACCATTTGCCTTTGCTGCTCATCTTGTTTTAGGGCATGGGGGCTTATAAGAGCATGATGCCAGTTTAAGTAGCACGTCTACAGATGCCTCAACCACAGTTCATACTATCAATCTTAGGCATTTATATGGTCCTTGTCAGTACAGTACCTGAGCATCTCACTAGCTTTAATTAACTTATTCCCTGTGAGGTAGGAAAGTGTCGTTATCCCCATTTTATAGGTGAGAAACCAAGGCCCTGAAGCACAACATGATCTGCCCAAAGTCAAACAGGAAAACTCTGGCAAAACGGGATTGAACCGAAGTCTCTTGAGTCATAGTGAGATCCTTCCAGCGAGGTAGGAGTCAGGGCTGTGGTACAACGAACAACAGAAATCAATTTCAAAGCGTTTCATAGGGATATCACTCCTCCTCCAAAAATGGCATTTTTAATCTCTCATCCATTCCTTTGATTTTTCTCAGTGTGGTTATTTTGGCACAGTTATGCCACTGTAAAAATATACAAATAGTTCTCTTACCACATTTTGTATGAGAGAGAACATATTTGTTAAGAAGAAAGGGACTGCAGCAAATTAATCAGCAGAGAGATTAGCACATAAAAGGATTTTGAAATTCTTGTGAAGAAAGCAGACAGGATGCTAGGGAAATATGCTATCCAAAGCAGCAGTGTCAGGTAGCAGATTTCACCTATTGGTCTCCAAACTGTACCATGGTGAGGATGGTAAAGGAGGAACTTGAGGTTATTTGTAATAAAGCCTCCCAAAAGATTCTTTAGGTTAGACACTGCCTCAGCAGCTCGATAGTGGGAAAAGTTTTTCCACGGTGAAACCTACCACCTCCCAGGGGCCACTGACTTAAGAAATAGGACAGAGTGAACCCTAAAAACAAAACACATTGGATCAGTCCCCAGATTTGCACCTATGAAAAGTCCAGGAGCCTCCTATTGCACTGATGTTTGGATGTCTGAAGGTTCCGGAGTAAGTCAGTCGCATGGGTCTCCAACTTTAAACCAGTGCATAGGCCCGCTTTGAAAGCTTTCACTCCTGGAAGTATGAGCTACAGGAAGTAGTCTGGCACAAGCAGCCAGCATTCCCAAGACAGTGGGAGCTGCAGGTGATCGGTGCTTCTGAAAACCAGGCCCTGTGTGTCTCAAATCTGGTGGCCACTGAGCCTTCAAAAGAAAGTCAATGGAATCTGATCCTAAGCGAGTTGCTCTGTAGATGCTGGAACTAAGGGTGCAGGGATGCTGCCGCACCCTCTGGCTTGAAATGGTTTCCATTATATACAGGGTGTGTGGTTTGGTTCAATGGCTCTCAGCACCCCCACTATAAAAATTGTTCCAGCCCCCCTGAGTTGCTCAGGTGGTGGGTAAAAAACAAGGCTCTGTCCACATGGAGGCTAGTACCAGCGTTCAAGAACAATTGCAAACCCAGCTGGTTTGCGTCCATGCTCCGCATGGTTACAAACTGTGCTCAGGAAGCATAGGAGAGCTCTGATCAGGGATGGTGGTGCTGCCATAGTGGCTTAAATAAATATATAAATTAGTGATCTGACATCCCTGCCTACACGAGACACTGAAACCATGATAGGTCCTGCTGAACTTCTAGCATAGCGGCTACCCTGGTGCAGCCCCCGATGCAGACAGGGCCGTAATGTCAAAAGAGAGATTTTCTGTGACTCCACTGACCTGACTAGTTTATTCATTTCAAGCAATTTGGCAATAAATCATCCTCAGACACACAGAGCAGGAGAAGAACATAAATCACTGCAATGATGATGATGGAGAAACAAAAGGTCTGGACAAGCTCAATTACCACCAGGGCTCGTTCTCCCTAACAGGGGAGACTGGAGGTTGCCACTCGATAGCAAGGATTTATCCATGTAGGGGAACTCCTGGAATACTCCAGTAAAGGGATTCCACTCACCACAAGTGCACCTCCTTGTGGCTAAGTCTGGGAATTAGCTCTGACCCTGTCTGGCACCCTCTGCCATCAGTCGCTCGCACTGTGGCCCCTTTCTCTTTCTCTGCGACTCAGGGTGCTCCCTCTTTGTGACTCAGCCCTGTGACCCAGTCACTATATAGACTTCTCCGTTCTGGGGTAACAAAGCCCCACTGGACAAGCTGTGTGGACACTGTCTCAGAAGGTCTCCGTTCCAAGTCTCCAGATTATGGGCTGCTTTCCCAGTAGTCGGTGGGGGGACCCAAGCCCTCCCTCTACTCTGGGTTTCAACCCAGGACACTATAATCAGCAGCCAAGGTCTGCACAGTCCCCCTCCTTGCTGCTGTTTCCCTGGACTTCTTCCTACCCAGACTTTCTCAGGCTTTCTTCCCTGTAACTTCTCTGGGTTGACCCTTCTTTCGGGCCTAGAATTCCTGAGCTTATCCTGCCCACTGGTGTCCTCTCAGGCCACATTAACCTCATCAGGGTCTGTATGGGGTAAACACCACATCACAATTCCATTTCTCTAAATACCACCCCCAAATGCCCATTAACTTTGGCAGAAGATTTAGGTGTACGGGGGGTATTTCTAGAGAGAAGATGAATAAAAAATGCCCCATTGAGAAGGCTGCTTGGAAGAAAGTCTCTTAGGCCTGTGCCTTCCAGCAAGACATGGATATGAAAGAGAAACACACATCACAGTGACTGTAAACAGACTGACTTATGATACCTAATTCATTAATCACTTCCGTGGAATAAGCCTGTTCCATGGGGTGAAATTACAGAGCTAACTGCGATGAAGTGTCAAATAGGTTACCCCTTGATTAAGGTCTAAAATGTGCATGGAGGATTTATTGAAATGGTACTACTATCTGTAGTGCAATTAATCACAATTACATTCCCAGTCAGGTGTATTTTTAATGCTATTGGGTCACTGTTCAAAAAGAAAAAAAAAAACCCAACAACTTTAACTCATTTTAAAACAGGAAATTAAATGCATCAGCATAACTTCTTTCAAGAGTATGTTGGCTATGTGTTCCCTCACTAAGAAAGAGAGTTTTGCTGAATCCAGGATTTTCCTCCTCAGAGAAATGTAGCTGAAAGGAACACTCATAGTTAGAAAATATGTAAACAAGGCTACTAGACTTAGCCTTTTCAATGGGGGAGAAAGAACGCCTTGCTCTGACTAATGAGCAATGTTCTACACTGGATATGCACTGCAGTCATTTGCTAATTAATTTGTTAATATTTGCAAAGCAGTTTAAAAGATGTGAAGCATTAAATATAAATGCTAAATAAAGAGTCATAAATAATCATCAGCACAAAGATCTCCAAGCACTTCAAACCCTGGCAATGGGGATGCTCACTTCCTGTCCCCAGTCCAGACCCCTCTGCTCAAACCTGTGGCTCCTAACCTGCAGTAACATCGTCCGGACCCAGTTGTGCTAGATCCTAGGAAGATCATGGACTCTGCCCAGAAAAGCTGTAAGAGGCCTTAGCCCCAGGTTATAGCCACTTTCAACCTGTTGCTGCCAGATCCTTACAGAATCTGGACACCAGTCCATTGTCCACTTCTTGCTTCCAACCCAGAGTTCCAAGTGGCTCCTGGGTGTACCGTAAAACCACCCTGTTCCGATATGCAGCCACTCATCAGCGTCTGTTGCCAGCCCCATCAGAGCATGGGTCAGGGTGAGTGATAGGGCAATCACTCTTCTCTACTCCCTCAGCCTGGACTCTTCTGTAGACTATATGACTCCTCGATGGGCTATAAAACTACCAGATGCATGCTGCAGCCATTCTCTATCTACCACCAGAGCACAAAAGGACCTGGCTAAGTGTTTGGGGTGGGGGGAAGGGGTTGCTCCCTGCATAGCTGGAAGGCCTTCACAAATTCTCATTATTATATCACAGACTTATTTCTCATAGCTACCCTTCTCCCATCTGCATTTCCCCTTGCTTCCTGCCTTTTTATGATCCTTCCTTAAGCCCCACCATTTCCCTCCTTTATGCAGCTTTGTGACGACATACAAATGCCACCTCCCTCCATAAAGAAATGAGCTGTAATGAGGTGAGAGCCTTTCTTCATGCTCTCTGCCCTCCTATAGTAAACCCCATTAACTGTGGATTTGGGTGAATTGCTGCAGTTTAGTGGCTCCAGGGCCATCAGACAGAGCACAAGAGAGGGAGGGAGAAACCTCAAACAAGTGCCTCACCTTACTACAACATAGTTTTGATATTAACCCTTTCATACAACTTTCTGCTCCATTGTCCCAAGGTTTGTCCAATGCACAGAAGTCATTACCCTGCCTACACTGATGCAACATGTAAAATATGTCATCCCACTCCACCCAGTCAAAATGCCTTCTGAGCATCTAAAGAATCAGCCGCCACAGGCATTTTGTCCTTAGACCTGATGGACTCTTATCTAGTTGCCAGAGCAACATCTATGTGTCAGAACTGCTAGGTTCTAGTTCTTCCATGGACTTATTTCAATGATTTGTATAACAGTAACAATCTGAGGAGACAGTTGAGATCAGGGCCCCAGTAAGCAAGGGCAATGTTACCAGCTGTCACGGTCTTTGATATTTTTTTTACAGATCCAGCTCCTGGAATTATGTCATTCCATAAGAATCTCAACTTTCATTGAACATTTTAAAAAAAGTTTCTAGCTTACATAGTTGGGGAGAAAAATCTTGAAAATTTGATGCAACTGCATCCTAAACACTCAAACACCAGAAGGATAATAAGGAGAACTGAATATTTACTATTTCTTAAACATCTCAATTTTCAAGCCAATCTCATGGGGTTGGCAAAACTGGCCACTGTAGATATATACAATATAGCTCTTCCCTCAAAAGCATACTATCTAAATAGACAAGTCAGACAAAGAAATCATTATTAATAGGTCTGGCCAAACATTTTACATCAAAACCTTTTTTTGACAGAAAATTGGGTTTTTGATTAAACAAAAATCATCACGAAAATAGTCTGCTTTCCATGAAAAATTTAAGTTATTCAGCAAAAAAACAAACATCAAAAACCAAAATATTTTGGTTTGATATACTGCCATAGTGCTTCATGGGTGTTGTAGTTTTGTTCCTTCATGTCCTCATTCTCTATGGACCAGGGTTCCCAGATGGACTACATCTCCCATCATGCCCCACGTCCTCTGTCCAAGAGGACAGACAATGGTGTATCATGGAAGAAGTAGTCTTGATGATGAGGGGGAAATAGCCATGAGAGGATTTATGTTAATCTGCTAGCCAGAACCAAATGTGAAAATCTCCACTTCTTAAGGCAGTGGCTCTATAATTTGTGCAGTCAATCCGTGCACTCCCTGGTGTTAGGATTGCATCAATTAACCCTATTTTTAGGCTTGGAAGAATACTACAGTCCATCGCTTCATTCATACATTTCCCTGAGAAAAGGCATTAACACATCTTAATATTCTTTTCTTTGTTAAGCTCCTCCAGGAATCCATCAGGGCCCAGAATCCTACTGATTTTCAAGGACTGGATTGCTTCCAGCATTCCCTCTGCGTTTATGCGCCTATCCAGCTGGGGTTTTATTTATTTTTTTTTTTGTTCTTCAGTTATCTGCGGGAGTTCAGTTGCCTCAAACGAACCCTGTTGTATTCCACCAAACTCATGCTATTATTATCCTCCCCACTGTAGCTGAATAGATGGTTTAAAATGCATGACGTATTTCTTAATTTGTAATTGCATCCCTGTTGTTATTAGCAGCCAGGATAGTCAACATTTTATTATAATTTTCCCTGTGATTAAGCCTATCAGCTAATAATTTCCCTATCCTCCCCACCCCTCCAGAGTTGCAAAAGCTCTGGCATAGCCTCTGCTGCTTCTTCACCTTGTTTACCTTAGAGACTAACCAATTTATTTGAGCATCGGATGCATCCGATGAAGTGAGCTGTAGCTCACGAAAGCTTATGCTCAAATAAATTGGTTAGTCTCTAAGGTGCCACAAGTACTCCTTTTCTTTTTGCGAATACAGACTAACACGGCTGTTACTCTGAAACCTGTTCACCTCATTTATTTCACATTTCATTAGTGTTTAGTTCTGCAGCGTGTTAAGAGCTCTGTGTAAGGAGCCACACATGGGAAGCCATTTGCATCGCACGAAATTTGCAGATGACACCAAGCTGCTAGGAGATTCCACAGCCTCCCCTGGAAGCCTATTCCAGAGCTTAAATACCCTTATAGTTAGAAAGTCTTTCATAATATCTAACTTAAACCCGCCTTGCTGCACATAAAGCCCATTATGTCTTGTCCTATCTACAGTGAACATGGAGAACAACTGGTCCTGTCATCTTTATAAACAGCACTTAACACATTTGAAGACTGTTATCGGGTCCCCATCAGTCTTCTTTTCTCAAGACTAAACATACCCAGCTTTTTTAACCTTGCCTCATAGGTCAGGTTTTCTAAACCTTTTCTCATTTTTGTTGTTCTCCTCTCAACTCCCTCCAATTTGTCCACATCTTTCCTAAAGTGAGGTCCCCAGAACTAGACACAATACTCCAGCTGAGGCCTCACCAAAGCCGAGGAGAACAGGACAATTACAAAAACTCCTCATTAAAGTCATCCTGGTTAACGTTGTTCCGTTGCTGATCAATTAGGGAACATGCTCGTTTAAAGCTGTGCAATGCTCCCTTATAACGTTGTTTGGCAGCTGCCTGCTTTGTCCACTGTTTGCAGGAAGAGCACCCCGTTGCAGCTTGCTGGTGGGAGCTTGGAACCAGGGTGGACTGGAAGCCCCCCTAGCAGCTCCCCGCTCCTCTAAGTTCCCTGTGCAGCAGCCGCTCAGCAGGCTATCAATTGCCAGCAGTTCAGCTGTCCCTCCCCCACTTCCATGTGCTGCTCCTGCCCTCTGCCTTGGAGTTGCTCCCGGGAGCCTCCTGCTTGTTGTGCAGGGGGTGGGGGGAAAGCGGGGTGCTAATGTCAGAGTGTTCCCCTCCCCCCGCTCCTTTACCCCATCCCCACAGAGTAGGGGGAGGGGGAGAACACAGGACAGGGCTCAGGACGGAGGGAGCTTGCTGGCAGCAGCTGCTGTCTCAACTTGCTGATCTACTTAAAAAGGCAGTGTACTTAGGGTGGGGTCAGTATACTTAAAGGGGCAATGCACATCTCTCTCTCACACACACACACACATATTGTGTGTCTCTTTCACTCTGCCATGCTGTCTCCCCTCCCTCCATTTGTCCTGCCTTGTAGAGTGTGAGGCTACATTAACAACATGTCAACCCTCAAGGGCTCAGCCGCGTGCTAGTTCATCATTTAGCAGTAAGGCATCCCCTGGGAGATATCCCACCCTCTGACTCCACCACCTCAACCAAGCTTCACAATCATCATTGTTGTGTACAGTATTAAATTGTTTGTTTAAAACTTATGCTGTTTATGTGTGTGTGTGTGTGTATGTGTGTGTAAGAATTAATGTAAATGGGGGGGTTAGGTTCCAGGGAATTTTTTTTTGCCAGACAAAAGACTGTATTATATATACACACATTAATTCTTATGGGGAAATTGGATTCACTTAACATCGTTTCGATTAAAGTAGCATTTTTCAGGAACAGAAGTACAATGTTAAGTGAGGAGGTACTGTACCTCTTGTGTCATACATATGACAATCCTGTTAATATGTCCCAGAATATTAGCTTTTTTTAAAAAAAATTGCATCACATTGTTGACTCATATTCAATTAGTGATGCACTATAACCCCCTGATTCTTCTCAGCAGTACTACCGCCTAGCCAGTTATTCCTCATTTTGTATTTTTCCTTCCTAAGTAAGGTACTTTGTGCTTGTCTTTATTGAATTTTATCTGATTGATTTCAGACCAATTCTCCAATTTGTCTTGGTCATTTGGAATTCTAATCCTGTCCTCCAAAGTGCTAGCAACCCCTCCCAGCTTGGTGTAATCCACAAATTTTATAAGTATATTCTCCACTCCATCATCCAAGTCATTAATGAAAGTATCTGAACCAGAGCAGACTCCTGTGGGACCTCACTAGATACTTTCCCCCAGTTTGAGAGCAAACCATTAATAACTGCTCTTTCATTACAGTCTTTCAACCAGTTTTGTACCCACTGTACAGTAATTTCATCTAGACCACATTACCCTAGCTTACTTATGAGAACATCATGTGGGACTGTGTCAAAAGCATTACCAAAAAGCAAGATATATCATGGCAACAGCTTCCCCCTATCCATTAGGCCAGTAACCCTGTCAAAGAAGGAAATTAGTTTGGTTTGGCCTGATTTGCCCTTTACAAATCCATGCTGGCTATTCCTTATAATCCTATTGTCCTGTAGGTGATTACAAATTGATTGTTTAATAATTTATTCCAGTATTTTTCCAGTTATTGAAGTTAGGCAGACTGGTCAATAGTTCCTCAGGTCCTCTTTGTTCCCTTCTCTCCCCACCCCTCCTTTTTACAGGTGCCATGCTTGCCTTCTCCCGTCCTCTGAGACCTCCCCAATTCTGCATCAGTTCTCAGACATAATCGCTAACACTTCCTAAATTGCTTCCGCTAGTTCCTTAAGAGCCCTACGGTGAATTTCCTCAGGCCTTGCTGACTTAAATACATCTAACTTATCTAAATATCCTTTAACCTCTATTTAACCTTTAATCTCAATCTTCTTTAACCTTTAATCTTCTTTCCCTATTTTGGTTTCTGTCCCTTCCCCCTTGCTGTTAATAATGTTGAGCACCTGGACACCACTGACCTTTTCAGGGAAGACTGAAGCAAAACAGGCACGGAACATCTGAACCTTTTTGAGGTCATCTATTAGCTCTCCATCCCCCCAAGCAGTGGGCCTACTCCTGTGTTCTTCAACTAGAGGCTTTTCTGGCCAGTCCCAGCCCTCGAGGGCCTTCCATTTGGACTGCTGGGCATCAGCTGTTCCTTCCTGCTCCCTAAGGAGGGCCCTGCTGTAAATGCAGGCTTGAGTGCGGGCTAGCTGCTCAAGTAATTACCCAGGGCTCCAGGTGGACGTGTACAACCCACGCTGAAGCTCATGCGGCTGAGACTTCACTGCTCTGGTACCCAGGCGAGGTGGATTAAAGCTAGGTGAGGTATGTCTATACAAGCTGCCATCGCACCCCAGGATTGTGCTATAGACATATCCTTTGTCCTTAAACTCACTCTCCTGCCTCTACAGGTCCTGAGTTCAATCTCTGGTGACTACCAAGGTAACCATCATTGCACATGCATATGGAAGAGTATTTTGGAGTTTGGTATTTAACCTCTCGAGCCATATTTTCAAAGGCCTAGCCTTGGAAATCACCGAGCCTCAGAATTTCACCTTCTCTGTCTTTTGCACCAGAACCACCATGCCTGCAGAAACTCAGATTTTGTTTTGCACCTGCAGATAGCAGGATTGAGGGTCCGATTTTCAACACTGCATGCAATTGCAAGCCTAATGTATAGGTGCAGCTATCGTCACTGGGTGCACAAACTGGGTAGATTTCTGTGCAACCCCCCAGTTAAACATCGAACTGGCCGTTCACAAAGGCAGCTACTGTAGTTTGTGCACACAATGAGAGCAGTTGTGCTGGCATCCTTCGGGGCAGAAATAGGCAATAGATAGGTAAGCAGGGAAATGGTGGAAGCCCCACTCTTAAGGGCATTTCAGATTAGATGGAGGAATAGCAGACTTTATTCACAGGTCTGTCATGGCTGCTGCATGCTCCTCTGGCCTTCTCAAGATTCCCCGGATGTAGGGGTTGTCTCCAGGTGGAGAAGAGCCATTGCAATGGCTCTTACACCAACCCTACCTCTTGACACTGGGGTTAGGGAATGTCCCTGACATTGTGGTGCCCTATGCAGCCCCCCCACGGGGGGGGAGGGGGAGTCACTCCAGGCCTCCAGCGGGGGAGAGGGGCTGCGCCCAAGGTCTGTGGGGGACAAGAGTAGGCTTAGGGGGCAGGGGGGAAACCACCCCCCAGCACTCACCGGTGGCATGGAGCGGGTTGGGGCTGGGTCACTCCACTTCCTGCCACCCGGTGATTGCAGGGCGGGCCCGACCTCGCATTTGTAGGGCGGCAGGAAGTGGAGTGACCCAGTCCCAACCTGCTCCGCTCTGCTCCCCTGGCTCCCAGCCTTGGGACTTGGGGGGAAAGGGGGAACCACCCCCCAGCACTCCCCGGTGGCACAGCTGGGAGCCGGTTGAGTGGGCTGGGGCTGGGTTGCTCCACTTCCCGCCGCCCAGGGAGTCCAAGGCTCGCCCGACCCCTGTTGCAGTCCCCCAGGACGTAGCTCAGGGGAAGGAGTGGAGTGGGGGCGGGGCAGGAGAGCAGCAGGGGTTGGCAGAGGCAGGGTGGGGGCAGAGCAGGGACGGGGGTGTTGGGGAAGAGGTGGAGCAGGGATGGGGGCAGCTTTCCTGACTGGCTCAGGCGGCTGGAGATTGGGCTGGCTGCTGGAGCAGCATGCAGCTGGGTAGGGCACCAGGAAATTTGGGGCTTTGTGCCCCAAATTTCCTGGTGCCCTATGCAGTTGCATCATTTGCATATGGGTAAGGACGGCTCTGGTTAGGGACCCCTCTGCTCCATTGATCTCTGGGTGTTGAAATGACTGTAGTCAGGAAGGATTAGTTTAGAGCCACCCTTAGGAATAGAGGAGACAGAGCTTACAGATTTCAGAGTAACAGCCGTGTTAGTCTGTATTCGCAAAAAGAAAAGGAGTACTTGTGGCACCTTAGAGACTAACCAATTTATTTGAGCATGAGCTTTCGTGAGCTACAGCTCACTTCATCGGATGCATGCCGTGGAAACTGCAGCAGACTTTATATATACACAGAGAATATGAAACAATACCTCCTCCCACCCCACTCTCCTGCTGGTAATAGCTTATCTAAAGTGATCATCAGGTGGGCCATTTCCAGCACAAATCCAGGTTTTCTCACCCTCCACCCCCCACCCCACAAATTCACTCTCCTGCTGGTGATAGCCCATCCAAAGTGATTCCAGCACAAATCCAGGTTTTCTCAAATAGACAAGACAGACAAAGAGCAGGAGGAGTAAGAGAGAGGGAAAGTTGTTATCATTTCTATTCCAGTAGCACCCTAATTCATTGTGCGACGGGCAGTACAAACACGTAATAACCAGCAGTCCCTGCCCCAGAGGACTTGCCCAAGTTCACATGGCAGGTCAGTGGCAAATCCACATCTCCTGAGTCCCAGTCCAGTGCCTTTTCATCCACTGGGCCACACGAGGCCTCTCTCAGCAACACGTAAAAAACTATTACTGCCTGTAAATAAACTAGCATGAAACTCTAGCCTTAGAAAACGGAATATCCACCGCCCAGCCTTTGGCATTCAGAGCAATACTGTCTATTGATATTATCACCCCATGAATATCCCCTGAGTAAGGAATAACTTTTGAGATTAAAAAACAACACCTTTTAGCAGAAACAATTCCTAGTGCAAAATGAAAGTGCAGGCTGCATCGCAGCACTTCTTACAATACCTACACACACTTCCGAATCATGAGTTACTAGGAAACCAACCCCCACTTACATGTTTAATTTGATTCTTCACACTTGCTGGGATACTGATTTGCAGCTTCTAAGACTCATTTAGAGCTGCAATTACGACTATTTCCTACACAAAGCTAATGAGATGTGTATATTTCTTGGATGATTTTCCCCACCTTGCACAGAACCCGTCACGGAAGCAGTTGACACCGTTGTAACAATCAGCTCAAGTGAAACCTGGCAGTAGAAATTAGTCTTATTCTTCTCTGTCATTCCTTACAGAGAGCTAGAGAGTGGTGTTTGAATGGGAGAAATGGGCACTATAGGTGAAACCCTGGCCTCACTAAAAACAATGGGAGTTTTGCCATTGACTTTTACAGGACCACGATTTCACCCCAGGACTCTTGGGGCAATATATACCTTCAAGTCAGCGGCACTGCTATGGGTACCCGCATGGCCCCACAGTATGCCAACATATTTATGGCTGACTTAGAACAACGCTTCCTCAGCTCTCGTCCCCTAATCCCCTACTCTACTTGCGCTACATTGATGACATCTTCATCATCTGGACCCATGGAAAAGAAGCCCTTGAAGAATTCCACCATGATTTCAACAATTTCCATCCCACCATCAACCTCAGCCTGGACCAGTCCACACAAGAGATCCACTTGCTGGACACTACTGTGCTAATCAGCAATGGTCACATAAACACCACCCTATACCAGAAACCTACTGACCACTATTCCTACCTACATGCCTCCAGCTTCCATCCAGGGCACACCACACGATCCATTGTCTACAGCCAAGCTCTAAGATACAACCGCATTTGCTCCAACCCCTCAGACAGAGACAAACACCTACAAGATCTCTATCAAGCATTCTTACAGCTACAATACCCATCTGCTGAAGTGAAGAAACAGATTGACAGAGCCAGAAGAGTACCCAGAAGTCACCTACTACAGAACAGGCCCAACAAAGAAAATAACAGAACGCCACTAGCCATCACCTTCAGCCCCCAACTAAAACCTCTCCAGCGAATCATCAAGGATCTACAACCTATCCTGAAGGATGACCCATCGCTCTCACAGATCTTGGGAGACAGCCCAGTCCTCGCTTACAGACAGCCCCCCAACCTGAAGCAAATACTCTCCAGCAACCACACACCACATAACAAAAACACTAACCCAGGAACCTATCCTTACAACAAAGCCTGATGCCAACTCTGTCCACATATCTATTCAAGTGACACCATCATAGGACCTAACCACATCAGCCACGCCATCAGGGGCTCGTTCACCTGCACATCTACCAATGTGATATATGCCATCATGTGCCAGCAATGCCCCTCTGCCATGTACATTGACCAAACTGGACAGTCTCTATGCAAAAGAATAAATGGACACAAATCTGACATCAGGAATCATAACATTCAAAAACCAGTAGGAGAACACTTCAACTTCTCTGGCCACTCAGTAAAAGATTTAAGGGTGGCAATTTTGCAACAGAAAAGCTTCAAAAACAGACTCCAGCGAGAAACTGCTGAGCTTGAATTAATATGCAAACTAGATCCCATTAATTTGGGTTTGAATAGAGACTGGGAGTGGCTCGGTCATTACACATATTGAATCTATTTCCCTAAGTTAAGTAGCCTCACACCTTCTTGTCAACTGTCTAAATGGGCCATCTTGATTATCACTCCAAAAGTTTTTTTTCTCCTGCTGATAATAGCTCATCTTAACTAATTAGCCTCTCACAGTTTGTATGGCAACGTCCACCTTCTCTGTATGTGTATATATATCTTCTTACTATATGTTCCATTCTATGCATCTGATGTAGTGAGCTGTAGCTCACGAAAGCTTATGCTCTAATAAATTGGTTAGTCTCTAAGGTGCCACAAGTACTCCTGTTCTTTTTGCAGATACAGACTAACACGGCTGCTACTCTGAAACTTGTCATTAGAAGACTAGTCACTCTGCCTCATTTTATTCAGCTATAACATAAGGAATAGTATTTATCTACCTCACAGGGATACTAAGAAGGTTATATAATGTTTGTAAAGTTCTTTGAGGTCCTTTGAAGAAAGACACCATGAATCTGATCCAAATTCTATTGAAGTCAGTGGGAACTGGACCAGATCCTAAAGGAGGCAGCATTGTCCTGAAACAGAAGAATCCTCTGGCGGCTTCATTTTTAATTTTGAGCTCAAAATTTTCATACAAAATGTTTTTTGGTAAATTTTCTTTTTCAAAAATCAAAATTTGTTTCCCCCCCCCAAAGTTTTTCTTTTTTCCTAGGGGAAAAAGTATCAAACCTTTTTCCATTTTGTCCCCCTAATGTCACTGAATGCCTAGCAGTTTTTGGGGGGGGGGCAGGGTGTATTTTTATGTTGCTACTCTGCAACTTTTGAAAAGTTACTGAGTTGCGAAAGAATAATAAAAAAATTAAAGAGAAAAAAACTAACTAAATGTTGAAAAGAATTTTTGGGGGGTGGGGTGGAGGAGGGGACCTTTCCATTTCAAAACCTGCAGAATGAAAGTGACTTTGAATTTTTCCAATATCTCTGATGCTGATCTCACTTCTCAGGCACGACAACGTTAGAGAGTTTGCAGCTGCAGTACAGGCTAATCCATAGATTCAGAGGCCAGAAAGGACCACTGTGATCACCTGGTCCTAGTTCCCGTGTAACACAGGTGACAGAACTCACTAATATTACTAATAATTCTATTGCACAAGCCATGAAGGACCGGAAAGCATCTGGCAATAGAATGGCTCAGTCCCTAAGAGTTTAAACAAGAGGCTTGAGCAACCCTAAGACCAAGAGCTCCTTCGCCCGGACACTCAACTTCACTCTGTGAAGTGACAAAAGCCCTTACGAACTCACTGCTTGGTAACTGCTCACGAATGGTGCTCAGCTGATGCGCGGGGTCCTTGCCTCACTAGAGCATTTAGTCACTGGCGTGGCTGCATTGGGGCCTTCCTCTGCAGCATGGGACACGGGTCACTTGCTGGAGGATTCTCTGCTCCATGAAGTCTTTGAACCACGATTTGAGGACTTCAATAGCTCAGACATAGGTGAGAGGTTTTTCGCAGGAGTGGGTGGGTGAGATTCTGTGGCCTGCTTTGTGCAGGAGGTCGGACTAGATGATCATCATGGTCCCTTCTGACCTTAGTATCTATGAATCTATGTGAGGTGCTGGAGCAAGCCATGAGTTGAATTGGCACAGCTGGCTCACCCTGGGTGGAGGCCAGTGTGAGCTACCCCCGTGCAAGTCACGGCTCATATGAGGGCAGCACTTCTACACTGGGGGTTGGAGCCAGGGCAGGTACACTGGTGGGTGAGAATGCTACTGTAGATGAGGCCAAGGGCAGGGCAGCTGCTGAAGCGGTGTCTGAGGACGGTGGCAGGTCCAACCACCAGTTGTTAGACTCCACAAGCCTTTGTTCAGAATGCTCACTCAGCAGCAGGATGGCCTAGTGGGTATGGTGGTAGGTTGAGACTGTGGCCCCCCCCCCCCCCGAGTTCCATTCCCTATTCGGCCAGGAGTCCTGAGTGACCTAGGGCAAGACATGTAGGCCTGAATGCCCCCAAAGAGTTCGGCGTTGTGACCCTCACTGTCACAGAACTTAACTTGGAGCTACCTAGAACATCCCTGCGACTCACGAAGCCTGGGTTAGGCGCCTGGGCTCCCACACAGTGAATGGCGAGAGAGAGGAGCCTTAGGCTGCAATTCACAAAAGCCAACATGCTGGGCAGGGAGCCGCTTAAGCTAGCCCATGGGCCCTGCCGGCCAGAGGTGTGTGTGCTACCCCTGTGCTGTCTCAGAGGTAGCTGCTTAAGTCCAAGCTGCAGGGAGGCACCTCTCTCTGCTTGAGAGCTGCAAACTCTCTCTTGGCAGGAGGCCCGGATGTTGTTTTAGCGAGGAGGAGAAGCAGGTGAAGGGGCAAATCAGGGAGAGGACAAGAGGGGGAGCACGTAAAGGGCCGAGGGGCGGGCAGAAGAGGTGACAAGTAGCCACCTGGTGCCTGCCCGCACTCACCAGCAGTGCACGCCAGTGCCGGCTGGAAACGGGACGAGGCGCTGCTGGCCGAGAGCCGGCACGCAGTGGGGGCTGAGCTGATGGATCAGCAGGGGGAGCTGGCCCCGTGCACTGCATCTTGGGCCCACCACCAGCCTTGCACAACCACCCCCATCGTGAGCCACTGGATTCCCCCCAACTCAGTGCTGGTGGGTGGCTGGCGAGCAGGGATCTGCTGGCCAGCAGCAGGACCCACCGGGGGTGAGGGAGGGGAAGAGAGAGACAGAAAATACGGAACAATTTGCCCATTTTAAAGAAAAAGTTGGGACAGAGGCACGAGGGCTTAAATACGGGACTGTCCCTTTAAAAATGGAACATGTGGTCACCCTAGCCCTGGATAACAGCTATTCTAATCCTGCTAGAAATGGTTTTGCCTGTAAGAGATTCCTAGCTTTCACCCCTCCTACCCCTGAAAACATTTTGAGATTCATCAGTGTGGTTTAGACTCCTCCATTGCCACATGGATAGACAACTCAACGTCCTCGTGGCCTCTCTGAGTCAAGATGAGATAGATGCTACTAGAGATGGCCCCAATGCCCACCGAACCTGGCTGCTGGAGAACTAGGGGGACATCAGGCCAGGCTCTATTTCTCCTCCCAGCCTTTCTCTGTTTAGAGTGTAACCTCACTGGGGCAGGAACTATCTGTTACCATGGGTCTCCCCTGAGGCCTCTAGGCACTAGAGCAATACAAAAGAATCAGAACTATAGCGGACAGACTTCTCCAAACGAGCTCAGCCCCCAGCCGGTCCCCACTGTTGCATGAAAATCTGCAGCCAAGCAGAGAGACAGCTCGCTGCCAAGTTTAATCACATTCTTTTGCAGACATGAAGTGGCTTAGGTTTCTCAGAGGCAGCAGGATAGGCTTTGACATTTTTGACATACCATCTGGAAGGTGGTGGTTGGGGCTCTTCTTTTGGCAATGATCGGGCCATGTGGTTTTTTCACCAGTTACAAATCCAGGCAGCTTCATGTCTTAATCCACTTGATTACAGCGATGGGATTTTGAATCAAAGCAGCTGCACAAAATTAAGTTTGGAAGTTTTTCCCCTCTGTTATTTTGGCTGCAACTTTCTGACAATCCGCTTAGATGCCACAAGGCTTTGTGAGTTTTACCCTGGGAATAAGTGGTTGGAAAGTTTTCTTTATTTCGAAGGTAGCATGTGTACAGACCAATGCTAGGCTAGAATTTGAAGGAGTCCAGAGGAAAGAGCCTCTCATTGCAAAAGAGAAGATCCTGACTTGTTTTCACAGCCAGTTAGAAAAAAGGTTTGCTGAAGATTTTAAAAATTAAAAAAAACAAAAAACACATTTTTTTATTTTAAACTTTTTTTTTTTTTTAAAGCTGAAGTTTTTCATTTTCCATTTGCAAAATCAGAAACATTTGGTGTGCGTGGGGAGGCTTAACCACATGTTGGGACTTTTCTTAATTCCAAAATTTTAAAAGACATTTTTGAAAATGTATTAATTTATTAAATAAGTGTAATGTTTATGAATTTCATTACCTACTAAGGCCAAGAACTTAGCAAAAGTCAAAAAAGGGATGGGATGATATTTATATGGGTATCAACAGTATCCATGGTTATGAGAATTAACAACAAACATTCTGGAAGGGATATTAGACCTCATGCTTCAGGGCACAAGCCAGTCTCTAACTAACAGCGATCAGGAGGAAACCTAAAGTAGGAGGCAGATTATCCCACATCACCAGTTGCAGGGCTCTTTACACCTTTCTCTGATGCAGCTGGTTCTGGCCACTGTCAGGGGTATGGTTTCATGGTTTTTTTTATGTTCTGATTTTCTGAACAACACCAGTTTGTGAATGGAACTGCATTTATGAATGAGCTTATGAACGGTGCAAGATCTAGCCTAGAGAAAGTAATGCAAAGAAAGTGAGTGGACCCTGGATATGGAGTCCAAAATTTGAGCTGGGAGCAGAGAGGGGACAGAGCCAGCAGCAATGGAGCAGATTGCAGGACAAAAATGGGTAGCTAGAGATGTGGAGGGGCTGGACTGCAGCTGACAGGTTCCACCCCACTCTCCACTTCACCACCACCACACTCCTAGGTTCGTGGGTGGGGATGGTGGGTCTTACTCAAAGACTGAGCCCCAACACGCAGGGCAATGTAACGAGTGTGACAGAGAAGAGAAGGGAGCTTGATCCTGCTGCAAGTTGCTTCCCCCTCCCCACACCAAAAAAAGGTGACAGTAAAAAATGTAAAAAAGGCAGAAACAAAATTGCTTGAAGTATTTGCAGCTGTTAATATGCTGCTCAGTGCTGTGGCCACCGACCTCTGCACTTCATAAAAGTAGCTTTCTGGAAACACCCTCTCAATGGTCAGCGACAGTCAAAAAAGCGAACAGACCATTGGGAATCATTAAGAAAGGGACAGAGAATAAGACAGAAAATATCA
Source organism: Lepidochelys olivacea (assembly GCF_965140295.1). Taxonomy (NCBI): domain Eukaryota; kingdom Metazoa; phylum Chordata; order Testudines; family Cheloniidae; genus Lepidochelys; species Lepidochelys olivacea. The sequence continues at coordinate 9,893,239 of NC_140413.1, forward strand.
TATTGCATTTATATAAACCCATGGTATGCCCACATCTTGAATACTGCGTGCAGATCTGGTCGCCCCATCTCAAAAAAGATACATTGAAATTGGCAAAGATACAGAAAAGGGCAACAAAAACGATTAGGGGCATGGAACAGCTTCCATATGAGGAGCGATGAATAAGACTGGGACTTTTCAGCTTGGAAAAGGGATGACTAAGGGGGGAGATGATAGAGGTTTATAAAATCATGATTGGTGTGGAGGAAGTGAATAAGGAAGTGTTATTTGCTCCTTCTCATTAACATGAGAACTAGGGATCACCAAATGAAATGAATAGGCAGCAGGTTTAACACAAACAAAAGGCAGTATTTCTTCACACAACGCACAGTCAACCTGTGGAACTCTTTGCTAGAGGATATTCTGAAGGCCAGGACTATAACAAGGTTCAAAAAAGAACTAGATAAGTTCACGGAGGATAGGTCCATCAATTAGGGATGCAAAAACATGTTCTGAAGTGTCCCTAGACTCTATTTGCCAGAAGCTGGGAATGGGTGACAGGGGTTGGATCACTTGATGGTTACCTGTTCTGTTCATTCCCTCTGGGGCACCTGGCATTGGCCACTGTCGGAAGACAGGATACTGGGCTAGATGGACCTTTGGTCTGACCCAGTAGGGCCATTCTTATGTTCTTATTTTCTTAGGGTAACGCTCCCCACCATGGGCCATCAGTAGAGTTTGAACCCCAGACTGTCTATACTAAGAAGTTACTCATCTTGTGCAGTAACTATGGTTCTTCGAGATGTGTCCCCCTATGGATGCTCCACTGTAGGTGTGTCTGCATCCCTGCGCTGCTGATTGGAGAACTTTGGTAGCAGTGTCTGTTGGGCCCACACACGTGCTGTCTCTCCCTATGCTGCGCCACGAGGCTAGTCAGTGCGCACTGGATAACCGTCCTCAGTCCCTTCCCTACCACAGAGTCATAGCGAGAACTACGAAGTAGAGGGGAGGGGGGTGGGTCGTGGGGCACCCACAGGGACACACATCTCAAAGAACCATCGTTACTGCACAAGGTTAGTAACAATTTATTCGAGTAGTGTCCCTAGGGGTGCTCCACTGTACATGACTCCCGAGCAGTACCCTACCGGGAGGGCTGGGACTTGGCAGTCGGATTTGTCACAGATGACAGTACTGTGGAGCCAAAGACAGCATCCGAGGCAGAGTCCCTGCTGCGGGGATAATGCTCTGCAAAGGTGTGGACTGATGCCCACGTCGCCACTCCGCAGATCTCTGAGATGGGGACATCCTTGAGGAAGGCAACAGATGAGACTAATCAAGCTTGTGGAATGTGTATGGATCGAGTCCAGAGGGCTCATGTTACAAATGTGGCAGCACCGTCTGATGCAATTCGAGACCCGCTTGGAGAGTCTTTGGGCTGATATCGCGGAGTTAGATCTGTCTGCCATAGAGAGAAATACTCTAGGGGATTTCCTGAAGGCCTTTATCCGGTCGAGGTAGGATGCAAGGGCTCCCCTGATGCCGAGGGCATGCAGTATGGCCTCCCTATTGTCTCCGAGAGGCTTGGCGTAGAAGGTGTGAAGGCGAATAGACGGACTCATGTGAAACAGCAGGTCACTTTAGGGATGAACCTTGGATGAGGCCTAAGTGTGACCTTGTCAGGGAAGAACACAGTGTACAGGAGATGCGCCATCAGGGCGGCTATTTCCCCTATTCTTCTAGCTGAGGTAGTTATAACCAGAAAGACCATGTTCATTGATAGGTATGCTAGCGAACAGGTGGCCACAGGTTCAAAGGGGAGCCTAGTCAGCCTTTTCAGCACTAGGTTTGGGTCCCACGAGGGGTAGGATGTAGAGATTGAGGGAAGAGGTTTGTTAGTCCCTTAAGGAATGTCTTAGTGGTCAGATGCCACAGTACTGAGTCTCCTTCTATGGCTTGGTGAAATGCTATAATGGCTGCTAGGGGGACCCTGAGAGAGCTCAGGGATAACCCCAATTTTTTAAGGGTCAGGGCGTATTCCAGAAGAGTTGTGGAAAAGTTGCCAACATTGGAGAGAGTTGATGGGACATGCACCCAATCTGAAACCTGGGCCATTTCTGCATGTAAGTGCATCGTGTGGAGGACTTTCTACTGTGCAGTAGAACCTCTTGTCCTTCTTTTGAGCATGAACTCTCTAGGTCCTGGAACTACGTAAGAGTCATGCTTTGAGGTGGAGGGACCCAAAGTTGGGATGTGTGCTCTGCCCTTTGTCCTGAGAGAGAAGGTGAGGAGTGGCCGGAAGGGAGACTGGTGGGCATATTGCCAGCTGCGTCAGGTAAGGGTACCAGGTATGTCTCGGCCACGTGAGAGCAATCAGAATTATGTGAGCTCCATCCCTCTTTATCTTCAGCAGAACCTTACGCAGAAGAGGAAATGGAAGGAAGGCATAAAGAAGGTCCGAGAGGAGGAAGGCACCACCCAGACAATGCTGTCCGATCCCCGCCCCGGAACAGTATCATGGACTCTTCTTGTTCTGGTAAGGCATGAACGGATCTGTGGACAGTGTTCCCCATCGTGTGAACAAGTTGTGAAGTACTGACGGGTGCATCTCCCATCCGGGGTCATGTGGAAATGTGGGAACTGAGCTTGTCCACTATTGCCTTTTGCCGGGAAGTAAGCTGCGAGCAAGCTGATGTTGTGAGAGATGCACCAGCTCCACAGTTTCATTGCCTCCGTGCAAAGAGAGCGTGATCTGGCTCCTCCTTGATGGTTGATATAATACATGCTGGCTATGTTGTCCAGTAGGATCTTTATAGGTGATCCCGTTAACAGCGGGAGGAAGTGGGCGCAAGCATTCCTGAACTCTCTCAACTCGAGAGATTGATATCCAGGGACAGAAGCATGCATTCCCCCCCACCCCACAATAATCAGTGGGGGCACAGAACTTCTCTGGTCCCGGGGCCATGGGAGAGCAAGCTCCTGCCAGAGTGGGAGGGAGAGCGAGGTCCTGCCACGGTGGGGGAAAGAACGAGCTCCTCCCAGGGCCAGGGGTGGGGAAATAGTAGAACAAGTTCCTGCCAGGGCCGGGGTAGGGGGAGGGAAGAGTGAGCTCCTGCCAGGGCACAGAATGTGCCCCTCCAAAAGGGAGGGTCAAATTTAAATTCCTGCGCATGCCCCTGTGCAAAGATATCTTTGCGGGTGACCATTTGTGTTGCACTATGAGGCCGCTTAAATGCGTGCCCCATGCTATGTGGGATACATTTGTGGTAAGGAGTGACGAAGGTGGAGCCTGAAAAAAGGGGATCCCTTTTCCTGCATTGGCTGGGTTCTTCCACCACTCCAGGGAGCTCCTGATCCCAGTGGGCAGTGACAGAGGTTTGTCCAGACTGTCCCTGTTCGATCTGTAAACCGAGCTGAACCACAGCATAGGCATCGCATGTGAAGTCTGGCGTGTGGAATCACTGTCGTGCCGGCAGCCATATGCCCCAGGAGCTGGAGGCAGGTTCTGGTTGGAACTTGAGGGCTGCATTGAGCCGTGTTTATAAGCGATACCAGGGATTGAAACGTGTCTTGAGGTAGGAAGGCTTTGGCCTGTAGTGCATCTAGATCAGCCCCTATGAATTCTAGGCGTTGCACTGGTGTGAGGGTCGACTTCTGGGAATTGATCTGTAACAAGCGTATTGTGTTCTCAGCGGTTTGACGAGCCTCCTGAAGTGACCGGGTTGTGAGGAGACAATCGTCCAGGTAAGGGTAGATCATGATCCCTTGTGATTGTAGATGGACAGCCACCACTGAGAGAACTTTGGACAAGACTCTCAGGACTGATCAAAGTCCAAAGGGGAGAGCTCTGTATCGGTAGTGGTCATCCCCAGGGTGAACCTGAGGAAATATCTGTGAGCCGATAGTATTGAAATATATGAAAGTAGGCATCTTGAAGGTCGAGGTCTGAAAATCCCTGTTCCAATGATGGAAGGATCATCGATAAGGTGACCATCTTGAACTTTTGAGCTTTGATGACCTTGTTGAAAGCTCTGAGGTCCAGGATGGGTCTCCAACCTCCCTTCCTTTTGGGTATTAGGAAGTAGCGAGAGTCGAACCCTTTGCCTCGTGGGTACTGGTTCTATGGCTCCTCACTGCAGGAGGCGATCTATCTCCTGCCATAGTGGACTCTTGTGAGAAGAGTCCCTGAAGAGGGACGGGGAAGGGTGTTGTGAAGGGGGTAGAGAGATGAAGTGGATGGTATAGCCATGTCTGACGATCTCTAGGAGGTCATGAACAGAAGTGGGGAGTGGTCTTGCAGTTCCTCGACTTGCCCATCAAAAGTGGTTCTTAGGAGCAGGTGGCTGAGTCAAGGACTGGGAGCCCAAAGGCTTTCACATTGAGAACTTTCCCTTTTTCCTCTGGGGCTCATAGTTCCATTGTGATGGGAATTGGGAAGAATATTACCTCTGTTGGTATTGAGGGCTAAAACGTCTCTTCTGCCCCAGTGTGTAGATTCCCATTGACCAGACGTGGCTCTGGAATCCTTTAAGGAGTGGAGAGAGGCATTGGTCTTCTCAGTGAAGAGCTTCACACCCTCAAAAGGGAGATCCTCCACTGTGGTCTGCACCTCCTTCGGGAATCCCGAGAGGTGAAGTCACGATGCTTGTTTTATCACCACAACCATAGAGATGGTCCTGGCAGTTCTGTTGGTGATGTCAAGGGCCGGTGAAAAGATGTTTTTGTCACCTGTTGCCGCTCCTGGATAAGAACATAAGAATGGCCCTACTGGGTCAGACCAAGGATCCACCTAACCCAGTATCCTGTCTTCTGACAGTGGCCAGTGCCAGGTGCCGCAGAGGGAATGAACAGAACATGTAATCATCAAGTGATCCATCCCCTGTCACGCATTCCCAGCTTCTGGCAAACAGAGGCTAGGGACACCATCCCTGCCCATCCTGGCTAATAGCCATTAATGGGCCTATCCTCCATGAATTTATCTAGTGCTTTTTTGAACCCCGTTATGGTCTTGGCCTTAACAACATCCTCTGGCAAGGAGGTTGACTGTGCATTGTGTGAAGAAATACTTCCTTTTGTTTGTTTTAAACCTGCTGCCTATTGATTTCATTTGGTGACCCCTAGTTCTTGGGTTATGATTTAACATGCCGTGGCTCCGCGCTGCTCCCGGAAGCGGACGCTAAGTCTGGCCTGTAGGGGGAGGGGCCAGGGGGCTCTGCACGATGCATGCTGCCCACGCCCACGGGCGCCGCACCCACAGCTTCCATTGGCTGTGGTTTCCGGCCAATAGGAGCTGTGAAGCTGGCTCTGGGGGCAGCATGCAGAGATTCTCTGATTGTCCCTGTTCCTAGGGGCCACAGGGACATGTCAGTCACTTGCAGGAGCCGGAGCTGCAGTCGCAGTGGGGCAAGCTGGCACTCATGGCTCCAGCCCCATGGGCGGGGGCGCCGAGGCTCAGGGCTTCCGGCCCGCAGCACGGAGACCTCCCGTGGGCTGGATGAAATGAAGCAGCGGGCTGGATGCGGCCCATAGGCTCCCCACCCCTGGTCTATGCCACTGATTTCCAGGCAAAATTCAAATGAGAAGTATGGCACTTTTGTTTGATTTAAACGGCAAAGGTGATTAGCTGTGGGAAACAAGCTACCAAGGGAGGAGAGTCTTCAGGGACTCTCGATCTCTTGACGTCTTCAAGTCAAGCCTGGCTGCCTTCCTGTGAGATGTGCTTTAACTCAACACTAATTATGCTTTAGTCCTACACAAGTTACTGGGCTCAAAACACGGGTGAAATTCTCCCGCCTGTCTTATACAGGAGGCTAAACTGGATGGTCTAAGGATCCCTTCCGGCTGTAAAAACTATGAATTTCCATGGAATAAGCTGAGCTCATTCTTCAGCCTCTTTAGGATCTCAGTGAAATGCTGCATAATTTGACCCGAGACTACAGGGGAAAATAAAAGCACGGGGAGGCTATGAATTCTGCGAGTCAGCAGCTGATTCCTGCTAGAAGGGAGGAGAGGAAAATTTCCCCCCGCGTCCCCTGCCTTCAGGCAGCAGATCACACACACTCAAGGAGGGAAGGTGAAAGGAGCCACATGGAGTTGACTCTTCCCCTGCCAGGCAGGGAAGATCACGAGGGACGTCACGAGGGGATGGGGAGAGAAGGTACAAGCAGAAGTGGTGGTGCTTCTGACTCAAGATGGCTGGCACAACAGGAAGGACAGGCTAAAACTCAAGTGAGCTGCTACTGCCGGGGTGGCCAACCTGTGGCTCCGGAGCCCCATGCGGCTCTTCAGACGTTAACATGCGGCTCCTTGTCTAGGCGCCGACTCCAGGGCTGGAGCTGCAAGCGCCAACTTTCCAATGGGCCGGGAGGTGCTCACGGCTCAATCTCTGGCTCTGCCCCAGGCCCTGACCCCGCTCCACCCCTTCCCGCCCCCTCCCCTGAGCCTGCCACGGCCTTGCTCCTCCCCCTCCCCGCCAGAGCCTCCTGCACGCCACAAAACAGCTGATCAGGAGGTGCGGGGAGGGAGGAGGAGGCGCTGATAGGTGGGGCTGCTGGTGGGCGGGAAGCGCTGGGAGCGGGGTGGGGGAGCTAACGGGGGGCTGCTGACATATTACGGTGGCTCTTTGGCAATGTACTTTGGTAAATTCTGGCTCCTTCTCAGGCTCAGATTGGCCACCCCTGTGCTGACGCAACTGCTCTGCAGTGCGGATGTGGGCAAGGGCTACTCGAGGGACGCTCGCCCTCCAATGCCCTTGCACAATCCCCTCCATGCGGCCAGCAAGGACAGACAAGTGCCGCGGCATTTCACTGGGAAAAAATTCATAGAGTAGCCCAGCTTCCTGCATTGCTTATATTTGGGTGCTGTTCAGTACTGTAAAGGTGGTCTCTGAGCTCTCTCAATACTGTGCGCTCTATTAACAGCTTGATCTGGAAGTTGAAAGTAGGCCCTTACTAGAACATGGCTGTTCTTCTGAGCTGGGATTTGTCTCCCTGCCGTTGTGTCTCCACTCAGAAAGTTTATTTCAACAGAAACCATTATTGAACTCACCAGCACAATCTGACACCCCTACAACCTACTACCCTGGGATTTGTTTTAATATTTTATACAGTAGAAAACATGTTCAAATCTATTGCACACTGCCACAGAAATGAGAACCCCACACAGGACTGGGCACTTTGAGGGTCTGGCTGCAGCAATTAGGCCAGCCTGTTACAGGTTACACAGGACCCCAAGTATTGCCAAAAGGGGTATTGCCTTAAAAGCAGCAAGAGTCTTCAAACCCAGAGAGGCAACGGAGATACGATTTAGGGTGAAAATTGCTACATGGTTAAAAACCAGCTTAAATAACTGCCCCCAGGCAGCTTTGAGAAATGTAGTGCTGTAAATGAGCTCTTCATCTGCCTATAGGAAGATGTCGAAGTTAATAAATTATAGCGTAAGGTCATTCTGCTTCCTTCACTGGTATTCTCCCCCACCCTGCTTCTCCCTGAGTGAAGACACTCGAAGAGAACAAAGCCCTGTTCGTACTCTGTGATCTGGACTGCAGTGGTCTGCACTCAGCTGTAAACTGCAGCTATGATTCCCCACTGGCTTGATGATGCCATAAATCAAGGCAAGGTCTTAAACAAAACGTGCAATAACCTTTAAGTAATTCTCATTCCTTCCCTTCTATCTTGCCTCCCTTTCTCAGCTTCGTTATGTCTCACCGTGGCTGTCTGGAAGCAGAAGAAAGATGAGATGTATGGCTGTAGTATTCCCTCACGGTTCTGCAGCTGTGCATGGACCCGACCCAGTCTCCAACGGTAAAGTACCAAAGAACCCACCCCCACTAGGCACTGAGTAAATTTTAAATTTTAAACTAGCCTTATTCGGTTCGTCACGCAGGTTCCAGACAGGGCAATCTGGTTTAACAGGTCCTGGGTAGAATTCACAGGCAGCAAGCATCAAAATTAATCGTGCAAAGCTTTTTTCATAAATACACCATTTTCTGAAGCTCATGCCTGCCTGAAAATTTCTCCTGTTCGCATGAGACATCCCAAGCTTGATCTCTGCCCAATGGGGATTTGGAAGGGGTGAAAAGATGAGGGAAATTCAAGTAAACTGGATTGAACCATTTTAGGACATAAAATGTCTTCTCTTCCTTTGTCCTCACCCTTTGTGAGTCCTAGCTATTATACTGTAAGCTCTTCAGGCCCAGGACTGCCTCTATCTGTACAGCACCTAGCACAATGGGGCTCTGAGATTGGATGGGGCTTTTAGACACTAATGCAATGTACTGGCCAATGTATGTTTCTCACAGCCCCAACAATGCCTCGTCCGTGGAGGACACAAGTCTGTTACAGCCCTAACTACAAGGCATGACGCTTCAGCTAAAGCTGTAGGCTCATGGTTTTAGCTCTGGAGGGCTTCACTTCCACCCCAGGATGCCAGCCATCCTATGATTTGAACTGTTGTGAGCCACTTGCACTGAACGATGCTTCAATAACTCACAGGTGCCCTAACTGTTTGGCCAACCACTGCCTTTTACTATTACAAGCACTCAGTTTAGGAACTCTTGATAAGCATGAATCAGCCACGTGGCAGGCAATGGGGTTCTGGTTTCTTGAAAACACTTAGGAAATTAAATGCAAAGGACTCTGTCAATGCACCTCAGGCTGTACATAGGCAACATTTTCTATTTCTTTTCCCTGCTACAAGCGCACATCTTTACAGGGCGTTACCCTTTCTGGGGTTGATGTACAAGATATGCCATGCAGCTGTGTTGCTGCTTCCAGAGGAGCACAGGGGACATTTTTTAAAGGTGGGCACCTAAAGTTAAACAGGGATCTGGGAGTTTAGGGCTCTAACTAAAAGCGTTTCTATTTTCAAAGGTACTGAGCCCCCACTGGCTTCAATGGGAGCTAAGAGTGTGATGATGCAGTCGTGGGCTATTTTGGAGAGAGTCACTCTGTTTTAATACTTTCCTCCACTAGATTTATTTTGTTTTACATCATAGTTTGATAATATTTGGGATAGCGGATTTTTAAAAGATACTATTGACACACGGATTTGGGCATCCAGGGAAGCTGGACCCCCAATTCCATCATGCTCCTTTGAAAAGCCTAGCTTTAAGTCTATGTTTAGACGGAATAGATCACCCAATTAGTATATGGGAAGAGGAAGTACTAGAATCCCATGGTCATTCCCCGCTGCATAGCAAACCTTTCTAGAGATACTACAGTTGAAGAATGAAACATCCTCTGAAATCAACTTCAGTTTTACAAAGCACTCAAGTTCATCTCTGTGATTCTCTTCCAAAGACGACAGCAGACGTGCCGGCATTGCTAAACACAGCTCTGTGCAGCTCCACACGTAATCATTCAGATTTAATAGGCTGCAAATCAATACCTACAGAAAGTCTCTCCCAGAAAAAAAAATCCCAATAGGAAACGTTTCTGAAGGACATACCATACCTTCCCCCTGACAGAGCATACATCACAGCATTGATTTGGGGCTGTTAAAAAGTTGGAAACTTCAATCATTGTACAAATGGCCTGGATTAATCTAACCCTGGTGAGGAGGATTTGCACTTGTGGGAGCAGACTGGTACTGCTCTGGGAAAGGCTTCAGTTTCTAGACATTAGGCTGAAATCTCTGGGGCAGTTACTTTGTACTACTAAGGTGGCTTATCCAGCCCGGGGAGGACCAACTCAGTGTACAGGTGCTTCACCGGTAGCACAGAGCGATAGGGGCTTTTTTGCCATTCCCTCTTCCCTGCTATGGACATTGGCCATGCCTGTTTTTCTCCGAGCAAAGCAGGTATGGCTGGGACCTGTCTATGCTTTGACTATGCCCTGTCCCCTCTTCTGACCCTGGGGGGCTAATGCTGACAAGCATCCTCTCCCAAAGCTCAGGACTCTCCAGCCCTCCTCTGGGAGCTGAGTTATCATTCAAAACAAACTCACGCTCCTGACATAAGACATGCACCACTCTCCCCTTGGAGCTGTGTTGTGCTTCACGCTAACTGTAGCCCTCAGTCACTGCTCTCTAGCTGGCCCCTTTTTACTCACTCCTGTCAGCTTGGAGAGATTCGGTCGTCATCCTCCTGCTGGAATCCGGGCAGCGCCTCTCTCTAAGAATACTTCCTCCAACGGAGCTTTCCTCAGGCCCAGGTGCTTATTAGTCAATGAACTGCCCAGGTGGCTGGTTGACTGATAATTGCTTGCAGGGGCGCTAAAATTGGCTTATTCCTCTTCAAGAAGCCCAGCAGAGGGAGACTGGGCCCTGACTCCTCTCACATTTATAGTGTCCAAGGCCAGAAGGGACCACTATGATTCAAGGGGCCAGCCACCCCGTGACACTTGAGTCTGTCTCCATCCAGCTCTCCCACTCTGACACCATCCTGAATTCTAATGAACCTCTGCGCTTCCAGCTGAGCATCACTTCTGCGGGGTAACAGGTAAAATTGCTTCATGGGAAGTCGTTTCAGAAACGAACACGGCTCTCCACAGAAGCTGGGAAGGATTTGTTTTTTTTATCTGCAAATGTCCATAAACATTGATTTCACCATAGACACGCAAACCAATGAAAACAATATTTCCATCGACGATCATCAAAATGTCCCACAGGCAAAGTTATAAAAATGCTGAGTGAGAAGGTTTAGAGTTTGATTTAAGGACATTTACTTGTCAAAATATACAAATTGTTTTTTGGTATAAAGCTTTAACTTTTCGAGTCTCAATGTCTACTGGCATTAAATAAATTAGTGTGTGACCACCTCACTGTCTGCCAGAATCCCCAGAATTTCCCGCACTTGCGCAATATTTACATTAAAAATGCTTACAACTCATAATTTTGCATAACTGAACTTTTAAAATGGATAAAAATAGAAAAAAGTTCAAAAAGTCATCAATATTATCCACTGAAATTATAAAACACTGGAATTAAATTCTGCCAAGCCTGTTTATAAAGAAGAGAAAGTTTGCTACAGAGAAAGAAAAAAATGACAAGCATAATTCAGCGGCTCTTGGATTAATCCTGATATGAGAGCTTGGATAATTACAGCCAAAAGCAATGAAGACAACATACAAATGTAGGTTAACACATAAAGGGATTCAGTTTGCAAGATTTAATATATCAGCAGCTCAAAAGCAGATTTGTAAATGTAATTATGGAAAGATTATAAAAGCATGTAATACCCAAAGGGCCAAAAAACTTTACTTAAAAATAAGGACAAGTGTAAAAAAATAAGCCAAATATTTAAAATAAACTAGCCCAGCCCATTTATGGGAATTTTTGTTTTAAGAATGTCAGGCAGGCAGGTTATTTACTGGGAGTACATACATCGTGTCCTACGCAGTATCTACAGCAATCTTCAAGAAATACCATTTCCAAGGTCATTTCCATTCCGTCAGTCTTGCAATCGTCACAGTCCTGTAATTCACTTCAAAATGCCTCAGTTCTTTCAAGATGATACCTCTAGATGAGCAAAATGACACAGAAAGACCTGGCCAATCACATGCTAAAATGGATGAGGATGTTTCTTAAAGTGCCTCTCCTTCATGGGAGAGGACACGTACCATATGCAGGGAATTGTCCTGAGCGGCTGATTTGCTGATTACATTTATTCCCTTTGATCAAGTGCAGAAGCATTTTATTTAAGGAACACTGTTCTGAAAATGAAGATGAACAATATACTACACTAAAGAACATATTAGGATTGAGTCTTCCACGCTGGTCAAAAATGCCTGAAATTCACCAGCCCTTCTAAAATAACAGGTATTGATGTGCTGATTTACGGCAACATAGTAAGTCCTCCTGGTAAGGACCACATCAAATCTTTTGATAATGTAAACAGTTTAATAGATACACTATCTACTGTACTCAACCTTAATTATTGTACTGTCTGCCACCCTTTAAAAAAATATTGCAATATTCTCAATATGGGAATTGCGTGTTTGTTGCCTGTAGGAAAGGAGGATTGCCTTGTGCTTAAGGCACTGAACTGGGACTTAGGAGACCTGAATTCTTGTCTTGGATCTGCCAGACTTCTTGTGTGCTCTTGGACAAGTCACTTAGTTTCTCTATGCCGCAATTCCCCATCTCTAAAATGGGGATAATAATACTTCTTTACCGTACAGGGCAATGTGAGGATAAGTTCATTAATGCTTGTGATGTGCTCAGATATTACAGCGATAGAGATCATAAGTATCCCTTAACAGACAGGAGTTCTACAAGGTATTGAGCACACTTGCTCCAATTCAGCTAAGTATGTGCTCAATTTAAATCTCTGAGTAGAACTCAGATGCTTAAAACTGAGCATGTGGTCAAGCTGAACTGTGGTCAGAGCGCGTAGCTCCTTACCAGACTGAGCCCGTAGTATGTGCAGCTCTGAGCTCGTTGTCAGAACTTAACATCCATCAAAAGCACGTCAAAGGATCACAGACAAATACTTCAAGGCCCAAAATGTAGGTTTATTAACAAAAAATGGTTTTACAAACTCAGTCGGACTAGAAAAGCCATTGTGCATTTGAAAAGGCTCAGGACTGACAATTTAAACATTCTGCTGCTGCACAGGAAACTCAATCATTTTTCTCTTTCCTTGATCCTGGCTATTGCTGGACTCACTAGCGGATACTGCAAACACTTATGCACGTGAGTGACTAGGCGCATGCATGGTCCCACTCAACAGCTCAATGGGCTACACATGCATAGAAAGTAACACACACAAGTGTTTGCAGGATTGGAGCTTAATGACGTATAGCTTGGCTGAATCCACGCTGAGGGCATGAACGCCGTAACAGCCTACATGTCTCTGAAAGCCATAAACACTAACGAAGAAGAGGCATTATTTATATTGATACAAGAAGAAATGGGATGAATCATGGAACTGAAAATTGTGTCTGAACATCACGTAAAACTCTGAACAGGGAGCTAGATGACAGACTAGTCTCCTGAGGGAAGTTGTAAAAGCCCAATCACTGGAGACCTGTGAAACCGGATGACACAAAGACCTCAAATAGATACACTGGCAGAAAGGGATACGAGGTCATTTCTATCTTTAGGCCGATGAAGCTTCTGCTGAGATTTCTGAACTTAGATACCCACCCCAAACCTACCAGGGTGCAACTTCTGCTTTTAATTGAGCTGTCCTTTTTGTAAGGCTCAGCAATGAAAATCTGTCCCTTCAGAATCTCATAGTAGTTTGCACCTCGGCTGGGCTATGTGGCAGCAGACCGTATACATTTCTTATATACAGCTGAACAAAACTCACAAATATCAAAGTAGACTTTAATAGGCTTTTTAAAAGGAAAGTTGCTTAAAAAAAAAAAGTTCTACGGGGAGGGAGAGAGGCTACCAACAGAGGGAGAATCGCTCCCCACAATAAATGCACACAGGGTTAGTTTTCTGGGTTTTCTCCTCCTCTTTATTACACAGGTCTATCTATCCCGTGCAGTCAGAATGATGCTGTTCATGGCACATGACACTTGATCACAGGGCAGGAACCCTAAAATGAACCTTCATGAAGTTCATTTTCCCACCTCGCTCACATAATTTCCACTTGCGATGAGGTAGGTATTCAGCATTACACCAGAAATTACTCTGCATGTGACAACTATCACACCGATTCTGGCCCTGTCCCAGCAAAGCTGTTAAGCATGTCATTAAGAGTATGTCTGCACTGCAATTACCAAGTGTGATTGCAGCATGCGTGGACACACCTGAGCGATATTCAAGTGCAGCTAGGAGAATTAAAGCGTGGCGTGGTCTTCTGCTAGCTACCAGAGTAATTAGCCAGGCAGGCTTGTAAAGCCCACACTGAAGCTCATGCTACTGTGGGTTCCCTGATCTGCTACCTAAATTAAAGCTAGTATGGGTCTGTCTACACAGACTGAAATCACGCCCCAGGACTGCAGTGCAGACACACCCTCCGTGCTTTGCTTAATAGGGATGGTCTTAAACGTGAGGTTAAAGCGCAATATGCTTAAAAGCTTGTGGGCCGGAGGCATGATATCCTACCCCACTGAAATCAATGGCAAAACTCCCATTGACTTCCACCGGGCTGGAATTCCACCCAAAGCTTCTAGTGGCTGACTTTACGGCTGCGAGTGAGTACAGAGCCCCTACACATCCTAACCTGGCCTGGGCTTGTACGGATTGGAACATGAGCTTCTTTTTTCTTTACTTTCACACAGATCATACCGGAACTTTTGCTAAACCTGCAGCTCATACTAAACTGGTACAGGGCACAGGTGACTCGGCTCTTCCTGTTTCTGAGATAGATAAACTATGAACCAGGCCATTTACTGTGTGTTTTTGGGATGGTATGTTAAAAAAAAGAAAAAAAAGGTCCCGTCTGCTCTGCATGGCTGTTACGTCGCATGGCACAACTGGTAAGACTCAAATTTGCCCCTGGGTCCTTGACCAAAAGCTCCCTGATCGGTCAACATGGTAGCTCATGGATGCCCTCCCACCCCAGAGGTGGCTGCATTTGTTGTGCATCTGTGCACAGTGCTGTGAGTATGTATATATAGTTTGAAAGCACATTGGGATTCTCTAGATTGAAAGTCACTTTTATAAATATGAAAACTTAAAAACATCTCCTAACATTAAATACAATGTATTGATCCAAGTTCTTGAACATGCCATCACCAAATAAAAACCTTTCAGACCTAAAAAAAAGAAAAGAAAAGAATTAAATAAATAATAATGATACTTGACCAACATTAACGAATCAATGCACCATCAGTAAGTAAAAAATTAAACTTATAAAATAAAGATCAACACAATGCTTCAAACCTACAGAAAAACAGAAACAACAAAATGGACCCTTATGTCACTGCTTCAGGACACAGACATTTACTACAGGACTTTACTGAAGCGGTTTAAAATATGTCCTCTCCAAAACGGAACTAGTGGACTCCTGGCTTTGAACAGATACTCTCTGGGTTTTGGCATTACATTTAGATTCATTTTTAAAATGAATTTCTACAGAAAGGAACTAAAATGACCATTGTACACGTGTCCGTTTGCTGCAGACATGACAGTTAGATATTTCAGCGAAGGGCTCAAGTGTTAGAGCCACTAACGGCCAGGTCCTCGGTTGGTATCAATCGGTGTAGATTTCGAGACTTTCCTTTGGGATTTGACTGTGACAACTCCCGTAGTAGAGCCCTGGTCCTGCTTTGCGATCCACTAGCATGTGGTGCCCCTGCTCACAGGACTCTGAAAAGGTGAAGACTACTGACCCCCACAGAAGGATAAAGAGCCCAAGTGAAGTCATTTCCACTGCAGTTTTTCCACTGGGGCCAGGACTTTGTCCTAACTGAAGGCAGCGTAAGGAGTTATTTTGTAATGCTGCTGGACTTGACCGCTAAATAAAACACCATCACTACAGAGGGAGCTCCTGGGGTTTTCGGATGATTGAAAACAGCATTTTGAAATCAGCTGTTGGTTCCAACTATGTATAATTTGTGGTTGCTTAACCAGGCATCAGCAAAATCATACGGTCCGCAGCAGTGTCCCTGAGTTCTTGTCACAACTCATGATGACTCTTTGTCGTCAGGATGTAGTGCTTTCCAATATGGAACCCGGGCCCTCAAAGGTCCAATCTGTTCGGGGATGTCTTTTAATTAAGGCTTTCATGGAGAGAACAGCTTTTGTTCAGCAAAAAAGATAAAATCCACAGTGATAGTCACAGGGCGTCGTCAGTGACTCTAGGATGTTGGCAGATGCTTTTGATTAAAATAAATATTGATACATATCCAACTGGATTTATAACATATGTCCAGGTATACCGGCCACACTGGCACCTGCATATGAAATTATCTGTGGCAAAGGTCAGGGATGCGCTGGGACAGGCTTCCAAACATAGGCTTAATTATAAATTTTGAAGCAGGTGGCTACAAAGGGTTCTGAGACTTGTAGCTAACAGTGAATTGTACTTTTGCTATATGGATCATGGGAGAGATCTTCAAAAGCACAAAGGAGAGTTGGGAGGCCAGCTCCCATTGACTTTGCATGGGAACAGAGTGGCTAACTGCCCTCTGTACATTTGAAAATCTCCCCTCATACAAGGCCTTGTCAACACTAGTAAGTTGTATCACTTTAACTACACCTGTATAGTTAAGGCAGTACAACCCCTAGTGCGGACAGTTATACTGGAATAAAGATGCTTTATACCAGGCCAGGTTTACACTTAAAAGTTAAGTTGACCCAGCTACGTTACTTGGGTGTAAAAAATCCATCCTCCTGAGTGAAGTAGTAGTAGAATTCTTCCGTCGACCTAGCTACCAACTCTTGGGCAGATGGATTACCTATGGCAATGGGAGAACTCCTCCTGTTGCTTTAATGAATGTGTACAGTGCTGCAGCTGTTACTCCTGGGGGAATTCTGCGTCACTGGGCTTGTGCAGAATTCACGGCCCCCACAGATTTTTTTTGCTTCCCCGCAGAAAAATGACTTCTGACAGGGAAGCAAAGGGAAGCCACAAGAGCGGTCATGCACCCCTCCCCGGCAGTCCAGACAGGTCGGTTTGGGCATCCAGAGCGGCCAGTAGAGACTTAAATCATCACCGGAAAGTTAGAGGGGGGCTGGGCAGTTGTGCGTGTGTGAGAGACACACTGTCCCTCTCACTCGCTATTGCGGCATGTTCAACGTGGTGGGGCAGGGCTTTGGGGTGTTTTTGAGGAGTGAGGTGCAGGGCAGGCTCTGTCTCCTCAGGCAGAGCAGAATGTAGCAGCCTGCCTGCTTAGTGAATTGTTCCCATTGTTCTTAGTGAATTCCCCCAGGCGTATAAAACAGCTGTAAAAATTGTAAGGCTTCTTTACATTGCCAGAATGGTGTAAAGGAGCCTTATTGTAAAGGACAGTGTGGCTTTATAAATGCTTATGGTGCTTTAGTGATTAGAACTGGTCTAAATTTTTGGACTGAAAAAATTTCCTATCAAAATATGCTCCATGAACTGTTTGCTACTGACCTTTCTGGAGATGGTCAGTAGCCAATATAAATTGTGAGTTTTAGTCCCCAGCCCTCACTTGCTCTTCGGTTGTGTATGATGTAACACTGAGCGTATGGCTGCATATTTGTTGACTAATAACTAGAAGTAAAGGATCAATACTAGCTATGTTACTATTAGACAGAGGGGGTTTGGGGATTTCCTCAAATCCCAAACCCATTCTCCAGCCACTGTATTATAGTTTAAATAATTTACCAAAATAATTGAAACCAATGTGATTACATTGCATTATTTGGACAAATTAAATATGCAGAATTTTGCAGAATTTTATAATATTGTACGCAGAATTTTAAATTTTTTGGCACAGAATTCCCCCAGGAGTAAGCAGCTGTGCTGCTGTAGCATGTTATGTGTAGACATAGCCCAGTGTAGCTATTGCCATATGAAACTGGGAATAACTATACTTGTGTAAGGCACCTTTACATAATATAACTGTGTCCATGCTAAGTGTTATACCAATGTAACTCTGTTGGTACTAGATCTCCACCCCCAACCTATTGAGTTGCATGGTATACTTTCGAGTGTAGACTCCTGGCCTTATTCTGGAAACATGGTCAGCATCAGTAAAGGCACAAAGAATTTAGTACATATAAAGACCACTACACTTCAAAACCATAAACTGGATTAAATACATATATATGGATGATAATCACCTCCTGTTCCAAGTGCTTAACTCCCATTAGCCATAATGGAAGTGAAATAAACACAGAGGGAAGACTAGAGTGTAGTGTTTCAGGCACGTGGAATTCCAGAGTGGGGAAAGTGTATGGTGCTGTAATCCGTAGTATGCAGTACTCTGATATGTACAATAAACTCCTTGTAAAATATATATTTTTATAAAACTTAGCATAATCATCATGAGAGAGTTCCTATTTTTACAGGAATTTTTATTCACTCTGAATTACGATCTATTCACTGCTATATATTACTGTCTTCCAGGATGGTAAGAACATTTCGTTTCGGAGGACAGCATTTCAAATGGTATGAAATAATGTAAGACTTATGCTCACTGATCTATTTAAAAAGAATGCTTAGTTTAGTTGCAATTCAAGACAGACAGCAGCATTAGCTGTATGAGACTCTCACCCCAAAGTGATATTATTTCTTTTTAAAAGTTCACATACAAATACTAAAGTTACCAAACACCCAAAGCAGCAAAGATGATATTTTTGTGTGCGTGTTACAAACCAATCCGAAGAGCAATAATAGCCTTATTTACTTCATTACTGAGGTCCCAATTCAGACAAGCACATAAGCATGCCCTAAAGTTTGTGTCTAGGCACACTTTTGTGCTTAAGTGTTTTCCTGAATACAGGCCTAAATCTGTCGGTTATTTACATGACAAATTCAGTAAACTCTGTTTTAAACACACACTTCATCCAGTAATCTTAACCGAGTTGTTTTGTCTGGTAAAATGCTGCATTACCTTGCCTCCTGTTCCAACAGCGATTGCTACTGGGGAAGTCACAGAATGATGAGTTATGGGACAGGAGAATACTGTGTTCACGAAACCACAACCTATATAGTAATAAGGACCAGTTCTCTAATGGAGGAGGAACTGGAGTATGAAGACACAGAAATGAAAGAACAACAAAAAGCCCTATATCTTTTTTCATTACCATTCTGCGTGAAGTTGTTCAGGGCGATGATATCTCACAGCAACTTCTAGCAGGACATCGGATGATCTCAAAATAACCTCAATTCAGTCTTAATGCTTCATGTCTTTCACTTAAGCTAAAAATAAAGGTACATATGAATGATTATGAAATGATAAAACAAACATGAAACTGAAAATAATGCTTTCTGTATCTGGTAGCTGGACTAATGCACATTGTATAGGAAGAGTTGAAGACATTTTTATCCGGAAGGATGGACAAAAATGTCTGTACATTTACAGCACACACATATGAACAACGAATGTGTAATTTCATTGAACAAAATATAATATTACAATGGATATAACGTAGGTTTTGGCCCAATATTTCCATTACATGTACTAACATCTGAGGACAGCAATGAAATTTGGCTTTAAGAACAACAAAACAAAAACGTTTGACACTGATGTATCATTCTTTTAGGTTATGAGACATTTTACCAGTTATGTTGCACCAATCAAAATCATGTTGACTGCAAATAATAGCATCTGGTGGGAATCATCAGTGGGCTATTTAACATACTTAATTCATCTTTTGTGTGTGCGCTGAAAAGTATCACCTTAAAATATTCAAACAGACTGTCTCAAAGCAAAGTCATCTTTATGGTCATTCTCCTTGATTTCACGCAAAGATCCAGCTAATAATATACAATGTTTTCATGTCAGCATGAAGTCTGCATTTTAAATTTTCTGCATTGACACTACAAGAACTAATCCTATTATTTCCTTAACAGAGTCTGAATAGGCATCTCCCACATACTCCTTCCTATTGTAAATTTAACCCACGTTAATTCACTTACCCAGCTCTCAAGCTGCTTTTCCTACCAACTGGGATTTAATGGAACAAAATCCTTTCTTTTCAAGTTTGATATTTGAGAGACAAATCTTTCAAAAATTTTATGAACATTTGTAGACCTTTCCGTTTAAGAAGAACAAATATTCCAACAGGTTAGAAAACAATTCCAGCACCAACTTTAGTGCCGGGAACACAAACGCTATACAACACCTCCCCAGTTTACACCACTGTCAGATGGCCGACATTCTGGCCAACTATGTAAAAATAAGAATCAGAGTTGCAAATGAAATTGCTGAAGAGATTTACAGGATGATTATGAGAATGACTTTTTGACAGAGCAACTGCATAATGCTTGACCAAAACAAACAGCAATTGCTTCTTAAGAGTTTCTTTTCCTCTTTGATAAACTGTAAGATTCAGAGGTTACTAAGAGGAAAAAAACTGGGAAAAACAGAATTCTGCTGTTAATTGTGACTGACTTTGTTTGAAATCATTTTTGGTCACACAGTGTTCAGCAGTGCTCTCTTCTCTACAGGCTTAATAATTAGAACACGAGCTACGGTGAAAACTCAATAATCTGCACACTTTAATTCTCTCTCACACACACAGTGTCTTTCCCCACTTCTCAGCAAAAATAGGAGACTGGACTCTGATAGTACTGTTACGCAATACACTACGTATTGGACATTTACCAGTAAACTATAAAATAGTTGGACTAAATTACAATTATGAAAATAAATCAACACATTTCTTTTTGTGGTGCCTTATGTTTAAGGTGTGGGTGATTTTTTTTTTTTTTTTTACACATTGTGATTATTCAATTACTTACTAATTCACAAAATTCAGTAACATTCAACAGGTCTCCCAGTCATTAGTGTGAAGTACAATTCTATTGTAACATACAGATCAACTCTGATGTAAAGTCACACAGCAGACTGTACTAAGAGTGGTGCGACGTGAGGTACATATTTGAAAAAAGGCCAGAAGTAGGCTTGCTCACACGGCTATATTGTACATTGATGTGCAATAATAACAGCCTTTCTTGAGGAAAGCCTCCCATGAATAGCATGCTCAAAGCTCTCAGTGTGTGCTCCAAGCTCACAGTGAAGAAGGAAAAGGAAAACACTGATGACAGGGCAGATCCTCGGCTAGTATAAATTCTCAAAAATCCCATTGACTTCAGTGGAGCTATGACAATTTACAGTAGCTGAGGCGCCAACCCATTATATCTGAGAGACACGCTACAGACACAAACGTTTTCAAAAGGCACTCAGGGGCAGATGTGTTGAGATATTTAGCCGTGTAAAGATGCGTGCATCTAACTGCAACCTTTGACACCGACATATGTTTAAAAATCTGGCCCTTAAGCACCTAAAAGCTAGTCTACGCTAGCAGTGCTACAGCAGATGCTCTGTGCCAATGGGAGGATGTGCACGAGGGTACAGACAGTCGCACAGGCCCATAAGCCTAACTTCAGCACCAGGCAGGGGTGAAAGTGGGTAAGAAGCCAGTACTGACCCGTACGCAGCCAGCCCTTTAACGTCACTGCCCCTTTCCCCGACCCCTACCGGACCGCCGACGGAGTGGGGGGGAAGGGGGCAGCAGCACTTTACTGTCATTGCTCCTTTTGCACACGCCCCCTGGGCCGCCGACGGGAGGGGGGCAGAAGGGGCAGCTGCCCTGGGCCAGCGATTTAAAAGGGCCCGGGGCTCCAGGCTGTGGCGGCGGCAGGAGCCCCGGGCCCTTTTAAATCGACGCCGGAGCCCCGAGCAGCGTGGATGGGCTGTCTGGGGGAGGCTGACCCCCCGCAGCCCTGCCCCTTCTGCCCGAGGCCAGCCCCTGTACTGGTAAGAATTTAATATTACTTTCAGCGCTGGTACCAGGCAAATTGGCTGAAGCTATAGTAAAGAACAGAATGATCAGACACATAGATGAACACGACATGTTGGGGAAAAAGTCAACAAGGCATTTGTAAAGGGAAATCGTACCTCACTAATCTATTATAATTCTTCAAGGGGATCAACAAATATTTGGACAAGGGTGATCTAATGGATTTAGTACACTTGGACTTTAATAAAGTTTTTGACAAGGTCCCTCCAAAAACCCATGCTTTGACCCATGAGGTCAAAGGGCGCAAAGCAAGAGGATGATCACTCTTGGAAGATACAATGCTGATGGATTTAAGAAGCCTTCTATATTGACTCTTGCTGAAGGAAGAAGACTTGCAAGGGACCATTCCAAGTGAACGTCCATTCTACATGCCACCATGGCTACATCATAGCCACATGAATTCTACTGCTGTCACTCTCAATTTGACTTCTGATCCTTTAGTTCTCATATTTGCAAGCTTTTTTCCTCACAACCACAAGAGCAGAAACTTACTTTTTCCAATGGAGAAACCTACCTGATATTCTCCTATACTCACCTCACTACAGGAGCTGAGGCTTTAAGAAAAACACCAATCATCGTAAGAACTGTGACAAAAATCAAGGGCTGGAAACACTGTTTTCCCCTGAGGGTCAATGAATCATGAGACTAGCAGCCACTGATATCACTGGTCGTTAAACACCTAGGCACTTTTGAAAATCCCACTAGGCGCTTGTCTGCATCTTCAGCACCTTAATATATTTAAAAATTTGGCCCAATTGACTCTCTCTGGGCCTCATCCAAAGCCCATGGAAATCAATGAGGGGCCTTTCCATCAAACTCCATGGACTTTTGATCAAGTATTCTCTCCCACATTTCTCCACCCAAGACAATAGCATTCACTGGATGTTAGACTAGCTATGCTTTATTTGGCAAGATTCTGTCCCTCCGATAGGTTCTTACCTGGGAGGAACCAAAGAAGGGGGCCCAATGCTTCCAAGGGCACATTAGACAGACAAATTCAGTAAAAGCAGTTTTGTGCCCTTAAACTTGAGCTTCATTGCATCAGGGCTGTGGTCTCTTTCTGAATAGAGAGGGAGAGGTGGTCTCTATAGCCGAAATGTGCACAGTGTAATTCTACTTCCTTGTACTCTTTCACTGGGCATGGCAAAACTGTCCACTTCGCGTCCATTGATGGTGAGTTTGGGTGCCGCATCCCAAGAATCACCACTCTCTAATCTCTGAGCAAAGAACTGTTAAATCCAATTTTGTTTGTCCACACTGTTGGACATAAGGGTGCAGAAACAAAATGCATCTGTTATTCTCTTAGCTTTGTCTTAGAACCTACCCTGTTCTCTAGTACAGTCCTTTCTACATCCTCTCCTTGTTAAAGAATCTTCTGTTTCATCTGATCTCTTATTTTGCTCTTTTACTTTACACTCCTCACACGAGACATGTCCAATTAAAAATAAATCGTTGTGCCATGGCTACTGTTGCTAATGAAATGTTGAGTATAATCCACTGTTGTTTTTTGTACTCTAAGAGAATATTGCTGTATGTGAAATTTTAAGAGATAATGGAGTCTGACATTAAATGAGGAAAATCTGTTCATTATTACTATTTAAACTCAGACTATAGGCCAGCTTTTGTAAATAGCAAATTTATTGAAGCATATACCTATTTATTGAAGCATATACATAATTAAAATAAAAATATATTTTGAATAACCTGAAAAACTTGCACCAAAACACGTCTCTGACAATCTGCTGACTTTTTGAATGATGATGTGCTTAGAACTGATACAATGCAACTCACTACAGCTCCATCAATTTTTAAGGAGCATAGTTTACCGTTTGTGTTTCCTTCACATTCTTGAAAATCAGGTTTTTAAAAAATTGCCAAATGTGATTTTTGGTAACGGTGAAATAACTTGATTTTCTATTTTATTTTTAGATATTAAAGTAGATCACCCAGACCAGTTCTTTTCCACTGTGGGATTGTTCTCTGAAAGCAGGAGTTCTAAACCTTTTCAGAGTCTGAGCCACATCTTCACCAACAGTTGTGCTACAGATCACAGATGCCCTCCCTGCATTGATAATTGCATGTTATGTCTGTGGCAACTGCAGAAATTACATATGTGGGAAATAACAGCCAAGTGTTTGATGTATTTTTAGCTGTTTTTAATGCATTTTTGAAAATAAACCTTAATGTGACTAACCTGGGCAATCAAAAATGGTAATCCAAATCTCAATCTAAACATGGAAGCCAAAAAATGATCAACAAAAGCCAATAAACAAAAAAAGTTAAGTTGAAAAATTTTGGAAAACGGAAACTTTGGGGAAAAATGAAAATGCTTTTGGAAAAATGTCCATTTTAAAAATTAAATTGAGCTATTCTCTGAACATTTCAACCTACTGTTATAACCTACAGATAAATGAAACTCTTAATATAGATGACATGTATGTCCCTACTGGTATTATAATATAAATATTTTAATATGATAAAAATTGTGCCAAATAGCATCTCCACTCCTCTAAATCAAAATGTAGATGCTTGCAATATCCAGCACCCTTCCTAGCCAGACAGATTTTTTGATCAATCCATAATCGTTTTGCAATAAAACTTAAAACCATGACATCTCATGAAAAATTCTGAAGCACATTTTGCATGAGTCAGTTGGACCCAATTCGTCACAAACGCCACTCAATATGGCTAGAATACATATTTTGACAAATGGATCAACACGGAAGGTACAGTAACACTCTCCACTCCTTGGTAAACACCAGAACGAAAACATAAGATAAAATAGGGCATCCTTCTTTGGTTTGACTATTAGTGGCCAAAATAAGACAGAACCAGAAGTTGATCCTGCTTGAAAAGACCTATTATTTTATTAATAAAGCCAAACCCTATGAAAGGAGTTGAGTTTTTGACTCTGCAAAGAGCGTGAACTTTCTTTAAAAGAAGAGTGGGAAAGACACTTACTCAGAACCAACTAATAAATAACAATGCAACAGGACTCTAAGGAAATAATGTTTATGGACAGCACATTTCTACCTGTCTGTAACCTTGATTCCACAATTCCAGCAAAACTTGACTTCAGTGACCAGTCCAGTGCGATGTCAGGTTACAAGATCAACTGGTAAAATCTGTAATACTTCCTGGGAGCATTACAAAATATGAGAACTAGAACTTTTAATTTGTCATCACAAAATGCATATGCCTAAACTAAATGGTGCACTCAGAAATGCTGAATAATCCTATACATTTACCGTATTTAAATACAGTGGCCCACAGGTCCCTAATAAATTGCACTGGACATTACAAAACATGTGGGACAATTATTAATTTCCCTTTGGGAAGAGGAGGGATTGGGCAGGAAATCAGGAACAAAGTTGGATATTTTTTAGCATCTTTCCAGCATCATAACAGCTCCCTACTAACTGAAAGGCCAACATGCTATTTTTATAAAAATAAATAATTTTTCAAAGGGTCTTCTATGCAGATACAGCGAAAACTTTCATTAAGATTTAATCAACCTACAAATAGAGGTGGTTTCAAATTTGTAGACACTGCAAAAATACCACAACTCTTCCATATCAGATAAGTCACTGAAGTGGAAGAAGAAATCCTGAGATGGGTCAGTATTAAAAGATTGTCGAGCGGTTGCCACACAATGACAAATACAATCCTACCCACAACATCTGGTGTCCCAAATGACAGACAGTACAACAGATTATAAGCACTTGGAATTAGGCTACCCATTCAACCAGAATTAAGCTACAATACAGCTACGTGAAGGTAGTGATTTTTCTGGTAGCACTCACAATGTGCAAATTGTTATATAAACAAGAGGAGGCATGGTCCCTACCCCAAAGGGTTTACAACCTAAAAAGACAGAAAAGAAGCACTACGTGCAGGGGAAAGTGCCATAACACATAAGTAAATACTGAAGGTGGTGACTGACCACATCCTACAAAAGCAATATTTGACTACAAAAGGGTTTGTTAAGTTATATATAAAAACATAAGGGGAAAAAAAAACATTGTATTGTCAATGTCAGCTGTTCTTCCATCTTGCCATGAAAATGACTGAAAGTACCATGCTCACATACATTGGAGGATGATACCAAATCCATCCTCTTGCTAACCTTCATTTAAAAGGAGAAGTTACATATGATAATTTGAAGGATGAATTTACTAGCCTAAATCAGAATGTTAATCTCAGCAGATGCGTTACACAAAGCACCACATTGGGTATGTTCTCACTGCACGCATGACGCAGGAATACAAGAAGGCTAAACCATTCCAGGGAGAGGGAACAAAAACAAACAAATAAATCGACTTGCCACTCTGATTTCTACTTTTCCCCCCTCTTCTCAACTCCCTCCACCTAGAACATCTATATCTCAAACTGTAGTGGTGAGAACTGAGGAGGGCCAGGATAAGAAATGTGTATGGTGTAAGGGCTTGTCTACACAAACCCTTCGTTTGTAGCAAGCTGGGGGGGTAAACCTACCCTGCATTAAAATGTGGTGCATTAAGTGTGAGGATGGACACTGCTTCCGTGCAATAAAAGTTCCCTAGCGCACTTTTTGATTTATCCTGCTTTGGAATGGGAGATTAAAGCACAGCAGCGAATTTTAAGTGCACAGCACCAGGGTCCACACCCACACTTAGTACACAACATTTTAGTGCGGGGTAGGTTTGCCCCCCACCCCTTGCTGAAAACCAAGTGTTTGTGCAGACAAGCCCTAAGTGTGATAGACAGAGATATGTCACTGTGTTTTGGTGCAAGTCCAAAGAAAGGATATCTTTAGGTGAAGACTAGATTTCAGAACAAAGATCCTGTTTTTATGCAAATATCCTTACTAAGAACTCACAGGAAAGTACACAGTTTTCCAAAGCGAGTCATGATTTTACATGTTTCAAATTTTAGGTGCCCAACTTGAGACACCTAAAAAGGGACTGATTTTCAGAGGACAAGAAATGTCTCAGCTTGGGCACTCAAAAACAGAGGCATCCAAAATCACTGGAAAATTTAGGGCAATATGATAGGAAGCGAGGAGCAATGCACTAAGCGAAGTGTTTTAGAGTTTTTCAATGGGTGTGAACCTGTTCTGTTAGCACCCAACTCCTAATGGAAAGCCGAATTCTTGGCTTAATCATGATCAACACGTATCCAAATAAAAAAAGTAGCCAGTCACACAAAATTTGCAAATGACCAATTTTTTAGATATTAAATGACTTTGGAGCAATGCTTAAAGCATATGTCTAAAGAGGTCCAGGAGAACCAAGTCACACTGCAAATAGGTAAATTAAAGTGACACACCTGCACTACCAGAAGATGAGCCTTCTCCTCTTCTTAGAACGTCAGCACTGTGGGAAGCATTATCACTAGCAGCCTTTATTTCAGTCTCTACAATCACCACTTGAAACATTTTGTTGACACAACAGAACATGACTCAATTTCAAGCACCAGTGGGGTTGGATAATTTCAAACATCTTTTAATATGTGTAGATAGTCCAGTCGGAAGTTAGCTGAAAAGATATATAGATTTTCACACGGCTTCCTTTCATATAAACCTCCTTACCATTCCCGAGTCAGACTGGAGGAAGGGGAGAAGCAAGAGGAAACACAAATGGGAGGGAAAAAGGATAAAGGTGAAGATTCAGACTTTGGGCTAAGTTGCTTTAAGCAATTATTTATGTCCAGTACCTCCATTACAAGGTCACACTTGTGCTTTTGGGAACAGTACTAGGCCAGTTCCATCAATCTAGGTTGGTACTGTAGAAATAACCTGAGTTTTTTATATCTTGTGTATACATTTCTTTCCATTTATGTTAGGACCAATCAAGTTACAGATAAGTTCCTCTGTTGTGTGTGTCAGTGTCACAAAGAAAAGATTCTTGGCCCACAAGGTAACAGAAGAGTGCAGACTGATGGATCAAGACAGAAAAGTTACAAGCCCAGTTCTAATATTCATAAGTAAAACTTCAGAAAGGGTACTGATAAACATGGATTTATAAATGGAGGATGTTTGGAGAAATGTTCACCCTATTAGGTAACCAGAACTTCTCTTACCCACTTCTGAGGTCAATGAACAGAACTTTGTATCGCCTAATTACATTTACAAAAGGAGAAAATTAGCTGTTCTGTATTATTGTTAACATTATGATAGTACCTAGAGGTCCAATCAGCAGCAGGGCTCCATTGCGTTACATGCTGCTCAAACACATTGAAAGACATTTACTCTTGTGACTTATAATTATTACTATGTTTAAAACCAATTTTTTTAATAGAAAGCTCTTATATAAAGCTTTTCATCAGTAAATCATAAAGCACTTTACAAAGGAGGTGAGTGTCATTATCCCTATTTTGCAGATGGGGAAACTGAGGCACGGGATGGTGAAGTGACTTTCCCTCTGGCAGCAGGTCAGTGGCTTGTTTTCAAAACATGCTCTCTGAAACTGCAATTAACATGGAAAGAAGAGAGCTAATGTGATAACTGCTGAGGGGCTTTTAGGGCATTACTAGTCTCCGAACCTCTCACTCATACTTTCTTGGTGTTAGTGTAACACCAACAGACCTTGGTTGTCAGCAGACGGGATCAAAGCTGGGATCTATGGAGCTAAATGCATAAGCCTCTATTGTATGAGCTAAAAGCCACATGGTGCTTAACTAAGGCTGTAGCAGACTCAATCTCTAGGTCAGAGATCCTCATATTGTGGGGCACGTCCCCCTTAGGGGGTGTGGAGAAATGTCCAGGGGGTGCAGCGGTGCCCGGGCCAGCTCCTATGGGGGTGGGGAGGGAACGCCATCCAGCCCCTCCCCATCCCCTGCTCTGCTCCATTTTGGCTCCTAGCCACATCCCCGGCTCCTGCCTCAGCATGGATGCGCTCCCGGCCCCGTGCCAGCCCCCAGTTTGACTATTGATCAGTTCCTGGCCCAGGACTGAGGCTAGTGGCAAGGCAGGGAGCGGAGTGGCACCTGGCCATGGGCCCAGCTATCAGCCCCCACTGCAGCCCCACTCCTGCCCCTGCCCCCAGCCTTGGCCTCAGACCCACCCCCAGCTGTGGCCCCTTTACCCCTGTCTGCGTCCTGCCCCTCCCCTGCTCCCGGCCGCAGAGCGGGGGACGCAGACAGGGGGTATGACCCTCAGAAGTTTGGGGCTGCTGCTCTAGATGGTCTAAGTGCCACCAGAGAGGGACAGAGTACCACACCCAGTAGGCATGTGTTACATTAGCAACATTTTCTACTTTAGTTCACTGAAACTACAAAGCTCACCTTGCTGTCGAGGTCAAGCCTTTACTGCAGCAGGGAGTCTAAGGATACCGGGACAGTAATAATTGAACAGTAATTAGGCTATTTGTTTTCACTCAAGCTGAGCAAACCTGGAATAAGAAAATCTGTCTTTGGTATTTCTACGGAAATGCATGTGAACTGCCTGCATTAGATGCCCTGTTAAAACAGGGCTACTCTACCAACATATCTGTGCATTATATTATTAACTAATCACACCTGCTCCAATTGTTCTACTGAACTAAGATGAGCAGTAAAGGATGTGAAAGTTAATAGCGATACATGCCTCTTGCGGTATCCTTATTTTAAATTCTAGTGTGTTAGTGCATTATCTGAGAGTAAATGCTACTTAAATCTCCATGACATATCTAGTTTTCTATTATCCTTATAAGTCCAATGTATAGGTTGGGTTATTTATCCACTTCAGTGATTGACAGTGTTCTAGGAGTTGAAGTCAGAGGATTTAAATCTGAAGGCAGAGAAAAACAACTGAACCCAGAGGAGGTGTCTGAAATCTGAGTTGCTCTGGAGGGCTGGTGCTACTCACGAACAGCCCTGTGAATGGCACACTTTGAACTAAAAGTGAACTCTCTCTTAATGTCTTAATTGTTTAATCTTTAAAAATTTCTCTAGCCTTTTATTAATTGTCAACAGATTTTACTGATAAAAATGTCTCTCCCTTATGCACCTCCCCTGAGGAGTTCCCCCTCACCCCAAGCTGTCACCTGTCGCTGGGACCTTGCAGGGGGGTGGCCCCCTGTCGCTGGAACCCTGCCAGGGCCCGGTGGCTTACAGCTCCAGAGTCCTTGAGGCTGAAGCAGAGAATGTCACAGAGGTCTTCCATGACCTCTGTGATATAAATGTAGTCTTAATAATAATACCACTTAACTCTTACATAGCATTTTTCATCAGTAGATCTCAAAGCACTTTACAGTGGAGGTCAGTATCATTATCTATATTTTACAGGAGAGGAAAGTGAGGCACAGAGAGGTGAACTGACTTGCCCAAGGTCACCCAGCAGGCTAGGGACAGAGTTGGGAATAGAACCTGGGTCTCTTGAGTTGCAGTCCATTTCTTTATCCACCAGGCCACACTGCCTCCCAAAACTGCATTCACATTCCTCTCTCATTTCAGAACCTCCCTTGGTAACCTAGAAGAGCTACTCTCTTGCGGCCAGATAACAGCCCCTTATGAGGGTGATCGGGGGTGCACATATCAAGCTCCAGAGGGGGTAGGAGGGGTAAGAACAAAGCAAGACTATGGCCCCAACCCACATCAGCTCACAGAATGGGGGGCAGAGTATGTTACATTCAAGGCAGCTCTCCGTGGTTCAACACTCCTAATGCAGGTCAGTGCCTAATAAGCACGACATGCCCCTCTGAGGACAACTGTCTCCCACTCTGTGTTTGACAGTGAGGCACTCCTACAGCCCAGAGGGGCAGAACTTCCACCACTCTGACAAACTAGAAAGGAGGGTTCTCCTTAGGGAGATTTGCCCCATTAAGTTGCTACTGCCTTGTAAACAAACAGTAGAGGTAAAATGACAGGAGTAAATCAGCACCTACATAGTTTTGTGACAGATGCTTTAGGAATTCCTAGACAGACAGACTGGAACACTAAGTACCACTCAATTCTAGCATCATTTGTGAGAGAACTATGGAAGAATAATTATTTTCATCTGAGACCTCCAGCTCTTTCACGTTCCATTTTAGATCAGACTTTTTATTCTCCCTAAGGAAAAACATTGCCCATCCACCGCAGACTTTCCCCACCCATTACAGGTACTCACTAGCTATCTCAATTTCCTCCTTGCAAAGACTTTGTCTCTAAAATAAACATGGAAAGAAACTTTCTACTGTCCTCCAAAAAGCAGTAGCTTAACAGTTACAATATTAGGTCCTGTTTCTGCAGAGTGCTGATAACTCCAGCAAAGCAGTAAGAATGTGCTTATGTAGTCCTAGGCTACTTGCGTTCTTAAAGTTAAGCATGTGCTTAAGTGCTTTGTTTGAGCAGGATCAGAGTGCTCAGTACCATTAAGGTGTGGGTTCTTAGTTACCCCCCTCTGCATCAAGAATTATAATTAGTGGGTGCTTGGAATAGTAATTACTTAACTACCACATCCCATTTCCTCTTCTTCAAATGCCCAAAGCAAATCTTGTGTGACAATTCCCATCCGATTAAGGCCATTATGAGGTCACAGGTTAGTCTGATCACTGTTTAAAGGCTATGAAATAGTTTAAAATGAGTTCCATGATCAACATTTCCTGAGCTTGTTTTAGTGTCCTGGACATTTCTTTATTTTCTGAGTGCATAGGATTTGCCACTGAATTCTGTTAACTACTTAAAAAGATTCATAGGCTCTCCTTAGTAAGTTTACCCAGTAAATATTCTATAATCCAGCACTTTGCTTCCCAACACTGTTATTTTCTAAACAACAGCCCCCACTGGTTATTATCAGATTATTTTCTGCATTTCACCGCCACATTCATTTTCTCCCACCTCCACCACAACATACTGAGAGGCCCCGCATCACAGCAGCCCCGCTTCAAGCTGAAGAAACTTGGTCATTGCTCCCTCTAAAGTCATTCAACACTCTGCACTAATCAGACAAGTGTATCCCTAAAAGCTCAACCCATCTTCTCAGATTTTGTCTTAAAAAAGCCCAAACCCACAAATCAACCTAAGGGCTGGAAACCCTGGCTCCATTCATCAAAGCATTACATCCCTGTGACAAAGTGACTCATCAACCGGGCACGCCGTTGCCGCTAAGTGCAGAATTGCACAGTTTTTATCCACTGCAGTTCTGCCGCCCAGACTCGCTGTTGGTCCCCTTTGCTTTGCGATGTGGCCCTCCAGCCAGGTCACTTTTAAATCTTGCCCCTTTCAGGGTAATTCAGAGTCCATCCAAAAAGACAGGAAAAACCCAAAGCCTGGTAGCCTCTATGCCAGGCCCTCGGCCTCCATCTGGGGCTCATTGTTCTTGACCGCTTAATCTGGAACCCTTTCTTTCTCCTCGTGGTCCCCTCCATGGAGCTGGCTTTATAGCTTGGGCCAGCTGTAGGGCCTCAGTTCACTGCTCCTGCAGCTGGCTCCTTTCCCCCAGTTAGTCCCTGGGCTCAGCAAGCTAGCCTTCTCTTACTGGTGTCTCCCTCCTAGTAGCTAGTGGGGATGAGTCTGGGCCCCTCTGAACTGGGCTTCTCCCTTTCAAGGCTCCTCCTCCAAGACTGGCATACCTTGCAGGTGCTGCCTGAGCCTCAAGCTGCTTCCTACCTGGTGTGGGGTTTATACGCCCCATCCCAATCCCACGTTCAATTTAGCAGGGGAGAAATAATAAATGCCAGATCCTCAGCTGGTGCAAACTGGCACCACTCCATTAGGAGCCGGACCAGTAGGCATCAGCCTAACACTCCAACAATATCAGGCCAATTTAAATGGGATGAGCCCAAACACTGAAATGTTAATTAACTCCCCAATGACTACTTTAATAAGAAAGCTTTACATTGTTCTGCATTTTGTAGAGACATGTTTACACGTGGGACCTGGGAATAGAACTGAAGTCACTCAACATTGGCTTACATTAAATATGACAACCTGTGAAATCCGTCAAATTTGACATTCCCTGAGATTACTGAAATGGTTATTCGCTAGCTACTTACAAGCTAGTGTTGCTTGCTCACCCCTCCTCCTCCAACTCTCTCTTCAAGACCCCACTTCTGCTTCCACACCTCCAAGAAATCAGCCAATACACAGTGGCTAGGCTGAAGGGCAATTTGGAAACTCTGTAGCATTTATGTAACTGCCAAACTAACATATATCTCATTTGTATACAGGCATTCTAAATATTTGATTGCTTCCCCCTTCCCACCACTTGTCATCTTAGATGTACGCCCTTTAATACAGGGAGCACGTCTACCTTTGTTTGGACAGCATCCAACAATGCCCCAACCTTGATCAAAGCTTCTGAGTATTGTTGTAATATAATTAAAGGTAGAGCTGTCAGCAAGACCTATAGTCAATGTTACTTAACACTTGCCGCTAGAAGTCCCTTTTTGAGTACTTATAACTTTGCCAAATGAGCCATTTGGGCTGAACTTTTCCATGCATGCTCTCTGCCTCAGGCAGAAATTGTTTTTGAAAATTTCAGCAAAATTGGTTCAGCCACTTCTAAGAATTAGGCTAGGGAGAAAGAGTAACAGCCGTGTTAGTCTACATCCGATGAAGTGAGCTGTAGCTCACGAACCATGCTCAAACAAATTGGTTAGTCTCTAAGGTGCCACAAGTCCTCCTTTTCTTTTTGCTAGGGAGAAACAGGCCGATTTGCTGATGCCAATTCCCCCCAATCCCCAGCCTTTTCTTCGAACAGCTCTAACACTTCCAGGATTTGGAGCTGGAACTTTATATTTCGCAGGGCCTTTGTCTAGGGGGCAGAGATGCCATATGCCGCCACCCATGGAAATCCAACCACATTTGACTGAGTTGCAAGCCTCTGAAAATTGCCATTTGTACATGCTCAGTAGAGCTTGTTATAGGCTTGACGCTAAAATCCCCAACTATTTCATCTGCACCAAGCACCACAGAACTCGCTGACATGCCAACCAGATGGATGATGTTCCCAGGCACAGAGCTAGAATTCTGATGCAGCAGCAGCTGCCAGCAGCCAACTTTGGCCTAGGGGAAGGGGTTACATTTTCGCATATACATACACTATATACTGTATATACATACATACACTATGAGCCGTAGCTCACGAAAGCTTATGCTCAGATAAATTGGTTAGTCTCTAAGGTGCCACAAGTCCTCCTTTTCTTTTGCGAATACAGACTAACACGGCTGCTACTCTGAAACCTCTCTCTCTCTCTATATGTATGTATTCCCATATACTAATTAGTGTCCACTACAGGACACCTATAGCTTTTGTGAGGACAGATGTTTTGCAATTCTTTGCTAGAGCCACAATATAATTACAGTCTAAATTATATGTTCTTTTTGGAACTGAGAATGTTATTACATGTCCATATAGCACCTAGTACAATGAGGCCCCAATCTTAGTGGGTATTTTTGTAAGTCAAATAAATATTATAATACAGCTTGACAAAGAACATAAGAATGGCCCTACTGGGTCAGACCAAGGGTCCATCTAGCCCAGTATCCTCTCTTCCAACAGTGGCCAGTGCCAGGTGCCCCAGAGGGAATGAACAGAACAGGTAATCATCAAGTGATCCATCCCCTGTCACTCATTCCCAGCTTCTGGCTATCAAAAGAAGGAGGCAAGAAAATAGGGCCCCACACTAGATTTAAGTTGGTTAGGTATGTACTGTAGAAGAACACTATAAAGTCGCAGGATGAGGGAATTCTTGCAGCAGCAGCAGACTGAGAAACAAGAGGAGATCTGCAAACGAGGCTGTTTTCTCTCAGCAGCCGCCTCTCTTACTGCTTACTGGGGCTGAAGCAAAGCAGAGAGACACAGCAAGAGAAAGCTGACTAGCAAAGCAGTCCCTTCAAAGAGTTGAAATTTTACAGTTCTTAGAGGATCTGATGCTTTCCAACAAAGGTGGGTTACAGGGATTCTTAGCACATCCATTATCAGGAAACAGCAAAGAAAGCAGAAAAAGCATCTGGCTGTCTGTGGAAACAAACCTTGGTTCATGAGTGACAATACACTGTTTTAGTGGGCAAATGATTCCAAGAAGAGATACATATTTAAACAACCTTCACCCAATATTTAGAGGGCTTTTCCTTTAAGCTAAAATAAAAAAAAATGAGTTTACTGTTTAGCCAGATGGGATATCTGACTGGTCTAAGCATCTGGTTGGAAATGCCTTGTCTATCTGGAACCGCATCTTTGAAGCCTGATGATATAATTGGGCCATGGGTGTGGGCAAAATATACAGGGCTCAGTTTTCCTCTGGATCTGAGCTCTGCTCAACACTTGATGGGCGGGGCAACCTCACAGTTCCCTGGTCCTTCAGCAGCACGCTCCCAGCATCAGTCAGATCAGACTTGGGACTGATCGAACTTATCCCACTAACATAAGGTTTACCACATCTGCACCCTGCCGTCTCACTCCCCCTGGAGCATCCCCTACACCGTGGGGAGCAGAAGCAGTCAGTGCAGGAGCTGACTATGAGGATTTATGTCTGGGGGACTTCCTGCCCACCAGGAGAATTTCCTGCTGACCAGCTACAGCCAGATCCATCCCCTCTGTGCTGTCTGAGTGGTGCAAAGAAGATATAATGTAATGGAGAATCTGGCCCTTAGAGCACAAGTCAAGAGTGGGGTGGCAAAGTGGCTCAAAGCTCTCCTTTGCACTGCACTGATCCTGGTGCAGATCTCTGCATGCTATTCTTCCTGTGCAGCGTTTGACTGTCCCAAGAGATGCTCTAACTTACGTCATCTTTGACCAGTCTTCTGGCAGAGCAAAGCCGTGCCCTGATTTCTTTAGACAAAATTCTCTTTGTATGTTGCTCAGTGTGTGGTATGCCTGGCTTCAAATCAAAGGTGGCTGCACTTGAGTAGCAGCATGTGTATAGTATTTGCGGAGTGCTTTAAGATGCTAACTATGGATTCCACAATTCCAGGTGTGTTAATATATTCACATCACACTTCAACCCACAAATTCCACGAGAAAAGTCCGTGTTGGCTGAAACTTGTGCTGCCTCAGTAAAGTAGGCAGTGGATATTGTCCATTATCACAGATCTCAGTTCGTCTATGATTTTTCGTACCCCGTATGCTGCAATGTCTAAACACAGGGGCCATACCAGATCCTGCCCTGGGGGAGATAAGGACAGAGTTTCAGTCTCTCTCACACATGCACACTTCCTGACTTGTGTGCGCTGACACTGGAAGTATAATGCTGTTTTACATTTGTGTGTTTGGACACGGAGCATTTAAAACTAATATCATGCATATCCTTGGTCCTTCATGTTTCTGCTTAATGAGGGGTAGGAAGGCAGGTGAAGAATCCTGGTGCTACTTTTGACCATATCCTTGTATGGGAAGTCATCTGCCAGATCAGATCTTTGCAATACCATTTACAAAGGCTTTAGCACTATTTAGCCTGGGCAACCTTGCAAGAGCAACACAGTGGACCACCAGGCTTGAATTTTTTAACTCTCTTTTAAAGAGCCTTTGCCATTAATTGCAGCTTGTTCTAGAGAACGCAGCACCTTTGCTCACTGCCACGAGCACCTCTGAGCATATTATGCTTGCCCTGGGTTCTTAATGTTGGCTACCTATAAAGCTTTAAACAATAGATTGACTATAGCTTAGACCTGCTGGTTTTTCAAGTGTGCTTAACTGTATTAGAAAGGCCTCACCTTATTGTAACCCACCAACATTTTAGGTATCTGTTATTAACACTTTAGATTGGCAGCCATATGTACCATTGCTACAGCAGGTCCTAGAGTGCGGGACTCACACCCATAAAA
Source organism: Lepidochelys olivacea (assembly GCF_965140295.1). Lineage (NCBI taxonomy): Eukaryota > Metazoa > Chordata > Testudines > Cheloniidae > Lepidochelys > Lepidochelys olivacea. The sequence continues at coordinate 9,929,257 of NC_140413.1, forward strand.
TTTGCCTCAAGTTCATTTCCCCCCCTCTTAAAAAATTCCTCAATTTGTTTTCTCCCCCAGAATTTTTGCTTATGAATGACTATTAGAAAGTCATTTCTGCACTCCTGCTATTCCCCTTTCCTGTTTCAAAGACCCTCAGATTTGTTCTAGTGTTAGTGAATGTGGGTTTTGCTAATATTTGAGCTTGCCTTTAGAAGTGCGGTTGTACTGCACTCTGAGGGCCTTCACAGGAGGGGCGAACAGAGCACTCTAGAAATAAAAGCATGATTCTCTTTCAATGAAGAGCCCTTTTCCCCTGCCTTCCAGCAACAGCAAGCCTCTCATTCATTTGGTTTTTGAGAATATCCTCTTTCCTCTGTAGAGCTACAAAAGGCACCACCTGAAACCAGCTCTTAAAAAACAAAACTGTCGGTGCTTCTGAAGACTAAACAGCACGCTGGCAGGAGTGGGAGGAGGAGCTGCCTCAGAGGCAAACTCCTGCTAGGACACACTTATCCACAGCAAGTGCTAAAAATGGATCCAGGTTAGCAAACCAGAGAATAGGCATTTTGCTGTGTGGCAAAAGGGTAGAATTGCATGAAATCAGACAACAGTGCACCCTGTCTCACTGAAAAGCTGACTGCAAGGGAGGCATGTGGGTATTCCTATAGTGAACGGTTAGGAGCAGGAGAAGAGCTGATGCTACATGCCACAAACTTTTGGGGGGTCCCTAACAGTTATAGGACAATCCTTTGGATCAATAGCAAACCTGTTAACCAATGGGTAGGCCTGCCCGCCCCGCAATCCATTGGCAACTGAGACAACAAGCACCCCTTCTTGTAGCAGAGCTCTCTAGCCCCAAAGGAAATCTTAACTGCAACAGTGCTAGCAGGTGCCATAACAACTCGTTCCAATTGTTAAAACTGTTTGACGGCAGTGTGCGGCGATAGAGAATGTCAGAACAGCACAGGGTAATGATGCATAACTACAACAGAGCTGTAACGTGTCAGAATGGGAAGCTAGTCTGCGAAAGCATATGCTGCATTCATTTTGTTTCAGAGCAGGGAGAATTGTGTGTTTACCATTTATGTTACCTCAAAGACTTTTTTTTTTTTAAATTAATTTTACTTTTTAAACAGTTACTGGAATGGGTTTGGTGATAGTTCTGTGACTTTCATGAAATCATAGAATATCAGGGTTGGAAGGGACCTCAGGAGGTCATCTAGTCCAACGCCCTGCTCAAAGCAGGACCAATCCCCAATTAAATCATCCCAGCCAGGGCTTTGTCAAACCTGACCTTAAAAACTTCTAAGGAAGGAGATTCCACCACCACCCTAGGTAACCCATTCCAGTGCTTCACCACCCTCCTAGTGAAAACGTTTTTCCTAATATCCAACCTAAACCTCCCCCACTGCAACCTGAGACCATTGCTCCTTGTTCTGTCATCTGCTACCACTGAGAACAGTCTAGATCCAGCCTCTTTGGAACCACCTTTCAGGTAGTTGAAAGCAGCTATCAAATCCCCCCTCATTCTTCTCTTCTGCAGATTAACCAATCCCAGTTCCCTCAGTCTCTCCTCATAAGTCATGTGTTCCAGTCCCCTAATCATTTTTGTTGCCCTCCGCTGGACTCTCTCCAATTTTTCCACATCCTTCTTGTAGTGTGGGGCCCAAAACTGGACACGGTACTCCAGATGAGGCCTCACCAATGTCGAATAGAGGGGAACGATCACGTCACTCAATCTGCTGGCAATGCCCCTACTTATACATCCCAAAATGCCATTGGTCTTTTTGGCTACAAGGGTACACTGTTGACTCATATCCAGCTTCTCGTCCACTGTAACCCCTAGGTCCTTTTCTGCAGAACTGCTGCCGAGCCATTCGGTCCCTAGTCTGTAGCAGTGCATTGGATTCTTCTGTCCTAAGTGCAGGAGTCTGCACTTGTCCTTGTTGAACCTCATCAGATTTCTTTTGGCCCAATCCTCCAATTTGTCTAGGGCCCTCTGTATCCTATCCCTACCCTCCAGCGTATCTACCTCTCCTCCCAGTTTAGTGTCATCTGCAAACTTGCTGAGGGTGCAATCCACAGCATCCTCCAGATCATTAATGAAGATATTGAACAAAACCTGCCTGAAGACCGACCCTTGGGGCACTCCACTTGATACCGGCTGCCAACTAGACATGGAGCCATTGATCACTACCCGGTGAGCCCGACAATCTAGCCAGCTTTCTAGCCACCTTATAGTCTATTCATCCAGCCCATACTTCTTTAACTTGCTGGCAAGAATACTGTGGGAGACAGTGTCAAAAGCTTTGCTAAGTCAAGGAACACCATGTCCACTGCTTTCCCTTCATCCACAGAACCAGTTATCTCGTCATAGAAGGCAGTTAGATTAGTCAAGCATGACTTGCCCTTGGTGAATCCATGCTGACTGTTCCTGATCACTTTCCTCTCCTCTAAGTGCTTCAGAATTGATTCCTTGAGGACCTGCTCCATGATTTTTCCAGGGACTGAGGTGAGGCTGACTGGCCTGTAGTTCCCAGGATCCTCCTCCTTCCCTTTTTTAAAGATGGGCACTACATTACCCTTTTTCCAGTCATCTGGGACTTCCCCCGATCGCCATGAGTTTTCAAAGATAATGGCCAATGGCTCTGCAATCACATCCACCAACTCCTTTAGCACGCTCCGATGCAGCGCATCTGGCCCCATGGACTCGTGTTCGTCCAGCTTTTCTAAATAGTCCCTGTCAAGGTTCCTCCCCCACTCTGAACTCTAGGGTACAGATGTGGGGACCTGCATGAAAACCTGCTAAGCTTACTTTTACCAGCTTAGGTTAAAACTTCCCCAAGGTACAAATTAATTTTATCTTTTGTCCTTGGAATAACCACTGCAACCACCAAACTCTAACTGGGTTTACTGGGTAATGTAGTTTGGACAAGCCCTTCCCTCCAAAATCCTCCCAACCTTTGCACCCCATTTCCTGGGAAAGGTTTGGTAAAAATCCTCACCAATTTGCATAGGTGACCACAGACCCAAACCCTTGGATCTGAGAACAATGAAAAAGCATTGCGTTTTCTTACAAGAAGACTTTTAATAGAAATAGAAGTAAATAGGAGTAAAGGAATCACCCCTGTAAAATCAGGATGGTAGGTACCTTACAGGGTAATCAGATTCAAAACATAGAGAATCCCTCTAGGCAAAACCTTAAGTTACAAAAAAGATACACAGACAGAAATAGTCATTCTATTCAGCACAATTCTTTTCTCAGCCATTTAAAGAAATCATAATCTAACGCATACCTAGCTAGATTACTTACTAAAAGTTCTAAGACTCCATTCCTGTTCTGTCCCTGGCAAAGACGACCAACAGACAGACACAGACCCTTTTTTTCTCTCCCTCCTCCCAGCTTTTGAAAGTATCTTGTCTCCTCATTGGTCATTTTGGTCAGGTGCCAGCGAGGTTACCTTTAGCTTCTTAACCCTTTACAGGTGAGAGGATTTTTCCTCTGGCCAGGAGGGATTTTAAAGGGGTTAACCCTTCCCTTTATATTTATGACAGTCCCGAACCACTTTTTTCTCCACAGAGGGCTGGTCACCCCCTCCCAATGCTGTGCTGCCCAGTGCAGTAGTCTGGGAGCTGACCTTGTTTGTGAAGACAGAGGCAAAAAAAGCATTGAGTACATTAGCTCTTTCCACATCCTCTGTCATTAGGTTGACTCCCTCATTCAGTAAGGGGCCCACACTTCCCTTGACTTTCTTCTTGTTACTAACATACCTGAAGAAACCCTTCTTGTTACTCTTAACATCTCTTGCTAGCTGCAACTCCAGGTGTGATTTGGCCTTCCTGATTCCACTCCTGCATGCCCAAGCAATATTTTTATACTCTTCCCTGGTCATTTGTCCAATCTTCCACTTCTTGTAAGCTTCTTTTTTGTGTTTAAGATCAGCAAGGATTTCACTGTGAAGCCAAGCTGGTCGCCTGCCATATTTACTATTCTTTCTACACATCGGGATGGTTTGTCCCTGTAACCTCAATAAGGATTCTTTAAAATACAGCCAGCTCTCCTGGACTCCTTTCTCCCTCACACTATTCTCCCAGGGGATCCTGCCCATCAGTACCCCGAGGGAGTCAAAGTCTGCTTTTCTGAAGTCCAGGGTCTGTATTCTGCTGCTCTCCTTTCTTCCCTGTGTCAGGATCCTGAACTCGACCATCTCATGGTCACTGCCTCCCAGGTTCCCATCCACTTTAGCTTCCCCTACTAATTCTTCCCGGCTTGTGAGCAGCAGGTCAAGAAGATCTCTGCCCCTAGTTGGTTCCTCCAGCACTTGCACCAGGAAATTGTCCCCTATACTTTCCAAAAAACTTCCTGGATTGTCTGTGCACCGCTGTATTGCTCTCCCAGCAGATATCAGGGTGATTGAAGTCTCCCATGAGAACCAGGGCCTGTGATCTAGTAAATTCCATGAGTTGCTGGAAGAAAGCCTCGTCCACCTCATCCCCCTGGTCCGGTGGTCTATAGCAGACTCCCACCACGACATCACCCTTGTTGCTCACGCTTCTAAACTTAATCCAGAGACTCTCAGGTTTTTCTGCAGTTTCATACTTGAGCTCTGAGCAGCCATACTGCTCCCTTACATACAATGCAACTTCCCCACCTTTTCTGCCCTGCCTGTCCTTCCTGAACAGTTTATATCCATCCATGACAGTACTCCAGTCATGTGAGTTATCCCACCAAGTCTCTGTTATTCCAATCACACCATAATTCCTCGACTGTGCCAGGACTTCCAGTTCTCCCTGCTTGTTTCCCAGGCTTCTTGCATTTGTGTATAGTCACTTGAAATAACTCACTGATCGTCCCTCTTTCTCAGTGTGAGGCAGGAGTCCTCCCCTCTCGCGCGCTCCTGCTCATGCTTCCTCCCGGTATCCTTCATGTTCTAATTGCCCTAGCATATATTTTACAGACCTCCATATTACCATTTCATAAAACACTATGCTTTACTTGGCTTTATGGGTTGTCTCAGATGAACAATTCAAAGCTCAGAAAACTAAAATGTGTTTTTAACCTATAAGCTGACTTCTAACCATCTTCTGTCTCTGCCATTAGAGCAGTTTGCCCTATAATTGGTAAAATACTGAGGTCTGGGGCGGAGAAGTTCTAAAATGCATAACATTCTCTTAGTGCAAATGGGAAAATGTGTTTAACAAAACATGAGGAGTTTTACAACTGTTCACTGCTTTAAAGTTATTCTCTGAGAAGTACTCTCTAAAAATGATGTTTATTGTCTCAATGTCAGTTTATTTTGAATTTTAGTCAGTGCATGAGATTTTGTTTCGATTTACATCTTGCTGAAGACTCAAGAATGGAAAAGCCATTTCTATTTGAGAGAGAGAAAAAAAAAATGCAATAGCTGCCATCCTTGAAATTTCCAAAAGGAGCAGGTTTTAACTCCTATACAATTGAACCAATTCACTTATAACTTTACAGAAAAGCCTGTGCGTTAGGAGTATGCAGCATAATTTTGGTGACAGAACATGTTTTTTCACCCTTAACTAAGGAATTCAAGTTGCACTTTAACTGAGAAATACAATGCAGCCTTAACTATGGAGCTGTCAATAATGTGTCTACATTGTTCTCTTGGAACCAACTCAGTATCAATATCACATACTCCTCGGTGAAGAAAGCACGTTATGGGTTCATAAAAGGCAATCTATGTTCATTCTTACAGGACTCCACAGATGAACAATATATTAGAAAGCTTCTCTGAAAATGAAAGAAAAGCTCTCTTAATCATTGTATCCACCTTCTGTCCCATAAATTACTGTAGTCTGACCTACATGCTCATTCTTTGCTAATTGTCACCCTTGTAATTCGCAAACACGAAAGGTGATGTCTCCTCATAGTGAGGTCTCATATGACTTAAGCCTTCATTACTTTTACAAAATATTCTATAGTATATTTAGTAGTAAGAATTTGAGCAGGGATCATTCCTTTTAAACTGTCCGTTAAGCCCTGTGCACATTTATAGCACTGCAGACATAATATATTATAATGCATTTAAATATTAAAAACTAAACCTAAATTATCTCAGTAAAAGAACAGAGTGATGCTTTACCCTTACCTTTTTATTCTCTGTTCACTCCGCAACAGGTCTCCTAGACATTACTATGCAGTAGGGTACTGAGCAAAATGCTACAGTGTTTGGTTAAAGGTTAGTGTGTCTGATTGTGTCATTCTTCAGTAGATCATAAACTATAGGAAATTCAATTGTTCAAGAAAGTACAAGAAAATGGAGAGTCTGAGTCTCATTTACACTAAGGCCACTCTGGCAGCTGAGAGGGGCTTTGAACTGGGAATAAATTATATTCACACCCAATGTAAGGCCCCCTTTATGCAACTACAGCAGCATAAAGTGGTCACAGAGTAAATAAGAATCAGGCCCTGAGTCTCTAGACATAAAAATTAAAATCAACCAATGGGTCTGATTCGCCACTGCCTTCCACCAGGTGTTGCCGTTACACCTGTGCAGAGTGGAAGTGATGCAAAACACATTTGATAGCAGATGTAAATTACCAGACAAGGTGCAAGGCAGTGGAGAATCAGGCTCAGAGCTCCTGTCCAAACACTCTCTTTACATTCCTGCTGATATAAAATCCTCCTCCCCACCGTGCTTTCAGCTGTAGTGCTTTCGGATTCACCCAGACCACAGAGAAATGCTTAAGCAGAGTCCCTCTGTGTGAATGGCTGCTAAAATGTGTGAAACAAGCAGCAGTCTCACGCTATGGGGGGATCTTATTTCCTAATTTAAGTGTCTTCATTAACAGTGAACACTGTCGTTTTGATCTCGGCTGCATTATGAATTGTATAAAAGTCTCTGTAGGCTGAACGATAACTCCTTTTTGCTGACCAGTGTCAACACTGAACAATCGATCCCTCGCTAATGATATGTCCTTCTCGCAATAAGCCATCTCAGGCAGAAGTCTGGAACAAGGGGTGGCCTCACAACAAAGAACAACTGGCAGCGTAGCGGGAGGGAAATCAAGTTCCAGGACAGAGACCCTGCCCCCCCCCCCCCCCAGTCATAGAAGTGCTAGCTCAACCAAACCCACGCACCTGAGCTGCTTTGAGGGCACCGTGCTTTTTTTTTCATGCCTCCTTCCTTGGCTAAAAACAGTTACTGAAACAAGACGTACATGTATGGCTCATAAATACACTCCATCCTGACAGCAGCACTTCACATTCAATTCACCATGTGATATATTAACACTGGGATGTCTCCCTTCTGTCTGGGTCAGGTCACCTTCTCATATCTTACTTTAGAAATGACAACCACACGCGAGTGTCTGCTTCATAAAACATTCCTACAATCTGGAAATCCTATTTCTCATCCCTCTGTGAAAACTTCTGAACTTTCCAGTTCACGACAAACATCCCAGAATGCATACTCTGATACCAGTCCTATCAGGGATGTCACCGTGATGCATTCTGGGATGATTTTAGCACACCAGAAAAGACCAGCGGATTTTAAAAGACAGGAGGAGTGTGAATTGAAAAATTCTTGGTTAAAGTACATTAATGTGCTGAAAGTGTGTGTGGGGGGGCATTCAGCACATATTTCTGGATTTAAATCAAAGTTTAAGTCTGCGCTTTGCCTAAAAATTAGCTAACACCACCACAGAGCACATTTCCCCCAGTGTCCTTAGTAAGAGTCTTCTATTCATTTTGCTTGCCTAGAAATGCCTTCTTCTCACCCAGGGTGTGGAAGATTGTTTTGAGCTATTTCTGTCTAGGCCTATGTGGAGGATACAGTTATCTGGTCTGGATTCAGTAAAATCTATCACTGGTTGGGGGAGAGGGGAACTGAGTGCTTTTAGTGGAAATGCAGACCTGGAAGGTTCCTCCCTTATTTTGATGTAGCTAGACTGATACAACTGACAAAGGTCGTGCTACTTATGAGAGAAGGCACTGCTACAATATCTCATGATAATAAATACATTCAAATATGGCTAATGTCGCTTCATCTTGTGAAAAGAAACATGGATCACACCATGATCCATACAGCCCTATTTGACCTCTGGTAGACGCCAATGTGTGATGCTTCAAAAGTGGGCAAAATCTCCTCAACCTCATTCTACATCATGCACATAGGCACTTGGACAGTGTTGTACATGGGAGGGAAAATTCATTTCTAACCCCTGCAAGCGATCAGCTAATACCCCTTACAAGGAGTTCTAACTAACATTAGATTAGCATGGAGAACTGCAAACGTTAGTGGTCATAAAAATTCTAAACTCCCTTTCAAAGCTCAGTCACATTCTTTGACTTGACCACCTTGTGCAGAGGTGAATAAGATAGGTTAACTCTACTGTGTGTGAAATAATTGGAGGCTTGTAATTCTTGGAAATAAGATTACAGTTTTCCTTCTATTTCCAGCAATAAACATCAAAAAATATGATACAGACCTCTTAGAAACCTACAAATGTTTTTGCTGCACTGTTTTAGAACCCACAACTGATCACCTCAGAAATCACTAATCTAGAGTTTAAAGATTTACTCCAAGCTCCTACCTTTTACGGTCATTAAATGAAATTTTTCACATAAAAAGCCAGATAGGCCAAGCCTCTTATCTCCTAAAGAAGGTTTTCAATCCAATTTACGATCTAGCATATGTCTGTTTTCAGATGACACAGAAACACTGCACCCTAATTCTGTACATTAACATGGGGCCTAGGTTGACATACTAATGCATGAATACTAATACAAGAGATGTTAAGAGTAACAAGAAGGGTTTCTTCAGGTATGTTGGCAACAAGAAGAAAGTCAAGGAAAGTGTGGGCCCCTTACTGAATGAGGGAGGCAACCTCGTGACAGAGGATGTGGAAAAAGCTAATGTACTCAATGCTTTTTTTGCCTCTGTCTTCACGAACAAGGTCAGCTCCCAGACTACTGCACTGGGCAGCACAGCATGGGGAGGAGGTGACCAACCCTCTGTGGAGAAAGAAGTGGTTCGGGTCTATTTAGAAAAGCTGGACAAGCACAAGTCCATGGGGCCGGATGCGTTGTATCCGAGAGTGCTAAAGGAGTTGGCGGATGTGATTGCAGAGCCATTGGCCATTGTCTTTCAAAACTCATGGCGATCGGGGGAAGTCCTGGATGACTGGAAAAAGGGTAATGTAGTGCCCATCTTTAAAAAAGGGAAGGAGGAGGATCCTGGGAACTACAGGCCAGTCAGCCTCACCTCAGTCCCTGGAAAAATCATGGAGCAGGTCCTCAAGGAATCAATTCTGAAGCACTTAGAGGAGAGGAAAGTGATCAGGAACAGTCAGCATGGATTCACCAAGGGCAAGTCATGCTTGACTAATCTAACTGCCTTCTATGACGAGATAACTGGTTCTGTGGATGAAGGGAAAGCAGTGGACATGGTGTTCCTTGACTTTAGCAAAGCTTTCGACACCGTCTCCCACAGTATTCTTGTCAGCAAGTTAAAGAAGTATGGGCTGGATGAATGGACTATAAGGTGGGTAGAAAATTAGCTAGATTGTCTGGCTCACCGGGTAATGATCAATGGCTCCATGTCTAGTTGGCAGCCGGTATCAACTGGAGTACCCCAAGGGTCGGTCTTCGGGCCGGTTTTGTTCAATATCTTCATTAATGATCTGGAGGATGCTGTGGATTGCACCCTCAGCAAGTTTGCAGATGACACTAAACTGGGAGGAGAGGTAGATACGCTGGAGGGTAGGGATAGGATACAGAGGGCCCTAGACAAATTGGAGGATTGGGCCAAAAGAAATCTGATGAGGTTCAACAAGGACAAGTGCAGACTCCTGCACTTAGGATGGAAGAATCCACTGCTACAGACTAGGGACCGAATGGCTCGGTAGCAGTTCTGCAGAAAAGGACCTAGGGGTTACAGTGGACGAGAAGCTGGATATGAGTCAACAGGGTGCCCTTGTAGCCAAGAAGGCCAATGGCATTTTGGGATGTATAAGTAGGGGCATTGCCAGCAGATCGAGGGACGTGATCGTTCCCCTCTATTCGACGTTGGTGAGGCCTCATCTGGAGTACCATGTCCAGTTTAGGGCCCCACACTACAAGAAGGATGTGGAAAAATTGGAGAGAGTCCAGCAGAGGGCAACAAAAATGATTAGGGGACTGGAACACATGACTTACGAGGGGAGGCTGAGGGAACTGGGATTGTTTAGTCTACAGAAGAGAAGAATGAGGGGAGATTTGATTGCTGCTTTCAACTACCTGAAAGGTGGATCCAAAGAGGATGGATCTAGACTATTCTCAGTGGTAGCGGATTACAGGACAAGGAGTAATGGTCTCAAGTTGCAGTGGGGGAGGTTTAGGTTGGATATTAGGAAAAACTTTTTCACTAGGAGGGTGGTGAAACACTGGAATGTGTTACCTAGGGAGGTGGTAGAATCTCCTTCCTTAGAAGTTTTTAAGGTCAGGTTTGACAAAGCCCTGGCTGGGATGATTTAATTGGGGATCAGTCCTGCTTTGAGCAGGGGGTTGGACTAGATGACCTCCTGAGGTCCCTCCCAACCCTGATATTCTATGATTCTATGAATTCCAAAACCCACTGGCATAAATGTTAGCAGCTCTTACCCTGATGTCTTCTCTAAGGGAAAACAATTGCTTTAAATCCCTTCAGAAGTAGCTGCCCAGATAAAAAATGAAAACTGGACAAACTGAGCAGCAGTGACCAACCTGTGGCTCCAAAGCCCCATGCGGCTCTTCAAAAGTTAATATTCGGCTCCTTGTATAGGCACCGACTCTGGGGCTGGAGCTGTAAGCGCCAACTTTCCAATGTGCCAGTGGATGCCCACTGCTCAAGCCCCTGGCTCTGCCCCCACTCCACGCCTTCCAGCCCCCTCCCGAGTCTGCCGTGCCCTCGCTCCTCCTGCACAGAGCCTCCTGCATGCCACGAAACGGCTGATCGTGAGGCGTGAGGAGAGAGAGAGAGGGAGGCGCTGATTGGTGGAGATGCCGTTGGGTGGGAGGCACTGGGAGCCAGGATCGGGGGAGCGGATGTGGGACTGCTGACTTATTACTGTGGCTCTTTGGCACAATGGAAAATTCTGGCTTCTTCTCAGACTCAGGTTGGCCACTCCGGAGCTAGAGTACTTCTGAAGAATACAGACAACTGCACCTAGGTCAGAGACTTGAAAGCTGCGCTTATCCTATCTTTTTCTTCATAAACTATTTGCTTATTTTGTTTCAACCGCTCCACTGCAAACAAATCATGTTGAGCAGGACTTTTGGCTATAATTGCCTTAAATTATTGCTATACTCAACCGTCATTTATCTAAATGAGATGGGGGGGGGGTCCTTGGATATACAGGAAGACCTTTCAGTGTAATTGATGCATTTTTCTGTGACATTAACATGTTTCATATAAACGAGTAAATGCAAATACTAAAACTATGCTTGATCTCTGATCTTATTTAGCATCAGAGGTGTTTTTTATGTTAATGTTATGCTGCACAAACGATGAATAGCCATAATGAAGATTTTAATAGGATGGGGGGGTGGGAGGGGGAAAATGATCCAAGGACTCAAACCTTCTTAGACCCAGAAATAGCCCCCTCTATTGATCCTTCTTTATATCTCACCCTATCAAATGCCAGAACGTGCAGCAATATTCTGGCAGAGATTAATTTGCCATATCAAAATAGACCAGTGTGCCATCTAGGTGAGTTCCTTCCCTTAGGCAGCGGCCAGAATTCTTCAGAGGAAGATGCAAAGGGAACTAGTCCTTAAAGCCACTCCTTCAGCCTCTCCTCAACAACAACGATGCTTATTAAAAAATTAGAACCTGGTAACAGCTACGAAGAGGACTATGGAGATTGCTGCTATTTAATTACTTGTATTTTAACAGCAAGCTAACAAACAAAAACCCTTTTTACCAATTTAGAACCATCAATTCATGCAGAGAACAGGGCAATGCAACCACATGTTCATATTACTACTACCCTAGCTCTCCTCCTCTTCCTTCCTATGGTTTGCTACATTGACTTATTGTGTCTGAAATTACATTTTTCACTCCTTGGGGCAGGGGCCATGCAACCCTCTAATGCAGATACTGCATTGGCACAGTTTATTTTGGCGTGTTACCAAATTAAGATACACTGGTGTAAACCCTGCTTTGTGCCAGTGCAGCGTGTCTACATTAGGAATTAGATCCAGTGTAACTACACTGGTGTAGCTTCACTGGTGCTCATTTCCTTAATGCAGACAGGGCCTATGTTATTTGTTTATTTTACAGTTTAAATATGTCCCTTCTTTCAGTAACTGTGGGATGAGTCTCCAGACCTTAGTTCAACTGACATGTGTCATTCAACATTAACTTGGATGCATGGCAAAACTGCAGACAACCTATACCCCAAACAGAGTGGCTCATGTAGACCCATTGGTATATATCCCAGCAGTGCTCCACTGGTTCATTTCTCTGGCACAGAGAAGGCTTGAAAGGTTGGGTGACTGAAACCAGAGAGAGAAAGATGCATTTTCTTTTACAGTGTAATTTCACAGACTATGCCTATCCATAATAGTTCTCCCCCCATTTAAGACTAGTTACAATTTCAGGCCATTTATTTTATGTTAATGTGATTTTTCTCACTATTTTTGATAAATGTTGTTTTATACAGTCCTTGAGCTCTTACACTGTTTGGGTAAATTCATACAGTATCTCATGGAAGTGGTAAAGGACTTCTAAGGAGAGCGAACAGGTTAAACACAGATGGACGGGTAAGGTGTGCTTAAGACAATGCTGAGGATCATGGTCAGGAGCTGAACTTAAGAAGCTTAAAGTAACATGGGATTTTTCCCCCTAGTATATCCTTGGAACAGAAAGAAAATAACTTCAAATCTACTGGTCCTCTGCAGCCACTGATACCGTTGAATAGTGCAGAAGGGGAATGTTCTGTGAGTGCAGAACTAAGAGGAGTTTGTTTTCAGAAACAGAGTAGGGATCAAAGCACATAAAACTCTGAAAAGTAGAATTCAGTTGTCAGCCCTACTGATCTCTTCTACTGAAACCTTTTTCTTTAGGCCTATAGCATTTAGGCTGCATTTACAGAAACTTTTGTTCTTGCCATCTATCTAGTAACAGTGGAAGCACTGCTCTAACGGGGATCTAGACTGCATGTTCATAAAATCATCCTTCCTCTACCTGAGTACTCGCACGGTTATCATTGGTTGAGCTTCATCTGTACTAGACCAGTGGAGAGAGAATTACTGCAGACAAGGCCTAAATGGAATATATTTTGACAGATGAAACACGACCTATTTGGCGACACTAAATCCTACGAACCCTAACCCTGCTATTAGCTTCTTCCAAGAAAGATAACAGAGATTCAGAATACTGAGAAACAGAAACTCCCTCTGCAGAAGGTTTATTTAAAAGGAACAATGGACTGTTCAGTCTAGGTGACAAACTTTGTTATCTTCTCGGGGTGAGGTCAAGTTCCCAAACCTGTAGCAATGAATAGAAGACATACAAACTCCACCACTATTTTTCACTGTGTATATTCTAAACAACTAAAAATCAATAACCATAGTAATTATATGTTTCTGTATACAGACATTTTGTTCTCATCTGGATGGAAATTATAGCTGTCAGGGAACAGTAGGTGGTATATTATTGTACCCCAACTAGTTGGCCTGAATAGTAATAAGGCTGTATGTCTCTGTAGCAAAGCAATGGAAACCACAATAAGAATGCAATCTACTGACTTAGAATGCAGCTTTGGCCAGAACATAATGCTGTGTAAATTACATTTGCCTCAGCAATCAAATCTCCTTTTCATTACCTCACTGTTACCAGACTTTTGAAATAATTGACACGATCACTTGTAATGGTTAGGAGAGTTTGGTTTTAAAAGCAGCCAGTCCTGCCCTCTTTCTTTTTGAGTACTTAAATTTGTCTCATACATAGGAATCTAAACGCCTTTCCATTTGAAACGGTGCACTGAAATCCTTATTATTATAAATAAAATCAAACCAGTTTAAAATCCCAAATTACTGAGAATATAGATAAGTATGTCTGAAATGTACAAAACAACAACTGAAAAAATCAGTTTCCTGCTTACTTACCAGCCAAGATCAGAGTTCAGGATTATATTTCTTCTGCTACAGAAGATATCATCAACACCGTCATGGTTACAGGGCTAGCTGCTCCTCTGTCTCCTTTCCCATCTCTCTGAGCACACTCCCTCAGGTGCTAGGCTGAGTGCCTTTACTTCTCCTGGGGTGAAAGCCTGAAATTCACACATACTAAGTCCTACCCTGTGCATCTATCATTCTCACCCTGCAGGAGGTCTGCCGGAGTTCTGCCACCCGTAGTTCTTCCCTTCTGGACTCTCTGACCAGGGGTATCCAGGGATCACACAGCCTTCGTAAACTAAGGTTTCAGAGTAGCAGCCGTGTTCGTCTGTATTCGCAAAAAGAAAAGGAGGACTTGTGGCACCTTAGAGACTAACCAATTTATTTGAGCATGAGCTTTCGTGAGCTACATGTATGCATCCGATGAAGTGAGCTGTAGCTCACGATCAAATAAATTGGTTAGTCTCTAAGGTGCCACAAGTACTCCTTTTCTTATTGTAAGGAGAGTGGTCACTTTAGATAAGCTATTACCAGCAGGAGAGTGGGTTTGTGTGTGTGTGTGGGGAAGGGGGGGGTGAGAAAACCTGGATTTGGGCTGGAAATGGCCCAACTTGATTATCATACACATTGTAAGGAGAGTGATCACTTTAGATAAGCTATTAGCAGCAGGGGAGTGGGGTGGGAGGAGGTATTTTTTCATGCTTTGTGTGTATATAAAAAGATCTACACTTTCCACAGTATGCATCTGATGAAGTGAGCTGTAGCTCACGAAAGCTTATGCTCAAATAAATTGGTTAGTCTCTAAGGTGCCACAAGTACTCCTTTTCTTTTTTCATAAACTAAAGTATTGTTTATTTTAGCAGTAGGGAAAAAAAGCTTGCAGAGAAAAAGGATTTTCAAATTAACAGTTTGCACGCATCTATCTTTCTTAAAACCCTCCCATCCTGTGATGTGACCTAGGCATGCCTAGCTTCTCCAGACACTGCTAGGGGTCCCTCTGCATGGTTCCTACAAATGACTACTACCCCTTTTGAGAAAGGGTCCCTTTTAATCCTGCCAGAGTTCTTTTCCTCTTCTGGGTTTGGGAGCCTTTTCCTCTCCTGATCAAAATCAGTTTTGTAGGTCGGCTGGAGAGGAAGCAAAATCAAAGCTAATAGTTCTGACTTTGTCCTTTACTGACTCTAAGGTGTTTTCTGGGAGGTGCCTGTCTTGAGCCATTCTTGTCCTTCCTGCCTGTGTTTTTTTCCCCCTGACAATCTCCCATTAAGTTAAACCAAGACAATAATTCAGAAAACCACAATAACCAGCCCAACATACAGTATTAATTAATTACTACAGGAATACTCCAAATCTGTCACAAACACCTTAAAACAATGCATAGGGTTGCATTCCTTACGCTAGTGTATTTCAGAGTCAGTGGTGTCACCAGCTGCATCAGGAAAAACAGAACCCTGAACTCAGATCTTGACATGTAAAGAAAACTCTCAGATCACTTTTAAACAAGCCTCTATTTTAAAATTTTTATATTTACTTTTTAAAAAGATCATGCAAAACTGCCTCACACTTTTTGTATGCAACCTTTTTTAGGCTCTCATGTATGATCTAGTTTTACTTTCCTTGAAACAAAATTTTATAAATATGTTATAAAAATGCCAATCAAGTTCTTCCTAAGCATTAATTTGCTTGCTATTTCTTTTCATAATTAACAGATTCTCTTTCCATGACATCTGCAAACTTAATAAAATACAATTGACAAAGACTAACCACGTTTCTATCTCCATACTAGAGGAAAAACCTTGGTGCATGGTAGTTTTTAATGACTTATGTGACACTCGATATCCTGAATCTTATCTGATGAAATGTCACAAGATGAGACCAATTTCTTCCCATATATCAAAAAGGTTCTAACATTACATTTCCAGATTGCAACTGCTTTTCTGCTTTTTCTTGCCAGCATTCACCATGGACAATTTTCATGTGCAAATATGAATTCAAGCTAAGCCAATTACAATAAGAAATTCTATCCAAAATCTCATTTGACTGGCAATAGGATTTCGTGTTCTGGCTGCAAGGTATGCAAGTCTGTGGATTTACAACTGTGCCAAGGGAACACATGGATATCACGACGACCCTAACTATGGCTGACAGCAGATGCTTGCGTTCTATTCTCTGCCAGCTTTGTGTGTGCCAGAATACTGAACCTGCCAGCCCTACTTCCTTAACTCCCTGCCTACATGCCCCCTAGCACTGCCTTATCCTAATTGATGGGCAAATCAATTCACAGAACACAGATCTACAGAAACATGTCAGCCTGGGATACCTGAACCAACGCAGGTCCTTATTATTTTCAGGATTTAAATGATCTGAAGTCATATCTAATGGATATTAAACAAGGCCTGCCAAGTCTGGCATTATGAGCTGCCTTCCTGCCTTCTTGGGATTCACACTGAATCAAGCATCATGAAAACATCTTTATGAAGCAAAGTCAGAGAACGCAGCAAAATGCTGCATTGAACAATTGGCCAGAGCAATGCTATTCAGTTCTGTAAAATGAATACACCTCGTTTGATGCGTTACATAAAATGTGTCAGCATTTTTATGGCAATAATAATACAGTTTCTGAAAAAAATTAACACACTGAAAAGAAAATATTTGTGATTTCTTTGGAACAACGGTCACTGTATAGTCAGGGGTTTGTACAGATTTTGCTAAACACTCGTGTTTGAACAGTGCCTTTCCCGCCCTGCTTTCAGGAGTGCCGGACAAACCCATACTTTCCGTGGTTTAAAATGTGGCACTGGAACATGGGAATGTATTGGTTTACCCTCAGAAAAATCCTGCATCGTTTTTAATTAGTCCTACCTAAGCTAGATACATGTGTAGGAATACTTGCCCTGAAAGCACTGAGAAAAGATGAAAAACAGGCAAGGGGGGCAGAAAGAAAGGGGAGGCAAAGGAGTCACAGTAATTCATTTTAAAGGACACAGCACCTGCCCGGGGTAGCCAAGCTGTGAGGCAGACTAGAGCAATTAAGATAAGGATGGACATTCTGTGCGAGGCTGGGGGATCGCACCACTGGGCTTTACACAGACAATGGATGCAGGAGGCTAAAATCTCCATTTTGGGAAGGGGAAAAAGGATGAAAATATTGAGAGAAAGGAAGTGACGTCACAAGATGCAGCAGTGCCCAGAGGTCTGAGAACAGGGTCAGGAGCCAGGAACTCATGCCCTTTGAGTTCATTACGCATGTCATTTCTGGCTGGGAAACTGTTCATTTGGGGCTCTGCAGCACTCTTTTTATTAAAAAGGCTTCCCTTCCATTCTATGTTGTTTACCATCCCGGCCACATACTCAACAGCCTCAGAATCCAGCTCTAGAAGCTAAGCTTTCATTTAAACAAATGAATGTTTTCAACCACAGACATTGATTCCGTGAGCACCTATGGGAAAAAATTAGTGGGTGCTCAGCACCTACCAGCCATAGCTGTTGGGTGGTGCCCCCCATCAGTTAATCGGGGTGCCACCGAACAGCCAATTGGAGGCGCAGCCAAATAACTGTTCAGTGGCTCGGTGAAGGGATTGGGGGAGGGCAGACAGCAGCGAGCAGCAGGCACGGGCAGGGGCCTTGGGGAGGGAGAGCAAGAGCAGGGACCCCGGGGAAGGGACGGAATGGGGGCAGGAAGAGAGGGAGCAAGGGCAGGGCCCCGGGGGAGGGAGTGGAGTGGGGGCAGGGCCTCAGGGCAGAGCGGGGGTAGAGCACCCCCAGAGAAAAGTAAAACTCAGGACCTATGTTTTCAACACTTAATGCTGTGAAGCAAACCTCCAACATGAAAAAACAGTTACTGACCTTTGTAACGCCTGTTCTTCGAGATGTGTTGCTCATGTCCATTCCATTATAGTGGAATGGCTTGCACGGCCGTCAGAGACTTTTGCCTTAGCGATACCCGTAGGGCAGGCTGTGGTGCCCTCTGGAGTGCCGTGCTCATGGCGCGGTATATCAGGCACCGCCAGCCCTGAGCCCTCTCAGTTTCTTCTTGCCGACAAGTCCAACAGAGGGGTAAGAGGGCAGGTAATGGAATGGACGTGAGCAGCACATCTCGAAGAACAACAGTTACAAAAAGGTGAGTAACCGTTTTTTCTTCTTCAAGTGCTTGCTTATGTCGATTCCATTGTAAGTAACTCATAAGCAGAATCCCAGGAGGCGGGCTCAGAGTTCCCAGTTTTGCAGATTGTAGTACTGCTCTGGCAAAACCAGTGTCAGCCTGAGCCTGCTGGATCAGCGCATAATGCAAGCAAACATGTGGACGGAAGACCAGGTTGCAGCATGGAACATTTCCTGGATTGGCACCTGAGTGAAGAAGGCTGGCGCCGAGGCCTGAGCCCTAGTGGAGTGGGCCGTCACAATCGATGGAGAGAGCACCTTCGCCAGCTCATAGCAATAGTGGATACAAGCCGTGATCCACTGGGTGGACACTGGACAATCCTTCATTCGGTCCACAACAGCAACAACCAGCTGCACTGACTCACGGAATGGCTTCATTCTCTCGATGTAGAAGGTCAGAACCCACCTAACGTCCTAGATGTGCAGCCTGCGTTCCTCATCCGTCGCATGAAGCTTTGGGCAAAGGACCGGAAGATATATGTCCTGACTCATGTGGAACTGGGAGATGACCTTGGGCAGAAAGGCCAGATGCAGCTGGACTTTGTCCTTACAGAAGATCGTATATGGGGGCTCTGACATGAGCGCCCTGATTTCAGACACCCCCAGGCCGAGGTTATAGCAACCAAAAAGGAGACCTTCCAGGATAACAGCAGAAGGGAGCCAGGGGCTCAAAGGGGGGCCCCATTAACCTGGAAAGCACTATGTTCAGGTCACAAAGAGGGACCGGGTCTCAGATATGTGGGTAAAGGTGCTCTAGACCTTTCAGAAACCGCACTGTCATGGGATGGGTGAAGACCGAACTGCCTTGAAACGGAGGGTGGAAAGCCAAAATGGCCATCAGGTGCACCTTGGTCAAGGATAGCGACAGGCCCTGGATCTTCAGGTGTACCAAATAGTCCAGGATATCCTGCAGGGGGGCCTCCTCCACCCGGATATGGCGAACCATGGCCCAACACGTGAACCACTTCCATTTCGATATGTAGGTAGGCCTGGTGGAGGGCTTCCTGCTGCCCAGCAGGACCTGCTGGACCTCGGCGGAACACTGCTGCTCCTCCCCACTCAGCCATGCAGAAACCATCAGGTGCAAGCTCTGCCAGGTTTGGATGCAGCAGATTGCCGTGGTTCTGGGACAGTAGGTCCGGCCGAAGAGGCAGCCATAACGGGGTGGCTGCTGAAAGGCTCAGGAGCATGGCAAACCAGTGCAGATGAGGCCACAACGCGGCTACGAGGATGACCAAAGCTTTGTGTCGCTTCACCTTGAGCAGGACCCTGTGGATCAGTGGCACCGGCAGGAAGGCATACATCAGCACTCCCGACCACGGGATCAGGAAGGCTTCCGACAGGGAGTCCTTGTCCCTGCCCTGCAGAGAACAGAACACGTGGCACTTCCCAGGTGGACCTGTATGTGTCCAGTTAGAACAGGGAGTCCCCCACCTTCAGAAGACCAGGCTGACCACCTCTGTGTAGAGTGACCATTCATGGCGAGATGAGAAGGTCCTGCCGAGGTGATCCGCCAGGACGTTCTTGGCTCAGGTCAGGTGGATGGCCACCAGATGAATGTTGTGATGCACACAAAAGCCCTAGAGGCTGAGCGCTTCCCGACAGAGGGCCAAAGACCTGGAGCCGCCCTACCTGTTGATATAGTACATTGTGGCAGTATTGTCCATCAGGACCTGTGCCACGTTGCCTTCCAGGAGGGGCAGGAAAGCCTGGCATGCCAAGCAAACCACTCAGCTCCTTGACATTGATATGAAGGGCTAGGTCGTGTTGCAGCCAATGGCCCTGGGTGCTGAGGTTGCCCAGATGGGCCCCCCAACCCAGGTCCGACACATCTGAGACCAAGGTGAGTAAGGGTGACAGGGTCATGAAAGGGATTCTCCACAGCACCGACCTGGGATCCCACCACCAGTCGAGGGATGAGCAGACATGGCTCGGTACCGTGACCACTCAGTCCAGGGGGTGCCTGCTGTGGATGTAGACCAAGGCCAGCCACATTTGAAGGTGCCTCAGATGAAGCCGGGTGTGGCTTACCATGTAAGTGCATATGGCCCTTCAGTCGCAGGCAAGTGTGGGCCGTGTTGAGTGGTTGGCTCTGTATGTGGGCGACCATGACCAACATGGCTTGAAAATGTGCTTCCGGCAGGAATGCCCTGGCCCGCCTGGAGTCGAGAACCACACCGATGAATGCTATGCGTTGAACTGGTGCTAACGTGGATTTCTCTGTGTTTATTAGGAGACCTAGGTCGCCACAGGTGGAGCAAACCAGATCGAGGCTCCTCTGGACCTGTGTATTAGTAGAAGCATTGCCAGTAGATCGAGGGAAGTGGTTCCCCTCTATTTGGCACTGGTGAGGCCACACCTGGAGTATTGCGTCCAGTTTTGGTCCCCCCACTACAGAAGGGATGTGGACAAATTGGAGAGAGTCCAGTGGAGGGCAGCGAAAATGATCAGGGGGCTGAGGCACATGACTTATGAGGAGAGGCTGAGGGAACTGGGGTTATTTAGTCTTCAGCCTTCAACTACCTGAAAGGGGGTTCTAAAGAGGATGGAGCTCAGCTGTTCTCAGTGGTGGCAGATGACAGAACAAGAAGCAATGGTCTCAAATTACAGTGGGGGAGGTCTAGGTTGGATATTAGGAAACACTATTTCACTAGGAGGGTGGTGAAGCACTGGAATGGGTTACCTAGGTAGGTGGTGGAATCTTCATCCTTAGAGCTTTTTAAGGCCCCGCTTGACAAAGGCTTGGCTGGAATAATTTAGTTGGGGATTGGTCCTGCTTTGAGCAGGGGACTGGACTAGATGACCTCCTGAGGTCCCTCCCAACCCTAATATTCTATGATTCTTCCAGAGACTTGCCCCTGATGAGCCAATCATCAAGATATGGGAAGATCTGGACCTCTCAACGCCTCAGGTAAGCCGCCCTGGCACCACGCATTTCATGAACACCCTGGGGGCTCAGGACAGGCCAAAGGGCAGTGCTGTAAACTGGAAGTGGCATCCTGCCAGTACATACCACAGGAAACGTCTGTGCCCTAGGAAGATGGCGACATGAAAATAAGCATCTTAAGTCAAGAGCAGCGTACAAGTCCCCCAGATCCAGAGAAGGGATGATGGAGGCCAGGGATACCATGCGGAACTTCAACAGAGACTTGTTGAGGCCCTGCAGGTCCAGAATGGGTCTGAGCCTCCATTTCGCCTTTGGGATTAGGACGTAGCGGGAGTAGAATCCTCTTCTTTGCATATTCCATGGAACGTCCTCCATGGCCTCCAGGCGTAGGAGGTTCTCGACCTCCTGAACAATGAGCTGCTTGCCAGAAGGGTCCCTGAAGAGGAGTTGGGTGGGGGGGAGGTGGGCGCAAGATGGAGGGGTGGCCAAAAATTGCAGGGTGTTGTCCCAAGTCACTATGTACAGGACACAATGGCCCGAGGTAACCCGTGACCAGGCCGAGTGCTAAGAAGAAAGGCAGTCCAGGAAGGGGCAGAAAGGATCCAGGCAGTTGGCTGGTGTGTCGCTTCCAAGCGCACCCTCAAAATGAACGTGTCTGGGCCCCCGGTGTTTTGCCAGGACAAGTTGCACAGGAGAATGGGACGATGAAGGATAGCGGCGGCTGAACCTTGTGTCCCTTTTCCTTCTAGGCCCCTGCCATGGTCGCCACTGCCTAGGAGGAGTGAGAGGCCAGAATGGCTGCCTGGATGACTGAGGAGTGTGCATCCCTAGGGAGCAGAGGGTCGCCCTTGTATCCTTTAGGCCGTGCAGCCATCTGATTGGAAAACAGGCCGACCCATCAAACAGGAGGTCCTGGATCGAGGCCTGCATCTTCTGGGACAGGCCGGCAGTCTGGAGCCAGGAGCCGCATCGCATGGCCACCGCTGAGGTGACCACTCGGGCAGCTGAATTGGTGGCGTCCCAGGCCATTTGGAGAGAGGACCGAGCAGCTGTGGTCCCTTCCTCTACCAGGGTGGCGAATTTCTGGGCCTCTTCCTGGGACATGGAGTCTTGAACTTGAGGAGAGATCCCCACAAGTTAATATTGTCGCGGCCGAAGAGGACCTGATGATTTGCCACCCAAAACTGGAGGCTAGCTGTAGAATAAATCTTTCGGCCGAATAAATCCAGTCTCTTTGCCTCTTTATTCTTAGGTGTAGAACTGGTGGGCCCCTGTTTGTTCCGTTCATTGGCTGCCGACACAACCAACAAACCCAGTGGCAGATGTGTATATAGGTACTCAAACCCCTTTGCAGGGGCAAAGTACTTCATTTCCACCCTTTTCAAGGTGGGCAGGATGAAGGACAGGGTCTGCCAGATGGTTTTTACGATATTCAGGACCCCCTCATGGACTGGCAGCGCAACCCGGGTTGGGGCGGACGCAGAGAGCATGTTAAAAAGTGTGTCCGTCTGCTCTTCCATCTCCTCCACATCTCCGGAACCCTCTCATACTGTTTGAGCGAGGGACTGAATTGCGCCTCCCAGCCTGAGACATTGTCTCCCTCTGGTGACCAGGGTGGGGCTGTGGAGGCTTGAGTCTGACGGCTCATGGTTGCTGCCGGAAACCGGTGTCAGGACTGGTGCCGGGGGTAGGTAGCATTGCATCGGGGAGTGCTCTCGAGGTCTTGGCGACGGTGACCGATGGTGGGATCAGGACTGGTACTGGGGTGATCTATGGCACCCGGGCGAACCTCGGCGCCATGACAGAGATAGAGAGCGTGGTGCTGGTGACTCATAGCGGCTACCCGGAGACCTGGGCCGACGTGGAGACCAAGAGTGTGGCAACCTCTGGCTCTGTCTTGGCTCCAGAGACTGGTGGCGCTCACCCGATTTGTGAGACACCTTTCCGGCAGGCTTGCCCTCACAGGGAGCCTTAGCCGGGTCCTTTGCCGCATGCGGCAGAGGTGCTATGGACTCTCCCGGTGCCAGGCCCTTGGAGGGGGCTGGTTGTGCCATTTGCTTAGACCCTTAGGCCCGCTCCCTGGAGTTGGTGGCGGGTCCTTTCTGGGGAGGAACCCCTCTGTGGGCTTAAGGCCGGAACAGGGTCCTTTGCCCGGAGCTTCTTGGTCGAGCTTGGCTGGTGCCGTTCTCTTCTTTGGCACTGGTGATGGGGATCGGTGCCGGGAGGACCCCAGTGTTGGAGGTTCACTAAGCACCGAAGTCGAAGCGCTGGGTGCCAGTTAGGGCCGCGCTGGCTCTGAAGCTGGACGCAGGGTAGCCTGCATCAGGGGGGCCCTGAGGCGGATGTAGTCCTCCCTCTGAGTCTGTGGACGAAAGTTCTGGCAGATACGATGGGTTTCCCGAGACACTGTAAACAGCTCTCGTGTGGGTCACTAACAAGCATAGGCCTGTTACAAGACGAGCAGGTCTTGAAACCGGGAGAGCGAGGCATGCCCCGCTGTCTCCGCTGGGACACTATCTACCTAAACACTTCACAAGTACTTAACTACTAACTAACAACCCTTAAAACTATTTACACAGAAGCACAAGGCTAACCAGAAAAAGAAAACCCACTGACCACTTGAGAAGCAAGGGACGGAAGCGCTCCAACTGACCACCATGGGCGGTAAGAAGGAACTGAGAGGGTACAGGGCCGGCAGCACCTGATATTCCACGACATGAGTGTGGCACTCCAGAGGGCTGCCACAGCCAGCCCTATGGGTAGGGCTAAGGCAAAAGTCTCCGACAGCCATGCACGTGGGCGCATGCATACCGACAATGGACTCAACGTGAGCAAGCACTTGACCAAGACGCACGTGAAAACTGATACGATTGTCTTCCTGGGACGGAATACAGTAGGCGAAATTCTAGCGCTACTGACGTCATTGGAAAAACTCCCATTGACTTCAGTGGGGCCAAGATTTCACCACTATCTTTAAGGGGTGTGAACTGCCCAATTCATTTCATTCTCACTTCTTGAATTCTGATGGTGGCACTTGAAATGGCTATGAGCCAGGATGGGCAGGGATGGTGGCCCTAGCCTCTGTTTGCCAGAAGCTGGGAGTGGGCGACAGGGGATGGATCACTTGATGATGACCTGTTCTGTTCATTCCCTCTGGGGCACCTGGCATTGGCCACTGTCAGAAGACAGGATACTGGGCTAGACGGACCTTTGGTCTGACCCAGTATGTCTGTTCCTTTGTTCTAACCATGTTATCTGTTTTACTGCTGATCGTTTTATCCAGCTCATGTGCTTACCCCAAACCATCTCCCATTCCTCCCCAGGTGCCGCAGCCTTCATTGCCTGTTCCCCAGAAACCAATCTTCCAGCTTCCCTCTGCCCACTTTTATGATACAATTATGTGTTGCCAGTACAAACACCTCTGGCATATCAAAAACAGAAAATGAAGGAACAGCATCAAATAAAAATTCAGTTTCATATCAACCAAGGCAACACAGGACCTACTGGAATAATGGAATCAATTGTTTTCATCTTTAATTCACTAATTCATTTAAGCAAAGCTGCCACAGACTTTCCAGGCTGCCACAGCAGATTGCCACAAAATTCAGGAGCACATGGTGCCTCGCTATAGTAGCAACTGCAGAAGTTAATGTATTCACAATATAGGCATCCGTACAAAGCTGCATCATGCAGCACTCCGGGCAACGTCAGCAGCAAACCGCGCTGGGCACCTGGAGCTCTGTGCACGTTGCACCACTGCGACCCGAGTTTTTGAAGAGATGGACATAAGCAAGAAACAGACGTATCAGTGTGAGAGCAGAGCTCCTGAAACAGCAGTTTTGAAAGATTTAACAAGTTTGTTGCTTAGACAGGAAATTGGAAATCCTGCTAGTGATTAGAGACACAAGGCAAAAAATGACCACCCCCAAAACTACCCGTTTCATTTTTTGTTCCTACAAAGAAAAACAGATAAAGAAATAGGAAGAACTAAGAGAACGGTTAAAGCGGCCAAATTGTGACCTCCGTGCACCTATCTTGTTTAAGCATTAGTTCTTTGTTCATGTTTAAGACCCATGGTAACTGCTGCGCTTACAGAAGAATCAGAGCTAAAATAAAGTAAGTGACTATAAAAATGACATGGTGGGGTTCTGAGTTTGCAGGGTCTTCACAGCGGCCCCATCAAACTTGCAGTGTTTGCAAGTATAATAAGGTTTTTTCCAACTGCTGGTCCCTTAGTATCATTGTCACACATCTGTTTCTTGCTCTGATAAACTCCCTTCTTGCAGGAGAACTCATCCTTAGTCTGAATGGATCCTTCTGACTGACTGATTGTATCAGCATCTCTCTCCTGGCGAAAGAGTTAAACTCCTTAGTCTCACCTCCTGTAAAACGCCATGTTCCCCACCCCATCTGTTTGGATGTGCTTGCTTACTACTTGATACACTGTTTATCTCCATGGCAGCTAAGCATTTTAATCACACTGATTAAACCTCTGAGCAAGAACAAAACCAAAATAGTTAATCAAAGGCTGTTAGCTTGAATGTCTAGACACACCACTCTTCACACATGAAAGCTGGTTAAGGATCATCTCCCCCAGAACAAGCATATGATCTCTGATTTACCCATTCCTCTGCCAACTCTGCAGTCTGCCATAACTACATAATGGGCTGTGGCCCATTTGGCACCAGAAAAGAAACCCAAATATTTGACTCTCTTTCATTGTTAAGTTTAGAAGTGAAAAAGTCGGATGTTTAACTAGTTTTATAATAATTACCTCGTGCTAAGGATTTATTGTTGCCATTTGACTTCATTTGTCTCTCTTTGTTTTTCACAAAGTAGAAATAAATACTTCATTATCTCACAGGGTCATTCTGCTGATAAATTTGTTTGACTGCTGGGATACTACAATAATGAGCACCAGAAATGTCTATAATGAATATAGTGTGATTTTGGACCAGTCACAGCATTAGAACTCAGGAGGGTCTGATTTCTAGTCTTAGTTCTCACACAGATTCTTTCATTTGTCCTTGGCCAAGTCAACTTCTCTGTGCCTCAGTGTCCTATCTTTAAAGTAAGGACACTGGGAAGGGGGATACGGGGATGAGTGGCAGAGGGATAAGGGAAGAAAAGGGACAGGGGCACCTGCCCGTCTCCATTTTGTGTGTGCCCAGATCTGTGGAGAGGGGGAGGCGCTCTTGCCCCTCTGGGGTGGTTGAGTCCCCTCCCTGTCCTTCCATGCGTGGGGATATGAGGGGGTATCTGAGCCCGTCTTGCTGTTCCCCATGTGTGTGCCAGGATCAGGGGATCCATGCCCATCTACTGGGGTTGTAGCCCTGCTTGTGTGAGCTGGATTCTGGGAAGGTCTGAAGCCCCCTTCGCTGCCCCCATGTAAGCCAGGACCTGGGGAAGTCCTCCCACTTGGGATTGGGAGTTGAGAACAGGCACACTTCATGCATATCATAGCCTCTAAAGCACTCAGGAGGGGGAAGGTTCATAGATTCATAGATATTTAGGTCAGAAGGAACCATTATGATCATCTAGTCTGAGCTCCCGCACAACGCAGGCCACAGAATTTCCACCCACCACTCCTGCAAAAAACCTCTCACCTATGTCTGTGCTATTGAAGTCCTCAAATTGTGCTTTAAAGACTCCAAGGAGCAGAGAATCCTCCAGCAAGTGACCCGTGCCCCATGCTACAGAGGAAGGCGAAAAACCTCCAGGGCTTCTTCCAATCTGCCCTGGAGGAAAATTCCTTCCCGACCCCAAATATGGCGATCAGCTAAACCCTGAGCATATGGGCAAGATTCATCAGCCAGATACTACAGAAAATTCTTTCCCGGGTAACTTGGATCTTACCCCATCTAAAAACCCATCACAGGCCATTGGGCCTATTTACCATGAATATTTAATTACCAAAACCATGTTATCCCATCATACCATCTCCTCCATAAACTTATCGAGTTTAATCTTAAAGCAAGATAGATCTTTTGCCCCCACTACTTCCCTCGGAAGGCTATTCCAAAACTTCACTCCTCTGATGGTTAGAAACCTTCGTCTAATTTCTAATCTAAATTTCCTAGTGGCCAGTTTATATCCATTTGTTCTTGTGTCCACATTGGTACTGAGTTTAAATAATTCCTCTCCCTCTCTGGTATTTATCCCTCTGATATATTTATAGAGAGCAATCATATCTCCCCTCAACCTTCTTTTAGTTAGGCTAAACAAGCCAAGCTCCCTGAGTCTCCTTTCATAAGACAAGTTTTCCATTCCTCGGATCATCCTAGTAGCCCTTCTCTGTACCTGTTCCAGTTTGAATTCATCCTTCTTAAACATGGGAGACCAGAACTGCACACAGTATTCCAGGTGAGGTCTCACCAGTGCCTTATATAACGGTACTAAAACCTCCTTATCCCTACTGGAAATACCTCTCCTGATGCATCCCAAGACGACATTAGCTTTTTTCACAGCCATATCACATTGGCAGCTCATAGTCATCCTATGATCAACCAATACTCCAAGGTCCTTTTCCTCCTCCGTTACTTCTAGTTGATGCGTCCCTAGCTTATAACTAAAATTCTTGTTATTAATCCCTAAATGCATGACCTTATACTTCTCACTATTAAATTTCATCCTATTCCTATTACTCCAGTTTACAAGGTCATCCAGATCCTCCTGTAGGGTATCCCTGTCCTTCTCTAAATTAGCAATACCTCCCAGCTTTGTATCATCTGCAAACTTTATTAGCACACTCCCACTTTTTGTGCCCAGGTCAGTAATAAAAAGATTAAATAAGATTGGTCCCAAAACTGATCCTTGAGGAACTCCACTGGTAACCTCCCTCCAACTTGACAGTTCACCTTTCAGTAGGACCCGTTGTAGTCTCCCCTTTAACCAATTCCCTATCCACCTTTCAATTTTCCTATTGATGCCCATCTTATCCAATTTAACTAATAATTCCCCATGTGGCACAGTATCAAACGCCTTACTAAAATCTAAGTAAATTAGATCCACTGCGTTTCCTTTATCTAAAAAATCTGTTACTCTCTCAAAGAAGGAGATCAGGTTGGTTTGGCACGATCTACCTTTTGTAAAACCATGTTGTATTTTGTCCCATTTACCATTGACTTCAATGTCCTTAACTACCTTCTCCTTCAAAATTTTTTCCAAGACCTTGCATACTACAGATGTCAAACTAACAGGCCTATAATTACTTGGATCACTTTTTTTCCCTTTCTTAAAAATAGGAACTATGTTAGCAATTCTCCAATCATACGGTACAACCCCTGAGTTTACAGATTCATTAAAAATTCTTGCTAATGGGCTTGCAATTTCTTGTGCCAATTCTTTTAATATTCTTGGATGAAGATTATCTGGGCCCCCCGATTTAGTCCCATTAAGCTGTTTGAGTTTCGCTTCTACCTCAGATATGGTGATGTCTACCTCCATATCCTCATTCCCATTTATCATGCTACCATTATCCCTAAGATCCTCTTTAGTCTTATTAAAGACTGAGGCAAAGTATTTGTTTAGATATTGGGCCATGCCTAGATTATCCTTGACCTCCACTCCATCCTCAGTTTTTAGCGGTCCCACTTCTTCTTTCATTGTTTTCTTCCTATTTATATGACTATAGAACCTTTTACTATTGGTTAACAGCTGCTAAGATAAATGAAGCAGTTCAGCCCTCTCAGAGTTATTGTTTCAGGTTTTATTCATCTCCATAGTCCGTTCTTACTGAGCTGAGAACATCCCATGGAGACAAACAGGTCACTTCAAGCCTTTCAGAAACTCCTACACTACAGATGGATGTGTAGTGTAATGCTTTTCCTTCATCATTCCTCTCTCCTTCCTTTTTAATGCACAGTACTTTTAAATGCTCTAAAATCTGCATGTTTACATGGATTTTCTTGAAATTTGCTATGCCTTGTGGAAGTGCAGAGTAGGGTTAGTGACCCAAATTTGGGATCACTTGAGCCAGGGTTTATGGAGATGTCAACACTGCAAAAAAAAAAATAGTTTTTCAAAAAGTTTCTAGGCGGTTTTTGCTTTTTTGCACAGAGTTAGAGATCAGACTATTCCTGTGAAGTGGGTCAAAACAGTGGCAGTGGGATTTGGGGGACCCAGACTGTGAACGGTATTTAAAAACATGTTCACTTCTTCACTGGTGGAGATGTGCAGTCTGGAAGGATTACACTACACATGTGCCCCAGTGAAGGAAAAACAACAACAACAACAACACATGAGGCTTTCTCTGCAGCCACTTTATGGTTGCCTGGGTAGATCGAGGGAATGTTCCGATCCCACTGCCCCGGTGAACGCCCCGCCACTGACTAACACATGTTGCTTGCTCCAAGTTGCCTGTTATATCATAGTGTGTTTTTGTTCATGGGAAGGTTTATGATGAACACAGCATAATTGTCAGCAGCAGTTAGTCTAACCAAAATTTTTGCCATACGGGGTGGGGAGGAGCCAAGTTTGTGGCTGAAAATGGGTAATGAACAGCACAGAAACATTACAAGTTCTGACACCTCACTGTGTCTCGGAGATGGGTCATGTCTTTTGGACAAGGATCAGAGAGTCTCTCCCCCCCACAACATAAAACTTTCAATATTTTGTAACAGAAACCCAGTCTGTGATTTCTCTTGCGAGCCCTGCCACAGCCATTCTGAAACATGGCCAGGAACACCATTCCACTGCCACACAGTTTCCCTTCGCTTTAGTCACTGCATGGGAGTCAAGTTATAGGAACAGGCGAGTACCAGCAACAGAACCTTTTATGTACCAGGGCGTGAAAACGTCAGGGAGATAAGTTCCCTACTTGTGGAAAAGGGAGTGGGGGCTGAGTTCAGTAGTGGGGAGGTACACATGCTCCTCTTTCCTTTACACACATGCACACACAGACACACACACACACCAGGGTACAAAACAGATCTCATATCACAATCACAGCTCTGTCACACATCAAAGGAATCCCCGTATCTCACAAACACCCCTCTACCAAGCAGAGCTAACTACCACCTCCACCATTCAATACCACTAC
Organism: Lepidochelys olivacea; assembly: GCF_965140295.1. Classification (NCBI taxonomy): domain Eukaryota; kingdom Metazoa; phylum Chordata; order Testudines; family Cheloniidae; genus Lepidochelys; species Lepidochelys olivacea. Next base: position 9,959,434 of record NC_140413.1, read on the forward strand.
AGCTAACGCCGACCACACTCACTTTACCTGGAGTGCATGCAGATAAGTGCTTAGACTGCTCTCATATCCCAGCTCACTTCTGACAGCACCACTGTAATACCCCCTCCCCCCCGGTGCCCTGCTAATTTTAGGACATACAAAATTCTGCATTGAAATGCTGGTTAATGAATCTTGAAGGTACATATGCAGCTCTTCCCTTTGCTCACGCACATTGCAGAGTGCAAAACAGAGATCTCCTCATATTAAATCTCAGCTCTGTCACATACCTCAAAGTAATCCACACATGTCCTCATATCACAAACACACCTTTACCACGCAGGCCCAACTACTGCCTCCACCAGTTAGCGTGGGCACACCTAGCACACCAACGGATTCTCGAGTGTATCGAAATAATTCCCATTGGCTAATGCCAGCTCCAGGGAACACAGGGAAGGCGGCACAAGCAACTTTTTTATTTTTTTCCTTTTTGTCCTTTAACAGTGTTCGATCAAATCCTGTGTGCGACAATAAATGGGTTGTAAAAGGAGGTGAAGAGTTTGTGTGCATTTCAGCAACTATGGGTTTAGCAGAGCAAAAGGTATGCATGTAAATGGATGTACTGGGCATTGCTGGAAGAGGGCAGAGTTAAGGTTGCATGGGCAACCTTAACTCTGTATCTCCTGGTTTTCAGAAGTTTGAGTTTTGCTCAACTCAGCATTCTGCAAGGGGACGATATGCCAGCAAGGAACCGCAACTCTGCCATAATGCAGTTTTTTGCCACTGCATTATTATTATATATGTGTTGTAATGCCTAGGACTTGCGGTGAAAGGAACATTATAAACAGTTTACTGTATATTGTGTACACACACATACTTTCTGAATTCAAATAATCCTAAAATAAGTCTGGGATATTTCTCAGGGCCTTATTCTGTAAATGCTTACTATCACACATAGTGCTCACATTGAAATCAGAGGGATTACTCCTAATAGTAAGCAGTACACATGGCACTAAGCTCCTGTAGAATTATTATTTGCAATTCAGTAGTGTTGAGATGCCCCAATCAAGGACCACGTTCCCATTGTACCAGGAACTTACACACACAACAAGGACTGCAAGGATTAGATTTTTACTGGTAGATATAGGTAAATATTAATTTCACTGCACACACACAAATTGACAAATAAATATTTCTACTGATAAAAATCAAAATGTATAGATATGTAAAATAAGAAAAAATGCTGCTCCAAAAGTTAGTTTGATTTAAGGATATTTACTTTGTATATTTTGACATGTGATGTGTTTTAACAGTTATAAAGCTTTAACTTTTTGAATCTCAACATCTTCTGCCATTAAATAATTACTGCCTGTCCCCTTTATAAGTTCCTGCAACTGTGAAAATGTAAGTCAATAAAAATTGAAAAATGCTTAAAAATGAACACTAATGTTATCTGTCTAAATTATAAGAAAATAAAAATCGAATTCTGCCAGGATTACATATAACAGACACGCCCTACTCCAAAGAGCTTACCATCTAATTATAAGATGAGACAACAGGTAGATACAGAAAGACTGGGGGGAGTACAAGGCAATAGTAGAACAACTATGACTTATGCAGTAAGCAGCAGTCACAGTGTGCTAACTTGGAAGGACTGAGCCTTTAGACAGTAGACTTATATGGAGCAGGAAAGATATCTGTCTATGTCTGTCAAGCCCTATGTAAATTAATGGCCCTATACAAAGAGGACTTTTGTTTGCACCATGGGGGGGGGGGGGAGGGTAAAGGGGACTACAAGCTTATTACTATGAATACATGTCCAGTGGTTTCCATTGTGAAGACAGACCTGAACTGCTTTATTTATGTCACAGTTGTTTAAGTAAATGTGTTATAGTAACAATTATAACTAAACAGTAACAAAGACTTAGACCATTTTCCTATGCTTTGAATTCTGCCTCCTCCTTCCACTCACCCACCTAATTGTCACTTTTCTTCTTAGTGACCCATTGGGCCACTAACCATTTTTACAGGGCACAGTACTTTCAGTAGTGACCTTTGGGCACTGGCCTCCCATCACTTCAAAAACCTCAGATAAAAGTCAGATGTTGAGAAAGTAGCTGAGATACCATGTAACAGCAGAATAAATTATAATCAGCTACGGCTCATAGAAACACCCCAACCATTCCTGTGTGAAGTAAAAGACTTATCTTTAGGTAGCTCTTTTGCAATGGTAGATTAAAAAGTAGCTACAGTTTATATCACTGTAGTTAACACTAATTTAAAGTTTTTTTCCAGTTCGCTTGAATCTCTTTCTCAAGAAAATCACCATATTAAGGACCTATACACAGTGACATTAGCTGCTCCATCTAGGTCTTCAATGCAAAAAAGGTGTGTGTTTACAGGAAGATAATTAACTCAAGTTACTTATGACAAGGTAAAATCCTAATGGAGACACAAAACAAGTAGTTTTTACACTTCCATGACACTAGTCAAAGTCAGTTGTTAGTAATTATCTTTGAGAACTCTTGGGAAGAAGGGTAAGGTCCCTGAAGACTAGAGAAGGGCAAACATACTATTGATCTTTAAAAAGGGAAACAGAGGTCCCGGGAAATTATAGACCAGTCAGCCTAAATTTGATATCTGGAAATATACTGGAACAGATTATTAAACAATCAATTTGCAATTACCTAGATAATAAGGTTATAAGGAATAGCCAGCACGGACTTGTCAAGTACAAATCTTGCCAAACTAACCTAATTTCCTTCTTTGACAGGGTTATTGGCCTAGCGGATAGAGGGAAGCAGTAGACATGCTATATCTTGACTTTTGACAGTCAAACACGTTGATGAACAAAATATGTTGGGGAAAAATCAACAAGACTTTTGTAAAGGGAAGTTATGCCTCACCAATCTATTAGAAGTCTTTGAGGGGGTCAACAAATGTGGACAAGGCTGATTCAGTGGATATAGTAAACTTGAACTTTCAGAAAGCCTTTGACAAGATCCCATACCAAAGTCTCTTAAGCAAAGCAAACAGTAATGGGATAAGAGGGAAGATCCTCTCATGGATCAGTAACTGGTTAAAAGATACAGAGTACTTGTGGCACCTTAGAGACGAACAAATTTATTTGAGCATAAGCTTTCGTGAGCTACATGCATCCAATGAAGTGAGCTGTAGCTCACGAAAGCTTATGCTCAAATAAATCTGTTCATCTCTAGGGTGCCACAAGTACTCCTTTTCTTTTTGCGAATACAGACTAACATGGCTGCTACTCTGAAACCTGGTTAAATGATAGGAAACAAAGGGTAGGAATACCTGGCTAATTTTTACAGAGGAGAGAGGTAAATAGCAGGGTCCCCCAAGGATCTGTACTGGACAACTGCTGCTCAACGTATTCATAAATGAGCTGGAAAAAAGGGTAAGTGAGGTGACAAAGTTTGCAACAATATAAAATTTCTCAAGATAGCTAAGTCTGACAGTGAAGAGTTGCAAAGAGATCTCACAAAACTGGGTAACTGAGCAACAAAATGGCAGATGAAATTCAATGTTGATAAATGCAAAGTAATGCACATTGAAAAACATAATCCCAACTATACAGACAAAACAACGGAGTTCTAAATTAGCAGTTACCCCTCAAGAAAAAAAAATCTGGGAATCATCGTGGAAAGTTCTCTGAAAACTTCTGTTCAATGTGCAGTAGCAGTCAAAAAAAGGGACAGATAAGAAGACATAAAATATCATAATGCCACTACATAAATCCATGGTACGCCCTCACCTTGGATACTGCATGCAGCTCTGGTCACCCCATCTCAGAAAGAATATATTAGAATTGGAAAAAGTACTGAGAATGGCAACAAAAAAGATGAGGGGTATGGAACAGCTTCCGTACGAGGAGACATTAAAAAGACTGGGACTGTTCAGTTTAGAAAAAAGATGACGGGGGGTGGGGGTATGACAGAGGTCTACAAAATCATGACTGATGTGAAGAAAGTAAGTGTTATTTACCACAAGAACCAGAGGTCACCCAATGAAATTAATAGGAAACAGGTTTAAAACAAACATGAGAAAGTACTTCTTCACACAACACACAGTCAACTTGTGGAACTCTTGTCAGGGGATGTTGCAAAGGCCAAAAGTATAACTGGATTTCAAAAAGAGTTAGGTAAGTTCATGGAGAATAGATCCATCAATGGCTATTAACCAAGATAGTCAGGGACGCAACCCCATGCTCTACATGTCCCTAAACCTCTGACTGCCAAAAGCCGGGACTGGGCAATAGGGATGGATCACTTGATAAATTGCCTTATTCTGTTCATTCCTTCTGAAGCATCTGGCACTGGCCATTGACAAAAGACAGGATACTAAGCTAGATGGACCATTGGTCTGACCCAATATGGCCATTCTTATGTTCTCAGTCCCACATGACACACTAATAAGCAAACTAGGCTACATTAAATTACAGTGAGATGAGTGCACAACTGGTTGAAAGACAATATTCGAAGAGTAATTATCAATGGCTTGTTGTCAAACTGGAAGGGCGTATCTAGTGAGGTCGCACAGGGGTCAGTCCTAGCTCCGGTACTATTCAATATTTTCATTAATGACTTGGATAATGAAGTGGAGAGTATGCTTATAAAATCTACATATGACACTGTGACGGGTTCCCCCTGGGGTGCAATCTGGAACTGGGGTACCACTGAGCCCTCTGACCCACCAGCCTGGGCTCCCACTCTCACTGTGCTGCTGTGACAAGTTGCAGATCAGGTTCTGATCCTACATTTCCTCCAGCATTCACAAAGGTAAGGACACCCCCAGCTGCAGTTACATGCAGGCTGTCTGACCAGCCACTGCATGAACCAGCAATAGAAAGGCTATAGCCAAGGTAACTCTCAGCTCCCCAGGAACATACCCACTCTGGAGCATAATCCCAAAATTATATTATCTTGCACTGCACAGGGAACTGTACAGCGTAAGCTCAGAGTTCGCCTCCCCCCATTCCCCCTCAATGTAAAGAGGAAATATAACGAGCCTGTGTTAAACCAAACTGAGATTTTTCCTCAGACACTTCATTTAGAAGCACACTGTGTTTAATTTAAAATATAAAACATGTTTATTAACTACAGAAGATAGAATTTAGTGATTATAAGTGATAGCAAACAGATCAAAGCAGATTACCTAGTAAATAAACAAAAACGCAAACTAAATTTAATATTCTAGATTGGATATGAATATGCAATTTTTCACCCTGAGAGGTTTGCAGATTAAGGGACAAGCTGCATTTGCTTTATAGCTTGGACTCCCCAGGTCTTTCTTACACAGGCTAGAAATTCCTTTAACCTGGGTCCAGCACTTCCCCCAGTTCAGTCTTTGTTCCTCAGGTGTTTCCGGGAGTCTTGAGTGGAGAGTGAAGAACCACAGATGATGTCACTCCCTGTTTTATATAGCTTTAACATCTGGCAGGAACCCTTTGTCCCAAACTCAGTTTGTGGAAAAACACTGACATCCCAAGATGGAGTGCAGAGTCGTATGGCCTGGTTACATGACTCAGCAAGGTATGCAAGGGCATAACAGCCATTACTTACAGGCTGTCTGGAACGTTCACAGGAAGGTTAAGTTCTTTCAGGGTCCATTGTCTTTGCTGATGGGCCATCAGCACTGTCCGGCTTCTTCACTGTTGTACCAGAAAGGCTAGTGATGGGTGTCACCCAGAGTAAGCACAATTGAAATACAGATATAGCCAATATTCCTAACTTTAGATATAAAAATTATACATGCATACACATAGGATAATCCAATTCAGCAAATCAGAACTTTTCCAATGACATCTCACATAACCCATCTTGTACAAAATGCATCATAATTATACCATAATCATATCATAATATCACTGTGAAGACTATGGGGTTCAGTGTCACAGACACCAAGCTGGGAGGGGTTGCTAGTAGTTAATAGGACAGGATCATAATTCAAAATGATCTTGACAAATTGAAGAAATGGTCTGAATTCAACAAAATGAATTTCAGTAAAGAGAAGTACTTTAGATAGGAAAGAAAAATCAAATGCAAAAATATAAAATGTGGAACGGCTGGCTAGATGGTAGCACTGCTGAAAAGGATCTAAAGGTTATATTGGATCACAAACTGAATATGAGTCAGTGTGATGCCATTGTGAAAAAGGCTAATAATTTTCTGTAGTGAATTAAAAAGAGTGTCATATGTAAGACCCAGGAGGTAATTGTCCCGCTCTTCTCGACACTGGTGAAGCCTCAGCTGGTGTACTACGTCCAGTTCTTGGCGCCATACTTTAGGAAAGATGTGAACAAACTGGAGAGAGTCAAGGGGAGAGCAACAAAATAACAGGTTTAGAAACCCTGACTTCTGAGGAAAGGTTAAAAAAAAAGTGAGAATGTTGAGTCTTGAGAAAAGACTGAGGGAGACCTGATAACAGTCTTCAAATATGTTAAGGCTGTTAATAAGGAGGATGGTGATCAATTGTTCTCCATGTCCACTGAAGGTACGACAAGAAGAAACTGGCTTAATCTGCAGCAAGGAAGACTTAGGTTAGATATTAGGAAAAACTTTTAACTATAAAGGTAGTTAAAGCGCTGGACAAGCTTCCAAAGGAGGTTGTAGAATCCCCACCATTGGAGGTTTTCAAGAGCAGATTGGGCAAATACCTTCAGGGATGGTTTACATTTACTTGGTCCTGCCTCAACACAGGGGGCTTGAGGACTTCTCAAGGTCCCTTCCAGCCCTTCATTTCTATGATTCTATGTCCTTGTATCCCCCACCTGAGGCTAACCTCTATTAGCTTCATTAAGGTAAAAACCAACTCTGGGTGTTCTCCACTAGGATTTTGCATACAGATAGCTATCTCAATGGCAAAGCACACCTATTTTCAGCATAGACACAGCCTCAGTAACACTTAGGTCTATTGACACAGCATTAATGACCACAGGTAGTAACAAGACAATCAGAAATACCTACAGTGAATCTGTGCATTATTAATTTAAATAGACTGATTGCTCAGACTCTTACATTTATTGCACCAACTTTCCATCTACTCCATTTTATTTCTAGTTGATTTTAATATCTAGTTGTCTCTGGGAGAACTTAACATATTAGGTTTCATCTCTTACCTTATCCCTGTTAACAAATGTAATAAAGGCTTAAGGAACACTTGTCATCAATATTACAATACTTTTATAGCCTCAAAGATGATAGGTCTCCAGCCTGTGATCCCCTCAGATCCAAGAGCCCAGAAGGGTTAGTCTTATTAGTACTTGGGTAGGAGACCTTCACAAAAAAGCCAGCAGGTTTGGAAATTCAGTAGATAACACTCCTCTTTCTCAAAATCTCTATATCTGGGCTGTAAGGACACACTGTGCTACTGGAATTGCCATCTTTCAGATGAGATATGAAACCAAGCACCGGACCACTTCTGTTCGTTAAGGATTGTTTTACCCACTTCTTAAGAGGAGGCATGTTAACCCAAGATACTCAGAAACAATGTATCTCGGGCTAGGTCTACACTACCACTTTTGTCAGTAAAACTTTTGTTGGTCAGAGATGTGAAAAAAACCACCCCCTGACCAACATAAATTTCACGGACAGAAGCTCCGGTGTGAACAGTGCTATGTTGGCGGGAGACGCTCTCCCCCTGCTCATTGGGAGTAGTTTAATTATGCCGACGGGAGAGTTCTCTCCCGTCGGCATAGAGCAGCTACACAGGAGACCTTAGAATACCATAGCTGCAATGGTACAACTGTGCCACTTTAAGGTTTGTAGCGTAGCCATAGCCTAAATAATGCAAGTATCAAAATATGTGCAGAACATTTTCATTATTGTAAACCTTGCCTGTTTCTTTTTAAATGGTGTCCAGGTACATACATACGTATTTAGTGATATTACTTTTAAAACAAACTGACCATGTTCGTGTGATAAAGAACTGCAGATAAGAACTCCTCTTTTCTCTAATGCAGGATTAGGGAAGGTTCTCAGGGTACCCATTCATACATTATTTCTCAGTTTACTGAGCAAATGAACAGAACCCATAAATAACTCCAACGTATCTTCCATACTGCCCCTTGCATAGGAAATGCCCCCCCTTGAATTAACCTGGGCAGCCATCATCCCTCTGTAAATCCCTCTCAAGACCTACTTCTGCCATGATATCTACAAGAAATCAGCCAACTGATTATGTGTAGGCTGCAAAGCTGTTTGGTATACCAGACTTTCTCTTTATTTCTTTAAAAATAAACCCTTTCCAGTGATGCAACCATCACATTATTATTGTACAATTAGATTGATCATTTTTGCAGATGACACAAAGCTGGGGAGGTTGCCAACACTTTGGAAGATAACATTAAAATTCAGAGGGATTTTGATAAATTGGAGAACTGTGCTATAGGCAACAAAATGAAATTCAACAACGATAAATGTCAGGTCACTTAGGGAAGAAAAACCAAATGCACAAATACAGAATGGGGGATATAACTGGTCTGGAAGCAACACTGCTGAGAAGGATATGGGAGTTGTGGTGGATCACAACCTCAACATGAGTCAATGCAATGCTGTTGCAAAAAAAGCAAATGCAATTTTGGGTTGCATTAAGAGACGCATGGCATGCAAGCCATGGGAGGTTATAGTACTGCTGTACTCAGTCTTGGTTAGGCCACAGCTGGAGTACTGTATCCAATTTCGGTCACCAATGTATAGAAAGGATTCTGAGAAATTGGAAAGGCTCTAGAGGCGAGCAACAAAGATGATCAGAGGGATGGAATGCAAGCCATATGAGCAAAGTCTGAAGGAACTGGGTATGTTTAGTTTGGAAAAGAGGAGATTAAGGTGGGGACATGATAGTGGTCTTCCGATACTTGAAAGGCTGCCATAAAAAAGAAGAAAAGCTGTTGTCTTTAGCCACAGAGGGCAGGACCAGAGGCAATGGGGTCAAACTACAGCATAGCAGACAGATTAAATCTCAGGAAAAACTCCTTAACTGTGAGAACAGTAGGACAATGGAACAGACTGCCGCAGGAGGTTGTGGAAGCTTCTTCACTGGAGCTTTTCAAAAGGAGGCTGGATAGCCATCTGTCTGGGATGGTTTAGACCTAACAAATGCTGCATCTTGGAAGGGGGGTTGACTAGATGACCCTTAAAGTTCCTACTAATCCCACAGTTCTATGAATAAGTAACTTATGTAACCAAGTGATCTTACTGTTTGCTACATCCTCCTTCCTACACTTACTTCCCAAGTCTTGTTTCAAATTAAACTGCAAGCTCTTTCGGGCAGAGGCCATATCTCACAGCACTTTCATCAACAGGGTCCTGACACTGACTGGGGCTTTTGGATGTTACAATAAAAATAAACAAACAGTAAGGGCTTGTCTACACTTACTGGAAGATCAACGCTGCGGCGATCGATGCATCGGCAGTCAATTTAGCAGGTCTAGTGAAATCAACTGCCAATCGCTCTCCCGTTGACTCCTGTACTCCACCTGATTGAGAAGAGTAAGGGGAGTTGACAGGAGAGCATCTCCCATTGATGTCACGTAACGTGGACCCCACAGAAAGCAGATCTAAGCTACGTCAGTTTGAGTTACGCTATTCACATAATTCAAATTGCATAGCTTAGATTGACTTTTCCCTTTAGCGTAGACAAGACTGAGAATTTGACAACAGCAAGTGCCTAGAGCTTATGGTTTCTGGAACTGCTTGGTGTTACAATGGTATTCATTATCCATTAGCAGATAATTTACAGCCCTACTGGGATGCATCTCTCAAGGATAACCAGCAGTGCATTAAGGCATTGTCTACAATTTTCACAAGAGAAATGTTGACGATTGTAACTACCCCCCAACATAGACATCCTGCACCAGTGTAATGCAGAACCACTGACATAATCCCGTAAACTATCCAAGTAAGGCCTGGTCTACACTTAAAATTTAGATCAATGTAACTACAGCACTCAGGGGTGTGAAAAATTCAGATGCCCGAGCACCATAGCTAAAACCCCTGGTGTAGATGCAACCTGGTTGACGGAAGAATGCTTCCATCAACCTAGTGACCGCTGCTTGGGGAGGTGATTGCCCTCAGCAACAGAAAACCCCCTTCCGTTGCTGTAGGAAGTGTCTACACTACGGTGCCACAGCACCGTAGCTACTGTGCCATAGCTGGGCCACTGCTGCACCCATAGTGTAGACATAGCCTAAACTGTACTGGTGCAAAATCTGCTCTGCACCTATATTAGGGAACTGCACCAGAACAAGAATAGTGATGTAGTTACACAAGGGCAAATGCCTCTAACGTGAGCAGGACCTAAAGCAAAAACAACACTGTGAAATTGTATTAAAAGATCTTCATTTGAGAAGTCAAAGGACCTGATTCTCATTAATACAAAGGCCATATTACACCTCTTTGACAGTGTAAAGAGCCTCAAAGAGCTTACTCTGAGATACTTTGACACTGCTAGAACTATGTAAAGTATCTCTAGGATATGCCCAAACTAGGAAAACATGGTAACTAACTTGAGATAAATCCTAGTCAAGACAAGGTAATTGTAGTTTTCACACACAAGCAAGTTAAGGGAAACACTCACTTCTATCTGCTAACACGTCAACTACAATTGACTTGACTTCACTAGGGATATGTCTACACTACAGAGACTATACTAATGTAGCTATGCTGCCATAGCCCCATCATGTAGATGTAGCTTCCACCAACGGAAGGGTTTCTCTGTTGGTGTAGAAACACCACCTCCCCAAACGAAGCCCTTTCACTGACGCAGTTGTATCTACAGTGGAGGTTATGCCAGCATAGCAACATTGGCCAGAGGTATGATTTTTTCCCACACCCCTAACCAACACAGCTAAGCCGATATAACTTTTCAGTGCAGACCAGGCCTATGATCTTACCTCCTATTACTTACCATGCACTAGCTAGCATGTGGTAAGAGCAGACCTTTTTTTCCCAAGTGAAGACAAGGCTTTGTATAAATGAAAACCAGACCCTATTACTTCAAACCCTGCCTCTTAGATATAACAGAGACAGTACATTGTTTTTTTTTAAACACACAGTTACTCTTTTTCAATTCATTTTGTCCTATGAAACATTTAGGGTTTTTTTAATATAATCTAACAGATAAAATCCTCTGCAGGCAATGTGCTTCAACTGCAAAGTCAGTAATGCATTTTGGCGAACAACATTCCACAGTGAATAACGGAGTACTTATTTAGAATGAAGTATCAGACACGTGTGATAATAAAAGGGGGGGGAAAGGGTGTACAAAGGCACTTGTCCAACCTTCCTCACTGTCCTCTTCAACCCATTCACTCATTTTACTATAGACTCAAGCTAAATTAAAACCCACCAAAAAAAAAATGTTTCACAAATAGACCTTTGGGAACTGTGAGGACCTTTAAGAATTTTCCCTTTCATTTCCAAAACTAGGGACCAAATTCTCAGCCAGCTGAGATCAATAGAGTATTGCCCAGTGGGAATTTGGCCCTACAGCTCTACACTGTCTAAATTTGAGAACAAGGCGAAATTAAATGCTCTATTACACTCTTAAAGTTATAGGTATCTTCCCACAATTTGTGGGGAAATTATTTCTTTATCAGGTATAAATTGCATCTCCTGTGGCCTATAATTCCCTCTCCCTGCTTCAGTTATGGTGGAACAGTATGATGTGTACAAAGTTTAACTGTTTCAATGAACTTCCCACTTCATTTATAAATTCAAAGATCGGTGAATGAGACAGCACCAACAGATGTCTTTCTCAATGTTTGCCCATGAAAGCAGTTCAAAATTTCAAGCTTTAAAAACTCATACACCTATTCATACAGGAGGGAAAAAACAAAACATAAAATTCTCAAACACCACTGAATAAAATTTGCCCAACTCTGAAAACCCTTGGTGGACTAAGAAATTCCCCTTCATGTTCTGACTTTGAAGTTTTTCTTGTTACTATTCTCATCAGAAAAAAAAAATATCACTTTTACGTATCTGGGAGTACAGTGCATTTCTGTATATTCAATGAATGTGCTATGAAAACCTCAGTACAGTAGGCACTAACAAATTAAAATATTTCTATTCTATTATTGCACTACAGATTTAATGCAACATATGTGTGATCAGCATCTGGTAGGAAGGGATCCAAGCCAATCTGAATCTAAACAGGGATGGACATGGTGAGCACGTGGATAGGAAGCCTCCCAAGAAACAAGTCAGAATGTTGCAGAAAGTGGTATGGGCTGACTCAGTAGGTTATACTCCGCCTCTTCGTTAGCAATGAACTAGTGGCCCCTGCATGTGGCTAGAGGGCACTGTGCTGATGGAAATGCAGTCTTTCCTAAAGATCCTATGAAACCATCCATAACAGAGGACTCATTTACCTGGTAATCTAACTCAGGCCTGGTCTACACTGGAGGGAGGGGAGGGGTAGGGGAAATCGATTTAAGTTACGCAACTTCAGGTACATGAATAACGCAGCTGAAGTCAACGTACTTAGATCTACTTACCGCAGTGTCTTCACTGCGGTAAGTCAACAGCAAACGCTCTCCCGTCGACTCTGCCTGCACCTGGGATATTAGATGGGGTGGGATCTGAGTTATCCAGGAAAGAATTTTCTGTAGTATCTGGTTGATGAATCTTGCCCATATGTTCAGGATTTAGCTGATCGCCATATTTGGGGTCGGGAAGGAATTTTCCTCCAGGGCAGATTGGAAGAAGCCCTGGAGGTTTTTCGCCTTCCTCTGTAGCATGGGGCACGGGTCACTTGCTGGAGGATTCTCTGCTCCTTGAAGTCTTTAAAGCACAATTTGAGGACTTCAATAGCACAGACATAGGTGAGAGGTTTTTTGCAGGAGTGGTGGGTGGAAATTCTGTGGCCTGCGTTGTGCGGGAGCTCAGACTAGATGATCATAATGGTTCCTTCTGACCTAAATATCTATGAATCTATGAAAACTTCTAACCCTAGTGGAGTAGCAGAGTCGACGGGAGAGCACTTGGCGGTTGATTTATAGCATCTAGTCTAGACGCAATAAAACGACCCCCGCTGGATCAATCGCTGCCCGTCGATCCAGCTGGTAATGTAGACAAGCCCTTAATTCCAGTCTGAGCACTGAAAGTAATGGAGTTAAGGTCCATAGAGTGAAGAAGCAAGCTCACCAAGGGCAATTTTGACTGAACCCTGAAATGAGGAGAGTTCTTTGAGGACATGGGTATTGTCTCTATGTTTCCCTGTACGAGTCAGAAAATAGTAAGGCATCCAAACATCCATCCTAGGCATTCAAACAATCTATTAGGAAAAGAAAATGCCAAAACAAAGATTTGGGTTTCTTTGCTTTTAGTTTCTTTAACACTTGTAAGACATTAAAGATCAGACAATGGTTTGTGCAATAGCTAGTTACATTAATCGTCCAGTTCTCAAATGCGCATCTACCAATGTGATATATTCCATCATGTGCCAGCAATGCCCCTCTGCCATGTACATTGGTCAGTCTCTACATAAAAGAATAAATGGAAACAAATAAGACATCAAGAATTATAACATTCAAAAACCAGTTGGAGAACACTTCAATCTCTTTGGTCACTCGATTACAGACCTAAAAGTGGCAATTCTTCAACAAAAAAACTTCAAAAACAGACTCCAAGGAGAGACTGCTGAATTGGAATTAATTTGCAAACTGGATACAATTAGCTTAGGCTTGAATAAAGACTGGGAGTGGATGTGTCATTACACAAAGTAAAACTATTTCCACTTGTTTATTTCCCCTCCCACTGTTCGTGTAAAGTGCTGAAAATGGCCCACCTTGATTATCACTACAAAAGGTCCTCCCCCACTGCCAAGCTCTCCTGCTGGTAATAGCTCACCTATCCTGATCACTCTCTTTACAGTGTGTATGGTAAGCCACAGGGGCCAAGCCACAGGGGGCCCTGTGAAGCTAAGTTGCTCAGGCTTCAGGTTCAGCCCCGGTTGCAGGGTGTGGAGCCCTGGGCTTCAGCCCCATGCGGTGGGGCTTTGGCTTTCTGCCCTCTGCCCCAGCAAGTCTAATGCCGGCCCTGCTTGGTGGACCCCCTGAAGCCTGCTCGCAGCCCCACAGTGGGCCCCGGATACCTGGTTGAGAACCACTGGTCTGCACCACAAGATTAGGTCAATGTAAGCTGCCTGCGTCAACTTAGAATCATAGAATATCAGGGTTGGAAGGGATCTCAGGAGGTCATCTAGTCCAACCCCCTGCTCAAAGCAGGACCAATCTCCAATTTTTGCCCCAGATCCCTAAATGGCCCCCTCAAGGATTGAACTCACAACCCTGGGCTTAGCAGGCCAATGCTCAAACCACTGAACTATCCCTCCCCTCAACTTAGCTGTGGAGGCATTTTCACTTACATTTGTCTCCTGACAACGAAAGTGCCTCTCTATGGCGATTTAGAAACACCACCTCCGGAAGTGAGCTGTAGCTCACGAAAGCTTATGCTCTAATAAATTGGTTAGTCTCTAAGGTGCCACAAGTCCTCCTTTTCTTTTCACCTCCCCAAGTGGCATAGAGTCACAGTCAATGTAATTAGGTTGACGCAGTGTCAGTTCAGACACTGTGTTGCTTATGTCGATTGTTACTGGCCTTCAGAAGCCATCCCACAATGCCCCACACTGATAAATCAATCGATACAAGAACTCCTGATGAGGACGCGCTCCACAAGGGACCACGTGTGCACACACACAAGCCATTTCATAACTGCAATGGCTGTATGCAGACGTAAGTTAGGTTGACATAATTTTGTAGTGCAGACATGGCCTAAGAGCGTCAGAGCTAAATACAAGATTGAACAGATAATTTAACATAAGCAGTTAGCACAGGACCACTCAAGGTGAAATGCCCCTTTAACACCTCTGTAGTCAAAGGACAAAAAAGGGGGGCTACTAGGTTACAATTTGTGGTAACAAGCCATAAATCCAGTATCTTTATTAAAGACCCTGATTTCTAGGGTCTAGCAAAGTTATGAACCACAACTGACTAATGTCCATCCAGAGAATGGGACAGACCAGGCTGGGACGACAAGGAAGTTGAATTTGAAAATTTCTCAGACAAAAATTATTTGGTACAAGTGAAAGTTCTGTCCCAAGCAAAATAATAGGGCAACTTTACCATTTGCCTGTTTTTCACTATTTCGTCCTATGAACACAACAAGCACAAGCAGCCAAAAGCAGGAGAAATTCAATCTGAAAGAAAATGGATGAATATGGCAATACACTGCACTGGACATTTGAAAACTCCAGGTTTGGGGACAGATGAAAGTGCAAACAAAAAACACTTTGACCTACCCCAAGAGCACTTCCGAAGAAAGCTAAAAATACCTCCCATCCCAAAACAAGAATATGCAGAGACTTCCACAGAAGGTAATGATGAAAGAGAACAAAACAAAAAATTGGTGATGCTAAAAGAAGAGAATCTTTGGATTCTTGCAGGATGCTGCAGCACAGTAGCTGCTGTGCAAACAAGAATACAGACATATAGTTACCATTGATACAAATTTAGAATCTTATTGAAATGTTGCATCTTTAAAATGAAAGTGACTGGGAGGAAAATAAATTTCTTTAAAGGTGACTGCTGTTTAAATCTAATTGATATAATCCACAGTTTTACGACAACAAAAATGCTCCTCAGAATGCAGAGTTCTATTTTGAGTGACTAACAGATGTTTTCACTAAGGACTTAGGACAGAAAGAATATAAATGCAATGACAATGGCAGACTAATGAAGTTTAGTCTTCAATTAATTCACACGTCCAATTAATACAATCCCCAAAGGAGAGTATTACCAAGACAAAAAATCTTTTTGTTGATCACGAGGGTCAGTTCCAGGCAAAAAACATCTAACTCAGACATGTGCATTTTAATTCTAATATCTCTATAGAAGAAATGTAACCCTCTAATAAACAACAACTCAGTAACACAATATGCGGGAACTTAGCACTGTGATCTGAATAAGAATGATCATTACTAGTCACTGTCTTGCTCCTAATGGGGTTAGTTAGTTAGTCTGTTCAATTTCCTGTTAAGATGTGTCATTTTTATTTAAGACTCAGCAAAAGCACAACTGGCTAGTGAATTTTCAGTGTGTCTCTCTTCAATTGTTAAGTCCCAAAATAAAATATTCCAGCAAGAAAAAAAACCTGCTTTCCAGTACACACACACACACACACAGTTTTACTTGGACTTGCATCCACATTCCATTGGAAATTTTAGCTAACAAGAGGAAACCTAAAACAGCAGATCCTGCAGAACTTAAACTATCATTTACATACATTTCTCAGGATCGCAAAGAAAGCTTACTGAATGTGAACCAGATGAAGTGTTGACTCCCTGAATCTGCAGACAACTCCAGTGTCTCTGCTGCAGCCTGTAACTTTCCCAAGCAGAAGTTAACTGAAATTGATAAGACAGATCAGTTTCACAAATGGTTCACTCTCTAGAGTGAAATCTAGAACCCCTTAGGCCAGGGATGGGCAAACTAAGGCCTGGGGGCCAGATCCAGCCCACCAGCTGTTTTAAGCCGCCCCTCGATCTCCCACTGGGGAGCGGGGTCTGGGGCTTGCCCCACTCTGCTGCTCTAGCCACGGAGCAGGGTCGGGGGGCCGCTCCATGCCGCTCCCAGAAGCGGTAGCATGGCTCGTCTCCGGCTCCTACATGCAGGGGCAGCCATGTGGCTCCGCTCTGCATGCTGCCCCGACCCCATGTGCCGCCCCCACAGTTCCCATTGGCCTGTTAGCTGATAATTAAATTGCACACCTATGATTACTTTTAATCTGAAATAGCTGATAGTTTTAAACTCCAGACATACGAAATATATGATGTGATATTATTACCTGGAGCCTTTTGGATGGAATCAATAACTGTTAAAGAAGGATCATATCAGCTACTATCAGGGATCAGTTGTTTTCTTAATATTTCAAACACTAACTTATTCTTTTATACTGTTAAAAAGTAGTAAAATGAAGCAGTCTCATACTGACACTGTGATCAAATAAGAAATTAAATACAGAACAAATTTACCTAATCTCCCTGAAGTCCCACTGAGCATCCTGAATTTTTTTATTTTTGGTTTCCATAGTATAGTTTTTACTTTAATGTTTTATTATTCAAGACCTAAACAGCGTGATTTAAAAGTAAAAAGACTGTGGGTTCAAAGACCTAATCTAATGAGGCTGGGAACAGAGCTGATATTGAACAGTACCTACAAATCAGGAGGATCAGCTTTTGGCAATTGTGGTATCCTGCTGGAAGCATAACACACCGACGATTTATTACGTGCAGTATAATCACTCATTGTCACAGCATCAGAGCACCAGCAAGTGCTCTGCCTCCTTCTACGTGTGATCAGTGGGGTGGATGTGCTTGGGGATTCACTTTTACCTTGATAATGTACCTGAATTTCAAATGAAGATGGACCTAGCCAGAAAACCGGATCCAATTCCCCCTCAAACTTCAGGGAGGTTCAAATCTGGATCTAAACTTTGTGGCTCAAGTCCATCTCTAACTGACATGTAGCTAAAAAAGTAAAATTCACAGATAGCTGAGGTTAAAAAAAAAAAATGTTGCCATCTTTGGGGGAGGTTTAGATTGGATATTAGGAAAAACTTTTTCACTAAGAGGGTGGTGAAACACTGGAATGCGTTACCTAGGGAGGTGGTAGAATCTCCTTCCTTAGAGGTTTTTAAGGTCAGGCTTGACAAAGCCCTGGCTGGGATGATTTAACTGGGAATTGGTCCTGCTTTGAGCAGGGGGTTGGACTAGATGACCTTCTGGGGTCCCTTCCAACCCTGATATTCTATGATTCTATGATTCTATGATCTGGAATTTTATGTCAAAACAGTAAAGTTATGAATCAAGTTTATTTCCTAACATCATTTGTCAGTTTCTCTCTCCACCAAACCCTCTGCGCCCCTGTTCCATCCTCTTTCCACTGCTATCCTTTCCCTTCCTTCAGTCCTCCTCAGTTGGCTTCTGTAGAGGAGGAAAAAAATCTAGTGTTACGACATCGAGGTGAACAGCAGCAATTTTCCACCCGCATGGCCGGAAAAGTAGCCCATGGTGCAGAAGCTGAGACACGACTGTGCTGAGAGGAGGGTTTTATGGGCGAGGGGAGGATATACAGAAAGGTGTATTTTTCTTGAACACACACACTGACCTTAACCCCCCGTACACATAAAGTTTACATAGTTCAGCCAACAAAGGGACTAGTGGTCAATACTAGTGCAATTTTGACACACATTAGCCGTAAGAAATAAATTCTGATCCAAAGTTTGTTGGGTTTTTTTTAAGGATAAGCTAAGGAGGGGAATGCAAGGCTACACATCGATTTGGTCAGCGCTGAACAAAGATGACAGATTGCAATAAACCATATTTGCAAGCATATGTCAACAGACAACACACACACACACACTATTCTTAAAACTATGGAAAATTAAACCAAAACTGGGATGGAAATCTCTTCCTCACCAGAGTTTGAAAGTGTGCTGCAGTTATCTTGGGGTCAGATCCTCAGCTGATGTAAACAAAATAGAGTTACACCAGCTGAGCATCTGACACAAGGACTTTTCTCTCGCGTGTCTTAATAGGTGGTAACCTCAGCATGGAATTCCTCAAGGGATGGTTTATTAAGGGAGTGTCTTGAATGGAAGGAGAGTGACAAGACTAGACTGCTAGTCAAAGATTTCAGTTTCATTTGTGAGAAGAATATATTTGATTTTTCTGGGCTAAGAGGCCGAAATCCTTCTCTTGGCATCAAAAATATGCATTCACATTATTACCCTACTTGAGTGTCAAGAACAAGAAATAAGACTGAGTTGCCAACAAAAAAACCAAGTCCTTCCCAGAAAACAATGGTATAAGTAATCTATTGTGTCCTTTTTCAATAAAAGGCATTTGCAGATGAGATACAGAATCAAAGCCAAAACAAAAAACTGATCCTAACATCTACTGATCTAATGCACATGATCAGTAAACACTCTTCCAAAGCAGTAAGTATACTAATACTGTTAGGATATAGATATTCAGGCCTGTCTGTAAAGGCCTGTACTCTAAGAACTTAGGTGTATTCTTATCACTTGGCTAGTGATAGAGGTATAAAAGAAAGAATCAAAATCACTGTCTGCCGGTGTAAGAGCCTTCTCTTACTGTGACAGTCTGAGGCCCTATTCTTAGGCTAAGGCCTTTGGCTAAGCAGCAGAGGCAGCCATAAGCTGTGAAGCGACCGGTCACATCCTCACATTCCAAACTAGTCACATTGAAAGAAGGTGCTATTGGGCTGTTAGGAATACAATCCTGTCCTGATAGTGCCTATCACCTCCAGAGAAAAGGAAGTGCCTAGAAGATGTAAAAGGAAACTTAGTTTGACAGCATCCTGTCTGGCAAGAACTCATTTATCAACACTGGGATGTGAAATCCTCATTTCTGTGTTGTTCTATCACCGTAGTCCCCATTTCCCTATTGTTTGTCTGTATAATCTCTGTCTGGTTCTGTGATTGTTTCTGTCTGCTGTATAATTAATTTTGCTGGGTGCAAACTAATTAAGGTGGTGGGATACAATTGGTTAAATAATCATGTTACAATATGTTAGGACTGGTTAGTTAAATTTCAGGAAAATGATTGGTTACGGTATGGCTAAGCAGAACTCGAGTTTTACTATATAGTCTGCAGTCAATCAGGAAGTAAGGGGGGGGATGGGAACAGGGAATGGGGGTGGGGAAATTGGAATCATGCTTTGCTTAGGGGGGAAATGGGTACAGGGACACAGGTAAGGCTCTGTGGTGTCAGAGCTGGGAAGGGGGACGCTAAGGAAGGAAACTGGAATTATGCTTGCTGGAAGTTCACCCCAATAAACATCAAATTGTTTGCACCTTTGGACTTCGGGTATTGTTTCTCTCTGTTCATGCGAGAAGGACCAGGGAAGTAAGTGGGTGAAGGAATAAGCCCCTAACAAATACTTCTTTCCTCTCAAACTCACTCTTGGTTGTTTTCTAAAAAATGAAGGAAGGAAGAATTGTTCCCCTCAACACAGGAAACACCAGGAAAAGAAATATTAGAACAATTGCTTGCTGGTGACTGAAGTTAGTCCACTAGCATGGCAACATGCTAGTGACTTTACACTGCAAGTGAAGCAAGTTCACATCTTTCCTTGCTTAGAATATGACTTGTAGTTGTAAGATTCCCCTGGGAGAAGGACAGATCAATTTCTGTTGCCAGTGCTTTGTACTGCTCCAAATTATTTCCATTTATAATTATTATTAAATGAATTACAGTGTTGTGCCTTCAATCAGCAGTCACACACCACCAACACTAGATGAAAAGACAACTGTATGAGATAAGCAGTTTATTGACTCAAAAGTCCAATGGTTCTCAACCTTTTTGCATTTGTGGCCCCCTAAAAAATTTCAAGTGGAGGTGCGGAGCCCATTAGAAATCTTAAACGCAGTCTGCAGACACCCATGGGTCTACAGACCACAGGCTGAGAACCACTGGACTGGAAGACAATTACCGCACAAGTGTAAAACTGACAGCATCCAAACACCGGTGTGCTGATATTTATTTCATACACAAAATTCTCTTTAAATCAGAGATTCAATACAGAGAATATACAATGAAATTATTATGTTAATTTGTCTGAATTTTTCTATTTGATGCTTGAGCTGAAAATAGGAACTTACCTTTTAAAAGCTGTCATTTTATGTTACTGAAAATGGTTATTTCCAAAACCCAGTAATAAATATCCAATAATACAATTAGAAATTAAACTTACCCTCTCATCCCACTCCCTACCCTTCTCCTTTCACCATTCTAATAATAAACTACCTATCTACAGAAACATTCTGGCCCAAATTCTTAGTGGGTGTAAACTGGCATACCTCTATTGACTTTAACTGACCTATGTCAATTTACATCAGCTGAGGATCTAGCCCTTAAACTTTTTCACGGGTGCCTGTCCAACTGACAATTATAGCAAAACTTTTGCTTCCAAAAAGTTAAAGATGTGAATTAAATGAATTTACAACAGACCTTGGGAGAAAGTAGTTCCTACTCTATAACTCCTCACCTTTACCAAGTTCTGTTCAAGCAAGATTTAGAATGTTCTTTTGTTATCCCCATCCCCACACTAAGTTTACGTGGCAGAAGTCAGTGATTTTGTCTGCCTGCACTGATCATGGCGTGGGGATAAATATATAGGTGCAGCTCTTTATGACAAGCCCTGCATAGACAATAAATTAATTAAAAAGATACCTGACAACATCATGTCAGGTGACATGCAGGGACTCAAAGCATTCAATCTGCAGCACAGCATTCCCCTCTGCACCAGATGGTAACTAATACAGCCCAGTGATAAAGGAAGCAGTTAAAATGAGCAGAGAAGCGTTCATTGTCCACCACTTTCCAGAGCAGTTGTACTAGGGAAGCACTTCCGGCAATAAGGAAATGAACTGCAGGTCCAATAAAAAGTATATTTTATACTGCCCACCAAAAAGAGGAAACAAATATTCCTGCAGCTTTATGAATGTTAGTTACACAGGTGTGGTTTAAAAGGGAAAGAATAAAATCAAAATATTCAATTAGAAAGAATTAGTATAATTGCAGGTTCCATTTTATCCCTCCATTCAAACCATAAAGGGCCTCAAATTACTGCAGAGCTATGATACAGAGCTTCGTGCTGCTTAATGCTTTTATACAAATCCAGGAAGTTCATTAACTTTTGGTTTGAGTGAGGGTCTCTCTTTTCTCTCCTATCCCCTGCTAATTTCATAAATGCTCCTTAAAATAAGGCTGGTTATAAAACAATTTTTTTTCTCCACGGGGTGAGGTATGCAGAGGATGGGCCAGATTCAAATTTAGGCACACATCTATATGTGCACTTTACTTGTGCATGCAAATCAGGTATGTGTGAATAAATTAGGTATATGCGAATACACAGTCATAATTGGGCATGCCTAAATTTAAAAGTCTGACCTTTGATCTCTGGAATTATTTATTTAGGCTAGTAAGGAAACACGAAGATCAGGTCCAATTTCTGCTCCACAAACACCAGATAAAATCCTCTTGCAAAGGAATATAAAAACATCTCATTTTATTCAAATTATAGAGCACAAATCAGAAAATAATTTGCTTGCCCAAGGTCACACAGCAAGTCAGTGGTAGAGCTGGGAAAAAGCACAGAATTCCTGATTCCCAGCCCTGTGCTCTAACCAACAGTCCACATTTCCTTCCTTTAATGATGCCATGAGCCATTGTTCTCTGAGTACAACCAAATTCCTCCCTGGAAATATAATTCCCCATCCTGCCAATTACCTTAATCTCTTGTTTCCATATCTCAGACTCTTAGTATTTTTAGTGGACGCTTACAATTCTGTTGTAAATATTGGCAAAACTAAGCGAAATATTCTCTGGCATTCAAGATTCAGGGGGTTTTTTTTAGTCATGTTTTTAATCTACTTTCTCCTTATTTTTGGAACACCTCCCACTCCTCATTTTGCACCAGACTGTTCATATTTTTTAAATGCCTTCTGCTTACAACACGTTTTACTTCAACAGAATCAGCCTCTGTTGCTCTTTTTCCTGGCTCTGACATAACTGGGATAAATTCCAATCCCAATCTCAGACCGTTCCTGACATGTTTTACTGCTGCCGTATGAGTGTGGTATGTCAGGCAAAATGCATTTCCAGCACTTCCACAAGTTTCTTCATAGATGCAGTGGGGAACCAGCTGGAAAACGGTTAAAATATTCCTCCACTTCCTACCAGCATGGAAGAACCGGAGAGAGCCACGGGGTACAAGTTTTCCCATACAATGTAATTCTATAAATTCATTTAGGACAGGGGTTCTCACCCTTCTTTCTTTCTGCGCCCCCTCCCCGGCTATAAAAACTCCATGGCCCACCTGTGCCACAGTAACTGGTTTTCTGCATATAAAAACCAGGGCCAGTGTCAAGGGGTAGCAACCAGGACAATTACCTGGGGCCCCATGCCACAGGGACTCCACCGAAGCTACATTGCTCTGGCTTCGGCTTCCGTCCCAGGGAGGCGGGGCTCAGGGCCCTGGCCTTCGGCCCCATGCAGTGGGGCTTCGGCTTTCTACCCTGGGCCCCAGCGAGTCTAATGCTGGCCCTGCTTGGCGGCCCCCCTGGAACATGCTTGGCAGCCCCTCCCGAGGGCCCAAAACCCCTGATTGAGAACTGCTGATTTAGGGCATTTGTCATTCCCAAACCTTTTGAGATGCACAGAATTCACTAATGTGTATCACTTAGGACGGGGGACTCCCAATGCCAACCGCCATACATACAGACTCCCTGTCCTCAAGAGCTTCTAAGGTGCCACAAGTACTCCTTTTCTTTTTGCGGATACAGACTAACATGGCTGCTACTCTGACACTTACCTAGAATTATACATCACACTCCTTCCCACGGTCTCTGAGCACCTTACCCGTGGTTTTAAAAGGTATAAAATAGCTCAGCCTCGGTCTTTTTCTGTCCCACACATGGCAGGAAATTTCAACTTCCCACCTCTAGCTAGCCCAAGAACTCATCCCCTTTAACTCCAGAGAAGACCACTAAATTATTTGGCTTTAGATAGCTATAAACTCCACCTTTCATCATTCAGGCGGAAGGGCAAAGAGGCCGACTCTTCTAAAGTTGACCCCACTATTGCACTATGGGGAAAAAACTGACAAATTCCCACTGGCTCCTGAACCTGGTCAGCTGCACTGGTAGGAGCTGCTGCCTAGACAAGATGCCAGCAGGCAGCCCTGTTTCCACCAGCATTTTAATTAGACTTGCTCTTCGGCAGGTTTACCTAAAAGGGCAGTAAAGCTAATTTCAGGGTCCTTGTCTACCCTGCAGCTCCTCATGGTTTTAATACTGGTTCTGATGAACTGGTAGGAATTTTTATGGTAAATTTCACCAGTGTAGAAATGGTCTGAGAGAAGGCACTTGTAGAGTGGCAGGAAGGATATTTTTAGTGGGGCACTAGACTGCGATTCAGGAGATGTAGCTTTAATTCCTGACAGCCACATATTTGGGCAACAGACTTAAATCTACCCACTGTCTCAATTCCCCAGCAGTAACAGGGGATACCACCCTACACACAGAGGCAGTGGGAGTGTAAAATCCATTAATGATTGTGAAGCATTCAGATACAGTACTACCGGACTGAGAACTATACAAATACCTAGACAGAGAGTAGGGAAAGAGAGAAGCCATGCTGAAACACATAATCCACACCAGTGCTCCATCTAACCCCACAGAAAAATCCTGGGTATTCAACGAACCCAGTCCCAGAAGCTCTACAATCAAGCCAACCTCCAGGAAAGAGAACCCTACAAAAGCTAATATTCAAATAGTGGCCAAGAGAAAACGCTGACAGGAAATGAAAGTCAAAGAGGCAAATTTGCACATGACACGTGAAAGTCAAAGTCAGTTCAGCATTCTACCTGCCCATCCTGGAATCTCATCATACATGACAATTATCAGACTGCATTGAATAGCGATAGAAGGTGGGTAAGGCAATACTTTTTATTGGACCAACTTCTGTTGGTGAGACAAGATTTTGAGCTTACACAGAGCTCTTCTTCAGGTCTGGAAAACATACTCAGAGAATAGAAATGACAACCTAAATGCTGACAGGTGACGAATTTGTAAAGTATCTAAATCCTCAGACTGGGATTTGAACCACCAACCCTAACATAGAATGTGTGTGAACACAATTACAGAGGAAGGAAAGTTTTATGGTTCAGGGACTAGGCTGGAACTCAGGTTTGACACCCAGCTACCAGACCCTTTTTGTATGACTTGAATATTTACTTCCACTGGTGAACACTAACTCCCACTGACTTCAGTGAGAGAAATGGGTTCAAAATCTGGCCCTCTATCTTTTTGTACCTCATTCCCCACTCTGTTAAAAAGGAGGAAGAAGCTATTAATACTAGACAGAGAAGGCAGAAAGGATGTATGTAAATTGTTTGAGCAGAATGTCTTTTACTATATGTATGTACAGATCTTGGTGTTCCAATCTCATTTAGGTCCCCATAGCACTATGTAATACCAACAATCATATACACATATGGCTACTAAAACAACGAACATAGCATCAGTGTGTACACACAAACGATCAGTTCAGGTATATGCATGTTGTAAATGTAGTGCTCAGTGACCAGGTGGTAGCCACACTAATTTTATTAAGAGGCTCCATTTTAGATTCCGTGTAGGTCTTCCTCCTCAATAACACCTTTCTTCTTCTAAAACTCTATCTGAAAACTATTCATTTGTGCATATGAATGCCTTGTTCCACTTTGTGTACATTTTATTTGAAGAGAACAAGCCTTTTTTCTTTTACTGCTTCTGGAACTATTTGTTCTAGAGTTTTCCCAAACTGCCTCCACCTCAGAAAACTTTGTTAATAACGAGCAGCACTTTAGCATAACCATCTGTCTTCCAAGACTTCTAGCAATCGCCTTCTGGCAACCTTGGCTGATGGCTATTGAACTGACTGTAAATTTCAGTGGATCCATCAAGGAATATGCAATAAAGAGGAATTTTAGAGTTATCAATTCCACCTTCACAGGGAACCGAAATCTTCGGTCCATTTTAACAGGCTAGGAAGGCCAGAAATCTGATTTTCACCCTCCTCCATTTCTATTCCTTGCTCCAATGCTTGAAAAAGTTTGTTCGTCTTGAAAAAATATCAGTACTAGCCTTGAAAACTGTTTTGTATTCATGGAAGATCACTAGGACAGTGGGTCATAAAAAAGTCACTATTCTCCACAAGCTCCTTTCTCTCACCTTCCCCTTTAATTCAAGCACGATCTTTGCTTCTCTCTCTCATGAGCTGCTAGTTAGATAAATACTTTACACCAGCTGAATGCTTTCAGATAGTATAAAGCTTCAGTTTCTACCTAGACCACTTCTCAAGACAAGTGGCTGCTAAAAATCAAGTCAGGATTTAAGGGAAATAAAGCAAGCATTTAAAAAGAGGGGAAATAAGGTATTTGAGGGATTCAGATTTCTCCATGCTATACCTCCACCATCTTACCTAGTACAATGCTCTATGCTTCCGTTTTAATTTCTGTCTTTTCTTTACGATAGGTTCAAGACAACAGCAACAACCATCACTTCTTTTGAACAAGGTCTCTCGCCTTCCCCCCTAACCACACACCCCACTGTTTTTCCACATATGCAAATTACATTACTACCCAAGAGATGTTATATGATTGTGTGGGAGGGTAGGTCATCCAGAATACACTGCAAAGGTGAAGTCCATCCTTTGAAAAGGTTAGGGAAAACTCTTCTCTCCAAAGCTAGAACATCACAAGATTGGCTTCAACATCTGTGATTTGACCCCCCTCTAGTGGGTAACCCAGAACAAGGCAGTAAGCCTCACTACCAGTTAACAGCCAATGCAGAATCTCCTTTTGCTCAGGTGATTAGTTCCCTTTTTAAGGCTAGATACCCTCTATTCTAGCATCAATGCCTTTTGTGCTGTTTAATCAATGTGAATGATGTCTGCAGACAGCGATTCCTTATGAGAGACTCCATACTGTGCTGTATTAGAGGTAGGTGTTCAGAATTCTCTTCTCTAGAGCCATCTCACACAGAGGTCCTTTGCAATTTCAGGTAAATGGAAGCAGAGAGAAATTCCTCTCAGTATTTGATTGTGTGTGCAACTTGGCTTGTCACAGCATTGTCATTTACCCCAGTGCTTGTTCCCATTGTCAGGCATTTTCAGAGCCTGACAGAACTCTATGCTACAGCCAGGGTTTCACAGCTTATCCTAAAGAGGAAGAACTCAGCTGCCAGACAAACTAACCAGAAAAGTAGCAAAATATGTAAGTCTGTCAGAAGAGACAGCAAATATGCAGAAAGTGTCTAGAAAGCGGAGTACCCAAGACAGAAAAGAGTCTGACAAGATTCATGGATGGGTACTTCCAGCTACCCGGTTGTTTGATAGATACCTTCCCATCTTAAGCAACCCAGACATGTTCTAAAAGTCCAGGAGTTGCTACATAATTTAGAAACACTTCTCATCCAATGTATCTTGAATATAACAAGTGTTTAAGTCGCACTATTACATTAGAGAATTTTGCTCTAGAATTAACTAAAATAATCCTCATTTATCACGCACACATTAACAGAAAATATTCCATTTAAATCAACTGTTGAAGCACAAACTTAGCTCCTTGATAGATCTGTTTGACAACCTATGCAAATAATATTTATCTTTCCATATTCCACACAACCTTCTGCAAAAGATGGGAGTTTACATTTGGTATATCAACTATTGAAGAAAACAGTCGAGTCTTTACCTCCATTGTAGGATTACATAACACATGTAGAGTATAAATTTTTAATGTCAAGGGAAAGAGGACTACAAGGTTTTCTTATAGTCTGGTTTTCTTCATAACATGTACATTTACTGTTCTTGATTTAAAAACTTATTTGAATGCATTACATAACATTCCTGAGAATTTCTGTGAGATACAATAGAATAGGATTTTCAATTGATTAGCTTTCATTTTAGACCTGTCAGTCTCAGGTTACACTTATTCCATTGGATTTTAGTGGTATATTCCTAGATCTAACCTAATAGTATGGTGCTACATGAAGTTTCACAGTTTACACACTAAACCTTGTATATTTTAAGGAATGCAAGCATGACCCATTAACCTACTTGCAACAGTGATTAGAAAGAGGTACAGATACAAAAATAATATTGTTGAGCACTTTTAATACAGCTAATTAGCCAAGATGCTAAATCTTTCAAGTCAAAACGTCTATTCCTTAATTTACACAGATGAATGACTTCAGTGGAAGCAACAACCCTGGCAAGCTTAAAAGGCAACCCTGCATCCAGTCTATTTCAAGTAACACCACAGCACTGCAACATTCTTCCTCAATGAACATCCCTTCTGCAGTTTTGTAGTGCTGAAGCACAAAAGAGCATAATATGCACGACTGGCATCCTCTACTTTGACAGTTTGGCTGAAATGTTCTAGTCTTCAAGATTACCTAAGAAATTAAGATGAAAAGTAAAAATTGTAGACTGTTAAAATAAGTATATGAGTACATTTGTAATGATACAAGCTTAAAATCATATTGCTCATGCAATGATTGGGACAATAAAAGCATTAGCAATAAGCAAACTGAGTGACTCTGGAAATACAAATTAATCCATCTCCCATCAACACTTTCATTAACCTCTCTAACACACTTGGCAAAGCCTAAATTCTGTATGTGATTGGGCAAGTACAAAAATACCAAATAAGGGACAAAACTCAAAAAAGGCCTCACTTTGAACTCATTTGTACTGGAACTGCTAGATACTGCCTAACACAATTCCAAGACATAATGGAGATATTAATGCTCTAACGCCCGCCCCAAAAATATCAACGTATTCATTCTAATAGAATTTTGTATGCCTGCTGTAGGAATTTTGGCTATGAATCCTTTTATCTGCAAGTCTCATCACTGTTTAAGAAAGGAAGTCCTTATAGGATGACAAACCATATTTGATCCCCACATATTAAATACAAATTAGGTGACATTCACCAAGGAGCCGCCCTGGGAAATTCAAAACAGGATCTCTGTACAATTCACTCCTACTCCCTCTATCCTTCATGACTCTGCTTCCAGCTGCAGGGCAACAGATAGTTTCCACACAACATATATTTTTGATCTTACTACATACTGTATTTGAACAGTTCATATCCATTCTCATGAAGGAACCTAAGCCCAGTGCATCACACTCTGATCATACATTGTTTAAGTCGTCCCCCTCCACCCCTTAACATAAACTTCTTACCAGCATGAAACAATTTAGCTGCAGGCAAATACTGCTAAAATAGTGCTTTCCAGTATTAGTCCCATCACCGCATTCAAGATTAATTTTCATGACAGTCGCAACAGCCATGGCAGAACCGTAAAAACACCCTCGAAATAGTCACAATGGTTAGTCCATAAATTCCTTCCATCGTAGCTATCTCTGCTTTCTTAAGTCAGACACTGAGATCCAGCTTCACTCCACTGCACTGTTTAGCAAGATCTGAATGTGAAACAGGTAATAATCAGGATCATAGCGAGCTCTCTTATTTCAGTTAACGTGACTTGGTCTGGAGAGCCCCTTCTCAGTCCCTGTGTCAGCAGCCCCAGACCTGCATATTCCCAGCACTGAAATCCACCTCTGCAGTGAAAAGTCACCGCTAAACCTGGGCAACTTAAGCCTCTTTTCTTCATAGAAGCCACACACACCCCCCATCTCTTCCATGCACGATCAGAGCTTCTAACAGCATCCTGTTTTTTTCCCCCCACTGTTCACTCAAACATGTTGTGGGTTTGTTTTTGCCAGTGCAGATTTGCACAGTGCTTAATACATAATTACTTATTTTGCATGGCTGCATGATGAGAGACCCCCAACTTGCCAAAGGAGCATCTGCACCAAGCTGCTTTTGCTGATGTGATCACAATTTGAGGATAAGGGCTGGCAGGAGGAGGCAGAAAGGTTTGTGAACTGATTCTTCTTCCTAACACATCCCCACCCACGCACCCTAGACGTGGCTGCAAAAATATCCACAATCATTGAGAGGGCATTTGTCTTAAATAAGTGCAAATGACATTGAAAAGACGACAGAACAGAAACGTGTTTTCTGTTGCACTGCATGATTTCACCAGCTTATTTCCTAGGTAGCGATTCCAGAGAACCTTCCCACACAATTCCTCCCTGCCCCCTCCTCAAAAAAAAAAATCTTTGCTGTGCTATCTCCGTTTTACCTCAAGATTCTTGCGCTAAGAAGAAACATCAAGCCCCCTCTTCCCCTCTCAAACATGCTGCCTCCATCTTCACTTCAGCCACTTTTTCAGAAATTCAATTTAGCAGCAAAGTTAACCCCTCAGTTACCCATACATCATTAGCCACAAAATACTTTCCCTCTATCTCACCAGCCCTTGCTGCCTCCTACCCCCCACCCACCCCAACAAAAATACAATCCTCTAAAGCCCATTTGATGTCTTATCTCCAGGATTTATCCTGGAGATTTCAGTGCAGGGATAAACTTAACCCCATCAGCAACAAGCCATTTGATTCCCCTGTGCCCCATCATATAAAATGTCTCATTGTTGGTTTATCCCACATATCTAGCCTCTTCTCCTGGAAAATATTTGAAAAGGGGCCAAATTAACCCATTTGTTTGCCCTATCAGCCACCCCTATTCCTCCAAATTTCCTTCCCAAATATGGTCTGTGATATGGATGCCTGTTACTTCCACACTCAACTTGGGGATTTCATCCTATCCCCTCTCATCCATGCCTCTCACCTTCCAGCCTCACTTCTGAAGTCTCCCCTTTCCACGCACAGAGTTGCCCTAGAGGACACGTAGCAAAATAGCTCTGTACAATTATCCTTAGATCACCTCTTTCCCCAAAATCCCTAGAATGAGCCTGTAAAAATTAACCCCACAGAGATGGGAACTCCTTCATGCTCCCTCCCAAATCTTTGTTGGGGGTATGCTGACCTCCAAAGTCATCCCTGAGATTTCACACCCAAAACAGTTCCCTCCACTCCAACCCTAGGAATTTTTCTTTCCCTATTCCCCCCCTTCCCCTGCTATCCAAATCCTTCCCTTGAATAACCTTTCCTACCTTCCCACAGAAGTTCCCTCCCCCCCATGACTTCTCTCTAAGGAACAAACCCCATCTCTGACCTCTAGTTCCTTACACCGAGGACACTCCCCAACTCCCCTACACCTGCTGAAGGGGTGTTTCTGTCCTACTACCAAAGATTTATCCAGGACATCTCACTACATTTTCCCCTCTTCCAAATGACCTGCTTCCCCCTCTTTGCTGAGTGTGACTAACCCTGGGGAAGGGGATAGATCTTCCCCTCTTTCCCTTACTTGCAGACCCATATCCTAGGGCTCACCCTGAATGCAGGTAAGGATGTGAACCCACTTCTCCCCGCAATCTCAGATCCATACCCAGAAATTCTGCCAGGGGTAGAAATGAGCGAATCCCTATTTATGCCACATTAATCTATTCAAACTATGTCCACATGTGGTGGGGACCACTTCTCCCCATACCCTGAGCTAACCCTGGTGGAGATTGACCAGTTTCACCTCCTAACCCCAGCTGTATGCCATGGAACAGTCCCCTCTGGCTCAGAAACAATTCTTCCTCCCGTTTACCTGCGGACCCATACGACAGAGTTCTTTCTCCCTGTGCAGGAATGACCTCCACCCCACATCATCATCATCATCATCATCATCTCCTCCGCCTCCCTGTAGGGAGACCTACACTCTAGAGCTCTCCCTGTGGGTGGGATTCACCCCTACCCCCATAATCCTCCCTTCCCCATCTCTCCCCAAACCCATCCCCTGCTGCTCCCCTTCTGTGCACGTGTAGCAGTGACTCCCCCTCTCCGCAGCCCCTTCCCCCCCAATGTAAGTGGGGTGTGACCCCCTATCCTCAAACCCTTCCTCCCCATGTGTGTAGCGGTGACCCCCTCCCTCCCCAGCCCCTTCCCCCCAATGTAAGTGGGGTGTGACCCCCTATCCTCAAACCCTTCCCCCCCATGTGTGCAGCAGTGATTCCCCCCTCCCCAGCCCCTTCTCCCCAATGTAAGTGGGGGTGACCTCCCCCTTCCCCCCAGTGTGTAGCGGTGACCCCCTCCCTCCCCAGCCCCTTCCCCCCAATGTAAGTGGGGTGTGACCCCCTATCCTCAAACCCTTCCCCCCCATGTGTGCAGCAGTGATTCCCCCCCTCCCCAGCCCCTTCTCCCCAATGTAAGTGGGGGTGACCTCCCCCTTCCCCCCAGTGTGTAGCGGTGACCCCCCCTTCCCAGCCCCTTCCCCGCAGTGTAAGTGGGGTCCCTGACCCCCTCCCCTTCCCCGCAGTGTAAGTGGGGTCCCTGACCCCCTCCCCTTCCCCGCAGTGTAAGTGGGGTCCCTGACCCCCTCCCCTTCCCCGCAGTGTAAGTGGGGGCGCCTCCCTGCCGGCCCCCGCCTTACCTCCAGACCTGTCCCATCTGCAGCAGGTGGATGACGGCCTGCCAGACCCAGACCGAGAGCCTGCAGAGGCGCTGGGCCCCCGGCGTGGGGGTGCCGGCGGCCCCCGGCCGGCGCCCGACGGCGCCCATCATGGGCGGCCCGCGGCTGCTGAGGCCCTGCACGGCGCCCAGCCCGCCGCCCGTGTAGTCCTGCACGAACCAGCGGAAGCTGAGGATCTGCACCAGCACGGAGGGCAGCAGCACGAAGGCCAGGGTCAGGCCGCACCACACGTAGTCCCGCCGCCCGTAGTGGTGCAGCGCCAGCCACAGGTCCGTGCCCACGTCCCCCAGCAGCACCAGCAGCGCCAGCACGATCCACAGGCAGTCCAGCCACGGCCGCTCGCCCCCGCCGCCGCCGCCGGGCCCCCCCGGGGAGTGCGGCGGCCCCTCGGAGGAGGAGCCCGGGGCCAGCGGGTCCGTGCCCCCGCCGCCGCCGCCGCCGCCGCCGGCCCGGCCCCCCGCCCGCCCCAGCAGGCTCCGCAGGCAGGCGCTCCGGCAGCCCCAGTAGCACGACGAGGTGTTGCAGCAGTGGCAGATGTGCAGGGAGCTGCTGCCGCCCTGCTCGGCCGCCCCGTCGCCGCCGCCGCCGCCCCCCGCCGCGGCCGCCGCCGCCGCCGCCTCGTCCAGGTTGTGCAGCTGGGCGAAGCCGACCCCCGCGCCCCCGCCGCCGCCGTCCGACTTGGCCGCCATCTTGCTGCCGCCGCCGCCGCCGCCGCTCGGCGCTCGCCCCGCTTCTCCGGCCCCCTCGCCGGGCTCCCCCCCCACCACCCCCCGGCCGCCGCCGCCGCTTCCGGGGGAGGCGCTTGCCGGGCCCCGCGCAGGATGGAGGGGGGACCCCTAGCGCCCGCCCGGCGAAGCGCGGCTCCCGCGCCGCCCGGGAGCTGCTGCAGCAGCCCCGCCCCCACCCACAGCGCCCGGGACCCCCCCCCAGCCCAGGCCCCCCCCCGCGCCAAGGGCCCCCGAGCTCCCCCGGGACCCCCCCCAGCCCAGGCCCCCCCGCGCCAAGGGCCCCCGAGCTCCCCCCCCAGCCCAGGCCCCCCCGCGCCAAGGGCCCCCGAGCTCCCCCGGGACCCCCCCCAGCCCAGGCCCCCCCCGCGCCAAGGGCCCCCGAGCTCCCCCGGGACCCCCCCCAGCCCAGGCCCCCCCCGCGCCAAGGGCCCCCGAGCTCCCCCGGGACCCCCCCCAGCCCAGGCCCCCCCCGCGCCAAGGGCCCCCGAGCTCCCCCGGGACCCCGCCCAGCCCAGGCCCCCCCGCGCCAAGGGCCCCCGAGCTCCCCCCCCAGCCCAGGCCCCCCCCGCGCCAAGGGCCCCCGAGCTCCCCCGGGACCCCCCCCAGCTCCCCCGGGACCCCCCCCAGCCCAGGCCCCCCCCGCGCCAAGGGCCCCCGAGCTCCCCCCCCAGCCCAGGCCCCCCCGCGCCAAGGGCCCCCGAGCTCCCCCGGGACCCCCCCCAGCCCAGGCCCCCCCCGCGCCAAGGGCCCCCGAGCTCCCCCGGGACCCCCCCCAGCCCAGGCCCCCCCCCCGCGCCAAGGGCCCCCGAGCTCCCCCGGGACCCCCCCCAGCCCAGGCCCCCCCCCGCGCCAAGGGCCCCCGAGCTCCCCCGGGACCCCCCCAGCCCAGGCCCCCCCCGCGCCAAGGGCCCCCGAGCTCCCCCGGGACCCCCCACTTCAGCCCTCTTGTACCACGGACCCACTATTCCCCCAGGACCCCACACCCAGTCCTCTTGCACCAAGGACCCACTGTTCCCCTGAGATCCACCACCCCAGCTCCCCTAACCCCTGCTCTAGGGACCCCCTCGCCCCAGCACCCAGCTCTGCTACCCCCTGCGCCCAGGGCCCAGCCAGGCAACGTTCTGTTCCAGTAATGCCAGCCCTGGGACCTAGCTATCTGCCTCCCACATCCCCCATCCCACCCCCGTCTTCCACTGCCCCAGACCTGCCATCCCCTCCCCAGCTCCACCAGCTTCCCCTGCCCAGCATTAGCTGAGCTGCCCCTCTCTGACCCAGTCATGGGACTCGCTCCCTGCTCTGCCTTTCCCTACACCCCCCACGACCAGGTCCCACTGACCCCAGCCCCACACCTCTGAGGCCCTGCTACTCTCCACCCCTAGCGATGCCCAGGGACCTTCTGCACTGGCTGACCACACCTCATTACCAAACCAGGGTACTGCAGACCACCAGCTCCCTGAGCCCAGTTCCCCTGCCTCCTAGATACCATCTCCCCTGGTTCCCACTACCCCCAAGTGTCCCCCAGCACCTCAGCCACCCCTTGTCCCCCCAGATACATACTCCCAGGTGGCTTCCTCCACCCTTTGGCCCCCAGCTACCTCCACCACCCCAGACCCCAATGGTGCCTTCACAAATCAGCCTCAGTTACCTCAGGACACTCCAAAGCCATGCACCTCAGCTCCCAGTGCTTCTCACATCACCTGGTTCTCCTAATCCCCTTGTCATTATCTAAGCATAAAGCCAGCCCTATGCTCCCCCCTTTAGTTCATCACTTGCTGTTTAACTTGGGTGGGTATGGGGAGCCTTTCCTCCATCTCTTGAGGGCTGCCAGGTAGCCATCCCATTCATTGCCAAGGGACACTGACCAGCCTAGCTGCAATGGTATGGAGCAGGCGTTCCAACCAGCTCATCCTTCTGTCCAAGGATCCTGAGCAATCCTGGGCCAGCATTTCCACCTCTCAAAAGGAAAAACCACCCTCCTAATAGCAAACAGAAGAGCTAGCTTCCTGCTTGGACTTTATAGGCAGAGCCTGGGGAAGCTCCACCCCCAGAGTGGGCAGGGTTTTCCCATCCTTAGCCCTGACCTTGGCTATGAAAGGCAGGATGCTTCAAAAGACCTGTTTATAATAAAAGATAGAGCCCGGCTCCTTAGTCTTTCCCTGGATTGGGGTTGGGCGCATCTCTCTTTACACCTATTTTGGTGGGAAATTTAGCCATTGGTTCCATCTCCTCTGTTTACTTGCACTTGCTTTTATTCCATGCTTGATCTTTCATCCCTATATTGGCTCTTTTGTATGCTCAGATGCATTTTTCTCTTCTTGGAAGTTCACTGTCTCCCTGTAGACTCTCCTTCTGTTCCTCTCTTGCTTTTTCTGCACAGGCCTGTATGCTCCCCTTTGGGTATACTCTCCCCTTCCGTTTTCTGCATCTGTTTCCATAGACATGCCCTCCCTTTCTGGTTCTCCATGGCTCTCCATGCTCTCTTTGTGGGCAGGTGCTTCTCTCTTTCCGAAGACCTATGTTTGCATGTTCTGTTCTTTCTCTTCCTGAAATTACATTGATGGCAAATACCAAAAAGGATTTGCCAAAGGGATCAGATAATGTGGTGGTAATGTGTCATTTTGCACACGGCAAAGCTAATCTCAAGGGGGGGAAACTAAGAAAAAGTACATCCAAACAGTTCCAAATGCTGTGTTGCTGTAGCTGTGCTAGTCCCATGATATTAATGGTGAGGTAGTAACTTTT
Source organism: Lepidochelys olivacea (assembly GCF_965140295.1). Taxonomy (NCBI): domain Eukaryota; kingdom Metazoa; phylum Chordata; order Testudines; family Cheloniidae; genus Lepidochelys; species Lepidochelys olivacea. The sequence continues at coordinate 9,994,951 of NC_140413.1, forward strand.
ATCGGACCAATTTCTGTTGGTGAGAGAGAGAAACTTTCCAGCTACACAGAGCCGAGGAAGAGCTCTCTGCAAGCTTGAAAGCTTTTCTCTTTCACCAGCAGAACACGGTTCAATAAAAGATAATACCTCACCCATCTTGGCTCACAAATGCTAATGGAAGAGAGGGGAGAAATCGCTTGAACTTGAGAACAGTGAGAGAACTGTAGTAAATATTAAACAAAGTATAGTAGGAAAGGGATCTGTGAAACAAGTCTGTGGCCCTTTTCAGATGATTCATGGGAAGTTCAAAAGTTCTATGAAGTTCTAAAACATACTGCTGCTCTTGAAATAGTCAGGTGAGCTGGCACTCGAGAGCCTGAGGACAGGAAATGAAAAGAAAAGCCTTATATATTGGCTAGGCAGTCACTCGCTCTCTGTATGTGGTCAGGTCAGAGGTCATTAGTACTACACGAGAACCTAACAAAAATTTCTTTAGGTGGCGAGCAATACTATTAAACATTCTTGGAACAAAGAGAACATGATAGAATACTGCAGGACCCCATGCTACAGACTTCAAAGGCCACAAGATTTTTCTTGTTTTCTGCTGACTTAAGCCATGGTGTGAGACTAGGCAGAACTATGAATATGGAAATAAATGACACTGAGACCCTAATCCTCTGTCTTGGCTGACAAAAATTAACTTACACTCAGAGGAGAAATACTAATATTTGGAAAAAGAACAGGAGCACTTGTGGCACCTTAGAGACTAACAAATTTATTTGAGCATAAGCTTTTGTGGGCTACAGCCCCCTTCATGAGATGCATAGAATGGTTCTTTTTGCTGATACAGACTAACACGGCTGCTATTCTGAAACTTATATTTGGGGAAAAAGAAAAGGAGGACTTGTGGCACCTTAGAGACTAACAAATTTATTTGAGCATAAGCTTTCGTGAGCTACAGCCCACTTCATCAGGATCATTCTTCTGCCTTGCAATTGAAAAGCAAACCAAAGAATCAGTAGGCCAATTGTGAAGAGGAAGGATTCTGAGGCCTCTTATTGTGAGAAGCATCTTCATTGTGGATTAAATAAACTGTTTCACAGTCTTAAAGGTGGGTGGAAACACTTCTACTTTATACCATAATGCAGTTGGTTACATTTCATTTTAAAAAGGATGCACAGAAAGTACTCTGCTGTTTATTTATTTATGTAGCACCATAGGTGTATGCTGCATGGCATTGACACATAAGGAGGCCAAGACCCTTAACAATCTCACTGACACAAAAGCAATTCAAGATCAGTTAAGATCCAGCGCAGACAACGGATGAACAGAGAACCAGAGTGGACAACAATTAAGGGGGGGGCCAACAGTGGAAGGCTAACCGAGAGAAGAGGTTTTTAAGGAGAGATTTGCAGGAGGAATAGGAAGTTGCTTTGCATGAGGAAGAAAAGATCTTCCAAGTCAACAGAGGAGTGCGGGGGGGACAGAGGTGTCATGAAGTCAAGTGTTGGATAAGGAGAACAAAAGGAGCACTAAAGAAGGGGAAAAAAGTATCACTTACTGTACAATAGTGACCTTGTTTAGGAAAGAATTTCATTAGACATAGCCTTTTTTCCCCCTAAGCGTGATGGACTATAGAACAGGGACATTCTTGTCAGCTGACAGCATCCAGAGACTTTTTTCCTAATAAGTGATCCTCTTGATGCATAAAGAGAAATTTTATTTAAAAATTGTCTTTCTTTCTGAAACTGTTTAACCTATTATTGCTACCTAAAATTACTCTACCCGAAAGAGATTAGAGAAAATAATTAATCTCTCTATTTTTGTCCCGTTTATTTACTTAGTGTATTTTGAATGCTCTCTGTGGGTAGTCTGTTTCCCTGTGTATAGTCAGTTTTCCCCTCATCTCCAAAGGGGGTTTCAAAAGCAACAAAGAAATCACACAGAAAAATGATAAAAGACAAAAACACCATATCACCAATGGGTGAACGCTTTTCATAAAACCTTCACTCCAATTCTGACATCATCCTCAAAGGAAACCTGCTTCAAGACAAGCCTGGGAGCTTAAACTCACAACTTTGCTAGACACTAAAAATCATGCTCTTAATAAAGACACTGGATTCATAGCTTATTACAACAATCTGTAACCCACAAACCCCCCCCCCTTTTTTTTTTTTGTTCTATGACTGCAGGATTGTTAACAGGCTACTTCACTTTGCATAGCCTCTTACAACCTGTCTTAACTAGTTATGCTAAACAGCCTATGTATTTTAGCTGTGACACTCTCTGTACCTTTCCCACACCTGAAGAAGGAGCTCTGTGTAGCTTGAAAGCTTGTCTCTCTCACCAACAGAACTTGGTCTAGTAAAAGGTATTACCTCACCCACCTTGTCTCTCTAATATCCTGGGATCAACACAGCTCCTGCAAACAAGGGAGAGAAAAACATTTAATAAAAGAGGAAGCTGTGATTACAAAACCACAGACACTGGAAGGGGGAACCTGGGGAAGATGTAGTGGTCACTGTGGGACTGAAGAGGAGATAGAATGCAGGAGAAGCCCTGGAGGAATTTTAGTTGACTCAGGCAGAATCCCCCTGGGGAACCCAAGGCAGGGCACATTGAAGCAACAGCACTGTCAACCTTTGATCAAGGATGCAGCGTTCTCTCTTCTCCCACATCCTGTGCCACAGGGGTGAGGGAAGGGGCACACAGTCCCACGTGGCTAGCTATGCAAGCCACACTAGCCAGGAACAGTGGCTGCACTCTACAACCTCACCGTGGATGGTTACTGCAACCAGGCGCTAGGGAGATTTTTTGCCCCTTCACCTTCGAGGAACTGCACAGGGCTAATCACAATTCAGCCCTGATTATGCTACTGGTGTTTATTTAAAGCTAAAAAGCAAGGTGATGGGGAAGTCACTTATAATCTGTCTCCGTAGATATATAGGCTAATATATACATTTGCCATCGACGGGCCAGCACCTGAGTTTTTGTACACCATTTACACCAGCTGAGGATCTGGCCCGCTCATGTTATGGATAATGATAATTAAAAGGTTTATTTTAAACATTGTAGCAAGGGTCAGAAAAACGACATCTTTGCACATCATATAATTTTCCCCTCAATTATTTCCAGGGTTGCTCAGTGTACAAGTCGACAGGAGAGACTGAGGGAGCCCCACTCAGTTTACAAGTCAAGCAAGAGCGTGCTCACTGACGGCACCGCATGCTCAGCACAACACAACAGCTGAAAATCAAACTCTTATTTCTGCTTCATGCAGCATCACCAACAATAAAGCATCTTTAGCTGGAACTTAGCAGGGGGCTCTGTTGCTCAGGCATGAGGCAGTGGGGAATCCAGCTCACTCTTCCATGGTGAGAGAGAGAATCTCTGCTGTACTGAAAGTTGGAGGTGTTGGTAAACCAAGCAGATACAGTATGAGTTTGACTTAGAAGACACTCGGTGGTCAGTTCACCGGCCGATTAACTTACGTAGTTTCTATCTGCCTGACTGAGTGCTAATGCACACATCAAGGAGAACAGATGCCCCATAGGGAGCATATCTATGCATTAACAAGGTGCCGTTTATACAGTTATTTGCCTCACCATAATAACACTGCTTCAACAACACGTGGTGGTGGTAGGCAAGACACAGCAGCGGCAAACCACTACGGATTGAAAATCCAGCTCAGTTGTACTAAGAACCAAATCCAAAGAAATAGGAAGAATATTTGGTTAAGGCTTCAGAAAGCATGGTGCTTCAGGATGCCTTTCATTTTAATGTTATAGGCTTGTCCTTGACTCTTAATGTAAAAAATGCATGTGATTATTAAGCATTATCACTGAGGATTAATGAGTCTGCATTAGCCTCTACTGGTGTCGTAAAACAATTGGTCAGAGTGTAGGCTAGCAGTCAGATAGGGGACTGGTTCTCAATTCACTTCATCCCTGATAAATTATTTATGATTTGGGGTAAAACTTGCTGGTTTTGAGCGAGTTTCGCTCTCCTAGGAAGAAGGATGGTTTTGTGATTACAGGACAGGCCAAAGAGTCAGGTAAGATGGGTTCTAGCCTTGGCCCCGTCACTGAGGGTGGGATCCATGAAGGTACTTAAGTGTCTAAACCACAGACTTAGCCACCTACATCTTGGATTTAGTCACCTAAGTCCCAGTTTTGCCTCCACTGTGATCCACAAAACTGCCACTGTAGCCTGTAGGAACCTAAACCCACATAGCACTTATCTTCTGTAGAGTAAAAGTTCCCTTGGCACAAGGTTTCTCCCTCTGGGCATGCACCTTACTGCCTTGCTCTAGGTATCCAGGAACCTATTTCCTGCCTAAGCCCCAGAGCAATTCACAAATCACAAGAAGGAAAGTACTCATCTGCCATCCGGGTCCCAATCTGGTAGGCGTCCTCAGGTCCCCTTCAAAATCTGGCCAGAGTAGGAGGTGCCCACCTTATAGCTTTTAGCCTATTGGTTAGAGCACCCATCTGGAATGTGGGAAACCCCGATTCAATTCCCACCTCATCGTGAGAGAGGGAGAAAGCATTTGGATAGGGGTCTCCCATCTCTCAGGAGAGTTCTGGGATATTTTGATGTGAGGGTCCCTCAGTCTCTCCTGTTGAAGTCTGTTCCACTTTGGATAAAGACAGCAAGAGAAGTTGGAGCAGGGGCACCGGACCCGGGGTCTCCAAGCTCACACATGGGGGCCCTACCCCAGTATTTATCCACAATGGAACAATCACTGGGCTCTGCAGCCTGGACATCAGCCCCTATCTCTGACAGAGGGGCAGAGCTTAGCACACACCCCCTCTGGTCAGCATCTCCCATTGGCTAACTTAGGGGCTCCCCACCTAGTGACTTTTGTGGAGCACATTCTAAGGAGCCTAGCTGTCCCCGTTCATTGTACAACTCTTGGTGAATTTAAGAGTTCCTGTAAATTTGGGAAACGTGACTGTGTGTGTTATCAAACTTTGCAGAGTGTGATTTCTCTGATTATCTGAATCTTCACGGTGCTGACACAGTTTATTTAGCTATTTTCAGTCTTCTGTTAATCTCCTGAGAGCAGCAACAGGTTTCATTCATTATAGTGCCTCAAAAGGAACCAGTATCTCTGCTTCAGAAACATGCTTTCATATGACATCTTCCTTGTACAATCAGGTAATTTTAGTGACATCAGGTATGCAATCATAGGGCCAGACTGGACTGTCCAGTGCGGGAGAGGAAGGATGCAAGAAGCCTTCCTTCCTCACTGCCTAGCCACAATTGCAGTCCTCCTCCCTGTCGCCAGCCCATCCCTCACTAACCCAAGCTTAAGCACAGCTCCTTGATTGTGCCTCCTGGGGCACAAGTTTCCCTGAAGCAAGGGTGATCTCACCCCCCTCCACATCAGCCAGTAGAGTTGGCCAGCCATGGAGGGGAATGTATGCTGCACCCCTTGGGAATTGTAGCAGTGCGTGTGTCCTTCGGAGCATCTGGGAGCTCCAGCCTGGGTGTGGCATTGGGACCACCCCATGAAGGGCTTTTAGGACGCATAGGCAATTGTACAGACTACCCCGTTCCCATGCAGGACCTGTCTGAGAAGAAGCAGCAGCAAACCCACTGTAGAACCCCTCTAACCCCTTCAACAAGATACTGTGAGGGACTTAACAATACTGTGGTGAACTGTTCCTAAAGTGGCTGTCAGATCTAAGAGAGCTGCCACGGCCATCTTCTCCCTTTTCATTGCTAGAAGGAGAGAAGCAGCTACTGAGCAACCGTTGCAGTTGTGTGCCCTGGTCTGAACCCAGAATGACGGGGATCAGAGAAACGGTAAGTATCCAAGCATAGATGGAGTTGCAGTACAGCCTCCTTCTCAATTACTTGCCATAAACACTGGCGGTTAGAGGCAATGGGTAAATAATGAGATTGTTAACTTCCAAGGTAGTTTCTTGAGCAAGGGCCTAACGACGGCTAACAGCTTGCTCTCCTGAAGGGCAGTACGAACAATAGACTTAATGTCTCTCCACTGGCTTCAACTGGCCATGAAGTGCATGACTGGTTCTCACAGGTGGCTGGCTGCCACCCTCAAAGCACAGCTAACTTCTCAGTAAGTGAAACTGAATGAAAAGCAGGTTTCAGAGTAGCAGCCGTGTTAGTCTGTATTCGCAAAAAGAAAAGGAGGACTTGTGGCATCTTAGAGACTAACCAATTTATTTGAGCATAAGCTTTCGTGAGCTACAGCTCACTTCATCGGATGCATAAAAGCATCAGAAACATGCTTTCATGTGACACCGTCCTTGTACAATCAGGTATTTTTAGTGACATCAGGTATGCAATCATAGGGCCAGACTGGACTGTCCAGTGCGGGAGAGGAAGGCTGCAAGAAGCCTTCCTTCCTTACCGCCTAGCCACAATTGCAGTCCCCCTCCCCGTCACCAGCCCATCCCTCACTAACCCAAGCTTAAGCACAGCTCCCATCACAGATGACCTTCTTCCCTCCCATGTTGACACTGCGTGCATGGAAGCGGTCGCCTTGACCACTGTGTCAATAGCTGTTGTGAATGACATATGGTGATATCGTTCCTCAAGATGATTGATCCAACTGGAACTGCCTATACATATCTTTGAGCGGAATTTGGACCACGGAACAGGATTTTATGCCATAATCAAAATGATATCCCTCTGGACAGTGAACTCTACTCATCCTCATATTCATGTTAATAACTGAAAATCCTGGGAACCCAACCAGCCCCATGCATGTGACAGAATCAAGCATTGTCCCATAATTAGTACTGCAACTGCAGAACTGTTAATTAAATCCATGACCTTTTCTAGTCAATCAGATAAGGACGGGATGTTGCATTAAGCCTAACCTGCTTGGATCTCTCTTGGAAAACAAGAACATAGTTGCTAGCTATACCGGTTATAGTAACTACAGCGTCTCCAAAGTCTGCCTGTTCTTCTTTGTCCCTGTTGGTGAACCATTGGCCCATGCCCTCGCCTTCTCTCACCAGGCCCGCTGAGAGAAATCTGGGGCTCGGGTACACCATATTCACCCCTCCCATTTCACTTTATTTACACTGACATTACAGATGTTTTGTGGGGGGGGGGGGCTGTGCTTGGGGCCTTGGTATAATTACTAGGTTACTAACTCCCCTCCTCTCTGTCCTCCCTTTTTCACATTCTTTGAAAATATTGTAGTGGGAATCCTCTTCCCCTCCTGCCACTCTGACTGTGTCGCCTCCCCACCATCCCCAGGTCCCTTCACTGGCTTCCTTTCTTGTCCCAAATTAGGGTCAGGACCCTCATTCTCACTCTCTGGCTCAGCCTTTCTCCTATACACCTCGGAAGCCCTTCCTGCTCACTAAGGTCCACCCATTACTCTCCATTTAGAAAACATTTTCCACTTATAAAACACTGATTTCCCCCTCTCTGTGGTCTGAGTAGAGCTGTTTGGGCCTGATGCTGCACCTATTAAAGTCATTGGGGGGTTTGCCCTTGCCTTCACTGGGAGCAGGATTAAGCCCATAGTCCTTATTCTGGTAAAAATTCCCCTGTGTATTAAGTAAGAATTTAAGAACTCTGGATTAGGGACTAGGAAAGATTCTTTTTTAATCCCCTACCCTATGCCACCCTGAATACACACACACACATCATCTCTCCGTTCTTTTACGTCCTTCATTAACTTAGAATCATAGAATCATAGAATATCAGGGTTGGAAGGGACCCCTGAAGATCATCTAGTCCAACCCCCTGCTCGAAGCAGGACCAATTTCCAGTTAAATCATCCCAGCCAGGGCTTTGTCAAGCCTGACCTTAAAAATCTCTAAGGAAGGAGATTCTACCACCTCCCTAGGTAACGCATTCCAGTGTTTCACCACCCTCTTAGTGAAAAAGTTTTTCCTAATATCCAATCTAAACCTCCCCCACTGCAACTTGAGACCATTACTCCTCGTTCTGTCATCTGCTACCATTGAGAACAGTCTAGAGCCATCCTCTTTGGAACCCCCTTTGGAACTTGACCTTGGGCAAGTCACTTAATTTCTGTGTCTCCATTTCCCCATCTGTAAAAAGAGGAGAACAATACTTACCCACCTTTGTAAAGCACTTCGACAACTATGGTTGAAAAATACTATATAAGGTCTTATCTACACTACTGCCGTCAATTCATTATTATGCTTCAGTTCAATCAAGCTCTGTTTGTCATCATCTCATTTTTTCCTTTCACCTGCAGTGTCTGTCTGTCTGATCAAGGTTTTTAATACCGTGCCCATCCCTACAATATCTGACCACTCTATTATAGCTTCCTCCATCTCCTGCTATGTACAGTATTTCTGCAACTATTAATTAAACAACCGAAATTTCTCCTCAAGTTATCAGAATAAAGGGGTCAGCCTGCTGCCGCAAAAGCAAATGTGTGGCTTGTCCATAATTAATCTAAATTATTCAGGAAAATTATGCTGATTCTGTGTTGATTTGCTTTTGTAATGTCACCACTGGGACTAAAGATCTGCACCCCTGTCCATTGTATCCCACGCTCATTTCAATCATTGTATGTTGTGGTATTTGCGAACAAAGATTCAGTGAGGAAAAAGTCTGAAAGGTGACAAGCACCACCGTAATTCATTAATACCATTGACAACAACACCCGCTCCTCCATTATGTGAAAATAAACAATCACCTACGGCACATACTGCGTATAGAAAATCGATACAAAAGGCAGAAATCTACTCTCGTTTGCACTGTCATAAAACTGGAGTACCTTCCACTGGTTTCAGTGCAGATACTCTCGGCCCGGGGATCAACGTTGATGTAAATGGAAACAGAATCCAGCCCCATATTTTTAACATGGAAATGCAAATCCTTCATCGTTTGCTTATATCTGGGGTTATGAAGAAGATTAACTTTGTCCTTGGTAGATAACTGAAGCAATTTACATTTCAAAAAATCCTCAGCTGTAAATTCCTGCCTTTGATATTTCTCTGATTCAGAGTGTGCATTACCCCTCAAGCAACAGTAAATCAGTGCCTCCCGCAAAAATTAGCCTACTGAACCTGCAATAAACCCTGTGTAGTAGGGGTGGGTACACATGTTTGCCAAGTGGGCTGGGCTAAGGAGTTAAATTTCAATAAAAATGCTTTCTCATAAATACAAGCAAAGAAAGAGTCATTGGAACTTGACAAACAAATTTGGCCCCCGATCCTGCAAAGAATTACTCATGTACCTGAGCAGTTGTAATGCTGCCAAACCCCGGTCGCCGGCGGGCAGGATCAAACTGCGGACTTCTGGAGCTTAGTGCATGAGCCTCTACCACACAAGCTAAAAGCCAACTGGCTGCTAGCTAAGGCTGTAGAGCAGACTCATTTTAGCTCTTTCTTGAAGTGGTTTTGGTGCCACTAGATGGGCCACAACACCACACCCAGAAGGTGTGTGGGTTACACAGCCCTATTGGAACGCCTTACTTTGCTGGATCAGGGTCCTATTAAGTGCCACATGCTGGAAATATGCATACTTTGTTCCTGACAAATAGCTGTGTGTGTGTTAACAACAGAGCATCGCAGTCAATTTGTGTAGTTTGAAATGGGCCTTTTAAAAAGCATGGGCATATTCCTGCCCAGGAGAAAAATTTGGGAGTTACTTGACATTTGATGTATGTTACATTCCAAAGGCAAAAACCAAATTGCTCTTCAAAAGTATTTCTGTAATGCAGAAGCCCTGTCTAGCGAAGGAGATTTAACAGCATCCAGAGACGGAGTGACTCTGTCAGAGACAGGCAAACCTCCACAAACTCCAGTTTGACTTGGTAGCAAAATTATAACAAGGAGCTCCCAGAAGCCCCTGCAGCATACTGTAGCACTAGTGTAATATGCAGGGAGCAGCGGCCTTTAAGTAGCTAGCACTAGCATTCTCAATGTCCCGCCATTATCTGTGGCTGAGGCTGGTGTGCAAATCGAGAGATTCTGACACGCTAAGCTGGAGCAAGGAGAAGCTAGCCACAAGCGGGTATTTTAGCTCTATTCGAAACAGAAATGTATCAATGTCTGAGAAATGGGAAAGGCCTGAATTGGTAGAGAAAATAGCTTTCTAGTCCATGAATAAGGCTAGACTGTGGAGCCGTTCCACATGGTAATGAATGAATGCCTAGGCCCAGGGTACTTATCCACTTAACTCCTATTGATTTCAGTGGAAGTTAGGAGCCCAAATACCCTACAGGAGTAGTCCCATTCCAGTCAATTGGCCAGCTCATGTGAGTAAGCGGTCACTGTCAGGAGGCCTGCGCAATCTAAGGCTCCTGCAGGACACCCGACTTCACATAAGCCTAAGATTCTGGGATCTTTTTAAGTATAATGCAAATTATTTATCTCATTTAAATTCTTTAATCACATGCATGACTTTGGTCTCACTGATAGCCCCATTGAAGCCAGGGAGACTACACAGGCCAGCTGGGGGGCAACTGGAATTTTGCTAAGGAGAGGGTCCAAGTTAGCTACCCAGCCACCCTACGTGAGTGTGGCATTGAGAGCTGGTGCATGGGATTGGAATGCAACTGAAATTTGGCCTCCAGGGAAGGGGCTCTGCTGTTATGCCACCCAGCCCTGCTCAAAGGCCAACCGCCCCTTCCTCCCGCTGCATTACGCCCGTGCAGGTGAGTAAAAGTTCCCCACCCTGCAGTAAGTGTTTTGCAGGATCAGGGTTCTTTGGGTGAAGGAACACTTTTGAATACCCAGATCCTCAAAGGCACTTAGATGTTCTGAGCCCCAGTCATTATAATAGAATTGATTATTGTTCTCTTTGTCTTCTCCTGGCGCTTCTGAGCCTTGTGTCATGAAACATACAGACTGTGAATCCCGTGATGTAATATGCACAGTAAAATCACATAGGGCCGAATTCTGCCCCTCTTCCTTACACGAGAGTAATTTATGCCACAAACAGTTGCACTGAAGCGGAGTTGAGGTGAACTGAAGACATTGGCAAACCTCCCATTGACCTGGGGGGCAATGTTTCACCCTAGGGGTATATTCAGTAAGACAAAGGGAAGGAGAATCATGGTGTGGCTAATGAGACATTTTTGGGTAGGATTCACGGTCAATAAACCCACATGTATTGCTCCATCTGCTCCTTTTTTCAGTACTAGGGTAAATTAGTGGGCCAGGCTGTGCCATCATTTTCCAAGCAGAACTCAATGATAAAATCTCTTTGGACATTTATGTCCCCATGAAACCAGAGTCCAAGTCCTTAGCAAAAAAGATGAGCGGTTAGCAGCTTTAAAGACACCCTTTCCCCCACTTTTCCACGTCTAGCTCCAAGCTCCGCTGATGCTCACTTGGTTCTCATTCCCCATTTTGTTTTGGGCCATTCCTCCACCCTTCTGAGAGATGTGTATTAAGACGGCTCTGTTCTAATTAGTCACAATTACAGCCTTTTCCAGCATCTTCTGTTGCCATAGTGATTAAAGGGGGAAAAATAGCTAATGTTTGTAAAGACATATGTGTTTAGTGTTGTTGGCAGCTTTGTAAACTTATTAGTCCCTCCACACACCATATAATTAAGATCTACTGGTAATTAGTCAATAGTTAAAAATAGGGGCTGGCTGTTATTGTGCTGCTGAAAACGCTAAACTAATAATTTGTGTTCTACGCTCAAGATGCAGTTCATGTTTTCAAGAAGTTTATGTTACGTTTTACTTTAAAAAGGTTGGTTCCAAAAACATATTTTAGCGAAAGGTTTGTATTTATATATATATATAAAGCACGTGGAACAGTGATGTCCAAATTGACTGACCGCATGTTTTTCTTGGATAAAAATTTAAGCTATGAAACTGCAGACTTGACACACTCACAGACGGGAATGTGAGCTTTTCTCATTTGTAGACTTGCATTGAAGTAAACCTGCTCATCAAAGAAAATAGTTCAAAAATCTGCAGGAATGGCAGCTGTGCAGCACAATGGGGCAGATGTCTGACGTTTGGAGAGCCGTGCATGTATTTTCTAAGTATACAGGGATTACCACAGTCTATAGATATAATCCTTTACTAACCTGAAATGTCAAAGACAATGCAAAAGCTTTAATGCGCTTATAGCAATTGTTGTGCCAAACCGCCCCATAAGAACAATTTTTTTACATTTTCAATCAACTGCCTGTAATCTATTAAATAAGCCCCAAAATAGAAGGTGCAATTTTCAGGTAACTTAAACTGCTGTTTTATAATGTGTTCTGTAGGTGACTGGGGGCTGTTGGGGGCATCTTGATGGGATGTTTCATATGGTGGTCATGCACAATCTGCAATGATTTAGCACACAGACAGGCATTTGTTTTAAGTAATCCAAGCCTTTGATCAGAGCACAGGGCTTATTTTGATTCCTTGATGGATCTGATGAACGCATGGTCTTCGCAGTGGGTGTCTATAAAGCTTCCAGATCATTCCTAAATCTTTCCTTATTCACTGTCTACAGATTTGTCTAGTTGCCCTAACACAACAATAAAACACAGGAGGGTGAAATTCACCCTAGTGAGGATCCACACAAAGCCACTTGCTCCATTTAAAGCCCTGGTTGGAGCTTCAATGGTGGTGAAGGCCTCAGATGGGTAAACTTCTGCCATAAGAAAAGAGTTGGCCTTAGCTTTATGCTCTTGAGGGGGATGGGAGAGGGCTTTTGTTGAGGAACGGGAGTTCCTTCTATTTCTACTTTGATCCCACAGCAAAGCAGAGAAGGTCGGTGCTAGAAGGTGCTGAACATTCTGTCCCAGTCCAACAAAACACAGAAGGACACGCTAACTTGAAGCAAGAGAATAGTCTTATTGACTTCAGTGGATAGTGACCTGCTTTGTGGGATCAGGCTAGAGTTCAGGACGTGGGAGCATGAACTCCTGAGTTCTAATACTGGCAGTAACATGACTTCCCTTGTGAGACATGGCTAATAGTCACTTCCACTCCCTGCCTCTGTTTCCCTATCTAAAACTCTCCCCTTCCTCATGGGTAGGGTCATGCCAAATTCAGAGTCCATTTTAGTCCATTTCATGGTCATGGGATTTTAAAAATCGTACATTTCATGATTTCAGCTATTTAAATCTGAAATTTCACAGTGTTACAATTGTAGGGGTCCTGACCCAAAAAGGGGTTAAGGGGGCAGATGTCTCAAGCTTATTGTGGTGGGGAGGGTGTGGGTTGCGGTACCGCTACCCTTACTTCTTCACTGCCACTGACGGCGGTGCTGCCTCGGAGCTGGGCAACTGGAGAGCGGCGCGGCTACTGGCCGGGAGCCCAGTTCTGAAGGCAGCGTGGCCACCAGCAGCAGCGCAGAAGTCAGGATGGCCTGGTGTGGAATTGCCACCCTTACTTCTGCGCTGCTGCTGATGGGTTGCTACCTTCAGAGCTGAGCACCTGGCCAACAGCCGCTGCTCTCCGGCTGCCCAGCTCTGAAGGCAGCGCAGAAGTATGGGTGGCAATACCGTGCCCGCCCTAAAATAATCTTGTGACCCCCATGCAACTCCCTTTTGGGTCAGCACCCCCAGTTTGAGAAACGCTGGTGTCCCCCCAGTGAAATCTGTATAGTATAGGGTAAAAGCCCACAAAAGACCAGATTTCACGGGGGGGAGACCAAATTTCACAGTCATTGATGCATTTTTCATGGCCGTGAATTTGGTAGGGCCCTATTCATGGGTGTTAAGCACATTTATTGGTAAGTCCATGTTCATAAAGTGTTTTGAGGATATGTACTACGTAAGTGCTGCCTATTATCAGAGATGAGCAAACTGTTGGATGTCTACTAATTCATTTGACGTTGAAAGAGAATTCTGATTTGACTGTGTCAACTTCCGGTGAACTTGGGAGTTTTCAAAGCAAATGTTTAGCTCCAATACTTGATTATCCACCAGAAGCAAACATCATATTGTGTGTTCAGTTGTAACATTTGCTTTCTGTACTCTTTCCATTCGTTATACGGCCCCATAACATTTTTCACTTCCCTGATTGAGTGACTTAGTTAACTAACGAACACAGCTCAAATTAATAATTGTAAATGTCAACATTTGAAAGGTACTCTCCATAAGTTACATAAGTCATCCAATCAGGGAACAGAGGAAATACCACGTGACTGTCACTGAACAGCACAGCCCAACTGTGTATTTGCACTTCAAACAAAGTAAACCATTTGCTTTAAACCAAAACAATGTGCATGAATAATTTTGAATCAGGAATAGTTTCAAGATTTCACTATTTGTTCAGACAGTTGAGGAGAATAACAGGGGGAAAAATTACTGAATTCATTATTTGAGTGAATTATTCACTCAGCTCTAATGATTATGTATTGTATCTCCTCCCTACTGCACACAATTTCTGTTGCTCAGGGTTATATTTATTTTTAATTGTTAATGTCAATACCATTTATCACATTGTCATTTACAAAGGTAGGTATCTGGTACAGAGGAAGAAGAGAGAACATTTTTGAGGGGAAAGCTGGTACAGTGGTTTGTATTTGAATTTGCACACTTCTGTACCATATACATTTTAGTATGGAAGAATACTCAAGTAGGGACACAACAAGGAATCTGGTGCAGTATGGATATGCAGCGACTTTCAATAAGCCCAATCGCGCTCCCATTGGAATTACTGGAAGCTTTGCCACTGACTGCAGTAGGAACAGGAATACAAGTATACAAGGAGAAAGGTGTCCAGTGGTGCATTATGGGTAGGATTTTATAAGGTGCTCAGTGGTGGCCTAACTCTACTCACATGGACATCAAGGTCAAAACTCCCATTGACTTCAATGGCTGCAGAATTAGGCCAATGTTGGGTGCTTTGAAAATCTACGATACATGGAATGTTACATACACTCCGGGTGCATCATCCAGGTTTGGATTCAACATTGTTAGGTTGGGTTTGTTTATTAAAAAGCATGAAAAACAATTGTGAGTCCTACAACATCAGCAAGAAACCAGTTTTCCTGTGATTAGAGCTCTGTGAGTGTCAGCATATGGAATCAATGAGAAGCATAGTGTAAGGGACAGTATATAAGGTGCATCCCCCAGATAGGTGGTTGTATAGGACTGTCCTCTACCATGTAACCGACTAATAAAAATAGATGTGAAAG